>NC_072480.1:0-10000000 GCF_027574615.1 Eptesicus fuscus | reverse complement strand
TTGGACTCTTGTATGATGCCACCAAATTGAAAAGTTTGCAATGGCTTGAATCATCTCTGTGCTTCCTAGGAGCATCTAGTGCTGACCAGTCAGGTGTGCCACCTCCAGCCCCACTCCACTGGGCCTTACACCCTCTTCATTCCTTTCCCCATGAGGCAAGCAAACACTGTCATGACCATTTTGGGGTTCACTTCAACCAGGTCTTCTGGAAGGGCATACACTCTTGCTCCAATTTTTCGGGCCATAGAGATGGCATACCTAAAAGGGAGGAAACAAGAAGAATGAGAAGAGCCAGAGCAGCAAAGTATGAAGGGACCCTCAGGATATTGGTATAACCATTCTATACCGTACACTGCTGCAAACTGTGTATAACACAAAGCCCACTCCTGGTATGGTTAGAGCTGGTCACTGACATCCTCTCACTTTTTAATATATATATATATATTTAATATATTTTATTGATGTTTTTACAGAGAGGAAGGGAGAGGGATAGAGAGCCAGAAACATGGATGAGAGAGAAACATCGACCAGCTGCCTCCTGCACACCCCCCACTGGGGATGTGCCCACAACCAACGTACATGCCCCTGACCGGAATCGAACCGGGACCCTTCAGTTCGCAGACTGACGCTCTATCCACTGAGCCAAACCAGTTTCGGCTCCTCTCACTTTTATAGGAAAATCTTGGCTTGATAAAACTCCTGATTCCATCAGACTTGCTGTCTAGCATACCACATGTATTACTTGTCCTTAGATATTTTCCTAGCTCCTGTCACTTTTGATGCTTTCATCATGAGTATTTTCTTGGGCTATATAGCAGCAGAAAAAAAGTCATCAAACTGGAGAAGAATGTGTGCTAGGAAAAGTGAGCAGACTATATTTCAACTATAAAAGTTTACAGACTATATTTCAATACTTTGACCTTACAAATCAATTATTTTATTCCTTGTTCCATTTCAGTTCTTGTGCACATATAAATGTATTTATTTATGTTGCTATAACATTAGAATAGCCAGAGTTTTATATTATACATTTTCCATATAAAATGATCATAGCTGCATCAGAACATTTTTGCTCTATTTATAGCTATAGGAAGATAATTAGCTGTAATCTATTTTCAAATGAGCCTACATTACTACCTGTCACTTCTTTCATTCACTTTGTTTATTATCTAGTAACTTCTTACAATGACTACTACAGAGATTCTCCATTATTCCCAAGGTCCCATCACTCCTCCTGTTCCCCTAAAATAACTTTATTCTTACTTTATGGATCAATTAAATTAAGAGTACCAGGCTGGGGTAGTCCCCATTCTTCTTGTACATCTCTCAATCAATTCCTTTATATTAATTACTAGAGGCCCGGTGCACAAAATTTGTGCATGGGGGGGGGGTGGTCCCTCAGCCCAGCCTGCACCCTCTCCAATCTGGAACTGCTGGCTCCCAACTGCTCGCATGCCTGCCTTCCTGATTGCCCCTAACTGCTTCTGCCTGCCAGCCTGATCACCCCCTAACCACTCCCCTGCCAGCCTGATTGATGCCTAACTGCTCCCCTGCCAGCCTGTTTGCCCCTAACTGCCCTCCCCTGCAGGCCTGGTCCCCCCCAACTGCTCTCCCCTGCAGGCCTGGGTCTCTCCCAACTGCCCTTCCCTGCAGGCTCGGTCACCCCCAACTTCCCTCCTCTACCGGCCTGGTCACCCCTAACTGCCCTCCCCTGCAGGCTTGATTGCTCCCAACTGCCCTCCCTTGCAGGCCTGGTCCCTCCCAACTGCCCTCCCCTGCTGGCCATCTTGTGGTGGCCATCTTGTGTCCACATGGGGGCAGGATCTTTGACCACATAGGGGCAGCCATCTTGTGTGTTGGAGTGACAGTCAACTTGCATATTATTATTTTATTAGACTAGAGGCCCGGTGCACGAAATTCGTGCATGGGGGGGGGGGTGTCCCTCAGCCAAGCCTGCACCCTCTCCAATCTGGGATAGCCCTCTCACAATCCAGGACTGCTGGCTCCCAACTGCTCGCATGCCTGCCTTCCTGATTGCCCCTAACCGCTTCTGCCTGCCAGCCTGATCACCCCCTAACCACTCAGCTGCCAGCCTGATTGATGCCTAACTGCTCCCCTGGCAGCCTGTTTGACCCCAACTTCCCTCCTCTGCTAGCCTGGTCACCCCTAACTGCCCTCCCCTGCAGGGTTGATTGCCTCCAACTGCCCTCCCTTGCAGGCCTGGTGCCTCCCAACTGCCCTCCCCTGCTGGCCATCTTGTGGTGGCCATCTTGTGTCCACATGGGGGCAGGGTCTTTGACCACATGGGGGCAGCCATATTGTGTGTTGGAGTGATGGTCAATCTGCATATTACTCTTTTATTAGATAGGATAGGATAGAGGCCTGGTGCATGGGTGGGGGCCAGCTGGTTTGCCCTGAAGGGTGTCCCAGATCAGGGTGGGGGTTCCCTTGGGGCATGGGGTGGCCTGGGAGAGGGGCCTGTGGTGGTTTGCAGGCCATCCACGCTCCCCGGCAACCCAAGTGAAGGCCCTGGGATCTGGGATTTATTTATCTTCTATAATTGAAACTTTGTAGCCTGGAGCGGAGCCAAGCCTCCTGCTCGCTCCATGGCCACAGCCATTTTTATTGGGATTTATTTATCTTCTACAATTGAAACTTTGTAGCCTTGAGTGGAGGCCTGGGCCTGCCGGGGTGTGTTGAAAGCTGGCTTTCTCCATCACCAGGGAAACCCAAGCCTCCTGCTCACTCCATGGCTGCAGCCATCTTGGTTGTATTAATTTGCATACTCGCTCCTGATGGGCTGGTGGGCGTGACTTGTGGGTGTAGCCGAGTGTTGGTTAATTTGCATATTACTCTTTTATTAGATAGGACTAATGAAATAAAATGTATCTTCCATTATAAAATATAAAGAAAAAGTAGAGCTTCAAAAATCATGCATAACCTTGCCACCATATCATTTTTAAGATTTTTTAATAATTCCTTTTACCCATTTTAAAAGTAATTTTGTATCTTGCTCTTATAGGATAGTGCTTAGGAGCCTGGGCCTTGAAGTCAGACTTTGAATCTTCGCAGAACACTTACTAATTGTAAAATTTTGTGCAAGTTCCTTAAACCTAATCATATCCATCTTGAACATCTAGACTCAAGTTCTTTGTGACGTAAAAAAAAAAATTCTGGGTCTTCATACATGTTCTTCTTTTTACTTGGAGTGTTTTCTTATCTCCTTCCCTGTCTAGGTCCTTCTTACTTGTCCTTTTAATCCATCTCAGCATTGATGTCATTTGCTCTGCAGAGCTCCCATTTCTTTTCTGTCTCCTTGATAGCACCCTGTACTCCCACTTCCATACCACCCATCACACTGTGTTGTAATTGCCATTTAATTATTTATCTTCTCTTCATTATATTGTGCTAAACATCAGCATACCAGAGACACAGGTCCCCACTTCCCCAAATTGGGATCAGAGAGGACACTGTTGGGATTGAATTGTGTCCCTCAAAAAGGGTATGTAAAAGCCCTCTCCTCTAGGACCTCCGATTCCTACCTCATTTGGTAATAAGGTTTTTAAAGATGCAATCAGTTAAGATGAGGTCACGCTGGAGTAATGTGGGACCCTAATCCAATATGACTTGGTTTCTTTATAAGAACAGTGGAAGAGACACAATACACACACAGAGGGAAGACATCCATGTGAAGTCACAGACACAAGGAATAAGGCCATGTGAAGATGGGGGCAGAGATTGGAGTGATACATCTGCAAGCCAAGGCTTGCTGGCCAAGGCCAGAAGGCAGGAGAGGGGTATGGAACAGGTTCTCCCTCACAGCCCTTGGAAGGAGCCAATACTGCTGACACTTGATCTTGGACATGTACCCTCTACCCTGTGAGAGAACAAATTTCTTTGAAGTCACCTTGCTTGTGGTATTTTGCTATGGCAGCCCTCAGAAAGTAATACAAGCTACTCCGAGAAAGGCGCTTCTCTAGAGTAGAGGACAGCAAACTTCCCACAAAGGACCAGATAGTAAATATTTCAGACTTTGTGGGCTTTGCCACAACTAGTCAACTCTGCCATTGCAGCAGGGAAGCAGCTATAAAAATATGGATAAATAAGCACAGCTGTGTTTCAATAAAACTTTATAAAAGCAGATGACAGGCCAAATTTGGCTCACAGACTATATAGTTGTCTGCTGACCCCCCCCCTCTATGTGGTAAAGCAAATGGCAGTTGCTTCCAAGCTAGAGAAGGCTCTGATCTTGAATCTCACCCCCTGCCATTTGTATACATGGATTTTCACAAAAAGGGTGTTTGTGTTCAGGCCTGCCATATATGAACTAAATAAAGTGTCCTATAATTATGATTAGAAAATTGGTTTTATGAAAATATAAGCTTGCTTATCAATCGGAAGAATACACTTGCTTTTTGTCTTACTCTCTGTAATCCCAGGAGACTTAAAACTACTACTGCACAATATCTAAAACACTGATGACGGGACACAACAAGCACAAGAAGAAAAAGCATCAGTAGTGAAACGAAAGTGTTTGCACAAAGGCACAAACAATAGACTTTATAGGTATCCAGTTGCCAGTTGGATCCTTCTCTCTCTGACCTCAGGTCTATTTACGTACTTTGCATTGTTGAGTTTCTCTTCATCGTTCAGGTTCTCTGTCTTCAGAAGGTCATAGTTAATGGAACCTGGTTGAATGGCATCAATGAGATCCAGAACGGGCAAACTTGTACTGATCTTCGGGTCCTGCACACAGAGAACGGTGGGTTTTATCAGTATGCTCCCAGGTTACTTCTATTTCGTTCAAGGGAAGTAGGTAGTTCTTTCCTCTCAAATATGAAATATATACAGCCTCGTCTGAAAATGCAACAGTGTTGCACATTAATTGTAGTTTCAAATCAACTGTAGTTTCTGTAGAGGCATCAGTAACTTCCTAAGTAGCTCAATAAGCAGAGGAAACCCATTGTCTGCCAACAGGCAGGGAGCTATTCTCAAACAGCGTGTGAATGAAAATAAGCACAACTAGAGAAAAGCAGAGAGGTTGAAATGTTTAATGTAACTACTGGTATGAACAAAGGAAGGAAAGATTTGATTAAAAAAAAAAAAACACATCAAGAAGGAGAGACCAAAGATGCTAGGAGAAACCTGCTTCATTTTGGGGGATATCCCAGAGGTGATGGGCAGGGATAGTGACAAGGCTCAATTGGACAGGAGTTTCAGTAGATGCTCATTTCTTGGAGCCCTCAAGGAAAGAAAAGAGTCCATAGGTCCAGGGAGACAGTGTTGGCAATTATGTAATTAAATGAAATGACAGTAACTAATCTTTGTTGGTGTCTCACAGTTTGTTTAGCACTTTTTTTTTTTTTTTTTACAATTGTAGGTTGAATTTTCTTTTCTTCACACAATAATTCTTTTTTTTCCTCTTTTTTTATAGAATTTATTGGGGTGACATTGGTTAATAAAATTATATAGGTTTCAAGTGTACAATTCTACAATACATCATCTGTATTGTATTGTGTGTTTACCACCCCAAGTCAAGTCTTCGTCCATCACCATTTATTCCCCTTTGCTTTCTTCTACCTCCACTACCCGTCTTTCCCTCTGGTAATCACCATCATGTTGTCTGTGTCTATGAATTAAAAAAAATTTTTTTTTGCTTAACCTTTTCACCTTTTAAAATAAATTTTCTCACTTGGCACCACAGATGTAGGCACCTGAATTTAATTTACAGTGAGTAAGGGAAGTTTCTGAGGTTAAGTAACTTGCTGATAAGTGGTGGAGCTGGGATTTGAACCCAGATATTCTGACTCAAAAACCAGGTCTCTTTCTTTATCATTTGTAAACATTTTGATGGTCACACATGGAGCTGTAAATGTTCCCCTAAGGTGTGAACTACACAAAACTCTGCACCATCTGTTCTCTCTCCTAGAGATCTGTGAGCGCAGACAAGGAGAGGCAACTGTTTACCTCTATCCAAGCATAGTCAAGTCCAAACACTTCATACTTCAAGGGTCCAAATCAGAATCAATTCTAAGCAAGAAACAAGGCATAGGACACCTACAAGATCTCTAGCATTGGTCCTCTATATATGTAGAATAATATTCTTAAAAATAGAGTAGGTCCATTTTTATTTACCCCTGGATAACATAAAAACTAACACAAAATTAAAATCAATATATAATCATAATCTAATTTCTGGTGAAGAAGCGCCAGGGGAGCAAAATACAGAGATTTGAGTTTTACCTTCTTTCCTTTCCTACTTCCTGCCCACAATCTTGTGAAAGTGCTGACAGAGAAATGGTCTGCAACTGGCAACACTCATAGATGAGGAGGGGACAAGGAATAATTTCCACAATGGTTACTCAACTGTGAGTTGTGTTCTTTTTTTTTTTAAAGGGTTTCACTTAAAAAGCAATCTGGGGTTAATTTGACATTTTCCTTTTATAGTCCTTTTTACTTAACTCTGAAATGACTTAGTGAGAGGACAGGAGAAAGTTAGCCCAGAGAGAAACAAGGAACAAATAATTGTAAAACATTCCCGAGAGCAAAACCCCGTGAGAACATCACAGGGGAGGGCGTAATGGACTTCAGGGGCAGCTGTTTACAGAGAGATGCACCCTTGGGTTATTTAACCAGTCACTTCACCGTAATGGTTAAGTGACGTATAGATACACTCTGCTTTGCAACCTCACCCACAGGTAAAAGACACTTTCTCCTCACTGATGGACCCTCACCTGCAATCACTAGCACTAATCTCAGGAGTTACTTGAGTTCCAGTTTCCTCACTTATAATATGAGAAAAACCATAAAGCTGACTTCACAATGTCTGTGAAGATGAAATGAGACATTAAAAACAAGGAGCCCTGGTACTCAGAGACATTCCATATGGGGCCTGCCCTTCTCCTTTGCTCTTCTCCACCACCTTTCCAACTATCTTTCTGTCACCAGCCTCCATACCTCCGCTCAGCAATCCAAACTGAACGGTAAGGTGGAGAGGGGATAGAGGGACTGCCGTGTGTGATGAACGCACTGGGACTGGGCACTCCTGGTACAGCCCAACTTTTCTGCCCTTTCTGGTGGGAGGAGATTTTACTTTTTTTCTTTATTTTGAAGCAGAGGATTGATATCATGATCAATTGCCTCACTGAACCTGTTAATGCAACTCAAAAGTGGTCCTTTCTCCAAACATTGACCTTTAAACCAGAAAAATGTAGATAAGATGGCACAGATATTATAATATGGATCAAGTGCACAGGTCCCTTGAGGAAGGATCCAGTTAATGTATAAAACATGAGCTAAGAAATTTAATAAAAGATAATGCTATTATTAATAAAAATGGGAATTGGATACAAGTACACAACTGCTTTTCTCTCAGAAAATACTGCATGGGAGATCTTTTAGCATTTTATATTTCACCATCATAATGTTAACAATCTGAATCATGGAGCTGTGCACATTTTAAGAATATTATCAAAACATGGTCTCACTCATATGTGGAATCTAATGAACAACATGAACTGATGAACAAAAATAGACTCAGAGACATAGAAGCATCGACAGACTGTCAAACCTCAGAGGAAAGGCAGGGGAGGCCATGTGGGGAGAGATCAACCAATGAACTCATATGCATCTATGCATAATCCATGGACACAGACAATAGGATGGTGAAGACCTGGGGTGGGGTGGGTGCGAGGTGGGAGAGGTCAATGAGAGAAAAAGGGGACATATGTAATACTTTCAACAATAAAGGTTAAAAAATATTATCATACAAGAACAAAACCTAAAATGTATGTAACAATGATTGGTTTTTAAAATTAATTATTACAGGAGAAAGTGACAAGAAATTTGTCAATGAAATAGTGATGAACAGCAAAACAATAAGGGGTCATTCTGCAAAACCAAAATTGGAGGGGAACCTGAACTACCTCACACTGAAGTTCACGTTAAAACAGATTGAAAACAATAATGATAAGCACGGAGCTCAGGTGGTCACGCGCAGTAGACTAAGAATTTTACCTTGAAACTAGAGATGGATGAATGTTTCCCTGCTTCCTTCAATGTTTCGTTTACCCAGTTGACAATAATGTCATCATTGACCTTCTGTCCACCTCCAATTTCTTCCAGAATACTCAGTGTGTACCTGAAAAAAAATCAAGAATGATTTTTTTGGAAAAAAAAAGTTGCTAAATATTTCGATATCACGGAAAGTAGCTAAGGTAGAAAATATTCTTTTCTTTCTAGGTATGTCACAAAAGATAGCCTGGACACTGTTACATTAGTGAGGGATTGGGGGGCGGGGGAGGAACTTATGTATAAGTTCCTTTTAGGATAAAATATATACATACATATTAGTTCTTTTTAGGATAACTTAAAATATAGCTTTATGGTTGTTAGAATGAGATGCAGAGCAAATACCTCCTAAGCACTGTCATTACTTCTTGGGTCGGAAGAGAAGGCAGATGAGAAGAGAAGCAAGGAAAGGGAAATGGTGCAAAAGACCTGAACCAGTAATGCTTTTCTTTAAAGGAACCATAAACAATGAAGGAAAAAGTCAATGAAAAAGGCCCAAGTAGCCAACACATTAAATATATAAATGTAAAAGAATTTCCTTCTTATATCATAGAACAGAAATATTAGGAATACCTCACAGTGAAGGTCACTTTAAAGTAGAAACCAAAGTTAATCTCCAGTCTGAGAGTAAGAATCACCTTAGATAGTGTTATAAGAATTGGTTTTGTTTGTGAAACTTATTAGGAAGCTTCAAAGCTCTTAACATTTCATGGAACAGATAAGACTCACCATTCCCTAAGGCAACTCCCTCTGAAAGGTGAAATACACAGAAGCCAAGCAATTGAGCAGATTTGTTGGCCTAAAGGTTCAGGCTTGCAGGAGAGGGTCAAATTACCCATGTAAAACCTTCAGGACGAGGGTTTCAGTGTGTACTGTTCACTCTGAAACTCAAGTATCCTGCCATTGAGTCTTGTCTGGAAGGAGGGCCTACTCAAATGAGGTCACCCTCCAGTTGGTTGACTAGGATTGTGTACATAATCCATCGGGTGTACTTTCCCAATTACTGATTCTATGGAAAACACAATTCTTCCACAATTTTCCACATGGCTTTCAAATTTAATCTCTGAAAGAGGAGTGATGCCCTGCTTCCTCCAGGTTACAGCATCTTTCCATCATTGGAGCTGAGAGGAAAAGGGCTCCTGCAATTATATACAGGCAGGGCAAAAATAGGTGTATATTTGTGAGTATGTGAAATACAGAGTTTGTTCTTGTATTATTATTATTATTATTATTATTATTATTATTATTTTCCAAAGAAATAACTGTAAACCTACTTTTGCTCCACCGTGTGTGTGTGTGTGTGTGTGTGTGTGTGTGTGATTATGTTTACCAATCTGGCATCAAAGTCATCTCAATTATACCTCTTCAAACTCCCTCAAATCAACTGGCTCCTCTTCATTCTGCTTCTCCTCATAGAACTTTCCTTCTAATGTACAGTTCTGGTCATTTCATTTAAAGTGACCCTCCATGGCCCAAAGAATACAGGTCAAATTCCTTAGAATGGCACATGAGGTCCTTCATAATTTGGCCTTGGCATCTCTTTTCAATGCATCTCTTATTTCTTATTCCCTCCTCCCTTCTTGGCCTTATTCTCAAGCCCCCTAAAAACACACTCACGTTTTAATCTCACAGAACCATCAGCAGCTCCCCGACCAAACCATGCATCCTTCTGACTCTCTGATTCAGCTTTGTTCTCTGGGAAGGGATTTCTAATTCTTTGAATAATTTTTCAGTGAAGCATTTACTTGTTTCCCAGAACTTCTGATGAAGTTGATGTGCTTGTCTCTGCCTACCATGTCATCTCAGACAAAATCCATAACCTTGTTCATCATATTGTTTTCAGGGGTTAGCAGAGTGCCTAGTACATACTGAGCATCTAGTATATGGAGGAGTGAAGTAGTGGGTGAAATAAATAGAATGGTTTCTCCCGTAGAAAGCAAGAAGAAAGTCAAGATGGGTAATATTTAATGTGGACCCAGAGATGGGACCAAAATGCAAAAGACTAAAGAAGATAAATGGAGTAAGTCTCAGGTAGATTTTTAAAATATCCCTATTTTAGAAAAAGGCCCCAGTTTTGATCTGTTTATAATAATGCTGCTTTATGGCAACATTGGCTTCTTGTCTACACTAATAAAAGAGAAAGATGCAAATTGACTGTACCTTTGCAACACCCACCAGCCAATCAGGAGTGAGTATGCAAATTAATCCAACAAATATGGTGGGTTAATTTGCATATGCAGGTGCCAAGCGGCCAGGGGCGGGACGCTTGCATTGTTGCCATGGTGATGACACAGGCATTCTGCACTGCCCCAGCCGCTCAGGGCCTCTGGGCAGTGTGGGAAGATGGAAAGGTGGCTCCGGGCCGGAGCAAAGGCAGAAAGGTGGCTCCGGCCAGAGTGAAGGTGGTGCCAGCAGCCAGGGGAAGGAAGGCCCATTCTTGCACAAATCTTCGTGCATCGGGCCTCTAGGTTCTTAATAATTATCATGTGTATTAAGTTATTATCATCAACCATAACATTCAAGCATTTCTTCCTAGTAAAGTCATTGAGGATGGTATGTTAGTGCTTGCTTCCTTAGGTCATGTCTATGTATAGTTTGATGAAAATAAAGTTCAATCTAGCAGCTTCACTCATCTCAGGACTGAATTCTCACTTCTCTTTGTCAAGAGCCCCAGCCTGTTTTATTGACGCTCTCACATGGATAGAAGCAGTGCTTTTAACCTACTTCTTGAGCTAGGGAAGCAAATGGCACAGAGGAGAAGCTCACCTTTACACAAATGTCTATCCATGAAAATATTTTCAAAAAAAGCCACTAAAGAACAGGGAAGTTTAAAAAGATGCAGAAAACCATGGCGGCAGCTCACTGCATTCAGGTGTCTGAGAATGGCCCTCATAGTGGCACAGAGCTCTGGTGAACACAAAGTTGGCTTTCTGCCACCTCCCGGGAGATGCAGAGGTTTAAAATGGTAGTGAGGACAGTGGTAAAAACAAAGGGAAGGAGGGATACAATTAAGTTGGAGCTTCAACTCTAAGCACTAAATGTAGATACAAAATTTAAAACAGAAATCAATTTGTCCTACGTCTACCTATGATTTTCCTTGTGAAATACTCTATATCATCAAATATGTTTTGGGGCAACTGTGCTATTATTAATAGTTCTCTCCAGACAAGATCCCAGTACCATAGGTGTTTGAAAACTGTGCTGTGCTGAAAAGTCCTCCTCTGTCAAAATGAACTGGCACCAGGAACCCCAGCTTCAGCCAGGGTCTCAGTCAACCACAGAGGATTGGAGAGGTGTGTGCGTGTGGGCCTCCATGAGCTGCAGCCATTACTTGTTTGTTTTCCTGCCTTCCAACACTTGCTTTATTTATTTAACTTTTGAACCAGAAGGACAAACCTTTGTGTTTTGTTTTTCAAGGACCTATGCCAAACTCACTGTCCCAGACTGTTTGATCTGGGGAGAATCCTTTCATTTACCTGCCTCAGACTTTCCATTCATTTGCTGGAGTCTAACTGGCAGCCTACTTCTTTCAGGCTTTTGTCCCCAAATTCATACACACACTATTTGCCAGCTTTGCACCTTGAGGACTATTTTCAGGTTCCTAAAAGGGAAAGGTTTAAACATACATCTCTCATTTGTTCTTAGGGAAAAAAAAGGCATGCCCTTTATTGCCCAGATCAATGACCTTAGCACATCTGTGCAATCCAATGAAATAAATTCCAGCTAAAATTGCCTCTAATAGGTCTGTTAATGTGTAGGACATAGAGAAATAAATTTCTTCTGGTGGCATTTACATAATTATTAGTCATTTCGCCTTCAACAGTAATGTATTTCTCTCTCCACTTTCTTACATGCACAATTCTTGTATAGTAAACACACTCATGAGAAATGTGACATTAACCAGGTGGCAACAGTGGCAGTAGCAGACTAGACCTTGATATATATATATATATATACACCAGCCATAAAGTATGACTTTGGGCCACATTTTTATAAGACTTCCACAACAAAGATTATATTACAAGGTGATTTTCAGATATTATGAAATTCAAAATAGAATAGAATTGGCCTGAGTTTTTAAATAATTAAAACAGAAAATATCAAAGATTATTTTATATTCAAACCCACAGGTCAATTTAACTTTTGCAACTAAAAAGATTTTTGCTTTGGTTTTTAAAACAATCAGTATCAAAGCCAGCTCATTAAGAATTAAAAGCACATGTGAAAGACAATAGAGAAAAGTTCAAAAATAGTTTCTGAAAATGCACTGGTGAAAATGCATTGGTTAGAAACATACAGGTCTAGATACACGAAGTAAATAAGGAGATAGAGTTGAAGTTTCTTTAGCTCTGGAGTTTTCTGGGCCAGAGGAGTTTTAGGACACCTGCTGGAAGCAAATTCCAGCAGGGCATAATAAAATGCAAGAAGTTCATCAGGAGGCTGATGGATCTTGGGGCTTCAGCAGGGCTGAAGATCTGCATCTTATTGCCTGCTGCCAGACAGCTGAGGGCAGTTCCCCCAAGCTGATAATCCTTTACTGTTTACCAAACCTTACCTTTGATACGTATATCTACTTTGCTAGAGGGCAAAATGTGTGAATAAAAAGCCCTGGATGCGGAAATTCGAAGAGCTTAGTCAGTAGAGCTAAGCCTCCGTCTGGCTTTCCCCCATGCCTCCCAAATGTGTATTTCTTATCTAGTTTATTCATTTATGTCGCAGCCCCTTCTCCAGATTCCTGAACGCTTAATGCGGAAAGACCCCAGCAGACACCTGCCTCAATCTTCAAGGAGGCCCCAGGTGAGAAATGGGTAGTAGAGAACTATACTTGATAAAACAAATGTGAATCAGATTGTGAAAGCTATTATAATCACTTCTGATTATCCTACAGCACCTGGAAACATTAACATAATTCGAGGACCATTATGAAGACCTGCAGACAGTGGCTTGGGCATGAAGCTGAAATGCCTAGACACACAACACAACTTGTGTTTGCCATTACCTTATTAAATGTAAGATAAGGTGATATGTGGTTTCTGGAACTTCCTTCCAGGTAGAAAAACGAATTAAGTCACATTAACATAGGCTCTAATTAAGTGTTATAGACTTCTGCCCAGTCAGAGCTATCATTATAGGGGGACAAAGCAAAGCATTTAAAAGTAAACTATTTTATACTTACAGATTTGCTTTCTAAAAGTCTTCTAAAAATACTTGTGTACCAAAAATTGCTTATTTTTCTCATAATTTATTTTATATTTGTATATCTTATTATATTCCACTATTACTAATAATTCCACCATCTAGCTCTCATAGCAATCAAGTTTATAGTCAGTTTTAAAAGATAGCTAACTTTTTCTTTTAAAGAACTAGCAGAAAATTCTGCTTCTGTCCATAATGAGGTTAACAGGACCTGATTTACCCTTCTGCCTCAGATCAATGAAACACAATGAAAAAGCACATGAAACAATGTGTTCAGACATGGGGGTAACTGAAAGCGCAAAACAGAGGTCCCTGAAAGAGGGCAACCAAACGTGGTTAGCCCTAATATTGTCCCAGCTTACTGCATGAAGTGTTTCCAGGTTGCAGTGCAGGGAGCGAGAACCCAAATAGAGCTTGACGTTGAGGGGAGGGCTGAAACCTCGGGGAAGCCAAGGTGCCTAGGATTTGTGGGACAGAATAACAGAGAAGACAAAGCTGCCTGTAAAGAAGAGAGTCATTTAGAAAGAAAGTTCCAGAGATCTTCAGAGTGTTTGCCTCAAGTCTTTGGCATGCTTGTGAAGAAACTACCAGAGGCTTGGAAAAGAATTGTCAGAAATGAATGGGCAGAGCAATTCTTGGAGCTCACTCAGGGGTGGCAATAATTTGGTTTTCATCACTCAGAGTGGAAGAACCATATGATACAAGGAGCATCAAGTAAAGTACTCAGAAGAGATGATCTCAGTATTGAGTTACAAAATTAACTCAAGACTAAATAAGGCTTTAAGTAACCCTTAAAATGATCACCTGCTTTTAAGTAAGTAACAACTGCATCCCAGGACTAAATTCTAGAATATTTATTTAGAGGAAATATCCATCACACATCAAGGTTAAGTTCACAATGTCTCATATACAATAAAAAAATTAAGAAGCATGCAAGGAAGTAGGAAAATATGACCCATAATGAGGATAAAAATCAATTAATAGAAACAGACCTAGAAATAACACTTATTATAATATATTCTGTTTGTTCAAGAAGGTAGAGGAAAGAGCTATGGGATATGCCAAAAAGATCCAAATCAAGTATTTATACATGAAAACTATAATGTCTTGGATAAACATTATACACCTGAATGGGATTAATGGAAGATTAGATGTTGAGAGTAATGAATTAGAATACAAAGCAATAGAAGCCAGCCCAAATACAAAATAGAGAGAAAAAAATGAAAAATAGAGAGAAAAATGAATAGAACTTCAATGAACTTTGGGTACTTTCAAGTGACCAAATATATAAGTACCTGAAGTCCTCCCCTAAAACAGGGGTGGGTAAGTATAGGAGACATTTGAGGCAATAAAGAACAAAATTATTCCAAATTTGATTAAAATATCAACCCACAGATTATGACAAATCTCAATTATGAGCAACATCAAAGGTCATTATAACCAAATCGCTTTAAACCAGTGATAAAGAGAAAACCTTAAAAGAAGCCTGAGAAAAAAAGACATATTATATACAGATAAAAATGACAAAAGATTTATCTTTTGAAACAATGCAGACCAAAAGATACTAATCAATATCTTTGAGAAAAAATATCTTTCAAAAATGAAAATGAACCTTTCAGACATATAGAAGCTGAAATTATTCCTCTGCCCTATTAGAAATATTTCCACTGGAAGGCAAATGATATCAAATTAAAATCTGTATTTATACCATGGAAAGAAGAGTATCAGAAGTGGCAAATATGTAGGTAAATGTAGCATATTTCCCCCATATTTTGAAAATCCCTTTTAAAAATAATATACTGTTATTAACACAAGTAAGTCAATTTAAAAGCAAAAGGATGGAAGAAAAATATGCCATGCTAACAGTAATCAACAGGACACTGGAGTGGCTCTATTAATTAATATCACAAAAAGTAGATTTCAGAGAAAAGACTATTACCAGGCATAAAGAGAGTCATTCCCTAATGAAAAGGGTGTAATTAATTAAAAGGACAAAATAATCTAAAATATTTATGAACCTAATAAGAGTTTCAAAATACCTGAAACAAAACTGATAGAACTGAAAGGAAAAAAAATATCAGGAAACATTTTAAAAAGACTCCTTTGGTTTTAAGCTTAGCTTAAAATATAGTTTTCCTAGATTAAGTAAAATTCCTAAAAAATTTCTAGTACTTTTATAGGTTAATAATACACTCAATAAAAAGCTATTTCCCTGAGTTGCATTACCTTCTCATTAACTGCCAAATCAAGGCCAATGTTAGTGTGCGGTTTCCTTCATTGAGATCTTGTCCACCAATGCCAACCAGGGAAAACTTAGCTTGATTCTTCCCCAATTCCACAGCATAGTTACAATTCTCAAGCTGTTAATGAAGAAAGAGGACAACAATCTAATGTAATCATCTCTATGGTGCTAAAATAAAAAAAAATTATAATAAAAATAAAGACAGAATGAAATAAACATGGCCAGATTAAATGATCTCTCAAGTCTTGCCTGTTCCTGCAATTCTAGGATTCTAAATTAGATACTGAAAGTTCCATCTTTTTTTTAAATAAAACCTTTCATTTCTACCAAACAATATTCACAGTGGACTCTAAGTGTAAAACCAAAATAAATTAATCATTGTGGACATTTTCATGGCTATATCACACTACATAAACAGGGAGCCATGCTCAGTTACCTGTCCATAATATTCCTAAACTATCTGAATTCTGAAAGGTTGGCATGGAAAAATCTGGATTCTCTATTCTACATGCACACAATGGACTGACATATGAGACATATTC
Organism: Eptesicus fuscus; assembly: GCF_027574615.1. Lineage (NCBI taxonomy): Eukaryota > Metazoa > Chordata > Mammalia > Chiroptera > Vespertilionidae > Eptesicus > Eptesicus fuscus. The sequence continues at coordinate 9,983,950 of NC_072480.1, read as the reverse complement.
CTGTGGCTATGCTTGGATAGTAGGAAATGTTTGTGCCAACCTTGTTGCTACTTTTCCATAACAATGTGTTCTCACTGTGTTGACATTAGACAAACTATTTGTACAAGTCAAACTGTCAGTACAAAGTTCCAATTCTTTGGAAAATCAGAATGAGAGTCTTGCTGGAAGAGACCCTGCCCTGCTCTAATTATCTTAATTAGAATTTTTACATCATAATATTTAAAGACATCCAACATGGAATTATAAATAAGCAAGCAACTTGCTTTAATAAAACTAGGTTTCTGATTGCTTGACTGTAATTTAAACCCTGGATAAACATTACTTATCTAAGTTTGGCCTCCTGATAAGGTATTCACAGGATGCTTTTGTAGGCTTATGCCTACTGGAACATCTATATTTACCTTCTTCATATTGCCCCCCAGTTTGGGGTATGGTGGTTTGTTTACTCTGTTCCAATCAACAGGGACTTTAATCTTTTCATAGAGCTGGAAGATGACCAGGGCATCTGATAAGTCACTGAACAAAAAGCAAACACAAAAGAATTCTCAGATAGCTAACATTTATGAAGGGTCTATAGAGAGCTAGGCATTTCCTTATTTATTAGCTTAAGGAATATTCACAATTTGGTAAAATTGGTGTAAACAGCTCCATCTTTTGAGGTAAAGAAACTGACTCAGACATTGAGGGAACTTATTTGAGGTTTTCCGTAGGAAGACCTATGTCCCTTCAGTTAAAACTCATTGCCTCCAGGAAAAAAAATATGGCTCTAGTAAGTAGCATAGGAGACAATCACAAACTTAACATTTATTATTTTGCCTACTTGTGAGCAGATCATACATAGGCTGGCAACATTTGTTCTTTGGCTAGGTTATGATTGTGTATAAAACACATGGCCAGGCTGGTGTAAGAAAGTGAGTTTCTCTTTTTCTGAACATCCAACATCTGCAGATCAGTTTGGCCCTTCTCCCCTTTTCATCCAGGTGCACACATTTTGTGAAGAGAATTGCATATCATAGCAGTTTTTTAAATCTTGGGGATCTTTCAAGGTCTCAGAGTCCCCAAACACTCTTACCTGTACAAATGATTGACTCGAGGGTTAACACCCAAGGAGTTCATCCAGTTCCTAAATGTCCGTTCTTCTCTTGTCTCACCTAAATTAATGAAGACTGGTTATCTTTCAGGCCCCTAGAAAATATGCCTTATTAAAGTTTAACTAAAGAGGCTGTAATAAAATCTGAAGTAGAATTTTAAAAATTAAATAAACCCTAATGGATTTGGATGAGGTTGCTATTCTGTGTTAATTTTTCCATAGACCATGTAAGCTAGAGAACTAATGTGCGAGGTAGACACATTTGATATTTGAGTTGAGATAGGGGAGAGAATAGTATGGGCTAAATTTGGAAGGAGAGGAATTTGAGCTTCACCTTTTAGAACTGATAAAATCTGGTTAATGAAGATTAAAGGGAAGAGGATTTAAGGATGTGGGAGGGGTGGGATTAGGAGATAGAGTAAATATGAACCCAAAGGGAGTGATAGGCAAGGTCTTATTAAAACCATTAGGAACTGTTTTTTTTGGGATCTGTGTTCAGTGCATGGAGATAATGCTGTCCAGTGGCTGGAACCAGAATCAGGGATATTTGTGTGTTAGGTAGCAGATTTGGGTTGATATATTGGACAATCTTTATGGTTCTTTTTTATATTACTATAATAAATTCTTGAGCAAGGCAGAGATATAATGAAAACAGTATTGTGAGGTGCCAGACAGCAGTGTGTAGAATTTCTGAGAGGCAATATACATTTAAATTAAATTAAACATGCAGAGGGGATAGTGTTTGACACTAGCACATCCAAATGCTTGATGAATGGAGGAATAGGCCCCCCAAGACCTATTGAAATGGTGTGTTATTTAATAAAAGTCTAAAAGAGCAGAAAGGAAAAATAATGATCAAAAAGCCATTCTATAGGAAGAATTATTAGTATTTGCTGATTCAATATTAAGGTAGAACTGATGGATTTGGTAATTAAAGAAAAAAAATGGTAAGGTTAATGGAAATGGAGTCTTTCTGAAGGAAGCGGGTGGGAGGAGGGTAGAATAGAAAGATAGTGGTGTATGTGTGTGGGAGAAATGATCAATTCTGCTTTGTAAATGCTGAATCTCAAGTGATAGTGAAGGATACAAAGGCGAATGTTCTAGAGGCAGATGGAAATGGGTGATTAGAGGCTTGATATATATACATGGAGTCAGCAAAATGCATGGACCACTGACCACAATTTATCAAATGACACAAATGCATCAGTGTTGGAATACAAATTAATTTTGCATTCGTAGCTAGAGTAAAGCATTGTGGAAAAATGATCAACCAATATGTTAAATCTGGACTTCCTTTCTTTGGTGATAGTCATTTAATATTAACTTTGTTTTGATTTTCCTGTCTTAATATTGAGACTAACTCATGATGGGAAAAAAAGTAAACATCTCTGGCACTGTTACCTGTTAGAAACTGAGTAACACTATATGCTTTTTTGTTCACACTTAGGGAATTAACACCCAAACTATAATTGTCAGGGATTCTGCCTCAAAATATGGTTGTGTGCCTCCCATAACCCAAAGCAAAGAAACAAAACAAAAACCTCAGTAAGCACCCCCTCGAATAGTTAAAAAAAACATTTTTAGATGATGAGTGGCTGCAATGTCTTGCCTCTAGAAATTAACACTCAGTCCCTTAAGTACATAATTAGATTTTTGGAAGTTAGGATTTATTTCATCTGATAATTAAGTTCATTGTCTTGCCTAAAACAATTCTGATAATGGATAAAGCCTTTGTATTATGGATGTGATGTCATAATATTTGATTTTTCTTGCTCTGCTGTAATTGATTGGATTAATCTATTTTATTCCCTTTGTTATGTATCAGAGAATTCATAACCTGTTTGAGTTTTATATTTGCTTAGGAGGTGATTTTGAATTGCCTATAATTGAGAATGATTTTTTAAACTCTCAATCAACTGGCTTTCAGTTACCTTCAAGAGCCCCCCAATCTATGTCCTGGTTCTCTGGTTTGTGCAGGGCAGGATATCTGTTAAAGAGGTTGGCAATGAAAGCCAAGTTCAACTTGGGGTTCCCTCGGACAACATCTGTGGCTGTGACAAACTGCCGGCAGCCCAGTCTCTCCGCTTGCTGCAACATGCATTCTGCCCTCTGGATGTCATCCTTCTCCTGCAATGAAAAAATCAAGGCTGGGTCAAGGCTTTCCATGCACAAAGTAGACATGGATAACAGAAAAAGAAATGGAATCTTACCATTTAGTGTTTAGTGAGGAAACCTTTAGTGTTTAACCTCAAATAGACACTCAATAACAGCATATTATTATTTATATTCTCCTGAACCGAAATCTGAAAAATCACAAATAAAAGGAATCTTGGGACTTAAGTAATTGAGTCCTCTCATCTCTATACAGGACCATTTCAGATGAACGATTGGCTGTCCTGTTTTTTAAAACATTCAGTAGACACAGCCCCAGAAGGCGCAGGGAGGCTAACCCCAGTGGGACTTCCTGCACGGACACCATCGCTGACTGCTGAGTGAAGCAAAAGCTAGCAGGGCCCCAAGCGCCTGCAGCTGACACCTGTGGGACCAGCTCTGGAGGGAAGGGAGGATAGCTCAGAACAGGGACAATCAAGGTGAGAGACTCAGGGCAGACCCAGCCTCTGGGCAAAGGAGTTCCTGACCACTGCACCACTAGGGGCTTCAACCTCTTGGACCTCAATCAGGTTGCCCAGGACCATAAGAAAACATGACCCATATATATGCTGTCCACAAGAGACCTACCTCAGAACAAAATACACTCAGAATGAGAATGAAGGGATGGAAAAATATATTCCATGCAGGAAAAAAAAAAAATCTGGAGTAGCAAGACTCATATCTGACAAATTAGACCTCATAACAAAGGCCTTAACAAGAGACAAAGAAGGTCACTTCGTAATACCAAAGGGAATGACTCAACAAGAAAATATAACCCTTATAAACATATGCACCCAATATAGGAGTACTCAAGTTCATAAAAAAAAACAACAACTATTGATGGACTTTAAGGGAGAAATCAACAGCAATACAGTCATAGTAGACTGTGTGTGTGTGTGTGTGTGTGTGTGTGTGTGTGTGCGTGTGTGTGTGAAATAGTAGACTTTAACACCCACAGGCTGCACTGGATAGATCTTCCAAGACAAAAAAATAACAAGGAAGCAGAGGCCTTAAATGACACACTAGATCAGATAGACCTAACTGATATTTACAGAACATTTCAACACAAGCAACAGATCATACATCCTTCTCAAGTGCACATGGAACATTCTCAAAGATAAACCACATGTTAGGGCACAAAACAAGTCTCTACTAATTCAAGAAGATTGATATGATACAAAGCATCTTCTCAGATAACAATGGCATGAAGTTAGACATCAACTACAATAAAAAAACTCAAATACATGGAGGTTAAATAGCATGTTATTAAACAATTAATGGATTACCAATGAGATCAAGCAAGAAATTAAAAACTTCCTGGAGACAAATGAAAATGAACATACAACCCCCCAAAACCTATGGGACACGGCAAAAGCAGTGTTGAGAGTGAAGTTCATATTACTACAAGTAACTCAAGAAACAAGAAAAAGGACTAATAAACTATCTAACCTTACAACTAAATGAATTATAAAGAGAATAGAAAGAAAAGCCCAGAGGAAGTAAAAGGAAGGAAATAATAAAGACCAGAGCGGAAATAAATGACATAGAGACTAAAAGACAGTACAAAATATCAATAAATCCAAGAGCTTGTTCTTTGAAAAGATAAACAAGATTGTTGAACCCCTAACCAGACTCCTCAAGAACCAAAGAGAGAGGATCCAAATAAGTAAAATCAGAAATGAAAGAGGTGATATAACAATGGACACCACAGAAATACAAAGGATTGTTAGCAAATACTATGAACAACTATATGCCAGCGAACTAGATAACCTGGGTGAAATGGACAAATTCCTAGGTATATACAATCTTCCACAACTAAATCAGGAAGAATCAGAAAACCTGAGTAGGCCAATAACAACTAATGAAATTAAAACAGTAATGAAAAAACTTCCAGGAAACAAAAGTCCTGAACTGGGTGAATTTACAGATGAATTTTACCAAACATTCAAAGAAGAACTAACACCTACCTTCCTCAAAATATCCTCCCAAAAAAAATCCAAGAAGAAGGAACACTTCCAAGCTCTTGTTAAAAGGCCAGCATTAAACTAATTTCAAAACCATATAAGGATACTACAAAGAAAGAAAATTACAGGCCAATATCCCTGATGAACACAGATGTTAAAATCCTCAAAAATATATTAGCAAATTGGATCAAGCAAGACATTAAAAAGATCATACATTATAATCAAGTGGGATTTATTCCAGGGATACAACGCTGGTACAATATTCACAAATCAATAAATGTGATACATCACATAAACAAATCCTAATATATAAAAACCCAGGGCCCGTAAAGTCCAAAATGATCGAAGGCTTGACCCACTGGAAGTCAATACTGCAGTCAGTGCTGGGTTGCCGTGGTGACCCAGCACTAACTGCCGAGGGGGCTGGATCAGGCCTGGAGAGAGGCAGGGTCTGACCCACAGTCTCCGTGGCAGCTGTTGATCAGCCGTTTCCTCTCTCTTTCTCTCTGGGCTTTGTCAGCAGCAGCGCCTCTGTTTCTCTCTGGGCCTCTATGGGGGCTACTGATCAGCCCCGCCTCTCTGATCAGGCCCAGAGATAGGCCTGGAGATGCTAACTGGCATAGAAACTGACCAATCAGAACCAAATCTGGGTGAACTGTGAGGAGCCAATGGCTGCCTAGGAGGCAGAGTTTTTGATGCTGACTGGCATAGAAACTGACCAATCAGAACCAAATTGGCTGGCAGGGAAGGGCAGGAGAGGGCAGTTAGGGGTAATCAGGCAGGCAGAGCCAGTTAGGGGCAATCAGGCCAGCAGGGGAGAGCAGTTGGGGGCGATATCAGGCCGGCAGGGGAGGGCCCTTGGGGGTGAGAACAGGCCGGCAGGGGAGGGCAGTGGGGGCAACCAGGCTGACAGGGGAGGGCAGTTAGGGGCAATCAGGCAAGCAGGCAGGCAGGCAGAGGCAGTTAGGGGCGATCAGGCAGGCAGGCAGAGAGGTTAGGGGCAATCACGCAGGCAGAGGGGTTAGGGCAATCAGGCAGGCAGGCAGAGGCAGTTAGGGGTGATCAGGCAGGCAGGCAGGTAAGTGGTTAGGAGCCAGCGGTCCCAGATTGTGAGGGGGATGTCCAACTTCTGGTTTAGGCCCAATCCCACAAGGGTCAGATATCCCCCAAGGGGTCTCCGATTGGAGAGGATGCAGGCTGGGCTGAGGGAACCCCCACTCCATGCACAAATTTTGTGCACTGGGCCACTAGTTAAAAGATAAAAAACACATGATCATATCAATAGATGCAGAAAAGGCATTTGATAAAATCCAGCACCTATTTTTGATAAAAATTCTCAGTATAGTGGGAATAGAGGGGTTATACCTCAACATAATAAAGGCCATATATGACAAACCTACAACCAACATCATACTCAATGGACAAAAACCTAAAGTGTTTCTCTTAAGAACAAGACCAAGACAGAAATGTCTGCTTTCACCACTCTTATTCAACAGTACTGGAAGTTGTAGCCACAGCAATCAGATAAGAAAAAGAAATAAAAGGCATCCAAATTGGAAAGAAGGAAGAAAAACTGTCATTATTTGCAGTTTACATGAGGGTGTACATAGAAACCCCTAAAGACTCTACCAGGAAATTACTAGACTTAATAAATGAATTATGTAAGGTAGCGGAATATAAAATCAACACCCAGAAGTCAATGGCATTTCTATACACCAATAATGAACTCTGAAAGAGAAACTAAAAAAAGCAATCCCATTTACCTTTGCAACAAAAAAGATAAGGTACCTAGGAATAAACTTAACCAAGGGGTAAAAGACCTGTACTTAGAAAACTATAAGACATTAAAAAAAGAAATAGAGGAAGATACAAACAAAAGAAAGCATATACCATATTCATGGATTGGAAGAATTAACATCATCAAAATGTCTATACCCAAAGCAATCTAAAGATTCAATGCAATTCTTATTAAAATACTAATGGCATATTTCACAGAGTTAGAACAAATACTCCAAAAATTTATATGGAACCATAAAAGACCGAGAATAGATGCAGCAAGCTTGAGAAAGAAGAGCGAAGTAGGAGGGATCACAATACCGATAGCAAACTATACTACAAAGCCATTATAACCAAAACAGCCTGGTACTGGCATAAGAACAAGTATATAGACCAATGGTTTAGAAGAGACCCCAGAAATTGATCCATACCATACGGTCAATTAATATTTGACAAAGGAGGCAAGAACACACAATGGAGTAAAGACAGTCTCTTCAACAAATGGTGCTGGGAAAACTGCACAGACACATGCAAAAAGATGAAACTAGACCACCAACTTACACCATAAACAAGAATAAACTCAAGTGGATAAAAGACTTAAATGTAAGACATGAAACCATAATAATATTAGAGGAGAACATAGGCAGTAAAATCTCAGACATCTCACATAGCAATATGTTTATGGCTACATCTCTTAGGGCAAAGGAAACAAAGGAGAAAATAAACAAATGGGACTACATCTAAAGAAAAAGCTTCTGCACAGCAAAAGAAACCATCAACAAAAGGAAAAGGGAGCCCACAGTATGGGAGAACATATTTGCCAATGATACATCTGATAAGGGGTTAATGTCCAAAATATATAAAGTACTCATACAAATCAACAAAATGAAGGTAAACAATCCAATAAAAAAAATGGGCAGAAGACCTGAATAAACATTTTTTCCAAAGAGGACATACAAATGGCCAAGAGACATATGAAAAAATGCTCGAAGTCACTAATCATCAGAGAAATGCAAATTAAAATCACAATGAGATAACACCTCACACCTGTCAGACTGGCTATCATAAAAAAAAATCAACACATAACAAGTGCTGGTGAGGATGTGGAGAAATGGGAACACTAGTTCACTGCTGGTGGGAATACAGATTGGTGCAGCCACTATGGAAAACAGTATGGCATTTCCTCAAAAATTTAAAAATGGAACTTCCATTTGACCCAGCGATCCTACTTCTCAGAATCTATCCTAAAAACCTCAAAACACCAACCAGAAAGAATATATGCACCCCTATGTTCATAGCAGCGTTATTTACCATAGCTAAGATTTGGAAACAGTCCAAGTGCCCACCAGTAGATGAGTAGATAAAAAAAGCTGTGGTTCATTTACACTATGGAATACTATTCAGCTGTAAAAGAGGGATCTCCTACCCTTTGGGACAGCATGGATGGACCTGGAAAATATTATGCTAGTGAAATAAGCCAATCTGAGAAAGACAAATATCACATGATCTCACTTATTTGTGAAATTTAATGAACAAAATGAATTGACAACAAAATAAGATCCGAAGCTTGGAAAAGACTGACATACTTTGGTGTGGCATTGGGGGGATGAGAAGAGATAACCAAAAAACTTATATACTTACTAGAGGCCCAGTGCATGAAAATTTGTGCACTGGGGGTGGGGGGGGTGTCCCCTTAGCCTGGCCTGTGCCCTCTCGTAGTCTGGGACACCTCGGGGAATGTCTGACTGACTGCTTAGGCCCGCTCCCCAGGGGATCAGGCCTAAGCTGGCAGTCAGGCATCCCTCTGGTGGCCCGGAAGCCCTAAGGGAATGTCTGACTAACAGCTTAGGCCCGCTCCCCCTGTGGAAGTGGGCCTAAGCCGTTAGTCAGACATCCTTAGCACTGCTGTCGAGGTGGGAGAGGCTCTCGCCACCACCGCTGCACTGGCCAGCCATGAGCCGGCTTCTGGCTGAGCAGCGCTCCCCCTGTGGAAGTGCACTGACCACCAGGGAGCAGCTCCTGCCTTGAGCATCTGCCCCCTGGTGGTCAGTGCATGTCATAGCGACCGGTCATTCCTGGTTGTTCTGTCGTTAGGGTCAATTTGCATATTACCCTTTTATGATATAGGCTATGCATAGCCCATGGACATGGGCAATAGGGTGGTGAAGTCTTGTGGGGGGTTGGGGGTGGGAGGAGGGGGTAAAGAGGAAGATGGGAGGAAATGGGATATATTTGTAATACTATCAACAAAGAAAATATATTTTAAAAAATATTCAGTAGATTCTATAACTTATTAAGGGGATTTAATTATTTTTAGCCATTAAGCTTACTTTTTAATATTTCTTATACAAGCCATAAGATTTTGTCTACCAAAAATGTTTATTTATTAAGTAATAAATTATATTCTTATTTTTAGTTCATCAAAGATATTTATATCTGCCATTAAAAATGTATGACTAGTATAATCGCATTTCCCACAATGAGATGGTATACATGCAACTTGAACAAAATAAACATGGTAAGTTATTTAAGCTACATATTGTCATTAATAACTATATAATATCAATTTGGCTTTTGCAGACTTCAGACTGAGAAGCACTCACTGAACATATTAAAAGTCTATTCAGCCCTACCCGGTTTGACTGGGTGGATAAAACATTGGCCTGCAGACTGAAGGGTCCCAGGTTCAATTCCAATCAAGGGCACATGCCAGGGTTGTGGGCTCAATCCCCAGTGTGGGGCATGCAGGAGGCAGCCAATCATTTATGTTTCTATCTCTCTCTCCCTTTCCTTTCCTCTCTGAAAACAAAACAAAAAAAAATATATATATTTAGAAAGTTAATTCATATAGTTTTAGAGAATCTCCTGTCATTTGTAAGCAGACTCCTATTAGAAGACTCTTGTTGAATTGTGCTCCACTGTCCTTAAAGCTCTTAAGAGTCTACGAAAACACCAATTTTCAGAAAACAGAACTTCAAACTAGAATTATTTCTTAATATGATGCTTTACTTGATAACACTATATACATTATACATTTCATGAGCTTTACTTCTCATTCAGGAATGAGTTGACTTTAATATCAACTCATTGGGTTGAAGTCCAATAATATTAATTGAGGCACAAAAATGGGTAAGATGATTTCTCAAGGTCAATATTACAATGGTGGCAGAACTAAAGTTTTGACATTCAGACTCATGCTATGCCCAGTGTTTTTAAGAATGCTCAAACCAGTCACTTCTAAGAATTCACAGGATCCTGCCCAGTCTTTTCCTCGCATTACCCTTAGTGATGCAGTGAGGGAGGGCTGTGGCCGGGTGATTTTGGAGCCACCGTTAGGTTTAAATTCTTGCTGTATCAGGCACTGGGCTCTGCGGCATGAGATGATTACTAGCTTCTCTGACCTCCAGTTTTCTCAACAATAAAGCAGTTTAACACTTACCTCAGTGGTGTTTGTAGGATTAGAGGCTGTATATGCAATATGCCTTGCACAGTACCTGGCACATTGGAGGAACTCAACAAGAAGGGATTCCTTTTTTTAAAGTTATTGCTAGAGGAAAAGGGCCCCAGACTTGGACCAAATTACTTCCAAAAATCTGTCATATGATCTTAATTAACCCTTCTGATCTGTTTTCATCACTAAAGTGAGAATTTATTTATTTGTATAAATATTTCATCTATTTCCAGAAATAATACTCAGGAACCTAAATATGGAAATAATACGTCTTGGTACTGTGGAGCCTACTAAATGACAGGAAATATACAGAAGTGCCTAGTATGGTGTATGGCACTTAATTGGTATTAGTTTCGTTCTTTCCTTAATATTTATTTCCAGGTTACATTTCCCACAATTATTACCCAAAACTGTTAACAGTTTTTAAAGGCTTTAAACAGAGATGTCCCCTCATGCAACCCCAGAGTCAGGTTGTACAGGTCAATGAGACCCCAATGAAAAGGCAGCATTGTGTTCTCTAAACAGAGCTTGGAACATGGCCTTACCCTTAGTCCTGACATGTCAATCACAACAGCAGGAATACCTTCTTCATCTCCTTTTGGAGCAACCTGTTCCAGCAGGTGGTAATATGCTTTTGAGTCCTGTGAGCAATTAGGAAATTACAATTTTAAATTACATACTTGGTACAATGATTTCCCAAAAGCAAATATTTTTCATTTCTTATTCAAACTGTCATTCAAGAATACAACTTAATTAACAAAGCTGGAAACATTCACTAATTTGAATTCTCTATTTGTCTGTTTACATACTATATTTGCTTTTATTTTTACAATGAGTATAACATTAAAGGTATAGGACATACACAAAGGTAAACCCAAAGATGTAAATACTATTCCTTTTACCTCAAGGGAGGAAAATAATTTATGAACATATATTCAACTCATTGGGTTGAAGTCTAATAATATTAATTGAGGCACAAAAATGGGTAAGATAATTTCTCAAGATCAATATTAAAATGGTGGCAAAACTAAAGTTTTGACATTCAGACTCAGGAAAATATACAGGACAATATATATACAGGAAAGTATATATACCTTTATATTGCTGAAGTCAGTCAGCTAAAGTTTAATTTTTAAAAAGTGACAGGAAAAGGAAGCAGAAGTTTAAAAAAGAGTTTACAAATACATTTAAATAGATAATAAGCAAAAGAAGAATATTTTAAACAAGCAGTTTTTATGTAAAAGGAGAGATATTGAGATTACAAATTAATTTAATGTTTATCCAGAAATTAGAAAAAGTGGTTAAGCTTAGTTATAGAAGATTGTATGTAGATAGTGAATTATTATGTTTTCTTAGATTCTGGGAATATGCTTATTGATAAAAAGCATATTTCTCAGAATTGTAGTCTTAAAATTATAGATGTACTGTATTCTCATTCAATGAAAGCATGCAGATTTTCAGGTAATTTATTTAAACCATTTAAAGAGATTTTTATTTCTCTTAAAGACTGAAAAATTAGCTGTTGTTACGTTTTTTGTTGTTTTGTTTTTGAAACTGGATAGGTCCTGGGGAGAGCGGGGGTATGTGTGCTCACCACCTGTGACATTAGAAAGATGAGAACAAGAGAATGCCAGCTATTGATGTTGCACCTGTGGAAACTGAATTTCATCTCTTTTCTTTCTGCTTTCCCTTCCTCTTAATTTTCACTGCAGCTATTTTAAAGCCAGTGAAAGTTCCATGCAGGCGCTAGGCATGAATAAAACCTGTCTACCACATGTTACATCTGTTTAGCTTTGCTAAGAATCAACTTATTTCATCTGATCCTAAGAAACCTGTTTCGCTCACTCTAGTGCAGAGGTAGGAAACCTTTTTTTCTGCCAAGGGCCATTTGGATATTTATAACATCATTCACAGGCCAGACAAAAGTATCAGCTTAAAAATTAGCCTGCTCTACTTGGTCAAACATTTAATGAACTCACTCCTAATGCCTTGGCAGGGCCAGACCAAATGATTTCGTGGGCCTCATGCAGCCCGCCGGCTGGATGTTGCTGTTAATTATTGCTAGAGGAAAGGGCCCCAGAATGCAGTGGAGCATTCTCCCCACCTCTGCTGACTTGGTGTGATTTAAGGGCATCTCACAGTTGCCTGTTGCTCAGACATACATGTCACAGCACTGCCCTTGGTTGGGATGCGGCTGCTTCTGAGAACAGGCACGACTACTATGTAAGCGCTCAGGTTGCCAGTTCCCATCTCTCATAGATACTTCCCAAGTCCAAAATGGTTATTATTCGGAAGAACACAGCCTCTCAGTGATGGGAAAGCAGGTGAATTTATGGCTTAGCTTACACAGCCTAATTTTGGCTGAAAAGCTTGAAAATGTTGGCTGAAACAATTGCAAAGCTAAACTGTTGAGTACAAAGGGAGATAATGCTTTCCAGCTCCTGTTCAATCCCCGTTTGGTTGGCGGTGCTAGAAGACTGTTAATACCCAATGAAAGTGGTGTCGTTAAAAAAATGAATTTGCATTATTAGCTTAGGTCCTAAGGAATGGGGAACTCTACATCCTAGAAGCTTCAGTCTAACTGGCATCAGGCCTGACAGGCCCTGAGTTCTAAAAGCCAGGAGTCCACAGCAGGAGAAAGCTGTCACCTAAAGAATTACCAACCTGACCCTGGCTGGTTTGGCTCAGTGGATAGAGCGTCAGCCTGCAGACCAAAGGGCCGGAGTTTGATTCCAGTCAAGGGTGTGTACCTTGGCTGCAGGCTCCTCCCTGGCCCGGGCCCTGGTCAGGACGGGTGCAGGAGGCAAGCAATCAATGTGTTTCTCTAACATCCATGTTTCTCTCTGTCTTTCCCTCTCCTACTCTCTCTAAAAGATCAATGGAAAAATATCCTTAGGTGAGAATTAACAACAACAAAAAAAAGAATTATCAGCCTGGGTTGACTCCTGGTGAGCCATGTGACCTTTCCTCTGACTCTCTTTGGAGAAAATCTCTTTAAGTTTTAAGAAAGTGGAGACTGAAGTGTTTTTTGTATGTTGCATCCAGCATCTCACATCACTTGCTCCTTGGGACTGCCTTCTGATGTTCCTTACTCTCCCTTAAGCTCTTTCTATGGATCCAACTGCCATCAATGCCAGCAGCTTTTCCCCTTCCCTTTGACATGGAACTTTACACAAAATTGAAAACCACAGTGCATGCTTCCCTCAGCCTTGCCCCTTTGGGATTTTTGTTGTAGGACCGATTATGCCTTCTGCACACTCTGGGGTAAATTCTCATTGCAGACAGTTTCCAAAATCATTATCTTTTAAAAATCACTGATGCATACAAAAGAAAACCTTTCAAGAAATTCACAACTTGTTTTCTTTGAGAGGCAGTATAGTATGGCAGTCAAGTATGGGAACCTTGGATGCCAACTGCTGGATTTAAATCCTGACCCTACCCCCAGCTGTGTGAACTTGAACAAGTCACTTAACTTCTCTTTACTTCTGTTTCCTTATCTGTAAAATGAAGAAATAATAATCCTTATCTCAAAGGTTTGCTGTGAGGATTAATGAGTCAATAAATATATAAAGCAGTTAGAACAGTGCCTGGTATACAGTAGACACTATGTGTGCTGGTATTAATATAATTAGAAGAATCCTCATTTAATTTTTTTAAAGGAATCCTGACCTGATAGTCTCATTTATAAAATCAGAAAAGACATTACAGTCCTCCACATACTTCACAAGCAGTCTTATCTCTTGCCCTTCTTCTACCTCTTCCTCATCCCTCTACTTCCTGATATTGAAACTCTAAGAAAGACCCGTCACCTTTTGTTGCTGTGCAGTTGCTAGACTTCAGACAGATCTGTGTGTGGCCCAGCACTTGGACTTGAGAACAGCAAGCCTTCCAAAACAGCACCAGCCACTCTCGAACTAACCCCAGAATCTAAAGAGTTGGGGCCCATTGTCTTGATTTTTACTCCATTAACACCCAAACTCCCTTCACTGCTGCAGTCAATCATGTTCAAGTTACACTTCTCCTACCTTGATGTCAGTACTGAAGTTGCTGACTTTGCTGCAGCCTGCGTTTTCCAGGTGGTAATTAGCCCATCTCAGCAGGAGCTCCTCAGGGGAGAGTTTCATCAAGTCCTCCAGACTCTCCCCTTCTCTCAGAAGAGCAATCAGAACTGAGGACGCACAAAAGCGGAAGTAAAATGAATACGGGGATATTTGGGAGGATGCTCTGCTGGAAAGCCAAAGATAGCAACTTCATTTCTCTGAGGTAAAGGCACTCACAGCTTTTCCCATGGAGTAAATACTTTATTATTATTCCCTAAAAAAAGGTGTAAGGTACTGTGAGTTAATTTATTACCCCTATTTTTCAGATGGGAAACAAAAGGCACCAATGAACCTTGATGCTATGCCTAAGAATAAATTGGTAGAGCCAAGGAAATAAACAAGACTATTGGCTCAGAACACTCCATGGGGTCAGTCAGATCACATTTCATGAGATGACAACATTTTTGCTTTTAAGTGATCAATTTTGTAATAATGACTATGTTCTATAGATTGTGTTTAATATTTCAAATGCTTTCTTGAATAATTATAGCAGCTCAAAAAGTAGAATAAACTCTTCTATATTTTCCAGACGAATACATATTTCTTACTCAGTTAAAAAATTTAAATTTAACTGAGGTCATTATTTGCAAATCGATAGTCTTTCTTGTGGACTCTGAGTTCTCATTTGTTTCTTCTTCTTCTTTATATTATGCTTAATATATTGGTTTTATATTACCCCAGGATTCTTCACAGTTTATTGTGATTTGGACTTTAAAAGTATATAATAACATTATATGTATACTTTATATATAATTTATAAAGATTAGAATTTGGCTACAGATTTTGTATTGGTAAGATCTGTACTTGAAAATCAAAAAGTAACACTGTATTTTACATAATACTTATCAAGATCTATTATTTCTGTCTAAAGGACAGGGCTGTAATTGTTTAAATGCAGAGAGGATGCTCAGAGCAACTAGCAATAGATTCACAGCTACATGTTTAGCTGAGAACTTTGAAACACTAAATGTAATTTTCTATCATTTTGGTAAGAACTATATCAAGTTTCTCCTAATCTATTGGTATCACTGCAGTATATGAATACGAATCGCTTCGTAAAACACAAGTTAAAAGTAGACTTGCTACAAAGTGTCTAAAAGCAAAATTAACTCAGAAAAGCTCTTGAGGTTGGAGTCTCAGACAGCTAGACTGAGCTATAGGTCTAAAAATGCATTATTATTAGTCTGTAGTCTTAAAAAGCTTTTGTCCCATCATTTAAAAAAATCTGGTCAGCATGGATAAAATCTATTACATTAATACAATGAATTCAATATAACTGTAGTTTTAAAAAATTGAGGATTCTGAGCTTGACTATTCCTGACATCACCTCCTACAGCCCCCAACACATCTTACATTATAATAGAGTAACATGCAAATTGACCGCACCTCCGCTATGCCCATGATTGGACCTGCGAGAGGCAGGGGGCGGGACTCCGGGTGCCTATATGGCCGTTGAGAAAACCAAGATGGCGGCGGCCAAATCCTCTTAGTTCCCCGGGTCCTGGGGAGCGATGGCAACCCTAGAGGGGCGTGGTAGGGAAAAGCCAGAAGCCTCCCTGGGTCCCCGGCTGGATTGAGATGGGGGGGCGTGGCCGGGCGGGCCAGCAGCCTCCCACGGGTCCTGGGACCCATCGCGACCCGGGGGGGCGTGGCCGTGCCTGGCCAGCAGCCTCCCCGGGGTCCAGGGCAGCATCGAGACCAGGGGGCGTGGCCGGCACGGCCAGCAGCCTCCCGGGGGGTCCCGGGACCCATCGCGACCCGGGGGGGCGTGGCCGGGCTCGGCCAGCAGCCTCCCCCGGGTCCCGGGACCCATCGCGACACGGGGGGCGTGGCCGGGCACGGCCAGCAGCTTCCCCGGGGTCCCGGGACCCATCGCGACCCGGGGGGGCATGGCCGGGCACGGCCAACAGCCTCCCCGGGGTCCTGGGCTGCATCGCGACCCGGGGGGGCGTGGCCAGGCACGGCCAGCAGCCTCCCCGGGGTCCAGGGCTGCATCGAGACCCGGGGGGGCGTGGCCGGGCACGGCCAGCAGCCTCCCGCGGGTCCTGGGCTGCATCGAGACCCGGGGGGGCGTGGCCGGGCACGGCCAGCAGCCTCCCCGGGGTCCCGGGACCCATCGCGACCCGGGGGGAATGGCCGGGCACGGCCAACAGCCTCCCCGGGGTCCAGGGCTGCATCGCGACCCGGGGGGGCGTGGCCGGGCACGGCCAGCAGCCTCCCGGGGGTCCCGGGACCCATCACGACGGGGGGCGTGGCCGGCACGGCCAGCAACCTCCCCGGGGTCCTGGGACCCATCGCGACCCGGGGGGGCGTGGCCGGGCACGGCCAGCAGCCTCCCGGGGGGTCCCGGGACCCATCGCGACCCGGGGGGGCGTGGCTGGGCTCGGCCAGCAGCCTCCCCCGGGTCCCGGGACCCATCGCGACACGGGGGGCGTGGCCGGGCACGGCCAGCAGCCTCCCCGGGGTCCCGGGACCCATCGCGACCCGGGGGGGCATGGCCGGGCACGGCCAACAGCCTCCCCGGGGTCCAGGGCTGCATCGCGACCCGGGGGGCGTGGCCAGGCACGGCCAGCAGCCTCCCCGGGGTCCAGGGCAGCATCGCGACCCGGGGGGGCGTGGCCGGGCACGGCCAGCAGCCTCCCCGGGGTCCAGGGCAGCATCGAGACCCGGGGGGCGTGGCCGGGCACGGCCAGCAGCCTCCCGGGGGGTCCCGGGACCCATCGCGACCCGGGGGGGCGTGGCCGGGCTCGGCCAGCAGCCTCCCCGGGGTCCCGGGACCCATCGCGACCCGGGGGGGCGTGGCCGGGCACGGCCAACAGCCTCCCCGGGGTCCAGGGCTGCATCGCGACCCGGGGGGGCGTGGCCGGGCACGGCCAACAGCCTCCCCGGGGTCCAGGGCTGCATCGAGAGCCGGGGGGCGTGGCCGGGCACGGCCAGCAGCCTCCCGGGGGTCCCGGGACCCATCGCGACCCGGGGGGGCGTGGCCGGGCACGGCCAGCAGCCTCCCGCGAGTCCAGGGCTGCATCGCGACCCGGGGTGGCGTGGCCGGGCAAGGCCAGCAGCCTCCCGCGGGTCCTGGGCTGCATCGAGACCCGGGGGGGCGTGGCCGGGCACGGCCAGCAGCCTCCCCGGGGTCCCGGGACCCATCGCGACCCGGGGGGGCGTGGCCGGGCACGGCCAGCAGCCTCCCCGGGGTCCCGGGACCCATCGCGACCCGGGGGGGCATGGCCGGGCACGGCCAACAGCCTCCCCGGGGTCCAGGGCTGCATCGCGACCCGGGGGGGCGTGGCCAGGCACGGCCAGCAGCCTCCCCGGGGTCCAGGGCTGCATCGCGACCCGGTGGGGCGTGGCCGGGCACGGCCAGCAGCCTCCCGGAGGTCCCGGGACCCATCGCGACCGGGGGGGCGTGGCCGGGCACGGCCAGCAGCCTCCCCGGGGTCCAGGGCTGCATCGAGACCCGGGGGGGCGTGGCCGGGCACGGCCAGCAGCCTCCCCGGGGTCCAGGGCTGCATCGCGACCTGGGGGGGCTTGGCCGGGCACGGCCAGCAGCCTCCCGGGGCGGGGTCCCCGGCAATCGCCACCCTCGCCTAAATGGCTGGTGCTGAGAGGGATCAATGGGGCCAATGGAAGGAGCAGGTGGTAGTTGACCACGGAGGCCATCTGCAGCAGCTGGATGCAGAGTTCGGGTCCACGTTCTCCAGGTTGGCCTCCATGGTGCCCGTGTCGCACCCATTGTAGCCGAGTGGGCATGTTGGCATAGTAGCCCCAGCATGAGGCCAGCTTCCCAAGCCAGGCTGCGGAGGGAGGGAGGGCCTCTGGGCTGGGAGCACTCCCCGACCCCAGTGGACAGGGCACAGAGCAAGCAGCAGAGAGCTACTAGGGTTGGTGGGTGTGGTGGCCTGGCTTCCAAGAGGCTGGCTTCAGCTGCTGTGGCCTGCGCTGAGGTGGCTGGTGGTGGGGGCAACTGCGTGGGCGCATCCGTGGCTGGGGCACTGGGAGACGTGGGACTGCAGCCCAGAAAGCGAGGCTCCGGAGGACCTGGTCACCGACCCCGGGCATTGAAGCCGCCTCCTACAAGATGGATCCTAGCCTAGGTGTGTGGGAAGCAGGTTCAGGAACCTCTCCCTTTGCGGCGCCAGAGCCCAGGCCTGCCAGCGCCCCAGAGGAGACCCCCACCAGGATCGGGGGCTTGACCGGTCTCTAAACCAGGGTGGCCATTAGCCCAGGCCTGCCAGCACCCCAGAGGAGACCCCCAACAGGATCGGGGGCGTGACCGGCCTCCAAACCGCCAGTGACCCTAACCCAGGCCTGCCAGCGCCCCAGAGGAGATCCCCACCAGGATCAGGGGCATGACCAGCCTCTAAACCGCCCTCAGCCCTAGACCAGGCCTGCCAGCACCCCAGAGGAGACCCCTGCCAGGATTGGGGTCATGGCCAGCCTTCAAACTGTGGCGGCCCCTAGCCCAAGGAGGCCTCCTGGCCGAGGACGCCTGAGTCTGTTCTTGACCTAGGGCCGGGCTCTCCCCGCAAGGGACTCAGAAGCCACCAGAGTCTAACTGCCAGTCTCTGGGAGTGCATCCACTGTCCACCAAAAAGTAGGGCCATCAAACCATTCAGTCGCAGTGCAGGCACAGGTCCGTGGCTGACGGGGTGGAGGCCAGACCAAAACAAAACAGCAGAAACACCCTGCCCACCTGGGCAGGTACTGCTGTAGTCCACGTGGCCTGGGCAGTGTAGAAAGCGCTACCTTCTCCCAGGTCCTATGCTGGCACTGCCGCCTCGCTCACCCTCAAGCACCCCTGAGTCCTGACAGCAAAGTGTGTGGGGCATTCTGCAGGAGTTGTACCGTTCTGAGTGCTTTTGCCCAAAGACACACTTTGGGATGAATTCAGAGCCACATCTCATTTCCCATGAGATTGGAAGAACCATGTGAAAGGATTTTGACAAAAGCTTTCCACATCTCTGTTTATTCTTTTGAATCCATAAAATGACCTTAAAAAAAGCATCCGGGCCACCTAAGAAAGAATGCACTTTCTGGCCAGAGCATGCAGGATTCTTTTGCCCAACAGGTTAAAGGGAGCAGAGCTGGCCCAGTGGGAATGGCCCTGGTGCCCTATGAGGAGACCGGGGGAATGGGGTTGCCGAAATTCCATAAGCCTCTTGCCACCTTCTCCTTTGCAAACCACACCATCCAGATCCACCAGGAGTGGAGGCAACTGGGAATCACAGCCGTGATTTGGGACATGGTGAGCAAATCTTGAGGGGCCTCTGAAAACATCTGCAACTGATTATAAGACTGGTCTTTATTTAAAAAGAAATAAAAGAACAGCTTTGTTGAGATATAACCCATATACTGTACATGTCACCTAAAGTGTACAATGAACTGTTTTTTTAAAGTAAATTCAGAGTGGTACAACCATCACCATGCTCAATTTTTAAATATCTTCATGACCCATCCCCTCCAAAAAAAACTTCTACCCATTGGAATCACTTTCCTGATCATCTTCCCCAAAATAGATTGCACTTTAAAGGTGGGTAAAGGAAAGTTGAGGGAAGTTAAAACACTGCACAAAGGATATTGTAAGATGACAAAGCCCAAAGTGAAGATGATGTGTTTTCTTTAAAAAAATATATATTTTTAAAATTTCAGAAAGGGAGAGGGAGAGAGAGATAGAAACATCAATGATAAGAATCACTGATCAACCGAAACCGGTTTGGCTCAGTGGATAGAGCGTCGGTCTGCAGACTGGAAGGTCCCAGGTTCGATTCCGGTTAAGGGCATGTACATTGGTTGCTGGCACATATCCCGGTGGGGGGTGTGCAGGAAGCAGCTGGTCGATGTTTCTCTCTCATCGATGTTTCTAGCTCTCTATCCCTCTCCCTTCCTCTCTGTGAAAAATCAATAAAATATATTTTTTTAAAAAAAAGAATCACTGATCAGCTGCCACCCCAGGCCCCCTACTGGGGATTGAGCCCGAAACCCAGGCATGTGTGCCCCTGATCAGAATCAAACCTGGACTCTTCAGTCCACAGGCCGATGCTCTCTCCATTAAGCCAAACTGACCAGGGCCATGTGTTTTCTTCAAGTTCTGTGTGGTTGTAATGGTCCCCAAATCTATACTAATAAAAGGGTAATATGCTAATTAGAGTGGTTGTCTTCCGGACATCTTTCCAGACAAAGCCGCAGTGGCTACAAAGGCCAAGGCTCAGGCAGCCATAACCAACTGCAGTGGCAGCAGCATTGGGGTTATGGGGGTGGTGCCTCCAGAGGGAGGCCAGACGGGGGGCCAAGGCACAGGCAGTTTAGGGTGATCAGGCTGATAGGGGAGGGCAAGGTAGGGGCAATCAGGCTGGCAGGAGATCAAGGTAGGGGCGAGCAGGCAGGCAGGCAGTGGGGTTAGGGACAATCAGGCAGGCAGGCAGGTGAGTGGTTAGGAGCCAGTGGTTCCGGATTGTGAGAGGGATGTCCAACTGCTGGAAGTTGGACATCCCCTGAGGGGTCCCAGATTGAAGAGGGTGCAGATTGGGCTGAGGGGCACATCCCCTCACCCCCCCAGTGCACGAATTTCGTGCACCGGGCCTCTAGTGCAGTAATAAAAAGCCATGTCATTAATAACATTTGAAGCTTTACTTGTACCTTCATTTCTGCTGAGTTCAATGTCGGCAAACAATCCAATCTTGATGACTTGCCACAGAAGTCCCAGGACCAGGTAAGGCTTCCCCTCCTTTAAGTCTTCAGCCCCGATGTTAACCACATGGCACCCGATGGCTGAGGCAGAGTTCAGAGCCAGATTCAAATTCTCCTGAGGGAGAAAAAGTATGCAAGTTTTTTTTTTTTAAAAAAAATCTTTATTGTTGAAACTATTACATATGTCCTCCTTTTTCCTCCATTAACCTCTTCCAGCCCACCCCTTCCACCCCAGGCCTTCACACCTATTGTCTGTATCCATGGGTTATGCATATATGTATACAAGTTCATTGGTTGATCTCTTCCCACCACCCACCCTCCCCTGCCTTCCCTCTGAGGTTTGACAATCTGTTCGATGCTTCTGTGTTTTGGATCTATTTTTGTCCATCAGTTTATGTTGTTCATTAGATTCCACAAATGAGTGAGGTCATGCAAGTTTTGTTTTTGATTTTGCAAATAGCAAATGATGATTACTGATTGGAAGCTTCTGGAACCTTCAGTGTAGAGGCACTAAATTTTGACATTGAGAAAAGCAGTGAATAATAACTTGGAAAGGAAATCCAGTAACCCAGACACAGGGCTTATGTAGTGCCTAGTCAATCAAACCAGAACCCTGAGTTGAAGGCCCATTCTGGTCAGGATGAAACAGATGAGTCACATACTTTTCCATATTGCTATGTGATGGAGCCTTCACACTCAATGTCTCCATCAGCCAGAAAAAAGGGGCACCTTTGAGGGGAGGACATACCCTCATTACCTTGTCACTGTCTATCATTAATAACACAATTGTTATCAAGGTCACAAAAGAGAGTAAGAAAATACCTTTTTGACTTTCAGATTTTGTATTAAAGGAATAAAAAAGTACAAATCAAATTTGTAGAAAAGATAGAGTGGTTTTTACTAGAACAATTTGTTGAGTATTGGTAATATCTAAGAACCTTGAGCACATACACATCCACACAAACTTACACCCATGTGTGCATACACACACATGCACACATGTGCATAGATTATATGTTCTTATCATTAACAACAATATATATAATGTAACTTTCAGTTGGAATACTGTGAGTCAGTGAAATTTTCAGTCTAGAATCTATATACTGTTCTTAGGTTCAATAAGGAGAATTTATCAGAGTTAGAGGTGTATAGAAGTTGGTATTATGATAGATTAACAAAACAAAATACTAGCCACCAGTCAAATTGGGAAAGTAACTCTGAGAAGAAAAGTATTTTTTAACCCTAGTGTATAGTTCAAATGATAAGTGAAAAATACCAGTTCTTCTGACCAAGATTATGAGTAAATTTAACATTAAGTTCCTTCATATAGGTTTAACATCATTGTTCTCTTTGGTTAACAGTTCCATTTTAAAATTACGCAGGGTTACCTGGCCAGCATGGCTCAGTGGTTGAGCATCGACCTATGAACCAGGAGATCATGATTTGAGTCCTGGTCAGGGCACATGCCCAGGTTGTGGGCTCTATCCCCAGTGTGGGGCATGCAGGAGGCAGCTGATCAGTGATTCTCTCTCATCAGTGATGTTTCTGTCTCTCTCTCCCTCTCCCTTCCTTTCTGAAATCAATATATATATATTTAAAGTATTCAGGGTTGCTTAAATCCAAACAGGATTTACTATATTGTTCATGATTTAAGAAATGAGACATGGCTTCCGAGCAAGAGAATTACAATAATGTTAAATACTGGAACATAACATAGAAGTACAGCTTACTTACTACCGATTGGTTATTGTTCCAGTTAATCAACACACTGAAGGTATAAAAACAGGTTCTATTTATCACTCTGGTGGCTGCAGCAAAGAGCACTGTGCAGGCTGTAAGAACACTTCTCGTTTTTCACCCCCTCACTTTCAGAAAGTCTTATCTTTTCAGCTAAAATGCTATGTATCTGGCATCAGCCCAATGATAAATTGCTGGGTTAAATTTAAGTTAAAACTTTACCAATGTGAATTTTATTCATAAGCTGCCAAAACAAAGAATTCCCAAACTATTCACACTAGGCTAACCTTTTCCCACTTCCAATACCCCATCCCCCACCCCTGCTATTTTCATAAAAGAACAAACATAAATGTGTCCCTCTATCTACACTAGTCATGACAATCACCAGCCCAAAGCCTGGGGTTAGGGAATAATGTCTGAGCCCTGAACAGTGTGACGCAGCAGTTCTGGTGAGCATTCACTCCAAGCACAATCCTCTTTGAAAGTAGCAGAGGGCAGACATACCTGGATGGTGAAAGGGGTGAGTTTCTTTTTGTTTATTGTTCTTTCATCGATTGTGTCAGGCACTGATAGGTTGATCATTTTACTGAAAGAGAAACAAGTTAAAGAAATCAGTCTTCTAAATAACAGGGCCCAGGAACACTGAATTTAAATTCTAGCAATATCATAAACAAGATGGCAACGTAATCTTTGCTACCCGGTATTTAGATATAAAATCAGTTATGCAATTAAAAACGTTTTTCTATGTTTTTATTGATTTCAGAGAGGGGAAGGGAAAGGGAGAGAGAAATAGAAACATCAATAATGAGAGCGAATCATCGATCAGCTGCCTCCTGCACACCCCCCTGCACCTGGGGATTGAGCCCGCAACCCAGGCATGTGCCCTGACCAGGAATCAACCCTCCTGGTTCATGGGCCGGCGCTCAACCACTGAGCCACACTGGCTGGGCAGTTATGCAATTTTGATGAGATTCAAACCATCTGTAGGAAAGGTTAATATTCCTAAACTCATACTAATATATTGAGCCAGAAAATAAGGACCCCACTTCAGCCACTTACCTTAAAAGCTACAAAATTATCTTGGTTTCCTTAGCATATTATGAAACTCTGGGAGGAGAGCCAAAGCAAATCCTCCATAAGTGCTTTACTTTCTCAGCCATAAAAATGGTTCCACTACATAAAATATTATACACTTTTGAGCTTATATGATGTCTCAATTTCTACCTGACACCAGGTCAAACTCTATACCTTTAACTAGGCACATGATTAAATGTTTTATATCTTCCTGTAGTCATTATGGTATCAACACTTTTAGAAATTTCACCCACACAAGTAGATAATACATTGATCAGACAGCCAAAGCCAGCAGGTATTGTTTATGAAAAACTGATTTTACCCAAGTCAGCATTGATTTAACCTTCAATGAAACAAATTAAATTTCCTTAGTTCACTCCATTTTATTTTTAAAAAGCGAGTTAGAAAAAAAATACAAGGAATAACAAATTCAAAGAATATTAAATTTGACTATTCTTTTAATGAGATCAGAAATCACATTAACAATTTTTCCAACTACCTTTTTTTTGGTGGTGGTTGTTTAAAGATGTATTTCTATAACTTTATTGTATATATATATATATATATATATATATATATATACATATATATACACACACACACACACACACACATATTTAACTAAAAGGCATTTTACTACAATATAAGCAAAACAAACTCCTAAATCATAATTTGAAAGAATATGAAATTGGAGTGAACCAGAAGCTCTGGGAGATGGTGCTGCAGAGAGGTGACTTTTAAAAGTGGAAGATACTCATGTCATTGAAAAGTGCATAGTCCAATTACAGAGACAAAATATCTGGATATAAAAAGCTAGTAACAGTCCAAAGCAGGACATTATTATGGCTTCCAAAGTATTACAAAGAACATGTGCTTTAAGAATTCAGTTAAGGAAGAAATCACTGGAGGTTGGGATAGACCAGAAAATTACATAATTGGATTTGTATAGAAGGAAAGGATGGGGAAGGGCATTATTAAAAATAAAAGGCAAAACCACAGTTACAAATTATAAGCAAGTTACTGTATGCTTGCTGTCATTCATAAAGCCATGTATTCAGTACCCTGGACTGGGTTCCTGAGTGAGGGGGTATTGGGAGGTAAAACTAGAAGATTGATGGGGGAAGTTGGGTGCCAACCAAAGGAACCAGGACTTGATCCTACAGGCTACGTTGTGTGTGTGAGTTTTTAGCAGTTGAACATTTAAAAAATGAACTCTAATAAATAAAATATCAAAAGCAGAATTGCTCTGGTCAGAGCAGAGAAAGGGGGCTTAAAGTCTTGCCCACCTATCCCTCCTTTCAACACATGGACTCTCCTGAGATTGGGCATTTCAAGCCTCCTCACTAGTACCATGTTTTATGATGACAGAGAAGCTGCTAAAGCAAGAGCTGAAGAGACATTTTCAAAGACACCATCATGAATGGACCAGCTGTGTTCTGAGACCTCCCATGGAAGAATATATTTCTCCTTTTCAGGTGCCCTCAGTTGTGTATTGGTGTGCACCACTTACAACTCCCTTTGCATAGGACTTCCATTGTACTAGTCTGTTATTATGCTGCTATTATTAACTCTGTATACTCTCATGCAAGCCATGCTCCAATGAAACAAAGTGGCATATATCCCAAAAATAATTGCCTTGACCTTGTATTACTGTATCACTACGTTTATGTTTCTCTCTAGACTGTGCATCCTTCTTCTGCACCTAAAAGATAGTCGTTTTACATTTCTTGTTATAATTAGCTCTTAACAGTAGGTTTCTCTCCTGGACCTGACAAGTAAAAGTCCAGGAAAGCATTTCAAGTCCAGCTGACACCAAAAGAATTCGGTCTAGGATAAACAGAATTAATTGTTGGTATTCTAGAAAATTCTAGGGAAACCTTCAGAAACCAAGAAGGAAGTGTTACTTACCAAAGGACGATGCCATCCCCAACAGCGTTGAAGAGATCATTCGTGTTTGGATTCATTGGGATGACATGCTGACAGTCAGGGTCATTCTCCAGGGCTTTGTTTATCCAGTTAACAAAGGCATACTTCTCTTCCTCTGCAAGTAAATAATTAAAATGGATTATTTGAAAAGTAAAAATCTAATATAAAAATTATACATGTGGATATTAGATTCTCATGCTCAGGAGAGATATTGCAAGGTCATCTCACCCATCATCTGATCTTCTCATATTTATTGACGTTTGGGGTATAGGCACAGAATCTCTGCTCACTCCAAGTCAGAAAACATACAGCAAGTAGATTTTACAAGCTATATATATATGTATACATATGCCATTATTTTATACTTAATAGCAAGTATATAGCTATATTTTATATATGTAAATATATATAAATAATAAAGTATATTTTCTTTATATTTATATATAATTTAAATATAAATATGATCTAATTCTTACAGAATAAAACTGGGGGCTCTGCCTTTATCCTGCTGCTTTAAATGTGGGATGATCACAGGCAATCTTTGCAATATCTCTGAATTTTTTTATAATGAAATTGCTATGAAATGAAATAATTTGTGATATAATCTTTCTTTCCTACCAGTAAAGCTGCCAGAGGTCAATTTTAGAAATTTTAATAAAACTTCAAGTTGTGCCCAGCACTGTGATTCTCAATTTGTCTGTCATTGAAAGCAACAGTATCCCTGAAGAATCCTAAGTCACAAAAGTTTGAGAAACACTGCATAGCATATCACTGTCTTGAAGTTTCATAATGTACATTTATATAGCAAAAGGCTATGAAAATTTCTGTATTTACACTAATAAAAGAGAAACATGCAAATTGACCATCACTCCACTATGCCCACCAGCAAATCAGGAGGGAATATGCAAATTAGAAGGACAAAGATGGTGGCCGCCCAGTTGCTCCAGGTGCGGAGTGGCTGGGCGGAGCAGGACGCCTGCTATGAAAGGGAGGGCGGGGGGGTGGAGGGATCTACAGCAGCGAAGACTCTGGCCGCAGCAAAGACGAAGATAGCAGACTCTGGAGTCTGCAGCGAAGACGAAGATGGCAGACTCCGGCCTGAGTCTGCAGCGAAGTCAGCAGACTCTGGCCGGAGTCTGCAGTGAAGACGAAGATGGCAGATTCTGGCCAGAGCCTGCAGCAAAGACAAAGAAGGCAGACTCTGGCTGGAGTCTGCAGCAAAGGTGGCAGACTCCGGCCGGAGCCAAGGCCTGGGTCCCCGGTGCCGGAGGAAAACCGGTGCTGGAAGCCAAGGGAAGGAAGGCCTATTGCACGAATCTCTTCGTGCATCAGGCCTCTAGTTTTAAAATAAAAGGCTAAACTTTGTCTTAGGAATTGCAGATGCTACTTAACCATGAACTTATCTTTAAGAAGAACTAATGCTTTGAAGAACTCAGTTTGGGGTTTGTTGGATTATTATACTGTTTGGGCTATTATAAGTTTCCATCAAGGTTGTTGGATGATAGCTTTCATAACCTTCAGAATAAATATATAACTTTCTCCCAAATCAATGAAAATACAATTTTTTTGACCATTCAGTAGGCATTAAGAATAAACATGAAATTTAAAGGTAGAAGCCTGAGTAGCTCATTTTGTCCAAACTATTTACAAAGAAATTTTGGCAGCCTTTATGTATTTTTAAAATGCTGATAAGATTATTTGGTATTGGGCCCTACCCAGAGCTGGAACTACTAGTCCACTTATGCACTGAAAAATAGGCAATAATCAATAAATTAATCTTAACTTCTATCTTTCTTTGTACCCCTTAAGTTTGAATACTAAGTTCAGCATCTGTAATCCCAGAAGACATCCTTTCTACATGGTTCCCTCTCCCTCTGCCCTCGGCTCTCACCTTATCCCAATACCCTCTCTACCTCCATCCCACACCCATTAGTACAACTTACCTGAATAGGAGTGTTGAGTGCCAACGCTAGACTGCTCTGAAGTACCACCAATTGCACAAATCCCTTCCTTCTTATTGATTGCTTTTCTAAAGGTCTTGGCAACGTCGGTACTTTTTAGGCCATGAAAAACCTGCAAAAATATAATTCTATATAATAAAAGGCTAACATGCAAATAGACCGAACAGCAGAACAACCAGAACAACTGAACAACCAAACAACTGGTCGCTATGATGTGCACTGACCACCAGGGGGCATGTGTGGAACATGGTGGGCATTGGCCATGGTGGGATGGAGGAGCAGGTGAGTGGGGGCGCCAGACCAAGGCGAGCCTCTGGTGGTTATTGAAAATTCTTTGCTCCTGTGCGCCGCCGTTCCACCTGGTGCTCGCACCTGCACTGGCCCTGCTTGCACCTTCTGCCAGCACTGGAGCCGCCGCTTGCACCTACTGCCAGTGCCCGGCGCCGGTCCTGATCTCTCGGTGCCCCCAGTGGGTGCAAGCGGCGACTGCCAGCCCTGACCGCCCCTGAGGGCTTCTCCACCACCCCTGCTCCTGAGGGGCGATCAGGGGCAGCAGCCGTCACTTGCACCCACTGATGGTGCTGGCCCTGTTTGCACCGCTGTGGCGCTGGCCCCAATCACTCTGGGCTATCAGCGGGTGGGAGCAGAGCTGGCGCCGTTAGCACATGGGAGTGGCTGTGGCGGGATCAGGGCTGCCAGCAGAAAGGGGACTGAGGGCCACAGCAGGAGGGGCCGGGTCGGGGCGTGGAGGATGGGCCAAGACCGCCCCTGTGCCTACCGCAGACCGCCCCTGTGCCCACAGTTCCTTTCAAGGTGCAGGAATTCATGCACTGGGCCCCTAGTGTACCTATAGAAACCCAATATGTGATCAAGAAAACCACAAAGAATATGTAATGTTGAAGCAAGGAGAGTGGAAATGCATTTCTGTATATTTTTTTGAATTAAAGTTCCAAGTTTCAAATGCATCTCCTTGTATTATGCATCATACCTTCATAAACTCATCAAAGCTGATCCTCCCATCCTGGTCCAGATCACCTGTAGCCATCAGGTTTTCTGTAATTTCTCTCACTCTGTATCCAGGCAGAGGCAAGCAAGCAGCCTTGAACAGGTCATTCAACTCATTGCAGCTGATGTATCCATTCCCATCAGTATCTGTAAGGCAAATGACAAACGGTAGTTTCAGAGCAATTCAACTAATAGCATGAAGAGAGGTGAGTGAAGGCTAGGTGAGAGGTGAGCAGGCAGCAGAGCAATCATTCAGAGCTGATGACCTGACCCAGTGCAAGAGTCGGACTCTCACAAGCGGCCTATTGCAGTTGGATATGTTCCTTAACATCACTTCCGACGTCCAGGAATTCAAAATAGAGGTTTGGTAACAGAATCTAAAGGGACTCTAATAATAAAACCAGATGAGAAAATAATAATAAATCATAGGCTTAGAGATAAGGAGTGAGAAAAAGTATGAGAAATCAGAGAGTAAACACCACTGAACGCAGGAGAAATGATGCCACAATTCAATTGACCCTGCAGCACTTCTGTCTTTCCGCTGACTCTCCTCTGAGTGTAAATCGGAAGTAGAAACATAACACAGGATGCTTTCCTTGTCATTGGGACGTCAGGTGCCTGGCAACCTACCATGTCTGATGGCTAATGTTTCAAAGATATGCATCATATGTAGTGCTGTTCCACCTCACGGAAGCAATTTGACTTGAAAATGCCATGACAGGGTGAACAGAAATTGTTTACATAATTGCTTGGTCTGCTGGTGAATCCAGGCCTTCATTTAGAAGTCATTATTTCGTAAACTGTACAAAGGGATTTCCAAATTGTCAAGCTTGGTTTGTGAAAAAAAAATTTAAAAATGATAGGATAAAAAAAGAAAAAGTATGAAATAAATAAAATACACAAAATAAAACACATAGAAAACACAACAACAAAGAAAGTGGATGCAATAAAAAGATGAGACTTAAGAGCCATTTCCAGGAAAAGCTACAGTAAGAAAGGGTCCCTATTCCATGTTTTGATAGAGAAAGAAGCATTTTCTTGAAAGATATCTTTCATAATTAAATTCCCTAACTCCTTTAACCAATACCATTGTATTCTTGCTACTTCTGCTATTTTTTTCATTTTACCATTTCAATGCATCTGTCCTGAAGTCAATAAAGAAGAGAATTGTGCCACTTGAGGTACCAGATCTACTCACCAACTTTGGCAAAAGCTTCTCTGAGCTCCATCATTTCTTCATCAGACACTGATCCTCTGGCCATTTTTTATTGCTTTAGGCAACAGATCTGCAGAGGGGGAGAACAGAAGGAATGACTGTTGTGCATATTAATTCTTAATGTGCCAATTTCTTTAAAAAGCAATTTCCATTTATTAAGCGAAGAACTATTTCTCTGCATTCCTCATGATTTATAACTATCTTTAAAAAGTGTAAGAAATAGTTTTGTGTGTTTTTTTTAACCTTCCATATGGTGGTGTCCAAAGATGGCCCTCACCAGTCTCTCCTCTGACTGCAGCTTACATCAGGAGCAGAGCTGATTTCCCTCCCCTGGGATCTGGGCTGATCCTGTGACTGCCTTGACCATTTGGAAGGATAGAAAATCCATGTCTCAATAAGAAACTTCCGCTTTCTTCCTTTTTGAATGCTCACTCTTGGGATGTTCCTCTCACCGCCATGCAGTGAGATGTCCAAGTCACATGAAGAAACCAATGGAGGGGAACTGGATGCTCTCGTTAACAGTTCCTGCTGTGCTCCCAGCTGACAGGCAGTTTCAACTGCCAGCCACCTGACGAGGCCATTCTGGATGTTTCAGCCCATTTGAGCCCCCAGGTGTCCACAGTCCCAGTTAACATCACATGGAGCAGAAGAATCACCCAGCTGTACCCATTAAACCAACAGAGTCAAGAGAGATGATAACATGATTGTTTTAAATCACTAAACTTTGGAGTAGTTTGCTACACAGCAATATACAACTAAAAAAATCCCCACTTTACTTTTATCTAGATGTCTTTTAGACACACTGTCATGTTCATATTGAAAATTAATGTTTGGCCAACACACAGATACATTTTATAACTTACAAGGATGTTATCAAAGTTCTATAAACATTTAGGGGAAAAGGAGGAAAATTTGACTAATAATCGATATATGGGACTCTGAGGGGCTTTCAGGTGTTCTCTTCTCAGAAAGGGCAGCGTTGCTGAGAAATGTAATGCCAGTGCTGGAGTTACTTCTCTTTTCCTGTGCATTATTGCTGCCTTGGGTGGGTAGGAAGAGAATGAAACAGAAAATGGATTATATTGGAGAATATAATGCCCCTAGCTAATCCACACCAGTATGTTTCAAATAGGACTTCCACTAAATCTTACTGGATTTCCTGGTGGGGTGGGTGGGAGTGTAGAGGATGGGGTATTTTTATAATTATATTTTGGGTATGTTAGTGAAACTACTGATTTAAAAAAGTATTTTAAAGTTGTGACAGGATGTTTTAAATTGATTTCCGTTTCTACATTGTTACATTATTCTATAATGCTGTACTTATTCCTGGTGGCAACCAATAAGCACACAAAAATGAAAACAATTTTAACACTTAAATCTGCAGGCCAAAAATGCATTATGCTTAATTTTGTAAATCTACATCCATAATTCCCCAACTTACTATCCTGTCATGTATATATATCAGTGCTATCAAACTTTTGTTTGCCCATGTGATCCTTTGTTAACAGAAACTTTACATGTAAATAAAAGTGAACAAGTGAAAACAAAACCACAAAATCAATTCTGGGAGCCTTTGGCTGAAAAAAACCCAAATGTCCTCCTGCCTCCACTATCCCACCTCCTTGTCACCTTATGTACCAGTGCAAATTCCGGGGAGCATCATTTAAAAATTGTGGAATTAAATATATATATGGATAGTTATTTTTAAAATTCCTTAAACATATATTTTACTATCAATAAAAATTAATTTTATTATTATTTACCTTATCTATTTAAAAAGGCCTTGGTCCTCTGGGTTCTCTGAAGGATAATAGAAAATGTTGAGGCCTTAACTGTATAAGCAAACACAATCTCATTTATACATCACGATAACCCTCAGAGGTAGGGCCTGGCTATCCTACTGCCTTGTCTTCTCTTCACTTCCCTTCCTTCCTTTTTGTCTGCCTGTCTTTCTACCTCCCTCCCTCCTGTATTTTTTTCTTTCTTCCTTCTTTTTCACTGTCTTGTTTCAAAAACAATTTGAGCCAGGTTACAAAGATATATCCAGATTTAAGAACTAAGCCAATAAGATTATGTAATCTGTGAGGAGAAATAAGATGTTGGCAGGGAAGAGTGTTAATACTTCAAATACATGATTAGGACTGCATATTTCGCCAGAAGTGGGCTGAAAATCTAGTTCCATGTTCTCCAGAAATTAATGCAAAAAAGAAAACATCATCAGTTACATAATTTACTCTATTTATATGAGACAAACAAAACCAATTTTCTTAGGCTGCAGAAGTAAGGTTGATAGTAATACCTTTACCCAGGCCTCAAAATGAAGACACTTGCGGGATGTAGTAAACACAATTTTTTTTTTATAACTTCCACCAATGAAGGCTAGTGGCATAAGTATATATATTCTCAGAAGCAGAAGCTCAGAGAAGCAGAAGCTCAGAGAAATTAAGGTACACTATCTCAGATTACACAGGTAGGTAGAAGAGCAGCCAGGATTCCAACTCTCAATCTTTTCTCCTCTCCCATGATGTCTATTTAGGTTCAATGCCTTCACATTTCTGTTCAACACTCATTTCATCCTTCCATTCATTCACTCTGAATTTTTCATTATGTACCTTTAATATATATAACCCAGGGAAGATTAAAAATAACTGTAATATAGAGAACATATCTAGGTATTCTAACTTAGGAAGCTTTTGATTTCATGTATTAAAACAGAAATCAAGGCTTTTGTTTTAAGAAATTAGTATATAACTTTGTACACTTTACTAAATTTTGGTGACTAATTTGGCTTGATTCTCCTTTATATTCTCTACCAAAACTCTATGCATGTATTAAGAGAAGGCTCTCCCGCATCATATTTTAACAAGGCTTTAGGTAAAATCTGGTCTTAAGTCCTAGAGCTGGCCGGCCCTAATTTCTAGGCTTTAGGTGTCTTAACATCTCTTTGTTCATGAATGTTCATAAGATTATGAAATAAATTCATCCATTTAACAATTATTTAAAGAATTCCTACTACAAGCCAGGCACTGTTCTTCATTTCAGGTGAGGCATGTCTACAATGACCTAATTACCTGGAAAGCATAAAACAATGTGAAAAGTAAAGAGAATGAAGGGGATTTCTAAATCAAAACTTGGCTCTATCCTTTGACCTAAGAGTTGTAGATTTTAGACCACTGTAAGAGACTGGTGAGAAATACAAGAAAAGGTAGAAATACAAGAAATGAGAATACATTTTAAGTGTCAAGAGCAGGGCCAAGGAAGAAAAGACTTACATTTTTAGGTGGAAAAAAAAAAAAAAAAGATCATGCTATCGTGAAAAAGTAGAAAACCATTTTAACCTAAAAATTGTGTCGACCAATTCAAATAAAAGACCTAGAAAGAGAAAAAAGGCATTACTTTAAATGTAATATAATGTAAAATAATGCTTTTAAGCCATGCCAGGTAGGTGAAGATGAAAAATCTGAGCATCCAAATAACCACATTTTACAAATCCTATATAATAAAGAGGTAATATGCAAATTGACCATCACTCCAACACACAAGATGGCCACCCCCATGTGGACACAAGATGGCCACCACAAGATGGCCAGCAGAGGAGGGCAGTTAGGGGTGACCAGGCCTGCAGGGGAGGGTAGTTGTTGGTGATCAGGCCAGCAGGAGAGGGCAGTTAGGGGGGACCCAGGCCTGCAGGGGAGGGCAGTTGGGGGCAACCAGGCCTGCAGGGGAGGAGAGTTAGGGGGTGACCAGGCTGGCAGGGGAGGGCAGTTGGGGGGGACCAGACTGGCAGGGGAGCAGTTAGGCATTGATCAGGCTGGCAGGGGAGTGGTTAGGGGGTGATCAGGCAGGCAAGCAGGCGAGCATTGGGAGCCAGCAGTCCCAGTGGGATCAGACCTAAATGGGCAGTCGGACATCCCGTGAGGGGTCCCATATTGGAGATTGTGCAAACTGGGCTGTGGGAGGCCCCCTCCCCCATGCACAAATTTCATGCACCGGGCCTCTAGTAGACCTATAAGTAGGTTCAGCTCAGAGAAGCCATATAGTGAGACAGCCTGCAAATTTTAAAAATCTATAACACATTAGTGATTTAATAACTAAAGGAAAAGAGAGTAGCTTGAAATAGCTTAAAAGGTGAATTGGAAAATGAATAGTCAACAGCCTAAGTTACTATGATACTGTTTGTTGTTTCTTGGGCACAAACACAAATAGATAAGTCGCCTTTACCATCAGAATGAGCAGAAAGTCCTGGAAACACAACCCAACTTTTAGAGACAGATGGAATCTAAGGAATAATTTTATAGATAAGGAACCTGAATGTCCAATGAGATAAAATGCTTTGTCTATGTACAAATTCTTAAAGCAATGCGAGGTCAATGCAGTTGCTGGTGAAAAAAGCAGCAAAAGGTTGGAGGGACCATTAAAAGGGCCATTACAGACCATAACTGAGAAACGATTGAACTGGGTGTGCAAATAGCAGCATTTTCACAAAGCAGAGAAACAGGAGGACAACGTCATTAACATGCAGA
Organism: Eptesicus fuscus; assembly: GCF_027574615.1. NCBI lineage: Eukaryota > Metazoa > Chordata > Mammalia > Chiroptera > Vespertilionidae > Eptesicus > Eptesicus fuscus. Next base: position 9,949,289 of record NC_072480.1, on the reverse strand, counting down.
TCAGACCATTTCTAAGAAAGATATTACTGGGGTTAGAATAAAATATTAGGTACTTCACATAATCCAGTAATGTGTTTTCCTGGGAAAAATACACCCATTTTAATGCATACGTATTTGAAGGTATGAGTTATAATAATGTTGGTAAAATTCATAAAGCCAATTGATGAGTATTTCAGTTTGCAAATTACTGCCTCCAGACTGTATTGGCAGCAGACTCTAGTGAGGTCCTAATGCTATAGCAATGGGACTTGCTGAAGCATTTGGAGCCTGAAAAAAGTGAAGTGGCTTTCAAGAGCCATTTCTTCAGCACTGCTCTACTGTTCCTGCAGGAAGTGTGACCTTTTTTAATGACTGCATCATCTGACTATGCCCGGCCTGGAACCATTTTAAGGTCTCTTGTAAATCAGTGGTGAATTTTGGAAATGCATTTTTGAATCATTGCCCAAATCTAAAGAAGTGAAACATACAATAGGATCTTCAACACAAAATCTAAGAAGAAAAATCTCAACCCTTTCTCTAAGTGACATCTGGCTGCTAGTTTTTCTGTGAGCAATTACATTTATTAAGTCAATAGTTATAGAAACCCATGACATTTGGCCAAATAAAGCACTGGATGTTCATTGTTATAAGATTATTTTTAACATCACAAGAACATCAAATATACCCCTCAAATGGCAAAAGTGACAAAACCTTTTCATTTCTCTAAGTTGGTAACTTTTGAGTCCCTACTTAAAGGAGGCTGGTATTTTCCAATTGGTAGTAAAAGCAAATTTCTGAGAATGATGTCTTATGATAAAAGCAACTGACTCCAATTCCTGAAGTCTGAATATAGAAACTATTTGCAGGTTCTTACTATAGAATACAGTGCTATAGAATTTACAAAAGGAAATATGTCCTGTAAAGTAAATGTAAAACTGTAAGCTGAATTTTCTCTGAGAAAACAAATAATGAAAAGAAGCAGAAAGAATGGTAAAAGGTGACCTATCCAGAGAGAAATGCTCATGGGATGGAATTGTTTCTGAAAGGTGATAGTGCTGTGCTGGTCAGTGCTTTGATTCAATATATTGATGCCCAATTATATAACTGCCAGGACCAGGGATGCACTTGTAACCTGGCATCACATTGCCAAGGGACTCTTTTGAATGTGCCCTACTTTTCCTGCAACTTGACACAGTGAGTAAAGTAAAACTGGAAACTCAGGACCTAAATTCCTAGCTTTATCTCAATAATTTCAGTGTGTACCCAGGGGGAAATTGTACCACTTCCGAACACCTCAAAGAACAGAGAGTAATCCAAAACAACATGTAATCTAGAACATGATCAATATTGCAATCTCTAGAGTTAGACTATGATGACTAAAGAAGTAAAAGATAAAGTACATAGGACTTTAACACAAAATAAAAGACCTGTAAATTTTTTAGAAACTTAGATAACAAAGGAGCTTTACTTCCACCTATTCCTGTTCCCTTCATTTCACAACATAGACCATTTTAGGGGGGTCTAACTATGAGTAATTTACCATATATTCTTGGGATGCCACTTGCCTATAGGTAACAGATATACCAAAACTTTCCATAAAAAATGATTCTGAAAATGTATTTTAAAAATGACTTTTTAAAAGAAACCAAATAATTATAAATGGTTTCAAATACAGATAACCACTTAAAGGGCTCTTATGAATTATTTCATCAAGTAAAAATTTCCTTCATATTATTTTTTTCTCCCTGCATATTCATTGATTCTTCCAGGGGCTGCTTCAGAGTATAGAGTTATTGTCTCTTCAGTCTCAGAGGGAGAGAAGCAAGGCCAAGGAAGGCTGTTCACAGCACAGACTCAGTGGCCCTTTTCTCCACTATCTTGGGCCATGTAAACAGTCATGGGAAGCCAACAATCCAGATTACTCCAGACCTGATGTGCCTAATGTTACTCTGGGAGCCATTGTAGTTTGATCACTGCATTGAGGGGCTTCTGAAGCTGTATATAGTACAGCATACAGAGCGTGGCTCTGTCACCAGCTAAGGAGTGCCACAGCTTCTCTCCTCTCACCCAACATACCCCCAACACCTCTGTTTTCTATAAAGAATGTGATACAGAACAAACCTTTTGCAAGCAAAAGGAATACTCCAGGCTGCAGGTTGGGAGGCCCTCATTGCCTCGGTATCTCTCCTTTGGCTATAAATGATGATACTCCTAGTGTTAATGTCTTGAAACTCCACAGCTACCCTTCATTTCACCAGGACTTTAAGATCCAGACTTTCCTCTATTGAAAGCTCAGAGTATCCCTGGATCTTTTAAAAAAGTTGACTTTTAATATGGGCTAGTTGATCATCCACTATTACATAATCACTTCAATACCAGATGTCACTCATTTGTTCATACATTCATTCTTTCACTCCATCCATGAGCACTGCTCTGGTTACTGGGCTATGCGCACCGGAGTTAAAAAGGCTGGGACTTCATGAGCCCACAGTTATATGTCAAGTTTCAAATAGAACACAGAGATTACAGCTCACTTATTGAAAAAAGTTATGAAGATAAAAAATGAATAAATAAAAAGGATAAACACGCGGGAAAATATTAGAGTAAGAAATTAGCACAAAAGCTTATAAAAAAATTAAAATGGTCAAACATCTAACTCAGCCCACACAATAAAGGCATTCAGAGAACTTACACATTTGTACAACTCCAAGGACACCCTAACTGAAATATCCAGCAGGGAGTGGGAGAAAGTGCCAAACTTGTGGGTTGGGAGACCTGTGTAACATCAGACTCCATTTTGCACTCTGAGCCTCATTTCCTCATCTATAAATTGAGAGATGAAATCCCTCCCAATTTAAAAATTCCAAAAGTCTATTCACCAGTTGACAAGTGTATGCACAAGTTAGAGTCTGGCTATGGTGTATTTCAAATGAGCCTAGAAACAGGGGCAGGGGCTTTCAGGAGCTGTGGCCTTGGCCCTTCTCCGGGAGGTGCCTCCTCCGAAATACACCCAACATCTACCATCCCCACCCGGCTCCTGCTCTTACCTCAGCAGCAGGTAAAGCTCAGTTCACATGCATTCTTCTCACTGACAGAAGCAGATGGCCACTGCTCAGCTGCTCAGCACAGCTCAGTAAGGTTACCAGAGCAGCTTCTGGGATGTGGCTACACAGCATGCTGATGCAATTCCCTCCTAGCTTCTAGGCAAGACTGCATGCAAACTGTCCCAGAAAGAAAACCATCCACTATTTTCTTAAAAATATCCAAATACAGAAACTCTACACCTCTCTGGTGTCTCATATCCCTACTCTGTAACCTAAATCTATTCTGATACGATTCAAGCTCCCTCTCTCTGGGCTATTCTCAGAGGGAATAATAGAAGCTGCTCAATTCATAAAAATTCTGTCACATGCCTTGATGACTGCCACTGGGCTTCTAAACATTTCTTTTAACCTGGTTTTGGAGGCTTACTTTCCAAATCTTTAATAGTTTTCTTTGCTATATTCTGGGTCTGTGCCATGTTCTTTAAGTGATAATGTAAGAATAACAGAGTCATAGAATGTAGAGGTGAAGGGACCTCAGAGATTATCTGTCTGGACACTTTTCTTCTGTCACAGAAGAGTGAAATGACAACCAAGCTAAAGGATGTGCTTAGTGTCAACGACCTCATTGGATCTGGAATTCAGGTCTCCTTATTTCTTCTCTGTCCTTTATAATAAGTTCTTAGCCTAATAGGAAGTGCTGTTCTTTAAGACCTGCTCAACATATAATAAGTATAATTCCCTCATGATTTCATATAGATTATGAATATAATTTCATGTATGTTTCCTGTATATGAAGAAAAACTTAAGCTAGGCATTGAGAAGGTGTTGTTTAGGGTCAGGCTACAAACAACATATGCCAAATCTATATGCACATACTATTGTCACTGTCTAATTTACAGTGATCAAGGCAAGGTTAATGTCTCCTGTATTCATCTGTATATTCATTCTTAACTTTGCATGATGGCCTTCTGAATTTCCTGAGCAACCCAAATCAAACCACATTAAAGTAACTTACCCTCAGGCACAACGCTTCAAAAGACACAATGCCAAATTCACAGGTGAATATTAAACTCACACCCCCAGACTTGTAAAAACAATCAGCATGGTTTCAGACATTCTGGTCTTCTGGCTGTTGGGTGGGGGTCAGTGAGCCCTTCCTCCTTTGAACTCTGGTTCAGACCTCTGCGGCGTTGCAACTATGCCCATATCCAATCCATGTCTTCCAGCACATTATGAGATCACAAACTATAAGTCACCTCACAGTGTATCCTCATTACCTGACATATAGCAGGTGCTCAAGAAATGAGTTGTAGACATGAACAAAGCAACCGTAAACTAATGATATACAGGGACCAAGAAGTCGATTGTCACCTTCTCTGAGGAGTTTAATAATTATATTCTTGTTGTACATACTTATAATATCCCTCCCATTGAAAGGTACAAACTCCTAGGACAAGGCAAGTGAAACCACTTGGCTGGAGAAATGACTGATGAATAGTTATAGGGACTAAAGAGCAGCAAGTTTCCTTAGGCAGTCTTTAAACTAACCATGGAATTCACCCTGGCCCCGCCCTGACAACGACCCGGGGATTTCTGGCCGAGGTGGTACAGCCTGGAACTAGGCTTCTTCAAGCTGTTTCTGTAAACCCTGTTGGCTGCCGGTGATGCTTGGTAATTGGTCTCTGAGTACACAGTGTCTGACTCTGATCTGAGTCCTGCTGAGGTGGAAGGAAAGGGACTGTGGAGATGGAGCAGTGACTGAAAGGAGGATAAAACCAAGCCAGGAAGCATGAACTCAGTGTCCAGGTAATCACTGGGAATAGGTGCTAAAGTTGATCTGGATGCAATTTACAGATCACTATCTGGATTATGAAATTCATCCTCTGGAAATTCTAAATTCTTATGTCTAAATTGGCCATAAGCCAATTCATGTATTGCACATTTCTTCTTTCAAGAAAAATCTGTCAAATACCTATCATTTATGCCAGGCCCTGCATTAGATGCTGGTGACACAAAGATAAGATGTGACCCTGACTATTTAGTAGGGGAGAGAGACACCAGTCACTGGAATACAGGGGGACTTTTTAGATCCACAGAAAGGGGGAAAATAGCTCTTCTATGGACAGCCATGCATGGCCCTCCACAAGGGACATTTGACTTGGATTTCCACAGATGAGAAGGAGATTGCTTAAAGATCAGTCTTTATCCTTATTCATGTAGGATGATTAATCTACATTCTCTCTGTAGAAAGGCTATCTATACTGGAGTCAGAGGAAACAATAGCTGAAGGACAAATGAGAAGACCAGCTAATGTTTACTGAATGGTACTCAATGCTAAATGTTTTATATACATTACTAGAGGCCCGGTGCACAAGATTCGTGCATGGGAGGGGGTTCATCCCTCAGCCTGGCCTGTGCCCTCTCACAGTGTAGGACCCCTTGGTGGACGCCCCCCTAAGCCAGCAGTCAGACATCCCTCTCGCAGTACTGGACCCCTTGCTCCTTATCATCCGCCTGCAGCTAAGGTGGGAGAGGCTCCCGCCACCACAGCTGCGCTCGCCAGCCATGAGCCTGGCTTCTGGCTGAGCAGTGCTCCCCCTGTGGGAGCACACTGACCATCAGGGGACAGCACCTGCGTTGAGCGTCTGCCCCCTGGTGGTCAGTGAGCGTCATAGCGACCAGTGGTTCTGCAGGTTGTTCCACTGATCGGTCGATTTGCATATCAGGGTTTCATTATATGGGATCTTATTTAATTCTCACCATAATCCTATGGAGCATTATTAGGATTTCTCTTTATAGATGAGGAAACTGAGGTTTAAAAAAGTGGCCCAGGGTCACATTGCTATGAACTGGGGAAGCTACCTGCTTATGCCAGAGCCTAGTGGTGGCAACACCGATACTGCCTGCTCACTGCAGGCCAAGACAGATGTGGGCCTGGCCAGTGGCACCTTTCTTAGTGCTTCTGGCCATTGGATTTCTATATCTCAAATTGCTTTGCTCTCCTTAGGGGTTACTCAGGCTACTGAGTTCTGACCTCAAGTTAGTTAAAACCCACTTCTGCAAGATTTTACTTACAACTGGGGCTCTTCCTAAGCTCTTTTGAGAAATTTTAAATGTCTCTTTTCTTCAGTTCCTCAACACCTCGAGGGAAGAGTTAAGAAGAATATGGCCCTGGCCAGGTGGCTCAGTTGGTTGGGTGCCATCCCGTATGCCACTGAAAGTTTGCTGGTTTGATTTCCCATCAGGCCACATGCCCCAGTTGTGGGCTTGATCCCTGGTGGAGGCGTGGGGTGCGAGCAAGAGGCAGCTGATTCATGCTTTGCTCTTGCATTGATGTTTCTCTCTCTCCATCTCCCTTCTTCTCTCTCTAAAAGTCAATAAAAAATATTTTTTAAAAAGAAGAATATGAAGACCATTGAGCTTGGTCTTGACCACTCCTGCCTGTGTTCCCTGCCTCTGGTGGACAAAGAGATCCTCTCCACTAGTAGCCGCTACATCTGTCATCACTCATATTCAATCAAATGCTGGACTTTTCCTAGATAGTGGAGATAGAAAGGTGAAAATATCTTCACTCTAAGTAATCCAAATACTCCGTATCTTCACCAGTCCTTGCTTTTGAGAGACACACAGTCCTGTGGACAAAAGTGATTACACAACTTAAAAATTTCACTAATCTGAATATTTTAAAGCAGCAATTTTTAACTAGTGTGCTGCAAGACTTTTTAAAACATACAATAGCTGACTACTTAGTCAGGGGCACAGATATCTTTTCTCTTAGATTGTCAAATAAAAAATGACAACAGCCAACACAAAAATAGCCATCCGGTGTGAATGAATAAAAATTACACCTATTTTTTTTGTCAGATCAGCAAAAAAAATGTTTTTTGGGGGTGCCGCAGAATTTTAATAACTAGTTTATGTGCCATGGGATAAAAACAGTTGAAAATTGCTGCTTTAAAGGCATTTTTTACCATAGTGCTATAGGAGCACAGAGAAAGAAGTACTCAACTCTGCCTGAGGAGAGAAGGGAAAGTTACATCTTAAAAAAGTCGTAGGAGCTTTCCAAAGAAACAGAATGGTGAAGGGCACTCCATTTCTCCATGTAAGAGAAAATATCCCTGCAAAGTAAAGAAACAGGCAAGAGCACATCAAGGGAGCTCTTGAGAGCTTAGCATGACTGGCCAGGAATGCAGGAGGTAAAACTCCAGAAGAGTTTGGAGAAGTGGCATTGTGGCTTCCTTTCTCACTAGCTCTTACTTCCAGAAGGGAAACCTTGGTGATTTAGGCTCTCCTTGATATTTTCAATTACAATGCTTTTTGCATTCACTTTATACAATTAACCTTTTGTACGCCGTAAGCATCTATAGGTTGTCTAATTTTAAAATCAGACTTGTTAGTGATATCTCTGGGTTTGTAAAGAAAATTATGGTAACTTAAATTTGTAAATATTCCAGAGCATATTGAAGAAATGGGGATGGTTTCTGTTTTGGACATGTGGCAGTTGACTGGTAAAATACTCCTTATTTTCCTCAAATAACAAAATGATTCTGCCTAGACCTAACCAGTTTGGCTCAGTGGATAGAGTGTCAGCCTGCGGACTCAAGGGTCCCAGGTTTGATTCTGGTCAAGGGCATGTACCTTGGTTGCGGGGCACATACCCAGTGGGGGGTATGCAGGAGGAAGCTGATAGATGTTTCTAACTCTCTATCCCTCTCCCTTCCTCTCTGTAAAAAATCAATAAAAATATATATTTTAAAAAAATGATTCTGCCTAGAAGCCAAGTTCATTTGTTCATATGTACGTAGTTTCCTCCTTTTATTACCACCTCCCATTTAGAAAATACAGACCTGCAAAATGAGGGAGAGAAGTAGACATATTAGAAAACTAGACGCCCGGTGCACAAAATTTGTGCATGGGGGGGGGCGTCCTTTAGTCCAGCCTGCACCCTCAGGGGATGTCTGACTGCTGGTTTGTGGGAGGCAACCGGCGGGGCATTCGCTGGCTGGCCCCACCCCTGATCACTGCTGCCGGTCACCTCCGTCTCGGGGGGGGGGAGGGGGAGTGGAGATGCTCCTGCGTTGAACGTTTGACCCCTGATGGTCAGTGTGCGTCATAGCGACCAGTTGTTCTGCTGTTCAGTCGATTTGCATATTAGGGTTTTATTACATAGGATGGGAAATTGTGGGCCCTGAAAAGTATAGTTTCTCCTCAAAGTCTCAAAGTGAGTCAGTGACTAGTTTGAAAAGAGAAGATCCTCTGAATCTTGGTTTGGGCTAGCCATGGTATGGGAAAAACAGAAGTAAATTAGCGTTAAACAACCTAAGGATTAAAATACCCCTTGAGATATACAGTCAGAGTAAAGTACAGATGAAATGTACTTTACATCTTAGATATATGGACGAACAGGAGAATAAGAGGAGGAGTTTCTTCTTCCTCATGTTTCAAGACCTTCCTCCCAGTCTAAGCCAGTGGAAAGGTGTTTTGGGCATCCCGTAAACCTCACCCAAATGCTAATGATCCTATCATCCTTTATAAAATTAGGCTTGATATACATATATAAAATGAACTAGGAAGCAACATGGTATGTAAAAAAATTGGATTTTCTAATGCAACTGCTTCTTGCTGTGTGTTTTGTACATGTTACTTCATTTTTCTGAGCTTCAGTTTCTTCATAGGTAAAAGGAGAATATTAATAATCCAACTATAGTGCTCACTCCACAGGGTTGTGTTAGAATTAGATGAGACAAAGTGTTAAATTGCACAAAACTGTGCTTGGCAAAGGAAGGAAGGAAGATAAATAGGAAGGGAGGGAGGGAAACATAAAGAACTAGAACTTTTACAAAATAATCTTGGGGAACAAACCCCATTTCCACTATAAATTGTATGAAATATTATGTAGCATCACCATCTAAAATCCACATTACATGAGTGTTATGGGTGTTTGGGAGATGTAAATTTTGATTTCATATCTGTGCTCTATCTTCAAATGTTTTTAGCTTGGCTTGTTTGGGCTCTGGTGCCAAGTTTCTCATCAAGAATCCTAGAAGTGAGTCTCAAAAAGATACTGGACAATTGGTCAATGATACCAACTAGAAGCCAGCAGCATTGGTATTGACTGATCTCATGTTGAGTGGTCAAGGGGCTCTAGACTTAGCCTTACCTAATATACTGAGGGTGGAAAGTACCTTCTAAACGTTGAGAAAGTATGGCCAGAGGGGGGAAATTACAGCAACGTTAAGAAAAGCCTGACCACATCCATTATGAGTCATGAAGAGAAAAGAGATCTTTGGATATCTGTGATGAGAACCATGGGGCAACAACGCCTCCTCTCTTGGGTGCACCAGTGCTCGGGGACGGATTCTGTTAGCCTGTGCGCTACATCTATCTGCTCTTCACTTCCTAACTCTCCAGGCATTTTCTCTATTGTAGTTTGAGCTAGAAAACTACTGAGACAATGTGCAGCAATGTTTGTATATTAGCAATGACAACAGAAGCTTCTATTTATTCTTAATAATGTGACCTCATTTTCTATAGGCTCCTTGGAGTAGTTCTTTGAGAATCTCTAATGATAAGCTCACTCACAGATAAACACACACAAACACACACACACACACACACACACACACCAAAATGAGGAGTTACAGATAAATTGAGGCAGAAAATTTTAAGTTGATGGGCTATACTTACCTTCACTTTGTTTGAAGCCATAGTTTAATTGGCAAGTATTGCCAATACCAACTTACAATGGAATGTGCTATAACATTTTTTGGTCAAAAATTTAAATAACTAAATAGTCTAATACCTTCATATCCCTAGTTTTAAGGCCTTTGTACCATAAAATCATCAAGCACTTATTTGCTTATTTTTCAAATATGTTTGGTATATCAGAAAACTCATCAAAAGTAGAGTTGGGATCTCTGCCCAATGGAAATGTGACATTAGGAATAATTATCCAATAGTCAATCACAGAAAGTAATATTTAGACTTATTAGAAAGCAGTTACTGGATGATGTTAGAATAGATAATGTCATTTAAATTCATGTGTTTGCACCTTTAAGAAACTGACTATATAATGGGAAAAGACAAGGTGTAAATCTTGGCTCTGGCACTTACATTGGACTTGACCCTCCCCGAACCTCAGTTTGGTCATCTGTTATAAGACAATTATAACACCAACCTTATGCAGCTTTTATATGGAAATATAAGACTAATATATACTAAATGCTTAGCAAATAGCAAGGACTCAATGAGTCAGCAGTGATGGTGAGTGTAGAAGAGTGAAATATACACATAGATTGATAAAATGGGGTAATGAAATCAAGGGAAGGGGAAAATTAAACCAAGTACAGACCTGGGAAATATATAGGACTTCCCTTATTTTATAGAGGAAACTGATCTTCCAAAGGCTTAAAACATTTGCTCAGACTCCCCATATAGTAAAAGGCTAAAGCATGAATCCAAATTTGCTTCCAAATTTGATCTCTTCTTTATACCATATCTGTTTGTTTTATGAACAGAAATTGCAGACACACACTCAGACTCACAGCTTTAAGAAAACTGACATTATGCCTGGCTGGTATGGCTCAGTGGTTGAGCATTGACCTATGAACCAGGAGGTCATGGTTCAGTTCCTGGTCAGGGCATATGCCCAGTTTGGGGGCTCAATGCCCAGGTTGGGGGTTCAATGCCCAGGTTGGGGGCTCAGTCCCTAGTAGGGGACGTGTAGGAGGCAGCTGATGGATGATACTTTTTCATCATTGATGTTTCTATCTCTCCCCCTCTCCTTTCCACTCTGAAATCAATAAAAATATACTTTTAAAAACTGACTACATATATTACATACATTATATATTATATACATTATACAGGGGTGGGAAAAAGTAGGTTTACTGTTGTAATACAAATAAATAATACAATAATTAATAAATAAGAATACAAGAATAAATTGTGTTTTGAGTACTCACAACTATAAACCTACTTTTGCCTACCCTTGTATATGATCACCCAATAGATTGTGTTGCAATTGCCTTTTTCTGTTATCACAAGAAAGAAACAGAGAATCAGGAATATTTTGATGAAAAATCTCAACTTGAAAGACACTGAGGGAAGAAAAAAATCTGAAAAACTCCCCAAGGTTGCCTATAATATTCTACCTATTCAAAGGGGAAAAAATTTAAATGTTTATATAGCATTGGAAATGACAGGGAAAGTTCATTTCACACTTTTTAGATGACGAAATGAGACTCAATAATATAACACTGCCTACTTGTTTCTCATTTTTTCTTACTTTCATTTTGCACTATTACATAGCTTTTCCTATATTGAATGTCTATTCCACTCTTTTTAATCTGGCCCTCCTGGTGAAGGAAATGTGAGCTGGTAACGTCAAAGAGGTGCCAAGGATCCACATTTTAAAAGGCTACACCCGAGGCTAACAAAGATGTAGTTCTAATTCTAAATATTGCCTATGCCAAAAGGAAGAAGATGCAAATTTTATACAAATACATTTGAAGAAGTACCTCTTCATACATTTGGATACACAGTTTGGATAAATTTTAGTGATAACTGCAAGACAGGGATAAAAATGTAGGGTATTATTAAGTGCAAAGAAATTATTCCATTAATTCACTTCCCTCAAGAAAGTGCAACCAGAGAAAAAAAGAAAAGAAATTATCTGTGAGTAGCAATTGACATGCATAATTAATTTGCCGGCTGAATTTGGTGTTTTGGCTTTTCTGCCTGTGGAGAACATAATCTCTTTTTCATTTTAGCTCAGCCAGTCAAGGTGTGTGTGTGTGTGTGTGTGTGTGTGTGTGTGTGTGTGTGTGAGAGAGAGAGAGAGAGAGAGAGAGAGAGAGAGAGAGAGAGAGAGACCATCCATCCATCCATCCATCCATCCATCCATCCATCCATCCATGTAACTGGAACTGGGCTAAAATAAGAATCAATGCTGCAACCAGAGAATGGTGGCTTTGCCAGTTCCTTAATTCCAAATGTTAGCTTTTCTTTCCACCAGAAAAAATAACCAACCATATTTGAGAAATAAGCCTCCTTAGAACTTACTTGCAAGTGGGGATGATGCAGGCAGGACTGAAGTTGAGCAAAACTTATTTTAACTCAGTAAGTGGGTACTTTTTGCCTCTATTCCTCAACTCACAAAACAATTTTTCATTCTTTTGCAGTTTTTAGAATACTTGTATTTGGCCATTATTATATAACTAGAGGCCCGGTGCACTCAGCCCGGGTTGCGAGAGGGCACAGGCCAGGACGAGAAACCCCACCAGTGCATGATTGGGGCTGGGGTGAGATGCAGGAGGTTGGCCTATGGGGAGGGACTGTGGGAGGGCTCCAGGGCATGTCTGGCCTGACTCACTCAGTCCTGATCGGCTGGAACCCAGCAGCAAGCTAACCTATCTGTCAGAGCGTCTGCCTCCTGGTGGTCAGTGCACATCATAGTGAGCGGTTGAGTGGCCTTAGCATATCATTAGCATATTACACTTTGATTGGTTGAATGGCTGACTGGATGACTGGACACTTAGCATATTATGCTTTTATTATATAGGATTATAGTCATGCGTATTTGCGTCTAAATACTAAATTGTTTAACTTATTCCTGTCTATCAGTCAACAATTATAAAATGTGCTACTTTACTAAAAGTATTCTAATCTTCCAAGACTGTAATAAAGTTTTTGAGATCATGTTTTGTGACTCAGGCAGAGGTCAATAAATTGGTAAAAACCCAATACTCAGTCAAGTGCATAGAGGGGCTAAATAAATGATGATGATGATAATGATAAATAATAGACTGTTTAATAAAAACAATTATAATACAGATGCATTTATTTGGGACAAATTATGATTATTTAAGTTCAGCTCGAGGGTTTAAGTGTAATTAGTGCCATGGTCTGCTGCCTGTTTAGTCCAGGAGGTTTCCCCTGGAATTCAGCAGTTAATACAAAACTGATTCAGCTGTAGAAAATTAATCAAATACGTATTTGAATGAATTAACTAATCTTGCGTTGTTGTGATGACTACATGCATTAATATAGTAAAAATGCTCACAAAATACTCAAATCAAAGTGAGTAGTAGTACATAAGTATTAGCTATTGTTATTAAGCTGATAAATTGAAAGTCTTTTTCCCACCTCTGCTGTTTGTGGTATCTTACAAGATGGAGTGATTATGAAATTACAGGGAAGACTATGTAATGACTGAAATTGACAAACCAAAACAAGAGGAACTGTCAATAGCACAGTATAAGGAAGTTGAATCAGGAGGGAACTGAGGGAAGCAATCTGGAAATGCCATCTGGGTGCCAGCAGTTACAGCAGCTGTATGGAGATGCTCCTAAAGATGAGCATCTAATCAGGTCGTGACTTTTTAGAACTTCAAAATGAAAACAATGTGAAACTGCAACCCTTTTTATGTGAGAAGTACACTGCCATCTACCAAAACGGGGAAACTTGAACGTCTTGAATTCTGCCAGTACTCATTGGTTTTACATTTTGGTGAACTCTAATTCCAATTTTTATTTCTGCAGGGTTCGACATGCAGATGGAATAGCATCATTTCATTAGCTGATAATCTGTGGGTAGAGAAACTAGCACACAAAAGAACACTAGGAAGACCCTTAGATTAATCTAAATGCCACGCTGCTATAAAATCTGCTATTAGTCATAAAGTCCAATGCCTTTATAATCTTACTTCAAAAAATTTTTACTTCATAACTATAAGCTTATAAGAAAATGTATTAATTTATTTGACCTAACCTGGTTTTAAAATTTGTTTGCTATATCTCCTATACACACAGAAGGGCTTCTCTTTAGGAAATAAAGAGAAATTGACTTGAGAATTTTCTGAGGATAATCTAAAATGACTAAGTAAAAGTTAATGATATACAGTCCTTTGCTCTTTGTCATCAAAGAAGCTCATTATCAAGTACATAGTTTGGTAAGTGTAGCTAAGTTTTAGCGCAATGAATGTATTTAGACTAAGATAATGAGGTTATAATTTTACTTGTTTTCAATGGTCATCGAACAATTTCTTAAATTCCTTGAAGTCAATGTCTGTTTAGTACTTTGAGGCCAAAATAAAGAATAGTGTTTTGGCAAGAAGGAAGCAAGGTAGAATGCAAAAATTATATTATTACTGTATCTCCTTTCATAGTAATCACTGGAGAAACTCAGTAAATATTAAGTTAATAAGTGAAATCAAAGAAAAAGCTCCGAGGAATATCTAATGAATTGAGAAAAAATACTTGTGACGAATTGCAATTCAATAAATATCATTAGCAACTACTGTGTGTTAGGAGGAATAGAGAAGGAGTTCAGGTTGTCAGGAAATAAGGACTTGAAACGAAAACAATACTATTACTGCTGTACTTACTCCATGATCAAAGCATTAAGTAAACACACACAGAAGAAACTTTGTGAAAGAAAGGGGGTGGGGTCCAGTAGGAAAAATTCAAAGGGCATGCTTCTTGATGTGAGCCTTGAAAAATAACCAGAAGTTTTACAAATAAAGGCAAAAGCAATTGAAGAAATAGTTGGAGAAAAAAAAAAGAAGTGAAATAGCATAGAACTTTCTGGAGGCTTGTGGTCTTGTGCACCCAGAACGTGAGTAAGTGAGGCGGGTGGGGGATCAGAGAGCAGAAGGAAGTGACAAGAAATAAGACTGGGGAAGTGGTTGAGGCAAGTTTGTGAAGGCACACAATTCTTTAGTAAAATTATGCCTTAATTAAAAAATACTTTATTTTATTATTATATGAAACCTGCAATGATATCTCTTATTGTAAAATTAGAAATGTTTCTGGGTTTACTGCAATAATTTCTCTCTCTCGCTCTCTCTCCCCCTTCTTCCCTCTCTCCCTTTCTCTCTTTCTTTCTCACTGCCTCTGTTTCCCTTCCTTTCCAGCCTCTTACATTGAGTGCCCAGATCTCTCCAGTCAGTTTCAGAAATAAAAGTCTTTCATTATCTATATCTGGTGGAAAAAAATATGCTGGCGTGGCAGAGAGAATCTGGAATAGACACACATGCTTATAGAGAGGTAGCATGAGGCTGGAAACCCTGGCCACTTACAGCCCCTTGCCCCCTCCAACTGCTCAGTAATCTTGGGCCAGTTTCTTTATGATCTCAGCCCACTCATCATCTGTAAAGAGGATTAAGTGATGAAATGCATGAAGAGTGGCTGCACATGGTAAGTAATTATAGATGTTAAGTGTTATTATTACTTGTCCCATTCTCTCTCATGTAAATAGATATATTTGAATGAGACTTTACTTGTTAGCTTCCCCTTCCCCAAAGGATTCAGAAAACAAATTATAAATGATGTTAAAACACTGAAATTGTTTCCCAAATTACCAACTATTTCAAGGCATAATTTGTGAAAAAGACAAAATTTAAAATGTGACAAAGAAGAGCATGCCTGAGGTTGCTAATGAAATGTCCTCTCAGCACAACTCCATCCCACCACAGCAGTGCTTGCTCAAAGGGCAAGAACCAGAAGTTTCTTCTCTGATGTTACTGGCAGTGAGCTAGAATGAAGAGGAATGACTATTTTATAACATAGCATGTCGATGCTTTAACAAGCTAAACTTGATTTAAATCAAGAGACTTTTTGCTACTTTAAATTAACTTTTTCACATTCCATTTTATTGTCTCCAATGTAAGGAAAATGCTGACATACCTTTACATCTTAATTTATTTTATTCTCATTAATATTTTTACTTAAAGTAACACATAACATATTTTTTTGTTTATTCTTTTTGGGGGTTCAAGTCTGCCTCTCTTAATTACACTTTTTTTTTCAGGTGAGATGTGTCAAACAATATTAATGGTCACATTTTGCAATGTTCAGAAATTCACATTTATAGGTAAATAGTTAATTTCATTCAAAATTGCCTGTGCAAATATTCTTTAAACAAGTTTATTTAATAGAAACCAATTATGATAGATTTGTATAAAGTTAAAATCAAAATGTGTGTGGATAAACCACCTTTGTTTAATGATGTTTTCTTGTGTTTTGTGTTTTTTTTTTTTAAGTTATCCTGATGGAGTAACTATAGAACACAAGTTGCTATACTTGATTAAGAAAAATTGAGTTTTGCTAAGTATGCTGAAAAATGAATCCATTTCCAGTCTGAATGGCTTTTATGTTTATCATCTGTCAATGGTTCTTAATATTGTTGGGTAATGATAAATAAATAAAGGCTGATATTACAAGATCCAAAGTCTGTGTTTCAATAAATACCCCATGTCAATTTTATAAGAATTTCTATTGTAGACAGAAACATTTCATCCAAAATTTAACAGTCATTTGTCTGGTCATAAGCATAATGAATAGTTCAGACAAATCTATGAAAAAGTACAATTAGGCAACATAAATTATTTTTATTTTTAGAGAATAAACGGATAAGAAGTGGCCTCTAACTCCATGTGGTTATTAAGCACATCCATTAAAAAACTGTTGGCATCAAAATCACTCAAATAACCAGTAACATATTAACATGTGATTCAAGATGTTAATATATCCACTAAAGTATTGTAAAGAAGTTTTTTTTTTTAGAAAAAGCAGGACCACAGTAGCAAAAATTAAACCACCACCATTAGGCACAATCTAAATGATCAATATGCACTTTCCTGAAAACTTTTTTAAAGCAGATAAAATCAGAGTAAATAGCCTCCCTGAAATAAAGCAATAGAAATAAATCAGAACATGATTTGGTTTTAAAAAGAAAAAAAAATCATAGTTTTTGGGGGGTCATAACAGTGCATAACTGGAGAAGCCACCCAGAGAGCTGAGGGGTCCCACTCTAGTCAGCCACATGATGCGGCTGCAGCATTGCTGAGCAGTTTAATGGTGGCAGGGCCCACAAAGGGCTCGGCTGACAGGTGTCCAGATCTCTAGTCCTTTGAAAGCAAAATCCAAATCCACAAAAACAGAGCCACCCAACAAGCAAAGCATCACAAGCACTTAGAAATGACAAAAAGGCATAAAGAAAATTTACCTTGTAGAAAAACGGTCCTCAATGGTACTGGCGTGTGACCAGAAACTCCCTTCTTTCTGATTTGCAGAAGAACTTTGTCAACCCTGAGTGTGTGGTCACAAGGCAGGAAGTGACTAAAATGACAAATCATCAGCCAAGAAAGAAATAGATTTTGTCTTTATAAGGACATTTTACTTAACATTTTTCATGTCTCCACCCCCACAAAAATCACCTAACAGAACCACAGGTCACACTGAAATTTAGAAGCCTCTTACCACTTCCTCTTTATAAGCATTTTCCTCTTTCCTTCCTTTTTTTCTTTTCTCCTCTGTTTGTTAGGTTCTGGGCTACTTAAACCTGTCTGAAACCTGTCTGATTTCAGATAACAAGCAACGTCAGCCTGCTGCCTTGCCTTCTTTCTCTGATCCCAGTTGAAAATGCAAAGCCCAGTGTTACCAATTGGGGTTACTAGCTAGGACCTCGGTTCTTCTTATCAACTCAGAAAAGATTTTAAGGTCAACGAAAATGAAAGTAAAGCAAAGTGGGGCTTATTGAAGATACACTCCAAATGAGGAGGGGCCAGTCAAAGAGACAAGTCACAGAAAAGGGGGCCTTGAAAACAGGTTCGGGGCGTTAGCACAGGACGAGCTGCCACTGCCCATCGCTCTCCTGATTGCAAGTCTCATGGGGTCCTTTAGAGGCTGGGGCTTACACGCCTGTGGGGAATGGCACAGGTGTGCTCCTTGGAGGGAGAGCACGCTCTGGGTCCTTTGTCCTGAGTGTATTTCTCTCTCTCTTGCAGGTGGGAACCTTAGGGGAGGCCTCAGAGGAGGGTCTTAATAGAATATTCATCAGCTTTCCATGTGTGCTCTTTCAGGGTTGTGGTGTCCACTGATTGGTCGGTACCAGGACAGGGGGTCATTAGTCAATGCAGCTGGTCCTGAGGCAGCCACGGAGTCATTTGTCTGGTTTTGCTGCTTTTCTGGGCCTGGAGCTGAAATACAACTGAGGCATAGATGTTATCTTTGGGGAGGAAAAGGTCAGGGGGGAGTCTAAACCACATGACCAGCGATATGAAAGATCAGGGGTCCAAACTGCATGAACAGATATGCTAGGGGAGGAAAGGTTACTGGCTAGTTCTGAACCTGCCCTCTGGCGATCTGCTGGCTGCTGGGCCACCCATAGGGAGGCAGTCTGAAGGCAATGTTGGTACCACCTCTATTCAGAACCCCAGAGTAGGCCTCACCCCAGTTGCTCATGTCTAATTTCCTACCTAACAACAGCAGAAATCAACAAATTATTCATTTTTAGTTGGAGAACCAAGGAGGAAAGTGGCAGTATATCTGAAACAAACTAAAAGGAATTTCCTTGGGAAAGCCCACCCCAGCCTAAACCGAATCCCTCTTAAGAGTCCCCGAACAATGTTATTGGTGCAAATAAAACAAAATAACCTCTTTAAGGCGAAGGGCTAGAAAAGCTAGGTCACTATATTATTTACTCATTCTTCTATTTATAGAACACCCAATGTGCTAAGGATCTCTTTAACCCAATTAACGATTTCAATTATTTAGACATTTTCTATAAAGAGCACCAGTGGATAACTTAGGCAGCTGTTATGGTTAAACGGGCAGCTAAATTCTTCATACAGACCAGATTTATTTTTTGAATGCACATTTAATAAAATCAGCAATAGAATAAAAAAGCTCTGTTCTATACCCAAACCCCTGATGCTTGTCTTGAGATCGAATTCCTATCATCAAATGTAAGTGCTCAGGGGCTCACGAAGGGTCGTGAAGGGTGTGTAGCGCTCTGAGTAATGTTGACTGAGCATTAAGCATAGTCTGCACATTGCCTGGAGACTGTGCGTGGCTCCACAGCCAGACTGCTATTGAGGAATCAGTATATATGGCTGTGCTCCAGATCTGACTGAGTTGAAGATGCCTGATCATTCCATTCACTTCTGTATTTTCTAGGGGCCTGGAACCCTGTCAGTGGGTTTACTGGTTGGGGGACTGCCTTTATACTTCTTTTGCTTCTTTGATTTCTTCTCTAGAAAGGTCCTGCTTCTGACCTCAAATGTTAAACCAAGCTGTTCTGATTTATCTAGTCCATTAGCCAGTGGTGGCCAACTTCTTAGTCAGAACCCCACAGTGGCTACCCTGGGGATGGGCAGAAGAATAGGAAGAGATGGTGGAGATTCATCCATTTTAGAAGTAGTTCACCTCACAGAGAACTATCAGTTCTCTTGTGCCTCCCCAGGGAAGTCGGAGAAAGTGAATCGAACCCTGTTTTCTCCAGTAATAAGCTGCAGAAGGGTTTCAAGAAGCACCTTAGTTCTTTTGGGACACCAGAGAAATAGCCATGCATTGCTGTGACAGGACTAATTACATTACAACGCAGCCAAATGCTGGTGGTTTCCACGCTGGTGGAGACAGTCATCATTAAGGGGCCCTACACAGGGCTCTCGATGGACTTTTGGATTAAAAAAAAAAAAAGTGTGAAGTGACTGTGAACTTGCCTAAAAAAATCTGGTTCTGCATCCTGCGATTTCAGGATGGAATGAAGGTCCAACAGTAACTCTTCATAAATGGAGAGAGACTCACTTCATGTACCTGGGAGAAGAAAAGCAGCAGCAGTCTGTAGGTATCGTTTCCTGGTCACCAGAGACCTGAGGAATCTATAAACCAGAGACCTGAGGAATCTATAAACCAGAGACCTGAGGAATCTATAAACCAGAGACCTGAGGAATCTATAAACCAGAGACCTGAGGAATCTATAAACCAGAGACCTGAGGAATCTATAAACCAGAGACCTGAGGAATCTATAAACCAGAGACCTGAGGAATCTATAAAGAAGAGCAACATGTAGAGCAAGTGTTGGGGTGCCTATCTGTGGGCACTGGTGATTCAGGAATGAATAAGACACAATCCTGCTCTTAAGGAGTATATAATCTAGTAGCTGAAAAAGACACATAATAAAAATGCCATCTATTATGAAAGGGGTGAAAAAAAAGTGCAGATTTGAGTGAAGCTGATTAAAAAAAAACAAAAACTAATTACTAGTAATTCTTTTATTTTTTATAATTTTTAAAATCTTTTTTATTTGTTAAAAAATTTATCTTCACCACACTATTGCCTGTGTCCATGGGCTATGCATATATGCATATACATTCTTTGGTTAATATCTCCCCCACCCCACCCCCAGCCTTCCCTCAGTGAAGCTGACTTTTGAAGACCATGAAACCTGCTTAGTTATGACTGCTAAGTGAGTAAAAAAAAGATTTAGGATTTCAGATGACGTCTAGTTTCTAGGAGATGAAAGCCATTGAATTGTGCTACTTACAACCACCAACAGTTGAAGGAGTCTTTATACTCTAGCACCAACTAAACTTTGTCTGCACATTAGCCACCCACCACCGCCTCACCTCACCCACTTCCTGGACCACTCCCTCCATCTTAATCTCTTTATCTGCCTCTCAGTGGCAGAAGTCTACCCAGAGGCAGGCAGGCAACTGTTTAGGTCTTAGACCAAGGCTTTTCAAAGAGGAGTATTTTACCACTTTCAGTGTTTAGAATTTCTTGTTCATCATTATAGTAAATAGAAGACTGACTTTTGGTTTCATTATTATTTTTACCTTCTCTATAGTCAGTGCATCACTGATGACCTGCACCCAGAGTGGACCTCTCCCACCTCCTACCTCCACCCTCCATGTGCTCTACTGCCCGCTCTGCCACTTCTTTTTTTCCTTTTTAATATATTTTTATTGATTTCAGAGAGGAAGGGAAAGGAAGAGAGAGATAGAAACATCAATGATGAGAGGGAATCATTGACTGGTTGCCTCCTGCAGGTTGGACCGAGCCTGCAACCCAGGCATCTGTCCTTGACTGGAATCGAACCTGGGACCCTTCAGTTCTCAGGCCGACGCTCTATCCACTGAGCCAAACCGGCTAGGGCCTCTGCCACGTCTTCACTGGCTGATACTTTGCTTTCCTTTGCCCCACTGCCCTGCCCTACTTTACCCCCCACCACTGCTTTGAAACCCAGAGCCTCAATCCCTAAAACTACACCAGCTATTACGCTCACAGAAACAGACTTGCAATGTTACCAATTGCTTGCCTCTAAATTACTCCTCAGAAATACTGTTACTCATTTTCATTAACTACTGAGAGCAGGCATTCTCAACCTGGGTCCATAGATCTCTAAAATGTACATATAATTTTGTGTGGATGTGCTTTTCTCTGGGTCCATCATATTTTTTATACTAGAGGCCCGGTGCACAAAAGCTGTGCATGGGTGCGGTCCCTAGGCCTGGCTGGCAATCTAAGCGCAAGCATCTGGCATGGAAGGGCAGGTCCCAGCTGTCCTCGGGGCCCTGGGCAGCACCTGGGCCCCGGGCCCCCACACGCCCCCTCCTCCTGAGTCATGGTGCCCAAGTCCCCATACAGAGATCTGGTGAGCGTGGCCTGATGCCCTGGGCCAGGGCACAGTGTGGGCCTCTGGCCACCCAATAGTGCCACACAGAAGCCAGGCAGGCAATGTGCTCTCTCCCTGCCAGCTTTGCAGCCAGGCTCCTGCACGAACCCACGAGGAGCCCGACCAGCCCCTGTGGTCCCAGCAGCTGCAGGCTCACCTGGAAGAGGCCGCATGAGTGCGGGGCGGGCTCCTCACGGGCGGCCAGCACCTGAGCGCAGGGGCTTCCCTGGTGCACAAGCCCTGGCATCCAGGGGGAGGGTAGCAGGCACAGTGAGAGCATGCTCGGCGGACACCCTTCATTCTCATCACACCTCTGACCCTATCACCCCTGCCCCCAGATAGCTGGAGAGAGATCGCAGCTCCCCTCCCACCCCCCCCACAGGTACCACCCAAGGTTGGTCGCCACCCCCTGATGGTCAGTGCACATCATAGTGAGCGGTCTAACTCCTGGTCTCTCGGTTGAACTACTGGTCGAACAACCACCCAAGGGGACAATTTGCATGTTAGGCTTTTATTATATAGGATTATTACAGAGATGCCAAAAGCTCTTGCCTCAATCTAGTTCACTCTCCTGCATCCTTCCCTGGCCCCAAATTCCTGCTGCTTGCTTATTGAGATGATCAAGTCATCTGGTATGAGCCTCCTCTACTCTCACAAGATCCATCATTTACTACTACTCCTCTCCTTCAGTCTTAAAGGAGATGTTCTCCCAACTTCTTAATAGTTTCTCATTATAACCTTAATCTTACATCTTCTGCTTCCTTAGCTACCCCGTTCCATCAATTATCTCATAGTTTTCTAGAATCTTTAGTCACTTATACTCTGCTACTTCTCCTTCATTTACTCATGGGATTTATACAAAGAAAAAATACTTCTGCTTCACTGTACTGCTTACCCTCCAACATTTGATGAGCATGGAATGACAGTAATTAAGATGTGCACAGTCCCTGCCTTTGTAGAATGTCCACTATAGTCAAGGGCACAGACAAGTGAAAAGGCAGGTGGTACTCAGAAAAATGACAGATGTAAAGCAAAGTGCCTGTGGGAACACACACCACTAACCCAGACTTGGCGGAGGGTTGCGGGGGGCGGTCTGGGAGGCATGCAGAGGGAGCACCATGGAGTGGTTAAGAGTAAAGAGCCCAGCTCTAATATTGTACTAGTTGTGGTAGCCTTGGGCAAAGTATTTAACTTCACTGGCCTCATTTTCCTCACTTAGAAAATGGTGCTAAGTATAGTGTCTAGTTTATACAGTTGCTATAAGAGGTAAGTGAATTGATATATGTAGGAAACTCTGAAGAGTGCTTGGCTATATACCCGTTCATCTGTCTTTTAATATTTATATCAGGATTAAGACTAGACCCTTCACACACATTATTTCATGTATTCCTCACAACAACCCTATGATTTGTTTTGTTTTCTTTAATATTTAAATAATGGTATGATTCTCATACTATAAAATTCACTGTTCAAAAGTGAAATTCAGTGGATTTTGGTATATTTACAGAGCTGGGCAACCATGATATAATACGATTACAGAATAGTTTCATCATTCCAAAAAGAAACCTTATATCAATTAGTTATTCCTCATTTACCCCCACATCCCAACCCCCCAGCTCCTAATCTATTTTGTCTCTGTAGATGTGCCTGTTCTGAACATTTCATGAAAATGAAATCATATAATATGTAGTTTTTTGTGACTAGTTTCTTTTACTTAAACAGAATATTTTCAAGGCTCATCCATGTTGTTAGCACATATCAATGCTGGATCCCTTCCTATCATATATAATAAAAGGCCAGAGACTGTCACAGCATCACGACCATAACGACTGTTAGACCAGAACCACCACAGCCCCTTGCCGGGCTGGCCCCACCCCCCAGCAAGCAGTTAGGGGTGATCAAGCAGGCAGGCAGAGTGGTTAGGGGTGATCAGGCAGGCAGGCAGAGTGCTTAGGGGTGATCAGGTAGGCAGACCAGCGGTTAGGGGTGATCAGGTGTGCAGGCAAGTGGTTAGGGGTGATCAGGCAGGCAGGCCAACAGGGACAATCAGGTAGGCTGTCCCCACCCCCAAGAAAGCAGTTAGGGGTGATCAGGCAGGCAGGCAGAGTGGTTAGGGGTGATCAGGCAGGCAGACCAGCAGTTAGGGGTGATCAGGTAGGCAGGCAAGTGGTTAGGGACAATCAGGCAGGCAGGCAGAGAGATTAGGGGCAATCAGGCAGGCAAGCAATAGGGTTAGGGGTGATCAGGCAGGCAGGCAGGTGAGTGGTTAGGAGCCAGCAGTCCCATGTTGTGAGAGGGATGTCCGACTGCTGGAGGATGTCCAACTGACAGTTGGACAGTTAGACATCCTCTGAGGGGTTCCGGGATTGAAGAGGGTGCAGGCCAGGCTGAGGGACAATCCCCCCATGCACAAATTGTGTGCACCAGGCCCCTAGTAGAAGAATAACATTCCATCATACATATATACCACATTTTATTTATCCATTCATTAGTTGATAGACATTTGAGTTGTTTCCACTTTTTAGATTATAAATAATGTTGCTATTAATATTCATGTACATGTTTTTGTGTGGATGTATAACTTTTTAATCAAAGTAATGCATGCATATAGCATTAGAAGTCAAACATTACTTCAAGGTGTAGGTGAAACACCAGTGTCTTGACACACTTCCTCTCTACGTTCAATTCCTATCCCCCTGAAACAATTATTTTAACAGTTTTAGCTACTCCATATTTTTAGAGGCTATGTTCATACTATGTCTTGATTGTTCAGAACCAGGTTTTTTGATTATTTATTTGTTTGTTTTTTTACTTCTTACTTGGGAGATGAAGATTTGGCCCTCTCACTCCACTAACATGCATACAGTAGCCCTCCCACCATCCTCCAAAATATGTTATAACACATTTTTAATTAAATTAACATTCCAATTTTACAATGACTTGTAAATACTCACACCTGAGTTATGTGGAGCACTATGTTTATATTTCATTTTGGTATCTTTTTTTCATTTGTTAGGTTTCTATGTACCTATTACTAATTCTGTACTAAACACTCCAACAGAGATAAAATAATTTTTAAAAATCAAGAAATGGGTGAACAGGGTGAAAGGGATCAAGAGGGAACAAGGGGGACATATGTAATACTTAAAAAAAAGATGGATCTACTGTTTCTGGACCACATGTCTTCCACTTTCTTGGTCTACTTCCTTGTTTTAATAAGCACATCCTCTAGTAGATTCTTAGGTCATAAAATGTTTGAGACATTTTATAACTGGAACCATATATAACCTCAGAAGTCCATACTGGAAAATCATTTTCTCTCAAAATTATGAAAGAATTGTTCTATGTTTCAGTGTTGCTGTTGAGAGGTCTGGTACCATTCTGATTTATGGTCCTTTCCATGTTATTTCTTTATAATTTCTAGAAATATTTAGAATTATCTCTTTATGCCTGGCATTTTGAAATTTTATATGTCTTAGAGTAGGTCTATTTTTGTCCCCTGTGGCTGGGACTCAGTGATCTCTTAATCTAGAAAGTGAAATATTTCAGTTCTGGGATCTCTCTCTCTCTCTCTCTCTCTCTCTCTCTCTCTCTGTCTCTCTCTCTGTCTCTGTCTCTCTCTCTCTCTCTCTCTCTCCACTGTTTTCTATGTTCTCTTTCCTTGGGATTAAATTTATTTGTTTCGTCTTTTGAACTGATCCTCCAATTTTCTTTTAAATTTTTTGCTACTATTTTCTGCCTCTTGGCCTTCCTGTTCTACTGTCAGGTTTTTCAACTTTTTCTTTAAAACTTCTATTGTAATGCTGAGGTGATATCCAGCATCTAGAAGGGTTCAGGAATCCGGAGAAGGTGCTGCGGCGTAAATTAATAGAGACTAGAAATATAATATAAGTTTGTAATCCATGGGGGAGCCAGAGGAGCTTAGCTGTAGGAACCAAGTTCTCTGAGTCTCTGGACCCCTTGCTCTTTATTAACACAAATTGCCTAAATCAAAGCAGATATACATATCAAAGGTTAAGGTTTAGGAGGCATTGTTAGATTGGTAGAACTGCCTTCAGCTGTTTGGCTAGCAGGAGGCAATAACATGTAAATTAACATGCCCTCAGCTGTCTGGTAAGAGGCAATAATATATGCAGATCTTTAGGTTTGGGGAAATGCCTTTGGCCATTTCAACAAGAAATAATATGTATCTTCACCCCTGCTGAAGCCTCAAGGTTCCATTAACCTTTTGATGAAACTTCTTGCGTTTATGACATGCCGACACTATTGAACATTTTATTTCTATTGTCATTTTTAATAGCCCCAAAACTCTTCTTCTATGAATCTTCCTTTCTTTTTTTTAATAGCAAGGTGGGAATCAAGGTGGGGTAAGAAATGTCTCACTACTCCTTATATAAATTTCTACCAAACCTTCTGTTTTTCAGCTTCATTTTGCACCCCTGCCTTCAAAGGCATGTCATGCCACAGGGTTCTGATCTGATTTAAATTGCTTCTTGTTGGCTTGTCTCATCACAGGCCTGGGGTTCAGCTTTGTTGTGTATCCTTAAGTACTTTTCAGTATCCATCTATTTTTATGGCCTCCAACATTTTGCTGACATCACTTATCTCCTGTTGCCTTATTGGATATTGGGCCCCTGCTAGACTGGGAATCCCTGAGGCAATGGACTCTGTTTGTTTTGTTACTTCTAAACACTGTACCTGACATTTCAAAAATATTTGTTAAATATTCCCAACACCATTTATTAAAGACACTTTCTTGACCACATTGTATATTCTTGCCTTCTTTGTCATAGATTAATGACCGTGTAGGTATAGGTTTATTCTGGGTGCTCTATTCTGTTTCATGGATCTATATATCTGTTTTCCAGTATCAAAGTGTTTTAATTACTATAGCTTTTTAGTATATTCTGAATATCAGTTAGTGTGACAGTAGAGACGTTCC
This sequence comes from Eptesicus fuscus, assembly GCF_027574615.1. Lineage (NCBI taxonomy): Eukaryota > Metazoa > Chordata > Mammalia > Chiroptera > Vespertilionidae > Eptesicus > Eptesicus fuscus. The sequence goes on along the minus strand of NC_072480.1, from coordinate 9,922,865 downwards.
TAAAATTTTTTTAATAAAGAACTACCATATGACCCAACAATCTCACTGCTGGATATTTATCCAAAGAAATCCAAAACACTAATTCAAAGAGATACATGCAGCCCTATATTCATTGCAGCATTATTTACCATAGATAAAATATGGAAGCAACCATTGATAGATGACTAGATAAAGAAGATGTGGTACATATATAAAATAGAATATTAGTTGGCCATTATAAAAGAAGGAAATATTACCCTTTGCAACAACATGGATGGACCTAGAGGTTATTATGTTAAATTAAATAAGTCAGTCAGAGAATGACAAATGCCATATGAGTTCACTTATATATAGAATCTAGAAAACAAAATAAATGAACAAACAAAACAGAAACAACCTCATAGATACAGAGAACAAACTGATGGTTACCAGAGGCAGGACAATTGGGGGTTTGGTGAAAAAGGTGATGGATTAAGAAGTACAAATTGGCAGTTACGATATAGTCATGAGAATGTAAAGTAAAGCATAGGGAATATATTCAATAATCTATAATAATAAAAGTGTAATATGCTAATTAGACCAGACTTCCTTCTGGACCACCTTTGGACGAAGCCAGGGTTGTGAGGAAAGCCTGGGTCCCGGGTGCCAGAGGGAAGCCAGTGCTGGCAGTTGGGGGAAGGAAGGCCGACTCTTGCATGAATTGGTGCATCGGGCCTCTAGTATTTTAATAACTATGTATGGTGCCAGGTGGGTACTAGACTTATAAGGGGTATCACTTTGTAATTTATATAAATGTCTAATCACTATGCTATACACCTGAAACTAATATATTATTGAATGCCAAATATATGTTAAATAAGTAAATAAAGAGGACTAAGCTGAAACTTTTGAAGGATGAGATAAAAAGGAAAGGCAGAAATATACTCTAACCATTAGGGAATGGCATGTGCAAAAGATTATAGGTGAGAGAAAGCAATGAACATAAAGAACCTGATAAGAGCTGAGTATTCCTGCAGTGAAGAGTGCAAGGGAGGATGGAAGTGAGGGTGGGGGAGGGTGCAAAGAAAGAGAAAAGACTGCAGACTAGCAGAGATCAGATCGTGGTGGGTCTTTTAGCTATGTTAAGGAGTTTGGATTTTAGCCTAAAAGCAATGGGGAGGGGGGCTATTTTAGGTCTGTATTAATTAGCTAGGGCCATTGTAACAAAATACCACAAATTGGTATTGAGTAAATAAGTTTAGTAAACATATATTTAGTATCTCATGGTTCTGCAGACCACATAATGGATTCAAAATCAAGACATCAGCAGGGTTGATTCCTTCTGAGGGCTGAGAGGGAGAATTCATTTCATGCCTTTCCCCTAGCTTCTGGTGGCTTGCTGCAATCTGGTATCCTTGGCTTAATCTAATTTAACCCTATTTATAAGGAAATAGTCATGATGAATTAGGGTCCACCCCGAATGAGCTCATCTTGCTGTCTTCATCTGCAAATACCCATTTCTAAGTAAGGTAATATTCACAGGCACTGAGAGTTAGAACTTCAGTGTCTTTTGAGGGGAACACAATTCATAATAGGGCCTTAAGCAGAAAGTGACACAATCAGAACTGTCTTTTAGAAAAATCTTTCTACTTCCAACAAAAGGAATGAGATGGCAAGGGTTGGAATGGACCAGGGAGGATCAAGATCAGATATTCCAGAGGCCTTTGCCTTTAGTGCCTTATAAGGTGATGATAAGTGGTGGTGAGATAAAGAGAGGTAAGTAGATTCAAGGGAAACCTGATGGCAGAAATAACAGATTGAATACAGAGCAAGAAAAATATTGAATAAAGGAGGAGGAGTCAAAGATGACCCCATTTCTGGATGGAAACGGGGTGGTGCCATTCAATGAGACAGGGAATGCAGAAGTGAGTTTGCAGAAGAGAAATTATGAATTTAGGAAATGCTACCTTATTTTCTCAATTCCCACACAGTCTTTATTGGGTGGCTCTGGCTCTTCTCATTGTTCTTCTAAAATTGTGATCTAAAAACTTTACTCAATCTTCAATGTTTTTGCCTTTATGCAACATTTGACATAGTTAACCATTCTTTTTTTTTTCAAACTCTCTTCTCCATGAACAATTATTTTTATTTAATTGCAAAATGAGCAATTTTATTTTGAAATCCTGCTATCATATTAAATATCTAAAATTGAACTCATCGAGAAACCAAGATGGCGGCATAGGTAAACACCTAAACTGCTGCCTCTCACAACAATTTCAAAACTACAACTAAAAGACAAAATGGACATCATCCAGAACCACAGGAAAGCTGGCTGAGTGGAAATTCTACAACTAGAAGGAAAGAGAAAAGCACATGGAGACTCAGAGGAGCTGCAAAAGGCTGAGGTATGGAGACGCACGCATGGAGAGGACTGGCGGCTGAGTGCCTGGCTGGCTTTCTCTAGCAGGAGGGAGATGGAAGCTCCAGACTGTACTGAACCCCAGTTCCGACTGCACTGAACCCCAGTTCCAGGCGAGACCCTGGGGTCGCAGACTCATAGCGGGGGAATCTGGACTGTCAGGAAAAGAGAAAAGCACACGGAAACTCAGGGGAGCCGCGAAAGGCAGAGGTTTGGAGGTGTGCGCGCATGTGCGCGGAGAGGACAGACTGCTGAGTGCGCCGTTGGCTTTCTCAAGCAGGAGGGAGATGGAAGCTCCCAACTGCGCTGAACTCCAGTTCCGGGTGAGAATCTGGGAACCCAGACTCATTTGGGGAGAAACTGGACTGCCTGGCAGCAGGCGAAACTCAAGGGCGGCTTTCTCTCAGAGGTGATTGCAGCGATTACCGAGGGACACTGAGACAAAGGGGCCTATTAGGGCAGGACTGACGGGAAGCCAAGGCTGTCTTCTCAGCCCTGAGACTCCGCCCTATCCAAGCTGAGCACAGAGGCTTTTGCAATTTTGCAAGTCTTGTCTCATAAGGGTGTCTCCAGCACAGAAGTTCTCCCAGCATAGACACAGCTGATCCTCACAGCCAATTGGCCTGGAGGTCAATTCCTCCCAGTTATACCAACAACAATCAAGGCTTAACTACAACAAGGCTGGGCACACAGTCCACAAAGGGGTTCACCAAGAGTGTCCACCTCAGGTAACTGGGGAGGCTGAGCCACTGGGCCCTATAGGACACCTAGCACACAAAGCTACTCTACCAACTCAGGGAAGCAGCGAAATGCAGAGACAAAGAAACAGATCACAAATGAAAGAAATGGAGGAAAGCAAATGACTGGATATAGAGTTCAAAACCACGGTTATAAGGTTTTTCAAGAATTTTCTAGAAAAGGCCAATAAATTTAACGAGACCCTCAAGGATATGAAAAAGGACCAACTAGAAATTAAACATACAATGACTGAAATAAAAAATATTATACAGAGACCTAACAACAGACTAGAGGAACGCAAGAATCAAGTCAACGATTTGAAATACAAAGAAGCAAAAAACACTCAACCGGAAAAGCAAAAAGCAAAAAGAATCCAAAAATTTGAAGATAGTGTAAGGAGCCTCTAGGACAACTTCAAGCGTACCAACATCTGAATTATGGGGGTGCGAGAAGAAGAGAGAGAGCAAGATACTGAAAACCTATTTGAAGAAATAATGACTGAAAACTTCCCCCACTGGTGAAAGAAATAGACTTACAAGTCCAGGAAGTCCACAGAACCCCAAACAAAAGGAATCCAAAGAGGACCACACCAAGACACATCATAATTAAAATGTCAAGAGCAAAAGACAAAGAGAGAATATTAAAAGCAGCAAGAGAAAAACAGTTAATTACCTACAGGGGAGCACCCATACGATTGTCAGCTGATATCTCAACAGAAACTATGCAGGCCAGATGGGAGTGGCAAGAAATATTCAAAGTGATGAATAGCAAGTACCTACAACCAAGATTACTCTACCCAGCAAAGCTACCATTCAGAATTGAAGGTCAGATAAAGAGCTTCACAGATAAGAAAAAGCTAAAGGAGTTAATCACCATCAAACCAGTATTATATGAAATGCTGAAAGGTATTCTTTAAGAAGAGGAAGAAGAAGAAAAAGGTAAAGATAAAAATTATGAACAACAAATACATATCTATCAACAAGTGAATTTAAAAATCAAGTGAATTAAAAATCTGAGGAACAGAATAAACTGGTGAATATAATAGAATCAGGGGCATAGAAAGGGAGTGGACTGACAATTCTCGGGGAGAAAGGGGTGTGGGGGTGCGGGAAGAAACTGGACAAAAATCATACACCTATGGATGAGGACAGTGGGGGGGAGGTAAGGGCAGAGGGTGGGGTGGGAACCGGGTGGAGGGGAGCTATGGGGGGAAAAAAGAGGAACAATTGTAATAATCTGAACAATGAAGATTTATTAAATTAAAAAAATTTTTTTCAGAAGGTTTTCAGGTTTGATTCTGGTTAAGTGCACATGCCCAGGTTGTGGGCTCATTCCCGGTATGGAGCGTGCAGGAGGCGGCCGGTCGGTGGTTCTCTCTCATCATTAATGTTTCTATCTCTCTCTCCTCTCTGAAATAAATAAAAATACATTTTAAAAAAATTGAACTCTTCTTTCCTCTGACAAATAAGCTACTACACCTTATCCCTTACTTCCTTAGTTCAGCTGGCCCATGATTGTTCAGAGTACTCCTTGACTCCCAGTCTTTCCTCAATTCCTACATGTGGTCAAAGTTGCATCTATTTTCCCCTCATAGTTTTCCCCAAATTTTTGCTTTCTGTGACTCTTCTACCTTATTTAAGCCCTATTACCATACCCCTAGGCCAGTGGTCGGCAAACTCATTAGTCAACAGAGCCAAATATCAACAGAACAACGATTGAAATTTCTTTTCAGAGTCAAATTTTTTAAACCTAAACTTCTTCTAACGCCACTTGTTCAAGATAGACTCGCCCAGGCCGTGTTATTTTGTGGAAGAGCCACACTCAAGGGGCCAAAAAGCCGCATGTGGCTCGCAAGCCGCAGTTTGCCGACCACAGCCCTAGGCTTTAGATCAGCTTCCTGGTTTCATTTCCTGCCTCACTGCTTCTTAATCCATATTACATACTGTCACCACACAAATCTTCATAAAACTACACTTCCCACCGATCTCCTGCTTACTAATCATCTGAGATTACTCATCACTTCCAAGATAGTATCCAAACTCTGCCTTAAATTATCTTTCAAGCTTCATTATAACAACGTAAGTCCTTTAGTGTTCTTGAGCTGTTCTGTTAACCCTCTAACATGCCTACAGATATCACATTGTGTCTGTCATATTCTTACACTCTCTCTTGTTGCCTGTTCTCCACACTTCCCATTTCTGTAAATCTGAATCATTCTCCTAGAACCAAGAACAAGACCAGTTACTTAACTTGTGTATCCCAGTGCAAAACTAAAATGAAGGTTCCTTTGTTCATAAATGATTGAGAATTTTTAGGTGGTGACAACAGAGCTTTAAGCCAAGTATAGAACCCTGTGAAACTGCATGGGCCATAGATGAAGCCAGCTCTGATCAAGAATCCTTCCTTCATTAATGAGAAAAAAGAACAATTCTGGAAGAATCACACACCCTGACTTCAAACTATACTGTAAAGTTATAGTAATCAAAGCAGTATGGTATTGGCAGAAAAACAGAGATACAGACCAACAGAAACAAAATAAGAGCCAAGAAGTAAACCCACACATATATAGACAACTAATTTATGAGAAAGAAGCCAAGAATATATAATGGATAAGAAAAGTCTCTTCAATAAATGATGCTGGGAAAATTGGATAGCCATAATCTATACAGCATGGTACTGGCATAAAAATAGACACATAGTTTAGAGGAACAGAATAAAGAGCCCAGAAATAAACCCATGCCCATATGATCAATTAATATATGACAAAAGAGGCAATAACATAAAACGAGGTAAAGACAATGTATTCAATAAATGCTATTAAAAATTGGACAGATGAATGCAAAAAAATGAAACTAGATAATCTTTTTACACCATACACAAGAATGAACTCAAAGTTAATTAAAGACTTAAATGTAAGATTCAAAACCATAAAATTTCTGGAAAAAAATCTGGGCAGTAAAACCTCTGACATGTCTCTTAGCAATATTTTTTTTCTAATATATCTCCTCAAGTAAGGGGAACAAAATAAAAAAATAAAGGAATGAGGCTACATCAAACTAAAAAGGTTTTGCATAGTAAAGGAACCCATTAACAAAATGAAAAGACAATCTACTGAATGGAAGAATATATTCACCAATGAGAAATCTGATAAGTTAAAATTCAAATTTTATAAAGAACTCAGACAACTCAACACCAGAAACACAAATAATCCAATTAAAAAATGGGCAAAAGACCTAAATAGATACTTCTCTAAAGGGGTATTCCTATATGCCAATAGACATATGCAAAGATGCCCAACTTCACTAATCAGTAGAGAAATGCAAATTAAAACTATGAGATATCACCTCACACTTATCAAAATGACTTTCATCAATAAATCCACGACAACAAGTGTTGGTGAAGATGCAAAGAAAATGAAACCTGTGGGCACTGTTGGTGGAAATTTAGGTTGGTGCAGCCACTATGGAAAACAGTAGAGGATCCTCATGACCCAGTGATTTCTTTCTGGGTATATAACTGAAGAAACCCAAAATACTAATTGGAAAAAATATATGCACCCTATGTACATTGCAGCATTATTTACAAGAGCCAATGTATGGAAGCATAAGCAAACTGGATAAAAAAAGTGGTACATGTATGCAATGGAATATTAATTAGCCATAAAGAATGAAATCTTACCATTTGTGACAGCATGTTTGGACTTAGAGGGTATTATCCTAAATGAAATAAGTCAGTTAGATAAAGACAAATACCATTTGATTTCACTTATATGTGGAATCTAATGAGCAAAAAATAAATAAATTGAAACTGACTCCTAGACACAGAGAATAGACTGATGGTTGCCAGAGGGGAGGGGAGTTGGGACTGGATGAAGAAGGTAAAAGGATTGGAAAATTACAAATTGGTAGTTACAAAATAGTCACAGTATTAAAGTACAGCATAGAGAATATAGTCAATAATCTATATTATTAAAACCCAGTGGCCCTAATGCTGTAACGACCAAAGACTGGCATGGGTGGGCGGGGCTGTGAGCATGACGAGGCTGAGTGGATGGGTGGGGCTGCACAATTTCACGCACTGGGCTTCTAGTATTATAATAACCATGTATGATATCGGGTGATTACTGGAAATATCAAGGGGGACACTTTGTAAAGTATATGGTTGTATAAATACTAGGCTGTACAACTGAAACTGATAAAAAATAATACTGAATGTCAACTATAACTGAAAAATAGAACTTAAATAGAAAAAAAACTGGACAGCCATATGTAAAAGAATGAAATTAGACCACTATCTTATACCATACACAAAAATTAACTCAAAATGGATTAAAGACTGGAATGTAAGACCTAAAACAATAAAGTACAAAAAAGAGGAGCTCTCTTCTCTTTGCTAGACAGGCTGCTGCCCAATACATAAATCACTTAATAAAGCCAATTAGATTTTAAAATTTAAAATAAAATAAAATACAAAAATGAAAATATAGGCACTAAGCTTCTGGACATTGGTCCCAGAGGTGTTTTTATAAATTTCACTCAGAAAGGAAGGGAAACAAAGCAAACACATCCAAATAAAAAACTTCTGCACAGCAAAGGACACTATGGTGTCAGCACAACAAAAAGGCAGCCAACTGAAGGGGAGAAGATTTTGATAATGACACTTCCAATGAAAGGTTAATATTCAAAAAATGTAAAGAATTCATACAACTGAACAAGAAAAAATACACAAACAATTCAATTAAAATTGGGCAGAGGATCTGAATAGATATTTTTCTAAGACAGACATACAGATGTCCAACACACATATGAAAAAATGTTCAACATTACTAATTTTTAGGTAAATGCAAATTAAAACCATAATGAAGGGGTCACAGCCCCACACCAGGCTCCATAGACTATGGAGAGAAGTCCCTATAAATTCTGGCTGTGAAGACCAGCAGGGATTGTGGCTCATTAAGACAGAGGAAGACTTGAGTCCCAGGCATTCCTCTTAAAGGGTTTACACACAGTTTGACTTACTGAAGCATTGGGCACCAGCTTGAAAAGCACCAGGATATGCAGAGAAGAACTGAAGTGTCTGCTTTCAGGATGAGGGCTGGAGGGGCAGCTTTCTCCCATACAGTAGTATTGGCAGAAGCCATTGCCCCTTTGTTGAGCCCTCTCTCCACCCAACCTGCACATGCAGGCTGGCACCAAGTCTGAGTCTCCATCAACATGGATAACACTGTTAGCCCCACTGGTGATTCCATGAGACTCTGCCCCACCAAAATTGCTGGCCCATCCCTCTAGCCCAGGGATAGGCAACCTTTTTTATGCCAAGGACCATTTGGATATTTAGAACTCATTTGCAGGCCATACAACATTACCAACTTAAAAATTAGCTTGCTATATTTGATCAAACATTTAATTAACTCACCTTGCAAGGCCAGGCAAAATGATTTTGAGGGTCTTATATGGTTCCAAGTCTAGTATGAGTGGCAGCCAGTCTCAGTTCACAGCTTATTTAGCTTCTCCCAGGAGCCTCCAAGCCCAGCACAAGCAGCAACCATCTGCAGATCACTTTGTAGCTTATACCAGGAGGCTCTGGGCCAGGCACAGGCAGCAGCTGACCTTGGCCTGCACCAAAGCTTCTCCCAAGAAACCCCAGAATCAACATATCTGGTGACAAGCTTCAGAACACACCAAAGAATCATACAACCATGTCCACAAACCACACACACAAAGGGTGGACTCAGCAGGCACCAGAGTCCTGCTAAAGCAAATCTTGCTCTGTGCGGTCAGCCCATGCACTAAAGCTCCTCTGCTGTAGTCATTGCCAGTCGTCACAGCCAATCAACATGAGAGTCAATCCCTCCCATTGACATGGCAACAGCAATCAAAGTTCAACTACAACAAGAGGGCACACAAAACCTACACAAGGAACACTCCTGGAGCCCCCGAGTTAGGTGATCAGGGAGACTATACCACTGGGCCCCACAGGATACCTAGTACATAAAGCCCTTCTGCCAAGACCATGGGATGTAGAAGCTCCACCTAATACATACAAACACAGGGAGGCAGCCAAAGTGAGAAAACAAGAAAACATATCCCAAATGAAAGAACAGAACAAAAATCCAGAAAAAGAACTAAACAAAATGGAGACAAGCAATTTACCAGATACCGAGTTCAAAGCACTAGTTATAAAGATGCTCAATGAACTGAGGGTAAGAGTGATTGAACTTGGTGAGAACTTTAACAAAGAGATAAACACAAAAATAAAGATAGAAAACAATAAAAGAACCAGTCAGAAATGAAGAAGACAATAATTAAAATGAAGTATACAATAGAGGAAATCAACAGTAGATTAGATGAAGCAGAGGATAAAAATCAGTGATTTGAAAGACAAGGTAGCCGTAAACAACTAATCAGAAAACAAAAAGAAAAAATATTTTAATACATGAGGATAGTTTAAGGATCCTCCTGAACAAAATCAAGCTTACCAACATTTGCATCATAAAGGTACTAGAAGGAGAAAAAAGAGAGCAAGAAATGAAAACTATTTGAAATAATAATGACAGAAAACTTCTCTAACCTAGCAAAGTAAATAAATAAGCCCAGGAAGTACAAACTCCCAAATAAGATAAACCCAAAGAAGCCCCCATCGCACATCATAATTAAAATGAAAAACGGAGAATCTTAAAAGCAGAAAGAGGAAAGCAGTGCTCCCTACAAGGGAACTCCCATAAGAGAGTCAGCTGATTTTTCAATGAGACTTTATAGGTCAGAAGGAATTAGCACAAAATATTCAAAGTGATAAAAACCAAGGACCTACAATCAAGATTATTCTACTCAGCTATGCTATCAGTTAGAATCAAAAGACAAAGAACTTCCCAGACAAGAAAAAGCTAAAGAAGTTCATCACTACCAAACCAGAATTACAAGAAATGTTAAAGGGTCTTCTTTAAGAAGAAGAAGAAGAAGAAGAAAATATAAAAATATGAATAATAACAGCAATAACTACATACTTATCTATAGTTACTTTAAGTGTAAATTGATTAAATCCTTCAATAAAAAGACACAGGTGGCTGAATGGATAAGAAAACAAGACCCACATATATACTGCCTACAAGAGATCCACTTCAGATCAAAAGACACACAGAGACTGAAAGTAAAGAGATGGAAAATATATTTCATGCAAATAGAAATTTTAAAAAGCTGGGGTAGCAATGCTTATATCAGACAACATGGACTTTAAAACAATAGCTATAACAAAAATGCAGGGACTATAACAAGAAAAAAAGGACCAGCAATTTCACTTCTAGGTGTTTTCCAAAGAAACCCAAAACAGTAATTCAAAAAGATATGTGCATCTCTATGTTCATTGTAGCATTATTTACAGTGGTCACAATGTGGAGGCAACCTAAGTGTCCATTGAGAGATGAGTAGATGAAGAAGAGTGATACATATAGACTATGGAATATTGCTCAGCCAAAAAAATATACAATCTTGCCCTGTGCAACAATAGGGATGGAGCTTGGAAGGTATTATGCTAAGTGAGATAGCTCAGACAGAGAATGACAAATACCATATGATTTCACTTATATGTGGAATTTAAAAAACAAAATAAACAAACAAAACAGAAACAAACTCATAGATACAGAGAACAAATTGATAGTTGCCAGATGGGAGTGGGTATAGAGGATGGTGAAAGGAATAATAAATTAAGATGTGCAAATTACTAGTTATAAAAACAGTCATGGGGATGTAGTGTACAGCATGGGGAATATAGCTAACTAGTGGCCCAGTGCACGAAATTCATGCACAAGGGGGTTCCCTCAGCCCAGCCTGAACCCTCTCCAATCGAACATCCCTCTCAAAATCTGGGACAGCTGGCTCCTAACCACTCACCTGCCTGCCTGCCTGATTGCCCCTAACTGTCTCTGCCTGGCTGCCTGATCTTGCCCCCAACTGCCCTCCCCTGCCTGCCTGATCTTGCCCCCAACTGCCCTCCCCTGCCTGCCTGATCTTGCCCCCAACTACTCTCCCCTACCAGCCTGATTTCACCCTTAACTGCCTCTGCTTGCCTGATCACCTCTAACTGCCCTTTCCTGTGGCCTGATCATCCCTAACTGCCTCTGCCTTGGCCCCCACCACCATGACTTTGTCCAGAAGGAAGTCGGACATCTGGAAGATGGCTGGTCAAACTGGTTTAATTAGCATATTACCCTTTTATTAGTATAGATAGATTATATAGAATAGGATTGCTTAAATGGGGGGTGGGGGAGGGAGCCTTTTTCAGCAGGAGGAGATTCTCTTGGCAGACAAAAATACATAATCCCTATATCTGGACTGATAGCCAGCCATATGCACTATACTGCCAAACCAGTCATTAAATAATTGAACCGCTTTCTTACACCTTACACCAAACAATTGTTGTCCTAAAAACCCCTCCTTGGCCCTCATCTTAGGTTCTGCCTTCACAGTTCACCCAGAATAGGTTCTGATTGATTGGTTTCTATGCCAGTCAGTGTCAGAAGCTCTGCCTCCTAGGCAGCCATTGACTCCTTGCACTTCATCCAGATTTGTTTCTGATTGGTCGGTTTCTATGCCAGTCAGCGTCAAAACTCTGCCTCCTTGGCTCCTCAGAGTTCACCCAGATTTGGTTCTGATTGGTCAGTATCTATGCTAGTCAGCATCTCTGGGCCTATCTCCAGGCGTGATCAGAGAGGCGGAGCTGATAAGCAGCTCCCTCGGAGGCCCAGAGAGAAACAGAGGTGTGGCTGCTGGTAAAGCCTGGAGAGAGAGAGGCAACGGCTGATCAACAGCTGCCACGGAGGCTGTGGGTCAGACTCTGCCTCTCTCTCTCCAGGCCTGATTCTCAGCTCCCTCAGCAGTCAGTGCTGGGTCCCCGCGCCTGCAGCGGCGGCAGTCAGTGCTGGGTCACCACGGCAACCCACCACTGACTACAGGACTGACTTCTGGTGTTCAGTCGAGCCTTCACTCATTACAGACTGAATGGGTTTTTATATATTAGGATAATATTGTAATAACTATGTATGGTGTCAAATGGGTGCTAGAATTATTGGGGTGATCACTTTGTTAAGTTATATAAATGTCTGATCACCATGTTGTACACCTGAAACTAATATTTTATGTTGTATAATAAAAAACTTTTTAATTTAAATAAGACCTCAATGAAATATCACCTCACATCTGTTAGAATGGCTATTAACAAAAAGACAAGAAATAACAAGTGCTAGAGAGGATGTAGATAAAAGGGAACTTTTGTGCACTGTTGGTGGGATTGTAAATTAATGCAGCCATTATGAAAAGCAGTATGGAGGTTACTTAAAAATTAATACTAGAACCATCATATGAGCCAGCAATTTCTCTTCTGGGTATTTACCCAAAATTTATGAAAATAATTTATAAAGATATATGCACTTCTATGTTCATTGCAGCATTATTTACAACTAGAGGGCTGGTGTACAAATTTGTGCACTGGTGGGTTGCCTCAGCCTGGCTGGTGATCCAGGCCAATCAGGGCTGGCTGGCCAGGTTGGGGGGACCGCAAGATATTGGCTGGCCATGGGAGGTTGGCTGTGGGAGTGCACTGACCCCCAAGGGGAAGCTCCTGCATTTAGTGTCTGCCACCTGCTGCTGGTAAGGGCACATCATAGCAACCAGTCATTTGGTTGTTTGGTCATTTGGTCTTAACAGTCGCTTAGGCTTTTATATATATATAAATATATAGATAGATAGATAGATAGATAGATAGATAGATAGATAGCCAAAACATGAAAACAATCTAAGTGTTCATCAATAGATGAATGGATAAAGAAGATGTAGTATATATATTAAAAATGGCAATATTTCATTTTTTTTGTGATGAATCTTGAAGTATATTGCTAAGTGAAATAAATGAGAGAGAAAAGAATAAAAACTGAATGATTTCACTTATATGTGAAATACAAAAAAAAGAAGTGTAAAACAAACTAACAACTCAAAACAAACTCATAGATACAGATAACGAAATGGTGGTTACCAAACGGGAAGGTGATGGGGGGAGGGCAAACTGGGTAAAGGGAATCAAATATATGATAACAAAAGGAAACTAGACTTTGGGTAGTAAGTACGCAATAGAGTATATAGATATCAAATTATAATGTTGCATACCTGAAATTTATATAATGCTATTAACCAATGTTACCTCAATAAATTTAATAATAATAAAGAGCAGCCCAGCTGGTGTGGCTTAGTGGATCAGCATCAACTCATGAACTAGAAGGTCACGGTTTGATTCCTGGTGAGGGCACACGCCTGGATTGTGAACTCAATTCCCAGTAGGAGGCATGCAGGAGGCAGCTGATAGATGATTCTTTCTCATCATTCGTGTTTCTATCACTCTTTCCCACTCTCTTCCTCTCTCTAGAATCAATCTATATAATAAAAGCCTAAGCGACCATTAAGGCAAAACAACTGGGATGATCGGTCACTATGATGCACACTGAGCAGGCAGGCAGGCGAGTGGTTAGGGGCAATCAGGCAGGCAGGCAGGCAAGCGGTTAGGGAAGATCAAGCAGGCAGGCAGGTGGAGTGGTTAGGGGTGATCAGGTAGGCAGGCAAGTGAGCAGTTAGGGGCGATCAGTTAGGCAGGCAGGTAGAGCTGTTAGGTGCAGTCAGGCAGGCAGCCAGGTTAGTGGTTAGGAGCCAGTGGTCCCGGATTGCGAGACGGATGTCCAATTATGAGAGGGCACAGGCCAGGCTGAGGGACTACACCCCCATGCACAAATTTCATGTACCGGGCTTCTAGTAAAAACATATTTAAATTACTACAGACCCAGTGCACAAAATTCGTGCACGGGGAGGGGGTCCCCCTCAGCCCAGCCTGCACACTTTCCAATCCGGGACCCCTCAGGGGATGTCCGACTGTTGGTTTAGTCCCTATCCCAGGGATCGGGACTAAACTGGCAGTTGGACATCCCTCTCACAATCCTGGACCACTGGCTCCTAATTGCTCACCTGCCTGCTGGCCTGGTCACCCCTAATTGGCCCCCCTCTGCCCTGCCAGCCTGATCTTCCCTCACTGCCTCTGGGTGCCAGCCTGATTGCCCCTAACTGCCCCCCCTGCTGGCCAGGTAACCCCCAACTGCCCCCTCCCTGCCGGCCTGGTCACTTCTAACTGTCCCCCCCACTGCTGGCCAGGTCACCCCCAACTGCCCCCCCACTGGCCTAGTTGCCCCTCACTGTCCCCCTGCCAGCCTAATCACCCCTAACTGCTCCCCCCTGCGGGCCTGGTCACCCCCAACTGCATTCTCCACCAGCCTGGTCACTCCTAACTGCCCCCCTGACCAGCCTGGTCACCTCTTACTGCCCCCCCTGCCTGCCTGATAATCCCCAACTGCCCCTCCCCTGCTGGCCTGGTTGTCCCTCACAGCCCTTCCCCCCCCCCCCCCTGCACCGGCCTAGTCGCCCCACACAGCCTGCTGTTCAGTCATTTGGTCGTCCCTCACTAACCCCCGTGTCGGCCTGGTTGCTGTAGGCAGCCATCTTGTAGGGGCGTGATGGTCAATTTGCATATTACCTCTTTATTATATAGATAGTAATAAAAAAGAACAGACTCCTTCCTTGACCACCAATCCAATTTTTCTTCCCATAAAACCTACAGTATTTGTTTGTAAGCTATTCTTGACATTTATTCCATGCCACTTTTCTTTGTTAATTAATCTCTATGACCATATAACTGTATGTGCTGTAGCACCTTTTATTTTATTTTTTTTTTTTTATTTTTTTTTAATATATATTTTATTGATTTTTTACAGAGAGGAAGAGAGAGGGATAGAGAGTTAGAAACATCGATCAGCTGCCTCTTGCACACCCCCTACTGGGGATGTGCCCGCAACCAAGGTACATGCCCTTGACCGGAATCGAACCTGGGACCCTTGAGTCCGCAGGCCGACGCTCTATCCACTGAGCCAAACCGGTTTCGGCGCTGTAGCACCTTTTAAACAATATACTTAAATACTTCATGTGCCAGGCTGTCAGAAATCAAAACTAACAGACTTATGCACACAAGGAGTTCATAATCTGTGAAGTTACCAAACATACTAATAATTACAATACTCTGTGATGAACACTATTCTCAGGGTACTAATGACTTGGGAGTGGGGCTGTAGAGAGGAAGGCATCTTAGAATATGTGTAAGTGAGCCTCAAAAAGTGTGGGACCCAGGAAAGAGAGTGATGAAGGCCTTTTAGGAATGCAAACCTATATAAACATAAAAAACTAATCAGAAAAATATTTAAGAAGGATGGTACATGGGAAAAGCAAAAGATCTGATATTGGAACTCTTACAGACGAATCTTGATTCCAGCATATGTGAATGGATCTTGTACATGGAATTTTTACTTTCCCTAGCTGAACTAATATGTAATTGGAGAAAATGCCACTTGTATCACAGGTTTATTTTGAAGAATAAATGAGATAATATATACTAACACATCTAACAAGTGGTCATAATGCCAAAATTTTATTGAATCTGAATTAGTATTATGTCAGTTCAAATTCACTCATTCCACCAACCTCTTTATTAAGATTCAACTAGAATTTATTTGCATCTACTCATGTCCTGTGCTGGGTGCCTTAACACATCACATTTAATATTTGCAGCAAGCCCATGATGTAGGGCATTTACTCTAAGAAAACTGAAGCCCAGATGAAAAGTTTTTGTTTTTACTGTTTATCTGCAGCTGCAATAAGGAAATATTTTTGGTCAAGTTCTCCATTTTTAAAATAGAGATATGAATCAGCTGCCAATTCTCTGCATAGTAGGCTAAAGGACAGCTTTGGTGAATTCATATGACACAGCTTCCTTACTTCAAGCACTCATTTATTAAGCAAGTATTTATTGTGTATAATGAAGTGGCAAGGAAGACACAAAACAAATACAGGTAAAGAGAATCATACAGACCTTAGGCAGTAGAGAGTATAACAATGAAATAGATTATTTTTAGATTAGTCTGTTGGCAGAGAAATGGTTATAGAATGGGAAGTGACTGAAAACAAGTAAGGTTAGGAAGCTATGGCTGTTGATGAGGTATAAGGCAATAATTGCCAGGCTTGGGATAGGCACCAGGCAATAGGAGAAAGAGAAACATAAGAAGTGTTCCAGAGGTTGACTTTATAGACAATAAATGAGAAAGGTGAGTCAAGGATGACAGGTTAATCACTTAAGAAATGCAGGGAAGAGTGATGTCCCGGATTGAAACGTGTCATTTAGGGAAGACAAGGATGAAATCTACTGCCCACAATAAGATTGAGGTAGCACTGAAAAGACTCAGGAGAGCTGGCCTGTGCACAATGCAAACTGTGTGACTGTAGCTGTGGGCTGGGTCAAGGCAGAAGGCACAGACTTGTGCTGTAGCAGCATGAGATAAATCAAGCTATTGGATAGAGTCAACTCTAGAAGAAAGCACTTACTAGTAGAAGCAAATGAGCAGAAATTCAAGGACTGACATCTAAAATAAAGAGGGGGAAATAAAGAACAAAGGCCAGTTTAATTAAATTAAATTTTGATACCTATTAAAATAGAATATATTTAGATAATATATTAAATTTTATATTAGTTTAGATTATATTAGACAATTAAGGAATATACTTTACTCTAACTTTTCTATGCCAAGTAAAATTTAAATATCAATAAAGGAGAAGGCATGTGCACTTCAAATTCTGTCCATTTTGAAAAGAATCATTCAGGGAAAGGAAGTAATGGCTAAAAATGAATTCCTTGAACCAAACAGGAGTATTAATAATGGAATCATAAACACCAATGTGTAAGATAACTTCTACCAGCAAATTGAAATGATCACAAAATCCTAGAATGATCATAACATGCAAATTCATTCACTAGTTTCCTCATTCATCTTTCCTTCTGCAAGTCTTAAGCAGAACCATATGAATAGGTCAAACAGATAAAAGTGTAGCTTCTCTTCTTGGAATTGCAGTGGAGGGAAGAATAAAGCCCTATAATCTGTCTTCCCCAGGGCTCCTGAATAGAGTTGGACACCATAGCCTCTTCCCTTGGAGAATATTACTTCACCTAGAATAACTGGCATAGCAACTAAAGGAGCTTTCTCCTATCAAGGCAGATGACTACCTGGGACAGGTTGAAGAGAGAAGCAATGGCCTGGAATTTATTAATTTCAACCCTGATAAAATCTCTGACACCAAAACATAAAGGTGGGGGATTGGTGTTGTTGTATACCCTGAAGGACTGTCAAAAGCATACTAACATCACTTTGTGACATTGAGATATTCCAAAGTCTGGTGTGCAAATTAGAAAAAATACTGAGAATGAGTATGTGTTTGTGGAATACCTTTCCCTCTAGCCACTCAAAGGAGGGTCACTTGCAACCCTTTAACCTCTTCTGCCTTTGTTAGGCTTAGCTGCCTCAAGGATGCTGAGAACAAGGCGGCTTTCATCCTTGGGTCAATTGCTGAAATGCGTCATGGATCCAGTCTAGTACAGTCAATGCTAACAGGAGCTCATGAACTCAACTCATGTAAAGGATAAGTCAAGGCTCCCTTACTTACATCACGGCACTTGGATGCTTTCAGGCACAAGCTGTCTCATAGGTCCTCTGTGGCCCCGGGGGGTATAAAGACCAGTGACAGAATGTAGGAACAAGAGCATGGCACTTGTTTCACAATCTGAGAGCTCAGGAAGAGTCAAGTACCCCACCCTAGGGGATACGGCTTGCCCTACCCTCAGAAAACCAGCATCCACCCATTGCATCTCAACCCCTGAAGAGGAGACAGCAACAGAGGCCAAGCCTACAGGTTTAAACAGCCTCAGAGAGCATCAGTGACTGGCTTCAGGATAGAGCCATCTGCCCCTTGTCCTGGGAACCTGACCGGTACTCCCCCATTATAGGAGAGATGATAGAAACTCCTGGTTTCCAACTAGTCCCACTGAACTGCATAGGAGGATCTCCACCCAGTGGAGGACAGGGAAATATTGGGACACTCTCAGAGAAGTAGCTCTGAGATGACGAAACACACCCACCATTTCCCCTGAAATCTGAAAGGCACCTCCCCCTCACCGGAGACCTGTAGGTCTTATACTCCCAATTCCACCAAAATCTCTCTCAGAAACAGCATTTTCAGCGATTAAGACTGACAGCTGGCCAGAAGGTGAAGGCGAGCAGAGGCAGAGCCTGAGGAACCTGGGAAAGTTTGCTGACCTGTCCGAGTCCTATGCTGCTAACAAACAGGCCTTAGAGTGCAGGTTGGCCCTCCTGCGTGCAGCCATATCCTGTGGAGACAGACACAAACTGGATCGCTTGAAGCTTATAACAGGTTGCAGAGAGCTAAATGTGGACAACTTCTGACAGTGGCTAGCACCAAAGTACCTCCCAGGAAGCCCAGAATTGGCAGACAAAATAGTCACCCTCAGTCAACAAAGAACAAGATCAAAGGGGAGCTCCCAGGAGGCACTAGACTCTGCTGAGACAAATGCCACTTCACTGTTTTTTTGGTGTGTGTGGGGGTTTTTTTTTGCATTAGTCAAATCTCAGTTCTTGAATATTTCCCATCTCAAACACTTCAGTTCTTGACCAAGTTACTAATGGAAAAATGTCTCAGTCCTGAACAAAACTTTGGTTTTCAACCTGACAACTCTTTCATGCTAATATATTAACATGACAAAAGGTGTCTCTCACACCAGAAACAAAGGAGAGAATGCGAGTCATTTTACCACTAAACCTCACATAGATAACATCTCAGGATATTGTGCTGTATTTGTGTGTGTGTGTGTGTGTGTGTGTGTGTGTGTGTGTGTGTATGTGTGTGTTTTCTTTTGTTGCTGGCAAAATGGATGATTAACACAATTTTAAAATATGAAGAAGCCAACAAGAGTGCTAATGTTGCTAAGGGTGTGAAAGAAACAATGATCATAGGAAATTGAAGAGGTAGAAAAACTGTTATTGATTAGGATAAAGGAAAAGCAGTTAGCAGTGACAAGCATTTTGGAGGCAGTGATATGTGAAAAAGTGAAAATGCTGCATACTGCCTTCCTAAAAATCACCCCTGGAATGAGCGCTGAAAATTATTCATTTAAGGCTCATAGGGAGTGGTTCAATAAATTTAAGAAAAGAAGTGTTTGTTTATAGATTAAACAGTACATTAGACATGTACTGTATATAAGACAGATTAAAACAGGGAATTATTTGGTGGTCTGGAGCAAATTAATTCAATTTACATTATTTATAATGGAAAAAAGTAATTCATTTTTTTTAACAAATTGCTTCTGAACAGCCTTCCAGAACAAATTAATTTCAAGAACTGAGCTTTCACTGTATCTTCTCTATTGCTTTATTAATTTAATCTCTCTTTTTTCTTTATATCTCTAACTTTTCTCACTCTATTTTTCTTCTTTCTCCTGCTTTCTTGTCTTTTTCACTTTTCTCATTTTCCTATCTTTATTCTTTCTCTTCTTTCCTTATCATAATTTTTTTCTTCCTGTTTTCTTCCATGCAATTTGCTTTCTCCTATTTTTTATTCTTACTTGTTTTCTTTCTTTCTGCCCTTTCATATTTCTGTTTCTTCCCTTTTCTTTTCCTTCTTATATTACTTCTTTTCTTTTAGTATTCTTGTTCTATTTTCTTCCTCCTAATTCTCTTTACTTCTGTGGTTGCTTTTGTTGTTATTGTAGGTGGTCTTTTCTATGTTTTTCTTTTGTTTCTTGTTTTTTTTTTTTTTCTGTCAGCATCTGCATAACAGCTTACACAACATGATCAGGTTGAGCCTACCAGTCAGCCTGCCTGACAAGAGATTCCAACCATGAATGGGACAACAATAATTAAGACCCAATTACAACAGGAGATCCCAAAGAACCCACATAAGAAATACTTTTAGAACATCCAGCTCAGGAGATCAAAGAGATTGCACCAGAGACCCATAAAACACTTACTGAATAAGGCCACCCTATGAAAAATTCAAGGCATAGCAGTTTGATCTAATACATAGAAACAAATACAAAGGGATAGAAAAAATAGGGAGACAAAGAAATAGCCCCCAAATGAGCGAAAATGAGGAAACTTCAGAAAAGGAGCTAAACACAACAGAGGCAATTTATCAGATATAGATTTCAAAGTAATGGTTATAAGGATACTCAAGGAAGTTAGTGAGAATAACAAGAAACATAGTGGAAACTACAGTAGCATGAAACAAAAAATAGAAACCATGAACAGGAACCACTCAGAAATGAAAAATAACATATCTGACATCAAGAATGCACTGGAAGGGAGAAGGAAGATGGCTGCCGACGGGAAGGGACTGCAAGATAGTGCATGAGTGAGAGAACAAACGGACAGTGTGTGGACACATGGGGAGTGTGTATTTGTGGGTGAGGGTCAGCTATACTCCAGGAAATGTGGGAGATTGGGAGATTGCTGGACAATGTTCCCCTGATCGGGCAGCCTCCACTGCTGCTGGGATCCCTCGTGGAGCAACTGGCTCTGACGCGGAGACCACACCATCTTGAAGGGGAAAATGGGTGTTGTCAGAAGCCTGAAATTCCCAGGGAATATACAACAACTGCACCCAGCAAACAGCTGCAAACCCGGGAACACTGGTCCCCAAGTGGCGCAAGCACTCGGATTTGGAGGAGCTCAGCGCCTCCTCACAGAAAGGTCAGATTTCATCTGGGATAAGGTGAGGTCTGTGGTCCAGGCAGGAGAGGGAAATATGCACAGCGGGAGCTGGAGGATCCGGGGAAGTCTCCGCTCAGAAAAGTCTGCGGCCTTTGAGGCTGGCGTGATCTGCGAGTGTGGAAGGGGATCCGCCAGGCTGCTAACAGAAGGGAACTCTAAAAAGCAACCCGTAGCTGAACTGGGTTTCTTTCCTTCTTTCCTCTTTAAATTCTTGCTTTTGATTACTAAGCCCAATGCACAGGATCACTCAATTGGGCACACTCTAAGAGACTGCAGGGGAAAGTTGTTTGTGTGGAACCTGGGGATCAGAGTGGGGAATAACCATCAGAGAACCAGCTCTGGGGCAGCCCATTCCCCCAAACCGATATTAAGTGCCACAGGGAAAACAAAATCTAAACACTAGCTAGAGAGGACCTATAGACCCAGAGGTCAATCCAGAAACACTGCCACCCAGGGGTTGAATCACAAATTGACTCTTGTGTAAACACAAATAAAGGAGTATAAGAAACAAAGAAGTACTGACTGCTTAAAAATCAGGACTGGCTTACAACACTGAGGAGCAGTGGAATTCAGGAACTTCAATACTGTCCTGACTAGGAAACAGGCGAGCCAAACAGAACAGTAGAGGAAGTGAATGACCTTCACTACTGAACATTTTTATTTTTATTTCATCTTTTACTTAAGAAACTAATTTTTTTCTCACTTGATTTTACCTTTTTAATTATTACATTTTTATTTTTAATCAGTATTATTACTACTCCTATTTTCCTTTTTTTAAAAGTGTCATTTTATTTTCTCTTTATTTTATTTTGAGATTAGTGTTCTACATCCTATTTTCATCTTTCCTTTAGCATCATTTTACTCTATCTCAACTTTACCTTTATGCCAACACTCTCTTCCTCAGTTTCCCCTTTTATTTTCCTGTTTCTCTTACCTTATTCCTGCTTTAGATTTTTCCCTATTCCTTCTCTTTACCCCCTGTTAAAATTTCACCCTACTTATATATCTAATTTCCAACCCTCCTTTGCTAAGTCCATATACACCTCTCTCTTCTCTTTCTTCACTATCCAAATTTTTTTGCTCTCTGTCCTTTTGTTGTTTGCTTGATTGTTGATTATATTGGGTTTTTATGCTTGATTGTTAGATTGTTTTTCTTTTTCTTTTTGTTTTGTTTTTGTTTGTTTCTTGCTTATGTTTTCCCTCGACTCGCTTGATATTAGTTGTTGTTTGTAGTTTGCATTTATCTCTAGGTATTTGTTGCTGGCATTTTTTGGGATTAGGGGCTGTTCTATTGGAGTTTTCTCCCCATATAGTTCTTTCCCCTCTTCTTTTTTATTCTCTTTCTTTTCTCTCTTACTTTTTTTTTTCCTTTTCCTAATTCCATTTTTGCACTCTTTTTTTTTCCTTTTTTTCTCTTCTTTCTTTCTTAACCCCTAATTCTCTTTTCTCTAGTGATCACCTTTATTTGGGGTTATTAATATCATGAATACATTTGTGTTCAGTGCCTTGTACATTGTGCCTTGTTATGTTGTATTTTGTACCTTTAAATCAACGCAGGAGAGAGAGAACTACATAATCAGACACCCAGAGAAGAGAGATCATGGGGAGACTAAGAAACAGCCTGCATATGAAAGAAAAGCAGGCATCACCAGAAAAGGAAGTAAACAAAATGGAGGCAAGCAACCTGTCAGAGAAAGAATTCAGAGAAATTGTCATAAGGTGGATGAAAAGAATGGAAGACAAATTCAACAATATGTGTAAGAACCAAGAGGAAATGAAGAAGAACCAAGAAGAAATGAAAAATGACATTGCTGCTATTAAAAACTCAATAGAAAGCATCAACAGTAGCCTAGAAGAAGCAGAGGACCACATCAGTGGACTAGAAGACAAGGTAGGAAAAAATATGCAAGCAGAGCAGCTTCTAGAAAAAAAAAATTAAAAACAGCGAAAGCAGTCTTGAGAGGGAAGTTCATAGCTCTACAAGCCTATTGCAAAAAAAAAGAAACAATGGTAATAAATTACCTAACCCTACAACTCAAAGAGCTAGAAAGAGAGCAACAAGAAAAGCCTAGTGTAAGCAGAAGGAAATAATAAAGATCAGATCGGAGGTAAACAACATAGAGACCAAACAAACAATACAAAAGATAAACAAAATCAATAGCTGGTTCTTTGAAAGGATAAACAAGATTGATGAATCTCTAGCCAGGCTAAACAAGAAGCAAAGAGAGAGGACCCAAATAAACAAAATCAGAAATGAAAGAGGTGAAATAACAGACCCCACAGAAATACAAAGGATTGTTAAAAAATACTATGAACAACGCTATTCCAACAAACTGGACAACCTGGAGGAAATGGACATATTCCTAGAAAAATACAACATTCCAAAACTCAATCAGGAAGAATCTATCATCTCAATAGGCCAATAACTATGGACGAAATTGAAGCAGTCATCAAAAACTTCCAGCAAACAAAAGCCCATAGCCAGACGGCTTCACAGGGGAGTTTTACCAAACCTTCAAGGAAGAACTAAAAATTATCCTCCTCAGACTATTCAAAAAAATTCAAGAGAAAGGAACACTTCAAAGCTCATTCTATGAAGCCAGCATCACCCTAATACCAAAACCAGATAAAGACAACACAATGAAAGAGAATTACAGGCCAATATCCCTCATGAACATAGATGCCAAAATCCTCAACAAAATTCTAGCAAATCGGATCCAGCAGTACATCAGAAAGATCATACACCATGACCAAGTAGGATTTATCCCAGGGATGCAAGGATGGTACAATATCCCCAAATCAATAAACGTGATACATCACATAAACAAATTGAGAGATAAAAATCACATAGTCATATCAATTGATGCAGAAAAAGCATTTGACAAAATTCAACACAAATTTTTGATAAAAACTCTCAGCTAGGTGGGAATAGAAGGATCATACCTCAACATAATAACATCCATATATGACAAACCCACAGCCAACATCATACTCAATGGGCAAAAACTAAAACCATTTCCCCTAAGAACAGGAACAAGACAGGGAAGCCCACTCTCACCACTCCTGTTCGACATAGTACTGGAAGTATTAGTCATTGTGATTAGATAAGAAGAAGAAATAAAAGGCATCCAAATTGGAAAAGAAGAAGTAAAACTGTCCTTATACTCAGATGACATGATATTGTACATAAAAAACTCAAAAGACTCCATAAAAAAACTATTAGACTTAATAAATGAATTCAGCAATATAGCAGGATACAAAATTAATGCCAAGAAATCGATGGTATTTCTATACACCAATAGTGAACTTACAGAAAGAGAGACTAAAAAAGCAATCCTATTTACCATCGCACCAAAATAATTAAGATACCTAGGAATAAACTTAACTAAGGAGGTAAAAGACCTATATGCGGAAAACTACAGGACACTGAAAAAAAAGATAGATGAAGACATAAACAGATGGAAGAACATATCATGTTCATGGATTGGTAGAATCAACATCATTAAAATGTACATACTACCCAAAGCAATCTATAGATTCAATGCACTCCACATTAAAATACCAATGGCATATTTAAGAGACCTAGAAAGAACTCTTCAAAAATTCATCTGGAATAAAAAAAGACCCTGAATAGCCACAGCAATCCTGAGAAAGAAGGAAAAAGTAGGAGGGATCTCAATACCAGATTTCAAGCTATATTACAAAGCCACTGTTCTCAAAACAGCCTGGTACTGGCACAAGAACAGACATATAGACCAATGGAATAGAATAGAGAATCCAGATATCAACCCAAATCACTATGCTCAATTAATATTTGACAAAGGAGGCATGAACATACAATGGAGTCAAGACAGTCTCTTCAATAAATGTTGTTGGGAAAATTGGACAGACACATGCAAAAAGATGAAACCAGACCACCAACTTACCATACACAAAAATAAACTCAAAATGGATAAAGGACTTAAACATAAGACAGGAAACCATAAAAATGCTAGAGGAATCCACAGGCAGTGAAATCTCAGACATATGCCAAAGCAATTTCTTCACCAATACCCCTCCTAAGGCAATAGAAACTAAGGAGAAAATAAACAAATGGGACTACATCAAAATAAAAAGCTTTTGCACAGTAAAAGAAACCATCAACAAAACAACAAGAAAGCCCACTGTATGGGAGAACATATTTGCAAATGTTATCACTGATAAAGGTTTAATCTCCAACATTTACAGGGAACTCATACAACTTAATTCAAGGAAAATAAATGATCCAATAAAAAAGTGGGCAATGGATCTACATAGATACTTTTTGAAAGAAGACAGAAGGAAGGCCAAAAGACATATGAAAACATGCTCAAAGTCACTAATTATCTGAGAGATGAAAATCAAAACGACAATGCAATACCATCTCACACCTGTCAGAATGGCCATCATCAACAAATCAACAAACAACAAGTGCTTGCAAGAATGTGGAGAAAAAGGAACCCTTGTGCACTGCTGGTGGGAATGCAGACTGGTGCAGCCACTGTGGAGAACAGTATGGCGTTTCCTCAAAAATATAAAAATGGAACTGCCATTTGACCTAGTAATACCACTTCTAGGAATATATCCTAAGAAAACAGAAACACCAATCAGAAAGGATATATGCACCCCTATGTTCATAGCAGCACAATTTACCATAGCTAAGATTTGGAAATAGCCTAAATGCCCATCAGCAGATGAGTGAATTAAAAAACCGTGGTACATCTACACAATGGAATACTATGCTGCTATAGAAAAGAAGGAATTCTTATCATTTGCAGCAGCATGGATGGAACTGGAGAGCATTATGCTAAGTGAAATGAGACAGTCAGTGAAAGAAAAATACCACATGATCTCATTCATTTATGGAAAATAAAGAACAGTATAACCTGATGAACAAAAAGATAGATACAGAGGCAGAGAAGGATTGAATAGACTGTCAAATTACTACAGGAAGGCTGGGGAGGGCTGGGGAGATGGTAAGAGATCAACTGAAGGACTTGTATGCATGCATATAAGCATAACCAGTGGATTCAAGATACTGGGGGGGGGGTGGGTAGGGCATGTGCCACAGGGTAAGGGAGGCTGGGGGAAGGTCAATTGGGGAGAAAAGGAGACATATGTACTATTATTTGTAATACTTTAAACAATAAAAAAATAACACACACACACAAGTTAAAGAAAGCTTTAGTACAATGAAAAAAAATCCTATCTAATAAAAGAGTAATATGCAAATTGACTGTACCCCGCTATACCCACAAGCCACACCTACCAGCCAATCAGGAGCAAATATGCAAATTAACCCAAACAATATGGCTGCGGCCACAGAGCAAGCAGGAGGCTCGGGTTTCCACGGCAATGGAGGAAGCCAAGTTTCCCGTACATCCTGGCTGGCCATGGACTCCACTCAAGGCTACAAAGTTTCAATTATAGAAGATAAATAAATCCCAACAAAAATGGCTGCGGCCATGGAGCAAGCAGGAGGCTTGGGTTTCCCCAGTGATGGAAGAAGACAAGCTTTCCGCCTGCCCTGGCCTGACCTAGCCTCCGCTCAAGGCTACAAAGTTTCAATTATAGGAGATAAATAAATCCCAGATACCAGCGCCTCCACTTGGGTCGCTGGGGGAGCATGGCTGGCCTGCAAACCACCACAGGCCCCCCCACGCCCCAAGAGAACCCCCACTCTGATCCAAGACACCCTTCAGGGCAAACCAGCCGGCCCCCACCCATGCACCAGACTTCTATCTACGTAATAAAAGAGTAATATGCAAATTGAACGTCACTCCAACACACAAGATGGCTGCCCCCATGTGGACACAAGATGGCCACCACAAGATGGCCAGCAGGGGAGGGCAGTTGGGAGGGACCAGGCCTGCAAGGGAGGGCAGTTGGGGGTGATCAAGCCTGCAGGGGAGGGCAGTTAGGGGTGACCGGGCTGGCAGAGGAGGGAAGTTGGGGGTGACCGGGCCTGCAGGAAAGGACAGTTGGGGGGGACCCAGGGCTGCAGGGGAGAGCAGTTGGGGGGGACCAGGCCTGAAGGGGAGGGCAGTTAGGGGTGACCAGGCCTGCAGGGGAGGGCAGTTAGGGGCAAACAGGCTGGCAGGGGAGCAGTTAGGCATCAATCAGGCTGGCAGGGGAATGGTTAGGGGTGAGCAGGCTGGCAGGCAGAAGTGGATAGGGGCAAGTAGAAAGTCAGGCAGGCGAGCAGTTGGGAGCCAGCAGTCCTGGATTGTGAAAGGGATGTCCAACTGCCTGTGGATCGGGCCTAAATGGGCAGTCGGACATCCCTTGAGGGATCCCAGATTGAAGAGGGTGCAGGCTGGGCTGAGGAACAACCCTCTCCCCCGTGCATTAATTTTGTGCACTGGGCCTCTAGTAAAAAATAAAAAAAGAATGAAAAGTGGACAGAGGACCTGAATAGACACTACTACAAAGAGGACATACAGATGGCCAATATACATATGAAAAAATTCTCAAAACTCAAGAATCATCAGAGAGATGCAACTTAAACTACAATGAGATATCATCCCCCACTTGTCAGAATGGCTATCACCAATAAATCAACAAACAAGTGCTGGTGAGGAGGTGGAGAAAAAGGAACTCTAGTGTACTGCTGGTTGGAATACAGACTGGTGCAGGCACTGTGGAAAACAGTATGGAGTTTCCTCAAAAAATTAAAAATGGAGCTCCTGTTTGATCCAGTGATCCCACTTTTGGGAATATATCCCAACAATACTGACTGATACACCAATCAGAAATAATATATGCATCCTTATGTTAATAGTAGTGTTATTTACAATAGCTAAGATCTGGAATTAGCCCAAGTGTCCTTCAGTAGATGAGTAGATAAAACAGCTGTGGTACATTTACACAATGGAATCCTATGAGGCCTTAAAAAAGAAGGAGCTCTTACCCTTTGAGACAGTATAGAGGGATCTAGAGACTAGTATGCTAAGCAAAATAAGCTAGTTAGAGAAAGACAAATATCACATGATCTCACTTATATGTGGAATATAATGAACAAAATGAACTAATGGACAAAATGGGTCCAGAGATAGGGATGCCTGGAATAGAATAACAGATTTTAGTGGGGTGGGGAGGGGATAGGAAGAGATTAACCGAAAAAACATATATGCATATATTCGTAACCTAAGGACACAGACAATAGTATGGGGAAGGCCTGGGGTGGGGTTGGGGTTGAGTGGAGGGCAGCAAAAAGGGAGAAATGGGAGTCACCTGTAATACTGTAAACAATAAACAAAACAAAATAAATCAGAAAAACTTCAGTTAGTTATAATTATAGATAAAAAAGCCTTTAAAAATGATTTAAAATTTCACTCAATGTCTAAAAGTATAGAACCTCAAATGAGTCTTTATAAATTGTTTTAATAGAGTTTAGAGTCCAGCACCAATCAAAATACTTTATGCATAGTAGGTTTTCTATGAAATTATTCTGGAATGAGTAACTGAATTCATGAATATATTTTTGAAAAAATAGACATTTGTCCTTTCATTATGTTTGGAAGGTTTGTTTGTTTGTTTTAATCTATGATATAGCTTGCATGACATTTCCTTATTAGTAATGTGTGTGTGTGTGTTTTTAAGAAATCCCAGGATCACTCTCCAGTTTAAATAAAGGAAAGGAAATAACTCTCATCGTGAAAGACAAAGAGGAATGATTAAATACCTGGCCAAAATATAATTAAGAACAGAAACAAAGTTTTTGTGTTTGCAGTAAGATATAAGAGGTAAAAAGAAAAGGAGCTTATTAACTTTTAAGAAAATATAAAACTCTTCTCTATGGAGCAGAATGAAAACACACAAAATAAATGTATACATTTCAGCCTTTATGCTATTGAAAAGTAAAGACATTTCCCAGTATACATCCTATATAATAAAGAGGTAATATGCAAATTGACCATCACTCCAACACACAAGATGGCTGCCCCCCATGTGGTCAAAGATAGCTGCAACCATGTGAACACAAGATGGCCACCACAAGATGGCCAGCAGGGGAGGGTAGTTGGGAGGGACCAGTCCTACAAAGTAGGGCAGTTGGGGGTTATCAGACCTGCAGGGGAGGGCAGTTGGGGGGCACCAGGTCTGCAGGGGAGGGCAGTTGGGGGCAACCAGGCTGTCAAGGGAGGGAAGTTAGGGGTGACTGGGCCGGCAGGGGAGGGCAGTTGGGTGTGACCAGGCTTGCAGGGGAGGGCAGTTAAGAGCAACCAGGTCTGCAGGGGAGGGCAGTTAAGGGCAATTGGGCCAGCAGGGGAGCAGTTAGGCATCAATCAGTCTGGCAGGGGAGTGGTTAGGGGTGATCAGGCTTGCAGGCAGAAGTGGTTAGGGGCAATCAGGCAGGCAGGCAGGCGAGCGGTTGGGAGCCAGCAGTCCTGGATTGTAAGAGGGATGTTCCAGATTGGAGAGGGTGTAGGCTGGGCTGAGGGACACACACTCCCTCCCCATGCACAAATTTTGTGCACCGGGCCTCTAGTCCTATATAATAAAGAGCTAATATGCTAATTAGACTGAACAGCAGAACGACCGTCCAGACAACCTTCCGAATGAAGCCGATGCTGCAATGGCCAAGCCCCTTGCATGAATTTCGTGCATCGGGTCTCTAGTCTATATATATATAAAAGCCTAAGTGACTGTTATGATGGAACGACTGGAATGACCAGAATGACTGGTCGCTATGACATGCACTGACCACCAGAGGGCAGACGCTCAACGCAGGAGCTGCCCCCAGCCCCTTGGCCCTGGTTGCCGATGGGGCCTGCTGACCAACCTCCTGGCCCTTCCCCCCATTCTGGCAGGCCCCAATAGCCTGATCAGGGCTGAGCCCCTGGGCTGGGACAGGGAACCGGGGTTGGGTGGTGGTGGACGTGGCCCTTTTCCCAGGGTGCCTGAGGGCTGGCTCCCACCTTGGGGCTGGTGGGCAATCTCCTGGGTTCCTCCCCCCAGCCGGCCAATTGGCCTGCCACCCGCCCTCCATGGTGGCAGTTGACTCTTCCCTCAGGTCGGCAGGCCCTGATCACCTGGCCAGGGTGGGGATGGGTGGTGGCAGATGTGGGCGGTGAGGGAAGGAGGAGGAAGGAAGGTGGAGAACCTGATTGGCCCTGATTGCCGGCCAGGCCTAGGGATCCCACCCATGCATGAATTTCGTGCACCAGGCCTCTAGTAATTAAATAATCAGATAATTTCAAACCAAACAAATACCTCTTTCTCAAAAGCATTTTTGGCCCTAGCCAGTTTGGCTCAGTGGATAGTGCATGGGCCTGTGGACTGAAAGGTCCCGGGTTTGATTCTGGTCAAGGGCACATGCCTAGGTTGTGGGCTCAATCCCCAGTAGGGGGTGTGCAGGAGGCAGCCAATCAATGATTCTCTTTCATCATTGATGTTTCAATCTCTCTCTCCCTTTCCCTTCCTCTCTGAAATCAATAAAAATATATTTTTAAAGAAAAGCATTTTTGTGTCCTGGATTACCATGGTGACTCAGTTTAATCAGTGTATACTCAAAAAGAAATATTCATTTTTAGTTATTCTTTTATTTGCTTTTATTGTGTGTGTTTTGTTTTTGTTATTTTGTTTTTTTACAGTAAACTAAAGTCTATATTTAGAAATTCAGGTAAAAATCACAGCAGTGCCTATGATTATAGAAGATAAATTAGAAATATAAACTAGCAATGAGACCATTTCTTTCAAATAGCAGGAAACATGTTCTCTACTGCCATTTTTAAATCATTATTTGTGTTCATCTATTAATTTTGGATTAAAAAAAAAACACATTGCTAATTATGACATCTGACCAGATAAGCCAATAAGTATATCTTAAATAATACAGCATGAAATAAAGGGCCATTTAATTTTTGATGACTTGAACTCCTTAATGACATTTCAGTTTTACATACTGTATAAAGGTTCAAAAACCTTTGCAGATTTGCTTAAAATCCCTTCTGGTATTTAGGAAACCTTTTAAAAGTAATGTTCTTATCCATTTGTTAGTACACATTATTAATGTAAAATTCTTAGTAGTTTACAAACAGATATTTAAACCTTGGGTGCTAGAGTGATCTGTTCTAAGATCTCAGAGGTGTTATTTGACTTATTTACTCCAGAGCATCATACTTTTCTTTCCCTCCCTCCCAGGGGGAAAAAATAAAGTCTGCAAAATGGAGGCAAATTTCCAGACTAAAGAAAACTAAGATCCTTGAGGCTTGGAGTATAATCCATAGTTAAGAGGAATGCCAAGAATATATATGTAACTTTTAAAATTTTTATGAAACAGAAGATGAATTTCAGCTGTCATATTCTTTGAGAATGAATGAGACATGATGAGATGTTACACACTTATCATCCTATATAATAGAAGGGTAATATGCAAATTGACTCTAACACCACCAGGAACGACCAGTTGCTATGATGCGCACTGACCACCAGGGGGCAGACGTTCAATGCAGGAGCTGCCCCCCTGGTGGTCAGTGTATTCCCACAGGGGGAGCGCCCCTCAGCCACAAGCTGGGCTGATGGCTGCAAGCCCAGCAGTGGTGGTGGGAGCTTCTTCCACCTCCTCCCCAGTGCTAAGGATGTCCAGCTGGGGGTGAAGGAGTGGGGGAAGGAGTAGGACTAAGCTAGCAGGTGGACATCTCCTGGGCTGCCAGGGGGATGTCTGACTGCCAGCTTAGGCCTGAGCCCCCTGGGGAGTGGGCCTAAGCCAGCAGGTGGATATCCCCCCGAAAGGGTCTTGGACTGCGAGAGGGTGCAGGCCAGGCTGAGGGGCCCCCAAGTGTATGAATTTTTCATGCACCAGGATTCTAGTTTATAATAAAAATCTTCAATTTCCTGCCTGAAGTTGATCTGGAAAATGGTGCAAAGTCTACAGCTGCTTTAAAAAACGATACGATAACAGATTCTAAAAGCCTGTAAACCATTGAAAGCACACACACATATATATCTATATATTCGTCCACTGTTTTTATATCCACTATTTCTTTTTTCAACATCCCCTTATTCCTACACAATTCCCTTTTATCCAGGACCTTTAAAGGATCAGAAAGACAAAATCGTTTGAATGAACAGAAAGAAAACAATGTTGGCTTTTCGGGGACACAGCAAAATCAGCAAGGGACAACCACGTGGAGCGCAGCATTAGAGAATGCAGCCTCAGATCCTAGACACCGAGGGTAATCGAGAAAAGTAAATCACTGTCATTAAGAATAAAATAGTAAAATGGCTGGTCTCCACGGGGTTCTCTCCACAGGAGCTGCACGTGGAGCGGGATTCTCCTCCAGCCCTCATTGCCCACAGCCTCCCAGGCAGCCCCACACAGAGGCTGGGAAAGGCGACCTGGCTCCGCGCAGGGCAGGCCCGCCCCGCAGGAAGCTGCTGAGGCCCTCCCCGCCTGTCCCCCTCCCCTCGGGTCCTCACCTCAGCTCCGTCCTGCTCTCAGCGTTCCAGTTGCTAGGGCCTGTCTCCTTGACTTTTGACTGCACCTGTGGTGAGGGTGGCCTGGGTTCTTTCTCTACCAACTGCATCTGGCCAGCAGGCCCACGCCTCCCTTGGCCAATATCTCGCTGCCTAAATTCCCAGGAAAAGAAGGTAAGTAAAGAGGAAAATTGGATTGTTTTGAGAAGCAGCTGAAAGGATAGTAGAAGTCCAAGGTTTCCAAGCAACTCTTCAGATAAAACGGAGGGAAAATAACCGTCATCAAGAGGGAGGTACTGCCAGGGAGCTTATCTTTAACGCTTATGTTCACAGTAATCTTTTGGGGATAAAACGGCCCATTTTTGTAGCTCCAAAGCGTTCCCTTTTAGACTGTCAACAGAATAGCGATGTACTAGGCACTTTGATGTTGCCCCGATAACTAAGTGCACATTTTGGGGCCTTACTGGCATCATTTCTAAACAGTACTAATTGGGACAGAAATCCTGGAAAATCTCATTACACTGAAGACCATCTTATTTTTGGATTAAATAGCTATGGCCCAACTATAGTGGTTGAAATTTAAAATAAGTCATTGTTACAGAAAGAAAACAACTCAGATATTGTGGGTCTTTAGAGGCTATCACAAAGTGGTGACTTTTTCATCTTTTGACCAAAAACTTTTTCCAAATTTATAGTGATAACATTTTGGAGGTAGAGAAAAAAAAAAAGAGGGTCATTTTTACTGTTCTGTATTTACTAGCTGAAAGAGCACTGGCAGATTGAACTTTTTGCTAACATGGGAAATTTTAGAATGATTGGTCATAGCATATGTATTTTAAAATTCTGCATTAATTATAAAGCTAAATTTTACCTAGATTCTCTATAGAAGTTTTAAAGAATGATTTTCTTATCCTATTTTTCTTTTATAGGAATTCTGCTTGGATTCAGTAGAGTGTTCACACCGAATGATTTTCATTACGATGTAATTTAGATTTGAATGAATTATTTTTCAACAATAATTCAAACATATTCCAAAGCTTTTCAATTTTCAACTAATAGCTGTGAAAAATAGTGCTTATTATTAATTAAAATGCAAAACCACCCACAACTTCTCCGAAGACCTTTACCTCCAAAACAACTTCTCCGAAGACCTTTACCTCCAGAGCTCCCTAAGCTGCCATTACCTAAGACTAAAGTCCATAGAGGTATGTATATTAATCAGATATGTTATTAACTATTTCTCATAGAAAGTTCTCAATTTGCACAGCTCAGAATCACAATAGTTAAAAGACATCAATAACCAGTAACAGACAAATGTTTGTCATATGATGATAGCATTCAATTTAATTCTACAGGTATAATTGATTCTCATTATTTGTGGATATTGTAGGTATGAATTTACCTAACTGCTAAAATTTATTTGTAACCTTCAAATCAGTATTGTTCTGTGTTTTCTCTTTTTAACCTAACGCTATATCATGAAGAACACCATGGAGCAGCATACAGAGCTGCTTCTCACTCCTTGTGAGACTGTGTGGAGAGGGGTATAAATGGTAACTCTCAGTCATTCTGGATATGCTCAGGGCAGTAAAAACACATACGTTCCCAGCTGATATATTCTGACTTTTTGTTTCAGCTCTCATATTGTACACAACTGTCCTTTCCCCAGTCTCTTTAGCGCCACGTTTTTTGAATATTTGTGCTTCTGGTTGGTGATTTTGCTGCCTAAAATGTCCCCCAAGCACAGTGCTGAAATGCTATCTAGTCTTCTTAAGCATCAGAAGGCCATGATGTGCTTTACAGAGAAAAATATGTGTTAGATGAGCTTCCTTTAGGCATGAGTTACAGTGTTGTTGCCTATGAGTTCAATGTCAATGAATCAATAATCTATGTTAAATAAAGTGTCTTTAAAATAGAAAAACAAGTCAAACCCGTTTGGCTCAGTGGATAGAGCGTCGGTCTGTGGACTGAAAGGTCCTAGGTTCGATTCCGGTCAAGGGCATGTACATTGGTTGCGGGCACATCCCCAGTAGGGGGTGTGCAAGAGACAGCTGATCGATGTTTCTCTCTCATTGATGTTTCTACCTCTCTATCCCTCTCCCTTCCTCTCTGTAAAAAATCAATAAAATATATTAAAAAATAAATAAAATAGAAAAACATGTAACAAGATTATGTATTGATTAGTTGTTGCTAATGTTGAGAGGCTTGCAGGAATCTAATCCTATTTTCTTTAGAAGTCATGGCTCTGTTGGATAATTCAGTGTTCACTGACACATTATAGAACAGTTTGGCCATAAATAACATGAATTAACTATTTATAAGCTCAGGACTAAGGAACTGGGGATATAGTGAGCAGAATAGGCCCCGTGAATCCTCTTCATTAGTTACCCTCTGGTGAGATCAAATAATTACATATATAAATGTAAAATTGCCATGTGATAAATGCTATGAAGTAAATATGAGCCACTTTTATAACTATAACTTTATATAATACCCTTAATCTTCTTTTTCCCTATATAGTATCTATTGACTTGATAAAATTAGCATATCCCTCTTCTTTCCCATATTTTGGTTTCCTCTACCACCTCATTTTGGCTGATA
Organism: Eptesicus fuscus; assembly: GCF_027574615.1. Lineage (NCBI taxonomy): Eukaryota > Metazoa > Chordata > Mammalia > Chiroptera > Vespertilionidae > Eptesicus > Eptesicus fuscus. The sequence goes on along the minus strand of NC_072480.1, from coordinate 9,888,024 downwards.
GTATTAATTATTTTAGTGTCAATTTATACTTTTAAAATGTGCTTAGTCTATAACTTGATTTACAGTGTTAAATGATTACCTTTTGATCCATGGCTATTAAAGATGTTTAAATGAACACACCTATAGTACTACCAATTTCCTTTTCCACTTGCCCTACCAACTTTTGTTATATCATTTCTACATTTTTATAATTTACTACTTTTACAAAATGTTCTGTAATAGTAATACCCACAGTTATGTAGATTCACTGCTTAGTACTAGATCCTTTGCTATAGTTTTTCCATTCATCTTTTGATTGAAATTTATGCTCCAGTATAGAGTTTCTCACTATTGATATTTTGGGGCAGAATAATTTTTTTCAGTAGGGGGTGGCTCTTCTGCTTTTGGTACCTTGGAAATTCTATGACCTTGACTATTATTAATCCTATGTCTCCAAAGGCTCTTGGCAGAGTGCTTTGCACACAGTAAGAGTACCAAATATTTGTTGAATGGGTGAATTAATAGTTTAGAGTAACTGAAATGTAATTTATAAAAATGAATACTCAAACACAAATAAAATTTTGAAATAAATATCTACAATTTGCATGCAGTTCTAAATGCCATAGGAAATTAATGACATGATTTATCTAGTCCCTGCATTTCAGGACCTTTCAAGACCATTAATTAAGCTTTAAAGATGAGATACACATAAAAAAGAACCTTAAGTAGCCATACAAAGCAGCATAAAATTAATGTCCAATTAATAGTAGAGACAGTATAAGTTAATAGATGTGAGAAAGCAGCTGAGTAAGAATTCTGCTTGAACTAAGACTGGAGTGATTAGTAAAAGTGGAATGAAATATGTTTATTTCTAGAGGACACCTGTGTAGTTTTTGGAGGCCAAGGAGAGTCCATTGGAAAAGTAGACATTTAATATACCAGAAAAAAAGCAGTCATGGGGAAATGTGTCAAAAAAATAAAGCAGTATGGAATTGAGAAGACAAATCATTTTCATTAGGAAGATTTTCCTAAATACCCCTTTCCTCTTCACCTAGTCAGAGTGCCTTCAGTTATGCTTCCGTAGTATCCCATCCTTTACCCCTATTGAGCAATGATCATTCTCTAGTATAATTGTTTACCTGCCTAGTTTCTATACTAAGTTTTAAGATCTTTGATTGTAGGATAGTTCTGTGTGATTGTACCCTTGGCACTATGTGTACACTTGGCACATGGTAGGTGTTAAGTGATTGTTGAGTTAACAAGAACAGTAAGTATGGGTTGTATTAATAAAAAAAGATGGATTGCATAAGGTTTAAGGTAAATTTCAAAAGAAGAAAAATTTTCAATTTGGTTAGTAAGAGAAAGTATTCCACACAGTTTTATCAACATGAGAAATAAAGTTATAAATGAGCAGTGTGCCCTTTGTGATTGTCAGTAATATTAGGAGTACCTAAGGGTTTTCACTGGAACATAACAAGTCATCACACAGCAAGGTTAGGATAAATGGATCCAGTTAAAAAAATATATATGTAAACTAAGAAATCTGAATTGTCATTAATAAGATGCAGATAATTTGATGAAAACACTATAAAGCTATGTCAGAAAAGTCAAGGGGAAATTTAAGTTGATGTAGACTAGGATGATGGCAGTGAAAATCAGAAGGGGAAAATCTGGGGATTTTTTAGCACTTAACTATGAGGGAAGGTTAAAATGCAATAGTCTGTGTGAGAGTATTTGATAAACTGTAATACCACTCTATAGCTCTAAATGTTATAATACTTGTAATATTTCTCATTTGGCCCACAATTATTTACTGACTTGCAGCAACTTGAAATTATGTAAAATGCCCTAGAATGGATGTCCAGATTATGAATTTTGGTCTTAGCTCCACCCCCATTGTGATGTATGGCTTTAGTAAGTCATTTAGTCCAGCGGTTACTAACCGGTGGTCTGTGAGGTCCGAAAGGTTGGTGACCGCCCGATTCATCTTTATGTTCTGAAACAGCAGAACTTAATTAGATCACTGATTTTTAATCCTTGTATTGACTCTAAACCAAACTATGATGGTACACAAATCCATAAGAACAATAGCTTACTTCTTCAGTGATTCTCATGGTGGAAAAAGAGAGAGGGCATACCTTTGATAGGCTCAACATGACTGAGGAAAGAATCTGTGAGCTTGAAGATAGACCAATTAAAAATTCTCAACTGTTTTGAAATGCAAAAAATTAAAAAGAATGAAAAAACAAACAAACAAAAAATGGCAGAATACTCAAGGCTTATGGGAAAATTTAAAAAAAGGTATAACATATGTATAATGGCAATACCAGAGGAGATAAAAAGTGAAGAGAGCAGAAGAAATATTTGAAGTAATAATGGCTGAAAATTTTCCAAAATTAATGACATACCAAGCTACAGATCCAGAAAACTCATGAAATACCTACCAGTATAAATAACAAAACAAAAAACCACATAGGCACACTACACCCAAACTGCAGAAAACTAAAGACAAAGAAAAAATCTTGAAAGAAGCTATAGAGAAAAAAAGATAAGAATTACATTGGATCTCTTGTCAGAAACCATGCAAACAGAAAAAGAGTAGAGTGAAATATTAATATTTAAAGTGTTGAAATAAAAACCTCCACCAAACTAGAATCTATAAACAGTGAAATAATCCTTGAAAAATGAAGAAATATAGACCTTCTCAAACAGATGCTGTGAGAATTTGTTGCCAGTAGACCTGTCTTGCAAGAAATGTTTAAAAGAAGCTTTTTTTAAATGTTAAAGTAAGTTCAGTCTCTGGATTCAGCATGCGTGCATGCACACACACACACACACACACACACACACACACACACATGACGGGAAATAATATAGGTCCAAAACTCACAGCTTCCTAAACAAAGGAAGCATGTCAGAGAAGGAGTAAATAAAGGAAAATGAAAGCTTTTACTTTTTTGCCCAGCCAGCGTGGCTCAGTGGTTGAGCATCGACCTATGAACCAGGAGGTCAGGGTTTGATTCCTGGTCAGGGCATATGCCTGGGTTTCTGGCTTGATCCCCAGTTTGAGTTGTGCAGGAGGCAACTAATCAATGACTCTCATCATTAATGTTTCTTTCTCCCTCTCCCTTCCTCTCTAAAATCAATAAAAATAAAAAATCTAAACCAAAAAACCCTTTTACTTTTAAAATTCTTACTTGACCTCATAATTAACTGTTTGTTCTAAGCAATAAGAGCAACAATGTATTGGATGATTTTTTTTTTCTTTTTAAATTTCTTTATTGATTAAGGTGTCACATATTTGTCCTCATCCCCCCATTCCCATCCCCCCCCTCCCCACGCATGCCCCAACTCCCTGTTGAACTTAACCATTGGATAGGATCATATGCATGCATACAAGTCCTTTGGTTGAACTCTCCCCCTCCCCCCACCCTCCCCTATCCTCCCTCTGAGGCCCGATAGTCCGATCGATGCCTCCTTGCTTCTGGTTCTGTTCTTGTTCCTCAGTCTATGTTGTTCATCATTTCCCCTAGATGAGCGAGATCATATGTCACTAGATATATACTTATGAGAACTGAATGTGAGACAAGCAATAACAGTTATGCTGACAGGCAAATGAATCAGTCTGTAGTGAGTTTCTTTCTGGACCAACAGTTCTTTTGAGACCCAATTTCAATGTCCACCAGTTCCTTATGTGTACATGTCAGCACTGACCCCTCAGCTCTGGATGGTGGACAAATGGTGGTAACGGAGGTCCGACTCCCTCTGGTTTGGTCTCGGCCGGACCCAGGGGCACGGCTTCACCCGGACTAAGGGGCACGTGGCCTCACCCGGATCTAGGGACACAAGGTCTCACCCGGACCCAGGGACGCTTGGCCTCTCCCAGACCCAGGGGCACGTGGCCTCACCCGGGCCTAGGTGCACGAGGCCTCACCCAGATCCAGGGACACATGGTCTCACCCGGACCCAGGGACACCTGGCCTCTCCCAGACCCAGGGGCACGTGGCCTCACCCGGGCCTAGGCGCACGAGGCCTCACCCGGATCCAGGGACACATGGTCTCACCCGGACCCAGGGACACCTGGCCTCTCCCAGACCCAGGGGCACGTGGCCTCACCCGGGCCTAGGCGCACGAGGCCTCACCCGGATCCAGGGACACACGGTCTCACCCGGACCCAGGGACGCCTGGCCTCCCCCAGACCCAGGGGCACGCGGCCCCACCCGGGTCTAGGTGCACGAGGCCCCACCCGGATCCAGGGACACATGGTCTCGCCCGGACCTAGGGGTGCGTGGCCTCTCTCAGACCCAGGGGCACGTGGCCTCACCTGGACCTAGGTGCACGAAGCCACCCGGACCCAGGGGCGCGTTACCTCTCTCAGACCCTGGTCGCGTGGTCTCACCCGGATCCAGGGGCGCACGGCCTCACCCGGACTCGGGACCCAGCCTTACCCGGATCCAGGGGCCCACGGCCTCACCCGGACCCAGGGTTCAGCTTCACCCGGACCCAGGGGGACGTTACCTCTCTCAGACCCCTGGTCGCGTGGTCTTACCCGGATCCAGGGGCGCACGGCCTCACCTGGACTCGGGACCCAGCCTTACCCGGATCCAGGGGCCCACGGCCTCACCCAGACCCAGGGTTCAGATTCGCCCGGACCCAGGGGCACATGGCCTCACCCGAACCCGGAATCCAGCTTCACCTGGACCCAGGGGCGCGTGGCCTCACCCAAACCCAGGGGCGTGAGGCCTCACCTAGACCCAGAGGCGTGTGACCACATCTGAGCCCAGAGGCTCGCAGGCTCGCCTGGACTCGGGTCTCAGCGGGGTTTCGTCTTCTTGATCCCAATTCCTGTTGGTCAATTCCCTCTCAGCAATTCCTTCGGTCATTTTCTCAGAGCTCCAGGGCGGCTGCCGCAGAACTCGTTGGGCGGCGGGCTCGGCAAGGCTCCGGTGTGCCCGGTGCACGGCGGTGGGCTGGTCCGGTGTCGCTGCGTCGGCCCTTGGGTCTGCAACGGTGGCCGGTCACTGAGCGTGCGCACCTGGCCACTTGGGGGCATTGAGATTCTTGAAGGACTCGGAGGTCAGCAAGCACGGAGTCTCCCACCCCATGTCTCCCAGGGGCTCGTCTGTCCGTGCTCGGCAGCGAGTGGAGCCGTCCCCTCAGCCGGAGACCGCCGGGGGAACTGCGCCGAGCACGTTCCAGGCCGCCATTGTGTCGCCTGAGCCATAGTTCTTAAAGTGTGGACTTTGGGTCACCGGCATCAGCATCATCCTGCGTACCCCTCTCTTTTATTCTAGTTGTAGAGCATCTGCTCAGCCAGCCCCCCGGTCTTTCTGGCTGGTGTCTGCTCTGCTCTCCCGTCGTAGTCTCAATATTGTTGTGGTAGGCAACGATCAGGCTGCCGCCCTATGTCTCCATCTTGGTCCTCCTTTGTACAGTTAAGTCTTGATTGTTGTTGGTGTCACTGGGAGGAATTGTCCTCCAGGCCAATTGGCCGTGAGGACCCTCTTTGTCTATATAGGAAGAGTTGCTGTGCAGGAGACATGTTTGTGGGCCGGGTCTTGATGCAGCAATGCCTTGGCGCTCACTGAGTCTGCCTCTAGAATGCCTCCCTTATGCAAGTGATTGAAATCTGGTGTCATCTCACACCAACCACTAGATGCCCTCGTTTCTGGGTCTCCAATGCAGTGTGGGTCAGCCACTACCTGAGGCACTCAGCAGGAAAAAGCTTCTGCTCAGCTTGGCTGGGGCGGAGCTACAGGGTGGAGCCTACAACCTTGGCTTCCTGTCAGCCCCGCCCTATGAGGCTCCTGCGTCTGTGTCCCTCTGTACTCCTTGCAAACACCTCTGAGAGAAACGCGCCCAGGAGTTTCGCCCACTGCCAAACAGTCCAGTCCCTCCCCTAATGAATCTGGACTCCCAGATTCTCGCCTGGAACTGGGTTTCAGTGCAGTTGGAACTGGGTCTCAGCGCAGTCTGGCGTCCCTGTCTCCTTCCCAGCAGGGCCACCCAGTGGCGCAGGCAAAAGTCCGTCCTCTGCGCACCTTCCAGTGCGCGCGTCTGGAGCCGCCGCTTCTCTGTGCCTCCGCCACCACAGCCCAAATTCATTCCCCCAGCGTGCGCCTGGCTTCCCAGGGTTTCGCCCGGAACTGGGGTTCAGTGCAGTCGGAACTGGGGTTCAGCACGGTCCTGAGCTTATGTCTCCTTCCCGCTAGGGCAGTTCAGTGGCGCAGGCAACAGTCCGTCCTTTGCGCCCCTTCCCGTGCGCGCCTCTGGAGCTCTGCCCTCCCCCGCTCCTCTGTGCCTGCGCCCCACAGCCCAGATTCATTCCCCCAGCCTGCGCCTGGCCTCCCAGGGTTTCGCCCGGAACTGGCGCTCAGTGCAGTCGGAGCCGGCGCTTAGCGCACTCCGGAGCCTTTATCTCCTTCCTGCCAGTGAACGCCGGCCAGGCCGTCAGCCGCCCCTTCCTCTCCGGCTCCATCCTCCCCGCAGGCGCGCGTGCTCGTGTCTCCGCCAGTTTCTCCATACCTCAGGCTTTTACGGCTCCCCCGATTGTCCCCGTGGCCTTCTCCTTCCCCCCAGCTGTGGGCATTTCAGTCCGCCAGCTCTCCTGTGGTTCTGGACGATGTCCGTTCTGACCTCTAGTTGTGCCTTTGAAATTGTTGTGCCCGGCTGCAGGTTAGGTGTTTAACCTATGCCGCCATCTTGGTTTCTCTATTGGATGATTTTAACATATGGATAAATGAGACGAATTACAGCAATGTTACCAGTATAAAGATTGGGAGAGAAGAATTGAGAAGAATCTGTTAAAAAATTACCTGCAGCCAAGCTGGGGTGGCTCAATTGTGGTTTAGCATTAACCCATGAATCAGGAGGTCATGGTACAATTCCCAGTCAGGGCACATCCCTGCGTTCTGGCTTGATCCCCAGGAGGGGGCATACAGGAGGTAGCTGATCAATGATTCTCTCTCATCATTGATGTTTCTATCTCTCCCTCTCCCTTCCTCTTTCTAAAATCAATAAGAATCACATTTAAAAGATAAAAAAAAAAAAACACCCTGCAATACTCATTAAGTAGGATAGTGTTATTTGAAAGTGGACTTACATTAGTTGTAAATGTATATTGCAAGAGGAATCTTGAGGTAAACAAAACAAAACCTCATCACCAGTAAACTCTAGGGCAGTGATGGCGAACCTATGACACGCGTGTCAGCACTGACATGTGTAGCCATTTCTGATGACACGCGGCTGCATGCCGAGGATGAAACATTTGCGAAATAATGTTTTTTCCTCAAAGTGACACACTACCCGAGTTATGCTCAGTTTTTTTGGCGAAGTTTGACACACCAAGCTCAAAAGGTTGCCCATCACTGCTCTAGGGCAACCACTTAAGAATATTAAAAGAGAGAGAGATTTCCAAAGTGGTGGCAGTTTAAATGGAAGCTACACTGACACTCTCCCAGGACCAAACTGTAATTACAACTAAAATATTATCCTAAATAATCAGCTGAAGACTAGCTGGAGAGAACCCTTAAAACCAAGGATGTAAAGTGGAGACCTCATAGAGACTGGTAGGAAGTGCGGAGGCACAAGAGGGTTGGCCAGGCTTCCATAGACAGAGCTGAAGTCTGGAGAGATATTTCAGCTGTGGGGTGTTCCCACTGAGAACTCTAGGGTTTAAACCTTAAACTGGGCTCCCCAGCCCAAAGCACCAGAACTGAGAAAGGTGACCACATAACATCTGATTTTGAAAAGCAGCAGGGTTGCTATCTGCCAGAGAGAGACAGCTGGAAAGGCAGGGACATTCTTAAAGGTCCAACACATAAAATTTTGTGTACAGCCACTCAACTTGGGCTACTGCAGAGGGAGGGCAAAGTTGACTAGAGCTGTGTGAGAAGAGTACAGGGTTGGGGGCTCTGGGGTTAGAGCTTGGAAGGCAGCCACCTGGTATTCTGCAGAGGACATCTTTCTCAGGCAGACCTTTACCATCCAGGCAATGTTTGCCTGGAGGGGGCAGGGAAGAAATTGTCCTACCCCATTGGAAAACGTCTTGCACCACCCTGCAGAGGCCTCAGGCTCATTAAGAGACTGAGAATAACAATCACCCTTCAGGCAGAGGCAGATATATGGAGGCTTTGAATCTTTGCCTGATATGCTTCTGGACACAGGGCTAGGAAAAACAGATGTTGGTGCATATCTTGTTTCTTTCTAAAGGCAGCCAGCCCCAGCAGAGGGAGCCACAAGCTATGGATTGCTGATACCTCCAAACAGGGTACTCAGGGCCAGTCACAAACAGTGTCTGACATTGTCCTGCACCAGATACATTCCCAAAAGACTAGATGTAGCAGATCTACCTAATACATAGAAACAAACCCAAACAGGAGGCAAAAAACAAACAAACAAACTAAAAAACAAGCCTCAAATGAAAGAACAAGAGAATTCCCCAGAAGAGTTAAATGAAATGGGGATAAGAAATTTATCAGATATAGAGTTCAGAATAATGATTACAAAAATGATCAACATCATAAGAAAATATATAGAAACTATGAAAAATGACCAGTAAGGAATGAAGAATGACATAGCAGTGATAAAGAACACATTGGAAGGAATAAACAGCAGCTTAGGGGAAGCCAAGGATCAGATCAGTGAATTAAAAGACAGAGTGGAAAAATATCACTCAATCAGAAAAACAAATAAAAAAACAAAAAACAGATCATATCAAGCAACTTCTCAGATCACAGTGGAATGAAATTAGAAATCAACTACAGTAAAAACACCCCAAAACATTCAAATACATGGAGGCTAAATAGCTTGTTATTAAACAACCGCCTGATGCACAGATTTGTGCACATTGAAAGGAAATTAATTAGAAGGTGGAGGGGGGGGGATCAGGACTGGACGAGACGGGTGGACATGCCATGGAGCCAACCTCCCACGGTCCCTCCCTGGCCAGCTGCAGCTGGAGTGGCACCAGGGCTCAAAGGCATCTGTGGAATGAGTGAGGTCCCTCCAGCATATGGGGTCCCTTGGCCTGGCCTGTGGGGATTGGGCCAAAACCAGCAATCTGGCATTCCCCAGGGGGTCCCAGAGTGTGAGAGGGCACTCTGCAAAGTTGCTGTCACTCAGCAGCTCCTGTGTTGAGCATCTGCCCCCTGGTTGTCAGTGCGTATCACAGTTACTGGCTGGTTGGCCAGTGGCTTAGCCTTTTATATATATACTAGAGGCCCAGTGCACGAAATTCGTGCACGGAGGGGGGTTGTCCCTCAGCCCAGCATGTACCCTCTCCAATCTCGGACCCCTCAAAGGATGTCCGACTGCCCGTTTAGGCCCGATCCCTGGGATCGGGCCTAAACGGGCAGTCGGACATCCCTCTCATAATCCAGGACTGCTGGCTCCCAACTGCTTGCCTGCCTGCCTTCCTGATTGCCCCTAACTGCTTCTGCCTGCCAGCCTGATCACCCCCTAATCACTCCCATGCCAGCCTGTTTGCCCCCAACTTCCCTCCTCTGCTGGCCTGGTCACCCCTAACTGCCCTCTCCTGCAGGGTTGATCACCTCCAACTGCCCTTCCTTGCAGGCCTGATCCCTCTCAACTGCCCTCCCTTGCAAGCCTGGTCCCTCCCAACTGCCCTCCCTTGCAAGCCTGGTCCCTCCCAACTGCCCTCCCTTGCAGGCCGGGTGCCTCCCAACTGCCCTCTCCTGCTGGCCATCTTGTGGTGGCCATCTTGTGTCCACATGGGGGCAGGATCTTTGACCACATGGGGGCAGCTATATTGTGTGTTGCAGTGATGATCAATCTGCATAGTTCTCTTTTATTAGATAGGATAGAGGCCTGGTGGGGGCCAGCTGGTTTGCCCTGAAGGGTGTCCCTGATCAGGGTGGGGTTCCCTTGGGGCGTGGGGCGGCCTGAGCGAGGGGCCTGTGGTGGTTTATAGGCCGGCCACGCCCCCTGGGATGCAAGCGGAGACCCTGGTATCTGGAATTTATTTTCCTTCTACAACTGAAACTTTGTAGCCTGGAGCAGAGCCAAGCCTGGGGCTCCCTCCGAGGCCTGCAGCCATTCATTTGTGTTGGGGTTATAATTGAAACTTTGTTGCCTTAAGCGGGTGGGCCTGGCCAGGGTGTGCGGAAAGCTTTGCTACCCCTGTTACTGGCGGCAACCCTGGCCTGATCTCTCAAGCTCCATTCTGCCGCCATTTGTTTGAATTTGTTTACCTTCTATAATTGAAACTTTGTAGCTTGAGTGGAGGCTTAGGCCTGCAACGGCTGGCAGAAAGCTTGGCTTCCTCTGTTACCTAGGGAACCTTGCTCTCTGTGGCTGTAGCCATCTTGGTTTGGGTTAATTTGCATACTCGCTCTGGTTGGATGGTGGGTGTGGCTTGTGGGCGTGGCTTCTGGGTGTGTCGGAGGTATGGTCAATTTGCATATTTGTCTATTATTAGATTATATATATATATATATATATATATATATATATATATATACACTAAAGGCCCAGTGCACGACATTCGTGCATGGGGGAGTGGGGAGGTGTCCCTCAGCCTGGCCTGCACCTCTCCAATCTGGGACCCCTTGGGGGATAACTGGCAGTCGGACATCCCTCTCACAGTCCAGAACTGCTGGCTCCTAACCACTCACCTGACTGCCTGATTGCCTCTAACTGCTTCTGCCTGCCAGCCTGATCATCTCTAACTGCTCCCCTGCTGGCTTGATTGCCCCTAACCACCTCTTCCTCAGCCCTGCACCGGGACCCAGGATTCCCTCCTCCAGCTGACCACAGACACCCTGGATCTGGGCTTCCCTCCCTCTGGTTAGTCATAGGCTCCCAGGCCAGCTGCAGCCTCAGGGGATGGTGGGCAGATGGTTTCGCCTGGGCTGCAGCCGCAAGTGCTGGTGCCCAGGACCACAGTGTGGGTGGCTTCTCCATCTACTAAGCTGTAGCCAGCCGCAGGTGCTGGCGCCTGTACCCAGGTGGGCAGCTTCTCTGTCTTCCCTGGGATGCAGTGGGGGCAACTTCTCCTGCTGGCTGTGGCCTGGGATCACAGGGCAGGCGACTTCTTCATCTCCTGGGCTGGGGCTGGGGCCCGGTTTCTCTGTCTCCCCCAGGACATGGGGCCCGGTTTCTCTGTCTCCCCCAGGACGTGGGGCAGGCGGATGTGAGGCTTCTGAGGCTGGCTGTGGCCTGGGGTCACTGGGCAGGCAGCTTCTTGGTCTCTCTGGCTGCAGCCAGCCTCAGGGGCTGGTGCCTGACTTCTCTGTCTCTCACAGGCCTGGAGTGGCTGGGGGGCAGGGCTGCTGCCATCTTTTCAGGTTAATTTGCATACTCACTCTGATTGGCTGTTGGGCATAGCAGAGTGATGGTAATTTGCATGTTTCTCTTTTATTAGTGTAGATAGATGAATGGGTTACCAACAAGATCAAGAAAGAATTCAAAAACTTCCTGGAAACAAATGAAAATGAACACACAACAACCCAAAATTTCTGAGACACAGCAAAAGCAGTCCTAAGAGGGAAGTTCATAGCACTACAGGCATATCTCAGAAAACAATAAAAATCAGCAATAAAATATTTAACCCTACAACTTAAAGAACTAGAAAGAAAACAATAAGAAAAGCACAAACTAAGTAGAAGGAAGGAGATAATAAAGATTACAGCAGAAATAAATAACATAGAGACTAAAAAACAATAAAAACAATCAATGAAACCAAGGGCCAGTTCTTTGAAAAGATAAATAAAATTGCCAGACTCATCAAGACACAAAGAGAGGAGACCCAAATAAATAAAAGCAGAAATGAAAGTGGGGAAGTAACCACTGACACCACTGAACTACAAAGGATTGTAAGAAATTAGTATGAACAACTATATGCCAACAAGCTGGACAATGTGGATGAAATGGATGAATTTCTAGAAAAATACAACCTCCCAAAACTGAATCAGGAAGAATCAGAAAACCTGAATAGGCCAATAACAACTGATGAAATAGAAGCAGTAATCAAAAAACTTTCACCAAACAAAACCCAGGTCCAGATGGCTTCACAGGGGAGTTATACCAAACATTCAAAGAAGAACTAACATCTATACTCCTCAAACTATTTTAGAAAATCCAAGAGGAAGGAACACTTCCAAACTCTTTTTATGAGGCCAGTATTATTCTAATTCCAAAACCAGATAAAAACACTACAAAGAAAGAGAATTATAGGCCAATATCCCTGATGAACAGAGATGCTAAAATCCTCAACAAAATATTAGCAAATCAGATCCAGGAATATATTAAGAATATCATATACCATGACCAAGTGGGGTTTATTCCAGGGATGCAAGGATGATACAATATTCGCAAGTCAATAAACATGATGCATCGCATAAACAAATTGAAAGACAAAAATCACATGATTATATCAATAAATACAGAAAAACATTTGACAAAATCCAATACCCATTTTTGATAAAAACTCCCAGAGGTAGCATATCTCAACATGGTAAAGGCCATATATGACAAACCTACAGCCAACATCATAATCAATGGGCAAAAACTAAAACCATTTCCCTAAGTATAGGAATAAGACAGGGATGTCCGCTTTCACCACTCTTATTCAATATAGTACTGGAAGTCCTAGGCACAACGATCAGACAAAAAGAAAGCATAAAAGGCATCCAAACTGGAAAGGAGGAAGTCAAACTTTCATTATTCGCAGATGACATGATATTGTTCATAGAAAACCTAATGACTCCATAAAAAAACTACTAGATTTAATAAATTAATTTGGCAATTTAGCAGGATACAAAATCAATACACAAAAATCAATGGCTTTTTTATACACTAACTAGAGGCCCAGCACATGAAATCATGCACAAGTAGGGTCCCTGGGCCTAGCTTGTGATCAGGGCCATGTCCACCACCCCGCGATGCTCACTGCCCTGCAATGCTCTGCGATGCTCCCTGATGCCGCCCCATGACACTCCTCGATGCTCCCCACCCCGTAATGCTCACCTCCACCGCCTCGTGATGCTCTGTGAAGCTCCCCACCCCGTAACACTACTCGATGCTCCCGCCACTGCTCCACAATGCTCCTTGATGCTCCCGGCCTGCAAAGCTCTGTGATGCTCACCTCCACCGCACCTCGACACTCCACAAAGCTCCCCGCCCTGTAACGCTCCATGACGCTACCCACCGCCACCCTGCGATGCTCCGCAACACTCCCTACCACTGCCCCACGACACTCCTTGATGCTCCCCGCCCTGCGACACTCCTTAATACTCCCTGCTCCACGACACTTGCTGCCACCGCCACTGCCACCACCTTGCTATGCTCGCCACTGCGTGCTGCTGGATGCTCACTGCTGCTCGTAGCCCACCGCCCACCTCCGCTCAACAGTCCCCAGTCCTGCCCCACTGTCACCCTCCCCTGTTCGCCATGGTTCCCCATTTGCCATGCTGCCATCGGAGCCTGCTAGGTGGGGTTGGGGAGGGACCGAGAGGTGGTCAATGCACCTTATGGCGACTGGTTGAGTGGTCATTCTGGTTGTTACGCTTATGGTCCTGGCCTTTTATTATATAGGATAATGAATTCTCAGAAAGAGAAACTAAACAAATAATCCCATTTACTTTGCAACGAAAAAATTAAGATACTTAAGATTAAACTTAACCAAAGAGGCAAAAATCCTGTACTAGAAAAACTACAGGATGGTTAAAAATGAAATAGAAGAAGATATAAATAAGTGGAAGAATATACCGTGTTCTTGGATTGGTAGAATCAACATCATTAAAATGTTCACACTACCCAAGGCAATCTACAGATTCAATGCAATCCCTATCAAAATACCAACTGCATATCTCACAGAGCTAGAAGAAATACTCCATAAATTTATATGGAATCAAAAAAGACCCCAAATAGCTGAAGAAATTTTGAAAAAGAAAAACAAAGTTGGAGGACTCACAATACCAGATTTCAAGTTATACTACAAAGCCACCATAATCAAAATAGCCTGGTAAGGGCACAAAAACAGGCATAGAGATCAATGGAACAGAACAGAGAGGCCAGAAACTGACACAAGCCATTATGCTCAATTAATATTTGACTAAGGAGGCAAGAACATACAATGGAGTCAAGATAGTCTCTTCAATAAAGGGTGTTGGGAAAATTGGACAGATAGATGCAAACAAAATTAAACTAGACCAACAACTTATACCATACACAAGAGTAAACTCAAAATGGATAAAAGACTTAAATGTAAGTCATGAAACCATAAGGATCCTGGAAGAAACCTTAGGCAGGAAAATCGAAGACATCTCTCATAGCAATATGTTTACAGATACATCTCCTAAGGCAAAGGAAACTAAGGAGAAAATGAACAAATGGGACCACATCAAAAGCTTCAGCACAGCAAAAGTAATCATCACTAAAATGAAAATAGATCCCACTGTATGGGAGAACATATTCGGCAATGATATATCTGATAAAGGGTTAATATCCAAAACATATAAGGAATTCATACAACTTATCAAAAGGAAGACAAACAATACAATTTAAAAAAATGGGCAAAGGACCTAAATAGACAATTCTCCAAATAGGACATACAGATAGCCAAGAGACATATGAAAAATGCTCAAAGTCAGTAGTCATCAGAGAGATGCAAATTAAAACAACAATGAGTTATCACCTCACACCTGTTAGAATGGCTGCCATCAACAAATCAAGAGTATCATGCTAAGTGAAACAAGTCAGTCAGAGAAAGACAAGTATCATATGATTGAACTCATATGTGGAATCTAAGTAACAAAATAAATTGATGAATGGAGTGGATCCAGAGACATAGAAGCATGGAACCAAGTGCAGAATCTGAGGGAAGGTGGTGGAGAGTGGTTGGTTGGGAGGTGATCAACCAAAGACCTTATAAGTATCCTATATAATAAAAGTCTATTGACTGAATGGTGGAATAACCAGAATGACCAGTTGACAAGTCGCTATAATGCACACTGGCCACCAGGGGGCAGACGCTCAATGAAGGAGCTTCCCCCTGGTGGTCAGTGCACTATCACAGTGGGAGCACTGCTCAGCTGACTGGGATGAGTGGCTCCTCCCACTGCATACCCCAGGCTGACAGGCAGGAACCCGGGCTGTGATTGTCACCTCCTTGCCCCAGGCTCCTCCTCCTCCTCACTCCCTGCCACCTCCTCCAGATGCCTGCAGGCCATGCAGAGCTGCCACCACCGTTCTCGCAGAACTGACCCCGGAGGCTGGGAGGTGGGTTCATGGCCACAGCAGTACTGAGGCCTACTTTGCTGCCTCTCAGGGCTATTGTCCCTGGGCCCAGCCCCAACTGGGTCCCTTGGAGAGGTGAGTGCTCAGCTTCATGGAAGATGTCAGACCAGGGAGCAGCTGCTCAGAGGGTGGGTCCACAGTTGCTCGGTTGACTGGGATGAGCAGCGCTCCCACAGTGGGTTGATCCCCGCAGGCCACGCCCCCCCACCAGTGCAAAATCTCATGCACCGGGCCTCTAGTATATGCATAATCCATGGACACAGACAATAGGGTGCTGAAGGTCTGGTGCAGTGTGGGAGGGATTTAAAGGGGATCAATGAGGGTGGGGAAAGGGAACATATTTGATACTTTCAACAACAAATAATTATTTTTTGAAAAAGCATTAAAGGCATATGAGAAACTAAAAAACAAAAACAAGAAAAAGCACAGGAGGACAGCTTAAGGGAGCTGGGGGACAACATGAAATATAACAATATTTACAACATAGGAATGCCAGAAGGTGAAGAAAGTGAGCAAGGGATACAGAACCTTTCCCTTTTACTAAAGTGACAGTAAATAAGAACCTATCAATAATAATCCTAAATGTAAATGGATTACATGCTCCAATCAAAAGACATAACTGATGGATAAGAAAACATGACCCAAATATATGGTGTCTACAAGAGACTTACCTCAGAACAAAAGATTTACACAGGATGAGAGTGAAGGGATGGAAAAAATTTTTCAATGGAAATGGAAGTGAAAAAAATAGGGTAGCAATACTCATATCTGACAAAATAGACTTCAAAATGAAGGCCAAAAGAGGAGATAATGAAGGTAACTATAATGGTAAAGGTATCAATCCATCAAGAGGATATAACTATGTTAAACATATATGCATCCAATATAGGAGCACCTAAATATATACATATATATATATACATATATATATATATATATATATATATATATATATATATACACACACACACACACACACACACACACACACACACACACACACACACACTAGAGGCCCAGTGCATGAAATTCATACACGGGGGTGGTGGGGTGTCCCTCAGCCCAGCCTGCACCCTCTACCATCTGGGACCCCTCAAGGGATGTCCGACTGCCTGTTTAGGCCCGATCCCGGTTAGATCAGGCCTAAATGGGCAGTCGGACATCCCTCTCACAATCCAGGACTGCTGGGTCCCAACTGCTCACCTGCCTGCTTTCCTGGTTGCCCCTAACCGTTTCTGCCTGCCAGCCTGATCACCCCCTAACCACTCCCCTGCCAGCCTGATTAATGCCTAACTGCTCCCCTGCCAGCCTGTTTGCCCCTAACTGCCCTCCCCTGCAGGCCTGGTTCCCCCCCCCCCGCCCAACTGCTCTCCCGTGCAGGCCTGGGTCCCCCCCAACTGCCCTTCCCTGCAGGCCTGGTCACCCCCAACTTCCCTCCTCTGCCAGCCTAACTGCCCTCCCCTGCAGGCTTGATCATCCCCAACTGCCCTCCCTTGCAGGCCTGGTCCCTCCCAACTGCCCTCCCCTGCTGGCCTGATCGCCCACAACTGCCCTCCCTTGCAGGCCTGGTCCCTCCCAACTGCCTTCCCCTGCTGGCCATCTTGTGGTGGCCATCTTGTGTCCACATGGGGGCAGGATCTTTGACCACATAGGGGCAGCCATCTTGTGTGTTGGAGTAATGGTCAATCTGCATATTACTCTTTTATTAGATATGATAGAGGCCTGGTGCATGGGTGGGGGCCAGCTGGTTTGCCCTGAAGGGTGTCCCGGATCAGGGTGGGGGTTCCTTTGGGGCGTGGGGCAGCCTGGGCGAGGGGCCTGTGGTGGTTTTCAGGCCGGCCACACCCTCTGGTGACCCAAGTGGAGGCCTGGGATCTGGGATTTATTTATCTTCCACAGTTGAAACTTTGTAGCCTGGAGCAGAGCCAAGCCTCCTGCTCACTCCGTCGCGGCAGCCATTTCTATTGGGATTTATTTATCTTCTATAATTGAAACTTTGTAGCCTTAAGCAGAGGCCAAGGCAGGCCAGGGCAGGTGGAAAGCTTGGCTTCCTCCATCGCCGGGGGCAACCCTAGCCTCCTGCTCTCTCTAGCTCTGTGGCTGCCACCATTTATTTTGGGATTTATTTATCTTCTATAATTGAAACTTTGTAGCCTTGAGTGGAGGGCTGGGCCTGCCAGGGCAGGCGGAAAGCTTGGCTTCCTCCATCTCCAGGGAAACCCAAGCCTCCCTCCTGCTCACGCCATGGCCTCAGCCATCTTGGTTGGGGTTAATTTGCATACTCGCTCCTGATTGGCTTGAGGGGGTGGCTTGTGGGCATGGCTTGTGGGTGTAGTGGAGTGATGGTTAATTTGCATATTACTCTTTTATTAGATAGGATAGGCCTATATCTTTTTTAAAAAATTGAATCAGTAATTAATAAACTTCCAAAACAGAAATTACCAGGCTCAGATAGGATCACTACTGACTTCTATCAAACATTTAATGAGGAAATTATATAAATTCTCTACAATGTCTTCTATGAGGATAGCATATCCTAATACCAAAAGCAGACAAAAACATTTAAGAAACCCCACTATAGGTCCATATCTCTCATGAACATAAATACAAAATCTTCCCCAAAATATTAGAAAATTGAATCCAACAATGTATAAAAATAATTACACACTACAACCAAGTAGGATTTATTCTAAACATGCAAGACTAGTTCAGCATTCAAAAACCAATTAATGTAATTCATCTTATCAATAGGCTAAAAAAGAAAAATCATGTTATCATATCCATAGACGTAGAGAAAGCATTTGCTAAAATTCAACATGCATTCATGAAGAACTTCACAAACTAGGAATAGAGGAGAACTTTCTCAACTTGCAAATGAACATCTACCCAAAATCCTACAGAAACCAGGTGCTTTCCCCCTGAAATAAGGAAAGGATGTCCTCTCTCCCACTGCTATTCAATAATTGTACTACAAAATCCTACCTAATTCAATAAAAAGAAAATGCAATAAAAGGTGTACATATTGAGAAGAAAGAAATAAAACATTGTTCTTTAGTCTATGTAGAAAATCCCAAAGAATGTAATAGGATACAAGATTAATATATAAAAATTGCTTTCCTACATACCAACAATGAACAATTAGAATTTAAAATTCAAAACACTACAATTTACATAAGTATTAAACACACTACAATTTATTTAGGCATGAATCCAACAGTATAGGGTGGAACAAAAGTAGGTTCACAGTTGTGCATAGGGAAAACAATACCATAATTAATAAATAATAATACAAGAATAAACTATGTGTTGCATACTCATAATTGTGAACCTACTTTTTCCCTACCCTACATATTTGCAAGATTTATATGAGAAAAACTATAAAACTGTGATGAAAGAAAGAAAGGAACATCTATAGTAATAGAAAAATATTCCATGTTCATGAATAAGAAGACTCAATATTGTTAAGATGTTCTTCTAAACTTGATCCATAGATTCAATACAACCCTGGTGAAAATACAAGAAAGTTACTTTGTGTACATTGACAAAATTATTCCAAACTTTATATGTAAAGGCAAAAGACCTTAGGATAGCCAAAACAGCACTGAAATAAATAAAGGAAGTGGAAGGATTGTCACTACCCAATTTCAAGACTTTGTATTAATACAGCTACAGTAATCAAGACAGTGTAATATTGAAAAAAGAACAGACAAATTGATCAATGGATGAGAATACAGAGTCAAGAAATAGACACACAAATACAGTCAACTTTGACAATGGAGCACAGACAATTAAATGGATAAAGTATAGTTTCTTCAGTAAATGATACTGAAACAAGTTAACTTGACATTCACCTACAAAAAACAAACAATAAATCCCTAAAAAGACCTAGACCAG
This sequence comes from Eptesicus fuscus, assembly GCF_027574615.1. Classification (NCBI taxonomy): domain Eukaryota; kingdom Metazoa; phylum Chordata; class Mammalia; order Chiroptera; family Vespertilionidae; genus Eptesicus; species Eptesicus fuscus. The sequence goes on along the minus strand of NC_072480.1, from coordinate 9,868,893 downwards.
ACATTACATCTCTTACAAAAATTAACACAAAGGAATCATAGGCCTAAATGTCCAAATGTAAAATTACAAAAGTTCTAGAATATAACATAAGAGAAAATTTAACTGACTTTGGGTTTGTCAATGACTTTTTAGATATAGATATGACACCAGAAGAACAATCCATGAAAGAAAAAACTGATGAATTGGACTTTATTAAAATTAAAAATTTTGTGAAAGAAATTGCTAAAATAATAAGATGAGAAGCCATGCACTAGGATAAACTATTTGCAAAATAAATATCTGATAAAAGACTTGCATTAAAAAAAAAGAAGTCTTAAACTCAACAATAAGAAAACAACCCAATTTAAAAATGGGCTAAAGATCTGAACAAACACCTTACCAAAGAAGATATCCAGAGACTAAATAAGCATATGAAAAAAATGTTCAACATCATGTGCTATTATGGAATTGTAAATTTAAACAACAGGAAGATAACACTGCAGACCAATTAGAATAGCTAAAATCCAAAACACTGACCACACCAAATGCTGAAAAGGAACAAGAAGAACTTTCATTCATTGCTGTTGGGAATGCAAAGCGGTACAACCACTTTTAAAGACAATTTGGTAGTTCTGTACAAAGCTAAACATACTTTTACCATACAATCCAGCAATTGAACTCATAGATATTTACCAAGTAAGATGAAACCGTATATCCACACAAAAATCTGCACGTGCATATTTATATCAACTTTATTCATAATTTCTCCAAACTGGAAGCAATTCAATAGGTAAATGAATTAAACTATTCATGAGACTTAGCCTTGTTTTGCCATCTCTAGATACATTCATGCAATGTAATTTTATTTAGTGATAAGAGGAAAACGACATGTCATACCACATAACGATATAGAGGGACTTTAACTGCATATTGCTAAGTGAAAGAACACAGTTGAAAAGGTTATATCCTGTAGGATTCCAACTGTATGGAATTCTGAAAGGGCAACTCTATGAAGACAGTAAAAAAAATCTGTGGTTGCCAGAGGTTCAGGGAGGGAAAGGGATGAATCGGTAATGCACAGGGGATTTTTAGGGTGGTGAAATTATTTTGTATTACACTGTAATGATGGAGGCATAACATTATGTATTTATCAAAATCTATAGAGCTGTACAACATAAAGAATAAAACTTTTCTGTAAACTATGGACTTTAATTAACCATACATCATTGATTCTTTAATTCTAATAAGTGCTAATAATTGATGAAACATGTGCAATAAAGGGGGCTCAACCTTTTTATAGATCTAAAACTGTTCTAAAGTCTACTAATTTAATAAAATGTTACATAATAAATAACATGAAATAAACAGCAGAGAAGAGAAGAGAGGAAGTCAAACTAATGAGTGTAAACTAGTTTGCCATTGAAGGGAAGGATAAATGTGCTGGGATGGTGGTAGTTGGAAGTAAGTTCTAGAGTCTACTGAGGTTTTTTGCTAAATATTGTGTTTTGTTTTAATGTGGGAGAGAGAAAAAAATAAATTTGAAGATAGTGGTACAATCATTTTATTGAATGAACATGCTTTGATTAGTTCCATATAAGCGGTAAGCAAATACTGTTCTTCTACTACTGCCCTTCAAACTCACATGGCACACATCTCTCTCCCAGGGCTTTTCTAGACACTTTCATCTATTTGCCTTTTCTCATTTTCAGGTAATAAGCGACTAGTCCAATCTAAATCAATACTTTCATCTAGTGTGCAATCCAACCTGCTCTTTCTTTCAGATCAGATCAACTTTTAGACCAGCCAAGGGAGAGAGAGGCATGAAGTTCTTCCACCTTGTTCTTTTAACCCCCCGCCCCGCCCCTAGGTAATGGTTTCTGGTTCCTTATTTTATTTTATTTTTTTTAATTGATTTTTTACAGAGAGGAAGAGAGAGGGATAGAGAGTTAGAAACATCGATGAGAGAGAAACATCGATCAGCTGCCTCCTGCACACCCCCTACTGGGGATGTGCCCACAACCAAGGTACATGCCCCTGACCGGAATCGAACCCGGGACCCTTGAGTCCGCAGGCCGATGCTCTATCCACTGAGCCAAACCGGTTTCGGTGGTTTCTGGTTCCTTGATAGTTGAGGCTAAAAGTGAGGAAGAGTTAAGGTGAGAAACAGGTATCAATCCCTGCATACTCGTGAAATGGCAGGAAATATATGACAAATAATTTCAGGGATCCTCTTGCTTTATTCCAGTTTGGACACAACCATGGGTAAGCCAATACATTTTTTCTATTCTATAGATATTGGTAGGAGAAGTGGATAGGAGAATGGTGAGATTTTATTTTCTCCTATGGCATATACTCCTGTTCTCTATAAATGGTTTTCTAAGCATGCCCTCTCACTTGGATTGTGGTGGGGAAATTATCTTTCTCCACCCACCAGGGGGAGAGAAAGATCAGGGAAACACATAGCACTTCATAGCACTAATCAGAAGAAATCCTCTCTCTAAACCCAGATTAATCTCTAACTATCTCTTGTGTAAAGAGAGCACGTAGGTGAGAGCTAGACTTGTTTGGGCTAACTCTCTCTTTCTATTTCATGCAATAAACATTAATATTTCCAAAATTTAAAAAATATAATAATATTACATCCAATAAATATTAATATTTTAAGAAAAAATATTTTAAAAATAATAATATTACCAATACTGTACTAACATTGGTACACTTAGTACAGTATTAACTTATTGGTATATCACAAAAGTTGTAGAAAATATTTAAAATCTTCAAATAACAGGATTACTTCTATTATATTCTAAAATATTTTTTTCTCTGGCTCTATTTTTGTTCATCAGTTTATGTTGTCCATTATATTCCACAAATGAGTGAGATCATGTGATATTTATCTTTCTCTGATTGGCTTATTTCGCTTAGCATAATGTTCTCCAGGTTCATCAATGCTGTTGCAAATGGTAAGAGTTTCTTCTTTTTTTATAGTGGCATAGTATTCCATTGTGTAGATGTACCACAGTTTTTTAATCTACTTATCTGCTGATGGGGCACTTAGGCTGTTTCCAGATCTTAGCTATTGTAAATTGTACTGCTATGAATATAGGGGTGAATATGTCCTTTCTGATTGGTGTTTCTGATTTCTTGGGATAAATTCTTAGAAGTGGGATGACTGGGTCAAATGAATATTCCATTTTTAGTTTTTTGAGAAAACTCCACCCTGCTCTCCACAGTGGCTGCACCAGTCTGCATTCCCACCAGCAGTGCAAAGTTTCCTTTTTTTCCACATCCTCTCCAGCATTTGTTTGTTGATTTGTTGATGATAGCCATTCTGACAGGTGTGAGATGGTACCTCGTTGTCATTTTGATTTGTATCTCTGGATGTGTAGTGATTTTGAGCATGTTTTCATATGTCTCTGGGCCTTCTATATGTCCACTTTTGAAAAGTGTCTGTTTAGGTCCTTTGCCCATTTGTTGATTGGATTGTTTATCTTCCTTTTGTTAAGTTGTATGAGTTCCCTGCACATTTTGGAGATTAAACCCTTATCGGAGATAACATTGTTTAGCAAATATGTTCTCCCATGCAGTGGGCTTTCTTGTTGTTTTGTTGATGGTTTCTTTTGCTGTGCAGAAGCTTTTTATTTTGATGTAGTCCCATTTGTTTATATTCTCCTTAGTTTCCATTTCCTAAGAGCTGTGCATATTCCTCCTCTGCAGTCGCCCTGACTCTCCTGCCATTTCACTGAAAGGATGGACCTTTTCACCTCCTCTGGGTTCCCGATCTCGAATGCTGACCGATGGCACCTCAGTGAGGGCCGCCCCGCACCCACCAGGTATGTCTGTCTGCACCTGCTCCCACCTCAGCACCTGCATTAGCCCATGAGGCAATTGCGTTGCCACACTGGTCTCTGTGGGAACAGGGTGTCACCAATTCGGTAAATATATTGCTATGACATATGTCTGATATTTTGCTGCTTATGGAGCATTCTAAGGTTTTTATGGTCTCCGTCTTATGTTTAAGTCCTTTATCCACTTTGCGTTTATTTTTGTGTATGGTGTAAGTTCGTGGTCTAGTATCTGCATGTATCTGTTCAAATTTCCCAACACCCTTTATTGAAGAGACTATTTTGACTCATTGTATGCTCTTGCCTCCTTTGTGAAATATTAATTGAGCATAATGGTTTGGGTCAATATCTGGATTCTCTATTCTATTCCATTGATCTATATGTCTGTTCTTGTGCCAGTACCAGGAAGGTTTGAGAACAGGGGCTTTGTAATACAGCTTGACATCTGGTATTGAGATCCCTCCTACTTTATTCTTCTTTCTCAGGATTGCTGTGGCTATCCAGGGTCTTTTTTAATTCCATGTGATTTTTGGAGATTTTTTTCTGGGTCTGTGAAATATTCCATTGGTATCTTAATGGAGATGGCATTGAATCTATAGATTGCTTTGGGTAGTATGAACATTTTAATGATGTTGATTTTACTAATTTATGAACATGGTATGTTCTTCCATTTGTTTATGTCTTCCTCTATCTCTTTTTTTTTTAGTGTCCTGTAGTTTTCTGAGTACAGGTCTTTTACCTCCTTAGTTAAGTTTACTCCTAGGTATATTATTTTTGTTGTTGTTGCAATAATAAATGGGATTTTTTTTTTTCTTTTTAGTTTCACTTTCTGTGAGTTCATTATCCTAATATATAAAAACCCAGGGCCTGTAACGTCCAAAACAACTGAAGGCTGGACTGAAGCCAGGCTGCGTGCACAGCAGGCTCTGTGGGTGGGGACTTGGGGCAGCAGGGACAGGGGTGGGGCGGCAGGGCCTGGTGGAGGGCCACCTGTACTCCCCACATGGCAGCGGCTGTGAGCGCTCCTGATGGCCCAGAGGTGCTGCTTCAGCTCTGCCTTTAGGCTCCGCTTGGCACTGCTCACAGCCGCCACCACAGACTGTGGTAAAAACACGTTGTGTATGTTAACGGAAGTGCAGGCACCACCTCCATGCCACACCCCCACTTCTGCCAGTCCCACTAGCCTGAGGCGCCTTCCCAGAGCTGTTTCTGGACTACAGTGCACCCACTTCCTCGGGAGCCAGGCATGCTCCGAGGGCGGGATCTTCCCCACCCCTCCACCACACTTCTGTCAGTCCCACCGGCCCTGAGGTGCCCTCCCCGGCGGGCAGTCTGGCTCTCTGTGCACCGAGGGCCTGGGAGGACCCCAGCAACAGAGGTAGCACCGGGCCCAGCAGCTGCGGTGGCAGCGGCCCTCCCTCAGTCGGCCGCCCTCACTCTTGCCCTTGCTGCTGGCTGATCCCCGGTGCAGCCTCCTGGCCCAGAAGGTGCGTGATCAGAGGGACAGCTACCATGGTGGGCCTGATTGACATGCTCCTGGCCGCGCCAAGTGGATTTGCAGATTTGCACAGGTGCAGGGCTCCGATCCGCACATCCTCTACCCCCATCTTGTGTGTGAACATCCCCCAGCGCGCTGTCACTCAAGCACACCCGCAACAGTTCCGGACCATGGCACTAGCACATTCCTGCCCCCCTAACCCCCTCTCCCCTCTGCTGCACTTCCATCAACCCCGGCATGCCTACATCCCCCACACGGCCTGTGCACATCCACTCCGGCATGCTCACGTCCTTTGGAGCATGTCTGCGTGCTCGGGGTGGGCTCCTGCGCTATGACAGTGAGAGGGCGGAGTGGTGACACCCTGTTCCCACAGAGACCAGTGTGGCAACGCAATTGCCTCATGGGCTAATGCAGGTGCTGAGGTGGGAGCAGGTGCAGACAGACACACCTGGTGGGTGCGGGGCGGCCCTCACTGAGGTGCCATCGGTCAGCATTCGAGATCGGGAACCCAGAGGAGGTGAAAAGGTCCATCCTTTCAGTGAAATGGCAGGAGAGTCAGGGCGACTGCAGAGGAGGAATGTGCACTTTGGGTGCCGACGCCCACGAGTGAAAGCTGCCCTGACTGAGCTTCTCTTGCTCGGGGTCTAGCATGCTCCTGCTGGACAGCGGGTGACAGGACGTGCTTTTCTGAGTAAATGAGAGAAAACATTGATTTTCCCACTGTCTGCGAAGGTGGAAAGCGGAATGAGGAGACATGTGGGGAGTGAGCGAGGTTCCCTGTCTGGGGGTTCTAAACCCGCTGTTGGTACCTTTCACCACTGACTAGAGGTATACAGGGTGCCCCCCCAAAATGTATACACACTTTGAATAGCTATTAATTCCAATGGGTTTAAGTATGAAAAAAAAGAAACAACAATGGAGCTGTCATTTGTTAAAAGTGCGGGCAGTTGGACATCCTCCTAGGGGTCCTGGATGGGAGAGGGTGCAGGCCGGCTGAGGAACCCCCCTCCATGCACGAATTTCATGCACCAAGCCTCTAGTTGGTTATAAAAAGCCATAGATTTCTGGGTGTTAATTTTGTATCCTGCTACATTGCCGAATTCATTTATTAAGTCTAGTAGTTTTTGATGGAGTCTTTGGGGTTTTCTATGTACAATATCATGTCATCTGCGAATACAGACAGTTTTACTTCTTCTTTTCCAATTTGGATGACTTTTATTTCTTCTTGTCTGATTGCTATGGCTACCACTTCCAGTACTATGTCAAACAGGAGTGGTGAAAGTGGGCATCCCTGTCTTGTTCCTGTTCTTAGGGGAAATGGGTTTAGTTTTTGTCCATTGAGCATGATGTTGGCTGTAGGTTTGTCATATAAGGCTTTTATTATGTTGAGGTATGATCCCTCTATTCCCACTTTGCTCAGAGTTTTTATAAAAAACTAGAGGCCCGGTGCACGAAATTCGTGCACTGGGGGTGGGGGTGGGGGGGTGTGCCCCTCAGCCTAATCTGCACCCTCTTCAATCTGGGACCCCTCAGGGGATGTCCAACTTCCAGCAGTGGGACATCCCTCTCACAATCCGGAACCGCTGGCTCCTAACCACTCACCTGCCTGCCTGCGTGATTGTCCCTAACCCCACTGCCTGCCTGCCTGCTCGCCCCTACCTTGATCTCCTGCCAGCCTGATTGCCCCTACCTTGTCCTCCCCTATCAGCCTGATCACCCCAAACTGCCTGTGCCTTGGCCCCCAGTCTGGCCTCCCTCTGGAGGCACCACCCCCATAACCCCAATGCTGCTGCCACTGCAGCTGGTTATGGCTGCCTGAGCCTTGGCCTTTGTAGCCACTGCGGCTTTGTCTGGAAAGATGTCTGGAAGACAACCACTCTAATTAGCATATTATCCTTTTATTAGTATAGATTTGGGGACCATTAAAACCACGCAGAACTTGAAGAAAACACATGGCCCTGGTCAGTTTGGCTTAATGGAGAGAGCATCGGCCTGTGGACTGAAGAGTCCAGGTTTGATTCTGATCAGGGGCACACATGCCTACTCAATCCCCAGTAGGGGGCCTGTGGGCGGCAGCTGATCAGTGATTCTTTTTTTTTTTTTAATATATTTTATTGATTTTTCACAGAGAGGAAGGGAGAGGGATAGAGAGCTAGAAACATCGATGAGAGAGAAACATCAACCAGCTGCTTCCTGCACACCCCCCACCAGGATATGTGCCAGCAACCAATGTACATGCCCTTAACCGGAATCGAACCTGGGACCTTCCAGTCCGCAGACCGACGCTCTATCCACTGAGCCAAACCGGTTTCGGCTGATCAGTGATTCTTATCATTGATGTTTCTATCTCTCTCTCCCTCTCCCTTTCTGACATTTTAAAAATATATATTTTTTAAAGAAAACACATGAGCTTCACTTTGGGCTTTGTCATCTTACAATATCCTTTGTGCAGTGTTTTAACTTCCCTCAACTTTCCTTTACCCACCTTTAAAGTGCAATCTATTTTGGGGAAGATGATCAGGAAAGTGATTCCAATGGGTAGAAGTTTTTTTTGGAGGGGATGGGTCATGAAGATATTTAAAAATTGAGCATGGTGATGGTTGTACCACTCTGAATTTACTTTAAAAAACCAGTTCATTGTACACTTTAGGTGACATGTACAGTATATGGATATTTCTCAACAAAGCTGTTCTTTTATTTCTTTTTAAATAAAGACCAGTCTTATAATCAATTGCAGATGTTTACAGAGGCTCCTCAAGATTTGCTCACCATGTCCCAAATCACGGCTGTGATTCCCAGTTGCCTCCAGTCCTGGTGGATCGGATGGTGTGGTTTGCAAAGGAGAAGGTGGCAAGAGGCTTATGGAATTTCGGCAACCCCATTCCCCCGGTCTCATAGGGCACCAGGGCCATTCCCACTGTGCCAGCTCTGCTCCCTTTAACCTGTTGGGCAAAAGAATCCTGCGTGCTCTGGCCAGAAAGTGCATTCTTTCTTAGGTGGCCCGGATGCTTTTTTTAAGGTCGTTTTATGGATTCAAAAGAATAAACAGAGATGTGGAAAGCTTTTGTCAAAATCCTTTTACATGGTTCTTCCAGTGTCATGGGAAATGAGATGTGGCTCTGAATTCATCCCAAAGTGTGTCTTTGGGCAAAAGCACCCAGAACGGCACAACTCCTGCAGAATGCCCACACACTTTGCTGTCAGGACTCAGGGGGGCTTGAGGGTGAGCGAGGCGGCGGTGCCAGCACAGGACCTGGGAGAAGGTAGCGCTTTCTACACTGCCCAGGCCACGTGGACTACAGCAGTACCCGCCCACGTGGGCAGGGTGTTTCTGCTGTTTTGTTTTGGTCTGGCCTCCACCCCGTCAGCCACAGACCTGTGCCTGCACTGAGACTGAATGCTTTGATGGCCCTACTTTTTGGTGGACAGTGGATGCACTCCCAGAGACTGGCAGTTAGACTCTGGTGGCTTCTGAGTCCCTTGTGGGGAGAGTCCAGCCCTAGGTCAAGAACAGACTCAGGCGTCCTCGGCCAGGAGGCCTCCTTGGGCTAGGGGCCGCCACAGTTTGAAGGCTGGCCATGACCCCAATCCTGGCAGGGGTCTCCTCTAGGGTGCTGGCAGGCCTGGGCTAGGGCTGCGGGAGGTTTAGAGGCTGGTCACGCCCCCGATCCTGGTGGGGATCTCCTCTGGGGCACTGGCAGGCCTGGGTTAGGGTCACTGGCGGTTTGGAGGCCGGTCACGCCCCCGATCCTGGTGGGGGTCTTCTCTGGCAGGCCTAGGCTAATGGCCACCCTGGTTTAGAGACTGGTCACGCCCCTGATCCTGGTGGGGGTCTCCTCTGGGGTGCTGGCAGGCCTGGGCTCTGGCGCCGCAAAGGGAGAGGTTCCTGAATCTGCTTCCCACACACCTAGGCTAGGATACATCTTGTAGGAGGCGGCTTTAATGCCAGGGGTCGGTGACCAGGTCCTCCGGAGCCTCGCTTTCTGGGCTGCAGTCCCACGTCTCCCAGTGCCCCAGCCTCGGATGCGCCCATGCAGTTGCCCCCACCACCAGCCACCTCAGCGCAGGCCACAGCAGCTGAAGCCAGCCTCTTGGAAGCCAGGCCACCACACCCACCACCTCTAGTAGCTCTCTGCTGCTTGCTCTCTGTGCCCTGTCCACTGGGGTGGGGGAGTGCTCCCAGCCCAGAGGCCCTCCCTCCCTCCGCAGCCTGGCTTGGGAAGCTGGCCTCATGCTGGGGCTACTATGCCAGCATGCCCACTCGGCTACTATGGGTGCGACTCGGGCCCCACAGAGGCCAACCTGGAGAACGTGGACCCCAGCTCTGCATCCGGCTGCTGCAGATGGCCTCGGTGGTCAACTACCACCTGCTCCTTCCACTGGCCCCATTGATCCCTCTCAGCACCAGCCATTTAGGCGAGGGTGGAGATTGCCCAGGGACATCACCCCTGGAGCGGCTGGCTGGGCCCGGCCACGCCCCCCGGGTCACGATGGGTCCCGGAACCCTCGGGAGGCTGCTGGCCGTGCCCGGCCACACCCCCCCCACCCACGGGTCGCGATGGGTCCCGGGACCCCCGGGAGGCTGCTGGCCGTGCCCGGCCACGCCCCCCCGGGTCGCGATTGAACCTGGGACCCCCGGGAGGCTGCTGGCCGTGCCCGGCCACGCCCCCCCCACCCACGGGTCGCGATGGGTCCCGGGACCCCCGGGAGGCTGCTGGCCGTGCCCGGCCACCCCCCCCCCCCCCACGGGTCGCGATGGGTCCCGGGACCCCCGGGAGGCTGCTGGCCGTGCCCGGCCACACCCCCCCCACCCACGGGTCGCGATGGGTCCCGGGACCCCCCGGAGGCTGCTGGCCGTGCCCGGCCACGCCCCCCCCCCCCCACGGGTCGCGATGGGTCCCGGGACCCCGCGGAGGCTGCTGGCCGTGCCCGGCCACACCCCCCCAACCCACGGGTCGCGATGGGTCTCCGGACCCCCGGGAGGCTGCTGGCCGTGCCCGGCCATGCCGCCCCGGGTCGCGATGGGTCCCGGGACCCCCGGGAGGCTGCTGGCCATGCCCGGCCACACCCCCCCCCCACGGGTCGCGATGGGTCCCGGGACCCCCGGGAGGCTGCTGGCCGTGCCCGGCCACACCCCCCCAACCCACGGGTCGCGATGGGTCCCGGGACCCCCGGGAGGCTGCTGGCCGTGCCCGGCTACACCCCCCCCACCCACGGGTCGCGATGGGTCCCGGGACCCCCGGGAGGCTGCTGGCCGTGCCCGGCCACACCCCCCCCACCCACGGGTCGCGATGGGTCCCGGGACCCCCGGGAGGCTGCTGGCCGTGCCCGGCCACACCCCCCCCCACCCACGGGTCGCGATGGGTCCTGGGACCCCCAGGAGGCTGCTGGTCGTGCCCGGCCACGCCACCCCGGGTCGCGATGGGTCCCGGGACCCCCGGGAGGCTGCTGGCCGTGCCCGGCCACGCCCCCCCGGGTCGCGATGGGTCCCGGGACCCCGCGGAGGCTGCTGGCCGTGCCCGGCCACGCCCCCCGGGTCGCCATTGAACCTGGGACCCCGGGAGGCTGCTGGCCGTGCCCGGCCACGCCCCCCCGGGTCGCGATGGGTCCCGGGACACCGCGGAGGCTGCTGGCCGTGCCCGGCCACGCCCCCCGGGTTGCGATGGGTCCCAGGACCCCCAGGAGGCTGCTGGCTGTGCATACCACGCCCCTCTAGGGTTGCCATCACTCACCAGGACCCCCGGAACTAAGAGGATTTGGCGCCGCCATCTTGGTTTTCTCAATGGCCAGTTAGGCCACCCGGAGTCCCGCCCCCAGCCTCTGGCAGGCCCAATCATGGGCATAGCGGAGGTGCGGTCAATTTGCATGTTTCTCTATTATAATGTAGGATGGGTGTTGAATTTTGTCAAATGCTTTTCTGCATCTATTGATATGATCATGTGATTTTTGTCTTTCAATTTGTTTATGTGGTGTATCACGTTTATTGATTTGCGAATATTGTACCAATCTTGCATCCTGGAATAAATCCCACTTGATTGTGGTGTATGATCTTTTTAATATATTGCTGGATGCAATTTGCTAATATTTTGTTGAGAATTTTAGCATCTATGTTCATCAGAGATATTGGCCTATAATTCTCCTTCTTTGTAGTGTCTTTATCTGGTTTTGGAATTAGGATAATACATAAAAAGAGTTAGGAAGTTTCCTTCCTCTTGGATTTTCTAAAATAGTTTGAGGAGTAGAGGTGTTAGTTCTTCTTTGAATGTTTGGTATAACTCCCCTGTGAAGCCGTCCAGACCTGGGCTTTTGGTGGGAGTTCTTTTTTTTTTTTAATTACTGCTTCTATTTCATCAGTTGTAATTGGCCTATTCAAGTTTTCTGATCCTTCCTGATTTAGTTTTGGGAGATTGTATTTTTCGAGGAATTTATCTATTTCATCCACATTGTCCAGCTTGTTGGCATATAGTTGTTCATACTAATTTCTTACAATCCTTTGTATTTCAGTGGTGTCAGTGGTTACTTCTCCACTTTCATTTCTGATTTTATTTATTTGGATCCTCTCTCTTTGTTTCCTCATGAGTCTGGCTAATGGTGCAACAATTTTGTTTATCCTTTCAAAGAACTAGCTCTTGGTTTCATTGACTTTTTAGCCTCTACATTATTTATTTCTGCTCTAATCTTTATTATTTCCTTTCATCCACTTGCTCTGGGCTTTTCTTGTTATTCTCATTCTAGTTCTTCAAGTTGTAGGGTTAAATAGTTTATTGCTGACTTTTCTTGTGTTTTTTTGTTTTGTTTTGTTTTGTTTTTTGAGATATGCCTATAGTTTTATGAACTTCCCTCTCAAGACTGCATTTGCTGTGTCCCAGAGATTTTGTCTTGTTGTGTGTTCATTTACATTTGTTTTTTAATTCCTTTCTTGATCTCATTGGTAACCCATTCTTTTTTTAATAACATGCTATTTAGCCTCCTTGTGTTTGAGTGTTTTTGGGTGTTTTTACTGTTGTTGATTTATAATTTCACTAGAGGCCCAATGCACAAAGATTCATGCAAGAATAGGCCTTCCTTCACCTAACTGCCAGCACCACCTTTGCTCCAGCCTGGAGCTGCTTTTCCACCTTCGCTCTGGCCAGAGCTGCCTTACGTCTCTCGCCTTGTTGTGTCAATTTGCATATTCCCTCCTTATTGGCTGTGGGCGCCACCATCTTTGTCATGGAGTTACCATCAATTTGCATATTACATCTTTATTAGATAGGATTCTACTATGATCTGACAAGATGCTTGATATGCTTTCAATCTTCTTGAACTTATAGAGACTTGTTTTGTGTCCTTACATGTGGTCTATCTTTGAGAATGATCCCTGTGCACTTGAGAAGAATATATATTTTGCTGTGTTGGGGTGAAATGTTCTAAACTGTCAATTAAATCCTTCTGATCCAGTGTGTCCTTTAGAGTCTCTGTTTCCTTGTTAAGTTCTTTTATTTTTTTTCAGGAAGATCTATCCAGTGAAGGCAGTAGGGTGTTAAACTCCCCTACTATTACTGTATTGTTGTAGATCTCTCCATTAAAGTCCTCTAGAAGTTTTTTATATATTTAGGTGCTTCTATAATGGGTGCACATATGCCAGGGTTATATCTTCTTGTTGGATCAATCCCTTTAGTATTATGTAGTGACCTTTGTTGTCTTTTGTGATGGACTTCATTTTAAAGTCTATTTTGTTGGTTATGAATATTGCTACTCCAGCTTTTTTTCTATTTGCATGGAAAATTTTTTCCCACCCCTGTAGTCTCATCCTATGTGTGTCTTTTGTTTTAAGGTGGATCTCTTGTAGATAGCATATAGTTGGGTCATGCTTTTGTATCCATTCAGCTATCCTATGCCTTTTGATTGGAGCATTTAGTCCATTTACATTTAGGGTTATTATTGATAGGTACTTATTTATAGCCATTTTAATTCTGTATGGTGAGGTTTCTCTCTCTGTTTCTTCTTCTCAGCAATCCCTTACAGCAATCCCTTTAGCATTTCTTATAATGCTGGCTTGGTGCTGATGAACTCCTTTAGCATTTTTTTTTTTTTTTTTTGGTCTTGGTAGCTCTTTATTTGACCTTCTATTTTGAATGATAGCCTTGCTGGATATAGTAATCTTGGTCTCAGATCCTTGCTTTCCATTACCTTGAGTACTACATGCCATTCCCTCTGGCCTATAGAAGTTCAGATAAGAAATCAGCTGTCAGCCTTTTGGGAACTCCTTTGTAGGTAGTAGTTTTCTTTTCTCTTGCTGCCTTTAAGATTCTCTCCTATCTTTAATTTTTTGCATTTTAATTATGATGTATCTGGGCATGGGCCTGTTTGGGTTCTTCTTGTTTGGGGTTCTCTGTGCCTCCTGTACTAGTGTGACTTTTTCCTTTAAAGGTTAGGGAAGTTTTCTGCCATTATTTCTTCAAACACCTTCTCTATTCCTTTCTCCCTTTCTGCCTCTTCTGGCACACCTGCTATTCTAATACTGTTACATTTCCATTGTCCCACAGCTACCTTAAGCTGTCTGTTTTTAAATTGTTTTTTTTTTTTTCATTTTAGTTTTCTGATTGAGTGATATTTTCAACTCTGTCTTCTAATTAACTGATTCAATCATCAGCTTCCCCTAAACTGCTGTGTATTCCTTTCAATATGTTCTTTATTTGTGTTATGTCATTCTTTATCTCAGACTGCTATCCTATCTAATACAAGAGTGATATGCAAATTGAAAGTCTCTCCAACACACAAGATGGCTGCCCCCATGTGGTCAAAGATGGCCACCCCCATGTGGACACAAGATGGCCAGCAGGGGAGGGCAATTGTGTGTGATCAGGCCAGCAAGGGAGGGCAGTTGGGGGAGACCAGGCCAGCAGGGGAGGGAAGTTGGGAGGGACCAGGCCTGAAGGGCAGGGAAGTTGGGGGCAACCAGGCCAGCAGGGAGGGCACTTGGGAGGGACCAGGCTTGAAGGGGAAGGAAGTTGGGGGCGACCAGACCTGCAGGGGAGGGCAGTTTGGGGCAACTAGGCCTTTAGGGGGGAGGGGGCAGTCAGGGGCGACTAGGCCAGCAGGGAAGGGCAATTAGGGGTGACCAAGCTGGCAAGGGAGGGAAATTAGGGGTGACCAGGCTAGCCGGGGAGGGCAATTAGGGGCAATCGGGCAGGCAGGGGAGCAGTTAGATGTCAATCAGGCTGGCAGGGGAGTGGTTAAGGGGTGATCAGGCTGGCAGGCAGAAGCGGTTAGGGGCAATCAGGCAGGCAGGCAGGCGAGCGGTTGGGAGCCAGCAGTCCTGGATTGTGAGAGAGATGTCTGACTGCCCGTTTAGGCTTGATCCCATGTGATGGGGCCTAAATGGGCAGTCGGACATCCCTTGAGGGATCCTAGATTGGAGAGGGTGCAGGCTGGGTTGAGGGACACATACACACACACACACACACACACACACACACACACACACACACACACCGGCCCCTATGCACGAATTTTGTGCACCGGGCCTCTAGTTTTTTCATAGTTACTATACCTTTTTTCATGCTTTGAGCATTTTTACCATCATTACTCTGAACTCTATTTCAGATAAATTTCTTATCTCTGCTTCATTTATCTCTTCTTCTGGAAAATTCTGTAGTTCTTTCATTTAGGGGTTGTTTCTTTGTCTCCTCATTTTGGCTTTCTGTTTGGGTTTGTGACTATGTATTAGGTAGGTCCTCTATACCTCTCAATCTCTAGTGCAGGACAGTGTTAAATGCTGTTTCTGACTAATTAAATCATGCTTAGACTCAAAGTCCCCAGAGACCACCTCTGCCTACAGACTGATAGGATTCCAAATTGAATTGCCCCCCAGGCAATTGTCCTCAGGTGTGGTGGGAGTTTTTTTTTCAATAAGGTGGGGCAGTTCCTTCTGCCTGGAGGCTAATTGTTATTTTTAATCTCTTAAGTGGCCTCAGGGCAAGGTGTTTTCCAATAGGGTGTGTTGACTGTCTTCCCCCAGGCAAGGCAAATGTCTATGTGGGAAAGATGTCCTCTGCTGCGTGAGGGAATGACCTAGCACAGGAAACTTGGGATGTCTGTCTTCTGAGCTCTATCCCCCAAGTCCCCAGTCCTGCTCTCACAGTTCTCATAGCTCCAGTCCACTTCACCCTCCCTCTGCTAGAGCACAAGGTGGATGGCTCCACAGGGAATTTTGTGCATTGGACCTTTAAGAAGGTGCCTGAATTTTCAGTTGTTACTCCCTGGCAGACAGCCCTCTGTTGCTTTTTACATCCAGATGTCATGTGGGTACCCTTCTCCGTTTGGTGCTCTCTGCTGGGGGGCCCAGCATGGGGATTAGATCCCAGAGTTCTCAGTGGCAACTCCCCACAGCTGATATCTCTCTCTGGGACTTCAATTGCTGTCTGTGGGTGCCTGGCCATCCCTTTCCAGCCTCTGCCCCTCCTACCAATTTCTATGTGGTCTCCAATTTCAGAACTCAGGTATCAGGATTCTCTCCTGCAAGTTTTCCATTGATTATTCAGGAAGTGTTCCTGTATTTTAGTTGTAATACCAGTTTGTTCCTAGGAGCATGTACGTGCAAGCATCCACTTACTCTGCCACCATTTTTAATCCCTGGGCCATCTCTTTGAAAGTAATGTCTTGCCATTATGGATAATAGTATGGAGTTTCCTCAAAAATTAAAAATGGAACTCCAATTTGACCCAGTGATCCCACTTCTAGGAATATATCCTAAGAAACGTGAAACAGCAATCAGAAAGAATGTATGCACCCCTATGTTCATAGCAGCGCAATTTATAATAGCTAAGATTTGGAAACAGCCTAAGTGCCCATCAGCAGATGAGTGGATAAAAAAACTGTGGTACATTTCCACTACATAGCAATAAAAAGAGAACTCTTACCATTTGCAACAGCATGAATTGACATGGAGAACATTATGCTAGATGAAAGAAGCCAGTCAGAGAAAGACAAGTATCACATGATTTCACTCATATGAGGAGTCTAATGAACTAAATAAACTATGAGCAAAAATAGACCCAGAGACATAGAAGCATGAACAGACTCTTGAACCTCAGAGGGAAGGCAGGAGAGGGTGGGTGAGAAGAGATCAACCGTAGGTATAACCATGGGGTGATAAGGGCCTGGGGGTGGGGATGAGAGTGGGCTGGAAGAGGTTAATGGGGGAAAAAAGGGACCTATGTAATACTTTCCACAATAAAGATTTTTAAAAAATGAAAAAAATTAAAGTTGTGTTTACACACAGTTGATCCCCACTAAAAACCTCTGGTTTAGAATTGGCAACTACTGTAACTATCATCATGCAATAAATATGTGGGAGTTTTATTTAAAAATTTAAAAGTCTTTCCCTCTGGGGAGCTGGAAATAGAATAGGCGATATTTGAGGAGCACTGTTTTTCATAACAAGCAATAGAGTGCTATTTGACCCTTAAACTATGTGTATGTATAACTTTGATGAAATGTATAGTACATTAAAAAATAAGAAAGTAATGCCTTAATGAATCTATTATCTCCTCATTGGAATTTAGAGGCCCTCATCATTTATTGTACTCAACTGAAAAAATAGAAAATAAATGTCATTTAACATTCTGTAACATAGGAAAGAGAATATGTATTTGATGTAGTGAAATACCTAAAAATGTAGACACAGTACATTTTCTGGACCTAAGAGAGAAAAGAATACTTACTGTTATAACCTAAATGAACTTGTGGTACCTTGTAGCCAGTTTCATAATGCTACCATGTTTAGAGGACACATTGGTCTGACACCTGGCATTGAAAAAAAGTGTAATCTTTGCTCAGAGTTTCAAATAAGGAAGAGATGATGATAAATAGTAAACATTTATCATAATTATTTTTACTCGTCTATATTGCCAGAGTTTTAGTGGTAACTGTTCAAAAATATCTTTTATACTCTATTTTTTCTCCATCAATTCTGTATTTTTTTCAAGAATAAGCTCCCTACCCTACCCTTCATAAATCTAATACAATTTAGCCTCTTCACTTCTCCAATTATTCATTCAAACTTTATCACCATCAGCTAAACAAAATTCCTGATAGCTGAATATATACAGAAATATTTTTAGAAGGTGATAGAGGGGTGAGTAAATAAAACAAAGTTATGAATTCCAAGACATTACAGTTTTGTCCCTGAAACCTTGATGAATATAATATAATTGTGCTTTTTTCCCCTCTTTTTCTGTTTTAGCCAAGACTGAAAAAATTAAGCCATCACATGAAAAGTTTGCTCAAGATGAAACCACTTTAATTGAAGTAGATAAAACTAGTTTTCCTGATGTTGTTTCAAGAAAGCAATCACAAACCTTTGTCAATATCCAAAATCTCTCTCTCAATTACCATGTGCAAAGAAGAGTGGCTAGTATTTCCACACCTCACAAACCTTCTAAAGCTGTTTGTTGGAGCATTCCAGAGACTGCTACTGGTTCCATATTTCTTCCAAGTTTTCATCCAGTTTCCAGGCGAGTGTTTGGGAAAGAAACAAGCCAAATCGAAAAATCAAAATCAAGAAAACCAAAGGAAGAGCCATCTAAAATGGAAACAATTTCTGTTGATGACATGCTGAAAGATATTCTGATTCTCTCCTCAGAGTTCTCCAAACGTTTAAATGCCCCTTCCTCAGTTACCAGTCCAAAACTCAAGGAAGTTCACCCTGAGTATTCTAGGACCTATACTTTTAAGCACCCTCTAATAGATTTAAGTGCAACAATGCCATGCCCTCTCCCAAGAACGATGCCTGTTCAAGCACAAGAACATTTACAACCGTCTGACCAATTACAACCAAGTACGGCAGTGATAAATATTAATCCTTTTCTTGATACTGTTCTCCTACCAGCACCAGTTTTACCAAGAAAACCTCACAGACAGTCTGAAATAGGTATGTCTATTCTGAACCTGGTCTGTAAAAATGGGGTCAGAGAAAAGGGAAGAGAAAGGCATACAAACAAATGGTGTCCCCCACTTGAGTTTGCAGAGTGGAATGGTTGGATTGCTCTTTGCCCATACATTTAATGTAGGGGCCAGAATGCAGTAACAGAAGTTTTGATCTTGCAGGTCTAATAAGACCAAATTGGGCATTCCACCCAAATGGTGGTGGTGGGAAACAGAGAAGGAAGTTCAAAAGATCAAAAAATATAATATAAAGGAACAGTGACAATGAACAATCATTCAGAAGGTAATCTAGATGAACTCTAGAAGCAGAATGTCAAGGCTAATGGACGCCTTTATGGGCAGATTACCATGGATTATTCCAATTCATTAAAAGATTAACAATTATAATGAAATCATAACAACATCAACATTAATTTTCACAAGTATTCAAAGTTGTTCCGTTTTTTAATTTTTTCTAGAAACTCAGGTAATAGAAAATGAAAATCTGGAAAATGTTCCAAAGCAAAGCTTGCCAACCCCACCTGAAGGTAAATGCTAGGTTTATGTTATTCTTTTAAAGTTATATATAATATTATCTCTCTGTAAAAGTATTCAATATGGACGAGTAAAAATAATTATGATGAATGTTTACTATTTATCATCATCTCTTCCTTATTTGAAACTCTTTGAGCAAAGATTACACTTCTTTTCAATGCCAGGTGTCAGACCAATGTGTCCTCTAAACATGGTAACATTATGATACTGGCTACAAGGTACCACAAGTTCATTTAGGTTATAACAGTAAGTATTCTTTTCTCTCTTAGGTCCAGAAAATGTACTGTGTCTACATTTTTAGGTACTTCACTACATCAAATACATTTTCTCTTTCCTATGTGACAGAATGTTAAATGACATTTATTTTCTATTTTTTCAGTTGAGTACAATAAATGATGAGGGCCTCTAAATTCCAATGAGGAGATAATAGATTCATTAAGGCATTACTTTCTTATTTTTTTAATGTAATATGCATTTCATCAAAATTATACATACACATAGTTTAAGGGTCAAAAAACTTGTGTGTTTGAGTATGTCTGTGTGATTCATACATATGTCTCACTTCATTTTTAGTTCCTTAAGCTGTTTACTCAGCAACTATTTTTAAAATATTGACTATAAACCAAACTTTGTACTGATGTTGGGAACACAAAACCTGCAGTATTCTTAATCTGGCTGGGGCAGATAGACATGTAATAATGAGAGTTAGCTACTTGACATGTGCCAGTTACTGTTTTAACATCATTACAGACCTATAAAAATTTTTACAAATACAGTGTTTGGTAAACAACAATTACCAGGCATATAAAGAGAAAGACAAAATAAGTGAAAACTAGCAGAAACAGTAAGCAGTAGAAACATACCCACAGGAGTTCTAGGTATTAGAATGAACAGATATATATTTCAAAATAATCCAATGACTTCTGGTTCTGTCTAAGATTGAGTAGCTTGTATTGGACAAGTCCTTTCACCAAAATCACATACGAAAACTGTCCAAAATATAGAACCCATCTTTTTAAGGTATTGGAGATTATCCATTACAGAGAAGACTGGAGTGGCTATGATCCTTGAAATAAGGGAAGCCTGTGAGTTAGTTCTACATTTTCCTTGTCTTTTTGCCAGTTTGGAGACTAGAGCACAAGTAGATATTGGTAGTATTACTGGGTTGAGGAGATAGCAATCAGGCAGTGGGACTGCCAATATAGCTGGGACTTGAGGGGCAAAATATCAGAGAGGAGACAACTGAATCTAAATATCTACATACAAATTCCTTTAAGGGTGTTGGCTGATTTCTAAGCTGTGCATGTGCAGGACAATACTCTAAGAAACACAGCTGAAAACATCAGCTGAAGTGCTAAAAAAACTGCAATAGATTTTCACAGTTGCACAGGAGACAATTCTTGAAGTTTAAGCTCTGACCAAATGAAGGGACTTTTGTAAATACCCAGGGTTTTTTGCCCTACCTTGTATGATTACTACAATCAATTTAGTTAATATCCATCACTTCGCATAGTTATAATTTTTTTTCTTGTGATGAGAAGTTTTAAGGTTTACTCTGTTAGCACATTTAAAATATAGCAATAATATGAATTTCTGAGCTCACTATTTCTTCTGTTATCACCATCTGTGACATAAATTAACTGCTGGATCTCTTCCATATCAAAAATCTAAATAAGTCATGCTGCCATCTCTGATTTATTAAGTTTATTCCACTCTGGTGGTCTCCTCTTTGGAAAGTTTTAGGTGAGTTTAAGGGCCCTCAGATTATTCAGAGATCTATCAGGGAATTCCTAACCACCTCTTTACCCAATCTCCCTCCTTTCCACTCAAAACCAAATGCTTTGGCTTAGACCATATGGGTTAATGATCTGGAACCACAGCACAGAATTATGTCTTAGCTCAATCACCTTTACTTCTTAATCAATTTCCTTTACTAGGAGGAGGAATCTATGTCATGCCGTACACCATCCTTCTTTATTCTGTGGTTAGCTTTCACATCTATTGATCTGAAGTAGGCAAACAAGGCCTATTTTAGAAATTAAAAATTGAACATTGTTTTCTTTATTCTAGGATGCATTATTACCTCTCATTGAAGCAATAGCATAAAAATTACTGAGATTGTAAAATATGTTGCTGCAAGTAATACAGCAAGAATGTCTGGAAAAGTAAAAAGTATTTAATAAAATTTCAAAATATTTTCTTGCCACACTTGGGTGTATACTTGGACAGGCCATTTTTTCTGTTTTAGATGTCTTTTATTTATGTTTTGACTATTAAATTTATTGGAGTGACATTGATTAATAAGATTATAGAAGTTTCAAGTGTATAATACTGTAATTCATCATCTGTATATTGCATTGTGTTCACATCACCCAAAATTTAATTTCCTCCCATCACCATATACGTATTTGTCCTCCTTTACCCTCTTCAACTTCCCTCTACCCTCTTTCCCTCTAGTAACCACCATACTGTTATCTGTATCAGTGAGTTTTTTTATTTGTTTACTAGAGGCCCGGTGCACGAAATTCATGCTGGGGGAGGGTCCCTTCAGTCTGGCTTGCACCCTCTTGCAATCTGGGACTGCTGGCTCCTAACCACTTGCCTGCCTGCCTTATTGCCCCTATCCACTCTGCATGCCTGTCTGATTGCCCCAAATCACTCTGCCTGCCTGCCTGATCACCCCTAACTGCTCGCCTTCCTGCCTGATTGCCTCTAACCACCTCTGCCTGCCTTCCTGATCACCCCTAACTGCCTCATTGCCCCTAACCCCTCTGCCTGCCTGCCTGATCACCTCTAACTGCCTCTACCTGCCTGCCTGATCACCCCTAACTGCCTCATTGCCCCTAACCACTCTTCCTGCCTGCTGATCACCCCTAACTGCTTGCCTACGTGCCTGATCACCCCTAACTGCTCACCTGCCTGCCTGATTGCCCCTAACTGCTCACCTGCCTGCCCGATCACCCCTAACCACTTCTACCTCAGCCCCCGCCGCCCCACTTCATCCAGAAGGTCATCCAGAAGGACATCCAGAATGAAGTCCGGAAGGTCGTTTGGCTGTTCAGTCTAATTAGCATATTATGCTTTTATTATTATAGATTTGTTACTTTATGGTTTATATCCCATATATGAGTAAAATCACATGGTTCTTGTCCTTTTCTATCTGATTTATTTTGCTTAGCATGATAGTCTCAGTTCCATCTATGTTGTCTCAAATGGCAGTATTTCATTTTAATGGCTGAGTAGTATTTCAATGTATATATGTACCACACCTTCTTTACCTAATAATCCATCTAAGCACATTTAAGTTGTTCCATTGTCTTGGCTACCATGAATAATGCTGCAATGAACATTGGGGTACATGTATCTTCACAAAATGCTTTCAATTTGAGGGGGGATAAATATTCAAAAAGGGGGTTGTTGGGTCATGTGGTAGCTCTATTTTTAATTTTTTTTTTAAGAACCTCTATGCTGTTTTCCATAGTGGCTCTACCAAGTTACATTCTTACCAGTTGTGTATGAGGGTTCTTTCTTCTACACATCCTCTCCAACACTTGTTATTTCTAATCTTATTGATAATATACACCAATAAAAGAGAAATATGCAAATTGCCCATACCTCCACGATGCCCACCAGCCAATCAGAAGTGAGTATGAAAATTAACCCAACAAAGATGGCAGGTTAATTTGCATATGCAGGCACGAAGTGGCTGGGGTTGGGGCGGCCACTTGTGCATGTGCCGGTACCAAGCGGCCTGCATCCCAGGGACAGGCATCCTCGGGACCCAGGCTGCTCTAAGCCTGTAGGCCTGCATGTAGGCCCGGAGCAGCCGGGTTCCCAGAATGACCCTTGATCACTCCAGGCCTATGCGCGCAGGCACGAAGCAGCCGGGGGTGGGTCAGGAACATAGCCGGAACCCAGGCGCTCTGAGCCGGTGCGCGCACGCAAGTGGCCAGGGGCAGGGCGGGAAAAGCAGCGAGAAAGCAGACAGCAGGGCCCTGCTTGCCCCTGGCTGTGGCAGCGAGGGCAAGCAGTCCCCCACAGGGCCCTCACAGAGAGAAGTCACCAGGGCCCTGCTTGCCCCTGTGACGGTGAGACAGAGAGCAGACATCAGGGCCTTCCTTGCCCCTGGCCCCGGTGGCTAAGGGCAAGCAGGCCCCCACAGAGAGCAGACACCAGGGCCTGCAGTGGCATCAAGCAGGTAGGTCTGCAGAGAGCAGAGAACCATAGGGAACAGGCCTAAGCCGTCAGTAGGACATCCCCTGAGGGCTCCCAGATTGGAGAGGGTGCAGGTCAGGCTTAGAGACCCTCCACCCCCGTGCACAAATTTTGTGCACCGGACCCCTAGTAGCTATTATTACAGGTGTGAGGTGGTATCTCATTGTGGTTTTGAATTTCCCTTACAGCTAGTAAGTTAAGCATCTTTTCATATATCTGTCGGCCATTTGTCTGTTCAGTTCCTCTGCCCATTTTAAAAATTGAATTGTTTTTTGCTGCTGAGTTGAATAAGTTCTTTATATAATATATTTAAATATATTTTTATTGATCTCAGAGAGGAAGGGAAAGGGAGAGAGAAAAAGAAATATCAATGATGAGAGAGAATCATTGATTGGCTGCCTCCTGCAAGTCCCCCACTGGGGATTGAACTGGCAACCTGGTCATGTGCCTGAGCCATGCCAGCGGGGCTATATATTTTTTATATTAGACCCTTATAGGAGATAATGTTGCAAGTATTCTTTTGCATTCCATTGGTTGCCTTTTTGTTTTGTTGATCATGTTGTTGTTTTCTGTTATTGTTTATGGGCTGCTTATTTATTTATTTATTTTCTATGCAGAAGCCTTTTCATTTGATACAGTCCCATTTCTTTATTTTTGCTTTTACTTCCCTTGCTTTTGGGGTCAAATTCATAAAATACTCTCTGAGATCAAGGTCCATAAGTTTAATACCTGTGTTTTCTATGTGTATAATTGTTTCAGATCAGACTTTAATTTAGGTCTTTGATCCATTTTGAGTTAATTTTTGTGTATGGGGTCATATAGCAGTCTAGTTTCATTCTTTTGCATGTGACTTTCTAATTTTCTTAGCACCATTTATTGAATAAACTTGTTTCTCCATGATATGTTTTTTGCTTTTTTGTCAAAAATTAGTAGTTCAACTCTAGCTGGTTTGGTTCAGTGGATATAGTGTTGGTCTGCAGACTGAAGAGTCCCTGGTTCAAAACTGGTGAAGGGCACATGCCTGTGTTGTGAGCTCAGTCTCCAGTAGGGAGTATGCAGGAAGCAGCCAATCAGTGATTCCCTGTCATCATTGATGTTTCTATCTCTCTGTTTCTCTCCCTTCCTCTCTAAAATCAATAAAAAAAATAAAAATATATATATATATATATATATATATATATATATATATATATATATTAAAAATTAGTAGTCCATATACATGTGGGTTTATTTCTAGGCCCTCAATTCTGTTAAATTGGTTCTGCCAATACTATGCAGTTTTGATTACTGTAAATTTGTAGTATAATTTGAAGTTAGGGATTTTGATAACTCCAGCTTTCTTCTTTTTTCTCAAGATTGCTTTGACTATTGCGGGTCTTTTGTGGTTCCATTGAAATATGATGATTTTTAAATTCTATTTCTTTGAGAAATGCCAATGGGATTTTGATGGGGATTGCATTAAATCTGTATATTGCTTTGGGTAATATGGCCATTATAACTCTGTTGATTCTTCCAATCCATGCACTCAAAAAATATCTTTCCATTTCTTTTCATCTTCTTCATTTCCTTTTCAGTAATGTGTGATGGTACCTTATTGTCATTTTGATTTGCATCTCTCGGATGCTTAGTGACTTTGAGCATGTTTTCATATGTCTCTTGGCATTCTATATGTCCTCTTTCAAAAAGTGTCCATTTAGGTCCTTTGCCCATTTTTTGATTGGATTGTTTATCTTCCTTTTGTTAAGTTGTATGAGTTCCCTGCACATTTTTGAGATTAAACCCTTATCGGAGATAACATTGTTTGGCAAATATGTTCTCCCATGCAAGTGGACTCGCTTGTTATTTTGTAATGGTTTCTTTTGCTGTGCAGAAGCTTTTTATTTTGATGTAGTCTCATTTGCTTATTTTCTTCATTTCCATTACCCTAGGAACTATATTGGTAAATATATCGCTATGACATATGTTTGAAATTTTGCTGCCTATAGAGCCTTCTAAGGTTTTGATGGTTTCCCATCTTATGTTTAAGTCTTCTATCCATTTTGAGTTTATTTTTGTGTATGGTGTAAGTTGGTGGTCTAGTTTCATTTTTTGCATGTATCTGTACAACTTTCCCAACACCAGTTATTGAAGAGACTGTCTTGCTTTCATTGTATGCTCTTTGTCAAATATTAATTGAGCATAATGGCTTGGGTCAATTTCTGGTTTCTTTGTTCTGTTACATAGATCTATATGTCTGTTCTTGTGCCAGTACCAGGAAGGCTTGAGAACAGTGGCTTTGTAGTATAGCTTGATATCTGGTATTGTGATCCCTCCAGCTTTGTTCTTCTTTCTCAAGAATCCTGCAGCTATTCGGGGTCTTTTTTTATTCCAGATAAATTTTTGGAGAGTTTGTTCGAGGTCTTTGAAGTATGCCATTGGTATTTTAATGGAGATTGCATTGACTCTATAGATTGCTTTGGACATTTTAATGATGTTGATGCTATCAATCCATGAATATGGTATATTCTTCCATTTGTTCATGTCTTCCTCTATCTTATCAGTGTCCTGTAATTTTCTGAGTACAGGTCCTTTACCTCCTTGGTTAAATTTATTCCTAGGTATCTGAATTTTTTTGTTGCAATGGTAAATGGGATTGTTTTTTTATTTTCTCTTTTTGTGAGTTAATTATCCTCCTATATAATAAAGAGGTTATATGCAAATTGACCATCATGCCCTAGCACAAGATGGCTGCCACCATGTGGTCACAAGATGGCCACCCCCATGTGTCACAAGATGGCTGACACAAGATGGCTGGCAGGCAAGGACAGTTGTGCGTGATCAGGTTGGCAGGGGAGGGCAGTTAGGGGCGACCAGGCTAGTAGGGGAGAGCATTTGGGGGCAACCAGGCCAGCAGGGGAGGGAAGTTGGGGGCAATCCGGCTGGCAGGGGAGCAGTTAGGTGTTGATCAGGCTGGCAGGGGAGTGGTTAGGGGTGATCAGGCTGGCAGGCAGAAACAACTAGGGGCAATCAGGCAGGCAGGCAGGCAGGCAGGCAGGCAGGCAAGTGGTTGAGAGCCAGCAGTCCCAGATTGTGAGAGGGATGTCTGATTGCCGGTTTAGGCTTGATCCCCCGAGGGGTCCCAGATTGGAGAGGGTGCAGGCTGGGCTGAGGGCCCCCCCTCCAGTGCACGAATTTCATGCACCAGGCCTCTAGTTGGTGTATAAAAAAGCCATAGATTTCTGGGTGTTAATTTTGTAACCTGCTATGTTGCCAAGTTCATTTATTAATTCTAGTAGTTTTTTGATGGAGGCTTTAGGGCAGTGATGGTGAACCTATGACACGCATGTCAGCACTGACACATGTAGCCATTTCTGATGACACGCGGCCGCTGAGGCGGCCGCATGCCGAGGATGAAACATTTGCTGCTCCTGAGGATAAAACATTTGCGAAATAATGTTTTTTCCTCAAAGTGACACACTACCCGAGTTATGCTCAGTTTTTTTGGTGAAGTTTGACAACCAAGCTCAAAAGGTTGCCCAGCCGAAACCGGTTTGGCTCAATGGATAGAGCGTCGGCCTTCGGACTCAAGGGTCCCAGGTTCGATTCCGGTCAAGGGCATGTACCTTGGTTGCGGGCACATCCCCAGTAGGGGGTGTGCAAGAGGCAGCTGATCGATGTTTCTCTCTCATCGATGTTTCTAACTCTCTATCCCTCTCTCTTCCTCTCTGTAAAAAATCAATAAAATATATTAAAAAAAAAAAAGGTTGCCCATCACTGCTTTAGGGTTTTCTATGTCATTTGTGAATAATGACAATTTTATTTCTTCTTTTCCAATTTGGATGCATTTTATTTCTTCTTATCTGATTGCTATGGCTAGCACTTGCAGTACTATGTTGAACAAGAGTGGTGAAAATTGGCATCCCTGCCTTGTTCCTGTTCTTAGGGGAAATGGTTTTAGTTTTTGCCCATTGATTATGATGTTGGCTGTAGGTTTGTCATATAAGGCTTTTATTATGTTGAGGCATGATCCCTCTATTCACACTTTGCTGAGAGTTTTTTCAGCAAAAGGTGTTGAATTTTGTTAAATGCTTGTTCTGCATCAATTGATATGATTATGTGATTTTTGTGTCTCAATTTGTTTATGTGATGTATAACATTTATTGATTTGTGGATTTTGTACCAGCCTTGCATCCCTGAAAGAAATCCCAATTGTTCATGGTGTATGATCTTTCTAATGTAATGCTGAATCCGATTTACTAGAATTTTGTTGAGGATTTTGGCATCTATGTTCATGGGGGATATTGGCCTGTAATTTCTTTTTTTTTTTGTAGTGCACTTATTTGGTTTTATGATTAGGGTAATGCTGGATTCATAGAAAGAGCTTGGAAGTGTGTCTTCCTCTTGAATTTTTTGGAATAGTCTGAGGACAGATTTTAGTACTTCTTTGAATGTTTGGTAAAACTCTCATGTGAAGCCATCTGGCCTGGGCTTTTGTTTGCTGGAAGCTTTTTGATGACTGCTTCAATTTCCTCCTTAGTTATTGGCTTGTTGAGATTTTTTGATTCTTCTTGATTGAGTGTTGGAAGTTTGTATTTTTCTAGGAATATGTCCATTTCCTCTAAGGTTGTTTAGTGTGTTGAACTAGAGATGTACATAGACTTTTTTTTTTTTTACAATCCTTTGTATTTTCATGGGGTCTGTTATTATTTCACCTCTTTCATTTCTGATTTTGTTTATTTGAGTTCTCTCTCTTTGCTTCTTTGTGAGCCTGGTTCACCAATATTGTTTATCCTTTCAAAAAACCAGGTCTTGGTTTCATTGCTCTTTTGTATTGTTATTGTTGTTGTTTTTGCATTTTTTTTCTCTATTTTATTTACTTATACTCTGATCTTTATCATCTCATTCCTTTTGCTCACTCTGGGCTTTTCTTGTTGCTGTCTCTCTAATTCTTTAAGTTGTAGAGTTAGATAATTTATTACCAGTTTTCCTTTTCTTTCTTTCTTTCTTTCTTTCTTTCTTCTTTCTTTCTTTCTTTCTTTCTTTCTTTCTTTCTTTTCTTTCTTTCTTTCTTTTTTTTTTGAGGTAGTCCTGTAATGCTATGAACTTCCCTCTCAGGATTGCTTTCACTGTGTCCCATAGGTTTTGGATTGTTGTGTTTTCGTTGTCATTCATTTCTAGGATGTTTTTAATACCTTCTTTGATCTTTTTGGTAACCCAATCATTATTTAATAGCATGCTATTCAGCCTCCAAGTATTTGAATTTTTTAATTGTTTTTATTATAGTTGACTTTTAATATTATGCCATTGTAATCTGAGAAGATACTTGATATGATTTCAATCTTCTTGAATTTGGGAAGACTTTGCCAATATGTGGTCTATCTTATAAAATGTTCCATGTTCACTTGAGAAGAATGTATATTCTGTAGCTTTGGGGTGAAATGTTCTGAAGATGTCCATTAAGTCCATCAGATCTAGTGAGTAATTCAAAATTGCTCTTTCTTTGCTGATTTTTTGTCTAGAGGATTTATCCAGTGATGTCAGTGGTGTATTAAAGTCCCTTTCTATGATTGTATTGCTGTAAATATCTCCCTTGATATCTTCCAGAAGGTTTTTTTTTTTTTTTTTTTTTTAGGTATTTGGGTGTTCCTGCATTGGGTGCATATATGTTTACCAGGGTTATATCCTCTTGTTGTATCAATCCATTTAGTATTATGAAGTGGCCTTCCTTATCTTTTGTCATGGCCTTCACTTTGAGGTCTGTTTTGTCAGATATAAGTATTGCTACCCAGCTTTTTTTTTTTATTTCCATTTGCCTATAAGATATTTTTCCATCCCTTCATTTTCAGTCTGTATGAGTCTCTTGTTCTGAGGTGGGCCTCTTTAGACAGAAAATATATGGGTCATGTTTTCTTATCCATTCAGCCACTCGCTTCTTTCAATTGGAGCATTTAATCCATTTACATTTAAAGTTATTATTGATAGGTACTTGTTTGTAACTGTTTTTATTTTTTGTGCCTGTGTTTCTTCTCCCCTCACCCCCTTTTCTTTCTTCTTTTTACAACAGTCGCTTTAGCATTTCTTGCCTTGCTGACTTGGTAGTGATAAACTCCCTTAGCCTTTCGTAGTCTGTGAAGCTCCTGATTTCCCCTTCAATTTTGAATGATAGCCTTGCTGGATAGAGTATTCTTGGGTTCAGTCCCTTGCTTTGCATCACTTTATATACTTCCTTCCATTCCTTTCTGGCCTGATGTGTTTCTGTTGAGAAATCATTTAATAATCTAATAGGAGGTCACTTTTAGGTAACTTTCTGTCTCTCTCTTCCAGCTTTTAAGATTCTCTCTTTGTCGTTAATGTTTGCCATTGTAATTATCATGTGTCTTGGTGTGGGTCTTTGTGAGTTATCTCGTTTGTGACTCTCTGTAATTGTGTGACTTTTTTCTTCTTCAAGTCAGAAAAGTTTTCTGACATTATTTCTTCGAATTGGTTTTCTAGTCCTTGCTCTTCTCTTGTGGTGCTGGCACCCCTATAATATGTATATTGCTTCATTTAATGTTGTACCAAAGCTCCCTCAGGCTCTCTTCCTGTCTTTTGATTTATTTCTCCAATTGAAGTTCAGATTGTGTGTGTTCTGCTTCCCTGTCTTCTAATTCACTAATTCGGTCCTCTGCTTCTCCTAGTCTACTGTTGAAAGCTTCCATAGTGTTTTTTATTATAGCTATATCACTCTTTCTTTCCTCTTGGTTCTTGCATAGGTTGTTGATTTTCTCATCCATTTAGTTTATGAATTGTATGACCCTTATTCTGAATTATTTTTCGGATATATTTCATACCTCTGTTTCATTTAGTTCCTTTTCTGGCAATTCCTCCTTTTCTTTCCTTTGGCGGTTGTTCTGTCTCCCCATTTTTGCTTTCACTGAAGGATCTAGGTGTAGAGTCACACAGGGCCTGTGGCTTCTGCGATAGGCTTGGTGGTGAGTGGTGTGGTTGTACCTCAGGCGGTCGTGGTGGCTGTTCCTCACACAGCTTTTCACGCTGTTGCAGGCTGCAGCTACTCCTTGGGCAGTCACACCAGCAGGTGCTGGCGTGGGCACAGTGTCTGGGGATAAACCTTCAGGCCTATGGGAGGGGAATGCATTTGGGAACTCACAGGAGCCTGCGGCTGTGGAGGCTTGAGTCCCGGTGTCCGTGGTTCTGCAGCCAAGGCAACAGGTCCCTGGCCGGAGTGACTGTAGGATTTCGGTCGTGTCTGAGAGCACCCTGGGTGAAAATGAGGCTGTGCTCCTAGTCAAAGCAGCTCTCCTCTTCAAGATGGAATGGCCTCTGCAGCAGAGCTGGCCTCCCCAGGAGTGATTAGAGTGATAGCAGAGGCTGCCCGACTAGGTGAGCCCGGTCCACTAGCCCCTGAATGTCCTGAGGGATCTAACTATCACACACACACACACACACACACACACACACACACACACACACACACCCCACATCCACAAACTCACCTTTCTCTCCCTCACTCACACTCTCTTCTTCACTGCCATCCTTCTGGCCACTGTCTTCCAATATCTGTTATTTCTTCTTGATGAATTTTCCCCTTTATCATTACAAAATGTCCATTTGTTGTCTCATATTACCTTTTTATCTTTAAATGTATTTTGTCAGATATAAGTATGGCTACACCTGCTTTTCCCTGGAAGCCATTTTATTGGAGTATCATTTTCCATCCTTTCACTTTGTTCTATGTTTGTCTTTGTAGCTGAGATGTGTCTCATGAAGGCAGCATATATAGCTGGGTTTTGTTTTTTATTCAGCCCACTACTCTGTGCCTTTTAACTGGTAAGTTAAGTCCTTAGAGGATGATTACTGATATATGAGGATTTTAATTTTGTTTTCTGGTATTGCTGTATCACCATTGTTTCTTTTCCCTTGTGTTTCTTTTTGTTTGTTTTAGTTTGATGGTCTTTTATGATGTTTTCCTCCATTTCATTTTTTGTTGTTAGGTGTTTCAGTTCTAGATTTTTTTGTGGTCATTATTAAGTTTATGCAAAAGAAATGTACATATATACAATAGTGCTCTTTCTTCTGAGTCCATCTTATCTCTATTCACCAGTGTAAGTTCTTTCAAATTTCACTCTAAGTGATAACACATTTGTTTCATGTATTTTTTTGTTGTTGTTTATTTAGGTATTATTAAACCTAGAAAACGAGATGAGTCAGAGTCAAAAGTTGTTCGTGGTGAAGGTTTTAAGACTGTTTCAGCCACAAAATATGAAACAATAGCAGCAATGACCAACCTGGCTATAGTAAACTGTCAAATATATGGAAGAAATGCACTTAATCTTAAGGTATGCTAGATTGTTTTTAATGGCATGTTTTGTTGTATTATCAATTATTTTTGCTTTAGGTTTCCTTACTTAAGTTAGTATTAAAGGAATCTTTCTTATTGCAATAGAGACTTCCTCAGGAACACATTAAAATTGCATCTCTAAACATATCTGTCCTAGTTTGCCTTCATTCCAGTTTTTAAAAATGCTTATGTCCAAAGCAATTATAATGCTTTTTTTTATTACTTAACATGATTAAAATAGTGGGATTCAGAATTATCATTAATTTATCAACAATTTTTGGCCTTTGTGCCAACTCTAACACTAGGCTAGCTTTTCACTGAATATAAGCCCAGTATAATGAACTAGAGGCCTGGTGCATGAAAATTCGTGCACTCTCGGGGGTGGAGGGGTCCCTCAGCCCAGCCTGCACCTTCTCACAGTCCAGGAGCTCTCAGTCAATGGGGAGTAGGCCTAAGTCACAGTCTGGCCTCTCTCTGCAGGAGGCAACTGGTGGGCCAAGCAGGGGACGGTGAGCGGCGAGTTCCACCCTCCACAATTGCCCCTCTGCCACTGCTGCTCACCGCTGCCCACCAATTGCCATCCCCCCCCCTCTGCCCACTGGCATGTGCCTTGGCTGGCCTGGCACCACCTGCTCACCTGCCTCGCCCCGCACTGACCAGTCGTTCTGTTGTTCAGTCAATTTGCATATTCCACTTTTATTATATAGGATAACTGTAATAATAGTTACCATTTATTAAGCACCCCCTATGTGCAAAGCAAATGTTAGTTTTCAAATGTATAATTCAGCAAAAAACAACCACCTTATAATTTAGCAAAGTAGGTATTATAATCTTCATTTTACAGATGAGAGCACTGAAGTTCAATGAAAGTAACTTGCAGATCGCAAAGCAAGCAAGTGGCAGAGCTTGCATTTGCACCTAAAACTCTTGGACTTCAAAATCTATTTTTATATTAAAATATATTTTGAAATACGTTCATTAAAATTGAAAAAGTAGGAAAAGTTACAGGAAGAGTTTCTTTGGGAAATTAGGACATTAAAAAATGTTTATGTGCCTGGCTGGCGTGGCTCACCTGACTTCTTTTGGATGTCATCCCCTCACCCATGTGTACTCTCTCCTTTCCTTGGGATCTGAGATGCTCTTCTATGTTGACACCCTCCTCATTATTTGGGTTCTGTCATCCTGTACTGAAATTTTATGATGTGTAGAATTCCTCCCTGCCCTACTCAGGTTATGATGGATTATGTTGGAGTAATCCTTTCCTGCCCACATGAATGTCTTTTGTTTTGGCTAATTTTAATATTTTCTTTTTGTCATTGAATTTAAGCAGTCTTACTATGATGCCTAGGTGTAATTTGTTAAAATACTTATCTTCCTATAGTTCATAGCACTTTTTAAATTATGGCTTTATATTGCTTGTCATTTCTGGCAAAATTTTCTTCAAATACTGCCCCTGGCCCACGCTTTATGTCCTCTTCTTATTGGAATTCAGACACATGTATCTGAGGCCTTTTCATCCTGTCCTTACCCTCTTTCCTGTATTTTCCTTTTACTCTCTGTGCTTTATTTTGAGTTTTTTTATTACTTAAATTATAGTTCAATTTTATTCTCTTTTCAGCCAAGTCCTTGATTTTTGTTATTTTATCATCTAAATATTTTATCATTTAAATTTTTATTTTATTATCTAATTTCTTGAGCCTATTAATCAGTTATTTTATTTTTTAAAGATTTTTAAAGTTGATTTTTAGAAAGAGAGGAAGGGAGAGGGAGAGAGGGAGAGAGGAGAGGGAGGGAGGGAGGGAGAGGAGAGAGAGAGAGAGAGAGAGAGAGAGAGAGAGAGAGAGAGAAACATCCATGGGAGAGCAAAACCTCAATGGGCAGCTCCCTGCATGTCCCCCACAGGGAATCGAGCCCACAACCCAGGCATGTGCCCCAACAAGGAATCAAACCAGCAACCTTCACAGGAGATGCCCAACCAACTGAGCCACGTTGGCCATGGCACAGTTATATTTTAATACATTGGATATATCCAATATGTGGATCTCTGTGGGCCTGTTTCTATGATGTATCATTTATCTTGATTTTTGTCCAATTATTATCTTTTTGCAGCATGTCTTTTTATTCTTGACTAGAGGCCCAGTGCACAAAATTCATGCACTGGGGGGGGTGAGGGAGGTGTCACTCAGCCCAGCCTGTGCCCTCTCGCAATCCAGGACCCCTCAGGTAGGGTCCCTAGGCCTAGCCGGCGATCAGAGTCTATGGAGGCTTTCCTTCCTCTGGCTGCCGGCAGCTGGCCCTGCCCCCACTGCTGCCACTGCACCCTCCCCCCACCACCACTGGTCACCTCCCTCGGCAGGTGATAGGCGTGGGGTGAGATTGCTTGGCTGGCCTGGGCCTCTCTCTGTGGGGCACTGCCTGCCGGGTAGTCTGGGCCTCCCTCTTTGGGGTGAGCCATTGCAGAGCCCCCTCCCCACATTGATCACCCCATAGAGGGTGGTCTGGGCCTCACTCTGCAGGATGATCATGGGGTGATGGCAGGGCCCCCCAACCAATTGCATTGCACCCGCCTTGGCTGGCCTGGCACCAGTGTGTGTCATAGGGTGGTCATCCAGAAGGTCGTCCAGACGGTCCTTCTGCTGTTTGGTCATTCGGTCAATTTGTGTATTATGCTTTTATTATTATAGACTGCTTGGTAAATGTTTAGAGGGAGTTCGAGGACCTAGATGATGTTCTCTTCTTCCAGGGAATTTTTATTATTGCTTCTGGCAGGCAGAGAAGCTAGGGAATATTCGCTTTAATTCAGTCAGACAGTAAATTGGTTTTATCCTGGGCTCTACTCTTTGTAGAGGTTTTCTGTTAACCTCTTCTCTCAGGCTTGTATCCTTTCAGCCATCTTATACCATCTGTGGCCCCTCTTCCTTGCTATGTCCTGAATTCCACGTTTTTGTCTCCCTAGTCCAATTAGACTGGCTATAGTTCTATTCAGCTTCTTGATAACAGTTTTGGTTTAGGCAAATGACTTTTTGAGAAAAATAATATTGAGTGTTGTGTTTATAACTCTGAGATTTTCTTCTCTCTGGAGTTTTGGCTTATAAGTTCTAGTTACCTCGGTAATTCTTTAAGTCTTTGTTGTGCTACATTTGTTTTTTGTTTTTGTTTTAGTAGAAGAATTGATTTGAAAAAAGGTCAGTAGTAGAAGTGAAAAATCATTTTATCTAGTTTTGAAGTGAATTCCTTTAATCAAAGTTGTCAAGCTTTTTCTGTAAAGGGCTAGATAGGAAAGTTGGAG
The DNA here is from genome assembly GCF_027574615.1 of Eptesicus fuscus. Classification (NCBI taxonomy): domain Eukaryota; kingdom Metazoa; phylum Chordata; class Mammalia; order Chiroptera; family Vespertilionidae; genus Eptesicus; species Eptesicus fuscus. The sequence goes on along the minus strand of NC_072480.1, from coordinate 9,834,286 downwards.
GCTTTGAGGGCTACATGGTCTCTGTCGGAACAACTCAACTGTGTTGTATTGTAAAAAAGTGTTCATATACTTGTGCACATGCTGTCTTCCAATAAAAACTTGTCAAGAAAACAGATGGCCAACTGTATTTTGCTACTCCCCTTTTAAATGGAAGAAGAATACATCTTTTAAAAAGTTGGTTGTATCTAGTCAAGAAAAAATACTTCCACAGCCATTAATATTATTTTTTAAAATATTGGACTCCAGAGTAGGATCCTGAGCTCTGTATTAGAAAAGAATTAAAAGTCATAATTTCTGGAGCTTATTAAAAAACAGATTTTATATAAACAAAAATTTATACAAATCAAATGTACTGGCCAATATTATATAGACTAAGTGCATAAGTGCTTAAAAGTTACTAGAGCAATTCAAAAAATTGAGAAAGCCTTATTATTTAGTTTTTTACATTCCTTCCATGACAACCACAGCATTGAAGTTCAAAACAAATAAAGTTCTTTCAATCTCTCCATCTTTCACTCCTAGTCTTATTACCTTCCCTGTAACCCCTGATTTGGGCAAAAATGAGTGGGATTTGAACCTGAAGATGCCCACTCAGTATTCAGCATGACACGATGAGGGTCCTGCCTCCTGGCTAAACCGTCACAAACCCCCACTCTATTAATAAATCACTGTGTTATGCACTACTTCTTTCACATCCTTTATATTAAATTGCACACAAAAAGTGAATGGATCTATCATTTAAACCTATAATCTTGCCTATTACCAATAAAGCCAAACTTTAATCTTCAGAGGATTTGAAGTTGAAGATTATATAGTCTTTTTTTTTGTCTTCTGTTCTCAGGACATAAACCCTGACTTCCACTGTAGCCTCTTTTCTAGCCTCCTCATTTTGAAACCACCATTTGAAGTCCCCCTAATGTACCAGGCTGCTTCTCACTCCATCTCTACCTCTTCTTTCTTCTGGGAAGTTTGCCCTTATAGAAAAAGTAAAATCTTGGTCATATAAGTTAGTTCTATTATACTAGCTCTTCAATAAATATTTCCAACTCCTTAGTAAGCACTATATTTTACCATTTTTAAAGTGTACATTGAGGAAGTCTTCACATTATTATTTAGTTCTTCACATCCCTTCCACGATAACCACAGCAAACAGATTTTATGATGGAACAGTAAAAGAGAGATCTAGGGTACCTGGCGTAGGCAGGCCTAATGTTATATCCACAGTCCTAGACATTGATTCATTCAGCCAATATTTACTAAGAACCCACTATGTACCAGAGTACACTATGTATCTCACTATGTATTAATATACAAAACAAATAAAAATGCCTGTTTCATGGAGCTTATACTTTAGTGGGGTGAAATTATACAGTACATATAGTTATACATAGTCTGTTCTGTGGTGAGAAGAACTATGAAAAAATAGAGCAAGTAGGTGGTCAGGGAGAGGTTGCTATTTATGATGGGCTAGTCAGAAAAACCTCTTTGTTCAAATGACTTATGAGTATACAGCTGACTATAAGCAAGCTGCTGACTGAGGTGAGAAGATAATTCTTGGGTATAGATAGGGGGGCAAATTATCCATGCAGACGGAAATGTAAAGGCCCTTGTTATGTGCACACACTAAGCTGAATGGTTAGAAACTGTAACAGACACATTTCTGCTACATAATTTAGTGTACCATGAATTCTGCCAACAAGAGAAAAATGTTTAATACCAGAAAGAAATAACACCTACTTTTATCAACTACCAACATGTAGACATTTACAAATACTAATATTTTACTAAAATGTCAGTCTTGTACTGTCAGTTCCAAGATTTTTTAGTCATGAACCTTTCATTCTTACATAGTATTTGCCATAGCCTAATGATTGGCAACAATACCTCATTCACTGCAAGCTTAGGTGTTTGATCATCATTAGAGTTCCTTGGTGCATTCAGTTGGTCACTACTGATTCTATGATCCCTAAGAAACAAATTTAATGCTTCAACTTTCCTGAAGCATTAAATATACTGGGCACCAGTCATGTTTTAGTCAGTTCAGGTTGTTATGATAACATACCATAGATTGTGTGGCTTAAACAACATTTACTGATTACAGTTATCATGGTGAGAAAGTTTAATATTGAGGCCAGCTGATTTTGTTCCTAGTGAGAGCCCTCTTGTTCACAGCTGTCTTCTTGCTGTATTATCATATGGCAGGGAGGAGGGAGAGGTGGGGGTAAGAAGGGAGAGGGAGAGGGTACTCTGGTCCCCTCCTATTCTTATAAGAGCTCCACCCCTCATCAGGGCTCCACCATTAAGACCTCCTCTAACCCTATTTCCTGAAGGCCTCTCCTCTACGAAACATCACAGTGGGAATTAGTGTTTCAACATGTGAATTTGGGGCGACACAAACATTTAGTCCATAACAAGACATAAGTTTTCCTTTTAGAAATTTGTATATTTAAGCAATAAATTTTATATAGGTGTCAGATTAATACAAAGATAACAGAGAAATAGAAGTATTGGTGGCGATGTGGGCTCTCAGTTCTTGACTTTATGCAGGAAAGATTTCACAGTATGAGTCCAGGTGATTCTGAGAGTACATTTATTAAAGCTGGGGATAGTGAGACAAAGGAAGGACTTAAGATAGAAGAGGCAAGATCATAGCCACATAAGTGACCTAGGCAGAGCTGCCTTGGCTCTTTGGAAACAAGAGGAAGAGTTGAGCCTAGGTGTAGCTGCCTTGGTCCTTTTGAAAGAAAACACAGAAGCTGAAGAAATGAGCCAGCTGGGCTATGTGGATTCAGGAAACAAGTTACAGAGGCAAAAGAAGGGCTATTGACAACAGGTTCAGGGTTAGTCCAGGATGAGCTGTCCCCCTGTTTGTAATTCTCCTGGGAACCTTTATAGCTTACAGGAGAAAGAAAAGCAGAGATATAAGCCTGAGGAAAGAACTGGGGAAAGGCCATGGGCATACTCCAGAGAGATGTGGGGGAGAGAGAGAGGGAGAGAGATAGAGAGAGAGAGAGAGAGAGAGAGAGAGAGAGAGAGAGAGAGAAGAGAGAGAGAGAGAGAACTGGATCCTTTGCCTTAAGAGGTTTTATCTGTTTTCCAAAGACAAGAATTTCAGGGGAGGTCTCAAGGGAGAATCTCAATAGAATATTCATCAGCTTTCCAGGTGTGTCTTTGAAAGGTCATGGTCTCTACTGTTTGGTCGGCACCATGGTAGGGATTCATTAGTCATTGATTAATGCTTAAGGGAGTGGTAGTGCAAGGGAGAAGGAGGCAGGTGAGTCAGGGTGCTGGATAAGGCCAGTTTGAATTAGCTATCTGTCTAAGTTTCCCCATTCAACTTGCCAAGGAATTTTCCTGGCATCTTACTATCCAACCTCAGAACTAGAGACATGAAAATATCCAGGTGGTGAAAAGGAAAATTAAATATAAAATATATTTATGGTTTCATGATTTACATTTAAGTCTTTTATTTATTTTGAGTTTATTCTTGTGTCTGGTGTGAGTTGGTGCTCTAATTTCTTTTTTTCATGTACCTGTCCAATTTTTCCAGCAGCATTTATTGAAGAGACTGTCTTTACTCCATTGTATACTCTTTTCTCCTTTGTCAAATATTAATTGAGCATAATGGCTTGGGTTGATTTCTGGGAGTCTCTGTTCTGTTCCATTGATTTATATGCCTATTCTTGTGCCAGTGCCAGGCTGTTTTGATTATAATGGCTTTGTAGTATAACATGATAGATGGTATTGTGATTCCTTCAACTTCGTTCTTTCTCAGGATTGTTGCAGATATTTGTTGTTGGTTTTTTTTTTTTTTTGGTTTTTTTGTTGGTTCCATGTACATTTTTGGAGTATTTTTTCTAGATCTGTGAAATATTCTGTTGGTATTTTAATAGAGATTGCATTGAATCTATAGATAGCTTTATGTAATGTGGACATTTTAATGATGTTAATTCTGCCAATCCACGAACATGGTATACTCTTCCATTCATTTCCATCTTCCTCTCTTTTTTCAGTGTCCTGTAGTTTTCTGAGTACAGGTCTTTTACTTCCTTGGTTAAGTTTATTCCTAAGTATCTTTTTTTGTTGTTGTTGCAGTGGTAAATTTTTTAAAATTTCTCTTTCTGAGAATTCAATATTAACATGTAAAAGTGCTATAGGTGGCAAAATCTGACATCTCTCATAGACGATACATCTCCCGGGGCAAGAAAAACAAAGGAGAAAATAAACAAATAGGACTATATCAAAATATAAAAAGCTTATGCCAAGCAAAAGAAACCATCAACAAAATGAAAAGGGAGCCTATCCTATGGGAGAACATATTTGCCAATGATATATCTGATAAGGGATTAATAGTCAAAGTACATGAGGAACTTATACAACTTAACAAAAGGAAGACAAACAATTCAATTACAAAATGGGCAAAGGACCTAACTAGACATTTCTACAAAGTAGCATACAGAAGACCAATAAACATAGGAAAAACGCTAAAAGTCACTAATCATCAGAAAGGTGCAAATTAAAACTACAATGATGTCTCACCTGACTCCTGTCAGAATGGCTACCATCAACAAATCAACAAAATGACAAGTGATGGTGAGCATGTGTAGAGAATGTAGACTGGTGCACTGCTGGTGGGAATGCAGACTGGTGCAGCCACTGTGGAAAACAGTATGGAGTTTCCTCAAAAAATTGAATATGGAACTGCCATTTGATCCCGTGATCCCACTCTGGGAATATATCCTAAGAATCCTGAGTCACTAATCAGAAAGAATGTATGTACCCCTATGTTCATAGCAGCACAATTTACAATAGCTAAGATCTAGAAACAGCTCAAGTTCCCATCAGTAGACAAGTGGATAAAAAAACTGGTACATTTATACCATGGAATACTATGCAACAGTTAAAAAAAAAGCATCTCTTATCTTTGAAACAGCATGAAGGGACTTGGAGAATGTTGTGCAAAGTGTAATAAGCTAGTCAGAGAAAGACAAGTTTATACTTGGAGTCTAAAAAACAAAATAAACTGTTGGACAACATAGATCCAAAGACATAGAAGCATGGAAGAGATTTTCAAATCTCAGAGGGAAGGCAGGGGTGGGTGGGTGGTTTGGAAGTGATTAACCAAAGAACTTATATGCATATATGCATAACCCATTGCCATAGACAATAGTGTGGTGAAAGCCTGGAGTGGGGTTGGATATAGGCTAGAATGGGTTAATTGGGGGGGGGGGGAGGGGAGAGGAGACACATGTAATACTTTAAACAATAAAGATAAATTTAAAAAATAAAATATATTTCAATATGTAGTGAACACTCAAAATGTTTGTTCATTATTAATTGATGTCCTGTCACACACATGTCCCTATACTTACTGAATACATAAATAGTTACTAGTATTTCTATCTGATTTCTAACTCTTACATATTTAAGAAATTACTAGAGGCCCAGTGCACGAAATTCGTGCACGGAGGTGTGAGTGTCTCTGAGCCCAGCCTGCACCCTCTCCAATATGGGACCTCTCAAGGGATATCCAACTGCCCGTTTAGGCCCGATCCAGGTAGGATCGGGCCTAAACGGGCAGTTGGACATCCCTCTCACAATCCAGGACTGCTGGCTCCCAACTGCTCACCTGCCTGCCTTCCTGATTGCTCCTAACCACTTCTGCCTGCCAGCCTGATTGATGCCTAACTGCTCCCCTGCCAGCTTGTTTGTCCCTAACTGTCCTCCCCTGCAGACCTGGTCCCCCACAACTGCTCTCCCCTGCAAGCCTGGGTTCCCCCCAACTTCCCTTCCCTGCAGGCCCATCGCCCCCAACCTCCCTCCTCTGCCAGCCTGGTCACCCCTAACTGCCCTCCCCTGCAGGCCTGGTCCCTCCCAACTGCCCTCCTCTGCTGGTCATCTGTGGCAGCCATCTTGTGTCCCATGGGGGCAGTCATCTTTGACCACATGGGGCAGCCATCTTGTGTGTTGGTCAATTTGCATACTATCCTTTTATTAGATAGGATTAGATAGGATAGAGGCCTGGTGCACAAGTGGGGGCCAGCTGGTTTGCCCTGAAGGGTGTCCCGGATCAGGGTGGGGGTTCCCTTGGGGTGTGGGGCATCCTGGGCGAGGGGCCTGTGGTGGTTTGCAGGCCGCCACGCCCCCCAGTGACCCAAGCGGAGGCCCTGGTATCTGGGATTTATTTACCTTCTATAATTGAAACTTTATAGCCTTGAGTGGAGGCCTGGGCCTGCGAGGGCAGGCAGAAAGCTTGGCTTCCTCCATTGCCGGGGGCAATCCAAGCCTCCTGCTCTCTCCATGGCCGCAGCCATCTTGATTGGGTTAATTTGCATACTCACTCCTGATTGGCTGATGGACGTGGCTTGTGGGTGTAGCTGAGGTATTGTCAATTTGCATATTACTCTTTTATTAGATCAGATTATCATGACAGATTAAAATGAATGAGTGGAAGGTAAGTATAGGCTTATTAGTGTACTGTGTAAACCACTGTAAGTCAGAATATGTGATTTTTAAAAATTTTGTATAAAATATTTTATGTATTGTTAATAATTAACCTCTTATCTCTGGTCACTTTCTTTTAGGGCTTTTTTATCCTGAATTGCCCGGACTTAACACCTTTGGCTTACCAATTGATATATCTTAACTTATCATTTAATGATATCTGTTCATTTCCCACAGAAGTAAGTCCATTTTTATTATTGTATAAACTTTAATAAATTTATTATGAATAATAATTATTATAATAAATAGACATATGATATCCTTGAATTACTATGAAGTAAATATATTTTGGGTTGCATTCCAAAAGGCTTATTTTCAGAAGTACAAGAAGTACAGTACATCTTTCTTAGGAAGTCCCATGACATAATCCGTAAAGACTGTTATTATAGTAAGGCTCTTAAATATGTTCTCATAATTATACAATGTATATAAAATAATTTATCTATTCTCACTCCAAATAACACCTAAAATAAACCTATTCATGTGTTAATCAGAAGTTTTAAAAACACAGTTTAGTGACCAGGTAATATGATACTATAACAAGTTTTAGCTATTATGGGTCAAAATAGGATATTCTGCATAATAAAACATATGTAGAATAATTACATATAGGAATGAGCTAATGTATTGTTATTTTATTTTACTATTTTTTTTAGTTTTTGACATTTTTAAACTTTTATTATTGAGAGTATTGCAATATCCCTTTTTTTCTCCATTGCCCCCCTGCACCCAGTTCCTGCTCTGCCCCAGGCCTTCACCACCCTATTGTTTGTGTCCATAGGTAATGCATATATGCATATAAGTTCTGCTATTAATCTCTTCCTGCTACCCCTCCCCACTTCCCTCTGAGATTCATTGGTCTATTCCATGTTTCCATGCCTCTGGTTCTATTTTATTCATCAGTGTATTTTGCTCATTAGATTTTTTGTCCATTTATTTTGATTTTTAGATTTAATTGTTGATAGATATGCATTTATTGCCATTTTATTATTCATATTTTTTATCTTTTATTTTTCCTTCCTTCCTTCCTCCTCCTCCTCCTCCTCCTCCTGCTTCTTCTTCTTCTTCTTCTTCTTCTTCTTCTTCTTCTTCTTCTTCTTCTTCAAGAACACACTTCAACATTTCATGTAATACTGGCTTGGTTGTGATGAACTCCTTTAGCTTTTCCTTGTCTGGGAAGCTCTTTAACTGACTTTCAATTGTAAATGATAGCTTTGCTGGGTAGAGTAAACTTGGTTATAGGTCATTGCTTTTCACCAATGAATATTTCTTGCCACTCCCTTCTGGCCTGCAAAGTTGTATGGGCGCTAGCAGTTGTATGGGCGCTCCCTTGTAGCTAACTAACTGCTTTCCTCTTGCTGCTTTTTTAAAAATATATTTTATTGATTTTTTACAGAGAGGAAGGGAGAGGATAGAGTGTTAGAAGCATTGATGAGAGAGAAACTTAGATCAGCTGCCTCCTGCATACTCCCTACTGGGTATGTGCCCGCAACCAAGGTATCCCTTGACTGGAATCGAACCTGGGACCCTTGAGTCCACAGGCTGATGCTCTATCCACTGAGCCAAACTGGTCAGGGCTTCTCCTGATGCTTTTAAGATTATCTCTTTGTTTTGAACTTTTGGCATTTTAATTATGATTTGTCTTGGTGTGGGCCTCTTTGGGTTCATGTTGTTTGGGATTCTGTGCTTCCTGGACTTGTATGTCTAGTTCTTTCACCAGGTAAGGGATGTTTACTGTCATTTTTTCAAATAGTTATGTGATATCTTGCTCCCTCTCTTCTCCTTCCAGTACCCCCATGATGCAAATGCTGGTACAATTGAAGTTGTCCCAGAGGCTCCTTACACCATCTTCATATTTTTTGATTCTTTTTTCTTTTTGCTGTTCTTATTGGGTGTTTTGCTTCCTCGTATTCCAAATTCTTGATTTGATTCTCAATGTTCTCTACTCTACTATTGATCCCCTGTAAATTATTCCTTATTTCAATTAGTGTATCCTTGGTTTCTGACTTGACTTTTTTATGTTGATGTTCTCGCTAAGTTCCCTAAAGTTCTCATTAGGTTCCTTGAGCATATTTATAACATTGTTTTGAACTCCGTTTCTAGTAGTTTTCTTGCTTCCATTTCATTTAGTTCTTTTTCTGGAGATATTTCCTGTTCTTTCATTTGTGATATATTTCTTTGTATCTGCATTTTGGCTGTGTTTGTTTTTATGCATTAGGTAGATCTGATATGTCTCCTGGAGTTAGTAGAGTGGCTTTGTGTAGTAGGTGTCCTGTGGGGCCCAGTGGCTCAGCCTCCCCAGTCACCTGAGCTGGGCACTCCATGTGCACCCCTGTGAGAATTATGTACACTGTCTGATTATAGTTGATCCTTGATGTATGTTGGTGTCACTGGGAAGAGTTGACCTCCAGGCTAATTGGATGAAAGGACCACCTGTGACTATAGTGGGAGAGCTGCTGTGCAGGAGCCAACCCTATGGAGCAGGACTTGCTTCATTTGGGCTTTGGTGCTCACTGAGTCTGCCACTTGCTTGTGTCACTTGTGGAGGTGGTAGGATTGTAATCGTGTGTGGTTGAAGCTGACTACCAGGTGTACTGGCTCTGGGACCTCCCAGGAGGTGCAAAAAGCCTCTGCCTGTGCACTGTCTGAGGCCGCCCAGCATGAGCTACAAAGCAATCTGCAGATGGCTTCTACTTGTGTTGAGCTTGGAGATGCCAGAGAGAGGCCAAGCTATGAACTAGGGTGGGCTGCCACTAGTGTCAGGCCTGGAGCTCCTTATTGAGAAGTACATGGGACACTAATGCCAGGTGCTGCTTGTTTGAGAGATTTTAGGAAATTAAAATGAGAGAAGAGAGGCCAGTTGTATGGAAAAGCCACTGGAAATGGTTTTGGATGAACTTGAAAGTAAGGAGGGGTGGGGTCTCAGGGAATCACTGTACAGGTCAAATAGTATGAGCCAGATTGATGGAGATTCAGATATGGCACAGCTTGTCAGCTCTGTGGTAGGGAGGGTTCAGCAAAGGAACAATGGCCTCTGCCAGCACTTTTGTATGGGAGAAAGCTGTACCTCCAGCTCTTGCCCTGATTCCGGACAATTTAGTTCCTCTGTGAGTGGCATAGGTTTCTTTCAATCTGCTGCCCCAGTGCTGAATCTCAGAGGGAGTGAGTCGAAGTAAGTCCATGCATGGGCCTTTTAAGAGGAACTGCCCGGGACTCCAGCAGTCTCTGTGTCACTCAGCCACAATCCCTGCTGATTTTTACAGTCAGAAGTTGTGGAGACTTCTCTTACCAGCTCTGGGACCCTGGGTTGGGGCCTGGTGTGGGGCAAAGACCCCTCACTCCTCAGGGAAACCTCCACAGTCAAAATATCCCTCCTGATTTTAAACCACCACATGTGAGTGTGGGACCAGCCAGTTCTGCGATTCCCTCCATGTATCTATGCTCCTCCTACGAGTTCTGATGCACTTCTTCTTTAATTCCCTACCTGTAGTACTTCTATTCAGCTAGATTTCAGGTAGTTCTGAATGATGGTTGTTCTGTATTTTAGTTGTAAATTTTGATGTGGTTGTGGGAGGTAGCAAGTATCACATTTACCTACACTGCCATCTTCTCTAAAAGCCTCATTGTCATTTTAAATAAATGGGTCATTACAAGTAATTATGATAGATTATGTTTTCTGTGTCTTTATACAATTTTTTATTGGTCATTGGGTGATTGGTTGTTCTGTGAACTGACTTTCAGAACATTGACTTTTAGTGAATTGATTTTTAGCAAATTGACTTCTTTACTATTTAAAATACTATATAGTATTTAAAACATCCTATCTAATAAAAGAGTAATATGAAAATTGACTGTCACTCCAAGATACAAGATGGCAGCCCCCATCTGGTCAAAGATGGCTGCCCCCATGTGGACACAAGATGGCTGCCACAGATGGCCTGCAAGGGAGGGCAGTTGTTGGCAGTTAGGGGTGACCAGGCCAGCAGAGGAGGGCAGTTGGGAGTGTCCAGGTTGGCAGAGGAGGGCAGTTGGGGGAGACCAGGCCAGCAAGGGAGAGCAGTTGAGGGGGACCAGGCCTGCAGGAGAGGGAAGTTGTGGGCAATCAGGCCAGCAGGGAGGGCAGTTAGGGGTGACCTGGTCAGCAGAGGAGGGCAGTTGGGGGAGACCAGGTCAGCAGGGGAGGACAGTTGGGGGGGGGGGAGACCAGGCCTGCTGGGGAGGGCAGTTGGGGGGAACCAGGTCTGCAGGGGAGGGCAGTTGGTCGGGGACCAGGCTTGTAGGAGAGGACAGTTGGGAGGGACCCAGGCCTACAGGGAAGGACAGTTTGGGGCTATCAGGCCAGCAGGGAGGGCAGTTAGGGGTGACCGGTCCAGTAGAGGAGGGCAGTTGGGGGAGACCAGTTCTGCAGGGGAGGGCAGTTGTGGGCGATCAGGCCAGCAGAGAGGGGAATTAAGGGTGACAGGGCCAGCAGAGGAGGGCAGTTAAGGGTGACCAGGCCAGCAGGGGCAGGCAGTTAGAAGCAATGGGGCCAGCTGGGGAGCAGTTAGGTGTTGATTAGGCTGCCAGGGGAGTGGTTAGGTGGTAATCAGGCTGGCAGGCACAAATGGTTAGGGGCAATCAGGCAGAGGCCGGCGAGCCATTGGGAGCCAGCAGTCCTGGATTGTGAGAGGGATGTCTGACTGCCCGTTTAGGCCCGATCCGGGATTGGGCCTAATTGGGTGGTCGGACATCCCTCAAGGGGTCCCAGATTGGAGAGGGGACACCCTCCCCCCCCGCCCCATGCATGAATTTCATGCACCGGGCCTCTAGTATTTTCCATAATTTCTCTGTAATATTGTATTTTTACTTTCGCTAGAAGTTTTTTTTTTTTTTTTCCTAATTTGTAACAACTCTTTTATAAATTTGACTAGGAGAAATTGACAAGAATTTCCAAGGAATATAGGGGTCCTTTTTCTTCAGGTTAATTTTAACTTTTTTTCCTCTAAATAGTTGTAGATGAGGCCATGTATCTGCCAAGCATACTCTATCCACTAAAAGAAGAATGAATAAATAAGTACTCTTCAAATGTAAAATTTAAAGTTCCCACTTTTTAAAGGGATAGAAATCAATAGAATTGTCATTAACATACAGATCTGTGTTATATAGCAACTAGAGTCCCAGTGCACAAAATTTGTGCATGGAGGGGGTCCCTCAGCCCAGCCTGCACCCTCTTGCATTCCAGGACCCCTTAGGGGAGGAATCCCCACAAAGATCAGGCCTAAGCTGGCAGTCAGACATCCCTCTCACAGTCCAGGACCCCTCACTCCTTACCACTCACCTACAGGGGAGGCGGGAGAGGTTTCCACTACCACCGCTGCACTTGCCAGCTGTGAGCCTGGCTTCTGGCTGAGTGGAACTCCCCCTGTGGGAGTGCACTGACCACCAAGGGACAGCTCCTGCATTGAGTGTCTGCCCCCTGGTGGTCAGTGCCCATCACAGTGACTGATCATTCTGCTGTTTGGTCAGTTTGCATATTAGAGTTTTATTATATAGGCTAGATAAAATTTTCCAACCAGAATGGTAATATCCAGGCTTGGAAGGGCTGTACTGGGGTTAGGCTAATGATAACTAGTTATCAGCATAGTGTAAACGCAATCAATAGAAGACCAGAGGCTGGCATAAATGTGGTGATTAAAATTGTTACAAGTTTCATGGAAAATTCAAGATGGTAGACTTAAGCAAAAGACAGAGTCTATTAAAATAGTTTTAGACACACAAAAAAGGTAGAAGCAGAAATGATAAACAAGAATGTTAATATAACAAACTGTATAGATATATACTCCATCTTCTTTTCAAATCTCAGGTTATTTAAAAACACATAAACAGTAATAATTATAATAATGTATTGTTGATCTTTGATGAGGAACAAGAAGGCTCACTGTGTGCTCAATATTGCTTGAATAATCTTTTGCAAGGAGGGTATTTTAGCCCTGTGGAATTATCTTATATTGCACATCAGCTAGATGGAGAAGAGAAAAGAATGGCAGAAGAAGGCATTATTAGTAAAGACTACAGCACATTTTTATAGCAGCCTTCTGGAAAAATGGATGGTAGTGGTTTTTCTCTATTCAAGTTATAAGCAATACCTTGACAATTTGGGTTTTACAACTAATCCTATTTAATAGTCCAGCATATCGAAGGCTCGAGATCAATCTCATAAATGAAAGGTCATTTGTATGCAATTATAGAAAACATTAGAGGCCCGGTGCATGAAATTCATGCACTGGGGGAGGGGGCTCTCTAAGCCCAGCCTGCACCCTCTCCAATCTGGGACCCCTCGGGGGATGCCTGACTGCCGGTTTAGGCTCGATCCTACAGGGATTTGGCCTAAACCGGAAGTCGCACATCCCTCTCATGATCCGGGACTGCTGGCTCCTAACTGCTCCCCTGCCAGCCTGATTAACACCTAACTGCTCACCTGCTTGCCCAATCGCCCCCAACTGCCCTCCCCTGCCGGCCCAATCTCACCCCCAACTGCTCTTTCCTACTGGCCTGATCTCGCCCCCAATTGACCTCCTCTGCCGACCAATTTGGTTCTGATTGGTCAGTTTCTATGCCAAGTCAGTGTCAAAAGCTCCACCTCCTAAGCAGCCATTGGCTCCTCACACTTCACCCAGATTTGGTTTTGATTGGTCAGTTTCTATGTCAGGCAGTGTCTCTGGGTCTATCAATGGGGCCTGATCAGAAAGGTGGGGCTGATCAGCAGCCCCAGTGGAGGCCTGGAGAGAAATGGAGGCGTGGCTGATGGCCAGGCCTGGAGAGAGAGAGGCAAGTGCTGATCAACAGCTTCCACAGAGGCTATGGATCAGACCCTGCTTCTCCCTTCAGGCCTCTCTCCAGGTGTGATTCGCAGCCCCCTCAGAAGTCAGTGCTGGGTCACCGCACCTGCAGCCATAGCAGTCAGTGCTGGGTCACCACGGCAACCCAGCACTGACTGCAGGATTGACTTCTGCTTGGTTGAGTTTCCAGTCATTGTTGAAGTGACGGACCCAGGGTTTTTATATATTAGGATTGGTTTACAGTTAAAAAATTAGAAAAACAGTGGTTCAACTTTAATTCTCTCTTGATGGGTCTAGAATTAATATCAGATACATGCCATACACTTTTCTTGGCTCAATTACAACAGATTATTCTATATTTGTTGTTAAGGGTGATCTTTCAGATTGTGAAGCTGAACTACTCCTGCAAATGTTCAGGGTCCAACAGATGCATTGACCAAAACTTATTGGAGCAAAAAGAGTTAGTACAACTAAAAGAACAGAATCTAGAAAATAGATATGAGACGAGTCTTAGAAGCAAATGATGAGTCAGGAATGTTAGATAAAGATGAGGGACATTTGCAGTGAGCTTTGGCACTAAGTCACCAACAAATTGATATGGAAGATGAAGAAGCAGATCTCTGCAGGGCTGTTCAGCTCAGTATGCAAGGCAGTTGCAAAAATATATCTCAAGATATTCAACAGACATCAAGTCAGAAGACATCTTACTTCAGAAGAGCTATGGAAGAGAAGAGAAGCCTACTTTGAAAAGCAGCAGCAGCAACAGCAGTAGGAGCCACCAAACAGCTTTCACACCAACCATAAGTTCAGAAGCACTTGGCAGTGATCTTGGTGATGATATGAGTGAGAAAGACATGCTTCAGGTAGCTGTGACTATGTCTTCAGAAACTGTTAGAAATAATTTCATAACAGGAGAAAAAGTAATACATTTTACAAAATATCTAAAATATTCATATTTGTGTGATTAAAGCAAAGGGTCCATTTTGATAATATGTAAAAGAACAATGTTCAACAGAGGAAATAAGTCTTTTAAGTGGTTTGCAAACAAAAATGTGAGAACATGGCAAAATACATCAGTTGTGGGACTGAATAATGACTCTTCAAATACTAGCCAAAAAGGCATTCAGCAATTAAATAAATTTAAAATAGTTTTCTAAATGTTCATTTTTCATTTTTAGTGTTCAATATCTAACATGTCAAAAATTGGGGCATTTTTTCTTGGATCTTTTTGCAGACCAGCTAATAAGCTCTTGCCACAGAACTTCCCTGTACATTTGGTTTTCTTTTCTTCCCTTCTGTGTAGGTAATTTGGCTCACTTTCGTCACTTAATAGTTGCTTCTATGTCTTCTTTTAGGACAGTGTTTCTTCTCTATGTTGCTGATAGTAATGGTTCCAGAAGGAAAAGGGTTCTCCCTCCACCTATGTATTATGCACTTTGGTGTCTTCTCATGTTATTGTTTTTGATCACAATTTATCTGCTCTCTTGTTATTATTTTTTAAAACACTATTAAAAGATGGTAATCTTTCTTGAGATTTGCTTTTTAAGCCCTCCAAGATGAGATTGTCATTTCATAATTCTGGTGCATTCCTAAATTCTAAAATCATCTTTGCATAAGTATTTAAGAATAAATGAGCATTTTAAAAAAGAATAATGTATTGTTAGGCCTGTAACATATATGGATGTAGTACGTATAACAACTATATTGCAAAAAAAGAAGGAACAGGCAATAGAGCTATTTAGGAAGATTTTCATATCTCACTGGAATTAAGTTAATATAAATCTGAAGTATATTATCATAAGATATATATTACAACCCCTAAAATAATTGTTAAGAGAATAACTCAAAAGAATATGGTGAAAAAAGTTATTAAATTAATTAAAATATAGTACTAGCAAATATTCATTTGATGCAAATGAAGGCAGTAAAGAAAGAACAAATGGAAAATTACATTTAGAAAACTGTCTGTACTGTATTTAAAATGGTGATGTAAATCCAGCATGCCAATAATAACATTAAATGTAAATACATCAAACAATCCAAAGATACACTTAAGAGTAAAAGATACAAAGAGTTCAAAGGTAAAAATATGGAAAAATATAACATGCAAACAGCAACCATAAGAAAGCTGGAGTGACTGTACTAATATCAGATACAATAAATTTCAAAAAAACATATGTTACTAGAGATTAAAAAGGGACTTTTGTCAATCTATTAGGATAATATCCTATATAATAAAGAGGTAATACGCAAATTGACCCTCATACCCTCACATCACAAGATGGCTGCCTCCATGTTGTCACAAGATGACTGCCCCCATGTCATCACAAGATGGCCACCACAAGATGGCCACCCGCACATTGTCATGAGATGGCCGGCAGGGGAGGGCAGTTGGGGGTGACCAGAAATGCAGGGAGGGCAGTTGGGGGGGGACCAGGCCTGCAGGGGAGGGCAGTTGGGGATGATCAGGCCAGCAGGGGAGCAGTTAGGTGTCAATAATGCCAGCAGGGGAGCAGTTAGGGGGCTATCAGGTTGGCAGGTAGAGTGGTTAGGTGCAATTAGGCAGGCGAGCAGTTAGGAGCCAGCCATCCCAGATTGTAATAGGGATGTCCGACTGCCGGGAGTCAGACATCCCCCAAGGGGTCCCAGATTGGAGAGAGTGCAGACTGGGCTGAGGGACACTCCCCCCCAGTGCATGAATTTCATACACTGGACCTCCAGTAATTATATATACATATATACACACATATACATACATATATACATACATACATACATGCATGTGTACACAGCCATAGAATACAAAAACTGAAAGAATTGAATTAAAAAATTAGAATTTGAACGATACTTATAAATTCACTTAGACCTAACAGAAATCTATGGGACACTTCAACCAACAGCAGAATACATAATTCTCAAATTCACATAGAACATTTTCCAGGATAGACCATAAAGTAAGCCTCATACATTTAAAACAATTGAAAATCACAGAAAATATATTTTTTTTGCCACAGTGAATTATAATTAAAAATCAATAATTGAAAGAAATTTGGAAATATATGAAAATTAAGCAACACATTATTAAATAACCAATGATTCAAATAAAAAATCAAAAGGTAAATTTGAAAGTACTTTAAGGTGACTATAAATGAAGAGACAACATACCAAAATTTATGGGATGCCTTTATACCAGTGCTCAGAGGGGAATTTATAGCTATAAATACTTTTATTTAAAAAAGAACAATTAATAACCTAATATTCTATCTTACGCCACTATAAAAACAAAGAGCAAACTAAATCTAAAGAAAGAATAAAGGAGGAAGTAATAAAAATTAGTACAAAAATATGTGAAATTAAGAATAGAAAAATAGAGAAAATAAACAAAATCAAGAGTTGATACTTTAAGAAATTAACAAAATGGACTAACCTTAAATAGACTGACCAAGGAAAAAGAAGACCCAAATTACTAAAATTAGGGATGAAAGATGGAACATTACTACCAACCTCACAGAAATAAAAAAGATTTTATGAGAATACTACATTTAACTGTAAACCAACCAACAAAATAACTTTGATAAAATGGACACATACCTAGATAGACACGAGAATGGACTCAAGAAAAAAAAGAAAAAAAGAAAATCTGAATGGCTCTATAAAAAGGGAAAAGTTCAATAGTAATTTTAAAACTTTCCACAAAGAAAAGTCCAGGACCAGACATTGGTGAATTTTACTATACATCTTTTTTTTTTTTTAAATATATTTCTTTATTGATTTCAGAGAGGAAGGGAGAAGGAGAGAGAGATAGAAACATCAATGATGAGAGAGAATCATTGATCGGCTGCCTCCTGCACGCCCCCTACTGGGGATCAAGCCCGCAACCCAGGCATGTGCCCTTGGCCGGAATCGAACCTGGGACCCTTCAGTCCGCAGGCTGATGCTCTATCCACTGAGCCAAACCGGCCAGGGCTTACTATACATCTTAAGAAGAATTAACACCAATCCTTTACAAATTCTTCAAAAAAAAAAAAAAAAAAAAAAAAAAGAAGAGAAGGAAAAAACCAATTCAAACTAGAAAACCAGTAATATGCTTATACCAAAATTGGACAAAGATATGGAAAGAAAAATAAACTACAGAACAATATATTTTATGAATATAAATGCAAAAACCTTCAACAAAATGCTAGCAAACATTTTACACCATGATCAAGTGATATTTATTCTAGGAATGCAAAGTTGGATAAACATATAAAAATCAGTCAATGTTGCACACCATTTTAACATAGTAAAGGGGGAAAACTATACGATTATCTCAATAGAGACAGAAACAAATTTTAAAAATCCAACATCCTTTATGATAAAAATATACAATACATAGAAATAGAGGTGGATGTCTACAACTTTATAAAGGATATCTACAAAAAACCACAGCTTATATAATATTTAATGGTGAAAGACTCAATGTTTTCCTCCTAAGATCAGGAACCAGATGGAGATGTATACTAGTACTCTTTCCACTTTGTATTTAATGTTGTACTGGACTTTCTAGCTAAGGCAAGAAAGAGAAATAAAAAACATCCAGCAGGAAGGTAGGGGAGGGTTAGGAGGGGGTAGTAAGAGATCAACTGAAGGACTTGTATGCATGCATATAAGCACAACCAACAGACTCAAGACACTGGGAGTGGGGGGACAAGGGCAAATGCTTGGGGGTAGGGGAAGATGGGGGGGAGGTCTATTGGTGTGGGGAAAAGAGACATATGTACTACTATTAATAATACCTTAAACAATAAAATTAAAAACAAACAAACATCCAGGTTTAAAAGGAAGTTAAGCTTTCTCTACTTGTAGATGGCATGGTCTTATATATAGAAGTCCTAGGGATTCACTAAAAAATATATTAGAATTGAGTTCAGCAAAGTTGTAGTATACAAGATCAATATACAAAAATCAATTGTATTTCTACAAAATAGCAACAAACAATCTTGACAATAAAGCAAGAAAGAAATTTTATTTACATGAAAAAGAGTAAAATACTTGGGAGCAAGTTTAACAGAAGTACAAAACTTATTCTGTGAAAACTACAGAACATTGTTAAGTTAAAGGAAACGTATACTCAGATGACAAGACATCCCATATTAATGGATATGAAGACTTAATATTTTAAAGATGGCACTGCTCTCAAATTGACCTTCAGATTTATTACAATCTCTATGAAAATTACAACTGACCTATTTTGTAGAATTTGAGAAGCTGGTCTGAGAGTTTATAAGGAAATTACTCCAAATAGCCAAAGCCATCTTGAAAAGGAAAAACAAACTTGGAGGATTTAACTTCTGATTGCAAGAATGAGCATGATCTATCCCCCGAATTGCAGATTTTTATGATTATAAAAAGGTTTCATTTAATGTTAAAGATAGCTAATGTAAGATCTTATTATGATTCACTAGAGGGCAAGAAATATATTAATCAAGCAAAGATCATAGGTTTAAATGGTATATTCTACTATTAAATTTCATATGAAAAAACAGTGTATATGAAACAAGCTGGTTATAATAGCTGCCACCTCATTGATTACTAAGGTTAGTTACCTTATATTTCTGCAGGTATCTCCTTCCTCCCTTCTTCTTTGCATAATTGCTCCTTATGAACCCATAGGTTGATCAAATAGGATCACTTTCTCATTTAGAAAAGAACCATTCCTGAGTCAAGGAATATGTGTAAAGCACTATTTTACATATCATGCATAGTATGCTGATCAGTCATTTTGAAGGCTTCCAAAGGTATTAGATATATGTGATACAGACAATTAATGTTACTGTACTGATTCTACTACATTAATTCAAAGGGTTTTTAAAATGAAATAGGAATTTGCATGCTTTATTATTCTACTTATGTTTGTTTCTCTTTTCTGTTCCTCAGATATATTGTCTTAAACATTTACAAATACTGATCCTGAGAAATAATCCTATCAGAACAATCCCTCATGAAATTCAGCAACTTAAGCTCCTTAGAGTTTTCAACATTGCCTTTAATTTGATTACGACTCTTCCTCTTGGGTAAGGTTGATAATTTGGGATTATAAACAGAAAATAAAGAATTTATGATATAGAAAAGGGTCAATTCCCCTTTTGAAAGCAGCTAGAAACTTTTTTAGCTCATTAATCATTCTTATTATTTTCTAATTAGCTGACTTGTTTTTCATTGCTGTGTTAAAAATAATCCTACTAGCCAGATGCCAATTAACCTTTCTTGGCCTCAATCTCCTAATCTATGGACCAAGAAATTAGTCTTTATGATATTTAAGATCCTTTAAACTCTAATAGGAATGTTAATATTTGAGTTTAAAAGAGATGGCTTTTCCCCACGTGTGAACTGGTAATTATTTAATTACTAATAAAATTTTTAAATCAAAACATTAAACAAATGCCAAAACAAGATACCACTTCCAGTAAATGCATAACAAATTGAATATAGGTTAAGGACAAAAGTATGGGGACTCTGAAATAGTTGAACAATATTTCTCAAAAGAAGATTCTTATAGTAATTAAGGAAGTGCATCAAAATTCATTTATAAAGTTCTTCATCTAGCAGTTTGTAATTAACAATCCAACAAATTCTACATTCATAAACCTTAAAACTATTTAGTCATTTAAAAGAATAAAAAGGTATGTAAAATATTATACTATTTCTGTATAAAAATTTAAAAATCACACATTATAAAAACACTAAGGCAGTAAGAAAATTGCATTATGGGAATTTTATTTGTTTGACTCACCTATATTTTTCCACAATAACGTAAATTGTATTTTCCCTGCTTCGATATTAGAATTAGCCATTTCTCTAAGAAAAACCTGTTTTTGTTTTTATTAATCCTCATGCAAGGGTATGTTTTGATTGTTTTAGAGGGAGGGGAAGGGAGAAGGAGAGAAAGAAACATCAATTGGTTGCCTCCCACATGTACCTTGAGTGGAGATCGAACCCACAACCTGGGTATGTGCCCTGTCCAGGAATTGAACCTGCAACCTTTGGCACATGGGATGACGCTCCAGTCAACTGAGCCACACTGTCCAGGTCCTGTTTTCCTTTTATTGCAGAATGATCATTAAAAACCACTGTCTAAGTATTGAATGTCTTCATTGCTATTGAGATGACATTGCTTATAGACACTCCCAGTATACAGAGCTTAGTAATACATGTATTTAGAAATCTATGTGTATACATATCTATAATTATTTATCTGTGTATATTTATTTATATACACACTTACATATATACACACATACTATATGTACACACATATGTACATATATGCATCTAAATCAATGAATACTGTATAATCTATAATAACAATTACATACTTTAAATAACCATAACTTATTTAAACAAAATGTAAAAATACCTAAAGCAACTAAAAGTTTATCATAACTACATGGTCAACATTGTACATGGTCAACATTTTACATTGTTTAGAGATTAGGCAAACTAGTTTGAATTATTGGTTATAAACAAAAGTTTTAAGAAGCCCTCACACCTGTCAGAATGATTGCCATCAATAAATACACAAATGACAAGTGTTGGCAAGGATGTGGAGAAAAGGAAACCCATTTGCACTGTTGTGGGAATGCAGATTGGAACAGCCACTATGGAAAACAGTATGAGGTTTCCTCAAAAAAATTAAAAATGGATCTGCCTTATGACCCAGTGATTCCACTTCTGGGGATTTATCTAAAGAAATCCAAAATATGAATTCGAAAGAATATATGCACCCCTATGTTCATTGCAGTGTTATTTACAATAGCCAAGCTATGAAAGAAACCCAAGTGTCCATCAATAGACAAGTAGATAAAAAAGCTGTGCTACACATATACAATGGAATATTACTCAGCCATAAAAAATAATGAAATCTTACCATTTGCAACAGCATGGATGGACCTAGAGGGGATTATACTTAGTGAAATTAGTCAGTCAGAAAAATACAAATACCATATGATTTCATTGATATGTGCAATCTAAATAACAACACAAACAAAGAAACAACATTGAAGCAGATTCGTAGACACAGAAAAAAACAAACTGGTGGTTGCCAAAGAAGAGGTGGCTGAGGGACTGAGTGAAAGATGGGAAGGAGTTGGGGAAGGAGCAAAAAAGATAAAGAGCCTGGCCCAGGAACCAAGAGGTAACTGGGTTGATCCCTGTCAGAGCATATGCCCCGGTTGTGGTCTTAATCCCCAGTAGGGGCCATGCAGGAGGCAGCCAATCGATGATGTATCTCTCTCAGAGATGTTTCTGTCTGTCTATTTCTCTTCCTTTCTCTCTCTCTCTAAAAATTAATAGAAACATTTTTTAAAGAAAAAGATGAAGAGATTAAGAAGTACAAATTGGTAGTTATAGAATAGTTCTAAGGATATAAATACAGCATAGGGAATATAGTCAATAATCAACTGAATGGCTGAACAGCAGAATGACTGTCTGGACGACCATGCTATGATACACACTGGTGCCAGGCCAGCCAAAGTGGGTGTGATTGGTCGGGGGGCCCTGCCACTGCCCCATGATCGCTCCACATAGGGAGACCCAGGCCACTGGCTGGCGGGTGGGTGGGGCCTCCCTCTATGGAGTGATTGATTGTGGGGCTCCCTGACCATGAGAGGATGCAGATTGGGCTGAGGGTCACCCTCCCGAGTGCACGAATTTTGTGCACTGGGCCTCTAGTATTGTAATAACTATGAATAGTGTCAGATAGGTACTAGATTTATCAGGTGGTCACTTAATAAGTTATATAATATTCAATCACTGGGTTGTACACCTGAAACTAATATAACATTGTATGTCAACTATAATTGAAAAAAACATTTAAAAAAGTTTTAAGGAGCTATTTTTAAAAAAATATTAGTGTTTCTAAAATAAAGCAGTACAATTTTATTAAATGCCGTTGGATATGTATGCAAATCAAGGGATGATTGACAGCATATTGAAGCCAAGTATAAAAAATGTAATTGGAATTATGGGACTAATAATATAATTATAAATAGAGGCCTGGTGCATGAAATTTGTGCCCAGCCTGACCCTCTCCAATTGGGGACCCCTTTGGGGATGTCCGACTGCTGGTTTAGGCCCGATCCCTGTGGGATCGGGCCTAAACCAGCAGTCAGACATCCCTCTCACAATCTGGGACCACTGGCTCCTAACTGCTCACCTGCCTGCCTGCCTGATCACTCCTACCTGTCTCTGCCTGCCAGCCTGATCACCCCTAACTACCCTCCTCTGCCAGCCTGGTTGCCCCTAACTGCTTCTGCCTGCCTGTCTAATTGCCCCTAAATGCCCTCCCCTGCCAGCCAGATCTCGTCCCCAATGGCCCTCCCCTGCCAGCCTGATCTCATCCCCAACTGCCCTCTCCTGCTGGCTTGATCTCTCTCCCAGCTGCCCTCCTCTGCTGGCCAATTTGGTTCTGATTGGTTGGTTTCTATGACAGTCAGCATCAGAAGCTCTGCCTCCTAAGTAGCCATTGGTTCTTCACAGCACCCACATTTGGTTCTGATTGGTTGGTGTCTATGCCAGTCAGCGTCAGAAGTTCCGCCTCCTAGGCAGCCATTGGTTCTTCACAGCACCCACATTTGGTTCTGATTGGACAGTCCCTATGCTAGTCAGTGTCTCTGGGCCTATCAATGGGGCCTGGTCAGAAAGGCAGGCCTGATCAGCAGCTCAGGTGGAGGCCTGGAGAGAAATGGAGGTGCGGGTGCTGGCCAGACTGGGAGAGAAAGACAAAGGCAAGTGCTGATCAAAAGCTGTCATAGAGGCAATGGGTCAGTCCCTGCTTCTCTCTCAGGCCTGTCTCTGGGCCTGATTTGTAGCCCCCTCAGTAGTCAGTACTGGGGCACTGTGCCTGCAGTGGAAGCAGTCAGCACTGGATTGCCATGGTAACCCAGCACTGACTGCAGGACTGACTTCCAGTTGGTTGAGCCTCCATCATTACTGGTCCTTATGACCCAGGGTTTTTATATATTAGGATTGTTATGGGGATTAACTTTATTGAACCTCAGAGATGACTTATAACAAGCTCTGACATAGGTAAACATGTTCATTTGCAGAGCTTGTTAAATGCAAACTCACACAGAGGAAACATACAGTGCGGGATGAAGGTACTGAATTCTTTGTCTTTAAAGGTTATTGTCAGGACTCTAGCTTTCTGAGCAAAGAAGACCCAACATAGAGTGGCAGGAGTAAGGGAGCTGTAACTGGATAAAATTGAGTGAAATGCACTGAACCAATTATGTAGTTGGATGTTATTACTGTTACAAGTATATTTTAAATATTATCTTTTCATTTTTGTAATTAATTCAGTAAATGTTTATGAATTATCTATTGTGTGCTCCCTAGTTGATCACCACCTAAGGGGAAGGCAGACAATTGCACGTAATTACAGAAAGTAAAATGGAGATGCACTTTGTAAAATTCCAAACAGTGGCATGTAACCCAATCTGGAGAGTGAGAGGTGGCTCCCAGGAAGAGATGACATTTAATGCAAATGTAACTGAGTGTGAATGAGCCACATTAATAGTGAGAAGGAGCAAGGGGTAGTATGACTGATTATGGGTTAGATATTTCCTTAAATAAGAGTGATAACACATATAGAAATAAATGAGATATGAAGCAGCATATATAATGTGGAGTAGAAATTGCAAGCAGTTTGCTGTTTGGAAGCTTAGAAAGCAAGGCCAAGTGGTAAGAAATTAGAGTGGTGGAGTAGGCAGAGACCAGATTGTCTGCGGGCCTTGTGAGCAAAGGCAAAGTATTTGTTGAAGGATTTCCCAAAGAGGAGTGGTGGATTCAGATCTGCATTTTAGCTCATGGTGGTGGCAGTGTGGAAGATGCATGTGAGGTGATGAAACAAAATAGAAGGCAAAGAGCTGCAGCTATCACAGTAGTTCAGGCAAGAGCTGCAAAGCATATCTAGGGCAATGATCACATAGAGAAAAAGGAACAAATTGTTAACAAACTGAGGTAAAATTAGCAAGATCTAGTATTGATTAGACATAGATGATGTAGGGAATGGAGGCATCCAAGTAAAAAAACAGTCAAGGTTACTCCAAGATTTCTAGTTAGAGTGAAATAATTCAAGCATGTAAATATATATCTATTAAGTATCCTTTATAATAAAAGCCTAATATGCTAAGTGTCCGGTCATCTGGTCATCTGTACAACCAATCAAAGTGTAATATACTAATGATATGCTAAGGCTGCTCAACTGCTTGCTATGATGTGCACTGACCACCAGGGGGCAGACAGTTGACCGGTCAACCAGTTGCTATAATGTGCACTGACCACAGAGGGGGCAGACTCTCTAGGCAGTAGGTTAGCTTGCTGCTGGGGTGAGGCCGATTGGGACTGAGCAAGACAGGCCGGACATGCCCTGGAGCTGTCCCACAGTCCCTCCCCAGCAGGCTAACCTCCCGTGTCCCTTCCCAGCCCTGATCATGGGTGGGTGGGTGGGAGGTAATCAACCAAAGACTACCCTATATAATACAAGGCTAATATGCAAATAGACCAAATGGCTGAACGACCGGTCACTATGACGCTCACTGATCATCAGGGGGCAGATGCTCAACACAGGAGCTGCCCCCTGGTGGTAATTGCACTCCCACAGGAGGAGCGCCGCTGAGCCAGAAGCTCGGCTCATAGGTGGCGAGCACAGCCACAGTGGCGGGAGCCTCTCCCACCTCCGCAGCAGTGCTAAGGATGTCCAACTGACAACTCATCCATCAGTCAGACATCCTCCAAGGGCTCCTGGACTGCAAGAGGGCACAGGCTGGGCTGAGGGACCTCCACCCCTTGAGTGGATGAATTTCGTGCACTGGGCCTTTAGTTTATGTAATACTAAACTTTGTGCTAAGATTTGGGTTTAAGATGATAAATGAAAGGGGCATTATTCTTTCTCTTATGGAATTTAGAATCCAGGAAAAGACACAAGAATTTCTAACAAAGATCACAATAAATACATAAATACAAAACATCCTAAGGGCTATAAATGAAGACATCAATAAGAAAGATGTCAGTAGTATATCCAAGATGGCAGTGGAGTAGGTGGAAGGTACATTCACCTCCTCCCAGGACCAAACAAAAATTACAACTAAATTATAGAAAAATCGATGTGAATAACCAACTGAAGACTAACTGAACAGAAGTCTTATAACCAATTATTTATAGAAGAAACCACATGGAAACTACTAGGGAGGGTGGAGATGCAAAAAGGACTTGCCCTGCTCCCATGAGCAGCAGTAGAGATTCCGGAGGGATATCTCAGTTGCATGGGTTACCCCTAAGAAGCATGGGGTCTTGAACCCAACCTAGGCTTCACAGCCCAGAGCACCAGAGCCAGAAAGAGGCACCCACATAACATCTGGCTGTGAAAATCATCTGGGATCCTGTCCACCAGGGAGAAGTGATAGTCCTAGAAATACAGGCACCCTCTTAAAGGGCCAATGCACAAACTCTAATTTGCAGCCACTCACCTTGGACTCCAAAGAAAGGGCAGAACACACTAGAGTTGTGTGAGGAGAGACTGGGGTTTGTGGCTTTGGGGAGAGAGCTAAACAGACAGCCACCATGATCCCGGAGCTGAGTTCCTCTCCCACACTACAGACACCATCTTTCTTAGATGGAGCACTCCCCTACAAGTGGCATCAGCTCAGGGGAATGCGACAGCTGCATCCTCCGGTCCCCCTGCCACCTCACCCTATAAAAGCTTGCGCCCTGCTGAAGAGTCAGCTGCTTTGGCTGAAGTATAGAGGTCTGAGCAGACTGAAGGGGTGTCAGTTACTGAGTTGTGTGGCTTTGTAGTGGGAGCAATTCCTCTCACTTTTTCGTGAACTTGACTGACACCTCCCCTTCATGGGAGATCTGCTAGCCCCAATTGATGGGCTCCTGGTAGCCCCACCCTCCTGACTGCTGATGGCTCCAACTGCTGAGGTCTGGGAAGGTTCTAGGATGGACAGATTGGTGAGGCTCTGGGACAGGGGCCACTCTCCTCACCTTCCCCCAAGCCTGACCAGCACCTCCCCAACACCAGAAATTCACTAGCTCCATCCTCCTCACTTCTGGAAGCCCCACCCTGCTGAGATTGGGCTCTGGAGTGAATCCAGGGCAAACTGATTCTTATAGCTCTAGGACAGGGACTGTTTTTCCCTTACACACCCAACTGTGGCAGAGCTCTCCCTTCACAAAGCCAAATCTTGGGCCTGATAAACTCTGCTAACCTCACCCTAACAATGCCCTGAAACCCTTCCCCATCACAAAAATGTGTCAACACCCAGTGGATGGCAATTAGATCTGGTATACCTGGATACATTTGCTGAGCGGCCTCAGACTCAGCATGGCACCAAGATTGAACTTGTATTAATCTGGTGAACATGATTTGCCCTACTTTTTGACTCATTGAGAACCTACATAATGCAACTTGAGTACTACCAGAGGTTCTTTCAGACTAAACCTAACAGGCAGCCAACAGGCAGAGGCAGGTGGAGGTGGATCTTGGGGTGACTTGAAACTTTTGCTGACCTTTCCCTGGGCCTAGTGCTGGTAAAAGCTGTCCTTGGTGCACAGCTTGATTCTCCTTATGCATACCCAGGTCCAGAAGAGACAGCCACACTGTGAATTGTGTTGTAGCTTTAAACAGGTTACCCAAGGATAGTCACAGGCAGTGTCTGACATTGATGTACTCCAGAGTCCCTCCCAAGAGGCTCCAAAACCAAAACACCCAGAAGCTAGCATCAGACAACATCAGAGCAGGATCCATTTAGCTTTGCAAGGGCCATATACAAAGGGAGACCTGGGCTGGCATCAGACCCTGCTGAAGCAAATGCCACTACATGTGGTCAACACCTGCACAGCAGCTCAAACAATATGCTCAAGGTTGTTCCTCACAGTCAGCCAGCCTGTGAAAAACACATGAATGAGCCAATAGCAATCAAGACTCAATTACAATAGGAGGGTCCACATAACCTACATAAGGGACATACCTACAGCACCCAGCTCAGGTGATCAAGGAGACTATGCCACTGGGTTCCATAGGATATCTACTTCTAGGACTGGAAATCACAGCAGTTCTACCTAATACAGAGAAACAAACACAAAGTGGAGATAAAAATGGGAGACAATAAAACATGCCCCATATTAAGGAACAGGAAAAATCTCCACAAAAAGAACAAAATGAAATAAAGGCAACCAATTAATCAGATATAGAGTTTAAAACAATGGTTATAAGGGTGCTCAAGGAACTTAGTGAGAACTATAATAGCATAAAAAAGAACATAGAAACCATAAAAAAGAATCAGTCAGAAATGAAGACTATAATATCTGAAATGAAGAATACATTAGAAGAAATAAGCAGTAGGTTGAATGAACATAAAATCAAATCAGCTATTTGGGAGACAATGTAAGAAAGAACACCCAATCAGAGCAACAAAAAGAAAAAAGAATTTTTTAAAAATGAGGATTGTCTTTAGGACCTTTTGGACAACATGAATCATGACAACATCCACATCATAGGGGTACAAGAAGGAAAAGACAGGGAGCAAGGGATAGAGAACCTATTTTAATAAATAATGAACAAAAACTTTCCTGATCTGGTGAAGAAAAAGACACACAAAGCCATAAAGTGAAAAGAGTATTAAACAAGATAAACCCAATGAGGCCTACACCAAGACACATCATAATTAAAATGGCAAAAGTTAAAAACAACAGAGAATCTTAAAAGCAGCAAGAGAAAGACAGTTACCTACAAAGGAGCTTGCAGAAGACTGACAGCTGACTACTCAATGGAAATATTTCAGGCCAGAAGGAATTGGCATGAAATATTCAAAGTGTAGAAAAGCAAGAAACATACAACCAAGATGACTTGACACAGCAGGACTATCATTTAAAATTGAAGGAGAAATAAAGAGCTTCCCAGATGCCCTGATCGGTTTGGCTCAGTGGATGGAGCATCGGCCTGTGGACTGAAAGGTCCCAGGTTCGATTCCAGTCAAGGGCATGTACCTTGGTTGCGGGCACATCCCAGTGGGAGGTGTGTGGGAGGCAGCTGATGGATGTTTCTCTCCCATTGATGTTTCTAACTCTATTCCTCTCCCTTCCTCTCTGTAAAAAATCAATAAAATATATTATTAAAAAAAAAGAGCTTCCCAGACAAGAAAAAGTATTACAATAAATGAAGAAGAAAAAGAAAACAGAGAAACATAGTTGAAAGAACAAAATGGCAAACATAATTACCTATCAAAAATCACTCTTTAAACTTTTTTATTTGTATTTTTAAAATATGTTTTTATTGATGTTAGAGAGAGAGGAAAGGAGAGAGAGAGAGACAGGAACACTGATGTGAGAGAAACATTGATTAGCTGCCTCCTACACTCAACCTACTGGGGATCGAGTCCACAACTAGGGCATGTGCCCTGACAGGGAATAGAACTGATGATCTCTTGATGTGTGGGACAATGCTCAACCAATTGAGTCACACTGGCTAGGCATCACTTTTAATGTAAATGGCATAAATGCTCCAATCAAAAGACATTGGATAGCTTAATGTATATAAAAAAAACAAGACCCAAATACATACTCTTTACAAGAGACCCACTTCAGAACAAAACATGCACAGTCTAAAAGTAAAGCAATAGAAAAATATATTTCATGCAAAAATTATTTTTATGAGGTGGGGTAGGAATACTTATATCTGACAAAATAGGCTTTAAAACAAAGGTTATACTAAGAGACAAAGAAGGACATTACATAATGATAAAGGGAACAATCCAACAAGAGGACATAAACCTTGAAATTATATATGCACCCAACATAAAAAACACCTAAATATATAAAGCAAATCTTGATGGACATCAACAGAGAGATTAATAGTAATCAGTCATAGTAAGGGCTTTTAACACTCTATTGACATCAGTAGATAGATCTTGTAGATAGAATATCAACAAGGAAAAAGAAACTTTAAATGACACACTAGATCAGATGGACTTAATTCATATCTTTAGAACATTTCATCCCCAAACAGCAGAATATATACTACTTCCAAGTGCACATGAACTGCTTTCTAGAATAGACCACGTGTACCCTAGCTGGTTTGACTCAGTGGATAGAGCATCGGCCTGGAGACTGAAGGGTCCTTGGTTTGAGTCCAATCAAGGGCACATGCCTGGGTGTGGTCTCAATCCCCAGGGGGGCAGCTAATCAATGATTCTTTCTCATCATTGATGTTTTTTCTCTCTTTTTTTCTCTTTCCTTCTCCCTTCCTCTCTGAAATCAATAAAAGTATATATAGAATAGACCACATGTTAGAACACAAAACAACTCTCAATAAATATAAGAGATTAAAATTACATCAAGCATTTTCTCTGACCAAAATGGTAAGAAACTAGAAATCAATCACAAGAAAAAAAAAACATACATGAAGACATGGAGGCTAAACAACATGTTACTGAACAGTGAATGGGTTAACATGAGATCAAGGAAGAAATCAAAAGATACCTTGAAACAAATGAAAATGAGAAAACAACAACCTCAAACTATAAAACACAGCAAGAGCAGTCCTAAGAGGAAATTCATAATATTACAGGCCTATCTCAAGAAACAAGAAATATATCAATCAATCTAACTTTATAATTAAAGGTACTTGAAAAAGAACAAACAGCCTAAAATGAGCAGAAAAATGGGAAGTATTAAATATAAGAGCATAAATAAATGAAAGATTCTGGAAAAAACAATACAAAAGATCAATGAAACCAAGAGATCTTCTTTGAAAAGATAAACAAGATCGACAATCTTTTAACCAGACTCATCAAGAAAAAAAGAGAAAGTATACAAATAAATAAAATCAGAAATAAAAGAAGGGCGGCGGCCGCGGACTCCGCGCAGCGGCTCTCGGTGAAGAAAGAGACCATCTTTCTGCAGGAGGGGCTCATCCGCGCCACCGACCTGGCCGAGCTGCCCAGGGAGATCCTCGGGGCCCTGGAGGCCGCCAACACCGATTTGGAGGATTCTTAGGATTCCCATCTTACATTCAAGTCCTTTAGCCATTTTGACAGAGGAGAACCAAGAAGGCGGCAAAGTTAAACAAATGAACTGCGAACTGCGCTGCGCACAGCAATTTCAGGGGCATGACTGGAGGACAGAGTGTCTGCCACCCAGATCCCCAGGAGAGATGGCTGAATGGTAGATTTACAGCTAAGAGGGAAGAGGAAACCAGCGAAATCGGAGGGGATGAGGTGCGGAGGCGCGTGGGTCGGCTGGTGGCGGGGGAAGGGACGCGTGGCTTTTGTTCCAACCCTAGGGGAGATTAGCTCCCCATCACCCTGAAATCCAGCTTCTGGGGACGCGCGGGAGACCCAGACGCCTGCAGGGAGAGGCGGGACTCTTGCGGAGGTGCGCCCAGCAATCAGTGTTTGCTGCGCTGGAGTGCGGAACGAGGGGGCTTAGAAACGTGGAAGGCAGAAGGAGCAGACTTGCAGCCATTGCGGTTCGCCGCGCCATGGCCTGTTGGCGCCCTGAGACCCCGCCCCGCCCTGAGACCCCGCCCCGCCCTGAGACCCGCCCCGCACTGGGACCCGCCCCGCACGTTTTGAAAACCCGCCCCCCAAGTCTTTCAGGCGCACCTGCGCTCCAAGCAACGGCTTGTGCATGTGGGTGGCCTGCCCTCTGGCAGCTTGACCAGATGAACTGCGGTTCTAGTCGGACTGCTCCAGGGCCACTCAGACAGGAGGAGGAAACTACAGTTTTTGCTGTAATCCCTGCTGAGTGCCTCAGGCAGTAACTGACCTGCACTCCATTGGAGACCCAGAAACGAGGGCATCTAGTGGTCTGTGTGAGATGACACCAGATTTCAACCACGCGCATAAGGGACACATTTAAGAGGCAGATTCAGTGAGCGCCAAAGCCTTGCTGCACCAAGACCCGGCCCATAAACGTGTCTCCTGCACAGCAACTCTTCCTTTATAGACAAAGAGGGTCCTCACGGCCAATTGGCCTGGAGGACAATTCCTCCCAGTGACACCAACAACAATCAAGACTTAACTATACAAAGGAGGACCAAGATGGAGGCATAGGGCGGAAGCCTGATTGTTGCCTACCACAACAACTTTGAGACTACGACGGGAGAGCAGAGCAGACACCATCCAGAACCACCAGAGGGCTGGCTGAGCGGATGCTCTACAACTAGAATAAAAGAGGGGTATGCGGGATGATGCTGATGCCGGTGACCCAAAGACCACATTTTAAGAACTACGGCTCAGGCGACACAATGGCGGCCTGGAACGTGCTCGGCGCAGTTCCCCCGGCGGTCTCCAGCTGAGGGGACGGCTCCACTGGCTGCCGAGCACGGACAGACGAGCCCCTGGGAGACATGGGTTGGGAGACTCCGCGCTTGCTGACCTCCGAGTCCTTCAAGAATCTCAACGCCCCAGAAGCGGCCAGGTGCGCACGCTCAGCAACCGGCCACCGCTGCAGACCCAAGGGCCAACGCAGCGACACCGGACCAGCCTGCCGCTGTGCACCGGGCACACCAGAGCTTCGCCGAGCCCGCCACCCAACGAGTTCTGAGGCAGCCGTCCTGGAGCTCTGGGAAAATGGCCGAAGGAATTGCTGAGAGGGAATTGACCAACAGGAATTGGGATCAAGAAGACGAAACCCCGCTGGGACCCGGGTGCGGGCGAGGTTGCGTGCCTCTGGGCTCGGGTGTGGTCACATGCCTCTGGGTCTAGGTGAGGCCTCACGTCTCTGGGTCTGGGTGAGGCCACAAGCCCCTGGGTCCAAGTGAAGCCGGATTCCGGGTCCAGGTGAGGCCATGTGCCCCTGGGTCCGGGTGAAGCTGGATGCCAGGTCCGGGTGAGGCCATGTGCCCCTGGACCTGGATGACGCTGGGTCCTGTGCCCGGGTGAGGCCACAAACCCCTGGGTCTGGGAGAGGCCACACGCCGCTGGGTCCGTGTGAGGCCATGTGTCCCTGGATCCGGGTGAGGCCTCACGCACCTAGGCCCGGGTGAGGCCACGTGCCCCTGGGTCTGGGAGAGGCCACGCGCCCCCGGGTCCGGGTGAGGCCATGTGTCCCTGGATCCAGGTGAGGCTGGGTCCCGGGTCCGGGTGAGGCCTCGCACACCCAGGTCCGGGTGAGGCCACGTGCCCCTGGGTCTGGGAGAGGCCAGGCGCCCCCGGGTCCGGGTGAGGCCATGTGTCCCTGGATCAGGTGAGGCCTCGCGCACCTAGGTTCGGGTGAGGCTACGCGCCCCTGGGTCTGGGAGAGGCCACGCGCCCCTGGGTCCGGGTGAGGCCATGTGTCCCTGGATCCGGGTGAGGCTGGGTCCCGAGTCCGGGTGAGGCCACGCGCCCCTGGGTCTGGGAGAGGCCACGCGACCCTGGGTCCGGGTGAGGCCACGCGCCCCTGGACCCGGGTGTGGCTGGGTCCCTGGGCCTGGGTGAGGCCACGCGTCCCTGGGTCAAGGTGAGGCCTTGCGCCCCTGGACCCGGGTGAGGCTGGGTCCCTGGGCCCGGGTGAGGCCATGTGCCCCTGGGTCTGGGTGAGGCCTTGCGCCCCTGGGTACGGGTGAAACCGGATCCTGGGTCCGGGTGAGGCCGTGTGCCCCTGGATCCATCCGGGTGAGGCTGGGTCCCGGGCCCGGGTGAGGCCACGCGCCCCTTGGGTCTGGGTGAGGCCACGTGCCCCTTAGTCCGGGTGAAGCCATGCCCCTGGGTCCGGCCGAGACCAAACCAGAGGGAGTCGGACCTCCGTTACCACCATTTGTCCACCATCCAGAGCTGAGGGGTCAGTGCTGACATGTACACATAAGGAACTGGTGGACATTGAAATTGGGTCTCAAAAGAACTGTTGGTCCAGAAAGAAACTCACTACAGACTGATTCATTTGCCTGTCAGCATAACTATTATTGCTCATCTCACATTCAGTTCTTATAAGTATATCTCTAGTGACACATGATCTCGCTCATCTAGGGGAAATGATGAACAACATAGACTGAGGAACAAGAACAGAACCAGAAACAAGGAGGCATCGATCGGACTATCGGGCCTCAGAGGGAGGATAGGGGAGGTTGGGAGGAGGGGGGAGAGATCAACCAAAGGACTTGTGTGCATGCATATGAGCCTATCCAACGGTTAAGTTCAACAGGGGATTGGGGCATCCGTGGGGAGGGGTGTGGGATGGGAATGGGGGGATGAGGACAAATATGTGACACCTTAATCAATAAAGAAATTAAAAAAAAAAGAAATAAAAGAAGTGACAACTGATATCACAGAAATATAAACAATTGAAAGAAAATATTTTGAACAACTATATACCAAAAGTTAGACAATCTGGATGAAATGAATAAATTACTAGAAATATGCAATCTTTCCAGGAAGAATCAGAGAACCTAATCAATAGACATATGCAATAGACAGATTACAACTAGTGAAATTGAAGCAGTAAAAAAACAAAACAAAACAAAACAAAACAACAAAATAAACAAAAACATCTCCCAACAAACAAAAGCCCTGGACTGGATGCCTTTACAGGTGAATTTTACCAAACATTCAAAGAAGAACTAACACCTAACCTTCTCAAACTATTCCAAAAAATTGAAGAGAAAGATAGACTCCCAGTCTTATTTTATGAGGCCAGCATTATCCTAATTCCAAAACCAAAGACACAAGAAAGAAAGAAAATTACAGGCCAATATCCATGATGAACATAGATGCTAAAATCCTCAACAAAATATTAACAAACTGAATACAGTAATACATTAAAAAGATCATAAACCATGATCAAGTAGGATTTATTACAGAGATGCAAGGATGGTGCAATATCCACAAATCAATAAACTTGATACACCACATAAACAAAATGAATGATTAAAAAAACACATAATCAGATCAATAGATGCAGTAAAAGCATTTGATAAAATCCAGCACCCATTTATAATAAAAACTCTCAGCAAACTGGGAATAGAAGGAGTAAACCTCAATGTAATAAAGGTCATATTTGACAAACCCACAGCCAACATCATGCTCATTGGGCAAAGCTACAATTGTTTCCCTTAAAATTGGAACAACACAGGGATGTGTGCTTCCACCACTCTTACTCAACATAGTACTGGAAGTCCTAGCCACAGCAATCAGACAAGAAGAAGGAATAACAGGCATCCAAATTGGAAAGAAAACTGTCATTATTTGCAGATAACATGATACTGTATATAGAAAACTCTAAAGATCCCACCAAAAAACTATTGCAACTGGTAAATGAATTCAGTAAAGTAGCAGGATACAAAATAAATACCCAGAAATCAGTTGCATTTTTATGCACCATTAATGAACTATCAGAAAGGGAAACTAAGAAAACAATCCCATTTACAATTGCATCAAAAAAATAAATAAAATACCTAAGAATAAATTTAACCAAAGATGTAAAAGACCTATACTCAGAAAATTGCAAGACACCAAAGAAAGAAAGTGAAGAAGATACAAATAAGTGAAAGCATATACTGTGTTCATGGGTATGAAGAATTAACATGATTAAAATGTTCATACTACCAAAAGCAATCTATAGCTTCAATTCAATTCCTACATAAATACCAATGGTGCATTTCACAGAACCAGAACAAATATTTCAAAAATGTATATAAAGCCACAAAAGACCATGAGACACAGCAAGCTTGAGAAAGAAGAACAAAGTGGGAGGAATTATAATACCTGATATCAAACTATACTACAAGGCCATAGTAATCAAAACAGCAAGATACTGGCATAAAAACTGAGTATAGATCAATGGAACAGAATAGAAAGCCCAAAAATAAACCTATGCCTCTATGGTCAATTAATATTTGACAAAGGAATCAAGAAAATACAATAGCGTAAATACAATAGTCTATTCAATAAATGGTGTTGGAAAAATTGGACATATATGAGAAAAAAAATGAAAGTAGACTGCCTACTTACAACATACACAAGAGCAAAATCAAAATGGATTAAAGACTTAAATGTTAGACTTGAAACCATAAAAATCGTAGAAGAATACATGCAGAAAAATTTTGGACATTTCTTTTTTTTTTTTTAATATATTTTTATTGATTTTTTACAGAGAGGAAGGGAGAGGGATAGAGAGTTAGAAACAATGAGAGAGAAACATCGACCAGCTGCCTCTGCACACCCCCTACTGAGGATGTGGCCCGCAACCAAGGTACATGCCCTTGAGAATCGAACCTGGGACCTTTCAGTCCGAAGGCTAACGCTCTATCCACTGAGCCAAACCGGTTTCGGCTGGACATTTCTTATAGCAATATTTCTCTGATATATTTCAGAGGAAGGGAAAGGAAACAAAAGAAAAATTAGACAAATGGAACTACATCAAACTAAAAATTTTTTGCACAGCAAAGAAACTATCATCAAAATGAAAAGATAGCCCACTGAATTGGAGAATATATTCACCAATGATACATTTGATAAGGGGTTAATAGACAAAATTTATAAAGAATGTATAAAACTCAACACACATATAAAAACCTAATTAAAAAATGGGCAAAGGACAGAATAGATACTTCTCCAAAGAGTCTATACAGATGGTCAATAGACATATGCTAAGATGCTCAACATCACTAATTATCAGAGAAATGCAAATTAAAACCTCAATGAGATATTACCTGTTAGAATGCCTATCATCAATAAATCAGCAAACAACAAGTGTTGGCGAGGAATGCAGATTGATGTAGCCACTGTGGAAAGCAGTATGGAGTTAGCTCAAAAAATTATAAATGGAACTTCCTTATCACCCAGCAATTCCACTTCTGGAAATATATTCAAAGAAACCCGAACACTGTTCTGAAAGAACATACACACCCCTATGTTCATTGCAGCATTATTTACACTAGCCATGATTTGGGAGTAGCCCAAGTTTCCTTCAGTAGATGAGTGGATAAAAAAAGCTGTGGTACATTTTAAACAATGAAATACTATTCAGCTGTAAAAAAAAAAAAAAGGAAATCTTAATCTTAGTCTTTGCAACTGCATGAATGGACTTGAAGAGTATTATGCTAAGTGAAATAAGCCAGTCAGAGAAAGACAAATACCAAATGAATTTACTTATATGTGGAATCTAATGAATAAAATAAACTAAGAAACAAAATGAAAACAGACTCATAGATACAAAGAACAGACTGACAGCTGGGTGAAAAAGGTGAAGGGACTAAGCCAAAAAACTCATATTTACAGACAACAGTATGGTCATTACCAGAGGGGTGGGGTATGGGGTTAGAAGTAGAAGAGGCTAAAGGGGGGATAAATGCTGATGGAAGGAGACTTGACTTGGGATGGTGAATCACACAATACAATATACAGATGATGTATTACAGGATTGTACACTTGAAACTTATATAATTTTATTAACCAACTAAAGGCCCAGTGCACAACATTCATGCACTTGCGGGGGGGGGGGGGGGAGGGGCAGGGACAGCAGGGTCCCTGCACCCTCTTGTAGTCCGGGAGCCCTCAGGGGATGTCTGACTTCCGGCTTAGGCCTGGTCCCTGCAAAAGCGGGCCTAAGCCAGCAGTTGGATATCCTTAGTGCTGCCACAGAGGCTGGAGAGGCTTCCATCACCACTGCTGTGATTACCAGCCGTGAGCCTGGCTTCTGGCTGAGCAGCAGACCCCTTGTGAGAGTGCATGGACCACCAGGGGGCAGCTCCTGCATTGAGTGGGATGGGGCTGAAACCAGCTCTCTGACATCTCCCAAGGGGTCCTGGATTGCAAGAGGGTGTAGGCCAGGCCAAGGGACCCCACCAGTGCATGATCAGGGCCAGGGAGGAACACAGGAAGTTTGCCAGACAGGGAGGGACTGCGGGAGGGCTCCAGGGAGTGTCCAGTCTGTTTCACTCAGTCCCAATCGGCCTGACCCCAGCAGCAAGCTAACCTACTGGTCGGAGTGTCTGCCCCCGGATAGTCAGTGCATATCTTGGCAAATGGTCAACCAGTCGACTGTCTGCCCCCTGGTGGTCAGTGCACATCATAGCGAGCGGTTGAGTGGTCTTAGCATATCATTAGCATATTATGCTTTGATTGGTTGAATGGATGATCGGACACTTAGCATATTAGGCTTTTATTATATAGGATTTTACCCCAATAAATTAAATAATTTATAATAAATAAATAAACAAATAAATAATAAGTAAATAAAGTCAGGGGGGACATGAATGAATAAATTGAGTCACTAAGAAAGATTCATTTGAGGAAATGGCAATTAAGCAGAAACTTGTAATCACAGGCCAAGAACGAAGAATATTTCATGCAGTGGGAATAATTATGTGAAGCAAGTAGGATGTTGGCTTCAAAAGCTAACAGAAAGCCAATGTGGCTTAGGGTATAATGAGATTAGAGTGTGGCCCCAGGTGAAAGTGAAATGAGATTTCATAGCTAAATTTTTAGTAGGTGAGTGACAAAATTAAAACTGAGAGGGTTTGAAGGAAGAGAAATAATAAATTCAATTTTAAATTAATATGTTGGCTTTGAGTTGTGGTGCTGATCACAAAGCTGGAGGTAAGGCTTTTGAGCTATTAGCATATAATAATTGAAACCAGAGACAATGTGTAGAGCAATCTTCTGATGAGATATTTCTGGAGAAACACTAATGTTTAGGTTATAGACAGAGAAAGAGAAATTATAAAGGATGAGAAAAAAATGTCCAAATTGCTGAAAGCAAATCAGATGCATCATGCAAGCCAAGCAAGTGAATTATTTCAAAAATGAAGGATGACTAGCAGTGTCAAATACAGTAAGACTGAAGGTGAGAACAGTTTCAGTGGAATTGTAGGAATAAAAGCCAGTTTAAGGTGGCTTTAAATGGAATGGAAGAAATGAAATTGGTATTAGAGTGTGAAAACCACTCTGGAGAAAATTGGGTGCAATAGGGGAGAGATTAGATGAAATCTAAAAAGAATGTGGAACTTTAGTAAAAATTTTGTGGCTGCTATTTGTTTTATATAGAAAATTTTTATGAAAATTAAGGCATATTCACAGGATGATGAAAAGGAAACTGTAAAGAATAGAGTGTAGCTGATGGTGAAAAATTTTATGAGAGGTGAGAGAGAAAAGGGCACAGATGGAGATGTTGGCCTAGAACAAGAGGATTAATCTTCATCTCCTAAAATTGGGAAATAGGCAATTATATGGGTAAGAAAATAGGAAATTTATTCAGTCAACAAAGATTTACTTAGCTCCTACTATGTATCAGTTGAAAAAGATTACTCTGAAATGATTTAAAATAATCTTTGAGAATAAGAAAAGTGAAGATCGATAAAAGCTTTAAAGACAGTGTGATGATTTAGTGTTAATATTGAGAGGAATGCCAAGGAGAATAAAATACACAAAAACATGAAAGTTTGACAGAAAATTATGTGGGCTTAACTGAGACTAAAAATCATGACTTTGTAGTGATTTTCTTTAGTAGCTCTCGGTCACTCATTTACAAAAGAGAGAAGGTAGATCTTAGCCTCAATAAAAAAAAACCTTCCATGAGAATGTCCACAGCAGTTTTATTCACAACTAGAGGCCTGGTGTGTCACTTCATACACAGGTGGGGTCCCTCAGCCTGGCCGGCGATCAAGGCCTATTGTGAGGCTGGCTGACTGTGGGGAGGGGCTGCGGGAGGTTGGCTGTGGGAGCCCACTGACCACCAGGGGGCAGCTCTTGCATTGAGCATCTTCCCTCTGGTGGTCAGTGCGTGTCATAGTGATTGGTCAACCGGTCGTTTCAGTGGTTCAGATCATTTGGTCATAACGGTCACTTAGGCTTTTTTATATATAGATAGCCTAAAACAGGAAACAATTCAAATGTTCATCAACAGAAAAATGGAAAAACTAATTGTTTTACTCACCATAGCCAAAAGATAATAACACCCCAAATATTCATTAACAGATTAATGTATAAACAAAATGTGACACATACATACAATACATTATTCTTCACCCATAAAAAGGAATAAATTTTGGTACATACTACAACAAAAATTATCTTTGAAAACATTATGCTAAGTGGAATAATTCAGACACAAAAGGACAAATATTGTATAATTCCACTCATATGAAGTACCTAGAATAGGCAAATTCATAGAGACAGAAAATTGAATAGAGGTTACTAGAAGTTGGGATAGGGGAAAGAGAGGCAACTGGGTCATGATTGTTTAATGTGGATAGACTGGAATTACAGGAAAGTTCTAGAAATGGATAGTGGCTGCATAAAATCCTATATAATAAAAGGGTAATATGAAAATTGACCCTAATGGTGGAATTACCAGAATGACCACTCGACCAGTCCCTATGAGGCACACTGACCACCTCTTGGTCCCTTTCCCTGGCCAGCAGGCTCCCATCGCCCGATGGTGAATGGGGAACTAGGGGTGGGTGGCGGGGGACATGGGTGTGCCAGGTCAAGGCCCCCACCCCACCGGTCACCCCACACACAGGGGCAACCCGTGGTGGGGGTGGGGCCGGTGGGCGGGTGGGAATGGCTGACTTATCGGTTCCTCCCCCTGGCTGGCAGGCTCTGATCGCCTGATGGCAAACAGGGAACAGGGGTGGGTGGCAGCAGGAGGTGGGACCAGCTTCAGGCAGCTAGGGAAGATGGCCCTGATTACAGGCCAGGCCTAGGGACTATACCTGCACACGAATTTCGTGCGCTGGGCCTCTAGTATTATTATAAGTAATGCTACTAAATGGTGTACTTAGAAATTATTTAAATAGCAGGTTTTATGTTATAAATACTATACCACAATTTTAAAAACATAGTTACTAGAACCCTGGTTTTCCCTTCTTCCTTCTCATTTCTCTTCTTTCAAAAAAAATTTTAGGTATAATTTTCATAAAATGAAATGCACTGATCTTAGGCATTTGATTCAAATAGTGAAATAAATATATATATGCATGTAATCATAATCCAAAATAAGATATTAAGCATTTATATTACCCCAGAGAGTTCCCTCATAGACATTTCCAGTCAGTCTCCAGACTTCTAACACTATAGACATTTTTTGCCTGTTCTTTAAAAGCATATAAGTTTAATGAAACAACAAATTATTTGTGTGCCTGGCATCTTTAATTCAACATAATATATTTTTAATTTTTATTGTTGAGAGTATTATAGATGTCTCCCTTTTGTCCCCCCATTGCACACTTCCCCACAGACCCCACCCCAACCCAGGCCTTCACCACTTTATTTATTGTCTGCGTCCATAGGTAATGAATATGTGCATATAAGATCGTTGGTTAATCTCTTCCCAACCCCCCTCACCATTTTCCTCTGAGATTCATCAGTCTGTTCCATGTTTCCATAACTCTGTTCTATTTTATTCATCAGTTTATTTTATTCATTAGATTTTTTTGTTAACGTATTTTTATTTTTCTATTCAATTATTGTTAGACTACAGGCCCGGTGCACAAAATTCATGCATGGGGGGGTCCCCTCAGCCCAGCCTGCACCCTCTCCAATCCAGGACATCCCTCTCACAATCCAGGACCGCTGGATCCTAACTGCTCACCTGCCTGCCTGCCTGATTGCTCCTAACTGCCCCCCTTGTTGGCCTGGTCACCACCAACTGCCCCACCGCTAGCCTCATAACCCCTAACTGCCCCCCACTGGTCTGGTCACTACTTACTGCCCCCCTGCTGGCCTGGTCATCCCCAACTGCCCCCCCATTGGCCTGGTCACCCCTCACTGCCCCCACTGTTGGCCTGGCCACCCCTCACAGTCCGTCCCCCCCGCCGGTCTGGTTGCCCCTAACTGCCCCCCTGTGGGCCTGGTCACCCCACACAGTCTGATGCTCAATAATTTGGTCACCCCTCACTGACCCCACTGCCGGCCTGGTCACCCCACACAGCCGGCTGCTCGGTTGTCTGGTCGCCCCTCACTGCCCCCCTGCCAGCCTGGTCGCCCTATGCAGCCTGCTGCTCAGTCATTTGGTTGTTCCTCACTGACCCTCCTGCCAGCCTGGTCACCCCATGCAGCCTGTTCCGTCGTCCGTTCAGTTGTTTCGGTTGCGATGTTCGCTTAGGCTTTTATATAGAGAGATATGCCTTTATTGCAACCCTCCTCCTACTCCTCTTCCTCCTCCTCCTCCTTCCTCTTTTTCAAGAACACCCTTCAGAATTTTATATAATACTGATTTGGTGGTGATGAACTCCTTTAGCTTTTTCTTGTTTGTGAAGCTCTTTATCTGACCTTCACTTCTAAGTGATAGCTTTGCCGCATGGAGTAATCTGATTGTAGGTCCTTGCTATTCATCACTTTGAATATTTCTTGCCACTCCCTTCTGGCTTGCAAAGTTTCTGTTGAGAAATCAGAGGATAGTCATATGGGCATTCCCT
Source organism: Eptesicus fuscus (assembly GCF_027574615.1). Taxonomy (NCBI): domain Eukaryota; kingdom Metazoa; phylum Chordata; class Mammalia; order Chiroptera; family Vespertilionidae; genus Eptesicus; species Eptesicus fuscus. The sequence goes on along the minus strand of NC_072480.1, from coordinate 9,792,583 downwards.
TGGAGGTAACTAACTGCTTTTCTCTTACAGCTTTTAAGATTCTCTCTTTGTCTTTAACCACTGGCATTTTAATTATGATGTGTCTTGGTGTGGGCCTCTTTGAGTTCCTCTTTGCTTCCTGAACTTATAAGTCTATTTCTTTCACCAGGTAGGAGAATTTTCTGTATTATTCCTTCAAATAGGTTTCAATTCCTTGCTTCCTATCTTCTCCTTCTGACACCCCCATAATGCTTGAAGTTGTCCCACAGGCTCATTATACTATCTTTATATTTTTGGAATCATTTTTCTTTTTGTTCTTCTGATTGGGTTTTTTTTTTCTTCCTCATATTTCAAATTGTTGATTTGATTTTTGGGATTGTCTCCTCTAATGTTGATTCCCTATAAATTATTCGTTATTTCAATTAGTGTATGCTTAATTTCCCACTGGTCCTTTTACATGTCTTTGACATTCTCACTAAGATCCTTGAAAGTCTCACTAAGTCCTTTGAAAATCTCATTAATTCCCTTGAAGCTCTCATTAAGTTTCTTGAAATCCTCATTAAGGTTCTTGAGTAAGCATATAAACATTGATTTGAACTCTGTATCTAGTAGTGTGCTTGCTTCTATTTCTTTCATTTGTGACACATTTCTTTGTCTCCACATTTTGGCTGCTTCCCTCTGTTTGTTTCTGTGTATTATGTAGAGCTGCTATGTCTCCTGGAGTTCATAGAGTGCCTTGTGTAGTAGGTGTCCTATAGGGCCCAGTGGCTCAGCCTCCCCAGTCACCTGAGCTAGGAACTCTAGGTGCATCCCTGTGTGGGCTGTGTGCACAGTCTTGTAGTTGAGCCTTGATTGCTGTTAATGTCACTGGAAGGAGTTAACTTCCAGGCCAATTGGCTGTGAGGACTAGCTGTGGCTACAGTGGAAGAGCTGCTGTGCAGGATCTGACCCTATGGAGCAGGACTTGCTTCAGTGGGTCTTTGGTGCTCACTGAGTATGCCTCATGAGTGTGTTGCTTATGGGTGTGTAGAGTTGTTATTTGGTCTGAAGCTGTCCACTGAGTGCACTGGCTCTGGGGCCTCTTGGGAGGTGCAAAGTCAGCCATTGCCTAGGGCCACCTATCAGGAGTTACAGGGAGATCTGTAGTTAGCTGCTACTTGTATTGGGCTAGGACCGTGGTTGGCAAACTACGGCTCGTGAGCCATATGCAGCTCTTTGACCCCTTGAGTGTGGCTCTTCCACAAAATACCACGGCCTGGGTGAGTTTATTTTGAAGAAATGGCGTTAGAAGAAGTTTAAGTTTAAAAAATTTGGCTCTCAAAAGAAATTTCGATCGTTGTACTATTGATATTTGGCTCTGTTGACTAATGAGTTTGCTGACCACTAGGCTAGGAAGTGCCCAGGCAAGGTCTAACTGTGAAGCAAGGCAGACTGGTGCTAATATCAGGTCTAGAACCTTTTATTGATAGGTTTGATACAAGCTGCTGCTTGGTTGAGAGATTTTAGCAAAGTCTGAAGCCTGAGCCAGGACAGGCCATTCATATGAAAAAGCTGCCACAAACAGCTTTGGTGGGGCTGCAAATTGGATGGGCAGGGTCTCAGGGAATCACCAGGGCATAGTGAACAGTGTGGGCCAAGCTGATGGAAACTCATATATGGCTGCCAGTCAGCTCTGCAATGGGAGAGGTTCCAGCACAGGAACAATGACCCATACAAGTATCCTGTCTTGGAGAAAACTGCCCCCGAGTCCTGCCCTAATGCCAGACAGTCCAGTTCCTCCCTGTATGTTCCTGTATTCCTCAAAGCTGCTGCTGGGCAGTAGAACTCAGAGGAGGTGGGACTGTGTAAGCTTGTGCACCGACCTTTAAGAGGAACACCTGGGACTCCAGCAGTCTCTGTGTCACTCAGGCACAATCCTCCACTGGTTTTTACAGCACGAAGTTATGCGGGCTTCTCTTCCCAGCTCTGGAACCCTGGGCTGGGTGTCTGGTGTAGAGCTGGGAGCCCTTGCTTCTCACAGCAGTCTCTGCAGCTATGATATCCCTCCCAATTTAAAAAACACCACTTGTGAATGTCAGACCAGCCTGTTCCCCACCTCCACCCTGCCTACCAATCTCAATGTGCTTTCTTCTTTATGTCTCTAGTTGTAGGACTTCCATTCAGCCAGATTTCAAGTGGTTTTAAATGATGGTTGTTCTAGATTTTAGTTGGTATGGAAGGCGATGAGTACCCGCATTTACCTATGCTGCCATCTCGGTTCTCTTTTCTCAAAATAATATTTTTTTTATGTATTTTTATTGATTTTCTACAGAGAGGAAGGGAGAGGGATAGAGAGTTAGAAACATCAATGAGAGAGAAGCATTGATCAGCTGCCTTCTGCACACCCCCCACTGGGGATGTGCTCGCAACCAAGGAACATGCCCTTGACCAGAATCGAACCTGGGACCCTTCAGTCCCCAGGCCGACGCTCTATCCACTGAGCCAAACTGGCCAGGGCTCAAAATAATATTTTTGAGATTTATCCATGTTGTTGTATGTATCACTATTCCATTCCTTTTTTTTCTTTTCTTTTTTTTTTTTTTTTTGTTTTGTTTTGTTAATCCTCACCTGTGGATATTTTTCCATTAATTTTTAAAGAGTGAATGGAAGGGAGGGGGACAGATGAAGAGAGAGAAACATTGATGTGAGAGACACATCGACTGATTGCTTCCCTGCCACACCCCTACCAGGGCAAGATCCTGCAACTGAGGTATGTGCCCTTGGCTGGAACTGAATCCAGGACCCTTCAGTCTGTGGGCTGACACACTATCCACTGAGCCAAATCGGTAGGGCTTCATTCCTTTTTAATCATGAATAGTATTCCATGGCCTAACCCATTTCAGCAAAAATAGAGAAGGAATTATCTGAGACAAGCTTTATTTTTCACTGAATAAATTTTCAGGACATACATGGAAGACCCACATTCCTGACATTTTTATACCCACAGAAACATTGCCAGCTTTGATTAAAAAAAAAAAAAAAAAAAAGGACAAAGTGTATAGAAATGAAAAAAAGCTGCCAGATTCTCAAAATTCTATGTGCAAGAAACAAACTGGTAATGTGTGTTAACTTTAACCAAATGTGTGTTAACTTCCATGAAAAAAAGGGGGGGTGGAAAGGGGAGGATGACTCAGAGGGTGAAGTAAGAAACCCATGAATATGAAACCATCTGTTCAGAACCAAGAGCTAGGAGGGCCGAAACTTGAAATTAGAGAGCAGAGCTGTGAACTGCAGATGATTATTCCCAGGCCTGGAAAGCTAGATTTTAAATTATTTGCGGTCAATATTACTTTTTACATTCATTTTATCCCGATTGAACTAAAATGTCTATAACTGTTACCCTATACCTGCCTCACCATTATATTTTAGGAGCTGATAACTTGTTTCATTAGTTTCACAGAAACACAAGTGAAAAAAACCTGCGCCAATAGATGAATCATATCTGGGGCATTACTAATACTGACTTAGATGACAAGATTAGGAACTTTTGAGATTTAGATGAGATGTTGGACTTTGAGCTGATGCTATAATGGGATGGGACCTTTGGGGAACTTGGGATGGATGAGTGTATTTTTCATGTGGGAAGGATGTGAATTGTTAGGGACCAGAGGGGGAAGTATGAAAGGTAGAATAATGGTTCCCAGAGATGTCTAATGTGATATGTTAACATTACATGGCAAAAATAATTAAAGTTGGAGGTGAAATTAATTTTCCAGTAAACTGGATTTTAGGGAGATTACCCTATCAGTGATGGCGAACCTATGACATGCGTGTCAGCACTGACACGCGTAGCCATTTCTGATGACACGCGGCTGCATGCCGAGGATGAAAGGATGAAACATTTGCTGCTCCTGAGGATGAAACATTAGCGACTAGAGTCTTGGAGTTAGTTTTTTCCTCAAAGTGACACACTACCCGAGTTATGCTCAGTTTTTTGGCAAAGTTTGACACACCAAGCTCAAAAGGTTGCCCATCACTACCCTAGATTATCTGGGTGGGCCCAATCTAATTAGAAGAGCTCTTAAAAATGCAAGACAGAATTAGTAGCATGGATCAGAGAGATGCAACATGAAGATGTGACTTGCTGTTGCTGGTTTTTAAATAGAGGATGGTGGCTATGAGTAAAGGGATGTGGCAGTTTATAGAACCTAGAAATGGCCTTCAGTTTATAGCCAGCAAGAAATCAGGGCTATCTGATCCATGTGGCTCAGTGGTTGAGCCTTTACCTATGAACCAGGAGGTCACGGTTCGATTCCCGGTCAGGGCACATGCTCAGATTGTAGGCTCAATCCCCAGTAGGGAACATGCAGGAGGCACCAACCAATGATTCTCTCATCATTGATGTTTCTATCTCTCTCTATCTCTCCCTACCTTTCTGAAATCAATAAAAATATATATATTATAAAAATAATGTTTTTTAAAAAATGTTTTTTAAAAAAAGAAATAAGGGCCATCAGTTGTACAGTCAGAAGGAGCTGAATTCTGCCAACAACCTCAGTGATCAAGGAAACAGATAACCCGAGAGTCTCCAGATGGAATGCAATTCTGCTGATGCCTTAATTTTAATATGGTGAGACCTGTGCCAGACTTCTGACTTATAGAAATTTAAGATAATAAATGTGTCATTTTAACTCACTAAGTTTGTGTTGCAATTTGCTATGGCAGCAATAGGGAACTAATATAAAGCCAGTCAAAGATTTCTACTGTTTGGGGGATTACATTCTTATAGGGGGAGATAGTCCTATATAATAAAAGCCCAGCAACTGAAATGGTGGAACGACCAGAATGATCAGAGACCAGAATGACCACAGCCCCTTGCCCCAGCTGGCCCCGCACCCCCAGTGAGCAGTTAGGGGCAATCAGGCAGGTAGACCAGTGGTTAGGGATGATGAGGCAGGCAGGCAAGTGGTTAGGGGTGATGAGGCAGCCAGGCAAGTGGTTAGGGGTGATGAGGCAGGCAGGCAGAGGCTATTAGGGGTGATGAAGCAGGCAGGCAGAGTGGTTAGGGTGATCAGGCAGGCAGGCAAGCAGTTGGGAGCCAGCAGTTGTGAGAGGGATGTCCGACTGCCAGTTTAGACCCAATCCTGCTGTGGATCAGGCCTAAACTGGCAGTCAGACATCCCCCAAAAGGTCCCGGATTGCAAGAAGGTGCAGGCCAGGCTGAGGGATGCCCCCCTTCACAAATTTTGTACACTGGGCCTCTAGTCAATAAATAAAATATATAATAAATAAATTACATAGTATGTTAGAATGTAATAGGTAATATACAAAAGTAAAAATTAGAAGAGGAAAGGGAGATGAGAGTGCAATTTTAAAGGGGTCATTAGGGTGGGCCTTTTGTAAAAGGGACATTTGAACAAAGGGGGTTAGCAGTATAAATTTAGCAGTTCAAATAAAATTTAGCAGTATTTTATTAAATAAAATAATGGGTTACCTAATTTGTTTGAAATACTAGTATTAGAATTTATAAGAAGACATACTTTTTTCAAGGTTTATCCAACATAGAAAAAAAATGGTTGTTCATTATATTGGCTAAACATAGTATTTTAAAGATTGTCTTTTTCTATTTTTCTCATTATTAGTCTAAATGTTTTTTATGGTTTTCATATTTTTAAAATACATATATTTATCTCAAGATATATTACGTTTTTCTAAAAATGTGATAGAGTTCTTTCACTATTTCCATTTCTAACTAGATCTTTCTAGTTTTTTGAGACTCAAAGTAACATAGGAGAGTATGTTAGGTACTATCTGAGGCAAGCTCTTCATCTTAGATGCTACAAACTTTGGCAGGCTGTTGATTCACTCTTAACTTCCATGACCTCCTAGTTTCTATCTGATAGAGAAAAATTGCACCTGTTTGCAAAGGTGTTATAAAAATTTTAAAATCTTGTAAATTTCTTTGAAAATTATTTTAATTTGTGTATACCATCCCAATAGAACTTTTCTTATTTTGAGGCAAACCATTCAGAGACACAATTTTCCACTTCTTCATACGTTTTGAAGTGCTGCTCAGAAAGTGCATGTGTCATTGATCGGAACAAGTGGTAATCTGAAGGAGCAAGGTCTGGTGAATATGGCGGGTGGGTTAATACTTCCAAGGCAAAATCTTTTTACATGTCTTTAACTGGTTTTGAAGTGTGTGATGGTGCGTTATCATGAAGCAAAATTACTTTGCCGTGTCTTCTGGCCCATTCTGGTCGTTTCACGATCAAAGCATGGTTCAAATGATTATTTGTTGTTGGTAGCAATCAGTATTAATGGTTTCACCTGGTTTTAGAAGCTCATAATACACTACACCTTCCTGATCCCACCAAATGCAGAGCATTCATTGTCTTCTTTCTGAAGCGATTTGGCCTTGTAATCGATGTTGATGGTTGACCTGGATAAACCCATGATTTTGTGCGTTTGGGATTCTCAAAATAAACCCATTTTTCATCCTCAGTCACAATTCGATGCAAAAAGACTTTCTTTCATGCCATTGAAGCAACATTTTACTGATGACTTTTCGGTTTTCCTTTTGTCTTTCTTTCAGTTGATGTGGCACCCATTTTCCTTCCTTTAAAATCTTTCCCACGTGATTAAAAAGAACGAGTTCTTACCATTTGCAACAGCATGGATGGAACTGGATAGCATTATGCTAAGTGAAATAAGCCAGGCAGAGAAAGATAAATATCACATGATCTCACTCATTTATGGAATATAATGACCAACATAAACTAATGAACAAAAATAGATCCAGAGACAGAGAAACAATGATCAGACCATTAAACCTCAGGGGGAAGGTAGGGGAGGGTGGGGGTAAGGGGCAGAGATCAACCAAAGGACTTGTATGCATGCATATAAGCCTAACCAATGGACACAGAAACAGGGTGGTGAGGGTATGAGTGGGGGGAATAGAGGGGGGAGTAAAGGGGGAATAAGGATACATATGTAACACCTTAATTAATAAATTAAAAAAAAAAATTATATTGAAGAAAAACAAACAAAAAATAACAAAAAATATCTTTTCCATTGCTTGTAAACAATTGGAAATAGTTTGCTGAGCAACATTTACTCTTTCTGTAAGTTGTTTTTGAGTTTGACATGAATCTTCATCCAATAATACTCGTAATTGTTGGTCTTCAAACTTTTTTGGTTGACCTGGACGTTCTTTGTCTTTCACATCAAAATCACCACTTTTAAAGCATTTAAACCAGCGTTCACAAGTATCTTGAGATGGAGCATGTTCACCATAAGCTTCCCGAAGTATATGATAACTTTCAAGAGCACTTTTCTTCAAAATAAAGTAATGAATTAAAACTTCCCACAAACGCTCTTTTTTGAAACGAAATTCAACATTTTTAAGCGTAAAAATATCTATGATTTTAACACCTTCAGAAAATTTGACATATGAGGTTTTGAAGCTTGCTGTCAATACAACAAAATAGCATACATATCAAATTGCATATATATCAACATATGTGTAACTCCATCGCTTGAAAAAAAATCCGAGTTATTAACTGGTACACCTGGTAAGTAGCTCATTGCTCAATCATGTGCTGATGATTAAAGCAATTAAATACGTGTAAAACAATCTACACATCCTAAAAATTGACATAGATTTGGTGCTGATGGGGTATAGAGTATCAGATCTAACTGAGAATATCTAAACAGATTTGCCCTCTAAATCATATGTGTAACACAAATTTCAACACTAGAAAATGCAGTTTCTTAATAAGCTTCCTCAATGATTCCTACAATTCCTGTTAGACATCACAATTAACAGGAATTATCATTAATGGTGAAAGCCTGGAACCACATAGTTTGCCAGTTCTGAAGTGGTAAGGGAAGACAAAATGGTTTTAAAAACTTCCTGAGCCAAGGAAATAAAATAACATAATTTTGAATTGAAAAATAAAACAGGTGATATTAATATTTTTAGAGAGGTAATAAGAAGTCTGAGATGACCACTAAATTGAAAAGACATTTCTTTTGCTTTTCTATTCGATCTCATTAATTTCTCAGAGCAAATAATTTTAAATTAACTAAGTCACCATTCCTTATATTCAATTGTAATTTACTAAGCACTTATGATGTAATAGGTGCTATGCAAGACCTTGGCTATACTGAAATGTAAAATTGAATTGTTGGCCTCCAGAACCTCCTAGTTTAGAAGACAGACATTTATTACCCAATGTGTAAGTTCTATGACTGTGATAAAGAGAGAAACAGAAGAGGCTGCTCATGCAGTCTGATGATTTGGGGAGAGTTACTTGGAAGAGATTATAGCTGAGCCAAGACTTAAAAAAATGAAGACATTGATTGATGACTCAAATTTGGAGAAATTGCATTTCATATTTGGAAATATGTGATGTGAGAACTGGCTAATTCAGGGAATTTTAACAAATACTGGTAAAGGCTGGATCATAGGTGAATGTGGTAGAGTGGGATAAGTAGTCTGTGGCCAAATCATGTGGACCATTATATGATACACTCAGATAGTAGGAAGTTAATGAAATATTGTTCTCATCTTGGTTTCATTAATGTTTATGCAAGTAATTTTTCATCTTTTATTTATATGGAAAACAGGAAGGTCTTTGAGAACAGCATATACAAAGCTATATTTACTAGGGATTTTGATAAATGCTGTACTTAGCACTTCAATTTCAGTCTTGAAGAACCAACTGCCATTCCCAAACCTTAAGGTACAAGGCTCTCTGTGTTAGTCTTTGTGTTTTTTGGTTCTTCTTTTTAGTAATGCTTAGCTTAATGGAAAGGAAGACCAAAAGTATTTCACTAGGAAAATCATAATGCAACTGCACTGGGTTGAATAGTGTCCCTCAAAATTTCATGTCAATGCAGAACCCCATCGTGACCTTAGGAAATAGGAATCTACAGATGTAATTAGTTAAGTTAATATGAGGTTACTGATTTAGGGTGGGTTCAAAATCAAATAAATTGCATCATAACAAGAAGAAAATATACAGACAAAGGTGTAGATTGGAGTTATGCTGTTACAAACCAAGGAGCACCAAAAATTGCTGGTAGCAATGGGTAGTTTCTTCTTTAGAGCCTCCAGAAGGAACCATCCCTACCAGCAACTTGATTTCTAATTTCTGGCCTTGTGAACTGAGAGAGAATAAATTTCTATTTTTTTTTTTTTTTAGTTTCAGCTCTAGTAAATAAATACAGTAAACAAGAAAATATACCTAAATATTGTTAGAAATTTCTCAGGTGACTTTTTCTAGATGGGACTTTACCTATTCCAAACATTTCAAACCAGACTTAATGGATAGATGAATAAGTTTTAGGAAATCTTATTCTAATTACATCATCTACTAGTATAATGTGGAAAAGTCTATATAAATTTCAAGATCTTAGAAAAATATTAGTGTCCCTCTATGCCTATGTACTTATTTAAATATTTAATTCTTATTTATGCTTAGTCATGACAAATAGATAATCATTTTTACAATTTACTTTCTCTTTCTATTTAAGGTTATTTTCTTTGTCCCACCTTGAGGAACTTGATATTTCCTACAATAGTATTGCTTCTATTCCAAACGAAATCCAGAAACTCAGGTATTTTGGAAGTAATAAGTACACAAAAAATCATATTCCCCTGAAGGGTATATTTGGTGATGATGGAGAAAATTCAGTTCATTCATTTATTTAATAACCATCAAATATATGTAAAGCAGCCTGGGCGGTGTGTCTCAGTGGTTGAGCCTCAACCTATGAACCAGGAGGTCATGGTTCAATTCCAGGTCAGGGCCATGACAGGTTTTGGGCTCAATTCTCAGTAGGGGACATGCAGGAGGCAGCTGATAGATGATTCTCTTTCATTGATGTTTCTCTCTCTGTCCCTCTCCCTTCCTCTATGACATCAATACAAAAATATATATTTTTAAATGTGAAGCATAAAGTTTATCAAAAGATAATTTGAATGATTGGCACTCTATATTTTTAGGATGTAATGTTTCCAATAATTATTTAAAGAACACTTAATAGAATGACAGGCTACTCCTGTTGATTTTTTTCACATGTGCTTCTGTAGTTCTTATCAGCTTTATTTTATTTTATTTTTTTGTAAGGAGATAGATATACACAAAATGCTAATAATACAAATGTAATTTTAATGCTAAGCTCCAATTCTTTCTCACATTAATCTTTTAAAAGTCTCTGAAATTTATCTATATCCTTCTAAGTTGGTACCATACTATGTTGATTATGACTTTAGAATAATTTTTAATAGCTATTAGAGAGATTAGATTTCAATAATAGTCTCTTAACTATTTTCTTTAGATCATGATCTTTAAAATACTTGATATAATTTCAAGCCCCTCCTCACCCAAAACACATAAACACAACATTGGGATTTTAATTGGAATTCCCCTGAGTTTACATGAAATTTTGAAGAATTCACATTTCTGATGATAATAAATATTTTTGTTCTAAAACATAGTATATTTTTTCATTTGTTCAGATCTTATTTCATATTCTTCATAAGAATTTATTATTCACTTCTCATAAGTCCTTTGTCTTTCTTACTAAGAGAGAATACTTTCTAAGTATTTTATGTTGCTACTGAGTATGTAGTATTTTCTCTATTTTTTTTCTAGCTCACTATTGCCAGTACAGAATAAAAAAAAGCTTGTGCTTCTTTACATTAATTTAAAATCAGCTTATGTAGCCAAATTATTTTATTAGTTCTGGTTGAATTTTACTAGATTTTCTTTGGTTTACAAGAAGCATAATCTTAACTTCAACAAAATTAGATAATTTGTCTCTACTTTTCTAATATTTATACCAATTATTTAATTTCTTTGTATCTTATTAGGGGAATTGAAGCTGTTCACATTTGAAATGACTGATATGTTTATTTTTTGCCTTCCATTTTACTTTGTACTTACTATCTATTTACTTTCTCCTTTTCCTATATATTTCTTTAATTTTTTTTTCAGGATGTTTTTTGTTCTCTTTTTTCTTCCTTGTTAATTTCAGAACTCTACTGTACTTTTCAGTCTCTTACTAATGATAATTCCTTTCCAAAAACTCATAAACAAATACATTTTTCTTTAGTATCTTACAAAAACAAGCTAAAAATCACTTCCCCCAGCATCATAGTCTGTCTCTTCACTGTTGTGTTCCACCAATAGTTAAGACCTTTAGAATACTTTCATTTTCCTGCTTTCCTGCGTTCCTTCTCAATGCACTTACCCCTTATCTAATTATAGATTTTGCTGAGACAGTTTAGGAACTTTTATTTCAAATTCTCATTAGTATTTTTCCTTTTATTATGTCTCTTTACTCAAAGAATATTTAATTAGCACTTAGATTTCACAAGCTTAACAAATAAAGTAATGTCTCTCATTGGTGGGCAATCTCACATTACAGCCCTTTCACAAGCAGTTTCCATCCTCACGTCCTCCTACAGCTTCCAGAGTTGCACATGAGGTATCTGCTGCCAGTTTAATTTCTTTTTCTCTTTTCGTGGTTCTTATTTTTATCTGGAAAGACTATGGTTTTCTCATTATCCTTGATCTTCAGAAATTTTGTCAGATTATGTTTAACAGTATGTCTTTTTTTATAATCTGTTTAAAAGTTTCCTGCATCCAATTCCACTCTGGTAGGGGGGCACACCAACAAGCAATTCATGGAAACTAGTTGGGTGTACTACAATTCAACTCAATTCTGACACTATCTCCCTGGAGACAGCATTAGATCCCACTGGTTGTAGGCTCAGTCCCACAAGACTGCCCCCCCACTTCAGATGCCTCTAGCAAGCCAAGGTTGTAAATCAGAGGTTTGGTCTCACGACCCTTCCTCAGGTGTAATTAATTTGCTAGGGCAGCTCACAGAACTCAGGAAACCTATTTACCCTCTAGATTACCAATTTATTACAAAGGACATATGTTTAAAAATGCAAATGCACAGCCAGATGAAAAGATACATAGGATGAGATCCCGAACAAAATAGCTTCTGTCCTCATGGACTTGGGGGCTCAGTACAGGTGTACAGTGAAGTGTCCTGGTTCCCACACCTGGAAGCTCTCCTAAACCCCTCCGTTAGGGTTTTTATGGAGGCTCCACTACACAGGCATGATTGATTAGAGTACTCACATTGGTGATTGATTCAACCTCCAGCCCTTCTCTGCTCTCCAGAAATGAGGGGTCCACCCCTTTAGTAATGGTTGGTTGTGCTGGCATCCTGCACCATTCTCAGGTGCTTTCCAGCAGCCACCTCATTATCATAAACCTAGCTATGGTAGAAAGGGGCTTGTTGTGAATAGCAAGATGCCCATTTTATTTTTATGGTTCTGAAGCAATTTCAGAAACTGAGGAGACCAAATATAACAGATGTTCCCATTGCTCCTATTGCTCAGGAGATGTGGGCCAGAAACTGTGGATTTAGAACAAATATATATGAGAAATATATTTTGGTCATTTGAGTGGCCAAATATATATTTCTTATAAATCATGATATCATGTCTGTTTTTATTGAAATTCGGTGAACTCTTCTAACCAGCCAGTTCAAGAAGGCATTTATCTGTTATACTATCAACAATAAAAAATATATCAAACGTTTTTTTAAATTAAGAAATGTTTCATTATTGCCTGTCCTTCTCCGTCTGTTTTATTTTCTATTCCTGGAACATGTATTACTTACATGTTAGGTATCCTGGATCTGTCTTCCATGACATCTACATTGTTTATCATTATTATTTTTTAAAATGCTTCTGCTCTATTTCAGTTATTCTACTTATTTCAGTTATTTCTTCTATTTTGTCTTTTCCTCTAACTCATATCTCTACCAATACCATGTTCTTCTTTAGTTCATCCACTTAATTTTTTTAGTTTTACAAATCATGTATTTTGGTTCAAGAATGTCTCTGTATGTGTGTGTGTGTGTGTGTGTGTGCGCGCGCGCTATATTTGAATTTTACTGTTTCTCCTGCTCCAATTCCTTATCTTCTCCACAGAGAAATAAGTAAATGGTTTTGTATGTTTTGTTTCTTTTTCTTTTCTGCTGCCCTATCTTCTGCTCGGGTCTAATAGCAGTCTCAGAGTACCATTCAGAGCACCAGGTGTGTCAGTGGTGTAGCTGGAGGAGGTTTCTCTGCTACCTAGGATGTCAGATGCAAAAGTTATCTGAACATGGAGCTCTTTAAAGACTATTTAGCCTTAAAAAGTAGTTATCCTACTGAGCATCCCCAGAACTCTTTGAGAGGAAGGGTGCACCCATATTGGTGGGACCTCTAAGATAAATCAACTCAGGCAGGGCAGCCTCACCAATGGAGGTTCTGGGGACCCTCCATGGCATTTCCCTAGAGTGCAACACTTATTCTGATTGTCCAGAGGACTCTCTGCTTCTGGCCCCTAGGTTGTGTTTGCTTTAGAGAAAAAAAAGTGACTATGCCAGCTCTCTCCTTGGGGACCAAAGCGGAGCTAGAGTCTGGCTCACCCTTTCTAGATTGTGAGAAGTGCAGTAGTCAAACTTTGATGGCAGAACAAATCTAGCTGGGGTACTCTCTTCTTAGCCTCATTGTCTTAAATATTTTCTTTGACCATTATCAGCAGGAATCATAATTAAAGAACTTAAATTGTGTGTATAAGAGATGTGAAACTAGACTGCAAATGAGAATCTATAGCCACCATCAAACCCAGCTGTTTATTACCTAGTCTTTTTATTTAAAATCTATAGCTATTTGGTTATATCAATGTCTTCCCTCCTAATACATTTGACAAATTAGAACAGCTTTTGATCTGATTTTGATTTTTTATATCACTTATTTTATTTTTTCATTTTTTTAAATTAAGGTATTACATGTGTACATATCTTACCATTGCCTCCCCCACTCCCATACATGCCCTCACCTTCCAGTGTCTTGCATCCATTGGCTATGCTTATATGCATGCATACAAGTCCTTCGGTTGATCTCTTATCTCCCATACCTCTCCCTAACCTTCCTGCTGTAATTTGACAGTCTGTTTGATGCTTTACTGCCTCTGTATCTATCTTTTTGTTCATCAGTTTATAATGTTCTTCATTATCCACAAATGAGCGAGATCATGTGGTATTTTTCTTTCATTGACTGACTTATTTCACTTAGCATAATGCTCTCCAGATCCATCCAGGTTGCTGCAAATGGTAAGAATTCCTTCTTTTTTTTATGGCAGCATAAATGTAAATTGTGTAAATGTACCATAGTTTTCTGATCCAGTCATCTGCTGACGGGCACCTAGGCTGTTTCCAAATCTTAGCTATTGTAAACTGTGCTGCTATGAACATAGTGGTGCATATATCCTTTCTGATTGGGGTTTCTAGTTTCTTAGGCTGTATTCCTAGGAGTGGGATTACTGGGTTAAATGGGAGTTCCATTTTTAGTTTTTTGAGGAAACTCCATACTGTTCTCCACAGTGGCTGCACCAGTCTGCATTCCCACCAGCAGTGCACGAGGGTTCCTTTTTCTCTGCATCCTTGCCAGCACTTGTCTTTTGTTGATTTGTTGATGATAGCCATTCTGATAGGTGTGAGATGGTACCTCATTGTCGTTTTGATATGCATCTCTTGGATAATTAGTGACTTTGAGCATGTTTTCATGTGTCTCTTGGCCTTCCTTATGTCTTCTGTCAAAAAGATTCTATTGTCCAAAAAAAAAGATGGCGACCTGCAGGAAGGTAGGGAGAGAGTGTGAGTGAGGAACCCATAGAGGAGAGTGTAGACGTGTGTGGTGTGTGTGTGTGTATGAGCTAGGGTCAGTTAGATTCTGCAGGTCTTCCAAGGGGCTGACTAACCAGGCAGTCCTAGAGGGCGGAGCCCCACGCACAAAGCTGACATTTCTCGGCAGCTGGTGTGGAAGCGGAGACCACGCCATCTTGAGAAACAGAGCTGCCTGAGACTAGGATCCTGGCTTCTGACACAAACCAGGACCCTGCAGCCACTGGGGACAGAGAACTGCTATCACAGCTTCAGACCAACAGACAACAAGAATCCAGACTTCCTGGCAGCAGATTTTCATGAGTCAAAGAGCCTATCCCCCTCCCTGCAGGCGCATGGATAGCGCCATAGTAACTGATAGACCCACCCCTCGCCCAAGCTGCAGAGCACCCCGCACGGACGCACTCCCTTTAGGGAATTTGGCGCTCGGGACAGACGCAGCTCCCCTTCGGGGAAATCTGACAGCGCACACAGAGGGCTCCTGTTCAGGGAATGTGGGGGAATTTGGCGTGTGGACACAGCTCCCCTCCGGGGAATCTTAGAGCGCACACAAAGGGGCTCCCCTTTGGGGAATTTGGCACTCAGGACAAACTCCGCCCCCCTTTGGGGAATCTGGGAGAGTGCACGGAGGCAGCTCCCGTTCAGGAATTTGAGAGTGTGCGAAGCCCTACCTGGTTTGGCTCAGTAGAGAGAGCACACACAGGACGCAGCTCCACTTCAGGGAATTTGGCACGCTGGACACAGCTGCCTGGGATCCCTGACTCACAGCACATTCACACTAAGAGCCAGTGACCCCAATTGCTGGTGCATGCACAAACAGGGACCCTGATTCTCAACGAGAAACTGCATGAGGCAACAGAGACTCTGACACTGGATTCTTGATGCAGACACAGGGAAACTCTGACTCATGGCACATGCTAAGGATCTCATTTTCGGCACATACCAACAGTGTGGTGCAGACAGGGCCCCTGGTTCTAAGTGTGCACACGAGACCACTCGGAACACTGGGGACACTGACCCTGGGCAAGCCTGGTTCCCACCAACCAACGGCAACCACACGTCCTAGTGTCAGAGCACTTCAGTGAAACTCGGGTGGAGCGAAGTCCCCACAGCACACAGCCCAGGTCCACACAAACTGAAGCTTGAGCTTTCTGGTGATAGTCAGAATGGGGAGAAAATAACTCACAGAGGAAAGAAAATGAGGAGTCACCAAGAAAGGAAATTAGTGAAACTGAAGCTTGCAACATGACCGAAAAAGATTCAGAGTAATGGTCGTGGAATTTATACATCGTATGGATGAGAAAATCAACAACTTATGCAAGAATCAGGAAGAAATGAAAAGTGATATAGCTACAATCAAAAACACCATGGAAAGTTTCAACAGTAGACTACAAGAAGCAGAGGACCGAATTAGTGAGTTAGAAGATCAGGCACAGAAACAAGCTCAATCTGAACAGCAATTGGAGAAAAAAATTGGAAAGCCTAAGGGAGCTTTGGGACAACATGAAACGAAGTAACGTGTATAATAGGGCTGCCAGAAGGACAAGAAGAGCAGCAGGTATTAGAAAATCTATTTGAAGAAATAAGGACTGAAAACTTCCCAGATATGGGAAAGATAAAAGTTACACAAGTACAGAGAGTCCCAAGCAGGATCAATCCCAAAAGACCCACACCAAGACATGTCATAATTTCAATGGCAAATGTAAATGATAAAGAGAGAATCTTAAAGGCAGCAAGAGAGAAACAGAGAGTTACCTACAAAGGAACACCCATCAGATTGTCAAATGATTACTCAACAGAAACACAACAAGCTAGAAGAGAATTGAAGGAGGTATACAAAGTGTTGCAAAGCAAAGGACTGAATCCAAGAATACTATATCCAGCAAAGCTATCAATCAAAATTGAAGGGGAAATCAGGTCCTTCGAAGACAAAAAAAGGCTCAAGGAGTTTATCAACACCAAACCAGCAATGCAAGAAATGCTAAAGGGAATACTGTAAAAAGAAGAGATAAACAGGTAAGAAGGAATACAGACACAAAAATAGATATGACTACAAACAAATACCTTTCAGTAATAACTTTAAATGTAAACGGACTAAATGCTCCAATCAAAAGGCATCGAGTGGCTGAATGGATAAAAAAACATGACCCATATATATGCTGTCTACAAGAGACCCACCTCAGAACAAGAGACTCACACAGATTGAAAGTGAAGGGATGGAAAAATATCTTTCAGGCAAATGGAAATGAAAAAAAAGCTGGGGTAGCAATACTTATATCTGACAAAATAGACCTCAAAGTTAAATGCCATAACAAGAGATAAGGAAGGCCACATCAATCCAACAAGAAGAAATAATTCTGATAAACATATATGCACCCAATATAGGAGCACGCAACTACATTAAAAAACTCCTGGAGGATATCAAGGGAGAGATTAATAGCAATACAATCATAGTAGGAGACTTTAATACCCCACTATCACCATTGGACAAATCCTCTAAACAAAAAATCAGCAAAGAAACAGCAATCCTAAATGACTCACTAGACCAGATGGAATTAATTGACATCTTCAGAACATTTCACCCCAAAGCCACAGAATATACATTCTTCTCAAGTGCACATGGGTCATTTTCAAAGATAGACCATATGCTGGGTCACAGGCAAAGTCTCTTCAAATTCAAGAAGATAGAAATTATATCAAGCATCTTCTCAGATCACAGTGGCATAAAACTGGAAATCAACTACAATAAATACAATCCAAAGAAATCAAACACATGGAGACTAAATAGCATGCGATAAAACAAGGACTGGGTCACCAGAGAGATCAATGAAGAAATAAAAAACATCAGGGCAACAAATGACAATGAAAACACAACAATCCAAAATCTATGGGACACAGCAAAAGCAGTCTTGAGAGGGAAGTTCATAGCTCTACAAGCCTATTGCAAAAAAACAAGAAACAATGGTAATAAATTACCTAACCCTACAACTCAAAGAGCTAGAAAAAGAGCACCAAGAAAAGCCCAGTGTAACCAGAAGGAAAGAAATAACAAAGATCAGAGTGGAGATAAATGACATAGAGACGAAAGAAACAATACAAAAGATCAACAAAACCAAGAGCTGGTTCTTTGAAAGGATAAACAAGATTGATGGACCTCTAGCCAGGCTCACCAAGAAGCAAAGAGAGAGAACCCAAATAAACAAAATCAGAAATGAAAGAGGTGAAATAACAACAGACCCTGCTGAGATACAAAGGATTGTTACAAAATACTACGAACAACTCTATTCCAACAAACTGGACAACCTGGAGGAAATGGACATATTCCTAGAAAAATATAACCTTCCAAAAATCAAACAGGAAGAATCTAAACAGCTCAATAGGCCAATAACTATGGAAGAAGTTGAAGCAGTCATCAAAAAGCTTCCAGCAAACAAAAGCCCGGGGCCTGATGGCTTCACAGGAGAGTTTTACCAAACATTCAAGGAAGAACTAAAACCTATTCTCCTTAGACTATTCCAAAAAATTCAAGAGGAAGGAACATTTCCAAGCTCCTTCTATGAAGCCAGCATCACCCTAATACAAAAACAAGATAAAGACAACACAATGAAAGAGAATTACAGACCAATATCCCTCATGAACATAGATGCCAAAATCCTCAACAAAATTCTAGCAAATCGGCTCCAGCAGTACATCAGAAAGATCATACACCATGACCAAGTAGGATTTATTCCAGGAATGCAAGGATGGTACAATATCTGCAAATCAATAAACGTGATACATCACATAAACAAACTGAGAGATAAAAATCACATAGTCATACCAATTGATGCAGAAAAAGCATTTGACAAAATCCAACACCTTTTTTTGATAAAAACTCTCAACAAGGTGGGAATAGAAGGCTCATACCTCAACATAATAAAAGCGATATATGATAAACCCACAGCAAACATCATACTCAATGGACAAAAACTAAAATCATTTCCCCTAAGAACAGGAACAAGACAGGGATGCCCACTCTCACCACTTCTGTTTGACATAGTACTGGAAGTATTAGCCATTGCAATTAGACATGAAGAAGAAATAAAAGGCATCCAAATTGGAAAAGATCAAGTAAAGCTGTCTTTATTTGCAGACGACATGCTATTGTACATAAAAAATCCGAAAGACTCCGTCAAAAAACTAAAAGACTTAATAAATGAATTCGGCAATGTAGCAGGATACAAAATTAACACCAAGAAATCTATGGCATTTCTATACACCAATAGTGAACTTAAAGAAAGAGAGACTAAAAAGGCAATCCCATTTACCATCACACCAAAAAAATTAAGATACCTATGAATAAACTTAACTAAGGAGGTAAAAGACCTATATGTGGAAAACTACAGGACACTGGAAAAAGAGATAGAGGAAGACGTAAACAGATGGAAGAACATACCATGTTCATGGATTGGTAGAATCAACATCATTAAAATGTACATACTACCCAAAGCAATCTATAGATTCAATGCACTCCCCATTAAAAGACCAACGGCATATTTCACAGACCTTGAAAGAACTCTCCGAAAATTCATCTGGAATAAAAAAAGACCCCGAATAGCCACAGCAATCCTGAGAAAGAAGAGCAAAGTAGGTGGGATCTCAATATCAGATTTCAAGCTGTATTACAAAGCCACTGTTCTCAAAACAGCCTGGTACTGGCACAAGAACAGACATATAGATCAATGGAATAGAATAGAGAATCCAGATATTGACCCAAACCACTATGCTCAATTAATATTTGACAAAGGAGGCATGAACATACAATGGAATCAAGACAGTCTCTTCAATAAATGGTGTTGGGAAAATTGGACAGATACATGCAAAAAAATGAAGCTAGATCACCAACTTACACCATACATAAAAATAAACTCAAAATGGATAAAGGACTTAAACATAAGACGGGAAACCATAAAAATACAAGAGGAATCCACAGGCAGCAAAATCTCAGACATATGCCAAAAGAACTTCTTCACCGATACTGCCCCTTGGGCAATGGAAGCTAAAGAGAAAAATAAACAAATGGGACTACATCAAAATAAAAAGCTTTTTTACCGCAAAAGAAACTATCAACAAAACAACAAGAAAGCCCACTGTATGGGAGAACATATTTGCAAATGCTATCACTGATAAAGGTTTAATCTCCAACATCTACAGGAAGCTTATACAACTTAATAAAAGGAAGATAAATGATCCAATAAAAAAAAATGGGCAACAGACCTAAATAGAATCTTTTCAAAAGAAGACAGAAGGAAGGTCAAGAGACACATGAAAACATTCTCAACGTCACTAATTATCCGAGAGATGCAAATCAAAACAACAATGTGGTACCATCTCACACCTGTCAGAATGGCTATCATCAACAAATCAACAAACGACAAGTGTTGGCGAGGATGTGGAGAAAAAGGAACCCTTGTGCACTGCTGGTGGGAATGCAGACTGGTGCAGCCACTGTGGAGAACAGTATGGAGTTTCCTCAAAAAACTGAAAATGAAACTCCCATTTGACCCAGTAATCCCACTCCTAGGAATATATCCTAAGAAACTGGGAACACCAATAAGAAAGGATATATGCACCACTATGTTCATAGCAGCACAATTTACAATATCTAATATCTGGAAACAGCCTAGATACCCATCAGCAGATGACTGGATCAGAAAACTGTGGTACATCTACACAATGGAATACTATGCTGCCATAAAAAAGAAGGAATTCTTACCATTTGCAGCAACCTAGATGGAATTGGAGAACATTATGCTGAGTGAAATAATCCAGTCAATGAAAGAAAAATACCACATGATATCACTCATTTATGGATAATAAAGAACATTATAAACTTGAACAAAAAGATAGATACAGAGGCAGTAAAGCATCAAACAGTCTGTCAAATTACAGCAGGAAGGTTAGGGAGAGGTGAGGAAGATAAGAGATCAACCAAAGGACTTTTATGCATGCATATAAACATAACCAATGGATGCAAAACTCTGGGGGGTGAGGGCATATATGGGAGTGGGGTGGGGAGGCAATGGTAAGATATGTACACATATAATACCTTAATAAAAAAATTTTACTAATTTGGAAAAAAACTTAAACAGTCTAAAACTAAAAAAAAAAAAGATTCTATTTAGGTCTTTTGCCCATTTTTTATTGGATCACTTATCTTTTTTAAATTAAGTTGTATAAGTTGCCTGTAGATGTTGCAGATTAAACCTTTATCAGTGATAACATTTGCAAATATGTTCTCCCATACAGTGGACTTTCTTGTTGTTTTGTTGATGGTTTCTTTTGCTGTGGAAAAGCTTTTTATTTTGATGTAGTCCCATTAGTTTATTTTCTCTTTGGCTTCCATTGCCCTAGGAGCAGTATCAGTGAAGAAGTTCTTTCGGCATATGTCTGAGATTTTGCTGCCTGTGGATTCCTCTTGTATTTTTATGGTTTCCCAACTTATGTTTAAGTCCTATATCCATTTTGAGTTTATTTTTGTGTATGGTGTAAGTTTATGGTCTAGTTTCAGTTTTTTGCATGTATCTGTGCAATTTTCCCAACACCATTGATTGAAGAGACTGTCTTGACTTGTTGTATGTTCATGCCTCCTTTGTCAAATATTAATTGAGCATAGTCGTTTGGGTCAATATCTGGATTCTCTATTCTATTCCATTGATCTATATGTCTGTTCTTGTGCCAGTACCAGGCTGTTTTGAGAACAGTGGCTTTGTAATACAGCTTGAAATCTGATATTGAGATCCCACCTACTTTGCTCTTCTTTCTCAGGATTGCTGTGGCTATTCGGGGTCTTTTTTTATTCCAGATGAATTTTCGGAGAGTTCTTT
Organism: Eptesicus fuscus; assembly: GCF_027574615.1. Classification (NCBI taxonomy): domain Eukaryota; kingdom Metazoa; phylum Chordata; class Mammalia; order Chiroptera; family Vespertilionidae; genus Eptesicus; species Eptesicus fuscus. The sequence continues at coordinate 9,770,996 of NC_072480.1, read as the reverse complement.
CAAGGTCTGTGAAATATGCCATTGGTCTTTTAATGGGGAGTGCATTGAATCTATAGATTGCTTTGGGTAGTATGTACATTTTAATGATGTTGATTCTACCAATCCATGAACATGGTATGTTCTTCCATCTGTTTACGTCTTCCTCTATTTCTTTTTTCAGTGTCCTGTAGTTTTCCACATATAGGTCTTTTACCTCCTTAGTTAAGTTTATTCCTAGGTATCTTAATTTTTTTTGGTGTGATGGTAAATGGGATTGCCTTTTTAGTCTCTCTTTCTTTAAGTTCACTATTGGTGTACAGAAATGCCAGATTTCTTGGCATTAATTTTGTATCCTGCTACATTGCCTGATTTGATTGTTATATGTTCCTCATGAAGAGATACTTTTCTGACTGTTCACAGCACTAGCCAGAAAGCTTACAAGAGATGTAGAAAACATGAACAAGACACAAGTGTTAAAATATGAGGAAATGAGAGATGTTGGTTCCCTTTGAATAAAGGAAGAAAGGTTACTAGAAGCAATAGACACAGTAAAAATCAAGGGGTGATGAAAAGTCAAAATACAACATAGCACATAATACATTTTGAGAGAGTTAATTTCACTGTTTAGATTGGGTTTAAATGAAAAAAAAATGTGTTGGTGTTCAATTTTTCTTTGAAAATAAATTCTTTCTTTGTATCATTATCCTATACCTTATATATTACATTTTATTTAGTACTAGAGGCTGGGTGCACAAAATTTGTGCATGGGTGGTGGGAGGGGTGTCCCTCAGCCCAGCCTGCACCCTCTCCAATCTGGGACCCCTCTCACAATCTAGGAGTGCTGGCTCCCAACTGCTTGCTTGCCTGCCTGATTACCCCTAACCGCTTCTGCCTGCCAGCCTGATCATCCCCTAACCACTCCCCTGCCAGCCTGAGTGATGCCTAGTTGCTCCCCTGCCAGTCCCATTGCCCCTAACTGCCCTCCCCTGCCAGCCTGATTGCCCCTAACTGCCCTCCCCTGCCGGCCTAGTCACCCCTAACTGCCCTACCCTGCTGGCCCGGTCACCCCTAATTGCCCTCCCTTTCCAGCCTGGTCCCCCCTAACTGCCCTCCCCTGCAGGCCTGGTTCCCCCCAACTGCCCTCCCCTGCAGGCAAGGTTCCCCCCAACTGCCCTCTCCTGCAGGCCAGATTGCCCCCAACTGCCCTCCCTTGCAGGCCTGGTTCCTCTCAACTGCCTTCCCCCTCTGGCCTTTTCACCCATAACTGCCCTCCCCTGCTGGCCATCTTCTGGCGGCCATCTGTGTCCACATGGGAGTAGCCATCTTGTATGTTGGAGTGATGGTCAATTTGCATATTACCTCTTTATTATATAGGATTTTATAAGATAACATGCTATTCTTCTTGCTATGTTTGAGGTTATTATTTTTTTATATAAGAAATAATGTTGCAAAGACCTAAAATACAAGCCTAATTCTACTATTCACACAAATGTACTTTTGTGCAAAATAATATATTGGTTCAGTTGCCTTTTAAGTTAATTTTCTTTTTTTAAATTTTTTCTTTATTGATTAGTGTATTACATGTGTCCTTATCACCCCATTGCCCCCTCCCACCCTCCCACTCATGCCCTCACCCCCTCACTCATGCCCTCACCACCCTGGTGTCTGTGTCCATTGGTAATGCTTATATGCATGCATACAAGTCGTTTGGTTGATTTCTCCCACTTAACCCCATCTTCCCCTACCTTCCAACTGAGGTTTGATGGTCTGATCGATGCTTCTCTGTCTCTGGATCTGTTTTTGTTCATCAGTTTATGTTGTTCATTACATTCCACAAATGAGTGAGATCATGTGGTATTTACCTTTCTCGGACTGGCTTATTTCACTTAGCATAATGCTCTCCAGATCCATCCATGCTGTTGCAAATGGTAAGAATTCCTCTTTTTTACCACAGCGTAGTAAATTCTTTACCATTGTGTAGATGTACCATAGTTTTTTAATCCACTCATTTGCTGATGGGCACTTAGGCTGTTTCCAAATCTTAGCTATGGTGAATTGTGCTGCTATGAACATAGGGGTGCATATATCCTTTCTGATAGGTGTTTCTAGTTTCTTGGGATATATTCCTAGAAGTGGGATCACTGGGTCAAATGGGAATTCTATTTTTAGTTTTTTGAGGAAACTCCATACTGTTCTCTACACCAGTGGCTGCACCAGTCTGCATTCCCACCAGCAGTGCATGAGTATTCCTTTTTCTCTGCATCCTCGTCAGCACTTGTGGTTTGTTGATTTGTTAATGATAGCCATTCTGACAGGTGTGAGATGGTACCACATTGTCATTTTGATTTGCATCTGCTAGATGATTAGTGACTTTGAGCATGTTTTCATATGTCTCTTGGCCTTCCTTATGTCTTCTTTCAAAAAGTATCTATTTAGGTCCGTTGCCCATTTTTGATTGGGTTGTTTATCCTCCTTTTGTTAAGTTGTATGAGTTCTCTGTAAATGTTGGAGGTTAAACCCTTATCAGTGATAACATTGGCAAATATGTTCTCCAATACAGTGGGTTTTCTTATTGTTTTGTTGATGGTTTCTTTTGCTGTGAAAAAGCTTTTTATTTTGATGTAGTTCCATTTGTTTATTTTCTCTTTAGTTTCCATTGCCCTAGGAGCTGTATCGGTGAAGAAATTGCTTAGGCATATGTCTAAGATTTTGCTGCCTGTGGATTCCTCTAGTATTTTTATGGTTTTCTGTCTTATGTTTAAGTCCTTTATCCATTTTGAGTTTATTTTTATGTATGGTGTAAGTTGGTGGTCTAGTTTCATTTTTTTTTGCATGTATCTGTCCAATTTTCCTAACACCATTTATTGAAGAGACTGTCTTGACTTCATTGCATGTTTAATTTTTTTTATTCTAAGGAAATACTTAAACACTTGTAATTTATCATTGCTAAGTTTTATTCTAATTTGCAGGAACATTGAGACAGAATTTTGCTTCAGTATTATAAATTGCATTAAAGGCCTTAGAAATATCTTTACTTTTGAGAGTATTACAGATGTTCTCCTTTTTTATCCCCCATTACCCTCCTCTACCCAGTTTCCACCCTGCCCCAGGCCTTCAACCACCCTATTGTCTGTGTCCATAGTAATGCATATCTACACTAATAAAAGAGAAAGATGCTAATTGACCATACCTCTGCTATTATCACAGCCAATCAGGAGTGATATGCAAATAAACCCAACAAAGATGGCGGGTAAATTTGCATATCCAGGCAGGGCAGGCAGCACCTGATGTCGCCCGCAGGGTCCAGGCCATGATCGGGGACCAGGTGGCCTGGCAGGCAGCACCTGAAGCTGCCCACGGGGTCTAGGTGGCGATAAGGATCGGGAAGCCCCTGCGGGCAGTGCCTGAAGCTGCCTGCGGGGTTCAGGTGGTGATCGGACCTGGGCAGGCGGCATCGGCAGTGCTTGACATCGCCCTTGGGGTCTAAGTGGAGATCGAGACCAGGAAGTTTCAGCAGGTAGTGCCTGATGTCGCCCGCAGGATCCAGGTGGCAATTGGGACTGGGCAGGCCCAGCAGGCAGCGCCTGACGCCACCTGCGGGGTCCAGGCCGTGATTGGAAACCCGGGAAGACGACACCTGCAGTGCCTGATGTCGCCCACGGGGTCCTGGCAGCAATCGGGGACCTGGGTAGGCAGGGTTGGCCAGGGTCTCCAGGATCACTGTCTGCCCCCAGGCCGCCTGAGGACACCAGTGGAACAGGCCCCGGTTGAACATTTTAATGAAAATAGGATGCCTGTGCCCCGCCCCACCGTGCCCAGTCCCTGGCGAGGAGAGGGAAGTGGGCAGTTAGGAGGCACTGGGGCTCCAAAGGGGCTGGGAGCAACCTGCAGGGGTGCTACCAGGAAGAGGTGCTGAACCATGAGGATGCAGAGGGCTGGCTGATGGAGGCACACAAAGGTGCAGATGAGTAGCTCTCGCTGGTGCTGAGCTGGAAAAGTGCATCGACAACCTGATGGACGAAATCGTCTTTCTGAAGAAGGTGCACAAAGAGATCACTGAGCTGTAGGTGCAGATCCAGTATGCTCAGATCTCCGTGGAGATGGACGCGTTCTCCAAGTCCGACCTCTCCGCTATGCTCAAGGACATCCGTGCCCAGTACCAGAAGCTGATTGCCAAGAACATGCAGAATGCCAAAGAATGGTATAAGAGACACTTCACCATGCTGACCGAGAGTGCTGCCAAGAACACCTACGTGGTGTGCACCACCAAGAATGAGGTTTCCGAGAGCCACCACCTGCTCAAGGCCAAGACCCTGGAGATGGAAGCAAGCCGGGGCACGAACGAAACGCTGGGAAAGCAGCTGCAAGAGCTGGAGGATAAGCAGAACTCCGACGTTAGTGCTGTGCAGGACACAATCAACAAATTAGAAAATGAATTGAGAACTACAGAGAGTGAAGTGGCACGATATTTAAAAGAATACCAGGACCTCCTCAATGTGAAGATGGCTTTGGACATTGACATTGCAGCTTATAAGAAACTCTTGAAAGGTGAGGAGACCCGGCTCAGTTTCACCAGCATGGGAAGCATAGCCAGAGGCTACTCCCTGAGTTCCCAGGTCTTTGGTCGATCTGGCTACGGTGGTATACAGACCAGCTCCTACTTGATGTCCGCTCGCTCCTTCCCTTCTTAATACACCAGCCACATCTAGGAGGAGCAGATTGAGGTGGAAGAGACCATTGAGGCTGCAAAAGCCGAGGAAGCTAAGGATGAACCCCCTTCTGAAGGAGAAGCTGAAGAGGAGGAGAAGGAGAAGGGAGAGGCTGAGGAAGAGGAAGGAGAGGGAGAGGAAGAAGGTGCCAAGGAAGAATTTAAGGATGCAAAGGAGGAAGAAGGTGAAGGTGAAGGAGAAGATGCCCAAGAAGCTCAGGACGAGAAGAAAGATGAAGGTGCTGGGGAGGAGCAAGCAACCAAGAAAGATTGAGCCCCCATTTCCTTAATTATTTCAGGAATAATCCTCCCGAAACCAGGTCAACCCCATCACCAGCCAAGCAGTTGAGTTCCCAATACTATATGAATTAAGAAGGCAATATATATAACATTCTGAGGTGGCTCAGGTTGGACATTAAATGTTGTGCTATGACTTTTATTTATTGCAGAGTATCTGTTTGCTTGCAGAGTGGCTTCCTGGCTTGCTGCCAGCCTGTACATGGTCCACGCTTATGAGTTCAGGATCTATGACAATGTGAATAATTCAGATGTTTACAATAAAAACACATGAATACATGAATTCACTAATGTTAATTTTAAACTTCATGGAAAAAATAGTCCTTTGAATCTTTTGTGGTTAGAAATTAAAGACCTCAAATCATGTGCAATAAACAGTAAATAAAGTTACACTGAAGGACAAAAAAAAAATACATTAGGGGCCAGGAAATGTTCAAAGAACTGGGGAATCATTTCCAAATCAGTAAGGGAAGTCACAGGATGTATATTATTGCTACAAATACAGTATTTCCTACTACTTACAACATATACAACGTAATGTATTAGATGCCTTCCTATCGCATGAAATACGTATTCTCATAGAGTAATACTGGTATATATGTTATAGTTATGGCAGTATGTCATATCCTATCTATATTAATAAAAGGGTACTATGCTAATTAGGCCATGAGACCTTACAGATGTCCTTCCGGACAAAGCCATGGTGGCGGGGCCAAAGCAGAGGCGGTTAGGGGTGATCAGGCCAGGAGGGAAGGCCAGTTGGGGGTGATCAGGCTGGCGGGGGTTGCAGTTGGGGAGATCAAGCAGGCAGGTAGGCGAGTGGTTAGGAGCCAGCAGTCCTGGATTGCTAGGGGGTTGTCCGACTGCCAGTTTAGGCCTGATCCCACAGAGGTCCCAGATTGGAGAGAATGCAGGTCAGGCTGAGGGACACCCCCCCATGCACGAATTTCATGCACCGGGTCACTAGTTCCATATAATAAAAGCATACTATGCAAATCAACCAAACAGCAGAACAATGGGTCGGCGGGGGGTGAGGGATCCGGGACTGACGAGCAGGTGGCACCAGGCCTGCCAAGGTGCACGCCAGCAGGCAGAGGGCGGGGATGGCGATGGCATGGGGAGGTTGGCGGTGATCAGCAGCAGGGCAGTGGTGGCTGGTGTCACCCTCTGCTCGCTGCCTGGTCAGTTGCCACCCACAGAGGGAGGCCACCTGCAACAGTGGCGGGGTGAATCAGGGCAGGGCCGGCCACTCACCATCCCCAGATCAGCCTGCTGGGGTCACCTCCTGCAGAGGGAGGCCACTGGCAGTGGTGGCACAATGGGGGGCAGAGCTGGCTGCTCACCGCCCTCACCGTCCCCTGATCAGCCCACTGGTCACCTCCCACAGAGAGAGGACAGACTGTGGCTTAGGCCCGCTCCCCAGTTGGACATCCCCTGAGGGCTCCCAGACTGCGAGAGGGCACAGGCCTGGCTGAGGGACCCTCCTCCCCCAAGTTCCAGAATTTCCATGCACTGGGCCTCTAGTCCTATCTAATAAAAGAGTAATATGCAGCCGAAACTGGTTTGGCTCAGTGGATAGAGCGTCGGCCTGCGGACTGAAAGGTCCCAGGTTCGATTCCGGTCAGGGGCATGTACCTTGGTTGCAGGCACATCCCCAGTGGGGGGTGTGCAAGAGGCAGCTGATCGATGTTTCTCTATCATCGATATTTCTAACTCTCTATCCCTCTCTCTTCCTCTCTGTAAAAAATCAATAAAATATATTTTTAAAAAAGTAATATGCAAATTGACTGTCACTCCAACACACAAGATGCTGCCCCCATGTGGTCAAAGATGGCTGCCCCTATGTGGAAACAAGATGGCCACCACAAGATGGCCAGCAGGGGAGGGCAGTTGGGAGGGACCAGGCCTGCAAGGGAGGGCAGTTGTGGGTGATCAGGCCAGCAGGGGAGGGCATTTGGGAGGGACCAGGCCTGCAAGGGAGGGCAGTTGGGGGCAATCAAGCCTGCAGTGGAGAGCAGTTAGGGGTGACTAGGCCATCAGAGGAGGGAAGTTGGGGGCAACTGGGCCTTCAGGGAAGGGCAGTTCGGGGGAACCAGGCCTGTAGGGGAGGGCAGTTAGGGGTGACCAGGCCTGCAGGGGAGGGAAGTTAGGGGCAATCAGGCTGGCAGGAGAGTGGTTAGGGGGTGATCAGGCTGGCAGGCAGAAGCAGTTAGGGGCAATCAGGAAGGCAGGCAGGCAAGCAGTTGGGAGCCAGCAGTCCTGGATTGTGAGAAGGATCCCAGATTGGAGAGGGTGCAGGCTGGGCTGAATGACACAAATTTCCTGTGCACAAATTTCATGCACCAGGCCTCTAGTATGCATATAAGATCTTTGGTTAATCTCTTCTTCTTCCCCCCTTTCCCCTTTCCTCTGAGATTCATCAGTCTGTTCCATGTTTCCATGCCTCTGGTTCTATTTTATTCATCGGTTTATTTTGTTCATTAGATTCCTGTCCATTTATTTTTATTTTTAGATTCAATTATTGATAGATATGTATTTATTGCCATTTTATTGTTCATATATTTCTTGTTCTTGTTCTTCTTCTTCCTCCTATTAAAGAACACCCTTCACCATTTCATGTAATGCTGGTTTGGTGGTGATGAACTCCTTTAGCTTTTCCTTGTCTATGAAGTTCTTTATCTGACCTTCAATTCTAAATGATAGCTTTGATAGTAGATCCTTGCTATTCATCACTTTGAATATTTCTTACCACTCCCTTCTGGCCTGCAAAGTTTCTGTTGAGAAATCAGCTGTCAGTCATATAGGCATTCCCTTGGAGGAAACTAATTGCTTTTCTTTAGCTAGTTTTAAGGTTCTCTCTTTGTTTTTAACCCTTGGCATTTTAATTATGATGTGTCTTGGTGTAGGTCTCTTTGTATTCCCCTTGTTTGGGATTCTCTGCGTTTCCTGAACTTGTAAGTCTATTTCTTTTACCAGGTAGGGGAAGCTTCTGCATTATTTCTTCAAATAGATTTCAATTCCTTGGTGTGTCTCTTCTTCTTCTGGCACCCTCATAATGCTTGAAGTTTTCCACAGGCTCCTTCCACTATCTTTATATTTTTGGAATCATTTTTCTTCTTGCTCTTCTGATTGTGTGTTTTTTGCTTCCTCATATTCCAAATGGTTGATTTGATTCTTGGGATCATCTACTTTACTGTTGATTCCCTGTAAATGATTATTTCACTTAGTGTATATTTAATTTCCCACTCATCCTGTTTCATGTCTTTGACATTCTCGCTACGATTCTTGGAAGTCTCACCAAGTCCTTTGAAGCTCTCATTAAGATCCTTGAGCAATCTTATAACCATTGTTTTGAACTTGGTATCTAGTAGCTTACTTGCATTCATTTCATTTAGATATTCTTCTGAAGATTTATTCTGTTCTTTCATTTTGACATTTTTCTTTGTCTCTGCATTTTGGGTGCTTCCTTGTGTTTGTTTCTATGTATTATGTAGAGCTAGTATGTCTCCTGGAGTTGGTAGAGTGCTTTGTATAGTAGGTGTCCTGTAGGGCCTAATAGCTTAGTCTCCCCAGTAACCTGAGCCTGGCAGTCTAGGTGCATAGTTCTTGTCATAGTTGAGCCTTGATTGCTGTTAGCATCACTGGGAGGAATTAACCTCCAGGAACTGACCCTATGGAGCAGGACTTGCTTCAGTAGGGCTTTGGTGCTCACTGAATCTGCCTCTTGAGTGTGTCTCTTATGGGTGTGTAGAGTTGTTGTCTGATATGGTCTGAAACTGTCCACCAAGTGCACTGGTTCTGAGGCCTCCTGGGAGGTGCAAAGTCAGCCACTGCCTGTGGCCAACTATCAGGAGCTACAGGGGGGATCTTCAGATGGCTGATATTTGTATTGGGCTTAGATGTGCCCAGGCAAGACCCAGCTATGAAGCAAGACAGGCTGGTTCTAGTATCAGGTTTTGGGCCTTTTATTGATAGGTTTGACACCAGCTGCTGCTTGCTTGAGAGATTTTAGCAAAGTCTTGAAGCCTGGGACAGCACAGGCCATTCATATGGTTGCCAGTCAGCTCTGTAACAGGGGAGGTCCCAGCTCAGGGACAATGACCCCTGTGAGCAACCTCTTCTGGGAGAAAGCCGCCCCTGAGTTTTTGCCCTGATGCCAGACAATCCAGTTCCTCCCAGAATGTCCCATGTTCCTTTTAAGCCACTACCTCAGTGCTGGATCCCAGAGGTATGGAGTCCTTACTGCCTGTGTGCTGGCCCTTTAAGAGGACTACCTGGAACTCCAGCAACCTCTGGACTCCAGCAGCCACTCAGCCACAACTGCACTGTATTGTACAAGCCTGAAGTTATGGGGACTTCTCTTCCCAGCTCTGGGATAAGGGTCTGGTGTGGGCTAGGATCCCTTGCTCCTCACAGGAGGCTTCCACAGCCATGACATCCCTCCCCATTAAAAAAAAAAAAAAAGCCACATATTGGTGTTGGACCAGCCCATTCCACTCTCCAACCCTCATACCAATCTCAATGTGCTTTCTTCTTTACTTCTCTAATTGTAGGACTTCCATTCAGCCAGATTTAAGGTAGTTTTAAGTGATGGTTGTTCTGTATTTTAATTGTAATTTTGATGTGGTTGTGGAAGGCAGTGAGTGCGGCATTTACCTATACCACAGTTTTGGTTGTCTCATAAATTCCTTTTAATGTATGGTTTTCTTTATTTGCAGATCACTTAAAAAATTGGTTGTTGATGGAAATGACCTGACATCTTTTCCACCTGGAATTTTGAAGCTTCACCTGAAAAAAATCCGTTTTGAAAATACCTTCACTATTCCTAGTCTTTGGAAAGAGAATTCTTTGAATAGTCCACAGCGTCTTACTCAGCTTACTTCTTTGTTCTTTTTAAAAAATGAACTACATAAATATTATGATGCAATCCCAGATGAAATTCAAATGTTACTAAACTGGTAAGCAAATTCCAAAACTCTTTTAACCAGAATGCACTTTTAAGCATTTAAAATTTTCTTTTTTTTTTAAATTTCTTTATTGATTAAGGTATCACATATTTGTCCTCGTCTCCCCATTCCCATCCCACACCCCTCCCCACACATGCCCCACCCCCCTGTTGTCCTTAACCGCCGGTTAGGCTGATATGCCTGCACACAAGTCCTTTGGTTGATCTCCCCCTTTACCCCCACCCTTCCCTACCCTCCTCCGAGGCCCGACAGTCTGATCCATGCCTCCTTGTTTCTGGGTCTGTTCTTGTTCATCAGTCTATGTTGTTCGTTATTTCCCCTAGATGAGTGAGATCATGTGCTATTAGAAATACACTTATAAGAACCGAAAATGAGACAAGCAATAATGGTTATGGTGACAGGCAAATGAATCAGTGTGTAGTGAGTTTCTTTCTGGGCCAACAGTTCTTTTGAGACCCAATTTCAATGTCCAACAGTTCCTTATGTGTACATGTCAGCACTGACATTACAGTTCTGGATGGTGGACAAATGGTGGTAATGCATGTCCGACTCTGTCTGGTTTGGTCCTGGGCAATCTGCAGTGATGCACAGCTCCTAACTGCTAATAATGGGAAGACCACAGCAGCGTTTTTCATCTCTGGACTGCTTCTGTTCTGTCTTCATGGCTGGAGTAGTCCTGTCGATTCCTCTCTTGCTGGAATCCACATGGTCTTGGAGTTGTTTTCTGAAAATATACAAACATATTCTCGACCAAAAGTTAATAAAGGAATATTTTCTATAAATTTGACTGGGGATCCTTTTTCAATTTTTGCCCAAATGATTTTCCTCTGGCTTGTTTTGTCACCTTGTGTGTTTTTCATGGGTGTCTTGCTTTTAGACTTACAATTAATTTTCTAAAGTATTAATTTTCTAGGTGTAATTTACTTACAGGATATTTTTCCTTACATGATATTCCTCTACTATCCCCTCCTTTTTTGATTTAAATGTTAGGAGGCTTTTGAAAATTTTATAATGTAGTCTTGATGGCTTTTAAATTTTAATTTTTTGCACTATAATATTACTGTTTTAGGTTCATTATATGGTGCACAATTTTATCATGAGATGAAGTACCAATAAAAATTTTAGTTGACACTTTAGGGACACCTTTTTGTCCAGTACAATTAATTTTTTTGGAATAATTGCTTGTTTCAACTAGCCAATTTAAATTTGCCTGAAAACTTGACTACTATTTTACTGTCAAATTTATTACTCTAACAATAATCTTGTTTTACCCTGTAAATATTGGTGGAAGGGATTATTTGCCTTCTTAAGTAGGTCCTGAGCATTCCTGGTGGTAGGCTGAATTTAGATATCGTAAACCCACTTCCCCACACCATGGGTACAAAACAACTCAAACAATTCTTGTTGGAGTGAGAGGGCAGCTGCTGTCGGCCAAGTCTCTGTCGGTCACCTGGATCCTGATCTGAGCTGGGCATGGGAAGCACAAAGCAGCCATGGGGGCAGGAGACCTCCCTCAGAAGGGGCTAGGATTCAGGCCCCTGCAATGTTGGGGGGGTGAGGTTCTGTGCCCCACCTCTGTTGATCCCAAAATTCTCTCCTGATGGCCCCTCTGCGACTGTGCCTGTCTTACGTTGTTCCTTCCTTGAGGAATCTTACCCATCTTTGACTAACCAGCCATCCTCTGGGGCCAAGCAGGGTGACGTGAGGGTCAGTTTTGTCTCCTTGGTAGCCTATTCCCCCATGGCCTCCATGCCCAGCTCCTGTCTTGGGATCCCCTCGCCTGCTGGCGGGGCCCCAGCACTGATCACATATCTTTTGGAACCCGGGTTTCTTCTCCAGGGAGGGCTCAGTTCGCCCCACTGGGTAAGAGACAGATCCATGGCACCAGTCATCATGAGACTTCAACCTCGACATGAACAGAGAGCTCATGCAACAGCTGTGAGCAATTAAATTGTGAGAAGAGGGTCTCTCTTGGCCTAAAGGGTAAGAGGGACCAATATAGAATGCTCAGGTGCCCTCCCAGGAGGCCCTCTACACAATGAAAAGGGTTAAATCCTTACATGTCCTTTTTAAATTGCTGCCAGACATTCAAAGAATTAGTTTGTACGTTTGCTTGGGATAATTGTATATTATGCTGTAGTAATTCTAAAGTATCAAGAGATGTGTTGTTTGTCTCCAGGCACCAATCAGATGACTTTTGTTTTTTTATCCCCAAGGGTGCGAGAAACTATTATAAGTACTGGGGGTGATCCAAATCTGGGAATAAATTTAAATGATAGTGTAGAATAATATCATGTAAGGATATTCTTTGTTCTAGTCCATGGGAATTCCCTTTCAAACTGGCTGTCCATTTCTTTTTATATAGACAAGGTCTTAGTTACATTTTCTGCACCTCTACCGGGGGCACGTAGTGATAGTAGTGACACCCTTTCTTTGGTGTCCACACAAGCCAGAAACCTCTCTTTAGTTGTACACACAAAGGGGCATTGTTTTGATTTTGTGTCATACAAAAGGGAAGCTGGGTGGAGACCCCTGTATATTTATACTTTCTTGCCCCACCCATGGACCTCCTAGATGTCCAGGGTGTTTGGTATTATTGGTAACTACATTAGTCAGGGGATCAGCCCACGTAAGGGGTCTTACCCATGAAGGGTCAGGAGCATAAGATCAAAATACTTACCCTCTTGTCCCAGGTAAAATTACCGTACATCTGAAAACCTGCTCTAAATCACTAATCATTAGAGAGATGCAAATCAAAACAACAATGCGGTACCATCTCACACCTGTCAGAATGGCCATTATCAACAAGTCAACAAATGACAAGTGCTGGAGAGGATGTGGAGAAAAAGGAACCCTCGTGCACTGCTGGTGGGAATGCAGACTGGTGCAGCCACTGTGGAGAATAGTATGGAGTTTCCTTAAAAAACTAAAAATAGAACTCCCATTTGACCCAGTGATCCCACTTCTAGGAATATATCCCAAGAAACTGGAAACATCAATCAGAAAGGATATATGCACCCCTATGTTCATAGCAGCACAATTCACCATAGCTAAGATTTGGAAACAGCCTAAGTGCCCATCAGCAGATGACTGGATCGGAAAACTGTGGTACATCTACACAATGGAATACTACACTGCGGTAAAAAAGAAGGAGCTCTTACCATTTGCAACAATATGGATGGAGTTGGAGAACATTATGCTTAGTGAAATAAGCCAGGCAGAGAAAGATAAATATCACATGATCTCACTCATTTGTGGAATATAATGAACAACATAAACTGATGGGGGGGAAAATAGATCCAGAAACAGAGAAACATCAATCAGAACGTCAAACCTCAGGGAAGAAATTGTGAGGTAACCACAAACCCAAGAATGCCTGAGAACGCCTTTCTAGCCACGCTAGCAATCATCAGATGTACGGTAATTTTACCTGGGACAAGAGGGTAAGTATTTTGATCTTAAAATTTTCTTTATTATAGGCTCAGATAATTGGTTTCCTATGAACACACACACACACACACACACACACACACACACACACACACACACCTCATATCACTCACCACACATAAAAACATAAACACAATTCTTTAAATTGCTCCTTCTGGCTCTTCAGGCATAATAATAGAGTCTGAATTCAGCCCATCTTCTAACAGTCTAGAGTTATTACTTAAATCTAATGTGAGATACAGATTGCTAAGGTGTAGCTGGCAACATCTATACAGTTGTCATATAAATCTTTTCTATGAACCACTAAGGACATAAGGTGCATTCTTCAAAAAAAAAAAATAAAGGCAATTCTTTAGTCCCATGTACACTATGCAGGGAAATGCTTTACTCTATTCTAACTTCATAGAGACCAGGAATAGAGCAGACATATATAGAGCAACTTATTTTACTCCAGGATCAATGGCCAGTGTGAGAATCTCTGCCTAACCTCAGGACTAGGGTTCTTAAAGGCCACATACTTTCAGTCTACTCAGGCTTATCTCTTATTTCCTTCAAGTGGTTTAAAACTATTTTTACCGCAGTACTAATCATCAGGGCTTATATTATTGATTTAACAAATATTTGTTGTATGCCTAAGGGAAATGGTTTATCAGGAGTATATAAATTAGCAATATTGACTCAATAAAAGACAGAAAACCTGAACAGATTAGTAACTATTGAATAAATTTTAACAGGTGATTAAAAATGTACCAGTAAAAACAAACAAGACCCCAAAGTGTTCAACTTTATTATTATTTTTTAATCTTCATGCAAGGATATATTTATTGATTTGAGAGAGAGAAAGAAACATCAATTGGTTAACTCCCATATGTGCCCAAACAGGGATTAAACATCAATTGGTTAACTCCCATATGTGCCCAAACAGGGATTAAACTCGCAATTTAGGTATGTGCTCCAAATAGGAATTCAACCTTTTTTGGTGTATGGGATGATGCTCCAACCAACTGAGTCACCCAGCACAGCTGGAGCCAAAGTTTCCAGTGTTATGCATTGAGATGTCAGTGCTTATGAGATTTGAATGCACCTAGGAAAGTAAGAAAAATCTCCAAGGACAAACAAACAAACAAAAAAATTAAAACCTAACTAGTGAATGGTAAATAGATATAAGACCAAGAGATTGGAATTCACCACATATTTTTGTGAGAGAATGTCCTCAATTTAGACTTTGAATATTCAAAAAAATTAAGGTTAAATGAGTATTATTTTACAATTTTAAAAAAATTCCAAATATATGAGAAAATAAGCCACCAAGAGTAAAAGTCAGCAAAAACATTCAATAGATATATTGTAAATCACTTAGAATGTAACATATTAGAATTGTTTACATGATATGAAATAGCTATTTAAGTGTTTTAAAAAATAAAACATAATTTCAAAAATGCTTAAGGAATAAAAGACCATCAAATATGACCAGACAAATATGAAAAAGAAATTTTAAATGAAATAAAATTCTGGAAACTAAAAAGTATAATAGTTGATATTAACTTGATGTATTGGTGAGAAACATAAATATGTATAATAAAATAGAAATAAATATGTACCTATCAATAATCATTTTAAATGAAATTAGATTAAATGCTCCAGTCAAAAAACATAGGACAGCTGAATAGATTAGAAAATAAGACGTATATATTGGCTTTCTATAAGAGATGCATTTCAGGTCAAAAAGCACACACAGACTGAAAGTAAAGAAATGAAAAAAATATGCCATAAAAATGAAAAAAAAATCTGGGGTAGTAATCCTATCTAATAAAGACCAAATATGCAAATTGACCATCACTTCATCACAAAGATGGCAGCACCCACAGCCACAAGATGGCGATGCCCAGTCCCCTTAGCCCCACCAGAGTTGTCCTTTTAGCCTTCGCCGCAGTGAGGGGCAAGCAAGCCCCCATAGAGAGCAGACAACAGGGCCCCTGCAGAGAGCAGGCAGCAGGGGTCCCGCAATCAGCAGACAGCAGGGCACTGCTTGCCCTGGCCGTGGTGGTGAGTCAGAGAGCAAACAGCAGGGCCCTGCTTACCCCTGGCCACAGCAGCGAGGGGCAAGGATGCCCCTTTAGAGAGCAGACAGAAGGCCCTGCTTGCCCCTGGGCACGGCGGCGAGCCAGAGAGCAGACAGGCAGGCAGGTCCGCAGAGAGCAGAGAACCATGGGGAGTGGGCCTAAGCCATCAGTAGGACATCCCCTGAGGGCTCCCAGATTGGAGAGGGTACAGGTTGGGCTGAGGGACCCACCCTCCATCCCCGCCCCGTGCATGAATTTTGTGCACCGAGCCTCTAGTACATATATATCAGACAAAATGACTTTAAAACAAAGGCTAGGAGAATGGAAAATGGTGGCCGAATAGGCAGGAGTGTTGTGTACCTCCTCCTAGCGCCAGGCCAGAAAAGCCACTAAATCAAAGAACATTCACCCTGAATTAACAAATTAGATACAGCTGAGGAGACAATTTTCAATAAGGAAGGGCAGAGGAGAACGCCGTTTACCAGCCATACCTGCGTGAAACCAGCACTGTGCCCAAACAGTTAGTGGAGCGGTACCTCCTGGCAGGCTCCCAGACATCTGCAGGGAGCACTCACTGCCAGAGTGAGCTCCCACACCAGGCCTCCGCACCAGCCCGCTGAGACCCAGGGTCCTAGGATCCGGCTCCAAGACTCTGCAGTGAGTGCAAGCCAGGGTAATCCTGTACCCTACCCCCACC
Source organism: Eptesicus fuscus (assembly GCF_027574615.1). NCBI lineage: Eukaryota > Metazoa > Chordata > Mammalia > Chiroptera > Vespertilionidae > Eptesicus > Eptesicus fuscus. The sequence goes on along the minus strand of NC_072480.1, from coordinate 9,754,835 downwards.
GCAGACCCCAGAACCATGCTGCTAAGCTGACCTGGAGCCACCTGGCGACCTCTCCAGCCTGAACCCCGGGACCTGCTGCTGTGGTGACCCAGAGCAACCCAAAGCACACCCCACTCTGGGTCACTGGAGAGTGGGTACTGTGCAACCCAGAACAACCTATACAACCCAGAGCAACTGGTACCCACTCTACCTCGGCCCCCTGGACAGCCCTGCTGGGGTGACCCAAAGCTACCCACACCCGCTTTTACCCTGGTCCAGGAGGGGTGACCCAGAACAACTTGCCTGCTCCACACTGGCCCCCAGGACAGTCCTGCCAGGGCCATCTGGAGCAACCCAACGTGCACCTCACTCAGGGCAACAGGAGGGCACAAACTGAGCAACCCAGGGCATCCCGCCCCAGCTCCACACTGAGGAGGGTTGAGCTGGAGCAACCAGTGCTCCTCTCACTCCAGGATACAAGAAAGTAAGGACTGTCTGACCTAGAGCAACCCATACCCACTCTACCCTGAGCCCAGAGTCTTGCTGCCAGGGCAACCTGGAGTAACCCAGCAGGAGCCCCACTCAGGCCACAGGGAGATCTGACTGTGCAACCCAGAGAAACCCACAACCGCTTCTCCCTGGCCCCTGGGACAGTCCTGCAGGGGTTCCCTGGAGCAACCCAGCACACCTCGTCTCACTTGAGGCCACAGGAGAGCACTACCAGGGAGACATGGAGCAAGCTGGTGTGCCCAGCTGGGGGCCACAGGACTGTGCTGCAAGTGCACTGACAGGAAGGAAGAAGGAACACAGGCATAAAGAATAAAAATGGCTACAAATAAGTACCTATAAATAATAACCTAATATGTAAATGGAGTAAATGCTCCAATCAAAAGACAGAGTGGCTGAATGGATAAGAAAACATGACCCATATATTTGCTGTCTACAAGAGACCCACCTCAGAACAAGGGACTCACACAGACTGAAAGTAAAGGGATGGCAAAATATTTTCCAGGCAAATGGAAATGAAAAAAAAAAGCTGGGGTAGCAATACTTATATCTGACAAAATAGACCTCAAAATGAAGGCCATAACAAGAGATAAGGAAGGCCACTTCATAATACTAAAGGGATCGATACAATAGGATATAACTCTGGTAAATATATATGCACCCAATGCAGAAGTACCCAAATACATTAAAAAAAAAACACACGAAAACACAAAAAACAAACAACAACAACAAAAAACCTTTGGGAAGATAACAAGGGAGAGATCAACAGTAATACAATCATAGTAGGGGATCTTAGTACCCCATTGACATCACTGGATAAATCCTCTAGACAAAAAATCAGCAAAGAAACAGCAATCCTAAATGACTCACTAGATCAGATGGACTTAATCTATATCTTCAGAATATTTCACCCTAAAGCTACAGAATATACATTATCCTCAAGTGCACATGGGACATTTTCAAAAATAGACTACATATTGGGTCACAGGCAAAGTATCTTCAAATTCAAGAAGATTGAAATCATATCAAGCATCTTCTCAAATCACAATGGCATAATTTTAGAAATAAACTACAATAAAAACAATAAAAAATTCAAACACTTTGAGGCTAAATAGCATGTTATTAAATAATGACTGAGTTACCAAAGAGATTGAAGAAGAAATAAAAAAAACATCCTGGAAACAAATGACAATGAAAACACAACAATCCAACATCTATGTTCTGAGAGGGAAGTTCATAGCATTACAGGCCTACCTCAAAAAATAAGAAAAACTGATAATAAATTACCTAACTCTACAACTCAAAGAATTAGAAAGAGAGCAACATAAAAAGCCCAGAGTGAGCAGAAGGAAGGAAATAGTAAAAATCAGAGTGGAAATAAATGACATAGAGACAAAAAAAAAAAAAAAAGGGCAATAAAACCAAGAGCTGGTTCTTTGAAAGAATAAACAAGATAGATGAACCTCTAGACAGGCTCACCAAGAAGCAAAGAGAGAGGACCCAGATAAACAAAATCAGAAATGAAAAAGGAGACCTAGCTGGTTTGGCTCAGTGGATAGAGCATCAGACTTTGGACTGAAAGGTCCCAGGTTCGATTCTGGTGAAGGGCACATGCCTGGATTGTGGGCATGATCTCCACTGGGGGGGAGGGGGTGTGCAGGAGGCAGCCAATCAATGATTCTCTCTCATCATTGATGTTTCTATCTCTCTATCCCTCTCCCTTCCTCTCTGAAATCAATAAAAATATATTTTAAAAAAAGAAATGAAAAAGGTGAAATAACAACAGACCCCACAGAAATACAAAGGATTGTAAAAAAAATACTATGAATAACTCTATTCCAACAAACTGGTCAACCTAGAAGAAATGGACTTATTCCTAGAAAAATACAGCCTTCCAAAACTCAATGAGGAAGAATAAAAAAAAAAATCTGAATAGCCTGATAACTATGGAGGAAATTGAAACAGTAATTTAAAAACTTCCAGCAAACAAAAGCCCTGGGCCAGATGGCTTCACAGGGTAATTTTACCAAACATTCAAAGAACTAAAACCTATCAGACTATTCCAAAAAATTCGAGAGGAAGTCAAAATTTCAAGTTCTTTCTATGAAGGCAGCATTATCCTAATTTCAAAACCAGATAAAAACACTAAAAAGAAAGAGAATCACAGGCCAATATCCCCCATGAATATAGATGCCAAAATCCTCAACAAAATTCTAGCAAATTGGATTCAGCATTACCTTAGAAAGATCATACACCATGACCAAGTGGGATTTATTCCGGGGATGCAAGGCTAGTATAATATCTGCAAATCAATAAACATGATACCTCACATAAACAAATTGAGAGACAAAAATTACATAATCATATCAATTGATGCAGAAAAAGCACTTGACAAAATCCAACACCCTTTCTTGATAAAACCTCTCAGCAAAGTGGGAATAGAGGATCATACCTCAACATAATAAAAGCCTTATATGACAAACCTAGAGCCAACATCATTATGAAGGGTTCAGCAATAGGAAGAAAGGGCTGTGCATAGAGTCAAGAAGGAGTCCAAAGATGAAAGATAGTTTTGAAAGGCATTGGGGGTCAGAGGAGCTTCAGCTAAAGGAGCTAAAGACTACCCCTTGACTCAGGATCTCGTGCTAGTTATTAACACAAATTGTCCTAAGGCAAGGTGGAGATAATACACTTCAAAGGGTAGGGTTTCAAAGGGTAGGGTTTACAGAAGCATTGTCAGATTGGGGAATAGCCTACAGCTGTTCAGGTGTTTGGCCAACAGGAGGCAATAACATGCAGATTAAAATGTCCTGAGCTGTCTGGCAGTAAACAATCCTATTCAGGTTTGGGGGAAGTGCCTTTCCAGCTGTTCCAACAGGTAATCAGCTCTTATTGAGCCTCCCAAGCTTCACCAACCTTTTGATGAAACTCTTGTAATTATGACATGTTGGAATTGGTTTCCGGCATCTTGCAGGCCTAACTTCCTTTGGCTACTCATTGGTATCCTTTATATTAAACTCTAATAATAAGTACAGCATTTTCCAGAATCTTGAGTTGTTATAACAAATTATCGAAACCTGGTAAAGGGGCATCACTGGAAATCCTAATTTGTAGCCAAGTGGAGAAAAATGTGGATAACCTGGGGAACCCATACTGGTCACTATATATTAAGTGAGGGCAATATTGTAGGACTGAGCTCTTAAACCTGTGGAGTCTGGCACTTACTCTCAGTAATTAGTGTCAAAATTTAATTGAATTGATTTTAGGACACCCAGTTGACATCTGCAATAAATTAAACATTGTTTTATGTCAGAAGAACCCTCTAACAAATATGTAGTTTTCACGCTTTACATGTCATGTAAATATCAAAAAAATATGTCATTCTTCAACTTATTTTTTATTCTAAACATTTTTAAGATTTGTCCATATTGATTTTATATAAATTTACTTCATTAACTCCTGTATAGTTTTCCTCAGATTGAATATTTCTAAGCTATTCATTCTTTCTCTTGCTGGTGAACACTTGAATTGGTTCCAATTTTACTATTACTAAGAAGTCAACAATAAAGATTTTAAAACACATCTCCTTATGTAAATTGGCAAGTGTCTCTAGGTTCTAGAGTATGTGTATCTTCAACTTACATAGAAATTGTCAAATTGTGCTCCAATATGATCATACCAATTTATATGCTACCAAGAAATTGTGAGAGTCCCTGATGGTCTCATCTGGATCAAATTTTGCAGTGTCTAACTTTTGAATTTTGCCCATGTGATTATTGTGGAATGATATTTCTGTGCTAGTTAAAGTTTTTATTCTCTGATCACTAATGAGATTAACAAGCTTCTCATGTTCTCTGGATATTCAGGTTTCTTCTTCTGTGAATAGTCTGTTCATGTGCCAATGTTAATGTGCTAATGGGTTAATGTCCTTTTAAAAAAACTGACTTATGAACATTTAAAAATATATATGGACATTAATTCTACACTAGTTTATGTTAATCCCCCTATTTTTAAAATAACATATTTTTGAATTATATAAATAACATTTATTATAGAAAAACTTTATGAAGAAATTTAGAATTACCTGTGATTACACTGTCCAAAGATAATTACTGTTTTTCATTTGGGATCTATCTTTAGAGTGTTTTCTTACTATGAATCTATACTTTTTTTATTAAAAAAAACAACAGGTTGTTTTATACACACATATCTTTTGTAATGGTTCACTTGTATCTGTCTTAGCTCCTCAATTATATGGTAAGATCAATGATGGTAAAAAATCATAGTTTCTATTACATTGAGTCTTACATAGCATCAACAAAATGTCCTTTCTTTAGTAGAAATTTACTTAATATTGATTTAATGTTTATTTCATTGCAGCACATCCAGATGTGAATGGTGTTATGGTCCTAAGTTTGATGAAGGTTATCGTGTCATCCAATCCTGCAATGTTTTTGGAGCAACACACCTTCCTGTTATGTTTCATGTCTGTTCTTCTTCCTGCTACAGAGAAGTACTTGAAAACAGTTCCTTGTAGTAACTCTAAATTCTGAGTTGATGATCATACAATGATTTTTGAACTCCACTTTAAAAGCCATTAAAGTTTATATAAATACCAATTCATTTCTTTGAGAGTACATATTCTGTATGGAAGACATTAGCATCTTCTCAAACTTTTGTGAATCTTCTTTGTAATTCTACCTCCTTATGAAAGTTTGTGATTGTTAGGGAGTTCTTGCAGAATTATTAGTTAAGAAGGATTAATGAAGATTTTTTAAATTTCAATGAAGATCTATAAAATGTATTTCAGACAATTTTTACTATAAAAAGATAAATGTTATATTCCTCTGCAAAAAGGATATATCTTAAAACTGGCCTTTTCATGCATCCATTCTAACTGATAACATTTCAAAGTCATCAGTTGGGGTTTTGCCTCATGTAGCTTCAACATGATGTATCCAAGTTTTCAACATTTGTGCATTTCTATGGAAATTTATCTAGTGCCAATCATCTGAATTGTAGATTGCTTCTGGGAATAAAAATTTACTTCCAGCCCTGCTGGTGTGGGTCAGTGGTTAGAATGTTGGCTCCCATACAAAAGGGTCACAGGTTCAGTTCCCTGTCAAGAGCACATACCTGGGTTGCAGGTTCCATCCCTGGCCCTGGTAGGGGCACATGCAGGAGGCAACCAATTGATTTGTCTCTCTCACATCAATGATTTTTTTCTCTCTTCCCCTCCCTCTCTCCTTTCCATTCTCTCTAAAAATAATTGGAAAAAATCTCTTCAGGTGAGGATTAACAATAATAAAAAATTAATTCCACACAGACACACTCACAGGACTAAACGGGAATTAAAACTAAAATACAAAAAACCCACCCTGAATAATAAACTGAAGACTAGCTGGAGAGAACCCTGATAACCAAAGTTGGAAAGTGGCGACCACATAGACTGGTAGGAAGGGAAGAAGCACAAAAGGGCTGGTCAGGCTCCCACAGACAGCAACTAAAATTCTAAAGCGATATCTGAGCTGTTGGGGGTTGCCACTGAGAACTCTGGGATCTAATCCCCAAGCTTCCCCACCCCCAGCAGAGAGCCCCAGAACTCAGAAAGATGTCCACATAACATCTGGCTGTGAAAAGCAGCAGGGTTGCTTGTTTGTCAGGGAGAGAGGGCTGGAAATGCAGGCACCATCTTAAAGGGCCAACACACAAAATTTAGAGTGCAGCCACTCACCTTGGACTCCAGCAGAGGAAGGGCAGAGTAGAATGGAGTTGTGTATGTGCAGAAGCCAGGGTTGGAGGCTATGGGTAAGAGTTTGGAAGGCAGAAACCCAAGTTTCCTGTGCTGAGGCATTCCCTCATGCCACAGAAGTCATCTTTCTCAGGCAAACCTTTGCTATCCAGGCAGTTTTTGCCTGGGGGAAAGAAAGTTGACCCACACTATTGGAAAACCCTTTGTCATACCCAGTGGAGTTACTGAGGTTTATTAAGGGCCTGAGAATAACAATTAGCCTTCAGGCAGAAAAAATTACCCCACCCTGTTGGAAAACCTCTTGCCACACCTGTGGACAATTGCCTGAGGCTACTCAAGACTGAATACAATCAGTCTGCCCAGCAGAGGCAGAACTCTGGAGGCTTTGAGTCTTTGCCTAATCTGATTAGTCAGAAACAGCATTTAACACTGTCCTACACTAGAGATTGGGAGTTATAGCGGATATAACTCATACATAGTCACAAACCCAAACGGGGAGAAGAAAAACAATCCCCAAATGAAAGAATAAGAGAATTCTCCAGGAGAAGAGATAAATAAAGTGGAAATAAGAAATTGATCTGATATAGAGTTCAGAATAATGATGGCAAAGATGCTCAACAGAATGAGAAACAATATAGTAACTATGAAAAAACAACAGTCAAAAATAAAGAATGACATAGCACTAATAAAGAACATAGTGGAAGGAATACACAGCAGATTAGGGGAAGCAGAGGATTGGATCGGTGAATTAGAAGACAGGGTAGAAAAAATCAATCAGAGAACCAAAAAGACAAGAAATTTAAAAACAAGAGGAAAGCTTAAGGGAACTGTGGGACAACATGCAACATAACAATATTCACATAATAAGTGTGTCAGAAGGGGAAAAAAGTGAGCAAGTGATAGAGAACATATTTGAAGAAACAATGGCAGAAAACTTCCCTAACCTGGTGCAGGAAAAATTCAGACAAGTTTGGGGCACAGAGAGTCCCAAGCAAGAAGAATCCAAACAGGCCCACACCCAGACACATCATAATTAAAATGCCAAAATTTAAAGACAATGAAAGAATTTTAAAGGCAATAAGAGCAAAGGAATTTTTTATCTGCGGCACCAGCAGTAGGTGGCTGGGACTCTGCTCTGGGTCCCATGGCACCCGTGGCAGGCGGGACTTCTGGTTCCCATGGTGCCCACAGCGGGAGGACCTTCTGGGTCCCGTGGTGGCGGCGGGCGGGACTCTGGGGTCCCACGGCACCAGTGGCAGGAGGGAGTCCAGGTTCCCACAGTGACAGCGGGAGGGAGTCCAAGGTCCTGCAGCAGTGGCAGGAGGGAGTACGGGGTGGTGGCAGGAGGGAGTTTGAGGTCCCACAGTGTTGGTGAGAGGGAGTCTGGGGTCCTGCAGCTTGAGGGTTTGGGTCTCGTGCGATTTTGTGCACTGGGCCTCTATATATATATATATATATATATATATATATAAAAGCTTATGTGACTGGCCAGTAGCTATGACATGCAGTGACCACCAGAAGGGCAGATGCTCAATGCAGGAGCTGTCGAGCTGCGGTGACTTGTCAGCTGCAGTTCTCGAGTGATGCACCTGGAACCAGAGAGGAGGGAGCTTGATTCCGGGGTGCGTCACCCAAGAACTGCCCTATCACAATCCGGGACCCCTCAGGGGATGTCAGAGAGCCAGTTTTGGCTCAATCCCCAAGGCCAGGCTGAGGGACCCCACCAGTGCACGAATCCATGCATTAGACCTCTAGTTGATCTATATGCTTGTTCTTGTGCCAGTACCAGGCTATTTTGATTACTGTGGCTTTGAATATAGCTTGATACCTAGTATTGTGATTCCTCCAACTTTGTTCTTCTGTTTCAAGATTGCTGTGGCTATTCATGGTCTTTTTTGGTTCCATATCAATTTTGGAGTATTTGTTCTAGATCTGTGAAATATGCTGTTGGTATTTTAATAGGGATTGCATTGAATCTGTAGATTGCCTTGGGTGGTATGGACATTTTAATGATGTTAATTCTACCAATTCATGAATGCAGTATATTCTTCCACTTGTTTATATCTCCCTCTATCCATTTTTTCAATGTCCAGTAGTTTTCCAAGTACAAGTCTTTTACCGCCTTGGTCAAGTTTATTTCCAAGTATCTTAATTTTTTTTGTTGCAATTGTAAATGGGATTGTTTACTTAGTTTCCCTTTCTGAGAATTCATTATTGGTGTATAAAAAAGCCTTCAATTTTGGGGTGTGTTCATTTTGTATACTGATACATTGCCAAATTCCTTCATTAAATCTAATAGTTTTTTTGGTGGAGTCTTTAGGGTTTTCTATGTACAATATCATATCATCTGCAAATAATGAGAGTCTTACTTCCTCCTTTCATATTTGGATGCCTTATGTTTTCTCATTGCTAACCCATTCATTGTTTCTTCTTGTCTGCTTGCTGTGTCTAGGATTTCCAGTACCATTTGAATAAGAGTGATGAAAGCAGATATCCCCGTCTTGTTCCTGTTCTTAAGGGAAATGGTATTAGTTTTTGACCATTGAGTAGGATTTTGGCTGTCGGTTTCTCATATAAGGCCTCTATTATGTTAAGACTAGAGGCCTGGTGCATGACATTCGTGCGCTGGAGGGGGAGGGAATCCCCCCTCAGCCCAGCCTGTTCCCTTTAGCAGTCCGGGAGCCATTGGGGGATGTCCAACTGATGGCTTAGGCCCATCAGTCAGACATCCTTAGAGCCGCTGCGGAGATGGGAGAGGCTCCTGCCACCACCACTGCACTCACCAGCCATCAGCCCAGTTTGTGGCTAAGCAGCACACCCCCTGTGGGAGCACACTGACCACCAGTGGGCAACTCCAGCATTGAGCGGCTGCCCCCTGGTGGTCAGTGTGCATCATAGCAGCCAGTCATTCCACCATTAAGTCGATTTGCATATTACCCTTTTATTATATAGGATTTTATTCCTCTTTTCCCACATTGCTGAGAGTTTTTATCAAAAATGGCTGTTGGATTTTGTCGGATGCTTTTTCTGAATCTATTGATATGATCATGTAATTTCTGTCTTTCAATTTGTTTATGTGGTATATCACATTTATTGATATGCAAATATTCTACCAGCCTTGTATCCCCTAAATAAATCCCACTTGGTCATGGTGTATGAACTTTTTAATATATTGCTGGATCCAATTTGCTAGTATTTTGTTAAGAATTTTAGCATCTATGTTCATGAGGGATATTTACCTGTAATTCTCTTTCTTCCAGTGTCTTTATCTGGTTTTGGAATTAGGATAATGCTAGCCTCAAAATAAGAGCTTGTAAGTGTTCCTTCCTCTTGCATTTTTTTGAATAATTTTAGGAGTATAGGTTTTAGTTCTTCTTTGAATGTTTGGTAAAACTCCTGTGAAGCCATCCATTCCTGGTCTCTTGTTCGCTGGGAGTTTTTTTATTACTGCTTCTATTTCATCAGTTGTTATTGGCCTATTCAGTTTTTCTGATACTTCCTGATTCAGTTTTGGGAGATTGTATTTTTTGGGGGGATTTTCCCATTTCATTCACATTGTTCAGCTTGTTTGAATATAGTATTTTCTTATAACCCTTTGTATTTCTGGGGTGTCAGTTGTTACTTTCCCACTTTTGTTTCTGATTTTATTTACTTGGGTGCTCTCTCTTAGTTTAAGGATGAGTCTGGCTAATGGTTCATCAATCTTGTTTATCTTTTCAAAAAACAAATTCTTGTTTTCATTTAATTTTTACATTGCTTATTTTAATCTCTATGTCACTTATTTTTACTCTGATCTTTTTTATTTCCTTCCTTCTACTTACTCTGGACTTTTCTTATTGTTCTCTTTCTAATTCTTTAAGATGTATAGTTAAATAATTTATTATTAATTGTTCTTGTGCTTGTTTGTGTTTCTTTTTTTTTTTTTTTTATTTTGAGGTAGGCTGTAGTGCCATGAACTTCCCCCTCAGGACTGCTTTTGCTGTGTCCCAGAGATTTTGGGTTGTTGTGTGTTGATTTTCATTTGTTACCAGGAAGTTTTTGAATTATTTCTTGATCTCATTGCTAACCCATTCATTGTTTAATAACATGCCAATTAGTCTCCATGTGTTTGAATGTTTTCACTGTAGTTGATTTCTAATTTCATTCCATTGTGATCTGACAAGATGCTTGATATTTTACTCTTCTTGAACTTGTTTTGTGTCCTAGCATGTGGTCTATCTTTGTGAATTACCCATGTGCACTTGAGAAGAATGTATATTTTCCAGTTTTGTGTTGAAATATTCTTTATAAATATTGTGTTATAATCCTCTATGACTGTATCTTTCCCTTAAAGTCCTCTAGAAGATTTTTATATATTTAGGTGCTCCTATATTGGTTGCATATATGTTTACCAGGGTTATATCCTATTGTTGGATCTATCCCTTTAATATAATGTTTTTGTCTCCTGTGATGGCATTCACTTTGAAATCTATTTTGTCAGATATGGGTATTGCTACACCAGCTTTTTTTTTGTTTCCATTTGCATGGGAAAAAATTTTCCATCACTTCACTCTCAACCTGTGTGAGTCATTTGTTCTGAGGAGGGTCTCTTATAGAAAGCATGAAATTGGGTCATGTTTTTGTATCCATTCAGCTACTGTATGTCTTTTGATTGGAGCATTTAATCTATTTACATTTAAGGTTATTATTGATAGGTACTTTTTTATTGCCATTTTAATTCTGTATGCTTAGGTGTCTCTCTCTTTGTCTCTCTCTCTCTTTCTCTCTCTCTCTCTCTCATTCCAGCAGTCCCTTTAACCTTTCTTGCAGTACTTGTTTGTGGTGATAAACTCCTTTAGCCATTTTTGTCTGTGAAGCTCTTTAATTCACCATCTATTTTGAATGACAGTTTTGCTGGACAGAGTAGTCTTGGTTTCAGGTCATTGCTTTCATTACTTTGAATACTTCATGTTATTCCCTTCTGGTCTGTAGAGTTTCTGATGAGAAATCAGCTGACAGCCTATGAGAGCTCCTTTGTAGGTAACAAATTGCTTTTCTCTTGTTGCCTTTAAGATTCTCTCTTTGTCTTTAATTTTTGGCATTTTAATTTTGATGTGTCTGGGTGTGGGCCAGTTTGGGACTCTCTTGCTTGGGACTTTCTGTGCCTGCTGAACTTGTGTGACATTTTCCTTCACCAGATAAGGAAGTTTTCTGCTATTATTTCTCCAAATAGTTTCCCTATTCCTTGTTCACTTTCATCTCCTTCTGGCAGTTCCATTATGTGAATATTGTTAGTTTCTTATTGTTCCACAGCTCCCTTAAGTTGTCCTCTTGTTTTTTAATTGTTTTTTGTTTTTGCTTCTCTGAGTGATTTTTTTTCTCTACCCTGTCTTCTAATTCACTGATCCAATTCTTAGTTTCCCCTAATCTTCTGTGTATTCCTTCCATTGTGTGCCCTATTAGTGTTATGTCCTTCTTCTTAGTTACTATATCTTTTCTCATGGTATTAAGCAACTTTGCCATCATTATTCTGAACTCTATATCAAATAAATTGCTTATCTCCATTTCTTTTTTCTTTTTGTTTTTGTTTGTTAGTTAGAACAACTTGGCAAAATAAAATTCCTGTTTATTGTTGGACAACATTGTTTCACACATACATAAAACAGGCCAAAAAAATAAGTAAACAGCTATTTCATAAACAAACAAAAAAAAAAGGGAAAAAAAAGAAACCTTTTTAATCTTTGGTCTTTTTAACCATCTCATACAAACCAACTACTTATAGTACAGCTAAGTACATGCACAAAAAGTTACTGAATGCTCGGAATCGGATTGGTTTTCTGTTGCTGTTGTTTTTGCTTTTTTTTTTTTTTAACAAGGTTTTTTTTTTTTTTCTCCTTTGAGATTATAATGAACATACATGGTCACACCACAAGTAAAGTCATAAGTAGGACAGAGAATGCTCCAAAGGCTGGTTTGGTCATCCCAATATCATTTGAAATGGCTGACTCCTAGCAATATGTACAAAAATATAAGATGTAAATAAAAAATACAAACAAATTTTCCTTTTTAAAGTACTTTTAAGAAAAAAAGGATGGCCTTGGAGTTTTTGTTCTTTTTTCCTCCCCTGTTGCAAATTCATGTTTTGGTTTTGAGAGAGTGTCTGTCACCTATAGGTGGTGCTGCCCACGGTGGGTGGGTGGTTGGGAATCTCTACTCAAAGGTGACCACATTTAGATTCTGAGATGGGAAGTGGAGGGTGAATAGGTCACAGAGGCCTTTAAGTTTAGCTTTTCCTTTTTTTGCTGTCTGGTCATCCTCATCAGTCTTCTGCTTCTTGGTGTCAACATTGTCATCCTCATCATCTTCAGCTGCCCGTTTGCCTTTAGCTGCCTCAGCCTCATCATCTTCATCTCCATCCTCTTCCTCACGATCACCTTCCTCTTCTTCCTCCTCCTCCTCTCCTCCTACTTCCTCTTCTTCATCTACCTCATTGTCAGCCTCCTGCTCCCCATTTTCCTCATTAGCATTCCCATTCACAGGTGCATCTTTTCCATTCTCTGCCTCCTCCACAACTGCCTTCTTCTCCTTCAAGTCTTTGGTAGCGATCTCAGAGCTTGTGTCCAACGCCGTGGCTGACATGGTGGGGCACACCAGTGATCCTATGCAGCGTATTTTTTTTTAAAGCGAGAGTTGGAGGACTCTGGTGAAGAAGCTGCCAGAGTCTGCAGTGGTGGAGGAGGCACATGGCAGAGATGGTTACAGCAAGCAGAGAGGGAAACATAGGAGCAATGCAAAGATGGCTTTTCAGAGCAACCAGTCTTATCCCCATTTCATCTAGCCCGTCTTAGAGAATTCTCTTGTTCTTTTGTTTGTTTGTTTGTTTGTTTGTTTTGTTTTTCTCCCCAGTTTGGCTGCCTGTTTGGGTTTGTGACTCCATATTAGTCAGATTGGCTATGCCTCCCAATCTCCAGTGTAGGACAATGTCAAACACTGTTTCTGAGTAATTAGATCAAGCAAAGACTCAAAACCTCCAGAGTCCTGCCTCTGCCTGCAGCCTAATTGTATTCAGTCTTAAGTAGCCTCAGGCAATTGTCCACAGGTGTGGTGAGAGGTTTTCTTACAGGGTGGGGCTATTGCTTTTGCCAGGAGGCTAATTGTTATTCTCAGGCTCTTAATGGGCCTCAGAAACTCCACAGAGTATGGCAAAGGGTTTTCCAATAGTGTGAGGAAACTGCCTTCCCCCAGGCAAAAGCCATTTGGATAGCAAAGTTTTGCCGGAGAAAGATTACCTTCCTACTGTGAAGGAATGACTCAGCAAAGAAAAACTTGATGTCTGCCTTCCAAGCTCTAACCCCAAAGCCCACAACTCTGGCTTCTGTTCACACAGCTCCAGTCCACTCTTCTCTCCCTCTGCTAGAGCTCAAGGTGAATGGCTGCACACCTTGTGTGTTAGCCCTTTAAAAGGGCTCCTGAATTTCTAGCCTCTCTCCCTGGCAGCCAGGTGTTACATAGGAACCTTCCTCAGTTCTCATGTTTCTCTGTTGGGGGGTGGGGCCCAGCTTGGGGTTAGACCCCAGAGTTTTCAGTGGCAACCCCCCACAGCTGAGATATTCCTCTGGTTATTTAGTTGCTGTCTGTGGGAGCCCAGTCAGCCCCTTTGCACTTCTGATCTCCCTACCAGTCTCCATATAGTTTCCACTTTCTGTCCTTAATTATCAGGGTTCTTTCCAGCTTCTCTTCAGTTGATTATTCAGGATGGCTTTTTGGGTATTTTAGTTGTAATTCTAGTTTGGTCCTGGGAGAATGTCAGTGTGGCATCCATTTACTCTGCTGCCATTTTTAATCTCTGAAAATTGCTGATCTGCTGCCTCTTGCATGCCCTCTACTGGGGATCAAGCCTGCAATCAAGGCATGTGACCTGACCAGGAATCAAACTGTGACCTCCTGGTTCATAGGCTGATGCTCAACCACACTGCTTGGGCACTGAGTGTTTTTCTTTTACTTAATTTCTAGTTTCATGCCATTGTGATCTGAGAAGATACTTGATATGATTTTAATTTTGAAATTCTAAAGACTTATTTTATTTCCTATCATGCAATCTATCTTTGAGAATGTTCCTTGTGCACTTGAGAAGAATGTATATTTCACTGCTTTGGGATAAAATATTCTATAGATATCAATAAAATCCATCTGATCTGGTGTGTTATTTAGGGTCTCTGTTTCCTTTTTGAATTTTTTTCTGGATGATCTATCTAGTGAGGTCAGTGGGGTGATAAAGTTTCCTACTATGACTGTATTGTTGTCGATCTCTCCCTTAAAGTCCTCCAAGAGCTTTTTTATATATTTAGGTGCTCCTATATTGGGTACATATATGTTTACCAGAGTTATATCCTTTTGTTGGATTGATCCCTTTAGTATTATGTAGTGATCTTCTTTGCCTTTTTTTATGGCCTTTGTTTTGAAGTGTATTCTATCAGATATAAGTATTGTTACCCTTATTTTTATTTTTCATCTCCATTTGCATGGAAAATATTTTCCATCTTTTCACTTTTATCCTGTGTATGTCTTTTGTTCTGAGATGGTCTCTTATAAATAGCATATATATTAGTCATGTTTTCTTTTTTTAAAATATATTTTTATTGATTTCAGAAAGGAAGGGAGATATAGAGATAGAAAAATCAATGATGAGAATCATTGATCAGTTGCCTCCTGAGCAACCCCGGGCATGTGCCCTGACTAGGAATCAAACCATGATCTCCTGGTTCATAGGTTGATGCTCAACCACTGAATCACACTGGCTAGCCATATGGGTCATGTTTTCTTATCCATTCAGCTACCCTATGGTTTTTCATTTAGAGTAATCCATTTACTTTTGTGGTTATTAGTGATAGATGGTAGGTACCTATTTGTTGCCATTTTTATTCTTTATGCCTATGTTTTTTCTCTCTCTTTCTCTCTCTTGCCATCATTATTCTGAACTTTATATCAGATAAATTGCATATATATATATATATATATATATATATGTGTGTGTGTGTATAGATAGATAGATAGATAGATAGATAGATATATCTTCTTATAGCAGTCCCTTTAACATTTCTTCCAACTCTGGTTTGGTGATAATAAACCACTTTAGCTTTTTTTTTTTTTTTTTTTCTTGGTCTGGGGAGTTCTTTATTTCTCCTTTAATTTTGAATGGTGGTCTTTCTAGAGTAGTCTTGATTTCAGATCTTTGCTTTTCATTACTGTGAGTACTTTGTGCCAGTCCCTTCTTGCCTTTGGTATTTCTGTTAAGAAACCAGGTGACAGTCTTATGGGAGCTCCTTTGTAGGTAACTGACTATCTCTCTCTTGCTGCCCTTAATATTCTCTCTTTGTCTTTAAATTTTGCCATTTTAATTATGATGTGTCTTGGTGTGGACTTTTTGGGTTCATCTTGATTGGGATCTCTGGGATTCCTGAACATGTGTGACTTTTTCCTTCACCATGTTAGAAAATTTTTCTGTCATTATTTCTTCAAACTGGTTCTCTATCCCTTGCTCACTTTCTTCTCCCTCTTTTACTTCTGTAATGCAGATATTGTTCCATTTCATGTTCCCCTAAAATTCCCTTAAACTGTCCTCATGTTTTTAAGTACTTTTTCTTTTTGCTGCTCTGACTGAGTGACTTTTTTCTACCTTGTCTTTTAATTCTGTGATCCAGTTCTCTGTTTCTTCTAACCAACTGTTAATTCCTTCCAGTATGTTTTTTATTTCAGCCCTGTCATTCTACATTTCTGACTAGTTGTTTTTCATGGTTTCTATGTTATTTTTCATACTGTCAATCAATCTAAAAACCATTAATTTATACTGTTTCTGATAACTTGCTTGCCTCCATTTCATTTAGCTCTTTTTCTGATATTCTTCCTGTTCATTTATTTGAGGCCTGTTTCTTTATTTTCCCATTTTTGTTGTTTCTTTGTGTTTGTTTCTGTGTATTGGACAATACTGCTATGCCTCCCAGTCTTGGTGGAGTTGACCCAGACTCAGGGGTATAGTCTTATTATGTGACCCAGTGGTTTGTTGAGCTAGGAATGTCCCTTCTGTGGGTTATGTGAGCCCTCCTGTTGTATTTGTGTCTTGATTATTGTTGTCCCATTCAAAGGTAGACTTAACTCTCAGGCTTGATGATTATGAGGCTCAACCCTGAGCATGTCATGCCTACTGTTGTACAGGTGCTGACAGAACAAAACCAGCCACAACAAGACCAAACCAAAAACAACACCCAAAAAACAAAACAACAGGAAAAAAAACAAAACTAAAGAAGAATACGAAAAGACATGAGACCAAAAGGATTAGAGGATAAAAAGAAAATATAAAAGTAAAGAAAGAAAAGAAATAGTATAAGAATAAAAAAATGAAAATAAAATGACAATTTTTAAAATATATAGATATAGAATAGGAAAAGAGAAAAGAAAAGCACATAAAATAAATTTAAAATAAAAAGGGAAAGAGAAAGATAAAAATGAATAAAATAAAAGGAAAGAGAAAAATAGGAGATATGTAAGAAAAAAGAGAAGATGGAGGTGCAGGGAAAGCACCTTTAGATCTGCTATTTGTGGAGCTCTCCTGATTTTGCTCCAATGTTATTGAATCTGGCCCCTGGGCCTCCCAGGAGGTTTTCTGGTGCAAGCCAATGTGAGTTGCTGTCCCTGTTTGGCCCTTGGCAACCTGACTAAAGCACTGCAGGGCATAGTCCCAAGCAGTCTTGTGGGTGAGACATCCCAGAGGCTGGGTTTGCCTCAGGTCTTACACCTTAAATGTCACTGTACTGAGCTACTCTTCCTTCCCCGACTGAACTGAGCTCTGTGAGTGTATCTGGATTCTGGCAGGATGTTTTGAAGAGACTAGCGTTGGGGGTGGTGCCTGTCACTTCTGGGGGGGGGGGGGGGGGGGGGGCGGGCACTTCCTCTCCTTCCAATGCCTCAGCTAACCCTGGACTGCTAGCAACCCCTCACTGCCACCCCAAGCAGGAGGAGATTTTAAAAAAATCACCACTCAAATCCCTCTTGTCTCTCAAATCTTTCAGTGTGGCCGGCCCCTGCTGGGCAAGGTCTCCACCCAGGCTCTGACCAGCCCAAGTGTTTGAGTCCACTGCACTGTGGATTCAGACATAGACTTCCAGCCCAGAGCTACTTCCCCTTGCCTTGGGTAACAGCAGGGCAGGGCAGATGGAGGAGGGGAGCCTCTCTGTGCTCAATGTGGTCCGGACAGATCCTCTTGCCCGGGCCACACTATCCAGCTCCCATCCTGCTCTCCACCAAAAGTTCTTCCAGAGAAGAAAGGGATCCTCAGATTAACTGCTGGGTGTACTGGTCAGACTCCTCCACTGGCCCTGAGTTTCCTAATGTGGCCCCTCCCACAGGCACAGATCACAGCAAACTTCCCCAGACTAGTATTATCACAAAGCAATCATTCTTTGCCTGGAACGGTGCAGTCTGCGTCTCCCAGGTGGACCGAATCACCACTGTGTGGTCTCTCCTTCCCTTCTCTGGTGCTGCAGATTAGGGATCCCTGTTTGGGCTCTGACCCCACGCTCCCATTGTGTGGGGACTGTGCTGCTGCACCTTCCCTCTGGCTTTGCATCTGCACAACCTCTCCTGGTCTCCACATCTCCCCTCTCTGCCTCCTCTCCCCTCTCTGTGCTCCCCACTCAGAGTATTTCAGATCAGCTATATATATACTTCAACTGTTTTTTTAAGCCGAATGCCCTGCGGATGCTCAGCACTTGCCCATCTGACTACCAGACAGAAGCCTTCCCAAGAGACACAGCCCCCAAAACTTAGCTCTGCGTGGCTCCCCAGCAGAGTGGGTGGTCACAGCACAGTGGGGCCGAAATTCACAGCTCCACCAGGGCTCTGAATGGCTGAAAACTAGCTCCCCCATGCCATCCAACTAAGCAGGGCGGACTGAAATTCCCAACCCTGCAACATTCCTCTGTGCTGCAGAACCCAGCAAGATGGGATAGACTGAGCAGTTCAGCAGTTGGGGGGAGGGGTGCCACCCATGTACTCAGGGTGGGAGAGACCAATCCTTTTTCCCAAGCCACACAGTTTAGTCACTGACCCGCTCTCTGCCTAAAGCCTTTCCACCGAATAGACGGCCCCTCAAAGTCACTGCTGCCTATAGCTAGCTTCCCTTCACCAGACTCAAACAGGGCCACGTGGCCTCGGCAGCAGTCATAGACCAGAGCAAACTTCCCAGGCTGGTGTTGTAACAATAGGAGCACTCTTTCCCTGGGATGCTGTGGGTCAGCGTCTCCCAGATGGACAGAATCCCCACTTATTCCCACCACCTGATGCTACAGGGACTCCCCTTCCTGTTTCATTTGGTCTGGGTTGGGGATCCCTGCATGCAGTTGAGTTTCCACACTACTAGCGGGAGGGAGTTTTGCAGCCAGGATATCTCTTCAGTTTCTCAGCCACCGTACCTGCATGAGGGGGCTCACCCTCTTTGCATTTCCCCCCTCCTACAAGTCTCCTCCTCACTTATTCTGCGCTCCTTGGTTATAATATTTCTCATTAGCTACACGTCAACTGGTTTTACAAGTTGATTGCTCTGTAATTTAGCTGCAAGTCCAGTCTGGGGCTGGGAGCAAGAGGACAGAGCTTCCAGCTACTCTGTAGCCAACTTGGAATCTATAAAATAAATCTTTATTTGACACCTTTAAATTGTCAGTTCTAAATATGATTTAATATAATGCTCCCAGAAACATGTCAACTTTATAAAAATAGACATATATGCATACTTTTGAGTTAATTTATGGCAATTCTTTGCAAGATATGTTTTTGTTTAGAATAAGTGGCAGGTCAGTTTTTCTAGGATCAAATCATTTATTCATTCATTCAATTAACAAATATTTATTGGATTTTGAAAGATGAAACAGAGGGCCGGAGACCATGGGATACCAGGACACAGGCTTTATTGGAGATCACCCTGCCGGCCGCCTTCCAGAGGGGAAAAGAGAGGAGAGAGAGAGAGAGAGAGAGAGAGAGAGAGAGAGAGAGAGAGAGAGAGAGAGACGGGGTGAGAGTGCCTTTTTAGGGGAGGAAAAGAGGGGACGGGGCTTAGGGCACTCAGGCCACGCTGATTGGTGGTTTCATGTAAGGTACATGGTTAGGGGCCTAGGGATTTAGAAATTGGGGGTTTAAGGGTATATGGCAGGTGCTGATTGGTGGTTCAATGTACAGTCCATATAAGGTGTTCAGGAATGTCCGGCTGCAGGTGGAGTTTACGTCATGCTCCGTCCATCAGTTGGGGGAAGGGAGGATCTATCAGATTTCTTTTGCATGACAGACACTGTCCTAGAAACAAACAAAAGTTCCTGTCATCATGGAATTTTTGTTCTAAATTGATTATCCTTTTTAAAAAATTCTTTTTAAAAATAAGGTTTACTAGTTGTCCTTTTTCTGTTTTGTTTTGTGTGTGTTTTTAAGGTATTTTCTAACACAGTGCCTTATACATAGCAGGCACCTTCTACAAATTTATTCAATTGAATAAATTCTCAACAGAACAAAAAATGACTCTAGCTGGTTTGGCTTAGTAGATAGAGCGTCGATCCACGAACTGAAGGGTCACAGGTTCAATTCCAGTCAAGGGCATGTACCTCAGTTGCAGGCTCAATTCCTGGCCCTGGAAGGGGCATGAGCAGGAGGCAACCAATCAATGTGTCTCTCTCACACAGTGATGTTTCTCTCTCTCTGACTCTCCCTCTCACTTTCACTTTCTCTAAAAATCAGTGGAAAAATATCCTTGGGTGAGGATTAACAACAAAAAAAGTGACTCTAATAATATATTGCATCTATATAACTTCCAATTTTAAATATTCTAATCTATTGTCAGATTCAGATGAGATGGCAGACTATATATTCTCATTTTTAAAAATTAGATATATGGTCACAATGTTTAAGTTATTTAACAGAATAAAAAGACACTATGATTTGAATACTCTTAATTTGCTCAATTAATCTCCCTACTATATTTGCATCACTTCAAACTTTCACATACCATTATACAGCAGATTACATTGACTAAATGTTTTATAATTTTAGTATTACTTGTGGGCACAGAAGACCGATTACCCACAGCATCACCTTTCTCCTTTCCCTTCTTAAGAGTCACATTTTGATTTATCTAGGCTAAATTGCCTCCTATATATAAGATATTACATCTCCCAGGCTCTCTTGAAGCTAGATCTTCTCACTAAATTTTAGCCAATAAAATATGAGTGAAAATGAGAAGGCTAAAAGGCTAATTCCAGTGTAACCCTGATGTTTGGCAGGGGCGGTAAGCAATCTGGATCTGTGCCAGTAACCTAATGTACATACTTGATAACCTATAATTAAGTCACTGCCCCTTTCTCTACAATCTGGTCTTACAAGACCTGTTACCTAAATGCTCACATTTTACAGAGGCCATAAACCATGAGCACTACACAACCCCCGGAGGAGGTTATCAGCACTAGCGCTGGGCCAGGCCCTTAGATATGGTCAGAAGGCCCCCATCCCAACAGATGGGGCTTTTTGCAAAGCCTGAGAAAGGTCTGGAAGTCTGATCCATATTTGGGGGACAAAGAAACCAAAGGGGATAAAAGAAGAGCTTCGGCCATATTAGTTTGCTCAGACTTTGAAGGCAACTCCTCTGAGACCACCGGAGTAATAAAGCTGTGTAACTGCATTTCTCTAAGCGTTGCTTGGGTTTCTTTGATCTTCTACAACAAAAACATTGGCAGAACTCAAGGGAAGTTGTTTAAGGGGAGCAGGTTGATTTGAGAGAAGACCCTTTTGGTCTTTCCCCATTCCTACAGCCTAGAATGCAGACAAGATGACTGGAGTTTCAGCAGCCATTTGGGCCATGAAATGACCTTGAAAATATAAAGTACAAGCCTAGATCTTTGACGATACCATAAACCACAATATGAGACCTAGTATGGCCTACCTTGTACATGAAGAGAAATAAATTTCTATCATGTTTTAGCCACCAATATTTTTCTATTATCTCCAGCCAAACTAGTCCTAACAACTACAGCTAGTATTATCCAATCAACTACTCTAGCAAAGAGTCATAAATAAATATTTATTGGGTTCATCTACTAGAGTAATCTGGTTTTAGCTCATTTCTTTTCCCCTTCAAAAAGCTCTTAACTGCCTTTTAAACCTGATTGCACTTAGGTTTATATGTTAGGCTGGGAACAAGTTTAAGTAAACTGATTTGCCTGTGATCCCATCCGTGGGGTAAGGCAGGGAACCTGTATTCTCTCACCTCATCAGACACTGGTCTATATGACCTATAGGAAAGGATGAAACCAACCACTACCGGTCAAATTATTTTTCTTTGTGTACCTCTATATACCTCTTAAAAGGATTTTTGAAAAGTGTTCTAAATCAGTAAACCAAGAAAGTCTGGGAACAACCTGTAAGATCTGTTTCGTTATTGAATACCCCACCATTTACTGGAACAGCAGATTCCAAGCCCTGCATCATCATAGCCCCCCACGCAACGCAAACATTACTAATCAATCCAAATACTTTCACCTTCTAGGCACTGACCTGCCTCTGGATCCTTGTCAATATAACTCACCAGACTAAGCTTCTCCTTGTTCACTAGTACATGTTAGCACTTTATAATGCATTTGATATCACCTCTTAGGTTGCTAAGCTATTGTTTGCTGCTGGTTAGCAACTATAACAACTATAACAGGATGCTAAAATGGGACTCTTACTGTTTCTATTTTAGCTTGGGCTCAGATGATTAAAATAAAATGATAAAGTTCCAAACTGGGGTATTATACAGAACATTCCAAATCAAAGTGTTATACAGGACTTAGAAAGAAGGTGGACAAAACTAATTTTGTGATAGCTAGTGGGAGCCACAGTGAGAAATACCTGGTAAGTGAAGGACTCCCCAAGAAACCCACAAAATTGCCCAGAGAAAGTCAGCTTTGAGCACCCAGCAAGCACAGGTGGCACAATTTCAAATCATGACAGTGCCAGGGACTATTTCTCCTAATGCCCTGCCCCCTGGGATACTAATCGGAAAGGGTCAGAAACTGCAGCTAAGCAATGGGAGAAAAGGCTTGGGAAGGGGGGACAGATGCAGCTGATCGTGGCTCCTACTTCACTGTGAGTGTGAGGCCTGACACAATACTGTTCTCACTTGTTTAGCTTGGAGTGTGATTATTACACTGGACTGGATGTTTTGTTGATGCTCTTGTGACTCGAAAGGGCTGGAAAAGACTTCTGGACCTTCCAGAGATATCATGCTGAGTCTGGGAAATAACCAGTCCTTGGAAGAGGTTATAAAGGACTGTGGAGAGAAGGGGTCAAGTTATTCTATGCTGACCCCACTGCTTCCACCCTTCATTGGATATCACTTGCTCCAAAAAGCAGCCACACTGCCTTCACAATCAGGCCCCTCATGGTCCACAGACAATGCTGAAGTCCAGGGCACTGGAACCACCTGTCCCCTTGGAGAAAATTTCCACCTGGCTGCTCTTGAAAATTGGAAAGGATGTGCCCTGACCCCTGGAGCATGAGACAAATAAGGGTCAGTCTCCTCAAAGTGTCACATCAAACTTGAAATGCCATCTGACCTCCTTAATGACATTTCCTCAGCAACTTGCTGAATTTGTTGGATCACTGATAAAATCTAAACCAGTTAACTTTTCACTATATTTCAAATACAGAAAGCTGATGATAAAAAATATTGCAGCCTGGTCAGCATGGCTCAGTGGTTGATCGTCGACTTATGAATCAGGAGGTCATGCTTCAATTCCCCGTTGGGGAACTTGATCCCCAGTCGGGGGCATGCAGGAGGCAGCCAATCGGTGGTTCTCTCTCATCATTGATGTTTCTATCTCTCCCTCTTCTTTCCTCTCTGAAATCAATAAAAAATATATATCTAAAAAAAATTCCAGCCCTCACCAGTTTGGCTCAGTGGATAGAGCGTTGGCCTGCAGACTCAAGGGTCCCAGGTTTGATTTCAGTCAAGGGCATGTATCTTGGTTGCGGGCACATACCCAGTAGGGAGTGTGAAGGAGGCAGCTGATGGATGTTTCTCTCTCATTGATGTTTCTAACTCTCCATCCCTCTCCCTTCCTCTCTGTAAAAAATCAATAAAATATATTTTTTAAAAAGTCCAGAAGCCAGAGGTATCTCCAGAATACTATTATGATTAGATTTCCTTAAGCTGAAACTTTATAGGGTCAATTAGCATTTTCCTCAGAAACTCAGCCAAGCCACTTACCATAATTTTTAAAACTTTGATGAGAATCTTGGGCTTACTTGAAACCATACAAATGATATCTTGATTTTCTTCTTTTATTTTTCACTAGCTCTATTTCACTTAGCTTATGGGCTGTATAAATACTTTATACTAAGAAGAGATGCACACAAATTGTACTTTTTGATCCCTGGGTCATTTTTGCTTCTGTCATACACTTTTGATTTAAGAAATGAGTCAGTAAAAAGAAATTTATAGTAACATATAAGTAAGTAATTTGTAGTAATGCAAAATTTGACTCAACAAGCAGATCAATAGTCTTCATAAGACCTAGAGCAGACACAGAGACAGCTACAAAAAGTCATTATCTAATTGGGAAATATCTGCCCAGACACCACTTTCCAATTGATGTTAACTGAAGTTTCTCTTGGCTCAGAAAACAGTTCTTGAAACAGCATCCAGACAAGGGTACTTCTTTGTAATATTATGCATCATAGAAAGAATTGCCCTAACAGGAACTTTCAAATTTCCTTTTCCCCTGTCATTTGACAATACATGAAGGAGGAAACCCCCAATTATCTATAATAGTTCTTTTGGAAAATCTCAAAGAATCTTTAAATGTCCCTGCATTTAGATTCCAATTGCATTCATTCCATTCTAATAATAGAGGGTGTTTGTTATGACTACTAGACCTAGTTCCTGTCCCTCCATTTTAAAGAGCAAATAGGATTATACCTATGTATAGTTGTCCATGGACAAAGTGGATATTATGTCCTGTGTAAATGACAAGTAAATTTTTAAGTAGGAAAACAATATCACCTTATAAAGGTAACGGGGATGCCAATAAACATCGTCCCAGCCTAAGGGTCTAGATCAGAGGTTCTCAACCATTTTTTGGCCAGGCCCCACCTAAGCATCTCTAAAATCCTGATGCCCCCCACTGTGACATATAATTCTTATTATTAAAAAAGTGAACGCCCATTCATGTGGAAGAAGCCTAAAAGGCCATTAACTTGGTCTAAACAAGCTTCCAAAGAACAAACAAGCATCCATGAAAGAGAAAAATAAGAGAACAAAAGGATAGTTCGAGTACTGAGGAAGAAATCACTAAGAAATTGTTAAAAAATAAAAATAATATGAAGTTATATAAAAAAACAAATAAAGTCTCAAAACATATAATAGAGAACTGAAATGCATAAATATGTCACAATACATATTTATATACTGTACATGAGGTCCCTAGAACCATAATAAATACAAAAAACTTCACTATTAATAACTCATTCTCAAATTGCCCCCCTGTGGGGCGTGTGCCCACACTGGTAACCACTGGTGTAGCTGTTACTCAGTTCAGCAGGGTCCCTGCCCAGGCACAGGAAGGGAGCTCCTCTCAGCGGCCCCAGGGTTCCTTTTGGGTTTACAGGTATCCTGGGGCGTTGTGGGGAGGTATCCGCACTGCACGGGCAAATGGACAGACACAGGCTTTGTGGCACTGCTGGGGGTCATCCAGTTAGTCTTTCATCTCAGGAGGCACAGAACAATCAGAGCCCAGGTTTATCCTACATGCGGCTCAGAGGCAGAAGGGAAGGAGGTCTCCACATGCCTGAAGGCTGGATGGTCAGTGATGAAGACATCATTCAAGACGGCTCCCAGGTGCTGAGAGGCACCTGGTACAAGCCTATGCCCTGTTCCTCCAGACTATCTTCTCACTTTCCTGACAGCCCCCCCTCCCCATTCTGACCATCCCTTTTTGCTCAGGCCCCAGATAACTGGGTCTCCATCCCATAACCACTTCTTTCAGCCCTCTCTTTTCTATTCTTTGAGAGTAGAAGGTTCATATTTTATACTGTCTTTACTACCTTCCCAAACAGCTGAATTCTCCACTTTTCTTTCACAAGAGACCTGATTTGACCATCCAAACCACAGTCCAGTTATTACCAGCCAAAGCCCATCTGAATTCCCCTTCCTTTAGGGCCGGGAAGGCTCTGTCTTCAAAGACCTTTTTATTTATTCAAAGACCTTCAAATAGATCCAGATCCTAGTCCTACAGTAGTGTCCACTGATCAAGGTTGATAAGTCCACACTAAACACACAATTACACCCACTAAGTGCTCACTAGAATGTCCCCTAAGGAAAACACTGTTTGCCCAAAAGTAATACATAAAAATAACATGTTTAGTTTTGTTTTGTCAAAAAAATTCAACCTTTTTTTTAAAAATAATATGTCTGAATCAAATAGTTATCTTCAAATTGTATAACCTTGAGGTATTTTAAGAGACTATTTCCAGAACTGAGTGAAAAAATAAAATAAACTCTTCACATTTATCTTAATTAGTTAAATTTTTCATAAAGAAAGATTTATGGGCATTTTATTACCTACTCTAGTAGGATAAATAATGGTCACTCTACCACAACCCCACCCCACCCCAGGTTGTCTATGCCCTAATCCTGGGATCCTGAAAATATATATTGTCAAATTGCAAAAGAGACTTGGCTAATGCACTTAAAGTTACTAGTCAGTTGACATTAAGATCAAGAGATTGTCTTAGGTTATCCAAGTGGACCCAATGTAATCACATGAGCCTTGTGAGACTCTAAGCAGAGTAACAGCTAAGCTATTCAGTCTTCTGAAATACAGAAAGTATCTATACTAATAAAAGGGTAATATGCTAATTAGACTGGGAGAACCTTCCGGATGTCCTTCTGGACAAAGCCATAGTGGCGGGGCCGAGGCAGAGACAATTAGGGGTGAGCAAGCCAATGGGGGGGGGCAGTTGGGGGCAAGCAGGCCAGCGGGGGGTGCAGTTGGAGGTGAGCAGGCTGGCAGGGGGGGTAGTTGGGGGCAAGCAGACTGGCAGGGGGCAGTTGGGGACAAGCAGTCTGGCGGGGGGGGCAGTTGGGGGCGATCAGGATGGCAGGGGGCAGTTGGTGGCAAGCAGACTGGCAAGGGGGGCCAGTTGAGGGTGAGCAGGTCAGCAGGAGGGGCAGTTGGGGTGACCAGGCCGGCAGGGGGGCAGTTGGGGGTGAGCAGGCTGGTGGGGGGACAGTGGGGGGAAGCAGGCCAACATGGGGGGTTCAGTTGGGGGCAAGCAGGCCATCAGGCAGAGTGGTTAGGGCCAATCAAGCAGGTAGGCAGGTGAATGGTTAGGAGCCAGCGGTCCCAGATTGTGAGAGGGTGCAGTCTGGGCTGAGGGACACTCCCCCACCCCCATGCACAATTTCATGCACTTGGACACTAGTGAGATAATAAATTTATACTGTTTTTTAAAAAAGAACTGAATGAGAAGTAAGTGGCCCAAAGCTCTCTTCCTAAAATGGTTTTTAGGTTTGCTCAAGCACATAGAGTTATCAATGCTCCAAATATCTATGCCAGAGGTAGAAGGAAAGATTACTTTTATTTTTTCATTAATAACTATTCCTAAGAATTGTCAAGCACACATTATATGCCAGTCATCTATTATTTCTCATACCACTCTATGAAATAGTTTCTATTTTACAGGTGAGGAAACTGAAAAAATGATTTAAAAAATGGGTAGATTCTAAAGAGCATAATTTAGGTTATAAATACAGGAATGTTTAAGGCTTTTGATACAGAAAGCCGATTTGCTTTCTGGAAAATGTGTGCCCGCCCGACTCATGGACACAACCTAGCAAGAGCTACATGAAACTTTCCACAATACATTCACCAAAATACTGAGGATTACCTTTTAAAATATTTAATCATTTGATAGAGGTGAAAGGAATTTTAGGGACAAAATAGGCAGGCTTAGAGAGTCTTAGGAATAAAGAGGGTCCATGGGGGAAGAATGCATAGGTGAGGGCTTGGAGCTGCCAGAAGGCATACATTCACAGAGAATAGAAAAGTTCCATAGGATAAGGGGAGAGGAAGGCATACATTCACAGAGGATAAAGAAAAGTCACAGAGTATAGGGAAAAAGGGAACATTTTCCCAGAGGACAGAGAAATGTTGACAGATGCTGGAAAGAGGGAAACACATGTTCACAGGAGATAGAGGAATGTTGCAAGGGGGAGCAGAAGAAGGGACACCATGTGGGTTTTGGACTTTGAAGCTGTTATTCTGCAAAAGAGTGACCAATTAGAAAAGCACAGGGCCATAAAATGGGGCAAGGGTCCAATTAGAAGGGAGCATGAAGAGACAAAGAAATACAGCATTTAAAAGCCTTAGAAAAAGGGGCTTAGTGTGTTACCCCCTTGGGAATCCCTCCCTATATGGGAGTCTGTATTTTCATCCAATAAATTTCCACCCTTTTACTAACAAGTCCTTTTAGTCCACGAATTTTATTCTTCAAACTTCGTGAGGCAAGAACCCGAAAAGAGGAGATCCGCTCTCCGAATCCCACATTTCAGAAGAAAATGGTGCCTTATTGTAGTTATTTGAATTGCCTTTATTTAAAATTCCCTGTTTTCTAATGGTTCAGTTATGTAAAACTTCTAAATTTTGTGGTGAATAAACATGGCATAAATTACACAAAAATGGGTAAATGCTTTACTACTTTACCTGGAGCCAGCTTTAGATTTTTTTTTTTTTTTTTAAGTAAAGAAAAAAATTAGACAAGGTTGCTGCTGAAAGGATCCGATAGGTCTACAGCTTGTTCCAAAAATAGGACCAGCTTCAGAAAGAATTTTGCTCTGTTCTTCTTCTCTGCAGCCAGTGTGTCAGCACCACCATCAGCATCACCAGAGAAGCTGAGAGCTGCAGCCCCAAGTGATTGGAAGCACGTGGGCATATCTGTGTCAAATCTAGTTTGTGCCTCACTCTGCTTTTTCTCCTTCTCTTGCATAAATTCACCACTGGAATGGTCATGTTTTGGTGTCTTCACATGCTGAGAATTTTATGCAACTTAATGAATATGTAGCTATCAAATGCCTGTGTTCAACCATGAGGAAGTAGGTCATACCAGAGTTTGGTCCTGCTACAATGCCTTTCACACTGCAGCAGAGGGGTTGCATCAGACAGGATGGTGGGTGTTGCAAGGGGCAGAAACCACAAACCGTCTGTCACCACTTCCAGGCACCGAAACACCTCACTGTTGCCTCTCTCTCAACCCTTTCCTGGCAAATAGCATCTGACACATTGCCAGGGGGCAGTGCTTTCTGGAAAGACTGCAACTTTAAATAGTCTATGATCAGAGAAGAGACAAAGAAAAATCAGATTACCAGCTATTGTAGAATAAAATTAAATTTCCAAGCGTGACTGCACCCAAATGCAAACCATTGATTTTTATTCAGCACTAACCAGCACAGCTAAAGAAATTGAGAAACTGAGGGAGAGAGGCTAGTCTCAAAAGAAGCAGCCTTCCTGCATTAGCGGATTTGTGTTAGAGCAGAGGTGTGTCCTTCAAAAAGCTGCAACTCCCGAAAGGTGATGCAAAGACTGCTCAAGGGCAGCAGGAACCATGTTCATCTGAAAGGTGTACTCATTTCCTATAGTTTCTGTAACAAATTACCACAAAGCAGTGGCTTAAAGTAACACAAACATTATCTTAGGAGATATTACAGTTCTGGAGGTTTGCAGTCTGAAATGGGTTAAAGTCAAGCTGTCAGCAAGGTTGCATTCCTTCTGGAGGTTCCGGGGAGAGTACATTTTCTTGTATTTTCCAGCTTCTAGAGGCCACCTACTTTCCGTGGCTCACGGTCTCATTCCTCTATCCTCAAAGCCACCAATGTCAGTCTTCCTCACACTGCCATCTTTGATTCTTCCTCTTCCATCTCCCTCTTATATAAGGAACCTTGTGATTACATTGGGCCCACCCAATGTAATCACAGTGGATGATTCAGGATAATCTCCCTAAGATCAGCTGATTGGAAGCATTAATTCCATCTGAAACCTTAATTTTCCCATTGCCATTGTTCCTAGGGAGATGACGAGACCTTGGTTCTTGCTTTCTTGAGGGAAAGATTTTAATCAAGAAACAAAGTCTAGAGAAGTAAGAATTTATTGACCACAGCAAACATATACTTCAGGCAGTGAAACAGGAAGGGCATAGAAGAAGAACAGGAAAGCCTAGGTTGGGCTGCCTTGGCTTATTGGGAAGTCAGAGAGTAGGGGGCCTTGGAGACAGGTTCAGGAGGTTAGCCTGGGATGAGCTGCCACGGCCCATTGCTCCCCTGGTTGCAAGCCTCATGATTTGTATCATTCTTTTATACTACACATACACATATAAGAAGAACACATATTGAAGTTCCTGTGAAAATTAATTTTGAGTGGTTTAAATTTCAGTTTTATTTTAAGTGATTTTCATTTTTACTCATTTAAAAAAATCTTTATTGTTGAGAGTATTACAGATGCCCTCCTTATTCCCCCACATTGCTCCCCTCCACTCAGTTCCTGCACCCCAGGCCTTCATCACCCTACTATCTGTGTCCATAGGTAATGCATATATGCATATAAGATCTTTGGTTAATCTCTTCCTGCCACCCTTCCCCCATTCCCTCTGAGATTTGTCATCAGTCTGTTCCATGTTTCCATGCTTCTGATTCTATTTTTTTCATCAGTTTATTTTGTTCATTAGATTCCTTGTTCATTTATTTCAATTTTTAGATTCAATTATTGATAGATATGTACTAGTATTTATTGCCATTTTATTGTTCATATTTTTTCTCCTTCTCCTTCTCCTTCTCCTCCTCCTCCTCCTCCTCCTCCTCCTCCTCCTCCTTCTCCTCCTCCTCCTCCTCCTCCTTCTTCTTCTCCTTCTCCTTCTCCTTCTCCTTCTCTCCTCCTCCTCCTCCTCCTCCTCCTCCTCCTCCTCCTCCTCCTCCTCCTCCTCCTCCTCCCTTCTTCTTCTTCTTCTTCTTCTTCTTCTTCTTCTTCTTCTTCTTCTTCTTCACCCTTCAACATTTCATGCAATACTGGTTTGGTGGTGATGAACTCCATTAGCTTTTCCTTGTCTGTGAAGCTCTTTATCTGATCTTCAATTCTAACTGCTGGCTTTGCTGAGTAGAGTAATCTTGATGATAGGTCCTTGCAATTCATCACTTCGAATATTTCTTGCCACTCCCTTCTAGCCTGCAAAGTTTCTTTTGAGAAATCAGCTGATAGTCATATGGGAGCTCCCTAGTAGGTAACTAATTTGTTCCTTTTAAGATTCTCTTTTTCTTTTTAACCCTTGGCATTTTAATTATGTGTGGGCCTCTTTGGGTTCCTCTTGTTTGGAACTCTCTGTGTTTTCTGAATTTGTAAGTCTATTTCTTTCACCAGGTAGGGGAAGTTATCTGTCATTATTTCTTCAAATAGGTTTTCAATATCTTGCTTTCTCTCTTCTCCTTCTGGCAACCCCATAATGCAAATATTGGTACACTTGAAGTTGTCCCACAGGCTTCTTACACTATCATCATATTTTTGGATTCTTTTTTCTTTTTATTCTTCTGATTGGGTGTCCTTTGCTTCCTGATATTCCAAATTGTTGATTTGATTCTCAGGATCCTTTACTCTTCTGTTGAATCCCTGTAAATTATATTTTATTTCAATTAGTGTATGCTTAATTTCTGACTGGTACTTTTTCATGTCTTTGATATTCTCACTAAGTCCCTTGAAACTCTCATGAAGATCCTTATAACCATGGTTTTGAATTCTGTGTCCAGTAGTTTGCTTGCTTCCATTTCTTTCATTTGTGACATGTTTCTTTGTCTCTGCATTTTGGCTGCTTCCCTGTGTTTGTTTCTATGTATTATGTAAAGCTGCTACATCTTCTGGAATTGGTAGAGTGGCCTAGTATAGTAAGTGTCCTGTAGGGCCTCTGTGTCACTCAGCTCTCAGCTACAATCCCCACTGGTTTTTACAGCCTGAAGTTATAGGAATGTCTCTTCCCAGCTCTGGAACCCTGGGATGGGTGTCTGATGTGGGGCTTGTACCCCTTGCTTCTCAAGGGAGGCCTCTGCAGCCAAGATATCCCTCCTGACTAAAAAAGAAATGCCACACGTGTGTGTCAAACCAGCCTGTTCTGACCTCTGTCCCTCCTACCAGTCCAATGTGCTTTCTTCTTTACTTCTCTAGTTGTAGGACTTCCATTCAGCCAGATTTCAGGTGTTTCTGAATGATGGTTGTTCTGTATGTTAGTTGTAATTTTGATGTGTTTGTGGGAGGTGACGAGTACCGGCATTTACCTATGCCACCATCTTGGTTCTTCCATTTTTACTTTTTAATTACACACAATACTTATGAAAGTTTTGGTGATATTATCCTTATAAGTTTTAAGTGTATGTACATAGTTTTAAAACTTAAAGGTTCTAAAAGCTTATCATAAAATCTCTAGTCTCCTGTTCTATCTCCCCAAGTTCTGTTCCCAGCAGCAGTCTCCACTTTTCTAACTCTTTCTGCTTTTACTTATTTCCTTAGTTTCAAACAATATGCTTAAACTCTAATTTTTTGTTCTATTTTAATATTATATTTTCTGCCACAGTAGGGAAGAAGTCTAATGTACTTATTTCCTATCCTTACTTTCCCTCCTAACATTCTTTCACTATAATTATGACACAACTTTTTGTGAAGTCTAATATCACCTCCTTTAGTGACTTGTGCACTATGCCTGACCTCTTTATCATATAACTCCTCATTTTTTCTTAGAATAAGAATTTACTTTGTTTTAGCTGCCAGATATTTTATGTACCTATAGCTATTTTTATAGCTAATTTTTTTAAAAAACTCCTTCATTATGATCACATACTCATCACTAATATTTTCCAAACACTCATACCAGCTACTTTTTGTGATTTTTCCCTGAAGTCCTCTGCTCTCCATGCTGCACCATTGCTTAACAAGGTTTGCTGCATACATTTCATCCTGTCATTTCCTTCACTGCCATCTCAGTACTCTTCATTGTTTTTTGCCATTCTCTTGTGTTATATTCTCTCTGTTGTGGACCTGTGTCTTCCTCTTTATTGATTTACTCCTTTGTTTTAGAGCCTATTCTCCAGTAGTTTCCTAGAAAGTATAAAAGGAAGATCATTTTTTGAGGGTTTTGAAAATACCTTAATTCTAACTTCAGTGTACAGCTTACAGAATTCTGGATTGAAGAACACTGTTACTCAGCATTGCTCCATTGTTTCTTTACTCTGATACTACTGCTCAGGTATCTAATGCTGGTCTGATTCATGATTTTTACTTTCCAGAAGCTTTCATCATCTGTATTTTTTGTGATGTGTAACTTCACAATGATAAACTTTGGTGTGGGTCTTTTTCCATTCCTTCAATGGGCATTCAATGAGTCCTGTTATTGGGAACCCAAGTCCTTCAGTTCTGAGAAGTTACCTCATTTTATTGCTTTGATGATTTTCTGCCCTCTTTTCTCTCTTCTCCTTTATAAAACTCCTATTAGTTCATACTGGATATCCTGGACACATTTTCTAATTTTCTTATTTTTAATTGCTTTAACCCCACTTCTAGTTTATGTGACTTTTTTTCAGTATCATCTTTCAACCCTTAAATTTTTTGGATATGTGCCATTTATAATCTCAAAGAAAATTTTCTCCTTTTGATTATTTTTATAGTATCTGATTATTGCTTTAGATGCAAGAATCTTTGGCAGGAAGTTGCAAAGATAATACATGGAGGTCCCAAATACCCTTTATCGAGTTTCCTTCATTGGTTACATTTTATATACTTATAATGCAATATCAAAACCAGGAAACTGAGGGAAAGAAAATGACAGCTAAATAGACAGACCTATCCTACACTTTGTCCCAGGGACAGACTGGAAATACAACTAAACTGAAGAACATCCACCTGGAATTACCAACTGAGGTCCAGCTGAGGAGGAGACTTATATCAAGGAAGGACAGAAAACACCTGGAGATCGGTAGGAAGGGTAAGGCCATGAGAGGAGCTGACCCAGGGGTGGCAGGCCAGTGGGCCAAGAGAGGATGGAGTGAAGGGCTGCAAGAAGGTGTGTTCCCTCAGAAGACAGAGGCCCTGAACTCAGGCTGGACTCCAGAGCACCAGAGCCAGACCGAAATGATACAGAATTTTTGGACTGGATCCCGGATTCTTTGTCCGCCAGAATCAAAGAATGAATCCACAGACAGAAGATGGTATAGCAAAGTGGAGATTTATTGAAGAACAAGTACAGACTCCCACGTGGAGAAGGGGAAAGAGTCCCACAGAACGGAATCCCACATGGGAGGGGGAAAGGGTCCCACCAACTTCCTGTTTCCACAGTTTATAAAGGCTGCAGTTCCTGTGTCCTGATATCCCCTCTGACTGGTCAATATTCCCTTTTGAATTGGTTACTATAGTAACTCCTGAGGCCCTCCTCCCTCATTGTCCTCTATTCCCTCTGGGCTTTCTTCCTCCTTTTTATTTTGTGAATATAGACCTCTTGGCTACTCCCAGTTCTCTTGTCTTATGCCTATATTCCCCTAAAATTCCTATTTCACAAGGCCTATGAAACACCCAGCCATGAAACACAGCAGACAGAGCCTGGAGCCCATAGACCAGAACCAGTTGGAGGGAAAGCCACAGTTTCATTTAGATTTATTATTATTATTACTAGGGCCCCAGTGCACAAAATTCATGCATGGGGGGGGGGTCCCCTCAGCCCGACCTGCACCCTCTCCAATCTGGGAGGCCTTAGGGGATGTCCTACTGATGGCTTAGGCCTGCTCCCCATGGTTCTCTGCTCTCTGCGGACATGCCTGCTTGACACCATCGCAGACCCTGGTGTCTGCTTGCTGCAGGGGACGTTCCCACCCTGCCCCTGGCTGCTTGCGTGTATGCTGGCTCAGAGTGCCTGGGTCCCAGGGATGTCCCCGCCCCGCCCCCAGCTACTCTGCACTTGTGCGTGTAGGCCTACAGGCTCAGAGCGGCCTGGCTCCCAAGGTCGCCTGTCCCCGGGATGCAGGCTGCTTGGCACCAGTGCGCATGCAAGCAGCCATCCTGCCCCCAGCCGCTCCATGCCTGTATATGGAAATTAACCCTCCATCTTTGTTGGATTAATTTGCATACTCACTCCTGATTGGCTGGTGGGTGTTGCAGAGGTATGGCCAATTTCCATATTTCTCTTTTATTAGTGTAGCTAGCACAGGTGTTTTCATTTGCAACTACTCACCTGAGGCTTTGGGGCAGGGAGGTGCAGATTTGAGGTGCCTAAGGAGAGGCTGGGGTGGGAAGCATTACGGAGAGATGTGGAAAAGCAGTAGCCAGGAGTCCTGCATTTGGTCATTCTTATATTCCCAAACCTAAAGGGCCATTTTTCTTGAGAAGAGCTAGCCGCTCCCGGTAGCCACAGGGCAGGTAAAGGAAACAAAACAAAACCACCCTAGATGATACAGCCCGACCCACCCTTAGGAGCCCTGCGTGCAACATCCTACATTTTGACCTTTTCAGAGGAAACTAAAGCAGAGGCCAAGTTTGAACAGTCTCAGGAGAGTCAGTGACTGGATTGAGGGAGGGGCCTTCCACCCGACTATCCTGAGAACCAGCACTTTCCCCACGTGGGAGAACTGATAGAAAGTGCAGGTTTCCAGCCAATCCCACTGGATTGCATACAAGGATCTCTGCCCATCCAATGTCAGAGTAGTATTTTGGGCCACTTGCTGAGGAATAGCTCTGGGACAGGGAAACACACCCACCACATTCCCTGAAATTTGAACAGAACCTCCCTCACCTAAAGCCCTTTCAAAAACTGACTTTTGAGTTATTAAGATTAACAACTGGCTAACAGGCAAAGGCAGGCAGAGGCAGAACCCGGAGACCCAGGGGAAGTGTGCCCACCCAGCCCTGGGCCCCATACTGTTAACAAACCTGCTTTAGAGGGCAGATTGATCCCTCCTGATTGCAGCCAAGTTCTGGGGAGAGAGACACGAACTGTGGATTCCTTGGAACTTCAAGCAGGTTGCTGAAAACCAAAGGACAACAATGCCTGACAGGAGTTAGCACCTAACTATTTCACGGGAAGCCCAGGATTGGCAGACATAACAGTCAGCCACAGTCATCAGAAGAGTAGGATCCAAAGTGAGCTTCCATGGGGCACTAAACTCAACTGCAAAGAATGCCACTTCCCCTTTTTCTTTTTTTCTTCTCTTTTTCTTGTTTTAAATTTTTCCCTTTCCTTTCTCTTTTCCTTTTTTATGTATCTTCTTTATCTACTTTATTAATTTGTTATTATTCTAGTCTCTGTTTTTTCTTTCATATAACTATTTTTTCTCTTCCCTTTTCCTTCTCAATCATTTTTTTTTCCTGTTCCCATTTTCTCTTTCTCCTGTTTGTTTCTTTTCCCATTATCACATCTTTTTTTCTTTTCTTATCTTGGGTCTATCTGCTTTCTCCTCTATTGTCCTTTTCAATTGTTTTCCTCTTTATTTTAAGCCATTTTTCTTCCCCTACTTCCCTAATTCCTTATTCTTACTTTCTTTCAGGTCTGCACCTACATATTCCTTTTTCTTCCCTCCTTTTTTTCTCTTTCTTGCTTTTCCTTTTCTCCTGCTAGCACATCTTTTTATCTTTTCTTATTTTGGATCTATCTGCTTTCTCCTCTATTTTCTTTATCATTTTTTTGTGCTTTTCTTCCTCCTTTATTTTTAAACCATTTTTCCTTCCCCTATTTCCTTAATTCCTTATTATTACTTTCTTTATTTCAGAACTGCACCTACATATTCCTTTTTACCCCCTTTTCTTTCTTTCTTTTTTCCCTCGCCCTTTCTTCTTTCTCTTTCTTTTCCCTTTCCCTTGCTATCTCATCTTTTTTATTTTTCTTATTTTAGGTCTATCTGCTTTCTCTATTTTCCTTTTCAAAGTTTTCTTTTTTTAATTTTTTTTATTGATTTTTTACAGAGAGGAAGAGAGAGGGATAGAGAGTTAGAAACATCGATGATAGAGAAACATCGATCAGCTGCCTCCTGCACACCCCCTACTGGGGATGTGCCCGCAACCAAGGTACATGCCCTTGACCGGAATCGAACCTGGGACCCTTGAGTCCGCAGGCCGATGCTCTATCCACTGAGCCAAACCGGTTTCGGCTCAAAGTTTTCTTTTTGTTAGTTTTCATTTATTTATTTTGCTTTCCCCCCTCCTTTATTTTCAACAATTTTCCCTTCTCCTATTACCCTCATTCTTTATTCTTACATATATATATATATATATATATATATATATATACATATATATATATATATATATATGAATATATATAATATATATATATATATTATGATATATATATATCATAATATGCTAATTAGACTGGACATCTTTCTGAATGACCTTCTGGATGAAGCAGGAGCAGCAAGGGAAGCCCGGATCCTGGGTGCCAGAGGGAAGCTGGTGCTGGCAGCCAGGGGAAGGAAGGCATAATCTTGCATGAATTTCATGCATCGGGCCTTTAGTATCCTATATAATAAAAGGCTAATATGCAAATAGACCAAATGGTGGAACAACCAAACAACTGGTCACTATGACATGCACTGACCACCAGGGGGTGTGCACGGAACATGGTGGGCATTGGCCATGGCGGGATGGTGGAGCAGGTGAGTGGGGGCACCAGACCAAAGCAGGGCGCCAGTCGCTGTCATCAGGGTGAGCCTCTGGTGGTTAATGAAAATTATTTGCTCCTGTGCGCCATGGTCCTGCCTGGCGCTCATACCTGCTGCTGGCACTGGCCCCACTCGCACCCGCTGCCGGCACCAGAGCCACCGCTCACACTCGTTGCCAGCACCTGGCACCGGCCCCAATCACCCCTCAGGGATTTCTCCACCTCCTCCTGCTCCTGAGGGGCGATCGGGGCTGGCAGCTGCCTCTGACACCCGCTGCTGGCAACGGCCCCGCTCACACCCATAACCAGTGCCAGAGCTGCTGCTCACTAGCACCTACTGCCATCACCTGGCGCCAGTCCTAATTGCTCAGCACCATTAGCAGGTGTGAGTAGCTGCCAGCCCCAATTGCCCCTGAGGGCTTCTCCATCTCCTCCTGCTCCTGGGGAGATCAGGGGGCAACCGCCACTCACACCTGCTGCTGGTGCCAGCCCAAATCGCCCGCGCTGTCAGGAGGTGTGAGCAGGGCTGGCATCATCAGCATGTGGGAGCAGTGGCGGGAGTGTGGCTGCTGGAAGACAAGGGACCAGGGGCCACAGTGGGAGGGGCCAGGCAGGGGCATGGAGGATGGGCCCTTGTGCCCACTGCAGCCTTGCGGCTCACAGTTCCTTTCAAGGTGCACGAATTCGTGCACTGGGCCCCTAGTTTAATATATAAGCACCCAATCAGGAAGCACCAAAATACATAAAGCAATGACTAACAGAACAAAAGGGAGAAACTGACAAAAACACAATCATAGTTGAGGACCTTCATACTCCACTGACAGCTCTAGACAGATCAACCCAACAGAAAATCAATAAAGAAATATTGGCCTATGCCAAAACTGGTTTGGCTCAGTGGATAGAGCGTCAGTCTGCGGACTCAAGGGTCCTGGGTTCAATTCCGGTCAGGGGCATGTACATTGGTTGCGGGCACATCCCCGGTAGGGGGTGTGCAGGAGGCAGCTGATCGATGTTTCTCTCTCATCGATGTTTCTAGCTCTCTATCCCTCTGCCTTCCTCTCTATGAAAAAATCAATAAAATATATTTAAAAATATATATATTGGCCTTAAATGAAACACAAGATTAATGGGCGTAATTGACATTTACAGAACCTTTCAGACCCGAACATCAGATTATGCATTCTTTTCCAGTACACATGGGATATTCTCAAGGATAGACCATATATTGAGTCACAAAACTAGCATCAAAAAATTCAAGAAGATTGAAATCATACCAAGCATAGTCTCTTTCCACAATGCTTGAAATTAGAAATCAACTACAAAATGGAAGTAAAGAAACCCACAAATATATGGAGATTAAATAACATACTACTAAAAAATGACTGATGCAAAGAAGAAATAAAAGATGAAATTAAAAGATATTTAGAGACAAATGAGAATGACAATACAACATATCAAAACTCTGGGCTGCAGCAAAAACAGTAATAAGAGGGAAGTTTATATTATTACAGGCCTTTCTCAATAAACAAGAAAAATCCCAACAACTTAACATTACATCTTAAAGAACCGGAAAAAGATGAACAAAAGCAACCCAAAGTCAGCAGAAGAAAGGAAATAATAAAAATTAGAGCAGAATTGAATGAGATAGAAAAAGGACTACACAAAAATTAATACAACAAAGAGCTGGTTCTTTGAAAAGATTAATAAAATTGACAAACCCCTGGCTCAACTCACTGAGAAAAAAGAGAAAAGGCTCATAAACAAAATCAGAAATGAAAGAGAAGTCACCACAGATATCACAGATATACAAAGGATCATATTTGAATATTATAAAATACTATATGCTACCAAATTCAATAACCTAGAGGAAATGAGTAACTTCCTAGAAGTATACAACCTTCCTAGACTGAATCATGAAGAACTGGAAAATCTACCATAAATAGACCTACCAACAGTGAAACAACCATCAAAAACCTCCCCAAAAATAAAAGTCCAGAATCATATGGCTTCACTAGTGAATTCTACCAAACATTCAAATAAAGATTTGATACCTATTCTGTTTAAACTCTTTCAAAAAATTGAAGAAGAAGCAATACTTCCCAACACCCTTTATGAAGCCAACATAACCTTAATGCCAAAACTTGGTGAGGATAACACAAAAAACTACAGACCAATATTTCAGACCAATATTTCTAATAAATATGAAGCAAAAATCCTAAACAAAATAGTAGCAAAAATATAAAACAATACATTAAGAAAATAATACATCACAATCAAGTGAAGTTCATTCCAGGGGCAAAAGGATAGTTCAACATATGCAAATAGAACAATGTAATGCACCACATTAATAAAACAAAAGGAAAAAGATCAAATAACTATCAATATATGTAGAAAAAATATTTGGATATAATATCCATTTATGATTAAAACATTCAATAAAATAGGTATAGAAGGAAAATACCTCAACATAATAAAGGCCACATATGACAAACCCTCAGCCAATATCATACTCAATGGTGAAAAACTGAAAGCTTTTCCTTTAAAATCAGGAACAGGAAAAAGAGGCCCACTCTCACCACTCTTATTCAACATAGTTCTAGAAGTCCTAGCCAGAGCAGTCAGGCAAGAGAGAAATAAAAGGCATTCAAACTGAAAAGGATGAACTAAAAGTGTCACTTTTTGCAGATGATATGATTCTGTATATTAAAAAAAACAAAAAAACATTAAAGACACCACTAAAAAAAGAACTATTAGAAACAATAAAGTTGCAAAATACAAAATCAATTTACAAAATCCACAGTTTTCCTATATACTAACAATGAAACTTCAGAAAAAGAAATGAAAACAAATGATTCATTTTGCAATTGCAACCAAAACAATAAAATGCCTAGGAATAAACTTAACAAAGGCATGAAGAGCCTATATACTGAAAACTACAAAGCATTATTAAAAGACTAGAGGCCCAATGCATGAAATTCGTGCATGGGGTGGGGGTCCCTCAGCCCAGCCTGTGCCCTCGGGGGATGTCCAACTCCCCTCTCTCAATCTGGGACACTGCATGCACCAGTGACCATACTTTTCATACGGGTGAAAGGCATCTTGCTGTTGTATGGGCAGCTACATTTTTTTGCCCTGATTACAAAAAGTAGTACATAACATGATCCTTCTGAGGCAGTAGTACCATTTTCCCAATCTCATGGGTGGAAAAACTGAAGCAGAGAGAAGTTAAGTAATTGGATTTGTCACACAGTTATAAGTGTCAGAATCAGAGCTGACCACAAAATGTGCAAACCAGAGTCCATGCATGTCATCGCTGCATCATCCTGTTTTTTCGGTGTTAGAGTAGTAGTCTTGCCAGGTTTTAATTTTTAAATCTAAGAGACTGTTTCCAATATATAGGGTAGGTTCCCTAGGCCTGGCCAGCGATCAGCGCCAATCTGTGGGGCAACCTGCAGGTAGGATGATGGCAGGGGTTACGGGGGAGGGGGGAGGAAGTGGGGGAACCGCTGGCACCCACCTTGGCTGGTGGCCTGGCGCCGCCCGCTGGCTGGCCCTGGCAATTGCTGCCGCTGGTTGCCTCCCTCTCAGGGGGCAGACACTCCATGTATGTAATTTGTCTTTTAAATGATAATGATTGGTCCAGCTGGCGTGGCTCAGTGGTTGAGCATTGACCTATGAACCAGAAAGTCATGGGTTTGATTCCTGGTCAGGGCACATGCCCAGGTTCAGGGCTCGATCCCCACTGTGGGACTTGTCAGGAGACAGCCTTTCAATGATCCTCTCTCATCATTGATGTTTCTTCTCTCTCTCCCTCTTCCTTCCTCTCTTAAATTAATAAAATTCTGTATATAGAAAATAAAAGCAATTAAATAAATTAAATTAAATGATAATGCTTGTACATTAACAAGAGTTTAAAAAAAACAAATTGTATAAATATTGTTGGTATAAGAAACATCCAAATCTGTAGAGAAATTTTGAGTTTATTTGAGCCAAACTGATGACAATTAGCAGAAAGCAACATCTACTAAACAGATTGAGAAAATGCTCCAGAAAATGGCAGTTTTGCACCTTATTTTATATATTACAAAGGGGAAGACATAAGGGGATTCCATAAATCTATTGGTGATAGATTATGGAGGCAGGAGAAAGCAAAGCAGGGAAGTCTCTGAGATGGGCTAAAGTGTAAAACAAATAGACACATACTTCTTTTACACTGGTGGTACAGGATAGTTAAAAATTAACATTACAGCGTATAGAGATGGTGTGTGGGGGAACAGGATAGTGATGAAGGT
Organism: Eptesicus fuscus; assembly: GCF_027574615.1. Lineage (NCBI taxonomy): Eukaryota > Metazoa > Chordata > Mammalia > Chiroptera > Vespertilionidae > Eptesicus > Eptesicus fuscus. The sequence continues at coordinate 9,713,585 of NC_072480.1, read as the reverse complement.
TTCTGTGGACTCTTGTTCTGGTGGGAGATTGTGCCCTGTGGTGTCTAGGATAAGGGGATTACTCTGACATTCCAAAGGTATGTTATCATAGATTTAAAAAGACAATAGACAGACTTAGTTAAGATAAAGATTGGCTTTTTGTCAAGAAAGGTACTGGCCTAGGACATGACTACCCACTATGACTCCCTTTTAGTTAGAAAGTTTTCATTTCAGACCATCCTGTGTGGTTACTTTAGGTCTCTGAGTTTTTACAGCTTTCCTTGCAGATGTCCCATGAGCTTGTCAGATGTAGCCCTTATTTTTGTCCACATTTTTTAAAAGTTGGTGTTTCTGTCTTACTATCCAACTCCACAGAGAATGTACTTGGAGTTGTTTTGTAAGTCAAACTCAACAGCTCCACATTTAACCTCCTATGACTTGTAACTGAGAAATTTATGAGTGGATTAGATAATTTGCAGGGTCTCTTCTGGCTCTAGAATCTGTGGTTCAGCAGTTCCTGAGAAATAGGAACAAGGATGTTGGCAAAGCTGCCTGGGGAAGGGGCATATAATAAGAATAGATCCACAGTTGTTTAATAATTATTCACCTTACTAACTATAGATAAAAAGTTTACTTATAGACCCTGGGAAATTGTAGGATTAAACAAGGGTGTAAAAAAATGGGTTCATTAATCAGAAAAGAAATACATTTTGAGAACAAGGACAGGACACGCTTGGTTTGGTTGCTGTGCCCGGACCCTGATCCCCTTGGGGAATTTGCCTCAGGAACGCTGACCATTCTCGGGTCCCAGGAACGGGCTGAGTTATTTGTAACATCATAGATTAGTCACCTTGTTATCGGACTTTGAGCTCCTGAAGGCCAGACTGCAGACCCTCCTCTTCCCTTCCCATGTTACACTTGCAGCTCGAAGCTGCTTGTAGCTATCTTCTCCCTCCTGCATCAGCCAACTGGCGAGGGGGGGTCAGAGCAGAATTTCCAGGGTGACCAACTGCTCTCCCATACTGCCAGCAGTATTGGAATAAACACTCATATATGATTCAACCCTGTCTCTACTTAATTTGGCTCAAGTAGTGACAGGTAGCATTGGACCCATTGTGTCCAGGTTCACAACTAGATTTGAAAACATTTTGAGGCAAAGCTAAGTCGCCAGTGCCTCACCTAAAATAACCACAGCACCTTGAGGAAATTATAAAGTCAACACAACAAAACCCTTAAGTAATAATAATTAACATTTAATTTAGGACTTTCTAAGTGTCAGATGCTGATCTACAAGCTTCACACATATTACCTTTCTTAACACTTACAGCATCCTGTGTGATGGGTAGTGCTGTTACTACCAGTCTAGAACGGAGGCTAGTGGAACCGGAGGTGGGAGCAACTTGTTCGCAGTCATACAACTGTCTGATGTATTGTAGGATGTTAGCAGCATTACTGGCCTCTACCTAATGGAAGCATTGGCAGTCCCCCTCCCAATCTCAACAGTCAAAAATACCTCCAGACATTGCTAAATGTCCCCTCAGGGGCAAATTGGCCCTGGTTGAAACCAGTGCTTTAGACCATAGAATGCTTTTCTTGATGGAACAACTCAAAGGACCAATGGTCCAGGGAACTCACTTCTGGAAACACTGATTTAGTTCATTTCTTCTCATCATATAGCTAAGAAAATGAAGATCCAAACAGGTAAGGTGACTTGCATGTCCGTCATATAACTTGAGTGATGCATGTAAGAGATATCCTAGACCTTTGGGCTTCAACCCTATCCTAGCTTCTTTTGTGTGACACTGACAGTGCAGCCTGGGGGTAGTAGTGTTTGGAGCCAAAACTGATACTTTGTGTCTCTTTACCCCGAAGAACATTGAAATGGGGCAGATTTCCATTTACTGAGGCTGATTTTCTTACCACAGTAAGGTAATTATTGATGGGAAAGGAAGCAAATGGGGAGACATTGTTGAGCATATTCAGCTAGAAAGCAGAGGCCTGCTTGCTTCACCAGGAAGCTACAGCTTCACACTCCCCCCAGAGAACCACCAGTCCATTCCCTGCAGAACACTCGGGGAAGGGATAGAACAAATGGGGAGGTAAATACATGCACAATAAAGTTAAAATGGCACAGGGGGAGGTGTTGGCCGTGGAGGCCTGCCAGTCTAATTTGGGGAAAAGATCATTGGCTAGGGGTGGACCCCAGTGCAAGCCAACGAAAGTTTGGGAAGCTGATTAGTTATTTGAATAAGCTTCTGGTTCCTCCCAAGTCTGAGAATACATAATAATGGGTGAACAAAGAATCTCTCTCTCTCTCTTTCGCTTGTGACCCACACTCACCCTGTTTGTTAATGTTCTCTCCTGCCCAGAAGCTTGAAACCATGCAGGTCTAGTGGCCACGAGGACCCTCAGAAGACCACACAGGCCCCAAAGGATTATGAAGCAGAAACTCTGAGCATTGGCCTTGGCTTTGGTCCTGCTTTTTTCATGGTGGAATGGAGAGAGATGGGACATTGCAGAGCCAGGAGAACTCTTTTGATATTACATTACAAATGAACCACCTTGCCACATCACAATCTCCCACGCGTGGATCCTTGAATTGCTTTTCTCACAATCCCATAGAAGAGCCTGTTTGCCACAAACAACAACTTCAATGTGGAATTTGGATCAGGGGTAAAAGGTAGGTGGTCTGAGAAAGTTCCTAGCGGGCACATGCTGTGCTTTCTGAAAGTGTTCAAGCAGAGGCCAAATCCGGAAGCCAGGACCTCAAGGAGTGAGAGGTTGGAATAGGTGCAAATTTAGTTCCTACCCTATCTCTACATGTGCATGGTGTATAGTATATTCTATAAGTAGGGATACATCTTATGCCTCTCAATTCACTTCAACTTTGGCTTTTGATTACCTAAATTCTACTCTTGAGAAGTAAGGAGGTAATCTGTGGTCAGCTGCCATGTCTTTGCATGTCTACTCTTTGTTATTTAATGTTCAGAATCAATGTCACCAATCAGAGAGACCTTTGGCTATTTATTTCAAAATATAAAACCTCAGTCTCTACCAATGCAAGCCAACGAAAGTAAATTGTCATTTTATTTTATTTTTTTATCCTCACCTGAGGAGACGCTGAGAGAGAGGGAAAGAGAGAGGGGTCCATGTGAGAGAAAAACATTGATTGGTTGCCTTCTGCATGCTCCCCAACCAGGGTATGTGCCCTTACCAGGAATCAAACTGGCAAACTTTTGATGCACAGGATAATGCTCAACCAACTGTGCCACTGTGGCTGGGCCATTTCATTCTTTTTATTAGACAGCATAGTCTTTGGTGCTGTTGACAAAGAAAACGCCACAAACATAAAGATTATGGTTCAAGTCCTAACCTGACCCCAGCTCTGAGGTTGGTATAGGACTGGGAGGATATATTTACCTGTTAACGTAAGCTAATATAGCTGGGAAGACTGAGAGAATAGTAATAAGTGGGTGAGTTTGGCTTGCATCAATGTGGCACTGAGTTTCGTAGGACAAGAAGGCATTGTGGTGCCCCAGAGACCACATTAAAGGAACTGGGCTAAACCAAAGGAAGGCTGGAGTCCATCTATAGTCTCCCCTCAGCTCTGACACATGTTTATCCTTATAGTTACCCACACCTGGGGGCCTCACTGCTACCACAAACCCATGTTTATAAAAACAAACACCTACAGATTATCTCAGCTTTCTCCTCTCAAGCTAAAAGTCAGAGAGGGGTCTCAGGCATAAAAAGCACAAAAAGATGGCTCTTCATTAGTGATGATTCACCTTTCTAATGTCCTCATCAGAACAGTCCCTACACATATCTTTTAGAAGATAACACTTGAATGGCATTTTACAGGTTGTAAATGTTTTCACATACAAAGTCTCAATGATAATTCATCACATCCCCTATAGGTAACAGATCTAGCAAACAACAAAACCCAAATTACATTATCAAGGCATGAAATTATTAGATATCTATTTTATATACACTGAGTGGCCAGATTATTATGATCTCTGAGTGCATAATAATCTGGCCACTCAGTGTATATCCTATATAATAAAAGGCTAATATGCAAATTGTCCCCTCAACCAGGAGTTCGACCAGCAGGCAGGCCAGCCAACCACCCATGTTCCCTCCCCCGGCCAGGCTGGCCAGACCCCACCCATGCACGAATTCATGCACCGGGCCTCTAAAACACATACACACACACACACACACGCACACACACGCACACACACACACACACACTGAGTGGCCAGATTATTATGCGTTCAGAGATCATAATAATCTGGCCACTCGTGCATAAAAATGTCACTTTTTTTTCTAGCTAGAGCTCAAGTGAGTAAATCACTAAGGAAATTTGTTGTCATGGAAAAAGTCACTGAGTAGCCTCTGATCACTGATGTTTAAGTGTCGGTGTGCATGCCTTGTTCCTGTGAAAAAGGTGTGTTTAATTCTACTCCAAAGTTGGAATGGTAATTTAAAATTGGATTCTCTAATTATATAAAATTTATTCTCTAATACGTTTTCACTCAAGGAATCCTCTTTCCAGAACTATAGATACAAAAAAAAAGATATCCATTTTTAAATCTTGAGGACATAATTTGGGTTTTGTTGCTTGCTAGGTCTGTGATCCACTAGCTATACATTGGGCAAGTCAAATGAATTCTTTGTGCTTCATGTTTAGAATGAAATTAATAGTGCCTCACCTATAAGGGTGTGAAGAGTTATCATTGAGACCTTGTACATGAAAACATTTTAAACCAGAAAATGCCATTTAAGTGTTATCTTCTATTAGGTACCCCATAAACTATCTTAGATAATCTAGGTGAGCCTAATCCAGTCAGTGAAAGGTTTTAAGAGCAAAATTGGGGTTTTCTTGAGGAAGAAGAAATGCCACCTGTGGACTGCAACTTTAGCTCCTGCCCAAGAGTACCCGCTCTTTCTGAGGGCCTGCCCTATAGGTTTCAGATTTGCCTAGCCAACCTCACAATCATGTAAGTTAATTCCTTACAATCAATCAGTCCATCAACAAACAAACCTGTGTGTGTGCACGCATGTGCAGGCGCGTATATACGTGTGCGCGCGTGTGCGTGCGTGTGCATGTGTGTATATGTGTACTACTGGTTCTGTTCCTCTGGTGGAGCCCTGACTGGTACAGTTACAAGAGCAGCTTCCTCCCCAGATGGTGTCCTCTTCCTTCTTATTTATCCATGGTCAGTGAAGTTGTTGCTGTAGTGCCTGACAGGGCAAGTCTTGGTACAGATGTTAGCCAAGCGGTTGGGGAGTACATAGTCATTCTAATTTTAACATTGGCTTTAATGGCATATCCAAATCTGAATTTCTATCTAAGGAGAAGTCATAAATCTTTAAGAAAAAGACTAAAAATTAAGTGGAAAATGGGTGATGAGGACAACACAGAAAATAATATTTCATGAACATATGCTAAGATGCTCAGTCTCATTTGTAATTAAAGCAATGTGCATTAAATCATTGAGACATCATGTTTCATATATCAAGCAAAGATTTAAAAGGATAGTGATAATTTTGTGTGGTTTATTACATGCCATTTATACTTAAATATATCTGTAAAAAAAATGAAAAACAATGGGGAAAAAGGAGACATATGTACTACTATTTGTAATACGTTAAACAATAAAATAAAATAAAATAAAATAAAATAAAATAAAATAAAATAAAATAAAAAGAAAAACAGAATAGTGTTTGGTAGATTGCTGAGAAATGAAAGTTCTCAAGCACAACCAGAGCACATATAAATTGATCCATTATTTCAGGAGGGCAATTTGGTAACATTTATAAAAACATTAATACTTACACTTTGATCTAGCAGTTCCATTTTCTAAAATTTATCTTAGAGCAATAATTTAAACTGGTGCCAAAGGAGCAGCTAGAAAAAAATAGGAGAAGGAAGAAAGGAAGGAAAGAAAATCACCATTCTAAGGAAATAACTACACTGATTATAAAGGCGTAGATATAAGAAAACTAGAGGCCCAGTGCATGAAATTCATGCATGGGGGGGGGTGTCCCTCAGCCCAGCTTGCACCCTCTCCAATCTGGGACACTTAGAGGGATGTCCGACTGCCCATTTAGGCCCGATCCTGGCTAAACGGGCAGTCGGACATCCCTCTCATAATCCAGGACTGCTGGCTCCCAACCACTCACCTGCCTGCCTGCCTGATTGCCCCTAACTGCTTCTGCCTGCCTGCCTGATCACCCCCAAACCACACCCCTGCCAGCCTGATTGACGCCTAACTGCCCCCCTGCTGGCCCTATTGCCCCCAACTGCCATCCCTTGCTGACCTGGTCGTCCCCAACTCCCCTCCCCTTCAAGCCTGGTGGATCATAACTATCCTCCCCAGCAGGCCTGGTCACCCCCAACTGCCCTCCCCTGCCAGCCTGGTCACCCCCAACTGCCCTCCCTGCTGGCCCAGTCACCCCCAACTGCCCTCCCCTGCCAGCCTGGTCACCCCCAACTGCCATACCCTGCTGGTCCAGTCACCCCTAACTGCCCTCCCCTGCCGAAATGGTTGGCCCTAACTACCCTCCCCTGCAGGCCTGGTTCCCCCCTACTGCCCACCCCTGCAGGCTTGATTGCCCCCAACTTCCCTCCCTTTCAGGTCTGGTCCCTCCCAACTGCCCTCCCCTGCTGGCCTGGTCACCCCTAACTGCCCTCCATTGCCAGCCTGGTCGCCCCTAACTATCCTCCCTGCAGGCCTGGTTCCCTCCAACTGCCCACCCCTGTAAGTCTGGTCCCCCCCAACTGCCCTCCCCTGCAGGCCTGATTGCCCCCAACTGCTCTCCCTTTCAGGTCTGATCCCTCCCACCTGCCCTCCCCTGCTGGCCTGATCGCCCACAACTGCCCTCCCCTGCCAGCTATCTTGTGGCAGCCATCTTGTGTCCACATGGGGGCGGCCATCTTGTGTGGTGGAGTGATGGTCAATTTGCATATTACCTCTTTATTAGATAGGATGACAATAGGGTATATATAATAGCAAAAAAGTTAGACAAAAAATTAGTTAAATAAATTATAGTAGAACCACAGGAGATGATATGTTCAGGCATTAAAATAACTATCTGGATCAATGTGAATTGATATGGAAAGATAGCTAATATTATTGATTGAGGAAAGTATGTTATAAAACAACTTTTATTATAATAATCCTTTTTATGGTTATAGAAAAATAGATAACAAAATAAGTATACACTTTCAAACTTTTTGGGTTTTTAGTGTGAAAATGAATGACTTTCATAATCAGAAATAACACTACATTACCTTTCCCATTTAGAGAAAAATTACAACAAACAATAACAAAGAAGGGGGAAATAGATGACATCTGTAATACTGTCAACAATAAAAAAAGAAGTTAAGGGATTATTTTAAAGTTACAAACTCACAAAAACAGAAAGGATGGGGTGGTGATATTAGCAACAAAACTTTGAGAACTGGAAAAGAAGTCAGTGTATATATGGTAGCTGCCACAATCTTAGCCCAATCTTTCTTTTCTGCTTTATTTTCTCCACAGCCGGGAGCTAGGGGAGGGGGCTGCAGGTGCACTGAGAGCTCATTTGGGTGAGCTGGCCTGAGGGGCTAGAGGCAGGGGCTTTAGTACAGGCATCATGAATCATCCCTGCCCAACTTTTTTTTCTTTATTGATTAATGTATTACATATGTGTCCTTATCTCCTCATTGCCGCCCCCCTCACACTCATGCCCTCACCCCCCCGGTGTCTGTGTCCATTGGTTAGGCTTATATGCATGCATATAAGTCCTTTGGTTGATCTCTCCCCCTTACCACCACCCTCCCTATATTCCCTCTGAGATTTGACAGTCTGATCGATGCTTCTCTGTCTCTGGATCTGTTTTTGTTCATCAGTTTATGTTGTTCATTACATTCCATAAATGAGTGAGATCATGTGATATTTATCTTTCTCTGACTGGCTCATTTTGCTTAGCATAATGGTCTCTAGTTCCATCCATGCTGCTGCAAATGGTAAGAATTCCTTCTTTTTTACCGCAGTGTAGTCCATCTGGGCACTAAAGCAGAAACACAATGTCACATGGTCATCAACTTCAGGATGAGGTGGAAAGGAGGTGATTAATAAAGGAAGTTAACCTATTTGGAATTGTTAGGTCTGATCAAATAATTGAATTGATACCCCCCTCCCGGGAACTGACCTTTAGGCCACTTCACAATAGACATTCCCTTTTGCTTAGACCACATTCCACTTGCTAAGACCATTATCTCTCCCCTCCAGACCTTCCTAGGATCTGGACCAGCCCAGAGAATTCTCTGCCCAGAAAAGCCTCCCTAGAGTCCTTTAAAATCTCTGATTCCCCATCCCTGTGTGCTGGCACCATTTTTGGGCTCAGCCCATCTGGTACCCAATTAATATAATCCTAATATATAAAAACCTTGGGTTGTAATGTCTAGTAAGAACAAGGCTTGACCAACCGGAAGTCAGTCCTGCAGTCAGCGCTGGGTTGCCACGGCAACCCAGCGCTGACTGCTTCTGCTGCAGGGTGGTGCCCCAAAACTGACTGCTGAGGGGGCTGTGAATCAGGGCCAGAGTGAGGCCTGAAGAGAGAAGTGGGGACTGATCCATTGCCTCTGTGGCAGCTTTTGATCAGGACTTGCCTTTCTCTTTCTTTCCCAGTCTGGCCAGCAGCTGCACCTCCACTTCTCTCCAGGCCTCCACAGGGGCTGCTGATCAGCCCCACCTTTCTGATCAGGCCCCGTTGATAGGCCCAGAGATGCTGACTGGCATAGGAACTGACCAATCAGAACCAAATGTGGGTGCTGTGAAGAACCAATGGTTGTCTAGGAGGCGGAGCTTCTGATGCTGACTGACATAGAAACCGACCAATCAGAACCAAATGTTGGTGCTGTGAAGAACCAATGGCTGCCTAGGAGGCGGAGCTTTTGATGCTGACTGGCATAGAAACTTACCAATCAGAACCAAATTGGCTGGCACAGCAGGGCAGTTGGGGGCAAGATCAGGCTGGCAGGGGAGGGCCGTTGGAGGTGAGATCAGGCCAGCAGGGGAGGGCAGTTGGGGGCAACCAGGCAGGCAGGCAGAGGCAGTTAGGGGTGATCAGGCAGGCAGGCAGGTAAGGGGTTAGGAGGCAGTGGTCCCAGATTGCGAGAGGGATGTCCGACTGCCGGTTTAGGCCCGATCCCTGTGACAGCTGGACATCCCCCAAGGGGTCCCCGATTGGAGAGGGTGCAGGCTGGGCTGAGGGAACCCCTGCCTCTGTGCACAGATTTCGTGCACCAGGCCACTAGTAAATTTATAATCCCTTACCACTTTTGGCCTCATGTGTTCCTCCTTCAGTGACCCTAACAGGAATCAAGTTTAGTCAGAAAAAGGCAACAAATTCTGCATGTGTTTGTGCTTGTGTTCAGGATGTATATAGAGTGTTCCCTAGGATACACATTGGGGAAACTTCTGCCGGATTCCTGGACTACTCCATGAGGAAAGGAGAGCATCGGGCCGTGTTTGTGGTGCGAAGCCTAAGCCACTCCAGGCTTTGCATGTGGAAGAGCTACACTTGAGCATTTTTATCAAATCATGCTTCAGAACTGGGAGAATAAACAACTAATCTTTTCTGTCAAAGAAGGGAGTTTGGGCAGCTGCCATTTTGGCTCACGTGACTTGTAGCTCCCTTGGGCACCACCATTTTGAAAAGGTAAAGATCAACCCCTCCCTTTTCTTTAAATTAGCCAATCATGCAAGACTGTGAGCCTAAGCTCTTCCAATCAAGAGAGAGGGACAGACGAAGTTTGTCAGGCATAAAATCCTGAGCAGACCACCTGTTCAGTGTGTGAATGCTGCCAGACCATGTGCGTGAGCAACCTCCTGCAGGAGTAGAGATATTTGCCTTGCTGTCTGGCTCCTGAGTATCCTTTGTGATCTGCCAGGACCCTGGTTTTGGGGGCTCGCCTTATTTCTAACAGAATCAAGGAGAAGTTGGAATCAGAAGCCAATTCTGATTGTTGTGGAAACTCAACTTTTCAGGCTACAAACTTGTCTAGAGCAGGCAATAGATCTGATTCACATCTATGCCTAAAGCCTGGCACAAGACAGATACTTAGTGATTGACTTTTAAATTGACTTCAACTCAGGAGTCCACTGAGTTGCTGGGTATTTATTGGTTACCCAAAAAGTAGACTCAGAAGACAGGCAACAAAGACCTGAAAATTAACGTTGGTCTTCCTGTACCAGGAGAGCTCCATGCAGAGCCATACACCATTAGCACCAGGAATTGGTTATGGTCACCAAGAGCAGCCCCTTGGGTGTAACGACTGGCCAAAGGGTGCCATGTGCCCTGGAAGGCTGGCCAAGGTGGGATCAAAGGCCACAGTGAGTAGTCACAGCACAGGACTGATATCCACTCAGCTTTCTATAGAGTTCAGGGTTGCTAGAAAAATAAAAATTGCACAGGTTGTACTTAAAACTTATTTTCTGTTTATAAAATTAGAAGCCTGGTGCATGAAAATGCATGCACTGGAGTGGGGGGGTCCTTCAGCCTGGCCTGTCCCCTCTTACAGCCCAGGAGCCCTCAGGGGCGGGAGGGGACCCAGCAATCAGGGGAAGGCGATGCCCATCACACCTCTGCTGCTGCCACTGCCAGCAGCGCAAGCCTCGGCCAGCCCTGTTTACCTGAGCCTTAGGTGGCCCTGGGCAGTTGGGCAGCCACCATCCAAGGCTTGCCTATGCCTCAGGTCGGCCCTAGGTGGCTGGGCAGCTGCCATCTGAGGCTTGCCTGTGCCTTGGGCCAGCCATGGGCAGCTGGAGGCTAAGGGGACTGGGGGACTAGAGGACTCTGGAGGCAGGTGCATGGAGCAGCCAGGACTGCCTGGGGACAGGCCCAGCCTTGCTGCGTGCCTGCCGCCCCAGCGGGGCTGAGGGGACTGGGAGCCTCCATCTTGTGGCTGTGGGCAATGCCATCTTTGAGGGCGTGGCAGCCAATTAGCCTATTCCCTCATTATTGACTGTGGGCCACTGCCATATTTGAGGGTGGGACAGTCAATTAGCATATTCCCTCCTTATTGGCTGTGGGTGCTGCCGTCTTTGTGATGGTGTGAGGGTCAATTAGCATATCCCCTCTTTATTAGATAGGATTCAAATTTTACTGGAGGATTCTATATTTTTATTTGCTAAATCTGACAACTCTAATAGAGCTGTGTCACTGCCCACAACCAGTTCTCTCATCTAAAGATGGGGCCTGATCCCGGCTCTGACAATAAAAGAAGACTGGTTGGAAAATGACTCTCAAGAAAGCCAATAGCAATTCCACCTTGAGAGTGGAAATCTTTAGGTTTTTATGGATATTAGCATCAGAAAAGAGTAATTATTCTAAGTTACCTCTCTATACTATTTTACATTATAGCACTTTCACTTTAATGATCTTACATTATCATCATAACACTGCAGAGTGGGTGCTATATCTCATCCTAAATAATAAAGAGGGAATATGCAAATTGACTGTCATGCCATAACAAGATGACTGCACCCACAGCGGAGACTGAGTTCCCGTAACGAGCCCTAATGAGCAATCAGCAGGGACCTGAGGTTGTGTGGCTCTGGGCCAGGGCAGGTGACCTGAGGCTGCGCCCCCCACTCTGGCGCCAGGCTGGGGGACTTCAGGCCATGCCCCCTGCCTGTGACTGTTAATGCTCTGCTCTACAGTCTCATCAGGAGTTACTATAGTAACCAATTCAGAAGGGAATATTGACCAATCAGAGGGGATATCAGGACACAGGAACTGCAGCTTTTATAAACTGTGGAAACAGGAAATTGGTGGGACCCTTTCCCCCTCCCTACGTGGGAGTCCATTCTGTGGGACTCTTTGCCTCTCCCCCTGTGGGAGTCTGTACTTGTTCTTCAATAAATCTCCACCTTTGCTATACTACCCTCTGTCCGTGGATTCATTCTTTGACTCTAATGAACAAAGAATACGGGTTCCAGCCCAAAAATTTTGTATCAAAATAATGCTCCTATGACTTATGTCATAGTAGGCAGACAGCAAACACATTTGGAAAAACCTCAGCATCAAACTGAGAAAACAAGTCCACCACTTCCTCACACATTTAGGAGAAGCTCTCCTATCTGAGGGGGACTGAGATTCTAAGAGACTGAAATAGAGTTAAGGCAAATTCTGTACTTTTCTCTGTACATTTTTGGGCTTCTGCCTATGCCTCCAAGTATCTCTTCGTCCTCACTCTCATCTCAGTCTGTTCCTGCCTTTAGCTCCTGCTCTTTCCCTAGCCTAGCCCCTGCCTGGGGTCAGTGTGCCCTTAGATCCTAGAACTCAGGCCCTGCTGTGACCTTCCTCTGGTTATGCCCCCCCACACCCCCCACAGGTGATGGGACAAAAGCCAAGCAGACATGCCCAACCCAAATCCCCACCCTCCTTTTTAGACAGTGCTCTGAGTATTCCAGAATGCCCTACCCAATGGCCCAGACCACTTACAGGAGCTGCTCAGGACCTTTCCCTTGCTCCAATTGATACTGTTGTAACAACTTAGTTACGAATAATTAGAAAGGAACAAAGAGAAGGCCAAATATATAGGCATGCCATTTGTGCAGCTTTGCCAGGAAGCTGCAGTTTAACACTCCTCAGGTCAGTCTGTTCTCCACAGATCCCGGGGGGAAGGGACTAGACAGGGGAAGAATAGAAGTATGCCCTGTAAAGTCTGGGTGAAACAGGCAAGGTACTTACCTGCGAGTCATACCTGGGAACAGGTCATTGGCCAGAGTATGCGTGGCCACTGCAGGCCTGGGAAGATCTGATATTTAAACTTCTACACAAAGGAGTTCACGCTCTTGCTCTTGCTCTCTTGCACTCCTGGCTTACAGGGCTCTCACACCCCTGCATTTGCTGGCATGGCTCATGGCCATGCGGACCCCAAACAATGGACTAATGGACTATAACCAGCCTGATGCTGTACAAAACCCAGCTCCACCATGGAACAGAAACTTTGGACACTAGTTTTGCTTCTAGTTCTACTGACTCTCCAGCTGCACATCTTCCAGGACTCAATTATTTCTCTTAATCGGGACTTTGGAAAACCAGAGATATAATTCCACACAAATAAAAATCACTCATTCTCAGGTACAAGTCTGAGAAAATTCTTTTTCTCGAGATATCATAAGAACCCCATTCCCACTAGCAATAGAGAAAGACCATTCACGGTCTTTCAAATAACACAATCTCCTAAAGGTGATCTTTACTGCCCCACTGAGATCAAAAGGCAGCCAAGCGCAGCTGCTTGTGGGATGGAGCCAGAGGTGGCAAGAGAAAAGGGGCAGGCCTCCGCCCATCACCAGCTATCCCTGAACCATCATGCCAGAGCAGAGCACCGGGGCTCTGAGAATTTAAAATTCAAACCTTCCCTCCTGGGTCCTGATGAGAATATATTCATCATGGTAAGAGGATATATTATACTTTAACTTTTAAACATTGAGCTATATTGTATGTGAGCTGCATTTGTTTTCCTGTATGGCCTCTGCAAATGTTAGTGGTGAGTCTCTTCTCTCTGAGCCTCTGATTATCTAGCCCCTGAAGGTGAACCAAGGCTTTCTTCTCTCCCCCGCCCCCCCCCCCCCCCCCCCCGACTCCCTTCCCTATTCCAACTCAGGAGCTTTGGCACCTGTTTTTCTACCAAACTCTCATTCTTAGTTGATTGTCAAGCTTTCTCACAGAGGGCTCACTGTCAGCTCTAACCTCTTTCTCAAGTGTGTCCCCTTCTTAGTTAACAATGCTACCTTCTTCCTAGATGGCTTCACAGCCTCCCTTATCTTCTAGGACAGTGATGGCGAACCTATGACATGCATGTCAGCACTGACACGCGTAGACATTTCTGATGACACGTGGCCGCTAAGGCGGCCGCAGGCCGAGGATGAAACATTTGCGAAATAATGTTTTTTCCTCAAAGTGACACACTACCTGAGTTATGCTCAGTTTTTTGGTGAAGTTTGACACACCAAGCTCAAAAGGTTGCCCATCACTGTTCTAGGACTTTCACCTGCAAGCCTCCCCACCCCTCCAGGCTCAACTTCCAGGTACTGTGTCTCCTCAGTGTCTTTCCTACAGGCTGGGATTTGGATGAGATGAATAAGGCCAAGTTGGGCCAGTGGACAGTAGAATCCTGTCTTTATTTGAAATTTTGAGATTTTCTCATTGACTAGAGGCCTGGTGCACAAATTTGTACATGGGTGGGGTCCAGCTGGCCCACCCCGATCGGGGCCGATTGGCAGGGGGGAAGGGCCAAGGAAAGTCAGCCGACCAGCCCTGCCCCCCGGGTCGAACTCCCAGTCAAGGGGACAATTTGCATATTAGGCTTTTATTATATAGGAGGATTATTTTTACATTAATTTTTAAAATTGTATGAAAACATGGCTTTTATTGAATATGGAGTTTTGGGGGTTCCCTTGAATTTTACACCTAAGATGAATGCCTCAATCATTTCACCCTAGTCCTCCCCCCCATCCCCCGCTTTTTCAAACATCCCTCCCTTTCTGTTTCCTCTGTGGCAGCCCTCAGTCACCAGCCTCCATTCCCTGCTCTGATCCATCCTACAGCTGCACTCAGTATTTTCTTCCTTGAGTGGAAGTTGAGTTGTGCCCATCTCTTCTTCAAATTTCTTCATAGACTCCCTGCCTCCTATAGAGTCCAACCCTGCCCCCCCCCCGCCCCGCCCTCAAATATCACTGGGCTCCATGTCAAAGGCTCTGCTAACCTTTCTAGCTTCATTCCCAGCCAAACCCCTCAGTTCTATGCTGGTCTACTCAGCCTTCCCCAGAGAAGCCTGTTTCCCACCACACTGCCTCTGTGTTGCTCTTCCCGGAGTCCCTCCCCTCCCCTACCTCCCCTCTTCTCCCCTCCCCTCTCTCCTCCCCTTTCCTCAGAAAATATACACTCTGACTTCTATTTACTTTACCTGTCATCCTGCTCCTGCCAGCCTCCCTGGGGGTGGCTGTGAGCACCTTGATTGCAGAGTCCATACCTTGTTCCCCATGCCCAGGGCTGGATGACAGCACTGCTGACTTACTATTTGGCGCCTCTTCAACCTCCAGCTGGAGCCTATACTTTGACAAATATCTTAGTCACCTCCTTCATGGCTTCTGTATGGATCTTTCTCCACAGATCTTCCCTCCACCTGATGGATATCCCAGTGATACCTCAGACTTAGTTTGAAAATGGAGTCTTGTTTTCGACTGGCTCCCTATCCCCTAGGATTGTATACTACAGACACCTACAACTAAGGGCTGCAAAAGTGACCTGCCCACAGTTGTTCACAGGCAGTTATTCCAGGATATCATGACACCATTTTAATAGCCTCTCTCACCCTCTGAGGTCCTCCACATGAAGCTAGGATGGGGAGGGGCTATAAGAACCTGTCCTCTGTTGTATGCCCATGAGTGGGTTCACCAGTGAGGACAGCGTGGGGCAGGTACAGCTGCCCTTACTTCTCAGCATCAATCCCACTCCAACCCTGTGCAGACAAGGGAAGAGGAGGGCGTTCTTAACGCTCACAATCAGGTTCTTAAGATTTATCTTAAGATATACCTCAGTTTCTATTACATCTGAATATTAAGGTGGTTTCATCTGCCTTTCAATTAGTGAGGTAACAGCGAGCATCCTCTACCTCCTCCACCATGATTCAAACCACTACCTTCCAAATTCATGGCTGTCTCCTAAAACCTGAGGGTAAGCAGCTCTCTCCAACACTAAAGAGCTGAGGTAAACGAGGCAGTAGTATTCAGTTGCTAGTGCTCTGTTTTGGGGATCTCTGTCTATATAGACACTCACAAATCTACAGGATGGGGCAAAAGTAGGTTTATAATTGTGAGTATGCGAAACACGGTTATTTTTTGTTATTATTTATTAATTATTGTATTATTTTCCATCCAAAAAACTATAAGCCCATTTTTTGCCTCACCCTGTATAGATAGTATAGTCTTTCATGTTATCTTTTAAAGTCCATTTTCTGTGTCTTGATGCCTGAAGGTATGAGGTCTAATACTTGATAATGCCTCTTAGGGCACACCAGGTCTTTTACACAGGCTACTTAATCATCATTTAACCTAATAACTCCAAATGGCAGATGTATTCGTTTCTTAGGGATTCCATAACAAACTACCATAAACGGAGTGGTTTAAAACAACAGGAATGTATTCTCTCGCAGTTGTGGATGCTAGAAGTTCAAAATCAAGGTGTCAGTGGAATTGGTTCCTTCTGGAGGCTCTGAGGGAGAATCTGCTCTATGTCTCTCTCCTCGCTTCTGCTGGTTGCCAGAAATCCTTGATGTTCCTTGGCTTATAGACATATCACCCCAATCTCTGTCACCTTCACATGGTATTCTCCCTGTGATTTCTGACTAAATCTCTGTCCAAATTTCCCTCTTGTTATGAGAATACCAGTTATTGGATAAGGATCCACCCTAATCCAGTATTACCTCATCGTAACTTAATTCATCTTTAAACACTTGATTTCCAAATAAGATAACACTTAAGGTACCTGAAATTATAACTTGAACATTTCTTTTTTGGGGGGACACAACCCATTAATAGTATCATTCTATTGTTCTCGCTCTCATGTTAAATTTAGAATCAGAGAGTAACTTATACAGAGATATAGAATAGGTGGCATAATTCAGTTTTTAATTTGCCTGCTTGTACTAGGTCTTCTACTGGGTGCTTCCTTTTCATTTCTAATCCTACAGATAGTTATTATACTCAATTTTACAAGCAGAGATTCGGATCACTTAAGTAGCTTGCCCAGAGTCACATAGGTAGGAAGTAACAGATCTGAGAATCAATCCAATAATTCTCACCCAATTCAACATACCAGAACATCTTTGGGATACCTCACCACTCTCACTCCCTTTATACTCTCCCCTGATATAACTCCCTACCTGCAGCTGAGAGTCATGGCTATAAAGAACAAGTTACTGGAATTTCCTAAGTGAACCATGTAAAGGCATAAAATTAATCATTGGGATCACAGCACTGCAACTCAATGCCTCACAGTGGGTGACAGTCTGATGAGAAAGATCAAATTTTCATCTTTTTTCTGGAGGCCAAAGAAAAGTTGCATGGAAAAACCATGTAAGGAGTAAATGTCATTAAAGAGCAATATATGTCACAACTAATTACTTCCCTACAATGGTTATTTAAATTGATTCATTCTTGCTCAAAATAAAGAAATCAAAAGCATCACTTCCTGAGAGTTGCTGTGCACTCTTCCTCAACATCAAAGTTGTGTCCTACACATACTCATCAGCGCCTTATAGACACAGCACCAGAGCACAGAGACCTTCAAGCAATGCACAAGCCACAGCAACTTCCTCAAATCAGTGCAAGGCAATGTGAGAAACCACTCAGCCCAATGCCACTAACTGAGACTGAAGCAAAACTTACAAGTTAAAGTTGTTTTTGTTCATATTACCTCAAAAGGATACTACAGAAGAAGTAGGAAGTAGGAACATGGCTTTGGAGGCAGGCCAAGTAAAATGCCAATCCCACCTCTACCATGCACACCTTATGGGGACCTAGGTGTGTTATTTCTCTGTTTGAAGCCGCAGTTTCCTTATTGCAAAATGGAGATATTGACATGAACCTCATAGAGCTGTTATAAGGAATATCAACATTCCACTCTGACCCTTGATTCCTAACATAGACTATAAACTCTGGGTAAGAATAAAATATATTTTTTATTTATCTTATTTATCTTATCCCATGTGACAATATTTCTTTTTAAAAGAAACACAGCTTAAATAATAAATGGGAGCAGAGATCTGGCAGAGGCATCAGGATCGGAAAACAAGTGACAGGATGAAAAAACACCACATTGATAGGAGATACTAATTTGTTTCATGTGCTCAATATTATCCAACTGAATAAAACACACACACACACACACACACACACACACACACACACACACACACACACAAACCGGACTGGATGGGGTTAGGGAACAACTTGTACTGCTTTATCACATTGTAATTAGCAATATTTTCCCACACCTTATTTACGTCTTCAAATATCTTATGCTCGACTTTATACCTATGAGACAACATCCTAAAGGGCAGGGATAAGGTTCTACTCACCCATGCATCCCTTGACTGAGTGTGTTGAAGAGATGACAAAAACAACTTTTGATTTGAGCCATCTGAAGAAGCCAATATTTCAAAGAGCATCTCCACAGGCAATTAAGCAATTCAAACTCATCTTGAAATAGATGTAACAGCAGACGTAGTGTGTACTCTCTATACAAACCCTGAAATAAAGTTTGTAAGACTGATACAATACAAAATGGTATTTAAGCCAAAAACAAAACCTAAGCAAAGAGATTTTTGGTTGTATTTTTAATCAGTGAAAGTACCAATCCACTTCACAAACAGCTTTACAGGAAGAATGGAGTAATTCATCATGCCAGTTAAAATTCATAAAAAAATAAGCTCCAAAATTAGTTAAATACAACTATGCAAATACATTATTAGTATAAAAACTCTTAAAATAAATAGTAGCAGTGTTTATTTGTAAACAAAACTGCCAGTAACAACCCTTTGCTTAATGACAACAAATCTGCATTGTTTTAAAATACTAAAGATATAATAAAGAGAATATTGACCATTTTTCTTCTTAATATATAATACTCAATATCTAAAACAATGTTATCAATAAAAGATACAAATTGGTGTTGTCATAGGCATGTTGAACAGTCTTTTCACAGTACTGGGGCATCATGTCGCTGCAGAGGTCAAACTTTTCAAAAGTCTTCTCCTAGCTGTCATCCTTGCACACCGGGGGCACTCAGAGGACCGGAAGCACTGCTTGTGAAAGCAAGCTCTACACTCTGCAAGCAAGAAGGACAGCCATAAGCAAAGGGGCTATCTTGTTTTCTCAGATATGTACACTCACCCCCAAGAGAGAAAGGATCTGAGTCAGGAAGCCAGATTCTTCCAAAAAGAAATCAGGCAGATTAAAACTCAGAGGGATTATAAAGTCTTCAACAGGTCATGAACATTGACCTCTGAAAGCCTGATGAGTGGATGCTGCAGTGGCCCCCAGATCTGCCCAAGGGACATTCTCCCAGCTGCTGAGAATATTGTTAACCAATGGCTCAGGGGTGGTGTCCCTTCCCTGGAAATGGCCCTAATGGGAGAGAGCTGCCTTGCTCAAGGTCATGTCCTCTTGTTAGCACCAGCATGTTGGGTGACTGACTGACCAATGTGGGTTTTAAAGACTTGGCTGGCCCCCTTTCCTCAATTTGAAACAATGCTGAAGGCCACTCCTGCTTCAGAGCTCCCTGTATTGTGCTAAGCCTTCACTGCAACCACATCACAGCTCAGCTTCTCCCTCTGCCCAACCTTGCTGTCTTCACACCCCTATGGGTGTTGAGCCTAAGAATGTGCCACAGTGAACTTTCTGCATGCAAATCCCTGCCTCAGAGTTTCCCTGCAGGGAACACTGCCCAATGAGCCAGGGAAACAACACTTGAGTGGTCTAAGAGGAGGGCTTGCTCATATCAAGGGCGAAGGCAGATTTCTTACCATATCTCTCCCATGAAACAGTTTAGAGAACACAGTATTTCCTGGGGCACTAATAGAGTAGAACAAGGATCTGCAAACCTTTTCTGTAAATAGGTAGATAGTAAATGCTTTAGGTCCTGTGGGCCATATGGTCTCCATAACAACTTTTCAACTCTGCCATTGTAGCGCAAATGAAGCCAGAGGTAACACTTCAGTGTTGGGCATGACTGCGATCCAACTACAAAATGGATTCAACTACAAAATGCAGTGCTGTAGCTTACCCTGGTATAGAAGAATTGGGCACAGGCAAAGCTGGGTCCACTTCCTCTCTTCAAACCCTGTGCTAGGAGACATCACCCTTTATCCCTGCTGCACCCAAATACTCCTTCCTGTGCACCCAAAACTTTACTAGCTCCAATTCAACATATAGCACAACCAGCATCATTATAATTTAAATAAATGTTATTTAGCTATTATTAAGCTTAAGCTAATTTTAAATATATATATTGATTTTAGAGAGGAAGGGAGAGAGAGAGATAGAAACATCAACAATGAGAGAGAATCACACCCCCTTGTGAGGATTGAGCCCACAACCTGGGCATGTGCCCTTGACCAGAATCGAACCTGGGATCCTTCAGTCTGCAGTCCAATGCCCTATCTGTTGAGCCAAACAGGCCAGGGCAAGCTTAAGCTAATTTTGTGCTTGTTATTAAACTTACTAGAGGCCCGGTGCATGAAATTTGTGCACGGGCAGGGGTGGGGGGTGTCCCTCAGCCCAGCCTGCACCCTCTCTAATCTGGGATTTCTCAAGGGATGTCCGACTGCCCATTTAGGCCTGATCCCTCCCACAATCCAGGATGGCTGGCTCCCAACCGTTTGCCTGCCTGCCTGCCTGCCTGATTGCCCCTCACCGCTTCTGCCTGCCAGCCTGATCACCCCCTAACAACTCCCCTGCCAACCTGATTGATGCCTAACTGCTCCCCTGCTGGCCCGATTGCCCCTAACTGCCCTCCCCTGCCAGCCTGGTCACCCCTAACTGTCCTCCCCTGCAGGCCTGGTCACCCCTAACTGTCCTCCCCTGCAGGCCTGGTCACCCCCAACTGTCCTCCCCTGCAGGCCTGGTTGCTTTGAACTGCCCTCCCCAGCAGGCCTGATTGTCCCCAACTGCCCTCCCTTGCAGGCATGGTCCCCCTCAACTGCCCTCCCTTGCAGGCCTGGTTCTCCCCAACTGCCCTCCCTTGCAGGCCTGGTCTACCCACAACTGCCCTCCCCTGCAGGCCTGGTCTCCCCCAACTGCCCTCCTCTTCCAGCCTGGTCACCCCTAACTGCCCTCCCCTGCAGGCCATCTTGTGGCAGCCATCTTGTGTCCACATGGGGGCAGCCATCTTTGACCTCATGGGGACGGCTATCTTATGTGTTGGAATGACAGTCAATTTGCATATTACTCTTTTATTAGATAGGATGTTAACTCTGCACTTATTAAGTTACTAGAGGCCTGGTGCATGAAAATTCATGCACTGGAGTGGGGGGTCACTCAGCCTGGCCTGCCCCTTCTCACAGTCCAGGAGCCCTCAGGGGTGGGAGGTGACCCGGCGATCAGGGTAAGGCAACGCTCCCATCACACCTCTGCTGCTGCCACTGCCGGCAGCACAAGCCTTGGCTGGCCCTGGTTACCTGAGCCTTGGGTGGCCCTGGGCAGCTGGGCAGCTGCCATCCTAGGCTTGCCTGTGCCTCGGGCATTGGCTGGGCAGCTGCCATCCGAGGCTTGCCTGCACCTCGGGCCAGCCCTAGGTGGCTAGGTGGCTAGGCAGCCAACATTTGAGGCTTGCCTGGGCCTTGGGCGTCGGCTGGGCAGTCACCATCCGAGGCTTGCCTGTGTCTTGGGCCAGCCCTGGGCAACTGGGAGGCTGATGGCGGGTCCCGCCATACCATGCACCTGCCACCCCCCCTCCCAGCGGGGGTGAAAGGACGGGGGGACTCTGGCGGGGCTGAGGGGACTGGGTGCCATCATCTTGTGGCTATGGGCACTACCATCTTTGTGATGGTGTGACAGTCAATTTGCCATTCCCTCTTTATTGGATAGGATAAGCTTATGTTATTTATTTATTAAGATACCTGAACATCTTCTACACGTTGTGATCTGAAATGGGAAGATGACAGCTGTACTCCGGCAAAACTCACAAATGAAGCCCTTTCCTTGACACAGCTGTAAGAGGAGTCAAAGAGTTAAAATCTTCATTGGTAATATCTCTTTCGATGGAGAATCTTAGTCACTACTTTTACAGAATTTGATAAGTAGCCATTTTAAAATGTCTACAATTCCAGCCTCTGGAAGGAACAAGGTGTTACATTCTGCTGCAATGAGTGGATGAGAACAATAAATGTGCATTCATTTTGCATGGAAAAACGTCACATTGAGTTGGATTAAGGCACCAGAGCAAGATCATGATTTTAAACATGGACTCTTACATTATCTAATTTTGTTTCTGATAGCTGCACTGCGATTCTCCAGTCCCTACAGACAAAGAGTTCCTGCTCCATTGGATCCTGAGTTGACGTTGCGCATTTGGCACAGATGGGACAGATGGGAATCCAGACTAAGAAGCCGCTTGGCCCAGGCTTGCATCCCAGCCCTGAGACTTACCACCAGGATTACCTAGACTCTTTTGACAGCTGTGAACCTCATTTTTCCCACCTGGAAAGGGCATTGCCAGCACTTTCTTCAGAATTTGTAAAAGTTAAATGACATAAAGTGCAGAATACCTAGGACAGGCCCTGAAACACAAGAGACAGTTCAGGAACACACCTTTCCCCTGTGAACCTCACCTCACAGCTGGCCACGTGAGCAAGGGAAGCGTTCAGAATGTCCTTGAGTGCGGGTGCCAGCAGCCCTTTCTTGACCCTGACCAGGTCCTCCAGGGAGAACAGGTAGAGCTTATCCGTCAAATGTCTGGGCACCTGCTCAAACTCTTTTAATGCACTGCCAGAGAGAAAACAAAGAGGATTCAAGAACCCACCCACACAGGCTGGAGGAGAAGAGGGAAAGGGGTGAGCAGGTAGTTGTTTTCTCTTGGCAGTCACACTTACTTTTTAACTCGATTTTTTAAAAGAGCCCCAGGAACAAGTTAACCTTTCTCATTCAACACTTTAGATTTTGCGAGTTCACTTGGAAGCCAAGGTAAAATCCCATACTGATTTCAAAAAACTGAACCAGCAGAGAAATGTGCTTCTTGCAGACTGACCAAGCAAAAGAAAACTGAATATTATTTCAAGTCTTAAAACTGTGTACTGGGATAAAACTCACTACCTTACTGATTCCAGCTAAATTTCAAGTCTGTCACTGACAGTTGCCCTAGATGGCAGAAGAATAACTGCTCAGGCATATAACTCCCAAATCCTTGAGTTCAAAACTGAGCTCAAGACCATCCATCTGTGGGCTGGTCACAGGCACTTGGATGCACCAACGACATTCAAAACTGAACAAAACCTTCTCCAAACCCTCTGGACCTCCTCCTAAATTCCCTAAATCAGTGATGAGACGCATCACCACACACTGCATTCCGAAGGCAGCCACTGCCTACACTGGACCTGAAGTTCTAGTGATGCCAAACCATATTTAATTCTCCATCCAGCCTGGGCACTCCCTCAGCCTGCTTCCATTCCCAGCTCAGGCTTCATCTCTGGACGCCTTGCCTGCTCCCTTCCCTTATGAACACAATGCTCCTCTGCATCCTCAGGGCTCTGTACGTATGTACCCAACACACAACCCAGCAATGGACTATTGTGCCGATTCCCTCCCTGGACTTAACAGGAGTCCTGTTGATTTGTTCATCTGAAGCACAGAATGGATATGCAAGAAATTGTTGTAGATGGTAAGAATTGTGGGTATTGTTACATGTTACATACAAGAAAACTGAGGTTCTGAGGCATAATTAACCTGTCACAGCATTGCCATGAGGTAAAGCTCAAGCCTAAATGACTACTAAAGACATGCTCCTCCACAAGAAATTTAATTCAAAAGCAATCCATCATCATTAAGTAAAGATTAAAAACTGAAAGAAACTTTGAAACAAAACAAAAAGATATATCTCTAATCCTATGATCCTATTATAACAAATAATCTTAACTCTTTAATATACTCTTTTTCCACTTAAAAATCTCTCTGTCAAAAAATTCATGCCTATACCTCTATAGCCAAAGCTTCCAGAAATTTCACTTGGAGAAGTTTATCCTAAGGACATACCTATGGATGTGGGCAGAGATTCAGCTAAAACTTAGGTTTCTTATAAAACTATTTATTTTTCAATTACAGTTGACATTCAATACTATATTAGTTTCAGGTATATAGCATAGTGATTTATCCCCTGATAAGTCTAGTTTATTTGTTTATTTTGTATTTTAGATTCCACATATAAGTAAAATTATATGGTCTTTGTCTTTTTTTGACTGACTTATTTCACAATATGAAGGTTCCTCAAAAAAATTAAAAATAAAACTTACATATGACCCAGCAATCCACTTCTGGGTATTTATCTGAAGAAATACAAACCACTAATTTGAAAAGACATATGGATCCCTATGTTCACTGCAGCACTATTTACAATAGCCAAGCTATGGGAAGCAACCCAAGTGTCCATCAATAGACAACTGGATAGAGAAGATGTGGTATATACTGTATATACAATGGAATATTACTTGGCCATAAAAAAGAATGGAATCTTACCATTTGTGACAAATGGATGGACCTAGAGGGTATTATTCTAAGTAATTAGTTTTTTAAATAACAAAATATATTAGAAATATACTTAAATGTATATTAAATATTACAACTCTATTAGGTTTAATATATATAAAGATATTTAAATCTATTTTATGTAATATTAAGATATTTAAAAATCTGTTGGCTAAAAATCTATCAGTAATAGGAAAATACTTAAATTTATCACCACATCATACTCAAGAATACTATTATACCCAATAAAAGTTTGACATAGCTGTCAGGTTTTTTTAAAAAAAAGCAATTAAAAAAAAAACACTATTCACAAAAGCAACCCGAGAAACACTATTCACAAAAGCAACCCGAGATGAATGAATGGACAAACAAATGTGGTATATACATACATTTAGCCTTCAAAAGGAAGGACATTCTGCTACATGCTACAACTTAGACAAAGCTTGAGGACATTATGCTACGTAAAATAAGCCAGTCACAAAATACTGTGTGATTCCACTTATATAAGGTACTTAAGTAGTCGAATTCATAGGTACATATAATCTCTGATTATTGCCGGAGACTGAGGGGAAGAGTGACTGGGGAGTTATTGTTTAATGGACAAAGAATTTCAGTTTTCAAGATGAAAGAGTTCTGGAGATGGATGTTGGTGGTGGTTGTATAACAATGTGAATGTACTTAACCCCACTGAACTGTATACTTAAAAAGTGGCTACCATATGATGGAAAATTTCATGTTATGTTTATTTTACCACAATTTAAAAATAATAAAAAGGCCACTGGCTAGAGTTGTCTCATCCTGACCCATTCTTCTTAAAAAAGTAAATTCACTAAGAGTGAGCTAGAAGGTTTAATAACTCTAAAAAGGTTTACATTCCCAAGGAGAGACACGAGGTAATTACAGTCAGCCCTCTGTATCTGTGGGTTGGGTTTAGCATCCAAGGATTCAACCAAACACAGATAAAAAAAATATTCAGAAAAATATATACCAGAAAGTTCCATACTTGAAGTGACCATGCACTAAGAACTATGCTGAGTCCATGTGAATGACATGATGGATAAGCATAGCCTGCTGTAGCCTTTATACAAATATAGGTTACTAGTGGCCCAGTGCACAAAATTCATGCACATTAAAAGGGAATTAATTAGAGGAAATATTTTAATATTGCTATTTGCCCTTTCTCTATAATAGAAGTGTCAGAGATGAAAGAAAATTAGTAAAATGTATATGAAAATCTTCCTCCTGTCAGAGTCTGGGGTGCGCCATGGGACCCAGAGTCAAGTTCCCACCCTCCTGCACACACCTCAAAATCATGCAAGACCCAGACCCGGCTGGCCCCACCCCCATCAAACCCTGCCAGGTGGGGGGCGCAGCCTCAGGTCCCCCAGCCTGGGATGGGGGGCGTGGCTTGAGGTCCCCCATCAAGCCCTGCCCAGCGGGGGTGTGGCCTGAGGTCCCCCATCAAGCCCTGCCAGGCAGGCAGGGGGCACAGCCTCAGGTCCTTGCTGATCGCTCATTACAGTTACAGGAACCCCACCTCCACTGTGGGTGTAGCCATCTTGTGTTACGAGACCCAGCCTCTGCTGTGGGCACAGCCATCTTGTGTTACAGGAACCCAACCTCTGCTGTGCGCACCACCATCTCATGACAGCCTTACAGCATGAGGGTCAATTTGCATATTACCACTTTATTATATAGGATATGCAAATATTATGCCACTAGAGGCCCGGTGCATGAAATTTGTGCACGGGGGTATGTGTCCCTCAGCCCAGCCTGCACCCTCTCCAATCTGGGATCCCTCTCACAATCCAGGACTGCTGGCTCCCAACTGCTCACCTGTCTGCCTTTCTGAATGCCTCTAACTGCTTTGGCCTGCCAGCCTGATCACCCCCTAACCACTCCCCTGCCAGCCTGATTGAAGCCTAACTGCTCCCCTGCCAGCCTGTTTGCCCCTAACTGCCCTCCCCTGCATGCTTGGGTCCCCCGCAACTGCCCTTCCCTGCAGGCCCGGTCGCCCCCAACTTCCCTCCTCTGCCGGCCTGGTCACCCCTAATTGCCCTCCCCTTCAGGCTTGATCACTCCCAACTGCCCTCCCTTGCAGGCCTGGTCCCTCCCAACTACCCTCCCCTGCTGGCCATCTTGTGGCAACCATCTTGTGTCCACATGGGGGCAGCCATCTTGTGTGTTGGAGTCATGGTCAATTTGCATATTACTCTTTTATTAGATAGGATTTTATAGAAGGGATTTGAGCATTTGATATCCTAGTGTTTCTGGAACCAATCCCCCTCCCAATACTGAGGGAAAACTAAGAGGCCCTGTGTATTGGAGGGGCCAGGCCAGGAGGCATACAGAGGATTAGCAAATGTGTGGAGGTTATCAGTGCTCCCAACTCACATGCCCAGACTGTCCCAGCCAACATTGGTACCTTTCAGCAAATCTGCAGGTTTTCAATAGCTTCTTGATATGAAATAGCTGCTCCTGGATTTCCTAATGTCAGAAACAAAATGGGATACTCATAATGTAATAAATGACACTGGAAATGTATGTCAAATTTAAATGTTATTTCTAACCTGGAAATGCTACAACACTATGAAACAAGCCTTTAAAGTAAAGTCTATTTAGCAAGGGTTCAAGACTGAGTCCTGAGACTTGCAGAGGGTTCAGGATGGACCCAGTTTTTGAAGTTTACATACCATTGGCTTTCTTTAAGAAAAATACACAACCATGTATAAAAGAAAGAGATCCTGTTGTTTGCAACAACATGTTGAACCTGAAAGACATTAAATAAGCCAGACATAAAAAGAAAAAAGAAGGCATGGTCTCACTTGTATGTGGAATCTAAAAATGCCAAGTACATAGAAGCAGAGAGTAGAATGCTGGTTCTCAGGGACAAGGAGATGGAGGAAATGGGAGCTGTTGGTCAAGGGGCACAGAGTTGCAGTTATATAGAGTGAATACTTCTAGAGGTCTAATGTACAGCATGATGACTATAGTTAACAATACTGTATTGAATATTGGAAATTTGTTAACAGAGTAGATTTCAGGTGCTCTCACCACACACACACACACACACACACACACAAATACATAAAGGTAACTATGTGAGGAGATGGATATGTTGAGTAGTAATCATTTCACTACGTGTAACAAGTCATTTTGTACACTCTAACATATACAATTTTATTTAAAAACTAGTGGCCTGGTGCACAAAATTCGTGCACGAGAAGGTGTCCCTCAGCCCAGCCTGCATCCTCTCTAATCTGGGACCCCTCGGAGGATGTCCAACTGCAGGGGGATGTCGCTGTGGGATCGGGCCTAAACCAGCAGTCAGACATCCCTCTCGCAATCCAGGACCACTGGCTCCTAACCGCTCACCTGCCTGCCTGCCTGATCACCCCTAACCACTCTGCCTTCCAGCCTGCTCACCCCAACTTCCCCCGCACCGGCCTTCTCACCCCCAACTGCCCTTCCTTTGCCAGCCTGATCGCCTCCAACTGCCCCCTCTGCTGGCCTGCTCACCCCCAACTGCCCCCCCTACTGGCCTGATCATCCCCAACTGCCCTCCCCTCCTGGCCTGATTGCCCCTAACCACCTCTGCCTCGGCCCCGCTACCATGGCTTTGTCCGGAAGGTCTCCCAGAAGGTCTCTCAGTCTACTTAGCATATTAACCTTTTATTAGTATAGAGACCTGGTGCATGGGTGGGGGCCAGCTGGTCTGCCCTGAAGGGGGTCCTGGATCAGGGTGGTGGTCTCCTTGGGGGGCAGGGCCAGTCTGGGCGAGGGGCCTGAGGTGGTTTGCAGTCCGGCCACGCCCCCATCAGGGTGAGGGTCCAGCCTGGGTGATGGGCTGAGGGCCATTTGGGGGTGGTTTGCAGGCTGGCCAAGCCCCCGGCTTTGTCCGTAAGGACGTCTGGAAGGTCTCCAGAAAGTCTCCCAGTCTAATTAGCATATTACTCTTTTATTAGTATAAACTAGATAATAAAATTTAAAAGCTATGTGTAGACGCAAAACTATGCATAAATATACAACCTGACATGGTGCCTTTGCTAGAGCCAATGCAGGCCAGCGGCCCTGAAGCATAAATGCCATCCACTGGACAACAGGAAACCCGCCCCTCAGAGGGTCTGTCTGAATTGGGTCCCCCGTGATAGGTGTAATGTTTATTTGTGGCAGCAGACCCTTTCAGCTGCTGGACTGGCTTCCCCCAAAAGGCCGCTGCTCACCTTCACTCTGTCCAGCTCCTTGGCCTTCGCATACCGGCTGTGGCTGATGTTCAGCAAATTGAAAATGGGCTGGTGCCATATACTATCCAGCAGCCATTTGGAGAAATTGCTGACGTAGTACTTCCTGAAGTCCCAAGCGGTCAGGATCCGCGCAGGGATGCAGGACTCCGCATAAGAGTGGCAGCAGTCGCAGAAATACTTGCCCAGGTATTCGCAGTATCGGAGTCGCTTTACAAACTCTGCGGAGCACACAGGGGATGAGTACCAATCAGCTGATGCTGAAAACCTACCTTGTGGCCCTACCTCCAATTTCATGCAAGGCTCAATGCTGATTACCGATTACATGCTGCTAAAGCCATACTCAGCCTCACAGCAGCTGGGAAAGCGGTGGTGGCAGGGACTGGAGGCCTTAAATCATGGCCATTCATGCGCTTTGCTTTTGTGGAACAGAAGTCGGAAACATAGAACCTTCCCAACGTACTGCTGGGTTTGGAAGATGGACGGCGTAAACTGCAGTGAGACTTAGGGTCTGCCATCTGGCGGGAGTCCAGACTGGGTCTCTCATTGGCAGGAGGCTAAGGGGGTTGGGGGGTGGGCAAGTCGGAATTTCTTCAGGCTGACATGAGGCCACAGAGAGAAACTCAAAATGGGATTATAGGTATTATACATATGAAAAGTGCTTTATACGTGCTAAAGCACTATATATACGTTAAAAATGTAGTATCCAAAAGAATTCCTGAATAAATCAGTGAGAAACAAATATAAAAATGCACACAGGGTAAGAACAGGCAATACATGGAGTGGAGAAATGCATATAACCAGTAACGATGTGAAAAGCACACCATCTCAGTAATGATCAAAGGCATGCATATTTAAAGACTGACATACTTGGTTTTGCCTCAACTGTCACAAATTTAGAGAATCCAGAGCAGCTGAGGCATGGGGAGTGGGCACTCATTCACGTGCTGACAGGAGCACTACCCCAGAGGAGGACATTTCCATGATATACTTTAATTCTTAACCATGCAGCATGAACCCTAATGCTGACATTTGAACAGAAATGCGAACGTGCACAAGTGGAGATATAGAATGGTGCTGGTTACAGCATATTTATAATGAAGTGGGGAGCAATCTACTAGTAAACATCATTAAGAAGCAACTGGCTAAATAAATATGGTGCACTCCACAGTGAAATGCAAGACAGCCTATGCAATACATGGAAGAGCACAGGCAGTGAACATCCAGTTACAGGTATGTAGCACATGATCTTGATTTTGTTTTTAAAAAAGAATACATGCACAGTCCAAAAGCTAACACTCCTGAAAGGCAAGGGAAAGGATTTTTGCACTTTTAATTTGCTGAAATAAACATGCATTGCTCTTGGAAGCATCATCAATAAAACATACTGACAAGAAAAAGGTACAGAGACTAATGTAACAAATACCTGGGTACCCATCACCCAGCCGTAAGAAAGAAAACAGCGATTCAGTTAAGTCTCCTATGTGCCCCTTCCTCAACAGTAGGCTCTATCTAACATGAGCCAAGGTTCATATTTATCATTCACCACTTGACTCCTATTAGTTGACAGATATTGCGAGAACTAAATGAAACAGTGATGGCAAAATAGCTCCCACAGTACAGAGCACACTGTAGATTCTGAATATAGAAGGACTTTACAAATAATCAAGGTCTGAGTGACCACAGAAGCAAACCTTTATTGAACATTTAGTCTGTGTCATGCACTGGTTAAATGTCTTACGCATGCCTGTATCATTTTGTGCTTGAATCTCTATGAGGTGAGGACTGGTACTTCCCCTACTTCACTGATGAAAGCACAATATAGGGAGGTTAAACCACATACCACAGACAAAAAAAAAAACCAACAACAGTAAGCAGGCAAGCAGGATTCCAACCCAAGTCTGGACTGGGGAAGCTCCAGGTTTTAGCCATCATATCCCACTTCCCATCTGCCACAGTCCATGGATGGGAAGCTCCAGGTTTTAGCCATCATATCCCACTTCCCATCTGCCACAGTCCATGGATGGGAAGGGCAAAAACGAATGTCTTTGCACTTGCACAGATTATCCTCACACCCAGGTCACACTCAGAGTTGACTTTTAAATACAGACAAATAAATACTTGATTCTTATTATCTGTAGTAGTTAATGTTCTGGAAAGTTGCCATGAACACTGAATTGAATACTAAAGCGTTGCTCCTGAGGGAAATACAAGGTTAAGTTCCTATAAGTCTCTGGGAAAAGCATTTTCATCAACTGATCAACACGTAAGTTTGTTTTATGTGTGTTTTTTGTTTAAAGACACGTTATTCAATATATTTTGCTGATTCATATCATTGAATTCAGGGCCAAAAGCACTGTGACTCTGCCTGAAAGAAACGTATCTAATACATACATTTTCTCTGTAAGGCACTTCTTGTGCTTAGAAACACTAGACAGCACTTTAGCGCTATGCTTGAGGGCATTTTAAATAGCAAAACCACCAACAAAAAGTATAAAATATTTTATAAAAGGTACTAAATAGACTGTTGAAAGGACTTGTTTACTGTATGAACTAAAAGAAGAAGGCAAAGTATTGTTTTGTTCAACTTCAGCTGGGAACGTGTGCAACAGGAAACTCAAATTTCAGGCAAATCAAATTTTTTGGTGTTTTGTGCATATCTGTGAATGACGAAAACATGGTAAGCATTGATTTTGGAGTTACAAATAAATTTTAGGGAGCAAGCGAATTCACAAATATGGAATTTGTGAATAATGAGGATAATTGTAAGTACATATATATGTACATACACTATTATTTTTAAAAATGTATTTTTATTGATTTCAGAGAAGAATGGAGAGGGAGAGAGAGATAGAAACATCAATGATGAGAGAGAATCATTGATCGGTTGCCTTCTGCACGCCCCCCTATTGAAGATCGAACCCACAACCCAGGCATGTGCCCTGACCTGGAATCAAATCATGACCTTCTGGTTCATAGGTTGATGCTCAACCACTGAGCCATGCTAGCAAGGCCATGCACTATTATTAAACTCTTAATTATGTGACATCTCTCTAGGGTTGACAAATTATTTGTTAAAAACTTATTAAGTACCTAATAATTATGTCTGAGTTCTCAAACTTGAAACTTTGAAAAGTCTATTGTATTGCATCTATCTTCCCCCCGCCCCCCAAATTAAAATCTCTGGTGTAGCAGATAATGAGTATTATTTTGCTTATGACAGGGTTCCAGTACATTTTATACTAAACTAGAGGTCCGGTGCATGACATTCATGCACTGGGAAGGGTGGATCCCTTCAGCTTGGCCTGTGCCCTCAAGCAGTCCAGGATGCCTCGGGGGATGTCCGCCTGCCGGCTTAGGCCCGCTCCCCACAGGAGCGGGCCTAAGTCGGCAGGCGGACATCCCCTGAGGGGTCCTTAGTGCTGCCACAGAGGCGGGAGAGGCTCCCACCACCGCCACTGCGCTTGCCAGCCATGAGCCTAGATTCTGGAGCGCACTGACCACCAGGGGGCAGCTCCTGCATTAAGTGTCTGCCCCCTGCGTGTCATAGCGACTGGTCATTCCACCGCTCGGTTGATTTGCATATTAGCCTTTTATTATATAGGATGGGCAAAAAAGGAGGTATACGCTGGCTCTTGTACTATACATTTCTTTCTTTTTTTAAAAAAATATATTTATTGATTTTTCACAGAGAGGAAGGGAGAGGGATAGAGAGCTAGAAATGTCAATGAGAGAGAGACATCGACCAGCTGCCTCCTGCACACCCCCCACCAGGGGATGTGCCCACAACCAATGTACATGCCCTTGACAGGAACTGAACCTGGGACCTTCCAGTCCACAGACCGATGCTCTACCCACTGAGCCAAACCGATTTTGGCTGTACTATACATTTCTAATCAAACTTAGCAAGATGGGAAGAAAAAAACAAAGGGCCTATAAATTTTCTGGATATAATTCATCTTTCCCTAACATCTAAAATACTAACATTTCAATAACCAATCACTCATTCATCAGATTTTATGGAATATATACTAAGCATTATATTATCAATACAGAATAAATTATGTCCATCTTTTTTGGTTTCTTCAATCCTCTAATTAAAACAGAACAAAACAAAGACCCGAAATCTGGTGCTTGACTAGGAGTGACTGTTTACCCCAAGGGACATTTGGAAATGTCTAGAGACTTTTTGGTTGTTACAACGCATAGCTGCTAGTAATGCTGCTAAATATCCTACAGTGCATCAGACAGCAACCCCAACAAAGTCAATAGTACAAAGGCCAAGAAACCCTGCTCCAAACCACAGTTGTTCTCATTTTAGGAAAAGTCAAAATTATAGGGGGGAAAAGGAAGCAAAAATCTACAACAGCGCTATCAATAGAACTTTCTGTGAGGATGGAAATATTCTATATCTGTGCTGTCTAATATAGTAGCTACTAGCCACATGTGGCTATTGAGCACTTAAAATGTAGCTAGAATCACTGAAGAACTGGATTTTAAATTTAAATTAATTTTTTTTCTGGTAACTCTGTGCCTCAATTGGTTCTTTTCCTTTATGCTTCTATCTGTTGTTTTTGTTTTGTGGTATTCCATACATCTTTCCTCTGTTTCCTCTTTTTTTTTAAGCTATATGTCTTGTTTGGGGAATTTCTGTGTGTGGTTGCCATTAATTTTATAAAAACTGAAGTTGCATATATACCATAGTTTTTTCCCTTTTGAGTACATTTGGTCTTCATCTTCCTTTGCTTATCCACACCTGTCCCTCTTCCCCTTGTATGTTTATATTGTCACACATTATCCCTGTTTATGCTGCAAGTTTTTGGCAATCCTACTGGTAGTGTTATGACCTTATGTTCTTTTTTTCAGGCAGAATAATTCCCTTGAGTATTTCCTGCAAAGGAGGTTTTCTAGTGATAAAATCCCTCAGTTTCTGTATGTCTTGGAATGTTCTTATTTCTCTTTCATATTTAAAGGATAATTTTGCTGGATATAATATGCATGGCTGGTAATTTCTCTCTTTCAGGTGTTTGAATATTTGGTTACACTCTCTTCTTGCTTGTAGAGTTTCTGCTGAGAAGTAGGGTGAAATTCTGATGGGTTTTCCTTTGTAGGTCACTTCCTTCTTTTCCCTGGATGCTTTGAGAATTTTTTCTTTGTCACTAATTTTTGACAGCTCCAT
This sequence comes from Eptesicus fuscus, assembly GCF_027574615.1. NCBI lineage: Eukaryota > Metazoa > Chordata > Mammalia > Chiroptera > Vespertilionidae > Eptesicus > Eptesicus fuscus. Next base: position 9,679,884 of record NC_072480.1, on the reverse strand, counting down.
TACCAAGTGCCTTGGAGAAGGCCTCTTTGGATTGAGGTAACTAGGTGTTCTGTTTGCTTCTTGGATTCGAGGATCTAGTTTTTTTTTCCATAGATTTGGGAAGTTCTCATCACTATTTGTTTTAATAAACTCTCCATTCCATACTCTCTCTCTCTTCCTCCTCCACTATGCCTATGATTCTGATGTTATTTTTTTTTATGGAATCAAAGAGGTCTTTCATAGGACTATTTTATATTTCTTTATTCTCTTCTTTCCTCTGCATCATTTCTTGATTCCTATCTTCAATATCACTAGTTCTTTTCTCTAACTGGTTCTGTTTTCTATCCTCATCAGTTCACTCTTAATTTCTTTGCCTGCTTCATTTTCAGGGTTTCTGCTATATTCTTTTTTAACAATTCAATTTCTTTGGAGAAATACTCATTTTGTTTATTAATTTGTTTTCTGAGTAAGATGAATTGCCTGTCAGTATTTTTTCATATCTCATTGAGTATTTTCAGAACTGCAATCTTGAAATCTCTGTCATTCAACTCACATAATTCCGTGTGTTCCAGACTGTTTTCTGGGGATTTTTTCATTTTCTTTCTGGTCATCTTTGTTGTGGTGGTTGTTCACGGTGTTCGCTGTTCTCCTTTGTTTTCCCATTTATCTCTGAGGAGGTCTTTCTACTCTGCTCCAGTAGATGGCACTGAATTGTAAGATGTTTTTCCTCTGTGTCCTCACAGTTTTGAGCCTCTGCGGCTTCCGTAGGGCTGTACTGCCTCTGCTGCTTGGGGGTGAGGTTTATTTTTCCTTCATGGTAATGGCAGTCCCTGAGCTCCAATCGTCTAGCCCAGTGGTGGGCAAACCGCGGCTCTTTGGCCCCTTGAGTGTTCTAACACCAATTCTTCAAAATAGACTCGCCCAGGCCGAAAACCGACTTCTGCGCATGGGCCACAAAGTTTCAATCGCACTGTATGCATGTGGTATTTTGTGGAAGAGCCACACTCAAGGGGCCAAAGAGTTGTGGTTTGCAGACCAGTGGGCTAGCCCGAGCGCCCCTCCTGGGGTTCAGTCACACAGGGAAACTGTGTTTCTACGGCAACAGCTCTTGGCCTACAGACAATACAGTCCTGGAAACCATCCAAGGGCAATGGGAGGCGAGACCTGGGAGTCTCATCAGTGGCAGGGCTCTGCGATCTACTTTCTTTGCCTGAAAGTGGGCAGCCAGGCCCAGCTGTGGGGAGCAACTCTGTAAGGAGGGTGTCTGCTGACTCGCAGCTTAAGCATGCAACTCAGATCTCATTCACAACGTGCCCCCACGGTTCAGACACTCTCTCTCACTGTTTGTGTGCACAACCACACAATGCCGCCACTCCGGTGGCTATTCCAACAGCCAGCCACTTGTTGGGTTAGCTTTCTGTTGGTCCAGACCAGCTGAAGAAAATGCCCACCACTGCTGCTGTCAGTTCCCAGCTGCGCTGTAGCCATATTCAGCTTCCCTCCCTTCTCTCGTTTCCCCGCTTATTCCAAGGAGCCCACCTTAGTTGTTCCAGTGTGCCGGTCTCTCAGGCATGCTTCTGTGTTGAGCAGGGACTTCTTTGTTGAATTATAGGTGGTTATTTTGTTGAAATGTTAGGGGGAGAGGATAGATGTGCCCTTACACTACCATTCCTCTGATGTCACTCCCCCAAATTAAATAAATTTTAATTTAATTTTAAGTAGCCACAGGGGCTAATGGCTATCATGGATACTGCAGTTCTAGAAGAAAATTGACTAAAGGGAAATACTAGCTAAATGCAATGGATGAAACTTGGTTGAGACCTGTATAGAAAAATTAGTTATAAATGACAACTTAAGGACAACAATGAATATGGACTAGTATTAGACAATATCGACAATTGTTATTTTCTTTGGTGTGATAACTACCCATAATTCTTAGTATTAAAATACTAGAGGCCCGTAGGGCTGTACTGCCTCTGCTGCTTGGCGGGCGGGTGTCCCTCAGTCTGGCCTGCCCCCTCTCACAGTCCGGGAGCCCTCAGGGGTGGGAGGGGACCTGGTGATCAGGGGAAGGCGATGCTCCCATCACACCTCTGCTGCTGCCACTACCAGCAGCACAAACCTTGGCCAGCCCTGGTTGCCTGAGCCTCGGGCGGCCTAGGGCAGCTGGGCAGCTGCCATCCAAGGCTTGCCTATGCCTTGGGCCAGCCCTGGGTAGCTGGACAGCTGCCATCCGAGGCTTTCCTGCACCTCGGACTGGCTCTGGGCGGCTGGGGGACTAAGGGGACTGGGGGACTCCGAAGGCAGGCACACGGAACAGTCGGGCCCACCTGGGGGCAGGCCTGGTCGTGCAGTGCGCCTGCCATCCCGACGGGGCTGAGGGGACTTGGTGCTGCCATCTTTTGAGGGTGTGGCAATCAATTAGCATATTCCCTCCTTATTGGCTGTGGGTGCTGCCATCTTTCTGAGGGTGTGATGGTCAATTAGCATATTTCCTCTTTATTATATAGGAGGCTTAAGTATTAAAGGGTAAAATGTCATGTTGTCTGCTGCTCAGTTTTTAAGTGTCTCTGTGAATATGAGATTAGAGGAGACTCAGGAGACATGACAACTAAATTCAAATGTATCGTTCTTGATTGGACCCTAGTACCAATAAAGAACATTATTTAAATCTGAATAAAGTCTGTGTAGTTATTTAATGGGATTGTAACAATACTTATTTCTCACATTTAATAATTATACTATGATTATGTTAGTATTAGGGGAAGCTAGGTGAAGGGTATATGGGATATCTGTACTATTTTTGTAACTATTCTGTAAGTCTAAAATTATCTAAAAATAAAAAGTTTTAAAAAAATTGCCCTAAGTATGGCAGGATAGTAAGAAGCTAGTGGGTAAGTGGAATGGGAAAATTGAGACAAGAAAATTAAACAAGGCCAAACAGTTTGGGCAGCTTGCAGCCAGATTGTGAATCACATGACCTTATCTTCCCCAATCAAGGACACTTGAGAGCAAATGGTTTAGACAGCTCCTCCCTAACCAGAGAATACATAGCTTAAATAACCCTGGCTTGGGAAAATAGAGAACAAAGACCAAAATAATGTCATTTGTGCCAGATAAACACAAGGACAGATAAAGTCTGAGGGACAAACAACAAAATCCCCAAAACTTTGGGATGGTATCACTTGGGGGATATTAGGCAGAAAAGATAGGTGTTAGAGCAGGAGGGGGGAAGAGGAGAAAAAGGGGAGTTTATCTCACCCACTAAACAAAGAAGTCAGCTGTTTTAGGTCTTACTAAACAAGATGACCAGATGTATGTATAAACATTCTGAGATAAGCCACAATAATATAGGAGACTTTGAAACTTAGTCTGCTTCCCAAAATATTTGGCAGCGGAGCTTTGAAACCTATAGGGTGGAGGGTATAAAACCTCTTGAATCCTCACCAGGCAGGGTGCTCAGACTAGCTGAGTTGCCCACTTATCTTTATGCCAACTATATTCTTAATAAATTCACTTGCTTTGCTTCCTTAGAAAATTCACTTACTTTTCTTCTTAAATAAATTTGCTTGCTTTGCTCAACACTGCTGTTTGTCACTCATTTGAATTCTTTCTCAAGAGCTAAGGAGGGGAGAGCCAACCCCTCCAACTCAGGGGGCTCTCTGGTAGCATAAGAACTACAGGAATTTCACAGGAAAAGTCCAAAATTATTTACACGGTTGGGTTGATAATGCCTCTAGGGTCTGTGCACTGCCTATCTTTGTAGCATGTTTTCTCCTCTTATTCATAGTATCTAGTAACACAAAATTTCATTGCAATAGCCTCAAGCCCTTTGCACATGGTGAGTCTCCACACCCTCCCCCAACACACTCTTCTGGGGATAATCACTTCCTTACAAAAATTCTCACTCTACCCACCCTCAAGCTCAGATTAATTTCCCTTGCTGCAAATCACATTGCATTCTTGACTTTCTCTTTTGTTGCCTGCATTGTTCTTGTTATTTACTTGGCTGATGACTATAAGGGAAGGACTATATCAACAGTGTGGGCAAGCAATTCATATTTGAATAAATTTAGGGAAGTACTTGAAAAGTTGGTGGAATCATAGTCATGTGTTCATAGTTTCTGACTCATGCATTCAATATTTACTGAGGTACCAGAATACAGTGGTTAATCAAATATACATGGTTCCTACTAGACTGGGAAGATGAGTTATTTAATTAAAATTAGTAACAACTGTGATGCATGGCTGGAATGGTCATTCAACATTGTAGAAGAATGTCCAGATAGATTTCTGCTTTCTATTTTTATTTCTTGAGGGGGAGGTCCTCAAAGTCTGCCTATCAAAAGTCAAGGGAACCCTTTCCCATAAAGCTCCTCTTCCCAGTTTTTCTGAGGGTCAGACCTATGGACACTCTCACAGCAGAACAAGTCATTCCTAGTCCCAAGTGGGCAACTTGCATTTCTGACTGGGCAAACCTTGATTTTCTAGGCCTCAGCTATCCCAGGGATGATCCCCTCAAACCCTCTCAGAGGAGTTTGGCTAGCTCCTTGGTCAGCTGTTCAATCATTCAACAAATTTATCTTTTGAGCTATGTGCCAGGCACCTTGTAGGAGCAGGGGCTAAAGCAATGAATAAAAGAGACAACACATTTGACCTAATGGAACCTAGAATCTAGTGAGGAGGAAGAAAGTCAATAATAAGAAAAACCAATAAAATCTAAAAAGGCATTTTAGGCAGATATGTGCTAGAATAGGAAGGAAGAGTAATATAATGCATACACGTGTATGTTTGTGGCAAGGTGAACATTTTCAATTGGGCAGCCAGGGAAAACTTCATGGCTTTTGAGTGAAGATGTGAAGGAAGTAAGGAAACCAACTTTGGGGATGTCTGCCATTTCAAGTCAGGAGTGAGCCTGCCACCTTCAAGGACCAGCAGGGAGGCCTTGTGGCTGGAGCTGAGTCCCAGATGGGAAGGGAACTAGGAGATGAGTTTGAAAAGCCAGTCACATAACCCTGTAGGTCACAATGGCCTCTTTATGAAAGAGAGGACAATGTTATGAAGTTCTCATACTAACTTCTCTCACACAATCAATGCAGTGCCCAATTTTGTGATTCTCTGCCCTGTTATCACATAATAAGCCATCAGTCCATTTCCATACTTACTAGGTTCTATTGGAGTTCCACAGCCAGCACAGAAAAAATTCTGAGCTGCTACTACGAGATCCCTCCTAGGTATAGAAAACAATGACAGTTACATGTCAGAAAAGGCCAATGGAGAAGTTTTCACTTATTGGAAAATAAACTGATATCATGATACTTTTCTTGGCTTGGGGCCTTAATTTTGTCATTTTCCCCTTGTGAAGAAATAGAATTACTCAATAGAGTTTTCTAGTTGAAATCCCTGGGTCACTAAAGCAGAAGTTAGTATGACAACACTTCCACCAAGATCTTTAGAGACTTCACACTGTGCATGCACAGGATCCTCTCTCCAGAGAGAACTAGAAACAGGCAATGCAGGGAGAAAGTTCAGGTAGACCAGACACCAAGAGGTGATGTACTTGGGAAGTCCATAAGTGGATCCAAAGAAATTTAAACAAATAAGGATAATGTAAGACAAAACTATACATTTCTGGTGAGAAACCATTTGGTGAAGTGTTTTCTATTGAACTATTGGTGCCATGACTTCACATGTGATTTGGAAATACAAAATAAGTTATAAAATTTTATTATACTTTAGGGTCAGCAAAAATGGTCATGGCAAAAATATGCAGAACCCTACCCATGTGCCTTTTCTTAACTACAGGAGCTCTCCTCAAGATTAAATTTCTTTTTAAAAAATTGATTTTTATTTCATACTAGAGGCCCAGTGCACGAAATTTGTGCAGTGAGGGCGGGGAGGGGTGGTCCTCAGCCCAGCCTGCCCCCTCTCACAGTCCAGGAACCCTCAGGGGATGTCCTACTGATGGCTTAGGCCTGTTCCCCACAGGGAGCAGGCCTAAGCCACAGTCTGGCCTCCCTCTGCAGAAGGCAACCGGGCTGATCAGGGGAAGGTGCCAGCCCATCACCCCGCTGCTGCTGCCACTGCTGGCTGCCACAGCCACCAAGGTGTTTTCATCAACAGACTCCAGTCTCTTCACCACAAAAAAATGACAACTTTCTTTAGGCATTTTCAAGATGTCTCTTTCATAGGATATGACATTTCTTTTTTTTCTATTCTCACCTGAGGATATTTTTCTATTGATTTTTAGAGAGTGTGGAAGAAAGAGGGAAAGACAGAGAGAAACATCAATGTGAGAGGCACACTTCGATTGGTTGCCTCCTGCATGAGCCCTGACCCGGGCCCTGGCCAGGGAGGAGCCTGCAACCTAGTACATGCCCTTGATCAGAATCAAACCCAGACCCTGACGTCCGCAGGCTGAGGCTCTATACACTGAGCAAAACTGGCTAGGGCAGGATATGACATTTCTTAGCCCCTCTAGCAGGGGACCTTTGTATTTTCCTCCAGGAGTGAGGTGGAAAAACCCTAGATCACCTTCTTGGATTCTTATTACCCAAGCAACTGGCATACCACAAGCTTAGCCAATGAGCGGTCAGAAAAGGGTTTCCTCTGCAGCTCTTGCACAGAAACAGGACTGCTGGTGCACCCTGGCTGTGAGGCTGCTGAGGACCAGACCCCCCTGTGGGTTTGTGTCTCCGCTCCAGCCCCCCTGTCTGTTGTTCTCTCAGGCTCTGGGCCCACGCCTGGCCCCTCCTCCTGAGCTGGTCATGACATTATGGTGTCCCGGCTTAATTTGCATATCATATATATATTGCACTAAAAAATAGAAGGATCCAATCTTTTAAAATTATTGTATATGATTTTTCAGGTTCATTATTAGCTACTTAAAATAGTCCCTTTAAGCCTATTTCAGTTGCTATGTAATGTTCATAATTAAATCTCAACTTGTTAAAACTTACAGAGCCCCTCAAAAGCCGGGTGCCAAGAAAGCTAACTCAGAAAAATATGCCCAACCTACCTTTTCCTAAAAAAAATTTTTCTTTGTCCCTAAGTGTATTATTTTTTTCCTTTTCCTACTTCCAGAATCAGGTAGGAACTGAGACAGTTTAGGGACTTGGGCCCAGGAACAGAAAAAATAGCGGGTAGGTAGGAAGACAAGTGGCCAGAGGAACACCAAATGAGCTGACTGCAAGAATGTCACCACCCCTCCACTCCCTACTTAAAAATGCAGAAGTAGCTGATTTTATTTCCTTATAACTGCCTGATTTCTTACAGGTGTTGTAACTACTGACCACACTCAGTTGATCAAGGTTTGCCTGCTATATGACCTTCCTAAGGTGGTGGTAATGAGCAGTCTGCCATCTTACCTTCACAGTACAGGTGGAAACATGGTTACCAGGCAACTCAGCTGGAAAGTGAAATCACCCCACCCTGAAATAGAAATTCTGCAAGCCCACCTTTTTCAAGAAGAACTGTCTCTTTGCACAGCCTGCTTTGTCCCCAGCTCATAAAAGGGGCCAAGCAGAGCCAACCCTCAGGGCAGTTCAGATTACCTTCCTTTACTCTGTGCTGCCTCCCTTGTGCTCCAGCATAAGCTTAATAAAATCTGCCTGTGGATGAAAGGGGCTACATGCTAACCTGACAAGCCCAGGGAAGGTCTGCATGGTGACCTTGCAAACTCAGAGACTTAAAGTAAACCTAAAGGATGGTCTGAAATTAAAACTTTTTAACTAAAAGCAATTTATGGCAGGTAGTCATGTCCTAAGTTAGACTCTTTCCTGAAAAAGTCAATCCCCTTAGTTAAGGGAAGCTGGGTGCCTGTCCGCTGGTGCACTAGGCCTTTCAGAAGCCTCCGGCGGGGCAGAGGCTTCTGAAAGGCCTGGTGCCTGAGCAGACAGGCACCCAGCTCCCATGCTTTCGCTTTTGATCACTGGTGCCTGAGCGGACAGGCACCCAGCTCCCCTGCTTTTGATGGTCCACGGCGGGACGTGGGCTCGCTGCCCCAGAGGCCCCTTCTGTGCCGCAGCACAGCCATGGCGCAGATGCTGAGCTCACGCTGCCGCTGGCGATGCAGCTGAGCATCCCACCGGCCCAATCGGCCACCCCAGCCACCCCGAGTCCCGCCCCCCCCCGCGTCTCCTGGCCAGTCGTGGGCATAGCGAAGGTACGGTCAATTTGCATATTTGTCTGTTATTAGGTAGGATGTCTGATAATTTCTCAGGGGTTTCTTCTCAATTTCTATATTGGGGAACCCAAGAACCCCAACATGGGTAACAGAACTAACTTGTTCTAACTGGACTGGAAGCCCAAACTGCAACCCCAACTTACTTCTGTGGTGGATGAACATTAACTATGACTTGAAATCTAGGGGGTGCCCAGTCTTCTGTCCCTCTGATCCTTGAGTTAAATTTAATTTCCTCTCCTAAATCCACACTGGATTCAAAGTCTTTTTGGACATGCTCTTCATTTACAACCTGCATAACAAGAGAGAATTTAGGAACTTAAACAAGCCTATATCAGGAATTGAAATTAAAAGAGCACTCAAATGTGTTTCCAACATTAAAACTTACCATGATAAATTAAAACTGCTTTCAACTGAACTAAAGGACATGGCAAGAGCCCTTCATGTATCTGAAGCCATCTGGAGAAAAATTGTTTAAAACACCACCCAGCTGAGGTCACTTTTCTTTGTTTCTTAGTTATTTTAGTATTTCATTTGTTTCCAGACTTCAAATTACTGCAAGTAGGTCACTGTGACCTGCAATGCTTTTATAGATAGCATTTTAGTAAATAGGCTGATAGATGCTGCCAATCAGAACCTTCTGTGGTTGTCAGACTTCCCCAGAAACATCTTCCATTCCCCTGCTTGGCTCCCCTCCGAACCATTAAATTTCCTCTTATCATTTAAAATCTGAACTCCTCAAATCAGCATTCTAGGTCCTCCATAGTTGGGCCACTAATATTCAAGCCTTATTTCCCAGGATCACCACTGCCCTCCCCCAACCCACCAACACACACACAGACAGGCAAACACATGCTATCCAACCACACCAAATCACTCTGCTCAATAAACACCTCACACACCTCAATGTCATTTTTGCTCCAGCTGGCCTTTGCCTCCTTTGCATTTCCAGAGATTTTTGCCTACCCCTAGTTTATTTGTTTATTTAATTTTATTAAATTTATTGAGTTATAGGGCTACTTTTATTTTAGCCTTTGCCACAAAGTTCTCTGTCCCCCATGAGCTGCATGCTGCCAGGGGGCAGAGTGGTCTACAGGGAACTGTGGTCGGCAGTTAGACAGACAGGAGCAGAGCAAGGACGATGGGCCAGGTACAGAAGGTCACACGGGGTGGGAAGCCCCAGGTGCCTAACAAAGGACAATTGTAGGGTGGGACCTTGACCCCAGGGTGACCTTTCCTCCCCTAGCATATATCTGGTCATGAGATTTGGACCAGTACCTCCTGATCTTCCCTCCCTAGAGATAACATCTATGCCTAAAGTTGTATCACAGCTCCAGGCCCAGATAAGCAACAAAACCAGCCACAACTGTCCTCTTGACCTGCTGCACCGAAGAATGACCCCTGCCTGGTCCTTGCCAATCAATCAGTGGAAACCTAGACCCTGAAAGGACACACCTGGAAAACTGCTGAATATTCTATTGAGATCTTCCCCTGGGACGCCCCTAAAATCTCCACCCTTAAAACCCTTAGGACAGAGGACCCTGCCAGCTCCAGGGACTCCAGGGACTCCAGGGAGAGCGCTGTCTCTCCCTCCAGGGAGGGAGGAGAGCATGCTTTCCTTGTGCCTTTTCATTTCCCTTTCCCCTCCTTCTCCCTGCCTCAGGTACATTATTGTCAGCTTCCTCACTCCCGAGCTCCAAGGGCCCTTCCTTTACCTCTATAACTTGTTTCCTCAGCCCACTTCTTCTAGAAATGACTTTTTCTACTTCTGTAATTCACCCCAAAAATGTTTGGGTCTTGGCTCTGAATTCTTTCCTAGCCAGAACCCAAGTACTGAGGTTGCTGAACCCAGGTTTGGTCTGACCCCACCAGTCAGACACCTGGAACCTCAGAACCAGCCTGGACTTTCAAATTAGGCAGCATGAGGCATAATTCCTGCTGATACATGAGGAGTATCTAAATCTTACCTACAATAAGATTTAAAAATATATTTTTTATTGATTTCAGAGAGGAAGGAAGAGGGAGATATAGAAAGGGGGCAGGAGGGAAGGATCTAGTCATATTCGAGGAGTATCTAAATTTTACCTACACTGACCAGCCCTGCTGGGTGTCTTAATATAAAAATTATAATATAAAAATGATAATAGCATCTGCCTAATAGGACACATGAGAATTAAAATGTGAATTTCTGGTGCATAATAAATACTCAATAAATTTCAGATTCATCCTTCCTTTCAATTCCTCCCCCAACACCCAGTGACTAAGGAAACATATACATGTCTGAAGTGAATAGCAGGCAAAATGTGAATTTAGGAAACTTCCATTCAAAGTCAACTTTTTTTGATACTTACTATGGAGCCAGATGCATTCAGGGAAACTGCCAGCTGATAATTAACTTCTGACAACATCCAGCACTTACGGAATACTTGGTACAGTTCTTTGGCTATTAGCTCAGCCGAATTGAAGTTTGGCTCATAAATAACACTGAAATGTAAGAGATGCAAAAAATTAACAATTATATTCATGAGGAGTATAAGGTTCTTCTTCAGATTTTCAACTATCTTTCCCTCTCCAAAAACTCAGAGGAGGCATCATATAAGAGACCATGCATCAACCATGGTACCAACAGTTATCTTACTCAACACAATTCCTCCATGTTCAACAGAGCAGCTTTATTTATTGAGGGTACCAAGACTGAGAGGTATAGTGAAAAGAGCACTGGATTTAGAGTTAGAAGACCTAAGTTCAAATCCTACCTCTGTTATTTAACAGTATTGTGCCCTGAGGCAACCCTGTCTGAACCTTAGTTTCTACATCTTTAAAATGGGGTTTTAAAAAAGCCTATCCATGAGGATTACATTAGAATGTATACAAATGTATACAAAAGTCTTTAAACACTATAAAAACGTTGTAGAAACTTGAGTGGTGATTGTTGCATTTCAACTGACTGAACTTGGTCTGAGATGTTCACAGAGGCCTGGAGTTCAGTATCTCAGAGGTGATGGCCCGGGGGCCTAGGTGAAGGAGGACATGAAAGGGAGATACCTCTTAGAGGAGCTACAGGAACATCCACAGCTTTCTGTGGTATTGCTGAACTCTCCAAGTTCTGTGGAAAAATAGAAGAAAGAGTAGAGAGGTCTTTTAGTCTGTTTTACTTAATCACAGTCAATTTTATAAGCACTCAAAAATAGCTCCCCTTCATTTCAGAAAGAACCACTTATTCAGCATCTTCATATTCAGTGTCTTTTGAGTTTCTATTATGAGGCTACAGCCAATAACCAAAGACGGAATTTCAAAATATACCCACCTGGCCTGGCCAGTGTGGCTCAGTGATTGACTGTCCACCTATTAACCAGGAGGCCATGGTTCGATTCCCAGTCAGAGCACATGCCTGGGTTGTGGGTTCAATCCCCAGTGGGGGATGTGCAGGAGGCAACCAACCAATGATTCTCTCTCATCATTGATGTTTCTTTTCTTTTTTAAAAAAAAAATAGCATTTAAATATATTTTTATTGATTTCAGAGAGGAAGGGAGAGGGGGAGATAGAAAGGGGACAGGAGGGAGGGATCTAGTCATATCCGAGGAGTATCTAAATCTTACCTACAATAACAAATTTATCAAAGTCACATTTGCAGGCCTCTTTCACCACATCACAGTAAGTCGGTGTTTTAACAATTGGGCTGACTTGTAATACAGCACAACCTAGAGAAAGAAAGAAAAGGGGGTTTTACCAACAAGAAAAAAAGTGCACAATCTGTAACATGCAACTCTATAGAAGTTAGGAATAAAAAGGGCTAAGAATTTTAAAATTCAGCTTCAAGAATCTTTTTAAAAAGCAAGTGTAGTAAGCAGAGAAAACGGCACCAGGTGTTAGATCAGCGGAGTCAGAACAAACCTTCATTCAGCAACTTCGGTAACGGAGTTCTGGCTAGGAAAGAATTCAGAGCCAAGACTGAAATTACAAGAGAAAATTTATTTAGAAAGTCATAGAGTTAGAAGAAGTGAGATATAGAAGAAATGAGCTCAGGAAACAAGTTACAGAGGAAAAAGAAGGGTCCTTGGAGCTTAGGAGAAAGAGAGAAGCCAGGAAAATGAGCCTTGGGGGAAGAAGAGTGGGAGGGTGTGGGGAAAGGCACTGGTGTTGCTTGTCTGGTTTTGCTGCTTCTCTGGGCCTGGAGCTGAAATACAACTGAGGCCTAGATGAATTTGATGCAGGTCAAAACCTCGTTGTCCTGGGAGCTTAACGCTTAAGGGCTATTCTCTGCCCCCGTTGTTTGTTTTCCCTCTGAGGGGTGGGTGTCTAGCCTATATGCCTAGCAACATGCCATGGGAGGATAGGTCAGGGGAGGGTCCGAACCGCATGACCAGTGTTATAAAGGTCAGAGGGTCTAAACCACATGACCAGCAATGTGCTAGGGAAGAAAAGGTCACCCTGGGGATGAGGTTCTTGTTTTCCCAGTTTTATCCTTTGCTAGACATCCAGAGCTTTTCTCCCCGGTGACCTTCTGTGGCACCTGACCCATCATCCTTGCTCTGCTCATGTCTAACTGCCTACCACACAAGGAACTATTTTTGTGTTGTTCTTACATTCACTATCACTAAGTAAAACACACTGAGTCTGTGGGAGTTCATAAGAGTAATTTGCCTGCTTTTACATATGTTTGAAAATTCCAATAATACAAAGGTTTAAAAAATGGTAACGGGGAAAAAAAATTCAGCTTCACAGTGAGGGAAAAAATATAGGTGACATAAATACTGTACTGAGTTGAATAGTGTGGTATCCCTCCCCCCACTACCCCCCCACCCCCCAAAAAAAAATCATGTCTACCCAGAAACAGTGAATGTTGCCTTATTTGGAAATAGGGTCTTTGCAAGATGAGGTACTACTGAAGTAGAATGAGCCCTAAATCCAATGACTGGTCATAAAAAGAGGGAAATTTGGATACAGACACAGATATATATAGAGAAAGAGATGTGAAGATGGAGGCAGAGAATGGGTGATGCGTCTACAAGCCAAGGAACATCAAGGATTACCAGCAACAACCAGAAGCTGGGAGAGAGACATGAAGCAGATTCTCCCTCAGAGTCTCCAGAAGGATCCAACCCTTCCCACAACTTCATTTCTGACTTCTGGACTCCATAAATGTGAGACAATAAGTTTCTATTATTTTAAGATACCTAGTTCATGGTATTTTGTCACAGCAGCCCTAGGAAACTAATAAAATATGTACATACTTTTCTACCCCTAATACCAGTCCGGGGAATTGTCGTAAGAACGTCATTAAAAAGAAAATTTAATGAAGGAGGAAGACTTTGGGACCTGGCTGGATAGCTCAGTTGGTTAAAGTGTCATCCCAATACACGAAGGTTGTGGGTTCTATCTCCGGTCAGGGCAACCAATGAGTGCATAAATAAGTGGAACAACTAATCAATCTCTCTCCCTCTTCTTTCTCTCTCAAATCAATAAATACTTTTTTGTTTTTAAAGAAAGAAGAAGGCTTTCATCACCAAGGAGCTATTTGTAGTCTATTTAAAATACTGAAAGCTACTTTAATGCCAAATAATAGGGAATTGATATTGTAAATCACTGTTAACTCAAGAAATAACATCATTGAAAAATGTGAAAGTCATAACAACTTGAAAAACTGGACATGAAATACTGTTAATATAATCATACTAGTGTTCCAGTGCACGTATTTGTGCACATTGAAGGGAAATTAATTAGAAGAAATATTTTAATATCGCTATTCACATCTTGCTAATGAAAAGAAAATAGGATTCTACTGAGTCTCCTATCTACCTACTCTAGGACTTCTGTGAGGATCAAATGAGATGAGGCACGTGCAAAAGCTTCACAAACATTTGGTTAAAGTGTAAAATGTTTGCACCTGGCTATAAAGCAAGTCAGGTTCCTGGGCTGAAGAAACTCCAAGGAGGCTAGTCACTAGGGAGAGGAAGTGGAGTGCTGCTACGTGACATCATTACCCAGCGCCCACAGTGACCATTTCTGGGCTGGGCTGGGCTGTGGGCCGCATTTTGCACCATGGGGTCTTGGCAGCGTTGGCTGCAATTTGGTGGGGTGTCACTCCAGGGTGGTGGTGGGGCCTGTGACCCACTTGGGGGAAGCTGAGTGTTGCTTTGTGGGCGCCACACCATTTATTTTTAAATGGCCAGTGCGTGTGATGGCAGTTTCTGCATTGAGCATCTGCCCCCTGGTGGCCAGTGTGCATCATAGCTACCAGTCAGACAGATGGACACTTAGTCTTTTATATAGATAGATTAGTGATGTAATTACATTAATATGAGCATATAATTACTGTAAAACTGAATTCACTTGAATAAACATAGAAATGAACACAGGTGTTTAGGGAAATAGTGTAGTCCATGTGTTACAGAGTGGTTATGTGAGTGGGCTTCATAGGTGACTGGCCAGTTTAACACTGCATTGCCCCATCCCAGCCAGGTAAGAATAGGCAATAAACTTCTCAGCTTTGGTTTCCTCATGGATAAAATGGGGGCAATGCCACCTATTTCTGTCTTTCCCACTATCTTTTGACCATGATCCACAGTAGTGACCATTTACATTGCAACTTAGTGTAAGCACAAACATATATTTAACTGTTAAAAAAGTTCCAAGAAGCACTCCTTGCTCATCCTCACTAACCTCACTGAGGTGCACACTGATACTTTCTTTTCTTTTTTCTTTTTTTTTAATTTAATGCTCTCATGACCAACCTGCAATTTAAATATATTTTTATTGATTTCAGGTTAGTGAGAGGGAGAGAGAGATAGAAACATCAATGATGAGAGAATCATTGATCAGCAGCCTCCTGCATGCCCCACACTGGGGATCGAGCTCACAACTCGGGCATGTGCCCTGAATGGGAATCTAACCATGATCTCTTAGTTCATAGGTCAATGCTCAACCACTGAGCCATGCTGGCAAGGCTCAACTTACAATTTAAAGAATTGACCTACCTCATGGAGTAGCATCTGTCACCATAATGTGATTAGGAGGAGAAGATGGTGGCACCTCCTCCCAGGGCCAGACTAGAAATAAAACTAAACTGGGGAACATTCACCTGGAATTACCAACTGAAGTCCAGCTGAGGAGAAGACATAACAAGGAAGGGCAGAAAACACCTGGAGCCTGGAAGGAAGGGGAGGTTACAAGAGGGGCTGACCCAGCTTCCACAGGCAGTAGGCCAAGAGTGAGGAGGAATCTGAGGGCTCCACAGGCCGGAGCACCAGAGCCAAGAGCTTCTAGCCATGAAAAGAAGGGGGCTTCTATCTCCTGGGAAGACCAGAGCTGGTTGAAGATAAAGCCACATTTTTATTTATTTTTTAATCCAGAGCACAGGATTTTTTTTGTAGCTATTCACTAGAGGCTTTGATGGAGAGAGAGCAATGTGGACTGGAGATGCCTGAGGAGAGGCTGGAGTGGGAAGCTTTCGGGGTAGATATGGAAAAGTGGCAGCCAGGAGATCTGCAATCTGTCATAAACCCCCAAATTGAAGTGGCCATTTTTCCTGAGATGTGTAGACCCCACCCAGAAGCCACAGCTCAAGACAAGTCAAATACCCCACCCCAGGGGATACAGCTTGTCCCACCCTCAGGAACCTGCTTCCACACTCTGCATCTCAATCACTGTAGACGAGATGGCAGCAGAGGCCAAGCCTGGGGGTTTAAACAGTCTCAGGGAGCCTCAGAGATTGGTTTGGGGGTGGAGCTGTCCGCCCCACCATCCTGCTCACTCTTCACAGGAGAGCTGATAGAAACTCCCATTTTCTAGCAGAACCCACTAGACTGTATACAAGGATCTCTACCCAGCTAAGGATAGTGAAATATTCTGGAACACTCTCACAGGAGTAGCTCTGGGGAAACACACCCACCACTTTCCCTGAAATCTGAAAGGCACCGCCCCCCCCTCCCCCCCCCCCCCCCACACACACAGAAGACCCAGAGGTCTAGACTTCCAATTCCACCAAAATCCCTTTCAAAAATAGCCTTTTCAGGTATTAAGACTGACAGCTGGCTGGCAGGAGAAGGCAGGTGGAGGCAGAATGCAGGGAAATGAGGAAGTTTGCTAACTGGGTTTTGTGCTGCTAACAAACAGGCCTGAGAGTGCAGCTTGGACCCTCCCATGTGCAGTCAAGTGCTGTGGGGACAGACACAAACTCTGGATCACTTAAAGCTTGTAACAGGTTGCTGAGAGCCAAACGTGGACAGCTCTGACATTGGCTAGCACCAAAGTACCTCCCAAGAGGCCCAGGCTTGGGAGACAGAACAGTCAGCCTCAGCCAACAGAAGAGCAGGATCCAAAGGGAGCTCCCAGGAGGCACTAAACTCTGCTGAGACGAATGCCACTTCACTGCTTTTTCCCTGCATTACCTTCTTTATTGCTTTGTTATTATTCTATCCTTTCTTTTTTTCTTTCATATATCTCATTTTTCTTTCATTTTCTTACTCTATTTTTTCTTCTTTCTCCTGCTTTCTCTTTCTTATTTTTTGTATTTCTTCTTTCTCATCTTTTTTCCATTTCATAATTTATTTTCCTCTTTTCTTTTATACCATTTTCTTCCCCTACTCCTTATTCTTATTTTCTTTCACCTCTGCACTTTCATATCCCTTTTTCTTCCCTGTATTTTCCTTCTTGTAGATTTTCTTTTTTCTTTTTTTTATTATTCTTGTTCTCTTTCCTAATTCTCTTTTCTTTTGTGGTTGCTTTTGTGGTTGTTGTTGTAGGGGCATATTGTATGTTTTTGTTTTGTTTCTTGTTTTGTTGTGTTGTGTTTTGCTTTGTCCTGTCACAATAGCTCACACAACATAGTCGGGGATAAACCTCACAGTCAGCCAGCCTGAGAAGAGATCCAACCCATGAATGGAACAATTGTAATCAAGGCCAAATTACAACAGGAGAGCCCAAATAAACCAAAGGACATTCCTAGAGCACCCAGTTCAGAAGATTAAAGAGGCTGCACCACAGAACACTTACTACATAAGGCCACCCCACGAAGATGGGGGAAGCATAACAGTTTGAACTAACACATGGAAACAAATATAAATGGGCAGCAAAAATGGGGGGACAAAGAAAAAACCCTCAAATGAAAGAAAAGGAGGAAACTCCAGAAAAATATTTACATGAAATGGAGGCAAGCAATTTATCAGACATAGAGCTCAAAGTAATGGTTATAAGGATGCCTGAGGAACTTAGTAAGAATTATAAGGAACTAAGTGGGAACTACAACAGCATAAAAAAAGAAATAGAAACCATGAACAAGACCAGTCAGAAATGAAGAATAATATATCTGAAAGGGCCCTAGCTGGTTTTGCTCAGTGGATAGAGGATCGGCCTGCAGACTGAAGAGTCCTGGGTTCGATTCCAGTCAAGGGCACATGCCCAGGATGTGGGCTTGATCCCCAGTGGGGGCTTGCAGGAGGCAGCTGATCAATGATTCTCATCATTGATGTTTCTATCTCTTTCTCCCTCTTCTTTCCTCTCTGAAATCAACAAAAAAAATATTTTTTAAAAAGAATACACTAAAAGAAATCAAAAGTAGATGGAATGAGGCAGAAGATCGAATTAGTGATTTGGAAGACAATGTAGAAAAAGACACCCAATTAGAGCAGAAAAAAAAAAAGAATTTTAAAAAGCAGGAGTATAGTTTAAGGCAACTTTGGGACAACATGAAACAGAACAATATCTGCAACACAGGGGTAAGAGAAAGAGAAGAAAATAAGGTATAGAGAATCTATTTAAAGAAATAATGGCAGAAAACTTCCCTAACCTGGTGAAGAAAAAAGTCACATAAGTTCAGGAAACACAAAGAGTTCCAATAAAGATAAACCTAAGGAGGCCCAGTCAAGACATATCATAATTAAAATGACAAACCTTAAAGACAAAGCAGCAAGAGAGAGAGACAAAAACAAACAAACAAACAACAAAAACAAAACAAAACCTACAAAAGTGTATCCATTAGAATGTGAGCTGATTTCTCAACAGAAACACTTCAAGCCAGAAAGTACTGGCATGAAGTATTTAAAATAATGAAAAGCAAGGAACTGAACTCAAGACTACTCTATCCAGCAAAGCTACCATTTAAAATTGAAGATAAAAGAGCTTCCCAGACAAAAAAAGGCTAAAGGAGTACATTACCACCTAATTTGCACTGTGAGAAATGTTAAAGGAAGTGCTTTAAGAAGAAGAAGAAATCAAGTGAGAGAGGAACATAAGTATTAAAAAAATTGACAATAAATAAGTACCTATCAACAATAACCTTAAATATAAGTGGACTAGGTGCTCTAATCAATAGACATAGGGTAGCTGAATGGATAAGAAAACATAACCAATATATATGCTGTATACAAGACCCACCTCAGAACAAAAGATTCATTCAGACTGAAAGTGAAGAGATGGGAAAAAATATTCCATGCAAATGGAAATTTTTAAAAAGCTGGGTTAGCAATACTCATATCTGACAAAACAGACTTCTAAACAAAGGCCATAGTAAGAGGCCAGGAAGGAAGGACCCTACATAATACTGATAAACATATACACACCCAATAAAGGAGCACCTAAATATATATATAAAACTTGGAAGACTATATATATATATATATATAACTTGGGAGAAATGTGTTACAGTACAGTCACAGTAGGAGACATTAACACCCCACTGACATCACTGGCTAGATCTTCTAGACCAGTGGTCGGCAAACCGCGGCTCATGAGCCACATGTAGTTCTTTGGCCCCTTGAGTGTTCTAACGCCACTTCTTCAAAATAGACTTGCCCAGGCCGAAAACTGACTTCTACGCATGGGCCATGGAGTTTCAATCACACTGTACGTACGTGCCCGCACATGGTATTTTGTGGAGAGCCACACTCAAGGGGCCAAAGAGCCACATGTGGCTCGCGAGTCGCAGTTTGCTGACCACTGTTCTAGACAAAAAGTCAACAAGGAAACCATAGCCTTCAATGACACACAAGATCAGATGGATCTAATTGATATTTACAGAACAGTTCATCCCAAAGGGACAAAACACACATTCTTCTCAAGTGCACATAAATTATTCTAAAAGATAGACCACATGTTAAGACACAAAATAAGTCTTAACAAATTCAAGAAGATTTAAATCACATCAAGCATCTTCTTGGATGGCAATGGCCTGAACTAGAAATCAGCTACAATAAAAAAAAATACTTCAAAAACAATCAAACACATGGAGATGAAATAGCTTGTTATTAGCAATGAATGGATTACCAATGAGATCAATGCATAAATAACAAACTTCCTGGAAACAGACAAAAATAAACACACAACAATCCAAAATTTATGGGACACAGTGAAAGCAGTCCTGAGAGGGAAGTTCATAGCATTACAGGCCTACCTCAAGAAATAGGAAAAACTCAAACGTACATCTAAACCTACAACTTAAAGAATTAGATAGAGAACACAAGAAAAGTCCAGAGAAAGTAGAAGGAAGGAAATAATAAAGATCAGAGTGTAAATAAATGACATAGAGAGTAAAAAATAAATAAATAAATAAAGATCAGTAACATCAGGATCTGGTTTTTGAAAAGATAAATAAGATTGATGAAGCTTTAGCCAGACTTACCAGGAAACAAAGTAAATAAAATAAAAAATGAAAGAGGTGAAGTAACAACTAACACCACAGAAATACAAAGGATTGTAAGAAAATACTTTGAACATATATATGCCAACAAAGGGGACAACCTGGGTGAAATGATAAATTCCTAGAAACATACAATCTGCCAAAACTCAATCAGGAAAAATCAGAAAACCAGAATAGTCTGAAAACAACTAATGAAATTGAAGCACTAATAATTAAATAAATAAAAAACCTGCAAACAAAAGCCCTGGTTCAGAGGACTTCAATGGGAAGTTTTATTAACATTCAAAGAACTAACACCTATCCTTCTCAAACTACTCCAAAAAGCCCAAGAGAAAGAAACACTTTCAAGCTCTTTTTATGAGGATTGCATTATCCTAATTCCAAAACCAGATAAAGACACTACAAAGAAAGAAAATTACAGGCCAATAACCTGCTAAACATAGATGCTAAAATACTCATTAAAATATTAGCAAATCAGCCAGCAGTACATTAAGTGGGATTTACTGCAGGGATGAAAGACAAATTATCACACAATCTCACTTATATGTGGAATCCAATGAAAAAAATAAATTGATGGATAAAATAGGTCCAGCAATATGGATGCATGGAACAGAATAATAGATCTCTAATGGTGAGGTTGGGAAGGGACAGGAATAGATTAACAAAGGAACATATATGCATATATTCATAAGCCATGGACACATATAATCGTTTGGGGAAGGCCTGGGGTGGGGCAAGGGTTGGGTGGAGGGGGGCAAAAAGGGAGAAAATGAGAGATAGCTATAATACTGTCAATAATAAAAAATATGAATAATAAATAAATTTTAAAAGAATGATACTTAATACTAGTAAAAGATAAATATTTTATTTGGATGGTAGAAATATTTTTAAATTTCTTTAACATATATATTCTTAAAATTTCATCTAAACATTAGTATTCAACCATTTAACACATTTTTATAAAATACCCATTTCAAACAAGGCACTATGCTGAATGCATATACAAATTAGATAAATCTCATCTACCAAAGAATTTAAGGAAACACAGTTGTATGCCATGGGCTTTAAGAAGTTCAGAGGCGAGCTCCACATTGCACAACTCCAGGGGGAGACATGAGCCTAGACAATTAGAGAGCATTCCAGAGCACAACTTACGTTTCATCCCATATGAATGGTACTCCTCTCCTGATAGAAATCAGGGAACACATCACAGTGCTGGTGGCAAAAAAAAAAAAAAAAAAACTACTTTGGAAGAATGGGAATGATGAAGGAACTAATGTGTGTTCCAAGAGAGCCTCGCTGAAGTAAAGGGAGGGAGGCGGGAGCTTATGAGAAATGTCTACAAACAAGTATAACAGGTTAGTATAACTGAAGCCTATGGTACGACAGAAATGGCAGGATATGCCTGGTGAGAGGGTATGGAGAAGTTGGTTCCCGGGAGGCTAAAAATCCATGTGGAACAAAATCAGCAGGCCATTTTAGAGGACTAGAGAGACAGATGTGTGTAGGGTCAATAATAAGGGAAAAGAGTTTGAAAGCAAAGAGAGAAAATTAAAGGCAGCAAATACATATGGAGGACCTAAATGCAGTTCTTACAAAATGACTGGCCAGAGGGTTGCTGCAGTGGTTCAGGTAAAAGGCAGGATTGGAGAATGGATGGAGGGGATGTCACTATTACTGAGAAGTCAGAATTGATTTGTTCACTAACTAGGAACTGGACAGGGGTATAGGCACAAGGAAGAAGAAAGCGTCAAAGATAGTGTGCTGAAATATGAACCACATGCCTTTTCTCTCCACTGGTGGCCTCAGAGGGGATGATAATCTATATTGCATTCCCTGGCCCAACTGGTCACACAGCTAGCTGACCAGCTGTGGACACCCAATTAAAGCAGGTGCCACCACATGCTCTTCCTGGTAACCTATACTTGGGGTCCAGCAAGACTAGGCTGAGCTGTGAGGCCCTGACTGAGAAGTCAAGGATATGGCGGACAGAAACAAGGGCTAAGGGGTGGGTAGGGATGAAGAAGTCAGGCTGTGGAAAAGGGGAATGAAGCAACTGCATGCATGAAGAATAGCAATTGCATTTTGTTGCCCCAGAAAATACAGATGCCAGAGCTGCCTTTTTACTGGTCAGTTTTATATTTCCCATCACTGGGTTCTGTGAGGATGCTCTATATACTTTCTAAATAATGTTCCTTTCAATTTGAGCCAGGTAGTGGATCCAACAACAATTTATTACACACCTATTTTATGCCAGGCATTGTGTTACATATGTGCCACAGGGAGTGAGTTCTTCCCTCCTGAAAGGGTCCTGATTAAAATGCAGGTAAAGGACATCAAAAAGAAAAGCAAGCATTCGTTTTTAATCTTTTTTTTTTCTTTTTTCAGAAAGGGGCTTGTGAGCAAGTGATAGAGAGATGACTGGTTTAGACATGTTAAGCTAGAGATCCTGGGAGGCCATTCAGGTGGAGATGTTCCACAAGTCCCAGCCATATTGAGCAAGCATGTAAAAGAGTTGCAGGACTGAAAACACAGATTTGAGAGATGTCAACAGAGAGGGAATAATGGAAAGATGTTGCAGTGGATAAAATCTCTGGGTAGAAAGAGAAGAAGCTAGGACTGAAGCAGGACTCACACTTAAGAAATGGTAAGAAAATGACAAACCCTATCTTCAGTTCTCAGCTTAGGAATCCTCCCCTCCAGGAAGAACTCCCTGGAGCTCCTTCTACTCTGGGCCCCGCTGCACTGGGTCCCTGCCTATTACCCAGTGATCCCACACAGCCGGGCTCCCGCACGAGAGATCCTGGAGGCAAGGAGCACATCTTGTTGCCTGGAGATGCCCAGCACCCAGCACCCCTCAGGCTCCTTGATTGTGGAGTGAATGAAGGAGGACTCGGAAGGGAAGAAGAGTTAGGAGAATGCTATGTTGACAGAAAGCAAAGGAAGATGGAAAACTTCGGCCATTGCCAAAAGGAAAATTAGGATGAAGTCCAAGAAAAACAACAACAACACATCGATTTAACCATGGAGTGGAGCATACTAACCGGTCCCAAGACCAAATGGCACAAATGATGAGGATAATATACTAGTAGGTTATTTCAGAAGTTTTAGACAAAGGATTTAAAGATGTACTTCCAGATTTAACAGAGGAGATAAATATGTGTAGAGATTACAGCATAAAGTTTTCTCATATTTGCCCCACTTGCCTTCATAGCCACTGTTTGAAAAAGTGGAAGACCCGGATTCTTGCTTTATATTGGTATAAAAGGTCACTTCAGAGTCACTTTGATCATTCCCAAGTGACCCACTGGCTTCTTCTATACTCCAGTTCTCTGTGTGCTGTTGACTCAGGATGTTACACTTCATTTTCTCCATTGCTGATATAATCATATCTGCAGCATAAAAGTGGGCATTTTCCTATAGAAAAAATCATCAGTTAAAATACAAAAGGATAATCAACTTTTTTTCATTGAGGTATATTAGATTTAAAAAAATCAAGAAGCAGGCACTCTCCCTCCCAGGAGCTACCTGTGCCTTTCCCTTTCCTTTTCCTTCCCTCTCCCATACCACCCCTCCACCCCCACCCCAGGCACATTGCCATTAGCTTCCTCACTCCCAAGCTCCAAGGGCTCTTCCTTTACCTCCATAAATTGTCTCCTAAGCCCATTTCTTCTAGGAATTACTTTTTCTACCTCTGTAGTTTACCAAATACACGTTCTCTTACCAAAAAAAATATATCAAGAAGCTATATTTAAATGGAGTTAATTAGTATAGCCCATATCTTCCAGACATAAGACATAGTCCACTGCAATCAATAAACAACCCAATTTGAATTTCTTGTGATATAAAACCCTAGGTTGGTGGTGGCCCAATGGTTGACATCATTCATCAGTCATGGCAGACTTTCCAGCTGAGCATAGACACTGCCTCACAGCCCTTCTCAGCTTGGGGCTCTTGGCAGCCTCCACCCTCTATCAATCAAATGCTGAAATGAAACCTACTTGCCATGCCTCATGAATCATAACAGCACTATCTAAAGGATTAACACTCTCTGTGGCGTAAAAAAAAAAAAAAAGTAAAAGTAAAATATTCACCTTTTCTACATCAACTGGAAGCATGAATGCTTCTTGTGAGAAGGAATTTAACAAAATGCTTCTTCCATTGATTTGAACAGCACCTGACAATACAGCAAGTTATTAAAAATAGAGAAAAAGAAGTCCAAAGATTATTTACGAAAACAAAATAATTCTAGGGAGTGGCTTTTAAATATTGTTTTTTAATTAGCACAACTCTAGAATAAATTAGGATGACAAAAGAAGAATGACTCTTCTGGTGGTAGGGCTTGCAGATATTGCCTTATTGGTGATCATTCTACAAGAGGCCCTTGGAACAATAAGAACACCTGGAAGAACCCTGGGATGGAGGAGACCAATGAGGCAGAAAGAGAAGAGAGTTATGGAAACTACCTAAAAGAGATGAAGAAAGGTGAGAAGAAACAGTCTAGAAACAGCCATAAGAGTCATGGACTCACTTCTCTAACTCCCTGCAATTGACCACAAACTTCCTGTTTGCAGAAAGAAAGTATCTGAAAAATGTCAGCTTTGTCTCTCTAAAATGGTTTTCCTACAATCAAAAATAAGAAGAAAATGCAGAAAGTATATTCAGTTGACTCATCCAGTCTGTACCCTTAAGCAACTCCATTACTGGCAATGAACGCCAGCAAAACATATGTGATTTCTTATTGTAGCATTTAAGTCAAAACATTGTGAGAGCCATAAAAGCTGGGTTGTCCCAATCCACTAAATTAGAAGAAAATGCTGCCAATGTCTTAATGATTATACAGCTTTCAGGGTGACAGAGAGACAAGCAGGATCACTCAAATCCCTTGCCTCATCTTTAAGGAAGCCACTGGTTCCATGGAAAACTTTTTTTTTTTAATTTCAGAGCAGAAGGGAGAGGGAGAGGGAGAGACAGAAACATCAATGATGAGAGAGAATCATTGATCGGTTGCTTCCTGCACGCCCCATAATAGGGATTGAGCCGCAACCTGGGCATTTGCCCTGACCAGGAATTGAACCGTGACCTCCTGGTTCTTAGGTTGATGCTCAACCACTGAGCCATGCTGGTCGGGGCCATGGAAAACTTTGAACCTCTTAGAATCAGAAGCCATCTTGAGTGGGCAAATTTTTTCAGAAAAGAGCAACTAGCTAGTACATATTGTAGGATATGCGGTCCATATGGCATTTGTTCCAACTACTCAGTTTTTCCACTGTAATGAGAAAGCAGCTATAGACAAAACAAGCAAAGTGTTATTTGTGAAATCAGGAGGCTGGCTGAATTTGACCCAGTCATCGTTTTTGTACCCTGAACGTAGAGGAAAGTACAGAGATAAATCAGACAGTGTAGATTCCAGTTCCAGCTCTCCATGTACCAGCTGAGTCTATGCATTAAAATTTCCTCATCCCTAAAAAAGAAGGAATTCTTACCATTTGCAGCAGCATGGATGGAACTGGAGAGCATTATGCTAAGTGAAATAAGCCAGGCAGTGAAAGAAAAATACCACATGATCTCACTCATTTATGGATAATAAAGAACATTATAACCTGATGAACAAAAAGATAGATACAGAGGCAGTAAAGCACTGAACAGACTGTCAAATTACAGCACGAAGGCTGGGGAGTGTTGGGGGGGCGGGGTAAGAGATCAACCGAAGGACTTGTATGCATGCATATAAGCATAACCAATGGACACAAGACACTGGGGGGGTGGGGTGAGGGCATGTGCGGGGCGGGGGGAGGGGGGGAGGGGGCGTATAGTCAGTTCCTGGTCAGAGCACATGCCCGAGTTGCGGGCTTGATCCCCCATGGGGGTGTGTTGCCGGAGGCAGCCAATCAATGGTTCTCTCTCATCATTGATGTTTCTATCTCTCTCTCCCTCTCCCTGCCTCTCTGAAATCAATAAATATATATTTTAAAAAATAAAAATAAATAAAAAAATTTTTCTCATCTCTTGAATTGGGGTATTTATTAAATTAAAAGAGTAGAGATTGTGAAAGTGCTTTGTAAATGTGTAGGTCCTATGCAAATGAAGAAACTGTGGAATTGTTTCTGACAGCTCAAGGGGTCTTTCCTTACCATTTTATCTAGGAAAGGAAAACCCTGCTGCTGCCACTAGAGATGCACCAATCACAGGAAAATCCCAAGTCGTAGAGGCAAATGCCTGTTCTCCCCATGGCTGCCGCCCACACCAGAGACAGAAAGACCCGATCACTCAGGACTTGTTTTTTTGTTTGTTTTTTTTAATCCCATGGAATGAATCCCTTTGCCAAGTTGAAGAAATACTCCCAAAAGACAGAGTGGTTTTTTAAAGGTACTCAGAGAGATTGTTGGGGCTGGGGTACCTATTTTCTATAAAGACAAAGTTACAGGATAATTTAAAATTGCACAACCACTTCTATGCAGTGATACAACAAATGATTTGGGTCAAGCGTATACCAGTCCCTAAAGAGACCCTTCTGTCACTATATAACTTGTCATAGTGGTGGTGGTTTGCAGGGGAGAGGGCTTTCCCTTTTCTCCGTGTTCTCTTCACTCTCCCCTGTGAGGCAATCTAGTAGGAGGCTAACCTCCTATCTGGCAACCACTAAATTTGCATATTACTCTTTGCCTGAGAACTATCCCGGCAGATGAGCAAAAATACATTAAAAAAGCCTATAATCAAAGTGTTTTATTTTGCTCAAATTTGGTTCTTATTTATAGTTAGTCCATTGAAAGATTGCCCAAAATCTGCTACTCTTCAGCAATGATTAATGTGTTGAAGACTATCATCATCTTTGACTTTTCAAAGTTTCCAATAGAGCAAATAAATCCCATATTTTAGGAAAGGGGAGGACTGGTTCCTGCTAGTGAGATATAAATACATACAAGCATGCACACATACAAACTCACACACAACACATAGGCAGCTTTTAAAATTGTTCTGACAGAAAGAACTTCATTGACTACTTTACTTCATTGACTAACAGAAATATAAATTAATGCAAAGCATGAATATAAAATAATGAATATTTTAAAATGAAATAAGCATGCTACAAATTATAACAACGATAGCTAATTTATTGACTCCTCAGTGGCATTTTGCGTGGATTATCTCTTTTTAGGAATTTCATTATTTTAGGAATATGTGCATCACCTCATAGCAATGGGAACCCTTAATTTAATTTTTAAAAAGAGTTTTGTATAGCCTTTGGGAAATTGTGGTTACTATTTTTATTTTTATAAATATATTTTTATTGATTTCAGAGAGGAAGGAAGAGGGAGAGAGAGATAGAAACATCAATGATGAGAGAGAATCCTTGATCGGCTGCCTCCTGCACACCCCCCACTGGGGATCGAGCCTGCAACCTGGGCATGTGCCCTTGACCAGAATCGAACCCAGGACCTTTCAGTCCGCAGGCCGATGCTCCATCCACCAAGCCAAACCAGCCAGGGCATGGTTACTACTTTTAAAACTGACTGTTTTCTAGTCACACTCTATCCAGGTAAATATAACAGGAAAGGCAAGTTCATTTCCTAGTAAGTACTTGTGTGCAATGGAGCCCACTCTGTCTGGAAACACCAGCACAGTGAATTGAGAGTTCTTCCAATGCCTGGCCTTGCAGGTAATTTCATAAGCTGTAAGTCCCTGAAGGCACACAGCAGCTCAAAATTAACTGGTGGCATTGATTATCAACTACATTGAGCTAGGATGGCATTTCCCTGCAGTCTAAGGAGAAAGGAAATACTTGATTTCACAGCTGTGACGGTCCAGGTAGATGGGCCAAAGACAATATTACATGAGTTAATGCACTGGCTTCTGGTCTAAGAGTAAACCCATGACATTTTTTTCTTAAGAGGAAGACAGTGAGGCAGGCTTTAGACCTTTAGACCAAGACAAAGCAAGTGTGTGAACGGACAGGAATGAGGGAAGTCCCTGACTAAAGTTACCTGCGTCAGTGGAAGCTGTCAGGTGAGAAGGCTTGAAACAAGCACTGTCGGCTTCAGAACACAGGGAAGCAGTCAATACCTTGGAGCTTGTGAACGGAGACATCCAAGGAGAGCGTCCTGGGGGCACTGCGCGCTCTTGCATGGGGTTAAAAGAAAAGTCGCTGCTCTTTGTACCTGAGCTGCCCACGGAGCCCACAGTGTCCTTCCACAATGATGTCTCCACCACGGAGTTCTCAAGAGACAAAGGTGAAGTGCCCACCGGAGAGGCAGCATCCCCCACAAAGTTGCTGCCAGGGTTCCTCACTGTTGGCACCTGAGGCGGCAAATCCTGCAGCGGAGGCTGCGTATCCTGGGGGTTCATCCAGGCAGCTTTGTGCCTCGTGAACCTGACGTCTGATGGGCAAGAGGGGCAGTCAGTGTCCAGGAGGCTGGGTGAACCGTCAGTGTCACCAGAGTCATCACTCCCCGCTTCCCAGGGCTCCACAGGAAAATCCTGCTGGCCCAAGGACTGGGACACCATCTTTCCAGGCTCAGGGTGGATGCGAATTCCGTTGTCCTACTAGATCAGGGCCTTGGCTTCACCGTGTGCCAGGAGGAGGGCTGGAGAGTTGATCTGCAGTGAGTAAGAATCATTCAAGATAAATGAGGGCTCAACCATATTTTTTTAATGCAATTTCTGTTGAGGATATGAAAAACAAAGAGTTTGTACTTCACCCTAAACAACACAGTTAATCCATTTGGATCTATAAGTCAAAAAATAAAATAAATCAGTGTGGTGAAGGCCTGGGGTGCAGAGCAGAGGCGGGCTAGAAAGGGACAATGGGGGGAAAGGGGATGTTTCAACAATAAATATAAAAAAATAAAATAAAATCTGTCATAAACTAGCAGCAAACATGAGGGTAAGAAAGAGTTTTCAAAGCATAAACATAATTGAAGAGGGTTTTTATTATAAGTATAAAGTTGTATAAGGATACTGTTGATAAAACAAATAAAAATGTAAAGCATCCATGCATTATTCCAATAAAAGTAAATGTCAAAACAAAATTGGAAATATTATCTAGAAGTAAAGGCACATTTTCAAAGTTTCTTATTTTTATTTAGTTTGTGTTTGTAATTCAACAAAGTAGACAATGGCACTTGAGACTGAACAATCAATAGCACTAAAAACATGTAACTTACATTAGCATATAATGTTTATATTATAATAGCAATATAAATTTATGATTAGTTTATCATAACTAAAGAACACAGTGTAAATCTAGAATCTATCTAAAATATGGTCTGCTCACTTTCAGCTCAGTTTTTAGTTTTAGTAAATGAGGTAATGATTAAAATGTCAAGAGCTACACAAATGAGAAGCACTCTTGTCACTGTAACTACAGGCCCAGCACAGTGTCTTTCTGCTCTTCTCCCACTGCTCTTCACACTGTACGGCTTCAAAGCAACCTCAACAGCAAAAACAAGGTCAGAAAGGGGAAGACCTGGAAACAAGCATTCTGCTTAGGCGAGTTTTACCTAAATAAAGGGTGGGGCACACAGTGAGTATGAGAGTTTGGAGTCATTTCTAGGGTTTTCAATACCATCATTATGTACGTAGATGGCTCCCACATGGATCTCTATTCCTGATCTCTCCTTGAACTCCAGGCTAGCATATTTTACTGCCTGTCATATGTCCAGTGGGCATCGTAACATAATACATACAAAAAAGACACTGATTTCCCCCAAACCTGTTTCTCCCTGGTTTGCTCGATCTCAGGAAACACACCTTCCAATAGCTGAAGCTACAAAATCTAGGAGTTATCTCTGATCCTATATTTGCCTAGCAAGTTTATATCTATAGCTACCACCCTATTCTAAAGTCACCATCTTCTCCCACCTGGACCTCCTCTATTTTTCCAGTGGGTCTCCCCACTTCTACTATTATCTATTTGTAATCAAAAGGTATTCAGAGATATTTTTTAATAAACTTATATCAGATTCCTGTAATTAACCTCCCTCCAGATCCCTGCCCATAGCAGCCCATCAAATTGGGAATAAAATCTAAAATCCTTACCTTGTCCTTACAGCATGACATGTTCCTGCTTTTCTCATTTATCTTTGTCCAAACCATGCAGCAAACTTTTTAGTCCTACAAACTCTTGCACACCCTAGTCCCTCTGCTCAGAATGTTTTTCCTCCAAATGATCGCTCATCTGGCTCCTTCCTGTCTTGTTGTATGCCTTGGTTTATGAATTACTTCCTCAAGAAGTCTTTCCTAACTACCTATCTTGAAGTTGTTCCCCCATTACACCTTATCACATCACCTTGCTTAATTTTCATCATAGGAGTTCTCACTTCCTGGTATTTTTATTGGCTCTTACTGTCATTCACCTTCACCACCTGACTATAAGCTCCATGAGAGCAGAGGCCTTGTTGTCTGTTCTCTGCCAGGTCACAGAGTTGTATACAAGGACTCAATAAAAATGACAAACTAAATGAACAAATCCAACGAAGTGGAAATAAAGTCACAAGCTGGAGAAACAATTTCTGTGATAGATATAACTGCTTTATTATTGTGGCAGAATTATTCATACAGAGATAGAAATAATCCATGTTTCATAAATATATGAAAATTTTCCCACCAAGCAAATAGACAAAAAGGTACATGTGAAAATTCTATGAAAAATTCTTGGCTTTTGTCTATTGGGGGAATCTTCTGCTCGAGGTCACATCTTTTGGAATAATGTAGATATGTTTATATGCCATCCTGAAACCACTGTGCAATGTCCAAATCATCTCTCACAAAATATCACAGAATACGGTGATAACTGGCAGAACTTGCTACCCTGAAGTGCTTCATCTTCCTTCTCCCAACCTAAAATCTTACCTTGTATCTCAATTGCTCTTTGTCACATCTTTTGCTCTCCAAAATTATAACATTTTAAATGTTATAATTACAAAAGAAAACCATAACTATGCTTTAATAAAATGTCCAAAGCACAGAAGCCTAGAGCAGAAAGTGAAGAACTCTGATTGCACCAAGCACCACCAACCCTACTTCATTCCCAGACATAACATTGTTATGTTGTTAACCATTTTATTATAACATTGTTAACCATTTTATTCCTCTGAGACCTTTTCATGAGCTAACATACATATGTCAGATCAGAAATATGCTTTGTTTTCTTTTCTATAGACACACATGGGATTATACTGACCATATTCTATAACCTACCTTCTTTTTCTCTCAATACTATTTCTTGAGGGTATATATCATATCATTCGTCTTAACTGTCTTACCACTTTCTATAGTATAAATGCATCATAGTTTACTCAGATGCCTATTGATGGAAATTTATTTTTAGTTTTCACTACAAAAAATATATAGCAATAAACATCTTTGCTCATGTTGCTTCTTGTTGGCTTTCTTTTACCAAATATTTTCTGTTACTAGTTCCAATTTTAATTCTGCCTCCATAGTTCATGATGACATTCTCTATTTCCAAGAGAATTATGTCATGTTTTAAGTCATGTTTTATTCTCAATTCTCTATACTTCATATCTGTTTTCGTGTGTGAGAGATGACAGATATAAAATCATATAAAAAATACAAAGCCTCAAACAAATCCCAGTATTTTTTATAAACAGATTGAAGTCAATAATTAAAAAAGAATGATATTATTTACAAACCTCCCAGGTACAGAATTGACTTAACTGCCTTGAACAAAAACAGACTTCCTTATAAAAAGTAATTTTCAGAAGCAGGTGCTTGCTCCACTTCCTTTAGAAACGTATTCTTGCATCACACCAATGGGTGTTGGCTTTTCCAGGTTATAAAATGATAATCTTTGAGAGCTGAAATAGGCCCACCGAGATCAAAGCCATGTCTAAGGTCACAGCTGGGTAGTGGCAGGGAGAAGATGACAAGCCAGGTTGAACACTCATTAAGGAACATGATTTTCTCTGAGAGGCAGATTGACACAGAGGAGAGAGCAATGATTGGGCCCTACTGATAAGTCCAGCCCCTAGTGATAAGAGGTCAACATGTCCATTTCTTGATCTTCAGATAATCCATAAGATACTATCATATAGTTGCTAGTTGTGTTGCTTGGTGCCACACTGCTTGAAGTCTGTTAGTTATTCAATTAGACAAATATTTCTTGATCATCTACCACATTGTCTTTATTTTGGTAGCACTAGGTTAACAGTTGTGATTAAAATAGGCTTCCTGCCCTCCAGTTATTTACATTCTGATGGAGGAAAGATAGTGACTAAACAAACATTCATACATTCCAGGTACTGATAGGCAGTAGGTAATGTGCGTCTAAGCAATGTGTGACATCTTCTCAAAGTGCTTCCCACTGTCATAAATGGGGTCTTTTGAATAAGAGATGGTTAGGTACAAAGATAAAATCAATTTCCAAAAACATTTTAAAGGTAGAGAAGTCAAGTTGCAAAGCTTACCGTCATTTCTATTGAGATTTTCCTACACAGGCAGCAGCCAAGGCCCTAGAGACAAAGAGAGACTCCAAGACTCCCCAGCCAAGTCATTCTAGATGGGTCCCTGTCCATCAGTCAGTGGTCTTGTCGCGAATGACTACATCACTAGGGCTGCTATAGAACCACATTAGTGGCTGTAAAGATGCAACCTTTTTAAGACGGTTGGACATGAGCCACCATGACCTTTATAGGGACCTCACAACTGTCTTTCAGACCATAAGCAGCCAGCACTTTGTTGGCAGATGAGGGCTTTAGCTCCTAATTTCCCTAACAATGTTGAAGTTACTTCTTGAATTGGCAGACTTGGGATTTAGGATTTCTCTGCCCCAGCACTACTAACTGAAAACATAAATAGGACCATCATAATAAAGACTCATCTTAAATGTTAATTCCTCAGTGAGGCTTCCCTGGTCACTCTATAAATAATGGCAACTGTTCCTCTCCCTAATAGTTCCTCTCCCCTTCCCAATTCTTATTTTTCTCTTTACTCCTTAGCCCTAATCCCTATTTTATTTAAGCTCAGTGACTAATACCCACTAGAATGTAAAATCTCTGAGAGCAAGTTTTAAAATTTTTTATTTTAGATATTGTTTTGTTCCAGAACTAGAAAGAGGCACATGTAGGTGCTCAATAAATATATACTGAGTATATAAATGAAAGAATGAACAAACAAATGAGCAGTATCTAAGTATGGTTATGTTGATTATTTCTGTTGCCCAAGAAAGAAAGTCAAGAAAAGACGTCACTGTTTAGAAAAAAATTGGAGATCATGGCCTAAAATATCTGCCAACCACTTCCTTAGAAAGGATGTTAGAGAATAGGAATTACAAACAAGACTTGAGGATAAAAAGTGAAATTTATTTCTATCAATTTTATGATGTCTTAATGCAAGCAAAAAAAAAAAAAAATGAATGGATCTTTAACCATAGCGTGTGAGCTCTTTGGTTAACACAGTTCCTCTTCACCTCTTTTTGTAACCAAACACGTCTCTTCATGCTTTGACTTTAAACAAAGATTCACATTCCCAAAGATGTTGATAGACTCAAACTATCACATATCCAACAGAAACCATGAAGATGTTCAATAATGTGATGCCACAGCTTCCATCACAGTGGCCAGGAATTAGAGTGAACTGCAATTTCACACAACTGCACCTTCACCACAGTACAACCTGAACACTCTGTTCTAATACTAAAAAACTAGGAGGGAAACATATTGCAATGGTGGCATCACATGGACTCCTCTATGACTAATTTACCCTTTGGCAATGACTCTTAGTTTTGAAGGTCTATTGTCAAAAGAACACAGAGGAAGCACAGAAAACAGTTAAGAGAAATAGGTGGGGTGGGGTGGGGTGGGATGAGAAGGGGAAAACTCAATGAAGGCAAAGATGAAGGCACGCTACGTATTTTATCTAGAAATACTGCATGGTTTCCCAAGACACATAAATCACTAACATCCTGTGGTCATTACATATGTCATGCTTCCCATTCTCACTCTGAACAATGATAACGTGATATTTCAGGTTTTATTATGCCTATTTGAGAACTGAAATGGAGACCATTAGGGGACTTGCCCAATGTCTCACCATTAGTAATTAGCAAAAGTAGAACAAAACCAAAAGTCTGACACCTGATCCAAAGCTCTTTCCACTGGTATTTACATGTTCTGTTTGGACTAAAATTAGCAAGAAATTTTTTATTTCGTTAGCAGGAGAGGGCAGTTGGGAACGATCGGGCCAGCAGGGGAGCAGTTAGGAGTCAATCAGGCTGGCAGGGGAGCAGTTAGGGGGTGATCAGGCTGGCAAGCAGAAGCGGTTAGGGGCAATCAGGCAGGCAGGCAGGCGAGTGGTTGGGAGCCAGCAGTCCCAGATTGTGAGAGGGATGTCTGACTGTGGAATCGGGCCTAAACCAGCAGTCAGACATCCCCCGAGGGGTTCCAGATTGGAGAGGGTGCAGGCTGGGCTGAGGGACACCTCCCCCCCCCCATGCATGAATATGAATTTCATGCACTGGGCCTCTAGAATATCTTTTTGAGGTTCTAAATGTTCTAAAATCTACTGGTAATAATGGCACATACCTGTGAATGTACTTAAACCAATGAATTGTACACTTGAATTGGGTAAATTGTATGTTATGTGAGTTCTATCTGAATCTCAATAATGCTGTCAAAAAAATGAAATGGGAAGAAGTACCCATCTCTCATCAAAACAGTTTAGGAAGACTAGCAAGCACTGGTATTTCATAGGTTACAGATATCAAAGGAGCATAAGCTATAAGTTAGGCTGTAAACAAAGGCATTGAAAGTTAAAAGGGAAATAGAGAATAAATGAAGGCTGTGGACTTCAGAAGAAAGATTCACTTGATGTGAACCCCAATAAGGAATTTATCTGCTGAGATGGACTTCCTATGGTCAATCAAGAGCCCAAATTTTGTGAATAATATGAGCCTGGAGCCATTTGCTGACAAGGGATTCTCATGCACTCTCTACACCAGGAAGACCCTCAGACTAAATCCTCGCTTCCCACACTATGCCCTGCTTGTTCATGCCACATGAGTCAACTATTATAAGGGAGTTCCTAGTTTCCTCTTTATGACCAAGGAACTTAGACCAGCCCCATCCAAATTGAACAGCTCACTCTGGATGCCTCATTTACAAAAAACAGACGTAATTGGAAACTTGGGTGGGAACTTTGGCTATAAAAGGCTTGGTTGAATACAATTTAGGTTTCTACATGAATCTGTGTCTCTTGAGCTATAGCTCATTTTCATCAAGTAAATGCTTTTTATACTTTACTAGAGGCCTGGTGCACAAGTTCATACACCAGTGGGGTCCCTCGGTCTGGCCTGTGGGATGGGGCTTTGGATCTCTGACATCCCCCAAGGGGTCCCAGATTGCGAGAGGGCACAGGCCAGGCTGAGGGACCCCACCGGTGCACAATCAGCACCAGGGAGGGATATAGGAGGTTGGCCAGCCGAGGAGTGACTGTGGGAGGGCTCCAGGGCCCAGTAACAAGCTAACCTATCAGTTGGAGTGTCTGCCCCTGGTGGTCAGTGCACATCATGGCAAGCGGTTGAGTGGCCTTAGCATATCATTAGCATATTATGCTTTGATTGGTTGAATGGTCGACCAGATGACTGAACACTTAGCATATTAGGATTTTATTATATAGGATTATAGTCTAAAGTTAATTTTAATCTACAAAGGAATACTTAATAAATGTGTCTAACATAGGTATAGAAAGACAAGAGGAAATAGAGGTGAAAATACCACCACAGCACCATCTAGAAAAATAAAGATAAAAAACAAGGGCTGGTAAAGACAGATCATCAGCATGATGGCCAGCAGTGACTGGGCACTGACTGCCAAATCCTACACTAAGGGCTTTGGCATCCTTCCTTATCTTGAAACCAGCACTACAAGGAAGGTTCGGCTGGTCCCGATTTATAGATGGGAAACAAAGTCAAAGAGGTTCAGTACCATGGTTGTTTGGTTAAGTGCTTATCTTTTAGAAATATATTCAGAAGTATTTAAAAGTAATTTACAGAATTTCTTGAATTTGCTTTAAAATAATACAGTGGGAAGTGCTGTCAGTGAATATGGATAAAACACAATTGGTCATATTGATAACTGTTGAAGATGGGAAAAGGGTACTTGTTTACTATTCTGTCTACTTTTCAGTTTGAAATTTTCCATTAGAAAATTCCCTAAGTTTAAGAAAACAAAAACAAAACACAACATTTGCTGTATCTGTCCATGTATACTTAAGTTACCTCTCTGACCTCTTTATCTATTACCTCTACACTCCTCTATCTCCATACCTCTCCTGCAACCCCTTTTGCCCTCTTCCACCCCTCTATCTTTATTCAAATTTATTCAGATTGAGATTCACCATCAACCTTTTTAAAACTTTTTCCCTACAAATATACACTATCCCCATTTACTGTATCTACTATTTTATTATGCCCTATATTTTTCTATAACACTCATCTTCTGGTATCTTACCCATCATCATTAATTTAAAGCTAATACATGGCATTTACTATGTGTCTGGCACTGTTCTAATTTTTATATATACACACAACCTATAATCCTAACAACTTAGGACATCACTATATTCATTTTACAGATAAGAAACTGGGCACAGCTAGTATGTGGGGACAGTTTACACCCAGCTAGTCTTGCTCCCAAGTCTGCAGTCTTACCCAAAACAGCACAGGGGTGAAGCGAAGACAATGTCAAAAAGCACCAAGCGCAGAGTAGCTGCTGAGAATCCAGCAATATCACTGACATTGACATGCTTATCTCTCTCAGCCCAAATATCACAGAGAACAAGTGTAAACTAAGAGTGAGCAACCAAAAACAAAACAAAAAACAAACAAACAAAAACAGGAGATCCCAACATAGTGGCCAGCAGGATGGCAGGGAGGGAGAAAGTATGAGTGAGTAAAGGAGTAAGAGGGGAGTGTGTGGACGTATGTGGTGTGTGTGGGGATGAGTGAGGGAGAGTTATATCTCACAGAAATCTCGGGGGCTGGCAGATCAGGCTCTCCTGGATGCAGAGACCCTGCTACTGCCACAGGCATTCCCAGACCAATACGGCTCTGGCGGGGAGCCCATGCCATCTTGAAGAGGGCAGCTGGGGAGGCCAGGAACACAGCCACACCAACACCCAGACTGTCCTTGGACACTATCCTAAACTCACGCAGTGAGCTGCTGGCCAGCCATAACTTGCAAGGGATGACTGCCACTGCCACATCCCTACAGTGAGTGGCATGCTACCTCGCCTCAGGCTCCCAGACATCCGCAGTGAGTGCACACCAGAGAGAACTCTTGCACTGCGCTAAAGAACCCCATGCTCCAGGATCCTACTCTTTAGGATGCCACACTGAGTTCACATCAGGGAGATCCCATGTCCCTCCCTGCCCAGGCCCATGCTGATGGTCCCAGCCAGAGACACCTGGCACAGCACCCCACCCAGACC
Source organism: Eptesicus fuscus (assembly GCF_027574615.1). Taxonomy (NCBI): domain Eukaryota; kingdom Metazoa; phylum Chordata; class Mammalia; order Chiroptera; family Vespertilionidae; genus Eptesicus; species Eptesicus fuscus. The sequence continues at coordinate 9,642,639 of NC_072480.1, read as the reverse complement.
CCAGGACCATGCTGATGTGCAAGCCAGAGGTATCCAGCGTGGCACCCAACCCAAGGCCCTCGGACCTCACTAAATGTGTTAGCCAGTGGCACCCAAAACCCCACCCAGGCCCCAGGACCATGCTAAATGTGTGATCCAGAGGCACCTGGTGCCCCACTCAGGCTCCAGGACCAAGCTAATGGTGTGAGCTGGAGGTACCCAGTGCAGGACTCCCTCAGGCCCCAGGACCATGCTGATGGTGTGAGCCTGAAGGACCTAGGGCACCACCCTTCCCTGGGCGCCAGCTCTGCAGTGAATTGCATGCCAGAGGCTCTGGGACCTCATAGGGCAGTGGTCAGCAAACTGCAGCTCGCAAGCCACATGTGGCTCTTTGGCCCCTTGAGTGTGGCTCTTCCACAAAATACCATGTGCAGGCTCATATGATTGAAACTTCATGGCCCATGTGCAGAAGGCGGTTTTCGGCTCTCAAAAGAAATTTCAATCGTTGTACTGTTGATATTTGGCTCTGTTGACTAATGAGTTTGCCGACCACTGTCATATGGAGTCCCACACCAGAGAAATTGTGCATGAGCCCCTGAAAACCCCCAGCATCTGCAATGGACAACTGAGGGACCAGGCATGTGGAGGAAGGGAGTAAAACTCAGAGCAGAGACAATAAAGGCATAAGATTCAAGGCAGACCCAGCCTCTGAGCTAAGGATCCCTGGACCATTAGACCACTAGGGGCTTCAACCTCTTGGACCTCAAGCAGGTTGCCCAGGGCCAGAAAGAGAGAACAACTCACATTACATAGAAATAAATACAAAGGAACAGCAAAAATGGGGAGACAAAAAAAAAATCCCCCAAGGAAAGAAAAGGAGGACTCACTAGAAAAGGAACTAAATGAAATGGAGGCATGCAATTAGTGAGAAAGAATTCAGAGTAATGGTTATAAGGATGTGCAAATGTCTGGAAAGAAATTTACCAACATGTGTACGAATCAAGAGGACATGAAGAATGACATAGCTGCAATAAAGAACACAAGGGAAGGTTTCAACAGCAGACTAGAAGAACCTGAGGACTGAATCAGTAAGTTAGAAGACAGGGTAGAAAAAAAATCACCCAATCTGAACAGGATTTGGGGCGGGGGTGTTAAAAAGCAGGAGAGTTTAAATGAAAAGAAGCAACATTCACATAATAGAAGGGCCAGAAGGAGAAGAAGCTGATCAAGGAATAGAAAACCTATTTGAAGAAATAATGACAGAAAACTTCCCTGACTTGGGGAAGAAAAAAGTGACACAGCACAGAGTCCCAAACAAGATAAACCCAAAAAGAGCCACACTAAGACACATCATAATTACAATGGCAAATTTTAACGACAAAGAAAAAATTTTAAGGGCTGCAAGAGAGAGACAGAAAGTTACCTATAAGGGATCATCCATTAGACACTATCGAATGATTTCTCAACAGAAACACATCATGCCAGAAGGAAATGGAATGAAATATACAAAGAGATGAAAACCAAGCGACTAGCCCTGACTGGTTTGGCTCAGTGGATAGAGCATCGGCCTGCAGACTCAAGGGTCCCAGGTTTGATTCCCGTCAAGGGCATGTACCTTGGTTGAAGGCACATCCCCAATGAGGGGTGTGCAGAAGGCAGTTGATCAATGTTTCTCTCTCATCGATGTTTCTAACTCTCTATCCCTCTCCCTTCCTTTCTGTAAAAAATCAATAAAACCAAAGAATATTCATGATAAAATAGTAAAATAATGGGAAGTGGCAAGTTTAAAAAAAAAACAACACCAAGTGACTAAATCCAAGAATACTATACCCAGCAAGACTATCATTCAAAATTGAAGGTGAAATCAGGAACTTCATAGCCAAAAACAAACTTAGGGAGTTTATTACAACCAAATCAGCAATGCAAGAAATACTAAAAGGACTGGTGTAAGAAGAAAGAATAGAAAAAGAGGGAGAAACACAAACATAAAAAAGAAAAATGGCAACAAGTAAGTACCTATCAATAATAACCTTAAAAGAAAGTGGATTAAATACCCCAATCAAAATACATAGAGTGGCAGAATGGATAAGAATACATGACTGATATATATATTATCTACAAGAGACACACCTCAGAACAAAGGACTCACACAGACTGTAAGAGAAGGGATGGAAAAAATTTTTCAGGCAAATGAAAATGAAAAGAAAGCTGGGGTAGCAATACTTACATCTGGCAAACTAGACCTCAAAATGAAGGCCATAACAAGAGATAAGGAAGGCCACTTCAAAATACCAAAGGGATCGATACAACAAGAGGATATAACTCTGGTAAATATATATGCACCCAATATAGGAACAACTCTATACCAACAAACTGGACAACCTAGATGAAATGGACATATTCCTTAAAAAAAAGCAGTCTTCCAAAACTCAATAATCAGGAAGAATCAGTAAACCTGAATAGGCCGATAACTACTGATGAAATTGAAGCAGTAATTTAAAAAAAATTACAGAAAACAAAAGCCCTGGTCTGGATGGCTTCACAGGGTAGTTTTACCAAACATTCAAAGAATTAACACCTACCCTCCTCAGACTATCCCAAAAAATTCAAGAGGAAGGAACACTTCCAAGCTCTTTTTATGAAGCCAGTATTAACCTAATCCCCAAACCAGATAAAAGGACTACACAGAAAGATCATTACAGGCCAATATTCCTGATGAACATAGATGGTAAAATTCTCAACAAAATATTAGCAATACATTAAAAAGATCAGAAACCATGATCAAGTTGGAATTATTCCAGGGATGCAAGGCTAGTACAATATCCACAAATCTATAAACATGATACATCACATAAACAAATTGAAAGACAAAAAGCACATGATCATATCAATTCATGCAGAAAAAGCATTTGACAAAAACCAACACCCTTTTTTTATTGTTGTTTTTAAATATATTTTTATTGATTTCAGAGAGGAAGGGAGAGGTAGAAAGAGATAAAAATGTCAATGATGATGAGAGAATCATTGATTGGTTGCCTCCCGCACACCCACTACTGGGGATTGAGCCCAAAACCCAGGCATGTGCCCTTGACATGAATGGAACCTGGGACCTTTCAGTCTGAAGGCCAACGCTCCATCCATTGAGCCAAACCAGACAGAGCCCAACACATTTTTGATAAAAAAAACTCTCAGCAATGTGGAAATAGAGGTATCATACCTCAACATAATAAAAGCCTTATATGACAAACCTACAGCCAACATCATACTCAATGGGCAAATACTAAAACCATTTCCCCTAAGAACAGGAACAAGACAGGGATGCTCACTTTTACTACTCCTCTTCGACATAGTACTGGGAGTGCTAGCCATAGTGATCAGACAAGAAGAAGCTATAACAGGCATCTAAATTGGAAAAGAAGAAGTAAAACTGTCATTATTTCTAGATGATATTGTACATAGAAAAGCCTAAAGACTCCATAAAAAAACTACTAGATTTAATAAATGAATTTGGCAATGTAGCAGGTTACAAAATTAATATATAGAAATCTATGGCATTTTTATACACCAATAATGAACTCACAGAAAGAAAAACTAAAAAAAAAAAATCCCATTTACCATTGCAACAAAAAAATTAAGATACCTAGGAATAAACTTAACTAAGGAGATAAAAGACCTATGCTTGGAAAACTACAGGATGCTGAAAAAGAGATAAAGATATAAACACATGGAAGATTATATCATGTTCATGAATTGGTAGAATCAACATCATTAAAATGTCCATACTACCCAAAGCAATCTATAGATTCAATGCAATCCTCATTAAAATAACAATGGCATATTTCACAGACTCAGAAAAAACTCTCAAAAAATTTATATGGAATAAATTTTTTAAAAAAAGACCCTGAATAGCTGCATCAATCAAGAAAGAACAAAATTGGAGGGATCACAGTGGCTTTGTAATATAACTTGTAATATATCAAGTTATATTACAAAGCCACTGTAATCAAAACAGCCTGGTACTGGCATAAGGACAGACATATAGACCAATGGAACAGAACAGAGAACCCAGAAATCGACCCAAACCACTATGCTCAATTAATATTTGACAAAAGAGGCAAGAGCATACAATGGAGTCAAGTCAGTCTCTTCAATAAGTGGTGTTGGGAAAATTGGACAGATACATGCAAAAAAATGAAACTATACTGCCAACTTACACCATACACAAAAATAAATTCAAAATGGATAAAAGATTTAAATACAAAAAGGGAAACCATAAAAATCTTAGGAGAATCCATAGGCAGCAACATATCTCCTAGCAATATGTTTACCGATACATTTCCTAGGACAATGGAAACTAAGGAGAAAATAAACTAATGGGACTACACCAAATATAAAACTCCCGACAGCAAAAGAACCATCAACAAAACAACAAGATAGGCCACTGCATGGGAGAACATACTTGCCAATGTTACGTCTGATAAGGGTTTAATCTCTAAAATTTATAGGAAACTCATACAACTTAACAAAAGGAAGATAAACAATCCAATTACAAAATGGGCAAAGGACCTAAATAGACACTTCTCGGAAGTGGACATACAGAAGGCCAAGAGACATGAAAAAACTAGAAGCCCGTTGCACGAAGTTTCGTGCAATAGACCTTCCTTCACCTGGCTGCAGGTGCCAGTTTTCCGCCAGCAGCAGTTTTCCTCTGGCCACCCGCGGATTGGAGCGCCTCCCGCCAGCGCGATCGGCCACCCTGAGAGGAACTCCGATCGGGAGGCGCTCCGATCCACGCGTGGCCAGAGGAAAACTGCTGCTGGCGGAAAACTGGTGCTGGCAGCCACGCAATCGGCCACCCCGAGTTCCGCCACCGGCGCCTTCCGCCGGCTCCATCGGTCCTCCCGCAGTGCCAGCTGTTGGGGCTGGCGGGAGGAATGGGAGGCGGGGACTCGTGAGTCCCTGCCCCCCGCTCCTCCTGCCAGGCCAATTGGCCACCCCAAGTCCCACCACCAATCTGCCACCGGCCCAATTGTGGGCATAGCAGAGTGATGGTTATTTGCATACTTCCCTTTCATTAGGTAGGATGCGCAAAGTCACTAATCATCAGAAACGTGCAAATTAAAACTACAATGCAGTGTTACCTCACATCTGTCTGAATGGCTACCATCGACAAATCAACAAATGACAAGTGCTGGTGAGGATGTGGAGAAAAGGGAACCCTGCTACACTGCTGGTGGGAATGCAGACTGGTGCAGCCACAATGGAAAACAATATGGAGTTTCCTCAAAAAATTAAAAATGGAACTCCCATTTGACCCAGTGATCCCAATTCTAGGAATATATCCTAAGAGACTGAAAAACCAATGAGAAAGAATGCATGCACCCCTATGTTCATAGTAGTTCAATTTACAATAGCTAAGATTTGGAAACAACCCAAGTGCCAGTCCACAGATGAGTGGATTAAAAACTTTGGTACATCTACACAATGGAATACTACGCTGCTGTAAGAAAGAAAGAACTCTTATCATTTGCAACAGCATAGATGGACCTGAAGAGCATTATTCTAAGTGAAATAAGCCAGTCAGAGAAAGATAAGTATGACTTGATCTCACTCATTTGTGAAATATAATAAACAACATAAACTGATAAACAAAAAATAGATCCAGAGACATAGAAACATCGAACCGATCATCAAACCTCAAAGGGAAGGCAGAAGAGGGTCTGGGGGACATTTGGGGGCGAGTAGGGTAATAGATCAACCAAAGAATTTGTATGCATATAAGCATAACCAATATAACCAATGGACACAGACAATAGGGGGGTGAAGGCCTGGGCTGGGAGGTGTGGGCGGTCATAAAGAGGTCAATGGGAGGAAAGGGGGACATATGTAATACTTTCAACAATAAAAAAATTTAAAAATAATCCTATCTAATAAATCCTATCTAATAAAAGGGTAATATGCAAATTGACCATCACTCCAACACACAAGATGGCCACCACCATGTGGTCAAAGATGGCCGCCCCCATGTGGACACAAGATGCCACCACAAGATGGCTAGCAGGGAGAGCAGTTGGGAGGGACCAGGCCTGCAAGTGAGGGCAGTTGGGGGCAATAAGGCCTGCAGGAAAGAGTAGTTAGGGGTGACCGGGCCGGCAGAGGAGGGCAGTTGGGGATGACCAGGCCTGCAAGGGAGGCCAGTTGGGAGGAACCAGGCCTGCAAGGGAGGGCAGTTGGGGGCAATCAGGCCTGCAGGGGAGGGAAGTTAGGGGTGACCAGGCCAGCAGGAGGAGGGCAATTAGGGGGGACCAGCCCTGCAGGGGAGGGCAGTTGTGGGTGGCCAGGCCTGCAGGGGAGGGCAGTTAGGGTCAATAGGGCCAGCAGGGGAGCAGTTAGGTGTTGATCAGGCTGGCAGGGGAGTGGTTAGGGGGTGATCTGGCTGGCAGGCAGAAGCAGTTCGTGGCAATCAGGCAGGCAGGCAGGTGAGCAGTTGGGAGCCAGAAGTCCTGGATTGTGAGAGGGATGTCCAAGTGCCTAATAAAAGGGTAATATGCAAATTGACCGTCACTACAACACACAAGATGGCCGCCCCCATGTGGACATAAGATGCCGCCACAAGATGGCCAGCAGGGGAGGGCAGTTGTGGGCGATCAGGCCAGCAGTCAGGCATCCCTCGAGGGGTCCCAGATTGAAGACAGTGCAGGCTGGGCTGAGGAACACCCTCCCCCCACACCATGCACTAATTTCATGCACCAGGCCTCTAGTAAATAAATAAAATAAAATAAAATCATGACATTTTTATATGTGAGAATAAAATAAAAACAAATGCTGCATTAAAAAACAAACAGATTTTTATATAGGTCCTAGTGCAGTTTAAATTGCAATCAAAATGTGGCATTTGAGTCTGAGTTTGTTGTCTTGTAAAATCAAAGAATGAAGTCTCAGACAAAAACAGTCAGTGGTACTGAAGTTTATTGAGGGAAGTCAGTCCTGCAAAAGGTGCAGCTGGGGTTCCAAGAGTAGGCCAGTGTCCAGATCCTCCTTTCCATGTTACAGTCAGGTGTAGTTCAGCATCCAAGGTAATTAAAGTCTAATAGTCCATGTGTGAAGGTCCACATGGCCATAAGCCACATGGGCAACAGGGAGCACATCTCCTGCCATCAACCCAAGAACCTAGCATGCAGGGGATGAGAGGTCAAGAGGAAGCGCATACCTCTTAATTTAGGAGACAGCCTTACTAGTTCCTGATTGGCCTTTTCAAAGAATTCTGCCTTAATAACATTCTTGAAATTGGTTAGATGCCTCACTGTCCTGTGATTGGTTATCTGCAAGCTGCCTGTCATAAAGTTCATGCCTCTTGCATGTGCCCTTCCTTCCCCACCAAGTTGGGGTGTCTTAGTAACTCCACCTAGTTGGGTTCCTGTTTTTCTCCTCCTTCCTCCTCCAAGGTGCCAGTGCCTATCTATCTAGCTTCCTTCAATCTCCTCAAAATGATTTAACAATTGAGTAATATTGTTTAAAATACTATTAAAATACACATTCACAAATGTTCAAATCTCCTCACTTACCAGATTTATTTATTTTTTTAAAAATATATTTTATTGATTTTTTACAGAGAGGAAGAGAGAGAGATAGAGAGTTAGAAACATCGATGAGAGAGAAACATCGAACAGTTGCCTCTTGCACACCCCCTACTGGGGATGTGCCCGCAACCAAGGTACATGCCCTTGACCAGAATCGAACCTGGGACCCTTGAGTCCGCAGGCCGACGCTCTAGCCACTGAGCCAAACCGGTTTCAGCTCAAATCTCCTCACTTACCAGATTTAAAGTGGCCAAAATCTGTCTTCTAAGAACAATCCTATATAATAAAAGCATAATATGCTAAGTGTCCGGTCATCCGGTCAGCCATTCAACCAATCAAAGTGTAATCTATATATATAATGACCAGTTGCTATGACGCCCCACTGTGTCCAGTGAACTGGACATATGTCTCCTTTTTTCCCCATTGACCCAAGATCTCTCTATGTGGTTAGCTAACACTGATCCCTGGCCAGCATTGCAGCTTTACTTATTCCTCTGCTCAAACCTGCTCTTTTCCCATTCTTCCCAGTTACTGTTCTTAAAAGTATTCTATCTAATAAAGAGGGAATATGTTAATTAACCCTCATGACATTGCAAAGATGGAGGTGCCCACAGCCAATAAGGAGGAAATATGGGAGCCTGGATCAGGCCCCATCTTAGATGAGAGAATTGGTTGTGGGCAGTGACACAGAGCTATTAGAGTTATCAGATTTAGCAAATAAAAATATAGAACCCTTCAGTAAAATTTAAATCTTATCTTATAAAGACGGAATATGCTAATTGACCCTCACACAATCACAAAGATGGAAGAGCCCACAGCCAATAAGGAGGGAATATGCTAATTGACTGCCACACCTCAAAGATGGCGGTGCCCACAGCCACAAGATGATGGTGCCCAGTCCCCTCAGCCCCGCTGGGATGGCAGGCATGAGGGAATGCCAGGCCCGCCCCCAGGTGGGCCCAGCTGCTCCATGTGCCTGCCTCCAGATTCCCTCAGTCCCTTCAGCCCCCCAGCTGCCCAGGGCCGGCCCGAGGCACAGGCAAGCCTTGGATGGCGGCTGCCCAGCTGTCCAGGGCCACCCGAGGCTCAGGTAACCAGGGCCGGCCAAGGCTTGTGCTTCCGGCAGTGACAGCAGCAGAGGTGTGATGGGTCATTGCCTTCCTCTGATTGCCAGGTCACCTCCCACCCCTGAGGGCTGTGAGAGGGGGAAGGCCAGGCTGAGGGACCCCCCTCCCCTCCAGTGCATGAATTTTCATGTACCGGGCCTCCAGTCCTTTAATAAGTACTGCCCACTACCAGACTCTCTCACCCCGATTAAGTGCAGGGCCGGCTGGCCAAACACCCCACCCTCTACCTCTGGCCAGCCCAACCCCCGATTGGCCTGCCCCACCATGATAGTCCCACAGCCCCTCCACCTGGCCGGCCCCACCCCTGATCGCCCTCCACCCCAGTAGGGGGTGGGGCCAGCTGGCCAACCTCCTGCAGCCCCTCCTCCCACCCAGCCCCACCCCAGATTGACCCCCCCACACCCAATCAGGGGCAGGGCTGGCCTGCCAAACAACTATGGCCCCTCCCCCAGGCCGCTGGCCCCAATCGGCACCCCCCACCCCATTCGGGGGCAGGGCCAGCCGGCTCACTGCCCACAGCCCCTCCCCATGGATGGCCCTACCCCCAATCCTGCCAGCCAATCACCCACAGCCCCTCCCCCAAGCCGGCCTGGCCCTGATCGGCCCTCATCAGGGTGGGCCAGCTGGCCAACCTCCCGCCATCTCCTCCTCCCAACAGGCCCAGCCCCGATCTGCCCTGATTGGGGCTGGGCTTGCCGGACCCCACTTGTGCACGAATTTGTGCACTGGGCCTCTAGGATGATAATGATATGCTAAGGCCGCTCAACCGCTTGCTATGATGTGCACTGACCACAAGGGGGCAGACAGTCAACCAGTCAACCAGTAGCTATGACTGCATTGACCACCAGGGGGAGACACTCTGACCAGTAGGTTAACTTGCTGCTGGGGTCTAGCTGATTGAGACTGAGCGAGATGAGCTGGACACACTCTGGAGCCCTCCCATGGTCCCTCCTCAGCTGGCCAACCTCCCGCATCCCTCCCTGGCCCCAGTCATGCACCAGTGACCTGTGCCCTCTTGCAATCCAGGCTGAGGGACCTCCCCCCTGCCCTGAGTGCATGAATTTCATGCACTGAGCCTCTAGTTTTCAAATAAAGAGAGAATAGGAAAGTACTTTCTATATACTTTCAGGACTCAATTGATTTCTGATCCATTATACTTTGTTAGAATAAAAGAAGGTAGGAAAAAAGTGTAAAGATAAAAATATAAACTCCACCCTCCAATTTTCATCACCTGAAATAAACTAGAGAAAAGAAGCTGCTGGCTGTGGGTGCTTTTCAATGTTACCCATGAAGAGGAGTAAGTAGAGGTGCCATCCCCAAATATGCCTCTTTGGGATATTGATTATTTTAGACTGGTTAATTTCAAAAAACAACAGACATGGAGAAGCTCTGAAAACTAAGAAGAAGTTACCCTTTGTAAAATGACATTTATCTAAGGACATTTGTAGAGGAAATATCAATTTTAAAAAGTGTTTCCTTCAGTGCACCAGGAAGCAGAGGCTATCTAAATCTCTAGAATAAGTTATCAATGAAAAAAGCAAGGACCTAAGTCTACATAACAATCTTACTCTTGTTTGCTATGCTATTCCTGGTAACCTCCCATATCTGACTCTTTACTCTCAATTTCTTTTGTCTTTATCTGAGAGTGGTAATTTAAGGTGGTGGCTTCTGACATTTTGATAAGTTACTCCGTTTTCCTGGGTCTCTCCCATCTATACAAGAGGTAGACATGTTATTAAACTTTAACTTTTTTTTCTCCTGCTAATCTGTATCATGTCAATTTGACTATTAGACCAGCCAGCAGAACGTAAAACGGTAGAGGAAATGCTTCCTCCTTGACAAAGCAAAAAACAAAAACAAAAACAAAAAACAAAACAAAACAAAAAACAACAACAAAAAACCTTTGAAGTTTAATTTATATTTAATTATTTTAATAAATGTAGGGAGGATGATCCAAGAGCAGAACTAAAGTTATTTTACGGGGGAAAAAATCAACAAACAATGTTCAAACTTAACTCAGGCAAATCACATGAAGTGTGTTGTTAATTTTGTAACTGCAGAAATTTCCTCTCTTCAATATGACCTTTTCTTCTTTGTCTCCTCTTGATTCAAAATGGCCTGGTCCAGCCTAGGAGCACCATGACTCACCTGCCTCCCTCTTTCCTTGCCTGTCCATTCCCTTAGTCATTTAGCCCTTAGGACATCAGATTCTCGTTGGCATCTAACAGTCTTAGGAACAAAGGCTGGGTCCGTTTACCATAGAGACAGAGTTTCAGTCAAATTAAAGATAACATCTAAGCCCAGTTGTGTTTCATCTCCACACCCAGAAAAGCAGAAAAACCCTACTGACCACATCCTTGCTAAGCCAGACACAATGGCCCTATGGCTGACATCAGGACCAAATGCATGACCCTAATTCCCTTAGTCATCATGATTATTGTTTTTCCCCTATATAACCCATCCCCTGGGGCCCCAGGTTTTAGAGAACTAGCTTACCTGTGTGTCTGGGGTTAGTGCCATTCCTTAAATAAACCCTTACTTTCTTTGCTGTTGGCATTTTATTGGGCTTTGATGTCTGCAGGCAAACAAACCCCTTCAGTTCCGTAACAATTTTTAGCTTCTATTCATTTGCCATTTTCCAGCCTAATGTTAAAAATATGTGACTCTGAAACTTGTTTTTTTTATCTCTGAGAACTGTTTCACTTCCACAGTTCACACTTCTAGTGAGAAATAAAGCATTCATTCAATATGGAATCATTATCATCATTTTGTGGATGAAAAACATTGAGGGACATAAAAAGGAAGAAAAGTAAATACCACATAGCAACCCAGTGGCATTCTCAGGTTCCAAACTCTGGAACTTTGTTCCAGAGCCTTTAGTGGCACCCCTAAGGCCACCCCTATGTGTGGGATTAAACATAATACAGAAGTTAAAAAAAGGGGTCCCAATTTTAATTTTAATACCAGTCTGAGAGAAATGAATTGCTAGCCGTTTCATCTTGGGCAAGGCTCTCTGCTTCAGTTTCTTTACAGGATTATTGTGAGAACTAAATGAATTGTATTATGCATATCTCAGTCTGACACACGATATACTATACAATTTAGCTTTATTATCACCATCAGTATGATTTTATAAAGACTTACAGTTTAGTTTAAGTCAGCATAATAAGGGAGATCTAGTTTTATTTTCCAACCTCTTAACTGAGTGATCCTTCAACTCCTTTTTGTTAGTCAAAATGGGGAAAAAAATGGGGAAAACAATCAGAAGCCTTATTTGGAATCATGGTAAGATACAATATGATACCCAGGCACTAGTATCACTCATGTTAATAATCTCAGGCAGGCTGGACATGCCTATCTATCTATCTATCTATCTATCTACCTATCTATAAAGAGCCAGGGTCCATAACGTCCAAAATGACTGAATGGACGACCGAACACTGGAAGTCAGTCCTCTGACGACTCAGCACTGACTGCCTAGGGCTTTGCGGATAAGGCCCAAAGAGAGGCCCGGAGAGAGAAGCAGGGTCTGATCCGCAACCTCCAATGCAGCTGTTGATCAGCACCTTGCCTCTCTTTTTCTCCAGGCCTCACCAGCAGCCACGGGAGCTGCTGATCAGCCCCGCCTCTCTGATCTGGTCCGGAGATAGGCCCGGAGATGCTGACTGGCATAGAAATTGACCAGTCAGAACCTAATCTGGGTAAACTGTGAAGGCAGAACCTAAGGTGGGGGCTGAGGAGGGGTTTTAAGGGCAATAGCTATTTGGTGTAAGGTGTAAGAAAGCGGTTCAATTTTTTAATGACCGGTTTGGCAGTATAGTGCATATGGCTGGCTATCAGTCCAGATATAGGGATTATGTATTTGTGTCTGCCAAGAGCATCTCCTCCTGCTGAAAAAGGCTCCCCCCACACCATTTAAGCAATCCTATCCTATATAATCTATCTATACTAATAAAAGGGTAATATACTAATTAGACCAGGTCAACCAGCCATCTTCTGGATGTCCAAATTCTTTCTGGACAAAGCCATGGTGGTGGGGGCTGAGGCAGAGGCAGTTAGGGGCAATCAGGCCAGCAGGGGAAGGTCATTGGGGGTGAGATCAGGCTGGCAGGGGAGGGCAGTTGGGGGCAAGATCAGGCCAGCAGGGGAGGGCAGTTGGGGCGAGATCAGGCTGGCAGGGGAGGGCAGTTGGGGGTGAGATCAGGCCGGCAGGGAAGGAAGTTAGGGGTGATCAGGCAGGCAGGGGAGAGCAGTTAGGGGCAAGATCAGGCCAGCAGGGAAGGGCAGTTAGGGGCGATCAGGCAGGCAGGCAGGTGAGCAGTTAGGAACCAGCGGTCCCATATTGTGAGAGGAATGTCCCCCAAGGGGTCCCCAATTGGAGAGGGTGCAGGCTGGGCTGAGGGACCGCCCCCATGCACGAATTTCGTGCACTGGGCCACTAGTCTAAAAATAATTGCTTAAATTTTAAGAATAACACATCCAACCATGTGAATCTCTCTATTCCATATCAATCTAAATTTAGTATTGAGGGAAACTATTCAAACTTTTCAATGCTATTATCTCATTAGAGGCCAGGTGCACAAATTTGTGCACGGGTGGGGTCCCTCTGGGTGGCCTGCAGGGATCGGGCTGAAACCCGCAGTCCAATGCTGCCTGCAGCTCCTACCTACCGCACCTGCTCATCCCAGCCCCACTGTTCCTGCTGCGGGCTCGCGCCCATTCAGTTCCAATCAGAGAGGCTCACGCTGACACAGCAGTGCTTGCCAGCCATGAGCTCTGCATCTGGTGCCCTCCCAAGGGGAGTGGCCTGCGGGATTGGGCTGAAATAAGCTCTCTGACATCCCCTGAGGGGTCCCAGATTGCGAGAGGGCGCAGGCCAGGCTGAGGGACCCCACCAGTGCACGATCGGGCCTGGGAGGGACTGTGGGAGGGCTCCAGTGTGTGTCCAGCCCATCTGGCTCAGTCCTCATCAGCCAGACCCCAAGCAGCAAGCTAACCCACCGGTCAAAGCATCTGCCCTCTGGTGGTCAATGCACATCATAGTGAGCGGTTGAGCAGGCTTAGCATAGCATTAGCATATTATGCTAGAAGCCCACTGCATGAAATTCGTGCACAGAGGGTGTGTGTCCCTTAGCCCAGTCTGCACCCTCTCCAATCTGGGACCCCTTGAGGGATGTCCAACTGGGGTAGGATTGGGCCTAAATGGGCAGTCGGACATCCCTCTCACAATCCAGGACTTCTGGCTCCCAACTGCTCACCTGCCTGCCTGCCTGATTGCCCCTAACCGCTTCTGCCTGCCAGCCTGATCACCCCCTCACCACTCCCCTGCCAGCCTGATCGATGCCTAACTGCTCCCCTTCCAGCCTGTTAGCCCCTAACTGCCCTCCCCTGCAGGCCTGGTCACCCCTAACTGCCCTCCCCTGCAGGCCTGGTCCCCCCCAACTGCTCTCCCCTGCAGGCCTAGGTCCCCCCAACTGCCCTTCCCTGCAGGCCCAGTTTCCCCCAACTTCCCTCCTCTGCTGGCATGGTCACCCCTAAATGCCCTCCCCTGCAGGCTTGATCGCCCCCAACTGCCCTCCCTTGCAGGCCTGGTCCCTCCCAACTGCCCTCCGCTGCTGGCCATCTTGTGTCCACATGGGGGCAGCCACCTTGTGTGTTGGAGTGATGGCCAATTTGCATATTACTCTTTATTAGATAAGATAGAGGCCTGGTGCATGGGTTGGGGGCCAGCTGGCTTGCCCTGAAGGGTGTCCTGGATCAGGGTTGGGGTTTCCCTTGGGGCGTGGGGCGGCCTGGATGAGGGGCCTGTGGGGGTTTGCAGGCCAGCAAACCAAGTGGAGGCCCTGGTATCTGGGATTTATTTATCTTCTATAATTGAAACTTTGTAGCCCTGAGCGGAGGCCTGGGCTGGCCAGGGTGTGCTGGAAAGCTTGGCTTCCTCCATTGCCAGAGAAACCCAAGCCTCCTGCTCGCTCTGTGGCCGCAGCCATCTTGGCTGGGTTAATTTGCATACTCGCTCCTGATTGGCTGGTGGGTGTGGCTTGTGGGTGTAGCGGAGGTACGGTCAATTTGCATGTTACTCTTTTATTAGATAGGATTGGTTGTTCGGTTGTTCTGCTGTTCAGTCTATTTGCATATTACCCTTTTATTATGTAGGATTATTATATAGGATAATTCAGGACTGCTAGCTCCTAACCACTCACCTGCCTGCCTGCCTGATTGCCCCTAACCACTTCTGCCTGCTAGCCTGATTGCCCCCAACTCTCCCCCCTGCCATGACCCACCTCCTCTGCTGGGACCTGCCTCCTCTGTGCCGCGCCATCTTGTGGTGGCCATCTTTGTGGTGGCCATCTTGTGACAACGGCTGGCGAGGATCACCTAGGCTTTTATTAGTATAGATACCTTCAGACGGGGGTGGGGGGATATACTCTTTCTGGAGCACTTGACTTATCTTTCTCTAAAGACCATGCAAATGAAAATGACATTCTTGATATTTATGCTTGGCTCTGATAGAATCTTCCATGTCAGAAATTAAGAACTCCAACTTCAGAAAGCAAGCAATATTTTCAGAGTTAAACAGGTCTCACGAACAACATGTCTAATCAAATCTAACTCCCCCAGAGGCCACGGCTCTCAGTTTTCATGTAGATCCTAGCAGCTCCCCGACTTTGTACAGGCCCTGGAGAAGCTGATAAAAAAGGCAAAGTTCTGGTCCCCTGATGCCCCCTGATGGGCAGTTTCACATGGTAGTGCAGTGAAGAGGAACTGAAGCAAGAGCTTGAGAAACAGGCACATCCGGCCACTCTGGACAGGTAATCTGGAAAACTCCAGCACTGCCGGGGGCCGAGGGGGGGGGGCATTGCTGCCTTAACTCTGTGTTCTCAACAGGTACTGTTGGTAGCCAAGAGGAAGTGTGGACAGCAATGTGTAGAGACCACATTTCATACTGTTCAAAATACTACCCTCCCAGTTGTCTTCCAAACCACCCATTGAAACAGAGCAAGTTATTTTCCCACTCCTCACAACAGCAAGTGGAGTTCAAGAGCAAACCGAAGTTCCCTGCTATTCGGGCTTAGGAAAGAGCCTAAGAAACTCAAGTTTCCCGAGCCCTTGGTTCTTTGCACTTTCCCACCACAACTTCAACTCAAAGATCCTTCCAAATTCCATTGCAATAGCATAGTAAGGGCAGCTATTGAATATACCCTTTCCTTTGAGTCTTAATTCCTATTAGGGCTGAGTAACCCCTCCTCCGAAAGTTCTCCACGTTCTATAAATATCAATTTCTCAGGGGTCTGTAGCAAACCATCCCACCTCGCGGTCCCGGCCAGGTGGGCGGGGTAAGAATAAAATGCAGCAACTCCGCTTTTTCCCTGGGCAGTCTCTGCAGGTGCGCTCAGACCAAAGCCTACTTCGTGTTTTCATGCTGCAGCCTAGCTTGGTTAAGTTCAGGAGAAGGTCCTCTGGGTGGGCATTTTTGAGGAACCGAGAAAAGCCACCGAATCCGGAACACGGCGCCTGGAACTACGCGGGGCGCAGGCTTTGGGCCGATAGTCGTCCCGCGCAAAAGTGCTTTGAGGTCCCGCTCTGGTCCTTCCCAGCAGAGTCGCTCTCCCTTGCAAGTCAGTACAATAAAAATCTGCCACCCCTGCAGGGAGCCGCTTCCTACCTTCTCCAAAAGCCCGCAGAGCTGCCCAGACCTACCCTGGGATCCCTCAGTCTCTGGCGCCCACCACCCCCCGCAACGCATCCCACTTCTCCCGCCACCCGCACCGCGCGACCCACCGGCAGGTGGAAAGCTGCTCCCCGAGCGCAACGCCTTGGTCTCGGCTCGCGCCGGTCCAGGCAGCGGAGCGGGAACCCCGCGCTCCCCCGCAGCAGAGACAGCGGGAGTGAGGAGCGAGGAGCGGGGCTCTGGCGCCGTCACACGCCTCCCCCAGCCCAGGGAATCGGGGCTACCGAGGCAGCCCCAGAAGCTCCCGCGCGACTGACAAGGAGATGCTGGGGAAGCGCTGGAAGGAATATGGGCCCCCTCTCCCTCCCCTTCCCCGCGCTGCTGTGTCCTCTGCCCCGTCCCTCTCCAGGGCCCTAGACGTGGGCTGGGGACAGCCGGAAGCAGCTGTGCCCCCCCTCTGGTCGTCCTCCCTCCCCAAATCTCGCCCTGCCCTCGCTGGGGGCCCAGACGGGACCGCGCTTTCAGAGGTCGAAAAGAGAGGTATGTAGACCTGGAAGATATATTCCCAGCCCCAAACGCCCGCGAGCAGCAGTGTTTCGCATTTGGTACAATTGCCTGAAAGGAAGAATGATCCTCGTGAGTAATTTGGGTTAAAGTCTGCGCCGACATCAATGGGCCCACCGACAACTTACCCGTTACGGAGCCGAGTGTTTTCAGACCTCGGCTGGCTCGGAGCCCCATTCCGAGGACTTCACTGTCAGAGTTTGTCCACTGGCGGCGACGTTTTGGAATCCCATCGCAGCTGTGCCGCGGAGAGCATCCGGGTCGGGTGGGTGCTGGGGAGAAGCTGCCAACCAATACGGAAAGTTTCACAAGCAGAAACCTAAGCCCTGACTGTTGGTAAAGCTGAGCGCGTGCCGTCCTCCGCCCCTAGGGGGTTCAGCGCGCTCCAGAAGCGCCCTCCCGGGTCTGGGAGAAGGATCTCCCAGTCACCTGCCCCATAACAGCGCGCAGGTGAGCCGGTCCTGGCTTGCTTAGAAGAGTCCCTTCAACTTGGTGAAACCACACCTTACCGCCCTAACTTTGGTTCCTTAGCTTTGTTCTTTGTCACTTTCACACGTGGAACCACATCACAGGTATTTGGGGCTTAATTTACCGGTGGAACACCACCCTCCCTGGCATAGCCTGGCGTGGAGGTTAAGGCGCGGTGCTGAGTAGTTGCTGCTGGTTCAGATGAAGACAGCAGGAACCAATATCACAAAGCCAGGTGAATAGTAGCTGTCAATCACGCTGCTCCGTTGAGAGCAGCTGTGTGTAGCTTAGACCTAAAGGAACTCTGGACATTTGGGGTTCTGTCTCAGGAATTCAGACTGACTGGGAAGGGTTTACATTAAACTAAATCAGAAGAAGTGGGTGTGGTATGTGTGCTAATATTTGTTGAGTATCTGCTATGTGCCAGGTATTTTTCCTAATTATCTTAGGCAATCCTATCAACATCTCTGAGAATAGCAAATCATTTATTCCTGTTTTGCAGAGGAGGAATCTATGACTTAGAGAGGTTCAGTTACTTAGCCAATGTCACCCAACTAGTAAGTAGCAGAGTCGGGCTTTGAAAGCAGATGTAGCTAACACCAAACCCTATCTCCATTAGCAAGACAGAAGAATAATGAAATGAAGGGACCAAGCAGGAACCTGTTTCAGGATATGGAAAAGAGAAGAGGCATCAAGAAGATGCCGATTTATTGGAAACCTGACTTTCCGCGACAACTGCAAACACTGAACTGCTGGGAGCACCAGACCACCGGTCCCCTATCAGCGCAAACATTCGGATTCAAAGGAACTCTTCACTGCACCACGGAAAGGTCAGATTTTGTCTGAAATAAGCTGCGGTTTCTAATCCCCGCGGTGGGTGAGGGAAGCGCTGGGTGAGGGAAGTGCGGCAGCCGCAGGACCGGCAGGAGCCGGGAGGTCTGTGCCTAGAAAAATCAGCGGCAGTTGGAACTGCCGTGATCCGTGAATGAGGAGGGGGGTCTTCTGAGCTGCTAACAGAAGTGACCTCTTGAAAGCAACTCATTTTAATCTGACGAGGAGGGTCAGACTAAGAATTTTCAAAGGAGTGCAGGCTCCTTAGTCTGGGGCACAGACCCACGATCCGCACACCTGGGCTCTTTCCGACTCTGATTGCTAAGCCCAATACAGAGGTAAACCCAGGTGGAAACCCTGAAAGACTGCAGGGGGAAGGTGTTTTTTCGGAACCTGGGGCCAGAGCTGCGTGTGACCATCAGAGAGGCAGCTCTGAGGCGCACACTTCCACAAACCTGTAGTGAGTGCCATAGAAGGGGAAAAAAAAAGAAAAAAGAGCTAGAGAGGCCCGGAAGTCAATTCAGAAACACTGCCACCCAGGGGCTGAAACGCTAATTGTCTCTGGTGTAATCAAAAATAAATACGAGAAATTAAGACAGGGCTGGCTTAAAAAGCAGGACTGGCTTCCAACACTGAGGAGCCCTGGAATGAAGCTGAACTGAAATACCGCCCAGACTGGGAAAAAGGCGTACCAAACAGAATAATAGAGGAAGTGAATGACAGCCGCTACTGCACATTTTAGTCTTCCTATTTTTTAATTTTCAATTCTTTTTTCAATTTTTCAATTTTTTTATTCTCATATTTTTTTATTTTCATTTTTTGCATCTTTTACTTAAGAAACTAATATTTTTTCTTTTTCCTCACTTGATTTTCACCTTTTCAATTATTACATTTTTATTTTCAATCAGCACTATTATTACTATTATTTTACTTTTTTTTTTTTTTAATGTCATTAGATTTTCCCTTTCTTTTATTTTTGGATTAGTGTCCTACATTCGATTTGCATCTTTCCCTTACAATCGCTTTACCCTATCTCAAAGCTAAAATTATGCCATCACTCTCCTCCTAACCTTTCCCCTTTTGGTCCCCAGTTTATCTTAACCCTTTCTGGCTTTAGATTTTCCCTACTTTTTCAGTTTACTCCCTGCTAAAACTTCACCCTACTTATATATCTAATTCCCAACCCCCTGCTCCAAATCCATACAAACCTCTCTCTACGCTACCTTTAAAAAATTATTTTTCTCTCGGGCCTTTTGTTGTTGTTTGCTTGAATGTTGAGTAGATTGAATTTTTATGCTTTTTTATGAGATTGTTTTGATTATTCTTTTTGTTGGTTTGGTTGGTTCTTTTGTTTGCTTTGTTTTTGTTTGTTTTTTACTTTTGTTTTCCCTTGCCTCACTTGATATTAGCTGCTGTTGCAGTTTGTATTAATCTCCAGGCTCGTGTTGCTGGAATTTGCTGGGAATAGTGGTTGTTCTAGTGGAGTTTACTCCCCATATATATAGTTTGTTCCCCTTTTCTCTCTTAGTATCATTCTTGTCTCTCTTACTTTTTTTTTCTTTTCTTTTTCTTTTCTGTTTTTTCTTTTCTTTCTTTCTGCTCTTTTCCCAAGTTCAGATTCACACTCTTTGTTGTTGTTTTTTTTTTTTTTTCTTCGTTGTTGTTCTTTCTTTTTACTCTCCCTCTTCCACTCCTATTCCCTAATTTGTCTTTCTCTGGTGGTTACCTTTATTGGAGGTTATTAATATCGTGAATACAATTCTGTTCAGTGCCTTGTCTGTTGTGCCTGGTTTTGTTGTATTTTATACCTTTAAATCAACGCCAGAGAGAGAAATCTATATAACCAGACATCCGGAGAAGAGAGACCATGGGGAGACAAAGAAACAGCCCAAACAGGAAAGAGAAGCAGGCATCACCAGAAAAGGAAGTAAACGATTTAGAGGCAAACAACCTATCAGAGAAAGAATTCAGAGAAATGGTCATAAAGTGGCTGAAAAGGATGGAAGACAAATTCGACAATATGAGTAAGAACCAAGAAGAAATGAAGAAGAACCAAGAAGAAATGAAAAATGACATCGCTGCTGTAAAGAACTCAATAGAAAGCATCAAGAGTAGACTAGATGAAGCAGAGGACCGCATAAGTGAGCTAGAAGACAAGATGGAAAAAAATACCCAATTACAACAGCTTCTAGAAACAAAAATTAGAAAGATTGAGGAGAGCGTAAGGGAACTTCGGGACAATACAAAACAAAACAACATCAGGATAATAGGGGTGCCAGAAGGAAAGGAAACTGAGCAAGGAATAGAAAACCTGTTTGAAGAAATAATAACAGAAAACTTCCCTGATATAGGGAAGAAAAAACCCACACAAATCCAAGAAGCTCACAGAGTTCCAAGCAAAATGAACCCCAAAAGACCGACACCAAGGCACATTATAGTTAAGTTGGCAAACACCAACGACAAAGTAAGAATCTTACAAGCGGCCAGAGAGAGACAGACAGTTACATACAAAGGAACCCCCATCAGACTAGCAACTGATTTCTCAACAGAAACTCATCAGGCCAGAAGGGAATGGAATGAAATATACCAAGTCATGCAAAGGAAGGGTCTAAATCCAAGAATACTGTACCCAGCAAGGCTATCAATCAAAATTGAAGGTGAAATCAGGAGCTTCACAGACAAAAAAGGACTAAGGGAGTTTATCACCACCAAACCAGCAATGAAAGAAATGCTAAAGGGTCTGCTGTAAAAAAAAAAAAGAAAGAAAGAAATAGGAAGCAAAGAAGGTACACAGGGGTATAGAATAAAAATGGCGTCAAATAAGTACCTATCAATAATAACTTTAAATGTAAATGGATTGAATGCCCCAATCAAAAGACACAGGGTAACAGACTGGATAAGAAAACAAAACCCAGATATCTGCTGTCTACAGGAAACCCACCTCAAAAAAAAGGATGCATACAGACTGAGAGTAAAGGGATGGAAAAAGGTTTTCCAGGCAAATGGAAATGAAAAAAAAGCTGGGGTTGCAATACTTATATCTGACAAATTAGATCTCAAAGTGAAGGACATAACAAGAGATAATGAAGGCCACTTCATAATACTAAAGGGAGAAATCCAACAAGAAGAAATAACTCTGGTAAACATATATGCACCCAATACAGGAGCACCAAGATACATTAAAAAACTCCTGGAAGATATCAAAGGAGAGATTGACAGTAATACAATCATAGTAGGAGACTTCAATACCCCACTATCACCATTGGACAAATCCTCTAAACAAAAAATCAGCAAAGAAACATCAATCCTAAATGACTCACTAGAACAGATGGAATTAATCGACATCTTCAGAACATTTCACCCCAAAGCCACAGAATATACATTCTTCTCAAGTGCACATGGGTCATTTTCAAAGATAGACCATATGTTAGGACATAGGCAAAGTCTCTCCAAATTCAAGAAGATAGAAATCATATCAAGTATCTTCTCAGATCACAGTGGCATAAAACTGGAAATCAACTACAATAAAAACAACCCAAAGAAATCAAACACTTGGAGACTAAACAGCATGTTATTAAACCATGACTGGGTTACCAAAGACATCAAGGAAGAAATAAAAAACATCATGGCAACAAACGACAATGAAAACACAACAATCCAAAATCTATGGGACACAATGAAAGCAGTCCTGAGAGGGAAGTTCATAGCTCTACAAGCCTACTTCAAAAAACAAGAAACAATGGTAATAAATTACCTAACCCAACAACTCAAAGAGTTAGAGAGAGAGCAACAAGATAAGCCCAGTGTAAGCAGAAGGAAAGAAATAATAAAGATCAGAGCGGAGATAAACGACATAGAGACCAAAGAAACAATACAAAAGATCAACAAAACCAAGAGCTGGTTCTTTGAAAGGATAAACAAGATTGATGGACCTCTAGCCAGGCTCACCAAGAAGCAAAGAGAGAGGACCCAAATAAACAAAATCAGAAATGAAAGAGGTGAAATAACAACAGACCCCGACGAAATACAAAGGATTGTTACAAAATACTACGAACAACTCTATTCCAACAAACTGGACAACCTAGAGGAAATCGACATATTCCTAGAAAAATACAACCTTCCAAAACTCAATCAGGAAGATTCTAAACAGCTCAACATGCCAGTAACTATGGAAGAAATTGAAGCAGTCATCAAAAAGCTTCCGGCAAACAAAAGCCCGGGGCCAGATGGCTTCACAGGAGAGTTTTATCAAACTTTCAAGGAAGAACTAAAACCTATCCTCCTCAGACTATTCCAAAAAATTCAAGAGGAAGGAACACTTCCAGGCTCCTTCTATGAAGCCAGCATCACCCTAATACCAAAACCAGATAAAGACAACTCAATGAAAGAGAATTACAGGCCAATATCCCTCATGAACATTGATGCCAAAATCCTCAACAAAATTCTAGCAAATCGGCTCCAGCAGTACATCAGAAAGATCATACACCATGACCAAGTAGGATTTATTCCAGGAATGCAAGGATGGTACAATATCCGCAAATCAATAAACGTGATACATCACATAAACAAATTGAGAGATAAAAATCACATAGTCATATCAATAGATGCAGAAAAAGCATTTGACAAAATCCAACACCCTTTCTTGATAAAAACTCTCAACAAGGTGGGAATAGAAGGGTCATACCTCAACATAATATAAGCTATATATGATAAGCCCACAGCAAACATCATACTCAATGGGCAAAAACTAAAACCATTTCCCCTAAGAACAGGAACAAGACAGGGATGCCCACTCTCACCACTCCTGTTTGACATAGTACTGGAAGTATTAGCTATCGCAATTAGGCAAGAAGAAGAAATAAGAGGCATCCAAATTGGAAAAGAAGAAGTGAAGCTGTCCTTATTTGCAGATGACATGATATTGTACATAAAAAACCCAAAATATTCCATCAAAAAACTAATAGACTTAATAAATGAATTCGGCAATGTAGCGGGATACAAAATTAACGCCAAGAAATCTATGGCTTTTCTATACACCAATAATGAACTTACAGAAAGAGAGACTAAAAAAGCAATCCCATTTACCATCGCACCAAAAAAATTAAGATACCTAGGAATAAACTTAACTAAGGAGGTAAAAGACCTATACGCAGAAAACTACAGGACACTAAAAAAAGAGATAGAGGAAGAAGTAAACAGATGGAAGAACATACCATGTTCCTGGATTGGTAGAATCAACATCATTAAAATGTCCATACTACCCAAAGCAATCTACAGATTCAATGCACTCCCCATCAAAATACCAACAGCATATTTCACAGACCTAGAAAGAACTCTCCAAAAATTCATCTGGAATAAAAAAAGACCCCGACTAGCCTCAGCAATCCTCAGAAAGAAGAATAAAGTAGGTGGGATCTCAATACCAGATTTCAAGCTGTATTACAAAGCCACTGTTCTCAAAACAGCCTGGTACTGGCACAAGAACAGACATATTGATCAATGGAACAGAATAGAGAACCCAGATATCGACCCAAACCACTATGCTCAATTAATATTTGACAAAGGAGGCATGAACATACAATGGAGTCAAGACAGTCTCTTCAATAAATGGTGTTGGGAAAACTGGACAGATACATGCAAAAAAATGAAACTAGATCACCAACTTACACCATACACAAAAATAAACTCAAAATGGATACAGGACTTAAACATAAGACGGGAAACCATAAAAATACTAGAGGAATCCACAGGCAACAAAATCTCAGACATATGCCACAAGAAATTCTTCACTGACACTGCCCCTAGGGCAATGGAAGCTAAAGAGAAAATTAACAAATGGGACTACATCAAAATAAAAAGCTTTTTTACAGCAAAAGAAACCATCAACAAAACAACAAGAAAGCCCACTGCATGGGAAAACATATTTGCAAATGCTATCACTGATAAAGGTTTAATCTCCAACATCTACAGGCAGCTTATGCAACTCAATAAGAGGAAGATAAATGATCCAATAAAAAAATGGGCAACAGACCTAAACAGAATATTTTCAAAAGAAGACAGAAGGAAGGCCAAGAGACACATGAAAACATGTTCAAAGTCACTTATTATCCGAGAGATGCAAATCAAAACAACAATGAGGTACCATCTCACACCTGTCAGAATGGCTATCATCAACAAATCAACAAACAACAAGTGTTGGCGAGGATGCGGAGAAAAAGGAACCCTCGTGCACTGCTGGTGGGAATGCAGACTGGTGCAGCCACTGTGGAGAACAGTATGGAGTTTCCTCAAAAAACTGAAAATGGAACTCCCATTTGACCCAGTAATCCCACTCCTGGGAATATATCCGAAGAAACTAGAAACACCAATCAGAAAGGATATATGCACCACTATGTTCATAGCAGCACAATTTACAATAGCTAAGATTTGGAAACAGCCTAGGTGCCCATCAGCAGATGACTGGATCGGAAAACTGTGGTACATCTACACAATGGAATACTATGCTGCCATAAAAAAGAAGGAATTCTCATCATTTGCAGCAACCTGGATGGAAATGGAGAACATTATGCTAAGTGAAATAAGCCAGTCAATGAAAGAAAAATACCACATGATCTCACTCATTTAGGGATAGTAAAGAACATTATAAAGTGGTGAACAAAAAGATAGATACAGAGACAGTAAAGCATCAAACAGACTTTCAAAGTACAGGGGGAAAGTTTGGGAAAGGTGGGGGAGTTATGAAATCAAACGAAGGACTTGTATGCATGCATATAAGCATAAACAATGGACGCAAAACTCGGGGGGGGGAGGGCATGTGTGGGTGTGGGGTGGGGGGGGTAATAGTAAGATATGTACACATATAATACCTCAATAAAAATATTAAAAAATAAAAAAAATAAAAAAATAAATAAATAAAAAATAAAAAAAAAGAAAGAAAAAAAAAAAAAAAAAAGAAGATGCCAAGATAAAGAATCTTAAAATAAGAGCAAATGTCATGCAAAGTATATCATTGAGTCTACTAGCCAACCAGCAACAAACTGTACCAGCATAGCAGACTGGACACAGTCCAAGGCAGGAAAAGCATTCTTGTAAGGAGACTAAGAGATTTTGGACCGTGACTGTAAGATCTAGTTAGTTCCCTTTGAAGCCACTTTGAAACCATCTTAACCAAAAGTGCCATAGTCTGGCCTGTGCACTATTTATTGTATGTGGCATCTTATATATTTGAACATATACATAGAACATCTAGCCACAAATATAGGAGGCTCACATTCTGGAAAAGTAGCTCTAAAACTAAGAAAGAAAGTTCGAGGACAGACTTTTTCAAATTAGGAATAACCATGGGAAATCTGCTTTGTCTCCCGTGGGATCTGGAAGTACAATTGCCCAAGTGCTAACTGCTGATGGACAGGCTTTCCAAGATGGCCAAGTTGATTGGTCAATTCTGAGAAAGTTACTAGTAACTACAAACCAAGCACCATGCAGGAAAAGCAGAGGCTGGTTTCGTTTTATTTTCCATGAGGAAAGTCACCTTCCAGATCACAGTACCCTCCAAAATTCAGGGCTGGAGTATTAGGAACAACTCACCACTTCATCCAGCCTGGCTCTCACCCAGCATCCATTGGTCATACACAAAGTTCCATTGTGGCCAGGACAGCCTCTTAGGAGAGTAGAAGCTGCCCTCCCTCAGGCTTCACAAGAAGCAATTTGTGCCATAAGCAGAGATGTGACCCTGTTTGGGGCTCAACTGATGGAGTCAGCATAGGGAAAATTAGTCTCTGTACAAAAGAGGAAGGAACTGAGATGAGATAATCTTCATAACAAGCTACAATAAGGAGCCTTTTGGCATCATTACCAAGCAGTTCTCCAGGGAAGGAGGGATGATCCTGCATGAGAGGGAAGCCAAGACATGCCTCAGAGCGTGACAGAACTGAGGGAAGCTGCATTTGGCTTGTCTCAGTTTCTTTCCCTCCTGCCTGTCTGTCAGTCTGAAACACCCGTTCTCCACAAAAGGACAACTTGAATTCCACTTAAATGAGGAACCTAGAATAGGCAAATGCATAGAGACAGAAAATAGGATAGTTAGCAATGGCTGGGAAAGGGGAAATGAGAAGTTACTGGGTTTTTTGTTTTTTAATATATATATATATACATATATATATATATTATTTCAGAGAGGAAGGGAGAGGGAGAGGGAGAGGGAAAAGGAGAAGGAGAACAAGAGGGAGAGGGAGAGAGAGGGAGAGGGAGAAGGAGAGGGAGAGGGAGAGGGAGAGAGAAACATCAATGATGAGAATCATGGATCTGCTGCTTTCTTCACACCCCCTACTGGGGATTGAGCCCACAACTCAGGCTTGTGCCCTGACCAGGAATTGAACTACGACATCCTGGTTCATAGGTCAAGGCTCAAACACTGAGCCACACCAGACAAGCGGGAGTTACTGTTTTATGGTCACAGAGTGTCTCTTGCAATGAGAAAGTTCTGGGTTGATATACTTAATGCCATTGAATTGTATGCTTAAAAAGGGTTAAAATAGTAAACTTTGTTAGGTATATACTAGAGGCCCAACGCAGGAAATCGTGTGGGTAGGTCCCTAGGCCTAGACTCCTGCAATCAGGGCCATCTTCTGCCCGTTCGCCAGTCCCCAGGCCAAACGCCACCTCTGCCCCCAGGCTGTCAGGCCATTAGGATCACCAGCTCATCCCAGCTGCTTGGGGGCTCAGACCTGCGGGAAAGCAGGCGCCAGTGACTTCACCTCCATGCGCTGTGCTGGCTGGCAGCTGATGGAACACGCTGCCCGCTCGGGGCCGCTCACACGGGCAGCTGCGGCTGCCACCGCCACCGTTGCCGCTGCTGCTGGGGCTTGAGGTGATGATGGAAGCTGTGGAGTGTGCCTGCAACCTACCTGCCCCAGCCCTGAGCGGGCAGCACATGTGCATGGAGGTGAAGTCCCCGGCGCCTGCAGGCCTGAGCCCCAGAGCAGCAGGGGATGAGCTGGTAATCCCAACAGCCAGCCAGACAGCCCAGTCCTCCTGCCACCCACCCCGATTCCCCCGGTCACCATCGCTAATCCATCAGGGCCTGTGGGACCAGGGGCAGGGACCAAGAGGTCAGCTGTTCAGCCCACTCGCCAGTCCCCAGTCCCACCACGCCCTGCTCATGGGCTGGGGGAGGCGGAGGGAGGGATTGAGAGGTGGTCAATGCCACCTCATGGCGACCAGTCATTTGGTCGTCCTGGTCGTCACAGGAACTGGCTTTTATATAGAGATTACCATAATAACGTATGCATGTTAATGATGTAATACTTCTTTGGAGTATAAGAAAGCAAAATTCTTTCTTGAATATTAGCAAATGTTGCCCTGTTTTGCCTTCCTTTAGGGATGTATGACCCCAGTTTTGGGTTGGTGCGCTCCCCCATTCACAAGGAAGAATAGTCCTGCCATTTTACTATTTGCTTCTGCTGGTAATAGGTAGTTTGCAGTGTCTGAGGCATATTCAGAGATGCCATGCTCTGAAAAGGGTTCTTTACCTTTAAGAGATAAAGTTAACACAAAAGGATTGTGGACCTAGGCAAAAATACAGTTTGCTTCCAACCATCCAGGAATACCAGAGATACAGCCCCATAGCTTCAGGCAAATGCCGATCCCAGGGTCAGCCTTTCCCATAGAGATGATAAGGCCAGGAGCATGTGCCTTTGGTCTGACAGATAAGTAAACCTTGTCCTTAGTCCTCCTCCTCTCTGTCATTACACAGTTCCCACATTTTCTCTTTGAAGATGAATTTAGCTGGATTAATAGAAATCAGAAACTGCACCTGTTCTGTGGTCTATTTTCATGATGAGCAATGTGGCATACATAAAAATTTGGGATCTTGCATGAGTGCAATGGTAAACAGTAATGTGATATTTGAACTAATAAGTTCAAATAACAAGTTGTTTGTATTCTGTCTTGCCCTCTACATTGTGGACCTAGGAGGACCTTACACATTTCTGAATTCCTTCCCCTACAACTCCCTGTCCCAGAACCGAACCCTGTACTTCACATGTTTCAGGTGTTTCATACAATTTTTAATTGCTCACATGGCTTTAGGGTGGTTTGAATCCTACAAAGAGGAAGACATTAAGTTAAAATTATTACATGTTTGGAAACAGTTAATGTATACAAAGCTCATTTTTTCAATCTAGCAGTTGGTATTCATTGCTGTAGGATCTGAAGATGGTGGCTGGAAGGATAGAGGTGAGGGAGAGGGTATGAGTGAGTAAGCAGAGTATCTGGATGTGTGTGGTGTGTGTGTGAGTGAAGGACAGTTAGATCCTGCAGGAGTATCAGGGACTGGCAGACCAGGCTCTCCTGGACAGGGAGCCCCTGCCACCACTGTGTGCACTCCCTGGGCTGCAGGACTCAGGAACAGAGCCCACACCATCTTGAAGGGGAGAGCAGCCTCCTCTAGGAACCCATCATCACCGCCACCCAGACTGGCCTTGGACACTGCCTGGGACCCCGCAGCCACACCAGCCAAAGCCGTGTTGCCTCGCCTGCAGACCTGCAGACCCCAGGATGTCTACCTCCAAGAGTGCACAGCTACCACAGCAGAAACTGGGACTTCCCTCTCCCTGGCTGCTGACCTCTAGACACCACAGTCATGCCAATCCAGCGCACAGGGACCCTGAGCCATCCGCCCTGGCAGGCAGCTCCTGGGTGCCTCTGTGAGCCGCTGTAAGGTGCGAGTGTACCCAACCAAGGGCACACGGCTCCCAACGCTGAAACTGGGACTTCCCCCTCCCCATTGGCAGGCTTCTGGACACCACAGTGGCACCACTCTAGTGTGTGGGCCTTGAGAGCCCACAGCCCCAGCAGATGACTCCTGGGCCCCTCTGTGAGCTGCCACTGGGCACATGCCTCTCCAGCCAAGGGCACATGGCTCCCTCAGCAGGATCCGTGACTTCCCCCTTCTGGCTACCTGCTCCTGGACATCTTGGTGAGTTACTGAGGACTCGCCTCCCTAGACAAGGTCATGCTATTTCAGCCACAGACTCCGAGATTCCCACATCCCCAGCTGCTGGCTCCTGGACCCCCTCATGATTCGCAGAGGGAAATCACTCTGTCCAGAGTCCCACTGCCTCAACCGCAGACTATGGGACAGCTGCCTCCCACCATAATGGGCTCCAGGACCCTCGAGTGAGTTGTAAAGTGACGCTATCCCAGCAAGAGTCACACAACACTGGCCACAGTCACAGTACTGAGCCTCATCCCCCAAACCCCTTCCTCCCAGGCTGGGGACTCCATGATCTCACAGTGAGCACATACCAGTGAGACCTCAGGCAACCCCTTCCATGAGAGCCGGAACCATGATCACATCCACAACAGCTTGCACAACAATGCCGGGGGTGAGCCACATTGCCAGACAATCCATGGTGAGACTTCATTCATGAATGAGAAACTAACATTCAAGACCCAACTACATCAGGAGAACCCAAATAGCTCAAGTGGGGGGCTCCACTAGATTACCAAGCTCAGGAGATCTGAGAGACTGCACGACTGGGTCCCAAAAATCACTAACTACATAGGACCACCCCTCAAAAGAAACTGGGTAGCAAAGCAGTTGGATCTAAGACAGAAACAATTAAAATGTTACAGTAAAAAAAAATGGGGAGACAAAATAAACCCCACAAAAAAAAAAAAAAAAACAATTCCCAAAGGAAAGAAAAAGAGGAATCACCAGAAAAGGAATTAAATGAAATAGAAGCAAGTAACTTGTCAGAGAAAGAATTCAGAGTAATGGTTATAAGGATGCTCAAACCTGTGGATGACAAATACACACAACTCAATTAGAATTATAAGGAATTGAATGAGAATGTCACCAACATGAAAAGGAATCAAAGGGAATTGAAGAATAGCTGCAATAAAGAACACAATGGAAGGCTTCAACAGTAGACTAGAAGAAGCTGAAGACCGTATCAGTGAGTTAGAAGACAAGGTAGAAAAAACACACAAACACAACAGCAACTGGAAAAAAAAATTTAAAAAGCAGGAGAGCCTAAGGGAGCTCTGGAACAACATGAAACGAAACAACATCTACATATTAGGGGCACAAGAAGGGGAGCAAACTAAGTAAGGAATAGAAAACCTGTTTGAAGAAATAATGATAGAAAACTGCCCTGATGTTGGGAAGAAAAAAGCCACACAAGTCCAAGAAGCACACAGAGTCCCAAACAAGATGAATCCAAAAAGACCCACACCAAGACACATCATAATTAAATTGGCAAACATCAATAACAAAGTAAGAATCTTAAAGGCTGCCAGAGAGAGACAGAAAGTTACCCCCAGGGGATCTCCCATTAGACTATCCATTGATTTTTCCACAGAAACACATTAGGCCAGAAAGGAATGGAATGAAATATATAAAGTGATACAAAGCAAGGTACTGAATCCAATAATACTATAACCAGCAAGGCTGTCATTCAAAATTGAAGGTGAAATCAGGAGCTTCACAGATAGAGTGTTCATTGCTGTAATCTCGAACCAATTTTCAGTTTCTTCTTTCACTCCTGCCTAATTTACCCTAAAACCCACAATGGCTCACCAAGTGCTCTTAGAACATCTTCACATTTCTCTACCTTTATACCTTTATGCCATTTACTACATCTTATATATTTTTTTTATATCTGCTTCCCTGGTGCTTCAGCATTTCATGTCACATTTCATTAGTTTTTGCAATAGACTTCTAGCCCAGTTTAGAAAATTTCCCCAGTCATTTCCACCTGGACTGCTTAGTAAGGAAAAGTTGAAACACCTAGATAAACTCCTGTGTGGCTAGTATGAAATTTCCTCTGCAAATCTGGTGCCAAAAATATTGCCTTATTTTTCTAAATTTTTTTCAAAATCAAATTAAGTTGACTTGGTGTCCCTACTTGAATAAGTGACAAGAAAAAAATCTGTCATGTGTTGAGGAGCCTTGCCCCCTCCTCAGGTATTTATATAACATCTGAGGAAATACTTCTGGTCTTTGTTTCATCATGGTCACTGCTGAGATTCTCATTTATGAAGTCTATTAATGTAGGCAGTTCTACCAGTCTGCCAAGTGTGGGTACAGGGATCCTTCACCCGGTTCTTATAAGTTCAGTCATTCAGCATCCAAATGCTCCCCCTTCAGAGAGTCTGCCCCTTTCTCACAGACCATTTCCAAAAGAAAAAAAAAATCCCTTTTTCTTAGCTTCTACTTGAAGAAAGTGCTTTCCACTCTGTTAACTTCTGCCTTTTTGCTTACATTACCACAGAACCACAATTTAGCTAAATATAAAAATCTCAACTCTGCCCTAAGGAACTCAAAGCCCTGCTGGCCCTCCTCAGGGAGGTGAGAGAAAAATGCTTTCATTTATTCAAATTTGTCTACAAAGCAATAAAAACAAAACAAGTGAATTTCTCAATAAATAATCAGCAACAAGATACAAATAAATTTGTCAATAAGTTTTTTTGCTACAATAAGTTAATTTTTTTTAATGTACCAATACAATGAATACCAATGGATACTGGTCTCCTGTCTCAAGAGAAATTATATCACCAATAGGTCCAACCAACACCCTTTCTCTCACTGATTTAATTCAACCAGCCTTTACAGTCATTCAGCTTGATTTTATGCTCTGATTTCATGCTCTCCAAGATATCTTCTATTTAAAAATAGATTTTCTGTATCAATTTGCTTAAGGAAAAAGAAGGTGCTGACCAGCCAACAAGAACATTTCCACCTACTCTACTCCCCCAAAGTTATGTTTTTCATGGTAAAGAGTAATCTATTATTGTACTTGCTTATATGTTATATATTAATTTCCAGTACGTTTGGTCAGAGTAAATCAGATCCTGTGATAGGGAGAATAATGAGTCCCCAAAGATGTCCACATCCTAATCCCCAGAACCTATAATTATGTCATTACTGGCAATGAGGAATTTAGTTTGCAGATGGACTAAAGGTTGCTAATCAACTGACATTGAGATGAGATTATCCTCCATGATCCACATGGACCCAGTGTGATCACAGGAGACTTTATGAGTGAAAGAAGGAGACAGAGTGATGCCATGTGAGTGATTCTAGCAGCCATCATCTCTAGCTTTGAAGATGAAAGGAGGCCATGAGCCAAAGAATGCAGGTACCTCTAGAGGCTGGAACAGATAAAGAATTAGATTCTTTCCTAGAGCCCCCAAAAGGAACACAGTCCTGCTGACACCTTGATTTTAGCCAGTGAGAGCTATTTCTGATTTATGACCTCCAGAACTAAATAATAAATCTGTGCTGCTTTAAGCCACTAAATTCGTAGTAATATGAAACAGCAGTAGGAAACCATTATAGTTATATAGTAAGGAACAATTGCTATTATAGCAATGGAAAACTAGTACAAACCCCAAGACAATGCACTGATGAAATGTAGTTCCTGGAACTGCAATGTAGTATCTCTGCCAATTGGTTTCCTGGAATCCCTTGGAAATATCTCAGTTTTTTCTCTTTCTAATCATCAAAATGCTTGAAACATAATACAGGCTCTTAAAAATATATATTGAATAAATAAGTTTTGGCAAAATAGACAGACTATGAGCCATGAATGGTATATTTTTATAGTCTAAAAACTTTAAATATTAACCATCTCTCTCTCTAATTAGTTGTGAATTAATGTCTTTACTATCAAGAAATTGGTAGTTAAATTATATAGACTTAAAGTAGCAGAGAAATTGTGATGATAATACCTGGCTCTCTTTTTTACTTACAGGGAAAATGTGGATTCAGTTTAAAAGTCAATACCTAGTCTTAGCATATAGTATTTACTGCCAATAAATACTTCCTCATAAAAGAGGAAGCTTCATTTCTATTCTGAGGGCATCAGAAGCTCTTTAGTCTGGCTTGTGACATTCTTGCAAACACAGCTGACACTCATATCATGTACAATACTAACCACTAGGCATATTTGAATAAGGAAAGACAAGTAGAACATTTCAATGAATCATTACAACATTTGGTCAGTTCAGAAGGCCTCCCAAGAGTCCCATTGTCGTTCTGTAGTTTTGGAGCTGCTGTCAGAGAGTCAAACCAAGTGTAAAAGAAAAGGTCCCTTGAAAAAGGCCATTGGTTGAAAGTTGCTGACTTAAAAACCCTCTTGGGAAGAGATGTGCTTCCCCAATTGAGCTAGTTGTGAGCAGAGCTGATGCCCTGATCCAACCACATTCACTGAGCCGTGTGGGCCAAGACACCTTTTTTTTTTTTTTTTTTAATGCTCACTGTTCCTAACAAATGATGTATTTCTTTAGCTTTAAAACAGTCCTATTTCAGTCAGTAAAAACATGTGCAACACAAAGGGCAAAAAGAAAGCCTGGCTGGAATGTGTTGCTGCTCTAAGTTGCATTTGACTGGAATATGAGAGGGAAGAAGCACAAGGAGAGGAGGCTGGACATGAGAGTCTAAAGCTGTATTTAGGAGTTGAAGCCTTATTTTGAGGGCAGTGGTAGCTATTGAAGGGTTCTGAACAGTTGGACATGATCAGATTTGGAGCCTACTAATGTTTGTATGTCTCTGTCTTGAAGATCTAGTATTTATTAGTTCTCAAACTTTAAAGTGCATAGGAATCATTGTAAACCTTGATAAAATGCAGATTCTGATCCAGTAGTTCTCAGCTGGAGCCCCTGGATGCTGCAACGAGCTCCCAGGAGAAGATGTGAAGGAAGGTTGCAAATCAATAAATTAGGTTCCTTTAAACTGATGTTGTAGGGAGACACACAGGATTCTTCTAGTCTTTGTTTTGTCAATATAGCATATATAGTACACCATTGTATAGTATAAATGAAATAATAAATGTTAAGTACTGAGCACAGTGTCTAGCACACAGGAAGTATCCAGTATATGGTAGTTATCATTATCTTTATTCTATTTTTCCATCACTATTTATCGCCCCTATACACCCATCCACCTCCACCGCCACCCTTCCTCTCACAATCACCACACTCTTCTCAGTGTCCTGAGTTCTTTCTCTTTTTTTGCTCAATCCCTCCATGCCCCCAACACCTCCCTTCTTTCCAGAGCTGTCTGCCTTCTCTCTATGAGTCCATCTCTATTATGCTTGTTAGTCCAGTTTGTTCAATAAATTATATATATATGAGTGAAATCATATGGTATTTGTCTTTCTTTGACTGACTTATTTCACTTAGCATAATAATGTTCTCCAGGTTCATCCATGCTCTCACAAATGGTACAATTTTTGTCCTTTTTATGGTCAAGTAGTATTCCATTGTGTAACTCTACCATAGCTGTTTATCCACTCATCTACTGATGGACACATGGCTGCTTCCAAATCTTAAATACTGTAAATAATCCTGCAATGAACATAGGGGTGCACATATTCTTTCAAAATAGTGTTTTGAGTTTCTTCAGATAAATTTCCAGAAGTGGAATTGCTGTGTCATAAAGCAGTTCCATTTTTAATTTTTTGAGTTATCTCCTTACTGCTTTCCAAATGGCTACACCAATCGGCATTCCCACAACAGTGTACAAGGGTTCCCTTTTCTCCACATCCCTGCCAACACTTGTTGTTTATTGATTTATTGATAATAGCCATTCTAACAGACGTGAGATATATCATTGTGGTTTTAATTTCTATTCCTCTGATGATTAGTGACATTGAGCATCTTTTCATATGTCTATTTGCCATCTGTATTTCTTATTTGGAGAAGTCTCTATTTAGGTCCTTTGCCCATTTTATTAAAATTGATTTCATAGAGGAA
Organism: Eptesicus fuscus; assembly: GCF_027574615.1. NCBI lineage: Eukaryota > Metazoa > Chordata > Mammalia > Chiroptera > Vespertilionidae > Eptesicus > Eptesicus fuscus. The sequence goes on along the minus strand of NC_072480.1, from coordinate 9,607,657 downwards.
GGGAGAGAGAGAGAGAGAGAGAGAGAGAGAGAGAGAGAGAGAGAGAAACATTAACGATGAGAGATAATCATTGATTGGCTGCCTCCTGCACAACCCACCCTGGGGATCAAGCCCACAACAGGGGCATGTGCCCTGACTAGGAATCAAACTGTTACCTCCTGGTTCATAGGTTGACGCTCAAACACTGAGCAACACTGGCCAGGCCTTTGCCCATTTTTTTTTTTTTATTAGATGGTTTGTTTTCCTGGTGTTGAGTTTTATAAGTTCTTTATAAATTTTGGATATTAACCCCTTATCAGATGTATTGGCGAATATATTCTCCCATTCAGTGGGTTGTTGTTTTATTTTGTTGATGGTTTCCTTTGATTGCAAAAACATTTTTTTATTTAAAATATATTTTTATTGATTTCAGAGAGGAAGGGAAGGGAGAGAGAGATAGAAACATCAATGATGAGAGAGAGTCATTGATTGGCTACGCAACCCAGGCATGTGCCCGGAATCAAACCCGGGACCCTTTAGTCCACAGGCCGATGCTCTATCCACTGAGCCAAATCAGCTAGGGCGATTGCAAAAACATTTTAGTTTGATATAGTCCAATTTGTTTATTTTTTTCTTTCTTTTCTCTTGCCTGAGGAGCTATAGCAGAAAAAAATATTTCTAAAAGAAATGCCCAAGATTTTATTGCCTATATCTTCTTTTAGGATTTTTATGGTTTCAAGTCTTAAGTCATTAATCCATTTTGAGTTTATTCTTTTTTTAAAATATATTATTGTTGATTTCAGAGAGGAAGGGAGGAGAGAGAGATAGAAACATCAATGATGAGAGAGAATTATGGATCAGCTGCCCCCTGCACAACCCCCACTGGGAATCGAGCCCACAATCTAGGCATGTGCCCTGACCTGACTGGGAATCAAACCCAGGACCCTTCAGCCCACAGGCTGATGCTCTATCCACTGAGCCAAACCAGCCAGAGCTTGAGTTTATTCTTGTGTGCATTGTAAAAAGGTGGTCTAGTTTCATTTTTTACACAAATATGTCAAATTTTTCCAACACCATTTATAAATAGACTATCTTACACCTATTGTATGTTTTTGCCTCCTTTGTCCAATATATATTTATGAATTTTCTATTCTGTTCCATTGATCTATATGCCTGTTTTTATGCCAGTACCATGATGTTTTGGTTACTATGGCTTTGTAGTATAGTTTGATATCAGGTAACATGATTCCTCCAACTTTGTTCTTCTTTCTCAAGATCACTGTTGCTATTTGGGGTATTTTGTGGTTCCATATAAGTTTATGGAATATTTCCTCTGGTTCTGTGAAACACACCAATGGTATTTTGATAGGAATTGCATTTAATCTGCAGATTGGACATTTTAATGATGTTAATTCTTTCTATCTATGAACATGGTATATGCTTCCACTTATTGGTATCTTCTTCAATTTCTCCCTTCAGTCTTATAATTTTCTTACAGGTCTTTTACATCCTTGGTTAAATTTATTTCTAGGTATTTTATTTTTTGAAGCAATTGTGAATGGGATTGTTTTTTAGTTTCCCATTTTATGGTTCATTACTGGTATATAAAAATGCAACTGAGTTCTGGGTATTTGTTTTGTATCCTGCTACTTTACTAATTCATTTATCAGCTCTAGTAGTTTTTGGTGAATCTTTAGGGTTCTCTGTGTACAGTATAATGTCATCTGCAAATAATGACAGTTTTCCTTCTTCCTTTCCTATTTGGATTCCTTTTATTTCTTCTTGTTGTCTGATTGCTGTGGCTAGGTCTTCCAGTACTGTGTTGAATAGAGTGGTGAAAGCAGATATCCCTGTCTTTTTCCCCATCTGTTTGTAGTTTTTACCAATTGCGTATGAGTTGGCTATGGGTTTGTCATATGTCCTTTACTACATTGAGGTATGTTCCCACTATTCCTATTTGCTGAGAGTTTTTATCATCATAAATGGGTGCTGAATTTTATAAATGATTTTTGTGTATCTATTGATATGATTATGTGATTTTTTATTGTTCATTTTGTTTATGTGATGTATCATGTATATTGTTTTGCAGATATTGTACCAACCTTGCATCCTTAGAATAAATTCCACTTGATTATGGTGTATGATCTTTTAAATATATTGCTGGAGCCCTAGCTGGTCTGGCTCAGTGGATAGAGTGTCGGCCTGTGGATCGAAAGGTCCCGGGTTTGATTCCAGTCAAGGACACGTACCTCGGTTGCAGGCTTCTTCCTGGCCTGGTGGGGGATGTGCAGGAGGCAACCAATTGATGTGTTTCTCTCACATCAATATTTCTCTCTGTCTTTCCCTCTCTCTAAAAATCAATAAAAATATAGCCGTAGGTGAGGATTAAACACACACACACACACTGAAAATTAATAGTACTGAATAAATCAAAAATGCAATTCATAAAAACACACCCACATAATTGAATTGCTAGATTCGGTTTGCTAATATATTTTTAGTATCTATGTTCATCAGGGATATTGGCCTATAATTTTTGTTGTTGTTGTTTCTTTATCTGGTTTTAGAATTAGGATAATGCTGGCCTCAGAAAATGAGCCTGGGAGTTTTCCCTCCTCTTGAATTTTTTGAAATATCTTGAGAAGGATAGGTTGTTAGTTCTTCTTTCAAAGTTTGGTAAAATTCACCCGTAAAACCACTGGTTGAGGGCATTTGTGTTTGGGAGTTGTTGTTTTAATATATTTTATTTATTTATTTATTTATTTTACAGAGAGGGATAGAGAGTTAGAAACATTGATGAGAGAGAAACATCGATTAGCTGCCTCCTGCCACCCCCAACTGGGCATGTGCCCGCAACCAAGGTACATGCCCTCGACCAGAATCGAACCTGAGACCCTTCAGTCTGCAGGCCGACACTCTATCCACTGAGCCAAACCGGTTAGGGATGGGAGTTGTTTTTATTACAGCCTCAATTTTGCTATTTGTAATGTGTCTATTTAGATTTTCTGATTCTTCCTGATTTAGTTTTGGAAGATTATATGTTTCTAGGAATTTGTCCATTTCGTCCAGATTGTCCAATTTTTTGGCTTATAGTTGTTCATAATATTTTCTTACAATCCTTTGTATTTCTGTGGTGTCAGTTGTTACTTTGCCTCTTTCATTCCTGATTTTACTTATTTGGGTCCTCTCTCTTTTTTTCTTGATGAGTGTGGTTAAAGATTTGTCAATCTTGTTTATCTTTTTTAAAAACCAGCTTTTGGTTTCATTGATCTTTTGTATTTTTTTTTTTTAACACTCTATTTCATTTGTTTTTTGTGTTTTTTTCACACTTTATTACTGCTCTGGTGTTTATTATTTCCTTCCTTCTACTCACTCTGGTCTTTGGTTGTTCTTTTTCAAGTTCCTTAGATTGTTTATTTGAGCTTTTTCTTGGTGTGTGTGTGTGTGTTGTGTTTTTTTTTTTTTTTTATGATAGGCCTGTAATGCTATTAATTTCCCTCTAAGGACTACTTCTCTGTCCCACAGATTTTGTGTTGTTATGTTCTCCTTTTCATTTGTTTCAAGGTATTTTTTCATATCTTCCTTGATCTCATTGTTAACCCATTCATTGTTTAGTAACATGTTATTTAGCCTCCATGTCTTTGTGAGTTTTCCAGTTCTCTTCTTGTGATTGATTTTAAGTTTCATAGCATTAAGGCCAGAGAAGATGCTTGATATGATTTCAATATTCTTAAATGTATTGAGACTTGTTTTGTGTACTAACATGTGGTCTATCCCAGAAAACATTCCAGGGGCACTTGAAAAGAATGTATATTCTGCTGCTTTGAGGTGAAATGCTCTGAAGGTATCAATTAAATCCATTTGATCTAATATGTCTTTTAAGGCTGCCATATGCTTGTTGATTTTCTGTCTTGAAGATCTATTCATTCATGTCAATGGGGTGTTAAAATCTCCTACTATGACTGTATTACTGTCAATCTCTCCCTTGATGTCCATCAAGATTTACTTTACATATTTAGGTGTTCTTACGTTGGGTACATAAATTTTTACAAGGGTTATGTCTTATTGTTGGGTTGCCCCCTTTGTCTCTTACAATAGCCTTTGTTTTAAAGTTTATTTTGTTATATATTAGTATATATGGTAGCTATTATTATCATACTAGAGACCCAGTGCATGAAATTCAGGAACTCAGCGGGTGGGAGTCCCTCAGCCTGGCCTACCCCCTCTCGCAGTCCTGGAGCCCTCAGTTGGACATCCTTAGTGTTGCCACGGAGGCAGGAGAGACTCCTGCCACCGCCCCTGCACTCACCAGCTATGAGCCTGGCTTCTGGCTGAGCAGGGGAGTGCACTGACCACCATGAGGCAGCTCCTGCATTGAGCGTCTGCTCCCTGGTGGTCAGTGCGCATCATAGCGACCAATCATTCTGTCATTTGGTCAATTTGCATATTAGCCTTTTATTATATAGGATTACATGCTTTATAGAGAGGTTGAGAGAGTTAAGTAAAGTAATTTGTGTAAAGCACTTAGAATTGTGCCTTGCACATGGTAGATGCTGAGAACACCATAGCTATCATGAGGTGGTGATGATGATGATGATGATGATGATGAGAAGGAAGAGGATATGATTTTGATGAGCTTCTGTTCCCTGTTATGTCAATAGAATTATGGCAAGAAGCAGAACTTATGGACATGGAAAACAGTGTGGTGATTGGAGAGGAAGGGAAGTGTGGAGGTGGAAGAAGGTATATGGAGTATAAATGCTGATGGGGAAAAAATAAATAAAGAGAAATAAAAAATAAAGTATTTGTGCTTTAGCTTCATGGCAATACTGAACAAATAACTGATTTTATTTTGTGGATTGTACCTAAGCACCTGTCTTCACTCTATGGAAAATGTGGGTTCAACTCTGTGCCTTCAATGAAGATCCTGGCCTCTCTTTTTCCTTCTCTTTCCATGTAATGTGTTTCAAGATAATAAACAAACTCTTGGGGTAAATCCTTATAATCTAGAAGAAAGGCTAATTGTTTTAAAACCATCATCACCACCACTAGTCTACTCATTACTTTATATATAGACTATTATGAGGGGTAGCTAAGATTTATATATAACACAAAAATTAGAGTTACTGTGAGAACTTCATCAATGGAGAAATGAAACCAAACTGACAACTAGCTTAGATATATTAAGTCAGTCATGGTGGTTGATCGTCAATGGAGAAATGAAACCAAACAAAAAACAAAAAAAAAATGAAAAACTGTCAACGTGTTTTTAATTATTTTTCATGGTGGTTGGTTAATTTATCAGTGGAGAAATGAAACCAGCCAACCAAACAAAAACATCCAAACTGTCAACCAGTTATTTCATCCTTTTTATGACATCCTTTTTGGCCTCATGGCTAATGAGTTGTGTGGTGAAAATATTTGCAGCAAAGATGTCTATGGCAAAGATACTACAGGAAAAGTGCCTGAAATCATTTTTAGAATCCTCCCTAAAAAGCAATAGGGTAGAACAAAAACTGGCTGTCAGTGGAATCAGTTCATAATGAAGTTTTCAGCATTATTTTGAGTCATGTGACCATCCCAGCTATAGCACTGATGTCTTTTTCAAACCTTTTTCAGCAGGCCATTCACCATCAAACTTAAGGCCATCATTTGTGCAACTATACATTAGATTATACTATCAGAAAAGAAGATAATAAGGTAGATAATTTATGGAATCTTCATGACACCATGATTCTTCTTTATACTATTTACCCACTTTGATTTCTTCCATAGGTCCTCATCTTCCTCTTATTGTTTTTGGTTTCCTCCTTTTCAAAATTAACAATGAGAACAAACTGAAACAAGATTGTTTTATAAACCCAGTCTCTCTTTCTCAGCCAGCAGCCTTCCCTCAGCAGCCTTCCCTCAGTTTAGTTTTCTGAAATGCAGTAGAGCTGAGGTTTAGTGCTGTAGCTCTGGGGGTTTCTATACTCCTTTTGCCACTTACCAGCTACATGCCTCAGGCAAGATACTTTTCTCTGAGTCTTAATTACCTTCTTTGTAAAATGGACATAATACTAATAACATCTAGCACATGGAGTTAGACATCTAGATCTTAGCACAGCGTCTGACATGAAGAAGTTAACTATTTGTATAACGATCATGGCTCTCATACAGCAGAACTGCACTCTATTTTTTGCCTTACATTTATGTTTCTTAAGGATCAACCCTCAAATACTTTATGGTCAATCAAACTCTTCTTGACTCCCAGCATCTAAGCTTCCTAGTGTCCCAAATACCTGTGTACATCACTTTTTTATGGAAACTAAGGAAAAATAGGCAGCCTTAATAGACTGAGATTCAAGTTTGAAGACATAAGACCTTTTTTTATCCCAGCCTTTCACCGATGATCATAAATGAAAAAATAACTTCCCCAAATTTGTCTATATGGTATTGGTATATGTTTCTCAGAGATATGCTTAGGACTAATTTTAGTACTTTGTCAAGGACACAAAAACAATAGATAGTATAAATAATGTATGTTATTTGTCATTAGACAAGATATTTAAGGTCTCTAAGCCTCAGTTTGCTTTTTTGTATATTATGCTGCATGATTAGAGTATATCAATATGGTGATTATGAAGATTAAAATAGATAATGTGAATATTTAGTATAGCCTTCCTATAATAAGCACTCAAAACATTATTTATTAATAATGCTGATAATTTAATTATAACTTAATTTTCCTATCTGTAAAAGAAGATTATAATACATATTATATAGGTTTTATGAATATTAAATGAGATATATTTTTAAATATGTGTGGTACAGTTTCTGATACATGGTAATTAATAAAATTATCTTTTTGAACAAATGTCTGTAAGTTGTTTGCTTCATTAGCTCTACACACACACACACACACACACACACACACACACACATGCACACACACATACACACACTAGTACATGCATGATTTCCCTTGGTCAACATTGATACTATTAAATAAGGAGAAAAATCTATACATTCTTTCATGAACCTGTGCAGTGCTTCAGGTCTTCTGAAAGATTCAGGTTCAGCCATAGAGGTTTGTACAATCAAACTTACTGGACAGGTAAAAAATGAGTGCTATTTTTAATGTATCCTTTTCTTTGACTAAAGTTCTACTTGGTGGGGTGGGAAAGGGGGAATATGCTATTTATCCTGTGTCTATTGATTTGTTTTTTCTAATGCAAATAGAAATTATAAACTACATAATTTGAAGCATAAAAACTCACTTATAGTGTTGTTCTCTCTCTTCCACTAATTGCCATAAAAATCCAGTCACTTACCATCTAAATTCTCCTAAAGCCCAACTGGTCTTTATGGGTTTTAGCCACATCCAGCACAACTAGAGAGTGAATGAGACCTGAGTAGGGGTGACTGGGGATTGATAAAAAGAAAGAGACACAGAGAAAGTAAGTAAAGCTGGGACCAAGTAGGACACTGTTCTTGGATGGAGAGACCGTGACTCAGAGCTAGTGCAGCGTGTTTATTATATACAGAATGATACCAGGAAACTTTACTCGAGTTTAAGACAAAAGAAATTGTGTTAAATCATGCTTAAAGATCAGGCTACAATCTTCATTCTTGTGGCTTCTCATAATTGTCAGGCCTGGCTGGACCTAGATAATGGCACCCACCCCTGGCGCCTGAGCTAAAGGTCAGGACTGACAACATTCCTGCCTTTGGCGAGGTATGTTTCCAAGCCATGGCTCTGCCGATGTGCTCTCCCAGGCGCTCTCTACAGTCTTTGTCCTAATCCATCAACTCTCAGGTCATTTCCCTTTCAGTGAATCAGACATCATCCTTTTCTGACAGACTTTCATATTTAGATTTATGAGTAACTTGGTATTGTGGCAATGTGTCCCAATAAAAATTTCTTTTTTACAACATGAGGCATTTGTTCAAGCAGCTAAATATAATAAATTACTCAATAAATTTCCCCCCTTCCACATGTGTGTATGTCAATAACATGAAGCGGTGGAATATAAATTATGTGTTTATTTAACCTTGGACACAATATTTAAGGTCTTTACAGAGCCTCAGTCTGAGTGGTTATGAAAATTAAAATAGATAATATGGATATTGAGTGCAGTCCTGTTCTTGCTTGAAACAACTGGTTATCTCTTTAAAATATCCAAATCATAAGAAAGAAAGTCATCTTATTTGCCCAATGTAGTTACCAGAAAATAGTTGAGATACTTTGGAAGTTATAATTCTTAAAAATATTTAAAATGTGGAATTTTTTCTGATGTTAAATAAAATATATTCATTGTAGAATAGTTGGAATGGAAAAATATTCTAAATTTCTAAATCATACATAACACTATAATTTATAGACAACCATTATTAATATTTTAGTATATTTCTTTCTCTTTTGTATATATGTGTTATTTTATATATATATACACACACACACATATATATATCCTATCTAATAATCTAATAAAAGAGTAATATGAAAATTGACAGTCACTCCAACACAAGATGGCCACCCCCATGTGGTCAAAGATGGCTGCCCCCATGTGAACACATGATGGCCACCACAAGATGTCCTGAAGGGGAGGGCAGTTAGGGGAGACCAGGCCAGCAGGGGAGGGCAGTTGGGGGCAACCAGGCCTGCAGGGGAGGGCAGTTGGGGGCAACCAGGCCTGCAGGAGAGGGTAGTTGGGGGTGACTGGGCCTGCAGGGGAGGACAATTAGGGGCAACCAGGCTGGCAGGGGAGGGTAGTTAGGGGTGACCAGGCCATCAGGGGAGGGCATTTAGGGGCAATTGGGCTGGCAGGGGAGCAGTTAGACGTTGATCAGGCTGGCAGGGGAGTGGTTAGGGGGTGATCAGGCTGGCAGGCAGGCAAGCGAGCAGTTGGGTGCCAGCAGTCCTGGTGAGATTGGGTCTAAATGGGCAGTCAGACATCCCTCAAGGGGTCCCAGATTGGAGAGGTTGCAGGCTGGGCTGAGGGACACCACCCCCCTGTGCAAGAATTTCGTGCACCAGGCCTCTAGTGTGTATATATATATATATATATATATATATATATATATATATATATCTCAACACTAATAAAAGAGAACCATGCAAATTGACCATCACTCCACTACGCCCACCAGCAGATCAGGAGCAAATATGCAAATTAACCCAACAAAGATGGCGGCGGCCACGGAGCTGGAGTGAGCAGGAGGCTTGGGTTGCCCCCGGCGATGGAGGAAGCCAAGCTTTCTGCCTGCCCAGGCTGGCCCTGGCCTCCGTTCAAAGCTACAAAGTTTTAATTATAGCAGATAAATATATCCCAGATACCTGCTTCCAGCTGGCCCTGGCCTCTGCTCAAGGGGGTGCTGAAAAAAAAAAAAAGAAAAAAAGGAAGGGCTGGGAGCCTGGATTGCTGGGGGGCGTGGCCAGCCTGCAAACAGCCATCAGCCCCTCACCCAGGCTGGCCAGGCACCCCAGCAGGGACCCCCACCCTGAAGGGGTTGTGGCCAGCCTGAAAACAGCCCTCACTCAGGCTGGCCACACCCCCATGGGGTGAGGGTCCCTGCTGGGGGGCTTGGCCAGCCTGCAAACAGCCAGCCTAAAAACGGCCCTCAGCCCCTCACCTGGGCTGGCCAGGCACCCCACTGGGAACCCCCACCCTGAAGGGGGTGTGGCTAGCCTGAAAATGGCCTCAGCCCCTCACCCATGCTGACCACGCCTCCCCCATGGGGACCCTTACCCCATGGGGACGTGGTCGGCCTGCAAACCACCACAGGCCCCTCGCCCAGGCCACTCCACATCCCATGGGAACCCCCACCTTGATCCGGGACAACCTTCAGGGCAAACCAGCCAGCCCCCACCCATGCACAAGGCCTCTATCTATACTAATAAAAGGGTAATAGGCTAATTAGACTGTGAGACCTTCCAGGAGACCTTCCGGACGTTCTTCTGGACAAAGCCATGGTGGTGGGGCCAAGGTAGAGGGGGTTAGAGGCCAAGAGGGGAGGGAAGTTGTGGGTGATCAGGCTGGTGGGGGCAGGGCCGTTGAGGGTAAGCACACCAGCAGGGGGGCCAGTTGGGGGCGAGCAGGCCATCAGTGGGGGTCAGTTGGAGGTGATCAGGACAGCGGGGGGGGCAGTTTGGAGTGAGCAGGCCATCAGGGAGGGGGTATATATATTTGTATACACATATATATATATTTGTATACACACATATTACAAAATAGAAAATCATCTTGTATCACCAGTATTATCTGGCTTTAAAAAATAACATATTGCCCTGGCCAGTTTGGCTCAGTGGATAGAGCATCAGCCTGTGAACTAAAGGGTCCCAGGTTTGATTCCAGTCAATGGCATATGCCCTGGTTGCGGGCTCGATCCCCAGTGGGGGGCATGTAGGAGGTGGCCAATCAATGATTCTCTCTCACTGATGTTTCTATCTCTCTCTCCCTCTCCCTTCCTCTCTGAAATCAATAAAAATATATTTAAAAATAAATAAATAGCATTATTTTTAAAATCACATTATAGCATCAGCATTTCTATAATTTTTTGAAATATCTTTCAAAAAAGTTGATTTTTAAGTGACTGTGTAGCAGTCCATTATATGAATGAATGATGATTTATTTAATTTATTTAACCAACACTCACTGTTTCAGATGATAAAATTATCTTTCCACCACAGGATTCCATCTTATAGAAAGAAAAAAAACTGCATCTCTAGTAGTGCCTAATATATATTATCTTCCTGGGGGTATAGTTTACTCTTTTTATGCAAAGGGTGGGCCAACTCTATTTATACAGTTAGAGACCAAAGAATACCTTAGAGTTTTATACCCGTAATGGTAGATATGTAAGAAATGACAGCAAATAAGAATTTTTTTCTGTCATGATCTCTAAACTTTGGCTGAAGAGGCTCATATAGTGACTGATATGTTTGCCAAAGGAAATAAATACTTGCTAAGTTTTTACTTAGAGCCTTATATTTAGTTTTTTGCTCACATATTCCCAAAGAATACTAAAGAAGTAAAAGTCCCCTTGGTGAATAAATTATTTGTTCATTTGATAATCTAAACTCTTACCATGTATTGCTATTCCCCTTGGCCATTCTGAGTTGTAGAAAAAATAAATTCTAATTTGAGAGGAGAGCTATATTTACAGTTAAATAAAAGGGATATTCACACTAATTTAAATATAAACTCTTCTCATAAATCTTAAACATACCCACCTCTGTTTTTTATTTTCAAAGATGAGGTGTCAACTGATTTTCTTCCATTAAAAATGTTTTACTGGCATTGTACAAGTTCACCCTGAGCTGACTATACTCACTAGCCTATGCCACCCCTCATACCCCGCCATCCCAGCTGTGAGCACCACTGGGCCCTCTGGAGATGGGTTTCTGAGGGGCCTTCTCTGCTCAATGCTAGTCTCAGGATCCATGTTATTAATGGAGTGGTTGAGGGTAAATATAATTGACTATAAAATACTAATAACTATAAGAATCTCAGTATTTAACCAATGCATTCAAAAGAAGTCGTGTACCAAGCCACACTACCTTCTGGTGAGGTGTGGATGTATATGGACTGATTTCAATGGAAATGAAGTGGAATTTTGTTTGGGAGAGGGGTGAGAAGGAGGCGAGAAGGGGTGAGGTAGGACATCTACTCACTTAACATTATGATAGGACTTTTCTTTTTCAGTGTGATGGTAGCCAGGGAGAGGACAGAGAACACCCTTTCAGCCCCACTTGGGTATGTTCCTGAATTGCACAGGAAAATCATCTCCAAAGTTGAACTACTTGCACTGACTCTTTGAAGGGTATTTTCACACTAAATTCTACTCTATCTGGCTTTCCAGCAACCATGGGATCCTTTCTTTATGTGGGTGCTCCAGACAATTTTCAGTTCTGTTTGGCAGTCACCCAATCTCCCTCAGTATGGAGCGACCCAATGACAAGATAATTCTAGGAAGGAGAGGTCCTGACACAAAGTGTGGCCTGAGCACCAAGAGGCCATCATAAACTTTGTATTTTATTTCCTTCTTTTTCCTATATTTGATATCCCTGAGATTGTTATGTGAAAGTTAATCTCATACTTTCCTTCTTCCTCTATTGATAGGAGAATATTTATGCCAGGGCTAGAAACACAGAGGCAACTGGGGTATGTGGGTACACCTGAGAATTCTGGGCTTCAGGACTTATTCCTGAGAGTAAGAGAGTATTTTGCTAATATTCCCCCATCAAAATGTACCAGTGAAGTTCCCTTTTGTCACACACACACACACACACACACACACACACACACACACTTTGGTAGCTGAGAGCATGGGTAAGAAATAGAACCTGCTGACACAGCCCTTTGTAACTAGTACACAGTGGGTCAAACTACCCTAGTGCACAGTATGAATGAGCTCAGAACAGTGAGTGGATTTATGCAATTTCTCAGAACCACAATGGGAGCTTCTGGTTTGATTGCCAGAATGAAATTTTTTTCTCTTATTCTTTGCCTCCGAATGACCACTGTCAACATATAAATCAGTTCTGGTGACACCACTGATTTAGAAAGCTACTTTGGAACAACAATAAGAGGCATAAATTTCATGATTCATTTTAACCCAGAGAATACATTCAAGCCTTATTTACAAAATGGTGTAACATAAACACAGTTGCACAAATAGGCTTACCAAAAATTTTATTTTGAATCAAAAGACTCATTCACACCACTATTACTTTTTAAAAATGCTATATTCTACAACTAGACTATCTTAACATTATATATATATATATATATATATATATATATATATATATATGTATGTATATATATATATATATATCCTATATAATAAAAGGCTAATATGCAAATAGACCAAATGGCGGAACAATCAGAACAACCAAACAACAGAATAACTGAACAATCAGTCGCTATGACGTGTGCTGACCACCAGGGGGCATGTGTGGAACAGGGTGGGCATTGGCTGCGGTGGGATGGTGGAGCAGGTGAGCAGGGGCACCAGACCAAGGCGGAGCACCAGTTGCTGTCATCGGGACAAGTCTCTGGTGGTTACTGACAATTCTTTGCTCCGCGCGCCACGGTCCTGCCCGGCACTCACACCCACTGCCGGGGCCTGGTGCCAGTCCTAATCACTCGGTGCCATCAGTGGGTGTGAGTGGTGGCTGCCAGCCCTGATTGCCCCTGAGGGCTTCTCCACCTCCCTCTGCTCTTGAGGGGCATCCACTGCTCGCACCCACTGACAGTGCCAGCCCTGCTTGCACCTGCTGCTGGTGCTGGCCCCAATCGCTCAGCGTTGTCAGTGGGTGCAAGCAGGGCCAGCACTGTCAGCGTGTGGGAGCAGCAGCGGCGGGAGCGGGGCTGCTGGCAGACAGGGGACAGGGGGCCACGGAGGGAGGGGCTGGGCAAGGTCACAGAGGATGGGCCGAGACCGCCCCTGTGCCTGCTGCAGCCTTGTGGCCCACAGTTCCTTTCAAGGTGCACAAATTCATGCACTGGGCCCTTAGTATGTATGTATGTGTGTGTGTGTATATATATATATATATATACATACATACATATATATATACGTATATATGTCTATGTATATATATGTATGTATATATGGGTATATATGTATATATATATGTGTATATATATGTATATATATGTATATGTGTGTATATGTGTATATATGTATATATGTATATATAAGTATATATGTATATATAAGTGTATATATATGTGTGTGTATATATAAGTGTATATATATATATAGGAGGAGAAGAGAAAGGGAGAGAGAGATAGAAACATCAATGATGAAAGAATCATTGATCAGCTGCCTTGACCCCCCAACCCAGGCACATGACCCTGACCAGAAATTGAACCATGACCTCCTGGTTCATAGGTTGGCATTCAACCACTGAGCCATGCTGGTCAGGCTCAACTTTTTTTTTTAATATATTTTTATTGATTTCAGAGAGGAAGGGAAAGGGAGAGTGAGATAGAAATATCAATGGTGAGAGAGAGTCATTGATTGGCTGTCTCCTGCATGCCCCACACTGGGGATAGAGTGTGTCACCCAGGCATGTGTCCTGACCAGGAATCGAACCATGACCTCCTCGTTCATAGGTCGATGCTCAACCACTGAGTCATGCTGGCTGGGCAACATTCTTTAAGTGATATGAATATACTGTAGAATTGGGTACTTTAAAGTGTATAGTTTGCTCCCCTTTGAAAGCCCTAAATAAAAAGTTTCTTTTTACAAGGGATTTAGTGGTTAGCTACTGCATATTGATTATTTTTATCCAAGATTAGCAAACTCTTCAACATTTTTCCCCACTTCAGAACAATCACCTCGGTCATTATCCTTCCATTTTTCCGTAGAATAAAAGCTTGTGCATACTAGCCTCCAATGCAAGTCATGAAGCATTTGAATCTCTATCATAAATGTGCAAATGTAGAGATAAAAAAGCACCTTACTGCTTTGTTTGATGAGAAGCTGGTAGGTAGACAGGAGTGACTAAGGGTCTGCACACCAGAATTGGATTTGCTACCAAGCAATCTGGAAAACAGTCAAAAACCCTGCCTGGAAATTGCAAGTCACATTCCAAGGAAGCCTGGAATGAGAAAAGGGTAGACTTAGCAATAATGATTCTTGCTACATCCTGCTGGTATAGGCAAGATGACCAAAAAGAAGAATGTGTTTTAAAAACAACTTTCTTGCCCTAGCCGGTTTGACAAAATGGATAGAGCATTGGACTGTGGGCCAAAGGAATTCTGGTCAAGGGCATGTACTGTGGTTGCAGGCTCCTCCCTGGTCAGGGCGCATGCAGAAGGCAAACAGTCAATGTGTTTCTCTCACATTGATGTTTCTCTGTCTTTTCCTCTCTTCCACTCTCTGTAAAAGATCAATTGAAAAATATCCTTGGGTGAGGATTAACAAAAAACACACATAAAAAACAACTTTCTCATAAAAAAAAAAAATAGTCACCATCAAAGAAGTAGACATAAAAAGATATATATGTTTTGTTTTCATGCTTATAAAGTTCAAAGTAGACAAAACTCAACCCTATATTTTAGGGATATATTCATAAGTGGTACAGCTACAAAGAAAAAACGAAATAAACACAAAAGTCAGTGTCATGGTTTCCACTAGAAAATGGGGTGGGAACAGATTATGCTTGGGTAGAAGCTAAAGTGGGGTCTTGATAGCCATTCATGTTCTTTTTCTTAATCTGTGTGGTGGCAATATAGGTGTTTGCTATATCATTATTCATTAAATGATGCACAAGTATTTTATACATTTTTTTTCTGAGTACATGTTTTATTTCACAATTTAAAAAAATATTATTTTAAAAATTGATAAACTAATCATCCCTTGGAAGAGAAACACTTTCTCAAGGATGAGACTTGGCATCATTGACTATTTAGTGACTGGCATACTCTGGGTTGTTCCAGAGTGAAGTTCTCACTTGAAGATCCCTGAAGTCCTTCAATTTAGGATTAGCAGCTGAGAGAACCACTGACCTTGATGCTGGCTTCTCCTGTCAGTCCTGAGACAATAGGTAGCAAGGACAGGAGATGGAATGAGGAGGGCGGGACAAAAGGTTGGGGAGCAAGATAGAGGAGGGGGAAGATCCAGTGCAGTACAGGGGGACCAGAGGTCATAGTGGGAGCTAATGGTAAAGCAGGCAGAGCTACGGATGGTAAGAACAAGACTATGTGTCAAAACAAGGCAGGCAAGTTTAAATGTAGACATCTATGAATACTGGCAAATTTTCAGAATGGAAACTTAGAGCTTACGACATGTGAAATTTAGTCTCCTGGCATGGGCTTAACTGAGGTGGGGAAGGAGAAACAGATGGGAACTCAAAAGTACACATACCTACTGTGATGGCAGCAGGACTTGGAGTCCTAGATGAAGGTAAGATGAGAAGTGACAGAGTAAGTGACTGGGCAGAGTTGTCTAAGGATTCACATTTAAATACTTATTGAGAGCTACTATGGTCCAGATGCTATCCTAGGAATTAGAAAATCCAGTGTAAGCAAAACAGTCCCTATCTTCCTGGAACTTACATTCTGGGAGGAAGAGAAGAGGCAGGAGAGACAGATGATAAATTAGTAATTATACAACGAAGCAGGTAATTCCACATGGTATTATCAAGAAAATAAGATAAGATAATTAAGAGTGGCTTGGGGAGGGGTGGTGTTCAAGAATGATGACAGATGATCTTCTGGAGAAAGAAAAATAGAAAGACTTCTAAATGAGAAGTTACCAGCAGTCTGAAAGGAGCTCTCAAGTGCAGAAAAAGGCAGAGATGAGGCCTGTGATTAAGGTCTGTGTTTAAGGTTGAACATGGCTCAGGGCCAGGGAAAACTGGGAAGACAGGGAACAGCCCAGTCCTTAAGGGGCTGAGGTACCTGACCTGTTATCACAGTGGTGCAGGCTTGGCAGAACTCATCAGAGGACATGACTCTAAGTGGAGTCAACCTGGAGTTTGATTCCAGGAACGTCAGAAGTCAGAGCCAGGCAGCAGAGCCAGAAATTATTCATTTAAAACACATGATTCAATTTTCTGAGTCAAGTGCCTTTTCCCCAAGGAAGCCTCAGATCTCTGGTTTGGATCTTTTATTGTGATTAATAACATACCACTTGAAGCACATCAAAGTTAGAGAATGCTACTGGATTTTCTCTTCTTGGCTTAAGATGGCTGCCTCATTCCAATTGTCTTGAGGTTGTAGTACACAGAGACCTACCATGCAGAGAAACTCTCTTAGCCTCCAGAGAAGTCTGGAACACATTGCATTTGTCAATAGCCCACTTAGAGTCCCCTAATATGACAGACCTTCTGGAACACTGATCATTGAAAGCCATAGAATCATGCAGGATAAGGTTGATAATTTCTTACATCCTGTCCACCCTGTGGCCTGCTTTTTTGCTATTCAAAACGATCCCTTAACTGTTCAAGTATGCATTCTGGGAGTGTCACTTAGCCCAAAGAGGAAGCCAACTTTTGTTCTTAGATGTTAAAAGCTAAAAACATTTGAGAAAAGGGCCAAAGAGGATGTTTGCAGCTCAGTGGCCAGACCTGCTCTGTGAGAGGCTGGGAGAAATGCCTTCCTGTTCGCCTACCTGCCATCCTGGAGAGTTCCCCCCTTGCAGTGAGAGTTGACTCAGCTTGTCACATTCTGACAAGATCCCCACATAAACAGACAACTCAATAATCTTCCTGGCCTACCTTAGAGGTTAGAGAGGCCAGATGATGAAAGCTAGAGATTAACTATAAAGTATTATGAAAATACCAGCAATCATTATTATTATTTTACTAGAGGCCTCATGCATGAAAATTCATGCAAGAGTAGTCCTTCCTTCCCCCGGCTGCCAACACCAGCTTCCCTCCAACACCCGAGACCCGGGCTGCTTCCCTCTGGCCCCAGCTTCATCAGAAAGGACATCTGGAATGACGTCTGGTCAAATTAGCATATTACCCTTTTATTATTATAAATAATAGGAAAAATTTATAATCAATCTATTGTAGGCCCACAAGTTCAATGGAAAAATAAGCTGCTAGTCTAAGAGACAGAGAGTCTTTGCCGAGTGACTCGGTTGGTTGTGTTGTGGCAGCAATTCTTCAAATGGCTCAGGAGAATGATCAGTCAGCACTCAGAGGAATCAGGAAAGTAAAACCTTTACTATGCAGCAATGCTAGTCCAGGGGACTCTGATCCACAGCCTGAACTGCCAATGTGGGAGGTTTTGATATATATCTATCTTCTTGTGGCGGGCCCCTTGGGGTGGGCTTTGCAGCTCCGCCCAAGTCAGTTAGAATGGGGCTTGTAAGATTACTGTTGAACTAGATACTAAACTAGGCTGTAAGCCCCCAAAGTTGCCCCCCTATTTTCCTTCTCAGTTGGAGTATTGCCCCTACACCAAAAAGGTTGTGGGTTCAATTCCTCGTCAGGGCATATACCTAGGTTGCCAGGTCAATCCCCGGTCGGGGCCAGTACAGAAGGCAAGTGATCAATGTTTCTCTCTCACATCAATTTCTCTCTCTCTCTCTCTCTCTCTCTCTCTCTCTCTCTCTCTCTCCCCCACTCTATCTTAAATCAGTAAAACATATCCTCAGGTGCGGATTAAGAAAAAATAAAAGAACAGGGAGTGGTGTGGTGGTAAATGTTTAACAAACCAAAAGCCCCATTTACCAATTTTTGTGCAAATACTCCCACCGTGGGTGATATCAAGCTACTAATGTGATGCTACTGAACACAGAACTGGGAAGAGATGAGCACAAGGGTACAAGCTGACACATCACTGGCTGGGCTAAGGACTGGGGTTTGGAGGTAAATAAAACACAGTTCATGCCCTCATAGACTAATGCGTGGACTGGTTGAAGAGATAGACAATCAAGTAAAGAACTGTGAAGTGGTATAACAAATACTCTAACAGAATCATGTACTGATAGCAGATGCATGTGTTTGTTCCCCCAGTGGGATCTGTGTCCCCACAAGGAACAAAGCTAACAATATTTAACTTCAATAGTGGAATTCAGGCATCTGCTATAAGTTAAGGAGGATCACAGGAAATTCTACCTGTAATAAATAGCTGCCTACATCTTTATGAAGACTGGCACTAAATATAACGGCATTGTAACTGACAGTGTTCAATGATCTCAGCTATATTGCTAATAAGTATCAGAGGAACAATTCGGAGAAAGGATAACAAAGGCTCAGGTATCTATGGGCTAGAAGACATGTGTCCCATCCTCTTACCATCTGCTGGTTCCTGCTGCCACCTGTCAGTACATAGGCTGGGAAAGGAGCAATAGGACTAGGGAGGCATGGGGAAGGCATGGGAGCAGCTTAGGAAGAAGTGGACCCCATCGACATCTATCATCCTGCTTCTCTTTTGAAGTCCATGAAATCCACTCATACCACATCCTTTTCCTGGGCAATATTATTGCCTGTCAAGGTTCAAAATTCAGTCACACCTTCAGGTATTTCACACAGTCCTTCTCCCTCAACTGTTCTTTCTAGGCCCTTTTTCTAGCTCTTTGCACAAATCTCTTCTTCTTCTGACTCTTTACATGTAGGGGCTCCCTCCAGGCTCAGCCTTTTCTTCTTTTTTCTTTCTGTATGTTCTCTTTTAATGTTGACATCAACCCCCTTATTCTTTCTCTGTGCAGATCATGTCTATTTCTACTTGCTTATCAAGATCTTCCCTTTCTCCTGAGCACTAGCCTCCTATTTCAATGATCAGTGCACAAATCATCATCTCTGTCCTGGAGCATCAATTCAAACAGCACATCTGGAATCAGACATTTTGCTTTATCTTCAGATGAGTTTCTCCTCTTGGAGCCTCCATTAATCATAACAGCACTATCGTTTTACCAGTCATCAAAACTTGAAGTCTCAAGTCATTTTTAAGGCCTCCCTTTCTCTAGTAATTCTCACCAATTAATCGCCGAGTTTTTCTTTTGTCCTTATTGGCATGGGTGTCATTCAGGCTTTAATGATCTTTCATGGGGACCACCTTTGTCTTTGGGTGGCTGTTTCTCTCTGCTCCCATCCTTTACCTATGAAGAAGGCTACCAACCGCAGTACGCCACCCATCCTCTACCAAAAAACTGTGTATCCTAAGCTTGATCAGCCAGAGTCCTTCCTGTGTGGTTTTCCAAATTGGAACTTAAAGTAGTTTTATGTTCTCTTTAGTTTTATATTCCCTTTAGCTTAGAAGTAAAACTATAATAAGCAGGTGTCCTAAATCATTAGTAGCCATTAACCCTAATGTACGGAGAAGTCTGAAAGAAAACAATTAATAACACAAATACGAAACAGCTTTGAGAGTCACGGCTTTGTTTCCTTGACTGTTTAACACTAACAGCAGCTCTAACCCTGTTCCCATTCAAAAAGCAATCCCTTATCTCACAATAAATAAGCTTCTCTCTCTCTCTCTCTCTCTCTCTCTCTCTCTCTCTCTCTCTCTCTCCCAAAGCTGTTTGCTGTAACAGAGGAATGGAATTATATACACATTTTATTATATGTTCTTAGTCAAAAGGGAGACCATACAATTTAAGTAGTGAGGAAAATAGCACTTACATTTGAATTTAGGAGAAAGCAGAGCTGGAGTTAATTAGTCACTCTTCCCCTCAATGGATCTCCAATACTGTGGGCCTTTCCTAGAGTGAGTGTCTTCTCAGACTTCTGCCCCCAAAGAATTTATGATCTAGTACAGTAGTTCTCAAACTTGGATGTAAATTGCAGTCACTTGAGGAGATTCTGATTCAATTGGTCTGGGATTGGTCAGGTATATGAGAAATTTTAATTGCCTAGGTCAGTGGTTGGCAAACTCATTAGTCAACAGAGCCAAATATCAACAGTACAAAGATTGAAATTTCTTTTGAGAGCCGAAAACCGACTTCTGCACATGGGACATGAAGTTTCAATTCCACTGTACGTGCGCGTGGTATTTTGTGAAAGAGCCACACTCAAGGGGCCAAAGAGCCACGTGAGGCTTGCGAGCTGCAGTTTGCCGACCACTGGCCTAGGTGATTTGATTGTGTAGCCAAAGTTCAGAAAGGTTCTTCTAGTAGAAATAAGGAAGCATATCAGTCCCAGCCAGGTGTCTCAGTTGGTTGGAGTGTCATCCTATACACCATTTTCTGAAGGCAGGGCACACACCTAGGTTTCAGGTTGGGCGTGTACAGGAGGCAACTGATCAATGCTTCTCTCTCTCTCTCTCTCTCTCTCTCTCTCTCTCTCTCTCTCTCCTTCATCTCTTTCCTCCTCTTTATCTAAGATCAATAAACATATTTTTGGGTGAGGATTTTAAAAAAAGAAGAAGCACATCAGTTTCAGTTCAATAGTATACTGAGGGTTCTATGGCTGAAGTGGTCACAGGGTGCTGTGAAAACCCCAAGGAGAAGTACCCTTCCAGAGAGTCTCCATCCTGAATGTCAGAATCACTTGTGAAACTTACAATATGCCCTCATTCCACCGTAAACTCATGGACTCAGCATCTCAATTCAGCAGGACAGTAGTATGTTTTAAAAGTTTTTCAGGTGATTCTGATGCCAAGAGATGGTACAGAACCATTGGAATCCACCTAAGTAGCTATAATAAGGGAAGGCTTTGTGGAAACTATATCAATCACACGGAGACTTGAAAAGTACACTCAGGTAATTCGGGGAAAGGAGGAGGCCAGGCTTTGTCATCCTACCTAATAATAGACAAATATGCAAATTGACCCCACCTTCGCTAACCCCAAGCCACGCCCACCAGCCAAGCCATGCCCACCAACCAATCAGGATGAGTATGCAAATTACCCCAACAAAGATGGCGGCTAATTTGCATATCAAGACAGCGTAGAAAGAAGCCAAGAGCTGCAGAAGGGAGCAAAGCTTCGGAGAAGCAAGCAAGCCGGGGGGAGGAGAAGGGAGGAGCGGAGGCGGGGCCGGGGGAGAAGGGAAAAGCAGGCAGGCTGGCAGAGAAGGCGGGGCGGGGGAGAAGGGAGGAGTAGAGGCGGGGCCAGGGAAGAAGGAAGAAGAGAGGGTGGGCTGGCGGAGAAGGGAGAAAAGCAGGGGGGTTGGCGGAGAAGGCGGGGCGGGGGACAAGGGAGGAGAGCAGGCAGGGCAGGGTAGAGTGCAGCAGGAAACCCTATTGCAGGATTTTTCCTGCAATGGGAATGCTAGTTCTTTCATAATGCCCACATAGGCCCTGGAACGTTATAGTTATTCAATAAATTTTTGTTAAACAAATATTCAGGACATAAATGAACACTGGGGATATATATATGGAAGCATCTGTATTGGTTTCCTAGGGCCGCCATAACAAAGTACTATAAACTGGGTGGATTAACAAAACGGAAATTTATTCTTTCACAGTTCTGGAGGCTAGAAGTCCAAATACAGGTGTTAGGCAGGGTTGGTTCCTTTTGGGGAGCTCTGAGGGAAAATCTTCCTCTCTCCTAGCTCATGGTGGCTGATAGCAATCCTGGGTATTCCTGAGCTTATAAATACATCATTTCAATCTCTGCCTTCATTATCACATGGCCTTGTTCCTTTGTGTGTGTTTCTGTGTCCAAATTTCTCTCTTCTTATAAGGACACCAGTCATTGGATTAGGGCCCACCCTAATCCAGTATGATTTTATTTTAACGTGATGATATCAAAAGACCCCATCTCTGAATAGTTCATATTCAAAGGAAGCTGGGGTTACGACTTTGACATATTTTTTGAGGGAGGGGGACACAATGGCATCCCAAAAGGTAGGAGAAGCTGGTAGCCACAGAATAAAGAGAGGTGGGCAGGGGGAGGAGTCCTGAACTCATCTTGGCCTTGTGCCTGCTTTCAATGGATCTATTCACTTCAGTGTGCAGCTCTGAAACATTTTCCACCTTACAGGCCCTAGTTTTTGTATGACTCTTCCACACGTACCACATTGATTTGTGAAGTTATACTTCCCATGGTTAGGGAGAAGTGAGAAATATTCTCAAAACCAATTTGAGGTTGTGTGACATTTTTCCTCCACCCAAGTCCTCGGGCTTCATTGATTTTAATTTCTTTAGCTCTGTCTAAAGTGAGACACACACTCACAAACTCAAGATATTTTATGATAAAACTGGGACAGTCCCCAGCAAACTGGGACAGAGGGTCACCCTATCTACTTCTCACTCTGTCTTTGTCTCCCTTTTCCAGCCTCTTTGTCTTCTATTTGGGTGTGCCCTGTTGGAAGGGAAAAAGACACTTGTGACATATTTAAAGCTTGAATAAAGGACTGTGAGACATTCCAGCTGATTTTTATTTAACCTTAACACTTAGATATTGTTGAGAACCAACATTACCTTGTGATCTGGTAAAATTCAAAAGAAATGGTTTATTCAGTAATACCTCAGTTAACGGCTCACAAGGTAAACTGGGCAAATAATAAACTTTAAAAAGTTGCAATTCAGAGATAGTGCAGACCTATTTTGATTGTATGATCATGAATTTCACATGAACTTGGAGCCTTCCATTATAGCCCAAAGTCTCTGAAAACAGCCTAAACTCATTGGCTCCACTGCTTAACTTCTGCCCTTTCTGCTCATTGCAGTCTGGCTTGTGTACCCACAACTATATGGAGATACTTTCTAAAGATTATCAAAACTTTCTGATTGCCAGATTTCATAAACAACACATATTACAATGGCAAAAGTTAAAAAGACTGTCATACAAAGTGCTGGTACATTTGTGAAAGAACTGGAATTCTCAAAAACTGCTAGTCCTATCTAATAATAGACAAATATGCAAATTGACCATACCTCCGACACACCCACAAGCCACGCCCACCATCCAATCAGAGCGAGTATGCAAATTAACCCAAACCAAGATGGCTACAGCCACAGAAAGCAAGGTTTCCTAGTTAACAGAGGAAGCCAAGCTTTCCGCCTGCCCTTGCCAGGCCTAAGCCTCCACTCAAGCTACAAAGTTTCAATTATAGAAGGTAAACAAATTCAAACAAATGGCGACAGAATGAAGCTTGAGAGAGCAAGCCAGGGTTGCCGCCGGCAACAGGGGAAGCAAAGCTTTCTGCACACCCTGGCCAGGCCCACCCGCTTAAGGCAACAAAGTTTCAATTATAACCCCAACACAAATGGCTTCCTGCCTCAGAGGGAGCCCCAGGCTTGGCTCGGCTCCAGGCTACAAAGTTTCAATTGTAGAAGGAAAATAAATTCCAGATACCAGGGCCTCCACTTGGGTTTCCAGGGGGCGTGGCCGGCCTGCAAACCACCACAGGCCCCTCACTCAAACTGGGCTCCCCAACCCAAAGAACCAGAACTGAGAAAGGAGCCCAGAGAACAATGAGCTGTGGAAAGCAGCATGGTTACTGTCTGTAGCCACTCACCTTAGTCTCCAGCAGAGGGAGGGCAGAATGGACTGGAGCTGTGTGAGGAGAGTCCAGGGTTGGGGACTCTGGGATTGGAGCTTGGATGGCAGTCACCCCGTTTCACGTGCTAAGTCATTCCCTCATGCTACAGAGGATATCTTTCCAGGCTGTGGACCTGTGCTATCTAGGAGGTTTTTTGCCTGGGGGAAAGGCAGTTGTCCAACCTTGTTGGAAGACCTCTCACCCCACCCTGTGGTCTATAGCCTGAGACAAATTATGACTCTGAGAATAACAATCAGATTTCAGGTAGAGGCGGGTCTCTAGAGAATTTGAATCTTTGCCTGATCTCCTTATGGGCCTGAGGCAAGGAAAAGCAGAGCCTGGTGCACATCTTGGTCCTTTCCAAAGTCACCCAGCCCCAGCAGAGGCAGCCACAATATGTGGATTGCTAATAGCTTAAAACAGGGGACTTAGAGCCAGTCAGAAACAGCTTCTGACATTGTCCTGCACTAGAGTTTGGGAGGTGTAGCAGATATACATAATATATAAACACAAACCCAAACAGGCAGTCAAAACGGGGAGACAAAAGACAAGCCCAAAATGAAAGAACAAGAGAATTATCTAGAAGAGGAGCTAAAGAAAATGGAGATAAGGAACTTATCAGAAAACAATAAAAAATATCAATAAAACAAAGAGCTAGTTCTTTGAAAGGATAAACAATATTGATGAACCTCTAGCCAGGCTCGCCAAGTAACAAAGAAAGAGGACACAAACAAACAAAATTAGAAATGAAAAAGGTGAAATAACAACAGACCCCACAGAAATACAAAGGATTGTAAAAAAAATACTATGAACATCTCTACTCCAAAAAACTGAACAACCTAGACAAAATGGACATATTCTTAGGAAAATACAAGCTTCCAAAATTCAATCAGGAAGAATCAAAAAACCTGAATAGGCCAATAACTACCAATGAAATTGACAAGGAAATAAAAAATCTTCCAGCAAACAAAAGCCCTGATCTGGATGGTTTTGCAGGGGAGTTTTATCAAACATTCAAAGAAGAACTAAAACCTATCCTCCTTAGACTATTCCAAAAAATTCAAGATGACGACACACTTTCAAGCTCTTTCTATGAAACCAATATTACCCTAATTCCAAAACCAGATAAAGACACTACAAAGAAAGAGAATTACAGGCCAATATCCTTGATGAACATAGATCCTAAAATCCTCAACAAAATTCTAGCAAATTGGATCCAGCATTACATTAGAAAGATCATACACCATTAACAAGTGGGACTTATTCCGGGGATGCAAGGCTGGTACAATATCCGCAAATCAATAAATATTATACATAACATAAACAAATTGAGAGATAAAAATCACATAATTGTATCAATTGATGCAGAAAAAGCATTTGACAAAATCCAATATCCTTTCCTGATTTAAAAAAAAAATCTCAGCAAAGTGTGAATAGAGGAATAATAACCTCAACATAATAAAAGCATTATATTATAGACAAACCTACAGCCAAAATCATACTCAATGGGCAAAAACTAAAACCATTTCCCCTAGAACAGGAAAAAGGAAAAAGACAGGCATGCCTACTCTCACCACTCCTGTTCAAGATAGTACTGGAAGTGCTAGCCATAGTGATCAAACAAGAAGAATAAATAAAAGGTATCCAAATTGAAAAAGAAGATGTAAAACTGTCATTGTTCTCAGATGACATGATATTATACATAGAAAACCCTAAAGACTCCATTAAAAAACTACTAGACTTAATAAATGAATTCTGCAATGTAGCAGGATACAAAATCAATACCCAGAAATCTATGGCTTTTTTATACACCAATAATGAACTCCCAGAAAGAGAAACTTAAAAACAATCACATTTACCATTGCAACAAAAAAATTAAGATACCTAGGAATAAACTTAACTAATGAGGTGAAAAAAAAACAACAACCTGTACTCAGAAAAATACAAGACATTGACAATAGAGATAGAGGAAGACATAAACAAATGGAAGAATATACCGTGTTCATCAATTGGTAGAATTGACATCATTAAAATGTCCATACTACCCAAAGCAATTTATAGATTCAATGGAATCCTCATTAAAATACCAAATGCAGCCAAAACCGGTTTGGCTCAGTGGATAAAGCATCGGCCTGTGGACTCAAGGGTCCCAGGTTCGATTCCGATCAAGGGGATGTACCTTGGTTGCGGGCACATCCCCAGTAGGGGGTGTGCAAGAGGCAGCTGATCGATGTTTCTCTCTTATCGATGTTTCTAACTCTCTATCCCTCTCTCTTCCTCTCTGTAAAAAATCAATAAAATATATTTAAAAAAAAAAAAAAACAAGTGCATATTTCACAGACCTAGAACAAACTCTCCAAAAATTTATATGGAAAAAAAAGACCCTGAATAGCCACAGCAATCCTGAGAAAGAAGAACAAAGTTGGAGGGATCACAATACCAGATATCAAGCTATATTACAAAGCCACTGTTCTCAAAACTGCCTGGTACTGGCACAAGAACAGATATATAGACCAGTGGAACAGAACAGAGAACCCAGAAATTGATCCAAGCCATTATGCGCAATTAATATTTGACAAATGAGGCAAGAGCATACAATGGAGTCAAGGCAGTCTCTTCAATAAATGGTGTTGGGAAAATTGGACAGATACATGCAAAAAAATATGGAACTAGACCACCAACTTAGACCATACACAAAAATAAACTCAAAATGGATAAAGGACTTAAACATAAGACGGGAAACCATAAAAATCTTAGAAGAATCGATAAGCAACAAAATTTCAGACATATGTCATAGCAATATCTTTACCAATACAGCTCCTAGGGCAATGGAAACTAAGGGGAAAATAAACAAATGGAACTACATCAAAATAAAAAGCTTCTGCACAGCAAAAGAAACTATCAACAAAACAATAAGAAAGCCCACTGCATGGGAGAACATATTTGCCAATGTTATCTCCGATAAGGGTTTAATCTCCAAAATTTACAGGGAAGTCAGACAACTTAGCTAAAGGAAGATAAACAATCCAATCAAAAAATGGGCAAAGGACCTAAATATACACTTTTCAAAAAAAGGACACACAGAAGGCCAAGAGACATATGAAAACATGCCCAAAGTCACTAATCATCTGAGAGATGTAAATCAAAACAACAGTGAGGTACCATCTCACACCTGTCAGAATGGCTATCATCAACAAATCGACAAACAACAAGTGCTGGTGAGGATGTGAAGAAAAAGGAACCCTCGTGCACTGCTGGTGGGAATTCAGACTGGTGCAGCCACTGTGGAAAACAGTACGGAGTTTCCTCAAAAAGTTAAAAATGGAACTTCCATTTGACCCAGTAATCCTATGTCTAGGAATATATCCCAATAAATCAGAAACACCAATCAGAGAGGACATATGCACCCCTATGTTCATAGCAGCACAATTTACAGTAGCTAAGATTTGGAAACAACCTAAGTTCCTATCAGCAGATGAGTGTTTAAAAAACTGTGGTATATCTATACAATGGAATACTACACTGCTGTAAAAAAGAACTCTTGCCATTTGCAATAGCATGGATGGACCTGGAGAGCATGATGCTAAGCAAAATAAGCCAGTCAAAGAAAGATAAATATCACATGATCTCACTCATTTGTGGGATATAATGAACAACATAACTGATGAACAAAAATAGAGCCAGGGAAAAAAATATTTTAGAATATAATAGAAGTAATCCTGTTATTTGCAGATTTTTAATATTTCCTACAACTTTTGTGATATTATACTAAGTTAGTATAGTTTTGGTAATATTATTACATTTAAAATTTTTTCTGAAATATTAATGTTTATGGCATGTAACATTATTATATTTAAAACTAGAGGCTTGATGCACAAAGATTCGTGCAAGAATGGGCCTTCCTTCCCCTGGCTGCTGGAACCGCCTTCGCTCTGGCTGAAACCGCCTTTTCCCTCCGGCCCGGAGCCACCTTTCCATCTTCCCACGCTGCTCAGAGGCCTGGAATTGCCACTCGGCACCTGCCTATGCAAATTAACCCACCATCTTTGTTGGGTTAATTTGCATACTCACTTCTGATTGGCTGGTGGGCATTGCGAAGGTACGGTCCATTAGCATGTTACTCTTTTATTATATTTAAAATAGTTTTTCTTTAAATATTAAAAAAATAAAGTGTGTGGTTTTGGAAAGGGGACTAGAATCCCCCACCTCAAGCACACAGCTAACACCCCTCTATATATTTGAATTATTTGGCTGGCCCTATACTGCTGAGTTCAGACTCACATGGGGACTAGACAATCTCAGGGGTGGTACAGTAGCTGAAGGTGGAGGCAGATCTCAGGGAGCCTTACCATGCAGAGGTAAGACTTTTTGAATACTTCTCCCAGGGAAGCTTTGTCTGGGAATCCAATGGGTGGGTGCTGGGTTGTGTGGCTACATTGTGGGGAGACAACCCTATCTCTCCTGGAAGCTCAACTCTCATTATCCTGGGAAGGGGATGAAGTGCCTACCACCCTTTTACAGGCTTGTGGGCACTATCCCAAATGGGATAGTGTTTGGATCAGTCCTGCCAAGTCCTAGAACCTGCTGCCCCTCCCCCCCAAGTTCAGTTCTGTGAGAGGATGGGAGGGCAGCTCAGAGATGGGACATCCAATGTGTGAGTCCCTCAGAAACTATTGTCTAGGATCAGAATAAAGTGCTTAGCCCCCTTCTGTGGGCTGAGACCACATCACCCACAATGGGAGGCTTTTCTGATCTGTTCTCCTGAGTCTAATGACTTTGCCAGGCTGAGCTTGCTCCTGCAGAGGGGACAGCTGGCTGCATTCAACCTGAATCTGTGGTGCACCCTCTTGGGGAACTAGAGTTGGAGATGCTGGCAGAGACTGAGGGGTTTAGCACTAAAGTAGGGGCCATGGGCCATTTTCCCCTCATTGAGTGTCTGAATGCATGATTCCTAAGAAGGGGACCCACTAGTCCCATCCTGATGAATCAGGTTGCCCCACCCTAATGAACTCCTAACCTGTAAAAGAGTCTGTGGGTCTCAGCAAGTCTGGTTGCATTCTATACTTTTCTTTGGAAGGCTCTGCAGAAAGATAAGACAACCTCAGAGGGAGGCACAGTCACCGAAGGTGGAGGCAGACATCAGGGAACCTTGGCCCTTTTATAGATCTGCCCCCAGCTCTAAGCTGGAGGAAGTTGACCCTTATACACAGATTGGCCCCTCCAATGCACACTCAGGCCCAGTAGACACAGCAACAAACAGTGAACAGCATGGTAGCACCAAACAGGTAGCCCAAGGCTGGTTACACACAATGTCTGACATTGACCTATACCTGAACTCCACCCAAGTGGACCCAGAACGAACACAACCACTCTTGGACTTCAGACCACACCAGAGCCTTACCCAGCTAGCTACATGAACGGCACACCCAAAGGGAAATTCTGGCAGGCACCAGATCTTGCTGGGAACAACTCTGCTTCAGGGTGAAGCTTCTGCACAGTGTCTCATAAATAGTGATTGAGGTTTACCCTTATAGTCAGCCAGGCTGAAGGGTTAGCACCACCCACAAAAGGGCCAACAGCAGTTAAGACTCAACTGCAACATCATTCAAGACTCAAAAGTATCCAGGAAGATGCACATAACCCACAAAATTTATTCCTGGAGCACAGAGCTCAGGTGATCTGAAAGACTGTGCTACTGAACCCAATAAAACACCTTCATCATAAAGCCATAACAAGAAGTTTGGGAGTCATATCAGATCGACATAATACACAGAGACAAAGAAATAGGCCACAAATGTAAGAACAAGAGAAATCCCCAGAAAAAAATTAAATGAAATGTAATAGACAAAAATACCATATGCAGAGTTTAAAACAATGGTTATGCCCTGTCCAGGTGGCTCAGTTGGTTGGAGTGTCATCATCCTGGGCACCAAAATGTTACAGGTTAGATCCCAGCCAGGCATGTATGGGAAACAACCAATTGATTTTCTTTCTCACATCAATGTTTCTCTCTCTCCCTTCAATTCTTTCAAAAATTAATAAAAACATATCATTGGGTGAGGACTTTTTAAAAATGGTTATAAGGATACACATGGACCTTAGGCAAAGAATGGATTTTCTAGTGAGACCTTAAACAAAGAGATAGCAAGCATTAAAAAGGACATAGAAACCATATAAAAGAGCCAGTCAGAAATGAAGAATACATTATCTGAAATAAGTAATACACTAGAAGGAATCAATAGCAGGTTAGGTGAAGCAGAGGATTGAATCAGCAATTTAGAGGACAAGATAACAGTAAGCACACTAGCAGACCAACTAATACAAAAGATAATTTTAAAACATGAGGGAAGTCGAAGACATCTCTGGGATAAAATAAAGCATAACAACATCCACAACATATGGGGTACCAGAAGGAGAAGAGAGTGAGAAAAGGATAGAGAACCTGTTTGAAGAAATAGTAGCTGAAAAATTTCCTAACTTGGTGAAGAAAAAAGTCACACAAGTTCAGGAAGCACAGAGGCTTCCAATCAAGATGAACCCAAAGAGGCCCACACAAAGACATATCATAATTAAAATGCAAATGGTAAAAGATAATGAGAGAGTCTTAAAAGCAGCAAGAAAAAAACAGTTACCTACAAGGGCGCTCCCATAGGCTACCAGCTGATTTCTCAACAGACACTGCTGGCCACAATGGATTGGCATGTAATATTCAAACTGTTGAGAAGCAAAATATTCAAACTGATGAGAAGCAAGGACATAAAACCAAGACTACTCCATCCAGCAAGGCTATCATTTAAAATTAAAGGAAAAATAAGGAGCTTCCCAAATAATAAAAAAGCTAAAGCATTTCTTTTCACTACTACCAAATTAGTATTGTAAGAAATGTTAAAAGACCTGCTTTAAGAAAAAAATTTTGAGTGAGAGAACATAGGAATAAATAATAAAATGGCAATAAATAAGTACCTATCAATAAAAACCTTAAGTATAAATGGATGAAATGCTCCAATCAAAGAACATAGGGTAGCTGAATCAATAAAAAACGTGACCCAGACATTATTCTGTCTACAAGAGATGTACTTCAGAACAAAAGATAGACACAGACAGAAAGTGAGGGATGGGAAAACATTCCATGCAAATAAAAACAAACAAACAACAAAGCTGGGATAGCAGTATTTATATCTGACAAAATTACTTCAAAACAAAGGCAAAAACAGGAGACAAAGAATATCACTACATAATACTAAAAGGAATGATCAAACAAGAGGCTATAACCCTGTTAAACATTTATGCACCCAATATACGAGGACCTGAATATATAAAGCAAATCTTGGTAGACATTAAGGGAGAGATCAATATCAATACAGTCATAGTAGAATGTTTTTTAACACCCCACTGTCATCAATGGATAGATCTTCTAGACAAAAATTCAACTAGGAAATGGAGACCCTGGCTTTTGATATATTAGGATATGCATAGCCCATGGATAAACATTAGTGCTGGGAAGGCCTGAGACAAGGAGTGGGATGAAAGGGGGGTCAATTGGAAGTGGGGGGAGGGGAACTTTCATAATACTTTGAACAATAACATTTTAAAATAAATAAATAAAAAATAAATAAATAAATAAATAAATAGTTTCTTGTCTTGAGCCTCTGAACCTTAGAAATGGGACATGAGGAAGAATGGAGGGAAGGAAGATGGCTGACGATAGGAAGGCAGACGGTAAGATAGTGTGTGAGTGAGAAAACAAAGGGAGAGTGTGTGGGGCTGGCGTGATCCGTGAATGTGGAAGGGGGTCCTCAGTGCTGCTAACAGAAGGGAACTCTAAAAAGCAACCCATTTTGATCTGGGTGAAAAAGGACAGCCTAAAATTTTTAAAAGTGTGCTGGCTGCTTAGACCCAAGGGGAAAAAAAGACTGCACATTCTTGTGCACAGCCCTGGAGTTTGCACACTTACTCTGGCTCATTTTTTTTTCCTCTTTAAATCCTTGCTTCTAATTACTAAGCCCAATACATAGGATCATCCAATTGGGGACACTCTAAGAGACTGCAGGGGAAAGTTGTTTTTCTGGAACCTGGGGATCAGAGCAGGGAATAACCATCAGAGAACCAGCTCTGGGGCAACCCACTCCCCCAAACCGGTATTAAGTGCCACAGGGAAAACAAAATCTAAACACTAGCTAGAGAGGACCTATAGACCCGGAGGTCAATCCAGAAACACTACCACCCAGGGGTTGAATCACAAATTGACTCTTGTGTAAACACAAATAAAGGAATATAAGAAATAAAGACATACTGCCTGCTTAAAAATCAGGACTGGCTTACAACATTGAGGAGCAGTGAAACTCAGGGAACTTCAATACTGTCCTGACTAGGAAACAGGCGTGCCAAACAGAACAGTAGAGGAAGTGAATGACCTTCACTATGGCACTTTTTTATTTTTAATTTTTTCATCTTTTACTTAAGAAACTAATTTTTTTTCCTCACTTGATTTTACCTTTTTAATTATTACATTTTTATTTTCAATCAGTATTATTACTACTACTATTTTACATTTTTTTCTAAAAGTGTCATTTTATTTTCTCTTTATTTTACATTGGGATTAGTGTTCTACATTCTATTTTCATCTTTCCTTTAGCATCATTTTACTCTGTCTCAACTTTATCTTTATGCCAACACTCTCTTCCTCACTTTTCCCCTTTTGTTGTCCTATTTCTCTTACCCTATTCCTGCTTTAGATTTTCCCTATTCCTTCTTTTTACCCCCTGTTAAAATTTTACCCTACTTATATATCTAATTTCCAATCCCCTGCTCCAAGTCCATACATACCTCTCTCTTCTCTTTCACCAGGTGGGGGAAGTTTTCAGTCATTATTTCTTTGAATAGGTTTTCAGTATCTTGTTCTCTCTCTTCTGGCACCCCCATAATTCTGATGTTGGTACGCTTGAAGTTGTCCCAGAGGCTACTTACACTATTCAAATTTTTGGATTCTTTTTTCTTTTTGCTTTTTCAGTTGAGTGTTTTTTGCTTCTTTGTATTTCAAATATTTGACTTGATTCTTGCATTCCTCTAGTCTGCTATTAGGTCTCTGTATAATATTTTTTATTTCAGTCAGTGTATGTTTAATTTCTAGTTGATCCTTTTTCATATCCTAGAGAGTCTTGCTAAATTTATCAGCCTTTTCTAGGAAATTCTTGAAAAACTTTATAACCGTGGTTTTGAAC
This sequence comes from Eptesicus fuscus, assembly GCF_027574615.1. NCBI lineage: Eukaryota > Metazoa > Chordata > Mammalia > Chiroptera > Vespertilionidae > Eptesicus > Eptesicus fuscus. Next base: position 9,574,577 of record NC_072480.1, on the reverse strand, counting down.
TCTATTTCCAGTAGTTTGCTTTCCTCCATTTCTTTCATTTGTGATCTGTTTCTTTGTCTCCGCATTTTTGCTGCTTCCCTGAGTTGATAGAGTGGCTTTGTGTGCTAGGTGTCCTATAGGGCCCAGTGGCTCAGCCTCCCCAGTTACCTGAGGTGCACACTCTGAGCCCCACATCGACTTATGAGGAGCAGAGATGCAGTTGTAGTGCTCTTCTCCTGCTCGGTCATACAACATGTGAGACTTCTGGAGGCCTCCCTTCACATCCTTCTCAGCGATCAGAACTCTACTGGGAGAACAGGCTTGCCCACTCTTCTTACAAAACATCTTCCTGGAGCTTAACCTGGCCAGCACCACCAGCTGCAGTCCATTCAGTCCAATTTGGACTCCCCAGCAAAGTTAAATGGCTGAGGCGCCAACCTCTCCACCCCCACAGGGCCTGGGGTCTGGGGCCACACGGCCCACACCCACCGCAGCCGCTCAGCCAGGGGCTCCACGCAGGGTAGGGGTGGGGGCGGGGCGGCCAGTGCCAGGAGGCGCCTTGGAGTGCCAGCAGATCTTTCTTTATTTAATTATTTTTTTAGGTCAAAAGTCTATGATTTTTAATTAAAACTGAAAAACTGTCAGGGACAGGAATGACAGAGGACCCGTCCTAGGTGGATGGGATCCTGGGGGTGGGGAGTGGGGAACATTGTTGACACAGTTGTCAGAATTCAAATGGGGTCTGTGGATTGAACCTTAATACCGTGTGAATGGAGATTTCCTCTCGTGGTTGGATGGAGAATTGTTATGTGGGAGTGTCTGCTTTTGGGAAACACACAGGGGTGGATCCGGGCATCCTGTCATGTGTAGAGCATGCTCGCAAACAGCTCAGAAAAAGACTGGTGGAAATGGGCATGTATGTGTATAAATGCACACACTCACACACAGTCTAACCTTGCTCTTTTTGACTCCACCTTTGTGCACCTGCCTACTTGCTAAGATCTGTAACTCCAGGATCAAGGCTTGCAGAGCTTCCTCGGCCATTGGGCCACGGCCAGGGTGCAGGAACCCTGCAGACAGACCCGCGGGCACAGTCCCCGCTGAGGTCCAACAGGTGCCACTGTTTTCTTGTTTCTGCTCCAGCACATGAACTGGGGTCTGTTTCACGACGGGTTCCGTTGGGGCTTTGGCATTTCTGTGCTTCCTGGTGGCGTCTGGCTGGGTGGGATGGCCAAGCTGGCGCTCCAGTGGCTGCCGGTTCCCTGAGCCCGAGAAGACTGTGCAGTAAAATCGGAGAAAAGATCGCATCCTAAGCAAGGTCAGGCTGCCCCACCCCATTTCACCCTTGAGGAATCAGCAGCACCCGTCACATACGGTGTCCTTTCCACGGAAACACAGAGCGCGCTGCCCCGAGCACGCACGGCCGGCTCACCGGGCCCACAGACCAGCAGCGATGGCCACTTGCGGTGACGTCGTGACGCTGAGGCGATGCAGGGGGTGAGTCCGGCTGCCAAGGCCTTGTCCTGGCCCACGTCCAGACCTACACCCCACAGTGAAGCCTGCGATCGGGCACCGACAGGCGGCTCGGGGAACCGACATGGCCATGCTGGTACCGCCACAGTTTCTCTATGTGCATTTAAACCATCCGGTTCTTCCGGAAAGAAGGGCTTTTTCTCCCACTCTGGACGGCCACGCTCCCCCGGCGGTGCCCGAGGACCTGGGGCCTACCTGGCAACCCCTCCTGGCTGACCCTGTGGCCACTGCCCTACCAGCTCCGCACCTCTGCGGCCCTCCGCGCAGCCTGGCCACCATGGCCCGTCCATCTGCACGGCCCCAGGCCGCCCGGCCACACGGCTCGGGCCGCTGCCGCCCGGCCTCCGCTGTCCCATGCCTGGCCACGCCCCCGATCCAGGCGGGGTCCCCGCTTGGTGACCAGTCTTCCGTCTGGTAGTGACGGTCCAAGGCTAATATTAGTATAGATTAATGTTTATTGTATGTCACATTATTATATTTAAGATCCTTTTTCTTGAAATATGAAGGTTTACTGCATGTCACATTATTATATTTTAAATCATTTTTCTTGAAATAAAAGAAACGGAGGAAAAAAGAACTTAGATAAATACATAGCACAATAAAACAGTTGTCTGCCATTCTAGAAGACTGTGGGAAGGGGGAGGGGCACCAAGAAGAAACAGACTTTTTTTTTTTTAACCCAGAAAATGTTTTTACAAGAAAATGACCCTGAAGTAGTTGTGCACCAGGTCCTCTGGGAGTCAGACAGGCACGGGGATGAGGAATGCATGAGCGAAGAGAGACTAAGAGTTACACAAGTGCTAGATCATGAAAGAACTTATATGACATGTGGAATTGAACTGCCAGGTCTGTGGAATTAGAAGAGGGTTTTAATTTTTTTTATCTTATTTAAGCTTATTCTCTTTCTTTAGAGCAGCTCCATAGGACCTCAAAGCACCTGCCCTGGCTGCTAACAGAAAAATCAGAACCCGCCTGACCACATCTTTGGCAGGTGGAACATTCTGATTTGAAGTTGTTGAGAGACATGTCTAACATTAAAAAAAAAAAGTCTCCAGGAAACAATCTTATTCCCGAGAGAAGCTAGGTGCTATTTAATGCATAAAATTTCCTAGGATAACAAAATTCTTTATCGCATTTATTTTAAAAATGAAAGTCCACAAGAGGGCGCCAGAATTCACTTTTCTTGATTAAGAAATGAGCAAGTACAAATGCAGAGGTCACAGTTGAAGGTAACCTACAGTTGAAGGCATATTTTTGTTCTCTAATAAAATTAAATATATAAAATTTTTTTTGCATAAATACGAGTATTGGTTTATTTTCTAAACTCCAAATTTGGGTTTAAAAAACAAACAATCCCTAGCCGGTTTGGCTCAGTGGATAGAGCGTCGGCCTGCAGACTCAAGGGTCCCAGGTTCAATTCCGGTCAAGGGCATGTACTTTGGTTGCAGGCACATCCCCAGTAGGGGGTGTGCAGGAGGCAGCTGATCGATGTTTCTCTCCCATCGATGTTTCTGACTCTCTATCCCTCTCCCTTCCTCTCTGTAAAAAAATCAATAAAACATATTTTAAAAAAAAAAAAAAAAAAAAAAAAAAAAACGCCGAAACCGGTTTGGCTCAGTGGATAGAGCATCGGCCTGCGGACTCAAGGGTCCCGGGTTCGATTTCGGTCAAGGCATGTACCTTGGTTGCGGGCACATCCCCGGTAGGGGGTGTGCAGGAGGCGGCTGATCGATGTTTCTCTCTCATCGATGTTTCTGGCTCTCTGTCCCTCTCTCTTCCTCTCTGTAAAAAATCAATAAAATATATTTAAAAAAAAAAAAAGGAAAAAAACAAACAAAAATAACAACAACAAAAATAATACATTAGTGATTACTTCTTTTTTTAATCTTTATTGTTGAAAGCATTACATATGTTCCCTTTTTGCCCCATTGAGCCCTTCCAGGCAATCCCCACCCAAGTCCTTCACCACCCTATTGTCTGTGTCCATGGGTTATGCATACATCCATACACGTTCTTTGGTTGACCTCTTCCCACCCAACCACCCACCCCCATCTTCCCTCCTAGATTTGACAGTCTGTTCCATGCTTCTTTGTATCTGGATCTATTTTTTTGTTCATTCGATTATTTTGTGCATTAGATTCCACATATGAGTGAGATCATGTGATACTTCTCTTTCTTTGACTGGCTTAGTTCTCTTAGCATAATACAGTCTTTCCATGCTGTCTCAAAGGGTATGAGATCCTTCTTTTTTACTGCAGCATAGTATTCCATGGTGTAAATGTACCATCTTGTTTGTTGTTGTTGTTGTTGTTGTTTTATCCACTCATCTACTAATGGGCACTTGGTCTGGAGATCTTAGCTATTGTAAATTGCGCTACTAAGAACATAGAGGTGCATACATTCTTTCTGATTGGTGTTTTGAGTTTCTTAGGATATATTCCTAGAAGTGGGATCACTACATCAAATGGCAGTTCCATATTTAATTTTTTGAGGAAACTAAATACTCTTTCCCATAATGGCTGCACCAGTCTGCATTCCCACCAGCAGTGAAGGAGGGTTCCCTTTTCTCCACATCCTTGCTAGCACTTGTCATTTGTAGATTTGTTGATGGTAGCCATTCTGACAGGTGTGAGGTGATACCTCATTGTCATTTTAATTTGGATCTCTCTTATGATCAGTAACTGAGCATTTTTTCATGTCTCTTGGCCATCTGTATGTCCACTCTAGAGAAGTGCCTATATAGGTCTTTTGCCCACTTTTTAAAAAAATATATTTTTTATTGATTTCAGAGAGGAAGGGAGAGGGAGGGAGAGAGGAAGAGAGAAACATCATTGATGAGAGAGAATCATGGATCGGCTGCCTCCTGCACGCCCCCTACTGGGGATCGAGCCCATGACCCAGGCATGTGCCCTTAACCAGAATCGAACCTGGGACCCTTTAGTCCGCAGGCCGACGCTCTATCCACTGAGCCAAACCAGTCAGGGCTCACTTATTACTTTTTTATAGAAACTAAATGTTACAATTTATTCCATCTTCATGATTATAGATATTACAGAGAAGGGTGGCTAAACAAGGCAAATAAAGCAAATTCCTTTCTCCCCTAACCAGATACCGTATTTTGGCATTTTCATGATATACAGGTTGACTTAATTCATTGACTTATGTTGAAAGCTGGCCATAGCAGCAAACCTTTGCAATTTAGGATCTTCCTCAATAGCATATTCCAAAGATCTTAATGACTGAACTACTCTATGAACTCTGAAATGGTATTCGCTCTAACATTCTTGAAGCTTTCACATCTTAACCTGGGATCTGACACCTTTTATTAAAGCAGGGAATTGTTAAAACTTCCTCTCTGCTAACCCAGTCCACCATTGAGCAATCTTAACAGTTAAGTTACTATCCGTGTATACTAATAAAAGGGTAATATGCTAATTAGACCAGACGTCTTCCGGACGTCCATCCGGACAAAGCCACTGTGGCTGCGAGGTGGCGCCACAAGAACAGGAGCAGAGGCGGCGCTGCCGCTGCATCCGCCACCTCCCCTTTCGCACAGGTGGCCCGGGAGCGGCCTCTGCGCTGGCCCTTCCACAGATGCGGCATGGGAGAGGCGGCAGCACGGGCCGGTCCAGCACCGGGGCCCGTTTCGCAGAGGCAGTGGGAGAGGGGGCTGCACGGTCCGGGGTCCGGGTCCGGTGCTGCCCCTTCTGCAAAGGCAGCCACAGAGGCAGTGACGCAGGCCTCTTCCCAGCGCCACACCTCCGCAGAGGCTGGACGGGGTGCAACCTGGTGTGCCTCAACCTCCCACACCCCTCCCCCAGCCAGCCTGGCCCCAGATCGCTCCCCACCCACCAGTGGGGAGGGGGGGTGGGACCAGCACTAAGGAGCGAGGGCTGAGGGCCAGCAGCCATGGTGGCTGGCAGTGCAGCACCAGCGGGGTGATGGGGGCAGCACCTTCCATGATTGGCCTGGTCACCTCCCGCAGAGGGAGGTCAGACTGCGGCTTAGGCCTGCTCCCCATGGGAAATGGGCCTAAGCTGTCAGTAGGACATCCCCTGAGGGCTCCTGGACTGTGAGAGGGGGCAGGCCGGGCTGAGGGGACCCCCTTCCCTCCCCCCCGCAATGCACTAATTTTTGTGCACCGGGCCTCTAGTATAAAAATAAAACTGCTCCTAAGCATTGATTGAAACAGTCATGCTGGCATCCCTTTTCAGAGCATTAGATCCCTGAGAGAAAAGAGGTCTTAACCAGTTGCTTCCATGAACAATGACCCCAGTACAGTATATCTAATGTCCTTTGAGGCAAACTCAAGTGGTCAGGCAACCATGATTATCCTCACAAGTTTATCAGTCTTTAAGTATAAGATATATTTAAAGCTGATCCCAGATGAAGTATTGCAACCATAATCCCAAGAAATCATTCAGTTTTAGCACAGCAAGTTCCTGCAAGATGTCAGAGCAAGTGAGAAGTCATCCCAAAGTAAAAAGTGATGGTTCATCATCTTTTACTAGTGAGAGGAAAACATCTACGAGGAAAATACGTCCTCATTAAATTAATGGCTATCTTCACAGCCTTGACAGAATCCAGAGGCCCCAATTTCCTGATTTGAGGAGTCTATTTTTAAGATGACTGTCAAGGTCAAGAAGAGCTTTCAGGCTTATCTCTGCCATGGCCCATGAACTCCAGTCCTTCAATGGGAATCTCCTTCTCCTTTATTGCTTTCTGGATGCACTGCTGGTAACGCTTGAAGAGGTCAGTGCACAGGTCCCCAGAGCTGTCCCCCTTGAGGAAATTCTCGGCAAGCCAGTGATTAAAACACTGATCATACTCGCGCTACATGTCGGTGCATCCCTCCCCTGTGCTGCTCATCCCTTTTCCCACCTTTTAACTGGATTGTTTGTCTTCCTTTTGTTGAGTTCTATGAGTGCTTTACATATTTTGGATATTAACCTTTTATCAAATGTATCATTGCCAAATATGTTCTCCCATACAGTGGGCTCCCTTTTTATTTTGCTGATAGTTTCTTTTGCTATGCAGAAGCTTTTTATTTTTATGTAATTCCATTTGTTTGTTTTCTCCTTAGTTTCCATTGCCCTAGGACAGTGGTCGACAAACTCATTAGTCAACAGAGCCAAATATCAATAGTACAATGATTGAAATTTCTTTTGAGAGCCAAATTTTTTAAACTTAAACTTCTTCTAATGCCACTTCTTCAAAATAGACTCGCCCAGGCCGTGGTATTTTGTGGAAGAGCCACCTCAAGGGGCCAAAGAGCCACATGTGGCTCGCGAGCCGCAGTTTGCCGACCACGGCCCTAGGAGATGTAGCTACAAAGAGATTGCTATGAGAGATGTCTGAGGTTATGCAGCCTATGGTTTCTTCTAGGATTTTAATGGTTTTACGACATATATTTAAGGTTTTTATCCATTTTGAGTTTATACTTGTGTATGGTGTAAGTTGGTGGTCCAGTTTCATTTTTTTGCATGTATCTGTCCAATTTTCCCAACATCATTTATTGAAGAGATGGTCTTGGCTCCATTGTATGCTCTTGCCTCCATTGTCAAATATTAATTGAGCACAATGGCCTGGGCCAATTTCTGGGATCTCTGTTCTGTTCCATTGATCTATATGTCTGTTCTTGTGCCAGTACCAGGCTGTTTTGATTACAGTGGTTTGTAGTATAACTTGATATCTGGGATTGCGATCCCTCCAACTTTGTTCCTCTTTCTTAAGATTGTTGTGACTATTCTGGGTCTTTTTTAGTTCCATGTAAATTTTTGGAAGTATTTGTTTTAGATCTGTGAAATATGCTACTGGTATTTTAATAGGGATTGCATTGAATCTATAGATTGCTTTGGGTAGTATGGACATTTTAATGATGTTAATTCCATCAATCCATGAACACGGTATATTTTTTCACTTGTTTATATATTCCTCTATCTCTTTTTTCATTGTCCTATAGTTTTCTGACTAAAGTATTTTACCTCCTCGGTTAAGTTTATTCCAAAGTATCTTAATTTTTTTGTTTCAATGGTAAATGGGATTGATTGTTCAGTTTCTCTTTCTGAGAGCTCATTATTTGTGTATAAAAATTCCATCAATTTCTGGGTATTAATTTTGTATACTGCTACATTGCCAAATTCGTTTATTAAATATAGTAGTTTTTGGTGAAGTCTTTTCTATGTCATCTGCAAATAATGACAGTTTTACTTCCTCCTTTCCAATTTGGATGCCTTTATTTCTTCTTCTTGTCTGATCGCTATGGCTAGGACTTCCAGTGCTATGTTGAATAAGAATGGTGAAAGTGGGCATCCCTGTTCTTAGGAAAAATGGTTTTAATTTTTGCCCATTGGGTATAATGTTGGCTGTAGATTTGTCATATATAGCCTTTATTATGTTGAGATTTGATTCCTCTATTCCCATTTTTCTGAGATTTTTTCATCAAAAATGGTTGAATTTTCTCTGCATCTGTTGATATGATCATGTGGTTTTTATTTTTCAATTTGTTTATGTAATGTATCACATTTACTGATTTGTGAATATTGTATTAGTCTTGCATCTCTGGAATAAATCTCACTGGGTAATGGGGTAAGATCTTTTTAATATGTTGCTGAATGTAATTTGATAATATTTTGTTGAGGATTTTAGCATCTATGTTCATCAGGGATATAGGCCTCGAATTCTCTTTCTTTGTAGTGTGTTTATTTTGTTTGGGAATTAGGATAATGCTGGACTCATAAAAAGGGGTTGGAAGTGTTCCTTGCTCTTGGATTTTTAGAATAGCTTGAGGAGGATAGGTCTTAGTTCTTCTTTGAATGTTTGGTAAAACTCCCCTGTGAAGCCACCCAGACCAGGGGTTTTGTTTGCGGGGAGTTTTTTGATTATTGCTTCTATTTCATCAGTTGTTATTTGTCTATCAGGTTTTCTGATTCTTTATGATTCAATTTTGGAAGATTGTATTTTTTCTAGGTATTTGTCCATTTCATCCACATTGTCCAGCTTGTTGGCATATAGTTATTCATAGTATTTTGTTCTATACATTGCAATTAAATCCATCTGACCCAGTGTGTCATTGAGAGTTACTGTTGCCTTGTTAATTGTTTGTCCAGAAGATCTATCAAGTGAAGTCAGTAGGGTGCTAAAATCCCCTGTTATGACTGTATTGCTGTTGATCTCTCCCTTAAGGTTCTGCAGAAGTTTCTCTACACACACACACACACACACACACACACACACACACACACATATTTAGGTACTCCTATATTTGGGTGCATATATGTTTATCCGGGTTATATCCTCTTGTTGGATTGATCCCTTTAGTATTATGTAGTGACTTTTATTGAAGTCTATTTTGTCAGGTATGAGTATTGCTACCCCAGCTTTTTTTTTTTTTTTTTTTTGTTTCATTTCCATTTGCACAGAAAATACTCATCCTGTGTGTCTTTTGTTCTGACGTGGGTCTCTTATAGACAGCATATGATGGAGTCATGTTTTTGTATCCATTCAGCTACCCTATGTCTTTTGATTTTATGCCTGTCCCCAAGGAATGTGGCCTTGGTGCTGTGCAGCTTCCTTCTGGCCCTCTGGGCTCAGAGGTCTCACAACTCTCTGCAGCCCAGATCCCTGATTTTACCATTCTCCAGGTGTCCTCTGCCCTTCCTGGCTGTGAATTGTCTCTCCAGCTGTGTCTACTTCGCCAATTCCAGGTGGATATTATTCAATTTGGTTGCTCCTTCTATCTGCTCCGGGATAAGGTTCAGGACATGTCTGCCTATTAGGCTGCCATTTTGTCTCCTAACCTCTACTTGTTAATTTTTTTGTCTGTAACATCTATCTAGTGATGTCAGTGGGGTTTTAAAGTCCCTTTCTAGGACTGTATTGCTGTCTATCTTTCCCTTACAGTCCTCCAGGATTTTATATATATATAAAATATATATATAGGAATATATATATATTCCTATATTAGGTGCATATATGTTCACCAGGGTTATATCTTCTTGGAATAATCTCTTTAGTATTGTATGTTAATCTTCTTTATATCTTTTGTAGCTTATATTTTGAAATCTATTTTGTCAGATATGAAATTTGCAATGCTGGTTAGGTGGTAATAATCTATTTACACTTAAGGTTATTATTGATATAAGTAATTATTTATTGCCATTTTTATTCTGTATGCCTATCTCTCTCTCTCTCTCTCTCTCTCTCTATATATATATATATATATATATATATATATCCTCTCTAATAATAGACAAATATGCAAATTGACCATACCGCCGACACACCCACAAGCCACGCCCACAAGCCACACCCATCATCCAATCAGAGTGAGTATGCAAATTAACCCAAACCAAGATGGCTACAGCCACAGAGAGCAAGGTTTCCTAGGTAACAGAGGAAGCCAAGCTTTCCGCCTGCCCTAGCCAGGCCTAAGCCTCCACTCAAGCTACAAAGTTTCAATTATAGAAGGTAAACAAATTCAAACAAATGGCGGCAGAATGGAGCTTGAGAGAGCAGGCCAGGGTTGCCGCTGGCAACAGGGGAAGCAGAACTTTCTGCACACCCTGGCCAGGCCCACCTGCTTAAGGCAACAAAGTTTCAATTATAACCCCAACACAAATGGCTGCCGGCCGGCCTTGGAGGGAGCCCCAGGCTTGGCTCCGCTCCAGGCTACAAAGTTTCAATTGCAGAAGGAAAATAAATTCCAGATACCAGGGCCTCCGTTTGGGTCGCCAGGGGGCGTGGCCGGCCTGCAAACCACCACAGGCCCCTTGCTCAGGCCGCCCCACACCCCAAGGGAAACCCTGCCTGATCCAGGACGCCCTTCAGGGCAAACCAGCTGGCCCCTACCCCTGTACCAGGCCTCTATCCTATCTAATAAAAGAGTAATATGCAGATTGATCATCACTGCAACACACAATATAGCTGCCCTCATGTGGTCAAAGATCCTGCCCCCATGTGGACACAAGATGGCCACCACAAGATGGCCAGCAGGAGAGGGCAGTTGGGAGGCACCCGGCCTGCAAGGGAGGGCAGTTGAGAGGGACCAGGCTTGCAAGGGAGGGCAGTTGGGAGGCACCCGGCCTGCAAGGGAGGGCAGTTGGGAGGCACCCGGCCTGCAAGGGAGGGCAGTTGGAGGTGATCAACCCTACAGGAGAGGGCAGTTAGGGGTGACCAGGCCGGCAGAGGAGGGAAGTTGGGGGCAAACAGGCTGGCAGCAGAGTGGTTAGGGGGTGATCAGGCAGGCAGGCAGAAGCAGTTAGGGGCAATCAGGAAGGCAGGCAGGCAAGCAGTTGGGAGCCAGCAGTCCTGTATTGTGAGAGGGATGTTCGACTGCTCGTTTAGGGGCAGTCAGACATCCCTCAAGGGGTCCCATATTGGAGAGGGTACAGGCTGGGCTGAGGGACAACCCCCCTCCATGCATGAATTTTGTGCACCGGGCCCTCTAGTGTGTGTGTATATATATATATATATATATATATATATACATATATATATATATATATATATATATATATATATATATGTAAATAATATATATATTTCTTTTTCTAATTACAACAGTACCTTTAACATTTCTTGCAGTGCTGGTTTGGTGGTGATAAACTCCTTTAGCTTTTTTTTTTTCCCCTAGTGGTGATAAATTCTTTTAGCCTTTTTATTTCACTATCTATTTTAAGTGATAGTCTTGCTGGATAGAGTAGTCTTAGTTTCAGATCCTTGCTTTTCATTACCTTGAATATTTCATGCCATTCCCTTCTGTCCTGTAGACTTTCAGATGAGAAATCAGCTGACAGCCTAATGGGAGCTCTTTTGTAGTTAACAAATTGTTTTTCTCTTGCTGCCTTTTAGATTCTCTCTTTGACTTTAATTTTTGGCTTTTAAATTATGATGTGTTTGGGTGTGGGCCTGTTTGGGTTTTTCTTGCTTGGGGTTCTCTGTGCCTCCTGAACTTGTATGACTTTTCCCTTTACCAGGTTAGAGGAATTTTCTGCCATTGTTTCTTCAAACACATTCTCTATCCCTTGCTCATTTTCTTCACCTTCTGGAACTCCTATGAAACGCAAATATTAAGTTTCATGATTTAGCTCAGTTATGCTGTCCTCTTATTTTTTAATTGTTTTTTTTATTTTTGCTTCTCTGATTGAATGATTTTCCTGTCTTTTAATTGACTGATCCAATCCTCGGCTTTCCCTAATCTGCTTTTTATTCCTTCCAATGTTTCTTTATTAGTGCTATGCCAATCTTCATTTCCAACTGGTCTTTTTTCATGGTTACTCTATCTTTTCTGATGCTGTTGAGCAACCTTGCCATCATTATTATGAACTCTATGTCTGATAAATTTCTTATCTCCATTTCATTTAGCTCTTCTTCTGGATAATTCTCTTGTTCTTTCATTTTGAGCTTTTTTTGTCTCCCTATTTTGGCTACTTATTTGGGTTTGTGTCTATGAATTAGATACATCTGCTATGACTCCCAATCTCTAGTGCAGGATAATATTAGATGCAGTTTGTGACTGGCCCTGAGTCCCTTTTTTGGAGCTATCAGCAATCCACAGCTTGTGGCTCCCTCTGCTGGGGTTTGGTGCTTTTTGGTGCTTTCTGAAAGCACCAAGATATACACCCAGGTCTGCTTTTTCTAGCCTTGGGCTCAGAAGGACATCAGGCAAAGACTCAAAGCCTCTGGAGATCTGCCTCTGCCTGCAATCTGATTGTTATTCAGTCTTGATTAGCCTCAGGCTTTTGAGCAAATGGTAGGGCAAGAGATTTTCCAAAAGGGTGGGGCAATTGCTTCTCCCCCTCCACCAAGGTAAAAGCTGCCTGGATGTTAGAAATCTGTCAGAGAAAGATATTCTCTGCAGTATGAGGCAATGACTCAGCACAGGAAACCAGGGTGGCTGCCTTCCGAATTCTAACCTTAGAGCTCCCACCTTCAATTCTGTTCACACAGCTCTAGTCCACTCTGCCCACCCACCTTGCTGGAGCCAAAGGTGAGTGGCTGCACACAAAATTTTATGCATTGGCTCATTAAGAGTTTGCCTGCATTTCTAGCCATCTCACCTTGGCAGAAAGCAACCCTACTGCTTTTCACAGCCAGATGTTATGGGGGCACCTTTCTCAGTTCTGGTTCTCTGGTCTAGGAAACTCAGTTTTTGGTTTAGACCCCAGAATCCTCAGTGGGAATCCCCCAAGCTGAGATATCTCTTTGGACCTTCAGTTGCTATCTGTGGGAGCCCAAACAGCCCTTTCCCACCTCTGCACTTCCTATCAGTCTCAACGCAGTCTCCTCTTTTCATCCTTGGTTATCAGGATTCTCTCCAGCTAGTCTTCAGTTGATTATTCAGGATGGTTTTCTATATTTTAGTTGTATTTCCAGCTGGGAGAGTGTCAGCTTCCACATACTTCTCCACCATTTTGGATTCTTAATGATTACTTCTTGAAGTTACCGTATTTTCCGGCGTATAAGACGACTGGGAGTATAGAAGATTTTCCTGGGTTAAAAAGTCATCTTATATGCCAGAAAATATGATAGTTTTGGGCCCCATTACTCAATTATTCTAATAGATAAAAAGCCAAGGGCCATCATGACCTAAACGACCGGATGGACACCAAACAAGCAGGCTCCATTGATCAGGGGAAGGATAATGGGAGAACCAGGGTCCCTCAGGCTCTGATGAATCCGTGGCAGCAGCAACTGGTGAGCAGACGGGTGGAAGGCAAACCACTTGGTCCCTCCTCCTGGGCCTCAAGACTCCAATCAATAGGTAGTGGAGGCGGGGCAGAACTGGGAACTGGCTCCCTTAGTAGTCCTACGGTTCAATCTCCAGAGGAAAGGCCAGGCAGCAATGGACCAGCGCCACCCACACGATCCCAACAGTGCTACCGGCCTCCTGGAACTCGGCCTCAGGCACTGTGGCTGCTTCCCCTCCCTAGACAATCCACAAGGAAGAAAGGATACTGCCTGCAGCACCAGGGATGACCAGTGGTGACTGCCCTCCCCGTGCTTCCTCCAGGTCACTTCCTCCGCCCGCCCTACTCCAGATGAATTGTGAGCACTGCACATGGAAGGAATGTAGTAAAAACAAACACCAAAAACTGATGACCAAGAGAATGCTGCAGTCAATGTCCAGAGTCTGGCTCAGGAGAACAGAGAGGAGGGAGAATTCCATAAGTTAGCCAATGCCAAGATATTTCTGAGAGACTGCCTGTGTGACAGTTGTGTGACCACAGAGGAAGGAGTCCAAGTTTCTCAACAGAACACCTAGGACTTCTTCTGTGTTCTGAACCTTAATAAGGAATGTGATACCTCACAGCACAAGGTGCTGGCAGTGTCTGTGTGTCCTTAGTCTCTGCTTTATTTTGCTGCTTAATTCAGCCTCAGTGTCACTGATGCCTCCAGAAGGCTCTGTGGCTTCCTCAAAAGCCTAGGGGCGCATTGTCTTTGACATGAAGATAGCTGCGGACTTCAGCATTCTGGAGAGTCAGAAGGAATTTGTGCATCGTGAGGAAGAACCCCGGCTACCCATGCTGACCTCCGCCTGCCCCGGTTGGATCTGATATGCAGAGCATGTGCTGGGTCACCCCATCACCCCCACCTCTGCACGGCCAAGTCTCCCCAGCAGGTCATGGGCTCTCTGGTGAAGGATTACTTCACCAGATGGCAGAACCTGTCCCCAGACAAGATTTTCCACATCATTGTGGCCCTGTGTTCTGACAAGAAACTGGAAGCCCTTAGAGAAGATGTTCCCACAGCTTTACATAGTTCCCAGGGTGCTGACTGCATGTTAACCTCAGGTGAAATTGTCCAGATAATGGAGCAAAGTGACCTCGCCTCGAATGCTTCTGCCGTGGACACTCTGTTTGGAGACATGAAGGAGGAGGAGGTGAGGCTCCATGAGGGTGCCAGCTCCGACGGTACCTGGCTCACATCTTCAGGCACATGGCCAAGGAGCTGTTCAATGAGGACGTGAGGGTGCTCACCTACCACACCCTGAGGAAGAAAGACTTCCAGGAGGTCACCCTTGAAAGTGATGAAGAGGCTCTGCTATGGTTTGAGGCTGCTTATGGCTTTTGGAACATCCAGAAGTGGTCCTGAAGCTGTAGAGGGGCAAGTTCCCCTGCCACTTCGTGGAAGTCCTGGCCTGCGCCAGGGATGCCTAAGTGGCAGGAGCCAGGCACAGGCAAGGACGGGTGTGCAGACAGGGCACTGCTGTGACAGATGGAAGGCATCTACACTGCCATGCTGTTGTGGCCCCCAGAGACCAGTGCCCATGTGCAGGAGCTATACCAAGAGTGGCTGGGGTGGGTGGGGGATGACTCCCCCTGGACCCAGGAGGCCCTGCACACCACCTATCAGGACCCAGGGCAACCTGCCAGGACATCAAGTGGTAAAGGTCCAGCAGACACCTGGCCTGCAGGCCGCCTGAGGAGGGGTGTCAGATGCGTGAAGGAAAGGTTTAGCATCTCTGTCATCGCTTTGGTTTTCAGAATTCCATGCACCCCATCTGTCGGCTCCCTCACTCTGAGGGGTGCGGTTGTCACATGGGTGCAACTGAAATATTGTGTCTCGAGAGGATTGCCCCAATGTACGTATCCTTTTATCTGATGATGAAAAAATCCCAAAGAGCAAGAATGGAGACAGACTACTGTCCTTTACACTTAAAAAGCCCTGGAAGTGTCCTGCGAAGAGCTGAGACTTGGTTCTGTCCATCTGCCTCAGAGAGATTGGGTGTGGAAATGGCCCTGCTTGGCCCTGACTTACCCACTTATGTTACTCTTGAAGGCATCTTTGCCACCATGTGAATAAACTGCCACCTTTTGGAATAGGGGCTCATACAAATATTTGCATTCCTAACTTTTCTTAAAACAGATCTATGTTCTGCAGCTGTAGCCACCATCCTGAGATCAGGTCCTTTCGACCAGTTCCTGTCACTGGGAATCAGGGGGCACTGGAGTAGAGCCTCCCACCGCCCCCCATGACCTTTTACATTCAGGGATTGAGCTGAACGCACTTTGGGGGAGGCCTGGCAAGGGTGACAGGTGTCACAGATGGAAGGATGGAGAATGGAGAGGCGGACACCCAGCTCGGTCCCTTCCTGGGTGGGGTCAGGCAGATGAAGGCTGGCCAGCCCGCCCCACAATTGGGTGAGATAGCATCTTCTGTGTTCACCTCTCACCCCATGGGCCTGGCCACTCCCCTCAGCTCAGGGCATCCCTCTGCATTCCAGGTCAGCGCCCTCTGCCCTCACATGCTGCTCGCCCTAAATGAGAAGGAAGAGAGCAATTGACCCACAGACAACTACACAGAAAGATAGGGCTCACGGCTGGCGAGCGAAGTGGTGGTGGCAGGTGACTCTCCTGCCTCCATGTCATCCCTAAGGAGCAGCAAATCGAGTGGTAAGGCGCAGTGTGCAAGTGGGCAGTAAGGAGTGAGGGGTTCCGGACTGTGAGAGGGATTTCCACCTGTTGGCTTAGGCCTGTTCCTCATGTGAAATGGGTCTAAGCTGGTAGGTGGACATCCCCTGAGGGGTCCTGGACTTTGAGAGGGTGCAGGCTGGCTAAGAGTCCCCCCTCCAGTGCATGAATTTTGTGCACTGGGCTTCTAGTCTAATCTAATAATAGACAAATATGCAAATTGACCACACCTTCGCTACACCTAAGCCACGCCCACCAGCCAAGCCACGCCCACCAACCAATCAGGACAAGCATGCAAATTGCCCCAACAAAGATGGCGGCTAATTTGCATATCAAGACAGTGTCGAAAGAAGCCAAGAGCTGCAAAGGGGAGTAAAGCTTCGAAGAAGCAAGCAAGCCAGGGGGGCGGGGGGAGGAGAAGGGAGGAGCGAAGTCAGGGCCGTGGGCGAAGGGAAACGAAGGCGGGCTGGAGGAGAAGGCGGGGCCGGCAGCAAGGGCGGAGCGGAGGTGGGGCCGGGGCCGAAGGGAAACGAAGGCGGGCTGGAGGAGAAGGCGAGGCGGGCGGCAAAGGCGGGGCGGAGGCGGGGCCGGGGCGAAGGGAAACGCGGGCAGGCTGGAGGAGAAGGCGGGGCCGGCGGCAAGGGCGGGGCGGAGGCGGGGCCGGGGCGAAGGGAAACGCGGGCGGGCTGGAGGAGAAGGCGAGGCGGGCGGCAAAGGCGGGGCGGAGGCGGGGCCGGGGCGAAGGGAAACGCGGGCAGGCTGGAGGAGAAGGCGTGGCCGGCAGCAAGGGCGGGGCGGAGGCGGGGCCGGGGCGAAGGGAAACGCGGGCGGGCTGGAGGAGAAGGCGAGGCGGGCGGCAAGGGCGGGGCAGAGGCGGGGCCGGGGCGAAGGGAAACGCGGGCGGGCCGGAGGAGAAGGCGAGGCGGGCGGCAAGGGCGGGGCAGAGGCGGGGTAGAGTGCAGCAGGAAATCCCATTGCAGGAATTTTCCTGCAACGGGAAAGCTAGTTAATAAATAAAATAACAAACCTTCCAGACAATTCTCTTCTTGATACTTGTCTTCCTGGCTGAATAGACTATGCCTGCTCATAGGAGATTTGTTTATTTATTCATTCATTTAACAAATATTTGTGCATATTTTATTATGTGCTAAGCAAGTTGCTAGGTGTTGGAATATAAAGGTAAAATAATACATTTTTAATGAATAAATAAACTGATGAATAAATAAATAAACATTCATTCATTTATTTAGTGAATAAATAAATCCATACAATGGGTTATTGTTCAGGGATAAAAATAACTGAGCTATCAAGCTATACTAAGACTTAGGAGAAGCTTAAATGCATATTAATAAGTGAAAGAAGCTAATCTGAAAGAGCTACATGCTATATGATTCCAACTACATGACTTTCTAGAAAAGACAAAACTCTGGAGACTTTAAAAAGATTACTAGTTGTTAGGGTTTGGGGGAGGGGGGGTAAATAGGCTGAGCATACATTATTTCTATGGAAGTGAAATTACTCTGTATAATACTATAAGGTTAGATACATGTCGTTATAGGTTTGTCCAACCTATAGAATGTACACACCAAGAATGAACCCTACGGTAAACTATGGACTTTCAGTGATTATGATGGGTCAAAAACCTCTGGTTCAGGTTTTCCTAATGGAGCAGGGCTATAAGATAAATTTTTGTACCTTCTCAATTTTGCTGTGAACTAAAATTTCTCTAAAAACCTAAATTTTTTTAAGAAAAAGACATTGATCTTGCTATCAAGGATCTTAGAGTCTGGAGGGAGCAGACAGCTAAACAAACAAAAATAATGCCTTGTGGTCTTTGCTCTAAGGGAGGGTATTTTAATGTTGTGGGATCAGTGGGAAGAGCCCTAAATTTCTCCATAATTTATATGTCTCTTGAAAGGCCCTGGGTTGTTAAAGCTGCTGTGGGAAGAGCTGTGTCCTGGGAGGCTGAAAAAGTTTATGTTTGAGTCCTGGCTGGGACTCTCACTTGCCACAAACTTTTCTAGTAAGTTATGCTACCTACTTGACCTCAGTTTACTTATCTCTGAATTGACACTATTGTTCTCGACAATCTGTGAAGGTCTTTCTAGTGTCACCATAAAATTGACGATTTCCGTTTCAATGCAAAGTTCTTTTTTTTATTGTTGTAGAAATAGATAATAACATTTGCCATCTTAGCTATTTTTAAGTGTACAGTTCAGTGGCATTAAATACATTCACATTGTTGTGCAATCATACCACCATCCATCTCCAGAGATATTTCATCTTCTCAAACTCCCATTAAACAGTAACTCCCCATTTCCTAACCACCGTTCTACTTTCTGTCTCTAGAAATTTCACTATTCCAGATATCCTACATAATAAAAGGGTAATATGTAAATTACCATAACTCCGCTACACCCACGATTGGGCCAGTGGGAGGCACAGGGGGCGGGACTCGGGTGGCCGGGGTGGCCGATTGGGCCGGCAGGACGCTGAGCTTGCGTCGCCAGTGGCAGCGCGAGCTCAGCGTCTGCGCCATGGCTGTGCTGCGGCACAGAAGGGGCCTCTGGGGCAGCGAGCCCACATCCTGCTGCGGACCATCAAAAGCGGGGAGTGAAAGCGGGGGAGCTGGCTGTCTGTCCGCTCTGGCACCAGTGCACAGACAGCCAGCTCCCCTGCAATCGAAAGCCAAAGGTGGGGAGCTGGCTGTCTGTCCGCTCCGGCACCAGCGGACAGACAGCCAGCTCCCCCGAGATCGAAAGCGGGGAGCTGTGTGTCCGCTCCAGCACCAGCGGACCCCCTGCCATCAAAAGCGGGAGCAGGCTGCTAGCAGTGTCTGCGGAGCGTGCTAGGCTTTGCGAGGCAGTGGATATGGCCTGGATGGCAGGTTAGGCCTAAGGGACCCTACACATGCATGATTTAATCATGCACTGGGCCTCTAGTCATATATAAGCAGAGTCATATAGTATTTGTCCTTTGTTACTGGTTTATTTCACCTCGCATAATGTCTTCAATTGTATCATGTGTCAGAATTTTCTTTCTTTTGAAAGGCTGAATAACATTCCGTTATATGTACATTTCAATGATCTGAAGTGTCTGTTTCTGACCCCACCAGCTGCACAATGGGGAAGAGATCCTGGCAGAGCAAACTTGCCCCCTTTCTTCTCTCTGGCTCTGGGAGAGGGAGGTCAGACCTAGGTGTTCACAGGGCCCGGCTGAAAAAGTTTATGTTTATCATTTAATTCTGTCACAAGATGTCTTTAGCTCCTGCCAATGGATATCATCTTTGGTTTTTCTTGTTTCTTGAGCAGAAATCTCTTTTTCCCACAAGAGTAAGAACATACTCCGTCATCCAAGTGTCATGGACAGTGAAGACCAAGAGAATGATAGCACATTGCTTTGTTTCTTAGTCATTTCAAGCTCCTGGGACAAAATACCATAGAATTAGTGAAATAAACAACAGACACTTATTTCTCACAGTTTGGGAACCAATATAGTCAGGTTCTGGTGAGGACCTTTTTTCTGGGTTGCCTTATGTGTTCTCACATAGTGGAAAGAGAAGGATAGAGAACTCTCTATGGTTTCTTTTATAAAGACATTAATCCAATTCATGAGGGCTCCACCATCATGATTTTATCACCATCCATCACATTGGGCATTAGTATTTCAACATGTGAACTTAGGGGAGATAAACATTTAGTGCATAGTAACTCCATTACCAGCAGCAAAATGAAAGGCCAGGAGTAAAAAGAATTATGTGCTCAGGGTGTTTAGAACCAGAATACTCCATTCATATGGTTTATCAGAGACCAGAAAATCAAGTATGGTGAATGTGGTCTTAATTATAGCCATGTAAAATTGCTCAGCAACATGGTTGTGAAAAATTAGATTTTTGGAAGGAGAAAATAAAAGCCAGTTTGTTCAAATAACATTTTACACCTTACTCAAATGTAGACTAGAGACACGTAGTTAACCATTGGCTAAAAGCTGTTGGAAACCAGACGAAGGTATATATTGACTTTGAACTTATTTGCCAAACCTACAATAAAGTAACATGGTTTCATTTTCAAAGTGCCTCAGCTATGAGACTCTCTTAGAGGTTTACAACTGCTTAAATCCATGCTCAGCTTGAAAACTTTCTGGAAGTATAGACTGAAAAGCAGAATTGTGGTCTGGGCACAGTTCACTGCTAGGCTAAAATAATTTCATGTTAAGAATAAAGAGCACCATTGCTACAAAGCTCCATCTTTTCCCTAATTGAAATAGACTTGTAACATAGGATTTTATATGAACACACTGTCAATGTATAAAGCCTAAAATAAATCAGGTTGGTTGAATAGAAAACAGATGGCAAAACTTTTGTCCTCACATCTTGAAGCCCACTTTTGTGGGTAAGTGCCCCAGGAATAGTGTGGTGGTTAGGTGTGCAGGCTCTGGTTTAAATGCTGATTCAGCCTTTCCAGATGTGCAGCTTTGGGCAAGCTAGAGAAATTCTCTGAAGTTCAGCTTTCTGCAAGATTGAAATAATAATATATTATAGGGTATATGAGTTTAATTAAATGGTAAATGTAAAGCCCCTGGTAGAGTGGTATTGGTGTTGTTGGTATTCTTATTATTATTGAATGACTTAAGAATTGGATCTGTTTTATTCTTGGCCTGCTAATCTCTAAGCCAGTGATGGCGAACCTATGACACGCGTGTCAGCACTGACACGTGTAGCCATTTCTGATGACACGTGGCCGCTGAGGCGGCCGCATGCCGAGGATGAAACATTTGCTGCCCCTGAGGGTGAAACATTTGTGAAATAATGTTTTTTCTTCAAAGTGACACACTACCCGAGTTATGCTCAGTTTTTTGGCGAAGTTTGACACACCAAGCTCAAAAGATTGCCAATCACTGCTCTAAGCAGATATAATAAGGTGAGCAGCAAGCTATAGATAAAAACAGTGGCCTCTGGTCATTGCATGATCTTGGAGAAATAATTATATCTCTAATTTTAAAGCTTAGTTTGATCATCTGTATCATGATGATGAAGCAGGTATGAACTCTACTTCACAAACTTGGGTATACTAGATACTGTTAAATCTTTCATTTTTCTAGAGCCAAGTTAACTCTGATCCTGACCCCAGCTGGCAGGTAGGAATTTAGTCTTAGTCTTATTAATAGACTCCTCCCTTATCCACAAATATCAGAGAAATGGCTTCTGTCATTACTCCTTAAGTTGCACTGGTTCTAGGTCCTTTGTCCAAGTCCTTTGGAGATGGGTCACTCTGATCCTGCTCTGCCAAACAGAGATGGCCAGGCATGTTCCGGAACCCTCATGTAGAGTGTCTACCCACCTTGGCGTTCCATCCAGACATTGCCCTCTGAGGTCTGGTCACCTCCCCGAGGTGCTGCAAGAGATAGGAACCAATACAGTACACACTCCTGTCCATGTTCCAGACTTGGGAGAGCCCTCTCTCTACTGTTATCACAGCTTCTACTGCTTTCTGCCTTGAAGACATTCACTCCTCTCCTCCCTTCCTAGGAAAATGGAGTATAATCCCCTTTAGGCTTTTAAGAGCAAATGAAAGGGAGGTGGTGGTAATAGTGGGATTACTCCAAGAAACCTCTGCTTTGGGCCTTGCGGTAAAAAAACACAAAGACCCAACCACTTTCCAGAATAAAAAGAAAAGGTAAAAATCCAAGGAAAATACAGCGTGGACAAAAATAGGTTATAGTTTGTGTGGAATACAATTACAATAATTAATGAATAATGATAAAACTTTGTTTTGCATACTCACAATATAACTGGAACCCAAGTTTGACTGCCTGCCACTACAAAAGCCAAACTCGTGAGATAGGTGCTGGTGAAAAAGAAAAGTAATTTAGTCAAATGCTGGTAACCTGAGGAGATGGGGAACTCTTGTTGCAAAACCATCTCCACATCTCAGTGCAGGCAGAGATTTTTAACCCTTTGCACTCGCTTGCTTTTTTCTCGATTCCTTTATTCTAATGCTAACCGTGTCGAGTCACACTCGACATCCGAGTGCAAAAGGTTAAAGGGAGGAAGAGGTAAAGCAGAACAATGAAATCAAGGAAAGAAGGCTGAAAACTTCTCTATGAGCAGCACAGTCCATTATGATAAGGACCTTGAAATTTGTCAAGTGATGGCCTGGTGTGCATCATCCTGGTCTTCGTCATCCTGGTTCTACATTTGAAGGTCAGCAATTTTCTCAGAACATGAATGACTGAAGGTCCGAGTCTGCATCTTCTGAAGTTAGTTTCTAGGATTCTTATACAAACACTAGAGGCCCAGTGCATGAATTTGTGCACGGATGAGGTCCAGCTGGCCCCGCCTGGATAGGGGACAATGGGGGCCAAGTCAGCCGGGGGGAGGGGCCCTAGGAGGTTGGCCGGCTAACCCTGCCCCCTGCAGTGCGTGTCATAATGACCAGTTGTTCTGATCACTTAGGGTTTTATATATATAGATGCTGTTTATCTAAAACCTATATATTAGTCAGAGTAGCATTTACAGAAACAATGTCAAAGGAATGGTGGGGTGGGTTATAATTCCCCACTATTACAACTGTAAACCTGCTTTTGCCCAACCCTGTATGGCACAAATTAACCTCTCAATGAATACTACTTCTAGTATGTTGAGCCTAGCTTGATGATTTTTAATTTTTGTCTGCAAAGGAACTTATTCCATTTTTATTTTATTCTGCCTTCAAATATCATATTTTGAATGATTTTTCTTCAAGACAATTTATTAAATAATTGCTCATACAGATTTATCTTAGTTAAATATAGTTCTATTAGACTACTTTACTTTTTTTTCTAATGTCAGGAGGGTCCCTCTCAGGCTATTACTCCTACAAGGAAGGACAAACTCTACACTGTCACATGATATGGGTTCAGACATAGCCTTTATTAAATAAAGCAGGGAAAAAATTCAGGAGTGAGGCAGAGGTGCACATGGCCAATGAGCCTCTTCATGACCTCTGTATGAGAACCACACTTAGCGAGTTGAGCCAGGCCATGATGCCATTTCATGGACAGACTTTTTTCCTCTTTGGATCTACCTTCTTATAGGTCAAATGTGAGGAATGGTCTTGTCAGGATCATGGAAACGGCTTAGCCAACCATTTACAGACTCATCCAGAATACCAGACCTTCTGCCCATGAAGAAACTTAGAACAGGTTGGAGTCCCTGAGACCCATGAGATATTATAACCATATCTTACTACCACTGAAGTGGGGAGAAGCCAACTGTCCAGTAAGAGGCTGAGCCTGGGTGACCCTCCTTCAGGGGTCTCATTAGCTTCATGAGTGCATTAGTCATTTTCACACCAGCTCCTTGCACAACAATGAAAATTACTTCCAGACTATTATTCATATCTTTAGGGGTTCCCGTGGGAGAATTCTTTCACAAGTTAAAGGTTGACTAGCACCCCATGCAGTTCTGCTTCTCCTGGGTCCTTTCTGCTGCTTAGGCTGATTCTGTCCTCTAATCCTTTCCAGGTGTTTCCATGGTGTTTCGAAGTGTCCTAGAATGATCAATTTTCCACTTTTACATAGCTTTGCTATTCAGTGTGTTTCTCCTATCAGCAGTATTCATATCACCTGGGAGCTTGTAGAAATGCAGCATCTCAAACCCCACCTCAGACTTACTGACTCAGAATCTGATTTTGAATAAGATCCTCAATGATTCATATGCACAGAGTTTGAGAAGCCTGATCTATAGCCAGTGCTCCTCCAACTATCTGTAGTGAATAACCAGTTTTTTAGAATTCCAATTCATTTGAGGACTGACAGTTTTATAAAATAAACATGAATTACTAGGAAAATAAATGTAAATATATATAAATTTAATGAGCTCAGTTTATTTATTATTAGCATCAGCAAACAAAAAAAATTACATTTTGGTAAATTGAATCAGACCAAAAACAGAAGGTAAAGAAAAAAAATTACAAAACTATATAGCTTTATTGAAAATATGGGCTTAGGCAATTAATGAAAAAATCTGTATTATATTTATAACTGCTTTCTGCTTTGAAGTTACAACTGAACAAAAAATTATGAGTGAAATAATGTTCTCAATATTAAAAACTTCTATGCAGCACTAACCGGTTTGGCTCAGTGGATAGAGCGTCGGCCTGCAGACCGAAGGGTCCCAGGTTCGATTCTGGTCAAGGGCATGTACCTTGGTTGCGGGCACATCCCCAGTAGGGGGTATACAGGAGGCAGCTGATAGATGTTTCTCTCTCATTGATGTTTCTAACTCTCTGTCCCTCTCCCTTCCTCTCTGTAAAATATCAATAAAATATATGCTTTTTAAAAAAAACTTATATGCATACTTTCAATAAATATTGTATGTATCAATATTTGAAGTTTTTAATGATAAATTTTTTTGTTAACTAAGTTGCATTGATAATAACATAATTCACAAAGGATAATGTATATCTAAACTATTTCTATGTACTGTTTTAATAACAATAGTAAAGAAACCAGTCTTGAAGAGATATGTTCATAGGAATGAAAGATTTCAGAGGAATTTCAGGAAAAAATAATGTAAGTGATGCTGTATTTTCAAAAGTTTTTTTTCTAACCTTCCAGGATCCAATTTCAACAGATTTAGCCTATGTAAAAGTAACTTATCTCAATGAAAGAAAGAAATCCCAGATTTTACATTTTTAGATTGCAGTTGACAAGCTAACCTTAAAATATCACATAACATAGTGGGGGCCCATTATATGTGACCAGCTGGACACCGTTCTATTCATAATAGGAGTTTGACAATATCAAACTGGTCCAGGCCCTGTTCAGTAAGATGAGTCCACTGACCATACACTTATATTTTACAGCAAGCCAAAGTACTGCTCAAATTACTAAATGCTTACTCCCAACTTCTGTGCATATTCTGGGAAGACTGGTAACAATTCTGCCACTGTGAAAACCACACTTTGAGTAGCACTGATCTCCAGCAACTCTCCAAGACTCTCTGTAGCTCTCTTTGTATTGATACAAAGGGGATGAGGTCCCTCAAGCTCTTTATTCTCCTCCTCAAAATATGTCTGTATTTCTGTTTGTAGAAATCTTTTTTCCTTCAATTTTGGGAAACAGTTTTCCTCTCTTCCTTTGCCGTCATTATGAAGTCTATCTTTCCTGATAGTTCTTCAAATATCACTTTTGATTGCCTACTTAACTTGTTCATTGCTTGCAGGGTCCCCATTTTGGGGTGAGCCTATCCCTCAGGAAAGGCGACTCATTAAATAAATTTCTTTAAAAGATGAGATCACAAGTCTTCTCCAAATATAAAATGAACATGTGGTTTTATTTAACTCACTAATTATTGGGAAAACCAGTAAGATGCTATAAGAATTCAAAATAACCAGACAAATAGAGGCATATAAGGACTGCTAAGATTAATTTACAAATAGATACACAACCAGAGGATCACAAGGCAATGGTCAATTTAGTCCACTGCACATATTTATTTGCATTTCTCCAGAAAAGACTTGTTTACATTATCATCAATTTTCTACAGCTTGCTATAGAAATAGCACAAAGACAATAAAAGTTGGAGAAAACCTGGAAGGATTGCTAGACCTGTAATCTTTTTTGTTCAGTTCAAAGTCTTCAACAATTTTTCCTGATACCCTATTCTCCAGCCCCATCAGTAAATCCTGATTGGCTTAGCCAGCCAATGGGAATTTCATTCCCCTTTCCAAGTGAATGTTTTGGAGATCGGAATGTGACCCAATTCTGACCAATGAGTTGTAAGAGTAGCTTGAGGATGGAGGAGTAATCCTAATTCCTTTCTACTGGAAGAGATGCCATTTTTCCTTCCTCTGAATGTCATCTGCTTAAGTCTCAAACATCCTATTGCAGCGACTTTGTGGTTGTCTCTTGAGGAGACTGTTACCAATGGATCGATTCATGAAAAGTAGAAATTGAGTACAGAATTTGCCTTATTTCTGAACTTTTGCTTTTCTTAGACATAATAACCTTCCTGATAGTTTAAACCATTAAATCAGTTTTTTTTTTTTTTTGTTAGTTGCAGTGACAGTATCCTCACACAAGTGCTCACTTAATTATTTCTTACTAGGGGCCCGGTGCACGAAATTCTTGCACTGGGGGTCAGGGGTCCCTCAGCCCAACCTGCCCCCTCTCACATACTGGGAGCCCTCAGGGGATGTCCTACTGATGGCTTAGGCCCACACCCCACAGGGAGCGTACCTAAGCCTCAGTCTGGCCTCCCTTTGTGGGAGGCAACCGGGCTGGTCAGGGGAAGGCACCAGCCCCATCACCCCACTGCTGCAGCCACTGTCTGTCACCGCAGCCACCAAGGTGTTTTCATCAACACGAACTCCAGTCCCTTCACCAAGAAAAAATGACAACTTTCTTTAGGCATTTTCAAGATGTGTCTTTCATAGGATATGGATTTCTTTATTTATTTTTATCCTCACCTGAGGGTCTGTTTCCATTGACTTTTAGAGAATGTGGAAGAGAGAGGGAAAGACAGAGAGAAACACTTTAATTGGTTGCCTCATGCATGAGCCCTGATCTGGGCCCTGGCCAGGGAAGAGCCTGCAACCTAGGTACATGCCTTTGATCAGAATCAAACCCAGACCCTGCTGTCTGCAGGCCGAGGCATTATCCACTGAGTCAAACCGGCTAGGGCAGGATATGACATTTCTTAGCCCTCCAGCAGCGGACCTTTATTTTTTTCTCCAGAAGTGTGTTGGAAAAACCCTAGATCACCTTTTTGGATTCTTATTACCCAAGTTACTAAGAATATTACCAGTGGCATACAGGAAGCTTAGCCAATGTGCAGTCAGAAAAGGTGTTTCCTCTATAGTTCACACCAATGGAGGGCTGTGCCCTGCCCAGGCCTAAAGCCTCTGGCCGAAGCTTTAGGCCTGGCCAGGCCTCTCCAGCTCCCTCTGATCACTGGCTCAGCCCCTGCCCAGGCCTTCCCAGACCGAAAGCCTCTTGGGCAGGAGCGGACCCCCAGCTCCCTGCAATCAATGGCAAGGGGTCTGCTCGTGCACCAGGCCAAAAGCCTCCTGGGGCCGGAGCGAACACCCAGCTCCCCGCTTTCGATGGCAGGGGAGCTGAGTGTCCACTCCGGCTCCCGCTTTTGATGGCAGGGGAGCTGGGTGTCCGCTCGTGCACCAGGCCAGAGGCTTTTGGCCTGGAGCCGTAGTGGACACCCAGCTCCCCACTTTTGATGGCAGGTTGTCCGCTCGCCACGCCCACCATCCAATCAGAACGAGGAGCTGGGTGTCCACCACGCCCACCATCCATTTAAAGCAGGGAGCTGGGTGTCCGCTCTGGCGGAGGCTTTCGGTCTGGTGCCAGAGCGGACCCCAGCTCCCTGCAATCCGACGCAGGGGGTCAGCTCAGGGAGCCTATGTATGCAAATTAACCACCATCTTGGTTGGGTTTATTTGCATACTCGCTCTGATTGGATGGTGGGCATGGTGAAGATGGGGTCAATTTGCAATTTACTGTTTTATTAGGTAGAATATTCTTACTTCCCTGCTTATGTCATCTTTATACTTTTTCAAAGTTATAGGATGAGCTGTAAAGACCACTGAATTTCGGAGTCAGGATTGTAATCCTAATCCCAACCTGACTAGATGTGTGTTCTAAACTGTAGTTTCCTCTCCTGGTACAAAAAAAATCTTTATTGATTTTAGAGAGAGAAAGGAAGAGAGAGAGACAGAGGGAGATAGATACAGAGAGAAAGAGGGAGAGAGAAACAGCCATGTGAGAAATAAACATTAATCAGTTGCCTCCCAAAGAGGCCATGAGCAGGGATCAAATCTGCAACCTGAGTTGTGCTCTGACTGGAAATCAAACCTGCCACCTTTTGGCATATGGGACAATGCTCCAACCAACTGAGCCACTTGGCCAGGCTCAGATCTTTATAAAATATTGAAAGCAGCTGGCAGACTTCTTTTTATGCTGTCAGTGATGCTGACACCAGGTACATGGTTTGTTCCCAAATCTCTGCTCCTTTCCTTCTTCTCTCCTCCTCTGCTTTTACCTTCAAACACTTTCCAGATTTATCTATTTTTAACTGCTCTTTTTCTAGTATGCATTCCTTATAGGTTATCTCCTTTTCCTGTCTCCCTTTTGGAATAAAATAGAGAAAACCGAATTTTCCAGTATTCTTTCTGGTATGTGTTTGGAAGGACTCCTTTGGTAAATGGCTCGGATTAAGAGTACAGAATAAAAAAAAAAATTAAAGAAGTTCTTATGCTCAAAAAAACACGTTAAATTTCTCAACTTTAGGAAGCAGTTGAGGAGAAACAGGGAATTGGTGGGGAAAGGGCAGCGAAGGAGCCTATGAGAAATGGTAATTGAGGGACATTCTGATTCTTTGGATGATGTGTTGTTGAGAAGTGTTCAGAAGATAATCAGAACTTGCAAGAAAATGGTTTTCTGATTGATTAGCAATGTCTTCCATGGGGAAATGGAGTGGGGAATGATGTTAACTATTTTAAGATTTTCCTATTGAGTTCTACATATTCACCATCACTCGAGGAAAGTTTATGAAGTTGTGTATTAGAGAAGTATAACTAATTAATTTTTGTATCTCTTTCTTATAAAACATTTAGTAAATCCTACTTTGCTCACTACTCTTTTTGGTGCACTTGGATTATTTTGGAGGCTTCCAAAGATGTGGTCTGGTCTTTGGCAAGGTTGACAGGAGGTGGAAGTAGAGGTTACATTAGGGACTAACCAGACACCTGGAAAGATGTTTCCATCTTCCCTGCAATTTATTACAGCCTGTCATTTCTTTCCTCAAGGGTTTTCCTCAATCACATTTATTTCTCTGCTCCTTCATTTGCCACAGTTCCTCCAGTCCTCAGGCCTTTGCTTTCCCCCGCTGTCAAGGGTTCTAGCTTTAGCCATCATGCCTGTAGTTAGTAGAGAAAACTGTAAGTTGCCTCTCATAAAATGGCTAATAATAATGTATAATTTATGAAATATTTATATGTTCATTATGTATGGTGTTAGGTGCCTCTCATACATCATTTCATTTAGTCTTTTTAACAATTCTATGTGGCATGTACTATTTATATTGCTCTCACAGAAAGCAAACTGAGATTCACTTGATTGATATTCCATGGGTTTAAACTATTACTCACCACCAGTCCCCTCATTAAACTCAGGACAGCAGATTAGGCAGTAGGATGAAAGAAAGCACAGTGCTGAGATGTCCATCTGCCTACATTCTTTTGCTGCAGGCTTTCTTTTAAAAATTGAATGTGTGTAAGTTATTAAAACTGTCTGAGATTGACTTCAGGCTCTTAGATTGTCTCTCTTTTTAGTCCAAGAATAATTGTGAAGCAATAATGCTACCATACTAAAGGGAAAGAGCAACTAATATTTCATTATTTCCATTTATTTATCTTGTTTTTCTATTTATGCTGTTTTGAAATCACAGTGAATTCATGTTAGTGTATAGGTCAGCTACAGAATAAAAGTGTCATTTTGTTTAAATCCTACTAAATCTTAAAGGGATGATACTGATGAGTTTCTTGAATATCAAAGATTGTGCATGGAAATTGTATCATAAAGCAAATGGCCATGTTCCATATTTTATAAATATATATTTTTATTTATTTCAGAGATAAGGGGGAGAGAGATAAAGACATCAATGATGAGAATTATTGATTGGTTGCCTCCTGCACACCTTCCACTGGGGATCAAGCCCACAACCTGGGTATGTGCCCTGACTGGGAATCAAATCGTGATCTCCTGGTTCATAAGTCAACACTCAACCACTAAGCCACACCAGTCGGGCTGTGTTATATATTTTAAAATTATCTTGTAGATATTATGTGCTGTAAGAAAGACTAGTAATTTGGTATGGAAATGTATTTGTTACTGTCGATGTAGGTTCTTGATTCTTGAGTTTGGCAGAGAAAGAATTTACAGCCAAGAGCTCTAGTGCAAGAGGAAGTTTATTTAGCATGAAAAGTGAAAGTTCATTTGAAGAAAAGATTCAAGTGGGCTGCTCAGAGAGCTGCCTTGGCCTTTTAGAAAGAAAGTCACAGAGGCAGAAGTGAGCCAACTGGGCTGTGTGGACTCAGGAAACAAGTTACAGAGGCAAATGAAGGACACTTGAAGACAGGTTTACAGGGTTAGCCAGGGACAAACTGCCGCTGCCACTGCCTGCTGCTCCCCTGATTGCAAGTCTCATGGGGATCCTTAGAGCTTAGGAGAATGAAAGCAAAAATACATGCCTATAGAAAGAAAGTGTGGGCATGGTCTAGAGAGAGAGCATACTGGGTCCTTTGTCTTAAGGGTCTTTAATCTGTTTTCTAAAGGCAGGAATTTTAGGACAGGTCTCAGGTAAGAACCTCAATAGAATATTCATCAGCTTTCCAGGTATGTCCTTTAATATGCTGACTCATCAAAATGAGTGTATAAGGTCAGGGGTATGGTTTCTTACAGATTGGTCAGTGCTAGGGTAAGGGATCATTCATCATTGCATCTGATCCTGATGCCAGACGTGGTGTCACTTCATCTGGCTTTGCTGTTTTTCTGAGCCTGGAGTTAAAACACACTAAAAGTTTATACCAGAGAATGTCCAGCATTAAAAATTACCAAAGCAATGTCTTTTGTCCCTGGTTCGGGAACTGCCCCTCTCTAGAATTTCAGTATACTCCCAATGGACTATTCAAAAAAATGGGCTGGGGTCTTTTCTAGTTGCCTCTACCTCCCTTTGTCTGGGGGAATCTTCTAGGACATGTGCCGTGGGCCATGTGTCTCCCCACCCCCACATTCTGTTTGCTCTGGGGAAATTCAGTAATGGCCTAGCCACCTACTATTTCTTTTCTATGGAGATAAATCAGAGGTATGTTTCCTACTGGGAGGAAAATGGGGTGTAGGCATTTGTTAACTTCAGAATAGTTCTGAGACAGCATCTAACATTTCTTACTAATTTTCATCTTTTAGGAAGAAAATTTTTTTTCCTATGCTTTTCCTTAGGAGCCTCTAATTTCCAAATCAAGATATGCTTCCCATATAGTCATTCAGTTTAATTTCAGAGCCAACATTTTCTAATTTCTGCATGCAAAATATTAATGTAGGAACCCCAAACAAACTGCATTTTGGCCATTTCTCAGTTAATATTGTCTATTTTCTGAAAATTTTGAATTTTCCCATTTCTGTAAAATACTTGCAAGTAAAGCTTCCTATCAGGAGTATTAAATGAGACCTGGAGTTTTGGGAGCTTCTGGCCTTGGAGGCACAATTTCCCATGTTAATTTTTTTTTTTTTTTAATTTTAGATATCTGTAGTCTGAGCAAACTTTCCAGACATGTTATGTAGTGGGTCAAGTGTGGCCTCAGTTTATTTCTTGGCTAAAACCACAGGAAAGGTTCGGGGCCTGGGCAGACCAAGCCTTATGGTTGCCCCCTAGATGAGCCATTTAGTTAATTACAGTTGTGTTGGGACTTCCCTATGGGGGCCCTTGCATTTCTGACATCTCCACAAAGATTCTTACTCACCTAAGAACACCCCAGAATCAGACTGGAGGGAAGATGTGCCCCTTTATCTTTGGAGCAGAATGAGTTCAGCTCATTTATACAGTGAAGGTTATTTTTGCTCAGACTCTCAGCAATTCCAATTGAAAAGCCAAAATCAAAACCAGCCACCCATTTTTTCTTCCAGTCCCACCTTAGCCTGGGTTCTGTCAACACTTAACTTGGATTCTATCAACTCTGGTTTCACCTCGAGGATTTTGAAACACAGCTCAAATAAAGTCAGACCCTCTACCAAAGCAAGGGAAGGTCCTGGATCCAAGAGAAAACTCACCCAAGTTCACCCAATGGGCAGAGAACCAGCGGGCTCAGTGGGCCCTTGCTGGATCCTAGCACTGAGTCCAATTGCAATGGATGGTCCTGGGTGAGCTTCTCTGGAATCCTGCCAACTACGCTAAGTAATGTTAATGAGAAAAAAACATTGAAACCTGTAAAGAATTTTGTGAGTTTTACTTGAGCCAAACTGTTGACATATGCCAGGAAGCAGAACCTCAACAAATTGAGGTAATGCTCCAGAGATTGGCAGATTACATCTGTATTTATACATTGCAATCAAAGGAAAGAGACGTAGGTGAGTTACATGAAATCCATTGGTGATAGAGTAGAGAGGAGGGAGAAAGAAAAGTGGGGAAACCCCTGGGATTGGATAAAAAGTAAAATGATAGACATACTTAGGTGGGTGCAGGAACAATTAACATGATAATGAAGGAATTTGTGGTATCTGTCCTGGCACCTAACACATTAGGTAGTGCCCCAAGGAGTACAGAAAAAGGGAAGTTACAAGTTACCCAGACATATCAAGGGTATGTTATCATAGATGCAAAAAGACAGATAGGCTCAGTTAAGGTAAAGGTTGACCTTGTCAGTGAAGATACCAGCCTAGGACATAACTGCCCACCATAACTACTTTTAGTTAAAGTTTAATTTCAGACCATCCTTTGTGGTTACTTTAGGTCTCTGAGTTTGCAAGACTGCCATACAGGCCTCCCCTGACCTTGTCAAGTTAACATGTGGCCCCTTTCATCCACACATCAATGATGAGAGAGAATCATTGATCGGCTGCCTCCTACACACCTCCTACTGGGGATCGAGCCTGAAACCTGGGCATGTGCCCTTGACTGGAATCGAACCCAGGACCTTTCAGTCCACAGGCTGACGCTCTATCCACTGAGCCACACCAGCTAGGGACACCCTCCTTTTTTTTAAATGATAAAAGATTTGAACAAATACTTGACCAAAGAAGAAAATGGGTGACAAATAAGCACATGAAAAGATGATGATCACTAGAACCATCAGTCATTAGGGAAATGCAAATTAGAACTTCAATGAGCACACCTACTTGGATGGCTAAAAGAAATACAACAACCTGACAACATCAAGTATAGGCAAAAACCCACTGGACTTCTCACACATTATTGTGGGAATGTAAAATGTTAGAGCCACCATAGAAAAGAATTAGACCATTTCTTATGAAGTAAAGCATGCATTACCATATGACCAAGCAATCTCACTCCTAAGTATCTACACAAGTGAAATAAAATTTGTATTCACATAAAAACCTGTATGCAAACATTTTAGTGACTTTATTCATAAGTGCTCAAAACAGTAAAAAAAACAACACAAATGTCTTTCAACTGGAGTATTGAAAATGGACAACCAATGGGTCCAGGCTGCCTGTCAATATTTGAGCCAATTAAACAGAGGCAAGGTTGAGTAATATATGAGCATTTATTCCAATAATGCTGGCAGCATGGGAGAGCAGCACCTCTCCCCCATAAACCAGCTGT
Source organism: Eptesicus fuscus (assembly GCF_027574615.1). Classification (NCBI taxonomy): domain Eukaryota; kingdom Metazoa; phylum Chordata; class Mammalia; order Chiroptera; family Vespertilionidae; genus Eptesicus; species Eptesicus fuscus. The sequence continues at coordinate 9,541,316 of NC_072480.1, read as the reverse complement.
TTATATGGGAAACAAGTGTTAGAGGCAGAAATAGAATATTGGGAACTGTGTGAGACATGCCTCTGTCTCATCTTCATAGAAAAGAAATAGCATGTGGCCAGGTGATTGCTGAATTTCCCTAAAGCAAACTGAATGTGGGGTGTGGGGAGAGGGTATGAGAGCTGTGCATGTGTCATGTAGCACATTTTCCAGTAAGATTTCTCTAGACAAAGGGAGGTGGAGGCAACTAGAAAAGGCCTCAGCCCTTTTTTTTTTTTTTTTTAATAATCCAATAGTAGATAATAAACCTAGGCAATGTTTGGGATAGGCTGTAAATGCCATGGTACTCAGCCAATGAGAACTGGAGAAGGGACTCCCGTGCAATAGGATAAATATTGCCTTGCTAGCTAATTCTGGTCTTCCTGTAACCAAAGGCACCCATTCTCAAGACCAAGCATGTCAATCTCAAAGGCTAACATGGCCCAAATAAACAAAGCTTTGACCTTAAGTTTATGTGGGCCACAAAAAAAACAAAAGCTTCAATTTTCATAGAAATAAAGGTTTATTTCGATAGACATGCTGAATGCAAAGGGCTGAAATAAATGAGTAATTGTTAACATAAAATAATAGATCATTTTAATAAAAATTAATATTTTTTCTTGAACATTAACTTACCAGACACTGAATAACTGCACAAATGAATAAGTGTAACAAAAATAAACCTATTTTTCTTTTTCCCCCAAAGCAAAATATTTTCTGTTGTGCCCACCAAACAAGTCAGTACAAGACTAATGACATGGCAATCAGCTGCTAAAATATTCGCTGCTAGTATTAGTGGAGAGAAATGTTACATCTGCGTGTAAGTGCATAAGGGAAATGAATGCAACATAATTATAATAATCAGTCATTAGTGAACGTTATAGTTCATTATTAATAACTAGAGGCCCGGTGCACGAATTCATGCATGGGTGGGGTCCGGCTGGCCTGCCCAGATTGGGGCCAATTGGGCCAGATGGCCGGGGGGAGGAGCTGCGGGTGGTTGGTGGGCCAGTCCCGCCCCCCACCGGGAAGCGGGGAGAGGGGGTGATCAGGGGCAGGGCCAGCCCCACACCCTGGTCGAACTCCCAGCCAACCTCCCAGTTGAGGGGACAGTTTGCATATTAGCTTTTTATTATATAAGATTATGTATAACAGGCTATTGTAAAAATTAAGTTACAAAATTTTTATTAAAACGTTTCTTACATACTGTTATATTGGCTGGGCCACAAACATATTCATTGTGGGCCACATGCAGCCTGTAGGCCAGTGATGGGCAACCTTTTGAGCTTGGTGTGTCAAACTTCACCAAAAAAACTGAGCATAACTCGGGTAGTGTGTCACTTTGAGGAAAAAACAATATTTCGCTATATTTATAGTTTAAATAACATAAATGTATAATTGTTATAATTGTATTTAATAAACCAAAAACTAAATATTTAACTTACCTGCTTAGTGACTTCTTTGTTCATCCGTCAGTCGGTTTCTTTTGTTGGTCTTGATATTATTTAGCTTGTGTGGGGTGCCGTGAACTAAGATAAGTGAGGAGGAGGGGAAATTCTTTAACTAACCTGCCTATTAGTGACTTTTTTATTGCTGAATTTCATTGGCTAAGTCTTCAATTGAAGGTTGGTATTTTGTACACTTCAGGCCCAAGCAAGCGCCACTAACTTCATCTGTCAATCTGTTTCTTTTGTTGGTTTTGATATTATTTAATGCTGAGAATAAGTCCTCACAAAAGTATGTAGAGGGAAAAATTGTGAGTAAAGCCATTGCTATATTTTTCAGGGTGCTAAAAGTGTCTGGGAGTCGGTTCCAGGCACTACAAATTTCCTGTTCGTAGTGGCACTCCTCTTGATTCTCCAAGCAGCACCTTTCCAGATTCTCAAGCTTTGACCTCAAGTCAACAAACACCTGAGCCCAGATACTGTCTTGAAATTCTGCAAGTTGCATCTCCAAATCATCAATTTGCATCCATTGGAAACCATTTAATTCTAAACTACTGTAGACTACTACATCAGGATACTTAATTATTTTCATGGTCTGTTCTAGACTTCTAAATTGACTAAATCTATCACTAAACTGGTCAAGTAACGAGTCTAAAACATGCTGGTACTTCATATGCAAGAGTTCCATTTCATTTTGTACAGCTGCACTGGCCTTCTCAAAATACTTTGTTACTCGAGGAAAATACTTATAAGTTTTAGTTTCTACATCTCGCTTGAAAATGTTAACTTTACTTTCAAAAGCTTTTATGTATCCAAACATGAAATCAATACTTTTGCCAAAACCTTGTAACTTTAAGTTCAGTTCATTAATATGAACAGAGAGATCTGTAAAAAACATCAGGGTGTTGACCCACTTATCATCATTAAGCTGAGGAAAGTTTCCCAGATCCTTATCATCAAGAAATACCTTAATTTCTTCAAAGCACTCCACAAAGCACTCAAGAACTTTGCCTTGGCTCAGCCATCTTACATTATTGTACATCAGCAGTCCACTGTAGGTGGAATAAACCTCCAGTAAAAGTGCCGAAAATTCTCGCTTGTGAAGGGGGCAAGCAGCTATTAAATTAACTATTTTTGTAACAACTGACATTAAGTCGTTTAAGTCGGTGAGTCCTGTCTTGGCACATAAAGCCTCCTGATGGATAATACAATGAAAAGGCACAATCGGATGTCCAATAGCTTCTGTAAACAATTTGACAAATCCAACTTTTTCCTCCACTGTATTTGGTGCCCCATCTGTCGTCACTGACACAACTTTAGAGATATCAATGCTTAGGTCACGAAATGTTTGTATAACAACCTTACATATTTCACTTCCTGATTTACTTGTTGACACTGATACTAACTTTATCAACTCTTCTTTCATTGTGAGACCATCAGAATATCGACCAATAATGGCCAACTGAGCATGTGATGTGACATCAGTAGTTTCATCAAGAGAGATCGAAAAATATTTACACTTCCTTATGTCTCTCTTTAATTGATGTTGTACGTTTGTGTTCAGTCTCATTATTCGGTCTTTTATGATATTTCTACTGAGTGGTTACTCAGATATTCTCTTAATAATTGCATCTTTATTCTGCATATTGTGAAATAGAACTGGTGCACATCTTAGGAGAGTTTCTTTAATAAATTCTCCCTCACTGAGCGTTTTTCCATGCTGAGCTATAGAGTGAGCAATGCTCAAACTTGCAGATGTTAAATTTGCAGAGCCTTTCATAAATGTAAGGATGGAATTAGATTGGCTCTTATAAAGGTGTAGCTGCCTGGAAATGTATTCCTTCCTTTCATCCTCACTTTTTCCAAGAGCTGGGAATGATTAGTTTCAAAATGTCTATTTATATTCCACGTTCTGCTTACTACAGTTTGAGTACATAGAAAGTAAAATGATCTGCCATTTTTTTCTATAAAGCCATACATCTCGGTCCATGTCTCTTGAAAGGGTCAGCCACTGCTACTACCACTTCCTTTACTTAACCTTAGTTTTTTTATTTTTTGGGTTCTCCATCAGGGGGGCAGTGACAGAAGATAGAATTATAGATAGCTTGTTAGGCCTGCAGGCAATTAGGGGTTGACTAGCCTAACTAACCACAAAATGGTGCATATAACTATCTTTTAGGAAAGGGCAGGGTTAATAAGCAGAAATAGGGGTTAATAAGGATGCACAACAGTAATAGTGGTGAAATGGAGTCTGCACTATGGAGCAAGATGGTGTTCCTTATGTGAATTAAAATGGCTGCCGCTATTTCTAATGGCGGGAAACGGCACCCATAGCACGCCACAAACCCTCGCCTCTCCCAGCCTCCCCCTCACTTATCTCAGTAATGATGGATTAGAAATCCATGACACCCTGGATTTGGTTGCTGTGGTTAACTGTTATTTGATTACTGGTAATGGCAGGGCCCCCAGAGATGCATCCCCCCATGCTCTGCTGGCGGAAGTGAGGGCAAAGATCCCAGCTTAACCGGAAGTCCCAGAACTAGATGCTCTGTGCCGGACTTCTGTTGTTTTGGCCTACAGACCTCTGGCACAGAGTGTCTAATAGGGGAGGATGAAACATTTGCGACTAGAGTCTTGGAGTTAGACTTGGAGTTAGACTCTAACTCCAAGACTCTAGTCGCAAATGTTTCATCCTCAGGAGCAGCAAATGTTTCATCCTTGGCATGCAGCCACCTCAGCAGCCGCGTGTCATTAGAAATGGCTACGCATGTCAGTGCTGACACGCGTGTCATAGGTTCGTCATCACTGCCGTAGGCCATGAGTTCGACATGCTTTCTCAAGACCATATTATTAAAAGTCTCATTTTCACCATATTTCCTACTTCCGAGTCCATCCTTTGAATTTGGACAGGTGAGCATTTTTTCACAGGGACTAGCTATAAGGTATAAGAAACATTAATCATGCTCTGTTAATTGTGATTGTTTTGTTCTGATTAAAGAAAGCACAGTCTAACCTGGTTGGGAGTTGGGAGCTCACCTGGAAATGCGGCCCCAGAAGAAGGGAGATGGGAGTATTCAGAACTGCCTGTTATCATGGAAAGAGTAACAACTTTTTTTTCTGGAAAGGAAACAATGGAATCCCTGATGCCTCCTGCCCTTTGCAAACCCCAGCCCACATTGCCTGTAATCTGCAGCCATTATACCCTTTGCCTACTTCCCCATTCAATTTTTGTCCTTGTACCTCATATAAATGTGGCTTATGAGGGCAGAGCAGATTTTCCTGGATGACCTGCTGCTCTCCCATACTGCCGGCATTATTGGAATAAACGCTTATATATGATTCAACCCTGTATCTGCTTAATTGGCTCAAGTGGTGACAAGCAACTCAGACCTATTGGTTGTCTGGAGACTCTGGCAGGACCCAAGCATGGGACTCCTCTGGGGTGAGTACCAGGTATCCTGTTTGTTGCCTAGTCTGGGGGTTCTTGGTATTGAGGCCAAATATCATTTTTTAAAATGATATGTTTCTAATCTGAATGCTATTTATTATCAGGCATACTGGAGAAAGCCAGTTAATTTCCATCCACTGAAAGTGCTAAGATGCACTACCCTTGGTCTCTCCTGTTTGGACATGTTTCCTGAAATATAGTATCGTAAGTTTTTTTTCCATAGTTTGAAGCAAATGGCCTGCACCTGCAGAAGATACAATCCCCAGCCAACTCTGGTGCTCCCCTCTGCCTGAGTTGTGCACCCACCAGGTATCCTGCTATTTTCCAAGAACATCCTGTTGTTCAGGCAGTACCCCAGCTGGTTGGTGCAAACCTGGTCCAGTCCTTATAAAAAAGAACATAAACACTCCCTCGGTGCTGACACCAACACACTGGTCTCAGCTCACTGAGAGAATGTAATAAAATTTCTTAAATTCTCACATCTCTTGGCCTGGCTCCTGTTGGCACAAACCTAACAGAAAGGTCTGATCTTAGGAAAGAAATAATAAAGATCAGAGCGGAGATAAACGACATAGAGACCAAAGAAACAATACAAAAGATCAACAAAACCAAGAGCTGGTTCTTTGAAAGGATAAACAAGATTGATGGACCTCTAGCCAGGCTCACCAAGAAGCAAAGAGAGAGGACCCAAATAAACAAAATCAGAAATGAAAGAGGTGAAATAACAACAGACCCCGACGAAATACAAAGGATTGTTACAAAATACTACGAACAACTCTATTCCAACAAACTGGACAACCTAGAGGAAATCGACATATTCCTAGAAAAATACAACCTTCCAAAACTCAATCAGGAAGATTCTAAACAGCTCAACATGCCAGTAACTATGGAAGAAATTGAAGCAGTCATCAAAAAGCTTCCGGCAAACAAAAGCCCGGGGCCAGATGGCTTCACAGGAGAGTTTTATCAAACTTTCAAGGAAGAACTAAAACCTATCCTCCTCAGACTATTCCAAAAAATTCAAGAGGAAGGAACACTTCCAGGCTCCTTCTATGAAGCCAGCATCACCCTAATACCAAAACCAGATAAAGACAACTCAATGAAAGAGAATTACAGGCCAATATCCCTCATGAACATTGATGCCAAAATCCTCAACAAAATTCTAGCAAATCGGCTCCAGCAGTACAACAGAAAGATCATACACCATGACCAAGTAGGATTTATTCCAGGAATGCAAGGATGGTACAATATCCGCAAATCAATAAACGTGATACATCACATAAACAAATTGAGAGATAAAAATCACATAGTCATATCAATAGATGCAGAAAAAGCATTTGACAAAATCCAACACCCTTTCTTGATAAAAACTCTCAACAAGGTGGGAATAGAAGGCTCATACCTCAACATAATAAAAGCTATTTATGATAAACCCACAGCAAACATCATACTCAATGGGCAAAAACTAAAACCATTTCCCCTAAGAACAGGAACAAGACAGGGATGCCCACTCTCACCACTCCTGTTTGACATAGTACTGGAAGTATTAGCTATTGCAATTAGGCAAGAAGAAGAAATAAGAGGCATCCAAATTGGAAAAGAAGAAGTGAAGCTGTCCTTATTTGCAGATGACATGATATTGTACATAAAAAACCCAAAAGATTCCATCAAAAAACTAATAGACTTAATAAATGAATTCGGCAATGTAGCGGGATACAAAATTAACGCCAAGAAATCTATGGCTTTTCTATACACCAATAATGAACTTACAGAAAGAGAGACTAAAAAAGCAATCCCATTTACCATCGCACCAAAAAAATTAAGATACCTAGGAATAAACTTAACTAAGGAGGTAAAAGACCTATACGCAGAAAACTACAGGACACTGAAAAAAGAGATAGAGGAAGACGTAAACAGATGGAAGAACATACCATGTTCCTGGATTGGTAGAATCAACATCATTAAAATGTCCATACTACCCAAAGCAATCTACAGATTCAATGCACTCCCCATCAAAATACCAATGGCATATTTCACAGACCTAGAAAGAACTCTCCAAAAATTCATCTGGAATAAAAAAAGACCCCGACTAGCCTCAGCAATCCTCAGAAAGAAGAATAAAGTAGGTGGGATCTCAATACCAGATTTCAAGCTGTATTACAAAGCCACTGTTCTCAAAACAGCCTGGTACTGGCACAAGAACAGACATATTGATCAATGGAACAGAATAGAGAACCCAGATATCGACCCAAACCACTATGCTCAATTAATATTTGACAAAGGAGGCATGAACATACAATGGAGTCAAGACAGTCTCTTCAATAAATGGTGTTGGGAAAACTGGACAGATACATGCAAAAAAATGAAACTAGATCACCAACTTACACCATACACAAAAATAAACTCAAAATGGATACAGGACTTAAACATAAGACGGGAAACCATAAAAATTCTAGAGGAATCCACAGGCAACAAAATCTCAGACATATGCCACAAGAACTTCTTCACTGACACTGCCCCTAGGGCAATGGAAGCTAAAGAGAAAATTAACAAATGGGACTACATCAAAATAAAAAGCTTTTTTACAGCAAAAGAAACCATCAACAAAACAACAAGAAAGCCCACTGCATGGGAAAACATATTTGCAAATGCTATCACTGATAAAGGTTTAATCTCCAACATCTACAGGCAGCTTATGCAACTCAATAAGAGGAAGATAAATGATCCAATAAAAAAATGGGCAACAGACCTAAACAGAATATTTTCAAAAGAAGACAGAAGGAAGGCCAAGAGACACATGAAAACATGTTCAAAGTCACTTATTATCCGAGAGATGCAAATCAAAACAACAATGAGGTACCATCTCACACCTGTCAGAATGGCTATCATCAACAAATCAACAAACAACAAGTGTTGGCGAGGATGCGGAGAAAAAGGAACCCTCGTGCACTGCTGGTGGGAATGCAGACTGGTGCAGCCACTGTGGAGAACAGTATGGAGTTTCCTCAAAAAACTGAAAATGGAACTCCCATTTGACCCAGTAATCCCACTCCTGGGAATATATCCGAAGAAACTAGAAACACCAATCAGAAAGGATATATGCACCACTATGTTCATAGCAGCACAATTTACAATAGCTAAGATTTGGAAACAGCCTAGGTGCCCATCAGCAGATGACTGGATCGGAAAACTGTGGTACATCTACACAATGGAATACTATGCTGCCATAAAAAAGAAGGAATTCTCATCATTTGCAGCAACCTGGATGGAATTGGAGAACATTATGCTAAGTGAAATAAGCCAGTCAATGAAAGAAAAATACCACATGATCTCACTCATTTAGGGATAGTAAAGAACATTATAAAGTGGTGAACAAAAAGATAGATACAGAGACAGTAAAGCATCAAACAGACTTTCAAAGTACAGGGGGAAAGTTTGGGAAAGGTGGGGGAGTTATGAAATCAAACGAAGGACTTGTATGCATGCATATAAGCATAAACAATGGACGCAAAACTCTGGGGGGGGAGGGCATGTGTGGGTGTGGGGTGGGGGGGGTAATAGTAAGATATGTACACATATAATACCTCAATAAAATTAAAAAAAAAAAAAAAGAAAGGTCTGATCTTGGTGGTGGTGAGCATGCCTTGAGAAAGCAAGAGAGGACTATTGAAGGATAATTTAAGTCAGATAGCAAGAAGAAATTTCGCCTGGCCAGTGTTGCCCAGTGGTTGGGCATTGACCTATGAACCAGAAGATCACAGTTTGATTGCCAGTTGGGGCACATGTCCAGGTTACAGGCTTGATCTCCAGTGGGGGGCATGCAGGAGGCAGCTGATTGATGATTCTCTCTCATCACTGATGTTTCTATCTCTCCCTCTGCCTTCTCTCTGAAATCAATAAAAATATTTTTTAAAAAGAAGAAATTTCATCTTATACAGTCAGATGAAAACATTATGCATAAATATTCAAATGAAATATTCTATGAAAAATTTGAAGAACTTGATACATGTTGAATTCACTATTATGACACCTGGTAAGGATGTATTGTAGTAATTTTAATAACACTTTTTTAAAACCATATCTTTATTGTTGAATGTATTACAGATGTCCCTTTCTTTTCTGCCATTGACCCCCTTCCCACACCCACCCCCTCTGCAGGCCTTAACCACACTATTGTCTGTGCCCAAGAGTTATGCATATATGCATACTCTTTATTCCAACAATCATCCTGTGGTGTGGGTAATAGTAGCAATTTAAGATATGAGGATACTGACAGATGAAGTAACTCTATAAGATGTAGTAACTCTTGACACACCTCAGGAGTTATTTGGTGATTAGGTAATCAGTGATCAAGTCTGCTTCTCTGACAGGTGTGATTAGATAAGGTAGAATGGGTCTCATCAACAAGACTCCATCTGACCTAGAATGAAATCTAGTTCTCTTAGTCAGCCATGAAATCTAATGAATGGTCATGTGTTCAAGGCTATGAAGGAGTTAAGCAAAAGCAAGGACAAATAGATGAGACAAATCTGAATTCCTTTCAAAACACTTTATGGTAAATCCTGAGTATACTTCCTATTAAGCCAGACAATGAATAGGTCTAGGCTACGTGTCACTACTATAGTTAATGGACTAGACACAGGGTTGAATCATATATACTAGTAAGCATTTTATTTTCCAACTAGAGGCCCAGTACACAAAATTCATGCATGGGAAGAGGGGTCCCTCAGCCCAGCCCCTGCATCCTCTTTAATTCGGGACCCCTCGGGGGATGTCCAACTGCCGGTTTAGGCCCCATCCCAAACTGGCAGTAGGACATCCTTCTCACAATCCGGGACCACTGGCTCCTAACTGCTTGCCTGCCTGCCTGCCTGATCACCGCCTAACCGCTCCCCTGCCAGCCTGATGGCCCCCAACTGCCCTGCCCTGCCGGCCTGATCACCCCTAACTGCCTCTGCCTCAACCCTCACCACTGTGGCTTTGTCTGGAAGGAAGTCAGACGTCTGGAAGATGTCCGGTCACCCAGTCTAATTAGCATATTATCCTTTTATGAGTATAGATGGTTACTGAGCAGTGCATTTTGGGGAACACGGGGAGCAGCCTTATGACTCAGAGACCAGGGACTCGGCAGGAAGCTGGGAAGTCTGGTCTCACTCAGCAGAGGACGGGCCTGAGATCATGGGCGAGGCCTGGACTGTGTTTAGGTCTGAGGAGCCTCCCTCCTCCAGGCACCACGTGCTCAGTGGCCTCCCACACACACCCTGACCCGGATTCAAACCTGCAGTGTTTCAATGTACAGGACAAAGCTACAACCAATGGAGCCACGCAGCCAGGGTAGTTATTCTTGGCTTCTATTTTATTTTATTTTACTTTTTAATTTAATTTAATTTTATTTTTTACTGTTTTTATTAAATCTTTATTGTTGAAAGGTTTACATAGGTTCCCTTTCCCCCCATTAACCTTTCCAGCCTACTCCCCCCCGCCAGGCCCTCACCACCCCATTGTCTGTGTCCAGGGGTGATGCATATATGTACATAGGCCATTGATTGATCTCTTCCCACCCACCCACCCTCCCCGACCTTCCCTCTGAGGTTCCACAGTCTGTTCATGCGTCTGTGTCTCTGTGTCTCTTTTTGTTCATCAGTGTATTTGGTTCATTAGGTGTTAAAAGTGCTCTGCTTGTGATCACTTGGGTTTTCTAAAGATGCAGTCATATCACATACAAATTTTTTTTCTTTTTCCAACTGTACTTGTGGACACATTGGGAATATAGATACCAGAAATAGAAGTCTGTGAATAAGTTGGGAATAAGATGCTTTTTCTTTCATGACGTTGTGTACGTGATCCTGTACTCCCGCCGTGTTGAGAACACCCAGAACTGTGGCTGCAGGGAGGCTCTCATTGGCAACTCATCCACATAGAGCCATAGCCTCCCTCTCCATCAGCTCAGCTCCCAGGACAGACGCATGCACCCTCAGCAGAGGTGGGGGCTCTTGGCCACCTCTCACAGGCTTGCCCCCTGTCATCACCCCGTGGGGCCCACCTTCCACATATCACCCTCTTGTTCCTACTCCCCAGCCTTTCCATGCACTTCCTCTTACCCAGCCCCCCTCTCTCCTCCTGTCATGTCTGGGGCCCCAGGTGCTGTCCCTGCAAGGTCTGTGACACTCCCTACTGGACCATTTCATCTTATTCTTCCATGGCATCCTGTGTTCCTTCTGCCTCATTAACTTGGTTTGAATCTGAACTGAACGGTTCCATCTTCTATTCCATTTGTGTCCTTTCCACCCCTAAGTTAATGTCATGTCCTTAGTATGTGGCTATGAGATGTCTCTGTGACTAAGCTGGGAAACCTTTGATGTTTCTCTTTCCTTTTCTTACATCTCAGGATAACTGAGCTCTACGGTTTGCCTGGGACCAAAGGCCCTGGGAATACAATACTGAGCCCTCTAAACTCATTTTATTCTTTATTGTATTATTTGATTCCTGGGTTGAATTAAACATGAAAACAGAAGAAAATATACCCTTAGATATACAATATGAGTTATTACCCAGAGATTTCCGTGGGAGTTGACACTGAGGCATGAGACACGTGTTTATTGGTCAGTTTCCTCAACTACGGAATGAAGGTTGAACCTGCCCCTCGGATCCTTAGGAGGGTGGATATGATGCATCCAGAGGGATTAACTGGCGGCTCGGAGAGTAAGATTGGAAGTCGACAGACACTTGTTTTCTTTACTTGGACAGAGTTAGAAAAACACAATTCCTTTTATCATAACACCTGGAAGGGCTATGCCTGTGGGAGGAGGTGCAGGGAACCAGGGCTGCCCCCTTGCTCCTGCCCCACCCTCCCTCCCTCTATCCCTGCACTGGCCCAGCCACCTGGCTCAGCCCCTCCCCCATCTCGGAACCACTCAACTGCATGGGCAGTTTCTTGCAGGCACGGAAGCAGCTGTGGAGTAGGGAGGTGGTGGTTTTTCCCCTGAGGAGGGTGTTTGTGCTTTAAAGCTGATGCTCTCCATCCATCTCCCAATAGTGAAGGCTGAGGGGTGCTGCAGGCACTGAAGTCCTTGTTGAAGTCTCCACTCCGGAGCCTCTCACAGCAGTCCCTGTCTGGGGAGGCTGCACAGTGGAGGTGCCATGTTCCTTTCAGAAGAAATTGAGGATTGATCAGAACCTGCCAGCTGGAGGGAGGCACCAGGAGGTCTGCCTTGCACCTGCTCTCTAATCCCCAGTCCAGCTCCACTGCCACCCAGCCTTGTTCCCCGTGGCTCTCCATTGGCCATCCAGTGATGGGAGCCTGCGGGCCATGGGTTGGGGGGGGTGGTTGAGAGGAAGGAATCAAGAGGTTCTCCATGCACTTCCTGGTGACCGGTCATCCCTCTGGTCATTTAGGACGTGACGGTCCCTGATCTTTTATAATGTAGATAATGACAGCAACATGGAAGAGCAGCAGGTCATCCAAAAAAATCTGCTCTACCACCCCCCTGTAAGCCAGATGCTTATGTTGGGTAGAAGGACAAAGATTAAATGAGGAAGTTGGCAAAAGGAATTACAGGCATAGGGAAGTAGGCAAAAGGAATGAGAATGGGTATAACAGTTACAGGTTACAGGCAATGTGGTCTGGAGATTGCAAAGGCTGGGCACCTCCAAGACTCCATTGTTTCAGCAACAAGGTTGTTAATCTTTCCATGATGAAAGGTAGTTCTCAGATAAGGAGAATGGACCACATTTGGAGGTTAACTCCCACGTCCAGGGCCTACACTCTCAGCCAGGTCAGAATGTGCTTTCTTTAATCAGAACAAAACAATCACGATTAACTGAGCATGATTAATATTTCTTATAACTATAGATAGCCCCCACTATTCTATTTCTCCCTCCTTGCCCCTAACACCTACAGATAATTTTTTAAAATCTAGAGAGTATAAGAAAAGTGAAAATAGTTAAGAAGCAGAGAGACATTGCTACTGGAAAATGGAAGTAATCCAATTCATAGACTTTTTGAGCATCAACCCAAGAAGGACTGAACATGGGCAAAAAGAGAAGCCATCTGCAAGTATCCAAAATTCAGGGGGTCTGCTAAATTCCTCACCATTGCGAGTAGTATCCAATTCTCAAAAGTAAGTTTACTGACTTGGCCTTAACTATGCCCTCCAGATTGGATACACTCAAGAATTCTCTTTGATTTTGTTTTATGCTTAAAGAGGTTTTATGTGCAATAGCTTTGTGTTTTTAGAAAAGAAAAAAAAAGAGCTTTGTCCACTAAACAGGACATTTAAATGCTGGTCATTCTTCACTGAAGAGAACATTTAAATGCTGATCAAGAACATTCCTTCTGGCTATCAATACTAACAATACATTACAATGATTCTTTAGGTAATTAGGCATAGCTTCATTTTTTCATCTACATGTGAACATTCCAAGAACCCAAAACACTGAAAACTCTGTCAGCAGGTATCCATTATTTAATCATATACCTTGGGATGGTGAGGTATAAGGTAGTTCCCATCCCTATAGGAATGAGTAGTATGTGGGAATTTTGGATCCAGACTTAGACACAGAGTAGAAAATAGGAATCAATTATTAGAACCAGGTATTGATTGGGAATTGGTCTCAGGGCCAAAACACAAGGTCAGTTCTCAGACTAGCAATGAAGGTGAATTAATATTGTTGCCAAGAACATCAAAGTCAGAGTAGATCCTTCAATCTGGGTTGAATCTCTGCTTGGAGCATATTGCCCAATTAGTGAAGAAAAGGGATAAAATGCTTAGGAATCCAAGCAGGACTGGCCAAGTGGGGTTTTGCTCCTATTTATGTGGGGAGACAATTGAGCACTATAGATTTGAGCTCTGTTATGATCAATTTATACTACAAAATAAGTAAATATTTGCAAATAGGTATTCCGAACTAGTTTTTCTTTGGGGGCTAGATCCCAAATATAAATCACATATTTAAGTCAATCTTCACCCCTCTGTCTAGCAATAAACCAAAACATCTTTCAGAGCAATGGTCCCCAGAACATCAAAGAAAATTGCATTAAACTAGCAGTCCCTCCCCACTGGCCGGGAATTCCCGATCACCCAATTAGGACAAGGCCCCAGGCTGGGATGGGGAGCCAGGAGTGGGTGGCGGTGGACGCAGATGATGAGGGAAGGACGTGGATGGGGGGCGGGGGGGCGCGCAGACGGGGAGACGGGGAATTGTGCGGTGGTAGAGCGTGGGTGGTGAAGGCAGGAGGAGGTGGGCATGTGGGGAACCTGATTGGCTCTGATCGCCAGCCAGGCCTCGGGAACCCACCCCTGCACAAATTTCATGCATTGGGCCTCTAGTTTAATAACAAATAGAGTTTAAAAAAAAAATACAAGAGGCAAGGGGGCTTTTTGTGCTGTGTTTTCTAAGTCATTGACTGCAAACAGTACTTTAAAAAAGAATTGGATAAGGAAAACTCTTGCACTGCTTGTGGGAATGCAGACTGGTGCAGCCACTGTGGAGAACAGTATGGCATTTTCTCAAAAATTAAAAATGGAACTTCCATTTGACCCAGTAATCCCACTTCTAGGAATGTATCCTAAGAAAACAGAAACACCAATCAGAAAAGATATATGCACCCCTATGTTCATAGCAGCACAATTTACAATAGCTAAGATTTGGAAACAGCCTAAGTGCCCATCAGCAGACGAGTGGATTAGGAAACTGTGGTACATCTACACAATGGAATAGTACGCTGCTGTAAAAAAGAAGGAATTCTACCATTTGCAACAGCATGGATGGAACTAGAAAGCATTATGCTAAGTGAAATAAGCCAGTCAGAGAAAGATAAGTATCACATGATCTCAGCCATTTGTGGAATTTAATGAACAACATAAACTGATGAAAAAAATAGAACCAGAGACATAGAAGCATTGAACAGACTGTTCGACCTATGAGGGAAGGCAGGGGGTGAGGAGGTAAGAGATCAACCAAGGGACTTGTATGCATGCTTATGAGCAAAATTACTGGACACAGACACTAGGGGGGTAAGGGCTTGTGCTTGGGGGTGGGGGTGGAGGTGGTGGGGGAGAAGTCAATGGGTGAAAAGGGAGACTCCTGTAATACTTTAAACAATAAAGGATTTAAATGAAAAAAGAGAGAGAGAACTGGAAACTCCAAAGCAAAACACTCCCTCTCGTATCTTACTGAAACACATAAAAAAGGTTCAGGGAGAAGAACGGAAGATGGCGACTGGCAGGAAGGTAAGGAGAGAGAGAGTGTGAGAGAGTGAGGGAGTGATAGAGGAGTGTGTGGATGTGTGTGGTGTGTGTGTGTATGAGCTAGGGATAGTTAGATTCTGCAGGTCTTCCAAAGGGCTGCAAAACGGTCAGTATTAGATGGCGGAGCCCCGCGCGCAACGCGGACACTTCAGGGTGGTCAGTGTGGGCACAGAGAATATGCCATCTTGAGAAACAGAGCTGCTTGAGACTAGGTTCCTGGCCTCAGCACCACCCAGTCTGGTCTCAGATGCAAACCAGGACCCTGCAGCCACTGGGGACAGAGACCTGTGACCACAGCTGCAGACCAACAGACAACAAGAATCCAGACATCCTGGCCGCAGATTTCTGTGAGTCAAGGAGTGTATCCCCCTCCCTGCAGGTTTGCTGGCAGTGCCATAGTAACTGATAGACCTGCCCCTCCCACGGGCCTCAGCGCCACCACAGGATTTTGAGCCTGGGAGCGCACAGGCACTGGGAATCTGTTCCCCACAATGCAATAGAGCAACCAAACCCAAAGCCCACGCAGGGTGGCAGTGCCACCTGACTTTGATTCTGGGCAAACGCACACGGAAGTCTGTTTTCCACAGTGCAGAAGCGGACCTCCTGCCGACACACTGCTACTGTGGAACCCAGTCCCCCAAGCTGACTAGGACCCTGATTCTCAGGGTGGGAGGCAGCACTGAGCACCACTGACTTGAATCTGTTTCTTATTGTGTGTTCCTGAGATCCCTGACTCCCAGTGCATTCACACTAAGAGCCAGTGACCCCAATTCTTGGTGCATGCGCACACAGGGACCCTGATTCTCAGCGAAAGGCCTCATGAAGCAACAGAGATGCTAATACTAGACTCTTGGTAAAGATACAGGGTAACTCTGACTCCTGGCATGTGCTAGGGGACTCTGATTTTTGGCACACACCAACAGGGTGTCTGTTTTGGTGTGGTGCAGATGGAGTGCCTGATTCTAGATATGTACACAAGACCACACTGAGCTCTGGTAACACTGACCCTGGGCGAGCCTGGTTCCCACCAACCCATGGCAGCCACACCTCTTAGTGTCAGAGCACTTCAGTGACACTCGGGTGGTGCGAAGCTCCCACTGCACACTGCCCAGGTCCATACAACTCAACGTTTGAACCTTCTGGTGATAGTCAGAATGGGGAGACAACACAATCCCCAGAGGAAAGAAGATGAGGAGTCGCCAAGAAAGGAAATTAGTGAAATTGAAGCATGCAACATGACCCAAAAAAGTTCAGAGTAATGGTCGTGGAATTTATAATCGGATGGATGAGAAAATCAACAACCTATGCAAGAATCAGGAAGAAATGAAAAGTGATATAGCTACAATCAAAAACACCATGGAAAGTTTCAACAGTAGACTAGAAGAAGCAGAGGACTGATTTAGTGAGGTAGAAGATAAGGTAGAGAAACAAGCTCCATCTGAACAGCAACTGAGAAAAAAATTAAAAAGCAGGAGGAGAGCTTAAGGGAGCTTTGGGACAACATGAAATGAAGTAACATACATATAATAGGGCTGCCAGAAGGATAAGAAGAACAGCAAGGATTAGAAAATCTATTTGAAGAAATAATGACAGAAAACTTCCTGGATATGGGGAAGAAAAGAGTTACACAAGGACAGAGAGTCCTTAGCAAGATCAATCCCAAAAGACCCACACCAAGACACATCATAATTTCAATGGCAAATGTTAAAGACAAAGAGAGAATCTTAAAGGCTGCAAGAGAGAGACAAAGAGTTACCTACAAAGGATCCCCCATCAGATTATCAAATGAATTCTCAACAGAAACACATCAAGCTAGAAGAGACTGGAAGGAGGTTGCAAAGCAAAGGACTGAATCCAAAAATACTCTATCTAGCAAGACTATCAATCAAAATTGAAGGGGAAATCAGGAGCTTCACAGACAAAAAAAAGGCTAAGGGAGTTTATCACCACCAAACAAGCAATGCAAGAAATGCTAAAGGGAATGCTGTAAAAAGAAGAAATAAAAAGGTAAGAAGGAACACAGGCACAAAAATAGAAATGACTACAAACAAGTACCTTTCAGTACTAACTTTAAACAAACGGACTAAATGCTCCAATCAAAAGACATCCAGTGGCTGAATGGATGTCTAAATAAAAAAACATGACCCATATATATGCTGTCTACAAGAGACCCACCTCAGAACAAGGGACTCACACAGACTGAAAGTGAAGGGATGGAAAAACATCTTTCAGGCAAATGGAAATGAAAAAAAAGCTGGGGTAGCAGTACTTATATCTGGCAAAATAGAGCTCAAAGTGAAGTCCATAACAAGAGATAAAGAAGGCTACTTCATAATACTAAAGGGATCGCTACAACAACAGGATATAACTCTGATAAACATATATGTACCCAATGCAGGAGCACCCAAACACCTAACAAAACTCCTGCAAGATATCAAGGGAGAGATCGACCACAATACAATCATAATATGGGGACTTTAATACACCACTGACATCCTCTAGACAAAAAATCAGCAAAGATACAGCAATCCAAAATGACTCATTAGATCAGATGGACTTAACTGACAACTTCAGAACATTTCACCCCAAAGCTACGGAATATACGTTCTTCTCAAGTGCACATGGGACATTTTAAAAAATAGACCACATATTGGGTCACAAGCAAAGTCTCCCTAAATTCAAGAAGATTGAAATCATACCAAGCATCTTCTCAGACCACAATGGCATAATATTAGAAATAAACTACAATAAAAACAAGCCAAAAATCTCAAACACTTGAAAGCTGAAAAGCATGCTTAAATAATGATTGGGTTACCAATGAAATCAAAGAAGAAATTAAAAACATCCTGGAAACTAATGACAATAAAAACACAACAACCCAAAATCGATGGGACACAATG
The DNA here is from genome assembly GCF_027574615.1 of Eptesicus fuscus. Taxonomy (NCBI): domain Eukaryota; kingdom Metazoa; phylum Chordata; class Mammalia; order Chiroptera; family Vespertilionidae; genus Eptesicus; species Eptesicus fuscus. The sequence goes on along the minus strand of NC_072480.1, from coordinate 9,523,255 downwards.
AAAGCAGTCCTGAGGTCAAGTTTATAGCTTTACAGGCCTACCTCAAAAAAACAAGAAAAAATAGTAGTAAATCATTTAACTCTACAACTCAAATAATTAGAAAGAGAGCAACAAGAAAAGCCCAGAGTAAGCAGAAGGAAGGAAATAATAAAGATCAGAGCAGAAATAAATGACATAGAGACAAAAAAAAAAAATACAAAAGATCAATGAAACCAAGAGCTGGTTCTTTGAAAGGATAAACAAGATTGATGAACCTCTAGCCAGGTTCACCAAGAAGCAAAGAGAGAGGACTGAATTAAACAAAATCAGAAATGAGAGAGGCAAAATAACAACAGACCCCACAGAAATACAAAGGATTGTTAAAAAATACTATGAACAACTCTACTCCTACAAACTAGATAACCTAGAGGAAATGGACATATTCCTAGAAAAATACAACCTTCCAAAACTCAATCGGGAAGATTCTAAAAATCTCAATAGGCCAATAACTATGGAAGAAATTGAAGCAGTCATCAAAAAGCTTCCAGCAAACAAAAGCCCGGGCCAGACAGCTTCACAGGGGAGTTTTACCAAACATTCAAGGAGGAACCAAAACCTATCCTCCTCAGACTATTGCAAAAAATTCAAGAGGAAGGCATACTTCCAAGCTCCTTCTATGAAGCCAGCATTACCTAATACCAAAACCAGATAAAGACAACACAATGAAAGAGAATTACAGGCCAATATCCCTTATGAACATAGATGCCAAAATCCTCAACAAAATTCTAGCAAATAGGATCCAGCAGTACATCAGAAAGATCATACACCATGACCAAGAAGGATTTATCCCGGGATGCAAGGATGGTACAATATCCACAAATCAATAAACGTGATATATCACATAAACAAATTGAGAGATAAAAATCATATAGTCATATCAATTGATACAGAAAAAGCATTTGACAAAATCCAACACCCTTTCTTGATAAAAACTCTCAGCAAGGTGGGAATAGAAGGATCATACCTCAACATAATAAAAGCCATATATGACAAACCTACAGCCAACATCATACTCAATGGGCAAAAACTAAAACCATTTCCTCTATAAACAGGAACAAGACAGGAATGCCCACTCTCACCACTCCTGTTCAACATAGTACTGGAAGTTCTAGCCATTGTGATCAGACAAAAAGAAGAAATAAAAGGCATCCAAATTGGAAAAGAAGAAGTAAATCTGTCCTTATTCAAAGATGACATGATACTGTACATAGAAAACCCTAAAGACTCCATCAAAAAATTATTAGACTTAATAAATGAATTTGGCAATGTAGCAGGATACAAAATGGGACTACATCAAAATAAAAAGCTTTTGCACAGCAAAGGAAACCATCAATAAAACAAGAAAGCCCACTGCATGGGAGAACATATTTGCCAATGATATCAATGATAAGGGTTTAATCTCCAACATTTACAGAGAACTCATACAACTTAACAAAAAGAAGATAAACAACCCAATCAAAAAATGGGCAACTGATCTAAATAGACACTTTTTGAAAGAAGACAGAAAGAAGGCCAAGAGACATATATAAACCTGCTCAAAGTCACTAATCATCAGAGAGATGCAAATCAAAACAACAATGCGGTACCAATGTACACCTGTCAGAATGGCTATCATCAACAAATCAACAAACAACAAGTGATGGCGAGGATGCAGAGAAAAAGGAACCCTTTTGCACTGCTGGTGGGAATGCAGACTGGTGCAGCCACTGTGGAGAACAGTATGGAGTTTCCTCAAAAAACTAAAAATAGAACTCCCATTTGACCCAGTGATTCCACTTCTAGGAATATATCCCAAGAAACTAGAAACATGAATCAGAAAGGATATATGCACCCCTATGTTCATAGCAGCACAATTGAATAGCTAAGATTTGGAAACAACCTAAATGCCCATCAGCAGATGAGTGGATTAAAATGCTGTGGTACATCTACACAATGGAATACTACACTGCAATAAAAAAGGACTTCCCGCCGAAACCGGTTTGGCTCAGTGGATAGAGCGTCGGCCTGCGGACTGAAGGGTCCCAGGTTTGATTCCGGTCATGGGCGTGCGGGCACATCCCCAGTGGGGGGTGTGCAGGAGGCAGCTGATTGATGTTTCTCTCTCATCAATGTTTCTGGCTTTCTGTCCCTCTCCCTTCCTCTCTGTAGAAAATCAATAAAATATATTTTAAAAAAAATAAATAAAAAAGAGTTCCTACCATTTGCAACAACATGGATGGAGATGGAGAGCATTATGCTAAGTGAAATAAGCCAGGCAGAGAAGATAAATATCACATGATCTCACTCATTTGTGGAATAAAATGAACAGCATAGACTGATGAACAAGAACAGATCCAGAGACTGAGAAACATCGATCAGAACCTCAAACCTCAGGGAAGGAGGGCATCGGTGGGAGTAACGGGGAGAGATCAACCAAGGGACTTGTGTGCATGCATATGAGCCTAATCAATGGACACAGACAACAGGGGAGGGGGCATGAGTGGGGGGTGGGAGATAATGGGGGGATAAGAACACATATGTAAAAAAATAAATAAATAAATAAATAAATAAATAAATAAATAAATAGAAAGAAAGAAATTGTGAGGTAACCAGAACCCCAAGAACGCCTGAGAACATCTTTCTAGCCATGCTAGCAGTCATCAGCTATATGGTAATATTACCTGAGGCAAATGGGGAAGTATTTTGGACTTATGTTCCTGACCCTTCATGGGTAAGAGCCCTTATGTGGGCTGATCCCCCGGCTATTGTAGTCACCAATAATACCAAACACCTTGGTCATCCAGGAGAACCATGAGTGGGGCAAGAAAGTATAATTACACAGGGGTCGCCACCCAGCTTTTCTTTTGTATGACACAAAGTCAAACCACTGCTCCTTTCTGTGTAAAATTAAAGAGAGGTTTCTGGCTTGTGGACACCAAAGGAAGGGACTATCACTACTTACTCCTGGGAGAGGTACAGAAAATGTAACTAAGACCTTGTCTATACAAAAAGAAATTGACAGCCAGTTTTAAATGGAATTGCCATGGCCTAGAGCAAAGAATATCTTTGTATGATATTATTCTACAATGTCATTATAATTTTTCCCAGATTTGTGTTACCCCCATTACTTATAATAGTACCTCGCACCCTTGGGAATCAATAAAAAATCATCTTTTTGGTGCTTGGAGACAAAGGTAACACATCTCTTGATATTTTAGAATTACAACAGCATAATGTACAATTATCCCAAACAACCTTACAAACTAATTCTTTGAATGTCTGGCAGCAAATTAAAAAGGACATGAAAGGATTTAATCCCTTCCACTGTGTAGAGGGCCCCCTGGGAAGGCACCTGAGTATTCTATATTGGCCCCTCTTGCCATTTTGGCCAAGAGGGACCCTCTTCTCACAATCCAATTGCCCACAGCTGTTGCCTGACATTTCTGTTCATGCCAAGGGTGAAGCCTCATGGTGGCTGGTACCATGGATCTGTCTCATGCTCAGTGTGGTGAGCTGGGCCCTCCCTGGAGAAAAAACCCGAGTTCCCCAAGATATGTGATCAGTGCTGGGGCCCCGCCAGCAGGTGAGGGGATCCCAAGGCAGGTGCTGGGCATGGAGGCCACAGGGGCATAGGCTACCAAGGAGACAGAACTCAACCTCACATCACCCTGCTTGGCCCTGGAGGATGGCTGGTTAGCCAGAGACAGGTAAGATTCCTCAGGGAAGGAACAACCTAAGACAGGTACACTCGCAGAGGGGCCATCAGGAGAGAACTTGGGGGTCAACAGAGGTGGGGCACAGACCCTCACCCCCCAACTTTGCAGGGGCTTGAACCCTCACCCCTTCTGAGGGAGGTCTCCTGCCCCTATGGCTGCTTCGCATCCCATGCCCAGCTCAAATTGGGACCCAGATAACAGACAGAGACTTGGCCGACAGCAGCTTCCCTCTCACTGCAACAAGACTTGTTTGAGTTGTCTTGTACCCATGGTGTGGGGAAGAGGGTTTTTGATATCTAAATCCAGCCTAGTACCAGGATTGCTCAGGGCCTACTCAAGAAGGCAAATAATCCTTTCCACAGGGTAAAATAAGATTGTTGTTAGAGTATTAAATTTGACAGTAAATTAGTAGTCAAGTTTTCAGACTAATTTAAATTGGCTAATTGAAATAAGTGAATATTATAGAAAAATTAATTGTACTGGACAAAAAGCTGTTCCTAAAGTGTTAACTAAAATTTTTATTGGTAGTTCATCTCACGGTAAAATTGTGTAACATGTAATGAACCTAAAGCAGTCATATTTTAGTGCAAAAAATTAAAATTTAAAAGCTATCAAGACTACATTATAAAATTTCCAAAAGTCTCCTAATATTTAAATTAAAAAAGGGGGGATAGTAGAAGAATATCATGTAAGGGAAAATATCCTGTAAGTAAATTACATCTAGAAAATTTTTACTTTAGAAAATTAACTTTTCATTTGTAATGCTAACAACAAGACACCCATGAAAAACACACATGGTGTCAAAACAAGCCAAAGGAAAACATTTGGGCAAAAAATGAAAAAGGATCCCAAGTCAAATTTATAGAAAATATTTCTGTATTAACTTTTGGTTGAGAATATGTTTGTATATTTTCAGAAAACAACTCCAAGACCATGTGGATTCCTGCAACAGAGAGGAATTGACAGGACTACTCCAGTCATGAAGACAGAAGAGAAACAGTCCAGAGATGGAAGACACTGACATTGCCTTGCCATACTAGCAGTTAGCAGCTGTGCATCACTGCAGGTTGCCCAGGACCAAACCAGAGAGGGTCGGACCTGCATTACCACCATTTGTCCACCATCCATAACTGAAATATCATTGCTGACATATACACATAAGGAACTGTTGGACATTGAAATTGGGACTCAAAAGAACTGTTGGCCCAGAAAGAAACTCACTACAGACTGATTCATTTGCCTCTCAGCATAACCATTATTGCTTGTCTCATTTTCGGTTCTTATAGGTGTATTTCTTGTATCACAAGATCTCACTCATCTAGGGGAAATGATGAACAACATAGACTGATGAACAAAAACAGACCCAGAGACAGGGGAAGCATCGATCAAACTGTCAAACCTTAGAGGGAAGGTAGGGGAGGATGGGGGGAAGGTGGAGAGATCAACCAAAGGACTTGTATGCATGCATATAAGCCTAACCAGTGGTCACGGACAATAGGGGGGTGGGGGCATGCATGGGGAGGGATTTGGGATGGGAATGGGGGGATGAGGACAAATAATCAATAAAGAAATTAATTTTAAAAAAAGGAAGGTCAAGGAATAATTAGGGCTATTGTTATGAATCCTAATGTAAATGTCTGTGTTTTCTGATGGTCTTAGACTCTACAGCAGCGGTTCTCAACCTGTGGGTCGCGACCCACAGGTTGAGACCCACTAGCAGGGTCACCTAAGACCATCGGAAAACACAGATATTTACATTAGGATTCATAACAGTAGCAAAATTACAGTTATGAAGTAGCAACGAAAATATTATGGTTGGGGTCACCACAACATGAGGAACTGTATTAAAGGGTTGCAGCATTGGGAAGGTTGAGAACCACTGCATTAGAGGAAATCCTTGGCCTTGGACAGAACCATGGTGCTAATGCAAGGAGGAAGGAGGTAGAGAGAAATACCTTATTCTCCCCTGGATGACCAGGGTTGGCCAAATCCAACTGGAAGAGAAAGAGCCCCTGATGCTGTCCAGGAGTCATGTCCCCATGGAACAGAGCAGGGTAGAAAAGGACAGGGAATGTATATGGGTGGTTAGTGGGAAAGAAGCAGGTCATCAGTCCTTCCAATAAGAGATTCAGAATGGATTGAAAATTCTCATTTTCTTTATAGAAATGTGTGACTACTTTAAAACTTATCATCCTTAAGAACAGAAAAAGGGAAAAGTCACTCTTGACAACCACAAGAAAAAAAGCTACTTAGGCAACTTGACCACCAAGGCAAGGTCAGGTTTAAGAGGAAGAAACCATAGGTGTGGGAGTCACCTCAGATTTGTCCCCTTTCTTGTCTATTTTGACTTCAGACATCACCCCCCTCCTCCACTGCCCCCATTCTCCCAGATCTCACCCTGCCTCCTGCATGCCCTGTACTGGGGATCAAGCCTGCAACCCGACATGTGCTCTTGATGGGAATTAAACCCAGGACCCTTCCTTCTACAGGATGATGCTCTATCCACTGAGCCAAACCAGCTAGGACTCTGGTTCTATTTTATTCATCAGTTTATTTTGTTCATCAGATTCTTTGTTCTTTTATTTTGATTCTTAGATTCAATTGTTTGTAGATATGTATTTATTGCCATTTTATTGTTCATATTTTTTATCTTTTTTTTCTTCTTCTTCTTAAAGATGTCCCTTTAACATTTCATGTAATACTACTTTGGTGGTGTTGAACTCCTTTAGCTTTTCCTTGTCTTGGAAGCTCTATATCTGTCCTTGGATTCTAAATGATAGCTTTGCTGGGTACAGTAATCTTGGTTATAGGTCCTTGATTTTCATCAATTTGAATATTTCTTGCCACTCCCTTCTGGCCTGTAAAGTTTCTATTGAAAAATCAGCTGGCAGTCATATGGGCACTCTCTTAACAAGTCAATTTTTTAAAGGACTCTAAATACCCAAGCTGTTTCCAGTGGCTTGTCCATACAAATGGCCTTGGATTTTCCTTAAATCTCTCAAAGATTCACAAAGTGCAAACAAGCAACATCTGACATTGGCGTGTCCTGTAATTCTAAGTGGTCCCAGGCCCATCATTAGCAACAGTTAGCCTTGGCCTCTCATGAGCACCCCCAAGCCCAGCACAAGTAGTAGCTATATACAGATTGCTCTGTAGCTCATGCCAGGTAGCCCTGGGCAAGGCACAGGTGCAGGCTGACCTTGCACCTCCTGAGAGATTCTAAAAGCAGTATGCATGGTGGACAGCTTCAGACCATGCCAGCTTATAACCCTACTACCCCCATGACCAACACACTCAAAGGGTGGGCTCAGTGAGCACCAAAGCCCCACTGAAGCAAATTCTTCTCTGTAGGGTTTAACCCTTTGCACTCACTTGCTTTTTTCTTGGTTCCTTTATTCTAATGCTAACGGTGTGGAGTCACACTCGACATCCGAGTGTAAAAGGTTCTTCCTCCACAGCAGCTCCTCCATTGTAGTTGTAGCCAATCCTCATAGCCAATTGGCCGGGGAGTTAATCCCTCCTGGCTGTGGGATCCCCTTTCACGTCCTGTGTGGTTCAGCATTCCGGTTCAGGGTTCGGGTTCTGGAGAAGGGCTGCACTTAAATGAAAAGAGACTAGAAGAAATTTAATTTGGCGATATGGGGCGGTGGGGAAGGCGGTAATCTAACTCTAGTGGGAGAACTACTGCTAGGCTCTGGCCTTGTTATCCCTTTTATTGAGACTATGGGATACACCCATTACCCTTAAGCAGGCTTGGGATATACCCATAGCCCTTAGGCAGGTAACAAGCAGATTATCATATTAGTAAGGATTTACATGATTATTTGATGGGAAAGTTGCCTCAGTTACTATTGTCTCAATTAGATAGGGAGTGGTTGGCTCTGACCTTTCAAAGCTTCAAGGTTGACCAGCTTTTTACATCTTTCTATTAGTGAAACAATGATCGGTTTCTGGCACTGGCAAGCAAAGCTCAACAACAACAGGACAGTGCACACATCCTGCACAGAGGCACACTGCTTGGGTGACTGGGGAGGCTGTGCCACTAGGCTCTACGGGACACCTACTACACAAAGCCACTCTACCAAGTCCAGGAAACAGAAACAAACATAGGGAAGCAAGTCACAATGCAGGGACAGGTCCCAAACGAAAGAACAGGAAAAATCTCTAGTAAAAAAACTAAATGAAATGGAGGCAAGCAAACTACCAGATATACAAGTAAAAACAATGTTTATAAGACTGCTCAAGGAACTTACTGAGAACTTAAACAGCACAAAAAAGGACAGAGAGACTATAAAAAAGAGCCGGTCAGAAATGAAGAATATACAAACTGAAATGAAGACTAATTTCTGTAGAATCAATAGTAGAATAGATGAAGCCAAAGATCAAATTAATGATTTTGAATATAAGATAGCAAAAACACCCAATCAGAATAACAAAAAGAAAAAATAAACTTTAAAACAATGAAGATAGTGTCAAGAGCCTCTGGGATAACTGCAAGCTTACCAACATTCACATTATGGGGGGGGGGGGGGGGGCAGAAAGAGAAGAGAGAGAGCAAGAAATTGAAAATCTATTTTTAAAAATGCCTGAAAACTCCCCTAACCTGGTGAAGGATATAGACTTAGAAGTCCAACAAGCACAGAGAGTTCTAAACAAGATGAATCCAAAGAGGCCCACACCAAGAAATCATAATTGAAATGCAAGAGATGAAAGAAAGAATCTTAAAAACAGCAAAAGAAAAGTAATTAGTTACCTCCACGGGAGCTCCCATAAGACTGTCAGCTGATTTCACATCAGAAACTTTGCAGCCCAGAAGGGAATGGTAAGAAATATTCAAAGTGACAAAAAGCAAGGACCGACAGCCAAGATTACTCTACCCAGCAAAGCTATCATTTAGAATCCAAGGACAGATATAGAGCTTCCCAGGCAAGAAAAAGCTAAAGGAGTTCATCACCACCAAGCCAGTATTATATGAAATGTTAAAGCGTCTTTTATAGAATCAAGAAGAAAAAGAAAGATAAAAACATAAATAATAAAATGGCAATACACATCTATCAATAATTGAACCTAAAAAAGTAGAATAAACGAACAAGCAGAACAGAAACAGTCTCATAGTTAAAGAGAACATTTTGATGGTTTCCAGATGGGTGAGAGGTTGGGGGAATGGGTGAAAAAGGTGAAGAGTTTAAGAAATATAAATTGGTAGTTACAGAATAGTCATGGGGATGTAAAGTATAGCATAGTGCAGTGATGGGCAACCTTTTGAGCTTGGTGTGTCAAACTTCGCCAAAAAACTGAGCATAACTCAGGTAGTGTGTCACTTTGAGGAAAAAAACATTATTTTGCAAATGTTTCATCCTCATGAGCAGCAAATGTTTCATCCTCGGCATGCGGCCGCCTTAGTGGCTGCGTGTCATCAGAAATGGCTACGCGTGTCAGTGCTGACACGCGTGTCATAGGTTCGCCATCACTGGCATAGGGAATATAGTCAATAATATTTTAATGATGTACGGTATCAGATGGGTACAAGATTTACCAGAATGATCACATAGTATGTTATATAATATCTAATCACTGGGGTATACACTTGAAACTAACATAATATTGTACATAAACTGTAATTAAAAATTAAAAAATGATTAAATGGCAAAATAAATAAATAAATATATAAAGTTAATTAAAAAAAATAAAAAGAACTCTGGGCAAATGAGTGTTCATTCAAACATGATTCTAAATAAGGTTGCTGGCTTTTACAAGTAAATTCCTGTTTGTTTGTTTCCAAGGAGCAGGTCATGTCTAAGAAAATATAAATAGGAATGAATGATTTCCACACACTAAGACCAATCCCAGAAGCATTGAAAACTCAATGAAGGGAGCAGGGCAAACTGATTATGGGAATGCATGTAGCACATATGGATCAAAATTTTACCTTTGAGTTCATCCTCAACAGAGCTATAGAATGCAAACTGCTGAGGCTTAACACATCCAGCTTAGCAGGATAAAGGATTTCTCTGACCTCATTGCTCAAAACAGCTCATAAGGTCACATTTCCTGCTTTAGCTTTTCCTTCCTACATACAAAATTTCAGAAAGCACTGTGTTGCTGAGTTTCCTTTGGAAAAAAAAAAAAAATAGTCATTGTTGTTGAATGCAAGAACTGATCTGACCTAGAGTCAATGATTTCTTCCTTCAAGTGACAAAGCCTGTTTCCTCCAGTTGATAATGAAACTCTGGAAATACACTGGACAAGTATTTTCATAAACAAATAATCCCTGGCAAGGATGCAGTGCTATAACTTAATCAAATGAGAAGAATCATGTTTTATTTATTTTTTCAAATAACCCCTCTTTTAAAATATGTTTTTATTGATTTCAGAGAGATAGGGAGAGGGAGAGAGATAGAAACATCAATGATGAGAAAGAATCATTGATCAGCTGCCTCCCGCATGCTCCACACTGGGGATCTAGCCTGCAACCCAGGCATGTGCGCTAACAAGAATCGAACTGTGACCTCCTGGTTCATAGGTCAATGCTCAAACACTGAGCTACAACAGCTGGGAAGAATCATGGTTTAAAATAATTTTTTTTCTGTTGTGATAAAAAACATACATAACAAAATTTATCATTTAACCATTTTAAGTTACAAGTCAGTGACATTATGTATATAAAGAATCATATTTTTGCCTTAGCCGGTTTTGGCTCAGTGGATAGAGCATCGGCCTGTGACTGAAAGGTCCCAGGTTCAATTCCAGTCAAGGGCACATGCCCAGGTGTGTTCCTCTTTTTCCCTTCCATAGCTCCCCTCCACTCGGTTCCCACTCCACCCCAGGCCCCTACTCCCCCACCCCTCAACTGTCCTCATCCATAGGTGTATTATTTTTGTCCAGTCTCTTCCCACACACCCCACATCCCTTTCCCCCTGAATATTGTCAGTCCACTCCCTTTCTATGGCCCTGATTCTATTATATTCACCAGTTTATTCTGTTGATCAGATTTTTTATTCACTTGATTTTTAGATTCACTTGTTGATAGATATATATTTGTTGTTCATAATTTTTATCTTTACTTTTTTCTTCTTCCTCTTCTTAAAGAATACCTTTCAGCATTTCATATGATACTGGTTTGGTGGTGATGAACTCCTTTAGCTTTTTCTTATCTGTGAAGCTCTTTATCTGACCTTCAATTCTGAATGATAGCTTTGCTGGGTAGAGTAGTCTTGGTTGTAGGTTCTTGCTATTAATCATTTTGAATATTTCTTGCCAATCCCGTCTGGCCTGCATAGTTTCTATTGAGAAATCAGCTGACAATCGTATGGGTGCTCCCTTGTAGGTAACTAACTGTTTTTCTCTTGCTGCTTTTAATATTATATCTTTGTCTTTTGCTCTTGGCATTTTAATTATGATGTGTCTTGGTATGGTCCTCTTTGGATTCCTTTTGTTCAGGGTTCTCTGCGCTTCCTGGACTTATAAATCTATTTCTTTCACCAGGTGGGGGAAGTTTTCTGTCATTATTTCTTCAAATAGGTTTTCAATATCTTGCTCTCTCTCTTATTCTGACACCCCCATAATTCGGATGTTGGTATGCTTGGATTTGTCCCAGAGGCTCCTTGCACTATCTTCATATTTTTGGATTCTTTTTTCTTTTTGCTTTTCCAGTTGGGTGTTTTTTGCCACTTTGTATTTCAAATCTTTGACTTGATTCTTGCGATCCTCTAGTCTGCTGTTGGATCTCTGTATATTATTCTTTATTTCAGTCAGTGTATGTTTAATTTCTAGTTGGTTCTTTCTCATATCCTTGAGGGTCTCGCTAAATTTATCAGCCTTTTCTTGGAAATTCTTAAGAAACTTTATAACTGTGGTTTTGAACTCTATATTCTCCATTTCTTTCATTTGTGACCTATTTCTTAGTCTCTGCATTTTGGCTGCTTCCGTGTGTTGATAGAGTGGCTTTGTGTGCTAGGTGTCCTATAGGGCCCAGTGGCTCAGCCTCCCCAGTCACTTAAGGTGGACACTCTTGGTGCACCCCTTTGTGTGCTGTGTGCACAGTCTTGTTGTAGATAAGCCTTGATTGTTGTTGGTATCACTGGGAAGAATTGACCTTCAGGCCAACTGGCTATGAGGATCAGCTGTGTCTACGATGGGAGAACTTCTGTGCTGGAGACATCCTAATGGGACAAGACTTGCTTCAGTGGGGCTTTGGTGCTCACTGAGTCTGCCCCCTGAGTGTGTCCCTTATGGATCTGAGGAGTTGTAATCTGGATGGTCCCACTCTGACTACTGGTCCACTGTCTCTTGGATCTCCAAGGAGGTACTAATTTAGCCTCTGCCTAAGGCCACCCAGGAGGAGCTATGAAGAGATATGCAGATTCCTCTTCTTTGTTTGGGTTTTGGAGGTGCCCAGATGAAGCTATGCAAGGTGCTGTGGGGCCTTGGGCCTTCTTTTGGATGTTCTGGTTCTCTCTGACTCAGCTGCAATTTGTTAGGTAATTTTAGATTTCAAAGGACCAGGCCATTCATACTTGGGTGGGGCGGGGTCTCAGGGAATCAACAGGGTGGAGCAAACAGCTATGGCTGTTCCACAACCCTGCCCTAAGAGGCCACTGGGTCTCAGTGTCCTCAGTAAGCACTGAAAGCACCTCTGAGAGAAAGCTGCCCTCAAGTTCTGCCCGATGCCAGACAGTCCAGTTTCTCCCCGTATGAGTCTGGGTCCCCAGAGTCTCGTCCAAAACTGGAGTTCAGAGCAGTCAGGATCTTGTGTCTCCCTCCGGATTGAAAAGACAGCCGCGTACTCAGTTGCCACCCTTTTCCCCCCGCGCGCGTCTTCGTACCTCTGCACTTTACTTCCGCATCTCCTCTGAGTCTCATTGTGCTTTTCTCTTTCCTTCTAGTTGTAGAATTTCCACTCAGCCAGCCTTCCTGTGGTTCTGGATGATGTCCGTTTTATCTTTTAGTTTTAGTTTTGAAGTGGTTGTGCCATCATCTTGGTTTCCTCCTGCATCAGTTTTTTTTTTTATCTATCAAATGAGGATTAATATTGGCATCTACTTCATAGGGTGGATATAAGAGTTAAATTAGATAAGAGGGTTAATTGGGATATTATAGGTTCTGTTGTAGTAACCTACAACTCCCAATATTTTAGTGACTTAACCTGACAAAAAGTTACTTTTTGCTCATGTCACAGTTTAAGGTGGTGCAGATGGCTTTCTTCCTAGGCTGCTCAAGGACCTGGGCCACTGGCATCTGGGAGTCTTTGATTTCTGATAAATGGAGGAGCCACATTGGCTCATTACTGCCTTGGCCTCAAAGTGACTATGTCCTCTCTGGTTATGGTCCATTGGAATTAGGCATGTGTAGAGTTAGAGTTTGGGGAAGAAAATAAAAGACTCTGCAGGGTCACTGTTTAATGGATTAAAGCTGTGACCAGGTTTAAGAGAAACTACAGGGCTACTACCAGCTCAGTTCAGGTCCTGAATTTTCAGTATCTGAAACTGTAACCAGACAAACAATGTGTCTGTGCTGCCTGTCCCTACTCGGGCCAATGAAGCAGAGACAGGATTGAGTCAGATATGAGCGTTTATTGTAGTACTGCCGACAGTATGGGAGAGCGGCAGGTCAGCCACAGAAATCTGCTCTGCACCCCACCATAAGCCAGTTGCTTATATAGTAAAAGCACAAAGGAAAAGTAGACAAAAAGGCAGTTTACAGATGTGCAAAAGGACTAGGGGGTCTTCAAAGGGCTTAGTGATATGCCAGGGTTGGGGTTACTTGGGGAAATAGCAAAAAGCAGGCTGGAGGGTTGCAAAGCCCTGTAGGTATGCTAAAGGGGCTGGGGATCTTCAAAGGGCTGGCCATTCTGGTTTCTGCAGCATACTAATTTTTTCATGATAATAGGCAGCTCCAAATGGGGAGGGAGGGCTGCATTTTCAGGTCAGCTCCAGCCAGGGTAGAATATGCCTTCTTTAATCAGAATAAAACAATCATGGTTAATAGAGTATGATTAATATCTTTTTACAATGCTAACTGGTTCCCCAAATTATATTGCTGCCCCCTTTCAAAACTGAGGAAGGGATGTAAGATAGGAGGTAGGAATAAATAACCTAGCCTCTCTCTCCCCTGTCCTAACTTTTACTGTTGCCTCCCAGTGGTCAAACTACACTACACACAGAAGTCAGTGGAGCCTGGGTGATACCATCTATTCAAGGTCAGTTTCCTGGGGTCCCAGGGCCCAGGGGGAAAATAGATCTGGAGCAGCAAATGGAGAATGCCTGGCAGAACATGCAGAAGACTTAGCAATGTGCTGAGCACATAGCTGGCATTAACAAAAAAGAAAGAATGAATGAATACATGAAAAAAAAAACAAGCTTAAAAGTTGCTTGTGTTTATTGATGTTTTCACAGTTAACTTTACCTCTGACAAAGAGAAATTCACATTTGCTAAAGAGAATTTTTCTCTCTATAACACCGATTTTTCAACAAGGGCTCAGTGTCCAAAGATCGGCTGTCCTTCCTCTCTCCTAAAAGATGAGCATAATGGGAAGAATAGTGTTTTGTTCACCAAGCCAGAAACATTGATAGCCCTGCCTCAAAGCACTTTATCTGTTTGGCCAGCAATTACAACCTAACTTAGGACTAATGACACAGTTACACTGATAACGCTGTTGCTGTTTTCATTCTTTAACTTGCCAACAAGATCCTCTGGTCTTTTATCTTCTGGTCCCTTTTCTCCAAAACCCAAGCTTTCCTCCACTCTGGTCTCCCAGTACCTTTCTGGACAACCCAATCCTACTAAGAACTCTCTGAAATATTCTTACCCAACAAGAGTGGAGAAATGGAAGCTGTGACACTCTGAAGCAGAGGATATTGTGAACAAGCTCACTAGTTGTTTGTGTTGGGTTTTGCTAAATAATAGGCTGGATTCGATGCCAATAAAAATTTAGGGAGAATAGTTTTTGATGTTTACTCATATATAGTTTCTCATTCTGCACATAAGTTAAATGAGCTTTTCCAGGAATCAAATTCATTTCTTGTTTCTTTTCTACAATTTTGTTTTTTTTTATTTCAGAAACTCATAGAAGTTTTAAATTTAAAGGAGATTTGGAAGTCATTCACCTAACCTCCTTGCACACCATCAACACCTTGGACACCTTGGGATTCATCTCTGCTTGAAACCTTTCAGTGACAGGAAGCTCTCTGCTACTAATGCCAGCAGTACTTTTTTGGGTGCTTTGAGCAGGTATAGTGTTTGCCAGCATTATCTCAGTTAGTGCTCATAACTGTAATTTTGCTACTGTTAATGAATCGTAATGTAAATATCTGTGTTTTCCGATGGTCTTAGGCTCTACAGCAGCAGTTCTCAACCTGTGGGTCGCCTAAGACCATCAGAAAACACAGATATTTACATTACAATTCATAACAGTAGCAAAATTACAGTTATGAAGTAGCAACGAAAATAATTTTATGGTTGGGGGTCACCACAACATGAGGAACTGTATTAAAGGGTCGCGGCCTTAGAAAGGTTGAGAACCACTGCTCTAAATAAAGGAGTTATCCCTCTTTTGGCATCTGGCTTGCACTTGGCTTTACTGCCTTCATCTGTTTGGCCCACAGCCATGCAGACCCCACATGCAAGACTAATGGATTGCAGTGGGAAACGCAAGTGAAGCTAGCTTGATGCTGGATTGAACGCTGCTCTAACATGGAAAAAAAACCTCTGGACACTGGCTCTGATTTTAGCTCTGCTGAAGCTCCAGCTATACTTCTATGACTGGACTAAGGGAAATGGTACTTTGGAAACCCAGAGGTATAATTCCACAGAATAAAACTTTCTACCATATCTCATTCTCCCATCGGGGCCTCCAGAAATACTTATTCCAGTGGTACCCCTAGAACCCCATTGCCACCAGCAACCCATGGGGACAAGACCCCCTCCCATCCTGTGACACTCACAAGCCTCGAGCTCTTTAGTAGCCATTAATAGTTTTATCCTACTCTGACTGGACAGGGACACTTTAGAGATGCATCTTTCCCTGGGTGAAAGTAGAGTCAGAATACTTTTGGTAGAACAGAAAGTTGAAATTATTGATTAAACTGTAATTTTGAGAGTCATGAGATTTCAGAGAAAGAAGATCTTAGGCAAAAACTCTTCACTCTCTTTATTTGACAGATGTGGAAACTGAGTTCTAATAAAATTAAATGACTTGGCTACAGTAGCACAGCTGACTGGCAGCCTTGCTAGAAATAGGGCAGTATCCTCATTTTCAGTTCAGTTCTTTTTCTGTGACATACAGTATTTCCGTGACCTTGGCCTTCAAGAAATCCAATTAGCACAGTAGTTACTATGCACATTATTCCCTGAACTTCTCTGATTTTATTAATCAGTTAGTTTATAAAAGTTTATTGATTTACTAATTTGAAGGGAAAAAATAAGAGGTCAATGGTTGCAAATTTGCATTTAAATTACAACTTGCAAAAATTAATTTTAAGTTAATACCAAATTTTCACTGTTGTTCTCACTTCTCTCCGTGTACGCACAACAGCCCTCTGGCTTTTTCTCTTAGGCAAGTTTGACTAATGAATGCTGAACACATATTTGTTTGCCTACTGATTCTATAGCTAATAACTAAGAAAACAGTTAATTATTGAAAGCCCTGCATTTAATAACTTATTTGCAATCAAATTATTTTTTAATCTGAAAACAAAGTTTAAGGGGAAAAGTGAATAAAAGCCTGGCCTCGTTTTTAGAAAAGTTTAAACTTAGATGATCATGGATTTTCAAGCATGATAAAGCAAAACAGATATTGCTTAAGGCAGCCTTCTGGACCCAAAAGTTCCTGTGTACAGAAAGAGGCACATATAATTAGAAACAGCCAGTGGAGAACAGTGTAACCTAACCAGGAGCAAAGACTTCAAAAATGTGTGATTCTGATCATGAAGTTACAATCCATTGTCTGGGGAATATGCATCTTTACATCCCCAGTTGATACACAGAAGTGCCAACCATACAAGGTAATCTATATGCTTACCAGTCTCCCATCTAATGAAGTCTGAAGACAAAAAAGTGCCTCTTGTGTTACAGATATCTAGTTTGTGGGTTTTGTTATTGTTTGTTTGTATTTTAACATCAGGCTTCAAACGTGCTTTTCCTCTCAGTCATAATTCACTGAGTGACCTGAGTAATCTGGAACCCCTTGGGAATGGTGTTGGGTGAAAATCTGTTTAATATATCATAAAGCCTTTGCATCCTGATCTGTTAACTTTGTAGGAGTAATGGGTTGTTTAGTTAAATAATATCTGCACGTACGTGTGAAACAACTCAAACTGTTCTAAGTTGCCAGGTAAATGGAAGGTGAGGGATGGCTTAAAGGTAACTCAAACACAGATGTATGCCACTTACCACAAACTCAGCCCACAGTGGGAGGAACCCCAGTCATTCGTGTTCTAATCGTAGACTCATGCAAAAGAGATGCCTTGTGTCACTGTGGAGTGAGCCACACTCTGGTAAGCCCTGGTTTTCATGAGGGCAGTTATTGCACCAACCCATAAGTGGGTGCCCATATCCTGCTGCTAAAATATGGTGCCCCATCGTTAGTCAGATGGCAGAAATGCTGGGAAGGGCCTGCACACACATGAATAATCTAACCTGGCCTGTGGGAGGAGATTGGGACAGGCTGGAGGTGGATGAAAGCTGGGGTGTGGCTATGGAAGCCTGGAGAGGAATTTAGTGTTAAAATACAGGGCCCAAGGTCAGCACAGAGAAATCTTCACCATCAGCATGACCTCAGCTACCCTGCAACTCTCCTATATGCTGGAAGACAGTTCCAATGCCACACAATTCCCTCTGTGCCCAAGGAAAATATCAGGGGTTTGGGGAAAAGGAAAACTTGTTGTATATAAAACAATGTTTCTGAGATAGTCTCATGGAAAAAATTACTTCTCTTGAGTTTTTTGTTTGTTTGTTTGTTTTTTCAATAGGAAGGTTTGTTCAGAGTCAGAATTGATTGGATGATGCTTGACCAGCCCTTGAAGGTTCAGTGCATCTCTAATGCCTTTGAAACTATATACAATTTAGTCTGTGTAGGATTTACTAGTAATGTTCTTGTTTGTTTTTTCTGGAAAGAGAGTGTACCTCTTGCCAAAGAACCTGAAAGGATCTGCAACCCCCAGAATATTTTGTAGCCACTGGTATGGAGGCCAAGGAAGCCCAACCTTTCTAATCATAGCAGAATAGATACTGAATAATCACAGCCTTGGATTTTGCCTGGTCTTTGCATACTTACATCACCACTCCACTGGCACAGGGTACCCTGTCTGTCCTGTTCCAGAGACAAGTGGCTAGGCCATCTCAGGTACCTTGGACCAGCTCCCATGACAGTCCTTACCCAACATTATCGCTGTAAGTGAGCATCCTAGATGATCTCCCTTGAATAAAGTCAGACCCAGGCAGAAAGCAAGTGAATTACACTGATGGGAGGACAGAATAGATGTCCAAACATGGCAGGTAGTGGCATAGTCAGTGATTTCTCTTCTCATGAGGGATAAGGAGAACACAATAGATAGGAAATGGAGACCTGAGTTCTAGTCCTCATTCTTCACTGGCCAGCTGATTAACATTGGGTAATTCACCTTCATGCATTTATTTCAGTTTCCCAACCTGAAGAATGAGGAAGTTGGACAAGATTCCTGAGGCCTCCCTAGCTGAGGTCATGGCCGACTATGAATAAACTCCAAGATGTGGCCCTGTCTACAAAGCGATATTAGGAGAGGACTGGTCTTTTATTAGAAGCAAGTTTATTACTTTTTAAAATCTTAAACACCAAGCTATATGTTTTTAGACATTTTGGATTTTGCAAATCCATTGGACTATAAACAAATAAACATACCCAAGAGGAAAAACATCAGTTGTAGGCAGAATCTAGAATTCAGTGATAGGGTAATTTGCTAGTTAGGGCTGAAAGTCAAAGATGGAATATTTCTAATTACAATGGAGTTGTTGTTTTTTAAATTTAAAAATGTTGTTCATAATCTCCCCATATCCTACTTCCAGTTCTGCGCTCAGCAGATAGTATACATTTAGATTCTTACCCCTTCAGCATATCATCTTTTTTCTTCTCATTAAACTTTGTTTGACTGGATCTCAGAATTGTGTGACAGATTTTTGGTCAAATCATTTCCATTAAAAAGTATTGATTTTAAAAAGTAATAACACACCCAAAAAACAAATGGTCCACAAAACATTCTCCTTTCCTTCTGAAGGTTAATCATTAACTAGTCTTTTACTATTAAACTTAAATGGTCAATTGAGACAAACAGTTCGGAGACCATTCATCCACCACTGACTAAGTCTGGTGTGGCAGGTACAGGGGATAATACTCATTTAGCTTCTGGGCTTTCTGGGCAGACTTGGTGACTTTGCCAGCTCCAGCTGCCTTCTTGTCCACTGCTGTGAAGACACCCACAGCAGCTGTCTGTTTCGTGTCATGAACAGCAAAACAGCCCAGAGGAGGGCAGTCAGAGAAGCTCTCAGCACACATGGCCTGGCCAGGAACCATATTGACGATGGCAGCATCACCAGATTTCAAACACTTAGGGCCATCTTCCAGCTTTTTCCCAGAACGACAATCAATCTTTTCAGCTCAGAAAATTTGCAGCCAATATGAGCCATGTGACAGGCCAGCACAGGTGCACATCTAGCACTGATTTGGCCTGGATGCTTTAGGTCTTAAAGTTTAGGATAATCACCTGAGCTGTGAAGCCAGCTGCTTCCATCGGTGGGTCATTTTTGCTGTCACCACCTACATTGCCACGACAAACATCTTTGATAGACACGTTACTGACATTGAAGCCCACATGGTCCCCAGGAAGAGCTTCACTCACAGCTTCATGGTGCAGTTCAGCAGAATTTACTTCAGTGGTAATGTTTACTAGAGAAAGGTGACCACCACGCCAGGTTTGAAAACACCAGTCTCCCCTCGGCCCACAGGGACAGTATCAACATCACCACTTTTGTAGACATCCTGGAGGGGCAGACACAGGGGCCTGTCAGTTGGACGAGTTGGTGGTAGGATGCAATTCAAGCAGCGTGGTTCCACTGACATTGCCATCTTTACGGG
Organism: Eptesicus fuscus; assembly: GCF_027574615.1. NCBI lineage: Eukaryota > Metazoa > Chordata > Mammalia > Chiroptera > Vespertilionidae > Eptesicus > Eptesicus fuscus. The sequence continues at coordinate 9,503,416 of NC_072480.1, read as the reverse complement.
TGACTTTCCGTCCAAGGCATGTTAGCACTTGGCTCTAGCATGTTCTCATCATTCCAACCAGAAAGTGGCATGAATGCTACTGTGTTAGGGTCACAGCCAATTTTCTTAATATAGGTGCTGACTTCTTTACAATTTCCTTGTATCTCTTCTGGCTATGGGGCAGCTTAGTGGAATCAATTTTGTTAACACCAACAATCAGTTGTTTCACACCCAGTGTAAAAGCCAGAAGGGCATGCTCATGGATGTACCTATTCTTGGAGATGCCTGCTTCAAATTCACCAACACCAGCAGCAACAACCAGGACAGCACAGTCAGCCTGAGATGTGCCTGAATTATGTTTTTGATAAAGTCTCTGTGTCCTGGGGAATCAGTGATGCTCACAAAATACTCGCTGATCTCGAATTTCCACAGGGATATATCAATGGTGACACCACACTCACGTTCAGCTTTCAGTTTATCCAAGACCTAGGCTTGCTTGAAGGAGCCCTTCCTCATCTTCTTAGCATCATAATGTAAATATTTGTGTTTTCTGATGGTCTTAGGCAACCCTGCTAGCGGTTCTCTTCTGGCTATGGGGCAGCTTAGTGGAATCAATTTGATTGGTTCTCAACCTGTCATGACCCACAGGTTGAGAACCGCTGCTGTAGAGCCTAAGACCATCGGAAAACACAGACATTTACATTAGGACTCATAACAGTAGCAAAATTACAGTTATAAAGTAGCAACGAAAATAATTTTATGGGTGGGGGTCACCACAACATGAGGAACTGTATTAAAGGGTCGCGGCATTATAAAGGTTGAGAACCACTGTTCTAGGCAGTGGGTTAAAAAAATAAGGCCTGCGCTCTGCCCTTGATGTACTTAAAAGTTAATGAATATTACATACCCTGATCATTTACAGATAACTATTTACTTATATTTACAGATACAGTACCGAAAGCATGTGGAGGGAATATTCTTGCTCCCTTTTTAGGAAAGGGGAAAACTAAAGTGGAGAAGTTGGAGAATGTCAGGTTGAAATGTGAATAAGCCTTGAATTCTGCTTGCATTTGAGGTCAAATGCCTGTTGTTATTTGACTATGGTCTCAGTTTATTTTTGCTTAAATTTTCAGGATGGGTGAACTCATCTGCCTTGGGATAACTGGACCTGTGTCAGCTCCTCTTGTCCAATTAGCTGTGGCGGTGGTGGGGGTGAGGGGGGTAGTCAGGATCATGAAGGACACATATAGCTGATCATGGCCACTTCTCAGCAAATGCTTTGAGTTCTGGTTGGTCAGTGAATTCTCAGTGATTTTCTGAGAAGGTGATATGGGCTAAATAACTATGCCCAAGTCTGTCTACCGTTCTTTTCTTTTTTTTAAAAAGTATATTTCTTTATTGATTTCAGAGAGGAAGGGAGGAGAGAGAGATAGAAACATCAATGATGAGAGAGAATCATTGATCGGCTGCCTCCTGCACACCCCCTACTGGGGATTGAGCCCGCAACCCAGGCATGTGCCCTTGGCCGGAATCGCACCTGGGACCCTTCAGTCTGCAGGCTGACGCTCTATCCACTGAGCCAAGCTGGCTAGGGCAGCTGTCTACCATTCTTAATAAATTAGGTTCTTGTAAGCTTGCCCACAGCTCCATTGTTTAGGAAAGATTACAAGAGTTGGATCTTAAATGTAGACTCTTATTATCTTTTCTGATAATAAGAATTTTTTCATTTTATTTTTTATATTTTTATTGATTTTAGAGAGGAAGGGAGAGGGAGAGACAGAAACATTGATGACAGAGACACATCCATCGGCTGCCTCCTGCCTGCCTCCTAATGGGGATCAAGCCCACAAACTGGGCATGTGCCCTGACCGGGAGTCAAACCCGGGACCTTTCTGGTCCATGGGGTGATGCTCAGTCCATTGAGCCACACCAGCTAGGCTAAGCATAATAATTTTTTTGGGGAAAAAATCTTTCTAAAATGTTTTTATTTGTTGATGAAATTGATCACTTTTCTCCTAATAGTCAACATTTTAAGCTGAGAATATTTCTATTTTCCTCACAATTTGAATTCCATTAACTTTGTGAAATGATTAAAAGGTATAAAGATAAAGCATGAAAACTAATCTGTTGCCAACACCCAAATAGTTTGTAAAATATTATTTTTGAGACATATGGAAAAATGCTGAAAGTCACTAATCATCTGAGAGATGCAAATTAAAATGACAATGAAGTGTCACATCACACCTGTCAGAATGGCTGCCATCAATAAATCAACAAGTAAGTTCTGGCGAGGATGTGGAGAAAAAGGAACCCTAATATACTGCTGGTAGAAATGCAGACTGGTGCAGCCACTATGAAAATCAGTGTGGAGTTTCCTCAAAAAATTAAAAATGGAATTGCCATTTGACACAGTGATCCCACTTCTAGGAATATAGCCTAAGAAACCTGAAACACCAACCAGAAAGAACATATGTACTCCTATGTCCATAGCAATGCTACTTATAATAGCTAAGATCTGGAAATAGCCCAAGTGCCCATCAGTAGATGAGTGGATAAAAGAGCTGTGGTACATTTACACCATGGAATACCATGCAGCAGTAAAAAAATAAGGATCTCTTACCTTTTGAGACAGCATGGAGGGACCTAGAGAGTGTTATGCTAAGCAAAACAAACCAGTCAGAGAAAGAGAAGTATAACATGATCTCACTCATATGTGAAATCTCATGAAAATAAACTGATGAAGAAAATATTCAGAGACACAGAAGCATGGGGCAGACTGTCAAATCTCAGAGGGAAGGTGAGAGTGGGTGGGTGGGAAGAGATTAACCAAAGAACTTGTATGCATATATATGCATAACCCATGAACACAGATAGTGGTATGGTGAAGGCCTGGAGTGGGGTCGAGCTAGAAGGGGTCAATGGGGGAAAAAAGAGGGACATATGTAATACTTTCATACTTTCAACAATAAAGATTTAAAAATAAATAAGTAAATGTGAGAAAACTGAAAGAAAAAAAAAAAGATTTTTTGGACATCCAAAAATGAGGCTATATAGGAAAACAAGGGGGAATAAAGGTCAAAATATGGTAAATTGAATATGTTATTTAGAACTCTTGGTTGCATTGACAGAAAAATAAATTAAATTGACTTAAGCAAATATCAGAATGTATTATAAATATACTGGATATCTCATAACAACCAAAGAAATGAGTCAGGAACGGTCAGAATTTAGGGTCTGAGCACCATCAGGATCCTCGGGGTGATCTGTTAGAAGTCACTTCTGGACCAACCAGGACAGCCAGTTTGGTCAATGTAACATGACTGCTCCCAGATGACTTATGTATAGAGTAGGGAGGGTGGAACAAGAAGAGGGCACTGTATTCAGAAGAAGTAAAAAGGGTATTAAAAAAACAGAGATGTCCACCTGATTGAAAAAAATAAAGTGAAGAAGCAAGACAACAACAAAAATGGCTTGTTGAGTTTCTTGAATATTTAGAAATAACTGAGATCAGTTTCAAGGGTCAAATATTCTCCTTCATTTTAAGGAAAAAACTCCTTTATTCATTTGAAAGTTATAGCTACAAATGACAGCCTATAGAATACTTGGTCTATTGTACAATGCTCAATTACTAATATTCATTGTGTACAAAGTACTGCTCTAGATTTTGAAATGTGGGGAGGCAGTTGCAAAGATGAACAGGTCCCTCCCTCAAGGAGTTTACTCTTTAGTAATCTGTAGAAGGTAAAGCAAGCTATATTGATTAGATCAACCTAATATATTTAACTGGTCGTTTGTTAAAAAGCATGTCCTCATCTTCCATCATTTCCTCTGAAAAAGAATTGGTGGTCTTTTTTTAAAAAAAGATTATGTCCTATATAATGCATCACCACAATTTGTGGTCTGAACTACAATTGCAGTCTGACAGATGTATTCAGCTACACCTTACAAACAGCTCACAAAACTACCACCTGGTTTTAGCTGAAGGTTTTCATTTGAAAATTTTTTCTGTCTCTCTTTGTTCCTCGCTTCCCTTTTGGGAAAAAACCAGTGAAGAAAGGAGAAGGTAGCTTATTTTTTATAAGTTATGTAAGTAAACTTTCATTTGTTATCATCATCATTACCATTAAGCCTGGTTTTTGTTAAAAGACTGAGAGGCTGAGTGAAAAAAAGGGATTGGAGAGAGAGGAGGTTCGGGAAGAGGTTACCAGCAGGTGGCGCTTGTCTCCTCCGAGATTAGACTGTTTCACTCAGCCTAGAATCCCGCAGGAACAAGTGCAACTATGCACACAGTCAATGCAAGTGACAAAGATCATGCCATCCCTTAGTGCAGAGTCCATGAAGTCACAAGTTCCAGACTTTTGCTTGGACCATCACCTTTCTGCATTACCACTAAAAGACAGGCTCCCCTACTCCCTGGGTTGTATCATTTTCTACTTGACCCACATCTTCACTTCCACTAGCCAAGTAATTTACAGTGAGAGTCAAGCCTGGGGTATAGAGCACAGGTAAAGGCTCCAGAGCAGTGACTTTTCAACCGTTTTCATCTCACGGCACACAAACTAATTACTAAAATTCCGTGGCACACCAAAAAATATATTTTTTGCCCATCTGACAAAAAAATAGGTATAATTTTGATTCATTCATAACGGACAGCTATTGTTATGCTGGCTGTTGTCATTTTTAAAATTTTATTGATAATCTAAGGGAAAAGAGGTCAGTGCCTCTGACTAGTCAGGTATTGCACATTTTAAAACTTCTTAGGGCACAACAGTTAAAAATCACTGCCCTCGAGGCCTACTCTCCAAAATTGGTAGGAAACTCATACATCCTAACAAAAGGAAGATAAATAATCCAATCAAAATGGGCAAAGGACTTAAATAGACACTTTTCGAAAGTGGACATACAGAAGGCCAAGAGACATATGAAAACATGCTCAAAGTCACTAATCATCCCAGAGATGCAAATCAAAATGACAATGAGATACCACCTCACACCTATCAGAATGGCTATCATCAATAAATTGACAAACAACAAGTGCTGGTGAGGATGTGGAGAAAAAGGAACCCTCGTGCACTGCTGGTGGGAATGCAGACTGGTGCAGCCACTGTGGAGAACAGTATGGAGTTTCCTTAAAAAACTAAAAATGGAACTCCCATTTGACCCAGTGATCCCACTTCTAGGAATATATCCCAATAAATCAGAAACTCCAATCAGAAAGGATATATGCACTCCTATGTTCATAGCAGCACAATTTACAATAGCTAAGATTTGGAGACAGCCTAAGTGCCCATCAGCAGATGAGTGGATTAAAAACCTGTGGTACATCTATACAATGGAATACTATGCAGCTGTAAAAAAGAAAGAACTCTTATCACTTGCAACAGCATGGATGGACCTGGAGAGCATTATGGTAAGTGAAATAAGCCAGTCAGAGAAAGGTAAATATGACATGATCTCACTCATTTGTGGAATATAATGAACAACATAAACTTGTGAACAAAAATAGATCGAGACAGAGAAGCATCGAACAGACTGTCAAACTTCAGAGGGAAGGCGGGGTTGGGTGGGGTGGTGGTGGTGGTGGTGGTAAGAGATCAACCAAAGGACTTGTATGCATGCATATAAGCATAACCAATGGAACCAGACACTAGGGGGGATGGGGGTGGCTGGGGAGAGGTCAATGGGGGGAAAAGGAGACATATGTAATACTATATGTAATACTTTAAACAATAAAGAAAGTAATATTAATAATAAACGAATAAATGATTACAAGGCAAAAATAAATAAATAAAAATAAAAATCACTGTCCTAGAAAGTTGGAGCTGAAACTTGATCAATCTTCTAGCTGGTCTGTGTGTGCCAGCCTTGATATGAGTGAACGTGAATTTGTTTGCAAGCAGACATGTCAGTTTCCGTGCTCCATGGTCGAGGAAAAGGAGATGCAGGAGAACCCTAATGTATCTGTGCACGGACTCAATCTGTAACTGAGTTATTGGCTTGCTGGGATCACTGGCTCTCTAACCTGGCCCTGCACCTTCCAATTCTGGGGCTCAGTCAGCCATAGGTAGCTGTTCTCCCTCATGTGACAATGTATTCTGTCCACCATAAAAACTACCCTCGTTTTGAAAGTCCTTCCTTTCTGGGCCTGCAGTTTTCTATCATCACTCAGGAAACCTGTCCTTCCTGCAGGGATGGGGATTGTCTGGCGGGAGGAGGGGAGGGGAGAGGAGGCCGGTAAAATCATTTGGTCTGGCCCTGCCAAGACTTTCGGGATAAGTTCATTAAATGTTTGACCAAATATAGCAGGCTAATTTTTAAGCTGATAATTTTGTACGGCCCCGAGTCGTGTTATAAATATCCAATGGCCCTTGGCACAAAAAAGGTTCCCTATCCCTGGTAGGGCCTGGGCGTATACAGGCGGGAGGGCAATCACACACTCAGGCTGCAAGCTGGAATTCAGGTCCACTTCTAAGTGTCTGGGTTACCTTATACAAATTTCTTAATTTCCTCTGTAGATTGGAAAAAAAAACACAAAACATTCTGCTCCTGGGGCTCCTGGATTAATGAGATAATGTAGACTCCCTAGACCAGAGCCTGGCTCCCTGTGGGAACCCCAATGCCAGGGGTTGCCTGTTGGCTTAACAGCGCAGTGGAAAACGGTCTCCGGATGAACTCGGGTCAAAGCGCCAGAATAATTCGCAGAACCCAGATAACCTCCCACCTCCCCGTGACCTCACCGTATTTCAATCCACACTCATTACCAGGTCCCCGTCTTCTCAGACCTCCGAAATCTCTGGTCCCCTACCCCCGACACTGCCACCGGGGCAGCAAAAAGGAAGGCAGAGGAGTTCGGCGTCTAAATGACAATGACCCCCGCGCCGGCGCTCACACTCCCCCCGGCACCGGGATTGCGGGGCCGAGAGCCGCCAAGCAGCCAGGGCGAGCCGGACCGCCGCGTAGGAAGTCTCAGGGCTGAGCTGACAGCTCAGAGGAAAGAGGCGGGGAGCGCGGCGGGCGGCGGCGGGGAGGGCGGCCGAGGGGGGCGGAGACACAGGCGCGCCGCCCGCCCCCGCCGCCGCCGCCGCCGCCCGGAGCTTCCCCGGGACAGGAAACCTCCGGACCGAGCCGCCGCCGCTCCGTCAGCCCGTCGTCCTGCGCCTGCCACTCCCCCCCTTCTCCCAGCTCCTCTCGGCGGCGCCCTGCAGAACTGGGCTCCCGGCGCCGTCTCCCCTTCCCGGGGAAGCTGTGACGCCCCCCGCTGCAGCGGCAGAGCGGGTGGGGGTGGGGGCCCGGGCGAAGATGGCGACGCCGGGAAGCGAACCCCAGTCTTTCGCCCCTGCCCTCTCGGGGTCTGCTCTGCACCCACATCATCATCCCCACCACCACCACCACCACCAGCACCTCGGAGGCGCCGGGGCCAACGGCGGGGCCGCGGGAGGCGGCGGCGGCGGCGGCGGCGGCGGCGGGGGCTTCCACCTGCCCTTGAACCGGGGGCTGGAACGCGCCCTGGAGGACGCCGCCAACTCGGGGGGGTTGAACCTCAGCGCCAGGAAACTGAAGGAATTTCCCAGGACCGCGGCCCCGGGGCACGACCTCTCGGACACGGTGCAGGCAGGTGAGAGCGGGCCGAGGGCCGGCGGTGGGGGAAGCGCTGCCCGGCTGTCCTGCCTCCCCCCCCCCCCCCCCCCCCACGGTGGCCCACGGCAGAGGTCGCTTCTGGGGGTCCGTCGGCCGGCGCTCTTCGGAGTGAGGGGCCGCGTGGACGCGGTCGAGGCGGGCCCGGCCGAGGGCGCGGTGGCCCCGCCTTGCCCGGCGGCGGGCGGCGCAGCCCGGGGAGAGCTGGCTTGCGTTTTGGGCTCCGGCTTCCCCTCCAGGGGCGGCCGCGCCGGGGCGGTGGTCGCCGGGCCGGGACTGGCGGGTGCACCGCGGGCGCGCCCTGCACGCGGAGGGGGATCCGGCGGCCGCGCAGGCTTCCCGGGCTCGGCGCTGGGACTGGGACCCCGAGCGCCGCGGCTGCGCCCCTGACCCGGGCCAGCCCGCCCAGCCCACCCCGGGGGGGAAACCCGGACAAAGGTGGCGCGCCCTCGGCCGACCCGAGGACGGCGGCTGGTGCCGCGAGGCCCTCTCGGCGACGCAAGCGACAGGGCCACGGGGTGTCCACGGGGCGGAGGTGCCGGGGCTTCCTCTTCCTGGGCGCGCGCGGAAAGCCGCTGCGGTGCCCGCGACCCCGAACCCGCAGTCTCGGCGCCGGAGGGCGGCCCCGATTCCTTGCCTTCAGCTCGCCGCCCACACGGCGTGGTTCCTGCCGCCGGGGCTACCTGGTTTTCTGTAACCCGACCTTGGCGGGGGCCCTGACAGGCACTGCAGCGCACATTAAAAGAAACGTAATTAAAGTGAGCCTGTTTTCTGTGTGAGCCAGACAAGTTATAACTCGCGCCAAGGAGCAGCCAGCCTTTTCAGGTTCTGTCATGTGTTGACACATTTCTGAGACCTCTGCTTGCTCTCTGGGAGTCGGAGTTCCGGGAGTGGGATCTGCAAGCAGGACTGGGGCGGTGGAACGCGACGGGGGCCTGGGATCCCCACAGAACGGCCTTGGTTTCCTACCATCCGGTTCAGCTCCCTCTCCCCGGGGGCGTGTTTCCATCTTGGCCAGCGCCCAGCCCACCATTTCCCGGTGCCCGTTTTGGAACCGCTGCCCAGACCTTCGGGCTGTCATCACCCCCGGAGCCCAGTGTCAGACCCCTGGACTCTGGATGGACGCAGCTCCAGATCTCCCAGTTTCCTCTTGTGGGGAAAGCGGCTCCTTCAGGCGAACGAGCACTTGGCTTTTGGAGCTAGGTTTCCAGCGCCTTTTTTCTCCCTTTAATTCAATAAACGTCTATGGAGAGCCCCAGTGAATACTTAGACAGAGTTCTGAGTTCAGTGGAGGCAAACAGGACTCTTCGGGGTCATTAAACTTTGTAATTTGGATTTGGGGCCAGTCAGGAATAGGCAAAAAAGGAGGGAATTTCCAGAGTTGAGCTGTCAACAGCTGGGGAGTCTCTTGATAGGATCTCTTAGTTACATTTTCTCAAGTGGAAGTTATTCTAAGAATTGCCTGAATCATTAACTTAAAAAAAAAATCTGTTAAGTTCTACTTTTTGCCATAGAATGTACAGGAACTATGGAAGGGTTAGATATGACTGCAGAAAATGGAGCTGGCATGACCACAAAATAAACATGTGCTTGTACCTTCAGTAGGGGGTTTGAAAGTTGTTCCTCTACTTCAGTTATTATTATTATTATTATTATTTTTAAATATATTTTTATTGATTTCAGAGAGGAAGGGAGAGGGAGAGATGGAAACATCAATGATGAGAGAGAATCATTGATTGGCTGCCTCCTGCACACCTCCTACTGGGGATTGAGCCTGCAACCCAGGCATGGACCCTTGACCGGAATCAAACCTGGGACCCTTTAGTCCGCAGTCCGATGCTCTATCCACTGAGCCAAACCAGCTAGGGCACCACTTGGTATTATTTTATATCAGTTTCAGGTGTACAGCATAGTGGTTAGACATTTATATAATTTACAAGGTCATCTCCCTGGTAAGTCTAGTACCCGCCTGGCACCATACACAGTTATTACAATGTTCTTGGCTGTATTTCCTATGCAGTACTTTACATCTCTGTGACTATTTTGTAATTACCAATTTGTACTTCTTAATCCCTTCACCCTTTTCACCTAAACCCCAATCCCTCTCCCATCTGGCAATCATCAGTTTGTTCTCAGTATCTGAGGCTGTTTTTGTTTTGTGTATTATATTCTTTAGATTCCATATATAAGTGAAATCACATGTATTTCTCTGTCTGACTTATTTCACTTAGCATTATATCCTCTAGGTCAATCTCACAAATGGTCAGATTTTATTCTTTTTTATGGCTGAGTAAAATTCATTTGTATATATGTACCATATCTTCTTTATCTAATCATCTGTTGCACCCTATGAGCACTTTGGTTTGCTAATGTAAATAATGCTGCAATGAACATAGGGTGCATATTTCTTTTAAAATTAGTATTTTGGGTATTATGGGATGTCTTTTATTTATTTTTTTTCTTGTCTGATTGCTGTGACTAGGACTTCCAATACTATGTTGAATAAAAATGGTGAAAGTGGACATCCTTTTCTTGTTCCTGATCTTAAGGTTAAAAGCTTTTAGCTTTTCCTGTTGAGGATGATGTTAACTGTGGGTTTGTTATATATATGGCCTTTTTTATGTTGAGGTAGGTTTTCTCTGTTCCCACTTGGCTGAGAGTCTTTATCATAAATGAATACTAGATTTTGTCAAATGCTTTTTCTGCTTCTATTGATATAATCATGTGCTTTTTATCTTTCATTTTGTTTAGGGGGAGTATCACATTAATTGATTTGTAGATATTGAACCAGACTTGCATCCCATGAATAAATCTCACATAATCATGATGTATGATCTTTTAAATATATTGCTGATTTAGTTTGCTAATATTTTGTTGAGGATTTTTACATCTATGTTCACCAGGGATATTGGCCTATAATTTTCTTTTTTTGTAATACTAGAGGCCTGGTACATGAATTCAATGCACCAGTGGGGTCCCTCGGCCTGGCCTGTGGGATTGGGCCGAAACAGCTCTCTGACATCCCCTGAGGGGGTCCCAAATTGCGAGAGGGCACAGGCCAGGCTGAGGGACCCCACCGGTGCATGATCAGGGTGGGGAGGGACCGTGGGAGGGCTCCAGGGCGGGTCCGGCCCATCTCGCTCAGTGCTGATCGGCCAGACCCCAGCAACAAGCTAACCTACCGGTCGGAGTGTTTGCCCCCTGGTGGTCAGTGCATGTCATAGTAAGTAGTTGAGCGGCCTTAGCATATCATTAGCATATACACATTGATTGGTTGAACGGCCAACCAGATGATCGGACACTTAGCATATTAGGCTTTTATTATATAGGATCTTTGTCTGATTTTGGAATCAGGGTAATGGTGACCTCATAAAATGATCTTGGGAGCCTTCCCTTCACTTGGATTGTTTTTGAGTAGTTTGAGAAGGACAGATGTTAACTCATTTTTGAGGTTTGGTAAATTTCACCTGTGAAGGCATCTGGTCCAGGACTTTTGTTTGTTGGGAGTTTTTTGATTACTGATTTGATTTCCTTGGTAGTCATCAGTCTGTTCAGATTTTCCGTTTCTTCTTGATTTAGTCTTGGAAGATTGTATGTTTTGAGGAATTTACCCATTTCTTCCAGATTGTCCAATTTATTGATAAATACTTATTTGTATTTTTTCTTATAATCCTTTGTATTTCTGTGGTGTCAATTATTTATCCCCTTTAATTTCTGATTTATTTATTTGAGACCTCTCTTTCTTTTCTTGATGAGTCTGAAAACCAAATGTATTCTGTCCTTTGTTCTAAAGACATTTACTGAGCACTTTTCCTTATTTGGAAGAACAAAAATCAAAATAAAGCAAGAGTTAAAATTACTTTCAGTTTGCACTGTGTGAATGGATAGTATGAGTAGTAGATTACAATAAAGATAGTGGTTCCTCCTAGATTAATATTTAGTTTACAGAATATCTCTTAAAATCAGAATGGCACATGAAGGTCCTTAAAGACCTAAGATTAAAGTGTTCTTTTTGGAAAATTTTATAAGATAGGAGTGGCATAGACATATTTTCCTCACTGTTCAGTTGTACAATACAGGCCATTTGGTTCCTACCTTGTAAAAGTACCTCTTCTGGCAGCCACCTATGCAGAGTGCAGTTCTCTGCACTCTTGGACCATGCAGCTTCTCTGAACAGAAGATGTAAACACAGCAACATGGAGGCCCTGGGCCGCTCAGTAGATGTCTGAAGTCAGTCACTCAAATGCAAACACGTTTTTCATCGGGAAAAACTCAGCCTCTCACTGTGAGCCTGGTGAGTTCCTCGTTTTGATTTAAAGCAGTTTTGTTGTCAGGGTCTGGTCTTTTTGCAGGTGAGAGGGGGGAAGAAAGGCTGACCCACTCAGGTTTGGTGACGCAGGTGACGCTGGCTGAATGGGAGAAGTGTGAACAGAGAGCCGCGTCAGCACTTGGTGTGTGCACTGTGCTGTCTGCATTATCCCTCTCAGTCCTCTCTAGAAGCCTGTTCATAGCATCATTTACAGCAGGGGAGGTTTCGATTAGGAGAAGTCAGGTAATATGCTCAAGATCATCCCCCGACTTAGATGGTGAACCGGTGATTGGACTTTGACAATTTCACTTTAGTATTTACATTTTTTACTATATTCCTATTAAGCAGGGAAAAGGTGGAAAGGAGCAGAATTTGGGGATTCAGTAAAATAACATTCATTCCATAAATACCCACCAAGCACCACTGAGTGCCAGGCACTGTTCTAGGCACCAGGTATACAGCAGTGACCAACAGAGAATCCCCGTGCCCATTCCTACAGTTTTCATTCTACTTGGAGAGGGTCGGGGAGATAATGAACAAATTTATTTTGCAGGATGAGTAGGAAGAGTCATAGTATAGATATAATGTCTTTGTTTTTAGAAATATACATGCTGCATTGTATTAAAGGGGACTTGAATGGCTTGTAACAACAACAGCACAAACGATGACTAGTAATAAACATAAAGAGGCATAATATTGAGCCTGTTGAAAAGTATTACACCAATCTATATATATAAAAGCCAAATATGCAAAGTGTCCCCTCAGGAGTTCGACCAACCAGGAGTTCGACCAACCAGGAGTTTGACCGCTTGCTATGATGTGCACTGACCTCTAGGGGGCGGACCAGAATGAAGGCAGGCCTGGCCAGCAGCCAGCAGCCAGCAGCCGCTAGGGACCCTACCTGTGCATGAATTTCGTGCACTGGGCCTCTAGACTGTGCATAAGGAAAGAAAATGTGTTTTTTTTTTTCCTCCTAGATTTATCAAGTAGTGTCATTTTGGGATGGAGAAGTCCAAAAGGGTGTTTGCATGATTAAAATAAAGCAGATTGAACTGAATGAGTAAAAAAAGAAAGTGTCTGTCTCAGGTTGATTGCAGAAGGTTCTAGAAAATAAAAGAAAGTCCTACGATTTGATGTGCAGAACAATTGTTGAAAATTGGTCTCATTACGGAGAGGGTGGAGTATATCATTGACAATATCTTTGTGAGAGGGCTGGAAGCAGAAAAGACTATATGGGAAATGAAGAGCTTAGGAAGGCAGGACTATAGAATTGAAGTATAAAAATATTCATTGAGGTCCTGCATATGCAAGTGCAGAGGATGGTAGTTGATGCAGAGTGTAAGACAATACAAGAATACAGAAGCAAACAGTTCTAGAAAGCCATGGGAGCCTCCAGACAGATCAAGGTGAGATGCCAAATACCACAGATAGACTGTCTGCAAAATTCAGAGGAAAAGGCCATTTCAGTTAAGCTGGCTAGGGAAGACTTTCATCATAGCGCAGGTGGGATTTGGGTTAGGTTTTGTAGGATGAAGAGAGTTTGGATGGAAGTGCCTATGAAGATTCTATGGTTGGAAAGATGTGAGAACCTGACAGAGACTGAGGTCGGTAAGTAAATTAGTAAGAGAGAGCATTTATGCCTATGGTCATGTCCTCCCATCCGACTGTCACTGTATAATGGGTACCAGAGCATAGGGATCTACACCCTTTATTTGGACATGGCCCACAGGCCTGGGATTTGTCAGCCTGTGGGACTAAAGCCCTAGTCTGAGCTAGCTCTCTCAAACGTCTGTACACATTCAGAGAATCTTCTGTGAGGTATTAGGCAGGCTTATCTACTGAAGGCTGACTTCCCCATCCCAGTACCATTCTATAGCAATGGAGTCCTTGGGATATCAGGACTCTTTTAGTCATTGGAATTCACACAGGACTTGATAAAGAGAAATCTCTGTTTTGAAAAACATGTTCTGTTCCATAATCTTGGCCATAAATATTTTTCTTTACAAATGGAATGACACTTTTGAAATCACATACTTAAAAGGTTATACCTAGTTTCAAATTGTTTTCTGCTATAAAATTTATTAGTTACTGCTGTAACTATCATTTTTGTAGTCACTACCATATTAATGCCTATTTTCATTACATGTATTCAAAATACTTCTCCACTAACAAGTGATGGGTCACATCCTTTTTCACCCTAATATTATCTTTTTCTTCTGATAGGTTTAATTTCCTTCTTGTTAGGGTGTAAAGACTTCTAAAGTAAAAACTTTTAGAACAGCTTAGACAATATATACTCTATGGTGGCTGGAATCATGTTCAGAGGTGCTCTTCACTAGTCTGTGTTTGGTGAAAACCGTCTCCGCAGACAGACTGCTCGTATCATTGTTTGCATGATAGACTGCTCTTTATTGAAAAGGCAGGAGCACACTACTCATGTTTCCAGAATGGAATATACAGTTATAGGCCATAGAGTGTAAAGTTTTGTTCTATGCCAGTTTATAAAGGAAATTCAAGGTTTGACCTTCATCATTGAAATGATTCCACTGAATAGTCTGTCAGTCACTGCAACATCTTATTTGATTTTTGGCATACCCCACTATTTCAAACTTTATCTTAGTAATTGACTAAATTTTTTTTTTTTTTTAGTTTTGTTGCTAACTTAAATTTTTCCTGCTGTGGTTTAGCAATTCTTCAGTGTAAGCGTTTAAAGGGTAGATAGATACCTTTTGGAATCCATGTTGATGTTGATCAGTTCAGAAGTCAATTTATTTTTGCTCTTGCTGTCCATGCGGTGTGTACAGACTTATTCTATTCTGTTATTCAACTGCATTATTGCTTATTTAAACATAAGTTGTTTCCCTATTTTGTGTGTACTTTCTATTTTCCCCTTTTTATGTGTCTGTCTGTGTATCTAATCTATATCTGTTGATATAGATACATATACAGATATAGATATAGATATAGATATAGATATAGATATAGATATAGAGACTTTTTGTTTAAACTGGGCAGTATTTAATTTCTCTTAATAGCTCCCCAAAGTCATCTCTCCACAGGTGCTGCATTAAGTATGTTTTTCTAGAGATTTGGCAATTTAAATGGCAGAAATGCTATTAACTCTACTTTGGGTTGTTATGCATTCATTAGTCAGGCCATATTGTCTGTGCATCACAAAAACCTGTACGTGATGCCACTTTCCAGGTTTGGTTTAACTTTTTGGAAAATTAGACTTTTGCCTTAGCCTTAGAGAGACGCCAGGGGAATCTGGCCTGGGTTTAGATCTGGTAATGCCACCAAGATAACCATCTGTGAACACTTTCAATGATGTGTCAGTTGTTGGAGTTAAGGTAAATTGGTGTTAATTGCAGTGTTTATTTCAAATTATAAAATTATAATCTATCATAAAAGGTTTAAGAATGTCAACCATAAAATCCAACTACATTTACATATCTGATGCCTTTATGTATAACTTATAAGAAGTCTAGAAGTCTGTCATTGCTGCTAATTTTTTGTTGTCTGGAAGTTTTTATGCACCAGAAATTTCAGTTGCTATATTTTAGATATTTTTTTTTGTGTGTGTGATGTAATTTGTATTTAACCAAAAAAAAAAAAAAAAAAAAAAAAAGGCTAGAGAAGGCAAAAGTTAAAAAAGAAATGTGAGAATTCCAAGTAAACCTTTGTTTGGAAAATTGGGCCTACTAATATAGACGCAAACTTGAAGCATGCCTGTGTTTTCTGCATCTTAATTTAAGAGTTCAGTAGTGCTGCTTCCATGTACTGTAGTAAGAAGGCATACATTTGGAAGCCATCTGTTCCCACAGAGTAACTCAGAAATAAAGTGAGACTGTTTACATGAATAGAAAGTTGATGACTGTGAGAATTTGGCTTTTCTTTGTAACAGAAGGGAAATGGTTTTTATAGTCAGATTTCTATATATGTCCACTGGCCATAAAGGAGTATATAGGTGGGAAAAAGAAAACCAAATTAGAGAACAATGTTTGATTTGCAAAACAGAAATATTTTATTTTTTTGTTTGTTAAGAAATTTTTGCTCCTCTGTTAATATGATGTTGATACTGAGCCATCTAAATTTATAGTATATCTGTTTCAGGATATTTTTAAGCCATCGGAGTCAGGCTATATGATTTTGGAATCTTCCTTGATGTTTGCTATTCTTTCTGCTGTGTTTCCTCAGTCTGTTTGCTGGAGGAGACCTAAGACCCTGAAGATGAAACAAGGTCAGGAGCCCTTCAGCTCAATGAGTCTTGAATTTTTCTTCACTGGTCTCTCCAAATGGTCAGAAAGAAGCCACATCTTAGTTTTTTAATTTTCTGGCTTCTCCTGTGGCTTGTGCAAGCCAGCCTTTCAGTGTAAGACATGGAGTTTTGCTACACAATGTATTCCTCTAATATTCTTTTGAAAAAATATTTATTTTTATTTCAGAGGGGAAAGGAAAGGGATAGAGAGATAGAAACATCAATGATGAGAGAGAATCATTGATCGGCTGCCTCCTGCACACCCCACACTGGGGATCAAGCTCGCATCCCGGGCATGTGCCCTGACCAGGAATCGAACCATGACCTCCTGGTTCATAGACCCACGCTCAATCACTGAGCCACACCAGCGGGCTTCTTTCGTATTTTTTGTGTTGATGCCCTACAGCAGTGTTTCTCAACCTTTCTAATGCCGCGACCCTTAATACAGTTCCTCATGTTGTGGTGACCCCCAACCATAAAATTATTTTTCGTTGCTACTTCATAACTGTAATTTTGCTACTGTAATGAATCGTAATGTAAACATCTGTGTTTTCCGATGGTGTTAGGTGACCCTGCTATTGTATCTGATTTGTTGCGACCCACAGGTTGAGAACCGCTGCTGTAGAGCCTAAGACCATCGGAAATAAATAAATCAGAAATAATTCTTTATTTCTCATAGTCTAAATTGAGCGTAGTCTTCAGGTCCCCAGAATTATTATTTTCCTCTCAACAAGAGTTAAAACAAAGATGAAGCTGTTTCCCATCAAAATTTGCAAGTGTTTGATAAATCAGTGTTACATTCAGAGGTAGAGTGAGTTACAGTGAATTCTGAAAGAGTTGGAAGGGATTTTATTGTATCAAAGATTGCTTGAAATTAACAAGTAAAGTAAAGCTAAACAGTTTTTGAGCACCTATCTTGGATAAGGAACTGTGGATTATTCAGAAAATAGAGACATAGTTCTACCTACTTTTCAGAATTGCATAAGGATTAACAAAATAACATATCCCTTATCAGATGTAGCATTGGCAAATATGTTCTCCCATACAGTAGTTTTCCTTTTCATTTTGTTGTTGCTTTCTTTTGCCTTGCAGAAGCTTTTTAGTTTGGTGTAGACCCCTTTGTTTATTTTTTTTCCTTTGTTTCCCTTACCCGGCGATGTATTGATAAAAATATTGCTATGCAAGATGTCTGAGATTTTATTGGCTATGTTTTCTTCCAGGATTTTTATGCGTTATGAGGTCAGAAGGAAGAGGTGTTGGGGGGACTGGATAAAAGAAGATGAAGAGAGTTGCTAAAGAACATGTATACACAGCCCATGGTCAGACAATAGTGTGGTGAAGGCCAGGGGAGGCATGGGCAAAGGAGGGGGCTAGGGGATATCTGTAATAGTATCAACAATAAAAAAATAATGTATTTGAAAGAACAGTACACATATGATATTTTCATCAATAAGTGTCATTTTCAGATAAAGCCTTTCAGCCCTCAGCCAAAATGGCTTTTTTCCCTCTTCTTTCATCAGTATAGTTTAGAGGTTAAAAATGTTGGCTTTGTCCATTGTAAATTGTGTCACTCGGACCAGATAACTTAAATCTTAAGTATCCATTTCCTCACCTGTAAAATGGGAATAATATGTACTTAGTAGAGTTGTTGTAAGGACAAAGATTATAGTAACAATAGACAATGTTATCAAGTGCTTTCTTTGCCAGATATTACTCCAAATGTTTTGGATGTAAATATATGTATTAAATATGTTTAACCTTTTGCACTCGGATGTCGAGTGTGACTCGACACGGTTAGCATCGGTAGCAGCTCGTATGTCGAGCCACACTCGACACGTAGTTTCACCGCGGGGGAAGGGGGATTTTTGTCTGTTTTTCCAGTATCTTTTCTTGTTTTCATTAGCATGAAAGGACAAGTAAAATGTAAATGCCGTTTCAACTGATGCCACCACCTAAGCTTCACTAATGGCATCTTCAAAGGCTATTTGTTTCTAAGACACATCAGTCACGTGAAAAAGGTTAGACCAGTACACTAACTTCCAGGGGTGGATTATTATCCACTAACTTAGAGCAATGTTTAGATGGAAAGCTCCATATAATCACACCTCACCCTAACAAAAAACACCAAGATTGTGTTGTGTGTTCTAACAGAAAAATCAAAGGAGGAAGAAGAGAGATGATTTATATTTGCGAAACATGTGAATGTAAACTAGGTCTTCATGTGGGTGAATGTTTCAAAAAATATCACACCATGAAAAATTATAGAGATTAAAATTACTCTTTGAATGTATCAATAATTTGAAATATAAAAAAATCCAAATAAATAAGTTTGTATGAAAAGAAACTCCAGTTTTTTATTCTACTGCTGCGCTTTGTAAAATCTGGGGTATTTAAAAAATTAAATCCCGAGTAGAATAAAGGAATCAAGAAAAAAGCAAGCGAGGGCAAAGGGTTAATGTATGTAGTACCTCATTTGGCTCTTGCTACGTGTTTGTTTTAATTGTAGTAGGAGCTTAGTAACTAAACTGTTCTAGCTGTCATCTACGTTCCACCCAACTTCCTGCATCTGGTTCAAATTTATCTGATTTGTAGCTTGAAGAGGGAGTTTAGGTAGCTAGAAACCATTCATTTACATCTCTCTCTCTTAGTTAATAACTGAAGATACTGAGGCTCAGGCAGCTTAAGTCACACAGCAGGGTGGATGGTTGCTTGAGCCAACCACATTCTCACAATCTCATACCAAAGGGCTGTTTCTGTGAGCCAGGAGGCTACAGTGGGATGGATGGAAGACCTCCCTGCCTCTGTAGAGCTCTCAGGTCAAACCCACCCAGACCAGCCATGTGGAATATCCCTAAAAGAATAAAAAGTACCGTGAAACCTTTAATAACATCTGGTCCATCTGGGGAAATAAGTTATAAAACTGATAGTGGTTATAGATGAAATGTGTTCAGGATTTTACTGCATGTGGTTTGGGGGATATGCCTGGGCCCCATATAAATTGGATTCCAAAAACTAACAGGTGTGTAGCAAGTCCCCAACTCACAAAGCAGAGGGACATCATGGTCTTTCATAGCCAGGTTTTTCTTAGACCTCGGAATATATTTTCCTCTGGAACTAAAGTAGTAAGTGGTGGTTTGGGTCTCTCACTAGCCCTTTAATTAACCCTAGCAGAGGTGGGCCTTCATGTTAATAGTGATTTCTTCCCTTTTTTTACTTACTTTTTTAATGCAACCTCAGTTCTGACATCAAGTTCTGAATCTGAAGATTTTGGCATCAGGCTGTGAGTGAAGTTCCCTTACCCTCCTCCAGGCCCTTTGGTCAGTGAGTGGGCCCAGCATACTGGAGACCCCCATCTCATTGTTGTGGGGAACAAAGGTTGGCATTGAAATCATTGGAGTCGACTCTGGTCGACTCTGGGACTGGATTAGGCCTCCAGGCTGAGGAGGAGCTGACTCAGGAGATGCCCACTGAGGGAGACGGGCAGGAATTTAAACACTTCTCTGCTTAATTTTTATATTTTTTATATATTATCTCCCCGATTTATTAATTTTAGAATTGGAAGCAAGTTACTGAATCTCTGAAATTCAGGTTTGTATTTGCTAAAAATCAAAACACTCTTCTCCTTCAGGGTTGTGACGCGGCATGAGGTACCCAGGCACTGTAACGGTGGTGATCTGTAGAGTAATCAATAGATGTCACTTGCCTTCCTTGATTCCCACTGACACTATGTGTTATAGTTTTCTCAGGAAAATAAATAACTGCAAGTTGTCAATGTATCATTAGCACAGTGGCTAGGAGCACAGACTGGGCTGGGTCTTAGTTCTGGCTCCACCACAACATGGCTAGTTCTTAACCTCCCTGTACTTGAGTTTCCTCATCATAAAATGGGGATGATGATAATAATAATAATAATAATAATAATAATAATAATAGGGTTATGGTGAGGAATAAGTGAATGAATATCTGTGCAAAGTGCTTGGCACTGACGTTTGCCAGTATTAGACTCCATTATCTTTAGCAAAGAGATTCAATCTTATGAGGCACAAGAAGACTAGTTACGTTCCTAGAAATAGTGCGACATTAATAAAATGGTAGTAATATCCAGAAAGCTTGAGTATACAGGTTTTTAGTTTGCGTAAGTGATATTTATATTCTTTTGACAGTATTTGGAGGATAGTAGTGTAGGAGGTTTTTATTATTCCAGCTCTAGCTATTCAGGGCTATGTGAGAAATCCCAGACTAGATGGCGAAAGGGTTTTCCTTGGGTTAGATTGCTTGTAAGTGGTTGAGCCAGGACCACATCCTCTGAATTTTGATGTGATTTCCATTCATTCCTCAATTTAAGTGTTAGGTATGATTTGATTTTATCAGGACAAAGAAATCCTGAGAGGACAAGGCTATTAGAACAGAATAAGTTAAGAATTCTCCCAGTGGAGAGTAAGGAGTCATATTCTGGTGCCACACTGTGAATTCAGGAGAAGGGTGCTGGGACCAAGGCTTGTTTTGGGGCAGGGGATCAGAGAGGGGGATGGAGGGGTTGGGCCTGAGAGGAGCGCAGCTCTTCGTCCTCTGCAAGAGTCCTGCATTGACTTAAAAGCTTTTCCATATTAAAAATAAATAAATAAATTGATCTCCTTTTTATGCTCTTGGCAAAGAACAGTTTTGTGAATCTTTTTATGTTCTTAACAACTGCTCTGAGGATGTGTAGCTAATAATTTTTCTTTAAGAAGTGAGGAAATTTCTGAGGAGGCAAAGATTTAAGAATACATATATAGATTTAAACATACTTCCTCTTTTCACTGTTTTTCTGGCTTTTATTTTGAACTTTAATCTGAAGTTAGTTCATTAAAAGCTTTGCAACAGGTTCCGTGTCACCCTGAAGTTACTGATAAGGAAACTGATAGGGATACCACCTAGGTCCAGGGTCCTTGAGAATGTTTCCTCATTCGGTTCTCACTCCCACGTGGCAGGGTCTGTAGTGTCTTTGTTGCTGGGAAGGAAACTTGTCAGTTAGGCAATCGGAGTGTTTGCAGATCCAGTAGAGACAGAGCCCAGATGGGAATCAGAACTCTTGTTGAAGTGCCTGAGCCCCTGCTATGCTTTTTTATAGTGCCACTGAATATTTAGAGCTGGAGGATTGGGTCGGAGGAGATTTTTCAATGAGAATAAGCCGGGAGCATTTTGACAGCAATCCTTGGGGTGACTCAGAGCCTGAGGAGCAGATCTCTGAGTAAGACCCAGCTTCTGTACTAATGTTACTTTCCCCACTAATCTGAAGGTGGATGCAGGGCCCATGTGTAGGCACAGCAGTTGAGTTCTAATCCTCACTTGTTTGTAGTGGCCAGTTATCAGCTCCATTTCTAAGAACTGTGTTTTAAAGCAAGTGATAATTAATAGTATTAAAAATTCTCCAAGGTATGTATTACTTAACAATGTAAATAAATACACATTTGGGTTTTTATTTTTGGTATAAAATTTTGTTAGACTATAATAAGTCACCTAAATGTACAGCGTATTTACAACTTACTAGATTGTATTCCCTCCAGCGAGAAAAGAATGAATAGCCTTTGGGTGAATGACCAGGAAGTTTACTTTTTAGAATGTTGCCTTTGTAATATAAGTGTTTACATTCTAAAAGCTGTTTTAACTCTTGCTGGTGTTGGTCAGTGGTTAGAGCATCAGCCTATGCATTGAAGGGTCTCTGATTCCATTCTTGGTCAAGGGCATGTATCTGGGTTGTAGGTTTGACACCCTGCTGGGAGGTAACCAATTGATGTGTCTCTTTCACATCTATGTTTTCCTCTCTCTCTCTCTGTTTCTGTTGCTCTCTCTCCCTTCCTTTCTCCTTCCCACTCTGTCTTAAAAAATCAGTTGGGTGAGGATCAACAACAACATCAAAAAGCTGTTTCATTAAGTAGTTACCATTGATTTGATATATAAAAATGCATTTTATTTTTTAATGAAGATCTTTGAATACATTAAGTAATTGCTTTTACAATTTTATAAATGAAATAGCGCAGCAGCCCATTTTGGCTAAAATGGCAGCATAGTTTATGATGAAATGACCAAAAGTTTTTGTGTTTATGCAAATTGATGTGATTCAGAGGAATCTGATTTTGCAATTGAAGGCAAATAGATCTTTCGTTGTACACTTCCCTTGGAGGTGTGGATGATAATCTCTGCATGCAATTTAAAGCAATTATGTATTTTTGTCTGGTCTTTAGAAAGCCTGATTAAATCAAAGTTGATTTTAGTTGTGCCAGTCATTCCAGTGATTATAGTCTTGTAATAAACACGTAGCTGTGGTTTGTACTGATATTTGCAATTAATACTTTCTTGTATCTATGCACTACTTTCAAGCACTCCTGTTCTATAACTTCACTGATATGATATGCAAAGTCCTAGCAAACAGTATGTTAATAAAGACTTGATATCTTAAAGGGAAATTTGCACAGTGGGCGTTCTGAGGTACTGTGCCCTGATAGAGCCCTTAATGTCTGCCTCATAGAGTGACAAAGACAGCATAACCCAGCTAAGTGCTTTCATAATCAGGCGTCTGGGTCCCTCTAAAGTGATTTCATAGTTTTGGTGTGTGTGCCCCCTTGTGTCCCATTGTCTCAGACCCTTTCTCCTGGCAGGCAGGCAGCCCAGTTTGTAATCTCAATACTACATGGCTAAGAAGAGGCCTGTCACCTTTGAATGAAAGACTTCAGCTCTCAGACATAATCACTTCCCAGAATTCTATGCCACACTCTTTTATTTTTTTCAAAAGAACCTTAGGTTACTGTGGACATCATAGGAGGCGCTCTTATAGGAGGCTCATAAGTAGTGTCATCTTAAATCCAGCTTTGCTGAGTACGATCTGATTTATACCTCTTACCCTGGCTTAATGAATAATAGCACCTCCTTTTAACACATTCTTCTTTGGGTGATAAATTATATGGTCACTCTACTCATATGGGACGGTATACACCATCTATCCTATATAATAAAAGGCCAGCTACCATAGGTGTAACAACCAGGGACTAGAACCACCACGGCCCCTTGCTGGGCTAGCCCCGCCCCGAAGCAAGTGGTTAGGGGTGATCAGGCAGGCAGGCAAAGTGGTTAGGGGCGATCAGGCAGGCAGACCAGTGGTTAGGGGTGATCAGGTAGGCAGGCAAGTGGTTAGGGAAGATCAGGTAGGCAGGCCAGCGGTTAAGGGAGATCAGGTAGGCAGACAGCCCCTCGCCAGGCTGGCCCTGCCCCAAGCAAGCAGTTAGGGGTGATCAGGTAGGCAGGTGAGTGGTTAGGGGTGATCAGGTAGGCAGACAGCCCCTCGCAGGGCTGGCCCCGCTCTCCAGCAAAGAAAGAGGGAGGCCCAGGCCCACCGTTGGTAACTCTGTGGCAGGTGTGTGGCCGGCCAGCGATCACCCTGCAGAGGGAAGCCCAGGCCAGCCAAGCCATCGCACCTCACGCCTATTGCCTACAGAGGGAGGCTACTGGTGGTAGGGGCGGGGGAGGGGGGCAGTGCTGCACAGATGGCAAGCAGTGGCAGCAGTGGGGTGGGGCTAGCCTGCAGCTGAGGGAAGGAAAGCTCCAATAGGCCCTGATCTCAGGCCAGGCCTAGGTACCCTACCCGAGGGGTCCCAGATTGTGAGAAGGTGCAGGCCTGGCTGAGAGACACCCCTCCCCCCCCCCCCCCCCCCCCCGTGCACGAATTTTCATGCACCGGGCCCCTAGTTAAGAATAAACTAATATGGAAGCAAGTGACTTGCCCATACCACCAGCCAGTTAATGTCAGATTGGGTCTAGAATCGATGGCTTACCCTAGTCATCTCTGTCAACTGCCCATACTACTGTCTATTGAAGTAATGATAATGCTTGGATGGTTTCTCTTTTGGGTCTTTGGCATTTGTCATTAATTTTAGTGAGCAAATACTGGATTTTAAACTATGAAATGTAGCATACATAGAAAGGAGTTTGTACAAAATGTAGGCATTATTTAAATTATGGTATAATAGGTCTAGGGACAGAGAACAGGTAGGAAGCTGGGCCTGGCGGTGGAGAGGTGATTGCCTGGGGAGGCACAAGACAGGATGGAAACATTCTGTGCCCTGATTACAATGGTGACTGCACAGGAGTATGCCATTGTCAGAACCCATCGAATTCTACACTTAAAATGGGTGCATTTTGTTGTGTATAAATTATACCTTAATAAGGTAGACTAAAGATACACCTATATATCCATTATTCAACTTAAGAAGTAGAACATTTTCACATCTTTTTAGTTCTTTGCATTCTACGTATCCCTGATTGACAAGCTGTTTTAAAACACAGAACATGGAAGAATCTATGCCTGCTGTTAGAAGACCAATATTTCCATTTTAGTGGACAGATTCTTTGATCTTCATTTTTTTTTTCTATTTTGGAACAGCTTGTTAGCTGTCTGTTTAGTCACACTAATATTCTAACTCTATTTATGAGTGGCATTTTATTTTATTGATAGAAAAAACTGACACTAAGCCAAGGTTTTGGGGTCACTTGGGATGATGAAGTGCAAGTCCTAAAAGCATTTTTTGAGCACCTGTTGGGTGTTAGCGACTTTGATGACTTGATCTCATTCTTCCCCTCAGCTGAGTAAGGTAGGTGTCATTTACCTTAAATTTTGCTGAGTGCAGAAACTGAGGCTCATAGATGTTAAGTAGCTTGATCAATATCCCTACATGGAAAGTGAGGGAGCCAATTTGAACCCCAGCTGTCTGACTAAAACGTTCACCTTTCCTACCAAGGACGCTGTCTTTAGGACTGCCTTTTACTGGAGAAAGTTGAGCTCATGGGCTAGACCCCTGGTTGTATCCTATAGCACTGGGACCATGTGAAGGTCACTTGCACATTTCCTACATCATAACTGTGATCTTGCACACTCCTGGCCCAGCCTCCTCCTGCAGCTCTCTCTTGCTTGCCCACCCAGGGTCAGCTGCCTGACTGGGGATATAATGGGCCTCCGGAATCTGGTGCCACCCTGCTTACCTCATTGGGCTGTTCTCTCACCCTCCTCAGGGGTCTCTGTGGCTCCAGCTGCCTTTTTCTTTAATGTTTCCTATGTCCCAGGTTAAGTGCCTCTACTTCACCTTTGATCATGCTTCTCCTTACCTCTCCGCATTTGCCAAGTAATATAAAACAGACAGACAAAAAACAACAAAAAAATAAAACTCCACTTCTCCAGTCCCTGTTCGTCATTCCAAAATCGTAACTCCTGCCTCTTCAATGATGTCCCAAACCCCAGCCTCCCCAGCTTTTTTGCATTTTATGCTGTTGGTATATAATAGGTGCTTTCAGTGATTGAGTTGATCCTTAATTGTTCTTTAATTTCATATCTTTTCTCCAACTTATAATAACAATAAGAATGATAGTAGCTTTATTTATTGAGTCAGGTATTGTGTTAGAGTACTTTAGGCAGCTTCTCTCATTTAATCCCCCAACAATCTCAGGATATAGATATATATTTTCTTCCTTTTGGCAGATGAGAAAATTGAGTCTCGGGAAAAAAAAAAAAAAAGCCTAGTGTTACATAGCTATCAAATGGAGACACTGGGATTCAAATCCAGTTTGACTTGAGTGGTCACATCCTACATTTTACTGACTCCTGTGATCTCTCCAAGAGAGTGGAAAAGAAAGGAACTGTCATTTAGCGTGCCTTTACTGGGCACGTAGTAGAGGTGGTTCAACATACTATCTCACATGATTTTACCTTAATGCTAAGAGTTAGATGTTACAGTCTCCAAAAAGAAATGAGGCTTTGTTTAAATAATTTACGCAAGGACACAGAGCTGATAAGTGGGGACATCAACATTAAACCAGGCCTTTCTGCCCCTAGAGACACCCCACTATGTGCATGAGAAATTCCATCTATATTTGTTTTCTGATTCTCTGCAGAGCCTAGCACAGTGCTGGCTATTAGTGAGCTACAATTAGTTATATGTTGAGTGAAAGAAAAAAGGTTCATTTTATTCTGTTAGAAGCATGAACATGGAAGGTATATTCTAGTAGGGAAGAGTGGAGCCCATAAAGAATGTTATATTTTGAGAAGAAACAATGTACAAACAAAGATGAGGTGAAATAGATACTTGAATGGCATGGCAACTGCAGGAATTTTTTGTTATTTTTTGAAAGATTTACTTTATACATTCTTGAATTTTACGATAGAGCAGAAATGTCTACAATTAAAAGACAGCAGAGGATGACTTAGAATTCCTGTTCAGATTTTGCAGTTGCTCTGTTGTTAGTCTACTCCATCAGCTGAGTCTGCCCCATCAGCTGACCCCACTTCTCAGTGTCCTTCTCAAGTGCAGAGTTAAATGCTAATGACCAATTTGCCACCTGCCCACCCCACTTCCCTTGGTCAATTTGTAGACCATTGAAACTCACCATAGAACTCATCTTCAGAGTAATTAACTATTAAAAAAAATAAAACTCAAACAAAAAAGAAACTCTTTTATGTTCTAAAAATATGTTAACCATATATTAGAATTTTGTTGATCAAACCACACATTCTCCAACTGCCCTGTGCACCTTGTGAATCTCAAGTTGTTAGTGCAAGTAACCTAATTCGATGAGAGGACAGGTCTACATCACGTATGGTTCCTGGGTTTTGGGATATGTCCTCTATTTTCACTTTTATCCTTAGAGTCTGTTGAATGTGCTAAGATAACAGTTGGCAGTGGTGTTTGCAGTGGTGTGTGTTGTTGGCATGAGGACCAGAAGAGACTCAGTTATGGACTTTTGAGTAATGGGCACCAACTCTGCCTTCCAGATGTGGCCCTTTGTGCTCCCAGTACCCAGAGAAATGCTACCTGGGTGCACTGGGTTTTCAGAAAGTGTGCTAGCTGTGTCATCTCTCAGGGCAATGGAGCTTCTTAGAATTGTACCTGATGTGAGAATCCTCCCAGAATAAATACCAAAGTGCACAAATCACCATGTGCTTGTTACTGGCTTTTATCCCTTTCTTGCTGTGACCATCCATGACATCTCAAACCATCATTGCTCTTTAGGTATTGGGCTTGGAGTCCAAAAGATCAAGGTCAAATTCTGGCTCCATCGATTACTGATTAGGTGACTTGGACAATTCATGCACCTCTCTGAGCTCTGATATTTCATCTGTAAAGTGAAAATAATAAAACTTATCTCATGGGGTTACTGTGATGATTAAAATAACAAATTCTGAGTATATCACACTTGGCTCCTGTAGGTGTGTTTGTATGTGTGACATTGGTAGTAGCTGCTTTTTTAACTATGATGTCCTTTTTTGGGGGGAAAGGGATCTTCTCACTGATCCCAATCCCCATCTGAGCTGGGTCTTGAATCTGTCTCTGTCGTTAGTCTGGGAACATATCTCTTGCCTCTGTTCCCTTGGTGTGCCACTCCCTGCACTCCTTTTCCTCCTTGTGCTCCCACCCTTGGCAGTGCCTCCCTGGCTGTCAGTGCTGCTCACTTAGTCTGGAGCTTTACTGGTTGACTGGAGGACTTTGACTGTCTCCCCTCGGCTGCCCGGTCAGCTGCAGCTCCTCTGAGGCTGTGGTCGGTTCCCTGACCGGATCCGTTTGTCATCTTATTTGAGCTGTCCTGGGACTCACTGCAACACTTTAAGCTCTGTGACTTTAATTTGGGACACAGCCTATGATATGGCATGGTGTCTGAGCTTTTGGTAAAAGATAAAATGGGAGGGAGGCAAGGAAGAACAAGGGAGGGAGGGAAGAAGGGAGAGAGAAGAAGAGAGGAATGGATGCTGGTTGGAGAGCAGGGTGATGTAAAGGGAAATTTTGCTTAGCAATATGAATACTTAAGAATGATGATTCTTAAAGGATGGGATATAGTTTGGCAAAAATATTTATAACCATTATTATCATTATATTGATTAAAGGGAAAAAAACTCAATAAAATCTTTTTACCTTGTGGCGTAATGTAGACTATAGAGTGAGAAGGCTGTGTATAGGGGTATGGGCAATAGAAGGTACTGAAACATCACAAGACTAAAAGGCTTTTTAAGTTCGAAAGTCCTCCATTTACCCCTCTCACTGCATGAACTAAGAAGAGCTGTGTTTTTTCATTCATTCATCCGACAATTATTTATTATCTAGTGTATGTGAACTGCCAAGGAACTGGTCCCTTCCCCCTGCTTATCTCTGTATGTGTGATGAGTATAGCAGTGTGCACAGTGGCTTGGATCCTCATCTCCAAGGTTGGGCTTCCTGCTCCTCCACTTCCTGGCCTAGTGATCTCAGGCAAGTCACATAACCTCTCTGTGCTCTAGTCCCCTCGCCTGTAAATAAAAATGATAATTGTATCTATTTCAGAGGCCTTCTGGGAGTAGAACATCTAAGGAGTGTAGGACAGTGCCTGACATGAGCAACACTCAATAATTATTCGTTACTTGTGGCCCGGTACACAAAATTTGTGCACATTAAGAGGGAATTAGAGGAAATATTTTAATATTGCTATTTGCCCTTTCTCTATAATAGAAGTGTCAGAGATGAAAGAAAATTATCACGTCACCCATCAAGCCGTGCCGGGTGGGGGATGCAGCCTCATGTCCCCTCGCCTCGTGGAGCATGCAGCCCCGCCCACCCGTACCTACTGCACACACAGCCTCCTGCTGATGGGTTGTTACGATGTGAGGGCATCACGACCATTTGCATATCAGCCTTTTATTATTATAGATTATTTGTTTCTTATTTGTTTGCTTCTTTCTTGTTATCTCCCCCTCCATCATCAAATGCTGAGAGAAACCTAGTTTGTTTTTTTTTTTCTCTTATAACCAGTCTCCCTAGTTCCTAGGACAGTTTCTAGCCCATGGTAGGAACTTAATAAATATTTCAACTCATTAAGTGAATAAATGAATGGGGATGGTTGCTTCCTATACAGTAATGAACAAAATGTGGTGCCAGTTAGTCTAGTGGAGGAGAAACTAGTGAGTATAATGACAGATGGTGACAGTTGACATGGCAGGGAAAGAACCAGGTGGGGCTGTTTTGGATTGCGTGCTCAGGGACAAAGTGGCATTTTCAAACTATGTTGTATAATTGACTGACTGAGAAAGAGGACACCTTTTCTCTCATTGTCCATTTGAAGACTCAAAATACAGTAAACGCTCAATTATGTGGATCTCGATTTAATGGACTTCAGATTTAACGAACACAATTTCAGGTCTGTATGTCATATGTGAAAAATTAACACCCTATTAATTTAAAAATGCTTTTAACCAAGATTTGCTTATAATTAAATTAACAGGTTATTTTTTTGTTGTTATTAATTCACTATTATTTTAAACAAATTTTAGCAAATAGGCCACATGTTGGAAAAAACACTTTAGTATTTTTGCCAGCATAAATAAGTATTACATATGTACAACTATAGTCTACATATTTAAATCCAAGAGTCACCACTTGTAGTATTCAGTGAATGATTAGCATGTGATCACACTGCATCATATGAGGTACTTGGTTCTGTTGTCTCATGATGTGACTTTCTGTAGCGGTTTTTTTTTTGTTTGTTTGTTTTTTTCTTTGTAAATCCTCACTCGAGGATATTTTTCCATTGATTTTTAGAGAGCTAGGGCTGCAGCAGTTTTAATGCATGCAGGCCGATGTTCTGATGTGGGCTAAGCTACAACCCATTTGTTTGCTCGAGGTGACTAATGAATGCACACATTTACTAGACCTATTCAGTATAAATATAAAGTTACAGTAACACATAAATTAAACTTTTCATACATACTTAATTATAGATGTCTCTACATAAGTAAAAACAGGTAAATTAATTTGTCAATATTTAACATGCACATTTGGAAAACCTACTTTATTTTATAACGGATTTTCTGCTTTAATGGACACCTCCTTGCCCAAATTAGTCTGTTATATCAAGGTTTTACTATAATTATTTGTGAATTCCTCCTCCTGCTTTTTAAAGCATTTCCATCTCAATTATTTCCTCTCTTCAAACATATAAACAGTGTGTTCCTGTTCTAATGTTTTGAAAAGGAAGTTAAACCTTAATGACCTAGAAGATTTTTAAAAAAAGTCAATCTATGCTACTTAAAACTGATTATGAAACATACTCACTTGTTTACTTTTAGTTGCTTGGAAATTTCTTTTTGTGTTTTTTTTTTTTTTTCATTTTGGTGTATGGGATTTTTTTGTTTTTTCCTTCATCTTTTTCTTGTCTGTTTGGATAAACTCAGCCAGCATCATTATTTTTTATGGCAGTAACAATAAAGATTCTGCTTACTCTTAGCCTTTGGTTTACATTAAATATTTACAAGTACATTCTTGAATGTTACAAGAACAGGTTCTTTTGGCCAATTGGATCAAAATAAGCCTGATATACCTGACCACCAGGCAGTGGCCCCATTTGGCGTGCTCTTTCCGCTGCTGTGGACCTGGAGGATGACTTGACCGTGGAGCAGGCCTGCTGGAAGGGCTGGTTGCTGCTTCTCCCCCTTGTCACCAGCACAAAAGGTTGTGCTCTCTGCTGCAGATTAGTAACTTTAAAGGCGCAGAGTGTTAAGCTCAGCTCTGCACCCCAAACCTAGGTGAGGATTGCCTGTTTAATGGTTTAGCTTCACTGAACCACAGGATGTGTGTACGGTTATTTAAATAAGGAAGCCTTACTGTGGCCTTGGTTATGGTGCTAGAACTGGGCTTGGGTGGGCTTTCCATTTCTATGCTTTGCACACACATGGTTCTCCTTCGAAGCTGAAGGAGACATTGTCCTGAAGCATTTATCTGCAGAATTAAAGCTGTGTGCACGTGTGTTTGGGAGGGGGAGGGTGGAGTGGTCGCATTCCTATTTGTAGGAATTCTCAGGCAAGGATTTTTAAAGCTTTGCCTGTGTATTTTAGCTTCTCAGTTGACAGCCAGTAAAGCTTCTAGAGCCCTGCCGGTGCCATAAAAACAGTTGGAGATCCATGTAAGAATGTCCTTTTCAATTTTTTTCCTATAGGATTCAGATTGTCAGTGTAAATCTTGTTAGAATTCCTAAGTGAAACAATTTAAACGCCCTTCCTTCTACTAACCTGGATTCCTGCCTGAAGTTGTCTGTTGCTGCTGGACTCAGCAGAATAACTGCAATATTTATTCTGATTATCAATATACATTTCAAGATCTAGGAGGCTTCTCACAACATGGTCACAGTGATGTTGATTAAAGTTCCTAGTTTTAAATGTTGTTAACTTGGGTGCCCTTCGAAAAGGGAGTATGCTGCTTCTCGCTAGATGTTCTCAGCTTCTCCCAATGAACAATTAGACATTCCCCTCTCTGGTCTTAGCGAATTCTGTACTTAGCCTTTATCATATGCACCTTATCGTATCACACTTCTCTATTTCTTTGTCCCCAGAATCCCAGCACAGTCTAGGCCCACATTGACATTTGTATTATTTTCCATTGCTTCATAATAAATTGCCACAAAAAAGTTGTGGCGTAAACAACATATAGTTATTATCTCACAATTTCCCTGGGTTGGGAGTAAGGGCACAGCTTAGCTGGGTCCTCTGCTCTGGGTCTCACAAGACTGTAATCAAGGTGTTGTCTGGGGTTGCTGTCATCTGAGGCTTGGAGTCCTCTCCAGAGTTCTTGAGCTTATTGTCAAAATCCAGTTGTAGAACTCACAGAACTCACGGCAATTTTTTTTTTTCTTTAGAAGAGGTCCCGGTGCCTCTTTTAATAAGCTTTACCTGACTAGGTCAGGTTCACTAGGATCATCTCCCTGTTGATGAACTCAAAATCAACTTATTGGGGATCTTAAATGCTTTTGCAAAGTCCCTTTGCCATATAAGGTAGTGTAATCATGGGAACAATAT
The DNA here is from genome assembly GCF_027574615.1 of Eptesicus fuscus. NCBI lineage: Eukaryota > Metazoa > Chordata > Mammalia > Chiroptera > Vespertilionidae > Eptesicus > Eptesicus fuscus. Next base: position 9,471,400 of record NC_072480.1, on the reverse strand, counting down.
CCCATCATATTTGAGGGTCTTACCCACATTTAAGAGGAGAGAATTATACAGGGTATAGACCAGGGAAGATATCTTGGGGACCACCTTAAAATTTTGCCTCCCAGAATTTTCAATCATGTTGAAAGAATAAATGAATGAGGTGGATGAATCCTGATAGATGAACACAGCAGCCATATTTATTGTAGAATAAGTCAAGGTATTGAGTTCCTTATTGTAAAATGCAGTTGCCAGCAGTTTCTTTATCACTAATGAGCAGTTTCCTGGTAACTATCTACACTAATAAAAGAGAAACATGCAAATTACCGTCACTCCGCTACGCCCAACAGCCAATCAGAGTGAGTGTGCAAATTAAACTGAAAAGATGGCGGCAGCCCCGCCCGCCCCCCAGCCGTTCCAGGCCTGTGGGAGTCGGAGAAATTGGGTGCCAGTGCCTGAGGCTGGCTGTAGCCAGGAAGACCAAGAAGCCGCCTGCCCCACGTCCTCCCGCCCCATGTCCTGGGGGAGATGGAGAAACTGGGCCCCAGCGCCTGAGCCTGGCTGCGGCCCGGGAGATGAAGAAGCCGCCTGCCCTGTGATCCCAGGCTACAGCCCGCCCCATGTCCACCTGCCCCACGTCCTGGGGGAGACGGAGAAACCGGACCCCAGCACCTGAGCCTGGCTGCGGCCCGGGAGATGATGAAGCTGCCTGCCCCGTGATCCCAGGCCGCTGCCAGCTGGAGAAGCCGCTCACCCCACATCCTGGGGGAGATGGAGAAACCGGACCCCAGCGCCTGAGGCTGGCTGCAGCCCGGGAGATGAAGAAGCCGCCTGCCCTGTGATCCCAGGCTGCAGCCAGCTGGAGAAATCGCCCACACTGCATCCCAGGGAAGACGGAGAAGCCACCTGCCTGTGGTCCAGGCGCCAGCACCTACGGCTGTCTACAGCCTGGTAGATGGAGAAGCCGCTCACCCTATGGTCCTGGGCACCAGCACCTGCGGCTGGCTGTGGCCCGGGAGACGGAGAAGCCACCCACCCCGCGGTCCTGGGCACTAGCACTTGCAGCTGCAGCCCAGGCGAAGCCACCTGCCCACCATCCCCTGAGGCTGCAGCCGGCCTGGGCGCCTATGGCTGACCAGAGGGAGGGAAGCCCGGATCCCGGGTGCCTGTGGTCGGCCAGAGGAGGGAATCCTGGGTCCCAGATGTGAGGCGAGGTAGAGTTGGTTAGGGGTAATCAAGCCAGCAGGGGAGCAATTAGGGACGATCAGGCTGGCAGGAAGAAGCACTTAGGGGCAATCAGGCAGGCAGGTGAGCAGTTAGGAGCCAGCAGTTCTGCATTGTGAGAGGGATGTCTGACTGCCGGTTATCCCCTGAGGGGTCCCAGATTAGAGAGGGTGCAGGCCAGACTGAGGGACCCCCCCCGCCCCCATGCCTGAATTTGGTGCACCGGGACTCTAGTAAAGGTATAAGCAAAGAGAAGAAACAGCCACAAAGGAAGGAAAGAAGGACATTTGATTTCAGGTATCAGTTCCGAGGAGCTGTACCCACTTTCTAGGCTGTGTCCCACCTCAATTCTGCTCTTGCGCAGAACCACTGTGGACACACAGGGTCGAGGCCCCACTAAAGGGAACCCCCTTTAGCTTTGCTTCTAGTTTCCAGAGATGGAATCTCTGCTTTAGGATGCAATAAAAACTTAGCGTGAGTTTTTATTTCATCGCTTATAACCATACACACATGCGGCATCCCCTTGGAATTTTCTGGCAGTGAGGTGCATTAGGTGTGGAAATGAAGCCTTAATTTAAAATCTCCTGGCTCCGGTTGGCTTGTGGCTGTCTGTGTTTAATTTGGAAGAGCAGAAAGGATGTGTGTTTTGTGGCGCCCACATGGTATAAAAGCCTCCGTGACATAATAGCTCTCTGCCCTGCCTTAGAAGCTTCCTGTGTAGACAATGGCCTGCTTCCCTGACAGTTCCCAGGCATGGGTGCCACCTTGTGTAAACATTGCTGCTTTTAGTGCATCGCAGAGGCAAAAAGATGACACATTAATAGCAGCTCCTGGAGGGTTTCATTAAAATTCAGAGGAAAATATGAAGGCTGGAGCCAGGTAATGTACAAATAGTGAGTCTGTCTCATCTGATTAAACTTGGATACATTGTGAGTGCCTTTCTGGGTGGTAAGAACCAGCATTTCAGCCAGAAGTACCATGTTATTCTTCTTTCTGATAGCTTATCCCTGTTTTCCAGTTCCGCACTCTCTCCAAAACTAACATGCTGGTCCTCTGGACTCCCTTGAGAGCTCGCGTATCTTGCTGACTGGTCTCTGGGCTCTTGTGCAGAGTTGGCAGTCACTGGGCTGGATTTGGGAACTTCTGAATTACTGCAGTCCGATGCTCACCTCCTGGAAACTGGAAATATAAAGGCTTGGCCCTCCTTCCAGAAAGGACAGGGAAGCAGACTCTGGGGGAGTTTCCTGGGGAGGAACAGGTTGGCATTCTCTCCCTTTTATTAACGATTTTCATTGATAGAAGAGACACACTGTAGCCTCCCAACTTTGCAGAGAAAACCTAATGCTGATAAAAGTACCCTCCCTTGTGAAGAATGCTGGGACGTTTTCCTTGGTGTGTAGGTGGGAAACTGACTGTGTGCAGGGAAAGTACTGCATTCCCAAGAATTTGTATGTAGGTCTTGAAATAAAAACAAACTATGCCGAAAGGACTGTGCTCTGGTTTGGTCGACTCAGCCAGCAGGAGTGCTGTCACATGCTCAGCTGTAGCATCTAATTATAGACGGAGTTTGCCGACTGTATTGCCACCTGTATGAACCCACAGAACACAACTCTAGCTCTGACGGTCGGCAGTCATTCGTGTTCGTTATTATAACTCATCAGAGAAATATTGACCATTATGGAAAGTAGACTGACTATCCATCTGGTTTCTTAGAATTCCATGGAACAAGGTGTCAGTATTAGCTGGATTGGTATGTTCTTTTTGCTTATGATTATTTTTTCTTTCTTGGAAATGGTTTTTGCTTATATACCCACTTTGTAGTTAGTGGAAAATTATTTTTCCTCATATCAATCCCTTTTCCAGCTGAGCTTTTCCTGAGTTTTTTCACTGTTGTCCTGATGATGTGATCAATAAAGAGATAATAACATCTCAATAATTACAACAAAGCAAATAATCTTAAGTTTTGTTCCTACATTACCTTTTCACCATCTTCATGCACTGGAGTTTATTTTTTTGTAAACCCACCGAAGGCAGCTGCCTACTTTATCCCTAATGTACCTAAGCAGTGTGAACATGCAAGTAATTGTCAGTTGAAAATAAAAAACTGGCTTCAGAAACATATGTACAATGATTGTTCATCATTTGGCAACTTAAAATGTTGAAGCATGAGGTTCCTGACCTCAAGACCCTCAGTGCTGTAACCGTGTTAGTCTTGTGAAGCTTGAGAGTATTTAGGTAAGACTTGCCATCTGTACCTCTGAAAAGTCAGGTCCAAACAGTGGCTTTGTGAAGGACTGAAACCTCTTATGCATTTTGGTGTGAAATTCAGCCCCATTTAACTCAAACCGTCTTGTTTGATGGTGAGCTAGCTCTGGATAAGCTTAACAGAACTATTTTCAATGAAAAAGGAGCTCTAAAACTAATTCTCTCTTGTAATCAAATTATAACCTGACTATAAACTGTATCTAAAAGTTTGAAAATAATAAAAAGAGCTTCAGTTATTTTACTTTTTTTTCTGAGGCCCTCCTCTTCTTACCTCCTTACCAGAATCATGTGTTATTAGAATGAGGATGTGAAATTGTCCAAAGCATAATTCGCAGTTTGCATCCTACCCAATAATTGGAACAACAGCAAAGCCACAAAGAAATGAAAGGAACCCAGGTCTTCCTGTCGTGCCAGCATTTAGGGCTAGTGCACACTGCTTTCTGTTCCAGGGGCACTGACATTGGAATGGAAGACACTTCTGGATTTGGGACAGATGTGTCTGATGAACTAGTTTGTGAGACCAACAGGAAAGTGCCTTTCCTTCTTGCCACCTTTATCCTGTAAAGTGTGGCTTAATGAGTGCTGACATAGTGACCAAACCTGTCACCTGTGAGACATTTCTGACACACAGTGGACATTGTAGTGATGTTAGTAGGGTCAGAGCTTTTTGGGCCAAAGTTGTTATTCCCAAAGAGGAGCAGTGCACAACGGGAATGGGTAGAAATTCCCAAGTTTTCAGTATTGAGTGAGTTCTACTGAAGTTCATAGCAAAGGGAATTTATGCACAAAAGCTAACTATAGACCTTTATTATCCTCATCATCCTCATCCTCATCCTCATCCTCATCCTCATTAGAATAGTAGTAGTATTTTAGCCGCACTTTGGATACTGAAGTGTGTAGCTGGAAGTCATACTTTTGTTAATAAATACATTATTGGGTAAGCTTCTAGACTGCTTCATCAATGGGTCGAGCATTGCCTTGATTAAGGAAATAAAGCAAAACACAGTCCCTGTGACACTTTTATACCAGGAAGTGGGTTCCATGTATTAACTCCCTCCAGACATTTGGAACCTCGTGGGTAGGTTTTGTTCCCTCCTTCAGACTCCTCATTTCTTTCATTGCCTCTGCTTCGGCCTCTTGTCTTTCACCCTAGCCTCAATCCCCTTCCTTCCTCCCCCCACCAAATCTTTGAGCACTAAATAGAATATGGTATTCACTGCCTGAAGCATTTTAGGAAAAGGCTTAAAGTGAGGCCAGGTGGGAAGGCCAAGGACAAAAATGAATGCAAAACAACAACAACAATATCAAAAAGGGAACTGGAAGTTAGAATAAAGGAAATGGGGCACAAAGGATTTGGAAATGGGAATTGCGAGAGAAAGATACAATGTGACTCGCCAGCATCCTTTGAACATGGTTCCAAGCACATGAGATTGATCATTTCATCCATGTCTCACAAGAACCCTATAAGGCAAGGTTATCATCCCCATATTAGAGGTGAGGAATCAGAACCACAAAAGGAAAATAATTTTTCAGTTGTGAAGTGGCCGTTTCAGGGACCAGACCCCAGGAGTCTGACTCTAGTTTATGCCCTTAACCACTATACTATACTGAAAAAGGGTGGAGTGAACATCACAGCCAAAGATTGCTTGAGCCTTTGGAATATCCCACCAACCCCAGCCCCCCACCTTGAATTCATGTCCCACCTTTTCAAGCCTGGTACTCCTGTCCTTCTTTTGGTTGTCCCCGCTTTTCCATAATGGGTTGCTCTTCCTTTATATAACCCAAAAAGAATTTTTTTAAATGATTTGAAGAAAGTGAGAGGCATAGCTAAAAGCTGCTCATTCCATGGGACCCTGGCCATTGTAAAAACCTGAGTGCGTTTTAAGACACAAAGGACTCTTGTTATCAGGCTTTCCCTCCCATGAGAAAACAACTGTTGCTCTTGTCCTTTTTGTCATGTTATCCTTCCAGTTGCTGGGAACCATGAGAGGCTCTCCGAGGTAGCTTCCAGTCCCTTTGGATATCTTAACAGGAGAGGAGCATGATGCTGTTTGATGGAATTAGACAGGAAGCACTACCAAGCATTTCTCAGAGGTTATTGGGTTCGGTAGTAAAGGCTCCTAATCCAACTCTCCTAACACCTTACACCATAAAAACATGCTCTCTCAGAAAGAAAAAAGTTCCATTCAGCCACGGTGGAGCAGGGAGCATAAAACATTTCTCAAAAATGTGTCCCCAAGATACTTGCTTTGATCAAAGCCAGCAGCATCAGTGTCTATATACTGTAACCTTATGGAACATTCTGCCACAGATTCTCCAGGGGCTTATCCTAATGTCATAAAACTGAAAAGCTTTTTCTTTAAAAGTTTATCAATTCTCACATTAAATGTTTAATTTTGACAGCTACCAAGAAAAATCAATTCTAGCTTCCCCTTTTTTTAAAGGTTCTGGTGAAATTTGCTGTAACCATAGTCTAATTTTCTGTTCCTTTCTGGATGCTAAAGAAATATAGCCAGTGAGCATACTGGCCAGATTAAAAAGAAGGAGGTTGCCTTGGCCTGTGTGGCTCAGTTGGTTGATAGTCATCCCATGCACCAAAGGGTCACCAGTTCGATTCCCTGTCAGGGCACATACCCTAGTCAGGGCATGTGTGGAGGCAACCAATGGATGTTTCTCTCTCACATCGGGGTGTTTCTTTCTCTAAAATCAATAAAAAAAAAAAAAAACATATTAAAAAGAACAAGGGTCGCTGTACCAGGAGATTTTCTTTTCCAAACTAAGTCAACAACCCATATTGTGCACCACAGGTCTCGGTTGGGAATGTGGTGGTGGAGTTCTGCCCTCCTGTGGCACACCCACTCTCTGCCCTCCTGTGGCACACCCACTCTCCTGCCCCCTGTGGCACACCCACTCTCCTGCCCCCTGTGGCACACCCACTCTCCTGCCCTCCTGTGGCACACCCACTCTCCTGCCCTCCTGTGGCACACCTACTCTCTGCCCTCCTGTGGCACACCCACTCTCCTGCCCCCTGTGGCACACCCACTCTCCTGCCCTCCTGTGGCACACCCACTCTCCTGCCCTCCTGTGGCACACCTACTCTCCTGCCCTCCTGTGGCACACCCACTCTCCTGCCCTCCCGTGGCACACCTACTCTCCTGCCCTCCCGTGGCACACCTACTCTCCTGCCCTCCCGTGGCACACCCACTCTCCTGCCCTCCTGTGGCACACCTACTCTCTGCCCTCCTGTGGCACACCTACTCTCTGCCCTCCTGTGGCACACCCACTCTCCTGCCCTCCTGTGGCACACCTACTCTCTGCCCTCCTGTGGCACACCTACTCTCTGCCCTCCTGTGGCACACCCACTCTCCTGCCCTCCCGTGGCACACCTACTCTCCTGCCCTCCCGTGGCACACCCACTCTCCTGCCCTCCTGTGGCACACCCACTCTCCTGCCCTCCTGTGGCACACCCACTCTCCTGCCCTCCTGTGGCACACCTACTCTCTGCCCTCCTGTGGCACACCTACTCTCCTGCCCTCCTGTGGCACACCTACTCTCTGCCCTCCTGTGGCACACCCACTCTCCTGCCCTCCCGTGGCACACCTACTCTCCTGCCCTCCCGTGGCACACCCACTCTCCTGCCCTCCTGTGGCACACCCACTCTCCTGCCCTCCTGTGGCACACCCACTCTCCTGCCCTCCTGTGGCACACCTACTCTCTGCCCTCCTGTGGCACACCTACTCTCCTGCCCTCCTGTGGCACACCTACTCTCTGCCCTCCTGTGGCACACCCACTCTCCTGCCCTCCTGTGGCACACCTACTCTTCTGCTCTAACTCTGAAGCCACTCATTTGGCTCCAAGGGTGGTTCGGATTCCTGGCTGCATTTGTGAATATCAGTACTCCCCTCTGGGCAGGATACCTAATTGTGAGTGTCTAGGCTATTGGGAGTAACTACAACCCCCATGTTTCTCTTCTATTCAATAGAATAAATGTTAACAATATGATCTGGTCTGACTAGATTGCTATACATTTTTTACCTTAATCATTGATGTGCATTTTTTGTTAACATTTCAAATAAGGTTTTTTTGTTGTTGTTGTTGATTTTAGTCACCTACATTCTAAACTCCACGAGGTCAGGAAACTTATTTTTTATTTAATGCATTTTCCCTTCATATACTAGTTGGAGAATATTTTCTAGGTATTTTTTAGAAGTGGTGTGGGTAGAAGTTAAGGATGTGACCTTAGAAGTCTCCTCATCTTATATAGTTCCTGGCCTGGCCCCTGGCTAGCTGTGTGGCTTTGGGCAGGTTCCTTAATCTTTCTGGGCCCCATTTTCCTATTTTGCAAAATGGGGATAGACAGGAATATTGGGAAGTTTTAGGGAGATAATCCACCTGAAGCACAGAGCTTGACAAACAGTAAACTCAAAAAATCCAAACTAATGTTATAATTTCTGTTTATTGTTGTTACATAGTTTTTAAATAGTAAACAGGAGGGTGACACATATAGATCAAAACGATGATTTTCTGAATAGATAACCTAAAATAGGGAAATAAAAATAAACCTTATTATTCAAGGAATAGTTAAAGAAACTGGATGTTTAGCCTGGAAAAACAAAAAGAAATTACAGAAACTATGTTAACTGTTTTCCAATATTTCCGGGGAAGCATAATGCCTTTTATTAGAAATGCATTTTAACTACCAAAAAGACCCCCTTAGGTTGGAAAAAACATGACATTTGTTAGTAAAAATTAATCTTTCTGCAAATTTTATCCAAGGTATGTGTAACTGAAGTTCTAAGCAATGAGACTTGTACTCAAAGATATAAGGATAATTAAGATACTTTAATTATAGTCTGTTCAATTCACCACTTGGATAGCTCTTATTTTAGTTACATAGTAGGTTTCTTCCAGGGAACCTAAAGTTCTTTACACACATAGCCTCATTCCTTCTCATAGCATGCTGTGTTAATCCCATGTTCTCATATGATTTAAGATCTTGATGGTCTATGGATCAGCAGCTCTGGCATCACCTTGGAGCTTGGGTGAAATGCAGTCTCTCAGGCCCCACCCCAGACCTCCTAAATCAGAGTCTGTATTTTAGCAAGATGCCCGAGATTTGAATGCCTGTTAAAGTTTGAAAAGTACTGCTGGAGATGCAGTACTTCCTGGGGTCGCATGGCAAGCATGTCTCCCACTGATTCTTCCTGGAGTAGCTTGTGCAGCTGATGTGTCAGAGACACACACTCCTGCCCCGTGGGGCCTCTGAGGGTCCCTGTGTCCTGTGTTTCCCTTGCCAGGCTTTGTCATCGTGCCCCTGTGTGCTTTCGTCATTTAAGATTTTGTCCCTGTTCATTTCTTCTTAAGTGCTCTGTGGGTAATAGTTTTTTCTTAATTTTAACAAGGCCATTTCAGTCTGGTGACAATTGCATATTCAAAACCCACATAGTATTTATTTAATAATGTTTTTAAAGCACCACTTGTTATGAAAGAAGAGTGGATCTTCCTGAGACGAAGCTATATGTAAAATATGGGTGGAATTGGTACGTCAATTGGGAACTGATGTAGAAACATGTTTTGGTCAGCTATAAACGTTCCTTCCTCAAACGGCTCCCATACAACTAAACAATGAAAGTGCAGAGAATTTTCAATTTGCTTTGCTGCTGAAAAGTAAAGGGAAATTTATGGGGTAATAATGACATTGAGAAGTAGTTGTTTAAAAGAACTGCTCTTTTCATAGGTAACTGGAAACATTTCTAGCTTTAAAAGCCAACAGATGTATTTTTTTTTCCTTTTGTGATTAGTAAGGAAATGAGTAGGAGCAAGTTGGTAGAATTTCTGACATAGATTTCAGAACATTTTGAATCTACTTGTTAAGTTAGATGTTTTAAAATCACTTGACACTTTTGTTTCTGCTACTTAGAGTGCATCCAGCATTTCTCTATTTTGCAACAGTGTTGTAGAAATGAGTATAATCTGAAATTACTGTTCCTGAATATGCTTCAGTGACATATGTATTATTCACTCAAATAATTTTCAGCCCTCAGCCCCTTACCCAGGCTGGCCACACCCCCATGGGGTGAGGGTCCCCACTGGGGGGCTTGGCCAGCCTGCAAACAGCCATCAGCCCCTCACCCAGGCTGGCCAGGCACCCCAGTGAGAACCTCCATCCTGAAGGGGGTCTGGCCAGCTTGAAAACAGCCCTCAGCCCCTCACCCAGGCTGGCCACACCTCCATGGGGTAAGGGTCCCTGCTGGGGGGCTTGGACAGCCTGCAAATAGCCCTCAGCCCCTCACCCAGGCTGGCCATGCCCCAAGGGAACCCCCACCCTGATCCGGGACACCCTTCAGGGCAAACCAGCTGGCCCCCACCCATGCATCAGGCCTCTGTCTATACTAATAAAAGGGTAATATGCTAATTAGACTGAGAGACCTTCCAGGAGACCTTCCAGACGTTCTTCTGGACAAAGTCATGGTGGTGGGGCTGAGGTTGAGGCGGTTAGAGGCCAAGAGGGGAGGGCAGTTGTGGGTGATCAGGCCAGGATTGGGATGGCAGTTGTGGGTGATCAGGCCAGGATGGGACAGCAGTTGTGGGGGGGGGACCATTGTGGGTGATCAGGCTGGCAGGGTGGGGCAGTTGGGGGTGAACAGGCCATCAGTGGGGGTCAGTTGGGGGTGATCAGGACAGTGGGGAGGCAGTTTGGGGTGAGCAGGCCAGCAGGGGGACAGTTGGGGGCAAGCAAGCCAGTGGGGAGGGCAGGTGAGGGCAAGCAGGCCAGCAGGGGTGGCAGTTGGGGGTGAGCAGGCTGGCAGGGGGAGCAGTTGGGGGCAAGCACACTGGCACAGGGGGCAGTTGGGGGTGATCACGCTGGTGGGGGGGAACATTTGGGGGTGAGCAGGCCTGGTGGCGGGAGGCAGTTGGGGGCGAGCAGGCCGGCAGGCAGAGTGACTAGGGGCAGTCAGGCAGGCAGGCAGGTGAGCAGTTAGGAGCCAGCAGTGCCGGATTGCGAGAGGGATGTCCGACTGCCGGTTTAGGCCAGATCCCTGTAAACCGGCAGTAGGACATCCTTCGAGGGGTCCCAGATTGGAGAGGGTGCAGGCCGGGCTGAGGAACACCCCCACCCCCTGCACGAATTTCGTGCACCGGGCCACTAGTATAACTATAAGTCTAGACCTTTCATTACCAATCGAAATTGCTTGAGTTCTAAATGTTCTAAACAACAGCACCCTAAGGTTGCTGCCTGCTAAAGGTAAAGCTTCGTGTCTTCATTAACCCTGATTCTAGAGACCAGAGGAAGGATGGTCTTTGGCATCATCTTTGTTCTTGACTCTGTTTATGTGCCACACTTTCTTTAGTCAATGGAATGGCAATTCATTGAAAGAAAACAGTATCCTCAAATATGTCTTATGCTTTCTGCAAAGGTCTGATGGGTTGCATTGCAAATAGAATGTACAGGTTGTAATACTGATGATGTAAAAAAAATGTTGAGGCTTGAGAACTGTTTTTTGCCATTGATGAATTGAGGTAGATTTAGACTGCCTTTCAGTACAGTTCTGATAACCTTGCATTATGTGAGAGACATTGTAGAAAAAGGATTGGAAGAAAATTATTAGGAGTGTTGGATCATATTGTGAATGCCTGATAAGAAGTCTTTGACTCCAGCCAAATTAGATTGTCCCTGATTTATGAGGGGGTCTCTTAGGTGCTTTTTTGGAGGCAGTTATAATTAGGTAGGAATTAGAGAAAAATTTCAGAGTAGCTTATTGTTATTCTTGCTATTTTATAACAAACTTTTGGAGATGAATTTCATCAAATGTCACTGATTTCTTGGTGAAAAGTTGAAACAAATATGCCCTATTGTTAACATCTATGATAATATAGCTTTGAAATTATAATCTTAGTATAGTTTAGAGATCTATGAGAAACAGGGAAAAACATGTATCACATTATTATACCCAATGTATGAAATTTATAATCTCTCTGCTTCCTTCTCTCAATACCTGAAACCAGTCTTAGTGTTTCCATTTCGTTTTTAGTAGTTAAGGGATAGCAGAACTATGATTATTAGCAATAAATTTTATTTAAATATAATTTAACATGAGAAAACCAAAGGAATATGCAAACTTGAGGCTGTATTTCTCCTTTATGAGTAAATCCAATCATATGGATTGTAAATGCTGAATTATTTGCTCTTTCCTGACTGACTTATCTTGGAGTAATTTATATTTACAACATGCTGTGCACAAAAGCGTGAAAACCAGAACCATACAGTTTCGCTACCATCTGAATTCATAATTTTTTTTTTATTTACATAGTAAATCTGGGATAGATTAGAGTAGAAAACCCCTACACATCTGAGATATGAGAGTGGTAGCAACTTTCAGAGATAAATAAGTTACCTATTAGTCTGATTAAATGTCTCTCCCAGTTACATGATAAATAATATATAACTTTCTTTTTTCACTCTTTTAAGAGTCTTTATAAATATATTTACTTTCTTTTCACTTGTTTTAGGTCTTAGCAACATTTCTTAACCCGCACCCAGCTTTTGATTATAAACAGTTTCAAACAGAGAAATTGAATGGATAGCACATCGAACATGCAGTGTTTATAACCTAGATTCATTGTTAACATTGTGCTGCCTTTGCTTTATCTGTGTGTGTGTATTTTTTGCTGAACAATTTCAGGTAAATTGGGGTAAGCATATTACCCCCTACTTTCTTAAACTTCTAAAAACAAGGACATTCTCCTACATAGCCACAGTGACATTTCAAAAATGCAAAAAGTAATATTTTCATGATATCTGATATCTAGTCCATGTGTAGATTTCCAGAATTGTCTCCAAAATGTCTCTTATAGCTGTTTGTTTATTTCCTGAACTGAGATCCAATCAGTGTTCAAGCTTTACAATAGTGTTATAACTTTACAGTCTCTTACTTTTTATTCTAGAGTGTAGTACAGCTTTTGTATTTTTTTCTATGACATTGACTTTTTGAAAAAGTCCAGGCAACTTGCCTTGGAGAATGTCCCACATTGAGGATGAGTCTGATGGGTTGTTTCTCTTGGGGCCATTCATTTTTTTGTCATCCCTGTATTTCCTCTAAATTGGAAGTCAGGCAGAAAGTTTGGAGATTATTACTTCTTTTAATCTTTCTTTTAGGCTAGGGTGGAGGAGATTAAGAATGAATGTTGTCTTTTCTGGGCAAGTTTCCTTAAAACCCAGACCTCTGTGATATTGAGTTAAGTAGTGAAGTATCTGATTTTATTGGCAGGTAATACTTGTAAGCCTCTGATTAGAGTGTCTGTTATTTTAAAAGACCTAAAAGAAAAGTTAGCCACGCCTTTCCCATCCCTTCCTGGCTCTTCTCCTTTGGCTTCCCTGGCACACAGGACTGTGTGTCCCCAGTAGAGCCTTTTCACACAGTGGGCAACTATCCTGTGTACTTTTCCTTCTGTCTTGCCTACCAACCAGTGAGATCTGACAGCCGGGATGGTATGGCTTTTTGTGGAACTTCTTGAAGCCCAACGCAATGTTGCCACAGACTGATTTATTTCCACTTCAAACTTTCTTCTTAGATTGAACAGGAAAGGAGTTTTCTGAATCCACACCTGCATTGTCTCTGCTTGGGAGGTGGCTGTTTTCTCAAATGCTGGCTGGGTTCATCCTCTCTCTTGTCCTTCGTTTGGCTACTTTCAGTCACATCCAGGCTTTAGGTGCTCCCAGGTGAAGTGAGAAGGTAGGTGTGTATACCAGTGGATGTCCTGTTTTTTAAGGAGTTGTGTTTTCTCTGAACTGAATTTTCCATTGCCCGTGGCATTTTTTTCTAAGTGCTCTGCCAGCTGTATCTGTGGAAACGTGTGGATTCTCTTTGGCTTTCCCAGAGCTCAGTGTATCTGTTGAACAAAGTCCCTTCCCGACAGACATTCTGACTGGCTCTATGGCCTGAAAGTGTGCGTGCCCTGCGACTGAGCCTAAACTTTGCTATAAATGGCAAAGTTACTGAATTGCTGTGGCTCTATGCCAAATGCTGGAAATAATTTTAGGATATATAAACACAGCTTTCATTTGAAAATATTTATATTATAGGCCATTGATAAGCACGTATGTGTGTTACTCATTTTCTTAATGAATTCATTCCTTTCTCCAATTGTAAAAATAAACCTTTATTAATATATAATTTGTTGGAATGGAAATGATTCCAGTAGGATTATCATGACTTCATTATACTCCCTTCTGGAAAGGCATAATGGAATGAATACTTTCATCAAATTTAAAAAAAAAGAAAGAAATATTATTGAATATGCACTTGATAAATAGGAAAGGCTGCTTTCAGCATTAACTTTTAAATATTTACTCAGCTAATATTTTTATGGATTTTTTTTTTTTTGAGAGAGAGAGCAAGAGAGAAAGAAAGGGAGGGAGAGAGAAAGAGAGCATGAGCAAGAGCCAGAGAGAAACATCAGATTGTTTATTCACTTATTCAGGCATTCTCCATGCGAGCCACCAGGGAGGGTCCTGAAGGCCATTAAGACGAGGGTCGGGATTTTGCAGAGCTGTCAGCCTACAAACCTAATGAAGTGAGACTTTTGAGACGTGGAAGGGGCCACAGAAAGCCAGCAGAGCAAGCCCCTTGCTTTTAGGTAAATTAGACATTAACCCCTGCTCCCCGTGAGAAGTTGAAAGCAATAATGGTGCGTGGAACAAATGTAGGAATCAGAACTGGAGCCTGGGTTGTCATCTTTTACTGCACTTTCCCTTCTCTAATAAGAAATCTGTTTTAATTCACTTCATTAGGTTAATATCAAGGATACTAATATTTATAATTTGAGAAATGAGAGTTCAATCATCTGTTTGAAACTTATCTAAGAAGATGAATAAACCTTGTGCCAGCTGTTAGAAGAAAGCATAGCTTTCCTGATTATGCTTCCTGTAAACTGCCCTAGTCGTGAAATATACTCACTTCCTCACCTCTAATGTGACAGAACTCCCCTGCATCTCCATAACATTTCGAAAAAGTAGACTGAGCATAGATATAAACTATCCTTCCTAGCTCTCCCAGGTTTACTGACATTTGTTCCTCCTGAACATAGCCAGCTGGGGCTGAGCCACATAGACCTAAAATGTCCACCTACCTTTCTGTTTTAAATGTAATTTTAGACTTCATTTGTTTTTAAATGTGAACTCAGAAGAGAACATGGGTCCCAGCTATGACTCAGCGTGAGTTCCTATGTCACAGTTCTGCACTTCTGGGACGTTTGCACCTGACAGGAATTGACTCAGGAAACAAAAAGAACAGGAAAGGCCCCTAGGCACACAGGGCATGGCCCAGACCGCACGGAGCGGAACTGGCCATGTGAAATGAAAGCATGCCTCAACATTTTTTCTTAGAGTGATATATGTAGAAGAGAGATGTTAAAAGTGGGAAAGTAATTGAGAATGGCAAACATCTTTAGAATTAAATAGAATAAATCTCAACTTTAATTAATGCTCCAAAGCTTTCGTAGTTGTGTTATCAAAAAGGCTTTTAAAAAGTAACCAGTTTTTGATTTTTAAAAAGCAGAACCTTTAGAACACAATGCTTCCTGTTTTGGTACACAACAGGAAAGAAGTTGAGAGCTGAGAATGAATGGCTGTGATGGGCAAGGGAGTTGAGACAATAAAAAATGGTTCCTTATAGCCCTGGCTGGTGTTCTCAGTGGTTAGAGTGGCAGCCCACGCACTGAATGCTCCTGGCCTCGATTCTCCGTCAAAGGCACATACCCCATTCCCCGCCAGGGCTCATGTGGGAGGCAACCAATCGATGTGTCTCTGTCACATCAATGTTTCTCTCTCTCTCCCCCCCACCCTCCTTCCCTTCCACTCTCTCTAAAAAGCAATGGAAAAAATATTCTCGGGTGAAGATTAATTAAAAAAAAAAAAAGGTTCCTTACAAAGGGGGTTAAATATGTGGTGGGAAAGAGACTAGGCTTTGGGTGATGAGCACCCATGGAGTATACAGATGTTGTATTATAAATTTGTACACCTGCAACATATAATGTTATTAACCAACTAGAGGCCCGGTGTATGAAAATTCATGCACTGGAGTGGGGGGTCCCTCAGCCAGGCCTGCCCCCTCTCACAGTCTGTTCTTCTTAAAATATTAAGAAGAACAGAGATCTTTGTTGGAGTGTGAAAGAATGCCATTGAATTCTAACTTGATTTTACATAGGGGCGGGATGTGACCTGGTGATCAGGGGAAGGCACACCCCATCACACCTCTGCTACTGCCACTGCCAGCAGCGCAAGCCTCGGCCGGCCCTGGTTACCTGAGCCTCGGGCGGCCCTGGGTGGCTGGACATCTGCCATCCGAGGCTTGCCTGTGCCTCGGGCCGGCCCTGAGCGGCTGGACAGCTGCCATCCGAGGCTTGCCTGTGCCTCGGGCCAGCCCTGGGCGGTTGGGGGGCTGAGGGGACGGGGGGACTCTGGAGGCAGGTGTGCGGAGTGGCTGGACCTGCCTGGGGATGGGCCCGGCTGTGCTGCGTGCCTGCTGCCCAGTGGGGCTGAGGGGACTGGGCACTGCCATCTTGTGGCTGTGGGTGCCGACATCTTTGAGGGCGTGGTAGTCAATTAGCATATCCCCTCCTTATTGGCTGTGGTTGCCACCATCTTTGTAAGGGTGTGATGATCAATTAGCATATTCCCTCTTTATTAGATAGGATGTAATAAATGTAATTTTAAAAGATGGTTTCTTCTCTAGAAGCACATCTTGAGCTTCTCTCTTTCATTCCAAGGGCGTGTCGGCTGGGGAATTTTGCCTATAGCTCTGAAGAAATACTGTGATCCTAATGAACTCCCGGGGACCTGGTACTTGTCCTATGGCCCTGAACATTCTCTGCCTCATGGAGGCAATGCGATTTGATACAGTCTGATTGATGATTACTGCCCCTAGTAACAGTAAATCAGAGTCTTTACTTCTCTAGAGAGATTAAAAATCATTTGTTACTTTGCAAGGATCCTGTATTAGTTGCATTATGTTTGTCATCTGTTTTTATTTTTATTATGGAAGACACTCAATGTTGCCATGAATAGTAAATAGGAGAAAAAATTGGATATTTTTTAATCTTGAATTTTATCTTAAGGATATATATGGAAATAAAATATTAAGAAGAACAGAGATCTTTGTTGGAGTGTGAAAGAATGCCATTGAATTCTAACTTGATTTTACATTAAAATGGGACTTTTGAAAAATTTCTTGATTTTAGAGAGAGAGAGGAGGGGAGAGAAAGAGAGAGAAACATTGATTGCTGTTCTACTTATTTATGCATTCATTGGTCGCTTCTTGTGTGTCCTGACCAGAGATGGAATCTACAACCCTGGTGTATGGGAACAACAGTCTAACCAACTGAGCCACTTGGCCAAGGCTTCAGATGGGACTTTAAAGGCATGAATAGACAAAGGGAAGGGCCCACTAGAGATGGTGGGAGGTTCCGTGGTAGATAAACAAACAGCTGGTGATTGGATCAAAATCATGCAGATGTTGTATGGTAGATGCTATGCTGGTAATCGAGCTAGTGCCATAGTGATCAGCAGTTTGCTCAGTACTTAGCCTGATGAATTTGATGGAGTGAGGGGAGAATCCCCCTCCCCCTGAAAGTAGATAGTCACTTGTGTGCATTCTGCGTAGTTCAGAACACTTGAATTTTCAAATGGCCTTTAAAAGGGTCACCACTAATATGTTTAAATAGATGTCATATTTATTAGTATAAGCATTAAGTCAGCTAACACAGTCATTCCTCATTGATTGCAAATTCTGTATTTGTGAATTCTACTTGCTAAGATTTATTTGTAACTCCAAAATCCATATGCATGGTGCTTTTAAGGTAGTTATCAGATGTGTAGAACAGTGAAAATTGTGAGTAGCTGAAGCCACGCTCTGCTTTCTTGTTTCAGTTCTTATACCATAAACAGGACTTCTTTTTTCAGTCCTGACATTTTTGTACTTTTTGTTGGTGAGTCACTGTTTAAAATGCCCCCAAGCACAGTGTTGAAGCCTGTCTCCTGTTCCTAAGGGCAAGAAGACGGGTGTGTCCTGTGGAGAAAATGCATGTGTCAGGCAAGCTTCCTTCAGACATGAGTGCAATGTTAATGAATTAAAAATGTATATCAAATGAGGTGTTTTTAAACAGAAACACACACATAAAGTATGGTTAGGTATTGATCGGTTGACTAAGATGTTGTGATCAGGTCCTGGCCAATGTGGCTTATTTGGTTGAGCGTTGTCTCATGCACTGAAAGGTCGCTGGTTGGATTCCTGGTCAGGGCACAGGCCCCAGTGTGAGGTTCGGTCCCCAGGCAGGTGTGTACAGAATGCCTTCAATGTTTCTCACATCAGTGTTTCTCTCTCTCTTCTTCTCCATTCCACTTTTTCTAAAAGAACATCAATAAAAACATTTAAAAAAAAATAAAAATAGGATGTTGTGACAAGAGAAACATCGCTACCTAACTCTGTTTTCTCTGTTAACAGTGGTTTGGTATTTGCTAATTCAGTGTGGAAGGTAACTATAAAATAGAATTATCATGAATAACAGGGATCAACTGTATGTAGGAACTCCTCTCCTTCCATCCTGCCTGTTTCCTCTAAAGTTTGAAAGACAGCATAGTTAGATCATAAACCATATTATATTACCAAGAGTACCAAGGGTTCTGGCAACCTTTGGGAGCTTCTTGATACCATTTTATAGTTGGTCAGTCTACAAGTGTGGATATATGTTGGTGTGCTGGTCTGGACCCACACATCTAGTAAAGTGACAGCAGTTTAAACTTTAGTTACTTCAGTGAGTCAGTGCATATTGTACTCATTCCTCTTCAAGTTCTGGCAATACCACTATTTCTTTATGTGTAAAAATGGCCTCTTTTGAGCAGCCCAGAGGTGGTTTTCAGTGCACAGTGGTTTTCAGCCAGGGTGCCCAGTTCAGTGCACAATCATATAAAATTAGACTATAAAGGAACTTGCCTGTCTGCGGAAAGAGGTGATTGCAGATTTATAGAAGCTTTTACATCAGAATGGGTGATTTTCTACAGGCTCAAGAAAAAATCCAATTTCAAAAAATTCAAGGGAAAAAGTCTATCTTTCTGTACATCCTATGACTTTATCTATTGTAGTTTCACAACCCTGACCCCAGCTGGGCGGGGGAGGGGAGGGGTAGGAGGATACAACAAAACAGCCCTGTTCTGTAGTTTTGAGGAAATGCTTTCTGAGGCTATTTGGTTAGACAATGAATTAAAGAAATTCAGAACGTCCAGGATGGGCTTTCTGGAAGGGAAATGTGCGAGGCCACAAAGCCTGGGGTTCATTTTCCATAGAGCAGTTGAAAAGTTGTTCTCTGCTTCCAGAACCTTGGGTGCAACTACGTGTATAAAACCCCAGGTTAAACACTGTCTGATATATATGATTTTTAATTGTGGTAAAATACACGTAAAATATACAGTCTTAACCATTTTTAAGTATACAATTCATTAGTGTTAGTATATTCACATTTGCATGCAACCAATCTCCAGCTCTCTTTGAATCTTGCAAAGAACTGAAACTTTACTCATTGTCACTAACTCCCCTTTCCCCCAACTCCTAGATCCCGGAAACCACCATTTTACTTCCAGTCTCTATGAATTTGACTCCTCTAGGTACTGCATATAAGAGAAATCATACAGTTTTTTTTGTTTTTAGTGTGGCTGACATATTTCACGTAGAATAGTGTTTTCAGGATTCATCCAACTAGTAGCATGTGTCAGAATTTCAATGTTTTATATATATAACATTCTGTTTATCCATTCATCTGTTGATGGTCACTTGGGTTGCTTCCACCATTTGGCTACTGCGAATAATGTTGCAATGACTATCTATATATATAAAAGGCTAATATGCAAAGTGTCCCCTCTGGAGTTTGACTGGGAGACCGGGAGTTCAATCGCTCGCTGTGACGTGCACTGACCACCTGGGGGAAGGAAAGCCCTGGCTGGCAGCTAGGAGGCCCCAATTGTCCCTGATTGCTGGCCAGGCCTAGGGACCCTACCCGTGCATGAATTTTGTGCACCGGGCCTTTAGTAGGTGTATAAATATCTGTTTGACTCTTTGCTTTCGATTCTTTAGGTACATACCTAGAATTAAACTTGCTGGATCATATGGTAATTATATTTTTAACTTTTTGAGGAATCACCATACTGTTTTCCATAACAGCTGTACTATTTTACATTTCTACCAGTAGTGTACAAGGGTTCCAGTTTCTCCACATCCGGGCCAATACTTTTTTTTATGTTTTTATTTTATTTTTTTGTTAATCCTCACCCAAGGATATTTTTCCATTAATATTTTTTAGGGAGAGTGGGAAAGAGAGAGGGAAAGTCAGAGAGAAACATCAATGTGAGAGAAACACAACGATTGGCTGTCTCCTGCATGTGCCCCGACCAGAGCCCTGGGCCCGAAAGAAGCCTGCAGCCAAGATATGTGCCCTTGACTGGAATCAAACCCGGGACCCTGTGGTCTGCAGGTCGACGCTCTATGCACTGAGCCAAACCGGGTAGGGCGCCAATACTTGTTATTTGGTGTGAGGTGATATCTCACTGTGGTTTTGATGTGCATTTCTCTAATTAGTGATGTTGAGCATCCATGAAAAAACATCTACTTAAGTCTTTGCCCATTTTTTAATTGGGTGGTCTGTGGGTTCTTTTTGTTGTTGAGTTGTAGTTTTTCTTCAAATATCCTAGACATTAACACCCCTTATCATGTATATGATTTTTAAATATCTTCTCCCATCCTGTGGGTTGTCTTTTCATTTAGTTGATAGTATCCTTTCATGCACAAAAGTTTTTCTTTTTGATGAAGTACAATTTATCTTTTGTTTGTTTCCTGTACTTTTGGTGTTGTGTCCAAGGAATTATTGCCAAATCCAATGTCATGAAGCTTTCCCCCTATGTAGGTTAAAAATAAACCAGATAGAACCAGCTTACCTCACATTACCTTACCTTAGAACTATTCCTGCTGCCTGGTAGATTCTAAATTAAATTTTGCTTAATTAATTTTTGTTAATGAATGAATCAGTGACCATGAAGTCATTTAATCTATTATTTTTCATGGAGAGACATATGAGGGTTGGGAAAGACTTAGGGTAAACGTATTAGCCTCCCTTTGTTAACTTCTTAGCTATTTCAAAGACATAAAAATATTTGCTTTAAATACTGAAAGGTAAACAATTTAGCAGATTTAAAAGAATTTGAGTAAATGTTATTGAATGTTAAATGTGTTGGTTATGTTAAATGTGTTAGACCTTTAAGAGAAAGTGATCCTATATTATTTTCCCACACTAGGGCATCGCCTGTGTGACATTTTGCCTGTGTGATATCCCCGGGCCACCCTCATGCTCTGCAGTATGCATTGTCTACTCTCAGGCTTTTTAATGTAGAAACATAAACATTTTTATCCTAGTAATGTCTTTATGGTTTGGGAATCTGGCTTCTTGTCTTTCAAAACTTGATGTTTATTTTTTTGGTCTGTGCCTTCAAAACACCTGCATTTGAAATCTTTTAGGTGTTTTGAGGTAGTTTTCTCAGATAGTTGGGTTACTTCATGCCAAGAATAAGTTTGGCGTCAAGACTGTATGGTCAGCTCTTCAGAGGATGTATTTATTTATTTATTTTTAATTGATTTTAGAGAGAGGAGAGAGAGAGAGAGAGAGAGAGAGAGAGAGAGAGAGAGAGAGAAGAGAAAGAGAGAGACAGACATCTATGAGAGGGAGAAACATCAATCAGTTACCTCCTGCATGTGCCGGACTGGGGGATCAAACCAGCAACCTTTTGGTGCATGGGATAACGCTCAGCCAACTGAGCCACACTGACTAGGGCGAGGATGTATTTATTTTTATTCATTTTTGTTTGCCTTTTCTTGGGTCATGGTCTTTTCTGATGCTCCCTTTTGCTGTTATCACCTAAAACTGAGTTTACTACTGAACCCAAGATAGCATTTTCCAAGCTTTTAAAATCATGACAACCCCCTGCCCCAGTAAGAAATCCATTTTACATCCTGACCAGTTTCCCACACACATACACACACAACTGAACCTAACGTTATTTGTTGCCACGCACCTAGTTCTTGCTAAGATGTGTTTCCATTTTTTTACATAAAATGCTGGTCACTGAATTGATTTGTTTAGTCATACAGTTTTGCAGACACTGAACACTGGCGTCCTAGAATTTTATTGCTTTGTTTTCTTGCAGCCGTCAACCTTTCTGCTTATGACTGATCACCTGGTACTGTGGGACTCTGTCAGTATTTCAAAGCAATTTGATTGTCAAAGTCATACTAGCTCTGGCTGTGCATTTAGTTTTACTTGTCTCGGCAGCTGCTTCTTGGGAGGTAGGGCTTGCAAAGCAGATTGAAAGGTCCACAGAAACAGCCTTGTACTTGGGGTTGGGGTGAGTGTGCACAAAGGCAGGCTCAGCAGGATGGAAATCACATGTCAACCCACCCTAGCCCTTAAAAGCTTAGGTTTATGCCCACCTGGAATAGCACACCATCACTTGCCTCGTGGACACTGCGAACAGAGGGGCTGTGTTGAGGTTTGCTTCTATTCTTTACAACCCTTACCAGCATGCCTTGTGTGTAGAAAATGCATCAGTCTTGGGTCTGGTAGAGTCTCCTCATTCTCCCTCTTTTTTTCTCCAGTGCTTTTTCTTTCTCCCTATAGAAAACAGGGAATTATACACAGCAAGAGATAGACTGTATGGAATGACTTGACAGGTAACTTGTGTGGGAGGTGGAGACTGCCTGTATGTAAAAGCTTATATTTGAGGCAAATTGGGGGAAATTAATCTTTAAATTAAGGAAAAATATGATTACAAAATTTTAAAAAATGCCATAGAGGAGAATGACTAACAATTATCTCATTGACTGTAGGTAAATAGAGGATTTTAACAGGTTAAATCACTTGTCCTCTAAGGTTGATTCAATGTCCTCTTGAAATCTGAGTTTTCTTATTCAATTCTTTTAAATCCAGAAGGGGCTTGACTCCATCTGAAGAACTGCAAAACCCTAAAGGGACTATTGGGTTAATAAGGATAATTGGATTTCCATAGCAGCTTTTAGGTTTCTTGCTACCCAAAACCTGCCAAGCAGAGCTCTGTTGAGTTTCTTTTTACCCTGTGAAGACCCAGTAGGAGCAAGGAGCTTTTTGTGGGTGAGCTGTGAAGTGGCAGGTCTCCCCCACAATTACCAGTGCCTGGGACATTGCAGACATAAGCTAGGCTTGCACCACTGTGTCAGCATTGCCGCCTAACTCTTAAAATCCTGCTACTGAGTCTGAATTTTCATCTACTTTCTTTTTCATCGGGAAGAAAGAGCCTGTTTCATAAACCTGAGAATTAATAGCTGGTGTATTGTAGTTGGGTGTGTAACCTGGATGTTTTTGTGTCTACTGATTTGCAACTTTGTGACATAAATTAGAGATCATGGATCCAGCTGTGGTGTAATGGTAACTGCCCTGGATGTGGATTTGAAAGATCAAAATTTGAGATCTAGTTGTGTAGCTTTGAGGAAGTCACTTATCCTCGGTACACCCGAGAGCTGTCAGGAGGATGAAATGGGACTAGGTATTGCTGACCTGAGGAATTTTCGGTTCAAATTGAATAGAGCCTTTATTGTTGGGTGTGGGAATTTTGGGGAGATGATCTAGCATCATTGTACAGCGAAGTGCCAGAGAAGTAAAAGTGCGTTTCTTCTGTTCACTTTGTCAAAGGCAGTGTTATGACTACCCAGAACACGTGTCATTAAATCGGGGACAGAGTGTCCATGCAGGGTTAAGAGCATGGGATTGCCATTAGTCAGCAGTGGATCCGAATTATCCCCCGCAGTTTACCGTGTCTGCATCCTTAGAGAAAAGCTTACTTAACCTCTTGCAGACTTCGTCTTTCCTTGAGTTGAAATAGAAATAAGAATTATTATAAGAATTATTTTTTTAAACTCAGAGGGGTGTGGTGAAGGACAAATGAGATAAATTTCTGCAAAGCTCTTTGCACTGTGGCTGACATCCAGAATGTGCTCAGCGTCATTATTTCTTAAAGCCATTGCTTCCGATTCCTCAACATGCTTCTCTGAACAACAGGCTGAAATTCTGTGTGGTCAGGAGTTGGTTATTGATCACCACTGCTCAATATCTTAAAAAATAATAAGCAAGTAAATTTAAATAAATTTGTTTCTTGCTGAATAAATGGCTATATTTTTATAATTAAAATGCCTGCATTCTGTGGCTCCACCTTTTAAATTATTTTGTATCTCTTGCAGTTTCCATGCTCTAGGAAGGAGAAGGCTCCTTTTCCTTCATTATATCCGTTAAACAGAGATACGCACATCTCCAGATTACTTCCTTTTGGTGTGGCGTTGTGTTTTGAGAAGGGGTGTGTCTAATCTGTCGGGAGGAACAAAGCGGCACTGTGGAGATCTGAGATACTGGGAACCATCCAGTTTTCCCCTCCTGACCCTGACTCAAGTCTTTCCTGCAAGTCTTCTGTCAGCCCCGCTCTCTTTCTATCAGCTGCCCTCCTTACTCAACCCAAATAGGTTGTTTCCCAGGCTGATGTCTGCAGAGGTGTTCTTTGTCTAACGGCAAAGAACTTCAGGAGTGCTCACATGTCTCATCGGAGCAAATTTAAGTGGGAAGTGGTGGATGCTAACACTGAATGCCACCAATAAGTTTGAAAATTATACCTACCATAGATGACTTAGTCATTAGTCTTAATGCTTAGAAAACTTTTTAAGTATTGGAGAATTCTGAGCATTTAAAAATACTTTTTAATCTACCTTCACCTTTTTAATCAGATGACTTAATATTCAACGTACTATGAAAAGAGGTTATGTTCTGCCTACCCCAATACCTTCATTTGTTTCAAATAAGGATAGTAAACCCTTTAATTTCAATGACACACAGACTTCAGGTGGAAGTGATAGTCTCTAAAATCATTTGTCCTTGCTATTGTAGAACTTTCCAATCCTGAGAAAGAAGAACAAAGTTGGAGGGATCACAATACCAGATATCAAGCTATACTACAAAGCCACTGTTCTCAAAACTGCCCGGTACTGGCACAAGAACAGTCATATAGGCCAATGGAAAAGAGCAGAGAACCCAGAGATCGACCCAAGCCATTATACTCAATTAATATTTGACAAAGGAGGCAAGAGCATACAATGGAGTCAAAACAATCTCTTCAATAAATGGTGTTGGAAAAAGCGGTCAGATACATGCAAAAAAAAAAAGAAAGAAAAAGAAACTAGACCACCAACTTACACCATACAAAAAATAAACTCAAAATGGCTAAAAGACTTAAATGTGAGACGAGAAATCCATAAAAATCTTAGAAGAATTCATAGGCAGCAAAATATCAGACATATCTCATAGCAATATGTTTACCGACACAGCTCCTAAGACAATGGAAACTAAGGAGAAAATAAACAAATAGGACTACATCAAAATAGAACTTTCCTTTTAAAATCAGCTTGTGTAGATTCTAACCCCCTTCCTTCCAGATTTGTTTTGCTGGCTGCAATAAATTTTTTTTCTTGTTGTAGAAAAGCCTGGGGTTGCATACTTAGCAAATAGAAGAACAGGACACCCAATTGCAGTTGACTGTCATATAAACACTGAATATATTTTTAGTATAACTATGTCCCATGCAAGAGTTAAATTTGAATTTCAGATACACAAGTAAAAGTTTTTAGTATGTCTTTTGCAAAAAATTATTGGTCATTTACCTGAAATTCAAATCTAACTGGTGTTTCTTATTTTATCTGGCAACCCTAACTGAGGTAGGGAATTGTGGGGAGGTGTCTCAGAAATTCAGGTGGGTTATTTTGGCTGCCAGAGGGTGCTGCAGTGTGGTGGCCTTACTGTCTGGGTCTACAGCTCCGTGCCCTCTCTTATAGTCAGAGAGGATAGGATGGAGGTATTGGCTTAGGTAACAAGATAGCTTCCTTCTGAAGGAACACAGTGGGCCAGTCTCCTGGAAAATTGACTTAATGATAGCGTTATTTTAATTATCATTGTCTGCTTTTTCTTCCCAAGATACGGAATAAGCATGAATTTAGCTGGAACAGAGCAGGC
Source organism: Eptesicus fuscus (assembly GCF_027574615.1). Classification (NCBI taxonomy): domain Eukaryota; kingdom Metazoa; phylum Chordata; class Mammalia; order Chiroptera; family Vespertilionidae; genus Eptesicus; species Eptesicus fuscus. The sequence goes on along the minus strand of NC_072480.1, from coordinate 9,445,816 downwards.
AGAACTTAGGTCTTGCTCAGCTCTCAGTGACTCCTACAAGGTTGATCATTTCCCCTTTTTTTTCATGACCCAGGGACTGAGATATCTCAGAAAAATCTAATGGGAATTTGTGAAGTGCTAGATGAGCTTAGAGCCTAAGTCACCTATGTCATCATAGCACAATCCACAGAGTTTTCAACACTATTCTAAGGAACCAGACAAAGTCCTGGTCTCTCTCAAATTAGCAATAGACAAACTCTTTTAGTCCAAACGTTTTAATGAGAGGAAAAGATGCATAAGAGAATGTTCTAAGCTATATTGGATATTGGCTGAGGTGTATTGAGTAAGAACTCAGATCGATGAGCAAAATGTCATAGATACTTACATTAAGGTGCTTTTTCCTCAGTTAGGCCATCCAGGAGGCATCTTCTGTTTAGCGCACAGCAGTACTGAGAGAAGTATGTGAAAGAGTAATCTTCACCTATCCTTCCCAAATCTTAACTATGCTGAGTTTAAAACACTTTTCCTTTAAGGAAAGTTGGATTGACATAAAAACACATGTGTCTGGAATTATCTCTCTGAGTCCTTTATAAACAAATAGGCCAAGACTTGGAAGGGCACACCTTAGGTTACAGAGTGTTTTCCTGGGCTGGACTCCAAAGCCTCCTGACTCTTGAACAATAATGTGCTCTTTCCACGCTGCTTTACATATTTATTTTACAGCAGTCTTGTGCCTTTAATCCATTCATATTCACTTGGAAAACATACTTGTTTCCTTCAGGGGCAGAGGTACACAAATGGTGGAATATTTTCTGTATAGAGGCTCCATTGGCTGTATGCATTGAAGATGAGGGAACTTTTTCTTATTACTCTTCCTCTTTCTTTTTTGTTTTCAGTTTTGTTGACTAAAAATGTTACATTTTAGGAGATGACGCAAAAATGGAGCTATACTTTGTGATCATGGCTGAAATATGTGATTGGAATTCATTTTTAGGTTTAACGGTGACAGTTCACTTATAAAGTATAAGATGTCAGAACTTGGAAGAATCTTAGATTTGCTGTAGCTTAACATTTTCTCACATTAAAGAAAGTGGAGACTCAGAGATGTGAAGTGACTTTACAAAGTTACACAACAGAGTTAGTGGTAAAGCTGAGAGAAGGACCTGGGTTACCTAACTCCAGAGCAGAGCTTTCTCCCAATTCCTGAAGAAAAAGGAGTTCAGTATAGTTTAACTTTTCAAATAACTGAAATATTCTTGTAAGTGCCCAAACTCTAATTTGAACAGTTTTTGCTGGAAGTTGTTCTGAAATGCTGTCTCTTCTGAAGTCTAAAGTGACTATGCAGAGCAGGGTGCACAACATCTGGCCCTTGGACCCTATAAGGCCCAAGAAATCACTTGGTCTGGTCCTACTGAGGCATTAGGGATGAGTTAATTAAATGTTTTACCAAATATAGCAGGCTAATTTTTAAGTTGGTAATTTTGTATAGCCCTTGACTGATGTTATAAATATCCAAATTGCCCTTTGCAGAAAAAAGGTTCCCACCCCTGATAGAGCATGTTGTAACTTTTTCTCAGTCTCATTATTAGCCACACTGTCATGTGAGCATCAGTTATTGCTTGTGGTTTAATACATATGCACTCTTTGCTATTATCCTATCTAATAAAGAGGGAATGTGCAAATAGACTGTTGCGTCATCACAAAGATGGCGGCATCCATAGCCACAAGATGGCAGTGCCCAGTCCCCTCAGCCCCGCTGGAGTCCCACAGTCCTATCAGCCCGGCTGGGGGGGCGGGGGCGCAGCAGGCGCGCAGTGGGGCCAGACCCATCCTCAGCCCCCCAGCTGCCCAGGGTGGGCCCGAGGCACAGGCAAGCCTCGGATGGCGGCTGCCCAGCCGCCTATGGCCAACCGAGGCTCAGGTCACCAGTCAGTGGCAGCAGCAGAGGTGTGATGGGGTGTCGCCTTCCCCTGATCGCTGGGTCGCCTCCTGCCCCTGAGGGCTCCCGGACTATGAGAGGGGGCAGGCCAGGCTGAGGGATGCCCCCTCCAGTGCAGGAATTTTCATGCACTGGGCCTCTAGTAAATCTATAAAACACTCTACCTGTAGTTATACTCAAACTCTAGCATGACAGGCCTCATTAATGCATAGATCTAAACTTAACAACTTTTTGGCATCCTTCCTCGTTGTCAGTTGTCACTTTTTACTACTTTCAGTGGTGATACTTACAATAGCAGTAGAGGCCCGGTGCACGAAATTCATGCATGGGGGGGGGGGGAAGGGGATCTCCTCAGCCCAGCCTGCACCCTTTCCAATTCGGGACCCATCGGGGAATGTCCGACTGCTGGTTTAGGCCCGATCCCTCTCACAATCCGGGACCACTGGCTCCTAACTGCTCACCTGCCTGCTTGCCTGATCACCCCTAACTGCCCCCTCTGCTAGCCTGATCACCCCTAACTGCCTCTGCCTGCTGGCCTGATTGTCCCTAACTGTCTCCCCCCACTCCCGCTGGCCTGGTTGCCCCTTACTGCCCCCCCTGTTGGCCTGGTCACCCCCAACTGCACCCCCCCCCCTGCTGACCTGGTCGTCCCCAACTGCCCCCTCCGCTGGCCTGGTTGCTCCACACAGCCTGCTGTTCAGTCGTTTGGTTGGCCCTCACTAATCCCCCTGCTGGCCTGGTCGCCCCACGCAGCATGCTGGTCAGTCGTTTGGTCATCCCTCACCCCCTGCCAGCCTTGTCGCCCCATGCAGCCTGCTGTTCGGTCATTACTGTGACGGTGTCCTGGACAATTTGCATATTCCTCTATTATTCGTATAGATTTCCCTGCTTCCCAGCTCACTTTGCTGCATTTATTTTTCTGGTGAACCAAGAAATTCCAAACCTCTTGGAATTGTGTATATTTTTATGGGAGGTATCTGTAAGAGTGAGTACTTTTTTTTGGTGAATGGTGGTTTTTTTATTTTATTTTTGTGCTTTTCTGTAAATTTGGATTTTTTAAACCAAAAGCTAGATATTTTTATCCTTAGAAACAAGTCTGTTTTACTTGGATACACAATGTGCATAGTGATATAAAGATTTTGAGTGAGGGTTTTCTTGCCCTGTGACCCATCATTCATTTTCTTCTCATTGGAGAAGGTCTGTAGTGAAATACTACTGATGTTTTAAACTAAGCCCAAGTGCTTGTTTTACTGTGATGTCATTGTTTAGAGAGTCACCTTCAACCACCTCTGTCAGCTCAAACTTCAAAGCACTGTTTTTGTTCTTTTACTATGGCATTTACCACTTTTTGTCTTTTTTTTTCTATGTGCAATTCCTTTCCTCGGCCAGGCAAGGTCCTCTATCATGTCATGTATTCCCCTTGTCTAACACTTGTCAGGTGCCTGGAAGTAAGTGTTTGTTGAATGACATCTGTAGAGGCTTGTCATTACCATTGTTGCTTACCTATGGATTTCAGATTGGTCTTGATAGTTGAGGCTGCCTGCTGAATTACTGCAGGAATGTCAGAAGCTGCTGTATGCAATACATATTAACCTGTCTAAATAAATAAAGTGTTGTAAGGCATTGCATTAGTCATGTTATACTCAGCATTTCTGGGCCAAGAGGGGTAATTCTGCTCTTAGAGGTGGAATAACTGAGGCAGAGAAAGGGAGTTTGGGGTGACCAAGGTCATATAATAAAAATTATTGAATGAAATATATTTTAACCTAATTGTATCCATTAGTTCACTGAAATTATATTTTTATATGAAGGAAACCCCACCTTCTAAAGGCCTTTTGGATAGAAATTCATTAGTGTGGTAGGTCAAATAAAGACACCCCATACATCATTTCTCTTAAACTCACTATTTCTAAGAACCTATTGATGACATTAAGTGAGGCTTTACTGTACTCTAAGTGTAAAATACAGGCCATATTTCAAAGAGTCAATATAAAATATGTTGAATACAGGTTGAACTAATAACATTTTGGATATATTAAATTAAATATTAGAATAACTTTACCTATTAGAAAATTTTAAATTACATAGGTGGCTTACATTATTTTTCTATTTTGAGGTACTGATCTAGAAAAAATAATAATAAGGCTCTATATGCCATGATAGTGTGTAGAAGGTGTTTAGTATTCAGAAGCAAAGTAGATTCCCTTTATATTCTGTAATGTCAGTATCACTAAAAGCAACATGACAAGTCCTGCACTTGAGACCTGTTTTCCTCAGCAAAATGAAACTGAGCCTGTTATACAGGGTGTGGCAAATGTAGGTTTACAGTTGTGAGTACAGAATTATTTTTGTGTTATTATTTTTTAATTGTATTATTTTCCATGTAAACAACTGTAAACCTACTGTGCCTCACCCTGTATGGATAAAAGGTAGATGAAAATACTTAAAAGATGTAAATGAAGCTTTAACAGTTATGCAATGAGATAAAATAGGTCTTTCAAGAAATGCCTTTTATGTTTGCTGTTATTCAAAATGATTACCTGCAATAAAAATGCATATATTTGATATCCTATCTAATAAAAGAGTAATATGCAAATTGACTGTCACTACAACACACAAAATGGCTGCCCCCATGTGGACACAAGATGGCTGCCACAAGAGGGCCAGCAGGGGAGGGCAGTTGGGAGGGACCAGGTCTGCAAGGGAGGGCAGTTGGGGGTGATCAAGCCTGCAGGGGAGAGCAGTTAGGGGTTACCAGGCTGGCAGAGGAGGGAAGTTGGGAATAACCGGGCCTGCAGGGAATGGCAGTTGGGGGAGGACCCAGGCCTGCAGGGGAGAGCAGTTGGGGGGGACCAGGCCTGCAGGGGAGGGCAGTTAGGGGCAATCAGGCTGACAGGGGAGCAGATAGGCATCAATCAGGCTGGCAGGGGAGTGGTTAGGGGGTGATCAGGTTGGCAGGCAGAAGTGGTTAGGGGCAATCAGGAAGGCAGGCAGGCGAGCAGTTGGGACCCAGCAGTCCTGGATTGTGAGAGGGATGTCTGACTGCCTGTTTAGGCCCGATCCTACCCTAAACGGGCAGTCAGACATCCCTCGAGGGGTCCCAGATTGGAGAGGGTACAGGCTGGCCTGAGGGACAACCCCCACCCCCCTGTGCACAAATTTCATGCACCGGGCCTCTAGTATAGTTATAAAGATGTATGGACATTAATGAGTAGAAAAATCATGAATAGTTCTGTCTTGTACTTTTAAATATGTAAGCAATTAGTAACTTGACATACCATAATGATTTGATACTGAGCCTGTTATATCTGGGTGTGCCAAGTGTAAATTCATGAAAAGAGCTCACAGTTTTGTTGAAACTTTCACATCATTGGAGAGATAGGCTTGCATGTGTTAATTTTGAAGCACTCCTCTCCTCCCCCGCTCCTCGCCCCCTCTTGGCACAAGACCAGTTACATTACTCGGAGAAACACTGTCTTCATTTTGTGTTTTCTGGGGAAAATGTATTGGTTAGCATGGTGGAGCTATTCTTTTTAAGTAGGTTTATTGTGTTTTTAAAGGAAAATCGTAGAAACAGGAAAATTCTATACTCTATGCATGTGTTACAGAGAAGTAGATGATTTATCAGAAAATACTGCAATATTGTTTTGAAGATAAAAATTAATTCCTTACTTATTTTTAAGGTTTTGTATTTTGTTTTTTATGCATTTGGTCATTAAGAACCACAATTTAAGAAAAACATTTTCATCTTTACCTGTTGAAACTATAGAATGGAATGATTAACCTATTGTGAGGGTTTCTGGTTAAGAATATGTACATTGATGTGTCACATAATTTGTTGATACCAATAATATTTCCTGCTCATCTCCAAGGCAATAAAGTTTGCTATTTATGCACTTGGTCAGTTATTGGAGAACCAAAATTTAAGGAAAACACTTTCATTTTGACTTATTGAAATCATACAGAGGGATGATTAAGTGTTTATATATGTGTGTGTGTGTATTTATATACATATTATATGGATAACATAATTTATTGAAAGCCACTTAAAAGTTGCAGAAACCTGTAGTTTGCACATTATTATTTTAGATCACCATAATAGATGTTTCCAGATTTTCAGTTTCCTAAAACAACAACAAAAACAGCCCATTAACCTCTAAAGTTTTACTTAGCACTCTGTTTTTTCCTCATAAATCACCCCTTCCCTATCACTTCTTCCTTGATACTAAAACCCCAGCTTTCTCAGGCCTCTCTCTACCTTCCATGTGCTTTACGTAAGTGGTCTGAGACTTGAGGGCTGAAACATGATTGGCCAGAGCTGTAATTTTGCAACCCTTGCGTTTATTAGAATTGCTCTAGGAACTTTAAATGCAGATGCTTAGGCTCTGCCCACAGAGATACTGATTTAATTGGTTAGGTGCCGGACTTGGCTTAAGCCATTTTGAAATGGGTTCTTTGAAACTTGTGGCTTGAAAGCATTAAAACAGATGCATTGTAAGTAAGGTGACCACAGACGTCATCACTCAAGTCTGATGCATTTCTAAACATCCTCAAATTCCTTCTCCTACCCTCAGGTGTCTGATCCAAACATTCTTTTCCAGCATTAAGCACAGCAGGTTGTTTTGTTGCTTTAATACTTCCTAATGTTTCTTTGGTGAACCAGGTTGTGTGTGTTTTGAACTCTGGACGTCCACTTCATTAATTATGCTTTTAAGGTAGTGTAGTGTGATATTTGGCAATCACTGAATTCTGAGGGCCTTTTATCTGGTTCCAGAGAAATGAAATTGTTAGAGAAAGACTAGAAGACAGACTATGAAAAGACCTTAAAGATGATCCATGAACAATATCATGACATTTTGTCCCAGGAAGAGATGACAGTGTCTCGGAAAGTCCTATTGGAGTTGTGTTATAATGTAGGAAGTCCTTTCAGAATCACCATCTGACATTTGGGCAGCTGAAACTCTGACCTCATTCCATGGCCACACCTCCTCATAAATGTAATTGAGAGTGCTTTAATTTTTAGGGCTCTGGCTGGTTTTTGTCCACATCGATGAATTCATTACATATCAGTGAACCTGAGTTATTGCTTCTGATGACTTAGTGCTTATTCCTAAAAACATTTCTTCCATGGCTAAGTGGCATTTTTGCTTTTTATTTTGTTTTGTTAATCCTCACTCGAGGATATTTTTCCATTGATTTTTAGGGAAAGTGGGAGAGAGAGGGAAAGACCGAGAGAAACATTGGTGTGAGAGAAACATTGATTGGCTGCCTCCTGCACACACCCCGACCAGGGCCTGGCTGGAGAGGAGCTTGCAACCAAGGTAAGTGCCCTTGACCGGAATCAAACTCGTGACCCTTTGGTCCACAGGCTGACACTCTATCCACTGTGCCAGACTGGCTAGGGTGGCATTTTGCTTTTTAAAAAATCCAGACCTTCATCGTAGCTGGGTATTGGGACCTGCTTTTGTTTTATTGGGTTGTAAGGTCAAGTGTTTCAAGGATGTTTTAATCCCCAAGATTGAATATTTTTCCGCTGTATTTTCTTTAAGTATTCCTGACATGTACAGATATGCTCAACTATGGTATTCTATGTAGATGGTTTTTTTTTTTAAATATATATATTTTTTTAATTTCAGAGAGAGGAATGGAGAGGGAGAGAGAGATAGAAACATTGATGAGAAGAACCATCAATTGGCTACCTCCTGCACACCCCATACTGGGAATGGATCCCACAATCCAGGCATATGCCCTGACTGGGAATTGAACTGGCAAACCCCCCCTCCTCCCCCCTGTGCATGGGATGATGTTCAACCAACTGAGCCACACCAGCTGGGCTGTGTGGATGGTTTTTAAAATGTATTGTCATTATTAAGGGTTTGATAGAAAAATTTCCCAAGAAACGTGATGCATTAAGTGCTGGTGATGAGAGCCCACCAGATGAGGAGCAGTGCATTTCTGGTCTCTTCTTTGCCTTTCCTCTCTGTTTGCACCCCCTGCAAAGGCAACTCTTGTAGTTATAGTGTGTAAACGGTTTTAGTAGCTCCCTTACATTTTCCTCCTAGAGTAATTAAACATTGCTTCTTGGAAATGTAAACATGAGACTTAGAATTAAGTTGTGGTAATGCATTTGGCAGAGGGATTGTGTATTAAAAATATCCTGAAGTGAGTTTCAGTTTTGCAGATAAGGAATCTGGCTTTATTTAGCAAATTGGAACAATACAAGACCTGTGCCCTGATGTCAGTACTTTCTCTTCCCAGATGAATCTACCTGGGCACAAGACCAACTTCCAAATAGAACTTGAAAGTAAGGAAGTGCACAAAATAGAGACAGAGCCCTATAAACTAAATTTTTATGCTACAGTGCCATAAAAATAACTGATTTGCTATCAAAATAAGCTTAAAACAGAACTGCCGTCCGACAGATGAATTTTCCTCTGCCTGTAAGATGAGAAGTATCCCTTATCCCGTCCTTGGTTGTAAGCCCAACCTGTAAAATAAAATAGCAGCATGGTGGGTGCCAGTGCCTCAGTAGCCCTGTAGACTGCTGTTTATTATTTAGTGAGTTTCTGAAAATAAAAGTAGGTGTAGTTTCTCAAGTTACTTCCTTCCAGATTCTGCCCAGAGAACTTTAAGTAGTATTATATTGGAAAACAGTGGTGAAGTATCATTTGTAAAAAAAAAGGAAAAACAAAATGCCCCAGAATAAAATCTCTTGTTTCTATGTGATGGTAACTGATCTGAAATATTTGTTGTCTACGTGTCTTGGGAGGCATGAACAGTGCTCAAAGCTGTCAGGCCCTCTGTGTCAGATGAATAGCTCCCAGGGCGGGCTTCTGGCTGACGTTGAATAATGTGCTTTCGGTTGTTTATACTTGGATGGTTTGGATGAGAATAGTCAGGGAGTCAGCCTTTTGTTTCAGGCATAGGAGTGTGAATTAGACACAACTTTGGACTGGGGACTGGGGAATTGGTTCTCATCCTGGATCTGTCACTTACTAGCTGTGTGGGCAAGTCACTTCGCTTGTCTGACCTCCCTTTTTCCTTTTGTAAAATCAGGATGTCAGTGAATCTGTATGGGCCCTTCTGACACAGTGTTTTTGTGAGCTGGAGCCTGCACATGTGAAGTAGGAGCTTCAGGAAAGGGTCTTTGAAGCTGAGCATTCTTACTTGTTACTCAGGGAGGCTGAGAGAAGTGGCCCAAGGACCCAGAGCAGGGTTCTTGCAGGGTGAATCTCAACTTCATTCAAGTCTCCTCTGGAGGTCACCTCTGTTTGATGTCATTGGTCCTTGCCTAACCCTTCTCTTCAAAAAGCATATGCCAGGCCTTCTCTCTGGGGTAGTTAAGTCATCTTTCTGTCTTAGATTAATTTATTCAGATTCTCATTAGAGAAGGATAGTTTTTAAGAAAGTTCTTGAGGGATAATAAAAGCTCTCATTCAAGATAGTCCCCCAAACTATTTTTTATCATGATAGGGTCATCCCTCATTTTGCCTTTGCGCATTCATTTAATAAATATTTTTGAGAGTCTCCTCAGTACCAGGTATTACTAGGTATTTGGACACAAAGATAAATCAGACACAGCCCCCATCTTGGAGAAGTTTTACACCCTAGTAGTGATGCCCTCAAGCTATATATATGTGTGTTCATATATATGAAATTATAGCTACTTCAAATTTTAGCAAACCCTGGTATGTAGGAAAATTATTCTTTTGTGTTAAGTGCACTGAATTTTGCTTTGAAAACTTTTCCTCAACTTACAAGAAAAGTTGGTGCAAAAAATTGTAAATACAGATCCATCTTCTGCATTTACCATGATCTGGCATTATACTACAGCAGCCCCTCATGAAGGCCTCAGTGGGCATTTCTTTAAAGCTTAAGTTTAATATAAACCAAAACAACAACAATAACAAAACATAGAGTACCCAAAGTATTTTGTAAGGTTTCTTTCCCCATTGTCACTGATCATTTTTACCTGTCAGTTATGTTTTCTTTCTTAAGTTTTGCCTATGAGGAGGCCCAGAGTGCCTATGTGGGTAGCCAGGAAGAACTTTACTGACTTCATAGCACCCCCTCTGTTGTGTTAGAGGAAGATGGGGGGCGGGGGAAGAGAGAGAGCGGGAGATATAGAACTGGCCAGGGCAAGGATAATATTTTTTTATATAGTTGTACTTTTACACTCTTTTATGATAAAACAGAATACTCACCAAGTGGGTGAGAGTGTTGCTTTGAGCAGTTTGCTTTTCATCTCTTCATCCTTCAGACATTCATTTAGTCCCTTCTCTATGATCTATAAGCTAGAAGGATTGAGAGATGGGCAAGATACAGGGTTACTGTGTATGCGTTTTATTGGACTACAAACATAAAACCAGTATTGTATTTTTTTTCATACGTAATAGAACTGTTTATGCAACTGTGTGCAGATCAGCCCCGAGTAACTTGAATTAAATGGGTTGTGCTAAAAGAAGTTACTATTAAGCCCTGTGATAAAGTATTTGTGGAAAAAAAAAAAAGAATTTCTAAAAACTGAAATCTAAGCATGGTCATTTCTATGTCCTGGATGCATTTCTATGGTTTTTCTAAAATCAGGGTATTCTGTATCTTCTATGTTGTTTGAATTACAGTTGCCCAACCACCTGCTTGGTTAATAGAGTGTACTACTAACTAAGTCAGTGACACTGAACCCTTCAAAGGAAAGAAAACAATTTATCGTTGTACAATCTTGGCTATTAAATAGATTTTAATTCTCTTCAGCTTGGGTGTGATTTACATACTTCTTAACCAACAAGCGTCTGCAAGTATTTTTGCTTGCAGAAGCTCATTGAGAAATCAGTGCAATCCTGACAGTGTCTCTAGCAGCAGGCATTAACTTGCAGAGCGTTGTAAGTGAATTGGACCTCTAGTATCAGTAAAACTTTTTTATTCTTTTCATGCCACCATGGGAGTTTAGAGCTAGAAGACTGAGTATAATCAGTACCATTCAAATAATACTGATTTTTAAATAAACCCAAGGGACCTATCAAAGATCAAAAGAACTCATGAAATGAGAGGTAAAAGAAATCCTCAGATTGTTTATTGAAATTAATATATGCTATGAATTAACCTAAGAAAATTGCTTTCTAATTTGAACAACTTGACAGCCTGTAGGATTTTCTAGCAACATTCAAGAACACTATGGTAAAGCTGGCATTTCTGTCGACATCTTTTTACATTTGCTTTCATTTTTGTAAAAAGTTTGCAATTAGTCATTTTGGTAAACAGCTCTGTTGTTGAGTCATACTCCTCTCTGAGATGAAGCCTTTTGGGAAAACAGCATTTGGAGAGAGACCCACGGTGTAGTAGCTGATCCCACTGGCATGTGTCCCAGAGTGAGCAGGGCTGGAAGCTTTTAGTGTAGCTAAAAGATGCCTGCTCTGCACTGAAATTGAGCACGGGACTTTAGACCAAGCTTTACATTATAATTCCAAGGAGAGCAGCTGGTGAAGGGCTGCAGATTGTATGTAAGCTAGAGATCAGTCATCTGGGGTCTTTAATGCAATCTTGCCTCATCTTGGGAGCTATTTGATAATAATGATAATAGTAATAATGCATACTCTTGGTGAAAGATAATGCTTGTGGTTATTAGAATGTGTAGACTGAGTACGGGCTTTGACATAAAGGTGATAGTGGTGGTGGAAGGAAAATCTATAATAATAAATATAATATGCTAATTAGACTGAACGACCTTCCGGACATCATCCCCATGCAGCAGTGGGGGCAGAGGCAGAGGTGGTTAGGGGTGATCAGGCAGGCAGGGAGAGTGGTTAGGGGCGATCAGGCAGGCAGGCAGGTAGAGCGGTTAGGGGTGATCAGGCAGGCAAGCAAAGTGGTTAGGAGCCAGCGGTCCTGGTTTGCGAGAGGGATGTCTGACTGCTGGTCTAAACCAGCAGTCAGACATCCCCCGAGGGGTCCTGGATTGCGAGAGGGTGCAGGCCGGACTGAAGTCCCCCTTACTCCCCTGTGCATGAATTTCGTGCACTAGGCCTCTAGTCCTAATATATAAAAACCCTGGGTCTGTCACGGCCGGAGGCTTGATCAACCAGAAGTCAGTCCTGCAGTCAGTGCTGGGTTGCCGTGGCGACCCAGCACTGACTGCTACAGCAGCAGGCTCAGTGACCCAGCACTGACTGCTGAGGGGGCTGCGAATCAGGCTGGGAGAGAGGCCTGAAGAGAGAAGCAGGGTCTGATCCGTAGCCTCTGTGGCAGCTGTTGATCAGCACATGCCTCTCTCTTTCTCTTTGGGCCTGACCAGCAGCCGCGCCTCCATTTCTCTCCAGGCCTCAACCGGGGCTGCTGATCAGCCCTGCCTTTCTGATCAGGCCCCGTTGATAGGCCCAGAGACGCTGACTGGCATAGAAACTGACCAATCAGAACCAAATCTGTGTCAACTGTGAAGAGCCAATGCCTGCCTAGAAGGTGGAGCTTTTGACACTGACTGGCATAGAAACTGACGAATCAGAACCAAATTGGCTGGCAGAGGAGGGCAGTTGAGGGTGAGATCAGGCAGGCAGGGGAGGGAAGTTAGGGGAGATCAGGCAGGCAGAGGCAGTTAAGGGTGATCAGGCCAGCAGGGAAGGGCAGTTGGAGGCAAGATCAGGCCGGCAGGGGAGGGAGTTGGGGGCAGCCAGGCTGGCAGGGGAGGGCAGTTGGGAGTGAGATCAGGCTAGCAGGGGAGGGCAAATGGGGGCGATCAGGCCAGCAAGGGAGGGCAGTTGGGGGTGATTGGGCCGGCAGGGGAGTGGTTAGGGGGTGATTAGGCTGGCAGGCAGAAGCAGTCCCTGATTGTGAGAGGGATGTCCTAAACCGGCATTGGGACATCCCCCGAGGGGTCCCAGATTGGAGAGGGTGCAGGCTGGGCTGAGGGACACACACACACCTACCACCACCACCACCTCCCCGCCCCAGTGCATGAATTTCATGCACCAGGCCTCTAGTATTTAATAAAAGAATGGTGATGAGAAGGTTAATATTTTGCAGGATAAGGAAAGCCATACCAGTATATGTATGATCAGTTTAAGAGTCTTACATAAAATGTTTATAAAGTGTTAGCTGTTCAGTATCAGTAAGACAAAGTTCCCAATCTTTAGCTTCTTTGATAAAAGTGTCCTGCATTTATGTAAGATTGTAAGATTTGTGGACAAAATAGAACACTCCACAGTAAGAGCTTCCTTTATTCATTTTTGTTCTCTGGTGCTTGATTTGACTAGTTGGAGTTTGAGAATGGATGTGTTCTGTGCCTTTTTAAGGACAGGACTTTGAGAACCGACCAGGACCCACTGAACTTAGTCTCAGACCAGGACCCACTGAACCAGTCCTGCAGTTTCTCCCTTGATGAGTCTATGCTCATTAAGACTTGAGCTGTTGCAGCTGATAACCCACATTTCAGTGGAATTCACTCTTTTCATTTTTCCATGGTGAGAGGACGCACATGCCTCTTAAAATGGTGGTTTGAATTTGCTGAGAATAATTAGGAGATCCACAAAATTGAAGAGCCTCGTAGGAAAGCAGGGAAGCATGGAGGTATCTGTTGTGAGAATATCGCAGGGCAGGGAGAGGAGTGGGCAGGGGGAGAAAACTCCTTGCAAAGTTAGAATTTAGTTGCATAGTCTGGTGACATAATTGTTTTAGTCAGGATGAAGAAAAAAGAAAAACTATTAACACCTTTAGAATGACTCGCTCTATTATTGACAGGAAAATCTCAATACTGTGAGCTTAATCTAGTGACTCCAAATACGTGAATTGACTTTTCAAGATACATTTTTACCCTTCTTACTGCATTTACTAGTATTTGTGGAGTGGAATGTTGTATTAGGCAGATTCATCATGATCAGTAATCTTCCTACCACTGAAACTCTTCCTGTAACTTTCTTAACTTTCAGTAGCTCTCAAAGCCCCTGGGTCATGTGCACAGAGACCCTTGACAATGAACTCAGCTTCATCGTTGGCATTACCCCTGTTCTGACCAAGTTCTAACCATATCCACTTGCTTACCATTCATGGCTGTACTATTTTATCTGCTTGCCTGCCCAGCCCTCTCCCTTGGCACAAATGCTCAGTGATGTCCCATTGGCATGTTCAAGTTGAGCTAAGTGTCTCTTCTTCCTGGATACCCTCAGTCTTAGGTAGGACTACCCTCTTCCAAACTCCCTGAACATCCTCTGCATGCTTCTGTGTCCCAGTTCTCTTGCCATGAAACAAGTCACCCAAAAACAGCAGCTTAGAACACTGGAGATCATTTCTTTTGCTCATGAATCTAGAGATGACTGGCCACAGGGAAGGAGTACTGTCTGGAAGGCTCATGAGGTTGGATCAGAGGGTGCTGGTAATTCATCCCAGAGGTGTCTTTGCTGGCAGGTCTGGTGCTGGGGCTGGAAGAGTTGTACAGTTGGGGGCTGGTACTGCTGAGGCTCCTTGGGGCAACTCCCTCTCTGTGCCATTTCTCCACATGGCAGTCTCAGGGAGCCAGGTTCTTCCCTGGCAGCTGAAGGCTCCTGGAGTAAGTGTCCCAAGAGAGATTGGCAGAACCTGCTTAGCCTTGAAAGTCACGCAGTCACTTTTGCCGCATTGTTTTCAAAGGTCTGTTCCCTTTTGGAGGAGTTACATAGACTCCACCTCTTGATAAAGAGGAGTGTCATAGAATTGGAGGGCATGTTTCTTTTTTAAAAATATTTAATTGTGGTAAAATACACATGCCATAAAATTTACTTCTTAACCATTTTAAGTTTTACAGTTCAGTGACATTAAGTACATTTACATTATTATGCCACCATCACCACTATTCACCCACAGAAACTTTTTCAAACTGAAACTTTTTACACATTAAACACTAACTCCTCATTTTCCCATCCCCCCAGTCCCTGGCAATCACCATTCTACTTTGTTTATAAAGTTTTTCTTTTCAATACTGATGTCAAAACCTAAGAATGAGCCCTAACTGGTTTGGCTCAGTGGATAGAGGGGCGGCCTGTGGACTGAAAGGTCCCAGGTTTAATTCCAGTCAAGAGCATGTACCTTGGTTGCGGGCACATCCCCAGTAGGAGGTGTGCAGGAGGCAGCTGATTGATGTTTCTCTCTCATCGATGTTTCTAATTCTCTATCTCTCTCCCTTCCTCTCTGTAAAAAAATCAATAAAATATATTTAAAAAAACAACAACCTAAGAATGATTTACATATTATTGGCTATGCTATTTGAAGCTTTATTCAGTGCCATTTCTTTTTCCATTTTTATGACTTTATTGGGGTAACATTGACTAATAAAATCATATAGGTTTCAGGTGTACAATTCTACAGTACATCATCTGTACATTGATTTTATGTGTCTCCATATCCAAACCCAAGTCTCCTTCCATCACCATTTCCCCCTCCCTTTATCCTCTTATACTTCCTCTCTGGTAACCACCATACTGTTCCCTGTGTCTATGAGGTTTTTTTTAAATTTTATTATTAATCTCTTCACCTTTTTCACTCAGCCCTGCAACCCCCCTTCTCTGTTTGTTCTCTTTTTCTATGAGTCTGTCACTATTTAGTTTGTTGGTTTATTTTGTTCATTACAATTTCACATATAAGTGAAATCATTTATCTTTCTATGACTGGCTTATTTCACTTAGCATAATACTCTCCAGGTCCATCCATGCTGTTGCAAAAGGTAAGATTTTCTTCTTTCTTATAGGTTAGTAGTATTTCATTGTGTAAATGTACCATAGCTTTTTTTATCCGCTAATCGACTGAAGGACACTTGGGCTGCTTCTAAATCTTGGCTATTGTAAATAACACTGCAATGAATATAGAGGTGCATATATTCTTTCCAATTAGTATTTCGGTTTCTTCAGATAAATTTCCAGAAGTGGAGTTGCTGTGTCATAAGGCAGTTCCATTTTTAATTTTTAAGGAAACTCCATGCTGTTTTCCACAGTAACTGCACCAATCTGCACTCCCACCAACAGTGCACAAGGTGTTCGCTTTCCTAAAACCACATCCTTGCTAACACTTATAGTTTGTTGATTTATTGATGATAGCCATTCGAACAGGTGTGAGGTGATATCTCACTGTGGTTTTAATTTGCATTTCTCTGATGACTGGTGACCTTAAGAATCTTTTTATATGTCTATTGGCCTTCTGTATGTTCTCTTTAGAGAAGTGTCTATTCAGGTCCTTAGCCCATTTTTTAATTGGATTGTTTATTTTTTTGGTGTTGAATTGTACACCAAAATTTTTTGGATATTAACCCCTTATCAAATGTATCATTGGTGAATATGTTATCCCATTCAGTGGGTTGTCTATTCATTTTGTTGATGTGTAAAAACTTCTTTGTTTGATGTACTCCTACTTTTTTAGGTTTTGTTTCCCTTGCCTGAGGAGATATATCAGAAAAAAAACATTGCTGCAAGAAATGTCTGATATTTTACTCCTTTGTTTTTTTTCTAGGATTTTTATGGTCTTGAGTCAATCACATTTAAGTCTTTACTCCATTTTGAGTTTATTCTTGTGCATGATATAAGAAAGTGGTCTAGTTTCATTGTTTTGCACATATCTGTACAATTTTCCAAACACCATTTATTGAATAGACTGTCTTTACCCCATTGAATGTTTTTATCTCCTTTGTCAAATATTAATTGACCATAAAGGCATTGGTTTATTTCTGGTATCTCTATTCTGTTCCATTGATCTATAGTTGGTTTTTATGTCAGTACCATGTTTGATTATTATGGCCTTGTACTATAGTTTGATATCAGGTAGCATGATTCCTCCCACTTTTTTCTTCTTTCTCAAGATTGCTGTGTCCATTCTGGGTCTTTTATGGTTCTGTATACATTTTTGAAATACTTGTTCTAGTTCTGTGAAATACACCATTGGTATCTTGATAGAAATTGCATTGAATTTATAGATTGCTTTAGAAATATGGACATGTTAATGATGTCAATTCTTCAGATCCATGAACATAGTATATGCTTCCACTTTTTGGTATCTTTTCAATTTCCTTCTTCAGTATTTTAGAATTTTCCAAATACAGATCTTTTACATCTTTGGTTAAATTTATTCCTAGCTTTTTTATGTATTTGTAAATGGGATCATTTTCTAGTTTTCTTTTTAAAAAATGTATTCATTGATTTATTGATTTATTTATTTTTTTAGAGAGAAGAAAGGAGAGTGATAGAAAGATAGAAACAGGGATGAGAGAGAAAACATGGATGAGAGAGAAACATTGATTGGCTGCCTCCTGCACTGGAATCAAGCCTGCAACTTGGGCATGTACCCTGACCAGGAATCAAACTGGGGACTTGTTGGTGCATGGAACGACACTCAACCACTGAACCACACCAGCTGGACTAGTTTCTTTTTCTAATAGTTCATTATTAGTGTGTAAAAATGCAACTGTTTTTTGGATGTTTATTTTCTATCCTGATAATTTGCTGAATTCATTAAGCAGTTCTAATAGTTTTGTGGTGGAAACTTTAGGGTTCTCTATCATGTCATCTGTGTATAAAGATAATTTACTTCTCGCATTCCAATTTGGATGCCACTATTTCTTGTTCTTGTCTGATTGCTGTGGCTAGGACTTCCAGTACTGTGTTGAATAAGAGTGGTGAAAGTAGACATCCCCAGTAGGCACGCCCCTTACTGGGGATCGGGCCCACAACCCGGGAATGTGCCCTAACTGGGAATTAAACAGGGACCTCCTGGTTCACAGGTTTCCTGATCTTCAGCAAAATGCTTTTAGTATTTGCCCATTGAGTATTTGCCTGTGGGTTGGTTATACATAGCCTTTATTGTGTTGAGTTATGTTCCCTTTATTCTCACTTTGCTGAGAGCTTTTTTTTTTTTTTTAATCATAAATGGAGGCTGGATTTTATTAAATGCTTTTTAAGCACCTACTGATATGATTTTTATTCTTCATTTTACTTATGTGGTGTATCACATTTATTGATTTTGCAAAAAGTGTACCAACCTTCATCACGGTGTATGATCTTTTTTAATGTATTGCTGGATCCAGTTTGATAATATTTTGTTGAAGATTTTAGCATCTATGTTTATCAGCGATATTGGCCTATAATACTCTTTATTTGTAGTGTCTTCATCTCGTTTTGGTATTAGGGTAATGCTGGCCTCATAAAAAGAGCTTGGAAGTCTTTCTTACTCTTGAATTTTTTGGAATAGTTTGAGGATAGAATTTAATTGTTCTTTGAATGTTTGGTAAAATTTACCTGTGAAGCCATCTTGTCCAGGATTTTTGTTTGTTGGGAATTTTATACACACACACACACACACACACACACACACACACACACACATATACACACACACATATATATATATGTGTGTATATATATACATACACACACACACACATATTATTGATTTTTTACAGGGAGGAAAGGAGAGGGATAGAGAGTTAGAAACATCAATGAGAGAGAAACATCAACCAGCTGCCTCCTGCACACCCCTTACTGTGGATGTGCCCACAACCAAGGTACATGCCCTTGACCGGAATCGAACCTGGGACCCTTGAGTCCTCAGGCCAATGCGCTATCCACTGAGCCAAACCCGTTAGGGCAGGGAATTTTTTTATTACTGCTTCAATTTCATTAGTTGTAATCAGTGTAATTCAGATTTCCTGATTCTTCCTTATTCAGTTTTGGAAGATTGTATGCTTTTAGGGTATCCATTGTGTCCAGCTTATCCAATTTGTTGGCATATAGTTGTTCTTAATATTTTCTTACAAAATTTTTTATTTCTGTAGTGTCAGTTATCACTTCTCCTTTTTTATTTCTGATTTTATTTATTTGGGTCCTCTTTGTTTCTTGATGAGTCTGGTTAAAAGATTGTTAATCTTGTTTATCTTTTCAAAGAACTAACTCTTGGTTTCATTGATCTTTTATATGTTTTTTGGACTATTTCATTATTTTTGCTCTTATATTTAATACTTCTTTTATTCTACTCATTTTGGGCTTTGTTTGTTGTTCTTTTTATAGTACCTTTAAGTGTAAAGTTAGATTGTTTGATGATTTTCTTGTTTCTTGAGGTAGTTCTGTATTGCTTTGAATTTCCCTCAAAGGACTGCTAGACTTTGGGTTATTGTGCTCTCATTTTCTTTTTTTTAAGGTTTCTTTTGATTTCTTCCTTGATCTTGTTAACTAATTCATTGTTTAGTAACATGTTATTTAGCCTTCATGTTTTTATGTGTTTTTCATTTTTTTAAAATTTTTACTGATTTCTAGTTTTTTACCATCATGGTTAGAGAAAATGCTTGACATGATTTCAATCTTCTTAACTTTATTGCAACTTATTTTGTGTCCTAAAATAGGCTGTATACAAGAGCATGTTCCACGTGTACTTGAAAAAAAATGTATATTCTGCTGCTTAGGGTGAAATGTGCTGAGGATACCAATTAAATCCATCTGATATTGTGTGTCATTTAAGGGTGCTGTTTCCTTGGTGATTTTCTGTCAGGATGATCTAGCCATTACTGTTAATGTAGTGTTAAAATCCTATATTATGACTGTCGAGCTCTTCCTTTATGTTCATCAAAATTTGTTTTATATATTTAGGTGCTCCTGTGTTGAGTGTATAAATGTTTACAAGAGTTATATCATCTTGTTGGATTGCTCTCTTTATCATTACACTACAAGCCCAGTGCACGAAATTTGTGCATGAGGGAGGGAGGTCCCTCAGCCCGGCCTGCATGCTCTCTAATCCAGGACCCCTCGGGGGTGTCCAACTGTTAGTTTAGGCCCACACTTTTAACAGATGACAGCTCCATTGTTGTTTCTTTCTTTTCATGCTTAAACCCATTGGAATTAGTAGGTATTCAAAGTGTGTATACATTTTGGGGGGACACCCTGTATATCTATAGTCAGCGGTGAAAGAAACCAATGGTGGATTTGGAACCCCCAGACAGGGAACCTCGCTCACTCCCCACGTCTCCCCACTCCACTTTCCACCTTCATGGGCAGCAGGAGAATCAATGCTTTCTCTCATTAACTCAGAAAAGCACTTCCTGTCACCCGCTGCCCAGCAGGAGCGTGCTAGGCTCCAAGCGAGTGAGGCTCAGTCAGGGCAGCCTTCGCTCATGGGTGCCGGCACCCCGAGTGCACAATCCTCCTCTGCAGTCGCCCCGACTCTCCCACCGTTTCACTGAGAGGACGGACCTCCTTGCCTCCTCTGGGTTCCCGACCTCGAATGCTGACTGAAGGCACCTCAGCGAGGGCCGCCCGCGCCCACCAGGTGTGTCTGTCCGCACCTGCTCCCGCCTCAGCACCTGCATTAGCCCCACGGGGGTGATCTCGTTGTCGCACTGGCCGCTGTGGGAACAGGGCGTCACCACTCCGCCCTCTCACTGTCATCTCACAGGCGCCTGCCCCGAGCGCCCAGACATGCTCCAAAGGACGTGAGTGTGCCCAAGGGGACGTGTGCACGTTGTGTGTGGGATGCAGGCACACCGGGGTTGATGGAAGTGCGGCGGGGGGGGGCAGGGGGAACTTGCGCACACCATGGTCTGGGACTGTCGCGCTCGCGCGTGTGGGTTACAGCGGGCTGGGGGATGCTTGCACACGACGCGGGGGAGAGGATGTGTGCACCAGAGGCCTGCGCCTGCGCAGCTCTGCAAACCCGCGTGGCGCAGCCAGGAGGATGTCAGTCTGGCCCACCACCATGGCTGTCCCTGCGATCGCACACCTTCTGGGCCAGGAGGCGGGACTGGCGCAGCTGCTCCTCAGCGCTGATGGCCCGCAGGTGCTGCTTCAGCTCTGCCCACAGGCTCTGCTTGTCGCCGCTCAAAGCCACCGCAGCCATGTGGGCAGCATACAAGTCCTTTGGTTGATCTCTCCCCCTTCTCCCCACCCTCCCCTACCTTCCCTCTGAGGTTTGATGGTCTGATCGATGCTTCTCTGTCTCTGGATTTGTTTTTGTTCATCAGTTGATGTTGTTCATTATATTCCATAAATGAGTGAGATCATGTGATATTTATCTTTCTCCGTCTGGCTTATTTCGCTTAGCATTATGCTCTCCAGTTCCAGCCATGCTGTTGCAAATGGTAAAATTCCTTCTTTTTTTTTTTTATAGCAGTGTAGTATTCCATTGTGTAGATGTACCATAGTTTTCTGATCCAGTCATCTGCTGATGGGCATTTAGGCTGTTTCCAAATCTTAGCTATTGTAAACTGTGCTGCTATGAACATAGGGGTGCATATATCCTTTCTGATTGGTGTTTCTAGTTTCTTGGGATATATTCCTAGGAGTGGGATCACTGGGTCAAATGGGAGTTCCATTTTCAGTTTTTTGAGGAAACTCCATACTGTTCTCCACAGTGGCTGCACCAGTCTGCATTCCCACCAGCAGTGCATGAGGGTTCCTTTTTCTCCGCATCCTTGCCAACACTTGTCGTTTGTTGATTTGTTGATGATAGCCATTCTGACAGGTGTGAGATGGTACCGCATTGTCATTTTGATTTGTATCTCTTGGATAATTAGTGACTTTGAGCATGTTTTCATATATCTCTTGGCTTTCTGAATGTCCTCTTTCAAAAAGTGTCTACTTAGGTCCTGTCTATTTTTTTATTGGATTGTTTATCTTCCTTTTGTTAAGTTGTATGAGTTCCCTGTAAATTTTGGAGATTAAACCCTTATCAGAGATAACATTGGCAAATATGTTCTCCCATGCAGTGGGCTTTCTTATTGTTTTGTTGATGGTTTCTTTTGCTGTGCAGAAGCTTTTTATTTTGATGTAGTCCCATTTGTTTATTTTCTCTTTAGTTTCCATTGCCCTAGGAGCTGTATTGGTAAAGATATCGCTATGACAAATGTCTGCTATTTTGCAGCCTATGGCTTCTTCTAAGAGTTTTATGGTTTCCCATTTTATGTTTAAGTCCTTTATCTATTTTGAGTTTATTTTTGTGTATGGTATAAGTTGATGGTCTAGTTTCATTTTTTTGCAAGTATCTGTCCAGTTTTCCCAACACCATTTATTGAAGAGACTATCTTGACTCCATTGTATGGTCTTGCCTCCTTTGTCAAATAATAATTGAGCATAATGGCTTGTGTCAATTTCTGGGTTCTCTATTCTGTTCCATTGATCTATATGTCTGTTCTTGTGCCAGTTTTGAGAACAATGGCTTTGTAGTATAGCTTGATATCTGGTATTGTGATCCCTCCCACATTGTTCTTCTTTCTCATGATTGCTGCAGCTATTTGGGGTCTTTTTTATTCCAGATGAATTTTTGGATAATTTGTTCTAGGTCTTTGAAGTATGCCATTGTTATTTTAATGGGGATTGCATTGAATTTATAGATTGCTTTGGGTAGTATGGACATTTTAATGATGTTGATTCTACGAATCCATGAACAAGGTATATTCTTCCATTTGTTCATGTCTTTCTCTATCACTTTTTTCAGCATCATGAAATTTTCTTAGCATAGGTCCTTTATCTCCTTGGTTAAATTTATTACTAGGTATCTTAATTTTTTTGTTGCAATGGTAAATGGGATTGCTTTTTTAATTTCTCTTTCTGTGAGTTCATTATTAGTTTATAGAAAAGCCATAGACTTCTGAGTGTTAATTTTGTATCCTGCTACATGCCGAATTCATTTATTAAGTCTAGTAGTTTTTTGATGGAGTCTTTGGGGTTTCCTATGTACAATATTATGTCATCTGCTAATAAGGACAGTTTTACTTCTTTTCCAATTTGGATGCCTTTTATTTCTTCTTCTTGTCTAATCACAATGGCTAGTACTTCCAGTACTATGTTGAACAGGAGTGGTGAGAGTGGGCATCCCTGTCTTGTTCCTGTTCTTAGGGGAAATGGTTTTAGTGTTTGTTCATTGAGTATGATGTTGGCTGTGGGTTTATCATATATGGCTTTTATTATATTGAGATATGATCCTTCTGTTCCCATCTTGCTTAGCGTTTTTATCAAGAAAGGGTGTTGGACCTAGTCAAATGCTTTTTCTGCATCAATGGATATGATTATATGGGTGTTATCTCTCAGTTTATTTATGTGATGTATCACATTTACTGATTTGTGGATATTGTACCATCCTTGCATCCCCAGAATAAATCCCACTTGGTCATGGTGTATTATCTTTCTAATGCAATGCTGGATTCGATTTGCTAGAATTTTGGCGTCTATGTTCATGAGGGATATTGGCGTGTAATTCTCTTTCTTTGTATTGTCTTTATCTTAAGGTGACCAGACGTCCCGCTTTTGGCGGGACAGTCCGGATTTTTAACAATTTGTCCCGCGGCCCGCGGTGTTTCAGAAAGTCCCGATTTTTGGAAAGAATGCACGACAAGCTAGGGAACGGTGGGAGAACGGGAAGGGAATATACGGTTTTCGGTGGCCATATGGCTATTTAGCCAAGATATGAGTTTTATATTATTTTTGTTAATTTTATAATGTTAAACTTTAATGATAACAAATAATTGTTGAGAACTGGTTATCGAGAACTGCTTATCAAAGTTCGCATTGTTGATCAGTTGTTAGAATTCGACCACCATTGTTTGGACTTAATGAACAATGGCATTTTTTTGGGATTGGCAACGACGAAAACATTTTGTAACTGTCTCTCAGACGATACACATCGTACTGCGTGCTAGTAAGCTAGTTAAACAAGTGATGTCATTACAAATCAGCTATTCAGATAATTTAGGTAAGTAATTTATTTATTTATTTCATAAATACATAAATTTTCTTGAATTTAGCAGACAGTACTCGTATTATTTATATTTTATAGTGGCGGCAAAAAGTCTAGTGCTGGCCTTGAAAGTGACACTTACGACTTACGTTATGGCAAATTCAGAGGAAAAATAATACAAGTTAGTATTGTTATTATTTAGAAAGAAATATAGGATTCAAATTAAAATAATTTTTTTTTTTTTTTTTTTTTTTGCTTGTCAAATGATTTTTAATTGAGTCCTTTTCCTTTGTAGTTCTTAACTAGCCGGACATTCCACTGCACCACTATTGATATCATCTATGATGTCATGTGGGTGGCGGCCATCAACATTGCACCCCACAGACTGGGCAGTCCCCAGGATCTCTTTAATGGTTCCAGAGAGTTCTCTAGCTAAAGATCGGTGCCGCATCTGTCGGGCAATGCTGACAATCTCATCGAATGTGATATTTCCACTGTGCTTAATGTTTTTTTGCTTCTTTCTGTCTCTTGGCGGTTCTTTGAGGGCTTTGATGATCAGGGCAGAGGCAGAAGGCACTACTTCAATCTGGGCCTGTCTGTTCTGAATGGTCAGTTTCACTGTAATCCTCAGACCCTTCCAATCACCAGTTGCTTTGGCGATGTCATCACCAACCTTTTTTGGAGACAGGCCCAGGGGGCCGATCTTGGGGGCCAGGGCAGACGTGGCACCCACTTCCCCACCGGTGCACCTCAGGTATACGACTTTGATCTCGTTGGGGTCGAACTTCGGCGGCATGGCGGAGGCAGCTGGTGTCGGATGAACCCGGATTCGGGACAACCGAGGAAAGTTGCACCTGAGCCTCCTCCGAGCTGAAAGCCGAAAAAAAGCAAATTAAAATAATTTTTAAAATATAGTTACTTTATAACAATCAAATTAATTTAATTTATAAACTAACAACAAAATATGTTCATGCAATTATGTACCTACTTACTGTGTTTTTAAGCAATATGTATATAATAATTTATAATATAATTTTAAATTATTTTTTTTAGATTTTTAACATAATGAGTAAGAAAAGAGGATGCAAATTCAACGATGATCTAAGAAGTGAATTTCCTTTTATTAAAAAAAACAAAAGCGATTACAATATAGACCAAAATTTTAATCAAGGAACCCCTCCCCCCCCCCTTCCCCGGTCAATGGTGTCCCGCTTTACCAATGTTAAAATCTGGTCACCTTACTTTATCTGGTTTTGGGATTAGGGAAATCCTGGCTTCTCATTCTCTCTCCCTCTCTCTCTCTCACTTTCTGTCCCTCCTCCCCCACCTCTCAACAATATTCTCATCACTCACTCAATGAATGCTTATTGAAAATTGATGCCAATGGCCATATGGAAAGTTTCAGAGCTTATCTAAGATATGGGTCTCTGGAGCATAATTGGCAGGTGGAAAGCAGATGGATAGGGCAAAAATATTGTTATCTTCCAACCGATGACAGTTGTCTATAAAAATGGGCATTCTCTTTGTGGTCCTAGCTTCCAAAATGATTGAAGACTGTTTCTATTTCTTATTATTACTTTCTCAACAAAATGATAAAAAAATGACATTGATTATTTAGTCTTTACAAGGTTGGCTTTAAGACTTTCATAAGTCAGGGACATCTGAGTCTAAAGATATGTCTTATTCTGCTGTGACTCGTTGACCATCTGAGATTCATTTACTAGGTGTGTGCAGTCCCACATTTGCTGAGACCTTCAGGGGGCAGTCAGGTCCGTTCTCTGCCAACCCTTTGTGCCTTAAGAAAATGGGACCGGGAGAGGGCTGCACTGTTTGTTAAATGGAAGTGACACTCAGCATTGCAGTTCTGAATGCATGATGAGGGGGCATTCAAAAAGAAACATTTGTCTTCCTTTTGAAAATGGCAGTCAAACTGATATTCAGAACAATGATGAGAAAGTGCTAATTCATTTAGTATATGGAAGATGGCAAAATAAATGTGGTCGGCAGTCATTTACATGAGACATTTAGAAACTCTTCCCTCTGGAACAGCAGGCTTTGGGGAGATCTGGGTTTGTTTGTTTTTTCTGTTTTTCTGCAGTTTCCCTGTCCCTCTGGTTGTGCCCCTAGGAAGAAAGATGCTCCTGAGTACTGGGAATCTTTCTGTCTGAAGGCCAAGGGGAGGCCTTAACACTGCAGTCTGCCCCCTTCTTCCTCTCTCTGACTCTATTTTAGATCTTCAGTAAAAATTTGAGGCTTTTTTCAAGCTTTCAACTCTGAGGTATTTTGGAAAGCTGCAATTTTGTTTGTTCTCTGCAGTGTGCATGTGGTTTCTTAAAACACAGATGTGATTATTTTCTGCATCCTTTCCATAGCAAACCTTTCCTCTCAACTACAGGCTCCAGAAATGGTTTCCTTCGTGCACTGGCCCGCAGTGTCCTTTATGGAGAGTGACTGTCCCTACAGTGACCAACTTCTTGCAGTTTTGAGGCTTGCTAAATGGCTTGCAGCCTTGTCTTGGGGTTTGCCCTTCATGTGTTTAGCAGCCAGACATGCCCAGTGCATGGCACATTTTCTTTTTGAAGTTTTTTTTTTTATTGATTTCAGAGAGGAAGGGAGAGGGAGAGAGAGAGAGAAACATCAATGATGAGAGAGAATAATTGATCACTGCCTCCTGCATGCCCCACACTGGGGATCGAGCCTGCAACCCAGGCATGTGCCCTGACCGGAATCTAACCTGGGACCCTCCAGTCCAGTCCGCAGGCCGTCGCTCTCTTCATTGAGCCAAACCGGCTAGGGCCATTGAACATTTTCCAGCAAGCCCTGCAGTACTATTGAATTACTATGTAACTTAACTTGATGATAGTGAGGGGGTGTCTATAATATAGCACTTGGGATAGTTTTTGCCTATAAAATAGTAATTTGTGGAAGTCGGTTAGCGTTGTAGCGTGGACTCTGAAAATCCATTATTTGGGTTTGAACCCCAGCCTTTCAAGATATTTTTTCTATAATTTTGTTGTTTCTTCTTACAGTTAAATTTTTAATCTACCTGAAATTCATTTTGGTATAAGGAGTCGAGTTTGGATCTAGCTATTTTTTAAATGATTATTTTTACTGTGGTAAAATATACATAAAGTAGAATTTACCATTTTAACCATTTTAGATATACAATTCAGTGTTATTAAGTACATTCACAACTTTTTCACTTTTTAGCTAGGTCTTAAAGGTCAAATTATTTTACCTCTCTGTGTCTGTTTCTTCATCTGCCAGGGGGGATAACACCCCCATTAAACTTTTATGAGATCGCCAAGTCATAGAAAACACTCTGTGTGCCCTAGTCTCTTCACTATCTCAAGGGGCGCCTTGGATAACACTCCAGATCCTTTTCTGGTATCTACTTGTGTCCCAAGTAGATTCCGGAAAAGGATCTGGGGTGTTATCCAAGGCGCCCCTTGAGATAAGCTTAACCATGCAGGTGTTGGGACATTTCAGTAGTTGCTAGCGAAGAGACTGCTCTACGCAAGCAGGACCAAGGCCAGGCTTAGGACGGAAAAGACCAAAAACCTTAGTTTCAGTTTCAAGCGTATGCCAAACAAATTAAATAACTGCTGGAGGAATTACACCACATAGAAACATATGCAGTTGCAAATCACACAGCATTTTATTACTCTCAAAAGTTCCTGATGCTGTGGGTACAGCCTAACGGGATCCGGTAGTGGTGTCCTCTGGCGTTCAGCTGGTCCGGTCGGGGCAGGGGCTGGCGTTCCTCACCTGAGAGCTCGGGGAGGCACTAGCCGTTCTTCTGTGGCCTGTCCGGAGCGGAGCGGGGAGCTGCAGTGTGGCGTCGTCTGTCTAACTGGCAGAAGGACGTGTCTTTGTGGCTGTCTCGACAGGCAAGCACTGTTGGCTGCTCAGGACCCATTTTTAAAGCCTGTTTGTACCCTCAGCAGTTCAGGCGGCTATTAATGAATTATGTCAATGCACACATGTTAATCTTAACAGGGCGAGGGGCTACCCGTGGTTATCAGTCACTCGTAGGTGCATATCTGGGGAAAGTACATCACTCACACATATGGCATCATAGCAAGTCACTCTTAAGTCAGTAATCGAAGTTCAAATCCTTATTTATGGGATACACATGTTCAGGGTAGTGGGGTCTGTGTCCTTAATATCACGTTTTAAGTTTCAGGAAAGTTAACTCACACATTTTAAGACCTTTTAAACATTTTTAAACATTTCTCTATATTACTACAACACCAGGACACAGTAAGTTGTCAGCAATGGTCAGTAGCCATGATGATGTGCAGTACCAGCAGGCCCCCACTTGCTAGTGGGAAGTGGTGATGAGCTGATGGCATAGGTATGGTGTGTATATAAGAATGCATACATGGTGGCGATCATTGCCCATTGAAACAGAGACTGAAGACCTAGAGAATTCTCATTGCAAAAACTGGATAATTCTGTATTATTTCTGAGTCCACTTTAGCATGTGACTAACATGCAATTTGAACTTCAGGGGGAAAATAAATTTCTAAGAATTGGATTTCAAATTGCAAAGCAATTAGTAACGAAAAGGTAAAATCTAGTGTGTCTTTAAGTTTAAAACATAATGCAAGAGGCCTAAAGAGGGCAGATTTCTGAATATATTCCATAAACACTAGCCCTTTCAGAGCTTTTAATGAAAGCTCTTTAAAAAAATGTGAGCAACAATTTGTTATTCATAAACCCTAGATGAGTAAATCATGTGATCAAAATGAAAAAGAGAAGTCTCAAGAGAATAAGCATTATGTTTACATTTAAATATTCTAGAAATTATGTTTAAAAATAATAAACCAGTTAAGTATATTTCCTTTAATAATTTCGATAAATTGCATTTCTATTATAGTGTCTAGTAGGTGATAATGTGAAACATTTTGTACTTTATTATCAACAATCTTATTACTTTTTAGTTCAGCAGAAGTGACCAACTAGATCTGTAAAAGAGGATGCAAAAATCATCTGAAACAAACGATTTCTAGCTTTAAAATTCATGCTCCTACAATGGAATATACTATATTCAGTCACCATCACAAAAATGTCTTTCTTATCAGCACTGCGTTAGCTAAATGTGAACTTTAAAAATTGGAAAACCAGGCACTTTCTAGACAGTTCATTCTTTGTTTCATATTTTTGGGCTACGGGGAAAAAATTGTCCAAAGAAGTATTTTTGGAAGGAGTCAAATGTCTCAATTGCCTTGGTAGCTTAGCCTACGATATTTTTGTTGATTTAGGAATTGATGGTAATCCTAAATATAACTAAAAGAATACTCATTTCTAAAGCATTGATCATCATTAGTTTCTAAAAAGTGAGTGATAGTGTAGCCATTAAATGTTGTTGCTGTGTCACACATACCTCGCCTGGGTGTCAGTCTAACACCATCATTATTGAATTGTGTCATAAACATGGGAGGATATAGTGCTGTAGTGGAAATAACATCGGAATTTCGTTCAGGAAGCCTGAATTCCAGAACGCACTAGGGCCCTTGGGCCATGGAACCAAGCAATGGGTTTCAAGAAGTTGTGGTGGGAAAGAGAAAGGCATTAACTTTATGGTAGCAGCTGTTAGAAGGATTTTTTTTTTCTAGCTCATTTTTCACATTTTTCTAGGATGGCATCATGTATTGTCACTCCTTATTTATATGCCAATGTCTTCCAAACCTAAATTTTAGCCAAGACCTTTCTCATGGACTCCAGATGCATAATCCAATGGCCAGCAACCCACCCTACTTGGTTGTTTCATAGATATCTTAATGTGTCAAAAACTAAACTCATCTTGACTCTTCTCTCCCACCATTATCCACAAACCTAATTGTTTTTCTGCATTCGTTTTGAGCAAGTAGCACACTTCCAGGCATTCAATCACACCGGAAACCTATGCCCTCAGCTCTTTCTTTCTCCTCACTTTCTCTATTGTACTGATCACTAAGTTCTGCCAATTTTACCTCATAAATGTCTTCCCTGTCCATTTCCTCCTCCTCATGATGGTGATGGTGATGACGATGACGATGACGGTGGTGTCCATTCCTCCATATCAGCTATATTCTCCTCACTTCAGATGCTCCTCACTTCTCTCCTGGATTTTGTGGCCTCTCTCTTTAACAACTGACTCCACTGGTCCCTGCTAAACATTGATCCTGTGTGCCTCAGCCATAATGCCAGTAGCAGTTCCTCAGATACCCAACCACTGCATTCTTCATCTAGGCAGCACCTGTCAATGTGAAGGGAATTATCCACTCTGCCCCTGGCAATCTCCCAGACACCTGTCCAGAGCCGCAGCTTACAGGCCGATACCTCTTTGGAGCCTTTCCCAATCTTGCAGACTGAGTTGATATTTAACCATGCTCATAAATCCAGATATAACTCATGGCACTTGGTTTTTCTTACTTCTCTGCCTCCTCTATTGGACTCTGAGTTATTTGAGATTATGGATTGAGTCCTGAATTCATATCACTATATGTAGCATCTGGCATGGTATGTCTGGCTCATAGAAGAAATCCAATAAATGACTGTGTGCACAGTTTTTTCCTGGGGTGGAGGGGCTTGGGAAGGTGCCCAAGCCCTTGGAATCTCCCTCCAGCATCTATGACTTAACTGCTGAGCAGGCTTACATGGTAACTTTGCTTGGCTCTCTACAATTAGATACGTGCTCTGGGACAAGAGCTGCAATAATAATAATAATAATAATAAATATATTTATTAGTATAAATATATATATGTGTGTGTGTATATATATATATATATATATTTATATATATATGTATTTATTATCTCCAGATTGAGCTTTTTGATAGGCAAAGTTACTACAAAGTTACTAAGGTTGAATACAACCAATCCAGCACAATTAATTATACACATTTCTATGAGGCATCTACATGTACTGTAGCCATCTCGGTGTTCTCACTTTCAGTTCATGACCACAAACTTCAAGTGGGTGTGTAGGGCCACCTGTCACTCTACATTTTTCTAGTGCTATTCCTTTCCTACTCTTTCATCAACTACTTCATACTTTGTTCCTCCTTAAACCTTAATATCTTTTCCTCCATCCCTTATTCTCAACCATTTGGGCTTGCAGGCAATCAGAAGGGAACTTCCCTGTATACCTCTCCCTCATATACTCAGTTATCTGCAGCTGTGCCATATCCGCTGCTTTACCTCCTTTGCTAGAGAAGACTTGCCTTCTGTGGAAGGTCACCACGTCTGCTTGAACACAAGATTCCATTCCCTCCCACCTTCTTAAGAACATCACTTCATCAACAGTCTTTTTTCTTTTCTGTACCTTCAGTTTCCCCTTTCCACCAAGTAATTCCTACCAGCATAAAAACATGCTGATATTCCTTCCCCTAAGATCATGTCCCCTTCAGCTTCCATTCCATTTCTCTGCACCCCTTTATCACAGGAGTCTTGATTTGCTAAACTCATTGTGACCTCTTCCTCTCTTTCCATGCTCTCTTTATCTCTCAAAATTAAAATATAAAAATATATATATATATATATATATATATATATATATGTATATATGGTAAAACATACCATCTTAACCATTTTTAAAAATATATTTTTATTGATTTCAGAGAGTAAGAGAGAGGGAGAGAGAGAGAGAAACATCAGTGATGAGAATCGGCTGCCTCCTGCATGCCCCTAATGGGGACTGAACCTGCCTGTGCTCTTACCAGGAATTAAACCTTGACCTCCTACTTCATAGATCAACACTCAATCACTGAGCTACACTGGTTGGGCTTAACCATTTTTAAGTATAAATTTCGGTAGCAAGCACATCCATATTGTTATGCAACCACTCTCCAGAACTCTTGTCTTGTCACACTGAAACCCGTTTAACTATACCCATTCACAGTAACTCTCCATTTCCACCTTCCCCCCAGCCCTGGCAACACCTCTTCCACTTTCTGCCTTTGTTAATTTGACTACTCTTAGTAGTCCTTCCATTTCCTCTGGAACCCATTTCTATCAGGCTTTGCTCCTGCATTCCCCCTACATTGCTCAAGTCACCTGTGACCTCCCTTTGGCTAGACGCAACAGTTATTTGGGCATATTTGCCCAAATAACTGTTGGGCATATTTGACCCAGCAGTGGCATCCTCCTCCTTGATTTTCTTCACTTGGTTTCCAGGAGATTGTACTTGTCTGGGTTTTCTTCCTTCCTCAGACCTCACTCTTTCTTAGTCTCCTCTTCATCCTCCCCCACCCCCGCCTTGGGCATGCCCCAGGGCCCTGTGCTTGGTCCTCTTTTCCACTTTAACTGAAACCCTTGGTAATATTATATACTTATGTTTTTAGTGCCATTTATACTCTAATAACTCCCACCATTTGTATCTCCAGCTTGGACTCATTTAGGGTGCTCCAAACATGTGCACTTACCTACCTGGTAGCTTCACCTGTATGATGAATAGGCATCTCAATATTAACATTTCCAAAATGACCTCTCCATCTTCCCCCCAATATTGGCTTGCAGGCTTCTGCATTTCCGGATGACAACTCCACTCTTTTACTTCCTGAAGCCAGCAGTTGAAGTCATATTTGACTGCTCTTTTTCTCTCAAACTCATATCCAATCAGCAAATTTGGTTAACTCTGCTTTCAAAAGATAAAACCTGAATCTGACCACTTCTCATCACTTCCACTCTACCACTCAGGTCTGCCCATGATTTTATCTTGCCTGGATTATGGCAGTAGCCTCCTCACTGATGTTGCTGCCCCTCACAAGATATTGTCAATACAAAATCTAAGAATCTTTGAAGAGGTCAGCCGCATCCTGCTCAGCACCATCAGTGGCCAGTAAACGCCAAGTCTTTACAAGAGCGGAAAGTCCTGCTTGACCTGCTGCCCCATGGTCTAATTTCTTGTTTTCTCCCCCTCAGCTGGAGTCCGGCCCGCTTCCCTGGAGTCCCTGCTGGATATCGCCCTGCTCCCCGCTTAGGGCTTTTCCATTTGCTGCTTACTTTTGGGGGAGACACTCATCCCCCAGATGTTCCCAGGACTTCCTCTCTTACTTCCTCCAGTTGTTCACTCCAATGGTCACTTATTTGTGAATTCTCTTCTGTTCACCCTGTTTAAAATCATAGTCCTCTCCTCCATATTCTAATCTCCTGTTTCTTCTTTACTTTTCTCTCTAGCATGTACTCCTATCTAACATACTGTGTATTTTACCTATTAGTTTTGTGTAGGTCACCTCACTAGAGGAAGTTCCGGAGGACAGGGGTTTTGCCAGTGTCCGCTGCTGTTGTCCTCTCCTTAGAACTAATCTTGGGCCATAGTGGGTGCATAATAAGTATTTGTTGAATGACTTTATAGAAAATAAGCTTTTCTAAGCAGAAAAGCATAATTATTTATCCATTTCCCCCTCTTAAAATTACAGGCTTAATTTCAAAATTCAAGTTTTTATTTTATCTAAAAGATGACAAAGCTGGATTTATTCCCCAAAACAATGTATCCATTTTCAAAGAAGAACATACAAACAAAATAATAATTAAGCTGCTCTGAACTTTTTTATATACATAAAATGTCATTAGTGGTAAAAGTAGTATTTCCATTATGTACAGGACAAGTACTATGCATTTTCAAGTAAACTCATCAAATTTGTTTTCTTGTGAATATTAAATTTAAATATTACAGTGGCTTTACATTTCCTGAATTATGTCTACTTAAAAATATCACTGGAGCCCAGCTGGTGTGGCTCAGTGGTTGAGCAACTGACCCATGAACCAAAAGGTCATTGGTTCAATTCCCAGTCAGGGCACAGGCCCAGGTTGTAGGCTTGACCCCCAGTAGGGGTTGTGCAGGAGGCAGCTGATCAATGACTCATCATTGATGTTTCTATCTCTCTGTCTCTCTCCCCCTACCTCTCTGAAATCAAAAATATATTTATCACTGGTAATATCTTTAGGGTTTATTGATAATGTGTGTGATAGTACAGAACTTGTGGGTAGATTTAGAAATTTTGCCTCATTTGAAATTAATCAAATACTGATATAATTAACACCATATGGTATAAATTTTGAATGCTACATGATTTCTACTTCAAAATGAGGGCTATTATCCTCACTCTGCTTTATGTTTAACACAAGTATTTGGAAAATTTGAATGATGAGTTATCTGGCTAGTGGAACTGTGACTAACTTAATAATTAACAAATTTCTTTATCTTGGAACTCTTTTATAATGTACTAATACATTCCCGTGACATTTAGAAAGTCTCTTGGAGGATCATAATGTTATCTTTGATAATTAAAGATCATACATGATCTCATGCCTGAGATTATTTACTTTGTAAAATAATGATAATTTTGATTTACTTCTAAAAAGCTCTTTATTAAAAGATGAAAATCAATTACGAAATGAACTCAATAATATATGCGCAAGTGCTATGTAAACTATAAAAGTACTGTATCGTCTTTGTCAACAGATGGTTGCTGGTGCCAATTCAATGCCAGGAGGAATCCCCAATTTGGGGTGTGGTGAAGAAGAAAACTTTAGTCAGTACAGATAGCTTAATTGTAATACAGAACAGCTGTCAGGTGGCCCTGGGCCTAGACCCCTCTCCAGCAAGACAGCTCTGCTTTGCTCTGGTCCAGAGACACATCTTAGATGTTTCAGTTCCAGCCAGGAAATACAATTTTCAGTTTTTGATAGAAAGGGAAAGTTTGCTCTCTGAGCTATACAGGGAAGCTGATTTATAGAGAATTCTCCACACCCTCCAGATCCCTGCTTGGTCTGTCCATGAAAATGAAATCTCCAAATCCTCACCATTTGTTCCAAAAAGCACTGTCCTAATTGGTCAGAGTGGAGCTACTGTGATTGGTTGGTGAAGATGTTGATGGGGTGGGGGTTGGAGGGAGAATAAAGCTTTGCAGCTCTGTTTGGACATGGAAGGTCTCAGTCCTATTGGTGGAAATACCATTCCAGGAACTCCGTTAAAAGGGCTGGGCTCAGATGGTGGGAACAGTGCAGGTAGGCAGTTCAGTGCAGACTTCTCCCTAAAGCAGGGCTTGCTTGAGAGGCCCCTGCTTAGGAATGACTGCTAGTCTCTGTTTGTAAATTTGAATCCAGTTAGCCATCAGCAGCCCTTCTTGGTGGGGGGCTTCTTTCTTGGGATTAGCACATTAAAAACGTTTTAATTTAAAATACTTAAAATTTAAAATATATGTAATTATTTTTGTTAGAAAGGGTACTTTCTTATGACTACCTCCCTTTTCCTTATTTATTTGTGTTTTCTAAAATGCTATGGAGCTGGAACAGACAATAATAAAATTTATTAGAATTATGTTTAAGAGTAAAAAGCCTCTGAGTGAGCCTTTCAGAGGTTAACTAAAATGATTATACTTTGGGGCAGGGATTTTTTTCTCTCACATCTATGTTTATATTCAAATATTATTTCTTTTCTTTTTAAAGAATTGAATTTATTGGGCTGACATTAATTAATAAAATAATACAGGTTTCAGATGTGCAGTTTTATAATACATTAGAGACCCAGTGCACGGATTTGTCCACCGGTGGAGTCCCTCAGCCTGGCCTACGCCCTCTCACAATCCAGGACCCCTCAGGGGATGTCGGAGAACTGGTTTCGGCCCGATCCCCACAGGCCAGGCTGAGGGACCCCACCAGTGCAAGGGTCGGTTTTGGCCCGATCCCCACAGGCCAGGCCAAGGGACCCCACTGGTGGATGAATCTGTGCACCGGGCCTCTAGTATGCATGTAAGGTCTTTGGTTAATCTCTTCTTACCCTCTCCCCTCCCCTCTGAGATTCATCAGTCTGTTCTATATGTCCATGCCTGTGGTTTCTGCTCCTGCATTGAGCGTCTGTCCCCTGGTGGTTAGTGCACGTCATAGCTACTGGCTGGTCAGCTGGTCACTTAGGCTTTTATATATATATAGATAATCTGTAAAATTTCATTTCTTAATATTTTTGCAACTCTTTGGATAGGAGAGATCTAATAAAGACATCAATTTTTGTTGCTATCAATATTTCAATAAATGGATCTGTTCAATAAAAGCTACTTATATGTAATTACCTGTTTAGTACTTTGTGTCCTTAAGAGGTATCACTTACTAGTAAAATCACCTGGCTAAGAGTCTAATCTTTCATTATATGCTTTTTGGCATTTACCAAAACTAATTTCTATTTCTTATTTCCTCCTTTATCCTTGGAAAGGGCAACCTTCAAACCAGCTTGTTTTTTTCACTCATAATACAGAATTATTTATTTCTAATTCTTTCATCTAAGATTTATTGCTATCCTGAGGCATTTGTGTGTATGGTGTCCTTCATGTGCTTGTCAGTTAGATTTGAAACTCCTTTCCAGCCCAGGCCTGATTTCTTTTTTATTTGTTGATTTTAGAGGGAGAGAGGAAGGATAGGAGAAAGAGAGGAAGGGAGAGAAAGAGAGAGGGGGGGAGGAAACATTGATTTGTTGTTCCACTTACTTATGCATTCATTTGTTGATTCTTGTATGTGCCCTGACCCAGAATTGAACCTATAGCCTTGGTATATGGGGTCAGCGATCTAACCAACTGAGATACCCAGCCAGGGCCCAGATCTGATTTCTTGGTACAAACTCAGCATTAACTAACACAGTGATAGAGGCTATTATTGGAGTGCTTCACTCTGTGCCAGGCACTGCTCTAAGGACTTTATCTGTATCATCTCATTTAATTCTTTCAATAATTCAATGGGGCCAGTACTATTAGTATTCTCATATTACAGGTAAGGAATGGAGGCATAGAGAAGTTTAAGTAAATATTTCTGAGTGCACACAGCTAAACCAGGTGGGACCAGGGTTTGAACTCAAACTGTCTGACCTAAGAACCTGTTTTCCTAGTATACTTATTCTACAAGTATTTATTAAGCTCTTACTGTATACCAGTAAACCATACTGTATACCAGATCCCAGTCTTCATTGAGAAAATAGAAAATTTAATAATCATAATATATGAATAAATTGTATGCTATGTTAGAGGTTATCTAAGTGCTAAAAAAAGAGAAAACGTTGAACAGAATAAGGAGGTTAAGACTGATATGATGAAGAACTTTTTTTTATGTTCACCTGAGGATATGTTTTTATTGATTTCTTTTTTTTCTTAGAGAATGAAAGAAAGAGAATGGAAGGAAGAAAGGAAGGAAAGAGGGAAGGAAGGAAGGAAGGAAGGAAGGAAGGAAGGAAGGAAGGAAGGAAGGAAGGAAGGGAAGAAGGAAGGAAGGAAGGAAGGAAGGAAGATAGATGGTCCAGTTGCCTTCCACACTCACCCCAACTGCTCTTCAACCCATAACCTAGATATGTGCCCTGACGGGTTGGGCATTGAATTCCCAACCTTTTGATGTATGGGATGATGCTCCAACAAACTGAGCCACTTGGCCAGGGTCTGATATGCTGAAATTTTAAGTAGATGGTCAAGGAAGACCTCATGGTTCATGAAGAAGTATTTAACAAATCTCTACTGTTTGACATGATTTTTTTGTGTTGATCTCTTAGAGATGTAACCTGAGATTTTGACTGACTCACTCAAAACTCTTAGGAATCTGCTTATTTCTGCCTGTTTAACCTTGAAGTGTGGGTGGTTTTGTCTCTGTAGTCAAGGTTGAGTCAGCTTCTGGACTCTGCTTCACTGCCTGGAGCAGCATTCCCTTCTCTAGTGCTTTCTTAAATGTGCTGTAGTCCCAGAGTGCCCCCAGGCGCTGGGTCAGGGGGCTGGGTGAGGTGTCTGCCAGACAGGAGTTGAAGTGAGGGGCAGTCAGATGCCACAGACATTGTGGAGGGAGTCAGCAGGGATAGAAAGATAGAACTGGGATTCTTCTTGAGGGACACCTACCTAGGTGAAGAGAGGGATATGGGTTGTTCAGAGAGGGCAAGTGGACCCAGACCATCCTTACACCTGAGAAGACTATTCTTGAACAGTGGTCCCAACAGGGACCAAGCAAGAGGGGTGAGATGGCTAGACATAGAGTGTGTCTCCTTAGTACGAGGAAAGCAGCAGTTTCATGCTCTTGTTGGTGGGCCAGGGGTTTAGATTTATATGTGGAGGACACCCATTTTACCCATTTATTGAGACCTCGTGATTAGTGCTAATATCCTAAAATTAAACTTACATGATAACATGTTTATAGTTCAGCTTAAATATATATATATATCATTTGGTCTTGCTGGAACTGGGTGTGATCCTGATTTCCAAAATTAGGCCTTTTCCTCTGACTAGAAGAGGATACATTGAGATGAGTTTCGCAGCTGTCCTGTTCTGTCAGCGCTCTGCTCCTTGCTGTGGGGGAAGGCAGGGTGTTGTTGCTGGAGAGCCGGGCGTCATCCATTTCCTCCGGAGGCACCACTTTCCTTCTTTATACAAAACAACATCGTGCCCCCAATGGTGCCGACTACACATGAGATTCCACTGACTCTTTTTCTGCCTTCCTCTGCTTATTTTTATTCATTTGGCTACTTTACTAATATTTTAGGGATTCGCTGAGCTTGTTTTGGCCACGGCGAAACTTACTGTTTTATTTTTGGCTGCACGGCTTTCATGTGAACGCTTCATGTGAAAGAAGGGACATGGGGGGACGTGGTTCAGGTTCTGGTTTGCTGCCTGGCTGTGTTTGCAGAGCTGTGGTGTGCCTCACTCCCCAGGGCGGGGCTAGCCCCCAGGAAGGGTTTGCAGCAGGAAGGACAGTGTCCAACTTGGGGTGGGTGGAAGAAGCAAGGCACCAATGACACACCCCTTCTCCTGGAGAAAATATTAGGGACCTGGTCAAAGACCACTTACTTTAGTACAGCGCTCTGGGGTCATGTAATGTCTCCTGAGCAGGCATCTGAAATGTATCCCTAATTTTTTTTTTTTTTACAAGAGATACCCACAGGAACAACTGAGCTTCCCTGTATTACAGTGCTATGAATGCAGGGCTTTGGTGTCTTATCTACTGGTTTAAGCTCTTGCTTCTGCCATTTAGTAGCATTACAGAACCAAAGTCATGGGTGCCGTATGCTTCAGAAGGCAAAAACTCCGAACATCAGGGTTTGGAGTAAGGAAAGGTTTCCTGATGGAGAAGGCACCAACCGAGCAGATGCGAGACCTAATGGTGCCTCAAATGCATCTTATTCTCTGGGTGAGGCCACGATTTTTAAGGGGCCAGGGGGATCAGGGATGAGCAAATGCTGGTGTGGCAAGTTTCTTTTTAAGTTTTATATATATATACATACATACACACACACAATGTTTTTATTGATTTGAGAGAGAGAGAGAGGAAGAGAGAAGGGTAGAGAGAGGGAAACATCAATGAAAGAGAACCATCGATTAGTTGCCTCCTACACACCCCCTACTGGGGATGGAGCCTACAACTAGGGCATGTGCCCTTACTAGGAATCGAACCAGTGACCTCTCCAGGCATGGGACGACACTCATCCCACTGACCCACATCGGACAGGGTCGGGGCAAGTTTTAATTGGAGGATTTTGGAACTTGGTCATTTATGGTAAAGGGGCATCATCACCATGGGATCAGTGTACCCTTGGGTGCTGAAATTGTGCCTGGGTTCAAGGTTCGGTTATGTCTGGGTCCTTTGGGTGTGTGTGTGTGTGTGTGTGTGTGTGTGTGTGTGTGTGTGTCCTCTTTGGTTCTAGATGCAGCTGGAGGCCAAAGGTCTCGTTTCTGTGCATGCTTCAGCTGCTTGACCCGAAGTCCTGGTCTGCTGTCTAGAAAACAAGTCAGCATCTGGTAAAACAGGATAGGGCTGGCTCTTCAATTACAGTAGCTGTGTCCTCAGGCAAGTTACCTAACTTCTGTGGGCCTTAGTGCCCACAGGTATCTGGGAGTTATAACAGCATCTGCCTCACTAGGTTATGCTGAGAATTCAAGAAGGAAAAAGCCTAAATTTCCCTGATCATAGCCAATTTATAATATGTCAAACTCCATTCCAGATCAGATTTTTGTTGCTCAGATTGCAACAAAAAGTAGTTGAGGAGGAGTTTAGAGGAAGAATCTAATTGTGCAAAGGTTAACTCTGGTTGGCACAGGTTTCCTTTATCAAATTGAGATGCCTGGTGAGGTACTAGCCTGGTGTCCCAAATGGACCCTTCCTGGACTCCACCACTTGCTCCTAGGAGAGCGCCACCTGTTGGTGTGTTTTTGTAGGAAAAGCTAAAAGGTTGGATTTTCTACTCATCCACGTTCCCCCTCAAATACAGGGCATCAACTGTATATCTAAGGAATCCTGATGCCCAAGTCACTCCCTAAAATTTCTGGCCGTGGGCTCCAGGCCTCAGGATTTATCAAAATCTTTCAAGTAATTCCAGTGTGCCAACAAGATTGAGAAACACTAGGCAAATGTTTTATTTAGGAAAACAGCTCATATGCCAGTTTGTTAATACCGCCATATGTAAGAGTCCCTGCTTGAACTCTGTCCGCCTTCAGCCATGGATTTGCCCTTTCCAAGGCCAAGTGAGGGACACGCATCTATGTGAGCATTGTGAACTGACTGTTCTCTTACAGTAGTCTCTAATTACAACTAGGTCCTAAATTTCTCCTTCATCTTCTTAATTGTTTAGAAAGAGAGGGACCAGAACTTTTATTATTATTTCTCTGCTTTCAACTAACAGAAAACATTTTTGAACAAAAAATTTTTTTCCACTATCTGTAATTGGATTATCCACTCTAGTTTATCAGTGTCAAACATCTTAATCCAGACGGACTTCCTCTGGCCATCTGTACAAGATGGTTTCAGTAATGGAATAGGTAAAGCATAGAAAGGTAAACGTGCTCAGCAGGCGGGACTAATCCTATCTCCTTAGAAGCTCCGACCAGCACTTACTATTGGACTCCTTTTCTCTCTTCCAATAATAAAGTTTATTGAGAATTAAATGATACTCAGAGGTGAGAAGGGAAGAGTAAGTCATGTATTAAAAAACCCATTCTAACCTCAGTGAAACACAGTGCTTATATTTAGCATAACTAGTGATTTAAGCTGAAGTTTCTACTTAT
Source organism: Eptesicus fuscus (assembly GCF_027574615.1). Lineage (NCBI taxonomy): Eukaryota > Metazoa > Chordata > Mammalia > Chiroptera > Vespertilionidae > Eptesicus > Eptesicus fuscus. The sequence continues at coordinate 9,405,232 of NC_072480.1, read as the reverse complement.
CATGCTTCCTATGGCCACTTCAGGCATTTAGCCCATCAGCTGCCATTGTTTTCAGTACTTTCTTTCCCCTCAAACATCTATAATAATCTATAATAATAAAAGCATAATATGCTAATTAGACCGGACAGCCAAACAACCTTCCAGACGTCATTCCAGACACCCTTCCTGACAAAGCCATGGCGGTGGGGGCCGAGGCAGAGGTGGTTAGGTTGATCAGGCAGGCAGGTGAGCAGTTAGGGGAGATCAGGCAGGGCGGCATAGTGGTTAGGGGTGATAAGGAGGGCAGGCGAGTGGTTAGGGGCAATCAGGCAGGCAGGCAAGCGGTTAGGGGTGATCAGGCAGGCGAGCAGTTAGGGGCTATCAGACAGGCAGGTGAGTGGTTAGGGGCGATTAAGCAGGCAGGCGAGCAGTTAGGGGTGATCATGCAGGCAGGCAGAGCATTTAGGGGCAATCAGGCAAGCAGTTAGGGGCGATCAGGCAGGCAGGCATAGTGGTTAGGGGTGATCAGGGAGGCATGCGAGCAGTTAGGGACATCAGGCAGGCAGGTGAGCAGTTAGGGGCATCAGGCAGAGGGATTAGGGGTGATCAGGCAGGCAGACAGAGGTGGTTAGGGGCGATCAGGCAGGCAGGCAGGTGAGCGGTTAGGAGCCAGTGCTCCCAGATTGGAGAGGGTGCAGGCCGGGCTGAGGGAACCCCCCCGTCCCTGCACGAATTACATGTACCAGGCCTCTATTAATGTTTATAACATTCTTACCCTCTGGGATTATGCACAGAATGTATTGACTTTATTTTTATTGTGTTTTGGACAAATAAAAACTCAGTGAAGATTTCATTGCTGTACCTTTCTAGCAGTCTAACTGCAGGGATACATCAAGGTCTTACTGGTCATTATTCCACAGAGAAAAAGTTGCTTTGTGTGGGCAACTCACTCAGGCCTATATCTAACTCTAAGTTAGTTGTGACTATATTGACGTATTAATGACTTTGGGCAAGTCACAAGTTGGTGATTTATATGAGGTGCTAGATGCAAAGCTGCAGATACAGTGTCTGGCACAATGGTAGGGCTCAGTCGATTGTAACATTATTTACCCAACTGGTTCATAGATCAACACTCAACCACTGAGACACACCAGCCAGGCAAATTTTTGGATATTTACCAGAATAGTAGATGAAAAATATTTTCCCATGTAGTTCTAGTTTGAGTGAGGTTATCATTTTTTTTTTCATATTCTTAAGAACCTTTTCTGTGAGCCATCTGTTCATATCCCTTTTCTTTCTTTTATTATTTTCTTGGTTTTCAGTCTTATTATTATTGACTGTAAAAACTTTTTATATGTATATGCCTTGACCGGTTTGGCTCAGTGGATAGAGCGTCGGCCTGCGGACTGAAGGGTCTCGGGTTTGATTCCGGGCAAGGGCATGTACCTTGGTTGCGAGCACATCCCCAGTGGGAGGTGTGCAGGAGGCGGCTGATCGATGTTTCTCTCTCATCAATGTTTCTAACTCTCTATCTCTCTCACTTCCTCTCTGTAAAAAAATCAATAAAATATATATATTAAAAAACAAACTTTCTATATGTATAAAAATGAACCTTTTGGGTTTATGAATTGTAGGGCTTTCCACCTTCCTCCAGGTTTCTTGATTGTCATTTGTGTTTTTGGCGGAGTTTTTGCTTTAAAATGCCATAAATTTTGTTTTCATTGTGTCAAATATATCAGTTTTGCTTTATGCCATTCATAGATCATAAACACAAACTTCATAGGTGTTGTCCTAGTGCTGTTATGGCTTTATTTTTTACAAATAATCATTTGATTTATCTAGAATTTATTGAGCTAGAAGGGGTGAAATAAATGATCATCCTTTGTTTGTTTCAGATGTCATTCAGTTTTCTCAAACTGTTCACTTACTTTACATCTTTTTCCTGTTGATTTGAAATGCCACCCTTATTGCATACTTTATTTCCACATGTATGTATCTTTCACTTATTTCCCATCTTTGTAAATTGTCCCACTGACCTTCCCACCTGTCCACCACACTGCTTTATGATGTGTTTTTACCGTCTGGGAGAGCTGGCACCCCTCAGAGCTCTTGTTTTCTGAGAGCTGTTATTTTTGCATTGTTGTTTTACCACGCAATGTGGACTTTAGGACTTTAGAACCCAACAAGTTTTAAAAATGTATCCTATAAGTATTTTTAAAATTGGGAGTGTATTAAACTATATAGGTATAGATTAAAGAGCCTTGACACCTTTTTGATGTTGTCTTCTTTTTTAAAATCATGAAATATCTTTTTAACTGTTTGAACTTCTTTGGTGTTATTTAGTAGCATTGTAACATTTTCTTCATATAAACTTTGCATATGTCCTAAGATTTCATAGGTCTTTTACTCTTTTGCTATAATAAATTGGGTCTCTTCTGTTGTATTGTTTTGCTAGTTTGTGTGTGAAGACGATCATATCAGTATATTAATTGCCTATCCCGTACCTTTTTACATTTGTAATAGTTTTTCTATTAATATTTTTATATTTTCCAGAAAAACAATCATATTTTCTGTAAATAATGATAATTCTGTCTTTTATTTTTCAATTTTCTTTTTTCCTTCCTTTTCTTATCCCCTGTCATTGGCTAGTACCTTTTGAATAACAGTAAATAGTAACAGTAGTAATAATGGTGATGTTTTGTCTTGACTTTAATGGTAACATGTATAGTTGTTTATGACTTAGTAATGAATAAAAGCATAGTCTCTTTCTCTCATGTTGTAAATTATGTAAGGAAATGTTCAACTGTTCTTCTTTAATTAAGCAACTAGTGGCCCGGTACATGAAATTCGTGCACATTAAAAGGGGATTAATTAGAGGAAATATTTTAATATTGCTATTTGCCCTTTCTCTGTAATAGAAGTGTCAGAGATGAAAGAAAATTAGTAAAATGTATATGAAAATCTTCCTCCTGTCAGAGTCTGGGGCGCACCATGGGGCCCAGAGTCAAGTCCCCACCCACCCACGTGCACCTCAAAATCGCGCGAGACCCAGACCTGGCCGGGTCCCCACCCATTGGGCTAGATCCAGACCCGCTGGTCCCACCCTTGTCAAGCCCCACAGGGCGGGGGGCGCAGCCTCAGATCCCATGGCCTGGCACTGGGGCTGGGGGCGTGGCCTGAGTTCCCCGGGTCTGGACCAGGGCATGAGGTCCCCCGTCAAGCCCCGCCAGGTGGAGGACACAGCCTGAGATCCCCTGTCAAGCCCGGTGCCGGGAGGGGGGCGCAGCCTCAGGTCCCCCGTCAAGCCCCGCTGGGAGGGGGCTGCAGCCTCAGGTCCCCTGTCAAACCCTGCTGGGCAGGGGCATGGCCTCAGGTCTCCTGGCCCGGCACCAGGGCAGGGGGTGCAGCCTCAGGTCCCCTGGCCCAGTGCTGTGGGGGTGGGGCATGGCCTCAGGTCCCCAGCCTGGTGCTGGGGCCGGGCGTGTGGCCTCAGGTGCCCCGGGCCTGGCGCCAGGGAGGGGGGGCAGCCTGAGGTCCCCGTCAAGCCCCACAGGGGCGGGGAGGGGGGCGCAGCCTCAGGTCCCCGCTGATTGCTCCTTAAGGCTTATTACGGGAACTCGGCCTCCACTGTGGGTGCAGCCATCTTGTGTTACGGAAACCCCTTTGCTGTGGGCACAGCCATCTTGTGTTACGGAAACCACCACTCCACACCCCACCCCACCGCCTCTGCTGTAGGCGCCACTTTTTTGTGGTGGAGTGATGGTCAATTTGCATATTCCCTCTTTATTATATAGGATTGCATTAAGAATGAATATAACTGTTCTAAAACTGATTTATGGTGCTGAATGCACTACTTGGTAAAATTACTAGAGATCACTGAATTGTACACTTTAAATGGGTCAAGATTATGATATGTAAAACAATGAAGTTATTTTATAAAAAGAATGACGATTTTATCATATATCTTTTAGTACGTATAGAGATGATCATGTACCATTCCACTTGTACTCTGTTTATGTGGTGTATTGTTTAAATAATACAGAAATACTGATCTTGCTAGAATAAATCCCACTTAGTCATAGTATGCTAATCTTTTTATGTAGTGCTCAATTCTGTTTGCTAATTTTTTAAAATAGCTTTAAGAGGGAGGGAGGAAGAGAGAGAGAGAGAGAGAGAAACATCAATCAGTTGCTTCTCATCCATGGCCTGACTGGGGATTGAACCTGCAACCTGGATATGTGCCCTGACCGGAATCGAATCCTCCGCCTTTCAGTGTATGGGGCAATGCTCCAACCAGTTGAGCTGCACTGCCAGGGCTGTTTGCTAATTTTTAAATTTAGGACTTATGTCAATACTTAGAAAGGATACTCATTTAATTTCCCTTTGTGTACTTTCTTTATTAAGTAATGGTATCAATATTATATCTTACTGCTTAAATAAGAATTTGGGTGCTTTTCTTTTTTTCATATGGTTTCAAATAGTTTAAATATTATTAGAATTGTCCATTTAGAATTTCTTAGAATTCCCCCTAAAGTCAGCTAGGCCTGTTTTTGTTTACTTATGTATTTGTTCATTGGAAGGACAGTCATGAAGGTATCTCTTTTAATTTTGTTTCATTATAGTATTGACCTATTTAAGTTGTGTGTGTGTGTGTGTGTGTGTGTGTGTGTGTGTATGTGTAGTGCAGTTCCTTAAATATACATTATATGTTATTTACTAAACATCTTCAAGTTACACTGATTGAGTCACTCATAATAAAGTATGAGGTGATCTGTTATTGTTTTTGAGAATGGTGGCTCTTTTCATATTCATTGTTTTATGGTATTTGAAATATACCATTCCCAGATTTAAACAGTAAGGACTATTCTATATTTTCATTGTTGAAATGGTGACGTTATACACCTTATGTGTGTCTACATTGCTTGGTGGACCAAGAGAACATTTGGCCAAGAGAACCCATTTTTACTGCAGGTCATGTGGCAGACACAGTGCCAGTCCATAATGGGTACAACTGATTTATCTCCTTCTTGTACATGGTGGGCACTCAGAAATCCTAGTGAGTGAAATATTTGTTGCCCTAGCTCGTTTGGCTCAGTGGATAGAGCATAGGCCTGTGGACTGAAGGGTTCCGGGCTCTATTCCGGTCAAGGGAACATACCTGGATTGCAGGCTCAGTCCCCAGTAGGTGGTGTGCAGGAGGCAGCCAATCAGTGATTCTCTCTTATCATTGATGTTTCTCTCTCCTTTCCTCTCTGAAATCAATAAAAATATATTTTAAAAAAAGAAATATTTGTTTACCATCTACTATATGTTTGCTTGGGGAAGATATAAAAGTCATATTTTGAGAGAAAACACGTTATAAATGCAAAATTGAATTGAAGAAATTAAATGTGGTAGTTATATGTATTCAGATATAATAAAGGATACAGTTTTACATTTAACTTTGAAATAATTTTCAGATAGAGTGAAAAGTAAATATTGATTCAGTCACCCTTCTTTCTAGCTTGAATTTAAAAATTAATATAGAGAGCTAAAACTATTTCAGTAGTATTTTTGTTTTATCATATATCTTGGACTAATATGCTAATAAATGGAGATCACAACATCATACAAACAGTGGTGCAAAAAATGATAATGTTGATCTAAGTGTAGGTTATAATGATTGTTTTAAAAGATGTTAAGAAAAAAGTATGGTAGTTGATAAGATTGTATTAGATAATGTTGAAGATGTATTGACAAGATATTCTTTCCTTTTCTCATAGATTTATCTAAAAACAGACTGGTTGAAGTTCCAATGGAATTGTGCCACTTTGTATCACTGGAAATTCTTAATCTGTATCATAATTGTATCAGAGTCATTCCTGAGGCCATCGTTAATCTGCAGATGCTGACTTACTTAAACTTGAGGTAGGTTAACTATAAAGATTGTAGTAAAATTCAAGTAAAAATATGCTTTTATTTATATCAAGTTTTTTTCTCTTTCCAATTGCTGATCACCCTTTGAAGTAAATCACACAAAGATCATTTATGAACTATCTTCTATAATACATTTGTAGTGTCATTAATACTGTTTTTGGTCCTAGACTTTTCTGAATGTTAATATGACAAGATATTTTTGCTTTTTAAAAATAATTTATATGATATAATTTCTACTTTTTTGCCGGGGCTGATCAGCAGACTCTGAGTGATGGATGTATGATTACTCTGACACAGGTTCTCTGTGAAAGAGAGCTAAGGGACTGCCTGGCTAAAGGAACCAGACAGCCTCGATTACCTGCCTCTTCAGGCTTTTATTGTAAAAGCAGTTTGAGATAAACTTTATCTTTTAGTAGGGTAAGTATTCTTGGGGGGACACATGTGTCTGCAGTGCCCTTTAAGCAAGGACACCTAAAGACTAAGCATAAAGATTCCGGTAAACACCCAGGGACTCAGACTTGTTTGGAAAAGTCAAGGCAGGGTCTGCCACCTTCAGCAAGGTCCCTCTAAGGTCCCCGACCTTTTGGATAGTCCTCCCTACAGACTTTCCAACTAAGTCTCCTGTGCTCCCCATACTTTTTGTCTCTTTTAAAAATGTTTTTATTGATTTTAGAAAGACGGGAAAGGTGAGGGAGAGAGAGAGATACATCGATTGGCTGCATCCTGCATGCCCCCTACCGGGAATTGAGCACAACCCAGACATATGCCCTCAAACTGGTGACCTCTTGGTGCATTGGATGACGTTCAACCACTGTGTCACACTGGCCAGGCTACTTTTTGTCTCTTTGGTGCTTGGAAAGTTGTTGGTATATTGTCTTCAGGTATTGATGTAGATTTTGGAGGAGGAAGATGAAAGGAAGTAAAACAAGAACATGAGATTTAGGACAAATTGGGGCCTTGATGGTCTTTGGGAGTTCTTGGTACCATTGTATTTGCTACCTAGTACTCACTGAGCTTGTTCACTTACGGTCACCTGAAAAGTTTAGAAGGGACAGTGAGCAAGTCCAGCAAGACAGAAAGTTTGCTGTCTTTATAGACCATTAAATTAGTTCAGTGTTTGCTAAATGCGTCAGTGGTCTGTATTGACTCTCTAATTATGGACAATACAGTGTAATATATTAATGCCCTTGAATAGCCCTGAAGTTAAGAAAAGCAGCTATTTTAAGGCATAGGTTTTAGACTTTGCTGCTGTGAGTGTCAATTGTCCTAGCTATATTTTGGCTCCTTGTCTTCTAAATCCTTGACTCACATTTGGGATGTTATGAGAGAGAGGGGAGCTCTTTTATCAAATCTATCTGTACTCTAAAAACAAGATTCCAAAGTTCAAGCCTGAGCCTAGCCTTCACTCCATTGGTGTCAGTTGCATTATCTTGATATGCAAAAGGTAGCACCTGATTAGCAAGGTTTGTGCTGTGTAACAAATATGATAAGCTTAAAATGCAAAACTCCCAATGAACCAGGTATTGCGTTAAATTATGATAGATAATGTCAGTTAATTTTTAGTGGGTTTTTTTGGTTCTTTTCGGGGGGAGGGTTGACCACTGAGAATTAGGGGTCTTCTGTTGCTCTGCTCTCTTTGCAGTCCCCTTTGTTGTTCTTTTTTTCCATTGACGTCCCCCTCCACACCACACCCACCCCTCCCAGACCTTCACCAACTATTTTCTGTGTCTATGGGCTATGCATATATGCATATAAATTCCCTAGTTAATCTCTCCCCATCCACCCCTGCCTTCCCTCTGAAATTTGGCAATCTGATCCATACTTCAATGTCTCTGAATCTTGTTCAGTAGATTCCACATATAAATGAGATCACGTGATACTTATCTTTCTCTGACTGGCTTATTTCACTTAGCATAATGCTCTCCTGGTCCATCCATGCTGTTGCAAAGGGTAAGAGTTCCTCCATTGTAACCACTGTTGCGTACTATTGCATTGTGTAGATGTACCATAGCTTTTTTATCCACTCATCTGCTGATGGGCACTTGGGCTGTTTCCAAATCTTAGCTATTGTAAATTGCACTGCTAGGAACATACAGAAGGTCAAGAGAGATATGAAAAAATGCTCGAAGTCACTAATGTCCAAGAGATGCAAATTAAAATGACAATGAGTTATTACCTCACACTTGTCAGAATGGCTATCATCAACAAATCTACAAACGACAAGTGTTGGCGAGGATGTGGAGAAAAGAGAACCCTTGTATGCTGTTGGTGGGAATGCAGACTGGTACAGCCACTGTGGAAAACAGTATGGAGTTTCCTAAAAAAATTAAAAATGGAACTGCCATTTGACCCAGTAATCCTACTTCTAGGAATATATCCTAAGAAGCCTGAAACACCAATCAGAAAGGACATTTTTACTAACTCTACCCTGTCTATTTTCCTTGTTTAAAATTTAGTTTAAAAATATAAATTATGAAATATTTCAAACTTATCCTATCTAATAAAAGAGTAATATGCAAATTGACCATCACTCCAACACACAAGATGGCCCCCATGTGGACACAGATGGCCACCACAAGATGGCCAGCAGGGGAGGGCAGTTAAGGGGACCGGGCCAACAGAGGAGGGCAATTGAGGGTGACCAGGCCGGCAGAGGAGGGCAGTTGGGGGGGACCAGGCCTGCAGGGGAGGGCAGTTGGGAGCAACCAGGCCTGCAGGGGAGGGCAGGTGAGGGGGACCAGGCCTGCAGGGGAGGGCAGTTGGGGGAAATCAGGCTGGCAGGGGAGCAGTTAGGCTTCAATCAGGCTGGCAGGGGAGTGGTTAGGGGATGATCAGGCTGTCAGGCAGAAGCAGTTAGGAGCAATCAGGCAGGCAGGCAGGTGAGTGGTTGGGAGCCATCAGTCCTGGATTATGAGATGTGTCTCCAACTGCCCGTTTAGGCCTGATTCCACCAGGTTGGGGCCTAAATGGGCAGTCGGACATCCTTCGAGGGGTCCCAAATTGGAGATGGTGCAGGCTGGGCTGAGGGACATTTTCCCCCCGGGCCCCCGTGCATGAATTTCGTGCACCGGGCCTCTAGTAGAAAATAATAAAATAGGTGCTCAAGTTCCCACCATTCCAATTTAGCAATGTGATATTATTTAGTGCTTTTAAAACATACATAAATGTTGTCACACTGCACATAACCATTTGCAATAATTTTGACTTAACAGATATTAATGTCATTTTTTTCAAATTTCCCACCTTCCCATTCACACCATTGGTCCTGGGATATTTATATTATCACACATACACACAAGGCTTCAACTATTCTAATAGCAACTTCCCAGTAGTTATTTGCTTTTTCAGAAATTTGGAGTTCATTTTCTTGTCACCAGTTTTTTGTGTGTGTGTTTTTTTTTTTTAGTTTTTTGGTTTTTTTTTTAGAATAAACATCTTCGTTACATGTGCTAAGATAGGAGGGAAGAGGATTTATTTGCCTTTCTGGGCCTTGATTTTCCTCAGATAGAACTCCAGCTCTTTGCCCTCTAACACATATCCATCTGCTTGGACATGTTGGCCTGGTCTTGGAGCAATGCTTGCAAGAAGCTTGCCCTGCTGGAACTGCTCCTCTGGAAGACTGCTGATTTTGGCATCCTTTTTTCTTTCAGCATATTTCTTCTGAATTTTCTTTGATCATTTTTTGTTTAAAATCTCTTCCTCCTCAGGAGTCAGCTTGACCCCCTTCTTGTGGCGCAAGGGCAGTGCCTAGTGGGACTCATACCACTGTAGGTGTAGTGTGCTGTCAATGAGCACAATGCAGTTCTTTTCTCGGGGCTTGGTATGGACCAGTTCGTTATTGGATGCATTGTAGACAAGATCAGTAATCCTTGTTTTTCAAGTACTACCCTTGAGCCCCAGAAGAAGTTTGCCTACATCCAGCCTTAAGGTTTGATACTTCTTGTTACCACCCCACATACGGACTGAGTGTATGGGCAAAGGCCAATCTTAATGTTGGCAGCAGGGTGTCTCAGGTCATATTTTTGTTTCTTATGGTGAGCTTTCTCTTGCTTCTGGTCTTACGGTGCTTGTGAAATGGGAAATTTGGATTGGAAACACACGGTGTCTCTCTGAGCAGGATGGTTCCCAGGCTCTTTGTCTGGTGGAGTCACAGAATGAAACCATGGGCAAAAGATGGTATAGCAAAGGTGGAAATTTATTGAGAAACAAGCACTGACTCCCACGAGGGGAGGGGGAAAGAGTTTCACTGAATTCCTTTTTCCACAGTTTATAAAGGCTACAGGTTGTTTTTGTGCCTCAATATCCCCTCTGATTAGTCACTATCCCCCTTTGATTTGGTCACTATAGCAACTCCTGAGCTCAAGTCTCACATGAAGTAGGTGAGGTTTCCTCCTTCTCCCTTATTGTTCTACTAGAGGCCTGGTGCACGAAATTTGTGCATGGGAGTGGGGGGTGTCCCTCAGCCCAGCCTGCACGCTCTCCACTCTGGGATCCCTCTCACAATCCAGGACTGCTGGCTCCCAACCACTCGCCTGTCTGCCTGCCTAATTGCCCCTAACTGCTTCTGCCTGTCAGCCTGATCACCTCCTAACCACTCCCCTGCCATCCTGATTGACACCTAACTGCTCCCCTGCTGGCCCAATTGCCCCTAATTGCCCTCCTCCTGCAGGCCTGTTCACCCCTAACTGCCCTTCCCCTGCTGGCCTGGTCCTCCCCTGCTGGCCTGCCCCCCCCCCAACTGCCCTCCCCTGCAGGCCTGGTCCCCCCCAACTGCTCTCGCTTGCTGGCCATCTTGTGCCCACATGAGGGCAGCCATCCTGTGTGTTGGAGTGATGATCAATTTGCATATTACTTCTTTGTTATATGGGATTCTCTCTGGGCTTTCTTCCTCCCTCTGTTTTGGAAATGTGTACCTTTTGCTACCCCCAGTTCCCTTACCTTATGGAAATGTAACTTCTGTGGCTCCCAGCTCCCTTGTCTTATGGAAATGTACCCTTTGCATCTCTGTAGCCCTGTGTTTTCCATGGACCCCTTAATTCCTAAAATTTCCTAAACCTGCCTATTTCACTTCTAAAAACGCCTTTCACTTGTACCAGTTATCCCCAAAAATGCCCCTGATTTGGCACTGGCTGGAAAGAGCCTGTCTCCAGTTTTTATTAAATCAACTTTATCAAGGTATAACTTGTACCCAGTCTTTTTTGTAGATTATGGATCACTAATTTTTGTATAATCAAATAAAGCTAATTTTACTTTAAAGTAGGTATAAAATTGGCAGGTCTGAGTGTAAAAGTGTATCACTATTTAAATGAAAAACTTGGTCTCTTCCTCTCACCCTTTCAATGAAATCAAATATCAGATACAGGCAAGATTCTGCCCTTAATCTCACCCATCTTCTTCCTTTGCCAAAGGTAAATGCTATCCTGTAGTTGGAGTGTGTTATTCCCAAATATATTTTGTGCTTTTTCCACATAGTATGTATAGTTCCATAAATAATATGTGTTATTGTTTAGTGCTTTAAAAACAATATTAATGTCACATTGTACATAATGGTTTGCAATAATTTCCACTTAACATGTTTTTTATGCCCCCAACTTTATTTTTTAAATTTCAAAAGCCTAGACTTTTATTTATTTACTAGAGACCCGGTACATGAAAATTCATGCACTGTAGGGGGTGTCCCTCAGCCTGGCCTACCCCCTCTCACAGTCCGGGAGCCCTCAGGAGTGGGAGACAACCTGGTGATCCGGGGAAGGCGATGCCCCCATCACACCTCTGCTGCTGTCACTGCCAGCAGTGCAAGCCTCGGCCGGCCCTGGTTACCTGAGCCTCGGGCGGCCCTGGGTGGCTGGGCAGCCGCCATCTGAGGCTTGCCTGTGCCTTGGGCTGGCCCTGGGTGGCTGGGGGGGCGGAGGGGACTGGGGGACTCCAGAGGCAGGCACACAGAGTGGCCGGATGAGCCTGGGGGTGGGCCCAGCCGTGCCGCACGCCTGCTGCCCCATCTTGTGGCTGTGGGCACCGCCATCTTTGAGGGCAGGGCAGTCGATTAGCATATTCCCTCCTTATTGGCTGTGGGCACCGCCATATTTGTGAGGGCATGACAGTCAATTAGCACATTCCCTCTTTATTATATAGGATTTATTTATTTATTTTAATCAATTATTATTTTTCAATTACAATTGACATATATTATATTAGTTTCAGTTGTATACCCACATAACTTACTAAGTTTTCATCCTAGTAAATCTCATACCTATCTGACACCATATATGGTTATTAGCTGTAACAACCAGTTTGTACTCTTAATCCTTTCACCCTTTTCACCTGTATTTCCAACCTCTTCCATCTAGCAGCCATCAAAATGTTCTCTGTATCTGTAAGTTTTGCTTGTTCATTTATTTTGATTTTTAGATTCAGTTGTTGATAAATATGTATTTATTGCCATTTTATTGTTCCTATTTTTTATTGGTTCTTTTTCTTCTTAAAGAAGACCCTATTAGGATAATCTAGAAGCTTATATATTGAACTTTCATTTCTCCTGGTTCTGGTTTATCTAACTAGAAACTAATTTGAGTTTTCTTGCATAAGAACAGATCGAGTTATTTCAGCTATAGCAGAATGTTAATTACCTTGGAATTGCCTGATGGAGCTGGCACAGTGGAGTCTATAGATTTTGGTTCACCATCTCCCTAAAACATCTGTCCTCTAATCCCAATTCGTGTAGGGGAAATATCCCATGGGAATATTACTCTGTTACTTTATGTTCCTATTCCTGTTTTGCTGTGACATGTTTATCTCTAACAGTTCTGCATGTACATAAATAGATTTAGCTTTGCATTAAGTCCATATGCACTGAGAAACTTTTGGGTATAGATGACATTTTTCTTCTGGGATGATAGAAAGTATAAAATTCTACAAACAATAGGTAACCTAATTTCAAAATTTATATTATGCTTTAAAAACATTAATAAAGTTGGTTCTGGTATGATTTGAATGTTGAGCCTAGTTCAGAGTAGAATGGTAGAAAGAACATATTGGAATATGGTTCTCAGATCCTTTAGGGCAAGAACAGAGAGAAGTTATTGAAACTGATGATGGCTGAAGAGGAGATGAGCCCTGACCGGTTTGGCTGCCCTGACCGGTTTGGCTCAGTGGATAGAGCGTCGGCCTGCGGACTCAAGGGTCCCAGGTTCGATTCCGGTCAGGGGCATGTACCTTGGTTGCAGGCACATCCCCAGTGGGGGCTTTGCAGGAGGCAGCTGATCAATGTTTCTCTCCCATCGATGTTTCTGACTCTCTATCCCTCTCTCTTCCTCTCTGTAAAAAATCAATAAAATATATTTAAAAAAAAAAAAAAGAGGAGATGTATGGTAGGTGTATAGTAAACAGTTATTGTTTTTTTATATTTTATTGATTTCAGAGAGGAAAGGAGAGGGAGAGAGAGAGAGAAAACATCAATGATGAGAGAGAATCATTGATTTGCTGCCTCCTACACGCCCCCCACTGGGGATCTAGCCCACAACCCAGGCATATATACCTCCTTGACCGGAATCGAACCTGTGACCCTTCAGTCCACAGGCCAACGCTCTATCCACTGAGCTAAGCCGGCTAGGGTGTAAACAGAGTTTTATGATGAATTCCTGGGTAATTGAAAGTGATAAAGAAGTAAAGGTGTAACCAGACAATCAATGAATCCGTGCTGCCTGTCGCTACTTGAGCCAATTAAGCAGAAACAGGATTGAATCATATAAGAGTGTTTATTCCAATATCTCCAGCAGTATGGGAGAGCAGCAGGTCACCCACAAAAATCTGCTCTGCAGGACCCCATAAACCAGCTGCTTATATAGGGTAGGACAAGGATTACATGGGGAAGTAAGGATTACAGGCCTGGGGAAGTAGGAGACTGGGGGGCGGGGAAGGGGAAGGGGAAGGGGAGGGGGGGAGGAAGGGGCTCCATTGTCTGGGCAACAAGGTTGTTAATCTTTCCATGATAATAGGCAATTCTTGAATGAGAATGACTATATTCCAAGGTTGACTCCCAGGTCCTGGGGGCATACAACTCCCAGCCAGGCCAGAATGTTCTTTCTTTAATAACACAAGGCAATAATGGTTAACATAGCATGATTAATATTTCTGTTAACGAAAAAAACCATTAAAACCTGTAAAGAATTTTAGTGAGTTTATTTGAGCCAAAATGTCGACATATGCCGGGAAGCAGAACCTCAATGAATTGAGATAATGCTCCGAAGAAATGGTGTGTTACATCTGTATTTATACATTGCCATCAAAGGAGGGACATAGGTCGGCTACATGAAATTCATTGGTGATGGATTAAGGAGGTGGGATAAAGTCAAACGGTGGGAAACCCCTGGGATTGGATAAAAAGCAAAATGATGGACACATACTTAGATGGGTACAGGAACAATTAACATGATAATGAAGGAATTTGAAGTATCTGTCCTGGCGCCCACCACTTTTGGTTGTGCCCCAGGGGCTCCAGCAAAAGAAGGAAGTTACAAGTTACCCAGACATCTCACAGATATGTTATCTTAGAGGCAAAAAGGCAAATGGGCTCAGTAAGGAAGATCTAAGTTGACCTTTGTCAGGGAAGATATCGGCCTAGGACATGACTGCCCACTATAACCTGTTTGTAGTTAAATATTTAATTTTCAAACCATCCTTTGTGGTTATTTCAGGTCTCTGAGTTTGCAAGACTGCCACACAGGCCTCCCCTGAGCTCGTCAGGTTAGCATGTGGCTCCTTCCGTTCACATTTCCCATAACCAAAGCTAGTCTCCAGTATTCTATATTTGCCCCTAACAAAGGGACCTTAAAGCACCCAACTCTTTAAATGTTATTTTCTGTCTGTAATTGTTTAATTTCTTATTTGCCTCTGTCTTTTCTCGCACTTACATAGGTCATTTGTATTTTGTTTTGTTTTTCCTTGCTCTGTGGACAAAAAAGGGGCCACATACTAAACCTGACAAGCTCTGGGGAGGCCAGCAGGGCAGGCCTTACGAACTCAGACCTGAAATAACTGCATAGGATGGTCTGAAATTATAACTTCCTAGCTACAAGTGAGTCATGGCGGGTAGTCATTCCTAGGCCAGTGTCTTCCTTGACAAAGGTCAGTTTTTACCTTAACTGAGCCTGTCTGTTGTCTTTTTGCATCAATGATAATATACCTTCGGAATGTCAATGTAATTTCCTTTTTCAGACTCCTCAGGGCACAATTTTCCACCACTGCAGAGACCACAAAATTCCTCATAATTATTGTTATCATGTTAGTTGTTAACTTTTAACTATCCTTTGTAAAAAAAAGTATGTGTCTATTCATTTTACTTTTTATCCAATCCCAGAGGTTTCCAAGTTTTGCTTTGCTTTCTCCAGCCTCCTTAATCTATCACCAGTGGATTTTATGTAACCTACTTATGTCTCCTCTGATTGTAATCCTATATAATAGAAGCCTAATATGCTAAGTGTCCGACCGTTCGACCAGTCGCTATGACCTACACTGACCACCAGGGGGCAAACGCTCTACCTGTAGGTTAGCTTGCTGTTGGGGTCTGGCTGATTGGGACTGGGCCAGATGGGCTGGACACACCCTGGAGCCTTCTGCACTCCTTCCTCAGCCCCAATCATGCACTGGTGAGGTCCCTCAGCCTGGCTCACACCCTCTCACAATTCGGGACCCCTCAGGGGATGTCGGAGAGCTGGTTTCGGCCCGATCCCTGCAGGCCAGGCCGAGGGACCCCACAGGTGCGCGAATCTGTGCACCTGGCCTCTAGTGTATAAATAAGGTGCAAAACTGCCATATTTTGGAGCATTTTCTCAGTCTGTTGAACTTTTGCTTCTTGGCAATTGTTAATCAGTTTGGATCAAATAAACTCATAAAAATTCTTACAGTTTACGTTGATAACTCACATCTATTTTTCTATTACCACATTTTAAGACATATTCCCTAGTGTTGAGTCATGACTTTTTATATTTTACTTATTTATTTTTTTAATCCTCACCCGAGGATATGTTAAGGAGAAAGAGAGAGAGAGAGAGAGAGAGAAAATTGATTGGTTGTCTCCCGTATATGCCCCAACTAGGGATAGAATCCACAACCTAGATATGTGCCCTGACCAGGAATAGAACCCACAACCAACTGAGCCACCTGGCCAAGGCTGAGACATGAATCTTTAAAGGAATTGCTAACTAAATGGAGAAAATTAAGAAAATGTATCTCTTACTTTTCAGAGGTATTGTATCAGGGTATATAAAAGATGTATGTACATCCTTTAAACTCTTTGAAAGCCAGGGACTGTATATACATGTATAATTATTTTTGACACCTATTAAATTTATTGCATGAACATAAAATAGTAACATAAGGCAAGCTTTAAAGTGGCCAGGAGGTGGTCATCTTGTTTATTCAATTATAAGATCTTTAACTCCTGTTTGAATATTGGGTTTAGTTAAAACATGTCTTCTAAGAATTGAACTCTTGAAATTGACTTATTTCTCTGGGAGTAATTTTGAGGGAGACTGTTATATTCACCTAAAATTTTTATTTGTAGCTTGTGAAATAGTAGGTGACTGTCACATGTTTACTGACAAATATGTAATAACTAGAGGTCCAGTGCACAAAATTCGTGCACTTGGGCGGGGGGTCCCTCAGCCTGGCCTGTGCCCTCTCGCAGTCCGGGAGCCCTGGGGGGATGTCTGACTGATGGCTTAGGCCCACTAAGCAATCAGTTGGACATCCTTAGCATTGCCATGGAGGCGGGAGAGGCTCTCACCACTGCTGCTGTGCTCACCAGCCATGAGCCCAGCTTCTGGCTGAGCGGCACTCCCCCTGTGGGAGCACACTGACCACCAGGGGGCAGCTCCTGCGTTGAGTGTCTGCCACCTGGTGGTCAGTGTGCATCATAGTGACAGGTCATTCCACCATTCGGTCATTTGCATATTAGCCTTTTATTATATAGGATACGCTGTAGATGAGGCCCCTTAGAACCATAAGAAATGCAAAAAATTCACTGTTAACTCATTCTCAAATTGCCCCCACTTAAAATCAAATTCCCCCCCCCCCCCCGGGGCATGTGCTGCACCTTGGGAACCACTGGGCTTGACACTTTTCCTCTCTGAGCCTCATTTCTGAATACATACGCTTATACCATGGGAATAGTAATCTCTTCTCCGCCTACCTCACTGGGTTGTCATGAGGAGGTTCTGAGCTAATAAACGTAGAAATGTTTTATCAAGTAAGTGATGTCTAAACCGGAAGGGATTGTTGTTTTTAAGCCCACAGGTACCCTCACAGGCAGCGCGGTCCTGGGGCAGGGGGTTGGGGTGTGGGGAGCAGCTCCAGTAAAGTTTAGTAAACCCCAGGTCCGCATCGGGATTTGGCTGTGGGCCGCGGGCCATGGGGGAGTCTGCCTGGGCGGGACGAAATCGTGTGAGACCCGGAGTCCCGCCCCGCGGCCCCACAGCCCAGCCCACCCCGCTGAACGGTGGTGATGTGAGTGTCCCGGATAATTTGCATATTCCTCTATTATTATATAGGATTACTGGAAAATATTAGTGGCATCTAATTAAATGGCAAGTCTTCTAAGATGTTGAGTAGTATCATCCACATGATACGTGGGTGGTCTGTGTGAGTTCTTCCCGTCCTGACACTACCACCCATTCCCAGCCACCCGGCAGCTGGTAACCAGGAGGAGTTTAGAATATTGTGCTGTCTGTGATCATGATATACGCCGCCTCCACAACAACCAACATTGGCGTGGTAGCCTTTTCATGTCCTTTCTCCCCTCGTGAAAATCAAATCAACAGAGTAAAATATATTTCTTCTTCAGTTTGGTGAAGAGGCATGATATGATGGACTTAGGTGGACTTTTGGCCTGTGAAGGAGAGGCTGTTAGTCCATTTATTTGAAAAAAGAAGCAAAGATGCTGCAAACACACTGCCTTGTAAAAGAACTTCTGAGTTGCCTCCAATCCAGTTTATTGTCTATGAAGTTATAAATGGGAGAATATGTCAAAGAAAGCTTATATTCTAGATAGTATATAATCAAATCATGACATTGTCACTAATGTATGGTGGGGAAATATATATAAATTACAGAAAATTAAAGAAATACTGTAAATTATTTTTGAGCACTCACTTCAGATGGACTAATCAAAGACAACACATTCTTAAACAGCTTGAACAAATAGGCAAGTTAATAAAATTTTAGATATAACTACTTGAAAACACTTTCTTTTCTGAAGTACTTATATGAAGTACTCATTTCTATTAAATAGGAATAAAAAATTGTTAGATGAAATAGTGAAGAGAAGCTACTTTTCAAACTTTCATAGATTTCATATTTCTATACTTAAAATTAAACATGGTCTCACTATAGTAAATTTTTTTTCTATTTTTAAGTAAATCACATGTAAAAATTGCTAATTTTGTATATTTCAAAGTAGGAGAGATGCCATATGGGAAACATTTACCATTCAGTATACCCTCTGGCATATATTGGGTATTGCAGCAGAGCAAAGACATGAATATTTGATGCTGATGGTGATAATAGCAACAGAGATGATGGTGGTGGTGATATGTCACTGCTTTCCCAACTTCTTGGCTGAGAGGCTCTCTCAGGGATTTTATCTTTAAGTGTCAAATGGTTGCTTGGTGTCAGGAACCCAATTCCTTTCTTAGACTAGATATGGGCTTAATTAGCACATGTAAAAAAATATCTTCAATGCAGTTAAAAACACATTTTCTACATTTTTTTCACATGATCGGATTATCATATTTGTGGGAACATTAATTTATTGTTGTTTATGTAGCCTGTGCTTGAATGATCTGGGCTCTTAATCTTTGCTTCTTGGTGTTTGCTATATTAGGTTATGTTAGTTTATGTGCCATTGTGTCTTTTCCTGTTACAAAGTGTCTTAAACCAAGAAATGTGGCCAGGAACAATAAAAGTGATTAAGCAAGACTTATTCCTATAGAGGAACAAACATTTTGAACCTGAATTACACAGGAAAGCCTCACAAAGTTTAAAATCTATTTCAAGACATGGAGAGGTTGCTGTTGATGAGACTCATGGAAAAAAATGTACCTTAGGAAAACAGACTAACTCGGGGTAGCAAAACTCTTGGCAACCTTAGGGATGGTGTGATTCTAAGAATAGGGACCTTAGCTTTAAAGTTTCATCTCAGAGACATTCGGGAATAGAAGGTGCCAACAAATGAAAGTTCTTTACAGCCTTGATCATGTTGCTTCCAGAACTCTCAGTGACTGATTTTACTTTCCGAGAGTGAAATACTAGTACACAGCCAGGAGCTGGTTTATTGATTAGAACCCCTTATCTCTCTGAGACATTGCCTATAAAGAAGAGAACAGTTTTTTGAACAAAATGCTATCACACCATAAAAAGGAATCTGTTTTGGCTGCTTTTTCAGAAGCTTGGCATCCTTTTTGGCTGCTAAACAATGTGCAGAAAGAGCCAACTTCCTGATGGCTGTGTAACCTGTATCTCCACATTCCTGTGGGAGTGGTCATTCTGAGAAATAATCTTTAATCCTCAGAATGTAGCTCTCTATTTGAAGGATTGGAAGAAGCATCCTGTAAACTAGAGTTGTGGTAGATAGTACAAATTTTACATTTTTTGTTGTGAATGAAAATTATTTTTCATTGTTTCTAAGAATTTAAATTTTATCCCTAAGTCTCCTTGAACTGACATTTCTGAGGAAAGTTTCAACTATAAGATAGCATTTATTCTTTCTGTAAACTGATAAAATTGATGCTGTCTTCCTAACATGGAAAAGGTGAGGAATTTTGTTTAATTCAAGACAAACTTGTAAATTCTACATCTTTTAATGAAGATCTTATCTTATTCCAAGGGAAAATAAGAATACTTTATATATTTTATGGCTTTTGGTAGCTAGATTTTCTTGTGAAATGACAGATCAACAGGAGGACACTAAAATTCAAGGTATTTGGAAGTATTATCTTAAAATTTGAAAATATTTTTGTCCAATGTTAGAGTTAGCAGTGGCCATCAGGTATGATTTAAGCCTTGCCTTTTCTTGTGTGCTCCTGGGCATTTGTTTTTAAGGTGGAACCTTATCAGATCCCATTTCTTTTAATATAGCCTATACATGGCAAGGCTTTCAAAGAGGGTTTTTCCATTATACACATCACCTGATTACAGATATTGTTTTAGATCAGTGTTGTATTGATAAAAAAAATACACACACACACACACACACACACACACACACACACACGCGCGCGCGCGCGCACACAAACCCGGAGAGACACAAAAGGGACATTATGACTTTGATAGCTAGATCACTGTTTTCAGTTCTGCTTCTGATCTTAATAGAGTTTTTGAGATCTTTGTGCTGTAGATTCGCTTTCTTAAAATGGGGTGAAGACATACCCCTAATTTATTGTATAGTTTTTTCTTGTTTATAGTAATTCTCAAAGTTTTTTCTGCAAGCCCAAAATGAACAACCTGCAAATTACATTTATTTTTCTAACTAGACAAACAAAAGCCCTTTGAAACATTGCCATTTTATCAATAATCAACTTTTTATATTTCCTCTACAGAATTGTAGTTTACCAAGTTCATAACAAGTACTGTACAAAGCAAGAGGGAAAGAAAGAAAAAAAAAGAACTTAGACATGTGTGGGAATTTGAAATAATCATTTCTGAGCCCTTCAACAGTCTTTACTTTAGATAGGAAGTAGCAAAGTGATTTAACAGGTCACACTGTTTCATAAATATAAATAATAGAAATTAGTGGAATTTCTTGGCATGTTATGACTTGCTCAGCACTTCCACATTTGTTATCCTGTTTAACATTGTGCTTCATTGCATTACATACTCATTAAGACAATGTCATAACCATAAAAATATTTAGAAAAATTTCCAGGAGACCAACTAAATATTTAATAAGGGAAGGCCTTTGTAATTTAAAAGTTTTTACTGCCTTTTTAGTTGGTTCCCCATTTTAATTCATAATACTGTAAACTTGTACATTGTTTTCCTTTATTCATTCAGGAGTTTGTCTTAATTTTGTATTTTTAAAAAAATCACTTTTGATGTTAGTTACCATCCTTTTGTGTTTTTTTATTTTTCTTTAAAAATTTTTTTATTGACTTCAGAGAGAGAGAGAGAGAGAGAGAGAGAGAGAGAGAGAAACAGAGAGAGATAGAAACATCAATAATGAAAGAGAGTCATTGATCCGTGGCCTCCTGCACGCCCCCGACTGGGGACCAAGCTCGCAACTGGGCATATGCCCTTGACTGGAATCAAACCTGGGACCCTTCAGTCTGCAGGCCAACACTCTATCCACTAAGCCAAATCGGCTAGGGCTTTATTTTCTATTTTATTAATTTCTGATATATAAATAAATTTTATTTCTGATTGCTGTGGTTAGGAAGTCCAGTACTATGTTGAATAAGAGTGGTGAAAGCAGACAGACATCTTTGTCTTGTTCCCAGTCTTAAGAGAAATACTTTCAGTTTTGACCCGTTGAGTATGCTGTTGGCAGTAGGTTTGTCATATATGGCCTTTATTATGTTGAGGTATGATCCCACTTGGCTGAGAGGTTCGTTTGTTTTTTTAAATTATAAATGGGTGTTGGATTTTATCAGCTGCCTTTTCTGCATCGATTGATAAGATCATGTGATACTTATTCTTCATTCTGTTTATGTGCTGTATCGCATTTATTCATTTGCGGATATTGTGCCAACCTTGCATCCCAGGAACAAATCCCACTTGATCGTGGTGTATGATCTTCTTAATGTGCTGCTGGATCTGATTTGCAAATATTTTGTTGAGGATTTTAGCATCTATTTTCATCAGGGATATTGGCCTATAATTTTCTTTTTTTGTAGTGTCTTTATCTTATTTTGGAATTAGGATAATGCTGACTTCGTACATGAACCTGGTAGTCTTCACTCCACTTGAATTTCCTAGAAGAGTTTGAGAAGGATAGGTGTTAGTTCTTTTTTTTTTTAATATATATATATATATATATATTTATATATATATATATATACATATATATATATATATATATATATATTTGATATTGAAAGATGAAACAGAGGGCCGGAGACATGGGATACCAGGACACAGGCTTTATTGGCGATCACCCTGCCGGCCGCCTTCCAGAGGAGGGGGAAAGGGAAGAGAGAGAGCGAGCTTGAGAGAGAGAGCTTGCTGGGGTGAGAGTGCCTTTTAAGGGGAGGAAAAGAGGGGACGGGGCTTAGGGCACTCAGCCCACGCTGATTGGTGGTTTCATGTAAGGCACATGATTAGGCACCTAGGGATTTAGGAATTGGGGGTTTAGGGTATATGGCAGGTGCTGATTGGTGGTTCAATGTACAGTCCATATAAGGTGTTCAGGAATGTCCGGCTGCAGGTGGAGTTTACATCATACTCTGTCCATCAGTTGGGGGAAGGGAGGATCTATCAGATATACATTGGTAATAGATATATACATTGATAGTAGAGAAACAGCAATGATTGGCTGCCTTCTGCATGCCTTCTACTGGGGATCAAGTCTGCAGGTGACCTCTTGGTTTCTGGGTTGATGCTCAACTGCTGAGCCACACCTGCCTTGTGTAGTTGTGGTTTGAATGTTTGGTAAAAGTCAACTGTGAAGCCATCTGGTCCAGGACATTTTGTTGTTGGAAGTTATTTTATGACTTTTAATTTAATTAGTTGTAATCTATCTATTCAGATTTTCTTATTTTTACTGATTCAGTTGTAGAAGATTGTATGTTTCTAAGAATTTATCCATTTTGTCCAGATTATCTAATTTATTGGCATATAGTTGTTCATACCAGTTTCTTATAATCATTTGTATTTCTCTGGGGTCAATTATTCTCTTTCATTTCTAATTTTATTTATTTGGGTAGTCTCTTTTCCTTTTTTAAAATCCTCACTCAAAAAGAAGGGAGGGAAGGGGAAGGAAGGAGAGAGAAAGAGAGAGATAGAGATAATGAGAGAAAATGTTGATCAGTTGCTTCTCATACATTCCCAGGCTAGGGTTTGAACCTACAACCTAGGTATGCTCCCTTACCAGGAATTGAACCAGCAACCTTTTGGTGTATGGGATGAGGTTCCAAACAACTGAGCCAACCAGCCAGGCCTCTTTTTTTCTTAATGAATCTGGATAAAGGTCTGTCAATCTTGTTTATCTTTTCAAAGAACCAGCTTTTCATTTCATTGATCTTTTGTATTGCTTTTTTTAGATTATTTTGTTTATATCTCCTCTGATCTTTTTTATTTCCTTTCTTCTACTCACTTTAGGTTTTGTTGTTTTCTAGTTTCTTAAGTGTGAAGTTAGATTGTTTATTTGAGCTTTTTCTTGTTTCTTGAGGTAGGCCTGTAATGCTATGACTTTCCCTCATAGGGCTGCTTTCACTGTGTCACATAGATTTTGGGTTGTTGTGCTCTCATTTTCATTTGTTTCAAGGTATGTTTTGATTTCTTCCTTGATCTCATTGTTATCCCATTTACTGTTTAGTAACATGTTATTTGGCCTTCATGTCTTTGTGTGTTTTCAGTTTTCTTCTTGTGATTGATTTTTAGTTTTTTATCATTATGGTTAGAAAAGATGCTTGATATGATTTCAATCTTCTTAACTTATTGAGAGTTTTTAGTGTACTAACCTATGGTCTCTCCTAGGAAATGTTCCATGTACATTTAAAAAGGATGTATATTTTGCTGCTTTGGGGTGAAATGCTCTGAAGGTATCCATTAAATCCATCTGGTAAAATTTGTCATTTATGGCTACCTGTTCCTTGTTGATTTTCTGACTGAATGATTAATCCATTGCTGCCAGTGGGGTATTAAAATCCCCTACTGTGAGTATATTACTTTCATTCTTTCCCTTTGTGTACATCAAGATTTGCTTTATATATTTAGGTGCTCCTTTGTTGGGGGCATAAATGTTTACAATGATTATATCACCTTGTTGGATTGCTCCCTTTATCATTATGTAGTGTCTTTCTTTGTCTCCTACTATAGACTTTGTTTTAAAGTCAATATTATATGATATAAGTATTGCTACCCCAGCTGTTTTTTCATTTCCATGAAATATATTTTCCATCCCTTTACTTCTATTCTGTGTGTATTTTGCATTCTGAGGTGTGCCTCTTGAAGACAGCGTATACATGGGTCTTGTTTTCTTTTTAAAAAAAGTTCTTTATTGTTGAAAGTATTACATATGTCCCCTCTTTTCCCCATTGTCGTCTCTCAGCCTGCCCTCGCCCCCCAGCCCAGGCCTTCACCCCCTATTGTCTGTGTCCGTTGGTTTTGCTTATATGCATACAAGTTCTTTGGTTGATTTCTTACCCCCGCCACCACACCTCCCTACCCATCATCCCCTGCTTTCCCTCTGAGGTTTGACGGTCTGTTTGATGCTTCTATGTCTCCGGATCTATTTTTGTTCATCAGTTTATGTTGTTCATTATATTTTACAAATGAGTGAGATCATGTGATACTTATCTTTCTCTGACTGGCTTATTTCACTTAGCATAATGCTCTCCAGGTCCATCCATGCTGCTGCAAATGGTAAGAGTTCTTTCCTTTATACAGCAGCATAGTATTCCATTGTGTAGATGTGCCTCCGTTTTATAATTCGCTCATCTGCTGATGGGCATTTAGGCTGTTTCCAAATCTTAGCTATTGTAAATTGTGCTGCTGTGAACATAGGGGTGCACACATTCTTTCTGATTGGTGTTTCTGATTTCTTGGGGTATATTTCTAACAAGTGGGATTATTGGGTCAAATGGGAGTTTCACTTTTAATTTTTTTGAGGAAACTCCATGCTATTTTCCACAGAGGCTGCACCAGTCTACATTGCCACCAGCAGTGTATGACTGGTTCCCTTTTCTCCACATCCTTGCCAGCACTTGTCATTTGGATCTTGTTTTCTTATCCATTCAGCTACCCTATGTCTATTGATTGGAGCATTTAAGCCATTTACATTTAAAGTGATTATTGGTAGGTAGGTATTTATTGCCATTTTATTCTTTTTAACTATTTTCCTGTGTTTCCCCCCACCCCCTTTTCTTCTTAACGAAGATTATTTAACATTTCCTATAATAGTGGTTTTGTGGTAAGCCCTTCGTTTCTCCTTCAGTTGTAAATGTTGGCTTAGCGGGGTAAAGTAGTCTTGGTTATATAGGTCCTTGCTTTTCATCACTTTCAATGTTTCATCCAAATCCCCTCTGAACTGAAATGTTTCTGTTAAAAAAAATCAGCTGACAGTCTAATGGAAGCTTCCTTTTAGGTAGCTAAGTATCTTTCTCTTGCTGCTTTTAAGATTCTTTGTCTTTAAACATTGCCTTTTTAATTATGATGTGTCTTGCTATGGGCCTCTTTGGATTCATCTTGTTAGGGACTCTCTTGGACTTGTGTTTTTCCTTTACCAGGTTAGTTGAAGTTTTCAAGCATTATTTCTTCAAATGGTTTCTCCATTCCTTACTGTCTTTCTTCTGCTAGGATACCAATGTGGTTACACTTCATGCTGTGCCAAAATTCCCTTAAACTAGCCTCAGTTAATTTTTTTTCACTTTTTGCTGCTCTTATTGGGTGTTTTCTGCTACCCTGCCTTCCAAATCACTAATTTTCCATCCTCTGCTTCATCTAACCTACTGTTTATTCCTTCTAGTGTATGTTTCATTTCAGATATTGTATTTTTCATTTCTGATTGTTTTTTTTTAATGGTTTGTATGTCCTTTTACCTGCTGTGTAGTTTTCAGTAAGCTGCTTGAGCATCCTTATAACCTTTTTAGTTTTTAAACTCTATATCTGATATATTGATTCCCTCTATTTCATTTAGCTAATTTTCTAGAAATTTCTCCTGATCTTTCATTTGGGGCATGTTTCTATGTCTCCCCATTTTGGCTGTCTCTTTATGTTTGTTTCTACATATTAGGTAGATTTGCTATGACTCCGAGTCTTGGTAGCGTGGCCTTGTCACAGTCTCCTTGATCACCTGAGCTGGGTGCTCCAGTAATGTCCCTTGTATGTGTTTTGTTAGCTCTCCTCTTGTAATTGAGTCTTGATTGCTATTGGGCACTTTGTTCATGGTGTTGACTCTCAAGATCGCTAATTGTGAAAATCAACCCAGATCAGTGTACAAGCTGCTGTGTAGGTGCTGATCACAGGGAATTCACCTCAACAGGGTCTTTTGCCTGCTGAGATCTCCCTTTTGATTTGCTGATTGTGAAACCAATTGGATTCTTCTTTTATGTTGTCTGAAGCTGACCCCTGGGTGTGTTTATTCTGGGGCCTCTTGGAAGGGGCTCTGGTGCAGACACTGTGACTGGCCTTGGGCAACCTGTTACAGCTACAAAGCCATCCTCAGTTTGTGGCTGCCTCTCCTGGGACAGGGTGTGTGCTGGAAGGACCAATCTATGCATCAAGTCTGGTTTTTTACCAGCTATGGGTCTAGGGGCAGGTCAGCAAAATTCCCATGGCACCCCGAGGTTTACCCCTGCCTGTCTCCATCTGCTGGCAGCTTGTTCAGCTCAGTCACTGAAAGGGCCTGCTTGGTACTCAAGTTGCATGAATAAGGTTTCAGTTAGTCACCAGGTAGGGGCGAGTGGTATTCATCAGCTTGGTACAGGTTCACACTCGTTGCCAGTGTGGGTTTGAGACCACTCAGCAAATGTCTGAGGGTATATTACATCTAGTTGCCACCTGCTGGGTGCTCACACCTTTGTGGTGGGTCAGAATCTCAGAGAGTTGTCAGGGTGAGGCCAGCAGAGTTTATCAGGCTCCAACATATCAAGATTTGGCTTGTGTGAAGGGAAAACTTTGCACCCGTCTGGCTTGCTAGGGAACATTGGTCCTTGTCCTTGAGCCACACAACTCAGTCTGTCCCAGATTTTGCCAGCAGTTTGATTTCAGCAGGGAAGGGTCACCTGGAGTGGAGAGGATAGGATTTGTGGATCTCCTATGATGGGGAGGTGCCAGTCATGCTTGGGGGAAGGTGGAGGGAGTAGCCCCTAACCCAGAGCCACACCATTCAGTTAGTCTCAGATTCTTCCCATACCTCAGTAGAGCAGAGCCACCAGGACTTGGGAGGGTAGGCCACTGGGAGCCGGAAAGGTGGGCTTAGTGGATCTCCTGTGTGGGAGTGGCAGCACTGGTCAAATTCATGGGAACGTGGGGGGAATGATCCTTGACCCAAAGCCACACAACTCAGTCACTGGTACCCTTGAGTCTGCCAGTACCACCATACCCTGGCCCAGGCAGCTGGCTTCTCAGCAGGGTGCAAGCTTTGCAGGGTTGGGCAACACGGAATCTAGAGGGTAAGGCTATTGCATTCCCCCACCTGATGCCCTGTGGAAAGGAGTGCTACACCCAAGCATGATGGTGTCCGTAGTGTAGGAAATGTTCTCAGCACAGGAATTCTAATGGCTGCCCCTTCTCCTTTCTCCCCGGCCAGAGCCACAGTTCCCAGTCGATCCTCAAGTGGCTCTAATCTGCTTTACCCTCCACCACAGCCCAGGGTACAATGAGATTCTTTTGCATTGGCCCTTTCAGAGAGCACCAGTGTCTCTAACAGATTCCTGTCTCTCCCTGGTGGACAGAATGCCCACTGCTTTTCACAGCCAGATGTTATTTGGGTGCTTCTTCCTGGGCTGAGGAGCCCAGTTTGGGCTTGAGACCCTGTGCTTCTCATTGGGGATCGTTGCAGCTAAGATATTCCTCTGGAATCTCAGCCACCACATGTGGGAGTGAGGCCAGACCTTTTCACATCTCCACCATTCCCACCATTCTCGATGTGGCTTCTTCTGTAACCCTTGCTTATAAGATTTCTATTCAGTTGTTCTTCAGTTGGTTATTCAGGTTGATTTCTCTGTATTTTAATTGTAATTCCAGTTTGGTCCTGGGAGGAAGTGAGTGTAACTTCCACCTACTCCACTGCCATCTTGGATTCCCTCTTAATGTGTTATTTTAAGACGAAGTTACAGGCCAAGTATTTTGAGGCCAAATTCAAAATTGCATGCCTTCCTGGTAAATTTTAGGTTTTGTCATTGTGTGGTGGTTCACTGTATCCCTAAAGTGCTTTTTAAAAAAAAATATTTATTGTTCAGATTAGTACAGATGTTCTCCTTTCCCCCACCCCCCATAGCTCCCTTCCACCTGGTTCCCACCCCATCCCATGCCCCCGCCCCCCCAAACTGTCCTCGTCCATAGATGTAAGATTTTAAAATACTTTTCTTGACATATTTTATATAAAATTAATACTTATACCTTAGCTTTCTTTTTCCCTCATATATCTTTTTCCACTCCTTTATTTTCAACCTCTCTAAAGTTTTAGGTATGTCTCCAAGTAGAATATAGATAAATTATTTTAAAAAGCAATCTGATTATCTTTATCTTATGATATGTGAATTTAAGCCATTTACATTTGTTATAATCACTTGTATATGTGAATTTATATTTTCCTTCATATTTTGTGTTTTGTTTATCAAGGTTCTTTGTGTGTTTTTTTCTGCCCTTTCCTACCTTCTATTGAATATTCTGAATTTTTATTCTAATTTTCCTCTTCTTTTGTTTAATCATTATATTTTTATACTTTTAGTAGAGAAGTTACCTATAAGTTGTTAATATGAATATTTGACTTACAAAAGTCTAAAGTTCTGTAGGTAAAAAAATATCTCTCTTATCCTCCCAAAATAATAGCATTTATAGAAAGCTTAAACTGCAAGCTCCTCTCTTCAAACTTAGATTATATTTTTATTCTTTATTTTAGGTCCTTGCTTTTAGTCAACTGATTATTAGTAGTAACCCATATTTTTTCATCTCATTTTAGGGTCTACTTTCCTTTTATAACATGCATTTTTAAGAAGTTCATTTTTAAGAAGACTGTTTGTGGTAAATACAGTCTTTTTCTGAAATGTCTTAATTCCCCACCCCCATTATTGAAAGAAGTTTCAAATTATTAGTATAAAGTTCTAGGTTACATTAATATAAAGTTTTAAGTTGGCAAATATTTCTATTGTATTTAAAGACATGTTTTCTGGTCTCTGTTTTGCTACAGAGAAATTCTTTGCTAGTCTAAATGTTTTAGGTTTGTAGAAAAATCTTCCATATTTTTTCTTTTTCTTTTTTCCCATATCTTCTCTTTGTCTTTGATACTTTTGAACTTTATGTATTATATATACATTTTACTAATTTGACTTACCTTGTTATAAATGCATTTTCCTTCCTGAGTCTGAAGATTCATGGTTCTCATCAACTCGATAAAAATTTTAGTCATTATCTTTTTTAATATTGCTCTGTTCTCCATTTCTCTATTATTTCTATCTTCTTTGGGTATTCCCTGTTAGTTATATGTTGAACATCTGATTCTATCTTTCACATTTCTTATAAACTCATTTATAGTTCTTATTTCTTTACATTTGGGGTGGCTTTCAAGCACAAGAATGCCTTTAAACTCCCTGTGTTTACTTTTGTCTCTAAGTGACAACAGATGTATAAGGCAATAAATTACAAAAAGCTCTACTTGGGTATTAAACACATTGAGAGTGAAAGTTCAGTAATTCTTTGAATGCAAAAACTTGTGGTGCTATCGGATTCCTTAATTGAAAAGACTCTTTGTGAGTGGATATGTGGCACAAGAATTTGTAGCACTAAACATTTTTACTTATTAATGAAATATTATGCACTTTCTAATTCTTATAATAATACTAGAGGCCCGGTGCACGAAATTCGTGCATGGGGAGGGTGTCCCTCAGCCCAGCTTGCACCCTCTCTAATATGGGACCCCTCGGGGGATGTCCAACTGCAGGATTAGGCCCGATTCCTGTGGAATTGGGCCTAATCCTGCAGTTGGACATCCTTCTCACAATCCGGGACTGCTGGCTCCTCACCGCTCACCTACCTGCCTGATTGCCCCCTAACTGCTTCCTTGCTGGCCTGATTGACCCCTAACTGCTCCTCTGCGGGCCTGATTGCCCCCAAATACCCTCCCCTGCTGGCCTGATCACCCCCAAGGCTTTTATTAGTATAGATATGACCCTGCACAGAAAATTTTACTAACCCTGCTTTACAATAAGGGCTTGACGATTGAATCATTAGGACCAGACACCAAGATTTCCTTTCTTTAAATAGTGGAGGGAATACTTATCTTGTATTTAAGTTGCCCGGAAATTAAAATGAGATAATGACTTAGAAAAGCATAAAAGCACCACATAAAGACAACTGTCTTTTTAATGAAGTGGCAAAATGAAAAACACTTTTTATTCTCCCCTTCCTTCCTTTACAGCTTTTATTTAATCTTTGAAATTCATAAAAATTTCACTCCAATTTTCATTTCTTTACATTCAACCTTATTTTGTATTGGTTTCAGGTTTTATATTAGTTACAGAATAGTGGTTAGACAATCATATACTTTACAAAGTGTTCCCCGATATTTCTAGTACCCACCTGGCATCATACCATCATTACAACACTATTGACTATATTCCCTATTTAAGTGACAATGGGTTTACAGGTTCCTTTCAATCTTTCTTTTGTGTTTTTTTGTCCTTCCTTTTCTTTCTCACTTCTTCCCTCATTTTCTTTATATAGTATCTCAATTGGCCATCAAAGCTCAGTGAAGGCACTGGGACACGCTTCATCCATTTTACAGACCAGGAAACTGAGGCCAATTCCAGTTGGCTGTGGAACTTGACTCAGGAAGCCCTCAGAACACACAGGAAGCCCTCAGAGCCATGCTCTTTGCGCTTCCTAAGGGGCAGCGGCCCAGCAAACAGAATAAACCTTCCAGTCAGGCGTCCCAGCCTCTTTCTCAAGCACCTCTTCATTGCGGATGCTCCACATTCTTTCCTCTCCCCCCATTCTTTACTGCCCCCCCTTCTCCGAAGCAGGTGGAAGGCTTCCCACTCACTGCCTAGGCATGCTCTGCTATGGGGCAGCGTGTAGCGAGCTTGCTTTTGGGTGAAGGCAGGAGCAGGAGTCACTGCCTCTGAAGTGTGAAGGCCACCTGAGCGAGGCCCATTAGCACTGGGAGCTTCTCTGAATCACGTCAGTCAGTCCAGTACCCTGCAGTGCAGCACCCCTTCACTGAGGTGGCTCCACCCCTCAACCCCCGCCTCAGGGGTGAGGGTCCTTGCCCCTCGGCCAGGAGTCCTTCCATGCCCCTTGATCCCTGGCTGGGCCCACCCACGTCTTGGGGGCACTGCAGAACCTCTGTCTCTCTGCAGATAAAGCAGATCCCTGCCCTAGGTCTCTGCAAAGCTATGAATCTGTGGCCAGAGGCCTGGTCTGGGAATCAGCAACCACATGCCTGCAATGTTCCCAGGGACCCTGGGAGCGGCTGGGCAAATCCTGCCATGCGCCCCCCGTGGCGATCGAGGCCTGGATCACCCACGGAGCACCCAGCTGGGCCCGGCCACGCCCCCCCGGGTGGCGATCGCTGCCTGGATCACCTGCGGAGAGCCCGGCTGGGCCCGGGCACGCCCCCCCGGGTGGCGATCGCTGCCTGGATCACCGCGGGAGCGCCATGCTGGGCCCGGCCACGCCCCCCGGGTGGCGATAGCTGCCTGGATCACCCGCGGAGCGCCCGGCAGTGCCCGGCCACGCCCCCCCGGGTGGCTATCCCCACTTGGATCACCCGCGGAGCGCCCTGCTGGGCCCGGCCACGCCCCCCCGGGTGGCAATCGCAGCCTGGATCACCCGCGGAGCGCCCTGCTGGGCCCGGCCACGCCCCCCCGGGTGGCAATCGCAGCCTGGATCACCCGCGGAGAGCCCGGCTGGGCCCGGCCACGCCCGCCCGGGTGGCGATAGCCGCCTGGATCACCCGCGGAGCGCCCGGCTGGGCCCGGCCACGCCCCCCGGGTGGCGATCGCCGCCTGGATCACCCGCGGAGCGCCAGGCTGTGCCCGGCCACGCCCCCCCGGGTGGCGATCGCCGCCTGGATCACCCGCTTAGCGCCAGGCTGTGCCCGGCCACGCCCCCCCGGGTGGCGATCGCCGCCTGGATCACCCGCGGAGCGCCCGGCTGGGCCTGGCCACGCCCCCCGGGTGGCGATCGCCGCCTGGATCACCCGTGGAGCGCCCGGCTGGGCCCGGCCATGCCCCCCCTGGTGGCAATCGCCGCCTGGATCACCCGCGGAGCGCCCGGCTGGGCCCGGCCACGCCCCCCCGTGGCGATCGCCGCCTGGATCACCCGCGGAGCGCCCGGCTGTGCCCGGCCACGCCCCCCGGGGTGGCGATTGCCGCCTGGATCACCCGCGGAGCGCCCGGCTGTGCCCGGCCACGCCCCCCGGGTGGCGATCGCTGCCTGGATCACCACGGGAGCGCCATGCTGTGCCCGGCCACGCCCCCCCGGGTGGCGATCGCCGCCTGGATCACCCGCCGGCTGTGCCCGGCCACGCCCCCCCGGTGGCGATCGCTGCCTGGATCACCGCGGGAGCGCCCTGCTGGGCCCGGCCATGCCCCCCCGGTGGCGATCATGCGGAGGACCCCCGGAACTAAGAGGATTGGGCGCTGCCATCTTGGTCTTCTCAACAGCCGGAAAGGCCACCTGGAGTCCCGCCCCCAGCCTCTCGCAGGCCCAATCATGGGCATAGCGGAGGTGCGGTCAATTTGCATGTTTCTCTATTATAAGGTAGGATACTTTGTTCATTAACTAAAAAAAACTTTCACTTGATACTAAATTTCTGTGAGTTGTTTTAGTTATTTGATTGCAAAACTGGATGAGAACTAGTTTTGAAGCCTAGACCCATTAAATTGGAGTTTGTGAAAATTTGATTTCATAATTTTCAGTCCTTTCTTTGTTGAATTCTGCCTTTTCTGTCTTGCTAGCATCCTGCAATCATACTTCCCTTAAATTAAAGGCCACATGGAATTGGAGCTTTAGGCAGGTGGGCTTTGACTGCAGTCTGGGGCGTAATAGCCAAGCCTGGGCTTCTTTAGTTCTCTCGGCGTTCTTATTTGCTTATTAGTAACAATTACAGTAACTGGATGAATGAAAAAAAAGTTTTTATAAGAGTTGCTTTTGAGAAAAAGAGACAGTATTAGTCTTTTTAGTTTCCCAATCCAGATCTAAATATATCACTTCATTTACAAAAATAATAAAAAATGCTGCAGGGGCTGGGAAGTTTTAGATTATGATGTTAAAAATATTACCCTCCTTCTGAAAGGAATGCTTGTGCTCGGAAAACGCAGGGAGGGGAAATATTGATAAAATAATGCAGCCAAGAATTTCAAATAGCACTTGTTCAGGGAAAAAGATATTAGGTGTTTAGGAGGCAAAAGGTATGGTAGTCACAAGAGCAGTTTATTCTGGAAGGCATTTTTTTGTCTCCTCCCATTTCTTAGAACACCTTTATATTCTCTGAACCAGATGGATTATCAGGACAGATAGAATGATAAACTCTCTTTGAAGGGTAAGATCCAAATTATCAGAAGGTTTGGTCACTTTTAGATGTGGGTCATATGGCACTGTTATCTATTAATCTCTGTTCATGAGTAGAGTATAACTGATCTGAAGAAAACTTACCCACCAGACTCCATAGGAGTACATAGTCAGTACAATGTCATTTTCCCAAAATATATTCTGTAGAAAGGTATTCTGGTAGATGTTAGTAGGTATGCTTTTAGAAAAGTTTGGGTATCGTGCTAATCGATATTGTGACTCTCCAAGCAACACATAACTCTTCTCTTTTTTTGGTACTACCTATTACCGTGCCTTAAAATAGTGTTTTTCAGAACACCAGTTTGTAAACACTGACTTACAAGAATGTGTATCACTCAAAGTATCCTCCAGAACTCATGTCTAAAAAAAAGATGAGGTTAAAAAGTATGTACCTTCATATGTCATATTCAGAGGCCAAGTAATCTGTATGTACTGAATGTATTGAAAGATAAGCTTAAATAGAAGTAGAAAAGAGAAAGGCCCCAGAAATACTCTAGCATAAAGTGTGTTTCATAGAGCTGTCATTCAGGCTGATTTATTTAGCGTCTTTTAAATATACATAAATATTCACTTGTTTCTGCTGATTACACTATTTAATTTATTTCAAGAAAAAATTTAGTACTGAAAAGTACAAAAAAATATTTCAATTGCTCACCAGTAGTCAGATTTAACGTTTGTTAATTGTTTATGACATTTGTTCAAGGTTTTTTTCTCTTCCCAGCTCCTTTCTTTATAGGATTGAAGTTTTCTTTGAGCATGTGGGAGGATTTTTTCTGACTTTCTGAAAAAAGTCTTATTGGCTTTTTGGTTACATGCTTTCCTGCTCACTCTTTTGCCTGTTTCTGTTTCTTCTCTATTCCAGTGCCTGGATGTTCTTTCTATTCCTGCACCTTAACGCTGAATTCCCCAAAGCTCAACCTTTGACCCTTAAATACTCTCTTGCAGACCTCATGTCTCATGTGTCTCAGATATATTCTTATTTCTTTGATTCATTTGAGCACTAATTCTCATTTTCCCAATGGCCTAAAATTTAGTTTCTCTTGAATACCTATTGACTCCTCAAAATTCAACATGTGCTAACTCCATTTTCTTCTTTCTCAAATGAGCATATCTTGGATCCTTGTTCCTGCCCATGTTCATACTGTTTTTCTCCAATACCCCAATTTGGAGTCTCATAAATGATTTTTGACCCCTTTCTCCTTCCCTTTTTGTATAACTCAATCATTGTACTACTAATTTAGTGTTTCATTGCCTTCTGTTTGGAATACAGTGCCCTCCTACTAGTTTCTTGATTTACCTTCACTTTTTATTCCAAAGTAAATGAGAAGAGACTGGGTTGTGTTGAGGGAAGATCACAGACTTTGATCTGAAGCCTGAACCACCTGGTTTCAAATCTTAACACAGAGCAACTCACTAGGCAACTTGGAGCAAGTTATTTAAATTCTCTGAACAATGTCAATTTTTGTGTCTGAAAAGTAGGTTTAATGTTTACATTACAGGATTGTTGTGAATATAAATAAAATAATTGTCTAAGTGTTTAGCACAGTGCCTTATCTATAATAATAAAAAGATAATATGCTAATTAGACCGGATAGACCTGACTTCTTCCAGAAGTCCTTCCGGACAAAGCAATGGTGGTGGGGGCTGAGGCAGAAGTGGTAAGGGGCAATCAGGCCGGCAGGGGAGAGCAGTTAGGGGTGATCAGGCAGGCAGGCAGAGAGTTTAGGGGTGATCAGGCTGGCAGGGGAGAGTGGTTAGGGGTGATCAGGCAGGCAGGGGAGCAGTTAGG
Organism: Eptesicus fuscus; assembly: GCF_027574615.1. Lineage (NCBI taxonomy): Eukaryota > Metazoa > Chordata > Mammalia > Chiroptera > Vespertilionidae > Eptesicus > Eptesicus fuscus. The sequence goes on along the minus strand of NC_072480.1, from coordinate 9,370,104 downwards.
GGCATCAGGCAGGCAGGCAGAGTGGTTAAAGGTGATCAGGCAGGCAGGCAGGTGAGCGGTTAGGAGCCGGCAGTCCTGGATTGCGAGAGGGATGTCCTGCGGGATCGGGCCTAAGCCAGCAGTCGGACATCCTCTGAGGGGTCCCGGATTGGAGAGGGTGCAGGCCCATTCACGAATTTCATGCACCGGGCCCCTCTAGTCTATATACATATAAGAGGCTAAGTGACTGACCGTTCATCTGTCCAACAGTCTGACCGACCGGCCAGTACATATGACGTGCACTGGCAATTTAAAAATTAACGTTGACTCTCTCATGTGCGATACATATTAAGCTCTTAGAATGGATATTATTGAAATCCCCCTTGAAATGACTTGTAGTGAATCTATTATTGAAGCTACCTTTGGAAATAATATATCTATAGATAACATTAAAAACATATCTAAATGTGTGATTATTTGTCCTAAAAATGAGCACAGTCATAAATTAAATGAAGAAATTTTGGATATAGTTGATGGAGATTTTCACACCTATTTGAGTGATGATTCCATCAATTCAATAGATGATACCGAAAAGGAAAAATTTTCCATCAGATTTCTTAATAGTATTACTCCTTCGGGAATGCCATGTCATAAATTAAAATTGAAAGTAGGTGCAATTATCTTGCTACTGAGAAATCTTAATAGTAAATGGGATCTTTGTAATGGTACTAGATTTATTATCAAAAGATTGTGACCCAACATAATCGAAGCTGAAGTATTAACAGGATCTGTGGAAGGAGAGGTTGTTCTGATTCCAAGAATTGATTTGTTCCCATCTGACACTGGCCTCCCATTTAAATTAGTCCAAAGACAGTTTCCCGTGATGCCAGCATGTGCGATTACTATTAATAAATCACAAGGACAAACTCTAGACAGAGTAGGAATATTCCTACCTGAACCCGTTTCGGACATGGTCAGTTATATATTGCTTTCTCTCGAGTTCAAAGAGCATGTGATGTTAAAGTTAAAGTTGTAAATACTTCATGACAAGGGAAATTAGTCAAGCACTTTGAAAGTGTTTTTACTCTTAATGTGGTATACAGGGAGATATTAGAATAAGTTTAATAAATTTATCAGTCATTGTTTTTACCAATGTTTTTATGTCATGCTTTTCTTGTTTTTATATCATGTCTATGTTGTTATTGTTTGTTAATCAATTTATATATTATTTTCATATATATTTTACTAATTTTCTTTCATCTCTGACACTACTATTATAGAGAAAGGGCAAATAGTGATATTAAAATATTTCTTCTAATTAATTTCCTTTCAATGTGCATGAATCCATGCACTGGGCCACTAGTATGTAATAACTACCCAAGAAATATTTGTTGAATTTGTTGAATCAAGTTTTGTGGCATGTCATATGAATTATAATATGGGCTAAGAAAAACAGTGGCAAAGGTCTGGTATTTGAGTAAAGTGGATTTGAAAAAAAATATTTTTATTGATTTCAGAGAGGAAGGGAGAGGGAGAGAGAGATAGACACATCAATGATGAGAGAGAATCATTGATTGGCTGCTTCTTGCACGCCCCCTACTGGGGATCAAGTCCACTACCTGGGCATGTGCCATTGACCAGAATTGAACTCAGGACCCTTCAGTACACAGGTCGATGCTCTATCCAAGCCAAACTGGCTAGGGCAGTAAGTGGATTTTATATTATTGTCAGTAAAGGGATATGCTATTGGTTTGTATAAGTATTAGAACAGTTACTAGTAAGTGGAACTGTGATATCAGTGGCTGTCAAATTACATGACAGAAGCATTATGAGGGTCATTTCTTTGGCAGGATAAGTAGAAAAAAGAGGATATATATATATATATATAAATATATATATATATATATTCAGTTGAAATGAAGATACTGTGTTTCTAGTTTTGAAACATTATAAATTTCCAAATGATTGTCATACTCAAATTATAGGTAGCATAACTGCTTTCAAAGTTAGATTTTAACATAGACTCCCAGATTTTATACATATACATAACCTCACTTGAGATTAATAATTTCATGTAAAATATGATTAAAATTATATTTATAGCTTTTATATTTATGAAAGTAAAGTTGACCAAAGCATGACCAGGCAACATAAAACGATGTTCTTGCTGTTGGTGATTGCCTCAGGCATATGACGGTGGTGGGAATGAAGGCGGAAGACTGGTGATGGAAGGGCAACCAGTAGTCATTAGGGGAAACAAGGGTGAAACATGTTGCCTGGCTGGGTTTTCTAGAATGGACCAAGCAAGAAAAGGAAATGGTTCTCTGTGGATATGGTTCACTGTTGTATGTGCATGAAGACAATTAACAGTCAAGTGTCACATACGAAACAGAAAAGTTACTCTGCCTTTAGTGAAAGGCGAATAGGTCATGCAAAAAGAACATAAAAACACAATTAGGTGTGAAAAAGGAAACTTACTTGGCTACAGTAATAATTGCTGTTGACTATAGGTCCTGTGCCATGCACAGACAATTAATGCTATTTAAACAAACAATAACAGTAAGTACTACATACTTGTTCCTTCCCCTCCCTGGCTGAGACTCAGATAGGGTGAGCTGCCCAGGGTGCCAACCAGGAAATCTGGCCTACTTTTTCTCTGTCCCTTCAGATGTATGCTGTGACATTTTCTTAATAGAATTGTGATCTTTTCATCATTACTTGTTTGTCTTTGGAAACCAAATAGTAAATGGAGGTGGTGATCCTTAGATATGCATGGTTTCCCGAGAACTGGTGGGATCCTGGAATTAGAGATGATGGATAAAAAAAGTCATCCATGTGGTTATATGTTGTAATTAGAGGTCCGGAGCACAAAAATTCGTGCACTCGGAGGGTGGGGGAAGGATCCCTCAGCCCAGCCTGCACCCTCTTGCAGTCCAGGAGCCCTTGGGGGATGTCCTACTGACAATTTAGGCCCGATCCCTGGCGGGCCTAAGCCGCAGTCTGGCCTCCCTCTGCAGGAGGTGACTGGCAGGCCAATTGGAGGATGGTGCCACCCCCAAATCGCTGTCCCCTCCCACCTACCTGTCATTCCACTGTTCAGTCAATTTTCATATTAGGCTTTTTTTTTTTTTTTAAAATATATTTTATTGATTTTTTTACAGAGAGGAAGAGAGAGGGATAGAGAGCTAGAAACATCGATGAGAGAGAAACATCGATCAGCTGCCTCTTGCACACCCACTACTGGGGATGTGCCCGCAACCAAGGTATATGCCCTTGACCGGAATCGAACCCGGGACCCTTGAGTCCGCAGGCCGACGCTCTATCCACTGAGCCAAACCGGTTTCGGCGCATGTTAGGCTTTTATTGTATAGGACTAGAGGCCTGGTGCATGGATTCATGCACTGGTGAGGTCCCTTGGCCTGGCCTATGGGGACTGGGCCGAAACTGGCAGTCCGACATCCCCTGAGGGGTCCTGAAGTGCGAGAGGGCTCTGTGCACGTCCTAACTACTGGCTGGTCAGTCAGTTGCTTAGACTTTTATATATATAGACTAGAGGCCTGGTGCACGAAATTCGTGCATGGGGGGGGAAGAGGGTCCCTCAGCCCAGCCTGCACCTTCTCCAATCCGGGACCCCTTGGCTCATAACCACTTGCCTGCCTACTGGCTTGATTGCCACCTAACTGCTCCCCTGCCAGCCTGATGGCCCCCAACTGCCCTCCCCAGTTGGCCTCATGGCCCCCAACTGCCCTTTCCTGCCACCCAGATGGCCCCTAACTGCCTTCCCCTGCCAGCCAGATGGCCCCCAACTGCCCTCCCCAGCCAGCCTCAGGGCCCCCAACTGCCCTCCCCAGCCAGCCTCAGGGCCCCCAATTGCCCTCCCCAGCCAGCCTCAGGGCCCCCAACTGCCCTCCCCAGCCAGCCTCAGGGCCCCCAACTGCCCTCCCCGGCCGGCCCCAGGGCCCCCAACTGCCCTCCCTGGCCAGCCTCAGGGCCCCCAACTGCCCTCCCAAGCTGGCCTCAGGGCCTCCAACTGCCCTTCCCGGCTGGCCTCATGGCCCCCAACTGCCCTCCCCAGCCGGCCTCAGGGCCCCTAATTGCCTCTGCCTCGGCCCCCACCACTGTGGCTTTGTCCAGAAGGAAGTCAGACGATAGGAAGATGTGTGGTCTCCTGGTCTAATTAGCATATTACCTTTTTATTAGTATAGAGGTTGGTTCTCCACATTGGAAATAGTTACAAGGTTTGTTTTGGACTAAAAGTGTATAGCCTGGCTCTCCTCAGTATGCCTTAGAATAATGATCTTTATTTTTAATTGATGTTTTCAATAAGTGAAATATGAAACCATATTCTAAAAGTGGCTGAAATTTCAGCAATTAGGAAATAAAAACCACTGAAACCTAGCTAAGCACACATATGCTCTTTGTGGTTACCTCCCTAATAGTTGGTTGGCAACATTAATGAATGGTTGGGCTTGGTTTAATCTTTATATATGGATTTAGTGTTGGGCCAAATACTTTTGTATTCATAATCTCATGTGTCACGTTAGGAAGGTATTATTACCTATGTTTTATGGACGACAAAGCCAGAGAGGTTAAACTTAGTCATACAGATGATTTGTGGCAAAGATGAGATTTGAAACCAGGTCTTCTAATTCCACAGTTGGCGACCTTTCTACCAAGGGAATTAAAGTGAATTTGTTATAGAAATCACCCTATAAATTATTTTCTGTTGAGTGAGTTCCATGTTTCATTATTAAGTGAATACACATACATACAAAAAAAGGACATACAGGTTCGCTGTCTGGTGTGGTCAGTTGGTTGGGCATTGTCCCATGCACCAAGACGTCAGTGGTTTGATTCCCAGTCAGGGCACATGCCCAAGTTGTGGATTCGGTCCCTTGTTAGGGTGCATGCAAGAGGCAACCAATTGATGTTTCTCTCTCCCTCTCTCCTATTCTCTCTCTAAAAATCAATAAAAATATTTTAAAAAAGAATGTCCAGGGGTGGACAAAAGTAAGGTTATAGTTGTGAGTTTATTTTTGTATAATAATTTATTATTAGTTATTGTATTTATCATTATTATTAACCTACTTTTGTTCACTCCTATAGTCCAGTAGAATAAAAAATACATATGATGCCCTGATAATAAAGTCACATGTAAAAATATAGCATGCCTTCATCATTACATACTTTAAAGGAAATAATTTCCTAGTAAATTGTCAAACACTAAGTTTGAAACATTAATAACAAGTGCCATATTAATAAGTGCCATAGTCAAAATACACTAAAATAAGATTCTGCCAAAGTAAAACTATAAATAAATGACTTGGTTTGTGAATTTCTTAATTTAAGAATTAGGTTAAGTGATACTTGAAACCAAGAGAAATTTAGGCTATCAAAATTGTTCTACTATGTTGCACTGCCTTGTTCCATCTTGGAATTAGGAAATAGACAGATCTAATGGAGAGTCAGTCAACTGAGAAAGATGGGAGACAAGCATTAACAGTAACCACGGTAAAAGCCCACTGCCTGCCTTCCTCTCCTCATTGCTCCCTGTGCCATCCTCTATGCAGATGGGTAGGGAGACTGATGGGATGCTGGATGAGCTTAGCTCTTTGATAGCAGAAGTTTCAGGCCACCATGACTGGATCTGTAATTTCTACTACTGAGTGAGTGGCCCTTTTCCCCCACTAACTTACTCTTTTGTAATGAGTGAGTTAATTTTTTATTTTGTTTTCAGATGTGGCTCACAGGCTAGATTTTAAGGTAAATGTTACTTTATCAGACACTAAATGGACTTATTTTTACAAATTCTTTCCTCAAAGGGCTATTTATAGGGTTCAGGCCCCCAGGAGACGAGTGGGAGGGGAGGGGAGTGGATTTCAGCCTGAGGCACTTATTTGCTTGAGAAAAATGCCAGATGAGTGGTTTCAAAAAGCTCAGGCTGCTGATGTGGGCAGAGGATTAAAGAGAGCAATTTCTCCTCTCCTTTATAAAGACCTGCTGGAGAGCTAATGGGATTTTGTGTGCATGTGTATTTCCTTTTCCTATTGGGGAAATTAAAAGTAATACTGGAACATCCTGTGATAAAATATGTGAGGTAGGGGCTGAGGGAACAGATAGATGCAGTAGAAGAAATGTGCCCCAGGTCTGTGGCACGTATTATGACCGAAAACTTGGCATGTTATTGGTCTCCTGGTGATTAAATACAGAAATGTGTGGGGTATAAATAAATACCTATCTCTTCAGCAGCTTTTAGCATAAATAGCACTCTTTCCTATCAAATAAACTAAATGCTTTCACAAGCTTAAATTTTATTTTATTTTCAATTAGTACCCACCCTGGAAGAATTCCAAGCTATTTCAAATACTCATGCTTCTGAATAAACAGAGCCTTCATTGCATTACTTAAATAGTAAGATAAATGCCTCTCCAATTCAAAATCTGTTAATTTGATTAGATGCCTGCATTAAGATAGTAAGACTGGGAATAGTTTAAATCTGAGTTTCCAAGATAAGAAACAAAGATAAGATCTCAACTGTAATCATTGATTCTGTGGAAAATAGGAATGTAGACATTTTTGAACATACTTATCTTTGTTCCCAATATTGTCTCTTGACAAGCTTAGTATAGCTCAAATAATAAAATTATCTTATTAACATTTTAATTTACCAATCCTCATTTTATGAAATTACATATTATTGAGTATTTTGTAACCACAAATTACATCCCAAATTATTTACTTGCCACCTTTTGATAAATTGAGTTCTCTTTTCAGGAGGTAGTGTCTTTGAAGAAAGTTCTCCCAGCAGGCACCAGGAAGCAGGGCCTCTCCTCCTACATCCGTAGAGCCCCACTGGCTCCTGTGGGTGAGAGGACAGACAGACAGGCTAGCAGTCCTAGATTCTCCTGCCACTATCCCCAGAGATCAGGAGAGAGGGCCAGGGTGAGTCCATCACCCTTATTCTCACCTGTCATCCTAACCAGGAGGGAGCAAAGAGCCAGCTGGTCCTTCTAGTGCCAGGAACACCCACCCCCACCCCCATAGGGCTCTCAATCTCCTCTCCTCTGCTGGACCCTCATAGAGAAAGTTCTCTCCTTCTTATGTTCCTCTCTGGAAATAGCTTTCTTTTTGGGTCTGGGCAGTAGAAAGAAGATGTGGCTGTATCTTTTCTTTTCTTTTTTTTTTTATATTTTATTGATTTTTTTTACAGAGAGGAAGGGAGAGGGATAGATAGCTGGAAACATCGATGAGAGAGAAACATCGATCAGCTGCCTCCTGCACACCCCCTACAGGGGATGTGCCCACAACCAAGGTACATGCCCCCGACCGGAATCGAACCTGGGACCCTTCAGTCCGCAGGCTGACGCTCTAGCCACTGAGCCAAACCGGTCAGGGCGGCTGTATCTTTTCTTGCCAAAACCTCATTACCTGGGCATTGGGGACCAGGAGCAGGAGAGATGTCAGGGTGTTACAACAGAGTATCCATATTAGGAAGGTTCTTTCAAGAGAACAACACCTGTTTTTTTATGAGCCCAGTAGCTAGAGACACCCTTTGGCTAACCAGATCCCTGCGCTCTCATATGGTATGGGGGAATGAGAGAATAAAACCTTTACACATACAGAAAAGTACCCAGATCACAAATGTGCATCTTAATGAATTTTCACAAAAGAAGCATCCATATAACCAGTATGCAGATGAAGTTTATCCTACCTAATAAAAGAGTAATACGCAAATTGACCGCACCTTTGCTATGCCCAAGCCACACCCACCAGCCAATCAGAGCGAGTATGCAAATTAACCCAACCAAGATGGCGGTTAATTTGCATACATAGGCGCCCTGAGCGGACCCCCTGTGATGGATCGTAGGGAGCTGGGGTCCGCTCCAGCACCAGGCTGAAAGCTTCCGCCAGAGGCTTTCGGCCTGGTGCATGAGCAGACCCCCTGCGATCAATCGCAGGGAGCTGGGGGTTGCTTCGGCCTGGTTCACTAGCGGACCCCCTGCAATCGATCACAGGGAGCAGGGTGTCTGCTCCAGCACCAGGCCAAAAGCCTCCACTGGAGGCTTTCGGCCTGGTGCACGAGCGGACCCCCTCCGATTGATCGCAGGGAGTTGGGTGTCCGCTTCGGCCTGGTGCCAGAGCAGACCCCTGCGATCGATCGCAGGGAGCTGAGGGTTGCTTCAGCCTTGTGCAGGAGTGGACCCCCTGCGATCAATCGCAGAGAGCTGGGTGTCTGCTCCAGCACCAGGCCAAAAGCCTCCGCCAGAGCAGACCCCCTGCAATCAATCGCAGGGAGCTGGGGGTTGCTTTGGCCTGGTGCACGAGCGGACCCCCTGCGATCGATTGCCTGGGCAGGGAACTGGGGGTCTGCTTTCGGCCTGGGCAGGAGCGGACCCCCTGCGATTGATTGCAGGGAGCTGGGGGTCTGCTCCTGCCCAAGAGACTTTCGGTCTGGGCAGGCCTGGGCAGGGGCTGAGCCGGTGATCAGAGGAAGCTGGAGGGGCCTGCCCAGGCCTAAAGCTTTGGCCAGAGGCTTTAGGCCTGGGCAGGGCCCAGCCCTCCATTGGTGTGAACTTTAGAGGAAACACCTTTTCTGACTGCACATTGCCTAAGCTTCCTGTATGCCACTGGTAATATTCTTAGTAACTTGGGTAATAAGAAACCAAAAAGGTGATCTAGGGTTTTTCCACCACACTTCTGGAGATAAAAATGAAGGTCCGCTGCTGGAGGGCTAAGAAATGTCATATCCTGCCCTAGCCGGTTTGACTCAATGGATAATGCCTCAGCCTGCAGACAGCAGGGTCTGGGTTCATTCTGATCAAGGGCATGTACCTAGGTTGCAGGCTCCTCCCTGGCCGGGGCCCAGATCAGGGCTCATGCAGGAGGCAACCAATCAAAGTATTCCTCTCACTTTGATGTTTCTCTCTGTCTTTCCCTTTCTCTTCCACATTCTCTAAAAGTCAATGGAAACATATCCTCAGGTGAGGATAAAAAATAAAGAAATGCATATCCTATGAAAGACACATCTTGAAAATGCCTAAAGAAAGTTGTCATTTTTTTCTTGGTGAAGGGACTGGAGTCCATGTTGATGAAAACACCTTGGTGGCTGCGGTTACTGGCAGTGGCTGCAGCAGTGGGGTGATAGGGCTGGTGTCTTCCCCTGACCAGCCCGGTTGCCTCCCACAAAGGGAGGCCAGACTGCGGCTTAGGTACGCTCCCCGTGGGGAGCAGACCTAAGCTGTCAGTAGGACATCCCCTGAGGGCTCCCAGTATGTGAGAGGGGGCAGGTTGGGCTGAGGGACCCCCGACCTAGTCTTTTTATAATGATACTAGAGGCCTGGGGCACGAAATTTGTGCAAGAGTAGGGCCCCTAGGCCTGGCCGGCGATCAGGGCCAATCTGTGGGGCAACCGGCGGGGTGATCGAGGGGATCCCCGCTGGCACCCACCTTGGCTGGCCTGGCGCTGCCTGCCCACTGGCCCTGTCCCCCCTCTTCATCCCCCACCCCCCATCGCCACCGCCAGTCACCTTCCTCTGCAGGGCGACCGGCAGGGCGATTGGGGGGCGGGGGGCCTGCTTGCATCCACCTTGGGCTGGGGGGAGTTCCTGCATTGAGCATCTGCCCCCTGGTGGTCAGTGCATGTCATAGCAACCGGTCGTTCTGCCGTTCAGTCGATTTGCATATTAGGCTTTTATTATATAGGATTTATTTCCTAATTATAAAAGCACTTTGTAGTCATTTTGGAAAATTTAGCAAAATGTAGTAAAGAAAATAAAATCCACTCATTGTACCTACTCCCCCCAAAATGACCACTGGTAACAATCTGTGTGTTTGCAGTCCATCTGTCTGTCTCATGCCCTTGCACACACAGATGTTATGTGCACCCATAGATACATGCATACAGTACCACAGCCTCTGAAGCTTTACACACAGAAGTTCTAAGTAGGTGCAATACCATGACATACAACAGAGTTTTATGTTTACTGTCTGGTTGTTGATTTCAACAACAGAATGGCCAGAAAAATAAAGGGAAGCTCAAAACCATCTGTCTTCTTACTTGATACCAGGAAAGGGGCTGCTTGTGAGGGAGGAGATAAAATAAGTCACTGCCATATACTTGTGGATGATTCTTAGATTTATTTCTTCAACATTTTCCCGCCTCACAGAAAACTCAGCAATAATGATTTTTTTTTTTAAAGTAGCTCTCTTGCACATACCTAAGCAAACAACCACAGTGAGTCAAAACGTTGGAAATTGGGTGGTGGTGTTGTGAGTTACAGGAAAATGATCTCTCCATTACTACTAAAATAGGTGAGACAATGCCTTTGGGCCTCTCAGGATTTCCTGTTCACATTGTCAGGAAGATGACAGTTGGCACCAGCTTCCTGTTGCTATTGGTGATGCAGGGCATGTTGCCCACCTGTGCCCTGGCTGGCCATGGGCTCAGCTTCTGCAGGGGTTCCTTGTGCTTCCCTCAGAACAGCCTATGCCTCTCTTTTTGCAAAATGTATTTTCTTGTCTTATACATATGAGATTTGAGTTATTACATATACAGAAACTTTATTGGATTTTCATATTTGTTAGGTGTCTTTTCAGCTTACTCTTTTTCTCCTTGCTTGTGAAAAAGGTTCACAAATGGTATGGAGTGGCCTGTATGTTCACATGTGCCCTTGTATTGTCTTTGCAGTCGAAATCAGCTGTCCACCCTGCCTGCCTGCCTGTGTGGTCTGCCTCTCAAAGTGTTAATTGCAAGTAACAACAAACTTGGATCGCTGCCAGAAGAGATTGGTCAGCTCAAACAGTTAACGGAGTTGGTATGTACTGATTTTTAAGGTGCTTGCTTACAAATCATAGTCTGTTGAAGTTGTCAGAAAAACTTTTTGCTATGGTTGGACAGAGAGGAACTGAGCCTATCCTATCTAATAAAAGAGTAATATGCAAATTGACTGTCACTCCAAGACATAAGATGGCTGCCCCATGTGGTCAAAGATAGCTGCTCCCATGTGGACACAAGATGGCTGCCACAAGATGGCCTGCAGGGGAGGGCAGTTGTGGGCAGTTAGGGGTGACCAGGCTGGCAGAGGAGGGCAGCTGGGGGAGACCAGGCCAGCAGGGGAGGGCAGTTGCGGGGAGGCCAGGCCTGCAGGGGAGAGCAGTTGTGGGGGGACCAGGCCAGCAGGGGAGGGCAGTTGGGGGGGACCAAGCCTGCAGGGGAGGGAGTTGGTGGGGACCAGACCTGCAGGGGAGGGCAGTTGGGGGTGATCAGGCCAGCAGGGAGGGCAGTTAGGGGTGACCGGGTCGGCAGAGGAGGGAAGCTGGGGGAGACCAGGTCTGCAGAGGAGGGCAGTTGGGGGAGACCAGGCCTGTAGGGGAGGGCAGTTAGGGGCAATTGGGCAGGCAGGGGAGCAGTTAGGCGTCGGTCAGGCTGGCAGGGGAGTGGTTAGGGGTGATCAGGCTGGCAGGCAGAAGTGGTTAGGGGCAATCAGGCAGAGGCAGGTGAGTGGTTGCGAGCCAGCAGTCCTGGATTGTGAGAGGGATGTCCGACCGCCCGTTTAGGCCTGATCCCAGGGCGGTCGGACATCCCCCAAGGGGTCCCAGATTGGAGAGGGTGCAGGCTGGGGTGAGGGACAATCCCCTTCTCCCCATGCACGAATTTCATGCACCAGGCCTCTAGTCTTATATAATAAAAGCCTAATATGCAAATTGTCCCCTTGGGTAGTCGTTCGACCAGGAGTTCAACCTCTCGCTATGACGTGCACTGATTACCAGGGGGCTAGTGGGTGGCGCAGAACATGGCAGGCGTCTGTAATGTGCTACAACCTCTTGCTGGCTACCTAGGGCCGGGGATGACGGGCCGGAGGTGCGGTGAGAATGCGGGGTGTCCCTAAAGCTCTCTCTCTCATGCCCCCTGCTACCCTTCCCTGGGACGCCAGGGCTCACACGCCAGGGAAGCCTCAGTGCTCAAAGCCCCAGTGCTCAGGTTCTGGGCACCTGCAAGGAGCCTGCCTGCACCCACGTGGCATCTTCCAGGTGAGCTGGGCCATAGCCGCCATGGGTAGGCTGGTCAGGAGAGAGCACAGCTACCTGCCCTGCTTCTGTGCTGCACTGCTGGGCGGCCCAGAGGCCCACGCTGCACCCCAGCTCGTGGCGTCCGGCCGCGCTTACCGCATCTCCGAGTGGGGACTCGGGCGCCGCCATGACTCAGGCGGGGGGGGGGGGGGGGGTTCGGGGGGAGGCGGGGGCCCAGGTGCTCCTCAAGGCCCAGAGGTCAGCTGGGACCTGCCCTTCTACGCCAGACGCTTGCACTTGGATCACTGGCCAGACCTAGGGACCACACTCGTGTCTCTAGTGTTACTGATAAAGACTTTAAGGAGGGAGAGGGGTAACCTTGGCTTTGTTGTAACAGACATAGTTCCTGAAAGTTACAGATTTTCTGTAGTTCACACTTCCTTAAGTTTATATGACTTACAGCTCCTGAAGTTTACAGCTTATCATATGGTAGTTACTAGTAGATCATTTTTTTCACAATGAAAATAAGTTTGTGATAAATTATGGGTAAACAAAAAATAATCTACAAATAGGTTAGTAGGCCCCACTTTCTGAATGTATATAGATAAGTCACAAGACAGAAATAATGGCGTGCCGTGATTCTGTGAGGATTTGAGTAGCCTTGCCCTAGAGCAGTGGTCGCCAACCTTTCGGACCTCACGGATCAGCAGTGGTCCATGGACCACTGGTTGGCGACCGCTGCCCTAAATTAATGTAACTTTAAAATGTGACCCTATCCCCAGGGATAAAAAAGAAGAATGAGTTACAGACGGGCAGAGATGGGTTTGTAAGTGTGTGCCTGAGGGTGAGGTGCACTACTGTATCTCAGCTCTTTCTCTACCTATTTAATTACATACCTTGTTTCTTAGAGTGGGAAAGAATAATTCCTTTCTAGACTTCCATTGAGCTAAAATGGGTGAAGGTAGAGGCAAGAATGAGCAATCAGGTTAAAACAACAGTCACAATTTAGCCCCCGAGCAAGCATTATCTCACACTGACCTTGTGTCAAACACAGAGCAAATACTGTGATTCCAACCATGGAAAGGACACAGTACTTTCCTGTAAGTAGATGCCATTCTAGAACATTGATGACCAATAACTTTTCTTTTGTGTGCCAACTCCAGTTAATTTCTTTGGGGCCACCTGGAATCCTGTTGTGATGGCTTGTGAGGCCCAGATAGAGTGCTGTGATCACTTAGTCATGTCTGCTTCGAAAATTGGCTGGGAAAGTGACAGCACCCGTGTCACATGTGTATCCACTTTGACTTTAGTATAGAAATGAGTAACTGCTGTATCAAGGCACTAGGGCTACTTAAAACAGGACTTATGTGATAGCAGTATCTGAAACCCATTCCAGCTCACTCAGACCAAGAGTTGGGATTGGTTATAGAGATCCAGAGGTCTTCCCATCACTCAGTATCAGGACATTTGATCGGGGATCACGAAATGACTAGAACAAGACACTGGAAAGTTGTTAAGAACGGTGGCCATGGTTTACTTTTATGACTTTCTCTACTTCTGCGTACAATGGAGAAGTTGCCTAGCCCCCAGATTCCAAGTGTAAATGTCCTCCCAGCTAAAGCACTTAGCAGGGACCTACTAGCAGGTCTCAGCCCTGGTTTCCAAGTGAGAGAGGCAAGATCTGAGTCTCCTGTCCTCTCCTGACTCAGTCAGCAATACCCAAGGCACATGGCCACATTGCCCTAACCTGGCTGCTCAGCTGCCACCAATGGGGGCAGTTCTGAAAGAAGATGGTTATTACTCTGGGTCCTCTCACCCTGAAGTCTATTACAAGAAGTGTGCTTACAGGGTAGGGAACGATTGATTAGTCTTGGGGCTGGGAAAGGTTTTAAGGGAAGAGACCTTTGAGAGGTGCCTTACATTACTCCATGTATCAAACACAGAGTAAAATATTGTGATTCCAACCATGGAAAGGACACGGTGCCTTCCTGCAAGTAGATGCCAGTCTAGAACATTGATGACCAATCACTTTTCTTTTGTGTTCCAACTCCAGTTAATTTCTTTGGGGCCAGAAATCCATGTGGGATTTCTGAGATGAAAATAAGAAGGCAGAGACAGGAAGGCCTTGAAGAAGGCAAGAAGGAGGGATGACTTGTACCAAGACAGGACAGTGTGGTACTACATGGCATGCTTGGGCAGTAAGAAGCAGTTTAATCCTCCTGAGGCTAGGAAGAATGGGATGACTGCCTTAGGTTTAGGCCACCATTATCAACTCCTTCACAGAGTATTCAAGGCCCGCATGGTCTGGCCCCTGCTTCCCTCTCAGGTTCATCTCTTGCCCTTAGTCCCTTCACCCTCTAAATTACAGCCTTCTGGTGATGCACCTCGTTCATTTTCATATGTGTCCTTTGGAGCATGGACTGTTTCTTCCTCCTCCTCTTTTGGTCAGTTTTTAGCTCACTTCGATCTCACTTTCTCCAAAATGCCTTCCCAGGTCCTGAGTTAGGTGCTTTTAAGATCAGCACCCAAAACTTACCATCCAATTTTCACAGAGTCACACTTGTCATCTTACTTGGTATTCTGCTTAAGGACAAGGGACTGTATATTGCTGTTGTACCTGGTGCCCGGCACATGATAGACACCTAAACATGTTTGCTGCATGCTGCTGTCAAATGATGGAGAGTGGGCCACGAAGGTGGCTTGGTGCAGACTCCCAAGTACTTTCTGGGTTGGGGGGACTTTATCTTTCAGTCCAGGTTAATTCAGAAGGTGCCATTTTAACAGAAAATAAACAAATATAGAGTAATGCTTTGGATGAAACTGATAGTTATATGTTGTCTTTTTAATGCTTCTTTCAGGAGTCTGATAAATACAATATAAGTTACAAATTGTTGTTGTTGTTTCCTACTTTTGGGCTCCTGACTGATGAAGTCAGTGTTCTGGACCCCTTTGGCAGCCAGAATGTGTTTCAGTCCCACTGCGCCCTGCGCTTCAGCCCACAGTGTGCCAGCCATCAGCTGTGCCTACAACTAGGACAGCTCTGTTAACCGGTGGCACAGGCTGAGCCCTGGAGCCACCCGCGTCAGAGCAGGGCTTTCCTCACATGACCTCGTCAGCTTGCGGGGCTGGCAGGGGAAGTACCACAGCACTGTCTGCAGCCTTGAGACACAAAGGCTGCTGGTTGGGTGGAAGGGACGCCCTGAGCTTGTCTTAAGCACCTTGTCTGGAGCCGGCTCTTAGGAAGGCTGCCTGCCTCATAGTTACAGCAGTCATCAACCAGTCCTCGTGAATTTTCTCTACCAGCAACAACTATTGAACCCTGGCGTTCTGGAACACTAGAGCCATAGAGGTTTGAAAAGACATCTAATCCAAGGTGTTGACATTTTACAAATGATGAAACCGAGGCAGGAGGATGTATAGAGCATCATCCTAGTGTAGTTAACTTATAACTTCAGTTGAAACACCCTCACCCAGTAAGCAGCAGATGCAATTTTGTTTTATTTATTTTTAAAATGTGTTTTTATTGATTTTTAGAGAGAGATGAGGGGAGAGAGTGATAGAACTATCAATGAGAAAGAAACATCGATCGGCTGCCTCAGCAGATGTACTAGTAATTTTAAAAGTACTAGTAACTAGTAGCTACATACAAAAATATATATAAGCAAACGAACTCTAATAATATATTTTAACCCAAGATAGCCAAGACATAATGTCAACATGTATACAATATAAAAGTAATGAGGCATTTTGTATTCTTTGTTTGTATTAAGTCTTTGAAGCCCAGTGTGTGTTTACACTTGCAGCACATCATGGATTGGACTGGGCACATTCTCACGCCCAGTAGCCACATGTGGTGATTACCATACTGGATGGGCAGCCTGTGTTTTTTCTACTCTGGGGATAAGCAAGCTAGATCTTTGTAAAAAAACATTTCTTTGTGAAGTTGGTAAAAATGCAATAAGTTGCCATTATTTAACCACAGAGGGTAACTAGCCTTGCTTAAGGTCACAAACTAAAAAAAGATTAGTTTCCATTCCTTCTTATCTTTAATCTTTTTGCTTAAAATAGTAGTATTACTATAGGTAATCACGTCAGATGTTTTTTAGCTATCAACTAGAACAAAATTCCCGGGAGAGCCTAAAGTAAGTCTGGGATTATGTGGGTGGCTTCTGTTTTGTGCTACATAGTAACCAACTTACTAAAAAATATGGGAGCTCCCCAAGCATTTAGAGTACCTTAAGCCACCACCGTGCTGATAAAATCTCTGTTTATAGGCTCAGTATTGTTTAAGAATTTTGAAGAGAAATCATTTTAGAATTTTCACATTAGACTCCTAAATTGAGTTGTAAACTCTGTTTTTCCTTCGAGTATTTGTGGAGCATTCTAGAATCACTTGCTTAAAAAACAAACACAAAAACACTATAGCCATCTACAAAAAAGGAGTTGTCCTTTCTAATTTTTGAGAGAAATTGGGGTTGGAAAAAATATCTGACCATCTGTGTGTGCTTCTATGATGGGAAGAGATTACTAAGCACCTACTGTATGCTAGGCACTCTGCTAAGTACATGACGTGTTATTTCATCTAATCTTGACAATAATCCAGCAAGGTAGCGATTATATCTACGTTTTACAGGCGAGTTTGAGGTTCTAAATTACTTACCTAAGGCTGTGGAGCTTCAATGTAGTGGAGCTGAGGTGAAAACCAGGTTTGTCTGATGAAAGTCCATACCCTTTCCATAGCTGTGTTCATTGTGCCTCATCTAGTTGTAAGTAAGCCTGTCATGGAGAAAGGGCCATGACTTCCTTCTTTGGCATTCCTGGATTCAGCTTGGACTGATTTTCCCACCAAAGTTGTGGCAAGCCATGAACAGCTGAGAGTGAATGAGAGAAATGTACAAAAATAGGGTGTGGTACAAATGGGTGGGCAGTATCTGTCTGAAGGTTTTCTCACCAAAGAGCCACAGCCGTGAAGGAGGGGCAGCAGACTTCTCTTGTATTGACTAAACCTCACTTTACTCACTGAAACCTTGTTAACATATTGGAAACATGCTTCTCTTGCTGTCAATCATGCCTGAAGAATAAGGTATGGTGAATATTTGGTAAGGCATACTTATTGAATGCCATCTATATATAGAAAACCCTAATATGCAAATAGACTGAACAGCGGAACAACCAAACAACCAGTTGCTATGACATGTGCTGGCCACCAGGGGGTGCGTGCAGAACATGGGGGGTGTCGGCAGTAGGCAGCAGAGTGCGGAACATGGTGGGCATTGGCTGAGGTGGGATGGTGGAGCAGGGGAGTGGGGGTGCCAGACCAAGGCAGGGCACTGGTCACTGTCATCAGGGCAAGCCTCTGGTGATTACTGAAAATTCTTTGCTCCCACATGCCGTGGTCCTGCCGGGCACTCACACCCACTGCCGGCACTGGCCCCGCTCACACCCGCAGCCGGTGCCGGAGCTGCCACTCGCACTGCTGGTGCCTGGCAGCTGTCCCAATCGCTTGGCGCTGTCAGCAGGTATGAACAGTGGCTGCCGGCCCCAATTGCCCCTGAGGGCTTCTCCACCTCCCCCTGCTCCTGAGGGGCGATCAGGGCAGCAGCCACTGCTTGTACCCGCTGCTGGCACCCGCCCCAATTGCTCCGTGCCATCAGCGGGTGCAAGTGGGGCTGGCACCGTCAATGTGTGGGGGTGGTGGCAGCAGGAGCAGGGCTGCTGGCAGACGAGACCAGGGACCATGGCGGGAGGGGCTGGGTGGGGGTGTGGAGGATGGGCCAAGACCCGCCCCTGTGCCCACCGCAGCCTCGTGGCCCACATTCCTTTCAAGGTGCATGAATTTGTGCACTGGGCCCCTAGTCTTATATAATAAAAGCCCAGCGACAGAACGGCAGAACGACCAGAACGACCAGTTGACCAGTTGCTATGATACGCATTGACCACCAGGGGGAAGATGCTCAACGCAGGAGCTGCCCCCTGGTGGTCAGTGCACTCTCACAGTGGGGGTGCCGCTTGGCTGACCTGGATGAGCGGCACTTCCACAGCAGGCCGATCCCCACAGACTACGCCTCCACCAGTGCACGAATCCCCTGCACCGGGCCTCTAGTATGTTATCATTAACAGACAGCTATGAAGACAGGCACACTTAAGATAGAACACAATAAATTGGCGAACACTAAAGGTCATTTGCCAAAGGTTTAGGAGTTTTCTCATTAGTTCTCTGTGCTTGCTGACATCCTGGGGTCAAGAGATGGTCTATTTCTAATTTGAGTTTTCTCAGCTCTCTCCTCTTCCAAATCATGCAGTGTGTGAAAATTGTGTCTTCCAGCTCTTGCTTTCATGTATGAGAACTCAGTATCACGGATTCAGAAACCTGCTTTTACAACCAAAAACTCACAGGGCCTGGCTCAAGTAATAACTGATTGGAAGGTGTATTTCCTGGCCCTGACCAGGGATACTATTTTTTATTCTCTTTTCATAAAATGTTGGTAGTGTGGAGAGTTTGAATCCAAGGATTTACTGAGCAGCTTCTGAGGAATGTCCCTTCTTCATTATTTTTATAGGTAGCATTTCAACCTCTGAGTTAGGTAGTGGAGATGTAAATTCGTGTGTCTGCCATGATCTTTCATCCATTTGTAGTCTGGAGGTGTCTCCTCACATCTCTGGTTTCTGTGGGATATTTGGAAACCCATGGCTTATTCAAGACTCCGTCTGTTGCTTCAATTTCTGCCTTTCTTATGAAGAACAGTGGGGTGGGACCTGTGTTTGTGGGTGTGTGGAACAGTATGAAGTAGAGTTTTATACTGGAAAGAAACATTTAGTAAGTCTTGGGAGATAATACATCTATCATACTAGCAGTTGCTTGAAACAGTGTGGAGTTTAAATGAACATAACGATTTTTCTTAAAAAAAAAGTTCTGACTGCAGGCATTGAGGTTTTTGATTGCTAAGAAATAAAAATTGACATTACTCCTGAGTCAGTTAGATATTTGTCTTTCAAAGTCTGCTCATTATTTCTTTGTCTTAAAAAAAGCAACAACACCTATATCTTATTGATTTTTTTTTTTAAAGAGAGAGGAAGGGAGAGGGGAGAGAAACATCAATGCGAAAGTGAAGCATCAACCGGGGATCGAGCCCGAAACCCGGGATGTGCCCTGACCAGGAATCAAACTGGCAACCTCTTCGTGCATTGATGTTGCCCAACCAACTGAGCCACACAGGCCAGGGCTGTCAGCTCTTTATTTTTGATGTGGTAAATGGGTTTTCCTAATGTTGGAAGGAAATTAGAATTATTTAATCTCACTTCTTCTTTTACATAGGCACAGAGAGGTTAAGACATTCACTGAAGTTACACAGTGAAAAAGGCATGGTCACATGATGGGAGGCCAATGGTAATAGCTTACAATTCCTGTCAGATATTTGTGTTTCCTTCAATTAAAAAAAAGAGCTAGATTTATTACAAAAATATGACTTAAGCAATAATATAACCACACTAAGTTTTAAAACCTGAGAGTCAGAGCATGGTAGCTCATGGAAATGCCACATGCAATTCCACAATGTGACCTGGTCTCACTAGACCTCTTCTCAAACAGAGATCATCTTGACACAGTGTTTATGTTGGTTTTCATTAGAGGTCACACCTTCAAAACACTTCTAGTTTTTTTCCGATATTATTATCTGAAAGTGAGCATTACCTATTAATATCGGAATTTACTCTGACACTTTAAATCCTTGTCATTTTTGCATTCTAAAGGGAAGCTAGCAACTAGCACCTATCAGCAAAAGTGTGTTAATCTTCAACGTGTATTTAACTTCTAAATACTTCCTTTATTGCCTAGAAAGGCTCTGATGAAATGTGGTTACTTAAAAGTATGTTGATTAAACCATTGGAATATAAGTTTAAGTCATAGGTAAACTCCTCAATTTTTTTTTTTAATCCAAATGACAAAAGTGAACTGGCTGTTCCATAAAAACCTAAGTTCGAGTATTTAATAATTAGATATATTACTCTGTCAAAAAGAATAGAATTAGTAAATATGTATTCTATGTTTATGGTTCATTTTCTGGTCTACCTATATATTTGTAATATTGTGACACTAAATTTATGGTAATTTGATTTCACTGAAGCTTGAAATAATTTCCTTTTTCTAAGACATAGCTTAGGGCTAGTAGATAATTCAGAAGGAATTCATTTGACTATTCTAAGAAGCCACTGAATCTGGAATTCATAGCATGGTAAATTCTAATTAATTTCAGAAGTGTGAGGCTTTAGTGTTTTTCTTTTTTTAATTTATTTTCCTAAATCTTCTTTTCTTTAATGAACTAAAAAACAAACAAACAAAACCACAACCTTATCTTATCTTAGGCTAATTATGGACAGACATGTTCTAGAGAACCAGGCCACTCTAGGAATATTGCGTTTATATTTTCTAGGGAAATATCTTATCCCCAAGCATCTATACTATTATCTTCTCTCTCTTCCTCATTCCCCAGCTAATCAAGACATAATTACCTAAGGGTTTCAATTTTTTTGATGGAATTTATAACTTCTTAAATTTGGCAAGTTCAATAATGGGGAGGGGATAGAGTTTTAAACAATATTCACTGTGCTATAGTGAAAAGTCTTTATCTCACTTATATCTACATCTGCCTGGGCATTGTTTCTGTATTCTTTTGGCAGAACAGGAAGTAACTGACATCAGTGAAAAGTATTATTAAAATAATCTGTCCTTCACCAAATACCCTTTAAAATGTGAGTAGACAATTGGATTTTGTGTTTCTAATTGTCTACAAATGTCCAGTTCTATAATTCAGAAGGTAAAACTCGCTTTTATCATGTTAAGTTCTCTAAAACAGAAAAAGTATATTGGTTATCATTTTCCCTACTGATAAATAAGTATTTAATAGCTGAGGGGAGTTGATTTTCTTTGATAAAGTCATTATGTTAAAAATATATGTTGGAAAATTTACCTTATATTTAGAGAAATAGGATATCCTAAATTCTGGCTAACCAGAGGATAATGAACAAAGTGCAAAATGATTATAGTACACACAGAAAATGGGATAACAATCTCATGAGATTTTATGCTGTGAAAATGCTGCCTATATCTTTTTTGCTCCTCTCTCTCTTTCTCTCTTTTTCTCCCCCTCTCCCCATAAGTGAGACAGAGTAAACTGCAGCGTTTTAGAGTGTCACCAGCAATAGACTTAGAATTTTATCCAACATTTATTGATTCCTTACCTTATACCTGGCATTTTGCTTGGCACCAAGAGATGGAGTGAGTAAGACATGGTCTGTTCCATCTAGGAGCTCAAGAGAAGGGCATTTTAAAAAATCATGTCCTTGAAACTTATTTAAATTGTCAGTTTCACATTGAAAATCTGATTTCCCTGAACTACAAAAGGGTCTTTCTCATGCTGTCTCTCTCTCACAGACTTATAAAAATTTATTTTAGTTGTCAACTACATAAATTCTCTCTAGAGATGGAAAATAATTCCCACTAGTTCTTCCCCCACAACACCCCTTCCTCAAAACATCACCAATGTGACTTTATGAGTCCAATAGAATGATTTAATTTCATATATATCTAGGGCTTACCTGTGTACCATTTGTGTGAGGGCTTTTTTAAAGTAGAATGGAATGGTATCTTTTGCTTATTTGTAACTTGGTTAAGAGAAGATAAGGCTTTCTGTGAAAGATTTGGTTGTTGACTTATATGACTGATCAAATGCCTTAGGAATTGGGAAAGCAGGCATTTCAATTTTCACTTCTCATACATGGAAGTATATTCAGAAAGGCAAAGTAATTTACTGACTCAGGGAGGGGCCAAGAGTGATTGGACAGATCTCTGGACCTCCTAATTCTGAAATTACTTCCTGACACTTTTTGTCTCTGCAGATGTGCTTGTGGTTTTGTGTGTGTGTGTGTGTGTGTGTGTGTGTGTGTGTGTGTGTGTGTGTGTGTGTGATTGTGTGTGTGTTTAAACACTAGAGATACTTTTCATAAATTTTTGTATGACTTTTCTGGGCCAGGAGTGATGCAGCAACAGCAAGTTTGGGGCGTGATGCCCTTGAATACCTAGTGTTCTTAGCTCATCACATGCTACCCCAGGTAGACAGATGAGTATAGAACAGTATCCAGGCTGATTACACGTGTGCCATCAGCCTTTATAGATTACAGCTTCACTCCCTTTGTCAGGAGTGATATTATTCCTCTTCATCAAATGATATTCATTTAAGTATCCTCATGACCTTGACAGATGAGCAGGTCACCTGAGGACGTTTAGAGGAGATGAGGATAGAGAGCAGCAGTCCATTGTGTTCTGTATGGCCCTGCTTTTACTCAGAGCCCAGGATTTCTGGGGGATGGTCAATGGTGAGGTCATCTTATCTGAATGAATGTGAAACCAATTTCAAAATGAGGCTTTGCTGCTCTAAAAGGGAGAGTGAAAGAGGGTTTTTTGCAGGTTCAGCATGTGGGATGTGGGATATTTAAAGACTTGATCTCATTGGGATCATTCGTAGCCCAAATATATCTGTGGTTCTGTGATACCAAGGAGGTGCAAGACATTTGGCATGTGTGTTGGAGCATCCTGTGTCCCTTAAGTGAGACAGTAAACTGCAGCATTTTAGAGTATCATCAGCAATAGACTTAGAATTTTATCCAACATTTATTGATTCCTTACCTTATACCTGGCATTTTGCTTGGCACCAAGAGGATGGAGTGAATAAGACATGGTCTCTTCCATCTAGGAGCTCACAGACTTTCAGGAAAAGAGAAACACTTGAGCAGATAAATACAGTAACAGACTATCTGTATGACTACAAAGGAAAAGTGGTCGGTTCTCCCTGGGTGTTATGTTGGAGCAGGAGAGGGGGTGGAAGCCTCAAAAAGGTTTGAGCGTGGAGGTGAGGGTTGAATTAAGTCTTGAAAGATGAGTAGATGGGACAAGAAGACAATACTGGGGAATGACATTTCAGACATGGGAAAAGCCTGAACAAGTTTTGGGACTGTGCAACAGCTTGGCACACACTGGGAACTATACGCAGCAACAATCCAGTATAGTATACAAGGGAGGGCATTCAGAGAGATGGTGTTGGAGAAATACAGACCTGAATCCTAGAGCTGGGCCTTGCTGCAGAGTTTGGAACTTTGTCCTGTAGTTCCTGAGGAGCTGTTGCAAATATTTAAGTTGGTGAATGACAATGAAATTTATACTGTGTAAATTTTCACTCTGGGAAGGATGCATCTAGGGAGGAGAATTAAGCATGGAAACCAATCTGGAGACCATTATAGTGTCTAGCTGAGAAAAAATGCTGGTATAGAGCACTAATTTTCAACCTTTTTCATCTCCTGGTGCACACATAAACTATTTAGTAAAATTATGTGACACCAAGAAATATATTTTTTGCTGATCTGAAAAAAAAAAAAAAAAAGGATATAATTTTGATTAATTCACACCGAACAGCTCTTGTTGTGTTGGCTGTTGTCTTTTTTTTAAACTATTATTTGAAAGTCTAAGGGAAAAGAGGTCAATGCCCCTGACTAAATAGTCAGGTATTGCATGTTTAAAAAATTCTAGTGGCACCTGTTGAAATCGCTGGTCTGGACTAAAGGAGTAGCTGGGATGAGGGAGTGGAGAGCAGGGCAGAGCTACCAGAGAAAGAGGAAGAGTAGGATTAAGGAAGATAATAATGATATATAAGATTTTAAATGTCATGCCTCCATTTTGCATGTATCGAGAGGTGTTTCAAATCAATAACTAATAGAATATTAATCTTCCAAAGCAAAGAAGACACAGTCTACACACCCCACAGACTTGTTTGTAAAATGTGTTCAGGTCCAAGGTTTCCAGCCCTCTATTGATAACTCCATTTAAAATAAGTAGTGTATTCAAAGAATGCATTGATATTTATAGTTTTTCTCTGTGAAATGTGAGCATTTGGTAAGGTATTATTTAGAGGTTTTATGGGAGAGTGGCTGAACAGTGGGGATAGTCATTCGTTCCAAGTGTTAGCTCTGACACTTGCAAGACTTAGACAAATGACAACTTTTCTGAGCTTCATTTTTCTGATTTGTAAGCATTAGGCTAGTAATATTGCCTCATGAGTTTCAAGTGAGAATGAAATAAGATTGAAGCATGTGAAAGTGGCAGACCAAGAGGCTGGCAGAGTAGCTGCTGGAGGCTACCAACATCCTTCTTTTTTCCCTTTCCTCTCCTTAGGGATTGTTTAAATTGTTGAACTTACTGTTTCTCCTCTGTGCTCAGCCTTACTTGGTTAGGAACCTAGAGACCAATATGAAAGTCTGCCTGTGTAGTTGTCCTCACATTTAAATTCCTTAAGGAGATTTCGCATGAAGTGCTTGATTTCCTGGAAAAAGGCATTTATTATTTCTTTCTTTGCTTTCTATACAGGATGTCAGCTGCAACGAGATCACAGCCTTGCCCCAGCAGATAGGTCAATTGAAATCTCTACGAGAACTAAATGTCAGAAGGAATTACCTTAAAGTTTTACCACAAGGTAAAAAAGAAAGGGGGTCGGGGGTTTGAATAAAACTGGAGACTTTGATTATTTTTTGTTTGCTTTTGTGTATGCCTATTAATATTATAATTTGAATATCACATGCAGATAACAGAAAAGTTATATTCAAGTTGTAATTTTAGTCAAGGGGCACAGCAATAGAACATTCCCCTGTATAAGGGTGTGTGTGTATGTGTGTGTGTGTGTGTGTGTTAATTTGATCAGGCTCCCATAAGTACCATAAACTGAGTGGCTTAAACAACAAAAATTTATTTTCTCACAGTTCTGAAGGCTGGAAGTCAGATTAAGGGGTTAACCAGTTTGATTTTTCTGAGGCCTCTCTCCTTGGATTGTAGATGGCTATTTTCTCCCTGTGTCTTCACATCGTCTTACCTCTATGTCTCTGTCCTAATCTCTTCTCAGAAGGAGAGATAAGGACATATTGGATTAGCATCCTTTCCGATGACTCCATTTTAACCTAATTACCCTTTAAAGACCCTGTCTCCAAGTACAGTCACATTCTGAGGCACTGGGGGTTGGGACTTCAACATAGGAATTTGGGGAACACTATTCAGTCCATAACAGGAGGCAACATGAATTGTTTTTATTGTGGACTTGTGATGTTCTGGAACATCATGCCAACAGTTGAGTTGACATGCTTGGTCCTATAGATCTGACTGTCAGGGTTTCTGGTTTTTTGGAGATCTGGGCATCCTAGTTGAAACCCTTGTGTCTAAAATCTATTTTTTCAGGAGAGTTCACTGCCCTTTGGAGTGATATTTGGACTAATGTCACTAATAGTTTGGGTGAACTTCTCCAAGCCTGGAAGCAATGATGGTGAACTTCTCCAAGCCTGGAAGCAATGATGGCTCCAGAGCCTCAGTGCTGAGCTCCTCAGACAGCCCTGCTGTGAGCCAGACTCGGTTTCCTGCTGCTGTGGGCTTCCACGGAGCATCCTGATACATATGTTGGAGTTCAAATCAAAAGACATATTTATTCAGAAATTTTGTAAAATTAAGAATGTTGGCAATCAGCCTTGTAGGTGGTAGAAGATCAGAATTTCAGGTTTTGGAATTCTTATTTGGATCTGAATCAGGAATGAGTTGAGCAGTAGGACACAATGCTTTCTCCAAAACATCCTCTGGTTTTCAAAGAACACTGATTTCCAGCGTTTGCATTTAAGGACTCTAGGCTTTCCCAATTTCAAACATATGCTAACAGATATGCCTCAGAGCGCAAACATACATATTTGGAAACAGTCAGCATTTGGTTAATCTGACACTAATGCTGCTGTTTGAAAGCTGCTTGATTTTTATTATTCTGTTTCTGCTTCTTGACCTTTGACTTAAAATGCTTCATTATTTGAGGCAAGAATATGGCACTCATAAAAGAGAAAGAATTTTATGAAATGTAATGCACTTTATAAATGGAGGGTTTAAGTGTCTGCCATCTTCACCTTTTTCATATGGACTAGCATTTTAAAGAAGTAGAATTAGAAACTATTTCAGCATAAAGATTTATTACCTGAGATGACTTGGTATAAAAATATAGATTGTTCATTTCGTCACTGTAATCCCATTTTTTAATGTTTGAAATTGTTTTCCTTCCTTTGAGCAAGTACAAAGAGAAAACTCTTACTTATAATTTATAAGCATATCACCTTTCATAGCACAGAAGAAAGCTTTCATTTAAATTTAAGCTCTCATGTGAATCACTGAAAAATCATCACAAATCATTTAATTATTCTTTTCAAAAGGAAAAGTTAATTTAATTTTTTTACAGTGGCCTTGTAATAGTATAGAAATGTGTGGAAAGTGCATCTACAAAATTAAGATTTTTATTTCTTTTACCACTACTTACTGTCTTACCTTAAAAGCATTCCTTTCCCTAAAAAGATCAGTTACAAATTTCTATACTTTCCATAATTATGTTTACTCAGGTTCAATATTTTAAAATCCACTCAAAGCTAAAACATCAGTAGTACTGGAAAAATCATTAAAAATATTTTTTCCCAAATATCAAGTTTCTTTTTGCTTCACTCTGGAGAACTCTGTTAACAAAAGAGCATTGGTAATGCTTTCAGGCAGGGAACTTAAAGACTTTCCATATTTACTTACTTGTTTTTCCTTCTTGAGAATCCCCTCCTCATATGCTTTCAATTTGAGGAGGGGGAAAAATGTGGCCTAATTATCCATGACAATTTTATATAATGGCTGTAAAGAGGAGACTATATTTTATTCTTCCTAGGACCAGAACAGACAGAGGATTAAAGTAACCATTCATTGTCCCTCTTTTTTTTTTTTTTTTTAACCTCACTCGAGGATATTTTTCCATTGATTTTAAAGAGAGTGGAAGAGAGAGGGTAAGACAGTGTTGCAGAAGACCAAAGAAAAACCAAGCGACGCTTTTTAAAGAAGAGAAGGGACACTGTTTAATACACCGGCGGACTCAGGGAATAGCTTTCCAAATCTGAGTGAAGAAACATGCATGGGGCTTTCCTTTCTATCTCCCTGTGGTCTTTGTCCCGCAAACATGGATTATGATTCCAGTCCTTTTTGCGGGCCTTGCAAGAAGGCCCCCAGGTGTTGGGGGTCTCCAGGCCATATCTGATGGTCTGGCCTGGCGCCAGTGTTAATAACCCTCCCTCCGGGGCAGTGCACTGTTCACAGTAACAGGTTCTGCAAGACCAGTATCTGGGAAGGAGGTCGTGACTTAATTATAGGTTATCAGGAATGTACACTGAGCTTGCTGGCTTGGATTCAGATCACTAGCCCCAAATATCAGGGTTACATTGGAATTAGCCCTTTTTAGCCTTCTCAACAGAAACATCCATGTGAGAGAAACACATCTATTGGTTGCCTCCTGCATGCACCCTGATCAGGGCCCAGGCCAGGGAGGAGCCTGCAACCGAGGTATGTGCACTTGACCAGAATCAAACTCAGGACTTTGTCCGCAGGCTGACGGTCTATCCACTGAGCCAAGCTGGCTAGGGCTTTTGTCCCTCCTTAAAAAAAATAAAAAATAAATAAATGTTTGTATTAATTTTAGAGAGAGGGGGAAGGAGAGTGATAGAGAGAAACACCAATCAGCTGCCTCCTGCACACCCTGACCAGGAATGGAACCCGGTGACCTCTTGGTTCAAGGGTTAATGCTCAACCACTGAGCATCCCGGCCAGGCTCATTGTCCCTCTTTAAAACAGACAGAAAAGGGAGATTAATTTTTCCGCCTCCTTACTCTCTTTTTCTGCTGTTTGTTTTGACCTTTCCTGGGCTGAAGTTATCATTTCTCCTCCAATTTCTTATTATGAAACTGTCAGGTTCTAGTTTTCCTAAACTAAGATGGTCATTGCTATTCCTGCTTTATTTACCTGTAAGTGGCCTTCCTTTCCCTCCTGCTATGAATTCCAGGAATTCAGCCCTCTGGTTTTGCTTTGAAAAGACTTCCTTTTAAGTGGCAAAGAATTCCTGAAGATCCCAAGTCCAATTAAAATTTGCCGCGGTTGTCCTGCCCGGAGTGGCTCTGTTGGTTGAGCATCCTCCTTTGCACCAGGAGGTGCCAGTTTGATTCCCAGTCAGGGCACATGCCCAGGTTGTGGGCTCGATCCCCGGCAGGGGGCCTGTGTTTTTCTCTCTCTCTCTCCCTCCCCCTTCTTCTCTCTCTTAAAAAAAAAAAAAATCAATAAACTATTCTTTTAAAAAAATTGCCACTCTTTTGTTAACCTAAGTTTCACGAGTGAAGTTAATCATCACAGCGGAGGATTAATATTACTAGAGGTTACAGCAAGCAGATACTGTACTCTTTTTATAAATAACCCCCTAATTCTTAACTGTTTTAATAGAAAAAACCATGAAGTGAAAAAGCTTACTTTCCCCTTTTTTTCTTTTGACTTTCTGGATTCTAAACTGTTCCTCCCTCTCTCTCTACCTCCTTCTGCTCAAAGCCCTTTCCTCCAGGCAATCACCAGCACTGCGTGTGCTGAGGCAAATAATTTATCCTGCTGTTGGCCCGAAGAGCTGGGTTTGAGCAGTGAACTCAAGGCAATTTAAAGAGTACACTTCCTGAGCTTCTCTAACTCAGCTGCCCATCCTGGGCCTGGGTTTGGGACCCGCTGAGTTCCATGTTCTTCTGCCTTATTTTTAGCATTGTAGTCCCATGACTCCTTTCTTTAATACAAGGCAGTCACTTAAGGCTTAAAAGAAGGAAAGTCCTTTACAACCCAGAGGGCGTAGAATTCTGGAGAAGAGATACTGGTTGCTAGTGACTCTGGGTGGAACTTGAAAGTTAGTACAGCTTAGAGAAGTGAAAACCCTGGGGCAGTCTAGGTGGGGGGGAGGAATAGTGTTAATTCCTACTCCAGGCCACTGCCTTTGGTTCCTCTTCTATTTATAGTCTCTGCCCTTCCTCCTCTTTGGAATCCTTAAGTATTTGAAAGTACCACGTTTCAACCCTTACCAGGTCCCATAACAAATGTGGCAAGGCTGTTTGAAATGAGCCCTCTGGAGCCTCTGACGCAGAGATCCTAGTGGTTTGTCCCATGCCACCTACTTGTTTGGCCTGGCTCAGCCTCGTTGCTGTATGGAACATATTTGACTTGTTTCTTGCAGCTGCCAATGTCGGTTGGAATGCTTGAAATTACTGAGTGTTTACTATGCTACTGGGTGGGGATTTTAAGCTAAATATAATGTTCTGTGTTGTTTGTGGAGTTACAGAAGACTTTTTAAAAGCAGAATAAAGCCTGGCCGTGGTGGCTAAGTGGTTGAGCATTGACCTATTAACCAGGAGGTTGAGGTTCAATTCCCAGTCATGGCACATGCCCTGTTTCTGTTTCTCTTCTTTTCCCTTCCTTTCTGAAATCAATAGAAATATGTATATATATTTTTTAAAGCAGAAGAAAGCCCTGTCATCAGGATTACAGAGTACACTGCAAATTCTGAATTAGATATCATTTATTTTTTAAAGTGGAGTTAAAAAAAGTGAATATATTTCTTGTAACTAGTTCTGAGGTCATGCCAGCCTTGATACACTAAACGGATAAGCATATTGTATAATTAGCATGTTGCTCATATGTTATCAAGTACTGTTGGCAGTGTCCAGAATGGCACCAGGTGGGTTCGGACCGGACCTGGGTTCAGCAACCTTGGTACTTGAGTTCTGGCTAAGAAAGAATTCAAAGTCAAGACTCAAACTACAAGAGAATGTTTATTTACAAAATCACAGAGGCAGAAGAAGTAATTTGTAGAAGAAATGGGATAAGGAAGCTGGTTATGGAGGTAAAGGAAGGGCCTTGGAGTTCGGAAGTGAGAAGGTAAAGGTACTAGTAACTAGCCTGTGGGAAGGGTAAAGGGAGAGGAAGGGGAAGGTGCAGGCATGTTCCCAGGAGGGAGAGCAACCCTTAGGTTCTCCATCCTAAGGGCTGTAAGGGTGGAGAGTGTTAGGGGAGGTCCCAGGGGATGATCTCAGTAGACTATTCAGCAGCTACCAGGTGTGTCCTTTCAGGGTTAGGATTTCCACTGATTGATTGGTCAGCACCAGGACTGGGGGTCTTTATCCAATTCAGCTGGTCCTGAGGTCCGCCATGGGGTTGCTTGTCTAGTTTTGTTGCTTATCTGGGCCTGGAGCTGAAATACAACTGAAACCTAGATGTTATCTCTAGGTAGGAAAGGTCAGGGGTTCTAAACCACAGGACAAGTCCTATGCTAAGGGAGGAAAGGTCACCCTGGGGGCAAGGTCCCACCCTACACTTGTCCATTGCCAGGCACCCTGGGCTTTGCACCCTGGTGACCTTCTGTACCTGGCCCATCATTCTTGCTCTGCTCCTGTCTAACTGCCGACCACAGTTCTGCTTGAAACATTTTGAAGTTAAAACATATTCTGTGTGGTGTGGCTTATGTGATTGTTTTTCTGGGAGGATAAAAGCATTTTTAAACGATAAATATTGTAAATATCACATATTATCAGCTCTTCTCAGAACTAACAATAATTCAAATGTATTGGACTCCCAATGAAAGGTGTCCCCTCCCCTTTGGTAAAATATTACACCTATGCATATAGTATATATTCCTAATGAACAGCTTGCTTTTGATTGTGCTAAATGACATTTCTACTGATAAGCAGAAAATAAATTTCTGAATGTTTGGCCATTTAATCTTGTTGCTTTTCTGAGTTTTGTGTTTTTTTTCTTTTTCTTCTTTTTTCTTTTTTTTTTTCTGTTCCTTTAGAACTAGTAGATCTTCCCTTGGTAAAGTTTGACTTTTCCTGCAATAAAGTGCTCGTGATTCCCATTTGTTTTAGAGAGATGAAGCAGCTGCAAGTATTACTACTTGAAAATAACCCTTTGCAGTCTCCTCCAGCACAGGTGAGGGGGCTGGCAAAGATACGTGGGATATGCTATCAATGTGCTCAGGCAACTCTTGGCAGAGCCAGTTTGTTAATATTCTGCTGATTTAATGTTGCATTAGACATGATTATAAGCAGTTACAGTCTCTAAAAAGATGAAACCTTGGATGCATCTGACTACAATAAGTTGTCTTCTCTACGCCAAGTCCATTTGCCATCATTGGGCTCACTATTCTGGTCACCGCAATCCAGAATTATGTTTGGTTATTTTATTATTTGTACATATATTTGAAACTTTTTCATGGAGTAAAACATTAATATAGTCCCTACTTTAATGTTAGCTGGAAAATGGGTCTTAAGTATTTTGAAATATAATTATTGGTTATTTAGAGACAAGATTCAAGTTCAAATATTAAGCTATGAGAAAAAATGAAATATATATGCTTCCAGAATTGAAATTTTTTCAGGTCAGCTGACTTCTATATTTTTCATATATTTATACTTAAACACATTTCTGTTAGGATTTGGCATTTTAGTTAAAAAAATTAGTACATTGCTTGAGTATGATTGTCTATTCAAAGTGGAATTTGGAGGAAATGACTGCCTAAATTTTTATGTTTTGTAGAGGTCAAATTTGGTGTGCATTGTTGAAGTGTTACTTAGAATGAAAATGCAAAAATTATAATATACAGAGTCAGATATCTAGTGTTTTGCCATTAAAAATAGTTATGTATTATTAATTTCTCCATAGATTTGCACAAAGGGCAAAGTGCACATATTCAAGTATCTGAGCATACAAGCCTGTCAGATTAAAGCAACTGACTCCCTTTATCTGCACACAATGGAGAGGCCACAATTACACCAGCATGTGGAAGACAGGTGAGTGTGACTGCCCTGGCTCAAAGCCCCTTTTAGAATTTTTCTTAGGCCAGGCAGTGGTCGGCAAACTCATTAGTCAACAGAGCCCAATATCAACAGTACAACGATTGAAATTTATTTTTGAGAGCCGAAAACTGACTTCTTGGCATGGGCCACGAAGTTTCAATCGCACTGTACGTGCGCTCCCGCACGTGGTATTTTGTGGAAGAGCCACACTCGAGGGGCCAAAGAGCCGCATGTGGCTCGCAAGCCGCAGTTTGCCGACCACTGGGCCAAGGTATTCCAGGTAACTAAAGTAAACAAAATTGTTTTGCTTCATTCAATCAATGCAGATTTATAACATAGAGTTTCAGAAACTTTTGGAATAGGAAAGAGAAAATTGATGTTATTGATAACATTTTGACATTTCTCGAGTCTTGTTTACTCTCTCCTAGTAAAAAAATCAGTCCTTCTTGAGTGCTGTGTGTATGTGCACACTCGTGTGTGTGTGTGTGTGTGTGTGTGTGTGTATACACACACATATATATATACACATACATATATATATATATATTTATGATACATGATATATGATATATGATCTATAATATAAACATAGGGTCTGGTGTGGCTCAGTTGGTTGAGTAATGTCCTGCGAACTAAAAAAATCACCAGTTCGATTCCCCATCAGGACACTTGCCCAAGTTGTGGGTTGGATCATGGTGCAGGAAGAAACTGATCAATGCTTCTCTCTCATATGGATGTTATCTCTCTCTCTCTTCCTCTCTCTTTAAAAATCAATCAAAACATGTTAAAATAAATAAACATAGGTATCTTTTGCTTATCAATTAAAACAACAATATCAAGTCTTTTTAAAATTATTATTATTATTTTAATTTCTTTATTGTAAATTATTATTTTTTAATATGCCTCTGGAACATTGTTAAGAAAAACTGCAGGTTTTATTTTTTTTTTTAATTGTCTTTTTAAAATGCAGAATGTATAGTTTGCCATTTCCTGTTTAGAATGGAAGTGTTAGAATCCTTTCACATGTCCTTTTGTTGGCATAAATCAGGCCTTGAATTTTCAGAGAATGAAATTCCCACATTGAACACTTATAAAACACAGATGGTTTTTGAGAAGTCTTCACTGCAGAAATCCTTCCTTAACTTTTTATTAAAAAGGAGAACTAGTGACTTAAAATCTCAGACTACCCTAGTGGTGCCTTTATATACTGCTTAAAATATGTATTCATTATTTTTTAAAACATGCCATCAAATTTAGTCACTGGATTAAAGTTTACAGAATTATTCAAGATTACCAACATTTTGAGAGGAGAACCAAGATGGCGGCATAGTAAACACCTATACTTGCTGCCTTTCACAACCACATCAAAATTACAACTAAAAGGCAGACAACTACCACCCAGAACCGTGGGAAAGCTGGCTGAGTGGAAGTTCCACAACTAGAGAAGTGAAGAAAGCACACTGAGACTGGTAAGAGGTGCGGAGGCGCGGAAAGTGCTGGCACCTGGATGTGCTGCTCATTTAATCAGGAGGGAGATACAAGCTCCCGCTTGCTCTGAACTCCAGTTCCAGGCGAGACTCTGGGGACCCAGACACATACAGGGAGAAACTGGACTGTCTGGCATCGGGACAGGAACACGAGGGCGGCTTTCTCGCAGAGGTGCTCACAGCGATCATTGTTCCTGCATGGGGGCGTGGGACGCGGAGACCTGGGGATCTCTCCGGTGCAGGGCTGACTGGCAGCCATTGCTGTTTGCTCTACCCTGGTGATTCCCAGAGACCCCACCCCATCCAATTTACAGCCCCACCCAAGCTGTGCGTATCAGCCTTTGCATATGAATGGCATGTCCTCTCTCCACCTAAAACTTGTCAAACTGCAGCTGGGTCAGCTAGCCCCAGAGCTAGAGATTACATCCAAAAGAAGGCCCAAGGCCTGGCAGCAGCAGCCTGCCTTTCTTCACAGCTGGGTTTTGTCTGGGCACTTCCAAACTCCATATGAAGAGGAGGAATCTGCAGATCTCTCTGTAGCTCCTGCTGGGCGGCCCCAGACAGTGGCTGACCTTGCACCTCCTTGGAGATCTAAAAGCCAGTGTCAGTGTAAGACCATACCGGATTACAACTCTTCACATCCATAAGAGACACACTCAAGGGGCAGACTCAGTGAGCACCAAAGCCCCACTGAAGCAAGTCCTGCCCCATAAGGGTGTCTCCTGCACAACAGATCTTCTAGTGTAGACACAGCTGGTCATCACAGCCAATTCCTACCAGTGATACCAACAGCAATAAAGGGTTAACTACAAGACTGTGCACACAGCCCACAAAGGGGTGCACCAAGAGCGTCCACCTCAGGTGACTGGGGAGGCTGAGCCACTGGGCCCTATAGGACACCAACTATACAAGGCCACTCTATCAACTCAAGGAGACATAGCAGCTACCCAGTACATAGAAACAAACACAGGGAAGCAGCCAAAATGCGGAGACAAAGAAACAAGTCACAAATGAAAGAAATGGATGAAAACAAAATACTGGATATAGAGTTCAAAACCACGGTTATAAGTTTACTCAAGAATCTTCTAGAAACCTCCGAGAAATTTAGTGAGACCTTCAAGGACATGGAAAAGGACCAATCAGAAATTAAGCATACACTGACTGAAATAAATAATAATACACAGAGATTCCACAACAGACTAGAGGATCCTAAGAATCAAGTCCAAGATTTGAAATACGAAGAAGCAAAAAACACCCAACCAGAAAAGCAAAAAGCAAAAAGAATCCAAAAATATGAAGATAGTGTAAGGAGCCTCTGGGACAACTTCAAGTGTACCAACATCCGAATTATGGGGGTGCCAGAAGAAGAGAGAGAGCAAGACGCTGAAAACCTATTTGAAGAAATAATGACAGAAAACTTCCCCTACCTGGTGAAAGAAATAGACTTACAAGTCCAGGAAGCCCAGAGAACCCCAAACAAGAGGAATTCAAAGAGGATCACACCAAGACACATCATATTTAAAATGCCAAGGGCAAAAGACAAAGAGAGAATATTAAAAACAGCAAGAGAAAAACAGTTAGTTGCCTCCAAGGGAGTACCCATACGACTCTCAGCTGATTTCTCAACAGAAATTATGCAGGCCAGATGCGAGTGACAATAAATATTCAAAGTGATGAATAGCGAGAACCTACAACCAAGATTACTTTACCCAGCAAAGCTATCATTTAGAATTGAAGGTCAGATAAAGAGCTTCACAGAGAAGAAAAAGCTAAAGGAGTTCATCACCACCAAACCAGTATTATATGAAATGCTGAAGGGTATTCTCTAAAAAGAGGAAGAAGAAGAAAAAGGTAAAGATAAAAAATTATGAACAACAAAGTGGCAACAAATACATATCTATCAACAAGTGAACCTAAAAATTAAATGAATAAAAAACCTGATGAACAGAACAAACTGGTGAATGTAATAGAATCAGGGGCATGGCAAGGGAGCAGACTGATAATTCTTGGGGAGAAGGGGTTGTGGGGGGTGTGGGAAGAGATTGGACAAAGAGCTTACACCTATGGACAAGGTCAGTGAGGGGCGGAGGAAGGCCTGGAGTGGGGTGGGAACTGGGTGGTGGGGAGCTATGGGGGGGAAAAAAGAGGAACATCTGTAATAATCTGAACAATAAAGATTAAAATAAAATTTAAAAAAAGATTACCAACATTTCAAAACATAAGACATAAAAGCAGTTAGGGTGTTTTTTTTTTCTTTTGTTTCGTTTTTTGCTTTTTTATATGCTAGAATCAGTAAAATAAGAAAATTGTTAACTGTTTCAAAAAACAGATTATTTGATTAAAGTGTAAATCCATGAAACCCTGAACACAAAGAATTTATTTTGTGCTCCTTTTAGACAGTATAAGTATTTTGTTTTCATTAGGCCCTTGTCTTAACATCCTCTAATACTGAATTGATTTGCTGCCTTGTGGTAATAATAACAATTTGTATAGCAAACTCATTATTTGAATATAAATTGACATATCTGTGAACTTTGTGATTTTAATTTTTTATATGAATTCAATATTGATGGCATCTATCTCAGCAAGAAGGATTCTGATTCAGGCGTTGGAAGTGATAATGGAGATAAGCGATTATCGGCCACAGAGGTAAATTTTGTGATTTGTTCGTGATTTTTTTTCTTTCTCTGCTTCTAGATAGATCTGCTGCACTTATTGAACTCCTTTCTGGTAAAAAGGCATTAACCCTCTGCATGGAAATATGTGATAATGTTTGTGAAAGCAATTTGAAATACTCAAAGTGTTATATAAGTATTAGCTGTGGTTAGCTTTTTCTAAGTCTTTAATATTTTGTAAATGTCTCAGGAGTAGGATTCCTATCTCTTTCCCCTCTTCCCCACACACATTTTCTGGAATATTCTTAAATGCTTAATAAATATTATGAAATGACTAAGTGATGTACAGGTATCCATGAGACATTTTTGATAAATGATTGTTTTTAAATGACAGAGCAATTTAGGAAAACATTGTTATATGCATGCATAAATGTTGAGGAATCAAATGTACATTGCATTTTAGCAGTTTACCCCAAGAAAATGCTTTTATGAATAGTCATACTTTTTATAGCACTATTTGTTTCCTGGAACTCTTTTTAGATCATTGGTAAAAAGTTTAATTATTTGTAAGCTAAGGGGCCTCTAACACTAGAGCTTCCTCAAGTGGTGGTAAAATAGCTTATTTAGCACAATTATTATATCATTCATAGTCTATTGGATTTCCCCAAATCTTTCACTAGCATACCTTTAAATGGGGCTTCTTGACCTGGGGAGGCAGAAGGGCTAGGTGGAGTAGGCATGATGTAGCATCAGATCTTCCCTTGGTGAGGGAACTTACTGAGTTTCTGTGGTTGTAGAGTTTGAGACATTATAGTCTTCTTTGAAGATATAATTAATAGGCCAATTACCCCATCTAAGGAATCTATGTTTTTATTTATATGTGGTATGACTCTAGGAAAAATGCCTATTTCCTGTTCTCGTCAGACATTTGAGTGTAATGTATAGCTAATGTATTTGAATTTATTTTAAAAAATGCTTTATAAAACAGTGTATTTAAAAAAAATACTAGGATGCTTAGAATATTTCAAAAGGAAGAAGAGTTAGGAGGCAGATTAAAAGGACTTGTTAATAAAAGAAAAATTACTTTCATGGAGCCACATGAATAGTTCACTATGGTTCCCCTGGGGAGGAAATACTCAACACTTTGCTCTTTAAGTTGTATTTAATTCAACCCCCTTAGCTTTATTAAAACTCATAAGTCTCCTGAAATGCCCTATTGTTTTAGAAATTACTCACTCTAAGCTTATTTCTAATAAATTAAAATAGACTCTGCTTTATCCTTACCTGCCTTCTAAGGATAATTAAGTTCATTAATGAAACATGGCACAAAGAACTTCATTATCCTTCTGTTCTCACTTAGTATAAGTAGGATGCTAATGTCATTCTAAAAGAGGAAGCCAAGAGTTTATTCTCTCCTTTTTAACTAGATGCATATCTTTGAAATTTTGCTGAGTTTTTAGATGGGAGGAGGGTGGAAGGAAGAAGGATTGTAGAGATTACATTCAATAGAATAAGAAGCACAATTCTCACATGGTAGCCTCATTACCTGAGGATACCTCCAAAAAATTTTGTTTTTTAGAATGATAAAGGTTCTGAATTAACCATTGTAGTCTTCTGTTTTTACTTTGTTTGGCAGTATGTGACAATCTATGGTCAGGTGATCTTGCTCCCCATTTATATCTCATTGTGGGGTTCAAGGATCACACCTGGTTCCCTTTATTGCTGTTGCCATTATCTGATTGCTTTAGCATTTGTCAGTAAGAAGTTAAAAACACATTCTTCTCAAGATTAAAAAGCCAAAAAATTGGGACCTCATTAAAATTCTGTTTATTGAAGGAAATGCACATTTGTTTTCTGCTAGTTTCTAAACAATGTGTGTAATGTCCAAAGGTAAATGAGCACTGTACTCTGAAAGTCATAGCCTCAGGAATTTAGGAACAAGCCAAAATCAGCCGAAGTGAGGTTCCTGGTCCTTGTGATTTGGAAATCACTAAGTAACAACACTGAAGTGGAGACATAGGAAGATAAATGAGGCGCCATATTTTATTTGTAATAGAATCAGACATTTTCTGAATAAACTTCATCAACTGGTATGGGAAACAATACCCCCGGAGAAAACTTACTCCAATTACCAAATTGCAGTGTTACTCCAAAAATTGCACAAAATCATTTAGCACTTTTATACATTTAAGGTAGCAGCCTCATCCTAAAACAGGGAAATAAACTGAAGCTTAATTTATAAAGCAAGTAAAGTGCACTGTAAATAAATGAGATATTGTCACAGAGGTTGACTGTCTACTTTCTGTGATGAACCACATGAAACCTTAATGGTGTTTTGGTAAATTAGTGTTGTCAGAGTTCACAGTAATGTCACTGTTAAAATGGTTGATTCGACATAGGACTCCTGTGGTGATATATTTGCAAGTATTCCTTTGTTCTGTCAGGTGTTGCACAAGTCCTTCTTAGTACCCTGACTATGGCTCTTAGGTTAGCAAATATCGCCAGGCACCTGGTCAAATTTCAGCTCAAAACAGGTACAGAGAAGTATATGAGTGTTAGCTCTATGAATTCGACACAGTGAACCATATTACCAGCTCCCAGTTCAAGAAACGGGACTTTACCAGGACCCCAGAAAGCCCCACTCATGTGCCCACCCACTCACCCGAGAGCAGCCACTATCCTGATTTCAATACCATAGATTAGTTTTGCCTGTTTTTAAACATATGTAAATGGAATTGTCCTTTGTATGTGGTGTCTCTTACTCAATATTAAAAACACTCTGTTGTTTTTTTAACCATATAGCATTCTCTTAATCTACATGATAACACTTCTCCTTGAATGAAGCAGTGCCTTGTTTCTTTCTAGCCTTCTGATGAAGACACTGTTAGCCTCAATGTCCCGATGTCAAATATCATGGAAGAAGAACAGATCATCAAGGAGGACTCATGCCATCACCTTAGTCCCATAAAAGGTCTGAGAATGAAAGACGGGGAGAAAGTGCTCGTTTTTTACGTTTAAAATGCTGTGTTTACAATATGCATAAATATGGCAATAATAATAGTTGATTTTTATTGCACATTTACTATGCACCAGGTTCTGTGCTAATCTGTGAAGGTGACCTCATTGAAACTTCGAAACTCTGAAGTGGATACTCCTAATTACCTCAATTTTATAGAGGAAACTGAGGCTCAGAGAGGTTAGGTGACGTGCCAGTGGCCATGCAGCTAGTAAAGAGTGAAGCTGTTCTCATTCTGAAGATTTATATGGATTCTTTAAATCCATTATTTGAAAGAAAATATACGTAGATATATTATTTAGAATAACTTTATTGTAATACATAAAACCCCCAAATCTCATTGGTTTAAACTTTAATACAATCCAAATTAAGTTCAAATAGGAGTTAGTGATTGACAGGCAACTGCCCTCAAGTGGTGATTCAAGGACCCAAACTTCTTTCATGCTGAGTTTCACCGTCTTTAACATAAGACTTTCAAAGTTTCTGAATCCTTCTGTTTCAAAACAGAAGGGGGAGCACATGGAGATTTGCTCAAAGTTTTTATGGACTGGGCCTAGGAGGAGCATCCAGCACTTATACCCTAGACTTGGTTGTATGGCCACAGCTAACTAACTACAAGTGAGGGTCGGAGGTGTAGTTGAGTTGTATCCCCCAGCTTGACTTTGGACAAGTTAATGGACCTTAATCCTCTCACCTGTACTAGTAAGTGATTAGATGATTAGATTAGGTGATCTTTAACTGCTTCTATAGCTTTAAAAATTCTATGGTTCTTTGATCATATCAAATGATGTCCTGCATACTTTCAAAATACTAGTAATGTATTATATATATTACTGGTGTGTTTCACACAGTGAACCATATTACCAGCTCCCAGTTCAAGAAACGGGACTTTACCAGGACCCCAGGAAGCCCCACTCATGAAGTCCTCATTTGATTACATTATGGCAGTATTTAGGCTGCTCCTGTTCAGTGATTTTTAAAGAAAATACTAAAATTTAGTGTTCACTAATTTGTGACAGAGACTATTTCATGATGTATGAATAGTATAGAATTAAATTAATATGCAGATTATTACCTAATAGTTTGAATATGCTTTCTTTAGTGACGGGTGAACCATTTAAACTAACTCAAACTTAATGTTTGCTTTCACTTCTTACATTTAGGTTTTTAAGTGAGGATGTTAGTTTAGCATTTATTGATCTGAGATAATGGTTGGAACCATATATGGTCCAAAACTATAACTGTATACTTTATGCAAAAAAAGTATAACTGCCACTTCATTAATCTAGATAAGTTTTATTACATTATGCAGTATAGCAGATAGTGTTTTAGGCAAATTTTTAAAAAATTATATAATTTGTTGGTAGTGAATTTTTCACATCTGTTGTAGAAGTGAGTGTTCTGCTGGCCAGGAGTCCTTCATGGTGGTCTACCTGGTCCTTTTTAGTCTTCAGATCAGAGAGAAAACATTGGTGCTCCTTTTGCCTCCCCTTCACCCTCTGGATTGCAGAGTCTGGAACACAGCCTAGTTGGATGTGCTCAGAGTGCTTTCTTCCCCGTGTGGCCCTTGCCATAGTCACATCTTTTGTTGTTAGGATGTTAGATTCTTGTTTTAGTTTATTCCCACACTCTTCCTTGAGATTGTTTGCTACTTAAGGACCATGAGTCAGGTGTGACTAGCTTTTTAAATTCCTACAATGTTTAGCATACCTGACATTTAGTAGTTGCTCAGTAAGTATTTGTTGAATTTTGAATTTGAAATATTTACTCATCACACATTACTTAGAACACAAAAGCTGTCTTATACTTTCTTTTCTTTGTGCCTTAAAAACATAAGACATGCCTGGCCAGCGTGGTTGGATGGTTGAGCGTCAACCTCAAACTTTTTAAACAGGGGGCCAGTTCACTGTCCCTCATACTGTTGGAGGGCCGGACTATAGTTTAAAAAAAAACTATGAACAAATTCCTATGCACACTGCACATATCTTATTTTGAAATAAAAAAACAAAACAGCAAAAACACCCGCATGTGGCCCGCGGGCCGTAGTTTGAGGACGCTTGAACTAGGCAGTCAGGGTTCGATTCCCGGTCAGGGCACATGCCCAGGTTGGGGCCTCGATACCCAATGAGGGATTGAAAGAGGCAGCCAATCAATAATTCTCTCTCATCGCCCTAACTGGTTTGGCTCAGTGGATAGAGCGTCAGCCTGCAGATTGAAAGGTCCCAGGTTCAATTCCGGTCAAGGGCATGTACCTTGGTTGTGGGCACATCCCCAGTAGGAGGTGTGCAGGAGGCAGCTGATCGATGTTTCTAGTTCTCTGTCCCTCTCCCTTTCTCTCTGTAAAAAATCAATAAAATATATTAAAAAAATAATTCTCTCTC
Organism: Eptesicus fuscus; assembly: GCF_027574615.1. NCBI lineage: Eukaryota > Metazoa > Chordata > Mammalia > Chiroptera > Vespertilionidae > Eptesicus > Eptesicus fuscus. The sequence continues at coordinate 9,328,877 of NC_072480.1, read as the reverse complement.
ATCATTGATGTTTCTGTCTCTCCGTCTCCCTTCTGCTCTGAAGTCAATAAAAATATATTTAAAAAAGAAAAACGTAAGATGTGAGCAGAGCAGATTTTTGTGGATGACCTGCTGCTCTCCCACACTGCCAGCATTATTAGAATAAATGCTCATATGTGATTTTTTAAAAAGCATAACATGGAATTTGATTTAAAAAAATAAATCTTTATGTTGAAATTATTGCAAATGTCCCCTTCCCCATCCCCCCATTTACTCCCTCCAATCCACCGCTGTTTGTTTAGTTTCTCTTTCTGAGGATTCATCATTGGTGTATTAAAAAAAGCTATTGATTTTTGGGTGTTGATTTTGCATCCTGCTACATTGCCAAATTCACTTATTAAATCTAGTTTTTTAATGGAGTTTTTAGAGTTTTCTATATACAATAGCATGTCATTGGCAAATCATGAGAGTTTTACTTCTTCTTTTCCAATTTGGATGCCTTTTATTTCTTCTTCTTGTCTGATCGGGGTGGCTAGCAGTTCCAGTACTATGTTGAATAAGAGCGGTGAAAGTGGACATCCCTGTTTAGTTCCAGTTTCTAGAGGAAATAGTTTTAGTTTTTGCCCATTGAGTATGTTCTCTGTTGGTTTGTCCTATATGGCTTTTATCATGTTGAGATATGCTCCCTCTATTCCCACTTTGCTGAGAGTTTTTAATAAAAAAAGGGTGTTGGATTTTGTTGCATGCTTTTTCTTCACCTATTGATGTGTTTATGTGATGTGTCACGTTTATTGATTTGCAAATATTGTACCAGCTTTGCATTCCTCAAATAAATCCCATTTGGTCATGGTGTATGATCTCTTTAAGATATTGCTGGATCTGATTTGCTAATATTTTGTTGAGAATATTAGCATCTATATTCATCAGGGATATTGGCTTGTAATTCTCTTTCTTTGCAGTGTCTTTATGTGGTTTTGGAATAAGGATAATGCTGGTCTAATAAAAAGAGCTTGGAAGTGTTCCCTTCTCTTGTTTTTTTTTTTTTTAACTAATTTGAGGAGTGTAGGTGTTAGTCCTTCTTTGAATGTTTGGTAAAACTCCCCTGTAAAACCATACAGACCTGGGCTTTCGTTTGCTGGGAGTTTTTTGATTACTGCTTCTATTTCATCAGTTGCTATTGGCCTATTCAGGTTTGCGGATTCTTCCTGATTCAGTTTTGGGAGATTGTGTTTTTCTAGGAATTTTTTCATTTCATCCAGTTTGTCCAACTTATTGGCATATAGTTGTCCATAGTATTTTTTTACAATCCTTTGTATTTCTGTGGTGTCAATGGTTACTTCTCTGTTTTCGTTGATTTTATTTATTTGGGACCTCTGTCTTTGTTTCTTGATGAGTCTGGCTAATGGTTTGTCAATCTTGTTTATCCTTTCAAAGAACCAGCTCTGGGTTTCATTGATTTTTTTAATACGTTTTTTTAGTCTGTATGTCATTTATTTCTGCTCTAATCTTTATTATTTCCTTTCTTCTACTTACTCTGGGCATTTTTGTTGCTCTCTTTCTAGTTTTTTAAGTTGTAGGGCTAAATAGTTTATTGCTGATTTTTCTTGTTTCTTGAGGTATACTTATAGTGCTATGAACTTCACTCTCAGAACTGCTTTTGCTATGTCCCAGAGATTTTGGCTTGTTGTGTGTTTGTTTTCATTTGTTTTTTTAATTTCTTTCTTGAGGTGCTATTTAGCCTCCATGTGTTGTAATGTTTTGGAATGTTTTTACTGTAGTTGATATCTAATTGCATCCCACTGTGATCTGAGAAGATGCTTGATCTGATTTCAATCTTCTTGAACTTGTAGAGACTTTTTTTGTCTCCTAACATGTGATCCATCTTTGTGAATGACCCATGTACATTTGAGAAGAATGTATATTCTGCAGCTTTGGGGTGAAATGTTCTATAAATGTCAATTAAATCCATCTGATCCATCATGTCCTTTAGAGTCACTGTTTCCTTGTAGAAGTTCTTTTTTGTCTAGAAGTTCTATCCATTGAAGTCAGTGGAGTGTTAAAGTCCCCTACTATGATTGTATTGTTGTCGATCTCTCCCTTAAAGTCCTCTAGAAGTTTTTTATATATATTTAGATGTTCATTTATTGGGTGCATCTAGGTTTATTAGGGTTATATCCTCTTGTTGGATTGATCCCTTTAGTATTATGTAGTGATTTTTGTTGTCTCTTGTGATGACCTTCATTTTGAAGTCTATTTTGTCAGATATGAATATTGCTACCCCAGCTTTTTTCTTTTCTATTTGCATGGAAATGTTTTTCCCCATCCCTTCACTCTCATCCTATGTAAGTCTGTTCTTCTGTGGTGGGTCTCTTGTAGATAGCATATAGTTGTGTCATGCTTTCATATCCATTCAGCTATACTATTCTTTTGATTGGAGCATTTAATCCATTTACATTTAAGGTTATTATTGATATGTACTTATTTATTGCCATTTTAATTCTGTATGCCTAGGTTTTTTTCTCTCTTCTTCTCATTACAGCAGTTTCTTTAGCATTTCTTATAATGCTGGCTTGGTGGTGATGAACTCCTTTGTTTTGTTTTGTTTTGTTCGGGAAGCTCTTTATTTCACCTTCTATTTTGAATGATAGCCTTCCAATGTGTTCTTTATTTGTGCTATATCATCCTTTATTTCTGTTTTCATAGTTACTACATCTTTTCTCATGCTGTTGAGCATCTTTACCATCAATATTCTGTACCCTTTTTCAGATAAGTTTCTTATTTCCATTTCATTTATATCTTCTTCTGGAGAATTCCTCTTGTTCTTTAATTTGGGCATTGTTTCTTTGTCTCCTCATTGTGGGTGCCTGTTTGGTTTTGTGACTATATATTAGGCAGATCTTCTATGCCTCTCTCATTCTTTAGTGCAGGACAGTGTCAAACACTGTTTTTGTCTAATGAGATCAGGCAAAGACTCAAAGTCCCCAGCTTTGAGTCTGCTCTGCTAGCAGTCTGATTGGATTTAGTCTTAAATAGCCCTCAGGCAATCATCCACAGGTATGGCAAGAGTTTTCCTAACAGGGCGGTGCAATTGCTTCTACCTGGAGGCTAATTGTTATTCTCAGTCCCTTAATGGGCCTCAGAAACTCCACACCTTGGGGAAGGATTTTTTTCCCAATAAGGTGAGTCAACTGTATACCCCTGAGGCAAAACCACCTAGATAGCAATTGTCTGCATGAGAAAGATGACCTCCATGGTGTGAGGGAATGACTCAGCACAGGAAACCAGGGTGTCAGTCTTCTGAACTCTAACCCCAGAGCCCCCAAACCTGGCTTCTGCTTACATAGCCCTAGTCCACTCTGCCCTCCCTCTGCCGGATCACAAGGTGAGTGGCTGCACAGGGAATTTTGTGTTTTGGTTCTTTAAGAGGGTGCCTGCATTTCCAGCAGTCTTTCCCTGGCAGACAGCAACCCTGCTGCTCTTCACATGCAGATGTTCTGTGGGCACCTTTCTCAGTTCTGGTGCTCTCTGCTGGGCAGCCCAGCTTAGGGATGAGACCTGAGAGTTCTCAATGGGAACCCTCCACAGCTGAGATATCTCTCTGGAACTTCAGCTGCTGTCTCCACTTTCCATCCTGGGTTATCAGGGTTCTTTCCAGTGAGTCTTCCATTGATTAGTCTGGAAGTTTTTCTGTAATTTAGTTGTAAATCCATTTTGGTCCTGGGAGCGTGTTTGTGCAGCATCCACTTACTCCTCCACCATTTTTAATCATGCTCATTTCTTTCAAAAAAAACTAAGCCATATAGAAGCTTTTAACTTTTTAAGTTTAGTTTATGGCTTTTTGGTTCTTTTGCTTTTCTTTCTCTTCTTTCTTCTTTTATCTTTTCCTTACATCATTCAGGGAAGAGAAAACTTGGGTCAGTCATATACCTCCTTAAAAGGTAAGAGAGAAAATTGAAGTGATTAGATGATACATTTCAGGGTAATCTGTACTTTGTTCATCAGTTTGTAAAATCATGCTTTCTGTCTGTCTGTTCTTTTCTAATAGGGGACTTTCATCAGGAATTTCAATCAAAGCCTTCTCTTGGTGACAATGACAACTCTGGAGAAGAAAGAGACCAATTTACCCATGGAACAGATGTTCTCCACTCGGAATTTATAAATTATATTAAGGCAAGTTGAGGATCAACTAATTTATTTATTTATTTACTTCTGTTTGATTCAAGGTTACCAATGCATCACCTTAAATGTCATCTTACTGCCATCTTCCTTTATAACATCTCAAAGCTCAGTATATTTTTCTTTTTTTGTAAAATTGATTGATTTTAGAGGGAGAAGAGGAGGGAGGAGAGGAGAGAGACACCAATTTATTGTTCTGCTTGTTTATGCATTCATTAGTTGTTTCCTATATCCCTGTAGTGTCCTGACTGAGAATTGAACCCTCAACCTTGTCACATTGGGATGCTCTAACCAAATTAGCTACCCACCAGGGCCTCAGTATTTATTTTCTGACATTAGGAGCCAGTCCCTCCCATACATACCTTTTCATTTGTTGGCATATGTATATGGTTTTCTTTTGTATTCAGAAATTACTCATCTTGCCATTGCTCAGTGCATTGTATTCATTAGCAAATGTCAGAGTTACCCATTACCATTCAGTAAAAGGCAGACTAGACAAGTTTCACATTCTCTTCAATGTACTCTAGGTGAATGCTTTTCTTGGGGGTATGTCCACAGTATAAAGAGAAAAATGGAGACTTTCAGGACCTGGAAAGGAGGTCTTCCATTTTGGGAGTTCACTCTGAGGACAGTTGTTCCAGAACCGTTGTAGTTACAGTGAGGTGTTGAAAGGTTGGGTGAAGTTGCCAAGCTTCATCATATTGGCAGCAAAAAGAAGAGAGGAAAACTAGCCTTTTACTGGAGCTGGTAGTTAAGGTTTCATGTGGAGACATGATTAAGTGCCTTGGTATGTTTCTGCCAGTCTTTTTGGTTCAGGTTGTGGCACCAAAGAATGCAAGGATGGTTCATTTGGTAAAATTCAGATTTGATGTGGCTTCTGAGAGATGGTGGTCTTTGAGTTAATGTGTTAAAGCCAAGCATGGAGTCTCTAAGAGCACATCCTTATTTCCTGAGAATTGTGTTAGAATGGCTGGAGTCTGTCTAAACTAATGTCTTTGGCCATCACCTCCACGGGAACTGTGAGGAAAATTGTGAATTTACACTGTATAATAAGTACCCTGGTGTACTCAAGAGGTCTTTTATGTTCTCAAGACAAAAATAAAGAACCTGAAATAGTATTTACATTTGTAGAAACTAAGATGATTTTAAGAAGTTATATACAGGCATACCTCAGAGATATTGTGGGTTTGGTTCCAGACCACTACAATAAAGCAAATAATTCAACAAAGTGAGTCACATGAATTTTGTGGTTTTCTAGTGCATATTAAAAGTGTGTTTACACTGTACTGTAGTCTATTAAGTTTGCAATAGCATTGTTCTGAAAAAACGTATATACCTTAATTTAAAAAATACTTTAGTGCTAAAAAATTGTAACCATCATCTGAGCCTTCAGTAAGTCATAATATTTTTCTTAGTGGAGGGTCTTACTTTCGATTTGTAAAAAAAAAAAAAAAAAATCCAGTATCTGTGAAACTCAATACAGTGACGTGCAATAAAACGAGGTATGCCTGTAGAAGGATGAAACACAGAAATACTTAACTCTTTATATCTAATCCATCAATTCTTGTTTCAAAATATCTCATAGCCACTGCCTCGTTTGTGCCCTCTACCTCTATTGACATTGCTTTAGCCAAGTTTTATCATTTCTAATTCTGATGACTGCAAGAGTCCCACCTACCCCAACTTCTCACTCAGCGTCCTGCCCCCTGCATGCACATGCGTGTGCGCACACACTTGCACACTGTATGTTCTGCCGCCAGCCATTCTCCTACAGTGCAATTCTAATGATATTGCTCTGAGGCCAGTAGTTTTCATAAGATTCTCCCAGATTTGACCCCTATCTATCAGCTCTGGAGTAAGCCTGTCGTAAAACATGGAAAATTGGGCTTTCGTCTTTATTTTATGAAGAGTTTATCTTAGGTTGAGACTCTAAAGTAAAAATGGAAACTCTGAAGGATAACAATCAAAGCAGTAAAATAAAGCATTTTGTTTCAGAAAAGCAAATTTCCCTAGATTCAGATATTTTAGGAAGCAAAGGGCTTTGTGGAAATGGCTGCTCTACAGAATGGAGCCTGGGGGTAGAGTCTAGAGGAGTAAATAGGGATGTAGAAACCTATTCTGCAAATGTTCCCTAGATGTCCACTCCTGTAAGAGGCCTCTCTTGGAAACTTGAGCAAAGAACTACTACTAATAAAATGAAACTAAATCTACAATGAAAAGTCATACATTGAAAACCAGCCTTGAGTTGCATCCCTTTAAAAACCTGTGAGAGTGTACTTGACAGCCAACAATGTGCCGACCACTCAGTCCTTGAAGAGCCAGAGTTGTGTTTTATATAACCCTGTTTTCTCTCCTTCACTGAATTAGCATATTTTGTTTTTGTAGCTACAGTTGATCCTCATTATTCTCAGTAGTTCTGTTGTATAAAGTCACCTCAAACACTGAATTATCTAATACTGGGCCATTGCTCCAAAGTGTAAGTACAGGGTTAGGTTCCCTGTCAGATGGTCAATACATAACCTCACTTACTGTGTTTAATGGATTTTATTGTACTTATGTGTGTTTCTATTTAAAAACACTTTATTTAATATGTTTTGTTGATTAATTAACATTGAACTTTCAGTCCACACCACCAACTCATGGCTAAGTGAAGTTTGTCTAACATGTTTTCTCTGTTAAGGGGCACCACAGCCTTCTTGTGGTTAGGAACATTAGACCACACTTCAGCACCGTGCTTGGGGGCATTGTATACAGCAAAATCAACCCCAAAAAGCACAAAAATGTGAATATGTTGCACTAACTAGACCCTAAAGGACACTTGTTTATACTATGACAGCGGAAACAAGAAGGCAGAGGGTTTCCTTGCTCATGGTCAGCTGGAACTGTGCATGTCGGGAACTCGGGATTTTTCAGTTCTCTGCATGCCTGCGAATGACTCTAGAGCACCATGAGTATTGATTTCAGGGTTACAAGTAAATTTTATTGAGTAGGCAAGTTTATGAATATGGAATTTGCAAATAATGAGGATCATCTATGTAACTTAGCAAAAAAAAACCCAGTAAGCCCTCTTTTGCATACTATAAGAAAAACCAATATTTCATACTATTGGCTACTTTTTGTTATGAAACTTAAAATTAGAAGGAAATGCCCATGGCTCCTGTAGTTGAAGCCCAACAAGAAAAGATACGAACATGTTTTCTCAGTCATATATGGTAGTGTGTTTTCTCCCATGAATTTCACTATCATTTGGATAGTGTGGCACAATAATTTATATGTGGACTTTATTATGCACTAAAAGTATAGTCAATATAGAAAATGTCTGAGTATTTTCAAGCCACAGACTGGCATCAGGTAGCAAGCCACCTCTTTGGAAGAAGACTCGTTCTCAGTGACACATCTGCAGAATTGGCTGGGCCTGAGTTAACAACGTGTCAGAACCTTGAAGCAGAAAACAGTCCTTTTGGTTGTTATACCTTCCTTGTCAGAGAAACATATACTCATTCAGGGTGGCTTCTGTTCTAGCTGTTGGCTGAGCAAAAGTAGCATTTCTCTGTATCAGAGCAGAAAGTAGAAAGAAGCATCTGGAAGTTCCAACAGTGGTACACACCTTTCCAATACTTCCACCAATGTTTCTTTGAGAAAATCAGGGATATGGGGGCAGGAATTTCAGTGAAATCTGGATGTTGCATATATGAAGCTTATTGGATGTCATTTGAGGCATTTTCTGTTGTTAACTATTTTATACATTCTTTTTTCCCAAACACACACACACACACACACACACACACACACACACACCCTTTTCTCCTCTTACAAATGCCAGAATGCATTCTCATGTGACTGACAAGCCCAACAGAAGAATCTTTGGACATCAGGAGATGCTAAGACAGCAGTAAGGAATTATGTTTTAAATTTTTGACAGTAATTTAACAAGTATTGTGGTCCTAGGCTAGGTTTTCTTTTTTTTAAATTTTATATTTAATTATAGTAATATAAATATAACATAAACTTACCATCCTAGATATTTTTTAAGTGTAAAATTCAGTGATGTTAAGCACATTCATGTTATTGTGTAGCTATCCCCACCATCCATCTCCAGAACTCCTTTCATCTTGTAAAACTGAAACACTTTACCCATTAAATACTATCTCCCCAAACCTCCCCCTTCCCAAGCCACTGGCAATTGCCATTCTACTTTCTATCTTTATAAATTTGACTATTCTAGGTACCTCATAAAAGTGGAATCATACAGTATGTTTTTTTGTGACTGACTTATTTCACTTAGCACAATATCCTGAATATTCCCCTGCTTTGTAGCAGGTCTCGGATTTCTTTCCTTTTTAAGGTTGAATGATATTCCATTGTATGTCTTGACCACATTTTGTTTATTCATTCATTCATTGAGGATCACTTGGGTTGTTTTCACCTTTTGCCTATTGTGAATAGTACTTCCGTTAACAGGGGCTGGGACAGGGTTTGACCGTTGACTGTTGATGGCCAGTGGCTATCAGAAAACCCATGTGTTCTTCCCCAGGACAGGACAGAAGTCTGTGAAGAACCGTTACGGATAGAAGAGGATATACACTGGCAATCCGAGGGAATGTGAGTACCAAGGCCTAGTTATGAGCCACTACCCTGTAAAGTTCATGGTTTAAGCAGAATGGAAGCCCTGTCATGATAAGAATTCTGGTCTGCTTTTCTTTGGGTAGCGGATATTGATAAGAAGTAGCCAGTTTTCCTCTGTCTGATGCTTATTGTCACATTGTTAGGGCAATATAGTACAAAGTCATACCTTTTCCTTGGCCCCAAATTTTATCAGATTTGAGACTGGAGGTAGAAATGTGTGATTCAGGGAATTAGATAGGACTTCTAAAGAGAAGAATCTAGCTTCCTTCCTTTTGTATGAAGGAGCTGACAACTGGACCTAAAGTAGCCCCGGTCCCCTTTCTTTACCCAGGCTCTTCAGTTTCAAGATCTGAGAAAATCTAATGCTTTGATCCTAAGTTTAATAATTGTAATAGCTAGCATTTATTAAATACCACATGCCAGGCACTATCCTAAATACCTCACTTCACCTTTGCAGGTACCCCATTTCACCTTTACAACAATCCTATTAAGTTCTATTTGTTGTTCCCCATTTTACAGATGACAAAACTGAGGCACAGAGAGATTGATTATTTTGCCCAAGGTCACAGAGAGCCAGGTCAAAATCAGTTTTTTATATGTTAGATGGATTTTTGTAATTTTGCTCTTAAGAACTTAGATGATATTCATATTCTGTGATGGTTTTCATTCTCATGCCCGGTTTCATGCTGCTGAATAAGTTCATCTAAAGACCAGGAAATGGCTATAGCAATGATTGAACAGCTGAGAGAAGCAGTAGATTTGCTGCAAGATCCCAACAGGTATGCATGTCTTTCTTTGGCCCAGGCTTCATGTGCAAATAATACATACTAATTTATGGAACACATCTCACTTTATAAAGATAGTTATATACACAATGTGGGCTCTGTCTAACCACTAATAGAGAAGTCCTGTTAAGTGCCTGTTTTCCCAAGACCATAAATAAGAGTCAAACTTCTGTAGGGATTGAAATCAGTTCCCCCTTTCTCCATTCTTCAGTGAAATTTATTCGCTCTTCCTGAAATTCATATGGGAATTTTTGGTATAATTCTTAGAAAACAGAAATATGGCCCTAGCTGGTTTGGCTCAGTGGGTAGAGCATCGGCCTGCGGACCAAAGAGTCCCGGGTTCGATTCAGGTCTAGGGCACATACTTCAGTTGCAGGCTCCTCCCAGCCCTGGCTCTGGTCAGGGCTCCTGCAGGAGGCAACCAATCAATGTGTTTCTCTCACATGGGTATTTCTCTGTCTTTCCTTCTCTCTTCACTCTCTAAAAATTAATGGAAAAATATGCTCAGGTGAGGATTAAAAAAACAACAAAACAGAAATATGGTAATTCCTGTTTATAGAACTACAAGGGAGATTTTCCAGAAAGGGAAGAATCATTATGCCAAGTGGTACTACCATATTTATTTGATCATGGCAAATATATGTTAATTAAATAATATATTTCTAAAGATTTGGGTTACAAGGTGATTTTTAAATTAGATTAGCCATTGTCAATAACTACTACATGCATTGTATTCATTTTTTGGTTGCTTAGTTAAGGATAATGAAATTCCTATTGACAAAGTATTTTTCAGTAAGACAATATACTTGGTATCAGGTAATAACTACCTTATCATTAGAGAAATAGATCCAAAGCCTATCCCTGGTAAACTCTTCAGGGGTCCTAGGAATTTAAATATGAAAATTATGTGGTCTTGTAATGTAGTGAATGTGGAAATCACACCACGCTGATTTCAGCTCGGTTCTGGGAATTTAGGAAAAGGTGGTTAGTGAGTGTATACCCCCAGTGTTGTCAGACCCTGAAAAAATAGTGATGGGTCAGATTGAGTATGACTGAAAATCTTTAGCTGTTGATTGATAAGCATTTTGATTCTACAGACATTAATTGAGTGCTTAGAGCATAGGAAGATCTACAGTGTGCACCTTGGGGGATATACTTAAACTATAGTAGATGGAGATTGCCTTGAGTAGTTATTGTAAGTGTAATTGATTAACTTGCTTAAAAATTGATAGAGTGTCACCTGATCCCAGATGAAAAAAGGGAGCTAGCTAGACCAGCCTTCCTAAAGGTTTGGGTATTAACCTTTAGTAACTAGCAATTTCAAGGAGAAGGCAAATTCTGGATTGAATTAAAAGCTTGGGCAAAGTTATGGAGGTCAAAAAGAAAGGAGCAAGTTTCAAAAATCTCAGGCAGATAAGATAATCTCCACCCTGGCCATGCTTCAGTATCACTTGTGGAACTTTCAAAACAGACACCCTTGACATTACTTGTGAGTGTGGGTTCTAGCCATTTCCACTTTATAAAAGTAATGCTGGTGCCTCTGATGTGCAGCCAGCACTGAGAATCACCAGGGGGACATTTGGAGTGCGGCAGGGGATGACTTTGAATGCTGTTAGGGAGCTGAGACTTTATTTTATTACTAGAGACCCAGTGCACAAAATGTGTGCATGGGCAGGGTCCCTAGGCCTGGCCGGTGAACAAGGCTGATCTGTGGGGCAACTGGCGGGGTGATGGAGGAGGGGTGGGCCTCAGGTGGCACCGCCTTGGCTAGCCTGGGGCCTGCGGGCTGGGGGCAGCTCCTGCGTTGAGCGTTTGCCCTCTGGTGGTCAGTGTACATCATAGTGACCAGTTGTTCCACCAGTCCTTCCACCTTTCGGTCAACATATTAGGCTTTTATTATATAGGATATGCAGGGAAGATAATGATGGATAAAAAATATGATTATTCGTGTTGTTAATTCTTTCTAATCATTGTTTCAGGCCTAGCTTTTTACTAAGTGCCTGATCAAGACATGCTCTTTAGAGAGCTGAGTTTCATATCCTAAACCAAGGTAATTAGAAGGTAGAAAATGGACAAAAGAACCTGTGTGTGTATGTGTGTGTGTGTGTGTGTGTGTTACAAGTACTTACTTTTAGGGTTGTGAGGACTTGAAGTAGTATATAAACTACTAGTGGGAAGATAAATTGGCAAAACCATTCCAGAAGGCATCCTAGTAATATGTAGTTTAAAAAATATAGAAACCATTTATTGAAAAGAATTCTAGAAATTTATCCTAAGGGGCTAAAGGATATGAACAAAGATTGTGAGGGGGGAGGTATTTTAATAGCAAATATTTGGAAAAAAGGAAATATATTTTAGTTATTAATAAGGTGGGATATAATGTAACCAATAAAATATTTATTAAAGTTTCCAATGCTAATGTTAAAAAAAGTATATAGAATGCTTAAAGTTTGATCCCAATAATATAAATAGGATTAGGTTTCAAATGTGTAAGAAGCTAAGAAAAAATTAAAACTGGAAGGAAGTATATTATGATGGAGATTTTTCTGTAAGTGTTTCTAAGTATTTTTAATACTGTATATATTATAGTTAGTGGTAAGTATTGTAGTTCTTTGATGATTACATGAAGTGGGTGGTGAGAAAGCTGGGAGGGAATAGTCTAAGGTGTTTTAGACCTGAGTCCCTGGCATCTCTGTCTGAGATGGGGAATCAGGAGGGACAGCAGTTTTGAAGAGGATGTTGGGGTCAGCTTAAGATGTGCTGAATAATACCCAAGGTGATGTACATTCAGGTGCTAGATGTTTAGATCTGGGACTTTGAGAGTTAGATTGGAAAGTCATTTTCACAAGGTGCTGAAGTAACAGAAACCATTTAAGAGGATGAGGTTCTCAAGGGCAAGCAAATGGATGGAAAGGGAATGTGAGCACAGGACAGAGCCTTGAAGACAGAACGTGACAGAGAAGGCCTCAACTGGGTTCACACTTTATACTGTTTTAATGCTTCCACATTTTACATCTTTCATCATTCTTCCAATGAAATTTTATTACAAGTTCTAGATTGATTAATATATGAGCCCAAAGCAACAAAGAGCAGTCTATTTAGGTGGAAATAGCAGTGGCATGGGAATATGAGACTGGAACCCAGAGGTAAGATCCAAGTGACCTAGAGAGAGGGAGTGGCTTCCTGTCTGGACCTCAATTTTGCCATCCTTCATGAGAAGTGGGATGAACTGAGAATTGTGAGATTCTTCCTATCCAGGTTGGAAATGTCTGAGGCAATGAGTTGCCAAGGATGTTGAGCAAGTGGGAATGGTGAGTGTTTGCCTAATTGTAGGAGCAACCTTCCAAGTGATAGTTGATTTGCATCTTTATGGGTGATATTTTAAAATGATAGTATGTTGTAGAGTGTTACATGGATGTCATTTCCTCCCTCAAATAATTTATTACTTTGGCTGCTTTCAATCTTTGTTGTTCATCCTGAAATAATTATAAAGATAATTCTAACTTTATAATAATGCTTCTGTGATCTAGTCCAGTGTTTGTTTCTGATAAAAAGAGGACACTTCAAGAGGTCATTTATTTCTAGCTGCTTGGGACTGAATATTAGTAACAAAAACTTTACATACACATTGGATTTTTTCTTTAGTTCATATTTCATAGATTGAGACTTTTGTAAGTTATTATCCTATTTTGCCTTTATCTTGGTTTCTTCTCTTAAGGACTTCTGATTGTTGATTTTATAGCATTTTTAATAGGCGTCTATATTATGAACTCATTCCTACCTTTTAAGATAACTTTGTAACTTTTATATAACTTACAGAAATTTCTAGTTTTAAAATTTCAGAAATTTAGAAACTAAGGTCTTTTCAAAAATAAAAATGCATATCAAATTGCTTATGAATTCTTTTATTTTTAATGAGGGTACTAGTGTAGATCAGAGAGATGTTCCTTTTAAAACTAAGGGCCCTTAGTACATATACCATAATAGAGTATCCTTAGCAACTTTACTTGCTTCTTAACTTAATCAAATTCTAGAATAAAATTTATTGTGTACTACCTATGAATATTATGAGTATCAGAAATTACTGTTATATTGCAAATAAGTTGAATTTTGACAAAGAGCAGTCAGAAAATTATATTAAATTTGGCACATGATTGGAACATACCATGTAGTTTGAAATTTTTACCATAAACCTTTCATTACTTAGTCCTAATGGTAAACATAATTTTAATATATTAAAATTTTAAACTAAATATGACCAAAAACAGTAGGATTTATTAAAATTTCAATAAATTGCTAACATCTTTTTCCCCCTACTCTTTAGATTAAGCACCAATATTACAGAGAAAAATGTGGTAAACTTTTATCCAAAGGAATCAGCAGAAGCCTTAGAATTACAAGATTCTGCACTGAAGTGTGTTGAACTTTTTAAACTCAGTGTTTTCTCTTTTTACATTGAAGTATGTGTGCTTTAAACTCCACTTTATATCTTTTTCCCTCCTCATACCTACAGTGGTCAAATGCAGCTGGAGCCGTCTCCGGTGTGTGAGGTAAGGCTGCTCTTGGATTCAGCAGAGCCACGTGCAATGTTCTGCCACAGAATGGTGGCTGCCACCTTCTATGAAGATAGGTCCTGGGGTAGAACATTCCTTAGGCAGACTAGTTCAAGATCTGGTTTTCAATTTTTTTTTTTAACCTCTTTAGTTTTCCTGTTTATCTATTATACTTCACCTTCCATTAGAGATAAGATTTCCATGACATTCTCTAAATTTTTGTGTGTCAGTCTTGCTCGGTCAGGTGACAGCAACTAAGATCCATAGTCTCTCTGGGTCAGAAACTGGAGGTAGGACCATTCAATGTAGATTTTAGAGCCACAAATGAAACCTATGAACTGGCCAGATGCAAACTAACTAGAAAGGACTTGAAAAACAAGAAAATTATTTGGGAACTGCCTAGGAGGATTAAAAGAACATAGCAAAGCGAAAGTGGTAGGGATGTTTGCAGACAGAGTAAGAGTATACATTGGGTGAAATTGGGTTGCTGAAGAAAGTTAGAGATGAGCCTAGAAGGTCTCAAAGAAACAGTCCTAGAGAGGCAGAAACAATTGAGAGAGGTGACTCGAGAATGAAACAGGTTACAACCTATTTCATCCCTTTTCAATGAATGGGTTTAGGATGGCTAATTGTGGTACAAACTGATTTATGTCCCCTGAGGTGTCTGAACAGGTACTGTAGTAAAGCACTGTCACACGCTTAACTAGCTAAGGATCTGTGTTAAATAAGGGGGAAGAGAACTGCAGTTGAAACAGCTATGGTTTCATTGTTAAGCACGGTGACTTAGAATTATGTTGTTTCAGTTACATATCAAAGACTTGCTGACTAGGGGCGACTGTGTGTAACTTCTGTAAACTTCACCTTCATTTTCTGTAAATTGGGATTGTTTCACAGCCCAGGACACCTAAATGGTAGCTGGTGCTGTTACTCCACTACTGTATATTGTTCCTGGTGTGGTCCTTAGACAGAATCACGGCACCACCTCCTCCCTGAGTGGAGGCTCATAGAATTACCCAATAGAGCAGCATCAGGAAGTCTTTCATTTGGAGCTGCCCTGGGCCCATTTCATCAAGCTCCTTTCGAGACATGCTGCCCAGTGTGTGTTTTTTAAGCCTCACCCAAGGATGTTTTTATTGATTTTAGAGAGAGAGGAGGGGAGAGAGAGGGAGAAAAACATCCATGTAGAGCAGTGGTTCTCAACCTTCCTAATGCCTGAGAACCGCTGCTGTAGAGCCTAAGACCATCGGAAAACACAGATATTTACATTACGATTCATAACAGTAGCAAAATTACAGTTATGAAGTAGCAATGAAAATAATTTTATGGTTGGGGGTCACCACAACATGAGGAACTGTATTAAAGGGTCGCGGCATTAAGAAGGTTGAGAACCACTGATGTAGAGAGAAACATGGATCGGTTGTCTCCCGTATGCCCCGACTGAGATCCAAACTGCAACCTTTTTGGTGAACAACGATCCAACTATAATTGAGCTACCTGGCTAGGCCCCACTTTTTTTTTTTTTTTTTAAGCTGCTTATTTGGAAATACTGTAACCTTATTAAAGTTTGGGGAGAAATTACAAGATTCTACAAAAGGTTACAAAAACTTACAACTTTTTACCCAGATTTACCTATGGTAAACATTTTACCACATTTGCAGTCTTATTTATTCTGTGTCTCTGTCTTCACATACATTGCTCTTTTTTTGAAAATTTGAGGGTAAGTTGTATATGTCATAGTCCCTTATTGCTAAACATTTCAGTGTGTGTTTTCTAAGAATAGGCATTTTGTCTTATATAACTATGTTATCAACTTTAGATAAATGTTAATCTACCATCCATATTCCAAATATTTAGGTTGATCTAATGTTGTTCATAGTGGATTTTTCCTCCTCCAGTATAGTATTCAGTCTAGAGGCAGATATTTGTCAGGTATCTATAGTTTTCCTTATTCTGGAACATTTCCAAAATCTTTGATTTTTATGACCCTGACATTTTGAAGAATATAGCCCTCCTCTTTTTTTTTTTTTTTTTTTAAATAGGATGTCCCTTATTTTGAGGAACAAAGGTACCTCATATTTCCTCATGATTAGATTAAGTTTCTACATTTTTAGGAGATGGTGTGTTCTGAAGGTATCACATTTGGGGGCACACTGTGTCCATCTGGGCCTCAGTGGTGATGCTAATTTGATCACCCAATCGAGGTGACTTCACTGTATAATTTCTGTTCTATTTTATCTTTGTAACCAATGAGCAGTCAGTGAAGAGGTATTTGGAGACCATGTTAGTATCCTGCTGCAAACCCTCTATTGACTCAAGTAACATAGAGGCCCACCTGTGTACTTGATTTTAGGAGTTACCAGGAAGACACAAAACCTCTAGAAAAAAGTTATCTTCATTCCATCTCTGATTTACATTGTTTGTGTTAATAGATTTATATTGTTTGTGTTAATTTACATTGTTTTTGGTTGAATGAGGATTCATTTGGTATAAGAAATTGTTGTTAATTTTCTTCCCTTTCTAGGGCAATTCTGTGTTTGTGACAGACATATCTCCATGATTTTAAAAAGGGAAGGTGTGTTAGCTGGCTCTGATGGAAAATGGAAATCACAAAGAGGAGGGAAAGAAAATAAATTAGTGGATTAGCCAGTGCAGAACTTAAAAGTGATCTTCATTCATGAGTGGCTATTTTTATATTCTCTCTTCCATCTCATTCAGGAATAAAGCAATATCTTTAGCATTGTCTGGAATGAATTAGTATTTGTTGAGTACTTGTGCTGGATTCAGCCTTGTTTTTGTTGTCAAGGACTTCTATATGAAGGATATGAGGTTGCCCTCACTTTAAGGCATGTTAAAAATTGTGGAGGGAAAACAAATTGTGGAGGAAAGAAGTATTGTATATTGAAACAATTTAGAGAAGACTATGAGATGATTTATAATCCTCAGTGTTCTAGGTGGTCTGGGAGATGGGGGAAGGGATAGAGTTTAAGGAGAAGGAAGTAACCTAGATCTGGGGAGCAGTTGGGTTTGAATTTGGTCCCAGGAGGCTGTGCTGAAAAAGGCATCATAGCCATGGTAGATTCAGGACAATGAGGAGTGGGTGGTGCCAGTTAGATAGGTGAGGCTAAGATTATGAAATGGTTTGTAATTGGCAGCACATCATATCTCACCATGAATATACTTTGGAAAATTGTCCATATCTTGTTTGGATAGCATTGACATCCATTCAGAAAGAATTGCAAATTACATTCTTATATGCATAAATAATATTGAATGGGGGGTGGGACAATAGGAAAAATTAGAGGAAGGAGTTGCTTTTGAAGAGAAACCTGAAGTTACTGTGAGCAGTTCTAATAAAGCCATTTAATTGAGTAGGGAAATTAATATTGATTTATTCTAAAAATATGTTTTATTCTTGTATTTGTCCAAGTTGGGAATATTTTTTAATAGCACTCCTCAACAAAGGACTAGGAAAAGATATCTTAAAGATATACTAATTTGGTGTAGTCTCTATGGAGATATTGATATTAGCCATCACCAAATTTTTTATTAAGGTGCATCAATGGGGTTTTTGATTACCATATAAAGAAGGTAGAGCTGAGTAAAGTAAGCTTTTGTTGTGAAAGCAAGCTGATGTTGAATTGACAGCATAAGAGTTTCCCAGGTAATTTGGGATCCAGGCAGTATTAAAAGCTCCCAATGAGATTCTGTGTATTTGGGAACTACTGCCTTGAACCATTTCTAAAAACCTGTAATTAAAATGGGGGTGGAAGCCTCCAGGTGGCTGACCTTCACAGGTGGTTTGGGCTGGCCTCTTTGTTCTGGCAAATTCCTTTGCTTACTTTATGTGATACCTTAGATGTATTTTTCTGTGAATACAGCTGCATGTTTTTAGAAAATGTAAGTAAAACCTACCTAGCTACTTAACATACAAATTAATTAATTCAGTATATGATCATTGAGTGCCTATGTGCCAAGGATATGATGGAAGTAAGAAAGACATAGTTCTTGCCTCCATAATTTTATAATCTAATTAAACATACCATACATTTTTGTTTTTCTTTAAGGTGCAAAATAATCTAATGTCACAGAGTAATGGGAGCGAGTATTCTCCAAATAAGGTAAGTTTCTTGAAGATTAATAAAAGCTGATGTATTCTTTGAAGCCTGAATTGGAATACCTTTTATAGAAATATATAGTCTAAGACTGTCATGATTAATGAATTAATTGTATTGCAGGTTCTCTATGGGAATCTATCTCATTAGCTTTCAGAGCCTTAACTGGCCCTATCCATAAATAAAGATTAATTTTATAAGACATATTTTGAAAACCAAACATGGGAACATCTTTATAGAAAATAAAATGAAAATAGTTCAGATAGGCCACATATAGAATGTCTTGTTTTCATCAGTGATTCAGTGAGTGGTTTGCCTGTAGATAGGGACGGGGAACGTCTGGCCCGAGGGCCGTATACGGAAGGCCCGGGAAATCACTTGGTTTTGCCCTGCCCAGGCAACCACAGGCGGGACTCAAAATTCAGTAAGTCTCAGAGCTTTTCTCATAGCAACATAAATCTATATTAAGTGAATTACATTAGCGAATACTGTTCTAAATATCCAAATGGCTCTTGGCAGGAAAAAGGTTCCCCGCTGCTGCTGTAGATGAGACGTGTGTTCAGAATTATGAGTCTTTATCAGATGTGTTCTCTGTGAGGTAGATGTGGGGGTGTGCCTGTGTGTGTGCATGCATGCCCGTGAACACAGGGTTGCCAGTTTCACATGATAGTAAAATCTATCTATCTATATATATAAAACCCTAAGCGACCAGTCGACTGGTTGACCAGTCAACCATTTGACCCGCTGTACCCTGGTGGTCAGTGTGCTCCCACAGCAGGAGCACTGCTCAGCTGATGGGCACCAGACTCCAGGCTCACAGCTGGTGAGCACAGCTGCAGCGGGCGCGAGCCTCTCCCGCCTCCATGGCAGTGCTGCTTAGCGGCAGCAGCAGTAGGCGCAGCAGGGCCAGGATAAGCAAGCGGAGGGGTGGCTCAGGGCTCCTCCCCGGGCTTGGGCTCCTCCCCAGCCCCCTGCTGCTTGGCACACTACTGCATCCCTTGGGGGGATGTCAGACTGAAGATTTCAGCCAGCCTGTGGGGATAGGTCAAAACCACCAGCCCAACATCCCCCGAGGGGTCCTGGATTGTGAGAGGGTGCGGGCCAGGCTGATGGACCCCACCAGTGCATGAATCTGTGCACCGGGCCTCTAGTATTTTTATAATGATCAAATAAAAATTAAATGGTTCTCCCCCAAAATAACCTTCTGTTGATTAGGGCACTCAACGCATTTGCATTGATTTTCATATTATTTAGTCAGGACTTCACACAGCGGCAAATGCAGAAGGTTGTGGTTTTATTAAAATCCTTGAGCATAGAGGAGCATTCATAGTTTTGCTTCAGTTTTTTACAAAATTTCCTTTCCTTGTAACAACACAGATTAGAGAAAACTCCCCTGAAATCTCTCCTACCACCAGCAGTACAGCTCCGTTTGGCCTGAAACCTCGATCAGGTAAACTAAAGCCTCAACATTCTTAAACTTGTAAACAACTCAGTGGTTTCTCTTTAGCCTTCTAAATGTACACAGCCTTGTCAGCTCTGGTGAGTTTCAATCCTGGTGTCAGAACCTGGGTGCAGCTTGGCAAAGCCAGATTTGGAACCTTGTTTTTAGTGATTCAGTTATTAAGTTCGTGTTGTCAGTAATAGAGATCTTACCTCCTTCTGAATCAAAGCGAAGAGGAAAAAGGTGATGGGACATAAAAGTGGGAAAGAAATATTCTATTGAATTTAAAAAATATATATATTTGTATTGATTTTAGGGAGGAAGGGAGGGAGGAAGCGATAGAAACATCAATGATGACAAAATCACTGATTGGCTGCCCCGCTGCCGCCATTCTCCCCCGCACGCCCCACACTGGGGAACAAGCCCACCACCTGGGCATGTGCCTGACCAGGAATCAAACCATGATCTGGTTCATACTAGTAGGTCGATGCTCAACCACCAAGCCACACCAGCTGGGCTCTATTGAGTTTTTTTAACCCAGGGAAGATAAAATAGCTAGCCTTGTGCCCCAAATGGTTCCTGATGAGTTACAGAAAGGTTTCTGGGAGGTGACTGCCTTTCTGAGACATCCCTCATTGGTATTCTGAGCCTTGGTGTAGGGTCTGTGTATTTACTTGTATAACAGGGTGATAGATCATTTCAAGGCTCACATAACTGGCCAGGAGTCTTTTTTAAGAGCCTTTTTGCTTATATTACCTACTTTCTTTTAATTTATTAGTGTATTCACAAATGTAAATTATAGCAATGTGCAGACTGACTCTTGATTTTAAAAAGAAGGATTATGTATAGGAAAATTTGGTTCTTCTGATTTCTCCACATATTTAAAATTCTGGCACTTTTCTACCTTCTTTGTTTTCATATTTTTGATTCTTAGGTCTTTTGCATATACTCACTACTAATGCTTTTAACTAAGTACTAGAAAATAACTCAGGCACTTTTAAGCAAAAGCTAGTAAAAAACTCAGATATCATTGGATTTTTCAGGAAAGCATTTTGGCAACAATTGAAGTTACACATGTGTATATTTTGAAAAAGGGTACCCATAAAGAAAACAAAGATAATTCTTTTATAAAGAATTTTGTTTTGGAAGCAAGTTGATTGATGGTCACCCTGTGGCCAGGTATAATGGTTTCCCTGGCATTTTGAATGGGCTGTATGACAAAGCTATTTGAGATAACGCTTGGGTGTGGCAAAGGTTGTTAGTAGGCATTTTATAGAAAGGTGTTTTCTTTGTGACAAAATAAGTTCAAATGAATAGCCTCTTCGTTTTTGGAACTGAGATCTGGGCCAGCGTCCATTTTCATGGTCTCAGTGTGTGCTATGAGGAATGGCGGTCACTCGGGGCATATGTCATCCATGCCTTTAGTGATCGCCACACACTGAGGACCTCATATTAGGCTACAGACTTTCCCCTAATCCTCACAAAGCAGTTTTACACAATAATAAATATTTTCTAATTGATTAAATAAAAGTTAAATAGATCTTTAAAAAATAATATTATTTTGAATATTGCAATTTAGTTATAAAATTGTCTCAGTGACTTTTTTATTTCCTTGTATGGAATCAAAACTCAGCTTATCAACATTGTACTTGTACTGTTAAACCATTTCAAATTCTTTGTAGTGGTGAAAAATAAAGGGGTATTTATTTTGAATAGCAGAAATCAAAGACAATTTCCTCTCCAATTTCAACCCTTCTATAATGCTGACTAACTAATGTGGAAATTGTTCTAGTTGTTGAAAGCTCGGTGGAGTTTGGTTGCTGTAAATAAAGCTGATTTATCTTCAGAACATCAAGTGGATTTTGGAACTTTATAAAACTAGAATTATGTATTGGGATTTTTTTATTTTATTTAATAATATTAAAATATTAAAGTATGTACTTTCATATTTTCTAGAAAATAATATATACAGTAATCTTAATTGAACATGATATAATTTTAAAAGATAGAAATATTTTTTATTGAGTATCTTTGGAACTTTTAAAAGCCAAATGATTTTTATTTTAAAGTTCAGTATATGGATTTATGTGATTTCTTTGTTATAAACATAGACTGCTCAAATCAGCAAGTTGGAGTAAGAACTTATATTTTTAAAGTAGATTGGTAGTTTACTTCAAAGAACATTTTTTTCTCTCCTGTGTTTTCCTCCAAAGAAAGACAACTGTATCCAAATAGTCCTAGAACCATGTCCATTTATTTTACTGGCCCTGCCTTATAACTGCATAACATTTTCTAGTTATAGTTCATTTAAGTATTTTCTAAACATATAATTACTATATGCATATTTAGTGCAAAGAAAGATGTTATAATTTCATAAATAACCAACTCAGAATGCTTGAAGTTGAGTGATATTTATTGGTTAATGAGGTTTGTTGTTAAAGAGACTCTACTAGTACCCATAATTGTTTTTATACGAACAAATATTGAAGACAATATTTACATGTGTGTATGCCAAGTGTTGAACAAAGAGTTGGCTAGATTCACCTATCAATAAAACATGCCAGTAGACTTAGATGTCTTTAAAGAGATATTTTATATTGCCTTGTGAAAAAATTTCACAATAGTAAACACTGATTCTATAATAGTTTTATTGTTAATAGATATAGCTACCCATATTAACGTTGTACTATGTAACCAAATTTTTTGTGTGAATCATATTTGCTAAAATTATTATTTAGAAGGTCTCTGAAAAGGTTATCTGGTAGATCTTCTGTTTTTCATCTATAATCTGTGGGTACTCTTTTTTTCTGCTGACATGATTCATTAGTACTCAAAGTCTGTGGGCTTGTGGAACTATTAAGATTCATGATATTAACTGCATGCAAAATATATGATTGATAAGTACTAACACTCAGTTTTTATCATTCTTTTTATTCCATGCACCATCTTTCATTCTTTTCCTATATTGTACATTTGAAATTAAATCCCATAATATGAAATCCACTTCATTTCCATATAATCCTTGTGCCATTTGTGGAATGCTGCTGCCCCTTTGGTTTTTCCTGGTCCTTGTGCAACTACACGTGGACTGGCTCTCTCGCTCTCCTGCAGACCCAGCCCTCACTCTTCCTCCTATCTCCTTCAACAAACTTACACAGGCACAAACATGGGACAACTCTAGCTACAGTGTTCCATCTGAAGGAGACAGTGACAATGGTAGGTGGCTTTGTACCTTTTCTTCAATGTGCTTATTAATAAGCCAATTAATATATTGAGCACTAATTTCTATGCAGCTAAAGATAGAGCTATATTCACTTGCATGCCCGATAAAAGAGATATTGAGTAAACCTGGAAAGGGAAGTCCAGAAAAGTGCATGTGTATTGTTCTCCAGCAGTTTGTCAAACGTCTTTTAATTATTTTGAATATTCTGAATTTGGACAGAGCTTTACAGTAATTTCTTCTCTATTTTTCTGTTTGAGTGTTTTGGCTTGTTTGCTTATTTACAAAAATCTGGGGTTTGCACATTTGGATTACCTATGCTTGCTCCTGCATCTGAAAGAAATACTTTTAGACTTTGGTCTTTCATTGTCTATGCTCTCTGTATGAGATTTAAAAATATATATTTTTATTGCTTTCAGAGAGGAAGGGAGAGGGGGAGAGAGATAGAAACATCAATGATGATAGAGAATCATCGATTGGCTGCCTCCTGCATGTCTCTCACTGAGGAGTGAGCCCGCAATCCAGGCATGTGCCCTGACTGGGAATCTAATTGTTACCTCCTGGTTCATAGGTTGATGCTCAATCACTGAGCCAGCCAGGCTTGTATGAGATTTTTAAAGTAGTTACGATGTGCTATGGCTGATCCTAGGGTGGCATGCTGAAAATAATGTTACCATTGAGAAATTTCTAAAAATGAAGAGAATTCACTTGCCTTCTCATTTTTTGTTTTTCTTTTTGCAAATTATTTGCACATTTTGATTTTTAATACCTTCTACTTTTTTTAGTGTAAGTTCATCTATATAATATTTAAGAATAGTAACTTGGCCTGAGAATCAAACTTCAAATGAAAATTGAGGACATCTACTTGATATATTTTTATGTCATTAAATAGCTTAAGAGATGAAAATAAAATAAATATAATTTATTTAGAGTTACATAACACATAGTTGAGTCTCTATTAGTTAATATTTTAAACATTTTACTTCAAGATACATACAGAGTGATAAAAATAATGTCAAATGAAATGGAGAGTATGATTTACAGGGAAGAGAAGTGAGATGTGAGATAGCAGCACAATGCAGACACAATAGGAAGATATTGTTCCCAATAATAATTTTTTATTATTTATTTTTTAATTTTTAAAAATTGATTTTACAGAGAGAGGAAGGGAAAGAGAGAGCAAAACATCCATATTTGCCTTCCATACATACCCCGACTGGGGAACGAACCTGCAACCTGGGTATGTGCCCTGACTGAGAATCAAACCCATGACCTTTTAGTGTATGGGATGACACTCCAACCAATTGAGCCGCCCCGGCCAGGACAATAATATTTTTTAAAATCTGAGTGTGTTATATATGTAATACATAGAAAATATGTATTTAAAACATTTGCTGTGATTTCTGGTCAAAATTCAACTGTAAATGCTTTTCCAGTTGTCTTATGTGAAATTATATATATATATATATATATATATATATATATATATATATATATCTTGGCAGGTTAGTTATTAAAGGAATTTTATTATTTCATATATTTCTAAATTTTTTAACTGAAAATAAGTATGGTTGCACAACAAAACAAAAGTCCCTCCTTATATTATTCTGTTTTAAATTCTGGAAGTTAAGGAGGGCTAAATGGAAACTTCCTTGGAAACTTCTTTTACTTAAAAAAGAGAGGGGGAAGCATTTTTGTTTTTTCAGAAAACATGGCTATTTGTAGGTCTGATGTTGTTTAAAGGAGATAAAGCCTAGAATGAAAGATTTATGTGTGATTTGGTATTTCCTTAAGAGTGATATCTGAAACCAAAGGACTTTTTGTTGTTTTTAAGCTGGAAAAGGTTTAGACATCTTAGGCAACAGTAAAATGTCTATCATTACAGATGAGCCAACTAAAACCAGAAAGATGAGGTGACCTGTCTAGTCACATTGCTAGATAGAGATGGAGATGGGCCATGCCCAAGTCTCCTGTCTATAATATTTACATTCATTCTACAGCTGTTCATTGAGGACTCTTTGTGCAAGTTACGAAGTCAGAGTGCTTCCTTTTTAATGGAGAGAAACAGATCTCTACAGTAAGAGAGAAAATGATGTGTACTGTGAGAGACATAAATATGACATGAAAGAATAAAAATTGTAGATACTATAATCAGAGCTATCATAATGGTCCCAATTCGAATTATTCTCTCCTAACAAGCCCAGCAAAAAAGCAAGCACTTAAGTGCTTTGTAGATTTATTTACTTATTTTTAAATTGGAAATATTTTTTAGTTTTTTAAATATATTTTATTGATTTTTTTACAGAGAGGAAGGGAGGGATAGAGAGTTAGAAACATCGATCAGCTGCCTCCTGCACACCCCTCCTGGGGATGTGCCCGCAACCAAGGTACATGCCCTTGACCGGAATCGAACCTGGGACCTTTCAGTCCGCAGGCCGACGCTCTATCCACTGAGCCAAACCAGTTAGGGCTGCTTTGTAGATTTATTATTAGCCTAAAGACTTTGCTTTAAATTTTCATCTATCCCACAGTAATTAATCCATTTCAAAAACTAGTAGTAGTTGTATATTCATGGTTTGCAATAATTTTATGTACATTTGAAATGTTCATTTAAAAATCCACAGTTCAAATGTATTTTAACACTTTGTGATTAATTAACATCACAGAGCCAAATACCCAAGCATGCATTTTGTATTTTGAATTTGAGATGAAAAGCGATGCCAAGAAATTAAAACCTAGACACCATTGCATATCTTTTATCTCACACAGGGCTCCAACAAGGCATTGACACTTGAATTGTATGCTGTTAAACAAAAGCTTATGGTTAATTTAACTTCCTGATAGTTTTGTATTCTGAATGAAATCTGCCAATAAAAACATATTGAAATATTAAACATGGAGTATTATATAAGACTGCCCCCAGGAAAAAAGGCAAAGGAAAATCCTTCAAACATTAGATTTTTTAAAATAGTGTTGGGCTCCCCTTGCTGGCTAGTTTGTGTATTGCTCAATTCTGTCTATATTCCTTGACTTTTTTGGTAAATTTGGTTGACTTCTTTTCTTCGGGTGTGGATTATTTCTAGATTTTACATTTTAGTATATATCCCTTGTGGTTGCTGTGTTTAAATGGAAATTTTTGTTGTTGTTGGGCCCAGTATGGTGTGTGGGCAAGCTTAATGCATTTACAGTTTCTTCTATGCTTCCTATTTCGTCAGACTTTCCTTCATTTCCCTTTGCTCTGTAAACTTCTCATTTCTCCCTGCTGAGTTCTCATTTCTCCCTGATGGTTACTCTTCCTTTTCCGGTCTTGCCTTTGTTTTTAAAATAATTTAAAATAATTGCTCTGGAAAGTGGGGTTTGGTTTTCCTGGGCCTTGGTAACAGCCTTTTGGTGGCGTGTTTTTGGAGCTTTTTGCCTGTGACTTCCTTGGATGGCTGAGGCAGAGGCTCAGCCCCATGCTGACTCCTCTCTGAGGTTCCAGAAGACATTATGTACATTAGATCACCCCCTTTCTCCACTAACTCTAAATCAAGGGTCTATTAAGACGTGTCAAACTTTTGGTCTTTCACAGAGCATTAGAATGCTGATTCAAAAATTCTAGAACTGATTTATAAAGAAAATACTGAGACATATGAAGTACAACGAAAGTCATTTATAAGATGGTTTGGTCCAAAGATACAAATTGAGATTAAAATGGCACTGTTGAGTGAGCATGGAATAATTGATTTTATGGAGTGGACTTGAGTTTTTAATTTTTTTATTTAAAGTATATTTGTATACAATATTCAACCTAAAAAAAAACGAATAAGTTGGAATAACTCTTAAAGTGGCTCATAGGAAATGTTTGTCAAAATAGAACAATAGTTGCATAACCTTTTTGTGCTACACTAGTGGCCTGGTGCACAAAATTCGTGCAGGGGTGTGTGTGTGTGTGTGTCCCTCAACCCGGCCTGCACCCTCTCCAATCTGGGACCCCTCGGGGAATGTCTGACTGCTGGTTTAGGCCCGATCCCTGCTTGCCCCCAACTGTCCCCCCGCTGCTGGCCTGCTCGCCCCCAACTGCCCCCCCCCCCCCCGCCGGCCTGCTCACCCCCAACTGCCACGCCCGCTGGCCTGATCGCCCCCAACTGCCCTCCCCTCCTGGCCTGCCTCAGCCCTACCACCATGGCTTTGTCCGGAAGGACGTCTGGAAGGTCTCTCGGTCTAATTAGCATATTAGCCTTTTATTAGTGTCGATTATTTACATTATGGTGGATGATATTACTAGAATTGTATCATGCCAATGCAGTCTTCTGCCTTGTATTGATTTTTAAAATTGGAGTTCTCTGCCCAAAATTTCCTAAAGGGCTCCCCTACCCTTTTCCCTAAACACACATACATAGTCTAAGGGGAGCTAAATATGGCTCTTACCAGCTCTTTGCTCCCTCTGTGTGCTTGGAAAGGTGATAGTCTTAATAGGATAAAAATCTCAAGGGAAAAAAAAATTCAAGTTTAAATCTCCTCTGGGTTTTGTGTCATAATAAAACTCAGAGAATCGGTTTCACATAAGAAGTCTCTAGAATTGCTTTACATATTTAAAATAACACAGGTTAATGATTTGCTGGCTAAAATTTTTCCTAAGCCTGAGTTAAGAACTAAGTGATGATACACAGGATTACATGTTTGAGTATGGAGTACAAAAATTCTATCATGCCAGTGACAGCATATCCAAAAAGTTAGCTCTTTAGAGATGACCATAGATTCCTTTTAGAAAAGTTAGCAAGATTAGAGGCAGTTAAGAGATTATCGTTGGCTTCAGGTCCTAAAATTACGACCTCCAAGTATAGCAACCAACAGTGGTGCTCCCTTCTGACAGGAGTTAAGCCTCTGGCTGCAGAAAAAAGTATGCTCTAAACCAGCGGTCGCCAACCTTTCAGACCACACGTACCACCAGTCTAAACTTCAGAAGGATAACATCTTTTAAAGACTAATACAGAGGGTACAAAATATTCTACATATAAGTAAGGGTCAGTGGCATGCTAGAAGGCAGAATTTTTCCATTCCACACTCGAACATATAATCCTGCGTATCATCACTTAGTTCTTAACCCAAGCTTATGAAAAATTTTAGCCTACAAAACATTAATCTGTGCTATTTTAAATATGTAAAGCAATTCTAGAGACTTCTTATGTGAAATGGATTCTCTGAGTCTAATGAATAGAATGTGAAACCTCGAGTGTAATGTAAATGAAAACTTAAAATGAAAGCACGGGGAAAACGAGAGAGGAGGGAAATCTTTCAGAGGGTGAGATGGACCGGCTCTGAAGATGAGCCAAGCTCTTTTCTGGATTCAGTTTATTGCCACCAAAAAATACAGCTTTTGTTAGTCACACAACCCAGTATAATTTTAAAATATAAATTGTTTTAGAATATTTGAATCATGCTTTCATGTGGTGTCACATTTTTACCATTATTTCTGTGAGTGGTGAATGAATTATTTGGGATGGATAAAGAAACCATTTGCTTAATTTAAATATGAATAGTGTTATGGCAACCTACTCTAGATACTCCATAAAGGCTTTTTTCCTTTCTATTATAGTGTTTCTAAGACCTCAGAGAAATTTGGAATCTATAGACCCACAGTTTACAATTCGGAGGAAAATGGAACAAATGAGAGAAGAAAAAGAACTGGTGGAACAACTCCGTGAGGTACCCAAGAAATATTGTATAATTGAGTAATAATTTTCAGAATTGAAGCAACATGGTGGTTAGGGGCACCTGTCCCCCAACCACCACCACTAAAGCAGTTGAAAATCTGAGTATAACTTTTGACTCTCCAAAAACTTAACTACTAAACAGCTTGTTAACCTGAAGCATTACTGGTAACATCAACAGTTGATTAACACATACTAAAGATGTATTATGTACTGTATTCTTACAACAAAGTAAGCTAGAGAAAAGGAAATGTTATTAAGAAAATCATAGGAAAAGACATTTACAGTACTATACATATTTATCAGAAAAAATCCTTGCCCTAGCCAGTTTGGCTCAGTGGATTGAGCATTGGCCTGTGGACTGAAAAGTTCTGAGTTCAATTTCGGTCAAGGGCACATGCCTGGGTTGCGGGCTCGATCCCCAGCACGGGGCATGCAGGAGGCAGCCGATCAGTGATTCTCTCTCATCATTGATCTTCTCTCTCTCTCTCTCTCTCTCTCTCTCTCTCTCTCTCTCTCTCTCTCCCTTCCTCTCTGAAATCAATAAAAAATATATATTTTTTTAAAATTCTCATATAAGTGGGCCCACACAATTCAAACCTGTGTTGGTCAAGGGCCAATTGTATTTTTAAAAAAATAGACTTTGAAGCACTGCAAACAATGCTAGTTTCACATCTAGCCAGGTTGCCTACAGACTATTTGATATTGGGCAAGTCACTTAACATCCCTGAGTGTCAGTTTTTTCAAGTATTAAAAGAATAGTTCCAATCTGCCGTAGTGTGATTTTGTATATAATATATAAGATAATGTAAATAGAACTACTTAATGCATATGTATAAAGCTAGTATTATTTCAATTCAGGTATACTTTAAACTAATGCACTGTTATTCATTTACTTAGTAGTAATATTCCATTAATTTAAAGATGTCTTAAGTTATCCTCACTTTATTTCCCAAACTGGTCAGAACTTTTCAATCAGTCATTTAATGGAAAAACTAGTTGAGTTCCTGCCGAGCATGGTCATGTGCTGGGTGACATTGACGATTTTCAGCTCTGATGGCAGGGACTGTGGCTAATGTTTGACCACTTTTTTGCCTAAGAAAACATGGGGGTGGGTGGACAGTTTGTCTTCTCTTTTAAGTCTGCCTTTAGCTGCCTTAGGTTGGACAGTAAATTTTGTCCTGTAATCCAATGCGAAACTTCTAGTATTTTTCACAAATGAGGTAAGAACTGCTATAATGCTGTTGGAGCTGTGTACCAAATTCTCGTTTGATATGTTTTCCCAAATTGCAAAAGAAAAACTATGACTCCTTGGCCTCCAGTTTGAGTATACAATTATCATTTTATAAGGTGTAAGAGGACACTATCCATCATGTTTCTATTCATATTTGCATATTTTATTAATTCTTCAGGGAAAATGCTACATTCTTTTAGAAATCCTTTAGTTGTCACTTTTGTCCTTTTTTAAATAACATTTTAATTGAAAATATAATAAGAAATAATGCTAATTGGAGAAAATAGGGACATGCTGAAGAAAAATAAATACTTTTTTATCCCATTGCTCAAAGACAAGCACTGTTAACCTTTTGCACTCGGATGTCGAGTGTGACTCGACATGGTTAGCATTAGCGTAAAGGAATCGAGAAAAAAGCAAGCGAGTGCAAAGGGTTAACATTTTGGCATCTACTATATATGAGATGCTCCAAATTGTGAGCATCTCATATACAGTTATGGGCCGCTTAACAATGGGGATATGTTCTGAGAAATATGTTATCAGGCAATTTCATTGTTTTGTGAACATCATAGATCACACTTACACAAGCCTAGATGGTGCGGCCTACTACACACCTTTGCTATATGGTATACCACTGCCGTATATATATGGTCCATCGTTGACCAAAACTTCCTGATTCCCCCACAGAGCATTGAGATGAGACTCAAGGTCAGCCTGCACGAAGACCTGGGGGCTGCGCTCATGGATGGTGTTGTCCTCTGCCATCTGGTCAATCACATCCGCCCGCGATCTGTTGCAAGCATCCACGTTCCCTCACCAGCAGTTGTAAGTAAAGTGAAACCAATTTTTACATAAAACAGACTCTTTTGAGACAGTGTTGCTGGCTAACAATGCCGATGGGATCACCAGGAGCCTGCTTAGGTCCTCTCTGCTGGGCCCCAAACCACTAGAAGAGCAGAAAGGAGTAAGTCTGAAGGAAGCAACATTTTCACTGTAAAAAGGGAGAATATTCCATCTAATAAAAGGGTAATATGCAAATTGACTGTCACTCCAACACACAAGATGGCCACCCCCATGTGGTCAAAGATGGTCGCCACAAGATGGCCTGCAGGGGAGGGCAGTGGTGGGCAATCAGGCCAGCAGGGGAGGGCAGTTAGGGGTGATCAGGCTGGCAGAGGAGGGCAGTTGGGGGAGACCAGGCCCACAGGGGAGGACAGTTTGGGGGGACCCAGGCCTGCAGGGGAGGGCAGTTGAGGGGGACCAGGCCTGCAGGGGAGGGCAGTTGGGAGGGACCAGGCCTACAGGGGAGGACAGTTGGGGGGGACCAAACCTGCAGGGAAGAGCAGTTAGGGGCGACCAGGCTGGTAGGGGAGGGCAGTTAGGGGGGACCAGGCTGTCAGGGGAGGGCAGTTAGGGGGGACCAGGCTGTCAGGGGAGGGCAGTTGGGGGGGACCAGGCCTGCAAGGGAGGGCAGTTGGGGGCAACCAGTTACAGAAAATGAATTTATTTCAAATATAGAGCAAATCATATTTACAAAATTACTGATTGAGGTGCTAATTTTAAGACGTTAGGGACTAAAGATTCATTTCTTTCTTTTTTTTTTAATGTATTTTATTGATTTTTTACAGAGAGGAAGGGAGAGAGATAGAAAGTTAAAAACATCGTTGAGAGAGAAACATCGATCAGCTGCCTCCTACACACCTCTCACTGGGGATGTGCACACAACCAAGGTACATGCCCTTGACCGGAATCGAACCTGGGACCTTTCAGTCCGCAGGCTGACACTCTATCCACTGAGCCAAACTGGTTAGGGCTAAAGATTCATTTCTTACCAAGGGTTATTTATCAGTGAGAAGGCTTGGTGTTTCTTTTCTTTATTAATCTTTAGGGATTTTAGGATAGCTCTGAAAAAATGTGGGCTCTGTGTAAAAAATCATCAGTGACCTGTCGAGCCAGAGCTGATCAGCTGTAATTAATGCAACAGTTCCTTGATTATTCACTGTGCTCCAGGGTACATTGGAGGCACTGGGGAATGATGGGAAATGTGAAAATAAGTGAGACTCCATTAATGCCCTAAAAATATTTGTCCCCTCTGTAGGGGTGATAAAGCTGGCAAGTAGATCCTCTTCCTGTATACACAGAGCATGTTACCATCCAGAGGAGAACTATGGAGTCACTTTTATGGTCAGTCAGATGAGGGTGGGGAATCAGGAATCAGCTTGTCCTGGAAGCCTATGTTAGGTTCAGACAAGTAGAGAAGAAAGAAGAACGTCTGTTCACACTATTTGCTGTTCTTTAGACAAGGCAGGAAAAGAGTCAGGGCTAAGACTTGGGTTTTGGATTCAAATTCCAGATCTGCTCATAAGCTGTATGTCTTTGGAAACATTTTTTAACCCCTCTTAAACTCAACTTGCTTTTTCCTACCATGGGAAATATTGTGAGGACGAAATAAAGTACTACATATGATATACCCATACATGTAAGCCGTTCTTATCATTAGTGTTAATAGAGCAAATTTTCAAAATTCAGACTTCTTAATCCCAAGGCACAGTGCTCATAAAACGGCCACATGGCAGGGGCACTGGGGGAAAGCCGCCCTCCCTCGGCCTCCAGGAAAGCCTCACATTGACACTATTTGTCCTAATTTCTTTCCTCTGTTCTCTTAGCTGATGAAGCCATTTCAATTCTCAGTTTCTTTTTTATACTATTGAACATGTTTTTCCTTTGGAAAGTTTGGTCATTTTTGCTTCAGAGAACAGGTGGGGTGGGGGGGAGAAGGAGGATGATCAGTTTGTCTTCTCTTTCAAATCTGCCTCTAGCAGCCTTAGGCTGGGCAGTAAATTTTGTCCTATAATCCAATGGGAAGCTTTCTAGGATTTTTTACTAGAAATGGTTTATCCAAACTGTTATAATATTGTCTGAGCTGTGTGCCAAATTCTCATTTAAATAAATTTTCCCAAATTATAAGAAAGAACCTATGATTTCTCAGCTTCCAATTTAAATGTACAGTTGTCATTTTGTAAGGTGTAAGAGGACACTATGAATCATGTATCTATATGCATTTGTATAGTTTATTATTAAGGAAAATGCTACATTTTATTAGCAATTCTTTGGTTTTTCACCTTTACTCTTATTTAAATAACATTTTAAATGAAAATATGAGAAATAATGCCTAGTTGGCAAAAAAGAAAAAATAGAGAAATGCAGAAGAAAAATAAATCATCGCCCAAAGACAATCAAAACATTTTGGGCCCTAACCGGTTTGGCTCAGTGGATAGAGCGTCGGCCTGTGGACTGAAAGGTCCCAGGTTCGATTCCGGTCAAGGGCATGTACCTTGGTTGCGGGCACATCCCCAGTAGGGAGTGTGCAAGAGGCAGCTGATGTTTCTCTCTCATCGATGTTTCTAACTCTCTATCCCTCTCCTCTTCCTCTCTGTAAAAAATCAATAAAATATATTTTAAAAAAAACACAACATTTTGGTTACTATACTATTAGCACTTTCTGTATTTAAGTTTTTTTTGAATTGTGAGCGTCTGATATATATTAATTGTTTTTAAAATTTATTATTAAAACCTAAATATTTCCCAGGTCACTAAAATTCTTCGTAAACATCCATTTTAGTAATTGTAACATATGACAGCATATGTTATGCTTCCTTTTCAGAAATGCAGGTGGTTGCTAAAGGTCCACTTTTCGAAAGTCCTTCAGAGAGCATCTTAAAGCCTCTTTGACAAGGTCCAGGCCACAGTGTCGTGGGGCGTGCTATCTCTGCGTCAGTGTTTGCAGAGGCTGCTCTCTGAACGAGAAGGCTCTCCCCACCCTGCCTCCGGATCCTTCACCTGCAGCATCACTAGCTCTCATTTCTTCTCTACTGTAGTGTTTACAGGACGCAAGCCATTCTTGACTCAGCACTGAGATAGAGTGTTTTCCCTTTTTTATCCTTTCTTATAACAACGTCCCCACAACTAAGACCTATACCATACTGTACTGTAATTTTCTTGAACTTGTTAATATTTTGAACTAGACCAGAACTAAGTGACCATGAGGATTGTATCTTTCAGTTTCACAGGTGCATCCTTAGCACCAGATAAAGAATCTGAGACATAGTAAACACTTGATCAGTCATGAATGGGAGCCTTTTCCATCCATGTGATTGCCAGCTTTTTTTTTTTTTTAAATATATTTTATTGATTTTTCACAGAGAGGAAGGGAGAGGGATAGAGAGCTAGAAACATCGATGAGAGAGAAACATCGACCAGCTGCCTCCTCACAGCCCCTACCGGGGATGTGCCCGCAACCAATGTACATGCCCTTGACCGAAATCGAACCTGGGACCCCTCAGTCCGCAGGCCGACGCTCTATCCACTGAGCCAAACCGGTTTCGGCTGATTGCCAGCTTTTTAAGCATGCTAATTTTTCATTCATGAAACCAATACTGTCCATTTTTAATGCCAAACTGAGGGAATACAGTGGTAAACAGAATCACTATTATTGTCAATCCTAGAGACCCAGTGCACGAATTCGTGCACAGGTGGGGTCCCTCGGCCTGGCCAGCTATTGAGGCTGTTTGGGGCTGCGGGAGGTTGGCCAGTGCGGGGAGGGGCCGAGGGAGGTTGGCCGTGGGAGCGCACTGACCACCAGGGGGCAGCTCCCGCATTGAGCATCTGCCCCCTGGTAGTTGGTGTGCATCATGGCGACCAGTTGTTCGATTGCTTAGGCTTTTATAATATAGATGCTAAGAGTCTCTTAAAATAGACTTTCTGAGTCTTCGACAATTTGGTAAGCTAACCACTGGCATCGAAGTTGGTGTAATTTTTGATTCTTTGAACTATTGTATTTGTGGCAAGTACTTTTCTAACTGATACTAGGCAACAATCTTAGAATGGGCCCTCTCTCACTTCCAAAGATGGAACATTTTCTTTATGTAGCTTGAAGCACACTTTCATTGATTTACTGGGCTGACCTAAGTATTTTGAATGATGTTGAGCATCTTTGGAGTTTCAGAGCAGACTTCCCTAAATCGTAATTAGGCAAAAGAGGGTCAGAACTGCCTCTCAGTATCCTGTGTGCTGGGCCAGGACCTATTCGTCTGATATCCCCATATCACATTACCCATTTCTGTGCCTTCTCTTTGCATGAGGCTGAATGTAGCTGTGTTGTCCTAAGATATACAGGGGGTGGGCATAACCACCTAGCAGCTTCTTGACCCATCTTTGCAGACCTCATGTCCTCTCTAGCCAGAGTGGAGAATATTTGTTTAGCCTTTAAATTAAATTGTTCCACCTGGAGGCAGGATTTCTTTCTTTCTTTTTTTCAGGGGTGGGATAGAGGAAGTCCCTTTTATTAATAAATACTGTGCAAATTTAGTTTTATGAAGATTGGTGCAGGCCCCTAAGTGATGGAATGAGTTGCTTCACTTTCAGTTGCTGTTAGCAGGGTAAGGTCAGTCTTTATAAAACATTGCTTCTATACGTAGACGGTTGGAGTTATTCATGCTTCTTGCCTCCCTTTTTAAAAGAACTAATAGTGGAATATTAAGGTTAGCAGTAAAGCTTTTAAAACATAGCATGTAAAAAATAAAAATATGTGAATCAAGATGTGCCTGTTATCCATGCCACACACCTCAGAAGTCACCTCACCAGGTCAAGCACTCTTGTGAGAGGCTCTTG
The DNA here is from genome assembly GCF_027574615.1 of Eptesicus fuscus. Classification (NCBI taxonomy): domain Eukaryota; kingdom Metazoa; phylum Chordata; class Mammalia; order Chiroptera; family Vespertilionidae; genus Eptesicus; species Eptesicus fuscus. The sequence goes on along the minus strand of NC_072480.1, from coordinate 9,293,388 downwards.
GTTAAGTCCTTAACATCCACCTTGTTCAGTGCTGTTTATCTTGATGTTGCCTCTTTCTAATTAAATTCATTGCTTTAATGGGAAGGAGTTTAATTGGCCTGCTGAATTTAACCCTGTATATACAAATAGAATTGCTGATAGGAAAAGGTGTATTTTTAGGTGAGCTGAAGTATATCACAAAAGAGTTTGGCCCCATAAAAATTGTGTATAAGTATGTGTGTGTGAATACATGTACATACGTATATATGCAGAAAATTTTGCATATATGCATACATGCATGTATTTGTATAAATATATACATACTAGTGGCCTGGTGCATGAAATTCATGCACGGGGGGTAGTGGGAGGGGGCAGGTGTCCCTCAGCCTGGTGTGCACCCTCTTCAATCTGGGACATTCCTCTTGCAATCTGGGACTGCTGGCTCCTAACCGCTCATCTGCCTGCCTGCCTGCTCGCCCCCAACTGCCCCCCCACCAGCCTGATCACCCACAACTGCCCCCCTGCCAGCCTGCTTGCCCCCAACTCTCCCTCTGCCAGCCTGCTCGCCCCCAACTCCCCCCCTGCCAGCCTACTTGCCCCCACCTGCCCTCCCCTCCATCCTGATTGCCCCCAACTGATCCCCTCTGACGATCTGCTCACCCCCAACTGGCCCCCTCTGCCAGCCTGCTCACCCCAACTGCCTCCCCCACCAGCCAGCCTGATCACCCCCACCAGCCCCCCCACCAGCCAGCCTGATCACCCCCAACAGCCCCCCCACCAGCCTGATCACCCACAACTGCCCTCCCCTCTTGGCCCCTAACTGCCTCTACCTCGGCCCCGCCACTATGGCTTTGTCCAGAAGAAAGTCCAGAAGGTCTCCTGGAAGGTGTCCCAGTCTAATTAGCATATTACCCTTTTATTAGTATAGATAGAGGCCTGGTGCATGGGTGGGGGCCAGCTGGTTTGCCCTGAAGGGTGTCCCGGATCAGGGTGGGGGTTCCCTTGGTGGGCGGGGCGGCCTGGGCAAGGGCCCTGTGGTGGTTTGTAGGCCGGCCATGCTCCCATTTGGGTGGGGGTCCCCACTGGGGGGCGTGGCCAGCCTGGGTGAGGGGCTGATGGCTGATTTCAGGCTGGCCACGCCCTCCAGTGGGGACCCTCACCCCATGGGGGAGTGGCCAGCCTGGGTAAGGGGCTGAGGGCCGTTTTCAGGCTGGCCACACCCCATTCAGGTTGGGGGTCCACACTGGAGTGCCTGGCCAGCCTGGGTGAGGGGCTGATGGCTGTTTGCAGGCTGGCCACGCCCCCCAGCGGGGACCCTCACCCAGATGGTGACGTGGCCAGCCTGGGAGAGGAACTGAGGGCTGTTTGCAGGTCCCTCCCTCGGCGGCCGGCCCAGGTGGGTGGGAAGCTTGGCTTCCTCCGTCGCCGGGGACAACCCAAGCCTCCCACCTGCTCCGGCTGGGTCTGTGACCGCCGCCATCTTTGTCCTGCTAATTTGCATATTCCCTCCTGATTGGCTATGGGTGTTGTGGAGTGATGGTCAATCACCATATTTATCTCTTATTAGTATAGATATGCAGAAATTATGCATATAAGACACATATCTATGTATACACATATATATGTATGTCTTTGTATACACAAACATGTATGCATACAATGTCTGGAAAAAATACAATAAAAACTACTAATAGTTCTTATCTCTATGTGGACATTTCTGGGTAGGTAAATTTTTATTGTCTTTTAATTGCATACATAATTTTTCTTCATAAACACATATTACTTGTGCCATTTAGAAAGTTTAAATTTTAAGTTATTATTAAAATTATTTCTCTTTTAATAATTCATTATTTCTGCATATTTGTATTTATAGCCCAAGCTTAGCATGGCCAAATGCAGAAGAAATGTGGAAAACTTTTTGGAAGCATGCCGAAAATTAGGAGTACCAGAGGTAACACCAAACTTATCCAAATACTATGTTTTAGAAAAGATTTTATTTATATGTTTGAACCTACTGAATAGATGTACAACTTTGTACATCCTTTTAATCTGTCTTTCTAAAGAAATATTAAATAAGTCATAAAATTTTAGTTTAAATTGTTCTATTTCAATGAAATTAAAATGTCTTAAGTCATTATGGTCAATTCTGAAGAAAAGGAGAATATAATTTCTTTGAGGTTTTAAAGTAAGTGTGTAATTCCAAACTTGAAAAATAAACAAAAACTTAGTTTGCTTGATCTCCTACTCTAAGAGCAGAAAACCTGAGTCTTCAATGAGCCTCAGTCGGGTCCCATAGGGAAGAATTTGGAGCTGATGACTTTCCTTTTCCAAGACTCTTAAGTAAAGCAGAGCTGTAAGACAACTAATTTGTTGATTTTCATTTTGAGTATGTGTATCATAATAATCAGCATTAAAATATTAATTATTATTATTAATAGTTACCATTAATAATAATAATGTTTGTATGTTGCTTTATAGTTTGTTAACTGTTTGCATTTATATTTCCCTCTTTAGTCCGCTGTAGACTCATTTGGCAAGTCCCTATAGCCAGCCCAACTCTAGGTTGCTACTTTTCTTTTTCACAAGCTAAACCCCAGCCTCAGCCAATTTGGGGCTTCTAAAGACTTTGCCAATAATATCATAAGATGGTTTCTTAGGGAGAAAAAAAGCAATTCACTCAGGATTTGGGGGTAAGTTGAGAAGTTTATCATCATTGGGATCAACAGAAATTCCATTTCTTATAATTTCTTCTATCTTTTCTAATGTCCCAGGGATAATTACAGATTCTATCATAAAATACTGTTTTTTAGTATGTGAAGAAATTACATTTTACTCAGTGATAGGAGTTTATTGAAATTGAGAAAGACTTGACTGCCTCCCTCCCTCTCTCCTTCCCTCACTCCCGTTCTTCTTTCCTTCCTCCCTTTTCTCCTTCCCTCCCTCCCTCTCTCCCTTCCTTCCTTCCTTCCTTCCTTCCTTCCTTCCTTCCTTCCTTCCTTCCTTCCTTCCTTCCTTCCTTTTCTCCATAATTTTTAGTTTGGTGAGAAATTAGTGGTGGGTTTCTGATCTTATTTGAAGGCAAATATTTGTGAAAATTCTTATATACATACCTTTTAAAATAATTTTATTTTGTCATGGACTAATAAGTTTTCTCATGTGTGAATCAAAACTATCATACCAAATCGGGTGGTAAATTATTCATGCTTATGCTAGAAAGCACTAATGAGTTATGACCTAATCCCCTGTGATATTTTTAAACTCATCAAAGTTTTTTTGGCTTATGGTAATACAAAATGCAATGGAAATGCACTTTCTCATTTAACATTAGTAAAGGTTGGTAATTACTATTTCCTTTCAAGGTGGGCAAATGGGATTTAGAAAAATGCAAAGAAATTTTTATAATAATTTCTGCGTTATGTCTCTGGCACTAATAGGCAACTCATAATTCCTAAGAAGAATTACAAGGAGTAAATGACTTTTTGCCAATGTCCCACTTAAACTATTTTTGAAAAAACTTTTAAGATCTGAGGTGATTTTAAGTTTGCACTGTGCATATGTGTGTGTGTGTGTGTGTGTGTGTGTGTGTGTGTGTGTGTACGTACATGTATGTTTATCCTGATGGATAATCCAATTGCATTTTACTGGTGACTAGAGTTACATTAAGTTCATTGCTACTAGAAAAAATTCATTTGACCTTCTTTAACAAGATATGTTAAAAGAAGGAAGGAATATTCTAGTGGAAAAGCATAAATCACCAGTTGAAAGTCAATTGGCAAATCTTCCTGTACACTCAAAAGAGCATGATTTAATCTCTCACAGAATTGATGAGGAATAAGTTATTGAAAATAAGGAAATATTTTCATTAGGAATATGATACTGAGTTGGGGAGGGTGAAATGACACCCTCGCACTTAGTTATATTTCTTTCAGTAGTTAAGAGAGTTGATGTTTTGAATGAATATGTGGCACACAATTGGTGATTTACACTAAAAATATAGTTATATCACAAGTGAAGTTGAAGAAATTCTCCATTTGCAATCAGAAATTTCAAAAGACTGGTACAATGGAACAGAATTGAGAGCCCAGAAATAAAACTGTGTTTTGGAAAAATAATTTTCGACAAAGGAGCCAAAAGCATACAATGGAGAAAAGAAATCCTCTTCAATAAATGCTGCTGGGAAATAGAAAGCCACATGCAAAAGATTAAAACTAGACCACTGTTTGTCCCTATATACAAAAATTAACTTAAAATGGATTAAAGACCTAAAAATATGACCTGAAACAAATTACATAGAAGAAAACAGGTACTGAATTTATGGACTTTGGTGTAAGAGAGATTATTATGCATTTGACCGTAAAGGCAAAAATAAATGAATGAGACTATTTCGAACTAAAAAGCTTCTACACAGCCAAGAAACCACCGACAAAACAAAAAGGCAACCAACAGTGTGGGAGAAGATATTTGCAAAGAGCAGTTCCGACAAAGGGTTAATATCCAAAATATATAAGGAACTCCTACAACTCAATACCAAACAAGCAAACCAATTAAAAAAAATGGGAACCTGAATAGACACTTCTCTCAAGAAGACATATAGATGATCAACAGATACATGAAAAGATTCTCAACTTCACTAGCTATTAAAGAAATGCAAATAAAAACTAGGAGATACCACATCACACCTGTTAGAATGGCTATTATCAACAAGATAAGTAATGACAAGTGTTGGAGAGATTATGGAGGAAAAGAAACCCTCATTCACTGCTGGTGGAATGTAGACTGGTACAGCCCCATGTAAAACAGTATGGAGGTTTCTCAAAAAATTTAGAAGAGTTACCATATGACCCAGCAATCTCTCTCCTAGGTATGTAACCAAAAAACTTGAAAACATGTATTTGCAAAGATATATGTACCCCTATGTTCATTACAGCATTATTCATGTTGGCCAGTACCTTGAAACAACCGAAATGTCCTTCAATAAATGATTCAATAAAGAAGATGTGGTACATATATACAATGGAATACTACTCAGCCATAAGAAAAGATGAAATACTGCCATTTGTGACAATATGGATAGATCTTAAGAATATCATGCTAAGCAAATAAGTCAGACAGAAAAAGCTAAGAACTGTATGATTTCACTCATATGTGGGATATAAAACTGAAAGCAACAAATGAACAAACAAGAAAAACAAATAAAAACTCATAGACATAACAGTATGGTGGTTAACAGAAGGAAGGGGGGTGGGGAGATAGTAAAAAGTAAAGGGGTTCAAACATATAATGATGGAATGAGATTTGACTTTGGGTGGTGGGCTTAAAATGCACTATACAGATTATATATCATAGAATTGTACACTTGAAACCTATATAATTTTATTAACCAACTCACCCATAAATTCAATTTATAAATCAGTAAATAAGCCCTAGCTGGTTTGACTCAGCAGATGGAGCATCGGCCTGCAGACTGAAGGGTCCCAGGTTTGGTTCTGGTCAAGGGCACATGCCCGGAGTTGCAGGCTCAATCCCCAGTAGAGGGCGTACAAGAGGCAGCCGATCAATAATTCTCTCTCATCATTGATGTTTCTATCTCTCTCTCCCTCTTCCTTCTTCTCTGAAATCAATAAAAATGTATTTTAAAAATAAAAATAAATAAATCAGTAAATAAAATTAAAAGAATATTACCTAAAAACAGAGACCCTGTAACATTACATTTTCTTATTTGCATCAGACAATATTTGGGTAACAAAATATTCATTGACTTCCCAGTGACAAACAGATAATTCCTCCTAATTTGTAAGCTTTTCCTGCTTTCTTTTCTACTCATAACTTACCCTCATAAGTCACAGAGATCTTGAATTCTGTATGTTTTAAGCTAAATATCTAATTGACAATAATATATTATTCTGTAGAGACTGAAAAGGCACAGCTGTGCTCTAAGCCCTTTGTAACAGAATCACAGCTTGAAACTACAAGCCAAAGTCAGGGTTGGCAGCTTTTATGATTGTTCATATGGGTAGAATGTGGTTGCTGAGTAGATTTAGTTAAAATTATTACATATAAAGTAATTTAATGGGATGGAAGCAATTTAAAAATTGTTCTGGTTATAGTTTATTGTATTATCTTGAGAAGTCCCCATGGACACATTCCCAGATATCTGCCTTGGAGTTAGTCAAGGTTCATGAATGCTTTATTAGAGTGATTCTGGTGTGACTTACCTATAAACCTGGTGTCTTCAAATTGGCTGCATTCAGAATTGCACAACCTAATTATTTGCAGGTTACAGTATGTAGAAAGGTAAGGTACTACAGACCTCTGCTAATTGTGACATTGGAATAAGGCTGGATCTATACCCTTGAATGTTAGTCCAGGGTCAGGGATCTTAGACAGGATTGGAACAGTGGACACCACAGATAAAAAGCAGATGATGTCACAGAAAGAAGTTGGCTATTGGGTTCTGGAGAAATTCTGTTCGAGTGACAGCAGGCCTGTTTGCCGTCAACTGTGAAGGATTCTGGGATGAGGGAAAGGTTTGTTAATGAGAATGCCAAGGAAAGATTGTAGAAAAGGGATATAAAATCGTTCTCTCTGGCAAGTCTCCTTTCAGTGTAGGAGACCTCAGATAGCTATTTCGGCAGGTCACTTCCCTTTCTGCTGCCCATTCCTTGGGTTTTGGTTTTCTGTTTGGGACCAGTTCCCCAACTAAAGGGACACAAATTAAATGAGCCTAACCTGGAAGAAGAGTGAGGGAATGCAAGAGGTTTGGGGTGAATTAGTCCCACCTGTGCTGATAACTAGTTATGCGCCTTAGGGCAAACACTTTAAAATACTCATTTACTGAGCACTTCCTGTGCCTGCATCATTTCAAGTGCTCACTGTTGAGGATTTGTTTTTAAGCACTAATTTCTTTTTTTTTAAATTCTTTTATTTTTTAATCTTTTAAATTAAATTTACTGGGCAACTGACATTGGTTAATAAAATTATATAATACTGTTGAGGATGTGAGGTAAATATTTTATTGCCATGCTGTGAGGACACTGAGGTTCAGAGCGGTTACGTAATTTGCTAAGTTGTACTGAAAGCTGGGAAGCAGCAGAGCTGGCATTTGAACTTGGTCTATGTGCATGAAGAGTCCCCTGTCCTGTCTTTCCAGCACAAACAGGCTCTCTGTGACTGAGCTCCCTGCTCTGCAAAGTGGAAGTGTTGGAATTAAACAACGGATTTAAACCGCATTCTCCAGAGCCCTTGATTCTTTTGAATGGCCTGCACAGGAATCCCGGGAAAGCCGGATGGGAGTCTACAGATCACTCCCATCCCCTTGCTTCAGCCAGAGCAGTTCCCTTTTGCCAGCTACGTTTTCCTTTAGGGAAAGAGAAAGTGTCCTGCTGCTAAACACAGTTTGAAAATCACTGGACCCCCAGGTTTCTTTGAGCTCTAATTTTCATGAAAGCTCGGTTACATCCTGCAGCTCCATAATTGCTTTCCTCCTTCCTCAGTTGCTTAGCAGCCAGAGAATTACCACGGAGTCATGCATCATGGCACCCTGAAAAGTCTGGGGATTGGATGATGTTGCTGGCATCATCCCATCACACCTTGTAGTGTTGTTGCCCGTGGTCAGACTTTGCAATTGTCTGTGACCTCTGGTGCAAGCTTCAACTTGACTTTGAAGACAGGCCTACCCTAGGTGGGCTTCCAAATTATTTAGGAAATATTCTTTGTTTCAATCAGGAATCTGACTTCAATTAAGCCTAGGGGTCATGGGCTATTTATGGACATACTGAGGCTTCCTTTGCCTTTTCTGAGCCAGCTTGGCCATTCCTGGCCTCTGACCTTGATGGAGGGCATTCATGGTTGGCTATTAGGGATTTTCACATTGATCCAAATTTAGGGCTATTGTAGTGTTGACTTAGGTTGAGAGAAATCTGATTTAATAACATCAAAAGTGTTAAAAAGTAGATATTTGGTTCACTGGGGAAATTTTTCTACTTGATTTTAAATAAATAGCTTTGGCCTCAGACCTCTTTAAAGGACCAAGGTCCTTCCTTAATTTAACCCTTTGCACTCGCTTGCTTTTTTCTCAATTCCTTCATTCTACTCGGGATTTAATTTTTTAAATACCCCAGATTTTACAAAGCGCGGCAGTAGAATAAAAAACTGGAGTTTCTTTTCATACAAACTTATTTATTCGGATTTTTTTTATATTTCAAATTATTGATACATTCAAAGAGTATAAAAAGAGCTGCTACCGATGCTAACCATGTCGAGTCACACTCGACATCCGAGTGCAAAAGGTTAATAGATTTGCCCTCTTTTTTAAAAAAATATATTTTATTGCTTTTTTTTTTTTTTTTTTACAGAGTGGAAGGGAGAGGGATAGAGAGCTAGAAACATCGATGAGAGAGAAACATCGATCAGCTGCCTCCTGCACACCTCCTACTGGGGATGTACCCGCAACCAAGGTACATGCCCTTGACAGGAATCGAACCTAGGACTCTTCAGTCCTCAGTCCAACACTCTATCCACTGAGCCAAACCTATCAGGGCTAGATTTGCCCTCTTTAGATGAGGAGGGAACTTGGACTAGAAATGCACTTTGTGTTCTCTTCATATTTATTACTAGAGGCCCAGTGCATGAAATTCATGCACGGGGGGGGGGGGGGGAGTACCCCTCAGCCCAGCCTGTACCCTCTCCAATCTGGGATCCCTCAAGGGATGTCCCATTGCCCGTTTAGGCCTTAGGCCAGATGCCACCAGAATCGGGCCTAAACGGGAAGTCGGACATCTGTCTCACAATCCAGAACTGCTGGCTCCCAACGGCTCGCCTGCCTGCCTGATTGCCCCTAACTGCTTCTGCCTGCCAGCCTGATCACCCCCTAACCACTCCCCTACAAGCCTGATTGACACCTAACTGTTCCCCTGCTGGCCCGATTGCCCCTAACTGCCCTCCCCGCTGGCCTGGTCATCCCTAACTTCCCTCCCCTGCTGGCCTGGTCACCCTCATCTGCCCTCCCCTGCAGGCCTGGTCACCTCTAACTGCCCTCCCCTGCAGGCCTGGTTGCCCCCAACTGCCCTCCCCTGCAGGCCTGGTTGCCCCCAACTGCCCTCCCCTGCAGGCCTGGGTCCCCCTCAACTGCCCTCCCCTGCTGGCCTGGTTCCCTCCAACTGCCCTCCTCTGCTGGCCCGGTCACCCCTAACTGTTCTCCCCTACAGTCCCGATCACCCCCAACTGTCCTCCCCTGCAGTCCTGGTCCCTCCCAACTGCCCTCCCCTGCCGGCCATCTTGTGGCAGCCATCTTGTGTGTTGGAGTGATGGTCAATTTGCGTATTACCTCTTTATTATATAGGATTGTTTCCAGAGAGAGAATAGAGGACTAAAGGCAGCAACTCTCTGTATGAGGTAGACACCTGGTATTCCTGGCCTGTGCTGCCTGCCTGGGAAGGGAATACTGCTGGAAGTGGAGGTTTTCGTTGTGTGTCCACAAGGATAGACTTGGTGTCCCTCAGCTTCTGCATCAGCCAAATAGAGTTAAAAATCAAATCCTAAAGTACATTCAGATGCTAACAGTGATCACATTGCTATAGTGGAATTGAAACTGGACACGACAGGGTCCTGCAGCCTGTCCCTACCAGAGTCTAATAAGTAGAGAAAAAGTTGAATCTTGTGGTGCATTTTATTATTCAGATGGCCTGTGATCCGACAGGGTGACAGGCACAATACCTTGAAAAAACTGCCTTGAACACCTCCTTTTGAGCCAGCTATTATATAAGGTTAGCGGGGGAGGAACCTATCATTGTCCCCATAAAAATTAGCACCTAGATGCTGTCTCCTTTCAGACAGGTCCTGTCCTTGATCTGCTGTCAAAATTTATTTTCTTTTTGAGTGATAGGCCCATTTGGGTTCCCAGACTGCTTATCTCTACAACTCTGACTTTCTTACAGCATGCCCTCCACAGTTTCCAAGGAGGATCCCTAAGAAAACCTCTAGTTCTATAGTTAGTAAGGTGAATAATTATTAAACAACTGTGACTCTATCCCTACTAAGTTCCTATCAAAATTAATTCAGACCCCTGTTTTCAGTAGCTTTCATATTTGCATTTCATTCTTTTATAATGAGACATATATTTGAAAATAATAGTAACAACTTTCCTACTTAACACCTGTTGTGAGAATTTAGGCAATTACCAGTATACATATGTAACTGCTCTGAAGTTTTTTGTTAAAAGACATTTTATAAGTTGAAGCTGCTATATATTTTTTGTTTCTTAAGAATCTTGAGAGTAGGATAAATGAGTTCATTCTCCTCTTTGAACCTAATGCCTCTTTTTCTTCTTAAATCAAAGACTTTAGTATCAATTTAAATCATAGCTAATAAACACTTTTGGGGGGAGGGGGAGATTCTTCTTCTAAGATTTATTTTATTTTTCCATTTATATGGTTAATTCTGAGTAATCAGAAGTGCAGGCCAACATGTTTATTTTTAACATCAGTTTTTAAATTAGTAATTTATTAAAAAGAACCAGTTTTCTAGCTTTTAAAGTCACTCACATTTCTTATAGTTAGTATGTGTTTACCATTTCCACTATGTGTTTCCTGGTGGCAGTTACCAGCGGTCTGACAGCCTTTCACATGTACACAGTTGTGAATAAACATGTTATGAGCAGTATCTTCAAAAAGTTTTAAATTACATTTCTAGATTAATTAGTTTACCAATATTAGAGCTATCTTCTAAGTTCATAAAATCGGCAATTAGTTCTCATATATTTGGAGAAAACTCTAGAAACCCTTTCCTACCTCACTCTACTCTCTGACACATTATACTGTTAATTAGAGCTTCAAATTTTCAGAATGACCATCAACATTCTGTACTATGATATTTTAGACTAAAAATAAATCCTTTGTAAGCATTCTGACTTTCAAAATTAAAATATTTAAATGGGTTGAATTTTTTCTAAATTTCTTAGAATTTAGACTTCATTTTACTCAGAACATCTATAACCTAGACTTTTGCCAGATCTGTCTACATTTCTGCTTGAGTCTGTAGTATTGTCCATAGCCAATTTTTTAAATTTTTGATATTTAGAGAGAGAGGAAGGGAGAGGGGGGAAGAGAAACACCTCCAAGAGAATGAAACATCGATTAGCTGCCTCCTACACGCATCAAACCTGAACCCTGCGACCCCTCAGTGCACAGGAGGATGCCCAGCCAACTGAGCCACACCCCCAGCCCCCGCGCCGATCTTGAAGAGTAACCTTAGCCACATACTGACGGCTGCCTCTAAGAGAATCCATCCGATACCCCTCTGGTGATTGTGATTTCTGTTCACTATAATGAGAATTAGCTGCTGCAGTTCCCTCCAGGGACAGTTACTGTGTTTTTCAAATGCCTGTGGTAATTACTAATGCTTTGTAAATGCACAGTGAAATTTTGCCTCTTTAAATTTCTTTCCTTTGTAGTATTTTTGTATTTCAATTTTAAGGAGGAAAAAAGTATAATGGTTAAATGCCTCTCATTAAGAATGAGATTTGGGCCCTGACTGGTTTGGCCCAGTGGATGGAGCGTCGACCTGCGGACTGGAAGGTCCTGGGTTCGATTCCGGTCAAGGGCATGTACCTTTGGTTGCAGGCACATCCCCAGTGGGGAGTGTGCAGGAGGCAGATGAATCGATGTTTCTCTTTCATCGATGTTTTTGACTCTCTATTCCTCTCCCTCTCCCTTCCTTTCTGTAAAAAAAATCAATAAAATCTATTTTAAAAAAAAGAAAAAAAAGAATGAGATTTGGGAAGCACAAGAGTCAGAAAATTCCCAGGTTCCCCTAGTCGTCGCAGCCCTTGTTCCCATGGTGGTGTCCTTGCAGAGGACTTGTGTTGTCTGGTAGACTCCGAGAGCGGCTCAGGGCCACAGCAGCCCGTGCGCCACACTTAAGGATGACTCAGAATTTTGCCTACCATACAATCTTACACCCATGCCTTTTCCTTTAGAGATCATGATTTAATTTAAATCACCATGGGAGGGAGGAAAGGGGGAGAAAATGGGAGATATATGTAATATTATCAACAATAAAAATATATTTTAAAAATTTTATATCACCATGGACTGTAAGTCTAGGCCCTAGCCACTTTAGTGTGAATTAACCCAGAATCTGTGGCATCATAAAATGACTTCCAGGATAAACAGAGTGGTCTCTGCTGCCACCGCCTGTGAGGTGTGCTGCTGAGTAAGTGCCCGAAAACGGCAGAAGTGAACTGACTTGAGTTCTCTGACCGAGTTGCTGGGGAGCAGACCATACATTTTCCATGGGGTTTGGGGAAGTTATTGAAATATATACTGGAGATAGGATGTTTTGCTTTTAACGTGGAAATACCACTTTTGTGAAAATCACATTTTAGTTCATGGATGCCTTTTGTCTTATGTCTTCTTTGCTCTGCTTTCACTGGTTAAGCACAACATTGCAATAGAGAAATTTTATTGCAATAGAAAATTTCTTTTAGATATTTCCCCATCTGTTAATCTTTGTCTAGTGTCTCTCTCCCAGTGAAATTCAATCTATGTGTAGATGTTTTAATTGTTGGGAAATAACAGTGGCAGCTTGATTCTTCCAAATCTACTGAGAAAAGACACAATCTGAATAGATATAACATGATTATTATCGTAAAAAAATCTTTTGTTGAGTATTTCTACCTTCATAAATTAAAATAAGATGAGAATGTTCTTAATCTTATTCACCCACTTGATATTGTGGTATTCCTCCTTACCTGAGGGCATCAAGATAACCTCAGAGGATACAATTAAGACAAATAACTCTACTTTAAAATCATCTTTTAATTGCTCTGTGATTTACATCTGCTTAGCAATGAGGCTAAAACAAAGGGCAATATTATAAAAATATGTTATAAAATATATACTATACATAATATATATATATATATATATATATATATATATATACTAAAACGCTTTGCCTACGGCATTTATGAAATATATCACAGATATTTTCAATCCTTGTTTAACTTGGACACAAAACTACAACTTTTTTCATACTGACATGAATTATAATCACTAAAAATTTTAAGCTATTGTCATTTCTGATTCAGGAATTCAGTGCATCATAAAACTGTTTTCTTCCTGACAGTAATAGACATCCGGAGGTCAATTCAAGTAAATGAACTTCTTATTTTTGCATTTAATCAATAAAATAAGAGCTCTGCCTCCCTATATGGTGACTGTAAAGTAGACAAAACATGCATGGAGATCTGTTCCTGCCCCCACACCTGTTTAGTGGTGAAGAAATTTACATAATAACCCTATGTGGGAATGTATTTTATTCTAACCTCATATTTAAGAAGTCTTCTCAAGATTGTTGGTTTCTGTGTAGTTGTGAGAACATGAAATTTAATGTGCTTTTTGACACATGTAGGGATATAATTAGAGCTAACATTCCTCAGAACTTGTCAGTAATCCTAAAAGGAGCCCAGCCGTGTGGCTTGGTGATTGAGCATCGACCTATGAACCAGGAAGTCATGGTTTGATTCCCGGTCGGGCACATCCCCAGTGTAGGTTGTGTAGGAGGCAGCCAGTCAAGGATTCTCTCTCATCATTGATGTTTCTGTCTCTCTCTCCCTCTCCCTTCCTCTCTGAAGTCAATAAAAATATATTTTAAAAAGTAAACAAGTAAATAAAAAATAATAATAGTCCTAAAAGGAAAATAAGTTAGGCGCATGTGTTACCTTTCAGAGAGAAAAACTTTATATTCATTCTTCATAAACCAGGCTAAAAAAATGCATTAAGAGGACTATGAGGAAAGGTGAAGATTAAACCTTAAAGTTTATATTTTTTGTTAGTAGGGTTAAGACCTAAATGTCCCAAGTGAAAAACTCTTATTTTTATGCCATTAATTAGCACATGATGCCACTTGAATATTACAACCGTTTACCGCCAGAATGATACGTAGATTACATAACTGTCTATTCCTCAGTAGAGTGATTGCTGGTCAAGGATTTCTTCATCCTTTTTGCATAAAATACATTTGGTATGCTACTTTTCTTTTGGAATAAAGTTTTAAAATCTTTGATGGTGGAACGAGTTTTACCTGCTTGAAATAAGAGGTTTCTCTTGCCATTTGCTAGTAACCAAAAATGTATGCTTCTTTTCAGCTGTTCTTCTGTGTATTTTTAATTGTATGCACTATCTCTTTCTGTTCTAATGGCTGCCCTCGGAATAGGCTGACCTCTGCTCTCCGTATGACATCCTGCAGTTGGATTTTCGTCACATTCGAAAGACTGTTGACACTCTGCTGGCACTCGGGGAGAAACCCCCACAACCAACTTCTGCCCTCCGCTCCAGGGACCTTATAAGCTTCTGTCTTGTCCATATTCTCTTTATAGTGCTGATCTATATCACTTACCGCTGGAATGCCCTGTCCGCATAAAGCCTGCATGTGCATCCAAGCGCTCTGCTCTGTCCCTGATCCATTAGGGGTCCTTCCTCCATCTGACCCTTTGCCTTGCAAACTTCCCTGTTATCTCTTCAGTAGTCTCTTGAGTTTTGAAGCTGAACTTTTACCAATCAGATTTTCCAAAAGCACAAACTTATAGAATGCAGTTCCCTTTAAGTAACTTCTCACTTACTGAAAAACAGTGACAACAAAGTGTATTCACACCTCATGCTTCCTCAGCCACAGCCCATCATGCCAGCAGGAGTGCTGTACAGATCCTCTTCCCTCTCCCCAGTGAGCGTCACTGCCCTAGGTAGAGTAGAATTTCCAGAACAGGAGCAAAAGGGAATATGAAAATCTTTCCTTTGCAGTATTTAAGTCCAACCCAATTCAGGACTGGGCAATTGAGTTGTAGAGGTTCCCCACGCCCCTTGCAAGGGAGACAGAAAACCAGCATTTTGGCCCAACTTGGTCTATAAAACTCTCCAGTAAAAACACACACACACACACACAAAACCTATTGACCAAATTGAAAAATCCCATCTGGGGAATGACTGCTTTGCTGGTCATTTAGTTGGATTCCTCGCTGTTTCCTACTGTGGGAGCTGTGAGGGGCACCAGGGAGGGTTGCCGCCCGCTTCTACCCTGAGCCAGCCCTTTGGCCCTGCTGCTTGAGACAGCTGCACAGAAGGGGCACCAGGGAAGGAAGGGCCATCTGTGTTAAGAGCACCACCTGGGAGATTTGCTTGCACACAAATTCCCATATATTTTTACTTCTCCTTGTTAGCCTCTATAGAAGAGAGTTCTATTTTTAAATAATGTAATAGGTCATTTTGGCTTTTGCTACATCACATTCTAACAGCAGATCCAGAATGTGATAAATTTGACTATTTGTTTTTAAATAAAGTCATGAGTCATGGAACATTCTTGGTCTTGGAGCCTGGTTTCTGTGGCAGGAGCTAATAATAATATTGCTCTTATTTTAGAAGAATGTAATTTATCTAATAAATTTAAATTTCCATTTAACCATTGTTAGCATACTGCTTTTATTTTTAAGTAAGCTTAAAGGATTATATATTAACTATATCTGCTTTGGAGCAGGGTGGTCAGTTTGTATTGAAAAGATAAAACCAATAGAATTTAATCTAGGCCAAGATATTTCTGGTTCTGGGTTGTCTTTTTCTAATATGAGAAAGCCCTGCTCCAAGGTTAAGACAATATCCCCTATTTTCCATCTAATCTGGTTGCCAAATATTGTTTATTAAGTTGGGGAGCTGATAGAGTTAACTTCAAGATACTAGTAAATTTCTAGTTTAATGCAATGCAAGTGATCATCATAGACAGCTAAGATGATAATTGTATTTTTATGAACATTTCCATGAATCCAGGCTACTTGAGGATGTAGATAACCCATATAGTTAGACAAGTATATTTATAAAGATTCTGTGTTGCTAATCAGCTCAGATTTTCTAACAGGAGATGACATGATAGTATCTTGAGTTAACTGAACCTTTTCCTTCTGAGTTTGTGTTGATTGGTGAAATACAGGGTATGTGAAGTTACCAAATTAACCTCAGTTGTGTGTAAATAACCTGCAGATGTACTGAATTGTCTTTGGTGCTATCTTGTACTCTTCAATCTGTAACAATAAAATCCCTTTATACAATGTCTAACCAGCACCCTGAGCCATAAGTTCTTAATAAACACATTTTGGGTGATTATTCCAAGTTTTTATCAGCCCATCGATACATTTTTGTGCACACCCAGAGTGGCGCTCACCATTTCCATCTAGCTCTGCAGTGCACTGAGGCTTCCTTTAATGATCAGCACTGTTTGTTTGTTTTTCATTTGAGGGGGAGGAGGGTACAACAGGCGAGAAGAGAGATAACTCACTGGGTGGCCACCTAGAAGAAAATGTTGTCAATGTAGACCAATAATGTGAGATCAGATTTAGTTTTCTGGGTTGATTCAACATTATCCTCTAACTATGTTCATATTTCAGTTCAGGTGTCTAAAGTATTTTTTGAACACACTTTCATTTCTCACACCATTACTGTATCTGCACCCTGATGTGCTGCTCCTCTGGGGATCTGTTGGATGGCATTTTTTCATCAAGTAGTTGATAGCTAGCAGAACACATTTAATGTAGCCCTTTAGGAAAAACTTTGAATGAACTGTCTTGCCCATTATCAGGCTGTTAATTTGTGTTCAGAATATTAACCCTCTCCATGGTTTTTCCCCAAGGTACCCACAACTCATCCTCTGATGCTGCCATTATAGTGTGCCTGGGGACACCTGGCTGACCTACTTGTCCTCTGCGAGGTGGTCAGGGGTTTAGTTGTGTGATGTGTATGTGCAAACTAAATCTCCTTCCTCTGATAAGAAAGACCATTTTTCAGATTTCCTTCCAATGCCTGATAACAAGAACCAGTATTTATTTATTATTTTTATTTTATTTTTTTAAACAGACTGATCTATTTGAAATAGAAGGTTCTCTTTCTCTAGTTCCTCCAAATGGTGGCAACTCACCACTCAATGTCAGGATCTCTACAATGTGTGATAACTAGTTCCTATTCGTTCCCTCTTTTTATGGGTTTGTGGTTTGCATGCAGCTTACTGTCCTCTGGGAGAGACACTTATGAAATAGGGCGTGTGAAAAAGGAGTCCTACAGAGCTCAAAAGTAAAATAATTCAGTAGGGACTTCATCAGTGAGAGCAGATAAGTAAAGGCACTTGATATCCTGATGCCATTTGTGAGTAAGAAATTAAATTTAGTGCTTGGTGGTTTGGATTCTCTCTATAATCCATACCTACTGCTGCTGTGAAGGGAAAACATTTTAAGGACAAAAGTTGTTCCACCTTCAGGGTAAAGGTAATGTACAATGGGTTAAAATTTCAGGAGTCTAAATTGAGTTCTGATTAGGTGAAAAATATTTTGGTGATTTTATTTAGGAGATTTTTTCTTTAAATTAGGCTTCAGATTTTAAAATTAGTTCTCAATAAACAATCAGGTATATAGAGTCTGTGCTTTTTTTTCCTTCTTTAACTATCAGGGTCCAGTTCTTTGGATTTCCCCCACAATTTTGGTTATGCTTGTGTTCACTTATTCATCCCTCAGAGAGCTCATGTGGCAGAGCAGGAACATGAAGTTCCCCTAGGTTAAAGTACTGGAGACCATTTTGTTCAAGTTTCAATCAAGTCAGTGCAAGGCATGTACATTTTAGGCGAAATGTGCTGATGTGAATGACTTCATTTTGTCCAGCAGTTGGCCTGGGAAGGAGGTGTGTAGCTGTTTGGGAGTATAAGGGATCACAAAAGAGAAGCCAGGCAGTGGCAGGGTGCAGTCTGCCTGCTCCTGCCCCTCACCGTGAGAAGGAGCCAGTTGAGCTGAGTGGCAGAGCCAATGCCTTTCACCAAGTTGAAGGTTCCCTGATCCCCGACCTGATGCTGAATGTGTTGGGTCTTGCCTAGATAGGACTCTGAGAGTCCAGAGCCTCTTCTTTCTCATGGGCACAAGACGGAACATACTTGCTGTTGATCAAGGACATTATGAGAAGCGGCATGATGTCTGGAAGGGGCCTCAACTCTAATATGATTCACATGTTCAAATCTGGTTCCAGTTCATACCATCTGTGTGACTTCTGTGAAGTTACTTAAAAACTCTACATCTCAGTTTTCTTGTCTGTAAAACCAAGGTATTACGTCTATCTGACAGGGTTGTCAGAAAGAAATAATCAGTGCAGATCTGTAGCATTGGTGCCAGGCAGCTGGGAGGTACCCAGAAAGTCTAAGTCAGCATGTAGTCCTTACGGTGTGCCTGCCTTTGCCAGCCCTGTTTGCTGCGGTTCAGAGGGGCGGGTGAGGGGGTGAGTGAACCTCATTGACTCCACCATCAGAGAAAAAAAAACAAAGCATGATTTCTTCAGAGGGGGTCAGAAGCTTTATTTTATGCAGGATAGTGATTATGGCTGTTCTGTGCTAAAAAGGAAAAAGAAAAGAAAGAAGCTCCTGGGTATACCAGAACAGCGTGCTGCCATATTCTCAAGGAAAGCCATTCGGCTCCTCTCACATTAAAATGTAAATGTATTTGAAGTCAATGTAAAGGTGCAGTGATCTCACTTTTAACTCTGTTATATACAAGGTGAGGTGGCCCTTTTCTGTCACTTCTCAACCAGCTATAAATCTATAGCAGTTCCTTTCCCATCCCAACCTCTAGCTCACTCAAGGAATCCCTCCTCTGTGGCAGGACCAGGGTGATGGATAATGGCTTCCCGGTCCTCGTTGTTACCCCTCCTCATTTCTGGCAGGCTCCCCTGGCTCATCTTGTCAACCAGTGCCTCAACTCGTAATTCTCATCAGTGTTCACCACAGTCCAGTGATAAAATAATGGACTGCCATGTTGTATGAGAGGGTTCCTATTATCTTATGCTAGTCTTCTTAGTACCTCCAACCCCATTAGAGTAATCTGAGGGTACCTCTTCAGGGGGTCTGGTCTATGGAGTACCTTTTCATGTCTTCTATTTGGTTCTCATTCCCAAAGGGCTCGGGAGACCAGGAAGGTGAGAAGTGCTGGTTCAAGAAATAAAGGCCTGGGAGAGACAATGACCTTAAGCTAATTTAGTCTGTTATGTCTCCATGACCATTAGCTTGGCACCTCTTCAGCCGCAGGAGCCACTGCTCATCAAGGGGACTGGGACATTTATTAATGGAGACCTGTCCCCTCTCAAGCTGGATGCAGGATAGGACATCTAGCCCTGTAAGAGCCATGTACACAGAGATTAGCCCTGTGGAAATCATACTAGAATTCAGGAACATTCAGGACTAAGCGTAAGTAAACACTGAGGTTGAGAAGCAAAATGCCTTGTTCAAAATGCCTGGGGCATAACTTTCATTTTTAAATTTCTATTTGTGTTCCTTGCCCAATGTTCCATCGGTTTCTTAATGCTTTTCTTACTGACTTATTGAGTTTATGAGTCATATAAAGCACTTGTAATTTGATGTAAATACTTTTTTATAGTTTTTTTTTAATCTTTAATTAATGTAGGGGGTTTTGACACCATGCAGGCTTTAAACTTTTAAGCAAGGAATTTTTTTATATTTCTCGTGATTTTTTTATTTTGCCTTTTTAGCTTAGGCAATAAGAGAAAGTACTATATATTAATCTATATTTTATTAGGAGAGATTTTTAAAAATAAACAATTAACTCTTTAATTCATTTCAGTTTGATTTTAACATAGGTTGTAAAGTGAAGATTTTATTTTTTTCCCCCAACTAATGCCCTGCACTAGGAGCTTAACCATATTAGTGGTCATGACCCAGCAAACCAGGTGTTGACTTGGGTGCTATGAGAGTCATAAGAATGAGAAAAGCACATCCCACCAACCTTAGCAATAAAATGCCAGATTGGGGTGACTTCACAAGCCTATGGCATCAGGAAAGGGTACAGACTGACCTCCAGCTATGGCACAAGGAGGACACACACTGCCCATCCTGGCCCAGTGCACAGCTCACCTCAGATGGGACCTCCCATCCTTTTTCTTGGTTGACATTCAGCTACTAAGTTGGCAAGGAGCATAAACTTGCATGCCCACCTAATATGCCATTGGCGACAAGATAATTGTATTTCAATGCATAGCAACCAGATGAAATAATGGTTGAATTATGCTTTCAGTAATCAGCTGTCTTATGTTGACATGTGCTACTTCTTAGGCCTAGATTTAGTCTCAGAGATACTCTGAATTTACCTCAAGTTAGGGAAGGAGTTAGAGGTGGGAGTAGGAAGATGATTGAGACAGTGTAGGAAAACTGACATTTTGAGGCAGTGCAACAAGTTATTGGATGTGTCATGGTGTGTGCTTTGAATGTCTTTTTGAGACCAGAAGGCCTGTATCTGTACTAATTTGTGGAGAGTCCTACCATTGAGGCAACAGGAAGAACTAGTTCCTCAAGCAAGAGTCACATGAGAAGGAAGCAGTCTGTCCAGAGACCCTGATTTGTTCCTTTTGAACACTGTCTCCATTTAAACTTTAAACAGCGTCATTGAGCCGTGGAGAAACAGCCATCATGGAGTAGAAAAGAGGCAGTGTTTGCTGTGGGGTCTTCTCTGAGTCAAGGAGCCACACTCTGGAAAGTGATCCCCTCATCCCCAGAGCCAAGGGAAAAAGGCATAAAATTACTTCATCATGTGATGTTATCAACTCTTTTGCATGCGAGGTTCTACATGCCGGGAGCGACTCGTGTTGTTTTCCTTGAGGTGTGTGTGCTGGACATTTCCTAAGAGCAAAACTACAACATAAGAAAGTAGCAGGATGTTTGTGTCTTTGACAGCAGTATGAAAGAGACTTAAAGAGAGGCTATTAAAATTAATTAGACTGTTCATAAACCAGGAAGAAAAGATGCCAATCCACTGACATGCCTCCATTCCAGAGGTTGTAGGAAATAAAATAAATTGAACCAAAGGTCATGGTCAATAGAACAGTGTGTGATCTGTATAAATGAGTATTTGAGTTCCTTTAAAAATGTGTGAAAGGGCCCTGGCCGGTTTGGCTCAGTGGATGGAGCGTGGACCTGTGGACTAGGGGGTCCTGGGTTCGATTCTGGTCAAGGTCATATGCCTGGGTTGTGGGCTCAGTCCCCAATGGATGTTTCTATCTGTCTCCTCCTTCCTCTCTGAAGTCAATAAAGAAATATATATTTTTAAATATGTGTGAAAAGCTATTTGCAACTTTGCTTTATAAGAATATAAGCTGCTCTAGCCAGTTTGGCTCAGTGGATAGAGTGTCAGTCTGCAGACTGAAGGGTTCCAGGCTCGATTCTGGTGGGGGGCACATGCCTGGGTTGCAGGCTTGATCCCAAGTGTGGGGCATGCAGGAGGCAGCCGATCAATGATTCTCTCTCATCATTGATGTTTCTATCTCTCCCTCTCCCTTCCTCTCTGAAATAAAAAAAAAAAAAGAGGAATCATAAAGAATGCTTTTAAAAAATAGTAATATAAGCTAATATGCCCTTGATGTGTGGTTTCCAGCTGACTGTGTATGGCTCAGTTATTCAGTATAAAGTTTTGTTAAATGTTTAGATCTATTGCAGATTTCAGGATGATTGGACACTTTTTTGGATCAACCCTTATTTGTGTAAAGTCAGTATTTTCTCTGCAAGCACAGTAAAGTTCTATGTAATGGGCTGAAAACAAGAAAAGGAACATGGTGTGAGCTCAACTGCCATCAGTGCTGTTGCAAGATTTTATGATTAGGTACTAGTCATTAAAAATTGATGTTTGTTCTTTCTTTTAGGAAAAACTATGTCTACCCCATCACATCCTTGAAGAGAAAGGCCTGGTCAAAGTGGGCATTACTGTTCAAGCATTGCTAGATGTAACTATAACGAAGGCTGTATTCACATGAAACCAACTCCTGTCCTTTGGGTCGGCCCAAACCCTTCTCCCATCAGAGATCCTGAACTCTGCTCTCGGCACCAGTTCCCCCATCCTCCCACCCATTGCCTGTGTTCATGAGTCTAGTTGCATTTAAGGGAGGACCTAAGAGAAGATATTCTACCTTTCAGAACTGACCTCCGACATTAAGATGTGACAGGTATTTATCTTGAAGCCAGTGAGGGAGCTGGTTACGAAGAGCTAACAGCACATCAATGCCTTTACAACCTCTTGCACCCCTTCCATGCTCACCCACTGCCATTACCAAAATACCAAGCACAACTACTTTGCAGCAACATGCACTTGTTTCACTAAAGCCAAACTCATTGTGTATTTAGTGGGGGGATGAGGGAGGGACTCAATCAAGTTTTTCATCACCAAATTTTTCAAGAGATTTCTTGAGACCATTGCCTTTTAAAAATCTATTTTCGACATACAAAATATTTATATAAATATTATTTATTAGTGAGTTGTTATTCATCCTTTGGGTGCAAATTGTAAATTAGGAAACTATTTTATTACTGCTTTTTTGTGGTTAAACACTTTTTAAATTATAAATATTGAGTTATTTTTTATCCTCTTTGGTGTGCATTGTCTGGGTCTCAATAATCATGTTTTCTGGTATATATGACTCAGAAAAATAACAGGTGCTTCTATGACAAGACCTGTTTTCTGGGGAGGCATTACTTACACTTTGGTTTATAGAACACTGGTCTTGTTTATATTTCTGCATTCCATCCAGTTTCCTACATTCCAGCAGCCCTGTTGTTCCCTGATACAATAAACTGACTGAAATCAAGAGAGCGCCCCAAAGTTATTTGTAAATAGCTGTGATGAGGAAAAATACATTAAACTTGAAGATAAAATGTGAACAGTTATTTTTTGGATTCATACTTATTTTGCTATACACAAAACATTCACATTTTAACACAAAGAAGTAATGTGTTAGCATCATGTATCTTGAAGTATAATTTTGCACTGTAACTTGGGAATTAAAGTCTAGTACCAAAGGAAATAAGGAAATGGTATAGGAAAGTGGAGATGATACTAAGTTTATTGTTTAATCAAAAAGTTTCTTAAAGGGCAGCTTCAACTGAGAGTGATCAAGAGTTACGTCAGACACATAGACCTGGACCGGGAAACCAACACTTCCTACAACTGCCAGTTTTCAAAGAGGAAAAGATTTTGAGATGTGGACATGCTCATGTTATTGTAATTTAGTTGGTGGCTTTCAGAGTAGCCCATAAAACACTGCAAGGTTCATGGTCTCTGGAGTGAAACTATAAAAGTAAGTCAGTAAGTTGGTGAGTTAGCTGCATGCAAAAACGGGTGGGGGTACAGGGGGATAGGACAGGGCTAGGGGAAGGTTGCGTTTGTGAGGCTGAATGGCCTAGCAGGGAGCTAGTTCAAAGGAAACGTGACTAAAAGAGAGCCAGCAATGAAAGGTACCCGTGTTGGTCTGCGAGACTCAGACAAGACCTCCCAGACAGGACAGCCTGTTGGTGGGCAGTTACGTGAATGAGCCTTCACCCTGCTGTCCCGGATATTCCAGTCAGTCACCTTTCACAGGCTTGTGAATTGCCTCTTCACCTCTGTGTAAAGCCATTGTAAGCTTTTAGAGCAGCAGCAGCCACAATTTGTAAGAGAAATAAAAGGTGAACACAAAAGAAAACATAACAAGAAGATGATGTGCATTGAGCACAATCTAACATCAGCCAAGGGCAAGGTGAGGGGTTACTGACATGGTGGTTTGCATTTGCAGCTTTCAGTTCTTTCCTATTAAATGTACTGTGCACTTTAACCTAACTTAAAATATATTTTAATATTTTTCTGTACTGCACAAATATCTGTTGTCAAATAGCATAATGATGTAAACAAAGTAATTTTGAACAAGGAGTGTATTCAATATAAGCAACATTCAGAGGTTGATTATAGAAATAGGAGTTTTGATTGCTGCAACGTGATGGGCATTCAGATGCAGGGTCCTGAAATATTTTTTTATGTGTATATATGGCAACATGAAGCTCTGTAATCCTTGTTTTGAGAGATTTCTTTTTCAAGATTAAAAATTTTTTTTATATTAATCTTCAGTATTTTCTTGTTGTCTATATAATACAAATGGCTTCTATATTTTGTAAAATGGCTTTCTTTCTTTTAAATGCAGCCCTTGTGTAGCTAAAATATCTTTAAGATCGTTGTACACTGTTTATATGTGCAATAAAATGTGCATTGCCAGCTAACAGTGCCATCAGTGGACAGAATGTATGTAGTGCAAAAAGCCTTCCTTTTCTTATTTAACGGCCATTAAAACTTTGAGTGTGAACAAACCATTTTCTGATTGACTTACCCATGTGATGCAAAGGTTGACACTGGTCACGACAGAAATCTTAGGGGGTCATTGTTTAAAAAGATTGTGACAGTCATCTAGTGCATGTTTGTGTGTGTGTGTGTGTGTGTGTGTGTGATTTCCAAACTAAATCTTACCTGGAACCACAGAACATACAACAGTTAAAATAGAGTTAATATGGTGGGATAGGAGTGTCCCTCCACCTATCCCTTGGGTGGTGGCTCCAGAATTTTCTTAGCGAAAGCCTGAAGGTTCTGTGGTGCATGTTGTAAAACACAGGGTCTGGTCCTCCTTCCTCAACTGCTTCCTGTGGAATCTGACACTGAGAGAGTAAGTGGCTCACGGCTGGTATGGCTCAGTTGGTTGGAGTGTCGTCCCACATGCCCAAAGGTGGTGGGTCCAATCCCCATCGGGGTGTATATGAGAGACAACTGTTCAATCTATGTTTTACTCTTCTTTGTACCTTCTTTCTCTCAAAAAAGAAAAAAATAAATAAGTAAACATATCCTAAGGTGAGGATTTAATTAAAAAAAAAAAAGAGAGAGAGAGAGAGAGAGAGAGAGCAAGTGGCTGCTTTGATTACACTTCCTGTAGATCTGGCCAGTGTTACTGTTTTCCCCCATGGACAGCCTGCCTGTGATAGAAGAGCAGCTGCTTTGAAGAATTCATGTCAAAATAGTGACGGATTGTTTCTGTCTTCTCATCCTAACCCACATACAATAGACACAGACCTGAGACCAACAGCCTGAGCAAGAACTGCAGTGACGAGTGTCAGGTCCTCTACATTTAAGATTCACGTTCAGCTATGCCTGGCCCATGATGTTCTCATTGGAAATGCTGCTCTTGTGCCAAACTTCAAAACCTCAGTCGTCTTAGTCTTCTGCACATCATAGAAGTAAGGGCTTCACAAACACTTTGCATTGGAAGTTGGCTGGAGCAACTGAGGAGTGTGTGAGGGCAAAAAGAAAGATGGCAGCAGGAGCACTCGGGAGAGCCTGGCAGGAACATGTTTGCAATAAGTTCATCTATGCAGTTCCGCCGTATGGCATTGGCCACAGCTGGGAACTATCCCAGAGACCGAGTTCTAGCCAACAGCTGTACCTGGGGGCTTCTCAGTTCTTGCTGGGTTAGCCTGGGAGACCTGGGCAACAGTGAACCAGTAGAGCTGGTTCTCTTAATTTTGCATCTTCCAGGAGGTCAGCTAGCAGAGATCAGGCCACATTGAATCTGGTATTATCTTCAGAATTGGTACTGCTTGAGTGTGGGGCATGTATGTAAAGCAGGATTCTACCCTAAACCACTGTCTTTACTCCCCACATGCACATGCTGATTGACCACCACAATGGCCAGTATTTTTGAGTGGCTAGTGTTTTTTTCTGAATCATAAGTACCATTAAATCAAGGCTGCTTGTCTATTTTGTTCTCAGCTAATTCTGTTAGCAAAAACAGTGCTTATGTAGTAGGCTTTGAAGAGATGCCAGGTAGGAGAATTAATCAATTTTGCATACATTATCTCAGAAATTCTTACCAAAATGCTATATGAAAGGAATTTGTAGTAGACACCTATGGAGTTACCCACCTAATACCACTTTCTTCTAGGAAGTTAACCCTGCCTTATAGATCATGAGGTTTTTATGATTCTTGCTTGACACTGCTTACCTGGCTATTGTTTATTGGTTCAGCAGCAGCCACCTTATTCACAATTGACTTAGTCTCTTCCCCAAATGCTGTTTCTGACCAATTAGATCAAGCAAAGACTCAAAGACTCCAGAGACCCACCTCTGCCTGCAGATTGATTGGATTCAGTCTTGAGTAGCCCTAAACAATGGTCCACAGGTGGGGTGAGAGGTTTCCAAACAGAGTGGGGCAATTGCTTCTGCCTGGAGGCTCATTGGTATCCTCAATCTCTTAATGGGCCTCAGAAACTTCACAGAGTGGGACCAGGGTTTTCCAATAGAGTGGGTCAACTATCCTCCCCCAGGCAAAAACTGCCTGAATAGCAAAGGTCTGCCTGAGAAAGATGATCTCCACAGCAGGAGGGAATGACTCAGCACAGGAAATTGGCATCTGCCTTCTGAGCTCTAACCCCAGAGCCCCCAACCCTGGCTTATGTTTACACAGCTCCAATCCACTCTGCCCTCCCTCTGCTGGATCCCAAAGTGGGTGGCTGCACTCAAAATTCTGTACATTGGCCCTTTAAGAGGGTGTCTGCATTTCCAGCCGTCTCTCCCTGACAGACAGTAACCCTGCTGCTTTTCACAGCCAGATGTTATGTGGGCACCTTTCTCAGTTCTGGTGCTCTCTGCTGGGGGCCATGCTTGGGGTTAGACCCTAGTGTTCTCAGTAGCAACCCCCCCCCCCCCATATCTCTCTGGAACTTCAGCTGCTGTCTAAGGGAAGCCCAGCCAGCTCTTTCATGTCTCTGCCCTTCCTACCAGTCTATGTGGTCTCCACTTTCCATCCTTGGTTATCAGGGTTCTCTCCAGCTAGTCTTCAGTTGATTATTCAGGATAGTGTTTTTGTATTTTAGTTGTAATTCCAGTTTGGTCCTGAGATCATGTCTGTGTAGAATCCATTTACTCCACTGCCATTTTCCCTTTTTCGTTTAATGGTGGCTTTACTGTACTGTTTCTTAAAGGGACGTTTAAAAGGATTTTATATCTATCATAACCCAGGAAATCTGTCAATTCCTTTGCCTACTTTTGTACCTGATTCTGTCAGGTGATTTTTAGAAGCACACAAAATTAATTATTAGGTCATTTTTAGGTTATTTATTGTTTACTCTAAAGTTGATGAGATGGTTTCTTATAAACATACTAGAGGCCCGATGCACGAAATTTGTGCAAAAGTAGGCCTTCCTTCCCCTGGCTGCTGGGACCTGAGCTTTCCTCGCAGCCCTGACTTCATCCGGAAGGACGTCTGGCCTAATTAGCATATTATGCTTTTATTATTATAGATGCATCTTTAAAAGAGAAATATTTTGGTGGGGGAAACATTTTACATTTAGGCATATATCAAGATTCATCTCTTTTCTGGCCAATATTTGCAGCACATAGCAGCTCAAATTTATTAGCTTCCTAAATATCTTCAATGGTCAATTCCATGTTGTAACTGAAGGTCTTTTTCTTTATTACAGTTATCCTTGGCTATATGTCAGCAATTATTTACTGAATATTTAAATGTTTTTGTGTTTACCCTGCAACTATTTTCTTATAATGAGGTACCAAGTTGGCTATATTACAGTTCCCGGTTATTCAATCTAGCTGTTGCTCTGAAGGGATTTTGCAAATATAAAATCCCTAATCAACTGATTTCAAATAAGGATAATTTTCCTCACTTAGTTAGAAGATCTTAAAAGCAAGACTGAAGCTTCCTCAAGAGATAAGAAATTCTGCCTATGGACAATAGCTGCAGCCCTTGCCCATGGAGTTCCATTCTGCTCAAGAATACATCTTTGACCACAAGGGGCGGCGATCTTGTGTCTTGGAGTGATGGTCAATTTGCATATTACTCTTTTATTAGATAGGATCTGCTACTAGCTATTCTTCTATGACTAAATTCTCAACTAATACACTGACCTTAGGACCACATAGCATTTTCTTTACAAAGGAACTACCAACATTAAAACATTTGTGATTTACATAACCTTATTAGAGAAAAGTAGTGTGTGTAGACTAGAACAGTTTTGTACGTAGCTCACTACAGGGCTCAATTTTCACTAATATTTAAGTAGCACTAATTTTTAAAACAACCTAATTTATATTTAAAAAGTACTAATTTTATAACTTTAAGAACCTGATGTCTTATTCCATTACCACATAATACACGTTCTTATTGAATGTTTAAAATATATACACTTTGTGCTCTTTAACAGAAAAATATATATTTTTTAAAACAACCAGATTTCATCTATCATGTTTCAAGTTTATCCATTAAGTTCTTAAAGGAACACAATCTG
Source organism: Eptesicus fuscus (assembly GCF_027574615.1). Classification (NCBI taxonomy): domain Eukaryota; kingdom Metazoa; phylum Chordata; class Mammalia; order Chiroptera; family Vespertilionidae; genus Eptesicus; species Eptesicus fuscus. Next base: position 9,265,248 of record NC_072480.1, on the reverse strand, counting down.
GTATTACAAAGAGACTGATTACTTTTCTTGGTGAACTCAACAAGCTAAATTTCTACATGTAACTAAGAGAAAAATCTTTGTTTATAGTAACACATGAAACTTATGTTTCCTTAATAGCTATTTTCAGATAATTCATATTAATTCTTATATTTGAGATACACCCATAAACCAATGTCCATAAATCTACTTGGCTCAAAAGATAAGAAGTATCATTGGATTGGATTTAGGAAATCTGGCTCCTAATCTTAGGTGTTCCACAAATAACTGTATAATGAGAAGGAAAATTCACTTAACCTTTCTGAGCCCACTTCCTGATTCAAAGTTAGCATGTAATTATTAAATGACTACTAGAAGCCAAGCAGTTGCTAGACACTGGAGATATAACAATGGACATGACAAAAACAGTCTGCACCTTCAGAGGCTTAACCTTTTGCACTCGGATGTCGAGTGTGACTCGACACGGTTAGCATCGGTAGCAGGAATCGAGAAAAAAGCGAGCGAGTGCAAAGGATTAAAGTATGGAAAGGTGAAGAGTTCGGGCTAAATTACTTTTAAATCCTCTGTTCCACAGTTGGCATTCTGATTTGAATGGGATTACATTCATATTGTGACCTGAGGTCAAACAACGATATTTCCAAATGACCAAAAAAACTATAAAGTATTATGGATTTCCCATGTGAACACTGGTAAATAACTTTTAAAATCAGAAGAAGGTTTCATAATTTTATTCAGAAGGTGATTCAACTATAGAATGAAGCATTTTTAGCACTATGAAATACAATGTTTTGAAATCTTTTTCCCTGCAATTATTATAATTTTTATAATCCTGAAGAGATTCTCGTATCTGAAGTTTTTTTAAGCATTCAGGTATTTTGCATGATGTCTGATGTGATCAGTAATAAAGGTAGCAATGAAGTAGTAGCTATGATCATAACCCTAGAAGACAAAATAGAGAGATGATAAGACATTTATCCACCATTCAGAAACACTGATATTAGGGACATTAAATCTCTCATCTCAATTTGTTTATAAATAGCCAAAATATTATAATATGAAGCAGGTTTATAATCAAAATCAAGCTTACACTGTACTTTAACATTTTCACTGAACATTAAAAGAGCGGCAAAAATATGAAGAAAGCCCGGCTGGTGTAGCTCAGTGGTTCAGCGTCAACCTATGAACCTGGTCAGGGCATGTGCCCAGTGTGGCACGTGCAGGAGGCAGCCAATCAATGATTCTTTCTCATCATTGATATTTCTCTCTCTCCCTCTCCCTCTCTGAAATCAATAAAAATATACTTTAAAAATATGAAGAAAAATTAAACATTCTGCATAACCTTGTTTCTAGATGCTGCCATTTATATGCAAAGAGAGGAAATAACACATTAATTAAATGTACAGAGTAAAGCAAGGACTAAAAGAATCAGAATTTAGAGAACTCAGAAACACGGGTAAGAAGTTTCAACTCACAAAAGAAATGCACTAACAAGGATAGGAGAGGGAATGTTAAAATACAAAATGAGCATACATAAACAATATAGAGAAAGAACACAAAAATACCCAAATGATCGATTACTATTTGGGAAGCCAAACAGTCATCATAAATCTTGTTAAGAATTCCACCTACGCAGTAAAAGCATACCATATCTCTTCTTAAGGAAAAAGGAATAATTCATTAAACTTTAACATCCTTCAGCAATAAATCAAACTGGGAAAAAGTTAATAAATTCTTTTGAAAACTACTATAAAACAGAGAGAAAATGTAATGTGCCAGGCAGTTGAGTTGAAACAAGTATCAATCTATCTGGGCAGTTAAAACCATTGGTATAGGTTAAATGGAAAGGCAATCCTCCTCAAACTTGGCTTCCAGTCGAGATGACAGTACAGGTAAATGTGGTCCTCACATCCTTCCACAACCACATAAAATTACAACTAGACTACAGAGCAACCATCATTGAGAACTGCCTGAAGCCTAGTTGGACAGAAGTCCTATAACTAAGGATTTACAGTACTTAAGACTAGTTAGTGGGGCAGAGACAAGGAACAGGCAGGTCTCAACACCCCCGTGTAGCGGATAAAAATCAGGAGGGATATCTCTGAAGTTCCCCTGCAGAGTGAGGGGTCCTGGCCAGAGTGCAGGGTTTCAGTGCCAGAAGAGAACTCCCAATAACTGCTGGCTATAAAAACCAGTGGGGCTTATGGATGAGTAAGACAGAGGGCTGCTGGAACCCAAGGCATTCCTATTAAAGGGCCTGCATGAACTTACTCAGACTCACTTGCTCTGAGATACAGCTCTGGGTCAGCATCTCAAAAGGCACCAGGAACATATGAGGAACTGAATCACCAGGCTTCAGAAGGCTGGAGGGGCAGCTTTCTCCCTGACAAAAGTGCTAACAGAGGCCACTGTTCCCTTGCTGAGTCCTCCCCTGCAGGAGCAATAGCCGAGTCTCCCCTCCAACCCCACTGGGTGATTCCTTGAGACTCTGCCCCACTTTTTAGACCCACCCAAGTGGCTCCCAGTGGCTCTTCCATAAAAACAATCTGTCTTGGCTCATGCTGTGAACTTTCCTAAAAATCTCTCAAAGGTCCACAAACCCCAAACAAGCAGCATCTGGCCTCGGCATGCCCCATACCATAGCTAAGTGGCCCCAAGCCTGGCACTAGTGGCAGTTAGCTTCAGTTCCCCACCTAGCCTCCCCCAGGTACCTCCAAGACCAGGATAAGTAGTAGCTATCTACAGATCGCTCAGTAGCTCATGCTGGGTGGCCCTGAGCAGGACAGAGGCAGTGGCCTGCATCTCCTAGGAGGCTCAGTCAGCACATCTGGCTTCAGATCACACCAGAGCACCACCCGACCACCTCCACCAGTAACACTCTCAAGGGGGTTACTTGATGGGCACCAGAGTCTTGCTGAAGTGAGTCCTGTTCCATGGGGTCGACTCATTGAGAATTTTAATGAAGAGATAAAAAACATAAAAATGGAGATAAATAACATAAAAAAAATAAGTCTGAAATTAAGAATATAATAAATAAAACGAAGAATAAATTAGAGGGAATCAACAGTAAATTAGATAAAGCAGAGGACCAAATCAGCTATTTGGAAGATAAGGTAGCAGAAAAACACCCAATCATAACAGCAAAAAGAAAAAAAAAGCCCAGCCAGTGTGGCTCAGTGGTTGAGTGTCGAACTATGACCAGGAAGGTCACGTTCAATTCATGGTCAGGGCACATATTCAGTTCGGGGGCTTGATCCCCAGTGTCGGGCATGCAGAAGGCAACTGATCAGTGATTCTTTCTCATCATTGATGTTTCTATCTCTCCTCTCCCTTCCTCTCTGAAATCATTAAAAATATATTAAAAAATAATAATCTATAAAAATGAGAATAATGTAAGGAACCTCTGGGATAATATCAAGCATAATATTTGCATCATGAGGATGCTGGAAAAAAGAGGAGAGACAGCAAATAATTGAAAAAAAGAATGACAGAAAACTCTCTAACCTAGTGAAGGAAATAGACATACAAGACCAGGGAACACAGAGAATCCCAAACAAAATGAACCCAAAGAAGCCCACACAAAAACACATCATAATTAAAATGCCAAAGGTTAAAGACAAAGAGAGAATCTTAAAAGCAGCAAGAGAAAGGCAGTTATTTAGCTACAAGGAAGCCCCCATGAGACTCAACTAGCTGATTTCTCAACAGAAACTGTGTAGACCAGAAGGAAGTGTCACGAAATATTCACAGTGATAAAAAAAAACCAAGGACTTATAACCAAGACTAGAGGCCCAGTGCAAGAAATTCGTGCACGGGGGTGTGTGTCCCTTAGCCCAGCCTGCACCCTCTCTAATCTGGGACACCTCGAGGGATGTCTGACTGCCCGTTTAGGCCCAATCCCGGTAGGATCGGGCAGAAACGGGCAGTCGGACATCCCTCTCACAATCCAGGACTGCTGGCTCCCAACTGCTTGCCTGCCTGCCTTCCTGATTGCCCCTAACCACTTCTGCCTGCCAGCCTGATCACCCCATAACAACTCCCCTGTTCATAGCAGCACAATTTATAATAGCTAAGATTTGGAAACAGTCTAAGTGCCCATCAGTAGATGAGTGGATTAAAAAACTATGGTACATTTACATAATGGAATACTATGCAGCAGTAAAAAAGGAAGAATATCTTACCCTTTGAGGCAGCATGGAGTGACCTGGAGAGTATAATGCTAAGTGAAATAAGCCAGTCAAAGAAAGACAAGTATCACATGATCTCACTCATATGTGGAATCTAATAAATAAACTGATGAACAAAAATAGATCCAGAGACATAGAAGCATGGAGCAGACTGTCGAACCTCAGAAGGCAGGGGAGGGTGGGTGGAAAGATATCAATCAAAGAACTTGTATGCAAATATGCATAAACCATGGACACAGACAATGGGTTGGGAGGTCGGTGAGCTGGAAGAGGTCAATGGGGGAAAAGAGGAACTTATGTAATACTTTCAACAATAAAGATAAAAAAATAAAATAAATATCACTTTAATAGAATTGTACACTTGAAATCTATATAACTTTATAAGCTATGTCAAATTAAATGAATTGGCACAGTCTTATAATACTCACTTAATACTATAAGAAACAAAGAGGTCGAATACCTAGTCAATAAACCAATTACTTAATTTCTTATTAAAAAAAACAACCAAAAAACAAAAAGGCTATAACAAGACAAAGAAAAACCCAGCAATCCCATTTCTGGACATTGATCCAAATAAACCCAAGACACTAATTCAAAAAGATATGTTCATTGCAACATTATTTACAATAGCCAAAATATGGAAGCAACCTAAGTGTCCATCAGTAGATGAATGGATGAAGAAGTGGCGAATATATACAATGGAATATGACTCAGCCATATAAAACAATGAAATCTTGCCATCTGCAACAACATGGATGGACTAGAGGATATTATACTGAGTGAAATAAGTTAGAGAGAAAAAGACAAGTGGCATATGATTTCACTTACATGTGGAATCTAAAAAACAAAATAAATAAGCAGAACAGACTCACAGATACAGAGAACATTTTGACAGAAGAGGGTTTAAGGAAAAGAGTGAAAAAAATAAAGGGATTAAAAAGTACAAATTGGTAGTTACAAATAGTCATGGGGATGTAAAGTACAGCATAGGGTAGTGATGGCGAACCTATGACACGCGTGTCAGCACTGACACGCGTAGCCATTTCTGATGACACGCGGCCGCTGAGGTTTATTAAATACAATTATATATAACAATTATACATTTATGTTAAACTATAAATATCGCGAAATAATATTTTTTCCTCAAAGTGACACACTACCCGAGTTATGCTCAGTTTTTTGGCGAAGTTTGACACACCAAGCTCAAAAGGTTGCCCATCACTGGCAAAGGGGATACAGTCAATGATACTGTAATAACTATGCATGGTGTCAGATGGGTTCGAGATTTATTGGGGTGATCACTTTGTAAGTTATATAAATGCCCAATCACTGGGTTGTACACCTGAAACTAATAGAATGTTGTACATCAACTGTACTGGAAAATTAAAAAAAAATTAAAAAGGTAAGAAGTAATTTTCAAAGAAAAAAAATTAAGGTGGGAAGAACCTAAGGTTTTAAAAACCAAATAATTCTTGGGACAGCCCATCACTCCCTCAATAGACAATTAAAACGTGCACAAGACAGAATGAACTGAAAGCAATAAAGTCTAAGAAAGATTTTTAAGTTTTTAAATTAATCTAGTGAACAGTCTCTGATGGGAGAAAATGGAAATTTTTCTATGTCCTTAAAGAAACAAAAATAGACCTAATGAAAATATCATCTGGGTTTTAGGGAAGGCAAACACCTAAGTTTTTGTTGCACTGGTAAATGTTCTCAACAACTTACTTTTAGAGGTTTGCAATGCATATCTTGGGAATAACAGTTAACAGTTTTAAAGTCATAAAAGTAACTTAAAAGCAATCTGTCTTGTTTTCTGTGACCAAACCATGGAAGTAAATATTATAGAAGCATTGTCAAAATTGAGGCTGAACTTTGCAATTACTTGGTTTTATGCCTCTTAATGATTAGACAAGTGTCAGTTAATTTGTTAAATTTAGAGCTAAAGGACAGTTTCTTAAACTTAAAGAGAAGCATTTCCCACCCCCACCCCCACATGTAATTCTTGAATTATTAAGAGGTTATGCAGGCCCGTGGTTTTCAGGCCACAAAATCTGTGAAACACAGTACCAGGTAGAACCTGTCATTTTTCACAAATAAAAACAGATCTGACTGAAAATAGGCACAGATGCTAGGAACAAATCTCTCAAAACACTTGTGTAAAAAGTCCAATATGACTGAGTATGTTGTACTGTTATGCTTAGTTTCACTGTGTTCAGCACCTTGAAGTTTCAGGTACATAGTGGGTAGTCACCATTATGGTTGTTATTTTTTATTAGAGAAATCCTAGAGTAAACCAAAGTGACAATCTTGAGCTCTCAGGTGTACTGCAAGATAACAGTGCATTTCATCTAAAATACAAAGCATATATCCTTAATTTTCATAATATTTAACAAAGATCCATCTTTATGAGAAACTAGAAAATGCCTGTCATGAGGGACCAAAAAAGATTTTTTTAAATGTCAACATAAAGGCAAGAGAAGATATTTGAATTATTGGTGTTCTTGTAGATAGAAGATGCTTATATAATTGGAGCTAATTATGTCATTCTTGACTAGTTTCAAGTTCTATTTATCAGTAAAAAATGGAGGTGGCTCTTTTCATTATATTCTGAGTTGGTCTGGTATGTTAAGCAGTTTGTGTGATTATATATATTTAGTGACACTTGAAAGGTCCTTCCCCTTCTAACCTCACACTTTAAATGGAAAAATCCTCTGTAATAAAACTCTGACTCTTAAGAGTACAAAAATAAATGAACATATTCTTTCATTCCTCACTCAATTCTCACAAAAGCAGCAGTGTTCCAGCAGATTTATTGGGGCGATCACTTTGCAAGTTATATAAATGCCTAAACACTGGGTTGTACACCTGAAACTAATTTATTCTAGGAGGCAGTTTTCCTATATATTTCCCAGACCCAATTAGAAAAGCTCAGATATGAATTCTCAAGCTAAGTCTCATCAAAGAACAAAGATTGTTGAAAGAAACTCATTTGTTTATTTAATAAGTACTTCCTGAGAATCTATGTGCTAGATAATTATGCAAACATGGGATACAGAGATGAGTGAGAGATCCCTCCATTTCTGAAAGTCTGTGCCATGTTCTTACTTTTCTCTAATGGGCAGGTGCAAAGGCCAAGACAATCTCTGCATCTTCAAATGTTTCTGGAAGTTTCCATTAGGCCACTGAATTCCGCCCCCCACCCCCCATGCAACTTCAATTACTGAAAATAAGACATACTAGGCCTTTCTTCTTCAGACTAAGATTTGATCTTTGTATACTAGCTGTAAGATTCTGCTACCTGTGCTTTTTCAATTTAGATTTGCTGAAGCCAAACAGAAAAAGAAAACTTATATTAGGTAACAACCAAATTAATATCCCTATGCACTACCCTCCCCTCCCATTTTTTTTGACAGTTGAGAGTATAAATATAGATTGTGAGCACTTAACACCATTAAAAAGAAGTAAAGAAATGAAATTGGGTAAACAATGCATATGACTATAATAACTTTCTTCCTCCTTAAATAACTTATTTATATACTAGTATATCCACCATTATTTTAAACTTATTTCTTTATAGCTCCCATTTCTTAAAGAAATAGTTATACTGTACTTATAATCAAATTATAAGCAGTTAAGACTCTCAGGCCTTACTTAGGTAATGCGAAGTCAGTAAAAGTCAGCTTGAAAAATCTGACAGAAGCCTCTCTGGAGCCCAGGCATGTCCATTCAGTTACCCATTCAATGACAGTAAGCCTAAACAATCTGCTTCAGACTTAGTTCACTCTTAACTTGACCCTGTTAGAAATAAATGAACAGAAAATTGTGCCTGAGATAAAGACTGTGACTGTTGATTTCAATACTTTCTCACTTTTTTAGAAAAATTGACTGCTTTATCTTGACTCCACATTAAGTACAGCCAACTATGTTTTTTAGTTGCCTGGGATATAAATATTTTAGAAATAAATACGTTAATTATTTTTTTCCTTCCAAGAATTTCATCAGTTTCCTAACAAATTCCAGAGATTTTTTTTTCAGTCTTTATTATTAGCAGGCTGAAACTTTGTTTTTAACAACAAAATTTCCTAGCACACCTTGGAGGAATCAGAAGAAGTATCCAATATTACTAAAAGTTAAAGTCATTTGGAAAAAAACATTGTTTGTTACATCACTTATAGCTATAATTAACAGAATTAAACACTCTACTACTCTACTATATCTAGGTAGGTTATTGATCTAAAATATGTAATGCTGATAATAAATGTTTAAATTAATCTTAAAAAGTCTATTTTTAAGGATGGATACTAAGAGACAACAAGGTATATAGAATGTATTGTTTTTTAACATATTTTCTCACATGATATGTGTATTGTTTACCTGAACAAAATATCAGGAAGATTAAAATAATAGGAAGAGTGCTAAGACCTGCTGCATAGGTTAGACAGGAAGCAGATCATACACAATTTCTCCTTGTGTTAGCTATAATTTCATCCCTTTGCTCCTTAGGCGTATTGCTTCACTTTGCTTAGGAATGGTTACACAGATGACAGGAGGACAGTATTAGCAGTTAAATGACTTTGCTTCAGTTTCTTGTTCTACTATAAACTAGCTGTGTGACCTTATATATATAGGTTACTTTTCTGAGCCTGTCTCCTCATTTGTAAAACAAATGGACTTGAGCCATATAAGGAAACCCACAGCAAATATAATACTTAATGGTGAAATACTAGCAGCTTTTCCTCTAAGATCAGGAACAAGATGAGGATGCTCACTTTTGACACTTCTATTCGACATAGTCTGGAAGTTCTAGCCAGAGCAATTAGGTAACAAAAAGAAATAAAAGGCACCCAAATTAAAAAAGGAGAGGTAAAATGATCTCTGTTCCCAGATGATATAATCTTACATGTGGAAAACCCTAAATATTCCAAAAATAAACTGTTAGAGCTAATAAATGAATTCACCAAAATGGCAGGATACAAAGTCAATACACAAAAAAAGATCAGTTGCATGTCTATACATTAACAATGAATAATCTGAAAAGAAAAGTATGAAAACTATTTCATTCACAATAGTATCCAAAAGAATAAAATTCTTAGGAATTAACAAAAGAAGTGAAAGACTTTTACAATGAAAATTACAAAACCTTAAAGAAATGAAAGGAGACACAAAAAAACGGAAACACATCCCATGTTCATGGGTAGGAAGACTTAATACTGTTAAGATGTCAATACTACCCAAAGCAATCTACAAATACAGTGCAATCCCTAGCAAAAATCTCAATAACATTTTTTTTCAGAATGGGAAATATCAACCTAAATTCATATGAAATCTCAAAGAATTCAGAATAGCCAAAACAATCTTGAAAAAGAAGAACAAAGCTAGAGAACTCATGCATCCTGATTTCAAAATTTATTACAAAGCTACAGTAATCAAAACAGTGTGATATTGGTATAAAGACAGACATATATAGACCAATAGAATAGAACAGAGAGTCTAGAAATAAACATTTGCATGTATGCTCAAGTGATTTTTGACAAGAGTGCCAAAACCATTCAATGGCAAAAGCCATTTGTCTTTTAAACAAATTGTGCTGGGAAAACTAGATATCTACATGAAAAAGAAAAAAGTTGGATCCCTACCTAATACAATATACAAAAATTAGCTAAAAATGAATCAAGCACCCAAATTTAAATTCTAAGACTGTAAAACTCTTAGAAGAAAACATAGGACAAAACCTCAATGACATTGGACCTGGCAACGATTTCTTGGATATGACATCAAAGGGCATAGGCAATAGAAGAAAAAATAGTCAAATTTGGCTTTATGAACATAAAAAAATTTTATGCATCGAAAGACAGTATCAACAGAGTAAAAAGGCAACCCACAGAATGGGAGAAAAATATTTGAAGTCATGTACTTTGTAAGGTTTTAATAGTCAGAATAGAGAAGTTTTAAAACTCAAGAACAAAAAGCAGCCCAATTTGAAAATAGGCAAAGGACTTGAACAGATATTTCTCCAAAGTTATACAAATGGCCAATTAAGTACATGAAAAGATGCTTAACATCACTAATCATTAGGGAAATAAAAATCAAAACCATAAAAGATATAACCTCACATCCATTAGGATGGCTACTACCAAAAAAGAAAAAAGAAAAGATGTGCTGGCAAGTATGTGGATAAACTGGGACCCTTACGTACTGTTGGTAGAATTGTAAAACAGTACAGCTGCTGCGGAAAACAGTATGGAGGTTCCTCAATAAACTAAAAATAGAACTGCCATATGATGCAGCAATTCTACTTCTGGGTATATATCCAAAAGAACTGAAAGCAGGTTCTTGAAGAGATATGTGTCACACATGTTATTGGCAGAATTATTCAGAACAGCTAAAATGTAAAAGTAATCAACTATCATCAATCCTCTGACACATGAACGGATAAGCAAAATGTGGTCTATACATACAATGGAATATTATTCTACCTTAAAATGGCAGGAAATTCTGACACATGGTACATGAATGGACCTTGAGAACATTAAATGAAAAAAGCCAGTCACAAAAAGACAAATACTGTATGATTCCACTTATGTGAGATAGTTATAATAGTCAAAATCAGAGAGAGAAAGTCGAATGGTGGTTGCCAAGGTCTAGGGGTTGGTGATAGGGAATTAGTGTTTTAATAGGTACAGAGTTTCAATTTTAAAAGATGAGAAGAGTTATGGAGATGGATGATAGTGATGACTGTAGAACATTATGAATGTATTTAATACCACTGAACTGTATACTTAAAAATAGCTAAAATGATATGGTATTTAGGTATGATATTTTACCATAATTTAAAAAATTGAAAAATAATTTAAAAAATAGATGGACAGAATAGGAATGGTCTCTCATATGGTCTCATAAGGATAAAATAAGCTAATGCTGTGAAAACACTTCATAAACTGCAATGCATCACATTACACATCGATCTAGATTTATTTGAACATTTATCATTATAATTAAATTGTAGATCAATGTACCTGACAAATTACCCTTAAACATGAATGAAAATATTTTTAGAAATCACAATCATGTATAATTTTCAGTGTTCACTTTTCATTCTGAAAAAATGGTTTTTGTTCAAATTATACTCCAAAGCTTATGAATAAATATTTTAAAAAATAAAAGCAGAATTTCTTTAATTACAACTATATTAACATAGAGTTAGGTGAGTAGTAAGTAGTCAAAAGTATTTTAATCAAGGAAACTTGCAAACCAACTGAAACCTAGTAATTATTCTTAAACAACTAGAAATACTAAGTAGCACAATATAAAGTACACATGTGTGTGTCAGACAAACAATATAAAGCATCTGGGGCTAAGAAGTGTACATAAAATAAGGTGGAAGCTTGTCCTGCATGTATAAAGTAAGATATATTCAGTAATGTTGATGATTAAGTACCATGCAAGTATTTAAGCTTCTTGTTATTTACTGTTTTTACAGTGGAAGAGAAAACTGTAAATATTTTTCACCTCCAAAAGCTTTCTTATTTCTATGAATTTTTGTCTTACATATCACTAACTTAATAGAAAGGCTTTAAGTATCTTATTATAATTAAAAAATATCTTACTACAGGTAGCATTTCAAATTCTAAAATAAAATTTAAAAAGTACTTGGAATCCTGCTTTTTAATACTTATTTAGAACAAGCTAAGATTTCCTAATACTTGCCTCTTGTAATCTAAAAACAACAGGGATTTTCTTTTCTGTACAGGCAGCTATGAAGTTATCAGGTAGTAACTGTCCATCTGAAAGAAACTGGTCATCTTTTCCTTGATCAATTAGTATGTCAAGCTGAGAACCTGGAAAGGACTTCACAAGATGTGTAGCATCATAAGCCTATGAAAAGAAAAATATTAAAAAATAAATCTAAAAGTGCCCAGAAATATATATTTTTAGAATATACTACACTAGAACCAAATAGAAATTTAAAGCCATTTAAACTCTAAGGCTGATTAAATCGGAAATATGCTTTTAAGTTGACTTAAAAGCTGGCTTGCCTGGTTTTTATTTATAAAGTTTTCAGAATTCTTTCCCAATGATAGGCTCTCCCCTACTTTGAAGCAGACAGATACCAGTGATAAGAATCCTGTATCTCAAACATTCTATAGAGTATAGCCTTTTTTATTCTAAACTTTTAAGGTTCTTAATCACCTCTCACCTCAAAAAACAAACAAAAAAAACAAAACCCTTAATTTTTTTCCTTTGTAAATCCCTCCAAAAATTAACTATTTTTTCCAATTCCATTACCTTTTTCTATTTCCAAATCTTCTCTATTTCAAATAAATAGTCTACTTTTTGTCTCTTCCTTTTAGCTCTAATTCCAGACATAAGTACATTCAGCCCTACCTTTTGCTATCTGTTGAACAGCACAAAAGATCTGCTATCTCCATGAATTTTCACGAAATCGTGATTTGAATAATCTGAATCATATTAACAACTCAAAATTAAGGAGCTGCTACTAGTTACAATTTTACATTTTAGCATCCATCTTTAAATATTCTTAATTATTCATATCTACTTAGTGACCACAACTTTTATGCATTGATCAAGAAGAACAAAAATAAAAATATTTCTCCTTCTAAAGCAGGAGTGGGGAATGTCTGGCCTACGGGCCATATAAGGCCTGAGAAATCATTTGATCTGGCCCTGCCAAGACATTAGGGGTGAGTTAATTAAATCTTTGACCAAAGGCAGCAAGCTAATTTTTAAGTTGATTAATTTTGTATGGCCCGAAAACAATGTTATAAATATTCAAATGGCCCTTGACAGAAAAAGGTTCCCTGCTGCTGTTCTAAAGTATCATGCTTAAAAAGACTTATTTTCTTTAATCTTAAATTGTGGACCAGTTGTTTTATTGCTAGCTTTACCCAGTGGCCAGATAAGTTTCTACTGAACGAGTACAAAAAACATTTTACATAAATGTTAAAGGCACGCCTTAAAATTAAATACCCATTGCATTTTGAAGTTATTTATTACATGTTCTTACAAGCTAATATCTTTTTAAAGTATGATACTTTGTAAAACACAGTGTAATATGAAAATACGAGAACTCTCATGATCCGTCTGCAATGTGTTAAAAGGAAGAAGTAGAAAGTGACTTATAAGTCCAACTAGTTCTATGATTTCATAATTCTGCATGGCCTCCTCATTACAATAATAAATTAAATAATAGCCTAAACACAGCATAATTAAGATAAAATCTACTGCCACTTGGAGAAAAAATTACATAGATTCCTTAAAGGTTACTGTGTCGCTACCTCCTCCTAATTAGTTAGTTTTCCACCCAGTTCTTCTATTAGACCATAAGTACCTTGTGGAAAGGAAAGGGTCATCACCCTCCTGACACAGATCTCAAACGCTGCACAGATTTTGCACTTGGCGAGGACTCAAAATACTGGTGTAAGCACATTGTCAGGTCTCAAAGCACCTAAACTGATCATTTTCAACCCTCTTCCAATACAACAAAAACCTAAGACTAAACAAAACCAAAGAAAATTCTAATCTAGTGAGCAAAGAATTGACTCTCCAGTTTACTAGACTTTCACAGATCAATCTTAAAATAGGGGTCCATGTGTAAATGACCTTGAAAGCACTCAAGTATTTTCTACTTAACAGGCACATGATGAGTTCATTTGTAAAATATTCAAAGTCTGGATGTAGTCTGCAAATGGCTCATTTCTACACAAGAGTAAAATGAGTGTCAGGAGAAAGAACTATTTTTATTTTCATATTGAAGCATCTGTTCCTATGCTTGAAAAAGCAATCTTGCTGCTAGGAATCTATCTATATAATAGAGGAATATACAAATTAGCTGGGATGCTGTAACGTCACAACCAAACAGCAGGAACCTGAGGCTGCATGGCACCTGGCTGGGGCAAGGGACCTCAGGCTGTGTACCCCCGTCCCAGTGCTGGCCGGGGGACCTCAGGCCACACCCCCTGCCCCGGTGCTGGGCCAGGGGACGTGAGGCTGCACATCCCGCCCGGCAGGGCTTGATAGGGGTGGGGGCTGGCGGGGCTGGGTCTTCTGCGTTTTTGAAGCGCGTGCAGGTGGTGGGCGGGGACTTGACTCTGGGTCCCGTGGTGCGCCCCAGACTCTGACAGGAGAAAGATTTTCATATACATTTTACTAATTTTCTTTAATCTCTGACACTTTTATTATAAAGGGCAAATAGCAATATTAAAATATTTCCTCTAATTAATTCCCTTTTAATGTGCACGAATTTCGTGCACTGGGCCACTAGTATTCTCATAAATGTGCATTACACAATACCTATGTACAACTTTTTTAAAAAATTGAAAACTTCAGAATGAGTATTGAGATAGCCATCTGGTACTTACCTTCCATTTACTTTGATCTGTTCCCAAATATCCACTAAAGGCTTTTTTGCCCCAAGGACAAAGCACTGGATTGCAAATTGGAGCAAATGCTGACACAGACTTTAGAAACAAATAAATTTAAAAACAAGTTATATGTTGCTAAATCAAATATGAACAGATATTTGAAACTTGCTTAGGAACTCAAAACTTATTTGCAACTTGCTTATGACTCTGACTTGCCATGATAACGCCTGTGAATAATTTTCATTTTGCTATATTATGAGCTTATATTGTAAGATCTCTTCATAATACATCTTTTGTGTGTTCTATTAAGAGAGCTAATAAACTACAGGTGCTAAAATAATACAAAGTGATACATTACATTTTCAATTAAGTAATGCACAATGGAAGTTTATATTGAGATTCTACTCCTTTTCTTGCTTAAAATTAATGTGTAGTAATATGGAACAGTTTATGCCTACGTTTCTGAACACATTATTAAATCTGAGACACATTATTTCTCTTAAACAGTGCCAAAAAAGCCCTGAACAATGCCATTAAATATGGAAGAATTTTTAATACAATATAATTTTATGCAATATAGTTTGTCACTGGATAAAAATGCAAAGATGGAATCACTGAGTTTCAGAGTGTTTGTCAATGTTATGTTTATCCATGTCTACTAGCTTTTTTAAAGGACAAAAAAATTCAACCAAATTTGATTTTCTCCCTCAAACACAATAAATTTGATTGCTTTATGCACAAAAAAAGAAAAATAAAACCCTTGTTTTCTGTCATGACATGAATTAATTCAATTTTATAAAGCTTACCAAAAGGAAAATATTTGGTAACAAAGCAAGAAACTGCTATGAGAAATATTTTCATTTCTCAGTGGCACACACAAATGATTAAGAAGTTCTTCCTAAGGGAAAGAAATGGATTAAATATATCTTGAGGTCTCTGATAGTCTTGTGATTCTAAAGACAGAAGCAATCTTAAGATGACCATTGCTTCAAGATTTCCTTTTTCCATATTATGTTATGCTGTGCTGCGCAGTATAGCATTCTACATACAGTGGTTATTCCAATTTGGCTTAAACAAACAAAAAGTAAAGCTTAA
This sequence comes from Eptesicus fuscus, assembly GCF_027574615.1. Taxonomy (NCBI): domain Eukaryota; kingdom Metazoa; phylum Chordata; class Mammalia; order Chiroptera; family Vespertilionidae; genus Eptesicus; species Eptesicus fuscus. The sequence continues at coordinate 9,249,590 of NC_072480.1, read as the reverse complement.
AATAAATAAATAGGAAGGCTGAGAGTAATATTTTTCAATCAAGCTGCATTCCAATTTTCATCAGAGGCATTAAGAATCGAGAAATCTTACATTTTTACAAATCATGAATAAATTCTCTCTCAAAAAACCTAAATCAAACTTCACAAAAATGTTCTTGGTAAAAATATAAGTACATGATATAATATTAATCAAGAATAACCTTTAGAAAAGAAAATGCCTAGAAAACTATAGTTTGAATTGAAGCAATGAAATATGATACAATTTTTTAATACTTTTAGTAAACCCACAAGAAACCACTGTGATTGAATTCTTATGCTTCTGAATATGTAGCATACATTGTGTGGTCAAAATTAATACTCCTCCCCTACAACCTCTTGAAATTCCCAACACTTCTAGAATGGTCCCAGTACTATAATAATATCCTAACTTCAATCTTTGAAAGTTCTTAAAATTATATTATCCAAGAGACATATTTGTCACTGGAAGCTTAGGTAACCTTACTTTGTATTTTCCAGGATTCTTTAAAGCACAAATCAGAGCTCCATGGCCTCCCATGGAGTGGCCAAAAACAGACATCCTTTGGGGGTCCACTGGAAAATTGGCATTTATGAGTTGCGGAAGCTAAAGAAGATTTAATAGTGTGACAAAAGATATAAGAGAAAGTTCACTTTTTCAGTTATATAAAATAATTACACAATCAATAGTTCTAAATCACAGTCTTACAGTGGTATGAACTATTAAAGTTTTTTTTAAATCTCAGGTAGACAATGGTAATTAATATATCACTGGAGAATATATGGCATATCTTCCTCAGAAACCAACTTTAAGAAGATGCATAAAGGACCTTTAAAATGTCCTAAACTTTTGACCTAGTAATTCCGAATCTATTCTAAGGGAAATGTCCTTAAGGGAAAAGAATTATACAAAAAGACAATTAACACACTAATATTTATTATGTAACCATAAATATCCTACATTAGGACAAAGTAAATTATGGCATATGACAGCAATTATTAAAAGTATGTTATAAATAAATATTGAAAAATATTTATTTTTTCAATTAAAAAAAGAATAAGATAAAAAATATTTTACAATTATAGAAAAACTAATCATACCAAAAAAATGTGGAATATACCAAACACAGCCATTATTTGGAGTGATAGGATAATGGGTGACTTCCATGTTATTGTTTCTGAGTTTTTATAATATAGCATACATTAACAATTAAAATCATATAAAATTTAGAAAAATGCATAATCTGAACATAAATATTATTAATAAAAGTAACGTTTTACTACTTATCCTTTCTAAGCCTTGATTAATCACTATAAAATGTGTGAATGAACCAGCTGCTAGAGAAATAAAAAAATTTTTCATAAACTTTTCTTTGTGTAACCTGGGCAGTACACATAGATACCAATATAATTATTAAACTCTCTAAAATTGTATTTAGTGTTAATTTAAATGGCAGTAAATAGAATGATAATACTAGTAAACCTTGGAACTGTCACTAGATAATAAATTTGTAGAAAGCAGATTCAACAATATGATATCCTAGTTTAAAATTCTCAGGACTAGAAGGATTTTGTGTCCAAAATCAAGTGTTTTGGCAGTCATGGATTAATAATTACAATATAAATAAAATTACCTCCTCCGTTACATAAGAGTACATTCTGTAGTTAGTTTTCCAAGGATATTCAGTGGCATCCACATAAAACCCAGCACCAGTGCCAAAGTCCCAGCTCTCATCTTCTCCTTTAATATTGCAGCCACCTGTCAAGGAAAACTTGTGGTTTCATCTACTCTGTAGTAATGGTCCATGTTTAATTGCACACTTTTAAATGAATCTGAACGTTCATTTGCTTTAAAGCTGTCAGCCAGATATTGTGGGCCTCTTTTCTTTGCCTTTTGGGGCACATACTTCCTGACCCTCTTGAGTGAGGCCATGTTCTAGCCAATGAGGTGAGAGAAAGAATGCCCTTCCAGGCTAGGTATTCACTGCCAACACAAAGCACCTGGCACTGATGGTGAAGTTCCCCACCTACACTTCCTCACTCAGTTTCACCTGTCAAAGGGCTTACAACCTCTTTTTTTATTTCAAAAATGTGCTGAGATTCCTTCTCTGATGACCTTCGCCCTTAACCAACACTTCCTATAATTCTCTTTATCACTGTGGTCTTAGAAGTGACAGGAGACAAATGCTTGCGTTCAACTTATTATCATGAACTTAGAGTGTCTCATGTACTTTGGAATCATTCCATCATGTTTCCCCTATTTACTCATGCCTCATTGGGATTTTCTTGTATTCCTTTCAATTTATTAGGATTTATTCTATATATTTACATGTAGCTAAAAAACCAACCATTAAAATTTTGAATAGAATTAGAGTAATAGGTTGAGTAACTCGAAGGAAATGACCTCTTTGTAATATTCAGTCTACCCTTCCAGAAACATAACAATTTTCCAATTATTAAGGTTTTAATTTATAATCTTCAGCAAATTTTATCATTTAAAAAAATAAATCTCCATAGTTTTAAAGTTTATGCCTATGCATTTTATATTTTTGATGCTATGTTGAATTAAATTTGTTATTACATTTCTAGTGAGACATGTCTTGCTTTTGTGTAATATAGCCTGTGAAAGGAAATGCACTACTTCTCAAGGTCAGCCATTTAACTTCCAGATAGTTTCAGCTGGCCTTTAAATTCCATTTCCTGAGACTTCCAGGGTCCACAAAAGAAGTTTTAACTATCTGATGGATTAAGCTGCACAATGTTTAATATTCTCTAATGTAAACATTTTAGACATTTATATTAAAACTAATCCTTTTTAAACTGCATGATGATTTGATGACTAACAGAGATGAAAAAAGACATAATTATCATATGACAAGACAGTTTACCTATATAATACAAAATGTATATAACATGGTATTTTAGAGTCATGGAGTCATTTGAAAGATTAATAGAGATATAGCAAAAATATGAAATTAATTTTAAAGTGTACATAATATCCCACTTATAACTTAGTCTTAAATATTTATATTATTTACAAAGTGCTTGGGAACAAGAACACTTACGAGGGCTGGTATCTGGAGCAATGACAACAAGGCCATGTTCTGAGGCAGCCTGATGATAACCAGATTTTGATATAAAATTCTGTTCTGTGCAAGTTAAACCTGAAGATCAAAAATACTGTTATCTCATGCTATATTGCAAGTGATTTAGAAGCTTTAACATTTTTATAATACAGAAAAACAATCTCACTAGGTATTATCAAAAAGCTTTTTTTTAAAGAAATTCTAAAGAAGATGCTTAAAGTTCCCCTTCTCATAAAATTTATAACAGTATTAATCTAAGACCTGAGTTAGGGTTAAGTGCTCCCTTAGCTGTCCTTTGAAAGTCACTCATTAAAGTTTCAATCACTAAAATCATTAGGATCAGATGCATTTGGGAATTCAGAAATTTTCAAGCTGTAGAATAGCAATATGGCGCATAGAACCAGCGTTATAACAACTCCAGTGCAATGTTATCAAACATGCTAATGAAATGTTACTATTTCTTCATCAAAACATAAATATTCACGGTGAGAAAATACTATGGTAATTTACTAAAAGGATGGTAATCATAATACAAATAACTTAATATTTTTATATACAAGTAGTTCACAGCAACAAAATTCAGCCTAATCATCTCTGTATTCCTCAATGTACTAAGAAGAGGGTAATGGTTACCACATACCTTCCTTAAATTGAGTTTAAGCCCATTCTTACAATTGTTTCTTCTATTTTTCCTACCTCTAAGCTTTTCAGTAATATGATAGAAGAGATGATTTACTTCTCTTACTATGGGAGTCTGATAAGACTGGCCAAGATGTGAGAATGGCCAAGAATGAACTGGCAATAGATGCCTGAGTCCAAAAGCACCTAACCCAACAGCCCTTTTGTTTTTTTCCCCTCTGATCTCTAAACAGATTTACATTTCCTGAGTGCAAGGTACTATGTTGTGTACCAGACACAACAGTAGCCAATGATAAATACCCCCCTACACCTGGTAATTAGCACTGTCAAAGCTTACTGATATGCATGATGCAATATGAGTAACTACAGAACACTTTTATAGTTTCTATTTATCCCCTAATAGCAGCACAGACTTATGAATTGATTGCCTAATCAAGATTTGCTAAATTAATAATTTTTTAGAAATAATTCTAAAAAAGATGCTAAAGTTCCCCTTTTCATAAAATTCCTAACAGTATTACTCTAAGATCTGTCTTAGGTTAAATGCTCCCATAGCTGTCCTGTGAAGGTCATATAAAGTTACAAGTATCACTGGATAAAGAGGAAGGATAATAGTGTAGAAAGCCCGGGCTTTGGATTTCAGAAAGGATCTGGGTTCCCCATGTCACACAACCACTTACTACAGCTAAACAAAATCAGGAAAGTAACTCAAACATTCAGAGCATCAGTTCTTTCATTTAAAAAATGGGCATAAGCCCTAGCCGGTTTGGCTCAGTGGACAGAGCGTTGGGCCGCGGACTGTAGAGTCCCGAGTTTAATTCCAGTCAAGGGCACGTACCTTGGTTGCAGGTTCTCTGGCCCTGGTTAGGGTGCGTGCAGGAGGCAACCGATCGATGTGTCTCTCTCACATAGATGTTTCTCTCTGTCTCTCCCTCTCCCTTCCACTCTCTCTAAAAATCAATGGAAAAATATCCTCAGGTGAGGAGTAACAAAAAAAAAGAAAGAAAAATGGGCATAATATTGTTTATTTTTACTTCATAAAGTAGTGTGAGGATTAAATGTGTTAACATGTGAAGAGCTTTGAATTGTGTCTGGTACACAACATAGTACCTTGCACTCGGGAAATGTAAATCTGTTTAGAGATCAGAGGGAAAAAAATGTTTTTCTAATTAGAACACAAGTCCCTCTATTAAAGTAGTAGGGACTGAATTGTAGATTAATAGAAATGAAGATATTTCTGTTAGTAGTATTACTCTCAGGAGTCTGGAGATTATTACTACTTAATATCTACTTGATCAACTGCACTTATTTTATATGAAGAGCCGGGGTTTTTTTTTTTGCAACAACTTTATGGAGGTACAATTCGGATGCCATATAATTCACCCATTTAAAATGTACTACCTCAATGATTGTTAGTATATTTATAATTATGCAACCATCACCATTATCTAATTTTAGGATATTTTCATCACCCCAGAAAGAAACCCCATACCCATAAGTAGTCACTCCTATTACTTCCAACCTTAGCCCCAGGTAACCACATACTACTTTCTACCTTTATGGATTTGCCCTAGCCAGTTTGGCTCCATGGATAGAGCCTTGGCCTGCAGACTGAAGAGTCCCAAGTTCGATTCCGGTCAAAGGCACATGCCTGGGTTGTGGGCTCGATCCCCAGTAGGGGGTGTGCAGGAGGCAGCCAATCAATGACTCTCTCTCATCACTGATGTTTCTGTCTCTCTCTATCCCTCTCCCTTCCTCTCTGAAATCAATAAATATATTTAAAAAAAGTTCTCAAGGTTCATCCACATTATATGTAGCATCTATGAGGACTTTATTACTTTTTGTTTTTGAATAATGGATAGACCACATTTATAATTTCATCAATTGATGAACCTTTGATTTGTTTCTACTTTTTTGCTATTATAATCTATATATATAAAAGCCTAAATGACCAAATGACCAGTCAACAGGTCGCTATGACACACACTGACCACCAGGAGGCAGACGCTCAATGCAGGAGCTGCCCTCTGGTGGTCAGTGTGCTCCCACAGAATGAGTGCTGCTTATCTGACCGATGGGCGCCAGACACTGGGCTCACGGCTGGCAAGCGCAGCTGTAGCCTGCAGGGATTGGGCCGAAACCGGCAGTCGGACATCCCCCAGATTGCGAGAGGGTGCAGGCCAGGCTGAGGGACCCCACCAGTGCACAAATCCATGCACCAGGCCTCTAGTGTATAATATAATGCATGAACATTTGTGTGCAAGTTTTTGTGTGGACATGTTTTCAATTCTCTTGGGTATCTATACTAATAAAAGAGAAAGATGCAAATTGACCATAACTTCATGATGTCCACCAGCCAATCAGGAGTGTGTATGCAAATTAACCCAACGAAGATGGCAGGTTAATTTGCATACACAGGTGCCAAGCAGCTGGGGGCGGGGAGGGACGCCTGTGTCGTCGCCATGGTGACAATGCAGGCGTTCCACATCACCCCAGCCGCTCCAGGCCTCTGGGCAGCGTGAGAAGGCAGAAAGGCAGCTCCGGGCCGGAGCAAAGGCGGTGCCGGCAGCCAGGGGAAGGAAGGCCCATTCTTGCACGAATCTAATGAAAGACTGTTTTGATGGTCAGATGCAATACAATGAATCCAGACCACCTTCTAGAATTGCAGTTTGAATGTTTGGATTTTGATTAGTTTATTAATTTTAGAAGTATAACAGATAATGTAATCTTTCTGTAATTATTTTCCTTCAATTTATTGTAAAGTAAATCTTCTAAAATTATTTTGTCATTATTTCTCAAGTGTACTAGTTAATCTTACCTTTTTTCAGAAAATCAAGCCTTAATTTCCAAGGTATATCTGTTCTTCAGCATCTCACTAAGGAAACTATCCCATTATTTCATGTAAATAAAAAAACATTCTGTTTTTTATACTCATGAAGCTCAATGTTTTGTCTTAATGGATTTAAATCTTGGTTAGGAATTTAGGGTCTTATTATTATAGTACCTATTATACAACACCTGGTATTTCTGATCTGGATTATTATTCTTTTAACCAAGAGATCTGACTTTAGTTGATCTTATCAGAAACAAAAAGCAAAAATAACAGGAGAAAGGGCTAAATACAACTTTGGACTATGAATTAGAAAACTTGTTCACCCTGTTATGAGATCTTAGGTGTTATGATATAACTTCACTGGGCCTATAAAATAGCTTACATGATTTGGAAGATCATCTTTAGCTATGTTTCTAAAACAATTAAACATGTAATTTTGTTATTACTGCTTTTGGAAATACCCAATATTCTTCTAGCAAAACCGTTTGCTTTTTTTCTATCACAGTAATGGGTTGTTGAGTTAAAATCAGATAGGCACTTAATTTTTGCCATTTAAAATATCCATTCCAATTTTTAAAGATTGGTATTTAGTGTTATCCTTGATGAAACCATACGTAAGAGAGTAAGAGAGGATTTATTAAGACAAGTTATAAGAAGAAATTTCAAGGAAACAAAGATAGCACTCTGTGCCATAATTTGGTTTCTGCGTCTCTCCTTGTAATGTTTGCTTCCATAGATGAAGTGCCAACATCTTGTAAAAGAAAAGTTAGCACAGAGGTTCAAAACTACTGGTGGCAAAACCTTACTCTCTCAAATATCCATTTTACAGTCTTTAATATTCACCTGATTAAGAAGCATTACTATTATTTGTAATTTTTCCAAACTGTTGCCAGAAAAGATCCATGGAGTCCAATTAAAATATTCCAGACAACAGTATAAGAAGTTACTTGTCTGTAGTTCCAAATTAGTGTGTCATTGGTGTCCTGGTTTTACCTTAATATTGTTCTATGTGAGTGGTAAAATCTCTACAAGAAATACGTGGGTATGTAGGTATAAACTAGGTAAGTAACTTTTCTTAGCTCTTGCCATTGAGTCCAGAACTTGACATTCTCTGTTAAATTACTTGGTCTAACTGAAAAAGAAGGTGAAATACATTGGGGTGGACACACAATGTAATAAATATACACATGATATACACTTGAAACCTACAAAATTTTATTAAGCAACTAGTAGCCCTGCACACGAATCCATGTGCCATAGCTCGCAGCTGCCCTCCAGTAGCTCTCCGCCCGCTGCTCTGCCCTCCTGTAGCTCCCTTTGCACCCCCTCCATAGCTTGCTGCCCTGCTCCCTCCTGTAGCTCTCCACCGCCCGCTTATAGCTCAATGCCCCACCCTCCTGCTGATCTGTGATCCGGTCGTTACACGGTCGGTCGTTATGCTTCACGGAATAACAACCATTTGCATATTACATCTTTATTATATAGGATGTCACCCCAATACATTTAATTAAAAAAAGTAATTTTTTAATGTGATTTTGTATTTAGTAAAATAGCTTTACTATTTTTGTGGGGGTGATGATATGTGTATAAAACATTACTGTATGAAATCCATAGATTTCTAGCTATGATTTTTAGTCATGCTGTTTTATGATTACATGATATTTAATCTATCATCATACCTAATAAAATGGTAATATGCAAATTACCATCACTCTGCTACACCCACGATTGGGCCAGCTGGAGGCGGAGGGGGCGGGACTCAGGGTGGCCGATTGGCTGGCGGTAGGAGCGGGAGGGGGAGGGGGGGCGAGGACTCGCGAGTCACCGACCCCCGCTCCTCCCACCGGCTTAAACTGCTGGCGCTGCTTAGGCCAGCACTGCGGAAGACGCTGGTGGCAGAACTCCGGGTGGCCAATTGCATGGCTGCTGGCACCAGTTATCCGCCAGCAGCAGTGTTCCTCTGGCCACCCGCCCAATCGGAGCGCCTCCCGATCGGAGTTCCTCTCGGGGTGGCCGATCGTGCTGGCGGGAGGCGCTCTGATCGGCGGGTGGTCAGAGGAAAACTGCTGCTGGCAGATAACTGGTGCCGGCAGCCAGGTGAAGGAAAAGTCTATTGCATGAAACTTTGTGCAACGGGTTCCTAGTCCTTTTAGTAAAAAAATTGCTGACTACTGGGCCTTAATATTGTATCAAGGTCTTCCCTGGGATAGATATTACCTGGGCAAAACCATGTCCTACTGTTTTTTGTCTTCCTCTCCCTAGAATTTTTAACAGGTAAAATTAAAACAAAACAAAACAGAAGTGAAATAAATGTAATTCAGTAGGCATGAAATTATTCTCAGGATAAAGTAAGAGTAAACTATGACAGTTTCCTAAAGCCTTATATATAAATGGCTCAGAAAGCAAACTAGTAAGTCAAGATAAATGAGTAAAAATAAATGAGCCAGTTAAAAAGAAAAAGAAATTCCATTTTAAAACTCAAATACTTAACACTTACCAGACAGCCAATACAGTGCAGGGCATTTTCCAGTTTCTGCCTTTGGTGGTAAGTAGATAGCAAATTTCATTTTGCAGTTCAGTTCAACACTGCAATTTTAACAGTCACACACACACACACACAAAATCAATGCTCCTCATCAGTCAAGGCAGAAACATAAAATAAGTGATTTAATGCCCAATGTAAGTAATTCCACCAACGTTCAGGAATGTACCTTGGCCCTTACAGAATGGGGCTAACTTAGGCTAGTGATTTATCAACCAACCTGAGCCTATTCTGTGCACAAAAACACAGTCATTTTGGCCAGAATAAATTTTAAAAATAATTTTAATATGCTTAATGTAGCACTAATATTATTAAAAGAAAAGCTGTTTCTGTTCTAAAATGATGTATTAAATTTCATAAAAAATTTATTCTAAAAATATTAAATTACATGTTCACTCATGGACACTGAAATGAACCACATCCTTAATTTGCTCTTTATCACTAATATTTTATTAAAATCACTACTATCAAGGCTAGATAATTTTCATTGAAAAACAAACATATTTTGTCCATGTGAACAGTAATTTATGCAACAATGACCTTTCATGGGCTTAAAGAATCAAATGGATGGAAGAAGAATGAGACATATAAAATTGTATCTTCTTAGTGGTTACCTGTCATGTTCAAAAACTTTCTGCAATCCCCCAAAGCATTTGTTGCTGGAAATCTGTTTCAATGCCATTCTTTTCCTATTAATGAAGATTAATCTCATTAATCTCTATAGAATTAGTTCCTGAAAAATTTGAAAACTGTTTTCAGATAAACTGTCCAATCATACAACTGTTTTTTTCACCTGTACTTTTTCCTCACATGCTATTTTTCTCTAATAAATAATATTAAGAAACTAACTGTCATACACACATTTTTACTTGTTACCACTTTAAAAAAACTTTAATATTTTGGTGTGTCATTATCAATTTATTAGCAAGTGTTTTTGTGTACGTGTGGACTATACCAAATTCTTTTTAGAAAGAGGCAGAATATAAATAAGTAAAACAGAACCAAAGTCATAGAAACATCGAACAGACTGTCCAACCTATAAGGGAAGGCGGGCGGGGGGAAGGAGGGGTAAAAGATCAATCAAAGGACTTGTATGCATGCATATGAGCACAACCAATGAACACAATTGCGGGGAGGAGAAGAAGGGGGTGGAGGTGAGGGCATGTGCTGGGGGGTGGGGGTGGCCGGGGAGTGGTCAATGGGGGAAAAGGGAGACTTAAGTAATACTTTAAAAATATATTTTATTGATTTTCCACAGAGAGGAAGGGAGAGGGATAGAGAGCTAGAAACATCGATGAGAGAGAAACATCGACCAGCTGCCTCCTGCACACCCCCCACCGGGGATGTGCCCGCAACCAATGTACATGCCCTTGACCGGAATCGAACCTGGGACCCCTCAGTCCGCAGACCGACGCTCTATCCACTGAGCCAAACCGGTTTCGGCATTAAGTAATACTTTAAACAATAAAGAATTTAAATTTTAAAAAATAATAAAAATAAATAAATAAAAATACAGCTTGTCATAGGGAAATTTTGAAGTTTGGTAATTATTTCCTCTCCAGCAAATCCTTTAAGTTTTCATAAATAATTTTAAATTTAAATGTTAAGATACCACACATTATTAGTTTTTAAAAATAAACTTAAAAATTGGAGAATCACCTTTATCAATAAGTGCTTACTGAGCAAAGAGGAACCAGACTAACTGGTTTGTATTTCTCAAGAAAGGATTTCCTTTCCCTCAAGTATTACCACTTTGGTGGTCTTTTCAGTAAAAGGTTCTGTATGCTGATCAGATGCAGAACTAGGGTTATTCCTCAAAAATATGTAAAAACCTTAAAAAGCTAATTTTGGAAATGTCTTTGCAAAATTCTAAACAAGATTAGTTTCAATCCTACCTTAAAGCAATCCCCTCAATAAATCCAAACACTTAGATTTGCATTGGAAAGCTGGGATTTGAACCAGAAAGATATCAGAGACTCTGCTGCTATGCTCTCCTGCCTCCCTAGATCAGTGGTCGGCAAACTCATTAGCCAACAGAGCCAAATATCAACAGTGCAACGACTGAAATTTCTTTTGAGAGCCAAATTTTTCAAACTTAAACTATATAGGTAGGTGCATTGTTATTAACTTAATTAGGGTACTCCTAAGCTGGCCTTTGCTAAAAACTCAAGGTGCCAAAGAGCCGCATGTGGTTCGCGAGCTGCAGTTTGCCGACCACTGCCCTAGATGGTCTTTAAATACTCTGTTTTTTAGACAATCTAAGATTGACTAATTTTATAGTATTAAGGTACCACAATTATAGAGACATAACCTTCTATTCATAGACTTATGCTTTTAATCTATAAAGGATAAATTCTTAAACAACAAACTGCTCACTAGATGCTATTAATTCTAAATATTAACTTCAGCTACTCTTGCTCAAGATCTTATCTTAAATAATGAACTAATAGATACATTAATTATGTGCTGAATTATTCTACAGGGAAATCCTATTTTCTTAAACCTAGCAGGTACTATGTCTGCTGCTTCCCCAAAACAGGGTACACTGAGTCTGTATCTAGTACATAAGAGTTACTAGTAATTATTTGTTGAGTTAATGAATGATTAAATTTTAACTTCTTACTACCTATTATGTGAAAGTTTTAAAAATTAGTTTGTACTGCCAAAACCGGTTTGGCTCAGTGGATAGAGCGTCGGTCTGTGGACTGGAAGGTCTCAGGTTCGATTCCGGTCAAGGGCATGTACATTGGTTGCGGGCACATCCCCAGTGGGGGGTGTGCAGGAGGCAGCTGGTCAATGTCTCTCTCTCATCGATGTTTCTAGCTCTCTATCCCTCTCCCTTCCTCTCTGTGAAAAATCAATAAAATATATTTTTAAAAAAATTAGTTTGTCCTGCCCTAGCTGGTTTGGCTCAGTGGATAGAGCGTTGGCCTGAGGACTGAAGAGTCCCGGGTTCGATTCCGGTCAAGGGCACATGCCCAGGTTACAGGCTCCATCCCCAGTAGGGGGCGTGCAGGAGGCAGCCAATCTGATTCTCATCACTGATGTTTCTGTCTCACCCTCTCTCTTCCTCTCTGAAATCGATAAATTAAAAAAAAAATTAAAATTAGTTTGTCCTTTATCACTCCATACTTTGTTATTCATTTTAATAAACTACAACTAGTGTATTTCCTCTGGTTTTTATTCAAATTCAAAATCAGATACTTTCCACTTGGTCAGAGAAAACAAAGTAAAAATACTGTTTTTTAAATCTGTAAAATGAATAAAAAATAAATAAAAGCTTTACACGTTTTTTTCTCTAAAAATCCATTTTAGAAACTACTGTCAATTATAAATCAAGAAAAAAGTCAGGTTCATTAAGAAATATGACATAAGCTAAGAATTAGATATACTATGATTTATGATATGACACACTAGGTAATTTACATTTTTCATTAAAAATTTTTTATGAGCGAAATAATGTTTCAAACCAAGTCATTAGATTTTTCATTCAACTTCAAAGTAACATACAAGATATAAAACTTAAATTACCTGTCCAGTTGCTAACTGCTCTTTTGTCTGTACCAAAGAGTAAATGATCCTGGAAAAACACACAAGTGGTTTATAAACAGGACATACTTTTCACAACAAAGGCTATACAGACATGTACAGTAGATTAATCAACCATTCTTAACGGAGACATTTTCTTCTCCTTAGTCAGGTGACTGCTGACCCGGGATATGGTAGCATGGAAAATGCAGCTGATAAAACAGCATTTCTACTTTATAGGATTAAGGAACTATAATAATTTTTTTTAAAGTTTTAAAATATAATTTAGAAGTATAAGGTGTAGTCAAGTCCTGAGAGTGAAGAAAATAGGAGTGGGGACTAGGAAAGCAGAGTAAGATAAAAAGCCTAGATCTGTCTGGCCAACAATTGTAGGTCAACTCTTATTGAAGCTAGATGTCATCCACCTCCAGGAATTTGTTTTTTTGCATTTTTACACATTCTTTCCTTCTTCCCGTGTAGTGTTTTTGCTCCTGTTCCCTCACACTCCCTGATGCTGATCCATTTATTAGCAGTGTCCACTCCACTGGCTCTTAACTTGCACTCGGATGTCGAGTGTGACTCGACACGGTTAGCATCGGTAGCAGCTCATAGGTCGAATTGTATTGAATGTATCAATAATGTGAAATATTAAAAAATCCAAATAAATAAGTTTGTATGAAAAGAAACTCGTTTTTTATTCTACTGCCGCGCTTTGTAAAATCTGGGGTATTAAAAAAATTAAATCCCGAGTAGAATAAAGGGATCGAGAAAAAAGCAAGCGAGTGCAAGGGTTAACCTACACACAGCTCTCCCCAGCATCACTGGGTTAGGGCGCTGCGGGCGGTCCGGGGCTACAGGGTTAATTCGGGGATGGCTTAGGGCACGGCTGGCTGTTAGCACACACAGAGGTTAGCTCCCGTTATTCCCCCAATAACCTCCTACAAGTCTGCTCAGGGGCCGTCTCCGGAGGACGCCCTCAGAAACGTACCCAAGGCCGCTACGGAGCTCAGACAGGCCTTCACAACACAAACAGGAGACGCGGGTCCCCGTTCACCGGTGCGCGCCGCCCGGCCCCCCAACCCGGCACCGCGACACTAACGCTTTGGGGCTGGTTTCCCCAGTAAACCGGGTGCACGGTCACCTCAGGCGGCGCAGGGCGGGAAGAGGCCACGGGATGGGAAACTCTGTGGCCGGTCGCGGGCGCGGCTTCCTCTCAGCGCCCCGAACGCGCTCCAGGACTTCCAGCGAACGCCAGGGCTTTGGGGCGAAGTCCTCCTCCCAGAGCTCGGCCTGCGGCCCGGGCTGGGCAGCGAGCGGGCCCGGCCGCTGTCTCGGCGCTCGCGCCCGCGGGCCCCGCGGGCCTCAGCGTCCGCCCCGCCCCCGCCGTGTGGCCGGTGCAGCCCCCGACCCCAGAGGGCCCAGCACAGCCGTCGCTGCGCACACCCGGTCTCACCTCCGCGACGGCGGCAGTAACCCAAGTTGGAGCCGAAAGGCGGGGCCTCAACATGGCCGCTGGGCCCGAGCCGGGCCCGCCCCTCCGGAACCCGCCCCCACTGTCCCCGCCCCGCCGGCCCCTCCCCCACTGTCCCCGCCCCTCCCTCAGGTCTCTCCCCGCAGCCCCAGGGGGAGGCTCCGCCTCCTGCTGCTGCTCTCCGGGGTCCACACATCAAAGACTTACCTCCATGGACAGCGCACCATCTTCCCAGAGGCAACAGGAAAACTCCCACGTTGGAATAAACCCGAGTTCTGGCCCAAGTTAACTGGTGGACAAGGTTTCCACGTGAAGTTATTTGGAAACTAGGACATAATTTCAAGTCTGCTTCCCACCCCAAAACCCACAAAAAATCTTTCCAGTATACCCACTTGGTACCTGGAGTTAAACAAGGGCCATTTTTAAATCCCTGGAAACATAATAAGAACTCCACCAATATCCTTTTTTTCCCTTCTCTCAATGAAAGTTAATTGAACTGAGTAATGGTTGCTAGTTGATGGCTTAAAATAAATCTTTCCTTGGCCTTTTTCTTCTTTTGCTTGATTTAACTGATTGAGTGTACTTTGCCCTGGAGAAAATTGAATCTAATTACAGAAAAGCTTTAAAAAAATTTTTAACCAACAGCTAGACTCACAGATTGTAAATAATATCATCTGAAAGGCAGGACTAGTTTCACGGGTGTATACTCTTGTGTAGTAGAACAAGATTCCTGCATTTGGTTTAATTTTCTGGTTGGCTTCTTTCCTATGCCACATTGTTTATTGTTTTTTAACAAGGAGCCCATATTCTCATTTACACTGGGCCCTGCAAATTGTCCTACTGATCCTGCTGAAAGGACTGGTGGGTGAATGACCTCTGTGGAAGCTGACAAATTACCTCACAGAATCAGTTTTGTGGCCCAGGCCTGAACCTGTGGACCTGTGGGTCAATTGGGACTTAGCCTGTAGATCAAGCATGTCAAACTCAAAGGCTAACACAGGCCAAATAAACAAGGTTTAAGTTTATGTGGGCCACAAAAAAAAACAAAAGCTTCAATTTTCATAGAAACATAGGTTTATTTCGATAGAGACATGCTGAATACAAAGGGCTGAAATAAACGGGTAATCGTTAACATAAACTAATAGAACATTTTAATAAAAATTAATATTTTTTTCTTGAACATTAACTTACCAGACACTGAATAACTGCACAAATTAATAAGTGTAACGCAAATAAACCTATTTTTCTTGTTCTCCAAAAGCAAAATATTTCCTGTTGCGCACACCAAACAAGTCAGTACAAGACTAATGACGTGGCAATCGGCTGCTAAAATATTTGCTCCTAGTATTATTGGAGAGAAAAGGTGCGCCTGTGTGTAAGGCGCGTAGGGAAATGAATGTAACATGATTATAGTAATCAGTCATTAGCGAGGTCCTTCTGGCATGACATCACAGGGCTCGGTCCACAGGTTTGGGCAGGGTTTCTGTTATGCGCTCACAGCAGGGTTCTGGTGCCTGGGTGGGGAGGCATGCGGGGTCCCTCTGGCATGCACTCACAGTACAGGGTCCTGGAGCCTGGCAAGGAGGCAAGGGAGATCTCTCTGGTATACACTCACTGAAATAGCACGCCACTCACTGCAGTGGCATGGTGGGGTTCACTTGTGACCTATGGCTAGTGAGCAGCCCACTGTGCATGTTCATTGTGGTATCTGAGGCTAGTCTGGGTGTGGTGTGGCTATGCTCTTAGACTCTGCTGCTCTCCCCTTCAAGATGGCATAGTCTCTGCACTAGAGCCACATCCGGCCTGGGAGTGCCTGTAACAGTAGCAGGGACTCCCTGTCCAAGAAAGCCTGATCTGCCAGTTCCTGAGACTCCTGCAAGACCTAACTGTCCTTATCACACATGTCCACACACTCTCCTCTCACTCCTTTACTTGCTCACATTGTCCTCCTCACTGCTATCCTGCTGGTCATCATGTTGGGATCCCCAAAGAGACTGTCTTGACTCTATTTGTCAAATATTAATTGAGCATAATGGCATGGGTCAATTTCTGGGGTCTTTGTTTTGTTCTATTGGTCTATATGTCTGTTCTTGTGCCAGAATCAGGCTACTTTGATTACAGTGGCATTGTAGTATAACTTGACACTTGGTATTGTGATCCCTCCAACTTTGTTCTTCTTTTTCAAGATTGCTATGGCTGTTTGGGGTGCAGACACCGGCTAGAGTCAGTGAAGCCGGAAGGTGGCGGCCAGAGGGAAAGCCTGGGTCCCAGGTGCTTGAGGCCCAGTGCATGAAATTCGTGCACTAGGAGGGAGGGTGTCCCTCAGCCCGGACTGCACCCTCTCGCAGTCCAGGAGCCCTCAGGGGATGTCCATAGGGAGTGGGCTTAAGTCATTAGTCAGACATCCTTAGTGCTGCCGTGGAGTCGGAAGAGGCTCCCACCATGGCTGCTGTGCTAGTCAGCCATGAGCCCGGCTTTTGGCTGAGTGGTGCTTTCCCTGTGGGAGCACACTGACCACCAGGGGATAGCTCCTGCATTTAGCATCTGCCCCCTGGTGGTCAGTGTGTGTCATAGCGACCTGCCGTTCTGCTGTTCAGTTGATTTGCATATTAGCCTTTTATTATATAGGATAATGTGTTATTATGGGCAAAGCCTCTAATTCAATTTTTTTTAGTTAGTTAAAGGGAGGGGAAGAATTGTGCCAGAATCAGGCTACTTTGATTACAGTGGCATTGTAGTATAACTTGACACTTGGTATTGTGATCCCTCCAACTTTGTTCTTCTTTTTCAAGATTGCTATGGCTGTTTGGGGTGCAGACACCGGCTAGAGTCAGTGAAGCCGGAAGGTGGCGGCCAGAGGGAAAGCCTGGGTCCCAGGTGCTTGAGGCCCAGTGCATGAAATTCGTGCACTAGGAGGGAGGGTGTCCCTCAGCCCGGACTGCACCCTCTCGCAGTCCAGGAGCCCTCAGGGGATGTCCATAGGGAGTGGGCTTAAGTCATTAGTCAGACATCCTTAGTGCTGCCGTGGAGTCGGAAGAGGCTCCCACCATGGCTGCTGTGCTAGTCAGCCATGAGCCCGGCTTTTGGCTGAGTGGTGCTTTCCCTGTGGGAGCACACTGACCACCAGGGGATAGCTCCTGCATTTAGCATCTGCCCCCTGGTGGTCAGTGTGTGTCATAGCGACCTGCCGTTCTGCTGTTCAGTTGATTTGCATATTAGCCTTTTATTATATAGGATAATGTGTTATTATGGGCAAAGCCTCTAATTCAATTTTTTTTAGTTAGTTAAAGGGAGGGGAAGAATTTTCACTTGAGCCTGAAGCTAAAATTGCCCTTAGCTCAAAAATCTGCATACCACTGAGACACATCTTGGTGAGGCTCATTCTGAACCCCCACACTGTTCTATTATGTGTATAAGTATTGGGAACCATCTTATCTCTTTAGTGAAAGTAACCCTTTGTTATGTTACAATGACTAACTTTATCTCATGAGTTGTGTTTTGGCTTCAAGTCTGTATCCAGTATTCATGCAGCAACTTCAGCTCTTCTGTTCAATATTTACCTGGCATATCTTTTATTTTATTTTCTCTAAATCTTTCTGTATTTTTATGTATTAGACAGGAATAGCCCATGGACACAGACAATAGTCTGGCAAAGGCCTGGAAGGGGCGGGTGCAGGGTGGAGGAGATCAATGGAAAAAAAAAAACTAAAACAATACTTTGCTGTAATACTTTCAACAATAAAGATACATCTAATCTAATAATAGACAAATATGCAAATTGACCATACCTCTGACACACCCATAAACCACGCCCACAAGCCACACCCACCATCCAATCAGAGCGAGTATGCAAATTAACCCAAACCAAGATGGCTACAGCCACAGAGGCAAGGTTTCCTAGGTAACAGAGGAAGCCAAGCTTTCTGCCAGCCGTTGCAGGCCTAAGCCTCCACTCAAGCTACAAAGTTTCAATTATAGAAGGTAAACAAATTCAAAGAAATGGCGGCAGAATGGAGCTTGAGAGAGCAGGCCAGGGTTGCCGCCGGCAACAGGGGAAGCAAAGCTTTTCACACACCCTGGCCGGGCCCACCCGCTTAAGGCAACAAAGTTTCAATTATAACCCCAACACAAATGGCTTCGGGCCTCGGAGGGAGCCCCAGGCTTGGCTCTGCTCCAGGCTACAAAGTTTCAATTGTAGAAGGAAAATAAATTCCAGATACCAGGGCCTCTGCTTGCATTGCCAGGGGGCGTGGCCAGCCTGCAAACCACCACAGGCCCCTCGCTCAGGCCGCCCCACGCCCCCAGGGTACCCCACCCTGATCCAGGACACCCTTCAGGGCAAACCAGCCTGCCCCCACCCCTGTACCAGGCCTCTATCCTATCTAATAAAAGAGTAATCTGCAGATTGATCATCACTGCAACACACAATATAGCTGCCCCCATGTGGTCAAAGATCCTGCCCCCATGTGGACACAGGATGGCCACCACAAGATGGCCAGCAGGAGAGGGAAGTTGGGAGGCACCTGGCATGCAAGGGAGGGCAGTTGAGAGGGACCAAGCCTGCAAGGGAGGGCAGTTGGAGGTGATCAACCCTGCAGGAGAGGGCAGTTAGGGGTAACCAGGCCGGCAGAGGAGGGAAGTTGGGGGCAAACAGGCTGGCAGCAGAGTGGTTAGGGGGTGATCAGGCTGGCAGGCAAAAGCGGTTAGGGGCAATCAGGAAGGCAGGCAGGCAAGCAGTTGGGAGCCAGCAGTCCTGGATTGTGAGAGGGATGTCCGACTGCCCGTTTAGGCCCGATCCTAGGGATCGGGCCTAAATGGGCAGTTGGACATCCCTTGAGGGGTCCCAGATTGGAGAGGGTACAGGCTGGGCTAAGGGACAACCCCCCTCCGTGCACGAATTTCGTGCACCGGGCCTCTAGTTTTAAATAAAGGAAAATATCTTAGTTGAAAAGAGTTCTATGTGAAATAATATAAGTAATTGCTCTACACTGTACTTTATATTCTCAACTCCTCTCAAAGAGATATTAATTGACCCTATGTTCACTTAATGTTAGTTGACCTTATGTTCATTGACTGCAGGACTGATTTCCGCCAGCACTGACTGCACTGACTCAGCGACCCAGCACTGACTGCTACAGGGGCTGCGATCAGACCCTGCTTTTCTCTCCCAGCCTCTGTCTGCACCTGATTGCAGCCCCCTCAGCAGTCAGTGCTGGGTCGCTGAGGTGCCCACAGCGTGGCAGTCAGTGCTGGATGACCATGACGACCCAGCATGCCTGACTTCTGGTGTTTGGTTGAGCCTTTGGTCATTTTAGACATTATGAACCCTGGCTATTTATATATATATAAATAGTATTTACCCATTTAAATACTATTTAAAAAATATGAATAATTTGAATTGGAAAATTCCTAAACTCCTATAGAATTTTCCTTAATTTGATGAACAAAATAGATCCAGAGACACAGAAGCATGAAGTAGACTCTGGATTCTCAGTGGGTAGGCAGGGGTGGGTTGATGGGTGGGAGGAGATCAACCAAGGAACTTGTATGCATACATGCATAACCCATGGACACAGACAATGGGGTGGTGAAGGCCTTGTGCGGGGGATGGAGGAAGACTAGAATGGGATCAGTGGGGTATAAAGGGAGCATATTAGTATGTAATAGTTTCAACAATAGAGATTAAAAGGTATATTTTAAAAAAAACACACAAGCAAAGTCTGGCTAAATATGAGCATGGAAGGAATGATCTGGGCTACCAGTTAGAAACATAAAATGGAGGAAAATGATATTCACATTGTCAGCAAAATTCCTAAGAATAGCAATGGTCATAAATTGGAGAAACCTGTAGAAGGAAAAAATGCAAAATACAAAACATAAAATATTATTGAGAGTATTTTCCTAAGAAGAAAAATGGATAATTAAGAAGTGTAAATTCCTTTCAAATTGATTGTTATTTTGTTTAATGCCCATCAATATTCTAAAGTATTCTTAAGGAACTTGACAAGTGACTCAAGTTTCATCTGGAAGAATAAGAATTAAAATATTATCACTATTAAATAATCCTAAACATACAAGATGGATTAACAACTAGGTACAGGGATGATTAGCTAGGGATAAGGCAAACATAGTATAACACGTAAATTTTAAACTCCTCATGAGGCTTATAGAATGTTTAGTGTATAATTTGTTGAACTGTTTTTTTATATTGAAAAAATTCCAAACAAAATGGGAGAAACTCTGGCATAACTGCCTGTTTTTATTACATCAAGTCCAAATGCCTCTGCCTGGCTTTTAAAACTCAGAATTAAAATATTATGCCATACCTGTCCAACTTTATTTTCCACTGCCCCCTATCAAGCCCTGTGCTATGACCAAGCTAATTTTCCACTGTCTGTCACTCCTGCTGTGCTCATTTTCTCTTTCATGCTTTTACTCCCACCGTTCCTCTTGACTGAGATGCCTTGGCATCTTCTCTTCATCCATTCCAGACTTTCAGTCCTCCATTCAGGTTCTGCTGGATGCAGCTGTCACTCTTGTCCATGAACTCTGATCTGCTCTCTTTATGACTTAAATGAAAACTCTGTAGTGTCTCACATTGTTCACTTGTAAGTTCTGGTCTGTTAGTCTGGTCATACATAAATGTGAACCCATCCTTGATGTTTCTTTGTGTTATTCAGCATTTAGCATACTACTATTGAATAGTAGATGATTGATCAATAATTTCTAGTTGGCTGATCAGTAATCATAGTCATGAATTCAATCACTGTATGAATCAGTTTTCTTTGTACCACTTAGTGGTATGGTGTCTATCATGCTTATGGTGTCTGGCCCACAGGAGACTTTCAGCAAATTCTTACAAGTAAACTTTTTGTTTCTCTCTGCCCTTTCTCTATTTGAATGTTTATTTTTCCATACATTATGTGTACCGAATAGGCCAGCCTTCAGGTTTTCATATATTATAAAGTATAAGCAAACAAATAAATAAACAAGCCAATAAATAAATAAATGAACAAGCCACACATTCACTAGAAACAGTGAAATTTCAAAGGTAAAACCACTTTTCAAAAAAAAAAAAGAAAGAAAGGAATAAAGCTCTTTGCGACTTGTATCTAGAAGGGGTGCTTTCCTGTGGCTACTGTGACATGAAGGGCAGATTATGTATTAGTTTTCTATTACTTATATAACAAATTGCCACAGATTTATTATTTTCCCATTCTAAAGGTCAGATATCCACAATGAGTCTTTCAGGGCTAAGATCCAGGTGTCAGTGGAGCTGTGTTCATTCTAGTGACCCTAAGTGGACTCAGATGTGGCACATTCCAGAACTTCAGGGAAGCCAGTGTGGCTGGAAAAGAGCCAGAAGGAATATAGAAGACAGGCTTGGAGGGATATGGGCTGGGGTAGATTACAGAGGAATTTCTAGACCACAAAAGGCATGAGATAGGGAGCAATTGGAGGCTTTTGAGAAGAAGACTGTTTTCAAAAGGATTCTTGTCACTGTTGAGTGACTGCGGACTTAAGGGTCCCAGGTGAAAAGATTTTTAGGGTTGGGTAAGAACAGAAGCCAGGTGACCAGGAAAGAGGTCATCCAGGTGAGAGATGTTGATGGTTTGGACCAAGGCAGTTGCAGTGTGTAGTGATGAATACATTGCAAAGATTGAGCCAACAGAATTTCCTGATGGAGAAGGTATTAACTGTATTGAGACATAGAGAGAGATAGAGAGAAGAGAGAACCTAAAGGGAAAAACAAGTGAATTCTCCCTTTGAACTACACTTGGAGTATCCAGACTGGAATGAATTACACAAAATTATCGTCAGTGGTGTGAAGTAGGAGAGCCTAAATACCTGTAAATAGGACATTTTTCATTTCACTATCTGCTGCTGAATATTTGAATCATTTCCAACAAAATTACAGTATATTACTTGTATAACTTCTTAAAAAACTAATTAATACTGACAACTTTTTCCAAGAATACTTTTCATCTTGTTAGAGGTGTAGGTTAATTGAGACAAATATTTAGCATCTGGAGTTGGCAGAGTCACTGCAAAGTACCATGAAACCACCTGATAAATATAGGATTATAAAAAATGCAATCAAGAATGGAACAATTTGTCCTAGCTGGTTTGGCTCAGTGGATAGAGCATCGGCCTGTGGACTGAAGGGTCCCAGGTTCAATTCTGGCCAAGGGCACATGCCTGGGTTGCGGGCTTGATCCCCTGTGGGGGGCGTGCAGGAGGCAGCCGATCTATGATTCTCTCTCATCATTGATGTTTCTATCTCTCTCTGCCTCTTGCTTCCTCTCTGAAATCAATAAAGAAATATAAATATATATATATATATATATATATATATATATATACACACACATATATATGTACATACACATATATATGTGTATGTATGGAACAATTTAATTTTTTTTGACTCAGTATATTGATGTATAAATACAATTGAGGTTAATAGATATACAATTATAGATTATGGTGCATTTATTAGAAGAGAAAAAATTTACTGATGAAAAAAAATAGTGATCAATCTGTATTGTTAGAATGCTTGAAAGGAGAGAGGTACAGCAGACTGCCTTGTATTTTTTTCTATTGCAGTCCTATAATGCCATTTTATTTGATGAATTCCGTATACATTTCAACATTTTTCACATTGATGTGGGAGTGCAACTAATTTGACCACATGTGGCCCTGAGATGATTTTCCCCCAGACTATTAAGCCTTTCCTTACACACAGAGGCTTGTCTGGTACTGAATATATTTTCTGAAACACAACATATGTAAAAAATAAATTAAATGCTTTTTATGGAAATTAAGATTTAGCTAAATATTTGCACATGAAAACAAAAATGCCTTTGGGTTGTTCTGTGGACTAAGTGCAATAATTCTGGAAAAGTGTACTCTAAGCTCTAAAGCACTGCCCTTATCGACTTCTGAAGAGCTTTGAGATATTCCAGACATGTGGATTTTTAGGTATGCATGGTATACCCACTTAAATACTATTTTTAAAAAGTGAGTGATTTGAATTGGAAAACTCCTAAACTCCTATAGAATTTTCCTTAATATTTTGGCTCCTTCTTCCCTATTCTGGATAGTGATAGTCTTTCTTGTCCTAAACCCATGTCAGAAACAATATTTCTTTCTCTCCATTGTGTGCACTGCTAAGTCTTGTTGATCTACTTTCTATGCTGCTAAGTGTGAATTCAAATGGTTCTAGTTTTATAAAGGTAATCTGGATTCTAAACTATATATTCTATAACATCACCAGAAGGATATAGAACAGCTCCCAGGAATCATACACATTAATATTTCTGCAGTGAAACATACAAATAGTCACACCAAGTAGGGTAACTAAAAATTATGCATACTCTCATATCAGTTTGGGGCAAGTATTGCCACAGAAAACTTTAGGGCAGTCAGGTTTTGCTAGAAAATAAGTTAGTAAGAATTACTTTTTCAGTGTTCAGAGTTTTTGGCTTTGGAATTCAGGATAAAGGATTTTGGAATTCAGGTTAAATGATTGTGGGCCTGTTGTATAATAACTTCTGTTGTGCTTGATGCTATAGTTCTCCCATTTACAGTTCATCCTTTACACTAGCAAACAATTTCAACGTTTTGTCTACCATTGCTTCAGACAAGGTTCTGGCCTGTGCACATGCAGCCCTCAGCACTTCCACCTGCTACACCTCTACCTTCCACAGTGGGCTCCGCACTGGCACCTGAGTGATCAAAGGTGCACATTTGATTACATGCTATGTCACTAATTTTGTCAGTGGCCCCATCACTGCCCACTAGAGAGATTTCTAGCATGAAACTTTCCAATTTGGGGTTCTCATTGATTTGACTCCTACCTATACAGTTTCACATAGTCTTTTGTTGTTTCTATCTCCTTCCTTCTTCACTTTCAATCTAAGACTTACAGCTCACTGATTGTCCTTATCTTTTCCAACTCTGGGCTCATTTGTTATTAAAATGCCCTAAATGCATCTTCCCACACCATCGTCAGGAAGACCACGTAATTTGGCTTTGAATAAAATTTTTATACAGATATTACAAAAAATAATTAAAAATTCTAATTGATTTTTCATCTACAGGAGGTATACCAGATATTACTCAGTGAACTTAGGTCATTATTCAATTGTCAAAAATTACTGTGAAGAATAGCAATTTACTTATTATTATAATCCTATCTAATAAAGAGGGAATATGCTAATTGACTATCACACCCTCACAAAGGTGGTGGTGCCCACAGCCAATAAGGAGAGAATATGCTAATTGACTGCCACACCCTCCAAGATGGCAGCACCCACAGCCACAAGATGGTGGCGCCCAGTTCCCTTAGCCCCGCTGGGGCAGCAGGTGCATGGCGCGGCCAGGCCCGCCCCTCCGGTGGGTCCGGCCACTCTGCGCTCCTGTCTTTGGAGTCCCCCAGTCTCCTCAGTCCCCCAGCCACCTAGGGCCAGCCCAAGGCACAGGCAAGCCTCAGATAGCAGCTGCCCAGCTGCCCAGGGCTGGCCCAAGATGCAGGCAAGCCTCAGATGGTGGCTGCCCAGCCACCCAGGCCACCCGAGACTCAGGTAACCAGGGCCAGCAGAGGTTTGCGCTGCCGGCAGTGGCAGCAGTAGAGGTGTGATGGAGGCATCACCTTCCCCTAATCACCGGTTGCCTCCTGCCCTGAGGGCTCCCAGACTGTGAGAGGGGGCAGGCCGGGCTGAGGAACCCCGATCCAGTGCATGAATTTTCATGCACCAGGCCTCTAGTAAAATAATAGTTATGAAAAAAAATAAAATTCTTTTTTTCTCATGTCAGCTTAGTGAATTCATGCTCATTGTTCATGATGCAGCTCATACATCTCAGCCCTTTGGAAGCAGTTTATCATTCCTTTTTAAAAACCCTGAACAGGTTTTATGACACACAGAGGGAATGGGTCTCAGTCCTTCTTGGCTCCTGCCTTCCTCATGGCTGCAAGGACATTGCTCAGCACCTCTCTCTTCCTCTGGGCACAGATGTGTGTCCCTACCCTTTTCTTGGTGAACTTTAGGGCCCTATTACACTTAGAGACCTTGAGCAGCTCCCTGGTGCTACTTATAGGTGGCAAAGACAGATACCTCTGGGATCATGTTCCTCAGGAACTTTGTGTGCTTGATGAAACGCCTGCTGGGGTGACTGTGCCTTGGTTTGCTGATGGTCTTGGTCTGTGTGAGGCGACGTCCTGTGTGGTTCAGGGTTCAGGATCTGGAGAAGGGCCATGGGCAAATGACAAGACAAGAAATAATAATTTGGAAATAATGGGGGGCCAGGTGGAGAGTCCAATGCAAGAGGAAGGACTTCTCTGGTGTCCAGGCCTTGCCAACCTTTTATTCAATTTTGGATACACATATTGCCCTTAGTCAGGCAGGCAATTCCGGTAAAAGACAGACTCTCTTAAAGGTCAGTAAATATTAGTAAAGATTTACTTTGAGACTATTTGGTCAGGAAATTGCTTGAGCCACCATTGTCTCGACTGAACAATCAGTGCATAGCTTTGGCCCTTGCTAGAGCTCAAGGTTCACCAGCGTTCTGAGCTCCTTGTTTACACTTTTCTGATAGTGAAGACAATGGGTAGCTTCCAACATTGGTCACCTGTGACCCTTGTTGAGACCACTGCCACAGTATAGCTCAGGGCCATGGTTGCTGTTCCTTAATGCTTGATGTGGCCAGGGTGCATGGTTGACTGAGTTAATGATTCTTTGTATTGCTAGGGTGGCTAGTTTATATATAAACTAGGGGCCCAGTGCATGAAATCATGTATCTTGAAAGGAACTGTGGGCCGTGAAGCTGCAGTGGGCACAGTGCAGGTCTTGGCCCATCCTCTGTGTCCCCACCTGGCCCCTCCTGCCTTGGCCCCTGGTCTCCTGTATGCCAGCAGCCCCGCTCCTGCCGCCACCGCTCCCACGCACTGAGGGCACTGGCCCTGCTTGCACCTGCTGACTGTGTGGAGCAATTGGGGCTGGCACCATCAGAGGGTGCGAGCAGTAGCTGCTGCCCCGATTTTCCCTCAGGAGCAGGGGGATGTGGAAAAGCCCTCAGGGACGATTGGAGCTGGCAGCAGCCACTCCCACCTGCTGCCGGCGCCTGGTGCCGGCCCCGATCACTCAGCACCAGTGGCAGGTGTGAGTGGTGGCTCTGGTTCCAGCAACGGGTGTGAGTGGGGCTGGTCCTGGCAGTGGGTGCGAGCGCTGGGAGGGACTGCAGTGCATGGAAGGAAAGAATTTTCAGTAACCACCAGAGGCTAGCCCCGATGACAGTGACTGGTGCCCTACCTTGGTCTGGCCCCCTGCTCACCTGCTCCATCATGCCACTGTGGCCATCGCCTGCCATGTTCTGTGCTCTACCAACACCCACCATGTTCTGTGCGTGACCCCTGGTGGTCAGTGCACGTCATAGCAACTGGTTGTTCGGTTGTTCTGCCGTTTGGTCTATTTGCATATTAGGGCCATATGTATATATATGCCTATACAGCATTAATGACTATTTAAAGTTGTATTTCCAACTAGGCTGTGTTCTTCCTGAGGGCAGAGACCATGCCTCCCTATTCTCTTTTTTTCTCAGTTTCTAACTCAGGACTTGGGTCTTTGTTTGTCTGTTTTTAAGAATATTTTATTGATTTTTTCGAGAGGGATAAAGGGAGAGAAAGAGAGAGAGAAACATTGATGTGAAAGCACAACATTGATTGGCTGCCTCCTGCATGCCTCCTATCAGATATGAAGCCCACAACCTGGACATGTGCCCTTAACCAGGAATCGAACCAGCAACCTCCTGGTGCAAGGGATGACACCCATCCAACTGAGCCATACCAGCCAGGGCCTGAGTGTATTTTTAATAAACATTAATTGAAGGAATGACTAAGTGGGGTACAGTCACACCTTCAGGTCAATGTTTCCTGGAAAGTGATCTAAGGACAAGTTGTTGAAGAAACACCCAGGGTCTTAAAAAACTTCCATATCGCTGTGTCCAATCCTGACTAGGCCCAAGGAGAATTCCAGAAGGAGGCTCTGGAATCTGCACTTAAAAAGTTTTTTTTTGTGTGTGTGTGTGTCTAGTTTTTGTTTTTGTATTGATTACAGGGAGAGGAAAAGAGAGAGAAATCCATTTCTTGTTCCACTTATTTATGCATTCACTGGTTGATTTTTGTATGTGCCCTGACCAGAAACACAGCCTTGGTGTATTGAGACAATGCTCCAACCATCTGAACTACCTGGCCAGATTCCTGGAATCTGAGCTCCTCTGAAGACTGAGCATCATTGTTGAGGGCCTTTGAAGCATGTGGAATTTGTAGTTGGGAATGAAACTGTTTGACCTTAGGCAGCAATTTTCAACCTTTTTCATCTCATGGCACACATAAACTAATTACTAAAATTCTTCAGCACACCAAAAAATAGTGTTTTTTGCTGATCTGTTTTTTTGTTTTGTTTTTTTTTGTTTGTTTTTTTAAAGGTATCATTTTGATTCATTCACACCAGATGGCTTTGGTTGTTGTCATTTTTTTTTCCATTTGACAATCAAAAGGAAAAGAGGTCAGTGTCCCTGACTAAATAGTCACATGTTGCAGGTTTTAATTCTTGTGGCACACTGGTTGAAAATCACTGACCTAAAGCAATTTTCCTCCACTGCCCACTTAGTAGTTTTTCTGCCTACCCTTGACAATGGTGGTCGCATACCTCAGCTGTTCTTTAGGCCCTATTTTCTCTCTATTTTCCAATCTTCTGTTTCTAATCTATTTTGTAACAAGAAACCAGACAACGGTAATTAACAGCATCTCATCCCCTGATCTTGACAACAATTCTGAGGTACAAGGGACTTCAAGTATATAAAAGTTAGTGGGTGACATAATATTTGTTATTTATATCAATGTTGACTCTGGTTCAGGGTTTGAGGGCATTTTCTATGGAATAAAGGGCAGAGTTTTGCTTATGGCCTTGACGAAAATTATTTTGGCTGCTTAGAAGCTCTTTTCACACTTTCCTCTTTATAGTTCTGGTTTGGAGAGCTGAGGTTTCTGGACAGATGATACAGAAAAAAGTGTTAGTGGTATTGTTCTGCCCAGTGACAGTTTAACTAGGACAGAATGAGTCCACCTTCTTCATGGGAATGCAGGACTAAGAGTCTTTTTATCACCAGAGGGCATATTTGAAAAGGAAATGTAACTTTCCCTCATTCTTCCTTTGTATTATGACTTTATATAATAGCACATAGGAATTACTATTTTATTACCTATTTTTTAAGTAAAAAATTACCTATTTTTTAAGTAAATATAAATCTGTGTCTGATTTCCTCTTTCCATCTGAAACGTTGGTGAAAAGTCCAATTTTGGGTTACTGTTACCAGTGGGCCCATCCCCTTACTTTACAAGAATTCAAAGGTTGTAGTTCAGAAATGTTTAAATGCCTGTGTCTATGGCTGCGTAGTGGAGGAAAGTTGGGAAGCTCCCTCCATCAAGCCTGGAGTTCTTTTACTAAGGTGTCTGGTTTCCTGGACTTGGCCATTTATTGGCAGCCTGACAGAGCCCTTACTAACTCCAGGGTCCTGGTCTAGGTAGAGGACAGATTTTTGTCACCTGAAGAAGTGTTCTCCCTGTACTTTTCTGAATCCCAGTGGAGCCTTGGTGTAGGCCATTATCCCCAACTGCAGTGTAAAGCATTAGTCCTCATCCTCTCTGCTTCCGATATGACACAATCCCAATGTTTACCAGCTCTCTCATGGGAAGGAGCTTCATAGACAGGAAATGACTTCCTTTTAAGTTTATACTGGTAAAAGAGCTCCCAACAATAGTCGATTGGCTTTTTTAAAAATAACTCACTATATTATATGTATAAACACATGGGAAAAACAAGATGGGAATAGATTAGTTTGAGAGGCTTGCCAGACCTCATGTGTAACTTTTGACCATGGTTTGTTAGTTCCAGTGGTCATTTTACCTTCATTCTTGTTCCCATTTCTGTGGAATAAGGGCAGATGGGACCTCCCAACAAGCTGAGTTACTTTTTTGCTCTCTAACCAGTAATGTTAATAGTTACCATATATTCTATGACTAGTAGCCCGGTGCACAAAATTCGTGCACATTGAAAGGGAATTAATTAGATGAAATATTTTAATATTGCTATTTGCCCTTTCTCTATAATAAAAGTGTGAGAGATAAAAGAAAATGAGTACAATGTATATGAAAATAATACATAATTTTATTAATAACTAAACAATAACAAAATGATATAACAACAACAAACTCATAATATAGAAACAACATTGCTGCAAATAATGACTGATAAAGTGATTAAACTTATTCAAATATCTCCCTGTATACCACATTAAGAGTAAAAACACTTTCAGAGTGCTTGACTAATTTCCCTTGAGATAAAGTATTTACAACTTTAACATTAATGTAACATGCTCTTTGAACTCAAGAGAAAGCAACAGCCGTAACTGGTTTGGCTCAGTGGATAGAGCGTTGCCCTGTGGACTGGAAGGTCCCAGGTTCGATTCCGGTCAAGGGCATGTACCTTGGTTGTGGGCACATCCCCCGTAGGTGTGCAGGAGGCAGCTGATTGATGTTTCTCTCTCATCGATGTTTCTAATTCTCTATCCCTCTCCCTTCTTCTCTGTAAAAAATCCATAAAATACTTAAAAAAAAAAGAGAGAGAAATCAACATATAACTGACCATGTCCAAAAACAGGTTCAGATAGGAATATTCCTACTCTGTCTAGAGTTTGTCCTTGTGATTTATTAATAGTCATCATAAATGTTGGCATAACGGGAAGCTATCTTCGAATTAATGGGTGGCCAGTGTCAGATGGGGACAAATCAATTCTTGGAATCAGAACAATCTCTCCCTCTGCAGATCCTGTTAATATTTCAGCTTTGATAATGTTAGGTCACAATCTTTTGATAATAAATCTGGTATCATTACAAAGACCCCATTTACTATTAAGATTTCTCAATAGCATGATGATTGCACCCACTTTCAATTTTAATTTATGACACGGCATTCCAGAAGGAGTAATACTATTAAGAAATTCAATAAGAAAATTTTCCTTTTCAGCATCATCTGTTGAGTCAATGGAATCATCACTCAAATAGGTGTGAAAATCTCCATCAAGTATATCCAAAATTTCTTCATTTAATTTTTGAACGTGCTCATTTTTTGGACAAAGAATTGCAAGTTTAGATATATTTTTAATATTATCTATAGATATACTATTTCCAAAGGTGGCTTTAATAATAGATCCATTAAAAATCATTTCATGGGGAATTTCAATAATATCCATTCCTAAATGAAAACTGCTATCAAGTTTGCCATCTCCAAGTTTTACTAACCATTCACTATAAGCAGAATCCTCTGATCTCATATTTGTTTTAAGAGACAACTGTCTGAAACATCCCCAAACACTACAGTACTTTAAACTTGTTTGTACTATGGCCAATCGTAAAGCATGGTGAGACAAATATCCCCTCTGAAAAGAACTTTCCCACCAAATGCAACATTCAAATTAGCGCCAGCGAGACCTTTATATGTATGGCACGTGTGCGAGTCAAAGTTTATTTTTAAATTTCCAGTGTGTGTCAAATGTACCGGTTGGTCGGACGGATGGACAAATGTCGGTCACTAGCCTTTTATCTATACAGATTATGAGTCATGATTTTACCTTTTTAAAAAATTATCCTTTAATACCTCCAAAGCACAATGAGTAAGAATCTGAAGGTTTATGTGGCTTTTATTTGGTTTCTAGGACAAAGTTCTTTCCTTTACCCACCACTCACTTCTCTCCTTTTACTCTTGAATGTTAATTCCAACATAATTTTTGTAACACCTCTTGAAAAGGATCCCACCAAGTTTTTGATAGTCCACATGATAAAACTTACAGAAAAATACAGCATGAGACTTTCATTGTATCACTAACTTCTTCATATAAATCTGTAATTCCTCAGTCTCTATAGAATGAAAAAGGAAAATAAAAGTGCCTTCTCTCATTCCAAGGCCTTTCTCAGTCAGGCAACCACAAAAAGAATGAGCCTACAATTCATGCCATGTAATCTCTATCAGGCATAATTCAAATCAAATCCCATCAGGCAAAGTCTGGGATAATTAAAATGTATAAGAGAACAGTGGTGACCTGGGGGAGAACTTATGAAACCTTGTCTCCTGCTTTTTCTGAATATTATTTTTGTTATGCTAGACTCCAAGCCCCTATCCAGGACCTGGTCAGGCGGCTGGTGGCGCTAACCCACGCCGCCTGCCCTGGTCCGTCATCCCTGATAGGGGCTTTGAGTCAGCCATGGCTGGCAGCGGCTGATTGTGGACCTGGTCAGGCAGCCGCCCCCACAGCCATCTTTGCTGGTTTAATGTGTATATTTTGATTGGCTGGTGGGTGTGGCTGGTGTGTGTAGCGAAGGTATGGTCAATTTGCATATTACTGTTTTATTAGGTAGGATAGGCCAAATACTGTTCAAAGATCTTCCTCTAAATTTTAAAATTCCACAAGCTATTATCATCCCCATTTAACAGATGAGGCTCACATACAGGCAGTATATAGTAGAGGCAGGATTTGAAGTAATCCTATATAATAAAAGCCCAATATGCTAAGTGTCCGGTCGGCCATTCAACCAATCAAAGTGTAATATACTAATGTTATGCTAAGGCCGCTCAACTGTTTGCTATGATGTGCACTGACCACCAGGGGTGGAAGCTCCGACCTGTAGCTTAACTTGCTGCTGGAGTCTGGCCAATCGGGACTGAGTGAGATGGGCTGGACTTGCACTGGAGCCCTCTCGCGGCCCCTTCCCGGCTGGCCAACCTCACACATCCCTCCCTGACCATGATTATGCACTGGTGGGGTCCCTTGGCCTGGCCTACATCTTCTTGCAATCCAGGACCCCCCAGGGGATGTTGGAGAGTTGGTTTCGGCCTGATGGTGGAATAACCAGTCGCTATGATGTGCACTGACCACCAGGGGTCAGACGCTCAATGCAGAAACTGTCCCTGGTGGTCAGTGTGCTCCCACAGGGGGAGCGCTGCTCAGCCAGAAGCCGGGTTCATGGCTGGTGAGCACAGCGGCTGTGGTGGGAGCCTCTCCTGCCTCTATGGCAGCGCTAAGGTTGTCTGGCATCCCCCGAGGGCTCCCAGACTACAAGAGGGTGCAGGCCAGGCTGAGGGACTCCCCCTGAGTGCAGGAATTTCGTGCACTGGGCCTCTAGTGTCTACATAATGTGCTTTGAGAAATTTGCTTTAATGCATACATGCTGAGCAAATTAGTTTTAGCTTTGATTGTTATTTTATTTCTTTTTAATTTCCTCACTTCTTCTTTTTAAAAATTCATTTTGGTTTGCTTGTCTGTGCTGAATTAATTTCTATGTTTTGGATATTCTTTTTTTATATACCCCCATTCTGCATGTAGAATGTAGAACTTTAATAGTGGAGCCTAGAGATAGTCATATTGAACATTCTAATTTTCCTTTCTCCCTTAAAAAGAATTTCTGAATTATATATTCATTACACTTTTGCCAACCACCTACATGAATCTGCTTTTCACTAGGATCTACTATGGCTGAAACATCAGCATCAGAGTGGTGGCATTGTCTCAGGACATCTATCAGTTGTCTCTCAAGGAGCCTCATTGGGTGAGGCGTGTTAATTTATCCACAGTTAATTAGGCTAACTTGTGACAAAGCCAGTGGTCTCAACAAAATAAACATAAATTTTATAAAAGAGGACTGGATAATTTCCCAACAAATATCTCACTTTTAAAAAAGTAATTTCATCCCCAGACCTCTCACACTTAATGTCTTAGGTATAACATAATCATAATAGACCCTCACTAACAAATCTGTTGCAAGAATGAATGATTTGCTGAACTTGTCTCAACCTGATTTGAATATATTTTTGGTTATATGACCAAATAATTATATAGACCATAAACCAATGCACCCTTTTTGGATTCGTTTTTCCTATAAAAGGAGAAAAATTGAGTTTTCGGGGGGTATGAGGCTTGAATCCCATTGTTGCTTCTGATGCTGCTAGGCCAGGGATAATTTCTCTAGATTTTCTAGATCTTCATCAGCCCTTCTGGTAACTGAGGAGCCTGGATGAGATGGTTGCTAAACTCCTCTTGCTTTTAAGTTTACTGAGTATGCCTCTTTCTGTTCATTCCATTTCAGTGGTTTAGATCTACCACTCAGGGCAAATAAATAGAATTCATACAGAGAATTTGGCTCAATAATTAGAACTTATACAAAGAACTCATCATCTATGTATTAGGATGGCAGGTTGTTGTTTAGATCTTCTATAGCTGCAGGAGGAACAATAATAGTTACCATATGTATCTTAGCAGGGCTGGAAGGAATTATCTGTAACTTTCTTTTGAGTTTTTAAATGCTTAAATGCTTTTGAGTTTGATTCTATATGAAATGTGTGTGCTGGTCATAGGGTCTCAGGAATAAATTTATGTGCCATGCCAGCACAGCCCAAGAGTTCAGTGAGCCTGAGAGGGGGTGGGTGGGTGGCGAAGGATTAAAGAAAAGACAGACAGGAGAATAAGCTGGGTCTAGGTGAATCTCCTGTGCCTGGCTGAGGCCACAGAGAGAGATCCAGACGGCAAGCTGAGCCTTTATTTTATAGCCAGAGGTAAACAAGGTAGTGGTCACCATAGTTACAATGTTCTTGTGAGTTTCACTTGTTTTGGCAGCACTTGCTGCACCTCGCACAGCCTATTAGCTACCCAGATAAGATCTAGGGAGAGTCATAAGGTCAAGCTTAATTATGCTAAGCGGGCTGTGCCCTCTAAGCTGGGACTTGTTTGTGGCTTTGCCAACAGGTCAGTCCGAGACTTAACCCTATAGCTGCTCCCTACAAATTTAGATGTGATTGTATAATATAAATGTATGTTTATTTAAAAGTTGTTACCAACCCTAACATCACTTTCTATTGAGGAGGCATGTTGATTTTTGAGACCACAATTAATCACCAACTGGGTAAAACATTCACACAAGATCTCAACCAAGTGCCTTTGCCCAACCTTGACTTTAGTTGCAAACGTGGTGAAGAGTTTCAGGTCACCTCTTACTACTAGTATGATTGAGTCCTAATTGTCTGCAGTACCCTTGATACCATACCCTTAAATAGACTTTAACTTCTTTCCTAATTCTATCTGCTTCCTTGGATCACTTCATACATAAACAACTTGCACCCAGGTTTATATCTCAGGTCTGCACTTGGGGTGAACATAACCAAAACAAGATCATGTAAATATCTGAAATAAATTTAGGACAGGAAGAACAAATTGTGCTGTTCTCTAGAAGCCAAAATAAATACCCTTTTAAGAGCTCATAATCCTAATCCTATCTAATAATAGAGTAACATGTAAATTACCATCACTCCGATACACCCACGATTGGGCGGCAGGAGCCTGGGGGGCGGGACTCGGGGTGGCCTATCCTGCCATTGAGAGGCACGGATCCACTGTCACTAAGGGGGGCTACCCTGCTGTTGAGAGGTGCAGGGGGCGGGACTCCTGCCCCCTGTGCCTCTCAACGGCCAGATCCGCGGCCGCTGAGGGGGCCTGCCGTGGACACCCAGCTGCGCCTCTCAACGGCAGGGTAGCCAGGTGTCCACGGCAGCCCCCCTCAGCGGCCATTGCGAGACACAGGGGGCGGGAGTCCTGCCCCCTGCGCCTCTCAATAGCAGGGTAGCCCCCCTCAGCGGCCGCGGACCATCAAAAGTGGAGGAGCTGGGTGCCTGTCTGCTCCGGCACAAGGCCTTTCAGAAGCCTCCGCTGAGCCGGAGGCTTCTGAAAGGCCTGGTGCACCAGCGGACAGGCGCCCAGCTACACCGCGAAAAGCGAAAGCGTGTAGGGGACCCTACACGTGCATGATTCAATCATGCACTGGGCCTCTAGTTATAAATAAAAACTTAAATGATCTTGGCTCTAAAAAAGAGATCTTCGGTGCCCCATGAATTTTAAATGTATTTGGGCTCATAAATTTTAACACTTAAAGAGACTTGAATTCAGGTAATAATGAGAGCACTTGTTCTTCAGAAAGTCTGGGGTGGTTCAGAAGAGCAACCCAGTATCTCGTAGCAGCTAAACAGTGCAGAAGAGAAGCTACAGTAGGAACACTTTTTGTTGATATCTGACTCTTGGTCTCATATCTTAGAAACTCCTCATGTCATTAACAATTTTTGTTCTCATAAGATTCCCATATAAAAGGGAAAGCTGTCATTTATTTAAGATTCATCCAAAGAATTTAAGAGAATGTGAGTTGTGAATTCCAAAATATACTTTCCACATGAAACTGTGCTTTGTTTCCTCAACTTGACTGGATTCCTTCGCATTCAGATAAGCATAGACCTAGAAGAGACTCCTTGTAAAGATCATTGACTTTATATCCTTTATTATACACTTGAGAGAAAAGAGGCTTTGACTTATCTGGGGTAAGATAGCAACAGCAGATGAGACCCAGGTTTCCTGCCTCAGTCTTCTGCTGCAATGAATAGAATCATAGTAAATCCCGAGGTTCCAACTGGGTGTGAAAACTCCCCATAATGTGTTGGTTCAGGTGGACATACTGATGTTAAATATCAAAATGGTAGAACAGAGCTAGGATTGGTGTGTATACCATTAAGGGAAAACATGAAAGCCATTTGTTTTTGCAAGGCACCTGCAAAAATAATAAATAATTAACAAATGCATTTTGTCTTATTGCATATTTACTGGGGCAAATGCCATCTATATTAATAAAAGGGTAATTTACAGGGGGAAAGTTAGGGAGAGGTGGGGGAGATAAGAGATCAATCAAAGGACTTGTATGCATGCATATAAGCATAACCAACGGATGCAAAACTCTGGGGGGTGAGGGCATATATGGGAGTGGGTTGGGGGGTGGCAATGGTAAGATATGTACACATATAATACCTTAATAAAAAAAATAGAAAAAAAAAATAAAAGGGTAATATGCAAATTAGACCAGACATCTTCCAGACATCCTTCTGGACAAAGCCACCATGGCGGGGGCCGAGGCAGAGGCAGTTAGGGGGTGATCAGGCTGGCAGGGGAGGGCAGTTAGGGGCAACCAGGCTGTCGGGGGGTGGGAGGGGCTATCAGGCAGGCAGGCAGAGTGTTTAGGGGCAATCAGGCAGGCAGGCAGACGAGCAGTTAGGAGCCAGTGGTCCCAGATTGTGAGTGATTGGGCTTAAACTGGCAGTCGGACATCCCACAAGGGGTCCCAGATTGGAGAGGGTGCAGGCCAGGCTGAGGGGGACCCTCCCCACCCCCGTGCACGAATTTCGTGCACCGGGCCTCTAGTTGACTATAAAACTTGAGAAAGAATTTAGTTATATTATTAATGTTCTCAATTTAGAACAGAATCTACAGATGTTTCTTTCAAAATCATTATTATTGTAAATTAATATTCAATGTTAAATTCTAAAAGTTTATATAAATTATGTCTGAAGTTACTTGTTTTTCTGTGGATTATTTGAACATTTCTTATGCCCCAATTTATTTCTCACTTGTCTTCCTGGTGCCTAAAATTTTTGCCTTTGGTTTTTACCCTTTGAATTATCATTATGATGAACAGCTACAGGGATCTCAGTCACAGACAATGGTTTATCAGCTTGAATTACTTATTAATGTTCTACCAGAGAGGAGAAGCTTGAGAGAATATAAGTAAGTTTTGATGGAAGCCGAAGAAAAGAGTACCAAGAAAGGGTACTCCGTATCATGGTGAAGAAAAAGCAGAAGCAAAAGTTTTAAAAACGATAGGTATGCACAGAGAATAATAGAAGCTGTTGAATAATAATATTGCCTAGCTCATAATTTTGTCTAGACTTTGCTCTGATGGCTTATACTTGTTTTTTTTTATTTTTAATAACAACACATTCATAACATTTACAGAGTGTATTACAGGTTAACAAGCACAGCCATAGCCATGGACTCATTTAAGTGACTTTTCAGTTAGCCAGGACAGGTTCTAGTCGCTTCGGAGACAATAAAATTGAGGCACAGAGCTATCAACTGACTTGCCGAAGTTTATGTAACCAGTGAGTAGGAAAGCTAAGATGGGGACTTGCATCTTTTAGTTCTGAACCCAATACTCTTTCTCCTGTCTGGATTGAGTAGGGAAAACATTTATGCTTCAGAGTCAGGTAACCCAGGCTTGAATTTGCCACTTTTTTTTTTGCCACAACATGCCAGTGTTGTG
This sequence comes from Eptesicus fuscus, assembly GCF_027574615.1. NCBI lineage: Eukaryota > Metazoa > Chordata > Mammalia > Chiroptera > Vespertilionidae > Eptesicus > Eptesicus fuscus. Next base: position 9,212,238 of record NC_072480.1, on the reverse strand, counting down.
GCCTTGGGCATGTTACCAACTGCCTTGAATCTGTTTCTTCATCTATGAGAAAGAGGGAATAATAATACCTACTTTGTAGGCTTGTTGTGAGGATTCCATCAGGTGAAGCAAGAAAACAGCTTAATGCCTGAACATGGCAGGTACTTAATACATAGAGCAATAAACACCTGGAAAAGATATCTACTATTCCTACTTCATAGAATTTTCCTATATTTAAAGGTTAAATGATGAATGAGGACAACTTTCCAGTTTATTCAATGATACAGTGTCTCCTTGACTTACTTTAATTCAGAAAACTAGCTCCCGTGAAAATGTGTGTGTGTGTGTGTGTGTGTGTGTGTGTGTGTATGAATGCACTGTGCATGTCTTGGTGTACACCTGTACAAGTGTGTTCACAGGCACCTATGTGCATGTGCTGAGGATATAGTAGCAGCTGGTTATCTGTGTTCCTAGGCTATGTGTATCCAGAAATGTGATCAAATATGGAGCATTTGTCTGCTGAACATAACTGGAACCTGGATCATGACCATAAATCTAACTCAACCAGGTGGGCCTGAACTCCAGAAACACAGGCTCTCTGCTCTCTAAGTATTTTTATGGTACTTGGAATTCCCAGCCTGGAAGGTTTAGAGCAACTGTCTTCAGTAGACACAGCTATGGATTCACAAAATTATGTTTATTTTTTAGTATACTTTATTTACAATTACAGTATTCATTCTTTCTTGAAATATTTTAGAATAGAATTGATTAAAATAATTACATAAATAATATCAACTTTTTGTGATATATGGCACAGAATAATTTAACACTTTATAAATACATTTCATTGATGCACAAATGGGAAAAGCACCCTTTGCCAAAAGCAGTACAATAACTTAGTTCCATTTGGCTACAGACGCACTTTAAAAACTGACCATGAGATGGCACTGTGGCCAAGGGATTAAGTATGTCTTAAACAGAGTTTTCCCTAATTATGGCATTTAATTTCTTTCCTTAAATACAGAATAATCTGCTATTCTACTTAACGTAGAGTACAATTGGTTACTTTATTTTAAAGTATTGACTAGGACAGTGTTCTTTAATTACAGATCTATTAATCATTCAAGGACTGTATTTCACTGGGGTAAGGGGTGTATTTAAAAAGCCTCAGTAGTCAGGAAGTCTCTGGACTAAACAAAGGGCCAAAAGATACCATATTATCTAAGATCAATCAACTATATAGAAGGAACATTGTTTTCCCAACCCTCATAGACTTGTGCTACAGTCTTCCCATAAAATTAGGTCAACTTCGAGTTTATTTAAATAACTGATACTTGTTACATTTTAATCTGCTTTGACAGCAATGGAAAGTCATAGAAACATTACAACATGAATTCACATTTAAAACAACATGATACAAACATGCACACATATGTATATACTGAGTGTTTTCATTAATGACTTGCTTTTCCTCCATATAAATATGTAAATATTGAGTGAAGTGCATGGGAACATGTCTGCACATGTATACAGATACATGTTTGCCTGTAATATACACTTGAATTATAGATACATATGGAAAGAAAAACATACACGTTTGTAATATATATGTACTCTCCAAAGACATCTGTCAGGTAGTATTTATACTCATTCTGCTCAAGATTGAGTATATGGGTGGAATCTGTAGTCTTTAATATATAATGAGATGTGCAGAGTTATAAACTAAGGCAAAATGCATAACAGCAGAAACTTTAACACTTGTATTTTTATCAGTTAGTATGGTATAACCATTAAAGTAGTTCAGATCAAATGCAGTCTTGGTACTAGTGATTCACTATAATTTCTAGCTTTGAACTAAACACCTTTCAATATATCTATAAGGACTTAATTCGGATAGCCATAATGCATTTCCAAATTATACAATGGCACCTCTCATGTTCTTTAGTTTTCAAATCTATATATTTTTCAAATGGTTTAGAGAAAAAAGTTATTTCTCATTCAATAGAAAATATTATATTACCGCTTTTTTAAAAAATTAGGAAGTACAATATCAGTGAGTAATAAACGAGTTAGTTTATAAGGAAGTGAAATAAAAAATTTTTTCAAAACTTTGGTACTCACAGGTTGGGTCCCGGTTGAAGTACATATTTCTGAATTAACTGTAAATTTTGAATTCAAGTGGTATTTCCCCCCTACTGTGTTTGGTTGATATTCATCAGGAAACTTATTGAGAAAACTATCCTCAGAGTAGAAACAAATCACTTTCTGAACCAGTAAGAAAGAAAGAAATTGAATTGATTCTCAAAATAAGTCTGTTAATATTTTTGACAAGGACCATTCCAATTAGGTCATTTTCTTTGATCTGGAGAGCATTATAAGTGCAATAAGCCACTCAGAGAAAGATAAGTATCACATGATCTCACTCATATGTGGAATCTAGTGAATAAAATAAACTGATGAACAAAATAGATACGGAGACATAGAAGCATGGAACAGACTGAGGAATCTCAGAAGGAAGGCTGGGGAGGGTGGGTGGGTGGGAAGAGATCAACCAAAGTACTTGTATGCATAGATACATAACCCATGGACACAGACAAGAGAGGTGAAGGCCTGGGGTGGAAGTGGGGGTGGGGGTGGGAGCAAGCTAGAAGGAGTCAATGGGGGAAGAAGGGGGACATATACAATACTTTCAACAATAAAGATTAAAAAAAATAAGGTCAAAGATCTTATTTTAATTATTTTTATATCCTTAGTATTTAGGACATTTCCTCATAGATAGTATACAGTTGGTACATGATTGTGAAACCAAAGCTGAACAGAAAATAATATAGATTGATTGCTCTGAAAGCATCAGTTTACCTGATTGATGGGTGCCCATAGGAAAGACATCTGCATTTTACAGAGAAGTCTAAGACTACTGCTGTCAGTACCCAAAAACCTGAGTTTATTCCTCAGTCCTGACATAGTTACATCAATATGACTTAGTGCTCTAAGAGAGCATGCATGATGCAGTTATAAGAAGCAAATTACCAAGCACCTCTATGATGCCATTTAGGAGAAGCCATTTTTAGAAATGTATTTGATAATGTTAAATTATCCTTTTGATAGGATGGCTAGTAGAACAAACACTAAACAAGACCACATTTTAAATTCAGAGTAAAGCACAGGTAGTAGAAGAGAAAGCAGCAATAGTTATGAAGTAACATTTAAAATCTTTTTCACTTCTGAGAAGAGCGAACCTGAAATTCAGCAGATGACAGCAACTTTGTGAATATTTCAAAATGGCATCTATGAAAAAGTTGTCAAATATTTCATTTAATTATCTTAGCAATACCGACTTCGTAACACTGTTCTTAATGGCTTATTTTTGTTGTTCCAAATATGTATCATGGTAAGTTTTAAAGAGAATTGTTCTGTAAGAGGCCATTATATTCAACCAACTTTTCACTATACATAGCTATTTTTATTCACAGCGGTAGGTATCTAACTTATGCCATCAATTAACAACATAGTAGCAAGGTTTCCACTTGAAAATAGAAGTTAATTTAGATTTATGTATAGCCTCATTATAATTAAACAATAAAAGCTAGTTATTTTAAAGACATTTACAATGTTAAAAATAAGTATCATAAAACTACAGCTTGAAATGCTGTCAGAACATTTTTGAAGTGCACATTTAGTGGCGTTTAACCCTGCTTTTAACTGATGGAATAAAATGAGGCGTCTAGATATTATTGTTATTTTTACTAGACCAGCCTAATTTTTTCCAGCCTCTCTATTATCTTTTCTTTTCTTTTTTTTCCAGATAGGTGAAAACTTGTTCAGTGGGTCCTCCGTGGTTGCCATGGCAACTAGTCCATCACACACAGCTAACCTTTTCATTCACTGGGCTGATACTGTCTGTAGGAGCATATTCCGCATTTTGTTTTCCCAGAGGAATCATAGTACAGTCATTACCTGTCATTTTGGCATCTTTCTTTGAATTCTTTTTCTGTCCCTTTTGGAGTTGACTAGATTTGTAGGCTAAGGCTGGGATAGTGTTCACTAAAATTAGCTGCAGTGGTTTTTTATTTTCCTTGTACTGACACTGAATATACCGCGAAAAGGCTGACCTGTAGGTCTTGTTGAACAGGGTGTACACCAGTGGGTTCACTGCTGAAGAGAGGTAACCGATCCAAACGAACACGTTGAGCAGGGCTCCGATGACATCCTCGTTACAGGACTCCTTGCAGATGACGGCCATTATGTTCGTGATGAAGAAGGGGCACCACATGACCACAAACAGAAAGAAGACGATACCCAGCACCTTGCAAGCTTTTTGCTCATTGCTGATGGACTGCATAGTCCTCCTGCCATAGGCCCCTGGCTCCCTGTGGAGTGACCGCTGGAAGAGCTTTTCGGAAGACAGGGAGCTCTGAGGAAGAAAGCTGAAAGAAGCTAAGTTGGCCCGTGTGCCAAGATCACCCCCACACAAAGTAGCTTCTTTCTGGAGTGACTTGATGGTTAGAAAGTAGGTGATCACCATGATGGTTAAGGGGATGAAAAATGACACGAAGGAGCCGATCAGGACAAAATTATCGTCCGCGAGTAAGCAACTCCCTTCCTTAAAGACCTTGGAATCATCCTGTAGCCCGAAGACTGGGATTGGCATTGATATACCTGGAATTAGACAGAAAATGAAAAGTGATTATTAAGGAATTGAGTACACGAAGGCAAGAGTGTTGATACATAATGGTTGTTGTGGAAAGGATTTTATATCAACATTATTTAAAAGCTTAATATATACTTTCAGTGGCAATTTAAAATTCCCTTGGAATTATTTCCCTTGGACTTAAAATTCTCTTGAAATTACTTTATATCAACATTGCTTAAAAGCTTACATCTACTTTCAAAGAAAATTTAAATTACTCTTGAACTTACTTATAGATAATAATTTTTATATTGTAACTGTATATTATCTATACTAATAAAAGGGTAATATACTAATTAGACTGGGTCAACCAGACATCTTCTGGACCTCTGACTTCCTTCCGAACAAAGCCATGGTGGTGGGGGCTGAGGCAGAGGTGGTTAGGAGCGGTCATACCAGCAGGGGAGCAAGCAGTTGGGGGAGATCAGACAGGCAGGGGAGCAGTTAGGTGGCGATCAGGCTGGGAGGCAGAGGCAGTTAGGGGCGATCAGGCAGGCAGGCAGGTGAGCAGTTAGGAGCCAGTGGTCCCGGATTGTGAGAGGGATGTCCCATTGGGATCGGGCCTAAACCCACAGTCTGACATCACACAAGGGCTCCCAGATTGGAGAGGGTGCAGGCCGGGCTGAGGGACCCCTCCCCCCCCCATGCACAAATTTCATGCACTGGGCCTCTAGTATACGATAATATGTAATTATAACATTTAATTCTAATATATAGTTATATATTAATTATATTCTATACTAATATACAGTATACTTTGACTAGACATAATATAATATATTGTTTCTTATACTTATTCTAGAGGCCCGATGCATGAAAATTCATGCAAGAATAGCCCTTCCTTTACCTGGCTGCTGGCACTGGCTTCCCTCTGGCAACTGGGACCTAGGCTGCTCCCCTCCTCCAGCCACCTGCAGGCACCCAGGACCTGGGCTGGCTTCCCTCGGACCACCCACAGGAACCCGGGACCTGGGCTGGCTTCCCTATGTCCCTGGCTTTGTCAGGAAGGATGTCCAATCTAATTAGCATATTACTCTTTTATTATTATAGATGTTAGGTTACCCTATATAATCCTTTACCTATAAAGAACAATAAGACTAGCTTTAATAGTTCATGCTATATTTTTCTGATCATATTATACTTATTAGTTAAAGAAAATACACAGAGAAAAAAAAATGACCAATAACACCACCACCCAGAGATAATCACCATTTACAATATAATGTTGTTTATTTTATTTTATTTATTTACTGGAGGCCCAGTGCACAAAATTCATGCATGGGTAGGTTCCCTAGGCCTGGTTGGCAATCAGGGCTGATCAGGGCCTTCCGGTTGCTGGCCAGGGCCTTCCTGCTGGCTGTCGGCTGCCCGATGGGGCCTGCCGGATTGAGGGAGGGACCAGGGGAGGTTGACCAGTCGTGAGAGGTTGGCTGTGGGAGTGTACTGACCACCAGGGGCAGCTCCTGCATTGGGCGTCTGCCCCCTGGTGGTCAGTGTGTGTCATAGCGACCAGTTGTTTCAGTCATTCTGTTGTTCCGGTCTCTTAGGTATATATATATATATATACCCTGTGTGATTGCATACATATATATATCAAAACCCTAATATTATCACAATACCAGTCCCACTCCTAAATAGAAATTTAATATTTTCTTAATATAATTAAATATAGAATCAGTTTTCAAATTTCCAATTTTCCTGTAAGGTTATTATATATCTTTAGTAATAGAATATTCATAAGGGTGTATTACAAAGTAATAAGCAGCCACAGACTTTCTTTTATTGACAAATACAAGAGTTAGGTACAGGATGAGACAATACATGGGAACATGAGCCTATGGTCAGTTGCTCTGTCACTCAAATTTGGGGAACCTCTCTCAGGCACAGGAGTAGGCAGAGGAGGGAGCAGAGTAGGTGAAAGCAACACTTTTCCTCTCATCATGCTAATTTCTCCCCCATTATATAGGACCTTATTAAAGGGAGATTCAGCTGGCCACCACCACCTTGTGCAGTTTTGGGGAAGTGGGAGAGTCTTTCTCTACTGGCCTGGGAAAGGCCAAGGCAATCATGTGACTGCCACAAGGAAGAAACAGGGTGACAGGGAAGACAAGGAGACATGAATCAAATCCTCTGTATAACCTGGTTTAAGGTTGTTTCATTTGTGAAAGGGTAGATACCACAGGGGCACTCCTGGAGAAAGTCAGAACAAAGTTTCTTTCTGGTTCCGGGCCAGGTTTTCAGCTCCCTCAGAGGTGTATAACAGGGAGTGTCACAGCTTCTGACCCAAACTCTTTAGAGTTTAGTAAGTGGTCACAATCCAGCCAAGAACACAGGTTCATTCCAGAGTTGGGGGCTACTACTTGCTTGACTCTTGTTATCCATCTGGTAAAAATTTTGTTGAGGATCTATAATCTAATTTGTACATACATAGAACAGATCTCAGTTCCATCCAACTATAGATCCAACTGTCCTACTGCATATCACCTCATAGTTGCCATTCTTGCCAGGAGAGAACATTAGCTTGAGTTAAAGTAATTCTTAACATACTTCTTTCTCAGTAACATTTTCCAGTATCTTCATAGACTTAATGGACAATATTTTTCACTTGTCTATGCAAAGCCATCCCAGTACTCTTGGAAGGTGGAGATAAGTGACATCAGAACTGCTCTTAAGGACACTAATGTGGTTAATGACCCTTCACTTCCTTCATTCCTCTCTGTCCCTGGCCTGTTTTTGGGAACATTCTTTGGGCCAAGAAGAGATGGAAGAATTATAGCTCCAAGAGGAACATCCTCTGAAACTCCCTTTTTTAAAATGTATTTTTATTGATTTCAGAGAGGAATGGAGAGGGACAGAGAGATAGAAACATCAATGGTGAGAGAGAATCATTGATCGTCTGCCTCCCCCACACCCTCTACTGGAGATCCAGCCCACAACCTGGGCATGTGCCCTTGACTGGAATCGAACCTAGGACCCTTCAGTCTGCAGGCTGATGCTCTATTCACTGAGCCAAGCCCTGCTCAAGGATCCTTTGAAACTCTTGATACACACCAGTTTTATTTAGCCTTCACAAAAATCTTATTTTATTTTATTCAATTATAGTTTACATTCAATATTATTTTGTATTAGTTTCAGGTATACAGCACAGTGTTAGACAATCATATAATTTACAAAATGTTCCCCTTGTTAAGTCTAGTACTTACCTAGCACCATACATATTTATTAGAATACTAGAGGCCCAATGCATGAAACTCATGCAAGAATAGGCCTTCCTTCCCCCGGCTGCCAGCACTGGCTTCCCTCTGGCACCTGGGCTTCCCTCACAGCCCTGGCTTCGTCCAGAAGGTCATCCATCCAGAAGGATGTCTGGTCTAATTAGCATATTAAGCTTTTATTATTATAGATTATTGTCCTTGCTGGTTTGGCTCAGTGGATAAAGTGTCGACCTGTGGACTGAAGGGTCCTGGGTTTGATTCCAGTCAAGGGCACATGCCTGGGTTGCAGGCTTGATTTCCAGTAGGGGGCATACAGGAGGCAGCCAAATCAATGATTCCTTCTCATCATTGATGCTTCTATCTCTCTCTCCCTCTCCCTTCCTCTGTGCAATCAATAAAAATATATTTAAAAGAAAGAATATTATTGACTGTATTTCCTATGCCATACTTTATATCCCTATGGCTATTTTGTAACTACCCACTTGTACTTCTTAATCCCTCATCTTTTACATCCAGCCCCTTAATCCCTCCTCGCTTCTGGCAACCGTCAGTCTGTTCTCTGTAGCTATGAGTCTGTTTCAATTTACTTTGTTCATTTACTTTGTTCTTTAGATCCCACATATAAGTGAAATCATATGGTATTTATCTTTCTCTGACCGACTTATTTCATATAGCATAATACCATCTAGGTCCATCCATGTTGTTGCTAATGGTAAGATTTAATTATTTTTTATGGCTGAGTAATATTCCGTTGTACATATGTATCACAACTTTTTTTTTATCCTCTTGTCTATTGATGGGCACTTGGGTTGCTTCCATATCTTGGCTATTGTGAATAATGATGCAATGAACATAGGGGTAGCCTTCTAAAAAACTCTTGATCATAAAAGTTAAGACATGATTTCTAAGAAGAATGTTTTGTTTTCCAAGTGTTTGAACATATAACTGTTAAAGGTGTTTTCTGTACTCATCTACAAGGTCTTTGTTTCACAGTGCAGTTATTCATTGATTAAAATAGACCTGGATTTGAGTCTTGGCCCTGGTTCTTTGCTCCCGGGCCAGTGACTTCACCCCTGAAGGCCTCAGTGGCTCATCTATCACATTAGGATGGTACCCACATGTCTCCACTGATTGTGGGGAGGTTAAATGAATTAAATACGCAGAGACCTAGAACAGTGATTAGTTCAGAGAGATTATTCTCCCAATGAGAATAGCATTCTCTACAGAATTTTTCAGATTGAATACATTAACTTCATTTTTTCTAATTTTGTTCTATTTCACTTTGTATATGCTAGATTTTAATATATAATATATATTAAACCAAAAGAAGCTAAAAAGCATTTTGGTTATTGGCCACACAGTTAATAATGATGTAATTATTAACGTCTGCCAGGGTGACAAAGGGACTCAATTTAATTTTGTATAGCTTGTACTGTTGATTGCTTTTCAAATGTGATAAATTATAGCCATTAGTATTAGTCATGATACACATAAACAAAATATCAACTGTTCAAAAAAGTTGTATTGTTTTGTCATTAAACTCTTGGGTGTATACCTTTAGAGCTCTTTGCCATCTTTGCTTGTGACCTGGTGATTTGTATAAGTGAAAATTCTCAATTAAACAGAATATGGGATTATCTAAAACACCAAATTCTTCGATACTTTGAAATTCAGATGTGTTCTTGTTTGGGGAGAATGAACACACACACACACACACACACACACACACACACACACACACTCTCACTCACACAAACACCCTTTCAGAATGGCTCACCTTCTGTGGTCAAAAAGGGGAAGTCTGAGGGAGCCATCTCACTGCAGTAGAGATTCCTCCCTTTGCTGCCTGGGATGAAGAGCCATTTTAAAGTGGATGTGGCAAGAAGGCACAGGCAGCCTGTCTAGAAGGGGGACCTTGATTTGGAGGGGGAGAATCAACTGATTAGGTCTTTCAATGGCCCATTCCTCTTTACGTATAACAAAAATATCCTAAATATTCTCACACACCATTCTTTTCCAGAGCCTCCCTCATAAGAGCAGTCAGCAAGGGTTTGTGAAAAGAATAAGTAGATAGTTAAAGCAATACTCTATAAGGGATGGCAAGAAATTTTCCATCCAAGAATTAAAACACTTAGGTAGGCTTTCTGGGTAAAATAAGCAGTTCAAAAACACCGAGAGATGACTGCACTGGCTTATATCCCAAGTTGTAGTCATAGCCATTTTCAGTGCATTGATTTTCTGGATGCTTTATTTGATAATAGGTGCTTTGGGAAACCTGACATTTCTCACTTGGAATTTCTGCATATAAAGCATTTTCCTTTATGAACAAACAGAAAGTAGCTTGAACTATGTGACTCTGCATTTTGTTTAATACATTTTTTTTTCTGATGAGCGGAAAACAGCAATCAAAATTCAATATCTGTAGTGGGCCCTCCATACACATTTTAATTTCTTTTGATTGCAACTCAGACAATGAAATGAATGAGAAACATGACACTTAGAAACACATAGGCTGGTGACTTTCAGGGCAGCCCTGCTTACGCTTTGCACATAAATCAGTTTGCGCCTCTGGTAAATATCTTGCCACAGTCTGGGCAAATGGCCTTAACTCTGAAGCACTGGCTGTGAAAGATGAGCTTTATTCCTTGTTTTAAAATTAGCAATTAGTTTACTGATAGTTGATTAGTAACTTCCTTGATCCAGTCACATGGTGAATGAGCAACTATATTTTGAAGCCTTATTCCATTGTGGATACTGTTTGTGGTATTTTGGCCAACATAATCCTTGTATAAAACTAATTTTTCTAGTTCTGGTTTGCTTTAGGAAAATGTTTTTGTTTAATCTATTATTGTTGAAAGTATTACACATGTCCCTTTCTCCCCCACCCCCCATTGACCTCATTAGCCCTCTGTTATAATAATGTAACCCCTCTAATTATTGTGTGAAATGTTTGCTGTATGGAAACCCCCAATACTCTGTAACTTCCAAAATTAATGAACACCCCACTATCTTGATGTAAAAGCTCTGAGCCCTTAATAAAGTGTAAACGCCCTGCTCCCAGCATAAGGCACACCTCTGGCCACACCCATAAGGACACAAGTTGTTTACCGCGGTCTATATAACCCTGAGACCGTCTTCAGTTGAGGTCTCCTGCCCGATAAGAGGAGGACTCCACGTCACTCCAAGAGACAAACCCCTGATTGCTCTGCTGTGTGAGCCTGAACCAACTGCGGCCGCCTGCCTGTCTGTTTTCATCGTCTGTCCTTCAGTGTGCATCGCCCGGTGGCCTTTGCTGGAGCCTAGGACCCACTAGGAATAGGTAAATAAACCCTGTGTGATTGCATACTAATTCTGTCTGTGTGTCATGTGTTCTGGTTCAGCTCAGCTGTCTAGACATTGAAAGTACCAGGGGATAGGCCGTGATTGCTGACTCCTGGTCACCTGCGTTTGTCCCACTAAGTCTAGACAGATAATCAATTAATTGGGGCATAATTGGGACACCCTCCCATGCCCTCTGCCTCTTGCCTTCACCACCCCATTGTCTGTGTCCACGGGTTATGCATATATGCATACAGGTTCTTTGGTTGATCTCTTCCATCCCACATACCCACCCTGCCTTCCCTCTGAGATTTGATAGTCTGGTCCATGCTTCTATGTCTCTGGATCTATTTTGTTCATCAGTTTATTTTGCTCTTTAGATTCTACATATGAGTGAGATAATGTGATACTTGTCTTTCTCTGACTGGCTTATTTCACCTAGCATAATATTCTCCAGGTCCCTCCATGCTGTCTCAAAGAGTAAGAGTACATTCTTTTTTACAGCTGCAGAATACTCCATGGTGTATTTGTACCACAGGTTTTTTACCAGCTCATCTAATGATGGGTACTTGGGCTGTTTCCAGATCTTAGCTGTTGTAAATTGCACTGCTATGAACATAGGGGTGCATACATTCTTTCTGATTGGTGTTTTGGGTTTCTTAGGATATACTCTTAGAAGTAGGATCAGTGGGTCAAATGGCAGCTCCATTTGAAACTCCATACTGTTTAACATAATGGCTGCACCAGTCTGCATTCCCACCAGCAGTGTACTAGAGTTGCCTTTTCTCCACATCCTCACCAGCACTTGTCATTTGTTGATTTTGTTAATGGTAGCCATTCTGACAAGGGTGAGGTAATACTTCAGTGTCTGCTTAATTTGCATCTTGCTATGATTAGTGACAGCATTTTTCATATGTCTCTTGGCCTTCCGTGTGTCCACTTTGCAGAAGTGTCTATTTAGGTCCTCTGCCCATTTTTTAATTGGATTGTTTGTCTTCCTTTTGTTAAGTTGTATGAGTTCCTTATATATTTGGATATTAACCCTTTATCAGATGTATCATTGCCAAACATGTCCTCCCGTATAGTGGGCTCCCTTTTCATTTTGTTAATGGTTTCTTTTGCTGTGCAGAGCATTATTTTTATGTAGTTCCCTTTGTTTATTTTTTCCTTAGTTTCCTTTGCCCTAGGAAATGTATCCACAAATATATTGCTATGATGAGATTTTTGTCTGAGATTTTTCTCCCTATGGGTTTCTTCTAGGATTTTTATGGTTTCATGCCTTACATTTAAATAATTTTATCCATTTTGAGTTTATTCTTTAAAAATATTTCTTATTTTAAAATATGTTTTTATTGATTTCAGAGAGAAAAAGAAAAGGAGAGAGAGATAGAAACATCGATGATGAGAGAGAATCATTGATTGTCTGCCTCATATACACCCCCTTCTGGGGATCAAGCCTGCAACCCAGGCATGTGCCCTTAATTGGAATCGAATCTGGGACCCTTCAGTCCACAGGCCAAACCAGCTAGTGCATTTTGAGTTTATTCTTGTGTATGGTTTAAGTTGGGGGTGTAGTTTCATTGTTTGCATTTATCTGTTCAATTTTCCCAACACAATTTATTGAAGAGACTGTCTTAATTCCCCTGTATGCTCTTGCCTCCTTAGTTAAATATTAATCGAATATACTGGCTTATGTTGATTTCTGGGGTCTCTGTTCTATTCCATTGATTTATATGCCTGTTCTGGTGCCAGACCCAGGCTGTTTTATTTTATTTTATTTTTTGAAATATATTTTATTGAGTTTTTACAGAGAGGAAGGGAGAGGGATAGATAGTTAGAAACATCGATGAGAGAGAATCATCGATCAGCTGCCTCCTGCACACCCCCCACTGGGGATGTGCCCGCAACCAAGGTACATGCCCTTGACCAGAATCGAACCTGGGACCTTCCAGTCCGCAGGCCAACGCTCTATCCACTGAGCCAAACCGGTTTCGGCAGGCTGTTTTGATTACAGTGGTGTTGTGGTATAACTTGAAATCTGGTATTGTGATTCCTCCAACTTTGTTTTTCTTTCTCAAGATTGCTGCTTTATTTGGGTCTTTTCTGGTTTCATGTAAATTTTTGAGTATTTGTTCTAGATCTGTGAAATATGCCATTGGTAATTTAATTAGAATTGCATTGAATCTATAGATTGCTTTGGATAGTTAGGACATTTCAGTGATGCTAATTTTTTCTATCTATGAACACAGTATATTCCTCTACTTATTTCTATTTTCCTCTTTTTCTTTTTTCAACGTCCTGTAGTTTTCCAAGTACAAGTATTTTACCATCTTGCTTAAGTTTATTTCTAGGTATCTTAAATTTTTTTTTTTTGCAATGGTAAATGGTAAATTTTTTTTTTTTTTGCAATGGTAAACTTGTTTAGTTTCTCTTTCTGAGACTTCATTATTGATGTATAAAAAAAAACCCATCGATTTTTGGGTGTTAATTTTGTATCCTGCTACATTGCCAAATTCATTTATTAAATCATTCAGCTTTTGGTGGAGTCTTTAGGGTTTTCTATGTATAATATTATGTTATCTATGAATAATGAGAGTTTTACTTCCTCCTTTCCAATTTGGATGCCTTTTATTTCTTCTTCTTGTCTGATTGTACTAGGACTTCCAGTACTATGTTGAATAAGAGTGTTGACAGCTGACAATCCTGTCTTGTTCCTGTTGTTAGGGGAAATGGTTTTAGTTTTTGCACATTGGGTATGTTGTTGGCTATAAATTTGTTATATATAGCTTTTATTTTGTTGAGATTTGATCTTTCTCTTCCCACTTTGCTTATATTTTTTTATCAAAAAAAGTGTTGGGCCGAAACCGGTTTGGCTCAGTGGATAGAGCGTCGGCCTGCGGACTCAAGGGTCCCAGGTTCGATTCCGGTCAAGGGCATGTACCTTGGTTGCGGGCACATCCCCAGTAGGGGGTGTGCAAGAGGCAGCTGATCGATGTTTCTCTCTCATCGATGTTTCTAACTCTCTATCCCTCTCTCTTCCTCTCTGTAAAAAATCAATAAAATATATTTAAAAAAAAAAAAAAAAGTGTTGGATTTTGTTGAATGCTTTTTCTGCACATATATATATATATATTCATGTGGTTTTTATCTTTCAATTTGTTTATGTGATGTATAGTGTTTATTGATTTATGAATATTGTACCAGCCTTGAATTCCTGAGTAAATCCCACTTGATCATGTTGCATGATCTTTTTAGTATGTTTCTAGATGTGATTTGCTAATATTTTGTTAAGGATTTTAGCATCTAGGAGGGAAGGAAAATGGCTGCTGACAAGAGGGCAGACTGCAAGATAGTGCGTGAGTGAGAGAACGAAGGGAGAGTGTGTGGTCCCACGGGGAGTGTTTGTGAGTTGAGGGACAGCTATTCTCCAGGGGATTGTGGGGGACTGCCAGATGGGGTTCCTCTGACCAGCAGCCTCCACTGCTGCTGGGATCCCTCTAGGAGCGACCGGCTCTGATGCAGAGACTGCGCCATCTTGAAGGGGAGAGTGGATGTTATCGGGAGCCTGAAATTCCCGGGAATATACAACAACGGCACCCAGTGAACAGCTGAGAACCCGGGAACACTGGTCCCCAAGTGGCGCAAGCACGCAGATTCGGAGGAGCTCTGCGCCTCCTCACAGAAAGGTCAGATTTTGCCAGGGATAAGGTGAGGTTTGTGGTCCAGGCAGGAGAGAGAAATGTGCACAGCGAGAGCTGGAGGATCCGGGGAAGTCTGCACCCAGAAAAGTCCGCGACCGTTGGGGCTGGTGTGATCGTGAATGTGGAAGGGGATCCATAGGGCTGCTAACAGAAGGGAACTCTAAAAAGCAACCCATAGCTGAACTGGGAGCAAAAGGGCAGCCTAAAAATTTTAAGTGTGCCGGCTGCTTAGACTCAAGCAGTAAAAAGACTGCACAGACTTGCGCCACAGCGCAGGAGTTCACCACTTATTCTGGCTCTTTTCTCTCTCTCTCTCTCTCTCTCTTTTTTTTTTTTCCTCTTTAAATCCTTGCTTTTGATTACTAAGCCCAATACATAGGATCATCCAATTGGGGACACTCTAAGAGACTGCAGGGGAAAGTTGTTTTTCTGGAACCTGGGGATCAGAGCGGGGAATAATAATCAGAGAACCAGCTCTGGGGCAACCGTTTCCCCCAAACCGGTATTAAGTGCCACAGGGGAAACAAAATCTAAACACGAGCTAGAGAGGACCTATAGACCCGGAGGTCAATCCAGAAACACTGCCACCCAGGGGTTGAATCACAAATTGACTCTTGTGTAAACATAAATAACGGAGCATAAGAAACAAAGAAGTACTGCCTGCTTGAAAATCAGGACTGTGGCCTACAATGCTGAGGAGCAGTGGAACGCAGATAACTTCAATACTGTCCTGACTAGGCAAGCCAATCAGAACAGTAGAGGAAGTGAATGACCTTCACTACTGAGCATTTTTTTTTCATCTTTTACTTAAGAAACTAATTTTTTTCTTTTTCCTCACTTGATTTTACCTTTTTAATGATTACATTTTTATTTTTAATCAGTATTATTACTACTACTATTTTACCTTTTTTAAAAAGTGTCATTTTATTTTCTCTTTATTTTATTTTGGGATTAGTGTTCTACATTCTATTTCCATCTTTCCTTTAGCATCATTTTACTCTATCTCAACTTTACCTTTATGCCAACACTCTCTTCCTCACTTTTCCCCTTTTGTTGTCCTGTTTCTCTTACCCTATTCTGGCTTTAGATTTTCCCTATTCCTTCTTTTTATCCCCTGTTAAAATTTTACCGTACTTGTATATCTAATTTCCAATCCCCTGATCTAAGTCCATACACACCTCTCTCTTCTCTTTCTTCAATATCCAAATTTTTTTCTCTCTGTCCTTTTGTTGTTGTTTGCTTGATTGTTGAATATATTGTGTTTTTTTTATGCTTGTTAGTGAGATTGTTTCGCTTTTTCTTTTTGTTTTTGTTTGTTTGTTGCTTCTGTTTTCCCTTGCCTTGCTTGATATTAGATGTTGTTTGTAGTTTGCATTCATCTCTAGGTATTTGTTGCTGGCATTTGTTGGGATTAGTGGCTGTTCCATTGGAGTTTTCTCCTCATATAAATAATCTTTTCCCCTCTTCTTTTTTATTCTCTTTCTTTTCTCTCTTACTTTTTTTTCCTTTTCCCAATTTCATTTTTGCACTCCTTTTTTTCTTCTTTCTTTCTTATCCTCTAATTCTCTTTTATCTGGTGGTCACTTTTATTAGGGGATATTAGTATCATGAATACATTTGTGTTCAGTGCCTTGTGCGTTATGCCTTGTTGTGTTGTATTTTGTGCCTTTAAAGCAATGCAGGAGAGAGAGAGCTACATAACCAGAAATCCAGAGAAGAGAGATCATGGGGAGATAGCCCGCATATGACAGAAAAGCAGGCATCACCAGAAAAGGAAGTAAAGGAAATGGAGGCAAGCAACCTGTCAGAGAAAGAATTCAGAGAAATGGTCATAAGGTGGATGAAAAGAATGGAAGACAAAATTCAACAATATGTGTAAGAACCAAGAGGAAATGAAGAAGAACCAAGAAGAAATGAAAAATGACATCACTGCTATAAAGAACTCAATAGAAAGCATCAACAGTAGACTGGAAGAAGCAGAGGACCACATCAGTGATCTAGAAGACAAGGTAGAAAAAAATACCCAAGCAGAGCAGCTTCTAGAAAAAAAATTAAAAAGCAGGGGGAGATCCTAAGAGAACTTTGGAACAACACAAAACAAAACAACATCACATAATAGGGGTGCCAGAAGGAGAGGAAACTGAGCAAGGAATAGAAAACCTGTTTGAAGAAATAAGGACAGAAAACTTCCCTGATATAGGGAAGAAAAAACTCACACAAATCCAAGAAGTTCACAGAGTTCCAAACAAAATGAACCCCAAAAGATCGACGCCAAGGCACATTATAATTAAATTGGCAAATACCAATGACAAAGTAAGAATCTTAAAAGCAGCCAGAGAGAGACAGAAAGTTACCTATAAAGGACTGATTTCTCAACAGAAACACATCAGGCCAGAAGGAAATGGAATGAAATATACAAAGTCATGCACAGGAAGGTTCTGAATCCAAGAACACTGTACCCAGCAAGGCTATCAATCAAAATTGAGGGTGAAATCAGGAGCTTCACAGACAAAAAAGGACTAACAGAGTTTATTACCACCAAACCAGCAGTGCAAGAAATGCTAAAAGGTCTGCTGTAATAAAAAGAAATAGGAAGCGAAAAAGGAACATGGGGAATAAAAATGGTGACAATCAAGTACCTATCAATAATAACTTTAAATGTAAATGGATTAAATGCCCCAATAAAATGACATAGGGTAACTGAGTGGATAAGAAAACATGACCCATATATCTGCTGTCTACAGGAAACCCACCTCAGAAAAAAGAAGCACACAGATGGATGGTGAAGGGATGGGAAAAGGTTTTTCAGGTGAATGGAAATGAAAAAAAAGCTGGGGTAGCAATACTCATATCTGACAAATTAGATCTCAAAGTGAAGGACATAAAGAGATAAGGAAGGCCACTTCATAATACTAAAGGGAGCAATCCAACAAGAAGAAATAACTCGGATAAACATATATGCACCCAATACAGGAGCACCCAAATACATAAAAAAACTTATGGAGGATATCAAGGGAGAGATTGTCAGCAATACAATCATAGTAGAGGACTTTAATTCTCCACTATCACCATTGGACAAATCCTCTAAACAAATAATCAGCAAAGAAACATCAATCCTAAATGACTCACTAGATCAGATGGAATTAATTGACATCTTCAGAACATTTCACCCCAAAGCTACATAATATACATTCTTCTTAAGTGTACATGGGTCATTTTCAAAGATAGACCATATATTGGGTCACAGGCAAAGTCTCTTCAAATTCAAGAAGATAGAAATCATATCAAGCATCTTCTCAGAAAACAATGGCATAAAACTGGAAATCAACTACAATAAAAACAATCAAACACATGGAGACTAAGTAGCATGCTATTAAAAAATGACTGGGTTACCAGAGAGATCAAAGAAGAAATAAAAAAACATGATGGCAACAAACGACAATGAAAACACAATAATCCAAAATCAATGGGACACAGCGAAAGCAGTCTTGAGAGGGAAGTTCATAGCTCTACAAGCCTACTGCAAAAAACAAGAAACAATGGTAATAAATTACCTAACCCTATATCTCAAAGAGTTAGAAAGAGAGCAACAAGAAAAGCCCAGTGTAAGCAGAAGGAAGGAAATAATAAAGATCAGAGTGGAGATAAACAAAATTGAGGCCAAAAAAACAATACAAAAGATCAATAAAACCAAGAGCTGGTTCTTTGAAAGGATAAAGAAGATTGATGAACCTTTAGCCAAGCTGACCAAGAAGCAAAGAGGGAGGACCCAAATAAACAAAATCAGAAATGAAAGAAGTGAAATAACAAGAGACCCCGCTGAAATACAAAGGGTTGTTAAAAAATTCTAGGAACAACTCTATTCCAACAAATTAGACAACCTGGAGGAAATGGACATATTCCTAGAAAAATACAACCTTCCAAAACTCAGTCAGGAAGAATCTAAAAATCTCAATAGGCCAATACCTATGGAAGAAATTGAAGCAGTCATCAAAAAGCTTCCAGCAAACAAAAGCCTGGGGCCAGATGGCTTCACAGGGGAGTTTTACCAAACATTCAAGAAAGAACTAAAACCTATCCTCCTCAGACTATTCCAAAAAATTCAAGAGGAAGGATCACTTCCAAGCTCATTCTATGAAGCCAGCATCACCCTAATACCAAAACCAGATAAAGACAATACAATGAAAGAGAATTACAGGCCAATATCCCTCATGAACATAGATGCCAAAATCCTCAACAAAATTCTAGCAAATCGGCTCCAGCAGTACATCAGAAAGATCATACACCATGACCAAGTAGGAATTATCCCAGGGATGCAAGGATGGTACAATATCTGCAAATCAATAAACATGATACATCACATAAACAAATTGAGAGTTAAAAGCCCATAGTCATATCAATGGATGCAGAAAAAGCATTTGACAAAATCCAACACCCATTTTGATAAAAACTCTCAGCAAAGTGGGAATAGAAGGATCATACCTCAACATAATAAAAGCCTTATATGACAAACCCACAGCCAACATCATACTCAACTGGCAAAAAAGAAAATAATTTCCCCTAAGAACAGGAACAAGACAGGGATGCCCACTCTCACTACTCTTGTTCAACATAGTACTGGAAGTATTAGCCATTGTGATTAGACAAGAAGAAGAAATAAAAGGCATCCAAATTGGAAAAGAAGGAGTAAAACTGTCCTTATTCACAGATGACATGATATTGTACATAAAAAACCCTAAAGACTCCATCAAAAAACTATTAGACTTAATAAATCAATTCGGCAATATAGCAGGATACAAAATTAATGCCAAGAAATCTATGGCATTTCTATACACCAGTAGTGAACTTACAGAAAGAGAGACTAAAAGAGCAATCCCATTTACCATCGCACCAAAAAAATTAAGATGCCTAGAAATAAACTTAACTAAGGAGGTAAATGACCTATTCACGGAAAACTATAGGACACTGATAAAAGAGATAGAGGAAGACATAAACAGATGGAAGAACATACCATGTTCATGGATTGATAGAATCAACATCATTAAAATGTCCATACTACCCAAAGCAATCTATAGATTCAATGCACTCCCCATTAAAATACCAATGGCATATTTCACAGACCTAGAACGAACTCTCCAAAAATTCATCTGGAATAAAAAAAGACTGCGAATAACCACAGCAATCCTGAGAAAGAAGAGCAAAGTAGGTGGGATCTCAATATCAGATTTCAAACTGTATTACAAAGCCACTGTACTCAAAACAGCCTGGTACTGGCACAATAACAGACATATAGGCCAATGGAATAGAATAGAGAACCCAGATATCGACCCAAACTACTATGCTCAATTAATATTTGACAAAGGAGGCATGAATATATAATGGAGTCAAGACAGTCTCTTCAATAAATGGTGTTGGGAAAATTGGACAGATACATGCAAAAAAATGAAACTAGACCACCAACTTATACCATACACAAAAGTAAACTCAAAATGGATAAAGGACTTAAACATAAGATGGGAAACCATAAAAATACTAGAGGAATCCACAGGCAGCCAAATCTCAGACATATGCCAAAGCAATTTCTTCACCAATACCGCTCCTAGGGCAATGGAAACTAAAGAGAAAATAAACAAATGGGACTACATCAAAATAAAAAGCTTTTGCACAGCAAAAGAAACCATCAACAAAACAACAAGAAAGCCCACTGTATGGGGGAACATATTTATTTGCCAAT
This sequence comes from Eptesicus fuscus, assembly GCF_027574615.1. Lineage (NCBI taxonomy): Eukaryota > Metazoa > Chordata > Mammalia > Chiroptera > Vespertilionidae > Eptesicus > Eptesicus fuscus. The sequence goes on along the minus strand of NC_072480.1, from coordinate 9,191,601 downwards.
GTTATCACCGATAGGGTTTAATCTCCAACCTTTACAGGGAACTCATAGAACTTTATAAAAGGAACATAAATGATCCAATAAAAAAATGGGCAATGGACCTAAATAGATACTTTTTGAAAGAAGACATAAGGAAGGCCAAGAGACATATAAAAACATGCTCAAAGTCACTAATTATCCTAGAGATACAAATCAAAATGACAATGCGGTACTATCTCACACCTGTCAGAATGACAATCATCAACAAATCAACAAATGACAAGTTCTGGCAAGGATGCAGAGAAAAAGGAACCCTCGTGCACTGTTGGTGGGAATGCAGACTGGTGCAGCCACTGTGGAGAACAGTATGGAGTTTCCTCAAAAAACTAAAAATGGAACTCCCATTTGACTCAGTAATCCCACTTCTGGGAATATATCCCAAGAAACTAGAAACACCAATCAGAAAGGATATATGCACCCCTATGTTCATAGCAGTACATTTCACCATAGCTACAATTTGGAAAGAGCCTAAATGCCCTTCAGCAGATGAGTGGATTAGAAAACTGTGGTACATGTACACAATGGAATACTACGCTGCTATAAAAAAGGAGGAATTCTTACTATTTGTAGCAGCATGGATAGAACTGGAGAGCATTATGCTAAGTGAAATAAGCCAGGCAATGAAAGAAAAATACCACATGATCTCACTCATTTATGGAAAATAAAGAACATTATAACCCGATGAAGAAAAAGATCGATACAGAGCCAATTAAGCATCAAACAGACTGTGAAATTACAGCAGGAAGGTTGGGGAGAGTTGGGAGGTGGGGAGGAGAAAGAGATCAACTGAAGGACTTGCATTCATGCATATAAACACAACCAATGGACACAAGGCACTGGGGGGATGGGTGGGATGAGGGCATGTGACTGGCATTAGGGGAGGCTGAGGGAAGGTCAATGGGGGGAAAAAAAGGAGATATATGTACTACTATGTGTAATACTTTAAACAATAAAATAACAAAAAAAAAAGGATTTTAGCATCTATGTTCATCAGGGATATTGACCTGTGGCCTATCGGCCACGAGTTTGACAGGATCAGGCTAACATCCCACAGCAAAGCAGAGAATTGATGCGAGGGCAAGAAACCTGTCCAGTATTCCTCCCCCAATTTGTACATGAGTTACCTGAAACAATAACAACAACAAAAAGGCTAAATGTCCAAAAATGTTTTAAACCTCGTGTTCCATCCAAGGCAATATATGATACTTGGAAGAAATGGTCATTCTCCCTTAAGGATAAGCAGTTGTTCACTGCTCAAGCTTATGGCTTAATTGCCCCTGTCATTGCTTCCTAGAAAGGCAGTCTCCTGCTCTTCTGACCTAATTCCTTTTCCTTTCTGTTTCCCCGTCCAGAAGTTGTGCTTGCTATATGATAATCTTGCACTGAATTCTGACTTGTTGAATATGGATTGTTAGCGTTATTGCAACATCTGAAAGGCCACCCAAGTCCTCATTCCAGGGCAGATTGACTTCCATTGACCACCTCTTCCTCTGACAATATGTTACAAAACCCAAATAGAATCTAAATGACATAATGGAATTTGAAAAAGTTATCAGAACCTTGTTTTGCCATTGGAGTCACAAGTAATAGCATCTTTTCAAATTCTTTCATTTGACTTGTCATCCACTATCCCTTCCTCTTTAAATAATTGAATTACATTATTCAGAAACAATGGAAACGTGTTCTTTTCTAAACTGCATATTTAGCAACATGCTCATGAGCAAAGATTAATTTACAAAAAAAAATTATCTCTGTGCCACATTATTAAACCTCATTTTTAAAGTATTACCTCCTTCCCTCCATTTGTTTTAAAGGGAACAGATTTTTGGAGTCATTCTTTCTGAAGGCTTAGAGAACAAGTCCTACATGTGATGTTTCATTTCAGATACTCTGGACAGTTATGGTGAGTTTGCAACAGGTGCCCACATAATCCAGGCCAAAGGGCAGTCAGTTCTCCTTCCTCCAGCCTCTCTTATACACAGGTTCCTCAAATACCACATAGATCTTATATCACGAAGCACCACAGCTTCCCTAATACTTGGGCCAGTACCAATTACTGAGCCTTCTCTCCAAAATCTTTGTGATTGGGTCTTAATGTGATTATTCAACTTTCTCAGTTTTTTTAATTGAAAAATTTTAATGTTGACATAATTGCAGGTGGCCCCCTTTTCCCTGCCCTTTGCCCACCTCCAACAACTCTGAGACATCCCTCTCCCTTTTCCTGCACCAAACTATTGTCTGTATCCAGGTGGTATGCATATACTGGTATATTCTTTAGCTAATACCTTCAACTTCTTTATCTGGTCACCCCCAAATCCTCCCCTCAAGCACTGTCCAGTCTGCCCCATGTATCCATGCTTCTGGTTCCATTTTGTATGTCAGTTTATTTTGTTCATTAGATTCCACATATTAGTGATATCACATGGTATTTGTCTTTCTCTTCTTGACTTAGCATATTACTCTCCAGGTCCATTCATGTTGTTGCAAAGGGTAAAAGTTCCTTTTTTTTTTACAGCTGCATAGTATTTCATTATGTGAATGTACCATAGCTTTTTTATTCACTCATCTACTGATGGGCACTTAGGTTGTTTCTAGAACTTGGCTATCCTACCTAATAAAAGAGAAACATGCAAATTGACCATACCTTCGCTACACTCACAGCCAATCAGAGCGAACAAGATGGCAGTTAATTTGCATATGAGGGCACTGAGCAGCCTGGGTCCCGGAAACATCCTCCAGACCCAAGCCGCTCCTAGCTTGTAGGCCCGTGCTTAGGTCCTCAGCGGCAGGGGTCCTAGAACGCCCCCTGGCCACTCGAAGCCTATGGGTGCAGGCGCCAAGCCGCCTGGCGGGCGGGAACATCCCCGTGTCTCTATAGCAACGTGGGGATGATCCCACCCCGCCCCCAGCAGCTTGCAAAGGCTCATGCACAAAGTGGCGGTTTGGGGACACGCCCCCAGCCAGGCGCCCATGACCGGGGGCTGGCTGCTGGCCTCTGGGGTGTGCCGAGACCCTGGCAGCCACTGCTGCATGCTGCCCAGGGTCCCTGCATGCCCCCAGCCTGGGGCCCATGGTGGGGCTAGCTGTTGGCGTCGGGGCGTTTGGAGACGGGGATGTTCCTGCTCCACCCCAGTGGCTTTCCAAGCTTCAGCACCAAGTGGCGGTTCGTGTCCATGTCCTCAGCCCAGTGCCCTCCACAGGGGGAGAGCTGCTGGCCTCTGGGGTGTGCGGAGACCCCAGTAGCCACCACTGGGTGGCAGGGACACGCCCCTAGCCCAGTGGTCACAACCCAGGGGCTGCATGAGCTGCAGAGGATACACCTTTAAAAAAAATATTTTATTGATTTTTTTTACAGAGTAAAGGGGAGAGGGATAGACAGTTGGAAATATTAATGAGAGAGAAACATCGATTAGCTGCCTCCTGCACACTCCCCACTGGGGATATGCCTCCAACCAAGGTACATGCCCTTAACAGGAATCAAACCTGGGACCCTTCAGTCTGCAGGCCCACGGTCTATCCACTGAGCCAAACCAGTTTGAGAGTAAATACCTTTTCTGACAATTCATTGGCTAAGCTCCCGTAGGCCGCCACTTGCAGTGTTCTTGGTAATCTGGGTTATAAGAATCCAAGAAGGTGATCTAGGGTTTTTCCACCACACTCCTGGAGGAAAAAATGAAGGTCCCTTGAGGGGTCCCAGATTGAAGAGACTGCAGGCTGGGCTGAGGGACAACACCCCCCTATCTCCCCACTCCCGTGCACGAATTTCGTGCACCGGGCCTCTAGTTGTAAATAATGCTGCTATAAACATAGGGATGCATATATTCTTTCTGAATGGTGTTTTGGGATTCTTTGGATACATTCCCAGAAGTGAGATTGCAGAGAAAAACTCAGCTTCATTTTTCATTTTTTGAGGAAACTCCATACTGTTTTGCACAGTAGCTGCACCAGTCATTCCAACCAGCAGTCTACAAGTGTTCCCTTTTCACCACATTCTCGCCAGCATTTGTTGTTTGTTGATTTATTGATAGTAGCCATTCTGACAGGTGTGAGGTGATACCTCATTATAGTTTTGATTTGCATTTCTCTGCTGATTAGTGACGTTGAGCATCTTTTTCATGTCCTTTTTGAAGAAGTGTTTATTCAGGTCCTTTGCCCATTTTTAAATTGGATTGTTTGCGTTCCTGGTATTTAGTTGCATAAGTTCTTTATATATTTTGGAAATTAACCCCTTATTGAATGTATCATTGGTGAATATGTTCTCCATATAGTAGGTTCTCTTTACATTTTGTTGATTGTTTCTTTTGTGGTACATTTTGTTGATGGTTTCTTTTTAGCTTGATGTATTCCCATTTCTTTATCATTTTGGTACTCTTTATGGTGTTATTTTCGACTATATTTTCCAAGTCACTGATTTGATCCTCTGCTTCATCAAACCTACAGTTTATTCCTTACAATGTATCCTTCATTTTAGATATTATATTCTTCATTTCTGAATGGTCCTTTTTTATTGTTTCTCTGTTCTTTTTCATGCTGTTGACCATCCTTACAACCATTACTGTGAACTCTATATCTGATTAATTGCTTACCTCCATTTCATTTAGCTCTTTTTCTGGAGATTTCTCTTATTCTGTCATTACTCCTATTCTGTTTCTTTATTTCCCCATTTTGGCTACCTCCTTATGTTTGTTTTTATGTATTAGATAGACTGCTATCACTCCAAGTCTTTGTGGGGTGGTCTTATGTAGTAGATGTCTTGTGGGGTCCAGTGGTGCAGTCTCCTAGATCACCTAAGTTAGGTGCTCCAGGAATGTCCCTTGTGTGAGTTATATAGCCCCCCAATGATGTAATTAAGTCTTGATTGCTATTGGACATGAAGAAGAATTTGCCTCAGTAGGATTTGGTGCCTGTCAAGATCTCCCTTTGGATATTCTACTTGTGAAGCTTATTGGATTCTACTCTGATGTCTGAAGCTGGCCTCTGGATATGTTAGTTCTGGGCCTCTTGAAATAGATTCTGGTGCAGACCAATGTAAGATGATACAAGTGCTCCACAGTTTGTGCTTGCCTCTGCTTGGCCTGGGTATGCATGGGAAGGGCAAAACTGCACACCATCTCTCTCTGTAAGGTGGAGATAATAAAAACAGACCTTCCCTAACTTACATGTACTTTTACCAGCAATGGACTGAGAGTATGTCAGCAATAGTTCCAATGCACCACATGATCTACCTATACCTGCCTTTACCTGCAGGCTGCCTATTAAGGTCAGTCACTGAAAGAGCCTCTGGCTGTACACCTCAGCAGGGCATAAGTTCCACAGGGTGGGGCAAGAGAGAGTCCAGAGGGTGGAACTGATGCCATAGGAGGGAAGTGCTCCACTCAAGAAAGATGGCATCTGTGTTATGGGAGAAGGACAGTACAGGGAACCTGGCAGCTTTTCCTTCAGCTCTCTCTTCAGAGCCACAAACCCTTGACTATCCCCACGTTACTTTTGTTCACACTGCCCAGGGTGAATGGCTGTGAACAAAATTATGTGCATTGGCATTTTAAGAGAGTGCCTATGTCTGCAGAAGACTGGTCTCTTTCTGCTAGATAGAACCCTTGCTGCTTTTCATAGCCAGGTATTATGTGGTTGCCTCTTTCTGGTTCTGGTGCTCTGGGCTTTGGACCTGGCTTGGGGTTTAGACCCCATGCTTCTCAGAGGGCTCTTCTGAAGCTGATATATACTTCCAGAACCTCAGCTTCGGCCCTTGGGAGTGGGACCACTCTGTTCATGTCGTCACCTTTCCTACGAGCCTTAATGTAGCTTCTTCTGTAAATTCTTGGTTATAAGACCCCATGACAGCTTTCTTTCAAGGCATACCCTATATAGAGTCTTCTCTAAATTATTTCTTTCCTTAATAAAAATTCTTATTCTATATTCTTTTATCAACTTTAAAAATAATTTCTGCTGTCCTAATTCACACTTCTAATACCTTAAAATTTTTCCTGGAAAAGTCATTTCACCCATTAGAAGATAATCTCATTAATGGCGGGGATATATATATATATATATATATATATCTTTTTTTTTCTTATTGTAAGCCACTCCAGCATCTAATGCACCTCTGCTTATTCTAGAGGCTTAGTAAATGCTTGTGGGATTGGTGAGTAAACAAATGAGAAAGAGAGAAAAGATAGAGTTATAAGAAGTATAAATTACATTTAGTTTTATAGGCACAGTTTGAATTAACTGAAATTATTTTATAATATTTCCCTTAATTTTTGCTGTGAAAACACAGTAAATTAGGTTGCCAATTAATCACATAGGACAGAAAGAGGGAAAACATATATTTATGTGATACTTAATTCTTCTAAGAGAATTGCATACAAAGTTAACCATCACATTAGCTGACCACCTTAACAATTAAAATCATAAGGGAAAAAATCTCTGTAAAGGGCAGTGCCTGAGTGGGAATCAGGGGCCTGGGTTTATTCCTGCATGTTCTGACTCATAACCTGGATTTAGGCCTGTTATTTGCTCAAAGTTCTTTTTCAAGTTAATTAAGCAAGTGTCTGCAGGAAAAGTGCCAAATACAGCATCACAAGACATAGGTTTGTGTCCTGAGATTGTCAATCACTAGCTGGATGACCTTATGCGGCTTCATTTTAAAGCATCTCTCTCTGTAAGGTGGAGATAATAAAAACAGACCTTCCCTAACTTACATGTAGGGCTTTGGTGAGAAAACAGTGAGGCAATGTGTCTGACTTATTTTGAAAATGTTTAAGATTAAAGTGATTATAATGTACTAAGATCTACGTCATACTCTGTGGGTACTGCAAAAGACCTTTGAGAACTTTCATGAAGCCTAAAATTTTGTAGGGAAAAAACAATAACACGTGATCTAGCAAGATAGCAGTGCAGGACAAAGTGAGATAATGAGGCAAAATAGGTCACCATGGATAAATACTCCTTCCTCCATGATGTCAGAATGTGATGCGCATTGTGAGTTAGTATCTCCAGTGAAAGGTTGAACAGGAGATGAGGTTGCTGAACTGGGCCATGTGGGTGAATAGAATCTGGACAGAGGTCAGGACCAATGATGAGGAGGTGGGTATATGATCATGGTACATCCGGGGACCATTGTGCAACTGGCCTTGCTGGGACTGAGTTCTGCTGTATCTGGCATGCAACTATGAATTGAGGAATAAGCCCACCAGCTGCTTATCAGAGACATCAAGCAGGTCCTCTCTTTGAGACAACCATCAGTTTTAGTAGTTCATCCACTAATCAAATATTAATTGAATATACAGTGAACTAGATATTTTAGGAATTCAAGAGGAAGGAAGTACTTGAGTCTATAATCACAACTTTATTTATTTTTTTTACATTTTAAAAATATATTTTTATTGATTTCAGAGAGGAAGGGAGAGGGAGAGAGATAGAAACATCAATTAAGAGGGAAGATCATTGACCAGCTAGCTGCCTCCTGCATGCCCCCTACTGGGGATCAAGCCTGCAACCCAGGCTTGTGCCCTGATGGGGAATTGAACTGTGACCTCCTGTTTCATAGGTCGACACTCAAACACTGAGCCACACCGGCCAGGCTATAATCACTACTTTATAATCCAAGACTTTTTGCTGTTATTCATAAGCTCATCAATCCAAAATAAGACTAGGAGGAAAAAAGTACAGAGATGTAAGCAGAAAAACTAAGTTTAGTACTGGCATCAAAATTTTAAGAACAATACAATCAATGTAAATCTGTATTTACCCTGGATATACTTTTTTAAAAACAGCTATAATGCAGGATAGCATATCTCAAATGTTTTGGTCTCAAAACTCCTTCACACATTTAAAAATTATTAAGGATTCTGAAGAATTTTGATTTCTTGAGTTATATCTATAACTATTTGTTGTATTAAAAATAAAAACTGAGAACAAAACATAATTCATAAATTCATTTAAAAATAAAATTAATAAACCTATTATATAATGTAAATACATTTCTATGAAAAATATATTTCCTATAGCAAATCAAATAGTGGCACTGCTTTACAGTTTTGAAATCTCTTTTATGTTTGCCTTAGTAGAAGACAACTGGATTCTCAGACATGCTTCTGCTTCAGCCTGTTGTTATATCACACACTGCGTATACTTTGAAAAATTCCACTATACCCTCACAACAGGATAAAATGGAAAAGGCAAACAACATCTGATTTTCCCCCATGCTTTATTGAGAAAAAACTAACATTTAACATTGTGTAAGTTTAAGGTGTACAATGTGATGATTGATACACATATACATAGCAAAGTATCTATAACTAGAGGCCCGGTGCACAAAATTTGTGCACTGGCGGGGTGTCCTTCAGCCCAGCCTGCACCCTCTCTAATCTGGGACCCCTTGAGGGATGTCCGACTGCCCGTTTAGGGAGGTTGGACATCCCTCTCACAATCCAGGACTGCTGGCTCCCAACCACCCGCGTGCCTGTGCCCGATTGTCTCTAACTGCTTCTGCCTGCCAGCCTGATCACCCCTAACCACTCCCCTGCCAGCCTGATTGACACCTAACTGCTCCCTGGGAGGCCCAATTGTCCCTAACTGCCCTCCCCTGCTGGCCTGGTCACCCCTAACTGCCCTCCCCTGCAGGCCCGGTCACCCCTAACTGCCCTCCCCTGCAGACCTGGTTCCCCCCAACTGCCCTCCCCTGAAGGCTTGGTTCCCCCCAACTGCCCTCCCCTGCAGGCCTGGTCTCTCCCAACTGCCCTCCTCTGCTGGCCTGATTGCCCTTAACTGCCCTCCCTGCAGGCCTGATCTCCCACAACTGCCCTCCCCTGCAGCCTTGGGTTCCCCCCAAACTGTCCTCCCCTGCAGGCCAGGTCCCTCCCAACTGCCCTCCCCTTCAGGCTTGGGTCCCCCCCAACTGTCCTCCCCTGCATGCCTGCCCCTTCCCCCAACTGCCCTCCCCTGCAGGCCTGGTCTCCCTCAACTGCCCTCCTCTGCTGGCCCGGTCACCCCTAACTGCCCTCCCTGCTGGCCTGATCGCCCACCACTGCTCTCCCCTGCTGGCCTGGTCCCCACAACTGTCCTCCCCTGCAGGCCTGGTTCCCCCCAACTGTCCTCCCCTGCAAGCCTGGTCTCCCCCAACTTCCCTCCCCTGCTGGCCTGGTCTCCCTCAACTGCCCTCCTCTGCTGGCCTGGTCACCCCTAACTGCCCTTCATGCTGGACTAATTGCCCACAACTGCCCTCCCCTCCAGGTGTGGTCGCCTCCAACTGTCCTCCACTGCAGGCCTGGTCCCCCCCCAACTGCCCTCCTCTGCTGCCTGGTCACCTCTAACTGCCCCCAACTGCCCTCCTCTGCTGGCCTGGTCACCTCTAACTGCCCACAACTGCCCTCCCCTGCAGGCCATCTTGTGGCAGCCATCTTGTGTACAGATGAGGGCAGCCATCTTTGACCACATGGGGGCAGTCATCTTGTGTCTTGGAGTGATGGTCAATTTGCATATTACTCTTTTATTAGATAGGATAATAAAAGCATAATATGCTAATTAGATTGGAGGTCCTTCCAGATGAAGCCATGGTGGCGGGGGCTGAGGCACAGAGCCTCCCCCTGCCTCTGTGGTGGTGGGGGTCGAGCCCCTTGCACAAGTTTTGTGCATTGGGCCTCTAGTTTACTATAATAAGGTTAGTTAACACATGCTTCACTTCGCATCATTACCATTTTGTTGTTCTTATGGTGAGAATATTAAAGCTCTGAATTCAGCCACTTTCAAGTATATAATAGTTACCACACTGTACCTTAGATCCCTAGAATTTGTTTATCTTATAACTAAACATTTGTGCCCTCTGACAAACATCTCCCCATTTCCCCTATCCTTTATCCCATGGCAATAACCATTTTACTCTGTTCAAATTTAATGATTTTAAATTTCACATATAAGTGAGTTCATACAATAATTGTCTTTGTCTGTCTGACTTATTTCACTTAGCATAAAGCCCTATGATTCATCCTTTTGTCATAAATGGCAAGATTTACTTCTTTTTTATGGGTAAATAACATTACATTTCTTATACATATCACATCTTCTTTATCCATTCATCAATGGACACTTAGGTTGTTTAGTGTCTTGGCTATTGTGAATAATGCTGCAATGAACATGGGGGTGCAGATATCTCTTTGAGAGAGAGAAGTTTGATTTCCATTAGATATTTTTATTAAGAAAATAGTATTGACTTCTTGAAAGTATCCCAGAGATCCTGGAACTTTGAAAACCACTGATATAGAAGAAAAAGTCATCAACTTGGAATCAGAAAATCCAAGTTTGGATCCCCTTTGACCTTAAGCAAGCCACTTAATCTCTATGAATTTTTTTCTATCAAGTGAACATTATTATTATTTTAAATATATTTTATTGATTTTTTACAGAGTGGAAGGGAGAGAGATAGAGAGTTAGAAACATCGATGAGAGAGAAACATCGATCTGCTGCCTCCTGCACACCCCCTACTGGGGATGTGCCTGCAACCAAGGTACATGCCCTTGACCAGAATCGAACCTGGGACCCTTCAGTTCGCAGGCCGACACTCTATCCACTGAGCCAAACCAGTTAGGGCAAGTGAACATTATTTAATAGAGTCCCCTTTAAAGGATTATCATGAGGAATATAAATAAGAATGGCTATACTGTTAGTAGTAAATATACAGTTGACCCATGAACAACATCTGTGCGGTTGAAAATCTATGTATAACTTAAGTGGACTTCAACATATGTGGATTGCCAACCACCAGTTGAGCCTTGGATAACATGGGTTTGAACTGCAGGGGGCAGGGGAGTCAGTTGAATTGAGTGGGTCAATTGAAAACAATCTGCATATAAGTGGGCCCCTGAAGTTCAAACCCCTGTTGTTCAAGGGTCAACTGTAGTATTGTCTAGCAGACAGAAATCATAGAGAAAAATGTTTGATAGCCTTCCTTAATGTGCTGAGTTCTTTACTTTTGTCTAAAAATCCTTCCTGTAGCTGAAACATCCTACATCCCTTGTTTGGCTTTAACAGAAATGAAAATCAGCATGCTGTCATCCTTAGAGCTTGGTTTAAAAATCGGTGCCTTATTTGCCTCCTTTGTGTCAAGGTCTGTTAATAAGGAACCAGTTTATCAATCAATACAAGTCCTTGCAGAGTAAGACCATCTCCCAGAAAGGTTGATGATGAACTCCTCAGCTCTTATTTTTCATAATCAAGTAACAAATGTTGAAAATTTAATGACCTCTTCTCTGGATGGTAACTCTTAAGTCAATTGCCAAGAGTACTGAGTAATGGGTGTGCAATGTGACACTACTTTAGAAAGTACATGAGGGTAGCCTTATGAAATCTGGGGCTTCTTTCACAGGCGTTGGGAGTTCATGGAAATTAGTGTGAATGGCTTTCTCCCATGGCAGCTCCAATGAAAGATTTTCAAAGATGGGTCTGCCATTACTCTTTTTATCAGCCAGAGAGTTCTTTGGTTTAAGCAATAGAAGTTTATTTGGGCTGATTTAGCAGAAAATGAGTTTAATAAAATGATATTGAGTAGTTTAAACAATTTTTGAGAGGGTTAAATTTCCAGGAGTAAAATTGCATTACAGACTGGTCCAATAAGAAAACTTTTGCTGATTTCCTTGTCTACTGGCCACCAGAGGGAACAACATTAGAAGGTCTTGCCATACCAATGCTATTTCTATACAAGGACTCAATCATGTAACCACTGAAAACCTGACACATCAGTCACCTCTATGCTCAGAAAAATTGAGTTGCTCACATACCATCTTTGTTCACTTTGCTCTTTTCTACATCACAGTTTTCCAGGGTGCTGCTCTTTGGTGGAACCTGGGCTATAAGCCAATGTCCTAGCTATAAGAAAGGCCAGGAATTTGAGTTCTGCCTCTTGGGAATTTTCCCAAATATAGAAAGGCTAGTTGAAAAAGAGGGGCCATGAATATGACAGGCACTTGTTTAACTTGATCTATGTATGGCATGATTTGAAGCTGTTGCAATTGGGCTGGGTTAGGGAGATGCCTCTTCCAAAGATGGCAATGCTAGAATTACTGGCCTCTTCCTATTTTCCCATAATTATCCTCTTTTTCTGTCATTCCTGCAGTCAGCATATGTTTAAATATTTAATACTTAAAAATGAGTCAATCTGGAGTTCGCTGCCCCACCCTTCTGCAGATCCATGATCTGGTCATTACGCAATTGGTCATTACGCCTCAAGGAGTAACAGATAACTAGCATATTCCTCTCTTATTATATAGGCTATGCATAGCCCATTGACATGGGCAATAGGATAGTGAAGACCTGGGGGTTGGGTAGGTGCTGGGAAGAGGAGGGTAAAGAGGGATGAAATGTGAGATACCTGTAATACTATCCTACCTAATAAAGAGGGAATATACTAATTGATCATTATGCCCTCACAAAGATGGTAGTGCCAACAGCCAATAAGGAGGGAATATGCTAATTGACTGCCATGCCCTCAAAGATGGCAGCACTCACAGCCACAAGATGGCAGCACCCAGTCCCCTCAGCCCCGCCGGGGTGCGTGGCATGGCTGGGCCTGCCCCCAGGTGGGTCCGGCCACTTGCACACCTGTCTTCGGAGTCCCCCAGTCCCCTCAGCCCCCCAGCCGCCCAAGGCCAGCCCGAGGCACAGGCAAGCCTCAGATGGCAGCTGCCCAGCCACCCAGGGCCAGCCCAAGATGCAGGCAAGCCTTGGATGTAGGCTGTCCAGCCAATGCCCGAGGCACAGGTAACCAGGGCCGGCTGAGGCTTGCACTGCCGGCAGTGGCAGCAGCAGAGGTGTGATGGGGGCATTGCCTTCCCCTGATTGCCAGGTCGTTTCCCGCCCCTGAAGGCTCCCGGACTGTGAGAGGGGGCAGGCCGAGTTGAGGGATCCCCCCTCCCCAACCCAATGCATGAATTTTCATGCACTGGGCCTCTAGTCAATAATGAAAAAAATATATTTAAAAAGTCAGCATAGATTCCTAGGCACAGGGATATTAAAATATAACTAGAGGCCAAGTGATGGGTAGGATCTCTAGGCCTGGCTGGTGATCAGGGCCAATCGGGGCCTTCCAGCTGCTAGCCAGGGCCTCCCTTCCCCAGCTGCTGGCTGCCGGCCAGGGCTTTCTTTCATTCTGCGCCACCCTGGTAGTCAGCACATGTCAAAGCGAGCGATCAGTCTCCTGGTCAAACTCCTGCAGGGACAATTTTCATATTGGGCTTTTATATATATAGATTAACATTTAATAGCACTTGAGGCAGCAACAGATTAGCCTCTTTGGCAAGGAGATCAAGATTCCTCACCTATGGGTTGAAGAGTATCTAACCAAAAGATGTTAAAGTTCTGATTTCCAGTACCTGTGAATATGACCTTTATTGAAATAGGGTCTTTGTTGATGATCAAGTTAAAATAAGGTATTAGGGTGAGCCCTAATCCAGTATGACTGGTGACCTTATATAAAGGGGAAATTATGACACAGAGACAGACAACCACACAGGGATAACACTTTGTGATGATGAAGGTAGAGAGTTCCAAAATGCTGATGAAGTAAGTGGAAGCTACATTGACACTCTCCCAGGACCAAACTGGAATTACAACTAAAATACAGAAAAACCATCCTGAATAATCAAATGAAGACTAGCTGGAGAGAACCCTGATAACCAAGGACGGAAAGTGGAGGCTGCACTCGCAGAAAGTGCGGACACACAAGGGGACTGGCTGGGTTACCACAGAAAGCAGCTGAAGTTACAGAGGAAGATCTAAGTTATGGGGGGTAGGTGGTTTCCACTGAGAATTCTGGGTCTAAACCCCAAGCTGGACTCCATTGCACAGAGCACAAGAACTGAGAAAGGTGCCAACATAACAATTGGTTATAAAAAGCAGCGGGTTGCTATCTGCCATGGAAAGACAGATGGAAATGCAGGCACTCTCTTAAAGAGCCAACACTCAAAATTTCATGTGCAGCCATTCACCTTGGGCTCCACTGGAGAGAGGGCAGAGCGGAATGGAGCTGTGTGAGCAGAATCCAGGATTGGGGGCTCTGGGGTTAGAACTCATAAGGCATCCACCCTGTTTTCCTGTGCTGAGTCATTCCCTCATATGGCAGAGGACATCTTTTTCCTTAAGACCTTTCCCATCCACACAGCTTTTGCCTAGGGGCAGAAGCAATTGCCCCACCTTTATGGAAGACCTCTTGCCTTCCCCAGGATTGATAGCCTGAGGTTAATCGGCATAATTTACCATAGCTAAGATTTGGAAACAACCTAAGTGCCCATCAGCAGATGAGTGGATTAAAAAACTATGGTACATCTACATAATGGAATACTACGCTGCAGTAACAAAGAAGGAATTCTTACCATTTGCAACAGCATGGATGAAACTGGAGAGCATTATGCTAAGTGAAATAAGCCAGTCAGAGAAAGATAAATACCACATGATCTCACTCATTTATGGAATATAATGAACAACATAAACTGATGAATAAAAACAGATCCAGAGACAGAGAAGCATCAATCAGACCATCAAACCTCAGAGGGAAGGTAGGGGAGGGGAGGGGTAAGAGGAAGAGATCAACCAAAGGACTTATATGCATGCATATAAGCCTAACCAATGGATACAGACACCAGGGGGGTGAGAGCATGAGTGGGGAGTTAGGGGGACAATGAGGCAATAAGGACACATATGTAATACCTTAATCAATAAAGAAAAAAATTAAAAAAACCTGAATAACAATTTAGGTCCTTTGCCCATTTTTGATTGGATTGTTTATCTTCCTTTTGTTAAGTTGTATGATTTCCCTATAAATTTTGGAGATTAAACCCTTATTGAAGATAACATTGGCAAATATGTTCTCCCATTCAGTGGATTCTCTTACTGTTTTGTTGATGGTTTCTTTTGCTGTGCAGAAGCTTTTTATTTTTATGTAGTCCCATTTGTTTATTTTCTCCTTAGTTTTCATTGGCCTAGGAGCTGTATTGGTAAAGATATCGCTATGACATACGTCTGATATTTTGCTGCCTATGGATTCTTCTAAGAAAAAGTCTTTTATCCATTTTGAGTTTATTTTTGTGAATCGTGTAAATTGGTGGTCTAGTTTCATTTGTTTGCATATATCTGTCCAATTTTGCCAACACCATTTATTGAAGAGACTTTCTTGTCTTCATTGTATGCTCTTGCCTCCTTTGTCAAATATTTATTGAGCATAATGGCTTGGGTCAATTTCTGGGTTCTCTGTTCTGTTCCACTGGTCTAAAAGTCTGTTCTTGTGCCACTACCGGACAGTTTTGAGAACAGTGGCTTTGTAATATAGCTTGATATTTGGTATTGTGACCCCTCCAACATTGTTCTTCTTTCTCAGGATTGCTGCAGCTATTTAGTTTGTTTTTTTATTCATATTAATTTTTGGAGAGTTTGTTCTATTTCTGTGGAATATGCTGTTGGTATTTTAATGGGGATTGTGTTGAATTTATAGAT
This sequence comes from Eptesicus fuscus, assembly GCF_027574615.1. Taxonomy (NCBI): domain Eukaryota; kingdom Metazoa; phylum Chordata; class Mammalia; order Chiroptera; family Vespertilionidae; genus Eptesicus; species Eptesicus fuscus. Next base: position 9,176,084 of record NC_072480.1, on the reverse strand, counting down.
TGCTTTGGGTAGTATGGACATTTTAATGATGTTGATTCTACCAATCCATGAGCATGGTATATTCTTCCATTTGTTTATGTCTTCCTCTATGTCTTTTTTCAACATCCTGTAGTTTTTGGAGTACAGGTCTTTTACCTTCTTAGTTAAATTTATTCCTAGGTATCTTAATATTTTTGTTGCAATGGTAAATGGGACTTTTTATTTTTTAGTTTCTCTTTCTGTGAGTTCATTGTTGTTGTATAAAAAAGCCATAGATTTCTGGGTGTTAAATTTATATCCTGCTACATTGCCAAATTCATGTATTATGTCTAATAGTTTTTTGATGGAGTCTTTAGGATTTTCTATGTATAGTATCAGGACATCTGTGAATAATGACAGTTTTAGTTCTTATTTTCCAATTTGGATGCCTTTTATTTCTTCTTCTTATTTGATTGTTATGGCTAGTACTTCCTGTACTATGTTGAACAGTAGTGGTGAAAGTGGGCCCAATAAAAAAATGGGCAAAGGACATAAATAGACCCATTTCAAAAAAGGACATGCAGAAGGCCAAGAGACATATGAAAGCATGCTCAATGTCATTAATCATCTGAGAGATGCAAATAAAATGACAATGAGGTACCATATCACACCTGTCAGTATGACTATCATCAACAAATCAACAAACAACAAGTGCTGGCGAGGATGTGGAGAAAAAGGAACCCTCGTGCACTGCCGGTGGGAATGCAGACTGGTGCAACCACTGTTGAAAACAGTATGGTGTTTCCTCAAAAAATTTAAAATGAAACTGCCATTTGACCCCGTAATTCCACTTCTAGGAATATATCCCAAGAAACCAGAAACACCTATCAGAAAGGATATATGCACCCCTATGTTCATAGCAGCACAATTAATAATAGCTAAGATTTGCAAACAGCCTAAGTGCCCATCAGCAGATGAGTGGATTAAGAACGGTGGTATATCTGCATAGTGGAACACTATGCTGCTGTAAAAATGAAGGAATTCTTATCATTTGCAACAGCATGGATGGACCTGAAGAGTATTATGGTAAGTGAAATTAGCCAGTTGGAGAAAGATAAATATCACATGATCTCGCTCATTTGTGGAATATAATGAACAACGTAAACTGAACTAAAGTAGTTCCAGAGACATAGAAGCATTGAACAGACCATCCAACCTCAGCGGGAAGGTGGTGGTTGGGGGTGGGGGGGCCTTGAATGGATGGTGAGAGATCAACCAAAGGACTTGTATGCATGCATATAAACATAAATCATGGACACAGACAGTAGTGGGGTGAGGGCATGTGCTGGGGGTGATGAGGGCAGACAACCGGGGAGAGGTCAATGGGGGGAAAAAGAGACATATGTAATACTTTAAACAATAAAGAATTAAATTATAAAAAAGGACTGAATAACAATCAGACTGCAGGCAGAGGTGGATCTCTGGAGGCTTCTAGTCTTTGGCTGATCTCCTTCTGTGCCCAGGTCTAGAAAAGGCAGACCTTGGTGCACATCTTGGTCTTTTCCAAAGGCACCCAGTCCCAGAAGAGGGAGCCACAAGCTGTGGATTGCTGATAGCCCCAAACAGGGTACTCAGGGCCAGTCACAAACTGCACCTAACATTATCCTGCACTAGAGATTGGGTGTTGTAGTAGATCTACCTAATAAACACAAACCCAAACAGGCAGCCAATATGGGGAGAGAAAAATACAAGCCCCAAATGAAAGAAAAAGTTGAAGGTAGCAGTCAGTAATGCATCCACAAACCAAGAAATGGAAAAGAGGTGTTCCTCTACAATGAGTCCCCGCTCTCCAGAGTTTTATTAAAAGTCTCATTTTTGCCTTGCTTCCGTTTCCCAGTCCATCATTTGAAATTCAGACAGACAGAGTGGAAAAGACAGAGAGAATCATCGATGTGAGAGAAAAACATTGATTGGTTTCCTCCTGCATGAGCCCTGACCAGGGCCAGGCCCAGTAGGAGCCTGCAACTGAGACAAAATGGTGGCGGGATAGACGGATGTATCCCAAGCCTTGTACCGAACCAGGTAGAATGAGCAGCTGAAATGAATAACATCCACCCTGAATTGGCAAAGGAGACTCAGCTGCCCAGGGCACTGCGACCACACGAGCAGCAGACACGTAAGCAGCCCGCACCTGTCAGAGGAACAGCAGCCCCGCGAGCAGCCCGCCCCAGGCTGAAGAGCTGCAGCCTCACATGGCCTGCCCCCATCCAAGGAGCAGCAACCGCATGAGCAGCCTGCCCACAACTGAGGAGCAGCAGCCCCTCGCAGCCCACCCAGGTCCAAGGAGCAGCAGCTGCAAGACCTGACAGCCCATGTCCAAGGAGCGGCAGCCCTGAGAAGCCCTCCCCAGTCTGAGGAGCAGCAACCACATGCAGCCTGAACCCGTCCGATGAGCAGCAGCCAGGTGAGCGGCCCGCCCCTGTCAGAGGAGCAGCAGCTGTACATGCAGCTCACTCCTGTCCAAGGAACAGCAGACACACAATCAGCCTGTCCCCCATTTGAGGAGCAGCAGCCTCACGAGCAGCCTGCCGGTTCGAGGAGAAGCGGTCACGCACAGCCAGCCCCATCCAAGGAGCAGCCGCTATGTGAGAAGTCCGCCCCTGTCTGAGTAGCAGCACACAAGAGCAGCCCGCCCCCATCTGAAGAGCAGCAGCCATATGCAGCCCGCCCCTGTCTGAGGAGTAGCAGCCTCGTGAGCAGCCCATCCCCGTCTGAGGAGCAGCAGCTGTGCGTGCAGCCTCCCCGCACCAGCCAGAGGAGCCACCACTGCTGCAAACAGCACCCACCAGAGGAGCCGCTGCCAACTGAGGAGCAGCTGCTGCCATGACAGCCTGAGGAGTAACCGCAGCCCAAGGAGCCACTGCCACCCAAGGAGCAGCCCCTGCACGACTCGACATCTAGATCCATCTGAGAGAACAAAAATGGGTAGACAAAGAAACCCCCAAAGGAAAGAAAAGGAGGACTCACCATAAAAACAACGAAGTAAAACGGAGGCATCTAATATGTCAGAAAAAGAATTCAGAATAAGGGTCATACAGTTCATAAACCGGATGGATAAAAAAAAATCAACAACTTATGTAAGAATCAAGAAGAAATGAAGAGTGATATAGCTGCAATAAAAAACACCATGGAAAGTTTCAACAGTAGACTAAGAAAAGTGGAGGAGCGAATTAGTGAATTAGAAGACAAGGAAGCAAAACACACCCAAACTGAACTGCAATTGAAAAAAAAAAAATTAAAAGACAGGAGGAGAGCCTAAGGGAGCTATGGGACAACATGAAATGAAGCAACATATGAACAATAGGGGTGCCAGAACAACAGGAGGAAGAACAAGGGTTAGAAAACCTATTTGAAGAAATAATATCAGAAAACTTCCCCGATGTGGGGAAGAAAAAAGTCACACAAGGATAGATACCCAAACAAGATGAACCCTAAAAGACCCACACCAAGACACGTCATAATTATGATGGCAAATGTTGAGGACAAAGAGAGAATATTAAAGTCTGCAAGAAAAAGACAGAAAGTTATGTACAAGGGATCTCCCATTAGATTATCAAATGATTTCTCAACAGAAACACATCAGGCCAGAAAAGAATGGAAGGAAATTTACAAAGTATGTAAAGCAAGGGACTGAATCCAAGAATAATCTATCCAGCAAGGCTATCATTCAAAATGGAAGGGGAAATAAGGAGCTTCACAGACAAAAAAAGGCTAAGGGAGTTTATAACTACCAAGCCAGCAATGGAAGAAATGCTAAAGGGACTGATGTAAAAAAAAGAAATAAAAAGGTAAGAAGGAACACAGGCACAAAAAATAAAAATAGCTACAAATGAGTACCTATCAATAATAATTTTAAATGTAAATGGACTAAATGCTCCAATCAAAAGACATAGAGTGGCTGAATGTATATTAAAAAAACATGACCCATATATATGCTGTTTATAGGAAAGCCACTTCAGAACAAGGGACTCACACAGACTGAAAGTGAAGGGATGCAAAAATATCTTTCAGGCAAATGGAAACGCAAAAAAAAAAAAAAAAAAAAGCTGGGGTAGCAATACTTATATCTGACAAAATAGACCTCAAAGTGAAGGCCATAACACGCGATAAGGAAGGCCACTTCATAATACTAAAGGGATTGATACAGCAAGAAGATATAACCCTGATAAACATATGTGCACCCAATGCAGGAGCACCCAAATACATAAAAAAAAACCAAACTCCTGGAAGATATCAAGGGAGAGATTGACAACAATACAATCATTATAGGGGACTTTAACACACCACTGACATCACTGAATAAATCCTCTAGACAAAAAATCAGCAAAGAAACAGCAATCCTAAATGACTCACTAGATCAGATGGACTTAATTGACCTCTTCAGAACATTTTACCCCAAAGCCATGGAATACATGTTCTTCTCAAGTGCACATGGGGCATTTTCAAAAATAGACCACATATTGGATCACAAGCAAAGTCTCCCCAAATTTAAGAATATTGAAATCATATCAAGAATCTTCTAAGACCACAATGGCATAATATTAGAAATAAACTATAATAAAAACAATTAAAAAAATTCAAACACTTGGAAGTTGAATAGCATGCTATTAAACAATGATTGGGTTACCAAAGAGATCAAAGAAGAAAATATCCTGGAAACTAATTACAATAAAAACACAATAATCCAACATCTATGCAACACAATGAAAGCAGTCCTAAGAGGGAAGTTTATAGCTCTCCAGGCCTACCTCAAAAAACAAGAAAAAATGGTAGTAAATTATCTAACTCTACAACTTAAAGAATTAGAAAGAGAGCAATGAGAAAAACTGAGAGTGAGCAGAAGGAAGGAGATAATAAAGATCAGAGCAGAAATAAATGACATAGAGACCAAAACAAAACAAAACAAAAGAACAAAAAAAAAACAACAACAACAATACAAAAGATCAATGAAACCAAGAGCTAGTTCTTTGAAAGGATAAACAAGATTGATGAACCTCTAGCCAGGATCACCAAGAAGCAAAGAGAGAGGACCCAAGTAAACAAAATTAGAAATGAAAGAGGTGAAATAACAACAGACCCCACAGAAATACAAAGGATTGTTTAAAAATACTATGGATGAGAAACCAAGATGGCGGTATAGGTAAACACCTAAACTGCTGCCTCGTACAACAATTTCAAAACTACAACTAAAAGACAAAACGGACATCATCCAGAACCACAGGAAAGCTGGCTGAGTGGAAATTCTACAACTAGAAGGAAAGAGAAAAGCACACGGAGATTCAGAGGAGCTGCAAAAGGCTGAGGTTGGGAGACGCGATTGCGGAGAGGACTGGCGGCTGAGTGCGTGGCTGGCTTTCCCAAGCTGGAGGGAGACAGAAGCTCCCGACTGCACTGAACTCCAGTTCCAGGCGAGACCCTGGGGACCCAGACTCATATGGGGGTAAACTGGACTGTCAGGAAAAGAGAAAAGCACACTGAGACTCAGGGGAGCTGAGGAAGGCAGAGTTCTAGAGGTGCGCGCACATGGAGAAGACTAACTCCTGAGTGCGCGGCTGGCTTTCTCAAGCAGGAAGGAGACGGAAGCTCCCGACTGCGCTGAACTCCAGTTCCGGGTGAGACTCTGGGAACCCAGACTCATTCAGGGAGAAACTGGACTGTCTGGCAGCTGGCGAAACTAGAGGGCAGCTTTCTCTCAGAGGTGCTTGCAGCAATTACCGAGGGACACTGTGACCCAGGGGCCTCAAAGGGCAGGGCTGACGGGAAGCCAAGGCTGTCTGCTCCTCTCTGAGACTCCGCCCCATCCAAGCTGAGTACAGAGGCTTTTGCAATTTTGCAAGTCTTGCCTCAGAAGGGTGTCTCCAGCACAGAAGTTCTCCCAGCATAGACACAGCTGATCCTCACAGCCAATTGGCCTGGAGGTCAATTCCTCCCAGTGATACCAACAACAATCAAGACTTAGCTACAACAAAGCTGTGCACACAGTCCACAAAGGGGTGCACCAAGAGTGTCCACCTCAGGTAACTGGGGAGGCTGAGCCACTGGGCCCTATAGGACACCTAGCACACAAAGCTACTCTACCAACTCAGGGAAGCAGTGAAAATGTGGAGACAACGAATCAGATCACAAATGAAAGAAATGGAGGAAAGAAAATGACTGGATATAGAGTTCAAAACCACGGTCATAAGGTTTTTTAAGAATTTCCTAGAAAAGGCCGATAAATTTAGAGAGACCCTTGAGGATATGAAAAAGGACCAACTAGAAATTAAACATACACTGACTGAAATAAAAAAATATTATACAGAGACCTAACAGCAGACTAGAGGACTACAAGAATCAAGTCAAAGATTTGAAATACAAAGAAGCAAAAAACACTCAACCGGAAAAGCAAAAAGAAAAACAAATCCAAAAATTTGAAGATAGTGTAAGAAGCCTCTGGGACAACTTCAAGCGTACCAACATCAGAATTATGGGGGTGCCAGAAGAAGAGAGAGAGCAAGATACTGAAAACCTATTTAAAGAAATAATGACCGAAAACTTCCCCTACCTGGTGAAAGAAATAGACTTACAAGTACAGGAAGCACACAGAACCCCAAACAAAAGGAATCCAAAGAGGACCACACCAAGACACATCATAATTAAAATGACAAGAGCAAAAGACAACAAGAGAATATTAAAAGCAGCAAGAGAAAAACAGTTAGTTACCTACAAGGGAGCACCTACTTGGTCATGATGAATGATCTTTCTGATGTACTGCTGGATCTGATTTGCTAGATTTTTTAATCTCTCTTTCTGTAACTTCACTACAGAAAGATTTTTTAATCTCTCTTTCTGTAACTTCACTTTTTATTTTTACATATGTGTCCTTCTCCCCCCTCATTGCCCCCCACACCTCCACTCATGCCTCCACCCCCCTGTTGTCTGTATCCATTGGTTGGGCTTATATGCATGCATACAAGTGCTTTGGTTGATCTCTCCCCCTTAACCCCACCCTCCCCTACCTTCCCTCTGAGGTTTGATGATCTGAAGGATGCTTCTCTGTCTCTGGATCTGTTTTTGTTCATCAGTTTATGTTGTTCATTATATTCCATAAATGAGTGAGATCATGTGATATTTATCTTTCTCCAACTGGCTTATTTTGCTTAGCATTATGCTTTCCAGTTCCATTCATGCTGCTGCAAATGGTAAGAATTCCTTCTTTTTTACTGCAGCGCATTATTCCATTGTGTAGATTTACCACAGTTTTCTAATCCACTCATCTGCTGATGGGCACTTAGGGTGTTTCAAAAAAACAGCTATTGTAAATTGTGTTGTTATGAAAATAGGGGTGCATATATCCTTTGTGATTGGTGTTTCTAGTTTCTTGGGATGTATTCCTAGAAGTGGGATCACTGGGTCAAATGGGAGTTCCATTTTCAGTTTTTTGAGGAAACTCCATATTGTTCTCCAAAGTGGCTGCACCAGTCTGCATTCCCACCAGCAGTGCACGAGGGTTCCTTTTTCTCCGCATCCTCGCCAGTACTTGTTTGTTGATTTGTTCATGATAGCCATTCTGACAGGTGTGAGATGGTACCGCATTGTCGTTTTGATTTGCATTTCTCAGATGATTAGTGACTTTGAGCATGTTTTCATATGTCTCTTGGCCTTCCTTAAGTCTTCTTTCGAAAAGTATCTATTTAGGTCCATTGCCCATTTTTTGATTGGGTTGTTTGTCTTCCTTTCGTTAAGGTGTATGAGTTCCCTGTAAATGTTGGAGATTAAACCCTTATCAGAGATAACATTGGCAAACATGTTCTCCCATGCAATGGGCTTTCTTGTTGTTTTCTGGTACAAAAGCTTTTGTTGTGCAAGTGCTTTTTATTTTTATGAAGTCCCATTTGTTTATTTTTCTCTTTAGTTTCCATTGCCCTAGGAGCGGTATTGGTGAAGAAATTGCTTTGGCATATGTCTGAGATTTTGTGAAAGGGAGTGAGCTTGTCCTCTGCCAGCAGCCTTCTTCAACTCTTACTAACAAGATACTAGGGTAAAGTGGCCCCTAATATAATCTGGATTGGTGATTCTTATGTATAAACTCTCAAAGTACATTCATCCTGGGATCACAGTTTCTTATTAAACCACTTATAACCAAGGTTACGGGGATGTCACTATCTCATTACTTTTTCATTCATTCAGCAAATATGTTCTGAATGCCTACTGTCAGGCATGATGCTAAGCACCCAGGAAACAACCTTGGCCAAAACAACCACAGTCCCTAGCATCGTGTAGTTCAGTAGGAGACATTAATAAGTCATAGTAAAAGTCTAAGATGGCGGCATGCCATTTTAGGGTGCTATGAGGGGCACTATGGCGGACACTTGACTTGGAATTGGGGTGGATCAAGACAGCTTTCTGTAGAAAGTGATCCCAAGCTGAGACCTGAAAAACAATAAGGGCTTATCTAGAAAAATTGGATAAGTTACCTAGAGGCAAGAAAGCACAACACATAATAACTGAAAGTAATTCAATGTGATGAGGATCCTCTAAACTAGAGAGATGTGTCTGGAGAGGTTATGCAAGAGCCACATCTTGGAGAACCTTCTGTGCTATTTGGAGATGGTTTAACTTTAGCCTAAGAGGAAATGGGCAGCCATTAAGTGGGTTTAGGCAGCGAATGGAAATGATCAGATGAATGGCCTGGTAGTTTGGAAAATGGATTAAAATGAAACTAGACTAGTAAAGAGCCTGATGCGGTAAGCAGGGCGAGAAGTGACTGACATCAGTAGTAGTGGGTACAGAGAAAAGTGGGAGGGATTTATAAGATATGAAGTGATAAGAATTGGCAGAATTTAGTGATTGGGTGTGGGTTCAAGGGAGAAAATGAGGACTAAAGGTTTTTAGCTTGATATAGTCATGGAACTTGAGAACTCATGGAGTGGGGGACAAGTTTTAGGAAGAAGGTAATGAGTCAGTTTGGGACACATTGATTTGGAAGTACTTAGTGCATATCCAAATGGACCTCCTGGTAAACAGATGGGTGAGTCTGGATAAGAAAGGTGTTAGGGATTCCTCCAGGATGAGCCCTTCAGACAGCTGTTGGGGAGAACTCCAGGGAGAAGTGAGTACTGAGCTGAGTCTTAAAGGATGAATAATAGTGGTCAGGTGATGAAGAGGGGAGAGGGGTGTTCCAGAAAGTAGGAGATTGTTGGTGAAATAGAGCAGAAAGCAATGAAGAAATATAGGGGTTGAGATGAAGAAAGAGAGCAGGAAATAATTTTTAATGGGTTTTACATGGCATGTTTTATGCATAAGGAACTAGAAAGAAGCCAATAAAACTCTGAGAGACAAGGAAGATGGCAAGAATGATGCTCAGGGTGCTGGCTTGGCTGATGGTGGGCCACTTGATAAGTTGGGCAACACCAGGTAGGTGGTGATGGCAAGGAATAACTCTGAAAAAAGTAAGATAGATGGGCCATAAACCTTGGCTTTTTATTTTACTAAAAAGTCATGAGTTACTAAAAGATTGGAATTTGTTTTCACTACAAGAAACAGTCATTTTAATTACTTTTATTTGGAGTAAAGAATTTGTGGTGATGTCATTTTACTTTTTTAAAAATCAATATTAAAGTTCAGGAGTTTATTTGCAGAGCATATTTCTTTTCCAAATCTGATGCAAACCTCTGCAATAAAAGCTTTAAAAAAATTTGTCCAAGGCCTCAAATGTTATTATGTGGGTGATTTCCCCTAATTTTTCAAGTTTCAGATGAAATAAAAATGGTCAGAAAAACCTTCCCTGAGCACTTTCTCTAAATAGTTCCCATTATTACTATCATGGTACTATGTCCTGTTCATTCACAGCACTTCCAATAGCTTCAAATTATATTTGTTTAATTATATCTTTGTCTTTCTCTCTCATTATACTTAAGGTCTTTGGTTGTTGTCTGTGTTGTACAGGTTGTTAAATTGGCTGTCACCCCTGGCTAGACTTCTAATCTGAGGCCAGAATCTACTTTATGTTGCTACATAGTACATGGAAATCTCCACAGTAATTAGATTGATCTAAGAAGAGATCATATGTTACCTGATGGTAACATGAAGAAATGAAATCAAAACCATACTGCCAGATATGGTAAATGGGTAGGTGTGTCTGTGGGTATGGGTTTGTTCTAGGGTCTGGGATAGAGAGATCTGTGGCAAGGGAGGATTGCAGAGAAATCACATTTACTTTCTTTTGGATGAAAGAGTGTTATTGCTTCCAAAGAAAGAGGAGAGCTTTACTGAAAGAACTCAAACTTAAACTATGTTGATTGTGTGACTATATTCTTAAGTGCAGAAGTCTTTAGTGAACCTTCCTCCAGAAGTTGGATTAATTGCATTCTAACTGGGCAGAATGAATTCTTAATCTGAACATATTTTATTTGCTTAAAATGAATATTGTTGTAGCTACCCCCTATGCATCAACAAAGTGGTCATTAGCAGCTATCAGTGGCTGTCTTTGACAAATTCCATTACTGAAATAATGAAATCTGATGGGTTAATATTATTAACATTTGCTAATAATTTTGCATTTACAGAGCATGAGACTGTAGTGAAATAGAGCTGCTTACTTAGGCAGTTTGACTACAGGGAGAAGGTAAATAAGTAATGAAAAGTTTGTGGAGCTTAATGAAAAATGGATAGCTCCCAGGAAAAACTTCCCAAATAAATGCAAATTCAGGTATATGTCTCTCCATCACTTTATTGAAAAGTTTAATTACTTAAAATTAGATTTTGTTTTTGTTGTAGGTAGGGATGCAAAGCTAAGTGGGAAAATAGGAATTTATCCTCTTAGAATGTCCTAGTTTTTTCATAACAACTGATATAAAACTGAACTAAGATGATAAAATGAAGAAAGCACCAGGTTCAGAGGTAAATGGAAGAGAAAAGCATAGAATCAAGAAAAGGAGAATAAATAAGATGAAATCCTACTGAGTGGTGGCATTTCCAAAATTTTGGCTGATGTACAAAGGATGTGATTTTATTTTTTTTCTCCTAAGCACCTTCCTTCTCACTGACATACTTTTAGATTATAAAAATTTTCCTTTCCTTAGCCCCAAAACACTTATCAAATTTCCAGTACCTCCAGATACATGACCTAGCAACAAGAAGTACAACACAGCTCCTCTCCAGCAGAATTAGCTGTGGGCAAAAGAGTAAACTTGCTTGAATGATATAGTTTGGGAGACATTGGAAAGGTCTTTCCTCAAATTCTCTTACCTTCCTGAAGTTTTCCCATCACACATTCATTTCTTTGTATGTATCAAGCATATTGATCTTTCCGGTACTCTCCGCTTAAAATGCACACATTTCTGGAAGAGGTCATTTAGAACCTACTAGCTCTTATCAGTCCTATGGAGACTAAAGTTCATAGTACGGACTATTTTAGAGAAATTAGCATTTGGAAAAGGGGAAAAATGGCACTTATTAGAGGTGGAAAAGTCCAATTTTGCCTGTTCTACAGCTCCAAAGAGGAGGTTCCTTCTCTGTCTTAACTGATCTCTATTGCCAAAACTTCTTGAATCACTAATTTCCCAACTGAAGTCAATTTCAGTTTTTATGCATTTACATTCTGCCAAAGAGCCCAAAATAATTATGAATATTGAATATACATGGGGACAACATCCTATATAATAAAGAGGTAATATGCAAATTGGCCATCACTCCAACACACAAGATGGCTGCCCCCATGTGGTCAAAGATGGCCACCCCCATGTGGACACAAGATGGCCAGCAGGGGAGGCAGTTGTGGGCAATCAAGCCAGCAGGGGAGGGCACTTGGGAGGGACCAGGCCTGCAAGGGAGGGCAGTTGGGGGCAATCAGGCTACAGGGGAGGGCAGTTAGGGGTGATGGGCTGGCAGAGGAGGGCAGTTGGGGGCACCAGGCCTGCAGGGGAGGGCAGTTGGGGGCAACCAGGCTTGCAGGGGAGGGCAGTTGGGGCGATCAGGCCTGCTGGGGAGGGCAGTTAGGGGTGACCAAGCTGGCAGGGGAAGGCAGTTAGGGGCAATCAGGCTGGCAGGGGAGCATTTAGGCACCCATCAGGCTGGCAGGGGAGTGGTTAGGGGATGATCAGGCTGGCAGGCAGAAGTGGTTAGGGCAATCAGGCAGGCAAGCAGTTGGGAGCCAGCTGTCCTGGATTGGAGAGGGATGTCCAACTGCCCATTTAGGCCCAATCCTTCTGGGATTGGGCCTAAACGGGCAGTCGGACATCCCTTGAGGGGTCCCAGATTGGAGAGGGTGCAGGCTGGGCTGAGGGACACCCCCCCAACCCTGTGCACAAATTTCATGCACCGGGCCTCTAGTCCTTTATAAAACAGAATTAGATTCTGTCCTGCAATTGCCTGTCCTTTAGTTTAGTTTCTGGGTTAGTGGTCCAGGTTTATTCTAGTTTCTTACATAAAATATTAGTTGTAGATTTATAAATGACCTCTATCCAAGCATGCAAAATAGAGAACCAGATGATAAGGAAGTTCCTTGACAGATTTGACTCACTTACAAGAAAACAATTGTTCCTTCTGTAAGTGTACTTAAAAAATCACAACATATAAGCAATGCATGTGTAGTTTTGAACCAATAATCTTAAGCATATCACACATTAGAGGAGTTAGACTCATAACAGGGAGTTCCTTTAAATTTATTTTTTCCTGTGTATTACTTCACCCATTAAGGGTCTACTCTGTGGTAGATACCATAATCCACGAGTACAGATGTAAGCATTGTGTAAGATATGTTCTGTGCAAATTAATGTTTCACATGGTGCTCTCAAGCCCTGTGACATGAGGACTAGTTATTGTTAATCTTGAGATCATATATCTGCCTGGCTATTTGAAAAGGTGAGATTTCTTTTGGTCTTTGCAGTCTCTTACTAGATTGTTTGTGATGGGTATCACATTCTGATTTTGTGCTTATCCTATATAATAAAAGGCTAATATGCAAATCGACCAAATAATGGAATGACCAGTCGCTATGATGTGCACTGACCACCAGGGGGCAGATGCTCAATGCAGGAGCTGCTCCCTGGTGGTCAGTGCACTCCCACAGGGGGAGCGCCGCTCAGCCAGAAGCCAGGCTCACGGGGCAATGCTAAGGATATTCAACTGTGAGTGGGCCTAAGCCGTGAATCAGACATCTCCCAAGGGCTCCCGGACTGTGAGAGGGCACAGGTCTGGCTAAAGGACCCTCCTCCCCGCCCCCCCCCCCCCGCAAGTGCACAATTTTTGATATAATAAAAGCCCAGAGACCATTAAGGTGGAATGACCATAAGGACCAGTCACTATGACACGATGGCTATGACATGCCAGCAGCAGGGGCCGCTGCAGAGCCCGAGGGCCCCGAGCCAGTTGTGTGGCTGGCCGCCATAAAGAAGAATGTGAAGGTGGCCAGCGTGAATGTGCAGCTTGAGATGAAGGCTCTGTGGGACAAATTTAATCAGCTGGGCACCGAGATGATTGTCACCAAGGCTGGCAGGCCAGGGCACCCCTCTCCCTGCTGCAACCCTCCCCATGTGGTGCCAGTCTCGAGCAGTGGGCTTTAGCCCAATTCACGCGAGCAAGACTGAGAAGCAGGGTGGGGGGCATGGCCTGGCCACCTGCAGGTCCCTCTCAGCGCGGGCCAGCTCCTTCACTCTCTGAGTCCTGGCTCTAGAGTCAGCCGTCTGGCATGCTGCTTGAGACGCCAGGAAGGTGGCAGAGAGAAACCCTGTGGACCTGTCGCCTGACCAGCAGCCCAGGACCCGGCACTGCCAGAAATGGACCAGTTCAAAGCACACCGAGCTTGGGGGGAAGGCAGCCTCCTGTGAGGGGCCTTGCCACCAGCCAGCTCCCGGTGGATCCCACCTCAAAGGAAACTCGGTCTTTGGTTCCTTAGTTCAGTCCATCCCGGCTAAAGAGGAGCGGCTGGGCACATTTTAGGGGAGAATTAAGACTCTAAAACAGTGTGTTCTGTTCCGTAGAGATTGCCACCCAGTTGTCTTAGGCTAAATTCTGGGTGATTGTGGGGCCTGGCTCTGCCACTGGGGCCCACGTCTTCCAATTGCCTGTGTTTGTTGTAAGGGCCCAAAGAGAAGGGGAACAGTTTTTCGATGCAATGGGTTTGACCAACAGACAAAGGCGAGTGCCGGGCTGTGTGTATTGTACACACAGAGACACCAGCTCTGAGTCCATTTGGCCAAAGGGAGCTCAGGGCCTGTGTGCAGAGCCTTCTGGTGGTTTCTGTTTCCTTGCTGAGGCCGTCCTCCCTGGGAAGCCTGGGGCCCATGCTCAGCTCCAGCTCAGTGGGTCTTCTCCAGGCTGCTCCCCCAAGCTTGCCCCGCCCTGATCGCTCCTTCACCTGGATAGGGGGCGGGGCTGGCCAGCCAACCTCCCGTGGCCCCTCCCCGCACCTGCCCAGCTGGATCGAATTTGTGCACTTGGGCCTCTAGTTCATTAATAAAACTTTTCTTTCTCTACTACCTTTGCTGAGAGGTTTTTTGGGGTTGAGAGAATTTGTTTTTAACCAAAATTTCCAACAAGATCTAAAATTGACTATGTAGGTATACCTCATGCTCTTAAAATACTCACCCAAATCTCCAGCAGATGAGAACATGTTTGAAAATACAACAACGGAGACTTTTAGAGAGTTAGGTGACTGGCCTGTGGGGAAACTGTCAGTGTCAAACTCTGGTTCTCCTCCCTTTAAATATGGTTGATTTCTATTAGAACATATTTTGCTCCCCCATCCTCTAATTATAGCTAATAATGCATTGTAACTTTAGGACAAAGAAGATTAATTTTACAATATCTCAAAGAGTGAAGTAACAGAAATGTGCATTGTCCTAGACTTCATGTGGCCAGGAACTGTCAGCTAGCTGAGAATAAGGGCTGCGAGTGGGGCAGTGGGAGAGGAGAGGCTCAGTTGTTGGGGACTCGAGGTGAGTGAGTGAATGACTTGACAGAAACATAACTCTTTTATGGCTTCAAAAGATAGGACAAGATGAAGCAATGGTTCAAAGAGAAAAGCACCAGGGCTGAAACAGACAGCAACGCAAAATAATTCTGGCTCCCCCAGGCTGAGATGCAGAATGGAACCAGGACTGTATCACATGGGGCACACCTAGAGTGGTGCTGTCCAATGAACTGTCTGAGATGATAGAAGTGTCCTGTGATGGTGTGCTGTCCTATGTAGTAGCCACCAGTCATGTGTGCATTAATTTTTATTTTAATCAATTTAAACTTTAATTAGCAATATACATGTCAGGACTGATTCAGGAAGAAAGATTTTGGGGTCATTTATATATGCATGCGTGTGTGTGTGTGTGTGTGTGTGTGTATACTTGTGCTATTGGGGAGGGATAACTGATCAGCATTCATCACTGATTGGTAAATACATAGAAACTGGAGTTAAAGTGCTCCTAAAAATTGTTAGCAGTGATGAAAAATTTGGATGTTCAGAATGACGTAAGCTTTTCTGGGCTCTTGAGTTAGCCATATCATCAGGCCTTTTTGCTATCTTTCTCTCACACACTTCATTATTTAAAATGCTGCTATCTTTGTTTTGCCCATACCCTGGGAATCCTAAGAGGATTAAATTTGAGAATTTTCTTGCTTTGTGGATTAAAATTCTATATACGGTATTTGTTACTGTGGGCAGCGCTGACTTGGAGAGACAAGACTTCTGACAGTTCATATTTAAGGATTCAGAGAAATCCACCTGTGTGAGGCTGGCCCATAGTTCCTCCCTTCTCTGCCTCTCTCCTTTTCCTGGGGTCTCTCAGCTCCCAGGCAGAGCTTGCCTGCACCTGCCTTTGAGGCCTCAAGGTAGTGAGAGGAGAAGGAAAATAAGTGTTGCACACTGGAAATAATAATAGCCTTGAATTCCGAAAACCTGCATTTGAGTACTAATCCTGCTTTGTTTTGAAATCCTGAGTAGATACTTAGTCTTTCTGAGCCTTAATTCTCTCATTTAATAAATTTATTGAGCACATGCTATGGGCTAGACATTGTTTTGGGGCTGGAGAATCATCAGTGAACTGGACTAGAAATGATTATCCTCATGGAATTTATATTTCATTGGGGGAAGCTGAAGATAAGTAAAAGTAAATATAGTACATAATAGGTGATATAAAATAAGCTACAGAGAAACAGCTGGGTAAAATAGATAGGGAGAAGATGGGAAAGAATATAACTTCGGGAATGGGGTGCAGGGTAGGTCTCACTAAGAAATAAGTATTTGAGCAATGGCTTAAAGAGAATGAGGCAATAGAACATGTACCATCTGGGTAATAGCTTTCCAAATAGTGCAGGTTTGAGTACAGAAAAAAAAAAACCCAAAAAAAACAAAACCCAGGAAAATAAAAAGTACTTGTTGACCCTTATCTGAAACTGAGACCTATGATAATAGCTATTTTTTTCTTTATTGATTAAGGTATATGTGTCCTTATCCCCCCATTGCCTCCCCAACACCCAACTCATGCCCTCACCCGCGCCCCTCCCCGCCCACCCACACCCCCCACCCCCGCCGGTGTCTGTGTCCATTGGTTAGGCTTATATGCATGCATACAAGTCCTTTGGTTGATCTCTCCCCCTTACCCCACCCTCCCCTACCTTCCCTCTGACGTTTGATGGTCTGATCGATGCTTCTCTGTCTCTGGATCTGTTTTTGTTCATCAGTTTATGTTGTTCATTATATTCCACAAATGAGAGAGATCATGTGATATTTATCTTTCTCTGACTGGCTTATTTTGCTTAGCATAATGCTCTCCAGTTCCATCCATGCTGTTGCAAATGGTAAGATTTCCATTGTGTAGATGTATCACGGTTTTCTAATCCACTCATCCGCTGATGGGCATTTGGGCTGTTTCCAAATCTTAGCTATGGTAAATTGTGCTGCTATGAACATAGGGGTGCATATATCCTTTCTGATTGGTGTTTCTAGTTTGTTGGGATATATTCCTAGAAGTGGAATTACTGGGTCAAATGGCAGTTCCATTTTTAGTTTTTGAGGAAACTCCATACTGTTCTCCACAGTGGCTACACCAGTCTGCATTCCCACCAGCAGTGCAAAAGGGCTCCTTTTTCTCCGCATCCTCGCCAGCACATGTCATTTGTTGATTTGTTGATGATAGCCATTCTGACAGGTGTGAGATGGTACCGCTATTCTTAAAATGTTCACTATATGCTAGGACTAGAGTAGGCATAAAATACCTGGCATGTATTTTATATCTAAAATACTTTATATCTACAATCTGGTGCCAACTGACCTTTACCCTGGAAAGTGAGGGCTAACATGTTGACATACGGTTAGTCTCAGAGAAAGGGCCATTTTTAATTTGAATCTGTATTGTTCCATGACTTATCATTTATAAATTTCTATCAACATAATGACAGAGCCTGGTATATATGTGAGTGTGCTATGTAGTATAAATGTCTGAGGAGACAATTCTCCGTGGAACTTTGAATTTCTATCGCCCCAGAGTATTTTTCAATGACAGTTATAGTGTCTTCATCGGGAGCAGAGGGCAGGCTGCTTACTGCTCATCATAAAGGATTCAGGTTTGTTAAGCTCAGATTCCTTTTCTGTAGTGCAATATACTGTGTGTGTAGTTGTTATAGGGCCCTCTGGCATCACCTGGTAGGAATTGGGGCTCAGGCAACAGTATAAAAAAAAGCGATGACACTCTGGCTATTGTTAGCACAGGGAATCTCTGATCCAAGGCTCTCAAGTCATCTGCCAGCATCCACAAAACTGTAGCAGGCTAACTTAGAAGCTTTGCAAGTAAAGTAAAATCTAAGACCCACCCGTCAGCCTTCACATCTACTATTTGAATGAATTAGCGATTTTGTTAGAACAGGAGAATAAAGAAATTTTAAAAAAGGATAAACCTTATAAACAAGTTATTGAAGATTTTTTCTGAAATCTAAATTTTAATTTTCTTTGTTCTGATGGAATTCAGTACAAAGTACCCAGTTTATAAAATAGAAAATAAAAAGGATAGTTCATAAATTGACCCAGCACTGCTGCAAAGAGATGGTCAATCCTTAAGTAGCTGGTCTCCTTAAGCAGTTAATTGGAAAACCAGATCATAGCTTTGTGAATTTAACAGACTAGCAATGGAAATTTTATTTCAATTTTCAAACAACTTTTCATCTCTTTTAAACTAGGAGGATGTCTTTTCTCT
Organism: Eptesicus fuscus; assembly: GCF_027574615.1. NCBI lineage: Eukaryota > Metazoa > Chordata > Mammalia > Chiroptera > Vespertilionidae > Eptesicus > Eptesicus fuscus. Next base: position 9,157,902 of record NC_072480.1, on the reverse strand, counting down.
AGAAAGGTCAGACTTCAGGAAGGCCATAACATTTAAATAATCTGAAAGCTTAGATCCTCGGATGTACACAGTTGCCAGAACTGGGTCAGAGAGAGTCAAGCTGAATGAAATTACTGAAGGCTGCTCTAGGGATGGAAATGCAATCTGAAGATGAAATGGAGGCAAAACTCTGACAGCTTGATATTGAGATTTAACATTTGTACAAGGTCTTTGAGGGTGAAGGCGCTGCCAAGAACAAAAAACTATTCAGCAGATCATGCATTTGGAGGCCTCAACCATATGACCATTAGCAAACCTCAACTCAAGGAATTACATACTACCTATCTAATGTTTACCTAAAACACCACTGCTAGTTTTATTTTTTCCTTAAATGAGAGAATTAGCACCCTAGAAGATATATAATTATTATGCCTAGTTCTTTAGGGAACTTACTCATAGGGAATATAAATATAGGAAATTTCCTATATTTAACTGAATTCCTATTTTTTCCTTTATATAACATTGTCTTTATTTGTTTTTTAGTTTGTGTGTGTGTGTGTGTGTGTGTGTGTGTGTGTGTGTGTGTTTAAGAGAGAGTGGAAGAGAGAGGGAAAGACAGAAATATTGATGTGAGAGAAACACATTGATTGGTTGCCTCCTGCACGAGCCCCAACCAGGGCCCAGCTGGGAGGAGCCTGCAATGGAGGTATGTGCCCTTGACAGGAATCAAACCCCAGACCCTTTGGTCTGCAGAACAGTGCTCTATCCACTGAGCCAAACCGGCTAGGGCTATATAGCATTGTTATTATTTATTTTTAGGCACTTCCCCAAGGAAGTCTAGAGTGGCTATTTATCCTTAAATCATCCAGAAGTGCTTTACTAACTACAAGTATGTACATTCACTAGCTACTAAAATATTGCCATTTATAAAGATGGAACAAAGTTATTCATGGCTAGTATCACATGATCTCACTCATATGTGGGAATCTAATGAACCAAATAAACTGATGAACAAAATAGATCCAGAGACATAGAAGCATGGAACAGACTGTGGAATCTCAGAGGGAAGGCAGGGGTAGGTGGGTGGGGAGAGATTAAACAAAGAACTTATATGCATATATGCATAACACATGGATACAGACAATAGTGGGGTGAAGGCCTGTGGGGGATGGGTGTCGGGTAGAGGGAGTCAATGGAAAAAATGGGGATATCTGTAATATTTTCAACAATAAGGATAAATTTTTAAAAATTTTAAAAAGAAATAAAAAGGAATTGAAGTAGATATGACACCAAAAGCACAAACAACAGGGAAAAAAATAGATAAATTGGGCTTCACCAAAATTAAACTTATGTGTACATAAGGACATTATCAAAGTAAAATGACAACCTATGATAGGAAAAAATATTTGTAAATCATATCTGAAAATTTTAATATCCAGAATATATATACACATATATATGTATACATATATACTCCAAAAACTCGACAAAAAAAAATCCCAATTAAATGGGCAAAGGACTTGAATAGACAATCTCCAAAGAAGATATACAAAGGCCAATAAGCATAGGAAATTACATTAGTTACTAAGGAAATGCAAATTAAAGCCACAATGAGATCCTAATTCACACATACCAGGATGGCTAGAATAAAAAATCTATACTAATAAAAGCCTAGGTGGTCCTCTTGCCCTTGCGTGATGCCCTCACGTCATCACAAGGTGGCTGCCACAAAATGGCCACCACAAGATGGCCGTTAGGAAAGAGCAGTTGTAGGTGAACAGGCCAGCAGGAGAGGGCATTTGGGGATGATCGGGCCAGCAGGGGAGGGCAGTTGGGGGCCATCAGGCTGGCAGGTGAAGGCAGTTGGGGGCAATTGGGCCAGCAGGGGAGCAGTTAGGCATTAATCAGGCTGGCAGGGGAGTGGTTAGGGGGTGATCAGGCTGGAAGGCAGAAGCAGTTAGGGGCAATCAGGCAGGCAGGCAGGCAAGCAGTTGGGAGCCAGCAGTCCTGGATTGTGAGGGGGATGTTCAATCGCCTCCAACTGCCCTCCCCTGCTGGCAGTTGGACGTCCCTCGAGGAGTCCCAGATTGGAGAGGGTGCAGGCTGGGCTGAGGGACACCCCCCATGCATGAATTTTGTGCACCTGGCCTCTAGTCTATATATATAAAAGGCTAGTATGCAAAGTGTTCCCTCAGGAGTTCGGCTGGGAGACTGGGAGTTTAATCACTTGCTGTGATGTGCGCTGGCCACCAGGGGGAAGCACGGAATGAAGGAAGGACTCAGATGGCAGCCAGAAGGCCCTGATTGGCCCTGATTGCTGGCCAGGCCTGGGGACTCTACCTGTGCATGATTTCGTGCACCGGGCCTCTAGTCTATACTAATAAAAGGGTAATATGCTAATTAGACTGGATAGACCAGACATCTTCCAGACATCCAGAACTCCTTCCGGACAAAGCCGCAGCAGCTGTGAGGGCCGAGCGAGGGCAGGCAGTCTCGGCGGCCGGCAGTGGCAGCGGCAGTGGCAGCGAGGTGATGGGGGCGGTGCCTTCCCCTGATAGGCATGGTCACCTCCTGCAGAGGTGGTGGGAGAGGCTGTGGTGTGGTCCTGGGTCCCGGTCCCAGTGCCATGGACCTTCCTTTGCAGAGGCCACGGTTTGGTCCCGGGGTTCTGGGGTTCCGGTCCCAGTGCTGCAGCCCCTCCTTCTGAAGAGGTGGTGGGAGAGGGTCTATGCAGCCCCAGAGCCTCTATAGAGGCTGGACGGGGTGCGACTGCAGTGCCTCATCCTCCCCCAGCCCCTCCCCAGCCGGCCTGGCCCCAGATTGCCCCTCCCCCCACCAGTGGGTGAGGGATGGGGCCAGTACTAAGGAGCAGTGATCCTGGCTTCTGGTTGAGCTGCACTCCCCCCACCCCCTCCATAGCCCCTGCTCAGCCAGAAGCCAGGCTCATGGCTGGTGAGCACAGTGGAGGTGGCGTGAGCTTCTCCCGCCTCCATGGCAGGTGGGCAATAAGGAGAAAGGTGTCCTGGACTGCGAGAAGGTTGTCTGAGTTCCAGTTTAGGCCCGATCCCTGGGGAGTCCTGGACTGTGAGAGGGCACAGGCCAGACTGAGCCCTCCCCCTCCCCCCCAGTTCACGAATTTCATGCACCAGGCCTCTAGTAGAAAATAACAAGCTATGCTGTGAAAAATGGAACACTCATGTTTTTCTGATGGTAATGGAAAATGTTTGGCAGATCCTCAAAAAGCTAAACATAGAATTGCCATATGACCCAGAAATCCTACTCCTTGGTATTTAAAATAACTGAAAACAGGATTAGAACAAATCCTTGTATGCTGATGTTTATTGCAGCCTCATTCACAATAGTCAAAAGGTGGAAACAATCCAAGCGTCCATCAACAGATAAATCAATAAACAAAATGTACATATAATGGACTTTTATTTAGTTATATAAAGGAATGAAGTTTTGATACCTGCTATAATATAGATAAACTTTACAAACATGCTAAGTGAAGTAAGCCAGACACAAAAAGACAAATATGATTCTGCTTATGTAAAATATCTAAAATGGAGAAATTTATAGAGAAATAGAGTAGAGGTTATCAGGGGCTAGGGTAGGAGAAAATGGGGAATAATTGCTAAATGGTTAGAACTTTTTTTGGGGTGTAATAAGTTTGGAAATAGATAGTGGTGATAGTTTCACAAGATTGTAAATGCAATACCATTGAATTAATACATAAAAATAGTTAAAATGGCAAATTTATTTTACAATAAAAAATTTAAAACTGTATATCTTTATTTGTGATTAGAAAGAAATGAAACTTCTAAATTGGCGAGATAAAAGCTCTCTTAAACAGAAAAAAAGTGAAGAAATTACCAAAGTAAATATATATGAGGTAATTATAGGCAAAAAATACTAAAAGAACAAATATAGATTAATGTAGGAATAGAATAAAATTAACCATATTAAATGTCAAATCACTGTTTTGAACATGCTACTTTATTAGTCAAAACTGGAAACAGAATTGGGAGAACAACTAATAGATTAAGCTATTATACCAACATGAGGTAATAGCTTGTAGCCATTCAAATAATAATTTTGAAGCCCATATGGAAAAAATGGAAATTGATAATTAGCTTAGGAATTCAGTATACCAAGTTGCTCATGTTAATACAATGTTATGTGAAAATATCAGAATACAGAATAGCACAAATGATATCTTTGCTGAAATATATTTTAGTGGGGAACAAAACATAAAAAAAGTTCTAGTGATATCATTGTAATTAACCCAGTTATAAATAACTGGAAAGGAGCAAAGGGAAGGCCAAATATTATAGTTATTTGTGCAGTTTTGCCAGGAAGCTGCAGTTTAACACTCTCCAGGTAGCCACCAGAAGGGTCTGGACCAGGGAAGAACAGACTCATGCCCACTAAAGTCTGGGTGAAACAGGGAAGGTACTTGTCTGTCAGTCACTCCTGGGAACAGGTCATTGGCTAGAGTAGGTGTGACTACTGAAAGCATGGGAAGATTTAAGATATTTAAATCTTCTAAACAAAGGAGTTGCTCTCTTGCTCTCCTGTGCTCTTAACTCCTGGCCTGTGGGACTCTCAAGCTCCTGCTCTCTTGCATTCGCCCACATGGCTCATGGTCATGTGGACCTCACACAATGGACTGATGGACTGCAATTAGCCTAATGCTAAACCCGACCCAGCTCCACCATGGGACAGAAGCTTTAGACACTGGCTTTGCTTCTAGCTCTACTGAATCCTCAGCTGCATATCTTCCAGGACTGGATTAATGAAAATGGGCCTTTGGAAACCTAAGGATATAATTCCATGCAAATAAAAATCATTAATACTCCGGTGAAAGTCTCAGAAAATTCTTCTTCTTGAGATATCATAAGGACCAAACCCCCAGCACCCAGTGGGGAAGGGGATCCTCCCCTTTCACTGATAATACTAGGACTAAAATATTTCAAATGCTATTGCTTTATTCATTTTTTTTTTATAAAAATGAAAAAAATTGGTTGGCTCAATACCTTGCATCTCTATTAGTGTAATTACCTATTGTGCAAAGTAACTTTGGAATTTCGAGGTAGATTTCCTTTATCCTGGAGCTGTATCAGTTATATTCAATTTTAATCTGAAGACTTGCTTTGTCTAAATTGGGCTAAAATTAATGAGAGTAGAGATAAATCAGTGGTTTAAGGATAAATTAAATTCCTATTAAGTTTTGCTTGGGATCTATCTCACTAAATATCCTCATTTAATACCAAGGCTTCAGGATTCAAGTTATATAACTTTAGGACTATAGAGTTGATAATTAGCTTAGGAATTCGGTAGTTGAAGCTCCTCATTTAACAAGTGAGGAAACAGACATAGGTGGCTCACATGCTGACAAAAGCAACAGCTCAGGTTGCCTGGGTCTTAATACTCTGCTCATCCTACCAGTGTAGCTTCTTACCTTGTGCTGAGCTCTGCATGACAATGTGTTATAGACAGAGGAGCTTGGTGCTAGAAGGTATAATTTCAAAATGTTGTTAGTTTATTGTTGTTAATTTATACTAAATTAACTAAGCCCACCATCCCTTCTCTCCTCCCTCTCAACTTTTAGAATCTTTTATATTGTGAGAATTATTTCAACCTACCAATAATTGAACTTTAGTACATGTTAGAAGCTTAATATAGCAAAAGCTTCCAAAAGAGCTATGAAATCAACCTGATTCTGATTTTTTAATCTTTCCTGTGAAAAATCTGTTAAAAGTCCATAAACCAAAAATGGTAAATTTTGACCTATAAACAAAACATAATAAAGGAAATCAATCGCAACATCCTGCCTTCTTTATGATTGTTATCTACTCAGTTCTTGAAAGGGGGACTGGATTAAAAGAGAATTCCTTTTGATCCATTCGTCCTCCCTTAGTCTAAGTCTATTGCTGGCCTATTTCAGGCTGCTGAGTCACTGATTGGGTTGCTAAATAATCAGTTGTCTCTCTGAGACAAGCAAATCACCCTGAAAAAAGTATTACTCTTTCTAGAGGGTCAATGATTTAGTTGATTCACCCAAGAACCAACACAATTTCAAAATAATTAGAAAGTGTTGTATAGTTTTCAGGTAGACAGACTTGCAGTTGTAGATATACCACATGTTTTGGTTAGGCCAATTAGAGGTTTCAGCACCCTTCTTTGTATTTCGACACCCAACTTGTTCTGAGTGTGATTTTGAAGGTCAAATGGAGACATAGAAATAAAATGCCTGCTACCAGGACAAAGGCATCTTTGTTCAGAGACTTACTAACAATTTTGGGTATTGAGACCTGACTGTGGAAAATGGAATTATAGAGCTGGAAAAGATTATCAAATGGAATTCAATTCTAGGTAAATCTCACACAAGACTTAGGATTTTTCTAAACTATTTCAAAAGAGCTCCAGGGAAATTACTTGAGCTGTATCTTTTTTTTTTCTCTTCTTAAATCCTGGTAATGTGTTATTGATGGGCAGTCATATCTTTAAAATAACATGGTGCTCTTTGGCATGTGAGAAGGTACCTTATTACCTGACCAATTTGGAGTGAAAGGGTAGATTTTACCCCAAATTGGTCAAGGTAACACTCTTATATTTAGTTTTACACCAAACATAATTTGAGAAGAGATGATAAAGAATCAAGGCCAATGCACCTGCTTAAAGAACTCAAAGACGTATAAGACATGGCTCCACCCTGTCCTTGGGAGGTTAAACACCTAGTATGTTCTATTGCATTGTTTGACAGCTCCATGCACTACTGGTGGAGGTGCTTACATGGTTTCTTGTAAAGAAGTGTACACACAATGTACATGTCTGAAATTAAATTTTAAAGAGTACATATGCAATGCAACCTATGAGGATGCACATAAAAAAAACCCACAACTATAGAAATTCTAAACTGATAGTTCAGGCAGTGCTTCCTGGGCTTCCTCTTAGTTCCTGCTGAATCAGATTATCTGGAAATAGTCCCTAGAAATACACATTTCCTTATAATCCTAATGCACTTTTATAGTTTCCTTATGGAAATGTCATCATTTACAGAAACAAAGTGGATTCTTGATACTTAGGAATAAACTTAACCAAGGAGGTAAAAGATCTGTACTCTGAAAACGACAGGATGTTAAAAAAAAGATAGATAAACATATAAACAAGTGGAAGAATATACTGCGTTAACAGATTGGAAGAACTTGACATCATTAAAATGTCCATACTACCTAACACAACCTATAGATTCAATGCAATCCCTATTAAAATACCAACTGCATATTTCACAGTTCTAGAACAAATACTCCAAAAATTTATATGGAACCAAAAATACCTCAAATAGACACAGAAATCTTGAAAAAGAAAACAAATTTGGAGGAATCACAATACCAGATATAAAGTTATATTACAAAGCCATTGTAATCAAAACAGCCTTGTACTGGCACAAGAACAGGCATATAGATCAATGGAACAGAACAGAGAACCCAGAAATTGACCCAATAAATGGTGCTGGGAAAATTGGACAGATACATGTAAAAAAATGAAACTAGACCATTAATTGATACCATATATAAGAATAAACTCAAAATGAATAAAAGACTTAAATGTAAGTTGTAAAACCATAAAAATCTTAGAAGAAAACATAGGTAGCAAAATCTCAGACATCTCAGGTAGCAGAATTTTCACCAATACAGCACAAGGGCAAGAGCAACAAAGGAAAAAATAAACAAGTGGGACTACATCAAACTAAAAAGTTTCTGAACAGCGAAAGAAATTATTCTTAAAATGAAAAGGGAACCCACTGTATGGGAGAACATATTTGCCAATGACACATCTGATAAGAAGTTAATTTCCAAAATATATAAGGTACTCATACAACTCAACAAAAGAAAGACAATCTGATTAAAAATGGGCAAGGGACCTCAATAGGCACTTCTTCAAAGAGCACATACAAGTGGCAAAGAGATATATGAAAAAATGTTCAATGTCATTAATCACAGAGATGCAAATTAAAACTATCATGAGATATCACCTCACACCTGCCAGAATGACTACAATCAATAAATAAAAAACAACAACAAGTGCTGGTGAGGATGTGGAAAAAGCAAATCTAGTACAGTGTGGGTAGGAATGCAGACTAGTACAGCCACTAGAAAGCAGTGTGGAATTTCCTAAAAAATTAAAAATGGAACTACCTGGCCAGACAGTGTGGCTCAGTGATTGAGCATCAACCTATGAACCAGGAGATCATGGTTTGATTCCCCAGTCAGGGCACATGCCTGGGTTTTGGGGTTGGATCCCCAGTAAGGGGTGTGCAGGAGGCAGCTAATAGATGATTCTCTCTCATCATTGATGTTTTTATCTCTCTCTCCCTCTCCCTTCCTCTCTGAAATCAATAAAAACATAAAAAATGGAACTGCCATTTGACCCAGTGATCTCACTTCTAGGAATCCTATCTAATAATAGACAAATATGCAAATTGACTATACCTCTGACACACCCACAAGCCACACCCACAAGCCACGCCCACCATCCAATCAGAGCGAGTATGCAAATTAACCCAAACCAAGATGGCTACAGCCACAGAGAGCAAGGTTTCCTAGGTAACAGAGGAAGCCAAACTTTCTGCCTGCCCTTGCCAGGCCTAAGCCTCCACTCAAGCTACAAGGTTTCAATTACAGAAGGTAAACAAATTCAAACAAATGGCGGCAGAATGGAGCTTGAGAGAGCAGGACAGGGTTGCCACCGGCAACAGGGGAAGCAAAGCTTTCTGCACACCCTGGCCGGGCCCACCCGCTTAAGGCAACAAACTTTCAATTATAACTCCAACACAAATGGCTGCTGGCCTCGGAGGGAACCCCAGGCTTGGCTCTGCTCCAGGCTACAAAGTTTCAATTGTAGAAGGAAAATAAATTCCAGATACCAGAGCCTCTGCTTGGGTTGCCAGGGGGCGTGGCCGGCCTGCAAACCACCACAGGCCCCTCGCTAAGGCCACCCCACGCCTCAAGGGAACCCCCACCTGATCCGGGATACACTTCAGGGCAAACCAGCTGGCCCCCACCCCTGTACCAGGCCTCTATCCTATCTAATAAAAGAGTAATCTGCAGATTGATCATCACTGCAACACACAATATAGCTGCCCCCATGTGGTCAAAGATCCTGCCCCCATGTGGACACAAGATGGCCACCACAAGATGGCCAGCAGGAAAGGGCAGTTGGGAGGCACCCGGCCTGCAAGGGAGGGCAGTTGAGAGGGACCAAGCCTGCAAGGGAGGGCAGTTGGAGGTGATCAGCCCTGCAGGAGAGGGCAGTTAGGGATGACCAGGCCGGCAGAGGAGGGAAGTTGGGGGCAAAGAGGCTGGCAGCAGAGTGGTTAGGGGGTGATCAGGCTGGCAGGCAGAAGCAGTTAGGGGCAATCAGGAAGGAAGGCAGGCAAGCAGTTGGGAGCCAGCAGTCCTGGATTGTGAGAGGGATGTCCGACTGCCCACTTAGGCCTGATCCCTGGGATCAGGCCTAAATGGGCAGTCGGACATCCCTCGAGGGGTCCCAGATTGGAGAGGGTACAGGCTGGGCTGAGGGACAACCCCCCTCCGTGCATGAATTTTGTGCACTGGGCCTCTAGTATATCCTAAGAATCCCAAAGAAGGGTGGAAGAAGGGCTCAATGGGGGGGGGGGGGGAAGGGGATACCTAAAACATCCACCAGGAAGAATATATGCACCCCTATGTTCACAGCAGCACTATTTACAGTAGCTAAGATCTGAAAACAGCTTAAGTGCCTATATGTAGATGAGTGGATAAAAATAGCTATGCTACATTTACACAGTGGAATACTGTGCAGCTTTAAAAGAGAAGGACCTCTTACCCTCTGTGATATCATGGAGGAATCTTGAGATGATTATGCTAAGCAAGATAAGCCACTCAGGGAAAGATAAGTATGACGTGATCTCACTTATATGTGGAATCTAATGAACAAAATAAACGGAGGAACAAAATAGATTCAGAGACATGGAAGCATGCAACGGACTAATGAATCTCAGAGGGAAGGGTAATGGGGGGTAGGTGGGAAGAGATTAACCAAAGAACTTGTATGCATATATGCATAACCCATGGACACAGACAATAGTGTGGTGAAAGCCTGGCGTGGAAGAAGGGCTCAATGGGGCGGGGGGGGGGGGGGGGGGGGAGAGGAGACACCTAAAATACTCTCAATAATAAAGATAAAAGCAAAAACAAAACAAAGTAGGTTCTCATCCAACAGTGAAATTGTCTTCAGCTATGGGTCATCATTTCTATTTATTTCACATTGTTTCAGAAACTAGTCTGTTCATGGTTATTATGGTTGATTTGAAAAGTATTTTACTTTCAGAGTTTAGGCTCATTCTCTGAGTCTTTCATTCACTTTTTTTGAACACTCTTACCAATGGTTTAGCAAAACATGAAGAAAATACCTCAGAACAGTCAGTTTAGCAAGTTCTGGCTGCTGGAAGGACTGGTAGTAGGAGTGCGTAAGGCTACAACCAGAATCTAAAAGTTCTCCATTCCCCTGAGGAACATTCCCTATTAACATTGTTGCTGTAATTGCTTTCACTTTTATGAGAAATGTAAACACTAAAAAAGGAAACCTCATTAATATAATGAAAATATTTCTTGATTGAATTAATAAGGCTCTCTCCTGCTGAGTTTAAAGCTCCAAGTTATGAAAGACAAAAGTGGGACTTTTAGCTTTTGCCTCAAGTTAGAATGTGAAGTTCTCATGGTATTTGTTTCTCCTTCTTAGCTTATGTCTAGACTAGCTTTGCCAAACCTGTTTTTATGGAAACAGATGTTAAATCTGTGAAAATCATGGAAAAGCTACTGTAGAGATGTTTATTCAAAATTTCTTGCTGTACTTTGTCAGGTGAGGTCTCATATGTAAAAAAGTGGGCACAGGCGGACATATTACTTTCCAGATGACTTTCCGGTGTGGGGGGTGGGGGGGGTGGGAGAGGGAAACTTATAAGACCTCTCAGAAAACCCTGTTTCTCTCCCTTCCTTTATTTCCTTATCCCTTCCTGCCTTTCTTTCCCTCTCCTTTTTAAAATTCATTTATTTTATTAAATCAATCAACCAACGTAATTGAGCTCTTATATATAGTTAAACAGACATACACTCCTTTTTCTCCTTTATGGGTTAGGCTCTTTAATAGATGGCTTTAGGAGACAAACTAATCAGCAGGGATACTGTCTTCGAGTATATCCAGGGAGCATGTCTGTTAAAACAGATAGAATAATAGAAGGTTTGGTGTCTTTTGCATCATGAGCATCTAACACATAATGGCTCAATATACATCTAAGAATGATGATGCCTTAATTGAATGGTTGGGGACACAATAGAATACTGATAGATGTGAATAGGAAGGTATTAGGGAGTTAAGGTAGCTGGGAAACATAAAGGGAACCTCTCCTTTCCCTTTAAGTAGAGAAATCATTGGTACATTGTTTGTAATATATCATAGGCATTTAACAGTGGTTCAGGAGCCAGTGCCTAAAATGGAAATAGATACAATAACCAGCCTACTGAACACAATAAATGAAGGTCAACTTTATTCCAGACAGGGCTAAATATCTTTCATTGGATGACACAAAATTTTAATAAGCAACAGCCCTTACCTCACCAAACAGATGAGTTAATTGCTGTGTTAGGGAAGGAAGAGCACCCCTGAGTTACACAGGGCTATCAACTGGGTGATTTCTGAATTCCTATATCAAATGTATAAACTGGGTGGTATTGTTGAATAAAATGAACAGTGGAAATTAACTTGGTCATTTTTAACCATTTGAATGTAGCCTGTAATTTTGTCATTTATATAAATTTTTACAATGATTCATTTGGTAGTTAAAAAGGAAGAGGAGGGCTTCTGGTGAAGATGGCAGTGTATGTAAATGTGGTACTTGAATCCTCCCACAAGCACATCAAAATTAGAGTTAAACTACAGAAAAACCATTGTTCAGAGTTGCTTGAAATCTAGTGGAACAAAGTTCTACAACTAAGGATATAAAGGAGAAGCTACGTGGAGACTGGTAGGAAGGGGAAGAGATGCAGAATATGCTGGTCACATACCCAAATGTGGCAGATACAAATCAGGAGGAATAACTCGGCTTTGAAGGTCCCCATTGAGGAGCAAGGGGTTCCAGACCACACTAGTCTCACAGCCCACGGTTCCAGTGACAGGAAAAGAAGTCCCCATAATTCTGGCCATGAATTGAGGCTGAGTGAGAAGGAAGGCTGCCGGTCTCTCAGGCAATTCCTCTTTAAGGGCACATGTAGGAACTTACTCAAACTCCCTCCCTCTGAGCTATAGTGCTGGCTGGGCAAGCAGCTCAAAAGGTACCAGAGACATACAGGGAGGAAATGAATTGTCTCGCATCAGGAGTAGAACTGGAGGGGCAACTTTCAGGCCATTGTTTCTTCTATGAGGCCTTCCCCTACAAAATCATGTCTGAGTTTCCACCAATCTGGTTATCACTGCTTTTCCCAACCTGGTGATTCCATGACACCCTGCCCCACCCAACTTGCAGGCCCACCCAAGCTGTTTCCAGTTACCTTTCCATACAAATGGCTTGTCTTGGCTCATACTTTAGACTTCCCTAAAATCTCTTGAACAAGCAATGTTTGTGTACCCTGTACCTCTTGCTAAGTGGCTCCAGGCCCAGCACTAGCAGCAGCTAGCCCTTTTTCACAACCAGGCCTCTCCTGGGCACCTCCAAGACCAGTACAAGTGGCAGCCATCTGCAGATAACTTTGTAGCTCATGCTGGCTGGCCCTAGGCAGAACACAGGTGGTGGCTGACCTTGGCCTGCACCTCTCAGGAGGCCCCGATGAACAGCTTCACACCATGTTGAAGCACCACCCAAATACCTCTACAAGGGACACACAAAAGTAGAAGACTCAGTGGGCAACAGAGCCCCACTGAAGTGAATCCTATCCCATGGAGAAGGACCCTGCATAGTAGATCCTTCATGGTGGTCTCAACCAGTCCTTGCAGCTGAACAGCCTGGGGGTAAATCCCTCAAATTGACATGCCAATAACAATCAAGGCTCAACTACAATATGAGGTTATGCACAGCCCACACTTGATGAGGAGGAAGGCGGAGGGTGATGGGGCCACACTTGGAGTTCCCAGCTCAGGTCAATGGGGAGGCTGTGCCATTGGAGCCTACAGGACACCTACTATATTAGGCCACTCTACCAAGCCTGGAAGACATAGCAACTCTACATAGTGCATAGAAACAAACACAGGGAGGTTGCCAAAATGAGGAGACAAAGAAACACATTCTAAATAAAAGAATAGAACAAAACTCCAGGAAAATAACTAAATAAAATGTAGACAAGCAATATACTACATGCAGAGTTCAAAACATTGGTTATAAGAATGCTCAATGAATTTAGGGGAAGCGTAGATTTGACAACTTCAACAGCACAAAAATGGGCATGGAAACCATAAAAATAATCAGTGATAAATAAAGGATACACTAACTGAAATGAAGAATAATTTTCAGGGACTCAACAGTAGAGTAGATGAAACCAAGAATCAATTTAGTGATTTGGAATATAAGGAAACAAAAAAACCCAATCAAAAAAGAAGAAGAAAAAATAATTTAAAAAATGAGTATAGTGTAAGGAGCCTCTGGGACAACTTCAAGTTTACCAACATTCACATCATGGAGGTGTCAGAGGAGAAGATAGAGAGTAAGAAATTGCAAACCTATTTGGAAATATAATGACAGAAAACTTCCCTAGCCTGGTGAAGGAAAAGGACATAGAAGTCCAGGAAGCTCAGAAAGTCCTAAGAAGATGCACCCAAAGAGACCCACACCAAGACACATCAGATTACAATGCAAAAGGTTAAGGACAAAGAGAGAATCTTAAAAACATCAAGAGAAAAGCAGTTACCTATAAGGAAACTCCCATAAGACTGTCGGCTGATTTCTCAACAGAAACTTTGCAGGCCAGGACAGATTGACAAGAAATATTCAAAGTGATGAAAAACAGGGACCTACAACCAAGATTACTCTACTTACCAAGATTATTCTGTCCTCAGTTAGAATCAGAGGACAGATAAAGAGCTTACCAGACAAGAAAATGGTAATGAAGTTCATTGCCACCAAACCAGTATTACATGAAGTGTTAAAGGGTCTTCTTTAAAAAAGAAAAAGAAGAAAAAAAAAATGAACAATAAAATGGCAATAAATACATATCTATCAACAGTTGAATCTAAAAAACAAAACAAGTAATCAAGCAGAACTGTAACAGAACCATAGACACAGAGAACATTTTGATGGTTGCCAGATAGAAGGAGATCTGGGAATATCTGAAAAAAGTGAAGGGATTAAGGAATACAAATAGGTAGTTACAAGAATAGTTATGGGGATGCAAACTACAGCATAGGAAATAATATTGTAATAACTATGTATGGTGTCAGATGGGTATGAGATTTATCAGGATGATCACTTGTTAAGTTATACAATGTTGAACCACTGGGTTGTACACCTGTAACTAATATAATGTTGTATGTCAACTGTATTTGAAAAATTAAAAAATAATTTTAAAATTAAAAAAGGAATAGGGATGTGAAAAGGAGTCATGATGAATCTATTCCATAGAAATTAGGGAAATGTCATAGACCAATTAATTCACCATCTTGAAGATGTCTTAAAAACTTAGATAATAGCAAACTTTAATAACTTTTTTTTAACAAGGTTCTTATGGATAGATTCTAGTAGGAATTTGGCAAGATGTTTCCATCTACTTTTATTTCTCAACAGTCCTAATTCCAGAAATCAGGTATTAATTTTAAAAAGGAGAACTATGAGGACAGATTAGAAACTAAATTTAGGAAGATATTTTAAAATGCTGGTATACTTCGTATTTCTTGAATCCTTGTGACTAAAACAAAGGCTGTTACCCTCAATCAAGTAAGGGCCCAGAAATGCGGGAAAAGTCAGAAAATGCCACCTTCTGGAGTTAAAACCAAGAAGGATTAAACAAAAATAGATGAAACTCTTCATCAGCAGAAATCTTTCTAGAAGTGACTTCCTAAAAGAAAGGTTTGAAATTGTTTCTGATTAAAACATCTTTCTCTGTTTATCCAAGATTCTAAGGTATCTCTCTAAAAGTCAGCCAGCACTAATAACATGACTAATACAAGCAAGCACTGACCTTAGAACTGCTGCATTTTATAAAATAGACTATTTGATGACTAAGATGATATATGAAAAATAGTCTGATAGCCAAGAAATGTTCAGCATTATTCAGTACTTTTTAGGGGAAAGATGCTCTGAATCTAGACAACTGCTTTTGCTTATTTAGAGACAAACATCCCTAGAGTGGAAAAGGGGAATTCATCATTATTACAAAGTTATAAAAATTTCCTTTAAAGGACTTTGAAGTTAATATATCTCAATTCTTTGTTTATCAAACTATATTGTAATGTCTTTCTTCCACATAATTCTCTCTTCTTGGAAAATTCACTCTCTATTTTCCCATCTTTCAAAACTCAACTCAAACATTCCCATCTTCATGTAACCTTCCCTCATCCCAAACTCTACTGAGTTCTTTGCATTTTTATTATAATGAAAATTCCATTTGCTGTTATAGCTAGTCTTTCTCCATCAGACTACAAGTTTTTGCTGTGTACTTATATATATATTTTTAAATATATTTTATTGATTTTTTACAGAGAGGAAGAGAGAGGGATAGAGAGTCAGAAACATCGATGAGAGAGAAACATCCATCAGCTGCCTCCTGCACACCCCCTACTGGGGATGTGCCCGCAACCAAGGTACATGCCCTTGATCGGAATCGAACCCGGGACCCTTGAGTCCGCAGGCCGACGCTCCATCCACTGAGCCAAACCGGTTTCGGCTGTGTACTTATATTTTAACTAGTGGCCCAGTGCATGAAATTTGTGCACAGGGGGTTGGGGGTGCTCCTCAGCCTGGTCTGCACCTTCTCCAATCTGGGACCCCTCGAAGGATGTCCTACTGCCGGTTTACAGGGATTGGGCCTAAACCGGCAGTTGGACATCCCTCTCACAATCCGGGACTGCTGGCTCCAGCTGCTCACCTGCCTGCCTGCCTTCCTGATTGCTCCTAACCACTCTGTCTGCTGGCCTGCTTGCCCCCAAATGCCCCCCACCAGCCAGATCACCCCTAACTGCTCCCCCATGCCAGCCTGCTCACCCCCAACTGCCCCCCTTCTGGCCTGCTCACCCCCACCTTCCTTCCCCACTGGCCTGCTCACCCCCAACTGCCCCCCTGCTGGCCTGCTCACTCCAAACTGCCCCTGCCCCCCGGTGTCCTGATCACCTCCAACTGACCCCCATTGATGGCCTGCTCACCCCCAAGTGGCCCCCTTGCTGGTCTGCTTACCCCCAATGGCCCCTGCCATCCCACCCTGGCCTGATCACCCCCCAGCAAACCAAGGTCCCAGCCCCTCCTTTTTTTCTTTTTCTTTTTTTTTTTCCAGCACCTCCTTGAGTGGAGGCCAGGGCTGGCTGAAAGCAAGCATATAGGATTTATTTATCTTTTATAATTGAAACTTTGTAGCCTTGAGCAGAGGCTAGGGCCAGCCAGGGTGGGAAGCTTGTCTTCCTCCATCGCCAGGGGCAACCCAAGCCTCCTGCTCAGCTCCAGCTCCCTGGCCACCACCATTTTCATTGGGATTTATTTATCTTCTATAATTGAAACTTTGTAGCCTTGAGCGGAGTTCAGGGCCAGCCAGGGTGGGAAGCTTGGCTTCCTCCATTGCCGGGGCAACCCTAGCCTCCTGCTTGTTCCAGCTCTGTGGCCGGCCGCCATATTGGTTGGGTTAATTTGCATATTCGCTCCTGATTGGCTGGTGGGCATGGCTTGTGGGTGTAGCAGAGTGATGGTTAATTTGCATGTTTCTCTTTTATTAGTGTAGATTCATGATAATAAAACATGATATGCATCCAATCGTCTGGTAAGTGCATGTATTTTTATTCACTTCTCACTCTGTACCTCACATGCTTGTACTGTCCAAGGCCCATTGGGGACACTCACTAACTTCATGATGTTTTCTATAGCCTTTTGAGAGGATTGCCCTATCAGGAAGGAATTTCCCTTGTAGGTGAATAGATCCAGGAAAATGGGTATATAAAACCTATGTATTAAATAAGTCAGTTTATTTTAATTAGTCTAATGTAAGCCAAATTCTCGGAGTGTGATCACCGCTGAGAGAGAGAGAGAGAGAGAGAGAGAGAGAGAGAGAGAGAGAGAGAAACCTGAACTTGCAAAATTGATGCCTGGATTGTAGAATGTGGAGACCCCACTAATGACTAGCTGCAATGGGGAGATCCTGCCTGAGAGACCCATGAGCCATCCAGGATATATATTACACCCCTTTTTATAGCTGTTAAAAAACCCAAGTTAAAGGAAAACTACCCTGAGAGACTGTGCAGATTCTGATATGACAGAACCTGGCTTAGAGGAGGATGATTCTCATACACCTTCCAAATAAGTCTTAAAATCTCAAAGCAAATGCACCAGCATCTCCTTCTTACAGGCACTATTATTTTGTCATTTAACATAACTACAACACGGTTGACATAAAGAAAACAAAATAGTCTATTTTTATATAAATATTTGCTTTCTCCATACTTTACATGAAAGCTTATCAAAAAACAGCTTTTTGAAACCAAGCATGTAAGAAAATAAAAATTTACTGGAAGTGTTTTCAGTGTCAGAATCTAGAATTAATTTTTGTATGCATGCATCCTTGGATAGGCATTATTTATAAAGTAGTGGCCCGGTGCACGAAATTTGTGCATGGGGGGCGGTCCCTCAGCCCGGCCTGCACCCTCTCAATCTGGGACCCCTCAAAGGATGTCCTACAGCTGGTTTACAGGGATTGGGCCTAAACCGGCAGTCAGACATCCCTCTTACAATCCGGTACTACTGGCTCCTAACTACTCACCTGCCTGCCTGCCTGCCTGATTGCCCCTAACCACTCTGCTTGCCGGCCTGCTTGCCCCCAACTGCCCCCCGCCACCGGCCTGCTCACCCCCAACTGCCCCCTGTGCCAGTGTGCTCGCCCCCAACTGCCCCCCCTGCTGGCCTACTCACCCCTACCTTCCCTCCCCACTGGCCTGCTTGCCCCCAACTGCCCCCCTGCTGGCCTGCTCACTCCAGACTGCCCCCCTGCTGTCCTGATCCCCACTGATGGTCTGCTCACCCCCAACTGGCCCCCCTGTTGGTCTGCTTACCCCCAATGGACCCGCCCCCCACCAGCCTGATCATCTACAAGTGCCTTCCATCCTGGCCTGATCACCCACAACTGCCCTCTCCTCTTGGCCTCTAACCGCCTCTACCTCAGCCCCGCCACCATGGCTTTGTCCAGAAGAACGTCTGGAAGGTCTCCTGGAAGGTATCCCAGTCTAATTAGCATATTACCCTTTTATTAGTATAGATAGAGGCCTGGTGCATGGGTGGGGGCTGGCTGGTTTTCCCTGAAGGGTGTCCTGAATCAGGGTGGTGGTCCTGCTGGGGTGCCTGGCCAGCCTGGGTGAGGGGCTGAGGGCCATTTTTAGGCTGGCCACAACCCCTTCAGGGTGGGAGTCCCCACTGGGGTGCCTGGCCAGCCTGGGTGAGGGGCTGATGGCTGTTTGCAGGCTGGTCAAGCCCCCCAGTGGGGACCCTCACCCCATGGGGGTGTGGCCAGCCTGGGTGAGGGGCTGAGGGCTGTTCTCAGCCTGGCCACATCCCCTTCAGGGTGGGGGTCCCCACTGGGATGCTTGGCCAGCCTGGGTGAGGGGCTGAGGGCCGTTTTCAGGCTGGCCACACCCCCTTCAGGGTGGGGGTCCCCACTGGGGTGACTGGTCAGCCTGGGTGGGGGACTGAGGGCTGTTTTCAGGCTGGCCACAGCCCCTGCAGGGTGGGGGGTGTCCCACTGGGGTGCCTGGCCAGCCTGGGTGAGGGGCTGATGGCCGTTTTCAGGCTGGCCATGTCCCCCAGCGACCCAAGCTCCCAACCCCTCCCTTTTATTTTTTTCAATGCCTCCTTGAGCGGAGACCAGGGCCGGCTGGAAGCAGGTATCTGGAATTTATTTATCTTCTATAATTGAAACTTTGTAGCCTTGAGTGGAGGCCAGGGCTGGCCAGGGCAGGTGGGAAGCTTGGCTTCCTCCATCACTGGGGACAACCCAAGCCTCCTGCTTGCTCCAGCTCCATGGCCGCCGCCATCTTTGTTGGGTTAATTTACATACTCGCTCCTGATTGGCTGGTGGGTGGAGTGGAGTGATGGTTAATTTGCATGTTTCTCTTTTATTAGTGTAGATAAGTTGGGATCAAGATGAAGTATAACTTTTTATTTGTTTTTCATTTCTTATTCTCTAGGAACTCATGATTTGGGGAGGGAATAAACATGATATGATATGTGAAAAGGTAATATGTAAAAGGATTATGGAAGAATCAAAGCAGGGCAAGTAACTAATCCTTGGAGAGAAGGGATAAGTGGAGAAGGCTTCCTGGAGGAGGTGATACCAAAAGAAAAGCAGAAATTAGCCAGGCAAGGAGATGAGAAGGAATTTGTAACAGAAGATACAAAAATAAAGGTGAAATGACATGGGGATTATGGGCAATTGAAGCTGGAGAATAAAATGTGAGGCAAACTATGGTAGGATATAATATAGAGGTGTGGTTAGGGACCATATTTATAGGGGCCTTGTTTCTCATTTAAGGATCTGTCGTCTACTGGCAGCAAAGTCATTAGAGAGTTTCCAACACAAGAGCGATTTAGTTAAATCTATATGTTATAAAGTTGACTTGAGTGACAAGGTGGAGAATGACAGTAAAAAAACATGTAGACTAGCATAGGCTAGAGATGGTGAGGGTTGGATGGAAAGAGAAGAGTGATTTATAAAACAACTAAAAAAACAAAGGACTAGTCAATTACTTGGGAATGGAGGTGAAGAAGGGGAGGAATCAATCTTGGGTGTCTAGTGACTGAGTAGACATTAAATCATGTTTTTAGATATTTCAGGAGAAGAAATGGCAGACAAAGAGTACACATTTTTATTGAATAACACTGAGGTTCCTATGGGACTTCAGGCTAGAAGTGTCCATCAGATGGTTGGATGTAGGAGTCTGAAGGCCTGGGGAACAACCCTTTGGGCTAGAAAATAAGCTGATCAGTTAATCAGTATTCTTCTAATAGCTGAATCCATGGAAATGGAAAGAACCCAGCAAAAAAATGGAGAATAAAGTGAGAATGTGGAGAATGGATCTGGAGAGTCTAATACCATTTAAGGAGTAAGAGGAAAAGTAGTTTACCAAAACAACAGAGAAAGATCAGAGAGGGAAGGAAAAATGCTGAGGAAGGAGATAGTTTGAAGAGGGGAGATACATTCACAGAATTATATAAATGCATCAAAGGACAATAAGGAATAAAAGATATATATCTATATATATGAAAGCTTAAGCGACTGAACGACCGAATGACCGAATGACCGGTCAATCGGTTGCTACGATGCACACTGACTACCAGGGGGCAGATGCTCAATGAAGAAGATGCCCCCTGGTGGTCAGTGCACTCCCACAGCCAACCTCCCATGGTTGACCAACCTCCCACAACCCCCCTTTCCCACTGGCCAACCTCCCATGGCTCCAATCAGCCCTGATCTTGCCGGCCAGGCCAAAGGACCCCACCTGTGCACAAATTTCATGCACTGGGCCTAGAGGGGCTGAGAGGGGCCTAGAGGCCTGGTGCACAAAATTTGTGCACAGGGGAGGGGGGTTCCCTCAGCCAAGCCTGCACCCTCTCCAATCTGGGACTGCTTGGGGGATGTCTGACTGCTGGTTTAGGCCCTGTGGATCAGGCCTAAACCGGCAGTCAGACATCCCTCTCACAATCTGGGACCACTGGCTCCTAACTGCTCACCTGCCTGCCTGCCTAATTGCACCTAACTGCCCCCCATGCTGGCCTGGTCACCCCCAACTGCCCCACCTGCAGGCATAGTCACCCCCAACTGCTCCCACTGCTAGCCTGGTTGTCCCCAACTGCTCCCCCCCATCGGCCTTGTCATCCCTTAGTGCCCCCCCCCGCCAGCCTGGTCGCCCCTCACTGCACCCCCTGCAGGTGTGGTCGCCCCCAACTGCTCCCCCCACAAACCTGGTTGCCCCTCACTGCTCCCCTCTGCTGGCCTGGTCGCTCATCACTGCCCACCCCCTCGCCAGTCTGGTCACCCCAACTGCTCCCCCTGCAGGCTGGTAGCCCCATGCAGCCTGCTGCTCAGTCATTTGGTTACCCCTCACTAACCTCCATGCTGGCTTGGTTGCCCCACGCAGCCTGCTGCTCAGTCACTTGGCCGCCCCTCACTAACCCCCTGCTGGCCTGGTCGCCCCACGCAGCCTGCTGCTCGGTCATTTGGTCGCCCCTCACTAACCCCCCTGCCAGCCTGGTTGCCCCACACAGCCTGTTCGGTCATCTGTTCAGTTGTTTGGGATGCAATGGTCACTTAGCCTTTTATGTATATAGATAATTTTTGGTGGATCAAGATAGTATCCAAGCATATGTGTCTATACTATCTTACTCCTAAATTTCCATTTGATGATTTAAAAAGATAAAATGCATTGATAAGAATAAACTATAACAACCCATAAAAAGAAAAAGAGTCTCTTCTCATTAGTATTTCACAAATGATGGAAGAATCTTTGGAAGACAGACAGCAGATGGGACCTGGTTCAGAGGGTAACAGGGTTTAAAGAAAGGGCCAAGACAAACAAAAGAAAGAGCTGCAGCAAAGGTTAGTAGGGTTTGGAAGGAACAGCTTGAAATGCAAACACAAGAGTCAAAAGATACCGAAGTAGAAGGGAACTGAGGGGTATTCTCAAAGGGCTGAAATCTGAGGGAATCCTCCAGAGCCTGCAGGTTCCTGACAGCCCAAGATAGGAGGTGGGCAGGAGGGGAAATTATACAGATACTAGTTCTCTGCTTTAAATGGCCAGAAGAAATATACTTTCCAGTCCTGTTCCTTCCCTTCTTCCTCCTCCTGCTTAAAAGAATGATTAGCAAAAGAGCAAAGAAATTCAGTCCATGAAACAGGTCAAAACAACAGTCTGAGCAAAAGGATAGAGCATTTTTTTAAAAAATCACTGGATCATTTAATTTTTCTCATCAGTTTTCAGTGACCCTGGAGGGTGTATGCTACTAACTGCTGTTTTATTGAGCATGTTGTCCTCAGCTATGGATAGAATCTGCCATGCAGAGAGAAGTCAGCTGTCACTTTGCCTGGGCTATTAAATAGCCTCTTAACCATGGGTGAGCATCCTGAAGGACAACATGTCCTCCAAGAGCATAGGTTTTCTGTGATGTGCTATTCCTAAATATGAGTTGAGGTGGTCAGGCAGGGGAGATGTTCCCAAAGTCACCTGCACCTGTGGGCAGAAAGGGAAAGGACTGCTGTATTCTAAGGACAAGAGAAAGAGGTGGCAGGAGTGAGAAGTGGCCCTGCAGAGCCTTTGTTTCAAGGCAGTGGCAGCACAGCTGGTCACTTGGCAGCTCTCTGGTGCTGTAATACTCTAGAGAAGTACAGCAGCCTCTCTCCACATGGCTGTGAACATCCCTGCTCCTGGACACTGACCTACTCACCTGCAGGCTGGATGGTGCTCAGAGCTCTCTCCTGGAACTCTGGGTATGACTATGCAGTGTGGCAGGGGTAAAAAGAAATAGAAAAAAGGAAGGCAATTTCATTTCATCTGGGACAGAAAATGCAAAGATAGAGAAACCTAGGAAAAGGAAAATTAGACTAATTCTTTATAAGGTTTCATCTGTATCCTGGTAGGTGCTCACCTACAATGTGATCTGCAAGCAGTGGGACAGAGAACAGGTTGCCTGAAGAATCTCTGAAACCTACTTCTTAGGTTGACTCCTGGCAATGAGCCAGGTGGGCATAAACCTGTCTGGTCCCAGATGAGAAAATCCTAAGTGGGATCCTTAGACACTTAGTTTCAGGCAGTGGAGCTGGGAATGTGCCAAAGCAGAAAGGCCAACAGAACATCAACTGATTGAGCTGATTTTATTCAGCTGATTTATTTTATATTTTCTAAGCATTTTTTTCAGAAGATATGGTATGATAGAAAAAGTAAACATACATATTTATCATTCCTGTTGGACCTAAATGTGCATATAATTTTTTAACCTTAAGTGTTAACATTTTTAGTAGTTGTATTTGTTTATATATATTTACTTCATTCAATATAGAATTTGAAGCTACACACACACACACGCACACACACACACACACACACACCCAAAGGAGAGAGAAAGAAAAGAAAAACAGGACCAAGAAAAGTACATAGGTCTAAAAAAATTGATTTATAGATACTAAGATGGCAACCTAGGTAAATGCCAGTACTCACAGCCTCCCACAACCACATCAAAATGACAACTAAAATACAAGACAACCATCATTAAGAACCCCCTGAAAACTGGCTGTATGAAAGTCCTATAACTAAAGAAGTAGAGAAGAAAGCACATTGAGACTGGTAGGAGGGGCAGAGGCATGGAATGGGCTGATTCAGCACCCACGTGGGCTGGTTTTTTAATCCAGAGGAAGATCATCTCTGTGGAGGCTGCCATGAGGAGCAAGGGGTCCTAGGCCCACACCAGAACCCCCCACCCAGGGTCCCAGAGCTAGGAGAGAAGTCCCTGTAATTTTGGGCTGTAAAAAACCGGGGGGGGGGGAGATTATGGCTGAAGGACATGGAGGCTGCCAGAGACCAACTTGTCCCTCTGAAAGGGATGGCCCAAACTTACTTGGACACACTTCCTCTGAGCTCCAGCTCCGGGAGGTGTTGAGGGACCCAGACACACATACGGGGAGAAACTGGATTATCTGGCATTGGGGCAGGAACTCAGGGGCATCTTTGTACCAGATGGAGGTGCTTGCAGGGGTCATTGTTCTTATGCCTAGACCCTCCCTGTTCCAGGTCTGACTGGCAATCATATCTGAGTCCCCTGGAGCACACTGTTGACTCGACCTTAGTGATTCCCTGAGACTTCGCCCCATCCAATTTGCAGCCCCACCCAAGCTGTTTGCAGCAGCTGTTCCATATGAATGGCCTGTCCTGGCTCAGGCTTCAGACTTTGCTGAAATCTCTTAAGCTGCAGCTGGTTTCAGCGTGTCTCAAACCTATCAATAAAAGGCCCAAGACCCGGCACTAGCACCAGCCTGCTTTGCTTCACAGTTGGGCCTTACCTGGGCACTTCCAAATCCAATACAAATATGAGGAATCTACATATCTCTCTGTAGAATCTGCTAGGTGGCCCAGGCAGTGGCTAACTTTGCACCTCCCTGAAGACCCAAGAGCCAGTGCACCCAGTGGACTGTTTCAGTCCATACCAGATTACAACTCTACACATCCACAAGCAACACACTCAAGGGGCAAACTGAATGAATACCATAACCCCACTGAAGCAAGTCCTGCTTGATAGGGGTATTTCTTGCACAGTGGATCTTTCACTGTAGTTGTAGCTGGCCCTCATAGCCAATTAGCCTGGAGGTCAATTTTTCCCAGTGACACCAGCAGCAATCAAGGCTCAACTACAATAAGACTGTGCACACAGCCCACAAAAGGGAGCACCTAGAGTGCCCAGTTCAGGTGACTGGGGGGAGGGGGGACTGAGCCACTGGGCTCTATAGGACACCTTCTACACAAGGCCACTCAACCAATTCCAGGAAACATAGCATCTCTACCCAGTACATAGAAACAAACACAGGGAAGCAGCCAAAATGCAGAGACAAAGAAACATTGCACAAATGAAAGAAATAGAAGAAAGCAAAGTACTTTATACAGAGTTCAAAACCATCGTCATAAGGTTACTCAAGGATCTTCATGAGAGTTTCACAGGACTTAGTGAGACTTTCAAGGATCTTAGTCAAAATGCCAAAGACATGGAAAAGGACCAGTCAGAAATTAAGCATACATAACCGAATTAAAGAATAATTTACAGGGATTCAACAGTAGAGTAGAAGATTCTGAGAATCAAATCAATGATTTGAAATATGAAAAAGCAAAAATCACCCATTCAGAAGATCAAAAAGAAAAAAGAATAGAAAAATACAAACTGTGTAAGGAGACCTGGGACAACTTCAAGCATACCAACATTTGCATTATGGGGATGCCAGGAGGAGAAGAGAGAAAGCAAGATATTGAAAACCTATTTGAAGAAATAATGACAGAAAACTTTCCTTGTCTGGTGAAAGAAATACACTGAGTATCCAGATTATTATGATCTCTGAACACATAATAATCTGGCCACTCAGTGTATATCCTATATAATAAAAGGCTAATATGCAAATTGTCCCCTCGACCAGGTGTTCGGCCAGCAGGCAGGCCGGCCAACTGCCCATGTCCCCTCCCTCTGGCCAGGCTGGCCGGACCCCACCCATGCACAAATTCATGCATCGAGCCTCTAATCTATCTATCTATCTATCTATCTATCTATCTATCTATCTATCTACACAGACACACTGAGTGGCCAGATTATTATGCATTCAGAGATCATAATAATCTGGCCACTCAGTGTAGACTTAGACTTAAGAGTTCAGGAAGCACAGAGAGTCCCAAACAGGAGAAACCAAAAGAGGCCCACACCAGGACACATCATAATTAAAATGCCAAGGGCTAAAGATAAAGAGAGAATCTTAAAAGCAGCAAGAAAAAAGCAGTTAGTTACCTACAGGGGAGCCCATAAGACTATCAGCTGATTTCTCAACATAAACTATGCAGGCAATATGGGAATGGCAAGAAATATTCAAAGTAAGGACCTACATCCAAGATTACTCTACCCAGCAACACTCTCATTTAATATTAAAGGTCAGATAAAGAGCTTCCTAGACAAGAAAAAGCTGCTAAAGGAGTTCATCACCACCAAACCATGAAATGTTGAAGGGTATTCTTTAAAAAGAGGAAGAGGAGGAGGAGGAGGAGGAGGAGGAGGAGGAGGAGGAATAATAATAATAATAATAATAAGAATAATAATAAGATTAAAAATGTGAACAATAAAATGGCAGTGAATACATATCTATCAACAATTGAATCTAAAAATGAATGAATAAGAAATCCAATGAACAGAATAAATTGGTTAATAAAATAAAAACAGAGGCATGAAAATGGAACAGACTGAAGATTCTCAGAGGGAAGGGTATGTCAGGGTGGGGAAAGAGATTAAACAAAGATCTTATATGCATATATACCTTACCTATGGACATAGACAATAGGGTAGCAAAGACTTCAGGCAGGGTAGAAACCAGGAGGAGGAGGGCAATGGTGGGGGGGGGGGTAAAGAGGGACATCTGTAATACTCTCAACAATAAATATTTAAAAATAAAATAAGATAAAAAGTTGATTTATAAAGTTACATGCAATTCCAATAAAAAAGTAAATTTCCCCTCCTGGAATTAGATAGAAGCTGATAGAAGCTGTGTTTCTAAAACTCATATAAGAAGTAAATAAAAATGGTCAAAACATGTCTGAAAAAGAACAATGAAGGACTACTAGATCTAAGAGAGAATAAAATCCATCTATACTAATAAAAGGGTAATATGCTAATTAGGGCGGACATCTTCCAGATGACCATCCAGATGTCCTTCTGGACAAAGCTGCAGGGGTTGCCTGAAGCTCAGGCAAGCCATGGATGGCGGCTGCCTCTGTGAGGACTGGCCCGAGGCTCAGGCAGCCATGCCCAGCTGAGAGGCCCAAGGCTCAGGCAGCCATGGTGGCCACCAGTGGCAGCAGCAGCGGGATGATGGGGGCGGTGCCTTCCCCTGATTAGCCAGGTTGCCTCCTGGCTTAGACTGGGGGCTGAGGCAGAGGCAGTTAGGGGCGATCAGGCCAGCAGAGGGGCAAGGTAGGGGAGATCAGGCTGGCAGAGGGGCAAGGTAGGGGCGATCAGGCCAGCAGGGGCCAAGGTAGGGGCGATCAGGCCGGCGGAGGGGCAAGGTATATAGTCCTATGTAATAAAAGCATAATATGCAAATTGACTGAACGGCTGAACAGCAGAATGACCATCTGGACGACCATCCAGACAACCATCTGGAACCACGCTATGACATCCACTGGCACCAGGCCAGCAAAAGCGGGTGTGATGATGTGATTGGTCAGGGGCCTGGCCATCGCCTCATGATTGTCCCGCAGAGGGTGACCCAGGCCACCAGCCGGCGGGGCAATCATTTGGGGGGCTCCACAATCGCCCTAAAGAGGGAGGCCCAGGCCACCGACCAGTGGGCTGTGGTGGATGTGTGGGGCCTCTGTGAGGAGGAAAGCCAGGGTCCCAGGTCCTGCCAGCGGCCAGAGGGAAGCCCGGATCCCAGGTGCTGGAGGGAAGCCAGTGCTGGCAGCCAGGAGAAGGAAGGCCTACTCTTGCACAAATTTCATGCATCAGGCCTCTAGTAATCATATATCCTCGATTAAAAGTATGCTATTGGTGAATGAATAGACTGTTCATTAGAATAGAAAAAGTCCAGAAATAAACCTAAATACAGGACAGGGCAAAAGTGGATTTACAGTTGTTCATATGGAAAATGAAATGTAATAATTAACATCTATATATATATATAAAGAGATAATATGCAAATTAGCTGGGATGCCATAACAGTCACGACCTGCTCAGGAGGAAGCTGCGCGCACAGATGGGTGGAAGGGGACTATGTGTGCAGTGAGGCAAGGCACGAATGGTGCAGGCCTGGAGACAGAGGGGACTGCCCAAGCCACCGCGGCATGGCTGGAGCAGGCACGGAGTGGACACACTCAGTGGGGCCTGCCAGCTGCGGTACGCCAGCAGTCCCGCCTCTGCATGTGAGTTGCAGAGGAAACACCTTTTCTGACCGCTCATTGGCTAAGCTCCCTGTATGCAGCCACTCGCAGTGTTCTTGGTAACTTGGGTAATAAGAATCCAAGAAGGTGATCTAGGGTTTTTCCACTTCACTCCTGGAGGAAAAAACGAAGGTCCACTGCTGGAGGGGCTAAGAAATGTCATATCCTGCCCTAGCCAGTTTTGCTCAGTGGATAGAGCCTTAGCCTGTAGACCGCAGGGTCCGGGTTCGATTCTGATCAAGGGCATGTACCTAGGTTACAGGCTCCTCCCTGGCCAGGGCCCAGGTCAGCGCTCATGCAGGAGGCAACCAATTGAAGTCTCCCTCTCACATTGATGTTTCTCTCTGTCTTTCCCTCTCTCTTCCGCTCTCTAAAAATCAATGGAAAAATATCCTCAGGTCAGGATAAAAAGAAAGAAATGTTATATCCTATGAAAGAGACATCTTGAAAATGCCTAAAGAAAGTTGTCATTTTTTTTGTGGTGAAGGGACTGGAGTCTGTGTTGATGAAATCACCTTGGCAACTGCAGCAGCCGGCAGTGGCAGCAGCAATGGGGTGATGGGGGTGGCGCCTTCCCCTGATCAGCCCAGTCACCTCCCGCACCAGACTGCAGCTTAGGTCCGCTCCCAAGGGGGAGCGTGCCTAAGCCATCAGTAGGACATCCCCTGAGGGCTCCTGGACTGTGAGAGGGGGCAGGCTGGGTTGAGGAACTCCCCCTCTGCAGTGCACAAATTTCGTGCACCGGGCCTCTAGTATAATAATACAAAAATAAACTCCGCTTCCTGAACTCAAAACTGTAAACCTACTTTTGCCCCTTTGTATATATGGGAACTCAGCATATGATAAAGGTGGCATATCAGACCAATAGGGAAATAAATGGTATAAGTAGCTGCATAGAAAAAATAAAATTCTAATTGATTTAAAGACAAAACTATACAACAAAACCATAAAAGTAATGAAAGATAATATGAAACAGCTCCTTTGTAACTTTGTAGTGGAAAAGGCAATTTTAGTAATGATTCAAAATTCAAAAGCCATAAAGGAGAAAAAAAAACACATTTATAAATAAAGAATATATACAAATAAAATTTCATGTGGAAAATACCACCAAAATCAATGGTAAATGACAAGTAATACATTGGGAATACACAGAAAAAGTGTGAAAACACATCCAAAAGCTAATCCTCCTAACCTGTATATAATAGAGGTAATATGCAAATTGACCCTCATGCCATCACAAGGTGGCTGAGCCAACAGCGGAGGTGGGGTTCCCGTAACACAAGATGGCTGTGCCCACAGTGGAGACGGGGTTCCCGTAACAAGCCATAATGAGTGATCAGCAGGAACCTGAGGCTGTGTGGCACCGGGCTGGGGTGGGGGACCTGAGGCTGTGCCCCCTGCCCAGTGGGGCTTGACGGGGGACCTCAGGTCATGCCCCTCGCAGCGGCGGCAGGCTGGGGGACCTCAGGCCGCTCCCCCTGCCCAGCGGGGCTTGACAGGAGACATCAGGCCGTGCCCCTCGCCCTGGTGCCGGGCCAGTGGAACTCAGGCTGTGCCCTTCACCCCAGGCCAGGGGACCTGAGGCCGTGCCCCCAACACTGGAGCCAGGCTGGGGGACTTCAGGCCATGTCCCCTGCCCAGCGGGGCTTGACGGGGGACCTTAGGCCATGCCCCCTACCCAGTGGGGCTTGATGAGGGACCTCAAGTTGTGCCCCCCAACCCAGTGCTGGGCCAGGGGACCTCAGGCCACATCCCCTGCCCTGGCACTGGGCCGGGGGAACCTCAGGCCACACACCCTGCCCTGGCGCCAGGCCGGGGAACCTGAGGGTGCACCAGGGGACCTGAGGCTGTGCCCCTAACCTGGCATGTGCCGGGGGACCTGAGGCTGCATCCCTCACCCAGCGGGGCTTGATGGGGGACCTGAGGCTGTGCCCCCTGCTTGGCAGGGCTTGATGGGGGTGGGGCCGGCTGGGTCTGGATCTCACTCAATGGGGGTGGGGCTGGCCAGGTCTGGGTCTGGTGTGATTTTGAGGTGTGTGCTGGTGGGCAGGGACTAGACTCTGGGTCCCGCAGCATGCCCCAGACTCTGACAGGAAGAATATTTTCACATACATTTTACTAATTTTCTTTTATCTCTGACACTTCTATTATAGAGAAAGGACAAATAGCAATATTAAAATATTTCCTCTAATTAATTCCCTTTTAATGTGCATGAATTTCGTGCACTGGGCCACTAGTTTGTTAGAAAAAAACAAGACCCTTACAGGAAAAATTATAAACTTATAACACTTATGAGACAACCATTATATTTATTCACTTAGTCATTAAAACAGCCTCATACTATGGTGCTGTTACTATCATCATTTATTTATTGGGAACCTATGGTGCAGAGAGATTAAGTAACTTGCCTTAGGTTGTACTGTTTATAAGGAACAGAACTAGTAATATAACTTCAAGTTCTACAGCAAAAACTATGAGCAACAACCATAGAAAACAAAATATAAATTTGTTCATAAACATAAAAAGATACTCAAAATCTTAAATAAAAAACTCCAAATGCTAAAACTAAATCTACTGTCCCTCAAAGCTTCATAATAAGCTTGCCCTGGTTAGGTAGGATGGTGAGTTTTTGATTTGCCTGAAGGCCAGAGTTTGGACCAAGTGACCTAAGTATTCAGTTTAGAATTGATGCACGATTGTCATAGTTTGGGAAGGTAAAGGCCCCGAATAAATGTGTCACAGCTTGCCTTTTCTCTGTAAAAGTAAGAATGCATAAAATTCATGATCATGCTTATCCTTGAGGGGGAAAACTCTTTGTGTTTAGACCTATTATACTTCAAAATTACTCCATGAACTACAAATATATTTCTGAAATGAAATCAGTGCAATAAAATGTAAATTGGTGTCTTTGCTTGCTTGTCAAAATATGACTGTGAAAATG
Source organism: Eptesicus fuscus (assembly GCF_027574615.1). Classification (NCBI taxonomy): domain Eukaryota; kingdom Metazoa; phylum Chordata; class Mammalia; order Chiroptera; family Vespertilionidae; genus Eptesicus; species Eptesicus fuscus. The sequence continues at coordinate 9,127,100 of NC_072480.1, read as the reverse complement.
GTCATTTTCTTTTTATCTGATTTATACCTTTACCTGTTAAAGATGGTTGGGAATAAGTAGCGTCCATTGTTTTTTCTCATATGGCATTAGCAAGGCAAACCTCATGAGGGAGGAAGGGTTTGCTTACTTTATATATTGTAATGAAAACACAGTTACTTCTGATCATGAATATTGGATTTGTGAAGGGAAAATGAAATCCATAGAGGATCCTAGGATCATTCTTAATCTAATGCTTCAGTCTTTTCTGTCATCACTCCTTTACTCAGAGAAGCTCACAAATAGAAAACACAATTGAGTTGTAATTATATTCATTTTCCTCAGAATTAGATGGGAGCCTTGGAAAAAATAAAGTGACCAAGTTAGTAGCAGTAAGCAGTGAAAAAGAAACAGCAAATCTCAAAAATAACTAATGTAAGGAAACTTGAGTAATCTATGATGTGGTTACCAAGGCTGCCATTTGTTAGATCCTAGCAAATTTTGAAGGTCAGCCACCTACCACCTCTATGAAGCCTTCTCTCCCACCATGTGCGTGTAACTATTTTTCATCGTCATCATATTTGTGACAAAATTTTATGGAAGTACATAAAGGAAAATATAACAATCCTGCCATTCTTTTAAATTTCACCTCTTGACAAGTGTGAATTCTTTCAACAGTTTCTCAGTGCTAATACACATTTATGTCCATAGAATTACTATTATTATTTTATCAGAATGGGCTCAGATCATTCATAGGATGCCAAAACATGCTTTTTGCACTTAACATCATGGACATTCTGCCACTTGAATATCAAATAATCCAAACTCAATGTTTAAAATATACCTGTGTGTGTGTGTGTGTGTGTGTGTGTGTGTGTATGAATATATATATATATATATATATATATATATATATATATATATTGATTTCAGAGAAAGAGAGAGAGAGACAGAGAGAGAGAGAGAGAGAGAGAGAGAGAGAGAGAGAGAGAGAGAGAGAAACATCAGTGACAAAAGAGAATCATTGACCAGTTGCCTCCTGCATGCCCCACACTGAGGATTGAGCCTGCAACCCAGGCATGTGCCTTGACTGGGAATCAAACCATGACTTCCTGGTTCATATGTCAATGCTCAACCACTGAGCTACACCAGCTGGGCCCAACTCAATATTTTTAACAGCTGCAAAATATTCCAAAATTTAGATAAAAACCATAACCCAACCATAATCTAACCATGACCCAGCCTTTCCACTTTCCCCAAAATTGCTATTCTCCCAAATTGCAGTATTAAAAAGTTTTGTATGTACTTTTGTTTTTCTGGAGAACCGATTCTCTCATGGGATTGTTAGGTCAAATTTTAATAACTTTGCTAGATTGTCCAAGAACAAACAATTCATATTACACAAACAGGATAAGAGAGTACAAAGGGCACCATATCCCAAACCACACTGGGTATTTTAACTCATTTTAATTACAGCTGAGGTATATGCCCTTGACCAGGAATCAAACTCACAACCCTTTGGTCCACAGGCTGATGTTCTAACCACTGAGCAAAACTGGCCAGGATTGTTTTCTCCTTTTCTTAAAAAATTAAAATGTATGTTAAGGAGATTAACCCTTGGTCTGTTATTCATATACATTGAAATATTTTTCTTTTGATTTTGCTTTTAATTGACTTTAGCCATATAAAACTTACAATTTTTCATGCAGTGAGCTATATCTATATGTTTCTTTATGGTTTCTGCATTTTTTTTTTACTTAAATAGATCTAATGCACCACTAGATTATTATTATTTTTTAAAAATATTGGTAGGTATTTTTTATTAATTTATATTTTTAAATATTTTTTAAAAATATATTTTATTGATTTTTTACAGAGAGGAAGAGAGAGGGATAGAGAGTTAGAAACATCGATGAGAGAGAAACATCGATCAGCTGCCTCTTGCACACCCCCTACTGGGGATGTGCCCGTAACCAAGGTACATGCCCTTGACCGGAATCGAACCTGGGACCCTTGAGTCTGCAGGCCGACGCTCTATCCACTGAGCCAAACCGGTTTCGGCTATATTTTTAAATCTTTATTGTTGAGAATATTATAGATGTACTGCCCCCCTCCATTACTCCCTTCCACCTGTTTCCCACCCTGCCCCAGGCCTTCAACAACTATTGTCTGTGTTCATAAGTAATGCATATATGCATATAAGTTCTTTGGTTAATCTCTTCCTGCCCCCTTCACCCCTCCCACACACACACTCTCCTTTCCCTTTCAGATTCATTAGTCTGTTCCATGTTTCCATGATTCTGGTTCTATTTTATTCATCAGTTTATTTTGTTCACTCGATTCCTTGTTCATTTATTTTTTATTTTTAGATTCAATTGTTGAAAGATATGTATTTATTGTTAATTTCTCCTCCTCCTCCTCCTCCTTCTCCTCTTCCCCCCTCCTCCTCCTCTCCTCCTCCTCCTCCTCCTCCTCCTCCTCCTTCTTCTTCTTCTTCTTCTTCTTCTTCTTCTTCTTCTTCTTCTTCTTCTTCTTCTTCTTCTTCATCATCATCATCTGTAATACCCTTCAACGTTTCATGTAATACTGGTTTTGTGGTGATGAACTCCTTTAGCTTTTTCTTGTCTGGGAAGCTCTTTATCTGACCTATAATTCTAAATGATAGCTTTGCAGAATAGAGTAATCTTGGTTGTAGGTCCTTGCTTTTCATCACTTTGAACATTTCTTACCACTCCCTTCTGGCCTGCAAGGTTTCTGTTTAGAAATCAGCTGATAGTCATATGGACGCTTCCTTGTAGGTAACTAACTGCTTTTCTCTTGCTGCTTTTAAGATTCTCTCTTTGTCTTTAACCCTTGGCATTTTAATTATGATGTATCTTGGTGTGGGCCTCTTTGGGTTCCTCTTGTTTGGGGCTCTCTGTGCTTCCTGAACTTGTACATTTATTTAAGTCTATTTCTTTCACCAGGTAGGGGATTTTTTCTGTCATTATTTCTTCAAATAGGTTTTCAATATCTTGCTCTCTCTCTTCTCCTTCTGGAACCCCCATAATGTGAATGTTGGTATGCTTGAAGTTGTCCCAAGGGCTCCTTATACTATCTTCATATTTTTTGATTCTTTATTATTATTACTAGAGGCCTGGTGCACAAAATTCATGCACAGGGGCGGGGGGGGGGTGTCCCTCAGCCTAGCCTGCACCCTCTCCAATCTGGGACCCCTAGAGGGATGTCCGACTGTCCGTTTAGGCCTGATCTGGTGGGATCGTGCCTAAACGGGCAGTCGGACATCCCTCTCACAATCCAGGACTGCTGGCTCCCAACTGCTCACCTGCCTGGCTTCCTGATTGCCCCTAACCGCTTCTGCCTGCCAGCCTGATCACCCCCTAACCACTCTCCTGACAGCCTAATTGATGTCTAACTGCTCCCCTGCCAGCCTATTTGCCCCCAACTTCCCTCCTCTGCCAGCCTGGTCACCCCTAACTGCCCTCTCCTGCAGGGTTGATTGCCTCCAACTGCCCTCCCTTGCAGGCCTGGTGCCTCCCAACTGCCCTCTCCTGCTGGCCATCTTGTGGTGACCATCTTGTGTCTACATGGGGGCAGGATCTTTGACCACATGGGGGCAGCTATATTGTGTGTTGGAGTGATGGTCAATCTATCTGCATATTACTTTTATTAGATAGGATAGAGGCCTGGTGCACGGGTGGGGGCCAGCTGGTTTGCCCTGAAGGGTGTCCCGGATCAGGGTGGGGGTTCCCTTGGGGCATGGGGCGGCCTGAGCGAGGGGCCTGTGGTGGTTTGCAGGCCAGCCACACCCCCTGGTGACCCAAGCAGAGGCCCTGGTATCTGGAATTTATTTATCTTCTACAATTGAAACTTTGTATCCTGGAGTGGAGCCAAGCCTCCTGCTCGCTCCATGGCTGGCAGCCATTTCTGTTTGGATTTGTTTACCTTCTATAACTGAAACTTTGTAGCCTTGAGTGGAGGCTTAGGCCTGGCCAGGGCAGGCAGAAAGCTTGGCTTCTTCTATTGCCTTGGAAACCCAAGCCTCCCTCCTGCTCTCTGTGGCTGTAACCTTCTTGGTTGGGTTAATTTGCATACTCACTCTGATTGGCTGGTGGGTGTGGCTTGTGGGCATGGCTTGTGGGTGTAGCAGAGTTAGGGTCAATTTGCATATTACTCTTTTATTAGGTAAGATTTTTTTGCGTTTTTGATTCGGTAGTTTTTGCTTCATTATATTCCAAATTGCTGATTTTATTCTTGGCATCCTCTACTCTACTGTTGAATCCCTATAAATTATTATTTATTTCAGTTAGTATATGCTTAATTTCTGACTCATCCTTTTTCATGTCTTTTATATTCTCACTAAGCCCCTTAAATCTCTCATTAAGATCCTTGAGTAACCTTATAACCATTGGTTTGAACTCTGTATCTAGTAGTTTGTTTGCTTACTTTTCATTTAGTTCTTTTTCTGGAACTTCTGTTCTTTCATTTGTGACATGTGTCTTTGTCTCCAAGTTTTGGCTGCTTCACTGTTTTGTTTCTATGTATTAGGTAGAATTGCTATGTCTCTTGGAATTGGTAGAGTGGCCTGGTATAGAAGATTTCCTGTAGGACCCAGTGGCTCAGCCTCCCAAGTCACCAGAGCTGGGCACTCCAGGAGTGCCCCTGTGTGGGCTGTGTGCACAGTATTGTTGTAGTTGAGCCTTGATTGCTGCTGTGGTCACTGGGAGGAATTGACCTCCAGGCCAATTAGCTGTGAGGACCAGCTGGGAATACAGTGGAAGAGCTGCTGTGTAGGAGACATCCCTATGGAGCAGGATTTGCTTCAGTGGGGCTTTGGTGCTCACTGAGTCTGACCCTTGAGTGTGTCACTTGTGGACATGTAGAGTTGTAATCTAGTATGGACTGAAGCTGTCCACTGGGTGCACTGGCTCTGATGTCCCCCTCACTGCCCCCCGCCCAAGAGATGCAAAGTCATCCAATGGCTGGAGCCGTCCAACAGCAGCTACAGAGCAATCTGTAGGTTGCTGCTACTTGTGTTGGGGTTGGAAGTGCCCAGCTGTGAAACAAGGCATGCTGCTGCGAGTGCCAGTCCTTTGGCCTCTTATTGATAAGTATGGGCATGCTGATGCCAGCTGATGCTTGTTTGAGAGATTTTAGGAAGGCCTGAAATCTGAGGCAAGACAGGCCATTCAAATGGAAAAGCTGCTGCAAACAGCTTGGATAGGGCTACAAATTGGATGGGGCAGGGTCTCAGGAAATCACCAGGGTGAAGTGAACAGTGTAAGCCAGGCTGATGGAAACTCAGGTATGGCTGCCAGTTAGCTTTGTGAAGGAGGAGGCCCCAGCACAGGAACAATGACCCGTGTGAGCACCCCTGTCTGGGAGAAAGCCACTCCCAAAGTTCTTGCCCTGGTGCCAGATAATCCAGTTCCTCCCCATATGCCCTAGATTCCCCAAAGCTACTGTCCCAGTGCTTTACCTCAGAGGGAGATAGTCCAAGCAAGTTCATGCCCCTGCCCTTTAAGAGGAACTGCTGGGACTCCAGCAGCCTATGTCACTCAGCCACAATTGCCACTGGTTTTTGCAGCCTGAAGTATGGGGACTTCTCCTCCCAGTACTGGAAGCCTGTGCTGAGTGGTCTGGTGTGGGGCTGGGACCCCTTGCTCCTCATGGGAGGCCTCTACAGGTGGGTGTCTGAACCAGCCCATTCTGTGCCTCATACTAGTCTTGAGGTGCTTTCTTCTTTACTTCTCTAGTTGTAGGACTTCCATTCAGTCATATCTCAGGTGGTTCTGCATGATGACTGTTATGTATTTTAATCATAATTTTGATGTGGTTATGGGAGGGAGTGAGTACCTTGTTTACCTATGCTGCCATCTTGGTTCTCTTTTCCTATATTTTTAAAAATTTTATTGAATTTATTGAAGTGACATCCTATATAATAAAAGCCTAATATGCTAAGTGTCCATTCGTCCATTCAACCAATCAAAGAATAATATGCTAATGATATGCTAAGGCTGCTAAACCACTTGCTATGATGTGCACTGACCACCAGGGGTCAGGCGGTCGACCACTTGACTAGTTGCTATGATGTGTACTGATCACCAGGGAGCAGACATTCTGACCAGTAGGTTAGCTTGCTGCTGGGGTCTGGCTGATCAGGACTGAGTGAGATGGGCCAGACATGCCCAGGAGCCCTCACACGGTCCCTTCCTCACTGGCCAACCTCCAGCGTCCCTCCCCTGCCCCAATCATGCACCAGTGGAGTTCCTCAGCCTGGCCTGGCCCTCTCGCAATCCAGGACCCCTCAGGGGATGTCAGAGAGCCAGTTTTGGCCTGATCCTGCAGGCCAGGCCGAGAGACCCCACTGGTGCACTAATTTGTGCACCGGGCCTCTAGTTGGTTAATAAAATTGTATAGGTGTGTAATTCAAGTGTATAATTCTTCAAAATACATCATCTGTACATTGTATTTTGTACTTGACACCCCAAGTCTAGTCTCTTTCCATTACCATTTATCCCCTCTTTACCTTCTTATACCTTCCCCACCCCCTTTTCCTCTGGTAATCACCATACTGTTGTCTGTGTCTATGAGTTTTTGTTTTGTTTTCTAATCCTCATTTGAGGATATTTTTTCCATTGATTTTTAGAGAGAGTGGAAGGGAGGGTGAGAGACAGAGAGAGAGAAAAACATTGATGTGAGAGAGACACATCAATTGTTTGCCTCTCACATGTGTCCAGACTGGGGCCAGGATGGAGCTTGCTGCCCAAGTACATGCCTTTGACTGGAATTGAAACTGCAACGCTTCAGTCCGTGGGCCGATGCTCTAACTGCTGAGCCAAACTGGGCAAGTTTTTTTTTTTTCTTAATCCCTTCACCTTTTCACCCAGGCCTCCAATACCCTTCCCCTCTGAGAGCTGTCAATCTGTTCTCTTTAGCAACACTATAGTATTTTAAAATTATGTAAAATGTCTAAAACGTATGAATTGGGACTCATGATGAATAAGGAATAAAGCAATTTAGTGGGATTATTATTTATCTTAGATATATTAATAGAAATATGTATAATAAGGACTATTTGGGATGGAAAAGAAAAAGCCAAGTAGAAATTCAAACTAACTGGGATGGGGTGAAGGCAATGAAGAAGGCATTGTGCAAGTCAGCAAACCTGAAATGGGGGCAAATGGATAAACTATTAAAAAGAGAAATATATGTTAAATAGAAAATAAGATGATATGAATAAAACATTATGCCCATTGTCATAGTAATGTAGATAGGCTGAGTTTCATTATCAAAAGGCAGTCATTGCCAGATTTTGTTTAAAAATATCCATCTGTAAGTTAACTGTGAAAATATACATTAAAACAAAGGAACAAAGATAGTAAAGATGAGATGAGAAAAGATACATTGGAGAGATTCAAAGCATGAGGAAGAGATATGATAATATTAGTATCAAATAAAGTAGAATTCAGGGCCCAAAACTGTTTGAGGGGATTAGGCTAACAAAACAGTTGGGATCTTAAGAGTGAAGATTCTGGAGTGAAGGGAAGAGTGAAATAGTACAGTAATAGTGTGTGCTGCCTTTCCTTCAAGGTATTTACTACTTTGTTACAGGGACAAACTGAGAGGATGAGTAGCTCAAGATTTAGCAGCAACTTATAGTGTTGAAGAGACAAAATTGTAGTTCAGAGCTCTTCAAAATGGAGAACGTTGTGGTTTTCATCTGAGGTTATGAAGAGAATAAGGGTAAACTACAAACAGACCAGTGTTTACAAAACCCACCCTAAAAGAAACTCAGTCCCTGACTGAATTGGGGGTACCCAATCGAACTACCTGCAAAAGCTAAAGGACTACTCTTTCAAGAAAGAGAGCATCAACAGAGTATCCACAATTTTTTTTACAAAGTGTTCAATACTCAACTTAAAAAAAATTACCAGGCATACTAACTGACAGAACCAAGAGGGAAATGACCCTTGAGAATAGTAATCCTCAGATTACTCAGATATCCAAATAACAGTGATTAATATTTAAGAAAACAGATGAAAACATGAAGAATTATTCCAGAGAACTGGAATAACAGGTTAATATGCAAATAGACTGAACGGTGGAACAGTCTATTTGCATATTAGCCTTTTATTATATAGGAACGACCAGTTGCTATGATGAACACTGACCACCAGGGGGCAGATGCTGAATGCAGGAGCTGCCCCCTGGTGGTCAGTGCGCTCCCACAGGGAGAGCATCACTCAGTCAGAAGCCCCGAGCCTGGCTCACGGTTGGTGAGCACAGCAAGCACAGCAGCAATGGCGGGAGCCTTTCCCACCTCCGTGGCAGCGCTAAGGATGTCCGACTGATGGCCTAAGCCTTGAGGGCTCCCAGACTGCGAGAGGGCACAGGCCGGGCTGAGGGACACCCTCCTCCCCCTCCCCCCCCCCCCCCCCCCAGTGCACGACTGTCTTGCACCAGACCTCTAGTCTATAAAAATAACTGGGAATTCTAAAACTAATTGCAACTTCCTCCTTGATGGTCTGTCTCAGTGGTCCTCAGCTGTACCTTAGAATCACCAGGTTCTACTATGGACCCATTATGCTCCCCAGGGGTTCTTATGTGCAGCTGGGATTGAGAACCACTCCTAATAGAATGAGTCCAAGATTGCACAGGCCCAGAAACCACAAAAAGTTTTTGGGAGCAAGAACTAGTTCCTCAGTAAGGAGAAACATTCATCTGTAAGAGCAGGGCTTGGTGCTGGAAGTTTAGCCCCACTGCTCCTTGCAAGCCACAAAACCACTCTCTACTTAACTTCCTTAATCTATCAAAAATGTACAGCAAGATCTTCTGTTTTGTCTCCTTCAGACCATAATGTGAAGTTTAAAATGGAAAAGAGGTAAGACTTTTCCAAATTTTGAAAATCATACCAATGTAATTTGTTAGTAATCTCATCATAATCAAACAAAAACTTTGCCCTGTTAAGGTGGGCCTTGCCCAAGTCATTTTATTTTTTGCACCCCAACTTTCTCACCTAGAGAGTGGAGCTCCTACTCTGCAGATTACATCTTAAGTAGCAAGGCAAACAATAGAAACCGAAACACAAGATATTATATTGTTTGCTTATTATACATTTGCATTTTTTATTACAAAGCTGTGGATAGACTCATGCTAGCCCTTGATGTCAAGCCTGCCACCATATCCCATGCCTCTCATGTTAGTAGATACTGACACCCAGGTGGCCATAGCAGGTACGGCATTTCTGCCTGCAAAGCTTTGTGACAAAGCAAATCCCAGGAAATTTTTGGTTACTGACTAAGCCTGTTGAGGTGACAAGTGCAATTGGCTTAGCTGCCTGGGAGCTGCCGCTTTAGCTTCCATTACCTGAGCTTTCAAGATTGTTATGTGTGTGACGGATCAATGCTGGCTATAGGTGAACGTGTGTAATCAACCTCAGTGAAGCAGGTTGAATCCTCTGGTGGGAGGTGTCATAAAAGGAGGAAGGTGTTGCAAAGGCGCCGGGCAGGCTAAAATGCCTGCCCCATGAGCAAGTTCTGCCACCTTCTTTTGTTCTCACCTTCTCCCTCTGAGTTCAGTACCAGGCACCTTCCCTAGCCCCCCGAAGTTGTATATTCTCCAGTATGGAGCTCTGTATTCTTACAGTGACCACAAGTCTGGTGATTATAAATGTTGAAGTCTCTGGGAAACTCAAGAGTTACAGTAGTGATTTTGAAAGCATGAGATGTTTTGGAAGGTGGCTAGTCCTGATTTGGACTCTATTGGTATATACATTCTTACCTGTGCAAAGCAATACAAATTTATGTTGTCAACCAGTGATGTGAATGGGTTTTTTCTTTCCTATAGCAAATCTGATCATTGCTATGTTGCATCATACCTTGCAACAAACATAATAATAGATTCATGCCAAGGCCTGGGTCCCCGGTGCCGGCAGAAAACTTGCAGGCAGCCAGGTGAATGAAGGTCTATTGCACGAATCTTCGTGCAAACGGGCTACTAGTCATTTCAAATGAGACTGAAACATTGTTCCCACTTACCTACTGATATAGTCCAAACAGCAATTATTTTCAGAAATGCCTTAGTTCTGGAATTGAAGCGGCTATGATGGATGGGGTTCTGGATGGCGACGTAGCGGTCCAGCGAGATGGCACAGAGGTGCATGATGGAGGCCGTGGAGAATAGCACGTCCAGGTAAATCCAGATTGCACAGAGCTTGCTAGGCAGAGGCCACTGGTAACCTAGGATGCAGAAGCTTAGTGTCAGTGAGCGGCCTTATGCTGCCTCTGGCATGTGGATTCTCTCCTACTGCAACAGTGTCCATCCTGGGGAAAGGCACAAGAGGCAGCAAAGGGCAACATAAGATATTTTCAATATTTCAAAAAAGCCTAATAACCAATGTGGTTAACTACAATACGATTTCACAGGCTGATGAACACAGGTTTGAACATTCCTTTTGGCTGGAACTGTCAGTTTGTTGGGGTAAACAGGTTCTCTTTAGCATTTCTTTCACTCTATTCTGTCTAACAAAACATATCTTTTTGGTTTGTTTTTGTTTTTAAATTACTTAGGTCATAAGTTATGACATATTTTGGGCTCCTCTACGAAGCACCTCACAGTATACTGTCCTTACTTATTCACACGTCTTTCACACATTTTCTGTTTCCTGTGGTTAGGCCCATCCCTTTGTCATTATTATTATTGCTCAGTCTTACCCCGTGATGGCATTGAGTAGTCTCTCAATAAATGCTATTGGCGTGAAGGAATAAATGACTAAAAATCCAGAATGAGAATATGTCTTTACTTTTAAAAATGAAACATAATTACCTAATAATGCTTTAGGGATTAAACTCAAATTTGGGGCTTATAGGGGTGAGGACGAAGACAATGGTGAAGGAAAACATGGTGTTTCTGTCCTGAGAATTGTTTCAGGGGTGCTGATACTGCTGGTCCAGGGATCCCACTTTGCCAAACAATGTTTAGGACGGTGGTTCTCATTCCTGGCCGCACATTAAAATTAGCTGGAGAACTTTAGAGAAGTCCTGATGTCTAGGAGGGTGGGTCCCAAACACTGTTCTAAAGCTCTCCAGATGATTCCCCTGGGAGGACCCCTGAAGGAGGTCACCTGCTGTATTAGAGAGATAGGATATGCTTTATGGACATAAGCAAAGTGTCCTGTATTTTTAAAAAATATTTTTGAGGGGGACCTAATGGTTATATAAAACTAATTAATTTTGGTAACAGTATAAGCAATGGTGTTAGATCTGTGTGCATGTGAGAAGGAAAATTATAAAGTCCACATATAAAGTCCAATATTCCAGACCCACAAAGCTGAACAAACTCTCCATTTTCAAACATACTTTCTCTACCAAAATGCCACCACAGGTATTCAGAAAAGTAACGGTTGCAGGATACAAGCCTAACTTACTGCCTTTCACACGGATTATTTGCAGAGTTTCAGGAAAGACTAGAGCCTTTTCCTTAGCAGCGCCTGGGGGGAAGGCATGCTCAGCCTGGTCGGAAATGATGTTGGCTCTTAAAGAAGTTTTCTCTGCTAGGAGGCAGCCACAAGCCTTAGGCCAGGTTTCCGCAGTAAGGATAAGGAGGGGGCATTTCCTCCCCCTGCAGAGTTCAGGAGGACAGTGCAGGGAGGAGCTCAACTCCGCCGGGAAATGGCTACACGCAGAACAGCTGCCGCTAGGGGGCGCACTTGCAACCCAGAGCCTGAGACGCCCAGCAGGTTGCAGCTTCCTAAGGTGGCTGGTTGGTGCCTCCTCTCCCCTCCTCAACTTCCACCCCTCCTTGGGGTCATTCCCACCCTGCATCGGCAGCGGTTTTAGTTCCCGGACTGGTCGGCCCTGTGGATAGTCACCCCCCATTCCTGGAGTTTGCCTTTGAGCAGGGTGGGGTTTTAAGAAGCGAGGACCTCTCCAGTATATCTGGGAAATGACAGGCGAATTTAATGAAATGATCTGGTAGTGACATTCGAGTGGTCAAGTAGGCTGTTTTGTAATGAGCATTACCCATCATGTGCAAACCAGAGCCTGCTCTCCTTTGCTCACCTCCCTCCTTCCTACTCCTCAGGACTGGACCGATATATTTTAGCCCTAAGACTTGGCCAGAAAATCCCCTCTTAAAGACAGCACTCAACTTGTTTCTAGCTCTGGATGACTGCTGATGTGCCTGTGTCAGCAGTCTTAATTCTCTTTCTCTCTCTCTTTCTTCAAAATCTGGCTGTATTACTTATAATTTGGAAAGAACATCACATTCTACTCCCAGCTAGAGCCGCCCCAGTGTTTGCTGACTTGCTGAGCTGTTTGACTCTTTCAAAGTCTGTTGAGAAGAAAGCAAGATTAACCTCTTTCCATTTGTTTTCCACCCTCCTCCACACCAGACTGGAGGAGTTTATGCATATGCATTTTTAAAGGCACCCTTCCAAATTAGCTTCCCTGGGCAGGGAACAATGAAAACTGGAGTAATTCATTTATTCTAATGGAGACTCTGCATATTTTAACATTAAATCCCACTGCACCACTAATGTTCTCTCTGCAAATGTTCCCAGGTAATTGGGAAGGTTTTACCACTCCATCAGAACTGCTGAAAACTATGACAAAGATAGAACTGTTCTGTCTTAAAGGCTGGAATATTTGGGAATATAAAGGAGTGAAAATCAAGTGGATTCAGAATGACAGATACTAAGTTATTGCTTTATGACTGTATTGGGGCGCTTATAATAATTTCTACATAAAATGTATGTGTTTCAAAGCACAAAACTCTTTAAGAATCACAGATAGTAGATTTTTAAAAATAGGTAAACCCCATTTAAGAGTAAAGTTTAAGTAACTCGTGTAGCAGAGGGCCCTTGTTTATTAACAAAGCCTCCTGTTATTTTGTCCCTTGAGACCTGGCTCATCTGCTAAGGACATGCACATGCTCTTTATTACTAGTGTGGGTACAACTGGGAAACCAACTCCACTCACCATATAGGATGGTTAACATGGACACGGGCATGACAAGGAAACCCAGCAGCATATCAGCTATGGCAAGTGACATCAGGAAGTAGTTGGTGGCATTCTGCAGCTTTTTCTCTAGGGACACTGCCATGATGACGAGTATGTTTCCAGCAATAGTTAGAATAATCACTATAGCTGTCAACAAAGCAGACCAGTTTTTTTCCTGGAGATGAAGTAAGGAGAAGCATGGTGGTGAGAGACAGCCCTCACAGGAAAGGTTGGTTCGATTTTCTGAGTCCACTGTCCAATTAAATGCATCTGAAGTGTTAGCTTCTCCAGAGTTAAAGTCATTATTGTAGAGTCTTGTGCCATCATTTCGTTGCATTAAGGAGTTTGTACTTGAGCTCAAAGAAGTGTTTTCTTTACAAAGAATATCCATTTCTAAGCTGGAACTTGTAGTAGATGAAGTGTAGAAAAATTAACAAGTTATAGGCTCTGCTCACCATCCATTTTTGTGTCCCCACACTCTGTCACACGGAAGCTGGTGTACATGCTGGGCTCCTCGGTTGGCTTTTTTCCTGCCATTATTGCAATAGTAGTTAAAGAACTGCAGTGGCTCTTCCTTTATATTCCCTTCCTTCACAGTGTTAGTAGAGTCCTCTGTTTGGTTTCATTTTTTTTTTCTCCAAGGCAAGGTCAAAAAGGCAGAAGGAACTTTAAACATATAGGTTGCAGAGTTTTGAGCATTCGGGGAGAAAAATGTGATCCTGGCCAAAAAAGGAAAGTTTTGTAACTACCAGGAATCTCGCTGATCTCTCTCTCATTCTGTTGGTTATGCTGATCACACTAGGTTAGCCACAGCAGTGTTAAAATAGCATGCAAGCCAAAACAGCAGATTGCATGCCTTCTACATTCAGAAAACATCCAGTGTTAATCCCATAGTAATTGAATGTACTTTGGATTATAGTTTTCAGTCAGTCTTAGGCTGAGTTGCCAAAGCTGCTGTCAGAAATTTCAGCGTATATTATGTTGCTTAGTTAATAAAAGAAAAAAAAGTCTTAAGCAAAGATTAACAACTTTCCACATTAGAAATTCTCATTGTGAGATGATTACATTTTAGCTAAGCGTAATTTCAAGCCCAAAAGAAAATTACACAGCAATAACATATAGTATGAGAATACGAGAACTTACATTTGTCTTCAGAGTCCACACATTAGACACACGGCTGTTCTGCATCTCTCATCATCATTACACTGGCAGAGTCCCTTGAGCTTCCACCAGCATAATATGATAGTAATTTGATTTCTGTTTTGCCGATTTAAACAACTGCATGTAAGGGTCGAGCCAGTTCCAGCACTGCGAGGTCCCTGTTGGCTTCCTCTGTCCTCGCTTGGCAGGGTTACTCCCTCCCCAGGCAGCTCGCCTCAGAGAGGCACACATTTAGAAATCATTCACAAGCCCCTCTCGAAGTCACACAAAAGAAATCGCACAGCAAAGTAGGAAGAGCTGCCTGCACTGAGGGGCACGTGGTTTCCACGGGAATGGATTGCTGGCTCTCAGGCTGTCTCCTCCATGTCGTCAGAACTCCCTCTGTCTGTGTGTCATAAACTGCAAGGTAGCAGCAGCCAGGAGGGCGGACCAAACAGGCTGTTTTTTCTCCTTTTGCTATATGTTAACATTGGGAAGTTTTCCTTTGTTTTAAAAAGAGAGAAACTGAAGAAATGGCCTTTTGTACAGATGGCTAAGACAGGTAAGCTTCAGTGGGATAATTATTAGGGTGTCAGGGTGAGGAGAGAACACAAATAAGACTAGAGAATGGTGTATTCTGGGAAAGGGTTCCCTGTAAGCAAGGCACTTTCATTCAAAGCCTTCAGTGCCCGTGGCTGCAGTGAATTACTCACATTGGTGACTTGAGCTCAGAGTAGTCAAGCAAATCTTGGCAAATACCGCGGAAACTGTTAGTACTATTTTAATTTATTATTAAATACATACACCATTTAACTAGTTTAATTTTTCACCTTGAAATATACCACTTAGAAATAATTCAAAGCCTGAAAGAGAATAATTTGCTTGTTCAGAAATAACACTAAAGACAGCCTTTTTAATTGTAAGAAAGCCCTTTCTCTGGTTTTTAAAGAAGGCAGATATATGTATGCATGGATGAGTATACACACACAGGCACACACACACACACACACACAGGAGCATATTAAAGACTGTGAAAAAATTTGTTTATATTTATCTTTCTCACTCCCCTGCCTTCCACAGAACACTCATTGCAGGACACTTTTGTTTGTTTAATGAATATAAAATTGAACTCAATTTAAAAATGTAAAGATTGCAAGTATTTAGTTTGAATTTTGAAAAATATACACCTGTAAAACCATTACCCAAACCACTCCGTCAAGCCCCCTTTTGCCCTTCACTTAAATGGAAACATTTAGTGTAAGCTTCTTTTGTGTCTGGCTACTTTTGTTCAGCAGCATTCATTATGCTGAGATTCATTCTGTCGCTGTGAGTAACTGGTTTTTTAATGAATTGTAGTCTGAGAAGCTATTAAGTGGCCTGGATTTTTGGAAAATCAATCATTTATTTATTTTTTTTAGTGTTCAAAAGACATAGACTGGATCCTTGTTTTGTCTGTCCTTTTTTGGCTTCTTAACTTTTCTTTTATTTAAAATATATTTTTATTGTTTCAGAGAGGAAGGGAGAGGCAGAGAGAGAAAGAAACATCAATGATGAGAGAGAATCATTGGTCAGCTGCCTCCTGCATGCCTCCTACTGGGGATCGAGTCCACAATCCAGGCATGTACCCTGCCTGGACTCAAACTGTGACCTCCTGGTTCATAGGTCGATGCTCAATCACTGAGCCACATCAGTTAGGCAACTTTTCTTTTTTAAAATTATTAAATTTATTATTAAATTTAATTATTAAATTTATTATCATCATTAATAATTCAGATTTCAGATGTGGATTTCTATGTTACAAGATCTGTGTATTGCACTGTGTGCCCACCACCCAAAGTCAAATCTTAACTTTTTAAGACAGTGCAAACCTTAAAGTTCACTTAATTGATTGGTTTTGCTCTGAATTGGCAGCATCAAATTCTTTAATTCCATATTCTTAAAAATATGTCCCTGGGCTTTCTGCTACTCACATCTTACTGATGGTTTGAGAATGAGAACAGATTTTCACAGAAAATTTTCTGAATGATATGTAATCCATCACTTTCTTTGGATGTTCCAATTCTCAGATCTGGAACAACCCGCTGACTGTGGAAAACAATGTCTTGAATTGCCTTCTGTTATGCCATTGGCTGTGTCAAAAGAAACAACTACTTGAAATTAGCTAATGATTCTTATCTGCCTTTTCAATTTTCTCACACTGGTATTTCATTTAACAATACTCACAACAGAAACTGATGAACAAAAACAGATCCAGAGACAGAGAAACATCGATCAGACCATCAAACCTCAGAGGGAAGGTAGGGGAGGGTGGGAGTAAGGGGGAGAGATCAACCAAAGGACTTGTATGCATGCATATAAGCCTAACCAATGGACACAGACACCAGGGGGGTGAGGGCATGAGTGGGAGGGATAGTGGGGGTAATGGGGGAATAAGGACACATATGTAACACCTTAATCAATAAAAAATTTAAAGATAAGCATTGAATGTTGTGTCAAGGACTCTTTTATTTATTTATTTATTAAAATTTATCTTCATTGTTGAAAGTACTACAGATATCCCCCTTCTCCCCTTACCCCTTCACCCCATTCCCATAACCCCCAGGCCTTCACCGCACTATTGTCTGTGTCCATGGATTATGCATACTAGTATATGGGTATAAATTCTTTGATTAATCTCTTTTAATTGCTAACTATGAAGATAGACAAGGTTCCTGCCTTAATTAATTTACTTAAAAATGGTGGTAATAAACATGAGTATTAGGGGAGAGATATAAACTTAGTGGTCAATGGCATGTTAATGGTATTTAGAGATAGGAAAGGGAAGAGTTCTGAGGCATGAGCCTGGGGTTACTCCAACATTTTGAGCTCAGGAAGGTGTGGAGGAATCAGTCAGGCAGATTGAGATGGAGCACCCAGTGGGTACAGAGGGATGCAAACAGTGGCATTCCAGAAGTCAGGTGAAGAAAGACTTCAAAAGCAGGGAGAGAGTTTGCTCAGCTAGGTCAAATGCTCCTGAATGGAGAAAAAGCCCAACTAAGTGAGAACAAACAAGCAAACAAAACAATGGGAAGAGAGAAAGAAGTGATAATGAGTATAGGCAGTATAGATTACTCTGAGGATTTTTTGGGGGGAATAACACAGCAGAAAAATGAAGTAGTAATTGAAAGATGATAAGAGGCCAAAAGGTGTTTTTGTGTGTGTGTGGTTTTTTTAGATAAGATAAACTAAAACATGCTTTTGTGATAATGGGAATGATCCAGTAGAAAGAGGAAAATTGACAATATCATAAAAGCAGGAATGAAAATAAGGAAATTGGTTAATAGATATTAAATTGCTCAAATAAGAGGTGGTGAGAGATCAGACAAGGGCTATGATAATGGAAATGGAGAGAAGTTCACAGATGTATTTTAGAAATAAAAGTACCAAGACTTGCTGATTTATTGGGAGTGGGGTAATAGGAGTAGAAAGTTGGTTGGTGAGGGAATAAAGAAAGGAATATAAGATCAAGAATCACCTTTAGGTTTTTGGATTGAACAACTGGGCAAATCATAATGTAATTCATAGAAATGGAGGAAGACTGAACAGTTGGGTTTTAGGAGGCAAAATCAATAACTCTGTCATGGATATTCTAATTTTATTATTTTAGTTAGAATTAAGTTTAGCTGCATGCGTCAACAATTCCAGGATAACAGAGTATTAAACAACAGAGAACATTTTTCCTTTCTAAATGAAGTCTGCAGGTCCAGAGCTGACATGAGACTTTCATGATCATCAGGAACTTAGGCTCTTTCTATTTAGTTACTCTGCTATCCTTATTGTGAAACTTTGTGGTGTTAGATGGATTCTTGACCTCAAGCTATCTTGTTCACATCCCAGCCAGCATAAAGGAGAAAGATGAAGTTTCCCCCAGTTCCCTCCCGTGTCACACATGACAGACAGTTTTGCATATTCCTGTGGGCCAAACTTGGATACATGGTCACTCAGGCTGCAAGGGAAGGGGAAGAAACTTTATTCCAGCTGCCTGTGCATTCAGCTGTAGATCAGGGATTCTATTACTAAGTAAGAAAGGGAGAATGGGAATTGGGAGGCAATTAGGAGACTCTCACATAGACATCCAAGAGAAATTGTATAAAGGCAGTTGAATCAGGAGCTACAGAATCAGTTACAGCAAGGGGTATACATTTTGGAGTCATCAACCTTTATAGATAGTATTTAAAATTGTGTCCTTTAGTTTTCTGTTCCTGTCATAATAAGTTACTATAAACTTAGTGGCTTAAAACAACAAATATTTATTATCCTAAAGATTTATTTCTTATAAATATGAAATGGGCCAAGATCAAAGTGTTGGCAAGGCCATGTTCCTGTTGGAGAAGCTTAGACCTAATTTTCTTTCTGTTTCTAGAAGCCAATTGTATTCCTTGGCCTGTGGCTCCTTCCTTCATCTTCAAAGCCAGAAACTATAAGTTGAGTTCTTCTCATGCTGTCATCTCCCTGTGGGAAAGGTTTTCAACTTTTAAGAACTTGTGTGATTATATTGGGCCCACCTAGAAAATCCAGGCTAATGTCCATCTCAGGTCCTTAATCTTAATCACATCTGTAACATCTTGCTTATCATTTAAGGTAACATATTTACAGGTTTGGAGGATTAAGACATGGGCATCTTGGGGGTCATTATTCTACTAATTCATAGTACTTTAAAAAGCAAAGGGTATAATAGAGGAGAACAGAGGACCTGGGCCTAGCATGACAACATTTATGTTTTACTAAATTTAAAAGATTTGAAATAGGTGAGACACTCATAAAATTTTTTTTAGAAGTGGTCAGACAACTTTTATTTGAGAGTCTGATTTCATAAAATCCAACAGAGAAAAGTAATTCAAGAAAGAGGCTAACTGAGAATTTCACTAATTATGAAATGTCTATTAAAATGAAGGTACAGAAGAGTCTATTGGATTTGGTAACTTGAGTTTGTTGGTGACCTTGACTAGAGCAGTTTCACTGAAAGTGTTAACATGTATAAGAGCAACATGATGGTGGTAGGGAAAGAGTTCTGATAATGTATGGTGAAAGAATATGAATTACTAGAGGCCTGGTGCAAGAAATTTGTGCACGGGGGGGGGTGTGTGTCCCTCAGCCCAGCCTGCACCCTCTCCAATCTGGGACCCCTTGAGGGATGTCCGACCTCCCATTTAGGCCCCAGTGTGGGATCGGGCCTAAACAGGCAGTTAGACATCCCTCTCACAATCCAGGACTGCGGGCTCCCAACCACTCACCTGCCTCTGCCTGATTGCCCCTAACCGCTTCTGCCTGCCAGCCTGATCACCCCCTAACCACTCCCCTGCCAGCTTGATTGACACCTAACTGCTCCCCGGCAGGGCCGATTGCCCCTAACTGCCCTTCACTCCCATCCTGGTCACCCCTAAATGCTCTGCCCTGCAGGCCTGGTTCCCCCCACCCACCAACTGCTTTCCCCTGCAGGCTTGGACCCCCCAAATGCCTTCCCCTGCAGGCCTGGTTGTCCCCAACTGCCCTCCCCTGCAGGCCTGGTCTCCCCCCAACTGCCCTCCCCTGCGAGCCTGCCCTCCCCAACTACCCTCCCCTGCAGGCCTGGCTTCCCCCCCCAACTGTCCACCCCTACAGGCCTGGTCCCCCACAACTGCTTTCCCCTGCAGGCCTGGCCCCCCCAAATGCCTTCCCCTGCAGGCCTGGTACCCCCAACTGCTCTCCCCTGAGGGCCTGCCCTCTCAACTGCCCTCCCCTGAAGTCCTGGTCCCCCCCAACTGCCCTCCCCTACAGGCCTGGCCCCCCCAACTGCCCTCCCCTATCGGCCTCATCCCCCCCTTAACTACCACCCACTGCAGGCCTGGCCCCCTCCTAACTGCCCTCCCCTGCAGGCCTGGTCCCCCCACAACTACCCTCCCCTGCAGGCCTGGGTCCCCCCCAACTGCCCTCCCTTGCTGGCCTGGTCACCCCCAACTTCCCTCCTCCACTGGCCTGGTCACCCCTAACTTCCCACAACTGCCCTCCCCTGCAAGCCATCTTGTGGCGGCCATCTTGTGTCCACATGGGGGCAGCCATCTTTGACCATATGGGGGTGGCCATCTTGTGTCTTGGAGTGAAGGTCAATTTGCATATTACTCTTTTATTAGATAGGACTAGGAGCCTGTTGCAGGAAGATTCCTGCAAGCAGCCGCTGCTGCCCCGCCCACCACTGCCGCCTCCGCCGCCGCTGCCCCACCCTGCCCACGTTTTCCCTCTGGCAGCCGCCTTGCTTTCCGCTTTCCCTCCCTCTTCCTTCTATGCTGTCTTTAGTCTTCACTCCTCCCTCCCTCAGCGTATGCAGATTAACCGCCATCTTTGTTGGGTTAATTTGCGTACTTGCTCTGATTGGCTGTGGGTGTAGCGAAGGTATGGTCAATTAGCATTTTTCTCTTTTATTAGTGTAGATAGTGTACATAAGTGATAAGTGCTATTGAGAACAATAAAACATGGAAAGGAGGTAGGGATGGGATTTGTAAGATTAGATAGTCAGGAAATGCTTTGTGGGAAGGTAGTATTTGATCAATGGCTTGAGGTAGGAGAAGTAATGATCCATGTAAATATATGGGGGTGGGGAAATACTGTTCTAGATAGAGAAGACTGTGAGTTTTCTATATGCAAAGGTCTTGAGGTAGGGGTATGAGTAGGGTATTTGAGAAACAGCAAGGAGGTCAGTGTGGCTGGAGCAGCATAAGTAGGATTGGGGAATCCAGACTGTGGATGGCCTTACATAGACCATAGGAAGGATTTGGCATTTACTCTATGACAAATGGGAAGCCATTTCATGATTCAGATAGAAGTATGCCATGCTTTGATATATATTAAATAGATCGTGCTGGCTGTTTTATTGAGAACAGAATATGAGGGTTAGGTAGGGGATAGTATGGAAACAGGACCTAAGTTTCAAGTGAGAGATAATGATGGCTTAGAATAGGGTAGTGGCAATGTGTTTGTGAGAAATGATCAGATTCTATGTGTATTTTGAAAGTAGAGCCAATAGAACTTGCTGATGGGTAGGGATAGGATGTGGCATGTGAGAAAGAGGTGACAAGGATGACTGAGGTTTTAGATCTCTGCAACTGGAAAGATGGTGTTGCTCTTAACTGAAGTGGGGAGGGCTACAGGAGGAGCAAGTTTTAGATGAATATCAGATGAGTTTTGGTCATATTAAACTTGAGTTGCTTTATGACAAATGAGTAACTATGTCTATAAGAGAATTGCATGTAAAGGTCTGGAGAAAAATGTAGAGGTTCAGGCTGCAGATATAAATTAGGATATTGACAGTATAGAGAAAGTATTGAAAGCTATGAAATAGGGTGAGATTTCCCAAGTATCTGAGGAGGAAAGGAAGCATCCAAGGACTGAATCCAGTAGATACCTTAACATTTACAGGCAAGGAAGATGAGGAAGAACCAGCAAAGGAGTGGGGTGGGTGGTGAGAATAAAGAAAAAGCAAAGTGTTTGGTAACCTGGAAGCCAAGAGAATAAAATATTTCAAGGAAGAGAGTAAATAAAATACCATGAAGCTTTTAAGGATTGTATACTTGAAGAGTGTTTCATTATGTGGGAAATTACTCACAATTTGTTAAGAAAAGCAGGATAAAAAGATCTTTAATAGTGTATGTTTCAACTTAATAGTAAAAAGCCCATATATGTGTTCCTAAACCAGTGATGGGCAACCTTTTGAGCTTGGTGTGTCAAACTTCACCAAAACTCTGAGCATAACTCGGGTAGTGTGTCACTTTGAGGAAAAAACATTATTTCGCAAATGTTTCATCCTCAGGAGCAGCAAATGTTTCATCCTCGGCATGCAGCCACCTCAGTGGCCGCGTGTCATCAGAAATGGCTACGCGTGTCAGTGCTGACACGCATGTCATAGGTTTGCCATCACTATCCTAAACTAAAAGAAAATGCATTAAAATGTTTACAGCAATCATTTGGGCCAAGGAGTCCTTGGTCATTTTTTCTTATGTTTTGGATTTTATAAATTTTCTGAAACATGTATGTGTTATATTTATAAACACAGAATATTATTATTTTAAAATATTTAAAATAATTAAAAGAAGAGAGCCAGGGATGATCTTATGTTCTAATCATGATCAGACTATTTTAGGTTCAAGGTGAGATTTTTAAAAATAACTTGTTCTCCAATATAAATGAACAAACAAAACAAAAGCAAATTCATAGATACAGAGAACAGACTTATGGTTGCCAGATGGGAGGGGGTTTGGGGGACTAGGTGACAAAGGTGAAGGAATTGAGAAGTAAAGATTGGTAGTTACAAAATAGTCATGAGGATGTAAAGTACAGCATAGGAAATATAGTCAATCTATAGTAATAAAAGTGTAATATGCTAATTAGACTGGACATTCTTCCGGACAAAGCCGGGGCTGCGAGGGCCGAGGTAAGCTGCCACAGCTGCAAGGACTGAGCCCCTTGCACAAATTTTGTGCATCAGGCCTCTAGTAATATTATAAGTATGTATGGTGCCAGTGGTTACTGGAAATATTGGGGGTGGGGAATACTTTGTAAAGTATATGATTATCTAACACTATGCTGTACACCAATATTAATACAAAATAATATTGAATGTAAATTGTAATTAAAAAAAATAAAAAGGAAACAAAAAATAAATAATATGGTTAAAAAATATAGCTTGTTCGCTTTAGGCCTACCAGCTGTATTATTCAGGATTACTAGCAAATGACAGAAATCCAAGTCAAAGAAGCATCAAAGGAAATTCTCATGTTATTGACAAGTCCAGGAATGGATCTGGTATTTCAGGTATGGCTGGATCTAGTGGCTAAAAAGATGCAGACTATAATTCTATCTTTGGAATCTTTCTTTTTGGTTGCCTGATTCTCTTCTTCAGATAGCTTCCCTCATGTAGCTGTGAAAGATGGCTGTTGGTGTTTCAATTTTCCTTAACTGCAGTTTTTAAAACAGGATTTAACTTTATGATAGTCCTTCATCACATGCAGGGAAGACCCTGATTGGACCTATGTGGGCCACATGCCCATCTCTGAACCAGTCACAGTGGATAGGGAAATGTACTCAAATTGACCAGCCTGGATCCTGCCACCTGCCCATCCCTGTGAGGAAAGGTCAGGACAATGTGATTGACTGCTTCATTGGGACTGTATAAAATGGACCCCTTTCCCAAATAAAGATTTTGGCCTAGATTAGTAAAATGATATATATCTACTCTATTAGTGAAAAGTAGTTCTTGGCTTATATATTTTGATGTGTCAGATTGGCTCTGGCACCTGAGTCATACTTAGGTGCTTCAAGAGACATGGCATTTATTTCAGAGTCTACTTAGTACATTCTTACTCTGGAGATAGATAGCACTACAGTAAATCAGTGACGTAAAAGTGTGTGTTTCCTGAAATATCTAATTTACTACCAGGCATAACCTCAGCTTGGGAGAAATGAATATGTTATTACTTAGATTCTCATTATAAAGAAAGATGGAAATCGCTTTCTTGTAAGAAAAACACAGAACTATTTGGGGGAAAATATTTTTGCTAGTCCCACAGAATGACCTTCATAAAATTTTTCGAAGATATTTGAGCAGTATCCCAAATTTTGTTCTAGTACCAACTGTGAGCCCACCCACCCTGTTAGGTGTCTGTGGCATGTGCTGAAGGAATAATCCAGGCAAATTTACTTCTTATTCCTAACTAGTGCATGCAGTGAGCCAGTCCGGACTATGTGGGCTGTGAGGGTTCTCTTTGTCTGAACAAAGCCATGCCTAGCAGCCTATTGGACCTCTCCTTTGTGCCCCATTCTGGTTCTCACTTAACACTGTGGGGATAGTGAGAGCTGAGGAGACTGATAGTTGAGGTAGTTTCCAAGAGAGAGAAAATATTTGGGCAAATTTTACCAAGCTAGCACTATGAGAAAAGCAGCTTATGGGTGGAAATACATACATCTGAAAAGCAAAAAATGACACCTTACTGCTCAGAGGCTATACTTTTAACCTTTTTGATTCTTTCAAAGATGGCTGTATCTTTTAGCAATGTGGCCTCATTGTGTCCTTATGAAGGAGAAAGGAAGTCTTGACTTTGGGCAGAATAGAAAGGGTAAACTATAAACTTGGTTTCTCTGTATTCCAATGGGTTAAATAGACATAGCTCATTCAATCTGAATATGAAGTGCTGACTTCCTTAAGAATAGAACAGTATATCAGAAAAGTTAAGTTTCCATCATCATGAGGCCACTTTTAAAATCCAAATTATTGTTCTTTCTCTCCACCCAATATTGATGCTTCAGGCAGTTAAACCCTCAGGGCCTGTTTAAAATATCTCAGATGGGGTCCCAGAAACTACTGAAAAGAATAAGAACATTACTTCAATTTAGTTTCTCCTGAAGGCACACTATACATTGAGATAAAATTACTTTCTGCTTTAATTTCCATCTGAAATTATGCTCAACCAATTCTCCAAGATAAGGTGACATATTTTATACCACTATACCCATTAAAACTTCCACAATTTTGGAATAAAAAAGATGGTAACATTTTATTTGTAAAAATTACTTGAGCTAGTATATTCCCTCAAATCATGCAGTCAAATATCTTGCCTTTGAAGCACATTGTTATCTCCACATCCCTTCAAATTTATGAAGGAGTTGTAGTCTTAGACCAAAGAGACCAGTCCTATTTTTAACCTTATGTGGAGAGAGAATTGAAGCCAATTAGTCTAATACTGCTTTTGTTTCTTGTTGCCTCACAGTGTGTGTTGAGGCCTCTTCCTGCTCTTCTCATGGAAAGTTTCTCCTTGGTCATGGTAGTACCCTTGTTCCTTGGTGTTCCACAGTAGTTGGTACAGTTATTCATTCGAACTTCATTCATACTCATGTGGTGATCATTTCCCTTGATGTCATTCCTCTGACTGCATTAGGTGACTTGGTTCTAGGGATCTTCCTGCCAGAACCACAGACAGTTAGGCTCTAGGACGTGTGAGTTCTCAGAATAGAGGGGTCAAAGGAAAGATTGGACAATGGTATTCAGGAATTTTTAGAGGAGGTACATTAATGGAATGAATTAGTTTTTATTTCCTTTTAAGTCTCTTCCAATTTTAATATTACTTGATCCCGTGAATCTAAAATAAAAGTTGATACTATGTTTTAAATTGGTTTTTCTTGCCAGAACCGGTTTGGCTCAGTGGATAGAGCATCGGTCTGTGGACTGAAAGGTCCCAGGTTCGATTTCGGTCAAGGGCATGTACCTTGGTTGTGGGCACATACCCAGTAGGAGGTGTGCAGAAGGCAGCTGATCGATGTTTCTCTCTTATCGATGTTTCTAGCTCTCTATCCCTCTCCCTTTCTCTCTGTAAAAAATCAATAAAAAAATGAATAAATAAAAAATAAATTGGTTTTTCTTTTATTTTTTAGCTATAAAATAAGAGCATATTGTAAAAAATAAGCCACTTAGAAACGATCTCTCTCCGAATCATACTCCCTTTATTTTATATCCTCCTAGATATTGTCTTTGCATATTCAAGTGTGTTATCATACATATTTGTATGCATACATGTGATATATAGATGATATTTCACATATAATGTATATATTTAAAATTTATATTTTAAAATTATAGCTATATATAAAATTTCAAAAAATATGTAATAGATTTCTAATACATATCTATAACTTATTTATCCATTCTCTTCATATATACTACCTAATAAAAAGGTAATATGCAAATTGACCACACCTTCGACACACCCACAAGCCACGCCCACAAGCCAATCAGAGTAAGTATGCAAATTAGCCCAACCAAGATGGCTACAGCCACAGAGAGCAAGGTTTCCTAGGTAACAGAGCAAGCCAAGCTTTCCGCCTGCTCTTGCCAGGCCTAAGCCTCCACTCAAGCTACAAAGTTTCAATTATAGAAGGTGAATTAACTGGAACAGAAATGGCTGCCGGCTGCGGAGGGAGCAGCAGGCTTGGCTCCACTCCAGGCTACAAAGTTTCAATTGTAGAAGGAAAATAAATTCCAGATACTAGGGCCTCTGCTTGGGTTGCCAGGGGACATGGTTGGCCTACAAACCACCACAGGCCCCTCGCTCAGGCTGCCCCATGCCCCAAGGGAACCCTACCCTGATCAGGGACACCCTTCAGGGCAAACCAGTTGGCCCCCACTCCTGCACCAGGCCTCTGTCCTATCTAATAAAAGTAATATGCAGATTGACCATCACTCCAACACATAATATGGTTTCCCCCATGTGGTCAAAGATCCTGCCCCCATGTGGACACAAGATGGCCACCACAAGATGGCCAGCAGGAGAGGGCAGTTGAGAGGGACCAGGCCTGCAAGGGAGGGCAGTTGAGAGGGACCAGGCTTGCAAGGGAGGGCACTTGGAGATGATTAACCCTGCAGGAGAGGGCAGTTAGGGGTGACGAGGCTGGCAGAGGAGGGAAGATGGGGGCAAAGAGGCTGGCAGGGGAGCAGTTAAGCATCAACCAGGCTGGCAGCGGAGTGGTTAGGGGGTGATCAGGCTGGCAGGCAGAAGTGGTTAGGGGCAATCAGGAAGACAGGCGGGCAAGCAGTTGGGAGCCAGCAGTCCTGGATTGTGAGAGGGATGTCTGACTGCCCGTTTAGGCCCGATCCCCTGGGGATCGGGCCTAAACGGGCAGTCGGACATCCCTCCAGGGGTCCCAGATTAGAGAGGGTACAGGCTAGGCTGAGGGACATTGCTCCAGGGGTCCCAGATTAGAGAGGGTACAGGCTAGGCTGAGGGACATTGCTCCAGGGGTCCCAGATTAGAGAGGGTACAGGATGGGCTGAGGGACAACCCCCTCTGTGCACGAATTTCGTGCACCGGGCTTCTAGTATATCCTACCTAATAAAAAGGTGATATGCAAATTGACCGTACCATTGACACACCCACAAGCCACACCTACCAGCCATGCCCACCAGCCAATCAGAGCAAGTATGCAAATTAACCCAACCAAGATGGCTACAGCCACAGAGAGCAAGGTTTCCCAGGTAACAGAGCAAGCCAAGCTTTCCGCGAGCTATTGCAGGCCTACGCCTCCACTCAAGCTACAAAGTTTCAATTATAGAAGGTAAACAAATTCAAAAAGAAATGGCGGCAGAACGGAGCTTGAGAGAGCAAGCCAGGGTTGCCGGCAGCAACAGGGGAAGCAAAGCTTTCCGCACACCCTGTCCTGGCCCAGCCTCTGCTTAAGGCTACAAAGTTTCAATTATAGAAGGTGAATTAACTGCCACATAAATGGCTGCCGGCCACGGAGGGAGCAGCAGGCTTGGCTCCGCTCCAGGCTACAAAGTTTCAATTGTAGAAGGAAAATAAATTCCAGATACCAGGGCCTCTGTTTGGGTTGCCAGGGGGCATGGCTGGCCTGCAAACCACCACAGGCCCCTCGCTCAGGCCTCCCCACACCCCAAGGAAACCCCACCCTGATCAGGGACACCCTTCAGGGCAAACCAGCTGGCCCCCACTCCTGCACCAGGTCTCTATCCTATCTAATAAAAGAGTAATATACAGATTGATCATCACTCCAACACACAATATGTCTGCCCCCATGTGGTCAAAGATACTGCCCCCATGTGCACACAAGATGGCCACCACAAGATGGCCAGCAGGGGAGGGCAGTTGGGAGGCACCTGGCCTGCAAGGGAGGGCAGTTGAGAGGGACCAGGCCTGCAAGGGAGGGCAGTTGGAGGTGATCAACCCTGCAGGAGAGGGCAGTTAGGGGTGACCAGGCTGGCAGAGGAGGGAAGTTGGGGGCAAACAGGCTGGCAGGGGAGCAGTTAAGCATCAACCAGGCTGGCAGCGGAGTGGTTAGGGGGTGATCAGGCTGGCAGGCAGAAGCGGTTAGGGGCAATCAGGAAGGCAGGCAGGTGAGCAGTTGGGAGCCAGCAGTCCTGGATTGTGAGAGGGATGTTGGACTGCCCGTTTAGGCCCGATGCCGGTGCCTAAACGGGCAGTCAGACATCCCTCCAGGGGTCCCAGATTGGAGAGGGTACAGGCTGGGCTGAGGAACAAGCCCCTCCGTGCACGAATTTCGTGCACCGGGCTTCTAGTATATATATATATATATATGTTAGTTTGCAGTATCTTCTTTTTTAAATTTTTTTTATTGATTAAGGTATTACATATGTGTCCTTATCCCCACATTGCCTCCCCACCACCCCCCTCATGCCCTCACCCCCTAGGTGTCTGTGTGTCCATTGGTTAGGCTTATATGCATGCATACAACTCCTTTGGTTGATCTCTCCCTCTTACCCCCACCTTCCCCTACCTTGACTCTGAGGTTTTATGGTCTGATAGATGCTTCTCTGTCTCTGGATCTGTTTTTGTTCATCAGTTTATGTTGTTCATTATCCTATATAATAAAAAAGTAATATGCAAATTGACCATCACTCCAACACACAAGATGGCTGCCCCATGTAGTCAAAGATGGATGCCCCCATGTGGACACAAGATGGCTGCCACAAGATGGCTGGCAGGGGAGGGCAGTTGTGGGTGATCAGGCCTATAGGGGAGGGAAGTTAGGGGCGACCAGGCCTGCAAGGAGGGCAGTTGGGGGAAGCTAGGCCTGCAGGGGAGGGCAGTTATGGGTGACTGGCCTGGCAGAGGAGGGCAGTTGGGGGGCACCAGGCCTGCAGGGGAGTGCAGTTGGGGGGAACTAGGCCTGCAGGGGAGAGCAGTTAGGGGTGACCAGGCGTGCAGGGGAAGGCAATTGGGGGTGACCAGGCCTTCAGGGGAGGGCAGTTAGGGGCAATCAGGTTGGCAGGGAATCAGTTAGGCGTCAATCAGGCTGGCAGGGGAGTGGTTAGGGGTTGATCAGGCTGGCAGGCAGAAGCGGTTAGAGGCAATCAGGAAGGCAGGCAGGCGAGCAGTTGGGAGCCAGCAGTCCTGGATTGATGAGGGTGAAGGCTGGGCTGAGGGACATACACACACACACACACACACACCCATGCACGAATTTCATGCACCGGGCCTCTAGTATTCAATAAATGAGTAAGATCATGGGATATTTATCTTTCTTTGACTGGCTATTTCGCTTAGCATAATGCTCTCCAGTTCCATCCATGCTGTTGCAAATGGTAAGAAGTCCTTTTTTACTGCAGTGTAGTGTTCCATTGTGTAGATGTACCACAGTTTTTTAATCTACTCATCTGCTGATGGGCACTTAGGCTGTTTCCAAATCTTAGCTAGGGTAAATTGTGCTGCTATGAACATAGGGGTGCATATATTCTTTCTGATTGGTGTTTCTAGTTTCTTGGGATATATTCCTAGAAGTGTGATCATTCGGTCAAATAGGTGTTTCATTTTTAGCTTTTTGAGGAAACTCCATACTATTCTCCACAGTGGCTGCACCAGTCTGCATTCTCACCAGCAAGTCAAAAGGGTTCCTTTTTCTCCGCATCCTCTCCAGCACTTGTCATTTGTTAATTTATTGATGATAGCCATTCTGACAGGTGTGAGATGTTACCTCATTGTCATTTTGACTTGCATCTCTCAGATGATTAGTGACTTTGATCATGTTTTCATATGTCTCTTGGCTTTCTGAATGTCCTCTTTCAAAAAGTGTCTATTTAGGTCCTTTGCCCATTTTTTTGATTGGATTGTTTATCTTTCTTTTGTTAAGTTGTATGAGTTCCCTGTAAATGCTGGCGATTAAACTCTTATTGGAGATAACATTGGCAAATATGTTCTCCATATGCATATTGGGTTCTCTTGTTGTTTTGTTGATGGTTTCTTTTGCTGTGCAGAAGCTTTTTATTTTGATGTAGTCCCATTTGTTTATTTTCTCTTTAGTTTCCATTGCCCCAGGAACTGTATCAGTAAAGACATTGCTACGACAAATGTCTGCTATTTTGCTGCCTATGGCTTCTAAGATTTTTATGGTTTCCCATCTAACATTTAAGTCCTTTATCCAATTTGAGTTTATTTTTTGTGTATGGTGTAAGTTGGTTGTCTAGTTTCATGTTTTTGCAATTATCTGTTCAGTTTTCTCAACACCATTTATTGGAGAGACTGTCTTGTATCCATTGTATGCTCTTGCCTCCTTTGTCAAATATTAATTGAACATAATGGCTTTGTCAATTTCTGGGTTTTCTCTTCTGTTCTACTGGTCTATATGTCTGTTCTTGTGCCAGTACCAGACAGTTTTGAGAACAGTGGCTTTGTAATATAGCTTGATATCTGGTATTGTGATCTCTCCAACATTGTTCTTTCTCAAGATTGCTGCAGCTATACAGGATCTTCTTTTATTCCAGATGAATTTTTGTAGAATTTGTTCTAGGTCTTTTAAATATGCCGATGGTATTTTAATGGGGATTGCATTGAATTCATAGATTGCTTTGGATAGTATGGATATTTTAATGATGTTGATTCTACCAATCCATGAACATGTTATATTCTTCCATTTGTTCATGTCTTCCTCTATCTTTTTTTTTTAGCATCCTGAAATTTTCTGAGTACAGGTCCTTTGTCTTCTTGATTAAGTTTATTCCTCGGTATCTTAATTTTTTTTTTTAGCAGTATCTTTTCTCTTTCCAATATGGTCTACATTTGTGTGACTACTGTCCCTCTTCCCCCACTCCTCCATGAGCTAGTTCCTGCTATATCTCCTTCTGATGTCCCTGGTAACCTTACTTGAGATTGCTTGAGATTTAGAATCACTGCTTCAAACTCTTTTTTATATAGGATCTTGCTTCAGTTATGTCTTTTACATTCATGTCATATGTTAGGTCAAAATTTTACTCTTCTCCATGGAACTTTTTGGGGAGGAGGAAATATTTTTGGTCTGCTAGTTTGTTTGTTTGTTTTTCTCTTTCATTCTTTCTTTTTTTCTCACAGATTTTCTCCAAAGATCTAGTGTTATTTACATCTGGTTCAGTCAAGTTCCTGATCATACATTGTGTGTGTGATTTTGATCTTTACTTCATCCCTAGCCAGCAAAAGCTGATACTGCATGACAGCGATTAATGTAAACATTCTCCCACAGTCACCCTGCCTCACTGACAGACAGCTTTCTGATTTCTCATTTAGCCTCGACTTCTCTATGTTAAAGGGATTGGAAAGTTCCTGTCATCAGTGTGCCCATTCCATTCTGTTTGTTACAAAAAAATGGGGGGGGGGGATTGTTTTTGTCTTTCTTCTCATAGCTTACCATCTCTTGGAAAAATAGGTGCTGCTAGCTTTGTCTGAGATCTGCAGCCACATGCATCCTCTCTTGGCATTTTGCCCACCACTGTTTGACCTCTTCTGAATTTGGAAGCCCTTTTTCAGATACAGTAGTTTTCAGTTGCAACAGGCTACTAGTTTTGTTGGAGATGGAACCTGCTTTTGTTTTTAACTCTTAAAGTTTCCTATTTTGTCTCTGAATGGACAAAGGGACAAAATTGTCCTAACTACATGTTTTAGAATTGGACATCTTTTTGCCGCATTGGGATGAATTATGTTTGAGTCAGTCACATAGATTGGATTTTCTTTCCCTGCCAATTTTACTTTGCATCAAGGATTTATCTTTCATTTAATTTAAAGTTTTGATAGTATGCTTTCTAAGCTTATGAAAACAGGTGAAATGTATGTTCAAACATCAAGAAGAGAAAGTCTCCTGACTTTTCTAAGTATAAGGAGACTTGAAGATGAGCTCAGTCTCTTCTGAGGTATGAGTGCTCACGCTTTAGGCAGGGCACTGATGTTTTCTCCTGGCTGGATTCAGCAAAAAGATTGATGTATTATACTGAATATGAAGGTGATGTTAGTGATACTCTCTAGAGCAAGGATCATCAAAATTTAACCCTTAAACTAAATACTGCTTGCTGCCTGTTTTTATAATAAAGTTTTATTAGAACACAGCTATGCTCATTCACTTATTGCTTCTTTCATGCTATAATGGCAGAGTTAAGTAGTTGTGACAAAAATCATTGGGCCTATATATTCTAAAGCATTTATCTGTCTCTTCACAGAAAAGCAATCTGCTGACCCCACCTTTAGAAGAACTAATTCTCTATCACCTTACAATTCTCTATTTCTATTATTTTGTTATAGTAAGTCTAAGAATAAATCAGAAACTTCAATTTCCCATCTCTGTCACCCGTTGATAGCATATGAATGTTTGGCACATAAACAAACCTTTAAAATTATTTCTTACCCATAGACCCTATCCCACTTTTGTAAGCCATCAATTCATTTTTTTGGGAGATGCCAGAAAATTAAATATTTATAGATTTAAAGGTAAATAGCAAAACTACAATATTTTACTGCTGTCTTTGGTCAGCTTTTTTGGTATTCAGAAGTCTGTCATGTAATATATTGATCTTTCATGGTTGTATAACTGCACCCAAATTTTGTTAGTATGTATTTTTGGAAGAGTCATGATTCGTGACTTTTAGAGCCACTAGCTATTGACCCTAGTGGCCAAGGAACATAATGAAAGATTGTAAAATATAAAACAACTTTATTATTCCAACCATTCCTTTCTCTCCTACATTTTTTGCTTTATTTTCTAGGCATATTTTTTCATTACTGTAATCAGAAGTTACAGTGATTATATCCTGACTGTACATACTATTCTAAACACAAAACCAATGTTTTGCCTGGAAACACAGTAATGGAACTGTGACTAAAAACATGAAGTAAGACTGATTACTGGATTTGAATTTATTGACAATGTACTTCTGTTCCTTTTCCCCTACATCTTTGATCTCTTGATTAAAACACAATTAAAGATTACTGTTGAATTGTCCCCATTATTCTCTTCTTTCTATGAATAATGCTGGTTAATTTTAAGTTTGCTTATTTGTCTTAGTTTTCAACCTTTATGCTCCACTCTATCTTCTCCAAATCCCATCTGTTTGGAGCCCAGATGAGAACTGGGGAGTGAAGCCAGAGGCTCCATACACAGTAGGTGTTCAGTCAATGTGCTATGACTCACAATATTCCATCTCTCTCCACATATAATGATCTGCCTCCTTAATGGAAACATTTTAGTGCTGACTATCATTCAGCTCAAAATCCTTTAATATAGACATGGTTATTTTATTTATTTATTTATTTATTTATTTATTTATTTATTTATGTATTTATGTATTTATGTATGTATGTATGTATGTATTTATTTATTTATTTATTTTATTTATTTTTGCTATAGTTGAATTTGGTTGCTGGAGTTTGATTATTACTTTTTCCTTCAATGACACTTATTTTAATGACACACCACTGAGTTCAGGTCACAGTTCCTGGTTTTAAAACAGTGTGTCACAGCAGTGTTCTTTCAGACATCACATTATACTCTTTATGGATATGGTTCTGGAGATGATGTCTATTCATCTGGTAGCTCACCACCTACCATTTGCTTTTCACCCCAGAAGGACATACAAAATCAGAAATATCTAAAAATCCTCTGGAGTTATCTAATTCTGAGCTGGCATAAACATTCCTTTGTAGTACGCTTACCTGCATTGATACTGAGTTATTCTATTGATTATGCATCTGTATTACATTTAAAATAATAGCAATTGCTTTTGAATGAAACATATTCATATCTTTTTTCATTTTTAAATAATTTTTAAATTATAGTTAGCATACATTATTATATTATGCTCCGCTCTATATTCTAAACACCAATGTTTAGACATTTCATAACTTACTATATGATCATCCTGATAAATCTAGAAGCCTTTAGACACCATACATAGTTAGAATATTGTTAACTATAGTCTCTATGCTGCACTTTACATCCCCATGACTATTCTGTAACAGCCAATTTGTATTTCTTAATCCTTTCACCTTTTTCACACATCTCCCCAATTCCCCCTCCCCCTCCCATCTGGGAACCATCAAAATGTTCTCTGTATGTATGAGTCTCTGTCTGTTCTGATTATTTATTTTAGTTTTTAGAATCAATTGTTGATAAATATGTATTTATTACCATTTTATTATTAATATTATCTCTTCTTCTTCTTCTCCTCTTCCTCCTCCTTCTTTCTTTTCTTCTTCCTCTAAAGACCCTTTAACATTTCATGTAATACTGGTTTGGTGGTGATGAACTCCATTAGCTTTTTCTTGTCTGGGAAGCTCTTTATCTGTCCTATGATTCTAACTAAGGACAGAGTAATCTTGGTAGGTAGAGTAATCTTGATTGTAGGTTCCTGCTTTTCATCACTTTGAATATTTCTTGCAAATCCCTCCTGGCCTGCAAAGTTTCTGTTGAGAAATCAGCTGACAGTCTTATGAGATCTTCCTTGTAGGTAATTAACTGCTTTTATCTTGCTGCTTTTAAGATTCTCTCTTTGTCTTTAACCTTTTGTATTGTAATCTGATGTGTCTTGGTGTGGGCGTCTTTGGGTTCATCTTGTTTGGGACTCTCTAAGCTTCCTGGACTTATATGTCCATTTTCTTCAGCAAGTTAAGGAAATTTTTGTCATTGTTTTTAAAATAGGTTTTCAATTTCTTACTCTCTCTCTTCTCTTTCTGGTACCCCCATGATGTGAATGTTGGTATGCTTGAAGTTGTTCCACTATACTATATTCATTTTTTAGGATTGTTTTTTCTTTTGTTGTTTAGATTGAGTGCTTTTTACTTCCTTACTTTCCAAATTGCTGATTTGATTTTCAGCTTTATCTGCTCATCTGTTGATTCCCTGTAAATTATTCTTCATTTCAGTTAGTGTATCTTTCATTTCTGACTTGTCTGTTTTATGCTACTGAGGTTCTCACTAAGTTCATTGAGCATCCTTATAACCAGTGTTTTGAACTCTGCATCTAGTAGATTGCTTGTTTCCATTTTTTTTTTTTTTTTTAGTTCTTTCTCTGGAGGTTTTTTTTTTCTGATTTTTCATTTGGGACGTGTTTTTTGGTCTCATCATTTTGGCAGCCTCCCTGTGTTTGTTTCTATGCACTAGGTAGAGCTGCTATGTCTTCCAGGCTTGGTAGAGTGGCCTAAAATAGTAAATGTCCTTTGGAGTCCAGTGGCACAGCTTCCCCATTCACCTGAGCTGGGCACTCCACATGTAGCCCACTTCCCACCCCATGTGGGCTGTGCACACCCTCCTATTGTAGTTGAGCCTTGGTTGCTGTTGGAATGTCAGTTGGAGGGATTTATCCCCAGCTAATCAACTGCAAGTACTGACTGCAACCATTGACTCCCTACCACTGACCACCTACCACTGTGGAGGATCAACTGTGCAGGGGCCTACTCCACAGAGCAGGATTTACTTCAGTGGAGCTTTGGTGCCTGCTGAGTATTCCCTTTGAGTGTGTAGCTTGTTGAAGTGGTGGGTGGGTGATGCTTTGACATGGTCTAAAGCTGTCCACTGGGTTCATTGGCTCTGAGGCTTACTGGGAGGTGCAGGCCAAGGTCATCCACTGCCTGTGTTCTGGCCTGAGCCACCTGGCATGAGCTAAAAAGTGATCTGCAGATGGTTGTTACTTGTACTGGGCTTGGAGATGCTCATACAAGGCCAAATTGTGAAGAAAGTCTGTCTGCTTGTACTGCCAGGCCTAGGGCCACTTAGCAAGAGGTACAGGGCATCCTTGTTTGAGAGACTCTAGGAAAGTCTGAAGCATGAGCCAGGACAGGCCATTTGTATTGAAAAGCCATTGTAAAGAGTTTGGGTGGGCCTGAAATTTGGGTGGGGCAGCACCTCAGGGAATCACCTGGATGGGGCAAACAGAGTGAGCCATGTTAATGGAGACTCAGATATGGCACCCATCTAGGGCTCACCAGAGGCTTTCTTCTGTGTGGGAGAAAGCTGCTTCCACAGCTCTTGCCCTGATGCCATACAATTCAGTTCCTCCCTATATGTCCCTGGTGCCTTTTGAGCTTCTGTCTTAGTACTGGAGCTCAGAGGGAGTGAGTCAGAGCAAGTATCTGTGTGAGCCATTTAAGAGGAACGCCTGGGACTCCAGCAGCCCTCCATGTCCCTCAGCCTCAATCCCTACTGGTTTTTATAGCCATAAGTTATGAAGTCTTCTCTTCCTGGCAATGGAATTCCTGGCTGGGGGGCCTGGTATTAGGCTGGGACCCCTGGCTCCTCAGGGGGAACCTCAGAAGCTGAGATATCCCTCCCAATTTTTATCCACCACATATGGATGTGGAACTAACCTCTTCAGCTCTCCAGCCTCCCTACCAATCTGGATGTGGCTTCTTTAATTCCCTAATTGTAGGACTACCATTCAGTGAGATTTCAGGCAGTTCTGAATGATAGTTGTTCTATAGTTTCGTTATAATTTCGAGGTGGTTGTGGGAGAAGTTGAGTACCACTTTTAACTACATTGTCATTTTGCCTGATGCATATCTATATCATGTTCTAAAGCAAAGAAAGGGAAGGGATAGGATTGAATGCTTATTGAACAATATACCAGGTATCATGCTTCACATGCATATCCTATTTAATAAAGAGGGAATATGTTAATTGACCATCACACCCTCACAAAGATGGTGGCACCCACAGCCACAAAATGGTGGCACCCAGTTCCCTCAGCTCTGCTGGGGTGGCAGGCATGCAGCACAGCTGGGCCTGCCCCCAGGTGGGTCTGGCTGCTCCACATGCCTGCCTCCAGAGTCCCCTAGTCCCCTCAGTCCCCCAGCCACCCAGGGCTTGCCCAAGGCACCAGCAAGCCTCGGATGGTGGCTGCCCCAGCCACCCAGGGCCTGCCTGAGAGACAACCAAACGACTGAACAAGCAGGTTACATGGGGCAACCAGGCTGGCAGGGGTGCCATGAAGGGTGACCAGGCTGGCGGGGGGGGGGGGCAGTTGCAGGTGACCAGGCCAGCAGGGGGACTGTTGGGGGTGACCAGGTCAGAAGGGGGGGACAATTGGGGGCAACCAGGCCAGCAGGGGGGCAGTAAGTGGCGACCAAGTCAGCGGGGGAGCAGTTGGGGGAAATCAGGCCAGCGGGGAGGGTGTCATTGAGGGCAACCAGGCCGCCAAGGGGGCAGTTGGGGGCAATGAGGCTGGCAGGGGGGGGGCAGTGAGGGGTAACTAGGTTGGCGGGCAGGGAAGTTGGGGGCAACCAGGCTGGCAGAGGGGCTAGTGAGGGGTGACTAGGCAGGCAGGCAGGTGAGCGATTAGGAGCCAGCGTCCAGGATTGTGAGAGGGATCCCGGATTGGAGAGGCTGCAGGCTGGGCTGAGGGGATACCCCCCACCCCCGTACACCGGGCCTCTAGTGTCCTATAATCCTGGCAACAACTCTGAGAGAGGGGTGAAATAAGAATCTGTGACACAGATACCTCTCAGAAGTCAAGAAATGTGCTAGAGTCTAATCTCATAGGCCAGTGCTGGTGTTGGGATCTCAACCCCTAACTCCATCAATCTTTCTATTACATCACATTTTCTTTGACTATATATTTTAATTTATTATGTCTTGATTTTTACATTTTAAACTGCCTAATGACTACTATTTGTTTTGTTATGTAGATTTAAGATTTATTTTGCCTTTATTATATTGCTGCATAATTTAATATAGCAAAGTGTACATATTGTAAGTGTAAAGCTTGATTAATTTTCCTAAACTGAAGTACCCACATGACCAACACTCAGATTGAGGAAAAGAAAAATACCAGCGTACAAGAAATTCTCTTTATTCTCTCTTCCCCCACTCCAAGAGTAACCAACACCTAGATTTCTAACAGCAAAATTGATTTTTGTCAATTTTTAAATTTTACATTAATGGGATCACACATTAATTCTGTGTCTGGCTATTTTATTCAACATTTTGTTTATGAAATTCACCCTTATTATTGCATGTAGCTGTTGATTTTTTATAGCATTCCATTGTGGGAATAGAACAGTAATTTTTATTCACCTACTGTCACTTAGGCTTTTGGTTAATTTCTAGTTTTGGACTACTTTGAATTGTGCTGTTGTTAGTTTAGTATATATCTCTTAGTAAATGTAAATATTCTTTTCCATTGAATATATGCCAAGGAGAGGAATTGCTGTATTTTTTGTTTGTTTGATTGCTTTTTAAAAAAACAACAGTTTTAATAGGTATTCTCAGTCACTGGTCCACTCACCAAATATCTGTGGAGGTTTTTTAAAACGCATATGCCTAAATAATTCTATCTTAGAAATTTAGATTCATGTAATCTGGAGTAGTGTTGATTTTTTTTATTATTAAAACAAAAAATAAAATGTCACAGAAATACACTTGTGCAACTTAAATTGAGAATCACTGATTTTTTAAAATCATAGAACAGTGTAAAATGTTTCTTAGGTACATTTTCTATGTTTTATATCATGTATATGTATGTTGATATACAATCAAATGAAACCTTTTTTTGTTACATTATTGTCCTTTCTTTCTCTGGGTTTATAGCATTTTTTTTATTGTCTAAATTCCCTGATTGACCCCCCCCCCCCCGCCCCAGCCATTCCCACCCTGGGAAAACCCCCACCATCCTAGTGGCTGTGTCCATTGGTTATGCTAATATGTATGCATACAAGTCCTTTGGTTGCTCTCTAACCCCCCTCCCCTGTTGTCGCAACCTGCATGGCTGTGTTCAGGATCTGAAGGGGGGGCCA
Organism: Eptesicus fuscus; assembly: GCF_027574615.1. NCBI lineage: Eukaryota > Metazoa > Chordata > Mammalia > Chiroptera > Vespertilionidae > Eptesicus > Eptesicus fuscus. Next base: position 9,088,429 of record NC_072480.1, on the reverse strand, counting down.
ACACACAAATGAAAATACTAGATACAAATATGAATTATTAAGCAGTGGGGGCCAGGTGGAGCCTCTTTCTTGAAGAGACACACTGAAACCTGGGGCTTATCCACTTTTTATTCAGCTTTAGATACACATCTTGACCTCAGTAAAGCACAGAAAACAGGTAGCAGACAGATCATCTCTAAGGTCAATAAAGATCAGTAAAGATCAGTAAGGTCCAGTGAACATTTACTTGGAGGCTATCAGGTCAGGAAATTGCTTCAAGCCACCACTATCTCAGCACGAACAATCGGTGCTTAGCATCAGCCTTGCTAATACTCAAGGTCCATCAGCCTTCTGCATTCCTTGGTGCATTCTCATGATAGTATTGGAAAGTGGTGGTTTCCCACATCTCCCCCTTTTTGTTTTCTTAATAAATCTTGAAAAGTGTATGCCACCTGTAGGGCTCAAGTCTTTTTAAGACTCTTCATTCTGCATCTTCAGACTAGAAATAAACATATAAGAACAAGAATGAGACAGACAATAGTGGTTATGCTAAGAGGCAGATGTAAGGAGATCCAATGAAAGTGATTACATTTTTTCATGTCTTTTTAAAATTGCTGCCAGGCATCTAAGGAACTAGTTTGTAAGTTTGCCTGGGATTATTGTACAATATGCTGTTATAATTCTAAAATATCAAGGGTTGTGTTATCTTTACCCCAAGCACCAATAAGGTGATTTTTTATTGAGTCCCAAGGGTGTAAGGTACTGTTATAGGGGATGGGGATAACACAAATCTGGGAAAATTGTAATGACACTGCAAGGATATTCTTTGCTCTAAGCTGTGGATTTTATCACCCATCCATAAAACTGTAGGTTTTAGTGCCAATAATTCTATCTCAAACTGGCTGTCAATTCTCTTTTTGTATAGACAAGGTCTTAGTTACATTTTCATTAATCTGTTGTACAAACTGAGAAGTTTTAACAGTTTGTACCATGGATGAAGCAGCAATTCCTACAGAAGTAACAATACTAGAGCAAAGAGCCCTGCAATTAGCATTCCAAGAAATCTTTTTTGTCGTTTTAAGATTTTTACCAGGTCATGTAACAGTTGGTAGGTTTGATTGGATTCCCAAGGCTCAGTTAGGATAGTAGGAACCCAAGCAAAAGAAGGTTGTTTGAAAATCATGAGGGAATTGTTTTGGTATGTAGAATTAATACAATGGGATAGTGTGCAGCCTGTGCATGACACCTCATACAGATGGCTTGTTGTATTAAGGCGTACCTGGATGGGGCCTGAGAGGAGTACAAAAGGATCAAATACACAAGTGGTGGCATATACTTATTGGGAGTTCCCCATAAGGTATAAATAGAGTTATTTGAGCTATAGTTAAAACTATATCATTTTATAGGTGCAAGTGCAGCAGCTAATTTCCATTGCATGTTTTGTAGGGACCAATTATCATGTTGTAACTGAGATCCAACAAATCCTCCTCCATACCAGGAGATGGCATGATTAACTTCAACATATAGATAGGATGTGGTCCCCTTCCATTTTAGGGTGAGATTGTTACTATATGCAGACCCATAGGGGCTCCAATCCATAAAGGAAAAACTGTTATTAAGTTTGCTGCTGGTGAGGGAGTCACTATAACAGTCTTGTCAATTAATTTCTTCCTCTGTGGGTGCCATTCATAAGACTTTTTACATAATGGCTTAGTGGGAAGGATGTCTTAGTAATGTTACATTTTCTGCACCTCTCCCAGGAGCAAGAAGTGATAGTAGACGTATTTGGAATTTTGCTTCCCTCTCCTTTGGTGCCCACGCTAACCAGAAGCCTCTTTTTAATTCTACACACAAAGGAGCAGTAGTTGGATTCTGTGTCATACAAAAAGAAGCTGAGTGGTGACACCTGTGTAATTATATTTTGCCCAGACACTTCCTTGTTCCACCTGGGGTCCCCCTGGATGATCAAGGTGCTTGATATTATTGGTGACTATACTAGGCAGGGGATCAGCCCAAGCAAGGGGTCTCACCCATGGGCGGGGGGGCGGGTCAGCAACATAAATCCAATATACTTCCCCATTTGCCCCTGGTTGTATTACCCTACAACTGATGGCTGCTAGCATGGCAAGGAAAACAGTCTCAGGTGTTCTCAGGGTTTTTGTTTTCTCACAAACTAGCTCAGCTTTCTGAACTGTCTTTTTCACCACCCCCCAGGTCATCTCCAGACTGTTTGGTCTGACTTGTTCCCCTCCCATTACTTATCTTCAGAATGTTGCTTGAGGTTACTGCTATCTGTGGCTGGAGTGGTCAATTTTCTGCATTCGAAGGTATAGGATGAGGCTCCAGGTGAAAAGTCCTCATTAGTCTGGTCAGTTCCTTTCTTGGATCTATGTTGATGTTTAATGTTCCTTGCAAGAATCCACACAGGCTAAGAGGAATTTTCTGGAAACACACTAGCATATCCTAGAACAAACGTTGATAAAGGGTTGGGACCCTTCCATAAACCAGACTCAGGATCTTTCCATTTAACCAAACCATTTTCCTTTGGCTTGTTCTGACACCAGTATAATTCCATAGGTGTCTCGCCATCGGCGTTACAAGTGAAAAAATTTAAAGTAATTAAGGCTTGGTGTAGTCTACTTACAGGAGATTTCTCCAGCACCATTATTCCCCCTTTTTGTTTTTCAAGTTGGGATTTTAGCCACTGATGTTGGCGTTCTATAACTGCCTGTCTTTGGGAATTGTATGGTATTCCCGTAATGTGCTGAATTTTCCACTTTTTACAAAATTGCTGGAAATGACAGCTTGTGTATGCAGGTCCATTATCAGTTTTAATAATTTTTGGAATTCCCATGATGGCAAAAGCAGCTAGGCAATGATTAATGACCTGTTTTGCCCTTTCCCCTGTAGATGCAGTGGCCCATAGGACCTTTGAAAAGGTGTCTACAGAGACATGCAATGCCCCAAGGTGTCCAAAAGGAGTGTTACCATTTTCCAGTTATGGTCCCTTATCAATCCTCGAGGGTTATTTCCTGTATCAGGCCTTTGAGGCAGATGTAACATGCAAGTGGGACATTTCTTGATGATCTGTTTTGCCTGCTGTCAGGTGATTGAGAATTGTTTAGACAACATTTTGGCAGGCTGATGTAAAATCTGATGTGATTCTGTGGCCTGTTTTAATAAAGCAACCAATTGATCAGCATATGCATTTCCTTTTATTAAAGGACCAGGCAGGGTGGTATGAGCTCTGATATGAGTAATATAAAAGGGATATTGTCTTTGCTGTATAATTTCCTGTACCTGTTTAAATAGTATAAATAGATTTTGGTCACTGAGCCATTTTAATTGAGCAGTCTCAATTTTATTTACCAGGCCAGTAGTATAGGCAGAATCAGAAATAATATTAAGAGGCTCTTGGAAATCCTGCAATGCAGCCTTGATAGCTTCTAATTCAATTCTTTGTACAGAAGTGTGACTGGTCTAGATGACTTGGTCTGAGTCCATTGTATGATAAGCAGCTTTACCATTAGAGGAACCATCAGTAAAAATAGTTAATGCTCCAGGAATAGGTTCCTGTCTAATATTTTTTGGTATAATAATAATAGGGGTGTAATATAAAAATTGTAGTAATTTGATTTTTAGAAGGTGACAACTAAGTTCCCCTGAATATCCACTTAGTTCAATTTGCCAATTCAAATAAGTCTGAAATAATATTTCTAATTGCTTCCCAGTGAGGGGAAGATAGATGCATTGGGGTTCTTTTCCTCTAAGCTGCCTACAGTGATTTCTGAGTTGAGATATTAATTGAGCCATGAGTTCTATGTATATTACCACAGTTTTAGAGGATTGATGCCCTAGGGACCCACTCAATAATAGGAGGAGAGTTTTTATTTTGGAAAATGACTCCAGTGGGACTATTTGCAGTAGGATTAATCTGTCCTAATAAAGGCAATTCAGGCTGTACCCATGCTCTTGGGTTGAGGAGATAGCCTGCTCAGTTCTTAATAACTCCTCCTTAGCTTCATCTGTTAATGTTTGGGGTGAGGAAGATTAGAGTCACCCCTAAGTATATTGAATAAATTTGTCATTTCTCCTATAGAGATTTTTAGATAAGGTCTTAACCAATTAATGTCCCCTAAAATTTTTAATAGAGCCCATAGCTTCTACCATGGGACCAACTTGGAAGCCAGAATTCTTTACTAATAACACTGACATCCGATCCAGTGTCTACTAAACCCTTAAACAGTTTCCCCTCTATTCTTAAATTAATCATAGGGTGGGTTTTACTAATTTCATATACCCAATAGATATCTGAGCTTCCAAATCCTTGTGTTCCTCTTTTCCTATTTATAGCTTCACCCTGCTGAATATAAGGTAGAAGTAGGAGCTGAGCAATTCTTTGTCTTGGAATAATTTGCATGATATGTTTGCATTCTGGTATTACCTTGATTTCTCCCTCATAGTCTGAATCTATGACTCCAGGCAAAACAGTTAGTCCTTTCAGAGTGTTTCCACTTCTTCCTAAGACTAATCCTAACATTCCCGGTGGTACAGGCCCCCAAATTCCTGTAGGGACAGCTTGCTGAGCCATATTGAGGGTCAGAGTGACCACTACTGTGCTGTTGAGATCTAGGCCTGCAGTCCCTGGAGTGGTTTGGATGAGGGAATCCACTGTGGGCCTTGCAGGGCGCAAACCCCTGTTGTAGACAGGGCTGGGGGAAGCCCCTCTGGATGTTTCCCTGCTGCTGGCCATTCCCTATGTCTCGATTTATAGATCTACATTGACTAGCCCAATGATTTCCTTTTTGACATCTAGGACATAAAGAATTGTTTGAATAGGGAAGCAGAATGCTCACGCCTTTCCCTTGGGAGCCACCCTGAGTCCTTTTTAATTGCCTACATTCTTTTTTGAAATGTCCTGGCCTTCCATAATTAAAACACTTTTTACTCCCCACTATTACAGTGGCAGCTAGTAAGTTTGCTTGAAAAATGCCTGATCCCACATCCTGACATGCTCGAATCATTTCTGTAATGGTACCATTTTTTCTTAGAGGAGTCAGACATTTCTTACAATCAGCATCATCATTTTCATAGGCTAATTGCTGAATTAAAATGTCTCCTGCTGTTTCATGTTGTATTTGTTGTCTCACTGCTCGAGTGAGGCGAGCCACAAAAACAGAAAATGATTTTGTAGGTCCCTGCATTCATACTAAAAGCTCCCTCAGGATCCCCTTTTGCTGGTAAAGTCCACCAGGCTTTTCTTCCATAAAGTTTAATCTGCTCATAATTTTGTGCACATACTCAAGCTGATTCTGAAGTCACTGTATTGTCCTTGTCCTGATAACATTTCAAAAGTTATTTGAACATTCTGCCCTTGACTAGTATGAGGCCGCTCTTGACATCTCTCTAAAAATTCTCCCTTCCATAGCAAGTAATCTCCTGCATCCAGGGCTGCATGAGCTAAAGAGTACCAATCAAAAAGAGGTAGAAATGCTTTATAAATGTTAGTCATAATTTCTCTGGTAAATGGCGCGATAGGACCATTTTGGACTACACTCTCACGCAAGACCTTTGTTATTTTAATGTCAAATTTGTCAGGCTGTCTTATTATTTGATTTGGGAAAGGTGGGTTAGTTACCTGTATAATAGGAAAAGCAAGTCTCTCTTCCACTGTCATGTCCCTTAATCCTTCTCAGATAGCTTTTTGCACAGGTGATTCTATTAGCGTGCGAATTAAATATTTCAGGATCATGATGTGGAGGTGGAGGGGAACATGAAGGCCACTCCTCCATTTCTTCTTTCTGCTCCTCTTTAGGAGCAGAGGTTACAAGGGGAGTAGGTTTATCCTCTTCTGTCTCTCTAAAAGATTCTAGCAAATGCAATACCATGCTCCACAAGGAGAAACAATTCGGAGGCAAGTTTTTTCCCTGCTGATGAGCTATTTTCAAGTTGTGACCTACTCTTTCCCAACATTCAACATCTAATGTACCCTCATCAGGAAATCAAGAATTATGTTCTATAATAATATGCAAAAAGTGTAAGAGAAGACCTTCTGACACCTTAATTCCTTTATCCTTGAGCATGCAAGCCAAAAGTCTACAATAATGTTTTTCCCCTTTACTCAAATTATGCCCCATTATAACCTGGCTGATTAAAACATCCCTGTCCACTTATGGTCACAACTCTAAAGCTGGCAAGAGACTTTGTGCACGGTGAACTTCCCACCTTTCCAGTGAATTTCACCTTTTCCTTTTTCACTTCGTTTTTCAGTCAGGCAAATCTTCTCCTCCAGTTTCCTGTTCGAGGCACCAATTGCCATGACCTGCATGACTGGGTTTGGGATATGAAGGAAGGACCAATGAACAAATGAAAATACTAGATACAAATATGAATTATTAAGGAGTGGGGGCCACGTGGAGCCTCTTTCTTGAAGAGACACACTGAAATCTGGGCTTATCCACTTTTTATTCAGTTTTAGATACACATCTTGACCTCAGTAAATCATGGCAAACAGGTAGCAGTCAGACCATCTCTAAGGTCAGTAAAGATCAATAAATATTAGTAAGGTCTAGTAAACAATTACTTGGAGGCTGTCAGGTCAGGAAATTGCTTCGAGTCATCACTATCTCAGCATGAACAATTGGTGCTTAGCATCAGCCCTGCTAACGATCAAGGTCCATCAGCCTTCTGTGTTCCTTGGTGCAGTCTCATGAGAGTATTGGAAAGTGTTGGCTTCCCACACCCTGTCATTTGTTTCTGGACCTATTCTTGTTCATCAAATTATGTTGATCATTATATCCCACACATGAGTGAGATCATGTAATATTTATTTTTCTCCGACTGGCTTATTTTGCTTAGCATAATGATCTCCAGTTCCATCCAAGCTGTTGCAAATGGTAAAAGTTTCTTCTTTTTTATAGTGGTGTAGCATTCCATGGTGTAGATGTACCACAGTTTTTTAATCCACTCATATACTGATGGGCAATTAGGTTGTTTCCAAATCTTAACTATTATAAATTGTGCTGCTATGAAATTAAAGCTGCATATATCCTTTCTGATTGGTGTTTCTGGTTTCTTGGGATATATTCCTAGAAGTGGGATTACTGGGTCAAATGGGAGTTGCACTTTTAACTTTTTGAGTAAACTCCATACTGTCTTCCACAATGGCTGCACAAGTCTGCATTCCAACTAGCAGTGCATGGTGTTCCTTTTTCTCTACATCCTCACCAGCACTTGTTGTTTGTTGATTTGTTGATGATAGCCATTCTGACAGGTGTGAGATGGTATCTCATTGTTGTTTTGATTTGCATCTCTCAGATGATGAGTGACTTTGACCATGTTTTCATATATCTCTTGGCTTTCTGAATATCCTCTTTTGAAAAGTATCTATTTAGGTCTTTTGCCCATTTTTTGATTGGATCATTTGTCTTCCTTTTAAGTTTTTTGAGTTCTCTGTAAATTTTGGAGATTAAACCCTTATCAGAAATAGCATTGGCAAATATGTTCTCCCATACAGTGGCTTTTTTTGTTGTTTTGTTTATGGTTTCCTTTGCAGTGCAGAAGCTTTATATTTTGAGGTAGTCCCAGTTGTTTATTTTCTCCTTATTCTCCATTGCCCTAGGAGCTGTGTCAGTAAAGATATTGCTACGATATATGTCTGCTATTTTGCTGACTATGGAGTCTTGTTGGATTTTTATGGTTTCCCATCTTATTTAAGTCCTTTAGCAATTTTGAGTTTGTTTTCATGTAAGGCATAAATTGGTGATCTAGTTTCATTTTTTTTTTTCATGTATCTGACCAAATTTCCCAGCACCATTTATTGAAGAGACTGTCTTGACTCCATTATATGCTCTTGCCTCCTTTGTCAAATATTAATTGAGCATAATGTCTTGGGTAGATTTCAGGGTTATCTTTTCTGTTCCATTGGTCTATATGTCTGTTCTTGTGCCAGTACCAGTCAGTTTTGAGAACCTTGGCTTGGTAATATAGCTTGATATCCGGTATTGTGATCCCTCCAACTTTGTTCTTTGTCAGGATTCCTGTGGCTATTCAGGGTCTTTTTTAATTCCATATGAAATTTTGGAGAGTTTGTTCTAGATCTTTTAAATATGCCATTGGTATTTTAATGGGGAGTGCATTGAATCTGTAGATTGCTTTGGGTAGTATGGACATTTTAATGATGTTGATTCTACAAATCCATGAACATGGTATGTTTTTCCATTTGTTTATGTCTTCCTCTATCTCTTTTTTCAATGTCCTGTAGTTTTCCGTGTATAGGTCTTTTACCTCCTTAGTTAAGTTTATTCCTAGGTATCTTCCTTTTTTTTTTTTTAATATATTTTATTGATTTTTTAACAGAGAGGAAGGGAGAGGGATAGAGAGTTAGAAACATCGATGAGAGGGAAACATCGAGCAGCTGCCTCCTGCACACCCCCTACTGGGGATGTGCCCGCAACCAAGGTACATGCCCTTGACCGGAATCGAACCTGGGACCCTTGAGTCCGCAGGCCGACGCTCTATCCACTGAGCCACATCGGTTTCGGCAGGTATCTTCCTTTTTTTGGTGTAATGGTAAATGGGATTGTTTTTTTCCTTCTATTTCTGTGAGTTCATTATTGGTGTATAAAAAAGCCATAGATTTCTGGGTGTTAATTTTGTATCCTGCTACATTGCTGAATTCATTTATTTGGTCTAGTAGTTTTTTGATGGAGACTTTGGGGTTTTCTATGTATAGTATCATGTCATCTGTGAGTAAGGACAGTTTTACTTCTTTTCCAATTTGGATGCCTTTATTTCTTCTTGTTTGATTGCTATGCCTAGCACTTCCAGTACCATATCGAACAGGAATGGTGAAAGTGGGCGTCCTTGTCTTGTTCTTGTTCTTAGAGGAAATGAGTTTAGTTTTTGCCCATTGAGGATGATGTTGGCTGTAGCTTTGTCATATAAGGCTTTTATTATGTTGAGGTATGATCTCTCTAATCCCAGTTTGCTGAGAGTTTGTTTGTTTTTTTCAAGAAAGGGTGTTGGATTTTGTCAAATGCTTTTTCTGCATCAGTTGATATGATTATGTGATTTTTGTCTCTCAATTTGCTTATGTGATGTATCACATTTATTCATTTGCGGATATTGTACCATCCTTGCACCCCTGGAATAAATCCTACTTGGTCATGGTGTATGATCTTTCTATTGTAATGCTGAATTTGATTTGCTAGAATTTTGTTGAGGATTTTAGCATCTGTATTCATCAAGGATATTAGCCTGTAGTTTTCTTTTTTGTGTGGTGTGTTTATCTGGCTTTGGAATTAGGATAAGGCTGGCTTCTTAGAAAGAGCTTGGAAGTGTGCCTTCCCCTTGAATTTTTTGGAGTAGTCTGAGGAGGATAGGTTTCAGTTCTTATTTGAATGCTGGTAGAACTCCCCTGTAAAGTTGTCTGGACCAGTGCTTTTGTTTGCATGAAGATTTTTGATCACTGCTTCAATTTCTTTGGTAATTATTGGCATATTCTGTTTTTGTTTTTTTTTAATTCTTCCTGATTGAGTTTTGGGAGCTTGTATATTTCTGTAAATATGTTCATTTCATCTAGGTTGTCCTATTTTGTTGGAATGGAGTTGTTCATAATATTTTTTCATAATCCTTTGTATTTCTGTGGGATTGGTTATTACTTCATAGCTTTCATTTCTGAATTTGTTTCTTTGCTTCTTCTCTCTTTGCTTCTTGGCGAACCTGGCTAGAGGTTGATCAATCTTGTTAATCCTTTCAAAGAAACAGCTATTGTTTTTATTGATCTTTTGCATTTTTTTGTCTCTATGTCATTTATTTCCACTCTGATCTTTATTATTTCATCCCTTCTGCTTACACTGGTCTTTTCTTGTTGCTCTCTTACTAACTCTTTGAATTGTAAGGTTAGATAACGTATTACCATCTTTTTCTTGTGTTTTTTGTTTTGTTTTGTTTGTGTGTTTGTTTTTTGAGATAGGCCTGCAGAGCTATGAACTTCCCTCTCAAAGTTTTTTTATGTATTTGGGTGCTCCTGTATTGGGCACATATATGTTTACCAGAGTTATATCTTCTTGTTGAATCTCTCCCTTAAGTATTATGAAGTGCCTTCCTTATTTCTTGTTATGGCCTTCGCTTTGAGGTCTAATTTGTCAGATGTAAGTATTGCTACTCCAGTTTTTTGTGTTTTTTTTTTTTTTCATTTCCACTCACCTGAAAAGCCTTTTTCCATCTCTTCACCATCAGTCTGTGTGAGTCCTTTGTTCTGAGGTGGGTCTCCTGTAGACAGCAGATATATAGGTCATGTTTTCTTATCCACTCAGCTCCCCTAAGTCTTTTGATTGGGGCATTTAACCCATTTACATTTAAAGTTATTATTGATAGGTACTTGTTTGCCATCATATTTATTCTTTATGCCTGTGTTCCTTCTTCCCTTCCTATTTTCTCTTTTCACAGAAGACCCTTTAGCATTTCTTGCATTGCTGGTTTGGTGGTATAAACTCCCTTAGTCCTCTTTTGTCTGTGATGCTCCTGATTTTACCCTCAACTTTGATTGATAGCCTTGCTGGGTATAGTATTCTTGGATTCAGATCCTTGCTTTGCATGACTTTGTATATTTCATTCCATTCTCTTGTGGCTTGATGTGTTTCTATTGAGAAATCAGTCAGTAGTCTGATGGGAGATCCCTTGTGGTAAATTTCTGTCTCTCTTTGGCAGCCTTTAAGATTCTTACTTTGTCATTGGTGTTTGCCAATTTAATTATAATGTGTTTTGGTATTGGTCTTTTTGGGTTCATCTTGTTTGGGAATCTGTGAGCTTCTTGGACTTGTGTGAGTTTTTTCTTCTTCCCAATATCAGGGAAGTTTTGTGTTATTATTTCTTCAAACAGATTTTCTATTCCTTGCTCTATTCCTCTCCTTCTGGCACCCCTATTATGTGGATGTTGTTTTGTTTCATGTTTTCCAAAGTTCCCTTAGGCTCTTCTGTTTTTTAAGTTTTTTTTTTTTCAGTTGCTGCTCTGCTTGGGTATTTTTTCCTACCTTGTCTTGTAGCTCACTGATGCAGTCCTCTGCTTCTTCTAGTCTAAGGTTGATGCTTTCTATTCAGTTCTTTATTGCAGCAATGTCATTTTTCATTTTTTCTTGGCTCTTCATTTCCTCTTGGTTCTTACACATATTGTTGAATTTGTCTTCCATCTTTATGACCATTGCTCTGAATTCTTTCTCTGACATATTGCTTGCCTCCATTTCATTTACATCATTTTCTAGTGATTCCTCCTTTCCTTTAGTATGGGGGCTGTTTCTTTGTCTCCCTATTTTGCTCCTCTCAGGGTGTCTGGTTATGTAGCTCTCTCTCTCCTGCATTGACTTAAAGGCACAAAATACAACACGGCAAGACACAACATGCAGGGCACCAAACACAAATGTATTCACCATACCAATATTCCCAAATAAAGGTGACCACCAGAGAAAAAAGAATTAGAGGAGTGAAAAGAGTGCACAAATGATATTGAGAAAAGGAAAAAAAAAATGTTTAGAGAGAAAAGAAAGAGAAGAAAAAGGAAGGGGGAAATATCTGTAAATGGGAAGAAAACTCCAAAAATCCAACAACTAGTCCAAAAAATGCAAACAACAAACAAGAACTATCCAAAAAATGCAAATAAACACCCAGGTCAATCTGAGGAGGCAGAGCTCTCTCTAGGCGATCTCTGATCTTTCCATCCAGGGATTGCCTCAACAGCTGTGTTTAATTTGCCAATTCCAGGTGGATGTTATTTGATTCAGCTGTTCCATCTGTTCTGTGAGAAGGCACAGGACCCGTCTGCATGTTCAGCCACCATTTTGTCTTCCCCTGGACAAAATTTTTAGGCACCCACAGCCAGGGAGACTGGAGTCTCGGTGTTTATGGGTTCGCAGCTGAGGCAGCTGGTCCCTGGGCGTTATAGCTGTAGGGTCCTAGGAGGTATCAGAGGTGTCCCTGGTTCAGAGAGGAAGGGAGAGGGAAAGAGATAGAAACATAAGTAATGAGGAAATCATTGACTGGCTGCCTCCTGCACACCCCCTCGTGGGGATCAAGCCTGAAACCCAGGCATGAGCCCTGACCAGTCCACACTCAACCACTGAGTCACACTGGCCGGGCTGCTTTTTACTTTTTATATCCGTATTTAAAAGCACTTTTTAGTGTCATAGTAAAAGGTCTCTAATTTCTAAAATATTATGCTGCTTTTTGGTTTTAGATTTTTGTTGTCCATAGAACTAGTTCTTGACACTTTTCTGATGGTTCCAGCATACTTTTTAGTTGTCACACAAGAAGCTGATATAGGTTTTCTGAGGCTCCATGTTCAATTTCATAATGTGATGTAATTTACATCTAAAATCAGAAATACAACTTGACTAGTTTTACTCTGAAAGGAGTAGTTTCTGCTGATTTTCTTTGCTCATCCTAGAGTACCCTACTCATGTACCATCATGACCTATGAAGTTCACAGGCCCACACAGATGTGGTTCCTCATTACCTGTGAGGGTCTTTAAGAATTGTGTATATAGTTTATAGATCTAGCTCAATGTGTAACACAGTGTGAGCACAAGTGTGTTGAATAGATGAATAAATGGATAAATAAATTGGTGACTATTCCTCACTACATATATGTTTTCTCAAACAGTTGTGGCTAGTTTTTATAAAACTGAATTTTATGAGAAGAAAAGAGTATTTGCTATTTTAAAGAAACCTTAAATAATTGCTTCTGAGAGGATTGTTTTTAAATTGAATCATTCCTCTACTTTATAAGAGGTCTAAATCACTGTTTTGCATTTAATTATGGGCCCTATTAGGAGCATAAGAATGAGCATAAGCATAAGAGCAGGAGAATTAGGTTTCACCCATAGTCCTCACAACCCAGTAATATAAATTGATTGCCACTCATGCTGTTCAGCTTGAAAAAGAGATGTTCTTCAAACAATCGTGTTTCTCTTAAACATTCTTTTGTTTTTCTAAGTATTGAACATGGCTCTTTTGAGGAAAAAAAGTGAGATGGAATTAAAACAGTGTGGTTCAACAACTGGAAAGACCAAGAGATTTTCCTACTAAAATAGGAAATCTCAATGCCATTTACTAGTATATAGTTACTAGAGGCCCGGTACACGAATTTGTGCACAGGTAGGGTCCAGCAGGCCCACCCCAATCGGGGCCATTAGGTCTAGGACAGCTGGGGGGAGGGGCCGCGGGTGGTTGGCCATCAGGTCCCGCCCCCAGTGGGGGGCGATTGGGGGAGGGGCCAGCCAGGAGAGGGGCCAGGGTGGTTGGCGGGCTGGCACCTCCCCCTGGTTGAACTCCCAGTCGAGGGGGCATTTTGCATATTAGCCTTTTATTATTTAGGATACATAGTTTAATCAATCTGGGCAGGTGCATGTTTACAATTCCAAACAATAGTGGTAATCCTATCTAATAAAAGAGTAATATGCAAATAGACCATCACTCCAAGACACAAGATGGCTGCCCCCATGTGGTCAAAGATGGTTGCCCCCATGTGGACACAAGATGTCCGCCACAAGATGGCCTGCAGGGGAGGGTAGTTGTGGACAGTTAGGGGTGACCAGGACAGCAGAGGAGGGCAGTTGGCGGAGACCAGGCCAGGAAGTGAGGGCAGTTGTGGGGGACCCAGGCCTGCAGGGGAGGGCAGTTGGGGGACACCAGGCCTGCAGGAGAGGGCAGTTGTGGGTGATCAGGCCAGCAGGGGAGGGCAGTTAGGGGTGACCGGATTTGCAGGGGAGGACAGTTAGGGTTGACCAGACTGGCAGGGGAGGGCAGTTAGGGACAATCGGGCCGGCCGGGGAGCAGTTAGGCGTCGATCAGGCTGGCAGGGGAGTGGTTAGGGGGTGATCAGGCTGGCAGGCAGAAGTGGTTAGGGGCAATCAGGCAGAGGCAGGCGAGCAGTTGGGAGCCAGCAGTCCTGGATTGTGAGAGGGATGTCTGACTGCCCATTTAGGCCCCATGCCAGATGGGGCCTAAACGGGCGGTTGGACATCCCTCAAGGGGTCCCAGATTGGAGAGGGTGCAGGCTGGGCTGAGGGACACCCCCGCACCCGCCCCCATGCACGAATTTCATGCACCGGGCCTCTAGTATTATATGTATTTCCATAAACTTACTATCCCACATTAGCTTTAAAACATTAGTATCCTTGTGGAACCAAAACAAAGAAAATCTACCTGTGATGTATTCTAAACAATTTTTTTTTCATTCCATTTTGTTCTGAGAGTTGCGGTAATTGTGGACATAACTGTTGTAAACCCAAAGGAACTTGAATTGGAAGGGCTCAAGGGCACATATCTCACAGATCTCAAAGTTGAAGTAGGTTCTACCTTCCAGTGGTATGGAGTGGGAACTTTATCATCAGGAGGAATCAAGGCAGCCCTCTCTTCTGATGACCCTTTTCCCTTAGTTGCTCACACCTACCTGTCACATTTGCTTTATTCTCCAATCACTCACTGGAAAAGGCTTTCTCTGTTTTACCTGTTCCGACATTATTTCCCAGCCTCCATTTTAAATCATCTCAACTCAAGCTCCCAACAAAGATTTGCTGTTCATCTTTTTTTTTTTAATGTAAACTTTTTGACATAATTGTAGGTTCACATGCAGTTATAAGAAATACTGAAAGATCCTATGTACATTTCATTTAGTTTCCACTACTAGTAACATACAAAAACAATACTGCAATATTATAACCCAGACACTGACATCAACACAGTCAAAATACAAATTATTTATTTCCCTCTCCACAGGGCATTTTGTGTTTCCCTTTAACAGCCATACCCACTTCCTCATGTCTGCATTCCCTCCTTATCTCCTGGCAATCATTAATCTGCTCTTCATTATAATTTTGTCATTTTAAGAATGGTGAATGGAGTGCAAGTAGAATTGTGCAGAATATAACCTTCAGGAATGGCTTTTTTTCACTCATTGTAACTCACTGGAGATACACCTAGGATTTTGCATAAATCAACAGTTTGTTCCTTTTTACTGAGGAGTAGTATTCTGTGGTATGGTTGTACTACTGTTTACTTGTTGAACATCTAGGACCTAGATTCTAGGCAGTTTCCACTTTTTGCTATTACAAATAAAGTTGTCATAAAAATCGTGTGGGTAGGGTCCCTAGGGTCTAGCCTCCTTCGATCAGGGTCATCTTCTGCCCCTTTTCCAGTCCCCAGGCTGAATGCTGCCTCCACCGCTAGGCTGTCAGGACATTGGGATCACCAGCTCATCCCCGGCTGATCTGGGGTTCAGGCCTGTGGGAAAGCAGGCCCTGGCGACTTCACCTCCATGCACCTGCACTGGGCCGGCTACTGATGGAATGCACTTCCCACTTGGGGCCGCTCATGCGGGTACTGCCACTGCCTCTGCCACTGCTGCTGGGGCTTGAGGTGCTGACGGAAGCTGTGGGGTGCACCCGCAACCTACCCGCCGGGGCATGAGCAGCCCCAAGTGGGAAGTGCATTCTATTAGCGGCCAGCCCAGTGCATGTGCATGGAGGTGAAGTCGCTGGTGCCTGCTTTCTCACAGGCCTGAGCCCCTGAGCAGCTGGGGATGAGCTGGTGATCCCAAAGACCTGACAGCCAGCCTGGTTCTCCTACCACCCACCCTAATTCCCCTTTACCATCTCTGATCCATTGGAGCCTGCAGGCCGGGGGAAGGGACCAAGAGGTCAGCCATTCAGCCCGCTCACCAGTCACCAGTCCCGCCCCACCCCACTTGCGGGCAGGGGTGGGGAGGGACCCAGAGGTGCTCAATGCACCTCATGGTGACTGGTTGTTTGGTTGTCATGGACACTGGCTTTTAATATATAGAGAGATAGGCATTTGTATGAATATAAGTTTTCATTTCTCTAGAATTACTGTCTAATAACACATTTGCTGGGTTGTAATGTCATGTGTTTACTTTTCCTAAGAAACTGTCACAGTATTATTCATAGTAGTTAAATTTTACATTTCCATTAGAAAGGTATGGATATTTCAGTTTCTCCATATCCTTGCCAGCATTTGGTGCCGTCACTATTATTCATTTAGCTGTTCTGACAGGTATGTAGTAACATCTCCTGGTGGTTTTAATATTTATCTCCCTAATCATTCATGACATTGAATTTCTCCAGGGACTTTTTGCCATTTGTATAATCTCTCTCTTCAGTGAAATATTTGTTCATATTTTTGCCCACTTTCAGATTGAATTGTTTGCTCTTTTACTGTTGAGTTTTGAGAGTTCTAGATACGTTGTATGATATGTAGCTTGCAAATACAGTTGATCTTGAATAATGTGTGTTTTAACTGTGTGGGTCCACTTATAAGTGTGTCTCCCCACACCGCCCAATTTGACCTGCACAGTTCAAACCCAAGTTGTTCAAGAGCCAACTGGAAGTTGGGAATCCATATATATGAGGGGGAGGGCACTTAAGTTACATTTGAATTTCTGACTACACAGGCACTCAAGTGATCCTGTTGTTCAAGGGTAAACTGTGTTGTCTCATAAACTATCTTTTTATCCTCTTAATAAGATCTTTCATATGGCAAAATTTTTATCTTTGATCACATCCCATTTGTAGTTTTCCATTTCATAGATTGTAATTTTTGTGTCAGGTTCAAAAACTCTTTATGTTGCCCTAGACCCCAAAGGTTTTTTCCTATTTTTTTTCCTAAAATTTTAATAGTTTTACTAGAGGCCCGGTGCACAAAATTCGTGCACGGGGAGTGGGGGGGGTGTCCCTCAGCCCAGCCTGCACCCTCTCCAATCTGGGACCCCTCAAGAGGTGTCCGACTGCTCGTTTAGGCCAGATCCCGGTCAGACATCCCTCTCACAATCCAGTACTGCTGGATCCTAACCATTCGCCTGCCTGCCTGACTGCTTGCCCCTCACCGCTTCTGCCTGCCAGCCTGATCACCCCCTTACCACTCCCCTGCCAGCCTGATCGATGCCTAACTGCTACCCTGCTGGCCCAATTGCCTCTAACTGCCCTCCCCTGCAGGCCTGCCCCCCCAACTGTCCTCCCCTGCAGATCTGGTCTCCCCACAACTGCCCTCCTGCGCTGGCCCGGTCACCCCTAACTGCCCTCCCTGCTGGCCTGATCGCCAACAACTGCCCTCCCCTGAAGCTTGGTCCCCCACAACTACCCTCCCCTGCAGACCTGGTCCCCCCCAACTGCCCTCCTCAGCAACCCAGGATGCCAAGCCATCCCACCCATCTCCCGCTCTGCTCTCCCATCAGTCACTGGGGCTATCCAGGACACCAAGCCTTCCCCCCACTCTCCCACTCAGCTCTCCTGTCAGGCTTGGCGTCCTGGGTTGCTGGGGTGACCCAGGACACCAAGCCTTCCCCCAGCTCTCTGCAGGCTCTGCGGCTCTGGCCGGCACCGCCATTTTGGCCTGTCAATTTGTATATTCCCTCCTTATTGGCTGTGGTTGCGGCCGTTTTTATCGTGAAGTGACATTTGCATGTTACTCTTTTATTAGATAGGATATTTATTTGTAATTTATTTTGAGTAATTTCTGTATATGATGTGGGACTTAGGTAGAAGTTCATTGTGTGCATGTATAAATGCCCATTTGTTCTAGTATTATTTGTTGAAAAGGCTATCTTTTATCTATTGACTTGTTTTTGCACCTTTACAAAAAATAAGTCGGGCATATTTGTGTGGGGCTACTTCTGAGATTTTTATTTTATTCCAATATCTATGTCTCTGTCCCTCTTCCAATACCACACAGTCATGATTACTGTAGATATACACTGAGTGGCCAGATTA
This sequence comes from Eptesicus fuscus, assembly GCF_027574615.1. Taxonomy (NCBI): domain Eukaryota; kingdom Metazoa; phylum Chordata; class Mammalia; order Chiroptera; family Vespertilionidae; genus Eptesicus; species Eptesicus fuscus. Next base: position 9,070,670 of record NC_072480.1, on the reverse strand, counting down.
TTATGACCACCTGACATTTGTAGGCAAATTAGCCGTACACTGGATTGTATGGGATATGGAAGCTGAAGGTCTGTTCGAACACCTTTGCTGTCTGCAGTTACCAAGATAAAACATCTTCAATTCACACACGAACACAAGGATTGGACAGTCGAGCATTGGAAAAAAGTCATGTGGTCCAATGAATCACGTTTCAGTTGCATCATGCAGATGGCAGAGTGAGAATTTCGTGGAAACAGCATGAAAGCATGCACCCCACATGCATGAGTACAAACCTTCAAGCTGGTGGAGCAGTGTTATGCTTTGGGGCATGTTTTCCTGACATGATTTGGGCCCTTTAATTCGTGTGGAACAAGGTCTGAATTGCACAACATACCTAAGTATCGTTGCTGATCAAGTTCATCCTATCATGTTGATGGCGTATCCCAATGGGGATGGCTTCTTCCAACAAGACAATGCACCATGCCACGGTGCTCATATTATGCAGGAATGGTTTCAAGAACATGAGGGAGACTTTACCTTGCTTAGGTGGCCCCCACAATCACCAGATCTCAATCAAACTGAGCATTTGTGGGATGAAGTTAAAAGAGCCATCAGGCAGCTGGTGCCACAACCATCAAATCTCACAAAATTGGACAGTGCTATTCATCAGGCATGGTGTCAGATTCCTCGCATCACCTTTCAACATCTCGTGGAGTCAATGCCAAGAAGAATCGCTGCAGTATTGAAGGCAAAAGGTGGCCCAACGAAGTACTGATGGGGTAGTCATAATAATCTGGCCACTCAGTGTATAATAATTCTCAAAATTGAGTAAATTGGTTCCTTTCACTTTAACCTTTTGCACTCGGATGTCGAGTGTGACTCTACACGGTTAGCATTAGAATAAAGGAATCGAGAAAAAAGCAAGCGAGTGCAAAGGGTTAATCTTTTACCCAAAATTTATAGCTATTCTAGATCCCATGCATTTCCATATAAAATTCCTAATTTTGCCTTGATGAAATTCTTGCTGATATTTGGATAGGAATTGCATTAAACAACTTAATTCATGTATCATTTAGAGAGAATTGATGTCTTGAATATGTACAATCCTCCAATCCATGAACATGGTATATTGATCCATTTATTTAGACATTTCTTTCATCATTGTTTTTTGCCTCTCAGCATATAAGTCCTGTACATGTATTGTTAGATTTATAACTATTTTATAGCCTTTTTTGCTCAATTGTAAATAAGACTGCATTTAAATGTTGGTGTTCTTGAATTCATTGTTTTCTTATAGAAATACAATTGATTTTTGCATCTTACTTTGTATCCTGTGACCTTGCTAAACTCAATTCTTACATCTAGAAGTATTTTGGAGAAATTTATTGAGAGTTTCTAAGTAGATACTCATTTCCCAATAGGGACAGTTTTATTTTTTCCTTTCCAACCCATATGCTTTTTGTTTCCATTTCTTGCCTTATTGCACCAGGTAGAACTTTCAGCACTGTATTTTTTTAAATTTAATAAATCTTTATTGTTCAGATTATTACAATTTTTTCTCCTTCCCCCCCCCCCCCATAGCTCCCCTCCACCCGGGTCCCACCCCACCCTCTGCCCTTACCTACCCCCCATTGTCCTTATCCATAGGTGTACGATTTTAGTCCAGTCTCTTCCTGCATCCCCCACACCCCTTCCCCCCTGATAATTATCAATCCACACCTTTTCTTTGCCCCTGATTCTATTATATTCACCAGTTTATTCTGTTCCTCAGATTTTTAATTCACTTGAATTTTATGTTCACTTGTTGATAGATATGTATTTGTTGTTCATAATTTTTATCTTTACTTTTTTCTTCTTCCTCTTCTTAAAGGATACCTTTCAGCATTTCATATAATACTGGTTTGGTAGTGCTGAACTCCTTTAGCTTTTTCTTATCTGTGAAGCTCTTTATCTGATCTCCCATTCTGAATGATAACTTTGCTGGGTAGAGTAATCTTGGTTGTAGGTTCTTGCTATTCATCACTTGGAATATTTCTTGCCACTCTCGACTGACCTGCATAGTTTCTGTTGAGAAATCAGCTGACAATCATATGGGTGCTCCCTTGTAGGTAATTAACTGTTTTTATCTTGCTGGTTTTAATATTCTCTCTTTGTCTTTTGCCCTTGGCATTTTAATTATGATGTGTCTTGGTGTAGTCTTCTTTGGATTCCTTTTGTTTGGGGTTCTCTGTACTTCCTCGACTTGTAAGTCTATTTCTTTCACCAGGAAAGGAAACTTTTCTGTCATTATTTCTTCTAATAGGTTTTTAATATTTTGCTCTCTCTCTTATTCTGGCACCCCCATAGTTCGGATGTTGGTACATTTGAAGTTGTCCCAGAGGATCCTTACACTATCTTCATATTTTTGGATTCTTTTTTCTTTTTTCTTTTCCGGTTGAGTGTTTTTCGCTTCTTTGTATTTCAAATCTTTGACTTGATTCTTGGGTTCCTCTAGTCTGCTGTTGGGTCTCTGTATAATCTTTTTTATTTCAGTCAGTGTATGTTTAATTTCTAGTTGGTCCTTTTTCATATCCTCGAGGGTCTCGTTAAGTTTATCGGCCTTTTCTACGAAATTCTTGAAAAACCTTATAACCGTGGTTTTGAATTCTATATCCAGTCATTTGTTCTCCTCCATTTCTTTCGTTTGTGGTATGTTTCTTTGACTCCACATTTTCGCTGCTTCCCTGAGTTGGTAGGGTAGCCTTGTGTGCTAGGTTTCCTATATGGCCCAGTGGGTCAGCCTCCCCAGTTACCTGAGGTGGACACTCTTGGTGCTTCCCTTTGTGGACTGTGTGTACTGCCTTGTTGTAGTTAAGTCTTGATTGTTGTTGTTATCACTGGGAGGAATTGACCTCCAGGCCAATTGGCTGTGAGTATCAGCTGTGTCTACACCAGGATACCTTCTGTATTGGAGACAGCCTTATAGGACCAGACTTGCAAAATTGCAAAAGCCTCTGTGCTCAGCTTGGATGGGGTGGAGTCTCAGGGCTGAGCAGACAGTCTTGGCTTCCCATCAGCCCTGCCCTTCCTCATGCACCTCCAGACCTCTGCCTTCCACGTATCCCCTGAGTTTCTGCCTGACAGTCCAGATTCCCCCTGTAAGAGCGTAGGTCCCCCAGTGGCTCGCCCGGAACTGGATTTCAGTGCAATTGGAACTGGGATTCAGTGCAGTCAAGAGCTTCCAACTCCTTTTGCTATGGAAAGCCTGTGGCAACCTCTGCAGTCAGACCTCTCTGCACGCACTCACACGCGTGTGCGCCTCCAGACCCCTGCCCACTGTGGCTTCCCTGAGTCTCTGAGTCTCTGTGTGCCTTTCTCTATAGTCCAGACTCCACCCGTATGATCCTGGGTCCATGGGGTTTCGGCTGGAGCTGGGGTTCAGTGCAGTTGGAACTTGGGTTCAGTGCAGTCGGGGGCTTCCTTTCCCCTCCCGCCAGCCAGGCACTTGGCCACCCTTCCTCTCTGTGCGCACGTCTCATACCTCAGCACTTTGCAGCTCCTCTGATCTGTGAGCTTTTCTCTTTCCTTCTCGTTGTAGAATTTCCACTCAGCCAGCTTTCCTGTGGTTTTGGATGATGTACGTTCTGTCTTTTAGTTGTTGTTTTGAAACTGTTGTGCAAGGCAGCAGTTTAGGTGCTTACCTAGGCTGCCATCTTGGTTTCTCTTCTCAGCACTGTATTTAATTAGAATGGTGAAAGTGAAAATCTTTGCCTTATTCCTATCTTTCTCGATAAAGTATAATGTTAACTATAAGTGTTTTATAGAGGTTCTTTATCAAGTTGAGGAAGTTCTCTATTCCTATTTTTTTTTTCTAATTTTAAACCATCTTTGCATCCCTGGAATAAACCTCACTTGGTCAAATGTATTTTTCTTTTATTGCTGAACTCTATTTGTCAATGTTTGGTGAGAATTTGTGTGTCAATATTTATGAGGCATGTTGGTTGGTAGGTGTGCTTCCCCCCAAATATTTTTTTAATCTGGAAAACACACAAATAAAACTTTGGAATGATTGAAGTCCAGGAATCATGATGAGGCTGGAGAGCAGGAAGATGGGTTGTTTCAGCAAATTCTTCATTAATGGACCTAGGGGATTCTTCCTTATTGCTTGAGACTAAAGATCCACACAGAGTATAATTTATTACTAAAGCAAATAGAGATAAAAAAATTAAAACCACTTTTTAAAAGACCAACAAAGATGATGAATAAAACTATCACTATATATTACTCATCAGTCTTTCAAGGACAAATCTATGGCATGCATGGCCCCATTCCCATCTCCATTGCCCTATATAACCTATAAGGCAGAGATCACTAAATGATCATATTGTAAGTACAACCTCTAAGTACTTTGCAACACAGAGTTTTAGGAGTCATTACCAGTTAGTTAATCAGCATTGGCATGTGATTTGAAGTCCTTCTGCCAATACTAATGTAGTCCAATCACCAAATTTTATATATGGGGAACAGAAGACCAGAGGGTGGATGATTTGCTCAATGTCACATAGCTAATAAATGGCAGATAGCCATGCCCTTTCACCAAACAACTCTAGGTCCATTACACTGTACATGCTAGAACATTTGTTGGACACTGTCTGAGAATTTCTGTGTTATTATTTCCCACATCAATATATTCAGAGCTAAGAGCATCTTATGGCCTTCTTTTAGTCTCAAAGTTGTTTTACCAATTTCATTTCTCTATAGCCTTTCAAAACTGATGTGACTTATGCTACTTCTAGGAGATAGCATCTTATAAGGCTAAGGGCACAGGCTTTGCCTGACTAGGTAAAGCTGGATTGATAGTCCTGCTTTGCCACATACTTGCTGCATGGTCTCCAGAATGCAGTCTAACCTCTTTGAATCTCAATTTCCTCATACATAGAATACATAACCCCTAATAGAGATGCTATGAGATAAAATCAGATCCTGTATGTGCAAGCGCCTAGCACAGGGCCCAGAATTTTCTTTTTTCTTCTCCTTTAATTTGGTTCCAAATGTTATTAACTTCTCTGTCCCCCTCCAAAGACTTAACTAATATATTTGTAAATGCATCAGAGCAAAACAATGATGGTCTATAAATGACAAACTTAAGTGACATTGTTATAGACTTGACCATAAAACAATTGACAAAGAACCTTACTTTTCTGTATGATATAACATTTTAGGATGATAATTTTTGGTAAATAATAATTATTATGAAATGGCATAAAAGAAAAAATAAAGATTTGAATTTTAAAATATATATAAAGAATAAACAATGTGCAAGATTTTAAAAGTATTGAGCACTGGAGACAATTCATAAATGACTCAATGTGTGGATTACAAACATCTAAAGTACTACTGCCAGATGCCTTCTATTGGGAACTATTACTCTAGGCTTATCCAGTGTCACTGAAAAGATACTTGTTACTCCTGGAAATTTCCTTTTTAAAAATTTATTTATTAAATTGATTGGGATGACATTGGTCAACATGAAAATATAGGTTTCATGTGTGGGTTTCCATGTTACAAGATCTTTATAGTGCACTATGTGCCCACCACCCAAAGTCAAATCTTCTCCTGTCACCTTATATTAGAACCCCTCTTCCCCCCCACACCATTCCTTTTGGCAACCACCACTCTGCTGTTTGTGTTCACAAGTTTCAGTTTTATATCCCACATATGAGTGAAATCATATGGTTCTTAGCTTATTCTGACTAACTTATTTCACTTAGTATAATGTTCTCAAGGTCAATCCATGTTGTTGCAAATGGCTCTATTTCATCCTTTCTTTGAGTAGTATTCCATTGTGTATATTTATGCACAACATCTTTATTCAGGACACTTTGGTTGTTTCCATGTCTTGGCCAACTGTGAATAATGCTGCAGTGAACATAGGAGTGCATGTATCTTTGTGAATACATGATTTCGAGTTTTTCAGGTTTATATCCAGGAGAGGTATCGCTGGGTTATATGATAGCTCTATTCTCAATTTTTTGAGGAATCGCCAGACTGCTTTCTATAGTGGTTGTACCAGTCTACATTCTCACCAGCAGTGAATGAGAGTTCACTTTTCCACATGCCAGTAAGGCTGAACATTATATATATATATATATATATATATATATATATATATATATATATATATATATATATATATATATATACTTGTATGTCTTCTTGGGAGAGGTGTATTTTCAGGTTCTCTGCTCACTTTTTGATTGGATTGTTTATTTATTTGGTGTTGAGTTTTATGAGTTCTTTATATATTTTGGAAATTAAACCTTTGTTGGAGCTACTGTTTGCAAATATCTTTTCCCATCTGGTTGACTGCCTGTTTATTTTGTTGTCTGTTTCTTTTGCTTTGCAGAAGCTCTTCAGTTTTATATAGTCCCATTCATTTATTTTTGCCTTTATCTCCCTTGCCATTGGGGTCAAATCCATAAAATGTTTTCTACCACCTGGGTCCATAAATTTGGTACCTATATTTTCTTCTATGTAACATATAGTTTTGGATCTTATGTTTAGGTCTTTGATCCATTTTGAATTAATTTTTGTACATGGGGCAAACTGTAATCCAGTTTCATTTGTTTGCATGTGGCTTTCCAGTTTTCCCAGCACCATTTATTAAAGAGACTATCTTTACTCCAATGTGCATTTCTGGCTCCTTTGTCTAAAATTATCTGTGTGATTTTATATCTGGGCTCTCTATTCTGTTCCATTGATCTGTGTGTCTATTTCTCTGCCAATACCATGTTGTTTTGATTATTATAGCTCTGCAGTATAATTTGAAGTCAGGTAGTGTGATACCTCCAGCTTTTTTCTCAGGGTTGTTTTGGCTATTTGGGATATTTTGTGGTTCTATACAAATCTGATAATTTCTCTTTCTATTTCTTTTTAAAATGACAATGGGATATTGATGGGGATTTCATTAAATCTGTATATTGCTTTGGGTAATATGGCCATTTTCACTATCCATGATTCTTCCAATCCATGAGCACAGGATATTTTTCCACTTTGTTGTGTCTTTTTCAATCTCTTTTAATAGTGCTTTGTAATTTTTAATATATGGGTCTTTCATATTCTTTGTTAAGTGTATTCCTAGGTATTTTATTCTTTTGGTTGTTATTGCAAAATGAATTGTTTAGTGGGTTTTCTTTTTCTGAAGTTTGATTGTTAGTATATAGAAAGGCAATGGATTTTGTATCCTGCAACTTGACTGTATTTGTCTATTGTTTTTAAAAGTTTTTGGTAGCGTCTTTAGGGTTTTCTATATACAGAATTACATCATTTGCAAAAAGTGACAGTTTGACTTCTTCCTTCCATATTTGGATGCCTTTTACTTCTTTCTCTTGCCTTATTGTTCCTGACTTCAAGCAATATGTTGAATAAGTGTGGTGAGAGTGGACATCCTTGTCTTGTTCCTGATCTTAGAGGAAAAGCTTTCAGTTTTTTACATTGAGTATGATATTAGCTGAGGGTTTATCATATATGGCCTTTACTAAGTTGAGGTACCTTCCTTCTATTCCTATTTTATTGATTTTTAAAATCATAAATGTATATTGTAACTTATTAAGTGCTTTTTCGGCATCTATTGATAAGATCATGTGATTTTTATCCTTTCTTTTGTTAATGTGGTGTATTACATTGATTGATTTGTGAATGTTGAACCATTTTTATGCCCCTGGAATGAACCCTACTTGATCATGATGTGTTATTTTTTGGATGTACTGTTGTATTTGATTTGCTGGTATTTTGTTTAGGATTTTTGCATTTGTATTCACCAGAAATATTGGTCTGTAGTTTTTTTTTGTGTGTTATCTTTGCCAGTTTTGGATATCAGGGTTATTTTGGCCTTGTCTAATGTGTTAGAAAGTATTGCCTCTTCTTCAATTTTTTTTTGGATAGTTTGTAAAGGCTAGGTTTTAATTCTTCTTTGAATGTTTGGTAGAATTCGCTGGTGAAGCCATCTGCTCCTGGACTTTTATTTTTTGGGAGGTTTTTGATGGTTGTTTCAATTTTCTAATTGCTCATCAATCTATTTAGATTTTCCAATTCTTCATGATTTAGTCTAGGAAGGTTATACATTTCTAGGAACTTATCCATTTCTTCTAGGTTATTAAATTTGGTAGCATAAAAGCTTTCATAATATTTTAATATGATCCATTATGTATCTGTGATGTCTGTGGTGACTTCTTTCTCATTTATGATTTTATTTATATGGGACTTTTCCTTTTCTTCCTTAGTGAGCCTAGCCAACTGTTTGTCACTTTTATTAATCTTTTCAAAGAACCAGCTCTTTGTTTTATTGTTTTAGTCTTTTTGTTCTCTATGTCATTCAACTCTGCTCTAATTTTTATTATTTATTTTATTTCTCTAACTTTGGGTTGCTTTTGTTCTTTTTTAATATTAAAACATATTTTGATTTAATATTTTATAAATATACATTTTTTATTTAAATTCTTTATTGTTTAAAGTATTACATAAGTCTCCTTTTTCCCCTATTGACCGCTCCCCGGCTGTCCCCACCCCCAGCACATGCCCTTACCCCCCACTCCTCTGTCTATGTCCATTGGTTATGTTCATATGCATGCATACAAGTCCTTTCGTTGATCTCTTACCTCCTCACTTCCCATCTTCCCTCATAGTTGAACAGTCTGTTCAATACATCCATGACTCTGGTTTTATTTTTGTATATCAGTTTATGTTCTTCATTATATTCCACAAATGAGTGAGATCATATGATATTTATCTTTCTCTGACTGGCTTATTTTGCTTAGCATAATGCTCTCCAGTTCCATACATGCTGTTGCAAATGGTAAGAATTCCTTCTTTTTTATAGCAGCGTATTATTCCATTGTGTAGATGTACCACAGTTTTCTAATCCACTCATCTGCTGATGGGCACTTAGGCTGTTTCCAAATCATAGCTATTGTAAATTGTGCTGCTATGAACATAAGGCTGCATATATCCTTTCTGATTGGTGTTTCTGTTTTCTTGGGATATATTCCTAGAAGTGGGATTACTGGGTCAAATGTGAGTTCCATTTTTAGTTTTTTAAGGAAACTCCATACTGTTTTCCACAGTGGCTGCACCAGTCTACATTCCCACCAGCAGTGCAAGAGGGTTCCTTTTTCTCCGCATCCTCGCCAGCACTTGTCATTTGTTGATTTGTTGATGATAGCCATTCTGGCAGGTGTGAGATAGTACCTGATTGTTGTTTTGATTTGATTGGTGACTTTGAGCATGCCTAGTACTGGCACAAGAACAGACATATAGACCAATGGAACAGAATTGAGAACCCAGAGATTGACCCAAGCCATTCTGCTCAATTAATATTTGACAAAGGAAGCAATGACATACAATAGACTCAAGGCAGTCTCTTTAATAAATGGTGTTGTGAAAATTGGACAGATACATGCAAAAAAATGAAACTAGACCACCAACTTATACCATATACAAAAATAAACTCAAAATGGATAAAGGACTAAAATGTAAGATAGGAAACCATAAAAATCCTAGAAGAAGCCATAGGGAGCAAATTATAAGACACATGTCTTAGCAATATCTTTACCAATACAGTTCCTTGGGCAATGGCAACTAAGGAGAAAATAAACAAATGAGAATATATCAAAATTAAAAGCTTCTGCACAGTGAAAGAAGCCATCAACAAATAACAAAAAAGCCCACTGCATGGGAGAACAAATTTACCAATGTTACCTTCGATAAGGGTTTCATCTCCAAAATTTATAGGGAACTCATACAACTTAACAAAAGGAAGATAAACAATCCAATCAAAAAATGGGCAAAGGACCTAAATAGACATTTTTTGAAAGAAGACATATAGAAGGCCATGAGATATATGAAAGCTTTTATTCTTCTTTTTCTAGTTCTTTAAGATGTGATATTAGATTGTTTACTTGGGATTTCTCTTGTTTCTTGAGATAAGCCTGTAATGATATAAACTTCATTCTTATTACTGCTTTAGCTGCATCTCACAGGTTTTGATATGTTGTATTATCATTCTCATTTGTCTCTCTATATCTTTTGATCTCATATTTTATTTCTTCTTTGAGGCAGTCATTTTTTTAGTAGTATGTTGTTTAATCTCCATGGATTTGTTTACTTTTTGCAGTTGATTTCTAATTTCAAGGCATCGTGGTCAGAAAATATGCTTGATATAATTTCAATCTTTTTGAATTTGTTGATGCTTGTTCTGTGACCCAACATATGGTCTATTCTTGAGACTGTGCTATGTGCACTGGAGAAGAATGTATAATCTGATGTTCTGGGATGAAAGGTTCTGTAAATGTCAATTATGTCCATTTGGTCTAGTGTTTCATTTAAGGCCAATATTTCTTTATTGATTTTCTGTTTGGTTGATCTTTCTAAAGCTGTCAATGGAGTATTAAGGTTCTAATTGTGATTGTGTTTTGATGTTTCTCCCTTTAGTTCTATGAGTAGTTGTTTTACAGATTTCAGTTGGATATATATTAAGAAGTATTATATTTTCTTGATGTAGTGTACCCTTTATCATTATAGCATGTCCATCTTTGTCTCTTGTTATCTTGAAATCTATTTTGTCAGGTATAAATATGACTGCACATGCTTTTTGTGAATGTTCTTTGCTTGGAGGATTATTTTCCATACTTTTACTTTGAATCTACCTTTTATTTGCATCTCTCAGATGATTAGTGACTTTGAGCATGACTAGTACTGGCACAGGAACAGACATATAGACCAATGGAACAGAAAAGAGAACCCAGAGATTGACCCAACCCTCTAGACTAAGGAGTACCTGACCACTGTTCTACTAGGGTTTTCAACTTCTCACACCTCAATCAGGTTTCCCAAGGCCAGAAAGAGACAGTGATCACATTCATTTGCCCTACAGCAGCTTTCAAGAGATCTAGAATATATATATATGTACCAAGGGACCAGATTCAAAAACACCAGAGCAAAATCCAGCGAGACGCAACCTCACTGGCAGCAAGTTGGAGGGGAGATCCTTACTACAAACAGGACATCAACAATCAAGTAGGGCAGGAAAACACACCCACCATATTCTCTGAAAGCATCTCCCCCTCCTAAAGCCCTGTCAGAAACAGACTTTTGATTGATTAAGATTGACAGCCGGCTGACAGCCAAAGGTAGGGAGAGGCAAAGTCCAGGGAATTAGGAGAAGTTTTCTGAACCAGCCCTGAGCCCCATGCAGCTAACAAGCTTACTTTAGAGGGAAAATTGACCCCTGCTGCTTGCAGCTAAGGCCTATGGAGATAGACACAAGTGTTGGATCAGGGGATCAGTAAATCACCTGGACCAGTAAGCAGCACATCCACAACAGCTTGCACAATGAGGTTAGGGGTGAGCCACATAATCAGACAACCTGTGAGGAGACTCCAGTCACAAAGAGGACAATAACATTCAGCACCCAACTACATCAGGAGAACTCAAATAACTCAAATAGGGAACTTTTCTAGAACACCCAGCCCAGGAGATCTGAGAGACTGACCACTGGCTCCCACAAAACAATGACTACATAGGACCACCCTCCAAAAAGCTGGGTAGCATAGTAGTTTGATCTAATACATAGAAAATAATACAAAGGTACAGCAAATATGTGGAGACAAAGAAAATATACCCAAAGGAAAGAAAAGGAGGAATCACTAGAAAAGGAACTAAATGAAATGAAGGTAAGTAATTTGTAAGATAAAAATTTCAAAGTGATGGTTATAAGAATGCTCAAACATCTGACTGAGAATTGCAAGCATCTCAATGAGAATTATAAGGACCTGAATGAGAAACACATGAACATGGAGAAGACTCAAAAGGAATTAAAGAATGATATAGCTGAAATAAAGAACACAATGGAAGATTACTACAGTAGACTGGAAGAAACTGAGGACTGAATGAGTGAGTTAGAAAACAAGATAGTAAAAACCACCAAATAAGAGCAGGAACTGGGAAAAAAATTAAGAACCAGGAAAGTTTAAGGGAGCTTAGGGACAACATGAAACAAAGCACTATCCACATAATAAGGGTTTCAGAAGGAGAATAAGCTTAACAAGGAATAGAAAGCTTGTTTGAAAAAATAATGACAGAAAAATTTCCTGACTTAGGGAAGAAAAAAGTCACACAAGTGCAGGAAGCACAAAGAGTCCCAAACAAGATGAACCCCAAAAGACCCAAACCAAGGCACATCATATTTAATTTGAAAATGTTAAAGACAAGGAAAGAATCCTAAAGGCTGCAAGAGAATCAAAGAAAATTACCTACAATGGATCTCCCATTAGACTATCAACTGATTTGTCAATAGAAACACATCAGGCCAGAAAGGAGTGACATCTTCAGAACATTCTACCCCAAATCTACATAATATTCATTCTTCTCAAGTGCACATGGGGAATTTTCAAAGATAGACTACATATTTGGACACAAGCTAAGTCTCTACAAATTCAAGAAGATTGAAATCATATCAAGCATCTTCTCAGATCACAATGGCATAAAATTAGAAATAAACTACAATAAAAACACTCAAAATCAACCAAATGTATGGAGGCTAAATAGCATGCTATTAAACAATGAATGGATTACCAAAGAGATCAAAGAAGACATAAAAATTCCAGAAACAAATGACAATGAAAACTCAATAATCCAAAGACATAGTGAAAGCAATCCTGAGAGGGAAGTTTATAGCACTACAGACTACAGGCATACCTCAAAAAAACAAAAAACAAAACAAACAAAAAAAACACACACAAGAAAAACTTGTAATAAGTCATCTAACCCTACAAACTAAAGATCAGAGTGAAATAAATAACATAGAGACCTCCCCCAAAAACAATACAAAAGATCAATAAAACCAAGAGCTGCTTCTTTGAAAGGATAAATAAGATTCATGAACCTCTAGCCAGACTTACCAAGAAACAGAGAGGACCCAAATAAACAAAATCGGAAACAAAAGAGGTGAAGTAACAACTGACCCCACAGAATTACAAAGGATCATAAAAAATACTATGAATGACTCAATTCTATCAAACTGGACAACCTTGATGAAATGGACATATTCCTAGAAAAATAAAACCTTCCAAAACTTAATCAGGAAGGATCAGAAAACCTGAATATTTTGCCAAAACTGATGAAATTGAAGCAGTAATCAAAACCTGCCAGCAAACAAAGGCCCTGATATGGATGACTTTATAGGGGAGTTTTACCAAACAGTCAAAGGAGAACTAACACCTATCTTCCTCAAACTATTCCAATAAATTCAAGAGGAGGGAACACTTCAAAACTCTTTCAATGAAGCCATAGTGATCAGGCAAGAGAAAGAAATAAAAGACATCCAGATTAGGAAAGTGGAAGTAAAACTGTCATTATTTGCAGATGACATACTATACATAGAAAACCCTAATGATTCCACTAAAAAACTACTAGATTTAATAAATGAATTTGGCAACATAGCAGGATACAAAATTAACACCCAGAAATCTATGGCATTTTATACACCAACAATGAACTCACGGAAATAGAAACAACAACAACAAAAAAATCCCATTTACCATTGCAACAAAAAAATTAAGATACCTAGTAATAAATTTAACCAAGGTTAAAGACCTGTATTTGGAAAACTACAGAATGTTGAACAAAAAGATTGAGCAGGATATAAACAAGTGGAAGAATATACCTTGTCCATGAATTGGTAGAATCAACATCATTGAAATGTCCATACTAACCAAAGCAATCTATAGATTAAGTGCAATACTTATTAAAAAGCCAAAAACATATTTCACAGACACAGAGCAATAACTCTCAAAATTTTTATAGAATTAGAAAAGACACCAAATAGCCTCAGCAATCCTGAGAAAGAAGAACAAAGTTTGAGGGATCACAATACCAGATATGAAGTTATACTTCAAAGCCTCTGTACTCAAAACAGCCTGGTACTGGCACAAAAACAGGCATATAGACCAATGGAACAGAACAGAGAACCCAGAAATTGACTCAAGCCATTATGGTCAATTAATATTGGACAAAGGAGGCAAAACCCTACAATGGAGACAAGATAGTCTCTACAATAAATGGTGTTGGAAAAATTTGACAAATGCATGCAAAAAACAACAACAAAGAAACTAGACCATCCGCTTACACAATACATAAAAATAAACTTAAAATGGACAAAATACTTAAATGTAAGTCGTGAAACCATAAAAATCTTAGAAGAAACCATAGGTAACAAAATCTCAGACATCTCTAATAGCAATATGTTTACCAACACATCTCCCAGGACAGTAAAAATGAAGGAGAAAATAAACAAATGGGACCATCCTAATATATAAAAACCCAGGGTCCGTAACGTCTAAAATGACCGAAGGCTCACCCAAACGCCAGGCTAGGGAGCTGAGGGGGTGTGGCGGGCCTTCAAACTGCAGGCAGCCCTAGCTCAGGCCAGCCAGCACCCCAGAGGTGACCCCCGCCATGATAAGGGAGCATGACTGGCCTTCAAACCACTGGCGGCCTTAGCCCAGTCTGGCCAGTGCCCCAGAGGGGACCCCTGCTAGGATGAGGGTTGTGGCCAGCCTTCAAACTGCTGGTGGCCCCTAGCCCAGGGAGGCCTCCTAGCTGAGGATGCCAGAGTCTGTTCTGGACCTAGGGCCAGTGTCTCACTGCCAGTCTCCGGAGGTTGGAGTGCATCAACCGTCCACCAAAAAGTAGGACCATCGAACTGTTCACAGTCTCAGAGCAGGCACCAGTCAGTGGCTGACGGGGTGGAGGCCAGACCAAAACAAAACAGCAGAAACACCCTGCCCACCTCGGCAGGTACAGCTGCAGTCCACACGGGCCTGGGCAGTGTAGAAAGCGCTACCTTCTCCTGGGTTCTGTGCTGGCACTGCAGCCTTGCTCACCCTCAAGCCCCCCTGAGTTCTAACAGCAAAATGTGTAGGGCATCCTGCAGGATTGTGCCATTCTGGGTGCTTTTGCCCAAAGACACCCTTTGGGATGAATTCAGAGGCACATCTAACTTCCCATGAGACTGGAAGAACCATGTAAAAGGAATTCAACAAAAGCTTTCCACATCTCTGTTTATTCTTTTGAATCCATAAAACGACCTTAACAAAAGCATTCGGGCCACCTAAGAGAGAATGCATTTTCTAGCCAGAGCACGCAGGATTCTTTTGCCCAACAGGTTAAAGGAAGCAGAGAGCTGGCACAGTGGAAATGGCCCTGGTGCCCTATGAAGAAATCACGGGAATGGGGTTGCAGAAATTCCACAAGCCTCTTGCCACCTTCTCCTTTGCAAACCACACCATCCAGATCCACCAGGACTGGAGGCAATTGGGAGTCACAGCCGTGATTTGGGACATAGTAAGAAAATCCTAGAGGGCCTCTGAAAACATCTGCCATTGATTATAAGATTGGTCTTCATTTAAAAAGAAATAAAAAAAAAACAGCTTTGTTGAGGTATAATTCATATACTGTACATGTCACCTAAAGTGTACAATGAACCAGTTTTTTTTAAGTAAATTCGGAGTGGTACAACCATCACCATGCTCAATATTTAAATGTTTTCACGAACCCATCCCCTCCAAAAAAAAAACTTCTACCCACTAGAATCACTTTCCTGATCATCTTCCCCAAAATAGATTGCATTTTAAGGAAATGAAAGTAAAGGTAAGTTTTAAGGAAATGAAAAGTAAAGGTAAGTAAATGAAGGTAAAGGAAAGTTGAGGGAAGTTAAAATACTGCACAAAGGATATTGTAAAATGACAAAGTGGAGATCATGTGTTTTCTTTTTTTTTAATTTTTAATTATTTCAGAAAGAAAGGGAGAGGGAGAGAGAGATAGAAACATCCTATATAATAAAGAGGTAATATGCAAATTGACCATCATGCCCTCACACAAGATGGCCGCCCCCATGTGGTCACAAGATGGCCACCACAAGATGGCTGGCAGGGGAGGGCAGTTGTGGGCTATCAGGCCAGCAGGGGAGGGCAGTTAGGGGTGACAAGGCCAGCAGGGAAGAGCAGTTGGGGACAACCAAGCCTGCAGGGGAGGGAGGGCAGTTGGGGGGGGGGGACCAGGTCTGAAGGGGAAGGCAGTTAGGGGTGACCAGGCTGGCAAAGGAGGGCAGTTGGGGGAGACCAGGCCTGCAGGGGAGGGCAGTTAGGGGCAACTGGGCTAGCAGGGGAGGGAGGGCAGTTGGGGGCAACCATTCCAGCAAGGGCGGGCAGTTGGGGGGGACCAGGCCTGCAGGGGAGGGCAATTGTGGGCAACCAAGCTAACAGGGGAGGGCTGTTAGTGGCAATAGGGCTGGCAGGGGAGGGCAGTTGGGGGCAATCAGGCCAGCAGGGGAGCAGTTAGGCATCAATCAGGCTTGCAGGGGAGTGGTTTGGGGTGATCAGGCTGGCAGGCAGAAGCCATTAGGGGCAATCAGGTAGGCATGCAGGCGAGTAGTTGGGAGCCAGCAGTCCTGGATTGTGAGGGGGATGTCCACCTGCCAGTTTAGGCCCCTAAATTGATAGTCAGACATCCCACGAGGTGTCCCAGATTGGAGAGGGTGCAGGCTGGGCTGAGGGACACCCCCCCCCCCCCCCCAGTGCACAAATTTCTTTCACCAGGCCTCTAGTCAATGATAAGGATCACTAATCAGCTGCCTCCCGCAGGCCCCCTATTGGGGATCAAGTCCGTAACCTAGGCATGTTCCCCTCACCAGAATCAAACCTGGGACCCTTCAGTCCACAGGCCGATGCTCTCTCCATTAAGCCAAACCAGCCAGGGCCATGTGTTTTCTTTACGTTCTGCATGGTTGTAATGGTCCCCAAATCTATACAAATAAAAGGATAATATGCTAATAAGAGTGGACGTCTTCCGGACGTCCTTCCAGACAAAACTGCAGCGGCTGTGAGGGCCGAGGTTCAGGCAGCCGTGGGCACCTGAGAAGGGCTGAGGCTCAGGCTGGCAGTGGCAGCAGCAGTGGGGTAATGGGGGCGGTGCCTTCCCTTGATCTGCCAGGTTGCCTCTCGTGGAGGGAGGCCAGACTGGGGGCCAAGGCAGAGGCAGTTAGGGGTGATCAGGCCAGCAGGGGGCCAAGTTAGGTTTGATCAGGCTGGCCAGGGGGGCAAGGAGGGGTGATCAGGCCAGCAGGGGTGCAAGGTAGGGGTGATCAACCTGGCAGGCAGAGGGGTTAGGGGCAATCAGGCAGGCAGGCAGGCTAGCAGTTGGAGTCAGCGGTCCTGGATTGCAAGACGGATGTCAGACTGCCAGCAGTTGGACATCCCCCGAGGGGTCCCAGATTGGAGAGGGTGCAGGCTGGGCTGAGGAAACCCCCTCCGTGCACGAATTTCATGCACCGGGCCTCTAGTATCAAAATAAAAAGCTTCTGCACAGCAAAAGATACCATCAACAACATAACAAGAGAGCCCACTGAATAGAAGAACATATTTGCCAACGATACATCTGAAAAGTAGTTAATTTCCAAAATTTATAGAGAACTCATACAACTAACCTAAAGAAGATAAACAATCCGATTTAAAAATAGGCAAAGGACCTGAATAGATAATTCTCCAAAGTGGATATATCTGATATTATTCGTGGCTGGTTATTTCTCACTATCACACGTTTGAATATTAGGTTCCACTCTGTTCTGCCTGGTGGAGTTTATGCTGAGAAATTGTATGAAATTCTAATGGGTTTTCCCTTGTAGGTCACTTCCTTTTCCCTGGCTGCTTTGAGAAGTTTTTCTTTGTTGTTAATTTTTGATGACTTAGTTACCAAGTGCCTTTGAGAGGGCCTCTTTGGGTTGAGGAAACTGGGTGTTCTCTTTACTTCTTGGATTTGAGGATCGAGTTCTTTCCATAGATTTGGGAAATTCCCATTCACTATTTCTTTTAATAGACTCTCCATTACATGGCCCCTCTCTTCCTCCTCTGCAATGCCTATGATTGTGATATTACTTTTTCTGATGGAGTCAGAGAGGTCTCAAAGAGCTCTCTCATTTTTATTCTCAGCTCCCTCTCTTTTCCCTCTGTGTCATTTCTTGATTATTATCTTCAATATCACTAGTTCTTTCCTGTAACTGGTTGGTTCTGTTTCCTATGCTCAACAATTAACTCTTAATCTCCTCTGTTTCTCCTGGCTGAAGGTAGTGTCTGCTACCGCTGGCTTTCTCCCCTCTCCAGAATTGCTTCATTTTCAGTATTTCTGATTGATTCTTTTTTTAAAGCTTCAATTTCCTTGGAGAAATAGTCCTATTTGTTCATTGATTTGTTTTCTGAGTGCACTGAATTGCCTGTCAGCATTTTCTCACATCCCAAGAATTTTCAGAACTGCAATCTTGAAATCTCTGTCATTTATCACATCATTCCATGTGTTCCAGCCTGCTTTCTGGAATTTTTCATTTTCCTTCTGGTCATCATCATTACTGTGGTTCTTTATGGTATTTGCTGCCTCTGTTTTTCTCATTTATCTCTGAAGGGGTCTTTCTGCTATATTCAAGTAAATGGCACTGAATTGCAAGATTTTTACACTGTGGTCTCCTAGATTTGAGCCTCCAAAGCTTCTGTAGGACAGTATCAGCTGTGCTGCTTGGGGGTGGGGTTTGTTTTGACCTCACTGTAATTGTGACTCCTGACCTCTGCAAAGTTCTGCCCTAAGCACCCCTCCTGGGGATCAGTCACAGAGGGAAACAGCAATTCTACTGCAACTACTCTCGGTTTACAGATAATAGGGTCCTGGGGCTAACTCCAAGGGCAACAGGAGGCGAATTTTGGGAGTGCAAACAGCAGCAGGGCTCCGTGATCACTCTTTGCTCTCACAGATCCTGGGAGTGACTCAGATCCTATTTGCTGCTCTTGCCATGCAGCTTGCCCTACTGGGCTACTCCACCCCCCCACTCCGCGCCCCCCAAGGAACTGCCTGCTACAGCTTGCAGGACTATGTTTGTGGCCATCTGCGCTTTCCTCCCTTCTTGTTTCCCTGTTTATTTCTGGTTGCCCACCTTTAGGTGTTTCAGTGTGCGTGTGTCTTTCTTTGTTGAGCAGGGACTTGGCTGTGGAATTATAGGTGGCTACGTTGTTGAAATGTCACGGGGAGAGGAAAAGATGTGCCTTTACACTTCCCTTCCTCTGATGTCACTCCCAGTTGGTAGTTTGCATTTTTTATTATTATTAATTTTTAAAAATCTTTATTGTTAAAATAAATATTTTATTGTTGAAAGTATTACATATGTCCCCTTTTTATTTTTATTTTTTGTACTGCTTTTGTGTGGTTTGGGTATCAGGGTAATACGAAATTTATAAAATAAATTTGGAAGTATTTTCTTCTTTTTTATGGAAGAGATTGTAAAATATTAATTGTAATTCTTTTAAATGTTTGGTAGAATTCTACTTTGAAACTATTTAGGGCTGAAAATTTATTTTTGGGGAGTTTTAAAATTACGAATTCAACATAGTTGCAGGGCTATAAACTTACCTACTTTTTTTAGTTATGGTAGTTTTTGTTTTTCAAAGAATTAGTTTTATTTAAATTGTCAAATTTATGTATATATAATTATTTATGGTAATCATACAATTCTTTTGATGTCTACAAGGTTTAGTGATATCTTGGGTTTTATTTCTGATGTTGATAATTTGTGTCTTTTCCTTTTTTAAAAAATTCTAGAGGTGGAAGAGGGCACAGAAGGGATAAAAGGTGATGGGAAAATAAAATTAAAAAAATGAAATAAATATTAATAGAGGTTTGCCTTTTTTAAATCTTTTCAAAGAATCAGCTCTTTGTTTAATTGATTTTATTCTATTATTTTTTCTGCTCATGTTCCTTGATTTATGCCCTTTCTTACTTTGAAAACAAAATGTGAGGTGTTTGAGTCCAAGTTCGTTGTCTCACAAAATTGAAGAATGAAGTCCCGGACAAAAATGGTTACCGGGAGCAAAGTCTGAGAGAAACCAGCCCTGGAAAAGGCGCAGCTGGGGTTCCAGGAGCAGCCAGTGTCCAGGGCTTCCTCTCCATGTTACAGCCGGGTGTGAAAGTCTATTAGTCCATGTGTAGAGCCCACATGGCCAGAAGCTACGTGGGTGTAGGGGATCCCATCTCCTGCCAGCCATAGGAGCGCCCAGTGCACTGGGGGTGAGAGAGGGCAAGAGGAAGCAGGTGATTTTTAATGTAGGGGGGTGGATACAGCTTTGCTACTAGCTCCTGATTGGTCTTTTCAAAGAATTCTGCCCTTAGTGACATCCTTGGGATTGGTTATACACCTCGCTGCCTTGTGATTGGTTATCTGCAAGTTGCTTGTCTTAGCAAACAATCTATACATTTTAAAGATTGTCTCTCACTGCATGCCCTTCTTTCCACATTTAGCTGGGTTGCCTTAGCAATTCCAGCTATTTGGGTTCCGGGTTTTGTTTCCTCCCCCAACCCCATGGTCCCAATTCCTGACTACCTAGCTGCTCTCTGTCTCCTCAGTGTCATACATTCTTCATTCCTTTCTTGGGGTTTATTTTTTTATCCAAGGTTCTTATGTGAGTGCTTTGATTATTGACAAGATTTTTTCTCATTTCTAACATATACCTTCAATACTATAAATTTGCTTTTCAGCACAGTTTTCACTGCAACCCACAGTAATAAAAGAGAGAAAGATGAACTTTTATGTATTGTATTTTCTTTTTAACTCAGTTCAGTGTATCTTTTTCATATACCATTAAACTTCCTCTTTGATTCATGGATTATTTAAAGTATTCAGGTTAGGAGATATCCTTGTGTTTTTTTTTTTCTATTTATTTTTAATTTGATTCCACTGGATCAGAGACCATATTCCATATAGTTTTAATTATTTTAAATTGGTTGAGATTTGTTTTATGGGGCAGAATATGCTCTATCTTGTTATACATTCAACGGGTGCTTGAAAATAGTGTGTATTCTGTAGTTTGGTTGTGTGTTCAGCAAAGGTCTATTAAATCATCTTGATTGATAGAGTTAAAATCTTCTATATCCTTGTTGATTGCCTCTCTAGTTTTCCTATCAATTGTCGAGAAAGGGATGTTGAAATATCCACCTACAATTGTGGGTTTGCTTATTTCTCCTTTAATTTTTGTGAATTTTATTTTACATATTTTTCATCTCTGTTGTTGGTGCAAACACATGCTGGATTACTATATCTTCTTGGTTTGTTGACTCTTTTGTCATTATACTAGTCACGATGCACAAAATTTATGCAAGAGTAGGCCTTCCTTCCCCCGGCTGCCAGCACCAGCTTCCCTCTGGCACCCGGGACCTGGGCTTCCCTCACAGCTCCAGTTTCATCTGGAAGGACATCTGATCTAATTAGCATATTATACTTTTATTATTATAGATAATGTTCCTCGCACAATCTGGAAATTTTCTTTGCTGTGAACTCTATTTTATGTGATAAAAATATAGGCACTACTGCTTTCATTTGATTTACACTTGCATGACATATACTTTTGAATCCTTTTACTTTTAACCTACTTATATCATTACATTTGAAGGGAATTTCTTGTAGATAACATATAGTTGGGTCATGTTTTCAAATTCACTTTTTCAGTATCTGTATTTTAATTGGTATAGGTAAACAATTTACATTTAATGTATTTACTGATATATGTATAGTCTAGAGGCCCAGTGCATGAAATTTGTGCACTGGAGATGGGGGTCCCTCAGCCCGGCCTGTGCCCTCTCACAGTCCAGGACCCCTTGGGGGATGTCCACCTGTTGGATGTCCTAAGCCAGCAGTCAGACAACCCTCTTGTAGTCTGGGGTTCTCGCAGTCCAGGTCTCCTCACTCCTTACCGCCTGCCTGCAGTGGAGGTGGGAGAGGCTCCTGCCACCACTGCTGCATTCGCCAGCCATGAGTCCGGTTTCTGGCTGTGCAGCGCTCCCTCTGTGGGAGTGCACTGACCACCAGGGGGCAGCTCCTGCATTGAGCATCTGCCCTCTGGTGGTCAGTGCACATTATAGCGACTGGTCGTTCTGCCAGTTGTTCTACCATTTGGTTGATTTGCATATAAGGGTTTTATTATATAGAAAAGCTTACATTTGCCATTTTATTTTTGTTGTTGTTTTTTTGTGTGTGTTTTCTGTTTTTTTTCGACCTTCCTATGGGTTATTTGACCATTTTTTTATAATTCCATTTTTATTTGTTTGTGGTGTTTTTGAGTGTATCACTTTGAATAGCTCTTTCAGTACTTGCTATATGTATTACAATTTATATATACACTAGAGGCCCGCTGCATGAAATTCGTGCAAGAGTAGGCCTTCCTTCCCCCAGCTTCTGGCACCAGCTTCCCTCTGCCACCCAGCACCTGGGCTTCCCTTGCAGCCCTGGCTTCATCCAGAAGGATGGAAGGACGTCTGGTCTAATTAGCATATTATGCTTTTATTATTATAGATAACTTGGTTGACTAGTGCCTTCACTTTAGCAGTTCCAGTGAAGTACAGAAACATTACTTTCATTTATGCCTTTATTCCTTCAATTTATAAAAGAAGTATTTAAACTATTTCTTCTACATATATTTAGAATCACATAATACAGTGTTATGATTTTTACTTCCACAATAAAACATAATTTAGACAACTAAAGAGAAGGAAAAGTCGATCATATTTACCCATTTTTGCTTCCCAGGATCTTTCTTTATTCCTGATGTTCCAGGGTTTCTTCCTTATTGATTTCCATTCTTTTAAGAGCATTTCCTTTAGCTATTCTTTTAGTATAGGTCTTCTGGCAACAAATTCTCTTAGTTTTCCTTCATCTGAGACTGTCTTGTTTCCCTTTTATATCTGAAGTATAGTTTTAGTATACATAAAATTGTGGGTTCATGGTTCTTTTCTTTTAGCACTTAAAAAGTGTTGTGCCATTGCCTTCTGTATCCATGATTTCTGCTGAGAAATACTTATTTGAATTGCCTTTTCCTTATAGATAAGGTTTTATTTATCTCTGCCTGGTTTTTAAAAAAATAAATAACTATAATTTATTAAGTGCATACTATACAAGAGTGTTTAACTCTAATGTTCAGAATACTCAAATTTATAGATGAGTAAACTAAAGTTTAGAAAAATTGAGAAATTCACCTAAAACCACAAAATTAGAGAGTGGCAGAGGTCTGATTGAACCAGATCTGTCTCAGTCCAAAACTCAGCCTCTGTCATATGTCTTGGTGTGGATATCTTTGGATTTATCCTGTTTAAGATTCATTCGGCTTTTTCAATCTGTAGGTTTATGTCTTTAGCCAAATTTAAGAAGTTTTCAGCTATTATTATTATTATTATTATTATATGATAAATTTTGCACTGTTCTTTTTTTAAAAAATTTTTATGTGCCCTGACAGGGGATCAAACTCATGACCTTGGCATATCAGGATGATGCTCTAACCAACTGAGCTACCTGGCCAGGGCTCAGGTATTATTATTTCTTGACTACTTTTTCAGCCTTACTTTCCTTCTCTTCTTTCCATATATCAATGACATGTATAGTAGATATTTCATTATAGTTATACTAGTGGCCTGGTGCACGAAATTCATACACTCAGGGGGGGTCCCTCAGCCTGACCTGTGCCCTCTTGCAGTCTGGGAGCCCTCGGGGGATGTCTGACTGACAGCTTAGACCCACTACCTGCAGCAGTTGGACATCCTTAGCACTGCTGCAGAGGCAGGAGAGGCTCCCGTCACTGCTGCTGTGCTCACCAGCTGTGAGCCCAGCTTCTGGCCGAGTGGCACTCCCACTGTGAGAGCGCACTGACCACCAGTGGGCAGCTTCTGCATTGAGTGTCTGCTCCCTGGTGCGCATCATAGCAATTAGTAGTTCTGCTGTTTGGTCAATTTGCATATTAGCCTTTTATTATATAGGATGTCCCAACAATTTGTTTTTCAGTGTATTTACTCTCTCTTCAGCTTTAGTAATTTATATTGTTCTATCTTTCAGTTCACTGATTCTTTCCTCTGTCCCTCTATTCTGCCACTGAACCCACACATTGAGTTTTAAATTTTGATTATTATAGTTTTCAGTTATAAAATTTGCATTTGGTGTTTTTTTGTTTTCTACATCTTCTACTTTGCTGACATTTTCTAGCTTTTATTTGTTTCAAGTGTGTTTGTATTTGCTTCTTGGAGCTTTTTAATGATAGTTACTTTAAAATCATTGGCCGAAAATTCTAACATCTGTTTTCTGAATGGTGTTATCTTTTGATTGTATCTTTTTATTCAGTTTGAGATCTGTGTCTTCATATGATTTTTTAATTGACATTGGCTATTTTGTTATGATATTCTGGATATTACTTAAACCTTATGTTTTAGTGGGTTTAATTCTGCTTTTATAGGGAAGGTGGTGCACCTCTTTATTATTTGACATCTGAGGAGGATAGTTCCTTGTTACTTCTGGGTGGTGGTGAGATTACTGGCTCTCTTCTAGGCCTTCACTGATTTCTTCTTGGCTGGAAGGAGTAGCAGTGCCTCATTATCGTCACCTTCACTGACACCATGGGGAGAGATGTCCTTTCTATGGTATTGGTGAGCTACTAGGTCTTATCTAATATCACTCCATCCAGGGAGAAAAAGGGCACCTAGTTCCTACCAGGTAGGGATATAAGTGCAGGTTTTCTGTGTGGTTTGCATTGACACTGAGGTAGGGTGGCTTATTATCACCTAGCAGAGATAAGTGTCCTGGTAACTTGCTCTGTTTTCTGTGATACAACTTTGGTGTGGGGCCTTTAGTTGCTTCAGTATAGCCTGCCAAGGGTGG
The DNA here is from genome assembly GCF_027574615.1 of Eptesicus fuscus. Lineage (NCBI taxonomy): Eukaryota > Metazoa > Chordata > Mammalia > Chiroptera > Vespertilionidae > Eptesicus > Eptesicus fuscus. The sequence continues at coordinate 9,045,931 of NC_072480.1, read as the reverse complement.
AAGTCTAAGGTTTCTACAGCATTTGCTGAATGGATCACAGTTTATTTTGTGGTATTTGGTTGGAGAAGGATTGTTACTATGTAAAAATCATCTGTTTTCCTGTGCTGGTCTTTTCCTGATCCTTTGGCTAGAGAGAGGCTTTTGTTGGTGTTTGCAAGTTTCTGTCTTCTCTGGCACCTAGTCTGGGTTATACAAGACTGAAAGAAAACGCAGGGAACTCACCTGTTCTATTCATCTATACTGAGAGCAGCAGCACCATGGCTTATTACCTACTCAGTGGGGATGGTGGAAGCAGAGGCTTTGAAAGGGGTGTTTGAATAGACTGATATTGTGGGAGATGGTTACTGTATAGATTCTTATGATTTGTAAGAAATATTACCTTATTCGTTATTGTGTTCCATTTGTGAGAGGAAAAAAAACACGCCAGTTATTTAGTTTAGCAGTACTTGGGAAGTCTGAAAACAATGTAGAAATGAATAAATTAAATATGAAGGGATATGAGAAAATAGACTGAATATTTTAGACTATAAGAGATCAAATTTAAAGTTGTAAATAAATCATGGATAGTAATAATCTTCAATAATAAACGAGGAAGAAATACCACATGAAATGAATTTACGAAGATAACTGAAAACTATCAAATTCCATATGTGTTGCTAAACTATATTAGTTCTAAGATGCAATCTATTAATCATAGCCTACTTAGTCAGAATATGTTCATTACAGATTCCTGACAAATTACAACTGCAATTTCCCTGTCAGAAGTTTGACATTCTTTATAATATTTACTGTGCCTTTTTAACAGTGTTTAAAAATAAGTTAGATTCCTGCAAATGTAATTAGGTTAAAGATGTTCTATCTCTAATAAAAACTCTCTAATTCAGTGGTTCTCAACCTTCCTAATGCTGCGACCCTTTAATACAGTTCCTCATGTTGTGATGACCCCCAACCATAAAACTATTTTTGTTGCTACTTCATAACTGTAATTTTGCTACTGTTATGAATCATAATGTAAATATCTGTGTTTTCTGATGGTCTTAGGCGACCCTGCTAGCGGTTCTCAACCTGTGGGTCACGACAGATATATGGAAAATGAGAGAATTTACCACCACCAAGGTTGAGAACCGCTGCTGTAGATATTTACATTATGATTCATAACAGTAGCAAAATTACAGTTATGAAGTAGCAACAAAAATAGTTTTATGGTTGGGGGTCACCATAACATGAGGAACTGTATTAAAGGGTCACGGCATTAGGAAGGTTGAGAACCACTGCTCTAATTGAACAGAGAGGTGTTTTCTATAAACTCTTTCCAGTTCCTTGATAGTTTCTCCTCTCTCCTCCCTCAATTTCTCTTATATAGCCTCTGTCATTTTCCTCCTTAATTAACTATTTATTACAGGCCTACCATTTTCCTCCTTTGATGGTAATTTATAAAACTAAGTGAAAAACCACAATTCTCTGGAGCATTATTCAATACATTGAGTTTGGCTCAAATAAACTCACAAATTATTTACAGGTTTGAATGTTTCTTATGTTAACACTATTGTTGTCTTTTTAAAAATGCTTTTACCTCCAAAGGATGTGTTTCTCCCACATCAATGTTTCTCTCTGTCTCTCCCTCTCTCTTCCACTCTCCCTAACAATCAATGGAAAAATATCCTCAGATGTGGATTAATAAACAAAAATATTTTAAAAAGCACTACTTGATGAAGCCCTAGCCAGTTTGGCTCAGTGGATAGAACATCAGTCTGCGGACTGAAGGGTTCCAGATTCCAGTCAAAGGCACATGCTCAGGTTGTGGGCTCGATCCCCGGTGTGGAGCATGGAGGAAGCAGATGTTTCTATCTCTCTCCCACTCTCCCTTCCTCTCTGAAATCAATAAACATATATTTTTAAAAAATGCTTTTACCTCTTTTACCTTTATGTTATATTTTAATGTTTTTAAGACCCTATTCTGAACAAGAGGTGCACTTTTGAGCTTCTATCTGTCTGTTAGTGATTTTATATTTTTTGTTTGAGATAAAGAGCCATTTTGGCATTTCTTATAATGCAGGTCTTGGTGGTGGTAAATTCTCTAATTTTCCATATATCTATAAAAGCATTTATTTCTCTTTCATACATAAAGAATAACTTTTCTAGATATATTATTGTTTGAGGTCTTCTCTCTTTAAATAATTTTAATATTTGATTCCACTCTCTCCTAAGTTATAGGATTTCTGCTGAAAAATCTGATGATAAATAGGGTTTGCTCTATAAGTCACTGTCTTTTTTCCTTGAGTGCCTTGAGAATTCTTTCTTTGTCAATAATTTTTGATAGTTTTAATATAATGTGCCTTGGAAAAGCCCTTTTTGCATTGAGAGAATTAAGTATTCTGTTAACTTTGTGGATTCATGTATCCACTTCTTTCCATAGGTTTGGGAAGTTATCATCAATTATTTGTTTGAATAGACTCACTGGTTCCTTCTCCCTCTGGTATACACATTATTCTTATATTGATCTTTTTAATGGAGTATGTTCTTATAGAGTTCTTTCATGTTTCCTCTCCCTTTATTTTTCTCTATTCCACTTGAATAATTTCTATATTTCTATTGTCAATCTCACTATTTCCCCCTCCAGCTATTCTACTGTATTTCCTAAACTTGCTATTTCATTCTTTGTCATTTATTGAGCTTTTTAGATCCATCATTTCTGTTTGATTTTTTTCTTATAGTTTTAATATCTTTGGTGATGTACTTTTTTTTAATAATTATTTTTTTTCATTTTTTTATTAAGGTATTATATGTGTACATATCTTATCATTGCCCCCCCACCCCCCCCACCCCCCAGTGTTTTGCGTGTCTCACCCCCCAGTGTTTTGCGTCCATTGGTTATGCTTATATGCATGCAAACAAGTCCTTCGGTTGATCTCTTATCTCCCCCACCTCTTCCTAACCTTTCCGCTGTAATTTGACAGTCTGTTTGATGCTTTACTGTTTCTGTATCTACCTTTTTGTTCATCAGTTTATAATGTTCTTTATAATCCATAAATGAGTGAGATCATGTGGTATTTTTCTTTCATTGACTGGCTTATTTCACTTAGCATAATGTTCTCCAATTCCATCCAGGTTGCTGCAAATGGTAAGAATTCCTTCTTTTTTTATGGCAGCATAGTATTCCACTGTGTAGATGTACCACAGTTTTCTGATCCAGTCATCTGCTGACGAGCACCTAGGCTGTTTCCAAATATTAGATATTGTAAATTGTGCTGCTATGAATATAGGAGTGCATATATCCTTTCTGATTGGTGTTTCTAGTTTCTTAGGATATATTCCTAGGAGTGGGATTACTGGGTCAAATGGGAGTTCCATTTTTAGTTTTTTGAGGAAACTCCATACTGTTCTCCACAGTGGCTGCACCAGTCTGCATTCCCACCAGCAGTGCATGAGTGTTCCTTTTTATCCGCATTCTCACCAGCACATGTCGTTTGTTGATTTGTTGATGATTGCCATTCTGACAGGTGTGAGATGGTACCGCATTGTCTTTTTGATTTGCATCTCTCGGATAATTAGTGACTTTGAGCATGTTTTCATGTGTCTCTTGGACTTCCTTCTGTCTTCTTTCGAAAAGATTCTATTTAGGTCCATTGCCCATTTTTTTATTGGATCATTTATCTTCCTTTTATTAAGTTGTGTAAGCTGTCTGTAGATGTTGGAGACTAAACCTTTATCAGTGATAACATTTGCAAATATGTTCTCCCATAGAGTGGGCTTTCTTGTTGTTTTGTTGATGGTTTCTTTTGCTGTAAAAAAGCTTTTTATTTTGATGTAGTCTCATGTGTTTATTTTCTCTTTAGCTTCCATTGCCCTAGGGGCAGTATCAGTTCTTTCGGCATATGTCTGAGATTTTGCTGCCTATGGATTCCTCTAGTATTTTTATGGTTTCCCAGCTTATGTTTAAGTCCTGTATCCATTTTGAGTTTATTTTTTGTGTATGGTGTAAGTTGGTGATCTAGTTTCATTTTTTTGCATGTATCTGTCCAATTTTCCCAACACCATTTATTGAAGAGACTAGAAGCCTATTGCACTAAGTTTCGTGTAATAGACTTTCATCTGGCTGCAGGCACCAGTTTTCTGCCAGCAGCAGTTTTCCTCTGGCCACCCGCCGATCAGAGCGCCTCCCGCCAGAGCGATCGGCTATCCCGAGAGGAACTTCGATCGGGAGGCGCTCCGATGGCAGGTGGCCAGAGGAAAACTGGTGCCGGCAGTCACGCAATCGGCCACCCCGAGTTCCGCCACCAGCGTCTTCCGCGGGCCGCATGGGTCCTTCCGCAGTGTTGGCCGTTTAGGCTGGCGGGAGGAGCGGGGGTCGGGGACTCGCGAGTTCCCGCTCCCCGCTCCTACCGCCAGCCAATCGGCCACCCTGAGTCCCGCCCCCCACGCCTCCAGCCGGCCCAATCGTGGGCGTAGCGGAATGATGCAATTTGCATATTACCTTTTTATTATGTAGGATTGTCTTGATTCCATTGTATGTTCATGCCTCCTTTGTCAACTATTAATTGAGCATAGTGGTTTGGGTTGATATCTGGATTCTCTATTCTATTCCATTGATCTATATGTCTGTTCTTGTGCCAGTACCATGCAGTTTTGAGAACACTGGCTTTGTAATACAGCTTGAAATCTGGTATTGAGATCCCTCCTACTTTGTTCTTCTTTCTCAGGATTGCTGTGGCTATTCAGGGTCTTTTGTTATTCCAGATGAATTTTTGGAGAGTTTTTTCTAAATCTGTGAAATATGCCATTGGTATTTTAATGGGGATTGCATTGAATCTATAGATTGCTTTGGGTAGTATGGACATTTTAATGATGTTGATTCTACCAATCCATGAACATGGTATGTTCTCCCATCTGTTTACGTCTTCCTCTATCTCTTTTTTCAGTGTCCTATAGTTTTCCGCGTATAGGTCTTTTACCTCCTTAGTTAAGTTTATTCCTAGATATTTTAATTTTTTTGGTGTGATCATAAATGGCATTGCTTTTTTAGTCTCTCTTTCTGTAAGTTCACTATCGGTGTATAGAAAGGCCATAGATTTCTTGGCGTTAATTTTGTATCCTGCTACATTGCCAAATTCATTTATTAAGTCTATTAGTTTTTTGATGTAGTCTTTCCGGTTTTTTATGTACAATATCATGTCATCTGCAAATAAAGACAGCTTTTACTTCTTGTTTTCCAATTTGGATGCTTTTTATCTCTTCTTCTTGTCTAATTGCAATGGCTAATACTTACAGTAGTTTGTCAAACAGGAGTGTGAGAATGGGCATCCGTGTCTTGTTCCTTTTCTTATAGAAAATGGTTTTAGTTTTTGCCCATTGAGTATGATATTAGCTGTGGATTTATCATATATAGCTTTTATTATGTTGAGGTCTGATCCTTCTATTCCCACCTTGTTGAGAGCTTTTATCAAGAAAGGGTGTTGGATTTTGTCAAATGCTTTTCTGCATCAATTGATATGACTATGTGATTTTTATCTTTCAATTTGTTTATGTGATGTATCACGTTTATTGATTTGCGGATATTGTACCATCCTTGCATTCTTGGGATAAATCCTACTCAGTCATGGTGTATGATCTTTCTGATGTACCTCTGGAGCCGATTTGCTAGAATTTTGTTGAGGATTTTGGCATCTATGTTCATGAGGGTTATTGGCCTATAATTCTCTTTCATTGTGTTGTCTTTATCTGGTTTTGGTGTTAGGATGATGCTGGCTTCATAGAAGGAACTTGGAAGTGTTCTTTCCTCTTGAATTTTTTTGGAATAGTCTAAGGAGGATAGGTTTTAGTTCTTCCTTGAATGTTTGGTAAAACTCTCCTGTGAAGCTGTCTGGCCCCAGGCTTTTGTTTGCCGGAAGCTTTTTGATGACTGCTTAAATTTCTTTCGTAGTTATTGGCCTATTGAGCTATTTTGATTCCTCCTGATTGAGTTTTGGAAGGTTATATTTTTCCAGGAATATGTCCATTTCCTTCAGGTTGTCTAGTTTGTTGGAACAGAGTTGTTCATAGTATTTTTAAACAATCCTTTGTATTTCAGCGGGGTCTGTTGTTATTTCACCTCTTTCATTTCTGATTTTGTTTATTTGGGTCCTCTCTCTTTGCTTCTTGGTGAGCCTGGCTAGGGGTTCAGCAATCTTGTTTATCCTTTCAAAGAACCAGCTCTTGGTTTTGTTGATCTTTTGTATTGTTTCTTTGGTCTCTATGTTGTTTATCTCTGCTCCGATCTGGGATTTTCTTGTTGCTCTTTTCTAACTCTGAGTTGTAGGGTTAGGTAATTTATTACCATTGTTTCTTGTTTTTTTGCAGTAGGCTTGTAGAGCTATGATCTTCCCTCTCAAGACTGCTTTCATTGAGTCCCATAGATTTTGGATTGTTGTGTTTTCATTGTCATTTGTTGCCATGATTTTTTTAAAATATATTTTATTGATTTTTCACAGAGAGGAAGAGAGAGGGATAGAGAGTTAGAAACATCGATGATAGAGAAACATCGATCAGCTGCCTCTTGCACAACCCCTACTGGGGATGTGCCCACAACCAAGGTACATGCCCTTGACTGGAATCGAACCTGGGACCTTTCAGTCAGCAGGCCGAAGCTCTATCCACTAAGCCCAACCGGTTTCGGCGCCATGATGTTTTTTATTTCTTCCTTGATCTCTGTGTTAACCCAGTCATTGTTTAATAGCATGCTGTTTAGTCTCCATGTGTTTGATTTCTTTGGATTGTTTTTATTGTAGTTGATTTCCAGTTTTATGCCACTGTGATCTTAGAAGATGCTTGATATGATTTCTATCTTCTTGAATTTGAAGAGACTTTGCCTATCTCCCAACATATGGTCTATCTTTGAAAATGACCCATGTGCACTTGAGAAGAATGCATAATCTGTGGCTTTGGAGTGAAATGTTCTGAAGATGTCAATTAATTCCATCTGGTCTAGTGAGTCCTTTAGGATTGATGTTTCTTTGCTGATTTTTTGTTTAGAGGATTTGTCCAATGGTGATAGTGGGGTATTAAAGTCTCCTACTCTGATTGTATTGCTGTCAACCTCTTCCTTGATATCATCCAGGAGGTTTTTTTTATGTATTTGGGTGCTCCTGGTTTGGGTGTGTATATGTTTACCAGAGTTATTTCTTCTTGTTGGATTTCTCCCTTTAGTATTATGAAGTGGCCTTCCTTATCTCTTTATGTCCTTCACTTTGAGATCTAATTTGTCAGATATAAGTATTGCTACCCCAGCTTTTTTTTTTTTCATTCCCATTCGCCTGGAAAACCTTTTTTCATCCCTTCACCCTCGGTCTGTTTGCGTCTTTTTTTCTGAGGTGAGTTTCTTGTAGATTGCAGATATATGGGTCTTGTTTTCTTATCCAATCCGTTACCCTATGTCTTTTGATTGGGGCATTTAATCCCTTTACATTTAAAGTTATTATTTATAGGTACTTATTTGTTGCCATTTTTATTCTTCACCCCTGTGTTCCTTCTTTGCTTCCTATTTCTTTCTTTTTTTTTTTTTCCAGCAGACCCTTTAGCATTTCTTGCATTGCTGGTTTGGTGGTGATAAATTCCCTTAGTCCTTTTTTGTCTGTGAAGCTCCTGATTTCACCTTCAATTTTGATTGATAGCCTTGCTGGGTACAGTATTCTTGGATTCAGACCCTTCCTTTGCATGACTTTGTATATTTCATTCCATTCCCTTTTGGCCTGATGAGTTTCTGTTGAGAAATCAGTTGCTAGTCTGATGGGGGTTCCTTTGTATGTCACTTTCTGTCTCTCTCTGGCCGCTTTTAAGATTCTTACTTTGTTGTTGGTTTTTGCCAGTTTAATTATAATGGGCCTTGGCATCGGTCTTTTGGGGTTCATTTTGCTTGGGACTTTGTGAGCTTCTTGGATTTGTCTGGGTTTTTTCTTCCCTATATCAGGGAAGTGTTCTGTCATTATTTCTTTAAACAGGTTTTCTATTCCTTGCTCAGTTTCCTTTCCTTCTGGAACCCCTATTATTGCAGATGTTGTTTTGTTTCATGTTGTCCCAAAGTTCCCTTAGGCTCTCCTCCTGCTTTTTTTTTTTTTTTTTTTCTGGAAGCTGCTCTACTTGGGTATTTTTTCCCATCTTGTCTTCTAGCTCACTGATGTGGTCCTCTGCTTCTTCTTGTCTACTCTTGATGCTTTCTATTGAGTTCTTTACAGCAGCAATGTCATTTTTTATTTCTTCTTGGTTCTTCTTCATTTCCTCTTGGTTCTTACTCATATTGTCAAATTTGTCTTCCATTCTTTTCAGCCACCTTATGACCATTTATCTGAATTCTTTCTCTGATAGGTTGCTTGTCTCTATTTCGTTTCTTCCTTTTCTGGTGATGCTTGCTTTTCTTTCATATGCATGCTGTTTCTTTGTATCCCCATGGTCTCTCTTCTCCAGATGTCTGGTTATGTAGTTCTCTCTCTGCTGCATTGGTTTAAAGGCACAAAATACAACACAACCATGTACAACACACAAGGCACTGAACAGAAATGTATTCATGATATTAATAATCTCCAATAAAGGTGACCACCAGAGAAAGGCAAATTAGGAGATAGGAGAGAAAGAAGAAGAGTAAAAACAAGAGGAAAAAAAAGGAGTGTCAAAATGTAATTGGGAAAAAGAAAAAAAAGTAAGAGAGACATGAATGAGACTAAGAGAGAAAAGGGGAACAAACTATAATATGGGGAGAAAACTACAATACAACAACCACTAATCCCAGCAAATGCCAGCAACAAGTACCTGGAGATTAATACAAACTACAACATCAACTAATATCAAGTGAGGCAAGGGAAAACAGAAGTAAAACCAAACAAAAACAAAGCAAAGAAAAAAACTAAACAAAAAAAGAATAAGCAAAACAATCTCACAAAAAAGCATAAAAATTCGATATAATCAACATTCAAGCAAAGAAAAACAAAAATACAGAGAGAAAAACAGTTTCTTGGATAGTTAAGACTGCTAAAAGAGAGGTGTATGGGGACTTGGAGCAGGGGATTGGAAATTAGATATATAAGTAGGGTGAAATTTTAGCAGAGGGTAAACAGAATGAATAGGGAAAATCTAAAGCAGGAAAGGGTTAAGATAAACAGGACAACAAAAGGGGAAAGGTTAGGACGAGAGTGATTGCATAAAGGTAGAGTTGAGATAGGGTAAAATGATGCTAAAGGAAAGATGAAAATAGAATGTAGAACACTAATCCCAAAGTAAAATAAAGGGAAAATAAATAACACTTTTTAAAAAAAGGTAAAATAGTAGTAGTAATAATACTGATTGAAAAGAAAAATGTAATAATTAAAAAGGTAAAATCAAGTGAGGAAAAAAGAAAAAAATTAGTTTCTTAAGTAAAAGATGCAAAAAAATGAAAATAAAAAAATAAGAAAATAAAATGTGCAGTAGTGAAGGTCATTCACTTCCTCTATTGTTCTGTTTGGCACGCCTGTTTCCCAGTCCGTACAGTATTGTAGTTCCCTGTGTTCCACTGCTCCCCAGTGTTGTACACCAGTTCTGGTTTTTAAGCAGGCGGTGTCTTAATTTCTTGTATTCCTTTATATTTGATTACACAAGAGTCAATTTGTGATTCAGCCCCTGGGTGGCAGTGTTTCTGGATTGACTTCTGGGTCTCTGTGGCCTCTTTAGCCTTCTTTCCCTGTGGCACTCAATACCGGTTTGTGGAGGTGGGCTACCTCAGAGCTGTCTCTCCGATGGTCCCCCTGAAGTCTCTTAAGAGTGTCCTCAACTGGGTATTGGGCTTAGTAATCAGAAGCAAGGAAGTGAAGAGGAAAAAGCCCAAGCGTCCAAATAATGGGTCTGCACGCAAGTCTAAGCAGCCTGCCCACCTTTGAAATTCTTAGGCTGTCCCTTCGTGTCAGATCAAAATTGGTTGCTTTTTAGAGATCCCTTCTGTTAGCAGCTCTGAGGAGCCCCTTCCACATTCACGGATCATGCCAGCCCCAATAGCCATGAATTTTTCTAGGCACAGACTTCCCTGGTCCTCCAGCTCCTGCAAAGCACGCGTTTCTCTCTCCCGCCCGGACCAGAGACCTCACTTTATCCCAGGCAAAATCTGACCTTTCTGTGGTGGAGTGAAGAGCTCCTTTGAATCCACGTGTTTGCGCCAATTGGGGACCGGTGTTCTGGGGGCTCCCAGCTGTTCGGTGGTTGCTGCAGTTGTGGATTTTCAGGCTTCCGATAAAATCCACTTTCCCTTTTGAGATGGAGCAGTTTTCGTGTCCGAGCCTGTAGCTCCGGGAGGGGACACAGCCACAGTGGGGGCTGTCAGGTCAGGGAAACCCCGTCTAGCAGTCCCCCACCTTCTCCTGGAGTTTAGCTGTCCCTTAACTTGCTAACAAACACTCCCCATGTGACCCTCAGCTGTTTTTTCTTTCTGTTCCAGGACAAGGCTCGGAACACGTCTGTCTATTCTGCCACAATTTTCCCAACCTCTATTGTAGTTGATTTCTAACTTCATGCCATTGTGATGTGAGAAGATGCTTGGTATTATATCAATCTTCTTGAATTTGTATAGACTTGTTTTGTGCCCTAACATGTGGTCTGTCTTTGAGAATGTTCTATGTGCACTTGAGAAGAATGTATATTCTGTTGCTTTGGAGTGAAATGTTCTGTAAATATCAGTTAGATCCATCTGATCTAGTGTGTCATTTAAGGCCTCTGTTTCCTTGTTAACTTTTTGTCTGGAAGATCTACCCAGTGATGTCAGTGGGGAGTTAAAGTCCCCTACTATGACTGTGTTGCTGTTAATCTCTCCCTTAAAGTCCATCAAGAGTTTTTTAATGTACTTGGGTGCTCCTACATTGGGTGCATATCTTACCTAGTAATGTACAAACATGTAAATTTACCGTACCTCCACTACACCCACAGATAATCAGGAGTGAGTATGCAAATTAAACTGACAAAAATGGTGGGTTAATTTGCATATGCAGGCACGGAGTGTCCAGGAGGGGTTGGACACTGCTATGAGGAGGAGGGGGGCAGTGGAGGGAGCTATAGGAGCGGTGCTCTGGCAGGGAGCGAGGACTTGTGGGCTCCCGGTGGGCCGGGAGCGAAGCCAGGGGAAGGAAGGCCTATTCTTGCATGAATATCATGCAACGGGCCTCTAGTTTGTTTATAAGCATTATATATTTATCTTGAATCATTCCCTTTAGTATTCTGTATTGGCCTTCTTTGTCTCTTGTTATGGCCTTTGTTTTGAAGTCTATTTTTTTAGAAATGAATATCACTACACAAATTTCCTCCCCACCCCCGCCTTTCTATTTGGGTGGAAATTTTTTTCCATCCTTTCACTTTCAGTCTATGTGTACCTTTCATTCTGAGCTAAGTCTCTTGTAGACAGCGTATATTGCCCATGTTTTCTTATCCATTTAGTCAACCTATGTCTTTTGACTGGAGCATTTAATCCATTTATATTTAAGGTTATTATTGATAGACTAGAGGCCCAGTGCACAAAATCGTGCAAGACCCAGACCTCCCTGTGCTGGTGGGACCCAGACTCTACTGCACCACCACGGGACCCCAGACTCTGCCATGTCGCCACAAAACCCCAGATTCTGTGGGTGAGTAGCTCGCTGCCACTTGCCTCAGCTGGCTGCCCCATCCATTGCTGCTTGTAGCTCGTTCCCCGCCCTCTGCTGCTCATAGCCCTCTGCCACTCGTAACTCTCCACTGCGTGTAGCTCATCGCCCTGCCCTCTGCCACTCGTAGCTCTCCGCTGCTAGTAGCTTGTGTCCCACCCTACCCACCATGAGAGCCGCAAGAGCCGTGAGCCCTGCCTCACCACCGCCAGTGGCTCACAGGCCAGGGGGAGGGACTGAGAGGTGCTCCATGCACCTCCTGGTGACTGGTTGTTAGGTCGTTCCAACGTTCAAGCGTTATGGCCACTGGCCTTTTATAATATAGATATTTACTTATTGCCATTTTTATTTTCTTTATGCCTATGATTCCCTCTTCTTTTTTTCTTCTTAACGCAATTCCTTTAACACTTCTTGCATTGCTGGTTTGGTAGTAATGTATTCCTTTAACTTTTTTTTTTGTCTGGAAAGCTTGTTTCACCTTCAATTTTAAATGATAGCCTCACTGGATATAGTAGTCTTGGATTCAGGCCCTTTGTTTTTCATTACCTTAAGTACTTCATGTCACTCCCTTCTGGCCTACAGTGTTTCTATGGAGAAGTCAGTTGACATTCTAATGGGGATTTCTTTGTATGTGATTTTCTTTCTCTCTCTTGCTGCCTTTAAGATTCTTTCTTTGTTTTTAATGATTGCCATAGTATAATGTGCCTAGTTGTGAGTCTTTTTGGGTTCATGTTGACTAGGATTCTCTGTGCCTCCTGAACTTGTGTGACATTTTCCTTCACCAGGTTGGGGAAGTTTTCTGTCATTATTTCTTTTTTTAAAAAATATATATATTTTATTGATCTTTTACAGAGAGGAAGGGAGAGGGATAGAGAGTTTGAAACATCGATGAGAGAGAAACATCGATCAGCTGCCTCCTGCATGCCCATTACTGGGGATGTGCCCGCAACCAAGGTACATGCCCTTGACCAGGAATCGAACCCGGGACCCTCCAGTCCGCAGGCTGACGCTCTATCCACTGAGCCACACTGGTTTCGGCAGTCATTATTTCTTTATACAGGTTCTCTGTTCCTTGTTCTCCCTCTTCCCCATCTGGTATTCCTGTAATATGGTTATTGTTATGTTTCATTTTGTTCCACAACTCCCTTAAGCTATTCTCTTACTTTTTAATTTTTTTTTCTATTTTCTGTTCTACTTTGTCTTCCAAATCACTGATTTGATACTCTGCTTCATTCAATCTGTCTTTAATACCTTCCAGTGTGTTCATGATGTCAGATATATAATTTTTCATTTCTGTCTTGTTCTTGTTAATGTCCTCTATTTTCCTTTCCATGCTGCTGTAAATTGCACTAAGTTCCTTAAACATCTTTATAACCATTGCTTTGAACTTTACGTCTGATAGGTTGCTTGCCTCAATTTCATTTAGTTCTTTTTCTGGAGATTCCTTCTTTTCTCCCATTTGGGGGTGGTTTCTTTACCTCCCCATTTTAGCTGTCTCTTTGTATTTGCTTCTATGCCTTAGATAGGACTGCTATGCCTCCCAGTGTTTGTGGGATGGCCTTATGTAGAAAGTGTCTTGAGGGGTCCAGGGTATAGTCTCTTTGTTCACCTGAGCTGGATGCTCTAGTAATACCCCTTTTGTGCATTCATTGGGCTCTTATAATTGAAACTTGATTGTTGATGTCCCTTTCATGGGAGGGGTCTCCTCTCCAACTTGCTACCTGTGAGTTTCAACCCCATTGTTGTAGTCCCATATGTTATAAAAGTGATTTGGGTCCACTATTTGTGGGGCTCATTGGATTTTGCTCTGATGTTGTTGAATCTCGTCTCTTGGTGTGTCTGTCCTAGGAGCTTCTCTAGTGCAGGTGAATATGAGTCACTGTCTCTTTCTGACCCTGGCCAACCTAATTGAGTTATGAGTGGTTGAATCCCCTAGCAGTCCAGTGGTCTGTGATTCCTTAGCACAGAGGCTGGGTCTGCTTTGAGTCTCACACCTTGATTATCCCTGTTCTGAGCTATACTTTCTTCCCACATGGAGTTGATCCCTCTGGCCTTTGCCTTGCTGAGCAGTCCAGTATGATGTTCTGTTTCTGACTAATTAGCTCAGGCAAAGACTTATAGCCTTCAGAGACTCGCCTCTGCCTGCAGACTGATTGGATTCAGTTTGAGTAGCCTCAAGCAATCATCCACAGTTGCGGTGAGAAGTTTTCCAACTGGGTGGGGCAATTGCTTCTACCTGGAGGCTAATTATTATTCTCAGTCTCTTAATGGGCCTCAGAGACTCCACAAGGTGGGGCAAGGGGTTTTCCAATAGGGTGGGTCAACTGTCTTCCCCCCAGGCATGAACCACCTTGATAGCAATGGTTTGCCTAAGAAAGATGACCTCTGTAGTGTGAGGGAATGATTTAGCACAGAAAACCAGGGTGCCTGCCTTCTGATCTCTAACCTGAAAGGCTCTAACCCTGGTTTATGCTTACACAGCTCCAGTACACTCTGCCCTCCCTCTATGGGAGCTCAGGTTGAGTGGCTGCACTCGAAATTTTGTGTGCTGGTCCTTTAAGTGTATGGCTGCATTTCCAGCTGTCTCTCCCTGGCATACACAAACCTGCTGCTTTTCACAGCCAGATGTTATGTGGGCACCTTTCTCCATTCTGGTGCTCTCTTGTGGGGAGTAGACCCCACAGTTATCAATGTCAGACCCCACAGCTGAGATATCTCTCCAAAATTTCAGTTGCTGTCTGTGGGAGCCCAGCCAGCTCCTCCGTGCCTCCACCTTTCCTACCAGTCTGTATGTGTTCTCCACTTTCTGACCTTGGTTATCAGGGTTCTCTTTAGCTAGTCTTCAGTTGATCATTCAGGATGATTTCTTTGTATTTTAGTTGTAATTCCAGTTTGGTCCTATGAGCATGTTGTTGTAGCTTCCACTTACTACACTGCCATTTTTAATCTCTCTGTGATATTCTGTTGCTTATTTTTATATTAATTTTCTTTAACTTTTAGAAGGAGCTGTTTGAGATAACTTTTCTAACTTTACGCTCTAAAGCTAAACTCTTCTACTACTTTGTGTAGTACTAAACAACACGGTGGTTTATTTTCTGTAATCTCCGGCTCTCGTTTCATGTCCAGCGATTATATGGGCCTCCCCTTTTCCTTTTTCTCTGTGTTTCCTTATGTTTCTCAATTTTGTTCTTAGAATTTTACCCTCATTTTTGGGCTTTGTCTTATAAGGCCATTAATTTTGAGATTTTATGTGGCACATACTGATGCTGTCTCTTCAGAATTTACAGCAAGGGCCCTCACAAACTCACACTACAATAATAAGCAAAACCCACCCAAATTTAGCTAATTATCTCACATTGGCTCTCTGAAGTTTCCAGTGAGTTCATATGGGAGATATCAGAATTTTTAGGACTATAGGATATCTAGTTGCTTCTTTATGTTCCTCTGGAGCAGATTTTGTGCATGTCTTGTAGTTATTGAAAGTTTTGACCACCTCTTCCCATGTTATTGGATGCATGAAGATACTTTGTCATAAGTTTGTTGGAGGTGTTGATAATCTGTGTTTGCCTTTCTAACTGCCTGTCTGATTATTATGATGGAATTTAAGGGATTCAAAAACTAAGTTGCCACTATCACCATATTCCCTGAATAAAATTTTATTATGTTTAAGAAAATATAATGAAAGTAGTACATAGTTGAGTCATTTATGGAATTGTTTTCAACACACAGAGGATTTTATAATATTTCTGTGATGTTAGTAAGTAGAAATTCCTTTAAAGTAGAAATCATTTATCAAGCACCATTATCTCTGGATTCTTTAAAAATTGGCTGAGTTATTTAATAAAATATTTGTTTTTCTTTTTGATTAGTCTTTCAACCTCCAATATTCTATATTTTTCAAAGAAGGAATTATGAGTGGAAATTCTCTATCTAGAACCATTATAATGGATTTCCCACTATTACAGTAACCCTATTTTCCAAAATCATGAATCATATTCTATTTCCTTATTCTCTTCATTTCTGAAATATATTTTTGCTTAAAAAACTGTTCTAACTCTAATTTTAATTTGTTATATATAATATTCTTTGGATGTATAAGCAATGTGGAATTTAAATTTTTTATTTTCTTTTGACAGTTTCTTTATTGAACTATTAAAGTCTTAGTTGTCATTGTACGAGAAAATTCTAGTGTTTGATGAAATAGCATATTATAGACCAAAAGTACAAAAACATAATATAGTAAATTGGAAAAATTAGCTTGAAGTCACACTTTTAAAGCACATAAATTTTTCTAGCTTAGGCACTCCCACCTAAAAGAAGTCCAAAAGTATTTCATGTATTTTTTCCATTATCATTTCTATAATGTACCCTTAGTGGCCATATTTTGTTTGGTCTCCAATTTTGTCCTCTACATAAAAAGGACTAGTGCTCATTGGATGTTTTTGACTTTATGCTTTAAGGCAGGAGAAAAATCATGATATGTCTGGAATATTCTGTTGTCAAAAAGCAAGAATGCTTTCAAAGATATAAGGGGCAGTAAAAGAATGATTAGATATGCTATAAGGGGATTTGCATCTGTAAAAAGCCATGAATTAATAACACCTTAAGTAAAAAAAGGTTAATATTAAGTGTGCAAAGAGTAGTTGTTATATAAAAGAAACATATATGTTAAAAGATTTTTGCAGTAGAGAGTATTACTTTGTGTGGTAATATACACACACACGCACACACACACACACACACTTGTTTCTATCTGTGTAAGTAGAAAATAAATCCTGTATAAAGTAGGAATTCCACCAAGAACAGGAAGTATTTGTGCTCATATGAAGTAAGCTAATAAATTAGATACCAAAGTTCAGCAGACCTGTTGGTCAATAAGATGGAGATTTCAAAAATTTTGTTTCTGTAAAATAAATTAGCCTAATCTCTAATATCTGAGCCTAACATCACTAGAGGTGAGCTGTTAATAGAGATTAAACCCTAAATGGCTCTAGTAATTAAAATAAAAAATATAGCAAAAATATATACTTTTTAATAATATATTTATAAATAATGCAGACTAGGTTCATATATCATAGTGATAGGACAATAGAGACCTGAACATCCAAAAGTTTAAGAACACATCATTATCAGAAAAAGCACCAATTTTCAAAACATTGAAACTTAAACAATCCTATATAATAAAAGGCTAAAATGCAAATAGACCGAACAGTGGAACAACTGAAAAATGGATCGCTATGATGTGTGCTGACCACCAGGGGGCGCACATGGAACATGGTGGGCATTGGCAGCAGGCAGTAGAGTGTGGAACATGGCTGGCATTGGCTGTGGCAAGATGGTGGAGCAGGTGAGCGGGAGCACCAGACCAAGGCGGGGTCCCAGTTGCTGTCATAGGAATGAGCCTCTGATGGTTACTGAAAATTCTTTGCTCCCACATGCTGCAGTCCTGCCTGGCGCTCGCACCCACTTCCAGTGCCCAGTGCTGGCCCCAATTGCTTGGTGCCATCAGTGGGTGCGAGCAGTGGCTGCCAGCCCCAATCACCCCTCAGGGCTTCTCCACCTCCCCCTGCTCCCTAAAGGTGATCGGGGCCAGTAGACACCTCTCACACCTGCTGCAGGTGACAGCCCCACTCACACCTGCTGCCGGCTCCCAGTGCCTGTCCTGATCACTTGGCACTGTCAGCGCGTGTGAGCAGGGCCAAGTGTTGTCAGCATGTGGGAGTGGCAGCAGTGGGAGTGGGGCTGCGGGCAGACAGGGGACCAGGGACCGAGGCAGGACGGGCCAGCTGGGGGCATGGAGGATGGGCCGAGACCCGCCCCTGTTACCACCGTAGCCTCGCGGCCCACAGTTCCTTTCAAGGTGTATGAATTTGTATATTGGGACCCTAGTTTATTATATAAAAGGACTCAGAAAGAGTTGTATATGCTCTTGGTCACAGAGACTCATTAAAGAAGGGGACCCATGACTCAAAAGAGTCTACTTATAGTGAAGCTAAAAGAAAAGGTTTCTGGGCTTCTAGTCAAGATGGTGGAGTATGTAAATGCTGTGCTCTCTTCTCCCATGACCATATCAAAACTTCAACAAAACTATAGAACAACTATCATTGAGAACTGCCTAAAGTCTAGTTGAATAGAAGCCTTGTAGCTAAGAATATATAGGAGAAACCACATTCTGACTGGTAGGAGCACTGTAACCATTTTGTAATCATGAAAATGGTTATAAAAAAGTAGACAAAATAGATTTAAAACAAAGGCTATAATAAGAGGCATAGAAGGAATCAGCAATTTCACTTCTGGGAATTTATCTGAAGAAACCCAAGACATAATTTAAAAAGACAGGCATCCACATGTTCATTGCAGCATCCTATATAATAAAAGCCTAACATGCGTGTCTGGTTGTCCTGTCGGCTGTTCAACCAATCAAAGCATAATATGCTAATGATATGCTAAGCCCGCTCAACTGCTTGCTATGACATGCACTGACCACCAGGGGGCAGATGCTCTGACCAGTAGGTTGGCTTGCGGCTGAGGTCTGGCCAACTGGGACTAAATGAGATGGGCCAGACACACCCTGGAGCCCTCCCGCAGTCCCTCCCCAGATGGCCAACTTCCTGCTTCCCTCCCCAGCCCCAATCATGCACCAGTGGTGTCCCTTGGCCTGGCCTGTGCCCTCTCGCAATCCAGGACCCTCAGGGGATGTCAGAGAGCTGGTTTCAACCCAATCCCACAGGCCAGGCCGAGAGACCCCTGAATTCATGCACCGGGCCTCTAGTCTTACCTAATAATAGAGAAACATGTAAATTGACCGTACCTCTGCTATGTCCACAGCCAATCAGAGTGAGTATGCAAATTAACCCAACAAAGATGGCAGTTAATTTGCATACATACCTGGATCCCGGGAACCTCCTTGACACCCAGGTCACTCCCAGCTGGCCATCGGAAGGGAGCGGCCCTTCCCATGCCTAAAGCCTCTGCCGAGGTTTTAGGCTTGGGAAAGGGCCAAGCCTGTGATCGGAGGGGTGGGGGGGTCACTTCCAAAGCCTAAAGCCTGGGGTGGAGGCTTTAGGCTTGGGAAGGGGCTGAGCGTGCGATCAAATGCAGACCATTTGGAAGTCAGCGCTGGGTTGCCCAGCTGCAGCCTGGTGACTCAGCACTGACTGCCCAGGTGGCTGAGACCCAGAAAGTGAGTCAGGGTCTGATCTGCAGCCTTAGTGGAAGCTGTTGATCAGTGTACTTACCTCTCTCTCTCTCTCCCTTTCTTTCTGATCACCAGGCTTTTCTTTCTCTCCCAGCCTCCGAGGGGGCTGCTGGTAAGCCGGGCCTCTTTGATCAGGTCCAGAGATAGGCCTGGAGATGCTGACTGGCATATGAACTGACCAATAAGAACCAAAGGTGGGTGCTATGGGGAGCCAATGGCTGTTTAAGAGGCAGAACTTTTGACGCTGACTGGCATAGGAACCGACCAATCAGAACCAAAGGTGGCTGCTGTGGGGAGCCAATGGCTGCCTAGGAGGTGGAGCTTTTGATGTTGACTGGCATAGTAACCAACCAATCAGAACCAAAGGTTGGTGCTGTGGGGACCCAATGGATGCCTAGGAGGTGGAGCTTCTGATGCTGACTGGCATAGGAACTGAACAATGAGAACCAAATCTGGGTGCTATGAGGAGCTAATGGATGCCTAGGAGGCAAAGCTTTTGACGCTGGCATAGGAACTGACCAATCAGAACCAAATTGGCCAGCAGAGGAGGGCAGTTGGGGGTGACATCAGGCCTGCAGGAGAGGGCAGTTAGGGGTGATCAGGCTGGCAGGCAGAGGCAGTTAGGGGCAATCAGGCAGGCAGACAGGTGAGCAGTTAGGAGCCAGTGGTCCCAGATTGTGAGAGGGATTGGGCCTAAACCAGCAGTCAGACATCCCACAAGGGGTCCCCAATTGGAGAGGGTGCAGGGTGAGTTGAGGGAACTGCCCCCTCCATTCACGAATTTCATGCACTGGGCCTCTAGTTATTTATAATAGCCACAATATGGAAGCAACCAACGGACCCATCAATATATGATTGGATAAAGAGTAAGTGTTACGTATATTCTATGGAATATTACTCAGCCATTAAAAAATGGAATCTTGCCATCTGCAACAACATTGATGGACCTAGAGGGTATTTTTTTTTATTGATGTTTTACAGAGAGGAAGAGAGAGAGGGATAGAGAGTTAGAAACATCGATGAGAGAGAAACATCGATCAGCTGCCTCCTGCACACTCCCCACTGGGGATGTGCCCGCAACCAAGGTACATGCCCTTGACTGGAATCGAACCTGGGACCCTTCAGTCCACAGGCCGACGCTCTATCCACTGAGCCAAACCGGTCAGGGCTGATGGACCTAGAGGGTATTACTTAAGTGAAATAAGTCAGACATAGGAAGACAAATACCATATGATTTCACTTATATGTGAAATCTAAAAAAAAAATAATAATAATAAAAAAACAAAATAGAAACAGACTCATAGATACAGAGAACAGACTGACATTTGCCAGAAGGGAAGGATGTTGGGGGTCTGGGTAAAGAAGATGAAGGGATTAAGCAAAATAAATGCTCCATTGGCCCAAACAACATTATAGTGATTGCCAAAAGAAAAGGAAGTTGGGAGGAGATGCAAGAAGGTAAAGTGGGATAAAAGTGACAGAAAGACACTTGACTTTGGGTAGTGAACACACAATACAATATATAGATGATGTATTATAGAGTTGTAGACTGGAAACCTATATAATTTTATTAATCAATGTCATCCAAATAAATTCAATACAATTTTAAAAAGAGAGAGAGGAGACTTACTCCTAACCCTCAACTTCCTCATTGGTCTTGATTTGGAAAGTGAGGAACTAGATGGTGATAATGCTTATGATCTCTGATCTTGAAAGAATCCATCTATGGTAAATGGTGGAATGCTTAGAGGAAAGAAAGACGGGAACTAGAGAGGCAATATGCTGACAGTGTTTGAGTCTCTCCTCCTAGCACCTGAAGTCTCAGGAGCTGTCCTG
This sequence comes from Eptesicus fuscus, assembly GCF_027574615.1. Classification (NCBI taxonomy): domain Eukaryota; kingdom Metazoa; phylum Chordata; class Mammalia; order Chiroptera; family Vespertilionidae; genus Eptesicus; species Eptesicus fuscus. The sequence goes on along the minus strand of NC_072480.1, from coordinate 9,025,270 downwards.
ATTTTATTTTAATTAATTAATTAATTAATTAATTAATTTTTTTATTGATTAAGGTATCACATATTTGTCCTCATCCCCCCATTACCATCCCAAACCCTTCCCCATGCATGCCCCCACCCCCCTGTTGTCTGTGACCACTGGTTAGGCTCATATGCATGTACACAAGTCCTTTGGTTGGTCTTTCCCCCTTATCCCCACCCTCCCCTACGTTCCCTCTGAGGTCCGACAGTCTGATCTATGCTTCCTTGTCTCCACGTCTGTTCTTGTTCATCAGTCTATGTTGTTCATCATTTCCCCTAGATGAGTGAGATCATGTGCTACTAGAAATACACTTATAAGTACCGAAAATGAGACAAGCAATAATGGTTATGCTGAGAGGCAAATGAATCAGTCTGTAGTGAGTTTCTTTCTGGGCCAACAGTTCTTTTTCGACCCAATTTCAATGTCAAACAGTTCCTTATGTGCACATGTCAGCAATGATATTTCAGTTCTGGATGGTGGACAAATGGTGGTAATGCAGGTCTGACCCTCTCTAGTTTGGTTCTGGGCAACCTGCAGTGACGCACAGCTGCTGACTGTTAGTATGGCAAGGCGTCGTCAGTGTCTTCCATCTCTGGATTGTTTCTCTTCTGTCTTCATGGCTGGAGTAGTCCTGTCAATTCCTCTCTGTTGCCGGAATCCACATGGTCTCGAAGTTGTTTTCTGAAAATATACAAACATATTCTCGACCAAAAGTTAATAAAGGAATCTTCTATAAATTTGACTTGCGATCCTTTTTCATTTTTTGCCCAAACGATTTTCCTTTGGCTTGTTTTGACACCCTGTATGTTTTACATGGGTGTCTTGCTGTTAGCATTACAAATGAAAGTTAATTTTCTAAAGTAAAAATTTTCTAGATGTAACATACTTACAGGATATTTTTCCTTACATGATATTCTTCTACTATCCCCCCTTTTTTTAATTTAAATATTAGGAGGCTTTTGGAAATTTTATAATATAGTCTTGATAGCTTTTAAATTTTAATTTTTTGCACTAAAATATGACTGCTTTAGGTTCATTACATGTTACACAACTTTACCATAGATGAACTACCAATAAAAATTTTAGTTAATACTTTAGGAACAGCTTTTTGTCTAGTTCAATTAATTTTTCTAGAATATTCGCTTATTTCAATTAGCCAATTTAAATTAGCCTGAAAACTAGACTACTATTTTACTGTCAAATTTAATACTCTAACAACAATCTTATTTTACCCTGTAAATATTAGTGGAAGGATTATTTGCCTTCTTGAGTAGGCCCTGAGCATTCCTGGTACTAGATTGGATTTAGGTATCAAAAATCCTCTTCCCCACACCAAGGGTACAAGACAACTCAAACAAGTCTTGTTGCAGTGAGAGGGCAGCTGCTGTCGGCCAAGTCTCTGTCTCTTACCTGGGTCTCAATTTGAGCTGGGCATGGGAAGCTAAGCATCCATAGGGGCAGGAGACCTCCCTCAGAAGGGGTGAGGGTTCAGGCCCCTGCAAAGTTGGGAGTGTGAGGGTCTGTGCCCCACCTCTGTTGATCCCCAAGTTCTCTCCTGATGGCCCCTCTGCGACTGTGCCTGTCTTAGGTTGTTCCTTCCCTGAGGAATCTTACCCACCTCTGGCTAACCAGCCATCCTTCGGGGACAGGCAGGGTGATGTGAGGTTCAGTACTGTTCCTTGGTAGCCTATGCCCAGCACCTGCCTTTGGGATCCCCTTGCCTGCTGGCAGGGCCCCAGCACTGATCACATATCTTGGGGAACCCGGGTTTCTTCTCCAGGGAGGGCCCAGCTTGCCCCACTGGCAAGAGACAGATCCATGGTACCAACCATCATGAGGCTTCAATCTCAGCATGAACAGAAAGCTCAGGAAACAGCTGTGGGCAATTGGATTGTGAGAAGAGGGTCTCTCTTGGCCAAAAGGTCAAGAGGGGCCAATATAGAATGCTTAAGTGCCTTCCCAGGGGGCCCTCTACACAATGGAAGGGATTAAATCCTTTCATGTCCTTTTTAAATTGCTGCCAGACATTCAAAGAATTAGTTTGTAAGTTTGTTTGGAATAATTGTATATTATGCTGTTGTAATTCTAAAATATCAAGAGATGTGTTACCTTTGTCTCCAAGCACCAAAAAGATGATGTTTTATTGATTCCCAATGGTGAGAGGTACTATTATAGGTAATGGGGGTAACACAAATCTGGGAAAAATTATAATGACATTGTAGAATAATATCATGTAAGGATATTCTTTGCTGTAGGCCATGGCAATTCCATTTCAAACTAGCTGTCAATTTCTTTTTGTATAGACAAAGTCTTAGTTACATTTTTCTGCACCTCTCCCAGGAGCAAGTAGTGATAGTCCCTTCCTGTGGTGTCCACACAAGCCAGAATTTTAAAAGCACTTATTCCAAATGGGGAAGTGTGCTAGCTATTTATTACTTCTAAACCCTACACTCAACCCACCCCTTTTTTGGTCTTAATTTGTAATAGCATATTGGACTTTGCAGACAACATTTCTACTTTAACAACTAGTGTGATGTTAAACTCTGTCAACAGGCAGTGCTGGAGGAGATAGCAAGAGGAAAGAAAGAATAAGGGTCTTTTCTTCTTCCTGTTCTTCTCTTTGTTGTCATGTGTGATGGGGATCAGCGGGTCCTGGCAACCATCACCCCAGCAGCAACCTGCTCCCATGGTTCTGGCAAGTAGCCTGGAGCCTATTTATTCTTCAGCTTGTTTAGCAGCATGTTTCTGCAGCAGCCAGTTTCTCCTCAAATATCAGAATTTCCCTCATGCAGAGGGAAGACCCCTCCTTTAAGTTTCCAAGGAAAAGAAGTATAACCTTGCTTAGCTTGTTCAAAGAACTATAGTTCTTCACTTAATATGAGGGTTGGGGGGGTCTATGGTTTATAAGTTAGATTGGAAAGGACAATGTGCATTATATTAAGGACTTTGGGCATATTCTATTGACAGCTGAATATGTAAAGAATTTTTTATACTATGTGCTAGGCACTTTGTCAAGTGATTACATATATTAATATATTCTTAAATGAACAATATAGAGTAGATACTCTGTTTATTATCATTATGCATATTGGAAAGTAAATCCAAGAATATTGAAATGTTCACATGATCACACAATACTAAATGGTGAAGAATTCTATAACACAAAGTCTAGTTTTGCCACTGAGCTGTACTGTTTCCATGGGCAATAAATGAATAATGTGTCTTTTTTATGACAAACTCATGATATATTGTCTAATGTCCCCTAATTCAGGAATGCACCAGAGCTGGCTTGTACTGGTTCACAAAAACCAACTGTGCCTATATTTTTCTAACTCTGATTAGTGACATTGTGTTGGCAGCTTGAAATCAGCCATAGTGGTGGTATTTACACCATGTAAACAGGCATATACTAAAAGTCAGGGTTTTTTTTTTTTTTGATAAAAATAGTTGATAAATATATACCAACATATCACTGCTCCACAATCTTGTATTTTTCCAAATGTACAAAATATATAGACCTATTGTTTTCCCAATCATTTTGCCTTCATATAAATTGAAATATTTTTGATTCAATGCTTGCAAACCCATTCAGAAGTTAAATTGCACGACTTCATATGATATATTTATATATAAGCTGATTTTTCATGAGAATGAATTGAAGTAAAAAACAACCCACCAAGATCCCTGTTTTTTCTTTGACCACCAGTTTCATGACTACCATTTTTTAATTTATTTATAAACAAAACATTTTTAATTAATTATGGATTTTCTTTCTTTTTTATTGTTGACAGTATTACAGATGTCCCCCAATTCTTCCCCCCTCCACTTATCCCCCCTCCTCCCATCCCTACCCCATCCCAGGCCTTCACCCATTATTCTCAGTGTCCATTGGCACTATATATATATATATATATATATATATATATATATATATATATTCTTTGGTTAATATCTTCTTATTTCTCACACCCTCCCTCTGAGATCTGTCAGTCTGTTCCATACATCCATGACTCTGGACCTATTTTGTTCACCAGTTTATTATGTTCATTATATTCCACATACAAGTGATATCATGTGATATTTGACTTTCTGATTGGTGTTTTGAGATCCTTAGGATATATTCCTAGAAGTGGAGTCATTGGAACAGTAGTTCCAATTTTAATGTTTTGAGTAAATTCCATACTGTTTTCCACAGTGGCTGCACCAATCTGCATTTCCATCAGCAGTGTACTAGTGTTCCCTTTTCTCCACATCCTTGCCAGCACTTGTTGCTTGTTGATTTATTGATGGTAGCCACTCTGACAGGTGTGAGATGATATTTCATTGTCATGTTAATTTGCATCTCTCTGATGATTAGTGATGTTGAGAATTTTTTCAATGTCTCTTGGCCTTCTGTATGTCCTCTTTGGAGACGTGCCTTTTCAGGTTGTGTACCCATATATTAATTGGTTTGTCTTCCTTTTGTTGAGCTGTATGAGTTTTTTATATATTTTGAAAATTAGCTCCTTATCAGGTGTATCATTGACAATGGCTCAGCACATTTTATAGCAAATAGAAAACAAGCCAGTGTCAATGCCAACAATTACATTGGGCAACAGATGGGCCCAAAAGCAACCTCCATCCATTGGCAGATATTCCGTGGCCCACTATACTTCACATATAATCATATAACCCAAAGGGCACAGGTCACCCCAATTCAGAATTTGTAGTTGCACATGATTTGAATTACCATTACATAAGTTTGCTTAAGCCTTGTGGACAGTGTCCCAAGTAATTGCAGACTAGATTGCCATACATGGCATCATCCAAGGTTGTTGGGGATTCAGGGGATATGTATACATTTGTATCAGTCATATTGAAACAAGGTTATGACAGTCCATGTGTTTGCCATATATAGGGGAGGAAATGTCCACATTGGAAGATGTTGACAATAGTCAAGCAGTGAAAACTAATGTATGGACAGTCATTCCCACATGGATTTTTAAAAATATATTTTTATTTATTTCAGAGAGGAAGGGAGAGATAGAAACATCAATGATGAGAGAGAATCATTAATTGGCTGCCTCTTGTGCTCCACCCACTGGGGATTGATCCTGCAACCCAGGCATGTGCCCTGACTGGGAATCGAACCATGACCTCCTGGTTCATAGGTGGACGAATTGTCTGTATAGGCTGGAAGCATGGGGTCAAGTCTGAGATGGCTTAGATACTTCCATTCACCTTGTAAGAGCATATCATCTCTCATTTCCTCATCACACGAATGTACTAGCCATGTCTCTAACAAATCTTCAGTCTGTTGACCAAAGTGGTTCCAGATTTCCCTCCTCTTCTTCTTGTTGTGGGTTCTAGTTGTGGATGTTAAAACAGGTGCACTTGTGTTTTCCTCCCTGTCAGAGATCCATGGTACTTTCCTAGTCCACTATTCCAAGGACAGCAAGAATATCATGTTGCTGGTTGGCTCATTGACTCAGTAGAATGGACATTGGAGGATTATTTGTTCTCCTTATTCCTGATCTATGGAATGTGAGCATTTGCTACTTGTCCCTGATAGTTTTCCTATATCTCTAAACTTAGCCCATGAGGCTCTTGCCTTTTCTTTTCTAGATCTCATTATCTTGGTGCCCAGCTTGCTACTTGAGAAGAGTGCCAATCTCATTGATGATAGCAATGCCATTAGCTTTAGAAGTACAAAAATAAACAAGACACAATGCACTAGAGCAAGACAGCTTACTACCCATATTACATCAAACAGCAGGAGTATTGACATGGTAGCACTGGTTTCCCAGTCCCTAAGTCCCAGAGGGCATCATGATAGGTCCAGACAAGGGCTATGGGCTCAATCAGTTGTGACATTAGGGAAACACTGGGCAAAGGGCTCAACATGTTTTGTAGCAAGCGGCAAATAAGCCAGTCTCCCTCCCATGGGGAGCTGGTAGTCACACAGTAGTCACATTGTTGTTGCTTTAACCTACTTAATTGCCTGTGTGACAATAAATAAATTGCTTAGGAGACAGCAGGGCCTTGCACTTTAGCATACTTAGCAAGGATGTGAGAGGGGGTCAGGGCCTCTTAATGCTTATGTCTATGCTAAAATCTTCTCTGTAATTGTTTGTTTACAATTGACTAAATTGTAAATTGTTTATTTACAAATGACTCTGCATGTGCCTAGATTCTCACCTACCAAGAGCATCATCCATATGAGTAAGTAGGTAAGGCAGAGTACTTAGAGACAATCTAAAAAGAACATCTATTATTTCTTCTATTCTCTTAACATCTTTCCCACATGACTGATGAAAATGTAGAAAGATTGTCAAGATTTTTTAGATCTCTGGGGATTTCAGAAGTGTTATTATAGCCATGGCATCCCTTATTTGTACTATTGCAGTATCACTCAGCTAACTTTCTTCTAGACCTGCTATATACCAACTTGGGTTTACTCTTCCTCAAGTACCTCTTTCAGTTGTTCTTCTTTTGGTTGGTGTCCTATTGCCTTCAAGGTAAATGTCCAAACTCCCAACCTGAATAATTTAAGTCCTCTATTAAGCTAACCACATTATTTAGAGTAGCAAGGGGGAATGCTCATTATTCCTGAAAGTTCTATTTTAGTTTCTCTATTCATGACATTATATAGAATTTATTGCATACTCCTATACTTTCCATCTCCTCAGAAGTTCCTTATTCTTTAAGACCCAGCACATACTCCACTTACTTCATGAAAACTCACTTTTTTAAAGTATTTTCCTATCTGCCACTTAGAATAACTTTTCAACTCTGTCTCTGCTCACCAATTAGTTGCAAAGTCTCTATGAGATGCATATTCTATTTACCACATGATTACATGTAATCCTATACAATAAAGAGGTGATATGCAAATTAACCCTCACATCCTCACAAGATGGCTGCCTATGACCAGGCCGGCAGGGGGGTTAGTGAGGGATGACCAAATGACTGAACAGCAGGCTGCATGGGGCGACCAGGCCAGTGGGGGGGCACTTGGGGGCAATTAGACGGCAGGGGGGTCAGTGAGGGGTGACTAGACCAGCAGAGGGGGCAGTTGGGGGCGACGAGGCCAGCAGGGGGGGTAGTTGGGGGTGACCAGGCCAGCAGTGGGGGGGACGGTTGAGGGTGATTAGACAGGCAGGGGGGCAGTGAGGGGTGACTAGGCCAGTGGGGGAACAGTTGGGGGTGACCAAGCCAGCATGGGGGGGCAGTTAGGGGTGACCAGGCTGGCAGCAGGGGAAGTTGGGGGTGACCAGGACAGCAGGGGGCAGTAAGGGGTGACCAGGCTGGTGGGGGGGCAGTTAGGAGCGACCAGGCCAGCAGGAAGGAGGCAGTTGGGGGCAACCTGGCCAGCAGCAGCGGACAGTTATGGGTGATCAGGCTGGCAGGGGGGCATTTAGGGGTGATCAGGCTGGCACACAGAGTCAATGAGGGGCGATCAGGCCAGCGGGGGGGGGGGGGGGGAGGGCGCAATTAGGGGTGACCAGGCAGGTAGGCAGGTGAATGATTAGGAGCCAGCAGTCCAGAATTGTGAGAGGGATGTCTCCCAAGGGGTCCCAGATTGGAGAGGGTGCAAACTGGGCTGAGGGGACCCCCCTGTGCATGAATTTCATACACCAGGCCTCTAGTAAGTGATAAGTATGTATTCACTGATAGATGGGTGTATTTATTTCCCCCTTTCAATAATATTTGAAGAGTTTCAGATGAGATAACTATATATGTTTCTTGATATTATTTTCATTAAAAAAGTCTACCCCATCTCCTTTAAATTAAGATTATCTTAAGACAATATTGATACTTTTCCTTTAGTGAATTTCAACATGGCAGTTCTTCCTAGGAGAACTTTCTTATGGCATCTAAAATTTTCTCCACATGTCTTCTCTGGGGATTAAATACCTAGGCATTCAGAACTGGGTTCACCTGTTATTTTATTGTTTTAATTAAATTATATATTATATTGCTATAGGATGGCTCTCAAAACTAACTGGTACAGTTAAAGGGAAAGTGATGAGCTGTGGAAAGAATAAAACCTAAACTGCCTTGAATGTACACTAAATTTAGAGTGTGTGTTGCAATTGCTACCCAGGTAGGGACTATAATACTATGGAATAACTCCTATCTGACTGACTGCATTGGCTCAATAATACTTTTAGAAGACAATAATGATTTATTCTTTTGTGATGATGAGAGACCCTAAATTATTTATCACAGAGAGATAAAAATAGCTTACTTATTGAGTTCAGAATTCTCTGATCCCTTACCAGCCCAGAAAGTACTATTTTTATTATCTTCCTAAGCCCTAATATTTTTAGGACAACATTAAATAATACAGACTGTTTAACATCAACAAATCAAAAATGTATTAATAGACACATTTTTTTTTTCTACACAAGAGAGAGAAAAGAAAGGCTATCTGTGGGGACCAGATTTCCTGAAGTATAGGTGAGAAGTGAAGTGGCAAAGGAGAGAGATCCTACCATTTTGTAATATCTCAGGGAAGAAGAAAGGGCATGGAGTGTGGAGAACAGGGGAGGTAGGGAGTACCCCAGTTAACTTAGTGAGGCATTTTTACCCCCAGAAGAGGGTAGAATGACCAGAAGGTAATGAATTGGATTAAATAGTAATTCCTCCTTGAATGTTGTAGTACCAATAGTAATTAATGAATGTAGATTAAATTTAGCTTGGTAAAAAGGGTTAATTTATATACATACTAGAGGCCCAGTGCATGAATTCGTGCACCGGTGGGGTCCCTCAGCCTGGCCTGCAGGATCGGGCCAAAACCAGCTCTCTAACATCCCCTGAGGGTTCCTGGATTGTGAGAGGGTACAGACCAGGACGAGGGACCCCACCAGTGCATGACAGGACCAGGGAGGGACCGCGGGAAGGCTCCAGGGCATGTCCAGCCTGTCTCACTCAGTCCCAATCAGCTAGACCCCAGCAGCAAGCTAACCTACTGGTCAGAGTGTCTGCTCCCTGGTGGTCAGTGCATGTTATAGCGAGTGATTGAGCAGCCTTAGCATATCATTAGCATATTACACTTTGATTGGTTGAATGGATGACCAGATGACCAGACACTTAGCATATTAGGTTTTTATTATATAGGATTGTAACATAAAAAAAAACAACCCTCTGACTCTAGGGTGTCAAAATATTTACCAGCAGATATGTGGCCAGTGACCAATGAGGACCCTGGTCACAGTGCTGATGCCCCTTTATGCACCCAGGTGTTAACCTTTTGTTTCCACATTCTATAAATGTCAGGGTGGTTCCTAGAGAGGGGTTAATGCCTGAGAAAGGAGGCACTCAGGAGATGCTGGCAGTGGCTATTTATTAACTTATATGGGCATATTTCAGTATACCAGTATGGCTTTAGTAGTGTGTACTGGCTGAATGTTAACTCTGAAATTCTTTATGTATAATTTTTCTCACAGGAAATGACCTCAATATTTAAAATGCTATATGCATGCTGATAGTAATTATTCTAATTCATAGATCATAGGGTAACTGGGAATAACCTATCTATAATAATAAAAGTGTAATATGCTTATTAGACCAGATGACCTTCTGGATGAAGCTATGGCTGCGAAGGAAGCCTGGGTCCTGGGTGCCTGCTGGTGGTGAGAGGGAATCCTGGGTCCCAGATGCTGGAGGGAAGCCTGGGTCCAGGGTGCCAGAGGGAAGCCAGTGCCAGCAGCCGGGGGAAGGAAGGCCTACTCTTGCATGAATTTCGTGCATCAGGCCTCTAGTATATTCCATAAGGGACTATTTACATTGTGATATATTTAATTAATATAATATTATTCAACTTATAAAATTGTTATAAAGGTTTTGAGATAACATTTAAATACCTGTAATACACTGTTGACTTATAGCACTGTCCTTGTGTGCTGCACATATGCATTTAAATCATACAAATGAACCCAGTAGCAACAGTGTTCTCTGTTACTTCCTACCTCAGGTTCTATTAAAGATGTACTTTATGGAAAGTCCAAAACCCTTTTTGCATACATTTGTGTTAAACAAAGTATTCTCACACTTGTGCTGTGGGTTTAAAAAAAATTAAGGACCAATTTTTAAATTGATCTTTATGAAAGTTTATCTTACATGCTCTGGCCCATTGTTTAGACATCAACATTCTACTAGCACATGTATTGTGGCACCAAGCCAAAACTTAGGATTCATTCTTGTTTCCTCTCTTACATTATATCCCCATCTTCCATCAAGTCCCTATTAGCAGTATCTTCAAAATCTATCCTGAATCTACCCTCTTGCCCAGCTTCCACTGCTACCACCCTATTCTGAGCAGCTGCCACCTCCTGTTTGGATGCCTACCTGCTTCTACTCCCACCCCATCTACAGCATCCACAAGCTGTTTTCCACATAACAGCTGGGATGATCATTTTGACATGTCAAGCAGATCATGGCTCTCTCCTACTTAAAATTCTTGAATGGCTCTCTACTTCCCTTGGAATAAAATTCTAGCTCTTTACCAGAGCCTATGTTTCCTGCCTGACCTGGGCCCTGTCTAAGTCTGTAATTTTATCTTTTCTCATTTTCCCCTCACATGTGATGCCCTACAGCCACACTCTCATTTCTTTTCCTAAAGCACATAAAACTCATCCTGCTTCCAGACATGTGCCCTAAGTCTGGAATCTTTGCCTTCAGTACCTCAACCTTGAGTCTTAACTAAATTAGTTGGTATTTCTACATCCGTTAAAATTTGTAGGTTTTATATATAGGACCTTTCACATTCTGCACATGTCATAAAATATTTATTTTATTTTATTTTCTGATAAATTCCATGACTTCTCATTTCAGAAATGAAGGTAAGAAAAATAAATTGTTCTCTGAGTATTATGGTTGTATTTGTCAACAAGGTTTCATTGACCACAGGACTTTATTCACGCTGTTTAAAAAGGGGTCTAACTGTGTGTATAATGGAAGGAAAGACAAAGAAGAATAAAATGTGTGCAGCTGCTTGAAGTTTCTTAATGCTGAGCTTCCAGCAAAGAAAGCTTTAGATACATGCTGTCTTGTTAGAAAAGCTGTTAGAATGGTGAGTATGGTAGAAGTTGGACCAAAGCTAACTAACACATTCACAAATTTGCATCTGTGTTAGCATATTTTCAATTCACATATACCATTATTGCATTGGTCATGCTAATCAATATTGTAGCTATTACTTCCTCTTTACTTTGAAGGAGGGGGATGAAGGGCACTTGGTTTTGAGATGCAAAGGGGAAGTACCAGAGAAGCTTCACCAGAGCATGCCTGGGCCCTGAGCGTTCCTGGCCAGTTGTGTTTACCACCCCTTGTCTTGGGAAGTACAGCGTAGTACAACAGGTATTGGCTCTGGGCGCTGGGAATGTGGCTCTTGTCCCATGCTCTGCTATCAGCCAGATAAGACACATAGAAGCAATTCCCAAGCTTGGTTTTCTCATCTGTAAAATGAGAAAATTAATCTGTTTTCTAGATTGATTTCATGGTCTTTTCATCACAGTGTCAATTTCCAATATGTTGGACCCTTTTCAAGCTTTGCCTTGACTTTGGCTTGGAAATATGGCTGCCAAACTTCTTGGGTCTGTCCCAAACTGAATCTTTGATCTTTTGTCACTTCTATAAAACTCAGGACACTCTTCTTTTTTTAAAAATTTCTTTATTGATTAAGGTATTACATATGTGTTCTTATCCCCCCATTGGATCCCCCCCCCCACTCATACCCTCACCCCCCTGATGTCTGTGTCCATTGGTTAGGCTTATATGCATGCATACAAGTCCTTTGGTTGATCTCTCCCCCTTACCTCCACCCTCCCCTACCTTCCCTCTGAGGTTTGACGGTCTGATCAATGCTTCTCTGTCTCTGGATCTGTTTTGTTCATCAGTTTATGTAGTTCATTATATTCCATAAATTAGTGAGATCATGTTATATTTAATTTTCTCTGACTGGCTTATTTCACATAGCATAATGCTTTCCAGTTCCATCCATGCTGTTGCAAATGGTAAGAATTCCTTCTTTTTTACAGCAGCATAGTATTCCATTGTGTAGATGTACCAAGTTTCTTAATCCACTCATCTGCTGATGGGCACTTAAGCTGTTTCCAAATCTTAGCTATGGTGAATTGTGCCACTATGAACATAGGCGTGCATATATCCTTTCGGATTTGTGTTTCTAGTTTCTTGGGATATATTCCCAGAAGTGGGATCACTGGGTCAAATGGGAGTTCCATTTTTAGTTTTTTAAGGAAACTCCATACTGTTCTCCACAGTGGCTGCACCAGTCTGCATTCCCACCAGAAGTGCATGAGGGTTCCTTTTTCTCCGCATCCTTGCCAGCACTTCTCATTAGTTGTTTTGTTGATGATAGCCATTCTGACAGGTATGAGATGGTACAGCATTGTCGTTTTGATTTGCATCTCTTGGATGATTAGTGACTTTGAGCATGTTTTCATATGTCTCTTGGCCTTCCTTATGTCTTCTTTCAAAAAGTATCCATTTAGGTCCATTGCCCATTTTTTGATTGGGTTGTTTATCTTCTTTTTGTTAAGGTGTATGAGTTCCCTGTAAATGTTGGAGATTAAACCCTTATTAGTGATAACATTGGCAAATATGTTCTCTGATACAGTGGGCTATCTTATTGTTTTGTTGATGGTTTCTTTTGCTGTGAAAAAGCTTTTTACTTTTATGTAGTCCCATTTGTTTATTTTCTCTTTAGCTTCCATTGCCCTAGGAGTGGTATTGGTGAAGAAATTGTTTCGACATATGTCTGAGATTTTGCTGCCTGTGGATTTCTCTAGAATTTTTATGGTTTCCCATCTTATGTTTAAGTCCTGTATCCATTTTGAGTTTATTTTTGTGTATGGTGTAAGTTGGTGGTCTAGTTTCATTTTTTTTTGCATTTATCTGTCCAATTCTCCCAACACCATTTATTAAAGAGACTGTCTTGACTCCATTGAATGTTCATGCCTCCTTTGTCAAATATTAATTGAGCATAGTAGTTTGGGTTGATATCTGGGTTCTCTATTCTATTCCATTGATCTATATGTCTGTTTTTGTGCAAGTACCAGGCTGTTTTGAGAACAGTGGCTTTGTAATACAGCTTGAAATCTGGTATTGAGATCCCACCTACTTTGTTCTTCTTTCTCAGGATTGCTGTAGCAATTCAGGGTCTTTCTTTATTCCAGATGAATTTTTGGAACGTTCCTTCTAGGTCTGTGAAATATGCCATTGGTGTTTTAATGGGGAGTGCATTGAATCTACAGATAGCTTTGGGTAGTATGGACATTTTAATGATGTTGATTCTACCAATCCATGAACATGGTATTTTCTTCCATTTGTTTATGTCTTCCTCTATCTCTTTTTTCAGTGTCCTGTAGTTTTCCACGTATAGGTCTTTTCCCTCCTTAGTTAAGTTTATTCCTAGGTATCTTAATTTTTTTTTGGTGCAATGGTAAATGGGACTGCTTTTTTAGTCTTTCTTTCTGTAAGTTCACTTTAGGTATATAGAAATGCCATCTATTTCTTGGCATTAATTTTGTATCCTGCTATATTGACGAACTAATTTATTAAGTCTAATATTTTTTTTGATGGAGTCTTTCGGGTTTTCTATGTACAGTATCATGTCATCTGCGAATAAGGACAGTTTTACTTCTTCTTTTCTGATTTGAATGCCTTTTATTTATTCTTCTTGTCTAATTGCAATGGCTAGTACTTCCAGTACTATGTAGAACAGGAGTGGTGAGAGTGTGCATCCCTGTCTTTTTCCTGTTCTTAGGGAAAATGGTTTCAGTTTTTGCCCATTGAGTATGTTGTTGGCTGTGGGTTTGTCATTTAAAGCTTTTATTATATTGAGGTATGATCTCTCTATTCCCAGTTTGCTGAGAGTTTTTATCAAGAAAGGGTGATGGATTTTGTCAAATGCTTTTTCTGCAGCAATTGATAGGATTATGTGATTTTTATCTCTCAATTTGTTTATGTGATATATCACGTTTTTTGATTTGCGGATATTGTACCATCCTTGCATCTCCGGATAAATCCTACTTGGTCATGGTGTATGATCTTTCTGATGTACTGCTGGATCCGATTTGCTGCAATTTGGTTGAGGATTTTGGCATATGTGCTCATGAGGTATATTGGCCTGTAATTCTCTTTCATTGTGTTGTTTTTATCTGGTATTACGGTGATGCTGGCTTCATAGAATGAGCTTAGAAGTGTGCCTTCCTCTTGAATTTTTGGGAATAGTCTGAGGAAGATAGGTTTTAGTCTTTCTTGAATGTTTGGTAAAACTCCCTTGTGAAGCCGTTTGGCCCTGCGCTTTTATTTGCTGGAAGCTTTTTGATGACTGCTTCAATGTCTTCCATAGTTATCAGCCTATTGAGATTGTTAGATTCTTCCTGATTGAGTTTTGGAAGGTTGTATTTTTCTAGGAATATGTCCATTTCCTCCAGGTTGTCTAATTTGTTGGAATAGAGTTGTTCATAGTATTTTTTAACAATCTTTGTATTTCTGTGGGGTCTGTTATTTCCCCTCTTTCATTTCTGATTTTGTTTATTTGGATCCTCCCTCTTTGCTTCTTGGTGAGCCTGGCTAGAGGTTCATCTATCTTGTTTATCCTTTCAAAGAACCAGTTCTTGGTTTTATTAAACTTTTGTATTGTTTTTTGGTCACTATGTCATTTATTTCTGCTCTGATCTTTATTATTGCTTTCCTTCTGCTCACTCTGGGCTTTTCATGTTGCTCTTTTTCTAATTCTTTAAATTGTAAGGTTAGATGATTTACTACCATTTTTTTCTTGTTTTTTGAGGTAGGTCTGTAGAGCTATAAACTTTGCTTTCAGGACTGCTTTCATTGTGTTCCATAGATTTTGGATTAGTGTGTTTTTATTGTCATTAGTTTCGAGGATATTTTTAATTTCTTCTTTTATATTGTTGGTAACCCAATCATTATTTAATAGCATGCTATTCAGCTTCCAAGTGTTTGAATTTTTTGATTGTTTTTATTGTAGTTTTTTTCTAATATTATGCCATTGTGGTCTGAGAAGATACTTGATATGATTTCAATCTTCTTGAATTTGGGGAGACTTTGCCTGTGACCAATATGTGGTCTATTTTTGAAAATGTTCCATGTGCACTTGAGAAGAATGTATATTCTGTGGCTTTGGGGTGAAATGTTCTGAAGATGTCAATTAATTCCATCTGATCTAGTGAGTCATTTAGGATTGCTGTTTCTTTGCTGATTTTTTTGTCCAGAAGATTTATCCAGTGATGTCAGTGGTGTATTAAATTCCTCTACAATGATTGTATTGTTGTCAATCTCTCCCTTGATATCTTCCAGAAGTTTTTTTATGTATTTAGGTGCTCCTGCATTGGGTGCATATATGTTTATCAGTGTTATATCCTCTTGTTGTATTGATCCCTTTAGTGTTATGAAGTGGCCTTCCTTATCTCTTCTTATGGCCTTCACTTTGAGGTCTATTTTGTCAGGTGTAAGTATTGCTACCCCAGCTTTTTTTTTCATTTCCATTTGCCTGAAAGATATTTTTCTATCCCTTCACTTTCATTTGTGTGTGTCCCTTGTTCTGTGGTGGGTCTCTGTAGACAGCATATATATGGGTAGTGTTTTTTTTTTTATCCATTCAGCCACTCAATGTCTTTTTATTGGAGCATTTAGTCCATTTTTCATTTTAAGTTATTATTGATAGGTACTTTTTGTAGCCATTTTTATTTTTTTGTGCCTCTTCCTTCTTACCTTTTTATCTCTTCTTTTTACACCAGTTCCTTTAGCATTTCTTGCGTTTCTGGCTTAGTAGTGATAAACTCTCTTAGCCTTTTTTAGTCTGTGAAGCTCCTTATTTTTCTTTCCATTTTGAATGATAGCCTTGCTGGATAGAGTATTCTTGGATTCAGTCCCTTGTTTTGCATCACTTTGTAAATTTCCTTCCATTCTTTTCTAGCCTTTGAGAAACCTTTCTGGTTTCTGTTGAGAAATCATTTGATAATCTAATGGGAGATCCCTTTTACATACCTTTCCGTCTCTCTCTTGCAGCCTTTATGATTCTCTCTTTGTCCTGAATATTTGCTATCGTAATTATTTTGTGTCTTGATGTGGGTCTTTTTGGCTTCATCTTGTTTGGGACTCTGGGCTTGTGTGACTTTTTTCTTCCCCACATCAGGGAAGTTTTCTGACATTATTTCTTCAAATAGGTTTTCTAACCCTTGTTTCTCTTCCTGTTGTGCTGGCACCCCTATTATTCATATGTTGCTTTGTTTCATGTTGTCCAATAGCTCCCTTAGGCTCTCCTCCTGTCTTTTAATTTTTTTCTCCAATTGCAGTTCAGTTTGGGTGTGTTTTGCTTCCCTATCTTCTAATTCGATAGTTCAGTCCTCTGCTTCTCCTAGTCTACTGTTGAACTTTCCATGTGCTTTTTTTTATTGCAACTATATCACTCTTCATTTCTTCTTTATTCTTACATAACTTGATTTTTTTTCATCCATCTGGTTTATGAACTGTATGACCCTTATTCTGAATTCTTTTTCTGAAATATTGCATGCCTCTGTTTCACTTAGCTGCTCTTCTGGTGATGCCTCCTTTTCTTTCCTTTGGGGGTTTCTTTATCTACCCATTTTTTATCTCACCAATGGATCTAGATGTCGAGTTATGCAGGGGTTTCTCCTTGGGTGGCAGTGGTTCCTTGGGCTGCAGTTGCTCCTTGGGCGGTTGCTGTAGCAGTGGCTCCTCTGGTGGGTGCTGTTCACAGCAGTGGTGGCTCTTCTGGCTGGTGGGGGGGACTGCTCCCACAGCTGCTTCTCCTCGGGTGGGGTGGGCTGATCATGAAGCTGCTGCTCCTCAGATGGGGAAGACTGCTAACGTGGCTGCTGCTCCTTTATGGGGCAAGCTGCTCATGAGGCTGGTTTTCCTTGGACAGGGGTAGGTTGCTCACAGGGCTGCTGCTCCTTGTTTGGGTGAAGGCTGCTTGTGCAGCTGCTGCTCCTCGGATGGGAGTGAGCTGCACATGAGGTTGCTGCTCCTTGGATAGGGGTGGGCCTCTCACCTGGCCTCTGCTTGTTGGATGAGTGCAGGCTGCATGTGGCAGCTGCTCCTCGGACAGGAGTGGGCTGCTTGCATGGCTGCCACTCCTCAAACGTGGGCGGTCTGCTGGTGTGGCTGCTGCTTCTCAGACCGGGGTGGACTGCTCAGGCGGCTGCTCTTCTTTGAATGTGGGCAGGCTGCTTGCAGAGCTGCTGCTCCTCAGATGGGGGCAGACTGCTCATGTGGCTGCTGCACCTCGGACGGAGGCAGGGTGTGGGCTGCTGTTCCTCGGACGGTGATGGACTGCGTGGGGCTGCTGCTCCTCAGTCATGGGCGGACTGCTCGTGTGGCTGCTACTTCTCGAATGGGGGAAGGCTGCTCGCGTGGTTGCTGCTCCTCAGATGGGGGAGCGGGTGGCTCACACAGTTGCTGCTCCTTGGACAGGGGCAGGACACGTGAGGCTGCTGCTCTTTGGCCTGGGGTGTACTGCTTGCTGGGCTGCTGTTCCTTGGACAGGAGCTGACTGCTCATGTGTCTGCTGCTTGCATGGTCGCTGTGCCCTGGCCTAAAGTGTTGGGCCAGTCAGAGGGGAGCACGCTTCAGAACTCACAGGATCCTGCACCCTGGGTGTCTGGAGTCTCAATAACTGTGGGACCACAGCTGAGGTAGCAGTTCCCTGGCATGGGTGGCTGTAGAGTCTCAGGTGTTATCTGAGGGCACCCTGTGTGGAGGTGAGGCTGGGCTCCCAGTCACTACACCTCTCCCCTTCAAAAAGGCGAGGCCTCTGAGGAAGAGCCGGCCTCCTGTTATTGTTTGCAACAGTAGCAGAGGCTGCCTAGTTAGGCAAGCCTGGTTAGCCTGTCTCCGAAGGTCCTGTGGGATCTAACTGTGCCTCACTCACACACACACACATACACACACACACACACACACACACACACACATACCCATGACCACATACTCCTCTTTTGCTCCCTCACTCACTCATGCTCTCTCCCTCACTGCCGTCTTCTTCCTGCCTCTGTAGTTGGGTCTGGGGTGTTATTGACCCATTCGTGGACAGAGTTTTCTCTCCAGGTGTCTGGTTATGTGGCTCACTCTCTAGTACATTTGCCAGACAGGATAAAATTCACCTCAACAAGACACGATACAAAGGGAACAAAACACAAATGTACTCACAACACTGATAACCCCAATATAAGTGACCACCAGAGAAAAGAGATTAGGTGAGAGAAAAGAGAAGACAAATGATATCAAAGAGAGAAAAAAAGATAAGAGAGAAAAGAAAAAGGAATTAAAAGGACACTCCCCCACACACACACGTGTGTGTGTGTGTGTGTGTGTGTGTGTGTGTGTGTGTATGGGGAAAATACCACAGAACAAACAGATAAACCAAAAATATGCAAACACCAAACACCCAGCTAAGAGGGTGGGGGCAGAATCTGTAGAGGCTGAGCTTATATAGAGAAAATAAGGTTAAGAATTGGATGAATATGTGGAGGACCTCAGTTCAGTATAGAGGGAGTAGAAAGGGGATGAGTGGATAAGAAGAAAGAGAACAAGAAAATAATAATAATAATAATAATAATAATAATAAATTTACAAAAATTGATTTAAAATTGGTATATAAAAAATAAAAAATCGCAAGTAAAATAAAATAGAATGATGGGAAAATAATGTGAAAAGAAATAGAAAATAAAGCAACAAACAAAAAAGGAAAATAAAGAAAAAAGAAGAAAAAAAGAAATAACAAAATAATAATAAATAAAATAAAAATGACAAAGTGAAGTGTTGTTCCTTTGGCTGGCTTAAGATCCCAGTCTTCTGTACTGTCTGTAGTTTTTCAGGTTCCTGTTGCTGGGACTGAAGGCCTCTCTTTAAGCCAGTCCCTGTGGACTCTCAGGGACTATTCAGATTTTTTTTTTAATCCTTTGTATGATTCAGGGTGTTTCCTCTGGGTGTAATTTGTTAGAATCCATGCTTGATCACCTGCAGGTCATCACTCCATTTCCTTGGAGGCATTGCGTAAGCTGCTTTCCCATACATACACTTCCTTGCTTTGGTCACCAAACTGTATGTTCATCAGTTCTTTTCTTTAATTCAAGTTTTATGCAACACTTCAATGTCCCGATCTATGGCAGATCCTACGTGTCTTGTTTTTGTTTTCCAGATCCTGACTCATAGCTGCCTCCTCACTACAACGCCTCTGCATGACTTCTACATTTAAGACATCTGTGCAACCTTTTTGGTATTTCCAGTTTTATTTCATAGTTTGACATGCAAACACATTTATCCCCTTCAGGCCCTCAGGAGCTTTCCCTTGTGCGAATGTCTCCCTATCAGAGAAGTCCTGTTAGGGAGTGAATTATTGACCCCACTCCTTTGTCAGCCAAAAAGTGTTTATTTACTGAGTACATTATCAGATGATGGGATTATTGTCATTGTGATATTATTTTACATTAAATATGCATTCATGTTACTTATTGCTTATTTGTTTGTTTGTTTGTTTATTTGTTTGTTTGAAAAGCAAGTAATAATTTATTGACTGTAGCAAAAACACACTTGGGGCAGTGAAACAAGTAAGGGCATAGAAGAAACAACAGGAGAGCCTAGCCTAGACCGCTTTGGCTCACTAGAAGTCAGAGAAAAGGGCGCTTTGGAGACAGGTTCAGAGGGTTAGTCTGGGATGAGCTGATGCTGCCCATTGCTCCACTGGTTTCAGTTGTCTTGGGGACCCTTAGAGTTTAAGAGATATGTGCCTGTGGGGGAAGCTGAGAGGGAAGGGAATGGCGTGGCCATGCTCTTTAGAGGGAGAGAGCCTGCATTTGTACTTTCTAAAATCTTGAAATAGTCTATTCTCCCCTGAAAAATTACAATAAGGCCAAATAGCTAACTTAGAAACCTGTGGATGAGTTTATTATCATATAATATCTTTATTTTTTCCCCCTTAGAAACTGGGAAATCATGACATTTCTGTAATCCATGACATTTTGGTGATCATAAATGTCAAGCCTAGATTAAAGATGAAACTAATATTTAATTTGTGGGCTGGATTTAATGAAATTAATTTTAATCTTCTGATAGACTTTTCAGAGAAATGTATTCAGTCATTAAATATAGCGTAAATAATTCTATTTCCTTTGCTGTTTTAGACTAAGATATAGATGATAAAAGCGAGCATTTATGCTGCTTTTTGTAGTCACTAGTGTTTTCACAGCTATAACCTCATTTAGATATGGTCACTGTCCTCAAAAACTTACGATGAATAATTTGGGAGTGAAAAACTTACAGATATAGTAACTATTAGAGAACTATTAAGAGGTGTTGAATTTGACTCTAAATGTAAGAGAAAGGGAGGAAGATAATATAGGTTGAATAAATCCCATTAAATGAGAATCAGCCCACTCCTGCCTCTGGTTGGTCTTATAAAAAATGCAGAACTATTATCTTAGCTCACCAATCTTTGATTTGTAAGAATACAAGTTTGTTCATACTTTCAGATACAGAATATGCCTGTATGTAATCGCATTTGTTGTTTGTTTAGTTTCAAAGTCAGAGACATGTGCAATTGTGGAGTAAAAATTATTACCAGAAAAAACATTGAGAATGATAACATTTGTTTTCATTCTTAGAAAAAAAACAAATGAATTTTTCACTTGAATTATAACATTTTGTTTCTATTTGCCTCCACCACGATGCTGGCTTCTCCCCAAAGAATCACTTAAAGATCTTGCAGTTTGTTATGTTTTCCATCAGTTTCTTATTTGCAAAGCCTCATTGCCTCAAGTTATACCAATTATACCCAATGAAAAATGTTGGCAAGAGGAGGACAATTCAAACTCAGAATTATCTCTGTTTTTCATTAGAAAAAAAAATGGGAATTCATTTATGAATTCTCTTTTTGCTTGAACTTCATTCAGTTAGTAAGTCCCATTTTGAGCCTATTACACAGCAGTGATGCCACTCATGCATGAAGCCATAGATATGGGTCATAGTTGTTATTCTGGGTATCACTATTGTATAAGATTAATTATGACAGTAACACTAATGCATTGATTAAATGTCTTTAGAAATTAGTATCATTAGAAACAAAGGAGTCATTATATGGAGCTTCACAATTTTCTACAGAACCTGAGTCAGTGATTATCAAACCTGTGCAGCATGATACACTTTGGGTCCCTGGATCCCTTAAAGATTCTGAAATCTGGGATGGAGTCTGTGTGAGGGTCTGATGGGCACTTACATTTTAAGTGCTTCAAATTATTCCAATAGAATTGGCCCACCTTCCTTTAGAAATGCTTGCCTGGATTCATTACAGTTTTGAGGGTTGAAACACATCACTCACACTTGTCAGAATGGCTATCATCAACAAATCAACAAATGACAAGTGCTGGCAAGGATGCAGAGAAAAAGGAACCCTCGTGCACTGCTGATGGGAATGCAGACTGGTGCAGCCACTGTGGAGAACAGTATGGAGTTTTCTCAAAAAAATAAAAATTGGACTCCCATTTGACCCAGTAATCCCACTTCTAGGAATATATCCCAAGAAGCTAGAAACACCAATCAGAAAGGTTATATGCACCCCTTGTTTATAGCAGCACGATTTACCATAGCTAAGATTTGGAAACAGCCAAAATACCCATAAGCAGATGAATGGATTAGAAAACTGTGGTACATCTACACAATGTAATACTATGCTGCTATAAAAAGGAAGGAACTCCTACCATTTGCAACAGCATGGATGGATCTGGATAGCATTATACTAAGTGAAACAAGTCAATCAGAGAAAGATAAATATCACACGATCTCACTCATTTGTGGAATATAATGAACAACATAAACTGATGAACAGAAACAGATCCAGAGGCAGAGACGCATCGATCAGACCATAGAACCTCAGAGAGAGGGCAGGGGAGGAAGGGGATAAGGGAGAGAGATCAACCAAAGGACTTGTATGCATGCATATAAGCATAACCAATGGACACTCACACTAGGGGGGGTGAGGTCACAAGCGGGGGGTGGGGGGACAATGGGGGGATTAGGACACATATGTAATACCTTAATCAATAAAGAAAAAATGGTTAAAAAAAAAAAAGAAGGGAGAAAAAATTCTGATGCTATACATGTAAACTTTAATTATTCTAAATTCACAGTTAAGATAGGGAAGATTATGCTTTATTAACAAACAGCATCTAATTTTATTGTTTGATGAGCCAATTTTGATACAATTTTATTAACTAACTTCCATAGTTTACATTAGAGTACACGCTTTGTATTTTACATTTTTTGGGTTTTGACAAATGCATAATGGCCTGTATCCACCATTATTACAGTACTAGAGGCCTGGTGCACGAAATTTGTGCACGCGGAGGCGGTCCCCTCAGCCCGGCCTGCACCCTTTCCAATCCAGGACCCCTCGGGGGATGTCCAACTTCCAGTTTAGGCCCGATCCCTGGGATTGGGCCTAAACCAGCAGTCAGACATCCCTCTCACAATCTGGGACCTCTGGCTCCTAACTGCTCACCTGCTTGCCTGCCTGATCGCCCCTAACTGCCCCCTCTGCCAGCCTGATCACCCCTAACCACCTCTGCCTGCTGGCCTGATAACCCCTAACTGCCCCCCCTGCCAGCCTGGTTGCCCCTTACTGCCCCCCCCTGCCAGCCTGGTTGCCCCTCACTGCTCCCCCTGCAGTCTGGTCACCCCCAACTGCTCCCCCCATTGGCCTGGTCACCCCCAACTGCCCCCCTGCTGGCCTGGTTGCCCCATGCAGCCTGCTGTTCAGTCATCTGGTCACCCCTCACTAACCCCCCTGCCGACCTGGTCGTCCCACATAGCCTGCTGTAAATCATTTGGTCATCCCTCACTAACCCCCCTGCCATCCTGGTTGCCCCACGAAACCTGCTGTTCGGTCTTTACCGTTACTGTGACAGCATCCTGAACAATTTGCACATTCCTCTATTATTAGTATAGATAGTCTTCAAATTAATTCCAGTCATAAGATAGGAGAAGGTCATCTTCATTGCAATTTTCATAGTTTGCCCATTTTTTTCATGCCTGGTTTAAAGGGACAGCTTCAGTTTCACTGCTTTGCAACTCCTGCCTTAAAATATACATCATGTCAGACTAATTACCCTGATCTGGATTATCATACATTTTTTCTCTGCTTGGGATCATCTAGTCTTTGCCAAGGTAAATTGTTCAGTGTTGTACTATTCAGTCTCATTGTTTCTCTGAGGCAGAAAGAGCTGCCATGAAAGTCATCCAAACCCTTTTATGAAAGACAATGTATTGCATCATTGGAAAGGTTTGATTTTCTACAAAGATATTCCATGTATGGTTTGTTCTAGCCCCCTGAGCCTCAAAACAGCCCCTCTGTCCACTCCTATTCACTCACAGTTCTTAGAACCGTGTTGAACTTTGAGGACCACCATTTTTATCCTTTGCTAAATATTTAGGTTCAGAAAATCCTTACACTAAAATTTACTCTGCTTTAAAGAATCTTCTTCTCTATAGACTGTTCTGCAGTCATCTTATGCCTTTAATTATCTTTTCTCCTTATGCATTCCTTAGTCTTCCTAGATAATCAAGCATTTTGGATTAGTGGCTTTTGTTTCCCAAGTGAGGTTCTACCTTTTGGCCTAGAAATATTTATATTGTAACTAGTATTGATAGAAAGTTTTTGAAAATGCTTTATATACTTTCATCTTTACTGCTTAGAGACTATTAAGCTAATGTTTTTTTGATATTTCAGTTTGTGATTGAGAGTTAAGTCAAGTTTATCTATTGTAGTTCTTATGGAGATTAATAATTAAGTACAAGCTCTAGAGCAAGATCACCTATGTATAATTTCTGATCCTTCCACTTATTAGCTGATACCTTGGGCAAGTCATTTAACTTTTCTAGACCTCAGTATCCTCACCTGTAAAATGGATTCAGGTGTACAATTCTGTAATAATCATCTGTATATTGCATTGTGTGCTCACCACCCAAAGTTTAATCTTCTTTTGTCACTATTTTTAAACTACTTTTAGCCTCTTCATCCTCTCTCACCAAATGTAATATATTTTAGTATCTGCCACATGCCAGACATTTTGTCTTATGTACATTATCTCTTATAACTATCATGCAGTTTTTCGAAAATGTTTAAAATTTACTATTGAGAAAACTATATTTGAATTACCTGTGGTCATAAAGCCAATAAATGACAGAGCTGGGGTTTACATTTATAGCTGTCTGAATCCAGAGAGTCATCCTATTTCTATTATGCTGCCATGCATAGAGTGCTGGTTATTATAGTCATTGTATAGTTCTGTAAAATGGATTCACAAGGGCTCCTGAGGTGCATGAGGCTTGACTTATTTTTTACTTGAGTTCCATGAACATCTGTGTTGTTTCACATGAAGTTTCTCATACCAAATCTGTTAAGAGATACATGTTTATGTCCTCTCAAAATTCATATGTTGAAGCCCTAACCCCCCAATGAAATGGTATGCAGAGGTGGGACCTTTGGAATACCATTAGGTTTATATGAGGTTATAAGGGCAGAACCCCCATGATGAGATTAGTGTCCTTGTAGAAAGAGGAGGAAGCACTAGATTTCCCTCTCCCTTTACTATGTGAGAATATAGCCAGAAGGTGGATGGTAGTAAGCCAGGAATACAACTCTCAGCAGGAACCAAATCTGCTAACACTTTGATTTGGACTTTCTAGCCCAAGAACTGTGAGAAGTTAATGTCTGTTGTTTATCCCACCCATTTTATGATATTTTTATTATAGCAGCCCAAGCTGAGACAAACTTTCTCAGGATTATCTTATTTTAACCTCTTAACTTCTGTTCTTTCTGTTCTATATGCTTGTGTATGCAAAACAATTATTTTAATGGCAATTCATCAGACAAATTTATTTTGCATATATTAAGCATCTACTTAAGTGTACTATGGTCAAAATAATACATTTTTTTTTAATCCCGAAAAGAACCATATTGTGGTATTACTATTGTATTCTTGAAAAACTTACACCAGATCATGGAGTTGGGAAGTGGAAGAACCAATATCCAAATCTAGGTTAATTTAATAATTGGTACCATGATTATTAATTAGGAATCCAGGATTGGTGATCTGACAGGCTTGAAAGCAGGAAGGGTTGTTCAGTATTATAGAGGTGATGGGTATTCAATGTTAAAGAGGTTATTTAAATGATCACCTAAGGTCATCAGGAAGGAAGTGCCTATGAAGACATAGCTTGGGTGCACCTGGAAGCATTACCCATAGTGCAGTACTGATGAATAAGAAATACTGACAAGTAGGTTGGCTCCAAAGTTTAAGGGAAGAGGGCTACAAGCTCAAAGTTTTAATTCCTGTCACTCTTCCTTCTACTTTTATATTGGACATGTGCAAAATTTAGTCTACAGCCTACAGAATATTGACACAAGATTATGTCTGAACTAGAGAAGAAATATGTGTAACTCAGAGAGGGGTACAAAATTAATAAGACCATGAATCTCTTCTTTTTGGTAAGAGATGTTTTTATTCATATGAGGCAAAGTTACCTAAAGTTAGGCAGAAGCACATTGTCTGTCTTGTTTTGTTCGAAAGTTTAATTATGAGAAAGAGGTGTAAAAGGACATTGAGTAGTTAAAGGAGCAGACTATGACTGATACTGTAGGCTGGCTCACTCAACACCCATTCTTGTCCCGTTGTGTTTGCTTTCCTCTACTACAGAGGATGAAAGGCTAAAAACTAGATTTCTCAAGTTCCCTTACATTGCAGGCAAGTGGCCTAGGTTCTAGGTTCTACCAAACCAGTGAGGCAGTATCAGATCAAGAGGTAGGCTAGAGCCATTGTGGCTATGACCACAGAGAAAGTGCGGAGTCTGAGTGTGTAGGGTTCAGAGCTTCTGGAGTTCATTCTCCAAGGTGACACCTATGGGGGTTTTCTAGCTGTTGTTTTGGCTGAGTGATAACCAGGTACAGTGTGCCTGAGTGTGCAGCAAGCAAATTTGGTTCTCAAGCAAACAAAAATATTCTGTCAGTTATAAAATTCTTTTTAAAAATTCTAGTCTGTTTAAACTTCTCATAATGGACTTTGCCATTTAGAACTAAACACTGGTCGATACATTAGGTCTTTAGGTTTCAATTTCCTAGTCTCTCTACTTCATTAACAGCTTCTTTCCAAGAAGAAAACATGTAGCCAAATGAGTTTGATTAATTACATGTCTTATTTGTTGTGCCAGGGCCAGCTCAGCCAAGGGTTCGGTAAGCCTGAATGAGGGCAGTGAAGGACTGAAGAAAAGACAGACAAAGCGAATATAGCCGGGTCTCAGTGGATCTCCTGTGCCTGGATGAGGCCACAGAGAGAGATCCAGACAGCAAGCTGAGCCTTTATTTTATAGTCAGAGACAAACAAGGAGCTGGTCAACACAGTTACAATGTTCTTGTGAGTTTCACTTGTTTTGGCAGCGCTTGTTGCACCTACCACAGCCCATTAGCTACCCTGGAAGGATCTAGGGAGCTTCATAAGGTCAAGCTTAATTATGCTAAGAGGGCTGTGCCCTCCAAGCTGGGATTTGTTTGTGGCTTTGCCAACAGGTCAGTCTGAGGCTTACCCCTATAGTGACTCCCTACAATTTGTAAGATTAGTAAAACAGACTTTAAGCATGCATAAGGGATCTTTGTGATAACTATTTTTTTTTAAGTTTTTCACCCTGGGAGCTTTAAGTTGATTTGCTTTTCGAAGGCAATTGTAGAGGATTGTTACTGATTATTTGCACAAGCCCTTTGTAAAACTAACAAATTATGTCTCCATAATTGCAAAGTTGAATTGTTTCTTTTTTCATTGGCTAAAGACTGCCATGTTATTTACTATATTTTGAAGACAATTAATTTATGAATTCCTCAAGGATTTTAGAATTGTTAATTGCTCCTCAGGCTTATTGCTATTGAGTTATAATTTCCTTAGTTTTCTTATATTGATTACCTATCATAATAGTGGTTGTTTTTAGAATAAGTCAGAGTTGTAGCTATGTGGAGCATGAATTCCTCCTTCTCTGGTGAAGCCGACTGCTTTTAATTTCCAGCAGTAATTAGTAATTCTCATGGGTTCAGCTTTGAGATCTATGGAGACCTCAGACACAATGAATTCTGGGGAAGAGGAAGGAAGTTGGGTTTATTTGGGACATGAGCTACTTCCTAAGGGCATAATCAGAGGAGTATGATAAAATTAGCTAAGAATGTCTAATTTGGTAAGACTGGTAGCCTGAATCAATCCCTAGAAGATTAGAAAATACTTGAGGTTCAGATAGTTGGTTTTGGTATAGTTCAATTAATGATTGTGTAGGATTAGTAAGTACAGAATCCATCTTTTAGGAGAAGGGAATAGTCAGAAGCAGTTCAAATCATGAGATTCCTAATAAGGTGGCTGAGATTAGGGCAGAGTGACAATATCAGATGAAAAAAAGTTCTGAATAGAGAAACTGAGGCAGATGCTTAGAGCCAGTAATTGGGCCACGTGGCAAGTGTGTATGTACACATATATTCATGCACATATATGGTGGGGATTCTGAAAAGGAAGACACCTAGGAAGGGCTCCTGGTAGCCAACTGATCTCAGATTTCAAAGGAGAACCTGGCAGCCATTTCTAAAAAGGAGCCTTTCTCCGCACTTCAGGGAGAAGTCTGCACTGAACTGCTGCCTCTACTGTGTTCCTGTCATCTGGGTCAGCTCTTACAAAGGAGTTCCTGAAATTGCATTTGGACCAATAGGATCGAAGCTTTCTCTACCCAATCAGAGCTGCACAGCATCTTCACTGATCAATCAGGAGCATGTCCTTTGGATCAAACACACTGTGAGGATTTGGAGTACTCATTTGCATGATGCTGGACCAACCAGGGACCAGGAGCGGGGACTTCTCTATAAGCCATCTCCCCTCTGGCTCAGGGAGCTCACTTTCCCTTTCCAACAAAGACTGAAGATGGTGTTCCCTTGGCTGGAGTTGAAATGCCAAATATGTCTCACTGGAGCAGAACAGGGCAGAGCAGGGCAGAGCAGAGTGGAACAGCATAGAGCAGAACAGAACTGTCTAGCTGGGGAGGGGCCTTGTCCCAGAGCTGCCTCATCCCAGGAATGCCTCATCTCAGGACCTCCTTGCAGCCATGCTGTTCCACAGCCCAGCTGTTTCATAATTGAGCTGTAACACTATTGAGCTGTTCCTCAGCCATGCTCTTCTCACAGCCAGGCTGTATCATAATTGAGCTGTTTGTACTGAATAAACTTACGTTCTTCACTGTACCCCAAATTGGGGATTCCTATTGGTGTTGAATCGATCTAGGCCAGTGGTAGGCAAACTCATTAGTCAACAGAGCCAAATATCAACAGTACAACGACTGAAATTTCTTTTGAGAGCCAAATTTTTTAAATGTAAACTTCTTCTAAAGCCACTTCTTCAAAATAGACTTGCCCAGGCTGTGGTATTTTGTGGAAGAGCCACACTCAAGGGGCCAAAGAGCTGCATGTGGCTCACGGCCACAGTTTGCCGACCACGGATCTAGGCTATTGTAAATAACTGAATTGGTGCCAATGACCATTCACTGACATTTCATTATGTTCAACATGGATTTCTAAACTGACCACTTGATCTCCTGACATCATCCTCAGATCAACGTATCTGGTACCTGCATGAACCCTGGCACACAAGTTGTCTTCCCAGTGATGGCTGAGGGTCTCAGGTGAGTCCTCTCAGTCTAGGATCTCCCATACTTGTGGTTGAGGTCTTGGACACTTTATTCTACTTAAGAAGGGGAACTTCATCTGATGACCACCAGTTATGCATTTGGACCAAGAGGAACTCTCTATATGATATGGGTTTGGTGCCTAGGAGAGTATCCCTCAGTTGTGTTTGGCACCAGGAAGGGTATCTTTCAGGGAGGACATTCCTCCATCATGTTTGGTACCTAGGAAGAGTATCCTCCATTCCTTGATGGTATGGAAGGTATACTCCAGGTTGGGACTAGACCTTGTTCATAAAGTTTGTGGGGATGCTCACACTAATAGGTACTTAAAAGGACACTTTCATAAGGAGGAGTGCACAATGCATAACCCATGTTCTAAATTTTCATATTCTAATAAGCCACCATCTGGGACTTTGGCTGATTATATGTACCAAAATTATAGTTCAGAGAATTTCAACTGGCTAGGCCACTGAACAAAAAGCATTCAAGATGATATAAGGCTTTGTTGGCTAAGATAGGATTCCTTTGAAACTCCAAAGGTTGTTTATTTAAATGCTAAAAAAAAAAAAAAATAACATACCTCCCAGAAACAATAGAAACCTTTTTTTTACTTAAATTTTTATTGTTGATGTTATTGCAGATGTTCCTATTTTCCCCCAATCTTTGCCCACCTCCACCCAGACTCTGCCTTGTCCCTCACCACACTATGTTGTCCATGTCCATAAATATTATTTAGCTAATCCCTTCACCTTCCTTTATCCAGTCCCCCGCATGCCCCTCCCTTTTGACATTTGTCAGTCTGTTCCATGTATCCATGTCTCTAGTTTTATTTCGTTCATCAGTTCATTTTGTTCAATAGATTCCACATATTAGTGAGATCATATGGTATTTGTCTTTCTCTGACTGGCTTTTTTTTTTGCCTAGCATAATAATCTGCACATTCATCCCCACTGTTACAAAGGGGAAGAGTTCCTTCTTTTTCACAGCTACATAGTATTCCATTGTGTAAATGTACCACATTTTTTAAATAAATCTTTATTGTTCAGATTATTACAGTTGTTCCTCTTCCCCCACCCCCCCCATAGCTCCCCTCCACCTGGTTCCCACCCCACCCTCTGCCCTTACTGTCCTCATCCATAGGTGTACGATTTTTGTCCAGTCTCTTCCTGCTCCCCCAACACCCTTTCTCCCCGAGAATTGTCAGTCCACTTCATTTCTATGCCCCTGATTCCATTATATTCACCAGTTTATTCTGTTCATCAGACTTTTTATTCACTTGATTTTTAGATTCACTTGTTGATAGATATGTATTTGTTGTCACTTTGTTGTTCATAATTTTTATCTTTACCATTTTCTTCTTCTTCCTCTTCTTAAAGAATACCCTTCAGCATTTCATATAATACTGGTTTGGCGGTGATGAACTCCTTTAGCTTTTTCTTATCTGTGAAGCTCTTTATCTGACCTTCAATTCTAAATGATAGCTTTGCTAGGTAGAGTAATCTTGGTTGTAGGTTCTTGCTGTTCATCACTTTGAACATTTCTTGCCACTCCCTTCTGGCCTGTAGAGTTTCTGTTGAGAAATCAGCTGACAATCATATGGGTACTCCCTTGTAGGTAACTAACTGTTTTTCTCTTGCTGCTCTTAATATTCTCTCTTTGCCTTTTGATCTTGGCATTTTAATTATGATGTGTCTTGATTTGGTCCTCTTTGGATTCCTTTTGTTTGGGGTTCTCTGCACTTCCTGGACTTGTAAGTCTATTTCTTTCACCAGGTGGGGGAAGTTTTCTGTCATTATTTCTTTAAATAGGTTTTCAATATCTTGCTCTCTCTCTTCTTCTGGCACCCCCATAATTTGGATGTTGGTGCGCTTGAAGTTGTCCCAGAGGCTCCTTACACTATCTTCATATTTTTGGATTCTTTTTTCCTTTTGTTTTTCTAGTTGGGTGTTTTTTGCTTCTTCGTATTTCAAACCTTTGATTTGATTCTTGGGATCCCCTAGTCTGCTGTTGGATCTCTGTATATTATTCTTTATTTCAGTCAGTGTATGCTTAATTTCTAGTTAGTCCTTTTTCATATCCTTGAAGGTCTCACTAAATTTCTCAGAGGTTTCTAGAAGATTCTTGGGTAACCTTATAACCGTGGTTTTGAACTCTATATCCAGTAGTTTGCTTTCCTCCATTTCTTTCATTTGTTACCTGTTTCTTTGTCTCTGCATTTTGGCTGCTTCCCTGTGTTGATAGAGTGTCTTTGTGTGCTAGGTGTCCTATAGGGCCCAGTGGCTCAGCCTCCCCAATCACCTGAGGTGGGCACTCTTGGTGCACCCCTTTGTGGGCTTTGTGCACAGTCTTGTTGTAGTTAAGCCTTGATTGTTGTTGGTATCACTGGGAGGAATTGACCTCCAGGCCAATTGGCTGTGAGGATCAATTGTGTCTATGATGGGAGAACTTCATAGACACAATGAAGTGTCTATGCTGGAGACACCTTTATGGGGCAAGACTTGCTTCAGTGGGGCTTTGGCACTCACTGAGTCTATCCCCTGAGTGTGTCTCTTATGGATCTGAAGAGTTGTAATCTGGATGGTCTCACTTGACCTCTGGGTACACTGGCTCTTGGATCTCCATGGAGGTGCAAAGTCAGCCACTGCCTGAGCCCACCCAGCAGGAGCTACAGAGAGATATGCAGATTCCTCCTCTTTGTATGGGATTTGGAGGTGCCCAGATGAGGCCCAGCTGTGAAGCAATGCAAGCTGCTGTCGAGCCTTGAACCTTTTTTTAGAGGCTCTGGGGCTCTCTGACCCAGCTCCAGTATGTTAGGTTTCAGATTGCAAAGGGCCAGGCCATTCATATGCAAAAGCCTCTGCACACAGCTTGGGTGGAGTTGTAAATTGGCGGGGGCAGGGTCTCAGGGAATCACTAGGGCAGAGCAAACAGCAATGGCTGACCATCAGCCTTGCCCCAAAGAGGTTCCTGGTCTCTGGGTCCCATAGCACCATGCAGGAACAATGATCACTGCAAGTACCTCTGAGAGAAAGCCGCCATCGTGTTCTGGCCCGATGCCAGACAGTCCAGTTTCTCCCAGTATGAGTCTTGGTCCCCAGATTCTTGCCCAGAACTGAAGTTCAGAGCAGTCGGGAGCTTGTGTCTGCCTCCTGATTGAAAAAGACAACAGCATACTCACTTGCCAGCCCCTTTCCATGCACACGCCTCCATACCTCCGCACTTCACTTACACACCTCCACACCTCCTCTGAATCTCAGTGTGCTTTTCTCTTTCCTTCTAGTTGTAGAATTTCCACTCAGCCAGCCTTCCCATGGTTCTGGATGATATTCGTTTTGTCTTTTAGTTGTAGTTTTGAAGTGGTTGTGTGAGGCAGCAAGTTCAGGTGTTTACCTATGCCGCCATCTTGTTTTCCCTTGTACCACATATTTTTCTTATCCAATTATCTACTGATGGGCACTTGGGCTGTTTCCAGATCTAGGTTATTGTAAATAACTCTGCAATGACCATACGGGTGCATATATTTTTTCTGATAGGTGTCTTGGTATTCTTAGGATATGTGCTCAGAAGTGGGATTGCTGGGTCTTTTAACTGATACCTTCATAGCTCTAAACAAAATAAAGAAGGTAATATTGTCTCCTGTGAAATCTGTTAGAAGATTACTCCTCTGGCTGTACTGTGGAAGAGACTTAAGGGAACAAGACTAGAAACAGGGACCGGCTAGGTTGCCCCAGCCTGGGTATAAATCAGTAGTAATATAAGCAAAAAGGTGAACATTGGTAGTGATTTAAACTAGAGGGGTAGAGTAGACGAGAACAGCATGAGAGATTATTTAAAACCATGGAACTGTTTGAGACCTAAAGAAATACTCTGTATGGAGAAAGAAAATACTCCAAAATCATTTATGGCCTTTATTATGTTGATGTATGTTCCCTTTATTCCCACTTTGCTGAGAGGTCTTTTTGTTTTGTTTTGTTTCATTTTTATCATAAATGGATGCTGGATTTAGTCTCTTCCACAGTACAGCCAGAGGAGTAATCTTTTAACAGATTTCACTGAAACTGTTTCCTTATCTGTAAATGGAGATGAGGCTCAATACTCCATATAATCATTCCATCTATGCTCTTCCATGCCTCACAGGGCCTCTGTTACCTGGTCCCTGCCTATGTATTTATCCATCTCTTTTTTCTTACCAAGTACTCCATTCAGCTCCTCCAGTTACACATTAGTGTTCTTGATGTTTCTAGAATATGTCAAGCTCATTTGCATCTCTGAGTCTTTCTCCTTGTTCTTTCCTCTGCTGAGAATACTGTTCTTACTGATTCTCTTTCACATTATTTAGATCTTTGCTCAAATATCACATCTTTAGGGAGGTCCCCTCTGATCCTCGCATAGGTGATAGGATTCATTCTTACTTTCTGTCTTGAACCTGTTTTATTTCTTCATAGCCATCGTCACTACCTGACATTAAAGTACATGTTTATTTGTTATTACCTGTCTCTCTTAGAGCATCTTTTGAAGGTACAGACTTTGTTTTATTTACTCATTGCTTTCCTAGTAAAGAAACTGGTGTATAGCAGATATTCAATAAACATTATTGAATAAACACATGTAGAAAATAAATTGCCTTTTTCTTGACTTTATAAAACTGGTAAAAATGGCAGTTCTCAAGCCATCAAAGCTATTGGTCTTATAAACATAGAATCAGTGTCCTTTTGGTTTTCACTATCTTATAGTTGTTTTTAATATCATGTTACATCATATTGCTGCCAATAAAAGCCACAGTCAAACTTTGTATGGAATATAGCAAGCTGATTCAAACAGATTTATCTTTTCACTTCAAAGACAAATTTTTAGTTCCTTGAAAGACATTTCTCATGAATGAACAGTCACTGGACTGGATCACCTTAGTTATTTCAAAAAAAGAGTGAAAATACCATGAGGAAAGCTAGAAGCTTCGTTCTAGATCTTGAAAATCTCCCTAAGGAAAAGAGTTTTAGCTGAAGTTGAAAACAACCAATTCAACTGAAATCAGTAGAATATTAACGTTCAGTGGAATTAGCATAGTTCTGTCATGTTAAAGAGGGCTTTATTTTGTGTTCTAATTCATAGCATTGAGCATTAAATAAAACGAATGATAGTTTTTATTGTTTGGCCTTCAGATAGTGCATGACTGATGGTGTCAATGTTCTGCTCAGATTTATATTCTTTTACATAACTCACTTATCATGCAACAGAACTTTCATCCCCAGCACTCAGAAGAGATAAAGATGCCTCACAGGTCAGAAAAGTGCCGAATGAGCCTGTTGACGTAATGACTGAAGATGGCCGGGGTACTAGAATAATATCTTAACGTATCATATTCAAACCTGACCATTTATTTTGGCAGACAATTTTCTTTGAAAAAAGAACAAAAAGAAACAATGGCAAGAGAAGAACCAATTACCCTCTGTGCATGCTCGTGTGTCTTCAGATTGGCATGCGTTTTAAGAAAGGGCATGTGGTTCAAATAATAGGTACCAGGAAAAGCAAAGATAAATTGAAAATGAAAACATGGCTATTAAAAATAATAATTTTTGCTTATTTTAGTGTCACTTGTTTAAACACAGCTCTTATTTGTGTTATTTGTTTATATTATTCTTGGAGGCATATTTTGTCTCTTATCCTCTTAGTACTTACCCTTTATTCTTTTCTCCTAACAACTTTGCATTTTTTAACACACTAGCATTTTCAGAGCACTTACACTATCTTATCTTCACCAAATAGCTTAATACTCTATTTGTCTTTATATCAATTCAGAAGGCCAATGCACAAATGATTCAGAATTTAAATACTTTAAGACTTCTCTTCTGTGAAATTCATAAGTAGAAGATAAAAGACTATGTATTGGCTCTTTTACTAATTTGTAGCAGACAGAGGAGGGAATTATATATAGCTCCCCAGTTCATGATATGCAAATTAACCAAATGTCCATTCCAGAGAATTACAATCTAAGTGATAACGGCTGTTTAATATTTAGTAGAAAGATAATAATAAGGAAATGAGGGGACAGAAAAGCATTTTAGCATAATGAACAAAAAGCCAATATCAGAGTGTTTCTACCACGAAACTTCTTAGTAGGCCCTGGAGTAAGAGGAGGCTGCCTTTTGGTACCTCCTTTTTTTCCTTGCCTATGACCTACCAGCCCAACTCTCATCTCAAACCACCCCCCCCCCCCCTGCCAATTTGGAGCCAGGGTGTCCAGATGATTTTTAAATGATTATTAAGGGTAGCCCGAGAAAGATAAAGAATTGAGTGAAGATGGAGAATAGCAGTGTAACCCAATTGGTAATGTTGACAACTGGCAAGAATGCAGGATTTGGGTCTGATTATGTTTTTGACACCCAATAAATTTTTATTTCATTAGCTAGTAGAACTCTGTCTTGGAGATAGGGGTGAAAGGAGTTTTAGGGGCAAAATAGGCAGGTTTAGGGAGTGTTATAAATAAACAGGTCCATGGAGGAGGAAGGCTTGGAGCCCATAGGTGAGGGCTTGAAGCTGCCAAAAGGCATACATTCACAGAGAAAAAAAGAGGTGCCACAGGATAAGGGGAGAAGAAGACATCCATTCATGGAAGATAATGAAAAGCCAGAGGGTATGCATAGAAAGAGGAAACACACTTTCACAGAAGATAGAGAATTCTACCACTGAAGGAGGAGAAAAAGAGGTTTGAGCTTTGAAGCTGATTTAGTGACCAATAAGAAGGGAGCATCATGAAACAAAGAACTGCAGCCTTTATAAACCTTAACAAAAAAAAGAAAAAAAAGCTTAGTGGGTGACCCTCTCCCTACGTGGTCGTCTATACTTGTTTCCAATAAATTTCCACCCTTTCCATCTGCCACCTTTTCTCTGTGGCTTCATTCTTTGAATCCATCTGGATAAGAACCCGGGAAAGAGGTCACTCTTGCAACCTGCTCAGGAAAATCCACCCTCCTCAAGGAGAATTGTATTATTATGTGGTGGGCATAAGTTTTGAAATCACAGTTATCAATTTGATTATGTATTTACATTATTTACTAACTGTATTATTTGGAGCAAGTCATTTTACTGAATCTGTTTCTTTATCTATAAATGAAGAGCTTAAGAGCTATATTTAAATGTTGTTGTAAGAATTAGAAATAGTACAAGTATCCTATTAGATAGTTGGCCCTTAATAAATACTATTTTACTGCTTCTCTGAATTTTTCTCCATTATGCTTTATATCAACTTATTCCCCCACCCCCACAAAGGCTATACCACTAAGAGTCTATTATCTAAGGGTAAGTGCTGACCTGCCCACAGGTTTATTTTACTGTCTCTTGGTGAATAAGGCAGTGAATTGTTTATTTGTAGTGAGGGATATACAGGAAACCATTTCCCTGACTTTTTAAACTCAAATATACCACAATCTTAACTTTGAAAGGTGAGACTTTCAGGTGGTTAGAGAAGGGAATGCAATTGATAGACCAGGCAACTCTGATTCTTTCTATATTTTGCCTTCTCTGTGGGTAGGGGAAGCTTTCATTTCAATTGTGTTTTAATGCTGTTCTTTAGGGATAGATCAGGCCCTCATTATCATCTATAACCTAATCATAGATACAAGGCCTTTCCTTGATTTTCCTAGCAGATGTTGTTAGGGGCAAGGGGAAGAAATAGAATAGTGGAGACTAGCTGTAGTTATAGGAACTATTAATCATGCTCAGTGGTTATTTTGTTCTGATTAAAGAAAGCACGTTCTGACCTGGCTGGAAGTTGTACCTGGGAGTTAATCTTGAAATGCAGTCCATTCTCCTTATCTGAGAACTGCTTATCATCGTGGTAAGAGTAACAACCTTGTTGCCGAAAAAATGGAATCCCAGAGGCATCCACCCTTTATAGCCCCCAGCCCACACTGCCTGTAATCTGTAACCATTTTACCCATTTTTATTCCTATTACTTACTTTCCTATGCCTGTAATACCCATTTTTATTTCTTTTGCATATCTATTCTTATTCCTTTTGCCTACTTCCCCAAGCAATCTTTGTCCTTCTACCCAATATAAGCAACTGGCTTATGGGGGTGGAGAGCAGACTTTTGTGGATGACCTGCTATTCTCCCATACTGACTACATAATTTGAATAAACCAGGGGTGGGGAACATCTGGCCCACAAGCTGTATAAGGCATGTGAAATCATTTGGTCTGGCCCTGACAAGGCATTAGGGATAAGTTAATTAAATGTTTGACCAAATATAGCAGGATAATTTTTAAGTTGATAATTTTGTATGGCCGGTGAATGATGTTATACATATCCAAATGGCCCTTGGCAGAAAAAAAGTTTCCCATTCCTGGATAAATGCTCATACCTGATTCAACCCTCACTTTGTTTAATTGGCTCAAGTAGTGACAGGCAACCTGGACCCATTTATTGCCTGGTTTTAATGTGATGCAGTAAGTATTTAAAAAGAAAAGAAAAAGAGAGGAAAATATAGAAAGGAAGGAGAAACAAAGATAGATAAAATTCTTACCTCTAGGCTGCTTCCAACTCTTGAGTAACTTCTGTTTGCAACACCAATGGACTGAGGCACACACTCGGGCTATTATAAGGTGAAACCAGAATACTGGTTTATATACGCCCAGTGTCTTTCACATCAAGTCAGCAACTAGTCTTGGAGTTACAAAATCAATAAATTGCTTTTGGCCAGCTGGGATCTTTGTTATACAGTTGGTAGAAACTAATAAATCTGTAGGCTTCTGTCCTCCCATCAGACAGCATTGAAGAGATAGTAACTACATTCATTACTGTGAGGCTCACATATTGATATTACAAAAATTGTTTATTAGACTATAATTTTTTGGCCAAGTTGGAAGAATAGTCTAGATTTCCATCCTGCCTGAAACAATTAAAACTTAAGTGAACATACATGGGTGAAGAGATTAAGCAAAAATCACACAGACAACAGTATGGTGACTATCAGAGTGAAAGAAGGCTGAGGGGAAGTAGAAGAGGGTTACAGGTAGATAAATGGTAATGGAAGGAATCTTGACTTTGGGTGTTGAGCACACAATACAATATACAGATGATGTATTATAAAACAGTACACTTGAAACCTATATAATTTTATTTACCAATGTCACCCAATAAATTCAATAAAAAATACTTGAAGCAACAGTTTTTTTCTGTTTTCCTATTTATTGAATTTATTGGTGGTGATACTGGTTAACAAAATTATATAGGTTTCAGGTACACAATTCCACAACATATCATCTGAACACTGTATTGTGTGTTCACCATCCCAAGTCAAGTCTCCATCCATTTATCTCCCCTATACTCTCCTCTACCTCCCCCTTCCTGTCCCCTCCATAATCACCACACTGTTTCCAGTGTTCATGAGGAGGTTTTTTTAGTTCATTTTTGCTTGCCCCTCCCTCCCCCCTACAGACACACCCATACCCTCAACACCCACCCTTCCTCCTGGACATCTGTCAGCCTGCTCTCTACCTATGAATCTGTCTATTTTGAAGCAACAGTTTTAAAGATATTGAACATCAGTCAATGAATGTGATCTCTAATCACATCAGGCAAAATGTGGTCTCTGAAAGATGAGAAACAAGCAAAGTGCACCATATGATTGCCCCAAATACTGCCATAAGAGAGCTTCCAGCCCATGGTGCAATGAGAAGGAATCCAGAAAGACTCCATGAGTTGAATTAGTTTGGGCTGAGAGTCAGGGGAGAACTGATATTTAGAGTTTATAGGGCACGGTACAGGAAAGATGAGAGCTGCTCAGAGAGGGAATTCAGAGGTCTGCAGAGGATCTTCTTTGGGTATTTTAGTAGAGAATTTATCAGTGTAAACATAATAGAAAACTACTCAAGGCTGGAGAAAGAACCACAAAAAAGAATGAGAAGAGATAGTCCCTAGAGCTCACATAGGGCCAGAAATTGTGCCTATTTTCATTAGCCAGACTGAAAACACCCATAATTCATGGGATACAGGCTGGAGTATTCAGAAGAGTCTTGCCTCAGCAATGGAGAGTGATTAACTATAGACTAAACAGTGTTCTGATTTCACCTACATCAATAATAAAACAATATTCAAAAGGATAAAACTATTTCATTAACTAGAACAAAGTATAAGAATATTTATAGGGATATAAAAATATCTAGCACCTAAAAGATAAAATTTACCATGACTAGAATCTAATAAAAATTATAAAACATGCAAAAAACAAAATAATAAATCAAAAACAAAACTTTCATTATCAATTAAGACATGAGACAAAAAGAAAAACTATGAATATTCAATGGCATCATACCTTTAAGATTAATTTATTTTGTTTTCTCCTTTCTAAACTAGTCTACCTGTTGTTAAACAACTTTGAGAATGTAGGCATTTCATGGTAAAGTCATTTTTGTCTTTACTTTATCTATACTTTTTCCACACTTAAAGAGGCAATGGATAGAATTTATTTTTCATATTTACTAGAGACCTATTGAACTCTATAGAACCACTTAAACATTTTTTTCATGCACTGATAAATAAAATTTCTTGAAATTCTTATTTAATTTTATTTTTAAGTCTTCCTTAGGATTCAGAACAAAAACAACCTAACAAAACAAAATCAAATATTCTTTATTAGCGGGAAAAGCACTCTGTAATTTGTGCCTAAAATACTGCACCAACCCTCATTGTTCACTAAGACTATTACTTTTCATAAGAACAATCAATTGTCATGTCTTATTTTAAAACAGTTGCAGCAAAACCTAAAACTTGGGCTCCCTAATGTAGTTACAAACTTTCAGCAAAGTTAATCTGGAAGTTCTCAGTATTTAGATCAGAGGTTTCAAATGTCAAATGACCTTAGGTTATGTGGGGGCCCTGACCAGAGTATGCCAGAGGTTAAAGGCCCATTCACCATATGCATGCATGCTGGCAATGACATAGCAGTGTTACTATGTTAAAGGCCCCTTTGCCTTATGTATATGCGAGGGCAATGACTCAGCAGTAGCACTATACATACTGTGCAAGCACACCCTTATATAATCTATTTATGTTAATGTAGCACAGATGTCACTAATTGGCACAAGGCCTCTTTTGCCTGAGCATGTATATCAGGTACCACTGACCAGCCAGTTGTGGGCTGCTTGTTCATAATAAAGTCTACCTATGGCCACTCATGTGTTCTTCCAATTTCTGGTGTCCAGAGGGGTCAAGTCCCTGGCTGAGGAATCTGCACCTGACAATTGGAATAGTCAGCAGGGTTCTGGGGTAAGTACCCCATCCACCCCACCAGAAGACATATGGCCTCCGACTGGATTGTGGTATCTGGTAGTAGCAGTCCTGATGACATGGAACCCCTCCTTCCCCAAAGGACTGGGAGCAGATTGAAGTAATGCTGGTGGCATTAGAGAAGGCTTTATTATCCCTGACGGACCAGATTCCCAAAGACCAGCAGAAGTCTGCTGGGAAGGTAGGCTGGTTGCTCCTAACATCCTTGAAACTGCAACACCATGAGATGCTGGCTCGGGAAGCTAAGATACATGAGTTACAGCAAGTGAAGGAAGCATTGGAAGTCTGGGTACATGTGCTAGAGCAGGAGGTAACCTCCCTGGAACAGGGAGGACTGGGAGAACTAGAGTTAGAAGATGGCTCAGAGGATAGTTTTAATGCTGGTGTAGTGGCCCCTGCCCTTCAGGTGCAACCAATTGTGAAAGGCATCTGGAGCATCATCAGCCTATGGCCCGAGGAGGTGGGGCTCAAGGGCCACCCACAGTTACTGAATTATCTACATACACCACCTATACCTTACAGAATTGAGAGTATTAGGAAAACAAAGCCGGCAGAGACCATGGGAGCCAATTCCAACGTGGCTCCTAAGGTTGTGTGATGATGGTGCAGATAGCTAGTAGCTGTCTCTGCCTGAAATGGAGAAGTTGGCCTCCATAATAACCCATCCTTCTTTGCGGCAGCAACTGCAGATCAGTCACCATTTGGGAGCTGGCCAAGGAGATCATTCCCTGATGGACTGGTTATTGGCACTACCTGGAAGCATTTGGCAGGATGCTGGAGAATTGCCAGAAATTGAGAGTAAATGGATGATATATGTAGATTTAGTGAAAGTTATATGGGAAATGGGCATGAGACAAGCCATGTTTAATTTGGATACTTGTGGACCTGATGATGAGTGTTTTACAACACGTATGAAAGACTTGATTCTTGCTGCAGCCCCTCCGCCTGCGTTTGGCTTGCTGGCAGCCATTTTGACCGCTTTAGTAGACCATGAATACATGAAGTTACTACTGTCTGGGTTGGCTTGGGAACGTGGAAGTCAGGTGGCAAGAAAAAGGGGCAGCTTAACTTCTGTCTGTGCAGAAACATAAGGCGATGTCTAAGACAATGGGTTCGGGATCTGAAAAAGCAGCCTGTGAAATCTGCATGCAAATGTGGACAGATCTGCTGGCTGCAGGTGTTAAGAAAGAGAAAATAGATCAGCAGCCCAATGATCCTATGGCGGCAATTACTGGTAGGACAATGTTTCCAGAAGCTGCTGAAGAAAGGCAGTTCCCCTAGACCAGTACACCTCCAGGATTATTTAGCCTCTCCTGAAGAGGAGGAGTTTAATCTCATAGATTGAGAAACAGGCCAAGGCACCTGGTTAGGGGGGGACCCTGGAGGACTATATATTGGTCCCTCCACAATGTGCAACATGTGTTGGTACTGGTAGATACCGGTGCAGACTACAGTTTCCTCTGTGGTAACCCGGACAGATATATGGGCCCAGTGCCCACATAGCTGGATATAGAGGCTGAACCGTCTGTGTGCTACAGGCAACTTTGACACTGGGCATTCGTCGCCTTCCCCTGAAGGCCTATACAGTGTATATCTCTTACATACAGAATACATCTTGGAAATGGATGTGCTGAAAGTTTAACAATTGCAGTGATCCAAAGTGAATTCTGCTTGCAGGTGTGTGCAATAAAGCCCATCCCAAAGGGGCACCCACATCACATAACTGTGAGACTGCCTAACCCCGCCGAGTGGTATGGGTGTGGTAGTACTGCCTCCCTGGAGGCCATGAGAAAATTGGACAGACAATATTGCAGCTGGAAAAGATATAGATCACCTGGTCCCTGCACAGCCCCTACAATTCTCCCATATGGCCAGTGAAGAAGCCTGACAGCACCTGGTGAATGACCATGGATTATAGGGAATTGAATAAAATGACTCACCCGCTACACTCTGTGGTGCCAGGTATAACGGATCTTATGGACTGCCTTACACTGACGTTGGGGAGGTACTACTATATTGTGGATTTTGCTAATGCTTTCTTTTCCATAGACATAGTCTGGAGAGTTAAGAATAGTTTGCTTTCATGTGGGAAGGTCAACAGTGGACTTTTGTCATTTTCCCATAAAGATATTTGCACAGCCCTACTATCTGTCATGGTTTGGTGGCACAAGATTTAGCCACCTGGGGCAAGCCTCCCACAGTGACAATGTTCCATTATATTGATGACATCATGCTAACCTCTGATTCTCTTGCAGATTTGAACGCAGCTGACAGTAGTCTACGGCAGGCTTTGGACTCGTGGTGATGGGTGGTGAACAGCTGCAAAGTCCAGGGACCTGGCTTATCTGTCAAATTCTTGGGAGTTGTCTGGTTTAGTAAGACCAAGGTGATACCCAAAGCAGTCACTGACAAAATGCAGGCTTGTTCCTGACATACAACGTTGAAACAGTTACAGACCTATGTTGGTCTTTTGGGGTGTTGGCGAGTGTTCATTCGCCACCTGGTGCAGTTGTTGCGGCCATTGTATCAGTTGTCCCAGAAGAGGGCAAAATGGGACTGGATTCCAGAAGTTGAGGAGTCCTTTCTAGCTACCAAGAGGGCAGTCGCCCAAGCCCAAACCTTGCAGGTTGTAGACCTGACACAACCATTCCAGTTGAACGTAATGGTTATTCCATTGGGGTTTGATTGAGGTCTGTGGCAACAATATGGGTAGAGAAGGGTACCCATCGGGTTCTGGTCCCAGCTGTGGAAGTGGGCTGAAACTCGGTACTCCCTCATTGGCAGCCACTTACGTGGCCTTGCAGGCCTGTGAAGCAATCATGGCACAAAGTAAGGTGCTTGTGAAGACTGTTTATCCTATAGCTGGATGACGTAGGTCCTGGGTAACCACACCCTAGTTGGGAGTGGCACAAACCCCAACTATAGCAAAATGGGGTCCTTTTTGGAACAGCGGGCAGTGGTGAGTACCAACCCTCTGTCACAGGAATTTCAAACTCTGTGGGACCTGTGACTGATGAGACCCTGTCAAGGGATGAAACTGCTATGGAGGAGGTACTCCCTAGTCCATTCCAAGAAGATACACCACCCCTCCCGGAGACAATGTGGTACACGGACAATGTGGTAGATCCATGTGGGGGAAGCCCTGCTACATGGATGGCAGTGGCTGTCCGTTTGGGTACAGATGAACTCTGGTTTGATTCTGGTACTGGGCAAAGTAGCCAATGGGCTGAATTGCAAGCAGTCTGGATGGTTTTGAAAAAACAAACTGGCCCTATGGCCATTAGAACAGATAGCTTAGCTGTCTTTAAAGGCTTAACTTTGTTGTTGTTAC
Source organism: Eptesicus fuscus (assembly GCF_027574615.1). Lineage (NCBI taxonomy): Eukaryota > Metazoa > Chordata > Mammalia > Chiroptera > Vespertilionidae > Eptesicus > Eptesicus fuscus. Next base: position 8,981,883 of record NC_072480.1, on the reverse strand, counting down.
AATGAACAAACAGCAGTGGATGATAGGACATCGTCCCATGTAGGGACAGGAAATGTGGAAGGATATATGGGAAGTAGGGGCTTCAAAGAGTCAACAATATACCATTTGGTGGCCATCGACTGCTATTAGCCCATGGGAATGATGAGGCAGAAAAGATTCTCCATAAGTGGCACTCAGTATACCACCTGTGGCATCAAGTTAAATGGACTCTCTGGTAGTTTTACCCCCTAGCTGTATCATTCCTAAAGGAGGAACAATTAAGGTAGAGTTACAAGTTACAACTTTAGCTGAGCATACAGCTAAAGCCTTGAATTAGACCCAGCAAGCCCTTACTGTAATGATAGATGGAACCACACAGATGTGCAAAGTGCTACCGCAGAATAGAATGTCACTAAATTTGTTAACTGCTGCACAAGGGGACACTTGTGCTGTCCTACATATAGAATGCTGTACATATGTGTCTGATAATCAAGAAAATCTAACTAATGTCCTGCAAGAGATAGACAGGGAAGTACAGGCCATACAAGCCTTCTCCCATGACCCGCTCTGAGCCTGGTGGGATGGGCTGTCAGGAGCATGGTGCTGGGCATTTTTGAGTTTTGTTATTAGGGCCAGAGTACTGGTCATAACATGTTGTAGTTTGTATTGCTATTGTGGACTCTGTGTTCAAAGAGCTGGCATATGGGTCAGGGTACCCTGTAGAAATCATCCAGTGTAAAAGGTGGAGTGTGGGGTCTCTGACCAGAGTACACCAGAGGTTAAAGGCCCACTCACCATACATATGCATGCAGGTAATGACACAACAGTATTACTACGTTAAAGGCTCCTTTGCCCTATGTATTTGTGAGGGTGATGACTCAGCAGTAGCACTGTACATACTGTGCAAGTGCACCCTTATATAACCTACTTATGTTAATGTAGCACATATTTCACAAATTGGCACAGGCCTCGTTTGTTTGAGCATATATATAAGGTGCCACTGACCAGCCAGTTGTGGGCTGTTTTGGTCATAATAAAGAATGTCCCACCTACCTACAGCCACTTGTGTGTTCTTCCAATTTCCAGTGTCCAGAGGGGTCAAGTCCCTGGCTGAGGAACTTGCACCTGACAGGGTGTTTATATTATTATTCTCTTTCCCCCACTCACCACTCTTTCCATCTCTGTGAATTCTCTTTTTTAAATCTTGTTTCTTAGTTCTGCCTTTCAGAGATAGTGACGTCATTGGCAAAGAAACTCTCTGCCCTCTATGTTTTCTGTACTTCCTGTCAAAAGAACAAGTTGGTCTACTTCTGTTACCATTGATTCTGGAAAATGCTCTAGTCACATCTTTCTGGTCAATTTCTGACAATCAAGTGAAAGACCAAATCTTGACAGGTGGCTAAGTTTATACATAGAATGATTCATATCTTACTCTGGTTATGCGAAAAATAAGCTACCTTGAGATGGGGAGAATTCTTTATTTTTTTTTTATCACCTAGCATTATGATTTATGCATAATGTATACTCAAAAGAGTTTGTGAGTTTCAGAAAAAATTTTCGATATAAGAGCAAGCACACAATTCCTGTCATAGAAACTGCCTGTGATAACTAACAACTAACACAAATAGACAGCAAAAACTTACATCAGGGCTGAAACTAGGAAATGATGCCAACAATATCCCTGAGAAATCTTTGCTATGTAGTCTTCCTGGCATTAGATTAAAGAAGTCATAAAGGGTCAGCTTATAACTCTCTTTCCCAATAAAATGGTGCAGAGTTCTAGGAAGTACATAAAGAAAGTTTTGTAAGAATACCTCAACATTTCCATTTTTGAGGATCCAGGGATAGAGATAAGGGGTGCCACGGAAATCAAGGACCATTTTGTTTTAAGACCATTTTAGCGTCACAGATATAAACTTTCAGGGATGTTAGCACAGATACTCAAATAGCAATATCTGCCACGTAAACAAACAGTATGGAAGCAGTAGGGTGCTTCCCTTGGAGATTCAGAAATACCACTCTCCAACTCAATAGGCAGCAGCACCAGAAAAAAGGCTACATGCACTTAGTCCATATTTCTGAAACAGGGGCCAGGCCAAATAGAAAATCAGATGTACAGATGCAAAAATTAAAATAAACAGAAAAAGCATGTAGATAATTCACTCCTTTATAGGAACATTCCGTGGCCTAACTCACTTTCTACTTTCTCTCGGCTCCTGAATATTTGAAGTTATACAAAAGTAGATTATCTAGCACTCTAGATTAACATCTAAGATAAAAATTCTAAATACACCTAGGTAAATTCAGGGATATCTACAGGAAGATAAGGTCGCACTATTTGTAAACAAAACTCAGATATAAATGGATAAAAATAAAAATTTTTAAAATTGAGATATTTTTCAAAGATTCTGTATTTAAGCGAAGTTCAAACACACATAAATTGTAAAGGTTCCATATACACTATTTTAGAAAAAATATCAGATATAGAAAATATTGCACCTATTATGAATAAAATAAAAATTGTAAAAATGAGACTAACAAAAGATTTTGCATCATAAAATAATGAAATAACCAAGGCAAGTAAGAGAGAGTAAGAACCTATTTTGAAAAGTTTATTACTAGGTAGAATGTAAAAATTAGATAGAATCTGCTTTGTGCTCTCATGTAAATGAAGGAATATAGAGACTCTTGAAAAATAAAAAGATTTAAAAAAAGAAAACACCCAGATTTACTAAGGATCTGGTAGTGCTGAGGTGCTGCAACCAGCACGGCTAGGGTTTAGGGTCTGAAGAAGGGGCCGACGCACAAATGAAAACACTAGACAAGAAATATGAATTATTAAGGGGCGGGGGCCAGGTGGTAACCTCACTCTAGGAAAGGCAGACTGAAACCTGGCCTTGCTTGCTTTTATTCAATTTTAGATACACATCATGCCCTCAGTAAAGCACGGCAAACAGGTAGCAGACAGACAGTCTCAAAGGTCAGTAAAGATCAGTAAAGATTTACTTTGAGGCTATCAGGTCAGGAAATTGCTTCAAGCCATTGCTATCTCAACAGGGAACAATCAGTGCATAGCTTTAGCCCTGATAAATCTCAAGGTTCATCAGCCTTCCGAGTTCCTTGATGCACTCTCATGATATTGTTGACAATGGATGGCTTCCGGCACTGAGGAAAGGACTAAAAAAAATTGAAATCAAGAACATGGAATGAGTAGTATTAAAAATAATGTTAAGATGCTGTAAAGAGTAAAATAGACTTAGTTGAAAATTGAATCAATGAGGTGGATAAAAAGATTGTGAAACTATTAAAGAATGGTAGATTAAAAAATGGTGGTGGAGTAAGTGGAAGCTACACTGACACTCTCCCAGGACAAAACTGAAAATAAAAACTAAAATACAGAAGAACCACCCTGAAAAATAACTGTAGACTAGTTGGAGGAAAGCCTGATAACCAGGGATTGAAAGTGGAGACCGCATAGAGACTGGTAGGAAGTGCAGAGGCAAGAAAGGGCTGGCTGGGCTCCCAAAGACAGCAGCTGAAGTCCCAGAGGGATATCTCAGCTGTGGGGTTTGCCACTGAGAACTCTGAGGTCTTAAACACCCTAGCCCAGAGCACCAGAACTGAGAAAGTTGCCACATAACATCTGGCTGTGAAAAGCAGCAGGGTTGCTGTCTGGCAGCAAGAAACTGCTAGAAATGCAGGCACCCTCTTAACTGAAAGGTTTGCGCCCCAGGAAACAAGACACAGAGTCCAGGCGATTAAAAAGGGGGGAGGTTTTAATCTTGCTCTCCCGGGCGAAACTTGCTGGTCAGAGGGTGGGCCAGGGAAGTTCGCACCAAAAAGGGGGCATAGGTACTTCTTTTATACAGCTGTTTAGTGAGGGGAGGGTGGAGGGCATGAGAGGTGTGGAACTCCTGCCTCGGGCCAGGGGTCTAGGAAGGCACCAGTTATCTTTGTCACCATCTACCTTGCAGATGCTTGCATTGGCTCTGGACTTCCCCCCTGCCTGGACCTAACATCCCTGCCTTTTGGTGATAGGGGGCGCCAAAATCGTCCTGGCTACTTCCTGCTGACCAGAGGCGAAGATGGTGGGGGGATGTTAAAGGCCAGGGTCAGGCAGAGGGGGGTTGAAGGGATGGAGCTGAGTGTAGGGATGGAGCAGGAGCTGGTTTACAGTCACCTGCGACATTTCCAAGATCCGGGAGCGGATGAATTTGAGGAGGCAGGGAGCTAGGGAAAAAAAGACCCAGATGAGAATTAGGGGCCCTATCAGGGGTAGGATCCAGGTAGCTAAAAGGCTTTGGAGCCAGCTGAAAAGACAGTTGTCCCGGGAGTGTCTTGCACATAATTCTTCACTCAGCTTAGTCAGGGTCTGCACGTTCTGTTCCACCACTCCGGACTCGTTGATGTAGTAGCAGCATTCTTCCTGAAGGAACATGCAGGTTCCTCCTCTTTCCGCAGTAAGAAGGTCTAGGGTCCTTCGGTTCTGCAGGGCTATTTGGGCTACCGATGTTACTTGCCGCTGCAGGGAGGCTAAGGAGGTAGTAGTAGACTCCAGGGCTATCTGGAGTTTGTCATTGAAATCCTGAGCAGAGATTATGCTGTTATCCAGGGCCCCCCCAGCTAGGCCTAACGAGGCAGCGATACTGACCCCAAACATGACTGGGAGGAAGGCAGCCCGGCGGGCCCCGGGGTGGGATGAAGGGAGCAACCAGGCAAGCTCCGACTCTCCATACAAGGTTAGCTGGGGAACTACTGTGACCACGAAGCAAGGCCTGGGGTCAGAGGAGTTTATGCAGTTGCTTAAGGTGCCATTGCACCAAAAGAAGGTACCCGGGCTGGCCTTGGCGGGACTGGCTGCACTGTGGTTTTGGGTACAGTTCCAAGTGACCCGTCCCACAGTTACCGGGTTGCTGGTCTGGTAGCATATCCGCGGGGGCAAGGTGGGTTCTGGGTTCCCAGAGGGGAATGCCAGCCAGGGGAGGCTGACATTCACCGTGTCCTTGGGTTCCTGGAGGAGTCATGAGTGGGACGGCAGCCAGCAAAGGTCTTTGGAGAGAGACACATAAAAAGCAGTGCGAGACATTGGGCAGGGTGCAGGTCTCGTTAAGGAATAGTAGAGTGTGTTGGATAAGTGGGAGCCAAGAAGACAGGACTTCTACCCAGGGGGAATCAGGCAGCTTCCCTTTAAGGGAATGTTTGGCCTGTAGGATGCTGTTGGAGACCTGAATTTGGGCCTCCTGGGCCATGATATATTCCCGGGAGATGTAGATGGTCCCTGAAGGGGTCGAACTCCAACCACCCCATATAGTTTTCCCATAACGCCCACAACCCATCGCTGGTCCCAGGGGTCCCGGACCCTGATGTTGAAGGTTCTGTCCTTCCAGAAAAAGGGACCAGACCTGACCTCATTGTAGGCATCATGGATGACACAGGCTGACCAGCGGCAACCCCCATAGGTGTTGACGTCTCAATTACACCTGTCTGGGTTCCAAAGCAGGCATATTGTCGGCCTCTGTTGGACACTGACCGGAGGTTGACAGCAATCAGGATCTCCGCCTGGCATCCAACCAGAGGGCAGTCCTGAGATCCTACCTGCCGAGTGACTTGTGTGCTGTCCTGGTCGTAGGTTTCACGGACCTTGAACCTCCACACATAAGCAGGTGGGGGTGGGTGTAGGTTGCCCAGGGCTGGGAGGAGAAGGAGGGAGGCTAAGGCAGGCCTTAGTGGGGCCCAACACCTCACATTTATAGAAGTCATGCTGCTCCGGGGTCCTCTTGAGTCTGGAGAGGTGGTGCCACGATGGATCTCCAAGTAGTTTGGCCTCAGTGGGGGTTGTAAGGATTACTGTGTGAGGTCCCGTCCACCTGGGTTCCAAGGCCTTGGGATGTAGATTCTTAAGGAGAACTGAGTCCCCAGGCTGGAGGGGTGGTCCTCGCGAGCCATGGTCAGCTGGTTCTGGCATGGGTAGAAACCTGTCAGTGTGTTCCCAGAGAAGCTGCCTGAGTAGAGACAGGTATGGAAGATAAGTAGCCAGGAGAAGAGGGTCAGTAGGGAGACGATGGTTGAGCAAGAAGAGTCTCCCATATAGGAGTTCAAAAGGGCTTAAGAAGGTGGGGCTCCTTGATGTAGCCCAGATTCTGGTCAGGGCCATGGGCAGGAGTTCCGGCCAGGAGCTGCGAATTTCTAGAGAGAGTTTTGTTAGATGGTCTTTAAGGAGGCCGTTGGCCCTCTCGACCTTACCCAATGATTGTGGACGGTAGGGTATGTGCAGTTTCCAGGAGATGCCAAGTGAAGTGCTAACCTGCTGAACGGCCCTTGATAAAAAAGCCGGGCCATTGTCTGATTGTATGGAGGTGGGGAGGCCGAACCTTGGGATTATGTGTGTTATTAGGGTCTCAGCCACAACCTCAGCAGTTTCCTTGCGGGTAGGGAAGGCCTCTACCCACCCTGTCAGGGTGTCTACCATGGTAAGCAGATATTTGGTCTTCTTGTGGGGAGGCATATGGGTGAAGTCTACCTTCCAGTCCTGCCCTGGGAGGTGTTCCCTCATTTGATAGGAAAGTTGGTGCACATTCCTCCCTGGGGTGAGACAGCTGCACACGCGGAGCAGGAGGAGCAGGCCTCGTGACTGCCTCTCGCAGTGTGGGTGAGGTGAAGAGGGGTTTGAGGAACCTCCAAGGTGCCAGGGGTCCAATGTGCAATGACTGGTGGACCTGTTGGGAAATGGCCCCTACCTGAGCTTTGGGAAGGGCGATCTTGTTATTTATGAAGATCCATCCCTCAGGACCAGAAGAGCCTCCCCGTTGTAGGAGTTTATTTTTTTCTTCTTCTGTATACTGAGGTGTAATGGAGGGAAGGGAAAGGAACAGGACCGGGTCTGTGGACCCTTCACCCTGAATTAAGCCTCTGGCTACCGCGTCTGCTCGGGCATTTCCCTACGTAACCATCGAGGAATCAGTCTGATGGCCTCGGCAGTGCACGATGGCTACCTGGGAGGGAAGCTGTAAGGCATCAAGTAAGCGAGTTATGAGTCTAGCATTGATAATAAGTGAGCCTTTAGTGGAGAGAAAGCCCCTGTCCCTCCAAATAACCGCGTGGCAATGTGCTATCAGAAAGGAATATTTGAAGTCTGTATATATGTTTACCCTCCTCCCTTTGGCCCTGGTCAGCGCAATGAGCTCAGCCTTTTGAGAGGTGGTACCCTCTGGGAGTCAGGCCGCCTCCAGGATCCACTTGAGTGTTACTACAGCATAGGAGACCTAGGGGTCTAGGCATGAGCTTCCATCCACAGAGTTAAGTCAGGATTAGAGAGAGGAAGATCTGAGAGTCCCGCCTGAGGTTGAGTGAGGGTCTCGACCACCTCGGGGCAGGAGTGCGTTGCCACAGGTTGGGTGGAGGCAGCAGGAAGGAAAGTGGCTGGGTTCAGGGCTGGGGACTGAGTTAGGGAGATGTCAGGTCTCTCGAGGAACAGGAGATGGAGTTCCTGCATGCAAGAGGGGTCAAGGAGAGATAAGGATCAGGGTGACAGAAGAAACTGTAGCCTATGGGTAGAGAAGACCTATAAGGGTTTCTGGAGGCAGATCTTCTGGGCCTCCTTGGTGAGAGCAGTGGCTGCAGCCAGAGCCCGGAGGCAGGGCTGCCATCCCCGAACCATGGGATCAAGCTGTCTGAACAGGTAGGCTATGGGGGTGAAGGCTGGCCCTAGGGGCTGGGTGAGGACCCCCATGGCTATTCCCTGTTTCTCATCAGTAAATAGTTGGAAAGGCTTAGAGATGTCCGGGAGAGAGAGATGGGGAGATGCCAGAAGGGCATCCCGGAGCTTAGAAAAAACCTGGCAAACGAGGGAGGGTGAAGAGATGGGGCCTATTGGTGTTTCTTTAGCGGCCTGGTATAGAGGCTTAGCTAGGAGAGCAAAATTTGGGACCCAATGGAGGAAGAATCCTACCAGCCCTAGAAAGGACAAGATCTGTTCCTCAGAAGTGGGAGGCTGTAGGTCTCGTATTACCTGTGCTCAGTCAACTGTTAGTACTCAGGAATTGATAGTCATACAGATCCCCAAGTAAGTGACAGTGGGGGCCGACAGTTGCGCCTTGGCAGGAGACACATGGTATCCTTTGTCCCCTAGAAAGTTGAGGAGGCCAGCTGTCTGCCTCCGAGAAATGTCTAAAGAGGGGCTGCAGAGAAGGAGATCATCTACATACTGGAGAAGAGTGCTGGGTTCTAATGAGCATTGTTGGAGGTCTCTGGCTAAGGCCTGGCCAAACAGATGAGGGCTGTCTCTGAATCCTTGGGGCAGAACTTTCCAGGTGAGTTGGCGGGATACCTGCTCGTCTGGGTCCTCCCAAGTAAATGCAAACAGATGGTAAGAGTCTGGATCCAGAGGGATGGTAAAGAAGGCATCCTTGAGGTCAAGGATGGAAAAGTGGGTGGTACCAGATGGGATGCGGGAAAGGAGAGTGTAAGGATTGGGGACCATTGGGTGGATGGGGACCACCACTTCATTGATTAGTCAGAGGTCCTGCACCAGCCGGTAGGTTCTGTCTGCCTTCCTAATGGGGAGAATGGGGCTGTTGCAGGGAGAGTTGATAGGTATGAGGAGACCCTGCCCCAGAAGCCGAGTAATGAGAGGTTTGAGGCCTCGGCAATGAGTTAGGGAGATAGGAAACTGGGGACAGGAGGGAAATGAGGTGGAGTCCTTAAGTCTGATCCTGCCTGGGGTATGGTGTCTAGTAACCACCGGGGTAGAGGTGTCCCATACTTTTGGGTTGACAAGGGACGCAGGCAGTGGGGGATCAGTGTTCCCGTGAAGGGAGGGAGCCAGGAGTGGAAGAAGCAGGGAGGCTGAAGGACTCTGAGTGAGCTGAAGAGTGGCCCCCAGTTTGGTGAGGATATCTCATCCTAAAAGGGGCAAGGGGCACAAAAGCATGACTAGGAAGGAGTAGGTTATAGGGCTATTGTCGAGGAGACAGGGAAGGGGCCCGGTGGCCAGCGGGCAGGTGGATTTGCCATCAATACCCATGACCGAGATTGTGGAAGGGAACAGTGGCCCGGAAAAAGAGGGCAGGACAGAAAAGGTAGCCCCGTATCGATCAAGAAGGAGATCTGCTAACCGCTACCTTGAGCTTTACCCTGGGCTTGGCGAGGGTGATGGGGGTCGTCGAGTCCGGGCATCTTCAGTCTTCAGCCAGTCCCAGCATGGCCAGGAGTGGGTCATGACCTGGAAGGACGGCCCCTCTACTTTGAGAGGCAGAGGGCCCATCACTTTTCCAGGGGCAGTCACTTTTCCAGTGGCTGCTTTGACCGCACACCAGGCAGGGCTTGGTTGGAGCCCAGGATTGTGGGCATTGTTTAGCCTAGTGGCCTTCGTTTCTGCACTTGAAGCATTCTCCAGGTGGCGCTCATCCTTTCGTTGCACCCCCACCACGCACAGTCCCCCTTGGACCATGCGTGGCTGCCATCGGCCTCAAGGCTGCTCCCAAGGCTTGAGTTTGCAGGTTCACCTTTTGTCGAAGGCAGGCCTCCCGATCTGATTCTGCCTGCTCCTCATGGGCATTGAAAACCTTAAATGCCATATTCACCAGATCCCAGACAGGAGTCTGAGGGCCATCCTCTGCCTTTTTTAACTTTTTTTGAATATCTGGGGCTGACTGCGAAATGAAGTGAGTGGCTAGAACTGTTGCTTTGGCCGGGGACCCAGGGTTCAGATGAGTATATAAGGTCAGAGCCTCAGTCAGCCTGTTATGGAAGACCGCGGGGGTTCTCATCAGGTCCCTGAGTAACTTCCCTTAGCTTGTCAAAATTAACTACCTTGTGGGAGACGGCTTGTAGGCCGGCTATCAGGCACTGGTCGCGACGTCGGTGCCCGTCTCACCCTTTGGGGGTATCTAGTTGGTACTCCCAGCTTGGTTCCTGACGAGAAACGGCCTGGGCCCCCACCGGCATAGAGGCATCTGTAAGGTGGATCTGATCTGCGTGGTCCGTCGCTGCTCCTAAGACTCTTTCCCTTTCATCTGATGTTAGCATAGAAGAAAGAATGACATGGATGTCATGCCAGGTAAGGTCATTGGCCTGAGAAAGGTATCGGAATTCCTTGACGAACACATTGGCGTTGGTGGGAAAGGACCCCAGCCGCTTCTCAATCTGGGAGAGATCCGACAGAGAGAAGGGAACATGGACCCTGACCACTCCCTCAGCCCCTGCAACTTCCCAGAGGGGGCAGAGGAGAGGAGGAGCCTGGGAGTGGGTGTGCCTGCTGACTGGAGAAGCAGGTGGGGGTGGGGGAAGGGGAAGGTCAGCAGGTAAGGGAGAAGGCTCTGGGGGAGGGGGAGGTGGAGGGAGGTCAGGGAGTGAGGATGGGGGAAGGGAGGGAACGGACAGCAGGGCAGAAGGATCTCTGTTGTAGGGAGGTGGGCAAGTCGGAGGGGAGGAAAGATTCTCAGGGGGTTCAGATAAGGCGGAAAGTGGAGGGGTGTGAGTAGGTAGAGGGAGTTTCTCGCGAGGTAGGAGAACCTGGACAGTAGAACAGGAGGAGCAGAGGGAGGGATGGGAGCGCAGATAGAAAAAGGCCTGGAGATATGGTACCTCCAGCCACTTCCCAGCTCGTTGGCAGAAATTATTGAGGTCAGTCAGAATGTTAAAATCGAAAGTCCCATGTTCAGGCCATTTTGACCTGTTGTCCAATTCATACTGAGGCCATGCCACATTACAGAAGTAAATGAGGCGTTTAGGATGCAGATCCTGGGACAGGCCCAGCTTAGCCAGATTGGTGAGGAGACACCCTAGAGGTGTCTTAGGATCAGATTTGGATTTTTGATTGCCCATTTTGAAACCTAGGGTCAGTAGCAGAGGCCCAAGGACCGGCGTCCCAATTGTTGAGCCAAGGCTATGGACGGGGATCCGAGGGACAGCAGGGGACGTCTCCCTCACCCCCTGGGGTCCGGGGAGCGAGGCCAAAAGTCCAGAGAGCCAAGGGGGACAGGAATGTCTTCACTACCTCCCCAGGCTTGGAACCTCCTTGGAGAGGTCAGGAGGGCTATGCTCAGAAGGCAATCTCTGACGTGGGCTGTGATTTAAGGGCAGAGACGCCAGAAGGATGACCACTAGGAATCAATAGGGACTGGGACTCACCCACTGACACTGCTGAGCTGGAGAGAAGCCTGAGAGTTCCCGAGCCATGAAGAAAGCAGAATGGGGGGTACCCCAGACTGTGAAAGGTCAAGTGGGGCACTCGTCCCCACCTGGGTTTTGGCTCCAGATGAAAGGTTTGCAACGCAGGAAACAAGACACAGAGTCCAAGCGATTAAAAAGGGGGGAGGTTTTAATCTTGTGCTCCCGGGCGAAACTCGCTGGTCCGAGGGTGGGCTAGGGAATTTCGCTCCAAAAAGGGGGCATAGGTACTTCTTTTATACAGCTGTTTAGTGAGGGGAGGGTGGAGGGCATGAGAGGTGTGGAATTCCTGCCTCAGGCCAGGGTTCTAGGAAGGCGCCAGTTATCTTTGTCACCATCTACCTTGCAGATGCTTGCATTGGCTCTGGACTTCCCCCCTGCCTTGACCTAACATTAACTACTCAACTTGGGCTCCAGAAGATGGAGGGCAGAGTGGACTGCAGCTGTGTGAGCAGAAGCCAGAATTGGGGGCTCTGGGTTTGAAGCTCACAGGGCAGCCACTACAATTTCCTGGGCTGAGTCATTCCTTCACACTGCAGAGAAAAACCTCTGGTAATGGATATTTACTATCCAGGAGGTTTTTGCCTATGGGGCAAGGCAGTTGCCCTATCCTGTTGGAAGGCCTTTGCCCCACCCTGTAGTTGATAGCTTGAGGATAAACAAATTTGGGTGTCAGCAGAGGCAGGTCTCTGGAGGATTTGAGTCTCTGCCTGATCTAATCCTGAGCATTGGGTTAGGAAAAGCAGATCCTGGTGTACATCTTGGTCCTTTCCAAAGGCATCCAACCCCAGCAGAGGAAGCCAAAAGCTGTGGATTGCTGATAACACCAAACAGGGTACTAAGGGCCAGTCACAAACAGCATCTGACATTGTTCTGCACTATAGATTGGGAGTTGTAGCAGATCTACGTAATACACAGACACAAACCCAAACAGGTAGCCAAATTGGGGAGACAAAAAAAAAAAAAAAAGCCCCAAATGAAGGAAAAAGAGAATTCTCCAGAGGAAGAGCTAAATGAAATGGAAATAAGAAATGTCTCAGACATGGAGTTCAGAATAATGATAGCAAGGATGCTCAACAGCATGAGAAGTGATATAGTAACTATGAAAAAAGACCAGTCAGAAATAAAGAATGACATAGCATTAATAAGGAGCACATTGGAAGGAATATACATCAGATTAGGAAAAGCCAAAGATCAGATTAGTGAATTAGAAGACAGTAGAAATAATCACTCATTCGGAGAACCAAAAAGAATAAAACAATTTAAAACCTGGAGGAAAGCTTTAGGACAACATGAAACTTAACAATATTTACATAATAGGTGTGCCAGAAGGGGAAGAAAGTGAACAAGGGATAGAGAATGTATTAGAAGAAATAATGGCAGAAAATTTCTGTAACCTAGTGAAGGAAAAAGTCACACAAGTTAAGGAGCAGAGAGAGTCCTAAGCAGGAAGAACCCAGAACTATGCCCAGACACATCAAAATTAAAATGCCAAAAATTAAAGACAAAGAGAGAATTTTAAAGTCAGCAAGAGTAAGCAATTTCTTACCTACAAAGCAGCTCCCATAAGACTGTCAGCTGATTTTTCACCAGAAACTCTACAGGCCAGAAGGGCATGGCATGAAGTATTCAAGGTAATGAAAAGCAAGGATCTGAAACCAACATTACTATATCCAGCAAGCCTATCATTCAAATTAGATGGTGAAATAAAGAGCTTTCCAGACAAAAAAAAAAAAAAAGACTAAAGGAGTTTATCACCACCAAACCAGCACTGCAAGAAATACTAAAGGCACTGCTGTAGTGAGAAGAAGAAACAGAGAGAGTGAAACATAGGCATAAATAATTCAAATGGCAATAAATGAGTACCTATCAATAATAACCTTAAATGTAAATAAGTACCTATCAATAATAACCTTAAATGTAAATGGTTAAATGATCAAATCAAAAGAAATAGGGTAGCTGAATGGATACAAAAGCATGAACCAATTATATGCTGTCTGCAAGAGACCCAACTCAGAAAAAACAAACCCACACAAGATGAGAGTGAAGAGATGGAAAAAAATTTCCATGCAAATGGAAACAAACAAACAAACAAACAAGAAAGCTAGGGTAGAAATATTCATATCTGACAAAATAGACTTCAAGATGAAAGACATCACAAGAGCCGAAACCGGTTTGGCTCAGTGGATAGAGCGTCGGTCTGCGGACTGAAAGGTCCCAGGTTCGATTCCGGTCAAGGGCATGTACATTGGTTGCGGGCACATCCCCGGTAGGGGGTGTGCAGGAGGCAGCTGGTCAATGTTTCTCTCTCATCGATGTTTCTAGCTCTCTATCCCTCTCCCTTCCTCTCTGTAAAAAATCAATAAAATATATTTAAAAAAGAAAGAAAGAAAGAAAGACATCACAAGAGATAATACAGGTCACTACATAATACTAAAAGGACCAATCCAACAGGAGGATATAATCCTAGTAAACATATATGCACCCAATATGGGAGCATCTAAATATGTAAAAATACTTCTGGAACACTTTGAAGGAGAGATCAAGAGCAATACCATCATAGTAGGGGACTTTAACATCCTGCCGACTTCACTGGATATAACTTCCAGACAAAAAAATTAACAAGAAAACAGAGACTATGTTTAAAAATGCTATGAATAACTATATGCCAATAAGCTGGACAATGTGGATGAAATGAACAAATATCCTAGAATAATATAATCATCCAAATCTCAATCAGAAAGAATCAGAAAACCTGAATAGGCCAATGAAAACTGATGAAAGAGAAGCAGTAATCAAAAAACTTCCAGCATGCAAAAGCTCTGGTACAGATGGTCTCACTGGGTAGTTCTACCAAACTTTCAAAGAACTAATACCTATCCCCCAAAAAAAATCCAAGAAGAAGGAACACTTTCAAGCTCTTTTTATGAGGTCAGCATTACCTAATTACAAAACTAGATAAAAACACTACAAAGAAAAAGAATTACAGGCCATTATCTCTAATGAACATAGATGCTGAAATCTTCAACAAAATATTACCAAATTGGATCCAGCAATATAATAAAAAGATTATACACTATGACCAAGTAGGATTTATTCCAGGGATGCAAGTCTGGTACAATAGTCACAAATCAATAAACATGATAGATCACATAAACAAATTGCAAGAAAAAAATCACATGATCATATCAATTGATGCAGAAAAAGCATTCAACAAAATCCAACACCCATTTTTGATAAAAACTCTCAGCAAAGTCAGAGTAGAGGGATAATATCTCAACATAATAAAGTCCATATATGACAAACCCACAGCCAACATAATACTCAATGGGCAAAAACTAAAAGTGTTTTCCTTAAGAACAGGAACAAGACTGTGATGTCTGCTTTCATGATTCTTATTAAATATTCTTATTAAATATAGTACTGGAAGTGCTAGCCACAGCAATCAGACAATAAGAAGAAATAAAAGGCACATCATAAGTTATATAAATGTCTAATCATTAGGTTGTACACCTGAAATTAACATAATATTGTAATGTCAACTATAATTAAAAAATAAAATTATTAACTAAAAAAAAGAAGAAGAAATAAAATGCATTCAAATTGGAAAGGAGGAAGTAAAACTCTCATTACTAATAGAAGACATGATAGTGTACATAGAAAATGCTAAAGAATCCACCAAAAATTTTTAGATTTAATAAAGGAATTTGGCAATATAGCAGGATACAAAATTAACACCCAGAAATTGATGGCATTTTTATACACCAATAATGGACTCTCAGAGAGGTAAACTAAACAAATAATCCCATTTTCCTTTGAAATAAAAAAGTTATGATACTTAGGAATAAACTTTACCAAGAAGGTAAAAAAGTTTTACTCAGAAAACTATAGAAAGTTGAAAAAATAGATAGAGGAAGAGATAAACAAGTGGTAGAATATACCATGTTCTTGGATTGGTAGAATTAACATCATTAAAATGTCCATACAGCCCAAAGCAATCTATAGAGTCAATATAATTCCTATCAGTTACCAAAAGCATATTTCACAGATCTAGAACAAATATGTCAAAAATTTATATGGAACCAAAATAAATAAATAAATAAATAAATAAATAAATAAATAAATAAATACCTCGAATAGCCAAAGCAATATTGAGGAAGAAGAATAAAGTTGGAGGGGTCACAATGCCAGATATCAAGTTATGCTACAAAGCCACTGTAATCAAAACAGCCTGGTACTGGTACAAGAAAAGGTATATAAATCAAAGGAACAGAAAAGAGAACCCAAAAATAGACCCAAGCCATTATGCTCAATTGATATTTGACAAAGGAGGCAAGAGCATACAATGTAGTCAAGATAGTCTCTTCAATAAATGGTGTTGGGAAAATTGGAAATATAAGAAAAAAATGAAACTAGACACCCAACTTAAACCATACACAAGAATAAACTCAAAATGGATAAAAGACTTAAATCTAAGTCATGAAGCCAAAAAGACCTAGAAGAAACCACAGCAAAATCTCAGACATCTTTCGTAGCAATATGTTTATCTATACATCTCCAAGGGCAAAGGAAACTAAGGAGAAAATAAACAAATGGGACTACATCAAAATAAAAAGCTTTTGCACAGCAAAAGAAACTATCAACAAAATCAAAAGGGAGCCCACTGTGTGGGAGAACATGTAATGATACATCTGAGAAATAATTAATATCCAAAATATATAAAGAACTCATACAACTTAAAAAAAGGAAGATAAATAATTCAATGAAAAATGAGCAAAGGACCTAAATTTACACTTCTCCAAAGTGGACATACAGATGGCCAAGAGACATATGAAAAAAATGCTCAAAATTACTGATGATGCAAATTAAAATGACAATGAGGTATCACCTTACACTTGTCAGAATGGCTACCATCGACAAATCAACAAATGACAAGTGCTGGTGAGGAAGTGGAGAAAAGGGAAACCTAGTACACTGCTGGTGGGAATGCAGACTGGTGCCGCCATTTGGAAAACAATATGGAATTTCCAAAAAAAATTAAATATGGACCTGCCATTAGAGCCAATGATCCCACTTCTAGGAATATATCCTAAGAAACTGGAAACATCAATCAGAAAGAATATATGCACCCCTATGTTCATAGCAGTGAAATTTATAATAGCTAAGATCAGGAAACAGCCCAAGTGCCCATCAGTAGATGAGTGGATATTAAAGCTGTGGTACATTTACACCATGTAACACTGTGCAGCTATAAAAAAGAAGGATCCTTTACCCTTTGAGATAGCATGTAAGACCTGTAGACTCTACAGTGTAGAGTCTTATGCTAAGCAAAGTAAGTCAGGCACTGAAATCCTAGTATCACATGATCTCACTCATATGTGGAATCTAATGAACAAAATAAAGTGATGAACAAAATAGATCCAGAGTCATAGAAGCATGGAACAGACTGTCAAATATCCTAGGGAAGGCAGGGCTGGATGGGTGGGAGATCAACCAAAGAAATTCCATGCATATATGCATAATCCATGGAGATAGACAATAGGGGTGTGAAGGCCTGGGGTCAGGGCAGGGATGGGCTAGAAGGGATCAATGGGTGAAAAAAGGGGACATATATAATACTTTCAATAATAAGGATTTAAAAAAGAGAGACAGAGAAGGGAGCAAACCTGCCTAAGCTTGATTAAGTCAGGAAGCTACAGCTTCACAGACACCCCGGGAAACAGCAGCATCCTCCACCAATGAGGCATTTATCCCCAAACAGGCAAGAATGACAAACTTTCCAATCTCCCCAGGGAACAATTGGCTAGTTCCCCTGGATTAATGGGGGGGAGGGATAAACAGTGAAGGGGAAATTTCTCCTCTGAGGCATATGCAGTAGAAGCCAAGATTGCTCAGGGAAGGCCTTTTACTATGATGCTTGCATAGTAAGAGTCAAAATGGTGACCATAAAGGGAGGAGAAAACCTGGGAAAAGGTCAGATAACAGCACAAAACTCCGGAAAATTCAGGAAATATATTGGATAGGAGGAGACATCACCATAGCCTAGGGAGGACCCAGGAAAGAGATTGGATAGTTTAAAATAAAGTTTACCCCTTCTCAAGCTCCAGGAAATATAATCAAAGCTTAACAAAGTCTGAGAGCTCTCATGTGAATGCTCTGTCTTCAGCAGCCTCATAGGCTAAAGTGTAGGCCAATCATGGGCCAACTGAGAGCAAATACTAAGCTAGACTACTGGAGCCTAGCATGCGAGACTAATAGCACAGTAGCTCTGGACCCTGGCCCTCCTCCTGGGGTTGGTGGGGACAAGTATGGGCCTACAGCCCCAGAGGCTGCACTTCTACAGCCAGATGGAGCTGAACTACCTGGTAGTGAATGAGACATCAGGCATGGCGTGCCTGAGGGCAGTCCTTTTTTTAAAAAAAAAATTATTTTATTGCTTAAAGTATTACAAAGAGTAGTACATACGTCTCCTTTTTTCCCCATTGACCATCCCCCAGCCTCCCCTATCCCCAGTATATTGTGTCCATTGGTTATGCTTATATGCATGCATACAAGTTCTTCGGTTGATCTCTTACCTCCCCACCCCCAACCCTCCCCAGACTTCCTGCTGTAGTTTGACAGTCTGTTTGATGCTGTTCTGCCTCTGTATCTATTTTTGTTCATCAGTTAATAATGTTCTTTATTATCCATAAATGAGTGAGATCATGTGGTATTTTTCTTTCATTGACTGGCTTATTTCACTTAGCATAATGCTTTCCAGTTCCATCCATGCTGTTGCAAATGGTAAGAATTCCTTCTTTTTTACAGTAGCATTGTATTCCATTGTGTAGATGTACCACAGTTTTCTAATCCATTCATCTACTGATGGGCTTTTGGTTTTGTTGATCTTTGTATTGTTTTTTTTTTTTTTTGTCTCTATGTTGTTTATCTCTGCTCTGATCTTTATTATTTCCTTCCTTCTGCTTACACTGGGCATTTCTTGTTGCTCTCTTTCTAACTCTTTGAGTTGTAGGGTTAAATAATTAATTACCATCTTTTCTTGTCTTTTTGAGATAGGCCTGCAGAGCTATGAACTTCCTGTCAATCCTGCATTCGCTGTGTCCTATAGATTTTGGATTGTTGTGTTTTCATTGTCATTTGTTGCCATGATGCTTTTTATTTCTTCTTTGATCTCTTTGGTAACCCAATCATTGTTTAATAGCATGCTATTTAGCCTCCAGCTGTTTGATTTTTTAATTGTTTTTATTGTAGTTGATTTCTAGTTTTATGCCATTGTGATCTGAGAAGATGCTTGATATGATTTCTATCTTCTTGAATTTGAAGAGACTTTGCCTGTGCCCCAATATATGGTCTATCTTTGAAATGACCCATGTGCACTTGAGAAGAATGTATATTCTGTGGCTTTGGGGTGAAATGTTCTGAAGATGTCAATTAATTCCATCTGATCTAGTGAGTCATTTAGGATTGATGTTTCTTTGCTGATTTTTTTGTTTAGAGGATTTGTCCAGTGCTGTTAGTTGGGTATTAAAGTCCCCTACTATGACTGTATTGCTGTAAATCTCTCCCTTGATATCCTCCAGAAGTTTTTTAATGTATTTGGGTGCTCCTGTATTGGGTGCATATATGTTTACCAGAGTTATATCTTCTTGTTGAATTGCTCCCTTTAATATTATGAAGTGGCCTTCCTTATCTCTTGTTATGGCCTTCACTTTGAGGTCTAATTTGTCAGATATAAGTATTGCTACCCCATCTTTTTTTTTTCATTTCCATTCACCTGAAATACCTTTTTCCATCCCTTCACCATCAGTCAGTGTAAGTCCTTTGTTCTAAGGTGGGTTTCCTGTAGACAGCAGATTTATGGGTCATGTTATTCTATCCATTCAGCTATCCTGAATGGATAGGAAATGTAAAAAACTAAATATAAAAAAATAAAAAATATATATATATGTGTGTGTATGTGTGTGTGTGTGTATATAAAATTGTGTGTGTGTGTGTATGTGTGTGTATGTGTGTGTGTATATATAAAATTGCCCTCCTTCTTTAATTATTATAAAGATAATTATTATAATATAAAATTGCCCTCCTTCTTTAATGTGTGTGTGTGTGTGTGTGTGTGTATAAAATTGCCCTCCTTCTTTAATCTATCTATGTATTTGTTTACTATTGGAAAATGAAGATAGAGAGTAGATAGGCCTGAGTTGGTGATTGGAATTAGTTAAGCTATTAGTAGAAGAAGAGAACAAGGGTAGGAGAAAAAAAAAACAGAAGCAAAACAAACAAATAAACAAAACTAACCAATAATCAAAAAAACAACAAGAAAGAAAGAAAAAGGCAAAAAAAGAAAAGAAAAAGAATTTGGATAGTGAAGAAAGCAAAGAGAGAAGTGTGTATGGGTTTGGAGCAGGGGAGGGGAAATTAGATATATGAGTAAGATCAATTTTTATCAGGGAGTTAAAGGAAAGGGTAGAGAAAAACTAAAGCAGGAATAGGGTAAAAGAAACAGGACAAAAAAGGGGAGAAGTGATAAGAGAATGTTGGCATAAAGGAAAAATTGAGATAGAGTAAAATAATACTAAAGGGAAAATCAAAATAGAATGTATAACACTAATCCCAAAATAAAATAAAATAAAATAAAATAAAATAAAGAAAAAATAACATAAAATAAAACTTTTAAAAAAGTTTAATATAATAGTATTAATACTAATAGGTAAAAATAAAAATATAATAAAAATAAGGTAAAATCGAGTGAGAGAAAAAAATTAGTTTCTTAAGTAAAAGATAAAAAATAAAAATGTGAAGTAATGAAGGTCATTCACTTCCTCCACTGTTCTGCTTGGCACGTCTTTTTCCTTGCAGGTAGTCAGCACAGTATTGAAGTTCCCTGTGATCCACCACTCCTCTGTGTCATAAGCCACAACCCTATTTTAATGCAGGAGGGATCTCTCTGCTCTCTGGTTCTCAGCCTGCCTTTAGTTGTATTTACACACAAGAGTCAATTTCTGCTACAGCCCCTGGGTGGCAGTGTTTCTGTCTTAATATCTGGGGCTAAACCGCCTCTCTACTCTAGCTCCAGGCGCAATTCTGTGCGTGACTACTCTGTGCATGACTCTGCGCAGCCACCGGTACTGTACTTCAGGCTGCCTTTCTGGGTCCAGTCCAGCTGTGGGTTAATACCTATAATCCCCTTCTGCCAGCAGCCCTGTGGACCCCCTTCCACATTTGAGGGCTACACTGACCCCAATGGCTGCAAATTTTGTGGGAGGCAGTCTTCCTCTGAGGCTCTGGTCCCACTGTGCGCGTTTCTCCCTCCAGCCTGGATTCCATATCTCACCTTTCTCTAGGCAATGCCAGCTGTGTTTAATTCGCCAGTTCCGGGTGGTGCTCTTTGATTCAGCTGTTCCTTCTGCTCTGTGAGAAGGCGCAGGGACTGTCCACGAATTTGCGCGTTTGTCTCCCTCTGAGCAGACCTCCCAGGTGCCTGTGGTCAGGGAGGTTGGAGTTCCAGCCTTCCTGGATTCGCAGCTGAGGTAACTGGTCCCTGGGCGTTGTGGTTGTAAGGTCCTGGGAGGTATCCGAGGTCTCCCCAGTTGAAGGCAAGGCTGAGGTTCCATCACAGCTGTCTCCTCTTCAAGATGGCGCAGCCTCTGCGGCAGAGCTGGCCACTCCGGGAGAGATTTCAGCCGCAGTAGAGGCTGCCCAGTCAGGGGGGCTGGTCCGTCAGTCCCCAATAGTCCCTTGGAATATAGCTGCCCCTCACTCACAAATACTGACACTCCTCACACATCCACACACTCTCCTTTCATTCTCTCACTCACACACTTTCTAGCAGCCTGCAGTCCCATCAGCAGCCACCTTGGATAAAAAACCACAGTCCTTTGTTTTTACTCCAATAAATCTTGCCATGTACCTCAAATACCCCTATGCCTATGTCTCTGAAATGCTCTTTCTGTGATACCATGGAAGAATCTTACTTCCTCTGGCAAAGACAGTGCTTTATAAATATTTGCAAGTGATAGAATACACAAACAGATACGAGGCTTCAGTTTCTTTTATTAAGCCAGACATTAAACATAATTGAAATATGTAAAGCAAAGTTATAATTGTCACAATTTCTTTTTGTTTTATAAAATATAATTATTTTTAATAAAAATGTATTACTTATGTTTTTTTTAAAAAATATTTTTTATTGATTTTTTACAGAGGGGAAGGGAGAGGGACAGAGAGTTAGAAACATCCATGAGCGAGAAACATCTATCAGCTGCCTCCTGCATGCCCCCCAGTGGGCATGTGCCCGAAACCAAGGTACATGCCCTTGACCGGAATTGAACATGGGACCCCTCAGTCCGCAGGCCGACGCTCTATCCCCTGAGCCAAACCGGTTAGGGCTACTTATGTTTTTATGTTGATTATATATTATACATAATGTATGTTGCATAAATAAATATTTTTTAAAAATTATGTTTTAATATTGAATCTAGTAAAATACTGATAGATATAACCTACATAAACAAAAGCTTTTAAGGATTCTCAATACCTGAAGAGTATTAAGGCAAGGGATCCTTATGATACCCCAATGATGAGCTGAAGTTTTCCCTGGGATCATACCTCACGAAGTTGAAGAATAAAATCGAAGACCAAAATATTTAAGCAAAAGTGTGGAAATCCTATATAATAAAAGCCTAATATACTAAGTGTCTGGTCGACCAGTCAGCTGTTCAACCAATCAAAGTATAATATTCTAATGATATGCTAAGGCTGCTCAACCACTCGCTGACGTGCACTGACCACCTGGGGGCAGATGCTCTGACCGATAGATTAGCTTGCTGCTGGGGTCCAGCAGATCGGGACTGAGCAAGATGTGCCAGATACACCCTGGAGCCCTCCTGTGGTCCTTCCCTGACTTTCCAACCTCCCGCATCCCTCCCCGGCCCTGATTGTGCACCAGAAGGGCCCCTCTTGCAATCTGGGACTCTTCAGGGGATGTCGGAGAGTCAGTTTCAGCCCAATCCAGCAAGCTAGGCCAAGGGATCCTACTGGTGCATGAATTCGTGCACCAGGCCTCTAGTTTATTACAAGCAGGTAAAAACTCCCCACACAAGGAGGGGGCCCAGGAATGGATTTCCACCGAAGCTCACTGGTATATGGGTTTATATGTACCAAAAGCCTGTTCTTTGTCTATCCATGTTGTTTTTTTATTTGTTCCCTCTATCTTCATTGGCCAGCAAAAATTTTAAATCCACCTGGTGCTCCCCCTCTTCTTTTCCTCTTCCTCCCCTATCTCTTGCAACCTTCTGCACCTGCAAGATAGGCATTCTTGTTTTGTGGCATCCTGTTTTTCTGCAATACCAGCATTCTTAGGATCTCAGCTGGCTCCAACTGTCATGTCTATATTTCCTTCTTCCTTTCACCCCTTATCCTGTCTGCCTAATCCTGTTTCTAACTCTTCTCACTTAGTCCAAAAGGTTTGAGAACTCCTATCCTAAATGTTATTAGATTATAATATTTTTCTTTTATCTCTCTGAAAATATAAAAAAAACCAGAGGCCCAGTGCACAAAATTCGTGCATGGGTAGGGTCTCTAGCGTCTGTCGGCTGCCGGCCGGGGCCTTCCTTCATTCCGTGCCACTACCTTGAGGTCAACACACGTCATAGCAAGCAATCAAACTCCCAGTAGGTCGAACTCCCGAGGGGACACTTTGCATATTAGGGTTTTATATAGTATACTAGAGGCCCAGTGCATGAAATTCGTGCACGGGGTGTCCCTCAGCCCAGCTTGCACCTACTCCAATCTGGGACCCCTCAAGGGATGTCCGGCTGCCCGTTTAGGCCCGATCCCACTGGCAGTCGGACATCCCTCTCACAATCCAGGACTGCTGGCTCCCAACTGCTCACCTCCTGCCTTCCTGATTTCCCCTAACCGCTTCTGCCTGCCAGCCTGATCACCCTCTAACCACTCCCATGCCAGTCTGATTGATGTCTAACTGCTCCCCTGCCAGCCTATTTGCACCCAACTTCCCTCCTCTGCTGGCCTGGTCACCCCTAACTGCCCTCCTCTGCAGGGTTGATCGCCTCCAACTGCCCTCCCTTGCAGGCCTGGTCCCTCTCAACTGCTTTCCCTTGCAGGTCTGGTCCCTCCCAACTGCCCTCCCCTGCTGGCCTTCTTGTGGTGGCCATCTTGTGTCCACATGGGGGCAGGATCTTTGACCACATAGGGGCAGCTATCTTGATCTTGTGCATTGGAGTGATGGTCAGTCTGCATATTACTCTTTTATTACATAGGATAGAGGCCTGGTGCATGGGTGGGGACCAGCTGGTTTGCCCTGAAGCATGTCCTGGATCAGGGTAGGGTTCCTTTGGGGTGTGGAGAGACCTGGGCGAGGGGCCTGTGGTGGTTTGCAGGCCAGCCACACCCCTGACAACCCAAGCAGAGGCCTTGGTACTGGAATTTATTTACATTCTACAATTGAAACTTTGTAGCCTGGAGTGGAGGCCTGGGCCCGCCAGAGTGTGTGGAAAGCTTGGCTTCCTCTGTTACTGGGGAAACCCAAGCCTCCCTTC
The DNA here is from genome assembly GCF_027574615.1 of Eptesicus fuscus. NCBI lineage: Eukaryota > Metazoa > Chordata > Mammalia > Chiroptera > Vespertilionidae > Eptesicus > Eptesicus fuscus. The sequence continues at coordinate 8,958,178 of NC_072480.1, read as the reverse complement.
TGGTAGCCATCTTGGTTGAGGTTAATTTGCATACTCGCCCTGATTGGCTGGTGGGCGTGGCTTGGCTGGTGGGCGTGGCTTATGTAGCGGAGTGATGGTTAATTTGCATATTACCTCTTTATTAGAGAGGATAGATAATGAAGTCTGTTCTGCTAAGTTGCTTTCTTCTGTTTGTATCTTTTGGTATCTATTTTAAGCTTTCCTGAGATATCTGGTGATGTTTGGTTGTCTGTTTGTGTAAGAGTGGGGGCTAGAAAAGGAATTGAAAGCTCAGAGCATTGGATGGAATTGTTTTTGGTGTCCTTTGCTTTCTAGGAATATTGCTGTTGAGGAAATCCTAGATATCTTTATTTTTATTTTTTTTTTATTTCTTTATTGATTAAGGTGTCACATATTTGTCCTCATCCCCCCATTCCCATCCCACACCCCTCCCCACGGATCCCCCAACCCCCTGTTGAACTTAACCGTTGGATAGGCTCATATGCATGCACACAAGTCCTTTGGTTGATCTCTCCCCCCTCCCCCCAACCTCCCCTATCCTCCCTCTGAGGCCCACTAGTCCGATCGATGCCTCCTTGTTTCGGGTTCTGTTCTTGTTCATCAGTCTATGTTGTTCATCATTTCCCCTAGATGAGCGAGATCATGTGTCCCTAGAGATATACTTATAAGAACTGAATGTGAGACGAGCAATAATAGTTATGCTGACAGGCAAATGAATCAGTCTGTAGTGAGTTTCTTTCTGGACCAACAGTTCTTTTGAGACCCAGTTTCAATGTCCACCAGTTCCTTATGTGTACATGTCAGCACTGACCCCTCAGCTCTGGATGGTGGACAAATGGTGGTAACGGAGGTCCGACTCCCTCTGGTTTGGTCTCGGCCGGACCCAGGGGCACGGCTTCACCCGGACTCAGGGGCACGTGGCCTCACCCAGACCCAGGGGCGCGTGGCCTCACCCGGATCCAGGGACACATGGCCTCACCTGGACCCAGGGGTGCGTGACCTCTCCCAGACCCAGGGGCGCGTGGCCTCACCCGGACCTAGGTGCTCGAGGCCTTACCCGGATCCAGGGACACATAGCCTCACCCGGACCCGGGGGCGCGTGGCCTCTCCCAGACCCAGGGGCGCGTGGCCTCACCCGGACCCAGCAGCGCGTGGCCTCTCCCAGACCCAGGGGCGCGTGGCCTCACCCGGACCTAGGTGCGCGAGGCCTCACCCGGATCCAGGGACACATGGCCTCACCCGGACCCAGCAGCGCATGGCCTCTCCCAGACCAAGGGGCGCGTGGCCTCACCCGGACCTAGGTGCGTGAGGCCTCACCCGGATCCAGGGACATATGGCCTCACCCGGACCCGGGGGCGCGTGGCCTCTCCCAGACCCAGGGGCGCGTGGCCTCACCCGGACCTAGGTGCGCGAGGCCTCACCCGGATCCAGGGACACATGGCCTCACCCGGACCCAGGGGCGCGTGGCCTCTCCCAACCCAGGGGCGCGTGGCCTCACCCGGACCTAGGTGCGCGAGGCCTCACCAGGATCCAGGGACACATGGCCTCACCCGGACCCAGGGGTGCGTGGCCTCTCCCAACCCAGGGGCGCGTGGCCTCACCCGGACCTAGGTGCGCGAGGCCTCACCCGGATCCAGGGACACATGGCCTCACCCGGACCCAGGGGTGCGTGGCCTCTCCCAAACCCAGGGGCGTGTGGCCTCACCCGGACCTAGGTGCGCGAGGCCTCACCAGGATCCAGGGACACATGGCCTCACCCGGACCCGGGGACACATGGCCTCAGCCGGACCCGGGGGCACGTGGCCTCTCCCAGACCCAGGGGCGCGTGGCCTCACCCGGACCTAGATGCACGAGGCCACACCCGAATCCAGGGACACATTGGCTCACCCGGATCTGGGGGCGCGTGGCCTCTCCCAAACCCAGGGGCGTGTGGCCTCACCCGGACCCGGGACCCAGCCTGACCCGGATCCAGGGACACATGGCCTCACCCGGACCCAGGCTCCAGCCTCACCCAGATCCAGGGGCGCGTGGCCTCACCCGGACCCAGGGGCACATGGCCTCACCCGGGCCCGGGACCCAGCCTCACCCGGATCCAGGGGCACACAGCCTCACCCGGACCCAGGATTCAGCTTCACCCGGACCCAGGGGCACATGGCCTCACCCGAACCCGGAATCCGGCTTCACCTGGACCCAGGGGTGCGTGGTCTCACCCAGACCCAGGGCCATGAGGCCTCACCTAGACCCAAGGGCGTGTGACCACCCCTGAGCCCAGAGGCTCGCAGCCTCGCCTGGACTCGGGTCTCAGCGGGGTTTCGTCTTCTTGATCCCAATTCCTGTTGGTCAATTCCCTCTCAGCAATTCCTTCGGTCATTTTCTCAGAGCTCTAGGGCGGCTGCCGCAGAACTCGTTGGGCGGTGGGCTTGGCGAAGCTCCGGTGTGCCCGGTGCGCGGCGGCAGGCTGGTCCGGTGTCGCTGCGTTGGCCCTTGGGTCTGCAGCGGTGGCCGGTCGCCAAGCGTGCGCACCTGGCCGCTTCCGGGGCGTTGAGATTCTTGAAGGACTTGGAGGTCAGCAAGCACGGAGTCTCCCACCCCATGTCTCCCAGGGGCTCATCTGTCCGTGCTCGGCAGCGAGTGGAGACGTCCCCTCAGCCGGAGACCGCCGGGGGAACTGCGCCGTGCACGTTCCATGCCGCCATTGTGTCGCCTGAGCCGTAATTCTTAAAGTGTGGACTTTGGGTCACCGGCATCAGCATCATCCCGCGTACCCCTCTCTTTTATTCTAGTTGTAGAGAATCTGCTCAGCCAGCCCTCCGGTGGTTCTGAATAGTGTCTGCTCTGCTCTCCCGTCGTAGTCTCAAAATTGTTGTGGTAGGCAACGATCAGGCTTCCGCCCTATGTCTCCATCTTGGTCCTCCTTTGTACAGTTAAGTCTTGATTGTTGTTGGTGTCACTGGGAGGAATTGTCCTCCAGGCCAGTTGGCTGTGAGGACCCTCTTTGTCTATATAGGAAGAGTTGCTGTGCAGGAGACATGTTTATGGGCCGGGTCTTGATGCAGCAATACTTTGGCGCTCACTGAGTCTGCCTCTCGAATGTATCCCTTATGCGAGTGGTTGAAATCTTGTGTCATCTCACACCAACCACTAGATGCCCTCGTTTCTGGGTCTCCAATGGAGTGTAGGTCAGCTACTGCCTGAGGCACTCAGCAGGGAAAAGCTTCTGTGCTCAGCTTGGATGTGGCGGAGTTACAGGGTGGAGCCTACAACCTTGTCTTCCTGTCAGCCCCGCCCTATGAGGTTCCTGTGTCTGTGTCCCTCTGTACTCCTTGCAAACACCTCTGAGAGAAACGCGCCTTGGAGTTTCGCCCGCTGCCAAACAGTCTAGTCTCTCCCCTAATGAATCTGGATTCCCAGATTCTCGCCTGGAACTGGGTTTCAGTGTAGTTGGAACTGGGGTTCAGCACGGTCCGGAGCTTATGTCTCCTTCCCGTTAGGGCAGTTCAGTGGCGCAGGCAACAGTCTGTCCTCTGCACGCCTTCCCGTGCGTGCCTCTGGAGCTCTGCCTTCTGCCGCTCCTCTGTGCCTCCGCCCCACAGCCCAAATTCATTCCCCCAGCGTGCGCCTGGCTTCCCAGGGTTTCGCCCGGAACTGGGGTTCAGTGCAGTCGGAGCTGGTGTTCAGCGCAATCTGGAGCTTTTATCTCCTTCCTGCTAGTGAACGTGGGCCAGGCCGTCAGCCGCCCCTTCCTCTCCGGCTCCATCCTCCCCGCACGCACGCATGCTCGTGTCTCCGCCGGTTTCTCCATACCTCAGGCTTTTACGGCTCCTCTGATTATCCTTGTGGTTTTCTCTTTCCTCTAGTTGTGGGCATTTCAGTCCGCCAGCTTTCCTGTGGTTCTGGATGATGTCCGTTTTGACTTTTAGTTGTATTTTTGAAATTGTTGTGCCCGGCTGTAGATTAGGTGTTTAACCTATGCCGCCATCTTGGTTTCTCCCTAGATATCTTTAGATAGTTGAACTAATTTCCCAGAGAAGATTCTTACAACTTCTTGCCTGAAGACTAATGATAGGGCTGTTATTGTTCTTAGAACCAAATAAAGGAATCAACCTGGGAGATATCAGCATTTATCATGCCAAAGTTTGCTAAACTTCCCTGTTTGCAGTGAGGTGTCCCCACTTTTCTCTGTGTGTTCCTCTCAGTCCAGAGACCCTGTGCTTACTTTCTCCAGACAATAAATCTCTAGCATTCTTTTGTACTGGGGGAGGGACAGTAACCCACCCACATGAAGTGAATAAGAGATACAGGTATCTATTGCTTCTTAGATGTTTTCAAACCAATGTTCCTCATCATAGCATTCTCCTGGAACCATATTCCAGAAAGGGTTGAATTCTTAGCCTTTTGAACCTGTAATGTGTAAATCAGACTACTTGCCAGTTTAGGATTTGGCTTTTTCATTTCTGTCACATGAGCTGCCACTTGTCCATTATATTTCCAGTTTCCAAAATTCATTTGTTATCATTGCTTCTCTTTTTCTCTTTGTCCTGTGAGTTTTTGCTTGTTAAAAAAAAAAAAAAAAAAAAAAAAGTCTATTATATATAGCTCTTCTGGGGTTTACTAATCTGTAGCAAAATTAGTTGAATGTGTTAAATGTGCCATCTTTACATGAATCCAGGTCCAATTTCTATATGGCTCAGGCACGTGTCCAGTGTTTATTTTAATGAATGTTTCATTCTGAAAATTCAGTAATTATCCTAAATTCTGTTGCCAAAGGCATCTGTTAGAACTCTGCTTAGTTTATTTTTAGCAAAGGACAGATACATTGATGAATCTAATATTAAAAATTTTTTCCATGGGTTTTGTGGAGTGTTTTTGTTTTGTTTTGTTTTTAGTATCAAAGAATTTTATTTTAATTTAAGCAAGAGGAAGATGTTATTATTATTTTTTTTTATAACAGTCTCACAATGATAAATGTTTCATCTCTTCAGATATTACTGTTAGGTCAGTAACCAAATGAGCCACACAGGACAAGGCTTCTACATTTTGATTTAGAAGGCAGATAAACTGATATCCCATAGGAAAGTTTTGATGTTAACATTAAAATTTATTAATATTTATTGAATTCTATAATAGATTACTGGGCTCTAAGTCATAACCCAGTAGTATTTAAAGAGACTCCTTCACTATTTCAGTTTCCTTGTGAACTGCGTCCAGCACAGCCAGTAGTGACCCTGAGGAGGGGCAATGAAGGATTAAAGAAAACAGACAAGATGATATAGCTGGGGCCAGGTGGGCCACTGTTCTCGGATGGAGAGACAGTGACACTGCCTGTAAGCAGAGTCTTTATTTTCTAGTCAGATCCCACGAGGCAAAGCAAGGGCATGGTCAAGATGTTTAAAATGTTCTCGCCAGTTTTAAGTCTACTTAATTACATGCACCTGAGAACTCTATCAAGCTTTGTTTTGGCAGCACTTGCTGCACCTTCTGCAGCCTATATCACTCAGCCACAGGTTCAAACTATAAGATCAAGCTTACAACCATAGCCTTTGGCTATAATTGTGCTGGGAGGGCTTTGCCCTCCTAGCTGGGACCTGCATGTGGTTTTGCCATGAGAGGACTGTGCCCTCTCATTAGTCTGAGGCTTGAACCTGTCCAAACGCTGTAGCCGCTCTCCATATCCTTGGAAACTATTTAAGGCCTAATAAGTGCTAGAATCATTTTTAGAAAAATGACTAATCAAACTCTACCACTAGGAACCAAAAAAACTGGCAATGCTCCTTGGCTTGGAATGAGCATTTATAAAGATCTTTGCATTGCCAACTCATTTAAAAGGCTTAAAAAAATGAGACTCTTCTCACTGCAGGATCTCTTATTCAGACTCCCGAGATGCATTTCTTGAGCTATGAGATCACCCCACCCAGGTTAGGAACAGTATCCTCTTTTTCCTTGGAGGCAAGAGTCACAGATTATTCTTTGTTGATAATAAAAATTATCTCAGAGGTTTGTCAGTATTGTTAGAATACCAGTTCTGATTTAACCCTATATGATAACATTGCCTGTGATTATTTTGAAGACCTTGGCTATCTATTTACACTAAGAAATTAGGGCCCTATCTGGTTTGGTTCAGTGGATAGATTGTTAGCCTGGGGACTGAAGGGTCCCAGGTTCGATTCTGGTCAAGGGCACATGCTAGCATTATAGGCTTGATCCCAAATAGAGGACATGCCTATGATTCTTTCTCCTCATTGATGTTTTTATCTCTCTTTCCCTCTCCCTTCCTCTCCGAAATCAATAAAGATATCTTTTAAAAAAAGAAAGAAAGAAATTGGGGCATTTTAGCATGAGGATTTGGCAAGTACTTTGACATAATATACTAACCTCAATATTGGTATGGTTTTATTTCTTATTTATTTAGAACTCAAAATAATAAACTTTACTTATGATAATAGTTTTTGTTTTAAAATTATATTTCAATAGTAATAAGGAAAATTCTCTATTTTTTTTTTTTAATCCTCATCTGGGTACACATTTTTCATTGATTCCAGAAAGAGAGGAAGAGAGAGGGAGGTTGAGAAAGAGAAACATCAATGTGAGAGAGAAAGATTGATCAGTTGCCTTGTGCCACAACTGGGGATCGAATCTGCAACCTGGGTATGTGCCCTGACTGGGAATCAAACCCACAATCCTTCAGTTCATGGGACGATGCTCTAACCAGCTGCTCTCTAAATTTTTTTATGATAAAAATAAATACAAGTAATTTCCATAGTTATATCTTGCATACAAAGTGTAAATGCCTTTCTTTTTTTTATTTAACTGTTGAAGAACTTCTGATTTTAAAAGAAGATTAAAAATCAAAATTATTAGTAATCTTTATTGAGCATTTCCAATATAGCTGGTAGTGAAACAGGTAACTTCACAAGATCTGCATCAATGGTGTGCATGATGCAGCTCACCTGCTGGCTTACTTGGCAGGCATTATTAATTTTTAACTAGAGTCTTTCAAAATGAATTCAGCTGAAACCTTCTTTGCAGTTAGTTTCACTGTAGGTAACTTTCATGCCAGGCACATTATATTTACCATTTCAGTTTTAACAGGGTAAGATTTGTGAAGGCTCTGAGATTTTATTCTAATTGTGAATTCTTAGATTATCCAGTTACTGTTTCATGGATGCTAGCAAAAGTCATGAGACTTCTGGGTTTGAGACAAAGGACTTTATCACTCACAGTATAGCAAGAAGCATGAGCATCAGCATATTTTATGTTGATTCTGTGAGACCCAACCCTCACAAAGCATTGTAAAAAGGGCTAGATGATACCTACACATGTAGTTGTGTCTTTCAAGGTTGTTTCTACACAATGATCCTTGAAAAGATGGTTGTAACCAGGGTCAGTCTGAGCCTATGCTTGCAAGATGCGTGGAGAACTATCTCTCAACAAGAAGAATATTTTGTCTCTTAAAGTATAAAGGTTAAACTCAGGATATAATCCTCTTCAAGCTATTTTATATTATACATCCTTCTCAGAAAACAGGAAGATCATTAAACTTGTTTATACTTTAATAGATAAATAAAATCACTCTGTATATAGTAGGGACCTAACCAACTAATTTATGGTGAAGTAATCAAAATTAATAATCTTTGGTATTTTGTTTGCATACAAATACCTTTTTAGTGTTAAGGATATTAAACAGGCCATTTTAACTATTTTGATTCTTCTTCTTTTTGTCCAAAGTTTTGTGTAAAAACTTGCTCTCTTTAGATATTTATCTAATTTGTTTGCTTTAAAACCTTTTATCAGGATATTTTATAATATATAGAGCAGCAGCAGCAGAAGAAGAAATATGAATAATATAATGGCAATAAGTGCATATCTTTCAACAACTGAATCTAAAAATCAAAATAAATGAACAAGAAATCTAATGAACAAAATAAACTGATGAATAAAATAGAATCAGAGGCATGGAAACATGGAACAGACTGACAAATCTCAGTGGGACGGGCAATGGGAAGAGATTAACTAAAGATCTTATATGCATATATGCATTACCTATGGACACAGTCAAAAGTGTGGTGAAAACCTGGGGCGGGGCAGGGCTGGAACCAGGAGGAAGCGGGATGGGGGGCAATGAGTGGGGGGAAATAATGGGGAGGGGGCATCTGTAATACTCTCAACAATAAAGGTTTATTTTTAAAGTAAGAAAAATAATATAATAGAGTATATATAGCCCAATTGAATCAATTATTTTATGGCCAATCTTGTTTTATCTCTATGTCTTCCTGCTCCCTACCTCACCTGGCTTATATTTTAAAGAAATCCCAGACATCGTATCATTTTATTTGAGTTATTTATGTTTTAAGAGAAGGCATTTTTGCTGTTACCCCTATTTTTGCCCATTACATTCTATGGTTGGTCTAGTGTCTTTGCCTATTTGGAAACCTACCTGTATAAATTGTATATTTTAATTTTGTTTAGGAGCTTGACATATAGGTATGCTACACTGTATTTTTGTTTTGTTTTTATTCTTTAACAGTAATCTCTTTATTCCATAAAAATGGAAGTCCCAATATGATAAAAAATTGGGCACAGAGGGAAGAAGATCTGAAACTTAAATTTTTCCCTTTGAGAAAGAAAAATCCTATTTTTGGTTAATTTTCTTTTAACCCAGACAAGATATTTACGTGCCCTTCTCACATTTTTAATCATGAGATATGTGGCCATGAAATTCCCTGAGATTTGCTGGGACAACTTGTATGTCTGCAAATTCCTATAACAACCCTTAATTAATAATTTCTTCCAAACCATCATTTATTCTTCAGTTTATCTACAGCTTTAGAAATGAGTTGCCAGTAAACGAAAGATCTCAGGGTCTAAAATAGAGCTGGCCACTTACTCAATAGAGACTTAGTTCTGTTTGTTGAGAAAAAACAATAAATGTTATTAGAATTTCTGATTTGGTAGAACTCTTCAAGTTAATTACTCAGAGGTACAAAGTAGGTTTTCTTTAAAATTTAGAGCATTGCCCTGGGAGACAAGGACTTGTCTATTTTAGTTTAGGTGCTCATTCTTAACATATGTAGATAACGTTAAATTTGTGCTTGAAATACCATTATCCTGTAGCACCATAATAGATAAGGAAATTTTACTGTGGATTAGGTGAGGCAGGAGATGGTGATGCCAAAAGGAAGTAGTCTTCCTTTAGGAATTCATTTATCTAAACATATAAAGAGGTAATGTGCTAATTGCTGTTACGGTGTCCCTGTAATGACCAATTTGCATATTGATGCCAGTGCAGCAGCGGGCAGGTGGCTGGAGCCAAGTTCCCCGGGGTCTGAGGAGTGTGCCTGACAGGAGCCCAGACTGCAAAGAAGGAAGAGGAAGCGGCCACGGGGAGCTCTTCCAATCCCCCTGCACGGACACCCTACCCCGCCCCCACACCCCCAGGAGGACAGACAGACACCCTACCCCGGTCCCGGCACCTCTGGGGGCACTGGGAGGTTGACCAGACTGGGAGAAGACCCAGCCTTGGGGGTAGCTGCAGCCCACACCTCTGACTCCCGGTCTCTTCCCCTGCCACCCCTGCCAGGGGTGCCCACAATAGCATGCTGGTGACCAGCCGTCAGTGCCCCGGAGGCACCCAGGGCCACGGCCCACCACTGCCAGGCCCCCTCCACTGGGGCCGGGCACACCTCTCCTCCCTACAACCCCAGACCCGGGTGGAGGCAGGCCTGAGCGGCCCACCAGGGTCAGACCTTTCCCCTCCGACAGCAGCAGTGCCCTCTGCAGCGGAAGCATGCTGAAACTCACTGAGGGAGCGGCTAAACCCGCCCTCCTAGCCCACCTGGCTCTGCCCTGGCCTGGCCCCCACCCAGCTCCAGGAGATTGGAGACCCGCCCTGAGCAGGTATAGCTGTGAAACAGCCATGTACAATTTAAAGAATGGCGCCAAGTGGGAAGGTTTGACAGTTACTCCCCCTGCGGCCTTGCCAACCCCCTAGCACTCCTCTAACTCCCTGCCCCCCCACCAGTGCCTCCAGTGACAATCACCACTACAGGGCTGCTGGCCAGAGTCCGCCCCTCTGAGGCCTGCAGAACCCTCTGCAAAGCTTTCATAGCTACAGTCCCAGGAAACAATCATGCCCTCCTCCCCTAATCAGCATCTGCTGCCTGTGAGGGTACCTGTGGGCTTAAAAATAACAATCCCTTCCCTTTTAGACATCACTTACTTGATGAAACATTTCTAGGTTTATTAGCTCAGTACCTCCCCTCATGACAACCCAGTGAGGTAGGCGGAGAAGAGATTATAATTCCCATGGTATATGCGTATGTATTCAGAAATGAAGCTCAGAGAGGAAAAGTGTCAAGCCCAGTGGTTCCCAAGGTGTAGCACACACCCCATGGGGTGGGGGGGGGGGGGGCGCAATTTGATTTTAAGTGGGAGCAATTCGAGAATGAGTTAACAGCAATTTTTTTTTGCATTTCTTATGGTTCTAGGGGGCCTCATCTACAGCGTATCCTACATGATAAAAGGCTAATATGCAAATGACCGAATGGTGGAATGACCAGTCACTATGATGCATGCTGACCACCAAGGGGCAGACACTTAATGCAGGAGCTGCCCCTGGTGGTCAGTGTGCTCCCACAGGGGGAGTGCCACTTAGCCAGAAGCTGGGCTCAAGGCTGGTGAGCACAGCGACAGTGGTGGGAGCCTCTCCCACCTCCATGGCAATGCTAAGGATGTCCAACTGATGGCTTAGGCCAGTGGTCGGCAAACTCATTAGTCAACAGAGCCAAATATCAACAGTACAACAACTGAAATTTCTTTTGAGAGCCAAATTTTTTAAAATTAAACTTCTTCTAACGCCACTTCTTCAAAATAGACTCGCCCAGGCTGTGGTATTTTGTGGAAGAGCCACACTCAAGAGGCCAAAGAGCCTCATGTGGCTCGTGAGCCACAGTTTGCCGACCACTGGCTTAGGCCCACTAAGCCATCAGTCGGACATTCTCCCAGGGCTCCTGGACTACTAGAGGACTCAGTCCAGGCTGAGGGACCCCCCAAAGTGCACAAATTTCATGCACCGGGCCTCTAGTTTATCATAACAATCACCTTAAGCTGAATAAATCTACTGTGTAGAATAAATTTCTCACAGATTGGAACTGATAAATAAGAGGAAATAACTGAGGGAGCCTGAAAGGTGAAAAATGAGTGTTTTGGCAAGGGGCTGAAAATTCTGAATATAAGTCTGAGTCTGGAGATGTGCCAATTGAACGGCCCTGCTTTAGGGAATCATATAAATTTTAGGGAGTGAAAGAAGTCATTGTGCAATGGCATAGGCATTTAGCCATCACAAGAGCAAAAACAAAGTGGAGTTGAAAAACTTGCTTTGTTAGTGATTTTTATTCCTGTTATTGTTTGGTTGGTTTTATAAAAGCTCCTTTTGAATACTGCCTTTGTGTGTGTGTGCGTGTATGTGTGTGTGCATGCATACGTATGGGAAGCATACCAACAGCTTTTAATGGTGCTCCCTGGTCACAGAGGAATTTTTTTTTTTTTTTCAGTTTTCAACGTATTTTCATACGTACTGCTATAGAATTCTTAGGAAGAAAATCTGATACAAGATTATTTTACATTTACAATAAAGTAGTGTTACAGGCGCCTCTCACAGGTACCAGAGAGATGTCTTTGGATGGACATCTGAGTCAGAGGAGAGGGCTGTCCCCACCTCTATTCTTGTCTTTTCATATTAACAAATTCAAATGAATGACTCCAGATAATTGTATAATGATAAAGCCAATTTATTAAAAAAAATAAAGTATGTAAATTTATTAAAGAAGCAAGGCAAATGAATCTATACATTTGGTGTATGAAGCTCATATGGGCTCTCAGCTAATCTGAAGAGTGAGTGGGGTGGGGTTCTACACTCTTGGAGAGAAAATGGTGGGTAAATAGGCAGACCTGTCCTGCACCTCATCCCAGAGCCAGACTGGAAATACAACTAAATTATAGAACATTGACCTGGAAATAACAACTGAGGTCCAGCTGAGGAGGAGATTTATATCAAGGAAGGACAGAAAACACCTGGAGACCTGGTAGGAAGGGCGAGGTCATGAGAGGAGCTGACCCAGCTCCCAGGGGTGGCAGGTGGACCAAGAGAGAGAGGAGGGAGTGCTGGGTATGGAGGGTCTGCTCCCTGAGAAGACAGAGGCCCAGAACCCAGGCTGGGCTCCACAGTCTGGAGCAACAGAGCCACCTGACCCACAGCCCCCATAGCATCCAGCAGTGAAAGGCGACAGAGTTGCTGGCTACAGCAGAGCCTGGAGCCCATAGGCCAGAGCCAATTGGAGAGAAAGTAGTAGTTTTGTTTCTTTTTCTTTTTCTTCTTCTTTTTTCTTTTCTTTTCTTTTCTTTTCTTTTCTTTTCTTTTCTTTTCTTTTCTTTTCTTTTCTTTTCTTTTCTTTTCTTTTCTTTTCTTTTCTTTTCTTTTTTCTTTCCTTTCCTTTCCCTTTCTTTTATTTTCTTTTTTTCTTTTTCTTCCCTTTCCTCCTCCTCCACTTCCTCCTCCTCCTCCTCCTCCTCCTTCTCCTCCTCCTTCTTCTTCTCTTCTTCTTCTTCTTCTTCTTCTTCTTCTTCTTCTTCTTCTTCTTCTTCTTCTTCTTCTTCTTCTTCTTCTTCCTTCTTCTTTTTCTTTTCTCCTTCTTCTCCTTCTCCTCCTCCTCCTCCTCCTCCTCCTTCTTCTTCTTCTTCTTCTTCTTCTTCTTCTTCTTCTTCTTCTTCTTCTTCTTCTTCTTCTTCTTCTTCTTCTTCTTCTTCTAGAGCCCAAGAGTTTTCATTTGCAACAACTTATCCTAGGTGTTGGTGCAGGGAGGAAGATGTGGACTCAAGGTGCCTGGGGAGAGGCTGGGGTGGGAAGATTGCAAGGAGACTTGGCAGGACAGCAGCCAGGAGCATTTGGTCCTAGGCCTCCAAACCAAAATGGCCATATTTTTTTTCTGAGAGGAGCTAGCCACTCCCAGTAGCCAGAGGGCAGGTAAAGAAAAAATAACCCTGTCCTAGGTAGTACAACCTGCCCCACTCTCAGATGCCCTGCATGCCACACCCTGCATTTTGAGCTTTACATAGAAAACAAAAGCAGAGGCCGAGCTTATGGGTTTAAATAGTCTCAAGGAGCCCTCAGAGACTGGATTGGGGGAAAGCTGTCTGCCCCAATATCCTGAGAACCAGGCTATTTTCCCCATAAGGGAGAACTTATAAAAACTCCAGGTTTCCAGCCAACCCCATTGGTTTCAATACAAGGATCTCTGTCAGAGTAATCTTTTGGGCCACTCCTGGAGGAATAGTTCTGGGACAGGGAAACATACCCACACTACTCCCTGAAAGCTAAATAGCACCTCCTCTGCCTAAAGCCCTTTCAGAAACAGAGTATTAAGTGAATAAGATTGACAGCTGGCTAACAGACAAAGGTGGGCAGAGGTGGAGCTTAAGAAACCAGGGGAAGTGTGCTGACCCAATTCTGGGCCCCTGTGCTGCTAACAAACCTACTTTAGAGGGTAGATTGGCCCCTCATGCCTTTAGACAAGGTCTGTTGAGACAGACACAAGTGGTGGATCAGTGGATCGCTCAGAGCTTCAAGCAGATTGCCAAAAGCCAAAAACAGTGCCTGACAGTGGTTAGCACCTAACTAAATAACAGAATTGGCAGAGAGAAGAGTGGGATACAAAGTGAGCTTTTTAATCTCTTTCTTTTTCTTACATTATTTTCCTCCTTTTTTTAAATTTTCTCCTTTTTTCCTCCTTTTTTCTTTTTTTGAGTTTTTATTTTTCTTTTTCCTCTTTTTATATTTATCTTCTTTATCTATCTGCTTTATTGATTTTGTTATTATTCTAGTCTCTGCGGTTTTGTTCATATATTTAATTTTCATCTTCCCTTTTCCTACTCAATTTTTTTTTCTTTTTTTCACTACTCAATTGTTTTTCTCTTTTATTTTTCTCCCACTTTATCATCTTTATTTTTTTTATTATTTTAGATCTATCTGCTTTCTACTCCATTTTCCTTTTCAAATTTTTTCTTGTCTTTTCATTTCTTTTCTCCTTTCTTTTATTTTAAACTATTTTCCTTCTCCTATTCCTCTAATTATTTATTCTTATTTTCTTTATTTCAGTACTGCATGTACATATTCTGTCCTCATTTTTTTTTTGTTTTTGTTTGTTTGTGCTTTATTGTTTGCTTATTTGCTTTGTTTTCTTTCCTCCTCATATTTTTTTCTATCATTCTTGCTCTCTTCTCTTTCCTAATTTTCTCTTCTCTGGTGGTTTCTTTTTTGGTAGTCTTGTTACATTTGGTAAGGGTCTTGTTACATTTTTGTTTTGTCTCTTTTGTTTCATGTTTTGTTTTATTGTATTTTGTTCTGTTCTGTCAGCACCTCCACAAAAGCTCGCATGATATGGTTGGGGTGAGACACATATCCAGGCATCCTGAGTGGAGATTCCATCCACAACATGACAATAACATTCAAGACCCAACTACAACAGGAAAACTCAAGTAACTCAAGTAAGAGACTCTCCTAGAGCACCCGGCTCAGTAGATCTGAGAGATTACACTGGTTCCCACAAAACAACTCTACATAAGACAACTCCACAAAGTCTGAGATGCAAAAGCAGTTTGATCTAATACATAGAAACAAATACAAAGGGACAGCAAAAATGGGGAGACAAAGAAAAATGAAAGAAAAGGAAGAATTGCCAGAAATGGAACTAAATAATTTGTCAAATAAAGAATTCAGTGAAATGGTAATAAAGGTGCTCAAACAATTCAGTGAGAACTACAAGCAACTCAAGAAGAATTATAATCAATAAGAATCAATTGGAAATGAGGGATGACATAGCTAAAATAAAAAAACTTAGGATTCAGTCGAGTATAAGAAGCTGAGGGCCTAATCAGTGAATTAGAAGATATAAAAAACACCCATTCAGAGCAGCAAATGGAAAAAAAAACTAAAAATCAGGAGGAAAGTCTAAGGGAGCTTTAGCAAAACATGAAAAGGAACAACATTTGCATCATAGAGGTAGAGAAGGAAAAGAATCCAAGCAAGTAATAGAGAACCTGTTTGGAAGATAATAGCAGAAAACTTCCCTAACGTGGTGAAGGAAAAAGTCACTCAAGCCAGGAAATACAGAAAGTCCCAGTCAATATAAACCCCAAAAGACTCACACCTAGGCAAATATTAATTAAAATGGCAAACATTAAAGGTAAAAGAAAGAATCTTAAAGACTGCAAGAAAGAGAAAGTTACTTAAATGGAACTCCCATTAGACTGTCAGCTGACGTCTCAAAAGATCAATAAAACCAAGTGCTGGTTGTTTGAAAGGATAAACAAAATTGATGGACCTCTAGCCAGACTCACCAGGAAACAGAGAGGACCCAAATAAACAAAATCAGAAAAGAAAGAGGTGAAGTAACAACTAATCCCACAGAAATACAAAGGATCATAAAAATACTATGAATGACTATGTTTCAACAAATGGAACAACCTGGACAAAATGGACATATTCCTAGAAAAAATGCAATCTTCCAAAACTCAATCATGAAGTATCAGATAACCTGAATAGGTCTATAACTATGGATGAAATTGAAGCAGTAATTAAAAAAACTTCTGGCAAACAAAATCCTTGGTCTGGATTGCTTCACAGGGAAGTTTTACTAAACATTTAACAAAGAACTAATATCTATCCTCCTCAAACTATTAAAAAAAATTCTAGAGAAAGGAACACTTCCAAGCTTTTTCTATGAGACCAGCATTACCTTAATTCCAAAACCAGATTAAGATACTACAAAGAAAGGAATTATAGGTCAATATACCCGATGAACATACATACTAAAATCCTCAACCAAACATTAGCAAATTGGTCCAGCAGTACATTAAAAAGATCATACCCCAGGACCAAGAGGGATTTATTCCAGGGATGCAATGCTGGTACTGTTACAGAAGACCAAAGAAAACCAAGGACACTTCAAAGAAGAGGAGGGACACTGTTTAATACACCAGCGGACTCAGGGAACAGCCTTCCAAATCTGAGTGAAGGAACATGCATGGGGCTTTCCTTTATATCTCCCTCCCTGTGGTCTTTGTCCCGCAAACATGGATTATGCTTCCAGTTCTTTTTGTGGGCCTTGTAAGAAGGCCCCCAGGTGTTGGGGGTCTCCAGGCTATATCTGATGGTCTGGCCTGGCGCCAGAGTTAATAACCCTCCCTCCAGGGCAGTGCACTGTTCACAGTTACAGGTTCTGCAAGACCAGTATCTGGGAAGGAGGTAGTGACTTAATTATAGGTTATCAGGAATGTACACTGAGCTTGCTGGCTTGGATTCAGATCACTATCCCCCAAATATCAGGGTTACATTGGAATTAGCCCTTTTTAGCCTTCTCATTCCCCCCGCTCCCTTGTCCCACAAGCTTCTCTTAGCCTTGTGGTACAACAACTATGGTATGTTATGGTGAACATGGATGACAACCGCTCTTAACTGCTTCCAGCTGGAAAGGGACGATGACAAAGGGGTTAGCATCCTGTGAGGGGTTTGTAGGTAATTCTGAAGTTTAAAGGCATTCCCGTTCAGTTTGAAGGTAGGCAGAGGTAAGC
This sequence comes from Eptesicus fuscus, assembly GCF_027574615.1. NCBI lineage: Eukaryota > Metazoa > Chordata > Mammalia > Chiroptera > Vespertilionidae > Eptesicus > Eptesicus fuscus. The sequence goes on along the minus strand of NC_072480.1, from coordinate 8,941,555 downwards.
AGCGGTCCCACACACATAGAATGTTCCTGCAGGAGAGCACCAGGTGTAGGTAGCTTTGAGGGTAGAGTTACATAGTTCATCTGGGAGGCAACCTGTTGGATGTTGGGCCTGGGTACTGCTGAAACAAATAGGAGCAACATTAATTAGCTGCACATTGGCCGTGACAGGTCCTATCATTTTTTTCCATTCAATACAATCCCCCCGCCCCCCGCCACGTGCATTCGGAGTCATAACATGCCGCAGGCTGATAAGTATAGCTAACAAAAATCTGGCTTGATGGGGCTTTCGGGCAGGCTACTCGGTCTATCATATTTGGGTAGCGAATTTCTAAGCAAGGACACGTAGCAGTGGTCCCTATGGGAGGCAAGTATGTTCTAGCTAATATTATTAATGGGAGCATGTTATTCCTTCTATTTCTGTTCAGTTGTGGGTCCAAAACAGTGAACCTCTAAGACAAAGAGCAGTATTATAGCTATTCCTGCAAAGCAGATGTAGCCAAGGATAGCATGACAAGGTGTAGTCCAACAATTCATGATGAGGACTTTGTTTCCTTGCTGTGTGGGAAGCAGTAATTTTATGGTGCTTCTTTGTCCCAGCAAGGGCAGATGAGTTCTCCTCCTGGTACTAGCCTCGGGTTCCAGCGGCACTCATAAAAAGACAAAATTAGAATTATTAGAAAGATAAAACCAATGATTATCCAGAAATACCAGAGCATATTACCTTTAGGAGGAGATAAGAAAGAGAGATTAGTGTTAGGGAGAATTCAGCAGGGTGTTTCTAAATTCCTTGGAGCAGGTTGATCAGCCAGATCCGCTGTCTTCTTGAGAGTGATCCTCAGGGGGTGTTTCTGGTCAGAGGTCACCTTCCACTAAGGCTGGGCATCACTCGGCTGGTGGGCTGCCTTCACCCGGGAGTGGTGGGTCCAGGTATTCAGTCCTGCAACCTTGAGAGCTGTGGGGGTGGTTACTATGACTGGATAGGGTCCCTTCCAGGTAGGCTTGAAGGGCTCCTTTTTCCAGTCCTTTACCCAAACCTGGTCTCCAGGTTTATAAGGACGTACGGCTGTTCCTAGAGAGATGGGTAGTCGGTCAGTAACCCATGTGCGTACCTCAAAGAGTTTTTCTGAGTCCTTGTAGTTGTTTCTGGATTTTTAAGTTCCCTATTTCCCCCAAATCTCCCTTTGGCCGAATTAAGGGAGGGGGTCTACCATATAGAATTTCAAAGGGAGAGAAACCTACCCTGGCCCTTGGGGCACAGCGTACTTGCAGAAGTACAAGAGGCAAGATATCTGTCTAGAGTAAGGTTGTCTCTTGGCATAGCTTAGCCATAGTCTGCTTTAGAGTCCGGTTCATGTGTTCTACTTTCCCTGAACTCTGAGGCCTGTAGGCTGTATGTAGGTTCCATTTAATTCCTAAAGCCTTAGCTACCTGTTGTACTATTTCTGCTACAAAGGCTGGGCCATTATCAGACCCTATGGTCAGAGGCATTCCATACCGTGGAATTATATCCTTCAGCAATGCCTTAGTGACTTCTCTCGCCTTTTCAGTGTGAGTGGGATATGCCTCGACCCAGCCTGAAAAGGTGCAAACAAAAACTAGCAGGTATTTATTTCCTCTGCTAGGCCCTATTTCTGTAAAATCTACTTCTATGTCCTCAAAATGAACTTGCCCACAGCGCTGAACTCCTATCGGTCCCACAGGACCCTGTTTGGCATTGTTCTGAGCACAGAGGAGGCAACGTTGAGAGACTGAGGCACACGAGGAGGGAAGACGGGCAATCAGGTAGCATCTGCCTAACAAAGCTTCTAGGGCAGTCTTCCCTAAATGAGTAAGTCCATGCTGCTGGAGGACTGCCTTATGGGCTAACTGTTCTGGGACATAGACCCTATGATCTGAGAGTATCCACCAGCCTTCCTTCATTCTCTTGCCCCTTCTTTCTGGGCCCATTTCTCTTCCTGAGGAGTGTAGTTTGGAGGTTCAGGTAATTCGGGGCCAACATGATCCCTGACGGTGCCACTTGTTCTTTAGCAGCCAGCTTGGCTGCAGCGTCAGCACGATGGTGTCCTTCTGACACCGAGTCTTTCACCTTCTGGTGACCTTTACAATGGATGACGGCTATTTCCTTGGGCTCCCAGACTGCTTCTAATAACTTTAAAATTTCATTCTGATTTTTTATTCCTTTTCCTCCAGCTGTCAAGAGGCCCCTTTCCTTATATATGGCCCCATGGACATGCAGGGTAGCAAAGGCATAGTGCGAGTCAGTGTAGATGTTGTCACGCTTATCCTAACTGAGTTCTAGGGCTCTGACCAGGGCCCCAAGTTCTGCCCTCTGTGCTGACCATCCTTCAGGCAGGGCCTGTGCCTCGACTGTCTCAAAGTTTGATACCACTGCTTATCCGGCTTGTCTTTTTCCTTCATCTAAGAAGCTGCTGCCGTCTGTGAACAATACCAAGTCCGGATTTGGCAGGGGCCTATCTGTTAGATCTGGCCAGCTGGAATAAACCTCCTCTAGGACTTCCAGGCAAGCATGCTCAGGGGCCCCCTCAGCAACGGGTAGAAAGGTGGCAGGATTAAAAGTTCTCACTGCTTCTAATCATACCCGAGGATTCTCACTTAACAGGCCTTGATACTGAGTCATTTGAGCATGAGTCAGCCAGTGCTGCCCCCTTGCTTCCATCAGGGTGACAACATCCTGAGGTACTTTTACATTTAAGTTTTGTTCTAAGGTAAGCTTATCCGCTTCCTTGACTAACAGTGCAGTGGCTGCAAGGGCCCTGAGGCACAGGGGGCCACCCGGAGGCAACTGGGTCAATCCGCTTGGAGAGATAGGCTACTGGTCTTTGCCAGGGTCCTAACTCCTGGGTTAGAACTCCTAGGGCAACCCCGCTGTTCTCGTGAACAACAAGATTAAAGTCTCATGTCACATCTGGTAGCCCTAGTGCTGGGGCCTCAGTGAGCTTTGCCTTTATGGTGATGAAGGCTTTCTCCTGTTTTTACCTTAGAAAAAAACTTAAATGTAAAAGTACCTCATGCTGTTGTCACCCTGATGGAAGCAAGGGGGCAGCACTGGCTGACTCATGCTCAAATGACTCAATATCAAGGCCTGTTAAGTGAGAATCCTCGGGTATGATTAGAAGCAGTGAGAACTTTTAATCCTGCCACCTTTCTACCCGTTGCTGAGGGGGCCCCTGAGCATGCTTGCCTGGAAGTCCTAGAGGAGGTTTATTCCAGCTGGCCAGATCTAACGGTGCCTTCTCTTCTCCTTTTAAAGCTTCATAGAAAGGTTTAGCCAGGTCTGAAAATCCTGGGATCCAAATTCCACAGAATCCTGCTGCTCCCAGGAATTCCTGAATCTGCCGCCAGGTGCTAGGGACTGGGGTGGCACATAATGCCTGCTTTCTTTCAGTCCCTAGCCTTTGTTTCCATTGGGTGATCCGAAAGCCTAGATACTTGACTTCTTTCTGACAAATCTGTGCTTTTTTCTTAGACACAAGATAACCTGTTTCAGTTAATAGTCTCAGAAGGGCTCATGTTCCCTCCCAGCACTGAGCTCGTGTGGAGCTAGCCAGTAGGAGGTCATCTACATACTGGAGTAGAACACTCCCCAAGTCCTGTCCTGGGAACTTATACAGATCAGATGCTAGTGCTCCTCTAAAAAAAGTAGGGGAGTTGAACCCTTGTGGCAGTCTGGTCCAGGTGAACTGCTCCTTGGCCCATGTAGTTGGGTTTTCCCATTCGAAAGCGAAAAGAGGCTGACTGCAAGGTGCTAATCGAAGACAGAAAAAGGCATCTTTCAGATCTAGGCATGTAAACCATTCCACCTCTGATGGGATGAGTCCCAGAAGAGTGTAGTGGTTTGGCAGTGCTGAATGCAGGGTTATAACAGCCTCATTAACAGCCTGTAGATCCTGGGCAGGGCAGTAGTCATTAGTCCCAGGCTTTTTGACAGGCAAGAGAGGCATGTTCCATGGAGACCTGCATCATTTAACAGTCCCCACTGAAGCAGCCGGTCTAAGTGGACCTGGATTCCTAGGCGTGCTTCTCTCGGAATTGGATATTGGAAGATTTTAACAGGCTGTGTCCAGGCTTTAAGTCAATCAACACCGGGGTGTGGTCCTTAGCCAGGCCTGGAGGATTTCCTTCAGCCCAGACCAGCGGGAATTCTTTTTCTAATTCAGGTTCTAATGGTGAGGCCTTCGACTGGGGGGTATAAAGTCTCCATTCTTCCTCCCTTTGCACTGCTAGGGACAGGATCATTGGGGAGGTCTCCTCACTTAAGTGAAGCTGTGCTGAGTCATTTGGAGCACAAGTGATTTCTGCATCCATTCTCTACCCTTAGAGGCACTGGGCAGTCTGGCAAGTACAGGAATTCATGAATTACTTGATGATCACCAAGTTGGCATCGGCGAGGGCGGCAAAATGGTCTACTGGTCTGGTCCCCAGTAGCTCCAATAATGGTGACCTCCTTTCCCGAGAGAGGCACTACTTTCTGAGTGACTATTGAGTGCTCAGCTCCTGTATCAACCATAAAGTTCAGTCTGGCCCCCAATTTTCATTCTGACCATGGGCTCGTGGGAGCCTAACTGAAGTGAGCCCGGTCTGTCCTAGTCAGAATCAGCCATTGCTAGCCCAATGAGATCTGCTTCAGGTGGCTCTGGCTGATAGCGACTGGGTGGAAAAGGGGGCCCAGTCTTTTTACTTTGCCGTTTGGGACATTCATTCTTCCAGTGTCCTGTCTCCTTACAATAGGCACACTGGTCTCATCTCAGGCTTGCTCTTCCTTTTCCCCCTGATCTATATTCTTGCTTCCCTTTCTGATCTGTCTGGGAGCTTGAGCCTCTAAAAGCTGCTGCTACTATATTGGCCCTTCTTTGTATTCTCTTTTCTTCCTCCTTCCTTGCCACACTGTCTCGGTTGATGAAAACCTTGTTGGCTTTCTCTAGCAGTTCGGTGGCATTTTTTCCTGCAAACCCTTCCAGCTTCTGTAATTTTCTTCTTATATCAGGCTGGGCTGGGCCTACAAAAGCAGCGTTTACCATGGTGTGATTTTCCAGGGCCTCAGGGTTAAAGGGAGTATAGAATTGGTATGCCTCACATAGTCTCTCATAAAAAGCTGCTGGACTTTCGTCAGGCTTCTGGAAAACCTCAGAGATTTTAGCCATATTGGTGGGCTTCTTGGATCTGGCCCTGACTCCCTGGAGGAAGGCCAGCCAATATCTTTCTAGCCTGGCCCTTCCGTCTTCTGAGTTCGGGTTCCAATCAGGTTCCTCATCTGGGAAGGCCTCCCTGCCCATCTGTCTGTATCTAACATTCCTGCCGGGGCCTGGGTCTGGAGCCACTTCCGAGCCTCTGATACTACTCTCATGCGCTCCTCAGTGTTAAAGAACGTGAAAAGGAGCTGCTTGCAGTCCACCCAGGTGGGCTTCTGGGTCTGGAAGATCATTTCTAGGAGGTCTACCATGGCCTGAGGTTTTTCAGAATAAGCTGGAGTGTGATGTTTCCAATTCAGGATGTCACTTGTGGTAAAGGGCTGATAATAATAGACTGGCCTTCCCTCCTGCAAGGTACCATCTTCACCAAGCACTTGGGTACCCTGAATCTCCCTGAGAGGCATCTGATGTGCCGATTGTGGCCTGGGCCCTTGATCGGCTGAACGCAAGCACCGCCCAACTGGCTCTGGAGAGCCCAGTTGAGGAGAGACAGAGTTGGGCGGTGTTTCCAGACTTTCTGGACCTTCCAGAACAGCTGGGGGAGCACTTGGTGCTGCCTGTGGCACATATGGAGGTGGTAAAACTGGTGGGACTTCCTCAGGGGGTCCTGGCAGAACAGGGGGTTGGGTTCCCTTCTGAGGGACCTGTTTCTTTTCTCCTGCCTGCTTCTCTTCTGCTTTCTCCTCTCCTGCCTGCTTTTCCTTAGCCTGCTCCTGCCCTGCCTGCCTCTCCTTAGCCTGCATCTGCCCTGCCTGCCTCTTCACTCCTGCTATTAAAACTTTACTCTGTCCCTTGTTACAGACGCAGAACTGGACCCAAAGCGGCAAGGTTTGAGCAATTTCTAACCAGCGGTCTATGTAGGGAAACTTATCTTAGTGTCCAGGGTCTTTCGTGACTACATTCCAGACTGCCCTGACCAGTCCCTTATCTAAGGAGCCTTCCGAGGGCCAGCCGACCCGGAAAGCAGGCCATTCTAATTCACACAATTTCCTGTGTTTTGGGGTTCATTTTAATACCATAGTCTCCATTGAAACCCTTTTCAAAATTTTTCAACATGCAATTGAGAACAGTGGGGTGGGATCATCAATTTGTCCCGACCCCATGATGATCGGTGGCGAGAGACAGACAAGGGAGGGGGTGACCTGTTTTCACAGATCCTCACTCAGATGCCCGCCTGGCCGCGTCCCTTGGGCACTTAGATTTGTCTTAGCTAAGGTGCACCCGTATAAACCCCAGGCCTGGTCACCTCCACGTGGGGGTGAGTCACCATTATGCTATATGACAAATTGCGGAACCACAGGTTGGGGCCCACTTGGACTCCGTAACCAAGGTCGTGGAGCCACACAAAGGATAAGAGAGGGCAGGCCCTCTGCCTCCACACTCACACACTTTCACCAGACATTCACTCAGAATTTAAAAACACAGTCCACCCGATTCCTGACCAATTTAACTGATGAAGTCCTATGACTTCCGGGGAGGTGATCAAGCTTCCCCTTGTACTCATTTCTAGTGGGCCTGACTGACTGGGGCCCCTACGTTACTGATTCGGTCGACAGGTCCAGAAGTGTCCGTCCGCTTTCTCCAGATGCCGGCCAGGTCCAAGGCTGAGGTCCAGGAGCGCCAGGATTCCCCCCCCCCCCCCCGACCCCGTTCAATTCTGCAAAAATCAGCAGGGCACGCCTTCTGGAGGCCTATCTTGTACCCCTGGGCCCCAAGCCCTTACCGGAGGCCAAAAAAGCCAAGCGCAGTTGTTTCCCAATCAGGGAACCAGCTGTTGCAGAAGACCAAAGAAAATCAAGGACGCTTCAAAGAAGAGGAGGGACAATGTTTAATACACTGGTGGACTCAGGGAACACCCTTCCAAATCTGAGTGAAGGAACATGCATGGGGCTTTTCTTTATATCTCCCTCCCTGTGGTCTTTGTCCCGCAAATATGGATTATGCTTCTGGTCCTTTTTGCGGGCCTTGCAAGAAAGCCTCCAGGTGTTGGGGGTCTCCAGGCCATAACTGATGGTCTGGCCTGGCACTAGTGTTAATAACCCGCCCTCCGGGGCAGTGCACTGTTCACAGTAATAGGTTCTGCAAGACCAGTATCTGGGAAGGAGGTAGTGACTTAATTATAGGTTATCAAGAATGTACACTGAACTTGCTGGCATGGATTCAGATCACTATCCCCCAAATATCAGGGTTACATTGGAATTAGCCCTTTTTAGCCTTCTCAGTACAGTATTCACAAATCAATAAAAGTGATACATCACATAAACATATTGCAAAACAAAAATCACATGATCATATTAATTGATGCAGAAATAGCATTCAATAAATGAACACTTTTTTTTTTTTAATAAAAACTCTGGTTACTGTGGGAATAGAGGGATCAAATCTCAATATAATAAAAACCATATATAAAAAACCTATAGCCAACATCATACTCAATGGGTAAAAACTAAAATCATTTGTCCTAAGAACAGGAACAAGATAGGGATGCCCATTTTCACCACTCTTGTTCAACAAAGTACTGGAAGTATTAGCCATAGCAATGAGACAAGAAGAAAAAATAAAAGGCATCCAAATTGTAAAGAAGAAGTAAAACTGTCATAATTCACAGATGACATGATACTGTACACAGAAAACCCTAAAGATACCACCAAAAAACTAATAGATATAATAAAAGAATTCAGCAACATAGCAGGATACAAAATTAACACCCAGGAATCTATGGCTTTTTTATACGCCAATAATGAACTCACAGAAAGAGAAACTAAAAGTACAATCCCATTTACCCATTTACCATTGCAACAAAAAAATTAAGATATGTAGAAATAAACTTAACCAAGGAGGTAAAAGACCTGTACTCAGAAAACTACAGGAAATTGAAAAAATAGATAGAGGTAGAGATAAATAAGAGGAAGAATATACCGTGTTCATGGATTGGTAGAATCAACATCATTAAAATGACCATACTACCCAAAGCAATCCATAGATTCATTGCAATTGCTATTAAAATACTTATGGCATGTTTCATAGATCTAGAATACTCCCAAAATTTATATGGAACCAAAAAAAGACCCAGAATAGCCACAGCAATATTGAGAAAGAAGAACAAAGTTGGAGAGATCACAATACCAGATATGAAGTTATACTACAAAGCCACTGTACTCAAAACAGCCTGGTACTGGCATAAGAACAGTCATATAGATCAATGGAACAGAACAGAGAACCCAGAAATACCATATTTTCTGGCGTATAAGATGACTTTTTAACCCAGGAAAATCTTCTATATGCCCAGTTGTCTTATACGCTGGAAAATACGGTAGATCCAAGCCATTATGCTCCATTAATATTAGACAAAGAAGACAAGAGCATACAATGGAGTGAGGACAGTCTCTTCAATAAATGGTGTTGGGATACTTAGATAGGTACAAGCAAAAAGATGAAACTAGACTCCCAACTTACACAATACATAAGAATAAACTCAAAATGTATAAAAAATTTAAATGTAAGATGTGAAACCATAAAAATCTTAGAAGAAATCATAGTCAGCAAAATCTCAGACATCTTTCATAGTAATGTGTTTACCAATACATCTCCTAAGGCAAAAGAAACTAAGGATAAAATAAACAAATGGGCCTATATCAATTTCAAGAGCTGCTGCCCAGCAAAAGAACCCATCATGAAAATGACAAGGGAGTCCACTGTATGGGAGAACATATTTGCCAATGATACATCCAATAAGAGATTAATTTCCAAAATATACAGGGAAGTCATACAACTTAACAAAAGGAAGACAAACAATTCAATTTAAAAATTGACAAAGGATCTAAACAGACACTTCTCCAAAGTGGACAAACAGAAGGCCAAGAGACATAAAAAAAATCTCAAAGTCACTAATCATTTGAGAAATACAAATCAAAATGACTATGAGTTATCACCCTACCAATACACCTGTCAGAATGGCTATCATCAACAACAAGTGTTGGTGTGGATATGTAGAAAAGGGAACCCTAGTACACTGCTGGTGGGAATGCAGACTGGTGCAGCCACTGTGGAGAACAGTATTGTTGTTTCTGCAAAAAATAAAAAATGGAACTGCCATTTGACCCAGTGATCCCACTTCTAGGAATATATTCTAAGAAACCCAAAACAGCAATCAGAAAGAATATATACCCGTCTATGTTCATAGCAGCACAATTTACAACAGGTAAGATTTGGAAGGAGTCCACGTGCCCATCAGCAGATGAGTGGATTAAAGATCTGTTGTACATTTACACAATGGAATACTATGCAGTAAAAAAGAAAGAACTCATCATTTGTAACAGCATGGATGGACCTGGAGAATATTATGCTAAGCAAAATAAGCCAGTCAGATAAAGGTAAGTATCAGATGATCTCACTTATATGTGCAATCTAATGAACAAAATAAATTGATGAACAAAATAGATCCAGAGACATAGAAGCATGGAACAAACTGTTGAAGTTCAGAGGGAAGACAAGTGTGGGTAGATGTGTGGGAAGAGATCAACCAAAGAACTTGTATGCATACATGCATAACCCATGGACACTGACAATAGGGTCGTGAAGGCCTCAGGTGGGATTTGGGGGGTGACTAGAAGAGGTCAATGGGGGAAAAAGAAGGACATATATAATACTTTCAACAATAAAGATTAAAAAAGAAAAATACTGAACTATTCCTTTTCCCTCTTTCCTCCTCTCTACTGTCTTATAGTTGGTTTCAGGGTGATTTAAGCTATGTATTCTCTAGTTGCATTAAGATTACTCCTCCTCTCCTCATACTCTTCCCCCTCTCTTGTATTCTTTGGAGAGACATTAACCCTTTGTTCTTGAGTGTCCTTGGTTGGGGGAAGATAAAGTCTTGCTATTTCCAAGCTGGTTGCTGGCTGCCAAACTATTGGCCTTGTTTAATTTTCTTGTCTCAGTTTCCCTATTCCTCCTGCCTTGGAATTTTCCCAGCTTCATACTATTCTTTAACATTCCCCCATCAAGTTATACCATCTAAATTCTTTTGGGATGTTGTCAGTTTTCCATATCTACTTCCTGCTGACTTAGGGATGCAGAGCTGGTTCTGGGATGGCATCACTTGTTCCCTATTTGGGCAGGTAGGAGTTAGGATTCTCTATAGAAATTTTCAGCAGCCTGATCCAAGGAAGTGAGAGGTATGTTGGAATATCCTTGTTGGACTACCATTTGTAGGCGAATTGTTTCTATCCTGGAATACACAAAATAGGCAAGGAGATTAAAAAGACAAGGACGGTCCTAAGAGAACTAGGTGAAACAGGGAAGGCAGGGGGCCTAGAAAAGGTACCAGTCAAGAGCTCTATGACCAGGGGCTAGACCAGGAACTCCACCCTTGTTCACTTTGGCCTAGGATTCCCTGCCTTGGCTAGAAAATACCAGATATGATTCAGGTCTTGGCCTATTTGGTTGGCACAAAAGCATGGCCCAGACCCCTGTGCAGCTGTGAGCATAGCTAGACCCAATCTATTTTGGAGGGCAACTGCCACCAAGGAGTTTATTTGAGTCTGAGTGGTAGAGAGAGGCTGCAATTCATATATTAAGCTTGAGCCAATTCAGAGGGGAAATTAACATAGATGTTGTTGCTGAGACTACTCCCATGGTACCAGTAGCAGCCCCACTACTCCAATTAAGGTGCTGATTCCTATTAGAATGGGAATCAGGGGACCTATTCCTTTAGAGATCTAAGGAGTGGAGCTTAAGGGGATGGGTATAGGAGCTCTAGTGTCTGCAACAGATATAGTGGGTAAAACCTATCCTAGGGTGCACAGTCCCATCCAGTTGTCAGGTAGACACTGATAAGCAGAGTCTCCACAGATAAAATATAATCCCTTCTGAGGAGGGAGACATCCTGACATATGAAATATATTGAATTGGGTTCTTTTATTCTCAAAGTTATATTTCTAGAAATATGTATTGGCAAATGCTGCTGCAGTTAAAGGGCTAAAACAAGGCGTGTTATTGTGGGGAAACGTTGGTTTTGTCTTTTCAAAACATAACATGTTGGGTGGTGTCAATGACGGTGCTTCCCTGAGAACTATTATAAATGAGGGAACAGTTGTCTGCCTTTTTACTTTTCCAATAAGAATTGGCCATTAAAATTAAGTGGGAACAACCCTGACAGAATCCTCCAGAGTAATTTTGTCTTTGAGAACTGGATATATTTGGTGGAACAGTGAGTTTAGTTATAACTAGTGTGGGGGATAGTCTGAAAAGGGGGAGAGCATTCAGCTGTTGAAGTGTATCTGAACAGTAAACTGCAAGGTGTGTTGCTTAGAGATCCTACAGGGTGCCCTTGAGAAAATTTAGAGGAGTGGAGACAGAAGGGAGCCTGAGTTCTGAACTTTACCCCAGTATAGCTGGGCCCTATAATAGGGTGAGTGAGGCCATTTTCCATAGTGGATACATATAAGCACTGGTCCCCAGAAGAAGTTAAATAGTACATGAATCCCTGTGTTTGAACACAGAGTTGTAAAGAAGTCGACCATTCCTCTCCAGACTGGCATAGGGCCTGCATATATATCCAACAAGAGCGATTGTAGGAAGTATTTGCTAGTAAGTTAATAGCAGCCTGTAGGGGTTTAATAAAAGGAGTTATTGGTTGGTGTTTCAAGGCAGAGTAATGGGTTAAAGATAATCTATGGAATGGTTTTGGTCACTAGTCCTGTCATTGTTTGGATTATGTATTTAAGGTTTACAAAAGAAATAATTCTACTCAGAAGTGAGCAAGTCCTCATGCACTGGTGTAGTATTATAAAGAACATACAAAGGAAAATAACAAACCAGAATAAAGGTTGTTTTCAAATATCCTTATCAATTATTACTTATCCAGAATTCTTAGAGTAGCTGCAGATCTTCTATGGGTTTGCAGGTACTGTTGTTGTACTTGGGTTCATTTGTCTCTTGTTCAGTTGTATGATAAGGCATCACCTTAGACTGATGAATCCAAACTGGCTGTTCCTGGAACATTAAGTGCTGAGGAGGTGGAGATGATGACTGGATGTGTTCTTTCCAGTTAGGGTGGGATAGACTGCAGGAGATTCCTCTTTCCAAGTTTTTATCAAAACTTGGATTTCTGGCTCATATATGAAGGTACGGTGGTTGGAAGCACTGACTCTACTCCAAGTTTTTGAATAGCCTATTGTTAACTAGCTAATAAGGTGACACATTTTACAACCTGATTTATCCCTTCATCTAACAATAGATTGGTACTGAGAAAGGGCCCTCCATATAGGGCTCCATATAGTCTTTTTTTTAAAATATATTTTATTGATTTTTTTTTTACAGAGAGGAAGAGAGAGGGATAGAGAGTTAGAAACATCAATCAGCTGCCTCTTGCACACCCCCTACTGGGGATGTGCCCGCAACCAAGGTACATGCCCTTGACCAGAATCGAAACTGGGACCCTTGAGTCCGCAGACCGACGCTCTATCCACTGAGCCAAACCATTTCAGCATGGCTCCATATAGTCTTAATCCCAACAGTGGAGTTGACTTATTCTTAATAGTGCTATTGGGAGAATTTAAAGCCAGTTTTGGTGGGTCTCCTGGCATAGTTTTTTTTTTTCCTTTTTCTTTAATATATTTTTTATTTATTTCAGAGGGAAAGAGAGAGGTAGTGAGAGATAGAAACATCAATGATTAGATAGAATAATTTATTGGCTGCCTCCTGCATGCCCCACACTAGGGATTGAGCCCTACAACCTGGGCATGTGCCCTGACCAGGAATCGAATCAGTGACTGTTTGGTGCATGGGACGATGCTCGACCAATTGAGCCACACTGAACAGGGCTAAATTTACTTTTCTACTGATGAGCATTTGGGCTGCCTCCATATCTTGACTTTTGTAAATAACAGTGTAGTGAACATAGGGGTGCATATATTTTTGAATTATTGTTTTAGGTTTCTTTGTTTATATATTCAAAAGTAGAATTGCTGTGTCATAAGGCCGTTCCATTTTAAATTTTAAAAATACATTTTTATTTATTTCAGATCGGAAGGGAGAGGGGGAGAAATATCAATGATTAGAATCATTGATCGGTTGCGTCCAGCAAACCCCCTACTGGGGATCGAGCCTGAAATTGGGGCATGTGCCCCAACCAGTAATGGGACCATGACCTTCTGGTTCATAGGTCCACGCTCAATCACTGAGCCACACCGGCTTGGCCCACTTTCAATTTTTCGAGGCACCTCCATAATGTTTTCCATAGGGGATGCACCAATCTGCATTCCCACAACACTGTTGATTCCTTTAAAGGAGGCATCTGAATCATTATTAACTTGACTATGTCCAGAATTAAATATTCCCTCTTGAATAGATATAATCTTCCATCTCTCTCTTAGGATCCATTTTCTTCCCTTGCTCATGGATCCTCCCTGGGATTTCTTCTTTAGGTATATAAACTAGAGCTAGAAGACCATTTTCATCCATTTCCAAGATCACTGTTCACTTTCGTCCATCTGCCCAAACCTCTCTCTTGAGCTCTAGACCCAAATGTCTTTCTGCATATTAGTAAGCAACCTCTACGTCACTGTCTCATCACATATTAAGGGAATCCATTTTCTTTAAAAATTTTAAAGTTAAATTGGCATTATCTATTTAAAAGTAACTAGTGCATATATTTCTAGAAATTGTTTCTGTTCCTGACTGTTAAAAATCTTAGAATTAGAATCTTAGAAATATAAAAATGATTGAATTATATAAGAAAATAATAATATTACCTAATAGTTAAGTACTTATTATATGTGAGGAACTGTTTTGTCTTTCAGATGTAAATAATTATTGAATCCTTAGAACCACTCTATTAGATAGTACTATGATTATTTGCATTTTACAGATGAGAAATCTGAAGTACAGAGAATCACAGCATCTTTTCTAAGTCTCACAGGAAGACAGTAGCATGAGACTTGAATTCATGCCCTAATGCCAGGGCTTAAGTTCTTGATCATCTTGTACTTTCAAAAAGAACTATGAGAAACAAGGAAATTGTTAATGAAACATTAGAAGACATTAGGAAAAAGATCAAACAGATGATTAGATGAAATGACTCTTTGAAGAAGAAGACAGAAAACAATTGTGATACTAGAAAATTATTGAAAATATGAGTAAAATCCAATACAAAATAAAAAACTCAATGCTATAATCCACATGAAATATCACAATATAGAAATTTGGGGTACAATTGAATCTCTGCCATAATATGTAGCTTTCTCAGGAGACTGTGAATTATACCTACAATGTAACACAACAGTCATACACTTAATATTCAGTGTTTAATGCCTATGTTTCTCAGTCCTTTGCTTTCCTCTTTAGCTGCAGTCCGAGCCTGACACAGAGTTTGTGATAAATAAACCCATGTTGGGTTAACAAATGTGTTAGGGATAAGAGACCTTGGAATAGAAAAGTGATTGTAGTATACTTACATCTCAATTCTACCTCCATCACCCCACCTTTTCTGTACCATCTTTCAATATCACTCCCCACCTCATAAAAATACTTTCTTAGTTTACCATGTCCACTTTAAATGGGAAACAGGCCAAAGGCTCTTTGGAGATGGCAGGATGGTTCAACAAACCAAAGGTCAGTGGACAGGAGGTGGTGGTGGGGGCAGATTTTGCATGGGGTATATTTATACTAGTTATGCTACTTCTTCTGAGGATAAAATACAATAAAAGTACATATTTTTTTAGGAACTTTGAAAACTGTTGGGTGATATAGTTTGTAAAAATGAGAGTGACTATATAAAAATTTGCCTTTCTTATACCTCCTTTTCCTTATTTTCTGAAACTAGTGGCCTGGTGCACAAAATTCATGAATGGAATGGGGGGTTCCCTCAGCCCAGCCTGCAACCTCTCCAATGGGGGACATCCCTCTCGCAATCTGGGACCAATGGCTCCTAACCACTCACCTGCCTGCCTGCCTGATCACCCCTAACTGCCTCTGCCTGCCTGCCTGATCGCCCCCAACTGCCCTCCTCTACCAGCCTGATCTCACCCCCAACTCCTCCCCCTGCTGGCCTGGTTGTCTCCAACTGCCTTCCCCTGCTGGCCTGATCTAACCCCCAACCCCCCTCCCCTGCCAGTCTGGTTGCCCCCAACTGCCGGTCTGATCTCAACCCCAACTGCCTTCCCCTGCTGGCCTGGTTGCACCCAACTGCCCTCCCCTACTGTCCTGATCTCACCCCCAACTGCCGTCCTCTGCCATCCTGATCTTGCCCCCAATGACCCTCCCCTGCAGGCCTGATCTTGCCCCCAACTGCCCTCCTCTGCTGGCCAATTTGGTTCTGATTGGCTGGTTTCTATGCCAGTCAGCGTCAAAAGCTCTGCCTCCTAGGAAGCCATTGGCTCCTCACAGTTGACCCAGATTTGGTTCTGATTGGTCAGTTTCTATGCCAGTCAGCATCTCTGGGCCTATCAATGGGGCCTGATCAGAAAGGCGGGCTGATCAGCAGCCCCGGTGGAGGCCTGGAAAGAAATGGAGGCATGGCTGCTGGCCAGACTGGGAGAGAAAAGAGAGAGGCAAGTGCTGATCAAAAGCTGCCACAGAGGCAACGGATCAGTCCCTGCTTCTCTCTTCAGGCCTCTCTCTGGCCCTGATTCATAGCCTCCCACAGCAGTCAGTGCTGGGACACCATGCCTGCAGCGGAAGCCTGCAGGGCTGACTTCCGTTTGGCTGAGCCTTGGTCGTTACTGGACCTTACAACCCAGGGTTTTTATATATTAGGACTAGAGGCCCGATGCACGAAGATTCGTGCAAGAATGGGCCTTCCTTCCCTTGGCTGCCAGCACCGCCTTCACTCCGGCCAGAGCCACCTTTTTACTCTGGCCCGGAGTCGCCTTTTCACCTTCCCATGTTGCCTAGAGGCCCTGAGCAGCTGGAATGGTGTGGAATTGCCATGACCACTTGGCACCTGCCTATGCAAATTAACCCGCCATCTTTGTTGGGTTAATTTGCATACTCACTTTTGATTGGCTGGTGGGTGTCACAAAGGTACAGTCAATTTGCATCTCACTCTTTTATTAGTGTAGATGCTTTGAGTATGCCTAGTTAATAAAAGAGGGGGTGGCAGGGGAGGCTGATAAATTGCTTTCAGAAAGAAAGAAATGGCCTATTTTAAGTGACCATTAAAGCTAGGATTTGAATAATGCATTTTAAAATTACAGGTTTGAAGCTATGTGCTAGCACCCAAAGAGAATGATAGTCATTTTCACAGATGTCATGTAAATGAAACAGAAAACATGAATGCAGTGCAAAAATTGCTTATATTTGTATTTAAAATCCTGGGTATAATTTCAATGACTCTATTGAGGCAGTCTGACTGAGCATTTATTTACCCTAATGATAGAGTAGGCATTTAAATATTTAAAGGACTATATTATATGTGGAAATTTTTATTAAAAAAAAACAAACTACATATACACCATGAATCTTTGTTCCTATTTCCTAGCTTAATGCACTTTTTCTTTGGTAGTAGGAGCCTCAACTCTGGGTGTTTTGTATCTATCTTCTGTCCACAAGCATCTATTTGAAAGAATGATTCTTATTTTGGAGGAGAGAGTTATATCACATACTGGAAAATCACATAAAAGAAACATAGGCTATACAGTGTAGACTGTGGAAAACACATATCAGACACATGTATATTTGGTTGGAAGTAGCGGTATTAGGTTAAGGAAAGGATTTGTTTTAAGGATCCTGAGGTATCTCCTAGAACTCAGAGATATAAAAAGAACCAGATATCAGGAAAGCCTGCCTCTGAAACTTGCACAGTCATCTCAGAAAAGGATGCTGCAGTCACAAGGGAGCAGGTGAGAGTGTAGATGATTCAGTGTGAAGCCACCAAGGTTACTAGAAAAACATTAACTCTGAAGAACACATAAACTGCAAATGTGAAAATCCTGGCTGAATCTGTTCTGAGTCTTCCTACATGAAGAATATTAAAATAAATCAAAAGTACTAGTAAATGCTATTTACATTTTCATTTTCCCAAAGAGATTTATTTTTTTTCCTATAAAGAACATTTTGCTTAAAATAAAATTTTATTACATCCACATGGCTTCCTACAGCAAGGACTGTCAAATCAAGACATGCAATTTGTTAGATCTGATCAAGACCCCATCCCCTGGCAACTGACCTTTAGACCACTTCACAATCAACATTACTTTTGCTTAGACCACATTTCACTTTCTAAGACTACATTCCACTTGCTAAGACCATTATCTTTCACCTCAGGACCCACCCAGAGAATTCTCCACCCAGAAAAAGCTTGCCTAGAGTCCTTTAAAATCTCTGACTCCCTGTCCCTGGCTGCTGGCACCATTTTGGGGCTCAGCCCATCTGGTATCCAGATGACCTAATAAACTTATAATCTTACCACTTTGGCCTGATGTGTTCCTCCTTCAGTGACCCTAACATTTGGTGCCAAAACCCAGGAACATTCCATGGGGATGGGGAGCTATCGCCCTGGCTTCTGTCACCCTGAGTTTGCTATGCAAAGAGCAGTAGGCAGTGGGAGCTTGACCTGGGCTTACCTCCAAATTCTACTCTGGTGACATGATTGCCCACCTCGTTTAGGCCTCCCTTCTCAGTGGCCCTCTCAAACCAGCAAGGATGCTGGATGGGGAGCCTCTCCTTCCCATTGCTGACCCTGCACTCAACATCAGCTCATTTCATCTCCAGTAAGTGACAATTGGATCACCTCTCTGGATTCCTGACTTGCTGTCTCAGACAAAAGACCTAGAGCTAGGCCAGAAATCCTCTCCAGCCTGGTCTCAGCCCCTGGACCAGGTCCCACAGTCTTCTTCATCTCAGGGGATGCCTACTTCTCAGATTAGAGTGTCCTTCTCTCTACAGAGCCTGACTAGATGGCAGGGATGCCCTCCCTCTAGTTTTGCTTCCTGGGTTTCCCTTTGTTGCTTACCTCCTCTTCCTAACTTAGACCACAAGGAATTATTTTTCCACCCCCACCACCCCCAAAAAACACACACAAAAAAACCAAAACACTCCTGTGGGATGTCTCCTCCATAATCTTAACACACTTGGCCTTTCCACAGAGGTGTGGCCAAAGCGCCTTATCCACAATCTAAATTATTCACACTGGCCGGAGAATGGAACTTTCAATGTTAATGTTCTCTAGGACTTAGAGACAATTTCTGTCACTGCAATGGGAAGTGGTCAGAGATTCCCTATGTCCAGGCCTTCTTCACAATCCGCAATCATCCTTCTTTTTCAAACTTGTTCTATTTATCAAATCCTACTTCTCCACTCAAAGCTTCCTTTGCCAACCCTGGACCTTTCCACCCTGAGGCTTCTGATTCATTCTTCCCCAACCCATCAGGTCCCTCAGACCCTCCCTTTGACCCTTCCAGTCACTGAATTCTCTGTTCCCTTCAAGGTTCCTCAAACCCACCTCCTTCTGTCCCTCCTCTGACTGCCACCTTGTCTTTGGACTCCACCTCTTCACCTACCCGCTCAACCTCCTTAACAAGCTCCTCTCTTATTTGTCCCCATACAGCAGCCTCCAGTCCCCATCTTTCCCCTCTGAGAAGTTCTCTGGGCTGAGGGTATTGTCCAGGTATAAATCCCATTTTTCATGTCTGACTTCACATAGATTGAGAGGTGTTTGGGTTTTTTTCCACCATCCGACCATCTTTACTAAGGAATTTGAGCACCTGACCCAGTTCTATATCTTGACGTGGCACAACATCTCTGTCATCCTGTCCTCCTCACTCACCCCAGAGGAGGTTCACATCGGGCTAGCAGCTCAGGACCATGTCCATGCCCTCCATAGAGAGGACACAGTGTCCAACCTGGTTGGTGCTGATGCAGTCCCCCAAACTGACCGAAGATAGGACTATCAGATTAATTCTCTAGGGCACCGGCTCAATAGCCACATATCACCTATCCCATAGCCAGACTAAAAAAGGCTGCCCATAAGGTGGTCAACTATGACAAGCTTAATAAAATCACTCAGGGCCCTGATAAAAACCCAGCTCTCTTCCTCTCCTGCCTCATGGAAGCCTTACAGAAATTTACCACCTTAGATCCTACCACCCCAGATGGAACCCTTCTTCTGAATATTCATTTATACCCTAATCAAACCCCAAATACACCGCAAACTTTGAAAAACAGACACAGGTCAACAAACCCCTCAAAAAGACCTCATTAACTTGGCCTTTAAGGTCTTAAATAATAGAGATGAAGAGACCCAAATCCCAAAACAAAGGCAAGATCAGGACAAGGCTGAGGCCCTGATGGAGGCCTTTCAGCTCCTAGCCACCACTCTCACAAACCCCAAATGAAGTGCCAGTCCTCCAACCAAGGGTAGGTCAGGGGCTAAACTTCCTCCAGGCCCATACTTCAAATGCAACAAGGTAGGACATTGGGCCAAGGCCCGCCCAAACCTGAGACTCCTGCCTGGGCCCTGCCCAAGGTGCAAAGGGAAGGCCACTGGAAATCAAACTGTAGTCTGGCCCCTCCAGGCCAGACCTCAGCCAATCCAGAGAGGCTTCCCTCTGGATCCTGTCTGGAGCTCCTCCTGGGACTGGCCACCAAAGACTGAAGCTGCGCAGGCCCTGACAAGGCCCCACAGACTTACATCACCAGGACAGAACCTCAAGTAACAATGGTGGTGGCAGGTAAGCAGATCTCCTTTTTAATTGACACTGGGGCTACTTATTCCACCCTCCTCAAATTTTCTGGGATCCTTGTCCCTCCTCAGTCTCTATTATGGGGGTTGACTAATTCGTCTCACAGCCACTTCACCTCTACCCTGCATATTACTAGACACCCCTTTATCTACTCTTTTCCCATTCTATCTTGGTGCCCAACCAGAGCTACTGTGAATCCCCTCATAAAGCCTGGTTTTTCTGAACTACAGTCACCTACCTCAATTTCACTTTCACCCCACAAATTTGAGCCATTACCTTAGACTATAAACGCTTTATCTCCTCCATGACTGTCCCCTCCTCTAGACAAGGAATACTGTCCTTTCTCAGGCTTGCTGGGTACTTTTGCCTCTGGGTTCCCAACTTTAGTACAAGGCAAAGGGACCCCTCACTGAACCTTTAGATACCAAGGCCAGCATTCTCACCCCCTTTAATGCTCTAAAATCTGCTTTCACCTCAGTGCCTTCTCACTCTTCCCCACCCCGACCCCAGTCCCAAAGAACAATTTTCCTTACTACAAAAGTACGAACAATTACTTAGTAGTCCTGCTACTATCAGAATCTGAACTCATTATCACCCAAACCTTAGCATGTCCTCTCTAAGGAAAAATGTGGCCGTTTTAAATCCAAGCGGCTGGAGGCCTAGAAACTGTAGTCCTAGAAAAGACTGTGGGGCCTAATACCCACACCCCTCCTCCATCTTTCTCCAGCCTCATATGCCTATACATACTTTTCCAAAGTCTTCTTTGGCAACTTAAAAGCTTTGGAGCATTGCTGGGTTAAATGACAAACATTTGAATATTTAAACAATTTTTAAGTTTTCCCGATTTTAGCTTTTATTACAGAAAATCTATAAAGTGGATTTGGAACTGCTAGTGGAATGTCTTTGTTGAAAAATTAAGGTTTCTAAGAGTTAAGAATTCTAATTAAATTGGAAAGAAATTATATGGTTTTGATAGTAGAAGACACGAGGCATGGACATGCATTTTGAAGGAAAAAGAAAGTGAGTTAAAGTTGTATAGAAGGTTTGTAAGGAGAAATGTTAAAAGGAAGTTAGAGAAATGTTACTAGGCCAGTAAACCAGGACAAGTAGAATAGGGAAACAGATAGTTAAATAACAGTTTGTTAGGGAAACTGACATAGTTAAAAAAGCAATTTACTGCCATCTAGAAAATCCAGATGCCAAGCAGTCCACAGCCATCTAATAAATCCTATTTTCCTAAATCAAGGACAAATGAAACTAAGAGCATAAACCTCATTTTGGTATATTAAATTCCAACCCTCCAAACTAATGTCTTTTTTCTTCCACCAGATAATTTGTCATAATTCTTGTTGTTCTAGCATTTGCCCCAGTAATACTAAAACTTATAAAACAGTTTGTCTCCACCAGGTTACAAGCCCTACTTGGAAATACCATCCCTAGACACCATAACAACCTCCTTTTGTGCCCAGGACTCATTGACCCTCTGACCCCCAGAGCAAAGACAATGGGCCAGGTATAGGTATAGAAACTCACTGGCCCAGAAAGCTCCAGATGGCTAGCAAGAGGCAAAATTGGGAAAACAAGAACCTCACTCCCAGGGTAACCTATCCTCTCCTTTTATATCACTAGTCAGGCAACTAAGACCCCTGATCTTTTCTTCACTAAAGATAACATCTAGGCCTCAGTTTTATTTCAGTTCCAGGCCCAGAAAAGCAGCAAAACCAGACAAGTGATGCTGTGGCAGCCTCAGGACCAGCTTTTACTTTTCAAGTCACTCAGCAGGACTGCTTTTGAGCCTTCACCAACCAATCTCTTGGGGAAGTATGCTGCTGCAACCCCTTGTACCAACCAGGAGGGATCTATACAGTGTTCCAGCCAACTACTATCAAATTCCATCCCCTATGATTGTCCATCTCAGCAGGAAGTAACTACAGAAGATATGACCTCTGTCTATTCCATAAAACAAAAAGGCTAGAATGTTAGGTCTGATCAAATAATTGAATCAACACCTCCTCCCCTGGCAACTGACCTTTAGACCACTTCACAACCAACATTCCCATTTGCTTAGGCCACATTTCACTTGCTAAGACCATTATCTTTCCTCTCAGGACCTGCCCAGAGAATTCTCCACCCAGAAAAAGCCCGCCTAGGGTCCTTTAAAATCTCTGACTCCCATCCCTGGGGCTGGCACCATTAGGTATCCAGATGACATAATAAACTTATCATCCCTTACTATTTTGGAGTCATGTGTTTCTCCTTTGGAAAACCTAACAAAATTATTATTTTTAGCACTGTGAACTATTAGAGTAGGAGAGTCTGTTCATACATTTTAATGAAACACCTGACCCTCATGATATTTTATATCTACATGGCTCAAAATAGATTGAGGAATTGCAGTTAAGTGAGAATTTCTGATTGTCTAAAAAAGCAAAATAACTAATTAAAAATTCTAAACAGAAAGAATAAAATGAATTTCAGACTAAATTGTTTGATTGCTCTACCTTGTTTCTATTGATCTAGATTATTTCTTGCAGACACAACCTCTACTGTTTGCCAAGAGGGCTGCTACTGTGGTTCTACCCGGTTCATACATTCCAAGTGAAAATTGCATGCCTCCCTAGGGACTCCTTTCCAGAGTTCTCCATTGGTAAAACAGTTTCTTCAGACTTTCTTAAGCAAAGAACTGTGACCAAGTCATGATTTTCCTTATGAATAAGAAGAATTTGTGAATAAAACAAAGATCCTTCCCCACAAGGAGCTTACATTTTGGTGGGAGGAGACACACATAGACAATAAACATAACTAATAGTAAGTTATGTACTAATTTAGAAGGTAGTAAATGATATAGAAAGAAAAATGGAGCAAGGTAAAGAGGATTAGAGTGAGTTGGTTGGGGGATTAGGTTTCAATTTAAAATAGGATGGTTTGTGTAGAGTTCATTGACAGGTTACTTTTGTTTTTAAATTTCTTTATTGATTAAGGTATCACATATTTGTCCTCATCCCCTCATTCCCATCCCACACCGCTCCCCACACATGCCCCCACCCCCCTTTTGTCCTTAACCACTGGTTAGGCTCATATGCTTGCACACAAGTCCTTTGGTTGATCTCTTCCCTTTACCCCCACCCTCCCCTACCCTCCCTCTGAGGCCGGACAGTCTGATCCATGCCTCCTTGTTTCTGGGTCTGTTCTTGTTCATCAGTCTATGTTGTTCATTATTTCCCCTAGATGAGTGAGATCATGTGCTATTAGAAATACACTTATAAGAACCGAAAATGAGACAAGCAATAATGGTTATGGTGACAGGCAAATGATTCAGTCTGTAGTGAGTTTCTTTCTGGGCCAACAGTTCTTTTGAGACCTAATTTCAATGTCCAACAGTTCCTTATGAGTACATGTCAGCACTGACATTACAGTTCTGGATGGTGAACAAATGTTGGTAATGCAGGTCCGACTCTCTCTGGTTTGGTCCTGGGCAACCTGCAGTGATGCACAGCTGCTAACTGCTAGTATGGGAAGGACACATCAGCGTCTTCCGTCTCTGGACTGCTTCTCTTCTGTCTTCATGGCTGGAGTAGTCCTGTTGATTCCTCTCTGTTGCTGGAATCCATATGGTCTCGGAGTTGTTTTCTGAAAATATACAAACATATTCTCGACCAAAAGTTAATAAAGGAATATTTTCTGTAAATTTGACTTGGGGTCCTATTTCATTTTTTGCCCAAATTATTTTCCTCTGGCTTGTTTTGACACCTTGAGTATTTTTCATGGGTGTCTTGCTTTTAGCCTTACAATTAATTTTCTAAAGTATTAATTTTCTAAATGTAATTTACTTACAGGACAGGCTACTTTTGGAGCAAAGACTTGAAGAAGTTGATAAAGTTAGCCATTCTGAGGGGAAAGGGTTTCCAGACACAGAGAACAGCAAGTGCAAAGGTCCTAATGGGGCAATGTCTTGGTGTGTGCAAGGGCAGCAGGATACAAGTGTAGCTGAAGTGGGAGACTGGCAGTGTTGGGTCAGAGAAAGGAAAGGGTCTAAAATCAGATTCTGTGGGTCCTGTGGAGTGTCATGAGTTGAACTGTATCCCCCAAATTCATATATTAAAGTTCTAACCCCCAGTACTTCAGGATGTAACCTTATTAGGAAATAGAGTCATGAAAATGTAATAAGATGAGGTCATGTTGGAGTTAGTGAGCCCCTTATCCAATGACTGGTGTCCTTCTAAAGAGGAGAAATTTGGAAACCAACACAGACAGGGAGAACACCATGTGAAGATGAAGGCACAGACTGGAGTGATGCTTCTATAAGCCAAGGAACACCAAAGATTGTTAGCAAACTCCCAGGAACTAGGGGGCAACATAGAATGACTGCCTCACTGCCTTCAGAAAGGTCCAATCCGGCAGACACCTTAATCCTTAATTTCTAAAATGAAGACAATGCATTTCTGCATTTGGACCATCCAGTTTGTGTGGTACTTTGTTACTATAGCCCCAGTAAAATAATACATTGGGCATTGGAAGCACTTTGACTTTGGCTTTTACTCTGGGTGAGAGGAGGGGCATTGCTGAGTTTTTAGAAAAGGTAGGGCATGGTCTGACTTATACTTTAAAATAATATTTCTGGATGCTATGTGAGGAACAACAGAGGGATATTGAAGGTCATATATAGGCCAGCGAAGATGGTGGCTCAGGCCATAGTGGTACAAGTGGATAGGGTGGAAGTGATTAAATTCTGGATATATTTAGAAAGTAGAGCATTTGCTTGCATGTGTAAACAAAAAGGGGCCACATACTAAACCTGATAAGTGAGGTGAGACCTATGTGGTGGTCTTATAAACTCAGAGACCTAAAGTAACCACATAGGATGGTCTGAAATTGAAAGTTTTTAACTAAAGGCAATTCATGGTGGATAGTCATGTTTTAAGGCTATATTTTTCCCTAACAAAGGTCAATCTTTATCTTAACTGAGACTGTCTGTTGTCTTTTTGCATCTAGGATAACATACCTGATAAACATACCTTTGCAAAAACAAAATGATTTCCCTTCTTTTGGACTCCTCAAAGCAATGGCATAGAACCAGACTGGAGACCACACATACCCTGTCATTGTTACCAAGTCAGTTGTTGACTGTTAACTATCCTGCACTCACCTAAGTAAAGAAGTATGTGTTCATCATTTTATTTTTTATCCCAATCCCTCCCAGAGGTCTCTCCGCCCCTGCTTTGCATTCTCTCCCCTCCCTAATCTATGACCAATGGGTTTTGTTTCATGTGACCCACTTACATCTCCTCCTTTGATTATAATGTATAAAATAAGGTAAAAAACTGTTATTCTCTGGAGCATTATCCCAATCCTATATAATAAAGAGGTAATATGCAAATTAATCGTCATGCCCTTGCACAAGATGGCTTCCCCCATGTGGTCACAAGATGGTCACCACAAGATGGCTGGCAGGGGAAGGCAGTTGTGGGCGACCAGGCCAGCAGGTGAGGGCAGCTGGGGGAGACCAGGCCTGCAGGGGAGGGAGGGAAGTTGGGGGCAATCAGGCTGGCAGGGGAGGGCAGTTAGGGTGACTGGGTCAGCAGGGGAGGGCAGTTAGGAGTGACCAGGCAGGCAGGGGAGGGCAGTTGGGGGCAACCAGGCCTGCAGGGGAAGGCAGTTGGGTGCGACCGGGCCTGCAGGGGAGGGAGGGCAGTTGCGGGGGACTAGGCCTGCAGGGGAGGGCAGTTAGGGGTGACCAGGCCACCAGAGGAGGGCAGTTGGGGGCAACCAGGCCTGCAGGGGAGGGCAGTTAGGGGCAACTAGGCTGGCAGGGGAGGGCAGTTGGGAAGGCCCAGGCCAGCAGGGGAGGGCAGTTGGGGGGGACCAGGCCTGCAGGGGAGGGCTGTTGGGGGAGACCAGGTCAGCAGGAAAGTGCAGTTAGGGGTGACGGGGCCAGCAGGAGAGGGAAGGTGGGGGCAACCAGGCTGGCAAGGGAGGGCAGTTGCAGCAATTGGTCCATCAGGGGAGCAGTTAGGCATTGATCAGGCTGGCGGGGAGTGGTTAGGGCAGGGTCCTCAAACTATGGCCCGCCGAGGACATTTATCTGGCCCACTGGGTGTTTTTGCCGCTGCTGCCTGTCCTGCTTAGCAGCCGACTTAGCAGTGTGCATAGGAATTTGTTCATAGTTTTTTTTTTAAACTATAGTCCGGCCCTCCAATGGTCTGAGGGACAGTGAACTGGCCCCCTGTTTAAAAAGTTTGAGGACCCCTGGGTTAGGGGGTGATCAGGCTGGCAGGCAGAAGCAGTTAGGGGCAATCAGGTAGGCAGGCAGGTGAGTGGTTGGGAGCCAGCTGTCCCATATTATGAGAGGGTGCAGGCTGGGCTGAGGGACACCTCTCTCCAGTGCACGAATTTTGTGCACCAGGCCTCTAGTATGTTGATATTCTGCTTCCCGGAAATTTGGTTCAAATAAACTCACAAACATTCTTCACAGGTTTGAATGTTTCTTACATTGACAGATGTGTGGTATGAGAATAAAATAGGAGTCAAAGATGACTGCAAGGTTTTGGACTTGAAATACTAAAAGTTGAATTTCCATCACTGAAAAGAGGGAGGCTATGGCTGGAGAAAGTTTTTGTTTGTTTTTGGTGGGAGGAAGTCAGAATTTCAGTTTTGGATATGTGAAGTTTGAGATATATAATAAACAACCAAGTGAAAATATTATCAAGTAGTAGAACAAAAATGTATCCCTAACCTTTTAAGTCTCTAAAAGATGCTAATGGAGATAAAAATCCATTAAAATATAGGAAAGTGGAATGTGGAGACCTAATGATGACTAATTTCATGGCAGCTATTGAGCAAGTTAAGAGAACATAATAACTATAAGGAATCAAGTACACATAAAGATGCTGCAACTCTGCAATATAGATTTTAGTTAGAAATTTCACACAACACTTGTTTTCAAGGCTTATCTGCCACTTTACACAATATACCTTATTTACGCTGTATGTATATTGAAACAGGTTAAAGGAGTCTAGGGAGAAGAATTAGTCATAGGAAGTCCCACTGGAATGTTCTTTCTTTACTGTGATAGATAACTTTTCCTATATATTTAGTACTGTAGACTGTCTTATCTCTCTGTTCAGTTTTAATTAATTATGCTGCATATTCTTATTTAATGCTCTTTCTCCTGAAAATTTAATCTTCATGACCATTAGTCTTGAAGAGACATTTTAGAGTCCATTAGCATGCAAATGTGATCCCAAATTTAATGTTTAAAAAATTAATGTGTTTTTATAATTGTTTATTTTGATTTTTTAGAAACAGCAACATTTCAGGCAAACTCCAAGTGTCAGAAGCACGTTTATTAGAAACTAGAGGCCCAGTGCACGAAATTCGGGCATGGAGGGGAGTTGTCCCTCAGCCCAGCCTGTACCCTCTCCAATATGGGACATCCCTCTCACAATCCAGGACTGCTGGCTCCCAACTGCTTGCCTGCCTGCCTTCCTGATTGCCCCTAACCGCTTCTGCCTGCCAGCCTGATCACCCCCTAACCACTCTGCTGCCAGCCTGTTTGCCCCCAACTTCCCTCATCTGCCGGCCTGATCACCCCTAACTGCCCTCTCCTGCAGGGTTGATCACCTCCAACTGCCCTCCCTTGCAGGCCTGGTCCTTCTCAACTGCCCTCCCTTGCAGGCCGGGTGCCTCCCAACTGCCCTCTCCTGCTGGCCATCTTGTGGTGGCCATCTTGTGTCCACATGGGGGCAGGATCTTTGACCACATGGGGGCAGCTATATTGTGTGTTGCAGTGATGATCAATCTGCATATTACTCTTTTATTAGATAGGATAGAGGCCTGGTACAGGGGTGGGGGCCAGCTGGTTTGCCCTGAAGGGTGTCCCTGATCAGGGTGGGGTACCCTTGGGGCGTGGGGCGGCCTGAGCGAGGGGCCTGTGGTGGTTTGCAGGCCGGCCACACCCCCTGGCAACCCAAGTGGAGGCCCTGGTATCTGGAATTTATTTTCCTTCTACAATTGAAACTTTGTAGCCTGGAGGGGAGCCAAGCCTGGGGCTCCCTCCGAGGCCACCAGCCATTTGTGTTGGGGTTATAATTGAAACTTTGTTGCCTTAAGCAGGTGGGCCTGGCCAGGGTGTGCGGAAAGCTTTGCTTTCCCTGTTGCCGGGAGCAACCCTGGTCTGCTCTCTCAAGCTCCATTCTGCTGCCATTTGTTTGAATTTGTTTACCTTCTATAATTGAAACTTTGTAGCTTGAATGGAGGCTTAGGCCTGGCAAGGGCAGGTGGAAAGCTTGGCTTCCTCTGTTACCTAGGAAACCTTGCTCTCTGTGGCTGTAGCCATCTTGGTTTGGGTTAATTTGCATACTCGCTCTGATTGGATGGTGGGTATGGCTTGTGGGCGTGGCTTGTGGGTGTGTCGGAGGTATGGTCAATTTGCATATTTGTCTATTATTAGATAGGATTTTTGAGCGCTGTTTCCTTGTGAGTGATGGGGAAGAAGGCAGCTGTTGAGCAGTAGATGAAAACCTGGTGTTCCACAGGAGCCTTTGAATTGGCAGGTAGCCAGCTGGGGCACAAGCTTCAGGGCATGGGTGTGTGGGGAGGCTGTGAGAGAAGGAAGTGTGAGGAACAAGTGGAGATGGTAGGAAATGTTCTGAAAGGCATAGGAGACTAGCAAGGTAGTAGGAAACAAAGTCTGAGGGAGAGCATTTGGACATGCACTGGAATATGGTTAATATTTAATTTGGTTTGCTATCCTAAAAATCATATGAGGAAGATTACTTCATAGTTAAGATGAATGCATCAAACTTCTTTTTTTCTTCATTTCTTGTGTGCTAGACGTGGCTCCAGGGATTAGGACCTGACATCTTTGGGGCCACCATTTAGCTAACATTATAAGTTTGTGAATTTGATTTTCAGAGGGATATCTATTTGCAGTGGGCTGACAAAATCATGCTTCTGAGCTGGAAATACCAGTGGCAGGTTCCCTAAGAACTGAACACCCACCTTGCTGGACTACGTGGTGAAAGCCTGGTAATCTTTCTCCCTCCTAGCTCAGCTACATCTGTTACTGTGTGTCATCAAATTTTCTCCTTTTTGAATTTCTACCGAAAACACCCTCCTTGTACAGCAAACAGTGGGTTAGGGTATAATAAACAATTGAATGGAAACAGAATGTGACATAACAGCAAGAAGTGATCAAGGACAGACGAAGAGGTAGGTAACCAAGGGCCTGAACATGGAAGGCAGGAGACCTTAGATAAAATATATTTTAGAACTGAAAACAAAAATATGAGTCAGACCTTACTGAACATAGTGTTGGTGACTTTACCTTAATAAGAAGTGTAATAATAGTTTACACTTACTGAGTGCTACTTGCCAGGTATTGTCCTAAGCATTTACATGCATTCATCATGGAGTGGGACCTCACACAGGTCTGGCCCTTACCTTAATTTGGTATTTTATGATGTCTAGGCAGCTGTGTTTGGATGCTTCTGGTTTTCCTCTTTTTCCATAGGAAACTGGTGGGGTTCAGGCAGGCATCAGTGCTCAAAACCAAATCATCCCTTTCTAATAATATAGTCTCATATTTTAAAATTCAAGAGTCTGTCAGCCATCTCCTGGCTCTTGGATTTAGTATACTCCTGGCCTGATGTGGAGTGCTTACTATTAAAGCTCCTCCAAAAGTTAATTTCCTGCTTTCCTCTACCAGTAAGGCAGTAGCCCCCACAGCCTGTACACATTCAGGCCATTCTCTGGAAATGGAATCAAGGAGCTGGGAAACGAAGGTCACAGGTTGTCTTTCCCTCTTCTCCCAGGTGTGGGTGAGCACCCCAAGGGCTACTCCCTGGTCCACTGTTACAAACTAATGGAACGGTTTCTCCAAAGATGGGAGGGTTGGGACTGGAGCTTGGCATGCTCCCAGGAAGGAGAGCACACTGGGTCCTCCATCCTAAGGGTTTTAATGGTGGAGATTTTAGGGTTAGTCCCAGGGAAAGATCCTAATAGAATACTCAGTAGTTTTCTAGGTATGTCCTTTCAGGGTGTGGTCTCTACTGATTGATTGGCTGGCACCAGGGCAGGGGCTTATTATTACATGGAGCTGGTCCTGACATCAAGTGTGGCTAGTTTCGTTGCTTATCTGGGCCTGGAGTGGAAATACAACTGAGGCATAGATGTGATCTCTAGGGATGAAAGATCAGGGGGTCCAAACCTCATGACCAGTGATATGCTAGGGGAGGAAAAGTGACCCTGGGGGCAAAGTCTACCCTACAGTTGATTTTCCATTATTAGGTACCTGGGGCTTTCTATCCTGGTGACCTTCTGTACCTGGCTCATTGTCCTTGCTCTGTTTATGTCTGTCTAACTGCCTCCAGCAGGAAGGGCAGGGTCACAAGAGGGGTTGGCTCAGCTCCCATTGGTGGTAGGCCAGGCCAAGGGTGAGGAGGGACATCTCAGCTGTAGGGGGCAGAGAGGGGTCCCTGAAAAGAGTGAGGTATGGACCCCAGGTGGGATCCCCAGCCCAGAGCACCAGAGCCCAGAACGACAGCCCAAATAACATCCAGTCATGAAAGGTGGCGTTCTTCTAGCCACCTGGGAGAGTCTGAGCCAGTCAGAGATAAAGTCACTTAAAAAAAAGGAAAAAAGAAAAAGAAAAACATGCCTGTGCACACATGCATGCACACACATATACACATACACACACAACACAGAGAACAGGATTTTCATTTGCAGTTACTCACCGGAGGCTTTGGTGGAGAGAGGGCTATATATGCTGGAGTTGCCTGAGAAGAGGCTGGGGTGGGAAACATTGGGAGGAGACATGGAAAAGTGGTGGCTGGGAGACCTGCCACCAGTCATCCTCTCCCCATACCTCACAGCCATGAGTTGTGCAAGCCCCTCCCAGCAGCAACAGCCTGAGAAAGGCAAATACCCACTCTGGGGGTGTCATAGCAATAGTGATAATGATAGGAAATAAGTAGAGAATGTTACAATGTTATAGCAATAGAAAATAATTAGAGTGTTATAGGAAATGTAGAAAAATTATTTTTTGTGAAATACTTATGTGAAATATTAAAGAGCACAGGGAATGACCACTCTGGCCAAGCCCTAGGTGCACCATATAGATAAGACCACAGCTGAATGCTACCCTGAGGAATGATGTATATAAACCTGATAGACACCTTCTGAGTGACATTGTAATTGATAACCAGCTTGTACTCTGATTAACACTGTGTGATGACGTATGTTACTGATAGCCACATGGACTGCCATGGGATAGAACAGGCTTAAAAAACGGGTCCCTGACTTCAGACATTTTGATTGTCCTCTCTCTCTCTTTTTTTTTTTTTACATAGATTTTTTTTCTTTATTGATTAAGGTATTACATATGTGTCCTTATCCCCTTATTGCCCCCCCCCCCCACTCATGCCCTCAACCCCCTGTTGTCTGTGTCCATTGGCTAGGCTTATATGCATGTATACAAGTCCTTTGGTTGATCACTCCCCCTTACCCTCACCCTTCCCTACCTTCCCTCTGAGGTTTGACGATCTGATCAATGCTTCTCTGACTCTGGATCTGTTTTTGTTCATCAGTTTATGTTGTTCATTATGTATATATATAAAAGCATAATATGCAAATTGACTAGTCAGCTATGATGCGCACTGACCACCAGGGGGAAGACAATCAACACAGGAGCTGCCCACAGGCACTGATCACCCCACTGGTCGTCCCCCACACACAGAGCGCGACCAGCGGCAACACGGGGTGGGACCCGTGAGTGGGCAGAATGGCCAACCTCTCAGTTCCTCCCCCTGGCTGACAGGCTGTGATTGCCCAATGGGGAACCAGGAACCAAGAGTGGGTGGCAGTGGATGCAGGTGGTGCCAGGGCCTTGATTGCCCTGCCGGTCGCCCCATACACAGAGGGCTACTAGCGGCAGGGGGCAGGGCCGGCTGCTGGCAGCCAGGGAAGATCGACCCTGATCCCAGGTCAGGCCTAGGGACCCTACCCATGCATGAGTTTCATGCACCGGGCCTCTAGTATTCCATAAATGAGTGAGATCATGTAATATTTATCTTTCTCTGACTAGCTTATTTTGTTTAGCATAATGCTCTCCAGTTCCATCCATGCTATTGCAAATGGTAAGAATTCCTTCTTTTTTACCACAGCGTAGTATTCCACTGTGTAAATGTACCACAGTTTTTTAATCCACTCATCTGCTGATGGGCATTTAAGCTGTTTCCAAATCTTAGCTTTGGTGAATGCTGCCAATATGAACATAAGGGTGCATATATCCTTTCTGATTGGTGTTTCTAGTTTCTTGGGATACAGTCCTAGAAGTGGGATTACTGGGTCAAATGGGAGTTCCATTTTTAGTTTTTTGAGGAAACTCCATACTGTTTTCCACAGTGGCTGCACCAGTCTGCATTCCCAGCAGCAGTGCACGAGGGTTCCTTCTTCTCCGCATCCTCGCCAGCACTTGTCATTTGTTGATTTGTTGATTATAGCCATTCTGACAGGTGTGAGATGGTACCATTGTCGTTTTGATTTGCATCTCTCAGATGATTAGTGACATTGAGCATGTTTTCATATTGATCATCCTCTCTTAATCCATGCTCCACACTGCCTTGCTCCATGCCAGATGGCAGAAGAACGGCTGAACCTCCGATCATGAGACTTCAGTCACACTCCTCCTACTATCTTGACCCAACCAGATGGCCAGCCACCCAAAGACAGATCCACCTCTGCCTGCAGAGGATGCCACTCTTCCCTGGGGACCCCGTTAAGCCTGAGCCCATGGCACCAGGAACCTTGTGAGTAATAAAGTGTGCTGTGTGATTTGCAAAAGCATATTTTTGTGTGGCGTAATTCCTCCAGCAGTCTTAACTATCTCTATATGTAAAGAGGTAATATGCTAATTAGTCCTAACAGTGTCACAGTCATGATCGCTAAGGAGGAGGCTGCCTATGCATGTGTGGCAAAGCGTTGTTCCCGGAGACAGGGTGGAAGTGGAGAGGTGCCTGGAGGAGGCCCATGCCCAGGACAGCGGGGGTGAGAGCCTGTAGCACCCCCCTCACCAGTCCTTCGCCACTCACCACTTGCACTCAAAGCACCCCACTACTTACCTTCCTGGGGAAGGAGCACAGCACAGTAGGCAGGAGGTTTCCATGCTCTCTTCTGGCACCATGATGGGGTGGAGCCATTGCATTGCTCTGGAGATGGGGCGGAAGTGGGCAGGCGCCCGGAGAAGGCGGGACCAGCCCAAGGTGACTTGAGGGGCTGAGGGCGGGGCTTGAAGCTGTCAGAGAAAGCCAGAGGGGTTGAGGGGCTGGGCCAGGCATGCTGGAGCTCTGTGTGGAGAGGTTCAGGTGTCAAGGCAGGATGGCTGGTGGGTGGATGGGCAGGCCGCATAATTTCACGCACTAGGCTCCTAGTATTAATATAAGGTCAGATGATAATGCCTAACTCGGTCCTGCTTGCTTAGAGTAGTCTCTTTGCTATCAACTATTTAATATCTGAACACCCGCACTGTTAAGTTTAACTCAAGGGATGCCTTGGATAAAGTCCCATATACTCTACTTGAACAAGGGGATACAACTTGCCCCACCTTCAGGAATCCTACTTGTCCCATCCTGCTGAGGTCACTGCAGCAGAGGTCAAGCCTACAAGTTTGAACAATCTCAGGGGGCATCAATGACTGGCTTTGAGGTGGGGCCACTGCCTCCACTCTCCTGGGAATCTGACTCATGTTCCCTCTCATGGGAGACCTGATAGAAACTCCAGGCTTCTGGAAGACCCCACCGGGCTGCATACAAGGGGCTTCACCCAGCAGAGGTCCAGAAAATATTCCATGACAGACTCAGACAAGTGGCTCTGGGACAGGGGAACACATCCACCATCTCCCCTGAAATCTGAATGGCATCTCCCACTCATGTGAGACTCAGAGGTCTCATTCTTTGATCCACCAAAAGCTATTTCAAAAACAGCTTTTCAGCGACTAAGTCCGACAGCTGCCTGGCAGGCAGAGTCCAGTGGAGGCAGAGCCTGAGGTGCCTTAGGACTTTTGGTGACCCATCCCTGGGCCCCTGCAGCCAATAAGCTAGCCCTGAAGCACAGCTTGGCACCACCCCACACACAGCCAAGCCCTTTAGAGGCAGCCACAAACTGTGGATTGCTTGAAGCTTCAAAACTTAATGTTGGATGTCAGGGCTCTTGCTTTAGCTAATCCTGCTTTGAAAAATCTATCAAGTTTTGTTTGAACTTTTGAACTCTGCTGTTTGTTTTTTTTTTTATAATTAACTCCCTAAAATTACAAAAAAAAAAAAAGAGTGTAATAAAGCTGAATTTTCTTATCTGATGAATTGTAAATAAATGTTATTAGATCATGGAGATGTGATCTAATCACTGATAACTTTATTTTGGGGCATGTTCTTTCTTCTTTCTCATTACCTTCACTCCCATCCTGATCTTCCAAAGTCATAACCTCATCGGCTTTTTCACTTTCAGTCATGACATGATACCCAGGGTCACCATCTTCTTCAAACCACAGTAAAACATATTCCTCAGCTACTTCTTCTACATCAATATTCTGTACTGTCCTACAGTAATCGGTACCTCTACTCCTTCTAAATCCAAGTCTGCATCATTGTTGTCAAGCAAATTCTTGCAACCATTTTCTAATGTTTGCACTTTCACTTTTGTTGTTGTTCTTAATCCTCACTGAAGATATTTTTCCATTGCTTTTTAGAGGGAGTGGAAAGAAAGAAGGGGAAACAGAGGAGAGAGAGATATCAATGTGAGAGAGTCACAGCCATTGGTTGTCTTTTGTACTTGCCCAGACCAGGGTGGAGGTGGAACTTGCAACTCAGGTACGTGCCCTAACCTTGAATCGAACCCTTGACCCTTTGGTGCATGGGGCAATGTTCTAACCACTGAGCAATGTTGGCTAGGACTTTTCCAAGCTGTAGCAAAATTAAAAATTGCCAACCTTAAACTGTAACTCTTTAACTTTTATAAGGTACACTCTCTTCTTATTTCTTCTTCATTATCTTCATCCTGCAATACAACCATTACTTCCTCAAAACTTTTTGCGGTATATTCATTTTGTTGCCAGAACTATCCCCTAATCCATGGGCTGGATAAGTGATGTTGTATTTTTTGGCAAAATACATACATCTAAATTTCCCATCGTTTGAACATAAAATACTTTTTAATAGATGAGCAAGAACATTATCTAAAAGCAACAAACATTTCACATCTTTTGGTGGTATTCCAAGGTCTTTGCCTTGAAATTTCCTGACTTCAGGTACAAATTCTTTGAAAACCAGTCTTTCAAAATGGGTGAGTTGAACCATGTCTTTTTAGAGTTATAATACAAAATGGACTCATGACTCATTATATTTTTTAAAAATCTAGGTTTACAAAATTGACCAACAATTACAAGTGTCAATTTACTAGTATGCTATCTACCGGCATTGGCACTAAGCAGACCCGAGATCCTGTCCTTGCTGGTTTTTCTTCCAGGTGTCATTTTTTTTTTTCTTCATATTTGGAGGCTTGTGTGTTTTCAGGCACAGAACATAAGAATAAACCAGTTTTGTCAGCATTTTAAATCTGAGACTATTATAGCGTTTTTTAATTTATTCACTCTATTAATTTTTGGCTAAATTGTTCAATATCTTCTGTTGAGCACTCGAAGCTTTGCCCTAAATTAATTTGTTCATAATGCTGTGCCTTTTGTGAAAGCTGCAGTCATCTATCATTTGCTTTGAATGGTGTGTTCATATGATTTAATTGCTAATTTAATTGCTGCAGATTTCAATTCAACTGCCCAAACTGGAACCCCAGAAGAATGTTGTTGTGCATACCACTTTAGCTGTGCTTCTTCAACTGCAGTTCCAAGTGCCGATTTCATGCTTTCTGAGATTGGTGTTTCAATTACATCACATATTATTTAAAAATTTTTTTCTTATCTTGTCCTTTTATTTAAATTTCTGATACAGCTTGCTTTTTTTATGCACTATTGCTCACATATACAAGACACAGACACCCCTGACTCCAACTTTTGTAAGAATTCTAATCTTATTATTTTGTTAACCCTCACCCGAGGATATTTTTCCATTGATTTTTAGAGTGAGTGGAGGAGAGAGAGGGAAAGACAGAGAGAATCATTGATGTGAGAGTAACACATCAACTGGTTGCTTCCTGCACAAGCCCTGACCAGGCCCTGGCCAGGGAGGAGCCTGCAACTAAGGTAGGTGCCCTTTATCAGAATCAAACTCGGGACCCTTGGGTCCACAAGCCAATGCTCTATCCACTGAGCTAAACCAGCTAGGGTAAGACTTCTAATTTTATATTTAGCATTAAGTTGACTCTTTTTCATTTGTCCATATTTTAAGGTTAGGGTTACAATGATGTATTTTACTGTACATACTAGTACATAACTTTAAATTTATACTGAATAGGTCTAGTAAATGCATGTACCACCAGTCACTATGAATAAACTGGGTGCACATCGGAACATCAACCAGCAAGTATTAAAACTGCTGCAGAAAGCCTTGGCTGGTGTAGCTAAATGGTAAGAGCATCAGCCCCCCAACACCAAAGGGTCCTGGTTCAATTCCCAATCCAGGGCCTGTACCTGGGTTGTAGGTTTGATCCCCAGCTCCAGTCGGGGCTCTTACAGGAAGCAACCAGTCTATGTGTCTCTCCACATCAAAGTTTAACTATCTCTCCCCCTCTCTTCCTCTCTCCCACCCTCCCTTCTACTTTCTCAAAATATCAATGAAAAAAATATCTTCCTGTGAGGGTTAACAAACAAAACTGCTACAGAAAGAGTATACAACAACAGAACCAATTACCATGTGCAATGTGGAGTGATCACATGCTAAACATTAGCCAAAAACTGGTTACAAGTGGTAACTCTTGGATTTAAATATGTAGACTGTAGTTGTACATAAGTAATATTTATTTATGTTAGTGAAATTACTACAGTATTTTTTCCAACATATGGCCTATTCACTGAAATTTGTTAAAATAACAGTGAGAGCCTGGGAAGATGGCTGCCAAAGGGAAGGCAGACTGCAAGATAGTGTGTAAGTGACAGAACGAAAGGAGAGTGTGTGGACATATGGGGTGTGTATATTTGTGGGTGAGGGACAGCTATACTCAAGGGACTGTTAGGGATTGCCGGACCTGACTCCCCTGACTGAGCAGCTTCCACTGATGCTGAAATCTCTCCCGGAGCAACTGACTCTGCCACAGAGACCATGACATCTTGAAGGGGAGAGTGGCTGTTATCAGAAGCTATACATCCCGGGACTCTACAACCACAGTACCCAGGGAACAGCTGCAAACCCAGGAACACCAGATCTCAAGCAGCAAGAATACGCACTCGGATGAGCTCTGCACCTTCTCATGGAAAGCTCATATTTTGCATAGGAAAAGGTGAGGTCTGTGATCCAGGCTGGAGAGAGAAATGGGCACAATGGGATCTAGAGGTTTGGGGGAAGTCTGCACCCCACAAAATCCATGGCCTTTGGGGCTAGTGTGATCCGTGAATGTGGACAGGGATCCACAGGGCTGCTAGCAGAAGGGAACTCTAAAAATCAACCCATAACTGGACTGGATGCAAAAAGGCAGCCTGAAATTTTACCAGTGTGCCAGCTACTTAGTGCCAGGGGAAAAAGACGTGCATAGAAACATGAGCAGAATTGCGTGCAGTGCTGAAGTGTAAAAGTCGTGAGTTTGCTCACTTACTCTGGCTCTTTTTTTCCTCTTTAAATCCTTGTTTTTGATTACTAAGCCCAGAAAATAGAATCACCCAAATGGGGACACTCTCAGAGACTGCAAGGGAAAGTTGTTTTTGTGGAACCTGGGGATCAGAGCGGGGAGAAACGATCAGAGAACCAGCTCTGGGACAGTCCATTCTCCCAAACCAGTATTAAGTGAGACAGGGAAAATAAAATGTAAATACTGGCTAGAGAGGACTTATAGCTGCAGAGGTCAATCCAGAAACACTGCCACCCAAGGGTTGAATCACAAATTGACTCTTGTGTAAACACAAATAAAGGAGTCTAAGAAACAAAGAAATATGGCCTGCTAAGAAATCAGGACTGTGGCTTACAACACAGAGGAGCAGTGGAATGCAGGGAACTACTGGACAGGAAACAGGCATGCCAAACAGAACAGTAGAGAAAGTGAATGACCTTCACTATTGCACACTTTTATTTTTTCATCTTTTACTTAAGAAACTAATATTTTTTCTTTTTTCCTCACTTGATTTTACCCTTTTAATTATTAATTCTTATTTTAATCAGTATTATTACTACTACTATTTTACCATTTTTTTTTAAAAAAGTGTCATTTTATTTTCTCTTTATTTTATTTTATTTTGGGATTAGTGTTCTACATTCTATTTTCATTTTAAGCATCATTTTACTGTATCTCAACTTTACCTTTATGCAAACACTCTCTTCCTCACTTTTCCCCTTTTGTTGTCCTGTTTCTCTTACCCTATTCCTGCTTTAGATTTTTCCTATTCTTTCTTTTTACCCCCTGTTAAAAATTCACCCTATTTATATATCTAATTTCCTATCCCCTGCTTTAAGTCCACACACACCTCTCTATTCTCTTTCTTCACTATCCAAATTTTTTCTCTCTGCCCTTTTATAGTTTGTTTGTTTGTTGTTGTTCTTATTGTTTTTCTGTTTTGGTTTTTGTTTTTGTTGTTGTTCTAGATTTTTTGTTTTATTTTGTTTTGATTGGCCTTGCTTTCTCTCTGTCCCATTCTTGTTGTTTGCTTGATTGTTGATTAGATTGTTTTTCTTGTGCTTGTTTGTGAGATTGTTTCTCTTTTTTAGTTTTTTCTTTTTGTTTTTGTTTGTTTTTTTGCTCCTGTTTTTCCTCTCCTCACTTGTTATTAGTTGTTGTTTGTAGTTTGCATTCATCTCTGGGTGTTAGTTGTTTGCATTTTTTGGGATTAATGGCTGTTCTATTGGAGTTTTCTACCCATATAAATAGTTCCCCCCTTTCTTTTTTATTCTCTTTCTTTTCTCTCTTACTTTTTTCCTTTTCTCAATATCATTTTTGCACTTCATTTTTTTCTTATCCCCTAATTCTCTTTTCCCTAGTGGTCATCTTTATTTGGAGTTATTAGTATCATGAGTACATTTGTGTTCAGTGTCTTGTGTGTTGTGCCTTGTTGTATTGTATGTTGTGCCTTTAAATAAATGCAGGAGAGAGAGAGAGAGCTACATAACCAGATACCTGGAGAAGAGAGATCATGAAGAAACAAAGAAACAACCCACATATGAAAGAAAATGAGGCATCACTAGAAAAGGAAGTAAATGAAATTGAGGCAAGAAATATGTCAGGGAAAGAATTCAGAGAAATGGTCATAAGGTCACTGAAAAGAATGGAAGACAAATTCAGCAATATGTGTAAGAACCAAGAGAAAATGAAGAAGAAACATGAAGAAATGAAAAATGACATAATTGCAATAAAGAACTCAATAGAAAGCATTAACAGTGGACTAGAAGAAGCGGAGAACCACATAGGTGAGGTAGAAGACAAGGTAGGAAAAAGTACCCAAGCAGAGCAGCTTCTAGAAAAAAAGCTTAAAAAACAAGAAGAGGGCCTAAGGGAAGTTTGGAGAACACGAAACAAAACAACATCCGCATAATAGGGGTGCTAGAAGGAGAAGAAATTGAGCAAGGAATAGAAAACCTGTTTGAAGAAATAGTGACAGAAAACTTCCCTGATATAGGGAAGAAAAAGCACACAAATCCAAGAATCTCACAGAGTCTCAAACAAAATGAACCCCAAAAGACCGATGCCAAGGCACAGTATAATTAAATTGGCAAACACCAATGACAAAGTAAGAATATTAAAACTTGCCAGAGAGAGGCAGAAAGTTACCTACAAAGGATCCCTGACTGATTTCTCAACAGAAACACATCAGGCCAGAATGGAATGAAGTGAAATATACAAAGCAATGCCAAACAAGGGTCTGAATCTAAGAATACTGTACCCAGCAAGGCTATCAATAAAAATTGAGGGTGAAATCAGGAGCTTCACAGACAAAAAAGGACTAAGTGAGTTTATTACCACCAAGAAAGCAATGTGAGAAATGCTAAAGGGTCTGCTGTAAAAAGAAGAAATAGGAAGTGAAGAAGGAACACAGACATCAAAAATAAAAATGGCGATAATCAGGTACCTATCAATAATAACTTTAAATGTAAATGGATTAAATACCCCAATCAAAAGACATAGGGTAGCTGAGTGGATCAGAAAACATCATCCATATATCTGCTGTCTACAGGAATCCCACCTCAGAAAGAAAGGACTCACACAGACTGATGATGAAGAAATGAAAAAAAAAAAAGGTATTTCAGGTGAATGGAAATGAAAAAAAAAAAAAAAGCTGGGGTAGCAATAGTTATAGCTGACAAATTAGATATCAGAGTGAAGGACATAACAAGAGATAATATAAGTCACTTCATAATAGTAAAGGGAGCAATCCAACAAGAAGATATAATTCTGGTAAACATATACGCACCCAATGCAGGAGCACCCAAACACATTAAAAAAAAAAACACCAACTTCTGGATGATATCAAGGGAGAGATTGACAGCAATACAGTCATAGTAGAGGCTTTAATACCCCATTAACACCACTGGACAAAACCTCTAAACAAAAAATCTTCAAAGAAATATCAATCCTAAATGACACACTAGATCAGATGGAATTAATTGACACCTTCAGAACATTTCACCCCAAAGCCACAGAATATACATTCTTCTCAAGTGCACATGGGTCATTTTAAAGTAGACCATGTGTTTGGGCACAGGCAAAGTCTCTTCAAATTCAAGAAGATAGAAATCATATTAAACATCTTCTCATTTTTGCAGTCCTTTTTTTTTCTTATCCCCTAATTCTCTTTTCCTTGGTGGTCACCTTTATTTGGTGGCATAAAACTAGGCATCAACAACAATAAAAAAATTTTTAAAAACCCAACACCTGGAGGCTAAATAGCATGCTTTTAAACAATGACAGGGTTACCATAGAGACCAAAGAAGAAATGAAAAGCATCATGGCAACAAACGACAATGAAAACAAAACAATCCAAGATCTATGGGACACAGTGAAAGCAGTCTTGAGAGGGAAGTTCATAGCTCTACAGGCCTACTTCCAAAAACAAGAAACAATGGTAATAAATTACCTAACCCTAAAACTCATAGAGTTAGAAAGAGAGCAACAAGAAAAGCCCAGTATAAGCAGAAGGAAGGAAATAATAAAGATCAGAGCTAAGATAAATGACATAGAGACCAAAAAATAAAAATAAAAAAGATAAACAAAACCAAGAGTTGGTTCTGTGAAAGGATAAACAAGAATGATGAACGTCTAGCCAGGCTCACCACGAAGCAAAGAGAGAGGACCCAAATAAACAAAATCAGAAATAAAAGAGTTAAAGTAACAACCGATCCCACAGAAATACAAATGATTATGAAAAAATACTATGAACAACTCTATTCAACAAAATGGACAACCTAGATGAAATGGACATATTCTTAGAAAAATACAAGCTCCCAAAACTCAACCAAGAAGAATCAAAAAACATGAATAGGCCTATAACTATGGAAGAAATTGAAACAGCAATAAAAAATCTTCCAGCAAACAAAAGCCCTGGTCCAGATGGCTTTACAGGGGAGTTCTACCAAGTATTCAAAGAAGAACTAAAACATATCCTCCTCAGACTATTCCAAAAAATTCAAAAGGAAGGAAGCCTTCCAAGCTCTTTCTATGAAGCCAGCATCACCCTAATCCCAAAAGCAGATAAAGACACCACACACACACACACACACAAAGAGAACTACAGGCCAATATCCTTGATGAACATAGATGCTAAAACCTTCAACAAAATTCTAACAAATCAGATTCAGCAATACATTATAATAATCATACACCATGACCAAGTGGGATTTATTTTGTGAATGCAAGGATGGTGCAATATCTGCAAATCAATAAATGTGATACATCACATAAACAAACTGAGAGACAAAAATCACATAGTCATATCAGTTGATGCAGAAAAAGCATTTGACAAAATCCAACACCTTTTTTTTCATAAAAACTCTCAGCAAAGTGGGAATAGAGGGATCATACCTCAATATAATAAAAGTCCTATATGACAAACCTACAGCCAACATCTTACTCAATGTGCAAAAACTAAAATAATTTTCCCTAAAAACAGGAACAAGACAGGGATGCCCACTTTCACCACCCCTGTTTGACATAGTACTAGAAGTACTAGCCATAGAGATCAGACAAGAAGAAGAAATAAAAGGCATCCAAATTGGAGAAGAAGAAGTAAAACTGTCCTTATTTGCAGATGACATGATACTATACATAGAAAACCCCAAAGACTCCATCAAAGAACTACTAGACCCAATAAATGAATTTGGCAATATAGCAGGATACAAAATTAACACCCAGAAATCAATGGCCTTTTTATACACCAATAATGAACTCACAGAAAGGGAAATGAAAAAAACAAAAACCAAAAAAACCCTAACCCCATTTACCATTGCACCAAAAAAAAATTAAGATACCTAGGAATAAACTTAACTGAGGAAGTAAAAGACCTGTACTTGGAAAACTACAGGACATTGAAAAAAGATATAGAGGGAGAAATAAACAAATGGAATAACATATCATGTTCATGGATTGGTAGAATCAACATCATTAAAATATCCATACTACCTAAAGCAATCTATAGATTCAATGCAATGCCTATTAAAATACCAATGGCATATTTCAAAGATCTAGAACAAACTCTCCAAAAATTCATCTGGAATAAAAAAAGACCCCGAATAGCCACAGCTATCCTGAGAAAGAAGAAGAAAGTTGGAGGGATCACAATA
Organism: Eptesicus fuscus; assembly: GCF_027574615.1. Classification (NCBI taxonomy): domain Eukaryota; kingdom Metazoa; phylum Chordata; class Mammalia; order Chiroptera; family Vespertilionidae; genus Eptesicus; species Eptesicus fuscus. Next base: position 8,898,746 of record NC_072480.1, on the reverse strand, counting down.
CCAGACATCAAGCTATATTACCAAGCCACGGTTCTCAAAACTGCCTGGTACTGACACAAGTACAGACATATAGATAGACAAAAAGAACAGAATAGAGAACCCAGAAATTGACCCAAGCCATTATACTTAATTGATATATGACAAAGGAGGCAAGAGCATACAATAGAGTCAAAACAGTCTCTTGAATAAATGGTGCTGGGAAATTTGGTCAGATACATGCAAAAAAATTGAAACTAGATCACCAACTTACACCATACACAAAAACAAACTCAAAATGGTTAAAGGACTTAAATGTAAGACGGGAAACCATAAAAATCCTACAGAACTCCATAGGCAGCAAAATAGCAGACATATGTTGTAGCAATATCTTTATAGACACAAATCCTAGAGATACTAAGGAGAAAATAAATAAATGGGACTACATAAAAATAAAAAGCTTCTACACAGTAAAAGAAACCATCAACAAAACAACAAGAAAGCCCACTGTATGGGAGAACATATTTGCCAATGTTATCTCAGATAAGGGTTTAATCTCCAACATTTACAGGGAACTCATACAACTTAACAAAAGGAATATAATCAATCCAATAAAAAAATTGGCAAAGGATCTAAATAGACACTTTTTGAAAGAGGTAATTCGGAAAGCCAAGTGACATATGAAAACATGCTCAATGTCACTAATCATCCGAGAGATGCAAATCAAAATAATGAGGTACCATCTCACACCTGTCAGAATGGCTATCATTAACAAATCAAAAAAGGACAAGTGCAGGAGAGGATGCAGAGAAAAAGGAACCCTCCTTCAATGCTGTTGGGAATGCAGACTGGTGCAGCCCTTGTGGACAACAGTATGGTGTTTCCTCAAAAATTTAAAAATGGAACTGCCATTTGACCCAGTAATACCATTTCTAGGAACATGTCCTAAGAAAACAGAAACACCAATCAGAAAGGATATATGCACCCCTATGTTCATAGCAGCACAATTTACAATAGCTAAGATTTGGAAATAGCCTAAATGCCCATCAGCAGATGAGTGGATCAGAAAACTATGGTACATCTACACAATGGAATACTACGCTGCTATAAAAAAGAAAGAATTCTTACCATTTGCAGCAGCATGGATGGAACTGGAGAGCATTATGCTACGTGAAATAAGCCAGTCAATGAAAGATAAATACCACATGATCTCTCATTTATGGATAATAAAGAACATTATAACCTGATGAACAAAAAGATAGATACAGAGGCAGAGAAGCATCAAACAGCTGTCAAATTACAGCGGGAAGACTGTGGGAGGGGAGGTAAGAGATCAACCGAAGGACTTGTATGCATGCATATAAGCGTAACCAATGGATGCAAGACACTGTGCGGGGGAGGGCGAGGAGTGAGGGCATGTGCTGGGGTCTAGGGGAGGCCGGGGGAAGGTCAATTGTGGGAAAAAAGGAGACATATGTACTACTATTTGTAATACTTTAAACAACATTGTTGTTTTGATTTGCATCTCTCCTTTGAGCATGTTTTCATATGTCTCTTGGTTTTCAGAATGTCCTCTTTTGAAAAAAAGAAGAGGAGGTATTGAAAGTATATAAAAAAGTTAAAAGATCATAAAAAGTGACTAAAATATTTGGGAAAAAATAAGTAAAACTTTTATATTTAAAAAATTACAGTAATTGAAGTTTGAAACTTAAGATATATGACAAAACTGAAAAGGAATTTGTTAAATGTTGTTTATATGAATCCATGTGGATGTACATTAAAAACAAAATATTGGCTGAAAATATATGCTAAAAATGTATGTATAGAATTAGAACATTCATACCAATATACCAATATGTATTCATATAAACATAACTCATTTTACTAATTTTTATTCACCTTTGTCATATACCTTAAGTTTATATACTTAAGTTTACATATATAGGTATATATAAATTTTAGGAGATTAGTAGTAGATAAATGGATTAATTTAATTATTTTTATTGAGGCAAAATAGACATATAACATTATATTTATGGTATATAACATAATGCTTAATAAATTTTAGGAGTTTAGTAGTAGATAAATGGATTAATTTAATTATTTTTATTGAGGCAAAATAGACATATAACATTATATTTCTGGTATATAACATAATGCTATAACAAAATAGACATATAACATTATATTTCTGGTATATAACATAATGCTACCTAAAGCAATCTATAGATTCAATGCAATGCCTATTAAAATACCAATGGCATATTTCAAAGATCATTACACATACTAGTAATTGCAAAGTGAACACCACAATAAGTCCAGTTAACATCCATCACCACACATAGTTACAATTTTTTTTCTTGTGATAGGAACTTTTAAGATTTACTCTGTTAGCAACATGCAAATATACAATACAGAATCATTAAACATAGACATCATGCTGTACATTACATTCCCAAGACTTATTTCTTTTATAACTGGAAGTTTGTGCCTTTTGACTGCCTTCACCACTTTACCCATCCCCCACCTCAGGCAACCACCAATCTGTTCTCTGTATCCATGAATTCATTATTATTTTTTTAATTCTCTATATAAGGTCATATGATATCTGTCTCTGACTTATTTCACTTAGCGTAATTCCCTCTAGTTTCATCCATGTTGTCATAAATGGCAGAATCTCCTTTCATATGGCTGAAATATATATACAATTTTTTAATCCATTCATCCCTTGATGGACACTTAGGTTGTTCCCAGATTTTGTGTATTGTAAATAATGCTGCTATGAACAGGGGATGCAGATATCTTTTTGAATTAATGTTTTTGTTTCCTTCAGCTAACTACTCAGAATTGGAGTTACTGGATCACATGGTAGTTCTATTTTTCATTTTTTAAGAACCACCATACGATTTTTCACAGTTGCTAACACCAATTTACATTCCCATCAATAGTACACAAGGATTCTTTTTCCTCCGCATTCTTGTCAACACTTATTTGTTTTGTTTTTTACAGTAGTCATATCATTGTAGTTTTGATTTGCATTTCCCTGATGATTAGTAATATTAAGCACCTTTACATGTACCTATTGGTCATCTGTGTGTCTTCTTTGAAAAATGTTTATTCATGTCCTCCATCCACGTTTTTTTTTAATCTTTACCCAAGGATATGCTTATTTGTTCATTGGAAAGAGAGAGAAAGAGAGAGAGAGAGAGAGAGAGAGAGAGAGAGAGAGAGAGAGAGAGAGAAACATCAATATGAGAGAGTAACATCAATCGGTTTCCTCCTATTACACGCCCAGAACAGGAATCAAACCCACAACCTAAGTATGTGCTCTGACCAGGAATAGAACCTGCAATCTTTTTGGTGTATGGGATGATACTCCAACCAACTGAGCCATTTGGCCAGGGCTTCTCCCCATTTTAAATTGGATTTATTTTATTTTTTTTTTTGCTATTGAACTATATGAGCTCTTTATATATTTTGGATATTACCGCTTATCAGGTAGATGGCTTACAAATATTTTTTTCTATTCAGTAGGTTGGCTTTTGTTGATGTCTTCCTTGCTATGCAGAAGCTTTTTAGTTTGGTGTAGTCCATTTGTTTATTTTTGCCTTTGTTGCCTTTGCTTTTAGTGTCAAATAAAAAAAAAAAATCACTGCCATGTCTAATTTCAAGGAACTTTTCCCCTTCCAGTTTTATGGTTTTATGTCTTGCGTTCAAGTCTTTGCTCCATTATGAGTTAACTTTTGTGTATGATGTAAGAAGGTGGTCTAGTTTTATTCCTTTGCATGTAGCTGTTCAACGTTCTCAATACCATTTGTTAAAGAGACTCTATTTTCCTCCTTTTTTTCTAATTTATCATATATTAATTGACCATATTTAAATGAGCTTATTTCCAGGCTCTGTATTCTGTTTTATTGTTCTGTCTGTTTTTATGCTAATACCATATTGTTTTGATGACGTAGCTTTATAATATAGTTTGAAATCAGGAGCATGATGCCTCGAGTTTTGTTCTTCTTTTTCATGATTGCTTTGTCTATTCAGGTTCTATACAAATTTTAGATTTATTTGTTCTATTTTTGTGAAAAATGCCATTGGAATTTTGATAGGGATTGCATTAAATTTGTAGATTTCTTTGGGTAGTTTGAACATTTTAATAATATTAATTTTTCCAATCCATGAACACAGAGTATCTTTCAATTTAATTGTCTTCTTCAATATTGTCCATCAATATCTTATAGTTACAGTTAATTTTATTTTTACCCTTTAAACTATACATGCATATACAAATTCTTAATATCTGCTATAGTGATCAAATAAAAGCATACATTAAAAATTGTCCTACCTCTGGCAAATGAAAAATAACTGAAATGGAGTTAAGTGGGTATTGAACAATGACTATAACTCATTGCATGTCTATATGGTGCGAGACACATTCCACATATTTTTGTAATTCTTGTAGCATCCTGAAAATACATGTTGCTGTCAAAATAGGTGTTAAGCCCGGATGTGACAGCTCAGTGGTTGAGCATCAACCTATGAACCAGGAGGTCATGGTTTGATTCCCAATCAAGGCACATGCCCAGGTTTTGGGCTCAATCTCCAGTAGGGGTCATGCAAGAGGCAGCCAATCAATGATTCTCTCTCATCATTGATGTTTCTATTGCTCTCTCCTTCTCCCTCCCTCTCTGAAGTCAATAAAAAATTTTAACAAAGTAAGTGTTAATTATCAAAGAAAATTGGCATTCATAGAGTTGATTTATTTACCTAAAAGCACACAGTGTGACATTCAAAACTAAATTTACCCGAATGCAAAGCCAGCTCACTTTCTCTTGAACCTAGTTCCATTCCACACTGCTCTATCTTGCTCAACTATACCATAGTAGTAGAAGTGGTAAATGGTGGAAGTAACTGGGGAGGAAACAGGGTATGTTCTCTGTATAGTCCAGCAGCCAACATCTACTCCATTAGGGTGAGGTGAAACTTTCTATTCTGGTGGAGACAGCTCAAGGCATGTTCCCTTAGTCCAGGGATGGGCAACCTTTTGAGCTTGGTGTGCCAAACTTCGCCAAAAAAACTGAGCATAACTCGGGTAGTGTGTCACTTTGAGGAAAAAACATTATTTCGCAAATGTTTCATCTTCAGGAGCAGCAAATGTTTCATCCTCGACAAGCGGCCACCTCAGCGGCTGCGTGTCATCAGAAATGGCTACGCGTGTCAGTGCTGACACGTGTGTCATAGGTTCACCATCACTGCCTTAGTCTCTCAACAGGAGGCTTCATGAAAGTCAGAGAGGATCCAAATGCTCAAGGTTCCAACCACCTGCAATGCAAAGCATTTATGAAAAGTAAACACATCAGATCTAAAATTTCTATAAAAATAAATGCTTTAACCTTTCATTCATAGTGTCTCCTCCCTGCAATTACTTTATATATGTGCAAAGGAAAGAGAAGAGTGAGGCAAAGGGGAATAAATTATCAAAGGGAAATGACAAGGAGATTAAAAAAACTGGATGAGGAATGATCATCATAGGGAATCAGATACATTAATTTATCATACTACCTATTTAACCTCTATTTTTTTGCTTTCTGTCTTACAATGATAAATAAGGTGAATTTATCTTGGCAATAATAATAATATGAATTTGTAACTATAACATTTTCTGAGCACAGCCATGAAATAAGTAAGAAGTCAGCTGGGCAGTTAAAAGATGACTTAAAGTTTACACGCTAAAGCTTACAGACTTAGTGGAAACAATTTAAACGACTTAGTTTCTCTTTCAGATACTATTTGTATAGTCCTCTTTCTCCTTTCTGTTCTCTTTTTTTCCCTCTTCTCTGAAGCCCAGATATTGATTTACTACATAGAAATCAGAATCCAAGGTGACTCCTTGGGCTTAAGTTTAAGCACTCTATTTACTCAGGAGTGTGTAGCTGAAGGGCACAGACTCTGCAGCTCAGTTGAGTTGAACTCCAGGCTTACCCACTTAAATTGCTTGGTAACTGTAGGCAATGTTATCTAATTTCTCTGAGCTTCAATGTCCCCATGTAAAAGAGAAATAACAGCAATACCTACCTCATAGGATTGAGATGATTAAATGAATAAAATATGTATAATGGTATCTGGTACCTAGTAAATCTCCAAGAAATAGCAATTACTCTTATTATACTTTGTAGAGTCTGAAATGTAAATTTATATAAGGGTGCCCAATGGGGGCATGGCCAGCCTGCAAACAGCTCTCAACCCCTCACCCAGGCTGGCCACACCCCTCAGCAGGAACCCTCACCCCGATGGGGGTGTGGCCAGCCTGCAAACAGCCATCAGCCCATTGCCCAGGCCCGCCCAGCCCCCAGCGGGGACCCAAACCCCAACGGGGGTGTGGCCAACCTGCAAATTGCCCCAACCCCTCGCCCAGGCCAGCACCGTCCCCAGTGGTGACCCCCACCCCGATGGGGTCATGGCCAGCCTGAAAACTGCCCCAGGCCCCTCACCCAGCCCCCCCCTCCCACAAGGGGACCCCCACCCTGATCCAAAACCCTCTTCAGGGCAGACCAGCTGTGCACCAGGCCTCTATCTATACTAATAAAAGGGTAATATGCTAATTAGACTGGGAGACCTTCCCAATGTCCTTCTGGACAAAGCCATGGTTTCAGGGCTGAGGCAGAGGCAGTTAGGGGCAATCAGGCCAGGAGGGGAGGGCAGTTGGGGGTGATCAGGCCGGTCAGGGGACAGTTGGGGGCGAGCAGGCCAGCAGAGGGGCCAGGTGGGGGTGAGCAGGCTGGCAGGGGGGGAAGTTGGGGGCAATCAGGCTGGCAGGGGGGCAGTTGGGGGCAAGCAGGCTGATAGGGGGGCAGTTGGGGGTGATCATACCAGCAGGGAAGCAGTTGGGGGTGAGCAGGCTGGCAGGCAGAGTGATTAGAGGCAATCAGGCAGGCAGGCAGGCAAGCGGTTAGGAGCCAGTAGTCCCAGACTGCGAGGGGGATGTCCTGACTGCCGGCAGTTGGACATCTCCCAAGGGGTCCCAGATTGGAGAGGGTGCAGGCTTGGCTGAGGGCCAACCCCTCCCACCCTGTGCATGAATTTCGTGTACCAGGCCACTAGTCTACACTAATAAAAGAGAAAGATGCAAATTGACCGTACCTTTGTGACGCCCACCAGCCAATCAGGAGTGAGAATGCAAATTAACCCAACAAAGATGGAGGGTTAATTTGCATACACAGGCGTCCAGCAGCCAGGGGTGGGTTGCTTGTGTCGTCGCAATGGTGATGACACAGGCATTTTGCACCTCCCCAGCCGCTCTGGGCTCTGGGCAGCATGGGAAGGTGGAAAGGCGGCTCCAGGCTGGAGCAAAGGCTGTGCCGGCAGCCAAGGTAAGGAAGGCCCATTCTGCACAAATCTTTGTGCATCAGGCCTCTAGTAGTTAATAATACTCTATTGTCTACTTGAAAGTTGATAGGATCTTAAAAGTTCTCATCACAAGAAAATAAACTGTAACTATGTGTCATGACGGATGTTAGACTTATTGTGGTGATCATTTTTCAATATATACATATATAAAATCAATATGTTTTACACTTGAACTAACATCTATACTAACAAAAAGGTTAATATGCTAATTAGACCAGGAGACCTTCCAGGAGGCCTTCTGGATGGCCTCTGGACAAAGCCATGTTGGCAGGGCCGAGACAGAGGCCATTAGGGGCAATCAGGCCAGGAGAGGAGGGCAGTCGGGGGTGGTCAGGTTGGCGGGGGGGCAGTTGGGGGAGAGCAGGCTGGCAGGGGGGGCACACAGGCTGGCAGGGGGGCAGTTGGGGGAGAGCAGGTTGGCAGGGGGGCCAGGTGGGGGCACACAGGCCAGCAGGGGGGGCAGTTAGGGGCAATCAGACCAGAAGGGGGGGGCAGTTGAGGGTTATCAAGCCAGCAGGGGGGGCATTTGGGGGTGATCAGGCTGGCTGGGGGGCAGTTGAGAGCAAGCAGGCCAGCAGAGGGGCAGTTGGGAGTGATCAGGCTTGCAGGCAGAGTGGTTAGGGGTGATCAGGCAGGCAGGCAGGCAGTTGAGCAGTTAGGAGCCAGCGGTCCCGGATTACAAAAGGGATGTCCGAATGCTGGTTTAGGGATCGGGCCTAAACCGGCATTCGGACATCCCCCAAGGGGTCCCAGATTGGAGAGAATGCAGGGTGGGCTGAGGGACACCTGCTGCGTGCACGAATTTCATGCAGCAGGCCACTAGTGTTAATGTTATATACTTATATTTAACATAGTATATGTTATTAATAAAATGTTATATGCTAATAATACCTCAATTTAAAAAATCCCCTCAAAATCAAAAATTTTGATCTGGAACTAATCTTAATGTTTATTCATTCTAATCACTTTATTTTATAGAAGGAAAACATTGAGGTTCAGGACCTCACCAAGGTAGCACAGCTATTGAGTGTAGGTCAATGGGGTATGGGTGAGTCCAGAGCGGGAACCAGAACCCAAGATTCTACCAAACAACCTATTGCATCCTCTGAAACGTGTTTCCATCTAATGAGAACATGCCTGCTGCTCACTTAGAACTCAGTCCTGAACATTTTCCGGGAATGGAGGCCATAGCACTCATTTGCCAGACACAGTCCATGCCAGACAAAATTTGCTTCACGCTGGTCATTCAGCCTCTGAAGTTTAGAAAGAACATGGGCCAGACCCCATTGGGAATTTCTCCATTGAGAAGAGAAGGTCATAACACTGAGAATACATGTGTCTATAAACCAATCTCTATAATCCATGAACAACTGAATTAATTTCTGAAGACCTCAAAGGAGTCTTCCGTGAGGCTAAAACAAAGGACTAAGGAAGCTGGGATGGAGCTGGATCCAGAGTTCTTGGCTCATTAGAGGTAAGCCATTAGCCTTTTAGCTGTATATCACTCACTCGCAAGCAGGGTTGATTTGTTTTGTTTTTCCCTTTAGCTGACATATGCAAAGTGAACATTTTCTCAAGACAGTCCTGCTGTGAATTACCTAATACTGCAAACTCTAATAATTGGTGACTGAGAATCCTAAGACAATGGTTTTCTAATGTGGCTTTATAATAGCTGCTTTGTTAGTAATATTGTGTAATACATTATATGAATAACAAAAATAAAGTTTACTCAAATTTTATCCTTGTGTTTATATAGAATACTCATAAGAAATAAAATATATCCTTCCCCTACATTCCTGTCTCCTCTCTAAAACACTGACCTAGCATAACTTATAAATAATGCTAACCTAGTGTTATTTCTTTAAACTGGACATTTGAAGACAATACTAACACTTCCATAGCACATTTTGAATATATAAAATGGCTGGTGTGTCTCATTCTCAGGTTGCAGGTTTAATCCCCACATGGGAGGCAATCAATCAATGTTTCCCTCTCATATCAATGTTTCTCTCTATCTCCCTTCCTCTCTCTCTAACATCAATAAAAACATATACTCAGGTGAGATTAAACATGAACAAAAAACAAATAAAATAGCAGCAACAAGTTGGTATTCACAAATCCAAGTGAACAAGAAGCACTGCATTTTTCTATTGTCTTTAAAGTATGCCTATTTCCTCTTCACTTCTTCACTGGTAGAAAATTCAAAACCATCATTCTTGGGTCTGCTGCCCCTGGGATGGAAGGCACAGGGTGCCAAGAAATTATATTACCCAAGCATTGGGAAGTTCCTCTAGTAAAGGCATCAGTCCACACTGGGCACCAACCTCCCTGGGCCACATGGACTCTTCCTGTCTGTACCACTCTGGTTCCTGTGGTATGCTCAGGTCTTAAGATGCTCTTGCAAGGCTGGAACCTGGAGGTGAATTATAGTAACATGACTTTTTTAGTATTGCCCTTTCCCTAGAGGGGAAATTTTCAGAGGGTAAGAAACCCTTCTTCTTAGGGGACCCATGGAAGTTTGTGTCTTTTCCAGACCTGAAGAAGGACCCTTTCCTTCTAGTCTTGCTATTGTCAAAGGCATACTTCCTCTTTGCTTCCTTTTGGGGAGCCACAATTTCTGAGGCAAGTGAAATGAACAAGCAGGGAAAATTACAGGCAGGAAAAGTACAATTTAAAGTGCATCAAATCATCCTGCTATAACAATATCATGTCTGTAAATTGGGATCTCCCCTCTTAGAAAATTATTGAAAATTCCAGAGAAGAAAATCAATGGTAAAACTATTTCATATTTTATATGGAAAACAAAAGTATAATACATATATACAGATTATATATATGCATGCATATATATATATGTATATAAATATACAAGTATATATACAAAATATATATATCAAGATAGATACATATAATATGTATGTATGTATGTGTATTTGTGTATATTCATTATAGCATCATAAAAATCCCTACCAAATTATTCCATTTTTTCTTTTAAAATTGATAAATTATAAATTTTGTTTTTATATATCTGTGCATTTATTTATTTACATTAAAATTCTTGTCAACATGACATTTGCCTTTGACAGAAATGTTGGCCAGCAACATTGGATGTCTCCCTCCGTGGGGGAGGCATTACACTAAGCTTAATGGAAGCCTGTAATATGGCAGCATAGTTCTAACTAACGAAGAACTAACAACTAACTAACTAGAAAAACTAACTAATGATAAAAAAAAAAGGGTGAAGCCTAGGTGGGCAGTAAAAGAAATTAAAAAGTTTGAAAAACAAACTGGGTTGAGTCAGGCAAATTTGATAGAGAAACCAGTAGAGTTACAATTTGTCTATCATAGAGCTTGCAGATTCCAGAAGATCCCAGAGAATAAGTCCTTGAAAACCCAGGGGTTTGTCTCAAAGCCTTTGACAGGGAATGTTTTATTAAATCCAATTTATCTCAGGGAAACCAAAGAACTACTGGAGCCTTTGGCAACCTGAGAAGTAAATTTCCCCTTGGGAAGGCCAAGAAACACTGATAAGGAAAACGTAACTTTGTAGCCGGTGCTTTCAGAAGAAGAGGTCAAAAAATTTAAGTCAAAATAGATGAAGAGCCCTAAAGTCATAGCTGGAAGGAACCTGAGATTATCTGGTTTGGCTCTCTGACTTTACAGATGAGGAAACAGGGGTTCCAGGAGGGGAAGTGATGTATTCAAGGCCACAGTGATCACTAACATTGAGCCAGGACCAGAACCCAGATGAAAATACCTTTTGACTGCTTTGCAAAATGTTTTCAAGAAGGATTCCCTGGTTTTTGTTTTAAGGGTGATGAAGTCATTTCTTTGGTTGAGAAAATAAACCACAAAATTCACTACTTATTCTATTGACACACTTAAGGACTAATTTTCTGGAGGTTTATCTTATTTGAGAAGTAACAGCAAATAATGGTAATCAATCATTGCCTAGATTATCTAAGCGACTCTCAGGGGGAAAGATGAAAAAAGCAAACAGGATTGTGCTTAATTTATGTCATACCCTTGAAACATTTCTCTGCTTTCTGGCATCTCTTAATGTTGTCACATACATTTATCTTGCTTTGGAGCAGTGGTCGGCAAACTCATTAGTCAACAGAGCCAAATATCAACAGTACAACAATTGAAATTTCTTTTGAGAGCCAAATTTTTTAACTTAAACTTCTTCTAATGCCACTTCTTCAAAATAGACTCGCCCAGGCCGTGGTATTTTGTGGAAGAGCCACACTCAAGGGGCCAAAGAGCTGCATGTGTCTTGCGAGCCCCACTTTGCTGACCACTGCTTTGGAGGAATGCCAAGGCTTTTCCCTCGAGATCGATTCTCTGGCCATGGCTGGGTGGCTTAGTTGGTTGGAGCATCATCTCATACACCAAAAGGTTGTGAGTTTGATTCCTAGTAAGGGCACATGCCTAGATTGTGGATTCAGTTGCGTGCAGGAGACAAGCAATCAATGTTTCTCACATTGACGTTTCTCTCTTTCTCTCTCTCTCTCTCTCTCTCTCTCTCTCTCTCTCTCTCTCTCTCTCAAAATCAATAAACATATACTCAGGTGAGGATTAAATAATTTTTAAAAAGGTTAATTTTCTGTAGAGAGATGTTATTAAACCATATACTGAATTGGATTCTTTAATACTATAAGTTCTACTTTAAGTAGATTCCCATTGTAAAATCCATTCTGTTTTTTTTTTTCTTTTGGGTTTTTCTGTGTGTGTGTGTGTGTGTGTGTGTGTGTGTTTGTTTTGTTTTGTTTTGTTTTACTGACCCCCTGAACCTTTATATTGTCACTCAGGGTCCAGGTTTAATAATAAATGATCAAGCCCTGGTATAAACTTTTATTTTCCACTGTGGATGTATACTTGACAATTAAATTATTGGAAAATTGCCATCAAGAAGGGCAAGTAATTAGAAATAATAAAATAGCAGGATTTCAACATGAAAATATGCACCCTATAATATGGTATGCATTAAAATTCCCTGGTACATCATCTGTCAATTTGGTAGATTTATTATTCATAAAATTTGTCTGCCCTTCATTAGTTAATAAAAGCTAGTAAGAAGCCAGTGATATACTTTTCCACTAGTATAAGCAGTTACAATTTTCTGCATCTAAGAGATTTTTCTGGCTTTGCAGAAACAAGAAAGAATCAACCTCAAAACCAATTGAATTAAAGCAATACTAACAAATCTAGAATTATTTTGATGTAAATTTTAAAACAGAAATCCTGAGAACATTGTTGGATTCCTCTAATCAACACAGAGTTCTTTAGATATCTTACCATGTTCTCACAGCTATTCACAGCGTGTAGCTTTGAAGAAATAAAGGTTCTGAGGAGAAGGAAATTGGAAATTGTGAAGAGCCTACTAGTTTAAATCACATATAAAATAGCTAATCACCAACATTCCAAGGTATCTGAACAAAATTTTGGCCCAGGAAACCATAATTCCCCTACTGACTATGCAACTATGGACAAGCCAGCTGCTTCTTCTTTCTGCATTTTAATTTCTCCACTTGTGAGATGGGAATAATGAACGAACTTCTTTCATGGATTCTTGGAGTTAGATGAGTCCTAGAACAGGACCACACGTGGGGAAAAGATCAATTAATGCTGGCCTGTGCCAGGAGGGACCACTACCGTACTTTGTGACCCGTGGAACATGTCTTTGGTCTTTTCAACATCTAGATACCTCACAGGTGATCTTCAGCTAGCCCTTTCCTTCCTTACAGGCTCAGTTTCATTCTCTCTAAACTAATTGGTTGAGAATATTAGTGGTTTCTCAAATGTCTAGTGGTGGTGAAATTAATTCAGTGTTTGTTACCAGCATTTTTTATTTAAATTAAACTAAATAGAATATAATAGAAAATATCAGAAAGACTCACATATACTAAGTATTGTTTTGTGATGCTTTTGTTTATATATATTTTTGGCAGAGACTAGGTTGAAATTAAAAATTAATTTTTTACCACTCATGCTCAGACTTTGGAAGTCACTAGATTATATGGTACCCCAATTTTCCTTTTTGCTTGAGTGGATTAATATTCTGTTAAGAAGAAAAAATAATGAATATAGAGGGCTCTGGAGATAGAAGCAGGAGACTCTGTTGGGTCTGGGTTTTTCTTGCTGAATTAATTTTTTGAGCCTCAGTATTCTGTGTAAATTATGAATAAAAGTACTCATTGCTTACAGGCCTGTCACAGGAATAGTTGAAGTAATATGTTAACTATGTATTATTACAAAATATACATTTTTTATCATGATTATGATTATTCTGCAATTCTGAGCACAAAAGTCTTTTGCCTTTTGACCCAGCTTCCTACATAATCTGATTCCTTCACTCCATGCCTTTTCCTATGTCATTCGCTTTGCCTGAAACCCTATCTCATTTTTACTCTCTTATTCAGCCTTTAAGATTTAATTCAGGCACTGTGCCCCACCAAAGCATCTTCTCTAAACTCCTGGTTTGTAATTCTATGCCCCATATCATCCCAAATGAATATATCTCTTTTTACTTACCACATTAAAAAAAAAAATCAGTTAATGTGTCTGACATCCCCACTACACCATCACACTTTCCAACTTATTTTTCACTATTTAATTTCTAAAACTGAGCCAAGTCTGCATGTTCTGGGATTCTGTAAAATATTTGCTGAACTGAACTGAACTAACATCTTGCTTTCAGCTCCATTTCTTCCTGTTATTTCACTCTTGTTCTCCTACACCACTTTTCAACATAGTCACTTATTTATCAACTAGAGGCCCAGTGCACGAAATTCATGCACGGAGGGGGGTTGTCCCTCAGCACAGCCTGTGCCCTCTCCAATCCAGGACTGCTGGCTCCCAACTGCTTGCCTTCCTGCCTTCCTGATTGCCCCTAACTGCTTTTGCCTGCCAGCCTGATCACCCCCTCACCACTCCGCTGCCAGCCTGTTTGCCCCCAACTTCCCTCCTCTGCAGGCGTGGTCACCCCTAACTGCCCTCTCCTACAGGGTTGATCACCTCCAACTGCCCTCCTTTGCAGGCCTGGTCCCTCTCAACTGCCCTCTCTTGCAGGCCGGGTGCCTCCCAACTGCCCTCTCCTGCTGGCCATCTTGTGGTGGCCATCTTGTGTCCACATGGGGGCAGGATCTTTGACCACATGGGGCAGCTATATTGTGTATTGCAGTGATGATCAATCTGCATATTACTCTTTTATTAGATAGGATAGAGGCCTGGTACAAGGTTGGGGGCCAGCTGGTTTGCCCTGAAGGGTGTCCCTGATCAGGGTGGGGTTCCCTTGGGGCATGGGGCGGCCTGAGTGAGGGGCCTGTGGTGGTTTGCAGGCCGGCCATGCCCCCTGGCAACCCAAGTGGAGGCCCTGGTATCTGGAGTTTATTCTTCTTCTACAATTGAAACTTTGTAGCCTGGAGCGGAGCCAAGCCTGGGGCTCCCTCCACGGCCACCAGCCATTTGTGTTGGGGTTATAATTGAAACTTTGTTGCCTTAAGCGGGTGGACCTGGCCAGGGTGTGTGGAAAGCTTTGCTTCCCCTGTTGCCGGGAGCAACCCTGGCCTGCTCTCTTAAGCTCCATTCTGCCGCCATTTCTGTTTGAATTTGTTTACCTTCTATAATTGAAACTTTGTAGCTTGAGTGGAGGCTTAGGCCTGGCAAGGGCAGATGGAAAGCTTGGCTTCCTCTGTTACCTACGAAACCTTGCTCTCTGTGGCTGTAGCCATTTTAGTTGGGTTAATTTGCATACTCGCTCTGATTGGATGGTGGGCGTGGCTTGTGGGTGTGTCAGAGGTATGGTCAATTTGCATATTTGTCTATTATTAGGTAGGACTAGAGGCCCGGTGCATGAAATTTGTGCACGGAGGGGCAGGGGTGTCCCTCAGCCAAGCTTGCACCCTCTCCAATCTGGGGTCCCTCTCACAATCCAGGACTGCTGGCTCCCAACCACTCACCTGCCTGTCTGCCTGATTGCCCTTAACCACTCCTTTGCCAGCCTGATCGAGGCTTAACTGCTTCCCTGCTAGCCCAATTTCCCCTAACTGCTCTCCCCTGCTGGCCTGGTCACCCCTAACTGTCCTCCCCTGCAGGCCTGGTCACCCCTGACTGCCTTCCTTTGCCACCGTGGTCCCCTGCAACTGCCCTCTCCTACAGGCCTTGTCCCTCCCAACTTCCCTCCCCTGCTGGCCATCTTGCGGTGACCATCTTGTGTCCTCATGGGTGCGGCCATCTTTGACCACATGGGGGCGGCCATATTGTGTGTTGGAGTGGTGGTCAATTTGAATATTACCTCTTTACTATATAGGATAGCTCTACTCCCATTTCTAGCTTGTATATGGCATAAAAAATAACTAATTGGGTGGCAACAATTACCTCTTGGCCTTCTTTATTGCAGCATCTCCAAGGGAGGCTATTATAAAAATGTATTCAGAAAGGAGGAGAGGTGACTGTGGAGGAAACAGAATGGCCGATGAGAAAGGTGGTGATGACAAGTTATTCACACATTGTGACATTTAACTGGAAGACTGTACATGAATATGCAGAGGTAGGAAATTCAGGGGAAAAGCTCCAGCACAACGGTGATTAGCAGTAGGACAGTCTGGTCTTTCCCTCTGTGCCTTTGCCTCACTATGCCATTGCCCTATGGAGAGAAAGGGCACTGGAATCACCGTGGCTCCCTGGTTAAGCTGTACCCACTGCACACAGAGAAAGGGAGGCCCTGGCAGCCTGCTGGCCCTCAGTCACTACTCAGCCATCCTGACGCAAAGACTGTTGATTCCCAACACAGCACATAAATAATTCACAAAGCAATTCCCAGGGGGGCATGACAGTGCAACATGGAAATCAATAAGCCAGGCCATGAGGACAGAAGCTTTTGCAAATTCTGAGTCTGATCAGGTGATTACATCACTCTGGCTGTTGAACGTTCTCTCTTGTCATTGCCAAGTTGCTGGGTTGATTTATCAGGAAAAAGGGGTAACAGTCATTTTCTCACCTCTGTTAGCTAATTCCTATGAGAAAACAGGTTACAAAAACATCCGGCTTATTTCTCTTGCATTTATTTATTTATTTATTCATGCATGGAGTTTTGTTCCAGGGGTAACTCAAGCATGTAATATTCAGGGTTCTAATAAATTAAAAATTGCTCCTGCTGAGATGTTGACAAGTTATTTTTCTGCTGGGGTTTAGTCAAGACTTTTCTGTCTTTTACAGAAGGTCACCAGGGCAGAATCCCTGGGTGCCTAGCAAGGGGCAAAACTAGGAAAACAAGTACCTTGCATTTACTTAAGAAGATGTGAGAATTAATGAGATCATGTTTATAAAACACTCCACACAATGCCTATCACATAGTGCAATCCTAAGTTTCTATGCCAGGTAGGATTCTTCCAGTCGGCCTCCATGTCACCTCCTCTATGAACACTTTACAGATTTCCCAGGCACAACTAATCATTTTTCCTCTGTGCTCCCAGATTAGTTGTCCATAATAGTTACAGCACTTGAGGAAATTCATTGCTGACAAGCTTTCCTCCTTGTACGATCCCTGAGCGGGACACAGGTCTTTTCAATCTTTGTTCCCTAGTGCCCATCAAAGAACTAGATATACAGAGGTGCTCAATAATACTTGCTGACTAAGAGTTACTGAATGCATACATGCATTTATAAATTATAATTCATAAAAATTAGTGGCCTATATAATCAGAAAGAAAATATTGGGCAAATATAAAATATCTCCCTTTAAAATTTTAGACCACTGAATTTCAGACATTAACTTAAACCTAGACTTATATTAAAAATTATGTTTCTATACTCCAACCCTTCAGAATAGGGTCTCACAGTGTCGTTGTAATCACCTGGGAAGTTTGTTAATTATTCTAAAATACACCTCCAATCTGCTGTATATGCATGTTGTTTAACAAGCTTCTCTTGAGGTGTTTGATGACCACTGTTGTGGTGCCTGCCAAAACACTTCAGGATGATCTGGTAAAACACTGGGATACATTAGGTGGTAAGTGCCATGGTGAGGGCAGGGACCATGTGTGTTTTGCTCAATACCATACTGTATCCTGTATTCTAGAACAAGGTATGATAAGTTGAAAGAGCACAATAAGTAGTTGCTGTTTAAACAAACAAATTATTTAATCCTACCTAATAAAGAGGGAATATGCAAATTGACCATCATGCCATCAGCAAGATGGCATCACCCATAGCCAGAAGATGGCAGCATCCAGTCCACTCAGCCCCACCAGAGTCCCACAGTCCTTTCAGCCCAGCTGGGGGGGTGGCAGGCGCATGGTGCGGCCAGACCCACACTCAGCCCCCCAGCCACTCAGGGCTGGCCTGAGGCACAGGCAAGCCTCAGATATTGGCTGCCTAGCCAATGCCTGAGGTGCAGGCAAGCCTCGGATATCAGCTGCCCAGCTGCTAGGGCTAGCCCGAGGCACAGGTAACCAGGGCCGGCCAAGGCTTGTGCTGCGGGCAGTGGCAGCAGAAGAGATGTGATGGGGGTGTAGCCTTCCCCTGATCGCTGGGTCACCTCCCACCCCTGAGGGCTCCTGGACTGTGAGAGGGGGCAGGCCTGGCTGAGAGACCCCCCCCCCCCCATCCAGTGCATGAATTTTCATGCACTGGGCCTCTATTTATACAAATGAAAAGCAAGTTCAGAATCACCAATAAGCACTGTGGATTGTATTATTGAAATGGGAGTCTCAAACTGGTTCTCAAACTTCAGTGTGGTTAACAATCATCTGGAAAGCCTATTAAAAAGGAATCTCCTAGATTTATTGTCTGGAGAATGAGTCAGTAAATGTGGAGGGTGGTCTGGACCACTTTTTACATGATTTTTAGCAGGATAAATTTTTAACATGACCATAGGTGACTTCAGTGAAAGCAATCATTGATACACACTTTGAAAACTAGTACAGTATAGCATCCAAACAGTGGTTCAATAGCTGAAATTAAGTATAAACAAAACTTTGGTATATGGCTTGGCTGTGGAATATGTAGATACCAATGCACAGGAGAGTTTATAGATAATATTTAATACTCAGTCTAATAAAAACTATAAACAACATTGACCACAAGACACTGGGAACTCTAAACACACATAAACCAGTGTATGTTATATTAGGTTTGGAGTATAAATTCTCTTTTCTATTCTGGAACTTAATTTTCTTCCTGACAGAGAAAGAATATGACAGGATAAATGTGGATACTGATCACTCTCTCCGGCAATGCACTGTTGAATGAATGAAAAACAATATTGTAACCGTGGCCTCTCAAAATGTTTTTGCCATCATTGGATGTTGATTGTTGTGATAGTTTCAATTTCTGAGCGTTCTCTTTTGTGAAAACTTGTTTTTAGGTCCTTTATAAGACTTATGTTTCTGAATTGTTCACTATGTCTTCATTACTAAGAGTTATACCCATGGGTTGCTCTATTAATTGATCTACTAGGCTTTTGAAGGAGGTAAGGCCTGTGGGATGCTTGCAAGTGGTGTGTAGGGACTAAAGGAGTTCCTATGTGGCAGCAGTGGAGAAGAGGAAGCAAAATAGCCAAAGTTAAGTTTTCTGCCTCTGGCTGCACTTACCATAGAGTAATTCATATGCAATTCTGCCTTTATTTGCAGCTTGAATGTAAGCATGTTAAAAAAAAAAATCTCTAAGGAGCTTTTGTGTTTGATGGATTACAAAATGTTTAATTACATTTATAGCATTTCCATGTGCAGATGGGATAAGCCATTCGATTTGTTTTATTGACTAGTGGTTAAATAAATTGCTCCATTAGCATAATACTGTAAATAGTAATAATCATATTTTACTGCATGATGTTCTATCCTCCTCTTGTACTACAATGACCATTGTCCATTTGAGTTTCAAATGATCTAGTGAGATTTGTAGCTGGCAGCTGCCAGGTTTTAGAAAGAACCTGGAATTGGTGTCAGAATATCTGAATTCCAGCTCTTGCTTCATTATCGATCAGTGGGATTAGCTTGATCAATACTTAATTTCACTGACACTAATTTAAAAAAATTAAAGCTACCTTGCTTAACTCAGCATTGCTGAGGACCAAATGAAAGATGTATAAGGGCTCATTTTAAAGAGAAAATTCATTAATAGATCCAGAGACATGGAAGCATGCAACAGACTGACAAATCTGAGAGGGAACGGAGGGAGGGAAGAAATTAACCGAAGAACATATATGCATATATGCATAACTCATGGACACAGACAATAGTACAGTGAAGGCCTGGGGAGGGAGGCAGGGGGGAGGGTGTCAATGTGGGGAAAAGGGGGACATCTATAATACTTTAACAATAAAAATAAATTTAAAAATAAGAATAAGCTACAATTAGAGAAAATATTATTTCCTTTTCTTGTTGTTAAGATGAGGAAATTGAGTTAAAAGAGAATTAGTAACAAAAGTCAGAAATTATTAGTGAAAAAGCCTGAGTTGACTCATGGTCTAGTGCAGTGGTCAGCAAACTGCGACTCGCAAGCCACATGTGGCTCGCGAGCCGTGGTTTGCCGCTCTGTTGACTAATGAGTTTGCCGAGCACTGCTAGACTAAATGTTACCGTGTAGCTGGAAGCTGTGAGGATTAGGCAATTGTGGCATATTGTGTGCAAAGAGGTAAAGGGTAGTATATGACAGTGGTCGGCAAACTCATTAGTCAACAGAGCGGCAAACCGCGGCTCGCAAGCTGCATGTGGCTCGTGAGCCGCAGTTTGCCAACCACTGGTCTAATGTGTTTTTTGAACATTAATATTTTTATCTTTTTCCTTTTGAACATAAATATTTTAAAGCGCATATAGGAGACCAAAGAGAGAATCATCCATATTTTAAAAATATAGCAGTTTTGTTTACAAATGAAAACTACAGATATTTAATTTTCTTAGGTATTTCTTATTAAAGGGAAACAAGAATTATTTAGTGTTTTTTTCCTATTACTGTATAAATGTGATTCCCTCAGCTTGTTTAATGTAAAGTGGTGGGTGGGTGGATGGCAGGGGGTACTATGAATGCCAACCTGTTTGGAGGAACTAAGGGTATCTTGCTACTTATTTTCTAATACTCTTTTTTTTTTTTTTTTGCTTGTTTTTGAGAGGTCATTTTATCTGCTTGCTTGTTTGAAAAAGTCACACATGTTCATGGCAAAACATCTCAAATAGGAACTGAGTAAAAACCTAAGTCTCATCCCCACTCAATTTATTCCCTTGGTTGATCTCTCAAAAGATAACTATCTTTCCAGTCATATTCAGTTCATGTATAAATGCATCTGTAAAATCCTTTTAGAAAATCACTAATGGTGGCATAATATACACATTGTAAAAAATAGTTTACATTATTTCACTGAACAATATATTTTTCATGATTATCTTTCCTTTACAGTCCGACTTTTTATTTTCTCTAAAATTAATAATTGTCTTGATTTCATGTTTGCTTACTTTTCTATGAATTTATTATGAATTCAACCCTAACTAGGAATTTTTATGACTTTTGGAGATAGCTTGGCAGAGAGCAAGGAATATTGCATGTCTCTGTGATTTAGTCTAGTACACTATTTCATTTGATTTTCCATTTGTTTCTCTTTAGATTTTTTTCTGGAAAAAGTTCAAATTATAAGCAGATATGCATAAAGAAATTATTTACCTACAAAGTTCATCTGAGTGGAATTTTGTGGAAATTATAATTATTGAGAAAAAATTTATAGTTAAAAATATGTTCTGATATGTTGTTCACAATGAGAATAAGTATGAGTCCCATGACACCAGGTGGACTTAGAATTAAAGACCTGAGTTTGAATCTAACTCCACTCTATAAAACTGTGCAACCTTGGACAGTTACCTAAAACTCTGCATGTGATAATTTGAAATAAATAATACATGCCCTTCAAGACTGTTATAAAGCATTTATAAAAGCATGTGATTGAAAGGATTTAGCACAACACTGTTTCCTTAGTGTTTCACTTAGGGCAGGTTTGTGCAGTCCTCACTCAAAAGGTTCCTCAAAGCTCAGGAAGTTCAGCCTGAGAGGAGATAGCGAGGACAGGGATCAGAAAGATAATGTCCTTACCTTGTCCACAAAAACCAGTTCAGACACACACTCAGGTCTTCAGCTCATGCTAATGTTTTGGCCTTAATCTAATGCTGTCCAACTGGGAAGGGTTCTATGCAACAAATGCATGATAAGCCCTTGAGAAATCCTATATAATAAAAGCCTAATATGCTAAGTGTCTGGTTGACCAGTCAGCCATTCAACCAATCAAAGCATAATATGCTAATTATATGCTAAGGCCACTCAACCACTCACTATGACATGCACTGACCACCAGGGGGAAGATGCTACGACTGGTAGGTTAGCTTGCTGCTGGGATCCAGCCAATCGGGACTGAGCAATGCCCTGGAGCAATGCCCTTCCCACGGTCCCTTCCTGGCTGGCCAAAATCCCGCATCTCTCCCTGGCCCTGATTGTGCACCAGTGGGGTCCCTTGGCCTGGCCTACGCCCTCTTGCAATCCGGGACCCTTCGGGGGATGTCCAAGAGCCAGTTTCAGCCCAATCCCACAGGCCAGGCTGAGAGACCCCACTGGTGCATGAATTTGTGCACTAGGCCTCTAGCTTATATAATAAAAGCCTAAGTGACCATTACAGCAGAAGGACCAGAACGACCAGTCCCTATGATGCACACTGACCACCAGGGGGCAGACGCTCAACACAGGAGCTGCCTTCTGGTGGTCAGTGCGTTCCCACAGAGGGAGCACCACTCAGCCAGAAGCCGGGCTCACAGCTGGTGGGCACAGCTGCCATGGCAGGAGCCTCTCCTGACTCCATGACAGCAGGCGCAGTGGGCCAGGATTAGCACAAGCGGTGACTGGCCCGATTTGAGCTTTGCCCTGGCCTCCTGCCACTTGGCACACTGCTACGTCCCCCGAGGGTTCCTGGACTGTGAGAGGGCACAGGCTGGGCTGAGGAACCCCCACCCCCTGTGCCTCTAGTGTTAAATAAGAAAGCCATTAATATCATCAAAGAATTAGCTGGTCCTTGCTTGTTTCTGGGAAAAAATCAACAGTTTCTTGCCAGGTTTTTTAAACTAAAGGAAGTAAACCTTGCAGGGCATTGAAAAGTTTAATGCTTGAAACTTTTTTCTTTAATTATTTTTTATTGTTGACTAGAGGCCCGGGGCATGAAATTCGTGCACGAGGGCAGGAGAGTACCCTCAGCCCAGCCAGCACCCTCTCCAATCCGGGACCCCTTGGATGATGTCCAACTGCCGGTTTCGGCCCATTCCCAGGGATTGGGTTGAAACCGCAGTTGGACATCCTTCTCACAATACGGGACTGCTGGTTCCTAACTGCTCACCTGCCCAATTTCCCTTAACTGCCCTCCCTGCCAGCCTGATCACCCCTAACTGCCTCTGCCTGCCAGCCTGATTGCCCCTAACTGCCCCCCTGCTGGCCTGGTCACCCCGAACTGCCCACCTCCCCGCTGGCCTGGTTGTCCCTTAGTGCTCTCCCTGCTAGTCTGGTCACCTCTCACTGCTCCCCTGCTGGCCTGGTCACCCCAACTTGCCCCCCTGCTGGCCTGGTTGCCACTAACTAATACCCCCCTCCCCGCCAGCCCGGTAGCCCCTTAGTGCCCCACGCAGCCTGCTGGTCAGTCATTTGGTTGTCCCTCACTAGCCCCCCTGCCGGCCTGGTCACCCCACGCAGCATGTTGGTCCGTTGTTTGGTGATCCCTCGCTAACCCCCCTGATGGCCTCGTCACCCCATGCAGCCTGCTGTTTGTTGTTACTGTGAGGGTGTCATGACCAATTTGCATATTACCCTTTTATTAGTATAGATTAGTATAGATAGTATTATAGGTATCTCCCATTTTTCTCCCCCTCTCCCCTCCTCCTCTCATTCCCACTACTCCCCCAGGTCTTCTCTACCCTATTGCCCATGCCAATTGGCTATGTATATCTATATATATAAAAGCCTAAGCAAAGACCAGATGACTGGACAACTGGCCAGTAGCTATGACATGCACTGACCACCAGTGGGCAGACACTTAATGCAGGAGCTTCCCCCTGGTGGTCAGTGAGATCCCACAGCCCACCTCCCATGGCCAGTCCACCTTTCATGGTCCATCCTCCCAGCTGGCTGACCCCAATCAGCTCCAATCAAGACAGGGACTGGGCGAGATGGCCTCAATTGGCCCCAATTGCCAGCCAGGCTGAGGGACCCTGCCTGTGCATGAATTCATGCACCGGGCCTCTAGTAAATATATAAGTTCTTTGGTTTATCTCTTCTCCTTCCCCTATCCCCACATTGAGGGAGGTATGTCAATCTGTTCCATGCCTTCATGCTTCAGGTCTTATTTTGTTGGTCAATTCATTTTGTTCATTAGATTCCACAAATAAATGAGATCATGTGATATTTGTCTTTCTCAGTTTGGCTTATTTCACTTGGCATAATATTTTCCAGGTCCATCCATGCTGTCCCAAAGGGTAAGAGATCCCTCTTTTTTTACAGCTGCATAGTACCATATTTTCCGGCGTATAAGACGACTGGGCGTATAGAAGATTTTCCTGGGTTAAAAAGTCATCTTTGATGCTGATATGAACACAGGGGTGCCTATATACTTTCTGATTGGTGTTTTGGGGTTTTAGGATATATTTCCAGAAGTGGAAGTTCCATTTTTTATTTTTTGAGGAAACTCCATACTGCTTTCTATAATGGCTGCTGTAGAAAGTGTTCCCTTTTCCTCACATCCTCTCCAGCTGTTTGTTGATTTTTTGATGATAGCCATTCTGATAGGTGAGGTGTTATTTCATTGTGGTTTTAATTTGCATTTCTCTGATGATTAGAGACTGAGCATTTTTTCATGTGTCTCTTGGCCATTTCTATGTCCTCTTTGAAGAAATTTCTATTCAGATCTGCTGCTCATTTTTAAATTGGATTGTTTGTCTTCTTGTTGAGTTGTATGTGTATTTATATACTTTGGATATTAACCCCTTATAAGTTGTATCATTGGCAAATATGTTCTTCCATATAATGAGTTCCCTTTTCAATTTCATGGTGGTTTCTTTTGCTGTGCAGAAGTTTTTATTTTGATGTAGTCCCATTTGTTTATTTTCTCCTTAGTTTACTTTGCCCTAGGAGATGTATCCATAAACTTAATTCTACATGAGATGTTACTGCCTATGTTTTCTTCTAAGATTTTTATGTTTTCATGCCTTACATTTAAGTATTTTATCCACCTTGAGTTTATTCTTGTGTATAGTATAAGTCAGTGGTCTAGGTTCATATTTTTGCATGTGTCTTTCCAGTTTTTCCAGCACCATTTGTTGAAGAGAATATCTTGATTCCATTGTATGTTCTTGCCTCCTTTGTTAAATATTAATTGACCATAATGGCATGGGTCATTTTCTGGGGTCTCTGTTCTAATCCATTGGTCTATATACCTGTTCTTATGCCAGTACCAGGCTGTTTTGGTTATAATGGTTTTGTAGTATAGTTTAATATCTGGTATTGTGATCCCTCCTATTTTGTTCTTCTTTCTCAAAATTGCTGCAGCTATTTGGGGTCTTTTATGGTTCTATATAAATTTTTGGAGTATTTGTTCTAGTTCTGTGAAGTACAACATTGGTATTTTAATAGGGATTTCGTTGAACCTGTTGATTGCTTTGGGTAGTATAAACATTCTAATCATGTTAATTCTTCCCACCCATCAACATGGTGTACGCTTCCATTTGTTTGCATCTTTCTCTATTTTTTCAATGTCCTGTAGTTTTTCAAGTAAAGGCCTTTTAATTTTTTGGTTGTTTGTTCCTAGGTATCTTATTTATGGGGGGTTGCTTTTTTAGTATCTCTTTTTGAGAGTTCATTATTGGTATATAAAAATGTCATCGATTTGCGGGTGTTGATTTTGTATACTGATACCTTGCCAAATTCATTTATTAAGTTTAGTAGATTCCTGGTGAGGTATTTAGGATTTTCTATGTACAATATCATATCATCTGTGAAATGACAGTTTTACTTTCTCCTTTCCAATTTAGATGTCTTTTATCGCTTCTTCTTGTCTGATTGCTGTGGCTAGGACTTTCAGTACTATGTTGAATAAGAGTGGTGAAAGCAGACATCCTTGTCTTGTTCCTGTTCTTAAGGAAAATGCTTTTAGTTTATTCCCATTGAGTTGGCTGTAGGTTTGTCATATATGGCCTTTATTATGTTGAGGTATGATCCCTCTATTCCCACTTTACTAAGAGTTATTCTTTAAAAAGGCTATTGGATTTTGTTGAATGCCTTTTCTGCAATTCGTTTCAATTCTATGTTTCAATTTGTTTATGTGATATATCAAATTTATTGATTTGCAAATATTGTACCAGCCTTGCATCCCCAGACTAAACCCCACTTGATCATGCTCTATGATCTTTTTAATATATTGCTGGCCTCAATTTTCTAATATTTTGTTGAGGATTTTAACATCTGTGTTCATCAGGGATATTGGCCTGTAATTTTCTGTCTTTGTAGTGTTTTTATCTGGTTTTGGAATTAGGATAATGCTGGCTCCATTAAAAAAAAAAAAAAGCTTAGAAGTGTTCCTTCTTCTTGAAATTTTTAAATTTCATTCTTGTGCCTTTGTACTCCTATGTACCAAAAAGAAATTCTACACAAATTAGATATATCTACCAAGAGCAAGAGTGGTTTGTACATTGTTTGAATATATTTTTAACTTACTTCATACAAAGACTTAGCCACACATTTAATAGGTTTTTAAAAAGTTTGAATTTCATTTGTAGCATTTAATCTATTAATTTGATGCTGAGAATGATATAGAAATTTAGCTTTATTAGAAGTGGGATCCTGAGTGTCTAGAGAAGTGCTCTCCAATGGAACTTTCTGGTTGATGGAAATATTCTATAACAGTTGGTATTGTCCAGTAAAGTAGTCACTAGCCATGTGTGGCTGCTGAACACTTGAAATGTTACTGAAATATTAAATTTTTAATTTTATTTGCTTTTAAATAATTATAATTTAAATAGCCACATGTGGGTAGTGGCTACTATATTAGACAGCTCAGTCTAGAAGGAAATGTACTAATTGCAAAAGGGCCAGAAAGGACTCTAAGGCCAGATACAGATCTCAGTGTAAGTAGCTAAGAGGAGGTTATACTGAAAGGCAAGTTAAGTAGAAGTAAAATAAAAAAGGGGGAAGAGTTGAAGAGGTTGTTACAAGTATTTTTCTAGAAAGTTAGCATATATACTTATTTTATGGATAGGTTAAGTTATTCTTAGAAGTTTATGGAAGGCAGTGAATAAAATATCATTGTGTCCCATCATTTCCTCAAGAGATCACTCAGTTTCTTTGAAAGATTGTCTAAACTTCAACTACCATGAATATCAGCACTATAGCTTTCACTCTTGCAAATAAACTATATATTTAATTCAATCAATTATTTTTACTTTTTAAGTTTTAAAGGGTTTCTATTTAATATTGAATGTTTCCAAAGAAATCTATTTTTGAAAAATGTCCTTTATCTTTGTTTAGACATTTCAAGGCACTTGTTTTAGATAAAATAACTAGAAATAACTATTGAAATGAGGCCAGGGATGAGATCAGATAGAATCTCAACAAAGACAGGCAGCTTGTTGATAGATCCTCCCTTCCCCCAACTGGTGGGCGGAGTATGACTTAACCTGCGTCTGCAGCCAGGACATTCCCGAGACATTGAACCACCAATCAGCTCCTGCTGAGTGCCCAGGACCCCAGCCCTTCCAGTTCCTCCCTGGGCCCCACCCCTTCCCATTCCTCCCCTCAAAAGGCGTGTTCACCTCTGCACGTGCTGCTGTTCTCCCCTTGCGAGACAGCCCGGCTGGGTCCTCCTTCTCCTCTAATCCTGATTTTTCTCCCCTCTTTCATAATGAATCTCACAAGTCAGTGGGGAATAAACTTCCTCTTTTAAATTGTCTGTGTCTCTGACTCCGTTTTCTGCACCTTGAAACTTACACCTGTATTTCTAGGATATAAAAATATTGAGGAGAATAGCCACCATTACCACCCTATACATGAGCATAGAACAGAATCTATTCAAAAAATGAGTTTATTATTCATTCATTTAGTTAACAAATATTTTACATGCTCAGCACTGTTCTAGGAGTTAGGAATAGAGGAATTACATAACAGATGTATTACCTACACTTAGAGAGGGAGACAACAGGTGGAAGGATATTTAGGTAGAGATATCTTGACAGTCTGGAAGGATATTTAGGTAGAGATATTAACCACCTGTTAATTAAATAAAAAAAATAGGGAAGGAAGATGGCTGCTGACAGGAAGATAGACTGTCAAGATAGTGTGTGAGTGAGAAAACAAAGGGAGAGTGTGTGGTCACACTGGGAAAGTTTGTTGGTGAGTTGAGGGACAGCTATACTCCAGGAGACTGTGGGAGACTGCTGGACGGGGCTACCCTGACAGGGCAACCCCCACTGCTGCTGGGTTCCATCCCGGAGCAAATGGCTCACATGCTGAGAACGAGCCATCTTGAAGGGGAAAGTGGATGTTATCGGGAGCCTGAAAAGCCCGTGGAATCTACAACTAAGGCACCAACCAAAGAGCTGCGAACCTGAGAACACTGGTTCCCAAGTGACGCAAGCACACAGATTCAGAGGAGCTATACACTCCCTCACAGAAAGGAGAGAGAGAACTACATAACCAGACACTTGGAGAAAAGAGATCATGGGGAGACAAAGAAACAGCTTGCATATGAAAAAAAAAAGCAGGCATCACCAGAAAAGGAATTAATGAAATGAAGGCAAGCAACCTGTCAGAGAAAGAATTCAAAGAAATGGTCATAAGGTGGATGAAAAGAATGGAAGACAAATTCGACAATATGTCAATTGAAATTGGGAGAAAGGGATACTGATTGGAAGTCTATTTCATTGGCCTCCTGTGGACAGAGCAATAAGCACATGACTTAGGACATCAGGGATGGGAAGTGGGGCTGACTGAAAGGAGGCTATTGTGGTGCTTGAATTTAGGGAGAGAAGGAAAAAAAAGAGGCTGGCTTTGTATTTAAGTTAACATATAGGAGGACTAGGGGTTGTAGTAGCTAAATCAGAACCTATAAGGAACGCACAAATTTAAGAAATAGCAGGATACATAATAAATTTAGTTTTGCATGAATTGAGTTTGTGGTTCTGGAAGGATATTTAGGTAGAGATATTTAATATACATATAGGAAAAATATGTGCCTGAAATCAAGAGGATGAATGGTATTAAAGTCTAGCTTAAGGGAAACGTATAGAAGGAGAGGGAAAGGCAGCAAGGACAGAAGTCTAGCACACACAGTATTTTGAGAAGGTCCAACAGAGAAGAACAGGTTTTGTGACTGCGTAGGCATGATCAGAAAAATTGCAGGATACCGAGTTAGTATAGATCTAATTATTTGCTCACAATTATTCATTTCCTCCCCCACACAATCATGCTCAGCACCATCACGGTAGACAAAGTGCACTCCCTTGCTTAAGCCGATGGATTTTTGGCAGGCATAGAAATATACCACATCTGAACAAAAGCTTTAATGAATGTGCATGAAATGGCTCTGTTTCTTTTCCTTCTGTCCTTTACTATGAAGCCAGATGGTAGGTAATCATTATGAGTCCCAAAATGAGAAGACATATGAAGCCCAGCCAAAGTATAATCAACCTGCAACCCTGTGTAATGTAAACAAGAAATAAATATTTGCTTTATAAGCATTGATTTTGGGAGGCTGTTTTCTGTTGCAGCAAAAATGGACCAATATTGTGGATATTAATAGTGTTGTCCTGGGGGAGATAGTAAAATAGCAGAAATAGGGGGTATCAAATAGCAGAGATGTCACATAGGATGGGAATTGAATATAGTAAGTTTCAAAGATGTGAGCACTACAAGATGCTTGATAAGTATCCAGGATCAGATTTTACCTTTGACTAGGTGATGAAGTTTATTTTGGGCTTTCTCCTTCTTGGTTACCCAAACCCACCCTCTTATTTTTCCTATTCTCCTATCTCCTGGTAGCTCCCAGAAACAAAATCCTCTTTTTCACTCAGTTACCTGTCTTTTGAATTAGTGTCTCCTGGAGATTCAAGAGACTTTGCATCTAAAGTATGTTTAGATTCTGTGAATGACAGTGGGTGAATGCAGGGCATTTAAATTCACAGCTGCCCACCCAGAAGGATGTTCTGCTGTTGGTAGAATTCCTTATTACTTTGATTTTGTAGAGTCTATTTTTCATATCTGTTTAAGATAGTACAAAATCTGAAGGGTTAATCAAGCTGTATACATTCTGTCAAGTCACATCTTATTCAGTGAATGCTCAAGTTCTTTAACTAGGGCATGCTAATTTGAAGGTCAATGCCTTGTGGTTATCTGCAAAAGTCAGTGGTTGCATATCTAAGCTTTATGTTTATATCTAGGCTTAGTGAATGCCTAGATTTTTAGTATAGTGTTTGATACTAGTTAAATCAGAAAATGCTTAAGAAGTATTTAGCACAGTGGTTAGCACATAGTTAGCTCTCAATAAATGTTAGCTATTATTATATTGATAAGGCCATTATAATTACTACACTGTTTCTTAAATTTACTTCTTTGTATATGTAATGGAAGTCCCAACTTAACTCTAAACTTGGATTAAATGTGTTTGGACATGAATGAGCAGGGCTGCTGTGAGGAGTCAATTTGAATGA
Organism: Eptesicus fuscus; assembly: GCF_027574615.1. Lineage (NCBI taxonomy): Eukaryota > Metazoa > Chordata > Mammalia > Chiroptera > Vespertilionidae > Eptesicus > Eptesicus fuscus. The sequence goes on along the minus strand of NC_072480.1, from coordinate 8,868,654 downwards.
ATGAGGGTTTTTAGAAAAATGAGAAACAAAGAGTATATTCTTGTGCTGACAAAATAAGTTAAAGAAGAGAGCTTGGCATCTCTCCCAGCTCTTAGAGACAGCATCCTTACCATGAATGCCAGTCTCTTTGGTGTGACTATGGTTGAAGAGGTAAGACATACTTCATGTGGGTTCTTGGGCAATGGACACCAGTGATGAGAGGATTAAAGCAGAAGAACATGAAAAGATTACTTGAGAATTACTATGAGATTACTCAGAGATAAATATGAATGAGTCTTATGAATGACCACATTTTAATTCCTAGCCTGGTGTAGCCTAAGGCCAAACAGGACTCAGGCTTGGAGTCATATAGTTGGAAAGAAGGCTGTCCTTAAGGAACAGCTATATACTCTCTTGGTAGATTGATTGAGTTCACAATATCTCCACATTTTCTTCACTTCCCCAGTGTTATGTATGAAATTCTATAAATTTGTTACATCCCTTTTTTCAGGGTAAAAATGCACCTCCCCAAAGGGAAAAAAAAAACACCTCACTGTAACTTTTATTATAAGTAATGCTGAATTTACAAAATTAATAAAATAAGGTTTTCAAAAGGCAGCAAGTGTGAGTAGCATGAAAGTACATATTAGGTTTACAAAGTAAGTTAGAGAGTGACTGATAATGGGAATGGGAGGATGAATAAGTCCCAGAACAAATGTTGAAGTCATGATGACAAATTCTGTCAACTTCACAACTATGTTCAGACTCTACATCAACTCTCAATTTAATGACGTAGGAGTATTCATTCTAGTACATAGGCACTGTACCTTTGCTAGGCATGTCAAATAACATAGTACTAGGTGCTGGAAGAGACATATTTTAAACTGAAGTGATTCAGTGTAATGAATGGAGGGTTGGAATACTATACTAGATTCAGCCACATATATATTTTATTTTATATACTAGTGGCCCGGTGCACAAAATTCATGCACATTAAAAGGGGATTAATTAGAGGAAATATTTTAATATTGCTATTTACCCTTTCTCTATAATAGAAGTGTCAGAGATGAAAGAAAATTAGTAAAATATATATGAAAATCTTCCTCCAGAGTCTGGGGCATGCTGCAGGACCCAGAGTCAAGTCCCTGCCCACCTGTGGTGCCTCAAAATTGCAAGAGACCCAGACCTAGCTGGCCCCACCCCCATTGGGTGAGATCCAGACCCGGCCGGCCCCACCCCCAAGCCCCTATAAGGTACCCCATCAAGCCCCACCATGGGGCATAGTCTCAGGTCCCCTGGCCTGGCGCTGAATGGGGGGCACAGCCTCACATCCCCCATCAAGCCTCAACGGGCGGGGGTGGGGGCACAGCCTCAGGTCCCCTGGTGCACCCTCAGGTCCCCTGGCCCAGCTCTGGGTTGGGGGACACGGCCTGAGGTCCCTTGGCCTGGCGCCAGGGTGGGCAGCAAGGCCTGAGGTCCCCCATCAAGCCCCGCCAGGGTAGGGGGTGCAGCCTGAGGTCCCCCAACCTGGGCCAGGGGGGCGTGCCTTGAGGTCTGTTGTTAAGTCCCGCCGGGCGGGGTGTGTGGCCTGAGGTCCCCCATTAAACCCCACTGGGAAGAGGGCACAGTCTCAAGTCCCCTGGCCCAGCTCTGGGAGTGGAATGCAGTCTCAGGGCCCTCGTCAAGCCCTGCCAGGTGGTGGGGGGGGGCAGCCTCAGGTCCCCTAGTGCCAGGGTTGGGGGCATGGCCTGAGGTCCCCCGGCCCAGCACCAGGATGGTGTCACACTTTGAGGTCCCCCGTCAAGTCCCACTGGGCAGGGGGCACAGCCTGAGGTACCTGTCAAGCCCCACTGGGTGCAGGGTGCAGGCTCAGGTTCCCTGCCCTGGCCCAGCTCCACGCAGCCTCAGGTCCCTGTTGATTGCTCCTTAAGGCTTGTTACAGGAACTTGGCCTCCACTGTGGGTGCAGCCATCTTGTGTTATGGAAACCCAACCTCTGCTGTGGGCACCTCCATCTTTGTGATGGTCAATTTGCATATTCTCTCTTTATTAGGTAGGCTATATATATATATATATATATATATATATATATATATATATATAATATATATATATTTAAATTCTATTACATAAGTCTCCTTTTTCCCCCATTGAGTGCCCTCCACCCCCACAACAGCCCCCCAATCTGTGTCCATTGGTTATACTCATATGCATGTATACAAGTCCTTTGGTTGATCTCTTACCCTCTCATCCCCCACCTTCCCTCATAGGTTAGACAGTCTGTTTGATGCTTCAATGACTCTGGTTCTATTTTTGCTCATCCGTTTATGCTGTTCATTATATTCCACTAATGAGTGAGATCATGTGATATTTAGCTTTCTCTGACTGACTTATTTTGCATAGCATAATGCTTTCCAGTTCCATCCATGCTGTTGCAAATGGTAAAAATTCATTCTTTTTTATAGCAGCGTAATATTCCATTGTGTAGATGTACCACAGTTTTGTTTTATTTTAAATTTAATAAATCTTTATTGTTCAGATTATTACAATTGTTTCTCCTTTTCCCCCCCATTTCTCCCCACCACCCGGTTACCATGCCCCCTTCCTTTATCTCCCCCCCGCTGTCCTTATCCATAGGTGTATGATTTTGTCCAGTCTCTTCCCGTATTGCCCACACAGACACCCCTTTCCCCCTGAGAATTATCAATCCACTCCCATTCTATGCCTCTGATTCTATTATGTTCACCAGTTTATTCTGTTCCTCAGATTTTTAATTCACTTGACTTTTAGATTCACTTGTTGATAGATATGTATTTGTTGTTCATAATTTTTATCTTTACTTTTTTCTTCTTTTTCCTTTTTTTAGAGAATACCTTTCAGCATTTCATATAATACTGGTTTGGTGGTGATGAAGTCCTTTAGCTTTTTCTTATCTGTGAAGCTCTTTATCTGCCCTTCAATTCTGAATGATAACTTTGCTGGGTAGAGTAGTCTTGGTTGTAGGTTCTTGCTATTCATCACTTTGAATATCTCCTGCCATTCCCGTCTGGCCTACATAGTTTCTGTTGAGAAATCAGCTGATAATGGTATGGGTGCTCCCTTGTAGGTAACTAACTGTTTTTCTCTTGCTGCTTTTAATATTCTCTCTTTGTCTTTTGCCCTTGGCATTTTAATTATGTGTGGTCCTCTTTGGATTCCTTTTGTTTGGGGTTAAATTTATCGGCCTTTTCCATGAAATTCTTGAAAAACCTTATAACCGTGGTTTTGAACTCTATGTCCATTCGTTTGTTCTCCATTTCTTTCGTTTGGGTTCTGTTTCCTTGCCTCCTCATTTTCGCTGCTTCCCTGAGTTGGTTGGGTAGCTTTGTGTACTAGGTGTCCTATTGGTTCAAGGGGTCAGCCTCCCAGTTACCTGAGGTGGACACTCTTGGTGTACCCCTTTGTGGACTGTGTGTTCTTGATTGTTGTTGGTGTCACTGGGAGGAATTGACCTCCAGGCCAATTGGCTGTGAGGACCCACTGTGTCTATAAAGGAAGAATTGCTGTGCTGGAGACACGTTTATGGGGCAGGACTTGTTACAGTAGGGCTTTGGTGCTCACTGAGTCTGCCTCTTGAATGTGTCCCTTATGAGAGTGGTTGAAATCTGGTGTCGTCTCACACCGACCACTAGATACACTAGTGTCTGGATCTCCAATGGGGTGCAGGTCAGCTACTGTCTGAGGCCACCCAGCAGGAGCTACAACAAGAACTACAGTTTTCTCCTCTTTGCTTGGGCGGTTTTGGAGCAGTCTGACTGGAGCTGCAGTTAATTTGGTTAAGCTGTCGCAGAACAGGCCATTTATATGCAAAAGCCGCTGTGTGGAGCCTGGGCGGGTTTGTAGAATGTGCGGGGCGGGGTATCAGGGTGGGGTGGGGTCTCAGGGTGTCATTAGGCTAGGGCGTGGCAAACAGTGATGGCTGCCGTCAGCCGTCTCCGTCTTTCCGTGTTTCCAAGTCCCTGCGTCCCGTGCTCCAGCGCAGTAAACAATGATTGCTGGGTGCACCTCTGCAAAAAAGTCACTCTCACTTTCCGACCCGATGGCCGAGAGTCCAGCTTCTCCCCATAGGTGTCTGGATCCCCCGCTTGTCCCCAGAAATTGGATTTCAGAGTGATCAGGAGCTTGTCTCCCTTTGGGTTGAAGAAAAGCCGCACACCCAGTCGCCCGCCACCAGCCCAATTCATGCGCCTCCGTACCTCAGCTTTTCAGCGTTTGTGCTCCTTTCTCTTCTTTGTTGTAAATCTTCCACTCAGCCAGCTTTCCCGTGGTTCTGAGTGGTAGCGTTTTGTCTTTTAGTTGTATTTTTGAAATTGTTGTGCGAGGCGGCAGTTTAGTTGTTTAACTTTGCCGCCATCTTGGTTCCTTCAGTTTTTTAATCCACTCATATGCTGATGGGCATCTAGGCTGTTTCCAAATCTTAGCTATTGTAAATTGTGCTGCTATGAACATAGAGGTGCATATATCCTTTCTGATTGATGTTTCTGTTTTCTTGGGATATATTCCTAGAAGTGGGATTACTGGGTCAAATTGGAGTTCCATTTTTAATTTTTTGAGGCGACTCCATACTGTTTTCCACAGTGGCTTCACCAGTCTGCATCAACAAAATAAGAAAGTCCACTACATGGGAGAACATATTTGCCAATTTTATCTCCAATAAGGGTTTAATCTCCAAAATTTATAGGGAACTCATACAACTTAACAAAAGGAAGATAAACAATCCAATCAAAAAAGGGGCAAAGGACCTAAATAGACAGTTTTCAAAAGAGGAAATACAGAAGGCTGAGAAACATATGAAAACATGCTCAAAGTCACTAATCATCTGAGAGATGCAAATCAAAACAACAATGAGATACCATCTCACACATGTCAGAATGGCTATCATCAACAAATCAACAAACAGCAAGTGCTAGAGAGGATGCGGAGAAAAAGGAACACTCTCACACCACTTGTATCTTTTGACTTTGAAGTTCACCTGTGTGGTGGATATGGAGATGCCCTACCAAGACCCCCTTCAAAGGAGGACTTGTTGCTCCAGCTCTGGTGTCTTCAGATGTCATCCTCTTTAAGGATTGCCTCAGCTCTAGAGAGCTGCCTGACCAGGGTCACTTTCTAGAATGGCCCACCTCCAGAAACTGACTGAAGTGGACATTCTAGCCATGTCAGCTCAACATGAGATGACTCTAATGGGCTGTGTTAGCTGTGGGTCAGCCAAGGCTAACATTGGGCTTGCTTCACAGCTTGACTTATTCCTCTGCTCACTCCTATTTTTTCCCCTCACTTCACAGATATTGGTCCCTAGATGCTCCCTAATAAACACCCAGCTCAGAGTCTGCTTACTACATAACCTCACCTGGGAAACTCTGATAATTACCTTCCAGTTTTTAACAGGAGAAATCACCTTGTCAAGTCCTTTAGCTCCTCATTATTAAAGAATCAGTGGTACCCATAAATTTGGATTGCTTACCTAACATTATATAACTCATTCCATAATTTAGACCATTGGATTCCTCATCCTTCTGAGGAAATAGTATGGTTTTATTTTTTCCATTAGATAAGAAGAGCCATGTAATTGCCCATATCTTCCTTTTGTCTTCATTTCATGGAAGCTCAGATACAAATTCAGAAATAAATTATAACAACTGTGTAATATATTTATATTTATATCTGAATATATTTATTTTACTCTCCTCCATGTCATGATCCAACCTCCTAATTTCTCTTTGCCCTGGTATTGTTTTATTTATATTTTATCCTGTTATTATGTTTCTGCTTCAGATTACTAAAAATTATTTTTTTTAGAATGAGTCAGGATAGGGTAAAATAAGTGAAAATTTAAATACATAGAGGCTTGATTCAGTATTCTTTATACCAAGCATCCTATTCCTAATCTTCATTTGCAGTTAGATAGCATTACAAGAACATTTCCATCTAATTATAAAATGAATGGACTAAACACACAGAAGGTCTGGTTTGAATAAAAATTATATACAAGATACCTGTTAAATAACTAATGCCTATTAGAACTTCTGATTTTTGAGATAGAAAATGGTAATGCAATTTATGATTTATGATTCCTTTGTAAACATTTTTTAAAGATGAGTACCTATCTGACAGATAACGTTTAATCATTCTCCAAGTAGTTTTATTTTTTTGACAGCCACTCATGTTATGTATTATAAACCTCTATTTTATGGTCAACATAGGTCATTGCTCATAGCTATACATTGAGGTAGGAACAGCCCTGTCTTTCTGGGATATTTTAAAAATTAAGCCCTCTGTCTAATTTATTTTAAAAAAGCCAAATACAGGATTTCAGTGTTATTATAAAAATAACATGGTAGCCAGTGTCTACATATTCTCATTCTAATGCCTTCAAAATACCCATCTCTTGTTTTATGTATTTGTGACATTTGAAACAGCAATTAATGACTCTGAATCCTTCCCTCTTCTCCCATTATCTTGTGAACATTCTTCTCTCATAATTCTGATCCCACTCTGCCCTCTGTGGTGATATCCCTAAGCCCATAAATCAGTGGCTTCTTCATATCTCACTTTTAAGGCAGGCCATGGATCTTGTTCAATTCAGGTCTCTAAATTAAAGGAATTTTGTATTTGTGCTTCCAGTGAAAAAAAGTCCAAAAAGTGTCTCAGCAGGCCATTCTGCAGCTAAACCCAAGCTCAAAGCTCAGAGACCTCATTCCAAATTAACCATCCCCTGACAAGCCTTTAGTTTATAAAAGCTTCCTTATCTTTCATGGGCAGCATGTATGTGCATGGGATTTGGTTATTGTGCTTCTTAGTGGAAGCTTTTTAAAAATAATTATATTTAAAAACTATATGTCTGGAAGACAGGAAAGACAAAAACAGGCTCTGGAAGAAGTAACATACTGACCTGTACTCCCAGTAGAGGGACTTTCCCTTTTGCCTCCACAGAGTAGTAACTTCTGTGTGGAGATTTATAACTTTCTAAAACTTTTCTTGTATGATATATCAGCCCTGTTTGTCTTTCAAAGATATCTAATTTCTTCCTACTTGAGCAGATATTTTTCTCAAAATTATAGCTGTGGTTTTGGTTCCTGAAGTAATTTATTCCTATTGAAACAAGTATTATTCACATATCCTTATCATTCACATATATACTCAACAAACCTGTTTGAATCTGCTGAGAGCCAAGTGCTAGCTAGAATGTAAGCTTCATGAGAGCAGGGGCCTTGACAGTTAGATTATAGCTATATCTTTAGTGCTTAATACTATGGCTATCACCGAATAGTATTATAGTACCTTTTGTGTCAATGATTACTAGTTGCCCACACCAGCATCCACTTTCCTTCTTTAGCTAACAGAACCCTGATTTTGAGCTAAGTACACCTTGCAGCTAGTATGGCCATACGGTTTTGTTCAGGTCTATGACATTAAGAAACCACTTAAAGGAGGTTGGTTCAGCTGCAGAGTTTTCTTTTGATCCATTTCTTTACCTCCTCTTCTAGTTTATAATCTAGATTGTTTCTCCCCCACCCCCACTAATTTGATTGAGGAATAATTGAGTAATATGTACAAATCTTAATCATGTAGGTAAATGGATTTTTACATGTGCATACACTCAAAAAAATCACTACCTAGATTAAGAGAGAAAATATTCCTAGCACCTCAAAATGACCATAATGACCATCTTAGTTAATAACCTTCCCAAAGGTAATCACTACCATTGTATATTAGTTTTGCCTGATTTTGAACTTCAAATAAGTAGAATCACTTAGTCAATCAGAAAGATTCCTATCAGGAGACAGAAATTACACCAGTAATTTTAACAGGGAAAATTTAATATAAATAATTGTTAGCTAGTAAAAGGTAGTTAGCCACGAAAATGGGCAAAAGAGGATTCTAAGCAGTATAGAAATAGCAAATACTTCTACAGAAGTATCTATTACTTAGGGCTTCACAAATCAAGAAAGACACTAGAAATTTAAAGAGGGCTTCACCCTTATCTCAGAGATTCAGACTTGGTTGGAAAGAGCTTAGCTCTCACAGGAACAAGAAGCAACTAAGATATGTGCCCTTGACCAGAATCGAATGCGGGACCTTCAGTTCACAGGCGGATGCTCTATCCACTGAGCAAAACCGGCTAAGGCCCCTTCCTAGTTTTTGGTGTGCATGACAGCTGTCATATTGGCATGTGAGTGGCCTGATAGTGCTTACATCGACAGTACGAAAGACCTATGCAGGCCTGTGTCATCCAACCAAGTTTCTCCACTAGCAGGCTGGCCATATCTATGGGCCAACTGTAGCTTCTAGTTTACAGCAAGGTTATTAGTCACCAGAAGGCTACTTTATAGATTTTCTGTAACAAAAGCTAAAATCAGATGAACTTAAAACTTGTTGAAATATTTAGATGTTTATCATTTAACCTAGCAATGCTCCAAAGCCTTTAAGTTACTAAAAACCTAGGAAAATTATGTATAGGCATATGGGGCTGGAGAAAAGGTGGAGGGAGGTTGGGGACCAGGCCCATATCCTTTTCTAAGACTGAAGTTCCCAGGCTTCTAGTTGCTTGGATTTAAAACTCCAAATTTTCCTTAGAGATAACATGCTAAGGCTTTGGTGATAATGAGTTCAGCTTCTGATAGTAGCAGGACTGTTAGGTAAGAGTTTGCAGTAAAGAAAGTTGTTCTTAAGGAAGGGTGGTGGTGTCTAGTAAGATGCATTGGAGAGGTGAGATGGCTAATGGCTGTGAGACTAGTCTGTCAACCTCAATAATAGAGACTGAAGAGGGAACTAGGGTTCCAGCAAATTGGAGTAGGGCAGAATAAAGTGGTACCAGTGTCAATTAAAAGGGAGATTGGCTTACCTTCCATCACAATTGTTACCGAAGGCTCTGTCCTGGTGATGTAAGTCTGTGGAGCCCTGTCAGAGCCTGGGCAGCTTCAGGAGGTCTGGGAGCTCCAAACTGGATTCAGAGGGTGGCCTCTCTGGACTGGCTGAGGTCTGATCTGGAGGGGCCATACTGCAGTCTGATTTCTAATGGCTTTCCCTACTGCATCCTGGGCAGGGCCCAGGTGGAGGTCTCATATTTGGGCAGGACTTGGCCCAGTGTCCTTCCTTGTTGCATTTGAAGTGTGGGCCCAGAGGAAGCTTAGCCCCTCACTTACCCTTGCTTGGAGGACAGGCACTTTGGGGTTTGTGAGAGTGGTAGCTAGGAGCTGAAAGCCTCCTTCTGGGTCTCAACTGTGGTCTGATCTCATCTTTGTTTTTATATCTGGGTCTCCTCATCTCTATTATTAAAGACCTTAAAGGCCAGATTAACAAGGTCTTTTTGAGGGATTTGCAGCATTTGTCAGGGGCTTATTGGGATATAAAATGGGTGTTAAGAAGAAGGGCTTTCTCTGGGGAGGTGTGGTCCAAGATGGTAAATTTCTGGAAGGCCTTCATGAGTTGGGAGAGGAAGAGAGCTGGATTTTCATTAGAGCCCTGAGTGATGTTATGTCTGTTATAGTTGACCGCCTTATGGGACGTCTTTTTTAGTCTGGCAATTAGACAGGTGATTATATGCCTACAGCATCAGATCCCTGGAGAATTAACCTGATAGTTTCATCTCAGATCAGTTCAGGGGACTGCATCAGTGTCAACTGGGTTGGCTACAGCATCCTAGCTATGGAGGGCATTGGCATGGACCTCAGCTGCTAGCCCAATGCATTCCTTCTCTGAGGTGAGAGAGGAGGACAGGATGACATAGATGTTGTGCCATGTCAGATTATAGGACTGGGTCAGGTACTCAAATTCCTTAGTAAAGGTGGTTGGGTTGGTGGAGAAAGACCCAAGATGCCTCTCAATCTATGTGAGGTCAGACATGAAAAATAGATGTGTACCCGGACAATATCCTCAGCCCTGGCCACCTCTTGGAGGGGAAGGATGGGGGCTTGAGGCTGTCCAGGAATGAGTAAGAGGTGTGCTCAGGAATACCTTCCTGGGGGGACAAAATGGCAGCAGAGTAGAAGGATGTGTCCCGAGCCTTGTCCTAGAGCAGACAGAAAGAGCAACTAAATCGAATAACATCCACCACTAATTGGCGAAGTAGACTCAGCTGGTGAGACAATTTGTATCCGGGAAGGGCAGAGGACACCTGGAGAATGGTAAAATTCAGGGATCTGGGCTGGGGAGAGCTGCAGAACCTCCAAGCCCAGAGGGTCGGGGAGAAATCGCACAGCACTGAGGTGCATCTCTAGGGTCAGGCACAGCATCTGACTGTGGAAAGGAGGTCCATGGGACTGCTGGTGGCAGGGAATTCTAGATCTGAGTCCACAGTCAAGACAGACTGAATCCAGAGGGGGCATTCGGGACAGCTGCCCAGACTGCTCAGAGCCTGGAAGAGAGGGGCTCGCAGAGGCGCAGCTCTCTCCCCTCTCTGTGGTCTTTGCTTTTCTTCACTGAACCTAGCTTATAGGACCTTTCGGATATGGACACTCGCCTGTGCCTGGGATGCAGGAGAAGGTGCGGACTTGTGGAGTCTAGGGAGAGGCTAGGGTGAGGAGATGGCCCAGGAGAGGTCCTTGTGAGTCTGGCACTGAGTCATACCTGACGCGCAGAACCTGAGTAGCCATTTTCTTCTGAAGAGATAGCCCTGCCCTGCAGTCTTCAGGCAACCAATAAAGCCACACCCAGATTATACCCTGAGTGATATAAAGGGAAAAAAAAAAACTGAATAGTCCCTGAGAGTCCATAGGGACTGGCCTAAAGACAGACCTTCAGTCCCAGCAACAGGAAGCTGAGAAGCCACAGACAGTACAGAAGAGTGGAATCTTAAACCAGCCAAAGGAACGGCATTTCACTTTTTCATTTTTATTTTATTTTATTATTATTTTGTTAACTCTTTTTTTTTTTAACTTTTTCTTTATTTTCCTTTTTATCATTTGTTTCTTTATCTTCTATTTCTTTTTGCACTATTTTTCCATCATTCTAAATTATTTTATTTGTTTTATCCTAATTTTTAAACATTTTTAAAAATTTTATTATTATTATTATTTTCTTCTCTTTCTCTTTTTTCTTATACACTCATCCTCTTTCTACTTCCTCTATACTGAACTGAGGTCCTCCCCATATTCATCCAATTCTTAACCTTACTTTTTGTATATAAGATTCTACCCCCACCCTCTTTACTGGGAATTTGGTGTTTGTATGGTTTTGTATACCTGTCTGTTCTCTGGTGTTTTCTCCATATATATATATATTTTTTCTTTTACTTCCTTTTTCTTCTGTTTCTTTTCTCTCATACCATTTTTTCTCTCTTCGATATCATTTGTGCTCTTTTCTCTTCCCTAATTCTCTTTTCTCTGGTGGTCACTTCTATTGGAGTTATCGGTGTTGCGAGTACATTCGTGTTTTGTTCTCTATGTCGTGCCTTGTCAAGGTAAATTTTATCCAGTTTGGCCAATGTGCTAGAGAGCGAGCCACATAACCAGATACCTGGAGAGGAGACTCCATCCACAAACAGATCAGTAACACTATAAACCCAACTACAGAGGCAGGAAGAAGGAGGAAGTAAGGGAGAGATCGTGAGTGAATGAGGGAGCAAAAGAAGAGTGTGTGGTCATGAGGTGTGTGTGTGGGGGGGGGGGGGGAGTGAGGCACAGATAGATCCTGCAGGACCTTCAGGGGCAGGCTGACCGGGCTTGCCTAACTAGGCAGCCTCTGCTACCGTTACAAATAGTCCCGGAGGAGTGGGATCTTTCTCAGAGGCCTCGCTTTTTTAAAGGGGAGAGCTGCTGTGACTAGGAGCCCAGCCTCACCTCCACCCAGGGTGCCTTCAGATATCACCCGGGACTCTACAGCCACCCCCTCCAGGGAACTGCTACCTTGGCTGTGGTCCCACAGTCACCGAGACTCCAGCCACCCCAGGTGCAGGCTCCTGTGAGTTCGGAAGAGCGTTCCCCTCTGACTACCCCAATGCTTCAGCCCAGGACACTGTGAACACATGAGCAGCAGTCACATGAGCAGCCCACTCCTGTCCAAGGAACAGCAGCCCCTGAGAGCAGCCCACCCCAGGCCAAGGAGCAGCAACCATATACACAGCTCACCCCCACCCGAGGAGCAGCAGCTGAACAAGCAGCCTGCCCACATCCAAGGAGCAGTAGCTGCACGCAGACCGCACTCGTCTGAGGGGCAGCAGCCACGTGAGCAGCCCTCCCCCATCTGAGGAGCAGCAGCCGCACACAACCTTTGCCCATCTAAGGAGCAGCAGCCATGTGAGCAGCCCATCCCCATCTGATGAGCAGCAGCTGCATGAGCAACTCGACCCCATTCAAGGAGCAGCAGTTGTGCGAGCAGCCCCCTCCCCCTCATACATGCAGTGCAGCCTCGTGTGCAGCTCACCCCTGTCCAAGGATCATCAACCTCATGATCAGCCTCCCCACTTCTGAGGAGCAGCAGCTGCCTGAGCAGCCAGCCCCTGTCCGAGGAGCAGCCACTGCATGAACAGCCCACCCCCATCTGTGGAGCAGAAGCCACACAAGCAGCCTGGCCCCGTCCCAGGAGCAGCAGCTGCAGGCAGCTCACTTTGGTCCGAGGAGCAGCAGCCTCATGAGCAGCCCACACCCTACCAAGGAGCAGCAGTTACACAAGCAGCCTTCCCCAACCAACCAGAGGAGCAACTACTGCTGTGAACAGCACTCACCAGAGGATCCACTGCCAACTGAGGAGCAGCTGCTGCCTGAGGAGCCATTGCCACCCAAGGAGCAGCCCCTGCACAACTCAACAAATAGGTATTCCAGTGAGAACAAAAATGGGTAGACAAGGAAACCCCCAAAGGAAAGAAAAGTAGAAATCATTAGAAAAGCAGCTACGTGAAATGGAGGCATGCAATTTGTCAGAAAAGGAATTCAGAATAAGGGTCATACAGTTCATAAGCCAGATGGATAAAAAAAATCAACAACTTATGTAAGAATCAAGAAGAAATGAAGAGTGATACAGCTGTAATCAAAAACATCATGGAAAGTTTCAACAGTAGACTAGGAGAAGTGGAGGACCGAATTAGAGAATTAGAAGACAGAGAAGCAAAACACACCCAAACTGAACTAAAATTGCAGAAAAAAATTAAAAGACAACAGGAGAGCCTAAGAGAGCTTTGGGACGACATGAAATGAAGCAACATACAAATAATAGAAGTGCCAGAACAACAGGAAGAGGAACAAGAGTTAGAAAAACTATTTGAAGAAATAATATCAGAAAACTTCCCCAATGTGGGGAAGAAAAAAGTCACACAAGCACAGAGTCCAAACAAGATGAATTTGAAAGACCCACACCAAGGCACGTCATAATTACAATGGGAAATATTCAGGACAATGAGAGAATCTTAAAGTCTGCAAGAGAGAGACAGAAAGTTACGTACAAGGGATCTTCCATTAGATTATCAAATGATTTCTCAACAGGAACACATCAGGCCAGAAAATAATGGAAGAAAATTTATAAAGTGATGCAAAGCAAGGGACTGAATCCATGAATACTCTATCCAGCAAGGCTATCACTCAAAATTGAAGGGGAAATAAGGAGCCCCACAGACAAAAAAAGTCTAAGGGAATTTATCACTACCAAGCCAGCAATGCAAGAAATGCTAAAGGGACTGGTGTAAAAAGAAGAAATAAAAAGGTAAGAAGGAACAGAGGCACAAAAAATAAAAATGGCTACAAACAAGTAACTATCAATAATAACTTTAAACATCAACAGACTAAATGCTCCAATCAAAAGCCATTGAGTGGCTTAATGGATAAAAAAACATAACCCATATATATGCTGTCTACAGGAGACCCATTTCAGAACAAGGGATTCACACAGACTGAAAGTGAAGGGATGGAAAAATATCTATCAGGCAAATGGAAATGAAAAATAAACTGGGGTAGCAAAACTTATATCTGACAAAATAGACCTCAAAGTGAAGGCCATAACAAAAGATAAAGAAGGCCACTTCATAATACTAAAGGGATCAATACAACAAGAGGATATAACTCTGATAAACATATATGCACCCAATGCAGGAGCATCCAAATACATAAAAAAACTCCTGGAAGATATGAAGGGAGAGATTGACAACAATACAATCATAGTAGGGGACTTTAATACACCACTGACATCACTGGATAAATCCTCTAGACAAAAAATCAGCAAAGAAACAGCAATCTTAAATGACTAACTAGACAAAATGGACTTAATTGGCATCTTCAGAACATTTCACCACAAGGCCACAGAATATACGTTCTCAAGTGCACATGGGACATTTTCAAAGATAGACCACATTAGGTCACAAACAAAGTCTCTCCAAATTCAAGAAGATTGAAATCATATCATGCATCATCTCAGACCACAATGGCATAATATTAGAAATAAACTACAATAAAAACAATAAAAAAATTCAAACACTTGGAAGCTGAATAGCACGCTATTAAACACTGATTAGGTTACCAAAGAGGTCAAAGAAGAAATAAAAAATATCCTGGAAACGAATGACAATGACAACACAACAATCCAAAATCTATGGGATACAATGAAAGTAGTCCTGAGAGGGAAGTTTATAGCTCTCCAGGCTTACCTCAAAAAACAAGAAACAAACAAAAAAAAACAAAAAAATGGTAGTAAATCATCTAACTCTACAACTTAAAGAATTAGAGAGCAACAAGAAAAGCCCAGAGTGAGCAGAAGGAATGAGATAATAAAGACCAGAGCATAAATAAGTGATAAAGAGACCAAAAAAAATAAAAAATACAAAGGTTAATGAAACCAAGAGATGGTTCTTTGAAAAGATAAACAAGATTGATAAACCTCTAGCCAGGCTCACCAAGAAGCAAAGAGAGAAGACCCAAATAAACAAAATCAGAAATAAAAGAGGCAAAATAACAACAGACCCCATAGAAATGCAAAGGATTGTTAAAAAATACTATGAACAACTCTATTCCAACAAACTAGACAACCTGGAGGAAATGGACATATTCCTAGAAAAATACAACCTTCCAAAACTTAATCAGGAAAAATCTAAAAATCTCAATTGGTTGATAACTATGGAAGACATTGAAACAATCATCAAAAAGCTTCCAGTAAACAAAATCCTGGGGCCAGATGGCTTCACAGGGAGTTTTACCAAACATTCAAGGAAGAACTAAAACCTATCCTCCTCAGACTATTCCAAAAAATTCAAGAGGAAGGAACACTTCCAAGCTCATTCTATGATGCCAGCATCACCCTAATACCAAAACCAGATAAAGACAACACAATGAAAGAGAATTACAGGCCAATATCCCTCATGAACATAGATGCCAAAATCCTCAAAAAAATTCTAGCAAATCGGATCCAGCAGTACATCAGAAAGTTCATACACCATGACCAAGTAGAATTTATCCTGGGAATGGAAGGTTTGTACAATATCCACAAATCAATAAATGTGATACATCACATAAACAAATTGAGAGATAAAAATCACATAGTCATATCAATTGATGCAGAAAAAGCATTTGACAAAATCCAACACCCTTTCTTGATAAAAACTCTCAGCAAGGTGGGAATAGAAGGATCATACCTCAACATAATAAAAGCCTTATATGACAAACTCACAGCCAACATCATACTCAATGGGCAAATCTAAAACCATTTCCCTTAAGAACAGGAACAAGACAGGGATGCGCACACTCACCACTCCTGTTCGACACAGTACTGGAAGTACTAGCCATTGTGATCAGAGAAGAAGAAATAAAAGGCATCCAAATTGGAAAAGAAGAAGTAAAACTGTCCTTTTTCACAGATGGCATTATACTGTATGTAGAAAACCCTAAAGACTCCATCAAAAATAATTATTAGACTTAATAAATGAATTTAGCAATGTGGCAGAATACAAAATTAATGCCTAGAAATCTATGGCATTTCTATACACCAAAAATGTACTTACATAAAGATAGACGAAAAAAACAATTCCATTTACCATCACACCAAAAAATTAAGATACCTAGGAATAAACTTAATTAAGGAGGTAAAAGACCTGTACTCAGAAAACTATAGGACACTGAAGAAAGAGATAGAGGAAGACATATACAGATGAAAGAACATACCGAGTTCATGGATTGGTAGAATCAAAATCATTAAGATGTCCATACTACCCAAAGCAATCTATAGATTCAATGCACTCACCATCAAAATATCAACGCCATATTTCACAGATCTAGAATAAACTCTCCAAAAATTCATCTGGAATAAAAAAGGACCCCGAATAGCTGCAGCAATCCTGAGAAAGAAAACAAAGTAGGTGGGATCTCAATACCAGATTTCAAGCTGTATTACAAAGCCACTGTTCTCAAAACAGCTTGGTACTGGCACAAGAACAGACATATAGATCAATAGAATAGAATAGGGAACCCAGAAATTGACCCAAATCGCTATGCTCAATTAATATTTGACAAAGGAGACAAGAACATACAATGGTGTTGATGAAAATACCTTGGCGGCTGCATTGACTGGCAGTGGCTGCCACAACGGGGTGATGGGGCTGGCGCCTTCCCCTGATCAGCCCGGTCACCTCCCGCAAAGGGAGGCCAGACTGCCAACAGGGAGAGGGCCTAAGCCATCAGTAGGACATCCCCTGAGGGCTCCCAGTATGTGAGAGGGGGCAGGCTGGGCTAAGGGACCCCTCCCCAGTGCACGAATTTCATGCACCAGGCCTCTAGTATGAAAAATAATGTACAACATAAACTGATGAACAAAAACATATCCAGATATAGAGAAGCATCTTTCAGACTGTCAAACCTCAGAGGGAAGGTAGGGGAGGGTGGGGGTAAGGGGGCGAGATTAACCAAAGGACTTATATGAATGTATATAAGCCTAACCAATGGACACAGACAACAGGGGGGTGAGGGGATGAGTGGGGTGTTTGGGGAGCAATGGGAAGATAAGGACACATATGTAATACCTTAATCAATAAAATAAAATAAAATAAATTTTTAAAAAATGAGGCGTGCTAAGTAAAGGTGTTGAGGGGGTTGATGAAGAGCTGGAGTCCAAGGACCGGGGGGCAGTTGGAGGAGGGACATAAGGAGGTGGGTTCATGGGACCAAGAGGGGAATGAAGAATCAGAGATGAGAAGGGTTAAAGGGAGGGAATGCGGGACCTGACTGGTCGGGAAAGGATCGAGCAGAAACCTCAGGGTGGAAAGGTCCAGGGTTGGCAGAAGGGGGCTTTGGGTGGAGAAGTAGGATTTGATAAGTAGAGAAAGTTTGAGAAAGAAGGATGATTGCAGAGTATAAAGAAGGCCTGGACATAGGGGATCTCTGACCACTTTCCATTGCAGTGACAGAAATTGTCTAAGTCCTGGAGAATGTTAACATTCAAAGTTCTATTCTTAGGCCAATGTGAATGAATAATTTAGATCGTGGATAAGGCGCTTTGACTGGACCTCCAAGGAAAGGCCAAGTATGTTAAGATTACGAAGGAGACATCCCAGAGGAGTGTTGTTGTTGTTGTTTTTTGGGGGGTGGGAGACAGAAAAATAATTCCCTGTGGTGTAAATTAGGAAAAGGAAGTAAGCAACAAAAGGAGACCTAGGAAGCAAGACTAGAGGGAGGGTGTCCCCGCTGTCTTGTCAAGCTCTGTAGAGAGCATTAATTGGGTCTCTGTTTTCTATTTTCCCTCACCAGGGTGATTTAAACTATGTATTCTCAGGTTAGGGAGGGGAGATATAAGCTATTTGCTTTCAAGTGTCCTTGGTTGGTGAAGATAACATTTTGTGATTCACAAGCTCGCTGTAAGTTGTTCAACTTGTTCAGCCTTGCTAAATTTTCTTGTCTCAGTTTCCCTGTTCCACTTGCCCAGGAATTTTCCTAGCTTCTTACTATGCTGCTAAATTTGGAATTGCTACTCTTTTATTTATTGATAAATGCTTTTAATATGTAAAATGATAATTTGTGATGTGTTAGGTCTGATCAAATAATTGAATTGATACCCCCACCCCTGGGAACTGACCTTTAGGCCACTTCACAATGGACACTCCCTTTCACTTAGACCACATGCCACTTGCTAAGACCACATTCCACTTACTAAAATCATTCTCTCTCCCCTGTGGACCTTCCCAGCATCTGGACCTGCATAGGGAATTCTTGACTTAGAAAAAGCCCACCTAAAAACTTCTGACTCCTGTTTTTGAGGGCTGGTGCCACTTTGGGGCTCAGCCCATCTGGTATTCAGATGACCTAATAGATTTATAATCACTTATCACTTTGGCCTGTGGTTTCCTCCTTTGGCAAGCCTAACATTTGGTGTCAAAAAACAGGAAGGTTCCATGGGAAAGGAGAGCCATCGCCTTGGCTTCGGGCACCCTGAGTTTGCTACTCAGAGAGCAGTAGGCAGCAGCAGCTCATCCTGGGCTTACCTCAGAATCCTACTTGGGTGACTCTATGCCAGCCTCAATTAGGCCTCCCTCCCTTATGGACCCTACCCCTTCTCCATTGCTGACCCTCCATCCCATACTGGCCAATCTTCTCTAGGTGAGTGACATTCCCTAATTTCCCTGTCTCGAGTCTTCTGTCCACTCACTCTCACTGACTTCTCAAAAGCCTCTGGTCTCTAAAGTCCTAGCGCTAGGCCGGAAGACTGCTCAGCCATCAACTTTGGGTCCTTCTGAATTGGGGGTGCACAATCCGGAGGGTCACCCCCTAATTTCTCATGGTGGTTTGTTTAGCAGTGAGGACAACTGCCCTAAACAGTCACATTTTAATTTGTGATCTCTCACTCACCCTTCCTCTCTTGTGGGCCATGCTACACTCTTTCTGCACATTCATGCCCAAGCCACTCATTTATTTTTATGACACTGTCTGGCCACAATATAAACTAGATAATAAGTCTTAATGACCTGAAAATGGCACTTTCAATTTTAACACATTGTGCAATTTAGATAATTGCTATCACCACAATGGAAAATGGTCCTAGTAAGCTAAAGCAACCCCACCCAGACTCTCTCCTGTCGCATAAGTCCTTAGATTGAAGTCTAGACTTTCTTTATTTCCACTGTGCATTCACAGCCTCAACAGGTCTTCCTGCTTTGTATTTAGGAACTTATCTTCCCTTGTCTAGCCTTCTTAAAAACCATGCACTACAAAGGACACCAAGTAGGGAAAGATCCCATAATATAGGGAAATAACAAAGTAGACCAAGAGGCCAAGGCAGGAGCTTAGAGGAAGCCTCCATCTCCTCAACTCTTAGGTATACCTCATATAACACACAAATACACTCCAGAGAAACTTCAGTCCCTATTAACCCTTGGGGACACTCAGGAAGATCCATGGTTAAAATTTCAGGGAAAATATATCCTTCCCCAGGGACAGACCTGAGATATCTTATGGGCTATTCACAATTCCCTACATATAGGATACAGACCACTTTTACAACTTCCAAGACCCCTCATCACATATCTTAGCCTAACCTCCCTACTGCAAGATA
The DNA here is from genome assembly GCF_027574615.1 of Eptesicus fuscus. Classification (NCBI taxonomy): domain Eukaryota; kingdom Metazoa; phylum Chordata; class Mammalia; order Chiroptera; family Vespertilionidae; genus Eptesicus; species Eptesicus fuscus. The sequence continues at coordinate 8,849,182 of NC_072480.1, read as the reverse complement.
TCACCAAAACCTGTTCTACTTGTAACTCAGCATCTCCCCAAGGACAGGTTAGATTAGACCTCTTTTTTTCGCCACTCATCAGACAAGGGGACAAATCCCTGGACAAGACTGGCAAATTGACTTCACTGGCATGCCTCCTATTAAAAGAACCAAATATTTCTTACCCCTTATAGATACCTTCTCAGGCTGGGTAGAAACATTCCCCACTAGATCTGAAAAGTCCTCTGAGGTCACACAAGGTCTCATTCAGCATATCATTCCAAGATTTGGCCTACCCACCTCATTACAACCAGATAATGAACCTACTTTCATATCTCAAATAACTCAACAGGTCTCCTCCACTCTGAACATCCAGTTGTACTTACCACCACCACCCCCACTGGCCCCAATCTTCAGGAAAGATAGAAAAGACAAATTTCTTCATTAAGTCTCACCTAACTAAATTAACTCTGAAAACTAAAGAACCTTAAACTACTCTCCTTCCTCTAGCCCTTATACATATCATAGCAACCCCCTTTATACCCTCCTTTCTTAGTCCCTTTGAACTCATGTATAGAAGACCCTTCTTATTAGGCTTCCCTTTCACAGGGACCCCTCTAGGAAACTATGTCCCCCATTTTAAATCTCATCAGACAATTATTGAGAAAACAAGCTGATCATGTCCTCCCTAGACTTTCTATGAGAGACATCCTCCCTATTCCTCTACAGCCAGGGGACTGGGTCCTCCTAAAGGAAATCCATCCATCCATTAAATAATTTATATCCCTGATGGAAAGGCCCTCACCTTATAACTACCCCAACTGCAGCTAAACTATTGGGACATACCCCAGGGTTCCACCTTTCCAGATTAAAACCCATCCTAGAAGCACCTCCATTACATGAACTGGAGTCCCCTAAATATCACAGCCACCATTTCAGGCTCACAGGACTCCACCCTACCTACATCCCAGAAGAAGAGGATGAATGAGTGAGCATTCCTACATGTGCCCCTATGTACCAACCCTGATTTCCCTGAAAGCCCACCTCCTCTCCAAATACTCCAGGTCCTAGCTACTGCCCTTCTCCTTTTGCATCAGGATTCTCACCTTTCTATGGGACTTCCTCCTACAAGGAGACTTTGATTATCCATGGAACAAGATTTCCTTCTTTCTAGATCCCTAACATATCATTTCCCCCCTTGGGACAATCCTGACCCTGGAAGTGGGGATTAGCTCTCCTCCTCATCCTATTCCAACCCTCCTCTCCTACACCCAGGAACTTTCTCACCTCCACTCATCTCCAACGAACATGTAGCCTTACCCATTCCCTCCTAAACCAGACAAATCCAACCTTTTCCAGGAATTGCTGGCTCTGGAAAAGTGTAGCTTAAATCCTCTCCTCTTTAGTGTGTACTACCATCCTTATACCAATCAAGAGATAGAATCAGGCAAAAATCACTAGATTATAAAAAGGAAAAGGGAACTATGTTTCTCAAAAAGGCAGACACCCTTCTAGGTAGTTATCCTACAGCCCAGGCAAATCAAGCTTCCCCTCTTTTCTGTACTTACATTCTATCTCTTACTAAGGAGCTTCTTCCTCCATCCTGATCACAGGTCTCACTCTACAAACCCCTCTAATTGCCCAAGCCCCTTTATGCTTTGTAAGGTGACAGGACAACATAACAATAGACCATCTCCCATCATCAGCTTGCAACACCACAGTAAACCTAGAAGTACCAAACAGCCATTGATCCCAATGGGTTGACTACCAGGTCCCCCCAGAAGCCAATGGTTATTTCCTACAGCTGGTCCATTTTCCTTATCCAACCATCCAGGCCCAAGGCTTCACCTGCTCTTTTCCCTCTTTCACTTTTCCCTTGGATAACAGGCCATTCTAGCATTCCCACCCACTTTCACTGCAATAGAATATCTACTACTCATCAGTTACCTCTTATCAATAGTGCCATGACGACTACCCTCTTGGTTTGTAGTGCAGAACTGGAAAAATGAAACTCATACCCTTTAGTTCACCTCTTCTCTCTACCTATCAACTGTTTTTATGATGAGGGATTTTTCTTCCTCCGTGGGGAAAATACATACATCTGCCTCCTGACCAACTACACAGGAACCTATACTCTCATCTATCTCTTACCCAATGTAGAGGTAGCCCCCAATAATCAGTCTTTACCTGTAAACCATCATACCAGACACAAAAGGAGAGTCCAGATAATCCCTCTCCTCATAACCCTTGGCATCACAGTAGGGGTTGGAACTGGCATATGGGGCTTAACCACTGCTCTATCATATTTTGAAAATTTATGATACTATAGGCTAAATACGTGGCTACTTCCCTTCATAGTACCATTAGCATTCCTATTCCTCATCCTTGTTTTTAGCCCATGTATTCTGTACCATTTTTCATCGTTCCTGCAGGACCGCTTTGGAGCCTTCATCAACCAGTCTCAGTGGGAAATCATGCTGCTGCAACCCCTCACTCCAACGCTGAGGAATCTATACAGTGTACCAGTCATCTACTATCAAAGTCTATTGCCCTGGGATCTTGACTTCTCCCCTCAGCAGAAAGTAACTATAGATGATATGAACTTCGTCCCTGTTCCATAAAACAAAAGGCTGGACTGTTAGGTCTGATCAAATAATTGAATTGATACCCCCACTCCTGGGAACTGACCTTTAGGCCACTTCACAATGGACACTCCCTTTTGCTTAGACCACATGCCACTTGCTAAGACCACATTCCACTTACTAAGATCATTATCTCTCCCCTGTGGATCTTCTCAGGATCTGGACCTGCACAGAGAATTCTCCCCCCAGAAAAGCCCACCTAGAGTCCTTTAAAAACCTCTCAGACTGTTGCCATTTTGGGGCTCAGCCCATCGGCTATCCAGATGACCTAATAAATTTATAATCTCTTACCACTTTGGCCTCATGCGTTCCTCCTTCAGCGACCCTAACAATAAGTTTGCAAATCTATTTTCTCAGTTATTCTTTTTCCTTTTGACTTTTTTTATAGTGGATTTTCCATAATTTTTTTTAAATATATTTTATTGATTTTTTACAGAGAGGAAGAGAGAGGGATAGAGAGTTAGAAACATCGATGAGAGAGAAACATCGACCAGCTGCCTCTTGCACACACCCCACCGGGGATGTGCCCGCAACCAATGTACATGCCCTTGACCGGAATCGAACCTGGGACCTTTCAGTCCACAGACCGATGCTCTATCCACTGAGCCAAACCGGTTTCGGCGATTTTCCATAATTTTAAAGAAAATTTTTATATAGTCACCTTTTTAAATCTTATTTTCTTTTAAAGCTTTAAGATATTGTATTTTCATTAGAAATGTCTTCCACACTTCATTGTTATAAATAATTCTCAATTTTTTTCTAGTAGTTTTAGGATTTTTGTTTGTTTGTTTTGTTTTTTTATATATACATTTAAATCATTGACCCATTTGGAATTTATTCTTGTTAAAAGTGTAGCTTAAATCCAATTTTTATTTTCCTAGATGTTTACCTAGTTATCCTGCTATGATTTATTTAATTCTTAATATTTCCCCTTTGATTTGAGATACTACCCTCATTAGTTATTGAATTGCCATGTGCATGTTTATATTAATGGATTCTATTTTGTTACATCACTCTATTCTTAAACCTGTATCACATTACTATAATTATTTGTTTTATATGCTTTAATTACCTATAGGGCTAGTTCCCCTCATTACTCTTGTTTTTCAGAATGTTTCTGACTATTCTTGATTTGCTTATATGTTCATATGACTATAATCACTTTCTCTAGTGCAAGAACAAAACCCTGTTGGTATTTATACGAGAATCATGTTAGAGCAACAGATTTTTTGTAGAGAATTTAATCCCTTTTGAGATTAAGCTTTTCTATCCCACACATTGAGCCTTCCCATTTGTTAACAATTTTGTTAGGGGCAGAAATAAAATATTAGGGAACAGCTACAATTATAAGAAATATTAATCATGCTCTGTTAATCATGTTAACATAAAAACAACAACAACAATACCAAAAAACATTGAAACCTGTAAAGAATTTTTGTGGGTTATTTGAGCCAAACTGTTGACATATGCCAGGAAGCAGAACCTCAACAAATTGAAATAATGATACAGAGAATGGGGGGGTTACATCTGTATTTATACATTGCAATCAAAGGAAAGGGATATAGGTGGGTTACATAAAATCCATTGGTGATACACTAGAGAGGTGGGAGAAAGCAAAGCAGGGATAAAAAGTAAAATGATAGATACATACTTAGGCGGGTGCAGGAACAATTAACATGATAATGAAGGAATTTGTGGTATCTGTCCTGGTGCCCAGCACATTAGGTTGTGCCCCAAGGGGTCCAGAAAAAGGGAAGTTATAAGTTACCCAGCCATTTCAAGGGTATGTTATCATAGATGCAAAAGGACAGATAGGCTCAGTTAAGGTAAAGTTTGACCTTGTCAGTGAAGATACTGGCCTAGATGTAACTACCCACCATAACTGCTTTTAGTTAAAGTTTATTTTCAGACCATCCTTTGTGGTTACATTAGGTCTCTGAGTTTGTAAGATCGCCATGCAGGCCTTCCCTGAGCTTGTCAGGTTAGCATGTGGCCCCTTTCGTCCACAATCATGATAGTTCTGTTCTGATTTAAAGAAAGCACATTCTAACCTGGCTGAGTGTTGTACTCCCTGGGACATGGGAGCTAACATTGGAATGCAATCCATCCTCCTTCCCAAGAACTGCCTATGATTATGGAAAGATTTACAACCCAGTGGCTGAAACAATCTAGTCCTGGAGGCACCTGCTCTTTACAACCTCCAGCTCCTATTACCTGTAATCTGGTCCCAGGGTGCCCAGAGGTGCTCACTCTCTACAACCCACCTCCTGCCTACATGACTTGTAACATATAATGATTTTCCTGTGCCTACTTTCCCATGCCTATAATTTCTACTCCCTCATGTAATCTTTGTCCTTCTACCTGATACGTGATTTTTGGACTAGAAAACATGGTGTTCCCAGGATTCTTTGTCCATCAGTTGAAGAATGAATCCACAGACTGAAGGTGGTATAGCAAAGGTGGAAATTCATTGAAGAACAAGCACAGACTCCCACGTGGGGAGGGGGAAAGAATCTCATAGCACAGTCTCCTATGTGAGGAGGGATAAACTTCTTGTTTCCATGGTTTATAAAGGCTATAGTTCCTGTGTCCTGATATCCCTTCTGATTGGTAAATATTCCCTTTTGAATTGGTTACTATGTTACAGAAGACCAGAGAAAAACCAAGCAATGCTTAGAGAAAGGGGAGTTACATTTTATTATAATTACTAGAGGCCCAGTGCATGAAATTCATGCGTGTGGGGGTGTCCCTCAGCCCAGCCTGCACCCTCTCCAATCTGGGACCCCTCGAGGGAATGGGCAGTTGGACATCCCTCTCACAATCCAGGACTGCTGGCTCCCAACTGCTCACCTGCCTGCCTTCCTGATTGCCCCTAACCACTTCTGCCTGCCAGCCTGATCACCCCCTAACCACTCCCCTGCCAGCCTGATTGATGTCTAACTGCTCCCCTGCCAGCCTATTTGCCCCCAACTTCCCTTCTCTGCTGGCCTGGTAACCCCTAACTGCCCTCCCCTGCAAGCCTGGTCACCCCCAACTTCCCTTCTCTGCTGGCCTGGTAACCCCTAACTGCCCTCCCCTGCAAGCCCAGTCACCCCCAACTTCCCTCCTCTGCCAGTCTGGTCACCCCCAACTTCCCTCCCTTGCAGGCCTGGTCCCTCCCAATTGCTCTCCCCTGCTGGCCTGATTACCCACAACTGCCCTCCCTTGCAGACCTGGTCCCTCCCAACTGCCCTCCCCTGCTGGCTATCTTGTGGTAGCCATCTTGTGTCCACATGGGGGCAGGATCTTTGACCACATGGGGGCAGACATCTTGTGTGTTGGAGTGATGGTCAATCTGCATATTACTCTTTTATTAGATAGGATAGAGGCCTGGTGCATGGGCAGGGGCCAGCTGGTTTGCCCTGAAGGGTGTCCCGGATCAGGATGGGGGTCCCCTTGGAGCATGGGGCAGCCTGGGCCAGGGGCCTGTGGTGGTTTGCAGCCCGGCCATGCCCCCCAGGCGACCCGAGCAGAGGCCCTGGTATCTGGGATTTATTTATCTTCTACAATTGAAACTTTGTAGCCTGGAGCAGAGCCAAGCCTCCTGCTTGCTCCATGGTGGCAGCCATTTCTGTTGGGGTTTATTTATCTTCTATAATTGAAACTTTGTAGCCTTAAGCAGAGGCCAAGCCAGGCCAGGGTGGAAAGCTTGGCTTCCTCCATCTCTGGGGGCAACCCTAGCCTCCTGCTCTCTCCAGCTCCATGGCTGCTGCCATTTCTATTGAGGTTTATTTATCTTCTACTAGAGGCCCGGTGCACGAAATTCGTGCCTGGAGGGGGGTTGTCCCTCAGCCCAGCCTGTACCCTCTCCAATCTGGGACCCCTTGAGGGATGTCTGACTGCCCATTTAGGCCCGATCCCACACCGGGATCAGGCCTAAACGGGCAGTCGGACATCCCTCTCACAATCCAGGACTGCTGGCTCCCAACTGCTTGACTGCCTGCCTTCCTGATTTCCCCTAACTGCTTCTGCCTGCCAGCCTGATCACCCCCTAACCACTCTGCTGCCAGCCTCTTTGCCCCCAACTTCCCTCCTCTGCCGGCCTGGTCACCCCTAACTGCCCTCTCCTGCAGGGTTGATCACCTCCAACTGCCCTCCCTTGCAGGCTTGGTCCCTCTCAACTGCCCTCCCTTGCAGGCCAGGTGCCTCCTAACTGCCCTCTCCTGCTGGCCATCTTGTGGTGGCCATCCTGTGTCCACATGGGGGCAGGATCTTTGACCACATGGGGGCAGCTATATTGTGTGTTGCAGTGATGATCAATCTGTATATTACTCTTTTATTAGATAGGATAGAGACCTGGTACAGGGGTGGGGGCCAGCTGGTTTGCCCTGAAGGGTGTCCCTGATCAGGGTGGGGTTTCCCTTGGGGTGTGGGGCGGCCTGAGTGAGGGGCCTGTGGTGGTTTGCAGGCGGGCGACGCCCCCTGGCAACGCAAGAGGAGGCCCTAGTATCTGGAATTTATTTTCTTCTACAATTGAAACTTTGTAGCCTGGAGCAGAGCCAAGCCTGGGACTCCCTCAGAGGCCCGCAGCTATTTGTGTTGGGGTTATAATTGAAACTTTGTTGCCTTAAGCGGGTGGGCCCGGCCAGGGGGTGTGGAAAGCTTTGCTTCCCCTGTTGCCAGAGGCAACCCTGGCCTGCTCTCTCAAGCTCCATTCTGCTGCCATTTGTTTGAATTTGTTTACCTTCTATAATTTAAACTTTGTAGCTTGAGTGGAGGCTTAGGCCTGCAACGGCTGGCAGAAAGCTTGGCTTCCTCTGTTACCTAGGAAACGTTGCTCTCTGTGGCTGTAGCCATCTTGGTTTGGGTTAATTTGCATACTCGCTCTGATTGGATGGTGGGCGTGGCTTGTTGGTGTGTCAGAGGTATGGTCAATTTGCATATTTGTCTATTATTAGATAGGATAATTGAAACATTATAGCCTTAAGCGGAGGCCTGGGCTGGCCAGTGTGTGCGGAAAGCTTGGCTTCCTCCATTGCCGGGGAAACCCAAGCCTCCCTCCTGCTCTCTCCATGGCTGCAGCCATCTTGGTTGGGTTAATTTGCATACTCGCTCCTGATTGGCTGGTGGGCATGGCTGGTGGTGTAGTGGAGTGATGGTTAATTTGCATATTACTCTTTTATTAGATAGGATGCACAGGCCCAGAGAAAAGTGTGTCTTTCAAATTCTGAGACCCCCAACATGGAGGAAACTTTCTCTATTTATATTTTTTCTAGTTCTTTGTCTTCAAATTTGGAATTAGACTTCTGGGCCTTCTAATAAAGAAGACCTGTGTGCTGGGAAGGGGCCATGAGACCATATCTCAAGGCCTGGCCTGGTGCCAACACTGGCAACTCTGGGGCATAGTTTATGGCCTCTCTAGAATGTGAGTAGTCTTATTTTCCTTATTATTTAAGCAAGCAAGCATTTACAGAAGCCAAAATTGCAGGGTTAAAATTTCAAACCGCAGTTTTTATATAAGACCAGAGGCCCAGTGCATGAAATTCATGCACAGGGGGGGGGGGGGGGGGAGGAGTCCCTCAGCCCAGCCTGCACCGTCTTCATTCCGGGACCCCTCAGGGGATGTCCGAATGCTGGTTTAGGCCTGATCCCATAAACTGGCAGTTGGACATCCCTCTCATAATCTGGGACCGCTGGCTCCTAACTGCTCACTTATCTGCCTGCCTGGTCGCCCCCAACTGCCCTCCCCTGCCAGTCTGGTCACCCCTAACTGACCTCCCCAGCTGGCCTGGTTGCCCCTAACCACCTCTGCCTTGGCCCCCGCCACCATGGCTTTTTCCAGAAGGATGTCCAGAAGGATGTCTAGAAGATGTCTGGTCTAATTAGCATATTACCCTTTTATTAGTATAGATAAGTATTTGTCATATTATTCTCTACTTTTCTATATGTATTTAAAATACTCCAGAATATTTTAAGTGAATAATAAATGGTCAAGTTGCAGAAAAATAAGTTTTGAAATACAACCTGGTAGGCTTGAAAGCAACAACATTTGCATAAAAGGGCATGAGTTGCAGTCGGCAACAAAACTTGCTGTTAGGATTGCTTGGTTAATATTCTTTTGTTGGAAAGGCATGGTTTGGGCAAAGGAGAAAAGGAAACCAGCCCTATAAAAGGGAACGTCTGATTGGGCTGTTGCCACAGCAGAGAGGGGCAGGTGTGGCAAAGGTTCAGGCTGTCCCACAGGCAAGAATGTCTGTGTGTATGGGACACCAGAGGTCACCTGTCACACCAGAAACACAATTTGCTAACACTCACAATTGCAGAGCTCAGGAAGAATCACTGTTTTTAAAACTATTATTTCCCTGACATAAAATATACATACATATAAATATACATGCCCTCTTCTGAGCTTCCCCTGCCCTCCACTTAATATTTGGCTATGGCCTTCTTTTCATGTCAACAAATTGGATATACAGACATAATTTTTAATGGCTACAGTGTTATCCCTGACTGTTTGACATTACTATGGTTTACTTCACTAACCCTTTATTGTGGGGCAGGCTGCTTCTGGTTTCCCCTGGCATCAACAACTACAGTAAACATAATTGCTTATTTGACTGTTTACTTAGGACACATTCACAGACATGGGACTCCTGGCCCAAAGTAATTCACTTGAATTTTGATCCACATTTCTAAATTGACTTTCTAGAAAGTGCTTCTGTTTGTTTAGTCCATTGGTTTTAAATCAGATTACACTCCCACAAATGGGTTAAGAGAAAACTGTTCAACACACCTTGGGCAAATCGCAAACTCTTGCTGAACTTGAGCGATCCCAGGGCGCAGGACCTGGAGGATCCGGGCTGGAGGGTGAAGTCCAGGGAGGCGTGGGTGGCATGCCGAGGACCCTGTGTGGGTGCGGGTGTGTGAGTGTGTGTCATTCGGGTCCACGCTCATGCACACACCCACACGCCCACACTCCCGCTCTGCACCCTTGGCCACCAGGAATCTCGCAGAGTTCAGCCTGCTTGCCAGTCCCCGCCCACTTGGTCAAGCCTTCAGTAGGACCCTGGCTCTGTATATAAATAGATACCCACACAGATGCCTAACAGCTAGCAAGTCCTTTTAACCTCTCTGTTAAGATGTATCCTGGTTTCAAAAATGTTAAAATTTGAAGAAAGGAGTATGTGTACAAATGGAGGAAATACAGTACTTCGAGTACAATTGAGGACTACTGCAGTAGTGTGTAACAGGCAATTTTGGAAAAACAGAACAAAACTCAAATACATCCTCTGTCTCATCCTGCCCCTGTCATTTGAGCAGGTAGATCCCTCCACAGTGACCAGGTCCAGTGTATCTGGGACCCCAAAATCAGTCCTAGTTCCCTGGAAAGGAAGCCAACTTTTTGAAGTTTATGGGGGAAGGGTGCAGAGGCTTTCGACCGGGTGCCACAGCGGACACCCAGCTCTCTGCTATTGATTACAGGGGGTCTGCTCCGACTCCAGGCCAAAAGCCTCCAGCTCCCTGCTATTGATTACAGGGGGTCTGCTCCGACACCAGGCCAACAGCCTCCGCTGGAGGTTTTCAGCCTGGTGCCGGTGCGGACACCCAGCTCCCTGTTATCAATCGCAGGGGGTCCGCTCGTGCACCAGGCTGAAAGCCTCAGGTGGAGGCTTTCGGCCTGGGGCTGGAGCAGACACCCAGCTCCCTACTATCGATTACAGGGGGTCTGCTCTGACACCAGGCCAAAAGCCTCTGCTGAAGGTTTTTGGCCTTGTTCCGAAGCAGACCCAAGCTCCCTGCAATCCATTGCAGGGGGTCCGCTCAGGGCACCTGTGTATGCAAATTAACCGCCATATTGGTTGGATTTATTTGCATACTCGCTCTGATTGGCTGGTGGGCGTGGCTTGGGCGTAGCGAAGGTGCAGTAAGTTTGAATATTACCCTTTTATTAGGTAGGATGGATGCTTCAATTATAGTAACTTTTGCACTCAAAGGTCAAACATCACATGGGAGCCCTTCTCCCTCATTGTTCCCACATTCCCTCCAGGCTTTCTTCCTCCTTCTTTATATTGTAAATGTAGACCTTTTGGCAACTTCCAGTTCCCTTATCTTATGTAAATGAAACTGTTGCTGCTTCTTTGTGTTATGGAAATGTAATTGTTGCTACTTTCTTGTCTTATGGTAATGTAACTTCTCCCAGTTTCCCTTGTCTTATGGAAATGTAACTTCTCCCAGTCTGTAGTCCTGTGTTTTTATCCATTGACCCCCATTCTAAAAATTCCCTAAACATGCTTATATTCCCCTAAAATTCCTATTTCATACTCAATATAAGCAGCTGGCTTATGGTGGGGTGCAGAGCAGACTTTTGTGAATGACCTTCTGCTCTCCCATACTGCCGGCATTATTGGGATAAATGCTCATATATGATTCAACCCTACCTCTGCTTAATTGGCTGAAGTAGTGACAGGCAGTCCGGATGCCTTGGTTGTCTGGTTACAATTTCTTTTGTCACCAGGAGTATATTATTTTTATAGATTTTTATTTTTATAGATCTTATACATTTCTTATTTTTTCAGTTGATTCACTTATCTCAGAATATTTCATATTAACTCTAATTAGTGATAACTTTACATCCTCTTTAACTTATCCAGTCCCAAATGCCAACACTATTGAGTTGGAAACCCCGGCACTACACTATACTGTCTTCCAGCAATACCAGCCGTCCTTTTGTACTTCAAATATACCAAACATCTCCCTTCTTAGAACTTTTAATTAGCTATTTCCTTTCCCAGGAATACTTTTGTGTTCATATTTTTACCTGGCTTTCTTTTCCTTGTCATTCGAATGTCACCTTAATTACCTCTTTAGACAGGCCTTCCTTGACTAACAGTTAAGAACAGTTCTTTACAGAACTTATCACTTCTGGTATGTTAAAAATAGATTTGACAGCAGTGACTTTTTCTGTTATTTACTAGTGAATCCCTGCTACATGGAAAGCTGTCAGAGGGGAGGGGGTTGGGGATGGATGAAAGGAGAAGTGATTAAGAAAAAAAATTATATATATATATATATATATATATATATATATATATATATATAACATTACATAGACACAGGCAAAGGGGGGTAGAGGATAGGTGTAGGTGGGCCAATGGAAAATGGGAACAGAAAGAAACTTTGCTTGGGGCAATGGACACACAATGTAGTATGCAGATGTTGTTTTGTTGAGTTTTGCACTTGAAACTTGTGTGATTTTGTGAATTAATGTTACCCCAATAAATTCAATTTTAAAAAAGAAAAATTCAGGGTTTTAAAAATTCTAAATAGTAGTTCTTTCCTTCTCTTCCTACATATTTTCCCCTATTTTTCCTTTCCCTAACATCACATCTTAATATTGGCCATTAGCACCTCAGTTTAGGAAATATCTAGAACACCTTTCTAACATATAGAACACCTCTCTAGCTCAAAGGAGAGGAGGCAATGAGGCCTAATGCCTAAAGTTTCACTGGAGTCCCTTTACTCTTACTACCGGGAGTTTAAATGTTTGTCACCTCATGTTATGTACAACTGGGGAGAGCACCTTTTACCACCTCTGTCTCAGAGTGGGTAGGTTCTTCCTTCTACCCAAACAAGCTACCTAAGAAAAGATACAATTTATTGGCATATGTAGCTTGATTGTGAGGCAGGATAAAAAGAAAATAGAGAAAACTCCTAACAAGTAGAATGAAGAAGTAGAAGTGGACATCACAGGCTGATCAGCCACTAGGTCCTTTCACCAGAGCCCCTACCTTCATGTATGATCAAAATGAAGTAGTTTATGGCAGGAAACTCCTGTGGTGCTTGTAGGAGTCAACACAAAATAAGGACTGGCTATAAGATCTCACTCATTTGTGGGACCTAATGAACAAAATAAACTGATGAACAAAGTAGATCTAGAGACATAGAAGCATGGAACAGACTGTTGAATCTCAAAGGAAAGTGGGGGAGAGATTAACTGGGGAACTTATATGCATACTAGAGGCCCAGTGCATGAAATTCATGCATGGGGGGGGGGCGGTCCCTGAGCCTGGCCTGCACTCTCTCTAATCTGGGACCCCTCGGGGGATGTCCAAATGCCTCTCACAATCTGGGACTGCTGGCTCCTAACCACTTGCCTGCCTGCCTGCCTGATCGCCCCTAACCCCTCTATCTGCCTGCCTGGTCACCCCTAACCACCTCTGCCTGCCTGATCACCCCTAACAACCTCTGCCTACCTGCCTGATCACCCCTAACTGTTCCTCTACCGGCCTCATAGCTCCTAACTGCTCCTCTGATGGCCTGATTGCCCTAACTGCCTCTGTCTCGCCCCGCACCTGGGACCCAGGATTCCCTCCTCTGTCTGGTCACAGGCACCCAGGACCTGGGTTTCCCTCCCTCTGGCCAGCCACAGACACCCAGGACCCAGGCCAGCCACAGCTGTAGGGGACCATTGGGTGAGCAACTTGTCCCTCTCCTGGGCTGCAGCCCTAGCTGCTGGTGCTTGGAACCACAGGGCATGCGGCTTGTCCCTCTCCTGGGCTGGGCCACAGGCGCGGGTGCAGCCACTGGCACAGCTGCTGGCACCTGGGACCATTGGGTGGGTGGCTTATCCCTATCCCAGGCTGCAGCCCCAGCTGCTGGTGCCTGGAACCATGGGGCGGGCGGCTTGTCTTTCTCCCAGGCCACAGCCTGGCTGGTCTCCATTCCTCTCTCACAAGCTCATTTGTGCTTGGCTTGTCCCCATTCCGCTCTCGTGAGCTCATTTGTGCCTGGCTGAGCTCATTTGTGCCTGGCTGGTCCCCATTCCTCTCTCCCCAATGTTGAGTATCTGAGTCAATATTGTGTGACAGCATGAGGGTATGATGACCATTTGCATATTAGCTCTTTATTATATAGGATATGCATAGACCATGGATACAGACAATAGTGTGGTAAAGCCCTGAGAGGGGCATGTGCAGGGTGGAGGGGATCAATAAGGGCAAAAAACAAAGGGGACATCTGTAATACTTCAACAATAAAGATAAAACAAAACAAAACAAAAAACCCAAGAACTGACTAAAACCAGATCAATCCAAGATGGAGGAAGAATTGACCAGAGAAGATCTAAATGTTCATTATACTGTCATTATAATGAAAACTGACACCACAAGACACCTCCTTCCCCTGCCTTTTCTCCAGCCTCATATGCCTATACATAATTTTCCAAAGTCTCTGGTAACTTTAAAGGCTTGGGAGCATTGCTGGATTAAATGATAAACATCTAAATATTTTCAAATAACATAAAATACTGAAACATTACCTACTAGAGATGTTTTAATTCACCCGATCTTAGTTTTTATTACAGAAGGTCTCTTGTACTTCGTTGAATGTATATTTTCCTGAAAGTAAGAGTGTGTTTAAGTGTGTTCATAAATGTAAATGCTGGCTGTTTACTTTTTGGTTATCATTGAAAAATTAAGGTTTCTAAGAGTGAAGAATTCTAATACATTAAAAAAAAAAGAAAAGGTCTGTACAAGTTGCTGAAGGTATGACAGAAAGAAAGAATATTAGAGTAGAAATACTTAATGGAAGGTCTGAGGCAAAGAAGAAAAGGCAGGGGGAGGAGGGAGCAGGCCCTGAAGCCTGTTCCCAGGCCTCTAGCCACTTGGATTCAAAACTGACATATTTTTCCTTAGAGATAACATGCTAAGGTTTGGGACATACTGCTGTGGCTTCTGTTTCTGGACCTCCGGGCCAGCCCTTCCCTGGGCCACTTGTTCTACAGTTGTGAACATTATGATAGCTTTCTGCTTCTGCCTTTCTAATTTTTATGTACATAGGCCTTCTGAGCCTTTGTTTAATGGCTCTTCTGCATTTCTATCCTTCCAGTTCTCTAACTTTGCAGTTTTCTTGATATGTCAGGCCAATTATTGGTGACAAAATGTAATTTTCAATATTTCTTGGCCCAAGAGGTCCTTGGGGTCTGACCCAGAGTATTTTCTCATTTGATGTTTTAGTCTTGGTAAAATTTGGAAGGCCCTTCTTCTTTGCCTTGCTGAATATTGAAGGCCTTATTTAGATTCCTAGACTGGGGAACTGCTTCCCTAATCCCTTTAATTATTAGTTCCCTGAGATCTCTCATGTTTACCCTATTGGTCTTGTTGTTAAGGTCCCACTGGGGCTCCGGGTTTGGAAATTTTACATCTGCTGGAAGCACACCAGGACGAGCCAGGTGCTCCCTTTCCCAGCTAGCCACAGCCGACTTTCAAATCATTCCCCCTTCTTTTCCTGAGAATAGTATTGCCAAGATAGATATTAACTCAGGTCTATGTATGCACATGTGGGCCCCAAAATGGGTCTAGCTAGTCAGCTAAGCCTCGTGGTCTTCCAGATGATCTTTTAACTCTTTTTTTGCTACTCCTCCATCTCATTTCACAACCTAGAAAAGCTGGTTTCTGATGGCGCAGAGGCCTCAGGGCCAGTTGGATGAGGGGGAGGCTGGGATTGTAAATCGCCATCTTGGCTGTTCCCTCTGATTGTCCCCTGGTCGCATAGGGAGGGGAAGGCAGAAAAAGGGATCTCATTTCTCTGTCTGCCCTTGTTTTCTTTTAGGCTTCTCTACTTTTACAGGGAGAAGGACCAGTGGCCCCTTCCTCCAACAGAGAGCATAGTCAGCCTCCTCTTGAATGACTGGACTTTTATTATTAACATATTTATAATTATTACTGAAAAGCTTTATCACAAATCCTTCATTTTAGTTACATCTATTTATTATATCTTAACAACTTTGAGATTTTTAAAGCTAATTATTACCTAAATCATTTTCTTGACCAATTTTGTAATGGATAACTCAATGTGAAAGTACCATTTTATTTTATTTTCCTTTATAAAACCAAGAATGCCCCTGTTTTGCAGCTAGAGGGTACTTCTACAGATCTGTTCTTCCCAGTGTTGTGGAATAACAGAACATTGGAACCAGTTATAGTTATGGGAAATATTAATTATGCTGTTAACTATGATTGGCCTTTTTGTTCAAGGAAAGGACATTCTAATCTTCCTGGGAGTCATATGCCCCCAGGACCTGGAAGTCCCCCTTGGAATGTGATCCATCCTTATCCAAGAACTGCCCATTGCCGAAACCGGTTTGGCTCGGATAGAGCGTCGGCCTGCGCACTCAAGGGTCCCAGGTTCGATTCCGGTCAAGGGCAGTACCTTGGTTGCGGGCACATCCCCAGTAGGGGGTGTCAGGAGGCAGCTGATCGATGTTTCTCTCTCATCGTTTCTAACTCTCTATCCCTCTCTCTTCCTCTCTGTAAAAAATCAAAAAAAAATATTTAAAAAAAAAAAAAAAAAAAAAAGAACTGCCCATTATCATGGAAGCATTAACCTTGTTGCACAACCCAGCCTGCATAGCTTACTTCCTTATGCAATTTCAAGTATTTTGTATTGGTCTATTTTAGTTCAAAAATACTTCTTTTTAGGGAGAGATAGTAGATATCTACTATCTAATTTTCAGGGCACTTGAGATGTCACAAAGTTATCTCTCAGTTAAATACCCAATTTAAAGATTATCAAAGCTTAAAGCAGTTTTAACATTAAAGATTTGGTCTTGACCACAGAATTAATCCGTTTCAATCTGGCTAATAAGTTGTTATATTCTAGTAATGCCACAGAAGTATAAAATATACTTTGAATATTATAGAGAAAATGCTGGAAGACACACCTACCGCCCGCCCATTCCCTTGCTGCCTTGCCCCCAAGGGCACAGAAGCAGCAAAGCTGTGAACACCCCATAGCCAGCCTCAGTTCCGCTTTGGCCAGCCTGCACAGGTTTGTGACGTCACAGGCAGGCACAAAGCCAGCTATTGGTCTGGCCTTTGTTTAAACTTCCCTGGGTTAACATATGTGCAACCTTCACAAATTTTACACTTTCAAATTAGTCTTCGAATCTTAAAATTTTAGCTCAGCACAGCAAAATGACCTTTGGTTCTGAATGGCACAAAGCCTACACAGAGAGTTCCCTATATTCATAAACCAGGAAAGAGCAAACTAAAGTCCCTAAAAGTTAGAAAGCCAAAATTACATTGTAGACATACAGACAGAGATCTCACTAGCTAAGAGTTTCTGATGGCTGAAGTAACTGAGAGGGAGAGCAGGAAGAGTCCCCAAGAATATGGATTCTTGGCAGCTGCTGGGACATCCTGCAATCTCTGTCACACGTTCAGCCTCACCACACACAACTGGGCTTCCCCAAAGCAGGACTTGCCCCATCTTTAAATTAAACAAACAACAAAGGGGCATAAGACATAAATAAACACTGTTATACAGGCTCATGCTACACACTAAAAGTTTAAACCACAGAGCAATGTCTTCAGCACCATGGTCAATGGTGGTGTAAGTTATGGAGAAGTGATTTATCAATCTCACTGCCAAATCCCAACCTCGGTACCAAACTGCACATGAAATTTCTACTATGTAATTGAGAAAAGATGTGGCTGGCCTGGAGTACAGAGGATCTGGGTTTTACTGTAGATTCCATCCAATATTCTTTATAAAACTTTGGGAAACCACATAAATTTCTCAGATTCTTTTCTGTCTTCATCTGCCAAATGGAGATTTTATTGTCAATTTCACAGCACTGTAAAATAATATTTGTGTAATTTCACTCTAAGTTGTAAAGAACTATATTTGAGTTTGTTTGTTTTTAATCCTCATCCAAGGATATTTTTTTCCATTGATTTCAAGAGAGAGAGTGGAAGGGAGAGAGGGGGGACACACAGAGAGAAACATGGATGTGAGAGAGACACATCTACTGGTTGCCTCCTGCCTGAGCCCTAACTGGGGCCAGTGATCAAACCTACTGTGAATTGAAGCTGCAACCCTATAGTCCTTGGACTGATGCTCTAACTGAGAAGGCTAAAAAGGGCTAATTCCAATGTAACCCTGATATTTGGGGGATAGTGATCTGAATCCATGCCAGCAAGCTCAGTGTACATTCTTGATAACCTATAATTAAGTCCCTATCTCCTTCCCAGATACTGGTCTTGCAGAACCTGTGACTGTAAACAGTGCACTGCCCTGGAGGGAGGGTTATTAACGCTGGTGCCAGGCCAGACCATCAGATATGGCCTGGAGACCCCCAACACCTGGGGCCTTCTTGCAAGGCCTGCAAAAAGGACCGGAAGCATAATCCATGTTTGTGGGACAAGGACCACAGAGAGATATAAGGGAGGGCCCCATGCATGTTCCTTCACTCAGATTTGGAAGGCTGTTCCCTGAGTCCGCTGGTGTATTAAACAGTGTCCCTCCTCTTCTTTGAAGCGTCATTGGTTTTCTTTGGTCTTCTGCAACATAACCACTGAGCAAAACCTGTCAGGCTATATTTTTATTTTTAATAATGATAATTATCAAGCTGCTTTAAATCTTTCAACTGAAAAAGTAGGTGATAATTACCATAAGCATGAACACTTATGTAATGCATTTGTGAACGAAAGGAGCCACCTGCTAACCTGACAAGCTCAGGGGAGGTCTGTGTGGCAGTCTTGAAAACTCAGAGACCTAAAGTAACCACAAAAGATGGTCTGAAAATTAAATATTTAACTACAAACAGGTTATAGTGGGTAGTCATTCCTAGGCTGATATTTTCCCTGACAAAGATCAACTTACATCTTTCCTGAGCCCATTTGCCTTTTTTGCCTCTAAGATAACATATCTGTGCGATGTCTGGGTAACTTGTAACTTCCTCTTTTGCTGGAGCCCCTGGGGCACAACCAAATGTGGTGGGCACCAGGACAGATGCTTCAAATTCCTTCATTATCATGTTAATTGTTCCTGTACCCACCTAAGTATGTGTCCATCATTTTACTTTTTATCCAATCCCAGGGGTTTCACACCGTTTGACTTTATCCCACCTCCTTAATCCGTCACCAATGAATTTCATGTAGCCCACCTACGTCCCTCCTTTGATGGCAATGTATAAATACAGATGTAACCCGCCATTCTTCAGAGCATTATCTCAATTCATTGAGGTTCTGCTTCCTGGCATATGTCGACAGTTTGGCTCAAATAAACTCACTAAAATTCTTTACAGGTTTCAATGGTTTTTTTTTTCCGTTAACACATTTATAGTCTGACCTCTTCATTTTTTAACATAGCCAGAGATACTTTGCACATTCTTCATTTTATACACATGGACTTGTTTTCTGAAAGTGTTTCCTTGAGGAAAAAGCAACATGCTGTACACATGTTATTTTTTTTAGAGCACCACCATAATGCCTGTAATAGAGCAGGGCACTTAGAAGGCTCTCCACAAATGCAGGTAGCATTGAGTGATGAGGCTTCACCAGGGAATGAGTGACAGTAGGGCTGAGGCAGGGGCACAGGGAAGCTTGGGAGCAGCACTGGAACCAGAGCCTTTAGTTATTGAATTCACCTACTCAAAGGCCAAGCCTGACTAATGACTATTATATTGGACAACATAGCTCTGGGAGGTTCCACTTCTTCTTTATTCAAATTTGTGGTGACATAAATCAATTCCTCAAAAAAGGCAATGAGGATTGATGACAGATGTTTGACTAAGAGAGTTAGAGAAAAATAAACTAGCTTTCTTATTCTGACTCCCAACCTGCTGTGCGGATTATCTCTGTTTCCTGTAAAGGAAGCTGATACTTGAATTTACATTTCCCACAATGAAATCAGCAGAACTGAGAACAAATTCTAGAAGGCATTTGTGCTTCCTGGAAACATAAGCTGCATTAGGTATATTTAGCAGGTGGATTTGTTTGTTGTGTTGTCTTGTTAAATGCAATGTTATTGTTAATACCCATGTGGTTTTCAATACTTTATATTGGTTATGCCACTTTATATTGACTAAAAATGTAAGAAAAAAAAATGTGTTGCTATGGCAATGGATTCTCAGAGACAGAATAAAAAGCAAGGGTTTTTTTTTGTGTGTTTTTTTTTCCTCACAGGACTACATTCACATTTGCTATGTGTTGCCTTGTTTTGCCTCATCTTGTTTGCCCTATTTATTTACTGGTCATGGCATAAGACTTTAATTATGATGTAGCTGATTATTTGCACAGAAAGAAATATAAAAACAGACCCCAGGGCAGGCAGCTAGAAACTGCTTTCTTAGGTATGCTCACTAAAGCAAAATTATCTGTGAATAAGATCAGTGTAGACAATAAAACCAGATTATTCATTCCTCAAATTCTGATCTTCTTTTGCATTATACTAGTAAGAATTACCAGTGAAAGCTGTAAAACCTGTGTTGGCCTGGCACACTCACCAGGGTCCAAAGACCCCTTCTCTTTGCCATGTTCTGGCACCTTTAATGTCAGAATTGAATGGCTATTTGTCATGCTTGTCAGGGACAGCACAGCATCTGACTTGTAAACTATTCAAGACTTATCAAAATCATTATTAAATACATTTTATGTTAGGTCCAAGGCATATTTGTATATGTAACAAAATGCCCAGTGGGACAGGTTATTGTCCCAGAATTGCAGTTAAGATCCCAAACTGAGGACCAAAACTGCTACTACATTCATCTTTAATGAAACTGGTCAGTGAGCCACAACAGTGTCAGACACTTCACAGAACATTAATAGGATGAGAACTGGTATTGTGGAGTGCTAATAGAAAAGCTATTATACTTCTGTGGAGGGAGGGAAAGGTGTACTTTTTCCCTCTTTGAGTTGAGTTGACTGAAAGAAGAGGACACTGTGTCTGTTTTCCACTATATTCTTGTAGAACTGCCCAAAGTACTACCCACACTTATGCTGTAACATGAGTTTGACCTGGCAGGAGTGCTCTGGGAGAGTGTCCTAGGTCTCAGGAGCTAGACTGCCACATGGTTAAGCACCTTGTAGGGAGCACAACAGTAGGTGTTGTGCATATTGTAGATGTTTATTCTTGTTATTCTGTTATCAGTGGGGTGCTCTCTGTGTCCCCACCTGTTGCTGATGGAAGTGGACTTTTTAGGATGCTGTGGTATTATGAATTTTCTGAGGCCCCCATAGGGGGATGAGGTATTGTGGAAAGCTTTATTTCTGTGGAATTAAACCCATGAGATTCCAAGATACTATCTCCCTCCTTCCCACCATGGAAAAAGTCCCATATTTTTTTCAGCAGAGCTAGGATTAAAGCCACTGATCAGAATTTCTGCTCTATATTAAGGGCCACATGGCTATGGAGGGAGCATGGTCAAGTGCAAGAAAGCAGATGTGAAGCAAGTGAAATAAGAGAGAGAGAATTCCTTTGTCTAGGGATTATGTGTTCCCAAATTTTCACAGGCTGCACTGGAGTCCACCTTCCTAGCCAATGATCTTTGATCCCAGGTTAATCTGACAGACAAGCACTTTCCCTATGTCATCCAACTTCACTTCACATGTGCCTATCTACCGCTTTGTCTGATTCCTTTCCACAGTGATTTGCAGGGAATGGACTGGTGGTTCCCTGGGGAGTATAAAATTTCAGCTTCCTGGTAAAGCTGCCCAGACAACCATGCTTATAATGTCTGGCCTCCCCTTTTCTTCTTTCCTATTATTAATACTAGCTAGCTAGTTAGGAAGGTACCATTTCTTCTTCCTTGCTGTAGGAAAGGAGGGGTTTCTTATGTGTCCTCTGAAGATTGGGGTATTATTAGCTAAGACATGGGCCCACTTCTAGATTGGACATTTCTGAAGGTGAAAGACCTGCTGAAGTATGGACTGTTTTACTGGCTTTAAGGGACTGTGTAGTTAACTGCCACACATTGCAGTTGTTGGGTCTCTCACTGAGAATGCATGAAAGGGAATCTATCAATTCGAGGATCTACACAAAGAACATATACGTTGAAGGAGCTATAGTAGTAACCTTGAAGTTGCCCTGGTTGCTGTTTGGCCAAGTGAAGGACTATTCCATCTAGGAGAAGTATGGGAGTGGTCCCAGTGTTGAAACTTAAGGAAATCATGGTAGTCCCTCTGGAGAGGGTTTTTAGGAGTGGAAGAAACTAGAATGAGGTTTAAGATGACCCTGGGATAACTGTACACAACATCTATGTGAAAGTCAATACTTCAACATAGGCCATAATATCTTTACCAGCCAGGGCACTCTTCCAAGTACCAACCATTGAGCAGTTCTGTAAGTGAATGTGAAAAGGTGCATCAATGAGGGTGCTCCAGAGAAACAGAACCAGTAGGATGTGTGTGTGTGTGTGTATTTATATCACATCTAACAATAGCTTCACATCTATATCTAGACTAGAGTTTGTCTACACAATTGAGAACCATACTTTGGCCAAGCTGACACAAAATAATTACAAGAGGTAATTATTGAAAAATTGTATTCATAGTGTTATGGCAGAAATCAGGTCAGCGGGAAGCAACAAACCATACGCACTTGGAGGTTCAGAAAAGGACTGTTTATTCCTCATTTGTGCTGGGCCAGTGGAGTTGCCTCCAAAGGCTGAGCCCCGAATGCAGCGGGGTCTTGCCTTATATAATACCCCTAGGCATAGACTCTTTGTTTCCCATATATGGCATACATACACATTCTAGACATCCTTTCTACATTACATGCTAAGCTTTCGGGTATTCCATGGGCTTTCCACACTGTTGCAGTTTGCACTGAAGGCCTGTTGCCTAGGCTACAGACAGAGGACTTGATTCCTTATCTGTGCCTAAGAGAAAGTCCCCAGATCGCGGGCAGAAAGTGCCATATGTGCACGCATGCAGACCTTCCCTGCTTCTCACTGTCGATTAACCAAGAAGCAAGCAAGATTACAGAAGCCAGGTGCATGGTTACCGTGGTGCAGAAAGATGGGGGAGGGGTTATCTGCTCTCCATTTGCCTTCTCATTCCCCCCTCTTGATTCTCAAGCTGCCCCTAGCAGACTTAGAGAAGAACATCATTATTTCAAGGGTAGGTATGAACAGGGGAGTTCCCTTTGGTGCTGCATGAAGGAAAAGGGGCAACAACTGCTCTGATTACTTCCTGCTGAATGGGGGCATCAAAAGGGAGAGAGGACGCATCAATTAGAGTTCCTTCTCTGTTCGGAGGGTTGTAATGGCCTTTCCTGAAGTATCATCTGGAGTTTTATTGCTTCCAAATGAGATGAAATGAAACAGGTTAGTGAGTTGAGAATGCAAGGACCAAACAAGAGTGCCATAAGAAGCATTAGGAGGGGGCCAGCTAATGGGAGAGCCCAAGATGCCCAATCCTATATAATAAAAGCCTAATATGCAAATTGTCCCATTGATTGGGAGTTTGACTGGGAGTTCAACCAGGGGGCAGGGCCGGCTGGCCAACTGCCTGTGGCCCCTCCCCTGGCCAACCTTGCCCCCAATCGGCCCCCCCACCCTAATCGGGGCTGGGGCAGGCCAGCCAACTGCCCGTGGCCCCTCCCCACCACTGGCCAGGCCCAATTGGCCCCAATCAGGGTGGGCTGGCCAGACCTCACCCGTGCACGAATTCGTGCACTGGGTCTCTAGTCCCATATATTATTCCAGGAATTCTAAGATTCTGACAGTCCTTGTCTTCTTTTTGTGACCCATTCTCTTAATTGCTGGGCCATATCTCTAACTATTACTGATTGTTTAACATAAAAGCAACACTCTTTGTTTAAGAAGAGGCATATTCCTCCTTTTTCAGCAGTTAGTAGGTATAACCCCCTTCCATTCTGTAATACTACCACTGCTAAAGAGTCGACTTGATCCTGTAAGGCTACCAAGGATTTTGCAACCTGTTCTATGTCATCTGAAGGTCTTTTGGGAATTTTTGGTAGTAAGAGACTGATGAGGTTATCCTTCCAATACTAGTACCTACTCCAGAGGTGATTCCTAGTCCAATCAACAGGGGTATAAACTGAATGGCTCTTTTAGATTGTATGTCCTGCCAGAGGAACTATAAGAGATTGATTGTTGGGATAATGTTCATCTGGGGAGTTAGGAATGTCAGAGTACAAGTTCCTATCTAATTAGCTGGTAGACATAAATAGGCATTTGTTCCACATACAAAGAAAATCCCTGAGGAAGGGTGACACCAAGGTAGATCGTTTGGACAGTTATTTGTCACTTGGCAGTCAATTGTTTGGTTACATTGGTTGTCAGGTATGTGACCCAACAGCTCCATTCCCTGTTGGCTTTTGAAACATAAAGAAGCTAGTTGTGACAATTCTAAACTGAAAATGATGGATCCTATTATATTAGAGCCCGACATGTTGTAGGATTGGGTCATATTAAGTGGGACTACTGGTTTGCTATATACTGTGGGGGATTTAGAGAAAGACCAAGCCAGCAATCCTTAGCCAGCCCAGAGTTGGTCAAGTTGAGGAGGCGATGGGTTGAATTTAGAATTTGATACAGATGAAGGTCTAAGTCATAGGGTCCATTGATTCTAAGAGAGAGAGAAACCTGTCTGACCCGTCTGTGTCAGCTTTTTCACTACCTCTGATACTGCTTTGTCATAGGCCTAATCTTGGTCTCCCCCTCCTCCCCATCAAACATTCCATAGTGGGTTTGTTAGGTCCAACAGGCCTGTTTGTCTAGAGTTCTGTGGCAGATGTGTCTTGCCCATAGGTGTTTTTGCTTAATTTTTCTAGTCAAATAAGTTTACCCTACCCAGGTACAAGCAGAGGCAGTCATAGCATGCACTGGGTTGATAAGTGTAGCTGACAAAGCTCTAGCTTAGAGTATTCAGCTTGTGAGATATGCCCTATAGAAGCCCACCTCTCCCTTCCTCCCAACCCCCCACTTCCAGCTCCCCGGTCTCATAAGCCCGGTATAGACAGGTTCCTGGCAGGAATATTTGGGGAAACCAGAGGTCTCAGTGAGAGAGATTAGTGACAATAAAAGAAACAGTCTCATTTTGGTCAGGGATAACAATAAACAAGGAGGGTGAGGAGAAAAACTGTTATTATTGCTAACAGAGAAATGTAAGTAAAGATACAGGGTCCAGTGCCGGGATCAGTCGAGCAGGTGGTGACCATCGGGTCTACTAACGGAGTCCTCAGGATTTTGTGTAAATCGATCAGCAGGATTTACTGTCTTCTTTAGAGTGATCTGAGAGGATTGTCCTGGTTGGGGGTTATTTTCCACTCAGATTGGCCATCCTTTGGCTGGTGGCTGTCTTCACCTAGGAGTGGTGGATCCAAGTGTTCAGGCCTGCAATTTTAAGGGCTATGGGAGTGGTTAGTATGACTAAATAGGGCCTTTTCCAGGTTGGTTTGAGGGGTTCTCTCTTCCAGTCTTTTACCCAGACTTGATCCCCTGGTCTGTGGGGGTGGACAGTTATTCCCAGGGAAATGGGTATTCTATCAGCTACCCATTAATGTACTTTAAGGATGGTTTTTCCTCGTCCTTGCAATTGTTTCTGAATTTCTAAATTTCATAGTTCTTTTATGTCCCCCTTTAGTTTGATTAGTGGAGGAGGTCTCCCATATAAGACTTCAAAAGGTGAGAACTCTATTTTTGCCCAAGGGGTACAACATACCTGCACGAGTGCCAGGGTCAATATATCAGTGCAGGGCAGGTTGGTTTCCTGACATAGCTTTGCCATAGCCTGTTATTCATGCGTTCTACTTTCCCTGAGCTCTGAGGCCAGTAGGCCATGTGTAAATTCCATTGGATGCCTAGAGTCTTAGCTACCTGCTGTACTACTTCTGCTATGAAGGCTGGGCCATTGTCTGATCCCATAGTCAATGGCATCCCATATCTTGGGATGATGTCTCTTAGTAGAGCTTTGGTTATGTCTCTTGTTTTTTCCATGCATGTGGGGTAGGATTCAACCCCGCCCGAGAAAGTACAGACAAAAACCAGAAGATATTTGTTTCCCCCGCTGGGTCCTATTTCAGTGAAGTCTACCTCTAGATCTTCAAAGGGTGCTTGGCCACAGCGCTGGATTCCACTGGGCCTGATGGGGCCTTGCTGGGCACTGTTTTGAGCACAGAGGAGGAAGCATTGGGAGACTGAGGCACAGAGGGATGGAAGTTGAGCAATCAGGTAGTATTGGCTCAATAACACTTCTAGAGCAGTTTTTCTCAGGTGAGTAAGTTCATGTTGTTGGAGGACCACGCAGTGGGCTAGTTGTTCTGCACGTAGATTCTGTGGTCTGGGAGTATCCACCATCCTTCCTTGGTCATATTTCCCCCCTCTTGCTGTGCCTACTCCTCTTCCTGAGCTGTATATTTTGGGGCTGTAGGTAGTTCTGGGGCCAGCATGATTTTGGATGGTGTTTCCTGTTCTCTTGCAGCTTGTTTAGCGGCAGTGTCTGCCCAACGCTTCTCTTCTGACACTGAGTCTTTTCCTTTTTGGTGTCCCTTGCAGTGGATGACTGCTACCTCCTTTGGTTCCCAGACTACCTCTAACAGTTTTAGGATTTCATTTTGGGTTTTGATTCCTTTTGCTTCTGCCATAAGGAGTCCTCTTTCCTTGTATATAGCTCCACGTAATGTAGGGTGGCAAAGGCGTAGCGCGAGTCAGTATATATGTTGACCTGTTTATCCTTGCTAAGTTCTAATGCCTGTACTAGTGCTCACAGTGCTGCTCTTTGGGCAGACCATCCCTCAGGAAGGACCCTTGTCCCCAAAGTTTCAGAATCCGAAACTATTGCATACCGAGCATATCTTTTGCTCTCACTCATGAATCTACTGCCGTCCATGTACAGAATGAGGTCAGGATTTTGCAGTGGTTTATCTGTCAGGTCTGGTCAGCTGGAGTAGACTTCATTAAGAACCTCCAGGCAGTCATGCTCTGGGGCCCCAGCTGCTATGAGCAAGAAGGTAACAGGGTTTAAAGTTTTTACTGATTCCAGTCTTACTCGTGGGTTTTCACATAGGAGCCCTTGGTACTGGGTCATCTGGGCATGAGTTAGCCAGTGATGCCATCTTGTGTCCATCAAGGTAATGATGGAGTGGGAGCACCTTGACATTTAGGGTGTCTGTCTCCTTGATCAGCAGTGTGGTGGCCACTAAGGCCCTTAGGCAGGGTGGCCACCCTGCTGCAACCGAGTCAATTTATTTTGAAAGGTAGGCCACCGGTCTCTGCCAAGGCCCAAATTCCTGGATTAGGACCCCGTTGTTTTCGTGTTTGAACAAGTCCTGTGATACATCTGGGAGTCCCAAGGTCGGTGCATCCATGAGTTTTGTCTTGATGGTCATAAATGCCTTTTCTTGGTCAGGGTCCCAGACAAGGGACTCTTTTTCTTCTCCTTTTAGGGCATCATACAAGGGTTTTGCTAGTTCTGAAAATCTGGGAATCCATATTCAACAGAACCCAGCAGCTCCCAGAAACTCTTGAATTTGTCAATGGTAAGTGGGAACCAGAATAGCTCAGACTTCCTGTTTTCTTTTGGCTCCAAGCATTCCTTTGCCTTGGGTATTTCTGAAGCCTAAGTATTTGACCTCCTTTTGGCAAATTTGTGCCTTTTTCTTCGACACTGGATATCCGGCCTCCATCAGCAGCCTGAGTAAAGCCCTAGTTCCCTCCCAGCATTGGACTCGGGTAGGATTGGCTAGTAGGAGGTCGTCTACGTATTGGAGGAGGACACATCCTAAGTCCCGTCCCGGGAACCCGGCCAAGTCAGATGCTAGTGCCCCGTTGAACAAGGTTGGTGAATTTTTGAATCCCTGAGGCAGTCTAATCCAAGTGTATTGTTCCTTTGCTCCCGTGATGGGGTTTTCCCATTTGAAAGTGAACAGGGCCTGGCTATTGGGCTCTAGTTGGAGGCAGAAGAAGGCATTATTTAAGTCCAGGCATGTGAACCATTCTGCCTTGGAAGGTATGAGTCCTAGAAAAGTGTATGGGTTAGGGAGCATTGAGTGTAGCGTGATGACTGCTTCATTAATGGCCCTCAAGTCTTGTACTGGGTGGTAGTTGTTCATCCCAGGCTTTTTAATGGGTAACGGGGGAGGGGTCGGTGTTCCACGGGGATTGGCATCACTTTAGAACCTCCCACTTGAGTAGTAGGTCTAGGTGAAACTGGATCCCCAGACATGCTTTCCGCAGAACCATATACTGGTGTATCTTGACAGGCTGAGCGCCAGGTTTCAGGTCAATCAATATTGGGGCATGGTTTTTGGCCAAATCAGGGTGGGTTTCTTCTGCTCAGACTAATGGGAACTCAGTCTCTAGTTCCGGGGCCGCTGTTGGCTCATTGGGTGGGGAGGTATACAACCTCCATTCTTCCCATCAGAAACAAGATCGTGGGAGGGGCCTCCTCTCCTAGGAAAATTGTGCTGATCCATCCAGAGCAAAGGCTATTTCCACACTATTGCATACCCAGCAATAAATTCCCAGCAGTGGAATTTTCCAGGAGGTCCCTGCCTAACAGTTGGACTGGGCAATCCGGTAGATACCAGAACTCATGAACCACCTGGTGGCCCCCCAGCTGGGATTGTTGGGGGCCACAGAATGGTCTACAGGTTGTGGTCCCAGTAGCCCCCACGGTGGTGACTTTCTGTCCTGATAGGGGTACTACCTTTTGTGTCACCACAGAATGTTTAGCCCCTGTGTCCACCATACAGTTCATTGTTTAGCACCCAACCTGCATTTTGACCATGGGCTCGTGAGTCCAAGTTGGATAGAGCCTGGTCTTCCCTAGTTGGAGTCCACTCCTGCCAGGCCAATCAGATCAGCCTCTAATGGTTCTGGCCAGTAGCGGCTGGGTAGAGTGGAAGTTTCTGGTTTTCCTTTTTGACGATTGGGGCACTCATTTTTCCAGTGTCCGGATTCCTTACAGTAGGCACATTGGTCTTGTCTCAGGGGCACTTACCTTTTTGATTCTTTAGTTCCTTGCTGTTTCTGTTTTGATGTTCCTGGTGGGGCTGGGTCCCCCAAGGCGACAGTCAAGAGGGCCGCCTTACCATGTAATGAACCTAAAACAGTAATATTATGGTGCAAAAAATGAAAATTTAAAAGCCATCAAGACTACATTATAAAATTTTCAAAAGCCTCCTAACATTTAAATCAAAAAAGGAGGGGATAGTAGAGGAATATCATGTAAGGAAAAATATCCTGTAAGTAAATTACATCTAGAAAATTAATACTTTAGAAAATTAATTGTAAGGCTAAAAGCAAGACACCCATGAAAAACATACAAGGTGTCAAAACAAGCCAGAGGAAAATCATTTGGGCAAAAAATGAAATAGGATCCCAAGTCAAATTTATAGAAAATATTCCTTTATTAACTTTTGGTCGAGAATATGTTTGTATATTTTCAGAAAACAACTCCGAGACCATGTGGATTCCAGCAACAGAGAGGAATTGACAGGACTACTCCAGCCATGAAGACAGAAGAGAAGCAGTCCAGAGATGGAAGACGCTGATGTGGCCTTCCCATACTAGCAGTTAGCAGCTGTGCATCACTGCAGGTTGCCCAGGACCAAACCAGACAGAGTTGGACCTGCATTACCACCATTTGTCCACCATCCAGAACTGTAATGTCAGTGCTGACATGTACACATAAGGAACTGTTGGACATTGAAATTGGGTCTCAAAAGAACTGTTGGCCCAGAAAGAAACTCACTACAGACTGATTCATTTGCCTGTCAGCATAACCATTATTGCTTGTCTCATTTTCGTTTCTTATAAGTGTATTTCTAATAGCACATGATCTCACTCATCTAGGGAAAATAATGAACAACATAGACTGATGAACAAGAACAGACCCAGAAACAAGGAGGCATGGATCAGACTGTCGGGCCTCAAAGGGAGGGTAAGGAAGGGTGGGGGTAAAGGGGAGAAATCAACCAAAGGACTTGTGTGCAAGCATATGAGGTCTTACAGAAACCAGATGAGAGTCTGGCTGACTTCTATGAAAGACTCTGTGAGGTTAAGGACAACAGGGGGGTGGGGGCATGTGTGGGGAGGGGTGTGGGATGGGAATGGGGGGGATGAGGACAAATATGTGATACCTTAATGAATAAAGAAATTAAAAAAAAAAAAGAGGGCCACCTTTTGTTCATTCTTTGGTCTGCTTCGTTCCTGGCTGCACAGTCCTGGTTTAAAAGACCTTGTTGGTGATTTCCAGCAATTCAGTAGCATTCTTCCAGTGAATCCCTCTATTTCTGAAACTTTTGTCAGACGTCGGTTTGAGCCTGTCCTAAGAAGGCAGCATTGACCATGCGTTGGTTCTCTGGGGCCTCTGGGTCGAATGGCGTGTAGACTCTGTAGGCCTCACAGAGTCTTTCATAGAAGTCAGCCAGACTCTCATCTGGTTTCTGTAAGACCTCAGAGGTCTTTGCCATGTTGGTAGGCTTCTTGGCTCCCACCCTTATCCCTTGGAGGAAGGCAATTTATTCCCTCCTCTGTATTTGGGTTCCAATGTGTCTCCTCATTGGGCAGGGCTTCCTATTCCCAGGCCTCTACATCTAAATGTCCAGTTGGTGTCTGAGTTTGGAGCCATTTCCTGGCTTCAGTGACAATTTGCTGGCATTCTTCTGTGTTGAACAAGGTGAGGAGGAGCAGTTTACAGTCAACCCATGTGGGGCAATGAGTCTGAAATATGGATTCCAGGAGATCTACCATTGCCTGAGGTTTTTCAGAGTACGTTGGTGTGTGGTGTTTCCAGTTGAGGAGGTCAGTGGTAGAAAATGGCTGATAGTAGAAAACTGATCCCCTCCTCTTGTAGGGTCCTGTCAGGGTCTATTCTCTGTGGACCCCTTGTCTCCTACAGTGACATCTGCATTGCTGCTGAGGGTCTTGGTCCTTGGGCCGCTGACCTAAGACGTCTTCCTATAGGCTCAGGTATCTCTGGTGGCGAGGTGAGACTGACGGCAGTGGGCTGTTGGGCAGGTGAGGTTCTCTGTCCTCAGTGGTGGGGCATTAGGGTCATATGGTGGCAGCAGTGGAATGGCTTCCTTGGAATCCCCTTGCGATATGGGAGGCCGCTGTACTTTTTGTGAAGTCTTCCTTTCACTTTGTGCCAGAAGGACCTTACATTGCCCTGACCAGTAGCACAGAACCGGACCCAGGAAGGCTTAATCTGAGCTATTTCCAAACATTCGCCTATGTAAGGAAACTGGTCCGGCTGGCCAGGGCTTACAGTGACAACCCTAAATACAGTCCAGACAGTGGGGACATCAAGAGTGCTTTCAGAGGGCCATCCTACACCAAAGGTGGGCCACTCCAATTCACAGAAGGTACACAGCTTTCCAGAAGTCAAATTGACCCCATAATCTCCTAAAACCCCTTTTTAAAAGTTTTTAATCATATATTCCAGAACAGTGGGCTTTGAGGAGCTTCCCCCCATGATGGTGTCTAAATTGATGAGTTCAAACCCTCCCAGTGAATGGTGTCGCGAGACAAACAAAGGGAAACCTTTGTGGTGTCTGCTTGGCCACTCCCCTTGCGGGAATTTTAGGTGCCTCTTAGCATTGGTGGGTCAGTATAAACCCCTGCCTGGATCAGGTTCACTCGGTGGGACAATGTCCCCCAGAACCTGACACCGCCTTTAGCCATATGAGGTCACCATGGAAATGCAGGTTGGGACTCACTCAGGCTCCATAGCTTACAGAGATATATTTACTGATATATATATATATATATATATATATATATATATATATATATATATAGAGAGAGAGAGAGAGAGAGAGAGAGAGAGAGAGAGGGAGAGAGAGAGAGAGAGAGAGAGAGAGAGAGATCGATCAATTGTCTTCTGCATGCTCTCCAACAGGGGATCAAACCCACAACCTAGGGATGTCCCTGACTGAGAATCAAACATGCAACCTTTTTGGTGCAGGGTACCATGTTCCAATCAGTTGAGCCACCCAGCTTGAGCCAATCTGTACATAATCCTAACTGCCTCTGTTTTCAGGGACCCCACAGCTCACATTAAATTCCATATCATCAATGGTAAGGAACTACTAGTATATATATATATATATATATGGAGGTCCTCATAAAGCAGAGAGAGAGAGCTAAAAATTTAAGAACAAAAGCTATCAGAGAACCACAAATGCTACATAATAAAGGTAATGTTTAAAAAGAAAAGAAATGCACCTGATTCTGCATTTGGTTATGGCATTCAGGATAGTGTGGGATGGGCAGGTGACAGAGAGGACAGGTACATCACATAGAAGGTTGTTAGAGAAATCCAGGATGAATAGAGAGGGCTGGGACACAGTAGAATAAACTTTGATAAGATGGCTAATGTAGTATTACATATACAGAATAAAGGAAATGGGGTAGATAAAGATGATATCTAACTGAAAGAAAAGAGGAGGAGGGTAAATTGATAAGCTGGGTGTTGAGGAAAGAAAAAGAATGCAATTTGCTTTTGGAAACAACGAAAATAAGTAACTGAGGAAGAATACTCTTTGTAAGTTATATTAATCTCTAGTCACTGCTTTGTATACCTAAAACAGATATAATATTGTATGTCAACAGTAATTGAAACATTTAAACATTTAAAAATTTTAAAAGATCCAGTTCAATAGGATTTTCTCAACCCACTTTGAGATGCTGATGTACTCAGAAGGAAAATGATTGGCAGTTAATGGTGCTAATTGGAATTAAAAACACACAAACAAAACTGTGATTCACACAGTTGTTGAAGACTAAAGTAAAGAATTTTACAATGAGAGTCACAGTGAAGATGTGCATTGTAGTGAAAGGCTCACTAGACTTGAAATCAGAAGGGGCTTGTGTCTTGCTCACAAGTTGTATGATCTTGGACAAATCACTTAACTTCTCTGAGATTCTATTCCTACGAAAAAGGATAGTCTTTTTTTTTTTTTTGTCAATGAGAAGAAATAAGATATTAAAATGATTTGCACAATATAAGTGTTATGTAAATATTTTATTTTACCTTATTCACTTTCACTTACTGCCAGAAAAATTTGAGATCGCCTGCAATTGTATAAAGAATGGAAAGGTAAAATAAACATCTATATATATAAAAAAACAGAGACCGTAACACCGTCACAACCATAACTACCTAACGACCGATTGCTATGACACCCACTGTGGCCAGCGAGTCAGCCTGATCTGGGCCGGATCACCCCCAACACCATGATCAGGGCAGGGCCAGCCAGCCAACCGCCTTGGCTGGCAGAAATTTGGGGTCCAGGGACCTTGGAGTTGCTTGATCTCAGTCTCGGGCAGCTGCACTGGCAAAGCTCTCCTTTGGTGGAAGTGGACCTGGGATCAGGATGCTGGAGTCAGGGATGGGGTAGGGAGGCTTTCCTGGTGGCCACAGCAGTCCCCGCAGGCTGCACACAGCACCTGGGCATCTGGCCCCGATAGGAACAGCAGCAGGAATAGGGGTCATGGGACACAGGGGGCAGCCGCACACAGGAGCCAGGAGGTGCAAGGCCAGAAGTGGGTTCTTACCCCACCTGCTGGGCTCAGCAGCACCGTCAGGTGGGCCATGATGTGCAGCGAGGTGCTGGACCACAGACGGGAGGGGAAGCAAGCCAGGAGGGCAAGGCCCTGCACCAGACAGAGCCCCGAGTGGCATAGGCAGGCCAGAACTGGAAACCCTGGCAGGTGGGCAGGGCTGCAGCCCCACACCTTTTCAGCCTTGGCCTTGGAATTCAGAGGTCAGCCCCACTTCAAGAGAGAGGATGTGGCGGAAAGTGGCAAGGCCACAGGAGGGATGGGAAATGTTGTGGCCATCTTTGGGAAACACAGCTGCCACTGTCTTCAGTAACTATGAACAGATAATCTTTGGTCTCGGTTCTACAGAAGAGGAAGCTGAGACTCAAAGAAGAGAGCCTTCCGCAGCACCTCACCCACTTCTCAGACCTGACCCTGTGCAGCATTGT
The DNA here is from genome assembly GCF_027574615.1 of Eptesicus fuscus. Classification (NCBI taxonomy): domain Eukaryota; kingdom Metazoa; phylum Chordata; class Mammalia; order Chiroptera; family Vespertilionidae; genus Eptesicus; species Eptesicus fuscus. The sequence continues at coordinate 8,815,838 of NC_072480.1, read as the reverse complement.
TTTCATTGAAAGTAGAGGATCCAAAATGTTTTTACATCTTTGCTATTTTAGGCAGGAAAGAATTTAGCACAGAGAATTGGTGCTTGGGAAATCATCAGAAAGCTGAAGGAGTGGGTATTAGGCTGGGCCCCCAGAAAGACTCCCTGCCCAGTGGGAGGAGCTGCCCCCTCAGCCACAACAGAATTCTAGGACACTCTGGCACAGCTGCGACCTAGGGATCAGGAAACTGCTGTTTCCACAAGTGTCCTCCAGCTCCCACAAAACAGGTCACTGGGCACTGCCTCTGCCACAACTGCCTGTGCACAGCCTGGATTCCATTGCAGAAAACCTTCACATCTCTGCAAACATGATCACTAGCAGCAAACAGCCCAAACTGCAAGAAGATTCCTCTGCCCCACTTCTGCCTTCAAAATATTGTGCAAGCGCATCCAATCGGCAGAAATGAATTCATGTCCAGAAACCTAGCTGCAAAGGACTTTCGTCTAGGAGTGAGATCTTGCCAATGTACCTCATGTGCCTGATATTGCTAAAAATGGGGCCTGGCTGGTGGTGCTCAGTGGTTGAGGATCAATCTATGAACCAGGAGGTCACAATATGATTCCTGGTCAGATTTCGGGCTTGATCCTCAGTAGGGGCATGAAGGAGGCATCTGATCAATGATTCTCATCATTGATGTTTCTATCTATCTCTCCTTCTCCCTTCCTCTGAAATCAATAAATTTTTTTTAAATGGGGTCATGCTATATATATGTGTTATAATGAGTTTTTCACTTTATATATCACTAATGTCTTTCCTGTTATAACCATATTTAGAGAACATTATTTATTTATCATTCATTTTAATTGATCTCAGAGAGAAGAAGGGAAAGAGAGAGAAACATTGTTCCATTGTTTCCTGCACTCACTAGACTGGGTATTGAATCTGCAACCTGGGCATGTGCCCTGACTGGCAATCGATACACCACTTTCTGGTGTATGGGATGATGCTATACTGGTTAACCTGACCACAAATTCCAGCCTCCAGAACTGTGAGAAAAATATATTTCTGTTGTTTAAGCCACACAAATTTATGATATTTTGTTATGGCTGTCTGAGCTGACTAATCTATACTAATAAAAGGGTAATATGCTAATTAGACCAGGTCAACCGGACATCTTCTGGTTGTCCTTCCAGACAAAGCCACAGTGGCGGGGGCCAAGGCAGAGGCGGTTAGGGGCGATCAGGCCAGCAGGGGAGCATTTAGGGGTGATCAGACTGGCAGGGGAGAGCAGTTAGGGGCAATCAGGCAAGCATGCAGAGTGGTTAGGGGTGATCAGGCAGGAAGGCAGGTGAGCTGTTAGGAGCCAGTGGTCCCAGATTGCAAGAGGGATGTCTGACTGCCAATTTAGGCTCGATCCTTGTGTGGGATCGAGCCTAAACCAGCAGTCAGACATCCCCTGAGGGGTCCTGGATTGGAGAGGGTGCAGGCTGGGCTGAAGGACCCCCCCCCATGCATGAATTTCATGCACTGACCCTCTAGTATGTAATAATCATGGTAGTTGCTTCTATTTCTTAAACACTCATTATGTGATAATCACTTTGCTACATTCACTATATTCATTACTCTCATAGTATAGTTAACCCTTGAACAAGATGAGTTTGAACTGCACAGGTTTACTTATACACAGATTTTTTCAATAAATATTATAAATGTATTTTTTCTGTATTATGATTTTTAAAATATTTCTTTTTTCTAGTTTACTTTATTGTAAGAATACAGTATATAGTATATATAACATACAAAAATATGTGCTAATTGACTGTTTTATGTTATTGATAAGGCTTCTGATCAACAGAAGGCTATTTATAGTTAAGTTTCTTCAGAGTCAAAAGCTATATACTAGTTTTCAACTGTGCGGGGGTCAGTGCCCTTAATCCCCACATTGTCCAAGCGTCAACTGTAATCTTAAAGAGCATGTACTTTATTTTCATCATAATTTCCCAGATGAGGAAAATAAGGCTTTGAAAGAAAATAAAAAGGACACAGCAATGGTGAAGACAGAATATAAATCAACATTTGTCTTAAGTCCAGATGTTGAGCTCTTAATATTATACTACATTTGTTACCTTTCAGGAATCAAACAGAAAAATCAAATTAAGGAAAGAATTAAATGAAAATGGGCCAGGCATAATGTTATACAAACTTTCACAACAAAGATAAAAGTTAGGTTCTAAATATTGCACAAAAAAGAACATATGATGAGATACACAATTTATAGTACTAAGATAAAAATCAAACCAAATGCTACAAAAAGTAGAATCCTATCTAATAAAAGAGTAACATGCAAATTGTCCAGACCTCCACTACACTCACAAGCCATGCCCACCAGCCAATCAGGAGTGGGTATGCAAATTAACCCAAACAAGATGGCTGTGGCCACAGAGAGAGCAGGAGGCTTGGGTTTCCCCAGGCAATGGAGGAAGCCATGCTTTCTGCCTGCCCTGGCCTGCCTTGGCCTCCGTTTAAGGCTACAAAGTTTCAATTATAGAAGATAAATAAATCCCAACAAAAATGGTGGCAGCCACAGAGCTGGAGAGAGCAGAAGGCTTGAGTTGCCCCCGGCGATGGAGGAAGCCAAGTTTCCACAGCCCTGGCCTGCCTTGGCCTCCGCTTAAGGCTACAAAGCTTCAATTATAGAAGATAAATAAATCCCAGATACCAGGGCCTCTGCTTGGGTCGCCGGGGGCCGTGGCCAGCCTGCACACCACCACAGGCCCCTCACCCAGGCTGCCCCACACCTGAAGGGAACCCCCACCCTGATCCAGGACACTCTTCAGGGCAAACCAGCCAGCCCCGCCCATGCACAAGGCCTCAATCCTGTCTAATCCTATCTAATAAAAGAATAATATGCAAATTGACCATCACTCCAACACACAAGATGGCTGCCTCATGTGGTCAAAGATGACTGCCTCCATGTGGACACAAGATGGCTGCCACAAGATGGCTAGCAGGGGAGGGCAGTTGGGAGGGACCAGGCCTGCAAGGGAGGGCAGTTGGGGGCAATCAAGCCTGCAGGGCAGGGCAGTTAGGGGTGACCAGGCTGGCAGAGGAGGGAAGTTGGAGGCGACCGGGCCTACAGGGAAGGGCAGTTGGGGGGGTACCAGGCCTGCAGGGGAGGGTAGTTAGGGGCAAACAGGCTGGCAGGGGAGCAGTTAGGCATTAATCAAGCTGTCAGGGGAGTGGTTAGGGGGTGATCAGGCTGGCAGGCAGAAGAGGTTAGGGGCAATCAGGAAGGCAGGCAGGCAGAGCAGTTGGGAGCCAGCAGTCCTGGATTGTGAGAGGGATATCTGACTGCCCGTATAGGCCCAATCCTACTGTGATCAGTCCTAAACGGGCAGTCGTACATCCCTAGAGGGGTCCCAGATTGGAGAGGGTGCAGGCTGGGCTGAGGGACACTCCACCCCTGTGCACAAATTTCATGCACCGGGCCTCTAGTTATTCTAATAAAACACTAGAAATAAATGTTTCCAGGGCTCTCACTATGTTCAGTATGATATACCTCTTCAGCAATATCTTAACATAGACAAAATTATGAATATCAGATAAAGTAGTATTATTATCATTGCATATGTAACAGGATGCTAAAACTAGTCTGAATAGGACACAGAAATAAAATAGATGTGAATTCCCAAAGCTAGAGCACATATGCATAATACATATTATGCTAGTTTCAATTATCAACCAAATCAATTTAATAAATGGTTGTCAGAATGAAGAAAAAGACTTGTGGTGGTACATTTTTGGAAGATCTGTGTTAGTGTTGTCCCACATCTGCCCTTTGGGGATGGGTGGGTTGCAGGGGTGTATCTTCCTTACCTACCTACCTCTGAATTTCATCTGGTGCCTAGGAAAGGAATGGCTTTTACTCCACTTCACGAAGACAGTTGGAACAGAGAAAAGATACTGAAGAGAAATGATAGTGAAGAAAGATCAGAATGAAACCAGTCACCTCAGGAGTTGTAGGCAGCCTGTAAGCCAAAGGCTCAAAAATTAATCTAGGAGTTGTAGAGAAAAATAGTATTGGCATCCAACCATACAGGTGTTATGCACTGGTGATTTAGGGGTCTATTTGTTTATTGCCTAGAGTCCAAGAGGAAAAAGATGTCATTGGTGCTCAAGAGAAGCTAGCTAGCTTAAGAGAACATAAGAGCCTGCCCAGAGGACTTCCTTAACTAGCAGAGCACTATGACATGGACAGGGATATGTTATTCTGTTCATGTGGTCTGGGGAAACACACATTCACTATTATTGTAAATATTGATAATTAGATGTTAATCATGCCTCTCCAACTGAAAGATTCATCTCTACATGTTCCTCTCAAGAAAAAGCTTTAATCAATTAACAAGCATGTAATGAGTACCAAATAATGGACTAGGTTTCCTGAGAGTTTGTAAGAAAAAGACATGTTTCAATTCCAAATGGAGGAAATAAAAGGTCAAGAGAGTGATTCTGTGATTTACTCATGCTTTGAAGACAACTAAAGGCTCTTATAAAGAATAACTATAAGCTCAGCCAGTGTTGCTCAGTGGTTGAACATCAACTCATGCACCAAGAAGTTGCCGATATGATTCCTGGTCAGGGCACATGCCAAAGTTGGGGGATCAATTCCTGGTGAGGGGCATGCAGGAAGCAGCCAATGTTCTCTCTCATCGATATTTCCATCTCTCTCTCCCTTCCTCTCTCTAAAAAATCAACAACAATATATATATTTTTAAAAGAATAACTTTAAGCATTGGACAATATGTCTCAATTGGTGAAGCATCATCCTGTGCACCAAAAGGTCACAGGTTCAAGTCCTGTGAGAGAGAAACATTGATTGGTTGCCTTCGGTAAGTACTCTAAGTACAGTTTGAGCCTGTAACCAGGGCAGAATTTTATCCGCCAGTGCCCTAGAATGATAATTCACAGGGATTGAGATTTTTATGAAAATGTGTTTTCATCACTGCCCAATGATATATGCATGTTAGCACTGGAACTTAACTTTCTATATCACTGTCCTCTTTCAAAACACCTCTTTTTTTTTTTCAGAAGCAGATGACTGAGGTAAGTCATGGGGAAGGGTTCAGATGGGACTCAGCAAAATATCATTCTAGGGCACTGGTGGAGAAAATTCTGTTGAATGACTGGTGGAAGCTAGTTAGGCAGACTTGCTCATAGCTCAGCCTGGGGAGGAAATTTTGAAGTCCCTAACTTTTCAGTTTCTGTTTGGTCATACAAAGGCTATATTAGAACTGCCAAATTTTTACTACATGATCATATGTTATTTCAGCAGAATTCTTTTTCTAAAAAAATTTTAATTTTTTCAATTACAGTCTACATTAAACACTATCCTACATTAGTTCCAGATGTATAGCACAGTGACCAAACTATCACATACTTCACAAAGTGTTCCTCCTGATACCCCCAGAACCCAATGGGCACTACAAGTAGTAATCACATCACTGACTATATTTCCTATGCTGTAGTCACCCCTATGACTATTTTGTAATTACCAATCTTTACTTCTTAATACCTTCTTGATAGACAGAAAGGAAGAACCATTGAGACTGAAAGAGTCTGACAACAGGATAATGACTTGCCTAAAGTTATATAATTTGTAAAGGTGTTGGCAGTGATAAGAAATGTCACCAAGTGTTAGACCAGTGGGGTCAGACCGGACCTTGTCAGCAACCTCAGTACTTGAGAGTTCTGGCTAGGAAAGAATTCAGAGCCAAGATACAAACTATAAGGGAAAGTTTATTTAGGAAGTCACTGAGGTAGAAGAAGTGAATGGTAAAAGAAATGGGCTCAAACAAAATAGATCCACAGACATGGAACCTCTCACTGACACCAGAGAGGTGTTACTGGACAGGGCAGCCCCCTGAGCCAGTGGGAGAGGGCTGTCCCCAACCTAGATGCTTGTCTTCACATATAAATGAATTTATATGAGAGACATTGACTCCATTGTGAAAAGCCAATTTATTAAAGCAATTAAAACATGCACCTTTATTGAAAAAGCAAAGCAAACAAACCTATACATCTGGCTTATGAAGTGCAGTCAGATTCTCAGCTAATTTGAAGAGTGAGTTGGGTCGGGGTCTGAGGCGTTATATACACTCCTGTCCATTGGTCTCAAAATTCCTCTGCTGAATATTTTAGTACAGATTAATTCTCAAGCCCCTGCCTTTTTTTCTTTTACTTTGGTGTGGCCTTCCCAGAAATCATGAGAAGCACCTGGCAACTTTATCTTGTCAAGCCTTGAGACTGCTGGCTTCTCTGCTTAGGGAGTAAAACTGCCCTTTTTTTCATTTCCTCTTTTCCCTAACCTTTCTGCATTCTCTCATTAGGGAGATTTTTAACCATTTGCTCTCAAATGTCCTTGGTTGGGGAAGATAAAGTCTTGTTAGTTACAAGCTGGCTGCCAATTGCCCACACTGTTTGGCCTTGTTTTAACTTTCCTCTCTCATTTCCCTATTCCTCCTGTCCTGGAATACTGTAACAGAAACATGCAACAGACTGTGGATCCTCAGAGGGAAGAGGGAGGGGTAGAGCAGAGATCAACCAAAGACCTTATATAAATACTAGAGGCCGGGTGCACAAAATTCATGCACTGGCGGGGGGAGGGGTGTCCCTCAGCACAGCCTGCACCCTCTCCAATCTGGGACCCCTCGGGGGATGTCCGACTGCCGGTTTAGGCCCGATCCCCGTCAGTCGGACATCCTTCTCACAACCTGGGACTGCTGGCTCCTAACCACTTGCCTGCTTGGCTGCCTGATTGACCCTAACCACTCTGCCTGCTAGCCTAATAGCCCCCTAACCACTCCCCTGCTGGCTGATTGACACCTAACCGCTCCCCTGCTGGCATGATTAATACCTAACTGCTCTTCTGCCAGCCCAATCACCCCCAACTGCCCTCCCCTCCCCTGCAGGCCTGTGACCCCCCAACTGCCCTCCCCTGCAGGCTTGGTCCCCCCTAACTGCCCTCTCCTGCTGGCCATTTTGTGACAATGTGGGGGTGGCCATTTTGTGATGACTTGTGTGTGTGGCCATCTTGTGGTGGCCATCTTGTGATGACATGGGGGCGGCCATCTTGTGATGACATGGGAACAGCCATCTTGTGACAATGTGGGGGCAGCCATGTTGTGATGCAAGGGTGTGAGGGTCAATTTGCATATCATCTCTCTATTATATAGGATAAGCATAACCAATGGACACAGACGATAGTGGGGTGAAGTGGCGTGAAGGCCTAGGAATGGGATAGGAGTGGGGAGGAGGGGGTCAATGGGAAAAAAGGGGACATTTGCAATACTTCAAACAATAAAGGTAAAAATTAAAAAAAGAAAAGGAACAGATGAAGTTAACTTAGATTTGGATTAGCAATAATAAAGTTGGTGAAAGTGATGAATTCAGAATGCTTTTTAAAAAAATTTTTATTGTTGAAAGTATTATATATGTCCCCTTTTCCCCGCATTGCCCTCACCCCTTCTAACCCAACCTAGGCCTTCACCACCCTATTATCTGTGTTTATGGGTTATGCATATATGCATATGAGTTCATTGGTTGATCTCTTTCCCCCCGCCCCCCACCCATCCTTCTCTGCCTTCCCTCTGAGGTTTGACAATCTGTTTGACATTTCTATGTTTCTGGGTCTATTTTTGTACATCAGTTTATGTTGTTCATTAGATTACACATATGAGTGAGATCATGTGATACTTATCTTTCTCTGACTGGCTTATTTCACTTAGCACAATACTTTCTAGGTCCATCCATGCTGTAGCAAATGGAAAGAATTCTTTCTTTTTTACAGCTGCATAGTATTCCATTGTATAGATGTATCAAAGTTTTTTAATCCACTCATCTGCTTATGAGCACTTGGGAATTTCAAAATCTTAGCTATTGTAAATTGTGCTGCTATGAAAATAGGGGTGCATATATTCTTTCTGATGAGTGTTTCTGAATTCTTGGGACATGTTACTAGAAGTGGAATAACTGGGTCAACTGGTAGTACCATTTTACTTTTTGAGAAAAATTCAAATTATTTTCCATAGAGGCTGCAGCAGTTTGCATTCCCACCAACAGTGAATGAGGGTTCCCTTTTCTCCACATTCTCACCAACACTTGTTGTTTGTTAATTTGTTGCTGATAGCCATTCTAACAGATGTGAGGTGGCACCTTATTGTTGTTCTGATTTGCGTGTCTCAGATGATTAGTGACTGAGCATTTTTTCATATACCTTTTGGCCTCTATATTTCCATTTTGAAGTGTCTATTTAGGTCCTTTGCCATTTTTTAATTGGATTGTTTATCATCCTTTTGTTAAGTTATATGAGTTCCCTATACATTTTGGAGGTTAACTCCTTATTAGATGTATCACTGGCAAATATGTTCTGCCCTGGAGTGGGCTCTTTTATTATTTTTTTGATGGTTTCTTTTGCTACGCAGGAGCTTTTTATTTTGATAGTAGAGGCCCGGTGCATGAAATTCATACATGGGAGGGGGGTCCCTCAGTCTGGCCTGCACCCTCTGGCAATCCAGGACTGCTGGCTCCTAACCACTCGCCTGCCTACCTGATCGCCCCTAACTGCTTGCCTGCCTGTCTAATCTCCCCTAACTGCTCACCTGCTTGCCTGATACCCCCAACCTCCTCTGCCTCAGCCCCCGTCATGGCAGCTTTGTCCAGAAGGACGTTCGAAATGACATCTGGAAGGTCGTTCAGCTGTCTGGTATAATTAGCATGTTATGCTCTTATTATTATAGATAGTCCCATTTGTTTATTTTCTGCTTAGTTTCATTGTCCTAGGAGCTGTATCCATAAATATATAGCTATGAGAGATGTCTGAGATTTTGCTGACAATGGTTTCTTCTAGGATTTTTATGGTTTCACATCTTAATTTAAATCTTTTATCTATTTTGAGTTTATTTTTGTGTATGGTGTAAGTTGGTACCCTAATTTCATTTTTTTGCATATATCTGTCCAATTTTCCTAATAGCACTTATTGAAGAGATTGTCTTGATTCTATTGTATGCTCTTGCCTCCTTTGTCAAGTATTAATTGAGCAAATGGCTTGGGTCAATTTCTGGGTTCTCTGTTCTGTTCCACTGATCTATATGTCTGTTCTTGTGCCAGGACCAGACTGTTCTGAGTAGAGTGGCTTTGTAGTATAACTTGATATCTGGTATTATGATCCCTCTAACTTTCTTCTTCTTTCTCAATATTGCTACAGCTATTTGGGATCTTTTTTTATTTCATATAAATTTTTGGAATATTTGTTCTAGGTCTGTGAAATAAGCCACTGGTATTTTGATAAGAATTGCATTGAATCTATAGATTGCTTTGGGTAGTATGGCCATTTTAAAGATGTTGATTCTACCAATCCATGAACACCATATATTTTTCAAGTTGTGTATATCTTCCTCTATCCCTTTTTTTCAACATCGTGTAGCTTTCTGAGTACAGGTCTTTTACCTCCTTGGTGAAATTTATTCCTAAGTATCTTAATTTTTTGTTGCAATGGTAAATGGGGCTTTTTGTTTAGTTTCCCTTTTGGACAGTTCATTATGGATGTACAAAAATGTCACAGATTTCTGTGTATTAATTATATGTCCTGCTGCATTGCCTAATTCATTTATTGAATCTCATAGTTTTTTTGATGAAGTCTTTAGGGTTTTCTATGTACAGTATAATGTCATCTGCAAATAGTGACATTTTACTTCCTCCTTTGCAATTTAGATGCCTTTTATTTTTATTTTTTTCTTGTCTGATCCCTACAACTAGCACTTCTGGTACGATGTCGACCAGAAGTGATGAAAGTGGGCACCTCTGTCTTGTTCCTGCTCTTATGGGAAATAGTTTTAGTTTTTGCCAATTGAGTATGATATTGGCTGTAGGTTTGTTATATAAGGCCTTTCCTATATTGAGGCATGATTCCTCTATGCCCACTTTGCTGAGAGTTTTTATAAAAAAAATGATGTTGGACTTTGTTCAATGCTTTTTCTGCATCAATTGATATGATCGTTGTCATTTGTTTCCAGGATGTTTTTTATTTCTTCTTTGATCTCTTTGGTAACGCAATCATTTTTCAATAGCCTGTTATTTATCCTCCATGTTTGATTGTTTTTAATGTAATTGATTTCTGATTTCTTGCCATTGTGATCTGAGACTATGCTTGATATGATTTCAATCTTCTTGACTTTGTTGAGACTTAGCCTATGTCCTAACATGACGTCTATCTTTGAAAATTTTCCATGTGCACTTGAGAAGAATGTATATTCTGTAGCTTTGGGGTGAAAAGTTTTGAAGATGTCAATTAGTTCCATCTGACATAGTGAGTCATTGAGAATTGCTGTTTCCTTGTTGATTTTTTGTCTAGATTATTTATCCAATGATGTCAATGGGATATTAAAGTCTCCTACTATGATTGTGTCACTGTCAATCTCTCCCTTGATATCTTCCAGAAGTTTCTTTTTTTATGTATTTGGATGCTCCTGCATTGGGTGCATATATATTTACCAGAGTTATATCCTCTTGTTGTAATGATCACTTTAGTATTATGAAATGGCCTTCATTATCTCTTCTTATGGCTTTCACTTTGAGGTGTATTTTGTCAGATATAAGTTTTGCTACCTGAGCTTTTTTTTCCCATTTCCATTTGCCTGAAGAAAATTTTCTATCCCTTCATGTTCAGTCTGTGTTAATCTCTTGTTCTGAGGTGGATCTCTTGTAGACAGCATATATATGGGGCATGTTATTTTATACATTCAGCCACCTTAAGTCTTTTGATTAGAGCCTTTAATCCATTTATGTTTCAGGTTATTGTTGATAGGTACTTGTTTTTTTGCCATTTTTTAAATTCTTTATGCCTGTGTTACTTCCTTCTTTCTATTTCTTCATTTTACAACAGTCCCTTTAGCATTGCTGGCTTGGTGGTAATAAACTCCCTTAGCCTTGTTTTTGTCTGCAAACCTCCCGATTTCACCTTCAATTTTGAATGATAGCCTTACTGGATAGAGTATTCTTGGATTCAGTCCCTTGCTTTGCATCTTTTTGTATACTTTATTTTACTCCCTTCAGGCCTGATATGTTTCTGTTGAGAAATCAGTTGATAGTCTAATGGAGATCCCTTGTAGGTAACTTTCTGTCTCTCTCTTTCAGGCTTTAAGATTCTTTCTTTGTCTTTTACATTTGCCAGTTTAATTATGATGTGTCTTGGTGTGGGTCTTTTTGTGTTCATCTTGCTTGGGACTCTGTTCTTGGATTTCTGTGACTTTTTTCTTCCCCAAGTGTGAGAAGTTTTCTGTCATTTCTTTAAACAGGTTTTCTATTCCTTACTCGCTTTCTATTTTTCTGGCACCTCTATTATGCAGATGTTGTTTCATTTCAAGCTGTCCCAAACCTCCCTTAGATTCTCCCCTGTTTCTTAATTTTTTTTTTCCAGTTACTACTCTGCTTGGGTGTTTTTTTCTACCTTGTGTTCTAGTTTGCTGATTTGGTCCTTAGCGTCTTCTAGTCTACTGCTGAATCCTTCCATTATGTTCTTTATTGCAGCTATGTAATTCTTCATTTCCTCCTGATTATTATTCATATTGGTGATAATTCTCATTCAGCTCCTTATAATTCTCACTGAGTTGTGTGTATTTGTTATCCAGACATTTGAGCATCGTTATAACCATTACTCTGAATTATTTCTCTGACAAATTACTTGCCTCCATTTCATTTAGTTCCTTTTCTGGTGATTCTTCCTTTTCTTTCCTTGGGGTTTCTTTGTCTCCCCATTTTTTCCTGCCCCATTATAATTATTTCTATGTCTTAGATCCAACTGCTATGCCACCCAGATTTTTGGGGGCAGTGGTCCTATTATACTGGGTGACTTGTGGGACCCAGTGGTGCAATTTCTCAGATCTCCTGAGTTGGGTGTTCTGGGAAAGCCCCATACTTGAGTTACTTGGGTTCCCCTGATGTAGCTGTGTCTTGATTGTTATTTTCTGTTAATGAATGGAGTCTCCTCACAGGCTGTCTGATGATGTGACTCACCCCCGACCTCATCATGCAAACTCTTGTGGATGTACCCATGGTCCCAGCTCTTGTGGCAAGGGTAGCTCTTGTGGCAAGGGTCTCACTGGCATGCTACTCACTGTGGGGTCCCAGAGCCCAGAGCAGGGTGGTGTGCACTTTGTGGCTCTCTACAGGTGTCCTGGAGTCTATGGCCTGGGTAGCAGGGGTTCTGGAGCCTGCGGATTGGGTAGCACAACTCTAGCTGATGTGACATGACTCTGGCCAGGGTGCTGTCACTCTGTGAATCACTGCAGGAATCCAAGTGGCAGTGGCCTGGGAAGCAGGATCCCGGGGTCTGCGGCTGAAGCATAGCAACCTTGGCCAGAGAGGTGAACACTCAGAAACTCACCAATGGGGTCCATGAGCCAGCAGCCAGGGAGGCAGGAGTCCTAGGGTATGCAGGTCTGCAGTTGAGGCAGTGCAATTTTGGCCCAGAGTGACTGTGTGGTCTGGGACAGTGTCTAAGGCCATTCTAGGTGGTGGTGAGGCTGGGCTCCTAGTTGTGGCTGCTCTACCCTTCAAGATGGCATGGTTTCTTAAAGTCCTCTGCATAACCCACCCTGGGGATGTTCCCCTGATCACTTCACATCATATTCAGCTTGGTGGCCCCCATCTGCTGCCTTCTTACATTTTTCTTATATTTCTTTCTTAACCCTTCCCACCAACTTACTCTTCTTTCTTATCCAGAATGATTTTTTACTACATTTTTCTTTCTCCTAATGAAAACTTTTAGCAGAATATGTTTTTTCAAAGTAAATCTAAGGCCTGTCCAGTAGAAGGAAAGATCAGAAAATAAGTTTATTTGCAGTTTACTCTCAGCAACTAAGTGAATTGCGGTGCCTTTAATAAAAAAGATGAGGGAAGAGCAGGTGGTATTGTGGTATAATTTTTAAGTTCTTAAAGATGTGAGGTTTGAGATTTTATTAGGCCTCAAAATGCTAAAAAATTAATTGGCTATATGAACATACAATTTAGGAGAAAGACAAACACTATGATTAGAAATTTGGGAGTCCCCAAAGTATAAATATTATTTAAAATTTCTGAATAGATTAAAAATCACTAAGGGAGTGAGTGTTTACAAGAAGGAAATACAATTATAAAAAATAAAAATATTTCAAATAATTAAATTGAAAGAAAACATTTTAGGTCACAATGTTTTCTTTTTTAAAAAATATGTTTTTATTGAATTTAGAGAGAGAAAGGGAGAGAGAGAGAGAGAGAGAGAGAGAGAGAGAGAGAGAGAGAGAGAGAGAAACATCAATGAGAAAGAAACATCTATTGGCTGCCTCCTGCATGCCCCCTACTAGGGATCAAGCCCACAACCCAGGTATGTGCTCTGATTGAGAACTGAACCTTTTGGGTTCATAAGTTGACACTCAACCACTGAGCCACACTGGCAGGGCAATGTTTCCTTTTTTGAGAATAAAACTTAAGAGGAAAGAATTTGATTATGTGAGAACTATAAATTCTCAAAATATTATACTGATTATTGTTATTCTTAGGAAGAGAAGAAAAATAAGGCATAGAATATTAACATCCTGAAACTACAGCTGATCAAACAACAAAGAACACTATGGAAAATTATATAATTGAAGAAAGGTCTCACTTACATTTTATCGTGATCTGCTTCTTATTTTATGGCAAAAAGGTTTCCACAAATATCTAATTTCCCAGAAATTTAACTTTTCACCTTAATTGGGATGATCATGGAATACATTACTAATTTATTTTATAAAGAACATTTTTATAAATATAATTTTTTGCTTGTAATGCAAATAAAATTACTAGTCTTAGGTCATATTGTTGTTTCTAAAGATACAAGTAATAATTCTGTTCTATGAGGAATTTTTTGGCTTCTTTTAAGATAATCTAATTCACAAATCCCAAATAGATTCTCTCATATGAGTCAATTATATCAAAATGCCAGCAATATTGTTTGGTAGGTACCTTACTCAATGGGGTACTTGGAGGATGTTAATATTTATAATCATTGCACAATTTAATAAATAAGTCTGTATTTTGAATGTTTTATTATTTATTTCTTCTTTTAACCCTCACCCAAAGATATTTTTCCATTGATTTTTAGAGAGAGTGGAAGGGAAGGTGATAGACAGAGAGAGATACATCTATGTGAGAGAGACACATGGATTGGTTGCCTCCAGCACAAGCTTTGAACAGGGCCAGGGATCATTCCTGCAATCAAGTTATGTGCTCTTGACGGGAATCAAACCTGGGAGCCGTCAGTCCACCAGCCGATGCTCTATCTACTGGGCCAAACTGGCTAGGGCTGTAGTTCAAATGTTTTAAATAACATCTTATACTTAATAAGTAGCCACTTTACCTGGAAAGATTTAATTTAAGATACATCAAGACTTAATTGGAAAAGTCTATTTACTCTGTCTTTTCTTGGTATTTGTGGTAACTATGAAAGCGGTTTGGAGAGGGAGATGAGAGAGAGAGAGAGAGAGAGAGAGAGAGAGAGAGAGAGAGAGAGAGAGGAAGAAAGAGAGAGAGAGAGGCTTCTTTCAGGGTGGCCAGACCCAACATACAAACTTTGGATTTGTAAATAGCAGCCATTTTGTACCATTAAAACTAGGAAGCAGATAGGATGATCTATGCTTAGAGAATTACAGCTCAGGAGCAGAACTGATAATGAAGCTTTGTAGGATTTCATTGTTTCCCACAATGCTCCAGTCAGTGATTCTCTTCAAGAAGTCCAGTTGGGATGGCCAATGTCCTTTAAAAAAAGTTTCTTTTTTTCAGCTTATGTTTGGTTTTAAATTACATGCATTAGAAAGTCTTAACAAATCATCATTATCAGCATTGGGAACAGTGAAAGACACCAAGAAAGTATCTTGCTTGGAAATAGACCAATAACCAGATTTGATTCCTCTCACGCCTATTGTCAATTACCACTTGGTTGTCCTTGATAGTGTAAAGAAAAATTGCTTTATTATTGCTATTAACATTTCCCCACTATTTGAAATATTCCATGGTACTACAATTCTTTGTCACAAAGTACTTTGAAACATTATTTAAATCACATCAGCTTTATTCATCGTTACCTACTATTGAGTCAGTAGAGATGGGTGTTAGAGAAATTAAATCCAGTGTTTGAGTCTGAAGATCAAATAACACTAAAAAAATGTATTAAATTTTTGAAGGTAATTCTCAAACCAGAAAAACAAACAAAAATAAGTGGGGAACCAACTTCTTTATTTCTTAACTTATCTTCCTCATGAACCCTGTTTCCCTCATTTTTCATATACATCACTGAAAACTAGCCACCCTTTCTCTGGGTGAATTGTCCTCTTTTGCCAATCATCTGACTTTTGAAGGAAACATGTGGAAGAGTAAATGAAGAAGGGGTCAACTGAATGACCAGGCAAATAATCTCTGGTGAGTAGGGTGACACCTGTTACCGTCATGTCACCTCTAATACTTCACCTTACTAAGTTTGCTCTATAGGAGGTATTTAAGATAAGGAAGAATAAAAACTCAAAAAGGGTGGTGGCTCAGAAATCTTAGTATGATCGAAATGGACACAGATAATAGTGTGGGGAAGGCCTGGGATAGGGGTGAGCTAGAAAGGGTCAATGGGGAGAAGGTGGACATATATAATACTTTCAATAATACAGATTAAAAACCCCACAAAAACAAAAAGAAATGTGTAGTGATCATGACTATGAAAGCTGCAGCAAGTGGTGTCAAGCACTCCACTTCAGTCACACTCAATGTCCAGCCTCACTAAGCAAAGAGAAAGGAAAACCATGCTGGCTGACTTGTATCATATTCAGTGCAATGATAAGTAGGCGAAAAACATACTTCCCCTTTCTCCTTTTCCTATTACCTGACCCCTAGAGTAAATCCTTTGGGAAAGTTAGTGTAATATCTAGAATTCACAAATTGTTATTTTTTTGCTACTTTTACTACAAACAAACCATAATTCTTAAAATAGTATCCCATATTCGTCTATATTTAAATACCCATTCGCTCGCAAAATGACTGTTTAAACCAGGCATCATATTATATTTATCAGGCACCTTACTTGGCTCCATCAACAATCCTAATTTTACTACAATCAGATATATGACTTATTTTGAATCAGTATTTTGAAGATCTACTTGACAGTTAGATTTTGGATATTATAGATGATTTTCACAGGCATGCCTCAAATATGACAGCATTTTTTAATGTTGTTAGGCCTAATGAAATTTATGTTTAATATTCATGAGTCATTGAGCTGTCTCCTGGCCTCCTGATTAAATTCTTCTTTAATTGATCTAATTATCAGGATGGCTGTTAAGCATGTTTAAGTCTTCTCTTTATTTCAGCCAGTCTTTCTCACAGTAAAATATTGCATTTGGAATGTTTCTTGTGACCCTCCAGTGTCTTTTCTCTAAATTATAAAAAAATTCTTAATGCTGGATGGAAAGATTAAATGGAAGATAAAAGAGGCACTCTAAAACTAAATAATGTAAGGGATTTACATAGTTTGTACATCTTTAAAAATAAGTAGATTTCATTAAAATAAAACTAATAATCAAATTTATATCAGAACTTTTATTCTATTGTCTTAAAAAATGTGAATAAAACAGTAAGCAACAGTTGATCAAAATCAACTAACAAATTGTATTTCTTTTTTTATTTTTATTTTTTCATTTTCTTCTTTTTAAATTTCTTTATTAAGTATTACATATGTGTCCTTATCCCCCCCATTGCTCCCACCACCCCTCACTCATGCCCTCACACAT
This sequence comes from Eptesicus fuscus, assembly GCF_027574615.1. Taxonomy (NCBI): domain Eukaryota; kingdom Metazoa; phylum Chordata; class Mammalia; order Chiroptera; family Vespertilionidae; genus Eptesicus; species Eptesicus fuscus. The sequence continues at coordinate 8,799,015 of NC_072480.1, read as the reverse complement.
TGGTGTCTGTGCCCATTGGTTAGGCTTATATGCATGTATACAAGTCCTTTGGTTGATCTCTCCCCTTTACCCCCATCCTCCCCTACATACCCTGAGGTTTGACGTTCTGATCGATGTTTCTCTGTCTCTGGATCTGTTTTTGTTCATCAGCTTATGTTGTTTGTTATTTTCCATAAATGAGAGAGATCATGTGATATTTATCTTGATCTGCCTGGCTTATTTCACTTAGCATAACACTCTCAGCTTCATCCATGTTGTTGCAAATGGTAAGAACTCCTTCTTTTTTTACCGCAGCATAGTATTCCATTGTGTAGATGTACCACAGTTTTTTAATCCACTCGTCTGCCGATGGACACTTAGGCTGTTTCCTAATCTTAGCTATGGTGAATTGTGCTGCTTTGAACATAGGGGTGCATATATCCTTTCTGATTGGTGTTTCTAGCTTCTTGGGATATATTCCTAGAAGTCGGATCACTGGGTCAAATGGGAGTTCCATTTTTAGTTTTTTGAGGAAATTCCATACTGTTCTCCACAGTGGCTGCACCAGTCTGCATTCCCACCAGCAGTGCACAAGGGTTCCTTTTTCTCTGCATCCTCTCCAGCAATTGTCATTTGTTGATTTGTTGATGATAGCCCATTCTGACAGGTGTGAGATGGTACTGCATTGTTGTTTTAATTTGCATCTTTCAGATGATTAGTGACTTTGAGCAGGTTTTCATATGTCTCTTGGCCTTCCTTCTGTCTTCTTTCGAAAAGAATCTATTTAGGTCTGTTGCACATTTTTAGATTGGGTTCTTTACCTTCCTTTTATTAAGTTGTATGAGTTCCCTTGTAAATGTTGGAGATTACACCCTTATCGGTGATATCATTGGCAAATATGTTCTCCCATGCAGTGGGCTTTCTTGTTGTTTTGTAGATGCTTCCCTTTGCTGTGCAAAAGCTTTTTATTTTGATGTAGTCCCATTTGTTTATTTTCTCTTTAGCTTCCATTGCCCTAGGAGCAGTATCAGTGAAGAAATTGCTTTGGCATATGTCTGAGATTTCGCTGCCTGTGGATTCCTCTAATATTTTTATGGTTTCCCATCTTATGTTTAAGTCCTTTATTCATTTGAGTTTATTTTTGTGTATGGTGTAAGTTGGTGGTCTAGTTTCATTTTTTGGCATGTATCTGTCCAATTTTCCCAACACCATTTATTGAAGAGACTGTCTTGACTCCATTGTATGTTCATGCCTCCTTTGTCAAATATTAATTGAGCATAGTGGTTTGGGTCAATATCTGGGTTCTCTATTCTATTCCATTGGTCTATATGTCTGTTCTTGTGCCAGTACCAGACTGTTTTGAGAACAGTGGCTTTGTAATATAGCGTGAAATCTGGTATTGAGATTCCACCTACTTTGTTCTTCTTTCTCAGGATTGCTACAGCTATTCGGGGTCTTTTTTTATTCCAGATGAATTTTTGGAAAGTTCGTTCTAGATCTGTGAAATATGCCATTGGTATTTTAATGGGGAGTGCATTGAATTTATAGATTGCTTTGGGTAGTATGGACATTTTGATGATGTTGATTCTACCAATCCATGAACATGGTATGTTCTTCCATCTGTTTATGTCTTCCTCTATCTCTTTTTGCAGTGTCCTGTAGTTTTCCGCATATAGGTCTTTTACCTCCTTAGTTAAGTTCGTTCCTAGGTATCTTAATTTTTTTGGTGCAGAGTTAAATGGGATTGCTTTTTTAGTCTCTCTTTCTGTAAGTTCATTATTGGTGTATAGAAATTCCATAGACTTCTTGGCATTAATTTTGTATCCTGCTACATTGCTGAATTCATTTTTTAAGTCTAATAATTTTTTATGGACTCTTTAGGGTTTTCTATGTATAGTATCATGTCATCTGCAAATGACAGTTTTACTTCTTTTCCAATTTGGATGCCTTTTATTTCTTCTTCTTGTCTGATCACAATGGCTAGCACTTCCAGCACTATGTCAAACAGGAGTGGTGAGAGTGGGCATCCCTGTCTTTTTCCTGTTCTTAGGGGAAATGGTTTTAGTTTTTGCCTATTGAGTCTGATGTTGCTTGTGGGTTTGTCATATATGGCTTTTATTATGTTGAAGTATGATCCTATTATTCACATCTTGCTGAGAGTTTTTATCAAGAAAGGGTGTTGGATTTTGTCAAATACTTTTTCTGCATCAATTGATATGACTATGTGATTTTTATCTCTCAGTTTGTTTATGTGATGTATCATGTTCATTGATTTGCAAATATTGTACCATCCTTGCATCCTCGGAATAAATCCTACTTGGTCATGGTATATGATCTTTCTGATGTACTGCTGGATCCTATATGCTAGAATTTTATTGAGGATTTGGCATCTATATTCATAAGGGATATTGGGCCTGTAATTCACTTTCATTGTATTGTCTTTATCTGGTTTTGGTATTAGGGTGATGCTGGCTTCATAGAAAGAGTTTGGAAGTGTTCTTTCCTCTTGAATTTTCTGGAATAGTCTGAGAAGGATAGGTTTTAGTTCTTCCTTGAATGTTTGGTAAAGCTCCCCTGTGAATCCTTCTGGCCCTGGGCTTTTGCTTGCTGGAAGCTTTTTGATGACTGCTTCAATTTCTTCCATAGTTATCAGCCTATTGAGATTTTTAGAATCTTCCTGAGTGAGTTTTGGAAGGTTGTGTTTTTCTAGGAATTTGTCCATTTCCTCCAGGTTGGCTAGTTGGTTAGAATTCTGAGTTGTTCATAGTATTTTTTTAATAATCCTTTGTATTTCTGTGGGGTCTGTTGTTATTTTGCCTCTTTCATTTCTTATTTTGTTTATTTGGGTCCACTCTCTTTGCTTCTTGATGAGCCTGGCTAGAGGTTTATCAATCTTGTTTATCCTTTCAAAGAACCAGCTCTTGGTTTCATTGATCTTTTGTATTGCTTTTTTTTTTTTTTTTTTGGTCTCTGTGTCATTAATTTCTGCTCTGATCTTTATTATTTCTTTCCTTCTGCTCACTGTGGGCTTTTCTTGTTGCTCTCTTTCTAATTCTTTGAGTTGTAGAATTAGATGTTTTATTACCATTTTTTTCTTGTTTTTTGAGGTAGGCCTGTAGAGCTATAAACTTCCCTCTCAGGACTGCTTTCATTGTGTCCCATAGCATTTGCATTGTTGTGTTTTTATTGTCATTAGTCTCCAGAATATTTTTAAACTCTTCTTTGATCTCATTGGTAACCCAATCATTGTTTAATAGCATGCTATTCAGCTTCCAAGTGTTTGAATTTTGGGGAATATTTTTATTGTAGTTTATTTCTAATATTATGTCATTGTGGTCTGAGAAAATGTTTGATATGATTTCAATCTTCTTGAATTTAGAGAGACTTTGCTTGTGACCCAATATGTGGTCTATTTTTAAAATGTTCCATGTGCACTTGAGAAGAATGTATATTCTGTGGCTTTGGGGTGAAATGTTCTGAAGATGTCAATTAGGTCCATCTGATGTAGTGAGTCATTTAGAATTGCTGTTTCTTTGCTGATTTTTTGTCTAGAGGGTTTATCCAGTGATGTCACTGGTGTATTAAAGTCCTCTACTATGATTGTATTGTTGTCTATCTCTCCCTTGATATCTTCCAGGAGTTTTTTTTTTTTTTGTTTGTTTGTTTTTTTGTTGTTTTTTTTTTTTTTTATGTATTTGGTTGCTCCTGCTTGGGGTGCATATATGTTTATCAGGGTTATATCCTCATGTTGTATTGATCCCTTTATTATTATGAAGTGGCCTTCTTTATCTCTTCTTATGGCCTTTACTTTGAGGTCTATTTTGTCAGATATAAGTATTCCTACCCCAGCTTTTTTTTCATTTCCATTTGCCTGAAAGATGTTTTTCCATCTCTTCACTTTCAGTCTGTGTGAGTCCCTTTTTCTGAGGTGGGTCTCTTATAGACTGCATATATATGGGTCATGTTTTTTTATCCATTCAGGCACTCGATATCTTTTGATTGGAGCATTTAGTCCATTTATGTTTAAAATTATTATTGAAAGTTATTATTGACTTTTTTCTTCAACACATCAGGGAAGTTTTCTGACATTATTTCTTCAAATAGTTCTTCTAACCCTTGTTCCTCTTCCTGTTTTTCTGGCACCCCTATTATTCATATGTTGCTTCGTTTCATGTTGTCCCATAGCTCCCTCAGACTCTCCTCCTGTCTTTTATTTTTTTTTTTCTTCAATTGCAATTCAGTTTGGGTGTGTTTTGCTTCCCTGTCTTCTAATTTGCTAATTCGGTCCTCTGATTCTCCTAGTATTGAAAGGTACTTGTTTGTAGCCATTTTTATTTTTTGTGCCTGTGTTCCTTCTTACCTTTTTATTTCTTCTTTTTACACCAGTCCCTTTAGCATTTCTTGCATTGCTGGCTTGGTGTTGATAAACTCCCTTAGACTTTTTTTTTGTCTGTGAGGCTCCTTATTTCCCCTTCAATTTTGAATGATAGCCTTGCTGGATAGAGTATTCTTGGATTCAGTCCCTTGGTTTGCATCACTTTGTAAATTTCCTTTCATTCTTTTCTGGCCTGATGTGTTTCTGTTGAGACATCATTTGATAATCTAATGGGAGTTCCCTTGTATGTAACTTTCTGTCTCTCTCTCTCTTGTAGCCTTTAAGATTCTCTCTTTGTCCTGAATACTTGCCATCCTAAGTATGATGTGTCTTGGTGTGGGCCTTTTCGGATTCATCCTATTTGAGACTCTCTGTGCTTGTGTGACTTTTTTCTTCAACACATCAGGGAAGTTTTCTGACATTATTTCTTCAAATAGGTCTTCTAACCTTTGTTCCTCTTCCTGTTGTTCTGGCACCCCTATTATTCGTATGTTGCTTCATTTCATGTTGTCCCATAGCTCCCTTAGGCTCTCCTCCTGTCTTTTATTTTTTTTCTCCAATTGCAATTCAGTTTGGGTGTGTTTTGCTTCCCTGTCTTCTAATTCGCTAATTCAGTCCTCTGATTCTCCTAGTCTACTGTTGAAATTTTCCATGGTGTTTTTTATTGAAGCTATATCACTCTTCATTTCTTCTTGATTCTTACATAAGGTGTTGATTTTTTCTTCCATCAGGTTTATGAACTCTATGACCCTTATTTTGAATTCTTTTTCTGACATGCCTCTGTTTCACTTAGCTGCTTTTCTGGAGATTCCTCCTTTTCTTTCCTTTGGGGGTTTCTTTGTCTACCTATTTTTGGTTTCACCGACTGATCTAGATGTTGAGTCATGCAGGAGCTGCCTCTTGGGTGGCAGTGGCTCCTCAGGTTGCGGTTGCTTCTCAGGCGGTCACAGCAGCAGCTGCTTCTCAGTTGGCAGTGGCTCCTCTGGTGGGTGCTGTTCGCAGCAGTGGTGTCTCCTCTGGCTGGTGGGGGAGGCTGCTCACACAGCTGCTGTTCCTTGGACGTGGATGGGCTGATTATGAGGCTGCTGCTCCTCGGATGGGGACGGGTTGCGTGAGGCCGCTGCTCCTTGGATGGGGGCCGGCTGCTCATGTGGCTGCTGCTCCTTGGACAGGTGCAGACTGCTCACGTGGCTGCTGCTCTTTAGATGGGGGCTGGCTGCGTGCTGCTGCTGTTCCTCAGGTGGGGTGGGCTGCTCGTGATGTCGCCGCTCCTTAGACAGGGGCAGGTTGCTTGCAAGGCTGCTGCTCCTTGTACAGGTGCGGGTTGCTTGCACAACTTCTTCTCCTTGGATGGCGGATGGTCTGCTCACGGGGCTGCTGCTCCTCAGATGGGGGATAGGCTGCTTGCATGGCTGCTGCTCCTCGGGTGGGAGTGAGCTGCACGTGCTGTTGCTGCTCCTCAGACAGCGGTGAGCTGCTCACCTGGCTCCTTCTCATCGGACAGGGGCAGGCTGCGTGTGGCTGCTGCTCCTCGGACCAGTGCGGACTGGACAGGGCTCCTGCTCCTTGGACGTGGGTGGTCTGCTTGTGTGGCTGCTGCTCCTCAGATGGGAGCAGGATGCTCATTTGACTGCTGCTTCTCAGAAGGGGGATGAACTGCTCACACAGCTGCTGCTCCTCGGATGGGGGCAGGTGGCTCATTCGGCTGCTGCTCCTTGGAACGGGGCAGTCTGTCACACAGCTGCTGCTCCTTGGATTGGGGATGGCTGCTCACACAGCTGCTGCTCCTTGGAAAGGGGCTGACTGCTTGTGCGGCTGCTGCTCCTTGGATGGGGGCAGGTTGCTTGCACAACTGCTGCTCTTCAGACAGGTGCAGGGTGTGGGCTTTGTGCAGCTGCTGCTCCTCGGATGGGGGACGGCTGTGTGGGGCTGCTGCTCCTCAATCGTGGGCGGGCTGCTCATGTGCCTGCTTCTCCTGGGATGGGGTGAGCTGCTCGCTTGGTTGCTGATCCTCAGCTGGGGGAGTGGACTGCTCACACAACTGCTGCACCCTGGACAGGGGCAGGCCACATGAAGCTGCTGCTCTTATGCCTGGGGCAGGTTGCTTGCGGGGCTGCTGCTCCTTGGACAGTTGCGGGGTGCTCACGTGTCTGTTGTTCATGTGGTTGCAGTGCCCTGGGCTAAAGCGTTGGGCCGGTCAAAGGGGAGCATGCTTCTGAACTCACAGGAGCCTGCGCCCTGGGTGGCTGGAGCCTCGTTGACCATGGGATCAAAGCCTAGGTAGCAGGTCTCTGGCAGGGGTGGCTGTAGAGTCCCCGGTGTTATCTGAGGGCACTCTGGGTGGAGTTGAGGCTGAACACCCAGTTACAGCAGCTCTCCCCTTCAAAAAGGCTAGGCCTCTGAGAACGAGCCGGCCTCCCAGTACTGTTTGCAATGGTAGCAGAGGCTGCCTAGTTAGGCGAGCCCAATTAGCCTGCCCCTGAAGGTCTTTTGGGATCAAACTGTGCCTCACTCACTCACACACACACATACCCCACCTGCCCACACACTCCTCTTTTGCTCTCTCACTCACTCACTCACGCTCTCTCTCTCACTGCCGCATTCTTCCTGCCTCTGTAGTTGGGTCTGATATTGACCTGTTCGTGGATGGAGTTTCCTCTCTAGGTGTCTGGTTGTGAGGCTTGCTCTCTAGCACCTTGGCCAGACAGGATAAAATTCACCTCGACAAGACACAACACATAGGGAACTAAGCACAAATGTACTCACAACACCAATAACCTCAATGTAAGTGACCCTCTGAGAAAAGAGAATTAGGGAGAGAAAAGAGAGCACAAATAATATTGAAGAGAGAGAAAAGGATAAGAGATAAAAGAAAAAGGAGAATATATATATATATTGGGGTAAGACACCATGGAACCAATAGATAAACCAAAAAAATACAAACACCAAACACCCAGGAATGAGGGTTGGGGCAGAATCTGTAGAGGCTGAGCTTATATAATGAAAATAAGATTAAGAATTGGATGAATATGGGGAGAACCTCAATTCAGTATTGAGGAAGTAGAAAGGGAATGAGTGGATAAGAAGAAAGAGAATGAGAAGAAAGTAATAATAATAAATTTACAAAAAAATTATTTCAAAAATGGTATAAAAATAAAAATAGCAAATTAAAATAAAATATAGTGAGGGGAAAATAATGGGAAAAGAAATAGAAAATAAAGCAAACAAAAACAAAACAAAACAGGAAAACAAAGAAAAGACTAAAAAAAAGGGATAACACAATAATAAAAAAGTAAAATAAAAGTGAAAAAAGTGAAGTATCGTTCCTTTGGCTGGCTTATGATCCCAGTTGTCTGTACTGTACTGTTTCTCAGTTTCCTGTTGCTGGGGCTGAAGGTTTCTCTTTAGGCCAGTCCCTGTGGACTCTCAGGGACTATTCAGATTCCTTTGTATCATTCAGGGTGGAATCTGGGTGTGGCTGTATTGGTTGCCTGGAGTCTGGAGGGAGGGGCTATCTCTCAGGAGAAAATGGTGGCCCAGGACCCAGGCTCAGGTATGACTCAGCACCAGACTCGCTACCACCTCTCCTGGACCGCCGCCTCCTCTCCCCAGATTCCACAAGTCCACACCTTCTCCCGCACCTCAGCCATGGGTAAGTGTCTGTATCCGAAAGGTCCTACGAACTAGGTTCAGTGGAGAAAGTCACAGGCCCCAGAGCGGGGAAGGACTGCGTCTCTGCAAGCTCCTCTCTTGCTGGCACTTCGAGGTCAGGCCAACCCTTCAGGGCTGCCTCTGAGCTCAGATCCAGAATCCAGAATCCAAAGTCCAAAATCCCCTGTCTCCCACAGTTCCTTGGACCCTTTTCTCACACTCAGACGCTTTGCCTGTCCCCAGGGACGCTGCTTGGCACCGGCAGTTTCCCCCTGACCCTCTGGGCACAGAGGTCCGGCAGACTCTCCTGCCTAGATCCTTGATTTTACCTTCTCCAGGGGACCTCTGCCCTTCCCAGCTGCAAACTGTCTCACCAGCTGAGCCTCCTTTGCCAATCTGGGCTGAATTCTATTCGTTTCAGCCGCTCACTCTATTTGCTCTGGGACACGGCTCAGGACACGTCCGTCTGTTCTGCCACCATTTTGTCTCTCCATGGTTTTTCTTTGTTCACTCAAATTTCTGGGTTAGGAAACAAGGTACCAATATGAATAAACCATTATTTATGTGTACAAGAAACTCACAATCTAGTAGGAAAAACAGGATATAGGCATTCATATCCTGTTAGATTATGATAAATATTGAACAAGAGCATAAGCACCAAGCCATGTGGACTCAAAGGGAACAGAAAAGAATTCTGACTGGAAGCATCAAAGGTTACAGAAGACTTGGTAGAGAATGTGACACTTAATGGAGACCTGGAGGCAAAGTAGGATTACTGTATTGGTGAAGAACAAGAGTAGAGAGTATATTCTACATTGAAGAAATAGCAGGATCAAAGGCTCTGAGTTCTGAAACTAAATGGAATATTTGGGAAATGGCATAGTTTGGGGCACGTAGAAAGTGTTAAGGAAAATAGTTAGAAAAATAGCTTGGGTACAGATTATAAAAGACCTTGATTACTAATGTGAGTTAAGCAGCCTTTAGATAGATAGCCTTTGGAGCTTTATAAGCAGAGGAGTTCCTTAATCAGAACTGTGCTTGTAGGGTCTGGTCCCGGCTCCGACCCAACCCCTGGCCTGACCCACTCGGGCCCTGCCCTGCCAAGCGGTCCGTGGTGCACCTGGGCGGCCTCCGGAGCAACCCAAGCCCATGAGGGCGAGGAGGAGCGGAGGATCAATGCGGTTCCAGAATTGATTCCAGCGGTTCATGAACCACCGGGCCCCAGCCATTGGCCGCTACAAACCAACTTGTTATGAACATGCTGCTAACTGTTACACACATGCATTCCTCACTGTCCCGGCCATCGTGGGCAGCGCCCTCCTCCATCGGCTGTCTGACGACTGCTGGGGGAAGATAGCAGCATGGATTTATGGCATGGGCCTCTGTTCCCTCTTCATCGTCTCCACAGTATTTCACATGGTGTCAGGGAAAAAGAGCCACCTAAGGACAGTGGAGCAATGTTTCCACATGTGTGATAGAATGGTTATCTGTTTCTTCATTGCTGCATCTTATGCGCCATGGTGAAATCTCCGTGAACTTGGACCCCTGGCATCTCATATGCATTGGTTTATCTGGCTCATGGCAGCTGGAGGAACCATTTATGTGTTTCTCTACCACGAAAAGTATAAGGTGGTTGAGATCTTTTTCTGTCTCACAATGGGCTTCTCTCCAGCCTTGGTGGTGACATCAATGAACAACACCGAGGGACTTCACAAGCTCGACTGTGGGGCCTGATTTACTGCCTGGGCATGGTCTTCTCCAAGAGCGATGGCATCATCCCGTTCGCCCATGCCATCTGGCACCTGTTTGTGGCCACGGCAGCTGCTGTGCATTACTGTGCCATCGGGAAGTATCTTTACCGGAGCCCCCCAGACTTCGTGCACCTTTTATGACTGGTCTGCACCAGGTGTCCGCACCAGTATCATTTCAGCGATGGCACTGGGGAGAGGGGCAAGAGCTGAATATTGCACAGGAGGAGGAAAAAGACAACTGCACTGACTTTCTTTATATAGTCTGACTATAATTACTGTGAAAGTATCACTCCTGTGTTTTGGAATGTTCCAGAACGAATCAGTTTAGGTAGTGAATTAATTATTCATTCCATTCCACTGTCATGCAGGACTCTGGATAGACTTGGCCAACTGATATTTATAAACCAGAATTTTGTATTTTGATTTTACAGACTTTACTACATGGGTTTTTCTAAATCACTAGTTGGGTTGTTGAAGTCAGTGCAACAGCAAAGCTTCCTTTTGAAGAGAAACTAGTTTCTATCCCTTTCCCATCAGCTGTGTAAAGAACCATGAGCAGAACTTACGCTACTTTCACCAAGTTTCATCCTGACACAGCATGGTTCTTTTTTAAACAATAACTTCGTTTTTTTGTACATTTTTTTAAAAAACAAGTTCCATGGACACGCATGTCTGTGGGTCCTCGTCCATGTGCATTCTGGCAGCAAGCTGTCCACATTCCACAGGCGAACCAACATTGCACCTCTTCTGATGGTTTCAGGAGACCTGAGAAATTCCCCATTTTTAAACCCGCAGTTTTCCAGACGTTTCTGTCAACCTCTGACTCCCGAGTTCCGGGCTGCTTTGGGCCACATCCTTGACCTAGTTTGGTTTACTAATGATGAAGAAGTATTTTGATATCCATTAACTTTTTCAAAAGAGGCACCTTTTTCTCTGTACCTTTGCCCTGTTCTCTTTCTTCAGGGTCCTCCTCAGCCTGTGCTCTCGTACAGGTGGTTGGCCATCCGCTGAAACTCCCAAAGCAAGTTAGGGATTACCGTCAACAGTGGCATTGCCTCTTTGGTGCCCGATGGTTAAGTCATTGTCACCTAGCTCTATATTATCAGTTTGATGTTCATTTTTAAACTGTGGAATTAGATGCATAAATTCACATTTCTACCTTTCTCCTATATCTCCCCATACACTTTTTTCCTTTCAGGTAGAAAAGTATTTAAAGCATGTATCTGTAGTCCATGGGTATATCCTGGCTTAGTGGAGTGGTATTTAATATATTACATTTGGTTTTCCCTCAGTGTCTTATATTAAGACTAACACATTAGCTGCTTCATTGATTAATCTCCTTTAGGTGTTTTAATGAATGAGACAGCCTTGCCTTTAGATCAGGTGCCAGCAGTGGCTGTTTCCTAGTAACAGGTTTGGTCAATGGAGCTGTTGGTTGGATGATACATTTAGGCTTCTATTGAATTTTTGTACTGATAAGACTTTCAAAGAGAGTTTATTTTGTGTGTGGGTGTGTTAAGAATTCTCTGATTTTGGTGAATTATATGGGGATGAGGGACAGAAGAACTGATATTCTCTGGTGACTCTTACATAGGCGAGGTCCTCCGTCACCACCCCCTACCTGCATGAGTCTCAACATCCGGATGCCTGCTGTTTTATTGTGTATATTTTAATATATTAACTCCTGTGGATTCATTTAAAGTTTGCCCAACTGTAACACTGTCAAAACCACTAAAATGTGTACTGTAGACCAGAATAAAATTGTTACTTGGATTTGAAAAAAAAAAAGATAAAAAAAGAACTGTGATTTTAGAAATAACCAGGGACAGTGTGGAGAGCACACAAAAGGGGCGGGCGGGGGGGTATGCTATTTTGATCTTTGACAAAATAGGAAAGTTTTGAGAAATTATTTTTCATTAGAAATCATGTTTTAAAATATGGTCCTGAAATTAGGAGGCATGTATCAACAAATACAAGAAAAAAAAAATCCCTTCTGAAATATATTTCATTATATTTCAACATAGTTATTGCTAAACAAGGGAAGGGGACTATATGTTGGTCTGGTAGATGATATAATTCTGGATATGAGGTGCCCACCCATTGCACCCCAGGCCTGACTTTTATGGGCTGGTACAAGAAGAGATAATGTTATATTGAAATCAGATGGAAATTGTTATCAGAAGTACTTGTCAATCCTATGTAAATCTGATCTCTGGGTGAGATCCTATTACTTGGGAGGAGTCTATGTGTAATATGCATATGATTGCTTTATATTCCCAGTACATCTAAATTTAGTTTCTTGAGGTGTGAAGGGGAGCTCTGATTGAAATATAAAATTTTCATTTAAAATCTCAAACCATAATATTAAAAAATTATCATACTCATTAGTTTGAAAGGCAACATGTAATTACAGCAATCAGACCTCAAGTTCTGTTAAAAGAGCAGAGGCTGGTGGTAAAAAGTATGACTTCTGGAGCCAACCAGACCAGACCTAAGTGCTCACCCCCAGCTTTAATGTTTACTGGTTTCAGCTTCCTAAATGCAGAATAATAGCACCTACTTATTAAATTATTATGAGGATTACATAAAATAGTGCTTATTAAATTCCTGATACATTAAAGCATTTAATAGATGTTAATTGTTTTATTATTCACTACATCATTGCCTGACACATACTACTCCCATAGTCTTACTAAAGATCAGTTCTAATTCATAAGTGACAAATATTTGTGCTAAATCTATTTTCATGAAAATTTTGTTCATTTATTCATTGGACAATTATTATGGATTTTACTGTATGCTTGACACCTGGCATTTTCATTTTGATTATCTGTATTTACATCATATTCTTTACATAGAAACTTCAAGTTAGCAGTATATTCCTCTGTTCGGAATCACTGATATTTTTCATCTGCACAAGCAAAATTACTTTATTATATATATTTTTTTCTTTTTATTGAATTTATTGGGGTGACTCTGGTTAACAAAATTATACAGGTTTCTGGTGCTCAATTTCACAACACATTATCTGTACACTGTATTGTGTTTCACCACCCCAAGTCAAGTTTCCTTCCATTGCCATCTATCTTCCCTATAGACTCCCCCACCGCCCCCTAACATAGCTATCAGCCTGCTCTCTATGTATGAGTCTGTCTCTATTTTGCATAAGCAAAATTATAAATGCCTTTATCAGGCTTCCTTCCTTACCTGCTCCCTCATTATCGTCGTGTGTGTGTGTGTGTGTGTGTGTGTGTGTGTGTGTGTGTGTATTTCTTCTTTCCTTCCTAGGAACCCAATCTGCATAACCCACAAAATGTCCTGGGTCCTTTTGTAGTGAAGTGTGAAAACACCAGCATCCTTGGTAGAGAAAAGCTTATTTATTTAGTTTGCTTCCCATTGTACCTGAATTAAAATGATAAATTTTCAGTTTAGTCTCAGTTTTAAAAATGGCCAAAAATAGTTATATTGACAAATCTAGTGATGCTGAAGGCCTACCTGACTTTATCATCATGTGTTCTCCATTTGCAGCCTGTGATCCAGTGAGTCTTCATTCCTTATTTGTGCAAAGTCCATTCAACTCTTCATGCCCCTGATTATATTGGGGTTGTCTATATGTAACATCTCCTCTCTAATATTGGCTTATCTCTAAAATACATTCATCCCTTAAGTCTCAGCTCCTTTTTACCTCTTTTATGAAATCTTTCCTGACTATCTGAATCCTAGGAGCTCCTCCTATATCTCCCATTCTTAAAAAAGATGGCAGTTACTGTCTCCATCAAATAATTAAGCATTTTATAGCATGTTTGTTTGTTGAGTATTTCCTAAAAATTCTATTAGCATTTTGGGAGAAGAATCCATGCCTTATAATTTAACTGTATTGCCCTCAATGTTAAGGAGACTTTGACAAATAGAAGTTGCTGAATAAATATTTTGGAAGATTAAATTGCATAACAAAAATTATTATTTCCATTTTATATTACAATAAAACTTCTTCACAAAATAATAGAAATTGTATAAAAGATACTTAAAGTTATTTTTAATCAAATATCAAAAAATATAAAATATATTCTAACTGGGCCAACAGGAAAAAAAATGACTTCGTAGTTTAACTACTCTTCTAAAATATATTGGCTAGAAGTTTTATTTTTTCCAAGTCAATAATTTTTTATTATGAGACCAAAAATATGAATAAGCCTTCAAAAGAAGATGTAATGTGGGAGTTTGGTGACTGACATATCTGCTGCATTTGTGCCTTTTAATTCTGAAAGAATGAATTAATTTCTTTTCCACCTATATATTTTTTGCATTAAATAAAATGTCTTCATTGATTTGTACTAAGTGTTAATAGGATATTTTCCACCATCTCCATGTGTGCATTGTATTCTATGAGTATATTTTGGAAAAATCACACTATGTAGAGGAAGAAGAGTGACTTATGGTTTAGGGAGTAAAGAAGGTGGAAACTGATGCTCTCTTTTAAACCTGGACCATGTCAGTGGCATAGAAATGCTGAAGTGCAGTTCAGTTTTCCTAACTTATTCACAGGGACCTGTCTTTGATACGAAGGACAAGGTGAGCCCTAATTGGTGCAAAAAAAATAATCATTAAGCATTGCTACTTGTTTTTAATCTTCCCTTTAACTTCAGAAGGCAATCGCTCATTTCCATTTTACAGGTGGAAAAACTGAGGCAAAGAGATTTAATGATCTGCCTATGGTCACATAGATAGTAAATGACAAAGGTAGATCTCAAACACTTGCAGTCTAAGTCTAGAGTCCACAGTTTAATTGCTTCACTGTAATTGTCTCTTTGTCTATTATAATAATGTTATGTTAATGTTAATCTCTGCAACATACTGTGACAGAATATAATTCCATTCCCTTAAAACACACACACAGAGACACACACACAGACACATCACGAAAATCTATCATACCATTCAGCCTTAAGTGATTAACTACTTTTTATAGTTTTACTAGAGGCCCGATGCAAAAAATTCATGCAAGAGTAGGCCTTCCTTCCCCCAGCTGCTGGCACCGGCTTCCCTCTGGCACCTGGGACCCAGGCTTCCCTCCAGCCACCAGCAGGCACCTGGGACCCGAGCTTCCCTAGAAGCCCCGGCTTCATCCGGCAGGTCATTCAGTATAATTAGCATATTATGCTATTATTATATAGGACAAATGGTTTATAAGTTACATGTTAGTCCATTATTTCATCTGTTGGTAAACAGAAAAGTGTAATTTTAGGTTCTGTATCAGTTTTATAGGACTGCCATAACAAATATCACAAACTAGGTTTCTTAAAAAAAAAAAAAAATTATTTCCTCAAAGTTCTGGAGGCAAAAAGTCCAAAGTCAAGGTCTTGGCAGGGTTGGTTCTTTCTGGAGGTTCTGAGGAAGAATGTGCTCTATGACTCTCTCTTAGCTTCTGGTGGTTACTAGCAATCCTTGGCATTCTTTGGCTTGTAGACTCATCACTCTAGTCTCCACCTCTTTCTTCACTGCATCTCCCTATATGTATCTCTGTCCAAATTTGCCTCTTCATATAAGGACATCAGTCACTGGATTAGGGTCCACACAAATCCATTTATCATTGCAACAAAAAAATTAAGAAACTAGGAATAAATTTAACCAAGGAGGTAAAGAACCTATACTCAGAAAATTACAGGATGCTGAAAAAAGAGATAGAGGAAGGCATAAACAAATGGAAGAATATACTGTGTTTATGGATTGGTAGAATCAATATCATTAAAATGTCCATACTACCCAAAGCAATTTATAGATTCAATGCAATCCCCATTAAAATAACAATGGCATACTTCAAACACCTAGAACAAACTTTCCAAAAATTCGTCTGGAATAAAAAAAGATCCCAAATAACTGCAGCAATTTTGAGAAAGAAGAACAAAGTTAGAAGGATCACAATACCAGATATCAAGCTATACTACAAAGCCACTATCCTCAAAACTGCCTGGTACTGGCACAAGAACAGACATAAAGACCAATGGAGGAAAAAACAAAGATGGTGACCGGCAGGAAGGTAGGGAGAGAGAGAGTGTGAGTGAGGAACCCATAGAGGAGAGTGTAGACGTGTGTGGTGTGTGTGTGTATGAGCTAGGGTCAGTTAGATTCTGCATGTCTTCCAAGGGGCTGCCTAACCGGGCAGTGCTAGATGGCGGAGCCCCGCGCACAAAGCCGACACATCTCGGCGGCTGGTGCAGAAGCGGAGACCACGCCATCTTGAGAAATAGAGCTGCCTGAGACTCAGATCCTGGCTTCTGACACAAACCAGGACCCTGCAGCCACTGGGGACAGAGAACTGCTATCACAGCTTCAGACCAACGAACAACAAGAATCCAGACTTCCCAGCAGAATTCCGTGAGTCAAAGAGCCTATCGCCCTCCCCGCAGGCGCGCAGACAGCGCCATAGTGACTGATAGTCCCGCCCCTCGCCCTGGCTGCAGAGCTTTGCGCAGGGACTCGCTCAGCCTTAGGGAATTTGGCACGCGCCCAGGACAGAAGCAGCCGCCTGTTGGGGAAATCTGTCAGTGCGCACAGAGGGCTCCCCTTCGGATAATTTGGGGGAATTTGGCTTGCGGGTCACAGCTCCCCCTTCGGGGAATCTTAAAGCGCGCACAGAGGGGCTTCCCCTTTGGGGAATTTGGCGTGCAGGAAGGACTCCGCCCCCCTTCCGGGAATCCGGTAGAGTGTACGGAGCCAGCTCACCTTCAGGAAATTAAGAATGTGCGCCCTAGCCGGTTTGGCTCAGTAGAGAGAGCACACACAGGACGCAGCTCCACTTCAGGGAATTTGGCATGCCGGACACAGCTGCCTGGGATCCCTGACTCACAGCGCATTCACACTAAGAGCCAGCGACCCCAATTGTTGGTGCATGCACACACAGGGACCCTGATTCCCAACGAGAAACCGCACAAGGTAACAGAGACTCTGACACTCGAGTCGTGGTGCAGAAACAGGGAAACTCTGACTCCTGGCACATGCTAAGGATCTCATTTTCGGCACATACCAACAGTGTGGTGCAGACAGGGCCCCTGATTCTAAGTGTGCACACAAGACCACACGGAACACTGGGGACACTGACCCTGGGCAAGTCTGGTTCCCACCAACCAAAGGCAGCCACACGTCCTAGTGTCAGAGCACTTCAGTGAAACTCGGGTGGAGCGAAGTCCCCACAGCACATGGCCCAGGTCCACGCAAACGGAAGCTTGAGCTTTCTGGTGATAGCCAGAATGGGGAAACAAAATAACTCACAGAGGAAAGAAAATGTGGAGTCGCCAAGAAAGGAAATCAGTGAAACTGAAGCTTGCAACATGACCCAAAAGGAGTTTAGAGTAATGGTTGTGGAATTTATACATCGGATGGATGAGAAAATAAACAACTTATGCAAGAATCAGGAAGAAATGAAAAGTGATATAGCTACAATCAAAAACCATGGAAAGTTTCAACAGTAGACTACAAGAAGCAGAGGACCGAATTAGTGAGTTAGAAGATCAGGTACAGAAACAAGCTCAATCTGAACAGCAATTGGAGAAAAGAATTAAAAAGCAGGAGGAAAGCCTAAGGGAGCTTCGGGACAACATGAAACGAAGTAACATGCATATAATAGGGCTGCCAGAAGGACAAGAAAAGCAGCAGGGATTAGAAAATCTATTTGAAGAAATAATGACAGAAAACTTCCCGGATATGGGAAAGATAAAAGTTACGCAAGTACAGAGAGTCCCAAGCAGGATCAACCCCAAAAGACCCACACCAAGACATGTCATAATTTCAATGGCAAATATAAATGATAAAGAGAGAATCTTAAAGGCGGCAAGAGAGAGCCAGAGAGTTACCTACAAAGGAACACCCATCAGATTGTCAAATGATTACTCAACAGAAACACAACAAGCTAGAAGTGAATGGAAGGAGATATACAAAGTGTTGCAAAGCAAAGGACTGAATCCAAGAATACTATATCCAGCAAGACTATCAATCAAAATTGAAGGGGAAATCAGGAGCTTTGCAGATAAAAAAAGGCTCAAGGAGTTTATCACCACCAAACCAGCAATGCAAGAATTGCTATAGGGAATACTGTAAAAAGAAGAAATAAACAGGTAAGAAGGAATATAGACACAAAAGTAGATATGACCACAAATATCTTTCAGTAATATCTTTAAATGTAAATGGACTAAATGCTCCAATCAAAAGATATCGAGTAGCTGAATGGATAAAAAAACACGACCCATATATATGCTGTCTACAAGAGACCCACCTCAGAACAAGAGACTCACACAGATTGAAAGTGAAGGGATGGAAAAATATCTTTCAGGCAAATGGAAATGAAAAAAAAAGCTGGGGTAGCAATACTTATATCTGACAAAATAGACCTCAAAGTAAATGCCATAACAAGAGATAAAGAAGGCCACTTCATAATACTAAAGGGAGAAATCCAACAAGAAGAAATAATTCTGGTAAACATATATGCTCCCAATATAGGAGCACCCAAATACATAAAAAAACTCATGGAGGATTTCAAGGAAGAGATTAATAGCAATACAATCATAGTAAGAGACTTTAATACCCCACTATCACCACTGGACAAATCCTCTAAACAAAAAATCAGCAAAGAAACAGCAATCCTAAATGAATCACTAGACCAGATGGAATTAATTGACATCTTCAGAACATTTCACCCCAAAGCCACAGAATATACATTCTTCTCAAGTGCACATGGGTCATTTTCAAAGATAGACCATATGCTGGGTCACAGGCAAAGTCTCTTCAAATTCAAGAAGATAGAAATTATATCAAGCGTCTTCTCAGATCACAGTGGCATAAAACTGGAAATCAACTACAATAAATACAATCCAAAGAAATCAAACACATGGAGACTAAACAGCATGCTATTAAACCATGACTGGGACACCAGAGAGATCAAGGAAGAAATAAAAAACATCATGGCAACAAATGACAATGAAAACACAACAATCCAAAATCTATGGGACACAGCAAAAGCAGTCTTGAGAGGGAAGTTCATAGCTCTACAAGCCTATTGCAAAAAACAAGAAACAATGGTAATAAATTACTTAACCGTACAACTCAAAGAGCTAGAAAAAGAGCAGCAAGAAAAGCCCAGTGTAACCAGAAGGAAGGAAATAACAAAGATCAGAGTGGAGATAAATGACATAGAGACCAAAGAAACAATACAAAAGATCAACAAAACCAAGAGCTGGTTCTTTAAAAGGATAAACAAGATTGATGGACCTCTAGCCAGGCTCACCAAGAAGCAAAGAGAGAGGACCCAAATAAACAAAATCAGAAATGAAAGAGGTGAAATAACAACAGACCCCGCTGAGATACAAAGGATTGTTACAAAATACTATGAACAACTCAGAATTCTAACCAACTAGCCAACCTGGAGGAAATGGACATATTCCTAGAAAAATATAACCTTCCAAAAATCAATCAAGAAGAATCTAAAGAGCTCAATAGGCCAATAACTATGGACGAAATTGAAGCAGTCATCAAAAAGCTTCCAGCAAACAAAAGCCCGGGGCCTGATGGCTTCACAGGAGAGTTTTACCAAACATTCAAGGAAGAACTAAAACCTATCCTCCTCGGACTATTCCAAAAAATTCAAGAAGAAGGAACACTTCCGAGCTCCTTCTATGAAGCCAGCATCACCCTAATACCAAAACCAGATAAAGACAACACAATGAAAGAGAATTACAGACCAATATCCCTCATGAACATAGATGCCAAAATCCTCAACAAAATTCTAGCAAATCGGCTCCAGCAGTACATCAGAAAGATCATACACCATGACCAAGTAGGATTTATCCCAGGGATGCAAGGAGGGTACAATATCCGCAAATCAATAAACGTGATACATCACATAAAAAAATTGAGAGATAAAAATCACATAGTCATATCAATTGATGCAGAAAAAGCATTTGACAAAATCCAACACCCTTTCTTAATAAAAACTCTCAACAAGTTGGAATAGAAGGCACATACCTCAACATAATAAAAGCTATATATGATAAACCCACAGCAAACATCATACTCAATGGACAAAAACTAAAAACATTTCCCCTAAGAACAGGAACAAGACAGGGATGCCCACTCTTACCACTCCTGTTTGACATAGTACTGGAAGTATTAGCCATTGCAATTAGACAAGAAGAAGAAATAAAAGGCATCCAAATTGGAAAAGAACAAGTAAAGCTGTCTTTATTTGCAGACGACATGATATTGTACATAAAAAATCCGAAAGACTCCGTCAAAAAACTAATAGACTTAATAAATGAATTTGGCAATGTAGCAGGATACAAAATTAACGCCAAGAAATCTATGGCCTTTCTATACACCAATAGTGAACTTACAGACAGAGAGACTAAAAAGGCAATCCCATTTACCATCGCACTAAAAAAATTAAGATACCTAGGAATAAACTTAACTAAGGAGGTAAAAGACCTATACACGGAAAACTACAGGACACTGAAAAAAGAGTTAGAGGAAGACGTAAACAGATGGAAGAACATACCATGTTCATGGATTGGTAGAATCAACGTTTGCGTGGACCTGGGCCGTGTGCTGTGGGGACTTCGCTCCACCCGAGTTTCACTGAAGTGCTCTGACACTAGGACGTGTGGCTGCCTTTGGTTGGTGGGAACCAGACTTGCCCAGGGTCAGTGTCCCCAGTGTTCCGTGTGGTCTCGTGTGCACACTTAGAATCAGGGGCCCTGTCTGCACCACACTGTTGGTATGTGCCGAAAATGAGATCCTTAGCATGTGCCAGGAGTCAGAGTTTCCCTGTGTCTGCACCAAGACTAGAGTGTCAGAGTCTCTGTTGCCTTGTGCGGTTTCTCGTTGAGAATCAGGGTCCCTGTGTGTGCATGCACCAACAATTGGGGTCGCTGGCTCTTAGTGTGAATGCGCTATGAGTCAGGGATCCCAGGCAGCTGTGTCCGGTGTGCCAAATTCCCTGAAGTGGAGCTGCGTCCTGTGTGTGCTCTCTCTACTGAGCCAAACCGGCTAGGGCGCACATTCTTAATTTCCTGAAGGTGAGCTGGCTCCGTACACTCTACCGGATTCCCGGAAGGGGGGCGGAGTCCTTCCTGCACGCCAAATTCCCCAAAGGGGAAGCCCCTCTGTTCAAGCACTAAGATTTCCCGAAGGGGGAGCTGTGACCCGCAAGCCAAATTCCCCCAAATTATCCGAAGGGGAGCCCTCTGTGCGCACTGACAGATTTCCCCAACAGGGAGCTGATTCTGTCCCGCGCGCCACCAAATTCCCTGAATGGGAGCTAGTCCCTGCGCAAAGCTCTGTAGCCTGGGCGAGAAGCGGATCTATCAGTCACTATGGCGCTGTCTGTGCACCTGCGGGGAGGGGGATAGGCTCTCTGACTCACGGAATTCTGCTGGGAAGTCTGGATTCTTGTTGTTCGTTGGTCTGAAGCTGTGATAGCAGTTCTCTGTCCCCAGTGGCTGCAGGGTCCTGGTTTGTGTCAGAAGCCAGGATCCGAGTCTCAGGCAGCTCTGTTTCTCAAGATGGCGTGGTCTCCGCTTCTGCACCAGCCGCCGAGATATGTCCGCTTTGTGCGTGGGGCTCCGCCATCTTGGACTGCCCGGTTAGGCAGGCCCTTGGAAGACGTGCAGAATCTAACTGACCCTAGCTCATACACACACACACCACACACGTCTACACTCTTCTCTATGGGTTCCTCACTCACACTCTCTCTCTCCCTACCTTCCTGCCTGTCGCCATCTTTTCTCTCCTCTCAAGGGTTCTTTAGGGGGAAAAATAAACCTTCAACCTTCCATGCTACCTGCTTTAATCTTAGAAGGAAAATTTTATTTTTTCTAAAACATTTCCCTCAGGAATCATAAATGAATCATTATTATTTTTTAATTTTATTTTTAGATTACAGTCTTTACATTCAACATTATTTTGTATTAGTTTCAGGTGTACAGCATAGTAGTTGACAGTGGTATACTTTACAAAGTGATCCCCCAAATATTTTCATACCCACCTGGCACCATACATAGTTATAACAATACTGGATGCCCGTTGCACAAAATTTGTACATTGGGGGTGGTGGTGAAGGGTCCCTCAGTCTGGCATGCACCCTCTCCAATCCGTGCCCTCTTGGGGGATGTCCGACTGCCAGTTTAGGCCCGATCCCACACAGAGATCAGGCCTAAACTGGCAGTCGGACATCCCTCTCATAATCTAGGACCGCTGGTTCCTAACTGCTCACCTGCCTGCCTGTCTGATCACCCCTAACCACTCTGCCTGCCTGCATGATTGCCCCTAACTGCCTCTGCCTGCCTGATCGCCCCTAACCACTCTGCCTGCCTGCCTGATCGCCCCTAACCTCCTCTGCCTGCCTGCCTGATCGCCCCTAATCCCTCTGCCTGACCACCTGATTGCCCCTAACAGCTCTCCCTTGCTAGCCTGATCACCCTTAACCGCCTCTGCCTCAGCCCCCACCACTGTGGCTTTGCCCAGAAGGACCTCCAGAAGACATCTGGTCTAATTAACATATTACCCTTTTATTAGTATAGATTATTAACTATAATATCTGTGCTGTACTATATGTCCCTGTGACTATTTTGTGACTACCAATTTGTATTTGTTTATCCCTTCATCTTTTCACCTAGTCCCCCAACCCTTCTTTCCTCTGTCAACCGTCACTCTGTTTTCTGTATCTTTGAATCTGTTAATTTGTTAAAGTTGCTGAAAGAGTATGCAACTTTTTGATTGAAGGGAAATTTTTGATTGAAGTGGAATGTCTATATAGCTCTAAAATATTTTTGTCTTGTTTAATTTTTGAGAAAGGGATATGAAGATGTAGAAATATATTTGTTTATTTGTTCAAATATGTGGTATAAATTGTTTTTCTACTTGCTTTTTATATTAATGCAATATTGCTCTCAGCCCCAGAAGGAAATATAATGTTTTAAGTAAAGCACATTGGTAAATAAAAATTGATACATCTTACAACTCAATATAGATAGTGTTTGGATAAGCCTTTCTCTCCCTTCATACTTGCTCATTATTTTTCTCTCTCTTTTTTTCTCCTTCCCTACTATCCAAGCAGAAAAAAAAATGTCTATTGCACACTCAAATATATTTCTGACTGAACCAAAGAATCAAATGAACTTGAGCAATAGCCATGTTTACAGGAAGTTTTGTATTCCATTTTAAATTGAGACCTGGGATTTCAGAATAAATATGTGCAGAGAAATGGTTGTTTTAGTACTGGGATTGGAGAAAGTGAAATTTGATTCAATTGTTTAAGAATCCATTAGCTAATGAGAGGGACATATGTACTCTTTTTTCCACAGTTTCAAGGCTAACAGGAGCTCTTTGAAGTTTAAGATCACATCTCTTCTAAGCAAGAGATTATTCCAGGAAAGGTAGTCAATAACAGTGCTCTGGAGTTAAGTATTTGAGAATAATCAGTTTATAAACTATAATGCTATGCATATTTTAATTAACACATTTTAATTCTGTTGGAAGAAAAGAGATAAAGAAAAGAAGAATGTCCAGGGATCAACTCAATTCATCTAGCATTTAGTGCAGACCAGGCCCCGTGTGAAATGTCAGAGCATGGAAAGAGAGGCAACACTTACTGTGCAATCTATTGGATTAGCTAGTGTGAAGTGAGAGCAAACATACAGAACTCTGGAGAACACTTCTGTCAACATATGAGGAGAGTATGAGAGAACAAGGAAAGGCCTAAGAGAGTTTACAGGAGTCCACTGTATATGGTGACATGCACCTAGACTTGGGTGTCTTCTTTGTTGAAATCAAGATTTAATGACTATAATAATTTAAACCTAAGCAGATCTGTGTTCTAAGATTTAGATTAAAACTGATGACTTGCTATAGCTGCCTCATACACTTTATGTTTCTAAGGAACTAAGAAGACAAATAACTATTCTTTTGTTTTTATGAAAAATTTGCTTTTTTGTGTGTGAGTGGGGTTGGGGTATGACTGTCTTTAACTATGAACCCCTGGCATGGAATTTCAATATGTGACTCTCTCTAAGTACATGCTTCAGTCTTTGTACACTTATTTTCAAGGCTCGATATACCACGGTTGGTTTCACAAAGTGCCAGAATCTCTTAAGATGTTAATTAAAAGAAGTATCTCTCTCTGTCTCTCATTCTGTCTGTGTCCCTGTCTCTGTCTCTTTGCCCCATATACACACTCACACACATACATGTGCCCACCCAAATTACACAGTCTTGTTCCATGTCCAAATTATTATTTCTAACTATTTCATATATTTTATTATTTTAACTAAAATATTTATAAAACCCTTTCTATGCACCTCATAATACTACAAAAATATAGATGTCACAAAATATACAGATATATCTGCTGGATGTCACAGAAACATACTGCCATATAATCTAGTTGAGGAGGAAAATATATGTTTTAAATGCTTAATGAATATACTATCTTATACTAATGTATTATGTTGCTTTTAATGAACTTTCTTATATGTCAGATTCTTTGACTTGCAAGCAACTATGTGAGGTTGATAGGAAAGTTATCAATATCTCCATTTTCTGGTTGAGGAAACTGATATAGGCAGTTAATAAACAGCCTGTGATCACTCAGTTGGTATAAGACACGGTCAATGAGAGAAGCCACATTTTCTGAAATCTGATCTCCTATTCCATAATTGCCTCATTTGTACTTTGGATAAGGCTAGGTAGAAGTAAATGCTCACATTTTCATGAAGGGACTCTGAGTCTCTTGGAACCACATCATTCTCTTGGAAGAGGAAAGCAGAACAGAGTCTGAAAGTGAATGGGGCATGAGACCAAAATGAGAGAATGGCTGAGTGGAAATCAAGCCAGCCATATCAAAAGTGAACAATGCTAAATGGACATGTGGACATGGGAAAGGTACCTGCGAGAGAGAGAGAGAGAGAGAGAGAGAGAGAGAGAGAGAGAGAGAGAGAGAAATAGGGAGAAAGAGAGAGAGAGAGTATGGATAGTTAATCCTGAAAAATGGTATGTGATTGAAGCAGGTGAATCAGTAATTAACAGATGAAAGTTTCTTCCAGGAAAAGGTTTTACCAATATTGTCCTGCCAATAATAAGACCCAAGAGGGGCCAAGTATTAATGAAATGGCTGGGTACATATAGATCTAGGGCAATTCAGGTTTAAGAAATAGGATACATTTCTCCCTAAATTGATCAACATAAAACTTTTTAAAATGCCTGCAGAAATTGAGAAGACAATCCTAAAATTTATGTAGAAATGCAAAGGACTAGGCAAAAAGGTTAGAAAATTGAAGGGTAGAAAATTGGAGGACATCACTTCCCAATTTCAAAACTTACTATAAGGTACAGTATAGTAACCCAAACAGTATCATGCTGCCATAAGGACAGGCAACAGAGAGTCCAGAAATAAGATATTATGTTTATAGCCAATTGATTTTTTTTGTTAAGCCTTTATTTTTAAAATTCTTCCTCTGTTTAGAATGTGGTACCTGTAAAATAAGAAACACAGATGGAATAATAATGGCATGTGAAAAAAAATAAAAGCAATGACCATGACAACAGGACATTTTTATTTATAGGGAACTGTTAGGACAGAAAGAGGAGGGAGGAAGCAGAAAGGGGATGATAAAAGACCAGAGAAGCCACAAGGAGACAAATATTTTTTTTTTATTTTTGTCAAAAGTGCCAAAGCAGTTTATTAGGAGAATGGATGATCTCTTCAACAAATGGTGCTTGGAGAATTAGATATCTAATTACAAAAAGATTAATTTACCTCATACCATACTCAAAATTTAACCCCAAGACTGATCATAAACCTAAATATAGGAGATAAATCTATAAGGCTTTTAGAAAATAAAGGAAAATCTTTATGCCTTTGAGTTAGACAAAAAGTTCGTTAGAATCAAAATAAAATAATTGGACTTTACCTCATGCTTTTAGTTTCTATTTGAGCAGTTCAGTAAGATCCAGCTGAAGAATGGTGTACATTGAGTGAATTGAAATCTTTTTGTGTCAGTAAGTTTTTCTGTTCATTCTTTGCTTTGTTCTGGGCCAATAAACCAATTAATTACCAGTAAATACAATTATTGGTAATAGTAATTACAGTAGTTTCCTATGACTGCTTTAATAAATAATCACAAAATAGTGGCTTAACATGAAGCAAGTTTCGTTCTAGGAGTCTGACGTCCAAACTCAGTCTTACTGGGCTAATGTCAAGTGTCAGCAGAACTGGTTCTTTTTAGAAGCTCTAGAGGAGAATCCCTTTTCTTGCCTTTTCCAGCTTTTAAAGACCACTTGTTTTCCTTGGCTCACGGCCCTTTCCTATCTTCAAATTCACTTTCTCTGTCATCTGCTTCCATCATCATATTGCTTTTTTTCCCTGACCTTCCTGCCACACTCTAATAAGGACTCTTAGGATTACATTGAGTCCACCAAAGAATCCAGAATAATCACCCCATCACAAGATACTTAATTTAATCACGTCTACAAAGTTTATTTTGTCATGTAAAATAACATTTTACAAGTTTCAGGGTTAAGAATGAACATTTTAGGAGTATTATTATTCAGCTTAACACAGTAATTAACAGTATCATAAAAAAATCTTAATTTTGAAATTTCCTAATTTATCAATTCTTTTAAAAGATACAGTAAACTAAACATAATAACATTTTTATATGCAATTTAATTCTAATAAGATTTTCCATTTTGGAGGAAGTGTGTGTGTGTGTGTGTGTGTGTGTGTGTGTGTGTGTGAAGGCTGTCAAAGTCTTTGATATTGTGAGACTAAAAATACCACCAAATACAAATTTCAGATATAGGATTCCTGGTGTGAATAGACCATCACATTACCACTCCTTAGTGTTTTGAAGAAAGGGGTATACTTTAGCATAATTGTTGGACACCAGCTGGTATAATGTTTAGAATATTTTTTTCTTAAACATCTGGTCTCTTCTAGTAAATTTGTATGTCAGAGAAATTTTAACATTTTTTGAGTTCTTGAAATAATACTCCTGTCATATTTTTTATAGTTTCTACTTAATTTCTCAGCTAAAGTTTATTTTAAATTTTATTACTAGATTTTGTGACACTCTCTAATATAGTAGTATAAAAATAATTAATTATATTTCCTCTCTGTTAACAACTTCACAGCATCTCATTAAACAGAGCAGGATTAATCCTAGAAAAGTAACATATATCACAGTTTAAGTTTAATATTTTAACACCTGAATCCTGGCATTCCACTCTGTAACTAGAAGTAGTTATTATTTTCCAAAAAAATAAATATCCATCCATTAATTTTTATTTATATTCTGCTTTGCTCTAAAAAGGCTTTAAAAACTTTCTCAAAAATTTGAAAATATGCATGTGGAACAACTTTATTTGATGTAAAAATCTCAATGGCACTTTTAGAGTTTCTCCTTGAAACTCTCCAACCAGAAATGAGAAAAGCTTCCAGGACTCTTGATAGCCACATTTTTGACTCAGATGTCCACAAACAATCTCAGATGGTGACTGGAGTTGGCACACCAACAATAGTTAATACTGTGGAGTGTTCCTCTGGATATATGCCTAGGACAGTGTGAACTCCCTCCACTGCTCCTGAAATCTGGTCTGTGTCCAGCTGGTGCCAAGGGGGGAAGGTATATATCTGGTTTGGGTGAGTTCAAGTGCCTCCAGTAGGGTAAACATGTTCAACCAGGTCCTGGAAGATTGATACCCTGTGGATGAGGGATCCACCATGACTTGAGTATAAATGTCAGCCTCATGTTGAAGTACTTAACAGGTATTGTCTTGCTTAATCTCATGACATGCATATGAAGTAGGCATCATAGTTATTCCCATTTTACAAATGAGGACTCTCAGATAAGTAAGAAAATAATGTCTTTATCCTCTTGATTTTCTTGGAAATTTTTCTGTCCCTTATTTAAAAGCAGGGGTGCTAGAGTCTATCAAAATCAACCTCTAGATTAAGCACTTACTGCTAAGTAATCTTATACAAGTTACTTAACGTCTCTCTGCTTCAGTCATCTGTAAAATAAAAGGAATAATAGCACTGCCTTTCTCAAAGGCTTATCACAAGATCACCTGATATAGGGCCTGTAAATTATTTAGAAGAATGTCTGGCACATGGTAGATACTTAACTATACCTCAGTTCTCATTTTTATTATATTTTTTACCCCATTCTTAGTATTATAGTATTTTGTGTGTGATTCCTCCCTCCCCCATTAAAATGACATCTTTTTTAAGAAAAGAACTCTGCCTCATTCATCCCGAATCCCTTGGAATACCTAGCACAGAATGGCCAAAATATTTATTAAATTTGTGATTTGCTTATTTATTCACATTACATAACATAGTGCTGTCCATATTAAATTTATTATCATCACAAGAGTTCCAAACTTGTCTTCATATAGCAGGGAAATAAAATTAAATGATGTAGTACTTGTTAGACTAAATAGGAACACTATGCAGTGTATTAATGGCTGAGAGCAGATTCTATGGGAGCAGGGACTGTTTTATCTAGTGTTGTGCTTTTATTGGCTCTTGCCATTGCTGGTGATACTCAATAATTATATCCAAAGAACATTTTTTCCTTAGCTGCTATTTCATTAATTTATATGGAACTCCTTTTTCAAAATCTATCATAAGTGAAAGAAAAGATTTGGGAAAACTACAATGTAATTAAATACTTGTTGAAAAACTTGGTACTAGAGGTAGAAAACTTGGAAAATATTCATATACTACAGGCCTGGTGCACAAAATTTGTGCATGGGGTATGTGTGGGGGGGTGTCCCTCAGCCCAGCCTGCACCCTCTCCAATCCAGGACTGCTGGCTCCCAACCACTCACCTGCCTGCCTGCCTGATTGCCCCTAACCGCTTCTTCCTGCCAGCCTGATCACCCCCTAACCACTCCCCTGCCATCCTGACTGACATCTAAGTGCTCCCTTGCTGGCCAGATTGACCCTAATTGCTCTCCCCAGCAGGCCTGGTCGCTCCCAACTGCCATCCCCTGCTGGCCCAGTCACCCCTAACTGCTGTCCCCTGCTAGCCTGGTTGCCCCTAACTGCCCTCCCCTGCCGGCCTGGTTGCCCCTGACTTCCCTCCCCTGCAGGCCTGGTCCCCCAAACTGCCCTCCCTTGTCAGCCTGATTGCCCCCAACTGGCCTCCCTTTCAGGCCTGGTCCCTCCCAACTGCCCTCTCCTACAGGCCTGATCACCCACAACTGCCCTCCCCTGCTGGCCATCTTGTGGCAGCCATCTTGTGTCCACATGGGGGCGGCCATCTTTGACCACATGGGGGCGGCCATCTTGTGTGTTGGAGTGATGGTCAATTTGCATATTACCTCTTTATTATATAGGCTACAGATTGCCACATCCCAATGGTATGTATCCAAAGAGTCCATGCAAACTAACTAGTTAATCAAGTTATTTCCTGTTGTTTCTAATGTCAATGGCAGTTAGATATGTTTTGAACATTTGAAAAGAATCAAGTCTAGTGCTGATCTGTACCTAAGAAAAATTGATCTAAATAATTGATTCAATAAGTCTTAGTATGAGGGTTTTGGAATATCTCGTTTACTTTGTACACTGGAATAAGATCAAAATGAGGTTATTTACTTGGTGGTACTTTGAAAAATGTTATTTCAGCCTTTATATGTAAAGCATTACTATCAGTAGAAGAAATCAGCCCATAAAGCTTAACAATGATAAAGTTTATATTAGGGATATGTTATGTAAACTCATCAAGACAACTTAAAATGAGTTATTGTCACCTGTGACTCTGTAATCAATTATGCTCATAACTAGAGGCCCGGTGTATGAAATTCGTGCATGGAGGGGGGTTGTCCTTCAGCCCAGCCTGTACCCTCTCCAATCTGGGACCCCTCAAGGGATGTCCGACTGCCCGTTTAGGCCCGATCCCAGGGATTGGGCCTAAAAGGGTAGTCGGACATCCCTCTCACAATCCAGGACTGCTGGCTCCCAACTGCTTGCCTGCCTGCCTTCCTGATTGCCCCTAACCGCTTCTGCCTGCCAGCCTGATCACTCCCTAACCACTCTGCTGCCAGCCTGTTTGCCCCCAACTTCCCTCCTCTGCCAGCCTGGTCACCCCTAACTGCCCTCTCCTGCAGGGTTGATCACCTCTAACTGCCCTCCCTTGCAGGCTTGGTCCTTCTCAACTGCCCTCCCTTGCAGGCCGGGTGCCTCCCAACTGTCCTCTCCTGCTGGCCATCTTGTGTCCACATGGGGGCAGGATCTTTGACCACATGGGGGCAGCTATATTGTGTGTTGCAGTGATGATCAATCTGCATATTACTCTTTTATTAGATAGGATAGAGGCCTGGTACAGGGGTGGGGGCCAGCTGGTTTGCCCAGAAGGGTGTCCCTGATCAGGGTGGGGTTCCCTTGGGGTGTGGGGCGGCCTGAGCGAGGGGCCTGTGGTGGTTTTCAGGCCAGCTACGCCCCCTGGCAACTCAAGCGGAGGCCCTGGTATCTGGAATTTATTTTCCGTCTACAATTGAAACTTTGTAGCCTGGAGCAGAGCCAAGCCTGGGGTTCCCTCTGAGGCCCCACAGCCATTTGTGTTGGGGTTATAATTGAAACTTTGTTGCCTTAAGCGGGTGGGCCTGGCCAGGGTGTGTGGAAAGCTTTGCTTCCCCTGTTGCCAGCAGCAACCCTGGCCTGCTCTCTCAAGCTCCATTCTGCCACCATTTGTTTGAATTTGTTTACCTTCTATAATTGAAACTTTGTAGCTCAAGTGGAGGCTTAGGCCTGCAACGGCTGGCGGAAAGCTTGGCTTCCTCTGTTACCTAGGAAACCTTGCTCTCTGTGGCTGTAGCCATCTTGGTTTGGGTTAATTTGCATACTCGCTCTGATTGGATGGTGGGCATGGCTTGTGGGCGTGGCTTGTGAGTGTGTCGGAGGTATGGTCAATTTGCATATCTGTCTATTATTAGATAGGATAATAGCAGTAGTTATCATTGTTCAACATTTACTATATCTGGGGTCCTTTATATTTCATATTGCATTTAATATTCCTAGCGTTTTTAAGAATTCTTATTTCCAATTTATAGGTAAAGACTTAGAGGTTTAGAGAGATTAAATGGCTTGTTCAGGATCACACAACTCATAAGAGGTCTATACCCCTCAGACTTTCAAGCCCATCTCTAATTAACATTAAAACCCTACTCTTTATACTAAGTGAAATAAGTCAGTCAGAGAAAAATAAATATCACGTGATCTCACTCATTTGTGTATTATAATGAACAACATAAACTGATGAACAAAAACAGATCCAGAGACAGAGAAGTATCAATCAGACCGTCAAGCCTCAGAGGGAAGGCATGGGAGGGTGTGGGTAAGGGGGAGAGATCAACCATTGGTTAGCCTTATATATGCATACATATAAGCCTAACCAATGGACCCAGACACCAGGGGGTGAGGGCATGAATGGTAGTGGGGTAGGGGCGGCAATGGGGGGGATAAGGACACATATGTAATACCTTAATCAAAGAAAAAAAATCATAAAAAAAACCCTACTCTTGACTTTAACCCACACCATGCCTGTTTTCTCTACTGATTCCCACAAGAGATCTCTAGTTTCTTGGATTTTCTATGTGGATTTGGGGTCTCTGTATTTCTTGTACACTATTGTTACTTTAAGTATTTTACAATTTAATTATTTAGGGGAATCAATATGATCAGAAATATTTGACTTTTTAAAATTCACATTAAGGTATTATGATACAAGTTCTTCAAAACTCAATAATACCAGTATTGTTACACTGAAGAGTAACATGAAGACCAACAGTATTCTGCTCTCACAGTAATTGATCTTCAATGGTTGATAGAAAAGCAACATTTAATGTGCTACTTGGGACACCTGCATGCCACCTCCTTATTCTCTGGAAATAAAATTCCCACTCTTCTCAAAAGAAATCAATGTGTTTCCATATTTTTCTTTTTTATAAAACATAGATATATAATTTAGTACATAAAACAATCTTACAGATTATGAATAATAATGTAAATTTAAAAAATGTATCCCAGAAGACTTGTAACATGTCCAGATTGGTGTATTTAAGTGCACCTGCACTGAGAAAGCACAGTTACATGATGACTTCCATTCATTCACATATTCCTTTTTCACTGGCTTCATAAACACATATTGATGACTCAAGTGTCATGCACTGTGTGAAGTCTTGTAGAGTCACTGTCTCACTCCTTAAAAGCTTAGAGTCTAAGGAATGGATACAAGAAAACAGACAATATCAAATCTTGCCAGTAGGTGGTAAGCAAGGAAGTATGTGGTACTTGGAGAGTAATATAATAAACAGATTTGAAGAATGAGTGGAAGTAGCCAGGAAGTGACAAAAAGCAAATCCATGTATCCCAAAACCCAGAGATGGAAACTGGCTCAGAGAGGAGGAATCAATGCAATTTTTCTGACTTTGAGAGATTGAATTGCTTCTCTGCTGAGAATGAATGTGGATTTTGGTAAAGAGAAGTCTTTTGAAAGGGACACTTAATGGTTACCTCATTAATTTTGAAATGGCAGTGGGGAAACCAGGTGAGAAAAGCTTGATAGATTTTGGCTTATACTTCCAGCAGGCAGGCAACTCTCCTACAGCAGGAGATTTTTGCAGGAAGGGCTAATTATTAGCTAGAGTGTAGCATCCTAGTATTAGTGGATGGAGTAAGTCCCTTTGGTGAGTTTTGCTTTTCAGGAACCATAGCACCCAAAAGTGAGAGTGAGACTCTTGCAATGGAATGCATAAGACATCTTCACTGGAAGCCAGTCTTCCATCCTTGGTGCCTTTTTTCATGGTGAATATACTGGTTATTTTTACATTATTTTCCATTCCCAGATACATTCTCTTTCCCAAGGAGGCTGATTCTTACCAACTGAATAATCTAATCTCCCCTTTTCACTGCCTTTTGATTTATTTCAGTGAAAGAAAAATATTACCACAAGATCATAGGGTGGAAAGAGAAAGAGTTGAGCATATTTTCCCTCCAACTGCACCCAGCTTTAGTACTTGTGTGTCTATCTGCTGAGCAGCATCTTTTGGGCAAAACTTCTTCCAGAGTTCTAGCTTCCACTAAGCTACAATAGACCCCTGAGCAATATGGGTTTGAACCACAGGTCTGCTTATATTTAGATTTTTTTCAATAAATATACAGATGGGCATTCATGTCACCTGGTTCACATCCATGGATTCAACCATTTGCTTATCAAAAACAGTATTTTTCTTGAGTGTTTGGGAATCCACAAATGTGGAGCACTGACTGCATGCATTGTTCTGCACTATTTTATACTAGAGACCCGTTGCACGAAGATTCGTGCAATAGGCCTTCCTTCCCTTGGCTGCCGGCACAGGTTTTCCTCTGGCACCCAGGACCCAGGCCTTTGCTCTGGCCGCTGCGGAAAAGCCAAGCCTCGAGATTAGGCTTCTCTGCTCCGGCTGCAGCGAGGCTTGGCTTCTCCGCTCTGGCCGCAGCAGAGAAGGCAAGCCTCTTCAGTCTTCAGTCTTCAGCCTTCGGTCGGGCCGGACCCTTCAGTCTTTGCTCCATGCCTGCACATGCAAATTAACCTGCCATCTTTGTTGGGTTTCTTTTCATACTCCTGATTGGCTGGTGGGTGTTGCAGAGGTATGGTCAATTTGCATATTTCTCTTTTATTAGTGTAGATAAGGTGCAGGGGCATCATGGATTTGGGCATCCGTGAGGGTCTTGGAACCCATCCCCTGAGTACACTGAAGGACAGCCATAGTTAAGTTTTGGGTAGTCAAAGGAGTCAATCTTCCTCATCTTGAACTTCTGCTTTATGCAATTACCTATTCCTGGATGTTTCTTATCACCTTAGGATTAAATATCTCTCTCTTTCTCTTGCTCTCACTCCCATTTTTAACTGTGCCCTAATATCCCAACTCATCAAAAATTGAAGGGTTATACTTGTCTGTTCCATGAGCTCAGAAACTTCTATTTGTTATCACACCAGTTGGTTGTCAAGACCTCAAAGTGTGGCATAACACACTGGGTGAGGCCTTCAGCTGTAGCTCTTGTCCCAAATGAAGCAAAGAGATCTCTTTTCAATTTTTTCACATATTTTCTCTGTATATGGTTATTTATAATATGAAAATGCTTAGATATTGAGAAGACCCTTGCCCACTGCCTTTCTATTCCTTCTCATTTCAAATATATTCAACAATGGATAATTCTTTCTCCTTTTCTAGCTAGTCTCCTTTCCATACACAACCAACCATGGAATGTAGAGTGCTTCTAGTGTGCCATGTAATATAAATGGTGTTGGGGAAGAAGGAGGCCAAGAATAGGAAATGATTGCTTCTGTGCATCTAGGTTAGCACACCTTTGAAATAAACTACAACCACACTCAAGATAGCACCAAATCTTATTAACTATCCTGTACTCAAGTCCGAGCCTTGCTTGCTCCCACCTCCATGTAATCTTCCTTACATTTTCTTCTTAATTTCTTGCATAAAAAAGCTTAAAAACTATTATTCTGTAGAGCATTTGAGATCTTGCGCCCTGGTGTATATCATCAGGATTAAGTGGAAGCTACTCTGACCCTCTCCCTGAACCAAACTGGAATTACAACTAAAATATTAAAAACCATCCTGAATAACAAACTAAAGACTAACTTGAGAAAACCCTTATAACCAAGGATGTAAACAGGGGACACATTGAGACTGGTAGGAAGTGCAGAGGTGCAAGAAGGCTGGCTGGGCTCCCACAGGCAGCAGCTGGAGTTGTCAAAGGATAGTTCAGCTATGGGGGGGTTTCCCTTGAGAATTCTTAGTTTTAAACTCTGAGCTTGGCTCCCCAGCCCATAAATAATAGAACATGGAAAGATGCCCACATAACATCTGGCTGTGAAAAGCAGCAGAGTTTCTATCTGCCAGGTAGAGATGGCTGGAAATGCAGGCAATCTCTTAAAGGACCAACACACTAAGTTTCATTTGTGGCCACTCAATTTGAGCTTCAGCAGAGAGAGGGCAGAGTGGACTAGAGCTGGATAAGGAGAGTCTTATGTTGTTGGCTCTGAGGAGAGAGTTGAGAGGACAGCTGCCAGGATCCCTGTGCTGAGTCACTCCCCTCTACTACAGAAGCCATCTTTCTCAGACAGAGCTTTCTCAGCTAAAGCTGCCTAGGGGGAAAGCAATTACCTCACCCATTGGAGATTCTCTCACCTCATCCTGTGGAGTTTAAGCCCTGCTAAGGACTATAGCCTGAGGCTCATTAAGGGACTGAGACTAACAGTCATCCTGAAAGTAGAGATGGATCTCTGGGTGCTTTTAATCTTTGCCTAACCTGCTCCAGAGCCTGAGGCTAATAAAAGCACACATTTATGCACAGTTTGGTCCTTTCCACACATGCCCAGCCCTAGCAGAGGTAGCCACAAATTATGGGTCACTGATAACACCAAAGAAGGTACTCAGGGCCAGCCACAAACAATTTATGACATTGTCCTTCATCAGAGTCCCTTTAAAGGTGTCCAAAACCAATAGACCAAGTAGCCAGCCGCAAACAACAAAAGAACAGGATCCAGTAAGGTTCACAAGCAGTATATACACAGGGAGATATTGGAAGACCCAAAACCCTGCTGAAGTGAATTCAACTTCATGTGAAAATCACCTACAGAGCAGTCTATGGGTTGAGCCTCACTGTCAGCCAGCCTGAAGGGTCAGTCCACACACAAATAGGCCAATAGCAATCAAGACTTAATTACAAAGGAGGGTCTATACAATAAGCACAAGGGACATTATTAGAGCACCCAGGTCTAGTGATCTGGAAGACTGCGCTACTGGGCCCATTCGTCACCTACTAAATAAGGCCACCCTATCAAGACTGGGAGATAGAATATTCACCTAATACATAAAAGCAAGCCCAACCATGCAGACAAAATGGGGAGATAAAGAAACAAATCCCGAATGAAAGAACAAGAGAATTCTCTAGAAGAGCTAAGTGAAATGAAGATAAGTAATTTATCAGATATGAGTTCAAAGTAGTGATCATAAGGATGCTCAACAGCAGGAAAAAAGACATAGAAACTATGAAAAACAACCACACAGAAATGAAGAATGACTTAGCAGAAATAAAGAATACACTATAAGGAATAAATAAGTAGATTAAAGGAAGCAGAGGATTAGATCAGTGAATTAGAAAACAGGGTAGAAAAAAATCAGATAAGCAAAAAGAAGAAACAACTCACTGTTGGGAGTAAGTGGAAGATACTCTGACCTTTTTCCAGGACCAAACTGAAATTACAACTAAAATATAGAAAAACATCCTGAATATCCAACTGAAGAATAGCTGGACAGAACCCTTATACCAAGATGTAAAGGAGAGATTGCATAGAGACTGGTAGAAAGTATGGAAGCACTAGAGGGATGGCTGGGCTCCCACAGGCAGAAGCTGAAGTTCCATAGAAATATCTCATCTATGGAGATACCCACTGAGAAATCTAGAGTCTAAACCCCAAGCTGGACTCCCCAGCCCAGGGCACCAGAACTGAGAAAGGTGCCCATATAACATTTGGCTATGAAAAGCAGCAGGGTTTCTGTCTGCCAGGGAGAGACAGCTGGAAATTCAGGCATGCTCTTAAAGGGCCAATGCACAAAATTTTATGTAAAGCCACCCACCTTGGGCTCCAGCACAGGGAGGGCAGAGTGGACTAGAGCTGTGTGAGGAGAATACAGGGTTTGTGGCACTGGGGATAGAACTCAGAGTACAACTGCCTGGATTCCTGTGCTGAATGATTTCCCCATACTGCTGAGGACATCTTTCTCAGGCAGACCTTTACCATCCAGGCAGCTTCAGCTTGGGGAAAAGCAATAGCCCCAACCATTGGAAAAACTCTCATACCACCCTGTGGAGTTTATACCTCGCTATGGTCTACAACCTGAGGCTCATTGAGAGACTGAGAATAACAATCAGCCTTCAGGAAGAGGCACATATCTGGGTGCTGTGAGTCTTTGCATGATTTACTTTTGACCAGGGAGTAGGAAAAGCAGACATTGGTGCACATCTAAGTCTTTTCCAAATGCACCCAGCCCCAGCAGAGTGAGCCACAAGCTGTGGATCATTGATAGCTCCAAACAGGGTAATTAGGGCCAGTCACAAACAAAATCTGACATTGGCCTACACCAGAGACATTCCAAAAAAGACTGAGAGTCATAGTGGATCTAACTAATACATATAAACAAACCCAAACAGGCAGCAAAAATGGGGAGACAAAAAAGAAAATAAGCCCTAAATGGAAAAAAAAAAAGAAAAAGATAATTTTCTAGAAGAGTTAAATTAAATTAAATGGAAATAAGCAATTTATGAGATATAGAATTTAGAGTAATTATTATAAGGATGCTCAATAGATTGAGAAAAGACGTAGAAATTATAAAAAAAAACAATTAAGAAATAGAGAATGACATAGCAGAAATAAAGAGTGCATTGAAAGAAATAAAGAGCAGACTAGAGGAAGCCGAGGATCAGATCAGCAAATTGGAAAACAGGGTAGAAAAAAATCACTTAACCGGAAAACTAAAAAGGAAAAAAAATCAATTAAAAACCAGAACAGTTTTAAGGGAACTGTGGAACAACATGAAACATAACAATATCAATATCATAGTAGTGCCAGCAGGAGAAGAAAGTGAGCAAGGGATAGAGAACATGTTTGAAGAATAATGGTAGAAAACTTCCCTAACCTGGTGAAGAAAATAGTCAGTCACACAAGTTAAGGAAGTACAGAGAGTCCCAAGAAAGTAGAACCCAAAGAGGCCCACACTCAGAGGCATCATAATTAAAGTGTCAAAAATTAAAGAAAAAGAGAGAATTCTAAAGACAGCAAGAGAAAACCAATTTGTTACCTATGAAAGAGCTCCCATAAGGCTGTCAGAAACTTTAGAGGCCAGAAGGGAATGGCATGAAGTATTCTAGATAATGAAAAGCAAGGATATGAAACCAAGACTAGTATATCCAGCAAGATTCTTATTAAAAATAGATGGTGAAATAAAGAGCTTCTCAGAGAAAAAAAAAAAAAAAGAAAGAAAAAAAGAAAAGAAAAAGAAAGGTTAAAGGAGTTTATCACCACCAAACTAGCACTGCAAGAAATGCTAAAAGGACTACTGTATAATAATAAGAAATATATAGAGAGGGAAACATAGGCATAAAGAATTAAAATGGCAATAAATAAATACCTATCAATAACCTTCAATGTGAATGGATTAAATGCCTCCATCAAATGATATAAAGTAGCTGAATGTGTAAGAATACGTCCCATATATATGCTGTCTACAATGACCCACCTCAGAATAAAAGATTCACACATGATGAGATTGAAGGGATGGAAAATATTTAGAAAAAAACCACCAACAACTTGGTGTAGCAATACTTATATATGACAAAGTAAACTTCAAAATGAAGGCCATAACTAGAAACAATAAAGGTCATTACATGATACTAAAGGGATTGAGCCAACAAGAGGATATAACCCTGGTAAACATATATGCATCCAATGTAGGAGTACCTAAATACATTTTTAAAAAGCACTTCTGAAAGACTTTAAGGAGAGATAGACAGTGACACAGTTTTAGTTTGGGACCTTAACATTCCACTGACTTCACTGGATATATCTTCCAAACAACAATCACAAAAAATCAACAAGGAAACAGTGACTCTGAATGACACACTGGATCAGATAGATTTAATCGGCATTTACAGAACATTTTACCCCAAAGCTGCAGAATATACATTCTTCTCAGGTGCACATGGGACATTCTCAAAGATAGATCACATGTTAGGACACAAAACAAATCTCAACAAGTTCAAGAAGAATGAAATCATATCAAGCATCTTCTCAGATCACAATGGCATGAAATTAGAAATCAACTACAGTAAAAACACTTAAAAACATTCAAACACATAGAGGCTAAATAGCATGTTATTAAACAATAAATGGGTTACGAATAAGATCAAGGAAGAAATAAAAAACTTCCTGAAAACCAACAAAAATGGGCACACAACTACCCAAAAATATATGGGACTCAGTGAAAGCAGTGCTGAAACAGTTCATAGCACTACCAGCCTACATCAAAAAACAAGAAGTTGTTTTTTAAAAATCATCCAACCCTAAACTTAAAGAATTAGGAAGAAAACAACAAGAGAAGCCCTAGATAAGTACAAGGAAGGGAATAATAAAGGTCAGAGTGGAAATAAATGACATACAGACTAAAAAATACAACACAAAAGATCAATGAAACTAAGGATGGTTCTTTGAAAAGATAAACAAGATCAAGAAACAAAGAGGACCCAAGAAACAAAGAGAGAGGACTCAAATAAATAAAATCAGGAACATAAGAGGTGACTGAACAACTGACACCACAGAAATATAAAGGGTGGCAAGAAAATACTATGAACAACTATATGCCAACAAGCTGGACAATGTGGACAAATCAGATCCAGTAATGTATTAAAATGATCTTACACCATGACCAAGTGAGATTTATTCTGGGGATGCAAGGTTGGTACAATATTCAGAAATGAATGATTGTGATATATCACATAAACAAATTGAAAGACAAAAATCACATGATCATATCAACAGATGCAAAAAAAGCATTAGAGAAAATCCAACACCCTTTTTTTAAAATATATTTTATTGATTTTTTTAAAGAGAGGAAAGGAGAGGAATAGAGAGTTATAAACATCAATGAGAGAGAAACATTGATCAGCTGCCTCCTGCACAACCCCTACTGGGGATGTGCCTACAACCAAGATACATGCCCTTGACAAGAATCGAACCTGGGACCTTTCAGTGCGCAGGCCGATGCTCTATCCACTGAGCCAAACCGGTTAGGGCCCAATACCCTTTTTTGATAAAAACTCTCAGCAAAATGGGATAGAGGGATCATACCTCAACATAATAAAAGTCATATATGACAAACTTCAAGCCAATGTCACTCAATGGCAGAAACTCAAATCATTTCCCCTAAGAACAGGAACAAAACCTGGATATCTTCTTTCACCACTCTTATTCAACACTAATGGTCCTGTGCACGAAATTTGTGCACGGGGGTGGGGGTGTCCCACAGCCCGGCCTGTACCCTCTTCAATATGGGACCCCTGGGGGATGTCCGACTGCTGGTTTAAGATGTCCTAAACTGGCAGTCGGACATCCCTCTTGCAATCCAGGACCACTGGCTCCTAACTGCTCACCTGCCTGCCTGCTTGATCGCTCCTAACCACTCTGCCTGCTGGCCTGCTCACCCCCAACTGCCCTCCCTGCCAGCCTGATCACCCCCAACTGCCCTCCCCTCCTGACCTGATCACCCCTAACCACCTCGGCCTCGGCTCCACCACCATGGCTTTGTTCAGAAGGACGTCCGGAAGGTCTCCCAGTATAATTAGCATATTACCGGTTTATTAGTATAGATAGGATATGACATACCGCCATAACTATAACATATCTACCAGTATTACTCTATGAGAATACGTACTTCATGCGATAGGAAGGCATCTAATACATTACATTGTATATGTTGTAAGTAGTAGGAAATACTGTATTCGTAGCAATAATATACACCCTGTGATTTCCCTTCCTGATTTGGGAATGGTTCCCCAGTTCTTTGAATGTTTCCTGGCCCCTGATATATTTGGAAAGAAAATAGCTCTGAGTTTAAAGAAATTAAATTACAATCATGACTCTAATTCAACTGCCTCCTGTACTTCCAGCCAGATAACAGGAAAAACATCCCGGGGTCGGCGCCTCATATGGCTGAGCTCCTGAGTAAGGGCCCGCAGCCCAGCGCTGGGCGAGTGAAGGCGACGGGAGGCACCTCGGGTCCGTCCTGCTGTCAGCCCGGTGACCGGGGCCCTCTGCTCCCAGCCCCTTCCAAGCCCCGGTGCCTTCTAACGAGGTCCCGAGGCTGCACCCCCAATCCCGCTGCCCTCTACTCACCGGGGACCGGGGCACAGAGGCACGGGGCACAGGCATCCCATTTTCATTAAAATGTTCAACCCGTGCCTGCTCCACAGGTGTCCGCAGGCGGTCCGGAGGCAGACAGTGATCCCAGAGGCGCTCACCGCCCCCACCAGAGCTCAGCCACGATGGTCAGGGTGAGACAGCCCCGCCAGGCCCCATGGCTGTGACTTGGACCCACTTCCTTAACCAGGGACCTGGCGCTGGGTGGGAGGCAGGGGCACTTCCTCCCCAGCCCGCACTGGAGCGGGTCTCTGTGGTTTCAGAACCAAACTCCAAGGGCCTTCCCGGGTGGCAGCGGCCCTGAGCCCACTGGCTCTCCCTCAATCCCGCCAAGACTTGCTTCTCACACTTGCTGAAAACCTTCTTGGTTCACTTGCCATAGTAATCAGTTCAGGCTGAAAGGACTGGGGGATTCCAGCAGGGCCGAAGGGACTGGGCGCTGTCATCTTGTGTCTATGGGCGCCACCATCTTTGCAGCAGTGTGACGGTCAATTTTAATATCCTGTCTTTATTAGATAGGGTAATACTGGAAATCCTAGCCATAGTGATCAGAGAAGGAAACAGAGTTATAACTACTCTTTAGAAAAGAGTTAATGTAGTAGACCTAAGACTATTATCATTAGAAAGTTCTGCTTGCATAGCTAGACATTGGCTTGATCTGGGGACTTGGATTTTGTTGTGGTTCCCACTGTCAATGTAAGAATATCCAATATTGTAGAAACATTTTTATGAAAATTTATTTGAGTCAAACTGGGTTTACCTGGAAGCAAGATTTCAACAGACTGAGAAAAATGCTTCCAAGAATAATAGCAGTTTCTTTTAAGCATTTGTGATTAAGGAGGGAATTAAGGAAAATAACATGAAGGAGTGAAAAAGCAAGGTGGGGATTAGACTGCAAGTTAAGATCCTTTGCTCTCTTGAGGGGGGTCATACTTTAAAAGAAGGGGTCTGAAAAGAGGTATTTCAAAGGTATGTTAACCTAGAAACAATGGGAAGGGCTTACTTAAGGCAACATAAGCTTTTATTTTCTATTTTTTACATGATTTTTATTCAACTTTACTAAATATTTGAAGAGTACAGGCTAGCAGTTTTGTAGAATTTGCTTTAGGGTTTGGATGAGCCCTTATAACTACCTCCATGTTATACATTTTTGGTAACAGCATAGCTCTTCTTTTTCAATACTTCATTTTTCATTTTTATTTTTATCTTTTTTTTCCTTTATTGATTAAGGTATTACAAATGTATCCTTTTACCCCTATTGTCCCCCACCCCCCGAATCCTTCCATCACCCTCACCCATTGTTGTCTGTGTCCATTGCTTGTGCTTATATGCATGCATACAAGTCCTTTGGTTGAGCTCTCCCCCTTACCCTCACCCTCCCCTACCTTCCTTCTGAGCATCTGATTGATGCCTCTCTGTCTCTGGATCTATTTTTGTTCATCGGTTTATATTATTCATTATATTCCACAAATGAGTGAGATCATGTGATATTTATCTTTCTCTGACTTACTTATTTCACTTAGCATAATGTTCTCCAGCTCCATCCATGCTGTTGCAAATGGTAGGAGTTCCTTCCTTTTTACAGCAGCATAGTATTCCATTGTGTAGATGTACCACAGTTTTTTAATCCACTCATCTGCTGATGGGCACTTAGGCTGATTCCAAATCTTAGCTATTATAAATTGTGCTGCTATGAACATAGGGATGCATATATCCTTTCTGATTGGTGTTTTTAGTTTCTTGGGATATCTACACTAATAAAAGAGTAACATGCAAATTAACCATCACTCTGCTTTATCAAGCCACGCCCACCAGCCAATCAGGAGCGAGTATGCAAATTAACCCAATCAAGATGGCAGCCAGCCACAGAGCTGGAGCAAGCAGGAGGCTTGGGTTGTCCCCAGCGATGGAGGAAGCCAAGCTTCCTGGACTGCCCTGGCCTCCGCTCAAGGCTACAAAGTTTCAATTATAGAAGATAAATAAATCCCAGATACCAGGGCCTCCACTTGGGTTGCCGGGGGGGGGGACGTGGCTGGCCTGCAAACCACCACAGGCCCCTCGCCCAGGCCTCCCCACACCCCAAGGGAACCCCCACCCTGATCCGGGACACCCTTCAGGGCAAATCAGCCGGACCCCACCTGTGCACCAGGCCTCTATCCTATCTAATAAAAGAGTAATATGCAAATTGACCATTGCTCCAACACACAAGATGGCTGCACCCATGTGGTCAAAGATGACTGCCCGCATGTGGACACAAGATGGCCACCACAAGATGGCCAGCAGGGGAAGGCAGTTGGGAGGGACCAGGCCTGCAAGGGAGGGCAGTTGGGGGCAATCAGGATGGCAGGGGAGCAGTTAGGCATCAATCAGGCTGGCAGGGGAGTGGTTAGGGGGTAATCAGGCTGGCAGGCAGAAGCAGTTAGGGGCAATCAGGAAGGCAGGCAGGTGATCAGTTGGGAGCCAGCAGTCCTGGATTGTGAGAGGGATGTCCGACTGCCCGTTTAGTCCTGGTCCTGCCGGGATCAGGCCTAAATGGGAAGTCAGACATCCCTCTAAGGGTCCCAGATTGGAGAGGGTACAGGCTGGGCCGAGGGACACATCCCCCCCATGCACAAATTTCGTGTACCAGGCCTCTAGTATTTCTAGAAGTGGGATCACTGAGTCAAACAAAAGTTCCATTTTTAGTTTTTTGAGGAAACTCCATACTGTTCTCCACAGTGGCTGCACCAGTCTGCATTCCCACCAGCAGTGCACGAGGGTTCCTTTTTCTCCGCATCCTTGACAGCACTTGTCATTTGTTGATTTGTTGATGATAGCCATTCTGACATGTGTAAGATGATACTGCATTGTCGTTTTGATTTGCATCTCTTGGATGATTAGTGACTTTGAGCATGTTTTCATATGTTTCTTGGCCTTCCTTATGTCTTCTTTAGAAAAGTATCTATTTAGATCTGTTGCCCATTTTTTGATTGCATTGTTTATCTTCTTTTTGTTAAGTTGTATGAGTTCCCTGTAAATGTTGGAGATTAAACCTTTGTCGGAGATAACATTAAAATCCCTCATTTAAACCTTATAACCCAGAAGTTATAACCTGGGGCATAATTACCCACCATGACCTGTTCAGTTAGGAACTTATAATCAGATCACCCTCTAAGGTTACTTTTGATTAGATTTATTATAGAACCAGTTTGGTTTTTTTTAAATCTTTATTGTTGAGAGTATTACAGATATTCTTCATTTTTCCCTGATTGCCCTGCTCCACAGGTTCCCACCCCACCCTAGGCTTTCACCTCACTATTGTCTTTGTTCATAGATTATGCATATATGCAAGTAAGATCTTTGGTTAAACTCTGCCTGCTGTCTCCCTCACCCCCAATCCCTCTGAGCTCCATCAGTCTTTTTGTCAGTTTATTGTGTTCATTAGACTCCACTATAAATGAGATCATGTGATACTTGTCTTACTCTGACTTATTATACTAAGAAAAATAATCCAGGGCCACATTTTTATTCACAATGTTTATGGTATGTTTACTTAAATAGTTTTTTCAAATATTTTTGGTAATTGGAAACCCTGCTTAATTTCTGACTGGTCCTTTTCCTTTTTTTTTTTTTTTTTTTCATTCTCCTTAAGATCCTTGAAAATTTCACTAGGTCCTTTGGAGGTCTCAAGAAGATTCTTGAGTAACCTTATAACTGTGGTTTTGAACTCTATATCCAGTAGTTCGTTTTCCTCCATTTCTTTCATTTGTGACATGATTATTTTTCTCCACATTTTGGCTGCTTCCCTGTGTTTGTTTCTATATGTTAGGTAGAGCTGCTATGTCTCCTTGAATTGGCAGAGTGG
This sequence comes from Eptesicus fuscus, assembly GCF_027574615.1. NCBI lineage: Eukaryota > Metazoa > Chordata > Mammalia > Chiroptera > Vespertilionidae > Eptesicus > Eptesicus fuscus. The sequence goes on along the minus strand of NC_072480.1, from coordinate 8,754,393 downwards.
CCTTGTGTAGTATGTGTCCTTTAGGGCCCAGTGGCTTAGCCTCTCCAGTCAACTTGAGCCAGGCGCTCTAGGTGGGCCCCTTTGTGGGCTGTGTGCACAGTCTTGTTGTAGTTAAGACTTGTTGCTGTTGGTGTCACTGGGAGAAATTGGCCTCTAGGCCAATTGGCTGTGAGGACTAGCTGTGACTACAGTGGGACAGCTGCTGTGCAGGAGACACCCCTATGGAGCAGGACTTGCTTCATTGGAGTTTTGGTGTTCACTGATTCTTCCCCTTGAGTGTGTCACTTATGGATATATACAGTTGTAATCTGGTATGGTCTGAAGCTATCCATTTGGGTGCACTGACTGTTAGGTCTCCAGGGAAATGCAAAGTCATCCATTTTTGGGGGGCCACCCAGCAGAAACTATAGAGAGATCCCAGATTCCTCCTATTTGTACTAGGTTTGGAAGTGCCCAGGTGAGGCCCAGCTGTGAAGCAAAGCAGGCTGGTGCTAGTGCCAGGTCTCAGGCCTTTTATTTATACCTTTATGTAATTTTTCTTAGTTTCCTCCTATTGCTGGAAAGTCCCAAAAGTCTACATTCAGGATTGGTTCCAAAGAACTAACACATAACCTTATTCAAATTCATAAGAGTTTTAATAGAAGAAACTTACACACCAAGGGAAAGCAGCTGCTCCAAGTCATGGCTGGCGGGGGGGGGGGGGAAACATCTTCACCCTCCTAAGACAGGGCCTCATTTTTATAGGGGGTTAATAGTAAAACCATATGGTGGGTAGTCACATGGACCACCAGAAAGAAAAATGCATTTCTAAGTTAACAGATAGCACCAGGCAGTTATCACACTCTATACAATCATTAACCTCCTTCCTGGGGGCATGACATTTATCTAGGTAGTCAGCCAAGCCTGAGGCTATAGACAGTTAAATAGTCACAGAGAATTAAACAGAAAGTCCAACATTTCCCAGATGCCTTTGCTACTGGAGTCATAGTGCATCTCTGAGTTCCCCTATACCTCCTCAAATACATAGAAGAAACTATAATCTATCATTCTGAGAGCATTTGAGACCTAAAAGTATATTGTCAGTTTGGCTCAAATAAACATAAAATTTTTCTATAGATTCGTACATTTTTATGTCGACAACATAATTGTTGTTGAAAAAGTTTTCCTAAAAACTTATATTCTACTTACATTTATCTAAATCACTTGGGTGATTTTAAATAAATATATGATTCAGGATACAAAGCAATTAGGGAAAATTTTGACAAGTGGAATGATGAAGTAGGAGCATCATAGGCTAATGAGCTACTAGGTCCTCTCATCAAAGCTCCCACCTTCATGCATGATCAAAAGGAAACAATTTATGGCAGAAACCCCTGTGGTGGTCATAGAAGTCAACAGCAAGAACTAGCTAAAGCTAGATCAATCCAAGATGTAGGAAAAATTGACCAGAGACCAACCCCAAGGCTCATTATAATGAAAAATGATACCACACCCAGAAAGGGGGCTGAGGGCAGTGAATGCAATGACACGTCCAGAACGGACTATATTAGAAACAAGGCCACTCCCAACCAGAAGGTGGAGAATAAATTTGGTGCCACAAAGTTGAAAAGCCAGTAACACAAAATCACAGGAACTGACTGACCTTGCCCACAACTCACTTACAACTTGGTCCTCATCTACTCAGATGTGCACTTTCTCTTCTTTCACATCAGTGCCCTCTGAGACTTGCTATCAGCGGGGCAACAGGTGGTGGCAGCCAGTCTTGGGCTAAACCTTTGATCCTGTCTTCGGGAGCTTGCATTCTAGCCTCTTTTTTCCTTCTCTATCTGAATAAAACTTGCTTTGATTCTCACCTCGACTTATTCTTGAAATCTCTCCTGGGCAAGTTAAGACCCTAGAGGTCGCCTGACACTCAAAAGGTCCCAGACTGTGTCAGGACAGTGCCAGCCCTCAGCACATAACCAGTCAGGTGACATTTAGATTACTTATGAAAATTTCACAAAACATTAAACAAACTTAGCCATAGTACTTGACATTTTCCTCACTGACAAATTTTGTAACAGAAATAACATGAAATTATTTAACTTATAAACCTGAGTAGAATAAAAGTTGAATGTCTGCATTATATTTAGTGCTAATAACTTTGAAGACATACTTATTCTAATTAAACCAACTAACTTAAACTAGCTTTTATTTACCAAAGATTATCTCTGATTATTACATGAGCTTGAAAGCATTAGGGTTAGTTCCTATATTTCTGAGAGTCTTAGGAACACTTAATTTCATAAGCACTTATTTTTAAGCCAATCAAATATAGCTATTTTACAAATTAATTTTGGCAATACCATCTGGAGGTAGAAAATACATATCACACATCTATAACATATATACAGAGACATACATAAATATACAGATAGATGCAAACAGAGATCTTATAGCTTTCATTTTAACATTTAGCTATGAGATATATAAAAATGCAAACCTCGGTAGTTTATAAAAGAACGTAGGGCCCAAATTGCATTTTTGATAGGTGATTACTTGTTCAATTAGCTAAAGCCTTTTACTAATATGCATGAAAGAAACACAAAATTTTTTATTCACTTAGTTTTCAAATAGCCACTCCTCCTTTTTTTCTGATAAGAACCACCTACTTGAAGTTTGCATTTCAAGAGATGGCTTAAATTATAGGCTTTGGAGAAGGGGAAAGGATAGAACATGTATACATTAAAGGCACAGATAAAGTATTCAAGTTTCTTCAAGAAGGACTTTTGTTTTTTTTTTGTTGTTTTTTTTGTTTGTTTTTTAAAATATATTTTATTGATTTTTTTTACAGAGAGGAAGGGAGAGAGATAGAGAGCTAGAAACATCGATGAGAGAGAAACATCGACCAGCTGCCTCCTGCACACCCCCCACCAGGGATGTGCCCGCAACCAATGTACATGCCCCTGACCAGAATCGAACCTGGGACCCTTCAGTCCGAAGACCGACGCTCTATCCACTGAGCCAAACCGGTTTCGGCAGGACTTTTGTTTTTTTAAACTAGAATTTTATAATATCTACAAGCCTTTTGAGATGAATAGGGGAGTTTGGAAATTTGTAAAAATGATAGGTGGGCTTTGAATTTCTTCTAGAGCTTCATTTCTATTCTTGTAAAAATTCAATTTATAAGACAAGGGCAATTGTTTCTAATTCCTCAAAGAATTGGATTGTAATTTCAAAGGGTTGACCCACCCATTCAAATGTATCAGAGAGATCTTCAACTAGGATAGAAATCATAAGATTCTTATGCTGTAGATTTAGAGCTTTGTGTTTGGAATGTTTTTCTTTTCTTCTGTGTAAGCTTAGCTTAGGGGAAAATCCCCCTGCAAAGAAATTTCTATCAGGCTCTGAATATCAGCTTCCAATTTGGCCAACTTCTCACCATAGAACTACTTAAAAATCCTTTCAAATATCTTGTCGGGTTCCATTCCAGACAAACAGTAAGTATTCTTGGCAGTTTTGAACAACCCCTATTGATCTGAGAGACATCCCCAAAGAGGGTTTAAGATATTACCCTCTCAAGATCCAGAGCTACTCTTTAAAATAGCCAAAGAAAGAAACACAGAAAATTCTCCTCAGAGCTGGCAAATGACCATTTCTGTTTAGTCTTATCTTGTGTCAACCTAAGAAATGTCCAAACTTATAGAGGATTTTTATAAAAGTTTATTTGATCCAAAACTGAGAACAATTGCCCTGAAACAAAATATCAAATGTTTCAGAGACTAACAGTTTTGCAGTTTCTTTTATGCATTTGAAATCAAGGAGGAAATTTAAGGAGGATTACATGAGAGTAAGAGAATGCAAGGTGGGGATTGGATTACAAAATTATGTGTTTTATTTTATTCTTTTTTAAATTTAAGTTCTTTATTGTTGAAAGTATTACATATGTCTCCTTTTCCCCCACTGAACTCTCCCGGCTGCTCCCACCCCGGACCCCAGCACATGCCCTCACCCCACTACTGTATGTGTCCATTTGTTATGCTTATATGCATGCGTACAAGTCCTTTGGTTGAGATCCTACCCACCCACCCCTTCCTCCCCTGCTTCCCTCTGAGGTTTGACAATCTATTCAATGCTTCTCTATCTCTGGATCTATTTTTGTTCATCAGTTTATGCTGTTCATTATATTCCACAAATGAGTGAGATCATGTGATATTTATCTTTCTTTGGCTTACTTCACTTAGTATAATGTTCTCCAGGTCCATCCACACTGTTGCAAATGGTAAGAGGTCTTCCTTTCTTACAGCAGTGTAGTATTCCATTGTGTAGATGTACCACCATTTTTTAATTCACCCATCTGCTGATAGGTACTTGGGCTGTTTCCAAATCTTAGCTATTATAAATTGTGCTGCTATGACCATAGGGGCACATATATCCTTTCTGATAGGTGTTTCTGATTTCTTGAGATATATTCCTAGAAGTGGGATTACTGGGTCAAATGGAAGTTCAATTTTTAACATTTTGAGGAAACTCCATACTGTTTTCCACACTGGTTGCCCCAGTCTGCATTCCCACCAGCAGTGCACAAGGGTTCCTTTTTCTTCACATCCTCACCAGCACTTGTTGTTTGTTGATTTGTTGATGATAGCCATTCTGACAGGTGTGAGATGGTACCACACTGTCATTTGGATTTGTATCTCTCAGATGATTAGTGAATTTGAGCCTGTTTTCATGTCTCTTGGCCTTCTGTATGTACACTTTCAAAAAGTATGTATTTAGATCCTTTGCCCATTTTTTGATTGGGTTGTTTATCTTCCTTTTGTTAAGTTGTATGAGTTCCCTATAAATTTTGGAGATTAAGGGTGGTTATGCCTTAAAGGGGCATTACTTTTGGCATTTCAAATATGTTAACCTAGATGCACAAGAACAGTGGACAGGGCTTGCTTAAAAACCTTTCACTAAAGAAGTTATAGAACTGGGATATGACTATTTACTTTTACCTGCCCAGTAAGGAATTTGAGCTTTATTATAGTACCCTTTTAAATCTACACTTGACATAATGAAGGTACAACACAAATTTTTGTCTGGCCATATTTTGAGGGCCCACAACCTGATGGTTGCCAAACCACATTCTCAGATCACAAAGCAAGACATACAAGGAGTCAATAGTTGTTGCTGGGAGAGAAGGAAAGTAACCAATGGGTCTGGATTTGGAAAGAAAAAACATGAAATTTTACCTTCCCTTCTTGGCTGGGCACTACAGACAAAGATCTGGGAGAGCTGACTGGTAAGAATTTTCATTCTTTGCTAGTCTTTGCCAGTTTTACTAGCATCTCATCTGTAGGCTGCAGAGTCAGTGGGGTTTAAAGTAGAGTATAGTTCCAGTATCTACCAGAATTTAGCAAGATTTCCTATTACATTTAATTGGTTTCTGCTTGGTTGTTTAAGGAAATAATTAGCAGCAGTTTGCCAAAGAATTTCTTGGAATAATGTCAAACCTGAGAGGTGACCAAATAGGAGCCCACCTTTAAGGGTAGAAATGGAGGTGACTGTAATGTCACTATCTTGGTAGACTATTATTTACAGTTGTATAGTCTCTTCAGAGTGGAATAAAAATTCAAATAGACAATTAGTAGACTGTAAGTACTCAGGTAAAAATGAATAGAGGGAAGTAATTGGAATCCTTCAGTCTTAGTCTTTTGCTTTAGACACTTCTTGTGTCTTTAATTTTTTGTTAACCTTTTGCAATGAATCTTTCAATTTTGGAATTTTGGAATCTTGAAGCCTTTTGGAGGTTTCTGCATGCCAATTAAAATAGGTAATTTTATCTTTTTGTTTGACTGGAAATCTCTTTCTTTTAAGTACATTTCTTTTTTTGTTAGTTCTTACTCAAGGATATGATTTTATTGATTGTTTTTTGTTTTGTTTGTTTTTGAGAGAGGAAGGAAGAGAGAGGAGAGAGAGAGAAAGACATAGACATTGATTGATTGTCTCCCATACTTGCCCCAACTAGGGATCGAACCTGCAAGCTAGGTGTGTGCCCTAACCTGAATTTGAACTGGCAACCTTTTGGTGCATGGGATGATGCTCCAATCAACTGAGCCACTCAGCCAGAGCATCGAGTACATTTCTTAAATAAACCATCTTGTCTAGTTAGAATGTTTCCCATGATGGCCATCATAATTCTAGGATGTCTTGGTAAAATTTTGCATTTTTGTAGATATCTACAGTTTTTAGGAACATGGTTCTTAAATATAAAATAAGCAATTATGTCAGAGATGGAATGCTCATTTCTTTGAAACTTGAGGACCTTAATTTTTAGCTAAACCCGAGATTTCTCAGAGCTAAATTAGTACCTTAGAGGGATATGTTGCTGGGTTGGGGATTTTTGTGGTGTTTTACAATGTACCACATTGCTTGGAAATTTTCTTGAGGTTAGTGGGTGACCGAGTGTCAACCTAACCCATTCCATGACCACCATATCCTAGCCCAGCAGTCTTAGAATTAGATGTCGAGCACTCTAACAGCATTTTAAAAATCATTTTTAAAAATTTCAAATACATACATTATTATATTACTTTCAGGTGTACACCCAGTGATTAGACATTACATAAGTTAATAAGTGATCATCCCAATAAATTTTGCATCCATCTGACACCATACATAATTATTATACTACTAAAGGCCCCATGCATGAAATTCGTGACCTGGGGGTGGTCCCTCAGCCTGGCCTGCACCCTCTCACCTTCCGGGACCCTTCAGGGGATATCTGACTGCTGGCTTAGACCTACTCCCCCTGGGGTGTGGGCCTAGGCCAGCAGCCTGACATCCCTCTCACAGTTTCAGACCCCTCGGGGGATGTCTGCCTGCTGGGGAGCTGGCCTAAGCTGGCAGGCAGACATCCCTCTCACAGTCAGGGACCCTTTGGGGAATGTCAGATTGTCGGGGAGCAGGCCTAAGTCAGCAGGCAGACATCCCTCTTGTCTGGGACCCTCACTCCTAACTGCCCACCTGCTTGCTGCTCCTTAGCGCTGCTGTGGAGACGGAGAGGCTCCTTCCATCACCGCTGCGCTCACCAGCCATGAGCCCGGCTTCTGGCTGAGCACCGCTCCCTTTGTGGAGAGTGCACTGACCACCAGAGGGCAGCTCCTGCATTGAGCATCTGCCCCCTGGTGGTCAGTGCACATCATAGCATTGAGTTTTATTATAGTCGTTCTGGTTGTTCTGCCATAATGGTCACTTAGGCTTTTATTATATAGATTAGTGACTATATTCCATATGCTGTGTTTTACATCACCATAACTATTCTGTAATAACCAACTTTTAATTCTTAACCCCATCACTTTTTTCATCTATTACCCCCCCTCCCATTTGGAAACTGTCAAAATGTTCTCTGTATCTATGATTCCATTTCTGTTCTATTTGTTCATTTAATTTGGTTTTTTTTTTTAGATTCAATTATTGATAGGTATGCATTTATTGCCATGTTCTTGTTAATTTTTTTTTTACCTTTTTCTTTTTCTTAAAAAAGACCATTTAACATCCTATATAATAAAGAGGTAATATGCAAATTGACCATCACACCCTCACACAAGATGGCTGCCACAAGATGGCTGGCAGGGGAGGGCAGTTATGGGCGATCAGGCCAGCAGGAGAGGACAGTTGTGGGGGGACCAGGCCTGCAGGGGAGGGCAGTTGTGGGTGACCAGGCCAGCAGGGGAGGGAAGTTGGGGGCAATTGGGCCAGCAGGGGAGCAGTTAGGTGTCGATCAGGCTGGCAGGGGAGTGGTTAGGGAGTGATCAGGCTGGCAGGCAGAAGCAGTTAGGGGCAATCAGGCAGGCAGGCAGGCAGGCGAATAGTTGGGAGCCAGCAGTCTGGATTATGAGAGGGATTTGCAACTGCCGGTCCCTGTGGGATTGGGCCTAAACCGGCAGTTGCACATCCCCAAGGGGTCCCAGATTGAAGAGGGTGCAGGCTGGGCTGAGGGACCCCCACCACCACCCCAGTGCATGAATTTCATGCACCGGGCCTCTAGTTTCATATAATTCTGGTTTGGTGGTGAAGAACTCCTTTAGCTTGGTCTTGTCCTATAAGCTCTTTATCAGTCCTTTGATTCTAAATGATAGTTTGCTGGGTAGAGTATGCTTAATTGTAGGTCCTTGCTTTTCATCATTTTGAATATTTCTTGCCAATCCCTTTGATCTTCAAAGTTTCTTCTTATTATTTTTTAAAATTTATTTAGATTGTTGAGAGTATTACAGATGTCTCCCTTTTTTAGCCCCTTTACACCCCTCCACTCAGTCTGTCTCATCCAAGACCTTCACTGAATTATTGTCTGTGTCCATGGGTTATGTATTTATGCATATAAGTTCTTTGGTCAATCTCTTCCTATGCATCCCACACCCCTCCAATCTGTCAGTCTACTGCATACATCCATACCTCTGGACCTATTTTGTTTGTCAGTTTATTTTGTTCATTAGCTTCCACATATAATTGAGATCATGTGATATTTGCCTTTCTCTGACTGGCTTATTTTACTTAGCATAATACTCTCCAGGTCCATCCATGTTGTTGCAAAGGGTAAGAGATCCTTCTTTTGTACAGCTGCATAGTATTCTATTGCATAAATGTATCATATTTCCCGGCATATAAGACGACTTTTTAACCCAGGAAAATCTCAAAAGTCGGGGGTCGTCTTATACGCCGGGTGTCGTCTTATAGGGTGGGTGCTGAAACTTCCGAGCCGAACTGGAGAATCTGCGGTTACCGCATACGCTGGGGGGAGCTCAAAAACAGCCACACTCCATTCATTTCAATGGAGCCGGATGGAGACCGCAAGTGTCTCTGGTCAGCTCCTTTTTGTGCTGCATACGGTCTCTATCTGGCTCCATTGAAATGAATGGTGTGCGGCTGGGTGCTTGCAGCATACGGTGGGGATGCGGCCGCGGCCATTTTTGAGCTCCCCACCACTGTATGCAGTGATCGTATGAAAGCAGCAAGGGTGGCGCTGTACAAGTACGGTAGAAGAAAATCCACTCACCAGGATTCGTGAAAAGAAGTGACTTAACGCGGTCCCGATGACAAGGTGAGGGGGCGCCTCACCGGGAAGGTGTAAGTGAAGGGCGGAGCAAGCTGCAGGCGTCCGGGACGCCCAGGGTATGGAAAAAAGAGATAGAGCGGTGCTGTGCCCAGAAAAACACATTTAAAGATCGCATTTGAGAACAGTGGAATGAATGGATGGTTAGCGGCGAAAAGTTATTCACAAAAGGGGGAAACATGCATGCTCCACAGTTGGATGTTTTGTGCAAGTTTGTCATAAAAGCCTGGGATGATATTGATGCAGAAACAGTAATCAAGTCTTTCAAGAAGTGTGGCATATCAAATTCATTAGATGGTATGGAGGACGACTACTTGTGGCAAGATGAAGAGGAAGCCGAAGCTGAGACCACACCATCTGATACGGAATTCGATCCATACGATGACTGCCTTACAAATGTATCACAAGATGTCATTGATGTACTTATGATATCAGATGACGAACAGGAGGATTTTGAAGTCTTTTAAAGGGAAACTGTCACGCCAGCAAAACCTGTAAAAATACCGTAGCTTGCAGTTATGATGGGTGTTGCTAACTCACCAGGGACTTGCCCAGCACTTGCTCTCTCTCTATTGTTTGTTATCTTCCTCCTATCATCATCAGTTCCAGTTTGGTTGACAGCTTAGAAAACAAACAGCATGGCAACTCCCATGGGTTTATTGTCTTATCCTTCCTTTCAGCTTTAGAGTGAATTAGGAAAAGTTTAATCCACTTGCACTGTTTTATGTTTACCTGTTTGATGACAAACAGCCTTATGTTTATAAGTGACAGTTTTCCTGCTAAGTACCTGCATGTCATAAGCATTTGAATTAAAATTATCATATTGAAATCAAATCTGATTTTTTTTTAATTTTTATTTGGTGTGCGTTGGAAGAGGGGTAGTCTTATACGGCAAGTATATCCCAAACTCTATATTTTAACTGGAAAAGTTGGGGGTCATCTTATACGCCCAGTCGTCTTATACACCAGAAAATACAGTACCACAGCTTTTTTATCCACTCATCTACTGATGGGCACTTGGGCTGTTTCCAGATCTTAGCTATAGTAACTAATGCTGGTATGAACATAGGAGTGCATGTGGTATATTCTTTCTGATTGGTGTTTTGAGGTTTCTAGGATATATTTCCAAAAGTGAGATTGCTGGGTCAAAATACAGTTTCATTTTTAACTTTTTGAGGAAACTCCATATTGTTTTCCATAGTGGCTGCACCAGTCTGCATTTCCACCAGCAGTGTACTAGGGTTCCTTTTCTCCACATCCTCACCAGCACTTGTTTGTTGATTTATTGATGGTAGTCATTCTGGCACATGTGGGGTGATACCTCATTATAGTTTTAATTTGTATCTCTCTGAAGATTAGTGACATTGAGCATTTTTTTATATGACTCTTGGCCATCTGTATGTCCTCTTTGGAGAAGTATCTATTTAGATCCTTTGCCCATTTTTAAATTGGATTGTTTGTCTTCCTTTTGTTGAATTATATGAGTTTTTATATATTTTGGAAATTAATCCCTTATCAGGTATATCATAGGTGAATATATTCTTCCATACAGTAGATCCCCTTTTAATTTTGATAATGGCTTCTTTTGTTGTACAGAAACCTTTTAGTTTGTGGTAGTCCCATTGTTTATTTTTTCCTTTGTTTATTTTGACCTAGGAGATGTGTCTGTGAAATTCTGCTATGTGACATGTCTATGATTTAAAATGTATGATTTACTGCCTATGTTTTCTTCTAGGATATTTATAGTTTTGTGACTTAAAAGTAAGTCTTTTACCCACTTTGAGTTTATTTTTGTGTATGGTGTAAAGTTTCTTTTGAGATATCCCTTGAACAGGTTCTAGCAGCTTTTACGTGCTCAACACATGCTCACCAATTTTGTGGCTTTTGAGATTCATGTTAACAATAGATCTATTATTCCTTTACCTCTTGTGCACATTAATATAAACCAACAGTAACCAAGGGAACAAAACTGTCGATAGCACAAGTAACAAAAGAGATGGTATTGAGGACTATCTAAGGGAAGGCCTTATGTATACACCACCAGCAGTTCCCAAAGTGGAACTTTGGACTAAACCAGCAAATTCAACAAATGGGGACTGCAGACTAACTAAGGGCTAAGGTTTTGGTTTCTGGGTGGAACCATCAGTCAGCTCAAGCTGACCTGCTGAATGATGGACTGAGACTATGAACTAACAAAGGGCTAAGAACTGACACTCTGTTAGAACCTCCTGGTAGTTTAGATTGACCTGTTAACCTTGGACTGAAAAGTCAATTAGAGCAGATCTTGGAATCAAGAGAAACTTACTGATGCCCTTCAAGAATGTTGAGAAAGACAGAAAACTCAAAGGATTCATAAGTATCAACACTTGTGTTTCTCATTGTACCTTAAGCCATCAGAAGTCTCATTTGGATGCTGTCACTGCCACCAAACCATTAAAAAACAAAATGTTATTAATACATTTTAAAGATTGTATTAACTTTACTCAAAGATTCATGAATTGAGCAGCACCCAATCTTGCAGATTGAAAGAAACTTCCAAGAACTCATTTTAAAAAAAAGATAAAACTGAAATCCTTTAGCTAGACTAACTTAGAAAAGAAGAGAGAAGACTAAAATAATTAAAATTATAAATGAGAATGGAAACATTACAATCAGTGCCACAGAAATAAAAAGAATTGTAAGAGACCACTGTGAACAATTATACAGCAACAAACTGGATACTCTAAAAGAATGCACAAATTACTAGAAACATATAACCTACAATGTCTGAATCATGAAGAAATAGAAAGTCTGAACAGACCTGTAACTGTTAAGGAGATTGAATCAGTAATCAAAAACCTCTCAACAAAATAAAGTCCAAGACAAGACAGATTTATTGGTAAATTCTACCGAACATATAAAGAAGAAATAATGCCTATTCTGAAACTGTTCCAAAAAATTAAAGATGAGGAAGCACTTCCATGCTCATTTATGAGACTAGTTTTATCGTGATACCAAAACCAGCAAAGATACAATAAAAACAAAACAAAACAAAAAGCCCCTCAAACTATAAGCCAATATTCCTGATGAATGTAGGTGTATCAATTCTAAGCAAAATAATAGCACATTAAATCACACATCATGATGACATGGATTCAAAGATGGCCCAAACACACACATCATGATGGCCCTGAGACTCAAAGATGGCCCAAACACACACATCAATGAATTAATCTGATATACCACATTAACAAAATAAGGAATAAAAATTACATGGTCATTTCAATAGATGTAGAAAAAGAGTTTCATAAAACTCATTACCCTTTCATGATAAAATTACTTAACTAATTAGAAATAGAAGGAAATTTCCCCAACATAATAAAGGCTACACATGAAAAGCCCATAACTTATATTAAACTCAATGTTTAAAAACTGAAATGTTTTCTCCTATAATCAGGAACAAGACAATGATGCTACTCTTGCCACTTCTTCAACATGATAATGGAAATTTTAGCAAGAGCAATTAGGCAAGAAAAATAAACAAAAGGAAGGAAGAAGTAAAATTGTCCCTGTTTGCAGATGACATAATCATACATATAGAAAATCCTAAAGACTTTACCAAAAACTTGTTAGAATTAATAAAACATTTTAGTTGGAACTAATAAATTCACAAAAACTTATAGGATACAAAATCAACAGGCAAATGTCAGTCGTGTTTTATTCACTGATAATTAACTTTCTAATAAGGAAATTAGGAAAACTATTTCATTGACAGTAGTATCAAAAGAATAATTTACTTAAGAATAAATTTAAATAAGTAAAAGACTTGCACAATGATGAAAGAAATTAAAGAAGACAAACTAAAATTGAAAGACATCCTGTGTTCATGGATTGAATGAATTTATATTGTTAAAATACGTATACTACCTTAAGCATCTACACATTCGTTACAATCTCTATCAAAATCACAAATACAGCTTTCACTGAAATTGAAAGAAATCTATCACGCTTTCTGACTTTAAAATATATTACAAAGATAGAGCAATTAAAACAGTACAATACTGGCATAATTACAGAAATATGGACAAATGAAACACACAGAGAGCCCAGAGAAATAAAGTCACCAATATATGGTCAAGTGATCTTCAGCAAGGTACCATGACTACACACTGAGGAAGGAATAGTTTTTTGAACAAATGTTGTTGGGAAAACTGTATACTCACATGCAAAAAAAACACAAACAAATAGAATTTGATTATTGTTTACAACAAAAACAAAAATCAATCAAAATGAGTTCAATGTAATACCTGAAACTGTAAAACTCCTGGAAAACTTTTGTAACATTAGTCTTGGCAATTACTTCATGGAAATGTCATCAAAAGCATAGGCAATCAAAGCAAAAACAGACAAGTAGGAGTACATAAAACTAAAATGCTTCTGTACAGCAAAGGAAACAATCAACAGATTGAACAGGCAACCAGTGGAATGGGGAAAATAATTTGATAAGGAGTTAATTTTCAAAATATACAAAAAATTCCTACAACAACAAAATACTAATAACTTGATTTTAAAATGTGCTAAGAAAATGAAGAGATGCTTCTCCAAAGAAAACATACAAATAGATGGCCAACAAACATATGAAAATATATTTCACATCACTAATCATCAGGGAAGTGGAAATCAAAACCATAATAAACTATCACCAGACACTTTTCTGATTGATAAGAAAAGAAAGAGCCTGGCCAGCATGGCTCAGTGGTTGAGCTTCGACCTATGAACTAGGAAGTCACGGTTCAATTCCTGGTCAGGGCACCTGCCCATGTTGCTGGCTTGATCCCCAGTAGCGGGTGTGCAGGAGGCAGTGGACTGATGATTCTCCCTCATCATTGATGTTTCTTTCTCTCTCCCTCTCCCTTCCTCTCTGAAACCAACAAAAATATATAAAAAGTTTAAAAAGAAAGAAAGACAGAGGAGAGAGAGAGAAAAGAAGAAAGAAAAGGAAGGACCAGTGTTAGTGAGAATGTGGAGCAATTGGAACCCCTTGTATTCTATTGGCGACAATGCAAAATGGTGCAGCTGCTATGGAAAACTATATAAAGTTTCCTCATAAAATTAATAGTAGAACTACTATGTGATCCAGCAATCCCACTTCTGTTTATTAACCCAAAAGAATCAAAATCAAAATCTTAAAAGGAAATTCTGATATCAACATATCTATATATCTATATATAGTTATAACCTTAACTTTGTTAAAGTTAAACAAGTAAGACAGAAAAAAATAAGTACTGCATGATCTCACTTATATATAGAATGTAAAAATTAAAAAAAATCCAAACTCATAGAAACAGAAGGTAGAATGATAGTTGCCAGGGGTTGGAGGTGGGGAGATGAGTAAGTTCTGGCAATATAATGAACAACATGGTAATTGTAGTTAACAATATTGTATTGTATCTCTGAAAGTTTTAAAGAAAGAATATCTTAAAATGTTCTTGCCCTAACCGGTTTGGCTCAGTGGATAGAGCATCGGCCTGTGGACTGAAGGGTCCCAGGTTCGATTCTGGTCAAGGGCATGTACCTTGGTTGCAGGCACATCCCCAGTAGGGAGTGTGCAGGAGGCAGCTGATCGATGTTTCTTACTCTCTCTATCCCTCTCCCTTCCTCTCTGTAAAAAATCAATAAAATATATATATTTTTTAAAATGTTCTCATCACACACAAAACATTGCAATTTTGTGAGATGATGAATTGTTAACTATATTATGGTAATTATTTTGCAATATATACATGTATCAAATAATCACATTGTACCCCTTAAACCTACACAATGTTATATGTCAATTACATCTCAAAGCTTGAGGAGTGGTGAAAGGTTAAAAATGAAGATATATCAGTGTGAGGCAAATTGTGTAACTATCATAGCAGAATTTGTCATTTTATTGTTAATTAACTATTCCAACTCATTTGCTATAAAGGTCTCAACAGTCAACCAACATGGTTGATCAGCCAAATATTTACTTTATGTCTGTATTTTATTAACCTAAACTTTGAATAGTTATTATGAACAATGATATTTATGTGAAGGAGAAATATTCTAAGTCTCTAAAGTAACAAAAGGTGAAGGTGTGACAAATTTTTTTATTTATACTAGAGGCCCGGTGCATGAAATTCATGCATGGAGGGGGGTGTCCCTCAGCCCAGCCTGCACCCTCTCCAATCTGGGATCTCTCTCCGGATTGCTGTCTCCTAACTACTCACCTGCTTGCCTGCCTGATTGCCCCTAACCACTCTGCCTGCCTGCCTGATAGCCCCCTAACTACTCCCCTGCCAGCCTGATTAACACCTAACTGCCCTTCCCTGCCAGCCTGGTCACCCCCAACAGTCCTCCCCTGCCAGCCTGGTCGCCCCCAACTGCCCTTCCCTGCAGGCCTGGTTGACCCCAACTACCCTCCCTGCAGGCCTAGTCCCCCTCAACTGCCCTCCCTGCCTGCCTGGTCCCCCAACTGCCCTCCCCTGCAGGCCTGGTTGCCCCCAACTGCCCTCCCCTGCCAGCTTGATTGCCCACAACTTCCCTCCCCTGCTGGCCATCTTGTGGCAGCCATCTTGTGATGACATGGGGGCAGCCATCTTGTGATGATGTGAGGGCATCGTGTGAGGGCGTGAGGGCCACCTAGGCTTTTATTAGTATGGATATTTTTACTAGAGGCCCGATGCACGAAATTCATGCATAGATAGGGTCCCTAGGCCTGGCTGGTGATCAGAGCCAATTGGGGCTTTCTGGCTGCTGGCCAGGGCCTCTCTTCCCTGGCTGCCAGCTGCTGTCTGGGGCCTTCCTTCATTCCACACAGCCACCTGGTGGTCAGCGCACATCATAGCGAATGATAGAACTCCCAGTCTCCCAGGCAAACAACTGCAGGGACACTGTGCATATTAGCCTTTCATATATATAGATGTCAGCTATATGTGCCAACATTCAAGAAAATTACCCCAATTTTCTATTCTTCTACATCTCCTATTATACATTTATACAGTACATATTAATATTACCGTACTTTCTGGCATATAAGATGACTGAGCGTATAAGATTTTCCTGGGTTAAAAAGTCGTTTTATATGCCTGAAAATATGGTATATTGGACTATATTGATGGGATTAGATATAATGGATTAGATATATTGGACTACTGTATTTTCCAGCATATAAAACGACTTTTTATGCCAGGAAAATCTTATATGCCCAGTCATCTTATACGCCGGAAAATACGGTACATGTAGTACATATGCATAGTACTATTTATATAGTGCCAATCCTATATAATAAAACCCTAATATGCAAATCGACTGAACAGCAGAACATCTGGAGGAATGACCAGTTGCTATGATGTGCACTGACCACCAGGGGGCAGATGCTCAAAGCAGGAGCTTCCCCCTAGTGGTCAGTGCACTCCCACAGGGGGAGCACTGCTCAGCCAGAAGCCAGGCTCAGGGCTGGTGAGTGCAGCAGCGGTGGCGGGAGCCTCTCCCATCTCTGCTGCAGATGGGCAGTAAGGAGTGAGAGGTCCTGGAATGCGAGAGCCCTGGACTACAAGAGGAATGTCTGACTGCTGGCAGTAGGACATCCCCCAGGGTCCTGGACTGCAAGAGGGCATGGGCCAGGCTGAGGGACCCACCCCAGTTCACAAATTTTGTGTATTGGGCCTCTAGTGTTAAATAAAATATTGTTAACTTTTTCAAAATTGTCAATTATCAAATACTAGAGGCCTAAGCTGCAGTCTGGCCTCCCTCTGCAAGAGGTGACTGGGCGGGCTGATCAGGGGACAGCACCAACCAGTGAGCAGCCGGTCATTCCTCCCCCCCCCCCCAATTGCCCCTCCACCACTGCTGGTTGCTGCTGCCCCCTGATTACCTTCCCCTCCCTCGGCCTGCTGGCACGTGCCTTGGCTGGCCTGGCTCCGCCTGCTCCGCCAGCCCCACACCCCCGCCAACCAGTCATTTTGCTGTTTGGTCGATTTGCACATTATGCTTTTATTATATAGGATTAATTGAGCATTTACTATGTGCCAGTCCCTATATTAGGCTATTATAGGTGTTGCAGATACAACTTCTTATAGTCTTTTTCAAAGCCACCATCCTTATTATTGAGACCAATCATAATCAGAGACCATATTATTAGTAAAACTAGAGGCCCGGTGCATGTAAATTTATGCACTGGAGGGGGGGCGGTCCCTCAGCCTGGCCTTCCCCCTCTCACAGTCCAGGAGCCCTCAGGGGCAGGAGGCAACCCAGTGATCAGGGGAAGGTGACGCGCCCATCACACATCTGCTGCTGCCACTGCCAGCAGCGCAAGCCTTGACCAGCCCGGGTTACCTGAGTCTCGGGCAGCCCTGGGCGGCTGGACAGCCACCATCTGAGGCTTGCCTGCACCTCAGGCCTGCCCTGGGTGGTTGGGGGGCTGAGGGGACTGGGGTACTCCTTGCCACGTGCCTGCTGCCCCAGCGGGGCTGAGGGGACTGGGTGTCGCCATCTTGTGGCTATGGGCATGACCATCTTTGAGGTCGTGGCAGTCAATTAACATATTCCCTTCTTATTGGCTGTGGGTGCCGCCATCTTTGCAATGGAGTGAGGGTCAATTAGCACATTCCCTCTTTATTAGATAGGATTGTTCATGTGAAGAGGAGGGGTGGCAAGAAAATGATAAAACAATTATAGAACTCTAAGCTATATAAAGAGAGTGAGAGGAGGGTAGAGAGCTAATTGGAAAAATGTCACTAAAGTAGAACTTGAAATCCTACAATGGACCTGTCAGCATGCACACATGACAGTGCAGGAAGGTATAGTTATAGCATTCAATGATTCTGTTTATGTGAAACTTTACATGGGTGTAAAACCAAGTCATCAGGGCCCCAAGCACTAACTTGTGTACACACGTATTTAAGATATATATGTTTATTGTCTTCTAGACAGTACAACCAGGAATGGTGAGCTCTGAAGCAGCCAGTTTATTCAAGCATGTCTCCAGCTTGTCAGCCAGAATGTTGCTTTTGTTTTTTGCTGTTGACAATATACATAGATTCCCTTCTGTTCATAGAAAACAATGTCCCATATAGAGCATTTTTTTTTCTTTCATATGCCTCAAGTCTGCCATTAAGTCAGCAAATAATTACTTTTAAAATTCCAAACAAAGGTTTCAATATTTCAGATCCAATGGTAGATAGTAACTAGAGATGCCTTGAATTTAGGAAAGTGTTACCTGGGGGGTTAATACATCATCACCACTTGAAACAGTGGGAGTCCAACAACACAACTCCCACTCTAAATAAAAATTTACCCCTGGAAAACAGTCTATGGTTATCCTACATGGAAACCAAACTATTAGTATAGAAATAAGAAATGATCTGGGAATGTGAATGGGTTTATATGTAAAGCCAAATTATTTTTTAATATTATGCCTATGAGTAAAATTTACTTTAAGAACACCAAGCAATTATGCCCCAAGCAGGCAAATGAAAATTATGTTCTATTTTTTCATAAAGTTAACAAGGGGAGAATTTTTTCTGAGCTACAGAATATGAACAAAAGCAGAATGGCTGTGATTACAGACCTCCTATCTTTTGAGGGACTGATATTATTGGCACTCATAAAAATCAAGTCTAAGAGGTGACATACACATGAATAAATCAGCATATCTTAATTTCTCTGAAAATCACAGCCCTTAACCCCATTTTGTTCTTGAAAAAACACACACCTAAGTAATTTATTTGTATAGGCCCTAAATGTTGTGATTATTCACTCAAAATCTAAAATAGGTTGCTTGTTGCTTGTTAAAGATTCAAATTTAGTTATAATGGAGAGGATTTTGCCTGTTTAACAAGCTCCAAGCAATGCTATAAGCAAGAAGGTCTTTTATAGATGGTTTTTATTAGGGTGATAATAATGAGCTTTCTAGTTTATTGATTAAAATGAAGAGACAAACAAGTTAGCCAATATGAAGGCTATTATTTCTACACTGGTAAACATTTAGACTTTTCTATGACATCATTAAAATGTAGATGATTTCCACTTCTTTTCATACTCATGAATTTTGTCTTCAAAATTTTCTCATAAACTTTAATGCTATTATTGACAACCAACTTATCTCTAAGAGAAAGTTAGCAGATTAATAAAATTTCTGTAAGTGTTCTGAGCCCTTCAGAAAGACTTGCTCTGAACTTGTAAATGTTACATGGGTTCAAATTTCAAAAATGAGAAGATAAGCTAATAGGCAAGGCTCACTTTCTTTTTATCAATATATCATTTTTAAAAAATATTTTTATTGACTTCAGAGAAGAAGGGAGAGAGATAGAAACATCAATAATGAGAGAATCATTGATTGGCTGCCTCCTGCAGGCCCACTACTGGGGATCAAGCCTGCAACTCGAGCATGTGCCCTGACCCCTGATGGAGGAATTGAATGGTGACCTCCCAATTCATAGGTTGACCCTCAACCACTGAGCCACCGCAGCAAGGCAATATATAATTCTTAAAGTCCAATAATATTAACTCATAATTCTAAAGACTTGGAGTTACTTGTTTAATTCTGTTTTTGATAGAGGCAAGGAGATTCATTCATGTGTGAAAATTATTGGTGGAATATAATGGACTGAAGCACCAGAGTAAAAAAATTATATCGCCATAGGCAACCAAAGACATTAAAGCAATGTGTTTTACTTGGATTCAAATCCCTTACAGAGGATTATCCTATATAATAAAAAGCCTAATATGCTAAGTGTTCAGTCGACTGGTCAGCCGTTCAACCAATCAAAGCATAATATGCTGATGATATGCTAAGGCTGCTCAACTGCTCGCTATGATGTGCACTGACCACCAGGGGGCAGACAGTTGACTGGTCGACCAGTTGCCTGATGTGCACTGACCACCAGGGGGCAGACAGTCTGACTGGTAGGTTAGCTTGCTGCTGGGGTCCAGCCAATTGGGACTGAGTGAGACAGGCTGGACACCCTCTGGAGCTCTCCTGTGGTCCCTCCGCAGCTGGCCAACCTCCAGCATCCCTCCCCAGACGCGATCATGCACTGGTGGAGTCCCTAAGCCTGGCCTGTGCCCTCTCACAATCCGGGACTCCTCAGGGGATGTTGGAGAGCTGGTTTCACCCCGATCCCACAGGCCAGTCCAAGGGACCCCACTGGTGCATGAATTCAGGCACTGGGCCCTCTAGTCTTACCTTATAATAGAGAAACATGCAAATTGACCGCACCTCCGCTATGCCCATGATTGGGCCTGCCAGAGGCTGGGGGCGGGACTCCGGGTGGCCCATCCGGCCCTTGGGAAGACCAAGATGGCTGCGCCCAAATCCTGTAAGTTCCGGGGGTCCGCAGGGCGATGGCCACCCGGGGGGGCGTGTCCGGGCCGAGCCCGGCGCTCCCCGGGTGTCCCGGGGGCCATCGCCACCCGGGGGGGCGTGTCTGGGCCAAGTCTGGTGCTCCGGGGGGTCCCGGGGGCCATCGCCACCCAGGGGGGCGTGTCCAGGCCCAGCCTGGTGCTCCCAGGGTATCCCTGGGCGATCGCCACCCTGGCCTAAATGGCTGGTGCTGAGAGGGATCAATGGGGCCTGTGGAAGGATCGGGAGGTAGTTGACCAATGAGGGCATCTGCAGCAGCTGGATGCAGAGCTCCGGTCCGCGTTCTCCAGGTTGGCCTCCGTGGGGTCCGCGTTGCACCCATAGTGGCCGAGTGGGGATGCTGCATGAGGCCAGCTTCCCAAGCCAGGCTGCCGAGGGAGGGAGGGCCTCTGGGCTGGGAGCACTCCCCCACCCCAGAGGACAGGACACAGAGAGCGAGCAGCAGAGAGCTACTAGGGGTGGTGGGTGTGGTGGCCTGGCTTCCAAGAGGCTAGCTTCAGCTGCTGTGGCCTGCGCTGAGGTGGCTGGTGGTGGGGGCAACTGCGGGGGCGCATCCGAGGCTGGGGCACTGGGAGACGTGGGACGGCAGTCCAGAAAGCGAGGCTCCGGAGGATCTGGTCACCAACCCCCGGCATTGAAGCCGCCTCCTACAAGATGTATCCTAGGCTAGGTGTGTGGGCAGCAGGTTCAGGAACCTCTCCCTTTGCGGCGCCAGAGCCCAGGCCTGCCAGTGCCCCAGAGGAGACCCCTGCCAGGATCGGGTGCTTGACCAGTCTCTAAACCAGGGTGGCCATTAGCCCAGGCCTACCAGCACCCCAGAGGAGACCCCCACCAGGATCGGGGGCGTGACCGGCCTCCAAACAGCCAGCAGCCCTAGCCCAGGCCTGCCAGCACCCCAGAGGAGACCCCTGCCAGGATTGGGGTCATGGCCAGCCTTCAAACTGTGGCGGCCCCTAGCCCAAGGAGGCCTCCTGGCTGAGGACGCCTGAGTCTGTTCTTGACCTAGGGCCAGGCTCTCCCCGCAAGGGACTCAGAAGCCGCCAGAGTCTAACTGCCAGTCTCTGGGAGTGCATCCACTGTCCACCAAAAAGTAGGGCCATCAATCCATTCAGTCTCAGTGCAGGCACAGGTCTGTGGCTGACGGGGTGGAGGCCAGACCAAAACAAAACAGCAGAAACACCCTGCCCACCTGGGCGGGTACTGCTGTAGTCCACGTGGCCTGGGCAGTGTAGAAAGCTCTACCTTCTCCCAGGTCCTGTGCTGGCACCGCCGCCTCGCTCACCCTCAAGCCCCCCTGAGTCCTGACAGCAAAGTGTGTGGGGCATTCTGCAGGAGTTGTGCCGTTCTGGGTGCTTTTGCCCAAAGACACACTTTGGGATGAATTCAGAGCCACATCTCATTTCCCATGAGACTGGAAGAACCATGTAAAAGGATTTTGACAAAAGCTTTCCACATCTCTGTTTATTCTTTTGAATCCATAAAACGACCTTAAAAAAAGCATTCGGGCCACCTAAGAAAGAATGCACTTTCTGGCCAGAGCACGCAGGATTCTTTTGCCCAACAGGTTAAAGGGAGCAGAGCTGGCACAGTGGGAATGGCCCTGGTGCCCTATGAGGAGACTGGGGAATGGGGTTGCCGAAATTCCATAAGCCTCTTGCCACCTTCTCCTTTGCAAACCACACCATCCAGATCCACCAGGACTGGAGGCAACTGGGAATCACAACAGTGATTTGGGACATGGTAAGCAAATCTTGAGGGGCCTCTGAAAACATCTGCAACTGATTATAAGACTGGTCTTTATTTAAAAAGAAATAAAAGAACAGCTTTGTTGAGATATAACCCATATACTGTACATGTCACCTAAAGTGTACAATGAACTGGTTTTTTAAAGTAAATTCAGAGTGGTACAACCATCACCATGCTCAATTTTTAAATATCTTCATGACCCATCCCCTCCAAAAAAAACTTCTACCCACTGGAATCACTTTCCTGATCATCTTCCCCAAAATAGATTGCACTTTAAAGGTGGGTAAAGGAAAGTTGAGGGAAGTTAAAACACTGCACAAAGGATATTGTAAGATGACAAAGCCCAAAGTGAAGATCATGTGTTTTCTTTAAAATATATATATATTTTTAAAATTTCAGAAAGGGAGAGGGAGCGAGAGATAGAAACATCAATGATAAGAATCACTGATCAGCCGAAACCGGTTTGGCTCAGTGGATAAAGCGTCGGTCTGTGGACTGGAAGGTCCCAGGTTCGATTCCGGTTAAGGGCATGTACATTGGTTGCGGGCACATACCCCGGTGGGGGGTGTGCAGGAAGCAGCTGGTCGATGTTTCTCTCTCATCGATGTTTCTAACTCTCTATCCCTCTCCCTTCCTCTCTGTGAAAAATCAATAAAATATATTTAAAAAAAAAAAAAAAAAAAGAATCACTGATCAGCTGCCGCCCACAGGCCCCTTACTGGGGATTGAGCCCGAAACCCAGGCATGTGTGCCCCTGATCAGAATCAAACCTGGACTCTTCAGTCCACAGGCCGATGCTCTCTCCATTAAGCCAAACTGACCAGGGCCATGTGTTTTCTTCAAGTTCTGCGTGGTTGTAATGGTCCCCAAATCTATACTAATAAAAGGGTAATATGCTAATTAGAGTGGTTGTCTTCCGGACACCTTTCCAGACAAAGCCGCAGTGGCTACAAAGGCCAAGGCTCAGGCAGCCATAACCAGCTGCAGTGGCAGCAGCATTGGGGTTATGGGGGTGGTGCCTCCAGAGGGAGGCCAGACGGGGGGCCAAGGCACAGGCAGTTTGGGGTGATCAGGCTGATAGGGGAGGGCAAGGTAGGGGCAATCAGGCTAGCAGGAGATCAAGGTAGGGGCGAGCAGGCAGGCAGGCAGTGGGGTTAGGGACAATCAGGCAGGCAGGCAGGTGAGTGTTTAGGAGCCAGTGGTTCCGGATTGTGAGAGGGATGTCCGACTGCTGGAAGTTGGACATCCCCTGAGGGGTCCCAGATTGAAGAGGGTGCAGATTGGGCTGAGGGGCACACCCTCCCTACCCCCCCTCCCACCAGTGCACGAATTTCGTGCACCGGGCCTCTAGTATATAATAAAAGGCTAATATGCAAATTGTCCCCTCGACCAGGAGTTCAACCTGGAGTTCAACCAGGAGTTCGACTAGAGAGCAGGGCCGGCTGGTCAACCGCCCACGGCTACTCCCCTTGGCCAGCCTGGCTCGATGGGCCCAATCCAGGAGAGCCAGCTGGACCCCACTCATGCACAAATTAGTGCTTTGGGCATCTAGTATGCTAATAACACATGTGAACTTATCCTTACATCACATAATACCATGCCATTAGTCTGATTCTACCCACTGAGAAGACAGGGAATAGTTCCGCCATGACACATAAAACTAAAGAGAATAGAATCAGCACTAGAATCTTGTATTCCAATTTCAATTTGCTATGTTTATGCCATATTCTAACTTCCTATAAATTTTGTTTTTACCCTTTTTAGGCTTTTGATATACATTAACTTTATGGCTGCTTCTAGAATTATACTATGTATATGGATAATCCACTATATTTTCTAAAAGCTGAGCACATGGCTGAACATAAAAAGTTGTAATACTCTTCTCTCTGCCTTGCTCCTAACCCTCTGAGCTAGGTACCACTGCATCTGTTCATTCTCAATTTCATATTTCAAATTTTTCTTCTTTATATTTTATTCATTTAATTTGTATCTGACTCAAAGGAAATTATTGATCTTGGCAAAAAATAACCTGGCCTTAGGTTGAAGAAGTTAGTCATATGACTCATTAAGTTTTACTGGCAAAAGAGATAGTAATAAAACAGATTAGACAAGATACTGAACATTTATTCTAGTTTGGTAGCTGAATTGAAAATAAAATTTAACCAGATTCAACAAGTAATTATGAAATATCTACAATGTTTCCAGTACTGTTCTAGGCTTTCTGAGAACTAGGAAAAGAAAAACTATTATTCAAAAAAATGAAAAATTTTTATAATCAAGACTTGACTACATACTAACAACAAAGACACCACATAAGCAAGAGCTAAATTATATATAACATACCACAGTGCTGTATCCTGAGAAAATACCTTTCTGATCCATTACTGATAAAACCTCAGTCACAAAATGAAGACTATTAAAAACCAAAGTTGGCCATACTTCACTGCATATAAATTTTCATTGTGGAATTTAAAAACCTAGAGCCAAAAAGAAGCCATTAAAGCTAATGGTGTAATTTCCTTTGAAGAAGCTCACAGCCATTTAGAGATCTTTTATTTTTCTAATCCATTTCTTTGAGAAAGAATTGAAGTATAACTCTAAATTAGTCATAATTTTTCTCAGTATGAATGAAAGAAAAATACTAATTGTAACTTTAGAAGTATTTGACAAGGCATAATTAAATATCAGTTTCATGGGCACAGGATTTGGAACATCAGTACTTTCTTCCAGCCTGAGTACCCATTGCTTTCCAAGTAGAAACTGAAGAAAAACTGTCCCTGTAGGAAATTTATCCACTTTATCCAATCACAGACATGTAATTTAGAAGGAATAACAGCTAATACAGTGGTAGGCTACAAAAATTAGTGAAATAGCCCTGTTTGTGTAGCTCAAGTGGTTGAGCGTCAGCCTACGAACCATGAGGTCTCTGTTCAATTCCTGATTAGGGCACAAGGAAAGTTTGTGGGCTCCATCCCCAGTGTGGGATGTTCAGGAGGCAGCCAATCAAGGATTCTCTCTCATCATTGATGTTTCTATCTCTTTCTCCCTCTCCTTCCTTCTCTGAAATCAATAAAATATATTTTAAAAAATTAGTGAAACACCAAATATATCCAGTGTCTAATATTTACTTTGCTGTTGCCTATCAGTGCGATCTTGGACACATTATATTATTTCCACATCTATAAATCTATGAGATCCATGTCTGGTAGTATAGTGGATTATATTTAATGAAGACTCTTCCAAATAAAATGTTGGAATATATATATGAAATCCTAAAAAATGTATTTTGCTATTGACTAAGCAAGAAATCTTCTTAGACAGAAAACAGGGTGAAAGAGATAACTTTTTCCATGGAGTCACCTGATGAACTTAGAGTTTTGAGTTTTGTTTTTAATTCTAAAAAAAGTCTAGAACAGATAAGATAAACCTAGGGCCCATCATGAGTGGGGAATCTCATAATTAAAAACTGTATAAAAGTTGCATTGTCTTTATTCTGAGCCATAAAATGTCTCAAACATTCAAAATATTAGTACCCTATGTTTAATTATAAAAATTTTAAAAATAATTAAACATTTATCTATAGCAAATTTTAAATATACTTTCAAATAATTCATATATGGGTTGTCCATATAACCAACTTTGCCTAGAATTAACCTGGTTTGTGTGCATTGTGTTCATATAATAATGATACATCCTTATATTTGGCTTGTCTATTTTGCTTTTGTTGCCTGTGCTTTTGGTGTTATATCCAAAAAATAATCATTGCTGAGACCAATGTTAAGGATATTTTTTCCTATGTTTTCTTCTAGGAGCTTTATGGCTTCATCTTACATTTAAGTTTTTAATTTATTTTGATATAACTTTTGTGTATGTTGTAAGGGTCCAATTCTACTTTTCTGCATGTAGATATCCAGTTTTCCCAACATCATTTATTGAAAAAACTATCTTTTACCATTATGTATTTTTAGCATCCTTGTCAAAGATTAGTTGACTATATATGCATAAGTTTATATTTGGTCTTTCTATCCTGTTCCATTGGTTTATATGTCTGTTCTTATGCCAGTAACATACTCTTATGATTAAGATAGCTTTCTAAGTTATTTGGTTAATCTCTTCCCATTCCTCCCTCCACCCCCAGAGATATGTCAATCTGTATACATATATGCATAGCCAATGGACACAAACAATAGTATGGTGAAGGCCTGGAATGGGGCATGGGTTGGGAGGAGGAGGACTAAGCCAGGGAGAGAATTGGGGTACATCTGTTATACTGTCCACAATTAAAAAACAAATGAAAAAAAAGAGATTGCTTGGGAATGTATTTTGAAATCAGGAAATTTTATCTCTTTTTTAAAAATATATTTTTATTTATTTCAGAGAGGAAGAGAGAGATAGAAACATCAAAGATGAGAAGGAATCATTGATTGGCTGCCTCCTGCATGTTGGACTGAGCCTGCAACCCAGGCATGTGCCCTTGACCAGAATTGAACCTGGGATCCTTTGGTCCGAAGGCCAATGCGCTATCCACTGAGCCAAACCAGCTTGGGCAGAAAATATTATCTCTTCATCTTTGTTCTTCTTACTCAAAATTTCTTTGTCAGTGTTTCTTGTAGTTCCACATGATATTCTGGATTGTTTTACTATTTCTGTAAACAGGCCTTTAAAATTTTGTTAGGAAATTTATTAGATCAATAGATAACTTTGGTTAGTATGTACATTGTAACAATGTTAATTCCTTCAATTCTCAAACATTGGATATCTACTTATTTTTTTAAATATATTTTATTGATTTTTTACAGAGAGAAAGGGAGAGGGATAGAGAGCCAGAAATATCTATGAGAGAAAAAAATGGATCAGCTGCCTCCTGCACACTCCCTACTGGTGATGTGCCTGCAAACCAAGGTACATGCCCTTGACTGGAATTGAACCTGGGACCCTACAGTCCACAGGCCGATGCTCTATCCACTGAGCCAAACCAGTCAGGGCTGGATATTTATTTATTTGTGTCTTCTTCAATTTCTTTTAGCAATGTTTTATAGTTTTTAGTGTATAGATCTTCACTTCCTTGGTTAAATCTATTGCTAAGTATTTTATTCTTTTTAATGTTACTATAAAGGGAATTGTTTTCTTAATTTTTAAAAATAGTTATATTTTAGTGCATAGAAGCAATATATGCTGTTTATTGATTTTATATCCTGCAACTTTATTAAATTTGTTTATTAGTTCTAAACAAATTTAGAGGAGTCTTTATGTTTTTCAATATCCTATCTAATAAAAGAGTAATATGCAAATTGACTGTCACTCCAACACACAAGATGGCCACCCCCATGTGGTCAAAGATGGCTGCCCCCATGTGGACACAAGATGGCCACCACAAGATGGCCTGCAGAGGAGGGCAGTTGGGGGGGGACCAGGCTGGCAGGGGAGAGCAGTTAGGGACGACCAGGCTGGCAGGAGAGGGCAGTTAGGGGCAATCGGGCCAGCAGGGGAGCAGTTAGGCATCAATCAGGCTGGCAGGGGAGTGTTTAGGGGGTGATCAGGCTGGCAGGCAGAAGCGTTTATGGGCAATCAGGCAGGCAGGCAGGTGAGCAGTTGGGAGCCAGCAGTCCTGGATTGTGAAAGGGATCCCAGATTGGAGAGGGTGCAGGCTGGGCTGAGGGCCACCCTACCCCCCTACCCTTGTGCATGAATTTTGTGCACCAGGCCTCTAGTATAATATAATGTCAACTGGTGACAGAGATTTTACTTCTTTCTTTTAATCTGACTAGCCCTTATTATTTTTATTGCCTAGTTGCTCTAGCTAGAACTTCCAGTACTATCTTGAATAGAACTTTGGAGAGTGTGCATTATTATCTTGTTCTTGATCTTAGAGGGAAAGCTTTTAGCTTTTTAACACTGATTATGATGTTAGTTGTGGGTTTGTCATATATGGTCTTTATTATATTGAGCTTTATTCCTTTTATACATAATTTGTTGACAGTTTTAATCGGGAAAAGATCTTGCATTTTTTAAACAGTTTTTCTACATCTATTGGGATGATCATGTGATTTTATATTTTATTTTGTTAATGTGGCATATTATATTTATTGATTTATGTATGTTAAATTATCTCTGTATTCTGGGAATAAATCCCATTGATCATGGTGTGTGCTCCTTCTTTTTAAATGTGCTGTTCAATTCAGTTTGCTTGTATTTTGTTGAAAATGTTTGCATTTGTATTTATTAGGGATGTTGGTCTATAATCTGTCTTTCTTTTTTGTTTGTTTTGTTTAGTAGAGACTTTGTCTGGGTTTAGTATCATGGAAATGCTGGTCTCATAAAATGTTTGAAACAGTTTTTTTCTCTTCAATTTTCTGACTGATTTTGAGAAGGACTGCTGTTAATTCTTCTTTACATGTTTGGTGTAGAATCACCAGGAAAGCCATCTGGTCCCTGAGCTTTACTTTCTTGGGAGAGTTTGATTACTGATTCAATCTCCTTACAAGTAATAGGTCTGTTTATATATTTTAACTCTTCATCACTTTGTCTTGGTAGGTTGTATGCCTTTAGGAATTTATTCATTTCTTTTGTTGTTGATTTTACAATTTTTATTTAAAATTTCATTTTATCTTATTTGTACTGAATTTATTGAGGTAAAATTGGTTAATAAAATTATATAATTTTCAGGTATAGGATTCTATAATATGTCAACTGTATATTGAATTTGTGCTCACTATCCCAGTTATCCAATTTATTTGTATATAATTATCTATGGTAGTCTCCTATGATTTGTTGCATTTCTGTGTTATAAGTTGTAATACTTTCTCTTTCATTTATAATTTTTGGGGTAGAAGGTGCTGATCAAGGGCCAGCAGTCTTGGGGAGGGGCCATGGGTGGTTGGCTGGCCTGCCAACCAGGGTGGGGGGGTTGATCTGGGGTGGGGCCAGGTTGGGGGAGGATTTGCAGGAGGTTGGCCAGCCCCGCCCCCTATTGGGGTGGGGAGGTGATCAAGGGTGGGGCCAGACAGTGGGAGGGGCTACAGGAGGTTGGCTGGCTAGCCTCACCCCCTATTAGGGTGAGGGGGCGATCAGGGACAGGTCAGCTGCAGGGAGGGGCTGCAGGAGGTGGGCTGGCAAGCCCCATCCCCTGATTGGGCAGGTTCCCTGGCCACAGTGGGCATCATAGTGATCGGTCATTCTGGTTGTTATGGTGTTTCAGTCACTGGCTTTTTATATATATAGATATCCTTCATTAAAATATCATTTGGTGTATTTTCACTGCCCTAAAAATCCACTGTGCTTTGTCTATTTGTGTTTCCCCAATCTCCACCCCTGGAAAATACTGATCTTTTGTTGGCACTATAGTTTTGCCATTTCCAGAATGTCATATAATTGAAATTATACAGGATGTACCCTTTTCATGTATGCTCTTTTCACTTAGTAATATATATTTTAGGTTTCTCCACATTTTTTCATGACTTGATAGTTAATTTATTTTTAGTGCTAAATAATACCACTGTTTATTTATCCATTCACCCACTAAAAAACATCTTAGTTGTTTCAAAATTTTGGCAATTATGAATAAAGATGTTATAAACATCTATGTGTAGGTTTTGTTTGATAGACAAAGATTTTCAACTCCTTTAGGTAAATACCAAGGAGCACAATTGCTGAATCATATCATCAGAGTGTATTTACTTTTGTTTTTGAATTTTGACAATTATAATGTGTCTTGGTGATTTCTCTTGATGTCTAACCTATTTGGGTTTGGGGGGCATTATGGAACTGTATAGTCATTTCCCTCACAGCTTTGGAAAGCTTCTATTGTTAATTTTTTAAAATAGCTTTTTGCCCCTTTCTCTTTCTCTGCTTCCTCTGGGGTGCCCACAATGCATATATTGTGTATTTGTTGTCATAATGTCCCAGAAGTTCCACAGGCTTTCTTTATGCTTTTTCATTCTTTTTGCTTTTTATTCCTCTAACCGGATAATTTTAAATGATCTGTCAGTTTTCTGATTCTTTCTTCTTGTTGTTCAAGTCTGTTGTTAAAGCTCTCAGTTCAAACATTGTGTTCTTAACTCCAGAATTTCTATTTAGTTTCTTCTTATGGTTTATCTTTGTTGAACTTTTCATTGTTTATATGTTGTTTTCTTGATGTTTTAGTTTTATGTTTATGCTCTTTTTTGAAGCTCAGAGTTTCTTTAGGACAATTATTTTTATTTATTTGTCAAGTAGATTCTCTTTTCTTTGGGGTCAGCTACTGGGTCTTTATTTTGTTCTTTTGATGGTGTTATTTTTCCCCTGATTATTTATGTATTTTGAAGTATTGCATTGCTTTCTTCACATTTGAAGAAGTATTCCCTTCTGCCAGTCTTTACTGACTGGCTTTGGGAGAAAAAAACCTTTACCATTCAACCCAGAAAAAGATTTTGGAACTTTCCTGTAGATGTGCACACCCCAAACCTCTTATTTCCTCTTAGAGGAATAGTTGTAGGAATGTGTGCCTTTTCTTGATCCCACAAAATCAGGTTGTGCTTAGAGCCTTCCATTTATTTTTTGCAGTGCAATGCCCTGAAGCATTTAAAGTCATGTACCTTCTCCTCATCCTGCAGAATCAAGCCAGCTACTTATATCCATATGCTATCTAGGGTGGTTTTGCATTAGCTATCTATAAAAGTTTGCATATGCCATCTGTCTGTGGAGGTTGTGTGCCATCTTGTGGTAGGCATATTCTAATCTTTATTATTATTTTTTTTGTGTGCTGCTGAATTTTGTTCTTGTTTTTCTAGTTCTTTAAGATGTAATGTTGTTGACTTGGGATTTCTCTTGTTTCTTTTTTTTTTAAATTTAAATTCTTTATTGTTTAAAGTATTACATAAGTCTCCTTTTTCCTCCATTTACCACTCCCCACTAACCCCCAACCCCCAGCACATGCCCTCACCCCACCCCGTCTGTGTCCATTGGTTATGGTCATATGCATGCATACAAATCCTTTGGTTGATCTGTTACCCCCTAACACCACACCTTCCCTCATAGGTTGGGCAGTCTGTTCCATGCTTCTATGACTCTGGTTTTATTTTTGTTCATCAGTTTATGTTGTTCATTATATTCCACAAATGAGTGAGATCATGTGATATTTATCTTTCTCTGACTGGCTTATTTTGCTTAGCATAATGCTCTCCAGTTCCATCCATGCTGCTGCAAATGGTAAGAAGTCCTTCTTTTTTACTGTAGCGTAGTATTCCATTGTATATATGTACCACAGTTTTCTAATCCACTCATCTACAGATGGGCACTTACGCTGTTTCTACATCTTACCTATTGTAAATTGTGCTGCTATGAACATAGGGGTGCATATATCCTTTATGATTGGTGTTATTAGTTTCTTGGGATATATTCCTAGAAGTGGGATTACTGGGTAAAATTGGAGTTCCATTTTTAATTTTTTGAGGAAATGACATACTGTTTTCCACAGTGGCTGCACCCATCTGCATTCCCACCAGCAGTGCAAGAGAGTTCCTTTTTCTCTGCAGCCTCACCAGGACTTCTCATTTGTTGATCTGTTGATGATAGCCATTCTGACAGATGTGATATGGTACCTCATTGTTGTTTTGATTTGCATCTCTCAGATGATTAGTGACTTTGAGCATATTTTCATATGTCTCTTGGCCTTCTCCATATACTCTTTTGAAAACTATCTATTTAGGTCCTTTGCCCATTTTTTTAATTAGATTGTTTATCTTCCTTTTGTTAAGTTGTATGAGTTCCCTATAAATTTTGGAGATTAAACCCTTTCAGAGATAACATTGGCAAATATGTTCTCCCATGCAGTGGGCTTTCTTGTTGTTTTGTTGATGGTTTCTTTTGCTGTACTGAAGCTTTTTATTTTGATGAAGTCCTATTTGTTCATTTTCTCCTTAGTTTCCATTGGCCTTAGAGCTGTATTGGTAAATATATTGGTACAACAAATTTCTGCTATTTTGCTGCCTATGGCTTCTTTTAAGAATTTTATGGTTTCCCATCTTATACTTAAGTCCTTTATCCATTTTGAGTTTAATTTTGTGTATGGTATAAGTTGTTGGTCTAGTTTCATCTTTTTGCATGTATTTGCCCAGTTTTCCCAACACCATTTATTGAAGAGACTGCCTTGACTCCATTGTATGCTCCTGCCTCCTTTGTCAAATATTAATCCATCAAATAAAGAGGGAATATGCTAATTGACCCTCATGCTGTCACAAAGATGGTGGCACCCACAGCCAATAAGGAGGGAATATGCTAATTGACTGCCCCACCCTCAAAGATGGCAGTGCCCACAGCCAATAAGGAGGGAATATTCTAATTGACTGCCACACCCTCAAAGGTGGTGCCCACACCCACAAGATGGCGGCGCCCAGTCCCATCATCCCTGCCGGGGTGGCAGGTGCACAACCAGTCCACGCGACTGCCTCTGGAGTCCCCCAGTCCCCTCAGCCCCCCAGCCACCCAGGGCCAGCCCACAGCACAGGCAAGCCTCAGATGGTGGCTGCCCAGCTGCCCAGGGCCTCCTGAGGCTCTGGTAACCAGGGCCGGCCGAGGCTTGCACTGCCAGCAGTGGCAGCAGCAGAGTTGTGATAGGGGCATCACCTCCCCCTGATCACTGGGTAGCCTCCCACCCCTGAGGGCCCTCGGACTGTGAGAGGTGGCAGGCTGGGCTGAGGGACCCCCCTTGCAGTGCATGACTTTTCATGCAGAGGGCCTCTAGTATTGTTATAAATATTTAGGTTGGATATATCCCAATTACTCATGAAATAAAAATGCTGGTGCCCAGAGTAGACAATGCAGGTGAGAAATATTTCTTATAAAAGTTTAACTCTAGAATTAGTTCCTATTACAAAGGCTTTGGTCCATTTTTCTAAATTCATCTTCCATTTGCCCTATACTAAATATTCTGTTGCAGTTATGCTGCCTAGATGACATTCCCTAAATACTTTTATTTAATCTATAATTTTGCTCATGTTTTCCTCCTTATCCACAGTGCTCATTCTCCTGAATTCTTCTTGTTCATCTCTTACACAGAAGTTCTCCTCTGCCACTCAGAGACACAATGATCATGTATTTAGGACACTATTCATCAGCGTTACCCACATGGTAGAAAACATACACTGAGTGGCCACATTATTATGATTTCTGAATGCATAATAATCTGGCCACTCAGTGTATATCCTATATAATAAAAGGCTAATATGCAAATTGTCCCCTCGACCAGGAATTTGACCAGCAGACAGGCCGGTCAACTGCCCATGTTTCTTCCCCCTGGCCAGGCTGGCCGGACCCCACCCATGCACAAATTCATGCACTAGGCCTCTAATATATATACACACTGAGTGGCCAGATTATTTTGTGTTCAGAGATCATAATAATCTGGCCACTCAGTGTATATGCCTTTTGTTTAGTACTTGCCCTTTTATATATACACTAGTGGCCCAGTGCACAAAATTCGTGCACAGGAGGGTGGGTGTCCCTCAGCCTGGCCTGCACACTCTCCAATCTGGGACCCCTCAAAGGATGTCCTACTGCCAGTTTACAGGGATTAGGCCTAAACCAGCAGTCGGCCATCCCTCTTGCAATCCAGGACTGCTGGCTCCTAACCACTCACCTGCCTGCCTGCCTGCCTGCCTGATTGCCCCTAACCACTCTGCCTGCCGGCCTGCTCGCCTCCAACTGCCTCCCGCTGCTGGCCTGCTTGCCCCCAAATGACCCCCACCAGCCTGATCACCCCCAACTGCTCCCCGTGCCAGTGTGCTCACCCCCAACTGCCGCCCCTGCTGGCCTGCTCACCTCACCTTCCCTCCCCACTGGCCTGCTTGCCCCCAATTGCCCCCCTGCTGGTCTGCTCACTCCAAACTTCCCCCCTGCTGTCCTGATCACCTCCAACTGACCCCCACTGATGGCCTGCTCGCCCCCAACTGGTCCCCCTACTGGTCTTCTTACCCCCAATGGCCCTGCCCCCCACTAGCCTGATCACCCACAACTTCCCTCCCCTCTTGGCCTCTAATCGCCTCTACATCATCCCTGCCACCATGGCTTTGTCCAAAATAACGTCCAGAAGGTCTCCTGGAAGGTCTCCCAGTCTAATTAGCATATTACCCTTTTATTAGTATGGATAGAGGCCTGGTGCATGGGTGGGGGCCAGCTGGTTTGCCCTGAAGGGTGTCCCGGATCAGGGTGGGGGTTCCCTTGGGGCATGGGGTTGCCTAGGCGAGGGTCCTGTGGTAGTTTGCAAGCTGGCCACGCCCCTGTGGGGTGAGGGTCCCTGCAGGGGGGGCATGGCCAGCCTGGGTAAGGGACTGAGGGCTGTTTTCAAGCTGGTCACACCCCCTTCAGGGTGGGGGTCCCCGCTGAGGTGCCTGGCAAGCCTAGGTGAGGGGCTGATGGCTGTTTGCAGACTGGCCACACCCCCTAGTGGGGACTCTTACTCCATGGGGGGGTGGCCAGCCTGGGTGGAGGGGCTGATGGCTGTTTGCAGGCTGGCCACAGCCCCTTCAGGGTGGGGGGTCCCACCTAGGCGCCTGGCCAGCATGGGTGAGAGGATGAGGGCCATTTTCAGGCTGGCCACGCCCCCCGGTGACCCAGGCTCCCAGCCCCAGCTTTTTTTTTTTTTTTCAGCACCTCCTTGAGTGAAAGCCAGGGCTGGGCTAGAAGGCTGAGTTGCCCCTGGCAACCCAGGCTCCCAAGCCTTCCTTGAGCGGAGGCCAGGGCTGGCTGGAAGCAGGTATCTGGGATTTATTTATCTTCTAAAATTTAAACTTTGTAGCCTTGAGTGAGGGCTAGGGCAGGCCAGGGCGGGCAGGAAGCTTGGCTTCCTCCATCACCGGGGGCAACCCAAGCCTCCTGCTCGCTCCAGCTCTGTGGCTGCCACCATCTTTGTTGGGTTAATTTGCATACTTGCTCCTGATTGGCTGATGGGTGTAGCGGAGGCACAGTCAATTTGCATATTTCTCTTTTATTAATGTAGATGCCATGGCTCCCCAATTAGATTGTCCACCTTGAAAGTCAGTCTTATGTTTCTTGCTTTTTCTAATATATTCTTGGTGTTTGACTCTCAACAAGCCTTCAATTAATGTCAGAGGTCGATGTTAGTGAGGGATGATGTGGGAACCCTAATCAGAGTACTCTGCATGTTCAAGGTCAATTTGCCATATGCATGTGCAAGGCAATGACACAGCAGTTTTACTGTATGCACTGTGCAGGTGTACCTTTCTATAACCCAAATATTGATGTCACTATTTAGCAAGAAGCCTCTTTTGTCTAAGTTAGTATAAAAGTGTGTTACTGACCAGCTGATGTGCAGCTGTTTTGTGGGGCTACTTTGAGGAACTACTTTGTTGTATGGCTCCTTGTTAGCAATGGCTACTTGGTCCACAATAAAGTCTCTCCTATATGCCTATGACTTCTCATGTCTTCTCCATCTAATACCCGGCATCCAAGAATCTGTGCTCCCACAGATGATAATAACGATGATGGTGAACATATGATTATGTTAATCTGTCCACAATAGGATGATATGAATGAAAAAAGAACACCTATAAGATTAACATTGAATAATTGTTAAATGTTGTTTTCTTCTTATTTAATTCCTTCTCAAACCCCATGGGTGCTACTATTCTTCCCACATTTAATGGGTGTAGAGAGGCTGTGGAACTTCCCTAAGGTTACACACAGTAAGTAGCAGAGCCAGAATCCTGATCTTTCTGGCCTCCAAATTCATAGTTTTTAATACTGTGCTATAATATCATGAAAGCTGAAAAGCTTTGATAAGAAAACCAGGTGGGTGCATCCAGGCCCTGATGAACTAACAACAGCCATCTAGCAGTAAAAATTTGCTTTTGAGAGCCTGTCACTGAGATTCAAACTGGTGTTTTGAAGACATTGTAAGTTTCCAAGCAATCCTTCATTAATACCTCAGTATTTATGACAATTTAGTACTGGAAGTGTATTCAGAAACAACTTAATTTTACAAAATATCTTGCTCCTGATAAATTTAGCTCTTTACAAGACAAGTCACATCCAGAAGGTAAGAAGTAATACGACATTCTAAAACATTCACATTCTTATAAGGGCTTGCATAGAAGAAAAGAGGTTCAATTGAAAAAAATAAAGCATTCTTTTTTAAAAAAAATGTTCTTCTATTGATTTTTTTTCTTTCTTTCAAGATGATTGAAATTGTTGCCTTTCACCTTTGTCACAAGCAGTCTCCAGCACTATTCTTGCCAGGGCAAATGTCAGCTTAGAGTATAATTTACCCCAGGCACTTGGATTTCCTATATCTAGTACAAGTTCCTTGTGACATAATCTACTTTTCTTGCCTTGCTTTTTCTCCTGTTGATGAAAATAATTTGAACATACTTCTATGGAATAAATGTTAAGTATTCTGTATTCCACTATTTTCACTGTGGCATGTAATCATTACCATTAATCAGAAGCTTTGAACATCTGGAGACTACATATTCTGCAATAAAAATAATAAAAAGAACATGTATTCAGTGATATCTAGACTATTTAGGAGTTATGTTTTCAATTGGAATAGAATAAAGATAACTTTGAAGAGAAACATACAAAATGGTTGCTCAAAAACTAGGTTTGATCCCCTGGATAATGCTTTACCTATGTTGTATTTATTTTTTCAATCAATTATTAAATAAAGTACTCCAAATTATAATTTATTTTTTTGATTTATTTACCTGTATAAATACTGTAGCAAATTAGGCACAGTGCCAGCCAAAAGTTTCAAAACAATAGTCTACAACTGTCTACTTTCTAAAGACCTAGTCACCTCATAAGCCACTCCAATGAAACTGCTCCTGGTAAGGACATTGATGACCTAATAATTTTATAATGCACATGTTTTAGTCTTATTCTTACTGGACCATTATGATATATATTTTTTGGCACTGTTTACCTCTTCCACCCTCTATAACCCTTTCTTCCTTGGATGTTCCTGGTTTACCTTGAGCATCTCTATTGTTTTCTGTTCTCTTTGTAGGTTTCTCTTATTTTTTTCCATCCTTAATATTTTGTGTTCCACAAATGTAATCTTTGAACCACAGCTTTTTGATGCTCTATACTCTTCCTATATGACGATGGCTACAAAGGCTATATTTTCAGCTTAAAGAAACCACTAGAGCTTCAGACTAATATATCCAAATGCATCTTGACTATCCCATAAGAATCTCAAATTCAACATATCCAAAACTAAATTTTCTATACTCTTCTCTAAATCTGTTCTCCTTTCATTTTCCTTATTTTAGTGTCATTATCACCTGCCTGGTCACTCAAGCTAAGAACCTGAAAATTAACATATGATTATTTTGACTCTGCCACACCACAGACCCAGTAATTCTTTAATCAATTTTAGGTCTCAAATCTATTCCCTCACCTTCATCTTGACCATTACTAAGATGCTACATTTCAGATCATCATTGTCTCTTGTCTACACTGTAATAACAATATCCCAATTAATTTTTATAACTCCAGTTTATTACTTTAGATAAAAACAGTTATTTCTTTGTACTAAACCCATAAAATATATGTTAAATAAAGCATTGGTTTTTCCAGGGGAAAATTTACTATAATTTTTTATTACTGTAACTTTAAATATGTATATAAATATTAGGCCATATTGTCTTTAGGGTGATGAGGAAGGCACTATTACTTTGTGCTTTGTCTGTTGTATTCATTGCCTTTTAAATAAGAAATCGTGGGATTTCAGTCAAGATGGCAGAGTAGATGGAAGTTGCACTCACCTTCTCCCATGATCACATCAAAATTACAACTAAATTATAAAATACTCAAACTGTATAATCACCTGAAGACTATGTGAACAGAAGTCCTATAACTAAGGATATAAAGAATAAGCCACATCAAGACTAGTAGGAAGGGTAGAGATGTGGAAGCAGGCTCGCCCCACAGCCATATGTGGTGGTTAAAAATTGGGAGGGATATTGCAGCTGCAGAGTTTCCACTTGAGGAGCAAGGGGTGTAAGCCCCACACCAAGCTCCTCAGCTAAAAACACCAGTGCTGGAAAGAGGAGCCCACATAACATCTGGCAATTAAAATCAGTGAATCAATAAGTACTTCACCTTTCTGGGTGAGACAAAGGCTGCTGGAAACCCAGGTGTCCTCTCAAAAAGCTAGCACACAAACTCTCACTTGCAGGCTCTGGGCTGTGGCAAAGGGACTATGGCTCAGATTGGAGAGGGGGCCACCAGAGGCATACAGGGAGAGACTGAGTTGTATGGCTTTGGGATGAGGGATTGAGGAACAACCACCAATGTCTCTGTGTTCAGTGGTACCCCCACATGGCCAAATCTGAATCTACATTATCTTGGTGAACTCCACTAGCTCTACCCTGATGATTCCCTGAGACCACTCCCTACCTGATTTCCACATGGCTCAAGTCTCTCTCAGCACCAACTAGTCTAGGCCCGTACTGCAGTCTTTCTTAAGAAACTTTTTGAAGAATTCTAGTCAAGCTCTAGAGATGACAGAGAGAAACTGAATTATGTGGCTTCAGGGCAAGGGCCATCTTCCCATAGGAGTTATAACAGGAGCTACTATTCCTGTTATGAACCTTCACCCCACATGGCCTAATATTAATCTGCATTAATCTGGTGAATTCTACTAGCTCTAACCTGTTGACTTCCTAAGACCCCTCTTTATGGAAAAGGTCTGCGGGCCCCAGGCAGGTGGAAGCTGGCCTCAGTGTACCTGAGACTTTTGCTGAGTAGCCTCCAGCTCACCACAAGCATTGAATCTGAATCTGTATTAACCTGGTGAATATCAGCCTCCCCACCCTATTGATTGCTCAAGACCCTGCTTCACACAACTCATGTACGAACCAAGGCTCTTTCAGTAGAAGAGCATAACAAGGAGCTGGCAGGTTATGGCAGTTCTCAGGGTGCATTGGGCCTTTTACTTACCTACCCAGGGCCTGGTACTAGTGGTAGCCAGCTTCTGTTTGCAGCTTGGCCCCTCCAGAGGCAGCTATCAATTATAGATAAGTTTATAGCTCATAACAGGTAGCTCTCAGATGGTATAGGCAACGTTTGACATTGACCTGCACAGTGTTTGACATTGACCTCCCTCCCAAGGGGCCCCATAATCAACACACCAAGTGGCTGGATTCAGACCACTACAGAGCATCACCAGATTAGCTCACCAAGTGGCCCACCCTAAGGGAGATCTTGGCAAACACTAGACTCCACTGGGGCAAATTCCACTTCATGG
Source organism: Eptesicus fuscus (assembly GCF_027574615.1). Taxonomy (NCBI): domain Eukaryota; kingdom Metazoa; phylum Chordata; class Mammalia; order Chiroptera; family Vespertilionidae; genus Eptesicus; species Eptesicus fuscus. The sequence continues at coordinate 8,714,958 of NC_072480.1, read as the reverse complement.
TATCAGCTTCTGCACAGCAGCTCATATGCTATGGTTGTGACCAATCCTCACAGCCATCTACTAACCTGAGGGTCAAACCTACCCACTAATATGCTAACCACAACCAATGCTCAACTACAACAGTAAGGCACACACAATGAATACAAAGGGCACTCCTGGAGCATCTGGCTCAGGTGATTAAGAAGATTGCACCAAGGGGACCCACAGGACATCTATTACATAAGGCTACCCTGCCAAACAGGGAGATGTAGCAGATCTTCCTAATACAGATACATAAACACAGAGAGGCAGCCAAAATGGGGAGACAAAAAAAGCTTTTCCCAAATGAAAGAAGAGAAAAAAATATTAAGAAAAAGAATTCAATGAAATGAAGGCAAGCAAACTACTGGATTCAGAGTTCAAAACACTGGTTATAAAGATGCTTAAGAAATTTAGGCAAAGAATAGGTGACATCAGTGAGTACTTCAACCAAAGGAAAGTAAGCATAGAGGACCTAGAGACGTATAACCCTCTCCCCTCAAAAAGTAAGAAATTAAGAATGCTTCCCATGTGACTACCACATTTTCTCCCAATAGATTTTGGTGGCTATGCTTATGGGATAGATTAAAACTGCCATGATCTGAAGAGGGAGGATTTATTTGTGCCCTCCTCCTATATGAAATGGCGGAACAGAAAAAAAAAAAAGAAATTAAGAATGTAATAACTGAAATGAAGGCACATTAGAAGGAATCAACAGTAGATTACGTGAAGCAGAGGATAGAATCCATGATTGGAAAAAAGAGGTAGCAGAAAACACCCAATCAGAACAGGAAAAAAAAAAATTCAAAGAAATGAGGGAAAATTAAGTGGACTCTGGAACAAAATCAAGTGGAGTAACACTCACATCATAGGAGTACCAGAAGGAGAAGAGAGAGAGCAAGGGATTGAGAGCTTATTTGAAAAAATAATGACTGAAAACTTCCCTAACCTTGTGAAGAAAAAGACACACAAGTCCAGGCAGTGTGGAGAGTCCCAAGCAAAATAAACCCAAAGAGGCCCCCACCAAGACACATTATAATTAAAATGCCAATGGTTAAAGACAAAAACAGAATCTTAAAAGCAGTAAGGTTAAAATTAACCAGGTTAATACAGATTCAGATTCAAGGGAAAAACAGTCACTTACAAGGGAGCTCCTATAAGAATTTCAGTTGATATCTCAACAAAAGCTTTTCAGGCCAGAAAGGATTGGCAAAAAATATTCAAAATGATGAAAAGCAAGGACCCACAAGCCAGACTACTCTAACCAACATGGTTTCTCTCTCTCTCTTTTTTTTTTAATTAAAAAAAAAGATAAAGACCTTCTTAGATAAGAAAAAGATAAAGGAGTTTATCAGCACCAAACTAATATTACAAGAAATGTTAAAGAGACTTTTTTAAGAAATAAAAAAAATGGGTGGGGGAAGAAAGTAAATATAAATAATGAAATGTCAATAAATGCATTTCTATCAATAATCATTTTAAATGAAAATGGATTAAATGATCAAATCAAAAGACATAGGTAGCTGAATAGATAAGAAAACAAGACCCATATATATGCTGTCTACAAGACACCCACTTTGGATCAAAAGACACACACTGACCGAAAATAAAGAAATGGAACAAGATGTTTTTTTGAAAATGGAAACAAACAAACCAACCAAAAGCTGGGTAGCAATCAGACAAAATTGCAAAACAAAAGCGATAATAAGAAACAAAGAGGACATTAGATAAGGATAGCAGGATCAATCCAACAAGAGAATATAATCATTGTAAACATCTGAGTGCCCTACATGGAAGCAACTAACGATGTAAAGCAAATACTGATGGACAAAAAGGGAAAGATAGACAGTAATGCTGTCATAGTAAGGGACTTTACCACTCCAAGACATCAATAGATAGCTCTTTCAGACACACACAAAAAATTAACAAGAAAATGTGGCCTTAAATGACACATTAGATCACTTCTCAGCCTTTGAGCTAAGATCAAGTGTAGTATCTGTTTTTGTCAGTTTAATACTTGATATGTCCTCTATCTGAGAACAATATATTAAATGGATTTTTGGAGCAGGGAGATGGAATAGAAACCCAGTGTTGCAGTACCTTTGGAAACAGTGAATAAAAAAAAAAGTAAAAATAAAAAAGACACATTAGGCCAGACATTTTTAGAGCATTCCACCCCAAAGCAGCCCAATATACATTCTTCTCAAGTGCACATAAAATGTTTTCCAGGATAGACAACATGTTAGGACACAAACAAGTGTCAATAAATTTAAGAAGATTGAAATGATATAAAGACCACATTGATTTAAAACTAGAAATCAATTACAAGGAAAAAATTAAAAACACACAAACACACAGAGGCTAAATAACACATTACTAAACATGAATGGGTTTACAAGATCAAGGAAGAAACCAAAAGTTACTGGGAGACAAATGAAAATGAAAATACAACAACCCAAAATCTATGGAACACAGTGAAAGCAGTTCAAAGAGAGAAATTATCTATATTAATAAAAGGGTAATATGCTAATTAGACTGGGACACCTTCCGGGAGATGTTCCGGACGTCCTTCTGGACAAAGCCATGGTGGCAGGGCCGAGGCAGAGGTGGTTAGGGGCAATCAGCCCAGGAGGGGAGGGCAGTTGGGGGTGATCAGGCCAGCGGGGGGGGGCGGGGCAGTTTGGGGCAAGCAGGCTGGCAGGGGGAGGCAATTGGAGGTGAGCAGGCTGGCAGGGGGCACAGTTGGGAGCAAGCAGGCTGGCAGGGGGGGACAATTGGGGATGAGCAGGCCATCAGGGGCCAGTTGGGGGCAATCAGGCCAGTGGGGGAAAGTTGGGGGTGATCAGGCTGGCGGGGGGCAGTTAGGGGTGGTCAGACCAGAAGGGGGGACAGTTGGGGGCCATCAGGTTGGCAGGCAGAGTGGTTAGGGGTGATCAGGCAGGCAGGCAGGTGAGCAGTTAGGAGCCAGCGGTTCCAGATTGAGAGAGGGATGTCTGACTGCTGGTTTAGGCCCAATCCCTATGGGCCTAAACCAGCAGTCGGACATGCCCCAAGGGGTCCCAGATTGGAGAGGGTGCAGGCCGGGCTGAGGGACACCCCCTACCCCCATGCATGAAATTCATGCACCAGGCTACTAGTCTATACTAATAAAAGAGTAATATGCTAATTGGTCTGGGAGACCTTCTGGATGTCCTACCAGACAAAAGCCATGGTGGTGGAGCCAAGGCAGAGGCAGTTAGGGGCGATAAGGCTGGCAGGGGGGCACAGTTGGGGGTGAACAGGTCGGCAGGGGGGGGCACTGTTGGGGCAAGCAGGCTGGCAGGAGGGAGGAGTTGGGGGCGATCAGGCCGGCAAGGGTGGTAGTTGGGGGCAAGCAGGCCAGCAGGAGGAGCAGTTGGGGATGATCAGGCAGTGCAGGGGGCAGGTGAGAGCAAGCAGGCCAGCAAGGGGAGCAGTTGGGGGCAATCAATCTGTCAGGGGGGGTAGTTTGGGGTGAGCAGGCCGGCAGGGGGCACAGTTAGGAGTGATCAGCCCAGAAGGGGGTGGCAGTTGGAGGCATTCAGGCCGGTAGGCAGAGTGATTAGGGGTGATCAGGCAGGCAGGCAGGTGAGCCGTTAGGAGCCAGTGGTACTGGATGGCGAGAGGGATGTTGGACTACAGGTTTAGAGTAGGACATCCCCCGAGGGGTCCTAGATTGGAGAGGGTGCAGGCCAGGCCCCCCACATGCATGAATTTCGTGCATAAGGCCACTAGTTAGCATTATAAGCCTACCTCAAGAAACAAGAAAAGCCTCAAATAAAGAATCTAACCTTATACCTAAAGGAACTAGAAGAACAACAACAAACAAAGCCTAAAGTGACTGGAAGGAAGGAAATAAAGATCAGAGAGAAAATAAAACAGTCTTTAAAAAAATTTAATGAAATCAAGATCTGGGTCTTTGAAAAGATAGAGAAGTTTCACCAACCTTTAATCAGACTTCTCAAGAAATCTGTTTCTTTGAGAAGATTCAGCAACATTTAACCAAATTTATCAAAGTGAGAGAGAGAAAGAGAGAGAGAGGAGAGAGAGAGAGAGAGAGAGAGAGAGAGAGAGAGAGAGAGAGAAGATTTAAATAAATAAAATCACTGAGTCACACCAGCTGGGCTCAGTAAAAAAGTGACAATGAGTTAATGAGGTATTAACTCACACTTCTCAGAATAGCTACCATCAACAAATGACAAGTACTGGTGAGGATGTGGAGAAAAGGGAACCCTAATACACTGCTGGTGGGAATGCAGACTGGTGCAGTTATTATGGAAAACAGTATTCAGTTTCCTCAAAAAATTAAATATGGAACTTCCATTTTACCCAGTGATCCCACATCTAGGAACATATCCTAAGAAACCCAAAACACCAATCAGAAAGAATATATGCACCCTATTTTCATAGCAGCATTATTTACAATAGCTAAGATTTGGAAACAGCCCAAGTGCCCACCAGTAGATGAGTGGATAAAAATGCTGTGGTACATTTACACCATGGATCACTATGCAGCAGTAAAAAAGAAGGCTCTCTTAGCCTTTGAGACAGCGTGGAGTGACCTGGAGAGTATTATGCTAAGCAAAGTATCACATGATCTGACTCATACGTGGAATCTGATGAACAAAATAAACTGACGAACAAAATTGATCCAGAGGCATAGAAGCATGGAACAGACTGTCAAATCTCAGAGAGAAGATGGGGGTGGGTGGGTGGTGGGTGGGAAGAGATCAACCAAAGAACGTGTATACATACATACATAACCCTCGGACACAGATAATAGTGTGGCAAAGGACTGGGGTTGGCCAGAAGAGGTCAAAGGGGATAAAAAGAGAACATATGTAATATTTTAAAGAATAAAGATTTTTTTTAAAATAAGTAAAATCAGAAATGAAAGAGAAGTGTAGACAACTGACACTATGAAAATACAAAGAATTATATAAAATACTTCAAACAATTATATTCCAACAAATTGGACAATCTGGAACAAATTGATAAATTTCTAGAAACATGATCTTCTAAGACTAAATGAAGACGGAACAGAAAATTTGAAAAATCAATCTCTACCAATGAAATGGAATCAGTAATACAAAAAACTTCCAACAAACAAAAGTCCTAGACTAAATTAATTCATTGGTGAATTCTACAAAACATTTAAAGAAGAATTAACATTTATGCTTCTCAAACTGTTCCAAAAATTTGAAAAGGTGGGAAGGCTCCCAAGTTCACTTTCTGAGGCCCGCATTATCCTGATTCCAAAATCAGACAAAGACATTATAATAAAAATTATAGGCCAAAATTTCTGATGAACGTATATGCAAAAATCCTCAACAAAATATTAGCAAACAGAATTCAGTAATATATTAAAAATATCATGTACCATGATCAAGAAGGATTTATTCCTGAGATGCAAGTTTGGTTCCATATCCACAAATCACACATAAACCAAATGAAGAATAAAAATTATATAATCATATCAATAAATGCTCAAAATAATTTAACAAAATCCAACACCCATTTTTGACAGACACTCAGTAAAGTGGAAATAGAGGGAACACACCTCTGTATAATAAAGGCTATATATGACAAGCCCAGAGCTATATCATACTCAATGAAGAAAAACTAAAATCATTTTTCTTAATATCAGGAATAAAACAGGATGTACACACCACTCTTATTCAACATAATATTGGAAGTCCTGTAGTCCTAGCTATAGCACTCAGGCAAGGAAAAGAAATAAAATTCATCTAAATTGGAATGGAAAAGTAAAACTTCATTGTTTCAGATGACTTGGTACTGAATAGAGAACTCTAAAGATACAACCAAAAAAACTACTAGAACTAATAAATAAATTCAGTAAAGTAGCAAGATACAAAATTAATATTTAAAAATTGATTGCATTTTAACAGCAATAATGAACTCTTAGAAAGAAAATTTGAGAAAAAATACCAATTACAAGTACATGAAAAACAAAATAAAATCCCTAGGAAGATATTCAATCAAGGAGGTAAAAGACCTGTACTTGGAAAATTATAAGACATTAAAGAAAGAAATTGAAGAAGATACAAATAAGTGGAAAAAGAAACCACACTTATGAATAAGATGATTAACATTGTTAAAATGTCCATATCATCCAAAGCAATCTATAGATTCAATGTGTTATCTAACCAAATACCAATGGCATTTTCCACAGAACTAGAATAAATAATCCAAAAATTTATATGGAACCACAAAAGATCTCAAATAGAGAAATCTTGAGAGGAAAAAAACACACACACACAAAGTTGGAGGTAACATGTTACCTGATATAAAACTATAATACAATACTGTAATAATCAAAACAATATGGTTCTGCAGAAAAACAGACACACAGGTCAATGGATGAGAATAGAGAGCCCAGAAATAAACTCATACTTATATGGTCAATTAATATATGACACAGAAGGCAAGAACATACAATAGGGTAAAAACAATCTATTCAATAAATAGAGGTGGGAAAATTGAAGATACAAGAAAAAAATAAAACCAGACCACACTCTTACACCATACACAACATAAACTCCTAATAGGTTAAAGACTTAAATGTGCAATCTGAAACCATAAAATTCCATAGGCAGTGAGCTCTTTGGCATTGGCCTTTTAAAAATATATATATTTTTATTGATTTCAGAGAAGAAGGGAAAGGAAGAAAGAAATAGAAACATTAATGATGAGAGAGAGTCACTGATTGGCTGCCTCCTGCACACTCCCTACTGGGGAATCGAACCTGCAACCCGGGCATGTGCCCTGACCTGTGAATCGAACCATGACCTCCTGGTTTATGGGTAGATGCTCAGCCACTGAGAAACACCAGCTGGGCTTTGGAATTGCTCTTAATAATAATAATAATAATAATATATATATATATATATATATATATATATATATATATATATATATATAAAATCAGGAAGGAAAGCAGAATAAAAATAATGGGACTACATCAAAGTAAAAAGGTTTTGAATAGCAAGGAAATCAACAAAAGACAACCTACTGAATGGGGGAAGATATTCACTAATGATCCATCCAATAAGAGGATAATATCCAAAATTTATAAAGAACTCTTACAACTCAGCACCAACCACCCCAAAAACAATCTAATTAAAAAATGGGCAGAGGACCTGAATAGACACTGCTACTAAGAGGACATACAAATGGCCAATAGACATGAAAAAATGTTCAACATCACGAATCATCAGATAAATGTAAATGAAAACCACAATAAGGTGTCTCCTCACACCTGTTGGGAATGGCTATCACCAATAAATCAACAAACAATAAGTGTTTGCAAGAATTTGGAGAAAAAGAAATCCCGGGCACTGTTGGTGGGACTACAAATTGATACAGCCACTATAGAAAACAGTATGGAGTTTCCTGAAAAAATTAAAAATAGAACTACCTTATGACACAGCAATACCATTACTTGGTATATATTTGAAAAAATCTAAAACACTAATTCGAAAAGATATATACACACCTGTGTTCATGGCAGTGTTATTTACAATAACCAAGATAGGGAGCACCAAAGTGTCCAATGGTAAATGATAAAAAAAGCTATGGTACATATATACAATGAAATATTACTCAGCCATAAAAAATAATGAAATTTCAACATTTTTGACATCATGGATGTACCTAGAGCGTATTCTGCTAAGTGAAATAAGTCAGTCAGAGAAAGGCAAATACCATATGATTTCACTTATACATGGAACCTTTAAATACAAAATAGAAACAGACTCATAGATACAGAGAACAAACTGATGGTTGCCAGATGAGGGCTGGTTGAAAAGGGTGAAAGGATTAAGAAGTACAAACTGGTAGTTTCAAAATAGTCAAGGGAATGTATAGTGAATAATGCAATAGCTATGCCAGGCCAAGGCAGGTGCAAGTGGAGGCCTGATCACCCTGCTGATTGCCCTGCAGATGGCGACCAGCAGCGGCAGCAGGGGGCAGGGCCACTGCCTGGCTCCCAGGTGCTGAGGGAGCCAGGCATGGGGCCCAGCCCCAATTGACCACAGCGGGATGGTGTAGCAGGTGAGGGGGCAGTGCCAGGCCATGGCGAGGTGCTTAGCTGTCTTTAAAAAGTTGTCCTCTCTAATGGCTAAAGGACTACTTTGCCCAGTATCTTAATCGAACTACATAGTTCGTTAGTATCTAAATAGACAGTTACAGCTGTCCATGTAGTAGTGTTCTTCCCTACTATACCCATCTATACACCACATGGTCTCCACGAGGGGAGGCATACCCTCTCGGAACGGACTAGGGAGTAGCTCCTCCATAGGAGTTTTATCCCTTGATATATGTTTCAGGACTCAACAGGGCTTATGATTCCTGTGACAGAGGCTGGTACTTACTGCTGCCCTCAGTTCTAAATAGGCCTCCCCCATCACTTTGCTAAAGTTGGGGTTTGTGCCACTCCTGACATGGGCATGGTTATACAGGCCTGCAAGGCAGCATACATGGCTGCCAACTGTTTCTCAATAAGAGTATTGGCTCCCAGTTTTCTTCCATAACTGGGACCAAAGCCTGTTGGGTACCCTTCTCCACCCATTTGGGTAACTGTCCTCTTGGCAGCTAGGTACCTTGCTCTACTTCTGGGGTTCAACCCTACTTCACTCCCTTCTGGAACAACTGACACAGGGCTCTAACAACGGCACCTAGTGGGGAATGAGTACTTGACAATACCCCAAAAGACCAACATAGGTCTGTAGACCAATATAGGTCTGCAACTGCTGGCAGCTGCGTTCGAATTCTGTAAGAGTGTCAGAGGTTAGCACAACATCATTAACACAATGGGACATTGGTACCGTGGCTGCCTCAGGCAGCCAAATCCCATGCCATCAAACCATGACATAAACCATTCAAACATCCCTGAGGGAAGGTGACTAAAGTCCACTGTCGATCCTCCTATATAAAAGTAAACTGTCCTTGACTCTCTGGAGCCCTATCCATGGAGAAGAAGGTACCAGCCAAGTCCATCACGTAGGGCATTGCCCCAATTGCAGTGTGCGGCAATCTACGCAATCCACTACAGCCAGCACTGCAAAGTATAGCGGGGGAGTCACTTTATTCAGTTCTCTGCAATCTAGTTAGTTGCAATGTTCTTCCAGGTCTCCCCACCGGTCACACTGGAGAATTGCAGGGGCTGTGTGTGGGCCAGATGATCCTTATCTTCTCCAGCCACAACACTATCAGTCCAATCTCCCTAAGATGCACTCTGGTACAGGAGAGAGTCCCCTGCCACACAGAGGCAGCTTAACCCCCACCTGTCTACATCAGCAACTGGGCCCGCACATTCAGTCAGGCCACTACAGAGCAAACTGCAGTCCACATCAGCGAGTTCAACATGTGGCCTCAGGGCTCCCCAACCAGGTGTCTCAGCCTATACCTCAGTCTAGGAGAGCAAATTCCTTTCTCTAGTCCAGGAGGAGTGCCTTCCCTCCTCACTCCCAGGATCACTGCTCCACCAGCAGCTGCCTCCCAAGGGCCAACAGCATGTCACTGGGCTGCTGATTTATAATCTCCCTTTTAATCCTTGCAGCCAGCAGAACCCTGTCAGAGGGGCTGCTGCAAGACTCATTACTCATGGGCAGCAGTTCGGGTGCCCAGCTCCTGCTTTCACCTGCCCTTGTTCTGGGCAATGGCTCCCTGGCAGCTGCCACTGCAAAGTTCATCTCTGCCTTCGCCTGCACCGGGATGGGCTCCTGAAGGCTTAGTCTCTTTTAAGCCCCGCTGCTCCCTGCTGCTTCTGGGGGATCTGGTCTGGCAGGGACCTCAGTGTCTTCTCTTCCACCACCAGCGTCACCAAGTCCTGTTCCCAAGACATCAGGACCTCCGCTACCAGATACCATAGCCCAGTCAGAGGAAACATGACCGGCTGGGCAGAGGAGACACTTACCCCTAAATCCTGTTTCTGACACCAACTGTGGGGAGTCCTTATTCCTCAATCCTCTGCACACTTCCGGATCCTGCTTACTGTGCTAATTGTTGGGAGCATCACTCCTTCATCATGCCGATTACACCAACTGTTGGGTCTGAGTCCCTCTACCAGGGACTTGACCTCCTTGGATGCTGGGTAGTAAGTAGACTGAGAGGATATGAGAAGTCATCCTAATATATAAAAGGTCAGGATTGTAACCACTGATCACTACCGAAGGCTGACCAACCCAGAAGTTCTTCAGTCAGCACTGGGTTGCCGTGGCGACCCAGCACTGACTGTCCCACTGCAGCCTGGTGACCCAGCACTGACTGCCCAGGGGGCTGAGACCCAGAGAGAGAGGCAGGGTCTGATCCGCAGCCTCAGTGGCAGCTGTTGATCAGTACTTGCCTTTCTTTTTCTCCCTCTTTCTTTCTGAGCATCACCAGCAGCTGGGCTTTTCTTTCTCTCCCAGCCTCTTGCTGCGGGAGTGGGGGGGTGGGGGGTGGGGGGGGGGTGGGGAGGGGCTTCTGTTCAGCCCTGCCTCTCTTATCAGGTGCAGAGATAGGCCTGGAGATGCTGACTGGCATAGGAACTGACCAATCAGAACTAAATCTGGGTGCTGTGAAGAACCAATGGCTGCCTAGGACATGGAGCTTTTGACGCTGACTGGCATAGGAACCGACCAATCAGAACCAAATGTGGGTGCTGTGAAGAACCAATGGATGTGTAGGAGGTGGAGCTTTTGACTTTGATTGGCATAGGAACCAACTAATCAGAACCAAATATGGGTGCTGTAGGGTGCCAATGGCTGCCTAGGAGGCGGAGCTTTTGATGCTGGCATAGAAACCGAACGACCAGAACCAAATTGGCCAGCAGAGGAGGGTAATTGGGGACAAGATCAGGCCTGCAGAGGAGGACAGTTGGGGGCGAGATCAGGCCTACAGGGGAGGGCAGTTGGGGGTGAGATCAGTCTGGCAGGGGAGGGCAGTTGGGGGCAACCAGGCTGGCAGGGGCGGGCAGTTAGGGGTGATCAGGCTGGCAGGAAGGTGAGCAGTTAGGAGCCAGCAGTCCCAGATTTTGAGAGGGATGTCCGACTGCCGGTTTATCCTTGTAGGATCGGGCCTAAACCGGCAGTCAGACATCCCCTAAGGGGGCCCCAATTGGAGAGGGTGCAGGCTGAGCTGAGGGAACCGCCCCCCTCCAAGCATGAATTTCATGCACTGACCCTCTAGTAGGTATATACGAGAGTATTGTAGCCCAAGTAGCCATTGCTAACAAGGAGCCATCAGAAAAAAATAGTTCTTCAAAGGAGCTTCACACAGTAGTCGCTGCTAACATAGCAGCCATAGCAAAACACAGTAGCAAGCACAGGAGCCATACCAAGCAGTTAAGCACCTGCAGGTTTATAACATACTTTTATACCAACTTAGATAAAAGAGGTTTCTTACCCAAATAGTGACATCAGTCTTTTGCGTTATAGAAGGGTACACTTGCGTACAGTAAGATTGCTGTGTCCTTGCTTTTGCACCTGCATCTAGGAAATTAGCCTTGGCTTTAAACATCCAGCATACTCTGGTCCTCACACTCCAACTGGCCTTGAACATCTGGAGTACTTTAATTACTGATCTATCTATCCCTACATATAAATCCCAATAACTTTGCCCTTTCCTATACTACAATTAACTTAGAACCTCTAGACCAGTGGTTGTCAACCTTTCTAATGCCGTGACCCTTTAATACAGTTCCTCATGTTGTGGTGACCCCCAACCATAAAATTATTTTCGTTGCTACTTCATAACTGTAATTTTGCTACTGTTAATGAATCGTAATGTAAATATCTGTGTTTTCCGATGGTCTTAGGCGACCCTACTAGCGGTTCTCAACCTGTGGGTCACGACCCACAGGTTGAGAACCGCTTGCTGTAGAGCCTAAGACCATCGGAAAACACAGATATTTACATTACGATTCATTAATAGTCCCCCCCAGCTGTCCTCCCATGCAGGCCTGGTCCCCCCTAACTGCCCTCCCCTGCAGGCCTGGATCCTACCCCAACTGTTCTCCCCTGTAAGCCTGGGTCCCCCGCAACTGCCCTCCCCTGCAGGCCTGGTCCCCCCTCAACTACCCTCCCCTGCTGGCCTGGTCTCCACCAACTACCCTCCTCTGCTGGCTTGGTCCCCCCCAACAGCCCTCCCCTGCTGTCCTGGGCCCCCCCAACTGCCCTCCCCTGCAGGCCTGGGCCCCCACAACTGCCCTCCCTTGCTGGCCTGGGCCCCCCCAACTGCCCTCCCCTGCAGGCCTGGGCTCCCCCCAACTGCCCTCCCTTGCTGGCCTGGTCTGCCCCAACTGCCCTCCTCTGCTGGCCTGGTCACCCCTAACTGTCCACAACTGCCCTCCCCTTCAGGCCATCTTGTGGTGGCCATCTTGTGTCCACATGGGGGCAGCCATATTGTGTCTTAGAGTGATGGTCAATTTGCATATTACTCTTTTATTAGATAGGATGTATTATATAGTATTGCTATATTTTTATCATTTACATTGATTTATATAATACTAGAGGCCCAGTGCACGAAATTCGTGCACGGATGTGGTCCTAGGCCTGGCCGGTGATTGAAGCACAAGCGTCTGGCATGGAAGGGCAAGTCCCACCTAACCTCTGGACCCTGGGAAGCATCTGGGCCCCCAGGCCCCTGCTTGCCCCCTTCCACCTGAGTTATGGTGCTTGAGTCCCCACACGGAGATGCAGTGAGCACAACCAGATGCCATGGGCCAGGGCACAGCGTGAGCCTCTGAGCCACCCAGCGGCACCACATGGATGCTGGGTCAGTAGTGCGCTCTCTCCCAGCCAGCCTCCCTTACCGGCTCCTGCGTGAACCCATGGTGAGCCCAACCAATGCCTGGGGTCCTGGCGGTTGTGACCTGGCTCACCTGGAAGAGGCCATGTGGTTACAGGGTGGGGGGGGGGGGGGGCGGCTTCCCTGGTGCACAAGCCCTGTTGTCCTGGGGGAGGGTAGCAGGGGGAGTGAGAGCAAGCTCAGTGGTCACCCTACATTCTCACTGTACCTCTGTTCCCATCACCCCCACACCCAGGTAGCCGGCAAGGGGTTACAGCCCCCTGCCTGGGCACCATGGGAGGTTGATTGCTGCCACCCCACCCCAGTTCCCCATTGCAGCCCAGGACCCAGCCCTGATCAGGAGATCAGGGCCTGCTGGCTGCTGGTCACTGTCTGGAGGGTGACTGGTCGGGGCTGGGCGCCCCCAAACCCGGCTCCCTCAGTGCCTGGGAGCCAGGGGGCGGCTCTGGCCCCAACACCACTGCTAGTTGCCATCTGTGGGGTGATCAGGCCCCCACTTTCACCCTATCTTGGCTTGGCACCGCCCACTCACCTGCTCCACCATCCAGTCATGGTCCCACTCTCTTCGGGGCCCATTGGGACTGGCAGTGCTCCACTGCTGCCTACTGCCAGTACTGCATCGCTGATGGCCCACCATGTCCCGCATTGCACCCTGCTGGTCATAGCAAGTGGTTGAACTCCTGGTCAAACAATTTGCATATTAGCTTTTATTATTTACTAGAGGCCCAGTGCACAAAATTCTTGCACTGGGGCAGGGTGTCCCTCAGCCCAGCCTGTACCCTCTCCAATCTGGGACCCCTCGGGGGATATCCAACTGCCAGTTTAAGGCCAATCCCACAGGATCAGGCTCCCAACCGCTGGCTCCCAACCACTTGCCTGCCTGCCAGTCTGATAATCACCTAACCACTCCCCTGCTGGCCCAATTGCCCCCAACTGCCCTCCCCTGCTGGCCCAATTGCCCCCAACTGCCCTCCCCTGCAGGCCCGGTCACCCCTAACTACCCTCCCCTGCCGGCCTAATGACCCACAACTACCCTCTCCTGCCAGCCATCATGTGGTGGCCATCTTTGACCACATTGGGTAACCATCTTTGACCACATGGGGATGGCCATCTTGTGTGAGGTCAATTTGCAATTACCTCTTTATTATATAGGATACTAGTAGCCCTGTGCACAAATCCGTGTGCCAGTAGCTCGCCAGTAGCTCACTGCTGCCCTCCAGTAGCTCTCCGCCCACTGCCCCACCCTCCTGTAGCTCCCTCCGCCCCCTTGCCCCCTTTCATACCTTGCTGCCCTGCCCCCTCCTGTAGCTCTCCTCCGCCAACTTGTAGCTTACTTCCCCATCCTCCTGCTGATCCGTGATCAGGTCGTTATGCAGTCGGTTGTTATGCTTCATGGCATAACGACCATTTGCATATTATATCTTTACTAGAGGCCCGGTGCATGAAAATTCATACACTGGAGGGGGGTCCCTCAACCCAGCCTGCCCCCTCTCACAGTTCAGGAGCCCTCAGGGGCAGGAGGCAACCTGATGATCAGGGAAAGGTGACGCCCCCATCACACCTCTGCTGTTGCCACTGCCGGCAGCGCAAGCCTTGGCCAGCCCTGGTTACCTGAGCCTCAAGCTGCCCTGGGCGGCTGGGCAGCCAACATCTGAGGCTTTCCTGCATCTCAAGCTGGCCCTGGCAGCTGGGCAGCCGCCATCCGAGGCTTGCCTGTGCCTCTGGCTGACCCTGGGCAGCTGGGGACTGAGGGAACTGGGGGACTCCGGAGGCAGGCGCGCCTGCCACCTGCTGCCCTGGCGGGGCTGAGGGGACTGAGCACCTATCTTGTGACTGTGGGTGGCACCATCTTTGAGGGAGTGGTGGTCAATTAGCACATTCCCTCCTTATTGGCTGTGGGCACCGCCATCTTTGAGGGAGTGACAGTCAATTAGCATATTTTCTCCTTATTGGCTATGGGCGCCACAATCTTTGCAACCGCATGATGATCAATTAGCATATTCCCTCTTTATTAGATAGGATTATATAGGATAATGTATATAAAGTTATATTTTCCTCAGTGCTGCTTTAATTATTAAAATTTATTTTTTTAATCTTTATTATTGAAAGTATTACATATGTCCCCTTTTTTCCCCATTGATCTTTTCCAGCATGCCCCACCCCCAACCCAGGCCATCACCACCCTATTGTCTGTATCCATGGGTTATGCATATAAGCATAAAAGTTCTTTGGTTGATCTCTTCCCACCTACCCACCATCCCACACCTCCCCTCTGAGGTTAGACAGTCTGTTCCATGCTTCTATGTCTCTGAATCTATTTTTGTTCATCAGTTTATTTGGTTCATTAGATTCCACATATGAGTGAGATCATGTGATACTTATCTTTCTCTGACTGGCTTATTTCACTTAGCAGAATACTTTCCAGCTATCTCCATGCCGTCTCAAAGGGTAAAAGATCCTTCTTTTTTACTGCTGCATAGTATGCTATGGTGTAAATGTACCACAGCTTTTTTATCCACTCATCTACTGATGGGCACTTAGGCTGTTTCCAAATCTTAGCTATTGTAAATTGTGCTGCTGTAAACAAAGGGCTGCATACAGTACTTTCTTTCTGATTGGTGTTTCTAGTTTCTTGGGATATATTTCTAGAAGTGGGATCACTGGGTCAAATAGGAGTACCATTTTTAATTTTTAAAGAAACTCCCTACTGCTTTCCACAGAGGCTATACCAGTCTGCATTCCCACCAGCAGTGTACTAGAATTTCCTTTTCTCCACATCCTTGCCAGAAATTGTTGCGTGTTGATTTGTTGATGATAGCCATTCTGACAGGTGTGGGGTGATACCTCATTGTCCTTTTGATTTGCATCTCTCAGATGATTAGTGACATTGAGCATTTTTTCATATGTTACTTGGCCATCTGTATATCCACTTTGGAGAAGTGTCTACTTTGCCCATTCTTTAATTGGATTGTTTATATTCCTTTGTTAAGTTGTATGAATTCCCTATATATTTTGGAAATTATCTTATCAGATGTATCATTGGCAAATATGTTCTCCCATACAGTGGATTCCCTTTTAATTTTGTTGATGGTTTCTTTTGCTGTTCAAAACGTTTTTAGTCTGACATAGTCCCATTTATTTATTTTCTCCTTAGTTTCCTTTGCCCTAGATGTACTGGTAAACATATTGCTAGGAGAGATGGAGATTTTGCGACCTATGGTTTTTTATAAGATTTTTATGGTTACATTTAAGTCTTTTATATATTTTTAGTTTATTCTTGTGTGTGGTGTAAGTTGGTGGTCTATTTTCATTTTTTTTTTTTTTTTGCATGTATCTGTCCAATTTTCCCAGCATCACTTATTGAAGAGACTGTCTTTACTCCATTGTATGCTCTTGCCTCCTTTGTTGAATATTAATTGAGCATAATGGCTTGGGTCGATTTCCAGGTTTTCTGTTCTGTTCCCTTGATCTTTATGCCTGTTCTTGGGGCAGTTTCAGGCTGTTTTGAGTACAGTGACTTTGTAGTATAACTTGATATCTGGTATTGTGATTCTTCCAACTGTCTTATTCTTTCTCAAAATTACTGTGGCTAATGGAGGTCTTTTTGGGTTCCATATGGATTTTTGGAGAGTTTGTTCTAGATCTGTGAAATGTGCTGTTGGTATTTTAATAGGATTGCATAGAATCTCTAGATTGCTTTACATAGTTGAACGTTTTAATGATGTTGATTCTACTAATCCATGAACACAATTTTATTCTTCCACTTGTTTATATCTTCCTCTATCTCTTTTTTCAATGTCCTATAGTTTTCTGAGTACAGGTCTTTTATCTCCTTGGTTACGTTTATTCCTAAGTATGTTAATTTTTTTGTTTCAATGGTAAATGGGATTGTATTTTTAGTTTCTTTTTCTGAGAGCTTATTATTGGTGTATAAAAATGCCATAGATTTCTGGGTGTCGATTTTGTATCCTGCTACATTGCCAAATTCATTTATTAAATCTAGTAGTTTTCCTATGTACAATATCATGTCTAAAAATAATTTTAAAAAATTCTATCGCCCTAACTGGTTTGGCTAAGTGGATAAAGCGAAGGCCTGCGGACAGTAGGGTCCCAGGTTTAATTCTGGTCAAGGGCATGTACCTTGGTTGTGGGCACATCACCAGTAGGGGGTGTGCAGGAGGCAGCTGATCGATGTTTCGTCAATGTTTCTAACTCTCTATACCTCTCCCTTCCTATCTGTAAAAAATCAATAAAAAAATATTTTTAAAAAATTCTATAATTATGCTGTGTAGTTTCTTTCTAAATATTGTGGATAATATTTTTAAATTTTTAGCTGGAAGGAATTTTTAAATTATTATAAATTATTATAAGTATTTAATTTTCATAAATATTCCATGTCTGTGTCCTCTCTGTTTTTTTTCAGTTTATTGAGGCTTGCTTTGTGGACCAATAATATTTAATTTTCATGAATATTCCATGTATACTTAAAATATAATATTTTATAATTTCAGTGATATATGTTTTTTTCTTTAAATTTCAATTAGAATTTACATTCAATATTATTTTGTATTAGTTTCAGGTGTATTACATAGTGGTTAAACAATCATATACTTTACAAAATAATCCCCAGATATTTCAAGTACTCACCTGGCATGATACATAATTATTACAATATTATTGACTATATTCCCTATGCTATACTTCATAATGATATATATTTTAATTAGTAATATATGTGATATATATATATATATATATATATATATATATATATATATATATATGATTTACCTCATATTACTTATGCATTCTATATCTTTATTGTTTTGTTCACATGATCCACTTTGGACTTAGAAAACTGAATTAAAGCATCCTACTTCTAGTCTATGTTATAGACTAGACCAGAATTACTAGGATAGAAAAAAAGGCCTTTCTTTTTCTTCACTGTGGCCTTCCACAATTTATGAGAAGCACCTGATAAATTAAACTTCAAGATTGTTAGCTCCTCTGATTCCAACAGCCCCTCTATTCAAACTGCAAGACAAGTTACTCTCAAGGCTACATTCTTGCAAACCTCTCCTACCTGCTGTTTTTTACATCTCAGGGATAGTTAATAAAAAGTTTCCTACCTTCTTGCTCTTCAAACAAGATTCTTTTGAGCTCTTCAAAATTTTTACTCTAAGAATGTTTTACAGACCTCAGAAAAATGCTGATAAGACACCTCCCTAGGACATCTGCCAGAATTGTTTCCTGAAGAACTAGCAAACTTTTTAAGGACAACCCTCCTGATGTCTGCTAAACTCCAACCCCTCCCTTCTTTATCACCTAGCAACAGCAGCCAAGGCTTTAAAAGGGAAGAAGCTTTTGTTCTTTGCCCTTGTATTGATTAGCAATACACTGGCCCTTTCCCTTCCAGAAAAGTAAAAATAAACTTTCTCTCTGCATCTATCTCTTCTTTTAGTTCAGAATTCTTTCACAGGCTGTATCACCAGCTAAAAACCCTAAGAAGAATATCTTCTGCAAATTCTGCTTCATACTTAGCTCCCGCCCGCCGCCCTTATACCACAATTAAGTTAGTATCTCTGGAGTAGAGATAAAGCATTATTTTTAAAGCAATAATTTGCTGTTGTGTTAATGGCTGCCCAGCCTTCAGTGCTCCAAATCCTTCATCTGTACATTATTTAATTGTTTTTAAGTTAAAAAAACCCCACACAAACAACTTTCAATCTTTTTGTTTCAATTGCATCTCATGTATATAGCATACAGAAACATTCCTTCCCTAGGAGGGTTAAGTTGAAAATAATTCTATTTCCTTTTACTCACCTCTCTGCTCTCCTCTTTCTCATTCATACCCACCCTCCACATCCAGTCCAGTAGCAAGCTATTATGGCAAAACTCTCAAATCCACCATTTCTCTCACTCCCAACACCTTAGTCTAGGGCCTAACATCACTAGTTGTCCAATTTTCTTTAGGAGTCTCCTACCTTGTATCTTCTCTCCCTCCTTTTTCCCTTACCAATAACTTTTTCTCATGGAAGTCAGAATAATCTTTTTGGTTTTTTTTTAAAAAAATAACTTTATTGTTGAAAGTATTACATACATCCCCCTATATTCCCCCATTGACCGCTCAGAATATTATTTTTAAATACTTGATTAGATCTTGTCACACCTCTGCATAACATTATAAAATCCAAACTCTTAAGGGAGTCTATGTGGGCCTTTTTTCTGACTAATTCCAGCCTTATTTCATGACGCCATCTTCTAAGTGCCAAATATTCTGGTTCCTCCAGCACACTGTAATTTTCATTCTGAAACTTTATTTATGTTGCTCATTCTACTTGAAACTCCCCTAGCTTCTCCCTTCATCTAATTAGCTTCTACTAATCTCCCAAGTCTCTGCTCAAATGTTACTTTCTCAAGAGATCATACCTGACTACCCCATCTAGATTCACTCCTTCCTGTTATTTTTAGAAAACCATTCTCTTCCTTCATTACTGAAAGGTTTGCGACGCAAGAAACAAGACACAGAGTCCAGGCCATGGAAAGGGGGGAGGTTTTAATCTTGCGCTCCCGGGCGAAACTCACTGGTCCAAGAGTGGGCCAGGGGAGTTCGCGCCAAAACAGGGGCTTAGGTACTTCCTTTATACAGCCGTTTGGTGAGGGGAGGGTGGAGAGCATGAGAGATGTGGAATTCCTGCCTCGGGCAGGGGTTTGGGAAGGCTAGCAAGGTTCTGGGAAGAGGCCAGTTATCTGCCAGTTATCTTCGTCACCATCTACCTTGGGGGTGCTTGCATGGCTGTGGTCTTTCCCCCATGCCTCGACCTAACATCCCAGCCTTTTTGGTGATAGGGGGCGCCGAAATCGTCCTGGCTACTTCCTGCTGACCAGGGGCGAAGAGGGTGGGGGATGTTAAAGGCCAGGGTCAGGCAGAGGCGGGTTGAGGGGCAGCCGAGTGTAGGGATGGAGCAGGAGCTGGTTTACAGTCACATTTCTGTGATCCGGGAGCGGATGAATTTGAGGAGGCAGGGAGCTGGGGGCCCGGCGAGGGTGATGGGTCGTCGAGTCCTGCCATCTTCAGCCTTCAGCCAGTTCCAGTGTGGCCAGCGGCGGTCATGACCTGGAAGGACGGCCCCTCTACGTTGAGACGCAGAGGGCCCGTCACTTTTCCAGGGGCAGTCACTTTTCCAGTGGCCGCTTTGACCGCACGCCGGGCGGGGCTGGGCTGGAGCCCAGGGTTGGGGGCACTGTGGCCTTCGTTTCTGCACTGGAAGCATCCTCTTGTTGCACCCCCACCACGCACAGTCCCTTTTGGACCAAACGTGGCTGCCGGCCGGCCCCAAAGGTAGCAAGGTTTGGGTTTGCAGACTCATCTCCTGTTGAAGGCGGGCGTACTCTGCCTGTTCCTCACGGGCATTGAAAACCTTAAATACCATATTCACCAGATCCCGGAAAGGGGTCTGAGGGCCATCTGCCTTTTTTTTAACTTTTTTGGGATATCTGGGGCTGACTGTGGGGACCCAGGGTCTAGCCGAGTATATAAGGTCAGAGCCTCAGTCAGCCTGTTAAGGAAGACCTCGGGGTTCTCAGCTGGTCCCTGAGTAACTTCCCTCAGCTTGTCAAAATTAACTACCTTGTGGGAGACGGCCTGTAGGCCGGCTATTAGGCATCTGGTCGCAATGTTGGCGCCCTTCCGGGGTATCTAGTGGGTACACCCAGCCTGGTTCCTGATGAGGAACGGCCTGGGGAGGTCGGGGAGTGAGGATGGGGGAAGGGAGGGAGCGGACGGCAGGGCAGAAGGAGGCAGGGCGGAAGGAGCCCTGTTGCAGGGAGGCCGGCGAGTCGGAGGGGAGGAGGAGGAGGAGGCGGGGCCGCGGACCCGGGGGCTCGGGGGTCCGAGCCCGGTCGCTGTCCGGGGCGTCCTGTGCCTGAGTCAGCGGCACTGCCCGCCCTCCCCACGCCTGCTCCCTTGCCGCCTCCGCTCCCCCACCCCGGAGCGCGGGAGCCAGCTGTTCGGAGCGGCTTGCGGGATGGCGGGCGGGCGGCTCTCGTGCTGTGCGGCGGCAATGGTTGCAGCTGCGGGGAAGAAAGCGCAGCGGCGGCCGCGGGAGGGAGCGGCGCGGTCTGCCACGGGGAAGAAAGGGAGCCGTGGCGAAGAAGGAGGAAGAGGAGGGGGCCGAAAGCGTTCGGCGGGAGGAGGAGGGGTGGAAGTGAGAGAGCAGCTGGATCCAGAGTCAGAGAATAGAAGGAGCAGAGGACAGAGTCAGAGAGAACAGAGGAGCAGAGGGAGGGACGGGAGCGCAGATTGAAAAAGGCCTGTACACATGGAACCTCCAGCCCCTTCCCAGCTCGTTGGCAGAAGTTGTTAAGGTCGGTCAGGATGTTAAAATCGAAGTCCCATGTTCAGGCCACTGTGACCTGTTGTCCAATTCATACTGAGGCCATGCCACGGTACAGAAGCAAACGAGGCGTTTAGGACGCAGATCCCGGGACAGGCCCAGCTTAGCCAGATTGTTGAGCAGGCACCCAGCGGCGCCTGCGAGTCAGTTTTGGATTTCTGGTGCCCATTTTGAAACCTAGGGTCAGTAGCGAGGCCCAAGGATCAGCGTCCCAATCTTTGAGCCAAGGCTACGGACGGAATCCGAGGGATGGTGGGAGACGTCTCTCGCCGACCCCCTGGGATCAGAGTGAGGCCAAAGGCCGGAGACCGAGGTGGAGTAGGAACGTCTTCACTACACCCCAGGGTCAGAACCTTTCCTGGAAAGGTCCGGAGGGCTATGCCCGGAAAGCAATCTCTGACGCGGACCGCGGTTTACGGACAGAGACGCCGACGGAGGACCCTAGGAATCAATAGGGACTGGGACTCACCAACTGACGCTGCCGAGCTGGAAAGAAGCCTGAGGGTTCCGGGGAGACAAGTGGGGAGGGGTACCCCAAATGGGATACACACTCAATCCCCACCCGGGTTTCGGCACCAGATGAAAGGTTTGCGACGCAGGAAACAAGACACAGAGTCCAGGCCATGGAAAGGGGGGAGGTTTTAATCTTGCGCTCCCGGGCGAAACTCACTGGTCCAAGAGTGGGCCAGGGGAGTTCGCGCCAAAACAGGGGCTTAGGTACTTCCTTTATACAGCCGTTTGGTGAGGGGAGGGTGGAGAGCATGAGAGATGTGGAATTCCTGCCTCGGGCAGGGGTTTGGGAAGGCTAGCAAGGTTCTGGGAAGAGGCCAGTTATCTGCCAGTTATCTTCGTCACCATCTACCTTGGGGGTGCTTGCATGGCTGTGGTCTTTCCCCCATGCCTCGACCTAACAATTACACTTATATAATTTATACTTAGATAGTTACATGTATGCTAGTTATGTGTGTGCTGGTCACTTCTCCCTGACTAGTGCACTATTCCATTAGGAAAGGGACTTGTGTAGTTCCAGGCAAGTAGTATGTCCTTTATAAAGGTTTGTCGAATTTAAGTTTTAGTGATATGTGAGAAAACTGTCTCTGAGAAGTTATATAACTTTGCTAATGCATTAAAACTTTGAGATAATTCTGCTATGTTTTAGTTCTGGTTGAATCCTACAAGGATTTTGAGAACTTTTCATTACACAAGTCAATATAGGTTAAAATAAAGTCAAAGGTTTATAATATTATACAGCTGAATACTGGCCATGTGAGCATTGAAGGGAAGGAAATAAGAACTTTGCCTTTACTTGTTCTATGGGTCTGCATTCCTACATGCAAAGTAGGCAACTGTGGCCAACCCTGCTCCAGGACTGTTGGGCACTTAGGCCTTATATCATTAGACATACTTAGAGGGGATCCATCACTATCCCCACCAATACTGCCATTAGACTTAATCTTTGAGACAGAACCTGTTGACCCTAAGAAGGTAACAGGGAATACTCTTTTATCATGTGAAACTTTAAAATATTAACATGAACAAACATCAGTGTTATTTTACCATGAGGTTCTCTTAAAGGGAGACAGAGACATTTAAAAAGCTCAAACAAAACCCAGCATTTAAAAATCTTCTCTCTCTCTCTCTCTCTCTCTCTCTCTCTCTCTCTCTCTCTCTTTTCTTTTTTAACAAGAAGTAGGACAGAAGGAAACTATAAAAGAAGTAAAAAGAGCAGACTTTCAAATTATTTTTCATCTTGATGGGAAAGAAAAAAATCCCTGGTAGCTTTCCTAATGTAGAAACTTTGGATATTCTTGGCCTAATCCCTGTCTAGCACTCTTTGTACTGTTCCTCTCTCTAGCACACCTCCCCCAGCTCCTCTGCTAAGGAGTGCTCATTTGCATAATTAAACTGCTTAACAGGGATGCTGAAAGAGTAGAACAAATCATGCTTGGAGCCAAATATTCTTCAAGTGCCATTTTTACCCACACCCCCATTGCAGGAGAGAAACCATTTGAAGAAGAAGTAGAAGCTGCATAGTGATGCATTAAAAATGCTCATGGGATATGGTTTATGAAACTGAGAAGTTTATCATGGGTCTATTAGCCTGAAGGCAGAAAGAAATGATACATAGACAAGGGGGAAATACCAGGGTCTGTGAGAACTGAGTTGGGAAAATTTAAATGCATTTTACAGCTTTTGGAACTAGCTTGTCAAGGCTGACCCAATTTATTCATATATATATAAAGAGTTAACTCTTCCAACTGTAGTAAGTGTGAAATACCCCATAGAATTCCAGTCATTAGAGTCACTAGTTTGGGTAAATTACCTTCAGAAAACTACTCCTAAAATGCACATAGGTTTTTTGTTTGGTTTTAATTTGTTTTCTTGCTTCTTTTGCTCCCAACACAGGGATAAGACAAAACAAAGGGCTAATTTTGTATAAGGATGAATTCTGGACCATAAAAGGAAAGCCTCAAGCTGGTTAAATTTGATCTGAAAGGACATTGCAACATAATGCCTAAAACACAAAGGTTGAGTAGGAAGGAAATAAGAACTTTGCCTTTACTTTAACTTTGTCTTAGAATAGTTCTGCTGATGCTTTTTATCAATAGATGTTTACTCATTTTGTTAGCAGGAAAAATCAGTTAAAACTCTTATATGTTGAAATATCGGTGGTTTTTAGTATGTCTTAGCTAATGACAATAGAGATGATGGCCAGAACCCAAGGCGGTAGAGTTCTTCTGAGTAGAAGTTACTGGGCCTTCTTCACATCTCAGACTCAACTCGAACCATGGCCTTCACCTCTCCTGAGCAACATCTGTTGGTTAGTGATACTTCATTCCATTTTCCCAGGGGGTTTAACATTAGTCACATTATGGAAGGTGAATCTCAGCATCCCATGATCCACTAGTCCAAGCTAATGCCCCTCCTGTGGAATATAAACTTCATGACAGATGATGCTTTGTCTGACTTGTTCATAGCTGTATTCACAGTACCTAAATAAGTGTCTGTACCATGGTAGGCACAAAATAAATATTGAAACAACAAGTGAATGAATGAGCAAACAAGAAGTTAAAGCAGAAGCTCAGTAGAGTGACCAACTCATCTGGTTTTAAAACTGAAAATCCTGTATCCCAGGAACCTCAGTCTTAGATAAAGCAGGATGGTCAATAACCTAACGTCCAATCATATGAGTAAAACCCACAATGTGGGCATGAGAGGTTATCCATTCAACAAGTGTTTTTTGAGTATCTAGTATGTTTCAGACACTAATCCAGGCACTAAGATTAAGGCAGTGTACAAGACACAAAAACACCAAATGGAGCTTACATTCTGGTATAGCGGTCATTGAATACGCAGACCAATAGACACATTGTATAAGATCGGGCAGTAAGATGTTCAGTGAAGAACAACGAAGCACCAAAAATGATAATGAGTGATGAGGGAGTGGCGCTGTTTTGAATATGATGTCAGTATTCGTCTGCTGATGTGATTAGTGCTCTGAATGAAGTGAGCGAGTAAACTTTGAGGATGTGTGGGAATGAGTGTGCTAAAAAGAGAAACACAGATGCACAGGCCCTGCAACAGGAGTATGCTAGGCCTATCTATACTAATAAAAGCCTAGGTGGCATCTTGCCCTCATGTCCTCACAAGATGGCTGCCCCCATTCATCACAAGATGGCCACCACCAGATGGCAGGCAGGGGAGGGAAGTTGGGGGTGATGAGGCCTGCGGGGGAGAGCAGTTGGGAGTGAACAGGCCAGTAGGGGAGGGCAGTTGGGGACGACCAGGCCAGCAGGGGAGGGCAATTTGGGGCAAACAGGCCTGCAGGGGAGGGCAGTTGGGAGTGATCAGGCTGGCAGGCGGAAGGCAATTAGAGGGAATCAGGCCTGTAGGGGAGGGCAATTTGGGGCAATTGGGCTGGCAGGAGAGGGCAGTTGTGGGCAAATGGGCCTGCAGGGGAGGGCAGTTAGGGGCAACCAGGCTGGCAAGGGAGGGCAGTTAGAGGAGATCAGGTCAGTAGAGGAGGACAGATGGGGTGAACAGGTCAGCAGGGGAAGGCAGTTGGGGGCGACCAGGCTGCAGGGGCAGGCAGTTGGGGGCGATCAGGCCAGAAGGGGAGTACAGTTGGGGGCCATCGGGCTGGCTGGGAGGGCAGTTTGGGGCGATTGGTCCAGCAGGGGAGCAGTTAGGCATCAATCAGGCCGACAGGGGAGTGTTTAGGGGGAAATCAGGCTGGCAGGCAGAAATGGTTAGGGGAAATCAGGCAGTCAGGCAGGCGAGCAGTTAGGAGCCAACAGTCCCGGATTGTGAGAGGGATGTCCAACTGCCGGTTTAGGCCCTGCAGGATTAGGCCTAAACTGGCAGTGGACATCCCCTGAGGGGTCCCAGATTGGCCGAGGGACACCACCCCCCACCCCCCACGTGCACAAATTTTATGTACCAGGCCTGTAGTCTATGTATATAAAAGTCTAATATGCAAATTGTCCCTGCGGGAGTTCAACCGGGAGACCGATCTGTGATGTGCGCTGACCACCAGGAGGTGGCATGGAATGAAGGAAGGCCCTGGCCAGCAGCCAGAAGGCCCCAAATCAGCCTGATCACCAGCCAGGCCTAGGGACCCTACCCAGGCACGAATTTCATGCACCCGGCCTCTAGTTGGAGAATCAAACTTTGTTATTGTTTGACCTACCCCCTGAAGTTTAAACCTACAGGAAAACAAGCCTGTGTATGATCACTTTTTTCATCTGTGCATTCCTTTATTCATTCACGTATCTCAAAAACTTATTCCTAGGTGCCTACTATGTGCCAGGGACTATGCCATATATTGATATACAAAGACAACATTGTCTCACTCTTGTCCATCCTTTCTCCAAAGGAACAAGAACTCTCTCCAGTATTCTTCAGAGGTTTATGAGGTTATATTCTGAACAGACTAAAATTGTTAACCAGCCCTGCAGCCTAACTAGCTTAAACTTCTTCCAGTGCCATAGCCTGGGACATCCTGCTTTAAGTCCCACTCATAAGGCTCATCGCTGCAGCAATTACACAGTTAAATAACTGAAAGGATTTAACAAAACTCTATAGAATATGCTTTTCTGGAGCTTTAATAAAGATAAGGACATATTACTGCAGGAAAATGAAAGCACAGGCAAACATCAAAAGAGTTCTGAGACTTCCAGGTCCAGTTCCCAGGCTGTGCTTCATCTTTAGATTGATTACTAAACCACAGACATGTTGGTCTCAGGGGATTCAAGGTACAAGTTTACAAATGGTCTTTTATGTGCCACTCGTCATGTGGCTAAAATCAAGCTTCATAATTGGTTCAATCAGCGCCAAACCATCAAGCAATACATTTTAGTAAACAAAGTGGAGATGGTAATACATGGTGCATCCAAGGGTGTTTTGGACCTTCATCAGTGCATTATAAATCATTCGCTATTAATTTTCATCCATAACTTGGCTGAAGATAAGGACCAGATTTCCAGTTGCCTTTGCTGCTGTGACTGATGGACTAAATTGCAAAACTCTGAAACTTCATCTGTGCCCATTTTCTTCTTTCCCTTTCTGCTCATCTTATCTCTATCCATAAATTTGAAACACATTTATCACCTGATGAAACCTGAATTAAGCTTTTTCCCATTTATCCATCACCACACTTAATCACTGCTTAAATATCCAGTAGGCAACCCTAACTTAATATGTTCTAAATAAAACTAATATTTTTCTCTCAAACCCTCTCCTTCTCCCAGGCATCCCAGTATGTGGAATGAAAAATCATCCAATTATACATCCCCCACCTAAGGAGATATATATCCTTTTCTTTGAATTTATCAAAACAATCATCTGATCAGTTTTTTCTGCCTTTGAATAAAGGAGTTTTATTTTTTAAAATGCAGTACATATAGTACAGAGATATTGGAGATTACATATACAGTGTCTTAAAGTCAGTTTTGCTGAAATATAATTTACAAACAATATATCACGTATTTCTGAGTATACAGAGAGGATATAGTTTTTGATTTTTGTTACTCACTTTCCCTTACAATTCACATTCTAACATCAGCAAATCCATTAGCTTTAGTTACATGAATCCATGGGTTATAGTTCAAAAATTACAGTTAAGGCATTGAAACAAAACAGATTTGGGGAGGAATGTGATTAACACTTTGAGTCAATTAATTTTGATCTAGATTGGCCACATTGTTTATAATATGTAATATTTCTCATATTATGTGAGGATTGGTAGCTAATGCCAATAGAATAACAGTTAATGCTCTAAAGAGCATGCACTAACTGGAAGCAGGAGGCAGTTGACATGAGGACACTGTATTGTTTGTTGGATGCAGAGAGCAGCTGAAGAAGGTGGCATTCAGGGAGCATTCGTGGAGAAGAATGCAGTTTTGAACATGCGTGAGAATTATGGCTGGGGGACGCCTTTAAACATCACCTCTGAGTTTCTGAAACTCTTCTCATACTCACAACACATTCAAATGGAATAAATGCTAAGCAGCTGGAAGTGTATAAAATATTAAGCAGTCTTTAGTTCAAGTTCAATGATATAGCAAATTGTAGTTAAGAAAGTTCAGAGGGAAAAATCAATATTTTATATTTTATGGGACCATTACAATTAGTTTGCTTCTTTCAAAGCATCTTTTGAGTTCATGATTATTTTGCCAATAGGTTGACAATCTGTAACTACATTCAGTGGATCCTGTACATATGGCAAAATCAGCTCCTTAAAGATGTAGTAAGAGAGACAGAATCTACTATACTGTATATAGCTGATACTTTTTTCACTGCTTGAAAGTATAGTTGAGTTCCTTTAATTAAAAAACGATCACAATAATTTGTTCAGTGTTTTATACTTTTCAAAATGTTCTCCCTGATAATATACCTTTTTTGTTTTACTCATAACAAGCCAAAAAAGAAGGCATGATAAGTACTAAAATTGAGGCAAATATCCTAAAAAATGAAAGTAACGCAAACCTCTAAATGATTAAGTCCACCTTTTACTTTTCTCCTGGACTCTGAATACAAATAATAACTATGGACAGCTCCATGGGTTATGTGTGCAACTCGATTGGAAGCTTTTTTACATAAAAACTCTGGCTAACACAGTGCCTTTTCAGAGGCTGACATTATCCAAACTTGTGTGAGGTGTGGAAGGTTGGCCCAGTTACTATAATGAAGTGGCTCTAGACCTCAAAGACCAGGAACATCTCAGACCTCTCCACCCAATTTCCTCAATTTGTGTGTCACTTTCAGTCAATGAAGGGTGCAAGGTCTTTCTATTAAGACTTGTCATCATGTGTTTTTAGCTCAACAACTGAGTCACCAAGGATGAAAACACTTCTGAATATTCAAAGAAATCAGTCTTCTTCATAATTAACAAGTGCCAACTCTCATAGGTGAAGATGGGATGTGGGAAGGGCAAAATTGAAAAGTCTGAAACAGGCATCTCAAATCTCACTTATTTAATCATAAGTTGAATGACTCTGGAGTTTTCAATGAAAACCTTAGAGAAAATATCTATAAGATCTAATTTAAAACATCAAGTAAGGCCATATAAAGTCAAATGAGTAAAACTCCTGAAACTCATTTGTTTGCAATCTTTATGAAAATGTTTTGTAGACTATGCCAGGCATAGCTCTGGGTTCTACATAAGAAAACTGCATCTGGTTTGACTCCAATGTAGCTGTGTAGCCTTCCTTGGTCAAAGTCACTTAACTGCTCTTCACCATCCTTTTAACATCTGTAAAATTGGGATACTACAAGCTAGCTAGCTATCTTGCTCAACTTTGGCTGTATTAAGATCACATGGGATAAGATATGTGAAATTATTTCATGAACTCCAACCACTATACAAATGGAAGATTGCTATTTCTTTAAAATGCACTTTCCACCTAGGCAGCACATAAAACACATTTTGACCTTAATAGTTGCTGTTTGAGCACTTTTTCCAGAGTCTCTAACTTTTCCCACCATTTCCCACTACATTCTACTCTTTTCTATTGTCAGCCTAGCCCTCAACCTTCTAGGTGTTGTCTTATGCTCTGATCTTGACTCAATTACAGAGTTGACTTATCTGTGTTGACTCTTGGCAAACAACCTTCCTGACCAATTCCTAGTCTCCAGAACTCCATCCTAATATCAGCAGGTCTGTCTAATGGCTCTCGTAGGATCTTCCCCCAAAGGAGGAAAGAGACGTATTCCTTTCTCATACCTCCCTACTCCATGCCCATTTCCTATGTGCTGGCAAAGTACTCTATATGAGAACAAAGGACAATTCTGTGAGACACAGAAAAGGAGCTGGTATGCTCTTCACAAGGGTTAACACTGGGGTAAGCAGGAATCAGAAGGCTGTGGAGGCATGTGGGACTGTGTCATTCTTGGCTGTTCCATGTCTGGCCTGGGATTAATTCCCGGATGTTTTGAGAGTCAGGGGGCAGAGAACCTCCTTTCCCTTATTTATTCAGAGTAGATCACGTTCCTATGGACAGAAAAAAGAATACAGCCCAAATCCTGTGAATTCTGATGTTTGTGCTAATGAGCTCCTTAGCAAAAATAAGTATCACAAAAGAGCTTAGAGAGATTCAGACTGTTTTTTTGATCCCACTTTAAGGCAAAGATTCAGAGTTACTAGTACACTGTTAGTCACAACACACTGGAAAAATCCTTGACAAAGCTCTCGAACCTCTACACAGTAGGATTTAAAACATTCTCATAAGAAATGGAATGAAAGGAAATATTGACATATGTGCTTCATGTGCCAGGTACTGTGGAGGATGCTTTGCAATGTGACCTCCTCTCATATTTACATGTTTTACAAGACAGGTGATTGACATCTTTCATTTGCAACCACACAATATGTTATGAACACCGTCTTTCCATTTTTATAATTTTCCATTTTATTAACTCTGCCTTCCAATGGCATGATAATTCGAGGAAACTGGCCACTCTTGCCTCCCTTCCAACTAGGTTGCACACAGGAGACCTCAGTCAAGCCCACTAATCAAATGCAGCTGCATGAGATTTCAATTTGGAAGTAAGTGATATGAGAGGGAAGGTTTGTCAGGACATTTGTATTGTTGGTATTGTGACAGCAGAAGGGTCTAGTTTGGGGAATATTAAGAAGGGTTGTAGAATGATCAAGTTC
The DNA here is from genome assembly GCF_027574615.1 of Eptesicus fuscus. Lineage (NCBI taxonomy): Eukaryota > Metazoa > Chordata > Mammalia > Chiroptera > Vespertilionidae > Eptesicus > Eptesicus fuscus. The sequence goes on along the minus strand of NC_072480.1, from coordinate 8,684,559 downwards.
CTGCAATGGTAGCATTGCAGTTAAGTTGGGTTCTTGCAGGCAGATCAAGGAGCAGCAGGGGGCTCCTAATAAGGTCTCTTTCATAGCATGGTATTAATTATTGTTTGTGAAAGTTTAGCCTCAAGTCTGTTTTCCTAGCCCTCCCAGCAACTCTGAACTACCTAAAGCACTTTAATAAATTCCATTTTTAAGCATGAGAAAACTGACTCACAGAGGCTAAACAACTTTCCAAAGGTCACACAGCTAGTTAGAGATAAGATGAAAATAGAAAAGCTGTGTCATCTCCATAAGATGGGGAACTGTTTACTGAAACATGTTGATTTCATTTTACCCATCTCTTACTTACTGTAATATTTAGCTTATTGAATCATCCACTTTGCTCTAGGCTAGAACTTACAAACTGTGAATGTGACCATCAAAACTTTATGATCCTTGAGGTACAGAGTTTTAAAGAGAATTACAGTGTCTACCCTTGGCACAAGTATTTAAATATTTACAATAGTTCTCAACTGAAATGACCTTCATGACTCAGATGTCTTTCTCCAGTGGTGGGTATGCACTCTATGACTCTCTCTGAGTCATTTCAAGGTGAGCATATGTCACTGAACAGAACCTTCAGCTCTTTATCAGACAGAAACACATTGCTGAGAATTATCAGAGGATGCAAGAACCCCTGGACTTCTAATGACTCAGAAGGGAGTCAGGAGGGTGGAAGTGAGACATTTTACAATATCCTGTTCTGCTCCTATGTGATTTTCACAGCTGTCTTTTTGTACTTTTCAACACCAACATCTCAATGTGATGATGAAGCAACTGGTCCTTTTGGGAACACACATTTAGAGGAATAAAGGGATACGCAAGCAATAGATAGACTGTCAGAAAAGAAAGTCCCCAGAGTGAAAATGTTCCTTGTGACTAGGCGTATGGAGCAACTGCTGAATCCCATCCTACCTGATGGTATGTTCAAAACATGAAATTGGCTTTGATGTCCTTCTAAGGAACAACACTGGGAAGAAAATCTATTGAATAAAAAATCATTACAAATCAAAAGTAAATATTTGTAAATTATCAGCTTTTCCCCATTGTCTGTTTCTTCTGTTGTACATGCTGCATGGATCTCAGCACAGTGTGCTTTAATAGTAGGTCTGAAATACATTATTTACTAACTGACTTTCTTACCTGCCTCATTAGAATAACCCTCACAAGCAATTACATTTGTATTTTATTTTGATTCTAAGCTACTGCAATTACAACTAGATTTTAGTTTGATCCCAAGATTTTACTATGGAAATTGAATACAGTTGTGTATGATTGAAAGTTTTACAATAAGAATTCTATGTACAGAGCCATACAGGTTAAAAATAGAATGTGTGCAAACCACTGACCTGAATCAGATTTTTAGCACCAGATTTTTAGTAGGAGAATTCTTAATCTAAATGAAGTCTTATTCAAAACTCCAAAATATAAAATAGATATAAGGCATATTTTTAAGCAAGGCTGTACATTTAAAATGTGTAAAATTTATTTGCTTTTACGTTGATCAATGAGAACACAGTGAAGCCATCTTCACAGACACAAAATTTCGAGATCAAGAATGTGATTGACAGTTACAGTTATATATAAATATCCACATCTAATATATGCCTGTATACTTTGTATTGCACAGTAATGAGAAAAAAATACAATTTACACAGATAGGCATTATAATTGTGGAAATTTTAATAGCTTGATTTGAAACCTGAAAATATATCGTAGTAATCTAATTCTAAAACTTTAAGTAAGAGTACTATAAAATTGTGTTTCAAAGTTGAACTTTATGAATTTAAAAGTCAAACAAACAAAAAGCACCCAAAACTTACAAGTTCCAAAAATATCTATGATACAGTTTCATTGTGATGCAACCTCCCATATATTTCTTTGTTATGACACAATTCAAGATTATTCCCTGACCCTGTAGTTTAGGTTCAAAAAACATACTGTAGAAGAATTTAATCCAGGCTCAGATTTGTAGGCAGGGACTGGAGTGGGCTTATGGAGATTGAAGTAACCAGAAGATTTCTTCTCTGGTTCTCAGACCTTATTATTATAGAAGTCCTGAAAAGTCTGATGATAATGCATGATTTTAAGCTGAAAGAAACCACAGAAATAATTTCTTTAAATATTCTCATTTTGGAAGTAAGTAAATTGAGGCTAAAATTATTAATTACTTGTACAAAATTATAGTACTACAGCAGTGCTGCTGAGACTCATATGCCATTCTTCTGACCCCTGGTCTGCTGCTCATCCCATTACAGCTAAGTTGTAGGAACATAGAGTATTGAGAGAAAGAGAATACTAGTTTTTATAATAATCTACAGAATGATACCCTATAATCCAGTTGTCTTTGAAGCTCAGCTAACATCAGCTATTTTCCCTTTTGTCCTTCACTAAGGAAGGAACCACCATGGTTCCCAGTGTAGCAAACATCTATATTAATAAAAAGGTAATATGCTAATTAGACCGGGTGACCGGACATCTTCTGGACGTCCAACTTCCTTCTGGACAAAGCCACGGTGGTGGGGGCTGATGCAGAGGTTGTTAGGGGTGATCAGGCCGGCAGGGGAGGGCAGTTGGGGGCCATCAGGCCAGCAGGGCAGGGCAGTTGGGGGCGATCAGGCAGGCAGGCAGGCAAGCAGTTAGGAGCCAGCAGTCCCTAGATTGTGAGTCAGACATCCCCCAAGGGGTCTCAGACTGGAGAGGCTGCAGGCGAGGCTGAGGGGACCCCCCCACCATGCACAAATTTTGTGCAGCAGGCCTCCAGTGATTCCGATGTTGATGAATCTCCTGGGAGGGAGCACAATCTCATCACAGTCTGACATTTAGATGGGCCACAAATTCTACCAACATTCTAACATTAAAATCATCGAGAAACGTCTAAACTTGCTTTGAAAAAACTATCAGTAAAGCCTAATTTAGGGATAAGCCAGAGCTAGCTAAGTCTCCCTTTCTTCTTGATTTTACTGTTTTAAAAATAAAAGAAATTGTTAGAGGAGAGATCTGTATCCTAGGATTTTTAGAGAAAAAAAAAATACAAGCTATTTTCCAAAATATTGTAAATTGCCAGATTATTCTATCGGCTAGTCCAGCACACATTTAAATAAAAACACTAGACAGTATCTTTAGTGATTGTATTTCAGATTGTTCTTGGTAAGATTTAGGGAAATTCTGTCTGAAGGTGAAATTTTAGCATGGTTGAAAGGAGCATTTTACAAATGAAAAAATATTAATATGTTAGTTACTGGAAAAAAGAGGAAGAAACAGTGTCTGGTAAGCTTGGGATAGTAACTATAGCTTTCAAGTAATAAATAAGGAGTTGAGATGGCTAATTATTATCCAGGAGATGTCATTAAAATATTAGCTCATAAAGTTCAATTACAGAGTGCAAGCCTCTGCAAAACTTTATATTTCTCTACACATTTAGACTTTAAAAGTTACTTTTATTTATTAATTATTATTATTATTGCTAGAATGTAATATGACATTGCATAACTAGGCTGAGTGAATCTCAGCACTTCTAAATATGGTCTTGTACTACTTTTCATGAAGGAGTCTACATATATAAAATGCCAGCATCCATAACTACCAGAACAACTGATTACCAGTCACTATGATGCCCACTGTGGCCAGCAGACTGGCCTGAGCAGGGGGTGGGGCCAACATCCTGTGGCCCCACCCCCCGACCGTCCCACCCCTGATCAGCCCACCCCACCATGATAGGCCCACAGTCCCTCTCCCAGGCCAGCCCCACCCCTGATTGCACCCCCCACCCCAATAGGGGGTGGGGCCAGCTGACCAACCTCCCACAGCCCTTCTCCTGATTGGCCCACAGCCCCTTCCCCTGGCCGACCACACCACTGATCACCTTCCCCACCTCAATAAGGGGTGGGGCCAGCTGGCCAACCTCCTGAAGCCCCTCCCCCCAATCGGCCCCACCCCTGATTTCCTTTCCCACCCCAATAGGGGGCAGGGATGGCCAGTCAACCTCCTGAAGCTCCTCTCTCAGCTTCCCTGCCCCTGATAGCACCCTCCACCCCAATCAGGGGCAGGGCTGGCTGGTCAACCACCTTTGGCCCCTTCTCCAAGCCACTGGCCCCCTGTTGGCACCCCCCACCCCATTTGGGGGTGAGGCCAGCTGGCCCACTGCCCATAGCCCCTCCCCATGGCTGGCCCTGGTCCCAATTGGCCCCCCAACCCCAATCGGGGGGACAGAGCCTGCCAGCCAAAAACCCACAGCCAATCCCCCAGGTGGCCTGGCCCAATTGGGGTGGGTCAGCTGGCCAACCTCCCATCATCTCCTCCTCTTGACAGGCCCAGCCCTGATTTGCCCAACTGGGGTCCAGCCAACCAGACCCCACTCACACATGAATTTGTGCACTGGGCCTCTAGTCTATAATAATAAAAGTGTAATATGCTAATTAGACCAGACAGCCGAACGACCTTCCAGATATCATTCCAGAAGTCCTTCCTGAGGGAGCCATGGCAGTGGAGGCCGAGGCAGAGGTAGTTAGGGGTGATCAGGCAGGCAGGCAAGCAGTTAGGGACGATCAGGCAGGCAGGCAGGCAGAGTGGTTAGGGGCGATCAGGCAGGCAGGCAAGTGGTTAGGGGAATCAGGCAGACAGGCTAGTGGTTAAGTGCAATCAAGCAGGCAGGCAAGCAGTTGGGGCAATCAGGCAGGCAGGCAGAGTGGTTAGGGGTGACCAGGCAGGCAGGCAGGTGAGTGGTTAGGATCCAGTGGACCCAGATTGTGAGAGGGATGTCCGACTGCCAGTTTAGACCCCTGTGTGTCCCAGATTGCGAGAGGTTGCAGGCTGGGCTGAGGGACCCCTCCCCGTGCACGAATTTCATGCACCAGGCCTCTAGTCTACAATAACACCAAGTCATAAGAACAAATACCAAGTATGCCCCACACTCTTAATAATGCAATCATTAACTTCATTTTTCACAATTGTTAGAATCAATTAAAAGATCTTCTAGACAAAAATCAACAAGGAAATAGCTGCCTTAAATGCCACACTATACTAGATGGATTTAATGGATATTTTCAGAGCATTTTACCCCAAAACAGCAGAATATACATTCTTTTCAAGTTTACATGAACATTTTCTAGGATAGATCCTATATTAGGACACAAAAAAGTCTCAATAAATTTAAGGAGATTGAAATCATATCAAATATCTTTGACCATAATAGTATGAAACTATAGATCAATTAAAAAAAAAAAACACACCCTGAAAATCACAAACACATGGAAGCTAAATAACATGTTACTGAACCATAAATGGGTTAACAATGAGATCAAGGAAGAAATCAAAAGATACCTTGAGACAAAGGAAAATAAACACACAACAACCCAATATCTATAGAAGACAGGAAAAAGTAGTCCTAAGAGAAAAAAATAACAGGCCTACCTCAAAAAGCAAGAAAAATCTCAAAAAAAAAAAAAAAAAATCTACCCTTACACCTAAAGGAACTAGAAAAAGAATGACAAACATAGCCCAAACTGAGTAGAAGAAAGAAAATAATAAAGATTAGAGTGGACTACAACAAACTAAAAACTTTTTGCACAGCAAAGGAAACCATCAACAAAATGAAAAAACAACAGCAATCCCTTTTCTGGGTATTTAGACAACTATATTCAAATACTAATTCAAAAGAATATATGTATCATTATGTTTATTGCAGCATTATTTATAGTAGCCAAGATATGGAAGCAAACTTTGCCCAAATGCATAAACAGGGTATGTATATATGGTGAAATTTTACTTGGCCATAAAAAAATAAAGAAATCTTACCATTTGTGACATTTATGGACCTAGTGGGTATTATGCTGGTGAAATGTCAGACAGAAAAAGACAAATACTATATGATTTCATTTACATGTAGAATCTAAAAAAACAAAATAGAAAACAAAATAAACAACCAAAAAACAAACTCATAGAAACAAAGGGATGGTTGCCAAGTATGAGAGCTGTTGGGGAGCTGCCTGAAAAAGGTGAATGGCATAACAAGTACAAATGGGCAGTTACAAAATAGTCAGAAAGCTATATATACAGCATGGGGAATATAGTCAATATTATTGAAATAACTAAGTATGATGTCGGGGGTGTACTAGACTTACTAGGGTGATCACTTTGAGGTCTTCATAGAGGATGCAGTATCCTGGAAAGTATTATTTCTGTGGAATTAAACCCACTTCCACCAGCAAGAGGTGGGGACATAGAGGACACCACAATGATAACAGATGGCGACTCAACGGGACTAAGGAGAAAATAATTGGCTCATGAGAAACATCCCTCTCTGCTCCTTCCCTATGAAAGGGCCTGCAGCTTCCAGGCCTGCCACTTTGACCTGCATCTGGCCCCCACACAGAAGGGAGAAAACCTGGAAAAGCTGACCAGTATTATGGTGAGATGAAACCTCGCCTCCCTAGGCTGGGAGTTTTATCATTAATTTATCTCTTTCTATCCTGTCCTGGTTCCTGTGTGGTTTTTTTGTGGCTGTATCTCAGCCCTTCACTGTTTCTGGCATTGCTGGAGATGCTGAAGCTTGGGCCGGCTTCCTCTCACCCAGTGCAGCTCCAGGAGCCTGGCACACAGCATCCAAAGTGTGGGCTGGGAGGGAATGGCCACAGGAGATGCCTCCGTAAGTCGCCCCAGGGCCATGGGGCCAGTGCATGCAAAGTGTTGAATGTGTGCACATGTTTGGAACTTGCCAGGTGCCTGCGCCCAGCCAGAAATCACAGGCTGCTAAGACTGCCCTAGCCTCTGGGTGCTTAGGGTGTGGCTCCCAGCCTAGCACCAAGCCCCAAGACCTTTCTTGCAGCTTCTACCCTTGCAGTGGAGGTGGCTGCTTCCCTGTGACACAGGCCTCATTGCATGACAAGGCTATGGAATTTCCTCTTTGCAGGCAGGCGGTTGTACAGGATGGAGCCCTGCAGGCTTAGGTCAGGGCATCTCAGATCTCCTGGCTATGTGCTCAGAGAGGGAGGGAGCACTGGTTAGCTGGAGCAAATTCCCTTGGCAACCGGGTTTGTTTATAAGGGTTGGGAGTTGCAGCTGCCACTGGAAACTGCTAGCAGAATCCCACCCCTACTAGCCCAAATTGCTACAGCCTGGTCCCACCTTCTTCTCTTGATGGGAGGCAGGAGTTGCAGCCACCCCTGGCAACCGCTTGTAACTGGGACAGTAGAGCCACCACAGCTAGGCAACCCTGGTAAATTTTAGTTTCTATTGCAATTGCAACTGCTATATATTTTGGCTCATGCACATACTGATACTTGTTTGTTAATGTTTCCATAGATAAAACTATATAAAGAAAAACCTCAAATATACAGGTGCTCAGGAAAATTAAAGATCCTTATAACTAATCTTGGAAACTGACTAAATGTTTATTAATATCCCTTAAAAAAGATAATTTAACCCCAGGACCCAGGTGTTAAATCTCTGTCCAGCAAGTTAATAGGGAATGTTCTTTCTTCCCTCCTCTAGCCCAGTTAAAGGCCAGAAATTGTTTACCCAAGACAGGAAAGGATAAAACCTTCAGTAAAGTTAGAGGCCATCACAATATCTCATGAGGAGGAGTTAGCAGGGTTAACAAACCTCCACACCTAAGCAAAATTGCATTGCCACTATTTGCCACTTCAGGAAGAGTCTCATTCCTCAGCATTTGTCTATAGTCCAAAGAGACTTCAGCCTATGGACAAATTCTGCAACTGGCATAGACAGGATGGCCATGGGATGCCACAGCAGCTAAGGGGCCACAGACCATCCTGGATTTTATTTATTTATTTTTAATATGTTTTTATTGATCTTAGAGAGAGAGGGAGAGATAGAGACATCAATGACAAGAGAGCATCATCATTTGGCTGCATCCTGCATGACTCCTAATGGGGATCAAGCCCACAACAGGGGCCATGGCCACCTAGTTCCTGGGTCACTGCTTAACCACTGAGCCACATCAGCTAGGCTCATTCTGGATTTTAGTCTGTGACAGGAGCTAGTGGGTATTAGGGGTGTTCATTCTCCCTCAGCTACCAGTATCTTCCTCTTCCAAAAGGATGAATGGAATTTAGGTTTTTCTCCCCAAAGTCAGTAGGTACAATCTCCATTTAGAATGCTTGGAAAGACTCTTTTAGAATGCATAATCATTTTAAAAGCTAATTCTGGATTTTTCAAGGAAAGGATTATCTACCTTTAAAGTGCTAATACCTGGTCTGAAAAATCTTATTTGAGCCATCTCTTAGAATGCAATTTCTGGAAGAAATTATCTAAGCCAATCAGTTTAATTTAGTTCCCCTATGATTTGCTAAATCAATGAGTTTTGCTATATAATACCTGTCTCTATGGAAGTATGTCTCTTAAAGTATAAATGTGTTTGCCAATCAAGGAGCCTTTGTTTCTAAAAGTTATAGAATATGTTTGCCAATCTAGGGAATGCTAATTGCCTACTTTTAGCTGTATAATACAATTGAAGTTTGGTTCTTTTCACTCTGTTAAAGGGGCAAGTTTTCTCCCTAAGTTATCCCTCCAAAATTTGGCAATTTTTACTGAGTGAATCATGGCAATACACTTCTTTGCATAAATTCAATAAGGCCAGTCTTCATCTGTGGTTTTATTGCTAAGGCTTTGACTGGAATGCTAGGTCTAAGAAAGACATGCCTGGACTCTGGATGTCACCAGAAAGCCTTAAGTAATTAAGATTGAGTTCTAAAGCTAATCAAAGCCTGCTGCAGAAATGGCCTGATACCTTGCTTGGTTACATGAATTCTTTCCAGATAGGAAAGGAAGATTACTTTCCTGAAAGATGGTAAGAAAAAACTCTCAAGACATTTTTGAGGATCTCAAGGGCTTGAGATATTGCAGGCAAAGCCAAATGGAAATTATGGCTTGGCTTCTTTGCTCTGAGGGGCTGACTAAAAGCTCAATCTAAAGATTCCTTGTGTGTTTCCCTGGCCGGTGTGGCTCAGTTCACTGAGTGTTGTCCCATGAACCAAGAGTTTGCCAGTTCAATTCCCAGTCAGGGGACATGCCCAGGTTGTGGGCTTTATCCCTGGTGCAGGGTGTGCAAGAGGTAACCAATCAATGTATCCCTCTCACATCAATGTTTCTCTCTCTCTTTCTCCCTCTCCCTTCCTCTCTCTCTAAAATTTATAAAAACATATTTTTAAAAAATATTGCTTGTGAAAATTCCAACAAGATAAATTTGAAAAAACTGCATAATTGATTTGATCAATTGCTATTCTTGTGTGTTTATGCCAGTAATCAGACCAAATTAAAGCTGTACTTAATACAGCAATTTTATAACATTGTTATATAAAATATAAAATAAAATAAAAAATAAAATAAAATAAGGGCAATTTGGGGGGGGGGGGAATGTATTTCAATTGAAATCACAAGGCCCAGTTGTGAATATTAGACTCCACTGCAGTTAAGCCTTCAAAATTTTGTTTTTAAGACTATGGCTGTATATGCCATACAGATCTTAACACCTGATGACATCACCAGAGATGTTCAAACTCTAAACTGTCAGCGCAGACAATCTATCAAATTGTCACTGCTTGCTTTCATTACAGCAAAAGCCTTGCATCTGAAGTCTTATTAACTGGTTTATGATTTGCTGTGTTTATTAACCTTTGTATTCTGTGTTCTTCCTGCTGTCTTCATAGAATATATGCCTATGTCATTATTTATCAGATTGCTTGTTCACAAAGTATAAGCCTCAGTTTCTCACAGAGGAAATCTTAGAACATTTCTCTTAGCTTATTTTAAGTTAGGTCTGGTGGAAAAAAAGAGCTTTCAGATCGATATCACACACCTTCTACCAGGAAGCCACTACTCCAACCTAAGCTGGAACACTGTAGAGTTAGTTCTTCCCTTTACCACATGGGTTTTTAACCTCTTACCAGACCTTTAGTTGCTATAAGTCTTCTCATTCTTGAACCATGCATTTTAACCTTCTTGTCAAGTTTGTCACCTATAGAATACAACAAGAATGCAAGCTTGTCCAGCAGCACCATCCTCTAGACACCATCATCCTCTAGACACCATCATCCTCTAGACATTGCCTATGCTGCCTCCGAGGGACAGTAGACTGACCTGGACTTTGCAAAATCACTCTTCCCTGCATAAAGACTCCCATTCCACTTTTCTCCTTCTTTCTCTGGAAGATAGTGAGAATGTTTAAGCCTTGCAATAGTCAAGACTATGCCCCCTCTGACAGCATGAAGCAGTTACAAGATGAAGAACTTGTGTTCTGTAAATGGAGGGAGGAGGCTGTTTCTGTTGTAATTAGCTAATCATTAATATTACTAATAGGAAGAGGGCAAAGGGAAAGCCAGATATTATAAGCATGTTCATCTGGGCAGCTTCACCATGAAGCTGCAGTTTCACACTCCGCAGAGAACCCTGGGTCCACTCCCTGCAAATCACTGGAGGAAAAGGTCTAACAAAGGGGAGATGGCCATAAGTGTAGTGAAGATCCTTGCCTTTCAGTCTAACCTGGGAACAAAGATAATTGGCTGGGGTGGGGAGCAAAGCCTCTGTAAGCCTGTGAAAATTTGGAATATACAAACCCAAGACAAAGAAATTCTCTCTCTCGTTTCTCTTGTTTTCCCCCTCCTTCCTTGCACTTGCCCGTGCACTAGCCTGAAAGGTGGCCCTAAAAGCTGCATGGCCTATGGCATTGCATACCCTACATGCAACAAACTGCAGCTGGGAACACAAGCTAAATGAGCCCAATGCTGAACTGGACTATGCAATTATGGAGCAAAAACCCTGGACATTGGTTTTAATCCTAGTTCATGTGAAGAGAGGCTTTTTCCTTGGTTGGATGGAGGGAGATGGGACTTAGGAAATGCAGGGGTTTCATTCCACAGAAATAACACTTTGCATGATACTTCCTCCTCCCATGTGGGCCTCCAGAAATTCTTATTCCAGTGGCATCCCAAGAAGCCCACTTCCACTAGCAATAGGTGGGGACATGGAGGACACCCCACCAATAACATTTCCTCTCCTACTTCCTTTATATACACTCAGAAGACTTTCCTCTTTACTAAATGCCATCTTTCTGCCAGCTGTTGAATGATGGCCTTGGTAGGTATGGGCAGCATGCTGAGGAGTAGAGTAGAGTGTGTCCTAGGAGCATGGCAGGGCCTTATTTTTTTGGCCTTTTGTTCTCCTTCCAAATAATGAATAGAAATCTGGTCTTAAGTCTTTGAAAAAGTAAACTGAGGTCACTACCAACTTTGGAGGATACATAGACAAGGCATAATTGTCCAGTTATCCTATGTCAGCAAAAACTTCCAATGGCCCTCCCACCTGTTTAATATGCTTTCTTTCCCTTTGCCAAACATATGCTTCAATTTTTGACTGGTATATTCTTTAAGACTTTACCTAAATCATTTTGCAGTTTGTCCAGGTTCCTAGTTAATATAAATGTCTCCTTTAACTTATTATCTGATGCACTGGGACTCTTTATTACAGTGTGATATTAGTATGAATCAATATCTACAACATCTAGGTACTTATCTAGATCTATGTCTGCATTTCTTATGTTATTATTTCATTTTACTATATGTCCTTAAGACTTTTTTTAACCTTTAATTTGTGCAGCACAGTGTCTTGCATACCGTTTTTGTAAGACTGGATTGAAAGTCAAATAAGATGAAATTGTTCATTGTCTGATTACTTAGTCCTTCCAGTTGGCAAATGTATTGGGTTCTGAGAACCTCATGATTGATTACCAGTTGTACTGATTCAAGCTTAGGCTATCCATATTCAATTTGGACATATTCCAAATTTAATGAATGATGTCATACTGCCAGATTTCACATTGCAAAGTGAGTTTGATTAAATTACATTAAATATATAGAATTTTTTATGTAGACTGCTTCAAATTTACTTGCTTTGGGGCCTTGATTTACTTGACTTGTGGGCCCAAATGTTTAGTCTTATTAACTAGTTTATGATTTGCTGAATTCATTAACCTTTGTATTTTAAGTTCTTCCGATTTCAGAGGCTGAAGTAATGTTTTCTTTTTCTTCTACTGCTGTCTTTCTATATGAACATTAAAAAGTTACTTGTAATTCCTGTGCAAAACAGAAACAATAGTATAGTACTTGTAGCCTAGCAATTTCTCAAAATTATTATGTGATCATGTTTATCGAGTGTTTTATCTTTGTTCATTGGATAGGAGCTATGTAACAAACAAACCAACAAAAATAACAGCATTAGTGTTATTATTAAGGCAATATCTACTGGAGCAGGGGGCAAGAACTATGCTGAAGACCAGGGAGGTGGATGTAGCCTCTCCTGTCCTGGACCTACTAGAGCTAAGGACCGGAGGAGACTGAAGAGACTGCAGATATGTGGATGAGACAGGAGTGCCCTTGGTTGGAACTCTCTGTGCCTCCTGAACTTGTGTGATGTTTTCCTTCACCAGATTAGGGACGTTTTCTATCATTATTTCTTTAAACATATTCTCTGTTCTCTGTTTCTTGCTCACATTTTTTAATGAAAACTCTAAACAAAGTGGGAATAGAAGAATCATACCTCAACATAATAAGGGCCATAAATGACAAACCTTCAGCCAATATCATACTCAATAGGCAAAACCCAAAGAGAGCCACACCTAGAGAAATCATAATTAAAATGGAAAACGTTAAAGACAAAGAAAGACTCTTAAAAGGAGAGAGAGAGAGAGAGAGAGAGAGAGAGAGAGAGAGAGAGAAAATTACCTACAAAAGAGGTCCCATTAGAATGTCAGCTGTCTTTTCAAAAGAAACACTTCAGGCCAGAAGGAATTGGCATAAAGTATCCAAAATAATGAAAAGCAAGGGCTTGAATCCAAGACTATGTATTTAGCAAGGTTATCACTTAAAATTGATGGTAAAATAAAAAGCTTTCTGGACCAAAAAAAAAAAAGGTTAAAGGAGTACATTGCCACAAAACCAGCAATGCAAGAAATATTAAAGTAACTGATTTGAAAACAAGAAGAAAAGGAGAGAGAAGATCATAAGCATAAAGAAAATAAAAATGCTAATAAATAAATATCTTTCAATAATAACCTTAAATGTAAATGGATTAACTGCTCCATTCTAAAGACATAATGTGACTGAATGGATAAGAAAATATGGCCCCTATATGCTGTCTACAAGAGGCCCACCTCAGAACAAAAGATACACAGAGACTGAAAGTGAAGAGATGGAAAAAAAATATTTCATACAAATGAAAACAAAAAAAGAAAAAAACAACCTGAGCTAACAATACTCATATATGTCAAAATAGACTTCAAAACAAAGGCCATAACAAGAAACAAAGAAGGCCACTACATAATACTAAAGGGAATTTTTCAAAAAGAAAATTTAACCCTTGTAAACATATATGCACCCAATACAGAAGCATCGTATATAATAAAAGCCCAGCGACCAAAATGGTGGAACAACCAGAACAACCAGAGACCAGAGCAATCAGGCAGGCAGGCGAATGGTCAGGGGCAATCAGGCTGGGAGGCAGAGGGGTTAGGGGTGCTGAGGCAGGCAGGCAAGCAGTTAGGGGCGATCAGGCAGGCAGGCAGGAAGGTGAGCAGTTAGGAGCCCAGATTGCGAGAGCCTGCACCCTCTCGCAATCTGGGGCAGGCTCTCGCAATCTGGGCTCAGGGACCCCCCCATGCATGAATTTCATGCACTGGGCCTCTAATCTAGAATAATAAAAGCATATTATGCTAATTAGAATGACATCCTTCCAGATAAAGCTGGGGCTGTGAGGGAAGCCCAGGTCCCGTGTGGCCAGAGGGAAGTCCAGGTCCTGGATACCAGTAGGAAGCTGGTGCTGGCAGCTGGGGGAAGGAAGGCCTCCTCTACTCTTGCATGAATTTAGTGCATTTGGCTATATATATATATATATATATATATATATATATATACCTCTTGATGGACTTTAAGGGAGAGATTGATAGCAATACAGTCATCATATGGGATTTTAACACCCCATTGACATCACTGTATAGGTATTCCAGACAAAAAATCAACAAGAAAACAGATGCTTTAAATGACACACAAGATCAGATGGTACTAACTGATATTTACAACACATTTCACCCCAAAGCAACAGAATATACATTCTTCTCAAGTGCATATGGAACATTCTCAAAGATTGACAATGTGTTAGGACACAAACAAGTTAATACAAATTCAAGAAGATTGATATCATATCAAGCATCTTCTCAGAACAAAATGGCATGGAGTTAGTAATCAACTAAATTAAAAAATCTCTAAAATGCTCAAATACATGAAGACTAAATAGCAGGTTATTAAACAATGAATGGATTACCAATGAGATCAAGCAAGAAATTAAAAACTTCCTGGAAACAAATGAAAATGAACACACAACCACCCCAAATCTATGGGACACAACCAAAGCATTCCTGAGAGGAAAGGCCATAGCATTATAGGCCTATCTCAAGAAACAAGGGGAAAAAAGCACTAATAAACTATCTAACACTACAACTTAAATAGTTGAAAAGAGAACAGCAATAAAAACCCAGAGGAAGTAATAGGAAAGAAATAATAAATATCTGAGCAGAAATAAATGACATACAAAGAAAACAGAACAAAAAAATCAATGAATTCAAGAGCTAGTTTTTGAAAAGATAAACAAGATTTATGAACATTTAGCCAGACTAATAAAGAAACAAAGAGCCCTGCTGGTGTGGCTCAGAGGTTGAGTATTAACCCATTAACCAAGAGGTCACCAGTTTGATTCCTGGTTGGGGCACGTGCCTGTGTTGTGGGCTTGATTCCCCATAGGAGGTGTGTAGAAGGCAGCAGATCCATGTTTCTCTCTCACTGATGTTTGTATTTCTCTATCCCTCTCCATTTCTCTCTCTAAAATTCAATAAAAACACATTTTTAAAAAGGGAAATAAAAAGAGAGGACCCAAATAAATAAAATCAGAAATGAAAAAAGTGACATAATAAAGGACACCACAGAAATATAAGGGATTGTAAGCAATTAATATGAACAGCTAGATGCCAACAAATTGGACAAACTGGGCAAAATGGACAAATTTCTAGAAACATACAATCTTCCAAAACTCAATAAGGAAGAATCTGAAAATCTGAATAGGCTAAAAACAACAGATGAAATTGAAACCATAATTAAAAAACTCCCTCCTACCCAGCAAAAGTTCTGGACCTGGTGAATTTACAAGAGAATTTTATTAAACATTCAAAGAAGAATTAACACCAATCCTCCTCAAAGTATTCCAAAATATTCAAGAGGAAAAAAGACTTTCAAGCTCTTTTTAAGAGGTCAGTATTATCCTAATTCCAAAACCAGATAAAGACACTACAATGAAAGAAAATTACTGGCCAATATACCTGTGAACACAGATGCTAAAATATTAACAAATCAGATTAAGCAATACATTAAAGAGACTATACACCAGGATCAATTGTGATTTATTCCAGGAATCAAAGGCTGGTACAATATTTTAAAATCAATAAATGTGATACAGCACATAAGCAAAATGAAAGATAAAAATCACATGATCATATCATAGATGCAGAAAAAGCATTCAACAAAATTCAGCACCCATTTTGATGAAAACTCTGAGCAAAGTAGGAATAGAGCAATCATACCACAATGTAATAAAGATAATAAATGACAAACCTACAGCCAACATCATACTCATTGGGAAAACCTCAAAAGTGTTTCCCTTAAGAACAGCAACAAGATAAGAATGTCCACTTTAACCACTCTTACTCAACATATTACTTGAAGTCCTAGCCACAGAAATCAGACAAGAACTCATAAAAGGCATCCAAATTAGAAAAGATGTCTGTAGTGAGCACATGTGAGAGTGACCTTTTGTACCAGGACTCCTAACCAGCCCCCCAGGACCCAGCATCCCAAGATCTGGCTCCAGAGTCCCACAGTGAGTACAAGCATGGGGGCCCCCAGGCCCCAACCCTGCCCCAGGCACTAGAACCATGCTGCCAGTCTGACCCAGAGCCACTCAGCACCTGTTCCACCCTGAGCCCTGGGACCTGCTGCTGGGGCAACCTGGAGCAATCCAGTGTGCAACCCAATCTGGGCCACAAGAAAACAAGGCCTATGTGATCCAGAGCAGCCCACACCCACTCCACCTTGGTCCCTGGGACAGTCTGGCTTGGGTTATCCACAGAAACCCAGTGTGCACCCCATTCTGGGCTATAAGAGAGCATTGCCAGGGTGGCCTGGAGCAATCTGGTGTGCTCAGCCAGAGGCCAAAGGATTACGCTGCAAGTATGCTGCCAGAAGGACCTAGAATGCCACCCTTCCATGGGCGCTGAGACCACACAGCAAATTGCAAGAGGGCTCTGGGTCCCCACAGGAAGTCACACACCAGAGATACTGTGCACATGCACCCACAACCTCAAACATCTGAAGCAGACAACTGAGGGACTAGATCCATGGGAAGAGGGAATACAACTCAGAGAACAGTCAATAAAGGCATGAGATTCAAGGCAGACCTAGCCTCTGGTCTAATGATTTCTGGACCATTTGCCTTCAACTTCTCAAACCCCAAGGATTGTGCCCAGGGCCAGAAATAGATGGCAAAATGGGGAGACAAAGAAATAACTCCCCAAGGAAAGAAAAGGAGGAATCATCAGAAAAGAAATTAAATGAAGTGAAGGTAAGCAATATGTCAGAGAAAAAACTCAGAGTAAGGGTTATAAAGTTCTTAAACTTGCAGGATGAGAAAATCAACAACACATGTAAGCATCAAAGAGAATGAAGAATGATATAGCAGCAAAAAAAAAAAAAGACAAAGGAAGGTTTAGAAAGTATACTAGAAGAAGTGAAGGAATGAATCAGTGAGAGAAAACACACCCAATCTGAACAGCAATTGGAGAAAAACAATTTAAAAGCAGAAGAGTTTAAGGGGCTTTTGGAACAAAATGAAATGAAGTAATATCCATATAATAGGATTGCCAGAAAGTCAAGAAGAGGAGAAAGGAATAGAAAAACTATTTGAGGAAATAATGAAAGAAAACTTCCAATATTTGGGAAAGAAAAAAATCACACAAGCACACAAACAAGATGAACCCAAGAAGATCCACACCAAGACACATCATAATTACAATGGCAAACGTTAATGACAAAGAAAGAATATGAAGGGCTGCAAAAGAGAGGTAGAAAGTTTCCTACAATGGATCTTCCATCTATACTAATAAAAGGGTAAAATGTTAATTAGACCAGGTTGACTGGACATCTTTTGGTCATCCTTCTGGACAAAGCCACAGTGGTGGGGGCCAAGTCAGAGGCGGTTAGGGGCAATCAGGCCAGCAGGGGAGCAGTTAGGGGTGATCAGGCCAACAGAGAAAGCAGTTAGGAGTGATTAGGCAGGCAGGCAGGCAGAGTGGTTAGGGGCAATCAGGCAGGCAGGCAGGTGAATGGTTAGGACACAGTGGTCCCGGATTGTGAGAGGGATATCTGACTGCCAGTTTAGGCCCAATCCTGGATTGGGCCTAAATCAGCAGTCAGACATCCCCCAAGGGGTCCCAGATTAGAGAGGGGGCAGGCTGAGCTGAGGGAAACCCTCCACCCCCATGCACGAATTTCATGCACTGGGCCTCTAGTTAGATTATAAAATGATTTCTCAACAGAAACACATCAGGCCAGAAGGGAATGGAATGAAGTGATGCAAAGCAAGGGACTGAATCCACGAATACTCTATCCAGCAAGGCTATCAATCAAAATTCAAAGTGAAATCAGGAGCTTCACAGACAAAAAAAAGTCTAAGGAGTTTATTACCATCAAGGCAGCAATGCAAGAAATGCTAAAGGGAATATTGTAATAAGAAGAGAAAGGGAAGAAGGAACACAGGCATAAAGAATAAAAATGGCTACAAACAAGTACCTATAAATAATAACATTTAAAAAAAATGGATTAAATGTTCCAATCAAAAGATATAGGGTGGTTGAATGGGTTAATATATATATATATATATATATATATATACATATATATATATATATATATATATATACATACATATATATATATATATATATATTATATAATGGGCATATATATATATATATATATATATATATATATATATATATATTCTACAAGAGCCCCACTTCAAAACAAAGGACTCGGGAGGAAAAAATGGCGACGGAATAGAGTCGGGTTTGGAGTCTGTTCCTGGGGCGGAGAGTCGGAGCAGCAGAGGCTCGCAGAGGGAGTGTATGTGTGCAAGCCAAGGGACAGCTAAACTCCAGGAGAAGACGGGGGAGTGCTGGGCAGTGTTCCTCTGACCACGCAGCACCCACAGGGGCTGGGTCCCCTCCCGGAGCTGCGGGCTCGCCGGGCGCCTCGCCATCTTGCAAGGAAAGGAGGATTTTAGTGGAAACCTGACTTTCCGCGACAACTGCAAACACTGAACTGCTGGGAACACCAGACCACCGGTCCCCTATCAGCGCAAACATTCGGATTCAAAGAAACTCTTCACTGCACCACGGAAAGGTCAGATTTCGCCTGAAATGAGGGGCGGTTTCTAATCCCCGCGGTGGGTGAGGGAAGCGCTGGGTGAGGGAAGCGCGGCAGCCGCAGGACCGGCAGGAGCCGGGAGGTCTGTGCCTAGAAAAATCAGCGGCAGTTGGAACTGCCGTGATCCGTGAATGAGGAGGGGGGTCTTCTGAGCTGCTAACAGAAGTGACCTCTTGAAAGCAACTCATTTTAATCTGACGAGGAGGGTCAGACTAAGAATTTTCAAAGGAGTGCAGGCTCCTTAGCCTGGTGCACAGACCCACGGTCCGCACACTTGGGCTCTTTCCGACTCTGATTGCTAAGCCCAATACAGAGGTAAACCCAGGTGGAAACCCTGAAAGACTGCAGGGGGAAGGTGTTTTTTTGGAACCTGGGGACCAGAGCTGCGTGTGACCATCAGAGAGGCAGCTCTGAGGCGCACACCTCCACAAGCTCTGAGGCGCACACCTCCACAAACCGGTAGTGAGTGCCATAGAGGGAAAAAAAAAAAAGAGCTAGAGAGGCCCGGAAGTCAATTCAGAAACACTGCCACCCAGGGGCTGAAACGCTAATTGTCTCTGGTGTAATAAAAAATAAATACGAGAAATTAAGACACGGCTGGCCTAAAAAGCAGGACTGGCTTCCAACACTGAGGAGCCCTGGAATGAAGCTGAACTGAAATACCGCCCAGACTGGGAAAAAGGCGTACCAAACAGAATAATAGAGGAAGTGAATGACAGCCGCTACTGCACATTTTAGTCTTCCTATTTTTTAATTTTCAATTCTTTTTTCAATTTTTTAAATTTTTTATTCTCATATTTTTTATTTTCATTTTTTGCATCTTTTACTTAAGAAACTAATTTTTTTCTTTTTCCTCACTCGATTTTCACCTTTTTAATTATTACATTTTTATTTTCAATCAGCACTATTATTACTATTATTTTACTTTTTTTTTTTTAATGTCATTTGATTTTCTCTTTCTTTTATTTTTGGATTAGTGTCCTACATTCGATTTGCATCTTTCCCTTACAATCGCTTTATCCTATCTCAAAGCTAACATTATGCCATCACTCTCCTCCTAACCTTTCCCCCTTGGTCCCCAGTTTATCTTAACCCTTTCTGGCTTTAGATTTTCCCTACTTTTTCAGTTTACTCCCTGCTAAAACTTCACCCTACTTATATATCTAATTCCCAACGCCCTGCTCCAAACCCATACAAACCTCTCTCTACGCTACCTTAAAAAAATTATTTTTCTCTCGGGCCTTTTGTTGTTGTTTGCTTGAATGTTGATTAGATTGAATTTTTATGCTTTTTTAGGAGATTGTTTTGATTATTCTTTTTGTTGGTTTGGTTGGTTCTTTTGTTTGCTTTGTTTTTGTTTGTTTTTTACTTTTGCTTTCCCTTGCCTCACTTGATATTAGCTGCTGTTGCAGTTTGTATTAATCTCCAGGCTCGTGTTGCTGGAATTTGCTGGGAATAGTGGTTGTTCTAGTGGAGTTTACTCCCCATATATATAGTTTTTTCCCCTTTTCTCTCTTAGTATCATTCTTGTCTCTCTTACTTTTTTTTTTCTCTTTTCTTTTTCTTTTCTGTTATTTCTTTTTCTTTTCTTTCTTTCTGCTCTTTTCCCAAGTTCAGATTCACACTCTTTGTTTTTTGTTGTTTTTTTTCGTTGTTGTTCTTTCTTTTTACTCTCCCTCTTCCACTCCTATTCCCTAATTTGTCTTTCTCTGGTGGTTACCTTTATGGGAGGTTATTAATATCGTGAATACAATTCTGTTCAGTGCCTTGTCTGTTGTGCCTGGTTGTGTTGTATTTTATACCTTTAAATCAACGCCAGAGAGAGAAATCTATATAACCAGACATCCGGAGAAGAGAGACCATGAGGAGACAAAGAAACAGCCCCCACAGGAAAGAGAAGCAGGCATCACCAGAAAAGGAAGTAAACGATTTAGAGGCAAACAACCTATCAGAGAAAGAATTCAGAGAAATGGTCATAAAGTGGCTGAAAAGGATGGAAGACAAATTCGACAATATGAGTAAGAACCAAGAAGAAATGAAGAAGAACCAAGAAGAAATGAAAAATGACATCGCTGCTGTAAAGAACTCAATAGAAAGCATCAAGAGTAGACTAGATGAAGCAGAGGACCGCATAAGTGAGCTAGAAGACAAGATGGAAAAAAATACCCAATTACAACAGCTTCTAGAA
This sequence comes from Eptesicus fuscus, assembly GCF_027574615.1. Taxonomy (NCBI): domain Eukaryota; kingdom Metazoa; phylum Chordata; class Mammalia; order Chiroptera; family Vespertilionidae; genus Eptesicus; species Eptesicus fuscus. Next base: position 8,663,796 of record NC_072480.1, on the reverse strand, counting down.
ACAAAAATTAGAAAGATTGAGGAGAACGTAAGGGAACTTCGGGACAATACAAAACAAAACAACATCAGGATAATAGGGGTGCCAGAAGGAAAGGAAACTGAGCAAGGAATAGAAAACCTGTTTGAAGAAATAATAACAGAAAACTTCCCTGATATAGGGAAGAAAAAACCCACACAAATCCAAGAAGCTCACAGAGTTCCAAGCAAAATGAACCCCAAAAGACCGACGCCAAGGCACATTATAGTTAAGTTGGCAAACACCAACGACAAAGTAAGAATCTTACAAGCGGCCAGAGAGAGACAGACAGTTACATACAAAGGAACCCCCATCAGACTAGCAACTGATTTCTCAACAGAAACTCATCAGGCCAGAAGGGAATGGAATGAAATATACCAAGTCATGCAAAGGAAGGGTCTAAATCCAAGAATACTGTACCCAGCAAGGCTATCAATCAAAATTGAAGGTGAAATCAGGAACTTCACAGACAAAAAAGGACTAAGGGAGTTTATCACCACCAAACCAGCAATGAAAGAAATGCTAAAGGGTCTGCTGTAAAAAAAAAAAAAAAAAGAAAGAAATGGGAAGCAAAGAAGATACACAGGGGTATAGAATAAAAATGGCGTCAAATAAGTACCTATCAATAATAACTTTAAATGTAAATGGATTGAATGCCCCAATCAAAAGACACAGGGTAACAGACTGGATAAGAAAACAAAACCCAGATATCTGCTGTCTACAGGAAACCCACCTCAAAAAAAAGGATGCATACAGACTGAGAGTAAAGGGATGGAAAAAGGTTTTCCAGGCAAATGGAAATGAAAAAAAAGCGGGGGTTGCAATACTTATATCTGACAAATTAGATCTCAAAGTGAAGGACATAACAAGAGATAATGAAGGCCACTTCATAATACTAAAGGGAGAAATCCAACAAGAAGAAATAACTCTGGTAAACATATATGCACCCAATACAGGAGCACCAAGATACATTAAAAAACTCCTGGAAGATATCAAAGGAGAGATTGACAGTAATACAATCATAGTAGGAGACTTCAATACCCCACTATCACCATTGGACAAATCCTCTAAACAAAAAATCAGCAAAGAAACATCAATCCTAAATGACTCACTAGAACAGATGGAAATAATCGACATCTTCAGAACATTTCACCCCAAAGCCACAGAATATACATTCTTCTCAAGTGCACATGGGTCATTTTCAAAGATAGACCATATGTTAGGACATAGGCAAAGTCTCTCCAAATTCAAGAAGATAGAAATCATATCAAGTATCTTCTCAGATCACAGTGGCATAAAACTGGAAATCAACTACAATAAAAACAACCCAAAGAAATCAAACACTTGGAGACTAAACAGCATGCTATTAAACCATGACTGGGTTACCAAAGACATCAAGGAAGAAATAAAAAACATGGCAACAAACGACAATGAAAACACAACAATCCAAAATCTATGGGACACAGCGAAAGCAGTCCTGAGAGGGAAGTTCATAGCTCTACAAGCCTACTGTAAAAAACAAGAAACAATGGTAATAAATTACCTAACCCAACAACTCAAAGAGCTAGAGAGAGAGCAACAAGATAAGCCCAGTGTAAGCAGAAGGAAATAAATAATAAAGATCAGAGCGGAGATAAACGACATAGAGACCAAAGAAACAATACAAAAGATCAACAAAACCAAGAGCTGGTTCTTTGAAAGGATAAACAAGATTGATGGACCTCTAGCCAGGCTCACCAAGAAGCAAAGAGAGAGGACCCAAATAAACAAAATCAGAAATGAAAGAGGTGAAATAACAACAGATCCCGACGAAATACAAAGGATTGTTACAAAATACTACGAACAACTCTACTCCAACAAACTGGACAACCTAGAGGAAATCGACATATTCCTAGAAAAATACAACCTTCCAAAACTCAATCAGGAAGATTCTAAACAGCTCAACATGCCAGTAACTATGGAAGAAATTGAAGCAGTCATCAAAAAGCTTCCAGCAAACAAAAGCCCGGGGCCAGATGGCTTCACAGGAGAGTTTTATCAAACTTTCAAGAAAGAACTAAAACCTATCCTCCTCAGACTATTCCAAAAAATTCAAGAGGAAGGAACACTTCCAGGCTCCTTCTATGAAGCCAGCATCACCCTAATACCAAAACCAGATAAAGACAACTCAATGAAAGAGAATTACAGGCCAATATCCCTCATGAACATTGATGCCAAAATCCTCAACAAAATTCTAGCAAATCGGCTCCAGCAGTACATCAGAAAGATCATACACCATGACCAAGTAGGATTTATCCCAGGAATGCAAGGATGGTACAATATCCGCAAATCAATAAACGTGATACATCACATAAACAAATTGAGAGATAAAAATCACATAGTCATATCAATAGATGCAGAAAAAGCATTTGACAAAATCCAACACCCTTTCTTGATAAAAACTCCCAACAAGGTGGGAATAGAAGGCTCATACCTCAACATAATAAAAGCTATTTATGATAAACCCACAGCAAACATCATACTCAATGGGCAAAAACTAAAACAATTTCCCCTAAGAACAGGAACAAGACAGGGATGCCCACTCTCACCACTCCTGTTTGACATAGTACTGGAAGTATTAGCTATCGCAATTAGGCAAGAAGAAGAAATAAGAGGCATTCAAATTGGAAAAGAAGAAGTGAAGCTGTCCTTATTTGCAGATGACATGATATTGTACATAAAAAACCCAAAAGATTCCATCAAAAAACTAATAGACTTAATAAATGAATTCGGCAATGTAGCGGGATACAAAATTAACGCCAAGAAATCTATGGCTTTTCTATACACCAATAATGAACTTACAGAAAGAGAGACTAAAAAAGCAATCCCATTTACCATCGCACCAAAAAAATTAAGATACCTAGGAATAAACTTAACTAAGGAGGTAAAAGACCTATACGCAGAAAACTACAGGACACTGAAAAAAGAGATAGAGGAAGACGTAAACAGATGGAAGAACATACCATGTTCCTGGATTGGTAGAATCAACATCATTAAAATGTCCATACTACCCAAAGCAATCTACAGATTCAATGCACTCCCCATCAAAATACCAACAGCATATTTCACAGACCTAGAAAGAACTCTCCAAAAATTCATCTGGAATAAAAAAAGACCCCGACTAGCCTCAGCAATCCTCAGAAAGAAGAATAAAGTAGGTGGGATCTCAATACCAGATTTCAAGCTGTATTACAAAGCCACTGTTCTCAAAACAGCCTGGTACTGGCACAAGAACAGACATATTGATCAATGGAACAGAATAGAGAACCCAGATATCGACCCAAACTACTATGCTCAATTAATATTTGACAAAGGAGGCAAGAACATACAATGGAGTCAACACAGTCTCTTCAATAAATGGTGTTGGGAAAACTGGACAGATACATGCAAAAAAATGAAACTAGATCACCAACTTACACCATACACAAAAATAAACTCAAAATGGATACAGGACTTAAACATAAGACGGGAAACCATAAAAATACTAGAGGAATCCACAGGCAACAAAATATCAGACATATGCCACAAGAACTTCTTCACTGACACTGCCCCTAGGGCAATGGAAGCTAAAGAGAAAATTAACAAATGGGACTACATCAAAATAAAAAGCTTTTTTACAGCAAAAGAAACCATCAACAAAACAACAAGAAAGCCCACTGCATGGGAAAACATATTTGCAAATGCTATCACTGATAAAGGTTTAATCTCCAACATCTACAGGCAGCTTATGCAACTTAATAAGAGGAAGATAAATGATCCAATAAAAAAATGGGCGACAGACCTAAACAGAATATTTTCAAAAGAAGACAGAAGAAAGGCCAAGAGACACATGAAAACATGTTCAAAGTCACTTATTATCCGAGAGATGCAAATCAAAACAACAATGAGGTACCATCTCACACCTGTCAGAATGGCTATCATCAACAAATCAACAAACAACAAGTGTTGGCGAGGATGCGGAGAAAAAGGAACCCTCGTGCACTGCTGGTGGGAATGCAGACTGGTGCAGCCACTGTGGAGAACAGTATGGAGTTTCCTCAAAAAACTGAAAATGGAACTCCCATTTGACCCAGTAATCCCACTCCTGGGAATATATCCGAAGAAACTAGAAACACCAATCAGAAAGGATATATGCACCACTATGTTCATAGCAGCACAATTTACAATAGCTAAGATTTGGAAACAGCCTAGGTGCCCATCAGCAGATGACTGGATCGGAAAACTGTGGTACATCTACACAATGGAATACTATGCTGCCATAAAAAAGAAGGAATTCTCATCATTTGCAGCAACCTGGATGGAATTGGAGAACATTATGCTAAGTGAAATAAGCCAGTCAATGAAAGAACAATACCACATGATCTCACTCATTTAGGGATAGTAAAGAACATTATAAAGTGGTGAACAAAAAGATAGATACAGAGACAGTAAAGCATCAAACAGACTTTCAAATTACAGGGGGAAAGTTTGGGAAAGGTGGGGGAGTTTTGAAATCAAACGAAGGACTTGTATGCATGCATATAAGCATAAACAATGGACGCAAAACTCTGGGGGGGGAGGGCATGTGTGGGTGTGGGGTGGGGGGGTAATAGTAAGATATGTACACATATAATACCTCAATAAAAATATTAAAAAAAAAAAAGAATAGAAAAAATAAAGAGGCAAAAATCTTTGCTAGCCATAAATTCATTTCACAAGGATAAAATATTTTATTCACTAGGAATATATAATCCTAGATTTGTATATGTACCTAAAACATGACCTTAAAATATGGAAAACAATATTAACAAAATTAAAGGAGAAATAGGCAAATCCAAAAAAAAAAAAAAAAAAAACAAAGGACTCACACAGACTGAAAGTGAAAGGATGGAAAAATATATTTTAGGCAAACAGTAATGAAAAAAAGCTGGTGTAGCAATACTTATAACTAATAAAATAGACTTCAAAGTGAAGGCCCTAACAAGAGATGAGGAAGGCCACTTCATAATACTAAAGGGACTGATACAAGAAGAGGATATAACTAGTAAACATATATGCACCCAATATAGGAGCACACAAATACATTAAAAAAACACACACACAAACTTCTGGAAGATATCAAGGGAAAGATCAACAGCAATACAATCACAGTAGAAAACTTGGATACCCCATTGACATTACTGGATAAATCTTCTAGACAAAAAAATCAACAAGGAGATAGCAATCCTAAACTACTCACTAGATCAGATGGAACTAATTGACATCTTCAGTACATTTCACCTCAAAACTACAGAATATACTTTCTTCTCAAGTGCACATGGGACATTTTTAAAGATAGACCATGTATTAGGACACTGGCTAAGTCTCTTCAAATTCAAGAAAGTAGAAACCATATTAAGCATCTTCTCAGTTCACAATGTCATAAAATTATAAATTAACTACAATAAAAACAATCAAACACTTGGAGGCTACATAGCATGCTATTAAAAAATTAGGTTACCAAAGAGATCAAAGAAGAAATAAAAAAACATCCTGGAAACAAATGACAATGAAGACAAAACAATTCAAAATCTATGGTATGCAATGAAAGCAGTCTTGAGAGGGAAATTCATATCACTATAGACCTACCCCATAAAACAAGAACTGGTAATAAATTATCTAATGCTATGACTTAAAAAATTATATGGAGAGCAATAAGAAAAGCCCAGATTAAGCAGAAGGAAGTAAATAATAAATATCAGGGTGGAAATAAATGGCATAGAGACTGAAAAACAAAAGAGCAATAAAACCAAGAGCTGCTTCTTTAAAAGGATAAACAACATTCATGAACCTCTAGCCAGGCTCACCAAGAAACAAAGAGAGAGGACCCAAATAAACAAAATCAGAAATGAAAGAGGTGAAATGACAACCAACCCCACAGACATACAAAAGATTATGAAAAATTATTATGAACAACTGAACTCCAACAAACTGGAAAACCTAGAAGAAATGGACATATTCCTAGAAAAAATACAATCTTCCAAAACTCAATCAGGAAGAATAAGAAAACCTGAATAGGCTGATAACTACCAATGAAATTGAAGCAGTAATCAAAAAAACTTCCAGCAAACAAAACCTTGGTCCAAATGGCTTCACAGAGTAGTTTTACTACACATTCAAAGAACTAAAACCTATTCTCCTCAAACTATTCTAAAAAATTCAAGAGAAAGGCACACTTCCAATCTATTACTGTGAGCACAGCACTACACTAATTTCAAAACCAGACAAAGACACTACAAAGAAAGAGCATTACAGGCCAATATCCTTGATGAACATAGATGCTAAAATACTCAACAGAATCCTAGCAAATCAGATCAAGCATTACATTAAAAAATCATACAACATGACAAAGTGGGATTTATTCTGGGGATGCAAAGCTGGTATAATATCCACACATCAATAAACGGTATGCTTTATATAAAAAATTTGAGTGACAAAAATCACATAATCTTATCAATTGACACAGAAAAAGCATTTGACAAAATCCAACATCCTTTCTTGATAACTACTCTCAGCAAAATGAGAATTAAGGGATCATACCTCAACATAATAAAAGCCTTATATGACAACTCTACAGCCAACATCATACTCAATGAGCAAAAACTAAAACCATTTCTCCTAAGAACAGGAACAAGACAGGGATGCTCACTTTCACTACTCCTGTTTGACATAGTACTAGAAGTGCTAGCCATAATAATCAGACAAGAAGAAGAAATAAAATTATCCAAATTGGAAAAAAAGAAGTAAAACTGTCATTTTTCGCAGATGGCATGATATTGTACATAGAAAACTCTAAAGATTCCATCAAAAAAACTACTAGACTTAATAAATGAATTTGGCAATGTAGCAGGATACAAAATTAACACCCCAAATATCTATGGCTTTTTAAAACACCAACTAGAGGACTAATGCATGAAATTCATGCATGGGCAGGGCCCCTAGGCCTGGCTGGTGATCGGGCCAATCTGTGGGGTGACCAGTGAGGCAATCGGGAGGGGCCCCCTGCTGGCACCTTCCTTGTCCAGCCTGGTGCCACCTGGTCACTGACCCTGCCCCCTGCCACCACCACTGGTCACCTACTTCTGTGGGAGGTGACCTGTGGGGCAATTGGGGAACAGCACTGGTCCACTAGCTGGCCAGCCCCACCCCCTGCCGCTACCACCGGTTGCTTCCCTCTGTAGAGTGACCCCACTGGTACCTGCCTTGGCTGACCTGGGGCCTGCAGGCTGGGGGAAGCTCCTGCATTGAGAGTCTGCCCCCTGGTTGTCAGTGTGCATTAGACCAACTGGTAGTTCTGCCATTTGGTTGATTTGCATATTAGGCTTTTATAAAACCCTAATATGCAAATAGACTGAACAGCAGAACAACTGAACTACCAACTGAACAACCAGTCACTATGATGTGCGCTGACCACCAGGTGATGCATGTGGAACATTGTGGGTGTCGGCAGCAGGTGGCAGAGCATGGAACATGGTAGGCATCGGCTGCAGCAGGATGGTGGAGCAGGTGAGTCGGGATGCCAGACCAAGGCAGGGTGCCAGTCGCTGTCATTGGGACGAGCCTCCGGTGGTTACTGAAAATTCTTTGCTCCTGTGTGCCACAGTCCTGCCTGGTGCTCGCACCTGCTGCTGGCACTGGAGCCACTGCTCACACTGACTGCCAGTGCCCGGTGCTGGCCCCGATCCCTCGGTGCCGTCAGCAGGTGCGAGTGGTGGCTGCTGGCCCCAATCACCCCTGAAGGCTTCTCCACCTCCCTCTGGTCCTCAGGGGTGATCAGGGCAGCTGCTGCCTCTTGCACCCACTGATGGAACGAGCCCCACTTGCACTCGCTTCTGGTGCCAGCCTCAAGTGTTCTGCACTGTCAGCGGGTGAGAACAGGGCTAACACCACCAGTGAATGGGAGCAGCAGTGGTGGGAGCGGGGCTGCAGGCAGAGAGGGGACTGGGGGCCACAGTGAGAGGGTCCTGGCTGGGGTGCAGATGGGCTGAGCCTGCCCCTGTGCCCATCGCAGCTTCACAGCCCACAGTTCCTTTCAAGGTGCACAAATTCATGCACTGGGCCCCTAGTATCCTACCTTATAATAGAGAAACATGCAAATTGACCGCACCTCCGCTATGCCCATGATTGGGCCTGCTAGAGACTGGGGGCGGGACTCCGGGTGGCCTATCCGGCCGTTGAGAAAACCAAGATGGTGGCGCCCAATCCTCTTAGTTCCAGGGGTCCCGGGGGCGATTGCAACCCTGGAGGGGTGAGGCCGGGCAGAGCCAGGCGCTCCCGGGGGTCCCGGGCGGCGATCGCCACCTGGGGGGGCTGGGGGGGCGTGGCGGCGGGGGGGGCGGGCCCAGCCAGGCGCTCCTGGGGGTCCCGGGCGGCTATCGCCACAGGGGGGCGTGGCCGGGCCAAGCCAGGCGCTCCCGGGGGTCCAGGCGCTCCCGGGGGTCCCGGGCAGCGATTGCCTCCCTGGGGGGGTGTGGCCAGGCCCGGCCAGGCGCTCCCGGGGGTCCCGGGCGGCTATCGCCACCCTGGGGGGGCATGGCCCGGCCCAGCCAGGCGCTCCCGGGGGTCCCAGGCGGCGATGGTCACCGGGGGGGCGTGGCCGGGCCGAGCCCCGCGCTCCTGGGGGTCCAGTCGCTCCCAGGGGTCCCGGGCGGCAATCACCACCCTGGGGGTCGTGGCCGGGCCCAGCCAGGCGCTCCCAGGGTCTCTGGGAACATTGCAGGCATGTGGTTGCTGAGACCCAGACCAGGCCTCCTGCCACAGATTCATAGCTTTGCCGAGACCTAGGGCAGGGATCTGCCTCATCTGCAAAGAGACAGAGGTTCTGCAGTGCCCCCAAGATGTGGGTGGGCCCAGCCAGGGATCAAGGGGCATGGAAGGACTCCTGGCAGAGGGGCAAGGACCCTCACCCCTGAGGCAGGGGGTTGAGGGGTGGAGCCACCTCAGTGAAGGGGTGCTGCACTGCAGGGTACTAGACTGACTGAGGTGATTCAGACAAGCTCCCAGTGCTAATGGGCCTCGCTCAGGCGGCCTTCACACTTCAGAGGCAGTGACTACTGCTCCTGCCTTCACCCAAAAGCAAGCTCGCTACACCCTGCCCCATAGCAGAGCATGCCTAGGCAGTGAGTGGGAAGCCTTCCACCTGCTTCGGAGAAGCGGGGGCAGTAAAGAATGGGGAGAGAGGAAAGAATGTGGAGCATCCGCAATGAAGAGGTGCTTGAGAAAGAGGCTCGGAAGCCTGACTGGAAGGTTTTTTCTGTTTGCTGGGCCGCTGCCCCTTAGGAAGCGCAAAGAGCATGGCTCTGAGGGCTTCCTGTGTGCTCTGAGGGCTTCCTGAGTCAAGTTCCACAGCCAACTGGAATTGGCCTCAGTTTCCTGGTCTGTAAAATGGATGAAGCGTGTCCCAGTGCCTTCACTGAGCTTTGATGGTCAATTGAGATACTGTATAAAGAAAATGAGGGAAGAAGTGAGAAAGAAAAGGAAGGACAAAAAACACAAAAGAAAGATTGAAAGGAACCTGTAAACCCATTGTCACTTAAATAGGGAATATAGTCAGTAGTGTTGTAATGATGGTATGATGCCAGATGGGTACTAGAAATATCGGGGAACACTTTGTAAAGTATATGATTGTCTAACCACTATTCTGTAACTAATATAAAACCTGAAACCAATACAAAATAATGTTGAATGTAAAGAAATGAAAATTGGAGTGAAATTTTTATAAATTTCAAAGTTTAAATAAAAGCTGTAAAGGAAGGAAGGGGAGAATAAAAAGTGTTTTTCATTTTGCCACTTCATTAAAAAGACAGTTGTCTTTATGTGGTGCTTTTATACTTTTCTAAGTCATTATCTCATTTTAATTTCCGGGCAACTTAAATACAAGATAAGTATTCCCTCCACTATTCAAAGAAAGGAAATCTTGGTGTCTGGTCCTAATGATTCAATCGTCAAGCCGTTATTGTAAAGCAGGGTTAGTAAAATTTTCTGTGCAGGGTCATATCTATACTAATAAAAGCCTTGGGGGTGATCAGGCCAGCAGGGGAGGGTATTTGGGGGCAATCAGGCCTGCAGAGGAGCAGTTAGGGGTCAATCAGGCCAGCAAGGAAGCAGTTAGCGGGCAATCAGGCAGGTAGGTGAGCGGTTAGGAGCCAGCAGTCCCAGATTGTGAGAAGGAATCGGGCCTAATCCTGCAGTTGGACATCCCCCGAGGGGTCCCATATTAGAGAGGGTGCAAGCTGGGCTGAGGGACACCCTCCCCAGTGCACGAATTTCATGCACCGGGCCTCTAGTCCTATATAATAAAATGCTAATATGCAAATCGACTGAACAACTGGTCTCTATGACGTGTACTAACCACCAGGGAGCAGACGCTCAACACAGGAGCTGCCCCCTGGTGGTCAGTGCGCTCCCAAAAGGGTGCTCAACTCAGCCAGATGTTCAGCTCAAGGCTGGTGAGCACAGCAGAAGTGGCAGGAGCCTCTCCTGCCTCCGCAGCAGCTCTAAGGAGCAGCAAGCAGGCAGGCAGTAAGGAGCAAGGGGTCCCAGACTGCAAGAGGGCACAGGCCAGCTGAGGGAGCACCCCACCCCCTTCCCTAGTGCATGAATGTCAAGCATCGGGCCTCTAGTAGGATAATAAACTCACAGAAAGAGAAACTAAAAAACAATCCCATTTACCAATGCAACAATAAAAAATTAAAATACTTAGGAATAAACTTAACTAAGGAAGTAAAAGACCTGCATTTAGAAAACTACAGGATGTTGAAAAAATGAGATAGATAAACAAATGGAAGAATATACCATGTTCATGGGTTGGTATTCCCAAAGCATTCTGTAGATTCAATGCAATCCCCACTATAATACCAATGGCCTATTTAACAGACCTAGAACAAACTCTCCAAAAATTCATATGAAACAAAAAAAGACCCCAAATAACCACAGCCATCTTGAGAAAGAAGAACAAAGTTAGAGGGATCACAATACCAGATATCAAGTTTTATTACAAAGCCACTGTTCTCAAAACTGCGTGGTACTGGCACAAGAACAGACATATAGACCAATGGAACAGAACAGAGAACTCAGAAATTGACCCATGCTATTAGGTTCAATTAATATTTGACCAAGGGTGCAAGAGCATACAATGGAGTCAAGACAGTCTCTTCAGTAAGTGGTGTATTTGGAAAACTGGACAGACACATGTAAAAGATGAAACTAGACTATCAACTTACACCATACATAACAATAACTCTAAATGGATAAAAGACTTAAATGTAAGATATGAAACCATAAAAATCTTCCAAAAATAAACATAGGCAGTAAAATCTCAGACATCCTATGTAGCCGAATTTTTGTTGATACATCTACTGGGCAAGAGAAACAAAAGAGAAAATAAACAAATGGGACAACTACATCAAACTATATACCTTCTGCACAGCCAAAGAAACCATAAAAAATGAAAATTGAACCCTCTGTAGGGGAGAATATATCCCAATGATACATCTGATAAGGGGTTAATCTCCAAAATATATAAGAAACTCATACAACTTAACATAAGGAAGACCAACAATCAAATTAATAAATGGACAGAGGATCTGAATAGACACTTCTCCAAAGAGGACATACAAATGGCCAACAGACATATGAAAAAATGCTCAAAGTCACTAATCATCAGAGAAATGCAAATTAAAACCACAATGAGTTATCACCTCACACCTGTCAGAATGGCTGCCATCAATAAATAAATCAGCAAACAGTAACTGTTGGTGAGGATGTGTAGAAAACAGAACCTTAGTTCACTGCTGGTGGGAATGCAGATTGGTGCAGCCACTATGGAAAACAGTATGGAGTTTGCTCAAAAAATTAAAAATGGAATTGCCATTTGACCCAGTTATCTCAGTTCTTGGAATATATACTACAAACCCTGAAACACCAATCAGAAGGAATACATTCACCCCTATGTTTATAGCAGCATGATTTACAATAGGTAAGATTTGGAAACAGCCCAAGTGGCCATAAGTAGATGAATGGATAAAAAAGCTGTGAGACATTCACACATTGGAATACTATGCAGTTGTAAAAAAGAGGGATAGTTTACCATTTGGGACAGTATGGATGGACCTGGAAAATATTACACTAACTGAAATAAGCCAATCTGAGAAAGACAAATATCACATGGCCTCATTTATATGTGGAATCTAATGAACAAAATGAATTGAGCAATAAAATAAGACCCAAAGCATGAAGGCATGGAACAGACTGACATAGCTCGATGTAGGGCTGTAGAGATGAGAAGAGATAAACCAAAGAATTTATATACTTACTAGAGGCCCAGTGCACAAAATTTGTGCAAAGGGGAGGGGTCCCCTCAGCCAAGCCTGCACCCTCTCCAATCCGGGACCCCTCAGGGGATGTCCAACTGCTGGTTTAGGCCCCATCCCCAGGATAGGGCCTAAACCAGCAGTCAGACATCACTCTCACAATCCTGGACAGCTGGCTCCTAACCACTCGCCTGCCTGCCTGCCTGCCTGATCACCCCTAACTGCCCCCCTGCCAGCCTGGTCCCCCCAACTACCCCCCTTACTGGCCTGGTCACCCCTCATGGCACCCCCTGCTGGCCTGGTTGCTCCCAACCTCCCCTCCTTCTGGCCTGGTCGCCCCTCATTGCCTCCCCCCTGCCAGCCTGGTTGTTGCCCCATGCAGCCTGCTGTTAAGTTGTTTGGTCAACCCTCACTAACCCCCCTCCTGGTCTGGTCGCCCCACGCAGCCTGCTGTTCAGTTGTTTGGTTGTCCCTCACTAACCCTCCTTGCCAGCCTTGTGGCCCCATGCAGCCTGCTGTTCAGTCATCACTGTGAGGGCAATCTTACCAATTTGCATATTACCATTTTATTAGTATAGATATGCATAGTACATAGACAAGGCAGTAGGGTAGTGAAGACCTGGAGGGGATAGAAGACATCTACAGTAGGGTAGTGAAGACCTGGAGGGGATAGAAGACATCTATCCTTATATATAAAAACCCAGGGTCCGTAACATCCAAAATGAACAAAGGCTTGACCTACCGGAAGTAGGTCGGCACCCTGACCCAGCACTGACTGTCAAGGGGGGCTGTGGACCAGGCCTGAAGAGAGGCTTGGAGAGAAAAGCAGGGTCTGATCTGTAGCCTTCATGGCAGCTGTTGATCAGCACTTGCCTCTCTCTTTTGGTCCGGGCCTGGCAAGCAGCCGGGCCTCTCTTTCTCTCAGGCCTCTGCTGGGGCTGCTAATCAGCTCCGCCTCTCTGATCAGGCCCATTGATAGGCCTGGAGACGTTGACTGGAATAGAAACCGACTATTCAGAACCAAATCTGGGTGAAGTGTGAGGAGCCAATGGCTGCCTAGGAGGTGGAGCTTTTGATGCTGACTGGCATAGAAACCAACCAATCAGACCAAATCTGGGTGAAGTGTGAGGAGCCAATGGCTGCCTAGGAGGCGGAGTTTTTGATGCTGACTGGCATAGAAACCAACCAATCAGAACCTAATCTGGGTGAACTGCAAAAGCAGAACCTAAGGTGGGGGTTGAGGAGGGGTTTTAAGGGCAACAGCTGTATGCTCTGGTTTCTCTTCAGACTGTATAAATCTTTCACCTTTTAAGGGCAACAGCTGTTTGGTATAAGGTGTAAAAAAGTGGTTCAATTTTTTAATGACTGGTTTGGCAGTATAGTGCATATGGCTGGCTATCAGTCCAGACATAGGGATTATGTATTTTTGTCTGCCAAGAGCATCTCCTCCTGATGATGAAAAAGGCCTCCCTCCCCCGACTTAAGCAATCCTATCCTATACAATCTATCTATACTACTAAAAGGGTAATATGCTAATTAGACTGGGAGACCAGACATCTTCTGGACATCTGACTTCCTTCCAGACAAAGCCATGGTGGTGGGGACCAAGGCAGAGGTTGTTAAGGGTGATCAGGCTGGCAGAGGAGGGCAGTTTGGGGCAATATCAGGCTGGCAGGGAGGGCAGTTGGAGGCAACCAGGCCAGCAGGGGAGGGCAAATGGGGGTGAAATCAGGCCAGCAGGGGAGGGCCGTTGGGGGCAACATCAGGCCAGCAGGGCAGGGCAGTTAGGTGCGATCAGGCATGCAGAGGCAATTAGGGGAAATCAGGCCAGCAAGGGAGAGCAGTTAGGGGTGAGATCAGGCCAGCAGGGGAGAGTAAGGGCTGATATCAGGCTGTCAGGGGAGGGCTGTTGGGGGTGAGATCAGGCTAGCAGGGGAGGGCAGTTGGGGGCAAGATCAGGCTCGCAGGGGAGGGCAGTTGGGGGCAAGATCAGGCTCGCAGGGGAGGGCAGTTGGGGGCAACCATGCTGGCAGGGGAGAGCAGTTGGGGGTGAGATCAGGCCAGCAGGCAGGCAGAGGCAGTTAGGGGCGATCAGGCAGGCAGGCAAAGAGGTTAGGGGAGATCAAGCAGGCATGCCAGTGAGCAGTTAGGAGCCAGCATTCCCAGATTGTGAGAGGGATGTCCAACCATCGGTTTAGGCCTTATATCTGTGGGATTGAGCCTAAACTGGCAGTCAGACATCCCCCAAGGTGTCCCCGATTGGAGAGGGTGCAGGCAGGGCTGAGGGGAACCCCTCCCCTGTGCACAAATTTCGTGCACTGGGCCACTAGTGTGTGTGTGTGTGTGTGTGTGTGTGTGTGTGTGTGTATATATACATATATATATATGCCTAAGCAACCATTATGACTGGATGACCAAATGACCAGCTGGTAGCTATGATGCGCACTGACCACCAGTGGGCAGATGCTGAATGCAGGAGCTGCCCCCTGGTGGTCAGTGCACTCCCACAGCCAACCCCCTGCAGCTAGCCAACCTCCCATGGTCCCTCGCCCTGGCCTGCTGACCCTGATCGCCAGCCAGGCTGGGGGACCCCACCCATGCATGAATTGGCCTCTAGTATATCCTATCTAATAAAGGTGGAATATGCTAATTGACCATGCCCTCACAAAGATGGTGGTGCCCACAGCCAATAAGGAGGGAATATGCTAATTGACTGCCACACCCTCAAATATGGTGGCGCCCACAGCCACAAGATGGCAGCACCCAGTCCCCTCAGCCCCACTAGGTGGCAGGCTCACGACACGGTGGGACCCACCCCCAGGCAGGCCTGGCCGTTACATGCACCTGCCTCAGGAGCCCCAAATCTCCTCAGCCCCTCAGCCCCCCAGGGCCAGCCCAAGGTGCAGGCAAGCCTTGGATGGTGGCTGCCCAGCCGCCCAGGGCTGCCCAAGGCTCAGGTAACCAGGGCCAGCCGAGGCTTGTGCTGCCAACAGTGGCAGCAGCAGAATTGTGAAGGGGGCATCTCCTTCCCCTGATTGCCAGGTCGCCTCCCGCCCCTGAGGTCTCCTGGACTGTGAGAGGGGGCAGACCAGGCTGAGGGACTCCCCCTACAGTGCATGAATTTTCATGCACAAGGCCTCTAGTATATAAATAAAAATAATTAATACCTCAATTAATTCTCACAGTAACCCTGTGAAAATACTATTATTCCCATTTTGTAGATGAAAAAAAATTACACTTAAAGAGCTAAGTAAATTAATGAAGGCAACTCAGAAATTGTGGACACAAGATCTAAACTTGGGCTATCTGATCCAAGGTCCAGGATTTTACCCACTATATTTATCCAATTTAAAGGGCAAAGAATGGGAGCAAGAAAATCTGTTCCCCTTCATCTGTGATACATGAAAATTTTGTTCATGTGATTCATGGCTTTAACATTATATAGCACACAAATTACAGAAGGGAAAGAAGTAGAGACCATATCAGTGGTCCTGGAAGGATCTGAGTTCCAGTAAGACCTGGTATGGCCCTAAGAAGTCTAGGCATAAAGGTAAATAGCATCTCCAGTCATCTGTGATGATCACCTGCTTCTTAAAGTTTAGGTATCAACTCCATCCTATAGTAATGTTTGCCTCATCAAAACTTTCAGCTTAGTATATTATTAACTAGGAAAATACATAATTTTTAAAATGCATTCACAGGTTATCCCAGATTATCTCCTTTATTTTTTAAAAGAATTCGTAACCTGGTAAACACAGAGAATGTCATAAAATTAGAATATATGAAATTCAGCAAAGGTTTTGGACAAGACCCTCAAATGTAGGTAGATAAAATTCTGGGTAGATGAATTTGGACCTTGAAAAACAAGGTCAGCCCTGGCTAGTTTGGCTCAGTGGATATCGCATTGGCCTGTGGACTAAAGGGTCCCGGGATCAATTCCAGTCGAGGGCACATGCCCGGGTTGCAAGCTCAATCCCCAGCAGGGGGTGTGCAGGAAGCAGCTGATCAATGATTCTCATCATTGATGTTTCTATCTCTCTCTCCCTCTCCCTTCCTCTCTGAAATCAATAAAAAAAATATATTAAAAAAAAAGAAAAGCAAGGTCAGATTAATGTTATGTCTCTAGCTTTCTTAATGTATATAGCTAGTTATTAATATAAAGAAATAAGCAACAGGGAATCACATAATAAGCTTAATAAACTAGGGAGCTGAATCAAACATTAAGCTTAATAAACTGGAAAGCTGAAGCAGATATCAGATAATAATCCCTTGAGTTTGCTGGGAAACTAGCATAAACAGACTCATTCACAAACCCCAGGGGAATGCTGCTGAGAAGACTTAATCCTCTGAGAGGACAGGAGAATCTCCCTAGGGAATGCTGCAGACCAGGTACCAAATTCTCAGAGGGAGGAGGATGGGAAAATTCCTCTGCTGAGTACATGTGCAGTAGAAACTAGATGACCTAACAAAACTTTTGGACATGCATAATGAGAACCAGGGTGATAACATAGAGGGGCAGAGGATAGCCTGGGAAAAACTGGAAATGTAATTGAATTGGACAGAGCATGTGGAACCTCAGTAGGTCCGGGAAAGGGATCAACTGGGTTGGAGGGCCCAATTCAGACCCAGGAAAATCAGAAAGTTGGATTGAATGCTTTGAGGGGTGCTTTGCTCTTTACCGTGAACTAAAAAATATAGAGAGAGGATTACTAGGAGCCTCGTGGCAGATGCTGCTAGAGCCTGCTCAACATCTACGTACCTGAGGGAGTATTAATTCCCTTAACCTCTGTTAGGTCTGATCAAATAATCAAATTCATATCCCCCTCCCCTGGGAAACTGACTTTTAAATCATTTCACAACTGACATTCCCTTTTGCTTAGACCACATCCATTTTCTAAGACCATCATCTCTCCCCTCTGGACTTGCCCAGGATCCAGACCCACCCAGAGAATTCCTGGCTGAAAAAGCCTGCCTAGAGTCCTTTATATCTCTGACTCCCTGCCCCTTGGTGCTGGCGCCATTTTGGGGTTTACAGTTGACCTAAGAAATTTATAATTCTTTACCACTTTTAGCCTCCTGCGTTCCTCCTTCGGCGACCCTAACATTTGATGCCAAAACCTGGGAGGGTCGCCATGGGTTCCATAGGGAACTTCTCCTTCTTCATTGCTAACCCTCCATTCCACACTGGCCAATCTTCTCTAGTTAAGTGACGTTCCACAATTTCCCTCATCGTAAATCTTCTGTCCACTCACTCTCAGCCATTCAGCCTTGGGTCCTTCTGGACTGGGGACTCAGTCTAGAGGGTCACTCCTCATTTCTTGTTATAACCACCCTGGAATGCCTGCCCTAAATAGTCACCTTTGGACTTATGGTCTATCACTTAACCTTCCTTTCTCGTGAGCCATGCTTATTTTTCTTATCATGGGGAACATGCCCAATGCAACCCTAAAAATGACCCCTCTTGGCTGTCTCCTTAAAAATCTTAACCTGTAAAGTCTTTGACATTGCTCTTAGTAATATATTTTCTAAAATATCTCCTTAGGAAAGGCAAACAAAATAAAGATATGTGAGAAATACCTGTCCAGACTCAAATAATGGACTTGGAGCCATGAAGAACAGCGAAAGCAAAACTTTTAATATGGTCTTCAAGATCAGGTGTCTGGTAGGCAGGCATACCCAGGGTGGTTATAACAAGCAATTTATCCCTAGTGCTTGAGTCCCTCCTCCGGTTCCTCATTGGCTGAGTACCAGGGTGTAC
Source organism: Eptesicus fuscus (assembly GCF_027574615.1). Classification (NCBI taxonomy): domain Eukaryota; kingdom Metazoa; phylum Chordata; class Mammalia; order Chiroptera; family Vespertilionidae; genus Eptesicus; species Eptesicus fuscus. The sequence continues at coordinate 8,645,655 of NC_072480.1, read as the reverse complement.
AATCTTCCCAAACATCGCCTAAGTTTCATTATTTCCTATTGGGTTATTTAAAAAGTGGGCTGTGGGCTTTTTAGTTGTCTCCACCTCCCTTTGTCTCTTTGTGGTGGGAAGGCCTTCCTGGGATATGTGCTTTCTGACACATATACAGTCTTTACCCACTTCCTCATTTCATTGTGATCCATCCTCCCCCTGTTGGTTAACACTCTCTATCATCTTGTTTGCCCCGGGGCTTTCCAGTGCATGAACTTTGTCACATCTGCAAGCCGCCAGGCAAACAAACTAGCAGTAATTTTCCATTTAGGGTTAAATGTCTTGCCTTGAAAATGGACTGCCACTGATATTATTTCTAAAAAATTCCCTCCTCTTTTCTATTTACTTTTACTGGTCTTATTTTTCACTCTTGAATTTTCTGCCTTTCAGATTGCTCCAGAACCTGTTGACTTTCCTCCTCATAGGAGAGTGAGTCTAATTTGGTTTCTAATAATAGCAAATTATTTTGCTGATAGGTCATGGGAATCTACTTGTTAATTAGTCTCTATGCTAATCCTCTTACACAGGGGATAATATATTACCCTACTGATGTCAGGACTCCTGCTACAATGATGAGAGATGTAAGAATCGAGGCCATTAAGCCTTTCCATTTTCCAAACTATCCTTCCAGCCATCCAGTGAAGGGGTCATCAATGCCAGCATTCCCGGCCAGCTCATTAGCTAAAGTTGTCAGTCCCTGAAGTGCCTTTGTGATTGTGCCATCGGGATCTGTGTTATTAGGAATGAAGTTAAACATTTCCCTCCTAACATAACACAGACTCCTCCTTTCACTGCTAATATAATATCTAGTCCAATCCTGTTTTCCCAAACCATCTGGCTAGTGGCATCTATCTGACTGAAGAGCATCCCAGGGGTAATTGATGAACCTTTGTTGATCAGAATAAATGTAATTAATTCAATCCACATTTTTATTAATAGTTGACCACTAGAAGAATAAAGACTCAAATCCAACAGCTACTTGATTCTGGGCCATAAATTCACTAAGGACAACCCTCAGGACTCCTAATAAATCAATATAAATATTGGAGTCAAAAGGTCCTGCCACTGCCCTTCATGCCCTATGACTTCTGTCTGGATTCTCAGTGGAATGCCAGGGTGAATGGTTCAGCCAAGTGAACTGAGGCTCAGGCCCTAGTCTAGTTGGATGGTAGTGTGTTACGGAGGTTCCCTTTCCCACAATACCACCAGATGTCTGCCTGAGGTATGTGGAGAGCTGAGTAATTTCCAGCATTTGACCCATCAGTGACATTTAAGACACTGGTGCAAGTTGTCAGTTCTCCTACTGGTCTGATGAATTCTTCCCCCTGTGTAGAGAGGCAAGAGGAATAGTCCACATTCCCTATAGAGAAAGAGGGTACTGCCCTAGGGTTTGATCTTCACAAAGAGGGTAAGAGCAAAGACAGACTTCTATAGGTCACATTTCCCCATGCAATACATTCCTCTTGGATCAGTATTCCATCTGAGGGGAAGTGAAACCACCTGTGTGTGTGGCCGTCCAGAAGGGCATTCGAAGCAATCGCTCTTATTAAGAACCTGTACCATAAATTTGACTTATTCAACCCAGGCATTAGTATCACCATACCCAGTTTTCTATTTCTAGATTTTTCCTTAAGTATTTGATTTCAATTATCTTTATTCTCTTAGGATCATTTTTTGGCCTATGAGGTGCTAGTTCCTGACTTGGTCCCTGAGTCACCATATCTGACAATAAAGCTAAAGTCTTTTTCTCAATTAATTGGAGGGCTAATCTTCCTAATGGACCCATCCCAGAGATGTCTGCTCCTAGTCCATATAATCTTGTTGTTATCCTGGGTTCTTGGTCCAGGGCCACTGGATCAGTAACTGTTATGAGTATAGGGTTACACTCCAAATTCTTACAGTTGTCAGGTGGAATACGTTTAGATAAATGTAGCTTAGGTTTTAAGGGTGCTAGTTTGGAATTAACCTGTGGTGCGTTTGCCATCCAACCCTGACACTGAGTGTTCCTCCATACTTGATTCCAACTGGGACAAGGGGGAAGGCCTCTGTAGCCTTTTCATTTTGTATATAGGCAGACTCACCATGCCAGAGGTCCTCTCTGGGTTTATTTGTCTTTTTCCTTCACTAATTAAATGCCCTAAGTACTTAACTTCTTTTTATACAAATTGTAGTTTATTTTTGGAGACACGCAAACACCCTTTTCTCCCGGAAAGTTGAGCAGATTTGTAGTAGTTTCTGACACTTTATCTTTCCTCTTTCCAGATATGAGGAAGTCATCCACATACTGTAGAAGCTGGGTCCCTGTAAGAGGTTGAATTTCTAGTACTCTTTCTAGAATCTGGCCAAATAAAGGTGGAGCCTCCGTGAAGCTTTGTGATAACACAGTCCAGTGATACTGTTGTTTCCTCCCATTTGTTGGATTCTTCCATTTAAAAGCAAAGAGGTCTCTGATCTTAGGGTCTAAGGAACATGTGCAAAATGCATCTTTTAGATCCATTACACTGAAACATTTGTGTTCAAATGGGATTTTTTTCTGAGGAGAGTGTATGGGTTAAGTATATCAGGATGGCAGGCCTGGAAAACCTGATTTATAGACCTCAAATCCTGCACTAGTCTGTATGACCCATCAGGTCTCTAAACTGGGAGGACTGGGATGTTGTATGGTGACATACAGGGCTTCAACAGTCCATCTTTAATTGATCCCTTCCTTCATTCAAAAGGGATGGAGTATTGCCTTTTACAAACTATTTCCCCTGGCTATTTTAGCTCAATGTGTAATGGCATAATTAAGCCTCCCTTATTGCCATAAGGGCATCAACCTTCTTTTCCTCCTTTATTCTTACAAAGACTTTCTAAGCTTCTCTTAATAATTCTTTTATAATTTTCACAAATCTTATTTATTTCGCTTTAGAACAACTTATTTTCCTTTTCCCTTCAAAAACGTATCTGCATATTTCATACTTTCTATTACCAAAACCATATAATTTCTTTCCAACTAGTTAGAATTTTTAATCTTTAGACGCCTTAGATTTTAGGTGGCAAGTAAGTACTTAACATTTCTTAGATTAGCAATTCATTTATATTTTTAAAGATATATTTAAAATAAAATAAAAAACGTATTTATTAACAGGTTCAAATCTAACATCTAGATTATCTGTAATAAAAATCCAAAAGTAGGCAAACTCAGATTAATTAATATTTCAGCATCGTGTTATTTCAAAATACCTAGATATTTAATAATTTTTACTATTTAACCCAGCAAACTCCAAAGTTTTAAATTACTAAAGACTTTGGAAAACTATGTTTAGGCATATAATCATCACTGAAAAGCTTTATTATAAACCCTTAATTTTAATTATATCTATAACAACTTTGAGATTTTAAAGCCAATTATTATTATTACCCAAGGCATTTTCTTTGCAAATTTTGCAACAGGGATAACTCACTGGCCTCCAGTGGCTTTAGTGTGAAAGTACTATTTTATTTTATTTTTCTTTACAAAATGGGAGTGCTCCCACCCCTACTATTTCTGCAGCCTGCTGGAAGGCACTTCTGCAAATGTTGGTCCTCATAGGAAAAAGACTTGGGGTGGGGGGCGGGGTTAGAAAGTTTTATTTCCCATATTTATCTTTCTAAGTAGACTGCAACAACATGAAATTTTGCATATAAGAAGAGATCTTAAAAACAGAAACAAACAAACAAAAACTTTTACAGTAAATAAAGAGTACTCTCAAAAGGATATACTGGGGACATTAGGCTTAGAACCTGACCTCACACTAACCCAATACAGCAAATGACCTTTGGTTCTGAGTGGTGCAAAGCCCATACACCAGATACAGAAGATTTTTTATCTTTATAAAATGGCAAAAAGCAAACTAAGTTCCCAAAAGATAGAAAGCAAACAAAGTACATCAGTAACCAAAGTTACATTACAGACAGACAGACAAGAACTCTCACTAGCTAAGAGTTTCTGGCAGCTGATGCCTTGAAGTTCCTAGAATCCCTGCCACAAGTTCAGCCTGCCACAAGCAGCTGGGGCCCCCCAAAAAGTGGGGTGTTCCCTGTATTTAAACAAATTAAACCAAACAACAAAGAAACACAAAACAACAATCGACATGGACACTCTTATATACAATATTTACAGGCATGCACAACCTGCAGACAAGAGCTTCACACCATGCTCCTTATCTATCCAGTCACAGACACCACAGAATGCCCTGCATAAAAAAACAAACAACACACACACACACACACACACACACACACACACACACTCACACACACAAACACATCAAAGCAGAGCAATGTCTCTCATCTCAGGGTGAGTCAGATTAAGGACTCAGAGACCAGGCCAAGGACCACTGGATGTCTCTTGCTATCTGGAGCTTATCAGGATCACCCAGTCTTCATCTAAGCCAAATTTGGGCCAAAAAACAGAAGGTCTACGAATTGGTTCTTTAGGTCATATACTAGTAAAACAATAGTATTTGATCATCTTTTGTTTCCTTTTGTGTTGGAGGCTGATTCCAGCAGGTCATAAATGCAAAAAATTCATCAAAAAGTTGATGAACCTTAAGGCTTCAGCAGGGCTGAATCATATTACCTGCTGCTGGAATAGCTGAAAGCATTTCTCCAAACCTGAAAATCTGCATATATTATTGCCTGCTTCGAGACAGCTGAGAGCAGTTCCCCCAACCTGATAATCTTACTGTTTACCAAACCTAACCTTTGATATGTATATCTGCTTTGTTATAGGGAAAAATGTGTTAATAAAAAGAGAGGGGTTTAGAGACTTGGAGAGCTCAGCTACTAAACCTAAGCCTTCCCTGGCTCCCCGAATAATACCTTCCAAATTTATATTTCATGTCTTGTTTATTAATTTACTTGAAGCCCCTTCTCTAGATTCCTGAACCCTTCTAGATGCAGATAACACCCCAACATTAATGGCGTCTGAGACAAGGAGGTCTGGAGAAGAAGATTTCACCTGAGCAAAGAAAAGAAGTTAATCACCGGTAAAGGTGGCTTCACTGCAAGTATAGCTTGTACCAAGCTTTGGATTTTTCGAACCAGAGTGGGCGGGAAAGTCTTTTGTTTCAAGTCAGACTATTATGGGGACGAATTTGGTTTAAAGGCAAAAATATCATTGTAAATTTTTAGCTTCCATGCTCAAGGATAAAGAAATTAAAATGTTAAAAGGTACTCTTTTAAATCAGGCTCAAGGAAAAAGAGTGCCATTGTCATCTTTAACTATGTGGGTTCTTGTTCAAATTGCAAAATGCCTAATTTGTATCAGGGATCTAAAGTCTGTTATAAGAAAGAAAGCCTCACCAAATCCTCTGCTTCTGAGAGTTTCAAGGGCAGCTAGAGAGGGTGGGGCTGTTAATCCTCTCGCTGAGAAACTCTCTAATGCTTTGTTTAAAAATTACTCTAGGATGTGTTGGGACAGGCAAATTTTAGCAAAAAAAAAAAAAAAAACTTTAAAAGCTAGTCAATGCCATGGAGAGCGGAATAGGAAAAGATTCAGGATCTGTCATTTTATTTGGTTTAATGTGTTTATTGTTAAGCATGCCTTTAATTTAATAAGAAAAGAAACAACCTGGCAGCCAAATCATTTACTGAATTTCCCCAGAAGGAAGCAGGAAGTGGGGGTGGAGAGACACGTGGTGATCCTGTACAATGGACACCCACTCCCAAGAGTGCTATTTAAAATGTCTCATCTTCGCCATGTTTTTTCCCAGTTCCTCATTTAAAAGTTTTACAGAATTCAGGAATGCGTCTTGGATTTCTATATTCATAAAGAGAGAAAGCTGGCTTAAGACAAATGCACGCACCATCCAATTTTGGATTTTCGATAGTTTTGGGCAAAGTTTAACTCTCTTTATGGATGATATAGAATGGCCCAAGACTGTTTTTTTCTCAAAAGAAAGATGGCGGAAATAACCCAAAGAAAGAATACAGGAAGGTTCTAAGCAACAAGATTGGTATTTCCATAATAAAGGATAGTTTTTAAATAATAATAGACCACATTCCAAAGTTAACATTAAGGCCACCAGAAAGTCAGTAAATTATCTCTGTTACAGAATTTGCCAAAGTAAATGACTTGGATAATAATAATTGGCTTTAAAATCTCAAAATTGTTGAAACATGGATTTGTAATAAAGCTTTTCTGTAATAATATATTAAGAACGAAGCCTGGGGAGAAGACAACTGTGCCTCTCTGATGGAGGAAGGGGCTGGTCGAGCTAGTTTCCCACTAGGAGCAACTTCTAAGGAAGAATGTGGTGATTTACATTTAAATAGACCAGGCTTGCTTCCAAAATCACTGACAAGTTAAAACTTTGAAGTTTACTGAATTAAATGATAAAAACTTGTTAAATATCTAGGTATTTTGAAATGACAAAATACTGAAATATTAATCTGAATTTGCCTCGAATGAAAAATCTAGAGGATACAATTGAATCTATTAATTAAATGTCTTGTTTTTTTTTTAAAATATATTTTATTGATTTTTCAGAGAGGAAGGGAGAAGGATAGAGAGCCAGAAACATCAATGACAGAGAGACATCGATCAGCTGCTTCCTGCACACCCCCCACTGGGGATGTGCCCGCAACCAATGTACATGCCCCTGACCGGAACCGAACCTGGGACCCTCCAGTCCACAGACCAACGCACTATCCACTGAGCCAAACCGGCTTTGGCTGTCTTGTATTTTTAAAAATGTAAAATTATTATTAATCTAAGAAATGCTAAGTATTTAACTTACCAGCTAAAATTGAAGAGTTTAAAGTTCAAATTAAGTTGGGAGAAATTATATGGTTATGATAACAAAATACATAAAGTATAGAAAATTATTTTTGAGAATATATATTTGATAATCTTTCCAAGTTAAATTTCAAGACTTTAACCAAGAAATGATTTTGAAGCATTTCATGGACCCTGGAGTGATTCAACAGGTTTGTTCTCTCTTCTTAAAAGAAATAATTTTGAAACAGACCAATCTAATATACTTGAAATCATGTGGAAATCTTTATCAAATAAAAATTAATGACTATATTTTATTTATATACATATATTTTAAATGTTATGAAGGTTTTAATCTCTGGGGGAGGGCAAAACAAAGTTGCTAAATATTTTTTAATTAAAGCCTAATTTTTCAGCAGTGGAATTAAAAAAAAAAAAAAAAAAAAGGGCAACAGAATTTTAAAAGACTAAAGCCCCAAGAAGCCTGCACTTCAAATAGGCTGGGGGGATGGGATGTCATTTATACTTCATAGGTCAAATATCTAAGTTTGCTTTTTCAATAAAGATGCCTACTTTAGTTACTTAATAAATTGGCTTTTAAAAATATAACCTAGGTCTCATATAATTTCAGTTTAATGAGAAGCCAAAATGTTAAACAATTAATTCTAGTTAAGTCCTCTGAGAAAGTTACTGAGACCTCCCATAATCCCTCTGTATATGCAAATGAGCCAAAAAGAATTCTGTTCAAAAGTAAATTTTAAGCTTAATAAAAAGGAGAAATTTTAAATTTTTTAAATCTCTTCCACTAATATTTACAGGGTAAACCGAAGGTTATTATTCAAGCATTAAATATGATCATAAATAAAGTCACCATGACCAAAAACAAGAGTCAATTAAAATGTAGGCATGAAGGTACCAGACAGCATCTAAAAAAGCAGCCATGTAGGTTGCTTGGTGTAAAAAAAAAAAAAAGGTTTTTTTTAAAAAAACTCTCTAAAGGTGGCCTAGAAATTACTCTGGAAGGAAATAAAGAGAGGTTTCCTTCAAATGTCTGGAAAACTGAAATTAAAAGCTAATATATTGGGCCTCAAAAAGAAAAATAAATAATTTGCATTTTGCCTCTCTAAACAAAGCTTATGTGGGTATACTCAAAGACTGATAGCAGAAATTCAATTAGTGTCATTTACTGTCCACAGCCAAAGACAAATAAAGTTAAAAAATAAGCCTTATTTCAGACTAATTTAAATTGGAAAATTGAAATAAGTGAATATTCAGGGGAACTAGTTGTACTGGGCATGAAACTATTCCTGGAGCATTAACTAATTTTTTACTAATGGTTCATCTCATAGTAAAGCTGCTTAATATACAATGAATTCAGACCAGTCATATTTCTGTGCAAAGAATTTAAAAGCTATCAAGGCTGCATTGCAAGATTTACAAAAGCCTCCTAATATTATTTAAAACAAAAAGGGGGGGGATAGTGGAGTAATCTCCTGTAAGTAAATTACATCAAGCCTTAATTACTTAATTTTTTTTTTTTACTTTGAAAACTTTTTCACTTGTAATGCTGATGGCAAGACACACATGGTGTCAGAATAAGCCAAAGGAAAATGGTTTGGGCAAAATGAAAAGATCATGAGTCTACTTTATAGAAAGGATCCCTTTATTAACCTTTGGTTGAGAATATGCTTATATATTTCCAGAAAACTCCTCCAAGCCTGTGTGGATTCCTGCAACAATGGATCCGAGAGAGGAACTAACCAGACTACTCAAGCCACAGATGGTGGTGACCCCAATCAACAGAGGAAAAACAGTCCAGAGAATGGGGATGGTGAAGACGCCTTTCATGCTAGCAGTCAGCAGCTTTGCGTCACTGCAGGTTGCCCAGGACCAAGACAAAGAAGGTCAGACCTGCATTGCCATTCATCCACCATCCAGAACTAGAGTATAATTGCTGGCATTACACATAAAAAAACTGTTGGACAATTATTGGAAAGAGGACTCAAAGAACTGTTGGCCCAGAAAGGAGCTTACTGCAGATTGATTCATTTGATTCCTGGCAGCAATTTAAAGGGACTCAATCCTTTCCATTGAATTTAAAAATCTTAAAAGGATCTGAGCTCTGCAAATGACATACATTCTTGTTAAATTTATTAAATCAAAGAAGGGGGATTTGCTGCAGACTGATTCCAGCAGGTCATAAATGCAAAAAGTTCATCAAAAGGTTGATGAACCTTAAGGCTTCAGCAGGGCTAAATCATATTACCTGCTGCTGGTATAGATGAAAGCATTCCCCAAACCTGAAAATCTGCATATATTATTGCCTGCTGCAAGACAGCTAAGAGCAGTTCCCCCAACCCAAACTTCGGCCCGTGAGCCACATGTGGCTCTTTGGCCCCTGGAATGTGGCTCTTTCACAAAATACCACGGCCTGGGTGAGTCTATTTTGAAGAAGTGGCATTAGAAGAAGTTTAAGTTTAAAAAATTTGGCTCTCAAAAGAAATTTCAATCGTTGTATTATTGATATTTGGCTCTGTTGACTAATGAGTTTGCCGACCACTGCCCCAACCTGATAATCTTACTGTTTACCAAACCTAACCTTTGATATGTATATCTGCTTTGATATAGGGAAAAATGTGTTAATAAAAAGCAAGGGGTCCAGAGACTCAGGAAGGACGTCCGGAAGGTCATCCGGAAGATGTCCAGTCTAATTAGCATATTACCCTTTTATTAGTATAGATGTGTCTGCTCTCTCTCTCCTGCTGATATAGTTTCAATGACTGGAAGAATTTTGTCTCACATGTTGTCAAAGACTTCGAAGCAGGGTCCAAGAGACAGAAACAGAGGATTATGAAAGAAGAAGCCATAGGCACTGATAGGAAAACTTAAACACATACCCATCCCAAAGGAAGAGAGAACAAGAGAAAACCACTCAAAGCAAGGCTATTGTACGTCATATACATTGCATTCACTGATGCTGAATAGATATAATACATGATATGTTACGGACACCCTTTGGAGGGAGCTGGTGACACTGGAGTTAAGTTTTAAAGAAAAAAAGGATATCAGAGGATAATTTAGCAGATGGTGATGGGTGGCATAGGAAGCAGGAAGAAATTAGCTTGAGTAAAGTGGGTGACATACAACCAGAGCTAAATGGGGAGGCTATTTGGGCAAATAAAAGGGGAAGACAATGAAAAGTAAGGAGCGTGTACGTTTATGAGCACACTGGTTAGTTTTCTGATAGTTTGTTTGGACAAAATTACTTGAACTTTACTCATTTTCTTTTCCTTTTTTTTTTCTTTTTTCTTGGTGATGAAGTATTTAATATTATGTAGTGCCATCTGTTTTTTTAATCTTTATTGTTGAAAGTATTACATAGGTCTTCCTTTTCCCCCCATTAGTCTCTTCCAGCCCACTCCTGACACCCCTCCTCCCATACCTGCACTATCCCATTGTCTGTGTCCACTGGATATGCATATATGCATACAAGTTCACTGTTTGATCTCTTCCCACCCAACTTCCCCTGCCTTCCCTCTGAGGTTCAACAGTTTATTCATGCTTCTATGTTTCTGGGTCTATTTTTGATCTTCAGTTTACTTGATTCATTAGATTCCACATATGAGTGAGATCATGTGATACTTATGTTTCACTGACTGGCTTATTTCGCTTAGCATAATACTCTCCAGGTCCATCCATGCTATTGCAAATGGTAAGAGTTCTTTCTTTTTTATTGCCACATAGTATTCCATTGTGTAAATGTACCACAGGTTTTTATCCATTCATTTGCTGATGGGCACTTAGGCTATTTCCAGATCTTAACTATTGTAAATTGTGTTGCTATGAACATAGGGGTGCATGTATCTTTTCTAATGAGTGTTTCAAGTTTCTTAGGATATATTTCTAAAAGTGGGATCACTGGGTCAAATGGGAGTTCCACTTTTAATTTTTGAGGAAACTCCATACTGTTTTCCATAGTGGCTGCACCAGTTTGCATTCCTACCAGCAGTGTACTAAGGTTCCCTTTTCTCCAAAATCTTGCCAACACTTGTCATTTGTTGATGATAGCCATTCTGACAGGTATGAGGTGACATCTCATTGTCATTTTGATATGCATCTCTCAGATTATTAGTGACTTTTAGCATTTTTTTATGTTTCTTGGCTTTCTGTATGTCTACTTGGGAGAAGTGTCTACTTAGATCCTTTGCCAATTTTTTAATTGGATTGCTTGTCTTCCTTTTGTTAAATTGTATGAGTTCTGTATATGTATTTTGGAGATTAAAACCTTATTGAATGTATCATTGGCAAATATGTTCTCCCATGTAGTGGGCACTCTTATTATTTTGTTGATGGTTTATTTTACAGTACCGAAGCTTTTTACTTTAATGTAGTCCCATTTGTCTATTTTCTCCTTAGTTTCCATTGTTGTAGGAAATGTATCAGTCAACCTATTGCTATAAAAGATGTCAGATTTTGGTGCCTATGGTTTCTTCTAGGACTTTTATGATTTCACATCTTATATTTAAGTCTTTTATCCACTTTGAGTTTATTCTGTGTATGGTTTAAGTTTACAGTCTAATTTCATTTTTTCACATGTACCTGTCCAATTTTGCCAACACCATTTATTGAAGAGACTGTCTCTGCTCCAATGTATGCTCTTGATTTCTTTGTCAAATGTTAATTAAGCATAGTGGTTGGGTCAATTTCTGATTTCTGTTCCATTCTATTGATCTATATGCCTATTCTTCAGTTAGTACCAGGCTGTTTTGATTATTGTGGCTTTGTAGTATAACTTGAAATATGGTATTGTGATTCCTCCAACTTTATTCTTTCTCAAGATTGCTGTGGCTTTTCAAGGTCTTTTTTGGTTCCATATAAATTTTTGGAGTGTTTGTCCTAGATCTCTGAAATATGCAGTTGGTATTTTAAAAGGGATTGCATTGAATCTGTAGATTGCTTTAGGTAGTATGACGTTTATAGGTCATAATTGCATGTAATTATCCAGTAGCACTAGCAGGGTCATTGCTACTTCATAACTGTTCTTTTGAATTTGGCTATATTCACCCCATAACTTTCATATCCTCCATATGCAGATGTGTCATAACCTGTGGATTGCAGCTTGCTCTGGCACTGCAGATGTGTCAATGTAATTGCATGTAACACTTATAGCAATTGAAAATTACTTAAAATTCAATTACATAGTTGGAATTTGCATATCTCTAGAATAATTTTTAAAAATCCAGTGCATATCTAAAGAAAGTGTTTGGAGTTACCAAAATGATTTATTTCAATGTCCTCAAAGCAGTCCCTCTAGTTAAACTGATAGCCTATATTATGTATATTACTAATACAACTTTCATATGGCTTAATGGTGAATAAAATGCAGTTTCCATGTATTTTCTTTTTATGACCCCTATAATTTATTTAGGAGCAATATGTTTCTGTAAATTTTCTTTGCCTACAAGTGGTTTTGGTGAGCAAAATTTCCTTTCTGGGAATGTACCTTGAGGTGTTTACTGGTGGGCAGAGGGTAAAGGCTTGTGTTCTTAATGTGGATAAAGAAAGTGTGACTTTATGAGACCATATCAGTCACTGACTACATTAAGCTTTTTATATTACATAAATAAAATAACCTGAAGTGGAAACTCACCACACCTGAGAAATCTGTGTCTGATCTCTATCCATTTTGAGAACAAATAGAAACTGCATGAATAATGGAAATCCATCCCTCATGTTATCAATACTTTTACCTCTTTCCTTTTCAGCGACCCCCAAACCAGCCAACTAACCAGCCAACTCACAAACAAATACACAGTTTATCAACGTAGAAAATTGATAGGTATCTTTATTTTTAGTAATGGGATGATTGTTACTTCTAAAAGCTAAGAACACACATAAATCTAACAATAATTATAAATGAGACTATTTTGCATAAAGGAAAATTCTTATTCTACTTTGAAATTTATTTTTAAACTAGAGGCCTGGTGCACGAAATCTGTGCATGGGTGGGGTCCCTAGGCCTGGTCGGCAATCAGGGCTGATCGGAGCCATCTCGCCCAGTCTCAATTGGAGCCGGGCTGATCGGGGCCTGCCGGCCAGGAGGAAAAACAGAGATAGGGATTGCAGAAAGTTGGCCAGCTTGGGGGACAGAACGTGGGAGGTTGGTTGGCCACAGGGAGGGACTGGGTGAGGCTGGCCGACCATGGAAGGTTGGCTGTGGAAGCGCACTGACCACAAGGGGGCAGCTCCTGCATAGAGTGTCTTCCCCCTGGTGGTCAGTGTGCATCATAGCGACTGGTCGACCGGTAGTTCTGGTTATTCTATCACAGTGGTTCTCAACCTTTTTAATGCCACTACCCTTTAATACAGTTCCTCATTTTGTGGTGACCCCCAACCATAAAATTATTTTCGTTGCTTCATAACTGTAATTTTGCTACTGTTATGAATTATAATGTAAATATCTGTTTTTTCCAATGGTCTTAGGCTCTACAGCAGCAGTTCTCAACCTGTGGGTCGTGACCCACAGGTTGAGAACCGCTAGCAGGGTCGTTGCTACTTCATAACTGTAATTTTGATACTGTTATGAATCATAATGTAAATATCTGTGTTTTCCGATGGTCTTAGGTGACCCTGCTAGCGATTCTCAACCTGTGGGTCGTGACCCCACAGGTTGAGAACCACTGCTGTAGAGCCTAAGACCATTGGAAAACACAGATATTTACAGTATGATTCATATCAGTAGCAAAATTACAGTTATGAAGTAGCAACGAAAATAATTTTATGGTTGGGGGTCACCACAACATGAGGAAATGTATTAAAGGGTCACGGCATTAGAAAGGTTGAGAACCACTGTTCTATCGAAACAGTCACTTAGGCTTTTATATATATACTAGTGGCCTGGTGCACGAAATTTGTGCACAGGAGGGGGGTTCCCCTCAGCCCAGCCTGAACCCTCTCTAATCAGGGATCCCTTGGGGGATGTGTGACTGCCAGTGGTTGGACATCCTTCTCACAATCTGGGACTGCTGGCTCCTAACCACTCACTGCCTGCCTGTCTGATTGCCCCTAACTGCCTCTGCCTGCCTGCTTGATTGCCTCTAACCTCTCTGCCTGCCTGCCTGATCACCCCTAACTGCCTCTGCCTGCCTGCCTGATTGGCCCTAACTGCCCTCCCCTACTGGCCTGAACTTGCCCCCAACTGCTCTCCCCTGGTGGCCTGATCTTGTTCTCAACTGCCTCTGCCTGCTTGATCATCCCCAACTGCCCTCCCCTGACGGCCTGATATCTCCCCAAACTGCCCTCCCCTGCCTGCCTGATATCTCCCCCAACTGCCCTCTCCTGCTGGCCTGATCTTGCTCCAAACTGCCCTCCCATGCTGGCCTGATTGCCCCTAATGGCCTCTGCCTCAGCACCCACCACCATGGCTTTGTCTGGAAGGAAGTTGGACCTCCGGAAAATGTCTGGTTTCCCAGTCTAATTAGCATATTACCCTTTTAGTAGTATAGATAGATTGTATAGGATAGATTGCTTAAGTGGGGAGAGGGAGGTCTTTTTCATCATCAGGAGGAGATGCTCTTGGCAGACAAAAATACATAATCCCTATATCTGGACTGATAGCCAGCCATATGCACTATACTGCCAAACCAGTCATTAAAAAAATGAAGAGTTTTCTTACACCTTACACCAAATAGCTGTTGCCCTTAACCCTTTGCACTCGCTTGCTTTTTTCTCTATTCCTTTATTCTAATGCTAACTGTGTCGAGTCACACTCGACATCCGAGTGCAAAAGGTTAAAACCCCTCCTCAGCCCCCACCTTAGGTTCTGCCTTTACAGTTCACCCAGATTAGGTTCTGATTGGTTGGTTTCTATGCCAGTCAGTGTCAAGAGCTCCACCTCCTAGGCAGCCATTGGCTCCTCACACTTCACCCAGATTTGGTTCTGACTGGTCAATTTCTATGCCAGTCAGCATCTCTGGGCCTATCAATGGGCCTGATCAGAGAGGCGGGCTGATCAGCAGCCCCAGCAGAGGCCCGGCTGTTGGACAAGACCAGAGTGAAAGAGAGAGACAAGTGCTCATCAATAGCTGCCATGGAGGCTACGGATCAGACCCTGCCTCCCTCTCCCCGGGCCTTTCTCTGGGCCTGATCCATAGCCACCTCAGCAGTCAGTGCTGGGTGGAGGCACCGGCAGTGGTGGCAGTCAGTGCTGGGTCACCACGGCAACCCAGCACTGACTTCCGGTAGGTCGAGCCTTCAGTTATTTTGGATGTTACAGACTCTGGATTTTTATAAATAAGGATTGATTAGAACTCCTGTGCTTACAGAAAAACAATCTCCTTGAAAACTTGTATTAATAACTTCAATCTAGCATAATTGAAAACATTTCAGTAACGATAATATAGTATATATTTATACCTAGCACAGAAGAAAAGTTGAACTTGCTGTGGGCTTATTTGTTGCATTTAATTTTTTTCTTAATAATGGAAATAATTATTTTAGTATTCTTAAAAATTCCCAACAGTTTATACAATGTTTGAAAGCTCTTCTTCCAGTATAACATGCCTTTTTTTCTCATTCTCATACTCTTCAATAGCTTCAACAGAAATTTAGAAATCATTCCAAACAGGTATGAAGGTTACTGAGTCATTCTGTTCCTCCCTCCAGCCCTGCCACATGAGACTCATATTTTTCTTAAGTTTGGAGTTTTCTTCTTCTCTCCTGCGCCTTTTTCCTTATCAAAATATGCTCTCAGGAACAGATCTCATGTGAGTCGTTATCATGAGTATGACTGTCAGTTGCTGTCTTGTCTTGTTTTCAGGCAAATAAGTTGCAGGTATCAGGAAATGGGCAAAAGAGGTGTTTTGAGGAAGTAAGCTCTTTATAGCCCTTCTGAGTCATTCCACACTTTAACTTATTAGCCCAAATGCAAGGATGGTCCCTCAGATTTATGGGTCAAATAAATCTGATGATGGGCTCCATGATCTCCATGATGCCAATTTTCTTCACCCCCATGAATTTGGCAAGAGAACACATTGCCCTTTGGGTTTTGTAATTTTGACGCAGTTTGCCTTTAAATAAAGGCTGTTGCATTTACAACTACTGTGTGAAGTAAGAACATTGCCTGGCTATTTATAGTACTAAATTGACTTGAGAGAGGAAGTGAAATCCCCTCTCACATTAAAATTCTCAGAAGCAATTAGCTGTATTACATATAATATAATCTAAGGAAAATTACAGAAGAAAATAAGAATTATTTTCAACTGAATCAAATTGTGTCCTAAATAGAAATAGGTTTATATTCATCTAAACAAAATTTTTTGTACCACATATTCTTTGTCCATTTTATTGATGGACTCAGATGTATTCATTTCTTAGCTATTGTTACAAATGCTGCAGTGTAAACTACTTGATTTCAAGGTGTTTTTTAAAAATTCACAGGTTGAATTTGCTTAAAAATTCATGAAGTGTTGAAAAAACCTTTTCTCAAATTTATAATGACACATTGAGAAGTGATTATTCAGATGAGTTTTAATTTCCTTTTAGGCTAATCACAAAGAAAAAAAAACTCCAGTTAAGTAGCATAAAATTATCTCTTTTCTCTCATATTAAATATCTCAAAAATTTAACTTGTGTGCACTTTATGTAGCATACATTTTTAAAATATGTTTTTATTGATTTAAGAGAGAGGAAGGGAGAGGGAGAGAGAGATAGAAACATCAATGATGAGAATCATTGATTAGCTGCCTCCTGCATGTACCCTACTGGGGATTGAGCCCAAAACTTGGGCATGTGCTCTGACTGGGAATTGAACCTATGACCTCCTGGTTCATAGGTCAACACTCAACCTCTAAGCCACACAGGCCAGGCTGCCCCCATAAAGTTTCAGTTAAGCAACATGAGTGAACTCTAGAGACCTGCAGTATAACATTATACCTACAATCAACAATAATACATTACACATCTAAACATTTGTTGGGGGTAGAAATCATGTTAAGTGTTCTTTTCATAATAAAAATAAAAACTGGATTGTGGTGCCAGTTGCACAACTATATATACTTGCTAAAAATAATCCAACTGTTCATTTTTGGTGAGTACATTTAATGTACATAAATTATACTTTAATAAAGCCAATCCTATATAATAAAGAGGTAATATGCAAATTGACTGTCACACCCTCGCACAAGATGGCAGCCCCCATGTGGTCACAAGATGGCCGCTGCGAGATGGCAGGCAGGGGAGGGCAGTTGAGGGTGATCAGGCTGGTAGGGGAGCAGTTAGGCATTGATCAGGCTGTCAGGGGAGTGGTTAGCGGTGATCAGGCTGGCAGGCAGAAGCAGTTAGGGGCAAGCAGGCAGGCAGGTGAGCAGTTGGGAGCCAGCAGTCCTGGATTGTGAGAGGGATGTCCGACTGCCCACCAGGATCAGGCCTAAACGGGCAGTTGGACATCCCCCGAGGGGTCCCAGATTGGAGACGGTGCAGGCTGGGCTGAGGTACAACCCCCCATGCACTAATTTCATGCACTGGGCCTCTAGTTTTTAATAAACAGGGAAATGGAACCATTTAGAGTGACTGCAGTAGTCAAAATAAGAAATAATTGAGTTTTCCTAGCTTGAAAGGCTCAGTTGGTTGTAGCATAATCCATTGCACCGAAAGGTTACTGGCCTGATTCCTAGTGAGGATACATACCTGGGTTTTGGGTTCCATCCCTGGTTGGGGTGTATATGAAAGGCAGCTTATTGATGTCTCTCTCTTACTTTGTTGTCTCTATCTCCTTCTCTCCCTTCCTCTATCTAGGCATATCCTTGGGTGAGGATTTTTTAAAAAAAGAAGTAATAGAATTTAATTACTGTAGTGATGAGGAATATAAAAGAAGGTGAGAAGACTTAAAATATAATTTGAAAAAAATCTATAGGACTTAGTAATGACATAAATATATGAGATAAAGAAGAAGGGAGAACCAAGGCTGATTCTCAGATTTAAAGGCTAGAAATTAATTGGACAGAAATGTCATATACTAAAGGGGGGAAAGATTGGAAAACAGATTAGCAATGTATAAATTCTATACCAGTAATAGTTCATTATAGCAATATTAACTAATAAATCTTGGTTTGAACATAAGTTTGAATAATATTAACCTACGTGGTAAAAAAGCAAAAACAAACACTCCTGGAGTTCCTGATTAGATAATACATTGTCATAGGTTGCTATGTCATCCCAAACCCAAACTAGTAGTGTCTCAAAATTAGAGAGTGGTTGATAAATCCTATCAATAAAATACTTGGGATCTTGATGAAGAGCATCCTAGACAGGAGGGCTAGGTTCATGAGTCAAGTGAATGCTTCCTAAGTATGCTCTTTGCTCTCCTGGCATCACCCTGGCTGCATTCTGCAGTGAGGTGAGGCAAAAAATAAACTTGGTGAGCCCTATGCCAGCTTCAGGTGATAGGAATACATCAGGGTCTGTCCCAGGCTGTCTGAAACATAGATAAGATGTCAACAGGTATTCAGGTGCAAGTGGGCCGGTGTATTCCTTAGATTTATCATCCTCTTTCTTCCCTTTACTGTGGGATAAGTGAAAAAAACAAAAAACAAAACAGAAGGATGGTTTAATAGCACCATTGGAAGCTAGAAAACAATGAAGCCAAACTTTAAACAATCTAAGGGAAAATTTGTCTTCATATATATGCATATTTATAAAATACATATATATATATATATATATATACATACATATACACATACATATATGTACACATATATACACACATACACACACACACATACACACATATATATGCATGCATATATATATGCATATATACATATATATATATAGATATATATACTAGAGGCCCAGTGCATGGGTGGGGTCCCTAGGCCTGGCCAGTGATCAGGGCCAATCGGGGCCATCTCACCCAGTCCCGATCAGGGTGGGCTGATCAGGGTCAGGTTGATTACATGCATGTTTTTGCCACCTCCCCACATTCGGGGGGTGGGCAGGGCCTGCAGCAACAACAGAGGCAACAGAACTGAGGGGCTGTTGTTGGTGGGCACTCACAGGATTCAGGGCCTTCCAGCCAGGGAGAGGGACCAGGAGAGGTTGGCCAGCCACGGGAGGTTGGCTGGCTGCGGGAGGTTGGCTGTGGGAGCACACTGACCACCAGGGGGCAACTCCTGCATTAAGTGTCTTCCCCCTGGTGGTCAGTGTGCATCATAGTGACTGGTCGACCAGTCATTCCGGTCGTTCCTGTTGTTCCGGTTGTTTGGTCATAAAGGTCGCTTATGTTTTTATACATAAATTAGAGACCCAGTGCACGAAACTTGTGCTTGGGGAAGTGGGAGCACATCCCTCAGCCTGGCCTACACTATTTTTCAATACAGGATCCCTCGGGGGATGTCTGACTCTCAATCCAGGACCGCTGGCTTCTAACTGCTGGCCTGCCTGCCTTATCACCCCTAACCACCTCTGCCTGCCTGCCTGATTGCCCCTAACCACTCACCTGCTTGCCTGATCAACCCTTTCTGCTTGCCTGCCTGCCTGATCACCCCTGACTGCTTGCCTGCCTGCCTGATCGCTCCTATCTGCCTCTGCCTTGGCCCCCGCCACTGTGGCTTCATCCAGAAGGTTGTCCAGAAGGACGTCTGGCTGTCTGGTCTAATGATCATATTACACTTTTATTATATATATGCTGTATATATTAGAGGCCCAATGCACGAAAATTCATGCAAGAGAAGGTCTTCCTTCCCCCGGCTGCAGGCACTGGCTTCCCTCTGGCACCCAGGACCCGGGATTCCCATGCAGCCCCAACTTCATCTGGAAGGTTGTCTGGAAGGATATCTGGTCTAATTAGCGTAGTAGGCTTTTATTATTATAGATATGCACGTATATATATGTATATACATAAATTTATACATATATGTATGTCTTCATATATATACATGTATATATGGATGCAAATATATGTGTGTGTGTGTATATATATATACATATGTATATGAAGACAAATATATCTATTAAGATATTCAATTTATTGGATAAGAGTATTCATATTAGGGAGGATAATCTGCTTTGCTCAGTTTACTTGGGATCTTGATGAATAGCATCCTAGACAGGAGGGCTAGGTTCATGAGTCAAGTGAATGCTTCCTAAGTATGCTCTTTAATTACACTTAAATAAGTTTACTTATTTAAGTGTAATTTTATCTAAAATATCTTTACAAACATACTCAAAATAATGTTTAACCAAATGTCTGTGCATCCATGGACAAGTCAAGGTGACACATAAAATTAACCATTGCAGTATATATTTCACTATCTAAGAAACTTCTGATATGTTTTCCACATTCTTTGTATCATTTTATATTTCTACTAGCAATGTGTGAGACTTCTAGTTTTCCACATCTTTTCCAACACTTGGTATGGTCAGCTTTGTAAATAGAAGTGTAGTGGTATTTCACTGTGGTTTTAATTATGTTTCCCCAATGACTAATAATGCTGAGCATCTATTTATGTTATATATTTTATATTCATCTTTTTATGTGTGTGTGAAGTGCCTGTTATATACTCTGCTATTTTTAATTCTTGAGTTTAGAGAGTTATTTATATAATCTGTATATACATCTTTTATCAGATATATGCTTTGCAGAGTTTTTCTTCTAATCTGTGCCTTGTCTTTTATTCTCTTAACAGAGGCTTATACCAAATAGAAGTTTTAAATTTTGGTGTTCAATTTATCAATTTCTTCTTTTATGTATTATGCTTTTGGTGTCATCACTAACATTTATTTATGTATTGTTATTAATTTTTGCCTAACTCAGGGTCACAACGATTTTATTGCATTTTATTTTAGAAGTTTTATTGTTTTCATTTTTACATTTAAATCTATGATCCACTTTGAATTAATTTTTGTATATGACCCAAAGTATGGATTGAAAAATTTTTTGCATGTGGATATTCAAATGTTTCAGAACAATTTTTTAAAAGGCTATTACTTCTTATCTAGAACCTCCAATACATTATTATAGAGATTAACAGTAAACAGCCTTGTCTTGTTCCTTATCTTACAGGTAAAGCCTGCAGTCTTTCATTATTAAGTTTCACATTGGCTTAAGGTTATTTGCAGATGCCTTTTACCAAGTTGTGGAAATTTCCTTCTCAATCTTCTGTACTTAGTTTGCTGAGAGTTGCATGAAAAAAACAATGCACATTGTCAAATTTCTTTTTGCATCACATGATATAATTGTGTGATTTTTGTTTATTGGACAATTAATATATATTTCATTAATACTGAGGACAGCATTATAGGTTAACAATTTTTTTTCTTCTTCCTTTGTGAGGCTTTTAAAAATAAAATTTCTGGGCTTCTTATATTTTTTATTATAAGTAACATGTGTGTTTTTCTCTGGCTGCTCTTAAGATTTTTCTTTGTCACCAGTTTTGAGCAATTTGACTCTACTGTGCCCTGGTGTAGTTTTCTTAATGTTTCTTAATATTGGGGGTTCTTGAACTCCTTATATTTGTGACTTAATCATTTTTAATAAATTATGAACATTTTTCAAATATTGTTTTTATCTCTTTCCTGCCAAGAGAGTTCAACTATTAATATATTAGGCTCTTTGATCTAATCAAACAGCATGTTGATGTTCTATTCTATTTTTAAAATGTTTATGTTTTCTCTCTATTTAATTTTGGATAGTTTGTATTGCTAAGTCTTTATGTTCACTAATCTTTTTATTTCTTAACTTTTTTACTTTCTGTAAATCCCTTCCTATGTATTTTTCATCTTCTACATTGTGTTTTTATAAATTTGATTTGGGTCTTCTTTTAAAATTATGTCTTCCATATTTTTTAACATTTCTGAGATATGGAGAATAGTTATAATTGTTTTAAACATTTGGCTGCAATTTATAATACCTGTATAAGTTCAGGGTTGTTTTTGATTGCATGATTTTTCTCCTCATTATGGATTGAATATTTTACTTGTTTGCATACTTGCTAATTCTTCATTGGATGGCAGATGTTGCGAATTGTACATTGTTAATTGAATGATGTGTTTGTATTCATGAAAATATCCTTGAGTTTTGTTAATGGATACAGTAAAATTATTCAGAAAATGTTGACTCTTTTAGGTCTTGCTTTTAAAATTTTCTAAGCAGTATGGGAGCTACCCTAAGTCTAGGACTTATTTCTCAGTACTGAAGTGAAACCCTTCTTTATCTTTAATCTAATTCCCAAGTGAATTACAAATTTTGCAGTCTAGCTATTGGGACAGGTATTATTCCCAGCACTGTGTGAACACCATTAACCCAATAATCTACATATATTATAATGAGAGTTGATTTTTAAAGTCATTTTAGAATCACCTCAATTTTCTATGACATATTACATCTTCAAAGAAAAAATGCTTTTAATATAGCTACACTGCAATTATTTCTTCACTAGGGCAAAAAAAAGTAAAATAACATAATTAGATGAGTGTTTTCCTCTTAGATTTGGGTATTTATTTCTAGATGCATGGCTTACTAGAAACCAATATCACACTTATGATTTTCCCCAATTTGGTATTAACAATGCTAACCCTGGTAAATCAAATTGAGAGAACTCCCATTTAACCAGAAAATATAGTAATGTAACCTTGGAAATATGGTATTCAAGGTTTTTGTTATCTTTATTTTCTCAGAAAAAAAACAAACAATTATTACATTGAAAGAATTCATTTAAAAGCTTTTCTCGTTCAGAAACCTAGGCAGATTTCAGTAAGGGTGTCAGTTGTAGAGGGCTTAGAAGGTTTGAAAACAGCCATTTCACAGAAGGAATAATGTAGCCACGAATTCTTTTGTGGCAAAGAGAAGTTAGAAAAATCTTGTGAATATTTTTAGCTTCACTCATTTTGGTAATGCCAGGACTTAAAAATAGAGAAATATTGAACAACATTTTGGCTACAGTATGACTCTTGATGCTTTTAAATACTCAGTTTGTATAAATAACAGTTGACCAATGACTAATATGTATTTAAGTTGCCTCATGTGCTCCTATCAATGTTCCCACTGAACTGTTTCTGAAAGCAGGGATGTTATATTCTTTATGAAAGTAGGACCTTTAATCAATCAATCAAGTGTGAAATAAAATACCATGAATCTACATGCAGATCCCAGACTTGCATTTCATTTATAGTTTGTACACTTTTTTGCCTTTTTAACACAATTTTACAGAAGATTAAATAAATAATAAAGTTATGAGTATTGTATATAATTACACTAATAAATCTTTTAAAGCATTGATAGTAGAGTTGCATGATATGTACTTTAAACTTATGTGAAGTCAACAGATACATGCCGAGGCAAGGGGATAAAAGTTTTAAGAGTAGACATAAATTATAATTTAGAAGGCAAAAGAATGCTGTTTCCTTGATCGCCTTAAGTTATTTAAAGTGACAATGAGACCCTAGCCAGTTTGGCTCAGTGGATAGAGCATTGGCCTGTGGACTAGAGTCCTGGGTTCAATTATGGTCAAGGGCACATACGTCGGTTGCAGGCTCCTCTCCAGCCCAGGCCCTGGTCAGGGAGTGTGCAGGAGGCAACCAACTGATGTGTTTCTCTAACATCAATGTTACTCTCTGTCTTTCCCTCTCTCTTTCATTCTCTCTATAAACAAATGGAAAAATATCCTCAGGTGAGGATTAACAAAAACAAATAAATTTAAAAAGTGACAATGAGAACAATTCATTATTGGAGGGCACATGTCAGCAGGCAGGACAGCAGGGAGGAAGAGAGTATGAGTGAGAGAACTGTGTGGATGTGTGTGGTGTGTGGGGGGGGGGTTGAATGAGAGACAGTTAGATCTCACAGGATTCTCTGGGACTGGCAGATTAGGTTCTCCTACACGGGGAGCCCATGCTAACACTGCAGGCACACAGCCTGGGAGCAGTTCTGTGAGGAGACCACACCATCTTATAGAGGGGAGCAGCAGAGGCCAGGAGCACAGCCACATCAACACTCAGACTGTCCTCGGACACCTACCTGGACCCATGCAGGAAGCTACGAGCCAGCCATAACCCACATTGGATCACCACCATGCCAGGCACTGAGTGGCACAGTACCTTGCCATGGGCTCCCAGATGTCTGCAGTGAGTACTCGCCAGTTATCTCCCTCACTGGGCCTCCTTACCAGCCTGCTGGGACCCAGAATCCCAATTTTCTGCCCTCAGGACTCTTCTGTGAGTGCAAGCCAGGGGGACTCCCAAGCCCTGATCTTGGCCCAGGCCCCAGAACCATGCTGCCTGTCTGACCCGGAGCCAACTGGCACCCTCTCAAACTAGGTCCAAGACAGTGCTGCCAGGATGACATGGAGCAAACCAGCATGCCCCCACTCTGGCATACAGGAGAGCGCTGACTTTGTGACCCAGTGCAAACCTGGGCCCACTCCGCCCAGGTCCCAGTATCGTACTGCCAGGGCATGGACAATCCAGGCCACAGGACAGCGCTGCCTGTGCAACCCAGAGCAACCCTGTGCACACTCCTCCTTGGCCCAGGACAGTGCAGCTGGGCAACCCTGTGCAACTCAACATGTATCCCACAACATTGGCAAATATGTTCTCCCATGCAGTGGTCTTTCTTGTTTTATTGATGGTTTCTTTTGCTCTGCAGAAGCTTTTTATTTTGATGCAGTCCCGTTTGTTTATTTTCTCCTTAGTTTCAATTGCCCTAGTAGCTGTTTCAATAAAGCATCACCCAGTCCCCTCAGCCCCGCTGGGGCAGCAGGCATGTGGCACAGCTGGGCCCACCCCCAGGTGGGTCTGGCCACTCTGTGCGCCTGCCTGCAAAGTCCCCCAGTCCCTTCAGTCCCCAAGCCTCCCAGGGCCTGCCCAAGGCACATGCAAGCCTCAGATGGTGACTGCCCAGCCACCCAGGGCTGGCCCTAGGCATAGGCAAGCCTCGGATGGTGGCTGCACAGCCACCCATGGCCGCCTAAAGCTCAGGTAACCAGGGCTGGCCGAGGCTTGTGCTGCTGGCAGTGGCAGCAGCAGAGGTGTGATGGGGGCTTCACCTTCTCCTGATTGCCAGGTCACCTCCCACCCCTGAGGACTCCCGAACATTGAGAGGAGGCAGGCCAGGCTGAGGGACCCCCCTCCAGTGCATGAATTTTCATGCACTGGGCCTCTAGTTGGTGTATAAAAAGCTATAGATTTCTGTGTGTTCATTTTGTATCCTGCTACATTGCAAAATTCATTTATTAAATCTAGTAGTTTTTGATGAAGTCTTTAGGGTTTTTCTATGTCCAATATCATCTCATCTGTGAATAATGACAGTTTTACTTCTTCTTTTCTAATTTGGATGCCTTTTAATTATGCTTCTTGTCTGATCACTATGGCTAGTACTTCCAGTACTATGTCAAACAGGATTGGTGAGAGTGGGCATCCCTGTCTTGTTCCTATTCTTAGGAGAAATGGTTTTAGTTTTTGCCCACTGAGTATGAGTTTGGCTGCAAGTTTGTCATATAAGGCTTTTATTATGTTGAGGTATGATCCCTCTATTCCCACTTTACTGATAGTTTTTGTCAAGAAAGGGTGTTGGATTTAGTCAAATGCTTTTTCTGCATCAATTGATAGGACTATGTGATTTTTATCTCTCAAGTTATTTATGTGATGTGTCATGTTTATTGATTTGTGGATATTGTACCATCCTTGCATCCCTGTAATAAATCCCACTTGGTCAAGGTGTATGATCTTTCTAATGTAATACTGGATCCAATTTGCTAGAATTTTTTTAGTATTTTAGCATATATGTTCATCAGGAATATTGGCCTGTATTCTCTTTCTTTGTAGTATCTTTATCTGGTTTGGGATTAGGGTAATGCTGGCTTCATAGAAAGAGCTTGGAAGTGTTCCTTCCTCTGGAATTTTTTTGGGAATAATCTGAGGATAGGTTTTAGTTCTTCTTTGAATGTATGATAAAACTTCCCTCTGAAGCTGCTGGCCCTGGGCTTTTGTTTGCTGGTAGTTTTTTTTTTATTACTGCTTCAATTTCACCCATAGTTATTGACCTATTCAGATTTTTTGAATTCTTCCTGATTGACTTTTGGAAGATCATATTTATTCCAGGAATACGTCCATCCTTCTAGGTTGACCAGTTTGTTGGGATAGAGTTGTTCATAGTATTTTTTTTACAATCCTTTATATTTCTGTGGGATCGGTTGTTACTTCACCTCTTTCATTTCTGATTTTGTTTATTTGGGTCCTCTCTCTTTGCTTCTTGGTGAGCCTAGATAGAGGTTCATTAATCTTATTTATCCTTTCAAAGAACCAGCTCTTGGTTTAATTGATCTTTCATATTGTTTTTTTGGTTTCTATGTCATTTATTTCTGCTCTGATCTTTATTATTATCTTCTTTCTGCTCACTCTGGGCTTTTCTTGTTGCTCTCTTTTTAGTTCTTTCAGTCATAGGATTAGATAATTTATTACCAGTTTTTCTTCTTTTTTGAGGTAGGCGTATTATACTATGAACTTCCCTGTCAGGACTGCTTTCACTGTGTCCCATAGATTTTGGATTTGTTTTCATTGTCAATTGTTTCCAGTCTGTTTTTTTTTTTTTTTACTTCTTCTTTGATCTCTTTGGTAACCCAATCATTGTTTAATAACATGCTATTTAGTCTCCAATTGTTTGAAATTTTGATTGTTTTTATTGTAGTTGATTTCTAATATTATGCCATTGTGATCTGAAAATATGCTTGATATGATTCTAAACTTCTTGAATTTGAAGAGACTTTGCCTGTGTCCCAATATGTGGTCTATCTTTGAATATGTCCCATGTGCACTTGATAGTAATGTATATCCTGTAGCTTTGGGGTGAAATGTTCTGAAGATGTCAATTAAGCCCATCTGAGTTGTTTAGGATTGCTATTTCTTTGCTGATTTTTTTCTAGATGATTTATCCAGTGATGTCAATGTGGTATTAACGTCCCCTACTATGCATTGCTGTCGATCTTTCCCTTGATATCTTCCAGAAGATTTTTTATGTATTTGGGTGCCCATGTATTGGGTGAATAAATGTTCACCAGAGTTATATCCTATTGTATAGATCCCTTTGGTATTATGAAGTGGCCTTCCTTATCTCTTGTTATGGCTTTCACTTTGAGATCTATTTTTCCAGATATAAATATTGCTACCTTATCTTCTTTTTCAATTCAATTTGCCTGAAAAGTATTTTTTCATCCCTTCACTTTCAGTCTGTGAATCCCTTGTTCTGAGGTGGGTCTCTTATAGACAGCATGTTTTGGTCATGTTTCCTTACCATTCAGCCACTCTATGTCTTTTGATTGGAGTATTTTGTCCATTTACATTTTAGATTATTAATTTGTTTGTAACCATTTCTATTCTTTATGCCTGTGTTCCTTCTTCCCTTTCTATTTCTTATTTTTATAATAGTCCCTTTAGAATTTCTTGCATTGCTGGCTTGGTAGTGATAAACTCCCTTAGCCTTTTTTTTTGTCTGCAAAGCTCCTGATTTCAACTTTAATTTTAAATGATAGCCTCACTGTATTGAGTTTTCTTGGATTTAGTCCCTTGCTTTCCATCACTTTGTATATTTCATTCCATTCTCTTCTGGCCTGATGTGTTTCTGTTGAGAATCATTTGATAATCTAATTGTAGGTCCTTTTTAGGTAACTCTGTATCTCATTCTCTCTCTTGCAGCCTTTAAGATTCTCTCTTTGTCATTAATGTTTGCCATTGTAATTATTACATGCTGTGGTGTGGGTCTTTAGGAGTTCATCTTGTTTGGGACTCTCTGTGCTTGTGTGAGATTTTTTCTTCCCCAAATCAGGGAAGTTTTCTGTCATTTCTTCAAATAGATTTTCTAATCCATAGACCTCTTCCTGTCCTTCTGGCACCCCTTTTATATGTATATTACTTTTTTTTCATGTTTTCCCAAAGCTCCCTTAGGCTCTCCTCCTGCTTTCTAATTTTTTTTCTATAATTGCTGTTCAGATTGGGTGTTTTTCTGCCCTATCCTCTAACTCACTAATTAGTTTTTCTGCTTCTTCTAGTCTACTGTTGAAACCTTCCTTTGTGTTTTTATTATAGCTACATCATTATTGATTCCTCTTGATTCTTACATAAATTGTTGATTTTCTCATCCATCTAGTTTATGAACTATATGACCCTTAGTCTGAATTTTTTTTCTGACATATTGCATACCTCCATTTCATTTAATTCATTTCCTGGTGATTCCTCCATTTCTTTCCTTGGGGTGGGGGGGGTTATTTCTTTTTCTTCCCATTTTTGATGTCTATTTCTGGCCCAAGCACCCTGCTTGGGGTTTGAGGTGTTGAAGACACTATCAGGGCAATGGTCTGGTGAGGAGAGCGGCCACAGTGTTTGGACAGGTTTAAGCCCCAGACTAATGAGAGGGCATAATCCTCTCATGGCAAAGCCATGTGCAAGTCCTAGCTTGGAGGGAAAATTGGCTATAATTGCAAGCTTGACCCTATGGTTCAAACCTGTGGTCCCACGTGGCTGAGTGATTTGGGCTTGACAGAGTTCAGGTGCATGTAACTGAGTAGATTTGAAACCCATGAGAATGTTGTAAACATCTTGACCATGCCCTTACTTTGCCTCATGGAATCTAGCTATAAAATAAAGACATGACTTTCAGGCTGTGGTGCTGTCGCTAGCTCTCCATCAGAGAGGACAGCATCCCACCCAGACCCAGCATTTTTCTCTTGTCTGTCTTTTCTCAATCCTTCACCACCCCCTCTCAGGCTCACTGAACTTGGCTGAGCCAGCTCGCCACATTCCAGAAATCATTAGCCCAGAGGCTGGGTCTGCCTTGATTCTCACACTTTTATTGTCTCCGTTCTGAGGATCTGGTTCCTCAGTTGTCTGTTTCAAATGCTCCGGACGGTGGGAGTGTGTGCACAGTTCCTCTGGTGTGCAACTCTCTCTGAGGACCCAGAACCCCCTGGCATGCAATTCACTGTGTGGCCCTGGCACCCATGGCAGGGTGGCATCCTAGTTCCCTCTGGCAGTGCACTTGCAGAGTGGTCCTGTGACCCCTGTCTGGGTACATTGGCTTGTTCTGGGTCACCCAGCAGTGCTTTCCTATGGCCCGGAGTGAGGCGTGTGCTGGGTTGCTCTGTGTCATGCAGTCAGAGCTCCTCTATGGTCTGAGTGGGGTGCATGCTGGGTTACTCCAGGTTGTCCCAGCAGTAAGACCGTGGGTTTGGGGTGGAGTGGGGGTGGGTTGATCTGAATTGCACAGAATCCACCTTCTTGTAGCCTGGAGTGAGACACATGCTGGTTTCATTTTTTTTTTTTTGGTACCTGTCCAATTTTCTCAACACCCTTTATTAAAGAGGCTATCTTTACTACACAGTATGCTCTTACCTCTTTGACAAATATTAATTGGGTTGATTTCTATATTCTCTGTTCTGTTCCATTTACCTATATGTCTTTTCTGGTGCCAGTACCAATCTGTAATCATTACAATGTCTTTGTAGTATAATCTGATATCTGGTATTGTGATTGCTCCTACCACCAACTTACATGATGCACAAGAAAAAAAAATGAAAATGGATAAAATACATAAGAATAAACTTAACAGAAGAGGTAAAAGACCTGTACTTGGACAACTATAGGACATTGAAAAAAGAGATAGAGGAAGATATAAACAAATGGAAGAATATACTGTGTTCATGGATTGGTAGAATCAACATTATTAAAATGTCCATATTGCCCAAAAGCAATCTATACATTCAATGCAATCCCCATTAAAATACCAATGCTGTATTTCACAGACCTAGAACAAACTCTCCAAATATTTATATGCAATAAAAAATACCCCGAATAGCCACAACAATCCTGACAGAAAAGAACAAAGTGGGAAGGATAACAATGCCAGTCATCAAGTTATATTACAAAGCCACTGTTCTCAAAACAGCGTGGTACTGGTACAAGAACAGACATATAGACCAATGGATCAGGGATCCAAGCAATTGATCCAAGCAATGGACCCAAGCCATTATGCTTAATGTGTGCACTCAGCCTAGCCTGTGCCCTCTTGCAGTCCAGGAGCCCTCAGGGGATGTCTGACTGATGGCTTAGGCCCCCATTCCAAAGCTATATCTATTACAAACCTATATAATTCAATGGCTGCCTAAGTTTCTGCCAGGAGATTCTCCAGAAAAAGAGCACACCAAAAGTCCATGGTGTTATCAACATTAGTTGGAGATCAGGCTGGTGCTGTAAGAATAGGAATGCTCGACCCTGGGAAGATGCACCTGAGGGTAGTGTGGGATGTTGACTCAGCACAGGGACCTCCAGATTCTGTCTCAAGGCCACACCTCTAAGATCTTCTCTTTATGACTCCTGTATGTCTCCCTCTACTGAAACCCTGGGTGAGTGTCTGAGAACAAGTTCCTGTGTGTTGGTCCGTTTAGAGAGCACCTGGATTTCTAGCAGACTCTCTCTTCTTCCAGGTGGACAGAGTCCCCACTAATTTTCACTGTCATATGCTATGTGAGCTCCTCTTCCAGGATCTAGTGCTCTGGATTTGAGATCCTGCTGTGGGGTTGAGATCCTACACTCCTGAAGGGGGACTTGCAGCCAAAATATCCCTCCTGATTCTTAACCACCAAAGGGCTGGGTTTGGGGCCAGCCCTTTCTGCATTTTCACCCTTTTTACAAGTCTCTATGTGGCCTCTTCTGTAAATCCTTGGTTATAATATTTATGTTCAGCTGTCCTTCAGTTGGTTATTCAGGTTGAAACTCTATAATTTAGCTGTAAATCTAGTTTGATGCCTGGAAGAAGTGAGTATAGCTTCTACCTACTCAACAGCCATCTTAGAATCAAAGCCTTTAAAATCTTAACCTCAGGACATAATAGCCATTGGATCTCTTATCATCAGTAATGAATAATCATTTATAATTATTTTCACAAAGGTAATTTTAATTTTGCCATCTTTAAATTATTTATTATTTATTTTATTTTTATTTTCTAAACTTCATTTTGTTTTATGGCTATATTTTAATGAGGAGAGACAAATCATGAAGAAAATACACATTGTGTTAGATGGTGTGATGCAGTTTTAGAGTGTCAGGGAAATTCTTATTGAGATGATAATAATTGAGCAGAGATTTGAAAGAGGGGAGGAAGCAGAGCATGGGGAATATATCAAGTAGAGGGAATGGCAAAAGTGAGAAAAAAAAACGATGTGGGAGGATATTGAGTGTTAGAGGAACAGCAATAAGATCACTGTGGTTAAAGCAGCAAGCATCAAATAAGAATAATCCTATCTAATAAGAAGGGAATATGCTAATTGACTGCCCATGCCTTCAAAGATAGTGGCGCCCACAGCCACAAGATGGCGGTGCCCAGTCCTCTCAGCCCCTCGAGGGGCGGCAAGCATGTCCCCAGGCTGCTGCAGGGCCAGCCTGATTTCTACCTCCACAGCTACCTGTCATCTCCAGGAACTCCTCAAATCATTTTTAGTGCCCCTGTTATACTCAGCCCCAATCAAAGTAAGGGCATGGCTTACTCCCCAACCCTAGTAGGACTGAGTTACCATCAAGTATTTTCAAAAGAGTCTCACTGAGAGATGGCTTCATCATACTCCCTATAGTCTTCATGGAAAAGTTGTACAGGCTGGCTAGGAAAGATGATACATAGATGATATAGATGATAGATAGAAGATGATGATGATAGATGATAGATAGATAGATAGATAGATAGATAGATAGATAGATAGATAGATAATAGATAGATAGATAGATAGATAGATAGATAGATAGATAGATAGATAGATGGTAGATGATAGATAGATAGATAGATAGATAGATAGATAGATAGATAGATGATAGATTATATGTAGATAGGTTAAATAGATTATAGAAAGATGATCAATGATAGATAAGGATACATAGAAGGATAGATATCAGATAGATGGAGAGTTGATAAATATACAGGAAAATATTATCAGAAGAAAATTGCTGAGTGTTTGGATTCTTGCCACAACAAGAGTAAGTTAAGTCAAGATCAAGGGAGTGATAAACTTATTTGTAAGATACAAATAAGTGTTGTAATTACATATGCACCACATCATGGAAAAACTACAAACAAATGAAGTAAACAGTAATTCAAGGCAGACATAAAATCTTGCTAGCTTCATTGTGGCAAAGTCCAGAGAGGAGTTTATATTAACACAAGAAGGAGGTGGTATCAGACTGGATATCCTAGATATTTGGTAACAACTCCCAAAGATCAATGGCTGAAAGCAAACAAACATTCATTTCTTGGTCATGTTCTATATCCTTTGTGTGTTGTTACTCAGCTGTTGTTGAGAAAATTTCTGGTCACTAAGTCAATGTGGGGGGCAAAAGTTCTGGAGGGTCTTCCATCATTAATTAAGACCTCTAGTCTAGAAACATCACCATACATTTTCTCTCACCACTTAAGTCAGGAAGAGTCATATGGCCCTACCTAACGATGAGGGACCAGGAAATGCAACCCTACCAGGTGCTTAGATGGGGGAGAAACAGAAGTACTCATTGACTGTTGCTGGCGACCACCATCTGACCTTCTGTTCAGCTATATTCCATTCATCTTTCTTTTTTCTTTTTTTTTTTACAGTATCTCTTTTAAAAAAATAAATCTTTATTGTTGAAAGTATTACATATGCTCTTTTTCCCCCTATTGCCCTCTCCCACCTGCCTGCATCTTTTATTCCAAACAGAAAAGAGGCTCACTCCTACCCCATGTGAGATAAATCATTTGATCTAGTCATTGAGCTCAAGGTTTAGAAAGTTTAGAATCCACATGTGACCTATAACCCCAAAAACTCAGTGATTGGCCCATGTCTCACTGCAGCTGGCCACCTTCTGAGCCAGAGGCAGAGGGTCCTGGACATCATCTCTCCTCCAGAGAGCAGAGATTTTGGCTCCCAACCTATCTGGTTTTACTCTCTCTTATAAAGGAGAAGTAGTTTCATGGATGTTGGGAAGGGAGTGTAGATAGAATATTTAGGTTTGCATATTCTACAAGTATTTTTGAAAGACTAATACACAGTGCTTGTGAAGATGTGTTGAAAAAACTGCCTTAACACCTTTTTGTAGGACAGCACCTAGCAATGCACACTAAAAATGTTTAACAAATGGTTTGTAGAAATTATAGTCCTATCATTTTATAAACATTTTAATTATTAGTTTGGAAAATAGAAAAATTTGATAATTATTGGTAAAATACTGCTGAATATATTGTCTCACAACCAGAATTTAAAGTATACATATTTTGTTTCCAAGGTTTTACAGAAACTATTGTTCTCTCATAACATTTTGCATTTATCTTTAATAATCTCCTTCCCACTGCGACTAAATATACTATAAATACATTATGTAAAGTTTCTAGAGAAAAAATGTTCTAATATGTAAGTTTTAAGTGTATGAAGTATATACTTTTAAATAAGCTTTCTTTTTTTAAGAAATTAGACAAGTATTTGAATGATCTGTTTTAATTATTCTATAGAACAAATTACTCCCAAATTTAGAGGCTCAAAACACAGCTATTTAATTTATATTCTTTTAATTCTATAATTTGAGCAGGACTTGGCAGGGATTTTTCTCTCTCATCTCTGCCCTACATGGGTCAGCTGGTGTGGCTCAACTGAGGCTGGCCCCACTCACATGCTGGCAACAAAGTGAGAAGCCAGCTGAGCTGATAGTTGAGGTTCAGTATTTCTCTGTGTGGCTGGACCATAACATGTAAGCTCAGGAGCTATAGGCAGCCATGTTCTTCACTGTGTAGATGGAGATGGAAAAAAAAAATTTGCTGTGAACTAGATCCAAAAGATGACAGACAGAGAGACCAGTCTCTAGTTCATTCCCATGCCCACCTGTATTCCTGCCAAGAGATGAGTCTAGGTAG
The DNA here is from genome assembly GCF_027574615.1 of Eptesicus fuscus. NCBI lineage: Eukaryota > Metazoa > Chordata > Mammalia > Chiroptera > Vespertilionidae > Eptesicus > Eptesicus fuscus. The sequence continues at coordinate 8,611,972 of NC_072480.1, read as the reverse complement.
CTCTGGAGATGTACTCATTACTCTTTGGGCAGCACAACTGAAAGCTGCCTTAGTATATCTGAGTCTGCAAAACAGAAGAATATGCCCATACTAGCCACTGGCACTGAGGCTCTTTTCTCTTAACAGGGTCATTTCTGTGACCTAAATCTTCCATTGTTACACAGTCACATGGATGTTCCCTGACCCCTGACAAATAAATATGTAGAGCATTATGGGGGCAGGCCTCCTCACTACTGGAACTTGGCCTTTGGTGCATACAGAACATCCACACCTTACTTAACCTGTGGATGTTGAGATTGATTGTTCCCTCCTCTTTCCTTCCCCTTTCCTAAAATTTTCCTTAGTTATCCTTATCTTATAACTGTATTGTGGGCCACTAGTGGTTTGTAGTCACAACTTTGTTGTTTGACAGTTTCTTATTTTGAGATAAATAAATTTTTTTGTACTCTTAAGTATATTAAAGTTTGATTTCTGTTATTAGTAGAAGAATCGTAACTATGTAACTATAGCTTCTATAAACCAGTTATCACTTTTAAAAAGGGGGGCAAACAATACCAGTTGAAATAACACATATACAACTATTAGCACACAAAACATGCTCAGTAAATTTAAGCAGAATACTTCTTGAGTGATCAATATTATTAAAATATGAAAATTAGCCTTGGCTGGTGTGGCTCAGTTGGTTGATCTACAGTCATCCTGTGTACACCAAAAGGTCACTGGTTTCATTCCCAGTCAGGGCATATACCCAGGTCTGGGTATGTGTGTGAAGCAACTGATCAATGTTTCTCTCTCACAACAATGTTTCTCTCTCTTTCTTCCTTCTTCTCTCCTTCCCTCCCTCCATCCCTTCCCCTCTCCCTCTAAAATAAATAAAAGCATATAAAATATGCAAACAATTGAAGGATCTTAAAAATAAATCACTTTCTACTCTGGTGTGATTTGATTTAGTGATGGGCCATTTTCAGTATTAAGTAAAGATTGGTAAAATTAATTTCACTTTAATTCTGTTGCATTTCATCTTTTTCTCTCATCAACTATACTACTTTCTTATTCTTAATATTCTATTAGTTATAATATTCAACTCATTCCTTAATATAGATAGATAGATAGATAGATAGATAGATATCTGTATATATATATATAGATAGATAGATAGAGATATCTATCTATATTAATAGATAGATATCTATATATATTAATAGATAGGTATCTATCTATTAATATATATATTAATATGTATATAGATATATATAGATAGATATCTGTATCTTTTAAAAATTGTTAATTTTGCTAATTAATATTCAAATTTCCTTATTTTTCTTCTAACTTTACAGGCTTTGTATAGTTAGGATGTTTTTGGCTCCGAGTAACCTCTCTGCCCCTCAACCTGGACTCGGTAGCTAAAACAACAATTTTATTATTTTGCATAAGATAAAGTCTATAAGTACAATGAGTCTATATTTGGTTAAGTTAGAGTCTAAATAAAATGTCAGGAACTCAAGTTCTTTCCACCTTGCCTCTCTACCCTCTTTAGCCTGTTGGCTTTGTTCTGTAGCAGTCATCCTTTACAATTGCTGATGACAACTGCTTCAGTTGCCATTTCACAAAACAGCATCCAGATTAAAAAAAAAAAAAAGGCCTATTCTTTATTTGTATATTTTTATAATCAATGAATGCTTTCCTTGAAGTCCCAGACACATTTTCTCATGTCCCAGTAGCAAGAATTGCACAATATAACAATTCATAAACCAGCTGTTAGAGAGAGAAATAGGATAAATATTATGGACTTCAGAAGTAAAATGAATAATTTTACAAAAACCAGCCTTTATATATGGTATTGGGAGTAATTTGGGAATGTAGAAGACAAGGCAAAAATGAAAAAGATGTACAGTACCTTTAATCACCCAGAGTCGTGATGCTGCCTCAAACGAAGTAACTCAATCTCACAGCCCTTAGTTTGGCACCTCAATGTTCTTATGTGATTGTGTGAGACTTTGGGCTCAGGTTTAAGTCTGGTTCTCTCAATTTGTGCTTTAGGTGATGTTAGGAGCCTTGAAAGCACATTGAGGAATCTGGATCAAGCAAGTGGCAGCTCAAAGGGCACATCCCCAAGGAAAGGCAACATGTGTTTTAGGAGTTCCCAGACATAAATGGATAAGACTGTGAATGAAGCCTCACAGCAGCAAATAGGGATGAGAGTGGGAGAAAACCCAGTGTGTTATTGTTACAATAATTCCATTTTCATTTCTAATAGTGGCAGATATATTTTTTCCAAACCAGGCTTCTTCCTCTTCTCCTCATTTATTGTTTATTTATTTATTTAGAGACACAACTGACAAGATTTCCCTATCTCCCTTGTATTTAGGTGTGGTAATAGGACTGAGTTCAATAAAATATGGATGGAAGTTATGCACACCACTTCTTTACATGGCATATGGAAACCTCCCGTCACAATTAATCTCCCTTCCCTTTCTGGCTGATTAAATGGAAACAATCAACTTCTCAACCCTTCTTCCAGAGCAGCTTAAGGAACCACGCAAGTGTTGAAGACAGCAAACCCACAGATGGAAGAATCCTACTGGAAAGCACCCTCTGTCCCTCCAAAGCACCCCCTTCCTCACCTCATCTCCTCCCTCCTCTCCATCCCCCACCGAACACCAGAGTGAACCTGTCATGTGAGCAAGAAATAATTGTGTTGTTTTTATTTTATGTCATTTAATTGTGTTAGTACTGAGACTTCAAACCTTATCTGAGATTGCCACTAGCAAGCATCTCATTAATAAAAAATTCCCTAGTTTTTGAGGGCATAGGTAAACAGGTGACATACTGAACTATAATAGCAATTGTTTGTGGGTACTTTTCCTTTTCTTTTTTTATCTATCTTTTGTATCCATATCTTTTATTTATAGGGAGTACTAAACAATAAAATTCTTAAGGTTACAAAGTAGTGACTGATGGGCTTGATCCGGGAACAAGCTTTTGTTTGTTTGTTTGGTCTGTACAGTAATTAAATATTATATGTGTTCATTGTCAATATATATATACATACATACACACACCATCCCACCTCCCCCATTTATGTTTCCTGCCAGTCTCTGGAGCCCTTAGGACTTGTTAGCTCTTTTCTCCAGAAAGAGTACTATGGTTTCTGAAGGGTGGAGTACTATGGTTTTTGAAGGGTGTTCTTTGGTTAATTTGTTTCTCTAAGTGTTTTCTCCCAATGAACTTCAAATACCCTTCCAAGTTGTGCAGGGCAGGATGGGCTCTCTTTCTCCTTTTGTTCATCACAGTATCTATAATACTCATGGGCACAGAATCAGTACTTCACCTGGTACTTAGTCTCCTCAAGCCTTTCTTTCCCCTACCCTCTTGTTTGGTGGGCTTTTCATCTCTCCAAAATGACCACAGTGGAGCTTTCCTGCTCCTTTTCTTTCTAATCCATTTTAAACTATTGTTCTGATACAGGACATGAAAGGTAAAGAGCATTAAGACAGAGCCACTAAAACTGTGACTCTTCCTCGGACATGGAACTATCAATTATTGCAGACTATGTCCCACTGCACTCACACTGGCAGCAACATAATGAAGCCCCATAGAGAAATGGGGAGAAAGAGCTCTTCACACAGGCAGACAAGGATGGGAAAGTGTGGATAAAGCTTTTTTTTTTTTTTTTATAACTAGTGTTTCTTTAAAAAGTTTTGCTTGGGGGAAAGTAAAGCTTGTCTTAAAAAGTAGCACTTGGCATGTTTAAATTTGGTATTACATAAGTAACAGGCATTAAGGCAACAACTGAGGGGAACCACATGATTGCCTCATGGCCTAGGAATTCTGAGGAAACTAGAGGCCCGGTACATGAAATTTGTGCACGGGGGTGTGGGGGTGGGTATCCCTCAGCCCAGCCTGCACCCTCTCCAATCTGGGACCCCTCAAGGGATGTCCGACTGCCTGTTTAGGACCAGTGGGATCAGGCCTAAATGGGCAGTTGGACATCGCTCTCACAATCCAGGACTACTGGCTCCCAACTGCTCGCCTGCCTGCCTTCCTGATTGCCCCTAACCAATTCTGCCTGCCAGCCTGATCACCCCCTAATCACTCCCCTGACAGACTGATTGATGCCTAACTGCTCCCCTGCCAACCTGTTTTCCCCTAACTGCCCTCCCCTGCAGGCCTAGTCACCTCTAACTGCTCTCCCCTGCAGGCCTGGTTCCCCCAAAATGCTGTCCCTTGAAGGCCTGAGTCCCCCCCAACTGCCCTTCCCTGCAGGCCCAGTCACCCCCAACTTCCCTCCTCTACCAGCCTGTTCACCCCTAACTGTCCTCCCCTGCAGGCTTGATCGCCTCCAACTGCCCTCCCTTGCAGGCCTGGTCCCTCCCAACTTCCCTCCCCTGCTGGCCATCTTGTGGTGGCCATCTTGTGTCCACATGGGGGCAGGATCTTTGACCACATGGGGGCAGCCATCTTATGTGTTGGACTGATGGTCAATCTGAATATTACTATTTTATTAGATAGGATAGAGGCCTGGTGCATGGGTGGGGGCCAGCTGGTTTGCCCTGAAGCGTGTCCCGGATCAGGGTGGGGGTTCCCTTGGGGCATGGGGCAGCCTGGGCGAGGGGCCTGTGGTGGTTTTCAGGCCAGCCATGCCCCCTGGCGACCCAAGCAGAGGCCCTGGTATCTGGGATTTATTTATCTTCTACAATTGAAGCTTTGTAGCCTGGAGCAGAGCCAAGCCTTCTGCTCGCTCCATGGCGGTAGCCATTTCTGTTGGGATTTATTTATCTTCTATAATTCAAACTTTGTACCCTAAAGCGGAGGCCTGGGCCAGCCAGGACAGGCAGAAAGCTTGGCTTCCTCCATCTCCGGGAGCAACTCAAACCTCCTGCTCTCTCCAGCTCTGTGGCTGCCGTCATTTTTGTTGGGATTTATTTATCTTCTATAATTGAAACTTGAGTGGAGGCCTAGGCCTATCAGGGTGTGTGGAAAGCTTGGCTTCCTCCATTGCCAGGGAAACCCAAGCTTCCTGCTCTCTCCAGCTCTGTGGCTGCAGCCATCTTGGTTGGGGTTAATTTGCATACTTGCTCCTGATTGGCTGGTGGGTGTGGCTCATGAGTGTAGCAGAGTGATGTTTAATTTGCATATTACTCATTTATTAGATAGGATTGCGTGCCTTATTTCACTTAATATAATGCTCTCTAGATCCATCTATGCTGCTGCAAATGGTAAGAATTCCTTCTTTTCTATAGCAGTGTAGTATTCCATTGTGTAAATGTACCACAGTTTTCTAATCCACTCATCTGCTGATGGTCTTTTAGGCTGTTTCCAAATCTTAGCTATGGTGAATTGTGCTGCTATGAACATAGGGGTGCATATATCCTTTCTGATTGGTGTTTCTAGTTTCTTGGGATATATTCCTAGAAGTGGGAATACTGGGTCAAATGGGAGTTCTATTTTTAGTTTTTTAAGGAAACTCCATACTGTTCTCCACAGTGGCTGCACCAGTCTGCATTCCCACTAGCAGTGCATGAGGGTTCCTTTTTCTCTGCATCCTCACCAGCACTTGTCATTTGTTGATTTGTTGATGATTGCCATTCTGACAGGTGTGAGATGGTACCTCATTGTCATTTTGATTTGCATCTCTCGGATAATTAGAGACTTTGAGCATGTTTTCATATGTCTCTTGGCCTTCCTTCTGTCCTCTTTCAAAAAGATTCTATTTAGGTCCATTGCCCATTTTTTTATTGGATCATTTATCTTCCTTTTATTAGGTTGTATGAGTTCCCTGTAAATGTTGGATATTAAACCTTTATCAGTGATAACATTTGCAAATATGTTCTCCCATACAGTGGGCTTTCTTGTTGTTTTGTTGATGGTTTCTTTTGCTGTGAAAAAGCTTTTTATTTTGATGTAGTTCCATTTGTTTATTTTCTCTTTAGTTTCCATTGCCCTAGGAGCCATATCAATGAAGAAATTGCTTCGGCATATGTCTGAGATTTCTCTGCCTGTGGATTCCTCTAGTATTTTTATGGTTTCCCATCTTATGTTTAAGTCCTGTATCCATTTTTAGTTTATTTTTGCTTGTGGTGTAAGTTGGCGGTCTACTTTCATTTTTTTTGCATGTATCTGTCCAATTTTCCCAACACCGTTTATTGAAGAGACTGTCTTGACTCCATTGTATTTTCATGCCTCCTTTGTCAAATATTAATTGAGCATAGTGGTTTGGGTCAATATCTGGGTTCTCTATTCTATTCCATTGGTCTATATGTTTGTTCCTGTGCCAGTCCCAGACTGTTTTGAGAACAGTGGCTTTGTAATATAGCTTGAAATCTGGTATTGAGATCCCACCTACTTTGTTCTTCTTTCTCAGGATTGTTGTGGCTATTCCGGGTCTTTTTTTATTCCAGATAAATTTTTGGAGAGTTCATTCTAGGTCTGTGAAATATGCCATTGGTATTTTAATGGGGAGTGCATTGAATCTATAGATTGCTTTGAGTAGTATGGACATTTTAATAATGTTGATTCTACCAATCCATGAACATGGTATGTTCTTCCATCTGTTTATGTCTTCCTCTATCTCTTTTTTCAGTGTCCTGTAGTTTTCCCACATATAGGTCTTTTACCTCTTTAGTTAAGTTTATTTCTAGGTATCTTAATTTTTTTTGGTGTGATGGTAAATGCTTTTTTAGTCTCTCTTTCTGTAAGTTCACTATTGGTGTATAGAAATTTCATAGATTTCTTATCATTAATTTTGTATCCTGCTACATTGCCGTATTCATTTATTAAGTCTAATAGTTTTTTGATGGAGTCTTTAGGGTTTTTTAAGTACAGTATCATGTCATCTGCAAATGAGACAGTTTTGCTTCTTCTTTTCTAATTTGGATGCCTTTTATTTCTTCTTCTTGTCTAATCGCAATAGCTAATACTTCCAGTACTATTAGGAACAGGAGTGGTGAGAGTGGGCATCCCTGTCTTGTTCCTGTTCTTAGTGGAAATGGTTTTAGTTTTTGCCCATTGAGTATGATGTTGGCTGTTACATAAACTTTTTTTTTTTAATCTACTATTCAGTTGAACTGTAAAATACATACAGTAGCACCAATTCCCTTCATCTCTGGCCCTGCTTCAGACACTGCACAGGCACCTTTATTGTTCTCATACAGCCTTGCCTCTATCCCTGTCTTGATTATGAAGATAAGGTATATAACATTGTTCAGGAACTTAGTAGGCATCTGATGAATTTTGAGAATTTTTCAATAAACTTATGTCTCTGAAAACTAATGTAAATATAGAAAAACACTGGATAAACTGTGTTTTTATTGTGCACAAAAATTACAATGAAATAAGCTAAAAACTGTGGCAAATTATAGCTATTTAGAAAAATCCCTTTCTCTTATATCAAACAAACCAAGGTCCAAAGTGAAAATGTACATGCACTTTATAAAACAAACCATCTCCTTGGAAAGGTAGTGTATTTTCCACATGTTTGCTATATAAATCTCACAAGTATAAGCAATCTGTTTGTCTTCATATAACCTTCAACCACTTCATTCACCTAAAATTGCTCAATCATTTAAATATAACTTACCTCTGGGTGGTAAAGTTTCTCAGCACATTCTTTAACTTATTAGAAGCCTGAGACTTGAAAGCAAAATGTAGATACTCCTGGAAAATTATGGATAAATTTTGACATAAAATTTTCACAAAATGTCTCAGGGATATGAATGACCCTACCTAGAAGCAACATCAATGCAGGAATGAGCACAGAGAGGCCATCAAGCCCATTCTTTTGTCTACCTGGGACTGCACCATGGGGTTGAACTTACATGAAGGCTATGAAGTTGGGCAGTAATGGAGAAGTTTGAGTGTTTTTAGTTAGGGTGCAATCTGGATACTGAAACTACCTTGTTATTTTAACAAAGATAATGTAATATAGACAACTAGAGGCCTGGTGCATGAAATTCATGCATGAGGGTGGGTATCCCTCAGCCCAGCCTGCATCCTCTCCAATCTGGGACCCCTCGAGGGATGTCCAACTGCCTGTTTACAGGGATCGGGCCATGGGGGTGTGGCCAGCCTGAGTGAGGGGCTGAGGGCTGTTTTCAGGCTGGCCACACCCCCTTCATGGTGGGTGTCCCTCCTGGGTGCCTGGCAACCCTGGGTGAGAGCTGATGGTTGTTTGCAGGCTGGCCAAGCTCCCCAGTGGGATCCCTCACCCCATGGGGGTGTGGCCAGCCTTGGTAAGGGGCTTTTTTTTTTTTTTTTCAGTATCTCCTTGAGCTGAGGCCAGGGCTGGCTGGAAGCAGGTATCTGGGATTTATTTATCTTCTATAATTGAAACTTTGTAGACTTGAGCAGAGGCCAGGGCCAGCTGGAAGCTTGGGTTGCCCCTGGAAACCCAGGCTCCCAGCCCCTCCTTGAGCAGAGGCCAGGGCTGGCTGGAAGCAAGTATCTGGGATTTACTTATCTTCTATAATTGAAACTTTGTAGCCTTGAGTGGAGGCCAGGTCCGGCCAGGGCAGGCGGGAAGCTTGGCTTCCTCCATTGCTGGGGGCAACCCAAGCCTCATGCTTGCTCCAGATCCGTGTTGGCTGCCATCTTAGTTAGGTTAATTTACATACACACTCCTGATTGGCTGGTAGGTGTAGCAGAGTGATGGTTAATTTGCATGTTTTCTTTTATTAGTGTAGATTATTAACCAAATCTTAAAGAACTTTAAAGATAAAAAGGAGAAACTGAAGACTCACAGTGAAGTAAATGTGGGAAGCAATTACCATTCCTGGGTCTGAAGAACAAGGAAAGATGTTGGAATTATCCAAATTTAAAAGCTTTCAGAGGCTTCCAGTTATGATGACAGAGTAAGTAAATGCTGGATTTCCTCCTCCCACAACAACATCAAAATTGCAACTATGTTATAGAACAACCACCATTGAGAACCACGTGAAGTTCTATACTTAATAATAAGCCACATCAATACTGATAGGAGGGGCAGAGATGTGGAATGGACTTGTCCCATACCCAAATATGGTGGTTAAAAATCAGGAGAGAAATCTTGACTATGCAGTTTCACCATGAGGAGCAAGGAGTCCCAGCCCCACACCAGGCTCCCCAGCCCAGGGTTCCAGTGCCAGGAAGAGAAGTCCCCATAACTTCTGGCTGTGAGAACCAGCCAGAATTGTCGCTGAGTGAGATAGAGGACTGTTAGAATCCCAAGCATTCATCTTAAAGGGCACACAGAAACATATTCACTGACAGGCTCACTCACGCTGACCTCCAGTGCTGGGGTAGCAGCTCAAAGGCACCAGGAAAATACAGGCAAGAACTGAATTTTCTGACTTTAAGGCGAGGACTGGAGGGGTAGCTTTCTCCCATACAGAAGTGCTGGTAGAGGCTGTTGTTCCTTTGCTGAGCCCTTCCCCTGCAGTTTCAGGCAGGCACCATATCTGGGTCTCTATCAATCTGACTAACACTATTTACCTCACCCTGGTAATTCCCTGAGACCCTGTTCTATCCAATTTTCAGGACTGTCCAAGCCACTTCCAGTAACTTTTCCATACAAATGGCCTCTCTTGGTTCATGCTGCAAACTTTTCTAAAATCTCTCAAAGGTTTACAAATTCCAAACAAGCAGCATCCAGCCTTAGCATGACTCCATATCTCTTACTAAGCAGCCCCAAGACAACAGTAGTGGCAGCTGGCCTCAGTTCACAGCTTAGCCTCTCCCAGGCATCCCAAGACCAGCACAAGCGGCAACTATCTACAGATCACTTTGTAGCTCATACCAGAGGGCCCAGTCAGGAAATAGGGAGTGGGCGATTTTGACTTGTACTTCCAAAGAGGCCCAGAAACAACACACCCAGTGGTCAGCTTCAGACTACACCAGAGGACCACCCAACCACCTCCATAGAAAACACACTTGAAGGGTGGACTCATCAGGCACCAGAGCCCTGCTAAAACAAATCATGCTCCTTAGGACCAGCCCCTGTACAACAGCTTCTCCACTGTAATCATGGCCAATCCTCACAACCAATCAGCCTGGGGGTCAATCTCTACCATTGACATGCCAACAGCAATCAAGACTCAACTATAAGAGGAAGGCACACAAAACTCACACAAGGGACACACCTGGAACACTGGGCTCAGGTGACTAAGGAAACTCCTCCACTGGGCCCCACAAGAGACTTCCTACATAAAACCACTTTGCCAAGATCAGGAGATGTAGAATCTCTATCTAATATATAGAAACAAGCACAGGGAGGCTACCAAAATGAGAAGATAAAAGAAACATGCCCCAAATGAAAGAATAGAAAAACACTCCAGAAAAAGAAATAAACAAAATGGAGATAAGCAAGATACCATATGCAGAGCTCAAAACACTCATTATAAGGATGCTCAATGATACTAGAACTTCAACAAAGATATAGGAAACATAAAAATAGAGATAAAAAAACATAAAAAAGAACCAGTCATAAATGAAGACTACAGTAACTGGAACGAAGAACACATCATAGGAAATCAACAGAAGAAATGATGAAACAGAGGATCAAATCAGCTATTTGAAAGATAAAGTAGCAAAAAACACTCTAACAAAATAACAAAAAGAATTTTAAAAATGAAAATAGTTTAAGGGATCTCTGGGACAACATCAAGCATACCAATATTTACATTAAAAAGCACCAGAAGGAGAAAAGAGAGAGAGCAAGGAATTGAAAATCTGTTTGAAGAAATAATGATGGAAAACTTTCCTAACCTGGCAAAGGAAACAAGTGGACAAGTCCAAGGAGCACAGACAAGATAAACCCAAAGAGGCCCACATTAAGACACAGCATAATGAAAATGTCAAAGGTTAAAGACAAGAAGAGAACTTTAAAAGCAACAAGAGAAAAGCAGTTAGTTACCTGCAAGAGAGCTCCCATAAGAATGTCAACTGATTTCTCAACATAAACTTTGCAGACCAGAAGGGACTGGCACAAAATGTTCAAAGTGATAAAAAGTTAAGACCTGCAACCAAGATTAATTTACCCAAGAAAGCTATCATTTAGAATCTAAGGACAAATAAAGAGCTTCTTAGACAAGATAGAACTAAAGGAGTTCATCACTACCAAACCAGTAGTCGAAGAAATTTTAAAGGGACACTTTTAAAAAGAAAAAAAAAAAAGATTAAAGATATGAATACAAATGGCAATAACTACCTGGTGCGTATCATAAGCAATTTCTTTAAATGTAATTGTGTAAATGCTCCAATCAAAAGATATAAGGTGGCTGAATGGATAAGAAAAGAAGACCCTAATATATGCTGTCTACAAAAGACTCAATTCAAATCAAAAGACACATACAGACTGAAAGTAAAGCAATGGAAAAAGTTTTTTTATGAAAATGGAAAGCAAAAATGCTGGGGTAGCAATATTAATATTAGACAAAATAGACTTTAAAACAAATGTTATAACAAGAGACAAAGAAGGACCAAAGATAAACAAAACACTATTGAAAAGCATAGGCATCCATATATTCACTGCAGCATTATTTACAACAGCCAAAATATGGAAGCAACCTAAGGGTCCCTAAATAGATGAATGGATTAAAAAAGATTATAGTCAGCTCTAAAAATGATAGAAATCTTTCCATCTGTAACAACATGGATAGGCTTAGAGGGTATTGTGCTGAGTGAAGGTAAGTCAGGCAGAGAAAGACAAATGCCAGATGATTTCATTTATATGTGGAATCTAAGAAAACAAGCAAGCAAACAAAATAGAAACAAACTCATGGATACAGAGAATATTTTGATGGTTGTCAGTTGGGAAGGTGGTAGGAGAAGGGGTATAAAGGGGGAGGGATTAAGAAGTACAAATTGGCAGTTACAAAATACTCATTGGGTTATAAAGTACAGCATAGGGAATATAGTCAATCATATTGTAACTAGAGGCCCAGTGCACGAAATTCATGCACTCGGAGGGGTTCCCTCAGCCCGGATTGTGAGGGGGTGCAGGCCAGACCAAGGGACCCACCAGTGCATGATCGGGGCTGGGGAGGAATGTGGGAGGTTGGCCAGCCTGGGAGGGACCGCAGGAGGGCTCCAGGGCATATCTGGCCTTTCTCTCTCAGTCCCGATTGGCCGGACACCAGCAGCAAGCTAACCTACCACTAGCAGCATTTGGCCCCTGGTGGTCAGTGCGTGTCATAGCAACTGATCAACCAGTCGACTATCTGCCCCCTGGTGGTCAGTATATGTCATAGCAAGCAGTTGAGCAGCCTTAGCATATCATTAGCATATTATGCTTTGATTGCTTGAACAGCTGACTGGATGAGCGGACACTTAGCATATTAGGCTTTCATTATCTACTAGAGGCCCGGTGCACGAAATTTGTGCATGGCGGGGGGGGGGGGGGTCCGTCTCTTAGCCTGGCCTGCACCCTTTCCAATCCGGGACCACTGGCTCCTAACCACTCGCCTGTCTGCCTGCCTGATCACCCCTAACCACCTCTGCCTGCTAGCCTGATGCCCCTAACTGCTTCCCTGCCAACCTGCTCACCCCTAACCCCTAATTGCTCTCCCCTGCCAGCCTGATCACCTCTAACCACTGCCACCCTGCTATGTGGGTCCTGGATGTGGGTATCTGGCTCTCTCCTCCCTCCTGTAAGAGTCTGGAGCACACTTCAGGACCCAGAGTCAATTCCCTACCCACCCATGTGTGCCTTGAAATAATGCAAGACCCAGACCCAGCTGGCCCCACCCCATTGGGCAAGACCCAGACCCAGCCATGAAGCCCCACCAGCACATCACATCCCCAGATGGCGCCAGGTGGAGACACAGTATTAGTCAAATCCCTGGCCAGTGCCAGGCAGGGATGCAGCCTCCTGCTGATCAGTCATTACGGCATGAGAGTGTGATGACCATTTACTATCCAAGCTAATAAAGAGTAATATGCAAATTGACTGCCACTCCAACACACAAGAAGGCCGCCCCCATGTGGACACAAGATGGCTGCCACAAGATGGCTGGCAGGGGAGGGCAGTTGTGGGCGATCAGGCCAGCAGGGGAGAGCAGTTGGGAGGGAACAGGCATGCAGAGGAGGGCAGTTGGGAGGGACCAGGCCTGCAGGGGAGGGCAGTTAGAGGTGACCCGGCAAGCAGAGGAGGGCCATTTGGTGCGACCAGGCCTGCAGGGGAGGGAAGTTGAGGGGGACCAGGCCTGCAGGGGAGGGTAGTTGGGGGGGATCAGGCCAGCAGGGGAGGGCAGTTGGGGGCAACCAGGACAGCAGGGGAGGGCAGTTGGGGGCAACCAGGACTGCAGGGGAGGGCAGTTAGGGGTGAACAGGCTGGCAGGGGAGGGCAGTTAGGCATCGATCAGGCTGGCAGGGGAGGACAGTTAGGGGTGATCGGGCTGGCAGGCAGGAGCAGTTAGGGGCAATCAGGCAGGCTGGCAGGCGAGTGGTTAGGGGCCAGCAGTCCTGGATTGTGAGAGGCAGAAGCGGTTAGGGGCAATCAGGCAGGCAGGCAGACAAGGGGTTGGGAGCCAGCAGTCCTGGCTTGTGAGAGGAATGTCCAACTGCCCATTTAGGCCTGATCCCGGGATCAGGCCTAAAGCGGCAGTCGAACATTAATCAAGGGGTCCTAGATTGGAGAGGGTGCAGGCTGGGCTGAGGGATACCCCCACCCCCATGCATGAATTTCATGCACCGGACCTCTAGTAGATAATAATAAAACCCTAATATTCTAATTAGACCAGACGTCCTTCCAGGTGTCCTTCTGGACAAAGCTGGGGCTGCGAGGGAAGCCCAGGTCCCAGGTACCAGAGGGAAGACAGTGCTGGTAGTCGGGGGAAAAAAGGCCTACTCTTGCACAAATTTTGTGCATCTGGCCTTTAGTATAGGATAATTATATATGGGTATTAGATATATCACAGTGACCACTTCATAAGTTACATAAATATCTAATCATTATGCTGTACACCTGAAACTAATATAATATCATATGGCAACTATAATTGAAAAATAAAAATTATTTAGAATCTTGGAGAAGGCTTTCTGTGAAACTTGGAACCAGACCTGATAGAAGGTAGGCTGCCTGCCTGCTTCATGGAGGGGTACAATCAGGGCACTTCTGAGTGTGGCAGGAAAAAATGGCTGGTGCTGAAACTAACTTCCATGTCCACAGTGAAGAACTGATTCTGGGGTGATATTGACAGCAACAGACAGCAAAGCAGGAAAGAGTAAGTTGCTTATCCCTTTTTCCTTTTAGTCTCCTCTAGTAAAGAACCACACAGGGACCAACATGGCATAAATGAAGTGTGATGTACAGGGTCTCAACTCCAATGTCCCAAATCAGAGTAAGGCAGGTGAGTCTATGCTAAGAGCCAATATCCAATAACCAACACAGCACCTGAAGTAAAAGTCAGTGTGGTTTTATAGCTGGGGCGTATATTTAAATAACTGCAAAAAGGGATTGTCTGGGCACAAGACAGTAGGACAGAAATCAGGTAATCAGTTAAGAGTCAATGTGTGATACTGGATTTAGGAGAGCTGATGATAGAAACTAGACAACTAAAAGCGTTTGTCACCATGGCACTGATGGTTCATCTGTAAAATTCCTTTGTGAAAGCTTTTAGTACTTTGAAAGGAGTACTTATTTAGCCAAGTAATAACTCCTCTGAAAGAAATTAAACCTTAAGCCAAAAAAGAGAACAGCTTTGTCTCCTATTAACACAGATACTCTGCTAACATGTTGAAATTACTGCTTCAGGGTCTGCTGAAGTTTTTAGATGACTACATCCTTTCTCCTATCTCAGAGACAGAGCAGTGATTTTATTCCTCCAGTTATATTTGGAATACTGCTTTAGAGACATTAAGAAAAGGAGACTTCTTACTCTGATTTTCCTAAACACAGAACTCTACTAGTAGACTCAGTATGTCTAGGCAGGATCACATATTGGAACAATATGTTCTATCTTCTATGACCTGGAGATTCTTGCATTTGTATCAGAAAATAAATCACACATTCAAATGCCATAATTGCTCTGTTTCCCTCCTAGTTATATGCCCATTACCTCTTTAATCATAGCTCTCCTTAGCTGCTGGAAAGAAAAGTGAATGGAGACTTCTACATCCTACTGTGATTGAAATTTTATAGCTATGCTTGACTGTCAGACTTCATTCCATTGTGCAGAAAAGTGATATTTCCTAAAAATCAATATCTATTCCATTTTTCTTGAACACACACACACACACACACACACACACACATATACGCACGCACAGCACAGTGGTAAAATAAACTTCTGTAAAAAGAGCCAGAGACTAATAAAATAAGAATATTGTCAGAAAACATGAAATGAATATATAACAGCATAAGAATCAGATGCATATGTAGTGTATTTAGAAATGTTAGAAGCACAAAAATAAAGTGTAAGGAAATCATAGCCTGCCTCATCCACTCACGTAAGAGTGGAATGAATCATAGCAACAATTGGGTAGTGACTCAGACAGTAATTTAAATGGAAATTTGGAAAGGATAAAATGAAAAGAGGAGAAGGCAACTCTGTAAACCTTGAGAGTATCTGTTCATGCAAAACTAGTGGACCTTGGTGTGGTTAATTAACCTCTAACAATGAACAATTACTGGGTATCTCTGCACATCAGTGTGATGGAGATTTTCCTCTCATTCTAAAGGTGGGTAAGGAAAATAGATCTGTACTGGGTCTCTTCAACCCACTGCTTCCTAAAGATTCTGAAATTTCTTTTTTTGGAATTATAAACCCATAGACAGAGCTAATTAAGGGGCAGAATCACTCTAAAAGATTGGTTACTTATTAATAGTCCTGGTAAACAAAAACATTTAACCACAGTTGGTGATTTCTGGAAAGAAATGCTTCTAAATCACTAAGTTCTCAAAACATATATCAAAAAGACTATCCCAGGCTTCTTCATCAAACAGGGGTCTATGTTTCAGCCCTTACAGGATGGAGCATGACTGTGGAGAAAATCAAGAGCATAAAATGGATGCAGACAAGCATTTGTCTCCTTCAAAAACATGGAAGGCTACATCTTTGGGGGGGGGGGCGGGGGGGGCGGGGGGCGGGGTAAAGGAAGGTTTCCTAGGAGTGTTCTCCAATGAGATCACTGCCTCTGGCTGTAAGTGTACTTCTAGCTGAAGGAATTACAAAGGAAGATCACATTGCCTGCTCCCAGAGGAAATGTAAGATGATCCTTGGGAAGAGAAGAATTGTCTTGAAGGGGTAGCTGATGGCTAGAAGGTGTTTTGTTCCTATACCCTGGACACTGAGGCCAGAAAGAGACTATTTGGGCAATTGGTTCAGTAAATCCCTGCCTACGGATTCCTTGAAAACATTCTTCTCTTGGCTTCTATGTCATTAAAATGTTCCTTCCTATACTACAGCTCTTTCCCAGCACTTCACATTTTCCTATGTCCGTGAAGGATGGACTGCTCCAAAGTCAGGTCTTAGACCTCCTTCTCATTCTGTCCCATGACTTGAAATAAATACCTAAGGCAACAATTCCAAGTTTGCCTTATCTCCCTCCTAATATTCACATGTGTGCAATCCCTATTCAACATATCTACTTGGATAATAAGAGATATCTTAAATATGTATAAAATGGAATTCTATAGCTCTTCTACTCCCCTTCCAATCTGTTCTTAGGGCATCCCCAGTCTCAGTAAATGATACTATTCTTACTCAAAACCTAGTCATTACCTGTTACCTCATAATCAATCCAATTCTAAATACCATATGTATCCCCAAACCACCACCCCCATTACCACTGCTCTCCTTCTGATTCTAGCATCACCACTACCCCCAGATGAGGCCTGTGATCTTAAAATGATCTCACTACTTTCACTCTTGAATATCTACAGCCTACTCTTGATGCAACTCTTCCTGAATGGTTATTTAAAAAATAAATCATCCCGGCCTGCATGGCTCAGTGGTTGAGCATCAATCTATGAACCAGGAAGGAGGTCATGGTTCAATTCACAGTCAAGGCACATGCCCAGGTTGCTGGCTTGATTCCCAGTAGGGGGTATGCAGCCAATCAAAGATTCTCTCTCATCACTGATGTTTCTATCTCTCTCACCCTCTCCGTTCCTCTCTGAAATAAGTAAAAATATATTTTAAAAAAACACAACATAAATCAAATGACACGACTCTTACTTAAAGCTAGCCAATGACTTTCTGCCATTCTAATGAGTAAAATGCATACTACTTTCATAGTTTGTAAAACTCTATATATGTCCCTTCCCTTCCCCTCCAGCCTTAACCTCACATTTCTTCCTCCTTTGACCTTACTATATTCAAGTTCCATAGTCTTCTGTTTTTTTCCTCAAAACCTCCAAGCACACATATATTCTTTGACCTTGAAGTTATCTTTGCCTAGAACACTTTTTCCCTCAGATCTTTGTGTGGCTACTTCCCTGTTTTCATTCATGTCTCATTTTAAAAATCACTTCAGACTTAAGCTAAGAGATCCTATAAAAACAGAATCACTGGGCAGAAAGAAACTTTTTAACATCTTGTCCTTAGGAGCAGAACTTTTGGGTCCCTGAAAAGCCCAGAAAACATTTGTTACACATGAGGCTGAACCTCTGAAAAACTTCCTTATCTTGAGAAGTCTTCAGAAAGTGCTATTACAAAAGTGCCATAATCTTTGCCATTTCTGGAAAAAGACTGAGACCGAGGTAAGTGCATGCTTATATCACTTCAAGTTTAGATTCAATTATTTACATTGCAAAGAAGTCCTATGCAAGGTTGGAATAATAATTAATAATAATAATAAGATTGGATTATAGAGAACTAAAATAAAGAGGTCATAAAAGGTCTGAGCATGTTTGTGTCCTGGCTACTGGAGAATCAAAATGTACCCAAAAGAGTGGAAGAATTCAGAAAATGGAGAATTTTTCAGGAAAGTGTGAAAATTTAAATAAATAAACAAAAAGGAAAAGCACATCAAAGATGTGGATAATTGGTGTAAACTGTCATTTCAATCCCTCTTGGTGCTAAAGGTAAATAAATGACAACTTGACCTCCTGAAAACAATTACTGGCCGCCTGGAAGTAAAAGAGTAAACTCAGAGCAGTTCTTCAAATGGGACCAGCTACCAAGCAAAAGGCTGTCACACTAAATTAGACTGGGGAATTTATTTACCAACCTCATACTACACTAGAGGCAGAGCAAGAGCAGCTTAAATCAGCTACTCTAGGCTTACCACAGTTATTGGGGCTTGAGAGTAATTTTGTAAACTCTCCCAAGAGGCAGAACAGAACAGAGAGTGACTGTGATTCTCTTAAGTGAGGACAACTGGGTGGTAAATGCCTCTGTTGATAAGCCAGTTCTGAATCCACCTGTAGCTGGGCACAGGCTACAAGATGAGAGACTGGGGTCATTGTAATTGATTAAAAAATAGAATCTGTAATGCCCAACCTCTCAGAGTGCCCAAGTCTATGACCTCACTCAATATTTCAGTGTCTAAAATGAAGGAACAGAGAGATGGGTAAAGATGCTAATGTCATGACTCTACTAAGAGGTAACTAAAAACTACATGTGAGTGAAGCATTTGGTTCTCTGTAACTCTTTGCAAATTAAAGTTCTAATTCTGAATAACTTAAAACTATGTGCATTTTATTTTTATTTTCTTAAAGAAAAAATATGCTTTTTCCATTATAACATTAACTCTTTGGTTAATACATGAAAATGGAGTTAGTCACTGATTAAAACTGTGAAACTGGAGACAGAACATTTCATGGTTAACATGTGCACATGTTGGCTGATTGCAGCTGGGCCCAGCTTGTGTGACAATCGCTTTGTATACATGTGGATTCTCTGTTTCCTCTCTTGGGTCATGCTGGAGATAAAAATCCATCAATGAAAATCACACCACTACAATCAATATACAGTATATCATGCTATGTCCTATGAGTTGGGGTTTGCTAGAGAAATGTGGACTTTGGAAAATTAAAACTGTTGCCAGGCCATCATGGTTCAGTGGTTGAGTGTCAACCTATGAACCAGGAAGTCATGTTTCCATTTCTGGTTAGGGCACATGCCTGAGTTTCAGGTTAGATCCCCAGGAGGCAGCAATCAGTGATTCTCTCTCATTATTGATGATTCTATCTCTCTCCCTTCCTCTTTGAAATCAATAAAAAAACATATTTTTAAAAAATGTTGGCATAAATTAACACACATAGTTAATCACTAACTCTTCTCCATTTCAGAGTTAATATCTTCTGAAATTTGAGAAAAGGTGGGGAAGTGTGTGTATGTGTGTGTGTTTTAGCATTTCATATTTCAGCTGTGATTTTCTTGAATTGAGAAGAAATTCCTCTATAGATTCCAAGCAAAATGTCCTCTGACTTTTTAAGGACAGAATTCTGTGTCAAAAGCAGTCTTTAGTGTCTTGATGGGCTTGTTGGAGATTAAACATTGATAAATAGAAAATAAATTATAATGAGTGACAATATGCCAGCAGTTAGGAGTCGGATGAAACTTTTTAAACTTTTTAATAATTTTAGTTTAAAGCCACTACCTTTCAGTTGGCAGAATGAGTGGAGATAATAAATCCACAACCAGTTTCTAGTGAAAGCACAGAATAAATTAATTTTGAAAGGATTTTTATTTTTAAATACAAAGTAGAAGGTGATGAAGCATGTGGTACAATATCTGTGGAATTTTATATATGAGGTTTATAAGTGAATCAGAAGGAAATTTTCAGTAAATTTGGCCTTTAACCTTTTGAGGTGAAAATTTCTTATTCTTACCCTAGAAATTACTTTAAATGTAAAATTTTGGACATGGGCAGAGTATATTATCATTCATATCCAAAATTGTGGGCACTCATATTCTAGTAAATGTAACCTCCTAAGTTTCCACAATACTCTTTGTGCAAAACATTCAGGGCCAGCCCTCAAGATGTCTGAAAATTACACGATTATTTTAATATATATCAATCAATATAAAGTGAACACAAAAGTATAACTAAATGTACTATTTGTACTTTTCTATGTTTTGATTTTTGTGAACACAAGTCACATTGTAAAAGCTTACAGTATAAAGAAATTGTCCAACATAAACTTTCAGTGTGATTATTTTGACACTAGAGGCCCAATGCACGAAATTTGTGCAAGGAGCTCGGCCCTCACAGCCCTGGCTTCGTCCAGAAGGTCATTTGGCTGTCTGGTCTAATTAGCATGTTATGCTTTTATTGTTATAGATTATAATCTTGTACACATCCTAACTTATTTCCTGTGTATTCAATTGTACCTTCTAAGAGACTATAAATATTAAAGTTAGATTAAAATTTGATCTGAAACCATCAATATCCTAGATTTTCTACTAGTTTAACTGAAGCTTTTTAAATATCCCCAAAAGTATGGTTTTAGCTAGATCTGATTTCCCTAAAATGTCTTATTAGTTTTTGCCTTACTTTTCCATCTAGAGTTTTTGAAAAAAACACATTCCTTACTTCATGACTCTGCACCTCAATAGCAGACTAGCAAACTGTTAATGTTTACTAAAGGTGAATGGGCAAGTAAAATACTATTATTATCTGAAAGGCCTCAAGCAGGGATAGAGAAAAGGAAGTCTTTATATCGAGGTGGATTTTTTAAATACCATAATATTTTAAAAGCAAAGGAGAGAAAGTATCAATACTAAATCCTTTGGAGTAAAATCAGTATCAAAAAGATTAATGACATAATTAATGGGACAATATAAAAAGAGATTCTAATGTAAGGGATTCAATTTGGTACTACCCTTAGTTTTCCCTGTGGTCCCCTGATGGAAAAGTCAAAATTTATCTTTCTTTTCCAGCAGCCAGTGTTCACTCTGATGGTACTAACATGAAAAATCATTTGAACCTCTCATATTCTGGAGCTCACTCCAGTTATGCAGCCAAAAAGCAACAAAAAGAAAAATATAAATTGCAACCTCCATTGTGTTCCTATGGGTGCTTCATCTTCATTTTTGTCTTTAATTACATTAACCCCAAAGCCCAAATGGGATGAAAAACACAACCTAAATGCCTCATCATAGCATGTGTGGCTCATAGTAAACATGTTTAATCACATGTTTTGTGCTGGTGTTAAATTGTATAAATATAAAATATAAATAAAATACATTTGTATATAAATGATCACAGGGTTTAAAAACATCTCATAGTGAAAAGAATTGAAAGCAAAATAAACTTAGGCTCAAGTAAATTGGCCTGAACCTCAAGACTGGACAGCCCTGTCTCCAGGCTTAGATAAGTTGGGCATCTGTTCTGAGCCCCACAGAGCTGAGCAACCCTCACCTGAGCAGTGACAATACTAGTAAAACTCAGTTCACTGCAGAATAGAAACATTCTAACAAAAGTAGCCCCTGTGCACTTCCAACATATCACTCTGTTCAGTGTTTCTGCTCTTCATGAAAAGAAATTGTTTATTTATCTGTTTGTTTATTTACCTATTTGTTTACTTAATTACTTATTTATATATTTCTGTCCCCTGCTACTAAATGCAAACTCCAAGGAACAAGAACCCTATCTCCCTGGTTCACTACTGATTCTGTAATGTCCAGAACAATGATTAGGATGGAATGGGTGAAATATATGCTGAATTCATCAATGAGTATTCTGAATTCACAAAGAGGCATACCAAACTACTATAGTAGACATGAAGCCCATATTTTTTAAAAACCTGATTAAATGAGAAATTAAAATAGAGAAATATTGTTTGGTGCAAGTGTGACAGAAAACATCCTAAAGGCTATCTGGCATAATGCAAGGTTTGAATGTTATAAATAGTGTGTGTGTGTGTGTGTGTGTGTGTGTGGGGTGGAGGGGGGGGGGGGAGGGATGGGAGGAGAAGGGATACAGTAAAAAGAAGAATGAAATGAGAGAATTCAACTTTATCTAAATAAGAACTTGATCAACTAATAAGCTGTTATTGTTCCAAGAAGGCAAGTCCAATCAATAGCCATTTCCTATATTCCAATATTATGTCTAATATGGTTGAACTAACATTGGTGGGTTCACTTTAAGCCATAGCAAGACACATGTAATTGCTACTTTTGACAAATTGCTCAGTTTTGATTAAGAACTCTACCTCTGCTAACATTTTCTATGTGTACCATAACTTTAGTAATGCATTTTAGTTATTTAATCATTTCTGGCCATGATACACCAATTCTATCTTTCTAGTGGAAAGTTTAGACAAATGATTGGACAAAACAACTTCTTGCTCTAGAACACTAACATTCTATGGATTATCAGAAAAAGATTGAACTCTGGAGTATTACTAACCTAGAATTTTCTTGAAGACTAGAGGCCCATTGCATGAAGATTCGTGCAATAGGCCTTCCTTCCCCTGGCTGCCGGCACCGGTTTTCCTCCAGCACCCAGGACCCAGGCTGCAGTGGAGGCAAGCCTTCAGCTTTCAGTGAAGCCAAGCTTTCAGTTTTCAGGCTTGGCTCTGGCCACAGCGGAGCCTTCAGTCTTCATTCTTCAGTCTTCAGTCTTCGTTCTGTGCCTGCATATGCAAATTAACCCACCATCATTGTTGGGTTAATTTGCATACTCACTCCTGATTGGCTGGTGGGTGTCAAGGAGGTATGGTCAATTTGCATCTTTCTCTTTTATTAGTGTAGATAAGCCAATTGGAATAATTTCATTCAACTGATATCTTCTGATGGACAATAAAATAAGAACATTAAAATATTAGAAAGCATCCATTAAAATCATATTTTATGACTATATAAGAAAATGGTCATGACACAATACCATGATATGAATGCTATAAATGCTATTTTTATACTCTTCTGTATTTTTAAATTTCCCTAAAAAAACATACTATTTTACAAAGAAAAATTAGATTTAAATATTTTAGATTTTTAAAGATCTGGAGAAATATTCATTGCTAAATGAAAAACTTTATTTTATAAATTAAAAACATAACTTTGGAATACAGGGAAAATTCAGAATTTGCCCTTTTATGTAATTCCAATAGTATATTTTATTATTTAAAAACAAACAAACATTTAAATGGGAAGGAGCTTAATAGTCTAAAGAACAGCAGATGTGAATACTCTCCTCCACTGAATTAGCCTGTGAATTTTTACCATTTGCTTGCAGAAACAAAGTTTGCATATGCCAAGGTGATGTGTGGAGTGAGGAAGAGATGCAGAAGAATGCAGGTGTGGAAAAGTTACTTAATTTATTAAAATATGATTATTGTGTTTCTCATTTTTATACACTGTATATGAATGGCTGTGAGGAGAAGAAAGGTTTGTTAATCCTTTGATAATTGTTTATTATCCCCTTCTTACTATTGAATGAAAAAAAAATGTGACCTCAGAAAGAAAATGAATGGAGGAAATCTCATTAAACCCCTTATTTGAGACTTGGAGAAAATTAAATTACTTGTCAAAATTATTCACCTTTGTTGGTCTTTGTCACTTATCACAGACTGTTTTATAACCGTATCAATTTCTGCAAATAAAATGTGTTGTTTTCAAGACAGTGTACTTTTAAAATGCTTTTAGTTCTATTGGCAGTATTTTTCATGTTGAATTTGTTTAAGCTACATATTTTGTATTCAAGCAGATGTTCATGAAATATTCATATTGAGTTTATGTAGCTTATAATTGTATGTATTACAGATTGTTTCAGATGAATCTGCAAACCTCATTTTATTCTCACTTAAATAAATGTACCCAGAATAATATTTAAATTACAAATACACATTTAATAAATATATGTAGTCATGTTAACAACTTCTGCACTGTCAATCATTGATAGGAAAATATAACCTGGCATGCTTTGGTTTTATCTCTAGTAGAAAATGTAATTGCAAGTGCTATAACTCTGTGTTAGCAGTCCATCTCTGTGTGGTGTTTTCTGTTTATTTTTATTTTTGAGATACCCTTCCATCCCTTGTCAGGTAAAAACACAGTTCAAATATATGTCTCCTTTTCCACTTAGCAGTCAGGTTGATATATTCATTTGGAGCAGGTAGTCTTAAGTCCAAATTAATGATTTACAAACTTGTGTTATGAGTAAAATATAATTTTATAATATTAACATTTAATACAAATCAAGCTATCTATCGCTTCTATCAGCTGAAATGCAGTCTTCTCCAGGATGGGACCACATTCATTTTTTTAAGACTATTTTCTTAGAGTAGTTTTATATTCACAGCAAAATTGAGAAGAAAGTATAAAGATTTCCCATATACCCCTTCCTCCACACATACATAGCCTCCTCCCATTAGCAAAGTCTCCACTAAAGTGGTTTATTTGTTACAATTGATGACTCTACATTGGCACATCATAATCACCCAAGTCCACAGTTTACATTAGGGTTCACTATTGGTGTTGTACACATTTGAACAAATGTATAATGACATATATCCATCATTTCAGTATAGTAGAGTATTTTCACTGCCCTAAAAATTCTCTGTGCTGTGCCTGGTCACCCCTTTTTTTCCTCCCATATCCTTGGGCAACACACTGATCTTTCTCCTGTCTTCATAATTTTGCCTTTTCAAAAATGTCAATATAGTTGGAGTCTACAGTTTGTAGCCTACTCAGATTGATATCCTTCCTTAGTAAAAGGCATTTAAGGTTCCTCCATGTCTGGTCATGGCTTGATATATCCTTTCTTTCTAGCACTGAATAATCCATTGTATGGATGTACCACAGTCTGTCCATTCATCTACTGAAGGACATTTTGGTTGCTTCCAAGTTTTAACAGTTATGAATAAAGATGCTATAAATATCTGTGTGCTTGGTTTTGTGTAGATATATTTTTTCAGTTCATTTGAGTAAATACCAAGGAGTGTAACTGACAAATTATAAGGTAAAATATGTTTACTTTTATAAGAAACTACCAAACTATTTCCAAAATTGCTATACCATATTTCACTCTCATCAGCAATAAATGAGAGTTCCTATTGTTTTGGATTTTTGCCATCCTAATAGATGTGTAGTGATATCTCATTACTATTTAATTACTGTTTTAATTTGAATCTCACTAATTACATATGCTAGTGCATGTCTTCTGTGCTTAGTTTTCATCTCTATATCTTCTTTGGTGAGGTGTCTGTTCATTCAGATCTTCATCCATTTTTAAATTGGATTATTAATTTCTTATTGTTGAGTTTTAAGATTTCTTTATAGGTCTGGTTGAGTGCCTCAGTTGGTTGGAGCATCATTCTGTGCACTGAAAGGTTGCAGGTTTGATTCCTGTCAGGGCACAAACCTAGGTTGTAGGTTTGATCCTTGGTCGGGGCACATATGGGAGGCAATCGATTGATGTTTCTCTTTCACACTGATGTCTCTCTGTCTCTGAAATCAATAAATATATCCTTAGGTGAGGATTTAAAAAGAAGAATTATTTATATATTTTAGATAATAGCCTGTTATGAACAATGTCTTTATGCAAATATTTTCCCAGTCTGTGGCTTTTTTTCTAATTCTCTAGATATTAGAATATTTTTATTAAGTAATTTTTTAATATGTTTTTATTTATTTCAGAGAGAGAAAGGGGGAGGGAGAGGTAAATAGAAAAATCAATGATGAGAGAGAATCATTGATCAGCTGCCTCCTACATGCCCTCCACTGGGGATTATGCCTACAAGCTGGGCATGTGCCCTCACTGGGAAACAAACTGTGACCTGGTTAATTTGTCGATGTTCAACTACTGAGACACACTGGCTGGGCAGGATATATTTTTAAAGTACTTTATAAATATATGTACATATGGTTTTAAGTATAAAAGAGAATTTTATTTTTCATGAGGTTCATGATAACCTCATACCATATATCAGTCTCAGTTTCCTCCCCTGTAAAATGGGAATGATAATAGTATCTACTTCAGAGTTGTGAGAATTAAATGAGTAAATATATATGTAAAGAGCTTAGAATTGTGCCTGATACAAAGTAAGCACTATGAAAGTGTTAGCTATTATTACCATTGCCTTGTAAATGAAGAAACTCAGATTCAGAGACATCACACAATCAGTAAGAAGGGAAGCCATGACTTGTTCCCAAAAGCTTCGATTTTAATGAAGTTCTCTTTTAATTGCCACATTGAAAACATAAGGAGGGGAAAAGCTCATGAAGTAGCTCTTCTCTTATACCATGTGGCTGAAGGGACCCCTGCCCTTCCCTGATTATAGATTTTATAATCAGAAACTTGTTCTTTTGGAATTATGAGGCTTTTACCTTTGATTTGAGTAGTGGTATTAACCCATTTTTAATTTGCTGAGGGATTGATCATAAGATTCAAAGTGATGAAATCATCTATTTCAAACTTTTCATTCAGCATCTAATAAGCCTCAGATAGGAAACTAAGAAGCCCAAAGACATTGATTTTTATTTTTTTCTGTATCCTGGTGAATCCTGGGAAGAAACACAAATGAAACTCAGGAGTCCATATATTTAAATGGGTTTTATTTCCACTTCACCATCTTACCTCTTGCTTTTTATTTCTCCTCCCTCCCTGTCTCTTTTCTTCCTTCCATCCTCCTCCACCTCTCTTGTTTTCCTTTTCCTTTCCTCCTTTACCTTGTGTCTGTATGAAACGTAACAAAGATAAGAAAAGTGCTTAATACACACACAAAACACACACACACACACACACACACACACGAGCACACACACACACACATCTTATAAAACAACCTCCCATTGTTTTATAAGAAATAGAACATAATAACTGGCCACTTAGAAGCTACTGTGTACTCTTCACTATTCACAACCCTTCTTTCCTCCTACACTAATTCAAGATAACTACTATTATGATGAAAGAATTGTCATTTACTTGTTATTCTTTGTAGTTTTAACATCTAAATATGCAGTACATTCATAGTTTTGCCATTTATTCATGCATCTGTATATTCAAATTAATTTATCTGGTCTTACCTATTTCTTACAGCTGTACAACAGATCCTCAAAAAATGGCATTAGATTCAAGATTGTTTCATTATAACACTGATAAGATGCTATAGGAATTTAACTTATTAGACTATGGGAAAATTAGTTTCATTATATGCTGTTTTGCTTATAGGTACAGAATCTATTGACAATGTTAAGCAAAGGCTTACTGTATTGAGGTGTGATTGATATACAATAAACTGAATTTATTTAAAATGTATAATTTGATAAATTTGACATATGTATACACCACGAAACCACCACCACAATCAACATAATGAAAAAATACATCATACTAAAAGTTTCCTGGTGCCTTTTGTATTTCCACTTTTAGGTTCCTCTTCCCCACACCCACCTTCTCCCCACACCTTTTCTAAGCCACTGTTCTGCTTCCTGTCATTATCAAATAGTTAGAATTTTCTAGAACTTTATGTAAGTGGAGTCAATAGGTACATACTTTATTTGTCTGCCTTTATTTATGCTAGAAGATGTGTAGTGATATCTTATTGTGGTTTTAATTTGCATTGCCATGATAATTAATAGGGCTGAGCATCTTCTCATGTGTTTATCTTTCCCATAATTGCATTCATGGAGTGTCAAAATCACTGGTACATTTTTTACTGGGTTCTTTGACCTCTTACTGAGTTATGTGTTCTCTGCATATTTTAGGTACAAGCCTTAGTCAGATATATATTAGGCAAAAATTTTCTCCAAACCTGTGACTTGCCTTTTTGTGACAGTATCATTTAAAGAATAAATTTTAAATTTTGATGAAGCCCAATTTGTTGAGTTTTCTTGATAGTTCATGTTTTTTGTTTGTTTGTTTTTGGTGTGTTGTATTTAAGAAATCTTTCCCCCAAACCAATATTACTAGAATTAATACTATGTTTTTTCTAAAGGTTTTGTAGTTTTATTTTTTTATCCTTGCCCAAGAATATTTTTTCCATGATTTTTAGAGAGACTGGAAGAGAAGGGAGGAGGGAGGGAGACAGAGAAGCAGAGAGAGGAAAACACTGATGCAATGGGATCAAACCTGAAACTCAGATACATGCCCTTGACCAGAAATTGAACCCACAACCGTTAGGTTCACAGGCCAATGCTCTAACCACTGAGTCAAACTGGCCAGGGCAAAAATTTCATAGTTTTAAATCTTACATTTAGATTTGTAATCCATTTTGAGTTAAGTTTTGTGTAAGTTGTGAATAAAAGTCAAGGTTTATATTTTTTGTCTATAGCTAACAATTGTTACAGAACTATTTGTTGAAAATACTACTAATTTTCGATTGGACTGCCTTGGAATCTTTGTTAAAACTAATTTATCATATGTGCATCTTTTTAAATATTTTCTATTCCATTTCATATATGTCTATTTATCTCACTACTTTACTAACTTTATGGTAAGTCTTAAAATAAGAAAAGTTAAGCCCTCCAACTTTTAACTCCATTTTAAAAATTCTTTTGGTTATTCTAAATGATTTGCATTTCTATAGAAATTTTACAATTAGTTTGTGAATTTATATAGAAATACTATGTGATATTTTGATAGGTATTACATTGAATCTCTAGATCAATTTGTAGAGAGTAGATTTTTTTAATATTTCAAGACTAGCAAGCCAGGAATATGGTATCTCTCTTTGATGTATGTAGATCTTCTTTAATTTTTTTTCTCAGCAATAGTTTCTAGATTATAATGTTCCCTGACATTGTTTATTGTGCTTGAGGAACTTTCAGCTTCTTGAATCTTTGTGTTTATCTATACTAATAATAGACAAATATGTAAATTGATCATACCTCCGTGATGCCAACAGCCAATCAGGAGTGAGTATGCAAATTAACTCGACAAAGCTGGAAGACCTGTGAGCAGCATGCACACACTCAAGTGCTGAGTAGCCAAGGGTGGGGCGGGATACCTGCTGTGTCGCCATGGCAATGCGCAGGTGTTCCCACCCTCTGGTCGCTCCGGGCCTACGCACACAGGCACAGAGCGGCCGGGGTCACAGGGACGCCACTGGAGTGTTCGGTCCTGTCAGCTCGGCCTGGGGGCAGCTGGAGTTCGCAGTCCTTTTGGTTTGTGCAGCCCCTGGACTAGAAGCAGAAACCAAGAGCACAGGGAGCACCAGGAATGCTGGTAATTGTAGTTCTGGTGTCAGATGCATTACGCAATCTCTTAGACACTAGAGCAAAGTGAGCCTGGAGCAAGTTACTGTTGCGGGTGAAGGATGGAGGGAAAGCAAAGGTGAGAGACGTAAGTAAAGTCAGAGTGTCGAGGAAAAATTAAAGGGAAGATATCCTGCAACTTCTAGGAAATCTCCACCAATGGAGCAAAGAAAAAAAAAAAAAAAAGACCTCTATTATTCTGTGAGCACCAAACCAAACTAGGTTGAGGTCTTAGACAATTTGCTCATATGATTGCAAAGACAGACAGAAATTCCCAAATTGGAGAGGACTCCCCTGAGGGCTCCCAGATTGGAGAGGGTGCAGGTAGGGCTGAGGAACCCACCCCCCATGCACAAATCTTCGTGCACCGGGCCCCTAGTACTTTTCATAAAATTTGGAAAACTTTTACCCATTATTTCTTCAAGTATTCTCTCCCTTCCATCTTTTCTCCTCCCCCTCCTCCGCCTCCTCCTCCTCCTCCTCCTTCTCCTCCTCCTCTTTCTTCTCCTCCTTCTCCTCCTCCTCCTCGTCTTTCTTCTTCGTTTTGGAACATTAATTTCAAGTAAGTCAGATTATATTATCCCAAAGATCACTGGTGCTCTGTTCACTTTTTAGTTTATTTTTTCTCTCTTTGCTTCATTTTGGACAGTTGCTATTGCTATATGTTCAAGTTCTCTGATATTGTCTTTCACCAGTGTCTAAATAGCCCTGTCTCATTCTGAGTAGTTTTTATTTTGATGTTGTGTATTTTTTATTTCTAGAAGATCCATTTGATTCTCTTTGGTTCTTTATTTCTTGCATTTCTCTTCTCATTATGATCATATTTTCTTCTCTATTTATGAACTTGGCCAAAAAAATTATTTAAAGTTAGGCACATGGATGTAGCTGTAACTAGGGTCATTTGCAGATCTTGCCATGGGTTAGAGGGTAAGACCTTCCTATGCCCATGATGAAGTTCATTGCTGGGGACTGAGAATCTAATTGATGATCTCAGGAGTCTGGGATGGAAAAAATTGGAGACTTAAGGAGCTTCAAACATATGACCAGTTTCTTTACAAGTAGGTATATAACCAGTCTTGGATCATCTTAAACCAAGACCAAGGCTAGAAGCATCTCTTAAATTACACATACAAATCAAACATGGGCTTTAATTTCATGCAAGGGTTCATATACTTTTGATTTACCTTTGCATTGATCTTGTAACTTTTGGGCCCAATTTATTTCAGGGAAGGTCTTCTGCAGATTCCATAGCTTACAATGGCCCTGGATATTGTTTTCTGTTCCTTTTACTCAATGAGATCAACAAAATAAATAATTCCAGGATGGACAAATCTTTGTTACAATATCTCCTTCAAATTCTTCAATTTGCATTTATCTCTTTGGTCTTTTTTTCTTAACAGTATGTGGCAATAATTGGTGCAGCCTCTAAACTCTTAAGCACTCTTTATCACCAACTCTACAATAAAATATTTATTGCACATATATTTACAATAGAATTGTAAATACTCTTGTGGCAGGTGGCATGATGTTAAGCTTTATCATTAGAGTATACTAGAAGGATAGAGGGTAAGAAAGGGGGGTTCCCCTTTTGATTCCGGTGTGTTTATCTAGGCAGCCTTCTTCTGAGTTTCTAAAATACACTTGGCTTTGGCAGCAGCACCCAGCTTTAGCAGTCCCAGTGGCCAACAGAAATTGGGATTTTTCCTATTGTCATCATCCCTAGGCATGTTTTCACAGAGCCCCATGAATGTCTCTGCCTAATATCCCCTTAAATAGCTTCACAAGGATGGCACCTACTCATGGACAATTTCCTCAGGCACCTCTAAGAACAGATTTCCAATGAAGGATGGCACTTTCCCATGGATGGCTTTTCCCAAAATGCCTCAGGCAGCTATCTTATCTAATCTTGGATGTGTTTAAGAATGTTGATTATATCCAATTCAATTTATTTTCAGCAGAGATGTTAATACAAATGAAACATGAAAATTGAACTGGAACGCATGATGTCCCTTTGGGCAGGATGATTCCTCAGTCCTTGCCCAGTGGAGTCGAAGAATGAAACCACGGACAAAGGTGGTATAGTAAAAGATGGAAATTTATTGAGAAACAAGCACAGGTGCGGAGGGGGAGAGAGTCCCACTAAATCCCTTTTCTCTTTGGTTTATAAAGTCTACAGTTCTGTGTGACCCTCTGATTGGTCACAATAGCAGCTTCAGAACTCAAACCTCACGTGAGGTTCCCCTCTCTTCTCCCTTCTGTTTTCCTATTCCTTTTGGCCTTTCTCTTCCCTCTCTGAATGAGGGGCTTCCTTTCCTTTATTCTGTAAATGTATACCTTCTGTAGCTTTCAGCTCCCTTATTCTATGGAAATGTACCTTCTGGCAGCTACCAGCTTTGCAGCCCTGTGGTTTTCCCATGGACCCCTTAATTTCTAAAATTTCCTAAACCTGCCTATTTTATCCCTAAAAACTCCTTTCACAAATAACTTAGCCTATGCTTACTAGAAACATGATACATTGTTTTGTTTTGTTTTTTCAAAAAGACAGTTTACTGAATTTTGAGAGAGTAAGATATAGGAGAATAGGAAACAGTTTAGACTCTTGAAATAAAAATCATGCCTTTCTTCTATAACTGAAGTCTTTTTGGCTTCCCATTTACCTCAAGAAAATGCCAGCCTCATTAGCTCATTGGTATAGATGATCCATCATGACTTTGCCATAATTATCATTCAAGACTGATATCTTGCCATATTTCTACAATAACTCTAAGGTCCAATCACTCTGACAGTTGCATTTCCAACATGCCAAGGTCCCTTCTAACTCTTATGTGCATGTTACTCCAACTGCCAGATTAATTCTTACTCATATCTCAACCTGTAATTTGAACATAACATCTGGAAACTTCTGTTGGCCATATTTATGTTTCTTCTCCTTATTGTTTCCATGAGGGGCTTTACTTGTATGTAACACATAATATTCACCCATTGATTTAAAAGGTCACTCATTCAGTCAACAAATATTTGTTTAGTATCTTCATTCCCACCCAACACCCTGAGACAATGAAACAAAGATGAAAAAAGAAAGCATTACCCCAGTGTTATATTTTCTTTTGAACTTGTCTTCTCACTGGTTTGTCTTCCTCAGCTTGTTATGAGATTGTTATCTTTTTAGGACCTGGTACAGCACCTGCACGGAGTAACTACATTTAAAATAAATGTTCCATGAATGTATTAATGAATGAGTACTATACTAGACAAAGAAGGAATTAGAAAGTCCTAAAGATAAAACTTTCATTGAGATATGTAAAAATGTAAACAGTGGTTTAGCTATATCTTGTAGTGAGTTTCAGGTGAATTTTACTTTATTCCTCTTTTTTATTGATTTTCTTATTGTTTAAAGTATTACATATAGTAGTACATATATCTCCTTTTTTTACCCCATTGACTTTCCCCCTGGTCTCCCCTACCCCCTGTCGCATGCCCTCATACACCCCCCCCAGTGTCTTGTGTCCATTGGTGTGCTTATATGCATGCATACAAGTCCTTTGGTTGATCTATTTCCCCCCCTCCCCAACACTCCCCATCCTTCCCGCTGTAATTTGACAGTCTGTTCAATGCTTTACTGCCTCTGTATCTATCTTTTTGTTCATCAGGTTATAATGTTCTTTATTTTCCATAAATATGTGAGATAATGTGGTATTTTTCTTTCATTGTGTGGCTTATTTCACTTAATGCTCTCCAGGTCCATCCATGCTGCTGCAAATGGAAAGAATCCCTTCTTTTTTATAGCAGCGTAGTATTCCATTGTGTAGGCATACCTTAGTTTTCTAATCCACTTATCTGTTGATGGGCATTTAGACTGTTTCCAAATCTTAGCTGTGGTGAATTGTGCTGCTATGAACATAGGGGTGCATATATCCTTTCTGATTGGTGTTTCTAGTTTCTTGGGATATATCCTAGAAGTGGGATTACTGGGTCAAATGGGAGTTCCATTTTTAGTTTTTTGAGGAAACTCCATACTGTTCTCCACAGTGGCCGCACCAGTCTGCATTCCCACCAGCAGTGCACGAGGGTTCCTTTTTCTCTGCATCCTCGCCAGCACTTGTCATTTGTGATTTGTTGATGATTGCCATTCTGACAGGTGTGAGATAGTACCGCATTGTCATTTTGATTTGCATCTCTCAGATAATTACTGACTTTTAGCATGTTTTCATATGTCTCTTGGCCTTCCTTCTGTCTTCTTTCAAAAAGATTCTATTTAAGCCTGTTGCCCATTATTTTATTAGATCATTTATCCTCCTTTTATTAAATTGTATAAGTTCCCTGTAGATGTTAGAGATTAAACCTTTATCAGTGATAACATTTGCAAATATGTTCTCCCATACAGTGGGCATTCTTGTTTTCTGTTGATGGCTTCTTTTGCTGTGAAGAAGCTTTTCATTTTGATGTAGTCCCATTTATTTATTTTCTCTTTAGCTTCCATTGCCCTAGGAGCGGTATCGGTGAAGAAATTGCTTCGGCATATGTTTGAGATTTCTCTGCCTCTGGATTCCTCTAGTATTTTTATGGTTTCCCGTCCTATGTTTAAGTCCTGTATCCATTTTGAGTTTATTTTTGCGTGTGGTGTAAGTTGGTCTAGTTTCATTTTTTTTGCATGTATCTGTCCAATTTTCCCAACACCATTTATTGAAGAGACTGTCTTGACTCCATTGTATGTTCATGCCTCCTTTGTCAAATATTAATTGAGCATAGTGGTTTGGGTCGATATCTAGGTTCTCTATTCTATTCCATTGGTCTACATGTCTGTTCTTGTGCCAGTACCAGGCTGTTTTGAGAACAGTGGCTTTGTAATACAGCTTGAAATCTGTTATTGAGATCCCACCTACTTTGTTCTTCTTTCTCAGGATTGCTGTGGCTATTCCGGGTCTTATTACACATGAATTTCTGGAGAGTTCTTTCTAGGTCTGTGAAACATGCCATTGGTATTTTAATGGGAGTGCATTGAATCTATAGATTGCTTCAGGTAGTATGGACATTTTGATAATGTTGATTCTACCAATCCATGAACATGGTATGTTCTTCCATCTGTTTATGTCTTCCTCTATCTCTTTTTTCAGTGTCCTATAGTTTTCCACATACAGGTCTTTTACCTCCTTAGTTAAGTTTATTCCTAGGTATCTTAATTTTTTTGGTGCAATGGTAAATGGTATTGCTTTTTTAGTCTCTCTTTCTGTAAGTTCACTACTGGTGTATAGAAATGCCATAGATTTCTTGGCATTAATTTTGTATCCTGCTACATTACCAAATTCATTTATTACATCTAATGGTTTTTTGATGGAGTCTTTAGGGTTTTTTAACTACAATATTATGTCATCTGCAAATAAGGACAGCTTTACTTCTTCTTTTCCAATTGGGATGTCTTTTATTTCTTTTTCTTGTCTAATTGCAATGGCTAATACTTCCAGTACTATGTCGAACAGGAGTGGTGAGAGTGGGCATCCAGGTCTTGTTCCTGTTCTTAGGGGAAATGGTTTTAATTTTTGCCCATTGAGTATGATGTTGGCTGTGGGTTTGCCATATATGGCTTTTATTATGTTGAGGTATGATCCTTCTATTTCCACCTTTCTGAGAGTTTATATCAAGAAAGGGTGTTGGATTTTGTCAAATGCTTTTTCTGCATCAATTGATATGACTACGTGATTTTTATCTCAATTTGTTTATGTGATGTATCATATTTATTGATTTGTGGATATTGTACCATCCTTACATTCCTGGGGTAAACCCTACTTGGTCATGGTGTATGATCTTTCTGATGTACTGCTGGATCCGATTTGTTAGAATTTTGTTGAGGATTTTGGTATCTACGTTCATGAGGGATATTGGCCTTAATTCTCTTTCATTGTGTTGTCTTTATCTGGTTTTGGTATTAGGGTGATGCTGGCTTCATAGAAGGAGCTTGGAAGTGTTCCTTCCTCTTGAATTTTTTTGGAATAGTCTGAGGAGGATGGGTTTTAGTTCTTCTTTGAATGTTTGGTAAAACTCCCCTGTGAAGCCGTCTGGCCCCGGGCTTTTGTTTGCTGGAAGCTTTTTGATGACTGGTTCAATTTCTTCCTTAATCATTGGCCTATTGAGATGTTTAGATTCTTCGTGATTGAGTTGTGGAAGGTTGTATTTTTATAGGAATATGTCCATTTCCTCCAGGTTGTCCAGTTTGTTGGAATAGAGTTGTTCATAGTATTTTTAACAATCCTTTGTATTTCAGTGTGGTCTGTTGTTATTTCTCTTTTTTCATTTCTGATTTTGTTTATTTGGGTCCTCTCTCTTTGCTTCTTGGTGAGCTTGGCTAAAGGTTCATCAATCTTGTTTATCCTTTCAAAGAACCAGCTCTTGGTTTTGTTGATCTTTTGTATTGTATTTTTGGCCTCAATTTTGTTTATCTCCGCTCTGATCTTTATTATTTTCTTCCTTCTGCTTACACTGGGCTTTTCTTGTTGCTCTCTTTCTAACTCTTTGAGATGTAGGGTTAGGTAATTTATTAGCATTGTTTCTTGTTTTTTGCAGTAGGCTTGTAGAGCTATGAACTTCCCTCTCAAGACTGCTTTCGCTGTGTCCCATAGATTTTCAATTGTTGTGTTTTCATTGTTGTTTGTTGCCATGATGGTTTTTTATTTCTTCTTTGATCTCTCTGGTAACCCAGTCATTGTTTAATAGCATGCTATTTAGTCTCCATGTGTTTGATTTTTTTGGATTGTTTTTATTGTAGTTGATTTCCAGTTTTATGCCACTATGATCTGAGAAGATGCTTGATAAGATTTCTATCTTCTTGAATTTGAAGAGACTTTGCCTATTACCCAACATATGATCTATCTTTGAAAATGACCCATGTGCACTTGAGAAGAATGTGTATTCTGTGGCTTTGGGGTGAAATGTTCTGAAGATGTCAATTAATTCCATCTTGTCTAGTGAGTCATTTAGGATTGATGTTTCTTTGCTGATTTTTTTGTTTAGAGGATTTGTCCAATGGTGATAGTGGGGTATTAAAGTCTCCTACTATGATTGGATTGCTATCAATCTCTCCTTTGATATCCTCCAGGAATTTTTTTTATGTATTTGGGTGCTCCTGTATTGGGTGCATATATGTTTACCAGAGTTATTTCTTCTTGTTGGATTGCTCCCTTTAGTATTATGAAGTGGCCTTCCCTATCTCTTTTTATGTCCTTCACTTTGAGATCTAATTTGTCAGATATAAGTATTGCTACTCCCGCTTTTTTTTTCATTTCCATTCGCCTGGAAAACCTTTTTCCATCCCTTCACCCTCAGTCTGTGTGCGTCTTTTTTTCTGAGGTGGGTTTCTTGTAGATAGCAGATATATGGGTCATGTTTCTTATCCAATCCGTTACCCTATGTCTTTTGATTGGGGCATTTAATCCATTTACATTTAAAGTTATTATTGATAGGTACTTGTTTGTCGCCATTTTTATTCTTCACCCCTGTGTTCCTTCTTCATTTCCTATTTCTTTTTTTACAGCAGACCATTTAGCATTTCTTGCATTGCTGGTTTGGTGGTAATAAACTCCCTTAGTCCTTTTTTGTCTGTAAAGCTCCTGGTTTCTCCCTCCATTTTGATTGATAGCCTTGCTTGGTACAGTATTCTTGGATTCAGACCCTTCCTTTGCATGACTTTGTATATTTCATTCCATTCCCTTCTGGCTTGATGTGTTTCTGTTGAGAAATCAATCGCTAGTCTGATGGGGGATCCTTTGTAGGTAACTTTCTGTCTCTCTCTGGCCGCTTTTAAGGTTCATACTTTGTCCTTGGTGTTTGCCAATTTAATTATAATGTGCATTGGCATCGGTCTTTTGGGGTTCATTTTTCTTGGGACTCTGTGAGCTTCTTGGATTTGTGTGGGTTTTTTCTTCCCATATATCAGGGAAGTTTTCTGTCATATTTCTTCAAACAGGTTTTGTATTCCTTGCTCAGTTTCCTTTCCTTCTGGCACCCCTATTATGTGGATGTTGTTTTGTTTCGTGTTGTCCCAAAGTTCTCTTAGGCTCTCCTCCTGCTTTTTAATTTTTTTTTCTAGAAGCTGCTCTACTTGGGTATTTTTTCCTACCTTGTCTTTTAGCTCACTGATACTGTCCTCTGCTTCTTCTAGTCTTCTCTTGATGCTTTCTATTGAGTTCTTTACAGCAGCGATGTCATTTTTTCATTTCTTCTTGGTTCTTCATTTCCTCCTGGTTCTTACACATATTGTTGAATTTGTCTTCCATTCTTTTCATCCACCTTATGATCATTTCTCTGAATTCTTTCTCTGACATGTTGCTTGCTTCCATTTCATTTACTTCCTTTTCTGGTGATGCCTGCTTTTCTTTCATATGTGAGCTGTTTCTTTGTCTCCCCATGATCTCTTCTGTGGGTTTCTGGTTATGTAGTTCT
The DNA here is from genome assembly GCF_027574615.1 of Eptesicus fuscus. Lineage (NCBI taxonomy): Eukaryota > Metazoa > Chordata > Mammalia > Chiroptera > Vespertilionidae > Eptesicus > Eptesicus fuscus. The sequence continues at coordinate 8,574,476 of NC_072480.1, read as the reverse complement.
CTCTCTCCTTTTTCTGAGGGAGTGTAGAGCTCCTTTGAATCCACATGCTTATGGCACTTGGAGACCAGTGTTCTTGGGTTTGCAGCTGTTCACTGGGTGCCGTAGTTGTACATTCCATGGCCTTTTCAGGCTCCCGATAATATCCACTTTTCCTTCAAGATGCCACAGTCTCCGCGTCCGAGCGGGTTGCTCTGGGAGGGGACCCAGCAGCAGTGTGGGCTGCCTGGTCAGGGGAGCCCCATCCGACAGTCCCCCATAGTCTCCTGGAGTATAGCTGTCCCTCAACTCATCAACAAACACTCCCCGTGAGACCACACATTCTCCCTTTGCTTTCTCACTCACACAGTATCTTGCAGTCTGCCTTCCCATCGGCAGCCATCTTCAAACTCTCTACTTTATTCCTTATATTTTTTATACTATTTAATAATCTGTAGTGAACATATCTGTTAGTGTTTGGCCAGTGATACGGGCTGTGAAAGAATTCACAACTGAGAGAAGAGATAGATGCAGGGAGGAAATTTATTTTGCTTTTCATTGGAGCAAAGAACCAAGTATTGTTAGTCAATACAGGGCAAGGAAGAAAGAGTGCTTTCTACTTTTATTTTACTTATTTATTCATTTTTCTTAAATCTTTATTGATTAAAGTATTACATATGTCCCCTTTTCTCCCATTGCCCACCCCATGCCCTAGGCCTTCAACAACCTATCATCTGTGTTCATGGGTTATGCATATATGCATACATGTTCTTTGGTTAATCTTTTCCCATCCACTTACCCACCCACTTTTAAAGAGTGAGCAGTGGCTGTTGCTAAGCGACAAGGAAGGGAGGGGGATTGTGTTGAAGTAAACCAGATCCTAGGGCAGTGATGGGCAACCTTTTGAGCTTGGTGTGTCAAACTTCACCAAAAAACTGAGCATAACTCGGGTAGTGTGTCACTTTGAGGAAAAAAACATTATTTCACGATATTTATAGTTTAAATAACATAAATGTATAATTGTTATATATAGTTGTATTTAACAAACCAAAAACTAAATATTTAAGTTACCTGCTTAGTGACTTCTTTGTTCATCCATCAGTCGGTTTCTTTTGTTGGTCTTGATATTATTTAGCTTGTGTGGGGTGCCGTGAACTAAGATAAGTGAGGGGGAGAGGGAATTCTTTAACTAACCTGCCTATTAGTGACTTTTTTGTTGCTGAATTTCATTGGCTAAATCTTCAATTGAAGGTGGGTATTTTGTACACTTCAGGCCCAAGCAAGTGCTACTAACTTCATCTGTCAATCTGTTTCTTTTGTTGGTTTTGATATTATTTAATGCTGAGAATAAGGCCTCCCAAAAGTATGTAGAGGGAAAAATTGTGAGTAAAGCCATTGCTATATTTTTCAGGGTGCTAAAAGTGTCTGGTAGTCGGTTCCAGGCACTCCAAATTTCCTGTTCATAGTGGCACTCCTCTTGATTCTCCAAGCGGCTTTGACCTCAAGTCGACAAACACCTGAACCCAGATACTGTCTTGAAATTCTGCAAGTTGCATCTCCAAATCATTAATTTGCATCCATTGGAAACCATTTAATCCCAAACTACTGTAGACTACTACATCAGGATACTTAATTATTTTCATGGTCTGTTCTAGACTTCTAAATTGACTAAATCTATCACTAAACTGGTCAAGTAACAAGTCTAAAACATGCTGGTACTTCATATGCAAGAGTTCTATTTCATTTTGTACAGCTGCACTGGCCTTCTCAAAATACTTTGTTACTCGAGGAAAATACTTATAAGTTTTAGTTTCTACATCTCACTTGAAAATTTTAACTTTACTTTCAAAAGCTTTTATGTATCCAAACATAACGTCAATACTTTTGCCAAAACCTTGTAACTTTAAGTTCAGTTAATTAATATGAACAGAGAGATCTGTAAAAAACATCAGGGTGTTGACCCACTTATCATCATTAAGCTGAGGAAAGTTTCCCAGATCCTTATCGTCAAGGAATACCTTAATTTCTTCAAAGCACTCCACAAAGCGCTCAAGAACTTTGCCTCGGCTCAGCCTTCTTACATTATTGTACATCAGCAGTCCACTGTAGGTGGAATAAACCTCCAGTAAAAGTGGCGAAAATTCTCACTTGTGAACGTGGCAAGCAGCTATTAAATTAACTATTTTTGTAACAACTGACCTTAAGTCGTTTAAGTCAGTGAATCCTGCATTGGCACATAAAGCCTTCTGAGGGATAATACAATGAAAAGGCACAATCATATGTCCAATAGCTTCTGTAAACAATTTGACAAATCCGACTTTTTTCCCCACCATATTTGGTGCCCCATCTGTCGTCACTGACACAACTTTAGAGATATCAATGCTTAGGTCACGAAATGTTTGTATAACAACCTTACATATTTCGCTTCCTGATTTACTTGTTGACACTGATACTAACTTTATCAACTCTTCTCTCATTGTGAGACCATCAGAATATCGGCCAATAATGGTCAACTGAGCATGTGATGTGATATCAGTAGTTTCATCAAGAGAGATCGAAAAACATTTACACTTCCTTATGTCTCTCTTTAATTCATGTTGTATATTTGTGTTCAGTCTCATTATTCAGTCTTTTATGATATTTCTACTGAGTGGTAATTCAGATATTCTCTTAATAATTGCATTTTTATTCTGCATATCGTGAAATAGAACTGGTGCACATCTTAGTAGAGTTTCTTTAATAAATTCTCCCTCACTGAGCGCTTTTCCATGCTGAGCTATAGAGTGAGCAATGCTCAAACTTGCAGATGTTAAATTTGTAGAGCCTTTCATAAATTTAAGGATGGAATTAGATTGGCTCTTATAAAGGTGTAGCTGCCTGGAAATGTATTCCTTCCTTTCATCCTCACTTTTTTCTAAGAGCTGGGAATGATTAGTTTCAAAATGTCCACTTATATTCCACGTTCTGCTTACTACCATTTCAGTACATAGAACACAAAATGATCTGCCATTTTTTTCTATAAAGCCATACATCTTGGTCCATGTCTCTTGAAAGGGTCGGCCACTGCTACTACCACTTCCTTTACTTAACCTTAGTTTTTTATTTTTTGGGTTCTCCATCAGGGGGGCAGTGACAGAGGATAGAATTATAGATAGCTTGTTAGGCCTGCAGGCAATTAGGGGTTAACTAGCCTAACTAACCACAAAATGGTGCATATAACTGTCTTTTAGGAAAGGGCAGGGTTAATAAGCAGAAATAGGGGTTAATAAGGATGCACAATAGTAATAGTGGTGAAATGGAGTCTGCACTATGGAGCAAGATGGTGTTCCTATGTGAATTAAAATGGCTGCCGCTATTTCTAATGGCAGGAAATGGCACCCATAGCACGCCACAAACTCTCGCCTCTCCCAGCCTCCCCCTCACTTATCTCAGTAATGATGGATTAGAAATCCATGACACCCCAGAACAGTAGATAATGGTTGCTGTGGTTAACTGTTATTTGGTTACTGGTAATGGCAGGGCCCCCAGAGATGCGTCCCCCACTGCATTCCACTGCTCCCTGCTCTGCCAGCGGAAGTGAGGGCAAAGATCCTGGCTTAACCGGAAGTCCCAGAACTAGACGCTCTGTGCTGGACTTCTGTTGTTTTGGCCTTACAGACCTCCGGCACAGAGTGTCTAATAGGGGAGGATGAAACATTTGCGACTAGAGTCTTGGACCAAGACTCTAGTCGCAAATGTTTCATCCTCAGGAGCAGCAAATGTTTCATCCTCGGCATGCGGGAGGCGGCCGCGTGTCATCAGAAATGGCTACGCGTGTCAATGCTGACACGCGTGTCATAGGTTCGCCATCACTGTCCTAGGGGTTGTCTTAGAAACATTACAGTTTCTTTGCTTTCTAGGAGACTGTGTGGCAGATGTTCTAAAGAGGTATCTTATCAGTATTTTTCCCTAGCCTGTAAAACAAGCTTGGAACAAAAGTTATAAAGAGTTCAAAAAAGCTTATCTGAAGGGGAGTGGGAAGGAAACTTTCTGCTAACTAGAGACACCTTGGTGTGAATTACCGCCCGCCCCCCCCCGCCCCCGCCCCAGTTAAAACAGTAGGGAGAAGGGAGATGCAAAAATGCAACCTTGAAGGTTGCAATCTTATCTCTTCTCACTATTTGAATAGAGGAGCCAGCAATCTTGAGGTTTAATTACCAAGTGCTTCTCATAAATTGCAGAAGGCCATAACAAAGAAAAGGCAGGCCTCTTTCTGTCTTTACAGTATTTATATACAGAAGAGTAAAATTATTAAATATTTTCAAAATTCTTAAAGCAACTCTGCAACTATTCACTGCAAACTCAGACATCTTTGTAGAATTATTCCAGAGCTGCCTCAAACTAACACACCCTGCTGTCTCCCCCAGTTCTGACAGTTCATTATATTAAAATTATCTGTGAGGACTTTTGTTTACCTACTTCAGAAACTGAAATACCAATCCTTGCCAAAGAGGATGTGTAAAAGCTGGTCACTTAAAGTATATCATTCTAATAATCCTCATAACCTTCTAATAATTCTCATAATCTATTCTAATAACCTTCTAGATCCAATTCCCTCTGACAAACTTAAATCTGTATTTTTATCACTTTAAAAGCCTGATTTCATAACATTACATTCAGCAGTCATTTTGGCACCATCTGACAAACAACTTGAACTCTTATAGTTGATAGTTTTAGAATATCTCTTTTCCGACAGCTTTCCAGGCTTCACTTTTATGCCTTTTGGGATAAAATATGGCAGAAAAGCCTGTCAGTTTTACAAACTGATCCCAGCTATTGTTCAGAGAAGAACACCTAAGGCAGAAGCCACTGTGAGTGATCACTTTGTCAAACTTGTCATCAATTCTGATGGGAAAGGGGAAATTTGAAAACCCATCACAGAGTTAGTCAACATTAGGAAAAGAAATGTTCCAAATGGCAGTTGTCACTGAAGGATATTTGGAAACAGTATAGCAAGCACCCTGGTAGTGAGACTCAGAATTTGGTGAGTTTGGAATCTCATTGTGGGTGGGTTCTTGTCTCATGAAGTTTGAAGAAGAAATTCCCGAACTAAAATATTTTTTTAAGCAAGTATAGAAGTTTATTGCAAGCTTATACAAACTCTCCCTAGGGAGTGGTCCCCAAAGGAGACCCCCTGAGGAGGGATTCTCAAATGGGAAAAACCTGCTCTATCTCTCTCTAATGGGAAAAATCTAGTCCTCTAAGTCTCTTTGTCTACCATTTTATATATGCTGGTAGCTTCTTAGTCTGAACATGAAACTTTCTAATTGGACCCTTCCTTAATTTATGTTCCTGTGCTTTCCTAATTGGTCATTTTCCCTTTATTCCTTACATGGTATCCATTCCAAAGTTTCAAAGCTCACCTGGTGCCCCACTCTTCTTCTTCTTCCCCTTATCTTGTAACATTCCTCCTTCCTCTCTGAATGTAAAATAAGCAATCTGGTGGCTTGGAGCTGTCTCTGCCTGTTATGTATGTCTTCCTCTCCCAGGGACCCCCCTTCCCTAAAACTGCCTTTCCTGTCTCTAAAATTCCTTTCTGTAGGAATATAAACTGGAAGCCCTTATGAAACCTCTCTCACTTATGGCTTGTCTATCCAGATTAACCTCTAAGAATTCAATATTCATATATATTAAAGGGAGATGATATTAATATTAATGCCAAGGGAATTATGTGAGGCTCATCATCTGTGTTCAACATATTCAGGAAGTACAATAAATATAAAAAAGGAGAAAAAAAACCTTAAAGAAGTACATAACTTGGTGTTTATTTAAATTCATTCTATTGACTTCTCATGTTTTTAGATTTTTAAAAAAGTATGAATTACATTTAAAAATCTTTTAAGTTTAGTAAAACAAACAAACAAACAAAAAAATAATATATTTGCAGTCTGGAATAAATATTAGGCTCTAAAAGATCATCTATTGAAGCCATGCATGTAAAAACCAGCAATCCAAAATTTTGAAGTTAAAGCAACAAAATCAAGTAGGCTACTAAAATTGAAAGAGGGAAAATGCTGATTAATGGAGATAGGGTCCAAGTAAGGAGAGGGACACCTCCTTCAACACACTTTTTCATCTCTCTCCTCTCCTGAAAACTACCACTTCTCGTCCAAGGTGGGGGAAAGGGGAGAGGGGAACAGAAGGTACTCCAGGGAGACTTTAAAAAATTTATTTGCTTTTATCAAGAGCAGGAAGTGTGTTAGACCATGGAAGTGGTACCATTCCATGGTTGTAGTAAAAAAGGGGGGCACTTAAAAATGAAAGGGCAATTTTGGAAAAAGTAAGTGAACTGGCTGTGTCTATACCAAGAAAGAAAAGAGGGGAATTACAATTTCTACATCTTACAAGTTAAAGATTGCATATTGTGGACCCTGAGAAAAAAGATAACTACTAAGAAGGGCTCCTGGTGGCTAACTGGGATAAAATTTTAATAAAACAGAGGCCAGTAGCATTTCTGAACAGGACCCTTTCTCAGAAACTGCACTTTAGGGAGAAGTCTCCACAAATCTCCCTGCTTCCTGCACAGAACTGAGTTCTAGCACTGTGTTTCTGCCATCTGAGCCAGCCCTTATAAAGGAGTTCCTGGAATCCTATTTCAACCAATGGAACTGGGACTTTCCCCATCCAACTGGAGCTTTATAGCTATATTCCAGTCAGCATATTCACAAACTCATCCAAACAGACCCATTCTGACCAATCAGGACAGTGCCTTTGGACCAATCAAACTTAGCCAAGGTCACATAGTAAGTGGCGATAACATAATTCAAACCCAAGGCTCATACTCTATCAATTTGCTATACTACTCCATAGGGTTATTTTAAAACAACATGCTACTTAAGGAAAGAATTTACCCCTAATAGTAATATTTTAACAATTTTTCAGGAACACTGTAAGAGGATGAAGTATTGTATCTTTTTGTGGTAACTGTAGATAAAAATGTATGAAAACAGAAAGAGCTGTGTGTGTGTGTGTGTGTGTGTGTGTGTGTGTGTGTGTGTGTGTGTCTATGCTTGTTAACATCTATTTTCAAGACAATTACAACACATATAGAGAGCCCTGGCCAGTGTAGTTCAGTCGTAGGGCATTGGCCCAAGCACGGAAAGCATTCTGGTTCAATTCCCAGTCAAATGTACATACATGGCTTACAGGTACATTCCCTGACCCAGGAGGGGCACATGTAGGAGGCAACAAATCCATGTGTCTCTCTCACATTGATATTTCTCTTTCTTTATCTCTCTTCCCCACCCTCCCTTCCACTCTCTATAAAAAATAAAAATTAAAAAAAAAAAAAAAGAAGTCAGTGAAAAAATATTCTCAAGTGAAGGTTAACAAAAAATGAAAAGAAAAAAAGAAAGTGCCCTGTTATCCAGAGTAAGAATGCCCCAAGCTAGTAGCTCTTGGTAATTGTTATTTAACAGACCTCCAAATGACTAAAGAACTATCTCTTTCATTACCTGACTACCCAAGCTTTTGTTAAAAGATTTTTGGGATCCATTTATGTAGAGAACTATATCACCCTGTTTGTAACACAGGAAATAAGTTCCCCAGGGATTTGTAAAGTAGCTTAAAGATAACTCTCATATCTTTGCCCCATGCCTACAATTTTTTTTATGAATAACATTTCAAGTCTAATTTGTTCCCAGAGCTTTGGCTTAAAATTTTGTAGACAAAGAAAAGGACTGATCCGTATATTTCTTGCTCACATAAAATGCAATCATTCATCGGGAGAGTTCATGCTGCACCCAGTTGTTCAAGGACCCAGTAATGGAGATCTGTGTCTGCAATATGGGCCTTTCAAAAGTCACCTAGGGCACTGAAACACAGCTGAGGGTTGGGAGAAAAGAGAACATTGAGAATCACATAAGAGGTTTATATGGATCAGGCTTGAAAGTGGGATATAACTTTTCCACTCACATTTCACAAGATTCAGCAGCTTGGCCTTAAATCTTTCTGGCTAGAAGCTTCTAAGCAAAATCTCTAAATAAGTATAAACAGATGCATTACTAGTAAAGATCACTGGCCCTCGTGTTGTTACGTACTTTAGCAAACAAACTGAGAGAAAGAATGTGCAAAATAGTTTCAAGTCTGTACATGGTATAAAATACTGATATGTTAATTCCTTTTTGCTTTGGAATGAAAACACAGAAAAACCCATTCTTTTTATAATTGCACCTAAAATGCTGTTAAAATGTTACATATTATAGGAAAATGGTCTCTCTGAGTAATATTATGTTTTAAAATAATTATTAAAGTGATATGTGTATAAATTCAAAGCATAAGCCCTGTAATGAGCCAGGGTATGGTAGCTAATGTTTCAGTATAGGAATCTATAAAATGGTGTATTAAATAAAAACATTTTAGTGTTTATTCAAGGAATAATGGTCGTTAAAGTCTGAACTTCAAGGAAAACCTGGGCATTACTGAACACTTTGCTAAGTCATCAGGCCAGTAGGCAGCTAGGACAACAAAGGCTCACAATATATTGAAGATCATTGTAAAGTATTCTGAACATAAAAATAGAACATTAGACTAGTCCTAGACAAACATGGCACAACTAACCTTGAATAATCTAATTTTGCTCTACTTGTTGAAGATAATACCCAAAGCTGAAACTATTATTTAAACAAATCATTTTATAAATAAAAATATTAAGAGAAATGCAACTTCTACATTTCCTTAATGTTGCTCATCCTATTGGGTGACTCATACATATTTATAGCTTCATGCATGTGGCTTATAAATCTGTGTGTGTGTGTGTGTGTGTGTGTGTGTGTGTGTGTGTGTGTGTGTCCCAGATGCACATACATTCCTCACAGACTAGCTCTGTGCAGTCTAAGCTGCTGGACAAAATTATGTTCCTCTAAGTTAACATTTCAAGACTAGAACTGCCAGATGCTCAAAAGAAACATCTGCTCCTGAAGACCACGGGTGATAACAATTTTAAAAAGCAGAATAATTTTACATAACAAAGTAAATTCAACAAATGTGCAGATATAGCTCATCTATTTTATTTCAAAGACACTAATACATAAGGGGAAATAATGAAATAGTAAGATTGCCTATTATGCTGTAGGAGTATGTTTCTGTTTTCAGAGGTGTATGTCAGACAATACATTATTTTTATCAATTTTACTGTAAGGGAGTAAATGATGGTAATGAGCAAAGTGTCAACAAAAACAACTTTCACTTATATTCCAGTTTTGCCTTGGGTTGTCTATATAGGACGAGGGTGGTAAAAATCACCCACCCTACTCTTTGGCCATAAATATGGTACACTCACCTTCATCAAAGCCAGCTAAAGCCAATGCAGAAAAGTACTGCAAAGCATCACTAAATTAAAAACTTAGCCCTAGGTGGTTTGGCTTAGTGGATAGAGCATCGGCTTGCGGACTGGGGGGGTCTGGGTTCGATTCCTGTCAGGGACACATGTCTGGGTTGTGGGCTCAATCCCCACTTAGGGGCATGCGGGAGGCAACCATCAGTGATTCTCTCTCATCATTGATATTTCTATCTCTCTCTCCCTCTCGCTTCTTCTCTAAAATCAATAAAAATATTTTTGGGGAAAAAAACCTTGAATTTTGTGGTGGAATATTTTCTGGTTGGGCTGTTCAGAAATAAACCAGAAGGTGCAAAACTTCTAAGTTGCAAATACTAAGGAGTGGATATTCTTTGAATCAATACAGAGTTTCCTAAAAATTCTTGGCTCACAGTACCTTCCAGTGTGCTGGTGGTACAGCTGTGTCAGGTGGCTTCACAATCACTGTCCTCAACAGCCTGGCTCCTTCTACTGGGAACTCTGACTCTTTGCCATCCCAGCAACATTGCCTTACTTGCAGCTCTGATATGAGCCCTGCTTGTATTCTTGCACTAGTGCCTGCTTTCCACAGACCCTGCCCTCCTCAACTTCAGCCTACCCACTCCTTTTATTTTTTCTTCTTTTTTTTGCTTTGGAACTGCCTACAGTGACTCTGTTATTTTAAGACTAAAAAATGGCAGCTACTCTACTCACATATATTTTCTTTTTCCAGAAATTTTGTCCCATGTCCAACACTGTATTCTGTGTTGTCTGTCATTTTTCTCCTAGTTCTCTAATGTTTCCTTCAGTCTCTCAGAGATTTTGTGTCAAGCATTCCTATTAATTATCGATTTAAAAAAATCTTAATCCTGACATTCCTCCTACCTTCAGGCTACAAATATCTTTCCACTTTTCCCCCTTAGAAATCCATGATACAATAAAGGAATCCTAGTGATCTTCCTTCTGGCTTGACATCCCAGAATTCTTAAGAATACTAGACATATGGAAAAAATACTGTCATACTACCTTGTCCTCCTCCTCCTCCTCCTCCTCCTCCTCTTTCTGTCCTTCTTCTTCTCTTCCTCCTTCTTTTCTTCTCTCTCTCTCTTCTCTTCTCTTCTCTTCTCTTCTCTTCTCTTCTCTCTCTCTCTCTCTCTCTCTCTCTCTCTCTCTCTCTCTCTCTCCCCCCCCATGCTCCACCTCCACATACTAACACAGAGAAATGTTTCTCCAATTCTTAATCAATATGCACTCAAAAACTAATAGTGCACTAATGAGAACCTTTTTAGTTTTATTTTATTCTCTGAGAACTACATGTTTGCATGTTGAAAAACATATTAAAGTTATAAAAAAAATAGAATCATCTTGTATCCTTTGTAGGATCACATTAAGTGAAAACAAGGATCATCCTATCTAATAATAGAGTAACATGTAAATTACCATCACTCCGCTATGCCCACGATTGGGCGGCGGGAGGCTGGGGGGCAGGACTCGGGGTGGCCTATCCGGCCATTGAGATGCACGGATCCACTGCCACTGAGGGGGGCTACCCTGATGTTGAGAGGTGCAGGGGGCGGGACTCCTGCCCCCTGTGCCTCTCAACAGCCAGGTCCACGGCCGCTGAGGGGGCCTGCCGCAGACACCCAGCTGCGCCTCTCAACGGCAGGGTAGCCAGGTGTCCACAGCAGCCCCCCTCAGCAGCCGTTGAGAGGTGCAGCGGGCGGGAGTCCCACGCCCTGCACCTCTCAACAGCAGGGTAGCCCCCCTCAGTGGCCGCGGACCATCAAAAGCGGGGGAGCTGGGTGCCTGTCTGCTCTGGCACCAGGCCTTTCAGAAGCCTCCACTGCGCGGGAGGCTTCTGAAAGGCCTGGTGCACCAGCGGACAGGCACCCAGCTCCACCGTGAAAAGCGAAAGTGTGTAGGGGACCCTACACGTGCATGATTCAATCATGCACTGGGCCTCTAGTGTTTAATAATGAATACACTGAGATACTTTTAGTGTCCAGACCCAATATTAGGGATTTTTGAGGGAATGAACTTATTTCACTAAATGTGAGCTCAGGTCATTCCTTTCAGACACTGTCTGTTGTACAAAGTACTGGGGCAGGATCTGATAAGGAAGGATCAGTGGGAGGATCTGATTCACTTAGCTAAGAATAGACCAAAGATCAAGGACTCTTTGCAAACAGGTTCATCTATGTATGCACAGCCTTGTAGAGGCTCTTTTTATTAGCACCTTCAGATGATCTTCATAGTTGCCATCTGAAATCATCAAAGGTAAAGGTGAAATGAAGAGAACTCTCCTCTTGAGGCCCAACATCAGAGTTTTAGGATATAGACTACAAACTTCCAAGCACATGCTCCTTGATAAAAAACCAGTTGTTGGTTTGAAAACTGGTCCCCATACACAGAAGGAAAGGAGAAGCCTAAAAAAGAGGCTGAGCAGTCCAGATCCGTAGGTATCAAAACTTACTTGTTTGGGGTAGCAGCAAAATGAATAGATCTCCACACCTGCCGGCCAAATCTTAAAAGTTTATGTAGAGGCCTTCAATGGGTTCAGTCATATACACCATCCAGATGGGCTCAAAAACATATTATCTCAAGCCATGTCCTTGAGGCAATTTCTAGTGTAGGGAAGGCAGCTGAGCACACATTCCAAGAACAGGGGAAGGGGTGAGGGGTCTCAGATTTCCCATTCAAGGGTCAACCTGAAGTCACATTCTTTTGATGACCTCTGCCAACACCAGTTACTTCTGTTTGTTTATTTATTTATTTTTTAAAATATGTTCTTATTGATTTTTAGAATAGAGGAAGGGAGAGAGATAGAGAGATAGAAACATTCATGAGAAAGAAACATCATCGATGGGCTGCCTCCTGCATGCCTCCTACTGGGGATCAACCCCCAACCTGTGCATGTGCCCTGACAGGGAATCAAACCAATTATATGACCTCTTGATTTATGGGTCAACACTCAACTACTGAGCAACATGGGCCAGGCTACTTTTATTTTTTTTTTCAATTATAGTTTACATTCAATAATATTCTGTATTAGTTTCAAGTGGATACCACAATTATAAGACAAATATGTACTTTACAGAGTGTTCCCTTTGATATGTTAAGTACCCACCTGGGCCCATGTATAGCTATTATAATATTATTGACTATATTCCCTATGCTGTAGTTTTTACATCCTCATGATTATTTTGTAACTACCAATTTGTACTTTCTCTTTTTAAAAAAATATATTTTATTGATTTTTTACAGAGAAGAAGGGAGAGGGATAGAGAGTTAGAAACATCGATGGGAGAGAAACATCAATCAGCTGCCTCCTGCACACCTCCTACTGGGGATGTGCTCACAACCAAGGTACATGCTCTTGACCAGAATCGAACCTGGGACCCTTCAGTCTGCAGGACGACACTCTATCCACTGAGTCAAACCAGTTAGGGCCCAATTTGTACTTCCTAATTCCTTCATCTTTTTCATCCGGCCCCTCAATCCTCCTTCTGTCTATCAGCCATCAGTCTATTCTCTGTTACCTATGAGTTTGTTTGTATTGTGTGTTTTATTTTGTTCTTTAGATTCCACATATATAAAACCTGTGAAAAGTGCTATGATCAATAAGACAACAAACACCAGTTACTTTTAAATCTATACTTTTAGCATTTCATATAATACTGGTCCAGAACCAGTCTGATAACTTACATCCCATTGCATTTTACTGGCACCTGAAACCTCCATGAGTATGGTCTGTAAGCTCTTGGAGAGGACAAAGACCAGCCTGACTCCCAATAAATTTCCCTGACATGATGCAGTCCAGTATTATGAGAGCAGATCATACCCTAATTTAAACCTGATAGGAATTGGAAGATGCCCGGAATACAAAGATGAGTTACATGGGGTCCTTTCTCTTAAAGATTGTCTACTATAGTGGTTCTCAAGTTTTAGCTTTCTTACGAATAAAAGGGAAAGCTGTTTAAAATGTGGGTTATTGCCCTCCTTCTCAAGTCCTGGTGGACATTTTTAATAAATGTTCCTCAGTGATGCTATTCAAGGGTCATACTCAGTAATGTACTGGCCTAATTGGAGAAATCTGAAAAAAAAGGGGGAGGGAGAGAGAAATGCTGATGAACAGGACAAAATAAAATATCTTACACCAGAATTACATGCAATTATACCTGCCCTGTGTATACATGACATATAATCTTTAGCTTATATCCACAATTGGTAATCACATATAAAATTTACACATTTGTTTTTTATTTGCACACTTGCTGAAGGAAAGGCATGCTTGTGTATGCAACTTCCGAGGTCAATTTGTGGATTCCTGATTGAAAATGCACAAGTCAGAGTAATATATAGACATGATAATGGAGAAAGAGCCATTAGTCAGATTTATTATTTTTCTCTTCTCTTTTTCTACTGGCAGAAAGAGTGGCAGTGACACATCTCAGGTATATGTGGTTACCATAGGAACACAAGTTATGATTTACCAGGGAACATTGCTGCAAAAACCAATAAAATAACAATTCAGTGGAGGTCAGAGGCACAAATGCACTGAATCTACAAACAAACCAGACAGCTGCTCAATCCATTCAACAAGAATTTTGCAGTTGCAATTGTGAGGTAAGTAAAAGAATAGTGAAATCAAACCAAGTGTTCCACTCCCGCTTAATGTCTCCAAATGCTCAGAGGTCCTTTGGACCTGGACTTTCAAGCTGCTATACCAAGAATTCTGGGTATAAAAAGGCAGACAATAGCCTAAAATGTTTGTAATGCAGTGACTCAAAAATAAAAGTTCAGAAATAGAGTGAAATTCTCAAATCTGACACCTTGTGATACAAATAGATTTACATATAGGGTTATATATTGAAAAGAAAGATGGATTTCATTGTTCAAGTTAGCTAATGAGACAATTTCTGTCCTTCTAAAAAGACAGCTTAATTATTTTTCTTTTCTTTTTTTTTTCTTTTGGTTAAAATAAAAGAATTTATTTATTTATTTATTTATTTATTTATTTATTTATCTATCTATCTATCTATCTATCCTATCTAATAATAGACAAATATGCAAATTGACCATACCTCTGACACACCCACAAGCCATGCCCACCATCCAATCAGAGTGAGTATGCAAATTAACCCAAACCAAGATGGCTACAGCCACAGAGAGCAAGGTTTCCTAGGTAACAGAGGAAGCCAAGCTTTCTGCCAGCCGTTGCAGGCCTAAGCCTCCACTCAAGCTACAAAGTTTCAATTATAGAAGGTAAACAAATTCAAACAAATGGCGGCAGAATGGAGCTTGAGAGAGCAGGCCAGGGTTGCCGCCAGCAAGAGGGGAAGCAAAGCTTTCCTCACACCCTGGCCAGGCCCACCCGCTTAAGGCAACAAAGTTTCAATTATAACCCCAACACAATGGCTTCGGGCCTCGGAGGGAGCCCCAGGCTTGGCTTAGCTCCAGGCTACAAAGTTTCAATTGTAGAAAGAAAATAAATTCCAGATACCAGGGCTTCTGCGTGGGTTGCCAGGGGGCTTGGCCGGCCTGCAAACCACCACAGGCCCCTCACTCAGATCGCCCCACACCCCAAGGGTACCCCACCCTGATCAGGGACACCCTTCAGGGCAAACTAGCTGGCCCCCACCCCTGTACCAGGCCTCTATCCTATCTAATAAAAGAGTAATATGCAGATTGATCATCACTGCAACACACAATATAGCTGCCCCCATGTGGTCAAAGATCCTGCCCCCATGTGGACACAGAGGGGAGTTGGGAGGCACCTGGCCTGCAAGGGAGGGCAGTTGAGAGGGACCAAGCCTGCAAGGGAGGGCAGTTGGAGGTGATCAACCCTGCAGGAGAGGGCAGTTAGGGGTGACCAGGCCGGCAGAGGAGGGAAGTTGGGGGCAAACAGGCTGGCAGCAGAGTGGTTAGGGGGTGATCAGGCTGGCAGGCAGAAGCAGTTAGGGGCAATCAGGAAGGCAGGCAGGCAAGCAGTTGGGAGCCAGCAGTCCTGGATTGTGAGAGGGATGTCCGACTGCCCGTTTAGGCCCGATCCCAGGGATCGGGCCTAAACGGGCAGTCGGACATCCCTTGAGGGTTCCCATATTGGAGAGGGTACAGGCTGGGCTGAGGGACAACCCCCCTCCATGCACGAATTTCATGCACCGGGCCTCTAGTCTATCTATAAACCTTTATTGTTCAGATTATTACAGATGTTCCTCTTTTTTCCCCCATAGCTCCCCTCCACCCGGTCCCCACCCCACCCCATGCTCTTACCCCCCCTACTGTCCTCATCCATAGATGTAAGATTTTTGTCCAATCTCTTCCCGCACTCCCCACACACCCTTCCCCCCAAAAATTGTCAGTCCACTCCCTTACTATGTCCCTGATTCTATTATATTCACCAGTTTATTCTGTTCATCAGATTTTTTTTATTCACTTGATTTTTAGATTGTTGATAGATATGTATTTGTTGTCACTTTGTTGTTCATAATTTTTATCTTTACCTTTCTCTTCTTCTTCCTCTTCTTAAGGAACACCTTTTAGCATTTCATATAATACTGGTTTGGTGGTGATGAACTCCTTTAGCTTTTTCTTATCTGTGAAGCTCTTTATCTGCCCTTCAATTCTGAATGATAGCTTTGCTGGGTAGAGTAATCTTGGTTGTAGTTCTTGCTATTCATCACTTTGAATATTTCTTGCCACTCCCTTCTGGCCTGCATCATTTCTGTTGAGAAATCAGCTGACAGTCATATGGGCACTTCCTTGTAGGTAACTGTTTTTCTCTTGCTGCTTTTAAGATTCTCTCTTTGTCTTTTGCCCTTGGCATTATAATTATGATGTGTCTTGGTGTGGTCCTCTTTGGATTCCTCTTGTTTGGGTTCTTGGCACTTCCTGGACTTGTAAGTATATTTCTTTCACCAGGTAGGGGAAGTTTTCTGTCATTATTTCTTCAAATAGGTTTTCAATATCTTGCTCTCTCTCTTCTTCTGGAACCCCAATAATTCAGATGTTGGTACGTTTGAAGTTGTCCCAGATGCTCCTTACACTGTCTTCATATTTTTGGATTCTTCTTTCTTTTTGCTCTTCCAGTTGGGTGTTTTTTGCTTCCTCGTATTTCAAATCTTTGACTTGATTCTTGGGATCCTCTAGTCTAGGATCCTCTAGTCTAGTGTTGAATTTCTGTGTATTATTCTTTATTTCAGTCAGTGTATGCTTAATTTCTGACTGGTCCTTTTCCATTTTTTTTTTATTAGCATTCTCACTAAGATCCTTGAAGGTCTTACTAAGTTCCTCAGAGGTTTATAGAAGATTCTTGAGAAACCTTATAACTGTGGTTTTGAACTCTATATCCAATAGTTTGCTTTCCTCCATTTCTTTCATTTGTGACACTTTTCTTTGTCTCCACATTTTGGCTGCTTCCCTGTGTTGATAGAGTTGCCTTGAGTGGTAGGTGTTCTATAGGGCCCAGTGGCTCAGCCTTCCCAATCACCTGAGGTGGATACCCTTGGTGCACCCTTTTGTGGGCTGTGTGCACGGTCTTGTTGTAGTTAAGCCTTGATTGCTATTGGTATCAATGGGAGGAATTGACCTCCAGGCCAATTGGCTGTGAGGACCAGCTGTGTCTACAATGGAAGAACTGCTATGCTGGAGACACCCTATGGGGCAGGACTTGCTTCAGTGGGGCTTTCTGAGTCTGCCCCTTGAGTGTGTCACTTATGGATGTGAAGAGTTGTAATCTGATATGGTCTCACACTGACCACTGGGTACACTGGCCCTTGGATCTCCAAGGAGGTACAAAGTCAACCACTGCCTCAGGCCACCCAGCAGGAGCTACAGAGAGATCTTCAGATTCCTCCTCTTTGCTTGTGGTTTGGAAGTGCCCAGATGAGGCCCAGCTGTGAAGCAAGGCAGGCTCCTGCTGCCAGGCCTTGGACCTTCTTTTGGAAGCTTTGGAGCTCTCTGACCCAGCTACAGTTTGTTAGGTTTTAGGCTGCGAAAGGACAGGCCATTCATATGCAAAAGCTTCTGTGCACAGCTTGGGTAGGGTTGTAAATTGGGTGGGGCTGGGTCTCAGTGAATCACCAGGGCGGAGCAAATAGCAATGGCTGCCAGTCAGCCCTGCACTGGAGAGGTCCCCGAGACTCCATGTCCCATGCCCCCACACAGGAACAATGATCGCTGTGAGCACCTTTGAGAGAAAGCCGCCCTCGCGTTCCAATGTCAGACAGTCCAGTTTCTCCCCATATGAGTCTGGGTCCCCACAGTCTTGCCCAGAACTGGAGTTCAGAATAATTGGGAGCTTATATCTCCCTCCAGATTGAAAAAACAACAACAGCGCACCCAGTTGCCAGCCCGTTTCATGTGCACCTCCACACCTCTGCACTTCCTACCAGTCTCAATGTGCTTTTTTCTTTCCTTCTGGTTGTAGAACTTCCATTCAGCAAGCTTTCCTGTGGTTTTGGATGATTGTTGTTTTGTCTTTTAGTTGTAGTTTTGATGTGGTTGTGAGAGGCAGCAAGTACAGGTGTTTCCCTATGCCGCTATCTTGGTTGTCCTCCTAATTATATCTTATTTTAAAAATTGATTTGAGAGAGAGAGGAAGGGAAAAGTAAAGAGAGAGAGAGAGATACACATACACATTGAGGGGAAAGAGAACCATCTATAGGTTGCCTCCAGTATGCACCCTGACCAGGGATTGAACCTGATTTTTAAATTTATTGTTACTATTGTTATTACTAATATCATTAATTCTTCTGTCATTTCTCTTGACTCTAAATACCCTCCCTCTTGGATTTACTGAAGTCTTTCCAATCCATCTATCATGCCTTTATTTTCAAACATATCATCCTTGGAAATCTAAATAATAATTTTTGTGAGTAATTTTTTAACTTTTCAAAATGAACCAGTGCTGTCACTCTTATTATATTTAAACCTATGTGGAATATATTTGTTTTGGTAGATGAAGAGCTAATCCGTTTCTTGCAGCTGATGTAGGATTTTCATTCTCTGTAAAAAACACCTTTTATTATCATTTCTTCTAGTGAAGTCACTTCAACTTCGCTATCACAAACCATGATGAAATGAATAAGTTTACAGATGTATTCCCAACACTTGCACAAGAATTTCTCTTTGGTATTTAACTTGAAGTAAAATTACAAGGTCAGAGTGAATCATTAAGTATAGCTACCTTGGCCCAAGCTGGTTTGGCTCAGTGGATAGAGTGTCTTCTTGAAGACTGAAGGATCCTGGGTTCGATTCCAGTCAAGGGCATGTACCTTGGTTGCAGGCTCTTCCCCAGTCCAGACCCCGGCTTGTGCAGGAAGCAACCAATTGATGTGTTTCTCTAACATTGATGTTTCTCTCTGTCTTTCCGTCTCTCTCCATTCTCTCTAAAAATCAATGGAAAAATATCCTCGGCTAAGGATTAAAAAAAAAGTAAGTATAGCTACCTTGCTTTGTTAAAGGGATGCACCAGCTGACAATCCACCCAGCAGACCATAGTTCCTCTTTCCCCATATTCTATTCAGCACTTGA
Organism: Eptesicus fuscus; assembly: GCF_027574615.1. Lineage (NCBI taxonomy): Eukaryota > Metazoa > Chordata > Mammalia > Chiroptera > Vespertilionidae > Eptesicus > Eptesicus fuscus. The sequence continues at coordinate 8,555,632 of NC_072480.1, read as the reverse complement.
TTATCATCCACATAATTCATTTTTGGGTGTAAAGTATACAGTATCTCACTGAATTTGATTTTACTGATTTCTATTGGAAATGAATATTTATCATATACTTGGTCTTTTTAGTTTCCCCTTATGAAGATTATTATTTGATTCCTTTGTAACTTTTACTTTTGCTTTTCTTACTTTTTTTCTTGCAAAGTTATAGATACTAGAGGCCCGGTGCATGACATTTGTGCACTGGTGGTGGGGGGGGTGTCACTCAGCCCAGCCTGCACCCTCTCTAATCTGGGACCCCTTGGGGGATGTCTGACTGCCCGTTTAGACCCGATCCCTGTGGACATCCCTCTCACAATCCGGGACAGCTGGCTCCCAACCACTTGTCTGCCTGCCTGCCTGATTGCCCCTAACCACTTCTGCTTGCAAGCCTGATCACCCCCTAACCACTCCCATGCCAGCCTGATTAATGCCTAACTGCTCCCCTGCCAGCCCGATTGCCTCCAACTGCCCTCCCCTGCCAGCCTGGTTGCCCCTAGCTGCCCTCCCCTGCTGGCCTGGTTGCCCCTAACTGTCCTCCCCTGCAGGCTTGGTTGCCCCCAACTGCCCTCCCCTGCCGGCCATTTTGTGGCGGCCACCTTGTGATGACATGGGCACGCCCATCTTGTGACTACATGGTGGTGGCCATCTTGTGTGAGGGTGTGATGGTCAATATGCATATTACCTCTTTATTATATAGGATTGCTTTTATTTTTCTAGCTATAAATTCTTTGCTGATTATAGATATTGCAAAAACCTTCTTACAGCTTATCATGGTATGCTTTATCAAACAGAATTTATATATTAAAAATATAGACAAATCCATCGATCTCCCCTTTACCTTATATTTTTTACTCTCCACTTTGAGAGTCTTATTTCAAAAGTTGTACACCATGTTATAGTCACAGAAATATTCTGTTATTTTTTTTATTTGACTTTGCAGTTTTACTTTTCATATTTCAGTTTACTTTGCAGTTTATCTTTATGCATGGGATAAGATTGTGAGAAAGAGATTCAACCTTACTTTTTATTCATACAATGAGTCACCTTTAACAAAACAATTTATAAAATTTCCATCTTTTCCCACTATCTGTGATGACACATCTATCTTATAATAAGTTTTCATTATTCTTGGGCCTGCATCTATTGTGTAACATTCATCTTTTTGTCTGTTTCAACACAGTAACACTGTTTTAGTTAAAATATCTTTTCTCCTAATGTCTTTCTCAGAATTATATTTATTCATGAATTTAGTCTTCAGAGAACTTCAAAGTAAATTTGTGTATTTGCCCAGGAAACATTGAGGTCATTTTCCATGGAATAGCATTAAATAGATAAATCAGGGGTGCAAACTTTTTCTGTAAAAGCCAAATAGTAAATATTTTAGGCTTTGCAGACCATACAGTCTGTATTGCAAATACTCACCTCTGCGGTTGTAGAACAAGAACCACCTACTATATATATAAACAAAGAATATGAGTATTTTCCAATAAAACTTTACTTACAAAAGGAGAAAGTGTACTGGATGTGATCTGCAGGTTTTAGTTTTCTAATACCTGGTATAGATTAAAGTGAGGACAATTAATACCTTTACTATGTTAGTTATTGTTGTTGGTGTTTTTCAAGCTGACAATGATCTGTAATAGATTTTTAAAATTTTCTCCCTAAAAGATTTTGTATGCTTTATTACTTTTTGTAATTCTTAGACAATTTATAAGATATTTTGTGGTTGATATTGTTATTGTAAATTGCATTGTTTTTTTTAAGTACACCTAGTTACTACTGGTCTAGGAAAACACTAATAATTTGCATATTGTTATTGTATTACAAAACCCTTTGGGAACTTCTTATTAGCTGAATGGATGTTTTTATGATTCTTTCAGGGTTTGATATGTTAAAGATATCACCTGTAAATAATAATTCTATCTACTTCTTTCTAAATTTTATGGCTTTAAAAAAATTTTTATTTAATTAGTTGGGACCTCTAGTTCCATGCTGAACTGTAGCAGTGATAGCAGACATACTTTTTTTTTTTTTTACTGAAATTATACATAAAAGTCTAAATTTTATAACGAATCACTACATATGCTTTGTGGTTTGAGTGATAGCCACTACTAAATTAAGGTAGTTTCTTTATATTCCTAGTTATCTGGGAGTTTTCATAGTAAATGTGTGTTGAACACTAGCAAGTGTTTTTTTCTGCATCAGTGAGTTTATTTTTTAGTCTATTAATGTGGTGAATCATGCTGATAGATATTTCTGATATTCAACCATCCTTATCTTTTTGAAAGAATCATCGTTATGATACATTAATTTAAGCAAAGTATATTATTTAGAAAGATACTATCTTTACTTAGAAAAATGTGTACCTGCTTCTAAGTGATATTAACCTAAAGTTATCTTTTCTTTTTTTACTTTATATTGAAATTATTGGGGTGACATTGGTTAATAACATTATATAGGTAAGTGTACATTTCTATAACACATCATGTATGTATATTGTATTGTGTGTTCACCACCTAAAGTCAAGTTTCATTCCATCACCATTTATACCCCCTTTACCCTTTTCTATTCTCCCACAACCCCCATTTCCTCTGGTAATCAGTATACTGATGTCTGTGTCTATGAGGTTTTTTGTTTTTTTAATATATTTACTGATTTTTATTTTTATTTTTTTTACAGAGAGGAAGGGAGAGGGATAGAGAGTTAGAAACATCGATGAGAGAGAATCATCAATCTGCTGCCTCCTGCACACCTCCTACTGGGGATGTATCCGCAACCAAGGTACATGCCCTTAACTGGAATAGAACCTGGGACCCTTCAGTCCACAGGCCGACGCTCTATCCACTGAGCCAAACCGGTTAGGGCTCTGAGGGGTTTTTTTAAACTGTCTTTTAGTATCAAGGTGTACTAGTCTCATAAAATGAAGTAGATCACTTCATAATGTATATAAATGTCTAGGTACTATGTTGAAACTAATATAACATTGTATGTCAATTGTAATTTAAAAATAAATTATTAAAAAAGGAAAAAATAAAATGAGTTAAGCATTTTTTCCTATTCTTTGAGGCAATCTACAAAAATCAAACAATTTTTCTTTGAAGTTTATAGAATGAATCAGAAAAACTATTTGGACCCAGAAATGATTGATGAGGAATATTTGATAGAGAATAAAGGATTATCATTTAATTTCTGCTGTCAAAATTTAATATATAGTTTCCATTTCTTCCTCTGTCAAATATGACATGTTATGAAATTTATATATTTACTCTGGGTTTTTCAATTTCATGGCATTTTTTTCAAATATTCTTTAATTATTTATAAAATCATCATAAATGTAATTATACCCCTCTTTTCACTTAATTTTTGTTTTCCCTTTTATAATTAGTCTTACCAGAAAGCTTATTACTCTTTTCAATAAATCAGCTTTTGTATCAAATTTTCCTATTTTTTGTTAGTTATTTTTTCTATAATTTGTTAATTTCTGCCTTTATCGTTGTTTTTATCTTTCCTTCTCTATTAACTTAATTTACACTATCATCCTTTTACTAGCTTCTTAAATGTTTTTGTAGTTTCTTTCTTGTTATCTACTAGTAAGAACATAATCCAAGTTTCAAATAGTCATTACTCTGTTCCACAAATTTTAACGTTAACCAGCTCTAAATAGTTTATAATTTCCTCTTGAAAGAATGAGAGAGAGGCCGAAAAACCAGGACTGCAGGCTTCATTAGAGGAGAAGGACCTGCCGGGCTGTCTCGCAAGGGGAGAACAGCAACACGTGCAGAGGTGAACACGCCTTTTGAGGGGAGGAATGGGAAGGGATGGGGCTTAGGGTACTCGGCACTTGCTGATTGGTGGTTTCATATAAGGCACATGATTAGGCACTTAGGTACTTAGGAATCAAAAGCTTAAGGTATTTGGCAGGTGCTGATTGGTGGTTCAATGTATAGTCCATATAAGGTGCCTGGTTAGGTGCTCAGGAATGTCCAGGCCACAGGTGCAGGTTACGTCATACTCCATCCACCAGTTGGGGGAAGGGAAGATCTATCACCTCTTTCACATAAGAATTATTTAGTAATACTTTTCAAGATATAGAGGAATAGATTTTTTGAGCCACCCTTTTATTATTGAGTATAATCTGTTGTGGTCAGAGGACATTATTGGTATGATGCCAATGTTTTGAATTTATTGAAATTTATTTTGTGGCTTAGCATATATTTTTAAATATAAGATCATGTGGCTCTCAAAAGTAATGTGTATTTATTTATAAACTTCTGGTTGGAAAACTCAAGTTATAAAATTGTATATGTTTTTATGTAAAATATTCTACTTCATTTTTGCTTTGTCTTTCAATTCCTAAAACAGATGCATTTTTTACAAAAACTCTCACTAACATTATTAATATCTCTGTTTCTCTACCTACCTCTAGAATTAGATGCTTTATATGTTTAAAGTTTATATCATTATGTGATTATATGTTCAATTTGTTATAAATTATCTATTTTTTATTGTTGACAATATTATAGATGTCCCCCATTTCCCTCTTCCCCACCCCCCTCACCCAGCCCCCACCTTCCCTAGGCCTTTACCACACTATTGGCTGTGTCTATGAACTATACAAATATGTTCTTTGGTTAATCTCTTCTCATCCCCCCACCTTTCTCCCTCTGAGATATTTTTTTATTGATATTACCATACCACTTTGCCCACCTATGTCATTTTTACCTTCCATTATACTTTCTCAACTTTTAAAATATCCACTCCATGGTTTTTTATTTTATTGCTTACATGGTAAGAACATATATTACCACCCTTTCAGTTTCAGACTCATGTATTGTGATGCCTATTGACAATGTATTGCTGGATCTTGCTTGCGGACATTTGTTTTTATAATCTGACAGTATCAATATTTTGATTGTCAATTTTACACCCAATTAATTTATTGAAAATATTGTCATATAAGGATTTGTTTCTGACAATCTATTTAATATTTTCTATTTACCATTCTGTCTTTTTGTCTCTTCCTGATTTGTTATTGACATTTTTTAAAAAGTTACACATTAAATTTTCTGATGATTATCACCTCTGAGTTGGAAAAAGGTCTATTTTATTTAAAGTTTTATATCAATGTAAAATAATTCTTATAGTTTCTATTTTTCTTTCAAATAAGACAAAAACATTGGCTGCCTCTTGTCTCCTTCTGACTTACTCTGACTTTCTCCATGTTAATAAATTCTTAGAAACATACTATCTTCCAAGACTCAATCAAGAAAAAAGAAGAAAATTTAACAGACCTATAATGCTTAATGAAATAAAATACTCCCAACTAACAAAATTCCTGGACCTGACAGCTTTACAGGTAAATTTTACCAAAGACTTAGAGAAGAATTGACAGCTATCTTTTTCAAGCTATTCCAAAACATTGAAGAGGTAAGGTCATTTTACAAGCCAGAATTACATTGATTTCAAAACCAGAAAGACATTGTATTAAAAAAAAAAAAAGTATAGACCAATATCCCTGACAAATATAGATGCAGAAATCCTAAACAAAAGATTAATAAATCAAACTCAGTAATACATTAAATGTCCACTTTTACCATTTGTATTCAACATATTATTGGAAATGTTAGGCACAGCAATCAGGGAAAAGAAGAAAAAGAGGAAAAAGAAAAAGAAGTAGAAGAGGAGGAGGAGGAAGAAGAAGGAGAAGAAGGAGAAGGAGGAGGAAGAAGAGGAGGAGGAGGAGGAGGAGGAGGAGGAGGAGGAGGAGGAGGAGGAGGAAAAGGGAGAAATATAAGGCATCCAAAATGCAAAGAGAGAATTAAACTGTCATTATTTCCAGATAACGTAATACTATAATCCTGATTAGTCCAAAATTAAACTCTTAGAACTGATAAATGAATTCAGTGAAGTAACAGGATGCAAAATTTTATACACCAACAACAAACTATCAGAAAGATAAATTAAGAAAACAATCTCACTTACAATTGAATAAAAAGTAATAAAATACCTAGAAATAAACTTAACCAAGGAAGTGAAAAACCTTGGAAAATGATAAGACATTTAAGAAAGAAAATAAAGATGATATAAATAAATGAAAGCATACTGTGCTCATGAATAAGAAGAATCAGCATCAATAAAATGTCCATACTACGAAAAGCAATCTACAGATTCAATACACTCCTCATCAAAATACCAATGGTATTTTTTTTACATAACTAGAACAAATAACTCCAAAATTTGTGTTGAATCACAAAATACTCTGAACAGCCAAAGCAATCATGAGAAAGAACAAAATTGGAGATATTATGCTACCTGATATCAAACTATACTACAAAGCTATAGTAATCAAAACAGCATGGTACTGACATAAAATCAGACACATAGATCAATTGAACAGAATTGTAATCCCAGAAATAATATCCCACCTATATCATAAATTAATCTATGACAAGGTAAGCAAAAATATCCAATTGGATAAAGACACTCTCTTCAATAAATGGCACTCTCTTCAATGAATGCTGTTGGGAAAACTGAACAGATACATGCAAAAAAAAAAAAAGAAAGAAAAGAAACTAGACCACTTTCTTATGCCACACAAAGAAATAAACTCAAACTGGATTAAGGACTTACATATAAACCTGCAACCATATAAATCTTAGAGAAGAACATAGGCAATAAGCCCTTTGACATTGCTTTTAGTAATGTGGTTTTTTAAAAATATTTTTCCTCAGACAAGAAAAATAGCCATGAGTGAAACATTTTGACCATCTGTGTTCAGACTTTAGCTGACTGTAACCACAGACAACATCTGAACAAAACTAAATGCTGTTCTTATACCACTAAATTTTGTGGTCATTTGTTATACAGCAGTAGTGACTGGATCAGCCTCCTCTTGTCCTCAGGATCTGATCTGAAATCCTTTCTGGAACCTGTAGAATCCTACATGAACTGGCTCGGGGCTAGTCTTTCAGCCTCTTTTGGTGCCTTTTTCACCGGACTTCAACCACACTGACCTTTGCTTATTCCTCATAAGGAATTTTGCTGAGGCTTTTGATCTCCCTGCCTGAAATGCTCTCTTCACCTAGCTACCATCAACTCAACCCTCAGGTCTTCTCTATCATTTATTTAAGAAAACTAAAAAGAACCCTGGCCAGTGTGGCTCAGTTAGTTGGGCATCATCCCAAGCACCAAAAGGTTGCTGGTTTGATTCCCAGACAGGGTACATGCTAGGTTGTGGGCTCATTCTCTGGTGGGGGGGGGGGGGGGGGGACATGCAGGAGGCAGCTGATCAATGTTCTGCTATCACATTGATGTTTCTCTCTCTCCCTCTCCCTTCAAAAAAAAAGTCCAAAAAACTAAAAAGACACAAGGCAAAGAACAAAGGTTTATTTATTGTTGTTTTTGCATGTAAAAAAAAAAAAACAGATTTGAAGAAATAGTCTGGCAAACCAGTCCCACCCTGAATACAAGGAATCACTGGAAGAATTTAAAGGCTGAGGTGCATGGGAAGGGATTATAGCAATAAAATAACCACAAATTTAGCCCAACTCCTGACTACATGAACACTAAAGACAAAGGAAAGGTATTACCATCTCCAGGCATTAAAACTAGTATTTCAGTCTCCATTTCCTTATACAAAGTGGCTGGTTTTAGATATAAAATTATGAGGCATATAAAAAAGAAAAAAAAAGACACATACACATACATTGCCATGAGACAAAGCAAATCAACCCATCAAAGACATGACAAAGATATTGAAACAATCTGATAGGGTATTTAAAATAACTATATTAAAGACCCTGATGAGAAAGATGAACACCATACAAGATTAGTTGGAGTATTTCAACACAGATGAAAACCATAAGAAACAATCAAATTAAAACTCTAAAATTGAAAACCACAGCGATAGATATGAAGAATGCCTTCAATGGGCACACTGACAACCTTTGCTAGCCAAGAAAAGAAACCAAGAGAAACAAAAGTGTGGAAAAGCCAAAAAAACAAACCACCCATTTCTCCTGTCCCCTCTTAAGACATCAGCATCTCTTCCAAAGTACCAGGATGTCCCTCTGTTAGAGCCCATAGCAATAAGTTTGAGAGAAAATAATTTGTACAAAAGGACAGCCTGGTATCTGGATTTTGTCCAGTCTCCTTAATGCCTGCTTTTGAAGTCCAGAACAACTGTGTACCAGTATACAATATTTTTTAATCTTAAACTCCAGGCATCCCCTATAATATATATTCTTCCATAGTCCCTGTTTTTAAAATCACCCCTTTGTCGGTCAAGCTCAACCACAGCTCCTCTGTGAAGCTCTTGAGCCTTGCACATCTGGAACGAGAATATTGAAAATTGCACTGCTTTGGCAGATGGAGCTGTGCCCAACATCATCTTTCCCAGCACAAGCACCCGCCTCAACCTCAAACATGTAGAGATTATGAGAGGTCATCTTGTCCTACTTCACCTCCCCCAACTTCAGTTCTACCCACTTATCATTTCCTCTGGTCTAAATGGATTGTTTCCCAAAGTTAATGCCATTGAAGATATTCAATAAGAAGATTGATCATAAAAACATAGTATATTTATTATTGTTTTTGGTTGCTCATTAGAAGCTATTTCTGAATGCTGCTAATTATTAAGCTATTGTCCACTCCTACTTTCTAGAAGTGTCTTATATGGATTGCACTAGGACAAGTTTCAGTACCTGGTAGCTATGAGAAAATTGACCTTTACCTTGGTGTGTGCCCTGCTTCCTCATCTACTTCATACTGGACACTTCTTCACAACTTACCATAGATTTGCCTTTCATTTCCTGACACTGGTCTGCATGAAATTCCACCATCTCTGTGTGACTCTCCAATTGCTAGTTGCCAGGCTGCCCTGGCTTCTGACCTGTCAGCTTCCCCAGTGAGCTCTGAGCATCGAGTTGCTTCCTTGCAAATTCAAGCTTGGACTGACCCTTCTTCTGATGAAAGACAGGTCCCACCTGAACTATTAGCTTCATCTGACCCAGAATAATGAACAACCAGAGCTACTTACTTCCCAGGAAACCGTAGTAGTCATCACAGAAAGTTTTTTTTTTCTAAATATATTTTATTTATTTTTTACAGAGAGGAAGGGAGAGGGATAGAGAGTTAGAAACATCGATGAGAGAGAAACATCGATCAGCTGCCTCCTGCACACCTCCCTACTGGGTATGTGCCCACAACCAAGGTACATGCCCTTGACCGGAATCGAATCTGGGACACCTGAGTCTGCAGGCCAATGCTCTATCCACTGAGCCAAACCGGCTAGGGCCATCACTGAAAGTTTTGAGGCAGGTGATAATATAGTTGGAGTTTTGATTAGGGAATATATTAAGACTGGGCATAGTAATATACAGATTTGTCCTAAGGCTCAGAGCATGAGTATAAATGGAGGGCCACATGCCACATGTGTAAAGGTCATAAGTCAAACTAACAAACTATTAGCATCGGTAGCAGGAATCGAGAAAAAGCAAGCGAGTGCAAAGGGTTAAATAAAATATGGTCCATTCCCTTATACTGACAAAATAAATCTTTATAGCAAGGTGAAAGGCGAGGTACAAATGTAGAATTCTTGCAGTGCTCAGATTTCCATGCTGGGATATGGTAGAATGAGGGAAACCTGGTGCCTGGCCCACCCGCACTTCTCTTTTCAGCCCAGGCTCTGTCCCATATGACAGGGGGTTTGATTATCTGCACAGGGACATGTTCAGGCTCCGTCCACATTTCTACTCCCACCTCATAAACAACTATCTTACAATTACCCCTTGCACAACTTTCAGGCCTAAAAGTAAGCACAATAGTGATATGGTCTGCCATCAGGAGAATGTACCTGGATAAAAGGTTGGCTTAGGCCCAAGAAATGGGTTCTAGCAGGGGCAGAGGAGCATTGGTTGGGAATATCCTATTGGCTTTGTGGATTCCTTACCACATGAAGTACAACCAAAGTGGGCCATAGGCGTCCCTCTAAAGCATGGAACCAAGGCAGAGGGAAAAACAAACAACATGAGTATTTAATCAACATGACTGGAAAATTCGATGAGGCATTTGCACAACAGTGAACTCTGAGTTGTTCTGTGATTTTTCTTGATATAGGGAAGAATTGCCCTTGAAGGATTTTCCTCTCCCCTGTGTTCTATGGAGTCCAAACTGAGCTGACAGTATTAAAAGTATTCTCTGTACTATAACTATAACCAAGGAAGAAATTATCAGAAAGCGGGTTGCATTTTTATAGCATGAAAGCAAAATATAAAAGACAGAAGTGTTTTTAATTTTTAAAAAAAATCTGAGTTCTGGGGAATGAGGAGGAAGATAAGCCTCACCCAGAGCAATTTATGTTTCATCTTATTCTAATTAGATGGCTGTTAACCCTTTGCACTCGCTTGCTTTTTTCTCGATTCCTTTATTCTACTCAGGATTTAATTTTTTAAATACCCCAGATTTTACAAAGCGCGGCAGTAGAATAAAAAACTAGAGTTTCTTTTCATACAAACTTATTTATTTTGATTTTTTTATATTTCAAATTATTGATACATTCAATACAATTCGACATATGAGCTGCTACCGATGCTAACCGTGTCGAGTCACACTTAACATCCGAGTGCAAAAGGTTAATACTCTTTGAAATACTGATTCGTCAGTGTGACCCCTTCTTGCCTAGTTTAGAAGTAAATATTGGAGGAACAGATTGTGCAAATAAATACAGAGTTGGGCCGAAACCGGTTTGGCTCAGTGGATAGAGCATCGGCCTGCGGACTGGAAGGTCCCAGGTTCGATTCCGGTCAAGGGCATGTACCTTGGTTGCGGGCACATCCCCAGTAGGGGGTGTGCAGGAGGCAGCTGATCGATGTTTCTAACTCTCTATCCCTCTCCCTTCCTCTCTGTAAAATATCAATAAAATATATTTTTTAAAAAAATATACAGAGTTGGCATTTTCACTTACGTATCTGTGTTACAAAGTTCTTTAATGACAGGAAGATAGTAACTTAAAGGGAGAAATTGGCAATTAGTTAACTCCCTTTGATTTACACAGGGTCAGCAGTAGGCTTGATTGAGCTCCTTGAAATAATTACCTTGGGGAGAGGACTACAAAGTCAACCCCCTGCCTATGACACTAGCTTAGAACCTCACACATCCTGTTACTGTTTTCAATATGACCCACCTCTTCTATGGCACCAGCTTGTTCTTTTTCCCTTACGTAGTCTTTAAAAAGTAAAGGCTGAAAAGCATTCACCTCCCTCTGGGCACAGTAGGAGAAAGAAAGTCACACACCATCAGAACCTACTGTCCAGGGATGATTATGCCCCCAGGGAAGGACATCACTTCTAAGCCTTTTGAAAGTAGCAGTTACTTCCCTTTTACAGGGAAAACAAAAACATCCCTCTGCGGAGTGCTAATTGACCCACTTAAGATTTCAGGGGGGTATAAAAGGAACTGTCTCAAGGGGAAAGCCTTCACAATAGATGGTTTATTTGGTTACTCCTTAGAAAGGTAACATTGTGATGCTGCTCTCAAGACCATGATACTATGAAAGCAGCAATGGTGGGTCAATCAGAAATCCTGGGGTCAACTGCAGCTCTGCACTTAATATCTGTGTGACTCTGGGTAACTTACTTAAGTTTTCTGGGCCTCAAATTTCTTCTTTATCAATAAGGTATATTAATACCACTACTTGGTATATTGGGTGATTCAAATTAGAATTAATTAGGAATATCTTCACATTATTATTGTCAGGATATGATACAGAACAACACAGATATGAATTATTACCTTCTGAAATTTAAAGTTTAGTAAGGAACTTATAGATAGCAAGTAGACAAACTGACAAGTTGCTGAGGAGGGTGAGGGACGATGAACCTGTATTCGATAATCAGGGAAGAAGGTAGCACATAGACTAAAACTTGAAGAATGGGGAAGTGCCAGTTATGAATGAAAACTGGGATAAAGATTCCAGGCAGAATGTGCAAAAGTTCTGTGGTGAGTTGAAGAAAATAAAGCAAGATCAGTGACTCTGGAACATACCAAATGAAGGTGAGGGTAGCATGAAATGGGGATGGAGAGAGATTCTAGAAGTTCTTTTTCTATCTTTCACATAGGCTCTGGGGGAAAAAGATTGTGATAGCTTGTACAGAGCTGGAGAACGATAGCACTATGGCTACTACTCAATAATAACAAAGATTTAAATTTTGAAATTTGGCCTGACCATCCTCAACAAAATTCCAAATCCTGATGTACATTAAGCCTACAACACTCTAATATTCTCCCACTCATAAAATATCCTATATAATAAAGAGGTAATATGCAAATTGACCCTCACCGAAGATGGCCGCCCCCATGTGGTCAAAGATGGCTGCCAAAAGATGGCCGGCAGGGGAGGGCAGTTGCGGGGGGGGGAGGGTGGGGAACAGGCCTGCAGGGGAGGGCATTTGGGGGTGACCAGGCTGGCAGGAGAGGGCAGTTAGGGGCGACCAGGCCTGCAGGGGAGGGAAGTTAGGGGTGACCAGATCAGCAGGGGAAGGCAGTTGTGGGGGGGACCAGGCTTGCAGGGGAGGGCAGTTGGGGGTTACCAGGCCAGCAGGGGAAGGCAGTTTGGGGCAATTGGACCAGCAGGGGCGCAGTTAGGCATCGATAAGGCTGGCAGGGGAATGATTAGGGGGTGATCAGACTGGCAGGCAGAAGTAGTTAGGGGCAGTCAGGCAGGCAGGTAGGTGAGCGGTTGGGAGCCAGCAGTCCCAGATTGTGAGAGGGATGTCTCGCTATGGGATCGGGCCTAAACCAGCAGTCCGACATCCCCCGAGGGGTCTCAGATTGGAGAGGGTGCAGGCTGGGCTGAGGGACACCCCCCCCCCCCCAGTGCACGAATTTTGTGCACCGGGCCTTTAGTAGTAAGTTTAAAAATTAAGACTACTTCATGATGACCATGAAAATCATTTAGTGCCCATGTCACTTGTCCAGACCTCCCAAATAGTTCCATCTCCAATGTGGAAGGTTGAGTCACTGAGATTACTTTGAAAGATAACTTAAGCAATATCAAATAATAGGTCCCATTGTGATATTTTCATTCTATCCATTCTTTGCTACATGTCAACCAATCTGAGTAGTTGATTCACCCAGTTGGAAATACCCTTTTGAGGCATTAGCCCAGAATTTCTCTTCTTCACTCTCTATAGCCCCAACCTGAATGACCATGCCCAAATCTCTGCCATAAAAACCAGGAACAGTCAGATAAATCCCCAAATTACTATCTGGCTCCGATCTTCCCTCACATACCAAAATTAGTTGCTAACCATCTCCTGGATAGCCTCATTAGTCTATCCCACTGAGAAATTCAAGATACCCAAAGCAGAATTGATCACCTTTTCCCAAACCAGCTCCTCCCCAGTAAAGATGCCAACATCCACAACTGCTCAAGCAAGAAAGTTGGAACTCACATTGACTTCTCTCTTTTCCACATTCCGTCAATCATCAGCCCCTTTAGCTTCTACTGAGAAGGCTAAAAAGGGCTAATTCCAATGTAACCCTGATATTTGGGGGATACTGATCTGAAACCAAGCCAGCAAGCTCAGTGTACATTCTTGATAACCTATAATTAAGTCACTACCTCCTTCCCAGATACTGGTCTTGCAGAACCTGTAACTGTGAACAGTGCACTGCCCCGGGGGGAGTGTCATTAACACTGGCACCAGGCCAGACCATCAGATATGGCCTGGAGACCCCCAACACCTGGGGGCCTTCTTGCAAGGCCCACAAAAAGGACCAGAAGCATAATCCATATTTGGGGGACAAAGACCACAGGGAGATATAAAGGAAAGCCCCATGCATGTTTCTTCACTCGGATTTGGAAGGTTGTTCCCTGAGTCTGCTGGTGTATTAAACAGTGTCCCTCCTCTTCTTTGAAGTGTCGCTTGGTTTTCTTTGGTCTTCTGCAACACTACTACCTTGATACCTCTTGAATCTTCCCTCCTCCCACCCACCCATGTAGGTCAGGACGTCATTTCATGCCTAAGTCTCCCAGTTTCCCATCTGGCCCACATAAATCTATCCTACACAGATGTATCACAATGGTCTTTAGCAAACCTAAGTCTTGTCAGTACTCTGCTTAAAATTATTGTTATTCCTAGCTTTAAAAATAGTGGCCATATGCCCTAGCTTAAGACAACAAGTTATTTTTTGTTGTTTTGTTTTGTTTTTTAGTTTCAAAGCCTTTTATTGTTGATTTTTATTCTCTATTTCATTTTTTAATTTTATTTTTTTAATTTAATTTAATTTTATTTTATTTTATTGCTTAAAGTATTACAAAGAGTAGTACATGTCTCCTTTTTTCCCCCATTGACCTTCCCCTGGCCTCCCTTACCCCCTAACCCCCAGTATCTTGCATCCATTGGTTATGCTTATATGCATGCATACAAGCCCTTTGGTTGATCTCTTACCTCCCACCTCCCAACTCTTCCCAGTCTTTCTGCTGTAGTTTGATAGTCTGTTACATGCTGCTCTGTCTCTGTATCTATTTTTGTTCATCAGTTTATAATGTTCTTTATTATCCATAAATGAATGACATCATGTGGTATTTTTCTTTCATTGACTGGCTTATTTCACTTCGCATAATGCTCTCCAGTTCCATCCATGCTGTTGCAAATGGTAAGAATTCCTTCTTTTTTACAGCAGCGTAGTATTCCATTGTGTAGATGTACCACAGTTTTCTAATCCATTCATCTGCTGATGGGTATTTAGGCTGTTCCCAAATCTTAGCTATTGTAAATTGTGCTGCTATGAACATAGGGGTGCATATATCCTTTCTGATTGGTGTTTCTGATTTCTTGGGATATATTCTTAGAAGTGGTATTACTGGGTCAAATGGCAGTTCCATTTTTAATTTTTTGAGAAAACTCCATATTGTTCTCCACAGTGGCTGCACCAGTCTGCATTCCTACCAGCAGTGCACGAGGGTTCCTTTTTCTCCGCGTCCTCTCCAGCACTTGTGGTTTGTTGATTTGTTGATAATAGCCCTTCTGACAGGTGTGAGATGGTACCTCATTGTTGTTTTGATTTGCATCTCTTGGATGATTAGTGACTTTGAGCATGTTTTTATATGTCTCTTGGCTTTCTGAGTGTCCTCTTTCAAAGAGTGTCTATTCAGGTCCTTTGCACATTTTTGATTGGATTATTTATCTTCCTTTTGTTAAGTTATATGAGTTCCTTGTAAATGTTGAAGGTTAAACCCTTATCGGAGATAACATTGGCAAATATGTTCTCCCATGTAGTGGGCTCTTTTGTTGATGTTTTCTTTTGCTGTGCAGAAGCTTTTTATTTTGATCTAGTCCCATTTGTTTATTTTCTCTTTAGTTTCCATTGCCCTAGAAGCTGTATCAGTAAAGATATTGCTATGACAAATGTCTGCTGTTTTGCTGCCTATGGCTTCTTCTAAAATTTTTATGGTTTCCCATCTTATATTTAAGTCCTTTATCCATTTTGAGTTTATTTTTGTGTATGGTTTAAGTTGGTGGTCTAATTTCATTTTTTGCAAGTATCTGTTCATTTTTCCCAACATCATTTATTAAAGAGACTGTCTTGTCTCCATTGTGTGCTCTTGCCTCCTTTGTCAAGTATTAATTGAGCATAATGGCTTGTGTTGATTTCTGGGTTCTCTGTTCTGTTCCATTGATCTATATGTCTGTTCTGGTGCCAGTACCAGGCAGTTTTGAGAACAGTGGCTTTGTAGTACAGCTTGATATCTGGTATTGTGATCCCTCCTTCATTGTTCTTCTTTCTCAAGATTGCTGCAGCTATTCTGGGTCTTTCTTTTATTCCAGATGAATTTTTGGAGAATTTGTTCTAAGTCTTCGAAGTATGCCATTGTTATTTTAATGGGAGTTGCGTTGAATTTATAGATTGCTTTGGGTAGTATGGACATTTTAATGATGTTGGTTCTACCAATCCATGAAGATGGTATATTCTTCCATTTGTTCATGTCTTCCTCAGTCTCTTTTTTCAATTACCTAAAGTTTACGAGTATAGGTCTTTTACGTCTTTAGTTAAGTTTATTCCTAGGTATGTAATATTTTTGGTGCAATAGTAAATGGGCAGTTAGGGGCAACTAGGCCTGCAGGGAGGGGAGTTGGGGGGACCAGGCCTACAGGGGAGGGCAGTTAGGGGCAACCAGGCTGGCAGGGGAGGGCAGTTGGGGGTGACCAGGCCAGCAGGGGAGGGCAGTTGAGGGTTACCAGCCCGGCAGGGGAGGGCAGTTGGGGGCAATCGGGTTGGCAGGGGAGGGAAGTTGGGGGCAATCAGGCTGACAGGGGAGAAGTTAGGCATCAATCAGGCTGGCAGGGGAGCAGTTAGGCATCAATCAGTCTGGCAGGGGAATGGTTAGGGGGTGATTAGGCTGGCAGGCAGGCGAGTGGTTGGGAGCCAGCAGTCCCTGTGGGATTAGGCCTAAACCAGCAGTCAGACATCCCCCGAGGGGTTCCAGATTGGAGAGGGTGCAAGCTGAGCTGAGGGACACCCCCTCCCAGTGCACGAATTTCGTGCACCAGGCCTCTAGTATTATAATAACTTGTATGAATTTTTTAGGTAGTTATATTTACCTAGAAGTGTTTTTAATGATTCTCAGTGGCAAGAAAGTAAATTTAAAAAGAGTTAATATCTTTAGAGTTATATCAAATACAAAATGGAATAAATACATTATATGCTAAAGTAGCATTAAAATCAGCAAAAAAACTTATTCTATATAATAAAAGAGAAACATGTAAATTGACCATACCTCTGCTACACTCACCAGCCAATCAGGAGTGAGTATGCAAATTAACCTAACAAATATGGTGGGTTAAATTGCATATGCAGGCTCCGAGCGGCCTGGGTCCCGGGAACATCCTCAGGACCCAGGCCACTCCTAGCCTGTAGGCCCGTGTGTAGGCCCTGAGTGGCCGGGTTCCCAGAACACCCCTGGCCACTCCAGGCCTACAGGCGCAGACGCCAAGTGGATGTTCCTGCCCTGCTGCTGCTTGCACGTGCGCTGGTGCCAAACGGCGGCCCGGGTACATGCCCCCAGCCCAGCGCCCACAATGCGGGGCACCCACAACACTGGGTTTCTGGCCTGGGGGGCGTGCCCCTCTGGCTCGCGGGGACACGCCCCTAGCCTAGTGGACACAACGCAGGGGTCCTCTGCACATGAGCTTCAAAAGAAACACTTTTCTTTTTTTTTTTTAATATATTTTATTGATTTTTTTTACAGAGAAGAGGGGAGAGGGATAGACAGTCGGAAACATCGATGAGAGAGAAACATCAATCAGCTGCCTCCTGCACACTCCCCACTGGGGATGTGCCCCCAGCCAAGGTACATGCCCTTAACAGGAATCAAACCTGGTACCCTTCAGTCTGCAAGCCAATGCTCTATCCACTGAGCCAAACCAGTTTGAGCATAAACACCTTTTCTGACCACGCACTGGCTAAGCTCCCTGTACACCGCCACTCGCAGTGTTCTTGGTAACTTGGGTAATAAGAATCCAAGAAGGTGATCTAGGGTTTTTCCACCACACTCCTGGAGGAAAAAACGAAGGTCTGCTGCTGGAGGGGCTAAAAAATGTCATATCCTGCCCTAGCCGGTTTGACTCAGTGGATAGAGCTTCAGCCTGCCAACCGCAGGGTCTGGGTTCAATTCTGATCAGGTTGCGGGCTCCTCCCTGGCCAGGGCCCAGGTCAGGGCTCATGCAGGAGGCAACCAATTGAAGTGTCCCTCTCACATTGATGTTTCTTTCTGTCTTTCCCCTCTCTTCCATGCTCTCCAGAAATCAATGGAAAAATATCCTCAGGTGAGGAAAGAAAGAAGGAAGAAAGAAAGGAAGAAATGTCATATACTTCCCTAGCTGGTTTGGCTCAGTGGATAGAGCCTCGGCCTGTGGACCTCAGGGTCTGGGTTCAATTCTGATCAAGTGCATGTACCTAGGTTGAAGGCTCCTCCCTGGCTGGGGCCCAGGTCAGGGCTCATGCAGGAGGCAACCAATCAAAGTGTCCCTCTTACATTGATGTTTCTTTCTGTCTCTCCCTCTCTCTTCCACATTCTCTAAAAATCAATGGAAACATATCCTCAGGTGAGGATAAAAGAAAAAAAGAAAGAAAGAAATGTCATATCCTATGAAAGACACATCTTGAAAATGCCTAAAGAACGTTGTCATTTTTTCATGGTGAAGGGACTAGAGTCCATGTTGATGAAAACACCTTGGCAGCTGCAGTGGCTGGCAGTGGCTGCAGCAGTGGGGTGATGGGGCTGGCAACTTCCCCTGATCAGCCTGGTCTCCTCCCACAGAGAGAGGCCAGTCTGTGCCTTAGGCCCACTCCCCCTGGGAGGAGCGGGCCTAAGCCGTCAGTAGGACATCCCTTGAGGGCTCCCAGTCTGTGAGAGGGGGAAGGCTGGGCTGAGGGACCACCCCCCAGTGCATGAATTTCGTGCACCAGGCACCTAGTACAGTATAAGAAATTACATGAAAGCCAGAGGTATATGTGAGAAATTGTATCACAACCTTTCCTTCTGTTCCCATCTTTGTCATGGTTCACTGTTAAAACATTATACTTCTTTGCCCCATTGACCATGATACTTGCTTTAATGAATCAAATGTAGAATGAGATGATGATATGCCAGCTCTGAACAAAGACTATAAGAGGTACTGCAAGTTTCAGTTTTCCCCCTTTGCACTTCTGCCTTCTGCTATGAGAATATCTCAAGATGTGCCAAGCCTAGCAAAGCACAGTATAGCCATGGCCAACACTCAGATTTGTAAGCAATGAATATAAACATTTATTGTCCTAAGCAATTGAATTTTGAAGTTGTTTGTTATGCAACATTACATCAGCAAGAAGCTGGGTAATCTTAATATGTAAAGAGGTAATATGCATATTAGGCCGGGACGCCATAATGGGATGACCAGACAGGAGGAGGTTGCGCACACAGGTGAGGCCCGGAGCGGAGATGGAGAGAGAAATGGGGGCCTGCCCAAGCCAGCGCAGCAGCTCTGGCAGCCCAGAGCAGACACAAGCAGGGTGGCCAGGGGGTCGCCTGGGGCAGAAGTCAGGCATGGGTCCTGGCTGCCCATGGCTGCGGTCTGGCCTGACTCCCCCGGCAGCCCCCAGAGTGCCTCCTCGCATGGCGGGAGGCGGGGCACCTCCTCACGTGTGATTTCAATCGTGCGCTGGGCCTCTAGTACAGTATATAATTTTCCAAGTAACTGATCAACAAAATGAGAAGTGACTTAACATATTCTCTACAATTAAATTGTGTTTGTTTTAAGATGAAAGTATTTATATTTTATACCCCATATTGTGATCTTTGCCAACATTATCATTAACCCATTATTGTTGCAGATCAAGGCTTAAGTGTAAGAGCCAAACAGGCCTCTTAATACAAAGCCCTGAATTGAGTTTCTCACTTTGGTCTAGGCACACAGGGATAAACACAGTCTACTTATGGGGGCAGGGACCTCTATCACTGAACTTGATACACTGCAGAGAAAAGACTTGAGCTGAGCTTTGTCTTCCAACTCAACAAACATCACTCCTCCAATAGTAAAGAAAAGCCAGGAATGTTACCCTAAGGAAGTTTCTGGGTGAAAATATGAGGAGGAAGAAGCCTTTCATATTCTAAAAGCATTAATCTCTCACGTTCCAGTATTTTCACAACATCTTAATTGCTGCTCATATTGGAGCTACCCTGAGTTCAAACTATTTATGTCTGTACCTGTCCCTACCACTTAATTGTTACTCCCTAAAGAGCAGAGGCCACAGATACTTCATTTTTAAATTTCCCATAATACACAGTACTCACAGAAAACAGGCATTCAGGAAATTTGTGTAAATTGAATTTTTATGGTGGTTTTTTTTTTGTTTTTTTTTTTGCTAAAAGTTTCTCCTTGCCAGTCAATGAGAAATAACTAGAGGCTAAATGGAAGAAAAATGGGTAGAGTTTCATTTTAGGCAAAACTTAAGAAATTCTTAGATTCTTTTAATTATAGAAGGCCAAATGTCCCAAGCTTAGAGACCTGAGACTTTAGACCCTTAGTACTATATTTATGTACAGATAAGTTCTAATTTCTTTTGAGATTTATTTTTTATGAGTTAGCACCACAACACTAAAATGTTGCTGATAAATATCATAGTTTATATATCAACAAAGATATAAAAAAGGTGCATATTTGGCTTAATATAACAGATTAGTCTCCTAGAAAATTTGAATGTAACATACTCAGAAGTGTATTTTTAAATTATTTTGTATATTTTCTGACACATAGCTTGTTGCCTTTACATAAATATTAGCACAAAACTGCTTTCTGAGAGTCAAACTTTAAACAAAACTAATCATGCATCTATTCAGAGATGAAAAACTATGTAGTCCCTCCAAGAGAAAGTGCACTTTTGTTCTAAAAGGAAACAACTGCAGTAATTGAAAATTCCTAAACTCAATAGAGAATGTTTCTTTCTGAGGATTGGTTCCAAATTTATAGAAATGAAAGATGCTGAGGTCAGAGTGAGTAGGTCTGTGATTCAAAACAGGTGTCCCAGCAGGAAATGTGCTAGAATTGGGAAATACCCATCAAGGAACTGTTTGTAGGCAGGCTGGGCCCTATTCTCCAACCAGGATAAATAGTGGCTTTTAGCATTCCATTTAACAATTCTGATTGAAGCCTACAAGGGATCAAGAAAATGTATACTTTATCCACCATGATCACAAAATTCTAAAAATCAGGGACAAAGAATGGAAAATTTGTAGATAATCAGAAAACTTGAAAGCCCTATCTCCTCCAAGCATAATATATGGTAAAATTTGGCTAAGAAGAAATTTGGCTATTAGCTGTCATAACTAGACTCTCAGGTTGAATTAGAAAAATTACAAATAACCCTGTATATATTCAAAACATCAGAAGCATTCCACACAGGCTGTTCTTATGTTTCATTCTATAATTCCAAGTAGAAGCTCTGTTTGAGCGTATTTGCTATAGGATTTGAATCTTAGAAGGTCAAGCTCAAAGGACCTTGTAGATCACCTAAGATCTTTCCACTTCTCCCACCTTCTATATGGCCATTTACATTTTACATGCAAGAGAGCTAAAGTTCAAAGAAAGAGGGGGCTTGCCCTCTGGCTGAGTAATTTTACATTTGAACTAAAGAATACCTCAAACCTGTTAAGGTCAGTTCCTCTTAAGATAGGCTAGTATGGTTGTTAAATGCTCCAAGTGTGGAGCCAAAAGACCTGATTGGTCATTTTGACTGCCATTCATTAGCTGTGTAAACTTGAATAAGTCATTAAGCCTCAGTTACTTGTTTATGTATGAAATAGGAATAATAACATTTGCCTCATAGGTAGCTGAGAATATTAAGTAAAATCTTAGTGTAAAATTATTACTGTAAAATGCTTAGCATTTCTTTTATTATTATTATTATTATTAATCCTTTAACAACATTACAAATGTATGATGACCCACCTCAATTCCCAACACTACTATGCAGAGACTTCTCAGATCCCTATTTAACCCTTTTTCTCATTCTCCATTGGCCACTTCCAAATCTGCATAACTCATCAATAGCTCTATTTTCTCCCACCAACTCAAAGTTAACTTATTTTCAATAAGGGTAAATAAAAGGATGGACAACATTTGATTATTCAAGATAATCTTCAGCCTCAAAATAGAAGGAAATCCTGTCATTTGTGACAACATAGATATATCTGGAGGATGTTATTATGCTGAACAAAATAAACAGACAGAGAATGACAAATACTACATGGTATCACATGCATGTGGGAATCCTTTCACAATATATACGCATATCAAACCATCACATTGTACACTTTAAATATACTACAATTTTACTTGTAATTTAATCTTCAATGAAACTGGAAAAATAGGATAGATCTTGTGTTATCACCATAAATTTTTTTAAGAAAGAAGGAACAACAATGATCTACATATTAAAAAAAAAAGTTGCAGTATTTTAGAGAAAGGTGAAACATATTCAATCACAGAAATTAGAAATAGTTTCATAAAGGAGGTGGCCTTTCATCTGGATTTGAAAGATGACAAGAACTTGACAGATAAAATTCAGGCTATGGGACATTCCTGGTCAGAGGAATCAGCATGAGCCAAGTTACAAAATTAGAAATGCCCAGAGCACTGGGGAAGGCAGAGACACTCCTGATTTTCTGGGAAGATGAAAATAATAAGACACAAGGCTGTAAAGGTAATATGAGGCAATTAAAGAGGGCTTTAAGGAGAAACTTTAAAAAATGTCCTTGATAACATATACAGTGGAAACTACTGAAAATCTTTGATATTAGTATGGATGGTCAAAGCTGGAATTTAAAACAGAAAGTCTGATGGAATTGTTTAGGATAGAATAAAGAGGGAAAGAACTGGAGGCAGGAAAAAAACAGTCAGGAGATAACATTTTTAGCAGGCCAGGGAGCAACTTGCATTACATGAGAATAAATTCTGAGGTGCTATCACTGTCAATAACAGAACTATAACAACTTACATTTTTAAATTGTAATAGTTATAATATAGAAATTCTTATGGCACTTTACAGTTAGTCAAGAAGTACTAAATTGGTATCTACTGTCAGTGCTATCATAAATTCAAGAATAGAGGGGATGTTCACCTAAAAACAAAATAGAAAGTGGTATATAATAGAAAGTGATATAATTTTTCTTTCAAGAAGGTAATGCCAGTTTTGTGGCTTTTGTTAGTTTGAGAGTAAAACTAAAATGTCCATAGTTGGTAAGAAAATGCACTAAAACTTATCATAGATGTAGATAGAGTACATATTACATCATGAAAATGTTCACAAGTAAAGGCTGTCTAAAATCTAAATTGATTAGATACCCCAAATAATAAATAATCTTTGGAGCTTCTTGCTGTAAAACATCATTCATTCATTCAACAAATATTTATTAAGTATTTATTATGTGCCAGGTACTGTTCTAAGGAAGTACTTAGGATATGCGAATCAACAAAACAAATATCCCTGTGGTCGTGAGGTCCCAACTATAGAAGAGGAAAAAGATGAAGATAGTGAACATAATAAATATGTAGCACAACATATTAGAGAGTGACAGGTTCTAAGAAAAAGAAAAGAAGAGCAGGAATAGGGATCTGGAGAGTTGCAATTTTAAGTAGGGTGTTTAGTCTGGGTGTCATAGGGAATGTAATATTTTAGCAAGATTTTACCAACAAGTCACTGATAAGTGCCATGGCCCCAAAAGACTGCTTAAAAAACATTCCATCCACAATGCCAAAGAGCTTATTATCTGAGTTTCTAGAAAATATCAGATTCCAAACTTCTGGGATTCTTGAGAAAAAGCAATGTAAAAGGATAGCTGTCATCACCTTAGAATTGTAGGTCCTCTTATTGCTGTTGTACTAAGAAGCAGTACATGAAACAGCAAGACAGAGTTGGAGTGGGCACTGCCTACTCATCTTCTTGGCCACCTTCCCTTTACCCTCACCCCCTAAACTCTTTGTGCTGTGTGATTAGACCACTTTTTTGCATATTCCACAATTTTAGTTCAAAATAATCAAGTCTTTTAGAATTTATTTGATTTTTGCTATTAATCAAAATTCCTAAACTAAACTCATCATAGCCAGCAAGGATTTTTTTTTAATTCAGGACTTACAGAGGAATAGGGGCATAGATTTCTCTGAAATTAGACATTTACAAATTATGCGAGTAAGTAAAGATGTAAGTAAGAATCCAAGTGCAGAAGATAGCAGAGTACAAGCTTCAAGAGACCGAGGAAAACTCCTGGGATGTATCTGCTACAGAATGAGCCAGAATTAGCTCAAGACACCTCAGTCAATATGCAAGGACTAAATGGAGAAGTAACAAAAGCCTTCCTGGAACTACATCTACATTAGCAGAGTACTGGGAAAACGTTCATGTGTCTGTGAAGAATATAATTTGACAACCTCAGAGACTGTATTTCTTTTTTTAAAATATTTTTTTATTGTTCAAAGTATTACAAAGAGTAGTACATATATCCCCCTTTTTCCTCCCATTGACCTTCCTCCAGCCTCCCCTACCCCCTGTCGCATGCCCTCATCCCACCTCCCACCCCCCCAGTGTCTTGTGTCCATTGGTGTGCTTATATGCATGCATACAAGTCCTTTGGTTGATCTCTTTCCCCTCCCTCCCTCCTCAACACTCCCCAGCCGTCCCGCTGTAATTTGACAGTCTGTTCAGTGCTTTACTGCCTCTCTATCTATCTTTTTGTTCATCAGGTTATAATGTTCTTTATTTTCCATAAATGAGTGAGATCATGTGGTATTTTTCTTTCATTGCCTGGCTTATTTCACTTAACATAATGCTCTCCAGGTTCATCCATACTGATGCAAATGGTAAGAATTCCTTCTTTTTTATAGCAGTGTAGTATTCCATTGTAGATGTACTATAGTTTTCTAATCCACTCATCTGCTGATGGGCATTTAGGCTATTTTCAAATCTTAGCTACGGTGAATTGTGCTGCTATGAACATAGGGGTGCGTCTATCCTTTCTGATTGGTGTTTCTAGTTTCTTGGGATATAATCCTAGAAGTGGGATTACTGGGTCAAATGGGAGCTCCATTTTTAGTTTTTTGAGGAAAATCCATACTGTTCTCCACAGTGGCTGCACCAGTCTGCATTCCCACTAGCAGTGCATGAGGGTTTCTTTTTCTCTGCATCCTCGCCAGCACTTGTTGTTTGTTGATTTGTTGATGATTGCCATTCTGACAGGTGTGAGATGGTATCACATTGTCATTTTGATTTGCATCTCTCAGATAATTAGTGACTTTGAGTATGTTTTCATATGTCTCTTGGCTTTCCTTCTGTCTTCTTTCAAAAAGGTCCATTGCCCATTTTTTTTATAGGATCATTTATCTTCCTTTTATTAAGTTGTATAAGTTACCTGTAGATGTTGGAGATTAAACCTTTACCAGTGATAATATTTGCAAATATGTTCTCCCAGGCAGTGGGCTTTCTTGTTGTTTTGTTGATGGTTTCTTTTGCTGTGAAAAGCTTTTTATTTTGATGTAGTCCCAATTGTTTATATTCTCTTTAGCTTCCATTGCCCTAGGAGGTATCGGTGAAGAAATTGCTTTGGCATATGTCTGAGATTTCTCTGCCTCTGGATTCCTCTAGTATTTTTATGGTTTCCCGTCTTATGTTTAAGTCCTGTATCCATTTTGAGTTTATTTTTGTGTATTGTGTAAGTTGGTGGTCTAGTTTCATTTTTTTGCATGTATCTGTCCAATTTTCCCAACACCATTTATTGAAGAGACTGTCTTGACTCCATTGTATGTTCATGCCTCCTTTGACAAAATTGAGCATAATGGTTTGGGTTGATATCTGGATTCTCTATTCTATTCCATTGGTCTACATGTCTGTTCTTGTACCAGTACCAGGCTGTTTTGAGAACAGTGGCTTTGTAATACAGCTTGAAATCTGGTATTGAGATCCCACCTACTTTGTTCTTCTTTCTCAGGATTGCTGTGGCTATTCGGGGTCTTTTTTCATTCCAGATGAACTTTTGGAGAGTTCGTTCTAGGTCTGTGAAATATGCCATTGGTATTTTAATGGGAAGTGCATTGAATCTATAGATTCCTTTGGGTAGTATAGACATTTTAATGATGTTGATTCTACCAATCCATGTACATAGTATGTTCTTCCATATGTTCACGTCTTTCTCTCTCTTTTTTCAGTGTCCTGTAGTTTTCCGTGTATAGGTCTTTTACCTCCTTAGTTAAGTTTATTCCTAGGTATCTTAATTTTTTTGGTGCGATGGTAAATGGGATTGCTTTTTAGTCTCTCTTTCTTTAAGTTCGCTATTGGTGTATAGAAATGCCACAGATTTCTTGGTGTTAATTTTGTATCCTGCTACATTGCCAAATTCATTTATTAAGTCTATTAGTTTTTTGTTGGAGTCTTTCGGGTTTTTTATGTACAATATCATGTCATCTACAAATAAGACAGCTTTACTTCTTCTATTCCAATTTGGATGCCTCTTATTTCTTCTTCTTTCCTAATCGCAATGGATAATACTTCCAGTACTATGTCGAACATGAGTGGTGAGAGTGGGCATCCCGGTCTTGTTCCTGTTCTTAGGGGAAATGGTTTTAGTTTTTGCCCATTGAGTATGATGTTAGCTGTGGTTTTATCATATATGGCTTTTATTATGTTGAGGTATGATCCTTCTATTCCCACCTTCCTGAGGGTTTTTATCAAGAAAGGGAGGATTTTGTCAAATGCTTTTTCTGCATCAATTGATATGACTATGTGATTTTTATCTCTCAATTTGTTTATGTGATGTATCATGTTTATTGATTTGTGGATATTGTACCATCCTTACATTCCTGGGATAAACCCTACTTGGTCATGGTGTATGATCTTTCTGATGTACTGCAGGATCCGATTTGTTAGAATTTTGTTGAGGATCTTGGCATCTACGTTCATGAGGGATATTGGCCTGTAATTCTCTTTCATTGTATTGTCTTTATCTGGTTTTGGTATTCGGGTGATGCTGGCTTCATAGAAGGAGCTTGGAAGTTTTCCTTCCTCTTGAATTTTTTTGAATAGTCTGAGGAGGATAGGTTTTAATTCTTCCTTGAATATTTGGTAAAACTCCCCTGTGAAGCCGTCTGGCCCCGGGTTTTTGTTTGCTGGAAGCTTTTTGATGACTGCTTCAATTTCTTCTATAGTTATTGGCCTATTGAGATGTTTAGATTCTTCGTGATTGAGTTGTGGAAGGTTGTATTTTTCTAGGAATATGTCCATTTCCTCCAAGTTGTCCAGTTTGTTGGAATAGAGGTGTTCGTAGTATTTTGTAACAATCCTTTGTATTTCAGCGGGGTCTCTTGTTATTTCACCTCTTTCATTTCTGATTTTGTTTATTTGGGTCCTCCCTCTTTGCTTCTTGGTCAGCTTGGCTAAAGGTTCATCCATCTTGTTTATCCTTTCAAAGAACCAGCTCTTGGTTTTGTTGGTCTTTTGTATTGTATTTTTGGCCTCAATTTTGTTTATCTCCACTCTGATCTTTATTATTTCCTTCCTTCTGCTTACACTGGGCTTTTTTTGTTGCTCTCTTTCTAACTCTTTGAGATGTAGGGTTAGGTAATTTATTACCATTGTTTCTTGTTTTTTGCAGTAGGCTTGTAGAGCTATGAACTTCCCTCTCAAGACTGCTTTCGCTGTGTCCCATAGATTTTCAATTGTTGTGTTTTCATTGTTCTTTGTTGCCATGATGGTTTTTTATTTCTTCTTTGATCTCTCTGGTAACCCAGTTATTGTTTAATAGAATGCTATTTAGTCTTCATGTGTTTGATTTTTTTGGATTGTTTTTATTGTAGTTGATTTCCAGTTTTATGCCACTGTGATCTGAGAAGGTGCTTGATATAATTTCTATCTTCTTGAATTTGAAGAGACTTTGCCTGTGACCCAGCATATGGTCTATCTTTGAAATTGACCCATGTGCACTTGAGAAGAATGTATATTCTGTGGCTTTGGGGTGAAATGTTCTGAAGATGTCAATTAATTCCATCTGGTCTAGTGAGTCATTTAGAATTGAAGTTTCTTTGCTGATTTTTTGTTTAGAGGATTTGTCCAATGGTGATAGTGGGGAATTAAAGTCTCCTACTATGACTGTATTGCTGTCAATCTCTCCCTTGATATCCTCTAGGAGTTTTTTGTTTTTTTTTTTTTATGTATTTGGGTGCTCCTGTATTGGGTGCGTATATGTTTACCAGAGTTATTTCTTCTTGTTGGATTGCTCCCTTTAGTATTATGAAGTGGCCTTCCTTATCTCTTTTTATGTCCTTCACTTTGAGATCTAATTTGTCAGATATAAGTATTGCTACCCCCGCTTTTTTTTTCATTTCCATTCGCCTGGAAAACCTTTTTCCATCCCTTCACCCTCAGTCTGTGTGCATCTTTTTTTCTGAGGTGGGTTTCTTGTAGACAGCAGATATATGGGTCGTGTTTCTTATCCAATCTGTTACCCTATGTCTTTTAATTGGGGCATTTAATCCATTTACATTTAAAGTTATTATTGATAGGTACTTGTTTGTCGCCATTTTTATTCTTCACCCCTGTGTTCCTTCTTCACTTACTCTTTCTTTCTTTCTTTCTTTTTTTTTTTTTTTTTTTTTCAGCAGACCCTTTAGAATTTCTTTCATTGCTGGTTTGGTGGTGATAAATTCCCTTAGTCCGTTTTTGTCTGTGAAGCTCCTGATTTCACCCTCCATTTTGATTGATAGCCTTGCTGGGTACAGTATTCTTGGATTCAGACCCTTCCTTTGCATGACTTTGTATATTTCATTCCATTCCCTTCTGGCCTGATGAGTTTCTGTTGAGAAATCATCGCTAGTCTGATGGGGGTTCCTTTGTAGGTAACTTTCTGTCTTTCTCTGGCTGCTTTTAATATTCTTACTTTGTCATTGGTGTTTGCCAATTTAATTATAATGTGCCTTTGTGTCATTCTTTTGGGGTTCATTTTTCTTGGGACTCTGTGAGCTTCTTGGATTTGTGTGGGGTTTTTCTTCCATATATCAGGGAAGTTTTCTGTCATTATTTCTTCAAACAGGTTTTCTAGTCCTTGCACAGTTTCCTCTCCTTCTGGAACCCCTATTATGCAGATATTGTTTTGTGTTGTGTTGTCCCAAAGTTCCCTTAGGTCTCCTCCTGCTTCTTAATTTTTTTTTCTAGAAGCTGCTCTACTTGGTTATTTCTTCCTACCTTGTCTTCTAGCTCACTGATGCGGTCCTCTGCTTCTTCTAGTCTACTCTTGATGCTTTCTATTGAGTTCTTTACAGCAGTGATGTCATTTTTCATTTCTTCTTGGTTCTTCTTTATTTCCTCTTGGTTCTTACACATATTGTCGAATTTGTCTTCCATTCTTTTCAGCCACCTTATGACCATTTCTCTGAATTCTTTCTCTTACAGGTTGCTTTCCTCCATTTCATTTACTTCCTTTTCTGGTGATGCCTGCTTTCTTTCATATGTGGGCTGTTTCTTTGTCTCCCCCTGATCTGTCTTCTCCAGGTGTTTGGTTATGTATTTCTCTCTCTCCTGTGTTGATTTAAAGGCACAAAATACAACACAACCCAGTACAACACACAACACACTGAACAGAAATGTATTCACGATATTAATAACCCCAAATAAAGGTCACCACCAGAGAAAAGCAAATTAGAGGATAGGAGAGAAAGAAGAAGAGAAAAAAAGAAAGAAAGGAGCGCAAAAATGAAATTGGGAAGAGGGGAAAAATAAGGAAGAGAGAAAGAAAGAGAATAAGAAGGAATAGGGGAACAAACTATATATATGGGGAGAAAACTCCAGTAGAACAGCCACTAATCCCAACAAATGCCAGCAACAAGTACCTGGAGATGAATACAAACTACAGACAACAACTAATATCAAGCGTGGCAAGGGAAAACAGAAGAAAAAAAACAAACAAAAACAAAACAAACAAACAAAAATTATAAGCAAAACACTCTCACATATAAGCATAAATAATCGATATAATCAAAAATCAAGCAAACAACAACAAAAGGACAGAGAGAAAAACAATTTTTTTGGATAGTGAAGACAGAGAAGAGAGAGGTGTGTATGGACTTGGAGCAGGGGATTGGAAATTAGATATATAAATAGGGTGAAGTTTTAACAGGGGGTAAAAAGAAAGAATAGGGAAAATCTAACACAGGAAAAGGGTAAGAGAAACAGGACAACAAAAGGGGAAAAGTTG
Source organism: Eptesicus fuscus (assembly GCF_027574615.1). Classification (NCBI taxonomy): domain Eukaryota; kingdom Metazoa; phylum Chordata; class Mammalia; order Chiroptera; family Vespertilionidae; genus Eptesicus; species Eptesicus fuscus. The sequence goes on along the minus strand of NC_072480.1, from coordinate 8,525,835 downwards.
GGGAGAGAGTGATGGCATAAAGGTAAAGTTGAGATAGAGTAAAATGATACTAAAGGAAAGAAGAAAATAGAATGTAGAACACTAATCCCAAGTAAAATAAAGAGAAAATAAAATGACACTTTAAAAAAAAATGTAAAATAGTAGTGATTGAAAATAAAAATGTAATAATTAAACAGGTAAAATCAAGTGAGGAAAAAAAAAATACTTTCTTAAGTAAAAGATGAAAAAAATAAAAAAATAAAAATAAAAATGTGCAGTAGTGAAGGTCATTCACTTCCTCTACTGTTCTGTTTGGCTCGCCTGCTTCCTAGTCAGGACAGTATTGCAGTTCCCTGCATTCCACTGCTCCTCAGTGTTGTAAGCCAGTCCTGATTTTTAAGCAGGCAGTGTGTCTTAATTTCTTGTATTCCTTTATTTGTGTTTACACAAGAGTCAATTTGTGATTCAACCCCTGGGTGGCAGTGTTTCTGGATTGACCTCCGAGTCTATAGGTCCTCTCTAGCCAGTGCTTAGATCCTGCTTTCCCTGTGGCACTCAATACTGGTTTGTGGGAGTGGGTTGCCCCAGAGCTGGTTCTGTGATGGTTATTCCCCACTCTGATCCCCATTTTCCAGAAAAACAACTTTCCCCTGCAGTCTCAGTAATCAGAAGCAAGGATTTAAAGAGGAAAAATAAAAGAGCCAGCATAAGTGTGCAAACTCTGGTGCTGCACGCAAATCTGTGCAGTCTTTTTTTTCTCTCTTGGGTCTAAGCAGCAGCACACTTTTAAAATTTTTAGGCTGTCCTTTTGCATCAGATCAAAATGGGTTGTTTTTTAGAGTTCTCTTCTGTTAATAGCTCTGAGGACCCCCTTCCACATTCACGGATCATGCCAGCCCCAACAGCCATGGATTTTTCTAGGCGCAGACTTCCCCCGGTCCTCCAGCTCCCACAGTGAGCACGTTTTTCTCTCCTGCCGGGACCAGGGACCTCACCTTATCCCAGGCGAAATCTAACCTTTTCATGGTGGAGTGTAGAGCTCCTTTGAATCCGCATGTTTGCGCTAAATGGGGACTGGTGTTCTGGGGTTCGCAGCTGTTTGGTGGGTGCTGCAGTTGTAGATTTTCAGGCTTCTGATAACATCCACTTTCCCCTTCAAGATGGTGCGGTCTCTGCATCCGAACTGGTCGCTCAGGGAGGGAACCCAGCAGTAGTGGGGGCTGCCTGGTCAGGGGAACCCCGGCCAATAGTCCCCCACTGTCTCCTGGAATATAGCTGTCCCTCAACTCATCAACAAACATTCCCTGTGTGACCATTAGCTGTTCTTTCTATCTGCTCCAGGACAAGACTCAGGACACGTCTGTCTATTCTGCCGCCATTTTTTCAATCCGGGCCCCAACTCCTCAGAGACTGTATTTCTAGTTATAATTCACACTTAAGTTGATTTTTATTTGCAATGTTTTTAAACAAGAAAATAAATTAGTAAAAATTGGAGACAGGTAAAAAGAAAATATGTCTTTACAATTGCATTCCTTTTATATTTTCATGGGAATGGAACCTTTCAGGCATCTCTAAAGAGTTGAAAGATGCAGCTAATTGTTAAGCAACCCAGTTCTGCACTTGGACATGTTCTAAGATAACCATGGTTATTTTTAAATGTCATCTAATCTTTTTATTTTTTTATTTTTGGTTAATCCTCACCTGAGGATTTTTTTACCATTGTGTTTTAGAGTGAGTGGAAAGGAGGGAGAGAGGAAGAGAGAGAGAGAGAGAGAGAGAGAGAGAGAGAGAGAGAGAGAGAGAGAAACATGGATGTGAGAAAGACACATCAATTGGTTGCTTCCCACCAGTGCCCCTCAGGGGGCTGAGAATTGAACCTGCAACACAGGTACATGCCCTTGACCTGGAAACAAACCCATGACCAATGCTCTGACCACTTAGCAACGCCAAACAAGGCTAAATGATGTCTAATCTTTTAACAGATCTATCAAAATTACCTCAGCTTGAAGTCAATGACTTGATATAATTAAACTATTACTGATAAAATGAATTGAAGGACTCAGAGGAGAGATAAAGGACCACATACAAAGCCACCTTTACAGTTTAATCTCACTTTGTTTTGTTTGGTAACTTCACAATGCCAAGTGAGAAAAAAAAAGGAGCATCTATTTTTACACAGGAAGAAAATTCTTGAGGCTATGTGGGCTGAACAGATTGGGGTTAACAACCAATATAGCACACATCTCCAGAGTGGCCTTTCAAAAACATAAACCAGATCACTTTACTCCCTTGCTTAACACTTTCTAATGGCTTCTCGACAAATCCAAACTCCTTAAAATGGCCTATGAGGCCTTGTACAACCAGACTTTCCTTCCTCTCTCATGCTCACTACATCCCTACTAAGCCTGCTTCTTTTAAGTATGTTAAACTCCTTCTATGTCAGGGCCTTTGTATGTTCTTCCCTCTGTGTGGCTCACTACTCCACACCCTCCTTCTTCATATATCTTACTCTTTATCATTTGGAGTCTGCCCAAATATCACCTTTTCCAGAGATTTTGTTTTGCCTCCATATCTGAACACCAGCTTGCACTCCCTCCTCCAATATGCACACTTTCTACTCTGTCCTTTTTTTTGTGTGTGTGTAGCACATATTTCTGTATGAAATCAGATGGTTTCTTTTTTATTCTTACCTCCCTTACTAGAAAGTAAGCATAAATCCAAGGTTCAGCTTACCTTTGAATAACTAGGAAATAATGAGTGTTAACTTCACAGAGAGAGCAGCAAGAATGGGCTAAAGAAAAAATTAAATATGTTGATTAATTTAAAATAATCAAATATTAAAGAATAAAAAACACACATTTCAGAAGCTGTCCTATAGGAAGTACATATAAAGAATACAACTAAATGGTCAGATAAGGAAAAGTTATGAATTAGTACCAATAAGATTTCTTTTTATTCTAATTGGAATTTGCAATTTATGTATAAGAATTGAAAGTTATTGATGCCTAAATAAATTATTTAGTTGGGAGACAGGGGAGAAGAAAGGATAAGCAGGGATTAACTTATCAGATAGACAACTATAAAAGTCTAAAGTGTGAAACATTTTGAAATATTAAGGGCAATTACATCTAGATTTGAATACAATTGACTGTCCACCACTGTCATATATTGTTGATTTGAAACCTCTGAAATTTCCAAGGTGAAATCTAAAATCTACCTCTGTAAATGGAGGGCAAAGAGAGACCAAAGAAAGAGACAAAGCACTCCAGATTGATAGGGGGCAGGTTAAATAAGCAAGGGAAGTTTTATAAGTTTTATACAAGGCTTGTCTGAGACGACAGCAAGACACGTACATCTCCAGACCAGAATCTTGAAGTTGACTAGTATATAAGGCCTTACTGGTTTCAATTTTGTTATTAGTCCAGATGTTCTCACAATACATTTCTCTCTCAAGTCTGTGTCCTTGAAAACAATTCCTACTGTGGTAATGGTGGGTAGATTGTACATCCCAAGAATAGGAGAGAAGTTGAGGCACCTCTGATTGCCCAGGTATAGCTGTGGGTCAACCAGGTGTCACATACATTTATGTGTGTTAGGATAAAATGGTGCAACTTTTGAAGAACATGGCAATAGACATCTATCAATTCCACTTTTAAGCATTTATCTCAGAGTGACATCAGAGGAATGATGGCATGAGACAGCCTCTTGGAATCTCCCCTGAAATATCAACAAGTCAACCCACTATATAACAACAAAGAAATTACTGCTCAACATAGATGCATGCCTGAGGGACACACGCATTAAAGCACCTAAGGTGGACAACCAGGAATAAACAGGAAGACGAGAAGGGAGGAAAGTCCAGATGGCCCTCAGATGCAGTTCTGCATCTGGGATCTTTCAGCTCAGCCTGGAGAGGGGATGAAGATGGCGGAAGTAGGCACTTCCTTTGGCCAGTAGAAACAGAGAGCTGCTGGGGCAGCCCAATAGGGAGCAAACAGTGTCTAAGTCAGCAGACTTCTGAAAGAGCACAAGATATTGCAATGTGTCTCTACTGCTGGGAAGGGCAGTGATGTTTCAGACAAAGAAATGGAACCACAGAGCCCTGCTGCCTCTTGGGCTCCCCAAACTAGACTACTGTTGCCCATAGAGTCAGGTCCAGGAGCATATTACCTGTAAACCAAGAGCTATTGCTGTATAACTGTTGTTTCCCTCTGTGACTGATCCCCAGGAGGAGTGCTTGGGGGTGCGGGCGGGGGATTTAGGGGGGAGATTAGGAGTCACCATTATGGTGAGGGCAAAACAAACCACACCCCCAAGCAGCATTGTTGCACTGTCTTATGGAAGCCATGGAGGTCAAGACTGAGAGATCAGAAGTAGGAAATCTGTAATTCAGCATCATGTGCTGAAAAAATAGTAGAAAGACCTGTAAAGAGGAAGCTTCTATCAGCCATATATATAGAGATACATGAGTAGGCATAGGAGTACAACAAATACCATGAATAACCAGAGTAATGAGGATGACCAGAAAGAAAAGAGGATGTCTGAAAGAGAGAAATTACCAGCCATGACTAATATATCCAGCAAAATTATATTTTAAATATAAAGGAGAAATAAAGTCATTCTCAGACATATAAAAGCTGAGGGATTCTATCACTAGAAAACCTCCATTGCAGGAAATACTAAAGGGAGTTATTCTACCAGAAACAAAGAACATAAGGTGACAACACTATGAGTAAGATCATCAAAACTCTTACAGCATAAACAGGGATAATTTGTGACAACAAAAATATTAAAGGTGAAGGGGTAAAGGTCTGAACTGGCAAAGGAGGATGAAGATCAGATATACTCAAAAGAACAAAACAAAATAAAAAACTATGGTATATATGCAACTTCACATTTTATAAACCTAATGGTAACCACACACAAAAATCCCTAAACCAGAACACATAGCTTAAAAAAGGGGGAAACATAAGAAAGAAGTATGGAGTACCACTAAGCTAAAACAATAGACAGAAACACAAAGAAAAACAACCAATGGATGCACAGAGCTACCAGAAAACAAAAGATAAAATGCCTATAGGAAATCCTCATCCTATATGATAAAAGGCTAATATGCAAATTGTCCCCTCAACTGGGAGTTCAACCAGAGGGCAGGGCCAGCTGGCCAACCGCCCACGGCCCCTCCCCCCAGCAAACCCCACCCCCATCGCACTCCCCACCCTGATCGAGGGTGGGTTGGGCCAGCCAACCTCTCATGCCCCCTCCCCCCAGCCAGCCCAGCCCAATCAGCCCTGATTGGGGAAGGCTGGCCGGACCCCACCCATGCATGAATTCATGCACCAGGCCTCTAGTACATCAATAATTACATTAAATGTAAATGTCCGAATTCATTAATAAAGAGGCACAGAGTAGCAGAGTGGCGGAGGGGGGGGGGGGGCGGGGGAGGGACGACCATAGACTGCCTACAAGAGATACATCTAAGCTGCAAAGACAAAAGATTAAAAGTAAAGGGATGGAAAATGATTCTCCAAGCAAATAACATTGACAGAAAAACAGGTGTAACCATACTTATATCTGACAAAATATATTCCAAGATAACAAAGGTAATAAGAGTCAAAGATGGACACTTTATAATGATAAAGGGAACACTACATTAAGAAAACATAACACTTTGTTAATATATATGCATCCAACCAGGGAGCACCGAAATATATAAAACAACTACTCACAGAGCTAAAGGGAGAAACAGATCAAAACACAATTATACTAGTAGTTGGAGACCTTAATACTCTATTTATAGTTCTAGACAGAAAATCAATAGAGAAATATTGACCATACTAGTAAATGAAACACTAGACCAAATGGACATAATTGACATTTACAGAACCTTCATCCCAAAACATCAGATTATACATTCTTCTGCATAGCACATGAAACATTCTCAAGGATAGACCATATGTTGGGTCACAAAAGTAGCATCAACAAACTCAAAAAGATTGAAATTATACCCAGCATATTCTCCACCCATGATGTCTTGAAATTAGAAATCAACTGAAAATGGAAGTAAAGAAATACACAAAAATGTGGAGATTAAACAGCATACTACTAAAAAATGAATGGATCAAAAATATAAATAAAAGCAACCCAAAGTCAGCAGAAGAGAGGAAATAATAAAATTAGAGCAGAATTAAGTGAAATAGAGAACAAAAAAGATTATTAAAATTTAATAAAACATAGAGCTGGTTCTTTGAAAAGATTAATAAAATTGACAAACCTCTGGCTAGACTAAGAAAAAAAAGAGAAAATTCCCACAGAAATAAAATAAAAAATGAAAGTGGTAAAGTCACCACAGACATCACAGATTTACAAAGGATCATACTACAATATTATTAAAGGCTATATGCCAGCAAATTCAAGAACCTAGAAGAAATGGATAAGTTCCTAGAAATATATACTAGTAACCTTCATTGACTAAATCATGAAGAATTGGAAAATCTGAATAGACTGATCAGCAGTGTGGAAATTTAAACAATCATCAAAAACTTCCCCAAAATAAAAGTCCAGGACCAGATGGCTTCTCCAGTGAATTCTACAAAACATTTAAAGAAGATTTAAAATCTATCCTTCTGAAACTCTTTAATAATTGAAGGAGAGTCAATACTTCCTAACACATTTCATGAGGCCTCTATAACCCTGATACCAAAACCTGGCAAAGATAACACACAAAAAAGAAAACTACAGACCAATATCTCTGAAGAATACAGATGCAAAAATCCTAAACAAATTATAAGCAAATAGAATACAACACAAGATATTTTTCCATTTTGTTCTGTGTTTTTCAACCTCTATTTTAATAATGCTTTGTAATGTTCAGTATATAGGTCTTTCATGTTCTTTGTTAAGTTTATTCCTAGGTATTTTATTCTTTTGGTTGTGATTGCAAAAAGAATAGGTTTTTAAAATTCTTTTTCTGATGTTTTATTGTTAGTATACAGGATGACAATGATTTTTGTACATTGATTTTGTACCCTGCAACTTGACTGTATTTGTTTATTGTTTCTAGTAATATTTTGATGGAGTTTTTAGGGTTTTCTATATACAGACTCATGTTGTCTGCAAAAAGTAAAAGTTTTACTCTTACTTCCCTATTTGGATGCCTTGGAAGAATTAAATAGTGAAAATGGCTATATTACCCAAAGCAATATACAGATTTAATGCAATCCCCATCAAAAATCCCAATGTCATTTATTAAAGAAATAGAATGATAAATCACCAGATTTGTATGGATCCACAAAAGACCCCAAATAGTCAAAGAATTCTGAGAAAAAAGAACGAAGCTGGAGGTATCACAGTAACTTCAAATTATACTACAGAGCCATGATAATCAAAACAGCTCCCCAATTATGAATGTCCTTCTTTTTATATCCTTTACATTTTATTTCATATCCCACAAATTACCCCTCTCCCCACCCACTAAGTCACATTCCAGAATGCTATAGTTAAACCAATGGATGAGAAGTACCCCATCCTGCACCCTGACCCCATAAAAATTGTGGCTGTATCACTTTTCTGCAAACATATGAATCTCAATATGTACAGTTTTTAGTTGATTTGGGTTTGGGTTCCTAATTTGAGACACTCCTCCACTGATATTTTCAGGAACATCCTGTGTGGGAGGCAATACTGTCTTATATTTAGATTTGAAATTGCCTAAGAGCCCTTTAAAGTAAGAAGTATGTATGGCTTTGTCTCCAATTCCTAAATTTATCCATAACCAGCACACAGTATGCTCTCAATAAATACTGGTTAAAAAAAAAAAAAAGCCTGAGTCTGAAAATTTGCTTCAGGTTTTTACATTTTAAAGAATAACCCATCTTCCAAATGAAATACTTTAGAACCTCAGAGAGCACTGCCTCTCTGGTGGAAAAGGCATTGAGATGTTGAACTTAGTGCTGATTTCCAGAGCCTGAGCTTAGGGGAGAGAGACAAGCGGGCAAGGCTAAAGAATATGTGTGTTCTTTTTAACTCAGGACATTTGATCAAATAAATATCTAAACATGTAAGGTATTATCGGCTTAAGGTTAGAAGTCTCAAGCTAGCAGGAATTTTTGAGGGGTCAATATAATTGAAGGTCACAAAAGGCTCCCAAATGAATGCAGGAAGAAAACGGCTTATTAAAAAAAGATAATCTAGGTTGCATTTTGTCATCTTTGAATCTTCCTTTATTCCACTAATCTAGTCATTCTTTGAGTCTTTTGACTTCTTTTTTCCTCCCAACTCATAAGGAAATGCAAGTAATCTAATCTGGCAAGTTTCATGAAAGGCAATGGCAAGGAAATGAGGTGAGAGAGTTCAACATGGCACAATCAAGAAGGTTTCTTGTGATGGCCCAGGTAGTTTTGGGTTTGATCTGTGAGTCATGAAGCCCTAGAGAATGCTTTTAAGTGCAGTGATAACATGATCTGATTTATATTTGGAAGAACCTTAGAAGCTTTTTAAAGGATCAAGCACATAGTCTGGAGAGGGAAACATTGCTTAAGAGAGAGTTTCATAGGTATCAGCAAAAGGTGATAGGGGCCTGAGCTGAGTCAACTGCTATGGAAATAGACAACAAAAAGGAAAAAATAAATTGACAAAATGCAGAGATACTATAAAAAGGGAAACTAAAATGATCACTGGGAAATCCCCAGTCGATTTGGAAATTAGCAGATCCTGAGTAACCTGAACTCAAGCAGTTTTTTATGCAATTACGAAATCATGCATCAGGGGGTCCCTCAGCCCAGACTGTACCCTCTCACAGTACAGGAGCCTTCAGGAGATGTCTGACTGATGGCTTAGGCCTGCTCCTTGGGGGAGCAGGCCTAAGCCGTCAGTCGGACATCCTTAGCGCTGTTGCAAAGGCGGGAGAGGCTCCCGCCCCCACAGCGGCACTCGCCCAGCTCAGGAGCCCAGCTCAGGACTTCTGGCTGAGCAGTGCTCCCCCTGTGGGAGTGCACTGACCACCAGAGGGCAGCTCCTGCATTGAGTGTCTGCCCTCTGGTGGTCAGTGTGTGTCATAGTGACTAGTCATTCTGCCATTTGGTCGATTTGCATATTAGCCTTTTATTATATAGGATGGGGAATAGAAGCCTGAGAAATGGCTGAAAGGTGAGGAAATGGGGGCAATAAGCACGGACAACTCTGTCAAGCAGTTTGAGAAGGGAGAGAATGAAAGTGAGTGATAGTAAAGTGAAGCCAGAATCAGAGGTTGGGGTGAATTTATGATAGATATTTGGGCATAATTTTTTTTTTAAATTAGAGAATCTAGTAGACAGGAAAGTATAATAATGAAGTCAAAACCCTAAATCATTCCCTATATTTAGAAAGAGGAGGGGATGGCTTTAGACCCATACTTCTTAAATTTTAATAACCTGCATCCAAATCTGGGGCTCTTGTTAAAATGCAGATTCTGATTCAGTTAGTATAGGATGGAGCTTACTATTTTGCATTTCTAACAAGATCTATATGATTTCAATATTATTGGTTCAAATATCACATGTGGAAGCACAAAACCTTAGTTAGTAAGCGGGCCCTCTCAATATCATAAAAATAAAAATTTATAAACTAACTTATTAATTCAGAGCAATTCTAGTCAAAATCCCAACAGGGGTTTTCATAAAATTTTATCCTAAAATTCACTTGAAAGAATAAAAGGCAAAAAATAGCCAAGACAATTTTGAATAAAATAAATAATAATGAATCATTTACCTTTGACACCCTGCCATGTATTAAGACTAACTATAAAGCTATAAAGTTGAAGTATGGTATGGGAACAGAGAGAATTACATAGTTCAATGAATGGAATAAAGTGAACTCAGACAAAAGGCCTTCAATGTGGAAAGTGATAAAATTATATTCTGATTTCATACCATATATGAAAGTCAATGCAAGTACACTAAAGAACAATTTTTAATTAAATTTTTGAAAGAAAATATAAGAATATTTTCATAACCTTCTAGTAGGAGAAAATTCCTTACACAAGAGATAAAAGAGTAAAACTCATGAAAGAAAAGATCAACAAATTTGGCTTCCTTAGTATTTAAAGTACCTCTATAACATAATATAACAGTTACAAAACAAGTCACAGTGCACAGAAAGATATTTAAAATGCATACAAAGGCAATGGATTAGTATCCAGAATATATATATATCAAAACTACTTTCCTCTTACCAAAATAAAAGACTAAAAAATAGGAAGGAAAATGTGGAGGAGGAAACTGAAATACTCAGTATACTTTTTTAAAATTATCATGCTGATTAATAATCAGGAAAGTGCAGATTAATTAAACCCAAACTAGATACTATATTATACCATCAGATTGGAGGAGGGCTGTTAACAATAACAGCTGGCAAGGCTATGGGGGAAAGTACAGTTCCAGTATATTTGGAGATCAAATTTAATGAAGGTAATTTAAATAGGTACATCTATTATCCAATAATTCCACTTCTAGGCTTACACCCTAGAGATATTCTTGCAGGAGAGCCCAAAGATACCTAAACAAAAGTCTTCCTTGCAACAATGTTTATAATGATGCCGGAAGCCAATTCCAGCATGCTGACATACAAGTGTACTGGTTAATAATGTGGATTTTTTTTCAATAAATGGAGTTATATATATATATATATATATATATATAACTGTGTGTGTGTGTGTGTGTGTGTGAGAGAGAGAGAGAGAGAGAGAGAGAGATTTGATATGTAGTATGCTATTTTGTTGTATTGACAACAAGCTTCAAAACTTCATATGTCAAATTTGCTGAAGGTGTTAACATCATAGACATTTTTACACTTAAAAATGTAGAATTTCGTGCCAAAAAAAAAAGAGCATTTGCGGGAAGTTTTAATTCATTACTTTATTTTGAAGAAAAGTGCACTGAAAGTTATCGTACACATCGGGAAGCTTATGGTGAACATGCTCCATCTCAAGATACTTGTAAACACTGGTTTAAATGCTTTAAAAGTGATGACTTTGATGTAAAAAACAAAAACATCCAGGTCAACTGAAAAAGTTTGAAGACCAACAATTACAAGCATTGTTGGATGAAGAGGAGTGTCAAACTCAAAAACAACTTGCAGAAAGATTAAACATTGCTCAGCAAACAATTTCTGATCATTTACAAGCAATGGGAAAGATTTTAAAGGAAGGAAAATGGGTGCCACATCAACTGAATGAAAGACAAATGGAAAAGCGAGGAGTCATCAGTAAAATGTTGCTTCAACGACACAAAAGAAAGTCTTTTTTGCATTGAATTGTGACTGGCGATGAAAAGTGGATTTATTTTGAGAATCCCAAATGCACAAAATCATGGGTTGATTCAGGCCAACCATCAACATCGACTGCAAGGCCAAATCGCTTCAGAAAGAAGACAATGCTCTGCGTTTGGTGGGATCAGAAAGGAGTGGTGTATTATGAGCTTCTAAAACAAGGTGAAACCATTAATACTGATCGCTACCAACAACAAATAATCAATTTGAACCATGCTTTCATTATAAAATGACCAGAATGGACCAGAAGACATGGCAAAGTAATTTTGCTTCATGATAATGCACCCTCACACACTTCAAAAACAGTTAAAGACACGTTAAAAGATCTTGCCTGGAAAATATTAACCCACCTGCCATATTCACCAGACCTTGCTCCTTCAGATTACCACTTGTTCCAATTGATGGCACACACACTTTCTGAGCAACACTTCAAAATGTACGAAGAAGTAGAAAATTGGGTCTCTGAATGGTTTGCCTCAAAACAAGAAAAGTTCTATTGGGATGGTATCCACAAATTACCTGAAATATGGGGGAAATGTGTAGCTAGCAATGGACATTACTTTGAATAAAGCACTTTTGATGTTTCTCTTGAAATTATCATGTTTTCTTTGATTACAAAATCTGCATTATTAACTAGTACACCTATTAAGATACCCATTCTTTAGTAGGGCAACAGATAAACAAACTGTAATTTATTCATACAATAAAATTTAAATGATTTTTATGTTTTATCCTGTATCCATCTGAAAAGAAAAAGTATTTTAAAAGGCTGTTTCAAAATTATATGTACAGAATAAATTTATTTATGTTATTTTTATGTAGTTAAAATGCATATAAATGATATGTACCAACTTTACAATAGTCATTCCTAATGGAGAAATGACAGAAACCATAAAATTTGCTTTAACAATGAAAATTTAATGCAGAAAATTGGTTAAATAGATATTGGAAAGTGGACTGAGAAAACAGAAAGTGAACCAGGAGATAATGTGAAAACTGCTGGAAACTCCACTGACTCAGAGTTGGGGTAATAAAGGAAGGGATAGGTTGATAGAACCTAGAGGCTTGGAGGTCAGGTCCTGCAGGTCTGGGACCAGATCTCTAAGGAAATTCATCGTCTAGCTAGTGCTGATAGCTCAGCAACCCAGACCAGACACCCTCTAAGCTGAGGTTCAGATTTCAAGAAAGGGGCACTGACTAATTGGTATTATCTCAAGGTGGTACAAAGATTTCGGGGGTGAGGTGGGACTCAATACACTAAAAGTAACTGCTGTGTTCAGATGCCCAGTCATGCTTTTCAAAAATAATAAACAAGTCCCTAAACTTCATATAAGTTCATTTTTTAATTATTTGAATATATTTCCACAAATTATCCTACCTTATAATAGAGAAACATGCAAATTGACCACACCTCCGCTATGCCCATGATTGGGCCTGCGAGAGGCTGGGGGCGGGACTCCGGGTGGCCTATCCGGCGGTTGAGAAGACCAAGATGGCGGCGCCCAAACCTCTTAGTTCTGGGGATCCCCTGGCGATCGCCAGCCTGGGGGGCATGGCCGGGCCGAGCCATCCACTACTGGGGGTCCTTGGGGCGGGGGGCGTGGCCGGGCCCAGCCAGCCCCTCCCAGGGTCCCTGGGAACACTGCAGGCATGTGGTTGCTGAGACCCACACCAGGCCTCTGGCCACAGATTCATAGCTTTGCAGAGACCTAGGGCAGGGATCTGCCTCATCTGCAGAGAGACAGAGGTTCTGCAGTGCCCCCAAGACGTGGGTGGGCCCAGCCAGGGATCAAGGGGCATGGAAGGACTCCTGGCAGAGGGGCAAGGACCCTCACCCCTGAGGTGGGGGTTGAGGGGTGGAGTCACCTCAGTGAAGAGGTGCGGCACTGCAGGGTACTGGACTGACTGACATGATTCAGAGAAGCTCCCAGTGCTAATGGGCCTCGCTCAGGCGGCCTTCACACTTCAGAGGCAGTGACTACTGCTCCTGCCTTGACCCAAAAGCAAGCTCGCTACACCCTGCCCCATAGCAGAGCATGCCTAGGCAGTGAGTGGGAAGCCTTTCACCTGCTTCGGAGAAGGGGGGGCAGTAAAGAATGGGGGGAGAGGAAAGAATGTGGAGCATTCGCAATGAAGAGGTGCTTGAGAAAGAGGCTGGGAAGCCTGACTGGAAGGTTTGTTCTGTTTGCTGGGCCGCTGCCCCTTAGGAAGCGCAAAGAGCATGGCTCTGAGGGCTTCCTGTGTGCTGAGTCAAGTTCCACAGCCAACTGGAATTGGCCTCAGTTTCCTGGTCTGTAAAATGGATGAAGCGTGTCCCAGTGCCTTCACTGAGCTTTGATGGCCAATTGAGATACTATATAAAGAAAATGAGGGAAGAAGTGAGAAAGAAAAGGAAGGATAAGAAACACAAAAGAAAGACTGAAAGGAACCTGTAAACCCATTGTCACTTAAATAGGGAATATAGTCAATAGTGTTGTAATGATGGTATGATGCCAGGTGGGTACTAGAAATATCAGGGAACACTTTGTAAAGTATATGATTGTCTAACCACTATTCTGTAACTAATATAAAACCTGAAACCAATACAAATAATGTTGAATGTAAAGAAATGAAAATTGGAGTGAAATTTTTATAAATTTCAAAGTTTAAATAAAAGCTGTAAAGGAAGGAAGGGGAGAATAAAAAGTGTTTTTCATTTTGCCACTTCATTAAAAAGACAGTTGTCTTTATGTGGTGCTTTTATACTTTTCTAAGTCATTATCTCATTTTAATTTCCGGGCAACTTAAAGACAAGATAAGTATTCCCTCCACTATTCAAAGAAAGGAAATCTTGGTGTCTGGTCCTAATGATTCAATCGTCAAGCCCTGATTGTAAAGCAGGGTTAGTAAAATTTTCTGTGCAGGGTCATATCTATACTAATAAAAGCCTTGGGGGTGATCAGGCCAGCAGGGGAGGGTATTTGGGGGCAATGAGGCCCGCAGAGGAGCAGTTAGGGGGCAATCAGGCAGGTAGGTGAGCGGTTAGGAGCCAGTGGTCCCGGATTGTGAGAGGGATGTCCAACTGCAGGATTCGGGCCTAAACCTGCAGTTGGACATCCCCCGAGGGGTCCTATATTAGAGAGGGTGCAAGCTGGGCTGAGGGACACCCTCCCCAGTGCACGAATTTCATGCACCGGGCCTCTAGTATTAGGAATAAACATTCTTAGTGATTTGTGTAGACCTCCAAGATATCTATCTCAAATTACTTTTATTCAGTCTTCTTTCAATTTAACCACCATTCATCTACCTAGTTTTTTAATTGTTTGTGATGAATATCTTATTCTTAAATGTTAATTTGTGGATTGAATTAAATTTTGACCACTGAAATTCTGCATATTAATACAGTGATATGATGCTTTTACCAACCCATGACCAAGTTTTTTATATCTTTCATATCTTTAGCATAAAATTTAATTATGCCAAAACTACCGAGCTTTCATCAGCATTTCCCATTTTATTTAATTTAGACATTTTCCTTCAACAGAAACACATACTGCTGAAAATGAATCTGCTTCTATTCAAAGTTAGCAAGAAATTTCTGACAAAGTGATAAGTGGTTTAATGCTTTAATCATATTCTCTTCAACACACAGCCTTTTATGGCTTTACATTTTCTTTTCATGTATTCTGAGATATTTGGCAATTTCTCCATCTTAGTTGCACATTTTGGTATGAGGTCAACAATCCTTATGTACATATCTCAGCAACAAAACAAAACACTGCTTCATCTACTTGTGAATGAAATCTTCCTTCCTTAGGTCGCATAGTACTCTTGATTCACTTTTTAGGAGAATATGTAATTGTTACTATGCCTCCACCTACAAATATCTGCTTCACTAATATCAAATGCACATGCTGCTGCTCTGTTTTCATATCTATTTGGGTTTATAGTTTATCATTTAAACTAAAAGAATGTAATGTAATATTAATGTAATCCTTATTAATATATTTTAAATAACAATAAAGCAATAATGAATATAACTCAATTGCAGTAACAATAGTATGAATAGCTTTAACACAGTTTATTCAGGCAATCACAGGCAACAACTAAATCACCATTACAACTTGGCCCATGGCAATTTTAAAGTGCCATCAATTTTAAAATCCACCACAGTTTTTGAAATGTCAAAAAAAAAAGCACATCTGAGAGCCAGTGAAGTATGATAATAAGAAAAAATGTAATTTGGACTCAGAATGTTGTTGGTAAGTCTCCACAAGGATTGGAAGTTTCCATAAGAGGTAGAATTAGATAATGGTGAACCTTGAGATGGAAAGGCTGCTTACACATTTATGTACCCCATGTCTTCATTTCCACTTGTACTTTCCTTTAAACTTATAGGTAATACAAATACTTTTATTTATTGAATGATTCTTCTTTTATATTTATTGAGTAATGTTGCAGAACAATGTTGAATACTGTTCCAAATGTCATATTTCCTCCATGAATCCTCACAGTACATATTTAATCTTCACAACAACATAACCAGATTGGTATCATTATTATCCTATTTTTTTTTAAATGAAGAACAAAAAGGTTAAGTTACTTGACTACAACAATGAATAGCAGGATCTGGGTTTAAATATAGGCAGTCTGGAACATGGTGACCAGTAGGACAACAATGAGGGAGAGAGTGTAAGTGAGTAAAGGAATGAGAGGGGAATGTGTGGACATTTATGGTGTGTGTGTGTGTGTGGTGTGGGTGTGTGTGTGTGTATGTGAGTAACAGACAGCAGTCTCAGGAGCAGGTGGATCAGGCTCTCCTGGACAAAGAGTGTCTGCTACCATTACAGGCATTCTATAATCTGGCACAGAAAACATGCCATGTTGAAGGGTGTAGCAGCAGAGGCCAGGAGCACAGCTATATCAACACCCAGACTGGCCTCAGACACAACCATGACCCTGCACAGTGAATCGCTTGCCAACCATAACTCATAAGGGACCCCAGCCATGCCCCCACAGTGAGTCACATTCCACCCCACCATGGGATCCCAGACCTAGCGCAGTGAGTGCATGCCAGAGGAACCTCACATTCCACCCCATGATGGGCACCAGGGCAATGCACTAAGTTACAGATAAGTGGGCTCTGGCATCTTATAGGGAGTCGCACACCAGAGGCACTGTACACGTACCCCCGCTAACCTCGAGCATCTGCAGCTGACACCTGAAGGACTAGGTCCATAGAAGAAAGGAGTAAAAGTCAGAACAGAGGCAATAAAGGCATGAGACTCAAGACAGACTCAGCCTCTGGGCTAAGTGTCTCTGACCACTGGACCACTAGGGACTTCAAGCTGTCAGACCTCAATCAGGTTGCCCAGGGCCAGAAAGAAACAGTGACTCACATTACATGAAAACAAATACAAAGGGACAGCAAAAATGGGGAGACACGAAAACAATCCCCAAAGGAAAGAAAAGGAGGAATCACCAGAAAAGGAACTAAATGAAATGGAGGAAAGTAATTTGTCAGATTAAGAATTCAAAGTAATGGTTAAAAAGATGCTCAAACATCTGGCTATGAATTAAAAGCAACTCAATGAGAATAATAAGGAGCTGAATGAGAAATTCACCAACACAGATAAGAATCAAGAGGAAATGAAAAATGACATAGTTGCAACAAAGAACATCCTGAAAGGTTTCAACAGTAGACTAGAAGAAGCTGTGGACTGAATCAGCAAGTGAGAAGACAGGGTAGAAAAAACACCCAATCTGAATAGCAATTTGGGAAAAAAATTAAAAAGCAGGAAGAGAGTTTAAGGGAGCTTTTTGACAACATGAAATGAAGTAACATCCACATAATAGGGATCCAGAAGGAGAAGAATCTGAGAAAGAAATAAAAAAGGTGTTTGAAAAAATGATAGAAAACTTCCCAGACGTGGGGAAGTAAAAAGTCACACAAGTCCAGGAAGCACAAGGAGTCACAGATAAGATGAACCCAAAAAGAAACACAGCAAAACACATCATAATTAAAATGGTGAACATTAAAAACAAAGAAAGAATCTTAAGGACTGCAAGAGAGAGAGAGAACGTTACCTACAAGTGATCTCCCATTAGACTATCAGCTGATTTCTCAACAGAAACACATCAGGCCAGAAGGAAGTATATGAAGTAATAAAAAGCAAGGGACTGAATCCAAGATTATGCTATCAAGCAAGGCTATCATTCAAAATTGAAGGTGAAATCAGGAGCTTTGCAGACAAAAAAAAAAAAAAGGCTAATGGACTTTATTACCACCTAACCATCAATGCAAGAAATCCTTGAGGGAAGGCTGTAAGAAGAAGAAATAGAAAGAAAGGCAGAAACACAGGCATAAAAAATTTAAACTGCAACAAACAAGTACCTTAAGTGTAAATGGATTAAAAGCTCCAATCAAAAGACATAAGGTAGCCTAATGGATAAGAAAACATGACCCAAATATATGCTATCTACAAAAGACCCACCTCAGAACAAAGGACCCACACAGACTGAAAGTGAAAAGATGGGAAAAATTTTTTTCAGGCAAATGGAAAAAAAAAAAAAAAAAAAAAGCTGAGGTAGCAATAATTATATCTGACAAAATAGACCTCAAAAAGAAGGCCATAAGAAGAGATAAGAAAGGCCACTTCATAATACTAAAGAGATTGATAAAACAGGAAGATATAACTCTGCACCCAATACAGGAGAATCCAAATACATAAAAGAACTTTTGGAAGATATCAAGAGAGATTGACAGCAATATAATCATAGTAGGGTACTTTAATACCTCATTGACATCACTGGATACATCTTCTAGACCAGTGATGGGCAACCTTTTGAGCTTGGTGTGTCAAACTTCGCCAAAAAACTGAGCATAACTCAGGTAGTGTGTCACTTTGAGGAAAAAACATTATTTCGCAAATGTTTCGTCCTCAGGAGCAGCAAATGTTTCATCCTCGGCATGCGGCCACATGTCATCAGAAATGGCTACGCGTGTCAGTGCTGACACGCATGTCATAGGTTCGCCATCACTGTTCTAGACAAAAAATCAACAAGGAAACATCAATACTAAATGACTCAATAGATCAGATGGAACTAATTGACATCTTCAGAACATTTCACCCCAAAGCAATGGAATGTACATTTTTCTAAAGTGCACATAGGACATTTTCAAAGAAAGACCACATATTAGGACTAAGGCTAAGTCTCTACAAATTCAATAAGATTGAAATCATATCAAGCATCTTCTCAGATCACAATGGCATAAAATTAGAAATCAATTACAATAAAAACACTCAAAAACAAAAAGCAAATAGAGGCTGAATAGCATGCTCTTAAACAATGAATGGGTTACCAAAGAGGTCAAAGAACAAATAAAAAACATCCTGAAAATAAATTACAATGAAAGCAAAACAACTCAAAAGTTATGGAATACAGTGAAAGCAGAACTGAGATGGAAGTTCATAGCACTAGAGGCCGACCAAAAAAAAAAAAATTCTAATAAGTTTTCTAACCCCACAACTTAAAGAATTAGAAAAAGAGCAACAAGAAAAGCTCAGAGTAAGCAGAAGGAAGGAAGTAATAAAAATCAGAGCAGAAATAAAAGACATAGAGACCAAAATAAATAAATAAATAAATAAATAAATAAATAAATAAATAAATAAATAAAAAGATCAATAAAACCAAGAGCTGGTTCTTTCAAAGGATAAACAAGATTTATGAAACTCTAGCCAGGCTCACCAAGAAACAAAGAGAGATGACCCAAATAAACAAAATCAGAAATGAAAGAGGTTCAATAACAACTGACCCAACAGAAATACAAAGGATCAGAAAATAAAATAATATGAACAATGCCATTCCAACAAACTGGACAACCTAGATGAAATGGACATATTCTTAGAAAAATACCATATTTGAAAAATCAATCAGGAAGAATCAAAAAACTTGAATAGGTCGATAACTACTGATGAAATTGAAGAAGTAATAATAGAAACTTTCAAAAAAAACTAAAGCTTTGGTCCTCATGGCTTCACAGGGGAGTTTTATCAAACATTCAAAGAATAATTAACACCTATCCTCCTCAAACTATTCCAAAAAATTCAAGAGGAAGGAACACTTCCAAGCTCTTTCTATGAGGCCAGCATTACTCAAATCCTAAAACCAGATAAAGACCCTACAAAGAAAGAGAATTATAGGCCAATATTCCTGATGAACATAGATGCTAAAAATCCTCAACAAAATATTAGCAAATTTGATCTAGCATTACATTAAAAAGGTCAAACACCATGAGCAAGTGGGATTTATTCCAGGGATGCAAGACTGGTACAATATCCGCAAATCAATAAATGTGTTACAGCACATTAACAGACTTCAAAAGACAGATATCACATAATCATATCAATTAATATAGAAAAAGCATTTGACAAAATCCAACACCCTTTTTTGATAAAAACTCTCAGCACAGTGGGAATAGAGGAATCATGCCTCAACATAATAAAAGCTTTATATGACAAACCTACAGCCAATTCACACTCAATGTGCAAAAACTAAAAGCAATTCCCCCAAGAACAGGAAGAAGACAGGGATTTCACCACTCCTGTTCAACATAGTACTGGAAGTGCTAGCCATAGTGATCAGACAAGAATCTATAATAATAAAAACATAATAATTGACCGAAGGGCTGAACAGTGGAACAACCATCCAGATGACCATCCAAATGACCATGCTATGACACCCACTAGTGACAGGACAGCCAAGGCAGGTGTGATGCGATTGGTCGGGTGCCCGGCCATTGCCCCATGATTGTCCCACAGAGGGAGGCCCAGGCCACTGGCTGGTGGGGTGATCGATCAATCAGAGGGCTCCATGATAGCCCCAAAGAGGGAGGCTCAGGCCACCAAAGGTGGGCTATGGCAAGTGGACGGGGCCTCCCTCTGCAGGGGTGATCCATCACAGAGCCCTGGCCAGGTGGGCAGGGCCTACATCTTTGGAGCGATTGATCATAGGGCTCCTGGACTATGAGAGGGCATAGGCCGGGCTGAGGGACCCCCCCCAAATGCACGAATTTTGTGCACTGGGCCTCTAGTCCTATATAATAAAAGCCTAATATGTTGTGTCCAGTCGACCGGTCTGCTGTTCAACCAATCAAAGTGTAATATGCTAATGATATACTAAGGCTGCTCAACTGCTCGTTATGATATGCACTGACCACCAGGGGGCAGGTAGTCGACCAATAGCTATGATATGCACTGACCACCAGGGGGCAGACCTCTGATTGGTAGGTTAACTTGCTGCTGGGGTCCAGCCAATTGAGACTGAGATAGCCCTGGAGCCCTCCTATGGTCCCTCCATGGCTGGCCAACCTCCCGTGTCCCTTCCGGGCCCTGATCATACACCAGTGGGGTCCCTCGGCCTGGCCTGCACCCTCTCGCAATCCAGGACCCCTCAGGGGCTGTCAGAAAGCTGGTTTCAGCCCGATCCCACAGGCCAGGCCGAGGGACCTGACTGGTACACGAATTCGTGCACCAGGACTCTAGTAAGAAATAAAAGACATCCAAATTGGAAAAAAAGAAATAAAACTGTCATTATTCACAGATGACATCATATTGTACATAGAAAACCCTAAAGACTCCACCAAAAAACTATTAGAATTAATAAATGAATTTGGCAATGTAGCAGAATACAAAATTAACACCCAGAAATCTATGATATTTTTATACACCAACTAGAGACCCAGTGCACAAAATTTGTGCACTGGAAGGGGGTTCCCCTCAGCCCAGCCTGCACCCTCTCCAATCTGGGACCCCTCGGGTAATGTCTGACTGTCAGACATCCCTCTCACAATCAGGGGCTCCCAACCACTTTCCTGCCTGCTTGATTGCCCCTAACCATTTCTGCCTGCAAGCCTGATCACTCCCTAACCACTCCCCTGCCAGCCTGATCAACGCCTAACTGCTCCCCTGCCGGCCCAATCGCCCCAACTGCCCTCCCCTGCAGGCATGGTAGCCCCCAACTGCCCTCCCCTGCAGGCCTGGTGACCTCTAACGGCCATCCCCTGCTGGCCTGATCACCCACAACTGCCCTCCTCTGCCAGCCATCTTGTGGTGGCCATCTTGTGACCACATGGGGGCAGCCATCTTGTGCAAGGGCGTGACAGTCAATTTGCATATTACCTCTTTATTATATAGGATAATGAACTCACAGAAAGGAAAACTAAAAAACAATCCCATTTACCATTACAACAAAAAAATTAAGATACCTAGGAATAAACTTAACCAAAGAGGAAAAGACCTGTACTCAGAAAACTACAGGACATTGAAAAAAAGAAATAGAGGAAGATATAAACAAATAGAAGAATATATAGTGTTCATTGATTGGTAGAATCAATATCATTAAAATGTCTATATCACTCCAAGCAGTCTATATATTCAATGCAATCCCTATTAAAATACCAATGGCATATTTCAAACTCATCAAAAATTTATATGGAATAAGAAAAGACCCCGAATAGCTGCAGCAATTTTGAGAAAAAAAGAACAAAGTTGGAGGGATCACAATACCAAATATCAAGTTATACTACAAAGCCACTGTAATGAAAACAGCCTGGTACTGGTACATGAACAGACATATAGACCAATGAAACAGAATGAAGAAACCAGAAATTTACCCAAGCCATTATGCTCAATTAATATTTGACTAAGAAGGCAAAAGCATACAATGGAGTCAAAAGCATTCAATAAATGGTGTTGGGAAAATTAGACTGGTACATGCAAAAAAAATGAAACTAGACCACCAACTTACACCATACACAAGAATTAATGCAAAATAGATAAAAGACTGAAATGTAAAACAGGAAACCATAAAAATTTAAGAAGTGTAGAGAGCACCTGGGAGAGCACCTGAGCAAAGGTCAGCGGTTGAATCCAGCAGAATTGGCAAAGCCATGTCCTGGAAGCATACCTAAGATTTGAAAACAACCTAAGTGCCCATCAGCAGATGAGTGGATTAAAACTATGGTACATATACACAATGGAATACTATGCCGCTACAAAAAAGAAAGAACTCCTTCCATTTGTAACAGTATGGATGAACCTGGAGAGTATTATATTAAGTGAAATAAGCCAGTCAGAGAAAGATGAGTTTCACATGATCTCACTCATTTGTGGAATATAATGAACAACATAAACTGATGAACAAAAATAGATCCAGAGACATAGAAGCATCAAGCAAACTGTCAAACCTCAGAGGGAGAGCAGAGGAAGGTGGGCAGGGGGGTAGAGATCAATCCATGAACTTGTATGCATATAAGCATAACCAATGGACACAGACAATAGAGGGGTGAAGGCCTGGACTGGGGGGCAGGAGCAGTCTGGGAGAGGTCAATGGGGGGAAAGAAAACATATGTAATACTTTCCACAATAAAGAATTTTTTTTTAAAAAAAAAAAAAAGACGCTGTGGTAAAAAAGAAGGAGCTCTTACCATTTGCAACAACATGGATGGAGATGGAGAACATTATGCTTAGTGAAATAAGCCAGGCAGAGAAAGATAAATATCACATGATCTCACTCATTTGTGGAATATAATGAACAACATAAACTGATGGGGGGAAAAATAGATCCAGAGACAGAGAAACATCAATCAGAACGTCAAACCACAGGGAAGAAATTTTGAGGTAACCAGAAACCCAAGAATGCCTGAGAACGTCTTTCTAGCCATGCTAGCAATCATCAGATGTACGGTAATATTACCTGGGGCAAATGGGGAAGTATTTTGGACTTATGCTCCTGACCCTTCATGGGTAAGACCTCTTATGTGGGCTGATCCCCCGCCTAATGTAGTCACCAATAATACCAAACACCTTGGTCATCCAGGAGGACCATGGGTGGGGCAAGAAAGTATAAATACACAGGGTTCTCCACCCAGCTTCCCTTTTGTATGACACAAAATCAAAACAATGTCCCTTTGTGTGTACAATTAAAGAGAGGTTTCTGGCTTGTGTGGACACCAAAGAAAGGGTGTCACTACTATCACTACTTGCCCCCGGTAGAGGTGCAGAAAATGTAACTAAGACCTTGTCTATACAAAAAGAAATGGACAGCCAGTTTGAAATGGAATTGCCATGGACTAGAGCAAAGAATATCCTTACATGATATTATCCTACAATGTCATTATAATTTTTCCCAGATTTGTGTTACCCCCATTACCTATAATAGTACCTCGCACCCTTGGGGATCAATAAAAGAATCATCTTTTTGGTGCTTGGAGACAAAGGTAACACATCTCTTGATATTTTAGAATTACAACAGCATAATATACAATTATCCCAAGCAAACTTACAAACTAATTCTTTGAATGTCTGGCAGCAATTTAAAAAAGGACATGAAAGGATTTAATCCCTTCTATTGTGTAGAGGACTCACTGAGAAGGCACCTGAGCATTCTATATTGGTCCCTCTTGCCCCTTTGGCCAAGAGGGACCCTCTTCTCACAATCCAATTGCCCACAGCTGTTGCCTGAGCTTTCTGTTCATGTCAAGGTTGAAGCCTCGTGATGACTAGTACCATGGATCTGTCTCTCGCCCAGTGGGGCGAGCTGGGCCCTCCCTGGAGAAGAAACCCGGGTTCCCCAAGATATGTGATCAGTGCTGGGGCCCTGCCAGCAGGCAAGGGGTTCCCAAGGCAGGTGCTGGGCATGGAGGCCACAAGGGCATAGGCTACCAAGGAGACAGAACTGAACCTCACATCACCCTGCCTGGCCCCAGAGGATGGCTGGTTAGCCAGAGACGGGTAAGATTCCTCAGGAAAGGAACAACCTAAGACAGGCACAGTCACAGAGGGGCCATCAGGAGAGAACTTGGGGGTCAACAGAGGTGGGGCACAGACCCTCTCATCCCCCAACTTTGCAGGGGCCTGAACCCTCACCCCTTCTGAGGAAAGTCTCCTGCCCCCATGGCTGCTTAACTTCCCATGCCCAGCTCAAATCGGGACCTGGGTAACAGACAGAGACTTGGCCGACAGCAGCTGCCCTCTCACTGCAACAAGACTTATTTGAGTTGTCTTGTACCCATGGTGGGGAAGTGGGTTTTTGATATCTAAATCCAGCCTACCAACAGGAATGCTCAGGGCCTACTCAAGAAGGCAAATAATCCTTTCCACTAATATTTACAGGGTAACATAAGATTGTTGTTAGAGTATTAAATTTGATAGTAAAATAGTAGTCAAGTTTTCAAGCTAATTTAAATTGGCTAATTGAAATAAGCGAATATTCTAGAAAAATTAATTGTACTGGACAAAAAGCAGTTTCTAAAGTGTTAACTAAAATTTTTATTGGTAGTTTATCTCATGATAAAATTGCGTAACATGTAATGAACCTAAAGCAGTCATATTATAGTGCAAAAAATTAAAATTTAAAAGCTATCAAGACTACCTTATAAAATTTTCAAAAGCCTCCTAATATTTAAATAAAAAAAGAGGGGATAGTAGAAGAATATAATGTAAGGAAAAATATTCTGTAAGTAAATTACATCTAGAAAATTTGTACTTTAGAAAGTTAACTTTCATTTGTAATGCTAAAAGCAAGACACCCATGAAAAACACATATGGTGTCAAAACAAGCCAGAGGAAAATCATTTGGGTAAAAAATGAAAAAGGATCCCAAGTAAAATTTATAGAAAATATTCCTTTATTAACTTTTGGTGGAGAATATGTTTATATATTTTCAGAAAACAACTCCAAGACCATGTGGATTCCGGCAACAGAGAGGAATTGACAGGACCACTCCAGCCATGAAGACAGAAGAGAAGCAGTCCAGAGATGGAAGACGCTAACGTCGCCTTGCCATACTAGCAGTCAGCAGCTGTGTGTCCCTGCAGGTTGCCCAGGACCAAACCAGAAAGGGTCAGACCAGCATTACCACCATTTGTCCACCATCCAGAACTGAAATATCAGTGCTGACATGTACACATAAGGAACTGTTTGACATTGAAATTGGGTCTCAAAAGAACTGTTGGCCCAGAAAGAAACTCACTACAGACTGATTCATTTGCCTGTCACCATAACCATTATTGCTTGTCTCATTTTCGGTTCTTATAAGTGTATTTCTAGTAGCACATGATCTCACTCATCTAGGGGAAATGATGAAAAACATGGACTGATGAACAAGAACAGACCCAGAGACAAGGAGGCATGAATCAGACTGTCAGATCTCATAGAGAGGGTAGGGGAGGGTGGGGATAAAGGGGAGAGATCAACCAAAGGACTTGTGTGCATGCATATGAGCCTAACCAGTGGTCACGGACAACAGGGGGGTGGGGACATGCCCCGGCCAGCGGGGTCTTCTAACGAGGGTACCGATGCGGCGCACCTAAGAGAATGAGAGACAGACAAGGGACGCAGAAGAATGGAGGCAAGACAAAAGGGTTTCTGATCAAGCCTCGAAATTTTATTCTTACAGTGTTCCTTATATGTGGTTTCTAGAAGGGGAGATGCCTAGGAGGGGTGGGGACAGAACAGGTCATGTGGACTTAGATAATCGGCTAAAGTATAAAGGGTGTGGCGGTTGAAGGGCGGCTACAGAAGGAATGCTTTGTCCTCAGGCAAGAGGAAGTGGGCCTAGTTTCCGTGAGTTTCTGTTTCAGTAACTTACTGAAGTAAGGTCAGAGTTAATCCTTTGACCAACTCTTGGCTCCTGACAGGGACATGTGTGGGGAGGGGTTTGGGATGGGAATGGAGGATGAGGACAAATATGTGATACCTTAATCAATAAAGAAATTTAAACAGAAAAAAAATAAAAATTAAAAAAGGATTGATTAAATAAATAAGTAAATAAAGGCAGTCTGAATTCAAAGCCTATATATTTGGTCATAATGCTTCTCTATTCATACATTTATATTATTTTTTCAGCATGCTCAGGAGCTCTACCAGCAAAAGTGCTTCATGCCCCTCCAGGGACTTTATTGTTACCACCCATTTTCTACCTCCTCCTCTGCCATGCCCCACCTGGTAGTATCACAAATGCAAGGGATGAGAAAACAATAAAAGTTACTGTTATAATAGTAATTTCAACTTATAAAACTCTTACATACATCATGTAACGTAGCCCTCATGACAGCTGTGTAAAGAACATATAATTTCCTCAATCTTATAAATGAAGCTACAGATGTAATTATTAAGGTTAAGACTAAGCTTATATAACAGAGAGACAAAAGAATGCTGTGCATTTGATAAGATAGATATTTGTTTCTCTCACACTTTATAGTGTGGAAGTTGGAGGCTCATGCTGGCAGGGGCAGCTATATGTTGTGAAGTAATCTTGAGACCCAGGATGCTACTAGTACATCTTGTTGGTCTGCCATCCCCTAGTGTTGTTGCCCCCAACTGCACTGCAGAAGCTAGGTCATCCCAGATCCAGGATCCAGCTCAAGAAAGGGGGGGAAAGAAGGAGAAAGAGTACAGGTCAGGCAATTTTCTCACACATCACCTCTCTTTTCATTACATCAGTGAGAACTTAGTAATGAAACCATAGCTATAAAGGGTGCCAAGAAATGTGGACTATAGCTGGGAAGCCATGTGCCCAGGAGGAAGGAAGGAACAGATTTGGGAGGACAACAGATTTTGGGAAGGCTAAGTGACTTTACTAAATGCACTTAACTAATGAGCTCAAACCCCTTCCAACTCCAACCCCAGGGTTGATTTTCCTACACCAGAGCATCTTACAGAGAAGATCAAACAACTAAATTTAAAGTCAATTGTTTTCAGATTAAGGAGAGGCTGCAGCATGGGAAACAAGTCTGAAGACTGGCATCTCTCAAAGGTCCCAGCAGAGATGGCAAGTGACACAACAGCCTTCAAAATTGTACAAGGGTTAATTGCACCATCACCGACTTACTTAGATTCTTTTTATTTTATACCATTTGGAGTGCCAGATTTTTAATCACTTTTGGTTTCTCTGAATGTCTGAAGTTTTTGTAAAAATTTGGCACTAGATGGGACTGAAAAGGAGCAGATATTAGAACAGCTGTTAGCAATGATGGCACCTGGGAGCTTACTGTGACATTTTTGGAGATAGAGATATGGAGGATGAAGTGAGAGAGAGAAGACTGAGAGCCCTCAAGCCAGCATTTAATGGAAAACGGTTTGAGGCACACTAAGAGCATACCAATATGGCTAACACATGGAGGCCAGTAAGGACTGGGCAGAAAGACTGGGGTAGGTTCCTAAGAACTCTGTGGAAGGAACAGCAAGATGAGTCTGCCATCATTAATGTGGCAAAAAAAGAGAGAGGTAAAAAGAAATGGTGAATCATAATACCCCATCCCCCACCCACCACCACCACCACTACCACACACAGAGATTAGAGTGGATTGATTTGACAGAATCTTCAGACATCCCTTGAGGGTCTTCTCCACCCCCTTCTCATCACTCCTGAAAACCCTGGAGTTGAGGTTTCCTTTTTCATATTATGCTTAAGTCTCCCTTAGATCACATGGAAATTGCTCTCTTCCCTCTTAGACTTTTACACCCTTCAAACTTTCAGGCAGCCCTGATCTGCATCCAGTTCCTTCATCTTTCCTTCTAACTGGGTCCTGTCCCTCCTAGATCATTGCAGCTGCTCTTCCCTGAGCTCTCTCTCTCTCTCTCTCTCTCTCTCTCTCTCTCTCTCCTCTCTTCCTGGGCTTCCCCTTAGTGCCCAGACTGCAAATGACCCCTGCCATCACAGCATCACACTCCAAAAGAAAACATCATCTTTCCGGACATGACATTTTACCAAATAACAGAGCAGTTATATTGTGTTTTCCAGGCTATAAAGTTGGTGGCCAGTACAACACTGGCCAGGTATCTGTACAGACTTAGCCTTCTCCTTTCCAGAGGTCACCTCCACTTCAGGATCTCTTCAAGGTCAGGAATAGAACCTAGTGATTAATACCACTCCATTCAACCTACAGATAGAAAAATGAAGGCCAGAGTGGCAGAATGGCAGAACTAAAATCTTTTTTTCTTATTTTTTATTAATTTTTAAAGAGAGAGAGAAACATCAATTTGTTGTTCGACTTATTTATGCATTCATTGGTTGCCTCTTGTATATATCCTGACCAGAGATCAACCCACAACATTAGCATATTGGGACAATGCTCTAACCAACTGAGCAACCAAACCAGGGCAACTGAACTTAAATCTTAGAGTTGACAGCCTAGAGCAGTGCTTCTCAAATTCTAATGTGCAGATGAATTAGCTCAGATTTCACATTCTGCTTTTCTAACAAGCTCCCAGTGTATGCCGTGCTAGTCCCTACATCTAATGACTCCATGTGTCATCCCTCTGTACCCACATCTTAATCTATTGAATAGATTTGTGGAATTCATTGTTTAAATTTATCTTTATTGTTGGAAGTATTACAGATGCCTCTCTCCCTTTTTATTCCCATTGACACCCTCCACCCAGCACCCACCCGTCCCAGGCCTTCACCACCCTGTTGTCTTTGTCCATGGGCTATGCATATAAGTTTCCGAGTTAATCTCTCCCCACTAAACTCTCCACCCCTGCCTTCCTTCTGAGATTTGAAGTCTATTCCATGCTTCTATGTCTCTGGATCTATTTTGTTCATCAATTTACTTTGTTCATTAGATTCCACATATGAGTGAGATCATGTGATATTTATCTTTCTCTAACTGGCTTATTTCACTTAGCATAATACTTTCCAGGCATTCTGTCCCAAATGGTAAGAGATCCTTCTTTTTTTACCACTGCATACTATTCCATTGTGTAAATGTACCCAGCTTTTTTATCCACTCATCTATGATGGGCCCTTGGGTTGTTTCCAAATCTCAGCTATTGTAAATTGTGCTGCTATGAACATAGGGGTGCATGTATTCTTTCTGATCGGTGTTTCAGGTTTCTTAGGATATATTCCTAGAAGTAGGATCACTGGGTCAACTGGGAGTTCCATTTTTAACTTTTTGAAGAAACTCTATACTGTTTTTCACAGTGGCTGCAGCAGTCTGCATTCCCACCAGCAGTGTAATAGGGTTCTCTTTTCTCCACATCCTCACCAGTACTTGTCATTTGTTGATGGTAGACATTCTGACAGGTGTGAGGTGATACCTCATTGTCTTTTTAATTTGCAACTCTCTGAAGATTAGTGATTTTGAACATTTTTTCATATATATCTTGGCCAAACCATTACACTCAATTAATATTTGACAAAGGAGGCAAGAGCATACAATGGAATAAAGGCAGTCACTTCAATAAATGTTGTTGGGAAAATTGGACAGGTACATGCAAAAAGAAAGAAAGGGAGAAAGAAAGAAAGAAAGAAAGAAAGAAAGAAAGAAAGAAAGAAAGAAAGAAAGAAAGAAAGAAAGAAAGAAAGAAAGAAAGATTAGACCACCAACTTACACCATACACAAGAATAAACTGAAAATGGATAAAATACTTAAATGTAAGTCATGAAAGCATAAAAATCTTAGAAGAAGCCATAGGCAGCAAAATCTCTGACATCTCTCATAGCAATATATTTATGGATACATCTCCTAGGGCAAGGGAAACTAAGGAGAAAATAAATAAATGGGACTATATCAGACTAAAAAGTTTTTGCACAGCAAAAGAAACCATCAACAAAATGAAAAGGGAACCCACTGTATGGGAGAACGTATTTGCCAATTATACATCTGGTAAAGGGTTAATTTTCAAAATATATAAGGAAACCATACAATTTAATGAAAGGAATACAAACAATCCAATTAAAAAATGGGCAAAGGACCTAAATAGATACTTCTCCAAAGTGGAAACAGGTTTGTGAAATTCTGTATTTCAACTCTCTGACAAAATGTGCTTTATAAATATGAGATGACATATGAAATGATTCTAGAATTAGGAATCTAATGTTTATATTCTGGTATTAAGCATGCAAAGTTTTTCATTTTATCTCTAATTTCTTTAACCACTAAGTGAGTTTTATGAAGACCTAACAAACATTTTAATAATATGAAGTTAACTTTTTATCATGATTTGCCATCATTTCCCTTAGAAAATGCTTGCTTATATTGGTGAAAGTTTATTTTTAAACTAGAGGCCTGGTGCACAAAATTAGTGCATGGGGGCAGGGGGGTCCTCAGCCCAGCCTGCACCCTCTTGCAATCTGGGACCCCTCAGGGGATGTCCGACTGCCTGTTTAGGACATCCCTCTTGCAATCTGGGACCGCTGGCTCCTAATCGCTCCCCTGCCTGCCTGCCTGCCTGACCGCTCCTAACCCCTCTGCCTGCCTGCCTGAATACCCCTAACCCCTCTGCCTACCTGCCTGATTGCCCCTAACTCTTCTGCCTGCCTTCCTGATCACCCCAACCACTCATCTGCCTGCCTGATCACCCCAACCACTCACCTGCCTGCCTGATCACCCCTAAGCACTCACCTGCCTGCCTATAACCACTCTGTCTGCTTTCCAGATCACCCCTAACCACTCGCCTGCCTGCCTGATCACCCCTAACTGCTTCTGCCTTGGCCCCTGCCCACCATGGCAGCCACCTCTGCCTCAGCCCTCGCCACCATGGCTTCATCTGGAAGGGCGTCTGGAAGGTCATTCCGCTGTCTGGTCTAATTAGCATATTAACCTTTTATTATTATAGATATGGGAGAAAAACAGAAGAAAATTCTCCTCTAATATTTTAAGCCCCATTTAGTCATGCTGATAATTTTCCATAAGAACTTAATTTCCTCCAATTCCTCCAGACAACTTATGGAACATGAGTTTGTTATCATCCATTCAATATGTCACTGTCACTTTGAACTTCTCAAGTTTTCAGTACTAATTATGAGGCATCTGAGAGATCACAGCAATTCTCTAGGAACACCTTTCAATCACAGAGCCTGCAAGGTGATTGATTTCATAAAACAAATGGCTGCTTATGACTTTAAATCATAAGTTTGGCTTTTCAAATCACCTTCATCTAATTCACAAATGGTATCACTAAACAGTGACATATTTAGTAAGGTAAATTACCCTGAAAATGAGACAAATACCCTCCCCACTTCTACCACACCTCAAAGGGAGATTAAAACAACAATTTCATGTCAATAAAAGCTAAACTAGAAAGGTATTTTTCATCAATAATTTAAAATGATCATTCCTCTAACAGTGTAGCAGATATTCATTTTCTTAATTTAATGAGAAATAACTTCTCACCACTGGAAATACCGGTATCCCTTGGTTTCTTTAAAACTAAAAGTGTTTGTGGTTTTTTTTTTTACAAACAATTTAATCATAGGTTGTATTTCATCTGCCCAATTTCATTTCCTTTTCTATTCCTTAAAGTTTCACAAGTCATATCATCTATCACTGGATCGTGTTTTACTAACTCTCTAGCAGTAGATGGACATTTCTTTAGCCTTTTTCATAACAGTATAACATGTAATTAAATACAGAGCACCTCATAAAAAAAAGATATTGTTTAGACACTGGGTAAATAAAGGTTATTAATAATAACAACTGGCCTCATGAAATAATAATAAATCTATTGCCTATTTCAATCACTCATTCATGTATTCCACATTTTTTGAATGCCTATGATGGGAAAGTCACTTGGGATCCAAAGACAAATGGGGCATGATCTCTATAGTCAAGATGTTCAAGGTCTATTGGAGAGAACGACTAGTTAAGACAATTGTCCTTCAGTGTGATCAGTGCTACTACAGAAGAATGCTGTGGTTCTGTGGGAGCACACTGGAGAAGCTTATAACTATAGAGGCCAAGGAAGTATTATATAAAGGATTCTTGAGCTTGATAAGTAGAAGTTATTCATTCTTAGAGGGAGAGAAGAGGAAATGGACATACCTGACTAGGGGAATAGCATCTGCAAAGATCAAGAATTTATGGAGGCAATGTACATGAAATTCAAGTGTATTAGAGTAGTTGGTAGTAGAAAGTGAGAAGGAAATGGAAAAAGATGTGCCTAGAGAAGGGTTGGAAAGTGAATAGAAGAAGATTCAACCCCAGTCCTTCTAACTCCAAGCATTTGTGCTTTTATCATACTAAGCTGTGCAGTGCAAGTATATGACAAGCCATACACATTTTCCATTCCATAGAAGGCTGGAGGAGGCAGAGGTTGCTTTAGGCTAGATCAATCAGGGATGGCTCCATGGAGCAAGAAGAAACTGCACTGTTTCTGTTGAACAGTTAGACACTGTCAGGGTTGAGTGATCCTGTATTATTTCTCTCCCTTTCCCACTGGATCATTTCCAATAAAATATAATAATGCTTTTCATCTTTAGAAAACCTTACTTAACACCACATCCCACATACCCTCCTACTCTACCTTATTTCCTTGATCCTCTTCTTTTGTAATTTCTTGAAAGGGTCTTTTACACAAGACATTTTCCATTCCCCACTCTACTCTGACTTCCCATCATCTTCCTCATGAAATGTTTCTTGTCAAGGTCACCAGTCAGTAAGCATTCAAAATTGCGGCTACTCATTCCTCCTTGAAAAACTCTTCTCTCGTGGCTTCTTTGACCTCATACTTTCCTGATTTTATTTCTATTTTCCCTCTCACTCCATCTCAACCACTTTCCCTACCCAACCCTTAATGTTGAGGAAACTGAAGGCTTAAATTTAGGCTTACCTCTCCATTCTCTACTTTATTTTCCTAGATAATCTCAACAATTATTTTGGAGTTAAGTGTATTATGCTACTAACTTTGAAATGTCTACCTCCTCTGAAATCCAGAAGTAACTGTCTAAATTCCTACTTGACATCTTCATTTGAAATTCTCAGAAAGAATTCATATTAATATCCTCAAAGCAGAATTCATTCTCTCTCCCTTCTGCCTTCTACCTTTAATCTTATCCATCCCATTAGCTATTCACCAAAATAATGGGATAGTAAGAAGGAGCAAAGGAAGACACAAAGCAGCCAACTCATACAAGATCAATAAAATCTGTACTTAAATACCTTGTATCAGATAATTATCCATAGCTTTTATAATAAACTAGAGGCCCGGTACACGAAATCCATGCATGGGAGTGGGGGGAGGGGTCCCTCAGCCTGGCCTGCACCCTCTGCAATCTGGAATCCCTCTCGCAATCTGGGACCACTGGCTTCTAACCGTCACCTGTCTGCCTGCCTGGTCACCCTTAGCCACCTCTGCCTGCTGGCCTGATGCCCCTAACTGCCCTCCCCTGCCAGCCTGATTGCCCCCAACTACCCTCCCCTGCCAGCCTGATCACCTCTAACTGCTCTCTCCTGCCAGCCTGATCACCCCTTAACTGCTCACCCTGCTGGCCTGTTCGCCCCTAACCACCTCTGCCTCAGCCCCTGCCACCATGGCTTTGTCCAGAAGGACATCCAGAAGATGTCCGGTCTAATTAGCATATTACCCTTTTATTAGTATAGATAAACTCTAAAATCTAGTGGCTTAATGCAAGAAATTTATGGTATAGTCCAAATGGGTGTTTATGAACTATCTTCACATGTTAATTTAGGATAGGCACTTTCTGTCCTGAGGCTCTAACCAACCATTTAGGCCTCAGGAAATCTTTGAATCTAGCCAGAGGTCCTGGGAAGAAAAATCAGAGAATACACAACCATTTCTTAAACTCCAGCTCAGAAGAGAAACATAACTTCTGTACACATTCTACTAGTGAAAACTAGTCATATGATCTACTTTGATTCAAGGGGATCTGAGAAGTGTAGTCTCTGGCTCAGAAGTTGTCCACTACGTAAATGTGTGGTAGACAGCTAGTTATCTTTGCCACAGCTAGATAAACCAAGGAGCCCAGAATTGTAGCTTACCTAAAGATAATTAAAGATATGAGGAGAAATTACAAATTTAAAGTAAAGAAAAATATTTTTCAAGGAAAGAAAAAAAGAGAGGATTATAAGAGTATACAAAGGAAAATGAGATGTCAAAGTGCTACAGTGTTTTTATGAGAGGATTTCTTTTCTATAGTCAGCTTACCTGAAGCTCCTGACTGCAGACTCCTGCAGGTTATATCTCTTTAGGACATGAAGAAGGACAATTCCACCATGCTACCACAATGAAAGAAAAACTGAAAACTAAATTTCTACTAACTCCTACCAGTATTTTTAAATGGGCACACACACAAATATGTTCTGAGAGTTGCAATAAAGAGATAAATAATGAAGTAAATAGGAAAAAAATGTATTGTCAGCTGATTATTCTCTGCCACTGCCTTATGTTCCTTGGGTGTCTATTAGAAATAAAGTTTTTAGTAAATATAGTTTTCATTGTACCCTGGCATCTTAACTAGGGATTTGACAGCCCTGTATAATGAGCTGCCAGGGAATGAGATGAGTGCTCTAATCCTCCCTTCCACTTCTTAGACTTCATGTTCTTATTACTCAGAAGTGGGTCATATTCATGACCACAACTTTATTTAAGTGAAGTGACAGATCAGCTGAAAAAGTATATCCCTGACTTGAAGAAGACAGAAAATTACAAGGTCATGAAAATGCATGAATCATAGAGGGCACATTAGGGTCACAAACAATAACCAGATTGGCTGCCACAAGTTCTGCCTCTGAGAAGTTTGGATTTCCCATGGAATCAAGAAATTTGGACCCTGTCTACACCAGAGTAGAGAACATGGGATTGAGGGGGTTTATGTCAAGTTGGTGTCATGTCAAGTTGAGATCAGTATGAAATGTAAGGGTCTAACTCTTCTTCAAGACAAAAATTTAGGTGATAATAATTTAGCTCTAATAAGATGTTCTGAAACTTGTTAGAAATGAAAAATAAATAGCTGCTGGCAGTTTCCCATAAGTAAGGATGGCTGTGGGACATGTTCTTACCCATGTAGCTACCATAAAGACTTCCAACTGGGTTACCATGGAGACAACCTAGAAATCAAAAGCCTGACTTAAAGTACTGAAACTTACTAATTCAAGAAGTAGAAAGTCTGATAATTTGAATAGTTTTCCATTGAGATTGGTGACAGTTATCATAGGGTAAAAAGGAATAAAAACATTTTCTACATTGTTTAAGAGCTGTGTCACCAAGTTTATCTCAGTATACTCATTATTAGCTTATAACCAGATTTTTTCATTACACCATAACTTCTATAGCTTTATACTATCAATTTATATATGTATAGTTTATAATATATATGAGACTTATATAGAACAAATGTTAGCCACCTTCTAAAATAATCTACATTCTATTTTAGCACAGTTTTGAAAGATGGCATAAGAATAATTCATTGGCAGGAAAACCTGCCATTTCACTAATATTCAGTGCTGTCATAGCTTGTTAATTGAATATGGTCATGAACACAAAACAGAAAGCTTTTGCACAGGAGACCACTCTGTTTGAAGACTTATGAGCATTAGCATGTGGCCTAGGTAGTCAGTGTCATTAAAATAAGTTAAGGAACAATATGCACAAACACCCTTGCTTAGACCAAGTAGAAAATTTCCTATACAGTGTGACCTGGTATTTTCCCAAATACCACCTACCTAAAGGTTTCTGCCTCACTGGCCTAATAAACTCTGTCTTTCCAAACAACTCAGCCTGAAACCAACACCCTATAGTCATTCTTATGTCTTAGACAGCAAGTGTAGAGTCAATATCTCCATAGGAATGAGGAAATGAAAGTCCAAACCCAAAGAAGACACTTTGATTGTTGACAACAGGTATGGACCAAAGCAAATTCTCATGACTCATCAAGAAATAAGAAGTGAACAAAAGGTTCTCTTTTCAGAAAGGGAAGGCAGAAGTGGCATAAAGTTTAAGAAATCCTTATTTCTTAGGTCTTCTCTTTCAGAACAGAATGAGACTTTGCATGCATTGAAGATTAAATAAATTTACTAAAAATAAAGGAAATGCATTCCTCTAACATCCAATTTCTCTCCTTCACATTTCCCTCATCCTTTTCTTATCCTTTCTCCAGGATCCTCAATCTACTCTTATTCCTATGCAGCAACTTCCACATATACTAACACCGGAAAAGAAAATATTATGAGTAATAGAAAATTTCAATATCCACTCATTCATCCTTTCTCCTTACATGAAACATCCCAATTTTGGGGGGGAGGCAAGAGTACCCATGAAAAAGATCACTTCCCATGAAATGATCATGGAACCTAGTTCTCACCAACAAGATTAAAGCAGAGTAAGGAAGCTTTTGTTTTCCTAATAAAAAGTATAAGAATTGATCCACGAAAAAATGGCAGCCAAATAAGCAGATGTGTCCTGTACCTTGTCCCAGAGAAGATAGAAGAAGGAACTACATTGGAGAGCATCCACCCAGAATTGGTGAATTAGAAACAGCTGGTGAGATAAATCACAGCCAGGAAGGGCAGAGAACACCTGGGAAATGGTAGGATCAGGGATCTGGGCTGGAGAGAGACACAGGACCACCAGACCGAGAGGGTCAGGAGGAAGCTGCACTGCACCAGGGCCGAGTACCTTGGAGACAGGCACGGCATCCAACTGTGGAAAGGAAATCCACAGGGCTACTGGCAGACTGGGAATATTGATCTAAGTCCAGGGCCACAAGAGGCTAAACCCAGAAAGGTGGCCTGAAGAGCTGCCCTGACAGTGTGGTTCATGGTGGGGGAGATAGAAACTTGTAATCACGCGCTTGTTTTGCCTTTGTTTTGTCTTTGCTTTTATTTGCTAAAACCAGTTCATAGGACCTTTCAATTACAAACCCTCACCGAGGCTGTGGTGCAGGCACAGGTACAGATTTGTGGATTCTGGGAAGAGGCTGTGGAGGAAAACAGAGCAGAAAGAGGTGACCAGGAATCCAGCACTGAGACATTCCATACCCTCCTAATCTAAGCGACCATTTTTCTTCAGAAAAGCCAGGCCCTCCCAGAAGCCTCAAGGCAGCTAATACTGCCACACCCAGCCTACATCTTGAGCTTTACAA
Source organism: Eptesicus fuscus (assembly GCF_027574615.1). Classification (NCBI taxonomy): domain Eukaryota; kingdom Metazoa; phylum Chordata; class Mammalia; order Chiroptera; family Vespertilionidae; genus Eptesicus; species Eptesicus fuscus. Next base: position 8,488,683 of record NC_072480.1, on the reverse strand, counting down.
AGACTCTGAATAGCCCCAAAGAGCCCTCAAGGACTAGGTTGAAGAGGTGCCTCACTGGCCTAATAAACTCTCCATCCCAGAAAGTAATACAGATGCTTGAGTGATTAAGATTGACAGCAGGCAGATAGGCAAAGCAGGCAGATTGGTCCCACCTGTTTACAGCCAAGATCTGGGGAGATAGATACAGAGGAGCGGTGGATTGCTTGGAACTTCAACACTGTGCTAACTACTAACAAGAAACTGAGAAGTGGCAGAAAAAACAGGAGAGTGAGGTCTTAAACCAGCCCCCATGGAGCATTAAAACTTGGCTGAAGCAAACTACATTTCACTTTGTTATTTTTTTTTATCTTTTGTTTAAAAAAATTGTTTTCTTTATTTTGTTTTTATTCTTTTTTGTATTGTTTTTTCTTTATTTTATTTTTTATTGTTATTTTACTTTATCTTTTTTTATTATTTTTTTCTTCCTCACTTCTCCCTTTATCATCCTGTTTTCTCTTATCCTGTTCCCACTTGAGTTTTTCTCTTTCCTTTCTTTTTACCCCTTGTTAAAAATTGATCCTCTTTATTTGCTTTATTGACATGTTATTATTATTGTAGTCTCTGTTGGCTTACTCATATATTTAATTTCCTCTTCCCTGCTCCAAGACCATGCAGCCTTCTCTTTTCTCTTTCTTCGCTAGTCAATTATTTTGTGCTTTTGCTTTTCCTCTCCTCTCTTGCACTCTTCTTCTCCTAATTGTTTAGTTTCACTCACTAAACTCAAGCCTATCTTCTCTCCCCTCTATTCTCCTTTTCCAAAAATACGTGAATAAATAAATAGATAAATAAATAAATTTTTTGTTTTATCTTTTTATTTATTTATTTTTCTTCTTATCCACTCAGTTTCTTTCTACCTCCTCTATAGTGAACCGTGCTCCTTCCCCTATTCATCTAATTTCTTAACCTTACTCTCTGTATATAAGCTCTGCCTCTACAGTTTCTGCCCGCCCCCCCCCCCTTTTTTCTGGGTGTTCGTTGTTTGTATTTATTTATTTGTTTGTTTGTTTTGTGGTGTTTTCTACACATATGTTTTTTTCTCTTACCTTTTTTTATTTTCTCAATATCATCTTTGCCCTCTTTTATCTTTTGAATTCTCTTTCTTCTGGTGGTCACTTTTATTGGACTTATCAGTGCCGTGTATACATTCAAGTTTTGTTCCCTTTGTGTCATGTCTTGTCAATTTGTATTTTGTGCTGTTCAGTCAATGTGGTAGAGAGCAAGCCACATAACTAGACACCCTGAGAGAAGACTCCATCCACAAAAGGGATAATAACACACAAGACCTAACTACACCAAGAGAACCCAAATATTTCAAGTAGAGGGTATCCTTAGAATACCCATCCCAGAAGACCTGAGAAACTGCACCACTGGGTCCCACAAAACATCTACATAAGACAAACTCAAAAAATCTGAGTGCCATAGCAGTTTAATCTAATACATAGAAAAAAATCACAAAGGAAAAGCACAAAAGGGGAGACAAAGAAACAAACCCCATATGAAGAAAAAGATGAATCACCAGAAAAGGAAATAAATGAAATCGAGGCAAGCAATTTGTCAGAGAAAGAATTCAGAGCAATGGTTATAAGGATGTTGAAAAAGATGGAAGACAAATTCACAGACATGTGTAAGAATCATTAGGAAATGAAGAATGACACAACAGCAATAAACACAATGGAAGGTTTCAACAGTAGACTAGAAGAAGCTGAGAACCACATCAGTGAGTTAGAAAACAAGGTAGTAATAAAACACTCAAGCAGAGCAGCAACTGGAAAAAAAAACAAACCTGAGAAAGCAGGAGAGCCTAAGGGAACTTTGGGACAACATGAAATGGAACAACATCTGCATAATAAGGGTGCCAGAAGGAGAGGGAGCTGAGCAATGAATAGAAAACATTGTTGAAGAAATAATGACAGAAAACTTCCCTGATTTGGGGAAGAAAAAGGTCATACAAGAAGCACACAGAGTCCCAAATGAGATGAACCCCAAAAGACCCACACCAAGACACATCATAATTAAATTGGCAAACATCAATGACAAAGTAAGAATCTTAAAGGCTGCCAGAGAGAGACAGAAAATTACCTATAAGGGATCTCCCATTAGACAATCAACTGATTTCTCGACAGAAACACATCAAGCCAGAAAGGACAGAATGAAATATGCAAAGTGATGCAAAGCAAGGAACTGAATCCAAAAATACTATACCCAGCAAGACTATCATTCAAAATTGAAGGTAAAATTAGGAGCTTCACAGACAACAAAAAGGCTTAGGGAGTTTATGACCACCAAGCCAGCAATGCAAGAAATGCTAAAGAGAGTGCTGTAAAAAGAATAAATGGAAAGAGAAGAAGTAACATAGGCATAAAGAATAAAAATGGCGGTAGGGGAGGCTGGGGGAAGGTCAATGGGGGAAAAAAAAGAATAAAAATGGCAACAAACAAGTAGTTATCAATAATAACCTTAAATTAAATGGATTAAATGCTACAATTAAAAGACATATGGTAACTGAATGGGTAAGAAAACATGACCCATATATAAGCTATCTACAAGAGACCTACCTCAGAACAAAGGAATCACACAGACTGAAAGTGAAAGGATAGGGAAAAAAATGTTTCAGGCACATGGAAATGAAAAAAAAAGCTGTGGTAGCAATACTTATATATGACAAAATAAACCTCAAAGTGAAGGCCATAACAAGAGATAAGGAAGACTACTTCATAAAACTAAAGAAAGAAACTCAATAAGAGGACATAACTCTGGTAAACATATATACACCCAAAACAGGAGCACCCAAAAACAAATAAAAAACTCCTGGAAAATATCAAGGGAGAGGTTGGCAGCAATAAAATCATAGTAGGGGACTTTAATATCCCATTGACACCACTGGATAAATGCTCTAAACAAAAAAATCAGCAATGAAACAGCAATCCTAAATAACTTACTAGATCAGATGGAACTAATTGACATCTTCAGAACATTTCACACAAAGCTACAGAATATACATTCTTCACAAGTGCACATGGGCATTTTCAAAGACAGACCACATATTGTGACACAGGCAAAGTTTATTAAAATTCAAGAAGATTGAGATCATATCAAGCATCTGCACATATCACAATGGCATAAAATTAGAAATCAACTACAATAAAAAAAATCAAGCACTTGGAGGCTAAATAGTATGCTATTAAACAATGATTGGGTTACCAAAGAGATCAAGGAAGAAATTAAAAACATGTTGGAAACAAATGACAATGAAAACACAACAATCCAAAATCTGTGGGACGCAGTGAAAGCAGTCCTGAGAGGGAAGTTCATAGCACTCTAGGCCTATCTCAAAAATCAAGAAAAACTGATAATAAATTATCTAACCCTAAAACTTAAAAAAATTAGAAAAAGAGCAACAAGAAAAGTCCAGAGTAAGCAGAAGGAAGGAAATAATAAAGATCAGAGCATAAATAAATGACATAGAGACAAAAAAAATTACAAAAGATTAATAAAACCAAGAACTGGTTCTTTGAATGGATAAACAAGATTTGTGAACCTCTAGCCAGACTCACCAAGAAGCAAAGAGAGAGGACTCTGATAAACAAAAGCAGAAATGAAAGAGATGAAGTAACCACCAACACCACAGAAATAAAAAGGATTGTAAAAAAATACTATGAGCAACTCTATTAAAAAAAATGAACAACCTAGAAGAAATGGACATATTCCTAGAAAAATACAGTCTTATATATGACAAAATAAATCTCAAAGTGAAGGCCATAACAAGAGATAAGGAAGACTACTTTATAATAATAAATAACTCAATCAGCAAGAATCAAACAATCATAATAGGCTGAAAACTACTGGGGAAATTGAAGCAGTAATAAAAAGCCTTGCAGCAAACAAAAGCCCTGGTTCAGAGAGCTTCACAGTGGAGTTTTATCAAACATTCAGAGAAACCTTAAAAATATTAGAATAATTCATAAGTAGCAAAATATCAGACATATGTCATAGCAATATCTTTACCAATACAGCTCCTAGGGCAATGGAAACTAATGAGAAAATAAACAAATGGGACTACATCAAAATAAAAAGCTTCTTCACAACAAAAGAAACCATCAACAAAACAACAAGAAAGCCCACTGTATGGGAGAACATATATGCCAATGTTATCTCCAATAAGGGTTTAACCTCCAAAATTTATGGAGAACTCATACACCTTAACAAAAAGAAGATAAAAAATCCAATCAAAAATGGTCAGAGGACCTAAAAAAAAAGAAAAAACTTTTCAAAAGAGGACATACAGAAGGCCAAGAGACATATGAAAACTTGATCAAAGTCACTAATCATCCGAGAGATGCAAATCAAAATGACACTGAGATACCATCTCACACCTGTCAGAATGGCTATCATCAACAAATGACAAGTGCTGGCGAGGATGCAGAGAAAAAGAAACCTTCTTGCACTTCTGGTGGGAATGGAGACTGGTGCAGCCACTGTGGAAAACAGTATGGAGTTTCCTCAAAAAATTAAAAATGGAACTCCCTTTTGACCCAGTAATCCCACTTCTAGGAATATATCCCAAGAAAACAGAAACACCAATCAGAAAAGATATATGCACCCCTATGTTTATAGCAGCACAATTTACAGTAGCTAAGATTTGGAAACAGCCTATTTGCCCATCAGGAGATGAGTGGATTAAAAAACAGTGGTACAGCCCTAACCGGTTTGGCTCAGTGAATAGAACATAGGCCTGCAGACTGAAAGGTCCCAGGTTTGATTCCGGTCAAGGGCATGTACCTTGGTTGCGGGCACATCCCCAGTAGGAGGTGTGTAGGAGGCAGCTGATTGATGTTTCTCTCTCATCAATGTTTCTAACTCTCTATCCCTCTCCCTTCCTCTCTGTAAAAAAATCAATAAAATATATTTTAAAAAACAAAAAGTGGTACATCTACAAAATGGAATACTATCCTGTGGTAAAAAAAAAAAGAGGAATTCTTACCATTTGCAACAGCATGGATGAAACTGAAGAGCATTATGCTACACAAAATATGTCAGTCAGAAAAAGCTAAATATCACACGATCTTACTCATTAGTGTTATATAATGAACAACCTAAAATGATGAACAAAAATAGAACCAGAGTTATAGAAGCCTCAAACAGACTGTCCAATCTTTGAGGGAAGGCGGGCGGTGAGGGACTAAGAGATCAACCAAAGAACTTGTTTGCATGAATATGAGCATAACCAATGGACACAGACAGTGAGGGGCGGGGGGAGCACATGTGCTGATGGGTGGGAGCACCCGGGGAGATGTCAATGGGGGAAAAAGGAGGCTTATGTAATACTTTAACAATAAAGAATTTAAATTAAGAAAAAACTTACCTTATTTTCATGCTAACTTGGGCATATAATCAGACTCCTTCTCACTGGTATATTCAGCATAGAGGACGAGGAGGAAGCCAGGAAGAGAAATGTGATTGTTCAAGGTCACATTCAGGAGAAAATTCAGGAATATTTGGGTGCAGAGTGGTGAGGGAAGTTGCTCTGCTCACTGCTCAGGCCTTAAAAATACTTACCCAGAAATTTGTCCCTTCATTACTGTTCTTTTGAATTTCAAATCCCTCACCCCGGCCTTTCTCTCCTTGCCTCTTTTTCCTCTTCCATGAACACTCCTTGTCCCCATCCTTATACTGTAGTTAACTGAAATTAACTGTCCATGTAACCTTCCAACAAAAGCCCTATAATCTAAAGAAAGAACTACATCACATAAGGTAGTGTCAAGATTCCTTGGTAGCAAAGAGTTGGGAAAAGTAAAGTCCCTTATCTCCTGACACCCTAGCTCATGTAGACGATTGAGCTCCAGAGTAACTAAAGGATGCATCTTTGCTTCACCTCTAGCTGCTTGGAATGCAAGCCTTGCGTGAAGGAACCATAATTGGCTTGTTCAGTAGCAGACAAATCATAGTTTCAAAATTCCAGTGTTGACTCCACAGAGGAATTGCTTTCAAGCATGCTCACTACACTTCTCTGGGGCATATGACCAGCCCACCAGCCATTAATCACCTTGTCTGTCCCTTGATCAAATGTTGGATAATGCATTGCTCTGGAAATGCTATCGAGGCTTTTTAACATTTGAGTTCTTTGCTGAATTGCACTTTGAAGTGGCATGCACAGAGAAATGAAAGGAAAAAGAGGCTCTTTTATTTCCTGCAGTGAGGGACTATTGCAATTATCTCAGCAGTCATACTTCTTTCTACTATTTTTTCCCCTTTCTTCTGTCATCTAATATGGGTAACAATAAAGAGAATCAATTTGCAAAATGAAGCTAATAGTTGAGTTGACAGTAGCATTTTCAATGGAATGCTGACATAGAAAGTGCTGTTGCTTTGATTCATAGTCTCTGTTTTCATGGAATGCTAGTTAGTACAAATGTAGGCATCATCACACTTAAAAATATTCAGGACTTTAAGGCAAGAGGAAATTAGTTATTTTTGAAAGAAATAATTAAAGGATATGTGCAGCTGCCATTTGGGGCCTGTAGTTGACTTCTGTTAAAATGATTACATCAGCCCTAACCGGTTTGGTTCAGTGGATAGAGTGTCGGCTTGTGGACTCAAGGGTCCCAGGTTCGATTCTGGTCAAGGGCATGTACCTTGGTTGCAGGCACATCCCCAGTAGAGGTTGTGCAGGAGGCAGCTGATTGATGTTTCTCTCTCATCAATGTTTCTAACTCTCTCTCCCTCTCCCTTCCTCTCAGTAAAAAAAAAAAAATCAATAAAATATATTTTAAATAAATAAAATGAATACATGATCATAATGTCAGATGCAACTGAATGATTAATGACAATGATGGTGATTATCATGACTATAACAACAACGCGATGGCTTTAGTAGGAAAATCTTTTACTAGAGGCCCAGTGCACAAAATTCGTGCATGGGGTCGGGGGGTGTCCCTCAGCCCACCTTGCACCCTCTCCAATCTGGGACTGCTGGCTCCCAACTGCTCACCTGCCTGCCTTCCTGATTGCCCCTAACCACTTTTGCCTGCCAGCCTGATCACCCCCTAACCACTGCCCTTCCAGCCTGATTGATGTCTAACTGCTCCCCTGATGTCTAACTGTTTGCCCCCAACTTCCCTCCTTTGCCGACCTTATCACCCCTAACTGCCCTCCCATGCAGGCTTGATTGCCCCCAACTGCCCTCCCTTGCAGGCCTGGTCCCTCCCAAATGCCCTCTCCTGCTGGCCATCTTGTGGTGGCCATCTTGTGTCCACATGGGGGCAGGATCTTTGACCACATGGGGGCAGCTATCTTGATCTTGTGTGTTGGAGTGATGGTCAATCTGCATATTACTCTTTTATTAGATAGGATAGAGGCCTGGTGCATGGGTTGGGGCCATTTGGTTTGCCCTGAAGGGTGTCCCGGATCAGGGTGGGGGTTCCCTTGGGGTGTGGGGCAGCCGGGCGAGGGGCTTGTGGTGGTTTGCAGGCTGGCCGTGCCCCTTGGTGACCCAAGCAGAGGCCCTGGTATCTGGGATTTATTTATCTTCTATAATTGAAACTGTAGCCTGGAGTGAAGCCAAGCCTCTGCTCGCTCCGTGGCTGCCGCCATTTCTGTTTGGATTTGTTTACCTTCTATAATGGAAACTTTGTAGCCTTAAGCAGAGGCCTGGGCCAGCCAGGGCAGGTTGAAAGCTTGGCTTCCTTGGTTGCTGGGGGAAACCCTAGCCTGCTCTCTCCAGCTCCGTGGCTGCTGCCATTTTTCTTGGGATTTATCTTCTATAATTGAAACTTTGTATTCTTGAGTGGAGGCCTGGGCCCACCAGGGTGTGTGGAAAGCTTAGCTTCCTCTATTGCTGGGGAAAACCAAGCCTCCCTCCTGCTCTCTGTAGCAGCAGCCATCTTGGTTAGGGTTAATTTGCATACTCACACCGATTGGCTGGTGGGCATGGCTTGTGGGTGTAGCAGAGTGATGGTTAATTTGCATATTACTCTTTTATTAGGTAGAATGCTAATTGCTAGGTGCCAGATATTCTACTGCAAATTTGGTGTGGAATCCACAAATCTTCTCATAAACACACAGGACAGTGCTGTAGTTATAGGAGATTGCCTGGGAAAGTTATAGTAATGAGAGGTAAACTCCATGAAAATAAGGCCAATGATTCTTTTTAAAACATTGCTAATTCTCTATGGTTTCCAAATGCCAGGACATGTTAGTTATCTATTGCTGCTTAACACATAACCTTAAAACTAGATAGCCCAAAAATGGAACTTCCTGTGTTCAGAAAAATGCTCTCACTTTTTTAAAAATTTGCATTTTTACTTCTGGTCAAGATGGTGGTGTAGGTAAATGCTGCACTTGCCTCCTTCCATTACCACATAAAAATTACAAGTAAATTGTAGAAAACCACCCTCGAGACTAGCTGACCAGAAGTCCTATAACTAAAGATATAATAAGAATTCAAGACAAGACTGGTGTGCATGGTGAAGATATAGATTGGGCTGGTCATATACCTATGTTGTGGCAGTTAACCCTTTGCACTCGCTTGCTTTTTTCTCAATTCCTGCTACTGATGCTAACCGTGTCGAGTCACACTTGACATCCGAGTGCAAAAGGTTAAGAATTAGGAGGAATATCTTGGCTTCTGAGATTCCCCTAAGGATCCATGGGGCCAGCCCACACTAGGCTCCCCAGTCTGGAGAACCAGTGCTGGGAAGAGGAGACTCCCACAACATCTGGCTGTGAAAATCAGCAGGGACGCAGTGTGAGTGAGACAGAGGGCTGTGTAGTCCTAGGTGCCTTCTTAAAGAGCCTCCACATAGACTCACTTGCTCACAAAACCTACCCCAAACTCCAACAAAGGGACAGCAGCTCAAAAAGCACCAAGGACAGATAGGGAGGAACTGAATTGTCTGGCTTCAGGGCAAGGGTTGGAGGGGCAGTTCTCTCTGGAAGGCCCCATTGTTTCTTTATTGAGCCTCCCCACACACAGATGGTAGGTGCAGATGGGTGCCACATCTGAATCTCCATCAACATGACTAACACTGCTCATCCCACCCTGGTGATTCCCTAGAACCTGCCCTACTCAACCTGAGCACCAGCTCAAACTTTCTGCAGGGGCTGATTCTCACAAGTAGCTGGCTAGCATCAGCTCACACTGTTGACTTTCTAAAATCTCTCAAAGTTTCACAAACCTCAAACAAACTGCATCTGGCCCCAGTGTGCCCTGTACCTCTTGTTAAGTAGTCCCCAAGCCTGGCACTAGTAGCAGCTGGCCTTGGTCCCAGGTGCCTCCAAGCCCATCACAGGCAGCTACCAACCACAAATAAGTATGTAGCTCCTACCAGTGGCCCTGGGACATACACAGGCAGTGTCTGACCTTGGCCTGCACCAGAGCCCCTCCCAAGAGCCCTCAGTGACCATCTTTGACCAAACCAGAGTGCTATCTAATTAACTCCACAAATTTCACACCCAAAAGGTAAACTCAGTAGACACAAAAGCACCACTACAGCAAATCCCACTCCCTGGGGTCAGTCCCCATAGAATAGCATGTCTGCTGAAGTAATTAAAGTCCTCACAGTCAGTTAGCCTGAGAATCAATTCCACCCACTGATGTGCCATCAGCAATCAGATTCAACTACATCAGGAGGGCACACACAACCCATACAAGGGGCACCCCTAAAGCACCCAGCTTGGGTGACCAGGGAAACTGTACCTCTGGGCCCCATAGGACACTACAGAAGGCCACTCTGCCAAGACTTGGAGATGTAGCTTATCTACCTAATATATAGAAAACAAGGAGGCACACAAAATGAGGAAACAAATAAACATATCCAAATGAAAGAACAGAACAAAACACCAGAAAAAGAACTAAATGAAAGGGAGGTAAGCAATCTAACAAATATGGAGTTCAAAACCCTAGTTTAAAGAATGATAAATGAACTTAGGAGAAGAATAGATGAACTCAGTGAGAACTTCAATCAAGATACAGTAAACAAAAAAAGGACACAACAACCATAAAACAGAACCACTGAGAAATAAAGAATATGATAACTAAAAGGAAGAATATGCTAGATGCAATCAATAGCAGATTAGATAAAACAGAGGATTGAGTCATCAATTTTGAAGACAAGGTAGCAGAAAAGACCCAACAAGAACAGTAAAAAACAACAACATAAAAATAAAATAAAAAAATGAAGGTTGTTTAAGGGACTTCTGGAATAATCTACACTAATAAAAGAGAAAGATGCAAATTGACCATAGCTTTGTGAAGCCCACCAGCCAATCAGGAGTGAGTATGCAAATTAACCCAACAAAACTGGTGGGTTAATTTGCATACACAGGCACTGAGCGGCCAGGGGCAGGGCGGGACTCTAGCATCGTTGCCATGGTGATGACACAGGCATTCCACACTTCCCCAGCAGCTCCAGGCCTCTGGGCAGCATGGGAAGATGGAAAGGCAGCTCTGGGCCAGAGCGAAGGCGGTACCAGCAGCCAGGAGAAGGAAGGCCCATTCTTGCACGAATCTTTGTGCATCGGGCCTCTAGTCCTATATAACCCTATATAATAAAAGGCTAATATGCAAATAGACCAAACAGTGGAATGACCGGTCGCTATGACACGCACTGACCACCAGAGGGCAAATGCTAAACGCAGGAACTGCCCCCTGATGGTCAGTGCGCTCCCACAGAGAGAGCGCTGCTCAGCCACAAGCTGGGCTCACAGCTGGCTAGCGCAGCAGCCATGGCAGGAGCCTACACCACCTCCACGGCAGTGCTAAGGATGTCTGACTGATGGCTTAGGCCCGCTTGAGGAGTGGGCCTAAGCCATCAGTCGAACATCCCCGAGGGCTCCTGGACTACGAGAGGGCACAGGCTGGACTGAGGAACCCACGCAGTGCACAAATTTCATGCACCAGGCCTCTAGTATCAAGCATAACAATATTAGCATCATAGAAGTACCAGAAAGAGAAGAAAGAGAACCAGAGATCGAAAAACAGTTTGAAGAAATAATGACAGAAAACTTCACAATTCTGGCAAAGGTAATAGACATGCAAGTCCAGAAAGCCCAGAGAGGTTCAGGATTGGCATAAAATATTCAAAGTGGTGAAAATCAAGAGCCTACAACCATGATTACTCTATTCACTAAGGCTATCATTTAAAATTGAATGTGAGATAGCTTCCCAGATAATAAAAAGTTAAGGAGTACATCACCACAAAAACAGTATCACAAGAAATGTTAAAAAGGACTTCTTAAAAAAAGTTAAAAACAATATTGCAAAGAAAAAAATTCTCACTGACAAAGGTAAACACATAATAAAAGCAGAGGATCAACACTAATGCTAGTACAAAGGTTAAAAAGCAACATCAGGAAGATCATACATAATTACAACAGAAAATTAAGGCATACACACACACAAAAAGTGTAAAAAATAATGACAAAAACGTAAATGTGGGGAAGTTGAGTAAAAATGGTAGTGATTTTCAAAATCTGTTCAAACTTAAGTGACAAACAATTTAAAATATAATAAAAGCCTAATATGCAAATTGTCCCCTCGACCAGGAGCTCCACTGGGAGTTCAACCAGGGGGCAGGGCCGGCTGGCCAACCACCCTCAGTCCCTCCCCCTGGCCGGCCCCACCCTGGCCACATGTGGTGGCAGCAGGCAGCCAGGGTAAAGGAGGCCCTGGCCTGTGGCCAGCAGCCACTAGGGACCCTACCTGTGCATGAATTTTGTGCACTGGGCCTCTAGTTTAAAATAAACTGCTATAAATACAGCTTGGTATATATAAAGCACATGGTAATCACAAACCAAAAATCTACAAGAGATATACAAGAAATAAAGAGAATGGAATCCAAACACAACACTAAAGAAAGTCTTCGATGTTCAAGAGAAGAGAGCAAGAGAATAAGAAACTAAGAACTCCAAAAACAATCAGAAAACAATAAAATGGCAATAACTACATACCTATAAATCATTTAAAGGTAAACGGATTATATGTTCCAATCAAAAGACAAATGGATAAAGAAGAAGCCATACATATATAACAATAAAATATTAACCAAACACAAAAAAGAACTAAATGGCGCTGGCCCAATTTTCTCAGTGGTTAGAGCATTGGCCTGCAGACCAAAGGGTCACAGATTCAACTCCCAGTCGAGGGTATGTACTTCAGTTTCGGGTGCACTCCCTGCTCCTGGTTGAGGCAAGTAAAGGAGGCAACCAGTCAATGTGTGTCTCTCACATTAATGTTTCTCTCTCTCTCTTTCTCTCCCTTCCTCCTTCCCTTCCTCTTCCTTCCTCCTTTGCACCCTACCTAAAAAAGAAAAAAAAAAAATCAATGAAAAAAATATCCTCAACAGAGGGTAAAAAAAAAAAACAGAATGAAATGGACCTATAGTGTATTATACTAAGTGAAATAAGTCAGGTAAGTCAGACAGAGAAACACAAATACAATATGATTTCACTTATATGCGGAATCTAAAAAACAAAGTAAATGAACAAATGAAACAGAAACTATCTCATAGATACAGAGAACAAACTGGTAATTGCCCAATGGGAGGAGGGTTGGCGGGCTGGGTAGAAAAGGTGAAGGGGTCATTTTGTAAATTATATAAATATCTAACCACTATGTTGTACAACTGAAAGTAATATAATATTCAATGTCAACTATAATTTAAAATGTTTTTAAAATGTGCATTTATTGGGTATTTTATAAGCATGACTTAAACGTTATAAAATACCTTGGTCATAGTCATGCTTTATGTGTGGCATACTTATTGCTTTCAAAATATAGAACTTGAATAAAAGTCCTTTACAAATGAAAGGATTTGTACAACAGTAGTTCAGTGTGCCAGATATCAGACTGTTGCGTCTCAACTGCAAATTCACCCAGCTGTGTGATGGTGGACTGGGATTCTGCAACCACTTTCCCCCTTTCCTGCAGCTCCTGGTCAGGTCCTGCCAATAGGGGCACAACAAGAAGATTGCAAAGCCAGAGGAGGGAACAGGGATTTGCTCCTTTCTGGATTTTGTTGTTGCTGTTGTTGATTTTGCATTTTCTACTTACTTCCTGTATCCCCTGCTTTACTTTTCTGCCCAGCAGCAGCTGCTCCCTCCCAATAGGCATTTTTCAACACTTGCAGTTTCCACCTCATTTGCATGCCCTCAGAGGCAGGAGCACCCACTACACAGTGTCCCTGCCTTACAAGTCAGGGCACTTCCTTTGAGCTCAACACTAGTCCCAGCTAAGCAGTGGCTCCTTCTCAGAATTCTGAGTTTTAGCTCTATGGTATATTTCTTCCATAGTTCTAATTTTTAATAATTTCAACCTCTTCTCTTTATTTCATGATACCTCCATAACAATTTAGTTTATTTTGCTTTCATTTAGCTAGTTAAGCATTCCTTATATTAAATTCTTTTTGGTAAAATAAAGCAAGTGTTATGAATTCTATCTCCTGACTGATATGCTCTTTATGTACTAGTAATTGCATAAAAGAACCAGGAATGTGGTATAATGGACACTATTGTTTGAAACATGAAATTGAAGTAAAGTGAAAAGGAATATCAGCATGCCCTCACCAATGCTTAGGGTCATTTAAGGTCAGAAACCAAAATAATCCTATATAATAAAAGCTTAATATGCTAAGTATCTGGTCGTCCAGTCATCTGTTCAACCAATAAAAGTGTAATATGCTAATGATATGCTAAGGCCACTTAACTGCTCACTATGACATGCACTGACCACCAGGGGGCAGACAGTAGACCAGTCACCCAATCACTATGACGTGCACTGACCACCAGGGAGCAGATGCTCCAACAGGTAGGTTAGCTTGCTGCTGGGGTCTGGCGGATTGGGACTGAGCGAGAGGGGCCAGACACACCCTGCAGCCCTCCCACAGTCCCTCCCCAGCTGGCCAATCTCTCACGTTCCTCCCCAGCCCCGATCATGCACTGGTGGGGTCCCTCAACCTGGCCTGCACTCTCTCACAATCCAGGACCCCTCAGGGGATGTCAGAGAGCTGGTTTGGGCCCAATCCTGCTCAATGCAGGGGCTGTCCCCTGGTGGTCAGTGCACTCCCACAGGAGGAGTGCTGCTCAGCCAGAAACCAGGCTTATGGCTGGCGAGTGACCATGGGGACTGGGCCTAAGCTGTCAATCGGACATCCCCTGAGGGCTCCCAGACTGCGAGAGGGCGCAGGCTGGGCTGAGGGACTCCCCTCCACCCCCGAGTGCACAAATTTCATGCACAAGGCCTTTACTCAGTCATAAAATGGGGAAAAATTATAAGCCCACTGCTTTAAACATGAAAAGATAAACCTTTAATAAGGTTTTATGGGTCTTAAAAAATAAAATCAGATACCCAGGGAAATAGGAGTACACCCAGAACTCCCTAGAGGGCTAAAGGAAAATGAAGAGTCCTCCTTATGAAGATAGTAGCAGGGTTATACAAAGTTTGCTGAGGTTTCACTTCAATGTGAAAATTAGGAATCTTCCACCTAGTAATCAAAAGTAAAACCTTATGCTCGGCCACCTCAGGTATGACAAATTAAAAACAACTCTGTGTCACCTTGCTGAATAATGAAAAATATTAACTGCATTCTCAACCAACAGCAAAGATTTTCATCAAACTAAGTCTATACTGTGATGAATTAGCAGGTATTGATGAAAGAATAAAATAAGTTCAGAAGTATGGTTTAGAAGAAAACTGTTATCTGAATTTTCTTTGGTAAAAAAGGTATGGTGCAGAGGGTAACATATAAAACAAACTGGTTTCACAGGAAACTGGTTGTGATCCTATAGAAGTATTAATTTTAAAAAAAAAAACCTTTCTAGTCTCTCTCTCTCTCTCTCTCTCTCTCTCTCTCTCTCTCTCTCTTTCTCCCTCCCCCCCCCCAACCTCTTACTCTCACTCACTGGCAGACTATCTCACCAGATGTTTTTTTTTTTATTGCTTTTATTCCTTAGATCCAGCTATGATTTACATGTTCATTTTTCTAAATATATTCTGAAGGGTTAAGAGATATCATTATCACAGCTACAAATTGTACTCAAGGCTACCTCTTTCACCCAATATGTAAAGGAAAGAATATGAAACATGAGCAAAGAGTCATCGACACTTATGAATCCAGAAGTCAAACAGAAGGAATTTAATGTGAGTTGAAAATAGAATATTAAATCAACCATATTATGAAGTTATAAATATATACACAGTAACTTCTAGAGAAGAACTATCATTTAAATTTTATTATACAAGCCTTATTTCAAAATAGCTGGATGAAACTAAATTAGCTCTTCAATATGATTAAGTGGTTGTCTTAGTTTGGGGTGTAATTTTGTTAGAGGACTTTAAGAAAATATTATCAAATGTTATGAGTTTGGTGAAAGAGTCTTAAATGTTACAACTTTGGGATATTTTCAGAAGACCTAATTTAGATCTGGTCTAACGTCAGGAATCAAAGCACCACTCTACACCAGCCACAGCAAGAGAATAGCATAAAATCAGAGTAGGGGTATCAAGATCTTGACCTATGCACCTTCTCAGAGAAAGAAAACATGGAAAAAAAATTAAAAGCATGGCCTTTTGAGAGAGACAAACTGAGTTACCAGCTTGGACTATGACTATTTAGTTTACCTATCTACCTAATCTCAATTTGTTAATCTGCAAAAAGGGACTACCAGCAAATCCTCTTTTCTAAGAGTATGAGAGATGCCCATGTTTCCAAATTGAATGGCCAGTTTTAGACTTCTCAGCTTCATCAATACAGCTAATACTGTATTGGAAACAGCTTTCCTCTTTGTAGAAAGGAAGTGCTACCTTTTCTCCATAGACCCACTCAGATTCACAGTGGAATGAGCCAGTCCTTCCTGTGAGTACCTGACTTCCACTGGGCCACCTTTAATAGGAGTCAGGGGCATTGCTGTCAACGGTCATTATTCATGCATGCCACAGCCCCCTGCTAGTTAAATCAGCTGCCAAGTAGTGGTGCCCATGAACTAAGCTCCCCCCACAATATACCCAACACCAAGTAGGACCTCCACACAGGAAAGATGCCTACTGCTGGTTCCTTTTCTCTTTTTCTTCTTCCCTCCTTCCTAATCCTATCCCTAACACTAACCCATTCATCTCTGATACTTTCTCTCCCCCCTACTTCCTGCCTTTGACTAGATGGGTGAGGTATAGCTATACTTTTTGCTAAAGCCAAAAGTCAAGGAGATGTTCTGGATTCTTACCATGCCACAATCAATTGATACCAAGTTCTGCTCATTCTTTTTTCAAACTAAATATTGACTCCAACCACTTCTTTCAATCACCACAGCCATCACCCAAGTTAACCATCATCTCTCACCTGGACCATAGAAATAGCCCTTGTAATGATTAATTTTTAAAATATATTTTTTATTATCGATTTCAGAGAGGAAGAGAAAGGGAGAGAGAAATAGAAACATCAATGATGAGAAAGAATCATTGATCGGCTGCCTCCTGCACACCCCATACTGGGGATCAAGCCTGCAACCCAGGCATGTGCTCTGACGTCCTGGTTCATAGGTCGATTCTCAACCACTGAGCTATGCCAGCCAGGAATGATTAATTTTATACATCAAAATGGTAGGCTATAGTGCTCAGTAGTTTGATCAGACAACAATCTAGATGTTGCTATGAAGGTTCTTTTTATATGAGACTAGAAGCCTGGTGCACGAAATTCATGCACAGCGGGGGGTTGTCCCTCAGCCCAGCCTGTACCCTCTCCAATCTGGGACTCCTGGAGGGATGTCCGACTGCTCGTTTAGGCCCAATCCCCAGGACATCCCTCTCACAATCGGACTGCTGGCAGTCGGACATCCCTCTCACAATCCAGGACTGCTGGCTCCCAACTGCTTGCCTGCCTGCCTTCCTGATTGCCCCTAACCGCTTCTGCCTGCCAGCCTGATCACCCCCTAACCACTCCGCTGCCAGCCTGGTTGATGCTTAAGTGCTCCCCTGCCAGCCTGTTTGCCCCCAACTTCCCTCCTCTGCCAGCCTGGTCACCCCTAACTGCCCTCTCCTGCAGTGTTGATCACCTCCAACTGCCCTCCCTTGCAGGCCAGGTGCCTCCCAACTGCCATCTCCTGCTGGCCATCTTGTAGTGGCCATCTTGTGTCCACATGGGGGCAGGATCTTTGACCACATGGGGGCAGCTATCTTGATCTTGTGTTTGGAGTGATGGTCAATCTGCATATTACTCTTTTATTAGATAGGATAGAGGCCTGGTGCATGGGTGGGGCCATTTGGTTTGCCCTGAAGGGTGTCCCAGAACAGGGTGGGGTTCCCTTGGGGCGTGGGGCGGCCTGAGCGAGGGGCCTATGGTGGTTTGCAGGCCAGCCACGCCCCCTGGCGACCCAAGCAGAGGCCCTGGTATCTGGAATTTATTTTCCTTCTACAATTGAAACTTTGTAGCCTGGAGCAGAGCCAAGCCTGCTGCTCCCTCCGGGGTGGCAGCCATTTCTGTGGCAGTTAATTCACCTTCTACAATTGAAACTTTGTAGCCTTAAGCGGGTGGGCCTGGCCAGGGTGTGCGGAAAGCTTTGCTTCCCCTGTTGCCACCAGCAACCTTGGCCTGCTCTCTCAAGCTCCATTCTGCCGCCATTTGTTTGAATTTGTTTACCTTCTATAATTGAAACTTTGTAGCTTGAGTGGAGGCTTAGGCCTGCAATGGCTGGCAGAAAGCTTGGCTTCCTCTGTTACCTGGGAAACCTTGCTCTCTGTGGCTGTAGCCATCTTGGATAGGGTTAATTTGCATACTCGCCCTGATTGGCTGGTGGGCATGGCTTATGTAGTGGAGTGATGATTAATTTGCATATTACCATTTTATTAGAGAGGATTAACACTTAAATCAGATTATCTTCCATAATGTGAGTTGGCCTCTCCAGTCAATTGAGGGCCTTCAGAGAAAAGATTGACGTTCTCCAGAGGGAAAGGAATTTGGTTTTCAGACTGTCTTTAGACTCAAAATTGCAAGATCAACTCTTACTGGCATTTCAGCCTTCATACCTGTCCTACAAATTTCATACTTGTCAGTCAACATGATCAGAGTTAATTTCCTAAAATCAATCTCTTTTCTTCTCTCTCTTCTCTTTCTTTCTCTCTCTCTCTCTCATTGTATGTATAGATAGGTGTTTCAGGTTTCTTAGAATATATTCCTAGAATTGGGATCACTGGTTCAAATGGCAGTTCCATTTTTAATTTTTTGAGAAAACTCCATACTGTTTTCCACTGTGGCTGTAGCAGTCTGCATTTCCACCAGCAGTGCACTAGATTTCCCTTTTCTCCACATCCTTGCTGTGCAATTTACAATAGCTAATATCTGGAACAGCCCAAGGGTCCATCAGTAGATGAGTGGATAAAATATCTGTGGGACATTTATACCATGAAACACTATGCAGCAATAAAAAAGAAGGATCTCTTACCATATGGGACAGCATGGAGGGACCTGGAGAGTATTGTGCTAAGCAAAATAAGCCAGTCAGAGAAAGACAAGTATCACATCATCTCCTCATCTCCCTCATAAGTGGAAACTAATGAATAAAATTAACTGATGAACAAAATAAATCCAGAGACATAGAAGCATGGAACAGACTGTGGAATCTCAGAGGTAAGGCAGGGGTGTGTGCGTGGGTTGGAAGAGATCAACCAATTAACTCATATGCATATATGCATAACCCATGGACACAGACAATAAGGGGTGAAGGCCTGGGGCTGGGACTGGGGAAGGGCTAGAAGGGGTCAATGGGAGAAAAAAAAGGGACAGGTGTAATACTTTCAACAAGGAAGTTTTTTTTTTTAAGTAATTTGGGGAAAAAAGAAAATTAAACAAGGCCAAACAGTTTGGCAGCCTGCAGCCAGCATATAAATAACAAGCCATTCTCTTCCCCAACCAAGGACAGGAGCAAAGAGCTAAATACCCCTCCTCACTAACTAAAAGAATCCAGGAAAGTGGGGGGTGGGGGGGAATGGCAGGGGGAAAGGAGGAGGAATCTTAATGCAACCAGAGAATACATAGTATAAATCACCCTGAAACTAACTAAAAGACAGCAGAGAGGAAGGAGGAGGGGGGAGGAAGAATACAGTCTTACCTCATCCCACTCCCTAAACAGAGAAGCCATCAGTGTTGGGGCTTGGTAAAATAAAATTGCCAGGTGCTTCTCACAAATTGTGGGAAAGCCACAATAAAGTAAAAGGGGAACCTTAAAAATTAATCTATACCAAGATATTCGGCAGAGGAATTTTAAAATCTACAGACAGAAAAGTATACAAGGCAGAAACCCCCCACCCCACTCACTCCTCTGATTAGCCAAGAGAGTCTATCTGTGCTTTATTCTGGATGATAGATTTGCTTGCCTTGCTCCTTTAATAATTTGCATGTTCGGCTTTCTTAATAAATCTGCTTTAACATAATGCAATTATCTGGAGTAACTCATTTGAATTCATTCTATGAGAAGTTAAGAACCAAGGTGGAGACAGCCCTCTTCCTCTGACTTGAGTGGATGTCCAATAACAGGAGAATGTCTCTTCCAACTTCCTCTGTCTCTGACCTCTAGACCCCATTTTAAAGGTCTCAACTGACTAGGTCAGGCTCACCAAATTAATCTCCCATTAGTAAAATTAAAGTTAACTACTTAGGGGACTTAATTATATATGCAATATCCCTCCATCTTTGCTATATAATGTAGCATATTCAAGAAATTGTTTTGCCATGGTCTACTGGTTAAAAGCAAATTACAGGACTCACCAACAGTCAAGGGGAGAGGGTTTTACAAGGGTATGGATCATCAGGAGTCATCTTAGAAGTCTGCCAATCATAGTATTTAAGCCAAAAATAGCATTAAAATTGTGAATATGACAACTATGGAATGTTTTCTTCAAGTTTAGAATATAAAATTTAAAGGACATTCATTATTTACTGATCCTTAGAAAAATCACCAGGGAAATTCATTTAAAACATAGATTCTCCAGGCCCCATATCCAGATATTGTTATGCAAAAAGTTGGCCAGGAATCTGCATTTTAAATAAGTTCTCCTTGAGGATCTGATGCAAGTGCTCACCACACATTGAAAACCATTAATACAGCACTTACACAATTAAAGTTTTCTTCTGTAGTTTGGGCCAGAGAATACCTCCAAATGGGTTTAGCCCTCAGTTTTATAAAAGCTGTATTTTGCAGGCTCCAGTTCTCTGTTTAGCACCTAACATATTGAAAAACCTTTATATAATTCTAGGAAGTACCCTAAGCTGACAGCCTATCTCCACTATAAACCAAATATTTTTAAAAGTTAAATAGCTTGGAGTGGATAGAAACCTGTTTTCCTCTCCAACAATAATTAACTCCTGCCATTCTTAAACAGAAGGATGGGAGCAGTCAAAAGCAGTACAGTAAATTCTATCAAGCAGCAATTCCATTCCCTTCTGAGGCCCTTGCTGGTTTCTGAAGGTTGGGGATTCTTGGAGGCCCTCTGGTCAGAAACAGAGTGAGAAGATAGTAACGTCCCCAGCAATGTGACTCCCTATTTTCCACACAGATTCCACCTGACTAATTTATGAAACAACAGCAAAAGATGCAAGGCAGTGTGTAATTGGGTTAGGTTGGGCTGTAAAACCTTCAAGTGCCAGAATTTTTCAGAGGCCATATATGATAAACCGATCTTTGCTAAAAGTTTTTATCAAAAAAATTAAGCTGGATTTTTCTAATGCTTTTTTTGTGTGTCTACAGATATGATCATGTGATTTTTGTCTTTCAATTTGTTTATGTGATGTATCACATTTATTGATTTGCAAATACTGTACCCTTCCATCCCTGCAATAAATCCCACTTGGTCATGGTATATGATCTTTTTAATATATTGCTAGATCTGATTTGCTAATATTTTGTTGAGGATTTTAGCATATATATTCATCAGGGATACTGGCCTATAATTCTTTTTCTTTGTTGTGCCTTCATCTGGTTTTGGAATTAGGATAAGGCTGGCCTCATAAAAAGAGCTTGCAAGTGTTCCTTTCTCTTGGAGTTTTTGGAATAGTTTTAGGAGGACAGATATTAGTTCTCTGAATGTTTGATAAAACTCTCCTATTAAGCCATCCAAATAAGAGCTTTTGTGTACAGGGAGGTTTTTTAAATTACTACTTTAATTTAATCAATTGTTATTGACCTATTCAGGTTTTCTGATTCTTCCTGATTGTTTTGGAAGAATGTATTTCTCTAGAAATTTGTCCATTTCATCCAGGTTGTCTAGCTTGTTGGCATGTAGTTGTTCATAGTATTTTCTTACAATTAGTTTTATTTCTATGGTGCCAGTTGTAATCTCCCCTCTTTTGTTTCTGATTTTATTTGGGTCCTCTCTCTTTATTTCTTGATGAGTCTGGCTAAAGGTTCATCAATCTTGTTTATATTTTCAAATAACCAGCTATTAGATTCATTGATCTTTTATATTGTTTTATAGTCTGTGTCATTTATTTCTGCTCTGATCTTTACTTACTCTTCCTTCTATTTACTTGGGATTTTCTTGTTTTCTCTTTCTAATTCTTATAGTTGTATGTGTTTGATAATTTAATAGAGATTTTTATTGTTTCTTGATGTAATGCTATGAATTTCCCTCTTAGAACTGCTTTTGCTGTGTTCCATAGATATTTGGTGGTTGTATATTCATTTTTTAAGGAGGTTTTTTTTATTTTTTTATTTCATTGGTAACCCATTCACTATTTAATAACATTTAGCATTTGTGTTTGAATGTTTTTTAGTGTTTTTACTATAATTGATTTCTAGTTCCATCTCATTGTGATCCAAGATGCTTGATATAATTTCAGTCCTCTTAAATTTGTAGAGACTTAGTTTGTGTCCTAACATGTGGTCTATCTTTGAGAATGTCCCATGTGCAATTGAGAAGAATGTATATTCTGCAGCTTTGGGGTGTAATGTTCTGTAAATGTCAGTTAAATCCATCTGAGCTAGTGTGTAGTTTAAGGTCTCTGTTCCCTTATTAATATTTTGTCTGGAAGATTTATCCAGTGATGTCAGTGGAGTGTTAAAGTATCCTACTATGACTGTATTGCTGTCAATCTCTCTCTTAAAGTCCTCCAAGAGCTCTTTTAAATATATTTAAGTGCTCCTATATTGGGTGCATATATTTTTACCAGGATTATATTTTCTTGTTGGATCGATCTGTTTAGTATTATGTAATGGCCTTTTTTGTCTCTTATTATAGCCTTTGTTTGAAGTCTATTTTGTCAGATATAATATTGCCAAACCTGCTTTTTTTCCATTTCCATCTTTTCACTTTCATCCTGCCTGAGTCTTTTGTTCTGAGGTGGGTCTCTTGTAGACAGTATATATGAGGGTCATGTTTTTGTATCCATTCAGCTATCCTGTCTTTTGATTGAAGCATTTAATCTACTTACATTTAAGGTTATTATTGATAGGTACTTATTCATTGCCATTTCATTTTTTATGCCTATGTTTCTCTATAGTTATATTTCTTACTAGAGGCTCGGTGCATGAAATTCGTGCATGGAGGGGGGTTGTCCCTCAGCCCAGCCTGTACCCTCTCCAATCTGGGACCCCTCGAGGGATGTCCGACTGCCCGATCCACCGGGATTGGGCCTAAACGGGCAGTCGGACATCCCTCTCACAATCCAGGACTGCTGGCTCCCAACTGCTTGCCTGCCTGCCTTCCTGATTGCCCCTAATCGCTTCTGCCTGCCAGCCTGATCACCCCCTAACCACTCTGCTGCCAGCCTGGTTGATGCCTAACTGCTCACCTGCCAGCCTGTTTGCCCCCAACTTCCCTCCTCTGCCGGCCTGGTCACTCCTAACTGCCCTCTCCTGCAGGGTTGATCACTTCCAACTGCCCTCCCTTGCAGGCCTGGTCCCTCTCAACTGCCCTCCCTTGCAGGCCTGGTCCTTCTCAACTGCCCTCCCTTGCAGGCCGGGTGCCTCCCAACTGCCCTCTCCTGATGGCCATCTTGTGGTGGCCATCTTGTGTCCACATGGGGGCAGGATCTTTGACCACATGGGGGCAGCTATATTGTGTGTTGCAGTGATGATCAATCTGCATATTACTCTTTTATTAGATAGGATAGAGGCCTGGTACAGGGGTGGGGGCCAGCTGGTTTGCCCTGAAGGGTGTCCCTGATCAGGGTGGGGTTCCCTTGGGGTGTGGGGCGGCCTGAGCGAGGGGCCTGTGGTGGTTTGCAGGCCGGCCACGCCCCCTGGCAACCCAAGTGGAGGCCCTGGTATCTGGAATTTATTTTCCTTCTACAATTGAAACTTTGTAGCCTGGAGCAGAGCCAAGCCTGCTGTTCCCTTCGCGGCCGGCAGCCATTTCTGTTTCAGTTAATTCAACTTCTATAATTGAAACTTTGTTGCCTTAAGCGTGTGGGCCCGGACAGGGTGTGCGGAAAGCTTTGCTTCCCCTGTTGCCGGCGGCAACCCTGGCTTGCTCTCTCAAGCTCCGTTCTGCTGCCATTTCTGTTAAGATTTGTTTACCTTCTATAATTGAAACTTTGTAGCTTGAGTGGAGGCTTAGGCCTGGCAAGGGCAGGCGGAATGCTTGGCTTCCTCTGTTACCTAGGAAACCTTGCTCTCTGTAGCTGTAGCCATCTTGGTTTGGGTTAATTTGCATACTCGCTCTGATTGGATGGTGGGCGTGGCTTGTGGGCGTGGCCTGCGGGCATGTCAGAGGTATGGTCAATTTGCATATTTGTCTATTATTAGGTAGGATTATTATTACAGCAGTCCCTTTAACATTTCTTGAAATGCTGGTTTGGTGATGATAAACTCCTTTAGCCTTTTTTTTTTTTTTTTTTTTAATCTGGGAAGCTCTTTATTCCACTACCTATTTTGAATGATAGCCTTGCTGGATAGAGTAGTCTTGGTTTCAGATACATGCTGTTCATTATTTTGAATACTTTGTACCATTTGCTTCTAGCCTGTGTTTTTTCTGCAGAGAAATCAGCTGATAATGTAAGGCAGCTTCCTTGTGGAACTTAAGATTCTCTGATTGAACTTACCATTTGCCATTTTAATTATGATGTGTCTTGCAGTGGGTCTTTTAGGGTTCCTCTTGATTTGTACACTCTGTGCCAACTGAACTTGTGTAGCTTTTTCCTTCACCAGTTTAGGGAAGTTTTCTGTCATTATTTCTTCCAACAGGTTCTCTATTCCTTGCTCACTTACTTCTCCCTCTTGTATCTCTATGATGTGAATGTTGCTTTGTTTCTTTTTGTCCCAAAGTTCCCTTAAGCTGTCCTCAAGCTTTTAAAGTATTCTTTTTTCTTTTTGCTTCCCTGATTAAGTGGTTTATTTCTACCTTATCTTCGAATTCACTTATGCTATCCTCTGTTTCAGTGAGCCTACTTTTAATTCCTTTCAGCATATTCTTGATGTCAGATATAGTAGTCTTCACATCTGATTGATTCTTATTCATGATATCTATATCTTTTTTCATGTTGATGTATTTTTCACTAAGTTTCTGGTAATTCTCACTAAGTTCCTTGAGCATCGTTGTAACTATTACTCTGAAATTTATGTCTGATAACTTTCTTGCCTCCATCTTTCTAGGTCTTTTTCTGGTGATTCCTCATTTTCTTTAGTTTGGAGATTGTTCCTTTGCCTCCGCATTTTAGTTTTCTCTTTGTGTTTGTATGTATGTACTAGGTATATTTGCTCTGACCACAAGTGTTTTACAGTGATCTTTTGTAGTAAATGTCCTGTGGGACTTAGAGGTGTGTTTTCCTTGTACTTCTGAGCAGTACACTCTAGGAATGTCCATTTTGTGGGTTATTTGGACACTTCTGTTGTGATTGGGTCTGTATTGCTACTGAACCATCATGGGAGGACTCTACTTTCAGGCTGGATAACTGTGAGACTCAGCCACTACCTCATCGTGTGAGTTGTTGTACAGGTGCTGACAGAGTAAAACAAAACAAAACCTAACTGACAGGAAACAAACTGGAACATACAAAATATGAAAACAACTCAAGTTAAAAGAGAGTTAGGAACAAAAACAACAGCAACAACAACAAAAAGCAAGCAAAGCAGAAAAAATAATAAAAAAACACAAAAAACAAAACAGCAACATCAAAAGAAAGAGAGAAAATGAAAGAGAAGAGAAGAATAAAAGAAAAAAAAGAAAAGAAAAAAGAGAAGAGAAGATAAGAGAAGAGAAGAGAAGAGAAGAGAAGAGAAGAGAAGAGAAGAGAAGAGAAGAGAAGAGAAAAGAAAAGATCCAGCCAAGTGAAATATGTCTGGGCAACTTATGATATCCAAGGCTCATTGTTTTGTATGATGATTTCAACCTCCTGGGAGGTACTTTTGTGTCAGCCAATGTCAGGAGCTGTCCAAGTTTGGCCTTCAGTCTTCTTTTGTAGCTGACTGAGGTTCTCCACAGACTGCCTATACCTGTCTGATATTCTGACTCCCCCCTGTGGTTGCCTGGATTTTCTTCAGTATCTTCTAAAGAGAGTATTTTGGGTAGATGCAGGCTAGTGTAGTTTAGAGATTTTGCCATCAGGCACTCACTGAGGGGAGATTAATCTCTGCTTCAAATGCAACTCCTAAGTCTTTACCATATCCTCCAACTCTAGTTCCCCTTAAAATGGCCTGATGCAGGTTCAGATTGGATATAGCCTACTGCCTTTTCTGTGTGAACAGTTTCAGTTGGCCTGGGCTCAGTGGGATTGATCAAAAGAGACTCCAGTGAGCATGCTGCCTACTGCCTGGTTCAAACAATAGTTTCTGGGAGTCTTGCTCTTGAAATATTCTCCTCTGCACTGTTCTACCTTCCCCCACGAAACTATGCCCAGTGGGGATATCTGGGGCTTCAGAGAGCTGATCCAAACTCCTTTCCTGTTGGGGGTGGTGCTCCTAGCTTGCAGGTGAGGTAGATGTATGTGCTCCACCCCTCCTTTCTCAGTTCTGGCTATTGAACTCAAAGGTTACTCAGTTCAGCCTCTCCACGTTGCAGACACAAAGTACATCTCTCACTGGTCTGTCTCCCCAATACAAGTCTTCCTGGTGGATGGCTTGGGGTGCCATCCAAAAATAAAAATTAAAAAACATATAGAGCAACAAACCAGCAGAAAACCTGCTTTGCAAGGACCCAGAGTCCTTGTGCATCCAGCCCAAGCTGAAGGGATTTCAAAGTCAGCCCCACAAAGGTCTCCTGCACAGCTGATTTTAGTAAAGCTGGAGCCAAGATTCCTAACTCTGCTTGCAAAGCCAGCTCACTTTAGTTCAGGTCATAAATCCCCGCTCTGCCCTTCCAGCAGCTCTAGTCTCTCTCTGGCAGCGGTAGGGCCCTCTTTCCCTTCCCTGCACCACACAGTTTAGATGCATTCTGGGGCTCTGTACAATGCCTTACAAGAAGTCAGAGGTTAATGTTAGTTACTGCTGGGTGCAGCCCATGGGACCCTTTCTATTCTGGAGCCACACATGGCATATCCTTTCTAGCAGTCAGTACCTTGAGTAACTCTCCTGTGTGGAGAGTTAGGTGCATTCTTTCACTGGTATGGACACCTCCTTGCAGGCATACTGTCCCCCTGGATCACTCTGCCTGACACTGTGCAGTTTCTTCTTTCTGTCTCCATTGCTCATTTGGATCCCTGCATTTGGATGCTAGTCTATACTCCCAAGGGGAGGGAGCTTTGCAGCCACTATTCCTCCTACTTCTCAGCCAAGCACCAGCTCTGAGGGTTCTCTATTTCTATGACTTTCCCTCTCTTACCAGTCTCTACATTGTTTCTTCAGTGCTCCTCAGTCAAAATATCTCTTTGTTCCTTGATGAGTCTGGCTAAAGGTTCATCAATCTTGTTTATTTTTTTAAAAAATCAGATCTTGGTTTCATTGATCTTTTGTATTGTTTTTTTTTTTAAAAAAAGTCTCTATGTCATTTAATTCTGCTCTGATCTTTATTATTTCCTTCCTTCTACTTGCTCTGACCTTTTCTTTCTGTTCTCTTTCTAATTCTTTAGTTTGTAGGATTAGATAGTTTACTACTAATTTTTTTTTTTTTGAGGTAGGCCTGTAATGCTATGAACTTCCCTCTCAGGAATACTTTCACTGTGTCTCATAGAGTTTGATTTGTTGTGTGTTCATTTTCATTTGTTTCCAAGAACTTTTTATTTCTTCCTTGATCTCATTGGTACCCCATTCATTATTTAATAACATGCTATTTAGTTTCCATGTGTTTGAATGTTTTTTAGTGTTTTTTCTATAGTTGATTTCTCATTTCATGCTATTGTGATCTGAGAAGATGCTTGATGTCATTTTAATCTCCTTGAACTTGTAAAGACTTGTTTTGTGTCCTAACATTTGGTCTATCTTTGAGAATGACCCATGTGTACTTGAGAAGAATGTATGTTATGAAACTTTGGGGTGAAAGTTCTATAAATGTCAACTAAATCCATCTGATCCAGTGTGTCATTTAGAGTCACTGTTTCCTTGTTGATTTTTTTGGCTGGATGATCTATCCAGTGAAGTCAGTGGGGTGTTAAAGTACCTTACTATGACTGTATTACTGTCAATCTCTCCCTTAAAATCCTCCAGAAGTTATAAAAATATATTTAGGTGCTTCTATATGGGGTGAATATATGTTTACCAGGGTTATATCCTCTTGTTAGATTGATTCCTTTAGTATTATATAGTGAATTTTATTGTCTCTTGCAATGGCCTTCATTTTAAAGTCTATTTTATCAGATTTGAGTACTGTTACCCCTGCTATTTTTTGTTTCCATTTGCATGGAAAATTTTTCTAGCCTTTCACTCTCATCCTGTGTGAGTCTTTTGGTCTGAGGTAGGTCTCCTATAGACAGTATATGTTTGGGTCATGTTTTTGTATCCATTTAGTCACCCTATGTCTTTTGATTGGAGCATTTTATCAAATTACATTTAAGGTTATTTTTGATAGGTACTTATTTATTGTCATTTTTTTCTTTATACCTATATTCCTCTCTATATTTATTCTTATTATTATAGCATCCTTTTAACATTTCTTGCAATGATTGCTTGGTGGTGGTGAACTCCTTTAGACTTTTTTTTTTTTGCCTGGGAAGCTCTTTATTTCCCCATCTATTTTGAATGATAGCCTTGTTGAATATAGTGGTATTGGTTTCAGATCCTTGCTTTTAATTACCTTGAATACTTCATGCCAGTCCCTTCTGGCCTGTAGGCCTTCGATGAAAAATCAGCTGACAGTCTTATAAGAGCTCCTATGTAGGTAACAAATTGCTTTTTCTTGCTGCCTTTAAGATACTCACTTTGTCTTCAGTTTTTGGCATTTTAATTTTGATGTGTCTGGGCATGGGCTTGTTGGGGTTCTTCTTGTTTGGGACTCTGTTTGGCTCCTGAACTTGTGTGACTTTTTCCTTCACCAGGTTAAGGAAGATTTCAGCCATTATTTCTTCCAACACATTCTCTATCCCTTGCTCACTTTTTTCTCCTTCTGGTATCCATAGGTATCTCCTACAATAATGATATTGTTACACATGTTGTGTAACATGTTGTCCCACAGCTCCATTAAGCTGTACTCCTTTTTTAAAATTGATTTTTTAAAATCTTTGTTGTTGAAAGTATTACGTAGGTCCTCCTTCCCCACCCCACCTCATTCCAGCCTGCTCCCAACCTCCCCTCTCCCTAGCCCTCACCACCCCATTGTCTGTGTCAAAGGGTTATGCATATATGCATGCAAGTTCATTTGTTGTTCCCTTCTCACACACTCTGCCCTGCCTTCCCTCTGAGGTTAAATAGTCTATTCATGCTTCTATGACTCTGGGTCTATTTTTCATCATCAGTTTATTTGGTTTATTAGATTCCACATATGATTGAGATCATGTGATACTTACCTTTCTCTTACAGGCTTATTTTGTTCAGCATAATACTCTCCAAGTCCATCCATGCTGTTGCAAATGATAAGAATTCCTTCTTTTTTACAGCAGCAAAGTATTCCATTGTGTAGATGTACCACAGTTTTCAAATCTACTCATCTGCCGATGGGCACTGAGACTGGTTCCAAGTATTAGCTATTGTAAATTGTGTTGCAATGAACATAGGAGCGCATATATTCTTTCTGATGAGTGTTTCAGGTTTCTTAGGATATATTCATAGAAGTGGAATGATTGGGTCAAATGGGAGTGCCATTTTAAATTTCTTGAGGAAACTCCATACTGTTTTCACAGAGGCTGCAGCAGTCTGCATTCCACCAGCAATGTACTAGAGTTCTCTTTTCTCCACAACCTCGCCAATATTTGCCATTGCTTGATTTGTTGATGATAGCTATTCTGACAGGTGTGAAGTGATATCTCATTGTCATTTTGATTTGCATCTCACTGATGACTAGTGACTTTGTGCATTTTTTCATATGTCTCTTGGCTTTCTGTATGTCCACTTTGGAAAAGTATCTATTTAGGTCCTTTGCCTATTTTTAAATCAGATTGTTTGTCTTCCTTTTGTTATGTTGTTTGAGTTCCATACATATTTTGGAGATTAACCCCTTATCAGACGTATCATTGGCAAATATGTTCTCCCATGTAGTGGAGTCTCTTGTTATTTTGATAATTGCTTCTTTTGCAATGCAGAAGCTTTTTATTTTCATGTAGTCCCATTTATTTTCTCCTTAATTTCCATTATCTTAGAAAATATATTGGTGAACATATTGCGATGAGAGATGTCTGAGATTTTGGTGCCTTTGGTTTTTTCTAGGACTTTTATGGTTTCACATCTTACATTTAAGTCTTTTATCCATTTTGAATTTATTCTTGTGTATGCTATAAGTTGGTGGTCTAGTTTCTTTTTTTTTTTTTTTCATGTACCTGTCCAATTTTCCCAAAACTATTTATTGAAGAGACTGTCTCTGCTCCAATGTATGCTCTTGCCTCCTTTGTCAAATATTAATTAGCATAGAGGCTTGGGTTCATTTCTGGGTTCTCTGTTCGGTTCCATTGATCTATGTGCCTGTTCTTGTGCCAGTACCAGGCTGTTTTATATACAGTGGCACTCTAGCATCATTTCATATTCCAGGAATGTAAAGCTGGTACAATAAATGTGATACAGCTCATTATCAGACTGCAAGACAAAAATCACATGATCATATCAATTGATGCATAAAAAGCATTCGACAAAATCCAACACCTTTTTTTGATAAAAGCTCTCATTAAAGTCGGAATAAAGGGAACATACCTCAACATAATAAAGGCCATATATGACAAACCTACAGCCAACTCATACTCAATGGGCAAAAACTAAACCCATTTCCCCTAAGAACAGAAACAAGGCAGGGATGCCCTCTTTCACCACTCTTGTTCAACATAGTTCTGGAAGTCATGGCCATAGTGATCAGATAAGAAGAAGAAATAAAAGGTATCCAAATTGGAAAGGAGAAAGTAAAACTCTCATCATTCACAGATGACATGATTCTGTACATAGAAAACCCTAAAGACTCCATCAAAAAAACTATTAGATTTAATAAATTAATTTGGAAACATAGCAGGATACAAAATTAACACCCAAAAATCCATAGCATAGCATTTTTATACACCAATAGTGAACTCTGAGAAAGAGAAACTGAAAAAAAAAATCTCATTTAACATTGCAACAAAAAAAATAAGATACTTAAGAATAAACTTAACCAAGGAGGGAAAAGTCCTGTACTCTAAAAACTATAGGACATTGGTAAGAGAGAGAGAGAGAGAGAGAGAGAGAGAGAGAGAGAGAGAGAGGAAAGGAAGATATAAACAAGTGGAAGAATATACCATGTTCATGAATTGGGTAGAATCAGCATCCTTAAAATGTCCATACTACCCAAAGCAGTCTTTAGATTCAATGCAATCCCTATTAAAATACCAACAGCATATTTCATATACCTAGAACAAACACTCCTAAAATGTATATGGAACCAAAACTTATCCCTAATAGTTGCAGCAAACTTGAGAAAGAACAAAGTAATTGGTTTGTTTTTTTGTTTTGTTTTGTTTTTGTTCTCTGATTGAGTGATTTTTTTCCTACCCTGTCTAATTCACTGGTCCATTAGTCAGTTACCCCTAATCTACTCTTTAGTCTTTCCAATGTGTTTTTTACTACTGTTATGTCATTCTTCATTTTCAACTGGTCCTTTTTCATAATTTCTGTATCTTTCCTCATGTTGTTGAGTGTCCTTGTAATCATTATTCTGAACTTAATCTGATAAATTTCTTATCTTCATTTCATTTAGCTCTTATTCTAGAGAATTCCCTTGTCCTTTCATCTGGAGCTTATTTTTTTGTCTCTCCATTTTGGCTGCCTGATTGAGTTTGTGTCTATGTATTTGGTAGATATGCTACAATTCCCAGTCTCTGGTGCAGATGCTGTTTGTTTCTGGCCCTGAGTACCATTTGAAGCTATCAGCAATCCACAGCTTGTGGCTCCCTCTGCTGGGGCTGGGTTCCTTTGGAAAGGACCAAGATATGCACCAAGGTCTGCTTTTAGTAAGGCCAGATCCAGAAGCAGATCAGGCAAAGATGCAAAGCTTCCAGAGAGCCACCTCTGCCTGAAGTCTGAAGGTTATTCACAGTCTTATTGAGCCTCAGGCTATAGACCACAGAAGGTGTAGACTCCAGAGCCTGGGGTGATTGCTTCCCCTCACTCCTCCACCCCTCAGGCTAAACCTGCCTGGATGGTAAAGTTCTTCCTGAGAAAGATGTCATCTGTAGTATGAGGGTGTGACTCAGCACAGGAAACTGGGGTGGCTTCCTTCTGAGGTCTAACTCCGGAGCCTCCAACCCTGAATTCTCCTCACATAGCTCTGCTCCACTCTGTCCTCCCTCTGCCAAAGGCCAAGGTGAGTGGCTGCACATGAGATTTTAAGAAAGTGCCTGCATTTCTAGCCATCTCTCCTTGGCAGATAACCCTGCTGCCTTTACACAGCCGGATGTTATGTGGGCAGCTTTCCCAGTTTGGGTGTTCTGGGTGGGGAAGCCCAGCTTGGGGTTCAGACCCCAGAGTTCCCAATGGGAACACCCCACAACTGAAATATCCCTCTGGAACTTGAGCTGCTGTCTGTGAGAGCCCAGCCAGCCCTCTCATGCCTCCACACTTCCTACCAATCTCTATGCAGTCTCTACTTTCCATCCTTGGTTATCAGGGTTCTCTCCAGCTAACCTTCAGTTGATTATTCAGGATGGTCTTTATTTTAGTTGTAATTCCAGTTTGGGCCTGGGAGAGTGTCAGTGTAGCTTCCACTGACACTGCTGCCATTTTGGAACTCAGAGCCACCACTGGGATTTCTTAAGGCTCAAGCCTATTCTAAGTATACTTCCAGCCTACCTTCCAAGGCATCCCCAGTGCAGGACTCCATACAGACAGAGACAGCCCAGACAGCCTGTCAGGCAACTCCAGCAAGTCTTATCCCTGGGACATCCCATAGCCCATACCCATTGTAGCTTCATCTCCAGCTGGCCTGCCAAACACACCTGACACAGGAAATCTACAAAAGGAAAGTTCCCACACAAAGCTACTCTTTTGAGACCATGAAAGGTTGCTATATCAAATGATTAATGTAAACAAACACAGAGAGAAAGCCAAAATGATGAGAAAGAGAAATATCTTCCAAAGAAGGAATGGGGTAAGGGGCAATGTAGAACTAAACAAAATGAAGTTGAGCAATCTACCAGATAAAAAGTTCAAAACACTACTTATAAGGATGCTCAATAAACTTGGAAGAAGGAAGAAGAATAGACGAATTCAGTAAGAATTTAAATAAAGAGGTAAAATATAAAACAGAACCAATTAGAACTGAAGAATACAATAAATGTAATGAAAAATACTCTAGAGAAAATCAACAGCAGAAGAGCAAGTCAGCAAGCTGGAAGACAAGGTAGTAGAAATCACCCAATCAGAACAACAACAACTAAGTAATAAAATAATTAAGATAGGTAAAATATTATAATAGCTCAAAAAATTAGAATAGATTATGGAAAGTCTGGGACAACATCAAACATACCAACATTCCATTCACAGCAGTCCCAGATGAAGAAAAGAGAGAAAAGGGAACAAAAAAACCTATTTGAAGAAATAATGGTTGAAAATTTCCTCAACCTGGGGAAGAAAACAGATATCCAAGTCCCAAAAAGATTAACCAAAAGAGGCCCACACTGAGACATACCATAATTAAAATGCCAGAAGTTAAAGCTAAAGAAAGAATCTTAAAAGCAGTAAGAGAAAAACAGCTAATTACATACAAGAGATTGCCCCAACAGACTGTTAGCCAATATTTCAGCATAAATTTTGCAGGCTAGAAGAGAATGGCATGAAATGTTTAAAGTAGTAAAAAAAGAAAAACCTACAACCAAGAACATTTTACCCAGCAAATTATTATTCAGAATAGAAAGGGAGATAAAGTATTTCCGAAACAAAAGCTTAAAAAGTTCATCACCACCATGCAAGCATTAAAAGAAATGTTAAATGGACTTCATTAAGTGGAAAATAAAAATTCCAAAACTAAAACTAAAAAATATATAAAGGCAAATATTTAGTAAATGAAATGGATCAACCAATTATAAATCTAGTCTGATGGTTAAAAGTCAAAAGTAATAAAAGTAAATTAAGAAATACACACAAACACACATGCCTAAGAGAAGTGTAAAATCATGCCAGAAACATAAACATGGGGTAGTGAGCAAAAAAAAAAAAAAAAAAAAATGTAGTAAATTATAATGCTATCCAACTTAAGTGACCATCAATTTAAGTTAGACTGCTATAAATATAGCTTGTTATATATGACCTAGGAGCCCAGTGCACAAATTCGTGCACCTTAAAAGGAACTGTGGGCCATGAGGCTGCAGTGGGCACAGGGGTGGGTCTTGGCCCATCCTCCGTGCCCCCACCCAGCCTCTCCCACCGCATCCCCCCATCCCCTCACTGCCGGCAGCCTGCTACTGCCGCTGCCACTCCCACGCGCTGGCTGCGCCAACCCCACTCACACCCACTCATGGCGCAGAGTGATTGGGGCTGGCGCCAGCAGCAGGAGCAAGTGGTGGCTTCTACCCCGAATGCCCCTCAGGAGCCAGGAAGGTGGAGAAGCCCTCAGGGGCAATCGGGGCTGGCAGCCACCACTTTCACCCACTGACAGCGCCCAATGATCAGGACCTGCACCGGGCACTGACAGTGGGTGCAAGTGGTGGCTCTGGTGCTGGCTGCAGGTGCAAGCAGGGCCAGCACCAGCAGTGGGTGCGAGAGGCAGCTCTGGCGCCGGCAGCAGGTGCAAGCGGCAGCGCTGCCCCAATCGCCCCCTCAGGAGCAGGGGGAGGTGGAGAAGCCCTCAGGGGCGATTGGGGCTGGCAGCCACCACTCACACCCACTGATGGTGCCGAGCAATTGGGGCCAGCGCCAGGCACCGGTAGTGGGTGCAAGTGGCAGCTCTGGTGCCAGAAGCAGGTGCAAGTGGGGCTGATGCCAGCAGCAGGTGCGAGTGCCGGGTGGGACCACGGTGCATGGAGCAAAGAATTTTCAGTAACCACTAGAGGCTTGCCCTGATGACAGTGACCAGCGCCTCGCCTTGGTCTGACGCCCCCATTCACCTGCTCCACCATCCCGCTGCAGCTAACACCCACCATGTTCCATGCTCTGCTGCCTGCTGCTGACGCCCACCATGTTCCATGTACACTCCCTCGTGGTCAGCACACGTCATAGCAACCAGTTGTTCAGTTGTTCCGCCGTTCAGTCTATTTGAATATTAGGGTTTTATATATATAGATCTTATGTTAACCACAAACCAAAAACCTATAAGATACACAAAATATAAGAAAGAGCAACCCAAACAAATCACTAAAATTGTCATCATTGTACAAGTTAATAGAGAAATAGAAGAAAAAAAATGGAACTATAAAAACAACTTGACCACAATTAATAAAACAGCAATATATACATATATTCATAAGTACTTTAAATGTAAATGGACTAAATGTTGCAATACTAAGACATAAGGTGAATGAATGGATTAAGATTTTTAAAAAGACCCATCTATATGCTGCCTACAAGAGACTCAGTTTATATAAAAAGACACACATAGACTGAAATTGAAGGGATGAAAAGATATTTCCTATAAACAGAAATGAAAAGAAAGCTGTATTTATATCAGACAAAATAGACTTTAAAACAAAAACTATAACAAGGGACCAAGAAAAAGGCATTATAAATGATAAAGGAATCAATCCAATACTTGTAAACATGTATGTACCCAATGTAGGAGCATGAAAATAAAACAAATATTAATAGGCATAAAGGCAGAGATCAACATTAAGGGGTGTTAACATCCCAAACACATTAATTGAAATATAATCCAGACAGAAAAATCAACAAGGAAACTGTGATCTTAAATGACACACTAGATCAGATGGACTTAACAGATATTTACAGAATACTAGATTCAAAATCAACAGAATGCACATTCTTTACAATGCTCATGGAACATATTCGAGTATAGACCACTTGTTAGGCCATAAAACATGTCTCAGTAAATTTATAAAGCTTGAAATCATATCAAGCATCTTCTCTGATTACAACAGTATAAAACTAGAAATCAATTACAAGAAGAAAAGTGGAAGAAACAGACACCTGTAGGCTAAACAACAGGCTACTAAACAATCACTGGGTTAGTGAAGAAATCAAGGAAGAAATAAAAAATATATTGATAAAAATAAAAATGGAAACATAATAATCCCAAATCATCATGACACCACAAAAGTATTGAGAAATTCATAGCAATACATGCCAACCTCAAGAAACAAGAAAAGTCTCAAATAAACAATCTAACCTTACACCTAAAGGAATTATAAAAAGAACAAACAAAGCTAAAGTAAGTAGTAGGTAGGAAATAATAAATACCTGAGAAGAAATAGATGAAATAGAGATAACAATAAATAACATAAATGATACTCAGAGTTGGTTCTTTGAAAAGATAAATAAAATAGGTATATTTTCATTCAAATGCATCAAGAAAGAAAGAGGGCCTAAATAAATGAAATTAGAAATGAAAGAGAAGTGACTACCACAGAAATATATAGGATTGTAAGAGAATACTATGAACACTTATATGTCAACAAATTGGACAACCTAGAAAAAATTCCTAGAAACATATAATCTTTCAAGACTGAATCAGGAAGAAACAGAAAAACTGAACAAACCAATTATTAGAAACAAAATTGAATCAGTAATCAAAAACCAAAAGTCCAAGACCAGATAGCTTCATAGGTGAGTTCTACCTAGCATTAAAAGAAGAATTAATACCTATTTTTCTTAAATTATTCCAAAAAAATCAAAGAGGAAAGAAAGTTTGAAAACTCATTCAATATTCAATATGACATCAACATCCAAGCTTTTAGGGGCATCCTTGTTTTCTCCTTTTCTTTTCAACTGACAATTTCACCAATTTTTATCAATTATACCTCAGATATCTTTGGAATTCATCACTCCTCTTTAGTTTCACTAGTACTGCATTGGTGTAAGCTCTCAACATTTCTTGCCTAAACTTTGACAACAACCCATTGCCTAGGATAGCTTCCTTACAACTGGTCTCTTCCTATCATAGTTCACTTTCCATATTATTCAGTGGCTTTCTCAAAACAAATTTAATCCTGTCCCTCTGATGTCTAAAGTTTTCTTCTGACTTTCAATTACTTACAGAACAAAATGTACATACTATGACATACAAACTACTTATTACAATACTAGAGGCCTGGTACATGAAATTCGTGCATGGAGGGGGTGTCCCTTAACCCAGCCTGCAACCTCTCCAATCTTGGACCCCTCAGGGGATCTCTGACTGCTGGTTTAGGCTTGATGGATTGAGCCTAAACCGGCAGTCAGACATCCCTCTCACAATCTGGGACCGCTGGCTCCCAATGGCTCGCCTGCCTGCCTGCCTGATTACCCCTAACCACTTCTGCCTGCCAGTCTGATCACCCCCTAACCGCTCCCCTGACAGCCTGATTGATGCCTAACTGCTCCCCTGCCAGCCTGATCACCCACAACTGCCCTCCACTGCCGTGACCCGCCTCCTCCGCGGGGACCTGATTCCTCCATGCGAGGCGGTGAAGATGCTGGGACCGGCCTCCTCTACGCTGCACAGAGCTGCAGGACCCCCAAGCCTCACCACACAGAGCGGCCACTGTGCCCCGCCTCCACAGTGCACATGGCCATCTTATGGCAGCCATCTTGTGATGACCTCGCATGAGGGCATCGCGCGAGGGTGTGACGCCACCTAGGCTTTTATCATTTAGGATACAATATCTTTTGAGATCTTGCCTCCCCCCAAATTTCTAGCATTCATTCTGGCATATCCTTTTCCCTTTTTGTTGTACTTATAAAAATGTAAAATAAAGTGATGAACAAAAAGATAGATACAGAGACAGTAAAGCATCAAACAGACTTTCAAATTACAGGGGGAAAGTTAGGGAGACGTGGGGGAGTTATGAAATCAAACGAAGGACTTGTATGCATGCATATAAGCATAAACAATGGACGCAAAACTCTGGGGGGTGAGGGCATGTATGGGTGTGGGGTGGGGGGGTAATGGTAAGATATGTACACATATAATACCTCAATAAAAAAAAAAGATCAACAAAAAAAATGTAAAATAATTATAAGCTTATATCTTTTTCTTTTTTTTAATTTCTTTATTGATTAAGGTATCACATATTTGTCCTCATCCCCCCATTCCCATCCCACACCCCTCCACACACATGCCCCCAACCCCCTGTTGTCCTTAACCGCTGGTTAGGCTCATATGCTTGCACACAGTCCTTTGGTTGATCTCTCCCCTTTACCCCCACCCTTCCCTACCTTCCCACTGAGGCCCATCAGTCTGATCCATGCCTCCTTTTTTCTGGGTCTGTTCTTGTTCATCAGTCTATGTCAGTGATGGCGAACCTATGACACACGTGTCAGCACTGATACACATAGCCATTTCTGATGACACGCGGCCGCTGAGGTGGCCGCATGCTGAGGATGAAACATTTGCTGCTCCTGAGGATGAAACATTTGCAAAATAATGTTTTTTCCTCAAAGTGACACACTACTCAAGTTATGCTCAGTTTTTTGGCGAAGCTTGACACACCAAGCTCAAAAGGTTGCCCATCACTGGTCTATGTTGTTCATTATTTCCCCTAGATGAGTGAGATCATGTGCTATTAGAAATACACTTATAAGAACCGAAAATGGGACAAGCAATAATGGTTATGGTGACAGGCAAATGAATCGGTCTGTAGTGAGTTTCTTTCTGGGCCAACAGTTCTTCCTCGTGCACTGCTGGTGGGAATGCAGACTGGTGCAGCCACTGTGGAGAACAGTATGGAGTTTCCTTAAAAAACTAAAAATAGAACTCCAATTTGACCCAGTGATCCCACTTCTAGGAATATATCCCAAGAAACTGGAAACATCAATCAGAAAGGATATATGCACCCCTATGTTCATAGCAGCACAATTCACCATAGCTAAGATTTGGAAACAGCCTAAGTGCCCATCAGCAGATGAGTGGATTAAAAACCTGTGGTACATCTACACAATGGAATACTACGCTGCTGTAAAAAAAAAAAAAAGGAGCTCTTACCATTTGCAACGATATGGATGGAGATGGAGAACATTATGCTTAGTGAAATAAGCCAGGCAGAGAAAGATAAATATCATATGATCTCACTCATTTGTGGAATATAATGAACAACGTAAACTGATGGGGGGAAAAATAGATCCAGAAACAGAGAAACATCAATCAGAACGTCAAACCGCAGGGAAGAAATTGTGAGGTAACCAGAAACCCAAGAATGCCTGAGAACGCCTTTCTAGCCACGCTAACAATCATCAGATGTACGGTAATTTTACCTGGGACAAGAGGGTAAGTATTTTGGTCTTATGCTCCTGACCCTTCATGGGTAAGAGCCCCTACGTGGGCTGATCCCCTGACTAATGTAGTTACCAACAATACCAAACACCTTGGTCATCCAGGAGGTCCATGGGTGGGGCAAGAAAGTATAAATACACAGGGGTCTCCACCCAGCTTCCCTTTTGTATGACATGAAATCAAAACAATGCCCCTTTGTGTGTACAATTAAAGAGAGGTTTCTGGCTTGTGTGGACACCAAAGAAAGGGTGTCACTACTATCACTACGTTCCCCCGGTAGAGGTATATCTTTTTCTTTTACCACATATTAACTTTTCAAAGTAAGTGGCTGTGGCCATTTGGAGAATGATCTCCTAAAAACGAAAATGTAAAAGGGTGGAAGAGGAAGGTTGAGGAGTCATTCTCCTTTCTAACAAGAATTTTCAGAAAGTCATCTTGATTATCCATGAGATGGAAATCACCATAGAAAGCAAGGTTTGGAGTGAAGGTGTTGGAGTCCCTGGGAGCCATCAGGAAAGCCATTAATTGAGGGAGGGGTAAATAATCCTATTTTCCCAATGAAGTAAATGTAATGAGAACTTTTGTGGTTCGAGAGCTGAAAGGGTAAAAACCTGCTTAATCCCTAATAATATTGTCAGCAAGAAATAGAAATTATTTCACAAGAAGCAAATTCCAGAATCAGTTAATAGTGTTCATGGGGCTTCTGGTGCCTTAGAAAATGACTAGATGAGCCTGAAAATGTGAGTATCAAAAGCTGTATCCTTGCAAACTTAGGTGTGGGATACCCTTACCTAAGCATAACACAGAGACAGTAGATTATCTACCATGCAGACCATCCTTCAAAGATTCTCAGTAACCCTAGCTGGTTTGGCTCAGTGGATAGAGTGTCAACCTGCAAACTGAAGGGCCCCGGGTTCAATTCCAGTCAAGGGCATGTACCTCGGTTGCAGGATTGATTACCGGCCCTGGTTGGGGCATTTGCAGGAGGTAACCTATCGATGTGTCTATCTCACATTGATGTTTCTCTCTCTGTGTCTCTCCCTGTCCCTTTCAATTTCTAAAAAAATCAATGGAAAAATATCCTCAGGTGAGGATTAATCAAATAAATCCTATATAATAAAGAGGTAATATGCAAATTGACCATCACTCCAACACACAAGATGGTCGCCCCCATGTGGTCAAAGATGGCTGCACCACTGTGGACACAAGATGGCCACCACAAGATGGCTGGCAGGGGAGGGCAGTTGTGGGCGATCAGGCCAGCAGGGG
The DNA here is from genome assembly GCF_027574615.1 of Eptesicus fuscus. Lineage (NCBI taxonomy): Eukaryota > Metazoa > Chordata > Mammalia > Chiroptera > Vespertilionidae > Eptesicus > Eptesicus fuscus. The sequence continues at coordinate 8,448,503 of NC_072480.1, read as the reverse complement.
AGGGCAGTTGGGGGTGACAGGGCCAGCAGAGGAGGGCAGTTGGGGGCAATCAGGCCTGCAGGGGAGGGAAGTTAGGGGTGACTGGGCCAGCAGAGGAGGGCAGTTGGGGGAAACCAGGCCTGCAGGTGAGGGCAGTTGGGGGCAACCAGGCTGGCAAGGGAGGGAAGTTAGGGGTGACTGGGCCAGCAGGGGAGGGCAGTTGGGGGCAATCGGGCTGGCAAGGGAGCAGTTAGGCATCAATCAGGCTGACAGGGGAATGGTTAGGTGGTGTTCAGGCTGGCAGGCAGAAGCGGTTAGGGGCTATCAGGCAGGCAGGCAGTCGAGCGGTTGGGAGCCAGCAGTCCTGGCTTGTGAAAGGGATGTCTGACTGCCCGTTTAGGCTCAATCCCACCAGGATCAGGCCTAAATGGGCAGTCGGACATTCCTCAAGGGGTCTCAGATTGCAGAGGGTGCAGGCTGGGCTAAGGGACACACAACCCCGTGCAGGAATTTTGTGCACTGGGCCTCTAGTATATATACACTGAGTGGCCGGATTATTATGACCACCCCATCAGTACTTCGTTGGGTCACCTTTTGCCTTCAATACTGTGGCGATTCTTCTTGGCATTGACTCCACGAGATGTTGAAAGGTGATGCAAGGAATCTGACACCATGCCTGATGAATAGCACTGTCCAGTTCTGTGAGATTTGATGGTTGTGGAACTAGCTGCCTGATGGCTCTTTTAACTTCGTCCCACAAATGCTCAATTGGATTGAGATCTGGTGATGGTGGGGGCCACCTAAGCAAGGTAAAGTCTCCCTCATGTTCTTGAAACCACTCCTGCACAATATGAGCACTATGGCATGGCGCATTGTCTTGTTGGAAGAAGTCATCTCCATTGGGATGCACCATCAGCATGATAGGATGAACTTGATCAGCAACGATACTTAGGTATGTTGAGCTATTCATACGTTGTTCCACACGAATTAAAGGGCCCAAATCATGCCAGGAAAACATGCCCCAAACCATAACACTGTCCCTACGTACTCATGCATGTGGAGTGCATGCTTTCATGCTGTTTCCATGAAATTCTCACTCTGCCATCTGCATGATGCAACTGGAAACGTGATTCATTGGACCACATGACTTTTTTCCAATGCTCTACTGTCCAATCCTTGTGTTCCTGTGTGAATTGGAGATGTTTTATCTTGGTAACTGCAGACAGCAAAGGTGTTCGAATAGGCCTTCGGCTTCCATATCCCATACGATGCTGTGTATGGCTAATTTGCCTACAAACGTCAGGTGGTCATAATAATCTGGCCACTCAGTGTATATTCTCAGTGACTTTCACAGATATGAGCCTAAAGCTGACCTTCAGAATCTGTCAAACAACCATTTTCCCATAGTGACATCATGTGGCTGCAGGAAGTAATGACCCATCTTCTGTTCCCCTTACTAATCTCAACTCTGAAAACATGTAAATTCCTAGAGTTCAAAAATTATCAGCAGGTAACCTGAAATGAATATGCTAAACTTCCTCCTAATTTGGAATGTGAGAGTTCCAGTTGATTTCGTTGTTGTTGCTGAAATGGAAAAATAAAGCGTTTAAAGTCATAATTGTCCTCTAGTATATATAAAGAGATTCAAAATAGGGAAAAATAATATTTGCAACTCATACCGCTAAAAATTGGGCTTTTTATAAAAGCCTGGGCATCATTTTTATAAAGGAAAATGTACAGGAAACTTTGGAACTCTAGAACAGAAACCATCAGAACTGTTCTGGCAGATGTAGAAGTTGGGAGCCTGGAGCCCTTATAACCCAGACTCCCCAAGTGCTTGCCCAGCCCTCAAGAGCAGCCTCTTACCTGCTCCACAAAACCCAAGCGCCCAGCAGTTTTGATGATGGAAAGCCCAAGAAGAATTAAAAAGAGATGGTATTACCAGATCATCTGTGTAGGACAGAGGATATTTTTAAGGGTGTGGAGAGGACAAGGCAATATTGTGAACAAGCATAGAAGAGACTGTCAAACCTCAGAAGGAAGGCAAAGGAGGGTGGGTGGGAAGAGATCAACCAATGAACTTGTATGCTTATATGCATAACCCATGGACACAGATAATAGGGTGGTGGGAAAGGCCTGTGGTATTTGTGTGTGTGTGTTGGGGGGGGCGGGCGGGGCTTGCTTGGAGAGGTCATGGGAGAAAAAGGGGACTTATGTCATACTTTCAAAAATAAAGATTTTTTTTAAAGTAGAGCTGAATTGTAAATATTTCATCAAAGGATAGACAAACAAGCCTTTGACCCATATAATGTCATGAATAATGTTAGATATCAATACACATAAAACATGCTGAACTGAACCTATTTGTAAATCATTATCAAAAACATGCATTGGGAAAAGAATAATCCTTCAGTTCTAATAAGAAAGAATTAAACTTTGACTACCTTAAAAATATGATTATTAAAAAGGTTTTAAATTGAACATTTTTCTGTTGAATACGTTGTTTTATAACAGATACTTTCCCTCAGAGTCAGCTTAGAAAAATATTGTTTTTAATAAAATGAACTTAAATTCTGTAGAAAGCTATGAGATTTAAGCCTGTTGTGATAAAAAGTCATATTTCCAAGCTAATATTTAGGAAAAATCTAAAAAAAATAATAATTTTAACATGAAAGTGCAAAGTGCCTGCTGGGATAAAAAAAATGAAATAAAGCTTTCAGGCAACTTTTGAATAAATAATTAGGTGAAAAATAATGTTTTTAATGGAAAAAATGAAACGTAAGCATGTTGTAATGAATATACATTTTCAACTAGTTTTGAGGAAGTATCTTGGAAAAAAATATTTGAAATGGAAATATTTGTAATTTAATCCTGTTGTGTTTTCCAAACTAGTTTTGAGAGAAATTTTAGTATAAAACACATTTTTTTCAGAAAAAAAGTGCAGAATTTAAGCAATATGATTGCAACAAAGGATACAGACAAACTCAAGGGAGGAACTCTGAAACAGAAGAAATTGCCCCAAATATGCCAACTTTATACCATACCTTCTCCTCCACCTTCCTTAGCCTCTCCTAGTAATCAGGCATGAAATGCAGGCTGCGCTGGGTGAGGTAGTTCCCTCAGTTAGGGCTATTCACTGGAAGTTCCTGAGCTGTGAGCTGTAGGCAGCCTTGGAAGCGAGTACCTGGATCGTATTTGGGGAATCTGGGCAAGTGTTTGGCAACACCACTGGCAAGAAGCATCAGCAATAAATTTAGGAGGAGATGTGGGACCAACTTGATTGAGAACTTTAAGTAATCAGAGCTTAACATCTCACCAACTCAAGAACATGTGTCTTAATCAAGATTCAAGTTCTCAAAATGGCATCAAGGAAAGAGTGTTTGAAAATATTTAAACAAGAAAAAGGAAGGGAAACTCTGACAAATGTCAAGCCCACATGCTGTTGAAATACAAGTGATGACTTCAGATAATAAAAGCAAGTTAACTCACAACTTTAGAAGAGAAAATCTGGATTGCCCTAATGCATTTGTTCTGGAACTTGTACAGGATGTGGATGGCATACTTCTTATTTTCTCATATTTGAGGCCACAAATATGAGTCCATGCTGAGTCCAAGAAAGCATCGCATAAGACACAATGGGGCTAAACACCTCCCAAAATTCACTGCCTACCCCTCTCTTAGTCTACAAATGCAAACCTGAGAATCAAATAAACCACTGGAAAGAATGTAAATGGAATTCAGTATTCATGATGAGTTTTTCCCTCCGTGCCTGTGCTTCCCATGTCAAGTCAATCAAGGAGCTAGCCAGGAGAATCATCCTACTTGATCATCAGAGGGATATTAGAATAGCATTCCCTTATTCGGCAATGGTCCTACTCATCTCTCCTCTTTATGCTACTTGAGGATAACACAAGAGCCTGGGGATAAGGTTTCCAGATAAAATATGAGATGCATGGAACTTACTTTATGATAAAAATTATTCATTGTTTATCTGAAATTAAAATTTAACTGTATGTAATGTGTTTTTATTTACTAAATCTTCCAATCCTATTTGAAAGAAATAGCAGGGCAGAGGGACAGTGGGCAATAGGCACAGTGAAGGTAGCCAGACTTGAGCCACCTTGCAGGTATTCATTCAACATTTCACTGACAGTGAGGAGATTCCAACAATAAGCACTTATAGAGTACACTATGTGGAGGAAGGATTGTATAGAGGGTATCAGAAAAGACCAAAAGACCTTGGAAAGCTACAGAAGGTTCTACAAAGAACTCACCCTCCCATATGTCCCAGAGGAGAGCCATTATATGAATACTTGTCCAACATTTAGTCAAAGCCAGAGAAGAAGTAATATCAGAGAAGAAAAAGATACCAGTCAAGTACGAGATGCTGGTGTCTTTCCATGTTTCTCCACCCCTCCTCAACCCACTCTGGGAGACAGGAACCTAAAATGGTAGGGGTGGAGTAAGGAATAAAGGTCACGCAAGTCCCCTGAGCCACACCAAAAATGGGGAAGAAAGAAGAGAGAGGAAATAAACATTAAATTACATGTCAGACTGTAATTTTAAACTGGATCAAACTATATTAGTGATGATCTGTTGCTGCAAAACAGAGTTAGTGGATTAAAAAACAGGTATTTATTATCTCATGGTGTATGTGAGGCAGGCATCTGGGTACAGCTTACATGGGCCCTCTGTTTCAGGCTACAATCAAGGTGAAGGTTGGGCCTGCAATCATCTTGAGACTCAACTGGGGAAGGATCTAATTACAAGCTCACTGACATAGTTGTTGGAAGTATTCAGTCCCTTGTATACTCCTAGACTGAAGGTCTCAGCTTCTCCATGGCTGTTGGCCTTTTCCTTGCCACACGGGCCTCTCTAACATGAGAGCCGTGTTCAGAGCTTCCTACCACAGGCTGCACTGACTTAATAACTGAAAGTAATCAGAAATCTATATTGCTGCCACAAATCTCATTTATGAATGGGAAGAGATTGAATAGAGTATAACTAAAAGAGGTATTGAAAATAAATCAAATTCTATATTTGTACCCACCAACTTCAAACAGTTCTATAATCTGGATACAAATGTTTACCTTCTAAAGTTGGCAATGGTTATGTAGTAAGGAAGGGGGACAGTGTGGTACAGAGGAGAGAACTCATTCTTTGGAGAGCATCAGAACCAGGTCTGAAGCCCAGCTTTATCACTATTAGCAACTTTGGGTGGTGAATTACATCTTTTTTTTTAATTTCTTTATTGATTAAGGTATTACATATGTGTCCTTATCCTCATTACTCCCCATTCCCCCACTCATGCCCTCACCCCCCTGTTGTCTGTGTCCATTGGTTAGGCTTATATGCATGCATAAAAGTCCTTTGGTTGATCTATCCCCCTCTCCCCCCACCCTCCCCTACCTTCCCTCTGAGGTTTGACGGTCTGATTGATGCTTCTCTGTCTCTGGATCTATTTTTGTTCATCAGTTTATGTTGTGCATTGTATTCCATACATCTTTTAAATGAAATCTTCTCAGTTATCAGGGTTGTGATAAGTGTCACAGATATGTGTGTTCATGTACAGGGTCTGACCTGTACATAGTGATTATCATTACCATTATCATTATCATTACCCTTACCATTACATAATCCTCCACATCTTATCCACCCAAGGTTGGTGACCAACAGAACCCAAATTGTTCTCATCTCTATTTTAAAGCATGGAGATGACAGAAGTCAGAGCAGTCATTTGTGCATAATCAAGCACATATTTCTATATTGTACCTAAATTTTGCCCTAGATGTATAATTTTGCTACTGCTCAGTGGCTTGTAATTTCACAAAGAGTGAAAAATCCTATCTGTTGACACCTGGGTAGAGCTCTGTGTGAAGTGGAACATCACTGGTGTGTATACTATATAAAGTGTCACAGGGTCAAGGTATTAGAGAAGAATCAAGCACAGCATAAACACATAGATATTCTCCCTTCACCAGCAAGAGCTTCACCCCTGAAGCAACAGCACAGCACTCTTTTCCCCATAGTTGAGACAAAAGCTGGCCAAAGAAAAATAAAAATATTTTTCTCCCCTGCCAAACATATTTTCAGGCTAATACCACTACCTTTTTCCTCCTCTTTCATCTTCATCACCAGCATTATCATCACAATCATTGCCACCACTACCATTTATTGAGGTGGTTTTGTCATGTATATTATGTATCTACTAAAGGCCTGGTGCACAGATTCGTGCACCGGTGGGGTCCCTCAACCTGGCCTGCGCCCTCTCACAATCCAGTCCCTTGGGGGATGTCGGACTGCTGGTTTCGGCCCTGGCCTGCAGGATCAGGCTGAAACCAGCAGTCCGACATCCTCCGAGGGATGTAGTATTGCGCAAAGTGACAGGCGGCCTGGGAGGAGCCCAAGCCCAGGCCAGGAGCCATGCCACTCCTGCTCATCCTGGCCCTGCTGCGCCTGCTGCTGCTGCTCAGTAGCATTGCTGCAGAGGCAGGAGAGGCTCGTGCTGCCGCAGCTTCACTTGCCAACCATGATCCCAGCTTCTGGTGCCCGTCAGTCAGCTGAGCACACTGACCACCAGGGTGCAGCACCTGCGTTGAGCGCCTGCCCCCTGGTGGTCAGTGTGCATCATAGCGACTGGTCAACTGGTCATTCCCGTTGTTTGGTCATAACGGTCACTTGTAATAGGCTTTTATATATATAGATTGCTGTGTTAAAATCACCCTTAATTTTTAGCAGATTAATAGTTTAAAATAACAAATACTGATTATCTCTCAGTTTCAGAGGGTCAGTAATCCAGAAGTAGTTTTGTTTGGTTCTGGCTCAGGGGCTACCACAAAGTTGCAGTCGGTGTGCTGGGAAGGGAGGAAGGCTGCTCAACATCTACTAGCCATCAGGGAAACACAAATATAAATCACATTGAGATACTGTTCCACACCCACTAAGATGGGTATAATAAAAAAGGCAGATAATAATGAGAGTTAGTGAGCATGTGGAGAAATTGGAACTCTCATACACTGCCACTAGTGTTGTAAATGGTGCAGCCACTTTGGAAAAGCACCTGGCATTTCCTCAGAAAGTTAAACATAGAGTTTCCATATGATCTAACAATTCCACTCCTAGATATATACCCAAAAGAAATAAAAAACATGTTCACATAAAGACTTGTACACACATATTATAATAGCATTACAGTAAAACTTCTATATAACAGACTAATTTGGGAGAGGGGGTGTCCTTTAAAGCTGAAAGTCTGTTATATAATAAAATAGGTTTTCCAAATGCGTATGTTAAAAAGTTTACAAATTAGTTAGTTTACCTGTTTTTACTTATGTAGATACATTTGTAAAATTAAAGTTAAGTATGTATAAAAAGTTTAATTTCACAGAAAAGTTTTCTATGTGTATTACTGTAATTTTAAATTTATATTGAATAGGTCTAGTAAATGCGTGCATTCACCAGTCACCTTGATGAGACGTGGCTTAAAGCACATCAGAACATCTGCTGGTGGGTGTTAAAACTGCTGCAGAAAGTCACACCACAGGACAACAGTACCAATTACCAGCCTCAATTCGGTGTGATCATGTGCTAATCATTCATTGAACACTGTTTACCAGTATGACTCCTGGATTTAAATATGTAAATTATAGTTGTAGATATGTAATACTTATGTTGGCAAAATTACTACAGTGTTTTCACAACATATGGCCTATTCACTAAAATCTGTTAAAAATAGCAGTGAATTAATAAAAAATAACCTATTTTATTATAAGAAAATCTTGGTTAAAAGCATTTTAAAGTGAAAGAGTGTTAATTTTCACATATGACATATGGGCTGGAAACTTTGTCCATTAAATCCAAAGTCCATTAAATGGAGGTCCGCAAAATCGAAGGTTTGCAGTATTTAAAATACCCAAAATATGAAAGCAAATTAAATGTCCATCAACTAACAAAATGTGGCATATGAGTAAAATAAAATGTTATTGGAAATAAAAAGAAATGAAGTACTAATATCTGCTACAACATGGATTAACCTTGAAAACATTATGCTAAGTGAAAGAAGCTGATCATAACCAACCACATATTATATGTTCTCCATTTATTTGAAAGGTTTAGAACAGTCCTATCTAATTAAGAGGGAATATGCTAATTGACCCTTAAACCATCACAAAGATGGAGGTGCCCACAGCCAATAAGGAGGGAATATGCTAATTGGCTGTCACGCCCTTAAAGATGTTGATACCCACGGCAACAAGATGGCGGCACCCAGTCCCCTCGCACCCCCAGCTGCCCAGGGCTGGCCTGAGACACAGGCAAGCCTCGGATGGTGGCTGCTCAGCTGCCCAGGGCCGCCCAAGGCTCGGTAACCAGGGCCGGCTGAGGCTTGTGCTGCCAGCAGTGGCAGCAGCAGAGGTGTGATGGGAGCATCACCTTCCCCTGATCACCAGGTCGCCTCCCACCCCTAAGGGCCCCTGGACTGTGAGAGGGGGCAGGCCGGGCTGAGGGACACCCCCCCTCCAGTGCATGAATTTTCATGCTCCAGGCCTCTAGTCAAATGTAAAGACACAGAAAGTTGATTAATGATTGCATTAAAGTAGCCAGTTTAGATATTAACAAAAGCGAAGGGAGCCAGACATCTGATTAAGCTGGATTAATTAGGAAAGGACAGTTTCACATTCACTCCGGGCATCCAAGTAGGCAGGAAAGATGCTTTTCAGTCACCCAAGGGAGTATCTGGCACTGTTCCACCAGATAAATGAGGAGGGAGAAAATTGGAAGGGAAATTCTTTTCATGGCATGCATGTACAGTAGAAGCCAAATGACAAAGCAGAACTATGAGGCATGCACAGTAGGAGCCAAAATTGCAAGCATAAGGGGGAGAGGACTAACCTGGGAAAGTCTGGGAAGAAGGTCAGATAGGATAAGAGCCGAAACCTTAAAAGACCCAGGAAAGGGACTGGATAGTAGGAGGGCAGCAGCACAGGCCTGAGAAATACAGGAAAGAAAACCTGCTTTTCCCCAAAAGCCAAGAAAATACATAGATGTCGAACAAAGTCCCACCTCTGTGGCAGCCATGTGGACAGAAGCGCAGTGCTAGTCATGGCCTGGGTACCATTGAGCCTTGGCAACAGACGTGCAGATGAGGAAATGAGGCACAGAGATGTTAAGTAACTTGCCCAAGGTTGTACAACTAAAAATTGTTATGCCAGCCTGGATTTCTTTAGTACCTTCATGTTAGTCCTCCCTTTCACACATCCTGTAATGTAGACAGGAAGCAAAAGACTCAGCATCCTGTTTATGTCATCATATGCTAGTTGGTTATCTGAAATGCAAAATGAATGGAAGAGAAAGAAAAAAAATCAAACCAAGTGCTGGATCATCTCTTTATAATTTCATATTTGCAATTTTACCTAAGTCACAATTTTACTAAAAAGGGAAGTTTGAAGGTCTTAATATAGATTTATTAGAGTTCTTCCTTTCTAAGTGGTGGTCCATGCCTTGTTCAACTGTTATGAAGGTCCATACTACTCAATCATTTAACATCTTTAGTTAGCTTCCCTCTGAGACTCAACCACAAAACTGAGCTCAGGCTTAGAAAATACACAGAAGTGATTTTATTTGACGGGAGTCTAAACTAAGGAATAATTGGTTTCTGCCTCTCCTGGGGGGCTCATAGACCCTTGCAACCCCCAGTGTCTTTCATTAGCAAGTGTGTGCAGTGCCCCACTTAGAGGGTCCTTGAGGCCTATGTGACTGTGCCCAGCATCTTCCCTGCATTGGCCACATTTAGTAAATGCTGCCCAGGACAGACTCCCTGCTGCATGTACTTCCCCATGACTTTGTTGCTGTCTCTGGTAGCTGAACACAGAAGAAAGAGGATTGAGTTTATAATTATTGCTAAAATGGTGGTTACCAAGGACTGAGGGATGGAGCAATAACAGAGATATTGTTCAAGGGTGCAAACTTACATCCAGTAGTACAAAGGTCCCAGAGAGCTACTTCAAAGTATAGTGAATGTAGACAACCATATTGTAATATTCAAACCTGCTGAGAGACTAAATCTTCATTACGCCAGCCACAAAAAGAAATGATAATTATGTAATGTGTAGAGGTGCTAACTATTGCTACAATGGCAATCATATTATAATATATAAATGCACCAAATTAATATGTCATGTGTCTTAAATTAACACAATGTATGTCAAATATATTTTAACTAAAAAAGTTATTGGATATTCTTCTTCCTATAACTTTGAAACCGCTTGGCCTAAACGTTTCTTAGGATAAGCTCAGAGCAAAACCCACTATTTCGTAATTCTCCAGAGAGGCTCTGCTCCGACAAGTTTGGAAAAGAAGGAAAAAAGAAAAGACATAAATAATTATTAAGCCTCTAAATAACAGAACACTTTATGTTTTTATTTACTTAACCTTTATAGCAAACCTGTGTGATATACATTACTGCCTACTCAAAGACATGCTCAGATGAGGAAGCAATCCCCAAGGTCAAACATTTTTTCAGAGGGTACTCAGTGAGTATGGACAATCTCTAAAGCAGTGGTTCTCAACTCAATCAGGGCCACAGACGTTTCTGAGAATCTGGTGACAGATAAAAACTGCTCCATACACACATTTTATAAACAAATTCAGGAGGCCAGGCACCTTTTGAAGCTGAAATCCGACCCTGTAGAAATCAGACCCCACAGCTTCCCTCTTTCTAGACATCCCTGTCTCTCACTGGACATGACTGGGGAGGAGGGAAAGGAAACCAACTAATATTTAAAACACCTATTTTTCTCACTCTAAATTTTTTTCATCTATTGTCTATGTTATTTTATAAATTCCTTATGAATCTTTTTCTACAGAGCAACATGATTTTTTTTTAATCAGAAACCAATTGTAAGAGCAAAAATTAAAATTATTTCAGAAGCTATTCATCAGCCTCCTTTGTTGTTTTCCAGTTTCTGTTCAGTAATCCCACTTCAGAGTATTTATCAAAAAAATATGTGCACTCCCTGTCCATGGCAGCATTAGTCACAATAGCCAAGTGGTGGTGACAACCTAAATGCCCATTGCCAAATGGGCGAACAAAGAAAACGTGGTATATGCATAGAGTAAAATATTATTCAGCCTTTTAAAAAGAAGGATATCTTGTCACATGCTACAACATGAATGAACCTTGAAGACGTTATGCTAATATAGTCTTATCATATAATCTTATAAAGCAAGCGTTATGAACAAACACACACTGTGCGCTTCTGAGAGCTTCCTGAGGGAAAAGTCACAGCCAGTAAGTCAGTGACCAGATAACTAGTTTCTTGAGCTTGATTAATCCAAAACATGAAACACTAAAAAGGAATATTTTGTTTTCTCTTAATCCCTCTACATCCAAAATAACTATCCCCTTTGCTGAAAAAATTGCCTTAGTATCTTGCTTCAAGCTCAAAAATTAATTTTCACAACAAAACAAATTACTCCACTAGAAGACGCTGTCAGCAGCAGGGCCCATGTACCCTGAAAGCCCATTATGAGCTGAACTGTCTCTTCTTTCCAAAATAGGTACAAATAGACTTCTTTTTTATAAATTAATGCAAACGCAGTTTTAAAAGCATCAAGCTACCTTCTTGACTTTGTACATTCTTCTTGGCACATGGGAGATCATGGTCAGAGTCCCTGCTGACTGGTTCCTGAGGAAATCTCTTCCTTCTCACCAGCCACCAGGGTCTTGGCCTGCTTGCCACTGCTTTCCACTAACCAGGAAGGCACTGAGATTTCCCTTAGGCTGAGTAACATTGCACAGATCTCTTCCTAACTATGGGAACCTGACCTCTCTTGCTTTGAGCATTTACTTTAGAAAACTTGCAATTGTGAATACTTTATCTGCCCCATTGAAATGTAAATCTTTTCCCAGGCTCTTGCCAGTTTTATATCCCAGGAATCTCTTTCTCAAGGATCAGGTTGTAGAGGAGGGTATAGGAGGGAAAAATGGTGATGGAAGGATACTTGACTTGGGGTGGTGAACACACAATACAGTGGATGAATGATGTGATGTAGAACTGTGCGCCTGAAACCTGTATAATTTTGTAAACCAGTGTCATAAAAAGGAAAAACGTTAACTCCAGAAACAGTTTTGCTTATGGCTGAAATAAATTTCAGGTAGCAAGTAAATGCTTAATAAAAATTAAGGATGTGGCCTGGCTGGCATGGCTCAGTGGTTGAGCATCGACCTATGAACTAGGTGGTCACAGTTTGATTCCCAGTCAGGGCACGTGCCTGGTTTGTAGGCGTGGTCCCCAGCAGGGAGCATGCAGAAAGCAGATAATCAATGATTCCCTCTCATCGTTGATGTTTCTATCTCTTCATCTCCCTTCTTCTCTGAAATCAATAAAAATATATATTTAAAAAAATTAATGATATGTTTTTGCTGATGTGAAGCAAAGAAAAGAAAAGGATCAGAGCACCATCCTTTTGAAGTGCACTCATCAAGGAAGATAGTGTTCCTGTTCTAGTCTCTGTGAGAGGATAGGAGTCTAATTTTGATAAGTGCCAATAGCAAACATTGATTCCTATAATCACAGATCAACCTCCTCAATAATGTCCTTCAGAACTTTTCAACTAGCTCACACCAGCACTTAAAAACCCTCCCATCTTTTGTTTGAGTGGAGGTGGATTCAATTTCTCTCCTTTATTGCTGTAGCCTTAAAGTCTTCCTTACCAGTCTAACTCTGTTAGGTGTGATTTTTATTTCACACCAGCCCATCTACAGAACTGCCACTAATTACTTCACTTTCTTAAAGGTCTTCTCCCTTAATGTTAGAATCAGAATGAAGGGGTATGATAGGATTAAATTTATTGAAACATAAAGAGATACACTTGAGATAATTTTTAAATGTTAAAAGCCTTTACAAAATTACAGGTAGATCTTCATGCTTCATGTACAGGCACACTGTCAGTACACACAGTATGCAAATATATCAATGCATTAAAGTTTAAAAATAGGCTTAGGAAAAAAGTCAGTAAGGGAGTACAGCAAAATGATAAAAGTCACATCTATGTTGCAAGATAACAAGGAATTTGTCTTTGCTTTTGTAATTGAGCTGTATTTTCTATGAAAATTGCATTTGAGGACCTGAAGGTAGAATACTCCTGGACCATTTTGTTGTGTGAGCCAACAAACTCTCTGTTCGCTTAAGCCAGTTTGATGCAGGTTTTTTTTGTTGTTGTTGTTACTGTTACTACCACTTTCTTCTAAAAAGACTCTTGAGTAGTCTATAGATCAAGGAAAGGACCAACATGATTATGGTGTAAAAGCCAAAGGGAGAATTGAGATATGTGTTGTTGTTCCAACCATGACAAAAGTATTTGAATTGTATATGTATTTTTCCCTTTCTGTGCCTTAGTCTCTTATTGTGCAATACTGGCTTCTATCCTCACAAGTTAACTTGATACTTTTTTATTACTAGAGAATCTATATATATAAAAGCCTAAGCGACTGTTATGACTGGATAACTAGATGACTGGCCAGTAGCTATGACGGGCACTGACCACCAGGGGGAAGACCCTCAACACAGAGCTGCCCCCTGGTGGTCAGTGCGCTCCCACAGCCAACCTCCCATGGCTGGCCAACCCCTGCAGTCCCTCCCCCCAGCTGGCCCTGATCGAGACTGGATGAAATGGTCCCCATCGGCCCCGATCACTGGCCAGGCTAAGGGACCCCACTCATGCATGAATTCGTGCACCGGGCCTCTAGTAACTAATATAAAAAAGAAAGAACACAAAGTCTGTGTATATACAAGCTGTAGCATTTTCTAAACCATAGCCTGGGATAAGTTATCTGACAGAATGTGCCACTTGAAATTGGGACTTTTAGCCATTCTCTCCACATTCCAACCATGTCAATGTGGTTATGATATCTACATTCTCTGGGAAAGTGGGACTTTTCTGAATTATCATTATGAGCAGGCAGCTCAACAGTAGATAAAATATTGGAAAATTATTTGCTGCCTAGGGGATATTTTAGAAATAATTTCTATATATAGGCATTTTATTGGCCTTTTAAAATATATATTATGTCCAGGATGTAGCACATGAGGCACCCAGAGTGCAAAATTCAAAGAGACACTCACTCTCAGGTGCTGACACTGCATGCACATGATCTAAGAGTAAGTGTCTCCTTAAATTTTGCACCCAGGTTGGGAGCTTGCCTCATGCTCTATTTCTATTCAGTTACAGAATTACTGATTATTTTATTTGCTTGTTTAGCCACAGTGTCTTTTCTTTCTATTCTGTTTTTTAATTATAACCCAAGCTGGTTTTTCCCTGTGTAAAGTCTAGTTTTGTTAAGGACCCAACAGGGAAATACATGTGCTGACTCCCTTCTATATAAGACCACAACTTTACAGGTTGAGATAGCATAAAGAAAAAAAGTACAAGTTATGATGGGGACATATGATACAAATTTTTATAAAATAATTTTTATAGGCCAAATATGGAAGATGAGATGTAAAACATGTTTTAAAGGTCTTTAAAAAGATAACATTGACCAAGTGGGGTTGGAGAGAATCTAATGTGTCATTTTGGATTGTTTCTGATTGGTTGTCTGTGAATTTGGACTGCAGTTTTAAAAAGTTAAACTACAACAGGCTCTCTGTGACACAAAATACCTTGTTAATTTAGCACAAGCCATCATCCATTGATGGCACTTTTAGGCCTAAAAGTTTGCATTATAAATGATTGGGAAAACTTGTGTAAAAATCACCCTGAGCTAAAGAGAAGCTCTCAGAGTGATGTCAGAGGAATGGCGGTGTAAAAGTGAAATTTGTCCTTTCCTGCTGAAATTTCAACAAGTTAACAGCTATAATTTAGCAAAGAAATCCCTGCTTATTATATATGCATGCCTGAGAGGCCCACACACTGAAACATCTAAAGGTGGGCAACTAGGAATAAACAGGGAGACGAGAAGGGAGGAAATCCCAGACTGTCCACAGATAGAGCTCTGCACCTGGGAGCTCATGGCATGGCCAACTGGGAGAAAGCCAATGATAGCAGGCTCTTCCTTTGGCTGGGAGGAACAGAAAGCTGTGAGGGGGAAGGAGAGGACCCCAGCAGAGTGGATAGCAAGGGAGCAAACAGTGACTGAGCCAGCAAATGCCTGACAAAACACAGGGTTCTGCCATGCAACTCTCCACCGTCAGACCACCAGTGGTGTTTCAGACAAAGAAATGGAACCCCAGACACCTGCTACTGCTTGAATGCTCAAAACTTGCCTCCCATTGCCCTTGGAGTCAGGTCTAGGAGCATATTATTTGTAAACCAAGAGCTGTTGCAGTAGAACTGCTATTTCCTTCTGTGACTGATCCCCAGGAGTAGTGCTTGGGACAGGACACCACAGAGGTCAGACATTGCCATTCTGGTGAGGGAAAAACAAATGTCACCCCCACACAGCCTGGCTATACTGTCTTACAGAAGCCATGTAGGTTCAAGACTTGGAGACACCAAAGTTAAAAAACCTTGCAATTCAGTGCCATCTACTGGAAAATAATAGAAAGACCTCTTCAGAGATAAATGCATAAGCAAAAAAGAACAGCAAATACCATGAAGAACCACAGCAATGAGGATGACCAGAAAGAAAATGAAAAATCCACAGAAAATAAGCTGGAAAACTGGGAAATCCTTTATAATAAAAGCCTAATATGCCAAGTGTCTGGTCGTCCAGTCAGCCGTTGAACCAATCAAAGTGTAATATGCTAATGATATGCTAAGGCTGCTGAACCGCTCTCTATGACGTGAACTGACCACTAGGGGATAGACACTTCGACTGGTAGGTTAGCTTGCTGCTGGGATCCAGCCAATTAGGACTGAGTGAGATGGGCTGGACATGCTCTGGAGCCCTCCCTCAGTCCCTACCCAGCTGGCCAACCTCCTACATCCTTCCCTGGCCCCAATCGTGCACTGGTGGGGTCCCTTGGCCTGGCCTGAGCCCTCTCTCAATCCAGGACTCTTTGGGGGATGTCAGAGAGCCAGTTTCAGCCTGAAGGCAGAACGACCAGTCGCTATGACATGCACTGACCACCAAGGGGCAGACACAAAATGCAGGAGCTGACCCCTGGTGGTCAGTGCACTCCCACAGAGGGAGCAGCACTCAGTCAGAAGCCAGGCTCACAGCTGGCGAGTGCAGCAGTGGTGGCGGGAGCCTCTCCCGCCTCCACAGCAGTGCCTAAGCCATCAGTCAGACATCCCCCAAGGACTCCTGGACTGTGAGAGGTCACAGGCTGGGCTGAGGGACCCCCCAGAATGCATGAATGTTGTGCACCGGGCCTCTAGTATATAAAAGACAGAGATTCAAGATTTCAGTTCTGAAAATACTCAATGAAATTCAAGAAAATATGACAGGCAATTCAGTGCACTCAGAAAACAAATCAATGAACAAAATGAGTACTTTACCAAAGAGATTGAAGCTTTAAAAATAACCAATCAGAAATTCTGGAAATGAAGCATGTAATTAAAGAAATTAAATTAAAAGTGAACTACTGAGCATGGAAAACAGAACCAATCAGACAGAAGAAAGAGTTAGTGGTATTGAATATAAGAATAAGAAATGACACAGAGGGAAGAAGTGAGAGATCTGAGCATAAAGAAAAATGAAACATCAAGACCTATCTGACTCCATCAGAAAAAGCAATATTAGAATTATAGGTATTGCAGAGGAAGAAGAGAGGGGGCATGGAATGGAGAGACTATTCAAACAAATAGTGGATGAGAATTCCCCAATCTATGGAAAGAACTAGATCCTTGAATCCCAGAAGCAAATAGAAAACCTAGTTACATAAATCCAAAGAGGCCCTTACCAAGCCACTTGGTATTGAAGCTGTCAAGAATTAATGACAAAGAAAAATTCTCAAAGCAGTCAGGGAGAAGAAAGAGGTGACCTACAAAGAAAAACCCATCAGAATTTCACCCGACATCTCAGAAGAAACTCCACAATTCAGAAGAGAGTGGAACCAAATATTCTAATGTCTGAAAAAAGAGAAATTACCAGCCACAAATAATATATCCAGCAAAATTATCCTTTAAATAGGAAGGAGAGATAAAGATGTTCCCAGACAACAGAAGCTGAGGGATTTTATCACCAAAAAACCTCCATTGTAGGGAATACTCAAGGGAGATGTTCTACTTGAAACAAAGATCATAAGGTCACAACATTATGGGTAATATTACCAAAAAACTTACAGCAAAAATAGGGATCAGTTGTGACAACAAAAATATAAAAGGGGTGGGGGTAAAGCTCTGAACTGGCAAAGGAGGATAGAGATCAGATGCACTCAAAAGAAAAAAACAACAACCATGATATATATGCAACTTCATTTTTTATAAACTTACTGATAACCACACACACCCCAAAAAAATCCACAAATCAGTATATATAGCTTTAAAAAAGAGGAAAAATGTATGGATTGCAACCAAACAAAAGCAACAGACAAAAAACATAAAGAAAAGAATGAATGGAGGCACAGAACTACCAGAAAACAAAAGATAAAATGGCTATAGAAAAATCCTCATATATCAATAATTACTCTATATGTAATAAATATAAATGGACTGAATTAACTAATAAAAAGGCAATGTAGCAGAGTGGATCAAAAAACAAACCTAATCATAGGCTGTCTATAAGGGAAATATTTAACCTGCAAAGAAAAAGGTAGATTCAAAGGAAAAGGGTGGAAAATAATTCTTCAAGCAAGTAACATCTACAGAAAAGCAGAAGTCATGCTTATATATGACAAAATATATTTCAAGATAACAAAGGTAATAAGAGGCAAAGATGGACAATTTATAATGATAAAGGGAACAATACATTAAGAAAACATAACACTTATTAACATATACGCATCCAACCAGGAAGCACAAAAATATATAAAACAACTACTCACAGAAGTAAGGGAGAAACAGATCAAAACACAATCACAGTTAGGGACCTTAATACTCCATTGACAGCTTTAGACAGATCAACCAAACAGAAAGTCAATAAAGAAGTATCACCCTTAAATGAAACACTAGACCAGATTGACATTTACAGAACCTTTCATCCCCAAATACCAGATTATACCTTTTTCTCCAGTGCACATGGAACATTCTCAAGGATAGACCATATGATGGGTCACAAAACTAGCATCAACAAATTCAAGAAGATTGAAATTATACCAAGCATATTCTCTGACCACAATGCCTTGGAATTAGAAATCAACTGCAAAAAAGAAGTAAAGAAACCCCCCAAAAAGTGGAGATTAAACACCATACTACTAAAAAATGACTGGGTCAAAGAAGAAATAAAAGATGAGATCAAAAGATATATATAGAGAAATGAGAATGACAATACAACATATCAAAACTTCGGAGATGCAATAAAATCAGTAATAAGAGAGAACTTTATATAATTACAGGCCTATTTCAAGAAACAAGAGAAATCCCAAGTCAACAAACTATCACATCTTAAGTGCTAAAAAAAGAAGAAAAGCAACCCAAAGTCAGCAGAAGAAAGGAAGTAATAAAAATTAGAGCAAAATTAAATGAAATAGAGAACAAAGAGACTATACAGAAAATCAATAAAACAAAGAGCTGATTCTTTGAAAGATTAATGAAATTGACAAAACCCTGGCTAGATTCATTAAGGAAAAAAGGGGAAAACCCATATAAACTAAATCAGAAATGAGAGAGGAAAAGTCACCACAGGATCACAGATATACAAAGGATCATTATATATTATGAAAGACTTTATGCCACCAAATTTAATAACCTAGAAGAGATGGATAAGTTCCTAGAAATATATAACCTTCCTAGACTAAATCGTGAAGATTTGGAACATCTAAATAAACCACTCAATAGTGAGCAAATTGAAACAACCATCAAAAATCTCCCCAAAAAATAAAAGTCCAGGACCAGATGGCTTCACCAGTGAATTCTACCAAACGTTCAAAAAAGATTTAAAACCTATCCTTCTCACACTCTTCCAAAAAATTGAAGAATATTTCCTAAAACATTCTATGAGGCCAATATAACCCTGTTACCAAAACCTGTCAATTATCACACACACACACACACACACACACACACACACACACTACAGACAAATATCTATGATGAACACAGATGCAAAAATCCTAAACAAAATACTAGCAAATCAAATACAACAGTACATCCAAAAAACAATACATCACAATCAAGTGGGATTCATTCCAAGGGCAAAAGAATGGTTCAACATAGCCAAATCAATCAATGTAATACACCAAATTAATAAAAGAAAGGATAAAAATCATATGATCTTATCAATAGATGCATAAAAGCATTTGATAAGATACAGCATCCATTTATGATGAAAACCCTCAATAAAATAGAAATAGAAAGTACCTCAACATAGTAAAGACCATCTATGATAAACCCTCAGCTGAATATCATACTGAATGGTGGAAAACTGAAAAATTTTCCTCTAAGATCAGGAACACTCTCCCCACTCTTATTCAACATAGTGCTGGAAGTTCTAGCCAGAGCAATACAGCAAAAGAAATAAATAAAAGGCATCCAATTAGGGAAGGAAGAAGTAAAAGTGTCACTTTTTGCAGATGACTTGATTCTGTATATAGAAAACTCTAAAGACTCCATAAAAAAAAACTATTAGAAACAATGAACCAATACATTCAAATGGCAGGATACAAAATCAATGTGCAAAAATCGTGGTCTTCCTGTATATTAACAACATAACTTCAGAAAAAAAAAATGAAAGAAAATTCCTTTTGCAATTACAACCTAAAGAATAAAATACCTAAGAATAAACTTAACAACAAACATGAAAGACCTATATACTGAAAATTACAAAGCATTATGAAAACATATTGAAAAAGACACAACAAAATGGAAAAATATTCTGTGTACATGGATTGGAGGAATCAACATAGTTAAAATGGCCATATTACCCAAAGCAATATACAGATTTAATGCAATCCCCATTAAAATCCCAATGTCATTTATTAAAGAAATAGAATGTGAAATCATCAGATTTGTATGGAACCACAAAAAACCCTGAATAGCTAAAGCAATCCTGAGAAAAAAGAATGAAGCTGAAGGTATCACGTTACCTGACTTCAAATTATACTACAGAGCTGCAATAATGAAAACAGCATGGCATTGGCAGAGAAACAGACACACAGATCAATGGGACAGAATAGAGAGCCCAGCTTTAAAACCATCTATCTAAATAATAGAGGAATATGCAAATTAGCCAGGATGCCATAACATTACAACCGAACAGCAGGGACCTGAGGCTGCATGGCACCTGGCTGGGGCTAGGGACCTCAGGCCAAGCCCCTCCACCCTCCAGGGCTTGACAGGAACCTCAGGCCACACCCTGCTCCAGCACTGGACCAGGGGATCTCAGGCTGCACCCCCTGCCCAGCAGGGCTTGATGGGGGACCTCAGGCCACGCCCTCCACCTGGCGGGGCTTGAGAGGGGACCTCAGGCCATGCCCCTGCCCTGGCACCAGGCCAGGGCACCTGAGGCTGCACCCCCCACCTGGAGTGCTTGCCTGGGGTGGGGCCAGTGGGTCTGGATCTCACCCAATGGGGGTGGGGCCAGCCAGGTCTAAGTCTCCTGCGTTTTCGAAGTGCATGCGGGTGGTGGACGGGGACTTGACTCTAGGTCCCGCGGCACACCCCAGACTCTGACAGGAGGGAGATTTTCATGTACATTTTATTAATTCTCTTTCATCTCTGACACTTCTATTATAGATAAAGGGCAAATAGCAATATTAAAATATTTCCTCTAATTAATTCCCTCTTAATGTTCACAAATTTCATGCATATATATCTATATAAATAAAAATGTAAATGTTCGTTTGTTCAAAATCTTAAATTTCCGAAAGTTCTTTACCAATTGCTTTGAAATTTTGACACAACGTTGCATTCAAATACGCACATGATTTTATATACCTTATACCTACTATTATATAAATGTCACACCTGTGACAGGTAAAAACATGCTTTTTTGAAAAACAGCGCCATCTGTTGGACGTAAAAGCAACACACACAATACTAAATATTTTACGCTTCCATTTCAATGTTTCCGATTTACGATCCATTCCAAATTTCCAATTTTACGATTCCATTTCAATGTTTATAATGATTGAAGATTTGTGCCTAGAAATGGCGAACAAAGTTCTCAATCAATTGGGAATGCCATCACTGAATCAATCTACATTGTTCGATGTAGAATTGCGTCGTGAACAAAATTACAACACTGGTGATCTTTTGTCGTATGTGCAATCAAATATTCCTAAGCTAACGCTTGAGCAAAAAGGCATTTATGATCAAACTAGTAGCCCGTTTGCACGAAGATTCGTGCAATAGACCTTCATTCACCTGGCTGCCTGCACCAGTTTTCTGCCGGCACCGGGGACCCAGGCCTTGGCTGTGGCCACCGCCTTCTACCTTCTTTCAGGGTCCCGGTGCCTGCAGAAAACTGGTGCAGGTGAAAACTGCACCCTAGCGTCCCTGTGACCCGATCGCAGGAGCGAGCCGACCCCCCAGGTCTGCTCGCTCCTGCGATCGGAGCAGGCACCCGGCTGGCGCCCAAGGCCCGGAAAGCCCCGGGCGGCTTCCCGGGCCTTGGGCCCCGCCCGCATCCCAGCGTCCCTGTGACCCGATCGCAGGAGCCGGTTAGGCTGGCTCCTGTGATGGGAGCAGGTGCTTCCCTGCAACGGTTTCCTGGTGGGCGTGGTTGATGGGCGTGGCTTGGTTGGTGGGCGTGGCTTGGGCATAGCGAAGGTGCGGTCAATTTGCATATTTGTCTATTATAAGGTAAGATAATGCAAACCATCAATAACGGGGTTGGAGAAATCTTCTTCTTAGATGCACCAGGAGGAACTGGTAAAATGTTCCTAATTAGATTGATTCTGGCAGCAATTCGATCCCAAAATGACATAGCCTTAGCTCTTGTGTCATCCGGAATAGCTGTGACATTGCTACCAGGTGGAAGAACTGCTCATTCCGCTTTGAAATTGCCATTGAACATGCAATTCATTGAAACTCCCACGTGCAACATTTCCAAAGCATCCAGCATGGCAAAAGTATTGCAGAAATGCAAACTTATTGTTTGGGATGAATGCACAATGGCACACAAAAAATCGCTCGAGGCTCTTGATCGATCATTGCAAGATTTGCGTGGAAACATCAGACTATTTGGGAACGCATTAATATTGCTTGCAGGAGATTTCAGGCAAACATTACCTGTAATTCCTCGATCGACACCAGTGGACGAAATAAATGCTTGCCTGAAATATTCTACTTTGTGGCGACACATAAAGACATTAAAATTAACTACAAATATGCGTGTCCAGCTGCAAAATGATCCATCAGCTGAGATATTCTCACATCAATAGCTGGAAATTGGGAACGGAAAGGTGCCAGTTGATCTGACCTAAGGACGAATTTCATTGCCTCATAACTTCTGCAATTTAGTGACGTCAAAAGAAGAATTGGTTGAAAAAGTATTTCCCAATATTCAAACCAATTATAAGAATCACGATTGGCTAAGTGAACGAGCTATTATTGCAGCCAAGAACAAAGACGTCTATGAACTTAACAATATTATTCAGTCTAACATTCAAAACGAGGCAGCCACATACAAGTCCGTCAACACTGTTATGGAAGCAGATGAAGCGGTTAATTATCCAACAGAATTTGTGAATTCACTCGATCTGCCAGGGATGCCACTGCACATACTGCAATTGAAAATCGGTGTGCCAATTATCATGTTGCGAAATATCAACCAGCCAAAGCTTTGCAACGGCACGTGGCTTGCAGTAAAAAAATTAATGAGCAACGTCGTAGAAGCAGCAATCTTGACAGGACCTTTCAAAGGTGAAGATGTTCTCATTCCTCGCATTCCTATGATTCCAACGGATATGCCATTTCAATTTAAGAGATTGCAATTCCCAATTCGATTGGCGTTTGCAATCACCATCAACAAAGCTCAGAGCCAATCTTTAGAATTGTGCGGTTTAGATCTAGACACGGATTGCTTCTCACATGGACAATTATAAGTTGCGTGTTCTAGAGTCGGCAAACCAGACAGTCTCTATATCTGCACAGACAATGGAACAACAAAAAATATTGTATACCCACAAGCATTGTGAAATTAAACATATTAGAAATGTGTGCTTTCTTTTTTCTTTCTTTTCCATTTAACCAGACTGAGCCACAGCAACGTGTGGCCGGGAACAACTAATATATATATATATATATATATATATATATATATATATATATATATATATTTTTTTTTTTTTTTTTTTTGACAGATAATTTTCAAAAAAGATGCCAAAAACACACAATGGCTTAAAAACAGTCTCTTCAATAAATGGTGCTGGGAAAACTGGAAAGTCAGATGCAAACGAATGAAACTGGATTACAGTTTGTCCCCATGCACAAAAATTAATTCAGAATGGATCAAAGACCTAAATATAGGGTCCAAAACAATATGTTACAATTAGAAAATATAGGTACCAAACTTATAGATCTTGGTGGTAGAGAACATTTTATGAGCTTGACCCCAAAGGCAAGGGAATTAAAGGCAAAAATAAATGAATGGGACTATCTATAATAATAAAAGTGTAATATGCTAATTAGACTGGAAGTCCTTCCCAGACGAAGCCAGGGCTGCGAGGGAAGCCTGGGTCCCGGGTGCCAGAGGGAAGCTGGTGCTGGCAGCCAGGGGAAGGAAGGCCTACTCTTGCACGGATTTCGTGCATGGGGCCTCTAGTATCAAACTAAAAAGCTTCTGCACAGCAAAAGAAACTGACAAGAAAACAAAGAGGCAGCCAACCAGATGGGATATGATATTTGCAAACAGTAGCTCTGACAAAGGTTTAATTTCCAAAATATATAAAGAACTCATACAACTCACCAAACAAACAACCCAATCAAAAAGTGGGCAGATGGCCTGAAAATACACCTCTCCCAAGAAGACATACAAACAGCCAATAGCTATATGAAAAGATGTTCAACCTCACTGGCAATTAGGGAAATTTAAATCAAAACTATAATGAATAACACCTCACATCTGTTAGAGTGGCCATTATCAACAAGACAGGCAATAACAAGTGGTAGAGATGTTTTTGGAAAAGGGGAATACACATTCACTGCTGGTAGAGATGTAGACGGTACAACCACTATGGAAAGCAGTCTGGTGATTCCTCAAAAAATAGAGAATAGAGCTACCATATGACCCAGCAATACCTCTCCTGTGTATATACCCAAAAAACCCAAAGTCATATATTTGCAAAGATGTATGCACCCCTATGTTCATTGCATCATTATTTATGTATGCTTGTATAGAAACAAGCAATAGAGGACTGGATAAAGAAGATATGGTACATTTACACAATGGAATACTACTCAGCCATGATAAAGGATGAAATAGTACCACTTGCAACAACATGGATGGACGTTGATAACATGAAATAAGTCAGCCAGAAAAAGCTAAGAACTATATGATTTCACTCACATGTGGGATAGAAAACTGAACACAAACAGCAGTGTAGTGATTGCCAGAGTGAAGGGGGTCCTAATATAGGGTGACAGAAGATTTGACTTTGGGTGATAGGCACATGGTGCAATATACAGGTCTTGTAACATAGAAACCCACACCTGAAACCTATATGTTCATGTTGACCAATGTAACCCCAATCATTTAATAAATAAATATTTTATAAAAAGAAAAGAGAATCTCTCAGATATTAAACCTTTTTAAAAAAGATGATACAATAAGCATGTTTATGAAACATACTGATGGATTTTCTTTAAAAAAATGTATTTTATTGATTTTTTTACAGAGAGGAAGGGAGGGATATAGAGAGTTAGAAATATCAATCAGCTGCCTCTTGCATACCTCCTATGGGGATGGATGTGCCCGCAACCAAGGTACATGCCCTTGTCCGGAATCGAACCTGGGACCTTTCAGTCTGCAGGCTGACATGCTATCCACTGAGCCAAACCAGTCAAGGTGAATTATCTTTTTAACAGGACACATTTTACATCTCTGTAAGGGCCTGCTACATAGGTGTTAGGTCTGCAATGTGGGGTGGCTGCCACCAGGAAACATGAGTCCCCTAAGAACTAATCAGGTACAGATAGCATGATATTAATGAACATGGAGTTAGGAATTGGGGAGTCTTTTATTAAAAAGCCAGCAGAAAAGAAACTCACAACTTACCACATTTACAAAATGAAATGTAAATTTATGGTTAACTTGTAAAGAATTGTATGTATACACATGATGGTATTACCAAAATTATAAGTGTTAGTTATAATCATTTTCATCATCATCATCACTTTGGCTTTTCTTCCCTACCAGGCTACATTGAAAATAAACTTCCTTTAAAACTAAATTGTTAGAGGGGAGCATTTAGAATCTGTCCATTGGAAGCATGCACTACTCTTGGGCTTTGTTTCTGGCTCTCTGGAACTTTACAGATTGTTTTTAGGACTGCTCAAAACCAGCAGGCAAGGTTGTTCCCCTAAGTGCAAGACATTAGCTCTAAATAAAGTACATTTGAAAACCTGTATAGTTTGCCATGGAATAAAAAGGTTCATTTGGGTTCTTGTTCCTTTGTACAAGTCACACATCTGGAAACTAAGGCAAATGAATCCTGCTTTAATTTGATCACAAAAGACCACAGCCCTCAATGCCCTCTGCATTCAGACACTGACTTATCCGAGTCATCGGGTATCCAGTTCCTGCGTAAAGCTGAGGTGGAGAAGTGATATTCTGAGAATCTTGTAGAAGGCTGCCCAACAGTCTCTTTCTCCTTGTTTTCCTAGGACCTAGGTGGTCTTCTTCCTCATACAGAGTTACCCGGCTTCATATCTACAGAAAGGTCAATTCTCAAGGGACCAGTCCCATGTTGATTGTAATTCAGTAGCCCCATCCACTGAGAGATCAAGAAGTGGCAGCTGTATGTGGATTCCAGCAACAGAGAGGAATTGACAGGACTACTCCAGCCATGAAGACAGAAGAGAAGCAGTCCAGAGATTGAAGACGCTGATGTGGCCTTCCCATACTAGCAGTTAGCAGCTGTGCATCTCTGCAGGTTGCCCAGGACCAAACCAGAGAGAGTCGGACCTGCATTACCACCATTTGTCCACCATCCAGAACTGTAATGCCAGTGCTGACATGTACACGTAAGGAACTGTTGGACATTGAAATTGGGTCTCAAAAGAACTGTTGGCCCAGAAAGAAACTCACTACACACTGATTCATTTGCCTGTCACCATAACCATTATTGCTTGTCTCATTTTCGGTTCTTATAAGTGTATTTCTAATAGCACATGATCTCACTCATCTAGGGGAAATAATGAACAACATAGACTGATGAACAAGAACAGACCCAGAAACAAGGAGGCATGGATCAGACTGGCGGGCCTCAGAGGGAGGGTAGGGAAGGATGGGGGTAAAGGGGAGAGATCAACCAAAGGACTTGTGTGCAAGCATATGAGCCTAACCAGCGGTTAAGGACAACAGGGGGGTGGGGGCATGCGTGGGGAGGGGTTTGGGATGGGAATGGAGGGATGAGGACAAATATGTGATACCTGTTTGGCGACAGCCAGGCAAAATGTGAGAGCTGCTTTGGCAGCCTCACTTTCCCTCAGTCCTTTCCCCAACTATTGGTTCTCCCCTCTGTGCCCACATAAGTGTCTTAAAATAAAATCACATTACTGTTAACGAAATCCTGTCACACAATGTCTGTGCACTCCTCTAAAGTAGATGAGGTGCCCAGTACAATTGCCTTTCTGCAGATGAGATGTTCAGGTTTGGCAAGGTAAAGCCTCAGATCCTCGACAAGAACTTGAGCATGATTTCAACTGGGGGCCACTTCCATACACTTCAAGAAGGCTGAGGCTGTCAGAGAGTCCCCCATTCTTGTCCTAGCAGCACCATTCCACATGCTCCGTACTAAGTCCCAAATCACAATTTCCTAATGCCTCCCCTGCCCCTAAATCTTTTCATTTTTATCTTGTTGATTAAAGTTTGGCAAACCCCTCTGCCTTCAGATTTATAGTGTAGGTTATTATAATAATTTTCCAATTTAACGTAGATGAAATTTCACTGGTAGTTAATTTACTTGGTTCCACACAACCATAGCTCTGATGTGAAGTCACACCGTATATTTCATTTGAACTATCTTTTCGAGAGGAGTTTGAATCGTCTCATGTTACGTCGGGAAAGACCCTCAGACGCCCAGGCTTCCTTCTCTGGGTGTTTACTGCCACTCCTGGAAAAATTCATCCTGTAATGTGCCTTGGCCCTCTTGTGCAGGCTACTTGGTGGAAGCCTAAACCGTGGTCGTTCCATACTCTAGACACACGGGGGCGCAAGACCGCAGCCGCCGCCGAGAAGGCAGCGAGGCGACGCTCTTGCCTTGACGACGCATACGTGACCACGTCCTGAGAGCCAAGCTCTCGGACTGGAAAGGGAGGGTCTCACGTGACCAGCGTAGGGCCGCTGCCTAGGAAACGCGGCGCGGGTAGGGGATGCTCCGGGACACCATGCTGTGCACCAGAAGGTTGGGCGGCCTTACAGCCCGGGCGTCGGCTCTGCTGCCCGGGCGATCGCGCCTGGGAGGCTTCGGAGTCGGGCTCCGGGCCCGAAGGGTCAGCACCGGCTGGTCTCCAGTGGGTGCCGCCTTCAATGTCAAGCCCCAGGGCTTCCGCCTGGACTTCGGAGAGCGCCGGGTGAGCGGCGCGGGCGCGGGCTCGGGCTCGTCTGTTTACGGGGAGAAGCTGGCCCTCTTCCCCGTGGGGGGCGGAGGAGGACAAATGCTGCGGGGTCGGGAGGAGAAGGGCAGAGAACCCGCGTGATACCGGAAGTTGTTTGCGCGCTTGGCGACCTGCTGGTCACCGCTCTTAGGGTCTGGGTTAGAGGGGGCGGGCGGGTTTTAGTGGTCCCCTCACCAAAGTCTGGGTCCTGGGACCTACCTCTGTGTGAACCCCCTGCTCCACGGGAAGTTAAAATGGTTCATCTTGCAAGTGAATTCCGCCCTCCAGTGCCATCCTCTCCTCACACCGAGCCCAGCCCACACTAAATTCACTTTCGCTCCAACCCTACACCTGTGCCCGAGAGGCCTCGCCCCGTGAGTTCACACTCGGTGACACATTCCTTTCGCAGGGACACACATGCCTTCAGTTCTGTCACTAGTAATTGGTGCATGAAATTCCATTAACTTTTCTCAAAGCTTTGGGCTCTCTTGTGGTTCTGTGTGTGTGTGTGTGTGTGTGTGTATGTGTGTGTGTGTGTTTGGGTCAAAAAAAAAAAAAAGCTGTTGAAAAGAAGTCAATTTCCCATGGTGCCGTGGAGTTGTTCACATTGATTTCTTCCTTCGGGAAATTACTGACTGAATTCTTTGGTTTCTATTAATTTCTATATCCCTGCTGCCCAGCATGGTGTCTGGCTTCCGTAGTCAATAATATTTGTTGAATGGCTGAATTAAAGGTGAATGGAAGGCAGGGTTTAAAGGGACTTACCCGATGCCTGTTATACTTACTTTACTTTTGTGGATTTTGTCAGTTTTAGGTTTTACTTTTACCTTTATTATTTCTTTATTATGCCATTAACTTTTATATAAAGTGAAGTCTAGAATATTGTTGCAGTAAATTTAGTGATGTTTTTATTTTATTTTATCTCCTTAATTAGCTTTGTCTATTTTCAAATTTTTGCATGAAATGTGCCACACTAACTTCCATACAAGAAAATAAAAATGTTGATATTAACAATTGGTGTGTGGAGAACTACCTGTAAGTTCTGAGCAGAAAGACGTGAAGCGTAAGGTTGATTTGGGGTGGATGAAATAGAACTAATTTTAGCTTTGTTTTCTTTTGTACCTCATGGTTTTAAGTACTGAAACCAGATACTCAAATTTATGAATTAGTTTTTGATTGAAAAAAAAGTTTGTATTACCATAACTCAGTGGTCGGCAAACTGTGGCTCGCGAGCCACATGCGGCTCTTTGGCCCCTTGAGTGTGGCTCTTCCACAAAATACCCCGTGTGGGTGCGCACGTACAGTGAGATTGAAACTTCGTGGCCCGTGCACAGAAGTCGGTTTTTGGCTCTCAAAAGAAATTTCAGTCGTTGTACTGCTGATATTTGGCTCTGTTGACTAATGAGCTTGCCGACCACTGCCATAGCTTAGAGTCTGAGATTCAGAATTCCCAAGGGTAGCATGAAGAGGTGTACATGGAAGTAGAACTAGCCTGTGCTTGACTCAGATGAAATCAGGATAAAGATAAAGTTTATATAAGGTTCTGATTCTACTCTGCCTCCGGCTATTTTCATTTTCTTTAATTTCTTAGTATCATTTGAAGAGAGGTCAACAACTTAACTGCTTTCCTACAGAAACAGTAGGCCTTACCAGGCCTGAAAGTTTTACCTCCTGTTCTTCCCCAACATCGTCATGTTAAGCACCTACAGAGTTAATTTACAAAGTTCAGCAGGTGCTCCATTAACTTGATTCATTCCAGGTCCCTGTGTTTTAGGCACTATGTTGGGCAGCTGGTTAAAACGATGAAGGGCAGGGCTCTACCTCTAGAGCTTGACGTCTATGGAGAGAAGACTTCCGCTATACAGAAGTATGGAGAAAGTGTGGGCTCTAGAGGAGTAGGGGGGAACCCATTCAACTTCTGATTTTCCCAAAATCAATTAGTGACCTCAACCTTTTTCTTCACCTCTTCAGTGTGTCTCCTTATCTGTAAACAGTTAGTGGTAGTTCCTGCTCTGGAATGGTGTCATTTAAGTGAGAGACTTGTATAAAGTACACCGTTCACTGTTAGGCATGAAGTAGATAAAGTGGATGTGTGCTTCCCCCCCTGCCTTCCTGAGTGCTAAAATAAGTGTGGTTGAACTGGTCCAAAGATAAGATTGTGCCCATTACATTAGTGATTTTGTCTTTATAAAGATATTTAAATGCTTTTGGAAACTATAAAACTTGCTGCAAGTTTCAGCCTATGACTTGGTTTAACATGATTATTAAGTCTTTCTGAAATATCTGTGTGCTTGATTAATCAACTCATTGTCCCTAATTTATAATTGTGGAATAATTGGGGTTTTGTACTGGACCTCACTAGATGCCAGACAGTGTTTAAAGGACTTATATATTTTTTCTAACCTAGTACCTGTATGCATGCTGTGAGATATGTATTGTCATCCCCATTGTGCTTAAAGAGAAAATTTAGGCCTAGGAGGAGAAAGAAGCTGGCCAAATCACACAGCTAGTAATGACTATAGCTAATATCTATGATATCTTATCTGTATGCCAGGTACTCTTAAAATGTTTTGTTTTGTTTTTAACATGTATTATCTCATTTGATTTTTGTAACCACTTTATTAGTTAGATTCCGTAGTAGTGGCATAGCTTGATTTTCAACCCATATTTTAATTGATATTTTTATAAATAATTTAAAAATGAAGAAAAACACTCTTAAAACATGGAAG
This sequence comes from Eptesicus fuscus, assembly GCF_027574615.1. Lineage (NCBI taxonomy): Eukaryota > Metazoa > Chordata > Mammalia > Chiroptera > Vespertilionidae > Eptesicus > Eptesicus fuscus. The sequence goes on along the minus strand of NC_072480.1, from coordinate 8,417,994 downwards.
AATGTGAAAGTGATTCTGTGATCACAGATATAATCTATACCAGTGGTCGGCAAACTCATTAGTCAACAGAGCCAAATATCAACAGTACAACGATTGAAATTTCTTTTGAGAGTCAAATTTTTTAAACTTAAACTTCTAACGCCACTTCTTCAAAATAGACTCGCCCAGGCCGTGGTATTTTGTGGCAGAGCCACACTCAAGGGGCCAAAGAGCCGCATGTGGCTCACGAGCCACAGTTTGCCAACCACAGATCTATACTAATAAAAAGGTAATATGCTAATTAGACCAGGTCAACCAGACATCTTCCAGGCGTCCGGTCCTCCTTCCAGACAAAGCCATGGTGGCAGGGGCTAAGGCAGAGGGATTAGGGGCAATCAGGCAGGAAGGCAGAGTGGTTTGGGGCAATCAGGCAAGCAGGCAGGTGAGCCGTTAGGAACCAGGTGTCCCAGATTGCGAGAGGGATGTCTGACTGCCGGTTTAGGCATGGTCCCGCAGGGATTGGGCCTAAACTGGCAGTCGAACAACCTCCGAGGGATCCCACATTGGAGAAGGTGCAGGCTGGGCTGAGGGACCCCCACTCTGGTGCACCGGGCCTCTAGTAATCATATAATAGACCAACAAAACCCAAGATTTTCTTTATGAAAAATAGTATTTATACATACCAAAAAGTAATATTTTTGGTAATAAATTGGAAATATTCGTTGCATTTCAGGGTCTTTTTGGAGTTCCTGAGCTCAGTGCCCCAGAAGGATTTCGTATTGCACAGGAAAACGCCTTGAGAAAGACAGATTTGCTGGTGGCGCGTGCGTGTTCCACTCCACCTGGGCCACAGACTGTGCTCATCTTTGACGAGCTCTCTGATGCCTTGTGCAGGGTGGCTGACTTGGTAAGATTTGGTGTTAAGACTTGTAAATCCCTTTCTAAAATTCAAAGTTTATTAGGTTTAATATAAGACTGCAAGGTTAAAAATGTCTGAACTATTTGACAGCTGTTATGTGTAATTTGTTATAGTGAAGTATGTCATTAAGAATGGGGAAATGTGTAGGAAATTGTGATATTTAGAACTTGTAATTTAACATGTATATTTAAGAAAATATACATGTAATATGTAATAAAAGAATGATCACTCATATGTCAAAGTTTTTTTTGTATGACCAAGATTCTTTTTTTAAAACCATTTAAAATTTTTTTCAATTACAGTTGACATAGATATTATATTAGTTTCAGGTGTATACCCCAGTGATTAGCTTAAGTGATCATCCTGAAAAATCTCATACCTATCTGACACCATACATAGTTATTTGAATATTATTGACTATATTCTCTCTGCTATGTTTTATATCCCCAAGACTACACTATAACTAATTTGTATTTGTACTCCTTAATCCCTTTACCTTCTTCACCCATCCTTCTAATCCCCCTCCCATCTATCAGCCATCAAAATGTTCTCTCTTTCTATGAGTCTGTTTCTGTTCTGCTTGTTTATTTTGGATTTTTAGATTCAATTGTTGATAGGTATATATTTATTGCCATTTTATTGTCTATATTTTGTATCTTTTTTTTCTTCTTCTTAAAGAAGACTTTAATACTTCATGTAATACTGGTTTGGTGGTGATGAATTCCTTTAGCTTTTTCTTGTCTTTATCTGACCTTTAATTCTAAATGATAGCTTTGCTGGGTAGAGTAATCTTGGTTATAGGTCTTTGGTTTTTATCACTTTGAATATTTCTTGCCACTCACTCTGGCCTGCAAAGTTTCTATTGAGAAATCAGCTGACATCTTATGGGCACTCCCTTGCTGCTTTTCCCTTGCTGCCTTTAAGATTTTCTGTTTATCTTTAACCTTTGGCATTTTAATAATGATGTATTGTGGTGTCAGCCTCTTTGGATTCATCTTGTTTGGGACTCTGTGTGCTTCTTTGACTTGTATGTCTGTTTCTTTCACCAGGTAAGGAAAGTTTTCTGTCATTATTTTTTCAAATAGATTTTCAATTTCTTGTTCTCTCTCTTCCTTTGGCACCCCATGATGTGAATGTTGGTATGCTTGAAGTTGTCCCAGAGGCTCCTTATACTATTTTCATATTTTTGGATTCTTTTCTCTTTTTGCTGTTCTGATTGGGTATTTTTTTTGCTTCCTCATATTCCAAATTGCTGATTTGATTCTCGGCGTCCTCTACTCTACTGTTGATTCCCTGTAAATTATTCTTCATTTCAGTTTGTGTATGCTTAATTTCTGACTGGCCCTTTTTCATGTTGTTGATGTGCTCACTAAGTTTCTTGAAGTTCTCACTAAGGTCCTTAAAGTTCTCAAAGCTCTTGAAGTTCTCAGTAAGTTCCTTGAGCATCCTTATAAACACTGTTTTGAACTCTGCATCTGGTAATTTGCTTGCTTCCATTTCATTTCATTCTTTCTCTGGAGTTGTTTTCTGTGTGTTTTTTTTTTTCATTTGCGACATGTTTCTTCGTCTTGGCATTTTGGCTGTTCCCCTGAATTTGGTTCTGTGTATTAAGTAGAGCTGCTATGTCTTCTGGCCTTGGTAGAGTGCCCAGTGGATCAGCTTCCCCAGTCACTTGAGCTGGGCACTCCAGGTGCACCCCTGCGTAGGCTGTGTACACTGTCCTGTTGTAGTTAAGCCTTGATTGCTGGAAGGGATTGACATCCAGACCAGTTGGCTGCAGCTACAGTGGAAGAGCTGCTGTGCATGAGCTGACCCTATGGAGCAGGACTTGCTTCAGTGAGACTTTGATTGTGTCATTCATGGAGGTGGTAGGGTTGTAATCTGATGTGGTCTGAAGCTGACCACCAGGTGCACTGGCTCTGGGGCCTCCTGGGAGATGCAAAGTCAGCTACTGCCTGTGCCCTGCCTGGGGGCATCCGGCACAAGCTACAGTGATCTGCAGATGTCTGGTACTTGTGTTGGGCTTGAAGGTTCCCAGGAGAGGTCAAGCTGTGAACCAGTCATATATAAAAGCCACTGGACACAGCTTGGGTGGGCCTGCAAATTGGGTGGGATCGGGGTCTCAGGGAATCACCAGGGTTGGGCAAACAGTGTGAGCCAGGCTAATGGAGTCTTAGGTATGGTGCCTGCCTGTGGGCTCTGTGTGGGGGGAGAACTCAGCAAAGGACAATGGCCTCTTCTAGCACTTTTGTCTGGGAGAGAGCTGCCCCACCAGCTGTTGTCCTGATGCCAGACAATGTAGTTCCTCCCCCATATGTCCCTGGTTCCTTTCAAGCTGTTGCCCCAGTGCTGGAGCTCAGAGTGAGTGAGTCCGAGTAAGTCTGTGCACAGGACCTTTTATAGGACTGGCTGGGATTCCAGCCGCCTCCGTCTTTCTCAGCCAAAAACCTTGCTGGTTTTTACAGCCTGAAGATATGGGGACTTCTCTTTCAGGCACTGGATACCTGGGCTGAAGGGTCTGGTGTGGGGCTGGGACCCCTAGTCCTCAGAGGGAACCTCTGCAGCCAAGATATCTCTCCCAATTAAAACACTGCCACACGTGTTTGGGACCAGCCCATTCCATGCCTTCACCCTTCTTACCAGTCTTGATGTGACTTCTTTAATTCCCTAGTTGTAGGACTTCACTCAACCAGATTTTAGGCGGTTCTGAGTGATGTTTGTTCTGTAGTTTAGTTGTAATTTTGATGTGGTTGTAGGAGGAGGCAAGTACCATATTTACCTACATTGCCATCTTCCATGACCAAGACTCATTCTTTATGAAAACTTCTACCAAAATTTTAATAAAAATTTATCTGTTTGTTTACAATAAAATTAATCTTATAAAGATCAGTTTTTATAAACCTTTTAAGGAATGAATTTTGTAATTAAAAGTAAGGTTTTAACATCAAACTGATTATATTAAATTTTTTTTCTTAATATTTTGAAGTTGAAATAGAAGTGTACCTAGGTTTCTTTAAGCACAAAACCCATTGCTGAGCAGAAGGCATGATTTTGTCAGCCCAAGAGAATCATGTCTTGATTAGTCATATATATGAAGGTGATTATAGTGGTGCACATGATGCAAAATCGTGATCACTCTTGCTGCTGTCTACTTGGTATTGGATTGTACATAGCTCTTTCTTCACATTCACTTAACATTGAGCCAGGCTTTGTAATAGGCACTAGAAATACAGTCATGATTAAGACAGAACCAATCTCTGACCTCATGGAGCATTATAGTGTTAACTTGTTTTTAAATCTCACTAAGCACCAGCCTGTGATAACCACTTTACCTGGATTAATTGATTTAACCTTCTCACCATATCTAATTTTCAGATGAGGAAAGAAAGGCACTAAGGTTAAATGATGTGTCCAAGGTCAACTAGCCAGTAAGAAGTTGGACTGTGAGTCCAGCTAGTCTGGTTGAAGAGCTCATGTTCTTACCTGCTGTTCTCTACCCTCCTGGGGGCTGGCTGGCTGCTTAGATCTGATGAAACCTTACCCGGAGAGGTTGGAAAGTTGGTTAGCCTTCCCATAATTTAAAAAAGTATTTATTTATTTATTGTAAAAATTATCATATAGTAACATTGACTTCTTGAGGGGAGGGTGGTACAGTTCTATGAATTTAACTCATTTTTCATGTAGCCACCACCACAGAGTATGAAAATATTCTGTCACTCCAAAAAAGCTCCCTTTAATAATTACACCATCACCCCCACCTCTTACCCCTGGCAACTACTGTTCTACATCTTTATATTTTGTCTTTTCAAAATGTCAGATAATTGGAATCATATATGCCTTTTGAGGTTGACTTCTTTCACCCAATTTAAACCTTCTTCAATTTTCCCCCTGAAATTATTTCCCCATACATCTAAATTGAGCAGTAACACCTTTCAGATCATCATACAATCACAGTAAACTTCCTAGATTTAAGGAAGTTGATAAATTATTTTGAAGGGTTTTTTTTCAGGAGTGAAGTGAGATACGTTGTGAGCCCCTGGTTGTCAGGTCTCAGTTTTAATGGATCTTGGTTCTTTCTGTTCCTTTAGTAAGTGTATGCTAGTGCTTTGAATGATGTAAATTATATGAGATGTATTGCCAAAAAGGAGGTCTCCCTTCCCTGCTGAATTATATCACTAAAATCTGAAAAAGAAAGTGTCAGTGATTTTCACAATATGTAATAGACTATTGGCTTTTGATGTAAAAATCTCAGGACTCACTGTTTATTTGTTGTCTTTGCCTTCATCTTAATTAAGCAGTGTCCTAGGTCTTTTTCCACCTTTTTTGCTTTTGCTCTTTGTTAAAAGATTTTAGCTTCTCTGCCCCATAGCTTGTCCTATTTGTGAAGGTTTTTATATTTATGAAGTCTAATAACACATTAAAAACTAATATATGTCTTTGGGGAAAAATTTCAAAGAATGTTCTTTCTTTTTGAATTTTTAAGATTTTACCTGCCAGTAAATTTAATACCGTTATAAGACAATGATTTTAAAAACTGTATTTTCTACCAAGTGGTCATTTTGCTTTATTTTTCTTTTTTAATACCCTTGCTGTGTAACAGTATTGTTTCTCTCATCACTACTACAAATGAGTTTTTAGATGTATGCTAGTGTTTTAAGTTTTAATATCAATTATAAATTCTGCAACATTTAAATTGACAATTTATACAATATATTGTTAATTTTACATAGCACAGTTTTCAGGTGCTTTAATACTGTTATTATTTCATCAAAAGTTGTATATAACTATGGATTTAAATGTTTTTTGTTAAAAAGTATTTAATAATAAAATTAGGAAATTTTACTTGTGATCTTATTTTGTTATACGTCATACATGTCTTCTTGGAGGATAAAGGAAAAATAGTGTAGTATTTTGTTTTATTCCTGCTTTTTTTGCAATGTACTGCAATTAACATGAAAAGTAAAATCTCTTTTACATGATTTTTTATTAAAAAAATAATTCTACCTCAGTTTGATTCTAAGGTCAATATAGCAGCCCTTCAGCAGTGGTAGCTGTGTGCTCTTTAGATTAGGTCTAGGAATTCATACTTACTATAAGGGCTATAAAGAAAGAATATGCCTTTGTTTTCTGCACAAAGGCTAGAATGTAGTTAAATCAGTCTTGAAACTGTATTATGTGTCAATTTAAAAAAGGAAAAAAGAAAAGTATCTAAGAGTTGTTCTCTGAATCCAGGTTAACATGTGAGAACTATATTGTAGATGAGTTTAATTAGGAAGTCTTAGAATATGTGAACAAGAATCTGCTTGTTTGAACTGTAGAATTGGGGAGAATTCAGTTGGTATGTATTTATATTAGAAGGAGAAAGACTTTTCTAAAAGAAAGTTAGTAAAAATTTTAAAATCTTTGGGCTGAAACAAGCTTGGTTCCAAGGAATAACAGAATAATGTTCAGAAAGAAGCTGCTTTGCCCTACTAGTTAGGAAAATTTCAGTAATGGAAATGCATAGGTCAAGCCAAATGGCACATTTAAAACTAGGTTTTTCATTTTCCCCTTAGATCTTGGAAGAAAGCTTCCCATCAAATTCCCTTTTGGTTTTGTTTTTTCTCTTCATTAGGCTGATTTTGTGAAAATTGCTCACCCTGAGCCAGCATTCAGAGAGGCAGCAGAAGAAGCTTGTAGAAGTATTGGCACCGTGGTAGAAAAGTATGTTCTCTTCCCCCTTTGTTACAGTATTGGGTGACGTAGTTTTTTGGATTTGTGCTCTAGGAAATGTATACATGGGGCTTGTCCCTCCCTAGCAGGGTGGGGGATAGTATGTTGTGAATATTGCACAGCTGCCAAGGGTGATGGGCAATGGGGTGGGGCCAGGGGCCAGGCAACTACTCTCATCTTCCCTGCACAAACAGTGTGACTTTAGAATAGTTACTTGTCATTTAGTTTTCTTGTTTGTAAATGGGGAAATAAAATGAATTGCCTCTGAGGGTTGTGATGAAAATCCTATCTAATAAAAGAGTAATATGCAAATTGACCATCACTCCAAGACACAAGATGGCCACCCCCATGTGGTCAAAGATGGCTGCCCCCATGTTGACACAAGATGGCCGCCACAAGATTGTCTATAGGGGAGGGCAGTTGGAGGTGACCAGGCCAGCAGAGGAGGGCAGTTGGAGGTGACCAGGCCAGCAAGGGAGGGCAGTTGTGGGGGACCCAAGCCTGCAGGGGAGGGCAGTTGGGGGAGACCAGGCCTGCAGGGGAGGGCAGTTGTGGGCGATCAGGCCAGCAGGGAGGGCAGTTAGGGGTGACCGGGCCAGCAGAGGAGGGCAGTTGGGGGAGATCAGGTCTGCAAGGGAGGGCAGTTGTGGGCGATCAGGCCAGCAGGGAGGGAAGTTAGGGGTGACTGGGCCAGCAGAGTAGGGCAGTTAGGGGTGACCAGGCCGGCAGGGGAGGGCAGTTAGGGACAATCGGGCCAGCCGGGGAGCAGTTAGGCATCGACCACGCTGGCAGGGGAGTGGCTAGGGGGTGATCAGGCTGGCAGTCAGAAGCAGTTAGGGGCAATCAGGCAGAGGCAGGTGAGCGGTTGGGAGCCAGCAGTCCTGGATTGTGAGAGGGATGTCCGACCGCCCGTTTAGGCCCGATCCTCAAGGGGTCCCAGATTCGAGAGCATGCAGGCTGGGCTGAAGGACACCTTCCCCCCACCACCGTGCATGAATTTCGTGCACCAGGCCTCTAGTAAAATAATAAAAGTGCTCATAAATGTGTCAGGAACATAGCAAACCTCCAATATCCTTATTATCATTAGTTATATTAAGTCAGTTTTTTTAGTATTTCACTGTTTAGTTGGAGTTTAGACTGTCATGTAATTAAACTGTTGATGGCTCTGTACCACAGGGCAAGAAGCCAACATTATCTCTACACAGTAACCTTGTAGTTCCTGTGGATTTGGAATTAGACATGTCTAGAGAGCTAATAAAACTATCTGGGAGGCAGGCTGAGACTATGATGAAGTGACTTATTTAAAGTTATTTTGAGGTAAATTTAAATATTGTAAGCCATCTCTGAGAGCTCCAAGCAGCTTGTTAAAATAACTTGGAGGTGGACAGTGCCGTATTAAAAAACACTCAGGTGCATGATGCCAGGCCAGAAAGCCAGAAAGTGTCTAAAGCTACTGAGAGCACGGTGCTCACCTGGCATGAATTCAAAACCAAATCACCAGGGCCAGTCAGCCCGGGAAGACCTCCACAAAGCAGAATCTGGATGAGGAGGAGGGCGAGTGTGTAGGTGACTTCTCCAGTTCAACAAGGCTTCCTGGAGGACCTGACGCTTCAGGATGTGCTGATGCTGCTTTCCCCACTGAGCATTGTGGGATCTCTTTGGGACAAGATATGTCATTTTTTGTTATTGCCTTGAAAATCAAATTGTTGAATGGGATAAATCTGGTCCCTGCAAATTCCAGACACTGAGACTGAAGAAGGGGCTGAAATTGGGGTCTCCTTGGGAGAGAGTATAGCCTAGGGAAAGGCCCCAAGATATGAGTCAGAGCCAAAGCCGGTGTTGCCTGCTTGAGGTGCCCTGATTCCGTCTGGTGTAATAGACTTGTGCTCTTATTTGTCTGGGAGGACAACAGGGGACCATGTTGGTTGTGAAGTGATGTCAAGAGTGTCTGTTCAAAGTCTTCACTTCCACTGGACAATGTTTCAGTCTTTTGTTCTTCATGGAACTCCTCTGCTGCCCTGAGACCAGCCCAGGAACCCAAAAGTAAAGTCACCAATCAACTCATAGCCTTTACTAGACCTTGATTTTTTATTCTCACTGAGTGCTGTGGCTCATTTTCTCTTTTGGTCTACCTGAGTCATATCTTAACTGACTGCTTCAGTTAATCTGTGAAAAATACGATGCATGTGTAGAATTGACTTATTTTTCAGTAGTGGAATAAAAGCCTATAAGTAGGTGTGTTTGTTTAGAATTAATGCTGGATATAGACTAAAGTATAGGTATTACTGATATATGAGGATCTTATGACCTAAGACACATGTGGGAGGTTTGCTCAAACTTCCTAAGAAGTTACAATGCAGGCTACGGCTAAACTGCTGCCCTTTTGACCTGGACTAGCTCCTTAGCTGTGCAAGCTTAGAGGAGATGGACAACCAACCACGGTTTTCTCCTGGTTTCCTGGGATGGATGCCTAGAGCGGGAGAGGAGGTGATGTGTCTGCCTTTGTTGAGTGTTTTTTGATTGGAGGTTACTAACTCGGTTCCCTTGGAGTTAAGGGTAGCACATGAGAATGGTTCAACAGAAATCCTTTGATTTATTAAAAACTGCAGGATTTTTATTGTGACCTGACTGGAGATCCTGACCATCCAGGAGTCTCTGAGTAGGAATTGGCAGATGGTTTTTATAATCTGGCCCTTCCCTGAGGAACAGTAGGCAGGAGGCACATTGTGCCTAGAACCAGCTCACTATTTAGCAGAGTGTTGGGGCTTCTTGGCATCCAAGGAAGGACTCAGGACCTGAAGGTGGTACTGTGGGGCTGGGTTGAGAGCAGTACTCAGGTAGGGGACGGCCAACGGCAGACTGACAGGCTACCTAACAATATCTAGGAGGAGTGTGTGCTGTACACACATTATCTGATTTAACCCTTAGGGTGACCTGAGGTCTGAGTAACTGAAGGGTTAAAATAACTTGGCCAAGGTCACAGCATTGTACTAGGGCCTGTGCTGCAGCCCGAGTGTGTGGCTCTGAAGCCTGTGGCTTTGAGTTCTCCTCATAGTGTGGGCCTGTCATTCTCATCTAGATGAGCAAAGGTAGCCCAGTTTCTAGAGTACTCAGTTCATAACTACAAAATTTTTGTGTGTGTTTGTGCTCCCTTCCATTCTCACTCCTCTCCTGACTCCAGAACAAATGGCTGTTCCATACTAGTATTGCTAATGGACTGGTTCTCAATGGCAGTGGGGTCAAATCACCGGTAACCACATTCCTTCCCTCCCCTCTTTCCTCTCTGCTCTCTGGGCTCCAGTTGCTGGCTGACTTTAAATTTATCCTTTTACCACCCAAAACCGTTTGTATTTTAACACTTCGCCCAACTGACTGCTTGTCAATACATTAAATATGGTTATGCTATTCCTAGTCCAAATGAAGAAACAAAACAATCCTCAATCCTTTGGCCTCTGACATTAGGATCTGACATCCTTCTCTTGATGTAAAATAAAAAAAGTAGGTATTAGAAAATCATTTAATATTTTTATTTATAATTTTTATAGGTTGAACACAAATGTGGATTTATATCAAAGCCTGCAAAAATTACTAGCTGATAAAAAACTCGTGGATTCCCTTGATCCAGAAACCAGGTACTCATTTCCTTGCATTTATTATGATTGTGACTGTAGAGGCTAGACAAGAAGACTCCTCCTGGGTATCTCTCTACTCACACACCCCAGTGTCTAGAGTGTTTCTCCACAGGTATCGCTACATGATTCCTGCACTTCCTTTAGGACTCCACTCAAATGCTGTCTCCTCTAAGAACTGTGTATGAGATCATATGCTTAATCCCCATTGTTTTTCTTCTTAGTCCTAATCACTTCCAACACTAACTTATTTGTTTGTTAATTTGTTTATCATTTTTCTATATCACTGTACTGGAAGTTCCTTGAGAATAAGAATCTGGTTTGTTTTGTTCACTGCTGTATCCTTGGCACCTACAACACTCATGCCCTATAGTATGTGTTTAACCAATTAATGAATACCTATAAACTGTTGATAATTACATTTAGCTTCATGCTTAAAGTTCCATAATTGATATAACCAGAAGGTATTAGCAAATTGATTTTATTTACTGGGTGGATGTCAAAACCCTTGAAATGATTTGCTGTGGTTCACTAGATTATATTTGTTAATCTGAATTGAAAAGGCCTCATTTCTAAGTTAACATAAAAATATTTAATATTGGACTTTGGATATCATTTCTTTGCTCAAATTTATTTACTATAAAATAAGTGTTGTAGGGTTTGTCATTAACCCACCTAGATATTTTTTGTGTCATAGCACAGATATTAACATTTTTTATTCCTGTTTATACTTATCTACTTTTTGTTTATGGGACACTTTCTTCCTTTGACTCCTTGATTTCTCCCTCCTCCTGCTTCCTTCTCTCCTTTCTGTCTCCACATGTGGCTTGTGACTTCCTTCAAGTGAAGCCCTACCCAACAGGGATCAATTGATAATGGGAACTTGTGTTAATTTGGTATGTGAGTAGTGTGATGTATGAGTAGCATAATAAGGCTGTGTTGGGGGATGCTTTTACCTGATTGCCTGGTATGCAGATGTTTATTTGGTCCTACTGAACATTGATCCTAAGCTCAGTATACTTGTAAAGCTAGTCTATACCATCAGAATAGTTTGTCTTTATTATAATTGTACTAGAGGCCCGGTGCACGAAATTCATGCACTCAGGGGGGGTGGTGCCTCAGCCTGGCCTGCGCCCTCTCGCAATCCAGGAGCCCTTGGAGGATGTCCAACAGTTGGACATCCTTAGCATTGCTGCGGAGGCTTCTGGCTGAGCGGTGCTCCCCCTGTGGGAGCACACTGACGACCAGGGGGCAGCTCTTGCATTGAGCGTTTGCCCCCTGGTGGTCAGTGCACGTCATAGCTAGCAGTCCTTCCACCATTTGGTCGATTTGCATATTAGCCTTTTATTATATAGGATTGTATTTAGCATTATATTGCCTTATTAGCAAAACAAGTAAAAGTTAAATGACTGCTAATTTTGCCAGATTTATTCTCCACTGGTACTGACAACAGCAGGTTATTCATAATATGACTTTAAGTTTCTTTAAAAAAATTATTTATTGAATTTAGAGACATGGGAAGAGATGGAGGAAATGAGAAAGAGAGAGAAACACACACACACACACACACACAGAAATAGAAGTTTGTTGTTCCACTTATTTATGCATTCACTGATTGATTCTTGAATGTGCCCTGACCAGAGATTCCACAACCGTGGTGTATTGTGATGACACTCTAACCAACTAAGTACCCAGACAGGTCCATAATTTAACTTTAATAAAAATTGACTTTCCCATATTTAGTGATTAAAAGTTGTAGTGGACTAGCATACCATTTTAGATACAAAATATTTGTGTTAATAGGATACACACCGTATTTCTGGATGTTACTGAAAATTCCATAAGGATCTTTTAACCAAAACAGCCTGGTACTGGCAGAAGAATAGGCCTATAGATCAATGGGACAGAACAGAGACCCCAGAAGTGACCCACATCACTTGACAAAGGAGACAAGAACATACAATGATGTAAAGACAGTCTCAAATGGTATTGGGAAATTGGGCAGGTACTTGCAAAAATTAAGCTAGAACACCAGCTAAACCATATACAAAAATAACTAAAAATTTAGAAGAAAACATTGGCAGCAAAATCTCAGACATATCACGTAGCAGAATTTTCACTGATACATCTCTTAGGGCACGGGAAACAAAGGAGAAAATAAACACATGGAATCAAAAAGCTTTTGCACAGCAAAAGAAACCATCATCAGAATGAAAAAGGAACCCATTGAATGGGAGAACATATTTGCCAATGACACATCTGATAAGGGGTTAATTTCCAAAATATATAAAGAATTCATATAGCTCAACAAAAGGATGACAAGTAACCCAATTAAAAAATGGTCATAGGACCTGAATAAACACATCTCCAAAGAGGACATACAGATGGCCAATAGACATAGGAAAAAAGGCTCAACAGCACTAACTATCAGAGAGATGCAGATTAAAACTACAATGAGGTATCACTTCACACGGGCCAGAATGGCTACCATCAATAAATCAACAAACAGCAAGTGCTGGCAAGGATGTGTAAAAAAGGGAATGCTAGTACATTTCTGGTGGGAATGCAGATTGGTGCAGCCACTATGAAAAACAGTATGGAATTTAGTAAAAAAAAATTAAAATGGAACTAATGTTTGACTAATGTCCCACTTCTAGGAATACATCCTAAAAACAATAAAACACCAATCAGAATGAATATATGCCCCATGTTCACAGCAGCATTTACAATAGCTAACTAAGATCTGGAAACAGCCCAAGTGCCCATCAGTAGATGAGTGAATAAAAAAAGCTGTGGTATAATTACACAATGGAATACTATGCAACCGTAAAAAAGAAGGGTCTCTTTTGTGACAGTATGGATTGCCCTGGAGAATATTATGCTGAGTGAAATAAGCCAGTCAAAGAAAGACAAATATCAAATGATCCCATTTATAAGTGGAATCTAATGAATGAAATAAACTGATTAACAAAAGATGTCCAGAGGTATGGAGTCATGGAACAGACTGACATATGTCAGGGGAGGGGCAGGGGGAAACAAGAAGAGATTTACCGAAGAACTTATATACATACTAGAGGCCTGTTGCATGATATTCATGCAAGAATAGGCCTTCCTTCCCCTGGCTTTGCTCCCGGCCGCTCCCTCCGCCCCCCTCCCTCCTCCGCATAGCAGGTGTCCCACCCGCCCGGTTGCTCCATGCCTGCATATGCAAATTAACTTGCCATCTTTGTCGGGTTAATTTGCATACTCACTCCTGATTGACTGTGGGTGTAGCGGAGGTATGATCAATTTACATGTTTGTCTATTATTAGGTAAGATTAGAGGCCCAGTGCATGAATTTGTGCACCAGTGGGGGGTCCCTCGTCCTGGCCTGTGGGATCGGGCCAAAACCGGCTCTCCGACATCACCTGAGTGGTCCCAGATTGCGAGAGGGCACAGGCCAGGCTGAAGCACCCCACTGGTGCATGATCGAGCCTGGGAGGGACGTGGGAGGTTGGCCAGCCAGGGAGGGATCATGGTAGGGCTGCAGGGCATGTCTGGCCCATCTTGCTCAGTCCCGATCGGCCACACCCCAGCAGCAAGCTAAACTACCTGTCAGAGCGTCTTCCCCCTGGTGGTCAGTGCACGTCACAACGACTGGTCGACGTGTCAACTGTCTGCTCCCTGGTGGTCAGTGCACATCATAGTGAGTGGTTAAGTGGCCTTAGCATATCATCAGTATACTAGAGGCCCGATGCACGAAGATTCATGTAAGAATGGGCCTTCCTTCCCCTGGCTGCTGGCACTGCTTTGCTCCAGCCTGGAGCCGCCTTTCTGCCTTCCCACGCTGCCCAGAGGCCCTGAGCTGCTGGGGCGGTGCGGAATGCCTGTGTCATCGCCATGGCGACAACGCAAGCGTCCCTCCTTGCCCCCGGCCGCTTGGCGCCTACGCATGCAAATTAACCTACCATCTTTGTTGGGTTAATTTGCATACTCACTCCTGATTGGCTGGTGGGCGTCATGAAGGTATGGTCAATTTGCATCTCACTCTTTTATTAGTGTAGATTATGCTTTGATTGGTTGAATGGACGACTGGACATTTAGCATATTAGGCTTTTACTATATAGGATGTGCATAACCAATGAACATAAACAAAAGTGTGGTGAAGGCCTGGGTGGGGCAGGGAGTGGGAGAAGGGGAGAAACTGGGGGACGTCTATACTGTCAATAATAATTTAAAAAATTCCAGTAAGGTTTTTGTAAATAACAAAATGATAAATGTATTAGGAAAAATAAACTGGGTAGAATATTGCTGTTTTAGAAAGGAAAGATAACTTGGAAGTGGAAGGAAACAAGAATTTTAATAATTACTGAAACTCACAGCACTTGTTCATTCTCAAAAATATTGGCTAGCACTTAGAAGGAACCTTTTATATAGTAAAATCTAAGGCAATGGCTAAACAAAGAATTATAGATTTAATAAAATACCTTGTCATACCAAGTTAGTGTATAGAGGAAATAATTTAAATTGAGTAGATCATCATCTTATATTTAGATGTATTTGAAATACTAGTTCTATTCAGAAGTATTTCCAGAAGAGTCCCATTGGGTCAGTAAGTTTGGAAATCTGACATACTGTATTTTTCCTCTTGGAGAAGCCTAACCATAAAGAAACCTATTTTACTAGGGGTTTTCCAAAACCATGAAGCTCTTCGTTGTATGTAAAGACTACAAAAAAATGCATTCTCTAGAAAATATAATGGAGGGAAGATACCATTCACAAGAGCAATAAAAGTTGTAATGCACCTTGGAATACTCAGGAAAGCAGAGTACAGAGCCTCAACACAAACATACCTGGGAAGCATGAAAGATGATCGAGAAACATACTGTATTTTTAGATAAGAAAGAAAACTCAGTAATGTTCTCTACTGGTCTGTAAGTTTAATGCTGTCCAATTTATATCTAAGGGAGATGTTTTTGTTGTTACTTAAAATGATTTGAAGTCATAGATCATACATATGCCAAAAATATCTGGTAAAATTCCAAAAGGGAACTTGTATCAGATAAGGCATATTATTAAAAATACTAGAGGGGGTGCCTCGGCCTGGCCTGTGCCCTCTTGCAATCCGAGACCCTTCGAGGGGTGTCGGAGAGCTGGTTTTGGCCCAATCCCCGCATACCTGATCCAGACAGGAGGGAGCCCGATCCCGCAGGCCAGGCCCGATCCAGACAGGAGGGAGCCCGATCCCGCAGGCCAGGCCCGATCCAGACAGGAGGGAGCCCAATCCTGTGGGTTGAGTATCTGTCCCCTCGTGGTCAGTGTGCAGCATAGCAACCAGTTGACTGGTCGTTTGGTCACTTAGGCTTTTATATATATACTAGAGGCCCCATGCATGAAGATTCGTGCAAGAATGGGCCTTCCTTCCCCTGGCTGCTGTCACTGCCTTCGCTCCAGCCTGGAGCCGACTTTCTGCCTTCCCACGGTGCCCAGAGGCCCGGAGCAGCTGGGGCGGTGTGGTATGCCTGCGTCCTGCCCCCAGCCGCTCGGGGCCTGTGTATACAAATTAACACACCATCTTTTTTATTTTTTAAAATATATTTTATTGATTTTCCACAGAGAGGAAGGGAGAGGGATAGAGAGTTAGAAACATCGATGGGAGAGAAACATCAACCAGCTTCCTCCTGCACAACCCCCACCGGGGATGTGCCCGCAACCAATGTACATGCTCTTGACCGGAATCGAACCTGGGACCTTTCAGTCTGCAGACTGACACTCTATCCACTGAGCCAAACCGGTTTCGGCTGTTGGGTTAATTTGCATACTCACTCCTGATTGGCTGGTGGGCATCGCGAAGGTACAGTCAATTTGCATCTTACTCTTTTATTAGTGTAGATATAGATTGTATTTGAAAGGACATTATACTTATAGAATAGTAAATTAGATAAATGAAAAATAGATACATTTTAGAATCAGATACAAATACATATAAAACTATTTAGTATGTGATAGCAGTGTCATATTTACATTTGTAGGGAAAGACTTGGTTTTTAGTAAATGATGTTAGGTCAATGGGTAGCTATTTTTGGGGAAAAATAGATTACTTAAAATTGAAGTTTTTTTTTTTGTTTTTTTTTTAAAGAAATCATACATGTACTGAAAATCTTAGGATGTGGAAGGTCTTTCTTCTCATGATACCAAAATCAGACCACAAAAGGAAAGATTTATTTGATTATATTAAAACTGCAAACTTTGCCCTGGCTGGTGTCACTCGGTTGGGCGTGGTCTTGTGTATGGATAGTTTGCCTGTTCAATTTCCAGTCAGGGCACATGCCCAGGCTTCGGGCTACATACCCAGTAGGATAAACATGTCAAACATGTCAAATTTGAGGCCCATGGGCCACATGAAGCCCACAACGAATATTTTTTGTGGCCCAGCCAATATAACGGTATGTAAGAGACATTTTAATGAAAATCTCGTAACTTAATTTTTATAATATCCTGTTACACGTAATTATTAATAACAAACTACAATGTTAGCTAATGACTGATTACTCTAATCGTGTTGCATTCATTTCCCTATGCACCTTATGCGCAGACGCACCATTTCTCTCCACTAATACTAACAGTGAATATTTTAGCAGCTGATTGCCACGTCATTAGTCTTGGACTGACTTATTTGGTGTGCACAATCCTATCTAATAAAGAGGGAATATGCTAATTGACCCTCACACCATTGCAAAGATGGCGGCGCCCACAACCAATAAGGAGGGAATATGCTAATTGACTGCCCTGCCCTCAAAGCTGGCAGCGCCTACAGCCAATAAGGAGGAAATATGCTAATCGACTGCCCTGCCCTCAAAGATGGCAGTTCCCACAGCCAATAAGGAGGGAGTATGCTAATTGACTGCCCTGCCCTCAAAGATGGAGGCGCCCACAGCCAATAAGGAGGGAATATGCTAATTGACTGCCACACCCTCAAAGATGGCGGCGCCCATAGCCAAAAGATGGCAGTGCCCAGTCCACTCAGCCCTGCTGGGGCAGCAGGCGTGCGGCAAGGCCGGGCCCACCCCCAAGCGGGCCCAGCCGCTCCACACGCCTGCCTCTGGAGTCCTCCAGTTCCCTCAGCTCCCCAGCCGCCCATGGCTGGCCCGAGGCACAGGCAAGTCTCGGATGGAGGCTGCCCAGCCAACGCCCGAGGTGCAGGCAAGCCTCAGATGTTGGCTGCCCAGCCGCCCAGGGCCACCCAATGCTCAGGTAAGCAGGGCCGGCCGAGACTTGCGCTGCTGGCAGTGGCAGCAGCAGAGGTGTGTTGGGGGCGTCACCTTCCCCTGATCGTCAGGTCGCCTCCTGCCCCTGAGGACTCCTGGACTGTGAGAGGGGGCAGGCTGACTGAGGGACCCCCACTCCAGTGCATGAATTTTCATGAACTGGGCCTTTAGTAGAAAATATTTTGCTTTCAGAGAACAAAAAAAATAGGTTTATTTGCATTATACTTATTAATTTGTGCAGTTATTCAGTGTCTGGTAAGTTAATGTTCAAGAAAAAATATTAACTTTTATTAAAATGTATTATTTTATGTTAACAATTACTCATTTGTTTCAGCCCTTTGTATTCAGCATGTCTCTATCGAAATAAACCTACATTTCTATGAAAATTGAAGCTTTTGTTTTTTTGTGGCCCACATAAACTTAAACCTTGTTTATTTGGCCTGTGTTAGCCTTTGAATTTGACATGCTTGCAGTAGGGGATGTGCAGGAGGCAGTCATTCGATGTTTATGCTCACACATAGATGTTTCTCTTCCTCTCCCTCCTTAAAAGTCAATTAAAATATTAAAAAAAAAAACTGGGACAAATGTTACATAATAAAGGGTTAATGTACTTCCTCTGTTAAAAGGCTTTGCAAATTATTTTTTAGAAAAGGAAAAAGAGAGCCCAGCCGGTGTGGCTCAGTGGTTGAGTGTCGAACTGTGAACCAGGAGGTCACAGTTCAATTCCGGTTAGGGCACATGCCCGGGTTATGGGCTGGATCCCCAGTATGGGTGTGCAGGAGGCAGCCAATCAATGATTCTCTCTCATCGTTGATGTTTCTATCTCTCTCCCTCTCCCTAACTCTATAAAATCAATAAAAACATATTTAAAAATTTTTTTTCCCTTTCCCTTACTTCCTATATAGGAAAAAAAAAAAAAGGAAAAGAGGAATAGTGAACCCCTTTATAGAAAAAACTAGAGGCCTGGTGCATGAAATTCGTGCACGGAGGGGGGGGCGTGTCTCTCAGCCCAGCCTGCACCCTCTCCAATCTGGGACCCCTCAAGGGATGTCCTACTGCCTGTTTAGGCCCGATCCCAGATCAGGCCTAAATCGGCAGTCAGACATCCCTCTCACAATCCAGGACTGCTGGCTCCCAACTGATCACCTGCCTGCCTTCCTGATTGCCCCTAACCGCTTCTGCCTGCCAACCTGATCACCCCTAACCACTCCGCTGCCAGCCTGATTGATGCCTAACTGCTCCCCAGCCAGCCTGTTTGCCCTCAATTTCCCTCCTCTGCCAGCCTGGTCACCCCTAACTTCCCTCCCCTGCAGGGTTGATCGCCTCCAACTGCCCTCCCTTGCAGGCCTGGTGCCTCCCAACTGTCCTCCCCTGCTGGCCATCTTGTGTCCACATGGGGCAGGATCTTTGACCACATGGGGGCAGCTATATTGTGTGTTGCAGTGATGGTCAATCTGCATATTACTCTTTTATTAGATACGATAGAGGCCTGGTGCAGTGGTGGGGGCCGACTGGTTTGCCCTGAAGGGTGTCCTGGATCAAGATGGGGGTTCCCTTGGGGCGTGGGGCGGCCTGAGCGAGGGGCCTGTGGTGGTTTGCAGGCCAGCCACGCCCCCTGGCTACCCAAGAGGAGGCCCTGGTATCTGGAATTTATTTATCTTCTACAATTGAAACTTTATAGCCTGGAGCAAAGCCAAGCCTGCTGCTTGCTCCTCAGCCAGCAGCGATTTCTGTTGGAGTTAATTCACCTTCTGTAATTGAAACTTTGTAGCCTTGAGTGGAGGCTTAGGCCAGCAACAGGATGGCTTCTTTTGTTACCGCGGAAACCCAAGCTTCCCTCCCGCTCTCGGTGGCTATAGCCATCTTGGTTGGGTTTATTTGCATATTTGCTCCTGATTGGCTGGTGGGCGTGGCTTAGGCATAGCGAAGGTGCGGTCAACTTGCATATTACTCTATTATTAGGTAGGATAATTGGTAAAGGTTTCTTTTTTGTGAAACTCATTTCACCGGAATTTTAGCCTCCATGTTAGACTGTCTCCATTGAATAGTGGCTCATAACTTCTCCAAGAGGAATTTAAAAAGTACTTCATAAGATTATTCTAAGGTTTAAAGGCTATAATTAATGTAAAATGCTTTGTCACTTATCTGGCACATAGTAATCATTCAATAATTGAGTACTACCACTATTACAGAAAGGTAAAATAAAGCTAAGAGCCCATCAGTTAGCAATGTAGAAACAGAATAAGAATCATGTTTTAATGGTTTGGAATAATGAATCCTCTTTAGTTTAAAGTATAAACTGATGAATCTTTATGGAGGGCACTTTAGTAATAATGTCAATGTTCATATTTTTGATCATTTTAATTTCTTGAAGTTTATCCTAAGGAAACAAACAAGGATAAAGGTATGTATCCAACAAGGATTTTATCATAGCACTAAAGGCCCGGTGCACGAAATTCGTGTACGGGGGCTCCCCTCAGCCCAGCCTGCACCCTCTCCAATCTGGTACCCCTTGGGGGATGTCCAAAAATGCTGGTTTAGGCCATCAGACATCCCTCTCACAATCCTGGACCGCTGGCTCATAATCACTCGCCTGCCTGCCTGGTCATCCCTAACTGCTCCACAACCCCCGGCCTGATTGCCCCTCACTGCCTCTGCGTGCCAGCCTGATCACCCCTAACTGTCCCCACCCTGCCCGCCGGCCTGATTGTCCCTCACTGCCTCCGCGTGCTGGCCTGATCACCCCTAACTGCCCCCGCCCCCCACTGGCCTGATCACCACTCACTGCCTCTGCGTGCCAGCCTGATCACCCCTGACTGCCCCCCCCCACCAGCCTGATTGCCCCTCACTGCCTCTGCGTGTCTACCTGATTGCCCCTAACTGCCCCTCCTGCCGACCTAGTTGCCCCTAACTACCCCATGCTGCTAGCCAGGTCACCCCCAACTTCCCCCTCCCTGCTGGCCTGGTTGCCCCTAACTGCCCACGCTGCCAACCTGGTTGTCCTCAACTGGCCCCTCCGCCAGCCTAGTCGCCCCTCACTGCCACCCCCGCCAGCCTAATCACCTCCAACTCGCCCCCTGCTGGCCTGGTCACCCCCAACTGCACCCCCCCGCCAGCCTGGTCGCCCCTAACTGCCCTGCCCCCCCATCCCTCTGGCAGCCTGGTCGTCCCACGCAGCCTGCTGTTCATTCGTTTGGTCATCACTCACTAACCCCCTAATCCCCCTGCCAGCCTTATCACCCCACGCGGCCTGCTGTTCATTCGTTTGGTCATCCCTCACTAACCCCCCTGCTGGCCTGGTTGTAGGCAGCCATCTTGTGAGGGCGTGAGGGTCAATTTGCATATTACCTCTTTATTATATAGGATGATTTACAGGAATAGGGAAAATGAATACATTTTTTAGTCCATATGACAAAACACAATATAGACATTGAAAGCCATATTTATGAAGAATATTTAAAGATGTAGAGAAATACTAAATGTTTGTTATACAATTTTTCAAGAAAAAGCAAGATACAGAAGTCTATATAGTTGGATCTTAATTTTTCTAAATAGCTGGTATAACATAACAAAAGTAGATTGGATAGAAGACAAGAGAAGGTCTTCATTGTTGGTGTGAATCACAAGTTAATTGTCACCAATTTTGTATCTTCATAAAACAAAGATGCTTCCTCAGCCTGTGCTGAGGTCCCATTGGGTTTCCCCTACCCCTGTGGTCAGCAGACTGCGGCTCATGAGCCACATGCGGCTCTTTGGCCCCTTGAGTGTGGCTCGTCCACAAAATACCATGTGCGGGTGCGCACGTACAATGTGATTGAAACTTTGTGGCCCATGCACAGAAGTCGGTTTTCGGCTCTCAAAAGAAATTTCAATCGTTGTACTGTTGATATTTGGCTCTGTTGACTAATGAGTTTGCCGACCACTGCCCAACCCCTTCCCCCCAGCCTACCTGGTGTGGCAACGGAGACAGTGGCTCTTTTAAATGAGGGAATACATGTAGTGCCCCTATGTCCATTCAGAAACTCAGCAAACATTTTTCAAGTACCTGCTATATGCTGGGACTGTGCTAATATCTCTAACCTTATCTAATTTAATTAAACATGTTCTTCATATCCTTAAAAAAAGAAAAAGAAGTAGACTGGAAGGAAACCTATATATATATAAAAGCCTAAGCGACCGTTGCAACCGAAACAACCAAACAGGCTGTGTGGGGCAACCAGGTTGGCAGGGGGGTTAGTGAGGGACGACCAAATGACTGAGCAACAGGTTGCATGGAGCGACCAGGCCAGCAGGGGGTTAGTGAGGGATGGCCATACAACTGAACAGAGGGCTGCATGGGGTGACCAGGTCTGCAGGGGGGTTAGTGAGGGACGACCAAACGACTGAACAGAGGGCTGTGTGGGGCGACCTGGCTGGCAGGGGGACAGTGAGGGGCGACTGCACAGCAGGCTGCACAGCAGGCTGCTTGAAGCAACCAGGCCGGCAGGGGGGGCAGTTGGGGGCAACCGGGCTGGCAGAGAGGGAGCAGTGAGGGGCGACCAGGCTGGCAGAAGTGGTCAGTGAGGGGCGACCAGGCTGGCAGGGGGGGGCAGTTGGGGGTGACTAGGATGGGAGGGGGGGCAGTTGGGGATGACCAGGTCAGCATGGGGGACAGTTAGGGGCAATCAGGCAGGCAGGCAGGTGAGCAGTTAGGAGCCAGTTGTCCCAGATTGTGAGAGGAATGTCCAATTGCCTGGGGATCGAGCCTAAACAGGCAATTGGACATCACCCGAGGGGGCCTGGATTGGAGAGGGTGCAGGCTGGGCTGAGGGGACCCCCCCTCCCCATGCACGAATTTTATGCACCAGGCCTCTAATCCTACAATAATTTTAATAGCAATTATCTTTGGTGGGATTAGTGATTTTAATTTTTCATACATTTCTACAATAAAGCTGTTATATAATAAACTTATGTAATACAATAAACTTATAGAATAAATTTCTATCACCAATTTATTAACTTCTGCTATCTTTCTTTTCTCTTACTAAAACAAACAGCAAATACCTTTGCTAGAAAAGAGAGTGGTATGTTTTTTAGGTTTACTCATTACAAAAGGAGATCAATATGAGGTAGAGAAAATGGAGATAGTTTAGGGGCTTGAGTAAAGCACTTTACATTATTTAAGAAAGAAAGTAAAAATTAATAAATTATAATGTGTTCTATTGAGTTTTCAGAATTTTAGAAGTCTAACTTTAGTTCTGTTCATTCAAGGTATATTAGCACAATAATCAGGAAGATAAGTATGTCTATTATGAAAAGTTCAAGGAGAGCCAAAAGATTAGATCAAATACCTGGATAACATAATTCCAGAAAAAAAGTATTAACAGAAAGAGGTGTTACACTTGAAGTTGGTTTCAAGCTTGCAGTAGGATTAAAGAGAAAGAAAACAATTCTCATGAGCCAAGAAACTCTGCTTCCAACACATCATCAAAGAGTTTAATATTCTAAGTATCTGCTCACAGTTGGAAGAAAATGGAAAATTTCATGGAGAAGGTCTTTGAAAAATTGTCCAAGTATAAACTCTTTTATGTTTTTAATTATTGGGATTTGGATGGAGTTAAAATAAGTAATTATCATGGTGGCTTTCACATGTTAGTGATCTGCAAATAAAGGAATAAGCTCTTACATAAAAAGCTAGTTATAATTGTTTTTCATGTTTTGCAATACATATATTGACTTATTTAAACATTGGTGGAAACTTTTTTGTTCCTTCTTTGCTTACTATAAATTTCCACGTAAAGCATTTATAGCTCTATACAATGAAGGCCTCTCACAACATGATTTTCTATTATGTGACCTCAACACAACCTTTTAAAAAAACTGTATGTTGACCCAACATTTTTTTTCTTTAAGCAAAAATCACAAATTCTGTTGGAGTCCGTAGTAGAGACCCTAGATTTGGTTGGTGGTAGAGGACAGTGTTCAGAGATCTCACCTTAGAGGATAGGACATTTCATGAGGTATCAGGTTAATCATGCTAAGGACTTATGACCTTGAGACAGATCATCTTGCAGGAGTGCAAGACTGGACAGAAGGTGGCCCGTTAGGGGTGGTTGCAGTATTTAAGGGCAAGGGTGACAATAGCCTGTAAGATATATTGTTTCCTGATTCCATAATATTTGTCAGTCATGTTTAAGAGTGATATTAGTCTAATATCTTCTGGAGGTCAGGAATCATATATTTTTACTCTAATATATCTGAAGAGCTGTGTGTCCCAGCCCATGCTTTTGTGGCACATCATGGTGATGTCTTATTTCCAGTACACACATATTTTCTTTCATTTACTGTATCTTATCAATTCAATATTTTTATTTCCCTGGTAACCTAATGGGAAAGTAAATGATATTAATTAGCTTGTAATGCAAAAGGGAATATATACTTCTAAATATAAAATATTCAGGAGAAAAATCCTTGAAAAGTTCACCCCTTACTTCGGATATGTTATCCAGGATACTTTCTCTTCCATTGTTTTGTTGTTGTTGCTAGTATCTGCCTCTCTGATGACATTGTTACATTAAGGAATGGTAAGGAAATTAGGGCCTGTTAAGCTTGCAGCTGCGTTTTATGATCATTAAAGAATGTTGATCTCTACAAAGCATACTAGTACTAATTCTTGAAATAGTGAGGAATCTTCCCTCCCAAGTCTTAAGCAAATTTAGCACAAGGAAAAGAGGATGGTGGGTTGAAGTGGATGAAGAGCCTGCTTTTCAATAGTGAAGAATGAATAAAAGGTGATGCTTTAAATACAGCTGACACATTAAAGGGTATTATTAATGGTCTCTTTTTGAACTCACCACTTTATTTGTATCCATGTTAAGAAATTCATTATTTATTTTTCCCTGTATTTATTAACTCATTTAAAAAGTATTTATCTCCTTATGAAACATGCCATATGTAACATGCATACGTCTTTACCCACACGCAGGTTATAGTTCTGTTCAATACACATGCTAAATATAACATGTATTATAGTTAGACCTACCTATGTATAGGCCTACCTAGTTGCAGATGTGTGTGTCCTACAACTATTACAGTATACAGTAAATATTTTTGAAGGAAGGAAAGCTGGACAGTTGAAAAGATTTCCACCTCTAGAAAAAAGCAGCAGATAAATTTGTCCTCATTGGAGTAAGCACCATTCCTTTGGTTCAGCTTAAGGCTTAGTGTACTTAAGTTAGCATAATATAGATGATCCTAGATCACCCATAGGACAGTTTAAAATTCACTAAATCAGCTAGGTGTTTTGACTCACTTTAAGGTGTTAAATTTCATTTCAAAGAAAGTTGTGTGTGTGTGTGTAAACATCTGTCTTTTTGTCAGTAATATTGAAGAAGGCTGATTTATTTAGCAAAAAATTGATTTTTATTTGTAATCATTATTACTAGCTATAACCTAGGACTCATTTTTTTTATAGGCGAGTGGCCGAACTTTTTATGTTTGATTTTGAAATCAGTGGAATCCATCTAGACAAAGAAAAGGTAAAACTTTGTTTTTTTTTATTCTCTTGTTTTACTAATATTTAATTTGTATCTTTGTTGCTAAGTCCTCATGTATAGCTTGAATTTGCGTATTGTAAAACTGCTTAGATCATTTATATTATGAAATTCTCCTACAGGTTGTATTTGAATGTAGTGCTCTCTGGAAGTTGGCCTGTCACCACGATAATTCAGAATTAAAAATGACTTTAGACATTAGGGATGTTTTAGATGTCTTGGAATTAGGATGAGATGGGCAGTATCAAGAAAGACAAGACAAATGAGTGAGAAAGCTGACACCATTGAAGATTAGGATCTGGAGGTAGAAGTATAGGGATATCATTAAGACCTTTACATAGGATATCATTAAGACCTTCAGATTATAGGTGTCTTGACAGATCCGCACAGTTTTGTTCCTGAAGCAGTATGTATGGGTTGTGTAATGTTTAAGCTGATACTAGGGAGGCCTTCTATATTGTCCAGACTCCTCATTTTACAGGTGTGGAAACAAGACAAAGTGTTTTATTCAAGTTCCCATCCTTAGTTTCCAGGACTCCTAACCCTGGCCATTGCTTCTTCCAGAACATGACATCTTAAGAAACTGAGTGCCTCATTTCAATATCAAGCTCCAGGTTGGAAGAATGGGGGTGACTTGACCACCACTGAAAGACCTGCTTGCTCCACAATATCTCCCCTACTTGCCTGCAGTCTAGGCTACTATAGTTATGCTTTATTTAAAACAAGTTTTCCCTAATAACTATAGTATAAAGCCACTTAAACTATTAATAGAGTTTAGTTTATTAGAATATCTTGAAAAATAGAGAGCCAGGTTTGGGGATATATATCATATAGAACAGATTATGTCATTTTGATTGGTGCAGGGTTTGAGCAATGCTGAGGCTGCTCACACATGACTCCTGGCCTAACCCTAAGCCCAGGATCCACAAGGCTAATAGACTATACTGTAAATTCACATTGCCTAGAATGGACACATTTTCCCCTTTCCAAGTCAATTGTTTACTTCTCTGTATCAGTGATACCAACATTCTCGGAGTCATTCAAATAAAATTTTAGAGTCAGTTTGCATTTTTTCCACTCCCATTATTCTCGTATCTTAATCAGTGACCAAGTCCCTGGATTATTCCTTTAGAGCTTCTCCTTGCATCTGTCTGCATCCCCAAAACAACTCATCTTGATCCTTGTCACCAAATCCCTGGGCTGTCCTACAGGTCCATTGTCTTCCTGACAGTCAATATAATTAACAACGATTAAGCATTTGCTATTTAAAGCATATACCACTTAACAGATCTTTATAGGAACTTTGAGGCTGGTGCTACTATTATTCCTGTCTAACAACAGATGAAGACACAGACACCTATAGGTTATGTGATTTATACAAAGTTACAGAGCTAGTAGGTTGCATAATCACACACAGGTGGGACAAAAGTAGTTTTACTTTTATATTATGGAAAATAATACAAAAATTAATAATAATAGAAGAATAAACTCTGTTTCATGTACTCACAACTGTAAATCTACTTTTGCCCCACCTGTATATCAAACATTCTAGAGCAGTGGTTCTCAGCCTTTCTAATGCCGTGACCCTTTAATACAGTTCCTCATGTTGTGGTGACCTCCAACCATAAAATTATTTTCGTTGCTACTTCATAACTCTAATTTTGCTACTGTTATGAATCGTAATGTAAATATCTGTGTTTTTTGTAAATATCTGTATTTTTAATGTAAGTATCTACAGCAGCGGTTCTCAACCTGTGGGTCGTGACCCACAGGTTGAGAACCGCTAGCAGGGTCGCCTAAGACCATTGGAAAACACAGATATTTACATTACGATTCATTAACAGTAGCAAAATTACAGTTATGAAGTAGCAACGAAAATAATTCTATGGTTGGGGGTCACCACAACATGAGGAACTGTATTAAAGGGCCGCGGCATTAGGAAGGCTGAGAACCACTGCTCTAGAGCCTATTCAGCTAGCCCTTCCTACAGTTCTGACTGACAGTGGTCAGGCTAACCTGTCTGAACATTGGGATCATTTCCTTTAAGCATTGACTTGTTACTCTCCTGTCCAGAACCTTTCAGTGACTTCCCCTTGTCCATTGGGAAAGTATAATCGGCTCTCTCTGTGCCTCAGTGAATTCATGATACTCTGTCCTTCCATTTGTGTTTCTGTATCATCCTCCTCTGCCTGCTCACCAGGTTTATCCCTAAAATTCCTGTTAAGGCTTCATCTTCAGCCAATGGTGTCTGTAAAGCTTCATTAATCTCCGAGGTGGAATTCTGTATTCATATGAACTCATATTTTACTTATTTCATGCACCTGACATTTATCTTTAACTGTTTTTTATTGAAGTTGTTGTTATTATTATTGCATCTAACTTATATGTTTCTCAAGGATAGAGTATGTGGATCATATTTTTAATGCATACCAGTTTTGGACTTAATAAAATATTGAATGAATGTATAATGAATCATAATAATGCCTGCTAATATTAATCAAGTTTGATATCTTCAGGAGGAAGGTTAAAGCTGAATGATTTAATCATTTTATTTAATCCTCATGAAAGATGTTTTTGAAACTTTACTAAAAAGTATTATGTGTCAAGTCAAGGTTAGTTTCACCAGTATTAAACTTGTTGTCTTATCGTGTGTTTTTTTTAATCCTCACCCGAGGATATTTTTTTACCCCATTGACTTTTTTTAGAGTGAAAGGGAGGTGTAGACACAGACAGAGACAGAGAAACAAATGTGAAAAGAGACAGGTTGGTTGCCTACTGCACATGCCCCGACCTGGACTGGGATCGGGCCTGCAACCCAGGTACAGCCTTTGACCAGGAATCGAACTTGGACCTTTCAGTCCATGGGCTGATGCTCTAACCACCCAGCCAAACTCGCCAGGGCTATCTTATGTTTTTATAAGAATAGCTGCCCTTCCTAGAAACTAACTCCCTGGGAACCCATGGACATTAAATCTCTCTCTTGTAACTTCTATATGTCTGTTCTCTAAGGTGCTCCACAAGGACAGGATAAAATAAAAATATGTTACACTTTTTAAAAGACAGATCTTGAAATAAACCCAAGAACATAATCTACAAGTCATAGTTTTTTTCTTATTTAATTTGGAAGGTCTCACTGAATATAATTTACAAGTTTGAAATTAAGGGAAGTATATGTTTTTAGCAAATATGTAATAAATAACAACAATTTCATAGACTTCTTAGAGTTCAGAGTACTGCTCATTTAGTTATCTCATGATGATGAAATGCCTAGCCGATTGTTGGTGAAGTTGGGTAGTAAACCCACTTATTATTTTTCCAGATAAATAGTTATTTATTTATTTATTTATTTATTTTTATTTTTAATATATTTTTATTGATTTTTTTACAAAGAGGAAGGGAGAGGGATAGAGAGTTAGAAACATCGATGAAAGAGAAACATCAGCTGCCTCCTTCACACCCCCTACTGGGGATGTGCCCGCAACCAAGGTACATGCCCTTGACCAGAATTGAACCTGGGACCCTTCATTCTGCAGGCCAACACTCTATCCACTGAGCCAAACCCATTAGGGCTATTTATTTTTTCATAGTAAAGGCTTTGGGGAAAATTTTTGGAATTATCCTGTAATTTTTAAAAATCTTTTCTGTTATTCCACTTATTACCATTGGGTGGTGCTAATTTGCCATATCAGAAACAAAGTAGACAGAGAAATCTGGACTATAAAGATGTTGGGATATCTGAAAAGTTATTTTTCACATAAAGTTTGAATTTTCTATATTGAAACTGGTTATTAATATATACTTAATTTTTAGCATCTTATCAGATGTACATCTGCACCTTATGTATTTATTTTAAAAATATATTAGTGCTGCTTAATCATTTTTTAGGTCTTAATTTAGTTTACAATCTGTTAGTAGCTATTAACTCCTTTTCCAGAAAGACTTGCATTTGTTTTCACATGATGCCCATCCTGAGCCCAGGTCTAGGTGCTTATCTAGTTTTCTAATAACAACTGAAAATTTATCTCTTGTCCTCCCGTAGACCTGAACTATAGTTTGTATTTCATTCGAAACATTTGTGTCACCCCTTTGATATACATTTTTTCCAGAGATTGTATGTCCTAAAAGAGTTACTGCCAAATAAAATTCTCATAGATGTGCCAACACCATCTCCAACATCACCAATGGTTATCTGAGGTCCAGACAGTGAGAGTGACAGTGAGGGCCAGGCACAAAAGAGAGAATATGTGCTCCTGCCCGTATGGACTCCAGTCTGTTCTCACCACTCCACTGCTGTCATTCTCTGGATACCAAAGTATATGCAAAATCCAGAACTTTTAAAGTGTTCCCCCCTGGAAGTTCTCTATACTTCGTGAAGAATTTTAACAATTCCTTTCCCCTCACCTTTTTAGTATAATCTTTTAAGATGATATATTTTCTCATCTGTATTTCAAATACTTAATTTTTAATCTAAAAATACTTTTAAGCACTGTATTGACTAGATTCAACTACAGTCTCTTAACTAAGAGGTCTTTTGGGGGATAGGGAAAGATTCTGTACTTTCTAATATTGTTCATTTCAAAGATTAGTTATATAACCTAGACATAAAATAGAACTCTAGAAATTATATAAGTCTTAAAGCATGGAAACACTGTACAACATAAGGATGATCTTTTTGTCTAGATTTTAAATGTCTGTCAAAAATAGAATTAGCATATTGCAAGTATGTTATACATTTAGTACATAAATAATATATTCAATATTCATTTTATTATTTAGTATCTTATGAAACTATAAATAAAATATTAATGTTGATTGCTATCTTTATAGACATCTAGATGTCTATTAAATTAGTTGTACAGTATTGCTTAAATGCCTTTAAATAACTTTTACTCCCCGCTTTCTCCTCCATATAGCGTAAAAGAGCAGTGGACCTGAATGTTAAAATCTTGGATTTGAGTAGTTCATTTCTTATGGGAGCCAACTTTCCCAATAAGATTGAGAAGCACCTCTTACCAGAACACATTCGCCAGAACTTTGTACTTGCTGGAGATCATGTAATTGTTGATGGTCTACATGCAGAAGCACCAGATGACTTGGTATGTGTATTCTATTTTCTTATAGTTCAGGTCCCATCTGTGTGCTGCTACTGTCTTAAACCAAACCCAGATTAAGTGATAATATAATACTACCATTAAAAATACTTCAGTGTTGCTAAAAATTTTAACTTTGGGATTATTAATTCCACAAATGCTTTGAATGATGAAAGTGGTTTAATTATTCATGTCTTATGAAGAACTCAGTTTTAAAGTATGATAAATAATAACAATGATTTACACTCTGTGGACTACTCAGATTTTATTTTCTTTTTTTAATCCTCACCCAAGGACATGTTTTTACTGATATTACAGAAAGAGGAAAGGAAGGAGGGAAGAAAAAGAGGGAGGGAAGGAGGGAGAGAGAGAGAAAACATCCATGTGATAGAGAGACATCAATTGATTGCCTCCCATACGTGCCCCGGTAAGGGATCAAACCAACAACCTAGATATGTACCCTTACCAGGAGTCGAACCCACATTTTGGTATACAGGACAATGTTCCAACTGACTGGCCACCCAGCTAGGGCTGAACTACAGATTTTTAATGCATATTAGTCATCACTTCACCTGGTTAAAGGTGCTTTTTGGTACATGGATTAGATACAGTTTTGTCTGACCATACCCCAACAGAGAACTGTAGTCAAGTATGTTGTATCTCATACTAGTTTATGAGTCTAAAAGCTTTATTTACCTCATGCAAACCATTATTTTATTTTTATAGCAATGATCACTTGAAGAATAAAGTGGTGAGAGTTAGCCTATATTATTACTGCGTAGGCTATATATTTGTATCATGGTATTTATATCTTTTATCATTTGCTATTTAAATATAGGTGCGAGAAGCTGCTTATAAAATTTTCCTTTATCCCAATGCTGGTCAATTGAGATGTTTAGAAGAATTGCTCAGCAACAGAGATCTTCTGGCAAAGTTAGTAGGGTATTCTACATATTCACACAGAGCTCTTCAAGGAACAATAGCTAAAAATCCAGGTAAGCCTGATTATTCAACTTTTAAGGACAAAATAGAATTTTTATGGAACTAAACTTCTGACCTTAAAAATTTTTCTTTGAATTATTTTGAAATACAGTTGACATACCGTATTATATTAGTTTCAGGTGTACAACATAGTGGTTCAACATTTGTATACCTTACAAAGTGATCACCACAATAAGTCTAGTAACCATCTGTCACCATACATAGTTATTATGATATTGTGGAATCTATTCCTTATGCTGTACATTACGTCCCCATGTTAGATTCCACATGTAAGTGGAATTACATAGTATTTGTCTTTCTCTGTCTGACTTATGTCAGTTAATGTAATAATCTCTAGGTTCATCCATGTTGTCTAAAATGGCAAGATTTCATTCTTATTTTTATAGCTGAGTTATATTCCACTAGTGGCCTGATGCATGAAATTCGTGCACGGGGGGCGGGGGGTTATCCCTTAGCCCGGCCTGCACCCTCTCCAATCTAGGACCCCTCAGGGGATGTCCTACTGCTGGTTTAGGCCCAATCCCACAGGGTTCCCTCCTCCAGCCAGCTGCAGGCACCCGGGACCTGGGTTTCCCTCCCTCTGGCAGGCCACAGGCACCTGGGACCCGGGCCCGCTGCAGCCGCAGGGGATGGTGGGCAGGTGGCTTCACCTGGGCCGCAGGCACTGGCACACGGGACCATGGGGCGGGCAGCATCTCTGGCTGGCTGCGGCCCCGGAGCAGGGGGCAGCGGCTTCTCTGTCTCCCGGGCCACAGCCAGCCGCAGGTGCTGGTGCTGGGGACCACTGGCAGGCGGCCTCACCCGGGCCTGGCTTTTTCAGGAAGGACGTGCTGATGGTCGTCCAGAAGATGTCCAGTCTAATTAGCATATTACCCTTTTATTAGTACAGATAGAGGCCTGGTGCACGGGTGGAGGCTGGCTGGTCTGCCCTGAATGGGGTCCTGGATCAAGGTGGGGTATCTCCTTTGGGGGTAGGGGTGGCATGAGTGAGGGGCCTGGGGCAGTTTGCAGGCCAGCCACACCCTGATCAGGGTGGGGGGTCCCCGCTGGGGGATGAGGCCAGCCTGGGCGAGGGGCCGCCAGGGGTTTGCAGGCTGGCCATGCCCCCATCAGGGTGGGGGTCCCCACTTGGGGCCGTGTTAGCCTGGGTGAGGGGCTGATGGCCATTTTCAGGCTGGTTACGCCCCCATCGGGATGAGGATCCTTGCTAGGGGCATGGCCAGCCTGGGTGAGGGGCTGAGGGCCATTTGGGGGTGGTTTGCAGGCTGGCCGGAAGGATATCTGGAAGGTCTCCAGAAGGTCTCCTGGTCTAATTAGCATCTTACTCTCTTATTAGTATAGACTAGAGGTCTGGTGCATGAAAACTTATGCACTGGAGCGGGTGTTCTCTCACCCCGGCCAGTCCCCCTCACAGTCTGGGAGCCCTCAGGGGCAGGAGGCGACCCAGCAGATCAGGGGAAGGCGATGCCCCCATCACACCTCTGATGCTGCCACTGCTGGCAGTGAAAGCTTTGGCCGGCCCTGGTTACCTGAGCCTCAGGCAGCCCTGGATGGCAGGCAGCCACCATCCGAGGCTTGCCTGTGTCTTGGGCCGGCCCTCGGTGGCTGGGGGGCTGAGGGGACTGGGGGATTCCGGAGGCAGGCACATGGAGCGGCCAGGCCCATG
Source organism: Eptesicus fuscus (assembly GCF_027574615.1). Taxonomy (NCBI): domain Eukaryota; kingdom Metazoa; phylum Chordata; class Mammalia; order Chiroptera; family Vespertilionidae; genus Eptesicus; species Eptesicus fuscus. Next base: position 8,385,218 of record NC_072480.1, on the reverse strand, counting down.
CCCAGCCTTGCCATGTGCCTGCCGCCCGGTCGGGGCTGAGGGAACTGGGCGCCCCCATCTTGTGGCTGTGGGTGCCACCATTTTTTAAGGTGTGGCGGTCAATTAGTATATTCCCTCCTTATTGGCTGTGGGCGTCACAGAGTGACAGTCAGTTACCATGTTTCTCATTAGTATAGATTCTGGTGTGAACATAGGGGTGCATATATCTTGAGTTATAGCTTTTATTTTTTTCAGATATATGCCCAGAAGTGGAATTGCTGGGACATATGATAGTTATATTTTTAGTTTTTTGAGAAATACCCATACTATTTTCCATAGTGGTTGCACCAGTTTACATTCCCACCACAGTGAATGAGGGTTCCCTTTTCTTCACATCCTCAACAACACTTGTTATTGGTTGTCTTTTTTATAATAACCATTGTGACATGTGTGAGGTGATATCTCATTGTGGTTTTAACTTTAATTTCCCTAATGATTAGTAATGTTGAGCATCTTTTCATTTATCTGTCTTCTTCAGAGAAATGTCTATTTAGGTCCTTAGCCCATTTTTTTATTGCATTTTTTGTTTTTGTGATGTTGAGTTGTATGAGTTCTTTAAATATTTTAGATATATTGTTTGCAAATACCTTCTCCCATTCAGTAAGTTGCTTTTTCATCTTGTTGATGATTTCCTTCACTTTGAAAAACCTGTTTAGTTTGATATAGTCCCATTTGTTTACTTTTGCTTTTGTTGCCTTTGCCTAAGTAGATATATATATCTAATAAGTTATGGCTAAGGCCAACGTCAAAGAGTTTTCTGCCTATGTTTTCTTCTAGTACGTTTATGGTTTCAGGTCTTACATTTAATTCTTTAATCCATTTTGAGTTTATATTTGTATGCTAGTGGCCCGGTACATGAAATTTGTGCATGGGGGCGGGGGAGGGAGGAAGGTTGTCCCTCAGCCTGGCCTGCACCCTCTCCAATCTGGGACCCCTTGGGAGATGTCTGACTCGTGTCTGATGTCTGACAGTCAGACATCCCTCTCGCAATCTAGAACCGCTGGCTCCTAACTGCTCACCTGCCCCCTTTCTGCCCCCCACACCACCCTGCTGGCCCCCAACTGCCCCCCACTTGCCGGCCTGATAGCCCCCAACTGCCCCCCACTCTGGCCTGCTCGCCCCCAACTGCCCCCTCATGGGCCTACTTGCCCCCAACTGCCCCCCCTTGCCAGCCTGATAGCCCCCAACTGCTCCCTACTCTGGCCTGCTCGCCCCCAACTGCCCCTCTGTGGGCCTACTCGCCCCAACTGCCCCCCCTTGCCAGCCTGATAGCCCCCAACTACCCCACATTCAGGCCTGCTCGCCTCCAACTGCCCTCCCCCCACCGGCTTGATCACCCTCAACTGCCCTCCCCTCCTGGCCTGATTACCCCTAACTGCCTCTCACCCCCCCCTGCCAGCCTGCTCACCCCCAACTGCCCTCCCCCCCTGCTGGCCTGCTCGCCCCCAACTGCCCTCCCCTCCTGGCCTGATTGCCCCTAACTGCCTCTGCCTCTGCCCCACCACCATGGCTTTGTCTGGAAGGATGTCCGGAAGGTCTCCTGATCTAATTAACGTATTACCCTTTTATTAGTATAGATAGAGGCCTGGTGCATGGATAGGGTCCGGCTGGTCTGCCCTGAAGGGGGTCCGGATCAGGGTGGGGTCACCTTGGGGGGCAGGGCCAGCCTGGGCGAGGGGCTGGGGCAGTTTGCAGGTTGGCCACACCCCCATCGGGGTGAGGGTCCCCGCTAGGGGGCATGGCCAGCCTGGGCGAGGGGCTGAGGGCCGTTTGGGGGTGGTGTGCAGGCTGGCCAAGCCCCTGGTTTTGTCCGGAAGGTCTCCGGAAGGTCTCCCATTCTAATTAGTATATTACTTTTTTATTAGTATAGATGGTGTAAGACAGTGGTCTACTTTTCGGGGGTTTTTTTTTGGCATGTATTTGTCCATTTTTCCCAACACACTAAAGAGACTGTCTTACCCTATTATATATCTTTACCTCTTTTGTTGTTGATTAACTGACCATATATGAGTGTGTTTTTACTTTTGGGCTCTCTGTTCTGTTCCATTGATCTACATGTCTGTTTTTGTTCCAGTACCATACTGTTTTGATTACTGTAGCTTTGTGATATAGTTTGAAATCAGGGAGTGTAATACCTCTAACGTTGTTCTTTCTCAATATTTCTTTGGCTACTCAAGGTCTTTTGTGGTTCCATATACATTTTAGGATTATTTGTTCTAGTTCTGTGAAAAGTGCCATAGGTATTTTGATAGGGATTGCATTGAATCTGTAGATTGCTTTGGGTAGTGTGGACATTTTAATAATATTAATATCTCTAATCCACGAGTATGGTTTATCCTTCAATTTCTTTCATCAATGTCTCTTAGTTTTTAGAGGAGGGGTCTTTAATTTTTTTGGATAAATTTATTCCTAGGTATTTTTGCAATTGTAAATTGGATTTTAAAATATTTTTTTGTGTAGTTTATTATTTTCTTTAGAAAACTAATTTTCTATTCTTCAACTCTACTGAATTTATTCACTAGTTCTAATAGTGTTTTGAGGGTATAACTTCAGAGTTTTCTATGGTATAGTATAATATTCTCTGCAAATAGTGACAGTTTTACTTTTTTCTTTTCAATTTGGATGTCTTTTATTTCTTTTTATTCTCTGATTGCTGTGGCTAGGACTTCCAATAGTATGTTGAATAAGAGTGGTGAGAATGGGAACCCCTGTCTTGTTCCTGATCCTAGAGAAAAAGCTTTCAGCTTTTCACCATTGAGTATAGTGTTAGCTGTGAGTTTGTCAAATATGGCTATTATTATGTTGAGGTATATTTTTTTCTATACTAACTTTCTGGAGAGTTTTTATCATAAATGGATGTTGAATTTTGTTGAATACTTTTTCTATGTCTCTTGAGATGATCTATAATTTTTATTCTTAAATTTATGTGGTGTATCACATTGATTTTCAGGTAGTGAACCATCCTTGCATCCTGGAACAAATCCCACTTGATTGTGGTGTATAATCTTTTTAATGTATTGTTGAAAATAAGTTTCCTCATATTTTATTAATAATTTTTGCATCTATGTTCATTGGGGATATTGGTCTGTAATTTTTTAAACCTTTTTTAAAAATGTTATTGTTGAAAGTATTACATATGTCCCCTTTTTTCCCCCATTGATCCCACCAGCTTACCCCAGGCTTTCACCACACTGTTATCTGTATTCCTGGACTATGCATATGTACACACAAGTTCTTGGTTGATCATCTCCCACTCACCCCGCCCCCCACACACATAGACACATTCCCTCCAAGATGCTGTACTCTGTTCCATGCTTCCATGTCTCTGGATCCACTCTGTTCATCAGTTTATTTTGTTCATTACATGTCACATATGAATGAGATCATGTGATACTTTCCTTTCTCTACTGGTTTATTTCACTTAGTATAATACTCTCCAGGTCCCTCCATGCTGTCTCAAAGGGAAAGAGATTGTTCTTTTTTGCTGCTGCATAGTATTCCATGTTATAAATTTACCATAGCTTTTTTAATCCACTCGTCTACTGATGGGCACTTAGGCTGTTTCCAGATCTTAGCTATTGTAAATTGTGTTGCAATGAACATAGGGGTGCATACATTATTTCTGATTGGTGTTTCAGGCTTCATAGGATATATTCCTAGAAGTGGGATCACTGGGTCAAATGGCAGTTCCATATTTAATTTTTTGAGGGAACTCCATACCGTTGTCCATAATGACTATACCAGTCTGCATTCTCACCAGCAATGTACTAGGGTTCCCTTTTCTCCACATCCTTGCCAGCCAGCACTTGTCACTTGTTAATTTGTTGATGGCAGCCATTCTAACAGGTGTGAGATGATACCTCATTGTCATTTTAATTTGCATCTCTCTGATGATCAGTGATTTTGAGCATTTTTTCATATGTCTCTTGGCCTTCTGTATGTCCAATTTGGAGAAGTGTCTATGTCCTTTGCCCATTTTTTAATTGGATTGTTTATCTTCCTTTTGTTAAGTTGTATGAATTCCTTATATATTTTAGACATTAACCTTTTATCAGATGTATCATTGCCAAATATGTTCTCCCATACAGTGGGCTCTTCTTTTGTTTTGTTGATGGTTTCTTTTGCTGTGCAGAAGCTTTTTATTTTGATGTAATCCCATTTGTTTATTTTCTCCTTAGTTTCCTTTGCCCTAGGAGATGTATCCATAAACATATTTCCATGAGAGATGTCTGATATTTTGCTGCCTATGGTTCCTACTACAATTTTTATGGTTTACCGACTTACATTTAGGACTTTTATCCATTTTGAGTTTATTCTTGTGTATGGTGTAAGTTGGTGGTCTAGTGTAATTTTTTTGCATGTATTTGTCTAATTTTCCCAACATCATTTATTGAAGAGACTGTCTTGACTCCATAGTATGCTCTTTCCTCCTTTGTCAAATATTAATTGAGCGCAATGACTGGGTTCTCTGTTCTGTTCCATTGGTCTATATGTCTGTTCTTGTGCCAGTATCAGGCTGATTATGGTGACTTCGTTCTATAATTTGATGTCTGGTATTGTGATTCCTCCAACCTTGTTCTTCTTTCTCAAGATTGCTGCAGCTATTGGGGGTCTTTTTTGGTTCCATACAAATTTTTGGAGTATTTGTTCTAGAACTGTGAAATATGCTGTTGGTATTTTAATAGGGATTGCATTGAACCTGTAGATTGCCTTGGATAGTATGGACATTTTAATAACGTTGATTCTACCAATCCATGAACATTGTATATTCTTCTACTTGTGTATATCTTCCTTTATCTCTTTTTTCAACATCCTGTAGATTTCTGAGTATAAGTCTTTTACCTCCTTGGTTAAGTTTATTCCTAAGTATCTTAATTTTTTTTGTTGCAGTGGTAAATGAGATTCTTTGTTTAATTTCTCTTTCTGGGAATTCATTATTGGTGTACAAAAAAGCCATTGATTTTGGGATGTTGATTTTGTATCCTGCTACATTGCCAAATTCATTTATTAAATCTAGCAGTTTTTTGGTGGAGTCATTAGGGTTTTCTATGTACAATATCATGTCATCTGCGAATAATGAGAGTTTTACTTCCTCCTTTCTAATTTGGATAACCTTTTATTTCTTCTTGTCTGATTGCTGTGGCTAGGACTTCCAGTACTATCTATCTATCTATCTATCTATCTATCTATCTATCTATCTATAAAATAGAGAAATATGCAAATTAGGTCAGGATGCTGGAACGGTCAAGACCAGCTCAGGTGGAGGGGCCAGGCGCTGCCCCGAGCCTGAGAACAACACGCAGGCACAGCCCAGAGCCTGAGACAGGAACACACAGGGGCACCTGCTCCGAGCCTCTGCAGTGCGGCTGGGGGCAGGCCCCCAGCGGACACACACACACATAGAGTGCCTGCTCCGAGCCTCCCCGGTGCAGTTGGGGGCCCACAGTGGACACACACACACACACACACACACACACACACACACACAGAGCGCCTGCTCTGAGCCTCCACGGCCCAGTCTGACATGCCCTCATCCTTCTCCCTATCTCATATCCTGGAATTATTGTTCCTTATTTTGACAGTCACTTGAGTGAACCAAGTAGCACCATCACATCCCAGTTAAAAGATCATCAATTACAGTGAAACTACACTTTCACTTCATCTCAGCCACTATTTCTAAGGCTGTACTCTGAGCCTTATTACCACCTGCAACTGCTAACATCAGAAATCATAGCATGGCCCTGGCCAGCTTTGCTCAGTGGTTAGAGCGTCCACCTGCCCACTGAAGTATCTCAAGTTCAAGGACACAAATCTGGGTTGCAGGTTCGATCCTCAGCCCTGTTCAGGGAAGATGCAGAAGACAACCAATTTATGTGTCTCTCTCACATCGATGTCTCTTTCTCTCTCTCTCTCTCTCAAAATCAATGGAAAAATATTCTCTAAGGAGGATTAACAAACAAAAAAATAAATCATAGCATGTTGTCCCTGACGTCCTATTACATGATTTCTTTTTTTTTTTTTTTCTGGCCTATCAATGATTTCCTCCTCCTCCTCCTCATTCATATTATTCTTTGCATAGACTGGGCTGTGTGTTCACCTACATCAGTGGAGAAATAGAGCCCCCACTAGGTATTTCAAACAGATAGAATTTAATATTGGGAACTGATTACCAAAGGGTTGGAAAGGAAAAGCTGGAAGAGAGAAAAAAAAGTGAAGTTAGAGATTAATAGCTACAGGAAGCCATTCTCACTCTCATGGATGAGGGAGCCAGACCATGACCTGCTGAGGCTGCTGAGAACTTGCTGCTGCAATTGGAATGGTGCTGCCAAGGAAGACAGCAGCCTGCGGACTGCACTGCCTCTGCCCCTGCCCCTGGCCCTGGCCCTGCCCCTGCCCCTGCCCCTGCCCCTGCCTCTGCCCCTGCCCCTGCCCCGCCCCTGCCCCTGCCCCTGCCCCCGCCCCTGCCCCTGCCCCAGCCCCTGACCCTGCCTCTGCAGCTGCCCCTGCCCCTGGCCCTGCCCCTGCCTCTGCCCCTGCCCCTGCCCCCGCCCCTGCCCCAGCCCCCGCCCCTGCCCCTGCCCCAGCCCCTGACCCTGCCTCTGCAGCTGCCCCTGCCCCTGCCCCAGCCCCTGACCCTGCCTCTGCAGCTGCCCCTGCCCCTGCCCCTGCCCCTGACCCTGCCTCTGCAGCTGCCCCTGCCCCTGCCCCTGCCCCTGCCCCCGCCCCCACCCCTGCTGAGCCCAGTGAGGAGCAGAGAGCGGAGCTTCTCCACTGTGTCCATGCTCCGCAGTGAGAAGTTAGCTGCCAGGGCATCTAGAAAGCGCAGTTTCCCCTGAACTACAGGAAAGCGCAGAAGGGCATAGATGGAGCTCTGAGCCAACAGATAAAACCTACCCTTTGCCTATTCGGCATTTATTCTCACACTTTACCCTATATTAAAGTTCCAGGAACAATAGCAGGGTCACACAAATACCCCTTAAATAATTGAAGATGCTGTCACTTTCCCTAAAGAGAGGCACAAGGCCTCACCAGTCATTATTTCCATCTCTAGGTCATCTGCTCCCATTTGAATTTTCTTAGAATAAAGGTAATCATCAGTAATATTTTTTATCTATAACTAGAGGCCCTGTGCACAAATTTGTGCATCAGTGGGGTCTCTTGGCCTGGCCTGCAGGATCGGGCCAAAATAGGCTCTCTGACATCCCCCGAGGGGTCGCAGATTGCAAGAGGACACAGGCCAGGCCGAGGGACCCCACCAGTGCACAATCAGGGCCGGGGAGGGACCGTGGGAAGTTGGCCAGCCAGGGAGGGTTCCAGGGTGTGTCCGGCCCATCTAGCTCATTCCTGATTGGCTGGACCCCAGCAGCAAGCTAACCTACCAGTCAGAGCATCTGCCCCCTGTTGATCAGTGCATGTCATAGTGAGCGGTTGAGCAGCCTTAGCATATCATTAGCATATTATGCTTTGATTGGTTGAACTATTGATGACCAGACACTTAGCATATTAGGCTTTTATTATATAGGATAATAAAAGCCTAATATGCTAATTAGACTGGACAGTTCAACGACCTTGGGCAAACTAAAAACACCAAGAAAATCAAGCTACTCTATGCAACAACAACAGAAAAGACCAAAAAGGAAAAAGAAGAGAAAGCAAAGCTAAAAATAAAAAATAAAAGGAATACTAAAAGACACACAACCAAAGAATTAGAAAGGCTGTAAAGAAAAAAGGAAAAGAAGATGAAAAAATGGCTATATGGAAGCAAGGAGGAAGCTAAATGAACTATGATAGGAGGAAAGAGGAAACAGGAAATAAATGAAATAATAATAAATTAAAGCATTCTAATAATGGGTATATTAAGATATAGATAGGAAAAGTAAGACAAATGAAATGAGAAAAAAGAATAACAAAAATTAATAATAATAATAGTCTAAAGTAGAATAGAATAAAAGGAAAGAGAAATTAGAGGTATGGAAGAAAAAGAAAGGGGGGATGGCACAAAAAAATAAAAACAAAACACAACACACACACACACACACACTCAAAGACCTCTGGCTCCGCTATTTGTGGGCTCGCTGGATTTTTCTCTGACGTGAATCTGGTCCCTTGGTGTGTCTTTCCTGGGCCTTCTGGGAGCTGCTCTAGTGCAGGTGAATGTAAGTCACTATCCCTTTTTGACCCTGAGCATCCTGATTGAGGTTGGAAAGGTTGAAGGCCCTAGTAGTCCAGTAGTTGTCTACCTTGAGTCTCATGCCTTAATTGTCCCTATTCTGAGCTATACTTCCTTACCCCACAGAGCTGGTCCCCAGCTTTCAACTACCGGAGCTCAGGCCTGCTGGCTTTTGCCTTGCTGGGTGGTCCGTGCTGTGTCCAAAATTAGTCTGGGTGGTGGCGAGGCTGAGTGCCTAGCTGCTGCTGGGGAGCTGCTGCTCCCCCCTTCAAGATGGCATGGCTTCTGAGCCAGAGCTGCACCAGACTGGGGAGTCCTCTTCTGGCATTTTAAGTCTCTTAATCTCATAGAATCTGTTCTTTCATCAACTTTATCGGCTCATGTGGAGACCAGGTCCTGCTACTGGAGAACACTGTGGAGACACTGCATTGAGGCAGGCTGCTGGCAGCTGCAGCAAGTGCTGAGAGCCACCACCTTTTCTCCCTAAAGTGGCTGTGGGCTTAGGCTGATGGAGCTGGAGAAGGGCCCCGGAGAGAGGGAGAAGAGGAGCAGCATCTCCTCCTCCTCCGTGCCTTGGAAACGCCCCTCCAGGGGCAGCCCTGGCTTAGCTCCTGACCCAGGAGCACTCAGCAGCCTCTCTGCCCTCCTGTGCTCACCGAGCCTCCTAGGGCTTCGCCACACCCTCTGGCATGGTTTGGCTCAGTTCTGCAGCCTTCGTTTCAAATTCTACTTTGACTAAGGATTGGTATTCTAGCTTTCTTTTTGTTTCCATTTGCATGAAGTATGCTTTTGCATCCCTTCTCTTTGAATCTGTATCTTTTTATCTGAAGTGAGTCTTTTATATGCAGCATATGCATGGGTGGCTGGTTTTTTCATTTTTAAAAATCTATTCAGCCATCCTATATCTTTTGATTGGAACATTTAGTCAGTTTACATTTATAGTAATTACTAGAGGCCCAGCGCACAAAAATCGTGCATGAGTACGGTCCCTAGGCCTGGCCTGCGATCAGGGCCATCTTCCCCACCTGCCAGCAGCCGGCCCCACCCCCCACTGCCACCCACCCCTGGCTCCCTGTTCGCCATTGGGCGATCCGAGCCTGCCGGCGGGGCGGGGCAGGGAAGGGACCGAGCGGTCAGCCGTTCCCACCCACTTGCTGACCACACCCCCACTGCAGGTCTCCCTCTGTGTGTGGAGCAACCAGCAGGACGGGGGCCTTGGTCTGGCGCTGACTGTATCCCCCACCCCCAGTTCCTCGTTTGCCTTCGGGCGTGGGAGCCTGCCAGCCAGGGAAGGGGACCGAGAGGTGGTCAGTGCACCTAATAGTGACTGGTCCAGCGGTTGTTCTGGTTGTTCTGCTGTTAGGGTCAATTTGCATATTACCTTTTTATTATATAGGGTGGGTAGGTATATAATTATTGGCATTTATTGTTTTCTGATCATTTTTGTCATCCTAAGTTCCTTTCTTCCTTCCTTGTACATCGATGACTTGCTTTAGTGCTTTTCTTGGGTTCCTTTTTCTTTATTTTTTCAATGGGTGTATTAGAGTCTTTTCTTTTTGGTTTATGGTTACAAGATTCATATATAACAAGCTCAGTATATAGCAGTCTATTTTAAATGGTTGGTCCTTTAAGTTTGAATGCATTCTAAAACTGTTGTATTTTATAACTTTGCTTGCCATATTTGTTTTTGACATCATATCTTACGCTTTTTATGTTGTGTGTCCCTTAATTTGTTACTGTTGTATCACATGCTTTTACTTCCTCCTTTTTCCCCTTTATTGATTAAGGTATTACAAATGTGTCCTTATCCCCCCATTGCCCCCCACACCCTCAATCCTGCCTTCACCCTCACCCCCTGTTGTCTGCGTCCATTGGTTATGCCTATATGCATGCATACAAGTCCTTTGGTTGATCTCTCCATCTTATCCCCACCCTCCCCTACCTTCCCTCTGAGGTATGAGCATTTGATTGATGCTTCTCTGTCTCTGTATCTTTTTTGTTCATCGGTTTATGTTGTTCATTATATTCCATAAATGAGTGAGATCATGTGCTATTTATCTTTCTCTGACTGACTTATTTCACTTAGTATAATGCTCTCCAGCTCCATCCATGCTACTGCAAATGGTAGGAGTTCCTTCCTTTTTACAGCAGCATAGTATTCCATTGTGTAGATATACCAAAGTTTTCTAATCCACTCATCTGCTGATTGGCACTTAGGCTGATTCCAAATCTTAGCTATTATAAATTGTGCTGCTATGAACACAGGGGTGCATATATCCTTTCTGACTGGTGTTTGTAATTTCTTGGAATATATTCCTAGAAGTGGGATCACTGAGTCAAATGGAAGTTCCATTTTCAGTTTTTTGAGGAAACTCCATACTGTTCTCCACAGTGGCTACACTAGTCTGCATTCCCATCAGCAGTGCACAAGGGTTCCTTTTTCTCCGCATCCTCGCCAGCACTTGTCGTTTGTTGATTTGTTGATGATAGCCATTCTGACATGTGTGAGATGGTACCTCATTGTCATTTTGATTTGCATCTCTGGGATGATTAGTGACTTTGAGCATGTTTTCTTATGTCTCTTGGCCTTCCTTATGTCTTCTTTCAAAAAGCATCTATTTAGGTCCATTCCCCATTTTTTCATTGGGTTGTTTATCTTCCTTTTGTTAAGTTGTATGATTTTCCTGTAAATTTGGAAGATTAACCTTTTTGCACTCGGATGTCGAGTGTGACTCGACACGGTTAGCATCGGTAGCAGCTCTTTTTATACTCTTTGAATGTATCAATAATTTGAAATATAAAAAAATCCAAATAAATAAGTTTGTATGAAAAGAAACTCCAGTTTTTTATTCTACTGCCGCACTTGGTAAACTCTGGGGTATTTAAAAAATTAAATCCCGAGTAGAATAAAGGAATCGAGAAAAAAGCAAGCAAGTGCAAAGGGTTAAACCCTTATCGGAAATAACACTGGCAAATACGTTCTCCAGTGCAGTGGGCTTTCTTGTTGTTTTGTTGCTGTGCAGAAGCTTTTTATTTTGATGTAGTCCCATTTGTTTATTTTCTCTTTAGTTTCTATGGCCCTAGGATCTTATTGGTGAAGATATGCTTCGGCATATGTCTGAGATTTTGCTGACTGTGGATTCCTCTAGTATTTTTATGGTTTCCCATCTTACATTTAAGTCTTTTATCTATTTTGAGTTTATTTTTGGGTATGGTGTAAGTTGGTGGTCTAGTTTCATTTTTTTGCATGTATCTGTCCAATTTTCCCAACACCATTTATTGAAGAGACTGTCTTGACTCCCTTGTATGCTCTTGCCTCCTTTGTCAAATATTAATTGAGCATAGTGGTTTAGGTCGATTTCTGGGTTCTCTATTCTTTTCCATTGGTCTATATGTCTGTTCTTATGCCAGTACCAGGCAGTTTTGAGAACAGTGGCTTTGTAATACAGCTTGATATCTGGTATTGAGATCCCTCCTACTTTGTTCTTCTTTCTCAGGATTGCTGCAGCTATTCGAGGTCTTTTTTTTATTCCAGATGAATTTTTCGAGAGTTTGTTCTAGGTCTGTGAAATATGCCGTTGGTATTTTAATAGGGAGTGCATTGAATCTATAGATTGCTTTGGGTAGTATGGACATTTTAATGATGTTGGTTCTACCAATCCAAGAACACGGTATGTTCTTCCATCTGTTTATGTCTTCCTCTATGCCTTTTTTCAATGTCCTGTAGTTTTCTGAGTAAAGGTCTTTTGCCTCCTTAGTTAAGTTTATTCCTAGGTATCTTAATTTTTTTTGGTGAGATGGTAAATGGGATTGTTTTCTTAGTCTCTCTTTCTGTAAGTTCACAGTTGGTGTATAGAAATGCCATAGATTTCTTGGTGCTAATTTTGTATCCTGCTACATTGCCAAATTCATTTATTAAGTCTAATAATTTTTTGATGGAGTCTTTAGGGATTTCTATGTACAGTATCATGTCATCTGCGAATAATGACAATTTTACTTCTTTTTTTTTTTCCAATTTGGATGCCTTTTATTTCTTCTTCTTGTCTGATCACTTTGGCTAGCACTTCCAGTACTATGTTGAATAGGAGTGGTGAAAGCAGGCATCCCTGTCTTGTTCCTGTTCTTAAGGGAAATGGTTTTAGTTTTTGCCCATTGAGTAAAATATTGGCTGTAGGTTTGTCATTTGCAGCTTTTATTATGTTGAGGTATGATCCTTCTATTCCCACTTTGCTGAGCGTTTTTATCAGAAAAGGGTGTTGGACTTTGTCAAATGCCTTTCTATATCAATTAATATGATTATGTGATTTTTATCTCTCAATTTGTTTATCTGATGTATCACCTGTATTGATTTGTGGATATTGTACCATCCTTGCTTCCCTGGAATAAATCCCACTTGGTCATGGTGTATGATCTTTCTAATTTAATGCTGGATTGGGTTTCCTAGAATTTTGTTGAGGATTTTAGCATCTATGTTCATCAGGGATATTGGCCTGTAATTTTCTTTGTGGTGTCATTATCTGGTTTTGGTATTAGGATAATGCTGGCTTCATAAAAAGAGTTTGGGAGTGTTCCTTCCTCTTGAATTTTTTGGAATAGTCTGAGGAGGATAGGTTTTAGTTCTTCTTTGAATGTTCAGTAAAACTCCCGTGAAGCCATCTGTTTCAGGGCTTTTGTTTGCTGGAAGCTTTTTGATTACTGTTTCAATTTCATCAGTAATTATTGGCCTATTCAGGTTTTTTTTATTCTTCCTGATTGAGTTTTGGGAGCTTGTATTTTTCTAGGAATGTGTCCATTTCGTTGAGGTTGTCCAGTTTGTTGGAGTAGAGTTGTTCGTAGTGTTTTTTTTTTTTTTTTTACAGTCCTTTGTATATCTGTGGGTTCAGTTGTTACTTCACCTCTTTCATTTTTTTTTTTTTTTTGGGGGGGGGGAGGGTCCTCTCTTTTTGTTTCTTGGTGAGCCTGGCTAGAGTTTCATCAATCTTGTTTATCCTTTCAAAGAAACAGCTCTGGGTTTCATTGATCTTTTTTTTTGTGTTTTATTTTTGTTTTTTTTTTTTGTCTCTGTGTCAATTATTTCTGCTCTAATCTTTATTATCTCCTTCCTTCTGGATATGTGGGCTTTTCTTGTTGCTCTCTTTCTAATTCATTAAGTTGCAAGGTTAGATAATTTATTACCATTTTTTTCTTGTATTTTTTTTTGAGGTAGGCCTGTAGAACTATGAACTTCCCTCTGAAAACTGCTTTCATTGTGTCCCATAGATTTTGGATTGTTGTGTTTTCATTGTCATTTGTTTCCAGATGCTTTTTATTTCTTCTTTGATCTCTTTGGTAACCTAGTCATTGTTTAATAGCATGCTTATTAAGTGTTTGATTTTTTTTCATTGATTTTATTGTAGTTAATTTCTAGTTTTATGCCATTGTGATGTGAGAAGATGCTTATAGTGATTTCTATCCTCTTGAATTTGAAGAGACTTTGCCTCTATCCTAATATGTAGTCTATATTTGAAAATGTCCCATGCGCACTGGAGAAGAATGTATATTCTGTGGCTTTGGGGTGAAGTATTCTGAAGATGTTAATTAAGTCCATCTGATCTAGTGAGTCATTTAGGATTGCTGTTTCTTTGCAAACTATAAATTACATATAAAATCTCTATACACGTAAATGAATGACAAAAAGTGCTAAATTAAAAAATACACATGATTACTTTCCTATCATGGGGAATAATGGCAATTACACTATACAATACTAGAGGCCTGGTGTACGGGTGGGGTCCGGTTGGCTCGCCTCGATCAGAGCTGATGGTGCCAGACCAGTGGGGAGAAGAGGACGCTGGAGGTTGGCTGGCCAGCCTCACCCCCGATCAGGGTTGGGGTGGCTGATCTGGGGTGGGGCCAGCAGGGGGCAGGGGCCGCAGGCTTTTGGCCGCCCCCTGGTTGAACTCCCAGTCAAACTTCTGGTCGAAGGGACAATTTGCATATTAGCCTTTTATTATATAAGATGGTCTTTATGAGCTTGTAAAATATAAAGATTTACAGCTGAAGTATTTAAGTATTTTTAAAAATTCTAACAGAGCTTTCAGTTTTAATGTTCTAATTTTGCTATATATTCTTTTTGTATTGAATTTGAATAGAATATTCTGAAGCTGTATATAAAAAATAAATACCCTGAAAAACATTGATTTTTAAAATCTAATTTTCAGTGCATCATACTTCTAAATTTTACTAATTTTTATCAACATAAGTTTAGCTGTGTCTTTAAAACAAACAAAAAAATAGACATGTCTAAGTAACTATTTTTTCTTATGCATGAATAGATAGAAACACTGAAATTTTAAATATTTTTCTTTAGCTTCCTATTAACTCTCCATTTGGGGGTATAATCTAAGGCTTTGGATTATTACTATGCCAGTTGAACTTGTTTTACTGATAAAGAGATTATAATTATCTAGAAATATTTATTATGTGCCTAGAATATGTTGCAATCCTGTTTCTCCTTTGAAAATCATCACTTTAAGGTATAGTAGTGTATAATAATGACACATTGTAATTTTAACAGGATATGCTCATTTATTTTTATTTTTTTTATTTTTTAGAAACTGTCATGGAGTTCCTCGAGAAACTATCTGACAAACTTTCAGAAAGGTTTGTTTCTATTCTACTCTTTAGAATATATGTTATTTATTTTTTTGTGTTTTTTTAAAGACTTGATATGTGAAAAATTAGCAAGTGACCTATTAAGAATGTAAGTATTGGAATATTGGGTCAGATCTGTGGGATCTGCGTAGGAGGTTAAATGAACTATGAAATATACTTTGAAAGCACATAGTTGTCTTCCTAAGATGACAACCTTGAAAACTTAGACCATCCCCTTTGATTAATTATTTGTCTTTAGAAAATCTTTGATATATAACTTATAAAATGTCCAGCCCTAGCTGGTTTGGCTGAGTGGATAGAGCCGAAGGGTCCCAGATTTGATTCTGGTCAAGGGCAGAGGTACCGTTGCAAGCTCCTCCCCGGCCCATTGCTATTTCTCTCTGTCTTTCCCTCTCTCTCTACTATTTTTAAAAATCAATGGAAAAATATCCTCAGGTGAGGATTAAAAAACAAACAAAAAATTTCCAAATGTTTTTGAAACTATATATTTTAGTTTGTACCATCAATTTTATGAGAAGTTTAAAAAATAGTATTTTTCTTCCTTTGGCCTATATATTGGCAGCAGATGTGGTAAATTGATCTGTATTTTGATTTTGTGTATTTAAGAATGCTCTGCTTCACATTTGTAATTTCAAGCTGAAGTGTTTTTCTCTCTACTATGAGTCCCTTTGTTATATTCTTGCCTTCCCTTTTTCCCACTGCCCAGTTTCTTTGATCATGCCACTTGTCCTTGACTAGCACTCTTCTAGTGCTTTGTTGAGGGCAGAATTCCAGTAGGTGTCATTTATCTAGGGTTCCAGGAAGAGACAGATCAGGTTTGTAAAAGAGAGTCATGTTCCAGAAAAAAGTCAAGAACCATATGATTTCACTCATATGTAGGATATAAAACTGAAAACAACAATTAAACGACAAGCAAAAATTCATAGACACAGACAACAGTATGGTGGTTACCAGAGGGAAAGGGGGAGGTAGTAAAGGGTACAGGAGGTCAAATATATTGTGATGGAAGGATATTTGATTTTGGGTAGCAGCAAACACACAATATGACATATAGAATTGTACACTTGAAACCTATATAATTTTATTAACCATTGTCACCTCAATCCTATATAATAAAAGCCTAATATGCTAAGTGTCCAGTTGACCCGTCAGCCATTCAACCAATCAAAGCATAATATGCTAATGCTATGATAAGGCCACTCAACTGCTTGCTAAGACACGCACTGACAACCAGGGGCCAGATGCTCTGACCAGTAGGTTAGCTTGCTGCTGGGGTCCAGCTGATCAGGACTGAGATGGGCTGGACATGCCCTGGAGCCCTCCCACAGTCCCTCCCCAGCTGGCCAACCTCTTGTGTCCCTCCCTGGTCCTGATCATGCACCAGTGGGTTCCTCGGCCTGGCCTGCACCCTCTTTCAATCTGGGACTCCTCGAGGGATGCTGCAGAGCTGGTTTCAGCCTGATCCTGCAGGCCAGACCGAGGGACCCCACTCATGCATAAATTCATGCATCAGGCCTCTAATAAATTTAATAAAAAAGAAAGAGGAAAGAGGGCATTGTTCTCTCATTTCTTTCTTGTAATGCTGTCTAAAATTTTATTTGCCACCCTAGCTAGTTTTGCTCAGTGGCTAGAGCGTCGGCCTGCAGACTAAAGGATCCCGTATTTGATTCTGGTCAAGGGCACATGCCCGGTTGCAGGCTTGATCCCCAGTAAAGGGCATGCAGGATGCAGTCAATCAGTGATTCTCTCTATTATTGATGTTTCTATCTCTCTCTCTCCCTCTCCCTTCCTCTCTGAAATCAATAAAAATATATTTTAAAAATAAAATAAAATTTTATTTGCCTTTTTGACTGTACCAATTCGTTAAATTTTAGCTTAAATATCCATTTTCTATTATAAACTCATACCTTAAAACCCAGTCCTCTCTAATTTGGATATTATTTATAAATTCTAAACTTTTCTTTTAATCCAGTGAACCACTATGGCTTTGATATAATGAACGAAGAGTTAATTATGCAGTTATTTGAGAATTTGTTCTACTTTGCTTTGTTGGATAAGTGTCAGTATTCTTTCCCCACTAATATGTAAATTAGATTATATTTTGAGCAAACATCCTCAGATTTTTAGTTATATATAGGAATTAATTCTAACAGAAACTTCATATTCCACAGATATTAAGCATGCATTTAATTATTGTCGAGCTAGTGTTTTTCTGCAGAGGAAAAATTATAAGTATTAATCTTAAATACAATCTTATGTTAATCTTTTATAGAAAGTAATATTAGTTTCTTGCCTTTTTAAGATATAACAAAAAAAAGTAGAGATTTAAAGTTTGCAGAATAAAATTTTTTATGTTTCTATTACATTGCTAATATTTCCAAGTTTTAATACTTTTAAGACATGTATCTGTTGGGCCTGACTGGCGTTGCTCAGTGGTTGAGCATCAACTTACGAACCTGGAGGTCAGGGCTTGATTCCCAGTCAGGGCACATGCCTGGGTTATGGACTCCATCCCCAGTAGGCGGGTACAGGAGGCAACCGATCAGTGATTCTCTCCCATCATTGATATTTCTATCTTTCTCCAGCTCTCTTCCTCTCTGAAACCAATAAAAAATATATATATATTTTAAAGACAGACATGTATATGTCAGGATGCTTTTTTAAGATAGAAATTGCCAATTGCCATCATTTATTAATCTATATAATAAAAGCCCAAGCGATCATTACGGCAGAATGACCAGAGTGACCAGCTGCTATGATGTGTACTGACCACCAGGGGGCAGACGTTCAATGCAGGAGCTGCTCTCTGGTGGTCAGTGCACTCACACAGGGAGAGTGCCGTTTAGCCAGAAGCCAGGATCACGGCTGGCAAGCACAGCGGCAGTGGTGGGACCCTCTCCTGCCTCCATGGTAGCACTAAGGAGCTGCAAGCAGGCAGGCAGTAAGGAGCAAGGGGTCCTGGACTGTGAGAGGGATGTCTGTCTGCTGGCTTAGGCCCAATCCCTGGGAGTGGGCCTAAGCCAGCAGGCGGACATCCCCCTAGGGGTCCCAGACTGCGAGAGAATGCACGCCAGGCTGTGGGATCCCCTCCACCACCCTCCGCCCCAGTACACGATTTCATGCACCGGGCCTCTAGTGGATATATATTGCTTTCTCTTCTAACACATGTAATACTCGTTTGTTTATATTTGCACCACAGATTACTTCAATTTTATTGTGAATATTGGAATGTAACATAAGCACACTAGTTTTTTTGTCACATACTGAAATTTTGTCCTAACAATTAATGACAAATCTGTTTTACAGAACTCTAAAAGATTTTGAGATTATACGAGGAATGAAAATGAAACTAAATCCTCAACATTCTGTAAGTAACTATGCTGGAACATTTTTATTATAACAAACTGTCTATCTGCTGAGGTCATTATCTTTGAGTCTATAACTTTATTGTGATAGGCTAAAGGTATATGTTGTTTTTTTTCTGATCCTTGGTTTTGGTGAATAAAGGCATTGAAATATTTGATTCATATGTCTGAGTCTGACGTTTCCAGGAAAATCCAGTATATCTTTGTTGGTTAGTTGACATAATATATATGTGCACATATATACACACATATACACTGAGTGGCCAGATTATTATGATCTCTGAGTGCATAATAATCTGGCCACTCAATGTGTATCCTATATAATAAAAGGCTAATATGCAAATTGTCCCCTTGACCAGGACTTCGACTAGCAGGCGGGCTGGCCAACCGCCCATGTCCCCTCCCCCTGGCCAGGCTGGCCGGACCCCACCCATGCACGAATTCATGCACTGGACCTCTAATACTATAATAAAAGAGTAATATGCAAATTGACCATCACTCCAACACACAAGATGGCCACCCCCATGTGGTCAAAGATGGCTGCCCCCATGTGGACACAAGATGGCCGCCACAAGATGCCTGCAGATGATGGCAGTTGTGGGCGATCAGGCCATCAGGGGAGGACAGTTAGGGGTGACCGGGCCAGCAGAGATGGGCAGTTGGGGGAGACCAGGCCTGCAAGGGAGGGTAGTTGGGGGTGATCAAGCCTGCAGGGGAGGGCAGTTAGGGGTGACCAGGCCGGCAGAGGAGGGCAGTTGGGGGAGACCAGGCCTACATGGGAGGACAGTTGGTAGGGACCCAGGCCTGCAGGGGAGGGTAGTTGGGGGAGACCAGGCCTACCCGGGAGGACAGTTGTAGGGGACCAGGCCATCAGGGGAAGGCAGTTAGGGGTGACCAGACCTGCGGGGAGGACAGTTGGGGGGGACCAGGCCTGCAGGGGAGGGCAATTGGGGGGACCAGGCCTGCTGGGGAGGGCAGTTGGGGGCGCTCAGGCTGGCAAGGGAGGGCAGTTAGGGGTGACCAGGCCAGCAGGGGAGGGCAGTTGGAGGTGACCGGGCCTGCAGGGGAGCAGTTAGCCGTCAATCAGGCTGGCAGGGGAGTGGTTAGGGGGTGATCAGGCTGGCAGGCAGAAGCGGTTATGGGCAATCAGGCAGGCAGGAAGGCGAACGGTTGGTAGCCAACAGTCCTGGATTGTGAGAGGGATGTCCCAGATTGGAGAGGGTGCAGTCTGGGCTGAGGGACACACTTCGCTCCCCCCCCTCCCCCCGCATGAATTTCATGCACCGGGCCTCATATATATGTATATATATATGGTGTGTGCTTGACCTGGCAGGTGACAATTTTAACCATCAGTGATAGATAATGTTGCAGTTTACTTGTTTGCTAATTTGTGGAACTCAAATCAATATGAATGACTAAGTATACCCATTCTAAAAATACTTGTGTTTTTTTCAATCCCAAGATCAAAAGATCACATGATGTTATAATATAAACTAACATGTCCTTATGGTGAGAATGCTGGCCAAGTGATCGGGGTGCCCTGAGAGTGATAGAATTCCAGGTATTAGGATCCTGCTTCCCATATGTTTTGAGGGTGTTACAGGATTGCTGGGTTGTCTGTGCCATTGTTCTGTCAGTGTTGTTGTATCAGCTTCCCAGATGCAACCACTCAGAAAGAGATTATGCTATTAAAGTCACCTATTTCTAGAGTAGCATATCAATTTCTTAATTTATGGTTGGAGCTGTATCTAGCAAAATAACAGTAATCTGTACACTTTAATTCGGTAGGCAAGTCCACTTGAGAAACCAGATAATGGGTCAGAATATAGAAACAAAAAAATAAAATTTGTTGCCAAAAGCTAATTTATTAAAACCTAATATGACTTGAAACTATTCTTCCTAAACATTTTTTTAAAATGTGTTTTTATTGATTTCAGAGAGGGAGAGATTGAAAGAAACATAAATGATGAGATAGAATCATTGATCAGCTGCCTCCTGCACATCCTCTACTGGAAATGGAGCCCACAACCCAGGCATGTGCCCTGACCGGGTATCGAACCCTGACCTCCTGGTTCATAGGTTGACACTCAACCACTGAACCACACTGGCTACGCTCTGATAAGTGAGTCAACAATCTGATGTTTTTATAGTTGTTGATGAAGGTTATTTGGCAGGCATTTATTTGTTAAATGCCCATCTTCTTGCAAAGAATGTGTTTTGGTGAATGGTTCTGCTATTGACTCTCTTCCCCAAGACGGAACAAGGACTTACTTTAGACCCGTGGTTCTCAAAGTGTGTTTTCTGGACCAGAAGCAGTAGCATCACCTGGGAACTTGTTAGAAGTATAAATTCTCCAGCCCCATCTGAGGCTCACTGAGTCTTAAGTCCCACAGTCTTGTGTTTCAACAAGCCCTCCACATGACTTTCCCCCAACCCTTTATAATCAGTTATCAAGTCCTATAGATTCTACCTTCTTGAGAAATCCATGTTCCCTACTCTTCAGGCTCATTGCTACAGTCCTGGTTGAGGTCATTATTACTACTTCTCACCCATATTGTTGCCAAACTGGTTTTCTATCCTTTTGTCTGGCCCTTGTCAAAACCATCCTGGAGTCTGAGTGCCTAGCAATGTAATTAGCTCAGTGTTAGACACAGAGTAGGTACTCAGCACCTATCTGAAATAGAAACGAATGAATTAATTAATCACCACCTGAGGGATTTTTCTAAAAAGCAAATCTGATCTTGTCACTCTCTTGTTTAACATTTTTCTGTCACTCCATGTAATTCTTCCTGTTTCTTAGCTTTTTCCCATCAAGCCTTTGGTGATTTTGACCCTACCTGCTTCTCTAGCCTTATTTTCTGCTGTACTTCTCAGCCAAGTTAGTGCCCTTTGTTCTGTACGAATATCTGGATGGTGCTTTTGCACTCTCTTCACTTACTTTAGCTTTGCTTTTCCTTGTTCTTTAATTCCTTTGTTCTTTAATTTTAACTGACATTTATGTGCCAGCAATTATGATAGTTAGCTTCCAATAATTCATAAATACCATACACATGGATGCCTTTCCCCCTTTCTCATCTGGATTAAGTGATCCTATTCTTGAAAACTCAATTCACATCCAAATATTTCCTGATTCCGTTGTGATTTAAATATCTTTCTCCTAGGCTCTGTGTCACATGGTACAACATCACAGACAGGATATACCATTTGTTTCAATGCTCTCAGATTGTTGATTCACTTATCTTTCTACTACCTGCAACATCATTGGCCCCTTAGCATGAGTCATATCCTTTTTTTTTTTTTGGTATCATTAGAGCCTGCACTCTATACTAGCAGATAGTAAATGATCATCTGTTGGAGGAAATATGTGCCAGGAACTGAACACTCAGGAACTATACAAATAGAATAAACCTGCAAGTATCTTACGTTGGTATACGTCCATGATAGACATATGATTATGGAATATGAGAAAGAATACCTTATTGTTCAAGGAGATAATATCTAAAGTGAAATTTGAAGGACAATGGTAATAAGGATAGAAGCTAACATTTACACAGCTCTTACTCAATGCCAGGTGTTCTGTTTAATAGTTTAAGTGCATTAAGCAATCCTGTTTTGGAGGTGCTGTTGACTCAGTCACCAAATAGGTATTGGGTGAATACTGAGTATCAGGTGGTGTTCAGGGTGCCACCAGGATATAATAGGGGAAAATTCAAAGAAGTTCCTTGCCCTCATGAAGCTTAGGGGAAGAAAGCACAATAAACACATGAAAAAATAAATAAATATGTGCTGTGCCATATGGGGATATAAAGGCTATAGATATGACATTGAAGAAAGAAATTAAGGAAGATACAAATAAGTGGAAGCATATACCATGTTCATGGATTGGAAGAATTAACATCATTAAAACGGCTATACTACCCAAAGCAATCTATAGAGTCAACACAATTCCTATTAAAATACCAATGGTATATTTCACAGACCTAGAACAAAAAATTCCAGAAATTTATATAGACCAAAAAAAGACCCCGAATAGCCACAGCAATCTTGAAGGAAAGAACAAGGTTGGAGGTATCACAATATCAGATATCAAGATTACAAGGCCATTGTAATCAGAACATCCTGGTACTAACATAAGAACTGGCATATAGACCAATGGAACAGAACAAAGACCTCAGAAACCAACTCAAGCCATTATGCTCAATTAATATTTGACAAAGGAGGCAATAGCATACGATAGAGTAAAGACAGTCTCTTCAATAAATGGTGTTGGAAAAATTGGACCGATACATGCAAAAAAATGAAACTAGACTACCAACTTACATTATACATAAGAATAAATTCAATATGGATAAAATATTTAAATGTAATATTTAAATATTTATGTAATATTTAAAATATTTAAAACCATAAAAATCCTTGAAGAAAACATAAGCAGTAGAATCTTAAGTCATCTCTCACAGCACTATTTTTGCCGATAGGTTTCTGAGGGCTAGGGAAAATCAGGAAAAGATAAGCAAATGGGACTCCATCGAGCTAAAAAGCTTCTGCACAGAAAAGAAACCATCAACAAAATGAAAAGAGAGCCCACTGTATGGGAGAACATATTTGACCGTGATACATCTGATAAGGAGTTTATTTGCAAAGTATATAAAGAATTTATACAATTCAACAACAGGAAGACAATTCAATAAAAAAAAAAAAAAAATGGGCACAGGACCTGAATAGATACTTCTCCAAAGAGAACATACAGATGGCCAATAGACATGAAAAAATGCTCAAGGTCACTAATCATAAGAGAGATGCAAATTAAAACTACAATGCGCCCTGGCTAATTTTCTCAGTGGTTAGAGCATTGGCACATGGTTGGAAGGGTCACGGGTTCAATTCCCTGTCAAGAGCATGTACCTCGGTTGCAGGCTCGATCCCTGTCCCAGTCAGGATATGTGTGGGAGGTAGCCAGTCGATATCCTCTCTCTCTCCCCCTCTTTCCCCCCTTCCTCCCTCCATCCCAACCACCCTCCCTTCCTTCCACTCTTTCTCTCAAGATCAATGAAAAAAATATTCTTGGGTGAGGATTTAAAAAAACCAACAAACTAAAATTAGTTATCACCTGTCAGAATGGTTACCATCAATAAATCAACTAACAGCAAGGGCTGGCAAGGATTTGAAGAAAGGGAAATCCTAGTGCACTGTTAGTGAGAATGCAGATTGGTGCAGCCACTGAGGAAAACAGTATGGAGTTTCCTCAAAAAATTAAATGTAACTGCCTTTTGACCCAGTCATCCCACTTCTAGGAATATATCCTAAGAATCTTGAAACACCAATCAGAAAGAATATATGCATTTCTATGTTCATAGCAGCCTTGTTTACAATAGCCAAGATCTGGAAATCGCCCAAGTGCCCATCAGCAGATGAATGGATAAAAAAGTTGTGGTACATTTACACAATAGAATACTATGCAGCTGTAAAAAAGAAGGAACTCTTATCCTTTCTGACAGCATCAATGGACCTGAAGAGTATTATGCTAGGGGAAATAAGCCATTCATAGGAAGACAAATACCATATAATTGCACTAATATGTAAAATTTAATGAAAAAAAATAAACATATGAACAAAATGGAACCGGCCCCTAGGATACATGGAGCAGATTGGTGAGTGCCAGAGGAAAAGGAGGTGGGGGGGCTGGATAAAGAAGGTGAAGGTATTAGCTAAAGAACATATATCCATGCCCCATGGACATGGGCAATAGTGTGGTGAAGGCCAAGGGAGAGGGAGGGGGTATAATTGGAGGTGGGCAAAGGGAGGGAAAGGGGAGACATCTACAGTGTCAACATTAAAAATTTTTAATCCTATCTAATAAAATAGTAATATGCAAATTGACTGTACCTCCACTACACCCACAAGCCACACCCACCAGCCAATCAGGAGCGAGTATGCAAATTAACCCAACCAAGATGGCTGCGGCCACAGAGAGAGCAGGAGGCTTGGGTTTCCCCGGCAATGGAGGAAGCCAAGCTTTCCGCCTGCCCTGGCCTGCCTTGGCCTCCACTCAAGGCTACAAAGTTTCAATTATAGAAGATAAATAAATCCCAACAAAAATGGCTGCAGCCACAGAGAAAGCAGGAGGCTTGGCTCTGCTCAAGGCTACAAAGTTTCAATTATAGGAGATAAAAAAATCCCAGATACTAGGGCTTCCGCTTGGGTTGCTGGGGGCCATGGCCAGCCTGCAAACCACCACAGGCCCCTTGCCTAGGCCGCCCCACGCACCAAGGGAACCCCCACCCTGATCCGGGACCCCTTCAGGGCAAACCAGCTGGCCCTGACCCGTGCACCAGGCCTCTATCCTATCTAATAAAAGAGTAATATGCAAATTGACCATCACTCCAACACACAAGATGGCTGCCCCATGTGGTCAAAGATAACTGACCCCATGTGGACACAAGATGGCCAGCAGGGGAGGGCAGTTGGGAGGGATCAGGTCTGCAAGGTGGCAGTTGTGGGTGATTAGACCAGCAGGGGAGGACAGTTGGGAGGGACCAGGCCTGCAAGGGAGGACAGTTGGGGGCGATCAAGCCTGCAGGGGAGGGCAATTAGGAGTGACCAGGCCATTAGAGGAGGAAAGTTGGGGGTGACCGGGCCTGCAGGGAAGGGCAGTTGGGGTGGACCAGGCCTGCAGGGGAGGGCAGTTGGGGGTGACCAGGCCTGCAGGGGAGGACAGTTAGGGGCAAACAGGCTGGCAGGGGAGCAGTTAGGCATCAATCATACTGGCAGGGGAGTGGTTAGGGGTGATCAGGCTGGTAGGCAGAAGCGGTTAGGGGCAATCAGGAAGGCAGGCAGACAAGCAGTTGGGAGCCAGCAGTCCTGGATTGTGAAAGGGATGTCCGACTGCCTGTTTGGGCCCGATCCAGGTAGGATCGGGCCCAAACAGGCAGTCGGACATCCCTCGAGGGGTCCCAGATTGGAGAGGGTGTAGGCTGGGCTGAGGGACACCCCCTCCCTGCACAAATTTCATGCACCGGGTCTCTAGTAAAAATATAAAATGAATAAAGGCTTTAGGCCAAATAATGCAGAGAAAAGGGGACGGAGGTTGCTATTTTATACATATTGGTTAGTTAAGTGGACTTGAGCAGAAACTTGGAAGATGTGAGGAGTATGCCATGGAGATAGCACAGAGAAGGCCATTTTACGAGAGAGAACCAGCAGGTGCAGAGGCCTGAGGAAGAAACTGCCCTGTGTGATCAGGGAACCATGGGGAGGCCAGTGCAGCCATAGTAGACTGAGGGAGGGGGTGATTCAGAGGAGGTGGGTTCAGGGTACAGTCTGGAAGAGATCAGGTCATGTAGGAGGAGAACAAGAAAGTCAGTGAGGCCAAAACCGGTTTGGCTCAGTGGATAGAGCGTCGGTCTGCGGACTGAAAGGTCCCAGGTTCGATTCCGGTCAAGGGCATGGACATTGGTTGTGGGCACGTCCCCAGTGGGGGATGTGCAGGAGGCAGCTGGTCGATGTTTCTCTCTCATCGACGTTTCTAACTCTCTATCCCTCTCCCTTCCTCTCTGTAAAAAATCAATAAAAAAAAAAAAAAAAGAAAGTCAGTGAGCAGAAATAAGTTTTGCAAGTCTTAAAACTAGTGTGGATCAAAGACTTGAACCCAAGCAGTCTGACTTCATTGCCTTGTCTCTGAAACACTTTTTTTGTCACCTGTATAGTTTGTGGGGAGGATGATCCTTCAGGTATCCAAGCTTATCTTATTTCATTGTTCTTTACCAGTTGTCAAAAACAGTATTATTATAGCATTTCTCTATGACATATTTTCTTAGCTAAGATTAGAGTTAATGCTGCTTTAGTTACATTTTAAATTGTTGCTTTCATTTTGGGCATCCACTCTAAGCTTCTTGCTTAGGTTTAGAAAGAACCTAATCTTACCTTTAATACACTGATCTTACCTCCATTACGTTATATGGATTATATTTTGGGAGAGATTTCAACATGGTTGATTTAATACAGTGATGGCGAACCTATGACACGCATGTCAGCACTGACACACATAGCCATTTCTGATGACACGCGGCCGCATGCCGAGGATGAAACATTTGCTGTTCCTGAGGATGAAACATTTGTGACTAGAGTCTTGGAGTTAGTTTTTTCCTCAAAGTGACACACTACCCGAGTTATGCTCAGTTTTTTGGTGAAGTTTGACACACCAAGCTCAAAAGGTTGCCCATCACTGATTTAATCTATTAATGTTGACTTTTACTAGAGGTCCGGTGCATGAAAATTTATGCACTGGAGGGGGGTTCCTCAGCCTGGCCTGCCCGCTCTCACAGTCTGGGAGCCCTCGGGGGCGGGAGGCAACCCAGCGATCAGAGGAAGGCGACGCCCCATCACACCTCTGCTGCTGCCACTGCCGGCAGCACATGTCTCGGCCGGCCCTGGTTACCTGAGTCTCGGGTGGCCCTGGGAGACTGGGCGGATGCCATCCAAACCTTGCCTGCACCTTAGGCCAGCACTGAGCGGCTGGGGCACTGAGGGGACTGGGGAACTCAGGAGGCAGGTGCACTGAGTGGCTGGCGCCTGCTGCCCCAGCAGGGCTGAGGGGACTGGGCGCCGCCATCTTGTGGCTGTGGGCGCCCCCATCTTTGAGGGTGGGGCAGTCAATTAGCATATTCCCTCCTAATTGGTTGTGGGTGCCTCCATCTTTGCAATTGCATGAGGGTCAATTAGCATATTCCCTCTTTATTAGATAGGATATTTTAAAATGTTATTTGTTACATTTTCCCCCAATTCTGGGATTATGCCTTACTTATAACTCTCATTCATTGATTATAGGAAAGTTAAAATAGAGAGGCTGGTATTTCCTGCCAAGTCATGAATTTTTAGAGTTTTATAGAACTTTTCTGATATAATAACTGGTTTACATTTTATAAACTAGCTAAATTATTGATAAAAGTTGTGAAATAGTCGATAGCTTTCATAACTGAACTTTTTCATTGTAGGAATTAATGCCTTGGGATCCCCCCTACTACAGTGGTGTGATTCGTGCAGAAAGGTAAGTTTTTTGAGAAGAAAGAAAAAAATTAGTATTTATTGAGCACTTTGCACATTAATTATGCAACTACTTTTCTCGCTTAGTTGCCCACATTACAAACTTCTGTCTTCTCCAGTTCAGTCCCTCTGCTGGCATGATGAGCACCTGCCCACATTTTTTAGTTTGGATTACAAAAGCTATGCTCTCAATCACAGTAACATGCTTTACCGCTCCCCACAAGCCTATTCTATAGCTTATGTCGTTTCCTGTTTAAGACTTTAAAATATCTCCCCATGATGTCTAGAATCTTGCCCTTCTCCTGTGTGTAGCTTCTAGGTTCTCTTTTAGACTTTGAACATTTGAGGGACCGGAACTTTGGTAGAACCCTGTTGTATCCTGTTGAGGGTAGTGGTCAGCAAATATTTGTCTTACCAATGAAGGAATAAAGTAGTACTTGGCATCTGGAAGAATATAAATGAAATTAAAACTTAGGAAACAAGTAGATTATTCCTCTGGCTTCTGTATTCTGTGTTTATTTTTATTGTGACAAAGTGTAGATATTTTTTCCCTAAAAATTCCCTACTTCTGTAATTTTTATATTTGCATGTAAACCCAAGAAATATGGAGTTGTATTTAATGAACACATTTCAAAATGTTTATGTCCCAAGTAACTTTATATGCACAATACAAGTTTTTAAAAACTCTTAGGATTCTACCCTTTAGCAAATCATTAACATTTTTCTGTTTCTTTTTTTTTTTTTTTTGATCCTCACCCGAGGATATGTTTTACTGATTTCAGAGAGAGAAAGAGAGAGAGGGAAACATTGATGTAAGAGAGAAACATCAATTAGTTGCTTCCCTTATATGCCCCAATGGGGTATCAAACCCACAACCTAAATATATGCCACAACTTGGAATTCAACCTTTAAGCTTTTGGTGCATGGGATGACACTCCAGTCAACTAAGTCCTCCAGCCAGGGCTAACATTTTTCTCTTACAGATTTTTGAGGTATGCAGTTTAACTAAGATAGTTAAGGTTTATTTAGGTAATGGAAGAAAATAAAAATTTTGTGCCTTTTTCTTCATTAAAGCATGTTAGCATATATCATGATAATAATATATTTATTGGTATTAAACTTTAAAGTATTTTTATTACTATGTATTATTCAAACATCAAGTACTAAGTACTTCACTAAAATTAGACATTTTAAAAATTATTTCTTATGGTATTTGTCATACAACAGAAAACAATAACTTGATATGTTTTTTTCTGCAGCAGCAGGAAGAGGTGCTTCAGAATCAATTAGTGTA
The DNA here is from genome assembly GCF_027574615.1 of Eptesicus fuscus. Taxonomy (NCBI): domain Eukaryota; kingdom Metazoa; phylum Chordata; class Mammalia; order Chiroptera; family Vespertilionidae; genus Eptesicus; species Eptesicus fuscus. The sequence goes on along the minus strand of NC_072480.1, from coordinate 8,356,654 downwards.
TTGAAAAGTTCACCCACATAATTTTTATTTATTTTCCCTTCTTTGGCTTCTTTATTATATCTCTGTTCCCCGAATCAATTTACTGCCAAAGCACAATTGTCTCATAGCCAGGAATAATACTTCATCAAATACAATTATTTTTATACATTATCTCAAATTCAGCATATCATCTTCTCTATAAAAGCACATAAACTGTTATTCAAAATCTGTAATAATTTGAATATGATAAACAGTAAGTGGCTTAGAATATATTATAGCTTAACATAAGGTATAGTTTTACTAATACACTGATCCCTATAGTTGCATAAAAATATAATTTATCTCTTTAAATTCTTTCAAAGAAGGATTTGGCTTGGATGATTGGCCTGTTAAGATGTAGCATAAAGGAATAAAAATTTTTTCTTGATGATTTCCATATTTATGTATATTTTTTTACTTTGAAAAGTAATATGTTCAGTATATCTGTTTCTTTCTAATTTTTTGCTGTGTGATTTTGATGTGGTATTTGTCCATATCATGTCCCCCACTGTTTATTAATTAATACCATAGCCTTAAATTTAAGTAATATTTTTGTCATTTAACTGTATTCTGTAAATATAGCATGCCCAAATGGTGGTTCTTTGGAAATTACATATGAATATTGGAAGATTGGGAAAGATAAAATCAATTGGAATTTAAAGAAGATGCACAAATTAGGGGTATAAAAATCTCTGTACAGTTTGATAGTGACCTTAAGTAAAAGCTATTGAATAAAGGGTAGTGATTCCCTCTTCTCCATTTCTACCAAAAATACAACATTGGAAAGTCTTTATATTGCTGACAGAAAGTCCCCAAATAAGTTGGGAGTTCTCACATTTCTACAGCAACCACAGAGATGGGGTTTTATTGTCCGAATCAGCCACTTGAAAGAATGGGAACCCGTGAGTTTCCAGGGCAGTGTGGCCAGGAGCATGTTTGCTGAAGTCAGAGGGACCTGGCCAAGTCCTGGTTCCACCATTAAATGATCTACACACAATCTTTAGAAAGTTATTTATCCTCTCTAAGTCTCTTAGCAAGATTATCTATAAAATGATGGTTGTTACAGTCAATACTTAATATGTGAGGATTAAATGAAATGATGCTTGTATTATTAGTACTAAAATAACATTATTATATGGATTTGGCCATCTGTGGATATTCTTCTGAAGAATGGTCCACGCTGAAAAATGCTTTTTAAGTGTTCTCAAAAATCTTTTGAAAGAGGGGTCAATTCTCCCTTAAATCTTCTCAAAGGAAACACTCATCTAAAGAGTATATCAAATTAGTTGTAGAATGTTCATTAGAAAAGCTTTAAGATATGATTTTATTGATTTCAGAGAGAGGAAGGGAGACGGAGAGACAGAAACATCAAAGATGAAAGAGAATTGTCGATCAGCTGCCTTCCGAATGCCCCCCCCCTACTAGGAATCGAGCCCACAACCTCGAGCCACAACCTCCCTCCCTCCAACCTCTACCTCCCCCGCCGGGCATGTACCCTGACCAAGAATCAAACTGTGATCTCTTGGTTCATAGGTCAATGCTCAACCACTTAACCACACCTGCTGGGCCAGAAAAGCTTTAGATTAGGGGTGGGGAACCTTTTTTTTCTGCCAAGGGCAATTTGGATATTTATAACATCATTCACAGGCCATACAAAATTATCAACTTAAAAATTATCCTGCTCTATTTGGTCAATCATTTAATTAACTCACCCCTAATGCCTTGGCAGGGCCAGACCAAATGATTGTTCAGGCCTTATGTGGCCTGCAGGCTGGATGTTCCCCACTCCCGCTTTAAATGATAGATTAAGGATACTGAATCAGGGAAGTCCATTTTGCCACTGTATCCAGAGTGGACGAACCCTGTGTGGTTGGCAGGACAGCTCACTTTTGGATCCTACCCTTTTCAGGGTTCTGGGATCACTACTGCCTTCAAAATAACATTGGAGTTGTCATTCAAGGTCTTCTAGGATCTGATCACAACCCATTCTTATTTAACAATCCTATATAATAAAGAGGTAATATGCACATTAACCTTCACACCCTCACAAGATGGCTGCCTACGACCAGGCCGGCAGGGGGGTTAGTGAGGGACGACCAAACAACTGAACAAAGCAGGCTGCGTGGGGTGACCAGGTCAGCAGGGAGGTTAGTGAGGGATGACCAAACAAATGAATAGCAGGCTGTGTGGAGCGACCAGGCCAGCAGGGAAGGGGGGCGGGGGGGCGTGAGGGGCAACCAGGCCAGCAGGGGGGGCAGTTGTGGGCAACCAGGCTGTCAGGGGGGCAGTTAGGGTGACCAGGCTGGCATAGGGGGGCATTTGGGGGCGACCAGGCTGGCAGGGGGGAGAGGTGACCAGGCCGGTGAGGGTGCTGCAGTTGGAGGTGACCAGGCCGGCAAGGGGGGCAGTTGGGGGCAATTAGGCTGGCAGGAGGCCAGTGAGGGGCAACTAGGCTAGCAGGGGGGCATTTGGGGGTGACCAGGTCGGCAGGGGGCAGTAAGGGGTGACCAGGCTGGCAGAGGGGGGGCAGTTAGGAGCACCTAGGCTGGCAGGGAGGGGGCAGTTGGGGGCGACCTGACTGGCAGAGGGGGGCAGTTAGGGGCAACCAGGCCTGCAAGGGGGCAATTAAGGGTGATCAGGCTGACATGCAGAGGCAGTGAGGGGCGATCAGGCTGGCAGGGCGATCAGGCTGGCAGGGCAGGGCAGTTAGGGGTGACAAGGCAGGCAGACAGGTGAGTGATTAGGAGCTAGCGGTACAGGATTGTGAGAGGGATGTCCAACTGCCAGTTTAGGCCTGATCCCCTGATTGTCAAACTTCCCCCAAGGGGTCCCGGATTGGAGAGGGTGCAGGCTGGGCTGAGGGGACCCCCCTCCTGTGCACGAATTTTGTGCACCGGGCCTCTAGTCTATCCTATCTAATAAAAGAGTAATATGCAAATGGACCGCACCTTCGCTACACCCACAAGCCACGCCCACAAAGCCAATCAGGAGCAAATATGCAAATAAACCCAACCAAGATGGCTGCAGCCACAGAGAGCAGGAGGGAGGCTTGGGTTTCCCCAGCAATGGAGAAAGACAAGCTTTCCGCCTCTCCTTGCCAGCCTAGGCCTCCACTCAAGGCTACAAAGTTTCAATTATAGAAGGTAAATAAATGGCAGCAGCCACGGAGCTGGAGAGCAGGAGGCCAGGGTTGCCCCCGGCAATGGAGGAACCCAAGCTTCTGCAGCCCTGGCCGGCCCAAGCCTCCATTCCAGGCTACAAAGTTTCAATTATAGAAGATACATAAGTCACAACAGAAATGGCTGCTGCCACGCCACAGAGCAAGCAGAAGGCTTGGCTCTGCTCCAGGCTACAAAGTTTCAATTGTAGAAGATAAAAAAACCCCAGATACCAGGACCTCCACTTGGGTTGCCAGGGGGAGTGGCCAGCCTGCAAACCACCACAGGCCCCTCGCCCAGGCCGCCCCATGCCACAAGGGAACCCCCATCCTGATCCGGGACACCCTTCAGGGCAAACCAGCTGGCCCCCACCCGTGCACCAGGCCTCTATCCTCTCTAATCCTATCTAATAAAAGAGTAATATGCAGATTGACCATCACTCCAACACACAAGATGGCTGCGCCCATGTGGTCAAAGATCCTGGCCCCATGTGGACACAAGATGGCCACCACAAGATGGGCCAGCAGGGGAGGGCAGTTGGGGGCAACCCAGGCCTGCAGGGGAGGGCAGTTGGGGGGGACCAAGCCTGCAGGGGACGGCAGTTATGGGTGACCTGGCTTGCAGGGATGGGCAATTAGGGGTGATGGGGTGACTAGGCCTGAAGGGGAAGGCAGTTAGGGGCAAACAGGCTGGCAGGGGAGCTGTTAGGCATCAATCAGGCTGGCAGGGGAGTGGTTAGTGGGGTGATCAGGCTGGCAGGTGGAAGCAGTTAGGGGCACTCAGGAAGGAAGGTAGGCGAGCAGTTGGGAGCCAGCAGTCCTGGGTTGTGAAAGTGATGTCCGGCTGCCGGACATCCCTCGAGGGGTCCCAGATTGGAGAGGGTGCAGGCTGGGCTGAGGGACACCACCCCCCCATGCACGAATTTCATGCACCGGGCCTCTAGTATATATATAAAAGCCCAATGACCAGAACAGCAAAACGACCAGAACAACCTGTGACTATGATGTACACTGTGGCAGTCAACCAGAACAATCGGTGGCTATGATGCACACTGCGGCCTCCAGGCCTTGATCAGCCCACCCCCCAGCTGGCCCGGCCCCTGATCAGCCCCCAACACTCCGATTGGGGGCCCAGCCAACTGCCCATGCCCCTTTTCCCCTGCTGACCTGGCCTGATGGGCCCCCATCGGGGTGGGCTGGCTGGACCCTACCCATACACAAATTCGTGCACCGGGCCTCTAGTAAGTACATAAACATCCACAGGTATTTGGTGGGTATAACCTGCCCTTCCTATACTCTCCCACAGCTCCTCTTACTGCACAATTTACATAAGCCAAACTAAACTTTCTGTCCCTCACCCAGGTCCCTTTATGTCTAGGAAGAGCCTATATCTTGTGTCTCGTAAGGTTCCTTTTACCCTCTTTTGCTGGCTTTCCTGTGAAATTTTGCCAGAGTACAGAAGCCTCCAGGTCTGAATTGGCGTTTGCAGCTCCTGCTTCCACTATGCTTACAGTCTGTGTGCTACAGAGTTGGTCTTCTAATTACGTGTTCTTTTTTTTTTTTTTCATTCTGTTAAATGTGTCTTCTCAACCAGATCTTAAAGCTCTTAAGAACAAAGTTTGTTTGCAGTTAAATGTGGAATACACTCTTTGGGCTCTCAGTAAATGCATATTGGTTGTGTCAACAAAAGGTTGCTGCATCTATTTAAGTTTCTTTTTTTTTTTGCATGTATCTGTCCAATTTCTTGCAACACCATTTATTGAAGAGACTGTCTAACTTCATTGTATATTCTTGCCTCCTTTGTCAAATATTAATTGAGCATAATGGCTTGGGTCAGTTTCTGGGTTCTCTGTTCTGTCATTCTGTTCTTGTGCCAGTACCAGATAGTTTTGAGCACAGTGGCTTTGTAATATAACTTGATATCTGCTATTGTGAGTCCCTCTAACTTTGTTCTTCTTTCTCAGGATTGCTGCAGCTAGTCTGTGACTTTTTTTATTCCATAAATTTTTGGAGGGCTGTAAAATATGCCGTAGGTATTTTAATGGAGATTGCATTGAATCTCTAGATTGATTTGGGAAGTATAGACATTTTAATGATGTTGATTATACTAATCCATGAACAAGATATATTCTTCCACTTGTTTATATCTTCCTCTCTCTCTTTTTTCAACATACTGTAGTTTTCCAAGTACAGGTCTTTTACCTCCTTAGTTAGGGTTATTCCTAGGTATCTTAATTTTTTTGTTGCAATGGTTAAATGATATATTTTTTTTTAGTTTCCCTTTTTGTGAGTTCATCATTGGTGTATAAAAATGCCATAGATATTTTGTATCCTGCTATGTTGCTGAATTCATTTATTAAATCTAGTAATTTTTTGATGGAGTCTTTAGGGTTTTCTGTATACAGTATGTCATCTGCAAATAATGACAGTTGTATTTCTTCTTTTCCAATTTGGATATCGTTTATTTCTTCTTCTTGTGTGATCGCTATGGTTAGCACTTCCAATACTATATCAAACAGGAATGGTGAAAGTGGCCATCCCTGTCTTGTTCCTATTTTAGGGGAAATGGTTTTAGTATTTGCCCATTGAGTAAAATGAACCCTCTTGCACTGCTGGTGGGAATGCAGACTGTGCAGCCACTGTGAAAAACAGTATGGAGTTTCCTCAAAAAATTAAAAATGGAGTTCCCATTTGACCCAGTAATCCCACTTCTAGGAATGTATCCCAAGAAATCAGAAACACCAATCAAAAGAATATATGTACCCTATGTTCATAGTAGCACCATTTAAAATAGCTAAGATTTGGAAACAGCCTAAGTGCCATCGGCAGATGAGTGGATTAAAAAACCATGGTACATCTACACTATGGAATACCTCGCTGCTGTAAAATAGAAAGAACTCTTACCATTTGTAACAGCATAGATGGACCTGGAGAGCACTATGCTAAGCGAAATAAGCCAGTCAGAGAAAGATAAGTATCACATGATCTTACTCATTTGTGAAATATAATGAACAACATAAACTGATGAACAAAAATAGATCCAGAGACAGAGCATCTAACAGATTGTCAACTTCAGAGGGAAGGCACGGAGGATGGGGGAGGCGGGGGTAAGAGAACAACCAAAGGACTTGTATGCGTGCATATTAGCATAACCAGTGGACACAGACAATAAAGGGGTGAAGGCCTGACCTGGGGGGCGGGAGCAGTCTGGGAGAGGTCAATGGAGGGAAAAGGAGGCGTATGTAATATTTTCAACAATAAAGAATTAAAAAAAAAAAGTTGCTGCAGCTGATTCAGTGTTGACAGGAGTCCCACATCTGGGGTGAGGTAAAAGGAGAAACTATTTGGTTGAACAGTTTGCAAATCTGGGAAACACTCTCTAAAAGTATGCTCCTCTCCCTCCCAGACAAAATACTTGCCCTGGTCTCTGATTGGTCCTTTATGCAAATGAGAAATCAATTTTGCACAGTTTGATTGGCTCAAATAGCACTGTCCTAATTGGTTGGAATCATGTTTCCTGATTGGGTATTGTGGAGCCACTCTGATTGGTCAGTAACAATGCAGATGAGGATATAGCTGTGCATGGGCAGGTCTTAACCCATTGGTTAAAATTCAGTCCAGGAACTCCTTTATAAAGTTGGCTCAGACTGAAGGAAGGCAGTGCAGGAGGTTTGGCAGCCATCTGTGGTTTTCCCGTTCATGAAAGGAACCCTTTATGAATTTGGACCCAGTTAACCACACAGAGTCCTTTTTGGCCTGTATATTGCTTCTTAGGTCAACAGTTGATAGTCATTGTTCAAGCCTATGTCTAAACTAGTGATTGGAAATTCTTATTAAAAGGAATCCAGTGATACATTTTGTGAATGACATATATCATCTATCAGATTTGTTGAAAACAGTGTGACACTCTGGAGGTCTTCCTAAACCTCATTGGCTCACAGAAGTTTCCATCAGGCTTGTTGGTTCTTTGAGTAGGAAATCACCAGCTATTCCAGGAACACAGTGTAACCTACCTGATATCCACTAGGTGCTTTACTTTATTTAATTAAAGTTTCTAGTTTCTTTGTTTTGCTGTTATCTTAGGGAAAGGGATCCAGAGATGCTTGATAAAAGATAGTAAGAATTGGGAGTTTAAAACATCTATTGTAAGTAGCTTAAAAGATGAGTGATTGGGTTCGGTTTGAGGTTTCAATAATCTTGATTGACATGAGTAGCTGAGAAGAACAGGTAATGGATGAGAAAATAAAGGGAAAATAGTTTGGGTTTGAGGTTAGAAGAATGGAACAAAGTGAAGATTTCTAAATCCTTGTTAATTAAAATCCTCTACTTTCAACTAAACTTAAAGATGTGGTTTGACACAAAACAAAAAATAGGAGCTTTTCCTTGATTAGAGCTTTTTTTAAAAGCTAATCCCAGGGACTTTTTTTGCTTTATGTTAAATATTTCAGACTTCTTTCAGGTTTATTAAATGTGTGCCTAAAGAAAAGAAAGAACCTATTAGAAGTAAGACAAAAAACTAACTTCTCAAGGTTGTCCCTGGAAAATAGTCTTGTGTCTTGATGATAAACCTTAAAGAGCAGATAATTTTCTTGTTTTTCAAGTTATAGTGGTAGATTCTTCATGGAAAACTAAAAGTAAGTCTTTATAAAAAGTATGTTGGAATTATTTTATTTTTTTTAAATTTATTTTAAAAATATTTTTTTGCTCAGTTGGTTGGAGTTTTGTACTGTACACCAGAAGGTTGCAGGTTTGTTTCCAGGTCAGGGCACATACCTAAGTTACAGATTTGATCCCTTGTGGGGGTGAGTATAGGAGACAGCCGATTGATGTTTCTCTCTCACATCTCTCTCTCTCTCTCTCATCAATAAAAACATATACTTGGGTAAGGATTTAAAAATCGTATATAGTAAAAGGATAATATGCAAATTGACCCTAAAGGTGGAATGACCGGGAACAATCAGTTGCTGTGATGCGCAATGACCACCAGAGGGAAGATGCTCAACTTAGAAGCTGCCCCCTGGTGGTCAGTGCGCTTCCACAGGGGGAGTGCCACTCAGCCACAAGCTGGGCCGAAGGCAGCGGGAGCCTCTCCCGCCCCCGTGACAGCGCTGAGATGCCTGACTGCAGTTTAGGCCCTAAGCCACAGTCGGACATCCCCCGAGGGCTCCCGGGCTGCCATAGGGATGCCTGACTTGCAGCTTAGGCCCGATCCCCCAGCTGAGGGACCCCCCTAAGTGCACGAATTTTCGTGCACTGGGCCACTAGTATATAAATAAGATAAATTGTATTTTTGAATAGGCAGTACATTAACATGGTTCAGAAAGTCAAAAGCACATTAAAAAGTACTCATATTGAGAAACTTTTATCTCATCTTCTTCCAGTGTGTGGTTCTTGTTTTTAATACCTGGAGACTATGTCTTTTCTACCAATAATGGGTTTCAGTGAGTCATTTTTTTATGTTGATGCTATTTTGTATAAAGTTATCATTGATAAGTAGAATTCAGTATTGTCTATTCCTTGCTTAGGTGTGTGTTCTCAAAATATCAAGAGCATTCACATAATCCAAAAGGGATGTTTTCTATTTAAAACTATTCAGAAAACACTGAACTCTCACAGAAGGATGATATTGTGGAATTTCAAAAGAATAAAGACTTCAACCCTGGCCAGGTGGCTTGCTTAGTTGGAGCATCTTCCTGTACACCAAAAGGTTTCAGCTTCGATTCCTGGTCAGGACACAAGCCTAGGTTACAAGTTCGATCCCCCGTATGAGAGGCAACCAATTGATGTTTCTCTCTCAAATCAATTAAAAAATATATATCCTCAAGTGAGGATTAAAAATAAAAGAATAAAGACTTCTGTTAATATATGAAAATTTATAATTTATTTCTTAGTATGTGTGTAGTGAGCTTGGTACTTTCAATTAAAAAAAACTCCTTTATTATGATAATTTTCAAAATAAACAGAAATAGAATAAGTAACCTCCATATATTCATTTCTCAGATATAATAATCTATACTAATAAAAGAGTTATATGCTAATTAGACCAGGAGACCTTACGGACGTTCTTCCAGACAAAGCCATGGTGGCGGGACCGAGGCAGAGGCAGTTAGGGGCAATCATGCTGGCAGGGGAGGGCAGTTGGGGTCGATGAGGCAGGCAGGCAGAGGCAGTTAGGGGTGATCAGGCAGGCAGGCAGAGGCAGTTAGGGCAATCAGGCAAGCAGGCAGGTGAGCAGTTAGGAGCCAGCGGTTCCAGATTGCGAGAGGGATGTCTGACTGCCGGTTTAGGCATGATCCTGCAGGGATCGGGCCTAAACTGGCAGTTGGACATTCCTCAAGGGGTCCCCGATTGGAGAGAATGCAGGCTGGGCTGAGAGAACCCCCGCACCCCCCGTGTACGAATTTCATGCACCGGGCCACTAGTCCTATATAATAAAAGGTTAATGTGCAAATCAACCAAACGGCACAATAACTGGTCACTATGATGTGCACTGACCACCAGGGTACAGACGCTCAACACATGAGCTGCCCCCTGGTGGTCAGTACGCTACCACAGCGGGAGTGCTGCTCAGCCAGAAGCCAGGCTCACAGCTGGTGAGCACTGCTGCGGCAGCGGGAGCCTCCCGCCTCTACGGCAGTGCTACCAGGCAGCGGAGGCAGGCACAGTGGGTCCAGGATAAGCGGCAGTGGAGCTGCACCCACCCCAGCTAGGACTCCTCCCGGCCACCTGCGCTTCAGCACTGCTACATCCCTCGGGAGATGTCAGACTGCCAATTTCGGCCTGATCCCCGCAGGCCAGGCGGTGATCGGGCCAAAACTGACAGTCCGACATCCCTTGAGGGGTCTTGGATTGCGAGAGGGCGCAGGCCAGGCTGAGGGATCCCACCCATGCATGAATCCATGCACCCGGCCTCTAGTTATCAATATTTTGCCAAATTTGCTTCATCTTTTTTTCTTTTTTTTTATTTCTTCTTTCTTTCTTATTACTAAAGTATTTTATTGTATTATTTTTAATATGTTTTTATTGATTTCAGAGAGAGGAAGGGAGAGAGGGAGAGAGATAGAAAGAAACATCAATGATGAAAGAATCATCGATCAGCTTTCCTCCTGCACACCCCCTTCTGGAATAGAACCTGCAACCCCAGGCATGTGCCCTGACGGGGAATCAAACTGTGATTTCCTGGTTCATGGGCCAACACTCAACCATTGAGCTATACCCTCCAGCCAGGCTAAAGTATTTTAAAGTACATCCTAGACCTCATGTCAGCTCACTCTTAAATACTTATTATATATCTAAAAATATGGATTTTTTTTCTTACATAGTAACTTCAGTACCATTGTTACCTAATTAAGTTCACAGCAGTGTGTTGGCATCATCTAATATCCAGTCTATATTCATATTTCCTTGACAGTATGGAATCTGTTTTTTTCCCATTGGGCTTGTGGGAACCAAGATCAAAACAGGCCTACACATTTCACTTGCCGTTTCTGCCTCCTGCGCCTCTTACTCTAGAGCAGTTCTTCATATCTCATGCCCCTGCTCCACCCCACCTCTGGGATTTATCTGGTTGCTTTCTTGTGGTGTCATTTTGTTGGTTCCTCTATCCCCATAATTTCTATAAGCCGATCTTACACTCTTCCCCATTCCCCTCATTGTTTTTTGTTATTCTGTTTTACTATTGTATTTCAGTTGTGGCTGTTTAATCTCACATATTGACATAATTCAATACTGTTATAAGTAGCAGTTTCACTGCTATCCTAAGATTCAGCAGAAGCCTGTGTGATGAGGGTTCTGTAACCTAGTGCTACATCAGTGTAATAGTATCATCCTTTCCCCTAAAGTCAGGCCTGCTGGTTCACTTTCCAACTTCTCTAGGATGATGATGAAATTGTACTATATTTTTTAATTTTAGTTTTGATTTATGTTAATTCCAGTTCCTTGTGAACTATATAACTGATTCGACTATTAAGGAAATTTTTTTTCACATTGCCAGGAAGTTTGAGTGGAGCAATTTTCTTACTTCTCGCATCAGAGGTCAAGATAGAACCAAACTGATTGGTGATCCACACTAGGAGGGTGGCTTTGCTAGTCAGATCTCCACTACATGATGACCACCACACCTTTGTTATGGTCTGCAGGCTCCACACCCACCAACTTGTGGTGAATCAGCCCTTGTAGTGGAAGGAGTTTCAGGCATTCAGATTTTTTGATTCAGTGCTATACAACTTTTTCCTTTTGTAAATAATTTCTTTTTTTTATTGATGAGAGAGAGAGAGAGAGAGAGAAAGAGATTTGTTGTTCCACTTATTTATTGCCTTGAGATTTATATGCCTTGAGATTTATTTATTGTATTCATTCGTTGTTTCTTATATTTGCCCTGACCAGAGATCAAACCCGCAACCTTGGCGTATCGGATGACGAGGCTCTAACCAACAGAGCTGCCCAGCCATGACCTGTTTGTTTTTCTTGATCAGGAAACTGCAGCAGTTGTACATGAATGTCCATTTCGTGTGGTGGACATGGCGGCAGCTCCTCTCCCTTTGGTGACCCGATTCAGAAAGAGGTCAAATATTTTTTTCTTATAGAACTTTGAATATATTGGCCCACAGTCTTCTGGTCTCCAAAATAATAAAAATTTGCAGAAAATCTTGTTGAGAATCCCTTGTATGTGATGACTTCTCTCTTGCTGCTTTCAAAATTTGCCCTTTGACGCTGGCCAGTGTGGCTCAGTTGGTTGAGCATCATCCGGTGCACCAAAAGGTTGCTGGTTGAATTCCTAGTCTGGGCACCTTAGAGCAACACATACCTGTGATGCAGGCTCAGTCCTTAGTAGGGGATGTGCAGGAGGGAGCCTGGGCACCTTAGAGCAACACATACCTGTGATGCAGGCTCAGTCCTTAGTAGGGGATGTGCAGGAGGCAGCCAGTCATTGTTTTTCTCTCTCTCTTCCGATCTCTCTAAAATCAATTTTTTTAAAAAAAATTGGCCCAGCCAGCGTAGCTCAGTGGTTGAGCGTCATCCTATGAACCAGGAGGTCACAGTCTGATTCCCAGTCAAGGCACATGTCAGTGTGTGGCGTGCAGGAGATAGCTGATCAATGATTTTCTCACATCATTGATGTTTCTATCTCTATTCTTCTCTCTTCTTCTCTGAAATAAATAAAAATATATTTATTTAAAAATTGGAAAAATATATTTGCCTTTTGTCTTTGAAAGTTTGATTATAATGTGTTTTGGTATGTGTCTGAGTTAATTTTTCTTGGAGTTTGTTGAGTTTCTTGGATGTTTATATTCATGTCTTTTCTAAAGTTTTGAAAGTTTACAGCCATTATTATTTTAAAAATATTCTCTCTGACCCTGTCATCTTCTGGGACTCACATAATGTGCATGTTGGTCCATTTGATGTTATCACATAGATCTCTATACTCTTTACATTTCTTCAATTTTTTTTTTCTGTTCCTTAGGCTCTATAATTTCTTTTTTATTTGTTTGTTTTTATTTGTTTGTTGTAGTTAATTCTCACCCGAGGATATTTTTTCCATTGATTTTAGAGAGTGGAAGGGAGGGAGAGGGAGCCAGAAACATTGCCTCCCACACCACTCCAACTGGGGCCAGGATCCAACCTGCAACCCAGGTATGTGCCCTTGACCAGGAATCAAACCCAGAACCCTATAGAGTGTAGGCTAATACTCTAACCACTGAGCCACCGGCCAGGGTTCCATTTTCTTTATTTATCTTCAAGATCACTAATTGTTTTTTCTGCTTCTGAATTTTTCTAGTAAAGTTTACATTTTAGATATTGTAGTTGTCAGCTTCAGAATTTCTTTGTGGGTTTTATTTGTGTGTGTGTGTGTGTGTGTGTGTGTGTGTTTCTATCTCTTTATTGATATCTCCATTCCATTCACACATTTTTAAAAATTTTTCTCTTTGTCTTCCTTTAGTTCTTTGAGTATCCTTAAGATTATTGTTTTAAAGTTTTTACCTGCTATATCTGCCATTAAATCCTTTTTAAGGACAAATTCTTTTTAATATGTTTTTATTTTGAATGAGCCATATTTTCCTATCCTATCTAATAAAAGAGTAATATGCAAATTAACCATCACTCCGCTACACTCACAAGCCACGCCCACCAGCCAATCAGGAGTGAGTATGCAAATTAACCCAACCAAGATGGCTGCGAACAGGAGGCTTGGGTTGCCCCCAGCAACGGAGGAAGCCAAGCTTTCTGCACACCCTGGCCAGCACAGGCCTCCACTCAAGGCTACAAAGTTTCAATTATAGAAGATAAATCCCAGATACCAGGGCCTCCACATGGGTCACCGGGGAGTGTGGCCAGCCTGAAAACCACCACTGGCCCCTCGCCCAGGCCGCCCCATGCCCCAAGGGAACCCCCACCCTGATCCGGGACACCCTTCAGGGCAAACCAGCTGGCCCCCACCCGTGCACCAGGCCTCTATCCTATCTAATAAAAGAGTAATATGCAAATTAACCATCACTCCAACACACAAGATGGCTGCCCCCATGTGGTCAAAGATGAATGCCTCCATGTGGACACAAGATGGCCACCACAAGATGGCCAGCAGGGGAGGAAAGTTGGGAGGGACCAGGCCTGTAAGGGAGGGCAGTTGTGGGCAATCAGGCCAGCAGGGGAGGGCAGTTGGGAGGGACCAGGCGTGCAAGGGAGGGCAGTTGGGGGGCAATCAAGCCTGCAGGGGAGGGCAGTTAGGGGTGACCAGGCCAGCAGAGGAGGGAAGTTGGGGGCAACCAGGCCTGCAGGGAAGGACAGTGGGGGGGACCCAGGCCTTCAGGGGAGAGCAGTTGGGTGGGACCAGGCCTGTAGGGGAGGGCAGTTAGGGGTGACCAGACCTGCAGGGGAGGGCAGTTAGGGGCAAACAGGCAGGCAGGGGAGCAGTTAGGCATCAATCAGGCTGGCAGCAGAGTGGTTAGGGGGTGATCAGGCTGGCAGGCAGAAGCAGTTAGAGGCAATCAGGAAGGCAGGAAGGCGAGCAGTTGGGAGCCAGCAGTCCTGGATTGTGAGAAGGATGTCCCAGATTGGAGAGGGTGCAGGCTGGGCTGAGGAACACACACCCCTATGCATGAATTTCATGCACCGGGCCCCTAGTTTCTTTGTATGCCTTAAGATTTATTTATTGAACACTGGGTATTTGAATCTAATTATGTGGTAACTCTGGAAATCATATTCTCTCCCTCCCCCAGGGTTTACTTTGTTGTTGTTGTTACTGCATTTGTTTATTGTTTTTGATGCTGTCTCTATGCTGAGGATCAATCTGAGGTGTAAACTTAATGCCTTTTTATGTCTTTTCTGAGCCTCTCCTTAGATTGTGCACAGTCTGTTTCTAATTTACCTAATATATGCTAGTGTTTTTTAATATCCTGTTCTTTAATGTTTGCCTTCTCAAAGGGGAAAAGTGAAAAATGAAGGAGGAATAAAAGGGCACTGGGTCTTTTAAATTTCCCGGAAGTTACTTTAGCCAGAGGTAGGAGGAGCTTGCAACAGTCTGTTCACATCTTTGTCTGCACATCTGAGATCAGAAGTAGCAATCAGAAATTAGAGCAATATTTGGAGGACAGTCTTTTGCCCATCCTAGTCCCACAAGTTACGACATGTACACAGCTGTGTGCCATGTGGTCAGGTGTGATGGATGGGTAGCTGCTACTGTGCTAAGAGCTGAAATTGACCACAATTTATCCTAGATTTCCTCTGGAAGTTGCCTTCAACTAAAGCCAGAATTCCAAAATAGTTACGTCAGACAGACTCTGGCAGTGCCATTGTTGTCTAGGTAGGGAGACATTCCTGATGCTGCCTACTCTTTCTATATTCCTCTGTTCTGTTTTATGTTTGTATTGATTTTTATTATCTGGCAATAAAAAGATTACTCATTTAATCAAACTGTCTAGCTAGAGTGCTATGTAGTTGTTATTTCTATTCATGTTCTGTGTGATTTGAACTTGCCCTTTTGATTTTAGGCTTTAAGGTCAGTCTGGCCTGATTCTTTATCATAAGAGATACATGAACTATTTATTGTTCATAAAACAGCTTTGTTTTAATATTCTTTTATTTCCCCAAACACGCATTTTTGTGTGTGTGTGTGTTTTGTTTTGTTTTTTTTATCCTCACCCAAGGATATTTTTCCATTGACTTTTAGAGAAAGTGGAAGGGACGTGAGAGAGACACATTGATTGGTTGCCTCCCACACTCGAGGATCAAGCCTGCAACCTAGGTACTTGCCTTTGACCAGTATCGAACCCAGGACCCTTCACTCCATGGGCCAATGTTCTATCCACTGAGCCAAACCGGCTAGGCCAAACAAGCATGTTTTAAGTGCTGGTGAGACAAGGTTGCCAGTCCCTAAAAAGGTGCTTTCTTTACCCATAGTCCTTATGTTCATTTTAATGTGAAAATCTGTGCCTAAAAGTAGATAATTTTTAAAGCCATTAAATTAAAATGGTGGCTAATACATTAGGACTATTTTGTTACCATTGACAGAAACCTACTTCCAGTTAACTTAAGCAGAAGAGATAAGGGATTGACTCACATAACTGAATTATCTAGGGATAGAGTTTAGAAACATTTGCAACCAGGTGTATGGGAGTGCTCAGATTGGCCAGGCCAAGGTTACTTGTGTGGTGGCAGCTCGTGGGATGTATAACTAGACTACTGCACTACACAGGGATAGAACCACCTGGAAAGGGTTTCTCATGAGGAAGAGAAGGTTTCTGTAATTAATAAAACAGTGTGTACATGGGACCCATTGAGCTCCTCCTCTTCCTACCTCTTCAACTCCTCATCAGCATAACTAATATTTATTGAGTATTTACTGTGTGCACTATTCTAAGAACTTTGTATGTATTACCTCATTTGAACGTTGCATTAACCACATGAAGTAGGTGTAGTTATCCCTATTTTCATAGATAATCAAACTGAAGCATAAGACAGTAATTTGCTCAGGATAATGCAGTAAATGGAGTCATGTTTCAGATGTAAGCCTTCTGGTTCCAATATGGTGCTCTTATTCAGGACTTTTTCATTTTTCTAGATTTAGAAAAATTTCCCCCATTCCATAAATTCAAGAATACGCTTCACTAAACTTCATAAAACTATCCCCCATTCTAGAAAAAGTCACTTTCTATTAAAAGTCACATCCAGATGGAACACTGAAAGGCCAACTGGGCAGAGCCAAAAGCTGCTTCTACAGGAGACAATGGTGGAAATGCTGCCCACATCCCTTCACTTATAAGTTCTTTTGGTTTGCCTCTGCTGTTCAGAAGCACTTTCTGGAACTTGGCTCCTCCAGTTTATTTGTTTTTCCAGACCCAACCAGTTCCTCTGGACTCCTAGGTCACTTCTTTTCCTTGGATGATCTTCGTACCATGTTCCACATTCTGATTCCCCACGATATAGCTCAGGATAGCTCTGGGTTACTGCACTACACACACATAGTAGCCTTGGCACCTTTGATTCTTAATTACTTCCATTTTTCACCCCCAAAAACATGTGTCTTTCTTTATTGTTCACTTTTGACTATCAACTATCCTAAAAATCAAATACAAAGACTCTTCTGACCCAAAATTTGAGTAATAGGAACCAACTAGGCGTGGTGCTTTCTTTAAACATTGATTCAACTTTTTTCATTCATTTAGGCCTTTTTAAATTATCTAATTATGCTTGTATGAGATTTGTGTCTTTACAGGAATTAATCCATTTCATATAGGTTATCAAATTTGGGAGCATAGACTTGTCATAATATTCCTTTACTAGAGGCCCGATGCATGAAATTCGTGCATGGGGCTCAGCCCTTGCAGCCCCGGCTTCGTCTGGAAGGTCATCCAGATGGTCATTCTACTATTCAGTCTAATTAGCACATTGCCTTTTTATTATATAGAATTTTCTTTTTAATGCTCATGGGATCAGTAGGGAAAGCCCTTCTTTCATTTCTAATATTATAATTTGTCTTCTCTCTCTTTTTTAGTTGATGTAGCTAGAGGTTATAAACTTTTAAAAATATTTTTAATGAACCAGCTTTTGGTTTCATTGATTTTTCTCTACGCCCCATATTTAATTTCATTGACTTGCTCTATAATATATATATATTTTTACTTTCATTACTTTGGATTTAATTTGTTGTTTTTTCTACCTTCTTATGGTGGAAGCTTAGATTATTGACTTTAGATCTCTCTTCTTATTTTGAATTGCTGTTAATGTTCCTCAAAACACTGCTTTTACTGCACCCCACAAATTATAAGTAGTATTTTTATTTTAAAAGTTTTTGACATTTTTACTCATATTATTTGGGAGTATGTTGTTTAATCTCTAAATACTTTGTGGTTTTCTAGCTGTCTTTCTGGTTTTGACTTCTAGATTACTAGTAATCCCATTTTGGTCTCAGAGAATGCATTATAAACTTTCTGTTTTTTGAAATTCATTAAGATGTGTTTTATTTTCTCGAGTGTGGTCTATCTTGGTAAATTTTCAATGTGATATTTATAAGAATGTGTATGCCACTGTTGTTGGATGAAGCAGTCTCTAGTTGTCAGTTATATCCAGTTGATCATGCTGTTGAGTTCAACCCTGTTTTCATAGATTTTCTGCCTGCTGGATGTGTTCATTTTTGATAGGTGAATATTGAAGTCTCCAGCTATAATAGTGGATTCCTCTATTTCTCCTTACAGTTCTATCAATATTTGCCTCATGTATTTTGAAGCTCTGTTGTTAGGTGCATGAACATTAAGGATTGTTGTTTCTTCTTGGAGAATTGATCGCTTTATCATTACACAATGTCCCTTTTATCCTTTTCCTTAATAACTTTCCTTTTTCTGAAGTCTGTTTTGACTGAAATTAATGTAGCAAGTTTCTTTTGATTAGTGTTAGCATGATATATCTTTATTCCTTTACTTTTTATCTATATTTATCTTTAACGTGAATTTCTTATAGACAACTTATTGTTAGGTCTTGTTTATTTTTTTAAATGTTTTTATTGATTTTAGAGAGAGAGGAATGGAGATGGAGAAACATTGATGAGAGTGAGAAACATCAATCGGCTGCCTTTAGCAGGCCCCCTACTGGGGATTAATCCCATAACCCAGACATGTGCCCTGACCAGGCATCAATCAACCAGGGACCTTTTAGTGCATGGGAATACTCAGTCAACTGAGCCACACAGGCAATCTCTGTATTGTAATGCTTATTTATACCATTGATGTTTAAAGTGATTGGTTACATAATTGGATTAATGTCTGCCACATTTGTTGCTGTTTTCATTGTTCTTATTGTTTTTTTCTTTAGTCTTTCACTCTTTTCTGCTTTGTATGATTTTAATTATTTTGATTCCAGTTTTTCTCCTCTCTTTTTGAAATCCTTTTAAATTAGTTTCCCTAAGGTTTACAGTACACATCTATACTAATAAAAGCCTAGGTGGCCCTCATGCGTGACATCGTCACAAGATGGCTGCACCCACAGCGGAGGCGGGGCCCGGTGGCTGGTCCCGGTGGTGAGACCTGGGGGTCCCGCGGCTCTGCACTGCATGGAGGAGGCTGGTTCTGTCATCTCCGCCTCCTTGAGTGGAAGAGACGGGTCCCGGCGGAGGAGGCGGGTCGCGGCAGGGGAGGGCAGTTGTGGGCGATCAGGCCAGCAGGGGAGGGCAGTTGGGAGCTATTGGGCCGCAGGGGAGGGCAGTTGGGGGGCGATTGGGCCAGCAGGGGAGCAGTTAGGTGTCAGGCCGGCAGGGGAGCAGTTAGTGGGTGATCAGGCTATCAGGCAGAAGTGGTTAGGGGCAATCAGGCAGGTAGGCAGGTGAGCGGTTAGGAGCCAGCTGTCCCGGATTGTGAGAGGGATGTCCAACTGCCAGTTTAAGCCCGATCCCGACCGGCAGTCGAACATCCCCCGAGGGGTCCCAAATTGAAGATGGTGCAGGCCAGTCTGAGGGACAGACCCATCCTCCATGCTTGAATTTCGTGCACCGGGCCACTAGTTTACAAATAATCTAAGTTCACTTTCATATAATACTGTACTGCTTCATGATTAGTGCAAGTACCCAATTATTCTTTTCAGTCCCTCATAATTTTTCTGTCATGCATTTTACTTATCCAAAGTTACAATCACTTAATACATCGTTGCTACTATTATTTTGAACAAACTGTTGTCTGTTCAATTACTTAAAAATAAGAAATAAAACTATTTTTATATCTTCATTTCTTCCTTCTTCAATGCTCTTTCTTTTTTTCTGTAGATCCAGGTTTCTGACTATCATTTTTCTTCTTCTTGAAGAACTTCTTTAAATACCCTTTGTAAGTCAGATCTACTAGGGTAAAATTCCCTCAATTTTGTTTGTCCAAGAAAGTCTTTATTTCTCCACTTTGGAAGGATAATTCTGATGGATACAGAATTCTAGGTTAGTGGTATTTCACATCACACTCCTCTTGCGTGCATGGTTTCTGAAGAGAAGTCTAAAGTAATTATTATCCTTGCTCCTCTATAGGTGAGGTGGTTTTCTTCTAGCTTCTTTGAAGATGTTTTTGTTTTTTTTCTGCAGCCTAATTATCATATATGCTTAAGTGGAGTTTTTTTGTTTTTGTTTTCCTGCTTTGTGTTTTTTGACCTTCCTGGATCTGTGTGTTAACGAAAAAAACCATTGAAACCTGTAAAGAATTTTAGTGAGTTTATTTGAGCCAAAATGTCGACATATGCCGGGAAGCAGAACCTCAATGAATTGAGATAATGCTCCGAGGAAATGGTGGGTTACATCTGTATTTATACATTGCCATCAAAGGAGGGACATAGGTCGGCTACATGAAATTCATTGGTGATGGATTAAGGAGGTGGGTTAAAGTCAAATGGTGGGAAACCCCTGGGATTGGATAAAAAGCAAAATGATGGACACATACTTAGGTGGGTACAGGAACAATTAACATGATAATGAAGGAATTTGAAGTATCTGTCCTGGTGCCCACCACATTTGGTTGTGCCCCAGGGGCTCCAGCAAAAGAGGGAAGTTACAAGTTACCCAGACATCTCACAGTTATGTTATCTTAGAGGCAAAAAGGCAAATGGGCTCAGGAAGGAAGATCTAAGTTGATCTTTGTCAGGGAAGATATCGGACTAGGACATGACTACCCACTATAACCTGTTTGTAGTTAAATATTTAATTTTCAAACCATCCTTTGTGGTTATTTCAGGTCTCTGAGTTTGCAAGACTGCCAGGCAGGCCTCCCCTGAGCTTGTCAGGTTAGCATGTGGCTCCTTCCGTTCACAGTGGTTTGGTGTTTATCTTTAATCTGGAAAGTTTTCAGCCATTATTACTTCAAATATTTATTCTCTTTCTTTTTCTTTTCTCTTTTTGGTATTGCCAATGCGTGTGCATTACATCTTTGTAATTGACCCGCAATTCTTTGGATGTTCTCATCTCCTTTTTTTATTCCTTTTTTCTCTTTGCGTTTTATTTTGGAAATTTCTGTTGACTGTGAAGCCACGGCCCGCATGACCTCGGGTTCAAAGACTTGGAGAAAGGGCTGACGTGCAAATTAATACACAAGACAAGAAATATAAATTTGGAAATTATGGGGGAAGCCAGTTGTGACCTCCATTCCCATCTACTTTTATTTACTAGAATAAACAATTGCCTTTCAAGAATGCAAAAGGACATATCAATGGTGATGTTTGTTAAACAGTAAGATTATCAGATTGGGAGAGTTTGCTTTAGGCCATTAAGTCTGCAGTAGGTAATAAAATGCAGATATTCTCCCTGTGAATATCAAAGAGCCCCATTCAGCCTTCTGACTGGACTTCTCACATTTATGTTAATTACTATTGATCTTGCTTCCCAGCATTTCCATCTTCTTTAATTTCTTAATAGATGTTGATATGACGCTTGCAGAGCTCGGATTTTTTTTTTTTAAGACTTTTATTCTGCATCTGCAGACTAAAATTAAAAATATAAGAACAAGAATGAGACAGGCAACAGTGGTTATGCTAAAAGGCAAAAGTAAGGAGGTCCAGTGAAAAGGAGTAAATTATTTCTGTACAAAGAATTGAATTAGAAGCTATTAAAGCTGCATTGCAGGATTTCCAAGAGCCTCTTAATATTATCTCTGACTCTTCTTATACTGCAGGTTTAGCTAATAGAATTGAAACTGCTCGTTTAAAAGGCTCAGTGACCAAAGTTTATTTATATTTTTACTATTTAAACAAATTTAGCAGATTGTACAACAGAGACAATATCCTTTTTATATCACTCACATCAGGGCTCACAGTTTATTACTCGGCCTGTTAACTAAAAGAAATGCACATGCTGATCAATTAGTTGCTTTATTAAAACAGGCCTCAGAGTCTCATCAGCTTTTACAACAGCCTGCCAAAATGTTGTCTAGACAATTCTCAATCACTTGACAGCAGGCAAAACAGATTATTAGAGAATGTCCCAATTGCATGTTACATCTACCTCAAGGGCCTAACACAGGCCCTTGCCTTCTCCTCACTGGGAAGCAATTAGAAATGTTATTTCAGACTGATTTAAATTGGCAAATGAGACTGGGTATATATTCAGGGGAACTTAGTTGTCACCAACTAAAAGACAAATTATTACAATTTCTATATTATACCACTTTTTTGCCTTATCTGAATTGGGTGGCGGAATGCTCACGCCTTCTCCTAGAGCGCCACCTTGTGTCCTCTTTGGTTGCTTACATTCCTTTATAAAATGTCCTAGCTGTCCACATTGAAACAGGATTTCTCATTGTAATTGTGGCAGCTAATAAGCTTGCCTGAAAAATGCCTGACCCCACATTCTGACATGCTTGAATCATGTCTGTGATGGTGCTATTTTTTCTTAGAGGCGTTAGACATTTCTTACAATCAGCATTGGCATTTTCAGAAGCTAATTGCTGAGTCAAAATGTCCCCTGCTGTCTCATGTTGAATCTGCCATCTCACTGCTCTAGTGAGGTGAGCTACAAAATCAGAGAATGATTCAGCATGCACTTACTAAAGGCTCCCTCAGGTTCTCCTTTTGCTGGTAAAGTCCACCAGGCTTTTCTTCCACAAAGTCTAATTTACTCATACGCCTGTTGGATGTATTGCCTGTTGGACGTATTGGAGCTGATTCTGGACGTCACTAAATTGCCCCTGTCTTGCAATCATCTCAAGGGTTATGGGAACATTCTGTCTGAGATTTGAAGAAGCTTGTCTTGACCTTTCTCTAAAAATTCTCCTTCCAATAGCAAATAATCTCCTCTATCCAGAGTTGCACGGGCCAGAGAATACCAATCATAAGGAGCTAGGAATGCATCAGAAATATTAGTTATAATTTCTCCAGTAAATGGAGCATTGGGGCCATTCTGTATCACACTATCACGCAAGGCCTTTATCATTTTAAAGTCAAATCTTTCATGCTATCTTATTATTTGATTTAGGAGTTGTGGGTTAGCTACCTGTATAATAGGAAAAGCAAATCTGTCCTCTATTGTCATGTCCTTTAATCCTTCTCAGATAGCTCTTAGCATAGGTGATTCTATTAGTGGTGATTTAAATGTTTCAGAACAGGACATGAAGGCCACTCCTCCAATTTATCTTTCTGCTCCTCTTTAGGAGCGGAAGGTGCAAAGGAAAGAGGTCTCTCTTCTCTGAAAGGCTCTAGCAAATGCGATACCATTTTCCACAAGGAGAAACGTTTTAGAGACAAACTTTTTCCTTGCTGCTGAGCTTCTTTCAAGTTTTGTGAAACTATTCTCTCCTAACATTCAACATCCAACATACCCTCGTCAGAAAACCATGGATTATATTCTATAAGAATCTGTAGAAACTATAAAAGAAGATCTTCTGACACTGCAATTCCCTTATCCTTGAGCATGCAAGCCAAAAGTCTACAAGAAAGTCTCTCCCCTTTTGACGAATTCTGCCCCATTATGGTCTGGCTGAAACAAAAGAAATTACTCTAGCACTTACGGATCAGTGGGCTTTTGCAGCTGACATGAGTTTTGCACGCAGTTAATCTTCCACCACCAATCCGGTGATTTCTTTTTCTGCTCTGGCGAATTTTCTTCAAGTCACAGTTCAAGGGCGCCAAATGTGAAGCCATGGCCCGCGTGGCCTCGGGTTCAAAGACTTGAAGAAAGGGCTGATGTGCAAATTAATACACAAGACAAGAAATATAAATTTGGAAATTATGGGGGAAGCCAGTTGTGAGCTTGATACAAGGGACCAAGTTCCACTGAGTCTCCATTCCCATCTGCTTTTATTTATTAGAATACACAATTGCCTTTTAGGAATGCAAACAGGCATATCAAAGGTAATGTTTGGTAAACAGTAAGATTATCAGATTGGGTGAGTTTGCTTTAGGCCATTGAGTCAGCAGTAGTTAATAAAATACAGATATTCACCCTGTGAATATCAAAAAGCCCCATTCAGCCTTCTGACCCGACTTCTCGCATTTATATTAATTACTGTTGATCTTGGTTCCCAGCAGTTGACATTCTTCAAGTTCACTCATTGTTTCCTCAGCTGTATCCAGTCTGCTGATGAGCCTATCAAACACCTTCATTTCTGCTAAAATGTTTTTGATTTCTAGCATTTGCTTTTTAATTCATTTTTTTAGAGTTTCTGTCTTTCTTCTTATATTACCCATATATTCTTGTGTATTTTCTACTTTTTCCTTTTGAATCCTTGGTATATTAATCATAGTTATTTCAAATTCTAAATCTGATAATTCTATTATTTCCGACATATCTGAATCTGGTTCTGTTTCTTGTTCTGTCTCTTTAAACTGTTTTCATCTTTTAACGTGATTTCAAAGTCTTTGTTGAAAGTTGGACATGATGTACTAGGTAAAAGAAACTGAGATAAATAGGGCTTTGGTGTGAGGTTCTATGTTTAGCTGCCTAGGGATTAGGCTGTGTTTACTTTTTGCAGTAGCTGTGGTTTGGGAAGTTAAACTTTACCTTTTCTGTTTCCTCTATTGTCTTTGGGTTTCTCTGGGGACTTATACTTAAATATGGTCTGAGACATGCAGTTCTTTCAGTTGTATTTCCCTGGTGTTATACACTAAGTGGCCAGATTATTATGATCTCTGAACGCATAATAATCTTGCCACTCAGTGTGTGTGTATCTATATATACATGTATGTGTGTGTGTGTGTGTGTGTGTGTGTGTGTGTGTGTGTGTATTAGAGGCCCGGTGGAGGGAGCCTGGCCAGGGGGAGGGGACTTGGGCAGTTGGCCGGCCTGCCTGCTGGTCGAGCTCCTGATCAAGGGGAAAATTTGCATATCAGTCTTTTATTATATAGGATATACACTGAGTGGCCAGATTATTATGTGTTCAGAGATTATAATCTGGCCATTCAGTGTAAGAGCTCTATTGCTGTAGTGACTTGTGGGAGGGAGATGCATTCTAGTCCTATCGTTAAGTCTTAGTCTGTTAGTGAGCCTGTGTCCCTTGGCTGTGAATTTTAACCAGTACTTTTCAGTTCCCCTCCCCTGTGTTGATGAGACAAGAAGGCTAAAAGGTGCTCTAGTTGGATATTTCCCCCCCTCTGGTAAAAGAGTTTCTTTTTAGTGAAGGCCTTATTAAGAATAACAGAATGTTCTGGCATATTTCATAATGGATACTTTTTCCTTCCCTGGCAGGAAATATGGGGGAATTTTTCTTGATCTTCCCTGTGAGAGCCTGGTCGAGTTCCTTAAGCTAAAACTCCTAAAAGTGTGGGGATTCCTCCTTAAAATAGGTCTCCCTGGAGTTTTTAACTGTCAGATTTGTGCACACTGAAGAATCGTGTAACTGGCTACATGTCTTTTCAGTTTTAGTGGGCTATGATTTTTCTCTATGACCTCAGTTCTTTGCGGGATCTAGGAAGAGTTAGTGATTTTCAGTCGGTTCTACTTTTCACTTCTTGGGATGGCATAATACCTTCAAGGCTCCTTACATGCTAAACCAGAAATCAGAGGCCTCAATTATTTCCTTTTTTACAATGCATTTTCTCCCCTATTTCCATTATATACCTTACCTTTCAATTCTCTAACAGCTCTAACTTTTCATCTTCCTTTCCACCCTTTATGTGGAAGTCTAGGGATTTGCTCTTAATCCTCTTCTCACCCACATCACCTTCCCTGATGACCCTGTCTCCGTCTGCAGCTTTAATTCACACCTGAAGGATGAGGTCTCCTCAGTCTTAGTGTCCTGAGTATTTGACATCCTATGAACACCACAATATCAGTGTCTCCAAACTGAATTTATTTTTGTAAACCCTCCATTCTTGTCTCACAATTGCACCACACTCTCCTTCTTTCTCCCACTGACGTGATACCCATCTCCCTTCTTTGTATTCACTGCTCAGATTAAATGATTCTGCAACTCTGACCACCCATTTGCTCAAGCCAAAAACCTGCTTCTAGACTGTTCTTTCTTACCCAAATCCAATCACTCACACAGTCCTGATAATTTTTCACTCAAAAGAAAAACAAATTCAAATCTGCCTCCTTATCCTTGTTCCCCACTGCTGTTGCTCTCATTCAGGCTCTTAATAGTTTACTGTCTGTTCTCCATGCCTCTTCCAGTATTCCCCACACTACTGTCAACCTCTCAGTGTTGGCATCAGATTGCTTCTCTCTTGCCTACAGAAGTAGTCTTTCATATCTCCTGACCTGTAAGCAATGCATTAGATATGTACATAAAATATAAGAAATTGTTTAGATTTATTTTTCTGTATCTTATGTTATAAAAATGTCTTTTTTTGTTGTTTTGGAATGAAGTAGAACAATAGCACATGCATATAATTTATAAATATATTTATCTTGAATACTCTTGAATACTCAAACAATATTTTATTGTACATAATCAAAAAGTTAAGAGACCGTGGGCCTACAGTATAAAATTCTAATTCCTGAGGTTGGTGCCCCAGGTCCTCAGTTGTCTGGACCTGACCACTTGTGTCCAGTCTCCTCTCCCTCCTGTTTCCCATCTGTTCCCTGCATTATGAACGCACATATTTATCTACCTGGTTACTATCGGTTACCAGGCTATTTCATGCCTTCATATTGCTCTCACATTGTTGCTTCTCCCTGGAATTTCCTTCTTACTTCTCCCTTATCTCATCCTTCATTCCCACCCTGCCCTGCAAAATCCTGCTCCTTAATTTTAACCCCTTCATGATACAGGTAAAGTCATCATGCTCTCTTTTGCTGCCCTACTGTTTAGTACTTGTTCACTCATTCCTTTAACAGTTTCTGTTGAGCAACTTTTCTCTGGACACTGCTCTAGGCTCAGGATACAGTGTAGTCAGTCACTTCTCTGTCTCCTTCACTGTGAGCTTTTTGGAGACACTCTCTTCCCGTTCCTTACCTCCAACATTTCTTGATTTGTTGACCACCTGCATGAGTGAATGAATCAATTGGTGAGTAAGGACACTAGACACTAGCATCTCTTTCAACATTAAGATTCTATTTTTATTTAAAAATTGATCAGAAACTAAGTTGTAAATTTGTGAATTTCTATAGCCCACATCTTATTTGTGGTGCAGTTTATGCTCATTCACTAAATCCAATCATCCATCTATACTAATAAAAGGGTAATATGCTAATTAGACCGGGTCAACCTGCCATCTTCCAGATGTCTGACTTCCTTCCAGACAAAGCCATGGTGGTGGGGGCTGAGGCAGAAGCTGTTAGGGGTGAGATCAGGCCGGCAGGGGAGGGCAGTTGGGGGCAAGATCAGGCCGGCAGGGGAGGGCAGTTGGGGGCGAGATCAGTCCGGCAGGGGAGGGCAGTTGGGGGCGAGATCAGTCCGGCAGGGGAGGGCAGTTGGGGGCAAACTGGCCTGCAGGGGAGGGCAGTTGGGGGCAATCAGTCCAGCAGGGGGTCAGTTAGGCATCAGTCAGGCTGGCAGGGGAGTAGTTAGGGGGCAATCAGGCTGGCAGGCACAAGCAGTTAGGGACAATCAGGCAGGCAGGCAGGCGAGCGGTCAGGAACCAGCAGTCCAGATTGTGAGAGGGATGTCCAACTGCCGGTTTAGGCCCGATTCCGACCAGCAGTCAGACATCCCCCGAGGGGTCCCAGATTGGAGATGGTACAGGCCGGGCTGAGGGACACCCTCGCCCCTTGCCTCCGTGCACAAATTTTTTGTACCGGGCCTCTAGTTTAGTAATAAGTCTAGGTTTGTATATATTTTATTTGTATGTATACATTTTGTTAAGCCTAGAAAGTGGAATAAAATAAGTACAGGCAGTCCTCAGGTTACGTTGGAGATTTGTTCCTATGGTGCAATGTAACGCGATTTTCGCCATAAGTCGGAACCCACCTACATAAGCCCCTACGTCACTCACATGGAGCACATACACAGCAGTAATGAAGTGAAACAGTAAAAGAAATTTAAAAGAAAGATAACAATTCGTGACCTTTACTTGTGGTAAATAAATAATAAAAAACATAAAGCACATATGTACATACGTCGAAATGACGGAACTTTTAAGTTTTTTTATAAATAAATGGGAGATGGCGTCAAAACCACTAAACGACATAAGTCCAGTCCCATGTAACCCGAGGAATGCCTGTACTTGATTATTATTCTAGAGCTATTCTTTCTGGTAGTGGTTATAAAGTTTAGCCTGACTTAATGACTTTAAAATGAATATTTATATCCCATGTTCTGGATGTCCTTTGGTTTATATTGGAATAGTGCATTAAAAAGTTGGTTTTAGAGGAGGAATAATTAGCCTTGCTAGTATGCTGTTCTTTATTTAAGAAATATAACTATAAAACAGATAAATTAATATTTAATAGTTTCTATTACAGATATTTTTCCATTAATAAATGGTGTGAACTTTAAGTTCACTTCATGTGTCTCAGAATTTATATTTGTTTAATATTTACATGATTTAAGTCACAATTTTTATATTGTAACACATTTCATAAAGTGAGTTTTACTGTTATAGCTTGAACTGGTCAGATTTTGTATATAAGTATGTATGTGTATAAAATAAATAATGTGTGGTGTGGTTGATTGAGATAGACAGACTGCTTAACTGAGTCAGTAAAAGACTAAACCTGAAAGGGATGAAGATTAAGGAATGGTATGTCTACCATAATTACTAGTATTACTACTAGTAATAATTAGTTAGACTGCTTTTCTTCTGAAGAAAGCTGAGTCTGAAATTCCCTCAAAAGTTAGAAACATACCTTTATGTTTTAATCCTTTTTAAATAGATTGTATGATTCTAAATTTTAAATGAAAAACTCTTTGAATTTACCTTATGAAATTGAATTAAACAAAATGCTTTTGAACCGTTTTTCTTTCTCTTAGGTATAATATTGAGCCCAGTTTATATTGCCCATTTTTCTCCCTTGGAGCATGCATGGAAGGCCTTAACATTTTATTTAATAAACTGTTGGGAATTTCATTGTATGCAGAGCAGCCTGCAAAAGGAGAGGTGTGGTGTGAAGATGTTCGAAAACTGGTAAGCATCCCAGTTTGTGTAAAGTTGTATTACTTGGCTTCTTGGGTTTAATAATTGAGTTAATTGAATTAATAGCACTTTCATCTTTAAGTTAGTTTTGCCTTTTGGAGCAGATCTCATCTTATTCCTGTTTTACAAAAAACCTGAATGACCACTTCTGACTTAAGACACTGTGAAAGAAACATTGTTCTCTAAAATCAGTTGATGCTGAAAATTAATATAAGTATATAA
Organism: Eptesicus fuscus; assembly: GCF_027574615.1. Lineage (NCBI taxonomy): Eukaryota > Metazoa > Chordata > Mammalia > Chiroptera > Vespertilionidae > Eptesicus > Eptesicus fuscus. The sequence goes on along the minus strand of NC_072480.1, from coordinate 8,327,796 downwards.
CAGCAGAGTTAGTTATTTGAAAAAAAAATTAGGAATCTGCTAGGGGGTTGAATCTTCATATATTGACCAATTGTGGTTAAAGGGAAATCTGTCATTACTTTTTTACATTCCTGCCATGCTAATTGTCCTTTTAGGTTCATTTCCGAATCCACTGCATTGGTCACATTTCCTTTTCTTCCAGCCCCTTCCCATTTTGTAGGAGCTTAATTTGCATCAGATATAAATTTATGTCCCATGTTTTGATTTGACTTCTTTGATAATAACTTTAAGCCTAGAATCCACTCGTCTCCTTTAGAGCTCCCTTTGTTTGAGGTGTGAATATTTTTATTTTTCCCTGATAAGAGTTCAAAGATTTATTGACCTTTGTGTTTATCACGAAGACTTTGTGTTGTTATGGTGTTTACGTGTTGTTTATTTGCCTATCACACAGTACTCTTATTACTGTATTTCAGTAAATGAAAGCTATCTCATTATTCCTTGGCTTGTTCTGTGAACATGGAATTGATGTAGTGGTGGAACTGAAAGGATAGAATGAATGGGAGCACCTTGTATCACTGTACTTAACTACCTAAGTATTTCTATGTATATAATGTACTTCAAAAAATGCTAGAGATTGATAAAATACAGATGTATAGTGAAAAGAAAACTGGTAACAAGAATGAAAGGACAGAGTGTAAAGGGCAAGGAAGTGTCTGCAGGATGTGATCCCCGGGCAGGACTCTGTAGCCAAATACCCTGAACAGTTCCTAGCACCCAGAAGGTGTTAATAGGTCTTTGTTGAATTAATATATGCTTATAGGAAGTTTTAAAGCATAAAACTTAGGTTCTCTTTGGCAGAATCCTCAAGGTGTAAAAAGACAAAGAAGGCAGGATGGAGACTAGTGGGTGAACCTTCTTAGGTTCAGTTTTGGGTAAAGTCATAAATAATGATTTTATTGATCATCAACTGAAGCCAGAGGCTACGTTTTGTTATTTCTGTGTCCAAGGGTTATAATTTGTATGAACATATATCATTACATTCTACAATTTGAAGGAAAAATAATTTTGCTGCTAAAATTTTCAAGACAACACTTAATTCTAACTCCTTTTGATGATTTGTGAACAGTCTGAGGAGCTGTATTTAGTAGCGGTGTCAGTTGAATGGTCCAAACAAGGAGGGTTTCATCTCCTGGAGAGAATTACCCAAATCAAAATCATCTGAGAGGTGAAGAGCAAATAGAATCTATCTTGAAATAATATGGGATGTAGAAAGTAATAAAATGTCTATATTTATAGCTGTGCATGATTTATATACAGGATGGTGCAAAAGTAAGTATATGGTTGTTCGTATGGAAAATAATACATTCCTATCTAATAATAGACAAATATGCAAATTGACCATACCTCCATCACACCAACAAGCCACGCCCACCATCCAATCAGAGCAAGTATGCAAATTAACCCAAACCAAGATGGCTACAGCCACAGAGAGCAAGGTTTCCTAGGTAACAGAGGAAGCCAAGCTTTCTGCCTGCCCTTGCCAGGTCTAAGCCTCCACTCAAGCTACAAAGTTTCAATTATAGAAGGTAAACAAATTCAAACAAATGGCGGCAGAATGGAGCTTGAGAGAGCAGGCCAGGGTTGCCGCTCGCAACAGGGGAAGCAAAGCTTTTCCGCACACCCTGGCCGGGCCCACCCGCTTAAGGCAACAAAGTTTCAATTATAGCCCCAACACAAATGGCTACCGGCCTCGGAGGGAGCCCCAGGCTTGGCTCTGCTCCCGGCTACAAAGTTTCAATTGTAGAAGATAAATAAATTCCAGATACCAGGGCCTCCGCTTGGGTTGCCAGGGGGCGTGGCCGGCCTGCAAACCACCACAGGCCCCTCGTTCAGGCTGCCCCATGCCCCAAGGGAACCCCCACCTGATCCAGGACGCCCTTCAGGGCAAACCAGCTGGCCCCCACCCCTGTACCAGGCCTCTATCCTATCTAATAAAAGAGTAATCTGCAGATTGATCATCACTGCAACACACAATATAGCTGCCCCCATGTGGTCAAAGATCCTGCCCCCATGTGGACACAAGATGGCCACCACAAGATAGCCAGCAGGAGAGGGCAGTTGGGAGGCACCCGGCCTGCAAGGGAGGGCAGTTGAGAAGGACCAGGCCTGCAAGGGAGTGCAGTTGGAGGTGATCAAGCCTGCAGGAGAGGGCAGTTAGGGGTAACCAGGCCGGCAGAGGAGGGAAGTTGGGGGCAAACAGGCTGGCAGCAGAGTTGTTAGGGGGTGATCAGGCTGGCAGGCAGAAGTGGTTAGGGGCAATCAGGAAGGCAGGCAGGCAAGCAGTTGGGAGCCAGTAGTCCTGGATTGTGAGAGGGATGTCCGACTGCCCGTGTAGGCCCGATCCCGGTGAGATCGGGCCTACACGGGCAGTCGAACATCCCTCGATGGGTCCCAGATTGGAGAGGGTACAGGCTGGGCTGAGGGACAACCCCCTCCATGCACGAATTTTGTGCACCGGACCTCTAGTAATTAATAAATAATAATACAAGAATAAGCTGTTTCATGTACTCATAACTGTAAACCTACTTTTACCACAACCTGTATAGATTCTTGTGTGGGGGATGGTTTTCCACTTGTAGAGTTTCTGATTGACTCATTTACTACTAAATTAAACTGTTTTTTTTCTAGGCTGTGGTTCATGAATCTGAAGGATTGTTGGGGTACATTTACTGTGATTTTTTTCAGCGAGCAGACAAGCCACATCAGGTGATGTTTTATTTATGATCTAGTCTCTCTAAAAATGATCAGCAGTTAATTTATATTAATATGAACTTCATATCTTTTTTTGTAGTTCCCTAATATTTAAAGGGCATTATGATAATTACTAAATATATTAATTTGAGATTAGCTGTGAATTTAAAAATAAACATTATGAAAACCATTAGATATGCCTGTATATGTCACTTTTATCTGTGTTATGATAACAATGATAGTAATAATAATAGCTGATATTATATGAACCCTTCTGTGTCACATCATGTTTTTGAATGTTCACCTCAACCTTTGAACTAGACACTAATATTATGAGGAAACTGAGGCCAGAGAGGTTTAATTAGTTGCCCTGAGTCACACAGCTAGAAGTGCTAGAATTTGAATCCAAACATTCTGACTATAGCACCAGCTCTTAACCACTTTCCATACTTGTTAATGGACCTAGTTTAAAATTGCAGAAAATACAGAAGTCCCCCCTCATTTATTAAGGATACTTTCCAAGACCCCAGTGGATGCCTGAAACCAAATATAGTACCAAACCCTATAACTGGTATATACTATGTTTTGTGCTATACATACATACATACCTATGATAAAGTTTAATTCATTGTAATGACTAACAATAAAATAGAACAGTTATAATAACATACTATAATAAAACTTACTACTAAGTGAATGTAGTCTCTCTTACTCTGATAACTGATCTGATACTGAGATGACTACTAATTGACTAATATGTGGGTAGTGTATACAGCATGGATATGCCAACCAAGGAATGGCTCACATTCTGGGAGGGATGCAGCAGGACAGTGAACAATTACATCATGTTACTCAGTACAGCATGCAGTTTAAAACTTATGAATGGTTTATTTCTGGAATTTTTCATTTATTATATTTGGACCATGATTATCAGACAATAACAGAAATGGAAAGTGAAACTGTAGGTAAGGGGGAACTGATGTATCTTTATATGGGAACCTTATCCACCACCAATTCACTTCTTTTGTGAAATATTTGAGGTTCATTCTTTTCCTTAACTGTGTACTTGTATAGCAATCATCTTCAACAGTTTTAGGTAATTGGATGGGAAATGTTAAGAGTTCAGGTTATCTATAATAATAAAAGCGTAATATGCCAATTAGACTGGCCAGCTGAACGACCTTCCGGACATCCTTCCGGACATCCTTCCGGATGAAGCTGGGGCTGCAAGGGCCGAGGCAAGCCACCATGGCTGTGAGGGCCGAGCCCCTTGCACGAATTTTGTGCATCGGGCCTCTAGTAAGTTATAATAGAAATAATGGTACCTTATATTTAAATAGTGATTCATAATTTCAAAGCATTTTAATAGATGTGAGCTTATGAAATCTGGGCAACTACTCTGGGATTTGACAAGGCAGAGATGAAGCTCATAAAGGCAAACCAGTTTCCAAGATGATTTGGCTGGTAGGTGAGGAAGGTGGGACCATAATTTAGGTCATCAGACACTGATTTCTGTGTTCTTCCTCTTTGCTTGAATGGCTGGTAGAGAGTCTATGTTAGTGATTAAGAACTCTGGCTCCTAATAGTCCAACTGGGTTCAGATCTTAGATGCAGCAAACCATGACATTACCAAGACTCAGTTTCAGTTTTCTTATCTAAAAGGCGAGATTCTTGCCTCATAGGGTTATTGTGAAGAATAGTGCTAAAATGTTAGTGAATCTCAGCTTGTTATAGAAAATTTACTTCAGAACCCTTGCTTTTTGCAATTTTAGAGCTTATCAATTTCAAGTGATAAAGACAATTGGTATGGACAGTATCTCCTAGTTCCGTGGTCGGCAAACTGCGGCTCGCGAGCCACATGCAGCTCTCTGGCTCCTTGAGTGTGGCTCTTCCACAAAATACCACGGCCTGGGCAAGTCTATTTTGAAGAAGTGGCGTTAGAAGAAGTTTAACCTTTTGCACTCGGATGTCGAGATTAAAATTATTCTTTGAATGTATCAATAATTTGAAATATAAAAAAATCCAAATAAATAAGTTTGTATGAAAAGAAACTCCAGTTTTTTATTCTACTGCCGCGCTTTGTAAAATCTGGGGTATTTAAAAAATTAAATCCCGAGTAGAATAAAGGAATCGAGAAAAAAGCAAGCGAGTGCAAAGAGTTAAGTTTAAAAAATTTGGCTCTCAAAAGAAATTTCAATTGTTGTACTGTTGATATTTGGCTCTGTTGACTAATGAGTTTGCTGACCACTGTCCTAGTTCATTGAAGGAACTCAATAAATAATAGTGTACCTTCCCTTAGTAGCTTCATGTCTGTCACTTCCGATTTGCTTTAATGCATGGATCTAAGCTCTGTAATGATAGCATTTTCAACATATGCTACAGCATCAGCTGAATACATATTTTTGGAGTGAATGAATTAATCAACATAAGCTCAGTGTATTGGTGTTTTTAAAAATTTAAATTTTAACAAAATAAAGAGTTGAGAAAATTTGTGTTTATAACTAAATAAATAGAATAATAATAGAGTTAAGTTAAAATTTGAACTCAGAATACATTTTGGTATAATTTTATGTTCATTAACATTAATAATATTCTACCTTTTAGACTACCTAATACTTTCTTCAAATTATGTTTTCTGATTCTTAAAGGATTGCCATTTTACAATCCGTGGAGGGAGATTAAAGGAAGATGGAGACTATCAACTTCCAGTTGTAGTTCTTATGCTGAATCTTCCCCATTCCTCAAGGAATTTACCAACTTTATTAACTCCTGGAATGATGGAAAATCTTTTTCATGAAATGGGACATGCAATGCATTCTATGCTGGGACGTACTCGTTACCAACATGTCACTGGTGAGCCATGAAGAGGGGACTTTTATTTAATACAATTCTTTAAAAACATTTTATTATAAATAGAGGGAAAAAGCTTTTTATTTAGGAAAACATCATTTAATATTGCCCCATGGTCATTTATCAACATATTGCCTCATCTCCTTTCAATTGTACAACCCAATCCTCTTACATTTTTTTGCTTCCTTGCTAACATTCCTTGTTAACCAAGGAATAAGTCCCAGTTGTCCATCTTTTGAGTTTGTACCATTTTCTATTTTGTGCTGTTCTTTATGAAATTTAAGTTTGTGACTATGTGCATATGAATAAATATGTATCTCCTTAGGACCTAGCACAGAATAAGTGAATGAATGTTGCCTCTTTTTATCCAAAATCGGTTAGAAAACATAGCAGAACATGTTGAAGAAGTATGATAAATTACTTTTTATTTTCCTTATACTTTCCCCCTGTGTAAAATTACAGTTTTTCATGCTGATTTGTGGCCATGTTTGATGATACTGTAGACTTTCCTCTTAGCTGTCTCATCTCTAAATCTTATGCCTAGACCACCTGGTAAATTGTTCATATTCAGTTTTTATTAACTAACTTTATACACACAATATTTTGGGGGAGGAGAAGATAGAGTGGAACTTTGGTTCTCAAACTTAATTCCTTCCGGAAGACTGTTCAAGTAGCAATTTGTTCGAAAACTAAATCATTTTTTCCCACTAGAAATAATGTAAATTGAATTAATCTGTTTCAGACCCACAAATAATTCCTTGTTTTAACCTTTCTTATATATAGTACATGTCTAATGTACTGTTTAATCTATAAGTAAACACTTCTTTTTTCAAATATATCAAACCACTCCCTACTAGCCTTAAGAGAATCACTTTCAGCACTCGTTCCAGGGGTGTATCAGCATACAGCATCTTTGCTTGTTCGTATATCGATGCTATCACTGCCTCCGAAATGCTGTCACTGGCTAACTGCTTTTCCTTTATCCAAATGAACGGTAGTTTTTCTACCTTTTCAATTGCCTGTATCATTGCTTCTTTCACACCCTTAGCAACATTATCATGCTTGATGGCCTCTTTATGTTTTAGAATTGTTCTAATCCTTCATTTCTCCAGCAACAAAAGCAAGCAAACAAACAAACAAAAAACCCACAAACGAAAATATTCACAGCACAATTCCCTGAGATGTTAACAAGAGAGGTTTAGAGGTAAACTGACTTGCATTTTTTCCTTTGTTTGTGGTGTGAGAGACATCTTTTGTCCTGCTGATGTATCTGCATGAAAGGGTTGTCAGGTTAAAAACCAAAGTTTGGTTTGACAACCTAGACATTTTTTCTTTGACCAACTTGGTGGAGAACCATATTGTGCCAGATGGGAGACTGACATTCCTTCGAGAAACCAGGTTTGATTGTATTTGAAAAGATTGTAGATGGGCTGAAAGAATCATAAAATGTCACCAAAAATTATTATAGGATTTGCTATTTTAAGTAATTTTGAGTTTAAAATATTGTTGTTTTTTTGCATTGAGGATTGGCTTTGTTACAAGAAGCAATCAATGGATAAAATACTCTTTTAAAAGAAATGACAGATAAAAATATTTAGTGGTGGGATTCAGTGAATTAAATACAAATGCTGTATTAAATGTCAGAATGTTTTAATTTGTGTTAGTATATCCCAGCATAGCTGAACACAGGCTTATTTGTAGAGGGTTTGAATCACTGCTTTACAAGGTGTTTTATCCAGCTGTGCAAATATTTTGTTTCACTTTACGTTTGATATACAGGAAAATATACAGGATTATTATAAACATTTCTGCAAATATGTACAATAATTTTATAGAAATAAAACATTGAAGTAATTAAAGCTTTTCATAGTTCATCAGAAGTACAAATGAAAATTTTAAAAGAATGCATAAAAAGGAAGATAAATGCATTGATTTGATTCTTGCCAACTTTATTTTCCCCCCATTTTAGGGACCAGGTGCCCCACTGATTTTGCTGAGGTTCCTTCTATTCTGATGGAGTACTTTGCAAATGACTATCGCGTGGTTAACCAGTTTGCCAGACATTATCAAACAGGGCAGGTAGGGAAACTAATTTGTAATACAGTCCTTTGAGTTGTGGTTGTCTGCATTTATGATCTCCTGGGTAATGTTTAACTCAATGCTTTTTCAGAGCTCTGTCACCCTCTCTCAGTACCAGAATCCTTCTACCATTTCGTTGTTGTTCTAATTAGTTTTTCCTTTTTGGGAGGTTGGGGGCTAGCCTACAGAACCCAAATCACAGCATATAAAGTATTGACAAATAGCTGCCCTTGATTATATGCCAGGTAATATACCATTTAGTCCTCTCAGCCATTTCCTGAGGAAAGCACTTTATTCTTGTTTCCCAGAGGTGGAAACTAGCTCTTTAGTAGAAGAGGCCTTCAAGCATGTCTCACTTCAAAAAAGACTTTCCTCTTTCTTCTTTCCTTCATGCTTTTGAATATTTGTTTTCTTGGTCTGAATTTTTATGATGTTTCATAAAGCGGAACTATATTGCCATATTTTCCCAGTATGTTTAGCATCTGTCTATATAGTGATAAGTCTGCAAATTATTTAATATCGACTTTTAGATTTAAATACTGCATTGTAATCCTATCTAATAATAGACAAATATGCAAATTGACCATACCTCCGACACACCCACAAGCCACGCCCACCATCCAATCAGAGCGAGTATGCAAATTAACCCAAACCAAGATGGCTACAGCCACAGAGAGCAAGGTTTCCCAGGTAACAGAGGAAGCCAAGCTTTCCGCCTGCCCTTGCCAGGCCTAAGCCTCCACTCAAGCTACAAAGTTTCAATTATAGAAGGTAAACAAATTCAAACAAATGGCGGCAGAATGGAGCTTGAGAGAGCAGGCCAGGGTTGCCACTGGCAACAGGGGAAGCAAAGCTTTCCGCACACCCTGGCCAGGCCCACCCGCTTAAGGCAACAAAGTTTCAATTACAACCCTAACACAAATGGCTGCCGGCCTCGGAGGGAGCCCCAGGCTTGGCTCTGCTCCAGGCTACAAAGTTTCAATTGTAGAAGGAAAATAAATTCCAGATACCAGGGCCTCCACTTGGGTTGCCAGGGGGCGTGGTCGGCCTGCAAACCACCACAGGCCCCTCGCTCAGGCCGCCCCACACCCCAAGGGAACCCCCACCTGATCCGGGACGTCCTTCAGGGCAAACCAGCTGGCCCTCACTCCTGTACCAGGCCTCTATCCTATCTAATCCCAGTTCATTTATTACCGTACACCACCTTCTGTGACTGGAGTGATATTTCTCAGCATTATTTATACTGGGCTTTCTGTCACTTTTCCACTTGGAAGTTGTGTTTATTCCTTCTGGCCATTGGCTGTCATACAATTCTGCCCCAACTCATTTTCTTACTAGCCTTTGGCTGACAACTTCCCTGGATTCCACCTTTGAACTTGTGGCTTTGCTCAGCCCTTAGTAGGGTTTAAGCAAAGGCATGCAAACATTTAGTCAAACAATAACAAGGGCCAGAACTAAGGCACTGACAGTGTTGGCTATGAGAAGCAGAATTCACAGGCTATTTGAACCTTAATTGGAAGGACTTGGGGCTACTTAAATAACAGGGGGAAAGGGAGTTGGGGAGGAGTCCAAGATAGAGGTTCCATGAACAGAGAATTCTGGAAGAGGGCCAAGTTTGAGTTTGGAAAACATAATTCTTTTTTTATAGATTTTGAAGGTCATTGTTGTCCATGAAGTCATGAGTAGTACAAGTCTGAAATTCAGAGTCAAATGGTCACTAAAGATGCGTGGGAATAATTGTCGTGGAGATTATTTTTGAAGCACAGGGAATTTAGAAATTGCCCGTGAAAGAAAGTGATAGGGGAATTTTGGATTGGAACACACGGTGTTCCCCTGGACAGGATGGCTTCCCCATGCTCTTTGTCCATTGGAGTTGAAGAATGAACCACGGACGAAAGAAGGTATAGCAAAGATGGAAATTTATTGAAGAACAAGTACAGACTCCCACATGGGGTGAGGAAAGAATCTCACAGCACAGACTCCCACGTGGGCCGGGAGAAAGAGTCACACCGAGTTCCCCCCCCCCCCCAACCCGCGTTAGTATAAAGGCTGCAGTTTTTTGTGTGCCTTGATATCACCTCTGATTGGTCGCTATTCCCCTTTGATTTGGTCACTATAGTAACTCCTGGGCTCAAGGGTCAAAACAGGTAAGGCCCTCCTCCCTCATTGTCCTCCTATTCCCTCTGAGCTCTTCTTCCTCCCTCTTTGAATGAGGGGCTGCCTTCCCTTTATTTTATAAATATGTATCTTTTGCTACTCCCAGTTCCCTTATCTTATGGAAATGTAACTGCTGCCCCCCCAACTCCCTTGTCTCATGGAAATGTACCCTTTTGCAGCTCTGTGGCCCTGTGCTTTTTCCATGGACCCCCTTAATTTTAAAAACTCCCTAAACCTGCCTGTTTCACCCCTAAAAATTCCTATTTCAAAAGCAAGAGGCATCCAAAGAAACCATCATCATCACCAGGAAAGAAGTTGTCAGAGGAGCTTAGATTTTTAAGAGATTTGAGCACAAGCTATGAGTAGGACACACATAGGTAAGGGTGACTGCAAAAGAGTACCACAAGCCTCTCAGAGTAATATTTCAAACAGAAAGTTACATCTTGTGCAGAAATTCACCACAATACTAAGGTCAATTTTTGAAAATACCTATTTACAGAGCAATCAGAAGATCAAAGAAGGACTAGGGGATTGCAATGTGATATGATGTCCCAAAAAAGGACAATTTCTATTTTATTACAGATTTCTTCAGTAATAAAAACCATTTTTGAACAAGATATTTCAAGAAAATAATAAGTCCAAAAATATCCTTCAAACCAGATGAGATAGTAAGAAAGGATTAAAATTACTTTGAATTAATTCAAGTTCTAGACTCAGAAGACATACCCAGTGAGCTAATGGGACTTGCAGACAGTCTATAAATAATTTAAAATAATTTTATGATTCATTGGAGAATGGAAAAAGTGCCAGAAGGCAATAGATGTGTAATGCCTAGTGTTTCACAAGGGACTTGCCTCTTCTTGTCACTAATTAAGATAACAAGTCTCTTGATGTTTTCATTTTAAGGGCAATTCTAGCCTTAAGGACAAGGAGCTAATTCCCTGAAATTCAAGTCTTTGTAAACAAGTTACATTAAAGACCATACAAAGAATAATAAGATTGCATTCTTATGCTTCATTTCCTATCCTGCTACATATCAAAAAAGGTTTTTTATGTGTGTTTGTTTGGTTTTTTAACCATCCTGTGGTATATTCCAGAGAGTTTTCAGAGTAAGGAGAATAATTGGTGACTTACTAACAGCTACAAGTATTTTATCTGAACTAGAGCATAGCATAGCCAATGAATTCCTGTGGTGAAAGAATTACAAGTATGCCTGTCAGATTTGCAGGTGTCCTACAACTGTCAGAGATAACAAATACCAGAGGTGCTCATTTGAGATTCAAAACTGTCTTAACAAGCTGCATCAAAGCTGAAACAGAACTTATTGTAAATTAATCTTAAAATCAATATCACAAGTATAGAAGTAGTTCATGTGAAAAACTCCCAGGTTTTTAGACATAATAAACTTAACATGAATCAACAGTCTGATGGAATTTTCCATAAATCCCAGTCAGTCTTAGGCTGCACTAGGGGACCTGTGCTAAGAAACTAAAGGTTATTATCTCTTTTCTCAGTGCTTATTGGTTCCAGCCTTCAGCCTAACCCTTGTTAACCAAAGAAGAGGTTCCGGCTGTAAAAGTACAAAAGGCATTTATCTTAGCAAAATGATTGCAATCTGGGAGATGCATATTCAGGTACCAACCCAAACTAAGCTGGGTAAAGAGAGAGAGGTAGTGCTTATAAAGACCAAAACCACAAGTGTAATTATTTCATGAAAATGAAGGATTGCTGGCCAGGATAACAGGGATTGGTTACTTCTATTCAAATAAGGTGGTCAAAACTGCAAGGAGGAGGTCAAGGCCATGGAGCAGTTGTTCTAGGATGTTTATGACTCAGCCTTGAGCTGAGTTTGCAACAGATTAGCAATTTTCTAGCAGCTCTGAGAACTGAGGCATAAAATGTGCATAGGCTCCACTTCCTTAATAGCCTCCTGACTCTATTTTAAGTAACTGTCTTAGAAATATGCTTATTCCATTTTCTTTTTCCCTATTAACACCCCTTTCCAGTTGCTCCCAGTATGCATAAAATTATTTGTTATCCTGCACTTCTGGAAATGTAATCCTTGTCCTCCCAACATTCTAAGATGCAACTAAAAAGTTATGGTAAAATACATCTATCATAAAATTTACCATCTTAACCACTTTTAAGTATATCTCCAGTGGTATTAAGTAAATTCTTATTGTGGTCCCATCACCACCTTTTATCCACAGAACTCTTTTCATCTTGCAAAACTGAAACTCTGTTCCCATTAAATATTAATGCCCCATTTGCCCCCTTTCCCAGCCCCTGGCAACCAACCACCTTTATATTTTCTGTCTGAATTTGATTACTCTATGTACCTTGCATAAGTGGAATTATACAGTACTAGAGGCCCGATGCATGAAGATTCGTGCAAGAATGGGCCTTCCTTACCCTGGCTGCCGGCACCACCTTTGCTCCCACTGGAGCCGCCTTTCCACCTTCCATGCTGCCCAGAGGTCCAGAGCAGCCTGGGGCGGGTGGAATGCCTGCATCAATGCCATGGCCTGTGTTGACGCAAGCGTCCCGCCCCGCCCCCAGCCACTCCGCACCTGCATATGCAAATTAACCCACCATCTTTGTTGGGTTAATTTGCATACTCACTCCTGATTGGCTGGTGGGCATCACGAAGGTACGGTCAATTTGCACCTTATTCTTTTATTAGTATAGATAGTATAGATTAGTCCTTTATGACTGGCTTCTTTCACTTAGCATCAAGTTTTTAAGGTTGATCCCTGTTATAACATGTGTCAGAATTTCCTTACTTTTTAATGCTAAATAATATTCCACTGTATGTGTATACCACATTGTGTTATCCACTCATCTATTGATAGACACCTCTTGGCTCTTGTGCATAATACTGTTATGAACATAGTTGTATAAATATCTGTTGGAGTCCATGCTTTCAGTGCTTTTGCCTGTATACTCAGAAGTGGGATTGCTAGATCATATAGTAATCCTATTTTAATTTTTTTGAGCAAGCACCACACTGTTCTCTATAGTGGCTACATCATTTTAATTCCTACATCTTCACCAACACTTGTTATATTCCAATCTTTTTTTAATGTAGCCATCATAATGGGTGTGAGGTGGTGGTGTATCTCATGGTGGTTTTGATTTTCTAATTGCCTAATGACTAGTGATGTTGAGCATCTTTTTATGTACTTATTGACCATTTATATACTTTTTTTAAAGAAATGTCAGTTCAGCCCTGGCTGTGTGGCTCAGTTGGTTGAAGTGTCTTCCTGTATAACAAAAAGTTGCAGTTTCAATCTGGGGTTGTTAGGGTCACCAAAGGAGGCATGCATGAGGCCAAAAAGGGTAAAGAATTATTGTTACATCTGCTAGCAGAAGGGCTGACTACAGGGAAGGAAGAAGGCTGGGACTTAGGGGATCTCTGACGATTTCCCATTGCGATGACAGAAATGTTTAAGTCCTGAAGAATATTAAAAATAGAAAGTTCTATTTAGTTCATAACCAACTTAATTTTTAAAAAACTATTAAAAATTATTGAATTTTTAACAGTGTGAATCATTGTTTATTTTATATTGTGGCTAAGGTGCTTTGGCCAGACCTCTGTGGAAAGGACAAAAAAGACATCCCAGAGGAGTGGGGGCTTTTTTTTTTTTTTGTTTTTGTGTTTTTGTTTTTTGTTTTTTGGTGGGGACAGAAAAAGAATTCTCCATGGTATAAATTAGAAAGAGGAGGTAACCCCCAAAGGGAGACCCGGGGAGCAAGACAGACTTAGAGGGAGGGCGTCCCCACCAACTAGTCAGGCTCTCCCGAGGCCGGCCTGTCCTGTGACGTGGAAGACTGTGGGACCTGGTCCTGGGCAATGCTGGACTGGAGAGGATTTCTGGCCTATCGCTAGGTATTTTGTCTGAGATGGCAAATCAGAAATCCGGAGGGTGATCTAATTATTACTTACTGGAGAGGAAATGAGCCGGTGTTGAATTTAGGGTCAGCAATGGGAAGGAGAAGTCCCCGATTTGGCCTCCTCTTTGGCTGGTTTGGGAGGGCCTGTAAGGGAGGGTGGCCCAATCAAGGCCCGCAATCATGTCACCTGAGTAGGATTCAGAAGTAAGCCCAGGAGACCTGCCGGTGCCCACTGCTCTCTGAGTAGCAAACTCGAGGTGACTGGAGCCAGGATGGTGGCTCCCCTTCCCCTTGGAACCCTCCTGGGTTTCGGCACCAAATGTTAGGGATGCTGAAGGAGGAACACTTGAGGCCAAAAGGGGTAAAGAATTATTATTGTTATATCTGCTAGCAGAAGGGCTGAGGCCAAAATGGCATCAGCAGGGCAGAGTAGCGAGAGTGGGATATTTACACTGAGTGGCCAGATTATTATGCAGTCAAAGATCATAATAATCTCGCCACTCAGTGTATGTCTCTTGTAAAGGTCAGTCAGAGTAACCAGTGAGACCAGGTGCAGGTGGGGGCCAGGTGTAGGTTGTCACTGGAAACTGGGTGAGGCAGTTTACTGGAAGCTGAAGGCCATTAATCATGAAACCTACAATGAGAATAACAGGAAAATGACCGGACGGGGCAAGAGCCCCCAGCAGGGCATAATGGAGCAAGAATATACTGAACATTCCAGGGAGTGCAAGCATGTGCCTAACAGTGGTCCATTAAAAAATAGTGGAGACATTTCCTTTAAAATCAAAATAAAGGCAAATAATGCCCATATCACAGCTTCTGTTCACCTGTTCTGGAGGTTCTAGTAAGTTGAGTAGGGCAAGAAAAAATAAATTAAAAGACTATATAAATTGAAAAGGAAAAATGAAACTGTCATTATTTGCAGCAGAAGTAACTGTCTAATTAAAATGTTAAAGTCTATAGATAAGTTATTAGAACTAATGAGAAAATTTAGCAAGATTGCTGAAAATCAAATCTACGTACAAAAATGAATAATTGCACTTTTAAACACTAGCAACAAACAATTATAAAATATCACTTTAAAAGATTATTGACAATATTTATCAAAAGGATAGGGCATCTAGAGCTAAGTCTAACAGAAGTTGAGCAAGACCCTTATGAGAAGATTAATAACTTTATTAAAATACTTTTAAAAAGACTTAACAAATGGAAAGATATGTAATATTCATGGACTGAAAGGGTCAATATTCAGAGATACCATTTCTCCCCAAATTGATCTATAGATTTAATGTAATCTCTACAACTCTTATCAGAGTTTTTTAAAAATTAAGTTGGTTATGAACTATATATGAAAGAACACAAAAGCCCAAGAATAGACAAGAAATCTTTGAAGCATAAATAGAGGAAAACTTGAGAAAGCTATAGTAATAATGGCAACATGGTACTGTTACAAGAACAGACAACTTAACCAATGGAATAAAAGAGAAAACCCATAGACAGATTATTGCATATAACAGGTACTGGGTAAAGATAGATCACTGGAGAAAGGATAAATGGTCCTGAAACAACTGGTTAACTATAGGAAGAAAGGAAGTTGAATTGCCATCTATACCAAACACAAAGAAAATTGCCAACTTGATTAAAAACCTAAAGATTAAGGAAAAACATTAAAACCTTTACAAGAAAACAAGAATATCTTTATGACTTTTAGGAAAACAAAGTTAAATAAAATATTAACTATAAAGAAAATATTGTTAAATTCAATAATATAAAAATGAAGAACTTAAATTCATCAAAAGATAACTAAAGGAAAGGGAAAAGACGAGCCATATCCTGAAAGGAGATGCATGCCTAATAAAAGATTATTATTCCAACATATCAAGAATACTAAGAAATCAATAAGAAAAAAGTAAACTACCAAATAGGAAAATGAACATAAGACAAATAGTCATTTGAGAGAAGGTTAAAACCGGACAAGAAACATAAAAAGATGGTCAACTTTAAAAGTAATTAGGGAATGTACCTGCCAGTTAAGGCCACCATAGCATTCCATTTCATACCTCAAAGTAGGAAAAAATTAACACTTCTGACAATATCAAATGTTGGTGAGGATGGAAATGGCTCTACTGTTTTATCATAAAGAAAGATGTTTGTTATAGATTTGGTAGAGATCTCAGGAAAAGGAAATTCCTTTCTATTTCTAGTTTGCTAATTTTTTGGTTTAATTATTAATAGACATCACAATTTATTAGATTTTTAAAAAAATGCATTCTTTAAGGTAATTGGGTTCTTCTTCTGATCTCTTAATGTAGTAAATGTTCATGTTAAATGTTAAGCCACCTTTGAATTCTAGAATTAAGAAAACTTGGACCTAACTTCTTATCTTTTAATACAGTGCTGGCTTCAGTTTGCTAATATTTTGTATATAGAGGATTTTGCATCTGTATTTGTGAGAGAAATGGACTTGGGATTTTCTTGGTGTTCTTGTGTTTTGCTGGTGTCTATATTGAGTATATGCCATTTCATAAAATTAATTGTTGAGTGCTCTTTTTTTTTTTTCCTTACAAGCACTTTATAAAATTATTAGAGACCCAGTGCACGAAATTTGTGCACTGGGGAGGGTGTCCCTCAGCCCAGCCTGCACCCTCTCCAATATGGGACCCCTCGGGGGATGTCCATCTGCAGGTTTAGGCCTGATCCCTGTGGAATCGGGCCTAAACCTGCAGTTGGACATCCCTCTCACAATCCGCGACCGCTGGCTCCTAACTGCTCACCTGCCTGCCTGATTGCCCCCTAACTGCTCCCTTGCTGGCCTGATTGACACCTACCTGCTCCTCTGCGGGCCTGATTGCCCCCAAATACCCTCCCCTGCTGGCCTGATCACCCCCAAGGCTTTTATTAGTATAGATATGACCCTGCACAGAAAATTTTACTAACCCTGCTTTACAATAAGGGCTTGACTATTGAATCATTAGGACCAGACACCAAGATTTCCTTTCTTTGAATAGTGGAGGGAATACTTATCTTGTCTTTAAGTTGCCCGGAAATTAAAATGAGATAATGACTTAGAAAAGTATAAAAGTATAAAAGCACCATATAAAGACAACTCTTTAAAATGAAAAACACTATTTTTATTCTCCCCGTCCTTCCTTTACAGCTTTTATTTAAACTTTGAAATTTATAAAAATTTCACTCCAATTTTCATTTCTTTACATTCAACATTATTTTGTATTGGTTTCAGGTTTTATATTAGTTACAGAATAGTGGTTAGACAATCATATACTTTACAAAGTGTTCCCCGATATTTCTAGTACCCACCTGGCATCATACCATCATTACAACACTACTGACTATATTCCCTATTTAAGTGACAATGGGTTTACAGGTTCCTTTCAGTCTTTCTTTTGTGTTGCTTATCCTTCCTTTTCTTTCTCAATTCTTCCCTCATTTTCTTTATATAGTATCTCAATTGGCCATCAAAGCTCAGTGAAGGCACTGGGACACGCTTCATCCATTTTATAGACCAGGAAACTGAGGCCAATTCCAGTTGGCTGTGGAACTGGACTCAGCACACAGGAAGCCCTCAGAGCCATGCTCTTTGCGCTTCCTAAGGGGCAGCCGCCCGGCAAACAGAACAAACCTTCTAGTCAGGCTTCTGAGCCTCTTTCTCAAGCACCTCTTCATTGTGGATGCTCCACATTCTTTCCTCTCCCCGTCCCCTGCCCCCCCATTCTTTACTGCCCCCGCTTCTCCGGAGCAGGTGGAAGGCTTTGCACTCACTGCCTAGGCATGCTCTGCCATGGGGCAGGGCACCGCGGGCTTGCTTTTGGGTCAAGGCAGGAGCAGGAGTCACTGCCTCTGAAGTGTGAAGGCCGCCTGAGCGAGGCCCATTAGCACTGGGAGCTTCTCTGAATCACATCAGTCAGTCCAGTACCCTACAGTGCAGCACCCCTTCACTGAGGTGGCACCACCCCTCAACTCCCGCCTCAGGGGTGAGGGTCCTTGCCCATATGCCTGGGAGTCCTTCCATGCCCCTTGATCCCTGGCTGGGCCCACCCACGTGTTGGGGCCACTGCAGAACCTCTGTCTCTCTGCAGATGAGGCAGGTCCCTGCCCTCGGTCTCCAAGAAGCTATGAATCTGTGGCCAGAGGCCAGGTCTGGGTCTCAGCAACCCCATGCCTGCAATGTTCCCAGGGACCCCCGGGAGCAGCTAGGCGGGTCTGGCCTCGCCTCCCCAAGGAGGTGATGCTCCCAGGGACCCCCGGGAGCGACTAGGCGGTCCAGCCTCGCCTCCCCGGGGCAGCGATGCTCCCAAAGCCCCATGGGAGCGGCTAGGCAGTCCAGCCTCGCCTCCCCGGGGCAGCGATGCTCCCAAAGCCCCATGGGAGCGGCTAGGCAGTCCGGCCTCACCTCCCCAGGGCAGCGATGCTCCCAGGGACCCCCGGGAGTGTCTAGGCGGTCACGATGAACCCGCCCCCTTCCTGTGCCGTCTGTCACTGCCCACCCCACTGCCTCCCTGGCCATGGACTGGTACCTTGTGGGTGGTGTCTGGCACTGCCCACAGGGCCTCCTCCACTCCCTATGGACCCGTACCCCTGGAAGCAGGCCATGGTGCTGCCTGCCCTGCCTTCATATGCAAATTAACCACCATCTTTGGTGGGTTAATTTTCATACTCACTCACTCTGATTGGCTGTGGGCATAGCGAAGGTACGGTCAATTTACATATTTGTCTATTAGGTAAGATAATAATCTTTTTTTCCTTTATTGTGTCATCAGTTTTTGGAAATGTTCTGTTTGTGTTTAAGTACTTTGTATATTTTCTAATTGTTTGGTCTGAGTTTTCATATAAGTCTAAGTCAGTGTTTTAATTGTATTATTTATATTCTTGATATACAGTCAATTTTTTTGACCTAGCAATAATTGAAAGGTGAAAATCTTCCTCCAAAATGGTGGATATATATCTTTTTTTCTTGTTCTGTTTTAATTATTAAGACTTTATTTATTTAGCACAGTTTTAGGTTCATAGAAAAGTGAAGAGAAGGTACAGAGATTTCCCATATAACTCCTACCCCCACCTAGGTATACCCTCCCCCATTATCAACATCCCCCACCAGAATGGTACATTTGTTAAAATTCATGAACCTACCTAACATGTCATTATCATCCACAGGCCAATATTTATACTACAGTTCACTCTTGGCATTGTACATGCTATGAGTTTGGACAAATGTACAATGACATATATCTATCATTATGATTACACTAGAGGCCCGATGCATGAAATACATGCACTTGGGGGAGTCCCTCATCCTGACCTGCGCCCCTCGCTCCTTACCACCCTCCTGCAGCGGAGGTGGGAGAGATTCCCGCCACCACCGCTGCGCTCGCCAGCCATGAGCACAGCTTCTGGCTGAGCTGTGCTCCACCCTGTGGGAGTGCACTGACCACCAGGGGGCAGCTCCTGCGTTGAGCATCTAACCCCTGGTTGTCAGCGCGTGTAATAGTGACTGGTTGTTCCACCGGTTATTCCGCTGTTTGGTCGATTTTTGCATGTTAGGATTTTATTATATAGGATATCAAGTACAGTTGACCCTTGAATAACACTGGTTTGAACCACATGGGTCCATTTACGTATGTGCATTTTTAAACAAATATGTACAGCACTATAAATGTACTTTCTCTTCCTTATGATTTTAATAACATTTTCTTTTCTCTAGCTTACTTTAATATAAGAATATATTACATAATACATACAACATACAAAATATGTGTTAATTGACTTTATATTTATTGGTCAGGCTTCCAGTCAACAGTAAGCTATTAGTAGTTAAGTTTTGGAGGAGTCAAAAATTATACTTGACCTTTTGACTGTGTGGGGGTCGGTGACCCTAACCCCATGATGTTCAAGGCCCAACTGTATTTTTACTACTTTATAAATCATTCTATCCATTTTACTCTCTATATTTTGAAAATATTTATTATATGCATAAACATATAGAGTAGTTAGTTGTATCTTCTTGATGAACATGTGTTATCCTCTTAACCTTCATAATATTTTGTCCCAAAGTCCGTTTTTTTAAATAATTTGGCAAACTTAACTACATTGCTAATCACCAAATATAGTCACTGTGTTTTTCATGCTGCCTACATTTTTTGTATTTGTGTCCATTAGTCACCACACTAAAATGTTGATTGCTCTAGTTATCTTTCTCATAAAATATTTATTAAATAATAAATAATAGAAATGAGCATTTCTCATTTATTTTAGTTTAGTTTTATCTAGTAATGTATGAAATCGGTATATAGTTATCCACACTTTATAGAAACTGAGATAAGTTAAGTAATATGCCAAAGGCTACACAGAAGTAACTCAAGGGTTATCTATTAGTTTCTATTAGTGATGTATTAGGAGATCTATTAATTTCACATCAGAATTTCCTTTAAGGTCTGTCAGACTTGCTAAAATCAATATTATAACATTGTGGGTGTTTTCCTTTTTCAGTTTTTGGTAGTTAAAATATTTTTAATATGGTAGGAAATGGCTATACTTCTTATACAGTATGTTTCACAAAGTAACAACCCATTTCCATTGTTTTATTTTTAGAAAAGTTCTAGTGCTTTGAGTTTAGAACTCTTCTGTGCTGAGTCATTATAAGATTTAGTTGCCTTTGTATGTGAAAGTCAGCCAAGGGATAAAATTGCTTAAGATCTATTTCCAAGGAGACACTTGTATTAAGTCTTCTCCTATCATTCTCTTCCAGGAGATATGAATAAGGATTGCAGGTAAAAATTTAGTTCAACTAGAACTAGATGCGTTTGGGCAGGTTTAAGCTGTTTTGAAACTTCTCTTATTTTCAGTTATAATGCTTCTTAAGTCTAGACACAATCTTTTAACTAGAAGGCAGAGACACAGGTCTGACCTTGGCCCCATCATCACACTTAGGTGACCTCAGATCAATCACAGAACTTGTCTGAGACTTCTCTGCTATTTTATATAAAACTAGAGGCCCAGTGCATGAATTCATGCACCAGTGCGGTCCCTAGGCTTGGCCTGTGCGATGGGGTCGAAACTGACTCTCCAACATCCCCTGAGGGGTCCCAGATTGCGAGAGGGCGCAGGCCAGGCCAAGGGACCCCACTGGTGCACAATTGGGGCCAGGGAGGGATGCGGGAGGTTGGCCACGCCGTGGGAGGCCTCCAGGGCGTGTCCGGCCCATCTTGCTCAGTCCCGATCAGCTGGACCCCAGCAGCAAGCTAACCTACAGGTCGGAGTGTCTGCCCCCTGGTAGTTAGTGCACATCATAGCGAGCGGTTGAGTGGCTTTAGCATATCCTTAGCATATTAACGCTTTGATTGGTTGAATGGACGACCGGACAACTCGACACTTAGCATATTAGGCTTTTATTATATAGGATTAAAATTTTAGAAATTAAAAATTAATACCTTTATACTTACCTCAAAAATTTTAGTCAAATTGTAAACATGGTATTATTGGAAATTTTTAAAGAAAATAAGTTGGAAGTTAAACCTCTTTCACACATTAAAATGTTCAATGTTGAACCCTGCAAAACTCAAAATACTTCTGCTTTGTTGAGCCATTGGTGAGTTTGTGATAGTATATAGGCATTTATAAAGGTTCTTTCTTCTCACATTATCTTAGTTTGTTAGAAAATAACACTAAAAATCAAGTAAGTGAAAAATAATGTTATTTCCTATGGATTTAGATTTGAGATTTTATCTCTTTGGGCCTAGACAATGTTTTTATTATATTGATTACATACCATCTATATTACTGGGTACTAGCAAAACAGACATATTGAGACATGGTGGATCCAGTTGTTTTCCCATTACAGACATGTGCAGAGGTTTAGTGCTTGGGGTTGTTTGTGATTAAGCTGCAAAATTGAAGCTGCTGACTTGCAGTCTGGACAGCTTTAGGCTTGGCTTTCTGCCACTGAAGCCTTTATTTGTTTTGGATGACCATGTCTCAGTCAGTTTGTAGCATTAGATCCAATATGTTCCCAAGGTGTATCAATGCTGGGAGTTCTTGCTTCAGGAAGGGTTGAATTATTACCATAACAAGGACTTGTACCAGAGACTATCTTAACTTTTAATATTAATGCAGCTGCTGCCATAGATTGTCTAAATGGCCATAAATAAAGCAAGATATTTTATCACAGTGACTTGGCCCTGTAAGAATTTGGTGCCAAAAATTTTAACAAAAGTTTAGTTAAATTAGACTGGTAAGATTGTGGAGTGATAGAAAATGTCTGGCAAATTTATGAGGTTACATGCTGATACGTTAAGCTCAGGGGAAAACATTCAGAGAATTTAAGTCATGCCAGGTTTGCTAAATTATTTGCACTTTTGGTGATACTTCTAAAATCTTCGAGAAATATTGTGCTTTCTTAATATAATAGAAAAGCTATTATTTTAATACTAGAGGCCCAGTGCCACTTATCCTGGCCCCGCTGCGCCTGCCTCCGCTGCCTGGTAGCACTGCTGCAGAGACAGGAGAGGCCCCAGCGCTTGCCAGCTATGAGCCTGGCTTCTGGCTGAGCAGCACTCCCACTGTGGGAGCACACTGACCACCAGGGGGCAGTTCCTGTGTTGAGCATCTGCCCCCTGGTGGTCAGTGCACGTCATAGCGACCGGTCATTCTGCCATTAGGTTGATTTGTATATTAGCCTTTTATTATATAGGATTTTTGTTCTTGTGTATAGTCAGCAAACAGTGCAGCTTGTGTTTACCCCAAGAAAGCAGTAAACAACCTCCTTTCTTTGGTGAGGAAGTATACATAAGCTCTGGACAACCAGCAGTGTTTGACTCATAGGAAACCCTTGAGAAAGTAAGTTGTGACTAAGGCATTGATGTGATCTGTTGTCCAAGCCAAAACACTTTTAAGAAAAAAAAGGGTTGCTGTTATTGTTGTTGTTATTTTTTAATCCTCACCCAAGGATATTTTTTCCATTGATTTTATTGGGGGGGATGGGAGAGTGGAGCAGAGGGGGAGAGACAGAGAGAGAGAAACATGGATGTGAGAGAAACACATCCATTGTTGCTTCCCACATGCCCCCAACCAGGGCCAGGGAGTAAGCCTGCAACTGAGGTATGTGCACTTGACCAGAATCAAACCCAAGACCATCCAGTGTGCAGGCTGACACTCTAACCATGAGCCGCACCGGCCAGGACTATAGCACTATTCTTAATCCTCATTTTACAATTTTGAAAACATGATATTGTAAGACTTGCCTGCTGTCACAAGGCAAATGAATACCAATAGCAAATGCAAACTGCCTAACTTCAGACATACCACAGGGTCTGGTTAGGGCTCCAGAAATTTAAATGTAAACCATCAAATGTATCAGTGGATATAACATGATTGAGTAACTAAATACTAGAAATAGGAACTGCTACTCAACCCATAGCAGAACCTTGGAGGTGGTGCCGTCTAGCCTACTACTATGCACTAAGACTCAAGTCAGATCTTTGTAGTTTACAGAGAACTTGGCATTTATTATTAAAAGGCTATACTGGCATAGTCATACAAAGCCAGATATTAATTGCGCAGAAATAGACACAAGTGTATTTGTTTTTAAATAAAGAACAAAGTAATTGTGGGAAAGCCATATTTAATTATTAAAGTAAAGTAGGTCAGATTAGGTCACTGTAGTTAATTTTTGGCATATTATGTTCCAATTGTAGAAACAAGTTCTACCATTTTCCTATTTGGTGAGGGGTGATGGGGTTAGGGGAGAGACAGGGAAGGACCCCAAAATGTCTTTATACACTGTGTAGCTAGGGTGAACCTTTAAAATAGAAAATACTACCACTATCCTATGTAATAAAAGGGTAATATGCAAATTGACCCTAATGGCGGAACGACAGGGAACAACCATTTGCTATGACATACACTGACCACCAGGAGGCAGATGCTCAAAACAGGAGCTTCCCCCGGTGGTCAGTGTGCTCCCACAGGGGGAGCTCCGCTCAGCCACAAGCTGGGCTGACGGCTGCAAGCACAGCAGAGGTGTCAAGAGCCTCTCCC
This sequence comes from Eptesicus fuscus, assembly GCF_027574615.1. Classification (NCBI taxonomy): domain Eukaryota; kingdom Metazoa; phylum Chordata; class Mammalia; order Chiroptera; family Vespertilionidae; genus Eptesicus; species Eptesicus fuscus. The sequence goes on along the minus strand of NC_072480.1, from coordinate 8,304,036 downwards.
GCCTCCTCGGCAGTGCTAAGGATGTCCGACTGTGGCTTAAGCCTGGGCGGTCCTAAGCCAGCAGGTGGACATCCCCTAAGGGGTCCTGGGCTGTGAGAGGGCACAGGCTGGGCTGAGGGACCCCCCCGAATGCACAAATTTTCATGCACAGGGACTCTAGTAATAATACAAGAGGCACAATTTATTATTAGGTAATGGACTTTCAGATACTTGTTATCCTCTAAATTCCTCCATTGCTTTATCTGTACCTCTTTTGTGGTATTTGGGGCATTTTCCCCTGGATTATTAATTTCAACATACTCCATTTCCTCCTTCCTGGTAGAAAGATCAAGAAGGATTCATTAGCTCTGGCCAATGTGGCTCAGTTGGTTGGAGCATCATCCCTTATATCAAAAGGTCAAGGATTCAGTTCCCAGTTAGGACACATGCCAGGATGCAGGGTTCAATCCCTGGTCTGGGTGTGTACAATCCATGTTTCTCTCTCTCCCTCTCCCTTTCTCTTTCTCTAAAATCAATAAAAGCATATCCTCTAGTGAGGATTAAAATAAAAAGAAAGAGGATTTATTGTTGCATAGTAGGATGCCATGCACACAATGGGATTCTTGACAAAGATGAACCAAATGGGTCTCTCTGACAAACCTGACCTGCTTTTATTGATCTGTCTTCTCACATAGGCAGTGCCTCTGCTCAGTACACAGGAGTCAGCCAGCATCAAATCAGGACTACTGCAGACTACAAAGCCCAGCCGGCAGGATTCTGTAGAAACAAAAATACTGCAGACATCCTATCTAATAATAGGGTAACATGTAAATTACCATCACTCCGCTACGCCCACGATTGGGCGGCAGGAGGCTGGGGGACGGGACTCGGGGTGGCCTATCCGGCCATTGAGAGGCACGGATCCGCTGCCACTGAGGGGGGCTACTCTGCTGTTGAGAGGCGCAGGGGGGCGGGACTCCCGCCCCCTGCGCCTCTCAACGGCCAGATCCGCGGCCGCTGAGGGGGCCTGCCGCGGACACCCAGCTGCGCCTCTCAACGGCAGGGTAGCCAGGTGTCCACGGCAGCCCCCCTCAGCAGCCGCGGATCTGGCCTTTGAGAGGCGCAGGGTAGCCCCCCTCAGCAGCCGCGGACCATCAAAAGTGGGGGAGCAGGGTGCCTGTCTGGTGCACCAGCGGACAGGCACCCAGCTCCACCGCGAAAAGCGAAAGCGTGTAGGGGACCCTACACGTGCATGATTCAATCAAGCACTGGGCCTCTAGTTTTTATAAGAGGAAGTCAGGCAAGAGTGCAAAGGATCTGAAGTACTCATGGCAATTTGAATGAGGCACAGTCTTGTTTCCCTTTCTGGCTAGAGCTAAATTTATGGCTCAACTGTGTCTATTGAATGAAACACATGTGTTTTATGTGCTTAACCTCAATTCTGACTTCATTTTGTATTTCCGCCTTCATTTCCCCATCCCTAACATCCTCATCTATTAATTTTGGACCAATTACATATTAAATACATTAAATACAACTTTTTAATATGAATACTGATGGAAATTTTTATTACCACTCCTAAACCCTTTTTGGGAGAAACTTGTAGTAATAAAACTAAATATTCAAAGGGTTACTTTTTCCATCAATTGGTAGTATGCAGTATTGAATTTTGAGGGGTACATAATGTAGTTACACAACTACAACATGCATCACAATCTTCACCATGTGAAGCAGGTGTCAGAATTGTAATTCTTTTGAGGGAAGGAGATGGTGTTTTGTCTTTCTTTCCATAGTACCTAGAATGGTACCTTATACTAAGAATTTATTGAATATAATTGATAAATAATTGGTTGTTGCTTTTAGCACATATTGAGATAATGCATTTGTATATTTATTTAATTTCCTTTGGAAGTATATGAATGAATTATGTGCATATCACACCCTCATTCACTATTTGTTGATTACTTGCTATTATCCTATATAATAAAAGGGTAATGTACAAATTGACCATCACTCCAACACACAAGATGGCCGCTCCCATGTGAACACAAGATGGCCACCACAAGATGGCCAGCAGGGGAGGGCAGTTGGGGGCAATGAGGCCTGCAGGGGAGGGCAGTTGTAGATAATCAGGACTGCAGGGGAGGGCAGTTAGGGGTAACCAGACCTGCAGAGGAGGGCAGTTGGGGGTGACCAGGCCAGCAGGGGAGGGCAGTTGCAGAGGGACCAGGCCTGTAGGGGAGGGCAGTTGGGGGTGACCAGGCCAGCAGGGGAGAGCAGTTAGGGGCGACCAGGCCAGCAGGGGAGGGCAGTTAGAGGTGACCGGGCTGGCAGGGGTGGGCAGTTAGGAGCAACCAGGCCTTCAAGTGAGGGCAGTTGTGGGGGACCATGACTGCAGGGGAGGGCAGTTGTGGGGGACAAGGCCTGCAGGGGAGGGCAGTTAGGGGCAACCAGGCCTGCAGGGGAGGACAGTTAGGGGCAACAGGCTGGCAGGGGAGGGCAGTTAGGGGTGACCAGGCTGGCAGGGGAGGGTAGTTAGGGGCAATCAAGCCAGCAGGGGAGCAGTTAGGCGTCGATCAGGCTGTCAGGGGAGTGGTTAGGGGGTGATCAGGCTGGCAGGCAGAAGCAGTTAGGGGCAATCAGGCAGGCAGGCAGGCAGGTGAGCGATTGGGAGCCAGCAGTCCTGGATTGTGAGAGGGATGTCCAACTGCCCGTTTAGGCCCGATCCCAGTGGGCAGTCAGGCATCCCTCAAGGGGTCCCAGATTGGAGACGGTGCAGGCTGGGCTGAGGGACAACCCCCCCCCCCCCATGCACAAATTGCATGCACCGGGCCTCTAGTTTAAATATAAGATGCAGAAAAACTCACAAATGAACTTAAAATGAGTAACGATAGCCTATGTAAACAGCATTATAATTAGTACAGTTTGACCCGCCTAAAGGAGATGTTGCTATAATTCTCTGTCATTTTATTCCTTAAGCCTATAGGAACTGAGAGAATGAAAAATTGCTTTTTCTTCCCCAGTGGGTAACTTTAAGAAAGTAAAAAAAAGTCTCATAGAATATAAGTTTCGTGAGAACTGGAAATTTTTATCTGTTTTGTTCACTGATTGTGCCTGTCACATAACTGGTGGTCAGTAGATATTTGTTGATTGAACTGTCTTTTGGCTAAAACCCACAAACTGATACTCATAGATGTCTGCTTGACAGTATTGAAATAAACTGTCTTATTATACATGCTGATGCCCTTTAGGTTTCTCCATAATAATATTTAATGATTCCTGGCTTAATGGAGTAGTTCACTCTTTATAAAGCTTTTCTGCCTTTTTTTTTCCTTTGGAAGCTAAAAGCCAAATGGTATTACTGATGAAAGTCTGAAATTTTGGGATGTGGAAAGCTGGAAAGAATGCTGCACCCAAGCTAACTACAGGAGAAAGATAAAATCCTAACTTTACTTGAGCTCATAAAAGAATGGAGGTCACAAGGCTGACTGCCATACAAAGGGGTAAGAAGGAATCAGATAACATTTTAATAAATTGTTGGAGGCCAAGTGGGTTGGCCTATCTGGAATATCTGAGGGCCCTGATATAAGGGGTGTTTGCATTCATCCATAGGCTCTGTTCTATGTGTCTTCACGGGGTGCTCAGAAGAAATAATAGAACAGGTTGGGAGTCCACAAAGAGTCTTTCTCAGTGCTACAGGCCTACAGGCTGCTGCTATAGGAACAGCACAAAACCCTGTCTTCCTGCTCAAAGATAAAGGAATCAAACAGACTCAGACTTTAAAATAACTAATAGATATAGTAATTTTAAAGTAATTATCAGGCAGGGATTTAAATAACTGGTAAAAGATATGGAAAAAATGAACAACATGTATGAAACGGGGAGGAGAGATGGAAACTGAGAAACACTGAAGTGGAAATGCAAGAAATAAAGCTACAATCTATATATATAAAAGTATAAGTGACCAACCGGCCGGCTGGTACATATGACGCGCACTGGCAATCTATATATATATAAAACGCTAATATGCTAAGTGTCCATCTGACTGGTAGCTATGACACACACTGGCCACCAGGGGTCAGACACTCAATGCAGGAGCTGCCAAGCTCCAGTGACTTGGCAGCGGCAGTTCTCGGATAATGCACCCCGAAACCAGAGAGGAGGGAGCCTGATTCCTCGCAGGGCCACGTGATTCCACCTTCGGCCCTGGGTTATGTTGTTGCTGGGGTACTGTCGGCCCCAAATCTGGTTTACTGCAGACTTGTATTTGCATGCCACACCCTATACTATAGCAACTTCGCAGAGTGACCCCGTGGGGGATGTTAGAGAGCCAATTTCGGTCCAATCCCCGCAAGCCAAGCCAAGGGACCCCACCTGCTGGAGGGACCCCACTCACTCTGCAGACGCCCTTCGAGCCACGGCACCACCCCAGGTGTGGCCAGCTGGGGAGGGACAATCTCGCCCAGTCCTGCCCCACCAGCCACCTTCTAATTAATTTCCTTTCAATGTGCACAAATCTGTGCCTCGGGTCACTAGTTTAAAAATAAATGTTAACTCGCGCATGCGTGATACATATAAATCTCTTGCCAATCTAGACAGAGTAGGAATATTTCTAACTGAACCCATTTTCGAATAAGTTTAATCAATTTATTAGTCATTTTTTAATGGTTTTTATTTTATTATATATATCTATATATCTCTCTATATATATATTTATTTCAGAGAGGAAGGGAGAGGAAGAGAGAGATAGAAACATCAATGATGAGAGGGAATCATTGATTGGCTGCCTCGGGCACGTTGGACTGAGCCCGCAACCCAGGCATGTGCCCTTGACTGGAATCGAACCTGGGACCTTTGGGTCACCCAGGCTGATGCTCTATCAACTGAGCCATACCAGCTAGGGCTCAGTCATTGTTTTTATCAATGTTGTTTTTATATCATGTTTTTGTTGTTTTTATATGTTTTTGTTGTTTTTATATCATGTCTGTTGTTGTTACATCATGCTGTTATTTCTTCTAATTAATTTCCTTTTAATATGCACCAGGCCACTAGTATCTACATTATAAAAACTCAGTGGCCCTAATGCCATAATGAACAAAAACCGGTCACGAGGAGTCTGCATGTGTGGCGAGGTGCACACAGGTGGGTGGGCACTTGACTCTGGGTCCCGCTGCACTGTGGGGCTTGACTCTGGGTCCCGCTGCACGGTGGGGCTTTACTCTGGGTCCCACTACACGGTGGGGCTTGACTCTGGGTCCTGTTGCACGACGAGGCTTGACTCTGGGTCCTGCTGCACAACGGGGCTTGACTCTGGGTTCCGCGGTGCGGCGGGGCTTGACTCTGGGTCTCGTGGCTCAGCAAGACTCAGGAAAGTCCCGCGGCAGGGTTTGGGGTCCTGGGTGTCATGCGATTTCCTGAGGGTCTGGGTCTCACGTGATTTCGAGCACTGGGTCACTAGTAATATATAAAGAAGAATTCCTTTGAGGGGCTCATGAGTACACTTGACATAGCTGAGGAAACAAGTTCACAGCTCTTCCCTGCAGATGAAGAACTGACTCATTGTTTGATAACCAATCCTATATAATAAAAGCATAATATCCAAATCGACTGAACTGCGGAACGACTGGTCGGTGGGGGCGGGGCCGGCGAGCAGGTGGTGCCAGGCCAGCTAAGGCTCATGCCAGTGGGCAGAGGGAGGGGATGGCAATGGGGTAGGGGGGGGCGGTGGCAAGCAGTGGCAGGGCAATGGGGGCTGGTGCCATCCCCTGATCACCCACCCGGTTGCCTCTCGCAAAGGGAGGCCACGGGCAGCAGCGGGGCAATTCAGGGCAGGGCTGGCCACTCACTCTCCCCAGATAAGCTCCCCAGGATCGCCTCCCGCAGAGGGACGCCACCAGCGGCAGAGGTGCAAGGGGGGCAGGGCCGGCCACTTGCTGCCTATGCTGTCCCCTGATCAGCCCGCCAGTCACCACCCTATGGGGAGCGGGCCTAAGCTGTCAGTTGGACATCCCTGGAGGGCTCCCGGGCTGTGAGAGGGCGCAGGCCGGGCTGACGGACCCCCTGGGTGCACAAATTTTCATGCACCAGACCTCTAGTTCTACATGAAGTGAGAGAAGAATATTTTCAATACACAGTTAATGACCAAATTTGGTAGCAGATATTGAAATATGGCAGACAGACTACTAACACTAGCTGATTTAATTGTTCTTCTAAAAACCTTAAAATAATTACCTTGTTGGAGAAAGTATCCTTAGAAAGCCTAGTTAATTTGAAAAAGCACATGTGTTTCGTTGAGCATACCTGGCTATTTAAAAATGAAAAGAGATATAAATAGTAAACCTTGAAAGTACATTTTCTTATTAAGAATTTGATTGTTAGGTGCTACAGAGGGAGAACTGATTAGTTATAATTCCTGTCTCCTAAATATCTATAACCCTAAAACACTATATTTAAAGAATCCTATCTAATAAAAGAGTAATATGCAAATTAACCATCACTCTGCTATACCCACAAACCACATCCACCAGCCAATCAGGAGTGAATATGCAAATTAACCCAACCAAGATGGCTACAGCCACAGAGAGCAGGAAGGAGGCTTGGGTTTCCCCAGCAATGGAGGAAGCCAAGCTTTCTGCCTGCCCTTGCTGGCCTAGGCCTCCACTCAAGGCTACAAAGTTTCAATGATAAAAGGTACATAAATCCAAACAGAAATGGCGGCAGCCAAGGAGCTGGAAAGAGCAGGAGGCTTGGGTTTCCCCGACGATGGAGGAAGCCAAGCTTTCCACACACCCTGGCCGGCCCAGGCCTTCGCTTAAGGCTACAAAGTTTCAATTATAGAAGGTAAATAATTTCCAACAGAAATGGCTGAGGCCACGGAGCGAGCATAAGGCTTGGCTCCGCTCCAGGCTACAAAGTTTCAATTGTAGAAGATAAATAAACCCCAGATACCAGGGCCTCCACTTGGGTTGCCGGGGGGCGTGGCCGGCCTGCAAACCACCACAGGCCCCTCGCCCAGGCAGTCCCGTGCACCAAGGGAACCCCCACCTTGATCCAAGACATCCTTCAGGGCAAACCAGCCGTCCCCCACCCATGCACCCGGCCTCTATCCTATCTAATGAAAGAGTAATATGCAGATTGACCATCACTCCAACACACAATATGGCTGCCCCCATGTGGTCAAAGATCCTGCCCCCATGTGGACACAAGATGGCCACCACAAGATGGCCAGCAGGAGAGGGCAGTTGGGAGGGACCAGGCCTGCAAGGGAGGGCAGTTGGGGGCGATCAAACCTGCAGGGGAGGGCTGTTGGGAGGGACCCAGGCCTGCAGGGGAGAGCAGTTGGGGGTGACCAGGCCTACAGGGGAGGGCAGTTAGGGACAAACAGGCTGGCAGGGGAGCAGTTAGGCATCAATCAGGCTGGCAGGGGAGTGGTTAGGGGGTGATCAGGCTGGCAGGCAGAAGCGGTTAGGGGCAATCAGGCAGGCAGGCAGGCAAGCAGTTGGGAGCCAGCAGTCCTGGATTGTGAGAGGGATGTCCGACTGACTGTTTAGACCCAAGCCCGGTGGGATCGGGCCTAAACGGGCAGTCGGACATCCCTCAAGGGGCCCCAGATTGGAGAAGGTGCAGGCTGGGCTGAGGGACACCAACCCCCCATGCACGAATTTCGTGCACCGGGCCTCTAGTACGTAGATAAAATAATAAAATGTAAATTAAGTTTGTCAAAGTCAATGATTATGGTATTACATTAGACAAATGTAATAGTAAATAACTATCATTTATTCAGTATCTACTCTGTATTAAACCTGACATAATATGTTTTTAAAATACATTATCTTGTTCAATTCTCATCTAATTAAGTGAAAAGATGATATTGACATTTTGCAAATGAGGGACATGTGTCTAAGAGAAGTTCAGTAAATTGCCACATTATGCCACTCTGCTGGTAAGTGGCATAGTTAGGATTCTAACTTTTGTCTGACAGCAAAACCTCTTTCATCTACACTCCAGTGAAACATAATAATGGAAGTTTCAGATTCAGGCAGGTGTTGTTTTAAGACAGATCATGCTCTCAGTTCTCCTCTAATAGGTCTAAGAATGGTTCCTGGAAAGAATAGTATTTCTGTATTTGTGGGATTATGAGAAGCAGCTGATTCGGTGGGCAGAAGTTAAGGATGCTGAAAATAGCTGAAGGGCCCAAAGAGCTCTCCAGTGGTACCATTTCTTGTGCAATTGATCCTTACCATAATTAGTGAAAGTGACATTCATTCTTGATTTATAACATTTTAAATATGCTAGTCGGATTCTTTTTAATCTTTAAAAATATGATGGGGGACAAAAGTATAGTTGTGAGTATGTGAAACAGTTTATTTTTGTATTTTTATTTGTTAATTATTGTATTATTTTCCATAAAAACAACTGTCACCTATTTTTGTCCATCCTGTATGGCAGTGTCTGGATCCTAAGGAGAACTGGGAATTCTATGTCATGTTGGGATAGGCTAGTGATCAGTGGAAGGGAATATTTTCTCCTGTGGAAGTTACAAAGATTGAAGTAGAAACTGGTAAAACATGCAGTTGAATATATGGTAAAAGAGTTTTATTTCTAATGCCATGGTCTTTGGTAAAGTTTCATTTTAATATAATTAAAAGTAATTATAAGGGTTCAGGTGTTTTAAATGCATCTTTATTTATAGTTGCTCATACCTGTCAGCTTGAATGTATTTATTTGCTGTTTCTTCAATATATCAGATGTAAGAAAGAGTCTTGACTTTAGGAGACAATAATATGAACCTTTTGTGCTACCCTGTAGATATAACTACTTTTGGGATGACAGCAAAATCTGAATTATTTTAATATTTGTTATCATGACTCTGGTTGGTAAAGTAACATTTACAGAAGAAAATCTTGACTAGGAAACATTTTTCTAATTTGAGGTTTAAGATTTAATTTCTAAATATTGTTTATTTTTTTAAATGTACATACACTGAGTGGCCAGATTATTATGATCTCTGAACGCATAATAATCTGGCCACTCAGTGTATATATCCTATGTAATAAAAGGCTAATATGCAAATTGTCCCCTCGACCAGGAGTTCGACCAGCAGGCAGGCCAGCCAACCGCCCATGTCCCCTCCCCCTGGCCAGGCTGGCCGGACCCCACCCATGCACGAATTCATGCACCAGGCCTCTAAAATGTATACATTGAGTGGCCAGATTATTATGCGTTCAGAGATCATAATAATCTGGCCACTCAGTGTATAATTTAAGAGGAAAATCAGTTTGTATGGTTATTTAAGTTTTTCTTTTATTTTTGTTGTTGTTCTTTTAATTTAAAAAGAGGTACTTCCTAACTCAATTCTAAGAGTTGAAATGCATTTATTAAGTCCAGTTAACTAAACCAAACTTGATTAAAAAAGGAAAACAAATATCTATTTTCCCATTTACAGCAAACATAAACTAAATGTATTATTTAACTTGTCATTTGATGGGTTAATGATTCTTTCTTTTAAACTATTTGACAAGGGCCCTGGCTGGCTCTCATGTGGTTGGAGCATCATCCCAAACACCAAAAGGTTGTTGGTTCGATTCCTGGTCAGAGCACGTACCTAGGTTTTGGGTTCAATCCCTGGTCGCATACAGGAGGCAACCTTTCCATGTTTCTCTCTCTCTCTTGAAAGCAATAAAAACATATCCTCAGGTGAGGGTTAAATAAATAAATAAACAAACAAACTATTCTACTAGGATTGTACTTGCCCTCTACTTATGTTTCCTTGTGGTGTTGGTATACATACTTTGTTCAGTATACTATAGGAGGCTTTGAATACATAATTTGGGGAGGTTTTTTGGTACTTTTTATTTGAAATAAATATAGGTTCTCAGGAAGTAGCAGAAACATAATACAGAGTTCCCATGTAACCTTAGCCAGCAACGGTACTCATTTCCCCCAGCATTCACATCCTTTATAATAAAAGGCTAATATGCAAATAGACCACATGGTGGAACAACCAAACAACCGGTCGCTATCACGTATGCTGACCACCAGGGGGCTTGCATGGAACATGGCGGGCGTCAGCCACGGCAGGATGGTGGAGCAGGTGAGCGGGGCGCCAGACCAAGGCGGGGCGCCGGTCACTGTCATCAGGGCGAGCCTCTGATGGTTACTGAAAATTCTTTGCTCCTGCGTGCCATGGTCCCACCTGGTGCTCGCACCTGCTGCTGGCACCAGCCCTGCTCACACCCGCAGCCAGTGCCCGGCGCCAGTCCCAATCGCTCAGCGCCATCAGCGGGTGCAAGCAGCAGCTGCCAGCCCTGACTGCCCCTGAGGGCTTTTCTACTTCCCCCTGCTCCTGAGGGGCGATCAGGGAGCTGGTCCCACTCGCACCTGCTGCTGGTGCTGTCAGTGTGTGGGAGCGGGGACGACGGGAACAGGGCTGCCAAGCAGACAGCGGTCTGGGGCCGCAGCAGGAGTGGCCAGGCGGGGGCATGGAGGATGAGCCGAGACCCGTCTCTGTTCCTACCGCAGCCTCGAGGATTACAGTCCTTTCAAAGTGCATGAATTCGTGCACTGGGCCCCTAGTTTTAAATAACTGCAGTACCACATTTCTTTTTCAATACATAATTTTTTATGAACTGTTTTCAGTTTTCATTGTTTTCATAAGCTCTTTTTCTTTTATTATAAACCTGACAAGGAAAGAATTGAGCCCTATTAAATTTGTCCCTTTAACGTTGGTCTTTCCTATATGGGTTTGAATCTCTGAGATGTCCTCTGAATACACAGGCTACTTCCTAATGGAAAGGGGTATGTTGAGCTTGGCTCTTAGATCCGATACTTAGCATTTCCACATCATTATCTTCAGAGTAGAAATAATGAACCTTTCAAAGATGCCCGACCACCACTGTGGGGCCCTTTGGCTGCTTATTTATCTTCCTCCACTTCCGCAGGGCACCTTGCCATTGGCTTTCAGATTGTCTCCTCCCTCTTCTGAGGAATTTACTCCTCATCCATCTTCCACTCCCTCACCTTTGTCATCTGTGCGGCAGGGAGGCAGCTCAGTTCTGCCTGACCCCAGGCCAGATGAGAATCATCAGCTCTCCCATGGGATGGTGATTCTCCACTTCTCAATGGATCACTCTCTGTGGGCCCTTTCAGCAACTTTCTCTAACCTCCCTAACCCTCTGAATTCAACTCCCTCACAACAAAGTCCTCTTGACCTCCCTGAGAGCTTATACCCAGCGGGAATGCCCAGCCCTGAACCTCCTCTCCCCTGCATCTGCTAAGTTTCTCTTCCTGCCTTCTCAGGAATCCTATGCTCTTATTGTCTCATGTCTACATCTCTAATTTTTGTCTCCTCTATGGATCCTTACCATCAGCATTTCTTAAGCCTGCTCAAGTATTTCCCAACCTTAAAAACTTCTCCCTTCCCCTTCTTCCCACTGCAGCTACTGCCCTCACTCTCTGCACTGTCCCTCACCCTTCTGGAAACTGGAGCCTCCAACTGGTTTGTCCTAATCCACTCCTTCATTCTTCCTATTTAATGTCTACACTGCAGCTAAAGGAATCTTTTTAAAACACAAATCTGACAATGTGACCTCTTTGCTTAAAACTCCCCAGTGGCTTACCACAGAGATAGAGTCTGAGGGTAAAACCAATGTCCCTGCTTGGTTGGACCTCCCGGCTTCAGGCCCTGGCTCCTGCCTGCTTCTTCCAGCCTGACTGGAATCCTGCTTTCCTGCCCATGGCATTCTTTTACCTCCTGTCATTGGCCCTCTTGTTTGCATATGCTGTTTCTTCTATGAGGATTACTTCCTTCTCCCTGCTGCCCATCCTTTCCTTGTCAAGTAAACACCTGTTCATTTTGCAAATCTCACTTCTGCATTATTTCCTCTTGTTAAGCTTTTCTAAATTATGGCATTCATACTGACCTATGCTGCTTTCTCTTCTTGGCACCCATTACACTTGTAACTTTTTAAAACTGTACTCACGTGGCTAATGTAAACCTGTAAAGCTGGGGCGGGAGGGAAGGGGCAGGCACCCCGTCGCCTGTTCCCTGTGCCTAATACACTGTGCGGCCACAATAGTTTTCATTGTTGGAGAAATGAGACAAAATGCTGTCTTTCCGCATATATGTTTTCATGAAAATGAAGCTATTAAAGGTATGTGAAGCTACTACTTTATAGAATACTGCTTACAAAAAGTTAAAGTATAACATGAATCCTGTCAACTTAAGGTATAATATAAAGGAAGATTTAAAGAAATTTGAACATTTTGGGGGGTTTTTTGTGTTTTTTTAAAAATATATATTTTATTGATTTTTTACAGAGAGGAAGGGAGAGAGATAGAGAGTTAGAAACATCGATGAGAGAGGAACATCGATCAGCTGCCTCCTGCACGCCCCCACTGGGGATGTGCCCACAACCAAGGTATGTGCCCTTGACCGGAATCTAACCTGGGACCTTTCAGTCTACAGGCTGACGCTCTATCCACTGAGCCAAACCGGTTTTGGAAAAACCTGAACATTTTGATACAAGATGTTGGTATACTGTATATAACTTAACAAAATCTTTCTTTACTTTTTAAAATCCTGTTTGAGGAAATTTTGTTTTTTCCAAGTTGGTGTCCCAATGTCAAAAAGCCCCAGTCCTTTTACCTGTATTAGAACTTACAGGATGCAACTTCCTTCAATCCATATCTTAACTCTTTAAATTGCCTTTTCTGCCTACTTTGCTTTTCTTACAAACAAGAAGAGGCCTGAGTCTTCTTCATTTACTACTTAATCTTTTATTTAAGAAGACATTTTTTAATGATCATTCTGGTTCATTCTTACCTTCTTTATTGTCTGCTGTGTGCCAGCCACTGTTTCTGGGGCAGAGAGAGAGACGGATAGCTTAGTTCCCCTTATAGCTCACATTATCACTCATTGTTGCCTTATTTATATCATTTGAGAGCTGAGTAACCTGCCATAGGTCTTTTATATAACGGATTTCTCTTTAGAGGACCTTTTAGCTTAAATTAGATTATAAGTAGAATTCCATAAAGTAGTAGCTTTCTTCAATATCAATATTAATGATTTTAAATTATATTTAAGATGGCCTAAAGTACTCCTTTAACTCCATTACTAGTTTATTTCTCAGAGATGTGATGTTATGGGATCAGGCCTGATTAGTCTTGGAGAGGAAGCATGCATCATACAGGGACATTACACGGAATTCATGAGCTCTGCAGTTCTTTTAGGTGGGAAAATAAAAGAATATGCAATTCAGTATCATGGGTATTTGTTAGCATATCAGTTCAGCTCCATTAGAGTTTATTGGCACTAGGAATTAGAATTTATTTGTTGACATTTTAATCTTTGATTTCTTTTTTTTTTTTTTTTCCATAGACTATAACAACTTTATTAGAGGGCAATTTACTTACAGGGATGTAGGGTCAGAGTGGACAGATGACCAGCAGTTCTGTGAAAATTACTTTCTGCTAACAGACCCCTGTTACAGTGCTTTTCAAATAGTATAACTCAGATACTAATGATTGACAAGACCAAGTATGCAGGAGCCATACCTCCTGGTGGTCATGTGATGGATGATTGTTTATAATCGATACTATTACCAGTTTGATATTTAGCTCGGTTGTCATGCCATTCCAACTATTATTAACAAAAATATTTATGGCTACCTATTTTAAGGGACACAATCAACTAGAAGGCTTTTTCGGGGGGTATGCTTTGCTAAAGACATTAAGGTTGATCAAAAGCCACAGCATGGAAACTCCAGGGACCAAAGATGGAGTTGGTTTTGTTCTCATCTCCATCTATACAGGACCCATCTGGGGCTGGGGCTGCCACAAGATTCCAAGGCAGTGCAGGAGGGACGGGGCGGTGGGGGAGGCAGAGGAGCATCAGAGGGCAGAGCCAACGGGCCTCGGGGCTGAGAATCAGCGCGCACCATTCCCCAGCCTCAACCCCGCATCGCTACAGGCCTCGGTTTCCCTTCTACACACGGGCACATCCTTTTAATACCCAGAGAGACCCAAGTCTTGAAGGGTGGGTTAGTCCATGAGATGGAAAAATACTACTAATCTAAAAAAAAAACCAACTCTTCCTAAGCCCTAATTATATTGAGTCTCTGTTCCAAATGCCTTGCATGTTTCCTTTTTTTTTTTTTTTTTTTTTTTTAATTTCTTTATTGATTAAGGTGTCACATATTTGTCCTCATCTCCCCATTCCCATCCCACCCCTCTCCCCACGCATGCCCCAATCCCCTGTTGAACTTAACCGTTGGATAGGCTTATATACATGCATACAGGTCCTTTGGTTGAACTCTCCCCCTCCCCCCACCCTCCCCCTACTCTCTTCTATCCTCCCTCTGAGGCCCGATAGTCCGATCGATGCCTCCTTGCTTCTGGTTCTGTTCTTGTTCCTCAGTCTATGTTGTTCATCATTTCCTCTAGATGAACGAGATCATATGTCACTAGATATATACTAATAAGAACTGAATGTGAGACGAGCAATAATATTTATGCTGACAGGCAAATGAATCAATCTGTAGCGAGCTTCCCCCTGGACCAACAGTTCTTTTGAGACCCAATTTCGATGTCCAGTAGTTCCTTATGTGTACATGTCAGCACTGACCCCTCAGCTCTGGATGGTGGACAAATGGTGGTAACGGAGGTCCAACTCCCTCTGGTTTGGTCTCGGCCGAACCCAGGGGCACGGCGTCACCCGGACTAAGGGGCACGTGGCCTCACCCATACCCAAGGGGCGCGTGGTCTCACCCGGGCCTGGGACCCAGCCTCACCCGGATGGATCCAGGGGCGCACGGCCTCACCTGGACCCAGGATCTGGCTTCACCCGTACCCAGGGACGCTTGGCCTCTCCCAGACCCAGGGGCACGTGGCCTCACCCGGGCTTAGTTGCACAAGGCCTCACCTGGATCCAGGGACACATGGTCTCTCCCGGACCCAGGGACGCTTGGCCTCTCCCAGACACAGGGCCACTTGGGCTCACCCGGGCCTAGGTGCACGAGGCCTCATCCGGATCCAGGGACACATGGTCTCACCCGGACCCAGGGACGCTTGGCCTCTCCCAGACCCAGGGGCACGTGGCCTCACCCGGGCCTAGGTTCACGAGGCCTCACCCGGATCCAGGGACGCATGGTCTCACCCGGACCCAGGGACGCTTGGCCTCTCCCAGACCCAGGGCCACTTGGGCTCACCCGGGCCTAGGTGCATGAGGCCTCACCCGGATCCTGGGACACATGGTCTCACCCGGACCCAGGGATGCTTGGCCTCTCCCAGACCCAGGGCCACTTGGGCTCACCCGGGCCTAGGTGCACGAGGCCTCACCCGGATCCAGGGACGCATGGTCTCACCCGGACCCAGGGACGCTTGGCCTCTCCCCGATCCAGGGCCTCTTGGACTCACCCGGGCCTAGGTGCACGAGGCCTCACCTGGATCCAGGGACACACGGTCTCACCCAGACCCAGGAACGTTTGGCCACTCCCAGACCCAGGGCCACTTGGGCTCACCCGGGCCTAGGTGCACGAGGCCTCACCCGGATCCAGGGACACATGGTCTCACCCGGACCCAGGGACGCTTAGCCTCTCCCAGACCCAGGGGCACGTGGCCTCACCCGGGCCTAGGTGCACGAGGCCTCATCCGGATCCAGGGACACATGGTCTCACCCGGACCCAGGGACGCTTGGCCTCTCCCAGACCCAGGGCCACTTGGGCTCACCCGGGCCTAGGTGCACGAGGCCTCACCCGGATCCTGGGACACATGGTCTCACCCGGACCCAGGGATGCTTGGCCTCTCCCAGACCCAGGGCCACTTGGGCTCACCCGGGCCTAGGTGCACAAGGCCTCACCCGGATCCAGGGACGCATGGTCTTACCCGGACCCAGGGACGCTTGGCCTCTCCCCGACCCAGGGCCACTTGGGCTCACCCGGGCCTAGGTGCAAGAGGCCTCACCCGGATCCAGGGACACACGGTCTCACCCAGACCCAGGAACGTTTGGCCACTCCCAGACCCAGGGCCACTTGGGCTCACCCGGGCCTAGGTGCACGAGGCCTCACCCAGATCCAGGGACACATGGTCTCACCCGGACCCAGGGACGCTTAGCCTCTCCCCGACCCAGGGGCACGTGGCCTCACCCGGGCCTAGGTGCACGAGGCCTCATCCGGATCCAGGGACACATGGTCTCACCCGGACCCAGGGACGCTTGGCCTCTCCCAGACCCAGGGCCACTTGGGCTCACCCGGGCCTAGGTGCACGAGGCCTCACCCGGATCCTGGGACACATGGTCTCACCCGGACCCAGGGATGCTTGGCCTCTCCCAGACCCAGGGCCACTTGGGCTCACCCGGGCCTAGGTGCACGAGGCCTCACCCAGATCCAGGGACACATGGTCTCACCCGGACCCAGGGACACTTAGCCTCTCCCCGACCCAGGGGCACGTGGCCTCACCCGGGCCTAGGTGCACGAGGCCTCATCCGGATCCAGGGACACATGGTCTCACCCGGACCCAGGGACGCTTGGCCTCTCCCAGACCCAGGGCCACTTGGGCTCACCCGGGCCTAGGTGCACGAGGCCTCACCCGGATCCTGGGACGCATGGTCTCACCCGGACCCAGGGATGCTTGGCCTCTCCCAGACCCAGGGCCACTTGGGCTCACCCGGGCCTAGGTGCACGAGGCCTCACCCGGATCCTGGGACACATGGTCTCACCTGGACCCAGGGACGCTTGGCCTCTCCCCGACCCAGGGCCACTTGGGCTCACCCGGGCCTAGGTGCACGAGGCCTCATCTGGATCCAGGGACGCATGGTCTCGCCCGGACCCAGGGACGCTTGGCCTCTCCCAGACCAAGGGGTACGTGGCCTCTCCCGGGCCTAGGTGCACAAGGCCTCACCCGGATCCAGGGATACATGGTATCACCTGGACCCAGGGACGCTTGACCTCTCCCAGACCCAGGGCCACTTGGGCTCACCCGGGCCTAGGTGCACGCGGCCTCACCCGGATCCAGGGACACATGGTCTCGCCTGGACCCAGGGGTGTGTGGGCTCTCCCAGACCCAGGGGCGCTTAGCCTCGCCCGGGCACGGGATCCAGCGTCATCCGGGTCCAGGGGCACTTGGCCTCACCCGGACCCGGAGTCCGGCCTCACCTGGACCCAGGGGCATGTGGCCTCACCTTAATCTTTGATTTCTATAACCATTTATTCTATTCACTTATAAGTCACCTGAATGGGCTTTCATTCATTGTTATAAAGGAGCAGAAAAAGTATTAACTTCTAAACTTTACCACCTCATAAGTAACAAAGTGTAATTCATTATTAAGCAATTTGCTCACATATATATTCTTTTGTTTTTCAAGTCAATGCCCAAAAATATGGTGTCTCGTCTTTGTGAATCTAAAAAGGTTTGTGCTGCAGCTGATATGCAACTTCAGGTATGTCTGTACTTTTGTTCATGTCTTAACTCTTTAAATTGTTCTCAAGTTTTCCAGAGTAATTATTCAAAATAAATATATAACTTTTAAATTCTTTTTAATGCTACACATTTATTATAATAATTATGCTTCTAAAACATCTTTTATCTGAGTTCAAAGAACTTAACCAAATTGACTAATTCAATCCTCACTGTCCTAATGAAGTAGATGTTAAATGTGGTTATTTTCTATATTCAGTCAGGTAAATCAAAACTTGGAAAAGTTACATGATTTCTTCTAAATCATACATTTTAGCAACAAATTTATATATTGTTATTCACTTTGCTTTAAAAAAATGTGTTTTTAGATGTGAAGTCTAATGAAGAGTAATGACTTTATTTCAATAACATTCAAAGCCTATTTTCCAGGTTTCCAGATAAAGACTAGAAAGACTTTATGAATCATCTTTTATATGAAAAAGATTAGAGGCACGAATTTCATGCACCAGGGGGAGGGGGGGTGGAGTCCCTCAGCCTGTTCTGTACTCTTGGGGGATGTCAGACGCCACATGCAACAGAGACTATACTTTTTATACAGGTGAAAGGCATCTTGCTGTTGTATGGGCAGCTACATTTTTTTGCCCTGATTATAAAAAGTAGTACATAACATGATCCTTCTGAGGCAGTAGTACCATTTTCCCCGTCTTATGGGTGGAAAAACTGAAGCAGAGAGAAGTTAAGTAATTGACTTTGTCACACAGTTATAAGTGTCAGAATCAGGGCTGACCACAAAATGTGCAAGCCAGAGTCCATGCATGTCATCACTGCATCTTCCTGTTTTTTCAGTGTTAGAGTAGCCTTGCCTCTTAATTTTTAAATCTAAGAGACTGTTTCCAATATATAGGGTAGGATCCCTAGGCCTGGCTGGCGATCAGGGCCGATCTGTGGGGCGACCAGTGGACGTGGCGATCGGGAGGGCCCCCACTGGCACCCGCCCACCCCCATCACTTCCCTCTTGTAGGGCAAACGCTCAACGCAGGAACTGCCCACAGCTGGTCGTTCCACCGTTCGGTCAATTTGCATGTTAGGATTTTATTATGTAGGATGCCAGGTCTACATGATACCAGATGTTTAGGTTATTTGTAATTACTGAGATTGCTTATGGAATTCTTACTCTTTATCAGATCTTTGAAGTTATATAAACATAACCTAAACACCCATCTTTCATCTCAAGCATCTCAAAATATTTACTTTATAATGATCTAGTTATCTATTTAAAAGTGTAGCCACTCCTTAATTGCTTTATACTTTTGTAAAATTCAGTCCCTAAAAAGTAATTATGAGCTTTGTTTTTTTTGTACCTTAAAATATATATTTCAGTAAAAAAAAATACCTACTGTAGACAAAACAGTAAATTTACATTTAATTTGCATTATTTAGTATCTATTTATATCAATATAATTAAAAATGAATTTCTGAATTATTTTTTTAAATTAGCATTACTTGGAAAAAGTCTTTTAATTTGCTGATAATTATAGTACAAGTCCTAATTTAAAACTTTTTGTCGTGGCTCTTATTTTGAACAGTTGTTCCAATGATATTCTTTTAAAATGGAAAACCAACTTTTCACTCCTCCCACCCTCTAGAAAGAATAACCCCTTGAGATGGAGATAATAGGAAAGATGGAAAGGGAGAGGGAGGAGGGGGGAGAGAGAGATAGAGAGAGAGAACCTCTAACTAGAGGAACCATAGGAACCAGCTTTCATATTATACAATAGTTTCTTTGTACAGTGGAGAAAAACAAGGGTGGAAAGGAAATGGATTATTTCAGATTTCTAAAGGTGTATTAAAATTATAATCTTTTTTCTTTTTTTTTTTTTTTGCAGTGCATTGTTTTACAAATAGACTCTTAATTTTCTGTAGCTCTAAAGATCTTGATCCCAGGCATGCATTATTCCCTTGGTGAGCAAATAGGCTCATCACTTTAGAATTGTTTGGTTTATCTGCAAATGAGCGTGAAATACATGCATTTGATTTATTTTGCTCTGTTTTTTTATTTAAAAAAAAAAATCTTCCATGCTTATGCCTTTCACTTGTGAAAGATAAAATTGAAAGAATGAAACTCTTGAATTCTTATTTGTTTATAGATTGTGACAAGAAAAACACACACACCAAAAAATCCAACATCTCAGTTGAGATTAGAATTTAAAAGTTTTAATTCCTAATAATTTATCCAGTTAGAATATAGAAAAGACTTGTATGGGTAATTTTGGCTCCTGTTTATCTTTATTCATTGTTATGTATTATAGAATATAGAATTGAAAGAGCTATATGTAGCTATACGTTTAGATTACCATTTATATTTAGAAAATGTCTATATTTTTCTGGGGAATGTTTAAACTTGACTTTATAATTTAGAACCATAATTCTATATCTAGATGAAGCCAGAAGCTACAAGTCATTTAAATTCTTCTTCTATCCAAACTAATCCTCACTTCTTTCAAGTCAACAGCTGCACATTCTCTGCAAATTCTATTTTTGAATCAGAAAGATACATATCAGAAACGTAATTGCATATCAGAATTTTTTCTTTAAAATAAAACATTTTCTACTTTCTTATTTCAGGTGAACTCCAAACAATGATAACAGTCAAGTCAAAAAACATTTTATCATTACTATAGATTTTATGCAAAATTTAGTTTTCAGAACTAAGCAGCAGATTTCACATTCAAACTTTTTCTAATGCTTTATTCTCCTATTATGTTTCAATGGCCTATATCTTCTACTTTGAGGTGAGTGATCCTTTTCTTCTGGTCACCTCCTTAAACCAGAATTGTCCCTACACAGCAACTGCTGCTTTTGCACCTCCTGGTACCAGATGTGACTTGGCTCTAGCTCCAGATTCTCCAACAGCTGTACCAGAATTCTTTGTAACATCTGACTTTACGAGACACTAGATTGTTATTCCTTTCTCCACCTCACCCCACCTTTTTATCTTCTTTTACCTCTCCTTACAAAACTAGGATTCTGACCATTTCATTTTTCTCACTTAAGATATATGGGATTCCAGGGATAAAAGCAAACAGAATTTGTTAGGTTCTAGTCACAGTCATAACTTTATTTTTCATATTTCTAACCATATTTATTGCCGATACAGAGAAAGGCAAAATTTCAGTTGTGTGTTCACAAATTCAAGTTGCTACATTATATTTAAAAAGTACCTTACAGATAAGATTCAAAATTCCTTAATATCTTTAATCGTGAAAGGTTGAGAGCTTTCCTTTTCATCACTGACATAGTGTTAAATATTGAACAAAATATATCTCAAGCCATGTCCTACCTAATAAAATGGTAATATGTAAATTACCATCACTCCGCTATGCCCACGATTGGGCCAGCGGGAGGCGCAGGGGGCGGGACTCGGGGTGGCCAGGTAGCCGATTGGGCCAGCGGGACGCTGACCCATGGCTGTGCTGCGGAACAGAAGGGGCCTCTGGGGCAGCGAGCTCACGTCCTGCCACAGACAATCAAAAGCGGGGGAGCTGGGTGCCGGTCTACTCCGGCACCAGGCCTTTCGGAAGCCTCCGAAGCCTCCGCCGAGCCGGAGGCTTCTGAAAGGCCTGGTGCACCAGCGGAAAGGCACCCAGCTCCCCCGCGATCGAAAGCGAAAGCGTGTAGGGGACCCTACACGTGCATGATTCAATCATGCACTGGGCCTCTAGTACATCTATATTTGTGAATGTTTTAGACTGTGATTTAAAAGTATTATTCTGGAATGCATATAACACATCTTAGGTATAAGAATGGGCTACCCAAACTAAATAGATGTTTTCATTTGTCTAGGTCTTTTATGCCATTTTGGATCAAATTTACCATGGGAAGCATCCCCTGAGACGATCAACCACAGACATTCTCAAGGAAACACAGGAGAAATTTTATGGCTTACCATACGTTCCAAACACTGTGAGTCTAGCATTTTGATCCTGTCATGTGCCATTGAGTGGTTCTGTTAGTGCCGTGGTCGGCAAACTGTGGCTCTTTGGCCCCTTGAGTGTGGCTCTTCCACAAAATACCATGGCCTGGATGAGTCTATTTTGAAGAAGTGGCGTTAGAAGAAGTTTAAGTTTAAAAAATTTGGCTCTCAAAAGAAATTTCAATCGTTGTACTGTTGATATTTGGCTCTGTTGACTAATGAGTTTGCCGACCACTGTGCTAGTATATCTATCAGTAGTTAATAGGTTGTAATCACCTTCCCCCTCCCATAAATTGAAATCCTTACATTTATATCAATGTTTCACATGGGGCAAATGATAGAAATTGCCTGGCTTATTTAATGTCTCCAGCCATGCATATTTTTTTTTTGTTAATCCTCGCCCAAGGCAATTTTTCCATTGATTTTTACAAAGAGTAGAAGGGAGTGGGAGAGACAGAGATAGAGAAACATTGATGTGAGAGAGACACATTGATTGGCTGCCTCCCACACTTGCCCCAGCCAGGGCTAGAGATCAAGCCTGCAACCCATGTACATGCCCTTGACCACAATCAAAACCGGGACCCTTCAGTCCGCAGGCCAGTGTTCTATCCAGTGAGCCAAATCAGCTAGGACTCTAGTCATAAATTTACACGTGTTTATTTTCTTCCTGGTAGCAGTGTTTTCCTAAATTCCTAAGAAAATGGAATAACAAAAGGTCTTTGGCATCAGTCTATTCTTTTTAATTATTTTTCTGTAAGAAGAAAAATGGTTAGCCATATAAGATGATATGATTATCAATTCTAATCCTATCTAATAAAAGAGTAATATGCAAATTGACCATACCTCGGCTACACCCACAAGCCACGCCCACCAGCCAATCAGGAGCGAGTATGCAAATTAACCCAACCAAGATGACTGTGGCCACGGAGAGAGCAGGAGGCTTGAGTTTCCCCCACGATGGAAGAAGCCAAGCTTTCCCTCCGCTCTGGTCTGCCTTGGCCTCCGCTCAAGGCTACAAAGTTTCAATTATAGAAGATAAATAAATCCCAACAAAAATGGCAGCAGCCACAGAGCTGGAGAGAGCAGAAGGCTTGAGTTCCCCTGGGCAATGGAGGAAGCCAAGTTTTCCCCCTGCTCTGGCCTGCCTTGGCCTCCGCTCAAGGCTACAAAGTTTCAATTATAGACGATAAATAAATCTCAACAAAAATGGCTGCGGCCACAGAGCGAGCAGGAGGCTTGGCTCCGCTCAAGGCTACAAAGTTTCAATTATAGAAGATAAATAAATCCTAACAAAAATGGCAGCAGCCATAGAGCTGGAGAGAGCAGAAGGCTTGAGTTGCCCTGAGCGATGGAGGAAGCCAAGCTTTCCCCCTGCTCTAGCCTGCCTTGGCCTCCGCTCAAGGCTACAAAGTTTCAATTATAGACGATAGATAAATCCCAACAAAAGTGGCTGCGGCCACGGAGTGAGCAGGAGGCTTGGCTCCGTTCCAGGCTACAAAGTTTCAATTGTAGAAGATAAATAAATTCCAGATACCAGGGCCTCCGCTTGGGTCGCCGGGGGGTGTGGCCAGCCTGCAAACCACCACTGGCCCCTCACCCAGGCTGCCCCATGCCCCAAGGGAACCCCTACCCTGATCTGGGACACACTTCAGGGCAAATGAGCTGGTCCCAACCCATGCACCAGGCCTCTATCCTATCTAATAAAAGAATAATATGCAAATTGACTGTCACTCCAACACACAAGATGGCTGCCCCATGTGGTCAAAGATGACTGCCCCCATGTGGACACAAGATGGCCGCCACAAGATGGCCGGCAGGGTAGGGCAGTTGGGAGGGACCAGGCCTGCAAAGGAGGGCAGTTGGGGGTGATCAAGCCTGCAGGGGAGGGCAGTTAGGGGTGACCAGGCCAGCAGAGGAGGGAAGTTGCGGGGGACCAGGCCTGCAGGGGAGGGCAGTTAGTGGTGACCAGGCCTGCAGGGGAGGGCAGTTAAGGGTGACCAGGCCTGCAAGGCAGTTAGGGGTGACCAGGCCTGCAGGGGAGGGCAGTTAGGGGCAAACAGGCTGGCAGGGTAGCAGTTTCGGCATCAATCAGGCTGGCAGGGGTGTAGTTAGGGGGTGATCAG
Source organism: Eptesicus fuscus (assembly GCF_027574615.1). Taxonomy (NCBI): domain Eukaryota; kingdom Metazoa; phylum Chordata; class Mammalia; order Chiroptera; family Vespertilionidae; genus Eptesicus; species Eptesicus fuscus. Next base: position 8,280,549 of record NC_072480.1, on the reverse strand, counting down.
GCTGGCAGGCAGAAGCGGTTAGGGGCAATCAGGAAGGCAGGCAGGTGAGCAGTTGGGAGCCAGCAGTCCTGGATTGTGAGAGGGATGTCTGACTGCCCTCGAGGGTTCCCAGATTGGAGAGGGTGCAGGCTGGGCTGATGGACACCCCCCCCGTGCACGAATTTTGTGCACCGGGCTTCTAGTCAAATATATGTCTCAACTAAGATCATTTAGTTAGTGATTATGTAGGGATTAAAAGTCAAGATCTAAAGTCATGCTTTTTTTTAGTCCTCCAAGTTATGGTGGAAAGAATATTGGCTGGTACATTTGGCAGTGTCACTGACTTCTTTGCATGTGATAGAAACCCAACTCATAAAGGAAATTTATTCAGTCTCATAACTGAAAGGAACAGATATATATATGGTTTCAGTTAAGTTGGATCTAGTTCTGTTTTCTTAGAAAATATTGTTAGAAATGTTTATCTTTCCATTTCTCAGCTTTTTTTCTCTGTATTTGTTTCATTCTCAGGCAGACTGTGCTTGCTTGGGGTGTTGTGCTACCTGTAGTTCCAGGATTATCTTCTAACTTAATAGAAATAGAGATCATCTGTAAACTATAAAATGTCAAGCAAATGATTTTTGTTATGGTATTGTGTACCAATACATGTTGTGCTAAGAGGTTAAGTTAATCAGTAAACTATAAGTGTCCAATAGACTTCAGGTCCTAACACTCAAATATGCATTAGAATAGTTCATATTTACCAGTAATCGGGTATTTTATCTTCCTAACATTCTTATCTATCAACAGTTTTTTATTATCTTAAAATTTTAATAATCTGCTCCAGCTATATAATGCTAAATATATTCCATACCTATTTTTTATCTTACATGTAATTTATTGTTCTAATGTTGTGTGCTAAAGCTCTGGATTATCTGTATTAGTGAAAATTTGTAATAAGAATAATCTAACTTCTGATTTGGGTAGTGTTTCTCAGTGGTTACAGCATCAGCTCGGCATACCAAAGAGTTGTAGGTTTGATTCCTGCTCAAGGGCATGTACCTGGGTTGCAGGTTCAATCCCAGGCCCTGGTTGGGGCACATGCAGGAGCAACCAATCGATGTGTTTCTCTCTTTCTTGTTTCTCTCTCCCTATCTCTCTCTCTCTCTCTCTCTGTCTCTCTCTCTCTCTCTCTCCTCCCTCCCTCCCTTCCTCCCTCCCTCCTTCCCTCCCTCTCTCTTTCTCTCCATTCCTCCCTCTCGCCCTCTCTAAAAAAAAAAAATCCTCTAATGAGGATCAACAATAAATAAATAAGAAAGCATCTAACTTCATCAGTGGAAAAAATCATAACAATTGCCTAGATTTTAAGAGTTTTTCTAGTTTACAGACATCGCACGTTTCACGTGCTTTTGTTTTTGTGTGTTTTTATGCTTATATTTCTTGCTTAGCATTAAAATGTATGTGACTTATAAAGCAATTATTAATGAACATTAAGGGAGAATTCCATAATAATACAATAGTAGTACAGGATTTTAATACCCCACTCACATCAATGGAGATAGATAATCCAGACAGAAACTTAATCTATAATAATAAAAGGGTAATATGCTAATTAGGGTGGACATCTTCCAGACATCCTTCTGGACAAAGCTGCAGTGGCTTTGAGGGCCAGGAGAGGAGAGACAGGAGAAGAGAGGGCCTGGCAGCCGCAATGGCCATGAGGGCCGGAGAGGAGAGGGTGGAGAGGAGAGGGCCTGGCAGCTGCAGTGGCTGTGAGGGCTGGAGAGGAGAAGGCAGAGAGGAGAGGGCCTGGCAGCTGCAGCGGCTGTGAGGGCCGGAGAGGAGAGGGCGCAGAGGAGAGGGCCTGGCAGTCCTGGGCTGCGGTGCACTGGAAGTCCTGCCTCTGCGCATGAGCTGCACAGGAAACACCTTTTCTGACCGCTCACTCCTTGGCTAAGCTCATGGTATGGCACTCACAGCATTCTTGGTAACTTGGGTAATAAGAATCCAAGAAGGTGATTTAGGGTTTTTCACTCCTGGAGGGAAAAAACAGAGGTCAGCTGCTAGAGGGGCTAAGAAATGTCATATCCTGCCCTAGCCGGTTTGGCTCAGTGGATAGAGCCTCGGCCTGCGGACCACAGAGTCCCGGTTCGATTCCAGTCAAGGGCATGTACCTAGGTTGCAGGCTCCTCCCTGGCTCAGGCCCAGGTCAGGGCTCATGCAGGAGGCAACCAATCGATGTGTCCCTCTCACATTGATGTTTCTCTCTGTCTTTCCCTCTCTCTTTCACACTCTAAAAATCAATGGAAAAATATCCTCAGGTGAGGAAGGCAGGAAGGAAGGGGGGGAGGGAGAGAGAGAGAGAGAGAGAGAGAGAGAGAGAGAGAGAAGGAAGAAAGAAAGAAGAAAGAAAGAAGAAAGAAAGAAAGAAAGAAAGAAAGAAAGAAAGAAAGAAAGAAAGAAAGGAAGAGAGAAAGAAAGAAAGAAAGAAAGAAAGAAAGAAAGAAAGAAAGAAAGAAAGAAAGAGAAGAAAGAAAGAAGGGAAGGGAAGGGAAGGGAAGGGAAGGGAAGGGAAGGGAAGGGAAGGGAAGGGAAGGGAGGAAGGAAGGAAGGAGGAAGGAAGGAAGGAAGGAAGGAAGGAAGAAGGAAGGAAGGAAGGAAGGAAGGAAGGAAGGAAGGAAGGAAGGAAGGAAGGAAGGAGGAAGGAAGGAAGGAAGAAATGTCATATCCTATGAAAGAGATATCTTGAAAATGCCTAAAGAAAGTTGTCATTTTTTTGTGGTGAAGGGACTGGAGTTGATGAAAACACCTTGGCGGCTGTGAGGACTGGCAGCTGCAGTGGGGTGATGGGGGCAGCGCCTTACCTTGATCAGCCGGTCGCCTCCCACGGAGGGAGGCCAGACTGTGGCTTGGGAGTGGGCCTAAGCCGTCAGTAGGACATTCCCTGAGGGCTCCTGGACTGTGAGAGGGGGCAGGCTGGGCTGAGGGACGCCTCCAGTGCATAAATTTTTGTGCACCGGGCCTCTAGTAAAGGAATAATGGCCTTAGATGTCATATTAGACAAGATTGACTTTATAGAGATTTTTAGAACTTTTCATTCAAAAACTCCAGAGTATATGTTGTTGTTTTCACATACACATGGAACGTTTTCCTGTATAGATTACATATTAGGCCACAAAACAAGCCTCTATGTTCAAGAAGATTAAAATCATATTAATATCTTTTCTAACCGCAATATCATGAAACTAGAAATCAACTACAGGAAGAAAACTGGAAAAAGACAAATACATGGAAACTAAACAACATGCTACTAAATAGCCAATGGATCAAACTGGAAATCAAAAACTATCTTGAAGCAAATGAAAATGAAAACACTTTTCAAAATTTATGGTATGCAACAAAAGCAGTTCCATGAGGGTATTTCACAAGCTGACCTCAACAAACAAGAAAAATCCCAAATAAACAATCTAATTTTGTACTTAAAGGAACTAGAAAAAGAAGAATAAACAAAATTCAAAGTAAACAGAAGGAAGGAAATAGTTAAGATCAGAGGAGAAATAAATGAAATAGAAATTATAAAAGCTTGATAAAACTAAGAACTGGTTCTTTGGATAGATAAACATATTGACAAACCTTTAGCCAGACTCATCAAGAAAAAAGAACATGCAAACAAATGCAATCATAAGTGAGGGAGTTACAACTGATACCATAGAAATACAAATTTGACAATCTAGAAGTAATGTATAAATTTCTAGAAGTATATAACCTTCCAAGACTGAACTGGTTAGGAATAGAAAATCTAAGCAGACTGATTACTAGTAATAAAATTGAAGCAGTAATCAGAAACTTACAGCAAATTAAAATCCAGAACTAGATAACTTCTCAGGTAAATTCCACCAAACATTCAAAAAAGAACTAATGCCTTTTCTTAATCTATATCAAAATATTGAAAAGAAACTTATGAACTCATTCTACAAAGTCAGCATTACCTTAATACCAAAGCCAGACAAAGAAATTACAAAAATGAGAAGGAAACCAAGATGGTGGCATAGGTTAAGCACCTAACCTGCAGCCTGGCACAACAATTTCAAGAATACAACTAAAGGTCAAAACGGACATCATCCAGAACCACAGGAAAGCTGCCTGACTGAAATGCCCACAACTAGAAGGAAGGAGAAAACACAAGGAGTATCAGAGGAGCCGTAAAAGCCTGAGGTATGGAGACACGGGCGGAGACACGAGCACGCGCGTGTGCGGGGAGGACTGAGCCGGAGAGGACGGGGCGGCTGACAGCCTGGCCGGCGTTCTCTAGCGGGAAGGAGATAAAAGCTCCAGATTGTGCTGAACCCCAGCTCCAACTGCACTGAACCCCAGTTCCGGGCGAGACCCTGGGAAGCCAGGCTCATGCTGGGGGAATCCAGGCTGTGGGGCGGAGGCACAGAGGAGCAGCGAAAGGCAGAGCTCCAGAGGCGCGCATGTGAATGCGCGCAGAGGACGGACTGTTGCCTGTGCCACTGAATTGCCCTGGCGGGGAGGAGACAGGGGCTCCGGACCGTGCTGAACCCCAGTTCCGGCTGCGCTGGGCCCCAGCTCCGGGCGAGACCCTGGGAAGCCGGGCTCATGCTGGGGGAACCTGGGCTGTAAGGCGGAAACGCAGAGGAGCAGCGAAAGGCAGAGCACCGGAGGCGCGCACGGGAACGCGCGCAGAGGATAGTCTGTTGACTGTGCCACTGGATTGCCCTGGTGGGAAGGAGACAAAGGCGCCAGACTGCGCTGAGCCCCAGTTCCGACTACACTGAAACCCAGTTCCAGGCGAGAATCTGGGAATCCAGATTCATTGGGGAAGAGACTAGACTGCTTGGCGGCGGGCGAAGCTCCAGGGCGCTTTTCTCTCAGAGGTGTTTGCAGGGAGCACAGAGGGACACTGAGACACAGGAACCTCATAGGGCGGGGCTGATGGAAAGCCAAGGCTGTAGACTCCCCTCTGAAACTCCGTCCCATCCAAGCTGAGCACAGAGGCTTTTACAATTTTGCAAGTCTAGTTGAATAAGGCTGTCTCCCGGCATAGACACAGCTGATCCTCACAGCCAATTGGACTGGAGGTCAAATCCTCCCAGTGTACCAACAGCAATCAAGGCTTAACAACACCAAGACTTTGCACTCAGCCCACAAAGGGTGGTACCAAGAGCGACCACCTAGGGAGATTGGGGAAGCTGAGCTACCGGCCCCTGTAGGTCACTGACCACACAAAGCCACTCCATCAACATAGGGAGGCAGCCAAAAGCTGGAGACACCGAAGCAGGTCATGAATAGAAGGGATGAAGGAAAGTAAACTAATGGACGACACAGTGTTCAGAACCACATTTATAAGGTTACTTAAGAATCTTCTGGAGGACCGAGATGTCGGCATGGGGCAGACGCCTGATTGTTGCCTACCACAACAATTTTGAGACTGCAGCTGGAGGGCAGAGCAGACACCATCTGGAACAATGGCCGGAGGAGTTGCTGGGAGGGGGTTGATCGATGGGAGTTGGGATCGGGAAGACGGGGCCCCGCTGGGTCCCGGATCCAGGTGCGCTCGCCCGGCGACTGGTCGCCGCTTCAGGCCCGAGTACCACCACAGCAACCTTGGACCGGCCCGCTGCTTGGACCGGGAGCACCGGAGCTTCTCCGAGCCCGCCGCCCTGCAAGTTCCGTGGCGGCCGCCCTGGAGCTTTGAGAGGATGGCCGAAGGAATTGCTGAGAGGGAATTGACCGACAGGAATTGGGATCGAGAAGACGAGGCCCTGCTGGGTCCCCAGTCCGGGTGAGGCCGCGTGTCCCTCGCCCCTGGATCCGGGTGAGGCCGCACGCCCCTGGGTCCGGGTGAGGCTGGGTCCCGGGTCTGGTCGAGGCTGCGTGCCCCTGGGTCCGGGTGAGGCTGGATCCGGGTCCGGGTGAGGCCGCGCACCCCTGGGTCCGGGTGAGGCCGCGCCCCTGGGTCCAGGAGAGGCCGTGCAGCCCCAGGTCCGGGCGAGGCCGCGCGCCCCTGGATCCGGGTGAGGCTGGGTCCCGGGTCCGGGTGAGGCCGCGCCCCTGGGTCCGGGAGAGGCCACACGCCCCTGGGTCCTGATGAGGCCACGCACCCCTGGGTCTGGGTGAAGCTGGATCCTGGGTCCGGGTGAGGCCGTGCACCCCTGGATCCAGGTGAGGCTGGATCCTGGGTGCGGGTGAGGCCGTGCACCCCTGGATCCAGGTGAGGCTGGGTCTCGGGTCCGGGTGAGGCTGCGCCCCTGGGTCTGGGAGAGGCCACGCGCCCCTGGGTCCGGGTGAAGCTGGATCCCGGGTCTGGGTGAGGCCGTGCGCCCCTGGATCCGGGTGAGGCTGGCTCCCGGGTCCGGGTGAGTCCATACCCCTGGGTCCGGGTAAGGCCACGTGCCCCGGGGCCCGGGTGATGCTGGGTCCCAGGTCCGGGTGAGGCCGTGCGCCCCTGAGTCCGGGTGAAGCCGCGCCCCTGGATCCGGGCGAGACCAAACCAGAGGGAGTCGGACCTGCATTACCACTATTGGTCCACCACCCAGAGCTGAAATGTCAGTGCCGACATGTACACATGAGGAACTGGTGGACATTGAAATTGGGTCTCAAAAGAACTGTTGATCCAGAAAGAAACTTACTACAGACTGATTCATTTGCCTGTCAGCATAACTATTATTGCTCGTCTCACATTCGGTTCTTATAAGTATATTTCTAGTAACACATGATCTCACTCATCTAGGGGAAATGATGAACAACATAGACTGATGAAGAAGAGCAGACCCAGAAACATGGAGGCATCGATCGGACTGTCAGGCCTCAGAGGGAGGGTAGGGGAGGATGGGAGTAGTGGGGAGAGATCAACCAAAGGACTTGTGTGCATGCATACAAGCCTAACCAATGGTTAAGGACAACAGGGGGGTGGGGATGGGGGATGAGGACAAATATGTGACACCTTAATCAATAAAGAAATTTTAAAAAGAAGAAATTACAAAAATTAAAAAAAAATTGCAGGCCAATATCCTTGATGAACGTAAATGAAAAATTCTGAACAAAATATGAGCAAATCAGATTTAACAATACAGGCAGTCCTCGGGTTACATCGGACTCAGCGTACGTCGTTTCGTGGTTATGTTGCCATCTCCCATTTATTTATAAAAAAAAAAGTTCCATCATTTCAACATATGTACATATGTGCTTTATGTTTTTTATTATTTATTTACCACAAATAAAGGTCAGGAATTGTTATCTTCCTTTTTTTTAATGTTTCACTTCATTACTGCTGTTTATGTGCTCCATGTGAGTTATGTAGGTGCTTATGTAGGTGGGTTCCGACTTATGGCGAAAATCGCATTACGTCGTGCCGTAGAAACGGATCTCTGATGTAACCCAAGGACCTACTGTACTTTAAATGGATTATACACCATGACATAGTGGAACTCATCCCAGGGATGCAAGGATGGTCAAACATTTATAAATCAATCTATGTGTTCCACCAATTAACAAAATAAAGGGAGAAACATATGATCATCTCAACAGATTCAGAAAAAAAGCATTTAACAAAATCCAACGTTCTTTTATAAAAAAATCTCAACAAAGTGTATATAGAAGTAATATATCTCAACAAGTTAAGGTTATATATGAGAAACACACAGCTAATATCATACTCAAATAGTGAAAAGTTGAAAACTTTGCCTCTAAGATCAAGAACAAGACAATGATGCCCACTCTCACTACTTCTATTCAACATAGTATTAGAAATCCTAGCCATAGCAGTCAGAGAAGGAAAAGAATTAAAAGGCATCCAGATTAGAAAGGAAGAAGTACAACTCTCATTTTTGCAGATGACATGATACTATATATAGAAAACCCTAAGAACCCCACCAAAAATCTATTAGAACTAATAAATGAATTCAGTAAAGTTGTAGTTACAGAAATCTATTGTGTTTCTATATACCAATAACAAACAATCAGGAGAAATTAAGAAAATAATTCTATTTACAGTTTCCCCAGAAAGCATACAATATCTAGGAATAAATTTAACCAAAGAGGTGAGAAAGACTTGTAATGTGAAAATTGTAAGACACTGTAAAAATAAATTGAAGAAGATACAAATAAATGGAAAGATATACCTTGATCTTTGATTAGAAGGATTAAAATTGTTAAAATGTCCTTATTACCAAAAGCAATCTACAGATTCAATGTAATCCTTATTAAAATATCAAAGACATTCTTCTCAGAATTAAAACAACTAATCCTAAAATATATATGAAACCACAAAAAAACCTCAATAGCCAGCGAAATCTTGAATAAGAACAAAGTGGAAGCTATCAGTCATGCTCCCTGACTTCAGAGTATACTACAAAGCTATAATAATCAAAACAGCATGGTACTGACATAAAAACAGTATATAGATCAATGGAATAGAATTGAGAGCCCAGAAATAAATTCTATGGTCAACTAATGCATGACAAAGGAAACAAGGCTATACAATGGGGCAAAGATAGTCTCTTCAATAAGTGATTTTTGAGAAAACAATAGATATATGCAAAAAAAATTAAATTAGATCACTTTCTTACAGCATATATAAAAATAAGCTCAAAATAGATTAAATCTTAAATGTGAGACCTGAAACCATAAAACTCTTAGAGGGAAAAAGCAGTAAACGCTTTGACATTTTTCTTGGCAATATCTTTTGATATGACTTCTTGGGCAAGGGCAACAAAAGTGAAAATAAACAAATGGGACTGTGTCAAACTAAATTTTTTGCACAGCAAAGAAACTAACAAAATGAAAAACAGTCTACTAAATGGGACAAGACATTTGCAAGCAATGCATCTGATGAGGAAATAGTATTCAAAATATACAAGGAATTCATACACAAAAACAACAACAAATAATCCAATTAAAAATGGGCAGAAGACCTGGATAGACATTTCTCTAAAGAGGATGTACAGATGGCCACTAGACATATAAAAAGGTGCTCAACATCACTAGTCATCAGGGAAATGCAAATTAAAACCACAATGAAATATCACCTCACACCTATCAGAATGACTCATTAATAAATCAAAAAATAAGTACTGGTGAGGATGTGGAGAAAAAGGAACACTCGACATTGTTGGTAGGATTGTAAGTTAGTGCAGGATTGTAAATTAGTGCAGCCTCTATGTAAAATAGTATGGAAAGCCCTGGACAGTATGCTCAGTGGTTAGAGCCTCACCCCATGCACCCAAAGGTGGTGGATTCCATTTCCAGTCAGGGGTGTGTAACTGGGTTGCAGATTCCATCCCCAGCCCAGTTGGGCCACATTTGGGAGGCAATCAATCAATGTGTTCTACTCTTACATCGATGTTTCTCTCTCTCCCTCTGTCCCTGTCCCTCTCCTTCCCTCCTTCCCTCCTTTCCATTCTATAAAAATCAATGGAAAAAATATCCCCAGGTGAAAATTAAGGAGGAAAGGAGAAGGGAGGGAAGGGGAGGGGAGATGATACACTTAAAATTCAGATAGTGCTTACCTCTGGAATAAGGAATAAGATCATATATGTCTTAGAAATATTTTATTTCTTGATTTGAATATATATGATTGATAATTTTTCCATTACTTTTGCTGTTTAGTATAGATGTATTCTTGGTATGTAGAAAACATTCCTAAATGTTAATAGGCTATTTTGGCTGCAATATGGGGTAAATAATGGATTTAGAGAAACCACTTGGAAAGTTATTTAATCTCCCTGGCAAACACTAATGGTGGCTTGAACTAGAACAGTGGCATTGGGGAAGGAAAGATTGAAATGGGCTGGAGAACAGTGTAGAAAGGTACAGTCAATAAGGCTAGGTAGTGGACTTGGGTAATGAGTGAGAAGTAAGGATCAAAAATGACTGCAAGGTTTATAACAAGAGTACTGAATAGAGGGTGACTGTAGAGTGTCTCTTCCCATACAGACCAAAGAGTGACAGTTTCCCTCCTATAAACTTATCTCCAGAAATTGCTCTTCCAAGTGAATCACTTTATTCTCTCAAATTAAACAGTTAGAAAAGGAAATTATAACTTAAACAGCAACCTACAAAGGATTCAGAATGTTTATAGAATCTGTACATATTATATGGATGGAATGTGCTCTAAACTTTTAGAGATGGTGATTATATACGTGTATGTATTAGCTTTTCTTTAAGTGTGTTAATAACTCCTCTTGGGAATAAAGTGCCCTGTTAGTTATGTTTCAGAAGCACTGGTTTAAATTATGTTAAATGGGTTTTTTACTACAGGACTTCTCAAAATCTGCAATGTGCTAGTGAACATGAATTTCTAGTACTCTGTTCCCAAACTTAATAACCATGGGAGTATTTTGGAATACTCTGCAAGTATATTATTCTGTAATTATATTACTGTTGAATAGGGGCATCTCTATCAATATTCTACATAAAATAATGGATGCTTATTTTTAAGTAAATAGTCTTATTATATCAGCAATTTATTAATATTTTATGACTCCTAGGTCACTCTGTATAATATATAGACAAGTTTAATATGAACTTTTATTTGCTATTTCGTCTAACAGTAGTTTGGTGCTAGAAAGCCCAAAGCCCTGCTCAGTTGTAAATAGAGGGTGGTTTTGCCAACAGGCTACTTTTCCATTTTTACCACTTCTCTTCTCTTTAGAGTGTGGTGAATATTCTCAGATTATTTCTAATGATTGTTCATTCCCCCACTTTTAATTCGGAGAGTATAAAATGCTGTATTTCTTTAAAATATATTTTTATTGATTTCAGAGAGGAAGGGAGAGGGAGAGAGGATAGAAATATCAGTGATGAGAGAGTATCATTTATTGACTGCCTCGAACTGCTGAGCCACACCGGCTGGCTGTATTTGTATTTTTATAGTACTCCAGATTTCTAATTCTTACATTGTGACTCACCTCTGAAACCATTGAGAAACAATCATGTGTATCTAAGAAAGTTTGGGATGAAACATTTCTCTGGCCTCATGATCCTCAAATTCTGTCCTAATAAGTATTTTTAAAGCTCAAAACATGAACAACTACTCTGCTGGTAGACTACAGTTTTTAAGATTTGTTAATGATGCTGTTGTATTTCAGTGTTTTAAAGTAATTTTGTAGACTTGTGAATATTGGTGTTAGAGCTGTGTCTCACACGTCTGTTCTCTGAGTAAGTCTTGCTGCCTGTAAGATCTTTATTTGTCCTTGACGCACTTCAAACTGAAAACAGGAATGTGCATATAATAAGCAAGTCCTGAGCACATGGAAGTCTTTACTTAATTCATTATTTTACATCAGGGATGGGGAATGTCTGGCCCTTGGGCCCTCTAAGGCCCATGAAATCATTTGGTTGACCGAATTAGGGGTGAGTTAATTAAATGTTTGACCAAATACAGCAGGCTAATTTTTAAGTTGATAATTTTGTATGGCCCAGGAATGATGTTATAAACATCCAAATGGCCCTTGGCAGAACAAAGGTTCCCAACTCCTGCTTTACATCATTGTGATAGCTGAGTATTTTATCTTCTTGTTCATATATGATTTAAAATGTACTGTCTTAATAGTATAAAAGTTTTTAAAACTAAAGTAAAAAAAAATTATTTTTAGGAAAGCAATTTATGGGATTGGATGATGTGTTGATGTCTCTGGTCATTAGTCTTGTTAGAACAAAGAATGTGAAAGGAAGACATGTTTCTTTTTTTTTTTTTTAATATATTTTATTGATTTTTTACAGAGAGGAAGAGAGAGGGACAGAGAGTCAGAAACATCGATGAGAGAGAAACATCGATCAGCTGCCTCCTGCACACCCCCTACTGGGGATGTGCCCGCAACCAAGGTACATGCCCTTGACCGGAATCGAACCTGGGATCCTTGAGTCCGCAGGCCGACGCTCTATCCACTGAGCCAAACCGGTTTCGGCAAGACATGTTTCTTATGAATAGTGTCCACTCCACATTTATGTTTCACTTCCGTATCCAGCAACAAACTCATATTATAGTGACACAGTGTTATACTGATTAAAAGTGGCACACCTATTATTCCATTTACCTGGGGTCAGGGGGGATAGGGTTTTATATGATCTGTGCACAATGCTTACCTGTACACCTTTGGGGGTGGGTGTATGCTGGAGGCTTACTGGGGAATATACCTGACTGGCTTCAAACAGCATCATTTCAAAAAGGTTCTTTGCCCTGGTCAAGTGGCTTAGTTGGTTGGAGTGCCATCCCATACACCAGAAGGATGCAGGTTCAATTCCCAGTGACGGCACATAACTAGGTTGCAGGTTCAGTCCCCAGCCTGAGCACATGCAGGAGGCAACAGATCCATGTTTCTCTCTCAGATCTCCCATATGGGTATTTCTCTCTCTCTTTCCCTTCCTCTGTCTAAAATCAATTAAAGAAAACAAACAAACAAACAACCATATCCTAAAAAGGCTGCTGCTATTGGAGACTGATTTCTATTCAGATCTATTTCTATTATCTCTAACTAAAGGGCCAGTGCATGAAAATTCATGCACTGGAGGGGGGGGTCCCTCAGCCCGTCCTGCCCCCTCTCACAATTTGGGAACCCTCAGGGGCGGGAGGTGACCCGAAGATCAGGGGAAGGCAACACCCATCACCCCTCTGCTGCTGCCACTGCCAGAGTGCAAGCCTCGGCCGGCCCTGGTTACCTGAGCCTCAGGTGGCCCTGGGCGGCTGGGCTGCTGCCTTCAAAGCTTGCCTACACCTTGGGCCAGCCCTGGGCAGCTGGGGGGCTGAGGGGACTGGGGGACTCGGGAGGCAGGCGCGCGGAACGGCCTTGCTACGCACCTGCCACCCCAGTGGGGCTGAGGAGACTGGGCGCTGCCATCTTGAGGGTGTGGCAGTCAATTAGCATATTCCTTCCTTATTGGCTGTGGGCGCTGCCATCTTTGCAATGGCGTGAGGGTCAATTAGCATATTCTCTCTTTATTAGATAGGATTATACAGAAATGATTATATGTATTTCACATTAAGTATAACTTTCTGTCTCTAGATCAAACTGCTGAAAATTGTCTTAAATTTAGTCACATATCAAAGAACAAACAGGCTTTGGTTTGTTATTTAGCATAAAGAAAACTATATCCAAATTCCAGTTTATATATTTGTATATATTCAATTATTTATATTCTAGATAATACTTGTTATTCTTAATAATTTGTATATTATGTTTATAATAGGTATTTTTATTAAGTGCATGCTATGTGCTGTGTGCTGTCTAGGAGATGGGGATATAGTAGTGAGTGGAACAGAAAAATTCCTGGCCCTCATAGAGCCTGTATTAGAAATGGCTTGTGTGGTGGGGGAAAGGGTATATACATAATTATCATTACATCCAACTATCTGTGAAACATTTCATTATTAAGTAAAATATTCCATGAGCCCCCTCAAATTGTTTTGAATTGTGAGAAGATGAACTAAACATAAGATTGAGATATTCTGATGCATAATACAGTTAATACAAGGATATGTTGGGACCCTAATTTTTAATTTCCAGAGGGAGTCTTCTTCCCTGAAATATTCATGGGGAAAAAAGAGGTGCCTTTTATGTTTTCACCAGGCTATTGTCTTCTTATTCATCCTTGAGTTCTCTACATAAGCGAGTATTCATGGAGGCATAGCAGTGGCTAGACATGGGAGGTTAAGCAAGAGGGGAAAAAAGATGGCTAGGTAGAATGGAGAGTGGCTCAGAGGCTCCAGTAGGCCATTAGCCAGACCTCAGTATTTGGTGCCTGGTAGGTTGGGAGATGGTGCTAGAGGAGAAGGAGTGGGTGTGAAACCACGGTTTGAATAGGGATGGAGAAGGCATTCTGTGAAGTACAGGAGGGATAGCTGCTTTATGGAGTAAGGGGTGCAAAAATTGATGAGTTCAGTTTGAGGTGACACTAGACTATCCAAGTGGAGATGCCTGTGAGCAGCTGTTGGATCAGAGGTTGGTAACCCAGATAACAGGTCAGAGCTGGAGCTATGTAGATTTTGGAGCCTAGAGAGAGACTTCTATGGTTATGGACAGCATTAAACGGAGAATTGGCTGGGTAAGAATCTAAGAGACAACCCATAAGAATATTTAAGCAGTGGGCACATGCTTAATCAGCCACTGTGGTTGGAGAAGCTCTAATTGGAACAACTTTTCTCGGGTGCAAGCAGAAAATAAAATTTTAAACATATTATTGCCTCTTCTGTTTCTACTACTACAATTAGAACTGTATAATGGTCTGTTCTCTTCTGTTATTTTAGGGTTATGTTGACGTATGGTAGCTTGGAATATCACTTATACAAAATTTATTTTGGATGCGTGTTCTGAGTTCCTAAATAGCAGACTAATAAGTGAAGTTTTAGCATGCAATTTATGTGTTATTTGAGAACTTCTCATGTTGAAATTGCTCAGTATTTAGAGCAGATCCATAAGCTGACATTGCTGTTGTCATGATTATATGTACAAAGGAAAGTAACCACTAATTTACCATTTGGGAGATGGAGAGCAACCAGTGGTAAACCCACTGTTTTTATAGTGTGCTCATCCCAGATTAACTTTCAAACAGACCTCTAACCATGTAGCAGAGTAGGAGTAGGGAGATGAAGTCTATAATGAAAGAGTGCAGACAGACTTTTTGAGAGCACTTTTACCATATTTACTTGACTGTATGGATTTTTGTTTTTTAATAGTCTTAAAAAGAAGAAAAATAAAAATACCCACCATAAGAAAATACATTGCTACATACAGTTTGAGTGTTATGATTTTGATTTATTACTACTAGAGTTTATTTTCTTTCCTGTTTACTTGATAGTCAACTTTTAAGAACTTCTTTCTTCCAAATACATATGTGAGTGCATATGTATATGTGAATCCATGTAGATATCTGAAAATGGTGCATTCAAGCAGATTAAATATTAAATGTTATTTTCATATTTTTTATTTTAAATGTATAGGGTGTCCCAAAAAAATGTATACACACAGTTTGAATAATTATAAAAACAGTGTTTATTAAAATACATTTCAGTTTCAAAATTGAGCTATCAGCTGTTATAGTATGTATACATATTTGGGGGATACCCTATACCAAAGCTTTTCATTGGAGATTTCACAATTTTTAGTTCACTTCCTATATAATAAAGAGGTAATATGCAAATTGACCGTCACTCCAACACATAAGATTCCTGCCCCCATGTTGTCAAAGATGGCCTCCCCCATGTGGACACAAGATGGCTGGCAGGGGAGGGCAGTTGGGAGGGACCAGGCCTAAAAGGGAGAGCAGTTGGGGGTGATCAGGCCTGCAGGGGAGAGGAGTTAGGGGTGACTGGGCTGGGAGAGGAGGGCAGTTGGGGGTGAACAGGCCTGCAGGGGAGGACAGTTGGGGGTAACCAGACCTGCTCGGGAGGGCAGTTGGGGGTGACCAGGCCTGCTCGGGAGGGCAATTGGGGGTGAGCAGGCCAGCAGGGGCAGGCAGTTAGGGGTGACCAGGCCAGCAGGGGAGGGCAGTTATGGGCAGTCAGGCCAGCAGGGGAGCAGTTAGGCATCAATCAGGCTGGCAGAGGAGTGGTTAGGGGGTGATCAGGCTGGCAGGCAGAAGCGGTTAGGGGCAATCAGGCAGGCAGGCAGGTGAGTGGTTGGGAGCCAGCAGTCTGGATTGTGAGAGGGATGTTCAAGGGCAGTCGGACATCCCTCAAGGGGTCCCAGATTGGAGAGGGTGCAGGCTGGGCTGAGGGACACATAGATACACACACCCCATGCACGAATTTCGTGCACCGGGCCTCTAGTATTAATAGAAAATATCACAGCTTATTGACCTCATATAGCATCTTTTTTACTTTAAAAGCTCTAATTTTAGAATAATTAATAGAACACTAAGAAAAGAAGTATTTATATCTATAAAATTATTTCTACCATCAAGATTAAAATGCCAATCAGATTTTTTCCAATTAGTTATTTTTAAAGTAAGGTTGGTGAGATAAACAGTGGTTACGTGTGAGTATATATCTATAATAATAAAAGCGTAATATGCTAATTAGACCAGACAGCCGAATGACCTTCCAAATGAAGATGGGGCTGCGAGGGCCAAATCCCTTGCACGAATTTCATGCATCAGGCCTCTAGTATATATACAGAAATCTGAGATTTGCTTTGGACCTTTGCTCTTCTTACCTCACAATTGGTCAGATACTGGTTTAAAGAATGGCATAAAGGTCTCTTTTTTTAATATGTAAAAAAAAAACTATTAAGTAATAGAACTAGGCTGCCAGCATTGTTAAAAATTCATCATTCTGTCTCTAGATGATTGCATTTAAATTATTTGTTTACCATCCTCATCCCTTCTATTTGGTTAATTTGTTTTGTTTCCTTTTTCTTCCTGGGGAAGAAGTTGCATTTCCGCCTATTCTTAAGCCCTAGCTCTCACAGGAGTGTAAGGACTCCTTGTGAGGTAAAGGTGCTGCCCAGGCTGCACTAATTTGATGTTGCTAAGCAAATGTTAGATTAAACAAAACAATATGTTTTCTTTCTCTGAAATACAACTACCATGTGGTGCATATCTCAAAAAACCTAAGTGGTTAATTGCATGTTAAATTCCTTTCCTCTTTGACTACATAAACAACTGAGAAAATATTTACCTTCTCTGTCATGCTAGATTTATTTATGACTTTGTAACTAAAACACAGAAGTGTTATAAACTGAAACTTTAATCTCAGGATTGACTCATTTTCTAAAAATTTACATGCTTTCAGTTTGTGGGACAGCTGCAAATCTGGATTTCACTGATCTAAAACATGAGGATATTATAAGATTACCGGGATTGTTTTTATAATATAGTCCTTTGTGCCAAGTCACCAACTTTCATTTTTGTCTTGGTTTTCAAGAGTAGTGCTTTTTTTTTGCCTGCAAATTCACATAGACTAGATATAATGAAATAAAAATCCAGGATATTAAAAGATCTTTTCTACCTAATAATCTTTGTAATTTAAATGATGCACATGCATCTTTTAGATTTTAAATTATTTACATTTTAAGAAGCTTTTTCACTGGTGATTCTGTAAGTGAAGTCATGTTTCATCCATGGTGAATGTGAGCTGTGAGCAGGACACAGCGATCTCACTATTATTCATGGCATCCAAAGGGCTTGTTAAAATGTCTTTTTACTTCTATGCCTTTGAGACTTATTAGCAATAAAAGGAAACCTCCAGTTGACTGATACTAATTTTATGTTTTAATTACATTTAAAGTAAGTAGAATATGCACATGACTAAAAATCGCAAGGTACAAAAGGGTTTACAGTGAAAAGTCTCCCTCCTCCTCTGTCCCCCAGGCCCTTGGCCCCTTTCCCTGGAGGCACCCTGTATTACTGTTATTTCTCACATTCTGACTTGAAGATAGACTTACTTCTATTAGTTGTAAGGAGACATCAAATCTGCAGTTTAATGCCTTTCCCTTACTGTTCTTCCTGCCTTCTCTCTGAGATAGGCTAATTCTAGACTGGGCAATTACAAATTACAATTCTCCCTTAATGGAGTATTCTCTTGCCTACTTTTCCTCTCTCAAATCCACATAGCTATCAGTAAGATCTTTTCTAAATTCAAATTTGATTAAGACAGCTCTCCCCTTAAAGCCATTCAACAGCTTCCATTGCTCTTTAACTAAAGGCCAAAGGCCTTCACTACCTATAAGTTACTACGTGATCTGGTCACTAGCTCCATCCAGTTAAATGCACTTGCTTCCTTTGGCACCAAGTTCTGAGCACTTGTTTCCCTCTTCCTGGAGCAGTCTCTGTTCTCCTCACTTTACCTCTGCTAAAAATGTCACTTGTCCAGACCTGGTCAGTTCCTCTGTTATACTGGGGTCTTTTTCTTCATATCGCTCATCCCAGTTTATAATTTCTTGATGTCATTGATTAATTTATATCTTCCCAATGGGAGTTAAATTCACACAAGATCAAGGCCCATTTTTTATTTATTATTTCTTCGGGCACCACAATTACTTATGCATGGTAGTGCCTAACTAATATTTATAGTTTTTTAACCTTTTTATTGAGGCATAACTTACGTAAAATGCACAAATTCTAATCCACAGCTTCATGATGTTTTATATATGCATATACTTGTGTAACCATTGTTCAGATAAACACGTTAAGCGCCCAGCCTGTTTTGTCTTCCGGACGGAAAGTATAGTGTCAATCACCCGGTGACTGACATGGGACTTAACGTGTTAAGACATAAAACATTTCCAGTACCTTAGAAAGTCCCTGCAACCCCCCTCCCAGTCCATATGCCTTCCCCACAAAGTAACCACTAGCTCTACCTATTTTTTAGCTCATGTAAGTGCCAACATATGGTATGTGCTCTTTGTGTCTGGCTTCTTTCATACAATTATGTACCTGAGACACATTCATCTGTTACATGCTTCATTAATCTGTTCTTTTTCATTGTCATTGCTTTCAAGTGTTTCATTTTTTTAATGTTGTTGATTTTTTTTTTTTTTTTTTTTTAGAGAGAGACAGAGGAAGGGAGGGAGTTAGAGATATAGAAACATCGATAGGAGAGAGCAACATTGATCAGCTGCCTCCTGCATGCCCCTACTAGGGATTGAGCCTACAACCCATGCATGTGCCCTGACCAGGAATTGAACCAGTGAACTCTTTGTTCATGGGTCGGCCTCGACTACTGAGCCACACTGGCTGGGCTCAAGTATTTCATTTTTAACATGCCACAACTTTTTTATCTATTCCATTATTGATGGACATTTGAGTTATTTCTAGTTTGTGGTTATTATAAATATAGTTCCTATAAATATTATTGTATATGTCTTTGGTGGGTATAAGCATTGTTTCAGTTGAGTATATACCCAGGAATGATATGGATAAACTTCTATGTAGTTTCAATGTAGCTATTGCCAAACAGTTTTTCAAAGTAGTTCTCCTGAGTTACACACAAACTAGCAAGGTTTAGATGTACTATTTACTCCACATCCTGTCTAATACATGGACAGTCCTTTCAATTTTAGCCATTCTGGGGGTGTGGAGCCTTACCATTGTGGTTTTAATTTGTACTTTACTCATGACTATTAATACTGGGCACCTTTTTTTCATATGCTTATAGGCCACTTGAGTGTCCTCTTTGTGTAAGGATTTTAGCTCTAATCTGGATGAAAAAGGAAGCCATGGGAAGCTTTTATGAACTGAAACATCTAAAACAAGAGTACTAATATCAAGGGGCCCTATAATGGAGTTAGGAGACTATTGGGGAAGTCAGACTTACATATGTCCACACCAGATAAAGTTTGGACTTTGATGCTTGTCATAGAAGTACATATTCTGGAAACTGCCGTCCCCCATTCTGTATCCCCTCTCCCCCATTCCCATACCAGTGCTTACCTCAGAGTTTCATCACCCATATCTGACCATTCCGTTTTGAACTAGCCATCACATCATATTAAGTAGCCAATAGGAAAAGTTTCAGCCTGTGGTTTTTTACCTTTATATAAATCCTGCATTTTCTATTCTTTCCAGAGCACAGTTGGGGTGTTACTTAATGAATCTGTGTCTCTCAGATTGCAATCCTTTGCTCAAATAAAAGCTTTTTTTATTCTTTATTATATATTAAACTTATTTTCTTTTTGTTGGTTGTCATTTTCAAGCAGATGGGAGATTGAATGTGGAGTGAAAGAGAGAGAGAAGAGTATAAAGTAATTGCAAAGGTTTTGGCCTAAGCAGCCAAAAAGATGGTGTTGCTATTAATATGAAGAAGATGATAAAAACAATAGGTCCTTAATAGTGATTAGGAAATCAGTTTTAGGAATGCTAAATTTAAGATGTCTGTTAGACAAAAAAAGAGAAGATGTCACATAGGCAAGGGGATATATAAATCCAAAGTTAAGAGATGCAATCTGTGCTGGAGATACCAATTTAGAGTTATTTACACACTAGCTATATCTAAAGCCAACATTGTGGGTGAGATTACCCTTAACAGTGATTATAAATGGCATGTTCCACAGTGCAGGTACTGGTCAAAGCTCAGTACCTGCACCTGAACAGCTGAACATGGCTGGGACAGGCATACACCCACCCCAATGGGTCTTATTTCAAGCTAGTGACCCGGTGCACGAATTCATGCACATTGAAAGGAAATTAATTAGAAGAAATATTTTAATATCGCTCTTCACCCTTTCTCTGTAATAGAAGTGTCAACCAAATTCACAATCAATGACAGATGGAAACATACATGTGCATTTGGCGCCAGCAAGAGCTTTATATGCACAAGTCAACCTAGCCTTTTAATATATATTGAATAAACTTGCTTAATTAGATCTGCTTTCTGATTTAGCTAAACTTTTTCCAGCCAAGTGAAGCACCCCAACTTCCCTTTCAAGTAATTGTCAGCAACACAGCAGTAAATATCAACATGAAGCAGATTATTATTGTAGATCACGCAGGGAGAACAAAAGGTAAAATATTTCATTGTAGCAGTGTTTGATTATATTCTGCACAGTGAGAAAACCTGAAGTCATTTTCAAGGTCCACCCTTTCTTACTTCTTTTCAGTCAGGTCAAGTTTCTAAGCTTTCTAAATCTCCATTTTCCGGTTAATGGAAAGAAAATAGGATTCTTCCGAGTCTCCTATCTACCTACTCCAAGACATCTATGAGGATCAAATGAGATGAGGCATGGGAAAATGCTTCACAGACATTTGGTTAAAGTGTAACTGTTTCTATCTGGCTATAAAACAAGTCGTGTTCCTGGGCTGAAGAAACTGCAAGGAGGATAGTCACTAGGGAGAGGAAGCCAGGCGTTGCTACATGACGTCATTACCCGGCACCCACAGTGATCATTTCCAGGCTGGCCATGAGATCTTGGCAGCGTTGGCTGTGATTTGGTGGGGTGTCGCTCCAGAGTGGTGGCAGGGCCTGTGTCCCATTTGGGGTAAGACAAGTGTTGGTTTGTCAGAGCCAGGTCCGCGCTGCCATTTCTCTGTAAATGGCCAGTGTGCGTCATGGCAGCTCCTGCATTGAGCGTGTGCCCCCTGGTGATAGGTGCATGTCATAGTGACCAGTTAGACGGGCAGAGGGACACTTAGCATATTCGCCTTTTATGTATATACTAGAGGCCCAGTAAGACCCAGACCCACCCTGCACGAGCCATGGAATGCCAGACCCGCCCTGCGAGAGCTGTGGGACCCCAGACACATCCTGTGTGAGCCACAGGACGCCAGACCCGCCCTGCACGAGCCTCGGGACCCCACCCTGAGCAAGCCGCGGGCACTGCCTCTGCTTGCACGAGCCACAGGCCCCTCCTCCGCCACGCCAGCCCCACACCAGCCCGCCAGCCCCATGCAAGCCACGAGTCCCAGCCTGCGACAGGTGCTCTATGCACCTCCTGGTGACCGGTTGTTTGGTTGTGAAGCCATTATGGCATTACGACCACAGGCCTTTTATGATATAGACTAGAGGCCCAGTGCACGAATTTGTGCACAAGTGGGGTCCAGCCGGCTCGGCCACAATTGGTGGATCGGGACCGGGCCTGTTGGGAGGAGGAGACAGCAGGAGGTTGGCCAGCCAGCCTGCCCTGACCAAGACCTAATCAGGGCCAGCTGGGGGGAGATTACCATGGGCAATTGGCCAGCGGGTCCCACCCCTATTGGAGGTGGGGCCTGCCATGGGGAGGGGCTGTGGGCAGTGGGCTGGCCTGCCCCACCCCCAAATGGGGTAAGGGTCCAATCGGGGGCCAGCGGCCTGGGGGTGACCATCAGGGGCAGGGCCGGCAGTGGGGAGGGGATGCAAGAGGTTGGCCGCCAGCCCCGCCCCCTATTGGGGTAGGGGGCAGCAATCAGGGACAGAGCCAGCCAAGGGAGAGGCTGCAGGCCGATTGGGGTGGAGGGGGCCCAGCATCGGGGAGGGGCTGCAGGAGGTTGGCCTGCCAGCCCCATCCCCTGTTGGGGTGAGGGGGCAATCTGGTTGGGCCAGTTTGGGGAGGGGCTGTAGGCCGATCAGGGTGGGGCGGACCCATCGGGGGTAAGGCCAGCCGGGGGAAGGGCCACAGGGGAGTTGGCTGGCTGCCCTGTCCTTGATTGGCTGGTCAGAGGGGCCATGGGAGGTTGGCTGGCAGGCCCCATCCCCTGATCCGGCTGGTTCGCTGGCCGCAATGGGCATCATAGTGACTGGTCATTCTGGTAATTACGGCGTTCCAGTTGCTGGCTTTGTATATATACTAGGTGTAACAGTTAATAATGCGGATTTTTTTCAATAGATGGAGGTACATATATGTTGATATATATGCAATTTGATATGTATGCTATTGTATTGACAACAAGCTTGTAAACTTCATACGTCAAATTTGCTGAAGGTGTTAACATCATAGATATTTTTACACTTAAAAATGTCGAATTTTGTGCCAAAAAAAAGAGTATTTGCGGGAAGTTTTAATTCATTATTTTGAAGAAAAGTACTGCTGAATACTTCAGGAAGTTTATGGTGAACATTATCCATCCCAAGATACTGTGAACGTTTTAAAAGTGATGATTTTTATGTGAAAGACAAAGAACGTCCAGGTCAGCCAAAAAAGTTTGAAGACCAGCAATTACAAGCATTATTGGATGAAGATGCGTGTCAAACTCATAAACAACTTGCAGAAAGATTAAACGTTGCTCAGCAAACAATTTCCGATTGTTTACAAGCAATGGAAAAGATTTTAAAGAAAAGAAAATGGGTGCCACATCAACTGAACGAAAGACAAATGGAAAACCGAGAAGTCATCAGTAAAATGTTGCTTCAATGGCACAAAAAAAAGTCTTTTTGCATCGAATTGTGACTGGCGATGAAAAGTGGATTTATTTTGAGAATCCTAAATGCACAAAATCATGGGTTGATCCAGGTCAGCCATCAACATCGACTTCAAGGCCAAATCACTTTGGAAAGAAGACAATGCTCTGACTTTGGTGGGATCAGGAAGGTGTGGTGTATTATGGCTTCTGAAACCATTTGAAACTGTTAATACGGATTGCTACCAACAACAAATAATCAATTTGAACCATGCTTTGATCGTGAAACAACCAGAAGACACGGCAAAGTAATTTTGCTTCATGATAACGCACCATCACACACTTCTAAACCAGTTAAAGACACATTAAAAAATCTTGCCTGGGAAGTATTAACCCACCCGCTGTATTCACCAGACCTTGCTCCTTCAGATTACCACTTGTTCTGATTGATGGCACACGCACTTTCTGAGCAGCACTTCAAAACATACGAAGAAGTCGAAAATGGAGTCTCTGAATGGTTTGCCTCAAAACAAGAAAGGTTCTATTGGGACGGTATCCACAAATTACCTGAAAGATGGGGGAAATGTGTAGCTAGCAATGGACATTACTTTGAATAAAGCACTTTTGATGTTTCTCTTAAAATTGTGTTTTCTTTGATTATAAAATCCGCATTATTAACCGGTACACCTAGTATAGATAGATGGCCTGTTGCTAGGGAGAGGTAGCTGGGCATTGCTACATGACATCATTATCAGGCACCCACAGCCACCATTTCTGGGCTGGGCTGGGCTGTGGACCGAATTTTGCACCATGGGGTTTCAGCAGCATCAGCTGTGATTTGGTGGGCTGTTGCTGCAGAGTAGTGGCAGAGCCTATGTCCCACTTTGGAAAGCCGAGTGTTGCTTTGTCGGCACCAGGTCTGCACAGCCATTTCGCTGCAAATGTCAAGTGCACGTTACAGCAGCTCCTACGTTGAGTATCTGCCCCCTGGTGGTCAGTGCAGGTCATAGCAACCAGTGGGAGGGATACTTAGCATATTAGTCTTTTATCCTATCTAATAAAAGAGTAATATGCAGATTGACCATCACTCCAACACACAAGATGGCTGCCCCCATGTGGTCAAAGATCCTGCCCCCATGTGGACACAAGATGGCCACCACAAGATGGCCAACAGGGGAAGGCAGTTGGGAGGGACCAGGCCTGCAAGGGAGGGCAGTTGGAGGCGATCAAGCCTGCAGGGGAGGGCAGTTAGGGGTAACCAGGCCAGCAGAGGAGGGAAGTTGGGGATGACCGGGCCTGCAGGAAAGGGCGGTTGGGGGGACCCAGGCCTGTAGGGGAGAGCTGTTGGGGGGGACAAGGCCTGTAGGGGAGGGCAGTTAGGGGTGACCAGGCCTGCAGGGGAGGGCAGTTAGGGGCAAACAGGCTGGCAGGGGAGTGGTTAGGGGGTGATCAGGCTGGCAGGCAGAAGCGGTTAGGGGCAATCAGGAAGGCAGGCAGGCGAGCAGTTGGGAGCCAGCAGTCCAGATTGGAGAGGGTGCAGGCTGGGCTGAGGGACACCCCCCCCTCCGTTCATGAATTTCGTGCACCGAGCCTCTAGTATTTATAGATTAAAGGCACTCACCTCAGTGGACCCTTAACAGGGCCCGGTAGGATATCACAGAGCTCACTCCACTGACACCCACTCTCGAGAATGACCTCTTCATACCTGCTCCTCCTTATTCAAATACCAGCACCACCTTCCATTTTCACTTTCAGGTGATGACTGCTTCCTGTTTCACTGAACATTGCATTCTGAAGGAAATTTCTCCAGTTGAACTAACCCTGTGCCTGTATCTTTGCTCCTGAGCTCAATGAATGACTATTTGTGCTCCCAGCAAGGCTAAACCCTCTACATACACAAAAAAACACATCCTCTCTCACCTACTCCCACAATTTTCCCATTGCTTGCCTGTGTCATCAAGTTCTCAGTTTTAATAGATATTTCCCAGTAGTCTATACTTGTTATAATTTCATTAAAAACCAAATGAAATCAATCAGTAAAACAAAAAAGCTACCTCTCTTTATTTTGTACTCCCAAGTCCAACTGCCTTCCCTCTTTTACAGGAAAACACCAAAGAATTGCCTATACCTCTTCCTCCATTTTCTCTTGAAACCCACTCCACTTAATCTTTTGCCCCAACCACTCTACTAAAACTGTTCTCATCCAGGTCACCAATGGCCTCTATGTTGCTAAACCCAAGGGTTAATTTCCAGTCCACAATTCATTTGACCTAAGGTGCGATTTGATACCTGAATCACTCACTCCACCTTGAAACACTTCCTTCAGTTGGTTTCCAGGACATCACACTCTTCTTTTTCAAGTGTTTTTGTTTTGTTTTGTTTTTTGCTTTTTTATTTATCCTCACCTGAGGATATTTTTCCATTGATTTTTAGGGAGAGTGGAAGAGAGAGGGAAAGATAGAAAGAAACACATCGATTGGTTGCCTCCTGCACGAGCCCCAACCAGGGCCAGGGAGGACCCTGCAAGCAAGATATATGCCCTTGACTGGAATTGAACCCAGGACTCTTTGTTTGCAGGCCAAAGCTCTGTCTGCTGAGCTAAACCCGCTAGGGCCACATTCTTACTTCTTTTCCCATTTTACTGACTTCTCTCTCTCTCTCATTCTCCTTTGTTGGTTCCTCATTTTCCAGCCTTCCAAATGATGGCCCACAGTTCATCTTTTAGACATATCTTTTCCCATTTATATTCACTCTTTTTTTGTTGTTGTTAATCCTCCCCTAAGGATATTTTCCCATTAGTTTTTAGAGGCAGTGGAAGGAAGGGGGAGAGAAACATCAATGTGAGAGAGACACATCAATTAGTTCCCTCCCACACTCACCTAACTGGGGCAGGGGGCGGGGACAGGATTGAACCTGCAACCCTAGAACGTGGTTCTGCAGAGTGAGTATAGTGACCCTAGAGGAGGCAATGGCCTTGAGGCTATATGCAAAAAGTTATTGTAATGATGACTATGGGATTTAATTGGGTAAATAAGGGAAATAGCAGATGAGGGAGCTAAAGCATGGTGATTGGTTAGTAGGATCAACTAAGTTCGAGGTCCCTTTGGAGTTTGAAACAAGGTACTAGGGAAAGTGAGCAGAAAATAGGTGATGATTGAGGACAGGAGTACTTGAAATTAGTATTATGGAGGGCTTTCAGTTAGAGTAACAACGAAGTCTGTTGTAACCATGGAAATGAGAGACAGAGTTAATAGAGAAGGTCAAGGAATCAAGAGTCCAAAGTATATTAGTTTTATGTTATTGCTATTACTACAATGTAGTGGTTTAAAACAGCACACACCCTAGCTGGGTATCTCAGTTGGTTAGAGCAACATCTAGATATACCAAGGTTGCTGGTTCGATCCCTGGTCCTGGCACATACAAGAGTCAACCAATGAATACATAAATGGGTGAAATAACCAATTCATGTTTCTCTTTCTTTCCTTTCCTCCTGCTCTCTAAAATCAATAAGTAAAAAATTAAAAAAAAAATAACAGCACAAAAATTTATTCTCACAGTTCTGGAGGCCAGAAGTCCGAAATTAGTCTTTTAGGGCTAAAGTCAATGTGTTCACAAGGCTTGTTCCTTCTGGAGGCTCCAAGGGAGAATGTATTCCTTATACCAGTGATGGCGAACCTATGACACGCGTGTCAGCACTGACACGCATAGCCATTTCTGATGACACGCGGCCGCTGAGGCGGCCGCATGCTGAGGATGAAACATTTGCTGCTCCTGAGGATGAAACATTTGCGACTAGAGTCTTGGAGTTAGACCCTAACTCCAAGACTCCGTTCCCAAGTTATGCTCAGTTTTTTGGCGAAGTTTGACACACCAAGCTCAAAAGGTTGCCCATCACTGCCTTATACCATTCAACTGGCCACATCACTCCAGTCAGTGCTTGCTTGGCCCATTCTCACATGGCCTTCTTGCCTCTGATGTTCTTGCCTTTCTCTTATAAGGGCCCTTGTGATTACATTTGGGGCTTACCTAGATAATCCACAATAATCTCCTCATCTCAGGATCTTTAATTTAATTATATCTGCACAATTCCTTTGGCCGTGTAAAGTGACATTCACAGATTCTGGGAACTAGGGCAGGGACATCTTTGGGGGAGGGGCATTATTCTTTCTACCACATTGGGCTTTTGAAAGAGTAGCTGTGGGGTCATTGCATTCATCAGAATTATGAAGGAGTAGCATTGGTGAGAGTAAAAGTGAAGCAGAAGTAAAGAATCTTAAAGGGATGAGTGGGAATGACTGAAGTTTCAGCTAAGGACTACAACAGCTTTCGATTTGCTATCGGCCACTATCAGGAAAATGGAAGTTAGAATATCCTTAAGGAGAGAGAATGGTCTGTAACAGTCAGTGAAAAACAGAAAAAACTACCTCACCTCCAAGTCCAATGATAGGAGACATTTGAAAAGATTACAAGGGAAGTAGGATTCTCAGGGAAGACAGCTTTCTGTTAAAGCAAAAAAGTGAAGGGAATATTCAATGACTGCATTTCAGAAAACCCAGTGGAAGATGCAGGGGGAGAAAGAAGCTGTCAGAAAATGAGATACATAGAGCTATTGGGAAACCAGCGCTTCCTGTAGTAGCTGATATAAACAAGACAGATGGTCTCAAGACACATAATGGTGGTGGAACTGTGAGTGACGGCATAGGGAGGTGGGAGACCTTGGCAGAGTACACAGTGTTCTGGGCCCCCACTTAACATTGTTAGATAGAGGCCAGTACAGGGTTATCCTCACTCAAAGCATGTACCAGTGGAATAAGGAAAGCTCAGAACCAATCATACTGGAAAAACTGGGAGTTGAAGAGAAGGGCATAGAAAATGAGACATTTTCATGTTAGTTTGCAAAATAGAAGTAAGTATTTCTGTTTACTTATTTGTTCCTGATACTCTGGCTATGGCAGAGACTAAGTTGCCCATTCAGTTTTATGCTGAAGCTAAGAAAGCTTTCCATAGCTTTGGAATTGTGTTATAGGGGCACAAACTAGGGAATTGTGTTACAGGGGCAGAGTAGAGTGAGGATTAAGTAATTTACCTTAAGGTGTCACAGGCAGAATTAGTATACATATTGTCTGACTTTTGGACTGGAGTTCTCTCTGTTATTTTAATTTTTTGTCATGAAATAAATTACAGATGGAATTGCTCTTTCTACACTTAAGTAGAAAAAAATAAGCCATTAAAAATAGTGTATATTTGCAAATACGTTTTTTACTTAGAGAAAGATAGTAATTTTAAAAAGAAATGGAAGAAATCACAAATGAGAACAATAATAGTTTGATCACAAAAATTTGAATTTCTCTCAGGAAATATGAATAAAATTCACAGGCAAGCAAACTAGTTTTTAAAAGCTGTCATATGAAAAATGGTTTACATTGTTGCTGCATATAGAGCTTATACAAATACAACAAAAACAATAGAACAACAATAAAATAAATTGACTTGCCTAGGACAGAAAAATATGCTAATAGAAAGATAGTAAAATGGCATATTCACTTACCAAATTAGTAAATGTTTTATAAAAAGACCATATACCTCAGTATTGATACACTGAGATATTTTTATATCTGTTCATAGGAGGAAGATAAATAAGTTTGGCCCAAGGGATCAAGAACACAGAGAGTTTATGTACCTCTTAAGCCAATAATATAACATTTAGGAATTTATTCTAAAGAAATAAATAGAAAACCAAATAAAGCTTTATACCTGATAATCACCACATTTACAAAAAAAACTTGCAGAGTCCAACATTCAAGGAATGGTTAAGCAAATTGGTGCACCCATGTGGTTGTCATTAGACCTGGTCACTGACATTTCACTTCTATCTCTGGCACATAGTAAAAATGTACTTTCTTGCTTGCTCCATGCAGTTAGTTGTGGCCATGTGACTTAAGTGGAACAAGAAAATGGAGCACAAACAGAGCCTTTAAGAGCCTTTAAGGCATGTTGTCTGCTCAAGAAACAGATCTTTGCTGTTTGAAGCCACAGAGATTTTAGGATTTCTGTCATTGCATCATAATTCAGCATATCCTAACTAACATAGTTCATATGGTGAAATAATATACATCTATTAATGTTTACAAAGAATTCCTAAAATCAGGTTAGTGGAAAACAGATATAAAATTATAGTGTGATTGCATCTTCTGAAAACAGACTGAAGAGAACTTTTAACATATTAACAAACTTGAGGCCCAGCACACGATGATCAGGGCCATCTTCCCCAGCTGCCTGCAGCCGGCCCCGCCCAACACCGCCACCCATCCCGGTTCCCCATTTGCCATCAGGCGGTCAGAGCCTGACTGCCAGGGGAAGGGACCAAGAGGTCGGCCGTTCCCGCCCGCTCGTGGGCCCGGCCCCGCCGCGGGTTGCCCTCTGTGTGTGAGGAGACTGGTAGGGCAGGGGCCTTGGCCTGGCACCACCCACATCCCCTGCTACCCACCCCTAATTCCCCGCTCGCCATCGGGCGATCGGAGCCTGCCAGCTGGGGAAAGGAACCAAGAGGTGGTCAGTGCGCCTCATAGTGACTGGTAAGTGGGCGTTCTGGTTGTTCACCATTAGGGTCAATTTGCATATTACCCTTTTATTAGGATAGAGGCCCAGTGCACAGGTGGGGGCTGGCCTGCCTGACCTAATGGGGGCCTGGATCGGGGTGGGAGTCCCCGCCTTGGGGGGGCCGGCCAGGGCAAGAGGCTGCAGGCGGTTTGCAGATCAGCCATGCCCCCGATCGGGGTGGGGGTCCCCTCTGGGGGGTGGGCCCGGCCAGGCAAGGAGCTGTGTTCATTTTGGTCTCTGGTCGTTCTGGTCATTCTGCCATTTCGGTTGCTAGGTTTTTATTATATAGGATATTTGTCACACAGTTCTGAGTTAGGGGTGAGTTTCATTTTCCTTTTAATATTTTTTATTATATTCCAATTTTCAATAATAATCATGTATTCTTTATAAAATCAGAAGGGTAAGCATGTACACACACATACACAAACACCTTCAGTTGGCTTCCAATAACACGGGCAGTTAATTCTTTGTGTATCATTTCAAAATTAAAGATAATTGAAATGAAATTACAATGATCATACGGGCCCTTTATTTACCTGGGCAGCCCCAATCAGGATGAAGGATCAGGGCTACACTTAAATTCAGAGTAGAAATTCTCTCTCCGTGGCTTTAGCTCTGGACATAAATTCATTTCTCCCCCCAGCCCCCACCCCTTTTTGAAGGTTAAGAATGCAAAATCTCTTGCCTCAGGAAAGATGCACCCTAAAAACTATGGTTTTTAAATTGATAACCAGGCTCTATAGAACACGGAGCAGTTTTTCATTGCAGAGCACTGTGAAGAAGTACCTTGGTGGAGAACATTAAAGAAGGAGAATATCCTTTACCTGGATAAAACTTTTACATATATTAATAACTGAAAATGAATAAACTGATTTGAAACTGAGTATGTAATGTGAGTCCCTTACTTTCCCAAATCATGTTGAAGTCTCACATGTCTTTTACTAAGATTAAATTCAGTTCTCCATGAAATGTAGCTTAGACTTTGTTCATTTTTATTCATAAACAATTTCCAAGGGCTTGTATTACTGTGGGCCAGGAATGATGTGTTGCTATTTTATGCAGAGTAGACAGTATGCTTGACACTTATCTACATGCCAAGATGTGGCCTCCCCTTCACCCCTTAGAGTGTCTTCCCAGGCCCCATTCGGTACTCACATTCCCTCCTCTTGCTCCAAAATCCTGTCCAAGAACCCTGTTGTCTTATCCCTAATTCTTACTAAGGTTCTGATCCCATTTTTCAATATTAAACAGGACTGCCGAGACCGGTTTGGCTCAGTGGATAGAGCATCGGCCTGCGGACTCAAGGGTCCCGGGTTCGATTCCGGTCGGAGGCATGTGCCTTGTTTGCGGGCACATCCCCGGTGTGGGGTGTGCAGGAGGCAGCTGATCGATGTTTCTCTCTCATCGATGTTTCTAGCTCTCTATCCCTCTTTCTTCCTCTCTGTAAAAAATCAATAAAATATATTTTAAAAAAAACGATCAATTCAATATTAAACAGGACTACTGATAACCCTATGGTTGTACATA
The DNA here is from genome assembly GCF_027574615.1 of Eptesicus fuscus. Lineage (NCBI taxonomy): Eukaryota > Metazoa > Chordata > Mammalia > Chiroptera > Vespertilionidae > Eptesicus > Eptesicus fuscus. The sequence goes on along the minus strand of NC_072480.1, from coordinate 8,249,679 downwards.
TCTTTGTACACTTGACTGTTTTAAACTCCTAAGAGTGGAACTGCTTGGGCTAAAAGCTATGCACCATTAATATTCCAATACACACTGCAAAATTAAAATCCAGAGTTGTCCTGTGACAACCTTGATTTTTTATGTGACTTTTAATTTTTTCCATTCTGATAGACCACAAGCGCTGTAGCTCATTTTTGCTTGCAGCTTTTGGTACTTTACCATCTATATGGGAGGTAGGGGATGAACTGCCTGTTGTTGTCATTTTCCCATATTTTATGTTACTAGTACATTGTTATGTTATAGTCCCATGTTTTTTGTTATTGATTTTTATAGGGATGTTAGCCATTTATGATTTTTAATATTCAGATGGTTCTATTTTTGTTAGTTTGCTTGATGGTAGTAGTGATTATATTTAGTTAAATCTGTCAGACTTTCAGTTTCCTGCCATGCTTAAAAGGAAACTCCTAACCTAAAAATATTTAAAGTTTTGCCATGTTTTCTTCTAGTACTTTTATGGTTTTATTTTTAACTTGTATGTCTTGATCATTTAAGTTCATGGTGGTATAAGTTGTGAGATTTAGAACCAGCTTTAGTTTTTCTAAGTTGGTTTTTGAATAACCCATTTTTCTTCACTGATCCAAAAATGTCTCCTTTTGTGAGATGATAAGTTTTCATATGCAACAAGATTTGTTTCTAAGCTTTCCATTACAGGGATTCTTGCCCAGGCTGCATAATCATTTGTTGATTATTGGTTATTTTTTAATGCAGATGCATGCATTTGCTCCACTATTTCATTTATCTCCTTATTCCTATCACGCTGCCTATATTTAGAATGTTCTTAAAAGTCCCTCATGCATCTTGTTAAATGTATTCATTATTATTATTATTATTATTATTATTATTATTATTATTATTGCTGTTGTGAATGGGATATACTGTATATCCCTCCTTTTTTTCTAGCTGATTATCATTGGTACATAGAAAGAACATTAGTTTGTTAATTTTGGTGGCTAGCATTTTTAATATACACTTACTGTATTTGATATTCATCAGATTTAAGGGATTTCCAGACATTTATATATTTATATACTACACATATATATCATATATCTCACAACATATATACTTAATATTTTCCAGCCCCTTTCCAATGTTTATGTGTTTCCATGTCTTCAATTGGTCCAGTGGCTTGAACTTTGAGATCCTTGTTTTTTCTGGTTTGACCTATAATTTGAAAGAGGGCTATATGGGTGTTTGAGAAAAGAGAACATTCCAGATCTCCAGAATCAAATGACCAAGGTTGAGTCTTAAGTATCAGATCTTTATCTGTAAGATGGTGATATCTAACCCATAGGGTTATAGTGAGGATTAAATGAAATATATGTATGTCAAAAGCCCCTGCACATAGTAAACATAAAACAAGTGATAAGTATTACTATTGTTGTCAGCATAATGATTATTGAAAGGAGGAATTTAAATGATAAAAACAGTGTGTGGGAAATAAAACTTTATCAGTTGCATATAAAATTGTAAGAGCAGGAAAAGCAAATGAATTCATTAAAATAGATCAGAATCTCTCTTATGTTTAGCATTAATTTGTGTGGCTTTTGAAGGTGATCCCTGCTCCTGAAGGATAGCCATTCTCTAGGCCACCAGAGGTCCCCTTAATAATGCACGGCTAGTTACTTAAATACAATTGTGATCGATTTGTGACTTCTCACTGCTTTCCATGGCTGTATGTTGTTATGAATGTAGTAGAATAGTTTTCCTTAGTGTCTTTTACACATCTTGTTTTGTATTGCATATTTTCAATAATTGTCAAAGTGAGCACCCCATTAGTTGTTTTTTTGATTTCCATTTTCTTAGGATTCTTAACCTAGTGATGATGCAGTCATTCACATGTGTATATTTTTCTGTGTCTCAGAGAAGCTTTGAAATAACTTTCTGATTTATGGAGAGTGAAAAGTGAACCAAACTTTCAAAGAACATTTAGAAAAATGCAGACACTTAAAAGCCAAAATGAAACAATATTTGAAATGATTTACACAATTTCAGCAGTAACTTTTTTTCACTTAAGCCAAAGTACAGTCTAAACAACCTTTCATGGTGCTAAGTCCTTTAAATGAAAGCAATGGAAGTCTATAAATCAAGTGATAGTTTACATTTATTTGAGAACCACTTTTCTAACTCGGTTTTCCTCTTAAAACTTAGTATACCCTCTAAAATGTTTAGCCAATTCTATATTGACTTTAAAGCGAATAAAGAAGTAAGATTTTAAAAGAAGATTTTGGAGAATAATATACAGCCACCACTTAGTTTAACAAAGCTGAAGTTTAACAAAGCTGAAAGTAATACTAGATGCTGCTGAGCTGGCTTATTTGAAATAAAAGAATTTAGTTATAAATTGATTTGTCTCAGTAGTGACTGAGTAACAGACACAGTCACCATGATAGGTTAATCTCAAATTAGCTTATTGCCACTGATCCTAGGACTCCACAAAACACTCTGTTCCTAATTATTTTTAATAACCTCTTATTTTGAAATAATTTATTTCTAAGTTGCAAAAATAGTTCTCATGCACCCTTCACCCAGCTTCCCCAATGAAAGTATCCTATCTAATAAAGAGGGAATATGCTAATTGACCATCACTCTGTCACAAAGATGGCTGCACCCACAGCTGAGGCCAAGTTCCCATAAGGAGACTTAAGGAGCAATAAGCAGGGACCTGAGGCTATGTCCTCCCCCGCCCCTGTGGGGCTTGACAGGGGACCTCAGGCCACACCCCGACCCAGCAGGGCTTGACGGGGAACCTCAAGGTGCACCCCCAATGCTGGGTCGGAGGAATTCAGGCCGCGCCCCTGCCCAGTGGGGCTTGACAGGGTACCTGAGGCTGCACCCCCCTGCCGGTGGGGTTTGACGGGGGACCTGAGGCTGTTCCCCCCTCCCAGTGCTGGGCTGGAGGACCTGAGGCTGCGCCCCCCCCCACCTGGTGGGGCTTGACAGGGGACCTCAGGCCATGCCCCCCACCCTAGTCTGGGCTGGGGGACCTCAGGCCACACCCTCCCTTGTCCTGGCGCCAGGCCAGGGGACCTGAGGCTATGTCCCCTGCCCTGCAGGGCTTGAGAAGGGTGAGACTGGCCAGGTCTGGATCTAGCCCAATGGGGGGGGCGGGCCGGCCAGGTCTGGGTCTCATGCGATTTTGAGGTGCATGTGGGTGGGCGGGGACTTGAGTCTGGGTCCCGTGGTGCGCCCCAGACTCTGACAGGAGGAAGGTTTTCATATACATTTTACTAATTTTCTTTCATCTCTGACACTTCTATTATAGAGAAAGGGCAAATAGTAACATTAAATTATTTCCTCTAATTAATCCCCTTTTAATGTGCACCAGGCACTAGTCATACATAACCATAGATAATCATCACAATACTATTTTGAACATTGGAAATGAACATTGGTACAATACTATAAACTCAGTAATCTGAACTGTTTTTACATCCTCTATTTCCTCATTGTGATTACTTTTGAAAAGTATTGTCTTTTATTTTCCAGGGTGGTATATCTCAAATGGTTAGCTAAAACTGGCTCATAAGTTATATCTACAATTCTTTTGTTCTGTTTAGATAATGACCAGATTTCAGGGGCATAATGAATGCAGAATCCGTACAGAATAGCAGATCATTTGAGAGCCTGCATTCTGATTATGACAGTGTTAGAAAAACACAGATATTTTTAAATGCTGAATGTAGACAGCCACAGAAGCTACTATTGTCTTCAGAATCTACTTGCCCTGACAGGTGAACTCTAGAATATGCTATGAGAACAGCCATCTTAAGCTTTTTCATAATCATTGTTATACCCTTGGCTTCTCTCTCTACTTATAGTAGCATTGATTTTCTTATCTGTGTCCTTGGACTTTTAATTTGTTGACTTTCAAGCATTTTGAACCAAACCCACAGTAAGAAATGCTTTACCTTATGTTCTGTTATACAATGTGTATATGTACATTTAGGGGCATGTGTCTAAAACGGAAACACACATAAGTACCAGACTAAAAGTTACCCTACTATATGCAGTATATTTCTATGGTTTCCTCTTTTAAAAAAAAATGCTGGTCACAGCCTACATATTAATTTCACAATCCACCGTTTGAAAAACACCATGGTAACTTACCTTGTCTCATGTTTTGCTTATTCTACCCTCCTTCCAAAAATCAGCCTTAAAACCTTATCAGGTTAGAGATGTTTTTATAACTAAATTATTAGAAATAAAACTACAGCTCCTATTGAAATCCACTATTACCTTTTCTCCTCATGTGTGTTAATTTATTTGACAGGCATTGTCTTTTAGGAAAGATGGATATGTGTATATGTAAGATAGTGTGAAAATGACATAGTGCAGTGCTGTGATTACTCCATTGTAGATAGAAAAGTGTTCAATTTTGCCTCATGGAGTCAGAAATGACATTTTATCTGGGCTTACTTCTGATTCAGATTTTACCACAGCTTATGCTAGTATAGGGGGGAAGGAAGGAGGGACAAGTGAAGTATGATAGAAGTGGTCTGAGAATATATTAGTCTAGAGTTGCTTGATGGTGGAGAGCTTGGTATGGGAGGAAGGGCTGTTGTTCAGGGGTTGAAAATGAGATGAGAATTAAATAGTAAAGAGTACTTTATATCTGCACAGAAACCTATGCTTGATCCTGGAGGGAATGGGAATATCTTAGAGGCAGAAGGTTTGTAAGCAGAGTAGTGACACGAACAGATAAAAGCTGTAGGGGAAAAGTTAAGGTTCAATATGGAGGATGAGTTGGAAGATACAGAGATTAAAGGCAGGGAGAAAAGAATCTATTTAAGTAATAGATGAACACAAATATAAAAATATAGTGATTTTTACCATGCAATTAAAAACATCAGTTTTTTTTGCAAATACTACCTGCTTGATCATTTTGATAGTATTTTATTCTCTCCTATCTCAGCAGTGTGGTCACAATTTTTTAAAGTATATTTTATCCAGCATTTTAGTTTCATTCTGAAAGGTTGTTTGAAGTATCCAACCCATTATGCTGCACAACTTAACTCCTTCCATCCAATTTCTCTGTTCTTGCCTTCAGTTATTCCTATTATGTTTTTGCTTTATGTTCTATTCTGAGAGATGGCCTTGATTTTTTTCTTATTCCTACTCTTCTTGCAGTTTTGGGATTGGTTAATTTTAGATTTGCTTTTTGCTTTTCACAATTATATTTTTATTGCCAGTAGCTGCTTTTTCTTTTCCATAGCATCTTGATCTTGTTTAATCGATGCAACATTTCTGCTTACAAAAAATACATATGCACATAGATCCTGCCCTAAAGATTTTACAATCTAGTCAAAAGATGATGAGGGTCTAAATTGGACATTGATAGTAAGTGTGTACATAAGGGGGAAAAGTACAAGAAATATATTGAGATAAAATTATCTGGTCATGAAAATTGATTGAAAGTAACTAGGGTTAAGAAATCAAGGGTCAGTGCTGATAAAAATCATCTAGGAAAAAGCCTTGGCTAACATTGTAGTGGTAAAAGACTTAAAGCTTTCCCCTAAGATAGGAATAAGACAACATTTTCTGCCAACACCACTTCATTAAATATTATACTATAGTTTTTAACTAGAGCAGTTAGGTAAGAAAAAGAAATAGCAAATCAGTGTTATCCCTATTGCAGATGACTTGATCTTGTGTATCCTCCTATATAATAAAGAGCTAATATGCTAATTAGACCAAACAGCAGAATGACTCTCTGGACAACCTTCTGGATGAAGCCGGGACTGCAAGGGGCTGCAAGGGCCCTGCTGCAAGGGGATGCGAGGGCCAGCCGGGGCTGGGAGGGCCGATCCCCTTGCACGAATTTTGTGCATCAGGCCTCTAGTAGAAAATAAATAAACAACAACAAACAAACAAAAAGCAAAAAAAAAACTCAGGAGAAGGGAGACAGATTCATTTTGCCTTCACCATGCCATCCCCCAAGCTGGTAGTACTCAGTGCCTGAAGGTAACTTCCCAGCTGTACAGAATTCACCTCGCTCGGGAAGGAAGAGCAGGGTGCATGATCAGCTTCCTCAGCCTTTCAGGATACCGTGCCAAGGTGCCACTTGGGTTTCACCTGCCCTAGACTGGCAAAGCTGAGATATGTAGACATGGCTAGGAACAAGGAAGAAAAGGAGGGGAACCGATAGCAGCGGAGCACTCATGGGTCAAAGTGGCCTACTCTACAGACCTGTCCAGCACAGCCATGGACCCTCTGCAGCTTTCACCAGCATTTGCCTCACTCCACAGCTTTTTGTATTTGCTGACACCAGTCGCCTGAGTCCCTCCTTGCTCCTTCCCATTTCCTCTAACGCTGAAGCCTGGGAACTGCACCAGGTCAGGCCTCTGCGGCACATAAGCAAAAGGCACCAGCCTAGACAACCATGGCTCACCTCCAATGCTGTGTGCACACTCAGGCTAGCCCCTTGAGCTGTGCACTGGCACACTGCACCACTGGCCTGATGCCTGACACGGGGCTCCACTATGTGCACAAGTCCAGGGGGAGACTGTGTCAGCATGGGAGAGGGCACCAACAGCCAGGGCCCCTATAGGTTCTTGCGGGCCCATATCAGGTCTTTTTTTGTCATAGGCCTGCACCACCAACCAAACTCACTTGCAGCTAGTCCCTTCGTGTTGTGTACCCTGGACCAGTCTCCATTACAGTGCATATGCCTGGTCAGGAGGAGACTGTATAGCAAATGGGACAGCATGCCCACAGCCAGGACACCCACATATGCTGCCGGTGAGCCCATAGGTGGCTCAGGCCCTTGCTGCTTACCCTCCCTCCCACCACTACTTGTGTGTCTGCTTCCCCTGCCATTACACAGCTGGTCCCTGCAGCCAAGTGTGCACACCACCGACTCGAGCCACCACCACCTGCTCCCTAGCTGCTGGACGTGGAGGCACCACGGAGGACTGCCAACAGCCCTTGCAGCCACTGCAGATCCCATTCTGTGCTTCCAAGGACCATGCAGTTGTCAGTGCTATGGATCCTAGTAGCCTGAAACCAAAAGGTGTCAACGCCCTCCCCTACCACTCCCGCCCTAGACCTGATGTCACCGCATGTCCCAAACTTGGGATCACAATATGCTCAAATATGCCCCCAGCCATAAGTGAAAGTCTCTCTTACCAAAGTCTTCCATAAAATATAGAGGTGACTGCTTCTTTAAATGCCCACACACTTATTCAAGGTTAGAGGGATCATGAAGAATCAGGGAAATATGACTTGGCCAAATTATAAACCTCTCAAAGAACACTATCAAAAAAGTGAAATAATTCACAAAATGGGAAGGTAGATACCTGTACGCACAGGAAGAGATGCTCAACATTATTAGTCTTTAGGGAAATGCAAATCAGTACTACAGTGAGATTCTACTTTACTCCCACTGGGATAGATATAATAAAAAAGACAATAAATGTTGGCATGGATGTGAAGACATTGAAACCTTCTTATACTTCTGGTGGGAATGTAAGATGGTATAACAGCTTTGGAAAACAGTTTTGCAGTTTCTCCAAAAGTTAAACGGAATTACTATATGTCCTAGCAATTTCATTCCTAGGTATATACTCAATAGAACTTAAAATATATGCTACCCTAAAATTTGTACATGAATGTTAGTAGTATTAGTAAAATAAATAAATAAATAAATGTTTCATGTCCATCCAATCGAATATTATTTACCCATAAAAAGAAATCAAATATTGACTCATGCTACAACAGGAATTACCCTTATGTTAAGTGAAAGAAGCCAAACACAAAAAATCAACTATTGTATGATTCTATTTATTTGAAATGTCCAGAATAGGCAAATGTATGTCATCTAATAAGCAGATTAGTGGTTATCAGGCCAGAGGAAAGGAGGGCGTGCAGTGACTGCTAATGGGTAGGAGATTCCTCTTGGGGATGATGGAAATGTTATGGAATAAGATAAGGCTTGATGGTTGCACAGTTTTGTAAATATACTAAAAGTCACTGAATTATACATTTTTAAAGGGTGAATTTTGTGGTATGTGAATTTTATCTGATTTTTTCTTTTTAAAGAATAAATGATGACATGCCTTGGAGAAGGAAGGGCATGATGGGTCACAACTGATGGGCTCTCTACTGCTTTGCATGAAGGAGGAGATTGAATTGCTGTACAAGTTAGAGATCAACTTACCTCAAAAGAGTGTTCTGGCTATAAGATTGAACTTAGTAATGTATACATTTAGAAGGCAATACAAGCCCTTTAGTTCCTGTCAGTCTTAACAAGCCATCACTCAAGGCTGACCCTTTTGAAGATTATGCCCTCAACTTTCAACTTAAGAGATATGAGAATAAGAAGGCATATACTGTATATAGCTCCTATTATTACAACTAGAGGCCCGGTGCACGAAATACATGCACTTGGGAGGTGGAGGGGGTTCCCTCATCCCAGCTTGTGCCCTCTTGCAGGCCGGGAGCCCTGAGGGGATATCCAGCAGTCCGACATCCTTATCACTGCCAAGGAGGCAGAAGAGGCTCCCGCCACTGCTGCTGTGCTCGCCAGCTGGAAGCCCGGCTTCTAGCTGAGTTGTGCTGCCTCTGTGGGATCAGGCCGAAACTGGCTCTCCAACATCCCCCGAGGGGTCCCAGTTTGCGAGAGGGCACAGGCCAGGCCAAGGGACCCCACCAATGCATGATTGGGGGCAGGGAGAAATATGGGAGGTTGGCCAGCTGGGGAGGGACTGCAGGAGCGCTCCAGGGCATGTCTGACCCATCTTGCTCAGTCCTGATCAGCTGGACCCCAGCAGCAAGCTAACTTACCGGTCGGAGCGTCTGCCCCTTGGTGGTCAGTGCACGTCATAGCGAGCGGTTGAGCAACCTTAGCATATCATTAGCATATTACACTTTCATTGGTTGAGCAGCCGATCAGTCAACTGGACACTTAGCATATTAGGCTTTTATTATATAGGATACTAGAGGCCCAGCACGCAAAATCGTGCAAGACCAGGAGTCCCGCTGGCGCTGCGGGACACAGAGCAGATTCCCGCCCGCCGGTGCCACGGGACCCATCAATGCACCTCCTGGTGAGTCCGGTCATTGGTTGTTATGGCCACGGGCTTTTTATATATATAGATTGCAAAATAATGCAATTTGATACTATATTTATATAAAGAGTTGTACTAATATTTAGGTGTTGCATTTTATAGTGACTACAAATTTTAACTAATGGTGTTATGTTTAACACTTTGAATTATGAGAATATGTACTCTTTGGCGTTACCCAGGTTTCCCAGATGTTTCAACCATAACTATAGCAGTTTCTCTTTTTGTAAGAAATGGCTAAAAGCTGTTGTATCAGGAATTTTGGAAATTCTTCAGACGAGATAATCAGGAAAGACTAATGACATGTTGACAGAAAGCAGGCAACCCTAGTAATTTCAGTGGATCAGTCACGCATTTTATTTTTGTCAGTTACTCTGTACGAAATACAGGTAGTAACATGACCTGCAGATGACATACTATCACAAGCCCTAGGCTACACTTCAGAATAGGCCATTACTTAATAAACTTCTGGAATGCCTTCACAGTATTACACCAAGGGCAGGGAGGCAGTTATTATGTATTTCTGGAGGTGACGGTGTTTTATACCATCTTTATTAATTCAATTTTATCTTACCTTAATAAGACATATTTCCTAATTGCATGTGTATAACTTTTGTACAACTTAGAAAGCATAAATGAAAGTTAATGGAATGTACTTTTTAATGTTATGGAGAGATCTTGTGCCATGTGAATTAGAAAATAGTTTGAAAGTAGCAGCTATTTTTAGACCAATGAAGTTTTGTAATATCATTTAAAGTTATTAGGTAAGTGTTAATAGGTAAAAGTCAGGTAAATGAAGATATTATTGTGCAGACACCAAATTTCAGGGATAAAATAATATGAATACTAGAGTCATGCATTCTTCAGTATTACCAGTGTACCTTAGCCCAATTCTATGAGAACTTAATAAAAGTTAGTAACAATTTTAATTTTTTTTATCACCTGAGAAATTCAGGTGTGTGTTGTATATAGTCAGTAGATTAGTTATTTTTATCTATTTGTTGACATATTTATAATTTTAGTGATTATTGAAACTAGTTAAGTTTAGAAAAAGAATTTGGACTTTTAGATGTCAATTGTATCTAAGTTATAGTAATTTGATTCTAGTTTTTCTACTCTTTTTTATCATCTTTTATGAATATTTATTGAGCACACTGTTATAGGCACATGATATAAAGAGGTACATGTTCTTTTCCCAGGTTGTGTGAGAAAGGGGTCCATTTTTCTTATTTGGCATGTGGCTGTCCAGATTTCCCAATACCATTTATTTAAGAAACTATCCTTTCCCCCATTAACTATTTTGGCTACCCTGTCATAAATTATTTGACCCTATATGTGTCATTTATTTCTGGGCTCTGTTCTGTTCCATTGATCTGTGTGTCTGTTTTTATGCCAATACCGTACTATTTTGATTACTATCACCTTGTAGTAGAGTTTAAAATAAGGAAGCATGATGCCTTCAGTTTTGTCCTTTTTCTCAAGATCGCTTTGGCTAGTCAGGGTCTTTTATGGTTCCATACAAATTTTAGGATTATTTTAAATTTTGTGGAAATACCATTGGAATTTTGATAGTGATTGCATTGAATCTATAGATGGTTTTGGATGCTATGGACATTTTAAAATATTAATTCTTCCAATCCATTAACATGGTATCTTTCCAATTGTAGCTTCTTAATTTCTTTCATCAATGTCTTATATATCAGTATTTCAGTGTACAGATTAAATTACCGCCTTGATTAAATTTATTCCTAAGTATTCTTTTTGATGCTTTTGAAATTGGTTTATTTTCTTAATTTTTCTTTCTGATAGTTCATTGTTGATATATAGAAATGCAGCTGAGTTTTGTGTATTAGTTTTTATCTCCTACAACTTACTAAAATAGTTTATTAGTCCTAAGAGTTTTGTTGTAGAGTCTTTGTGGCTAGGACTTCCAGTACTATGTTGTTTAAAATGGTGAGAATGGGCCCTCCTGTCTTATTCCTGATCTTAAAGGAAAAGCTTTCAGTTTTTTGATCATTGAGTATGATGTTAGTTGTGAACTTGTTATATGGCCTTTATTATATTGAACTACGTTCCCTCTATACCCAGTTTGTTGAGTTTTTATCATGAAAGGATATGGAGTTTTGTCAAATGCTTTTTTGTTTCTATGGAGATGGTTATATATTTTTATCTTTTGTTTTGATAAAGTGGTGTATCACAAAAAATGATTTGGGGATGCTGAACTATTCTTGCATCCCTAGAATAAATCCTACATAATAGTGGTGTATAAGGATTTTTGCATCTATATTCAGTAGGGATATTGGCCTGTAAGTTTCTTTTTTTGTACTCTCCTTGTCTGGCTACAGTATCAAGGTAATACTGGCCTCATAAAAAGAGTTTGGTTCCCTTTTCTTCTGTTTTTCGGGAAAGTTTGAAAAGGGTTGGTAGAAGTTTTTATTTAAATGTTTGGTAGAATTCACCAGTGAAGCCATCTAGTTCTGAGCTTTTATTTGTTGAAATAGTTTTGACTACTAATTCAATCTCCTTACTAGTAGTAATTGGTCTGTTCAGGTTTTCTATTTCTTCATGATTCAGTCTTGGTAGGTTTTATGTTTCTAGAAAAATGTATTCAGACAGGAGACAAAATGGCGGCGGAATAGACAGACGTGTCCTGAGCCTTGTCCTGGAGCAAATAGAGTGAGCGGCTGAAACAAGTGGAATTCAGCCAGAATTGGGGAAGGAGACACAGCTGGTGAGACAGTTTGCAGCCGGGAAGGGCAGAGTTCCCTTGATAAAGGTGAAATCAAGGATCTAGGCAAGAGAGTCTGCCGGACCTCTGTGCCCAGAGGGTCAGGGAGAAACTACAGGGCGCTAAGCCGCATCCCTGAGGACAGGCAAAGCGTCTGACTGTGAAAAAAAAAGGGACCATGGGACTACAGGAGGTAGGGGATTTGGGACCTTGGAGTCTGGATTTTGGATCTGAACTCAGAGGCAACCCTGAAGGGCTGTCCAGACCGCGCAGTGCCGGCAAGAGAGGAGCTTGCAGAGACGCAGTCCCTCCTCGTGCTGGGGCCTGTGCCTTTCTCCACTGAACCTAGTTCGTAGGACCTTTCGGGTACAGACACTTACCCATGGCTGAGGTGCGGGAGAAGGTGTGGACTTGTGGAATCTGGGGAGAGTAGGCAGCGGTCCAAGAGAGGTGGTAGCGAGTCTGATGCTGAGTCATATCTAAGCCCCGGTCGGTTGCCATTTTCTCCTGAGAGATAGCCCCTCCCTCCAGTCTCCAGGCAACCAATATAGCCACACCCAAATCCCACCCTGAATGATACAAAGGAATCTGAATACTCCCTAAGGTCATAGGAACTAGCCTAAAGAGAAATCTTTAGCCCCAGCAACCGGAAACTGAGAAACAGTACAGGACAGACGACTGGAATCATAAGCCAGACAAAGGAACGACACTCCACTTTTTTCACTTTTATTTTTTTTTTTTTATTATCCCTTTTTTCTTTTTTTTTCTTTTTTTTTCTTCTTTTCTTTGTCTTCCTGTTTTGTTTTGTTTTTGTTGCTTTTTTTTCTATTTCTTTTCGCATTATTTTTCCATTACTATTTTTTATTTGCTATTTTTAATTTTTTATACCATTTTTTGAAATCAATTTTTTTTTGTAAATTCATTATTTTTTCTTCTCATTCTCTTTCTTCTCATCCACTTATTACCTTTCTACTTCCTCAATAATAAATTTAAGTCCTCCCCATATTCATCCAATTCTTAATCTTATTTTCACTATATAAGCTCAGCCTCTACAGATTCTGCCCCAATCCTCTTTGCTGGGTGTGTGGTGTTTGTATTTTTTTTGTTTGTTTGTTTATCTATTGGTTCTGTGGTGTCATATATATATATATATATATATATATATATATATATATATGTTCTCCTTTTTATTTCTTTGTCTTTTATCCCATATCTTTTTCTCTCTCTTTGATAGCATTTGTGCTCTCTTTTCTCTGCCCTATCTCTCTTTTCTCAGGTGGTCACTTATATTGGGGTTATTGGTGTCGTGAGTACATTTATGCTTAGTTCCCTCTGTGTTGTGTCTTCTTGAGGTGAATTTTATCCTGTTTGGCCAAGGGGCTTGAGAGCAAGCCACATAACCAGACACCTGGAGAAGAAACTCCATCCACGAACAGGTCAATAACACCCCAGACCCAACTACAGAGGCAGGAAGAATGCAGCAGTGAGGGAAAGAGCATGAGTGAGTGAGGGAGTAAAAGAGGAGCGTGTGGTCAGGTGTTGTGTGTGTGTGTGTGTGTGTGTGAGAGAGAGAGAGAGAGAGAGAGAGAGAGAGAGAGAGAGAGGCACAGTTAGATCCCACAGGACCTTCAGGGGCAGGCTAATCAGGCTCGCCTAACTAGGCAGCTTCTGCTACCATTGCAACCAGTACTGGAAGGCCAGCTTGTCCTTAGAGGCCTAGCCTTTCTGAAGGGGAGAGCTGCTGTGACTGGGTTCCTAGCCTCAACTCCACCAAGAGTGCCCTCAAATAACACCGGGGACTCTACGGCCACCCCTGCCAGGGACCTGCTACCTAGGCTGTGATCTCACGGTCAGCAAGGCTCCAGCCACCCAGGGCGCAGGCTCCTGTGAGTTTGGAAGCATGCTCCCCTCTGACTGGCCCAACGCTTTAGCCCAGGGCACTGCAACCACATGAACAGCAGACATGTGAGCAGCCTGCTCCTGTCCAAGGAGCAGCAGCCCCGCGAGCAACCCGCCACAGGCCTAAGAGCAGCAGCTTCACGTAGCCTGCCCCTGTCCAAGTAGCAGCAGCTGTGTGAGCAGCCAGTTCCCCCATCTGAGGAGCAGCAAACACGCGAGCAGCTTGCCCCATCCGAGGACCAGTAGCCACTGGAGCAGCCCACCCACTCCTGAAGAGCCACAGCCCCATGCAGCCGGCCCCCCTCTGAGGAGCAGCAGCTACGCGCAGCCCACACCCTACACCTGTCCGAAGAGCAGCAGCTGTGCTGCACGAGCAGCCAGCTGCCTTCCAAGGAGCAGCAGCTATGCAAGCAGCCTGCCCCCTTCCGAGGAGCAGCAGCTGTGTGAGTAGACCATCCCTTTCTGAGGAGCAGCAGCCGCACGAACCGCCTGCCCCCACCCAAGGAGCAGCACCTGTGTAAGCAGCCCACCCTCTTCTGAGGAGCAACAGACTCACGAGCCACCGGCCCACATCCAAAGAGCAGCAGCTGTGTGACCAGCCTACCGCCTTCTGAGGAGCAGCAGCCACACGAATAGCTTCCCCCCATCTGATGAGCAGCAGCCACATAAGCAGACTGCCCACGTCCAAGGAGCAGCAGCCCCTGTGCAGTCCGCACTGATCCGAGAAGCAGCACCCACACGCAGCCTGCACCTGTCCGATGAGAAGGAGCCGGGTGAGTAACCCATCCCTGTCCAAGGAGCATCAACAGCACGAGCAGCTCACTCCCACACGAGGAGCAGCAGCCACATGAGCAGACTTCCCCCTGTCAGAGGAGAAGCAGCTGCACGAGCAACCCGCACCCGTACAAGGAGCAGCAGCCCTGCAAGCAACCTGCCCCTCTCCAAGGAGAGGCGGCATCACGAGTAGCCCATCCCATCTAAAGAACAGCAGCCACATGAGCAGCTGGCCCCCGTCCAAGGAGCAGTGGACACAAGCAACACATCCCTATCCGAGGAGCAGCAACCTCATAATCAGCCAACCCCCGTCCGAGGAACAGCAGCTATTTGAGCAGCCTCCCCCACCAGCAAGAGGAGGTACCACAGCTGCGAACAGCACCCACCAGAGGAGCCGCTGCCAACTGAGAATCAGCTGCTACCATAACCGCCCGAGAAGCGACTGCAGCCAGAGAAGCCACTGCCATCCAAGGAGCACCCCCTGCACAGCTCGACATCTAGATCAGTCGGTGAAACCAAAAATGGGTAGACAAAGTTACCCACAAAGGAAAGAAAAGGAGGAATCACCGGAAAATCAGCTAAGTGAAACAGAGGCATGCAATATGTCAGAAAAAGAATTCAGAATGAGGGTCATAGAGTTCATAATCCGGATGGAAGAAAAAATCAACACCTTATGTAAGAATCAAGAAGAAATGAAGAGTGATATAGCTGCAACAAAAAGCACCATGGAAAGTTTCAACAGTAGACGGAGAAGCAGAGGACCGAATTAGTGAACTAGAAGACAGGGAAGCAAAACACAGCCAAACTGAATTGCAACTGGAGAAAAAAATTAAAAGACAGTAGGAGAGCCTAAGGTAGCTATGGGACATCATGAAATGAAGCAACATACGAATAATAGGGGTGCCAGAACAACAGGAAGAGGAACAAGGGTTAGAAGAACTATTTGAAGAAATAATGTCAGAAAATTTCCCTGATGTGGGAAAGAAAAAAGTCACACAAGCACAGAGAGGCCCAAACAGGATGAACCCGAAAAGATCCACACCAAGACACATCATAATTATGATGGCAAGTATTCAGGACAAAGAAAGAATCTTAAACGTTGCAAGAGAGAGACAGAAAGTTACATACAAGGGAGCTCCCATTAGATTATCAAATGATTTCTCAACAGGAACACATCAGGCCATAAAAGAATGGAAGGAAATTTACAAAGTGATGCAAAGCAAGGGACTGAATCCAAGAATACTCTATCCAGCAAGGTTATCATTCAAAATTGAAGGAAAACAAGGAGCTTCACAGACAAAAAAATGCTAAGGGAGTTTATCACTACCAAGCCAGCAATGCAAGAAATGCAAAAGGGACTGGTGTAAAAAGAAGAAATAAAAAGATAAGAAGGAGCACAGACACAAAAAATAAAATGACTACAAATAAGAACCTTTCAATAATAACTTTAAACGTAAACAGACTAAATGTTCCAATTAAAAGACATTGAGTGGCTGAATGGATAAAAAAAAACATGACCCATATATATGCTGTCTACAAGAGACCCACCTCAGAAAAAGGGACTCATACAGACTGAAAGTGAAGGGATGGAAAAACATCTTTCAGGCAAATGGAAATGAAAAAAAAGCTGGGGTAGCAGTACTTATTTCTGACAAAATAGACCTCAAAGTAAAGGCCATAACAAGATATAAGGAAGGCCACTTCATAATAATAAAGGGATCTATACAACAAGAGGATATAACCCTGATAAACATATATGCACCCAATGCAGGTCCACCCAAATACATAAAAAAACTCCTGGAAGATATCAAGGGAGAGATCGACAACAGTACAATCATAGTAGGGGACTTTAATACACACTGACATCACTGGATAAATCCTCTAGACAAAAAATCATCAAAGAAACAGCAATTCTAAATGACTCACTAGATCAGATGGACCTAAATGACATCTTCAGAGCATTTCACCCCAATATACACGGAATATACATTTTTCTCAAGTGCACATGGGACATTTTCAAAAATAGACCACATATTGGGTCACAAAAAAAATCTCCCCAAATTCAAGAAGATTGAAATCATATCAAGCATTTTCTCAGACCACAATGGCATAATCTATATATATAAAAGCTTAAGTAACAGTTACCACCAAACGACCAGAACGACTGGTTGCTATGATGTGCACTGACGACCACGTGGCAGACGTTCAACACAGGAGCTGTCCCCCTGGTGGTCAGTGTGCTTCCACAGCCAACCTCCCTTGGCCAGCAGCCAGCCAACCTCCTGCAGTCCCTCCCCTTCCCTTCACCACTCTCGCACGAATTCGTGCACCAGGCCTCTAGTATTAGAAATAAACTACAATGAAAACATTCCAAAAAACTCAAACACTTGGAAGCTGAATAGCATGCTATTAAACAATGATTGGGTTATCAATGAGATCAAAGAAGAAATTAAAAATATCCTGGAGACTAATGACAAGAAAAACACAACAATGCAAATACTATGGGACACAATGAAAGCAGTCCTGAAAGGGAAGTTTATAGCTCTACAGGCCTACCTCAAAAAAACAAGAAAAAATGGTAATAAATCATCTAACTCAACAACTCAAAGAATTAGTAAGAGAGCAACAAGAGAAGCCCACAGTGAGCAGAAGGAAGGAAATAATAAAGATCAGAGCAGAAATGAATGACATAGAGGCCAAAAAAACAATACACAAGATCAATAAAACCAAGAGCTGGTTCTTTGAAAGGATAAACAAGATTGATGAACCTCTAGCCAGGCTCACCAAGAATCAAAGAGAAAGGACCCAAATAAAAAAATCTGAAATGAAAGAGGAGAAATAACAACAGACCCCACAGAAATACAAAGGATTATTAAAAAAATACTATGAACAACTCTATTCAAACAAACTAGGCAACCTGGAGGAAATGGACACATTCCTAGAAAAATACAACCTTCCAAAACTTACTCAAGGAAGATACGAAAAATCTGAATAGGCCAATAACTATGGAAGAAATTGAAGCAGTCATCAAAGAGCTTCCAGCAAACAAAAGCCCGGGGCCAGATGGCTTCACAGAGGAGTTTTACCAAACATTCAAGGAAGAACTAAAACCTATCCTCCTCAGACTATTCCACAAAATTCAAGAGGGAGGAACACTTCCAAGCTCCTTCTATGAAGCCAGCATCACCCGAATACCAAAACCAGATAAAGATAACACAATGAAAGAGAATTACAGACCAATATCCCTCATGAACATAGATGCAAAAATCCTCAACAAAATTCTAGCAAATCAGATCCAGCAGTACATCAGAAAGATCATACACCATGACCAAGTAGGATTAATCCCGGAGATGCAATGATGGTACAATATTCACAAATCAATAAACATGATACATCACATAAACAAATTGAGAGATAAAAATCACATGGTTATATCAATTGATGCAGAAAAAGCATTTGACAAAATCCAACACCCTTTCTTGATACAAACTCTCAGCAAGGTGGGAATAGAAGGATCATACCTCAACATAATAAAAGCCATATATGACAAACTCACAGCCAACATAATACTCAATGGGCAAAAACTAAAACCATTTCCCCTAAGAACAGGAACAAGACAAGGATCCCCTTTCTCACCACTCCTGTTCAACATAGTGCTGGAAGTACTAGCCATTGCAATCAGACAAGAAGAAGAAATAAAAGGCATCCAAATTGGAAAAGAAGTAAAACTGTCCTTATTTGTAGATGACATAATACTGTACATAGAAAACCCTAAAGACTCCATCAAAAAATTATTAGACTTAATAAATGAATTCGGCAAGGTAGCAGGATACAAAATTAACGCCGAGAAATCTATGGCATTTCTATACACCAATAATGAACTTACAAAAAGAGAGACTGAAAAAGCAATCCCATTTACCATCGCACCAAAAAAATTAAGATACCTGGCAATAAACTTAACTAAGGAGGTAAAAGACCTATATGTGGAAAACTACAGGACACTGAAAAAAGAGATAGAGGAAAACATAAACAGATGGAAAAACATACCATGTTCATGGATTGGTAGAATAAACATCATCAAAATGTCCATACTACCCAAAGCAATCTATAAATTCAATGCACTTCCCATTAAAATACCAACGGCATATTTCACAGACCTAGAATGAACTTCCCAAAAATTCATCTGGAATATAAAAAGACCCCGAATAGCTACAGCAATCCTGAGAAAGAAGAACAAAGTAGGTGGGATCTCAATATCACATATCAAGCTGTATTTCAAAGCCACTGTTCTCAAAACTGCCTGGTATTGGCATAAGAACAGACATATAGATCAATGGAATAGAATAGAGAACCCAGAAATCGACCCAAATCACTATGCTCAACTAATATTTGACAAAGGAGACATAAACATACAATGGAGTCAAGACAGTCTCTTCAATAAATGGTGTTGGGAAAATTGAACAGATACATGCAAAAATATGAAGCTAGACCACCAACTTACACCATACACAAAAATAAACTCAAAATGGATCAAAGACTTAAACATACGACAGGAAACCATAAAAATCCTAGAAGAATCCATAGGCAGCAAAATCTCAGGCATATGCCAAAGCAATTTCTTCACTGATAGTGCTCCTAGGGCAGTGGAAACTAAAGAGAAAATAAACAAATGGGACTACATCAAAATAAAAAGCTTTTGCACAGCAAAGGAAACCATCAATAAAACAACAAGAAAGCCCACTGCATGGGAGAACATATTTGCCAATGATATCAATGATAAGGGTTTAATCTCCAACATTTACAGGGAACTCATGCAGCTTAACAAATAGAAGATAAACAACCCAATCAAAAAATGGGCAACTGATCTAAATAGACACTTTTCGAAAGAAGACAGAAGAAAGGCCAAGAGACATATGAAAACCTGCTTAAAGTCACTAATCATCAGATGCAAATCAAAACAACAATGTGGTACCATCTCACACCTGTCAGAACGGCTATTATCAACAAGTAAACAAATGACAAGTGCTGGCGAGGATGCAGAGAAAAAGGAACCCTCGTACACTGCTGGTGGGAATGCAGACTGGTGCAGCCACTGTGGAGAACAGTATGGAGTTTCCTCAAAAAACTAAAAATGGAACTCCCATTTGACCCAGTGATCCCACTTCTAGGAATATATCCCAAGAAACTAGAAACACGAATTAGAAAGGATATATGCACCCCTATGTTCATAGCAGCACAATTCACCATAGCTAAGATTTGGAAACAGCCTAAGTGCCCATCAGCAGATGAGTAGATTAAAAAACTGTGGTACATCTACACAATGGAATACTATGCTGGGGTAAAAAAGGAGTTCTTACCATTTGCAACAACATGGATGGAGATGGAGAGCATTATGCTAAGTGAAATAAGCCAGTCAGAGAAAGATAAATATCACATGATCTCACTCATTTGTAGACTATAATGAACAACATAAACTGATGAACAAAAATAGATCCAGAGACAGAGAAACATCAATCAGAACATCAAACCTCAGTGAAGGTAGGGGAGGGTGGGGGTAAGAGGGAGAGATCAACCACAGGACTTATATGCATGCATATAAGCCTAATCAATGTACACAGACAACAGGGGGGTGGGGACATGAATGGGAGGTGGGGTGTAATAGGGGAATAAGGACACATATGTAATACCTTAATAAAGAAATTTTAAAAAATAAATAAATTTTTTAAAAAAGCAAAACAAAAAAATGTATTCATTTCTTCTGGGTTATCCAATTTGTTGGTATATAATTTTTCATAGTCTCTTATGACCTTTTGTATTTCTGTGGTATCTGTTGTAACTCTTCTTTCATTTGTAATTTTATTTGAGTCCTCCCACTGTTTTTCTTGTTAAGTCTAGATAACTGCTTGTGAAAGTCCTCATTACTTAGTTCCTCTATAGCAGGGGTTGGGAACGTCTGGCTCTCGGCCACATAAGGTCCATGAAATCATTTAGTCAGTCCCTACCAAGGCATTAGAGGTGAGTAAATTAAATGTTTGACCAAATATAGCAGGCTAATTAAAAATTTGATATTTAAGTTGATTATTTTGCATGGCCCTCAAATTATATTATAAATATCCAAATGGCTCTTAGCAGAAAAAAGGTTCCAGCCCCTGCTTTTGAATGAAGAGGAATATGCCTTTTGAGATGTTACAGGCAAGGGGAAAGGCAGTATTAAGGAACTTTGATTAGGATGATAAAAGCCAGCATGTCTTAGTTCCAGCTCCCTGCTTATTGCTTTTTGTTTATTACCTCAATTAATTAGTTTAATATTGCCTATTCATGTTTCATCTAATAAATGCATTTCCACTTGATTCATTTACATCTCTTTTTTTTCTTACTGAATCATTTACAACTTTACTGTGCTAAAAGGTTAGCTTTGATAGACACAATCTGATATTTCCAGGGTATTTATTTTTGTTTTGTAAAGCTTTTTTTCCCCCAATAACTATCTTCTTACCTAATAATAGACAAACATGTAAATTGACCGTACCTTCGCTACGCCCATAGCCAATCAGAGTGAGTATGAAAATTAACCCAAAAAAGATGGCAGTTAATTTGCATACATAGGCACTGAGTGCCTGTGTCCCAGGAACATTCTGGCACCCAGGTCACTGTGAGGTAAGGCCGCGTGGGCCCAGAGCAGCCTGGGAAGGGCCTGAGCCAGGGGGCTCCTGAGCAGGGCCAAGCCTGCAATCAGAACGAGGGGGTAGGTGTGGAGCCTGCGATCGATCGCAGGGACCTGGGGGACTATGCGGCCTGGGCTATGAGCCAGTGATCAGAGGGAGCTGGAGGGCCCTTGCCCAGGCCTAAAGCTTCAGCTAGAGGCTTTAGGCCTGGACAGGGCCCAGCCCACGATTGGTGTGAACTATAGAGGAAACACCTTTTCTGACTGCACATTGGCTAAGCTTCCTGTATGCCACTGGTAATATTATTAGTAACTTGGGTAATAAGAATCCAAAAAGGTGATCTAGGGTTTTTCCACCACACTTCTGGAGAAAAAAATGAAGGTCAGCTGCTGGAGGGCTAAGAAATATCATATCCTGCCCTAGCCGGTTTGATTCAGTGGATAGAGCCTCGGCCTGCCGACAGCAGGGTCTGGGTTCGATTCTGATCAAGGGCATGTACCTAGGTTGCAGGCTCCTCCCTGGCTGGGGCCCAGGTCAGGGCTCATGCAGGAGGCAACCAATCAAAGTGTCCCTCTCACTTTGATGTTTCTCTCTGTCTTTCCCTTTCTCTTCCACATTCTCTAAAAGTCAACAGAAACATATCCTCAGGTGAGGATAAAAAATAAATAAAGAAATTCATATCCTATGAAAGACACATCTTGAAAATGCCTAAAGAAAGTTGTCATTTTTTCTTGGTGAAGGGACTGGAGTCCGTGTTGATGAAAACACCTTGGTGGCTATGGTGACTGGCAGTGGCTGCAGCAGCGGGGTGATGGGGCTGGTGCCTTCCCCTGATCAGCCCGGTTGCCTCCCACAAAGGGGAGCAGGCCTAAGCCGTCAGTAGGACATCCCCTGGGGGCTCCCAGTATGAGAGAGGGGGCAGGTTGGACTGAGGGACCCCCCCACCCCCAGTGCACGAATTTCATGCACCGGGCCCCTAGTATATAAAATAAAATTGACAATTGAGGTTGGCATACTAAGGAGACATACTCCTGCTTAGTACTTTGCACATCATTAACGGTGTGTCTGATGTTCCTATTTAAATTGCCTAGAAAGATTTGTTAGTTTGTTAGCAATTTATAATTTTTAAATTGTGCGCTGTTCTGAGTAGCGTGATGAAATCTCTTTCCATTCTACTCTGTCCTGCCCAGGACATGAATCATCCCTTCATCCAAAGTGTCCACTCTTGCCCTGACCAGTTTGGCTCAGTGGATAGAGCATCGGCCTGCGGACTGAAGGATCCCAGGTTCGATTCCGGTCAAGGGCATGTACCTTGGTTGCGGGCACATCCCCAGTGGGGGCTGTGCAGGAGGCAGCTGATTGATGTTTCTCTCTCATCGATGTTTCTAACTCTCTATCCCTCTCCCTTCCTCTCTGTAAAAACAAAACAAAACAAAACAAAACAAAGTGTCCACTCTTGTATACACTACCAGCCCGTTAATCACTTAGTAGCCATCTTGCTTATCAGATCGACTGTCGAGATATTACTATGCTTGTGTTCAAGTAACCCTATCTTATTTAATAATTCACCTTTCACATAACTTTGATTATATTATTGTAATTGTTCTATTTTATTATTAGTTTTTGTTGTGAATCTCTTCCTGTGCCTAATTTATAAATTAAACTTTATCATAGGTATGTTTATATAGGAAAGAAACCTAGTAGATATAGGGTTTGGTACTATTCCCAGTTTTAGGAACCCACTGGGAGTATGGAAACCTATCACCCTCAGGTACAGGGAGACAACTGGGGCAAGTAACCATCCACTTTGCTACCTTTCCATTCCTGGCTCTGTCTGTGATTTGGCTGGAGGAAAATTATGTGAATGGAAAAGGGCTATAGCAAATATGAATCGTCCAAGGGCCTCACCTGTCTGAGTTCTAAAACGAGCTACCGTATCCTTGGAGTTCCTACCGTGTTGCTTCTCCTGCTCTGTGTTTTTGTCTTTTATATGGAGTCACGGAGATTATCTAACTCAAGGGAAATTTTTAATAGCTGTGTCTTGGAATAGTTTTAGGATTGGGAAATCTACATCTCTAGACAGAATAAGAGAAACTGCAAAAGTGCTTGAATCCTTTGTTTTTGAGATCACATCCGCACATTACACATTGAAGGAGGAGTGAAACCTTTTGTCCACCTGATAAATGCCCTTTAAGAAGAAGAAAACTTCAATTTAAAAGGAAGAGGATATAAGATGAAATTATATTATATAATTTCAGAGCTTAAAATGAAATTCTGTCTTTAATTTTTCCTGATGAATGAGTGAAATGGCAACAAGAACTTAATATTAGGTTGAATTAGCAGGAATTTAGCCATTTGTGGTCAAACGGCAGTGAAATTGTAGGTCGTAGTCTGTCATAAACTTACAAACCACTGATGAAAGGTATAATTTATTCAGCATGTCTTGAAGTAGTATGGGAATCAAACCTATAATTAAAGAACAAGATACAGCGAGGTGTGCACTTTGCTAGAATATCTGTATCCAGGTGGGGACATTAGTGTAAGGCAGACGCTGTGGCAGTTCAGGACACTATGCATTGCACAAATCTTGATGTCTCTTTCTGCACTTCTGAAAGGTCTTATTTTTATTGCTCTGTTTATGTGGGAGCTCAGTTACAAGTTGATGAAACTAAGGAACTTAGAAATTTCTTAGTTCAAATTAAATACCATTATTAAAGTAGGCCTGCTTTCAAGAGAAAACAAACTGTACTCAGCTCAAATCTAAACAAAATTAAACTCAGCTCACTATAGCAAAGGCTGCCAAACTTGTTCTGGCAGATCACCAAGAAGAAAAAGTTTCAAAGACAGAGCTCCTTAACTATGTGCTACCACCAGCCTTGGGGCTTGCACCCTGAGAGAGACTCATATCATTAAGAGCATGAGACCCAGTATTGGAGTACCATGTTAAAGCAGCCAGTTGTATTCCATTACAGAAGATACAATCACACGCCTGTGGCTTTATATGGAAAAGATCATCAGTGGTACATTAAGATTCCAGCATAACACAAAAACTGACATAGATCCCTTTTTTAAATAATACAGAGTACGCAGAACTGTGTGTAGATTATAAATGAATTCCATGAGATCCCACCCTTGGACTAAAACTTTAGTCATTCAAAGTTTGTTATAACTGAATCTGATCCATAGATGGTCGTTGGCTATTTGCCTTCAATTTAATTTCCACTTGCATACAAACAGGGTATAAAGCCTGTTTCTATCTTCCCATGCTCTCCACTGCCCCCTGAGGGTACTTGTTGGCAAGAGAGTATGCAGTCACATTCTCTGAGCCCCGGACAATGCCACTGTTGAGCCTCAAGGGCTTCAGCCCCACCAGTCTTCATATTTTCATGGTGCTGCATGGTGGTGGCACCTGTGCCTGAGGTGAATTAGAAAGGATCCTGGTCTGGTTACCGTAACAGACCCAGAATAGCTTCCATGTGAGCACACCTCCCAGCACTGTGGCCACAGTTAGTCAGAGGCCACACTCCTACTTACAGCTCCCCCACTGATAGGGTCTCACCTCCACAGATGGCCCCATGTGATGCAGGACAAGGAGGAGGAGGCACATCTCTTTCCTTCAAGGGCATAGCTGGCAAGGTGCTCACCTTACTTCTAATCATATTCTTTTGTAAAAAAGGGGTAGTGGATATGAGGATATTGTTTATCTCTTCCCTGGTACCCTCATGTTCTACATTAGTCTGACTATTCCGGCATGCCTTCCTTTATAACAGCCCCTTTGCCCAGTCCAGGAAAACACTTGTCTAAAAGTATGGGACACACTTAGAGAAAATCAGCACTATGACTTCATCATTAAAATGGGTGTAAGACTCAGAGTATGTTCTAAAATTTGCCACACCACTGTGATCAAGGAACCATCTATGTTTGGTTAATATTTGTTCCTTAATAATTTAGGTAGCAGTTGCTTGTCTAGTTTATAGATTTGTGATGAGAATTATACTTTATTTTTCTAGGGAGTTAAAAGATTTATTATGTAATGATTATCTGAGCTTAAAAAAAACCTTAGGCTTCAATTTATTTTTTGAAAAGTTTGAATGTCATATAAAGCATACATTGGAATACAAGTGGATTATTGCATGTCAGATTTGTTTCAGAAAAGTAAAAATTTTAAAGTCATAAACGTGTATTTTAAGGATAGTGTTTGTAACTCTAGCTTTTGTCTTAATAGTGTTACCATGAATGCATATGCTATTATAGCTTATGCATTTGCACTTGGATAGCCCTTCTCCTACTAACCAATCAGAATGTAGGTATTTTCAGCTTTTAGGTACAGAGAAAGAGCAGTATTCATAGGAAAAGAATTTTCCAGAGAAGAGTATCCTTACATGAAAACTCACATGGCCTTTCTTTAATAACTACATCATTGTCCTCAAAAGAATGAATGCACTCAGTGCCAGACCTGACGTTTCCTCTTCTGCTGCTGACGACAAGACATTCCAGACAGACTGGAGTCGGTGTCAAAGTCCAGCCCTGCTCTGTTATCACCACTTCTGCCACTGCATCGGGGCTGTCCTCTCTACATTTCTGTCACTGAGATGAATCCCAGCAGTGACAAATATCCAAAACAATTAGATGTCAGGTTTGGTTTCCTCAAGGCCTCTCTCCTTGGCTTGCAGACCACCTCCGCCTTGCTACGTCCTCATATGGTCTTTCCTCTGTGTGCACCCTTCCCTGGTATCTTTCCCCTTCAAACAACAGTCCTATTGGATTAGGGCCCACCCTAACAGTTTCCTTTTAATTTAGTCAGCATTTTAAAGGCCCCTTCCCCAAATATAGTCACATTGTTAGGTTCTGGGGTAAGGGTTTCAACATAAGAATTTTGAGGAGACACAATCCAACTCAAAACTGTATAAAATGTAAAAAAAAAAAAAAAAATATTGTGAGTGACATGGCCCTCTAGGGTGAAATTTAAATGAAAGCATTTGCAGATTCTCATATGTGCTCTCATTGTGTTCTCATACATAGCATTTGCAATTGGAGAGACTTCATTGTTCCTGGTGCTCTGTTTCTGTTTTGGCAGGCTTGGCAGCTGCGATTCAGTCACCTCGTGGGCTATGGTGCCAAGTATTACTCTTACCTGATGTCCAGGGCAGTAGCTTCCATGGTTTGGAAGGAATGTTTCCTACAGGATCCTTTTAACAGGTAATAAGGGGAGTAGCGCATAAAATGTTCCCCTCAACTTCTGTAATCTCCCCACCTCACTACATCCAAAATTGGGCTCTGAGAACCTCGGCCACCAAGGACACAGCCTGAAGCTTTCTGAGGCAGTGTCATCACTCAGTCCAAACCTCTCCCAGGCCCTTTCAGATACAGAGCCTGGTCCCGAACTTTCTTATCTTATCCGCTGCTGATAGCCTGGCACTCTGCCCTCATGCCCAGGGGCGGGGACCCTTTGTGTGAGGGCTCTGTGCTTCTGCACAGAATGGGCCCAGATCGCTTTGTCTTCATCCTTTCCTGTAGGTTTTCTTAGTTTTCCAGCCTCGCCTGTTTTCAGTCCCCTTTGCACCCAGTACTTCCTGTTTGACAAGTGTCCTTATTTTCAGCACAAGCATCTGAAGTTTCCCTAATGAGGAACACCTCATTTCTTTATTGCCTAACAAAGGACTTACTATTTTCTTCTTCTGGGAGAAGCACCACTGGAAACTTTGGTTATTGATCTTAGCATACAGTTTATTCTAGAAACTTCACACTCTCCCTGACTTTGGAGCACTTTTCCTTCACCTTGAAAGGCAGTGACAGTAAAAAAAAAAAGGGGGGGTGGGGGGAGGACTGCTCCACCTGCTGCCACTCAGACAGTGTGGGTACCTGCCCAGCATGGCTTTCCACTGCCCTGCCTCGTCATTGTCCTCATGGGATAGTCAGTGGTTTCGACAACACAGCCTGCAGCTCTCTGTCTAGAAGGCTACAGGAACATCTGTATGGAGACTCCTGGCCTCTTCCAGATCATAGTTCATCAGATTAGCCAGTGGATGTGGTAAATTTTAATGAGCCCACAGGAAATTTCATCTAGGGACAAGGATGCCACCCCTTTCCCCACAACAGAGGAAGGACATGGGGGCTGGAGCGGAGGGAGAGCGGGGCCTGAGAGGGTCATCACAAGGCTCCTATTGGTTGGAGAAGCACGGGAGAGCTCCCATCGCTCCCTAATTGGGCCTCCTTCTGACAGCAGGAAGTCAAGTTCCGGTTCCATGAGTCCTTAGAAGGAGCTGCCTTTGAAAGCAAACCACTAATTATGATCAGGTCTGATAGTCGTTGAAAGCATTTTATCTCCTCACCACACAAATAAATACATCTCCAAATGTCAGGCAGCCATTGTGGATGACTGTTCTCTTGACTGTTCTCACACAGCTTAAGACGGATGACAGCTTTCTAGAGGCCCTAGAGTTTTCATGTGGCATGTTATTTTATACTCAGCAGCTTTGGCTCAGCCAGTGGGTTTTATAAGAGGAAACTGAGGTTCAGAGAGAACAGATTTGTTTGTTCAAGGCTTCATAGTTAACAGGGTGGATTGAGATTATAATCTAGGTCTGCTAATTCCTAGTTCCTTCTCTTTCCCCGCTTCCTGCACACCCCATCAACTTTTCATACAATTTGACATAGGTTTAGCTTTTCTCAGCAGTTAATCACAGCCCGTTTCAAATCTTTTGAATCTGATGTAATAGAATTTTTAAATGTTTTACAGCATGGTACCCACATGTTATTTTGTGTTCAGTCCTTTGCACTTGCAGACATTTGGTCTGCTTTTCAGAGTTTATTATTTTCAAAGGATCTAAAGCCAAAATTAACCACAATAAATCATTTTGGGGGATTACATTTCTTTACTGGAGATTTCTATAAAATAGACAAAATATTATCTTCTTTAAAGGAACTACACTTTACTAGAAAACCACATACTATTAAATACATATATTTTCAAGTATTTATATCTTGTTTATATATGCATTCTTGCCTGGACATGTAGTTGCCATGGTTTTATAGACATGTAAAAGTAAGCTAGTAAAAATACTCATTGGACTAGAAAATTTCTAACCTCTGTCCAAAGATCTTTTCTGATCCCACTTTTGAAAAATTACCAAGCTGGAAGCTGACATCAAGAAGCCAGGCAGGACAGAGCTGAGGCCGGCGGAGAACTGGAGGCCTGTGGAGGAGTTTGACTCAGGCCGGGGGAGCGGAGTACAGTGGTTGGGAGGGAATACCAAGCCCCCGAGGCTAGAATCAGGCCCTCTCACCTGTCCCTGTCCCCTGAGAAGGCCCAGCCTTCTGTCCACATTTCCTGCTTTGGGCCACACTTTGCCTTAGCTCTCACTGCAGGATGTAACCCAAATTAGTGATATGAACATATTTTTGATATGGTAATCAAAAATTCTGATTAGAACTCATGTTCACAAAATTGCCCATACATAAAGATTCTACAGAAAGAATGGAATGAAACCATCAAAATTTATTTATTTTATGTTATCATAGTGTGTGGTCATTTCCATTAAAAGAATTGCATCTTCCATAAAATACACAAATAGCACTAAATAGCTTGTCTCCAGGTGCCATTAATTCAGAGAATTTCTGTCTATAAAAATTCTTCCTGATCTTCCAGTGTTACAGACAGTATTCCTTATAGAATCCAGCTGACCAAGAGTATCTGCAGATGAAAACGAGCTGTTCCTGCCTTTGCCTTTGCCACCCACACACTGCTGAGCCAGTTTTCTGTTCCCTTAGCTATTATCCTCAACCAAGGTCTCCCAGGGTAATTAATTCTCTCCTGCCAGCTTTTTTCTTCTTCACTTTTATTTCAGAACTAGAGGCCCGGTGCATGAAATTTGTGCAGGGGGGGTGGGAGGGCATGGTGTCCCTCAGGCCAGTCTACACCCTCTCCAATCTGGGAGCCCTTGAGGGATGTCTGACTGCCCCCTCACAATCCAGGACTGCTGGCTCCCAACCACTTGCCTGCCTGCCTGATTGCCCCTAACCGCTTCTGCCTGCCAGCCTGATCACCCCCTAACCACTCCCCTGCCAGCCTGATCAACACCTAACTGCTCCCCTGCCAACCCGATAACCCCTAACTGCCCTCCCCTGCCAGCCTGGTCACCCCTAACTGCTCTCCTCTACTGGCCTGGTCGCCCCCAACTGCCCTCCCCTGCAGGCCCGATTGCCCCCAACTGCCCTCCCCTGAAGGCCTGATCACCCCCAACTGCCCTCCCCTGCCTGCCATCTTGTGGCAGCCATCTTGTGTCCACATGGGGGCAGCCATCTTGTGTGTTGGAGTGACGGTCAATTTGCATATTACCCTTTTATTACATAGGATGCTATTTATCTCTTTGTTATGTGCCATCTCAAGTTCTTTAATGAAAGTGAAAAATGGCATAACTAATTGCAAATCTCACTGTAAACTAACCCTAAAGATGATGAAGAGGATATAATCTTACTTATTCTGTAATATGTAAATGAAATAATCTTTTCTATGAAGAGATTGCTTGCTACAAAGCAGCTAAAAATATAGTTAGCCTTTTACAATAAATATATGGCTTTACTCATTAGAATAATTTAAAAATTAGAATTAAATTTTTAGAAGCAAGAAAATTAAGAGTTGAATTATCTCATGGTGACAGGTTTTCTGAATTTGATATCAATGTGGCTTCTTTTGAGAAACTCAAGACACCTGTGAATGGGAAGGAGTAGGCTGTGCGTGAGGTGAGGGTAACAGTCTCTTATCTCCCCAGGTCAACGGGGGAGCGGTACCGAAGGGAGATGCTGGCTCACGGTGGGGGCAGGGAGCCCATGCTCATGGTGCAAGGTAAACCAAAATGAGGATTAGAACCTTTTTCTTGGGGGGGTTATATGTTTTGGTATTAGCACATTTAGTTATATTTTTGACCATCTATATATATAAAAGGCTAATATGCTAAGTGTCCAACTGTCCGACCGGTTGCTATGACGTGCACTGACCACCAGGGAACAGTCGCTCAGCGCAGGAGCTGCCATGATGTGCACTGGCTATTTACAAAGAAACGACACCACAGACCTGGTGCCCACAAAGCAACACTCTGCTTCCCCTAAGTGGGACAGGCCCCGCCACCACCCTGGAGCAACAGCCCACCAAATCGCAGCTAATGCTGCCAAGACCCCATGGCGCAAAATGCGGCCCACAGCCGAGCCCAGCTTCCTCTCCCTAGCGACTACCCTCCTTGCAATTTCTTCAGCCCAGGAACACAACTTGCTTTATAGCCAGGTGGAAACATGTTACACTTTAACCACATGTCTATGAAGCGTTTTCCCATGCCTTATCTTATTTGATCCTCACAGAAGTCCTGGAGTAGGTAGATAGGAGACTCGGTGGAATCCTATTTTCTTTTCATTAGCCGGAAAACGGAGATTTAGAAAGTTTAAAAACTTGACCGACTGAAAAGAAGTAAGAAATGGTGGACCTTGAAAATGACTTCAGGTTTTCTCACTGCGCAGAATATAGTCAAACACTGCTGCAGTTAAATATTTTACCTTTTGTTCTCCCTGCATGATCTACAATAGTAATCTGCTTTGTGTCCATATTTACTGCTGTGTTGTTGACAATCACCTGAAAGAGAAGTTGGGGTGCTTCACTGGGCTAGAAAAAGTTTAGCTAAATCAGAAAGCAGGTCTAATTAAGCAAGTTTATTCTATATATATAAAAGACTAAGTTGACTTGCGCATGTGTGATACATATAAAGCTCTCACTGGTGCCAATTGCACACGTGTGTTTCAATCTGTCATTGTCAGTTGTGAATTTGGTTGACACTTCTATTATAGAGAAAGGGCGAATAGTGATATTAAAATATTTTTTCTAATTTCCTTTCAGTGTGCATGAGTCTGTGCACCAGGCCACTAGTCCTATATATAAAAGGCTAATATGCAAATTGTCTCCACAACCGGGAGTTCGACCAGGGGACAGGGCCAGTCGGCCAACCACCCGCGGCCCCTCCCTCCAGCCGGCCCACCCCCATCGGACCCAATTGGGGCGGGCCGGCTGGACCCCACCCGTGCATGAATTCGTGCTCCAGGCCTCTAGTCTATAATAAGAGCTGTTTCATATTTTCTGTGTATTTTTTTAAAAGATGATGCTCCAGCTATCTACTTTTTCTAAGAATCTATTTCATTGTATCCCAAAGAATAAATTAGTTTCATTGTACTTCTGTTCTAATGTTTATTTCTATTTCATTGTATCCCAAATAACAAATTACTTTTTAGTTACTGTGTTTTATTTAGGTGAGGATAAAATTTCAGGCTTTAGTTTTCAAAATGTTACTAACACTCTAATAGGAAATTGTTAAATTTGTCATAAAGTTATAAATTTGCCATCAGTTCTCAGAAAATTTACTTTTACATTTTAATAGATCACAAAGTACTTCTTTAGCCAACAGAACTCATTTATTTCATATTTTTAATTTCTTTCTCTGTAAGCTAGAAATGCAAGGCATCAGGTTGGACTTTTTCAGATTGAAAAATTAGAACTTAACCATTCTCTAAGGCATCACCATGTTTGTTTTCCTATTTAATTTTTCTGGTAATTTTTAAATTTCAGTATTTTCACTGAAAATTACTGTAAATGGAAGTAACCATCATGATTTTTATATAATGTTCTCACAAATATTTCAAGGAAGATATGAATATTATTGGATACTTTCAATATATTGACCTTTATATTTGCAGCTGATCCCTCTGACTATCTGATAAAAATGGCAGTTAAGAAATAACTTCTAGTATTAGGGAAATATTGTTTTCATTGTAATAATTGAGTGGGTAGTAATATTAATGGGTCTGACATAAATGTTTTCTTGCCTAGATCTGTTTAGTCAAATTCCTGTTGCTTTTGCAGAGCTCCAGATCCTTTCCTTCAGCTATTCATTTAGAAAAGCAGGTATTTGTTGAGAGCTGATTATGTGCCAGGTGCTAGATAAGTACTGAAGATGAAGTAGTGAGACAACCTAGAGAAATAACCCAGCTCTTAATGGAACTCTTACGAATTCTGTTTACCCAGGAAAGTGTGTTCGCACAGGCTTGATCTGCCCAACGCCACAGCAAATGTATAAAACAGAGATCCTACAGTTTTAGGTAGCACAGCACAGCTGTCCTTTGCCAGGAACACTTTGATTTTCCACCAGTGCCTGGGAGTTGACCTCTCAAGATAATGAAGGCATTCTGATGCCATCTCAGTTTTCCAGTTGACCCTAATTGAACTCTGCTATATCCAGTAGCTCTTTTCAATGTTTTCCATGTACTGATTAATCTCCCAGCGATTCTGTGAGGTAGGAATTATCATTATCCCCATTTTACAGCTGATGAAACAGGCCTGCTCCCAGTCTCAATGATGAGGCAGTGGGTAGAAGCCCCAGGATTTGAACCTGTGACTTCTGGCAGTAGAGACCAGGCTCTTTATCAGTCTGTGCTACTTCACATGTTTGTGGAACAGAACACGTAGTTATGGGTCTGTTATGGACTGGTGTGAAAGTGAAATTAAGCTATACTAATAAAAGGGTAATATACTAATTAGACTAGATAGACTGGATGTCTTCCGGACAAAGCCGAAGCAGCTGCGAGGGCCAGCAGTGGCAGCAGCAGCGGGGTGATGGGGCAGCGCCTTCCCCTGATCAGCCCAATTGCGTCCTACAGAGGGAGGCCAGAGAGCGGGCCTAAGCCGTCAGTAGGACATCCCCTGAGGACTCCTGGACTATGAGAGGGGACTAGCCGGGCTTAGGGACCCCCGCCCTCCAGTGCACGAATTTTCATGCACCGGGCCTCATAGTTGACTCATAATTGTAAACAACAAGTAGTTTAAATTGTATACTTTTTAGCTGGTAGTTTTGGTGCTATGTAGACATCCCACTGAGATTCGTGATCAGATGAGTTGCTTCAGGATTGCTTTCTCATATAGATTTTTTGTTAGTTATATTCTCTCAATAGCAGTGCTTAGTTTCTGCTTTTTGAGACCAGGATCTAAATGCTCTCTGCACATAAGTATTAGCTTACATGTGGTTCCATCAAAAGAAAAAAATGGAATATTTTTTTCAGTGTTTATCTTTTGGGTGGTGTATTTTTCTACTCTTCTTCTAAGAATGTTGTAAAAAAAGTCTCTAAAAATTTTGTTCTTTATATGAAACATGATTGTGTTAAGAAATTTAATATTTTTTTAATCCTCACCCAAGGATATTTCCTCCATTGATTTCTAGAAAGAGTGGAGGGAGGGAGGAGGGGAAGAAAGAGAGAGAGGGAGAAACATTAATGTGAAAGAAGACACATTGATTGGTTGCCTTCCACAAGCACCTCAACAGGGCTGGGGAACCTGCAACCAAGGTACATGCCCTTGACTGGGAATCGAACCCATCACCCTTCTGTCTGCAAGCCGATGCTCTAACCACTGAGAAAACCGGCCAGGGCACTTTTTAAAAAATATTTTCAGAACTAAAATTCATACACTCAAGAGAAAAATAAGACCCATGATTCAAACCAGAGATGATAAAGCATTCAGATTCCAGTTAGCACCAACAATAGAGTGGTTCTGCTTTTAAACCTTAATATTTTTCTTAATATTATTCTGTCACATCTCATTAATTCACATGATTTGTTGCATGTCAAAGATGAATGGAGAAGCGTGCAAAGAGATTATGCCTGGTGTCACTTTATGGGGTTGGATTTGTAAAACAAGATGAGCCATTGCTTCTCATTTTCTTGTATGCATCCAGTCTGTCCCCCAAACAGGAATGTCATAGATGATGGCTCATAGACTTAACACCAGAGTATCCCTAGGATTGATTAGTGAAATTACTGAGAGTTGTGATATAAAAGCATAAACCATGGAGTTAGTATTATTTTTTATTTTATAGGTGCTGTATATATTTCATTTAACTACTTATGAGGTAAATGTAAAGAATTATATTAAGTACAAAAAGGTAAAGAAATAGAATCCAGTCGGCCCTCTGCATTTGCAGGTTTCACTTCCACGGGTACGGAGAGCTGACTAAAGCACTTGAGCATCCTCATTTTATATCTGTGGAGGTTCCTGGAACTAATCTCCTGTGGATACCAATGGATGACTGTACCTACCTTCAAATATTATATCTCCCTGACCAAATGACAAATGTATTAATCTCCTTACTTAAGACTTAGGTTTCAAATTAACTCCAACCTATTTCTTAGAGTCAGAATACTTATGCATTGAACTTACGCTCTTTGAATGATACATATTCAACAAAATCAAATACATAATACCTTTCATCACCATACAGGTGAACTTTTTGGTTACTTGATTTTTTAGAATGAGTCATCACTAGTTCCAAGTCCCTTGGTCTTTCCTAATGCCCACAGACAGTTGAGTCTGCTTTGTGTCCAGAACCCAATAAAGTCCCATAAAACACAGCATCCCTCTACTTCTTTTCTCCCTGTTGTTTGTCCACATTCACAGTTAAAGGCCTCCATGAGACAGTTGCAGCAACAGAAGCTTTTCTTAAAGAGCCTATATTTGTTTTCTCTCAACATCCTAAACACCATTTGAAAAACAACAAAATAGTGGTTAAAATAGCATTTCCTTCCTTAGACAAGGAAAGCAGCCATGTGGTGCAACTGTATTGGATTTATAGTTACTAACTCTGCCATTTACTAATTACAAGTTGCTTGGGAAAGTCACTTAATCTTAATCTCCATATGGGAAATAAAATATGATTTGACTTCAAAATATTTATTATCTGCTTCTCCATAGCTTCTTTTTCAGTCCATCTCTGACAGGATGTGTGTGTGTGTGTGTGTGTGTGTGTGTGTGTGTGTGTGGTGTGTGTGTGTCTACTTCTTTATCCATTCATCTGTTGATGAATACCTGGATTGCTTCCTGAGCTTGGCTATCTATAATAATAAAAGCGTAATATTCTAATTCCGGATGACCTTCTAGACGAAGCTGGGACTGCAAGGGAAGCCTGGGTCCCGGGTGTCTGCCGGCGGCCAGAGGGAAGCCTGTACTGGCAGCCAGGGGAAGGAAGGTCTACTCTTGCATGAATTTCGTGCATCAGGCCTCTAGTTGTAAATAATGCTTCAGTGAACATAGGGGTGCATTATAGCTTTCGAATTAGTGTTTTGAGCGCTCAGAAGTGGAATTGCTGGGTCTTTCTTTGTCTCTTGTTATAGCCTTTGTTTTAAAGCCTATTTTGTCTGATATAAGCATGACTAATCTCAGGTTTTTTTGTTTGTTACCATTTTCATGAAATACCTTTTCTATCCTTTTACTTTTAGTCTGTGTGTGTCTAGAGTCTCCTGTTGGCAGCATATATAAGGGTCTTGTTTTCTTATTCATTCATTCACCCTGTGCTTTTTTAATGGAGCACTTAGTCAATTTACACTTAAAGTAATTATTGATAAATATGTATTTATTGTCATTTTGTTTTCATACTAGATTTATAAGTGGTTATAAATCTGTCTTTACTATATATTTGCCTTTGCTAATGAGACTTTTTTTTCTCTTGCATTTATTTTCTTGTTTCTACTTTTGCCCTTTTCTTTTCCACTTAAATAATTCTCTTTAACATTTATGGTAATGCCACTTTAGTAGTGATGAACTCCTTTAGTTTTTGCTTGTCTGGGAAAATCTTGGATCTCCTTCAGTTATGAATGATAAATCTTGCTGGATAGAGTATTCTTGGTATTCATCATGTTGAATGTATTATACCACTGCCTTCTGACCTGTAAAGTTCTGTGAGTTCTTTATTGGTCTGCAAAAAAGCCATAGATTTCTGGGTGTTAATTTATATCCTGCTACATTGCTAAATTCAATTATTAAGTCTAGTAGTTTTTTGATGGAGTCTTTGTTGTTTTCTATATACAATATCATGTCATCTGCAAATAAGGACAGTTTTACTTCTTCTTTTACAATTTGGATGCCTTTTATTTCTTCTTCTTGTCTGATTGCTATCACTAGCACTTTTAGTACTGTCAACCAGGAGTGGTGAAAGTGGGCATCCCTCTCTTGTTCCTGTTCTTAGGGGAAATGGTTTCAGTTTTTGCCCATTGAGTATGATGTTGGCTGTAGGTTTGTCATATATGGCTTTTATCATGTTGAGATATGCTTGCTCTATTCCCACTTTGCTGAGAGTTTTTATCAAAAATGAGTGTTGGATTTTGTCTAATGCTTTTTCTGCATTCATCAATATGGTCATGTGAGTTTTGTCTTTCAATTTGTTTATGTGATGTATCACATTTATTGATTTGTGAATATTGTACCAACCTTGCATTCCTGGAATAAATCCTACTTGATCATGGTGAATGATATTTTTAATATATTGCTGGATGTGATTTGCTAATATTTTGTTGAGGATTTTAGCATCTATGTTCATCAGGGATATTGGCCTGTAATTCTCTTTCTGTATAGTGTCTTTATCTAGTTTTGGGATTAGGATAATTCTGGCTTCATTAAAAAGTGTTTGGAAGTGTTCCTTCCTCTTGGATTTTCTGAAATAGTTTGAGGAGTATAGGTGCTAGTTCTTCTTTGAATGTTTGCTAAAACTGCCCTGTGAAACCATCCGGACCTGGGCTTTTGTTTGGTGGAAGTTTTTTTTATTACTGTTTCACTTTTAGCATTTGTTATTAGCCTATTCAGGTTTTTTTATTTTTCCTGATTCAGTTTTGGGAGTTTGTATTTTTCTCGTAATTTGTTTATTTCATTCATATTGTCCAGCTTGTTGGCATATAGTTGTTCATAGTATTTTCTTACAATCTTTTGTATTTCTATAGTGTCAGTGGTTACTCCTCCACTTTCATTTCTGATTTTATTTTTTAGGTTCTCTCTCTTTGTTTCTTGATGAGTCCGGCTAATAGTTTATCGATTTTGTTTATCCTTTTAAAGAACCAGCTCATTGATTTTTTTTTTGTATTTTTTTTTAGTCTCTATGTTATTTATTTCTGCTCTAATCATTATTTCCTTCCTTCTACTTACTCTGGGCTTTTCTAGTTGTTTAAGTTGTGGGGTTAAATAGTTTATTGCTGATTTTTCTTGTTTTTTGAGGTATGGCTATAACACTATATACTTCCTTCATAGGAATTATTTCTTCAAAGGTTCTCTTTCTCTCTCTCTCTCTCTCTCTCTCTCTCTCTCTCTCTCTCTCTCTTTCTCTCTCTCTCTCTCTCTCTCTCTCTCTCTCTCTCTCTCTCTCTCTCAACTTCTGGGACACCTGTGATTTGAATATTAGTGCACTTGATTTTGACCCAAAGTTTCCTTATGCTATCCTCATTCTTTTTAATTCTTTTTCTTTTTGATCTTCCAGTTGGTGAGTTCTGCTATGCTGTCTCCCAGATTTTTTTATCCATGTTATCTGATCTGCTGTTGATTCCTTCTATTGTATTTTTCACTTGTTATAGCCTTTGTTTTAAAGTCTGTTTTGTCTGATATAAGCATTACTGATCTCAGGGGTTTTTTGTTCGTTATCATTTTCATGAAATATCTTTTCTATCCTTTTACTGTGTATGTGTGTTAAATTCTTCAGTTCTGATAGGTCCTTTTTTATAATTTTTATCTCTTTTTGGAAGTTTTCACTGAGTTTACCCACTTGTCTACAGAGTTTGAAGAGCATCTTTATGACTATTACTTTGAACTCCTTGTCTAGTTAAACAGTTCACCTCAGTTTCATTTAGTTATTTTTGCTAGGCTTGGACACCCCTCTCTTCAGTGAAGACTTCCACGGTTGTAATATGCCTCCCACTTGTGAATCACCACATGGGGTGTGGGGGTATGGTAGGTCCTGACTAAACTTAGTCTCTACCTCTCCTACCCATTTCAGTGTGACTTTTCCTTTTTATCTGTACTGGTAGAAAATTTGTTCTGCTAGTTTCAGGTCATTTTCAGGCATAGCTTTTCTATATGTAGTTGTAGTTTTGGTATCAATGAGAGGAGGTGAGCTCAGTATCTTCCTACTTTTCCATTTTGAATTTGAAGCCAGGAGCCTTGCTTTTGGATGCCAATCTAGCTTGTCTTTCCTTGTGGTTGGTTCACTACCCCTGCAACAAACATGTCTCCAAATAGGATCACCAAGTCACTGCCCCTGCTCCTGTGTGGGTGTCTCTGTCTTTATCAAGTTTTAAACACATTCGTAGCATATATAAGATATATGTTACAGGCATAATTTTCAGTTACTTAATCCCCTACTAAACACAGTATGGCAATACATAACTGAAACCTACTTTCTTAATTGCCAATAATTCTTGGGTTAGGTTGAGTTCTTTGTATTCAGTTGGCAGTGTTAAGTTTTCTGCTGTTCATTCCATACCTCCCCTCCCCCCATAATGTTTTTTTTGTTTTGTTTTGTTTTTGGTTGATGTTAAGTATCACAAAGAAACCATGATGATAATGGTATTTTCATTTTGCCATTTAAAAAATATATACTAACCTGGCCGGCGTGCCTCAGTAGTTAAGTGTCTACCTATGAACCATGAGGTCAGGTTCAGTTTCCAGTCAAGGCATATAACCGGGTTGTGGGCTCAATCCCCACTGTGGGGTGTGCAAGAGGTAGCCAATTAATGATTCTCATCATTAATGTTTCTCTCTCCTTCTCCCTTCCTCTCTGAAATCAATAAAAATATATTTTTTAAAAATAAATATACTTGTGTGTGTGTGTGTGTGTGTGTGTGTGTGTATTAGAATATTTTCTAAGTGTGCTATGGAGAACATGATACAAAGTTCAGTTTCTAATACAATCACTTCAGAAAATGTGTGGTTTTCTAGAAAGATAAACATGCAGTAAGTTGTATGAGTAGCAAATGTTCCTTACTACAGCAAATAAAAGATTGGGGTTCTATGGCTGGAGGGATTGAGGCTATTTTATTTCAGCACTCTGTGAATGACATAAATTACTCATGCAAGGATACATATCCTCTGTAGACTATTTTTTGTGTTTTATATAATCTAAAATTCTTGAGTAAATAGACCTTATTGAGTTTTTAGGTTTAGATTTTATGTATCTTTAAATAACCAGGGAAAAAAGCTAACATTGAAAAATTACCACATGCCAGGTGCTTTCTGCTATGCTACCTCATTTAATCCCCTATAATGTACATCTTATTATCTCCATTCTTAGAGATAATGAAACTATCTCAAAGTTCATTCTCTTTTTGTGCTGACTGTTCTCCCGATTCCCACATCATCCTCAGATTTTTAACTTCTGACTTGAGATTGAGCTGGTCTTTAGAACATCCTATCTAATAAAAGAGTAATATGCAAATTGACTGTACCTCTGCTACACCCACAAGCCGCACCCACCAGCCAATCAGGAGTGAGTATGCAAATTAACTGAACCAAGATGGCTGCAGCCACAAAGAGAGCAGGAGGCTTGATTTGCCCCCGGCGATGGAGGAAGCCAAGTTTCCGCAGCCCTGGCCTGCCTTGGCCTCCGCTTAAGGCTACAAAGTTTCAATTATAGAAGATAAATAAATCCCAACAAAAATGGCTGCAACCCCTGACCAAGCAGGAGGCTTGGCTCTGCTGAAGGCTACAAAGTTTCAATTATAGAAGATAAATGAATCCCAGATACCAGGGCCTCCTCTTGGGTGGCCGGGGGCTTGGCCAGCCTGTAAACCACCACAGGCCCCTCGCCCTGGCCACCCCACACCCCAAGGGAACCCCCACCCTGATCCAGGACACCCTTCAGGGCAAACCAGCCGGCACTAGGCCTCTATCCTATCTAATCCTATCTAATAAAAGAATAATATGCAAATTGACTGCCACTCCAACACACAAGATGGCTGCCCCCATGTGGTCAAAGATGACTGCCCCCATGTGGACACAAGATGACTAGCAAGGGAGGGCATTTGGGAGGGACCAGGTCTGCAGGGGAGGGCATTTGGGAGGGACCAGGCCTGCAAGGGAGGGCAGTTGGGGGCGACCGGGCCTGCAGGTAAGGGCAGTTGTGGGGGACCCAGGCCTACAGGGGAGAGTAGTTGGGGGGGACCAGGCCTGCAGGGGAGGGTAGTTAGGGGTGACCAGGCCTGCAGGGGAGGGCAGTTACGGGTGACCAGGCCTGCAGGGGAGGATAGTTAGGGGCAAACAGGCTGGCAGGGGAGCAGTTAGGCATCAATCAGGCTGGCAGGGGAGTGGTTAGGGGGTGATCAGGCTGGCAGGCAGAAGCGGTTAGGGGCAATCAGGAAGGCAGGCAGGTGAGCAGTTGGGAGACAGCAGTCCTGGATTGTGAGAGGGCATTCGGACATCCCTTGAGGGGTCCCAGATTGGAGAGGGTGCAGGCTGGGCTGAGGGACACACACACCCATGCACGAATTTCGTGCACCGGGCCTCTAGTAGAATATATAAGTGACATGAGCCTTGAAGCCTTAATGAGCCCCAAAATCTGAAGTCACATCCTAACTATTCCCACTGACATTGGAGAGTCTGTCTGCCATCCACTAATCTGCAATAAAATTTATCTTAATATATTTTCATATGAGCTCTTTTAGACTTTTGTGGCAAAGCTATCAACTTAGTTTATGGCCATTTTTCGTCATGGTTTTTTTCTTTATAGCACGTGTTTACTTCCTGACTTAATGTAACATTTTATTTATTGGTTTGTGGTCTATGCTCCCCAATAAAGTGTAAACTCTATGAGAGGAAGGAAACTGTTATGTTCACTGCTATATCTCCAGCACCTATAGGGCTTGGTACATAGGCAAGCAATAAATATTTGTTAAATGAGTGACTATGTAAATATTACAATATACTTATAAGGTCATATGTTTCTTTTTTTTTTTCCAAATATTTCTTGTTCCATTAAAAAGTGGCGATTACTAGAAAAGAGATAGTTTTTTACCTTATTCTGAACATTTTTATATCACATAACTATTTCCAAGTATTTTATTGGCCTAAATGTTTTGGTGTAGCTCTTATAACATATAAGAAAAATACATGTGGTAGAGGTGTTCTGTCATCTGATTTCTTGTTGTGTCTGCTCACTTATCTAGTTGTCAGGTTCACCTTTGTTCCCCTGATACTTATTCCAGCTTCATCCTCACCACACCCACATCAGGACCCCTGCTTCACTGGCCTCAGTTCTTTTTTGATTAAAGAGATTTCATCAGCAGCAGGGAGGAAGCCATGGCATAAATGAATGCTATCCATTTGGCTATCTGAGGTGTTTTGTGTTCTGTGTATGTTTATTATACAGTACATAACCAGTGTTCTTCAAGGTATAATAAAATAGGTCATTCTTTGTGTTTTATAATTCATACTAAAGGCCCGATGCATGAAATTCATGCAAGAGTAGGCCTTCCTTCCCCCAGCTGCCGGCACCGGCTTCCCTCTGGTACCCGGAACCCGGGCTTCCCTCACAGCCCTGGCTTCATCCGGAAGGACATCTGGTCTAATTAGCATATTATGCTTTTTTTATTATTATAGATAATGTAAGACCAAGTCAACCTGGTAAATTATTAAAGTTATTTAAGAACTAAACTTTAAAGTGGAGCATACTTTTGCTGCTATAGGAGGTCATAGATAAATTCTGCAGCTTGATTTATGACCATTAGTAGTGTGGTTTGGCATAT
Organism: Eptesicus fuscus; assembly: GCF_027574615.1. NCBI lineage: Eukaryota > Metazoa > Chordata > Mammalia > Chiroptera > Vespertilionidae > Eptesicus > Eptesicus fuscus. Next base: position 8,207,917 of record NC_072480.1, on the reverse strand, counting down.
AAGGAAAAACCAACTCCAGGGGCTTAATTAAAGTAGGACTAACTCGAAGTAAATCTCTACCTCGGGCCTTGGCCTTCAACATCTCCCTCTGATGTGTCCTCTCTGAGGCACCTGTGTGCGTTGGCTTCCAGAATTATTTATTTTTAGCTACACCACCTTCATTAGCTGTCTAGAATATTGTTTTTTGTTAAGCACATTATTTTAATATTCTTGGGTTAGGTAATGATCTGATAGAATAAAAATTAAAAAGTATTGTTAGTTGTTGATAACATTAATTCACTTAAGCTTGGCAAATATTTATTGAATACTTACTGCTAGCCAAGCACTTTGGGGACACAGAAACAAATAAGAATAATATACAGACCCTGCATTATGTGAGGGGTATAGCATCCTGTGAGAATTACAAAAAGGAGTGCCCTCTGGGAGGTGGAACTGCAGAAAGTTTCCCATGTGGGGATAGAAGTCTGCAGTAGGACACAGGTCTTGAGGACTGCAGGACTCCTGGGTGTCAGCCCCTCTTTCTTCTAGCCAGCTACCTTAGTACTTAGCACCAGTTGGGTGACCAGGTGAGGCCACCTGGGGGTGAGTACTGGAGAAGGTGATATCTGAGGGCACAAACCTAAGGCAGGATGTCAACCCTCAGGAAGGCTCTATGTGTGCCTATTATAATAGTGGGCATCAGACCCTGGAGTCTGCAGCCTGCTTTCACTAGATGCATTACCAAAATAATTCCACTCTAAACCCAAGACAGGGGACATTCTATATAAACACCAGAGGCACCCTCCCTTTCAGTAGCTACTCAAATGTTCTTTGCTTATAAATAGAATGAAAAGGTCAAACTTTGAACCAAACAGATGAATAGCATTTGAAATATAAAGAACTAAAGCCAAATAAAAGGTCAGTATTTCAAAGATAAAGATAAACAGAAGAGAAAATGTGTGGATATTATAAGTGAAATGCCCTCATGAAATGAGTGGCAGTTATTTTTATTTCCTAAATATTCCTAGAACATCAGGAATAAATCATTCCTGCAGGTTATGGTGTTTTCTTAATACATCAAGTAGATAACTGCATACTACCATACTAGAAACTTATGAGTATTTTCTCTAATTTTTACAATGTAGAATGGTAGAAACCACATGGCATGTTGATCTCTTTCTCCCAATAAAAGGAAGTCAGTGTTTACAAACACCATAGCTCTTTTCTTCTGCTAAACTAACCCAGAAGGCTCTATTATCCTTGGATTTCTCCCCTCTCCCGTATTTTTATTGCAAATATTCTAATTACTAAATTCAACCAACATAATTTTTGCTTCTGGGAAAGTAACTTTTTAAACTGAATTTTAACTTTTAACCAGTCAGCAGTGTACTTTTCACTTCAATACAATGCTTTGGTTCTGTCCACGGGGCAAGTGGGTATTGATTGTAAAACAGCTTGGTGGAAGGGATAGGTAAAGGACCACATTAGACTGAAGGCCATGCACTGGTGTCAGAGTAGAGCACCTCTTGTTAAGCCCTGGGCCTCACAAATTCCTGCCTAATTGATTTCAGATAATCTGCTTTAAACCACATGTCCAAAGGAGGTTGCCATGCAGGGAAGGTCAGTGGACAAAGACTTAATGAAAGTGTGCTAGAGGAAGACATAAACAATATCTTTAGTACACCTAACACTAATTTGATAGGCTGTGTTATCCTCATTTCACACTTAGGGAAAGTAAGGCCTAGAGCAGTTGAGTGACCTCCCCAGTGTTGCAGAGCTATTTCATGGTAAGGATCTGACCCAAGCCATTTTGTCTTCAAAGCCCTGAGGTGCCCACTGCATCTGCTGACTCACAGCACTCCACCCTGACCCCTCTTGGAGCTGTAGACTCTTTATAAACTCTCTTGTTGCTATTGACTTTGGCTAGGTAGTGCTCATTTTGATCATTTTCACTCAGCAGTATAACAAACTGTCATTTTCTACTTGCTGTGTAAATGTGATGAGCCCTCTTCCATAGGTGTAGCCACCTGAGGTAATGTCTCTGGAGTCTGAATCTGTGTGAGGTGAGAGCTTTTTTCCCAGGTATTTTTCTTGTAGTAGACTCATTCCAAGAAATATACCAATGATTCCAACTTTAGATTGTCATTTGCTAATTCCTAAAAAGAATGTAGATAATATTCTTTTAGCTCTTTTGATTGCTTAATGAAAACATCATAAAGTCTTCTTTAAAAATGGTCCTTATAGACGCTGTCCTTAACATGTGGTTACAAGTGTGTCTGTTGGCAATGGGCTAAAGACCGGTTAGGAAAGCATGTCATTCCTCCAAAGCCCCTGATCTACAGTTTCAGTTTGACACCCTGAGGCACGGAGTTTCAGGGGCGGAGGAAACCAGGAGCCAGAGTATCTCTGGTAGGATCAGTGCTAGGGGTACACTGATGAATTTACTTTTAAAAATTGTACCAATAAAGGTAAAATCTGCTCATAGAGACCTAGAGCAGATTTTAGTGGAATGATTAAATTTAATTGGAGATGTGCTTACTAACTCTTGTTTGAAATGTTGCCAGAGATCATAGAGACAGGAAAATTCCTCTTGGTTTGACTGGATCATTTCCTAAAAGATTGTTTACAAGATGCCTTCTAGCATTTGAGTCTTTTCAACTATCTCTAAAAGAAACTTTTTCCTTTTGACTATTATGTAATTTTGCTAGTAATTAAACTAGATTTAGATCATACCTAAACCTAATTTTTTTACCTAATAGTTTGCTTTTACATTAAAGTTTTTAATAGAATAATTACTCCTTTATCTCAGAGTCTCTATATATCAAATATTTGAATAACATCAAGTTCTTTTTCTACCCTATCACATAATTTATGCTGTGTCAAGTAACACATGTTCAGTTTTTTAATCTCTTTTCTTAGAGTACTAAATGTATGTTTAGTTTGATTAAGCTGTAGGGTCAGGAAGACATCTTTCCTTTTACAGCAGTTTAAACAAAACATTTTTTAAAACATTCTTAAAATCTTAAATCAGACACTCAAAATAACTGAAATCTCAGTACCACATTCATTTTTGCCTTTTTTTCATGCACACTTTGTTTTCACTTTAGGATCAGAATTTTACTAAAGTGCTGCAGTAGCCTTGTGTACTGGTTTTCCTCAGACAAATAATACTTTGTTGGATATTAACCAGTAAGACTAATTTCTGCTACTTATATATTTACATAGTTGAATGGACAGGACATGGTTTCTATAATAGAGGTAAATGGCAACTCACAATAATAGCCAAGTAGCAACAATAACAATCATAAGAATGATAACAATAACTACTGCTAAACACCTTTGGTGAGTGCTTCTGATGTGCTAAGCACATTGCACTATCACCTCATTGAATTATCTAAATAATCTAAGGGATCATGCAGTAGCAAGTGGTAGAACTAGGATTCAAATTTAGGCATTCCTACTTGTCTTTTGTTGACTGATAGGTAATCTCAACTTCTTTTTCAGGTTTTACCTGCATCTTTTTCTTTGGAAATAGTTGAACGTATATTCCACTACATTTTCCCCTTTGCTCTTTAATAGCTTCTGGTAACTGGGTTGCCTTGTCATGAATACATTGACACACAAAGAAATTATTTTTTAGTTTACTGAGCAAGAAAATCATGGGGACAAATATGAAAGGTGACATATACTAACTAGAATTGACCAGGTGTCTATTGCCTTTCATACATGAAAGTGATTTTATTGCAAAACACAGCTTTTTGAATGAGAACGCTTGAACACAGAACCAATTATTTTACTCATTGGCAGAAACCTTTTCTTGCACAGTGTAACAGGAATAAATAAGGAAAGCATACTATGGAGTGAGACTTTTAAAATGTAGTGGCTCTAGGATTACATGGTTTCTATAATATAGGTAAATGGCAACCCAGAATAATAGCCAGGTAAATAGAATCTCTAATCTTTGGCTTGTTTGGCTATTTACTCAGTGTAGCCTCTGAAAGAGCTGAGAGCTTTCTGGGAGAAGTAAATGGAAGCGAGCACCTGCGTTCTCAAGGCTCAGACCTCCCTTTTGTAAATGTACTGAATTTTTAAGAGGGTGTGTACATGTTTAATGTGTGGGTGTGTTTGTTTAAGGAAGACATTGAACTTCAAAAGGCACAATGTTCGGTAACCCAGAAATGTAATTGTAAATGGAATTATTCAATCTGGCGATGACATTGAAATAAACTAATTTGTAAACAGAACGTGTATGTGGGCCTCCACTTGGTGGGTCTGCCTCATCTAGCAGGAAGTCCAGATGCTCTTCTGCAGGCCAGGCAGGAACTGAACCTCCTATTTGAACACCAACAGATATTAACCCAGCCTAGGGGCCAGTGGAGTTTTTTCAGTTCTAAGGAGGAAAGGAATTTCACTTTCTGGCTGATATCCTCATTTTCTCGGGAACTGATCATAGATAGTGAGATTCCACCTTTAGAAAAAGGTGTGGGTAACCACAGCCTTGCAGCAGAGAAAAACTTCAAAGCAGAGAAGGTGAGCAATTCAGTTGCCCTAGGCTTGGGAGAGACTGATCTGGAATAAGAGTTCTGATCTCATAAAATTCACTTCAGACTTTTCAAACTGCCAGGCCTGACTTTGTACTCTAATTCTTAATCATTCTGAGCTGAGTTTGGCACGTATAATTATTTCAGCTTAAAAAATAGCCATTAACTATCATGACGGGTTTTTAGAATTGATAGTGTTGGGAATACACAGATACTCCTTTCACACATAGACAATCTGTTTTTCAGTATCTCCCAGTTACTACATTTGGTAGCAGAGGACAGAGGTAGCACAGAGAGATGACCATCTGGGCAAATCAGAGGTTCTATCTTATTACTTTGGTCTCTTAAAAAAATTATGGTGAAGTTTATATAACATAAAATATACAATTTTAGCCATTTTTAAGTGTACAATTCGGTGGCATTCACAATTTTGTATATTCACAATCTTATGTCAGCATTATCCATTTCCAGACCTTTCCCATCATCCCAATGACCTCTTCATAACCTTTTATCACAGCTAACAGGTAGAAAAATGAATTGACTGTTGTAATTAATCTTTTGTTTCCTTCTTTTAATAGATAAATGGTTAATCTATAAAAAGAAGGTGGCAAAAGGTAGGAAAAAAGTAAAACAAACAATAATTTATTAGCCAGGTATTTGTGAGTTTGATGGTAATGTCCTAAATATTTAAAATTTTAGACCTCGTCCTTCAACTCCTGAACTGGGAAGTAGCTTTTCATAAACCTTTGGACCTGATGGTTATGTTACCAGTGACGGAGCATTTTCTCTGTGTTAAATGCACTATTTTATTTAATCCCTATAATAATCTAGCAAAGTAGATGACATTATGCCAATTTTATGAGCTTCAAACCTGACACTTCACTCTCACATTTTACCTTTCCTCAGGTTGCTTCTAGCAGAAATGAGGCCTGGGAGTTAAGAGACTGGTCAGAGGTGCCATAGGTTAACTCAGATTAAGGGCTCACCAGCCCCTTGCTCTAACTGGAAAGGTATATGTATACTAGTAGCGTCTTTTAGAAGACTAAAGTTTTTTTTAAAAGAAAGGATTTATCTTTCCTCTCTATTCTTCCTTGCCAACCCTTCAAAGGAAAACTTTTGTGTGGTCAGAAAAGGAAAATTAGAGTGAAATTTTAAGTTCTAAAATGCTATGCTGAGCCAGATAATGTTCCATTCAGCCTAAAATTCTCAACTGCACAGTACTGCGAGGCTGTTTATCTAACCACACGGTGTTACTCTGACGGTTCTCATAGTCCTAGTAGGGGTTCCCCAGGACATTTCCTCTTTGGAGCCTAAGGCTCTTCTTATTCCACCAAACTACCCCTAAGTAAATGATACCTGCAAATCTTAAATACAAACCTCACTGACATACCTTAATTTAAACCAAATATCAGGCTGTGTCTGAAATGTAAGCGCATGATTGGCTTTTAGCCTTAATTTTAAAAGAACTGATGACTTATTTGTCCCTGGCCTTCTTGGACTCTGAATGCCTGGGAGGTGTCAGGACTATGTCCACCTGGAGCCAAACTATAGAGCACTCAACCCTCACCTCTCCTACAGAGCCTTGAACACACACTCATTCCATGAACTTCCATTGCACCTTTGAAACCCACCAACAGGAGGATGTTCTCTTCCCTGAATATACACCAAAGAACAAGTTTCAGAAGGACCCACAAACAGCTGAGACAACCACACCCTGCTCCTTTCTAGACCTCATCACACCTCCCACCAACCCTGACCAGGACAGGGAGGCACCAAAATACCCCTTCTCTCTTTGGCCAGCAACACTCTCAGATCCCCAGTAAACTTGGAGAGAGGAAATCTGACAATCATGTTTGCTTTATGTATATATGTATTTTTTTTTTTCTTTTTCCAGAGAGGAAGAGGGAGATAAAGGTATAGTCATTTAAGTGAAAAAAAAACAAAAACAAAAAACAAAAAAACTGCTTCTGGTCCAAACCCTGGGTCTAGAACATTGGGCTTTAATCAAACAAAATTGTCAGTGTCCCCCAGGCTCCACTAAATCCCTTTTTAATGACTTGTGATCTGATCTTTTTTCAATGGGGATTCTTCTTAAAAGAAATAGAACCAACTCTGGCTTACCAAAGCGGAAAAGGACCTCTGAGGAACAATATGGAAGAGGCCACAAAATCAAAAGGAAATGTCAAAACAGGGCTCACTTTCTTAGTAGAAGTTACAGATGTGTTCCTGAGGGTGCTGGTGCCAGGATGGACGGGTCCCGGTCATCTTCATACCTGTTTGTCATTCTGCTTCTAATGCGGATTGTAGGAAGAACACGTGTGCTGGCCCGGCTGGCAAGGTGACGGCAGGGAGGCTTGGGGCACTCCAGCAGGTGTCTACACCACATGGCAGAGGGTTCAGCAGCTTCCCTGGCCTCCACTCACTAAACACCAGGAACGCTCCCTTCAGTGTGACAACCAAAAATAGCTCCAGACATTGCCAGATGTCCTCTAGGGGACAAGGGAGGTGGGCAAAATTACCCCCAGTTGAGAACCACTGATCTAAAGGAAAATCAGCCCTCTAACCAGAAGAGAAAAGGGTGCTGGACTGCAAAAACAAGTAGTTTCCACTAAGTCTTCCTCTCTTGATCTGTCTCCACTGTTTCCAGCCTGGGCCCGAATCCACCCCCAATCTGTGGGCTCAGTCTCCATATACTTCTCACTCTCAGAAACTCTGCCTCCTGACAGCAAGGGGTCATGAAGTCCCCTAAGACCCTTCCCCTGCAGCTTAGTAGTCACTCCCTCCTTTGCACCATGCCCATACTGCATATGCACTCTTGTTCTGCATAAACAGTATTTCTGTGGTTTTCTCCCCAGATAATGAACTTGTTGAGAACAGAAATCAGGTCTCACTCAGATCTGTGTGCCTGGTGCCTGGTACACAGTGCTTGGCACACAGGTATTCAGTGCGTTTTAGTCTCCATCAGTGCTTGAGCAGACTTTCCTTCTTAGGTGGAAAGAGGCATGGGTATGGTCCTGTTTATTATAGTATTGCATGTAGCTTGGCAGCCAGGCACGGCATCCATTTCAGAACCCCTAAAGGGCGAGGGTGCCAGGCACACCCTAGGAAGACCCCATTTTCTCAGAACTCATGACATTCCCATAGACCCCAGTGCCTGTGCTGACCCGTGGCTTTCCCCTAGGCAAGGCGATCCTGGGCTCCCTCTGGGCTCCTGCCTGACTAAGGTTTGGTTATAGGCCGCAGGCTCGGAACAGCCAGAATCGCTGAGTTAAAGAAGCTTCTTAGATGTGTTTCTGAGTTTTCCTCACAAAAGAGTCAATAACTGAAAAACACAAAGCACTGTTTCCCTCAGGGTTCTAGTAATCAAAATAGACTCTGCTCCTTTTTTAAAATAAAAGTATTGCTGCTAACTTCCTGTCTGGGTGACTTCTCAAGCAATTCCATGGTCACAGTGTTCGCCCGTCCTCTCTCAGCTGGCGCCAGCTCCCTTTCTGGCTTCTTCCTCCTCCTCCCCAGACGTTAAGGCTATTTTCATGCCAAAGCCACATGATCCTTTTAGGGGCTTTTCCAGACAGCTGTGTCACCTCTTTGGGGGCTTGGTAATATAACTTTGAACAGTGTCCCAAACAATCCTATTTTTGTTTCATAAAATAGTTTCCTATTTCATTAGAGAAATAAATATTTTTTTAGTTTAGTTAAATAAAAAACAATACATATTTCTTGCTCAATATTTTCAGTTTATAGTTTTCAGTTGAGAGAAGCTTTGCCTCATTTTCCATATAAATCGGTTTCCTCAGGTCCATCAGACTCACCAGGCGGGCGCATTGCCACAGTGGGTGCTGACTCCGTAGGTCTAGGGTGGGAACCAAGAACGTGTATTCCCAGCAGGTTCCCAGGTGACCCCAGGTTGTTGGTCTGAACTTTACACATTTAGAACCATGAGAGCATTGTTTCTAGAAGAAGGATTCTTAGTGATTTTTATACATAGTTTCCTCCAAATAAATAATGTGATCTTTTTGCCAGCCTTGTGTTTACATTAGGTACTCAGGTGCACATAGAGTGAGTGAGTGAATGAATGCTTGGATATAAAAACCCTTACAAAGTTTCTCTTAGTCACTTCAATTCACCCTTCTTTGCTTTCACTAAACCTTGATCAAACTCAACTACAGTTTTGTTTGATTGGGCACCCTCGGTTGATGTTAAGCATTAGGAGATCTAACTATTCTTCTCTTCCAAAGTTTAAAATAATATTAATGTTTTTTATTATGCCAATAATCTCCCATATTCTCAAAATTAAATGACACAGAGAGCATTTCACCCCAGGTGTTCAGTAAAGGGGGCTAGAAAGAGAGTCCATCATGTTCAGGTTGGCTTAGAGACATAATCAAACTGCCAACCAGTAGTTCTCAATCAGGTTTTCAAACAGTTGTATTAATTGTACATCTAAACAGGTACTCAAGAGGTTAAAAAGTCTATGCCAAGTACTTGTAGATGTTTAAACGATGGTCTGGTTAGATTCTATATTACATATTACAAAATAACAGGGTGTGAACTTGCAGCTTTATACATGTATTGAAGTTTTCCTGGGGCTGACAGAATTTTTTCTTGGTGAAAGCATAGAAATATGCATGGTTAAAAGTCCCTTAAACATGTAAGGGCTTCTGTTTGCAAAGGGTTACCACGGATACTTGGAAGCCACCCAGAAAACATCCTTAAGTGCAAAACTCTTAGGCTCTTGTTTCTCCCAGTATTATGCCCAGAAAAGAATTCCTGCATCAGCCAAGCGTGGCTGACTATTGTGCCATTAGAGGAAGAGGCTTTTGTCATGACACAGTGCCTGTCCCAGTCACAGCTGGGCAAAGCCATTTTGCCTGTACCACCTTACTGCCTTTCCAGCAGACGCTGCTCACCGTTTTCTCTGTTCCCTACCTCCAGTTACATAGTACTTAGTTGTGACTGCTCATAAAGTGCACTCCATAGTACAGCAGCCAAAGTGCCCAAAAGGTAGTGGGCATTTTGGCTCTGTCTTCAAAGCAGTAAATACAATGAGTTGGGTCCATATAGGCATGGGTGGCATTAGGAATCTATTAGACATTTTTTGTTTTCTGGAATTTCTCCACACATTTGGTTGTGGTCATATCCAGGATGCCGATATTTAAATATGGACCTTTTAAGAATGTGTATTATTTTACAGAATTCCAGTGTGTCACCATGCTGTAAGGGCATGGGCTCTGGAACCGGCCTGCCCGGGCACAACAGAGGACCTGAACAGTTGTGTTGTAGGGCTACAGAAACAGCACCAGTCGTTAGTTAGACGAGTGGGGTCAGACCAGACCTTAGTACTTGAGTTCTGGCTGAAAAAGAATTCAGAGCCAATATGCAAACTATAAGAGAACATTTACTTGGAAAATTACAGAAGTAGACGTAATTTGTAGAAGTGGGCTGATGAAACAAGTTATGGAGGCAAAAGAAGGGCCCTTGGAGCTTGGGAGAGAGGAAGGTAATGGTAACATGCCTGAAGGGATCGGGGGAGGGAGAAGGGACCATGCTGGGTCCTCAGTCCCAAGGGTTTTAAGGGTAGAGATTTTAGGGGAAGATCTCAATAGAATATTCAGCAGTTTTCCAGGTGTGTCCTTTCGGGGTCTAAGTCTCCACTGATTGATTGGTTTGGTGGACACCCAGGCAGGGGGTCATTATTCAGTGCAGCCGGTCCTGAGGTCAGCTGTAGCTGGTTTTGTTGCTTATCTGAGCCTGGAGCTGAAATACAACTGAGACCTAGATGTTATCTCTAGGGAGAAAAGGTCAGGGGGTCCAAACCACATGATCAGCGATATGCCAGAGGAAGAAAAGTCATCCTGGGGACGAGGTCCCACCCTACAATTGTCCTTTGTTAGGCACCCAGGGCCTTTTGCCCTGGTGACCTTCTTTACCTGGCCCGTCGTCCTTGCTCTGCTCATGTCGGTCTAACTGGCGACCACAGTTGTGTGTCCTGTTCTTGTTCCATTGTCTTATTTGTAAGATGGGTTCTTCACAGGTGTGTTTTAAGGATCAGATGAGTCAATACTCTTAGCACTTGCCTGGCACTCAGTAAATGCTCAACAGATAGCTGCCATAATCACTATTGTTTGTATTGATGGCAGACTTTCCAGCAAACCCTTTCTAGAACAGCCGTCTGTGAGTCAGGTCCTCATACCTGGAATTTTTATCCTCACTTTATTCCCAGCTCTATGTCAACAGTCACTCGAGAGAACAACACATAGTACAATTTGGAAGCCTTTACTGCTTCAAAAACCAGTCTTGGAATCCTTTTGCTATCATAATTTATTTTCATCAGGCCTAGAATAATTGCCCTAGTACTTCAAGGTTATGAAACATGCTAGTTTGAGCAGAGCAGTCTAGATGAAAATGTTCTGGCTTGTACCAGCTTTTATTAGCCCATTTGCCTCTCAGGTAAAATGAGGAGAAAAATAAATTAAATCATCAGTCTTCAGCGACTCATTATATATACTCTCTATCCCTCTGAGGAGGGCATATAGATAAAACCATACTTTCCTTTGTATGAACTATGTGCAATGTGCATCCTAATGCAATTTTGTCTTTCTTACTTTGCTGTCAACACTTTTCTTTTTTGAGTTGTAAAGTTGTCATTTGTTTGTTTCAGTCCTTTTGGCAAAATCAATCCATGTAGCTCACTAATTTAGGTGATTTCCACAGTGAAATATGTACTTATGGACTTAATAGCTCCAACCTTTTCCCAGGGGCTCCTAAGAAACTGCAAGTCTAGTCATCACCCTTAGAAGATTAAGACTTGAAGACAAAAGGGACATTTTTGTCAGCTTTTTTTTTAAATCAAAGAGTTTTGGGAAGTTTTTTTAGTATGCACATATAAATGGTAACTTCAGTTTTTCTTATGAATTGAAGTACCTGAAAACATTGGTTTTTCTTTTAATTCTGTGTAGAAGTTGCACACTTGCAAAACATTTAAACCTAATTAAAGCGAGGATATCATAGCAATATACCAAGAGAATTCTTGCCCCAGTAACTATTCTTTATCCCTCTGACTTCCTCTTTTTTGAAACTTCATCTTTAGCAATCACATAACATACAAAATTACCAAACCATTTAGCTTTGATCAGATTTTATTTAAAAATGCCATGAGTGTATATGTTTTTCTTTTGTTGTTGCCACAATTGCTATTCTCTGAGATGCAGGAATGATTGAAGATGGGAAACAGAAAAAGGATGTGTGCTAGTTAGGTCTGTCTGCTAAGAAGGACAGAGCAAGGTCATATTTATATTGGCTGTTTGTTGAGTTCAAATGAACCACTTCAAAGGGACAGGAGGGCCATGGGTAACTGAATACACCTGCTCTGAATAAAAGGGTTTTAATTCCTGAAAGTTCTAGTCATTTAATCATAAACAACCAGTCATTTAATTATAGAATGTTTCACATACTAAAAGGACTAAAATGGTATAATAGGTTAACTCATTTGATTGAAAGCCACTTTTGCCTACAACTGTTCTCTGTATTAAGAAACCTGGCACATAGGAAAGGTCTGAAACCTGATTTATTCATCAGATTGCATCTACTTAAGTAATAACCTCCCATCTAGATACAACATGAAATGTGCAGCTTTGGCAATCAGGAAAGACTCAACATTTCAATCATTAACACAGCTGGGCCAGAGGAGAGGCCTTCTTTCATCCATAGAGATTATTTTACTGTAAAAAGAAAATTGTATTTTGAACTTTAGTTTTGCAAATAAGACATAACAATGGAATTTTCTTCCAGTAGCTGCTCCTTATTTCTCAGATATTTCCTGAGATGAAGATACTAGAATTTGAACTTGATTGAGGATAAAAATATTTTGATCTATAGTTGAAGTATTTTAATATTATTGTTCTTAGTTGCTCGAGGTCTAGTTGGTGGCTTACAAGTATGTGTTTGGAGCTGCTGTTTTTATGTCCGCCATACAAAGCAGTCCTTGGGCTATTTCCCATATGTCCCAGTCCTGGCCAGGTTGGTGGAAGGTGTGATGAGAGGTCTAAAAAGAAGCAGGGTGGGATTATCTCAGCTGTTTGTGGGTCCTTCTGAATTTGGTTTTTGCTGTGTACTCAGGGAAGAAAACACCCTCCTGTTTGTGGGTTTCAAAGGCGCAATGGAAGTTCTTGGGTTGGGTGTGTACAGTGCTAGGCCCCCCTGAACTCTGTGTTCTCACTGCTGACTAAAGTCGGGAGGCCTGCACTTGGACACCCACACACACACTGTCCAGCACCTAAACATAACGAGTTACTGGTTTTCCTCTTGCTCTTGGACTCAGTTACCCTTCCCTCCCTGAACTCTGTCTCTCCCTGGGCCTCTTCCACCTTTAATCCAGCCACACAAGACTACTTAGTAGTCAACATACATTCTGCATTTTCCCACCCTTCTGCCTTTCCTCTGTTGTTTTCTCCACCTGGAAGGCCCTAATTTGAACCTAAATCCTCCCTATCTTTCAAAATTCTATTCAGATCCCAACCCAGCCTCTGAATCTCTCCATCAGAATTCATGTTCCTCCCTCTGTTCTCCCACCGACTGTACTTTGTGTATTCTTAACGTCCACAATCTACTTTTGTCCAGACATTTGATTTGTACAGTCTTTGTCCCTCCTTATTATCTGGGGGTGATGTGTTAGCTAATGTTTTCTTTGTTCGCAGGTATGCTTCAGAAGTGCCCTTCTATTGATGACTTTGTAAGTGCCCTCGTCTCCGACTTGGATCTTGACTTGGAAACTTTCCTCATGGATTCTGAATGACAGAAACACCTTGAATCTTTTAAGTCAAGGTCATGTAGATATTAACTTTGTTGTAAATGCTACCGCTGTTAACACTCATTTCTGATTTCAGTATTCATTTCTATAATAATTTCTGAAAAACCTTAAATGGATGGAACTTGGAATAAATAATTGTTTTAATTGAGCTTTTAGTCTGTTTGGCAGATTTTTAACATAGGGAAATCCACTCAGTGAGCTAGTAAACACTAGAGCATAGAGAGTTGTTAAATTTAAAGTCTGGGTATTTCCTTAGTTCAGCCACTTTCCTGTTGAACTTTTTAAATAGTTTCATTGATCTGTAATTGATTAAATTAGAGACTTTATTAAAAGCAAAATTAATTTAGTTTGTGGCAGTCTTCAGAAAGATTACACATATAGTTCTTTTAAGTGATTACCATTTCTTAAGACCACTAGACTAGACTTAGAAAATGTAGTTGGGAAAGTCCCTTACAACAACCAAGAAACCAAGTATGGTTTCCAAAGTACTTGTTATTGACTGCATTGATTTTCTTCTGAGTGTTTAGGCTTACATAGATGGACTCAGAACAGGTAAGACTTGAACTCATACTTCTCTGGCTAGATTATTAATCTACAAAAATAAGTGCAGGTCCAATTTATGAGTGATGTGCTAAGATCCAGCAACTGATAAATAAGGAAACGGATTTAAATCATGCCTGCCTTTATCTTGAACCCATCTGCCTTATATTATTGCACACCATATAACTGTGTGTTAATAATAGGAAAGAAACTATTTAATGGGGTTTTCCCACCATCAAAGTCAAGAAGAATTTAATTATAGACTTTAAAATCGCATCTGCTAGAAGCCTCTTCCTGCTTCGCATTGAATGACCAATGACGCTGCAAAAAGGCAAAATTAAAAATCCCCAAAACTAGGACACATGTTCAACTGATTCACAGAATCTGGAAGAATTTCTGCAAGCTCAGAAATAGATGAGACCAGATGAAGAAAACACCCTCTGGGTACACATGGATACATGGGGTGCTGGCCCTTCATTTCCCTCCACCCCCGCTCACACCAAGATATCCAAAGTGTGCACCAACCAGAAGCAGAGCAGCTGGCATACCACCCACGCAGTGCTCACACGATAGCCCCTCACTGCCCTTTGTTCCTCTTCCAGCTCCTCCCCTCTGGAACTTCTCAGTCTCTGAACACTTGGAAACTGCACCACACAGAATCCTCAGGCAGGAAGTTGGGCAGGCCTGGCAATGGGGCCTCTTCTGTACCCAAAGCAAAGTCGGGAAGGGAGGGCAAGGCTTGGGTAATGTTGGCAATAGGCTCCTGGGGACCAGAGCCTGGGAGGAGTCTAGCTGTTCCTGTACTCCACCCTGTTTGTCACAGTGTCTGAGCTAAGGTAAGGAAAATCTTACCTAACAGACTTTCACTTCACAAATGCTAACTCCTTCTGAGGAGTGGACTTGGAGAAATTGATACACACCTGCCAGTGAGTGATAGGTGAATCTGAAAAGCTGCTTTTCAGATTCACCAACAGGAGCAGTCCCTTTTCAGTTGAGGGAGAGTGAGGAGAAAAATCTATAGGGAGCCCATGTGCAAACATTGTTCAGGAAAAGGAACCGCCTGGAGGAGCAGAACTTGGAAAGTTATTTTGTAAAGGAAGTAAAACACATTGTAGGAAACCTCTCTATTATTCTTAGTGAGATTTGAGAAAACATAGTATTTATGAAGCTGAAAGCCATCAAGAGCAAGCAGAAATAAAAAGATAAGGATAAGCTAAAAAGATTGGTAAAAAAAAAAAAAAAAGGAAGGAAGGAACGAAGGAAGAAAGGAAAAAAAAAGAAATGTAAAGAGACTGAAATACATGCAGTGATTTAAAACATTATCAAAGCAGAAAAAAGCCACGTTGTCCAGGGTGAACTTGAGAAACTTCTCCGAATGCAAGTTGAAGGGATGTGAGAGCTGGTAGCAGAGAAGCGGAGGGCGCTGCCTCTGCCAGACAGAATTCCTGAGGAGGAAGGCAGGACTCCCAGAACAAAAGCAATAACAGAAAACAAGTTCTTACATCCTGTATTCCCAGTGCTCAAATGGTGAATAGATGCTCTTTGTACGTGCTCTGGCAAATACATACTATTCATTGAATTTAAGAAAATGTTTTTGAGATGAGAAGAAAAATTGAATGTGTAATTTCAAAGGAAATCCTTGATGGTTGCCCAATAACGTGACTGTACTTAATGCCATTGAACTGTACACTGAAAAATGGTTAAATCATTAGTTTTTTGTTATGTCTATTTTACCACTATTAAAAAGAAAAAAAGAATTCTGCATTGCAGACCAAACCAAATTATGAAAAGACCCTCGCCTGATACTATCTGCCCTTCCCAGTGTTGAAATATAAATGTAATTAGCCCTAACCAGTTTGGCTTAGTGGATAGAGCGTTAGCCTGTGTACTCAAGGGTCCTGGGTTCGATTCCAGTCAAGGGCACATGCCAGGGTTGTGAGCTCGATCCCCAGTGCAGGGCTTGCGAGAGGCAGCCAATTAATGATTCTCTCTCATCATTGATGTTTCCATCTCTCCCTCTCCCTTCCTCTCTGAAATCAATAAAAATATATTTTAAAAATAAGCAGATAAATGTAATTAAAACTATAAGCCAGCATACACCATATTGGGCTTTGCAGAACACTTTCTAGGATGTTACTGTTTTCCATGAACTCAAAGGGTCCTGTTGTTAAATACATTTGAGAAATGCCAAATAAGTGATGAAGGTTCACTGTGCACATTAGCAATCCTACAATCACAAAACATACATAGCATTGTATATATGACTTAATGTTTCCCAAACCTATTTGATTATAGGACCCGCCCCCTTTTTGGAGTACCTATTAATGACATTTTTCAGAACACTGGGAAGCAACTGCTACAAGCATTCAGCTAGAAATAACAGGCTTCCATATAAAGGATCACAAATTGTGGTGATCCCAGAATCATCGTAAGGGTACAAATAAATGGAATTGTGTATCGCCATTAAATGCCAAACGACAATGAAAAAAAAGGTTTGAGGAGAGGAAAATGGCGACGGAATAGAGTCGGGTTTGGAGTCTGTTTCTGGGGCGGAGAGTCGGAGCAGCAGAGGCTCGCAGAGGGAGTGTATGTGGGCAAGCCAAGGGACAGCTAAACTCCAGGAGAAGGCGGGGGAGTGCTGGGCAGTGTTCCTCTGACCGCGCAGCACCCACAGGGGCTGGGTCCCCTCCTGGAGCTGCGGGCTCGCCGGGCGCCTCGCCATCTTGCAAGGAAAGGAGGATTTTAGAGGAAACCTGACTTTCTGCGACAACTGCAAACACTGAACTGCTGGGAGCACCAGACCATCGGTCCCCTATCAGCGCAAACATTTGGATTCAAAGAAACTCTTCACTGCACCACGGAAAGGTCAGATTTTGTCTGAAATAAGCTGCGGTTTCTGATCCCCGCGGTGGGTGAGGGAGGCGCTGGGTGAGGGAAGCGCGGCAGCCGCAGGACCGGCAGGAGCCGGGAGGTCTGTGCCTAGAAAAATCAGCGGCAGTTGGAACTGCCGTGATCCGTGAATGAGGAGGGGGGTCTTCTGAGCTGCTAACAGAAGTGACCTCTTGAAAGCAACTCATTTTAATCTGACGAGGAGGGTCAGACTAAGAATTTTCAAAGGAGTGCAGGCTCCTTAGTCTGGGGCACAGACCCACGGTCCGCACACCTGGGCTCTTTCCGACTCTGATTGCTAAGCCCAATACAGAGGCAAACCCAGGTGGAAACCCTGAAAGACTGCAGGGGGAAGGTGTTTTTTCGGAACCTGGGGCCAGAGCTGCGTGTGACCATCAGAGAGGCAGCTCTGAGGCGCACATCTCCACAAACCGGTAGTGAGTGCCATAGAAGAGGAAAAAAAAAAAAAAGAAAAAAGAGCTAGAGAGGCCCAAAAGTCAATTCAGAAACACTGCCACCCAGGGGCTGAAACGCTAATTGTCTCTGGTGTAATCAAAAATAAATACGAGAAATTAAGATAGGGCTGGCTTAAAAAGCAGGACTGGCTTCCAACACTGAGGAGCCCTGGAATGAAGCTGAACTGAAATACCGCCCAGACTGGGAAAAAGGCATACCAAACAGAATAATAGAGGAAGTGAATGACAGCCGCTACTGCACATTTTAGTCTTCCTATTTTTTAATTTTCAATTTTTCAAATTTTTTATTCTCATATTTTTTTATTTTCATTTTTTGCATCTTTTACTTAAGAAACTAATATTTTTTTCTTTTTCCTCACTTGATTTTCACCTTTTTAATTATTACATTTTTATTTTCAATCAGCACTATTATTACTATTATTTTACTTTTTTTTTTTTTTTAATGTCATTTGATTTTCTCTTTCTTGTATTTTTGGATTAGTGTCCTACATTCGATTTGCATCTTTCCCTTACAATCGCTTTACCCTATCTCAAAGCTAACATTATGCCATCACTCTCCTAACCTTTCCCCTTTTGGTCCCAGTTTATCTTAACCCTTTCTGGCTTTAGATTTTCCCTACTTTTTCAGTTTACTCCCTGCTAAAACTTCACCCTACTTATATATCTAATTCCCAACCCCCTGCTCCAAATCCATACAAACCTCTCTCTACGCTACCTTTAAAAAATTATTTTTCTCTCGGGCCTTTTGTTGTTGTTTGCTTGAATGTTGATTAGATTGAATTTTTATGCTTTTTTATGAGATTGTTTAGATTATTCTTTTTGTTGGTTTGGTTGGTTCTTTTGTTTGCTTTGTTTTTGTTTGTTTTTTACTTTTGTTTTCCCTTGCCTCACTTGATATTAGCTGCTGTTGCAGTTTGTATTAATCTCCAGGCTCGTGTTGCTGGAATTTGCTGGGAATAGTGGTTGTTCTAGTGGAGTTTACTCCCCATATATATAGTTTGTTCCCCTTTTCTCTCTTAGTATCATTCTTGTCTCTCTTACTTTTTTTTTCTTTTCTTTTTCTTTTCTGTTATTTCTTTTCTTTCTTTCTGCTCTTTTCCCAAGTTCAGATTCACACTCTTTGTTGTTGTTTTTTTCTTCGTTGTTGTTCTTTCTTTTTACTCTCCCTCTTCCACTCCTATTCCCTAATTTGTCTTTCTCTGGTGGTTACCTTTATTGGAGGTTATTAATATCGTGAATACAATTCTGTTCAGTGCCTTGTCTGTTGTGCCTGGTTGTGTTGTATTTTATACCTTTAAATCAACGCCAGAGAGAGAAATCTATATAACCAGACATCCGGAGAAGAGAGACCATGGGGAGACAAAGAAACAGCCCCCACAGGAAAGAGAAGCAGGCATCACCAGAAAAGGAAGTAAACGATTTAGAGGCAAACAACCTATCAGAGAAAGAATTCAGAGAAATGGTCATAAAGTGGCTGAAAAGGATGGAAGACAAATTCGACAATATGAGTAAGAACCAAGAAGAAATGAAGAAGAACCAAGAAGAAATGAAAAGTGACATCGCTGCTGTAAAGAACTCAATAGAAAGCATCAAGAGTAGACTAGATGAAGCAGAGGACCGCATAAGTGAGCTAGAAGACAAGATGGAAAAAAATACCCAATTACAACAGCTTCTAGAAACAAAAATTAGAAAGATTGAGGAGAGCGTAAGGGAACTTCGGGACAATACAAAACAAAACAACATCAGGATAATAGGGGTGCCAGAAGGAAAGGAAACTGAGCAAGGAATAGAAAACCTGTTTGAAGAAATAATAACAGAAAACTTCCCTGATATAGGGAAGAAAAAACCCACACAAATCCAAGAAGCTCACAGAGTTCCAAGCAAAATGAACCCCAAAAGACCGACACCAAGGCACATTATAGTTAAGTTGGCAAACACCAACGACAAAGTAAGAATCTTACAAGCGGCCAGAGAGAGACAGACAGTTACATACAAAGGAACCCCCATCAGACTAGCAACTGATTTCTCAACAGAAACGCATCAGGCCAGAAGGGAATGGAATGAAATATACCAAGTCATGCAAAGGAAGGGTCTAAATCCAAGAATACTGTACCCAGCAAGGCTATCAATCAAAATTGAAGGTGAAATCAGGAGCTTCAGAGACAAAAAAGGACTAAGGGAGTTTATCACCACCAAACCAGCAATGAAAGAAATGCTAAAGGGTCTGCTGTAAAAAAAAGAAAGAAATAGGAAGCAAAGAAGGTACACAGGGGTATAGAATAAAAATGGCGTCAAATAAGTACCTATCAATAATAACTTTAAATGTAAATGGATTGAATGCCCCAATCAAAAGACACAGGGTAACAGACTGGATAAGAAAACAAAACCCAGATATCTGCTGTCTACAGGAAACCCACCTCAAAAAAAAGGATGCATACAGACTGAGAGTAAAGGGATGGAAAAAGGTTTTCCAGGCAAATGGAAATGAAAAAAAAGCTGGGGTTGCAATACTTATATCTGACAAATTAGATCTCAAAGTGAAGGACATAACAAGAGATAATGAAGGCCACTTCATAATACTAAAGGGAGAAATCCAACAAGAAGAAATAACTCTGGTAAACATATATGCACCCAATACAGGAGCACCAAGATACATTAAAAAACTCCTGGAAGATATCAAAGGAGAGATTGACAGTAATACAATCATAGTAGGAGACTTCAATACCCCACTATCACCATTGGACAAATCCTCTAAACAAAAAATCAGCAAAGAAACATCAATCCTAAATGACTCACTAGAACAGATGGAATTAATCGACATCTTCAGAACATTTCACCCCAAAGCCACAGAATATACATTCTTCTCAAGTGCACATGGGTCATTTTCAAAGATAGACCATATGTTAGGACATAGGCAAAGTCTCTCCAAATTCAAGAAGATAGAAATCATATCAAGTATCTTCTCAGATCACAGTGGCATAAAACTGGAAATCAACTACAATAAAAACAACCCAAAGAAATCAAACACTTGGAGACTAAACAGCATGTTATTAAACCATGACTGGGTTACCAAAGACATCAAGGAAGAAATAAAAAACATCATGGCAACAAACGACAATGAAAACACAACAATCCAAAATCTATGGGACACAATGAAAGCAGTCCTGAGAGGGAAATTCATAGCTCTACAAGCCTACTTCAAAAAACAAGAAACAATGGTAATAAATTACCTAACCCAACAACTCAAAGAGTTAGAGAGAGAGCAACAAGATAAGCCCAGTGTAAGCAGAAGGAAAGAAATAATAAAGATCAGAGCGGAGATAAACGACATAGAGACCAAAGAAACAATACAAAAGATCAACAAAACCAAGAGCTGGTTCTTTGAAAGGATAAACAAGATTGATGGACCTCTAGCCAGGCTCACCAAGAAGCAAAGAGAGAGGACCCAAATAAACAAAATCAGAAATGAAAGAGGTGAAATAACAACAGACCCCGACGAAATACAAAGGATTGTTACAAAATACTACGAACAACTCTATTCCAACAAACTGGACAACCTAGAGGAAATCGACATATTCCTAGAAAAATACAACCTTCCAAAACTCAATCAGGAAGACTCTAAACAGCTCAACATGCCAGTAACTATGGAAGAAATTGAAGCAGTCATCAAAAAGCTTCCGGCAAACAAAAGCCCGGGGCCAGATGGCTTCACAGGAGAGTTTTATCAAACTTTCAAGGAAGAACTAAAACCTATCCTCTTCAGACTATTCCAAAAAATTCAAGAGGAAGGAACACTTCCAAGCTCCTTCTATGAAGCCAGCATCACCCTAATACCAAAACCAGATAAAGACAACTCAATGAAAGAGAATTACAGGCCAATATCCCTCATGAACATTGATGCCAAAATCCTCAACAAAATTCTAGCAAATCGGCTCCAGCAGTACATCAGAAAGATCATACACCATGACCAAGTAGGATTTATTCCAGGAATGCAAGGATGGTACAATATCCGCAAATCAATAAACGTGATACATCACATAAACAAATTGAGAGATAAAAATCACATAGTCATATCAATAGATGCAGAAAAAGCATTAGACAAAATCCAACACCCTTTCTTGATAAAAACTCTCAACAAGGTGGGAATAGAAGGCTCATACCTCAACATAATAAAAGCTATTTATGATAAACCCACAGCAAACATCATACTCAATGGGCAAAAACTAAAACCATTTCCCCTAAGAACAGGAAGAAGACAGGGATGCCCACTCTCACCACTTCTATTTGACATAGTACTGGAAGTATTAGCTATCGCAATTAGGCAAGAAGAAGAAATAAGAGGCATCCAAATTGGAAAAGAAGAAGTGAAGCTGTCCTTATTTGCAGATGACATGATATTGTACATAAAAAACCCAAAAGATTCCATCAAAAAACTAATAGACTTAATAAATGAATTCGGCAATGTAGCGGGATACAAAATTAACGCCAAGAAATCTATGGCTTTTCTATACACCAATAATGAACTTACAGAAAGAGAGACTAAAAAAGCAATCCCATTTACCATCGCACCAAAAAAATTAAGATACCTAGGAATAAACTTAACTAAGGAGGTAAAAGACCTATACGCAGAAAACTACAGGACACTGAAAAAAGAGATAGAGGAAGACGTAAACAGATGGAAGAACATACCATGTTCCTGGATTGGTAGAATCAACATCATTAAAATGTCCATACTACCCAAAGCAATCTACAGATTCAATGCACTCCCCATCAAAATACCAACAGCATATTTCACAGACCTAGAAAGAACTCTCCAAAAATTCATCTGGAATAAAAAAAGACCCCGACTAGCCTCAGCAATCCTCAGAAAGAAGAATAAAGTAGGTGGGATCTCAATACCAGATTTCAGGCTGTATTACAAAGCCACTGTTCTCAAAACAGCCTGGTACTGGCACAAGAACAGACATATTGATCAATGGAACAGAATAGAGAACCCAGATATCGACCCAAACCACTATGCTCAATTAATATTTGACAAAGGAGGCATGAACATACAATGGAGTCAAGACAGTCTCTTCAATAAATGGTGTTGGGAAAACTGGACAGATACATGCAAAAAAATGAAACTAGATCACCAACTTACACCATACACAAAAATAAACTCAAAATGGATACAGGACTTAAACATAAGACGGGAAACCATAAAAATACTAGAGGAATCCACAGGCAACAAAATCTCAGACATATGCCACAAGAACTTCTTCACTGACACTGCCCCTAGGGCAATGGAAGCTAAAGAGAAAATTAACAAATGGGACTACATCAAAATAAAAAGCTTTTTTACAGCAAAAGAAACCATCAACAAAACAACAAGAAAGCCCACTGCATGGGAAAACATATTTGCAAATGCTATCACTGATAAAGGTTTAATCTCCAACATCTACAGGCAGCTTATGCAACTCAATAAGAGGAAGATAAATGATCCAATAAAAAAATGGGCAACAGACCTAAACAGAATATTTTCAAAAGAAGACAGAAGGAAGGCCAAGAGACACATGAAAACATGTTCAAAGTCACTTATTATCCGAGAGATGCAAATCAAAACAACAATGAGGTACCATCTCACACCTGTCAGAATGGCTATCATCAACAAATCAACAAACAACAAGTGTTGGCGAGGATGCGGAGAAAAAGGAACCCTCGTGCACTGCTGGTGGGAATGCAGACTGGTGCAGCCACTGTGGAGAACAGTATGGAGTTTCCTCAAAAAACTGAAAATGGAACTCCCATTTGACCCAGTAATCCCACTCCTGGGAATATATCCGAAGAAACTAGAAAAACCAATCAGAAAGGATATATGCACCCCTATGTTCATAGCAGCACAATTTACAATAGCTAAGATTTGGAAACAGCCTAGGTGCCCGTCAGCAGATGAGTGGATCGGAAAACTGTGGTACATCTACACAATGGAATACTATGCTGCCATAAAAAAGAAGGAATTCTCATCATTTGCAGCAACCTGGATGGAATTGGAGAACATTATGCTAAGTGAAATAAGCCAGTCAATGAAAGAAAAATACCACATGATCTCACTCATTTAGGGATAGTAAAGAACATTATAAAGTGGTGAACAAAAAGATAGATACAGAGACAGTAAAGCATCAAACAGACTTTCAAAGTACAGGGGGAAAGTTTGGGAAAGGTGGGGGAGTTATGAAATCAAACGAAGGACTTGTATGCATGCATATAAGCATAGACAATGGACGCAAAACTCTGGGGGGGGAGGGCATGTGTGGGTGTGGGGTGGGGGGGGTAATGGTAAGATATGTACACATATAATACCTCAATAAAAATATTTAAAATTAAAAAAAAAAAAAAAAAAAAGAAAAAAAGGTTTGAGAGGTAATGACTGAGATGCAAAATGGCATTCTCAGATAATACACGGGCTCCGGAAACATCTCAGGTTTGTACCCTCTTTTTTTTTTCCTTTTTGTTGAATTAATTGGGGTGACAACATTATACAGGTTTTAGCTGCACAATTCTGCAGCACATCATCTGTCCACTGTATTGTTTATTCACCACTCTAAGTCAAGTATCCTTCCATCACCATTTATCTCCCCTACACCTTCCTATAACTACACACACACACACACACACACACACACACACACACACACCAGCAATCACCGCACTGGTGTTCATGTCCATGATTTTTTTCTATTTTTTTCTTGTTTGCTCAATCCTTCCATCCCTCTACCCAACACCTGCCCCCTAAAACGTCTGTCAGCCTCCTCTCTATCTATGAGTCTCTATTTTGCTTGTTAGTTCATTTTGTTCATTAGATTCCACATATAAGTTGAAATAATATGGCACTTGTTTTCTCTGACTGGCTTATTTCATTTAGCATAATAAACTCCAGGTCCATCCATGTTGTCTCAAAGGGTGAGATTTTCTTCTTTTTTATGGCTGAATAGTATTCCATTGTATAAATATATCACAGCTTTTTTATCCACTCATCTACTGATGGGCACTTGAGCTGCTTCCAAATCTTGGCTATTGTAAATAACATTGCTATGAACATAGGGGTGCATATATTCTTTCAAATTAGTGTTTAGGGTTTCTTTGGATAAATTCCCGTAAGTGGAATCACCGGGTCATAAGGCAGTTCCATTTCTATGTTTAGAGGTAACTCCATATTGCTTTCCACAGTGGCTGCACCAGTCATATTCCTGCCATCAGTGTATTAGGGTTCCCTTTTCTCCACATGGTCGCCAGCACTTGTTTATTGATTTATTGATGGTAGCCATTCTGACAAGTGTGAAATGATATTTCATTTTAGTTTTAATTTGCGTATCTCTGATAATTAGTGACCTTGATAATTTTTTCATATGTCTACTGGCTATCTGTATGTCCTCTTTAGAGAAGTGTCTACTCAGGTCCTTTGTCCATTTTTTTATTGGATTGGGGTGGGGGTTTTTTGCTGTTGAGTTTTATAAGTTCTTTTATAAATTTTGGTTATTAACTTCTTTTTTTAAATAAGTCTTTATTGTTCAGATTATTACAGTTGTTCCCCAAGGCTCCCCTCCATCTGGTTCCCACCCCACCCCATGCCCTTACCCCCCCATTGTCCTTATCCATAGGTGTTCGATTTTTGTCCAGTCTCTTCCTGCCCCCCCCACACCCCCATCCCCCTGAGAATTGTCAGTCCACTCCCTTTCTATGCCCCTGATTCTATTATATTCACCAGTTTATTCTGTTCATCAGATTTTTTATTCACTTGATTTTTAGATTCACTTGTTGATAGATATGTATTTGTTGTTCATAATTTTTATTTTTACCTTTTTCTTCTTCTTCCTCTTCTTAAAGAATACCCTTCAGCATTTCATATAATACTGGTTTGGCGGTGATAAACTCCTTTAGCTTGTTCTTATCTGTGAAGCTTTTTATCTGACCTTCAATTCTAAATGATAGCTTTGCTGGGTAGAGTAATCTTGGTTGTAGGTTCTTGCTATTCATCACTTTGAATATTTCTTGCCACTCACTTCTGGCCTGCATAGTTTCTGTTGAGAAATCAGCTGACAGTCATATGGGTACTCCCTTGTAGGTAACTAACTGTTTTTCTCTTGCTGCTTTTAATATTCTCTCTTTGTCTTTTGCTCTTGGCATTATAATTATGATGTGTCTTGGTGTGGTCCTCTTTGGATTCCTCTTGTTTGGGGTTCTCTGCGCTTCCTGGACTTGTAAGTCTATTTCTATCACCAGGTAGGGGAAGTTTTCTGTCATTATTTCTTCAAATAGGTTTTCAATATCTTGCTCTCTCTCTTCTTCTGGCACCCCCATAATTCTGATGTTGGTACACTTGAAGTTGTCCCAGAGGCTCCTTACACTATCTTCAGATTTTTGGATTCTTTTTGCTTTTCCAGTTGGGTATTTTTTGCTTCTTTGTATTTCAAATCTTTGACTTGATTCTTGGGATCCTCTAGTCTGCTGTTGGATCTCTGTATATTATTCTTTATTTCAGTCAGTGTATGCTTAATTTGTAATTGGTCCTTTTTCATATCCTTGAGGGTCTCACTAAATTTCTCGGAGGTTTCTAGAAGATTCTTGAGTAATCTTATAACTGTGGTTTTGAACTCTATATCCAGTAGTTTGCTTTCCTCCATTTCTTTCATTTGTGACCTGTTTCTTTGTCTCCACATTTTGGCTGCTTCCCTGAGTTGATAGAATGGCTTTGTGTGCTAGGTGTCCTATAGGGCCCAGTGGCTCAGCCTCCCCAGTCACCCGAGGTGGACACTCTTGATGCACCCCTTTGTGGGCTGTGTGCACAGTCTTGTTGTAGTTAAGCCTTGATTGCTGTTGGTATCACTGGGTGAAAGGTTATTAACTTCTTGTCAGATATACCCTTCTTTAAAAATTGCTAAAAGAACAAGTTAATTTAGGCCAAGCATCAAATGCAAAGAAAGTCTCTAAGGAGCTTCTAAGAATACAGAGGGGACAATTCTTTTTTTTTTTTAATTTAAATTCTTTATTGTTCAAATATTACATAAGTCTCCTTTTTTCCCCCATTGACCTCTTCCTGGCAGCCCCCACACCCCCAGTACATGCCCTTACTGCCACCACCACCCACCCCCCACCCCCATCTATGTCCACTGGTTATTTTCATATGCATGCATATACTAGTAAGTCCTTTGGTTGATCTCTTCCCCCTCACCCCCCTCCTTCCCTCATACGTTGGATAGTCTGTTCAATGCTTCTATGACTCTGGTTCTATTTTTGTTCATCAGTTCATTAGATTCCACAAATGAGTGAGATCATGGGATATTTATCTTTCTCTGACTGGTTTATTTCGCTTAGCATAATGCTTTCCAGTTCCATCCATGCTGTTGCAAATGGTAAGAATTACTTCTTTTTTACAGCAGTGTAGTATTCCATTGTGTAGATGTACCACAGTTTTTTAATCCATTCATCTGCTGATGGGCACTTAGGCTGTTTCCAAATCTTAGCTATTGTGAATTGTGCTACTATGAACATAGGGGTGCATATATCTTTTCTGATTGGTGTTTCTGTTTTCTTGGGATATATTCCTAGAAGTGGGAATACTGGATCAAATGGAAATTCCATTTTTAATTTTATGAGGAAACTCCATACTGTTCTCCACAGTGGCTGCACCAGTCTGCATTCTGACCAGCAGTGCAAGAGTGTTCCTTTTTCTCTGCATCCTCACCAGCACTTGTTGTTTGTTGATGATAGCCATTCTGACAGGTGTGAGATGGTACCTCATTGTTGTTTTGATTTGCTTCTCTCAGATGATTAGTGACTTTGAGCATGTTTTCATATGTCTCTCAGCCTTCTGTATATCTTCTTTTGAAAAGTGTCTATTTAGGTCCTTTGCCCATTTTTTGATTGGATTGTTTATCTTCCTTTTATTAAGTTGTGTGCGTTCCCTATAAATTTTGGAGATTAAACCCTTGTCAGAGATAACATTGGCAAATATGTTCTCCCATGCAGTGGGCTTTCTTGTTTTGTTGATGGTTTCTTTCGCTATGTAGATGCTTTTTATTTTGATACTAGTGGCCTGGTGCACGAAACTCGTGCACAGAGGGGGTGTGTCCCTCAGCCTGGTCTACACCCTCTCCAATCTGGGACCCCTATGGGATCGGGCCTAAACCAGCAGTCAGACATCCCTCTCACAGTCCGGAACTGCTGGCTCCTAACTGCTCACCTGCCTGCGTGATTGCCCCTTAACTGCTCCTCTGCCAGCCTGATTGCCCCCAACTACCCTCCCCTGCTGGCCTGATCACCCCCAAGGCTCTTATTAGTATAGATATGACCCTTCACAGAAAATTTTACTAACCCTGCTTTACAATAAGGGCTTGACAATTGAATTGTTGGGGCCAGACACCAAGATTTCCTTTCTTTGAATAGTGGAGGGAATAATTACCTTGTCTTTAAGTTGCCCTGAAATTAAAATGAGATAATGACTTAGAAAAGTATAAAAGCACCATATAAAGACAACTATCTTTTTCATGTACTGAAAAGACAATAAAGTGGTAAAATGAAAAACACTATTTTTATTCTCCCCTCCTTCCTTTACAGCCTTTATTTAAACTTTGAAATTTATAAAAATTTCACTCCTGTTTTCATTTCTTTACATTCAATATTATTTTGTATTAGTTTCAGGTTTTATATTAGTTACAGAATAGTGGTTAGACAATCATATACTTTACAAAGTGTTCCCCGATATTTCCAGTACCCACCTGGCATCATACTGTCATTACAACACTATTGACTATATTCCCTATTTAAGTGACAATGGGTTTACAGGTTCCTTCCAGTCTTTCTTTTGTGTTGTTCGTCCTTCCTTTTCTTTCTCACTTCTTCCCTCATTTTCCTTATATAGTATCTCAATTGGCCATCAAAGCTCAGTGAAGGCACTGGGACACACTTCATCCATTTTATAGACCAGGAAACTGAGGCCAATTCCAGTTGGCTGTGGAACTTGACTCAGTGCACAGGGAGCTGTCAGAGCCATGCTCTCTGCCCTTCCTAAGGGGCAGCCGCCGGGCAAACAGAACAAACCTTCCCATCAGGCTTCCGAGCCTCTTTTTCAAGCACCTCTTCATCACGGATCGTCCACATTCTTTCCTCTCCCTGGTCCCCTGCCCCCATTCCTTACTGCCCCCCCCCCTCTCCGGAGCAGGTGGTAGGCTTCCCAGTCACTGCGCATGCATGCTCTGCCATGGGGCAGGGCGGGCACGGGCTTGCTTTTGGGCCAATGTGGGAGCAGGAGTCCCACCTCTGAAGCGCTAAGGCTGCCTGGGTGAGGCCGGTTAGCACTGGGAGTTTCTCTGAATCACGTCAGTCAGTCCAGTACCCTGCAGTGTGGCACCCCTCCACTGAGGTGGCTCCGCCCCTCTACCCCCGCCTCAGGGCTGCGGGTCCTTGCCCCTCCGCCCGGGTGTCCTACCATGCTCCTTCATCCCCCACCCGCGTCTATGAGCCACAGCAGAACCTCTCTCTGCAGGAGAGGCAGATCCCTGCCCGCCAGCCCCCTGCCCCAGCCCGATCCCCCTCTGGTGCACCCCGCCTTGCCAGGTTTTTGCCTTTGATCTATGGCATTGGTGACAGCACACTCCCAGCAAGCCTGGTACCCAGAGGGGCACAGGGTCAGTTCTTTGCCCAGAATGTTAGAGGTTGCAGTAGCATTTGCAGATGTCGCCCAGAGCCTGCTGGCAAAGGCAGTGCCTGTGTGGGGTGTCCTCATAGAGGGATGGTGAGGCGCTGCTCAGCGCCCCTTGGAATGCCCGCCTCCTGGCCTGCCGCTTCGCAAAAGCCGTAGCACTTGCCCTGGAGCTGCCCCGCAGTCGGGCCTCGCACCTCTGCTAGGTCTTCACGGTCACCTACTTTCTTCCACATCCGGCCTTCATCCATCCATCTCTCCTGCAGTGTTTGCGCTCCAGGCCCAAAAAAAAAGGACCAAGACCAAGAAGGACAAAGCCCAAAGGAAGTGAGTCTTGAACCCCCACATCCCATTCTCTGGATTTCCTCCCGCACCTCCTCTCTGTGTCACATCTTTAATGGGCACCCTGTGGCCCAGCCACATGGCCTCTGGGCGGCCTGGTAGAGTTGGTCTCCGCAAAGCTGTAAATCTGTGGCCAGAGGCCCGGCCTGGGTCTCAGCAACCCAATGCCTGCGATGTTCCTGGGGCCACTCAGGTCTGGCTAAGCGGGCCCGGCAGCTCCTCTCCGTGGCGGCAATGTTCATGGGCCCCCGCAGGCATGGCTTGGCAGGCCCCATCATGCCTCCCCAGGGCGGCAATGTTCCCAGGGCCCCAAGGGCGTGGCTAGGCGGGCCTGCTGCCCCTCCTGGAGCCTGCAATGGACCCAGACCCTGCGGGAGGCATCTGGCACTGCCCGCCCCACCTGCATATGCAAATTTACCCGCCGTCTTTGTTGGGTTAATTTGCATATCACTCCTGATTGGCTGGTGGGCGTAGCGGAGGTACGGTCAATTAGCATCTTTCTCTTTTATTAGTGTAGCTAGTCCCATTTGTTTATTTCCTCCTTAGTTTCCATTGCCCTAGGAGCTGTATGAGTAAGGATATTGATACGTCAGATGTCTGCTATTTTGCTGCCTATGGCTTCTTCTAGGATTTTTATTGTTTCCCATGTTACCTTTAAGTCCTTTATCCATTTTGAGTTTATTTTTGTGTATGGTGCAAGTTGGTGGTCTAGTTTCATTTTTTTGCATGTATCTGTACAATTTTCCCAACACCATTTATTGAAGAGACTGTTTTGACTTCATTGTATGCTCTTGCCTACTTTGTCAAATATTAATTAACCATAATGGCTTGGGTCATTCTCTGTTCTGTTCCATTGGTCTATATGGCTGTTCTTGTGCCAGTACCAGGCAGTTTTGAGAACAGTGACTTTGTACTATAGCTTGATATATTGTGATCCCTCCAACTTTGTTCTTCTTTCTCAAGATTGCTGCTACTATTCCGCGTCTTTTTTATTCCAGATGAATTTTTGGAGAGTTTGTTCTAGGTCTTTGAAGTATGCCATTGGTATTTTAATGGGGATTGCATTGAATCTATAGATTACTTTGGATAGTATGGACATTTTAATGATGTTGATTCTACCAATCCATGAACACAGTATATTCTTCCATTTCTTTATGTCTTCCTTTATCTCTTTATTCAGCATCCTATAATTTTCTGAGTACAGGTCCTTTACCTCCTGGGTTAAATTTATTCCTAGATATCTTAATTCTTTTGTTACAATGGTAAATGAGTGGGGTTTTTTTAAGTTTCTTTCTGTGAGTTCATTATTGGTATATAAAAAAGCCATAGATTTCTGGGTGTTAATTTTGTATACTGCTACATTGCCAAATTCAACTGTAAGTTCTAGTAGTTTTTTTATGGAGTCTTTAGGTTTTTCTATGTATAATATCATGTCATCTGCTAATAATGACAATTTAACTTCTTTTCCAATCTGGATGCTTTTTATTTATTCTTCTTGTCAATCGCTATGGCTAGCACTTCCAGTACTATGTCGAACAGGAGTAGTGAAAGCGGGCATCCCTGTCTTGTTCCTGTTCTTAGGGTAAATGGTTTTAGTATTTTCCCATTGAGTATGATGTTGGCTGTAGGTTTGTCATATAAGGCTTTTATTATGTTGAGGTATGATTCCTCTTTTCCCACTTTGCTGAGAGTTTTTATCAGGAAAGGGTGTTGGATTTTATCAAATACCTTTTCTACATTAATTGATATGATTATGATTTTTTTCTCTCAGTTTGTTTATGTGATGTATCACATTTATTGATTTGCGGATATTGTATCATCCTTGCATCCCTGGAATAAATCCCACTTGGTCATGGTGTATGATCTTTCTAACGTAATGCTGGATCCGATTTGGTAGAATTCTGTTGAGGATTTTAGCATCTATGTTCATCAGGGATGTTGGCCTGTAATTCTCTTTCTTTGTAGTATCTTTATCTGGTTTTGGGGTTAGGGTAGCCCAGTCAATGCTTCTTTTCACAATAACAGCTGGATAAATCAAAATAGCAAATAATTTTATTATGAATGTTTTTCCTTATGATGAGAATAAACTGATAAGCACACAGAACTTCCCCTGGGAAAAATTATCTGCTATAATTAGAATTTACCACAAACTTCCAAAAATCCAATTTAAAGTACTCATGAATATGTAAACACTAAAAAGATAATGTTGAAAAAGAACTTGGTTCATAACATATAAAAAGTTAATGTGCTTGTCTTTAGTATTAATAACCAAGGTTTACCAGATTGGCTAAAAAGAGATTGAGATAAAACATTAGTAATAATAGTACTCAACATTTATTTAGCATTTTTCAGTCTTGTGCTCATCACTCTAGGACAGTGGTCGGCAAACTCATTAGTCAACAGAGCCAAATATCAACAGTACAACTATTAAAATTTCTTTTGAGAGCCAAATTTTTTAAACTTAAACTTCTTCTAACACCACTTCTTCAAAATAGACTCGCCCAGGCCGTGGTATTTTGTGGAAGAGCCACATTTAAGGGGCCAAAGAGCCGCATGTGGCTCTCGAGCCGAAGTTTGCCAACCACGGCTCTAGGAGATAACAGGTCAGGGAATATCATAATACTGTCACTAATGAGGCAGGCAGGCTTGGTAGACAGTGTCACAGAGCTGGTCCCTGGCAGATGCAGGCCCAATCCAGCTCCTTTGGCTTTTTGCCCACTTCATGCAAGTCCTCAGATGACCATGCTTATTTTCTGCAGGCTCTTAGCTCTGGGGTAACATTTAGACACTAATATAGAGTTTTGAGTGGTTACATGACCCACACAGTCTATAGGGCCTTATGACCTGCACCATCCTTCTGCTTGAGAAAGCCAATGCCCATGGACAGATAGAAGATGAAGTAAAACATGATGTCATGTTACATCAGACCAGGAGAGACAAAGGCTTTGAATTAAGGCAGTGTTGGGGTGGGAGGATGAAGAGGAAAAACAGAGACATCCTGGAATATGCCTTGGCAGAACTTAGTACCAAATTATGTAGTGGCATGGTAGAATTGGATAAATATGCCACCTACGTGTTCATCTAAATCAGTGATGGCGAACCTATGACACGCATGTCAGCACTGACACGCGTAGCCATTTCTGATGACACGCGGCCGCTGAGGCGGCCACATGCTGAGGATGAAACATTTGCTGCTCCTGAGGATGAAACATTTGCGAAATAATGTTTTTTCCTCAAAGTGACACATTACCCGAGTTATGCTCAGTTTTTTGGCGAAGTTTGACACACCAAGCTCAAAAGGTTGCCCATCACTGATCTAAATCATGACTCAAACTTGATTTTAGAAAAAAATATATATGGGGAAGAAGGAATGAGTCACAGACCTCTGATGGGCCATTCATTAGTGACTGTACATCAGGTTGATAAATTGCTTAATCTGCATCTTTTAAGTAAGATCATCCAGCAATTATGAGCTGTTCTCCAGGTACATTTCTCTATTTCATCTACAAAAAAAAAAAAATCATGAAAGACTGGATTAGGAGCCTTCCTTAAATCCAGATGCATTAGGCTGTGGTATTTCCTTGGCCTGAAGTCAACTGCACTCTACAGACACTGTACTTGTGCTTTCAAAGATTTTATCCTCACAGCAATTCTTGAGGGGTGTAGAGTGAGATGATCCCCATTAGAGGGACACAGGAGAGATCAGATAAAAGATACCTCTTGAGCACATGCAGCAATGTGGTGTAAAATGTGGATGGTAAGTCTTCATTCCTGCAAGAGGGCTAGCTAGGGAATGCTTCCAGTAGGAACAAGTCTTAAGCAAAATCTTGAAATACATGGTAGGTAGGTGTGAATTGGGAAACTAACTCAAAAGAATGCTCAGAGTATCACTGTGATTAATTCACCTGGGCAAAGCATGAGGCTCTATGTTGCCCAGCTTTTTGTAACATGGAATAACAAAGAATTCAGGAATATAAAAGTACCTAATACATAAAAGACCCGGGAAACAAATATAGTTACTGCGTGAATGTAACATGCATTTGACCTAGAGAGTCCCCAAAGTAGCAGACAGAACGTTCTATCAGTTTTCCCTCCATGATGCAAACACTGGATATCAAGGTGTCAAGTGGCATGCTGGTTTTAGTCTTTGTCCTGTATTCCAGAGTTTTTTCAAGCTGGCTACCTTACCTGTATATCTTTAAAAGAAATCAAAATCAACCTCCAAAATCAAACTCATCTTCTGTCCCTAATACTCCTGAGCAGTGGCATCCTATTCCTCCCAGTTGCTGAAGTAGAAACCCCATTTCTATTCCTCCTCTGTGCACCCTCATCCTTATAGTTACCACTTACGTCCCTGTAGCACTCACTTCACTTACTCCTTACACTAGAGGCCCGGTGCACGAAATTCGTGCACGGGTGGAGGGAGGGGGTATCCCTCAGCCCAGCCTGCACCCTCTCCAATCTGGGACCCCTCGAGGGATGTCCACCTGCCTGTTTAGGCCCCCGGGATCGGGCCTAAACGGGCAGTCAGACATCCCTCTCACAACCCAGGACTGCTGGCTCCCAACCGCTCGCCTGCCTGCCTGCCTGATTGCCCTTAACCGCTTCTGCCTGCCAGCCTGATCACCCCCTAACCACTCCCCTGCCAGACTGATCAACACCTAACTGCTCCCCTGCCAGCCCAATTTGCCCCTAATTGCCCTCTGCTGGCCTGGTCCCCCCCAACTGCCCTCCCCTGCAGGCCTGGTCACCCCTAACTGCCCTCCCCTGCTGGCCTGGTTGCCCACAACTGCCTTCCCCTGCCGGCCATCTTGTGGTGGCCATCTTGTGTCACATGGGGGCGGCCATCTTTGACCACATGGGGCGGCCATCTTGTGTGTTGGAGTTGATGGTCAATTTGCATATTACTCTTTTATTAGATAGGATTCCTGTCCCAGTGAGGCAAGGAGCATGTGTCAGCCATCTCAGCTTCCCTTTGCCAATCTTAATTGCCAGATATATATCGGAACATCAGTCAAAGCCTCTCGTGTAATCTGAGCATAAAGTACTAAGGGTCCAAGGACATGCAAAGAAGGAGCAGCTACAGGAAACACCACACAGGAGGCTATAACCATAAAAGGGATGGAAGGTTGGAACCTGATTTTCCTGCAAATTCTTAAAAATCTGTCAGATGTGGTTATCATGAACAATGAGATTTATGGAAATTTCTCTGTTTGCTCCTATCACTGCTTTAAGAAAAACCTACAAAAGAGCCTGTAAGGGAACATGAAGTGTTTTTTGAATTTATAAGAAGAGTGGACTGAGCGTGTTTGCATTAGAATTTGCATGGAAAGCTCTTCTGATCTGTCATTATTCGCTTCTATTCCATTTATTTTGCATGGCTAGTTTGAGAAAAAATGTTGCTCACTGGGAGGCAGCACAACTCGGATCTTTGTTTAATTCTGAAATACAAGTTATGCTAATGTGTAGATTCAGCAGGAAGAGGGAAGCAAGCCTCAAGGAAATAAATGTCATGAAATTTGGGGGAAATTCCTTTTGTGACTTTTTATGTTGATTCCGCATCAAGGACAGTTATTTTTGCTCCTCACCAGTGCGGGGGGGGGAGAAGAGCTGTTAGCTAAACACTTGGAGCAGGAAGGGAGGGTTTCCCTACCACAGGCAAAAAGCCCCTTCCTCAGCAAGGATCAAACCTATCACATCTTCCTGCCTGTGTTAAGAGCAGCTGCTCTGAAAGGCTCCATTTTGAGCTTTTTGACTCAAAGTTTTAAGGTTGACTTAGTAGAATATGTTAGAAATAAGGTGAGCCCCTCCAAGTCAGGGGTCCTGGTAGAACACAAAACATACTCAGGAGCCAGGCAGCAAGGCAAACATCTTTACTTCTACGCAGAAGGGTGTGCACACGTAGTCTGGAAGCGTGCACACTGAGCAGGTGGTCTGCTTGGCTTTATAATCCCTGACGCATGTGACCTGTCCTTTGCTCTTGATTGGAGCTCAGGCGCAGTGTTTTGCGATTGGCTAATTCAAAGGGAGGGGTTGGCCTTTACTGTTTCAAGATGGCAGCCCCCAGGGCAGCTGCAAGCCATATGGCCAACATGGCGGCTGCCAAGTCACGCAGTCCAAAATGGCAGCTGTTTAAACTGTTCTTTGACAGAAAAGATGATTTATTTATTTTCACAGAACGCACTAAATTTAATAAAAATTATTAAATTTAGTACCAAATTGTGTTTAGATATCTTCAGATACTGCTTTTCAAATGCAGTCTTTGGTAATTTCTTATGCCTAGCTAGTAGAACGATTTCTTATTTTTTACCCAAAAAAAAAAAAGCTTGTTGGGGTGGAGAGAAAAGGCCTTGTTCTATTTCCCTAGCTCGGCAAAGGATGAGACCCCTGGCAGGACAACCTGTTGGGGACCTGCTTGCTGGCACAACCATGTGGAGGCTGCAGTGGTGGGTTGAACCAACGCCATTTTCCAACAAAGCATCCTAAGTTAAACAGTTTAATAAAAATGTCACACAAATAACAGCTTATCCCCCATCCAAAGGGCAGCCACCAAGAGGAGGGCAGCTCTGGTTATTTTTTTTTAATCCTCACTTGAGGATATGTTCTTACAGATTTTAGAGAGAGAGAAAGGGAGGGAGAGACAGAAACATGGATGTTGAGAGTGAAACATTGATCAACAGCTCTGATTATTTGATAAGTTCTAAAGCACACTAAATTCACTTCTTCACAAGGCAGTAGGTGCTCAGACGAAAAAGACAATGAGACACACAGAGGCCAGATTTGGGTTAACCATTTGTTATAGTAGGAGTAAAAGCAGGTAGCTTGAGAGCAAAGATCATAAATGTACCCAAAGAGGACACAGGGAGATTCCAGATAAGCAGTGTAAACAGCCCTGTGGGTTTCTATGCGCTCTTATTGTCTTCAAGATGTGTGTTAAATAAGTCAGGTCCACACCTCAGATGGCTCTTTTTTTGGCAAACTGATAGCTCACTGTCTATTCTCCAAGTCCCTTTACTTTTAGTTTGGAAATTAAAAAAAAAAAAAAAGAAAGAAAGAATGAAAGGCAAAGCATATAGTCTGAATGTTTGTGTCCTCCCCAAATTCACATGTTCAATCCTAATGATACAGGATTTTTGGACTGGAACATGTGTTCCCGGATTCTTTGTTCACAGGATGGTTTCCCGGATTCTTTGTCAGAGTTAAAGAATGAATCCATGGATGGAAGATGGTATAGCAAAGGTGGAAATTTATTGAAGAACAAGTACAGACTCCCACGTGGGGAGGGGGAAAGAATCTCACAGCACAGACTCCCACATGGGGAGGGGGCAGAGTCCTGCCAGAGCTCCTGTTTCCAGGGTTTATAAAGGCTGCAAGTCCCTGTGTCCTGATATCCTCTCTGGTCAATATTCCCTTTGATTTGGTTACTATAGCAACTCCTGAGTTCAGAGGTCAAACATCACACTGGACATGTGAGGCCCTCCTCCTTCATTGTTCTCCCATTCCTTCTGGACTTTCTTCCTCCTCTCTTTTGTAAACATAGACCTTTTGTTACTCCCAGTTCCCTTGTCTTATGGAAATGTAACTTCTGCTGCTTCTACTTCCTTGTCTTATGGAAATGTAACTTCTCCCAGCCTGTAGCCCTGTGTTTTTTCCATGGACCTTTAATCTTTTAAATTTTTCTAAATCCTGCCTATATTCCCCTAAACTTCCTATTTCACTAACACCTATGTGACAATGTTAAGAGATAGGTTATTTGGAAAGCTATTAAGTCATGAAGGTGGAACTCTCATGAATAGGATTAGTGCCCTAATACAGGAAAATCCAGAGAGATCCCTGGCCTATACTACCCATGAGGATACAACCAGAAGTCTACAACCCAGACCAGGGCCCTCAGGCAACCATGCTTGCACCAAAAACTCAGACCTCCAGCCTCCAAAACTGAGAAATCAATTTGTGGTACTTTGTACAGAGTGATAGATCACAAATGGAAAGTAATGTTGCATGGAAGACAGGGAATACCACAGGGCGGCTTAAACAGAAGAAATTTCTTTCTCACTCTTATCACAATCAGCCATATAGTCTTTGGTCTGATCATCAAATATTACATTAGAAGCCCTTTAGTTCCTGAGAGGTCAAAGGCTAGGGGGATTTATTCATCACAACATTAACTGGACTTGTTCTATGAGAGCAACATTAACACCCTGCTGTCACTCAGGGACATACAGTAGCTGAGCTCCTGGGAACCACTTAGAAGGAACACAGAGGAGCATAAATGACACAAAATGCAATATTGGTGGTATTTGTGTTTGTCTTGTTCACCCCATTTGAGTGGGTAGATTCTCAGTAAATTGGTATTTGTTCAGTGACTGAATCATTTACTGCTCATTTGTTGAGCACCATACTGGTTGCTACAAATACAAAGAATAAAATCTAATCCTGCCCTCAAGTTGCTAGCAGCCTAGTCAGTAGGTACTGGGGAGTCAAAGAAATTTTAGTGCGATGTTGCAAGCCAGACAGGATGTTAAGAGGAAGAAAATTCTCAGCTCCTGAGGAACGTGACAGGTGAGAACTAGGAAAATAAATGAAACGAAGGCTCAGCAGGTCAGTTGGATGGATTTGCCTACATCCATTTTGAAGTAAGAAAGTCCATGCCTGTGAGATGAGCTAACAAAGGGTTCTGAAATAAAAAAGTGATCATTTCTCAAAAAAACACAGACTCAAAACTAGATATTATCTCATATTCATTTCTTCTACAAATTAAAAGATGCTATTGTAAAGGGGACTTTAAGTGATGTTCATATTTTATAAATTTCTAGGCTATTTGGATTACAAATAGTTATGATTAAGTAGCTTTAATGTGTGACAAATGTCAATTGTGTGCTGCTGTATCCTCCCACCCTAACCAGAAACTGCATCTGTCCTCTCCTACCCGCTCCATGAACTGTCCTCTCACCCCTCCCATCAGGAACTTGGTGAGAGAGCACCTTTGCCTCCGGGGTCCAGAGTCTTCTT
The DNA here is from genome assembly GCF_027574615.1 of Eptesicus fuscus. Lineage (NCBI taxonomy): Eukaryota > Metazoa > Chordata > Mammalia > Chiroptera > Vespertilionidae > Eptesicus > Eptesicus fuscus. The sequence goes on along the minus strand of NC_072480.1, from coordinate 8,169,649 downwards.
TGCAGCCTGGTTTCTGCCACTCAGTGAGATGGTGTCCTCCAAGATGACTTTCAAACTTCACATCTGCTTTGTCTTCAACCTCATCTTCCCTACTTTTTCTACTGCATGTGACCATTGTTAGCAGACCCACCTTTACCCTTCATGACACGTTTTCTGTTTATCCTTTGGGTCAGTGTTTCTGGCTCTGGCATGGGTTTCACTTGTGCCTTCCCCCATCAATTGAGGATTTACACTGGGCTCCAGAGCGCAGGGAAAGAAGCAGAACCACGTTAGCAGGAAAGAGTGAATTAAGGGTATTACTAATTGTGTCTTGACTCGGGCTGCCATAGCAAAATACACAGGGCGGCTTAAACAGAAGAAATGTCTTTCTCACCCCTCTGCAGGCTGGAAGCCCAAGATGAAATGCCAGCATGTCAGGTTCTGGTGAGAGCCCTCCTCCCAGCTTCACATGGCTGCCTCCTCCTCTCTGCTCACATGCAGAGGGCAAGGTAGCTGTCTTGCATCTTCTTGTCAGAGTGCTAAACCCATCACTGGGCTCCACTCTCATAACTTAGTTACCTCCCAAAGGCCCCACCTCCAAATACATCACATTGGAATTAGGGCTTCTACCACATATGTGAATTGTGGAGGGACGCAAACATTAGGTCCATAACTAGGTGCTTTCAAACTTTCTGGAAAGACTCTCAGAAGAAAATACTGGGACACTACTGTCGTTTACACTACCCCTGGAGCAGTGTGTCAAGAATAAATACCTACGAACAAGATCTGGAGATCAGGAAGCCAAAAACAGGCTGTTGCCACCAGACACAACTGCCTCTTGATTCAGAACATCGACACTCCCCCCACACACACACACAAAATTTCATGCCAGCAGAAACCAAGAGAAGGGGTCGGGAAGGTGGCTTTCAACACACTTGACCTTCTAAACTTGCAGAAGTGTATCTCATCAGTGGTACCTCATTCACAAACAGAATACAGGCAATGGCTTTTAGATATCCAGGCTTTTTACATGAAAAAGTCTTACCTCTTCCTTGAATCCACATTAACCAAACACATGTAGCTTTAAATTCCCTATTTCTGTAAAAGCAGCACCAACTCAGTCACCAAATTTCCAAACCAGGAGATTTCCTGACTCTTCCTCTCCCACATCCATTCCATACCCTGTGATTCTCCCTCTGCCCAGCCTTCCAATTCCCTCCTCTTCTCTCTCCAGGCCACCCTCTGACTCAGCCCCATTTCCTGCCACCTGATCAGGCACCCTCACTGCTCATTCCAGGTCTTTTAGTAGCTATCAGAGGACCTTTCTTTTTATTTTTTTTAATATATTTTATTGATTTTTTACAGAGAGGAAGGGAGAGGGACAGAGAGCTAGAAACATCGATGAGAGAGAAACATCGACCAGCTGAATCCTGCACACCCCCTACCGGGGATGTGCCTGCAACCAATGTACATGCCCTTGACCAGAATCGAACCTGGGACCTTTTCAGTCCGCAGACCGACACTCTATCCACTGAGCCAAACCGGTTTCGGCCAGAGGCCCTTTCTAAAGCACATTGCTTACTATGTTATGTCACTGCCAAAAGATTTGCACTAAGTCCCTGTTAAACATTTGAAAAAAATGCCGAACTGTTTGGCATGAAACTAACAGCCGTCCACAATCGGCCTGTGTACCTTCCACCTCATCTCCCACAGGTCTGCCTTTTTCCTGAAGCCGCTTCTGCCTGGAATGGCCTTCTTCTGTTCTACATGCTCAAATCCTGTGCTCATTTCAGGTTGCAACTCAAATGTTATTTCCTAAGACCAAAAGTAGGTTTCCTTCCTTTGATATTGACTTGTAGCATATAATTAGATCTTTTTAAAAGCTCTTGCACTTTCTACTTTATAATGTATTTATTTGTGAACATGTTTATTGCCCTTTAATTCCCTAGGGTGAAAGGCCACATCTTACTTGTTTTGGGGTGGACCCCTTTCATTATGTCTTGCACTTTATAGAAACTCAGTATTTAATTAGTAGCTAATGCATTTTTTTTTTTTGGAGTTCTTATGCAATCAGCATATCACTCTGCTCTTTCTTCTATGCCACGAAAGTATCTAACCTGAAGAGACAGTCAAGAGAACAAATGTGTCCCCAGCACCAAGCAGTGCCTGACATACGGTCATTACAAGCTATTAAACTGAACAGAAGGGGAAATGGATCTTATAAGCCAAGGGAGGAAGGGTTTCCAGTGGGGGGACAGTGACAGTGTCCAGTGATTCAGAGGGTGGGGAATGCTGGGCCATGGTTCCCACTGAATTTGGGAACAGAATAGTGAGTGGAGACAGAAGCCAGACAAAAGAAGTTAAGGAATAACACATGAGGAAATGGAAGAAATGAGTATAGATTATTCTTTCAAGAAACCTAACCAGAATAATGGTAAGAAATATCATATGATGCTCATCTGAACTCATGGTCATCTGCCTCTGAGGTGCAGAGAGCCTGGACCAGTCCACTGTGAAAGCAGCAGAGGGCTGGCTCAGACGTATGTAAAAAGTGCAAAATGGCACAATTCATGCTCCTCACCAATCACAGAGCCTTGTAGTCAAGTGCCCAGTATGCTGTGCTCATGTCTATGCACCATATTCTCATGATAGACATTATGATGGTTAATTTTACATGTCAGCATGGCTTGCCCACAGTGCCCAACTATGTGGTCAAACACTATGCTAGGTGTTTCTGTAAGAGTGTTTTTGGATGAAATCAGCATTTTAGCTCAGTAACTTGGAGTGAAGCAGATTGTCTTCCATAATGTGGGCAACCTTCATCCAATCACTTCAGGCTCTGAATAGACAAGAAGACTGGCCTCCCCAAGCAAGTGGGAATTCTGCAGCAACATCAGCTCTCTTATCTCTCCAGCCTGCTGCTCACCCTATAGATTTTGGACTTGCCAGCCTACATAATCATGTGAGCCAATTCTTTAAAATCAATCAAAATCATTTCTCTCTCTCTCTCTCTCTCTCTCTCTCTCTCTCTCTCTCTCTCTCGCCCTCCTCCCTCTCCCTCTCCCTCTGCCTCCCCCTCCCCCTCTCCCTCTCCCTCTCCCTCTTTTTCTCTCTCTATCCCTCTATGTGTGCACACACAAATACACCCTATTGGTTCTGTTTCTCTAGACACCCTGACTAAAACAGACTTTAATAAAGCAGATCTTATTCAAGGAAAAGTGTAAAAAACAGAAGGTCTATTAGCATAGTAAATGAAGCATAATGAAAAGAACTGGACAGAGCTTGGAGAAAATAAGGTACGGTGGCCTTCTGTGGACATTTTAAAAGCTGCCATGTGGGAAGAGGGAACAGACTTATTTATGGTTCCCAGCAGGTAAAATTTCAATGACCTAAAGGTATAGAGGCTGTCTAGTTTCTGCTCAATATAAAAAATTATAAATATTTTACCACAATTTTTTTTAATGGCTTGGTTTGTTGGACACAAAAAGGTTGTGGATTTGATTCCCGGTAAGGGCATGTACGGGAGGCAACCCATCGATGTTTCTTTCTCATGGATGTTTATCTTTCTCCCTCATTCTCAAAAAAAAAAAAAAAAAAATCAATAAAACATCCTTAGGTGAGCATTAAAAAAAAAAGTTAATGGAATATACCAGAAATCATGGAATTACACACTTTTAAATGGGTGACTTTTATGGTATGTGAATTATATCTCAATAAATCTGTTTTAAAAAATAAATCTTTATCTCCCCACTACATTGTGAACAAACTGAAGCTAGGAAATGTATTCTTTCATCTTTATTCACTGAATAACAGAGGGCTTGATATATGGTGCCCAGCTAGCTGCTCCTCATCAGAGCTTCACTGATGATTACACGTTCTTGCTAAGTGATCTTTTGCCATAACAGTTTCTTCCTGACTCTGGTAGCTATGTTTACTTTCTTTCCTTACTCATATGGGTGACAGGCTTCAAAAGATAATGTTTTATTGGAACTGCAATTATTTTTATCTCCTTTCTTGACTGAAAAAACATTTTCCTTTGGTTATGAAATTGTCGCTTCCTAAAAGTATCTAGTACATAATAATGGTCATGATTCTTACTTCCTTCCCTATTCCTTTTAATGTCTGCACAACCCCTTTTTATTTAGTTTTACCTCTTCAGAGATAGATTAAATATTGTCATGTAGAGGAAGTTAAAATGAAGATTGATTTTATCTTGCTATGCAAAATAACTGTTAATTTATCTTTTTACATGATTTTTGGTAACATGAACATTTTATTTGTTCACTCTCTTGATTGCAAATTACAGAATGCAAACTTGAACTAGCTGGAGTAAAATGGTGAATTTCTTACAGGGACACTGCTACAGTGTCTCACAGCCACCCAAGGAATGTCAACAGTGGTTAGGATGATTTTGGTTGCAAATGAGATAAATCTAAAATCAAACTGGGTTAAATCACAAGGAAAAAAGTGTCAGGTTACATGATTATGGATGATCAAGTGAATAGCAGGCCCCAAAGACTTACTGTACTTCATTTTCACTTGAAACATTGGCCATTTCAGTTCTGACTAGAGAAGAACTATAGGTCAAGACATTCAAAGCTGTGCCTGCTTACTCCTTATGAAGAGGATCCTGGGCCTCATCTATCTACACTAATAAAAGAGAAACATGCAAATTAACCATCACTCTGCTACACCCACAAACCACGCCCACCAGCCAATCAGGAGCGAGTATGCAAATTAACCCAATCAAGATGGCAGCTGGCCACGGAGCTAGAGCAAGCAGGAGGCTTGGGTTTCCCCGGCAATGGAGGAAGCCAAGCTTCCCGCCCGCCCTGGCCAGCCCTGGCCTCCACTCAAGGCTACAAAGTTTCAATTATAGAGGATAAATATATCCCAACAAAAATGGCGGCGGCCACGGAGCTGGAGCTGAGCAGGAGGCTTGGGTTGCCCCTGGCAATGGAGGAAGCCAAGCTTTCCACCCTGGCTGGCCCTGTTCTTTGCTCAAGGCTACAAAGTTTCAATTATAGAAGATAAATCCTGGATAATTGCTTCCAGCTGGCCCTGGCCTCCGCTCAAGGAGGCGCTGAAAAAAAAAAAGAGAAAAAGAAGGGGCTGGGAACTTGGGTCGCCAGAGGGTGATCAGGCCAGAATGGGACAGCAGGGGCCACTGGGGATAAGCAGACCAGCAGGGGGACCAGTTGGGGGTGAGCAGGCCGTCAGTGGGGGTCAGTTGGAGGTGATAAGGACAGCAGGGGGGGCAGTTTGGATTGAGCAGGCCAGCAGGGGGGCAGTTGGGGGTGAGCAGGCCAGTGGGGAGGGGAGGTGGGGGCGAACAGGCCAGGAAGGGGGGCAGTTGGGATGAGCAGGCTGGCATGGGGGGAAGGTGGGGCTGATCTGGCTGGTGGGGGGCATTTGGGGGCAAGCAGGCCACCAGCGGGGGGCAGTTGGGGGTGAGCAGGCCTGCAGGCAGAGTGGTTTGGGGCAATCAGGCAGGCAGTCAGGCAGGTGAGCAGCTGGAGCCAGCAGTCCCGGATTGTGAGAGGGATGTCCAACTGCTGGTTTAGGCCCAATCCCTGTAAACTGGCAGTAGGACACCCTTCAAGGGGTCCCAGATTGGAGAGGGTGCAGGCGGGCTGAGGAACACCACCTCCCCCCGTGCATGAATTTTTATAAATTTCAAAGTTTAAATAAAAGCTGTAAAGGAAGGACGGGGAGAATAAAAATAGTGTTTTTCATTTTAAAGAGTTGTCTTTATATGGTGCTTTTATACTTTTATACTTTTCTAAGTCATTATCTCATTTTAATTTCCGGGCAACTTAAAGACAAGATAAGTATTCCCTCCACTATTCAAAGAAAGGAAATCTTGGTGTCTGGTCCCAATGATTCAATCGTCAAGCCCTTATTGTAAAGCAGGGTTAGTAAAATTTTCTGTGAAGGGTCATATCTATACTAATAAAAACCTTGGGGGTGATCAGGCCAGCAGGGGAGAGTAGTTGGGGGCAATCAGGCAGGCAGGTGAGCAGTTAGGAGCCAGCGGTCCCGGATTTTGAGAGGGATGTCCGACTGCAGGTTTAGGCCCGATCCCAATCCCACAAGGATCAGGCCTAAACCTGCAGTCAGACATCCCCCAAGGGATCCCAGATTGGAGAGGGTGCAGGCTGGACTGAGGGACACCCTCCCCAGTGCACGAATTTTGTGCTCCGGGCCTCTAGTATATATATAAAAGCCTAAGAGACTGGCCAACTGGCCAGTAGCTATAATGTGCCATGACCACCAGGGGGCACATGGAGCTGCTGAGCGTCAGCAACTTTGCAGAGTGCCCTCTCGTACTCTGTGACCCCTCGGGGGATGTCAGACTGCCAGTTTCGGCCCCGCAGGCCAGGCAGAGGGACCCCACCTGCTGGAAGGAACCCGCTTACTCTGCAGATGCCCATCGAGCCCTGGCGCCGCCCCAGGTGTGGCCAGCTGGGGAGGGGATGCAGGAGGTTGGCTCCAGGGTGTGTCTGGCCCATCTGGCCCAGTCCCGCCCCACCAGCCACCTTCTAATTAATTTCCTTTCAATGTGCATGAATCCATGCACTGGGCCTCTAGTCTCTTATAACAAGGGGTGTTTTCCAGAAGTTAAAATTTCCCCTCCTTAGTTGATTAATATATTTCCAAGTATATCAAAAGGACTTGGGATTGGATTTAAAGATTCCAAAACCCTTTGAAAAGCAGATTTTAAGACAGGATTAGATTTGCAGGAGACTTACTGGGGGAAATGCCTGTGAAGGATAAACAGAGGTCGCAGAAGTAGGCAAGGAGCTCTCCTTTAGATACTGATGCAGGTCTGACAACTGTGAAAGAAGAGGAGTGGGGGAGGAATATCCATCAAGAAGAGTCTCAACTCAGCACAGCTCTGAGAAAATTTCAGGCAAGCTAATGGGGAGTCACCAAGTCAAAATTGCCCATAAGAGGGGTCATGCATTGCCGGAAGCCGATCATTGTTTTAATAATAGAGAGCTGTAGACAGGGAATTTGGAGGGCTGGTCAACCTTAATTGCTCTAAAGGGTCAGCTAATTACTAGATATTGGTAGTTGAAGAAGCCCCCACCTGTTAGTCCTAAATTCACCGATTGGCTTTTATTGGAGTTTCCTGCCTAGAGCATATGGGTGTATCCTATAATTTTAATCTTAATAAAAGGGATGGAAAAGCCAGAGCGAGTAGTAGTTCTCCCACTAGAGTTGAACTACCACTGGCCCCCATTTCCCAAATTTAATGTTTTCTAAAGTCTCTTTTCATTTGTGTGTGGCCTTCTCCAGAACCTGAACCCTGAACCGGAACCCTGAATCACGTGGGACGTGAAAGGGGCTTCCACAATGCATCCCACAGAAATCACCCAACATTCATGTGGAAATGTGACTCTGAATAACCAAAACTGTCTTGAAAAAAAAAAAAATTGGAGGACTCATTCCTCCCAATTTCAAAATTCACCACGAAGTTACAGTAACCGAGACAGTGTAGTACAGGCCAAAGGATAGACATGTAGACCAGTGGAATAGAATTGAGAGTCCAGACTAAAGTTTTGCATTTATGGTCAATTGATTTTTTACAAGAGTGCTAAGACAATTCAATGGGGGAAAGAATAGCCTTCTTAAAAAATGATTCAGGCCTGCCACAGCCAGCAAGGAACTGAGACCCCCTATCAATGGCCATGTGAGTGAGCCATCTTGCAAACAGATACTCCAGAGCCTTCAGATGACTACAGCCTTCGCCAACAACTTGACTGCAACTGCATGAAAGCCCTTAGCCATTACCACTCAACTAAGCTTGTCCCAGATTCTTGATCCATAGAAACTGGAATAACAAGGGTTATTGTTCTAAGCTGTTAAACTATGGGGTTATTTTTTATATAGCGGTCCTATATAGTAAAAGCCTAATATGCTGGAAAAAAAATGGTTCAGTAACAGATGGATACCCATACCAAAGAATGAAATTGGACTTCTGCCTCATACCATATATATATATATATATATATATATATATATATATATATATATATAAATTTACTCAAAATGGATTACAGTGCAGAATGTAAGAGCTAAAACATATACATCACTGTAAATATTTTATGAATTTGGGTTAGAGAAAGGTTTCTTAGATATGACACAAAAAGTACAAGAAAAAAAATAAAATTGGACTGCATAAATTTTAAACATTTCAATTTTATTGCAAAATATACCATCAAGAAAGTGAAAAGACAACCCACAGAATGAGAGAAAATATTTGCAAATCCTAACTCTGACAGGAATTTGTATCCAGGTGTATAAATAACTTTTTAAATGCAATAATAAAATGACAAATAGACCAATTAAAAATGGGCACATGATATTAATAGACATTTCTCCAAAGAAGATATGCAAAGAACTAATCATATGAAAAAATGCTCATCATCAACTGTCCAAAAAAATGCAAATCAAAACCACAATGACATACCACTTCACACTCACAGGAATAGCTAGAATAAAAACAACAGATAGTGGTGGATCCCAAGGGTTAGCAACTAGGGCTATCAGCCTATCATGCCCATGCAGACTATCTTTAGGATCTGAACAGCACATTTCCATAGTGCCCACAGAAACCACAAACAATCACATCAGATTTGCACAAAATGATTTTCAGTGAAAACATTGTGCTATTATAATGAATCCTTTGGTTCTGTATTCACTCATTTAATAAAGATTAATTAGCTCTGTGTGTCTTGTTATTATTTAGACCCTATGCTGGGTCCTGGGGGGTGGGCGGGGTGGGGGGGTAGGGAGGGACTAATCTGGTGGTCTCAACTCCTTCCAATTTTTTCTCCTCCCTTTCAGTTTTTTTCTAAACAGTTCACATTTAAATGAAAATAGCCCAACTGGTGTGTGTCAGTGTTTGATCGTGGACCCATGAACCAGGAGGTCATGGTTGGAATCCTGGTCAGGGCACTTGTACGGATTTAGGGCCCCATCCTTAGTAGGGGGCATGCAGGAGGCAGTAGATCAGTAATTCTCTCTCATCAATGATGTTTCTATCTCTCCCTCTCCCTTCCTCTCTCTGAAATCAATTTAAAAAAAAAAAACATTAAATGAAAATAACTTTTTACATTTTTATATTGTGTTTCATGTACATTAGGTTATCTGATCCTCATTGGAGCAATCCGTGATAATTACCATTATTAACCAAGGATAAACTAACAGAATTTAAATTTTCCAAAACCAAAAAGCCAATAAAAAAGTAATTACCTACTTCCAAATGCTATTCTTTCCAGAAAGAGCTATGTGCTATAGTTTTCACTTCCTTGCAGGTTCCCCTCAGATCCCCCGCCCACTCCCCCCGCTTCTACACACACACACCCCATACCCAAACTATGGCAAAGCTGGCCATCAGCAACTACAGACTCCAATCCCTTCAGTTTCAACCCCAATGGAGAGACAATACCCAATTCATGATAGCATTGGCAAGTCCCTGGTCAATTCAGATTGGACTGACCTCGGTCACATGCTTACTGCTGAGCCACGCATTGTAGCTGGAGGGGTTCTGTGCTCTCACAGGTGGGTGACACACTTGAGGATTAGGTGAGGACTGGGTCACAGGCCCACCAAGGAGGAGGAGTCAGGATGCCAACAGGAAGTACATGATCTGAGCTCCAAGAAGCACAATTACACAGAGAAAAGGGCATCGTCTGTGTCGGTTAGCAGAAGGGATCCTGGGTAGAGGAAAACAGATGCTCACTGCCACAGGAGAGGCCTTATGATGGAGTGGCTTTGCACAGAGCAGGCCCAGTGCAAGGTGCTGGGTGTGGCCAGAAGCCAAAGTCTACGAGAATGTACAACTTTCCCCCTGCAGCTGCTCTGTTTTGGCGTTGAGACAAAGACAATCAGTTCTCTACAGCCTGGCAGTGCTGGAGTCATAACGTTGCAAGATTCAGAGGATGCAGAGATGTGTGGAGGCTACCCACAGGTCTTTATTCTCCGAGCACATTTGCCCCTGTTGTGTAGAGGAGGCACACCAGGCTGTTAGGTAAGGCTGTTCCCTGTGATGTGATGGCAGTAAAGGCTCACTTGTTTAACCTCGATCAAAGGATGGGGAGCCTCCCCGAGTTCACCCGGGCCACCCCTGCCTTAAGGCAGAGGCATACCTCAACTGCCTCCCCTGGATGATAGGCTTCCTCTTTTTACCACAAGCAGAGGGAAGGGTCAGCCTTCCCTCATAGGAGGATAACATCTCTTGCTACTGAAAAGAGTTTATCACACTTCCCAACTTCCAGCCCACCTCTTTTTTCCATTCTTAAAGAAGAGACCGCTGCTTGCCTTTTCCCCTGCCGTCACCCCTTTAGGTATTGGGAACCTTATTAAAGTGTCCTTTATCCTTTTGCTCACCAATACATTGGATAGCATGAATTGGGCATTAATTATGAGCCAAGTGCCCTGCGGTTGCTGTGGTAACAGAGATGGATAAGATAAGGACCCTACCCCAAGGAGCTCTCAATCTATTGGAAAAGAGACCTCTAAATAAATGATTATTATACACAGTAATGTTATAGAACTGTCCCTGCACAGGGCCAGTCAGGGCTCAGAGGGCTCAGAGGAGGCATGGCGATGCCAGGGAGGCAGGAGGAGCACAGGGAGAGCTTCAGAGCTGATTATATAATGTTTAAAGCTTTTGATGCATGTGGCCACATTTCCATCCAGAACTTTTATATCGATGTAATATACAAAGCTTGTATCTCATAGTATATGAAAACATGTTTCCTTAACAGGCACCCTGAATGGATTGTTGATCTTGGTCCTTGTAAATTTGATGGGCAATACACCTGTACTTCAGTGTTATTTAAATTTTGAGCAATCTTAATGTAGTTTTCCTGGAAGATAAAAGGGTAAGAAGTGTGAGAGCAATTGTGCTTAAAGAGACTGAGAGAAAAGAAGAAATGGCGGTAGAGTAAGTGTATGTGTCACACAGACTTGCAGGATCAAACTGGAATTACAACTAAAATACAAAAAAAAAAAAAATTGTGAATAATAAACTGAACACTAGCTGAAGAGAACCCTGATAACCAAGTACAGAAAGTGGAGACCACACAGAAATTGGTAGGAAGCCTGGAGAAACAGAAGGGCTGACCGAGCTCTGACAGACAGCAGCTGAAGTTCCTTAGAGATATCTCAGGAGTGGGGCCTATACCCCAAGCTGGGCCCTCTAGCAGAAAGCACCAGAATTAAAAAAGGTACCCATATAACATCTGGTTGTGAAAAGCAGCAGTGTTACTATCTGCCAATGAGAGACAGCTGGAAATGCAGGCACCCTCTTAAAGGGCCAACACACAAAATTTCATGTGCAGCCACTCACCTTGGGCTACAGCAGAGGGAGGGCAGATTGGACTCGAGGTGTGAGCAGAAGATAGAGTTGGGGGATCTGGGGTTAGACCTCGGAAGACAGACACCCGGTTTTCCTATGTTGAGCCATTCCCTTGCACTGTGGAGGACATCTTTCTCAGAAAGACCTTGGCTATACAGGCAGTTTTTGCCTGGGGGAGGGGGAACAGTTGTCCCACTCTATTGGAAACCCCCTTGCCCCATGCTGTGGAGTTTCCGAGGCCCATTAAGAGACTTAGAATAACAATTAGCCTCCAGGCAGAAGCAATTTCCCCACCCTGTTGGGAAAACCTCTTGCCCCACCTGTGGATAATTGCCTCAGGCTACTTAAGACTGAATCCAATCAGCCTACAGGCAAAGACAGAAGCTTGGAGGCTTTGCCTGACCTAATCGGTCAGAAACACCATTTGACACTGTCTTGCATGAGCGATTGGAAGGCATAGCAGATCTACCTAAGACATAGTCTCAAACTCAAACAGGCAGCCAGAATGGGGAGACCAAAAAAAAAAAAAGAAAGACCCCAAAAAACAAACGAAAGAACAAGAGAATTCTCCAGAAGAAGAGCTAAATGAAATGGAGATAAGAAATTTATCAGACACAGAGTTCAGAATAAGGATAGCAAAGATGTGCAACAGCATGAGAAAAGATATAATAACTATGAAGAGTGACATAGCACTAATAAAGAACACATTGGAAGGAATACACAGCAAATTAGGGGAAGCCAAGTATCAGATCCGTGAAATAGAAGATAGAGTAGAAAAAAATCACACAATCAGGGAACCAAAAAGAAAAAGCAATTAAAAAACAGAAGGACAGGTTAAGGGAGCTGTGGGACAACATGAAAAGCAACAATATTTGCATAATAGGTGTGCCAGAAGGAAAAGAAAGTGAGCAAAGGATAGAGAACATGTTTGAAGAAATAATGACAGAAACATTTCCTAACCTGTTGAAGGAAAAAGTCACACAAGTACAGGAGGCACAGAGAGTCCCAGGAAAGAAGAAACCAAACAGGTCCATGTCCAGACACATCATAATTAAAATGCCAAAAATTAAAAACAAAGATAGATTCTTAAAGGCAGCAAGAGAAAACAATTTGTTACCTACAAAGGAATTCCCATAAGGCTGTCAGCTGATTTCTCATCAGAAACTCTACAGGCCAGAAAGGAAGTACTCAAGGTAATGAAAAGCAAAGATCTGAAACCAAGATCACTATATCCAGCAAGGCTATCATTCAAAATAGATGGTGAAATAAAGAACTTACCAGACCACACACACACACAAAAAGGCTAAAGGAGTTCATCACCACCATCCAGCACTACAAGAAATGCTAAAGAGACTGCTGTCATGAGAATAAATATATAGAGAGTCAAACATAGGCACACAGAATTAAAATAGCAATAAATAAGTACATATCCTATCTAATAAAAGAGTAATATGCAAATTAACCATCACTCCGCGATAAAAATGGCGGCGCCCATAGCCACAAGATGACGATGCCCAGTCCTCTTAGCCCTGCCGGAGTCCCCAAGTCCGCCCAGCGGCAGCAGTCCAGGGTGTCTAGCTGGGAGGCGCTTGCCCCCAATGCAGCGATCCCTGCCCAGGAGAGGCAGCCCAGGGTGTCCGGCTGGGAGGCACCAGCACCCAGCGTGATCTCAGCCAGTGGCAGCAGCTTGACATGGGGTCTCAGACCTGCAGGGCCACGCACCAAAGCCTCGGCGGCAGCCTGGGCTGGGGTCTCAGGCCAGCAGGGCCGTGCACCCCCACCGCATGATCTTCAGGCCAGCGGTGGCAGCCAGGGCTGGGGTCTCAGGCCAGCAGGGCCAAGCACCCCCACTGCATGATCACCTGGCCAGTGGCGGTAGCCTGGGCTGGGGTTTCAGCCTGGCCAGGGTGTGATCCCCTTCCAGTGGTGGCAGACTGGGGTCTCAACCATTGAGTCACACCCGCCAGGCAGATATGGAGGAATTTTAAATATTTCTTTTTTTAAATATATATTTTATTGATTTTTTTACAGAGAGGAAGGGAAAGGGATAGAGAGCTAGAAACATCTATGAGAGAGAAACATTGATCAGCTGCCTCTTGCACACTCCCCACTGGGTATGTGCCCCCAACCAAGGTACATGCCTTTGACCAGAATCGAACCTGGGACCCTTGAGTCTGCAGGCCAATGCTCCATCCACTGAGCCAAACCAGTTAGGACTGTCCAATATGCTAAAGAAAAAGCCCTATCTAATAAAGAGGGAATATGCAAGGGAGGGCATTTGGGGGTGACCGGGGTTTCAGGGGAGGGCAGTTGGGGACAATCGGGCTGGCAGGGAAGCAGTTAGGCGTCGATCAGGTTGGCAGGGGAGTTGTTAGGGGGTGATCAGGCTGGCAGGCAGAAGCGGTTAGGGGCAATCAGGAAGGCAGGCAGGCGAGTAGTTGGGAAAACTACTCCTAGATTGTGAAAAGGGATGTCTGACTGCCTATTTAGACCCAATCCCACGGATCGGGCCTAAACAGGCAATTGGACATCCCCCAAGGGGTCCCAGATTGGAGAGGGTGCAGGTTGGGCTGAGGGACACACACCCCTCCCCCTCCTCTCCCGTGCACAAATTTCGTGCACCGGGCCTCTAGTCAATAATAACCTTAAATGTAAATTGACTAAATGTTCCAACCAAAAGACACAGTATAGCTAAATGGATAGGAAAAGTTGACCCAAATATATCCTGTCTACAATAGACCCACCTCAGAACAAGACTCACACAGGATGAGAGTAAAGGGATGGAAAAAATATTTCCATGCAAATGGAAAATTTAAAAAAGGTGGAATAGCAATACTCATATCTGACAAAATAGACTTCAAAATGAAGGCCACTACAAGATATAACAAAGGTCACTACATAATACTAAAGGGATTGATCCAACAAGAAGATATAACCCTGGTAAATATATATGCACCCAATATAGGGCACCTACATATAAAAAAAAAAAAAAAAAAAAACTTCTAGAGGACTTTAAGGGAGAGGTCGACAACAATACAGTCATAGTAGGGGACTTCAACACCCCACTGGCTTCACTGGATAGATTTTTCCAGACAAAAACCTAATAAGGAAACAGAGATTCTGATATTGAATTTTTGGACTGGAAGCCAGATTCTTTGTCCACCAGAATCAAAGAAGGAATCCACTGACAGAAAGTGGTATAACATAGGTGGAGATTCATTGAAGAACAAGTACAGACTCCCACGTGGGAAGAGGAAAGAGTCCCACAGAATGAACTCCCAAGTAGGGAGGGGGAAAAGTCCCATTGGGTTCCTCTTCCCAATGGCTTATAAAGGCTGCAGATCCTGGTGCCTTGATATCCCCTCTGATTGGTCACTATTCCCTTAGACTGTTTACTATAGTAACTCCTGGGCTCCCTCCTACCCTCTGGGCTTTCTACTTTTCCATATGAATGAAGGGCTTCCTTCTCTTTATTTTGTAAATATAGACCTTTCTTGGCTACTTCCAGTTCCCTTGTCTTATGTAAATGCACCTGTTGCTGCCTCCTTGTCTTATGGAAATGTGACTGCACCTAGCTTCCTTGTGTTATGAAAATGTACCTTCTCCCAGTCCGTGGCCCTGTGTTTTTTCCATGAACCCCAATTCTAAAAAATCCCTAAGCCTGCCTATGTCCCCCTAAAATTCCTGCTTCAATTCTAAAGGACACACTGGATCAAATTGATTTGACATTTATAGAACATTTCACCTCAAAGCTGCACAATATACATTCTTCTCAAGTGCACATGGGTCATTCTGAAAGAGATCACATGTTAGTACACAAAACAATTCTCTTCAAGTTCAAGAAGATTGAAATCATATCAAAAATCTTCTCAGATCACAACGGAATAAAATTAGAAATCAACTACAGTAAAAACACTCAAAAACATTCAAACACATAGAGGAAAAATACCATGTTATCAAACAATGAATTGGTTACCAATGAGATCAAGAAAGAAATAAAAAAGTTCCTGGAAACAAATAAAAATGAATGCAAAACAATCCCAAGTCTCTGGGACACAAGAAAAGCAGTCTGAGAGGGAAGTTCATAGCACTACAGGCCTACCTCAAAAAAACAAGAAACATTTCTAATAAACTGTTTAACCCTACAACATAACACAGAATGCAAGAAAAGTCCAGAGAAAGCAGAAGGAAGGAAATAATAAAAATTAGGGAAAAAATAAATGACAGAGACTTAAAAAAATGCAAATAAATAAATAAATGAGTCTAAGAGCTGGTTCTTTGAAAAGATAAACAAGATTGATGAACCATTAACCAGACTCATCAAGAAACAAAGAGACAGAACTCAAATAAATAAAATCAGAAGCAAAAACAGTGAAGTAAAAACTGACACCAAAGAAAAAACAAAGGATTGTAAGAAAATACTATGAACACCTTTATACCAACAAGCTGGACAATGGGGATGAAATGGAAAAATTCCTAGAAAAATACTGTCTTCCAAAACTCAATCAGGAAGAATCAGAAAACCTGAATAGGCCAATAACAACTGAGGAAACAGAATCAGTAATCAAAACTCGTAGTAAACAAAAGCCCTACTCCAGATGGCTTCACAGGGGAGTTTACCAAACATTCAAAGAACTAACACCTATCCTCCTCAAACTATTGCAGAAAAATCCAAGAGGAAGGAACATTTCCAAGCTCTTCTGATGAAGCCAGCATTATCTTCATCTGCAAACTAGATAAAGACACTAGAAAGAAAGAGAATTACAGGCCAAAAACACTGATGAATGTAGATGCTAAAATCCTCAACAAAATATTAGCAAATTGCTTCCAGCAATATACTAAAAAGATCATACAACATTACCATGTGGGTCAGGGGTCCGCAAACTTTTTAAACAGGGGGCCAGTTCACTGTCCCTCAGACTGTTGGAGGGCCGGACAATAGTTTAAAAAAAAAACTATGAACAAATTCCTATGCACACTGCACATACCTTATTTTGAAGTAAAAAAACAAAATGGCAAAAACACCCACATGTGGCCCACGGGCCATAGTTTGAGGACGCCTGATGTGGGTTTTATTCCAGGGATTTAAGGCTGGTACAATATTCACAAATCAAAAAATATGATACATCACATAAACAAATTGAAAAACAAAAACCACATGATTATATCAATTGAAATAGAAAAAGCGTTTGACAAAGGCCAACACCCATTTTTGATAAAAACTCTCAGCAAAGTGGGAATAGAGAGATCATCCTAATATATAAAAACCCAGGGTCCGTAATGACCAAAGGCTCGACTGAACACTGGAAGTCAGTCCTGCAGTCAGTGCTGGGTTGCCGTAGTGACCCAGCACTGACTGCCGCTGCTGTGGGCACATGACCCAGCACTGACTGCCGAGGAGGCTGCAGATCAGGCCCAGAGAGAGGCCCAGAGACAGAGGCAGGGTGTAATCCACAGCCTTCATGGCAGCTGTTAATCAGCCCTTGCCTCTCTCTCTCCAGGCCTCCATGGGGGCTGCTGATCAGCCCCGCCTCTCTGATCAGACCCAGGGATAGGCCCAGAGACACTGACTGGTATAGGAACCAACCACTCAGAACTAAATCTGGGTGAACTGTGAGGAGCCAGTGGCTGCCTAGGAGGCGGAGCTTTTGACAATGACTGGCATAGAAACTGACCAATCAGAACCTAATCTGGGTGAACTGCGAAGGCAGAACCTAAGGTGGGGGCTGAGAAGGGGTTTTAAGGGCAATAGCTGTTTGGTGTAAGGTGTAAGAAAGTGGTTCAATTTTTTAATGACTGGTTTGGCAGTATTGTGCATATGGCTGGCTATCAGTCCAGATATAGGGATTATGTATTTTTGTCTTCCAAGAGTATCTCCTGCTGAAAAAGGCTTCCCCCACCCCATTTAAGCAATCCTATCCTATATAATCTATCTATACTAATAAAAGGGTAATATGCTAATTAGACTGGGTTGACTGGCCATTTTCCGGACATCCGACTTCCTTCTGGACAAAGCCATGGTGGTGGGGGCTGAGGCAGAGGCAGTTAGGGGCAATTGGGCCAGCAGGGGAGGGCAGTTTGGGGCGAGATCAGGTTGGCAGGGGAGGGCAGTTGGGGACAAGATCAGGCAGGCAGGAGAGGGCTGTTGGAGGCAAGATCAGGCTGGCAGGGGAGGGCAGTTGGGGGCAACCAGGCCAGCAGGAGAGGGCAATTGGGGGCTATCAGGCAGGCATGCAGAGGCAGTTAGGGGCAATCAGGCAGGCAGGCAGAGGCAGTTAGGGGCAATCAGGCAGGCAGGCAGGTGAGGGGTTAGGAGCCAGTGGTCCCAGATTGCGAGAGGGATGTCTGACTGCCGGTTTAGGCCTGAGGGAACTCCCCACACACACACACACACTAGTACTCAACATAATAAAAGCCTTATATGACAAACCTACAGCCAACATCATATTCAATGGGCAAATACTAAAACCATTTTCCCTAAGAATAGGCATAAGACAGCGATGCCCACTTTCACCACTCCTGTTTGATATAGTACTAGAAATGCTAGCCATATTGATCAGACAAGAAGAAGAAATAAAAGGTATCCAAATTGGAAAAGAAGAAGTAAATCTGTCATTATTTGCAGATGACATGATATTATACATAGAAAACCCTAAAGACTCCATCAAAAAACGACTAGATTTAATAAATGAATTTATCAACATAACAGGATACAAAATTAATACCCAGAAATCTATGGTATTTTTATGCACCTATAATGAACTCACAGAAAGAGAGACTAAAAAAAAAAAAATCCCATTTACAATTGCAACAAAAAAATTAAGATAATTAGGAATAAATTTAACTAAGGAGGTAAAAGACCTGTACTTGGAAAACTACAGGATGTTGAAAAAGAGATAAAGGGAGATATAACCAAGTGGGAGAATATACTGTGTTCATGGATTGGTAGAATTAACACCATTTAAATGTGCATACCACCCAAAGCAATCTATAGATTCAATGTAATCCCCATTAAAATACCAAAGGCATATTTCACAGACCTAGAACAAACTCATCAAAAATTTATATGGAATAAAAATGACTCCAAATTGCTATAGCAATCTTGAGAAAGAAGAACAAAGTTGGAGGGATCTCAATACCAGATATCAAGTTATATTACAAAGCCACTGTTCTAAAAACTGCCTGATACTGGCACAACAACAGACATATAGACCAATGGAACAAAACAGACAACCCAGAAATCGACCCAAGCTATTAATATTTGACAAAGGAGGCAAGATCATACAATGGTGTCAAGACAGTCTCTTCAATAAATGGTGTTGGGAAAATTGGACAGATACATGCAAAAAAATGAAAATAGACCACCAACCTACACCATACACAAGAATAAACTCAAAATGCATAAAAGACTTAAATGTAAGATGGAAAACCATAAAAATCTTAGAACTACCCATAGGCAGCAAAATATCAGACATATTGCATAGCAATGTTTATTGATACATCTTCTAGAACACCAGAAACTAAGGAGAAAATAAAAAATGGGACTACATCAAAATAAAAAGCTTCTGCATAGCAAAAGAAACCATCAACAAAACAACAAGAGAGCCCACTGCATGGGAGAACATATTTGCCAATGTTATATCTGATAAGGGTTTAAGCTCCAAAGTTTATAGGGAACTCATACAACTTAACAAAAGGAAGATAATCCAATCAGAAAATGGGCAAAGGACCTAATTAGACAGTTTTTGAAAGTGGACATACAGAAGGCCGAGAAGCATATTTAAAAAAATGGTCAAAGTCACTAATCATCTGAGAGATGCAAATCAAAATGACGATTAGGTACCATCTTAAACATATCAGAATGGCTATCATCAACAAATCAACAAACAACAAATGCTAGCAAGCATATGGAAAAAAAGCAAACCTCATACACTGCTGGTGGGAATGTAGACTGATGCAGGCCCTGTGGAAAATAGTGTGGAGTTTCCTCAAAAAATTAAAAATAAAACTTCCATTTGACTCAGTAATCCCACTTCTGAGAATTTATCCTAAGAAATCAGAAACACCAATCAGAAAAAATACTAGTATATCCATCCTTATGTTCATAGAAGCACAATTTACAATAATTAAGATCTGGAAACAGCCTACGTGCCCATCAGCAGATGAGTGGATTACAAAACCATGGTACATCTATACAATGGAATACTACACTGCTGTAAAAAAAGAAAGAACTCTTACCATTTGCAACAGCATGGATGGACCTGAAGAGCATTATGCTAAGCAAAATAAGCCAGTCGGAGAAAGACAAATATCACATAATCTCACTCATTTGTGGAATATAATGAACAACATAAACTGATTAATAAAAATAGATCCAGAGACACAGAAGCATCGAACAGACCATCAAACCTTAGAGGGAAGGCAAGGGAGGGTAAGGGGGGTAAGGGATCAACCAAAGGACCTGTATGCATGCATATACTGGTAAGCATAACAAATGGACACAGACAATAGGGGGGTGAGAGCCTGTGCTAGTGGACAGGAGCGGGCTGGGAGAAAAAGGAGACATATGTAATACTTTTCAACAATAAAGAATTTGAACAAAAACAAAACAAACTAACAAAAACACACAAAAGAGACTAAGCAGTGTTGTCAAAGATTTAGAGACCTGAAATCATCCCAAGTCCTTCCTTTTGTACACAGATCTTATTTTCCAATGCTGGAAGTATCATAGTGATGTTGAGAAAGGATGATTCTGGATAAATACAATTCCTTAGTAGTCCTGGGGCCTGGAGCGTGATGAGTGTAAGTGTCCTAGTTGCTAAATGGAACCCAATAGACTACCTTTTTGATGAGAATCCTGTGGACATTACTTGACCCATAGTAGGAAATGGATAAATTGTAACTCCTCTGGAATCATCTTATGACCTCTGGAGTAAAGGGGGCGGGTGGGAGTTGGATAAATCTGAAATTGGCCTCTTTTCTCTCTTCCATCCTTTTGTGTATATTTGCTGTTGCTGGATTAGGGAAAAAAAAAAAAAAAAGAGGGGTGATCAACAGAGTGGTTTGGTGTTTCTGGCATTTCTGACCAGAATACTACCTAGAAGGTCTCTTGATCTACTAGGCTTTCTAGCACCTGATAATCAGCCCATCAGCCCTTTGCATGCCTCTCTATATCCTGTTTCTTTACACCTGAGGGTGATGGTGAAGTTCTCAGAGTCTTCAGGGTGTGCTCCCGCATCTGCGTGGTACCTTCTCTTGTGAACTCTTCCCAGTCCCCACCCTCACCCGTCAAAGGTGAGCCCGGGGAGGATAGGATAGTGCCTGGCAATCCTTGCTGTCCTCCTTGTCTGACTTGTTCCTCACCTATGACTCACCTTTGTCCTCAGACAAACACCTTAGAAAAGGTCTTGGACCCACCTCCAATGGCCCATGTGTGTCCAGGAAGCAGCAGACAGGCCCAGACCCAGTCCGGGCACCTCGTGGGTTATTCTGGGCACACCTCTTTCCCGGAGTTGCTTGGCTCAGAGTTTAGAATCCCTTTTGTTTCTTTCTGAAAGTTAACATGGAAAAAAGGGTAGGAAACCTACAAACACTGTCCCTTCTGAAGACCAGTAACAGCCTGAGGAGAGATGGAAGATCAAAACAGTTAGGGCAGCCGACCACCTGTAAGTAGAGAGGTAAAAAGCCATGGAATTTACCAGCTCTGGGACAAGGATTTACTGAGTTGTTTGATGTCTTCTCATGCTATCTGACCAGTGCTCTCTTTCCCTCAGCAACGGGAGGGGGGGGGGGTTGTTTATGTGTGTGTGTGCGCACGCGCACACACGTGCACACACGTGTGCGTAACGTGCTGGCCATATTTCACCTCTCTCACTATGAGGAATCTCTGCCGCAAAGAGCACTAGACATTTATTTATTATTCATTTAAATGTTTCCATAGGTAATAGATTTGGTTTATAAAATTCACCACCTGGCACAAGTACATGTTTAAAACACCTACATACTACAGCTGTAAATAAATCACCCACTAAACAGTGAGTCCTTCAGGTGGCCTCCATAGAAGACAGGGCTATTTGCTTGGTATTCACCTGGGATTGACCTTAGGCTTGTCAGAAATCATCCCAACACTAACACAGCCGAGGGCCTGGGCCACCTGAATGCCAGCTGCTTGCTTTCAGTCTGAGAGCTAACAATTGACAATGCCTGTGTGCAGCGTTTGGGGAAAGCACAGATTGGTGCGATGCTGCTGCTCCTGCCCCTACGGAGAGAAGACACAGACCAGGATGAGCCCATTTCTAGGCCTTCTGAGAGGAGGGAAGCAGAATAAGGCTGCAGGGGCTGGCTCTGTGAGTACATGGGAGCAGGGTGCTCTGATCCTGCCCCTGCATCCTGGATATGTCCCATTAAACTAGACATAAGTGGCAATGGCCTACAGTTGTGTCTTCTAGCCCTCTCCTTGCTACGGCTCTCCAGGCATGCTGACCACCTTTCTTCTCCCTGTTGTTAACAAGCTCTTTTTTACCTGTATCCACACTTGTTTCTGCTGTCTGGCCTGCCTGTCCCCCAGCTCTCAATAGGGATTTCTCATCTGAGGCCTCAACTCAAATGCCATCTTCTGGTAGAGATCTTCCTGTCTCTGCTTAGGACACATCCTCACCAGCACCACCAGTTATATCTTTTCATTCTTTTATCAGAACCTGAAGTTATCACCTGGTTTATTTGACTATTGGCCCTTTGGCACTTTCCCTCTGAAATGTAAGCTCTAAAATGGTAGTGACCTCATCTGTCTGGACCACTGTTGAATCCTCAGCATTTAGAAGAGAACCTGACTCATCATGGTTACTCAAAAGCAGATAAATTAATTCTAATCACCTACAACCTAAGATGAAAATTGTTCCATTAAAGGCGAGCAGTTTGCAGGGACCTTGGTGCAGTTTAACAGTACGGATGGGTTTCAAGAGGTCCATAGAGCACCTAAACATATGCAAAATATTGTATGTATGCCATTCCTGGAATGAGAGTCCAGAGTTAGCTTCACATTCCCAGAGGGGTCTGTGACAGCCTGCATGCTCCCCGCAAACAGGGCCAAAAGCTCTGGTGGGCTCCAGTAGCCCTCTAGGTCTGAGTCTGCCCTAAGGTGGTGTGGGGGCCCTGGCCAGAGCACGCTGGAGGTTAAAGGCCCATTATCCATATGCATACGTGCAGGCACTAACACGGCAGTGTTACTATGCTAAAGGCCCCTTTGCCCTACCTGTGCATGAGGGCAATGACTCAGCAGTAGCACTATATGTACTGCGCAAGGGCACACTTATATAACCTGCTTATGTTAATGTAGCACAGACATCACTAATTGGCACGAGGCCTCTTTTGTTTGACCGTGTACATAAGGTGCCACTGACCAGCCAGTTGTTGGCTGTTTTGTTTGTAATAAAGCATGTACTACCTACCTATGGTCCCTCATGTGTTCTTCCAATTTTCTACACCCAAAAGGGTCAAGTCCCTAGCTGAGGAACTTACACCCAACACTTGGTGTAGTCCGCAGGATTCTGGGGTAACTACCCCATCCACCCTGGCGGAGGGCACGTGTCCTCCAACCGGGTTGTGATATCCCGTAGTGGCAGTACTGATGCCTTGGAACCCCCCCTGGGAGCAGGTTGAGGTAACTCTAGAGGCGTTAGAGAAGGGTTTGTCATCCCTGATGGACTGGATTCCTAAATACCAGTGGAAGGCTGCCGGGCAGGTAGGCTGGTTGCTCCTAACAGCCTTGAAACGGCAATAACACGAGACGCTGGCTTGGGAAGCTAAGATACATGAGTTACAGAACCTGGAGTAGGCATTGGAGGCCCGGGTATGCATGCTAGAGCAGGAGGTAGCCTCCCTGGGACAGGAGGAACCGGGAGAACTAGAGCCAGACGGCTCAGAGGACAGTGTTACCGCTGGTGTAGCAGCCCTTGTCTTACAGGCACGACTGATTGAGAAAAGGCATCTGGAGCACAATCAGCCTGTGGCCCCAGGAGGTGGGGCTCAAGGGCTGCCCATGGTTACTGAATTATCTACATACACCACCTAGACCCCTACAGAACTGAGATAATTAGGAAAACAAAGCTGGCAGAGGCCCAGGGAGCTGATTCCGGCATGGTTCCTAAGGTTGTGTGATGGCGGTGCAGATAGCTTGCAGCTGTCTCCACCCGAAATGGAGAAGTTGGCCTCCATAATGACCCACCCTTCCTTGAGGCAGCAACTGCAGATCAGTCGCTGTTTGGGAGCTGGCCAGGGAGATCATTCCCTGATGGACTGGTTAATGGCACCATCTCGAAGCATTTGGCAGGATGCCGGAGAATTACCAGAAACCATTTGAAAATAGACTAGGTATGTAGATTTAGTGCAAGTTATATGGGAAATGGGCATGAGGCAAGCCATGTTTAATTTGAATACTCGTGGTCCTGATGATAAGCATTTTATAATGTGTATGAAAGACTTGATTCTTGTTACAGCCCCTCTGGGGGCATTTGTTTCACTGGGAGCCATTTTGACCCCTTTTGTAGACCGTCATATACATGAAGTTACTGTGGCCATGCCCGGCTTGGAAGATGTGGAAATCAAGTGGTGAGAAAAGGGGGTAGCAAGACCTGTGACTGTACAGAAGCCTAAGGCACGTAAGGCGATGTCGTGATCCAGAAAAGTGGCAGGGACAGAGCCTGTAAAAATCTCCTGCATGAATATGTGGGTAGACCTGCTGGCTACAGAGTTAAGAAAGAGAAAATAGATTAGCAGCCTAATGATGTTCTGCTGGCCTTAAAGAGGCAATTACTGGCAGGACAGCATTTCCAGAAGCTGCAGAAAAAAGGCAGTTCCTCTACCAGTGGTCGGCAAACTCATTAGTCAACAGAGCCAAATATCAACAGTACAACGATTGAAATTTCTTTTGAAAGGAACAGCCTAAGACAGGCACAGTCGCAGAGGGGCCATCAGGAGAGAATTTGGGGATCAACAGAGGTGGGGCACAGACCCTCACCCCCCCAACATTGCAGGGGCCTGAATCCTACCCCCTTCTGAGGGATGTCTCCTGCCCCCATGGCTGCTTCGTGCTTCCCATGCCCAGCTCAGATCAGGACCCAGGTGACCGACAGAGACTTGGCCGACAGCAGCTGCCCTCTCACTCCAACAAGAATTGTTTGAGTTGTCTTGTACCCATGGTGTGGGGAAGTGGGTTTACGATATCTAAATCCAGCCTACCACCAGGAATGCTCAGGACCTACTCAAGAAGGCAAATAATCCCTTCCACCAATATTTACAGGGTAAAACAAGATTATTGGTAGAGTAATAAATTTGACAGTAAAATAGTAGTCAAGTTTTTAGGCAAATTTAAATTGGCTAGTTGAAACAAGCGAATATTCTAGAAAAATTAATTGTACTGGACAAAAAGGTGTTCCTAAAGTGTCAACTAAAATTTTTATTGGTACTTCATCTCACGATAAAATTGTGCACCATATAATGAACCTAAAACAGTAATATTATAGTGCAAAAAATTAAAATTTAAAAGCCATCAAGACTACATTATAAAATTTTCAAAAGCCTCCTAACATTTAAATCAAAAAAGGAGGGGATAGTAGAGGAATATCATGTAAGGAAAAATATCCTGTAAGTATATTACATCTAGAAAATTAATACTTTAGAAAATTAATTGTAAGGCTAAAAGCAAGACACCCATGAAAAACACACAAGGTGACAAAACAAGCCAGAGGAAAATCATTTGGGCAAAAATTGAAAAAGGATCACCAGTCAAATTTATAGAAAATATTCCTTTATTAACTTTTGGTCGAGAATATGTTTGTATATTTTCAGAAAACAATTCTGAGACCATGTGGATTCCAGCAAGAGAGGAATCGACAGGACTACTCCAGCCATGAAGACAGAAGAGAAGCAGTCCAGAGACTGAAGACGCTGATGTGGCCTTCCCATACTAGCAGTTAGCAGCTGTGCATCACTGCAGATTGCCCAGGACCAAACCAGACAGAGTCGGACCTGCGTTACCACCATGTGTCCACCATCCAGAACTGAAATGTCAGTGCTGACATGTACACATAAGGAACTGTTGGACATTGAAATTGGATCTCAAAGGAACTGTTGGCCCAGAAAGAAACTCACTACAGACCGATTCATTTGCCTGTCACCATAACCATTATTGCTTGTCTCATTTTCGATTCTTATAAGTGTATTTCTAATAGCACATGATCTCACTCATCTAGGGGAAATAATGAACAACATAGACTGATGAACAAGAACAGACCCAGAAACAAGGAGGCATGGATCAGACTGTCGGGCCTCGGGGGGAGGGTAGGGAAGGGTGGGGGTAAAGGGGGAGATCAACCAAAGGACTTGTGTGCAGGCATATGAGCCTAACCGGCGGTTAAGGACAACAGGGGGGTGGGGCATGTGTGGGGAGGGGTGTGGGATGGGAATGGGGGGACGAGGACAAATATGTGATACCTTAATCAATAAAGAAATTTTAAAAAAATAATAATAAAAATAAATAAATAAATAAATAAACTAAAAAAAAAAAGAAATTTCTTTTGAGAGCCAAATTTTTTAAACTTAAACTTCTTCTAATGCCACTTCTTCAAAATAGACTCACCCAGGCCATGGTATTTTGTGGAAGAGCCACACTCAAAGGGCCAAAGAGCCGCATGTGGCTCACGAGCCGCAGTTTGTTGACCACGGCTCTAGACCCATACACCTCCAGGACTATTTAGACTCTCCTGATGAGGAGGAGTTTAATCTCCTCAAGTGAGGGACAGGTGGAGGCAGGCAGTTAGGGGGGACCCTGGAGGACTAGAGGCCACATGTTGACTCACTATATATTGGTCCCCAACATGTGTTGGCACTGGTAGGTACAGGCACAGACTGCAGTTTGCTCTATGGTAACCCACACAGATATATGGGCCCAGTGGCCCATATAGGTGGGTATGAAGGCCGAACTGTCTGTGTGTGGCAGGCAACTTTGACACTGGGTATTGGCCACCTTCCCCCGAAGCCCTATACCATGTATACCTCTTCCATACCAGAATATATCTTGGGAATAGATGTGATGAAAGGGTTAACAATTGCAATGACCGAAGGTGAATTCTGCTTGTGAGTGCGTGTGGTAAAGCCCATCACAAGAGGGCACCTGCATCATGTGGCCGTGAGACTGCCTGACCCCCACCAAGTGGAACTGGTGCTGCAGTACCACCTCCCAGGAGGCCAAGAGGAAATTAAACAATATTGCAGCTGGAAAAGGTGAAGATCATCTGTCCCACACACAGCCCCTACAATTAACCCATATGGCCAGTTAAGAAGCCTAAGGTACGTTATGGCCCCTTGCAAATAACGGTGGATTACAGGGAACTAAATAAAGGGACTCCCCTGCTACACTCTGAGGTGCCTGCTATAACAGAGCTTATGGACCACCCTACATGTAGTAGATTTAGCTAATAACTTCTTTTCCATAGACATAGCGCTGAAGAGTCAAGAACAGTTTGCTTACCTGTGGGAAGGTCAACAGTGGACTTTTGTTGTCCTCCCCTAAGGACAATATTTCACAGCCCTCCCATCCGTCATGGTTTGGTGGCACAAGATTTAGCCACCTAGGGCAAGCCTCCCACAGTGACAATGTTCCATTATATTAAGGACATCATGCTAACCTCTGATTCTCTTGCAGATTTGAATGCAGCTGCCAGTAGTCTACAGCAGGCTTTGGACTTGTAGGGATTGATGGCAAATGACTACAAGGTCTAGGGACCTGGCTTATCTGCCAGATTCTTGGGACTTGTCTAGTTGGGTAAGACCAAGGTGATACCTGAACATCAGTCATTAACAAAGTGCAGACTTATCCCCAACCTACAATGGTAAAACAGTTACAGACCCATGTTGGTCTTTTTGAGGTATTGGTGAGTGTTCATTCCCAACCTGGTGCAGTTGCTGTGGCCATTGTATCAGTTGCCCTGGCAGAGGGCGACATGGGACTAGACCCCATAGATAGAGGAAGTCCTTCTAATTGCCAAGAGGGTAGTTGCCCAAATGGGCGGAGAAGGGTACCCAGCTTCCAAGAGGGCAGTCGCCCAAGTAGGTGGAGAAGAATACCCATTGGGTTTAATCCCAGTCATAGAAGGATTCTAGAGGCCAATACTCCCTTGTTGAGAGAGCGGTGGCAGCCACGTGTGCTGCCTTACAGGCCTACGTGATCACTCCCATGTCGGGAATGGCACAAACCCCAACTTTAGAAAAGTGGGGGGCCTATTTGGAACAGAGGGCAGTGGTGAGTACCAGCCATCAGTCACAGAAATTGCAAACCCTATTGGGTCCTGTGACTTATAAGACCCTTTCAAGGGATAAAACTACTATGAAGGAGGTACTCCCTAGTCCATTTCAAGAGGGTATGCCACCCCTCCCAGAGACCAGTGGTACATGGATGGGTCTAGCAGGGGAAGCCTTGTTACATAGATGGCAGTGGAGGTCTGTTTAGATACACACAAACTGTGGTTCAATTCTAGTACCAGGCAAAGTAGCCAATAGGCTGAAGTGTGAGCAGTCTAGATAGTTTTGACAAAGGAGCCTGGCCCTGTGGCCATTAGAACAGACAGATGGGCTGTCTTTAAAGGCCTAACTTTGTAGTTGCCGCAATAGCACAAATAGCAGTGGATAATAGGACATCGTCCTGGATAGGGACAGGAAATGTAGAAAGATATATAGGATGTAGGGACTTCCAAAGAGGCAACAATATACCATTTGAGTGGCCATCAACACCTGTTAGCCCCTGGGAATGATGAGACAGATGCCTTGGCAAGGGTCCAGGAGGTAGTACCTTCCCCTGAGAATTGGGTTTGGTGGCTCCATCAGAAGTTGGGGCATGTGGGACCACAGACAATGATGCAGGTGGTTAAGCGGTGGGGCCTGGCCCTATCCACGGGAGAACCCCTCGCTACAGTATGAGGATGTCCTCACTGCGCTCAGGCACACCCCCATCAATATGGCCTCCAGGAGGAAAAGGGCCAGGTCCTCAGAGGAGAGGCCTCCCTGCAACATTGGCAGGCGGATTTTATTAGGCCTCTCCCTCTGGACCTGGGTTTTAAGCATGACCTGTGGCTATAGTTACTGCCACTGGCCTCCTCTTTGCTTACCCTGTGAGGGAGGACCCCAACAGACAGTTGTCCAAGGATTAGAACACTTAGTGGCCACCTATGGGTGACCCCTTAGCAAGTAATAATGGAACCCATTTCACAGGGAAAGAGGTACAGAGTTGGGCCAAGGCCCAGGACATAGCTAGGCAATTTCACATTCCATACTGTCCCCAAGCTGCTGGGATAATTGAACGGTATAATGACCTGTTGAAAAATAAGCTCCACCTAGGGGTGGACCCACCTAGCCTAAAAGGTTGGGCCAATTGGATATGACAGATTGCTGAATGAGCAGCCCAGGAAGATAGGTGCTTCACCCTTAGAATTAATGATGCAGAGGTATCCTCCAACACTGCATGTGCAGATAAAAACAACCGATGAACTGTTGCACTGAAAGGTACACCCATTTGGAATTTTATTGCTGCCTACACCTACCCCCTTGGCAGAGGGGGAAAAGACAGTATAGACCTGGCCATAGACTGTTACTAGGGAAGGGCCTCAGGTAGCCCTTCTATCCCCTTGGGGAAGTGGTTTTGGCTACAACTTACAGTTGCATTCCTTGATCCAGCCCTGGCCAGTAACTGTGCAAGTCTAAGCCAAAAAAACACAGGAAGGGAATGCTGTTAAAGGGGACTTATGCTATTGCCCTCTGGCCAGTGCCCAGATTTCCCATAGCTTCCCCTGTGAAACTGGGCCCCTATGAAGGGGGAGATCTATTTGGTATCATCAGCCAGGTCAACCTCTGATTCCAGCCACAGTGCTATTCAGAGGAGACATGGTTGCTTGCATCTTGCCAGAAGGCCGTGATCTCCCTATGATGGTCTCAGTTTCTGTTTTTTTTTTAAATATGTTTTTATTGATTTCAGAGAGGAAGGGAGAGGGAGAGAAAGATAGAAACATCAATGATGAGAGCGAATCATTTATCGGCTGCCTCCTGCATGCCCCACAATGGGATCAAGCCCGCAACCCGGGCATGTGCCCTTGACCGGAATTGAACCTGGGACCCTTCAGTCTGCAGGCTGACGCTCTATCCACTGAGCCAAACCAGCTAGGGCTCTCTTTTGTTTCTTTGACTAGGGTAAGCTTGGCTAATAGTGTAGTGTTGTGGGTGCACACCTATTCACAAGTGCATAATGTCTCTTATTGATGGGTGTGCACAGAAATTCCCCCAGGAGCGTGATTTCTACCTGGACCACCACCTGTAGACAGCTAGTCTGACCTGCCAAGGAAGAGAGATAAGATCCATCTCCTTACCTTCCTTCTCCAGAGACAACTACTATCAAGAATCTGTCACAATACATCAGGAAGATCATATCCACTATTAATAATCATATCCACTATTAAGCCTTTCTGTAGAGGAGAAGGTTCAGGCCTGTGCTCTCTACTCTGAGTGAAAACTGGTGAGAATTTAGCATATTGATGACTAGTGAGTAAGCCTACCTGCCTCTATGACAAGGTCAGTATTCCATAAAATTTTATTTCACCTAAAATAAAGAAGTGTGGAGGAGACAAAATAGCAGTGGAATAGACAGACATGTCCCGAGCCTTGTCCCAGAGCAGATAGAATGAACAGCTGAAACAAATAACATCCAACCCGAACTGGCGAAGGAGACTCAGCTGCAGCTGTATAAGTGGCTCACTCCCACGTCTGAGGAGCAGCAACGATGTGAGCAACCCGCCCCATTCAAGGAGCAGCAGCCGCAAGAGCAGCCCGCTCACGATTGAGGAGCGGCAACCCTGCACAGCCCGCCCCCATCTGAGGAGCAGCAGCTGCATGCAGCCCACACCCTGCACCTGTCCGAGGAGCAGAAGCTGCGCAAGCAATCTGGCCCCGTCTGAGGAGCAGCAGCTGCATGAGCAGCCTGCCCCCACCCGAGGAGCAGCAGCTGTGTGAGCAGCCCACCCCTGTACGAGGAATAGCAGCCCACCCCCATTCGAGGAGCAGCAGCTGCCCGAGCAGCCCGCCCGGGACCAAGGAACAGCAGCCACACGAGCAGACTGCCCACGTCCAAGGAGGGGCAGTCCTTCTCAGCCCGCACTGGTCCAAGGAACAGCAGCCACATGCATCCTGCACATGTCCAACGAACAGCAGCTGGGGGAGCAGCCCACCCCCGTCCAAGGAGCAGCAGCTGCGCAAGCAGCTCGTCCCGTGTCCGAGGAGCAGCAGTGACATGAGCAGACTGCCCACGTCTGAGGAACGGCAGTCCTGCACAGCCCGTACTGGTCCAAGGAGCAGCAGCCACACACAGCCTGCACATGTCTGATGAGCAGCAGCTGGGGGAGCGGCCCACCCCTGTCCAAGGAGCAGCAGCCACACGTGCAGCTCACTCCTGCCTGAGGAGCAGCAGTCACACAAGCAGCCTGTCCCCCATCCAAGGAGCAATAGCTGCGTGAGGAGCTTGCACCTGTACAAGGAGCACCAGCCCAGCAAGCAACCTGCCCCTGTCCACGAAGCAGCAGCCTTATGAGTAGCCTGCCCCATCTGAGGAACAGCAGCAGTGTGCAGCCAGCCCTGATCCAAGGAGCAGCAGCCATGTGAGCAGTCCACCCCTGTCTGAGGAGCAGCAGCCACATGAGCAGCCCACCGCTGTCCAAGGAATAGCAGCTGTGCGAACAGCCTCCCCCACCAGCCAGAGGAGACACAACTTCTGTGAACAGCACCCACCAGAGGAGTCGCTGCCAACCCAGGAGCAGCCATTTCAGTGACCACCTGAGGAGCAACCACAGCCCGAGGAGCCACTGCCACCCAAGGAGCAGCCCCTGCACAACTCGACATCTAGATAAGTCAGTGAGACCAAAAAGAAACCCCCAAAGGAAAGAAAAGGATGACTCACCAGAAAAGCAGCTAAGTGAAACAGAGGCAAGCAATATGTCAGAAAAAGAATTCAGAATAAGGGTCATACAGTTCATAAACTGGATGGAGGAAAAAATCAACAACTTACGTAAAAAATCAAGAAGAAATGAATGAAAAAAATCAATAACTTATCTAAGAATCAAGAAGAAATGAAGAGTGATATAGCTGCAATAAAAAACATCATGGAAAGTTTCAACAGTAGACTAGGAGAAGCAGAGGACCGAATTAGCGAATTAGAAGACAGGGAAGCAAAACAACCCAAACTGAACTGAAATTGGAGACAAAAATTAAAAAACAGGAGGAGAGCCTAAGGGAGCTATGGGACAACATGAAATGAAGCAACATACGATTAATAGGGGTGCCAGAACAACAGGAAGAGGAATAAGGATTAGAAAACCTATTTGAAGAAATAATGTCAGAAAACTTCCCTGATGTGGGGAAGAAAAAAGTCACACAAGCACAGAGTCCCAAACAAGATGAACCCAAAAAGACCCACACAAAGACATCATAATTATGATGGCAAATGTTCAGGACAAAGAGAGAATCTTAAAGGTTGCAAAAGAGAGACAGGAAGTTACATACAAGGGAGCTCCAGTTAGATTATCAAATGATTTCTCAACAAAAACACATCAGGCCAGAAACGAATGTAAGGAAATTTACAAAGTGATGCAAAGCAAGGGACTGAATCCAAGAATACTCTATCCAGCAAGGCTATCATTCAAAATTGAAGGGGAAATAAGGAGCTTCACTGACAAAAAAAAAAAAAAGGTTAAGGGAATTTATCACTACTAAGCCAGCAATGCAAGAAATGCTAAAGGGACTGGTGTAAAAAGAAGAAATAAAAAGGTAAGAAAGAACACAGGCACAAAAAATAAAAATGGTTACAAAATATTATCTTTCAATAATAACTTTAAACATAAACAGACTAAATACTCTAATCAAAAGACATCGAGTGAATGAATGGATAAAAAAACATAACCCATATATATGCTGTCTACAAGAGACCCACCTCAGAACAAGGGACTCACACAGACTAAAAGTGAAGGAATGGAAAAATATCTTTCAGGCAAATGGAAATGAAAAAAAAAAAAAAAAGCTGGGTTAGCAATACTTATATCTGACAAAATAGACCTCAAAGTGAAGGCCATAACAAGAGATACAGAAGGCCATTTCATAATACTAAAGGCATTTATACAACAAAAGGATATAACCCTGATAAACATACACGCACCCAATGCAGGAGCATCCAAATACATAAAAAATCTCCTGGAAGATATCAAGGGAGAGATCAACAACAATACAATCATAGTAGGGGACATCACTGGATAAATCCTCTAGACAAAAAAAATCATCAAATAAATAGCAATCCGAAATGACTCACTAGATCAGATGGACTTAATTAACATCTTTAGAACATTTCACCCCAAAGCCATGGAATATACATTCTTCTCAAGTGCACATGGGACATTTTCAAAAATAGACCACATATTGGGTCACAAGCAAAGTCTCCCCAAATTCAAGAAGTTTGAAATCATATCAAGCATTTTCTCAGACCACAATGGCATAATATTAGAAATAAACTACAATAAAAAGAGCCCAAAAAATTCAAACACTTGGAAGCTGAATAGCATGCTATTAAACAGTGATTGGGTTACCAGAGAGATCAAAGAAGAAATTAAAATCATCCTGGAAACTAATGACAATAAAAGCACAACAATCCAAAATCTATGGGACAAAATGAAAGCAGTTCTGAGAGGGAAGGTTAAGTGCTACAGGCCAACCTAAAAAAACAAAACAAAACAAAAAATTGTAATAAATCATCTAACTCTGCAACTCAAATAATTAGAAAGAGAGCAACAAGAAAAGCCCAGAGTGAACAGAAGGAAGGAGATAATAAAGTTCAGAGCAGAAATAAATGACATAGAGACCAAAAAACAATACAAAAGATCAATGAAACCAAGAGCTAGTTCTCTGAAAGGATAAACAAGATTGAGGAACCTCTAGCCAGGCTCACCAAGAAACAAAGAGAGAGGATCCAAATAAAGAAAATCAGAAATGAAAGAGGTGAAATAACAACAGACCCCACTGAAATACAAAGGATTGTTAAAAAATACTATGAACAACTCTATTCTAACAAACTAGACATCCTGGAGGAAATGGACATATTCCTAGAAAAATACAACCTTCCAAAACTCAATCAGGAAGATTCTAAAAATCTCAATAGGGGGACGAAGGAACCAAGATGGCGGCAAAGTTAAACAACTAAACTGCCGCCTCGCACAACAATTTCAAAAATACAACTAAAAGACAAAATGTCTACCACCCAGAACCACGGGAAAGCTGGCTGAGTGGTAGATTTACAACTAAGAAGAGAAAGGAGCACAAACGCTGAAAAGCTGAGGTACGGAGGTGCGCGAATCGGGCTGGTGGCGGGTGACTGGGCGTGCGGCTTTTCTTCAACCCAAAGGGAGACAAGCTCCCAATCACTCTGAAATCCAGTTTCTGGGGACATGCGGGGGACCCAGACGCCTACGGGAGAAGCTGGACTCTCAGCCATTGGGTCAGAAAGTGAGAGTGACTTTTTTGCAGAGGTGCGCCCAGCAATCAGTTTTTACTGCGCTGGAGCGAGGGACATGGGGACTTGGAAATGCGGAAAGGCAGAGATGGCTGACGGCAGCCATCGCCGTCTGCCACACCCTAGCCTAGTGATGCCCTGAGACCCCGCCCCACACATTCTACAAACCTGCCCAGGCTCCACACAGCAGCTTTTGCATATAAATGGCCTGTTCTTTGGCAGCTCAACCAAATTAACTGCAGCTCCAGTCAGACTGCTCCAAAACCACCCAAGCAAAGAGGAGAAAACTGTAGTTCTTGCTGTAGCTCCTGCTGGGGGTCCTCAGACAGTAGCTGACCTGCACCCCATAGGAGATCCAGACAATAGTGTATCTAGTGGTCGGTGTGAGACGACACCAGATTTCAACCACTCTCATAAGGGACACATTCAAGAGGCAGACTCAGTGAGCACCAAAGCCCTACTGTGTCTCCAGCACAGCAATTCTTCCGTTAAAGACACAGCGGGTCCTCATAGCCAATTGGCCTGGAGGTCAATTCCTCCCAGTGATACCAACAACAATCAAGACTTAACTACATCAAGGCTGTACACACAGTCCACAAAGGGGTACACCAAGAGTATCCACCTCAGGTAACTGGGAGGCTGACCCATTGAACCAATAGGACACATAGTACACAAAGCTACCCAACCAACTCAGGGAAGCAGCGAAAATGAGGAGGCAAGGAAACAGATCCCAAATGAAAGAAATGGAGGAGAACAAATGAATGGACATAGAGTTCAAAACCACGGTTATAAGGTTTTTCAAGAATTTCATGGAAAAGGCTGATAAATTTAATGAGACCCTCTAGGATATGAAAAAGGACCAACTAGAAATGAAACATACACTGACTGAAATAAAAAATATTATACAGAGACCCAACAGCAGACTAGAGGAATGCAAGAATCAACTCAAAGATTTGGAATACAAAGAGGCAAAGGACACTCCTCTAGAGAAGCAAGAAGAGAAGAGAATTCAGAAAGTTGAAGATAGTGTAAGAAGCCTCTGGGACAACTTCAAGCGTACCAACATCAGAATTATGGGGGTGCCAGAAGAAGAGAGAGAGCGCAAGACGCTGAAAACCTATTTGAAGAAATAATGACAGAAAACTTCCCCCACCTGATGAAAGAAACAGACTTACAAGTCAAGGAAGCACACAGAACCCCAAACAAAAGGAATCCAAAGAGGACCACACCAAGACACATCATAATTAAAATGCCAAGGGCAAAAGACAAAGAGAGAATCTTACAAGCAGCAAGAGAAAAACAGTTAGTTACCTACAAGGGAGCACCCATAAGATTATCAGCTGATTTCTCAACAGAAACTATGCAGGCCAGACGGGAGTGGCAAGAAATATTCAAAGTGATGAATAGCAAGAACTTACAACCAAGACTACTCTACCCAGCAAAGTTATCATTCAGAATTGAAGGGCAGATAAAGAGCTTCAAAGATAAGAAAAAGCTAAAGGAGTCCATCACCACCAAACCAGTATTATATGAAATGCTGAAAGGTATTCTTTAAAAAGAGGAAAAAGAAGAAAAAAAGTAAAGATAAAAATTATGAACAACAAATACATACCTATCAACAAGTGAATCTAAAAGTCAAGTGAATTAAAAATCTGAGGAACAGAATAAACTGGTGAACATAATAGAATCAGAGGCATAGAATGGGAGTGGATTGATAATTCTCAGGGGGAAAGGGGTGTCTGTGTGGCGGTAATGGGAAGAGACTGGACAAAAATCATACACCTATGGATAAGGACAGTGGGGGGGAGGTAAGGGCAAAGAGGGGGTGGGAACCGGTTGGTGGGGAGATATGGGGAGAAAAAAGAGAAACAATTGTAATAATCTGAACAATAAAGATTTTTAAATTAAAAAATTAAAAAAAATAAAAATAAAAAAGAAAATGTAATTATATAAGAAAGAAAATAAATAAATAAAAATAAATAAAAAATAAATAAATAAATAA
Organism: Eptesicus fuscus; assembly: GCF_027574615.1. NCBI lineage: Eukaryota > Metazoa > Chordata > Mammalia > Chiroptera > Vespertilionidae > Eptesicus > Eptesicus fuscus. The sequence continues at coordinate 8,133,712 of NC_072480.1, read as the reverse complement.
ATAAATAAATAAAAATCTCAATAGGCCGATAACTATGGAAGAAATTGAAGCAGTCATCAAAAAGCTTCCAGCAAACAAAAGCCCAGGGCCAGACAGTTTCACAGGGGAGTTTTACCAAACATTCAAGGAAGAACTAAAACGTATCCTCCTCAGACTATGCCAAAAAATTCAAGAGGAAGGAACACTTCCAAGCTCCTTCTATGAAGCCAGCATCACCCTAATACCAAAACCATATAAAGACAACACAATGAAAGAGAATTAGAGGCCAATATCCCTCATGAACATAGGTGCAAAAATCCTCAACAAAATTCTAGCAAATCGGATCCAGCAGTACATTAGAAAGATCATACACCATGACCAAGTAGGATTTATCCTGGGGATGCAAGGATGATACAATATCTGCAAATCAATAAACGTGATATATCACATAAACAAATTGAGAAATAAAAATCACATAGTCATATCAATTGATGCAGAAAAAGCATTTGACAAAATACAACACCCTTTCTTGATAAAAATTCTCAGCATAGTGGGAATAGAAGGATCATACCTCAACATAATAAAAGCCATATACAACAAATCCACAGCCAACATCATACTCAATGGGCAAAAACTAAAACCATTTCCCCTAAGAACAGGAACAAGACAGGGATGTCCACTCTCACCACTCCTGTTCAACATAGTACTGGAAGTACTAGCCATGTGATCAGACAAGAAGAAGAAATAAAAGTCATCCAAATTGGAAAATAAGTAAAACTGTCCTTATTTGCAGATGACATGATACTGTACATAGAAAACCCTAAAGACTCCATCAAAAAATTATTAGACTTAATAAAGGAATTCAGCAATGTAGCAAGATACAAAATTAATGCCAAGAAATCTGTCATTTCTATACACCAATAATGAACTTACAGAAAGAGAGACTAAAAAAGCAATCCTATTTACCATTGCACCAAAAAAATTAAGATACCTAGGAATAAACTAAACTAAGAAGGTAAAAGACCTATACATGGAAAACTATAGGACACTGAAAAAAGAGATAGAGGAAGACATAAACAGATGGAAGAACATACCGTGTTCATGGATTGTTAGAATCAACATCATTAAAATGTCCATACTACCCAAAGCAATCTATAGATTCAATGCACTCCCCATTAAAATACCAACAGCATATTTCGCAGACCTAGAACAAACTTTCCAAAAATTCATCTGAAATAAAAAAAGACCCTGAATAACTGCAGCAATCTTGAGAAAGAAGAACAAAGTAGGTGGGATCTCAATACCAGATATAAAGCTGTATTACAAAGCCACTGTTCTCAAAACAGCCTGGTATTGGCACAAGAACAGACATATAGACCAATGGAATAGAATAGAGAACCCAGAAATCAACCCAAGCCACTATGCTCAACTAATATTTGACAAAGGAGGCATGAACATACAGTGGAGTCAAGACAGTCTCTTCAATAAATGGTGTTGGGAAAATTGGACAGATACATGCAAAAAAATGAAACTAGACCACCAACTTACACCATACACAAAAATAAACTCAAAATGGATAAAGGACTTAAACATAAGACGGGAAACCATAAAAATACTAGAGGAATCCACAGGCAGCAAAATCTCAGACATATGCCGAATCAATTTCTTCACTAATACTGCTCCTAGGGCAATGAAAACTAAAGAGAAAATAAACAAATGAGACTACATCAAAATAAAAAGCTTTTTCACAGCAAAAGAAACCATCAACAAAACAACAAGAAAGCCCACTGCATGAGAGAACATATATGCAAATGTTATCACTGATAAGGGTTTAATCTCCAACATTTACAGGGAACTCATACAACTTAACAAAAGGAAGATAAACAACCCAATCAAAAAATGGGCAACGGACCTAAATAGATACCTTTCAAAAGAAGACAGAAGGAAGGCCAAGAGGCATATGAAAACATGCTCAAATTCACTAATCATCCAAGAGATGCAAATGAAAACAACAATGAGGTGCCATCTCACACCTGTCAGAATGGCTATCATCAACAAATCAACAAAGGACAAGTGCTGGTGAAGATGTGGAGAAAAAGGAACCCTCATGCACTGCTGATGGGAATGCAGACTGGTGCAGCCACTGTGGAGAACAATATGGAGTTTCCTCAAAAAACTAAAAATGGAACTCCTATTTGACCCAGTGATCCCACTTCTAGGAATATATCCTAAAAACTAGAAACACCACTTAGAAAGGATATATGCAACCCTATGTTCATAGCAGCACAATTCACAATAGCTAAGATTTGGAAACAGCCTAAGTGCCCATCAGCAGATGAGTGGATTAGAAAACTGTGGTACATCTACACAATGAAATACTACGCTGCTATAAAAAAGAAGGAATTCTTACCATTTGCAATAGCATGGATAGAACTGGAGAGCATTATGCTAAGTGAAATAAGTCAGTCAGAGAAAGATAAATATCACATGATCTCACTAATTTATGGAATATAATGAACAACATAAACTGATGAACAAAAACAGATCCAGAGACAGAGAAACATTTATCAGACCAGCAAACCTCAGAGGGAAGGTAGGGGAGGGTGAGGGTAAGAGGGAGAGATCAACCAAAGGACTTGTATGCATGCATATAAGCCTAACCAATGGACACAGACACTAGGGGGGAGAGGGCATGAGTGGGGAGATGGGGAGGGTAATGGGGGAATAAGGACACATATGTAACACCTTAATCAATAAAGAAATTAAAAAAAAAAAGAAATTCCCCCAGGAGCAGGCAGCAGATTTCCATGGCTCATCCACCTGGCCACTGCTGCCAATTAGACATGGTTAGCTGACCAAGACTTCGGCAACGTCTCCTGGCACTTGTACGCTGAGCCACTGAGACTCTGATCTGGCAGAACCATGACAATACTTGGCCCTTTATTGGTTATACAGTTTAGAGTAGATAGGGGTAGTTGTTAGGGGGACAAGTAGAGTTAAGAGAACCCACAGACATATAAGTAGAGCAGCAGTGATGCGGTAAGAATTGTGTTGTCAGCTGGCTGCCTCCAAAGTTGTACCATAACATAACCACTAATGTTAAGGTCCAGAAGTGACAGGATAGAAAGTGCTATACCAGCACAAAACCTGTTGATATAATGACCCCAAGATACTTATAGGTATGTAGAAGGTATGGTTCGCCCTACCTCCCAGAGCATTAGACAGGACGATGTACGTAGGGTAGGCCCTATATCTCTGGGCTAATCCTTAAGACTTTAGAGGAGATTCCCCATAATGGAAATTCAGTATACCACCAGTGGCATCAAGTTAAATGGACTCCTGGTGGTTTTACCCCTTAGCTATATTCCTTCCTGCAGGAGGAGCAATTAAGGTAGAGTTAGAAGTTATAGCCTTAGCTGACCATACAGCTAAAGCCTTGAATCAGACCCGGCAAGCCCTTACCCCAATAAAAGATGAAACCACGCAAATATGCAAAGTGGTACTGCAGAATAGAATGGCACTAGATTTGTTAACTGCTACACAAGGCGACACTTGTGCTGTCCTACATATAGAATACTGTACATATGTGCTTGATAATCAAGAAAATGTAGCCAGTGCCCTGTAAGAGATAGACAGGGAAGTGCAGTCCATACAAGCCCTTTCCCATGACCCCCTCCAAGACTCATGGGATATACTGTCAGGAGTATAGTGCTAGCATTTTTGAGTTTTGCTATTGGGGCCAGAGTACTAGTCATAGCATGTTGTAGTTTGTATTACTGTTATAGACTCTATGTTCAAGGAGCTAGCATATGGGTCAGGGTACCCCATAGAAACCATCTGGCATAAAGGGTGGAGTGTGGGGCCCTGACCAGAGTATGCCAGAGGTTAAAGGCCCACTCCATACCCCATATGTGCAGGCACTAACACAGCAGTAATACTATGTTAAAGTCTTCTTTGCCTTATGCATGCACAAGGGCAATGACTCAACAGTAGCACTATACGTACTGCACAAGGGCACCCTCATATAACTTGCTTATGTTAATTTAGCATGAAGCCACTAATTGGCACAAGGCCTCTTTTGTATGACCATGTATATAAGGTACCACTGACCAGCCAGTTGTTGGCGACTTTGTAATAAATCATGGTCCACCTTCCTACAGTCACTCATGTGTTCTTCCTATTTTCTGCACCCAGAGGGGTCAAGTGCCTGGCTGAGGAACTTACACCCAACAGGTGGCTATGGAAGGAAAGAACAGGGGCTGGCATGGGACTGTCTTTGGGAATTTCTCAGGGTCATTGTTTCTCAGACAAAACCTGTAGTTCTCAAGAGGTCCACCAAGGACCTTAGGTGTCACCATGTGAGAGGGTGACAGCCACAGGGGACAGAATTTACACTGGACTTCCACCTAAGATTTCATTCAAGGAATGTTTTCTACTGCCTTGGAAAAAGGAAGGCAGTAGAATGGATGCAAGTCCTTTTACGAGTACTTAAATTTCAGTTCAGCTTATCTGGCAAGAGTTTAAAGAAGAGTCTGTTTTCCCAAGTGTGTATTTCAACTCAGCTCTTCCAAAATCTGGAAGAACAAAGGCTGAGATCACCCCCATGGTGCAGAGGCTTCTGTCTGCACCCCAGACAGGGTAAAGGGCTCTGAGTTATGCCTGGGTCTGCAAAGCTGCACCCCAGCCTTTTCAGAATGAGTCCTCACAGGAAGCCTTCGATGACCCTAAAGTACTGGACCTTCCAGGTGTCCCTGCCCTATGCCAGCCCAGGGTGCTGAATTGGCCAGGAAAAGGGAGGAACAAAAACAAGAAGTCACACAAACATCTAGGCATTGGCTACCATGTGTAAGCAGGTCCCCAGGAAATGCTTTGTTTGCTGGCTGTTGTTTACCATGTCTTCTAGTCCTATTACTAGCAGGTCACATCACACCAAAAGACCAACTGGCACCTCCCCCAAGAGAGTGAATACTTCCTGATACCATAAACAGAAAAGGTAGGGATAGGATTCATGCCTGAGAAAAGAAATTGAAGGAGAACTGGAATGAGCAGCCTGTACATGGTGTTGTATTTTATGGGATCTAAGGCCTCAGGTAGAATGACATTTTATCTCTGGACCACGCATAGCCTGCGCTGATGACTTCCATCTCCTAGACAGGCACAGAGGTGCTGCATGTCACCTGTCGGGCTCTGCACTTTCTGAGTGTTTCATTGTTAGACAATTACTGCCCACCCCTCTCCCCACTCACACTCATCACCACATTCTCACCCATAAGATGCTCCTTCCAAAAATATTAACGTTGTGTATGCCTCACAGAATTTGGAAAGAACTCTTTTTTCCAAGGTAATAACATTCTGATTTGAATTATTACTTCATTTAAAAAAGAGAGAGGTTTCTCATGGTCAGTAAAAATACCAAAGCACTCTCCAGACAAAGTGATGACTGTTCAAATATAAGTGGATTTTCCTGATGTTGGACAGTTCCCACAGACACAATCACTGCTCTAAAAGCAAATTTATTAACCATAACCATTAATTATGTAGTAGATCTTTAGAGGATTCAAAAAATAATCCCCATAATGAAAATACACCAACCTTCTTTATTTCCCCCAAAACTATTCAGGGCGAAATTAAATAAAATATGCTTGACATTAGGTAGCCAGACTTTTTTAAAGAATAAAGTTTTCAAATATCCTTACTTTAAAACGAATGTTGTGGGATCTGATAAAAATAAAAGTTAAGGAAAAAGAACCTTTTGTGAACCACACATTCTTAAACACGCCATTTGGCATCTGGGCAGGGCTGTGTGTGCGTGTGTGCGGTGTAGGGTGCGAACCTCTCTCCATTGTCCACAAAGTCAAGGGCGCTCCTGGAGGCTCACTCACAGGCCCAATGTGATGGTGGGGAGTTAGGCAGAGTGTGACCTATGCCTAATACTGGGCACCTCACACTCCCAGCGATTCAGGAATAGCCATACAAGCACATTTTCAGTATTTTCTCAAGTTGTTTCCTAGAGAAAAAGTTGTAAAGGCCAACTGTAAAGTTGGATGTCACACACCTGGTTCAACATCACACACCTGGCCACCTCCCTCACCTGGCATGGAATCTGACACATTTTACTTGTCTCCTAAATTGAAGTAACATAAATGACAAAAATACATGGTTTATTTGAAGAGAATATTTGTGAATTCTGAGCATTTAATTTTCTCACTCATGTTTAAAAAATTGTGGTAAAATATACATAACGTAAAATTTACCATTTTAACCATTTTTAAGGATACAGTTGTGTGGCATTAAGTATATTCACATTGGTGTGCAATATCACCACCATCCATCTCCAGAGCTTTTCATCATCCCAAACTCCTTAGTCATCAAACACTAACTATCATTCTCCTCCCCCAGCCCCTGGCAACCACCATTCTAATTTGTGTCCCTAATTTGTAATTTGCCTATTTTTGGTACCTTGTATAATGGAATTGTACAGTGTTTGTTCTTTTGTGTCTTTAACTCATTTTGTCAGCTCCTTAGATTCTGCATTTAAGGAGAAGGTAGGAAATGTAGCAAATGGCTAGATGATTTTTTTAGAGCTGTCCATCTTTTCTTGTCTATTTTGCAATGACTTAAAATGTCATAATAAAAAGATTGCTAAATTGTTGTTTAAAACTTTAATTTACTTTTTGTTGTCTCACTTTGATGTCACCTGCCTCTTAAGAAAAAAACTTTATAGATTATTATTAAACTCTTTCTTATGATTATTTTAACTTACGTTTTTACATTTATTAATTTTTAAAATTAAAATTTTAGGACCCCATTCTTCCTTTACCCCCTTACCTCTGGAAACCACCACACTGCTCTTTGTGTTCATGAGTTTCAGTTTTATATTCCACATATGAGTGAAATCGTATGGTTCTTAGCTTTTTCTGACTGACATAATTTCCTTAGCATAATATTCTGAAGGTCCAACCATGTTGCAAATGGAGCTATTTCATTCTTTCTGATGGCTGAGTAGTATTCCACTGTATATATGTACCATATCTTCTTTATCTAGTCCTCTATTACGGGACATTTTGGTTGTTTCCATCTCTTGGCCACTGTGAATAATGTTGCAATGACCATAGGGGTGCATATATGTTTGCAAATACATGACTTCGAGTTTTTTGGGTATATACCAAGGAGAGGGATTACTGGGTCATATGGTAGCTCTATTCTCTATTTTTTGAGGAATCACCAGATTGCTTTCCATAGTGGCTGTACTAGTCTACATTCCCACCAACAGTGGATGAGGGTTCCCTTTTTCCACAACCTCTCCAACACTTGTTATTGCTTGTCTTGTTGATAATGGCCACTCTAATAGGTGTGAGGTGGTATCTCATTGTAGTTTTGATTTGCATTTCCCTGATTGTCAGTGAGGTTGAACATCTTTACATATATCTATTGGCTGTTTGTATGTCTTTTTGGGAGAGGTGTATTGTCAAGTCCTCTGTCCACTTTTTGATTGGATCATTTGTTTGCTGTTGACTTTTATGAGTTATTTATATATTTAGGAAATGAAATCTTTGTCAGAGCTACTGTTTACAAATATCATCTCCCATCTGGTTGTCTGCTTCTTTGTTTTTTTGTCAGTTCTTTTGCTGTGCTGTTTGATATGGTCCCATTCATTTATTTTTGCCTTTACTTCCCTTGCCTTTGGTGTCAAGTTCATAAAATGTTCTGTATGACCAAAGTCCATAAGTTTGCAACCTATATTTTTCTAATATGTGAGTTATTGTTTCAGGTCTTATATTTAGGTCTTGGATCCATTTTGAATTAATTTTTGTACATGGGGACAAACTGTAATCCAGTTTCATTCATTTGCATGTGGCTTTCCAGTTTTTCCAGCAACTTTATTGAAGAGACTGTCTTTACTCCATTGTGTGTTTCTGGCTCCTTGTCAAAAATTATCTGTCCATATACATGTGGTTTTATAACTGGGCTCTTTTTTCCATTTCATTGATCTCTGTGTCTGTTTCTCTGCCAATACCATGCTGTTTTGATTATCATAGCTCTGTAATATAATTTGAAATCAAATAACATGATACCTCCAGCTTCATTCTTTTTTCTCAGGATTGCTTTGGCTATTCAAGGTCTTTTGAGAAATTTGATTATTTCTCATTCTATTTCTTTAATAAATGACACTGGGATTTTTATGGGGATTGCATTAAATCTGTATATTGCTTTGGGTAATATGGCCATTTTAACTATGTTGAGTCTTCCAATCCATGAACACAGGATATTTTTCCATTTTGTTGTGTCTTTTTCAATCTCTTTTAATAATGCTTTGTAATTTTCAGTATATAGGTCTTTCATGTTCTTGTTAAGTTTATTCCTGGGTATTTTAGTCTTTTGGTTGCAATTGCAAAAGGAATTGTTGTGTTTTTGCTTTTTTTTTTTTCATTTCTTTTTATGAAGTTTTGTTTTTAGTATACAGGAAGGCAATGGATTTTTGTACAGATTTTTTATCCTGCAACATGACTGAATTTGTTAATTGTTTCTAATAGTGTTTTGGTGGAGTCCTTAGGGTTTTTTATATACAGAATCATGCCGTATGCAAAAAGTGATAGTTTTACTTCTTCCTTCCCTATTTGGATGCCTTTTATTTCATTCTCTTGCCTTATTGCCCTGGCTAGGACTTCCAGAACTGTGTTGAATAAGAGCAGCGAGAGTGGACATCCTTGTCTTGTTCCTGATCTTAGAGGAAAAGCTTTTAGTTTTTCACCTTTGAGTATGATATTAGCTGATGGTTTATCATATATGGCCTTTATTATATTGAGTATTGAGGTACTTTACTTCTATTCCTATTTTATTGGTTGTTTTAATCATAAATGAATGTTGTATCTTATCAAATGCTTTTTCTGCACTATCAATAATATCATCTGATTTTTATTCTTTCTTTTGTTTATTACATTTATTGATTTGCCTATGTTGAACTATTCTTGTGCCCCTGGAATGAATCGTACTTGATCGTGCTGTATTATTTTTTGAATGTACTGTTGCATTCAATTTTCTTGTGTGTTTTTTTTATTTTTTATTTTTGCATCTGTATTCATCAGATATTGGTATGTAATTTTGTTTTTGTGTGTTATCTTTGCCAGGTTTCGGAATTAGAGTTATATTGGCCTCATAGAATGTGTTAGGAAGAATTGCCCGTTCTTCAATTTTTTAAAAGACTTTGAGAAGGATGGATTTTTAAATCCTCTTTGAATGTTTGGTAGAATTCACTGGCGAATCTATCTAGTCCTAAACTTTTATTTTTTGGGGAGTTTTTTATTTTTTTTTTATTTATATATTTTTTTAATTTCTTTATTGATTAAGGTGTCACATATTTGTCCTCATCCCCCCATTCCCATCCCACCCCTCTCCCCACGCATGCCCCAACCCCCTGTTGAACTTAACCGTTGGATAGGCTCATATGCTTGCATACAGGTCCTTTGGTTGAACTCTCCCCCTCCCCCCACCCTCCCCTATCCTCCCTCTGAGGCCCGATATTCCGATCGATGCCTCCTTGCTTCTGGTTCTGTTCTTGTTCCTCAGTCTATGTTGTTCATCATTTCCCCTAGATGAGCGAGATCATATGTCACTAGATATATACTTATAAGAACTGAATGTGAGACGAGCAATAATAGTTATGCTGACAGGCAAATGAATCAGTCTGTAGCGAGCTTCCCCCTGGACCAACAGTTCTTTTGAGACCCAATTTCAATGTCCAGCAGTTCCTTATGTGTACATGTCAGCACTGACCCCTCAGCTCTGGATGGTGGACAAATGGTGGTAACAGAGGTCCGACTCCCTCTGGTTTGGTCTCGGCCGGACCCAGGGGCACGGCGTCACCCGGATTAAGGGGCACGTGGCCACACCCATACCCAAGGGGCGCGTGGCCTCACCCGGGCCTGAGACCCAGCCTCACCCGGATGGATCCAGGGGCACACGGCCTCACCCGGACCCAGGATCCGGCTTCACCCGTACCCAGGGACGTTTGGCCTCTCCCAGACCCAGGGGCACGTGGCCTCACCCGGGCTTAGGTGCACAAGACCTCACCCGGATCCAGGGACACATGGTCTCTCCCGGACCCAGGGACGCTTGGCCTCTCCCAGACCCAGGGGCACGTGGCCTCACCCGGGCCTAGGTGCACAAGGCCTCACCCGGATCCAGGGACACATGGTCTCACCCGGACCCAGGGACGCTTGGCCTCTCCCAGACCCAGGGGCACGTGGCCTCACCCGGACCTAGGTGCACGAGGCCTCACCCGGATCCAGGGACACATGGTCTCACCCGGACCCAGGGACGCTTGGCCTCTCCCAGACCCAGGGGCACGTGGCCTCACTCGGGCCTAGGTGCACGAGGCCTCACCCGGATCCAGGGACACATGGTCTCACCCGGACCCAGGGACGCTTGGCCTCTCCCGGACCCAGGGGCACGTGGCCTCACCCGGGCCTAGGTGCACGAGGCCTCACCCGGATCCAGGGACACATGGTCTCACCCGGACCCAGGGACGCTTGGCCTCTCCCGGACCCAGGGGCACGTGGCCTCACCCAGGCCTAGGTGCACGAGGCCTCACCCGGATCCAGGGACACATGGTCTCACCCGGACCCAGGGACGCTTGACCTCTCCCAGACCCAGGGGCACGTGGCCTCACCCAGGCCTAGGTGCACGAGGCCTCACCCGGATCCAGGGACACATGGTCTCACCCGGACCCAGGGACGCTTGGCCTCTCCCAGACCCAAGGGCACGTGGCCTCACCTGGACCTAGGTGCATGAGGCCTCGCCCGGATCCAGGGACCCATGGTCTCACCCGGACCCAGGGGCGCTTGGCCTCTCCCAGACCCAGGGGCACGTGGCCTCACCCGGGCCTAGGTGCACGAGGCCTCACCCAGATCCAGGGACACATGGTCTCACCCGGACCCAGGGATGCTTGGCCTCTCCTAGACCCAGGGGCACGTGGCCTCACCCGGGCCTAGGTGCACAAGGCCTCACCCAGATCCAGGGACACATGGTCTCACCCGGACCCAGTGATGCTTGGCCTCTCCCAGCCCCAGGGGCACGTGGCCTCACCCGGGCCTAGGTGCACGAGGCCTCACCCGAGTCCAGGGACACATGGTCTCACCCGGACCCAGGGACGCTTGGCCTCTCCCAGACCCAGGGCCACTTGGGCTCACCCGGGCCTAGGTGCACGAGGCCTCACCCGGATCCAGGGACACATGGTCTCGCCTGGACCCAGGGGTGTGTGGCCTCTCCCAGACCCAGGGGCACGTGACCTCTCCCAGACCCAGGGGCACGTGTCCTCACCCTGGCCTAGGTGTGCGAGGCCTCAACTGGATCTAGGGACATCTGGCCTCACTCGGACCCAGGGGAGTGCGGCCTCCCCCAGACCCAGGGGCGCTTAGCCTCACCCGGGCACGGGACCCAGCGTCATCCGGGTCCAGGTGCACATGGCCTCACCCGGACCCAGAATCTGGCCTCACCTGGGCCCAGGGGCACGTGGCCTCACCCAGACCCAGGGACGTGAGGCCTCACCTATACCCAGAGGCGTGTGACCACACCCGAGCCCAGAGGCGCGCAACCCCGCCCGCACCCGGGTCCCAGCGGGGCCCCGTTTTCCCGATCCCAATTCCTGCCGGTCAACCCCCCCTCAGCAATTCCCCTGGCCATCCTTCCAGAGCTCCAGGACAGCTGCTGCAGAACTCGTCGGGCGGCGGCTCGGTGAAGCTCCGGTGCGCCCGGTGCATGGCGGCGGGCCGGTCCGGCGTCGCTGCGTCGGCCCTTCGGTCTGCAGCGGTGGCCGGTCGCCGAGCATGCGCACCTGGCCGCTTCCGGGGCGTTGAGATTCTTGACGGACTCGGAGGTCAGCAAGCGCGGAGTCTCCCACCCCATGTCTCATAGGGGCTCGTCTGTCCGTGCTCGGCAGCCAGTGGAGCCGTCCCCTCAGCCGGAGACCGCCGGGGGAACTGCGTCGAGCACGTTCCAGGCCGCCGTTGTGTCGCCTGAGCCGTAGTTCTTAAAGTGTGGTCTTTGGGTCACCGGCATCAGCATCATCCCGTATACCCCTCTTTTATTCTAGTTGTAGAGCATCCACTCAGCCAGCCCTATGGTGGTCTTGGATGGTGTCTGCTCTGCTCTCCTGTCGTAGTCTCAAAGTTGTTGTGGTAGGCAGCAATCAGGCTTCCGCCCTATGCCTCCATCTTGGTCCTCCTTTGTATAGTTAAGTCTTGATTGTTGTTGGTGTTACTGGGAGGGCTCTCTTTGTCTATAAAGGAAGAGTTGCTGTGCAGGAGACACGTTTATGGGCCGGGTCTTGGTGCAGCAAGGCTTTGGCGCTCACTGAATGTGTCACTTATGCGCGTGGTTGAAATCTGGTGTCATCTCCCACAGACCACTAGATGCCCTCGTTTCTGGGTCTCCAATGGGGTGTAGATCAGCTACTGCCTTAGGCACTCAGCAAGGATTACAGCAAAAACTGTAGTTTCCTCCTCCTGTCTGAGTGGCCCTGGAGCAGTCCGACTAGAACAGCAGTTCATCTGGTCCGCTGCCAGACGGCAGGCCACCCACATGCATAAGCCGTTGCTTGGAGCGCAGGTGCGCCTGCAAGACTTGCGGGGCGGGTCTTCAAAACGTGTGGGGCGGGTCCCAGGGCGGGGCGGGTCCCAGGGCGGGGCAGGGTCTCAGGGCGCCAACAGGCCATGGTGCGGCGAGCCGCGATGGCTGCGAGTCTGGTCCTTCTGCCTTCCACGTTTCTAAGTCCCCTTGTTCCGCACTCCAGTGCAGCATACACTGATTGCTGGGCGCACCTCCGCAAGAGTCCCGCCTCTCTCCGCAGGCATCTGGGTCTCCCGCGGGTCCCCAGAAGCTGGATTTCAGGGTGATGGAGAGCTAATCTCCCCTAGGTTTGGAACAAACGCCCCTTTCCCCCGCCACCAGCCAGACCCACGCGCCTCCACACCTCATCCCCTCCGATTTCGCTGGATGAGAGGCAACAGGTCAGGCTTTCACCTCCGCCTCCATCTTTTTTGAACTTCCCAATTTGTACTTCTTAATCCCTTCAATTCAGTCAACTCTACTGAAGTCTAGCGCCGCCAGGAGGTGCACAGAGAGGGCGCCCGGGCCTCCGTCCGGTGTGCGGGGCGCGCGGCCCGCGGAATCAGGCGCGCGGGGGCTGCGCGGTGGGGATGGGCGCTGGGCGGCCGCCGGGCTCCGGGCGCCGCCACCGCCGCCGCCGCTGCCGCCGCCGGGGCGCGCGGCCCGCCTGGGGAGTTTTTTAAATGGTTGTTTCAATTTGTTCAGTACTGATTGGTCTATTTAGATTTTCCAATTCTTCACATTTAGACTAGGAAGATTATATATTTCTAGGAACTTATCCATTTCTTCCAGATTATTGAATTTGGTGGCATATAGTCTTTCATAATATTCTAGTATGATCCTTTTTATATTTGTGATGTCTGGGGTGCCTTCTCCTCTCTCATTTCTGATTTTGTTTTTATGGGTCTTTTCCCTTTCTCCTTAGTGAGTCTAGCCAGATTGTTGTCATTTTAATAATCTTTTCAAATAACCTTCTCTTTTATAAATTAATTTTTTTGTATAATCTTTTTGGTCTCTATTTCATTCAATTTTGCTCTAATTTTTACTATTTCCTTTCTTTTGACGACTTTGGGTTGCTTTTTTTCTATTTCTTTAAGATGTGATGTTAGGTTGTTTACTTGGGATTTCCCTCATCATAGATCTGTAATGATATAAACTTCATTCTTATTACTGCTTCCATTGCATCCCAGAAGTTTTGAGATATTGTATTGTCATTCTCATTTGTCTCTACATAGCTTTTGATCTCATGTTTTATTTCTTCTTTGACCCAGTCATTTTTTAGTGACATGTTCTTAGTCTCCACATATTTGTGGGTCTTTTTACTTACTTTTTGCAGTTGATTTTGAATTTCAAGTCATCATGTTTGGAGAATATGTTTGGTATAATTTCAATCTTCTTGAATTTGTTGATACTAGTTTTGTGATCCAACATATGGTGTTCCTTGAGACTGTTCCATGTGCACTGAATAAGATGTATAATCTGATGTTCTGGGATGAAAGCTTCTGTGAATGTCAACTATGTCCATTTGGTTTCGCGTTTCATTTAAGGCCAATATTTTTAAATTGATTTCCTGTTTGGTTGAGCTGTCTAGAGCTGTTAATGGAGTATTGAGGTCCCAACTATGATTGTGTTTTGACCTGTTTCTCCCTTTATTTCTGTGAATAGTTGTTTTATATAATTTGGTGCTTCCTGGTTGAGTGCATATATATTAAGAAGTGTTATGTTTTGTTGATGTAGTCTTCCCTTCATCAATGTGTCCATCTTTGTCTCATGTTATCTTTAAATTTATTTTGTCAGATACAAGTATGGCTACACCTGCTTTTCTGTAGATGCTATTTGCTTGGAGAATCATTTTCCACCCTTTTACTTTGAATCTACCTTTGTTTTTACAGCTTAGTTGTGTCTCTTTTAGGCAGCACGTGGTTGGGTTTTGTTTTTTGATCCACTCGGCTACTCTGTGCCTCTTTATTGGTGAATTCAGACCATTTAAATTAGGGGTAATTATTAATATATGAGAATTTTCTATAGCAATTTTATATTTTGTTTTCTGGTAACTCTGTGCCTCTATTGATTCTTTTCCTTTGTGTTTCTGTCTGTTGTTTTTGTTTAGTGATATTCCATACTTCTTTCTTCTGTTTCCTTTTTTAAAAATCTATCTGCTTTGGTTTGGAGATTTTTGTGTGTGGTTACCATTAGGTTTATAAGAAATAAACTTGCATATATACCATAGTATTTTTTTCTTTTGAGTGCATCTGATCTTCATCCTCCTTTGCCAGTTCAGACCTTTAGCTGTCTCTCACCCCCTTCATTTTTTTCGTTGTCACAAATTATCCCTGTTTATGCTGTAAGTATTTGGTGATCTTACTCATAGTGTTGTGACCTTATTTTTTTTTTTTCAAGTTGAATAACTCCCTTGAATATATCCTGCAATGGAGGTTTTCTGGTGGTAAAATCTCTCAGCTTCTTTATGTCTGTGAATGTCTTTATTATTCCATCTTTAAAGGATAATTTTGCTGGATATATTATTCATGGCTGGCAATTTCTCTCTTTCAGATGCTTGACTATTTGGTTCTACTCTCTTCTGGCCTGTAGAGTTTCTGCTGGGAAGTTGGGTGAAATTCTGATGGGTTTTCCTTTGTAGGTCACTTCCTTTATTTCCCTGGCTGTTTTGAGAATTTTTTTCTTTGACATTAATTTTTGACAGCTTTAATACCAAGTGCCTTGATGAGGATTTCTTTGGATTGAGGTAATTAGGTGTTCTGTTTGTTTCTTGGATTTGAGGGTCTAGTTCTTTCCATAGATTTGGGAAGTTCTCATCCACTAATTGAATAGACTCTCCATTCCATACTCCTTCTCCCCCTCCTCTGAACTTCCTATAATTCTAATATTGCTTTTTCTGATGGAGTCAGATAGTTCTCATATAGGTCTTTCATTTTTCTTTATGCTCAGGTCTCTCTTTTCTTCCCGCTGTGTCATTTCTAGATTCCTATATTTGATATCACTAAATCTTTCCTCTATCTGGTTAACTCCATTTTCTATGCTCAGTAGTTCACTCTTAATCTTCTTCATTGCATGCTTCATTTCCAGGATTTCTGATTGGTTCTTTTTTAAAGTTTTAATTTATTTGGTAAAGTACTCATTTTGTTCATTGATTTGTTCTCTGAGTGCATTGAATTGCCTGTCTGTATTTTCTCACATCTCATTGAGTATTTTTAGAATTCCAGTCTTGAGATCTCTTTCATTTATATCACATAGTTCCATGTGTTCCAGCTTGCTTTCAGGGGATTTTTCATTTTCTTTCTGGTCATCCTTGTTACTGTGGTTATTCATGGTATTTATTGTTCTCCTTTGCCTGGGGATTTAAATATTTCTATATTAATGAAAGGTCTTTCTACTATTATCCAGTAAATGGCACTGAATCACAAGATATTTTACCTCTGTAATCTCCCAATCTTGACCTTCATGGCTTCTGTAAGAGTACAGCCACACTTCTTGGGGCTGGAGTGTGTTTTTCCCTCACCATAATGGTGACCTCTAGCCTCCATGGGGTCCTGCTTAAGCACCCCTCCTGGTGATCAGTCATAGAGGGAAACAGAGGTTCTAATGCAATAGTTCTTGGTTTACAGATAATATGCTCATGGACCCAACTCCAAGGACAATGGGAGGCAAGTTTGGGGAGTGTAAATGGCTGCAGGGTTCTATAGTTCTGTTTCTTTATCTGAAACAGAACTACAGTTTCTGGCCCAACAATGAAGAGCTGCATGGCAGAATCCCATGCTCTGTCAGGCATCTGATGACTCAAATAATGTTCACTCTGCTGGAAGCTCGCCCTTTTGGGCTGCCCCCCCCCCTGCCTCTTCCCCCCCCCCCCGCCTCTCCCCTCCCCCCCCCCCAGCTCTCTGTTCCTCCTGGCCAAAAGAAGTGCCTGCTATTGTCAGCTTCCTCTCTGCTCCTGGCTGCAGGACTGCATCTTCAGGCTGTCTGCACTTTCTTCCCTTCTTGTCTCTCTGTTTATTTCCAGTTGCCCACCTTTAGATGTTTCAATGTGTGGGTCTCTCAGGCATGTGTCTATGTTGAGCAGGGATTTCTCTGTTGAATTACAGTTGGTCAACTTGTTGACATTTCATGGGGAGAGGTCAAGTGGTTTCTCACACAGCAATTCCTCTGACATCACTCTCCTTGTCTTCTGGCAGAGGGAGGGCAGAGTGGACTAGAGCTGTGTGAGGAGAATCCAGAGCTGGGGGCTCTGGAGTTAGAGCTTAGAAGGTAGCCACCCTGAATCGTTCCATCATACTGCAGAGGACATCTTTCTCAGGAATGCCTTTACCATCCAGGAAGCCTGATTATCCTATATAATAAAGAGCTAACATGCTAATTAGACCAGATGGCAGAACAACCTTCCTGAACAACCAATGGGTGGGAGGCGGGGCCAGCGAGCCTACACTGCCAGGCCAGCCATGGCAGTTGCGGGGAGGGGGGGGAGGGGGGAGACGGGGCTCCCACAGAGGCAGCGGGAGAGGCAGTGGCACGGTCCAGGCCCCTCTGAAGAGGCAGGATGGGGTGCGACCATGGTGCCTCAACCTCCCACAGCCCCTCCCCTGGCCAGCCTGGCACCCGATTGGCCCCCCACAAGCTCACAGCTGGCAAGCGCAGCGGCAGTGGTGGGATCCTCTCCCACCTCCGCAGCAGGTGGGTGGTAAGGAGCAAGGGCTCCTGGACTGCAAGAGGAATATCGGGTCCCAGACTGAGAGAGGGCACAGGCTGGGCTGAGGGACACCCCCCTCCAGTGCATGAAATTCGTGCACTGGGCCTCTAGTTTTAAATAAAATCATATGTGAGCTAGTACTTTCAGAAATCTTTTTCTGAGGAAATACTCATCCTCTTTCTGTATATAAGGAGACAAATATAAACAACGAAATTATTCTAGAGTGTATTAAACTATCATGACATACTAAGATGTAACTTCTTCCTGTGTATTGAGCCAATAGGAAGATGGCAGGGAAGAGAGGGAAGAAAGCTGACAGTTGGGGCAGGAGGACAGAGTCCTTCACCCAGCTCAGACAGGCAGTTGCTTTCCTCTCCCATGGTAATGACATTTGGGTCACTGATGATGTCATAAATTAGTGGTGGATCTGAGGAATGAGAGATTTGGTTTAAAGTGAGGGACTTCTGAAAGCTGAAGGCAGCAGATGAGGTCTAAGTAAGACTAAGGCCCCTTCCAATGCTTTTGAGATGTCCAGACCAGACATGAGCTACTGCTGAAGGGATGACAGTTCTTCTGATCAGCTTGACTGGGTGTTGGGCACACTGCTAAAATGAGAGGGAACTGGATGATGGGAGGGGGGCAGGTTATAGGAACCAATCAGAGACAGAAGAGGCCTAAGTCCTAGGGGGAGGGGAGGGGCAAGAAGCTTTGGGCAAGGTAAAATTCCAGAAGATCAATGGGATTATGAAGTCCTCCATACCTAGAAATTGAACTCCAAATTTTCTGAAGAGTGTTAAAGATTCCATCAGCTCTGCATGTGGTAGGACTATTTCAGGCCATATCTTTGTGGAGACACATTTCAGACCCTTGCTAAACTCTGTTATGGCGTAGTTTTTCCTCCATCATATATAATGTTGTCACCCATGGCAATTTTATTACTTTTTAATTTACTTAGTTTCTAAGTAATTCTTAAACAATCAATCAAACAAACAAACAAACAACAACATAAAAAACTTGTTGGCTTGTCAAGGACAAAAGAGGTGGTTTTCTAAATTAAAGGACTATAAAGGACTTAGGGCCATTTGTAACTGAGATTGATGGTGGTGATGACAGTGGCCCCTGGACATTCTAGGGAAAGGAAGAGGATGGATTTGCCCTGTAGTCTCTTCCTGCCTACTTTCAAAATATGACCACCAAGACATATTTTAAAAACTCTTGAAGTGTTTGGGATATTTGAGGTCATGTGGTCAGCTTCCCAAACAATGCAGAGCTATTAGTGGCATCCAACTGGTGCTCAAATGCACCCAGGACAAATACCTCAGGAAAAGAGTTTCCTAAAAATGTTAACAGTCAGGTATACTTTCCAGTCAGGTCATGTGTTTTACATTTGTCTATTGTGTGGTATTATGATAGTATCTTGCAAGAACTTCTGAAATGCACCATAGAGAGGGAGCCTGACTTTCCTAGAAATCCTGAATGAGTTAAAATGATTATGAATTAATTATGGTTATGACTGAGAGAGTTTATTATAGCTTACATATGTGTGATGGTAATAACCATAGTGTTTATAGACAATGTTATTGTTTTAAGAATGTTAGTAGAAAGAGTCTGTACAGATAAATAAAATGTGTACATTATTCATTTGATAGATTAATGAAATCCTTACTTGATCTATTACTGCTCAAGTGTGGGCCTGTGTGTGTGTGTGTGTGTGTGTGTGTGTGTGTGTTCCTGGTATCTCAGATGCAGAGACTCTGATTGCTGAAGACTCTGCTACAGACAAGCTATGTTACCTAACTGGTAATTACTATTTGTTACTGATTTGCTGATTTGGAGAATCTGCAGAATTTTCTACAATATGCTATTAAATGCTTTACACATACATCTCCCACTATATAGAACATTATCCTGAGGGTAAGAATTGTATCTTTGTTGTTTTGTGTTGTTGTTTTTTTTATTTAACACAATGCCTGTCACACAGCTGACATTCAATACAATTTTGCTGAATGAATGGATAAATGAATGTTAAGGGTAATTTTACTTAAGTTTAGATCAGGGGTGGGAAACTTTTTTCTGCCAAGGGCCATTAGATATTAATAAACATCATTTGTGGCCATACAAAATTATCAGCTTAAAAATTAGCCTGCTATATTTGGTCAAACATTTAATTAACTCACTAATGCCTTGGCAGATTCAGAGCAAATGATTTCACGGGCCTTATATGGCCTGCAAGCCAGACATTCCCCACCCCTGCTTTAGATGAAAGAGCTGTGAGAACCTTGATGCTCATCATTGCATACCTAGTTCCTAGAAGAAGGCTTTGTACTTATTAATACTAAATAAATGGCAGATAGAAATAAACTTATCATCAAGAGAAATAGATAATTTGAAAAAACACTAAGACCAAAATACCTTGATATCTGTGAAAATGGGAGAAATTTGGAATGTAACATTTATCTAATTCATTTACTGATATGAGTGCCTAAAATGTATCATTTCTGGCAGGGAAACCACATTGGGTTTTGAATATATCAACTCAACTTTGTTGTGTAAGAAAAGAAAGTAAAATCAATAGTCAAATGAGTAAGCTGGAAATCATTCTTGGAGGGCACTTGACAGAGCAGAGGAAACACAGGTTTAGAGTTTGATAGATCCAGGCAGGTTCCTGGATCAGCCATTTCTAGCTTGCCACCTTGGATGCATTCAGGTTCTTTGTATTGAAAAGTAGGATTTTAAACTATATAGATTGAAGAAAAATCTGTTTGCTCAGTGCCCGGTACTTAGCAATTCATATTCAGGTTGCTTTGGATGGATAAGCATGAAAAAATTGTGTAAGATAAATGTTCAAAGAAGTAACTATGCACAATGGATGGTTATCTGAGTTGAGGTAAGGGCATATTATATGATGGCAATCTTACTGATGAATCTTATTGAACCACTTGATATTTGAGTTAAAATCCAGACTGCTAAAGTTACAACTAAAGCCCAAGTGCAATTTAGCACGATTGTTATGAAGTTAATAACTCTAGAGAATTTAGTTGAGCCCAAAAAGACATATTCCTCTATTCATGTCACAAGTAATTAAGTGCCTACTCTGCATTTGGCACTTATTAAGCATTAGGTATACAGAAGGGAACAAAAACAGTCAAAACTCTGTACTGTCCTGGCACTTACATCCTAGTAGGAAATGAGAATGAAATCAACAGCTTCTATGGGAAATAGAGGGATGGGAATATGGAATTGGGGGGAGGTATGCAACTTTCAATCAGATGGTCATAGGCAGCCTCACTGGAAACATAACTTAAAAGAGTACAGTGAAGAGCCATGAGACGTCGGGGGGAAGAGCAGAGGAAACGGCATGGCCAGAAGCCCTGAGGTGAAAATGAGCCTGACACTTGAAAGCTGTAGATGTCTACCTTAAAGCACTAAACTTTGCTAAATACCAATAATATATTTTTAAAAGAAAAAAAAATGGAGGCAGAAGGCGGTTTCCTTTAACACTATTTTTAAAAATATTTTTAATTGATTTCAGAGAGAGGAAGGGAGAGGGAGAGAGAGATAGGAACATCAATGATGAGAGAATCATTGATTGGCTGCCTCCTGCATGCCCCCTTCTGGGGATCAAGCCTGCAACCTGGGCATGTGCCCTGACCGGGAATTGAATCATGACCTCCTGCTTCATAGGTTGACATTCAACCACTGAGCCACACCTTGTGAAAAGTTGGGCCATTCACAATTACTTTTGTCTGATATTCTGTTGCCTTTATAACATAAGCACCTGTTTGTGATGGTTCCTTGAACTTAGAAACATGTCATGATGAAATAGGACTTCTGTGCAACTCTTTTTTTCTGTATTTTATTTGGAAAGCATTTAAATATCACTTACTACACACTTGGTGTTTTCTAAACACTTTATTAATGTAAAGTCACTTAATCCTCATACCAATCTTGAGGTAGGTATTATTGTACTCATTTTACAGGGAGGTAAACCAAGGCACAGAGAGGTTAAATTAACAGCTAATAAACACCAAAGCTGTGATTTGAACCCAGTCTGACTGGCTTTAGAATCCATGCGCTTAACCTCTACACCACACAGCCTCTGAGAGGGCTACCTTCTCTCCCACTAGTGGGCTGGAGCCTTGTAGAGCAGCCCTGGTAGCCAGGTATGCACATCTGTTTCCCAATCCATACTCACTGGCATCACCTTGATAACCTGAAATTGGCTACAGCAGGAATGTTTATACCATGGAAATCAGCAAACACTGAAATCGGGGTTTCATCCTGAGGAACTGGTTGTTAAACACTCGCCACCACACAACTGACTCCTCGCAGCATTTGCACCCCCTTCACACTGGGTTTTCTTCTCCTGAGGCCTTCTCCAACTTAGTCTCCCCGGACACCAATTACTCCAGTTTCAAGCAGGAATCTGCCATTGTTACATCACAATGTGACTAAATTCTACTGGGTTTATTTGACCAGAAGTCAATGTTATCTTAGGTCTTTTGAGTACAGCACAGTGGCAAGAACGTGGATTTTTTTGTGATAGAGAGACCTGATTTTGAATTCTGGCTCAGCTCTGTGAGGTGGGCAGCCTTTAGTGATGCACTTCCGATCTCTATCCAGCCGCCTCTTCATTCATAAAATGGGGTGCAATAATTCACATCTACTATGAAGCCTCGTGGTGGGGACACAAAGTGAGGGAAGAACCCAACTGTCTACACATTGTTATCTCTTTCATATGTCTCAGGGTTTGTCCTTCATAGCACTCATCTGTATCAAACATCATCTAGCCTGTTTGTTCAGTTCATGAATTGATAACATCTTCCTCACTTCCGATGTAAGCCCCTAGATGGCAAAGCACTGTTTTATTTATCACTGTATCACAGCACTTATAATAGCATCAGGCATAATAGGCCTATAGCAAAAAGCTGTTGATGAATGGCCCATTTACATTAAGTTCTCAGCACAGAGCTAGCACATGGTACCTGCTCAACACAGCAGCAGCATGTGTGTTGAGAAGTATCTCCCACTCCTTTGCAATCTTGTGGCTAGAAATGGGTGGGGTCTCTGGCCAGAGGTACAGCTGGCACATGTGGAAGCCTTGGTGGACATGAGCTGCCCCTTCCAGCCCAGAAAATGCATTTATCCAGGCCAAGAGGTTTGGAGAGGTAAGCGGAGTTGCATTGTCAAATATTTATGAAAGGCATTTGATTTGTAGACTTGAAGTTCTAGGGAGCACAGAGCAAATCCCACTCTCTTTCAAGTGGCATCTGGCAAGGCCTTCTGCTTGTCACTGGCTGGTTAGTGAGAATGTGTGGGCAGAGACAATGCGGCTGTTGAAATCAAGTGTCGAATTTCCTGACCTTTGAGCATTTTTAAAAACTCTTTACATTTCAGCTGCTGTTGTAAAAGGGGAGCGGACTCTTCTCAGTTGTCATCGTACCTTGAAGGTGTGAGGACATCTGGCATTTTGCCTGGAGATTGCCAATCTGATAGTCATTCCGATACCTCTTGCCCTTCTGGGGCCACATTTCCAAACCTCAGCATTTTAAGAGGCCTCAAGAATTTCCAAGCACCCCTGGAAAAGTGGTTTATAATTTTTATGAAGCCTGTGTGGAAAGTGGTACAGGAGAGACCTAAGGGAGGTCACATTAATCATGTAAGAGGTCAAGTAGGCATTCATCTGACTGGGTCCTACTTCTTATTTATTCACTTCCTGGAGACTTAGCAGGATTTTGGCCAGAAGCCATCCTAGGCCTGTGGTGAGAGTGCTCTTTCTTCAGGCCTTGACAATGTCCATTCTATTCCTCATCTCGTGTTCAAAACACTTTATTCATCTTAATCATAGACTCTGCCAATACAAAGTGCTTGTGCAGTGGTTTCCAAGTTATGGAAAGCATGTGGGCGGCATGGTCATCTGAGAGCAGGACTAAGTTATCTGGGTCGATGCAGGAAGCATTTGGTTTGCCGAGACAGACTCTAGTGGGGATGTGGAATGAGGCTGGTGGAGTGAGGGCGCTTGGCAGTGGTGGAGTCGGTTCTCCAGAATTCATCATGTCCCACTGCTCTTGTGCCCATCATTAGCACTTCGGTGATGGAGGAGGGACTCTGTTCAGTGCTTCAGGGACCAGCTGTGATTGGGGACCTAGGTGTGCTTTGGCTTGAGCAGTTCTGACAGTATTAAGAGGTCATTATGGCCATGGCCACTAGAATACCCTATTCTTAACCAGCCATCTCTGGGCTCCACCCAGCCATCTCTGGGCAACCTGAGGAGGCCTCTGCCCAAATATGATGGCCTTTTAAATCGAAGCAGAACGACGTTTTGTGCTGGGCTTTGAAGCACTTTGGAAACCAGGCTGAAGCACATGACTGAGGCCCAATAGGGCCTCCTCTTTCCAAGCCTTATACCAAATCTTAGCTACACAAATGAACTGAAGAGATGAGGGTCTCAGGCATTAGAGAGTGGAAGAGAGAGACTGGCCAGGCCCACTTAGGGTCCTCCACCTGAGGCAGAGCATCAGAGGAAGATGAGGGACTTTGAACTGACCGCCCTGTTCTACAGGACATGTGGGCCAATCGAGGCCTATTCCCACCTGCTTTCCTGCTCCTTCTGCAGGAGTCAGAGGAGAGAGGGCCCTGTACCCTCTACTGAGACCCAGAGCCCATAGCAGACATGTAGCTTTTGGGGAAAGAATGTATATGGGTCAATGTATTATATGTTAATTTAAAAACCAGTGTCTTTTTCATTGTCTGAGAGATTTCTCGAGATTCAGGTCCTTCTGACCCACATGTCTTCTCCCAGAGACCCTAGTGCCCTCTCCCCAGGCCATGAGCCTGGCTAGATGCTGGAGCCTTTCATTCAGGTGAAGGATTAAAATGCTAACTATTTTTGCTTTGATTACTAATTTTACCATTTTCAGTAACCTTATTTTGTAGAACTCATTTTTTCTCCTTATGCTTCCCTAGCATTATCTATTTTTGAGCCACATAATTAAACTCTGACATTTGTTTTCTGTTTATTCTTTTGGTCACAAGTAAATACATGTTTAAGCAACAACTTCATACAACTCTTGGATTATACAATATAAAAATACTAGAGTATTGCCCTAGCCAGTTTGGCTCAGTGTTTAGAGTGTTGGCCCATGGATTGAAGGATCACAGGTTTGATTTTGGTCAAAGGCATGTACCTGGGTTGCAGGCTCGATCCTCAGTCCAGGTGTGTGCAGGAGGCAACCATCCAAACATCTCACATCAATGTTTTTCTCTCTGTCTCTTCCCCTCCCTTTCACGCTCTCTTAAAAAAAAAAAAAATCAATGGGAAAAATATCCTCAGGTGAAGATTAACAACAGCAAAATACTAGAGTCTTTTAATTTTAGTTTTGTAGGTAATATAATTTAAAAACTATTTCAAATGTAATTTTAAAAGTTATATATTCTTAAATCTAACAAATAAGAAGTGGAAAAGTATTCCTTGTTTGACTGTCCTAAAGCGTAGGGCCTGTGGTGCTTGGCAGTGCACTTCCCTGCCTCATCCTCCCTGTTAGTCCTTCCAGCCGCGCTCTGCTGAGCTCGCTGTGTCTTCATCCCCATCGCCCCGTCACAGAATTCCTCCAAGTTCTCTACTACATGACAGAAAAGACCTTCATTTAGTGAGCATTGTCATGCAGAGTTCTGAAGGCTTTACACACATTAACATGTATAATCCTCAGATTATGTCCCTGCTGAGGTTCATGCTATTCATTTTTGCATTGTAAGCATGTAGTGCTCTGATGGGCCTATTGGGCTTAACACATATTTGCACAAAGTTGAAAGACTCAAGTGTATCATATAGCTGATGTGGCTTGCTTGTGCCTGAAATCGGGAACAGACTCCGGAGGATGTTACCTGCCTTTAGCCCACTGTCTGATGCCCTTGGAGGCTGCTGGGGGCCACTGGCTCTTTGCCCAAGCTTTTCAGACCCACAGGCCATTAACCATGGGCCTGGACCACAGGGCCACCCCACACGCCTCTCCACTCAGCTTTCTACCACTCCATCCTCCTGCCCAAGAGCCTTCCCCACCTTCTCTGCCACTCTGTTGTCTCCTCTGTCTTCCACTGCTTTCATCTCTTGTGTTGGCTTTTTGTGAAAATATGGGTAGAGAACAGCTCACAAGAAATTATAGAAAGATCAGGCATGGTGGCAGGGCGATGGAATAATTTTTATTGTGCAGCCTCTCACCAAAGTCAGGGTCTTGAGCAAAGGTGGGAATAGGCAGCCCAGTCCTTGAGAGCTTTGGCCTTTGATGGCATCACCACAGTGGGTATCCGGAAAGGCTGGAAGAAATCCCGCAGTCCCTTTCCCATTGAGCACACCCAAGACTCAGGGGATCCCCTGCATCAGCGGCTGTGCAGACTCCATCATGGTTGCCATCTTACCTGGTCTTCACCATGCTTCAAAGAGCCATTCCAGCCAATGATTCTGCGGCCTCTTGATGTCTCCCAGCACCCTATGGTCACACCACTTAGTTGACTTAGCGTGTCCAGCTGCAGGCCTCCCTCAGCAGGCCTCCCCATTGCCCTGGTGCTTGGCTTTCACTGTTCTAGTCACCACTTGCACAAGCTTAGGTGGTTATTCTCTTCTAAAACCAATGCCTCCCACTCCTTTCCCTTGGTGGTTGCTTCCCTTTTAGTTCCCTCCATCTCATCTGAGTCTCTCTGCTGTCCCAGGGCCCTGGATGTGGTCTCTGTGAGCTCAGAGAGAAATCTCTCTGGTCCTTGGTCTATACTTGATCCCTCAACTATGCAATTCAGAATTGCTTGTGTTCTGTGTGGTTGTTTCAGCTGTATCACATTGCAAGCTCACATATAATTTGTTGGCTTTTTTTCATTCTCCTGAGGTCTTGTTCGGTGTTTGTATTTTCCAAAGACTTTATCTCCTTGCCATTAATAACCATGTTTGAGATTCTTGTCCTCCCTGCGTTTTTTCCACATTGGACCTCCCTTTATTTACTGCCCTTAATTATCGCCTCTTCTGATTTGTGTCCTATTCTCATCCTTCAGTGGGAGCCTTATTTGGTTTCAGTTAATGGACAGCTGCCCACCCCATCAGGGAGGCTTGTCACAGAGGAAAATCTTTACGGTGCAGGGATGGCACGCACCTCCTCTTGCTTCACAGAGTGCTGCTGATTCAGTTACTCCTGCCAACCAGGGCCCGGAATAGAAGCTGCTGGAAAGACTCAGATATATGACCTCTGATGAAAACACAACTAACTAACTGGGAAATAGACACAATGACCTAGCTGTGCTCTTTTTGTGGGTGAGGATTATTGTATCAAGGACAGAAATGAGCTCTATTTGACATTTATTTCACATGATGTAAAAGGGTTAGTGCTAGAAAAAGGAATTCATTTAGATTTAAGATAAAACTTCTCCATAGTTAATCCTGAGGCTTGGAATGTGGGACAAAGAAAGATTTCCTGGGCACAGGAGGGGGAGGGAGATTGTCTTCCTGATCTTTAAAAATAAAACAAGGATTGTTCTATGGTACAGAAGGGCTCAAGTCCAACTCATGTAAAATGAGATCCTTAATGCATTTAGACTCTATCAACATCTTCTGGCTTTAATTCCAGCCTTTTGGACATCATTCTCAACAATCTTATTTCCTTCTAGTCAACGATAACCACTTATCTCAGCATCTTTAGAGTTATTTTGGATTAGGAGCATGCCATAAATTGCAAATGAGCAGGTTTACAACAGACATGCTTGATCCTGGAAACTTATTTGATCTCCACACATCTTATCTCAGACTTTGAAAATGGTGTACGTGTGCCCCCAACTCAGAAGCTCATCTCCTACCTTAAATAGACAGCTTCAGAATCATCTGAGGACAGATCTCAACTATGGGACAATTTGAACTGAATTTCTGCACTACTGACACTTCCTGGCTACCCTCAGCTGCCTGCTACCTACAGTACGAAGTAGAAGTGGTAGATGAGGTATTTGAAACAGAATAAGAGGCCAATGAATATGTTGGTGGTTTATGGTTATAACGTGATGACAGAAAAATCATAAGTCAGTTGTTTTCCTTCTCGAGGTCTCACTTTTCCCCACACTGATCTATTTATATTCCAGACTTCATTATATATAAGGTCCTTTCCAGCTCTCTGATTTATTCTATAGATCTAAGCTGGCAAGATAGAGTGCCTCACTTCATCCCCACTTGGACCGAGGCTCATAGAATTGGGTGGAGTTTTCAAAATCCTGTATTTTCCCTAATGTGCTACTTTTCCAACCTTTTTATGTTTGAGAAAGAATCAGCGGAGGTATTGCAAGGTCTGATAGAGAGATAACATTCTAGTGTTCCATTGAAGCCCCAGTCGTTAGAAGTTCCCCAGATTTCCACACCTTCCTTCTATCACCATTGCTCTCCCCACATTAGTCATCAGGGCCTCTTTGTTTCTAAAGCATGGGAAGTAGACTGAGCCCAATCTCTTCCCAAAATCCACAATCAGAGAAAGTGGGCTTGCCAGTTAGGCTTTCTCAAGATAACCTAGGCCACTGACCTCAGAGCTTTACAAATGCCATCCAGCTCCTAATCTCTGGAAGATCACTCCAGCCTTTTGAGAGCCGTCTCTGGTTGCTTTGGCTGTACTTAGGATGGAATTTGGTTTTCCTCTGAGTAGGTTGTATCAGGAATTCCAAAAGAGGGTTCATCTTCATTTTCAGATTACAGTGACTTGAGATGTTTTGAACACAGAAAAACCAGAGGCAGTGGTATCCATTCCTTGTTCCTGAGCAGGAGGTTATTCAGCTCCGAGGCACAGAGTTGTCTAATACCCTTCCAGGCACTGGGTTCTAGTAGGCACAACAGGCAATCTGAAATGAGAAGCAGGCAGAGTTGATGCAAAGGGACAGAGAGGTGATAAGGGAAGTGATGTTTCAGCTCATCATAGCAGAGCACTCCTTTCATTTCACCTTCATCATACTCTGCCTTCCAGTCTCTCCTTATTTGGCCATCCCCCTTACCTTGCCAATGAAATTAAAATGCTATAGTTCAGGCCCAATGTTACTACCCCAGTTGGGGAACCAATTCAAGATAAAAATGACTAAAAGTTTCTGAGCGCAGGGCTACAGGTGAGTCCTGGGTCACACAACTGTGAAGCAGAATATCATCAAAACTGCTGCATGGCTCTGGAAAAGACAAGGCAGGTTTTTCAATACTGAGGCCTAAACTAAATCTGGAAGACATTGCCTCCTGCTGGAACGGAGTGCCACGTGAGGCTTGGCTTCGGGGTGTGCAGACCTGTTCCTGCCTCCTCCTCTCCTCTGAGGCTCTGTGTGCATAGCACCTGCTCTGAGTGCCCTTTGTTCTAATGAGAAAACGCAGTGGTGTCTGAGGTAGAATGTGCAGTAGATAGAAATCTCAACTTCGGCGAGCAGAGTCATGCAAAGGGAGGGTGAGTGGAACACATAGTCTGTTGCTTAGTGGGGCTTCATGGGAATGTGAGCCTAAGGCCCTCAAAGAAGCCACAACAAGGAAGAAATTCTTCCCCTTCCCACCTCGCACCAAGATGACTGGTACCAGACCAATGATCCCAGTTTACCTGCTGAAAAGCAGTGCAATGCTGAGTTTAATAGCTTCCCCAGGGCCAGAGGTCTCTGGTGCACTCGGAACCCAAGCAGCCCCAGGACACAAGGTGTCTGGAGTGATAGCACTCAGGGTCACCTATAAGCAATTCAGATGACTTCCAAGGCACACTGGTCACTATCTCTGAGAAGCTGCACCACAGTCTAACACCCTCCTGCCAAGAGATGGTCTGATTCCCTGTAGGGTGGGAACACCACAGGTGATGAGGAAAGGGGAATTCTTGCCCAGAACCTCATAAGGCCACGTCAGGAACTATGCTGGCTTTTCTGAATGCTCCCCGGGTTTTCCTTCCACAATAAGCAGCAAATGAAAACCAGAACCAACCAGCCAACCAAGCAACTTTTCTTACTTGCAAGCATTAGAACCACTCTTCCCAAGAAGGGTGGCCTGCAGTTCTGTAGTTGCTTCAGAGGTCTTAAAAAAAAATACAGTTTTCACAATGATCTTCTTTAACAACCCTAACAAAAATATTTTTTGCCTTAAAATTCATTTTTTTAAATTTGTTAGGGTGACACTGGTCAATAGGATTATATAGGTTTCAAGTGTACATTTCTATGATACATGATCTGTATATTGCATTGTGGCCCACCCCACAAAGTCAAATCATCTTCCTTCACCATATATTTGTCCTCTTTTACCCTTCATTACCTCCCACCCCCTCCCTTCTAGTTACCACCATACAACAGTATGTGTCTATGAGCTTCAGTATATCCCACATATGAGTGAAATCATATGGTTCTTAGCTTTTTCTGGCTGACTTATTTTGCTTAGCATAATATTCTCAAGGTCCATCCATGTTGTTGTAAATGGCAGTATTTCATCTTTTCTTATGGCTGAGTAGTATTCTACAGTATATATGTGACATATCTTCACAAAGTGCCTATCATAGGACACTTTGGTTGTCTCCATGTCTTGGCCACCGTGAATAATACTGCAATGAACATAGAGGTGCGTATATCTTTGAGAATAAATGTATTCGAGTTTTTCTGATAGATACCCAGAAGAGGGATTACTGGATCATATGGTAACTCTATTCTTTATTTTTTGAGGAACCTCCACACTGTTTTTCATAATGGATGTACCAGTTTACATTCCCCCAGCAGTGAATGAGGGTTCCTCTTCCTCTCCAACCTCTCCAACATTTGTTATTACCTATCTTGTTAATAATAGCCATTCTAACAAGTGTGAGGTGGTATCATATTGTAGTTTTTATTTTCATTTCCCTAATAGCTAATGCAGTTGAACATCTTTTCATGTATCTGTTGGCCATTTGTATGTCTTCTTAGGAGAGGTGTCTGTTCAGGTCCTCTGCCCATTTTTTAAAGATTGGATTATGTGTTTAGTGCTGGGTTTTATGAGTTCTTTATATATTTTAGATATTAACTTCTTGTAGGAGCTGGTGTTTGCAAATATCATCTCCCATTTGATTGGTTGCTTTTTTGTTTAGTTGTTGGTTTATTTTGCTGTGCAGATGCTTTTTAGTTTGATATAGTCCCACTCATTTGTTTTTGCCTTTACTTCCCTTGCCTTTGGGATCAAATTCATAAAATGTTCTCAATGATTAAGGTCCATAAGCTTAATACATATATTTTCTAATTTGTAACTTATTGTTTCAGGTCCTCTATTTTGGTCTTTGATCCACTTTGAGTTAATTTTTGCACATGGGGAAAAACTGTAATTTAGTTCCACTCTTTTGCATTTGGCTTTTCAATTTTTCCAGCACCATACAATGAAGAGAATTTCTTTTCTCCATTGTGTGTTTTTGGCTCCTTTATAAAAAATTATTTGCACATGTATATGTGGTTTTATTTCTGAACTCTCAATTCTGTTCCATTGGTCAGTGTGTCTATTTCTCTGTCACTACCATGCTGTTTTGCTGTGTTTTTTCCTTTCATTTCTTTTTCTGAAATTTCATTGTTACCAACATAGGAGCACAATAAATCTTTGTACATTGATTTCGTATCCTGTAACTTTACTGTATTTGTTTATTGTTTCTGATAGCTTTTGGTGGAGTCTTAAGGTTTTCTATATGAAGAATCATGTCATCTGCAAAACTGGACAATTTTACTACTTCATTCCCAATTTGGATGCCTTTTATTTCTTTCTCTTGCCTTGTTGCTCTGGCTATGATTTCCAGCACTATCCTATTTAATAAAAGAGTAATATGCAAATTGACCGTACCTCTGCTACACCCACAAAGCCATACCCACCAGCCAATCAGGAGCAAGTATTCAAATTAACCCAACCAAGATGGCTGCGGCCACAGAGAGAGCAGGAGGCTTGGGTTTTCCCGGCAATGGAGGAAGCCAAGCTTTCCACCTGCCCTGGCCTGCCTTGGCCTCCGCTTAAGGCTACAAAGTTTCAATTATAGAAGATAAATAAATCCCAACAAAAATGGCTATGGCCACAGAGCAAGCAGGAGGCTTGGCTCTGCTCAAGGCTACAAAGTTTCAATTATAGAAGATAAATAAATCCCAGATACCAGGGCCTCTGCTTGGGTCGCTGGGGGGCCTGGCCAGCCTGCAAACCACCACAGGCCTTTCACTCAGGCCACTCCATGCCCCAGGGGAACCCCCACCCTGACCCGGGACACCCTTCAAGGAAAACTAGCTGGCCCCCACCCATGCACCAGGCCTCTATCCTATCTAATCTAATAAAAGAATAATATGCAAATTGACCATCACTCCAACACACAAGATGGCTGCCCCCATGTGGTCAAAGATGATTGACCCCATGTGAACACAAGATGGCCACCACAAGATGGCCAACAGGGGATGGCAGTTGGGAGGGACAAGATGGCCGCCACAAGATGGCCAACAGGGAATGGCAGTTGGTCTGCAAGGGAGGGCAGTTGTGGGTGATCAGGCCAGCAGGGGAGGGCAGTTAGGGGTGACCAGGCCAGCAGAGGAGGGAAGTTGGGGATGACCAGGCCTGCAGGGAAGGGCAGTTGCGGGGGGGGACCCAGGCCTGCAGGGAAGGGCATTTAGGGGCAAACAGGCTGGCAGGGGAGCAGTTAGGCATCAATCAGGCTAGCAAGGGAGTGGTTAGAGGGTGATCAGGCTGGCAGGCAGAAGCGGTTAGGGGCAATCAGGAAGGCAGGCATGCGAGCAATTGGGAGCCAGCAGTCCTGGATTGTGAGAGGGATGTCCGACTGCCCGTTTAGGTTCAATCCCTAGAGGGGTCCCAGATTGGAGAGGGTGCAGGCTGGGCTGATGGACACACCCCCCCATGCACAAGTTTCATGCACCGGGCCTCTAGTGTTGAATAAAAGTGATAAGAGTGGATGTCCTTGTTTTGTTCCTTATCTTAGAGGAATAGCTCTCTTGTTTTCACCATTGAGTATGATATTGGCTGTGGGTTTGTCATGGGTGGCCTTTATTATGTTGAGGTACTTTCCTTCTATAACTATTGAGAGTTTTGATCATAAATGGATATTGTATCTTATGCTTTTTCTGCATCTATTGATAATATCATATTATTTTTATCCTTTGTTTTATTAATGTGGTATATTACATTGATTAATTTGTGTATGTTGAACCATCCTTGTAACCCTGGAATGAACCCCAGTTGAACGTGATCTATTTTTTAATGTATTGTTATATTTGATTTGCTAGTATTTAGTTTAGAATTTTTTTTGCATCTGTATTCATTAGAGATGAATTGGTCAGAAGTTTTCTTTTTTGTGTATTATCCTTGCCAAGTTTTGGTATCAGGGTTATGTTGGTCTCATAAAATGTGTTAGGAAGTATTGCCTCTTCTTCAATTTTTTGGAAGAGTTTGAGAAAGATAGATATCAAAACTCCTTTTGATGCTTGGTAGAATTTACTGGTGAATTTTAATTTTTTGATTGTTGTTTTTTTTTTAAGTTAATGGTCTTTTTATTGGGGAAAAAAAACACACAAAAAGACTAGCATTTACAACTTGGAATGGACATAAGTTGTAATTTCTTGAACATCAATGCTGATGGTTGTGCTGAAGTCCACAGCCACAGCCTACCTCTGCTGGCTCCAAGTCATGGTTCAGGAGGTTTTAAAAACAGAGAGTCCAAAGATGCTCCCTTGGTAAAAGTTTCTTTTAAAAGTTTGTGTGAATGGTGATAGCCTGACACCCATTTTGCTCTAGTATAATGCATACACCGAGAAGCCAACATTGGTGGGCATGCCACCAGGATGCCTCACCATCACCACGGGTTGGGGCACATGGAAGTACAAGAGGGACCATCATCCTGCTAGTGGGGCTACGTCTAGACAGTTTATCCTTCACCCATTTTTCTACACAACTTCCTGAGGTAAACCAATTTTAAATGCGTTTGCTTTCAGCAAACCAACTATGACAATTTCTACTAACAAACTGAACTAGCACCCATTTAAATACGCTTTGAATTTGTTTTTTTGTTTTTCCTTTTTAATACAAATGCCTGACTGTGCTCAATTGTCAAGCTGCATGCATGAAAAACTGGCCAGCCCAAACAGTGTATTAATCATTAGCAAATGGAACTGCAAGGAGTCCACTAAATGCTTCCTTATCGTTAAGGTAGTACGAGGATTTATACTGTAAAACGGATGTGTAGCTTGATCTTTAGGGGACAGGACCACCAACCAATACATGCAGATTTTTTGTGTGTGTGGACAGAAGGTACTTTTGACATTCAGTTTTGCTATATAGAAACAGAATGAGTAAATGATTTTTTCTTTTTTTTTTTTTTTTGCAAGAGGTAAGTAAAAGATTCAATTTGATTCTTCTAGAGGAGGGGAAAAGTTGAAAGTAGGTCTTCATTT
Source organism: Eptesicus fuscus (assembly GCF_027574615.1). Lineage (NCBI taxonomy): Eukaryota > Metazoa > Chordata > Mammalia > Chiroptera > Vespertilionidae > Eptesicus > Eptesicus fuscus. The sequence continues at coordinate 8,100,018 of NC_072480.1, read as the reverse complement.
TGCAGTCATCATCTGTACGAATTCTTCATAGTTGACTTGTCCATCTCCATCAATATCTGCTTCTCTGTTCATTTCATCTACTTCTTCATCTGTTAGTTTTTCTCCTAAGTTTGTCATGACATGACGGAGCTCTGCCGCACTGATGTACCCATTGCCATCCTTGTCAAAGACTCGGAATGCCTCGCGGATTTCTTCTTCACTGTCTGTATCTTTCATTTTTCTAGCCATCATAGTCAAAAATTCTGGGAAGTCAATGGTGCCATTGCCATCAGCATCCACTTCATTGATCATATCCTGCAATTCGGCTTCTGTTGGGTTCTGACCCAGTGACCTCATGACAGTGCCAAGTTCCTTTGTTGTGATGGTCCCATCGCCATCTTTGTCAAATAGGGAGAAAGCTTCCTTGAATTCAGCAATCTGTTCTTCAGTCAGTTGATCAGCCATGGTGCAAACGGAGGGAGGAAGCGCAGAAGGACCGAGGGAGGTGGCACCAGCGCGGGGCTGAGACGGCGGGAGCCTCCGCTGCTGCTGCTGCCGCCGCTGCTAAGGCGCTGCCGCCGCCGACCTGATTGCTGTTTCCATTTCCCCACTGTTCACTGGTCTTTTTAGATTTTCCAGTTCTTCATGTTTCAGTCTAGGAAGGTTATATATTTCTAGGAACTTATCCATTTCTTCTAGGTTATTGAATTTGGTGGCACGTAGCCTTTCATAATATTCTAGTATGACCTTCTGTATATCTGTGATGTCTGTGGTGCCTTCTCTTTCATTATGATTTTGTTTACATAAGTTTTTTATATTTTTTCCTTAGTGAATCTGCTAGGGGGTTGTCAATTTTATTAATCTTTTCAAATAACCAGCTCTTTGTTTTATTAATTTTTTGTATAGTCTTTTTCTCTGTCATTCAATTCTAATTTAATTTATATTCATTTGGTCTTATATTAATATAGCCATCCCAATTTTCTTTAAATCAGTATTTGCCTGAATATTTTTCCTATAATCATTTTTCCATTAATCATTGTTTTGTTTTAGGTTTGTCTCTTGCAAACAACTATGGGTTTGGGGTTTTATTTAATTTGGATAGTCTTTGCATTTGAATGTTGTTGAGTTTAGACAGTTTAAGCTAATTGTGGTTATTGAGATATTAATAATGTTATTTTATACTTCCTATTTACCGTCCTTTTTCTTTTGTTTCTCTCTTTCCTGACTTCTTTTGGGTTTTTCCATTTTCCTTATTCCAATATTTTCTTTCTAGTGGTTTGGAAGTTACATAATCTATTTCTTTTCTTTTAGTCAGTGGCACTTAAATTTTTAAAATCAGACTTGATTTAACAAAGTCTAGTGTTAATATCTTTAACCTTCTTCTGAATAACATAAAGACCTTAGAAATTTTAACTCTCATCTCCTTCATCATTCAGACTCTTACTGTTGAGAATTTTAGTTCCACTTTTCTTTGTTTATTTAAACAGTTTTATTGAGGTAAAATTGACAAAAAGAATAATGACATATTTGATGTATTTTAACATGTGTACACACCTCAACAATATTAAGAGACTAAATCTCCACTTTGCTTTCAAACCTTCTATCAGCCATAATTATCATTGTTATTTTATATAGCAAATTCATATTGATTTGCCCAAATATTAATTTTTATTTATTTATTTGCTCACAATTGTTTCTTTCACCTTATTCTTTCCACCCAGGTTATTTTTTTTTTTCTTGAATAAAATTCTTTGTTTCTTCCCTAACCGGTTTGGCTCAGTGGATAGAGCGTCGGCCTGTGGACTGAAGGGTCCCAGGTTCGATTCCGGTCAAGGGCATGTACCTTGGTTATGGGCACATCCCCAGTAGGGGGTGTGCAGGAGGCAGCTGATCAATGTTCCTCTCATAGATGTTTCTAACTCTCTATCCCTCTCCCTTCCTCTCTGTAAAAAAATCAATTAAAAAAAAATTCTTTGTTTCCTCAGTGAGACTCCATGAGTGGTGAAATCTGTTTTTGTTGTTGTTTTTTGTCTCAAAATGACTTAATTTTACCCGGACACATATTTTAGATGAAATTTTACCTGGATACAGAATTCTAGGTGGACAGTTTCCTTCAGCATTTTGAAAATATTGTTCCAAAGCCATCAGACCTTGACTGTTCTTGAAAGCTCTTGGTCAGGGCAGCTGTCGTTCCTTCCTAAGCAATTGTTTTCCCTCTCTGGTTGCTTTAAAGAAGCTCTCTGTCACTTGTGGTCTGCAATCTCAGACTAACAGTGTGATTCATGGATATTTGCTTCTATTGAAAAATGAAAGGATGTGTGGGGTCCTGCGCAAATACTTTTTGTGGGGTCCTTGTCTATTTAAATCAATAGACTCAACAAAGTCAGCGTGTCAGCATCATTTTGGCAGCTCAATCATATATGATCCCAAGAAAAAAAATTCTTCTTTTTCCATTGAGTGACCCACTCAGCAGGCCACTTCTTGAGGCCAAGTCCCAGCCACAGGGCCCCAGGAAAACCCAAGGGGGAAGACGTGAAGATCTTTGGAGCATCTGTCCCTATAAGTCAGGTAGAGTCAGAGAATGTCTTGAAGGAAAGAAATAGGGCTGTGGTGATCCATACTGCTCTTGTTCCAGGCTCTGGGCACCCTGCTAAACATTGTCGCCTTTCTTTTCAGTCCTCATCTTTAAAAGGAGATGCAGAAAATTTCAAGGAAGCCACTCTAAAGCACCAGGGCTCCTTGGTGCAGGGCCCAGAGCAGGGCACCTTCTCACCTGGGTCTAATGTGGTACTGTAGATACCACTGGAAAATGGTCTCTGAATATTTTCTTTCCCTTGTTTTCCATATTATTTCTTTCTGGAATTCCTATTAGATATATATTAGACTTTCTTGTTTTACTTTTATATTCTATCATACATCTCTTCCAATACTCAGACCCAGTTTTCCAATTCATTCATTTTTTTTTAATTGTCTCTCTTGCTTTTCAACTCTTCTTTTAGTTTTAAATTTCAATTATTATATTTTTTATTTTAGATGTTCTATTGGTTTATTTTCCAAATCTGCTTTTTTCTCTCATAATTTTTATTTCTTCTTTTATTTCTTTAATATCATATAACAAGATTTATTCCACACCATGGCTCTGTGACAGCAAGTTCTTGGAGATGCAACTAATCTTGCCTCTGTCATGTCACTGGCTCTTACTCATGGTGGCCAGATTCCTCTTGAGATGCTATGGTGGTAGACAAAGCAGAAGGATTTGCTTTCTTTCTTAGATGGTCCTGTCTGGCTCCTGTTCCCTTTGGTTCTTTCTTCAGAGGTTTCTCTGTCCCTTCAAATTGATTTCCATGGCCTATTAGCATAAGCAGAGCATGGATTTAGGTAAGGCAAGTGCTGCCTGCATTTCTGGCTTTTGGGGCAATCCTGGTAACTACTTTTCCCAAGCCAGTCTTCACTCCCTGAGGGAGTGTAGAGATCTTTCCAACAGTGACTGGTAGAATCCAAGATCCCCACAGAACATGTGGATCATGGCAAACACCCTATTTTTACTGACTGTTGTCACCTCTGCTGCCTCTTCGCATGATTCTAGTTGCTTCCTCTACACCTGCTGGTCTGGTGTCTGTAGTACACCCAAAGGTAATGGCCTCTCATTGCTGTGGTCTCCTTCCTTCCTTCCCGGATGCAAGGTGTTGGGAGAGTACCCTGGGAGGCCTCACCCACTTCTTCCCACAGCCTGTGGGACTGCATTCAGCACCTGGTAGGCCTTTCTTCCTCATGATTTTCCAGTGTTGGAAAACCATCACAGACCAGGGGATGAAACATATGCTCTCTACCGTCCACTCCATTCCACTTCAACACATACCTCCTGGGAAGAATGAAGCCAGACTCACAAACCACAGCCTGGCCACACACTCTCCCTCACCTCCATATTACTGTGGGCAGCTTCTGAAGGAAGTTCCCAAACCTCACAGCTCCAAATGAACAGGTAGATTTGACTCTTTCTATTTTGCTTGCAGTCTCTTTCCACATTTCATTATATCTTTCACTTACCTGCTCTGTGACAGAGCTATACATGTTTTATCTCTGCTTCTTACTATATTCTCTCTAGAGAACTATAAATCATCACCATTCTGCAAAGAAGTAGATGAAAATATCTGAGATGAAATTCTGGCACTCACTACAATGTGGATGAACCCTGAGGACATTATGCTGAGTGAAATAAATCTGTCACAAAAATATAAATACTGTATGCTTTCACTTATATGAGGTCCCTAGAGCAGTCAATTTCTTACAGACAGAAAGAATGGTGGGTACCAGGGACTGGAGGGAGAGAGAATGGACATTAGTCTTTAGTGGGTAAAGAGCTTCATTTGGAAGGAGAAAACTTTATGTGGATGGATGATGGTGATGGGTGCACAACAACGTGAATGTACTCAACACAACTGAACTGTACACTTAAATGGCAAATTGTATGATGTGTATGTTTTGCCACAATTAAAAAAAAACACTCAGATAAGTAAATGACTTGCTCAGGTCCATGGGTCAGGTAAGGAGCAGAGCCTGTCCTTGACCCTGCTCTGCCTGACTCCCAGCCACTCTGGCTTCCCAGGTGGCCATTAGTCCACCACGCTGCTTCATGGCTGTTCCTTGACTGTCTATCTGACAGCATCACTCACCTTTCACTCACCTGTGAATCTCAGAGCACAGCACAGACCCTGGAATACTAGTCAGACAAATGAAGCAATGACTACACGAGTTGACTATAAACATAATAGAAAAGCTATATGTTTTCTCCATTAGGGTTAAGTGAACTTAGCCAGAAAAATGTGGAGTATCTGGTGGAAGCAGGTGGGGAGCTGGGTGGGACACAGGACTGCACTAGGGGCCCTGTTAGGCTAAAGGACTTGCCCTGCAACAGAACATAGAATTGGATCCCACTACAAGGTTCTTTGTCTTCACAGGAACCTGGGAACCTGAGTTGTTCCCTTTTAAAGTTGGCCTACAGTAGCTCAGATTGGGACTTAAGGAATTCCAGAGGCCAAATGCACTTCAGATGCTGGGAAGCCTGAATCTGGTCCCAGGGCACTGAGTAAATGGTCCCAGGATGAAGGGGTTTTTACTGGGATGAACGCTCTGGGAGCTGGGTGGCTCTTCTGTTCCTTCCTGCTCCCAGGTGGTCAGGCAACCCCTGTCTGAGGGGGAGCCACACTGCAGGGACTCTCCTGCTCCTGGGGCTTCCCTGAGTGGGGATTGAGCAGGTGATGATGGAAGTGACTGTCCCTCACCTGACCCCAGCTACATAGTGAGCTCCCGCTGGCCAAGGTGGTCTGAGCTCTCTGCACTGGAATCCTGATACTGAGCAGCACTGGCCAAGGCTTCCTTCCCCAAACCCATGCATCCTGGGAAAGTGTAGCTAGTGTGTGCTTCACAGACCATCCCGTGTGGGTGAGCAAGCATGGCACCAGCTGGGAGGAAAATGGGCCTCAGTCTTCTCCTCTGAAACCTAAGAGGATTGGGTTAATAGTCCCCAAACTTCAGCTTCATTAGAATCACTGAAGGAGCCTTTGTCTGGTGCAGCTTCTGGGTCCCACCAGGAAAGCCTCACATGGTTGGGGCTGGGCCCCAGGGAGTTCTTCATGTTCATTTCATCAAGTCATTGTCTCCCTTCTTGGACATTTAGACTATAGCCATTTAGGACCTGGAAAAATATCCTAGTATATAAAAATCTAAGGCCCATAACGATCAACCAAAGGCTCGACCGAACACCAGAAGTCAGTCCTGCAGTCAGTGCAGGGTTGCCGTGGTGACCCAGCACTGACTGCCGAGGGGGCTGTGGATCAGGCCCAGAGAGAGGCCCAGAGAGAGAGGCAGGGTCTGATCCTCAGCCTCCATGGCAGCTGTTGATCAGCGTTGCCTGTCTCTTTCTCTCTCTCTTTTTTTTTTTTAGTATTGATTTTTTTACAGAGAAGAAGGGAGAGGGAGAGAGAGTTGAAACATCAATGAGAGAGACACATCCATCAGCTGCCTCTGCACGCCCCCACCTGGGGACGTGCCTGCAACCAAGGTACGTGCCCTGACCGGAATCGAACCCGGGACCCTTCAGTCCGCAAGCCGACCCTCTATCCACTGAGCCACACCGGCCAGGACAGTCTCTTTCTCTCTGGGCTTCACCAGCAGCCATGCCTCTCTTTCTCTCCAGGACTCTGTGGGGCTGCTGATCAGCCCCGCCTCTCTGATCAGGCCCAGAGATAGGCCCGGAGACACTGACTGGCATAGAAACCAACCAATCAGAACCAAATCTGGGTGAACTGTGAGGAGCCAATGGCTGCCTAGGAGGTGGAGCTTTTGACGCTGATTGGCATAGAAACCGACCAATCAGAACAAAATTGACCAGCAGGAGAGGGCAGTTGGGGGTGATCAGGCAGGCAGAGGCAGTTAGGGGTGATCAGGCTGGCAGGGGAGAGCAGTGGGGGGCAAGATCAGGCTGGCAGGGGAGGGCCGTTGAGGGCGAGATCAGGACAGCAGGGGAGGGTGGTTGGGGGCAACCAGGCTGGCAGGGGAGGGTAATTTGAGGGTGATATAAAGCCAGCAGGGGAGAGCAGTTGGGGGCAAGATCAGGCCAGCAAGGGAGGGCAGTTGGGGGGCGAGAACAGGTCGGCAGGGGAGAGCAGTTGGGAGGCAAGAGCAGGCTGGCAGGAGAGGGCAGTTAGAGGCAATCAGGCAGGGAGGCAGAGAGGTTAGGGGCAATCAGGCAGGCAGGCAGAGGCAGTTAGGGGTGATCAGACAGATATGCAGTTAGGAGCCAACCGTCCCAGATTGTGAGAGGGATGTCTGATTGGAGAGGGTGCAGGCTGGGCTGAGGGAACCCCCCTCCATGCACGAATTTTGTGCACCAGGCCACTAGTGTATAATAATGGGAAGTAGCTCAACATTAACTATGAGTTCTTGTACTCATAAATGAGAATTAAAGTTCTTATTTAATTCTCACAATTATACTATGAGGGAAAGAGGAACCTGGTGTTCAAAGAGACTAATTAACATTGACAGGGTCACACCACTGTCAAGTATTGGGGGTAGGATTCATGTCAGTCTATCTGACTTCAGAGCCCAAGCTTTTAACTACAACATGTGGCCTCTGTATAAATCCATCCCCTCTCCTGAGGAAAAATCCCCATGAGTCTGATAAGTCCCTACATCATCGTCAAATAGAAAAGAGACGTGTTTTCTAGTCTGATGTTGAACTGATGTAAATGAAGTCAGAATAAATATGTCTGGCCCTGGTCTGTGTTGCTCAGTGGTTAGAGCATTGACCCATGTACCCTGGGTTTGAGACCCAGTCAAGGCCACCTACCTGAGTTGCAGGTTCTATTCCTGGCCCAGTCAGGTCATGTGTAGGAGAAAACCAATTGATGTGTCTCTCTCACATTAATCTCTCTCTTTCTTTTTCTCTCTCTCTCCCTCCCAACCTCCCTGTCACTCTATCTAAAAGTAATGAAAAAATATCCTCGGGTGAGGATAACAACAACAAAACAATGTCCAGAGTCAGGGGGAGGCCCCAGTAAGCCAATAACTCAATTAACCACACAGATGCCTGACCTCATTTAATCATTTGTTAAGCATGTACTATATGCCACATACTCCAGTTTTGAAATTTAATGATGAATAAGGCAGAGCAGTTCCTTCCTTATTTCTAACTTAATTATTATATTAGGAGGTAGATGAACAGACAAATAATGTTATGTACACATTAATAAACACTGAGTATTGGGAGGGAAGTAATGAGACCATATGTATTTTATATACTTTTAATTTATTTTTTAAATTCTTTATTGTTTAAAGTTTTACATATGTCTCCTTCCCCACCTCCCCAATTGACCTCTCCCTGGCCACTCCCACCCAACATCACATGCCCTCACCGCCCTAGTGTCTGTGTCCATTGGTTAGTCTTATATGCAATGCATATAAGTCCTTTGGTTGATCTCTTATCCCTTCCCTCCACCCCTCCTTCCTCTGAGGTTTGTCGGTCTGTTCAATGCTTCTCTGAATCTGAGTCTATTTTTGTTAATCAGTTTATGTTCATTATATTCCACAAATGAGTGAGATGATGTGATATTTATCTTTCTCTGACTGGCTTATTTCGCTTAGCATAATGTATTCTCCAGCTCCATCCATGCTGTTGCAATAGTAAGAATTCCTTCTTTTTTACAGCAGGGTAGCATTCCATTGTGTAGATGTACCACAGTTTTTTTTAATCCACTCATCTACTGACGGGCACCTAGGCTGTTTCCAAATCTTAGCTATCATAAATTGTGCTGCTATGAACATAGGGGTGCATATATCCTTTCTGATTGGTGTTTCTAGTTTCTTGGGATATATTCCTAGAAGTGGGATCACTGGGTCAAATGGGAGTTCCATTTTTAGTTTTTTGAGGAAACTGCATACTGTTCTCCACAGTGGTTGCACCAGTCTGCGTTCCCACCAGCAGTGCACGAGGGTTCCTTTTTCTCCGCATCCTCACCAGCACTTGTCGTTTGTTGATTTGTTGATAATAGCCATTCTGACAGGTGTGAGATGGTACTTCATTGTCTTTTTTATTTGTATCTCTCAGATGATTAGTGACTTTGAGCATGTTTTTCATATGTCTCTTGGCCTTCTGTATGTCCACTTTCAAAAAACAGCCTAAGTACCCATCAGCAGAGGAGTGGATTAAAAAACCATGGTACATCTACACAGTGGAATACTACGCTGCTGTAAAAAAGAAGGAATTCTTACCATTTGCAACAGCATGGATGGACCTGGAGAGCTTTATGGCAAGTGAAATAAGCCAGTCAGAGAAAGATAAATATCACATGATTTCACTCATTTGTGGAATATAATGAACAACATAAACTGGTGAACAAAAATAGAGCCAGAGAAAAATATATTTTAGAATATAAAAGAAATAATCCTGTTATTTGCAGATTTTCAATATTTCCTACAACTTTTGTGATATTATACTATGTTAGTACAGTTTTGGTAATATTATTATATTTAAAATATTTTTTTCTTTTTGTTTCTTTTCTTTTCTCTCTTTCTTTTTTTTTTTTTTGTGTTTAAATTTGAAAAATAGGCTTTATTTTGACCAGTGGTATTGTTTGACATCCTATATGGTATAACTGATTACAGCCGAGTTCATGAGTACAAATAAAATAGTTTCCCTCATTCTCTCTTCTGAGTTCCGCTCAGAGAAGTCAGGAGATGGGAGCATGATTCTGACACAGGAGCCCTGCCCCAGGCCGCTCAGCTCCGAACACCTGCAGAGACCTGGACGGGAAGGTATGCAGAGCAGCACGTTGGAGGAAATCACACTAGCACGTACAACCCAACATGCTGACAAAATTCACCCTGCCGTGGGCCGTGAGGATTTGAACTGCACGCCAAGGAGACGAAGCCTTTGCATTCATTGTCCTTAGAGGGGGGACAATCCCGGGTGTGGCATGACCACCATGAGCTGCCTCATTCCTCGCTCCGGCTGACAGGGCCCTACGCTGTCCTCCTGGAGTGCAGTACTGCCCTGTGACAGAAATGGAAACACCTGGCGCCAGTGAGAGTCTGTCACATGACCACCCTGCAAGTGGCCTTACACTTCTCTCATTTCACAAAAGGTTTAAATACTTGGGCCCTAATGTAGCACAGATGCCTGAAATTCAGAAAATTATGAAAACGACTCTTCTCCACCCCTGAGGATATTTCATCTTTATAAAGTTAAAAATACAAAAATATTACAATAATTTGCCCTTTCTCCCCATCAAAGGAATCACATTCTCAAAGGATTCCTGCAAAATACAAAATTCATTTCTCTCTAAACTGAGACCAAGAAGCCAATGTTACGCTGCCAAGAAGACCCCAAAGAAGGTGGAAAAGACACCTCATTACTTTTTTAGAAAAATAACTATAAAATATTTTTCTTAATATATTAATGTTTATTGCATGTGATATATTTAAAATCATTTTTCTTGAAATATTAATGTTTATTGCATATAACATTATTATATTTAAAATAATTTTTTGATAAAAATCAAATCAAGATCAAGCATGGTGATCCAAAATAAATAAATAAATAAATAAATAATAAAAGAAATCATCACACACAAAAAAAGTTCCTATTTAGGTCCTTTGCCCATTTTTTGAATGGATTGTTTATCTTCCTTTTGTTAAGTTGTATGAGTTCCCTGTAAATTTTGCAGATTAGATCCTTATCAGATATAACTTTGGCAAATATGTTCTCCCATGCACTGGGCTTTCTTGTTGTTTTGTTGATGGTTTCTTTTGCTGTGCAGAAGCTTTTTATTTTGACGTGGTCCCATTTGTTTATTTTCTCCTTGGTTTCCACTGCCCTAGGAGCTGTATTGGTAAAGATACTGCTACGGCATACGCCTGATATTTTGCTGCCTATGGATTCTTCTATGGATTTTTATGGTTTCCTGTCTTATGTTTAAGTCCTTTAGCCATTTTGAGTTTATTTTTATGTATGGTGTAAGTTGGTGGTCTAGTTTCTTTTTCTTTTCTTTTTTTTTGCATATATCTTTCCAATTTTCCCAACACCATTTATTGAAGAGACTGTCTTGACTGCGGTGTATGGGAGCATATGTATTTTAAGTAAGGTTGGTCAGAGAAAGGTTCTTGGAGGGATACTCCTGAGCTGAAGTGTACAGATGAGACTGAATCTGCTATTATGGTCCAAGGGAAGGACAAGTGCAAATGCCCCGGCACCAAAAAGAAGAGGGCCAGCAGGAGAGCAGCATGAAATGACTGAGAAGTGGGCAGGGATGGAGTCAGGAGGAACCTTGAAGGCCAAAAAGGTTTATCATTTATTCTAGGAATCATGGGCTCCAAGGCATTTGAGAGTCACTCATTCATTCAGTAAATGGTAACAAAGACATTTACTTCCATCATATACAATAAATGCATATTTATATGAAATACATATTTTATTTATTTAATATTTGTAATTAATAAATAGAATCAAACAAATAAATATTTACATACTATAATGAATATTGGGTTAAAAAGATACCCATTATCTATCAAGCACTCTTCTAGGCTAAAAATATAAAAATGGAGAGATAAAATTCCACTTCCTTTTTTTAAATATATTTTATTGATTTTTTACAGAGAGGAAGGGAGAGGGATAGAGAGTTAGAAACATCGATGAGAGAGAAACATTGATCAGCTACCTCCTGCACACCCCCTACTGGGGATGTGCACACAACCAAGGTACATGCCCTTGACTGAAATCGAACCTGGGACCCTTCAATCCGCAGGCTGATGCTCTATCCATTGAGCCAAACCAGTTAGGGCCACTTCTTCCTTTTTTTTTTTTTTACTTTTTATTTATTTTTTTTTTATCGCTGACACTATTATAGATGTCCTCACTTCTTCCCCCACCCCCCGCCTTTGTCTCCCCTCCCCTCTGGCCATCACCCCACTGTTCTCTGTGTCTATGGGTTATGCATATATGTTCTTTGGCTAATCCCTTCAGCTTCTTTCATACAGTCCTCCCATTCCACTCCCCTCTGACTGCTATCAGTTTGTCCCACATATCTATGCCTCTGTTTCTATTTTGTTCATTAGATTCCACATACAAATGAGATCATATGGTATTTCTCTTTCTCTGACTAGTTTATTTAACTTAGCACAATAGTCTCCAGGTCCATCCAGGCTGTTGCAAAAGGTAAGAGTTCCTTCTTTTTATGGCTGCATAGTATTCCATTGTATAAATGTGCCACAACTTTTTTTCTCCTTTTATTTTTTTAGTATATATCTTTTCCCATCACCATTTAACCCCCTATCCTTCTCTAACTTCACCCCCACTCCTACCCACCATGGGTTGTCCATGTTCATAGATTCTTCCTATTTTAAAAAAAAATACTTTGTTTAATCCTCTCCACCACCACCCCCAGCCATCACCAGAGTTGTTTGCCTGCTCTTTATCTCTGATTCTGTCTCTATTTTGCTTGTTAGTTCAGTTTGTTCATTAGATTCCACATATGAGTGAAATCATATGGTACTTGTCTTTCTCTAACTGGCTTATTTTATTTAGCATAATGCTATCCAGGTCCATCCATGCTGCTGCAATGGGTGAGGTTTCCTTTCTTTTTACGGCTCAGTAGTATTCCATTGTGTAAATGTGTCATAGCTATTTTATCCACTCATCTACTGATGAATACTTGGGCTGCTTCCAAGTTTTGCTATCTTATCTAATAAAACAGTAATATGCAAATTGACCGCACCTTCGCTACACCCATAAGCCACGCCCACCAGCCACGGCCACTAGCCACGCCCACCAGCCCATCAGAAGCAAATATACACGTTAAACCAGCAAAGATGGCGGGGGAGAGGGAAGCACCCATGCCAGTGAGATCCAAGACATGATGGTGGACCGGGGCAGTCAGTTAACCCTGCAGCCGGCTGCCCAGGTCCGCCATCACCGATAGCAGACCGGGGCAGGCGGCGTGGGTTAAGGCCCGCAGCCGGCTGCCCAGGTCCGCCATCACCGATCGCAGACCGGGGCCCAGAGCCGGCTGCCCAGGTCCGCCATCACCCATCGCAGACCGGGGCCCAGAGCCGGCTGCCCAGGTCCGCCATCACCGATCGCGGACCGGGGCAGGCGGCGTGGGTTAAGGCCCACAGCCGGCTGCCCAGGTCCGCCATCACCGATCGCAGACCCGGGCAGGCGGCGTGGGTTAAGGCCCGCAGCCGGCTGCCCAGGTCCGCCATCGCCGATCGCGGACCGGGGCAGGCGGCGTGGGTTAAGGCCCACAGCCGGCTGCCCAGGTCCGCCATCACCGATCCGGACCCGGGCAGGCGGCGTGGGTTAAGGCCCGCAGCCGGCTGCCCAGGTCCGCCATCACCGATCGCGGACCCGGGCAGGCGGCGTGGGTTAAGGCCCGCAGCCGGCTGCCCAGGTCCGCCATCACCGATCGCAGACCGGGGCCCAGAGCCGGCTGCCCAGGTCTGCCATCACCGATCGCAGACCGGGGCCCAGAGCCGGCTGCCCAGGTCCGCCATCACCGATCGCAGACCGGGGCCCAGAGCCGGCTGCCCAGATCCGCCATCACCGATCGCGGACCGGGGCAGGCGGCGTGGGTTAAGGCCCGCAGCCGGCTGCCCAGGTCCGCCATCACCGATCGCGGACCGTGGCAGTCGGCGAGGGTTAAGGCCCGCAGCAGCCATCGCCAGTGGCAGCTGACTCAAAGCCCCTATCAGGGATCATGGATCAGGGCAGGCAGCGTGGGTTAATGCCTGCAGCAGGCTGCCCAGGTCCCCGATCACGGATCCAGGTGGCGTGGGTTAGCACCCACAGCCATCTGACCAGGTCCCCGATAGGGACTTGGAGTCTAGCATAATGAAAAGAATAGTCAGCAAAAGCAGGAGACAAGGTTTCATAAGTTCTCCCCCAGGTCACCACTGTTCTCTTATACATTTTAATTATCCCAGACTTTGCATGATGGGATTTGATTTGAATTATGCCTGATAGAGATTACATGGCATGAATTGTAGGCTCATTCTTTCTTTTTGTGGTTGCCTGACTGAGAAAGGCCTTGGAATGAGAGAAGGCACTTTTATTCTCCTTTTTCATTCTTTAGAGGCTGAGGAATTACAGTTATATGAAGAACTTAGTGAGAGAATGAAAGTCTCATGCTGTATTTTTTTGTAAGTTTTATCATGTGGACTATCAAAAACTTGGTGGGATCCTTTTCAAGAGGTGTTACAAAAATTATGTTGGAATTAACATTCAAGAGTAAAAGGAGAGAAGTGAGTGGTGGGTAAATGAAAGAACTTTGTCCTAGAAACCAAATAGAAGCCACATAAACCTTCAGATTCTTACTCATTGTGCTTTGGAGGTATTAAAGGATAATTTTTAAAAAAGTTAAAATCATGACTTATAATCTGTATAGATAAAAGGCTAAGTGACCGACATTTGTCCATCTGTCCGACCAACTGGTACATATGACGCACTGGAAATATAAAAATAAACTTTGACTCGCACATGTGCCATACATATAAAGCTCTCGCTGGCGCTAATTTGAATGTTGCATTTGGTGGGAAAGTTCTTTTCAGAGGGGATTTTTGTGTTGCCATGCTATACGATTGGCCATAGTACAAATAAGTTTAAAGTACTGTAGTGTTTGGGGATGTTTCAGACAGTTGTCTCTTAAAACAAATATGAGATCAGAGGATTCTGCTTATAGTGAATGGTTAGTAAAACTTGGAGATGGCAAACTTGATAGCAGTTTTCATTTAGGAATGGATATTATTGAAATTCCCCATGAAATGATTTTTAATGGATCTATTATTTAAGCCATCTTTGGAAATAGTATATCTATAGATAATATTAAAAATATATCTAAACATGCAATTCTTTGTTCAAAAAATGAGCACGTTCAAAAATTAAATGAAGAAATTTTGGATATACTTGATGGAGATTTTCACGCCTATTTGAGTGATGATTCCATTGACTCAACAGATGATGCTGAAAAGGAAAATTTTCCTATTGAATTTCTTAATGGTATTACTCCTTCTGGAATGCCGTGTCATAAATTAAAATTGAAAGTGGGTGCAATCATCATGCTATTGAGAAATCTTAATAGTAAATGGGGTCTTTGTAATGGTACCAGATTTATTATCAAAAGATTGCAACCTAATATTATCAAAGCTGAAATATTAACAAGATCTGCAGAGGGAGAGATTGTTCTGATTCCAAGAATTGATTTGTCCCCATTTGACACTGGCCACCCATTTAAATTAATTCGAAGATAGTTTCCCGTTATGTCAGCATTTGTGATGACTACTAATAAATCACAAGGACAAACTCTAGATAGAGTAGGAATATTCCTACCTGAACCCATTTTTGGACATGGTCAGTTATATGTTGCTTTCTCTCTCACTTTTTTTTAAAGTATTTTTAAAAAATATTTTATTGATTTTTTATACAGAGAAGAAGGGAGAGGGATAGATAGTTAGGAACATCGATGAGAGAGAAATATCGATCAGCTGCCTCCTGCACACCTCCTACGGGGGATGTGCCCGCAACCAAGGTACATGCCCTTGACCGGAATCGAATCTGGAATCTTTCAGTCCACAGGGCGACGCTCTATCCACTGAGCCAAACCAGTTAAGGCTGTTGCTTTCTCTTGAGTTCAAAGAGCATGTTACGTTAAAGTTAAAGCTGTAAATACTTTATCTCAAGGGAAATTAGTCAAGCACTCTGAAAGTGTTTTTACTCTTAATGTGGTATATAGGAAGATATTAGAATAAGTTTAATCACTTTATCAATCATTATTTGCATCAATGTTGTTTTTATATTACGAGTTTGTTATTGTTATATCAGTTTGTTATTGTTATATCATTTTGTTATTGTTTACTTATTAATAAATTTATGTATTATTTTCATATACATTGTACTCATTTCCTTTTATCTCTCACACTTTTATTATAGAGAAAGGGCAAATAGCAATATTAAAATATTTCATCTAATTAATTCCCTTTCAATGTGCACGAATTTCGTGCACCGGGCTACTAGTTCTATATAATAAAAGGGTAATATGCAAATCGACCAAACCATGGAACAACTGGTCTCTATGATGCACAATGACCATCAGGGGGCAGATACTCAATGCAGGGGCTGCCCCCTTGTGTTCAGTGAGCTCCCACAGGGGGAGTGCAGCTCAGCCAGAAGCCCTGAGCGCCAGTGCTAAGGATGTCTGACTGATGGCTTAGGCCTGCTCCCCACTAAGCCGTCAGTTGGGCATCCCCCAAGGGCTCCTGGATTGCGAGATGGCTCAGGCCGGGCTGAAAGACCCCCCCACCCACCCCCGAGTGAATGAATTTCGTGCACCCGGCCTCTAGTTGTAAAAAATGCTGCAATGAACATAAGGGCATATATTTTTTCAAATTAGTGTTTTGGTTTCTTTGGATAAATTATCAGAAGTAGAATCACTAGGTTATATGGCAGTTCCATTTTTAATGTTTTCAGGTAATTCCATACAGCTTCCACAGTGACTGCATCAATCTGCATTTCCACCAATAGTGTACAAGTTTCCCCTCTCCACATCCTCATCAATACTTGTTGTTTGTTGATTTATTGATGATGGCCATTCTGAGAGGTGTGAGGTGAAATCTCATTGTGGTTTTAATTTGCATTTTTCTGATGATTAGTTATATTGAGTATCTTTTTATATGTCTACTAGATGGCCAGTGCACGAAATTCGTGCATGTGGGGGGGTTGTCCCTCAGCCCAGCCTGCACCCTCTCCAATCTGGGACCCCTCTAGGGATCGAACCTAAACAGGCAGCCGGACATCCCTCTCACAATCCAGGACTGCTGGCTCCCAACTGCTCGCCTGCCTGACTTCCTGATTGCCTCTAACCACTTCTGCCTGCCAGCCTGATCACCCCCTAACAACTCCCCTGCCAGCCCGATTGATGCCTAACTGCTCCCCTTCCAGCCTGCTTGCCCCTAACTGCCCTTCCCTGCAGTTCCGGTTGCTCCCAACTTCCCTCCTCTGCAGGCCTGGTCCCTCCCAACTGCCCTCCCCTGCTGGCCTGATCGCCCACAACTGCCATCCCCTGCAGGCCTGATCCTTCCCAACTGTCCTCCCCTGCTGGCCATCTTGTGGTGGCCATCTTGTGTCCACATGGGGGCAGTATCTTTGACCACATGGGGGCAGCCATCTTGTGTGTTGGCTCTGTAGGTTTGGAGTTTTTTGTTTTGTTTTCATTACTGCTTCAATTTAACTAGTTGTAATCTGTCTGTTCAGATTCTCTGATTCTTCCTGATTTACTTTTGGGAGATTGTATATTTCTAGGAATTTATCTATTTCATCCAAATTGTCCAAATTGTTGGAATATAGTTCTTTTTCAAGTTCCTTTAAGTGTAAAGTTAGATTGTTTATTGGAATGCTATGAATTTCCCTCTTAGGACTGCTTTGCCTGTGTCCCAAAGTTTTTTGGGTGTTGTGTTCTTTTTTTTTTTAAGTTATCTCTTGATTTCTTCCTTGATCTCATTGTTGACCTATTAATTGTTTAGTAACATGTTTTTAGTCTGTGTTTTTCAATTTTCTACTTGTGATTGATTTATAGTTTCAATCTTCTTAAATTTATTGAGACTTATTTTGTGTTCTAACATGTGGTCTATCTTAGGAAATGTTCCATGTGTACTTGAATTGAATGTATATTCTTCTGCTTTGGGGTGAAAAGCTCTGAAAATATCAATTAAATCCATCTGATCTAGTGTGTCATTTAAGGCTGCCATCTCCTTGTTGATTTTTCTGTCTGGAAGATCTATCCATTGATGTCAATGGAGTGTTAAAATCCCCTACTATGACTGTATTACTGTCAATCTCTCCCTTTATCTCCATCAAGATTTGTTTTATATAATTTGGTGCTCCTATGTTGGGTGAATAAATGTTTACAAGTGTTATATCCTCTTATTGGATTGTTCCCTTTATCATTATGTAGTGTCCTTATTTCTCTCTTGGTTTTAAAGTCTATTTTGTCAGATATAAATATTGCCACCCCAGCTTTTTTCCTTTCCATTTGCATGAAATATCTTTTCCAACCTTTACTTTTAGTCTGCATGTATCTTTCATTCTTGAAGATAGCATATATATTGGCCTTGTTTTCTTTCTTTTTTTTTTTTTAATCCTCACCAGAGGATATTTTTTCCATTGATTTATTTAGAGAGAATAGAGGGGCTAGAGGAGGGGGGTGGGATATAGAGAAACATTGGTGTGAGAGAGACATATCAATTGGTTGCCTCCTGTTCGCACCCTAAACAGGGCTGGGGATTGAGCCTGAAACTGAGATATGTGCCCTTGACTGGGACTTGAACCTGCAACCCTTCAGTCTACAGGCTGATACTCTAACCACTCAGCAAAACCAGCCAGGGCTAGGTCTTGCTTTCTTATCCATTCAGTTACTCTATGTCTTTTGATTGGAGCATTTAATCCATTTACATTTAAAGTGATTATTGATATTTATTGCTTTTATTTTTAACACTATATCCCTGTTTTTTCTTCTTCTTCCTCCTCTTCTTCCTCTCCTCCTCCTCCTGTTTTTTCTCCTCCTACTACTCCTCCTCCTTCTCCTTCTTCCTCTTCAAACAGCCCTTTATCATTTCTTGTAATACTGATTTGGTGGAAACAAACCCTTTAGCTTTTTCTTGTCTGGGAAGCTCTTTATTTCTCCTTCAATTTTAAATGATAGACTTACTGAGTAATTCAGCCTTGGAAGTAGGTCCTTGCTTTTCAGCACTTTGAATATTTCATGCCAATCCCTTCTGGCCTGAAATGTTTCTGTTGATAAATCAGCTGACAGTCTATGGGTGATCTCTTGTAGGTAACTAACTGCCTTTCTCTTGATACTTTTAAGATACTCTCTTTGTCTAACCATTGGCATTTTAATTATGATGTGTCTTGGTGTGAGCCTCTTTGCATCTATCTTGTTTGGGATGCTCTGTGCTTTCTGGACTTGTGTGTCTTTTTCCTTCATCAGGTTATAAAAGTTTTCTGTCATTAGTTCTCAGATAGGTTCTTGATTACTCTCTCTCTCTCCTCTCCTTCTGTAATCCCTATGATGTGGATGAAGTTATGCTTCATGTTGTCCAAAGGTCCCTTAAACTATTCTCACTTTTAAAAAATTCTGTTTCTTTTTGATGCTACAATTGGGTGTTTTTTCCTACTTGGTCTTCCAAATTGCATATTCAGTCCTCCATTTCATCCAGCCTACTGTTTATTCCTTCTAGTGTATTTTTTATTCCAGATATTGCATTCTTCATTTCTGACTGGTCCTTTGTTATGGTTCCTATGTCTTTTTTATACTTTGGACACCCTTATAATCATTACTTTGAACTCTGTATCTGACACATTGCTTGCCTCCATTACAGTTAGCTCTTCTTCTGGAAAATTCTCTTGTTCTTTCAGTTGGGGTCTGTTTTTTTTTGTGTGTGTGTTTTTTTATCTCCCTATTTTGGCTGCCTCTTTGTGTGTTTGGTTCTGTGTATTAGGTAGATTTGCTATGCCTCCCAGTCTTAGTAGGTGGCCTTATGTAGTAGGTGTCCCATGGACCCAGTGACACAGTCTCTCTGATCACCTAAGTTGGGTGCTCTAGGAATGTCCTTTGTGCACATTATATGTGCCCTCCTGTTTTAAATGAATATTGATTGCTGTTGGCCCATTTGTGTGTGAGTTCAACCCTAAGGCTGGGTTAATGTGAGGCTCGACCACCAACAGAATGTGCAAGCTGCTGTGCAGGCACTGATGAAATGAAGCAGAATTCACCTCTGCATGGTTTGGTGCCTGCCAACATCTCTTTGTGATATGTTGTTTGTGCAGTTTATTGGATCCTTCTCTGTTGTTGTGTGAAGCTGGCCAATGGGTATTATTGATTATGGGCCTCTTCAAAGGGACTCTGGTATAGGCCTATGACAAAAGCTGCCTGTGACCAGCCCTGGGAAACTTGTTTGGAACTATCGGCAATCTACAGCCTGTGGTTCCCTCTTCTGGGCTTGGGTGAATGTAGAAAGCACCAAGCTGCACACCAAGGCCAGCTTTTACCAGTACCGGGTCCGGGGGTAGGTCAGCAAAAGTCTCAAAGCACAGAGAGATTAGCCTCCACCTGCAAATTTTCTGTTAGGGTTAGTCACTGAAAGAGCCTCTGGCTGTGGCCCTCAACAAGGCCTAAGTTCCATAAGGTAGGGCAAGAGGCTTTTCAGTGGGCTTATTGCTTCCACAAGCTAATACAGCATGGATGGAAGTGCTCTGCCAGAGAAAGACAGCTTCTAAAATATGGGGGAATGTCCGAAACTGGTTTGGCTCAGTGGATAGAGCGTCGGCCTGCAGACTCAAGGGTCCCAGGTTCGATTCCGGTCAAGGGCATGTACATTGGTTGTGGGCACATTCCCAGTAGGGGGTGTGCAGGAGGCAGCTGGTCGACGTTTCTCTCTCATCGATGTTTCTAGCTCTCTATCCCTCTCCCTTCCTCTCTGTAAAAAATCAATAAAATATATTAAAAAATAAATAAATAAAATAAAATAAAATATGGGGGAATGACTCAGCACAGGGATTCTGGCAGCTAATCCTTCAGCTCTCTCCCCAGTGCCACCAAACCCAGACTCCTCATTTGGCTCTGTACTTCCTCTGCTGGAGTGCAGGATGAATGGCTGTGAACAAAATTTTGTGTGTTTGCCCTTAAAGAAGTTGCCTGCATCTCTAGCCATCTGTTCCTGTTGGACAGAAAACCCATGGCTTTTCAAAGCTGGATGTTATGTGGGTGCCTTTCCAGGTTCTGATGCTCTAGGCTTGGGAGTCCAGCTTGAGGTTTAGACCCCACACTTCTCAGGGGTAACCCACCCTCCCAAAGCTGAGATATCTCTCCAGAACTTCAGCTGCTAGAGAGCCTACACATCCCTCTCACACCTCCACACTTACTACCAGTCTCTATGTGGCTTCTTCTGTAAGTCCTTGGTTATAAGGCTTCTCTCTAGCTAATCTTCAGTTGGTTATTCAGAATGATTTTTTAAAATAATTTAGTTATAATTCCAGTTTGGTCCTGGGAGAAAGCTAGTGTAGCTTCCACTTAATATATTGCCATCTTGATTTCACCACAGCTTTTTTATCCATTCCTCTACTGATGGGCACTTGGGCTCTTTCTTGATCTTAACTATTATACATCATGCTGCTTATAAACATAGGGGTGCATATATTCTTTTGAATTGGTGTTTCTGGATTCTTAGGATATATTCCCAGAAGTTGGATCACTGGGTCAAAAGGGAGTTCCATTTTTAATTTTTTTAGGAAACTTCATGATGTTTTCCACAGTGGCTGCACCAGTCTGCATTCCCAACAATAGTATACTAGGGTTCCCTTTTCTCCACATCTTCACCAGTACTTATTTGTTGATTTATTTATGGAAAACTACACTATCTATGCATTTTTTTTGTTTGAAGCCTAGTGAGAAGAAAAACATTCTCATAATCAAGAACTAATATGATTATTGCTAAAAAAAATAAAAGGTATAGTAGTGGAAACCTTATAAGAAAGGACATTTTAAATTGTGCAATGAGTTTAGGGAAGACTTCATCTAGGGATTACATATATGCAGTTATTTGTTATGAATATTAATGATTTGGATTTGAAGTTTGAATTCCCTAAGGAGACCAGAAAGTAAGACCAGGAAGTGGGCAGAGCAACATGGTAGGAAGATGTGAGAGAGGAGAGTATGTTGGGAAGCTCAGCCATTTCAATAAGCCTAGAGTATAGATTTGGGTGGGGTGTAGTGAGAGACTGGGATGGAATAGGAGACTGGGTGATGAAGCTAATGTGCTGAACTGGCACCAGATCATGAAGAGCCTTGATTTTCCTGCTAGAGTCAGGACTTAGCATTGTGAGACAGGAGAGGGATCAAAGGGCTGGAGAAGGAGGTACATAATTGTAGCATTATCATATAAGAAAGGCCATGGGCAGCAGTAATGTGGAACTGGAGATCCCTCTACTAAAGATAGGCATTAAAGATGAAACCCAGCCGAGACCGGTTTGGCTCAGTGGATAGAGCGTCGGCCTGCAGACTCAAGGGTCCCGGGTTTGATTCCGGTCAAGGGCATGTACCTTGGTTGCGGGCACATCCCCAGTGGGGGGTGTGCAGGAGGCAGCTGATCGATGTTTCTCTCTCATCGATGTTTCTAGCTCTCTAGCTCTCTCTCTTCCTCTCTGTAAAAAATCAATAAAATATATTTTTTTAAAAAAAGATGAAACCCAGCCGGGAGTAGGAGGAAGGTCAGTGGATTTGGAATGAACAAACTAAGGATGAAGTTGGGATTCTCTAGGTCCATGCAGCATCTCCATTTGCAAAATGGTCTTGTGTTTAGGGTAGGGCCACTGTGTTACCCACCCCAGCCCTCTCTCTTACTCCTGGTCTATCATCCTCAGAACTCTGGGGCTCTATGGATCACCAGCTAAAACTGCTAACCAATCTCTAAGGTTCCTTCTAGCTCTCTCCTAGTGTTCTAAGGTGAATGAGGGAGTCATTTGCCCTGTTATAACAATCCTATGCCTTCATTGTGCATAAATATGTCAAGAAACCTGGGATCTCCTTTAATTTTACTTTAGTATGGAAAGTCACTTCTTAATTGCATTGCATGGCAAAAAGATCATGGCTTAGGAAGTCATAAATCCAGGTTTCAAATCCCTGCTCTCCCATTTGCTGAACTAAAAAAATAAATAAATATCTTATACCACTTTATACTATTTATTATCTTTAGGGCTGGTTATTTAATCTCTTTGTGTTCCAATTTCTTCATCTGTAAGATGAAGCTAGTAACACTATTCATAGGACAAATGTAAACATCAAATGAAATAATTGATGTTAAAGTGTTCCATAAGAGATGTTATCAAATGTTACATATTACCATCATCAGATCACCAAATGAAGAATCAGTTTTAAATATATTCATCAAAGAAATTTTCAGTGTAAAAGGTCTAGCTGTAAAGTACTGAATTTTTTCTAAATAAACAAGCCTTTAATATCCAGATAAATATTATCTTCAAAGATGTTCTTTGGTTAGGCAATTTGTTATTCTGACCATGTTGCTGTTACTTAAGATTTCTTTGAAATGTATCACTTGATGCTGTCTCCAAAGCTATTATATCCTTGGTAGTGGTAACTCTTTATTGAAGTGAATTTTGGTGAAAACCCATAGCGTCATAGGTAATGAATATAGGGGGGATCAACCTAGATAACTTGAATGTGTTTAAAAATAAAAAATATTGTCTATGCCATGAACTTATTTTCTTGTGTGGTAGATTCTATTGTACTTTTTAATGTATGATTTTTCTAAAATTCAGGTTCTTGGCCTACACTAACAAATTCTACTGTTTGTTTAAAGAAATGTGGAAATTGACAACTGAATTAGTTTACTTACTAATAAATTGGCATACTGGGCCTTTAGACCAATGAGAGAAGTGTCCTGGGTGCCATTCCTAGGCCCCTAAATCCCGATGTTAGAGAGCAGTACAGAAATTTGTGCTTAGAATGAAAACAGATTGATCCCCTGAGTAATAAGATTATATAGGTGGGGTTGGCTTTTGGGGAAGGGAGAAATTATGCTTGTATAATTTGAATCTTGGGGAACAAGTTTCTATTGGACTCATGAAAATGATGCTTGGGAACTGCAAATGATAGAGCTTCTTTCTCTGATTCTGTCTCTGAGTCACGGGCCTTGACCACCCTATTGTCTGTATCCGCAGGTTATGCATATATGCACACAAATTCTTTGGTTGATCTCTTCCCACCCACCCACCCCCTGCCTTCCCTCTGAGATTCCACAGTCTGTTACATGCTTCTGTCTGTGGATCTGTTTTGTTCATCAGTTTATTTTGTTCATTCGATTCCACATATGAATGAGATCATGTGATACTTGTCTTTTTCTGACTAGCTTATTTCACTTAGCATAATACTCTCCAGGTTCCTCCATGCTGTTTCAAAGGGTAAGAGATACTATGCAGCAGTAAAAAAAAAAAAAAAAAAAAGACAAGAGATTTTAGAGTTTTATGATGTGTCATGTGTCACCCATTTGTTTCGCAGGAGACTGTCTTCCAATAATGTGTATTTTATAAATACTTCAAAGTTTACTTGTCTCTTACTTCTTAGTGTCTGCTTCACACTGGCATTGCATTCATAACCAAATACATACCCTGTATAAACGTATAGTAGTATATGGATGAATGAAGGAATGGACTCTTCTTAGAGGCCTCTGATGGGAATTAGACTTATATTGATAACATCAAGGGAAACAATTAAAATCTGACATATCGAGGTGTGTGATGAGTGCCTCTCTGTGGGGCAGCCTGCCTCCCTAATCAGCTATTAAAGGATTGCCAGCAGTGTTCTGTAGATCTTCTATTTACTGTAAATAGTCAGACAAGTTAAGGAAAATCCCTCTGCAGTGTTCTGGCTAAATTCAGCCCCACAACAAAACTGATAGAGCAGAGCTATTTCTGTCTTAAATACAAATCCTTAATTCCATTGGAAATTAAGATAAAAAGAAAGAATCTTCTGTTGTTATACACAAATTGAAACCTGCTTCAGAAGACCACCCATGCTTCCAGAAAAGGGGTTTTGCTGGTTAAGTTTTTAAAATCCACGTCTTTGGGAGAGGCTGATTTGAAAGCAACCGTAAATCACACTAATTCAAATGCCACTGGTGGTTCATGAAAGGACCTGACCCTGGTCTGCTTAATCTCCACAGCAGACACCTTGTGACCTTCCTCTGGCTGAGATGCGACATAAGCAATGGTACTGTGAACTGTTGACTTGATTCAGCGTAATTATGTCTCTAGAATCACATACCAGGCCTTATTGAAAATTCTTTGATATTAAAAATGACCAAATGATAAATTTAAGCTGTATGTATATACCTTACTGGATGCCAAATAGGTTTTTAAAAATCAGAAAATATCTTATTGAGTTAAAATGGGACGAACAGACAAATTCAGGATAAGTAGCTAATAGCAAAGAGATCTTAATAATAGTGGTAATAATGAAAATGTCATTTATGTGGCTATAGAATACTTTAGACCTTCTGTTAGAAACCCATAAGCTTGAGTTACTTTTCCCAGCCAGCCTACATGGACACCAGTCTACATAAGCCAAGGGGCTCATGGGTCATGGTGTGGAAAGGAAAAAAACTAAAGTCCTTCCCTCGTGAAAGCCACAGTGTCCTTTAACACCACAGACTAAACAGCTGAGAGAATATGTTGCTTTAAAATAACCCATTTTTTCCCAGGAAGTTTAAAGCCCCCTTTTAAAATCTAATAATACTAGAGGCCTGGTGCACAAATTCATGCATGGGTGGGGTCCCTCTGGGTGGCCTGTGGGAATCGGACATCTTTCTACTGTCCGACTTCCTTCCGGACACAGCCACGGTGGTGGGGGCCAAGGCAGAGGTGGTTAGGGGTGATCAGGCCAGCAGGGGAGGGCAGTTGGGAGCCATCAGGCCAGCAGGAGAGGGCAGTTGGGGGCCATCAGGCTGGCAGGGGAGCGGTTGGGTGCCAATCCAGCCGGTAGGCAGGCAAGTGGTTAGGAGCCAGCAGTCCTGAATTGTAAGAGGGATGTCCGACTTTCTTTGCTATTAGCTACTTATCCTGAATTTGTCTGCTTGTCCCTCTGGGTGGCCTGCGGGAATCGGTCCAAGGCTGCCTGCAGCTCCTACATGCCACTCCCACTCATCCCGGCCCCACTGCACCTGCCACGGGCTTGCGCCCAATCAGCCCCAATGGGGAGAGGCTCATGCTGCCACAGCACCACTTGCCTACCTTGAGCCCTGTGTCTGGCACCCTCCCGAGGGCAGTGGCCTGCGGGATCGGGCCAAAACTGGCTCTCCAACATCCCCCCAGGAGTCCCAGATTGCGAGAGGGTACAGGCCAGGCTAAGGGACCCCACCAGTGCATGATCGGGGCCAGTGAGGGACCGTGGGAGGGCTCCAGGGCATGTCCAGCCCGTCTTGCTCAGTCCCGATTGACTGGACCCCAGCAGCAAGCTAACCTACCAGTCAGAGCATCTGCCCCCTGGTTGTCAGTGCACATCATAGCAACTGGTTGACAGGTCAACTGTCTGCCCCCTGGTGGTCAGTACACATCATAGCAAGTGGTTGAGTGGCCCTAGCATATCATTAGCATATTACTCTTTGATTGGTTGAGCAGTTGACCAGTCACTGGACAACCGGACAATTAGCATATTAGGCTTTTATTATATAAAACTAGAGGCCTGGTGCAGAAAATTCGTGCATAGGGGGAGGGTCCCTCAGCCTGGCCTGCACCCTCTCCATTCTGGGACCACTCGGGGGATGTCTGACTGCCGGTTTAGGCCCCACCCTAAACTGGCAGTCGGACATCCCTCTTACAATTCAGGACTGCTGGCTCCTAACCACTTGCCTGCCTACCGGCTGGATTGGCACCCAACCGCTCCCCTGCCAGCCTGATGGCCCCCAACTGCCCTCTCCTGCTGGCCTGATGGCCCCCAACTGCTCTCCCCTGCTGGCCTGATCACCCCTAACCACCTCTACCTCGGCCCCCACCACCGTGGCTGTGTCCAGAAGGAAGTCGGACAGTAGAAAGATGTCTGGTCTCCCAGTCTAATTAGCATATTACCCTTTTATTAGTATAGACTAGTGGCCTGGTGCACAAAATCCATGCATGGGGGAGAGGGGTGTCCCTTAGCCCAGGCTGCACCCTCTCCAATCTGGGACCCCTCGGGGGATGTCCAACTGCCAGTTTAGAACTGATTCCTATGGGATCGGGCCTAAACTGGCAGTTGGACATCCCTCTCACAACCCAGGACCGCTGGCTCCTAACCGCTCACCTGCCTGCCTGTCTGATCGCCCCTAACCACTCTGCCTGCTGGCCTGCTCAACCTTAACTGCGCCCCCACCGGCCTTCTTGCCCCCAACTGCCCCCCTGTTGGCCTGCTTGCCCCAACTGCCCCCCTGCCAGCCTGATTGCCCCCAACTGCCCCCCCTGCCAGCCTGATTGCCCCCAACTGCCCCCCACTGCTGGCCTTCTTGGCCCCAACTGCCCCCCCTCCCCTTGCTGGCCTGATTGCCCCCAACTGCCTCCCTCTGCCAGCCTGTTTGCCCCCAACTGACTCCCCTGCCAGCCTGATTGCCCCCAACTGCCCCCCTGCTGGCCTGCTTGCCCCCAACTGCCCTCCCCTCCTGGCCTGATCGCCCCTAACTGCCTCTGCCTCGGCCCCACCACCATGGCTTTGTCTGGAAGGATGTCTGGAAGGTCTCCCAGTTTAATTAGCATATTATTCTTTTATTAGTATAGATAAAGGCCTGGTGCATGGGTGGGGCTGGCTGGTCTGCCCTGAAGGGGGTCCTGGATCAGGGTGGGGTCCCCTTAGGGGGCAGGGCTGGCTTGGGTGAGGGGCTGAGGGACATTTGCAGGCTGGCCACACCCCCATCAGGGTGAGGGTCCCCGTTGGGGGTTGTGGCCAGCCTGGGCGAGGGGCTGAGGGCCGTTTGGGGCGGTTTGCAGGCCGGCCAAGCCCCCGGCTTTGTCCGGAAGGTCTCCTGGTCTAATTAGCATATTACTCTTATTAGTATAGATAGGTTACTGAGAGGAAGGGAAGAAGGAATAAAGGGATTGAGGAAGGAAGGTAAGAAGCTAGGAAGAAAAAGGAAACTCTTACAGTGACCAGTGTTTCTCTGTGGAGTTATCTTTTTTTAGTCCACGCCTCTGCAGGAGAAAAGCCTATTGCCCTCCATAAAGAATTAATACTGGTACATAAAACTGTTTCCATAGGTCCTTCCTTCTTTGTGTCATAAAATGAAGGGGAAGAAAGAGATCATAAAATCTTGATACCAAAGATTCTCGAATAACTCAAAGCATTTTTAGTAGCTTGATATGCCTGAGAAATATAGACAGTCACTAGTAAGGATTTCAAATCTCCCTCAAAGTTTGAGGAGCTGAAAGGGTTATATTGGAAAGATCAGAACTTAGTGAGACTCTCACATCGGACAGCAAGATGGTGTGCATTCACACCATCAATCACTTTCTTCTAGACATGCAAATAAGAATACCAGGTAACAATTTTATTCACAAATAAAAAAGGTATTACAAAACTATTCATATAAGAAAATTCCAGTATGCAAAACAAAAATAATGAAATCTAAATTGAGTCAAGCTGACTACCTTAAGGCAATGGTATATTTTTTTCCTTTTTTTAGTTTATATTTTTACTAGCATAGACAGTAAATAGTGCTTAACCTAGGTAACAGCAACATTAACTTTATCTAAAGTAGAAAAATTTATATTTAAAATATATATTACATATACATAAAATTAGAAAACTCATGCCTTTATATGGTTGTCTTTCAAATCCTTGTCTCATTCTTGTCGATGACTGTTTGCAGCATTAAAAGTCACAATTATGCACTCCCAGCCATGTTATTACTTAATGAGTTCCCAGCTTCAGCACTCTAGCACCTGAGTTTATTTGAGTGATAGAGGGTATTCCAACAATGTGAAATGCAAAATTGATTTTCCTCAAATGTTTACAAAGAATGTAGAATATAACACTGTATGTGTCTATAGTAGTGGGGTAAAATGTCTTAATCTTAATAAAAATAATCCAGGATTTTTCAAATGCAGTGTTAAATCAAATTGACTTTCAACTCTAAATATTTATCTACTGATAAAAAGTGATGTTTCAGGATTTTGGGCCAGTCTCATTCTCATCAATCTAGCTTTCTCCAGCAAGTGTTTGTCTTTAAAGTTAATGAGGGCTCATATGGAAAATATATTCAGGTTACAAAAATGAGCACAACCTTGGCTTACTTTGATCATCCCTCTTTCATAACAAAAATGATCAGATTGCATACAATGGAACACATATATGAATTTAAAGAGCATTTTCATAGACATCTTGTGGTCAAGTCCTAAATATTTCACCTGAGTTTCCTAAAGACAACTCTTATAAGAGTTGGTGAGTTCCAAAGTTTAAGAACTATTGGTTTATGGTAAAACAAAACAAAACAAAAAACACAACACACAAACAAGAAGAAAGTAATAATCAATCGATTATGACTGGGTGCTCACACAAAATTGTGAGTTACCATGAGACACTCTAATTTCATATTTCAGTTAAATGAACTGAGGTCATGAGAAGGACAAACCCAGGCAAGCTAACATGCACATATCAGAGCCTGAAACTATGGATAGAGAAACTGTTCTAGCCACAGAAAAGGGGATCATTAGGTTTTACTAATCTCTTACAAAGAGAGAAACGTATGAGGTAATAAGTGAGAAGATAATAATGTCCAGATTTTTAATGTTCAGTTTAATTGTTTAGGTTAGGTAAAAGACACTGATTTGGATGGGGTAATTCTGAAACAAAATATTTTGGTATATTCTAACACACTGATGTTCAAAGATCTTTCTTTTTAAAAAGTACAAATGGGACAAAGCTAATGGAATCAGTTAAAAGGCCAGATCTGATCATGTAGGTTTAAGAAAGAAAAAATAAATCCTGTTCAATTAACTTCTCTCCGGGCCATAAAAGCTGATGAGAAATGAGCCATCCCCAGTTCATGCCTGATCTTCATTTATTTCTGTCTTAGCTATAGAGATATTTCTAGTGCGTAAATTCCAACGTGAGAAGGGATGGGGTAAGCATCTGAACGGAAGC
This sequence comes from Eptesicus fuscus, assembly GCF_027574615.1. NCBI lineage: Eukaryota > Metazoa > Chordata > Mammalia > Chiroptera > Vespertilionidae > Eptesicus > Eptesicus fuscus. Next base: position 8,070,817 of record NC_072480.1, on the reverse strand, counting down.
TCCACACTTCAATCGGCAATGTCTGGCTAAGATGGAACATTGTTGTCCTAACTAAGCTGACGAGATCAGAGGGAACACTGTAACACTGGTCACACTGCATTGCAGCAGTTACAGGCTGTTCACCAGAGGCCGCTGACAAACTGCTTTTTCTCCTGGTTATAATATGTAGTGTAGTCTCATAAGATTGTTCACTTGGTGACATGTTTCAGTAGTAAAGGGACCATATATGTTGTCATTTCTAAATTCCTTAGTATGATAGGCAAAACAAAATAAAAACAAACCAAGCTTACAGATACAGAGAACAGGTTGGTGGGTAAGGGGTAAGAGAAAGAAAAAAAAAGATTATCTTAATAAATACTTTTCTATAAAAGAGAAATTCTGCATCTTCTGTCACAGGGACAGAGTAACAGATGCTGCTATACCATCTGATTTCCACAGAAATATGCTCATCTTTTACGCAAGTCTCTAGAATGTGTGTGTTCAGTGGTTCTGGACTCAGGGTGATGGGCGGCCTTTCCCCACCTTGTTCCCTGACCCAGTCCTCTCATGACTAGCTCCAGAAGGTAGGTGTTTGTGAGCTGCTGGCTGAGGTTAGAAGTGTTGATTCTTTAAAAGACTTGTTTTCCTCTAATTTCTAGTTAGGTCAATTGACTTCAACTAATAAACCCAAGATTTAGGTAGGCAGAATGAAGCCAATTCTAGTCTTCTAAGTCAATTAGTTCAGATGACAAAAAAGTGACCTTCCTCAAACAGATACACTCATTTTTTAACCCATTCTACATAAAAGCTAAGGTAACTAATCTAACATTGACTTTTAGTAGGATAATTGACTATGTAAAATTATTTTAAAAGAAAATATAGATGAAAACTTATACTTTGGGTCTTGAGTCTTGTGAAACCACATTCACCATGAAAATACACACGACTGCATTTCTGGTTCTTGTTATTGGTCCGTAACCTTCCTGGCTGCCAACTCAGTGCATCAGTCCTTGAAGTCATACTTGTAGCATAGAAGCTTCTTGTTTAGGAAAGATGCAAAGCATCATGAGTGCCTGCATTCTTGTCCTGTTCTTCCTTGAGGTTTCAGCTTACAGCTGGTCTGGCTCAGAAGCAACTGGTTGAAAGGCTTAAAAAGTCATCCGTTTGATTCAGGTTTATATTTCCCCCCAGAAGCCATGCAAGGTCCAGACTGCTCAGTCCGTAAGTGTAAGTGGAGGCGGGCGTGCCCCTTGGGTTCTGTGCGTGCACTTCTAATCCAGGGAGAATGGAGTCCTAAAAAGCTCCCTAAAACAGCAACAGAAGGAGAGCTTTAAAAACCAGACCAACTAAAACCGGGAAACTGTGATTGTAAAACAAAATCTACATATAAGACTTTTACTAGTAATACACATGAATTTAATCACATACAGACAAGAAGCTCATGTAATGGTGCTCATATATCCAGGTACCCATGTACTCTGAGAATAAAATAAAGATTCCATAACAACTCACAGTCACTCAATATTTGCAAACAGTACTTAAAAGATGATAATGTAACCCGAGCATGTCAAACTCACGGCCCATGGGCTGCATGCAGCCCACAATGAATATGTTTGCGGCCCAGCCAATATAACGGTATGTAAGAAATGATTTAATAAAAATTTTGTAACTTAATTTTTACAATATCCTGTTACACATAATCCTACCTAACAAAATGGTAATATGTAAATTAACTGTCAATCTGTCACAAAGATGGTGGCACTCAGTCCTCTCAGCTCCCTGGAGCCCCCCAGTCCCGGGGGGTGGGGGGGGGGGGAGACAGCTGCTGAGAGCGGGCTGCGTGAGCGGCCTGGTGGAATGCTTGCTTCGTCACTGCGGCGACGAGGCAAGTGTTCCGTGCCCAGCTGCGGATGGGCCTCTGGGTCGCAGAGAGCCTCTGGGCAGCAGGCTTGGAGTGGCCAGGCCCCGTAGAGAGCTACTGGTGCATGGATTCGTGTGCAGGGCTACTAGTTATTAATAACGAACTACAACGTTTGCTAATGACTAGTTATTATAATCGTGTTGCATTCATTTTCCTTATGCACCTTATGTGCAGGCACACCATCTCTGTCCACTAATACTAGCAGTGAATATTTTAGCAGTCGATTGCCATGTCATTAGTCTTATATTGACTTGTTTGGTGTGTGCAACAGGAAATATTTCGATTTCAGAGAACAAGAAAAATAGGTTTATTTGTGTTATGCTTATTAATTTGTGCAGTTATTCAGTGTCTGGTAAGTTAATATTCAAGAAAAAATATTAATTTTTATTAAAATGTTTTATTATTTTATGTTAACGATGACTCATTTATTCCAGTCCTTTGTTTTTGGCATGTCTCTACAAAATAAACCTACATTTCTATGAAAATTAAAGCTTTTGGGTTTTTTTTTTGCAGCCCACATAAACTTAAACCTTGTTTATTTGGCCCGTGTTAGCCTTTGAGTTTGACATGCTTGATGTAACTCATAGCAAACAAAGTGTATTAACAAACAATGCTGATTTCAACCTCATTTAAACATAGAAAACCTATTTCTGTGTTGTACTCCTTTAAAGTAGAAAGATCTTAGGAGCCTTTTGAACCTTATTTAAAAGGACAAAGATGAATAATGAACAGTGCCATTCTTCATCTTTGCATTTAAAACTTACACTAAACTAGTGGAGAAAGTTTAGAAATAGTTTGGGAATGAGATTCCCCTTATAATGTTCTCCTTGGAATACTCACACTCTTCGTAGGGCCGATGTCCTCTGGAAAGTGGAGCCCTTAGATTTGTCCTTATCACAAGAGGGCAGTGACCTCACCCCATGAGGGGACGAGGCACTGGCCAACTGGACATTACTGTACATATGTAAAATCTTCATTTTATGCACTGACTCTTCATTAACTTGTGTACCACTAATTTGGCGGTAGTGACATATTGGATACATTTATGAAAAAAAATTCCCCCCTAGGCCTAAGGAGATTATCTGAAAATAGAAACTTCTGAAATACTCTCGATAATCAGAGATAGTTTAGTCAAATATGTCAATAAATAGATATAATAATAACCACATTAACATTATTGTGGGAGGCACATTATATTCATTTTGTCAATAAGGATATAGAGATTTTAACAGACTAAAAAACTAGAATCCAAGCCATTTCATATCTTTCTTACCATTCCTCCCATTGTTTTATGCTGACACTTAAAATGCTGGTTAAAAAAAACATCACCATAAAAAGCTTTTCCTATAAGTAAAGAGGCTGGCCTCCTTCTCCCAAACATCAAAGGAAATGATGTCCCAAATATCTTAGGTCTGTTCCCTTCTGGGGAGGGAGAAAAATTAAATCATACAGACCTAGGAAGGCTCTGACACCTCTTGGCTTTATTCTGAACCATAACTCTCATCACCAGATTCTGGGTGGCCTTAAAGCACCCACAAGAAAGCATTTGTGTTTGGAAACAAATGCTTCATGCATTAGAAATCTGAACTTTACACCATATAAAGACAAACATAGTGTTATGCTTTTCACAATATACACGTGTAGCAAATCATATTGTACATCTTTAACTTATACAATGTTATATGTCAACTGTATCTCAATAAATCTTGGAAAAGTGAATAGATGTTAACAAACTGAAAATATAAGTGAATGCTTAGGGATGAATTTAAAGTTTTATTTAAAATAAAATAAATTAAATTTTTACTTTATTTAAAATAAAATAAATTAAATTTTTAATCACTTAAAAAAAAAAGGGTCTGTTACACATCTCCTAAATGGAAATCCAGTGCTTTCCTGAATTGTGAATGAGCCCAGGCCAAGGAGCCAAGCTGACTAAACATGACCTCAAGGAACTAAAAGTCCTATAGTTGGTTCATAATAGTAAGCTGCTGAAATCAAAATTTTAAATAAGTATATTCTCTACCTTGGAGAATTAGCCTATTGAGGGAAGTCTGAATTGCTTTTTGGAATCTAATGGATTGGATTCCAGTTAAATACGTGGCTGACCCTTGAAATAAAAAGGATCAATTTCCCAAAGAGATACAGTTGCCACTCTCTCCTATTTTCTTTTGAAGATTAAGCTTCATTCACCAAGTTTCCCACATTAAGTAAATGCATCCCAAGAAGAACTACTTTTCAGAATCTGGAAAATGTTATCTTTTAGAATGGGCTCAAAATATTATTTGCTATTCTTCACCCTAGTTAGTTTGGCTCAGTGGATAGAGTGTTGGCCTGCAGACTAAAGGGTCCCAGGTTCGATTCCAGTCAAGGGCACATGCCCGGGTTGCAGGCTCAATCCCCAGTAAGGGCATGCAGGAGACAGCCAATCAATGATTCTCTCTCATCACTGATGTTCTATCTTTCCCTTTCTCTCTGAAATCAATAAGAATATTTTTAAAAATATAGTATTTGCTGTTTTTAATTTTAGGATAAAAATGGAAAGGATTCATTTTTTGAATTCAGAATGTCTTATTTAGATTTACTAAAATTATGTAAAAATTATAACACATCTTGTAAAGCTAATAAAAACCTTTCATTAATAAATTACATTGTGTAGCTTGAATGTAACACTTCCTCATTAATTTTATGTGTAATTATAACTTTCCATAATAATTTGTGTTGAAAATAACTTTATGCAGATCATAATCACCTTGAGAACACTCTTTGAAAAGGAATTAATATCATTATACCCACTTATATACTAAACTACATTTCTAAAATTTTACATTAATGTAACTTTGATAATAGTGCCTATCAACCCTATGTCCACCTCACCAACAACATAAACAGAAAAGGGTAGAGAATGAGTTGGTTTTTACTTAACTTGGTATCAAGATGTTTCATTCCTTAGTATTTACATCACAAAATTGGGGACAAGCTACAAAATTAAGATGAGTGGTAATTCTATTTACTGACAATACCCTGAAATACCAGTAGCACAATCATTTTAGTTACTCAGACTTTTCCCTAACGATGTATGGGAAGATGTAATAGATATTTGTGAAGGTAACACAAGCAAGTTTGTTATCAATGCCAATTGAATTGATAAAAAAGAAACTTCAGCATCTTGTACTGAAAATAGAACTCATTAAACTCTAAGAGTTCTATGACTTTTATTTTGGAGAACCTGGCAAGGCATCCCATTGGATACTGAGATTACTTATAAAGGGGGTGTAGTCCTCTCCATGCATCTCTGACCTACTGTAAGGCCAGTTACCTGCTCTGGACTGCTGGGAGTCCTCAGCCCCAAAGGTTTGTGGGCCACAAGCCATCCTTGAGACCTACCCTCAGCTAAGCTAACTCTTTTTTTGTTGTTATTGTTAATCCTCACCCGAGGATATTTTTCCATTGATTTTTAGGGAGAGAAGAAAAGACAGAGAAACATCAATGTGAGAGAAACACATCGATTGTTTGCCTCCTGCACGAGCCCCAACAGGGCCCAGGCCAGGGAGGAGCTTGTAACTGAGGTTTGCGCCTTTGACCAGAATCAAACCCAGGACCCTTTGGTCTGCAGGCCGACGCTCTATCATGAAAGTTATAAAAATTAGGGATGGCTCAAGAGAACAAGGTCAGTAAAAGTCTTTCCCAACTACAGAGGTATGTATTGTTAAAAAATTTATTTTATTCCATCATCATTTTTAAACTGTCTAATTGTTTGTTTTTTCCTTCCCTTACTTCAGTGGTCGGCAAACTGCGGCTCGAGAGCCACACGCAGCTCTTTGGCCCCTTGAGTGAGGCTCTTCCACAAAATACCACGTATGGGCACACATGTACAGTGCGATTGATACTTTGTGGCCCATGCGCAGAAGTCGGTTTTCGGCTCTCAAAGGAAATTTCAATCCTTGTACTGTTGATATTTGGCTCTGTTGACTAATGAGTTTGCCAACCACTGCCTTACTTATCTCTTCTTCATTTTCTTTTTTTGAGGAACATTTTTTTTTTTTTTGCTTTGAAGCCAACAAATATTTTTGTATAAAATTCCCTATAAATGATCTGTAGAATGTGCTTGTAGTTTAAAAAAAAAAAAAAAGTACTGCAGATTTAGATCAATATACCACCTAAAAGGAACACATCTCCATCTACACTTTGACATTAGCATGTTCCTGATCTGAGTAGACAAGGGTTCACTCAGGAGCACATGCAGCATGTCCCGGAGTGCTGCCTCAGCACCAGGCCCCAGACTGGGGCCGGAGGGGCACGCAGGGAGAGCCACACTGGCCTTGTGGGGCCTGGGAGCCTCACTGTTCTGCGACTCTGCCCTTTCATACCAAGTCTGGCGTCATTCTTCCGGAAGAATGTATGCCAACAATATATGTGCTTACATTAAGGAAATATTTATAAACATTAAGTCAAACAGCAAGGGCCACATCCTTTCCTGGAGAAAAATGCAAGGTCAGTGCCCAGGTGTCCTGTGTGCTTCTCTGCCTCCAGTCCTGCAGCATGCCCACGAGACCGTACGCCCGCAGTCACCACCTCCCCAACCTTATTTTAAACCCTTGTATCTAGGGTTTATGCGGCATTTAGTCTCAGATCACAACCAACAATTTCCAACCAAACCGGTCAGTCCGTCAGTCAGAGCAGAGAGGAAGGAAAAGCATAGCTTTAGGAGACCTAAATTCTCATGAACTTCACATTGAATGAAGTGCCTTAAGTATTCGGTATAAGAATATCACAGGGAAAAACAAAAGTGAGAAACTGTTTGCAAGATTCTCCTATAACTAACTCTTCTCTCTCAGCCAGGGGGCACTGTGCTAAGTAGCACTGACCCTTGAACCACATGGGTTTGAATTGTGCAGGCTCACTTATATGTGAATTTTTTTCAATACACATGTACAGTACTATAAGTATATTTTCTCTTCCTTATGATTTTCTTAACATTTTTTCTCTCACTTACCTTATTGTACATAATCCCTACATCATACAAAATATATATTAGCCTATGTCTTATTATAACCTATTATCGATAAGGCTTCCAGTCAATATAAGGGTGGGCAAAAGTAGGTTTACAGTTGTTAGTATGGGAAAGTTTATTCTTGTATTATTATTTATTAATTATTGTGTTATTTTCTATACAAACAACTGTAAACCTATTGTTACCCACCCCATGATAGGCTATATTAGTAGTTAAGATTTTGGAGAGTCTAAGGTTACACTTGGATTTTCTACTGTGCAAGGAGTTGAACCCTAACTCCCACATTGTTCAAGAGTCAACTGTAGTTGGATTTACAAAGAAGAATAAAAAAAATGTAGCTGCCCTTTATGGCCTTATACATTAGCTGTTTGTTTAAAAGAAAACTCTTGGAATTTAATTTAAAATACAGCATATTCTTCTATACACCAATAACGATCTACCAAAAAGAGAAACTAAAAAAAAAAACCCCACAATCTCATTTACCATTGCAACAAAAATATTAAGATACTTAAGAGTAAATTTAACCAAGGAGTTAAAAGACCTGTACTCAGAAAACTTAGGACATTGAAAAAAGAGATAGAAGAAGATATAAATAAGTGGAAGAATATACTATGTTCATGGACTGGTAGAATTAACATTATTAAAATGACCATACTAATCAAAGCAATCTACAGATTCAATGAAATCCTTATTAAAATACCAATGGCATATTTCACAGATCTAGAACAAATATTCAAAAAATTCATATGAAACCAAAAAAGATCCCAAATAGCTGCAGCCATCTTGAGAAAGAAGAACAAAGTTGGAGGGATCATAATACCAGTTATCAAGCTATACTACAAAGCCACTGTAATCAAAACAGCGTGGTACTGGCACAAGAACAGGCATATAGATCAATGGAATAGAACAGAGAACCCAGAAATCAACCCAAGCCATTATGCTCAATAATATTTGACAAAGGAGGCAAGAGCATACAATGGAGTAAAGACAGTCTCTTCAATAAATGGTGTTGGGAAAATTGGACAGATACATGCAAAAAAATGAAACTAGACCACCAACTTATACCAAACACAAAAATAAAACTCAAAATGGATAAAAGACTTAAATGTAAGTCTTGAAACCATAAAAATCCTACAAGAAAATAGAGGCAACAAAATATCAGACATCTTATGTAGCAGAATTTTCACAGATACAACGCCTAGGGCAAGAGAAACAAAGAAAAAAATAAACAAATGGGACTACATCAAACTAAAAAGCTTCTGCACAGCAAAAGAAATCAGCATCAAAATGAAAAGGAAACCCATTGTATGGGAGAACATATTTGTCAATGATACATCTGATAAAGGGTTAATTTCCAAAACATATGAAGTACTCATACAACTCTCCAAAAGGAAGACAACCCAATTAAAAAATGGGCAGAGGACCTAAATAGACACTTCTCCAAAGTGGACATACAGATGGCCAAGAGACATATAAAAAAAATGCTCAACATCACTAATTATTTGAGAGATGCAAATTAAAACCACAATGAGGTACCACCTCACGGCTGTCAGAATGGCTACAATCAATAAATCAACAAACAAGAAATGTTGGCGAAAATGTAGGAAAAAAGGAACTTTAGTATACTGCTGGTGGGAATGCAGACTGGTGCAGCCACTATGGAAAACAGTGTGGAGTTTCCTTAAAAAATTAAAAAAATGGAACTGCCATTTGACCTAGTGGTCCCACTTCTAGGAATATATCCTAAGAAGCCAGAAGCACCAATCAGAAAGAATATATGCACCCCTATGTTCATAGCAGTGCTAAAAAACTGTCATACATTTACATAAATGGAATACTATACAGCTGTAAAAAAAGAAGGATCTCTTACCATTTGAGACAGCATGGAGGGGCATGGAGAATATTATGCTAAGTGAAATAACCCAGTCAGAAAAAGACAAGAATCACATGATCTCACTCATATGTGGAATCGAATGAACACAATAAACTGATGAATGAAAAACATCCAGAGACAGTGAAGCATGCCACAGAATGAGGTATCTGAGATGGAAGGGGGCAGGGCTGGAAGAGATTACCCAAAGAACTTTTATGCATATATGCATAGCCCATGGACAGACAATAATGTGGGAAGATCTGGGGAGAGGCAGGAACAAGGTGAAGGGGGTCAATGCGGGGCAGGGGGAGGGAAGGGGACATCTGTAATACTTTCGACAACAAAGATGAATTTAAAAAAACTAAAAGTATATACTCTTCTTTAACACACAAGAAGTTATGAAAGATGGCAAACCTTCTCATCAGGTTCCCCCACATATTGTGGTAGGAACAGAATTCATTCCCTATGGTCTTCCAAAAGTCAATGCTTTGGCCACAGTAAAATCAGTCATTGCCTTACCTGGAGGGATGTCTGAGTTTGAGTGGTTCGGTTAATGATATCTCCACTCGTTTGACCTAGCTGGCTTCTAGTAATTAGTGCATCCTGAGTTCGCACTGGTTCTGTCAGTGAGTTGTATCTAAACAAATCAGTAGTTTCTGTAAAGTTTTCAGAAGGAGCTTGAATTGGAACAGTGCCACCAACCAAATCCTGACTACTGTTTGAATCCAAGGATTCATTTTCTGGATTGAGAGAATAAATATCTTCTCCAGTGAGTTCAGGATAAGAGTCACAAAAGGAGATATCATCACCATAAATGGGATTTTGCATCAGAGGCCAGGCATCCGAAAACTCGCCACAGATGGACTGAGAAAGGGACCCGAAGAAAGATGGCATGGTCTCTCCCACAGGACCTGCATTTCTGAACACATGTTCAAAAGACTTTTAAGTGTTCTATAGGGAGAAAAAACACGACTACAATGCAATATTCCAACAATACTTTCAAGTTTTCTAGATGAAATAGCAATTTATTATCAGAATTCCAGTTGTTATAAACTTGCTTTAATACAATAAGCTTAATTCCTCCAATTACTTTAAAATTTAATATACTTAGTTTTAATCAATGTAGTTATACTTAATACAATGTCTAAAACATGCAGTTTCCTGGGTCTTAACTGAGTTTGAAGGCTGTTCTAAAATTCTATGAGTACATGACATGTTAAAAATTACTTGCAGATGGCAGAAGTGTCACAAATAATAAATATAAGACAAAAATAAAATTGAGGGGCCCTAGCTGGTTTGGCTCAGTGGATAGAGCATCATCCTGTAGATTGAAGGGTCCCAGGTTTGATTCTGGTCAAGGGTACACGCCAGGATTTGCGGGCTCGATACCCAGTAGGGGGCATGCAGGAGGCAGCCGATCGATGATTCTCTCTCATCATTGATGTTTCTATTTCTCTCTCCCTCTCCCTTCCCTCTCTGAAACCAATAAAAATATATTTATAAATAAAATAATAAAATAAAATAAAATAGAGAGTAAAGTATAAAAAATGTTGTATTGGATATTAGTAACCCTGAGAGACTGACCTAATTCTTGCCAAACACATGCCCCCTCCAATGACCAGATTGGCATTAATGATATTAACAAGTGATGCCCTCATGAAACATTTTTAAATTTTTCACATGAAAATTAGTAAATGAATGTAATGCATATTCGCACAAGGATTATGAAATTATACTGCTTAAAAAATACCCAGTTACCTCTCCTGAAGTGTGGCCTGGGAATGCACCCTGCAACCAAGAGTCACCTGGTCGATGCTGCAGGAGTCATCACAGCACAAGGATGGGATCAAGTGAACAGGCCCTAGGAAAGACAGCAGAGGTATGAAGCATAATGCTTTTCCTGGGAATGCTCTCTTTAATACCAGTTCAACATCGTTCTTGAAACTTTAACTATTCCCCTTTGGGTAACTTTTTGGGGAAAGGGAATATGAGTCTTAAATTTTTTCTCTGTTTTTATCTTTTAATAAAAATGATGAACCATTTATATGATATACCTAGAGTAGTCAAAATCATCCTATCTAATAAAGAGGGAATATGCTAATTGATCCTCATGCCATCACAAAGATGGCAGTGCCCACAGCCAATAAGGAGGGAATATGCTAATTCACTACCACTCCCTCAAAGAGGGTGGCACCCACAACCACAGATGGCAGCACCCAGTCTCCTCAGCCACGCTGGGGTGGCAGGTGCCCGGCTGCTCCGTGTGCCTGCCTCTAGAGTTCCCCAGTCCACTTAGCCTCTCAGCCACCCAAGGCCAGCACAAGGCTCAGGTAACTAGGGCCGGCCGAGGCTTGTGCTGCCAGCAGTGGCAGCAGCAGAGATGTGATGGGGGCGTCGCCTTCCCCTGATTGCCGGGTCACCTCCCGTCCCTGAGGGCTCCTGGACTGTGAGAGGGGGCAGGTCAGGCTGAGGGACCCCCCCTCCAGTGCATGAATTTTCATGCACCAGGCCTCTAGTAGAGATGTAAAGTAGAATGGTGGTTGCCAGGCGCTGGGGGAGGGAGAATGGGAAGTTAGTGTATAATGGGTACAGAGTTTCAGTTTGGAAAAATGGAGAAGTTCTGGAAATGGATGGTGGTGATGGTTGCACAATAATGTGCATGTAGTTAATCCACTGAACTGTACACTTAAATTTATTGAAGAAAAAATTTAGATATAAAGAGAGATTAGATACACTTAAAAATAAATCTTCCTTAGCCCTATAAACTAGAAATAAACAGTCCATTTGGTGAACAGCTAGATTTCTCTCTCTATATATATACACATATAATTCTAATTTTATAAAACCATAAACATACTAAAGCATCCAGGCAAATACAAAGACACACATATATAGAGAGAAAAAGGCTTGAAGTAATCATATATATACATGTACATATAAGTTTATGTATATTCAAATTTAACATGAGGATTATCTCTTTACTTTTATAAACAGGAGAATAATATGAAACTAATATTTCCCTTTTGAAAATATATTGAGATGCAATTGCAAACCAGTGTTAAGCAGGATGGACAACCAACATATTTTCATCTGAATCTCTCTCAAACAGGCCACACCTTGTGCTGTCTGAATAGGTGTTATTATGACCATGAGGAACTCACTTGGATTCACTACCAATTAACTCAACAAACGTGTCATGCTCACTGTGGAATTTCTCAAAATTATTTGAAAGCAAAAGGCACTTCCATTCCTTATAGAAAAGGCTGGTTCTAGGGCTCAATCAGTGAAAGTATAAGATGAGCATGAAACAGCCTGAAGGGACTGCCACTTGCCAAATCTAGGAAACTTTGAGCATCAAAATAAATGATTGCAAAGGATTATAACCCATTGAATTGGGTCCATTAGTCCACACTAATTACAGTAAATAAATGGAAAGGAGATGTTCTTTCTGACCACAGGAAGCCAGCTAATAAATGTAGAAAGAATGATGCAATTAGAAAACCAGCAATTGTTAACCATTATACTAATGACTGACTCAGGTAAGAATCATCAGAGGATGCTAAACTACTGGGCCAAAGTTTGGAAGCAATAGGATGTTTACATAATCTCAAATAACCTCCGATGAAGCTTCATTACTTACCAGGAACAATGATTATTTTGCAGCAGAGAAAGCTTGCAGACACCACCTTAACAAAGTGACCCTAGTTAATCTGACCGGAAATGAGACAGATGTACCTCCTGATATGGGGCACTGAGAAATACACAACATCACCTCTGTGGTATTTCTGAATCTAATCATAAAAAAAAAATTAAAAAAAATCAGAAAACCCAAACTGAGGGTCATTCTACAAAATTATTGGCCTGCGTTTGTCAAAAATATTGTCATAAAATGCAAAGGAAGATTAAAGAAATATTCCAGATTAAATGAGAGTAAAGAGACAGGACAAGTAAATAAGTGTTATCTGGGTTTTCTTTTGCTACACAGGACATTATTGAGACAATTAAGAAAATCTGAATATATTCTGTAGATTATATAATAGCAATAGATTTAATGTTACTTTCCTGATTTAATAATCATGCTTTATATAAGAGAATATTCTTGTTCTTAGAAAACAAACACAAAAGTAATAAGGGGTAAAGGGACATCATATCTGAAAATGATTTTTAAATGGCAAGTGAAAAAAATGTGTGTATATATATGTGTATATATACACATGCAAAAATGTGTGTGTATATGCAAAATATACAAAATATGCAAAACATGTATGAATATATATATATTAATTATATAAATATAATTATTTATTATAATAAACTCCATATTCCTCACAGATCCGCAGCCCTGCCTGGCACCCCACCATATATGTGGCTATCTATATATTTAATCTTTCTTTTCAGACAGAAGTTCAAGTGAGACAGAATTTGTACAATGCTGTATTTTATTACAATTAAAATTTGAATTTCTATCTTAAGAAATTTTCCCTCACTCTGATTCTGTGTCAAAGTCACGGTACAGTATCTAGGAAACAATGCTTGGGGCATTTTGAGGATCTAGTAGCTATTGGTAGCTGTCTAAGAGTCTATTATCAGCATAGGCAGAGGCAAAAATAGATCCCCACACAACACAAAGTCTTACACTTCATTCTTAAATATATTCCTAAAATAGAATATAGTCATGATCAGTAGAAAAATATTTATGTTGTAAACTCCTTATTCCACATATGAGAGATTAGATCGAAAAGCTCAATCCTGCAATTTCTTGAAAAGAAAGATTGAACAGTGCCAAGAGAATAAGTCCATCTCATTGGGATACATTTCGCTTAAAGAATGAGACAAAAGGGTGATATTAGTATTGCTTCAAAGGTGCTAAGAGAATTGGGAAGTGAGGAGAGGAGGGAGGCTAGTGGCTAGGGCAGGTTTCTAGAAAGGGTTGTTGGCCACATACAATTTTACTTTGCAGAGGAGATGAGGTCATTATAATGGGGATCAGAGTGGGGAGTGTAAGTGTAGAAACCTTGTGTTAATGAATATAAATAAGTTGGTACTACCTTTGCCCTTTTTGTCCACATGAGAAACCAATTCCCATTTGAATTACTTCCCTGAACTTTCATTTCTGTCAATAACCTAGCAGGCAATTATGGAAAACCCTGTCATAGAGCTTTCTCCTCCATCTTCCTTAAGAAATCCAAGACCTTCAGGTGAATACGTGAACTTTAGGTGTGAACCCAGTAGAAAGGGAGGGATACAAAGTCCTCCTCTACAAAAAGTTGATAGTGTTTTAGATCAAATGACTCAAAACAACAAAGACAAATTTGCTCAAAATTGCTGAAAACTTTCAGAATTTTGATCATTATTTTCTTCTTAATATTTAAGTGACACAACATACACCAAACAAATACACCACATGCACCACAAATCTCTCATATGTGGAATAAGGAGTTTACAACATAATTATTTTTCTACAATTTTTCAAACAATAGAGAATAACTATTTAACAAGATTAGCTTTAAGTAGAAACCAAGCGGAGCAACCTATCTGTGGGACAAACAGGAACAGAACAGTTGTTTGCAGCTTCAATGTCATTTATCTGGTTTCCTTAAAGGATCCGTAACTGTCTGAACTTACCGCAGGTCTGGGCTAAGTCCCGGTGGCACTGACAGCAGGCTCTGGGAGCAGAGTTATTGAGCTGAGGTCTGTCAAAACAGGACAATTCAGAACCATTGTACTGAATGTCCTGTGCTCTCAGAGACCCTAAAGGAGGGGGTGAGAATTCTTGTCAGTAAAGACAATTTCCCCTTTAAAGGACTTCCTTCACATCATATTACAGACGAGTACCATCCTAGCATTTGTATTTTTTTTTTAAAGAAGGCTATCATTCACATTTAAAAATATTTCTTCTTACACAAAGGCACAAATATTAAATAATTTGTTAAGAAAGCTCAAAATGGAGAGTACTTTTTATTTTTGCCTAATGGCACAGGGACATCCTTGCCACCCATCAGTCTGCTCCCTCAATGCCTCTTTGGGACAAAAGACTGTGAGATCTCTTTTCATGTGCTCTCTGTCCCTTAAACAGCTCCTTGATTCTCATCTTACTCAAGTCTCTCGTGGAACACGAAAACGACAATGATGATAATTGCACTTCACCAATGCTAAGAAATAGAAAGAGCTCAAAACTTACAGCTGGGTTTTTTCTCCATAAATTGTCTCTTACAATAGATGATGCAGAGAATGAGCAGAGCCAGCAGGACAGTAGCCAAGGCACTGCAGATAACAGCCGCCAGGGCTGTGTCTCTCGGGCTGGAGGCTGTGGACGGGATCTTCACGAGGTTGACCTTGCTGGTACCTGAGAACCAAACAAATGGGATCAGTGTTCTCAATTACCCAAAAGACTCAGACACTTACACTGACCTCGGCTGTCATTATTAACAATGGCCTTCATGCAATATAAATCAAACCCCAGGAAACCAGTGGGAGGCATGTAAAGATGGCTCAAGCACTCCCCCTCTTAGAAGATTTCTTGAATACTACAGCTCCACCCTGAACTGGAAATTGTGTAATGTGCTGCTCCTTCATTCCCACAACACACACCCTCAACACTGTTGAGGGAAGGTGCTTTTAGGTCCCCTAGACCAGAAGCATTTGTGAATTTGGGAATTTATCATCTTTATCTCTGTGTCCCCAGTACTTGGCAACGTGTTTGGCACATAGTAGGTACTTCACATTTATTTCATTGGAATTAAGCTACCTACATTTTAAAATAGACTGAACTATGGTATGCTTTTGGGGGCAACTTCAGGGAAAAACAAGAAGTTGGATCATTCATGACCTTACACTAGGTCCCCAATTTCTGACACAGTAAACATTTTTAAATCTTAGCTGTTACATTACTGAACAACATCTATTTGTGGAGAAAAGACTGACACTGTTGTTATATGATGGAGAGGCATTCATACCAATGTGTTAAGAAAGCATCAAGAAGAGATTCTGTCTTTGAGGATGATACTGCTTTGTGGCTAAGGGCCGAGATCCGGGGAATCCTACTGTCCAGGTCAACCTCTAGATGTGTGACCTTGAGCAAATTACTTAATGTCTCAGAGTCTCAAGTCCACATCTGATCATCAGAGGTAGAAATAGTACCTGCCTCACCTGGCTGGTAAGAGGATGAAATGGGTGATCATAAAAGCACTTAGAACAAGCCCTGTACCCAGTGCTATAGAACCGTGGTCGGCAAACTGTGGCTCGCGAGCCACATGCGCTCTTTGGCCCCTTGAGTGTGGCTCTTCCACAAAATACCACGGCGTGGGCGAGTCTATTTTGAAGAAGTAGCATTAGAAGAAGTTTAAGTTTAAAAGTTTTGGCTCTCAAAAGAAATTTTAATCGTTGTACTGTTGATATTTGGCTCTGTTGACTAATGAGTTTGCCGACCACAGCTATAGAACATTAGCCATTGTAGCAATGAAGATCACAGTTGGCACTTAATCTTTGGGTATTGAGATGGACAAACTCAGTTTAGAAATCTATATTCAGTAAGGTCCCATTTAACTAGCCTCAAAAGAATCTGAGAGATAGAAACCTAAACAGAGGGACAGCTATGCTTTCTCTGGCTCCAAGTAACTGCCCTTGAGCTGAGGTGGGACTCCATTTTGCTCCCTTCAGTTGCTCTCAGCTCCTTAGCAACACCCAGCAGAAGCTCCCTGCTGCCTCATAGAAGCATGTGCCGCTCATGTAATTTTAAGTTGTCTAGAATCCACATTAAAAAAGGAAAAATAAACAGGTGAAGTTAATCTATTTTTCTTAAGCTAATTATCTTAAAATATTATCATTTCAATGTGCATTCAATGTAAAACTTATTGACATCTTTTGCATTCTCTATTTTATATAAAAATGTCAAAGTCGGGTGTGATTTCACATTGACAGCACATCTCCATTTGGACTAACCATATTTCAAGTGCTCACTGGTCACATGTGCCTAAGGCAATCATAATGGACATTGAAACTCTAGAGATTCAAGGCTGGTAACAGGCAAGCCAACTCAATAGCTGATACCTTTCTCCCCATCCCTGGCTACACATGACCCTGAGGCTAGAACCAGAGAGAATGTTTTGGGTTAATATTATTGAATCAAAAATATAATAGGAATGACTATTCTAGAACACTGAATCTTGGTATTTTTAGGCTCAGTGATTCTGAACCACACTGATAAAAGTTTCTTATTGCCACCTGGAAAGGCAATTATTTGTTCAGAATTTATATAAGCTATATTCCTTGGGTAAACAGGAATTAAAATCCAATCACACATTTTAAAGAATATTTGCTTGTGAACATGGTTAATATCTTTAATCACAAACACTAACAAATAGATAACTGACAAGGGATTTATATCCTATGCAAGTAAAGCAGTAGACTTAATTGAAGGGGAAGTTATTTGGGAAATAGAAGTATTATGTGGACCAAATTGGAAAGTTGTGGCAAACTGCCATCTCATTTATGTTTGTGAGCAAGGCAGTTTACAGGAGTGAGATCAGGTCTCTTAGCTTACACTTTCCATTAAACAACCTGGCTCTAGTTGTCATAAAAATGAAGTATAATACATGATGTGAGTTGAAGATATCAAAGCTTCTACTTATGTTGTAACTATTAAGGTAATCAATTAACATAGTATTGGATATTCAAAAAACCCTACTAAAATAGGGATTTTAATTTAATGATTAGAGTTCTGTAAGTTCTTCTTGTTTAAAATCTTTCTAAAACATATTAGTCAACTTATTTACCTTTATATAAAAAGAACTCTTTCTGACTTATAAACAAACTAAAATGCCCCCAAATGGAAAACAAATTATTTTTATTTTTTAAATATGTTTTTATTGATTTTTAGAAAGAGAGTAAGGGAAAGTGATAGAAAGATAGAAACATCAATGAGAGCGAGACATTGATCAACTGCCTCCTGCACGCCCCTTACTCGGGATGGAGCCCACAACCCCGGCACTTGCTCCAACCAGGAATCGAACCATAACCTCCTGGTCTAGTTCAACGCTCAACTATTGATCCATACCTGGGCAAGAAGTTTGATTTTTAACTTGATGGTTGTGATTCAGAATTTATTTTCCCAAGCCAATCATAAAAGTCTTGCTAATATATATTTTTCCATGATTGAAAACTACAACTGTAATTGCAATATTATAGAGTTTCCATAATGACATCAATTTTAAAGAAAACAAGTCCCTTCTCTCTATACCTTTCCTGGGCAGTACATCTGAAAATGAAAAGGAAAATGCAGTAGTTTACCACTCAATTTTTGACACCTATATAAGAAAAGACACCTTGTTAACTCAGACACCCCCTCAGAAAGTCCCTGTTGGAAGTCAAGTTCTGGAATGCATGTTCTTGTTTATATGTATACGTTTATGACACTTATAGCAAACATAATCTTTTTTATTGGAAATGGGTTCATCATTCTTAGGTTTAATTGTCACATAAAACAATCTAATCTAATAATAGAGAAATATGCAAATTTGTTTGTTACAGCATCATGGGTGATGACCGAATCAGCAGGCTGCGTCCCAGTTCTCTGCTCAGTAGCTGCAAGCCCGGGGTAGGATAGGATACAATAGGAGGGGAAGGAAAATTCATTCGGAAGGGGGTGGTGACCGCGGGGGGGCGGAGCAGGTGCACCCGGTGAGGGGCAGGGTTCAGGCAGTACAGAGCGGGGAGTCCTGCCCCGACACGGGAGGAGGGCAGTGGCAATCGTTGGCTGGGAGGTGCCCATGGGTCTGGGACAGAGTGGAGGATGATCCGAGGCCTTCTGGGCAGAGGCGCTTCTGCTTCTCGGCAGGGAATGGGAGCAGGACAGTGGCAGGGAGGCAGGGGAAGGGGGGTGGAGAACACCTGGCCGGGGCTGAGCCCTGAGTTGGGGGTTAACGTGCCCCCAGCCCCAACGGAAGCTTTAAGAAGGGAAGGAGGGAGAGAAGAACTTTAAAAAGGAGTCAGTAGAGAGCAGAGTTAAAGAAGGAAAGAGGATGTGTGAGTGAACTGTAGGAGCTATAATGAAAACCAAGTATAGTTGTGTACTGGGGACAGATTTTAAAAGTAGAAGTCAGAAAAGAAAAAAAGATAAATGATAGTGAATAATTAGGCAGGTAGATAGATATTAAAACAGTGGAAGTAAGTAGAGAAGAATGTGGATGAGAGGGAGGGAAGAAAAGTTTTAAAGGGGAGCTGGTAGAGCTTAAAAAGGAGGATGGGAAGAAGGAAGAAATGGGGGAGGGAGCAAAGCCGGTCTGAGGGAGGAAGTGAAGAAAAAAATTAAGCTGGGAAGGAAGGAAAAGGGGAAGGAGGGCAGGGGTAAAGATCAAGGAAATAAGGAATGTGGGGAGGGAAGAAGGATGATGGAACAGAAGTAGGAAATAAGGAGGAAAGAAAAGTTTATAAATGATGAGTCAGTAGGAAAAAGTGTTACATAAAGGAGAGAGAAAAGTTGTGTGACAGGGAGAAGCCAATAAGGAAGTCAAATACAACTGTGTGTGAAGGGGGTAAGATTAAAAAAAGAAAAGTTAATAGGGGCAACCAAGCTGGCAGGGGAGGGCAGTTAGGGGTGACCAGGCTGGCAGGGGAGGGTAGTTAAGGGGATCAGGCCAGCAGGGCAGGGCAGTTAGGGGGATCAGGCAGGCATGCAGAGTGGTTAGGGCAGGGAGTCAGGTGAGCGGATAGGAGCCAGAGGTCCTGGATTGTGAGAGGGATGTCCAACCACCAGTTTAGGCCCGATTGGGGTCAGGCCTAAACTGGCAGTTGGACATCCCCCGATTGGAGAGGGTGCAGGTCGGGCTGAGGCACCCCTTCCCCCCATGCACGAATTTCATGCACCGGGCCTCTAGTAGAGACATAAAATGGAAGCTATAGGAGACCAATCTATCATTTGATTTTGGAACAACCCCATAAACTCATTCACATAAATTCCTGCTAAAAGCCCATTTTCTCTTTGACTTAAGCAGAGAAAAAAAAAGAGGGGGGGGAGGAGAGGAGGTTGGTACTAATTATATGAAGTGGTGTCTACACTCTATTAAGTTCTGGTTAATTGAGATGTTTCTGAGAATTCCTCAGAAAAAGGTTTATCTGCTATAAACTAAGAAATATTGCTTTGCTGACCTGTGGTTGCTGTAATTATATTGAGATTAAAGATTCTTCCCACCCACATGCTTTGACTAAATTCTATGTCCATAGTTCACCAAGCATACTGAATGTTAGTAAGGAATTTTCCCCAAACCTTATTAGAATGCGGACCGTATTTTGAAGAACTGGGAATAGAAATACTAACATTTTTGGAAAGTTTTAACTTTTCTGGAGTACAAAGGCATCTCTTACCCTAACCAATTAAGTTATTAAATTCCACTATAATCTTCCACTATAATCTTAGCATTACCCTTTGGCAATTTACTTCAGTGAGAACTGTTTTCTTAGCTTACATTTTACATCACATTACATACATGACATAGGTTCATTTTTATATTATACATTTCCTTAGAAGTTCAGCTCAACTGAACGATAAGGTACTGAGTATCTATTATACTATACATAAGACATCCTACAAGCCATTCAATACATTGAATGAGAATCTGAATAGAAGAAAACAGAGGTCACCAGCAAAGTTTGGCAAGTGTAGTTATAAAATCCACTTTTACCCTTTGGAGTACCGAGGTACACAAATCCAAATAGCAGAGATGCTCTCTTCACATTTCACCCCTCTGGAAGGTAGCTGGAGAGATGCATATGTTGAAGAGATCTGTGTTATTGGACTCTGACTAGTCATGGAAAAGTTTTGGAAGAGGAACTCATTTTCAGACCACATGGTTGACTGAACATCTGTGTTCTTTCATACACCTGTACATTGCTCACACACCTTCAGTGATTTAACCTTCCTACCAGTGAGGCAAAGTGCTGATAGTTATTGCTGACTCTCATTTGGCAGATGAGAAAACCAAGACTTTTAGTGACTTGCTCAAGGTTACACAGTAAAGTGGAGACTGCTTGAGAACTGGAATCAGGCCTTCTGATCTTTTCCAGTTGATCAGTGTTCCATGGATGCATGTAGCTTCTAACAGAGTAAAATATTCTGTGAGATAACAATAAGCAAAATATGGCTCAAGTCTGTTTCTGTGAAGAACATGCTCAAATCTGTGGCTCTGTGGGGAGAAACCAGCTGGGCCACAGAAAGATCATGGGACAGCAGACCTGTTCACTTATGCATGAAAGCTGGTTCTGCCCCAGTGCTTCTGCCCTGAGAGAAAGTTTCAGCACCCTCTGCCTCCATGTGGGTATCAGTGTCACATAATGAGCTGCCATGAAGAGGCGTGCCAGGAATGGGCACGCTGAGCAATGATGGAGTACTACCGAAGTGGGAGGAGAAGAAATTTTATGGAGGAAACTGAGTATGGAAAGGGCTGGTTAGAGAGAAAGAGATGGAAAGGGCTTGCAAAGATGGCTGCTGGAAGTGCACTCTGCCTGGGTTTCCAGGGCCACCTCCTTTGTGTAACCATAGCTCTGCTTTTTATTAGTCTCCCTACATGTTTAACCATTCCAACTTTCTAACAGGCTATGTTTAAGAGTCTCATGCTCTACTGACTGAGCTGGCTGGGCAACCTAGCAGACAATGTTTAAAACATGCTAAACAAAAGGTCCTTCTTCCCAGACTATACTTCTAACAAAGGGCTCTGTTCAGGTTTGGGAGGAAGGGAATGGGTCTCCAAAATGAGGCTCTTACCCCTTTCTACCCTGGCCATGAACAAGACTTTGTGCCTCTGAATCTGTTTCCTCACAGGGAAGATTAAACAGTGCCTCATCATGCAGACACTAAGATCCACCATGGGAATCACTGAAAATTTCTCTTAGGGCTGATGAACACAGTGTGAAACTAGCTTCCATATACACTTGGACAGAATAGCTACTGAGAAGTCCCATGATCTCTCCATGGCCTGGCTGATTTCTTCCCACAGAAATAATCATGACCTTCATATTAAAGAATAAGATGAAGTAGGATGTGTATTTCACTACTCAGCAATTTATATTTCCAGTTTGAGCTGCTTTCCTTAACAGTAGATTCATATATCCAACAGTCCATTGAACATTTCACTTGGACGGAGATGTGTCTTAAACTCAACATATCCAAAAATGAGCTCTCCATTATAATCATGACCCACTCTCTTCCTATCCCTCCAATTCCCCATGGTTCTCCCACAAATCTTTGCTACCTGTCATTATCTCTTTGTGCAACATTCTTCTCTGGGCTGCTGTTGCTTCAACTGTTGTAGGTCCTTCTTCAAATGTTACCTATTCAGTGAGGCTTCCCCACCAAACTCTAAAATCACCATCTCTCTCTAGTACTTTCTACTCACTTCCCTGCATTTATCGCCACATGAGACTTATATATTTAACTTGTTTGCTTCTTGTCATTCTCGTCTATGGTGGGAATAATAGAACCCATCTTACTTCCCCAACACATCCACCTGGTTTGTGTTTAAGCTGGGCCCAGCAAGAGCTCGCATTTTCTAGCCTCCTTTGCAGCTAGGTGTGATAATATGTCTAAATTAGAGTCAATAGAGAATGATGGGGGAGGGGTGGTGCTTGAGGCTAAGACCAACGTGTAGTTAGCATAATTATGCAAGAAGTCCTTTAGAAGGCTAATGGACTTGGATATTCAGCAGGGCTGAAAAACAGCATAATATTGCTGTTGGCTGAATGACTGAAGGCAATTCCCTAACCTGATAATCCTTTTATTGTTTACCAAACTTTATCATTGATATGCTGTTTGCTTTGCTAAAGGGAAAATGTGTATTCTAGTAAATAAAAGCAAAGGGGACCAAAAAGTCAGAGAGCTTCTCTGCTAGAGTGAAGTCTCAGCCTGGCTCCCCCATGCCTTCTAAATTTATATTTCTTGTCTAGTGTATCCATTTGTGTGCAGCCCCTTATCCAGACCTTGAACCCTTAGCTGCAAATGGATGTGGTGTTCACATTTGGTGCCCCAAAACGGATCTGGAGAAGAAGATTCGCCGGAGTGAAAAATGAAGAAAGTTCACCAGAAAGGTGGGAAGTGCATCAAAAAAGGTGGGGAAAATCACTGTGTACAAAGCCTGTACCAAGCTTCGGAAGTCGTGAGCTGTAAGTGGGCCGGATTGTCGTTTAATTCAAGCCAGGCTATAATGGAGAAGAATTCAAATAAAAGGCAAAAATATCATTGTAAATTTTTAGCTTGTATTCTCAAGAATAAAAGAATTAAAGTGTCAAAAGGTACTCTCTTAAATCAGGCTCAAGGAAAATGAGTGCCCTTGACATCTTTAACTAGGTGGGCTCTTGTTCAAACTACATTATGCCTAATTCATATTGAGGATCAAAAGTCTGTAATACCTAAGGCCCCGGATCCTCCACCTCTAGTGTGGAAAGGCTCAACAGCTAGAGAAAATGGGGCTATCAGTCCTCTCACAAAAGGACTCTTTAATGCTTTGTCTGAAAATTACCATATGACACTTTGGGACAGGCAGATTTTAGCTAAAATAACTTTAGAGGCCAGTCAATGCTATGGAGAGCAGAATAGGAAAAGTTCCATAAAAAGAACTCTGACTTATTAAGTCTTGTCTATATGTTATGGGTGCTTGTCTGTTGGCTGTTGTTTTATCTGTCTTTGTTGTTTATTGTTAGTCTATTAAGCATGCCTTTGATTTAATTTAATAAGAAAAGAAACCTAGATGGCCAGGCCATTTACTGAATTTCCCCAGAGCAAACAGGATGTGGGGGTGGGGAGACACGTGGACATGAGACAAAGGGAGGTAGAGATAACTAGAATAGGCCCCAGCCTATTAATTACTAGTCTTTTGATGATCCTGTAAAATGGACACCCACTCTCAAGAGTGCTATTAAAAGTCTCATTTTCACCATGTTTTTATTTCCCAGTCCATCATTTGAAATTTGGCAGAATTTAGGGATTTGTCTGGGATTTCTGTACCCGCAAAGAGAAAAAGGCTAGCTTAAGAGAAGGCATGCCCCGTCGATTTTGGGTGGCCTCTTGACTGAGCCCCATCTCTATGGATACTATAGAATAAACCCAAGACTGTTTTTCTTTAAAAGATGGCAAAAATGACACAAGGAAAATATACAGGCTGGGTTTAGGCAAAACGGTTGGTGTTTCCATAATAAAGAGTTGTTCTTGAATAATAATGGACCGCATTCCAAGGTTAATATTAAAGCCACTGAAAGTCAGTAAGTTATCTCTGTTACAGAATTTGCCAAAGAAAATGCCTTGGATAATAATAATTGTCTTTAAAATCTCAAAATTGTTAAAACATGGATAAGTAGATGTAACTAAAATAAAGGATTTGTGGTGGAACTTTTCAGTGATAATTATTGGTATATTGATGGTGGGGGTCCAGTCGCTCCGGGGGAGACTGGCTGTGCTTTCTGTTGGAGGAAGGGGCCAGTCTCATTTCCCACAGCAGTAACCTTAGATGTTATCTCTAAGGAAAAATGTGGCTGTTTTACATTCAAGCGGCTACAGGAGGCCTGCTTCCAAAGTCTTTGGCAACTTAAAGCTTTGGAGTTTGCCAAATTAAATAAAAAATTATTAAATATCCAGGTATTTTAAAATGACAAAATACTGAAATATTAACCTGAGTTTGCCTCGTATGAAAAATCTAAAGGATATATTTGAATCTATTAATTAAATATGTCTTATATTTTATTTGAAATATATCCTTAAAAATGTGAAGGTATTACTAATATAAGAAATACTAAGTATTTCACTTGCCACCTAAAATTTAAGGCTTCTAAGAGTTTAAAGTTCAAATTAAGTTAGGAGAAATTATATGGTTGTGACCCTAAAATGCATTAAGTTTAGAAATTCATTTTTAAGAAAAATAATTCTTGCATTTTCTCTGGAGAAATAAGTAGTTCAAAATATATTATAGTCCTTATGTGTACTACATGTGGTAAAATTTCAACCTAGAATATAATATTTTATATGGTCTAATTAAAAAAGGATAATTAATTCTATGGTCTGAACCAAATTTTTAATATAAAAACCAGTTTAAATTTAATTAATTTCTTTTAGAATAATTACAAAATTATATAATATAATCTTTGGGTTATGTATATTTTATGGTCTTTCCAAGTTAAATTTCAAGACTTTAACTGAGAGATAGCCTTGGGACATTTCAAGGGCCCAGAAATGATTCAAGGATTTACTCTCTTCTTAAAAGAAATATTTTTTAAATTAAATTAGATGATCTAATATACTTGAAATCACATGGGAAGCTTTATCAAATAAAATTAATAACTATATTTTATTTATATACATATATTTTAAATGTTATAAAGGTTTCAACTTCTAAGGCAGGGCAAGACAAAGTTTCTGAAAACTTCTTAATCAAAACCAGATTATTCAGCAATGGAATTTTAAGACAAAAAGCCACAGACAGCCTACTCTTTAAATAGGCTAGGGGGTAGGACAGCATCTGTACTTCATAGGTCAAATGTATAAGTTTGTTTACTTTGCTTTTTCAATAAAGGTGCATACTTTACCTACTTAATAAGTTAGCTTTCTACAATATAATAAAGGTCTCATATAATCTTATTTATAGGAGAAGCCAATATTTTATGAGCAACTTGGTTCTATTAAAGGTCAAAATAAAAATTTGCATATGTATGCAAATGAGCACTAGCCAAAAAAAAAATGCTGTTTAAAAGTAAATTTTAAGCTTAATAAAAAGGAGAAATTTTAAAATCTCTTCCATCACTATTTACAAAGTAAACTAAAAGTTATTGTTCAAGCATTAAATCTCACCATTAATGAGACACCATAAGTAAAAAGAGAGTTACTTTTACTTGATATGTATGCATTACAGTATTGGCCAGCATCTGAAAAGCAACCAAGTTTGTTGCTCTGTTTAAAAGAAAGAAAAAGGTTTTCAAAAGAAACTCCCTAAATGTGACCTAGAAAAAAAAGTAATTACTCTGGGAGAAAAAACAAACAAACAAATAGCAGGAAGATTCCCTTCAAAGATCTAGAAGACTGTAATTAAAAATCAATGTATTAGGCCTCAAAAATAAAAGTAAATAATTTGCAATATGTCTTCTTAACAAAGCTTATGTTAATATACTCAAAGACAGATAGCAAAAATCCAATTAGTGCCATTTACTGTCCACACCCAAGGACAAATGAAGTTAGAAAATAAACCTTATTTCAGACTGATTTAAATTGGCAAATTGAAATAAGTGAATATTCAGGAGAACTTAGTTGTACTAGACAGGAACCCATTCCTGGAGCATTATCTATTTTTTACTGATGGTTCATCTCATGGTAAAGCTGCTTATCATGCAATGAATTCAGACCAAGTCATCCAGACCAGTCATACTTCTGTGCTAAGAATTGAATTAAAAGCTATCAAGGCTGCATTGCAGGATTTTCAAAAGCCAAAATATTGTACAGCAAGCAAAAAATGTCCCCCCTGCATGTTAAAACAAAAAAGGGGGAATAGTGGAGAAATATCCTGTAAGCAAACTACATCAAGCCTTAATTACTTTAAATTTTTTCACTTGTAATGCTGATGCAAAAACACCCATGGAATTACACTGGTGTCAGAACAAGCCAAAGGAAAATGGTCTGGTTAAATGGAAAGATCCCGAGTCTGGTTTATAGAAGGGTCCCTTTATTAATCTGTGGTCGAGGATATGCTTGTGTATTTCCAGAAAACTCCTCCAAGCCCATGTGGAAACTTCAATAATTGATCCGAGAGAGGAATTGACCAGACTACTCCAATCATAGATAGCAGTAGCTCCAAGCAACACACTGATGAGACAGGGGAGAAACAGTCCAGAGATGGGGGATGGTAAAGATGCATTGCCATACTAGCAGTCATCAGCTGTGCATTGCTGCAGGTTGCCCTGGACCAAGCCAAAGAAGGTTGGAGCTGCATTGTCATTGCTTACTGTTTGTCCACCATCCAGAACTTGAATATCATTGCTGTCATGTCACAAGGGGACAGTGATTGGCAAGGGGACTCAAAGAATTGATAGTCCAGAAAGGAGCTTACTGCAAACTAGTTCCTTAGATGGATGACAATTTTAAAAGGACATGAAAGAACTCAATCCTTTTCATTGAATCTTAAAGTCTTAAAAGGACTCAAGCCCTGCAAATGGCATACACCTTTCTAAATTTATTAAGAAAACAAAAAAGGGGGAAGTGCTAGAGGCTAAGACCAACAAGTAATTAGCATAATTATGAAAGAAGTCTTTTAGAAGGCTAATGGACTTGGATATTCAGCAGGGCTGAAAAGCAGCATAATATTGCTATTGGCTGAATGGCTGAAGGCAATCCCCTAACCTGATAATCCTTTTATGGTTTACCAAACTTTATAATTGATATGCCTGTTTGCTTTGCTAAAGGGCAAATGTGTATTCTAGTAAATAAAAGCAAAGGGGACCAAAAAGTCAGAGAGCTTCTCTGCTAGAGTGAAGTCTCCGCCTGGCTCCCCCATGCCTTCTAAATTTATATTTCTTGTCTAGTGTATCCATTTGTGTGCAGCCCCTTATCCAGACCCTGAACCCTAGCCGCAAATGGATGCGGTATTCACTGGGTGGTAAACAGAAGTGATGTGCATAGCACCTGTGTCATCTCCAATTTAGGTACAAATTACTTGCCCAAGACTTCCCCTTCACTGTGGGATGGAAACTGGATGCGGGAGCTGTATGATCTTGATTCTACAGATGAGAAAGATATCAAAAGGCTGCAAAGCAACAGGAGCAAGAAACTTGGCCTCTGAATTATGTGCTGCAGCAGAGCTGCTCCACCAGGCTGAATGGGCTGGACTGTCTGAATGGAAAGAGGAACTTCTATACTGAGGCTATAATATTTTGGTGTGTCCTTATTACAATAGCCTAGTCTTTGCCCTAATCAATTAAATCCCTCCCTAAAATATATGTTCCACAAGGGCAAGGATTTGGGCCAGTTTTATTCACTACTGTACTTCTAATAATTACAAGATTTCCTGGCACACAGTTGGTGCCTGACCAATATTTGATAAATGATGAAATAAATTAATGTTTATGAAAGAAACTGAGAAGCCCCAAATACTCCAACACATTTATTTAATGGGGAGTTGTTCAAACAATCAGATGTGATTATGTAATTTGACTTTGGGTGGTAAACACACAATGCAATATACAGATGGGTGTATTATCTGCAATAAATTTAATTTAAAATATTTAAAAGATGAAATTATGCTCAAAGCATACTTGTCTTCTATTCTTCCATCTTTGGCTTTGTATGATAGTACAGGTGGAAATAACCTGAGGCAAATAACATGTTCATTCGCATGCACTTACTTTATATAGTGTTAATTTGATTATGGATGAAAAGGCAATGTTTGTTTAGATCTATCAATACATAGACCTTGCCTGGGAATGAATACTAAAAAAAAAAAAATTTAGCCTTCTCCAGTCATTCTAATTAGTATTTTATGGATTCATCACAAAGGGATCTTATTTTAGTTATTATATGCTGGGAACCAAGATCAACAGTAATTAATATAAATGCGAGAAGTCCAGTCAGAAGGCTGAATGGGGCTCTTTGATATTCACAGGGTGAATATCTGTATTTTATTACCTACTGCTGACTCAATGGCCTAAAGCAAACTCCCCCAACCTGATAATCTTACTGTTTACCAAACATCACCATTGATATGTCTGTTTGCATTTCTGAATGGCAATTGTGTATTCTAGAAAATAAAAGCAGATGGGAAGGGAGATTCAGTGGAACTTGGTCCCTTGTACCAAGATCACAACTGGCTTCCCCCATAATTTCCAAATTTATATTTCTTGTCTTGTGTATTAATTTGCATGTCAGCCCTTTCTCCAAGTCTTTGAAACCGAGGCCACGCAGGCCGTGGCTTCACAATTATATGCCAAGTGTAATCTGATTTAACAATGTATACATAGTGCTGGCAGATTTATAATGAATTACCAAAGAACCCAGAAAAGGGAAGGACCTTCTGGAGATCAATCTCATCTTCCACAGAATGCTGCTTTGCTGTAAATTTCAAAAATGGATTATTAGGCAAGTTGGATAAGGGAACAATTAAGCATTCCTATCATTTTATCAAATTAGGCATATCAACTCTACCTTTATACGTACCCTCTTCCCCTTAAAACTATTCAGAAGTATGAATAAAATGCCATGAGCCTCTAGAGAACTGTTAGCACAGTAGCCTATAATTATATTTTGTGGAAAGCTATCCAAATGATCATCAATACCATAACAACTACCACATGCCAAACACCCAGAGGGGCCAGTCTTTATATACTCACTTTGGAAATGTCACAATAATCTCTATGGTAAAGGTTTCATAGATAAAGAAGTCTGTACATATCTATAAATACTTTTTTCATTTCCAAATGAGATCAGGTGGTTGGATCTAGATTTGATCTTGGGTTGTTTGACTCTAAAACTTATGCTCTTTTTTACCCCCCATAAATGCTCTTTCCAACCATTTAGAGCAAAAATTATACTAAAGTGTGAATGATTAATGGTTCTTATTTTGTACAGGCCAGTAAAGTCTAGTTAATTAGTTAACATATACATATAATTTGACCTAATTTAAAACACAAATAGAGCTTTACAAATTCAGTCTGTCTTACCCCCACGATTAAAGAGGCTGTTGCATTTTATTGCAAAGAAAAATAACATATGACTTTTAAAATTTCTTTTTTAAATGTTATTTTTATGGTCAATGTAGTATAATTACGTGAGTATCGAAACATAGTAGAGAAGCACAAGTTGTAAATGAACTAATTATGCTTTCTGTCTGGACTTCCATTTTTGAGATTTCACCAATGCCTTGTATTTTCATCAGTGTTTAACACATGAAGACAATATGTCAGGTATCTTACTGTATCACATATCCCTCTAGAAACACCAACAAAATTGGAAATATGAGCATTTTGACTCATTGATGAGTTAAAATTCCATATTTTGGCACATGGAATTCCATTAACAATTAGTTCTGGACTAAAAGCACATGATTGAGACATTTTCTAATAATTTTCAGTAAAACATTTTATCTTTGACTTTTATATTTGTTTCAAGAAAACTACAATTCAACCCATTGCTTTCTGTGCTTTTCCACCACCATCACCATCAAAAAGGCCATGTTGAATAAAGGTTTAACAAAATTAAAACCTGATGAATCTACCTCTAGCCATGTTCTTTAATTAAAAACAATTATTAACAAAGAACTCCTTGCAGTCTTTCCGAGGGAAGCATATAGTTCTATGTGCAAGCTTTATCTTGTTAATCTAAACTGGTTAAACAAAAATACCTATGGTAACACTCAACATATGAATTCCAGATGTACCACAAAAGAGTCTGCCAATAAACAACATAGTTTAATTTTTTAAATCCACTTTATACCAAGCACACTGATACTGGATGAACATACAAGATTAAGTCTGTATCATTTACTTTTTTTCATTCTAACGACTTTGGTCTTAAAACTATGTGGTCTGTTTTTCAATAACTGATAGAAATATTATTCCTAAATGAGACTTTTCTATTTACACAGCTAATAAATAAATAAATAAGTAAAATAAGTAATAAATTGGACAGATTTGCAAAATTGTAGTTAAAATATGTAACATAAAATTTATCATTAGTGACATTGAGTATACTCAGAATATTGTGAACCATCACCACTAAGTTCCAGAGCAGTTTCATCACCGCTCCCCCTCCGCACCCCTAAAGAAACCCCATATCCATTAAGCAGTCACTACCCATCCCTCCTTCTCCCACTCCTGGCAACCACTAATCTGCTTTCTGTCTATGGATTTTGCTTATTCTGGATATTTCATATAAATAAAATCATGCAATATTATGTGGCATCTTGTGTCCAGCTTTTCTCTTTTAGCATCATGTTTTCAAGGTTCATCCATGCTGTAGCACGTATCAGAACGCCTTTACTTTTTATGGCTGACATACATGTGTAGCACGTATCAGAACTTCTTTCCTTTTTATGGCTGATATACATGTATCCCCCACTTTTGGAAAATTTGTCTTATCTATATTGTTTTAAAGACCTGCATTAGTATCTGTTTTTGGAAACCAAAAGAAATCCAAGGAGCATTTTGGCTTTTATGAAAAAAGGTGGAAGAAAAAAATAGCATTCGGCATTTGTTTTGCAATGCCTCCTAGAGGCAGCAGCACCCGAATCATTAAGAGTGGCACCTGCTCTGGCCGGTGTGGCTCAGTTGGTTGAGTATCGCCCCGTGTACAAAGAGGTCACAGGTTCGATTCGCAGTCAGGGCATATGCCCAGGTTATGGGTTTGATCCCCACTATGGGGCGTGTAGAAGGAAGCCAATTGATGGTTCTCTCTCATCGATGTTTTTCTCTCTTCTTCTCTTTTTTCTCTCTCTAAAATCAATAAAAACATTTTTAAAAATAAAAATAAAATTTTTTTTAAAGAGTGGTGCCTCTAAGCTCTTTCCTGGGAACCACACTTAGAATCTCAGCATTGAGCGGTCAGGGCTTTAAACTGTGTGAGCATCTGTGCTTGATCTCAGTTTATTTTGTGCATCTGTTAGCAAGATGTGTCCCTAAAGTAATTGCTTCTTAGCTTTATGCCATTTTGGCTTACAAAGGATTTATAGGAACGCTCTCCTTTTGGGTATTGAGGGGAACTTGTACCTCATTTTGTTTATCCATTCATCAGATGATGGACATTTGGGTTGTCTTCAACTTTTGGCTATTATGCGTAGTGCTTCTATGAACATTCATGTACAAGCTTTTTCAGTATATTTTTAAACTTTTCACAGAGATACATAGGAATTGTTCCACATGCTATCAAAAGATACATTATTGTTATTACACTACAGCATTAAATTAATTAATAAGTCAATCATATATTCAGTGTTATTACACTAAAATATTAATTAATGTCAGGAAATAAGTATATTTCCTGAGCAAGAACTAAGAGAAGAGTGCAGGGGGATGATGCCGGAGAAGCTGGTCAGGGTAAGTTCACGTAGGGATTTACAAATGGTAGTGAGGAGTTTGGTTTCTATTCAATGAATAATAGGAAGTACTCAATGATAGCACAGTACACATTCTTCTCAAGTGCATGGGGAATCGTCTCCATATTTTAGGTCACAAAACAAGTTTCAATAAATTTAAGAAGACAGAAATCAGAGATTATCTTTTCTAATAACAATAGAATTAAACCAGAAATCACTAACAGAAAGAACTGGAAAATTCATAAATATGCAGTAATTAGATAATACACTTTTAAATAAACAAATGGGTCTACAAAGAAATTACAAAAAAAATCAGAAAATACTTTGAGATGAATGAAAACAAACATATAAACCAAAACTCATGGGAAACAGCAAAAGTAGTGTTTAGAAGGAAATTTACTAGTATAGCAGTAGATGTCTACATTAAAAAAGATATAAAATCAATAACCTAACGCTTCAACTTCAAGACATTAGAAAAAGAGCAAACTAAACCCAAAGCTAACAGATGAAAATAAATAATAAGGATTGAAGCAGAAATAAATAAAGCAGAGGATAGAAACACAATAGAACTAATAAAGCCAAAAGTTGGTTCTTTGAAAAAATAAAAATTGACACAATTTCAGATTGACTAAGAAAAAACAATATTCAAATTTCTAAACATCAGAAATAAAAGAAATGACACTGCTACTGACTTTACAGAAATAAAAAGGATTATAAAAATAGTATTCAAACTGTGCACAAACAAATTGGGTAATCTACAAGAGATGGACAAATTCTTAGAAATACATGAACCAACAAAACTGACACAAGAAGAAATAGAAAATCAAAATAGACAATAACAAAAAGATAGAATCAGTAACCAAAAAGCTCCTGAAAAAGAAAAGCCCAGGATTAGATGGCTTCACTGGTGAATTACACCAAATATCTTTTTAAAAATTAACACCAATCCTTCTCAAACTCTTCCAGAAAATGAAGAAAGAACACTTCTTAACTCATTGTATGAGGCCAACATTACTCTGACACTAAAGTCAGATAAAGACACTACATGAGAAGAAAACTACAGATCAAGATTCCTTATAAATATAGATGAAAAATTATCCTCAACAAAGTAGTATTAAATCCAATTCATAGCATATTATATGATTACTAGAAGCCCGTTTGCACGAAGATTCGTGCAAGAAATACATGAACCAACATTCACCTGGCTGCCTGCACCAGTTTTCCGCCGGCACTGGGGGGACCCAGGCCTTGGCTCTGGCTACCATCTTCCGCCTTCTTTCAGGGTCGGGGCTTGGCCCCGGGCGGCGGTGGCGTGGGGCAGGCGCTGCCCGCCCCGCGCCGCCAGCAGCGATCTGGGTGCCTCCCACTGGCCTGGTTCCGTCAGCTGCTCAGCATTTGGAGCGGCGGGAGGCCCTGCACCTCCCGCCAGCCCGGTTCCGTCAGCTGCTCAGCGATGGGGGGCAGGGCAGCACGTGGGGGCCGCCATCTTGGTTAATTTGCATAGCACCCTGATTGGCTGTGGGCATAGCAAAGGTACGGTCAATTAGCATGTTACCCTTTTATTAGGTAGGACTAGAAGCCTGGTGCATGAAATTCATGCTGGGGAGGAAGGGTCCCTCAGCCCAAACTGCACCCTCTCCAATCCGGGATCCCTCAGGGGATGTCCTACTGATGGCTTAGGCCTGCTCCCTGGGGTTCTCTGCTCTCTGCGGGGCCTGCCTGCTCCATACTGCGATGATGGGCAAGCAGGCCCTGCTGGGTGCTGCCTGTGAGCCCGCTTGCCTGCTTGTGGGTCGCTGTGGCTACAGCCAAGCAAGCCCTGCTGTCTGCTGTCAAGCTGAGCGGCTGCACCTGCCTGGGGGCGGGTCTGGCTGCCTGCCCACCCTGGAGTCACTGGTCTGGCCCTGCCTGGCTCCCTGGGCCCTGCAGCAGCCGCAGCCACTCCGGGTCTGGCTCTGCCCCCCTCTCTGGCCCTTGAAGCAGCCTCGGCAGCTGCTGACCAGGCCCTCCCCCAGCACAGGCGCACAGAGGCCCCTGCTGCCCCGCCCCCGACGCTGCATATGCAACCTCCTCCTGTCCAGTCGACCCGTTATGGTGTCCCAGTTAGTTAGCATATTTCTCTATTATATATATATAGAGAGAGACTAGTAGCCCAGTGCACAAAATTCGTGCACATTAAAAGGGAATTAGAGGAAATATTTTAATATTGCTATTTGCCCTTTCATTATAATAGAAGTGTCAGAGATGAAAGGAAATTAGTAAAATGTATATGAAAATATTATATAAGTTTATTAATAAATAAACAATAACAAAATGACTTAACAACAACAAATACATGATATAAAAACAACAAAAACATGATATGAAAACAACAAAAACATGACATAAAAACAACATTGATGCAAACAATGACTGATAAAGTGGACGCACATAGGAAGCGTCATGTCCCAGGCCGGGGACACAGGCAGGCAGCGTCACGTCAGCACTGGTCAGGGACGCACGCAGGCAGCGTCACGTCAGCACTGGTCAGGGACGCACGCAGGCAGCATCACGTTAGCACTGGGCAGGCCTGTGAACGCCTCCACTGGGGGCTGCCTCCGCCGGGGGCCGCCCCTGGGCCGGGCAGCCTCTGGGCTGAGCCGCATGGGGGCCACCTCTGCCGGGGGCCACCCCAGGCTGGGCCGCATGGAGGCCCTCCTGGTGATGGCAGTCCCCGCCCACCTGCTCCTGCTGTGCATGCCTCTTGCTGAGCGGTCGTGATGTTATGCCATCCAGGACAATTTGCATATTCCTCTATTATTACATAGGATACCCCATGGTAAATGGGATCTATCCCAGGAAGGCAATGATGATTGATCATACAAAAATCAATCACTGTAATATCTATAATAATAAAAGCATAATATGCTAATTAGACTGAACGACCTTCCAGACAAAGCTGGAGCTGCAAGGGAAGTCAGCGGCCGGAGGGAAGCCTGGGTCCCGGGTGCCAGAGGGAAGCTAGTGCCAGCAGCTGGGGGAAGGAAGGCCTACTCTTGCATGAATTTCGTGCATTGAGCCTCTAGGACAATAATAAAATGAGAGGGGGAAAAAAAACACATGATCACCTCAACTATGCTGAAAAGCACTTGACAAAATTCAATATCTTTTCATTATAAAAACACTCAATAAATTTAAGACAGTCCCTGCCTGCACCCACCCTAGGCCAGTGGTTCTCCACATACCTAGCACCCAGGGAGACTCACTGTGCACCAACAGAGAAGACAATGGCACAGCAATGGTGGCCAGGTTTGGACTAGGCTGCTTCTTCTGGCAGTGCTCTTACCCATATAGATTTATTCAAACTAAACAACTGTTGTAACACTTTAATTAAGTAATTCCTCACAGAATACCTCAGCTGTCCGAAATCCATGAAACGTCACCATCATGGCAAGTAGCAGTGCTCTGCGGTCAACGCCAGTCTCTTCATGATCCTGCTCTCCTCTCTACATCTCTACTGTTAAGAGACTCAGGCCAAGAAACATCTATACTTCTTCATCTTCTAAACCCAATCCAAATGGCATCTAGATTCCAGTGTGGCAAGGATAAAACAGGTTTTAATCAAATATGCTGATTCTATACCTTATTTGATTGACTGAGAAAAATTTGAGGATCCTAAATTTGATTGTTTTGAAGATCATGTGAAGGGTTTGACTAGATAATAAATGTCATCTAAATTTGCTGGAGTTTCATGTACAAGATTAAGAGAGACAATATCCAAAATTAGTTAAAATATAATTTTCTTAAATGTGAAGGTTTGAGAAGGATGGACAAAAACTCTACCTTGAAAATAAGAATAGATTCTATCATATCTAAAGATAAAGGATAGGAAGTGGAACAGAGACTCTTTACTTGGTTAATTAAACCCATAAGGCCATAAAACAAGTAATATAATAAGCTTCCATAACTTTATTTACATGTACATTAGAAGGAACTTTCAGGTGTTACTGTAAATCCTCAATATACTGAATCACAGTACTAATTTAATTCTGATATACTCTATAGTTTTAAAGTTCAGCTGTCACTGTTCTCATGTGAACCAAACTCTTTCCCTGAGACTTTGGACTTGACGTTGCATTTGATATCTTCTGTGTTAATTGACATATGCTAGGGCAAAGATGGATTGGAATCTATCCTAAATCCAAGTATAATGAGTAAATTTTGCTTATATACTTATCACCTATTCCTATTGAGTAACAACACCAGATTCATATAAACTGATTCCAGTGAGTAGAAGTGCATGACCTCAACAAATTTAAAACACTTCTTTATTTCTGCATATGTTGATTATTTTTTTCAATTCCAAACAATGATCAGTTTGGAAGGTAAAATGAACAAATCTTGAAATTAAAATGGCAAATATGTGAAGGAGCCAAAACTGTAAATCAAATATTTGGGAAGTGAAGACTGGAAACTAGTGGTCATTAAATTCAGAACAACTTTTACTGTCTTTCTATAAATACTTTAAAAATAACCCTCTATGAATCAGAAAAGCTGCATTTGAAACACTTTCTGTTATCAGTTAACTAGAGACCCGGTGCACGAAATTCGTGCACAGGAGGGGGGGTGTCCCTCAGCCCAGCCTGCACTCTCTCCAATCTGGAACCCCTCGAGGAATGTCCGACTGCCCGTTTAGGCCCAGACATCCCTCTCACAATCCAGGACTGCTGGCTCCCAACTGCTTGCCTGCCTTCCTGATTGCCCCTAACCGCTTCTGCCTGACAGCCTGATCATCCCCTAACCACTACACTGCCAGCCTGATTGATGCCTAACTGCTCCCCTGCCAGCCTGTTTGCCCCCAACTTCCCTCATCTGCCGGCCTGGTCACCCATAACTGCCCTCCCCTGCAGGGTTGATCACCTCCAACTGCCCTCCCTTGCAGGCCTGGTGCCTCCCAACTACCCTCCCCTGCTGGCCATCTTGTGGTGGCCATCTTGTGTCCACATGGGAGCAGGATCTTTGACCACATGGGGGCAGCCATATTGTGTGTTGGAGTGATGGTCAATCTGCATATTACTCCTTTATTAAATAGGATAGAGGCCTGGTGCACGGGTGGGGGCCAGCTGGTTTGCTCTGAAGGATGTCCCAGATCAGGGTGGGGGTTCCCTTGGGACATGGGGCGGCCTGAGCGAGGGGCCTGTGGTGGTTTGCAGGCCAGCCACACCCACTGGCGACCCAAGCAGAGGCCCTGGTATCTGGAATTTATTTACCTTCTACAATTGAAACTTTGTAGCCTGGAGCAGAGCCAAGCCTTCTGCTCACTCCGTGGTGTGGGGGCAGCCATTTCTTTTGGGGTTAATTCACCTTCTATAATTGAAACTTTGTAGCCTGGAGTGGAGGCCTAGGCCAGCCAGGGCTGCAGAAGCTTTGCTTCCTCCATTGCCGGGGGCAACCCTTGCCTCCTGCTCTTTCCAGCTCAGTGGCTGCCGCCATTTCTGTTTGGATTTGTTTACCTTCTATAATTGAAACTTTGTAGCCTTGAGTGGAGGCTTAGGCTGGCAAAGGCCTGCAGATAGCTTGGCTTCCTTTGTTACCGGGGAAACTCAAGCCTCCCTCCTGCTCTCTGTGGCTGTAGCCATCTTGGTTGGGTTTATTTGCATATTTGCTCCTGATTGGCTGGTGGGTGTGGCTTGTGGGCATGGCTTGTGGGTGTAGCGGAGTTAGGGTCGATTTGCATATTACTCTTTTATTAGGAAGGATATTTTTGGTTATTTAGAATCTGGCCCTAAACCTAAAATGGACTTGATTCTGGAAAGTAAAGCTTTTCACAAATGTCTCAATGCACAGAAAAAACAAACACTGCCTAAAGTCTTATTTGCATGATCAAACACTGATACTTAGATGTTCCAGTATCTAATATGGCCATAGTAATCTTGAAAACCAAAGACATTTTTTAAAATTTTTAGATACCTACATGGAAAGAACCATATCCAATGAACTCCAGCTACTGTGTGTGTGAATAAACATTTCTTTTTTTCATATCTGCTTGCTGTACATATATTTTGGATTGTATATTGTGTTTGTATTTTTATACTTTGATTCATAATAACTTCTCATATTGTAATACTGATTTGCATTGAACACAAATTATACATAAAAAGAAATGGCTATAAGAGAAAACAGATTAAGGATAAAAGAGAATTTAATCATGATAAAGGTCATATATTAAAAAAACACAGCAAAAATAATATTCAATGGTAAAAGACTCAACGCTTTCCCCCTGAGATCAAGAAGATGACAAGCATACTCACTTCACCACTTCTATTCAACATAATACTACAAGTCTTTGCCAGAGCAGTTAGGCAAGAAAAGGCATCCAAATTGGAAAGGAAGAAGCAAATTTACCTCTGTTGGCAAAGATAGCATCTAATCTAATAATAGACAAATATGCAAATTGACCGCACCTTCGCTACACCTAAGCCACGCCCACCAGCCAAGCCACGCCCACCAACCAATCAGGGTGAGTATGCAAATTACCCCAACAAAGATGGCGGCTAATTTGCATATCAAGACAGCGTCGAAAGAAGCCAAGAGCTGCAGAAGGGAGTAAAGCTTCAAAGAAGCAAGCAAGCCAGGGGGTGGGGGGGGGAGGGGAGGAGAAGGGAGGAGCGAAGTCAGGGCCGGGGGCGAAGGGAAATGCAGGCGGGCTGGCGGAGAAGGCGGGGCGGGCGACAAGGGTGGAGGCGGGGCCGGGGGCGAAGGGAAACACGGGCGGGCTGGAGGAGAAGGCGGGGCGGGCGACAAGGGCGGAGGCGGGGCCGGGGGCGAAGGGAAACGAAGGCGGGCTGGAGGAGAAGGCAGGGCGGGCGCAAGGGAGGAGCAGAGGCGGGGTAGAGTGCAGCAGGAAATCCTATTGCAGGATTTTTCCTGCAACAGGAACGCTAGTATGATATTATATGTAGAAAACCATAAAGCTTCCACAAAAAACTGTTAGAACTAATAAACAAATTCAGTAAAATTTTAGAATACAAAATCAACATACAAAAATCAGTTGTGTTCTATACATAAGCAATGAACAATCCAAAAAGGAAATTAAGAAAACAATTCCATTGTCAATATCATCAAAAAGACTGTAATAATTAGGAATAAATTTAATGAAGTAAGTACTAAACTTATACACTGAAAACTGCAAACATGTTGAAAGAAATTAAAGAAGAACAAAATAAATGGAAACATAGCCCATGTTATAGACTAGAAGACCTAATATTGTTAAGATAACAACACTGCCCAAAGTGATGGGCAAGTTTAATGTCCTCTCTATTAAGATTATAATGCCTTTTTTCTCTTTCTTTTTCTTTTTTTCTCAGAAATTAAAAAAATCCCATCCTAAAATTTATATAGAATTTTAAGAATCCCTGAATAGCCAAAACAATCTTGAAAAAGAATGAAGTTGGAGGATTCACACATCCTGATATCAAAACTTGCTACAGTAATCAGAAAAGTGTGGTACTAGAATAAAGACAGACACATAAAACAATGGAACAGAATTGAAAGTCCAGAAATAAAACCATACATCTATAGTTAGCTGATTTTTGACAAGGGTTCCAACACCATTCTTTGGGGAAAAACAAGTTTTTCAACAAATGGTGCTGGGAAAATTGGATATCCACCTGTAAAAGAGAATGAAGTTGGATACTATCTCATTCCATATTTTTAAAATTAATTTAAAAATGAATCAAAGACTTAAATTTAAAAGCTAAAGCTATAAAATTCTTAGGAGACATACAAGAAAATGTTCATGACCTTGGATTTGGCAATGGTTCCTTAAACATATGCCAGAAGCACAGACAACACAAGAAAATATAGATAAATTGGACTTTACCAAATTAAAACTTTTATGCTTCAAAGAATACCATCAAGTACATGAAATAACAACCCACAGAATGGGAGAAAATATTTGCAAATCGTATATTTAGTAAGTGTTTAATCTAGAATATATAAAAAACCATAAGTTAACAAAAAGGCAAATAATCCAATTAAAAAATAGATATAGCACTTGAATAGAGATTTCTCCAAAGAAGGTATACAGTGGCCAACAAACACAAGAAAAGATACTCAACATCATTAGTCATTAGGGTAATTCAAATCAATAGTACAATTATATACCACTTCATATCTATTAGGGTGGCAATAATAATAATAATAATAATAATAACAAACCAGAAAATAATAAGTGTTAATAAAGATGTGGAGAAATTGTAACTTATACATTGCTGGAGGGTTAGAGTTTGGCAGTTCCTCAAAAATTTAAACATAGAATTATTGTATAACTCAGCACTTTCACTCCTGGTATATACCCCAAAGCGTAGGAAACAGAAACTCAAATAGATACTCGTACACCAATCTTCACAGCAATATTATTTGTAATAGCCATAAGGTGTAAATGACCTAATCATCTATATAAAGATGATTGAATTAAAATGGTATATGCAGGGTGTGGCAAAAGTAGGTTTACAGTTGTTCATATGGAAAATACAATAATTAATAAATAATACAAGAATAAACTGTTTCACATACTCACAACTATAAACCTACTTTTGTCCTACCCTGTATATACAATAGAATATTATTTAGCCTTAAAGAGGAATAAAAATTTAATACATGCCACAACATGGATGAATGTTGAAAACATTATGCTAAGTAAAATAAGCCAAATGCAGAAGGACAAATATTGATATAATTCCAAATATTTCAAAAATCTAGAATAGGCAAGTTCATAGAGACATAAATTAGATTTGAACTTACTAGGGGTAGGGGTGGGAGGGGAACAGGGAGTGATGAAAGGGTTATGGAAGTACGTAGTGATGTTGCACAACATTGTGTGTGTATTTATATATCACTGAATTGCAGTTAAAAATGGCAAATTTTATCACAATAAAAAAAGAA
Source organism: Eptesicus fuscus (assembly GCF_027574615.1). Classification (NCBI taxonomy): domain Eukaryota; kingdom Metazoa; phylum Chordata; class Mammalia; order Chiroptera; family Vespertilionidae; genus Eptesicus; species Eptesicus fuscus. Next base: position 8,030,063 of record NC_072480.1, on the reverse strand, counting down.
TACTAAGAAGTGATTGGAGGGGTTCATGTGTGGAGGGTAACATGCTGTGTCTTACACTTTAGAAAGATCACCATCTGCAGGGTACTGAAGGACAGGTATGAGGTGGAAGGGTGTTGTAGTGGTCTAGACGACAATGACAATGGCTTGGGTAAAGATTGGAGATGTTGCCAATGGTTATACTTGAGAAACATTTGTTGTCAGAGCAATTGTATATACTGATTATGAGTCAGGTGAAAGGAAACATGGAATCAATGCTGATGCCTAGTTTTTGGAGTAAACCACCAAGTAAATTATGGTTCCATTTACTGATTGGGATGGCAAAAACTTGAGGGACAGTGGATTTGACAATAGTGGGGGAGGGGTGAATAAAATTTCTGGTTTGAAATGTTAAGTTTGAGATCCTATTATCTATGCATGTGGAGCTATTGAGCTGACATTTGGATATCCGAATGAGGCAAAAGAGAGATTGAAATTACAGACAAAAATTTGAAAAGCACGAGTGCATAATCTCCAAAGCTCGTGGACTGTTAAAATGACCTACAGGAACAGTGTAGATAAAGAAGTGGACCTGGGACAGAACACAGGAACACTCTGAAATTAGGAAATCAGAAGAGAGGAGCCAGCCTCTGAGATAAGAAGAAAGCAAGTACACATTTCAAGAAGCTTAGGCTACCTCAGGATATCTTATTTTGGGGATTAGTTACAGAAAGCAACTTTTAACATTCTGGAGGAAAGTTAAACATATATGTGTTTTTTAAAAAATTAGTGACCTTGTCTCTTGTAGCTGCCTGAAAATTTATTATTGAATGAATCTTTGAAAATTACACCAAAATGTGATTTTGAAATGTGATATCACAAAAATAAGAGGAGCAAAGCTCAGAGTTTATAACAAATAGTAAACATGAGTTAATCAAGATTCCATTACTTAATAAGCAAGATTATATAAATTAAGAAAGTATCATTTTTCAAATGAATGCTAGAAGGATTATACTAGGACTTGCATCTTTTTCCTAAGGAATCATTCTGAGCTTACTTTTGAAGTTTCAACCAAACAAGTATATATATTTTTTGGCTTGTCACCTCTGTTTACCAGCATCTAAGATTAATAAACATTGACCAATCTCTTCTAACATCTATATCTAGAATCAAAAGTTCATCCTGCTAGACAGTTTTCAAACACTGAGGGCTGAGTTTCCAATTAAAGCTCTAAACTATTTTCACTGACCTTCCTTTTTGAACACATCAAAAAACAGTCCAGCTATGCAAGCATTTTTTCCTTTCTTGAACAATAATGTAACATTTGTTTATAAATACAGAATTTCTAGCTTGATTTCTTCTTTTAAGTTCCCTTCTGGCACTGCCCTAATTACCAGTTGTTTCATGATTTAAATGCCAGTGAACCAAGGCAGAACTCCAAGGTAGCCCCAAGTTTGCTTTCTTTTAATACTAATACAGATGAGTCACGAAGATGACTTTATTATAAGCAGAGCCCACTCCTAAGAAGTAAACTTTTATATCTTTACTAGAGGCCCAGTGCATGAAAATTCATGCACTGGAGGGGGGGTCCCTCAGCCCAGCCTGCCCCCTCTCACAGTCCAGAAGACTTTGGGGGCAGGAGGCGACCTGGCAATCAGGGGAAGGCGACGCCCCCATCACACCTCTGCTGCTGCCACTGCCGGCAGCACAAGCCTCAGCCAGCCCTGGTTAACTGAGCCTTGGGAGGCCATGGGTGGCTGGGCAGCTGTCATCTGAGGCTTGCCTGTGCCTCGGGCAGGCCCTGGGCGGTTGGGGAGCTGAGGGCGGGTCTGGCCACACCGAGTGCCTACCTCCCCCCCCCCCCCCCCGCACTGGGGCTGAAAGGACTGGGGGACTCCGGTGGGGCTGAGGAGACTGAGTGCCGCCATCTTGTGGTTATGGGCGCCGCCATCTTTGTGATGGTGTGACAGTCGATTTGCATATTCCTTCTTTATTAGATAGGATTTACCACTTGGTCAAGTTGTATCTAAGGGCTAGGCAGTGAGTTGTACATAAAGTGAAATGTAATAGGTGAAAGGATACCACCAGAACCAAAGAAACCCATAATGTTCTACAATGGCACTGACAGCCTCTTTCACTGTGGATTGATGCAATGGAGATTACTCAAGTTATTTAAAGCAAAACAGATCAGGAGATCCTCAGATTCCCTCAGAGAGGACCTTTGAGCCCTCTCAACAATTCTGAATTGATCAACTTGTTTTCCTCTGGGCTGCCTGCCCATTACTGTTTTATTGCCATTCTCAGCCTGTTACCACGTTTGTTGAGAGCATATCATGAAGAATTGCTAATAGGGTCCATTTATATTCCTATTTTTCTCAATACCTATACTATACTATTTTCGATCCACAATTGGGAGTCCACAGATGTGGAGGGCTGACTTTATGTATGGCTATTTTGTATATAGAGGACCTGAGCATCTGCAGATTTTGGTATCCACAGGGGTGGCCTAGAACCAAAAACTAAGTTTTGGGGGAGTCAAAATTTATATGTGCTTTCCTTGGAAAAGTGTCTATTCAGGTCCTCTGCCCATTTCTTTCTTCTTTTTTTTTTTAAATCAGATTGCTTGTTGGACTTATTCACTACATAGTAACAGATAAACAGAAATATAAACAAACACTAAGCAAATATAACTATACATTAAATGCATGCAAAAAAAGGGGCATTGAAGGAAAAGAAATTAATAGGAATGACAGTCTGAAAGGAAGACAGAGATGAATCCTATATCTTCTAAAAATATATATAAACATATATAAACATATATAAACATATATAAACATATATAAACATATATATATATATATATATATATATATATATATATATATATCTGGTTCTACTGCCAATATTTAAATGGTCTTATCTCATTGTAAATTATGGCACAAGAAAAGACCAGTTACATGGACATTGATAACTGCCTTCATGGACAAGTTAATTTGACTTCATTCATTCATGAAGGTGGATCAGTGACACTCAGATGAATATCTTCAACATTCTGAATTGCCAACATGGGAAGAGAAATATACCTATTTGAAGAGAGTATGGAAGACCATCTGGCCCAGCATAGCATTTATAACCAAAAAGATATACTGACCAACGGGAAATTATGTTTGCTGTTGGTAATATTTATCCCATGCCTCTTTACTCTCCTTAACTCCCTTTTTGTTTTTACTTAGAGAGACTCAAACTCTCACTCAAAGTTAGGTACATTTTAGAAGTCAAGTAATTCTGTAATAGTCTTTATTTGGCAATAAGCTGACAGTGTGAAGTTAAGGAGAAATTTGGCAGTTTCTAATTCTCATCAACACAGGTAGCAAACTTTCCTGACTTGAATTACTAACCTGTGTGATTACAAAAACTGATTTGAAAAAATAAGGCAGAAGTTACCACGTCTCTATTTTGTTTGTATAAACATGGGCTTGGTTCCCTGTACACCTGAAACCATTATCTTCCATTGCAAACCTCCTCCTAAACAGCCTCCCACAGCATGTTGTAAGAATCCTTGGGCAGCCAAGCTCCCTTCTCCTTGGAGAGAGCACTCTCTCTGCTGCCCCATTCTTCGCTGCACTGGTGTATTAGACTACTGTAAACACTGACTATAAAGTACATTAATGGCACATAACAACTTAAGTACAAAGCACTGTCACCCTACCAGTAAAGTTTTGTTTGGTGGAAAACCCACAGGATCATTATTCATTCTGCCTGCAATAGTATTTTGTATTTCAAATGCCAGAACCATGCTGTTTTTAGAATATCCTTTCAAATCCAGCAGTGCATAATGCTATGAAAACCATCTTCCCTAATACTTGGGTCTTTCTCCTCTTTTCCTTCCCTTCAGCAATACCTTGGTTCTGGCTCATCACCTCCTCCTCAACTGCAAGGCCTCTTAACAGACCTGGGTCCTGCCAGGTCAGGCCATGCTGATTGCTACTCCGCTGCCCAAATTGGCCACAGGAGCCTGTTTTTATTGGTTTAGGACAGTGATGGCGAACCTATGACACACGTGTCAGCACTGACACGCGTAGCCATTTCTGATGACACGTGGCCGCATGCCGAGGATGAAACATTTGCTGCTCCTGAGGATGAAACATTTGCAACTAGAGTCTTGGAGCTAACTCCAAGACTCTAGTCGCAAATGTTTCATCCTCCCCTATTAGACACTCTGTGCCAGAGGTCTGTAGGCCCAAACAACAGAAGTCCAGCACAGAGCATCTAGTTCTGGGACTTCCAGTTAAGCCGGGATCTTTGCCCTTACTTCCACCGGCAGAGCAGGGAGCAGCAGAACGCAGGGGGGGGGACGCATCTCTGGGGGCCCTGCCATTACCAGTAACCAAATAACAGTTAACCACAGCAACCATTATCTACTGTTCTGGGGTGTCATGGATTTCTAATCCATCATTACTGAGATAAGTGAGGGGGAGGCTGGGAGAGGCGAGGGTTTGTGGCGTGCTATGGGTGCCGTTTCCCGCCATTAGAAATAGCGGCAGCCATTTTAATTCACATAAGGAACACCATCTTGCTCCATAGTGCAGACTCCATTTCACCACTATTACTGTTGTGCATCCTTATTAACTCCTATTTCTGCTGATTAACCCTGCCCTTTCCTAAAAGACAGTTATATGCACCATTTTGTGGTTAGTTAGGCTAGTTAACCCCTAATTGCCTGCAGGCCTAACAAGCTATCTATAATTCTATCTTCTGTCACTGCCCCCCTGATGGAGAACCCAAAAAAATAAAAAACTAAGGTTAAGTAAAGGAAGTGGTAGTAGCAGTGGCCGACCCTTTCAAGAGACATGGACTGAGATGTATGGCTTTATAGAAAAAAATGGCAGATCATTTTGCATTCTATGTACTGAAACGGTAGTAAGCAGAACGTGGAATATAAATAGACATTTTGAAACTAATCATTCCCAGCTCTTGGAAAAAAGTGAGGATGAAAGGAAGGAATACATTTCCAGGCAGCTACACCTTTATAAGAGCCAATCTAATTCCATCCTTAAATTTATGAAAAGCTCTACAAATTTAACATCTGCAAGTTTGAGCATTGCTCACTCTATAGCTCCGCATGGAAAAGTGCTCAGTGAGGGAGAATTTATTAAAGAAACTCAGATGTGCACCAGTTCTATTTCACGATATGCAGAATAAAGATGCAATTATTCAGAGAATATCTGAGTTACCACTCAGTAGAAATATCATAAAAGACCAAATAATGAGACTGAACACAAATGTACAACATCAATTAAAGAGAGACATAAGGAAGTGTAAATATTTTTCGATCTCTCTTTATGAAACTACTGATGTCACATCACATGCTCAGTTGGCCATTATTGGTCGATATTCTGATGGTCTCACAATGAGAGAAGAGTTGATAAAGTTAGTATCAGTGTCAACAAGTAAATCAGGAAGCGAAATATGTAAGGTTGTTATACAAACATTTCATGACCTAAGCATTGATATCTCTAAAGTTGTGTCAGTGACGACAGATGGGGCACAAAATATGGTGGGGGGAAAAAGTCAGATTTGTCAAATTGTTTACAGAAGCTATTGGACATCCGATTGTGCCTTTTCATTGTATTATCCATCAGGAGGCTTTATGTGCCAAGGCAGGATTCACCGACTCAAACGACTTAATGTCAGTTGTTACAAAAATAGTTAATTTAATAGCTGCTCACCCCCTTCACAAGCGAGAATTTTCGGCACTTTTACTGGAGGTTGATTCCACCTACAGTGGACTGCTGATGTACAATAATGTAAGATGGCTGAGCCGAGGCAAAGTTCTTGAGCGCTTTGTAGAGTGCTTTGAAGAAATTAAGGTATTTCTTGACGATAAGGATCTGGGAAACTTTCCTCAGCTTAATGATGATAAGTGGGTCAACACCCTGATGTTTTTTACAGATCTCTCTGTTCATATTAATGAACTGAACTTAAAGTTACAAGGTTTTGGCAAAAGTATTGACGTTATGTTTGGATACATAAAAGCTTTTGAAAGTAAAGTTAAAATTTTCAAGCGAGATGTAGAAACTAAAACTTAGAAGTATTTTCCTCGAGTAACAAAGTATTTTGAGAAGGCCAGTGCAGCTGAATGAAATGGAACTCTTGCATATGAAGTACCAGCATGTTTGAGACTCGTTACTTGACCAGTTTAGTGATAGATTAAGTCAATTTAGAAGTCTAGAACAGACTATGAAAATAATTAAGTATCCTGATGTAGTAGTCTACAGTAGTTTGGAATTAAATGGTTTCCAATGGATGCAAATTGATGATTTGGAGATGCAACTTGCAGAATTTCAAGACAGTATCTGGGCTCAGGTGTTTGTCGACTTGAGGTCAAAGCTTGAGAATCTGGAATGGTGCCGCTTGGAGAATCAAGAGGAGTGCCACTACGAACAGGAAATTTGGAGTGCCTGGAACCGACTACCAGACACTTTTAGCACCCTGAAAAATATAGCAATGGCTTTACTCACAATTTTATCCCTCTACATTCTTTTGTGAGGCCTTATTCTCAGTGTTAAATAATATCAAAACCAACAAAAGAAACAGATTGACAGATGAAGTTAGTAGCACTTGCTTGGGCCTGAAGTGTACAAAATACCAACCTTCAATTGAAGATTTAGCCAATGAAATTCAGCAACAAAAAAGTCACTAAAGGCAGGTTAGTTAAAGAATTCCCCCTCCCCCTCACTTATCTTAGTTCACGGCACCCCACACAAGCTAAATAATATCAAGACCAACAAAAGAAACCGACTGACGGATGAACAAAGAAGTCACTTAGCAGGTAAGTTAAATATTTAGTTTTTGGTTTATTAAATACAATTATATATAACAATTATACATTTATGTTATTTGAACTATAAATATCGCGAAATAATGTTTTTTCCTCAAAGTGACACACTACCAGAGTTATGCTCAATTTTTTGGCGAAGTTTGACACACCAAGCTCAAAAGGTTGTCTATCACTGGTTTAGGAGATACCTATGAAATAAAGACAAAGTGTGGACTCTGAGAGCCTCATTCTTTCATGGTTTGCTCCCCAACACTAAAAAAGAGACACCATGGGCAAGGGAAGGACAAATGTACCCAGGGTGGGGATATGGTTGAGCATAGCATGGCTCCAGTACTATGTTGAATAAGAGTGGTGAAAGTGCACAACCTTGTCTTGTTCCTGTTCTTAGGGGAATGGTTTGAGTTTTTGCCCATTGAGTATGATTTTGCCTGAAGGTTTGTCATAGATGGCCTATATTATGTTGAAGTATGAGCCCTCTATTTCTGCTTTGCTGAGAGTTTTTATCAAAAATGGGTGCTGGATTTTGTCAAATGCTTTTTCTGCATCTATTAATATGATCATGTGTTTTTTTGTCTTTCATTTTGTTTATGTGATGTATCACATTTATTAATTTGTAAATATTGTACCAGCCTTGCATCCCCAGAATAAATACCACTTGGTCATGGTGTATGATCTTTTTAATATATTGCTGGATCCGATTTGCTAATATTTTGTTGAGGATTTTAGCCTCTATGTTCATCAGGGATATTGGCCTTTAATTTACTTTCTTTGTTGTGTCTTTGTCTGATTTTGGAATTAGTTTAAGCTAGTCTTGTAAAAAGGTCTTGGAAGTGTTCCTTTCTCTTGAAATTTTGGAATAGTTTGCAGAAGATAGGTGTTAGTTTTTCTTTGAATGTTCGGTAAAACTCCCATGGGAAGAAGCTGAGCAGACCAAGCCTTTTGTTTGCTGTGAGTTTTTTTATTCCTGTTTCAATTTCATCAGTTGTTATTGGCCTATTCAGGTTTCCTATTTCTTCCTGATTCAGTTTTTGAAGATTATACTTTCCTAGAAAATTTTCCATTTGTCCAGCTTGTTGTTCATAGTATTTTCTTACAATCCTTTGTATTTCTGTAGTGTCAGTTGTTACTTCACCTCTTTTGTTTCTGATTCTATTTATTTGGGTCCTCTCTTTGTTTCTTGATGAATCTGGCTAAAGGTTAATCAATCTTGCTTATTTTTTCAAAGAACAAGCTCTTGGTTTCATTGATTTTTTTGTATTGATTTTTTAGTCTCTGTCATTTATTTTTACTCTTATCTTTAGTATTTCCTTCCTCCTACTTACTCTGAGCTTTTCTTGTTGTTCTCTTTCTAATTCTCTAAGATGTAGGGTTGCATAGTTTATTAGAAAATTTTCTTGTTGCTTGAGGTAGGCCTGTAGTGCTATGAACTTCTTTCTCAAGACTGCTTTCACTGTGTCCCATGATTTTGGGTTGTTATGTGTTCATATTCATTTGTTTCCAGGAAGTTTTTGATTTCTTTCTTGACCTCATTGGTAATCCATTCATTGTTAATATCACCCTATTTAGTCTCCATGTATTTGAATGTTTTTATTGTAGTTCATTTGTAGTTTCATGCCACTGAGATCTGAGAAGATGCTTGATACGGTTTCAATCTTCTTGAATTTGTAGAGGCTTTGTTTGTGTCCTAACATGTGGTCTGTCTTTGAGAGTGAACCATATACACATAAGAAGAATGTATATTCTGCAGCTTTGGGATAAAATGTTCTGTAAATGTCTATTAAATTCATTTGATCTAGTGTGTTATTAAGGGTTGCTGTTTCCTTGTTCATTTTTTGTCTAAAAGATCAATCCAGGGATGTCAGTTGGGTGTTAAAGTCCTATACTATGATTGTATTGCTGTCGATCTCTCCTTAAAAAATCCTCCAGAAGTTGTTTTTTTAAATATATTTGGTTACTCCTATATTGGATGCATATGTTTTCCAACGTTATATCCTCTTGTTGTATCAATCCTTTTAGTATTATGACATGGCCTTCATTGTCTCTTTTTATGGCCTTCATTTTGAAGTATATATTTTCAGATATTAGTATTGAAAGGAGTTCAAGCAGAATTAGGTAGACAGAGAAAGAGATGGAAGAAGGAGGAATCAGAAAGGGGAGAATGTGAAGGGGGCCGGGGACGAACTCGGGATCTATTTTCAGTCGGTAGACACTTACAGGGAAGGTCCCCAGGTAGGGTCTACGCATAGGGGACTGTAGGAACCGGGTGATGGAGTCTGGAAGCCCCACCAGGGAGGTGCCAGTCACCGCACAGGTGGCAGAAAAGGAGAAGGCCCTGCGTCCCAGGCTCTGGGGTAGCTGGCCTTTTGAACCCCGATTGAATCCATCAATCAGGGGTACCCTGCTGCCGGGTGTTCTGGGCCAGAGACCTAATGTGCTCCCTCTCCATCACTTTCCCAAAACGAACAGTTTATTTCCATAAATCACACTGATTGCAAGTTGTTTACTTTTTCTCTGAATTTTACAATTTTTTGACAATGAGCATATATTATTTTGAGAATTGGAAAACAAAAATCACAGCAGTGGGAAGACGTTGTAGGACCAGATCTAAATTCGTTTCTTGCCAACCATGTGTCCACACACCCCTACTTGATATCCCTGCCACCAAAGGGGCCTTGAATTATTTTTCTGAACTCATCTGGGACCTGAGTTCATTTGAAGACATTTTTTTTCACCCACCTCCAATAGACCAGCTTAATAAAAGACCACGTTTATGCAGTGCCTTCAAGATAATGTAATTATGGGGAAAAAGCAAAGACATAATGTGCTAAAGTTAACGTAAGGATGGAGGAAATGCTTAAAGTGTGCTGTGTGAGACAAGAAAGAAAAAAAATAAGATGGGGGAATTGTGAGCTAGCTGAAACCACAAAATGTTTTGCAGAAAAAGGATAGCAGAAAAACAGGATGGATAGCAGAAAAGTAGGGTGTTTTAAAGCAAGGATGTTTTTCTTGCAAGTGCAAAATAAAATGTTGCAAAAAGGCCAGGAACCAATCAGAGAGTGGCACAGATAGACAAAGAGTGGGCCTTTAGCAGATATAAGGAGAAGAGCAGAATGCTTCCAGGGCAACCAATTTGGGTTCCATCCCCAAGCGGGGAGCTGTGTTTGCTTGCAATAAACTCCTGCTTTATTTGAATTCCTCTGGTCCAGTTTCATTCTTCTATTCTGTGAGACACATTCCCAGGAAGAATTCCTGCTCACCAATTCAGGTATCAGTATCACTAGCCCAGGTTTTTTGTTTTGTTTTTTAATTTTCATTTGCATGGAAAAGTTTTTTTTCCATTTCTTCACTTTTATCCTGTGAGTCTTTTGTTCTGAAGTGCATCTCTTGTAGACAGCATATATATGGGTCATGTTTTCTTATCCATTCAGCTACCCTATGTCTTTTGGTTGGAGCATTAAAACCCTTTACATTTAAGGGTATTATTGATAGGTACTTATTTCTTGCCATTTTAAACCATTATGCCTGTGTTCCTCTCTCTCTCTCTATTTCTTCTTCTTAAAATAGTCCCTTTATAATTTCTTGCATTTCTGGTTTGGTGGTAATAAACACTTTTAGTTTTTTTTGTTTGTTTGTTTTGTTTTTGTCTGCAAAGCTCTTTATTTCACCTTAAATTCTGAATGATAGCCTTGCTGGATAGAGTAGTCTTGGATTCAGTCCCTAGGTTTTCATCATTTTGTATACTTCATGCCTCTTCCTTCTGAGCTGAAGTGTTTCTACTAAATACTCAGCTGACAGTCTAATGGTTGCTCCCTTGTAGGTAACTTTCTGTCTCTCTCTTGCAGTCTTTAAGATTCTTTTTTTGTCTTTAATGTTTGCCATTTTAAGTATAATATGTGTTGGTGTGTGCCTTTTGGGGTTCAGCTTGATTGGCACTCTGTGGTTCCTGAACTTTAGTGACTTTTTCCTTAACCAGGTTAGGGAAATTTTTGTCATTATTTCTTCAAATAGGTTCTCTATTGCTTGCTCAGATTCTTCTCCTTCTGTTATCCCTACAATGTGCATGTTGTTATGTTCCATGTTGTCCCAAAGCTCCCTTAAACTCTCCTCTTATTTTTTATTTTTTTTCCAAATGGCTGCTCCAATTGGGTGTTTTCTTCTACCTTGTCTTCTAACTTACTGATTGGGCCCTTCGCTTCTTCCAATGTACATTTAATTCCTTCCATGGTATTTTTATTTCAGCTATGTCATTCTTTATTTCCTCCTGATTCTTATTCATGGTTTCTACTTCTTTATATTTTTATGCTGGTATAGTTCTCAGTAAGTTCCATAAAGTTCTCATTAAGTTGTTTGCAGTTCTCACTAAGTTGTTTGAGCACCCTTATAACCATTACTTTGAATTCTTTATCTGACAAATTGCTTGCCTCCATTTCATCTAGTTCCTTTTCTGGTGATTCCCCTTTCATTTTGGCATTGTTTCTTTGTCTCCCCATTTTTGTTGTCCCTTTGTATTGTTTCTATGTCTTAGATCAAACTGCTATGTCTCCTAGTCTTTACGGTGTGGTCTTATGTAGTAGATGTTTTGTGGAGTGGTCTTATGTAGTAGGTGCTGTCTCTTAGATCTCCTGAACTGGGTGCTCTAGGAATGCCCCTTGTTTGGGTTATTTCACTTCTCTTGTTGTATTTGGGTCTTGAATGTTGTTGTCCCATTTGTGGATGGAATATCCTCTAAGGCTGGCTGACTGAGGCTCACCCATGATCACATCAGAATAGAACAAAATAAAATAAAACAAAACAAGAAAGAAAAGAAACAGAACAGAAACATACACAAGACCCTCTACAACAACAAAACCACAAAAGAAGAGAGAATTAGGAAATAGAAAAGAGAGCAAGAATGAGAGAAGAAAAATTATGAGGAGAAAAAAAAGGGGGAGAAGAAAAAGGAATATGAAATGGGAGATAATGAATAAAGAAAATAAGAATAAAGATTAGGGGAAGGAAAACGGTATAATAGGAAAGAGGAAAAAAATTGAAAAGGAAAATAGAGGAGAAATCAGGAGAAAAAGGAAAAATAGAATAGGAAATGGGAAGAGAAAAATTAGATATGTAAAAGAAACAACAGAGACTAAAATAATAGAAAATCAATAAAACAGAGAAAGAAGATATATTTAAAAAGAGAAAAAAGGGAAGAAAAAAGAAAAAAAAGTGAAGTGGTGTTTGTCTCAGCAGTTTAGTGCCTCCTGGGAACTCCCTTTGGATCCTGCTCTACTGATGATTATGGCTAACTGTTCTGTCTGCTAATTCTGGGTCCCCAGGGAGGTACTTATTGTCAGAAACTGTCCTCCTTTGGCTTTCAGCAACCTGTTTGAAGCTCCAAGCAATCTACAGTTTCTGAGTGTCTCCACAGGATTTGGCTGCTGAGTGGGAGGGGCCAAGGTGCACTCTAAGGCCAGTTTGTGAGAAACACCAGACCCAGGGCTGGGTCAACAAACTTCCTCAGGTTCCCTAGGCTCTGCCTCTGTCCACCTTCACCTGCCAGCCAACTATCAATCTTAATCTTTCAAAAGTCTGTTTTGAAAGGGCTTTAGGTAGAATCGGGAGTATAGACCTCTGGGTCTCCTGTAAGGGGGAGGTGCTGTTCAGATTTCAGGGAAAGTGGTGTGTGTGTTTCCCTGTCCCAGTGCTACTCTGTGAGTGGCCCAGAATATTATTCTGCCCTCAGCTGGGTGGAGATCCTTGTATGCAGTCCAGTGGGATCAGCTGGATACTGGGAGTTTCTATTAGCTCTCCTGTGTGAGGAAGCACCAGTGAGGTTCCTGGGACAGCCACACCCCTAATTCAGTCACTGAGACTGCTTGGCCTCTGTTGCTGTCCCTCTGAAAAGGTCAAGATGCAGAGTGTGGTAGGCAGGGCTCCTAAGGGTGTGGTGGGCTGTATCACCTAGGGCAAGTTTTTGTGTTTGTTTTTTTTTTCCTTTTCCTGAGCGGTGGCTTCTGAGAGGGGCTGGTGCCTCTCAGGAAAATGGGCGTTTTGGTTAGGGGAGGGTATAATGACCAAATGCAGGAATCCAGGCTGTTGCTTTTCCACAGCTCTCTCCAATGCTTCCCACCCCAGCTTCTCCTTAGGTACCTAGAGTCCACACCAACCTCCCTCCACCAAAGCCTTGGGTGAGTAGCTGCAAACAAAAATAAACAACAACAAAACACAAAACTGAGGTTTTCTCTGAAACCAGCTCCAGTCTACCAGCTCTGGTCCCCTGGGCAGCCTTTCATAGTTGGATGTTACGTGGACCACTGGTTTCAGCTCTGGTGCTCTGGGCTATGGAGCCCACCTTGGGTTCTGGGCCTTGATCTTCTCAGGGAAAGAACCCTCCCATAGCTGAGAGATTCCTCTTCACTCTCAGCCTGCCACTGTGGAAGCTAGGTCAGCCCCTCTAGCAATTTCACTCTTCCTACTAGTTTCCAGGTGCCTTCTGTCCTTCCTTTACATAAGTCCCCTCCTCAGCTGGACCTCAGTTGGTATTTCAGGGTGAGTGTTCCCCAATTTAGTTTTATTTCCAGTCTGGCACTGGGAGGAGGTGCAAGAAAGGTCTGCCTATTCAGCCACCATTTTTTCCCCCTCCAGTTTCTACTGTTTTTAATCTTGCTTCCAGGTCACTTGGCCTACTGATCTGTTTGCCACCAGAACCATGTAGTTCAAATATTATCATGCATGTTGTTAAGGAGAAAAGAAAGAAAGCAAGAAAGAGAAAGAAGAGAAGGCAGCTATCGCAGACAGTGGCTGGTAAGGCAGGAGGTGAACAACAGGCCACCACTGCCCACAGTTGGGGCCATGGGATGGACTAAAGACTTTTACTGCCATGTGCTGATCAGAGAAAGTCTGTTATGCCAGAGCAAGTGCATTACTTTAAGATTTCTCTTTGGCATTTGGTGGATCCTAAGTATAACTGTTTGGTTTGATAATTAAGATAAATACCATAATTAACACTAAAATAATTATAAGCCACAAAATGGTAGCAGATTGCCCACAGAATTTCTCTGCAAACATGAGCAAGTAAAATAATGCTTTCCTGCTTTCAAGGGTGTTTTTCTTCTTTTTATTATCCCACATTCCTATAAGGTTTCGCTGTGTTTATTTGACTGATGAAACAATGAAGCTTTTAAACTTCTACACCAAGAAACAGAAAAGACACCATAAAAGAAACACATTATTATGGCCTTGAACATCTGTGCTGAAGGATACACAAGCTCAAAAATAGTTTTGCTTCATTTGGGACTAACAGACAAGGTTGCCATCTGGGAATTGAAACAAAGATATGAAACTTGGGCTGCTGCCCTCCCTGTTCCTGCACAGACTTTGCTTAACCCTTTGTGTGCCAGGCTCCATTTAAAGCCCTGGACTCTATGTCCACATGAAAGCATGGTCTTGTTCACTTTATCTCACCTTGGAGAAGGCACAGTCAAGACAGGCACACTTTCACCTAGGGACTCTACGTCCTGTAATTCTCAGGTTCCCTGTTATTAGTAAAGTGGATAACTCTTATTTATCTCACTGCAGTATTAAAAGAAGTAATGTTCTGTGAAATTATTCTAAGATGATGAAACTCAAATGATTTCCACCTGTTAGCTTCCTCCTATGGGGGTGGGGGGGAAACACGTGTGTGTGTATGCATGATTTCATATGACTGGGTCTAAATTGAAAAGAAAATCTTTATTTACACTGTGGTTCTTGCTATTTCCTATTCCAGAAGACTTAATACTGCTTAATTTACTTATAATTTTACAGTTGGCAGAACTTATGATAAAAAACAGAACTCTGGGTTAGGTTGGAAAGAACACACTTTTCTGGAGTTTTGGAACATGAAAAAGATTCAGGAATTCAACCAAAGCTTCATTCCTCTTTTAACATTATAACTAGAGGCCCGGTGCATGAAATTCATGCACGGGGGGGGGGGGTCCCTCAGCCCAGCCTGCATCCTCTCCCATAGCTGAGGTGGGGCCTAAACTGGTAGTTGGACATCCCTCTCGCAATCTGGGACCGCTGGCTCCTAACTGCTCACCTGCCTGATTGCCCCTAACTGCCTCTGCCTGCCAGCCTGATCACCCCTAATTGCCCTCCCCTGCCGGCCTGGTTGTCCCAAACTGCCCTCCCTGCCGGCCTGATCTCGCCTCCAACTTCCCTCTTCTGCTGGCCAATTTGGTTCTGATTGGCCGGTTTCTATGCCAGTGTCAAAAGTTCTGCCTCCTAGGCAGCCATTGGCTCTCTATAGCACCCAGATTTGTCTCTGATTAGTCAGTGTTTATGCCAGTCAGCGTCAGAAGCTCCGCCTTCTAGGCAGCCATTGGTTCTTCACAGCACCCACATTTGGTTCTGATTGGTTGGTTCCTATGCCAATCAATGTCAAAAGCTCCACCTCCTAGACAGCCATTGGTCCTTCACAGCACCCACATTTGGTTCCGATTGGTCGATTCCTATGCCAGTCAGCGTCAAAAGTTCCACCTCTTAGACAGCAATTGGTTCTTCACAGCACCCACATTTGCTTCTGATTGGTCAGTTCCTATGCCAATCAACGTCAAAAGCTCCGCCTCCTAGGCAGCCATTGGTTCTTCACAGCACCCACATTTGGTTCAGATTGGTTGGTTCCTATGCCAGTCAGCATCTCCAGGCCTATCTCTGGGCCTGATCAGAGAGGCGGGGCTTAACAGCAGCCCCCATGGAGGCCGGGAGAGAAAGAAAAGCCTGGCTGCTGGTAAAGCTCAGAAAGAAAGAGGGAGAGAAAGAGAGAGGCAAGTACTGATCAACAGCTGCCACTGAAGCTGTAGATTAGACCCTGCCTCTCTCTCTGGGTCTCAGCCCCCTGGGCAGTCAATGCTGGGTCAACAAGCTGCAGCTGGGCAGTCAGTGCTGGGTCGCCATGGCAACCCAGTGCTGACTGAAGGACTTCCGGGTTGGTCAGCCTTTGGTTGTGATGGGTCATTACAACCCTGGCCTTTTATATATTAGATTCTTATTTGTACATAAAAAAACTAGGGCACGGGAAAGTTAAGTAACTTGTCTGAAAGTTAGGTGTTAGGACCAGGACTCAAAATCTAGCCCTCTTCACAGTGAAAATTAAATTAGGTAATCCCAGAAAAAACAATCAAGTTGATATTGGTTTGCATTAGTCTTGGGAAGATCAAATGAGGTAGTTATGAGAAAGTGTCCTTTCAGTGATAATTTGTTTTAGAAGTTAGAAGCTCCCCCCTGATTTTATTTTTCATATCTTTATCTGTGTCTCCATGGCCTAAAAAGAATAGAAATCATTTATGATGAAGTAAAATTTATGGTACAATGTAAAATCTTAAGTTAACCTCTTCCAAATCTGTGTTTTGCCTGAGTTTAGAAAAAAAAAATTAACCAGATGCTATTCTGCAATCTTCTTTGACATCACACAGAGCAAGCAAACATAAATATTATATTAATAATATAATGAATAATTAAATAAGTTAAATGTATTTCAATTAAATTAAATTAATTAAACTAATAATTATTGAGAAAAGGGTGGAAAGCCTGGTTCTTCAAAGTGTGTACATTTATTGTATCAGCGAAATATAATTGTGTTTAAGTAATCACCTTGCTTCATTCCTTGCTTCCCTGAAGTTTATGCTCAATAGCAGCCAGAAGATTTAAAACTTCAGTCAGTCATGTCATTCCTGTAGTTCACATTTTCCATCTCCCCAAGAGTAAAGTTCAGGTCTTTACAGTGGCCTACAAGCCCTACTCAGTCTACACCCTCCCCACAAGTCCATCCTCTCCACTCACTGGGCTGCAGCCTCTGCTAAGTGGGTTGCTCCCTATAGCTACAGCTTTCTCCCTCCTCCCTTCCTTTAGGGCCCTGTCCTAGGCTCACCTTATTTAGGCCTTCTCTGACCACCTTATTTTAAATAAACCCCTATTCTGAAGCATTAGAATGTCAGCTCCTTGAGGACTGGGAATTTAGTCTGTGTTTGTCCCTGTGGGTTCCTCAGTGCCCACATCAGTGCTCACAGTAGGCATCTATATATATAAAAGCCTAAGTGACCATTTGACTGTTCAACTGGTAGCTATGATGCACACTGACCACCAGGGGGCAGATGCTCAATGCACAGGCATGGAAACATGGAACAGACTGATGAATCTCAGAGGGAAGGGGGTAGGAGGGAGAGCAGGAAGAGATTAACCCAAGATCTTATATGCATATTATAGGCCTGGTGCACGGATTTGTGCACTGGTGGGGGTCCCTTGGCCTGGCCTGCAGGGATCGGGCTAAAACCGGCAGTCCGACACCACCCAAGGGGTCCTGGATTGCAAGAGGGCACAGGCCAAGCCAAGGGACCCCACCAGTGCTGGGCCTCTAGTTCAATATATTGATCAATGAATGAAAGGACAAACTCATCTGCAGGTAATTTACAACATGGGAGAAATGTCTCTATGATACATTTTGCTGAGATCTAGGCTAACATTAGACACTCCGAACATATTCCCTGACATGTCTCCTGAGTTAAACAGCCCAATACAAACTTAAAAAGTAATTTTTCTCATTTTGAAGAAAAGCATGCTTCCTATGAACACTACAAACCTTCCCAGAAATGACTGCTTTTCAATTACATTTTCTTAAGTTTGATACTGAAGATCTTGCAGAAAATAATTTAAAGACAAAATTCACCTTCCATCCATCTCTATGATCTGCACTCATTTTGTTTCTTGTAATTGCTGCCTTCTCTATGCATAGCTTCACCATGTATAAAATACATCTACTTCAGTCTTCAAACACAGTTTTGGGGTATAAAAGAATTTTTCTGAAGGCCTGAGAGTTAGCTGAAAGATTGTGGCACCTCACAATGTAGAAGACATTACTTAAAAATTAGGCATGGCCAGTAAAGCATAGGAAAAATAGTCAATAATAATTGTGATAACTATGTATGGTGCCAGTTGGGGTGCTGGAAATATCGAGGGGAACACTATGTAAAGTATATGATGTCTAACCACTAAGCTGTACACCTGAAACAAATACATAATAATAAAATTTTAAGTTTAAAAAAAGACAAAATTCAGCATTTAATGGGTACACAGACAAATCACTGTTCATTTGTAAAAGTCCACAACTTAATGATACAGGCCTGCTGGATTACATATTTTTAAATAAATTGTATTTAATCTAACATTCATTTAATTTAGTGATGCCCTTTAACAAACCACAACCTGTTTCTTCATGAGTAAATATTTAAACCAGCTCATTGACTTTAAATGTCTAAAAGAGACTGAAGATAAAGGCAGAGAAGTTAGATTTATAGCTGACGAGGTAATAATCAACTGCTGCTATTCTCAAAGCCTCTGGCCTGTCATCGGCAACTCAGGATGCCCCTGCCTCCCAGACCACCACAAACCAACAAGAACTCTCCAAAGCACCCCAGATTCAAGGCACAGGGCCACTGATTCAGTCAGCACTTATACTTTTCTTCACTTGGAACAAAGTTAA
The DNA here is from genome assembly GCF_027574615.1 of Eptesicus fuscus. Classification (NCBI taxonomy): domain Eukaryota; kingdom Metazoa; phylum Chordata; class Mammalia; order Chiroptera; family Vespertilionidae; genus Eptesicus; species Eptesicus fuscus. Next base: position 8,011,752 of record NC_072480.1, on the reverse strand, counting down.
TGGCTTACCAATATTTAACAGTTTTATATTGGGAGAAAAGGATGAATGTACAGAACAAGAGTTTAAGAAACTTCTAAGAATTTTTTATTTCTATAACTTTAATGAAACTAGTGCTAAGTAAAGATAAATATTTGAAATCAGTAATCATCCAACACAGTTGCATTTATAGCACATATTTTTTTTCTAAAGGGGCTATGGCATTTAAACTGCCCAGCTATTTTTTTTAACATTCTTGGAAAATGAGGACCTTGCTGTAATAAATTTTCAGATAACAGTTGTTTGCCTTAATAAGCAAATAAACTTTTAAAAGGATTATGCTTGAAGTAAATCATTCTAAAATAAATAGTTTTCTTAACAAATTTGTAATCTGATCATCCCCCAACCCTTTTTCATGTCCAGAATAATAATGAGAACTATAATTATTGTATTGAGTGGTATTAGAGAGAAAACTTTAGGGGTCGATCATTAGGCTGTATGGGTCTGTTTGCTCTACACTCAATGGCACAAAATTATAGTGTATTTGAAGTACTTATGGCTTGCTTTTTGTTGTGTTTTGACTCCTCCCTGCTGTACTGCAGTCTAGCTTTTCACTTCTTACTGCATCCATTTCTCTGCCTTTATTAGCTTCTTCCCACTCTTCTCCTTTCCTTCACCAGGGTTGTTTGGTTTGGCAGAACAAGGCTTGCAATAAAAATAAAAGGATTCCATGGGAGGGCTCAATGGCATTCAGTAAAGTGCTCCAATGCCTGGATTCTGCAACAAGATCTGTTTCTTTGGTTTCCACAGAAGCTGCCTCTGATTACTACCAGTGTTACTTTAAAGTTGTTTTTCAATAAAATCATGAAATTACAGATTATTGACAAAAAGAAAGGATGATATAAAAGACATGCAGGGAGCAATGGGCAGTGGGAAAAAGAGAAGAGCAATAGTACCCTAAACCAACAAATAAATTAGTGAAAACAAAGGGAATCTTTGCTTCAAATGTTGGCTTTTCGATTTGTCTGCCATAAACCTTGGGCTGTTTGGGCTGTTTTACCAAGTTCTCTTTGATCTCACTGTCCTCCTGTTCCCCACCCTGAAAGTCTAACAGGAAAGAACTCCATTGTTAAGACTTCTCTTTAGGAAGCTCCCTATCTCTACTGACTTAACCATTTGCTCAGGACGCTCAGCAGCACTCATCTTTTCCCCCAAACCATCCCCAAAGCAGGCTCTATCCGCACAAGACCTAGCCGGACAATGAATGAGGAGTCTTGGCCTGAGGACCACAGACTATTGAAAACCTTCAGTAAACTGAACCCTTAACTAGTTCATACTGGCTTTGTGGACCCATCTTTATCCTGCAGAGGATCTAATAAGTCCTCTGGAAAGCCAGGCCACTAAATATCAGCAAACTCAGAAGAACTCTGCTGCAGAAGCAAAAGAACATACATAGATACAATAAAAATCACATAATTTTTCCAAAACAAATGTGAAATATTTTTGAATTTCATGCATCTCTTCTGCATGCCATTATATAGGCATTCACTGTGATTAGATTCATTAAGTGTTTAAATACCCCAGAATGCAGAGTACTACCTGCTGGGAGGATGCCAGGAATTGGTTTCTTCACTTCAGGAATCTAGTTGGTTAAATCATTCAGGTAAAGCTAAGTCAACTTGTAATTCACCTCCCCCTTCTCTTCCTCCTCCTTCTCACCTCCTCTACCCCTCCTTTAAAACTGGAAAACTCATATTGGTATTTATTTCAAACACTCCCAATTTATTTCCTTTTAGATTTTTTTTAAAGAGGCATTTACAAGGTACCTTTACTTTAAAATTATTTAACATTGCCTGTCAAGAGACAAAAACAGTAATACCTCTGTACACATACACACATTGTATCAATTCATTAGTGAGTAAATAGGAAAGGCCCCTACAGAGATGTGAAGAGCAGCAATGTGGGTAACAGGAGCCTTAAAACCCGTCATCCAAACACCTGCCTGGTACTTTACTCAATAAATAATTATTAAATACTTAAAATATAAAAACATTTTAATACTTTAAGTAATGTGATTTATTACTTGTTGATACAGAGACCTGCTGTTTCTTGAGTTTTAAGCCATGGAAAGTTCCTAAATAGTTTCAGGTCAACAGAGCTGCTTTTCTCCCCCACCCTCACCCCTACCCCCACAACAGCCACTTATCTGATCGCTTATCTCTTTGTAATCACATGGCTTGTTTTACAAAGCCCCCAAGAACAAAGCAAACATCTAGGTTAAACACACTTAAATAAAGCTGGACTTCGGTGAAAACAGCTTTGAATTTTTTCAAAACCATTTGTTCCAACCAGTGTTTGTTCCACATTAAGTAAACACTGCTAAAAGAAATCAGACAAAATCTGCATTTCTTATCAGACACAGGGCAGAATGTAGTTCTAAAATTTTTTGTGTGTTTTTCTCCATTTCTTTTAATGCTCTGAATGGGCACATGTTACTAGGAAGTGAGGCTCAAAGAGGAATAAAGCATGAAGCAAGGGTTTCTATGGAAAGGGTCCCTTTATTCACCTACAAATTCCAATGATGTCACTGATCGACCCTGGGCTCCATGACCAACCAGTCATTCTCATAAATTAACACTATTAGTGACTGGCAAAGAGGTTATGGGTGACCTAATCAATTAAATGCACATATCCATCATTATCTGGAAGGTTGGGGAGCTTAAATCCCATGCTCTTTGGGCATGGGGCATGAGGCCTTGGGCAATGGGGCAAAGAGAAAAGAGATCAGCCTAAGTAGTCTAGCCATTCAAGTGACAAACACAAAAATCCACTGCAGCCTCTTTCCAGGTATTTTCCATCGCTCACCCACTTCTGGAGGTGAAAGACCAGCAAGACAAACATCAAACCAACTGCATCATGAGATCCTCCCCGTATGGGACCAATCTCAACTGCCATACCTTCCACAGAGCATGCCTGGTCAGGGCAGGCCAAGGTACAGATGCAGCCATTATTTGTAAAAGAGCAAGCCAGCAGGCAGATAGTTGTTACTGAGTTCACTCTGTGGCAGGTATGCTTCTGGACACTATCTCATATAGTTCAGTCTAAGATCTGCTAACAAAGAGTAAATGGAAGTTCAAAGTAGTGAGATGATTTGCCCAAGGTTACACCATCCGTAGAAGGCTGAGCCTAAATGTGAATCCAAAACCTGCAGCAATAGGTCTCATACTGTGTTCTGCTCTACTCTACTGACTCTGATAGATGCCACATTTTTGAGGCCTTCTTAAGTGGGGCAATATAAATCATGATGGATAGAAACTTCTTTCTTGTTTTCAAAATCACTTTACAAGGAATACAGGTATGCCCTACAAAGAGAGAAACCTACATTTAGACACTTTATTACAAATTTCAGCTGTAGAGAACCTATTAGTTATCTGATGGCTGAAATTCTGGCAATCTCCTATTATGCCATTTCCTGTTGAGTAGGGCACTTATACACGCAGTGCTAGCTCACTGGTCTTCTTTGAACCACTGCCTCTGTTGAATACCAAATCTCTCTGGGCAATTACTCGGTTATTTTTCAAGACAACAAGTCCCCCCAAATGCCAGGAGATAAGATCTCAAAACCCAAGAAGCATTGCAGGATAGAGGGAGCAAGGAAGGGAGCCAACAGATTGGAGACCCTGCTCATTGCCAGACACTATGTCAGGTGACTTACATATATTGACTATTCAGTACTTACAACAACCTTCATAGGTAGGTAATCCCATTTTACAGGGACAAAACCTTGCCCTAGGAGAGTTAAGTAAGTCACTTGGCCAAAGGTACACCAGTCGTAGACAAGTATGGACTTGGGGTGGCACCCTGGAAAGTTGACAGATACATGAGAAGTTTTCAATCTTGTGTGACTTTGGTTTGCTTCAGGTATTATAGCAATACCAAAAAAAGAATTACATTAATTTAAAATTATTCTTGTGTTATTAGCACAGTCATCCCTTTTAAAAACTTGTTTGTAGCTTACTATATATTTAGGAAGCAACTTATGCATATGCTGGGGCTGTTTCAGAGGTGGCCTGAGTCATCCCCACAGAAGCCCCTTAAGTTATCATATGAGGATCACACAATGTACTACTATGACCACAGACTTCAGCTGGACCCTTGTTACCAGGAAACTCGCTATTTTCTCTAATCAACCTGCCTCCCACTATCTGTAATGAGAACCTCAAACACCTGTGCTCTTCCAGCCTCTGAGCTCCTTGCCTCAGAGGAACAGGGTATCCTCTCTGTCACACACACAGAAGCAGGGTATAGGAACCTCTCAGCCTCATCACTGAATGACAAGCTCATGCTTATCTTCCCCCACCCGCTCCTTCCCAGATTATGGAAGAGATCTCTTCCTCCTCCCAGATAAGGCCAAGGGAACATTTTAGCTTCAGGATCCTTCTCCAACAAACCTTATGTGCCTGGTTATTCTTTTGTTCTCTCAATATGAAAACATGCAGATGTGTCTACACCTAGAAAACTAAATAAAACAAAATCCCTCCCTTGTCTGCATATTCCATTGTCACCTTCACAGGCAAACATCTCAGAGTTGTCTATAATGGTCTCCATTCTCTGCTTACATTAACTTTTTGTTTCATTTTAATGTGACTGCATTTTCATTACTCATTAAAATGGTTCTTGTCAATGTCATCAAAGACCTCCAAGGTGAAAAGAGCATTTCCAGTGTCAACAGACTCAACTTGCATACAGCATCCACCAGTATGCTCCAGGCCACCATACTCCCCTGGTTTCCCCAGACTTCTCTGGACCCTCTGTTTAGTCGCCTTTTCAGGATCATCCTCCTCTAGCTGATCTTTTAAATCACAGCTCAAAGCCTTCCCTAATGCTCCTACGTCATTACCCATTATTCACACTTAGAGTACCCTGGATCCTTACAAAAAAGGGACTAAGCAGTCACAATTTTGCCTCTACATGTGCTGTATCTCAATATTGTTTAACTCTGAGTAGTTATTTCACAACTCCTCCACTATGCTATACCCTCCCTGAAGAAAAGAACTGGGGTCTATCTGTCCTTCACTGTGTGCCTGGCACTTAAATGTTTGTTCAACAGGTAAACGGAAAAGATTCTGCCTCACAGGACAATGGTTTTTAATTAGACCAATCAGATTTTGTCCTTCAGGAGCTGAAAGAGGGAAGTCCAGACAAATTCAGTCTGGTGAAAGTATGAAGGAAAACCAGGAGGTATAAAGAGAGGCCTGCAGACTGAGCAAGTGGCTGTGTAGAGCTAATGCAGGGCTCAGAGTCTCAGGCTGCAGGGGACCATGGTCTCCAGACTCTATGGCTGCCTGAGGTTTCAAGCAAGGGCTACCCCTGGGTTCTAGAAAGTTCCTGCTTCTCTCAGTACTGCCTGTGTCCTTTACTCGAGGTAGCTTGAGTGCCATAACTGTCTTATAGCTAACTAGGAGTCTAAATAATATAGGAGCTCCTCATGGGGGTAAAAAAACAAACAAACAAAAAAACACCGAAGAAGCAGTTTTTGTGTGAATAAGTTGAAAAGCCCAAAGTAGGAGAAATGAAAACATAAGGCGCCTTACATAATTTCCCCCCAAAACGTGAAGATCTCTTTTGAGGAGATTAGTTGTGTTCTGGAATGATTCCCAAGAACTGTGCCAAAAGCAGCAAACTTTCCTTTACAGAACTTAATAAGGATTAACACTCACTAAAGACCACCAGACTCTTGTTTCATGATTCAAAAAAGTATTAGCTGTGCACACTACATCTCTGACTTTGAAAAATAATTTATGTTTCTTTGCTTTCTAAAACGTTTCATATATGGAGAAATATGTCTATAATATAATTTAAGCTAGTTAATTTTCTTTTCAAATTATAACTTAAGTAGGGATTTACAAGACATTAAAAGTTAAATGTGAAATCTACATTTGAAGGCTAATTTATGATGTCCAAACATAGTCAGATCCCTGAAAGCAAAAAATTCCAGTGCCTCAGACTTATGAGTAGATTATTAAACAGAAAAAATTAACCCAGAACTTTCCAACTTTAAATTGATTAATACCAATTTCTTTACTAAATCTTTTCACGGTAGTTTGGGATGAAGATCATAATCTTTGCCTTCTGGACAAAATGATGGCTGAGCTGACCCACCGGCAAGACCAAGTTGCTACCCCATTTTAATTGGCAAGAGAACATGTCATTTTATAGGTTGTGTAGCATAAAAAGGCTCTTTCAAGATCTTCTCTATGTTAGATTTTTAGAGTTTTCATTAATTATGAAACAAACAATATAAGAAGAAGTCAACATGAAGCAGTTACATCAGCCAACAGAGGACAGATTAGATAGTTTGGTTTTTCTTAGGGAGACAGTAGAGTGTGGTGGAACAAACATACCACTTAGAGTTAGACAGACTTAGGTTTGAATACTGTCTCTGCCAATTACCAGCCAGCAATGAAAAGTTATTAACATCTCTGGACCTGGTGTCTTCCAAATGTGGGCTGATGATGTGGTATTGAGTAAAACAAATTGTTTCCCAATGATGACTAATACATAACAGACATTCATGATTACATTCATTAATTGCAATGAATCATTTGGTGAATATTTGGATGTTATAAAAATGAGGGTCAAAATACATTTCTTTAAAAGTCAGAGTCCGCATTTTTTCTTTTTTCAGCTTTTCTATCACTTCAAAGGAAGAATAAAAAGTAATGTATTTGATAAAGGGCATAATAATATTATGGACTATAAAATACAAAAGTCCATGAACTGGGGGGAAACACAAGTGCTATGTGACCTTACCAAATAATGCAATGACTTTCAATTAGTTCAGAGGAGACTTTTGTCACAGAAAGAAGAGGAAATCCCATGCATTGAAAATTATATCAAAACAACCCCTAAATATAAACATTGATTTTACCAATGCTCCCCAGAAAGGTATGAGCAACCTACGCTTGGGATAAAAGCCCTCCTGCCTCCTCTGCCTAAACCTGCTATTTCTTGTGTACAGTGAAACACAGTTCACTACAGCCCTGCTTAGCAAAGACAAGCATGAGCTGAGCCACCTGCTGATTTCTTTCCTGGCCCAACACCTGTTGGTTTTCATTGGCCAGATTTGTACTTAGGATTCCCATTCAAAAATCAATGCAAGTTCATAAAACTTGTAACAAATATCTTTCATATCTAAAGGAAAAGTATGGTCAAAAAGATTAATTAATATTAATATAAATATAAAAAGGCACAATTTGCAGTTATATTCCCAGTACACAGTGAGTTTCTCTTCTTATTTATTAAATGAGAAAAGTAAAGAAATGAATGAAGTGAACTAAGATTCCATTTAACAATACATTAATTAGGGCAGGCAATTTCATGGAAAGGAATGTGTCTGGAATGGAAGACACCACATGACAGTGCCTGGGGACTAAGATGGGAAAACACAGGAATTAATGGGGCCATGGCACAAAAACATTATGCATTAGGATTTAGACCACCTAGTTCATTGGAGTTGCATGATATATATAATACTAGTATATATATATATATATATATATATATATATATATATATATACACACACACACACACACACACACACACACACACACACACACATATGAAAAGATAAGAGTTTGAATGGAGTACAGCAGCCACAAAATATCTGTATTTCACTTTGAGATTCAAATCAATGGACATAGTTTTCTGGCTGAGGCACACAACAAAAGAGCTTTATGTCCTGCTGAAAGCTTGATAAAGGAGTGCCCACTATAAGCCCCACAGGAGAGAGAGATTTTGCTCCATTTGCCAATGGAACAAAGGTGGTTGTTTTTTTTAAAGGCCAAGAGCCCTTTTGCTGTGTTTGTATGGAGTTCACTCACAGTGTGGTTCATAAGGAGGAGGAGGGTCCCCACAAGGTACACACTCCATGTCTTGAAAACCAACAAGTTTTGTCTTCCTATAAAACCTAGAGGAAAAAAGGAAAATAATCCTTGTTAGCTCTTTTATCTAAGCTCACAGTTGCAGTGAACAGATTACATAAATTACTGGCAGTCTCCATTACCAATTCTATTGTTAAAAAAAAAAAAAAGCTCTCAAAGTCTTAAATATAGTACTATCTTAGACAGACATCCTTAGAAAGACCTCTGAGCGTGCAGTGAATACTTAAGAAAGGCCAACTCCACTAAACATAACTTTGTAGATTTTACTTAATCTCACATTTTCTATATTGGGGGAGTGGGTGCTGGTGAGGGAATATGAAATCAATTTAAATGATAAAATGCCTTATAAATAAAGTACTAGTTTTTAACATTTGAAAATCAAAGACCAAAGAATCCAGCAAACCATAAAAGCAATAGAAAAATGTAGTGAGGTGCTTATATAATTTTGATATGGGGACATCTTTCTAGGCATGACAAGATTAATTAATATTAATATAAATGGAAAATGACCCAGGAGCCAGGAAGGAAGAGATTAATAGCTTTCAGCTTTGAAAACACACACACACACACACACACACACACACACACACACACACACACAGAATATTAAAGATAACTGAAGAGCAAAAACCAAGTATCATTAACCTAGTTAATGGGCAAAAGAAAATTGAAAAATAGTTCTGATCACAGCATTTTCTATAACTTAAGTTTGTAACATTAAACTTAAAAATCATTAAGGTGAAAGGAAAAAACAGGCAAAGAACATTAATTCCCAAAAGACTAACATTTCATAATTTTTAGTTTTCATAATTAAAACTAAAAAGAATGATGCCATTGATTTTTAAATTTAACATTGAAATATTTAACCTCATCATTATTCAAGTAACTATTTCATAACTATTGCAATGAAAATACACCGTTTTTACTTAGAAAATTGAGGAAGTGTTGATGTAAGGCTAGGTAAATAGGCACATGTATATATTGCCAGTGGGAATAGAAATTGCCACTTGCAGGAGGGCAATTTAGCAATACAGCATCAGAATTCAAATAGTTTATTTACATCCTTTACCCAATAATTTCATTTTGTGAAATGTATCCAAAAGAACACGAATCCGTGCACTGGCCTCTAGTTGTTAATAAAAGAAAAGAAGCCAATTAGGCACAATCCCAACATCCAACATTAGATATGACCAACGACGATGGAACCAAGGCAAAAGAATAAAAGGTGTACTTCAGAAACAATGATGCAGATCTACCATCCATAATTTTTTAATTCATAACGTATCATTAAGTGAAAAAAGAAGTGTGAATATTATAATTCCATTTTATACAAACACACTTTGGTATAGATTCTTTCAGACTATTTACCAATGCAGCTAACAACATTTATATGTATATATTAGCAGTGAAAAAAAATTATATATTGAATATTAACAGTGATTATTTCTTGATGGTGAGAATTCAAGCAATTTTCTTTTCTATAGAAAACTTTCAACTTTTCTATGACAAAAACAGAGGTTTGGAGAATAAATTTACAGATCAAGTATATAGAGGACAGGTAGATGCAATTATTTTGTAAAATTGGATAATGTAGTAACAAACCTGTATAATTTATGATTGAAATGAAATTTACATTTTAAAACTAAGTAAATTATCTCAAATGCCCAATAACTTCCTTATTTGCTCATCATTGCGTTTTCAGTTGACTATGAACATCTGTCCAAATGATTGTAATATAATGAATTCTCACCAAATTTTAATTAAAGATATTTATTTTGGAATTTATAAAGTCAAAATCAAAGAACAAAGTTGGAAGATTCACACTTCCTTATATAAAAATATTACAAAGTATATTAATCAAAGCAGTGTGGTACTGGCATAAAGAGAGACATGTAGACCAATGAACAGAAAAGAGAGCCTAAAAATAACCCCCCATGTATATGGTCAAATGATCTTTGACCAGGGAACAAAGACCACTTAATGGGGATAGGACAGTCCCTTCAACAAATAGTGCTGGGAAAACTGGATCTCCACATGCAAAATAATAAAGCTGGCTCCTTATCTTAGCTGATATACAAAAATTAATTCAAAATAAATTAAATAAAAGACCCCAAAGTATAAAACTCGTGGAAGAAAACAGGAGAAAAGCTTAATGACATCGAATTTGGCAATAATTTCTTAGATATGACACCCAAGGTCAATCAAAAGGCACATATGAAACAGGCAGCAAAAATAAAAATGCAAGGGGACTATATCAAACTTAAAACTTGTGCATAAAATGATACAATCAATGTATACTTACACCCAAACTCATTGAGTTGTATACTAACACACTAAATACCTTAATAAAATGGTTAAAAAGTAAGTCACACTAAAATTAGTTTTAAATTATAATAAAATAATGATTCCTTCTAAGATTAAAATATACGATCAACAGTAAAGGGCAATCTACAATATGGGAGAAAATATTTGCAAATCATATTCTAAGCTAGATGAGCACTCTTATTTTTTTAAATATATTATTATTGATTTCAGAGAGGAAGAGAGAGGGAGAGAGAAATAGAAACATCAATGATGAGAGAGAATCATTGATAGGCTGCCTCCTGCACACCCCACACTTGGGATTGAGCTCACAAACCGGGCATGTGCCCTGACTGGGAATTGAACCGTGACCTCTTGGTTCATAGGTCAACACGCAACCACTGAGCATGCCAGCCGGACGAGATGAGCACTTTTAAAACACTTGGGAAACTTGAGTAAAAGTCACTATGTGATTATTACCTGCCTCATACATTCATGCTCACTTAGAAAAAGATGTAATTTTGAACTAATCATATAAGTAAACTGTGAAAAATCATTCAAATATCTACTCATTTCTGACTTTCCTGCATCTACTAGTAAGCACTTAAAGAATGAGCAAACACTGTAGAAACTAAAAACCATGGGTTCAGATGACAACAGAGGTTAAGCATGGGAAGCACATTGGATGGGAGCTCCTGGGGAGACCATACCCTCTCCCACACTGCAGCAGCATACTTCCTTCTTTATGAAAACCTAGTCCTTGAACCCTGTGCTTTCCCCAGCTCTCTCTGGGCACTGCCTACCTCAGCCCTCAGCCCTCAAGTCAGGCATATGGTGGGCATTCTCTCCTGTGGACCTTTTCTTCTGCCTGCCCTCCAGAAGAAGACAGCAGACATACACAGACATGTTTTTATCAAAATTGTAGAAAGGAATAATAAAGATGTGTCAGATATTCAGTGTGTGCTCCTCAAATAGATTTGCACAAGGTCAAAATTCTGGGTAATGATATTAATAGGTATCAATGTGTCTGAGATTTTAGACCATTACTTTTTTATTAAATAACAGATTTATTGAAATATTTTACAAACCATAGAATCCATCGAGTTAAAACACATAATTAAATGGTCTTAATATATTCATGGATTTGTGTAACCGTCAGGTACAATCCATTTTAAAACATTTTCATCGTGCCAAAAAAAACCTCCGTACCCCACCCCCATTTTCCTGACACCCCACCACCACCACCACCACAACCACACCACCAACCCTAGACAACTACTAGCGTATTTTCTGTCTTTATAAATTTGCCTGTTCTGGATATTTCATGCAATGGGATCATACAATAGGTGGTCTTTCGTAAGTGGCTTCTTTCATTTAACATTGCTTTCTAGGTTCATCCATTTTGTGGCATGTATCAATAATTCATTCCTTTTTATTGCTGAGTAAAATTCAAATGTTTGAATACACTCCATTTTGCTTATCCATTCATCAGTTGAGGGACATTTGGGTTGTTTCCACTTTTGACTATTATGCATAATGCTGCTATGAACATTTGTGTGCGTGTTTTTTCATGGATGTATTTTCAATTATCTTGGTTACATATCTAAGAGCAGAATTGCTGGGTCACATGGTAATTATGTTTAACTTGTTGAGGAACTGCCACACTTTTGCAAAGTGGCTGCACCATTTTACATTCCCTTCAACAGTGTATGAAGGTTCCAATTTTTCTGTTTCCTCACCAACACTTGTTATAGTCTGTATTTTTGGTAATAGCCATCCTAGTGGGTGTGAAGTATGCAGTTTTAATTTGAATGTCCCTGATTGCTAATAATGTTGAGCATTTTTTCATGTGTTTATTGACCATTTGCATATCTTCTTTTGAGAAAAGTGTAACCAAATCCTTTGCCCATATTTTAATTTGCTTATTTGCATTTTTATTATTGAGTTGTAAGAGTTCTTTATATATTCTAGATAAGAAAGTCCCTTATTACATACATAATTTACAAATAGTTTCTCTAATTCTGTGGGTTGTCTTTTTATTTTCTTGACAGTATCTATTGAAGCACAAAAAAATTTAAATTTAATTAAGTTCAATATAGCTATTTTTTTATTTGGTTGCTTATGCTTTTGGTGTTAGACCACTACTTTTTACAACAGTTTCGGTGTGAGTCATTGCATAAGGCCATGCTTGAGCCACAGGCTATTTCCTGCTTCTGCCTTTCAGGTCCAGAACATTTTTTCCTCCTCTGGCTTCAACAAGGGCCCCAGAGCTATCACCATGCCATTTGATCAAAACCATCCCAATTTTGTGGGTATGTTCTGGCCAAGTCCAGCGAAAGTCCTTCCTCTGCAGTGAGTTAGAGCATGGCTTGTTGCAGTAGATTCCTGGATGTGGCTCCAAGCTCCACTACATACTGGCTAAGTGATATTGCCTGAAGAAACTTCAGCCTTGATAAGGCTCACTTTCTTCATGTTTAAGACACTGTGAACATTATAGTACATCACTCATGTACTTAACCAAGTGGCTGGCACATCTATAATAATAAAAGCATAATATGCTAATTAGACTGGACAGCCGAACGACCTTCCAGATGTCCTTCCGGACAAAGCCGGGGCTGCGAGGGCTGAGCAAGCCACCATGGCTACGAGGGCCAAGCCCCTTGCACGAATTTCGTGCATCGGGCCTCTAGTTACAAATAATTAATGTTTGCTTCTCCTGTAATGCTGCTGTTGCTGATTGTTTTATCTCTGCAACAAAGCCTGTTTTCCACAGCTCCAGGAATTCTGGGTTCCATCTTTGGTTGGTAACAAGGCTGCACTCTACTCCCATCAAAGTATTCTGATATTATGCTTTGTCTCTTCCTTTTTACTTGGTGGGTAATGCCTATCATTCCTTCACAGATCATCACCCATGCCTCCCTAAGTCCCACTCTTCATACGGAGTTTATCCCCCAACTGCCTATTTTATCTGGCACAGCTACCCAATGCTTACCCAGAAACACTTAAAACTTAAAATGCCTCCTCCTGGGCTTTGCCTCTCCACCTGGCCCAGGTCTAGTTCTCCTTTCCTTCCATGACCTGGGTTCATTTTCAACATTTAAGGTTTTCACTATTCATATGTGTCCGCTCCCTTCCACCCTCTCTTTTTCTACTCAACTTTCTTCCTCCTGAAGATACCCTGGTCTCTTTGCAGCTTCTTAAAAATACCAGTTTCATGTCCACCTTGGGGGCGTGTCTCTAGCGGTTCCCTGTATCTACAGTGCTCTTCCCCACATATCTGCTCTGCTAATTGCTTCAAGTCTTTGCTCAGATCTCCCCTTTTCAGTAATGCCTACTACTGCAACTTATCTATCCATTCCATGAGGTATACCTAATCCCCCTTAGCTGCTCTAGGTTTTTTTTTTCCCCCCACAGAAATCATCATCTTCTGTCTTTCTGCATAATTTACTTCTTTAATATTTACTGCTTAGATATTTTAAAAAACCTTATCAGGACATAATTAGCTAGTTTATTAATATTAATATTAATATTAATAATAGGAAGAGAGCAAAGGGGAGCCCAGACATTATAAGCATGGTCATCTAGGCATCTTCATCAGGAACCTACAGCTTCACACTCCCCAGGGAACTACCGGTGGAAGGGATGAACAAAGAGGGGGGTAGAGTGAAGGGGCGGGGGGAGTACTTGCCTGTCAGTCTAACCTGGAGAAGAGTCAATTGACTAGTGGGGTGGACCCCAAAGCAAGCCCATGAGATTTGGGGAATACATAATCCCCAGAGCTCCCTCTCTCTTGTTCTCCTTTGCTCTTGGCTCTCTAGCTCCGTGGCCCATGCTCAGTAGTGTGCTTTCCTGTTCTCTCTCAGAGCCATGTGACCTTAAGCAGCCACATGGCCCATGGCCATGCAGAACCCATACACAATGGACTGCAGCTGGGAACACAGGCTAAGCTAGCCCGATGCTGAACTGGACTGGACTTTAATATAAAACAGAAATTCTGGGCAGTGGCCTTAATTCTGGCCCTGCTGAATACAAAATTGGACTTCTTACATGGTGAGAGGTACAGAGATGGGACCTTGGATGGGAACCCCCTTAATTTCACATCATCAGCAAAGCTTTACGCAAAACCCCATCCTCCTGTGGGGGCCTCAAAAAATTCTTTTCCCTGAGGCACCCCAAGAATGCCACTTCCACTGATAACAGCTTTATTTAAAGCAATGTCTCATGGCTGCTAGACAAATACAGTCAAACCTTGGTTCTCAAACGTCTCCCACCTGGAACAGTTTGGTTCTCAACTAAGCTGTTCACAGAAAAAATGTCTCGATTGTAGATCAAAACTTCCATTTTGGACTTGAAAACACTTTCATGCTGATACCTCAGAATGACAAAAAGCATCTCTCCGGTAACAAACAAAGGAGAGAATGCTTTAGTTGCTGACAATTTTAAAACTTAAAGAGGCCATCAAGAGTGCTAATGTTGCCCTAGCTGGTTTGGCTTGGTGGATAGTGTCGGCCTGTGGACTGTAGGGTCCCAGGTTCAATTCCAGTCAAGGGCACATGCTCGGGTTGCGGGCTCGATCCCCAGTGGGGGGAGTGCAAGAGGCAGCCCATGAATGATTCTCTCTCATCATGGATGTTTCTCTCTCTCTCTCTCTCTCCCTTCCTCCCTGAAACCAATAAAAGAAATACATTTTTTTTAAAAAAAGAGTGCTAATGTGGCTAAGGGTGTGACAGTGCTCACAAAACAGCAATCACAGGCAATTGAATAGGTAGAAAAACTGCTGTTGATTGGATAAAGGAAGAGTGGTGAGCCAGTGATAGAATTTCGGAGGCAGTGATAGATTAAAAATTCCTAGTTGGGGGTGGGGGGAAGGTGGTTTGAGAAATTTAAGTATTTATTTACAAATTAAACAGCACATTAGACATGTACTGTATATACTAGTATAAAGGTTAAAACAGAAAATCATTTGGGGGTCTGGAATAGATTAATTCAATTTACATTATTTCTAATGGGAAAGAACAAGTTGGTTTTCGAACAAATTGCTTCTCTAACAGCCTTCCAGAAGGAATTAAGTTGGAGAAACCAAGTTCCACTGTATCCATTGAAATGAGTGCATGGTCATGTTTTGCATTTCTTGGATCCCCAATGAGGATGAACATATGTGTTTCCTCTTTTGTGAATTGCCTGTTCATTCTTTGGTACATTTGTTCATGTTTTCTTTATTATTGATACTAGGGGCCCAGTGCATGAATTCGTGCACCTTGAAAGGAACAGTGGGCTGTGAGGCTGCAGTGGGCACAGGGGCGAGTCTCGGCCCATCCTCCACACCGCTGCTTGGCCTCTCCTGCCACGGCCCCCAATACCCTGTCTGCTGGCAGCCCTGCTCCCACCGATGCTGCTCCCACGTGCTGACAGCCCCGCTCGCACCTGCTGATGGTGTGGAGCTATTGGGGCCAGCGCCAGCAGCGGCTGCAAATGGCGGTTGCTGCCCCAATCACCCCTCAGGAGCAGGGGAAGGTGGAGAAGCCCCCAGGGGCGATTGGGGCTGGCAGCTGCCCCTCGCACCCACTGAAGGTGCCAAGTGATTGGGACCGGCGCCGAGCGCCGGCAGCGGGTGTGAAAGGCGGCTCCGGGGCTGGCAGCAGGTGCAAGCGCCGGGCGGGACCATGGCACGCGGGAGCAAAGAATTTTCAGTAACCACCAGAGGCTCACCCTGATGACAGTGACCTGGAGCCCTGCGATGGTCTGGCGCTCACCTGCTCCACCATCCCGCCTCAGCCGACGCCCACCATGTTCCATGCTCTGCGCCTGCTGCCGACGCCCGCCATGTTCCACGTGCACCCCCTGGTGGTCAGCGCACGTCATAGCGACTGGTTGTTCAGTTGTTCCACTGTTCAGTCTATTTTCATATTAGCCTTTTATTATATAGGATACTAGAGGCCCGGTGCATGGATTCGTACACCGGTGGGGTACCTTGGCCTGGCCTGTGGGGATTGGGCTGAAACTGGCTCTCTGACATCCCCTGAGGGGTTCCCAGATTGTGAGAGGACGCAGGCCAGGCCGAGGGACCCCACCAGTGCACAATCGGAGCCATGGAGGGGCTGTAGGAGGGCTCCAGGGCATGTCTGGCCCCTCTCGCCCAGTCCTGATCAGCCGGACCCCAGCAACCAGCTAACCTACTGGTTGGAGCGTCTGCCCTCTGGTGGTCAGTGCACATCATAGTGTCATAGTGACTGGTCGAACAGTCGAATGGTCAGACACTTAGCATATTAGGCTTTTATTATAGGAACTTTTTAGAATTCTGTGACATTATTCCTTTCTTAGTATATTTACTCATTTTATTTATAACAAGCACCTGTCACAGTCCATGGCACCGGCACCAAGAATCTAGTGGTGACTGTTGAGATGCAAACTCATGAACACCCAACAAATGTGTTCAGGTTAATATCAGTGTGCATTCACACTTGGAAAAGGAAACGAAAAATGCCTATTTAAGAACAATAGAATAATTACAAGGGGAAAGAAATCATCCAACCTACCCCGGCAAGCAGTCCCCGCAGACAGCATCACTGGTGACAGAACAGTTTGCCTTCTGGAAGCGGTTCACCACCGCACAGTCCAGGCATGGCTTGCATTTCTGAAAGCCCCAGTCCTCCTTGAACCTGTGCAGCCGGCAAGTCACACACTGAGCATCCTCCCCGTAGCCAAAGCCACATTCCTGTGGGGATTAACAGGCAATAGAAAGCTATTCAAACACTGCAAGCATGAAAAAGGAAAGAGGCTGGGATGAAAGGAAGACCTGTTCTAGTGATTACTGAGTGCCAGCCCTCCTAGAGACAAAGGCAGCTCTCTAAGCAAGTTCAAATGTGTCTCCCACGGCTAATCATCTCTCTTACTATGAGAGGTATACTTAGTCATCCACTTTACTCAAGAAGCCACAATCATTTGAATAATAATGGTTCTCCAGGACCCCCACTGCTGCATTATTGCAGGTTATGGCAGAATTATGGCACTTATCCCTTTTCTAATTAAGCCAGTCTGGTGAATGTTCAGAGACTAAAGCCAGGGAAATATTCAGATTAAAGTCAGTGAATATTCAGTATTCACTTATCAAGGCAGAAAACAAGTACTTTGATATCAACAATGGTATTTTAGAAAATGAGAATAACCCATAATATGAAATTTCATACGTTTACAAGCCTAAAAGTCTATCCAGTGGAGAGCACCCTAAAATGTTCAGCAGCTTAACATTGTCTGATAGTAGGAAGATTCTTACATATTTCTCTAAAAAACATACATTCTTGTTTGGATAAACCTGTGTGGTGTTAAAGCTCTTAAGTGTCTCTGGACTTGGATGTCAGAACACAGTCCTCTTTTCCAAGAATGGGCAAAACAAATGGCTCTTTGACCTACATTATGATCCTTTCCACATGTTTGGGAACTACTAGTAAACAAATTACAGCAGATCACCTAATGTAATTATAATGCAACCATAAAAAGAATGAGGCAGATGTGTGTTTGTGATTGTTCAAAAAATAAATTAGCATACAGAATTAGAAGTATGATCCCATTTCTTGAGTACTAACATTTGAGTACTAACATTTATTGGGTGCTTATTCTATGCCAAGCACTTTATACATATTTTCTCATTAATTCACACTCCTTTCCCAATGAGATAAGCACTATCATTATCCCATTTCATGGATATAATTATGGAGCTTCCCAGAAGGTCTGCACCTTAACCAAGGTGACATAGCTAATGTTAGAACCAGGATTTGCATCTACACAGTTTAATTCCAGAGTCAGACTTCATAACACTAGGGTCGGCCAGCTACTTTCTCTGACATATACATAGGAAGATGTCTGAAAGATTACATACCAAATGTTAACACTGGTTATCTATACTTTATGATGGTTGCTATAGATGGTTGCTCATTTAAAAAAAAAAAAAAGTCAGCAGCCTGAGAACTACAAGAAGAACGTGTATGCAAGAGCATGCTAATCAAATCCACACACAAGACTGTATGCACAGAGGGAGTAAGGGCTCAGACAAAATCCCTCAGGCTCAGCCTCCTCAGATGTAAATACAGATGCCAGAATGCAAATCCTAACTAGCTCAAATTCTCATTTTTAATAGCATTTACATATTTTAATTCCTTCATCCATATTTATATACATAGTTATCTAGGCAATATTTACTAGCCAAAAATTAAATCAAAACCAACACAAAGGACAGTATAACCTGTAGTCTAAAGAATATTAGTAATAACATTCCAATCTAGACTTTTTTTTTTTTACTAATGAACTCATTTACATTTTGGAGGAGTGACACTTTCTTTCCTTTTGTTTATTCTGCCTGTCTTTCAAATGTATAACTTGAACATGCAAAACAAAGATGGGGTGATAAAAAAAAAGCAAAAGGCTAACCACCTTCTTAATTCTGAGTGCTCTAGCTACACAATTGTTCTAAACCAAAGCACAGACAGGAGGAGGAAAAAACCCAACCACTTGATTTGAAGAACTAATTCACAAATTAGAATTTCTTTAAAACCATTAACAGGAATTAGAGGAATTGAGTTACTATTCTCAATTTTTATAATTCTGTAATAATTTAGGTATTTTTTGCAAAAAGCATCCATTACTCTAGCAATAAAAAAATAAAGATATATAAAGAAATTCACAAAGATTTTCTTGGGTCATGTACTAGGTCTTTGTGGAGAGACCAACACTTTTTTTTTTTTTTTTTTGGTGCTCTGTCCCTGGGCAGTGTGGGCCTGCCTGGAGAGAGAAGTGTGTGCCGAGAACTCAGCTGTTGAGAAAGCTCAGCTAATCCAAAGGCTTTCTTAAGCATAGAAGGGAGGCTCCACCCCATCTCCCAGGATCAAGGCAAGCACGTAAGCCCTGGTCAGCCCCTGGACGGTGCGGACCTCCCCATTCACAGGCTCAGCATCTCCACAAAGACAATTTTTCAAGATCATGATTTGATCCAGGCAGCTTGGACGGTAAGGTTCTCATATACAAGTTAAAACACAACAAAGATGGGGAAAAGGGAGAGTAAAAGGGAAAACAAAGGGAGAGAAAGGAGAAAGAGACAGAAGAGGTATATTAACTGGGAGTAAAGTTTGACATTTTTTTTTTCAAGCCAGGTTGGTAGAGGAGGGAAAGTGTGTATTTTCCTACATTGAAGCTAAAGTCACAGGAGATTAAATGCCAACTCTGCCACTTGTCGGCTAAGTTATTTTGGAAACTCTCTGATCCTCAGAGACATGGAGATAATAACACCTGCCCTACAAAGTTGTTTTGAGGAATAAGCAGTAAAACCTATTAAGCCTCTAAACTGTAAATGAAGCACAGAGTGGGCATTCGTCAAATACATGATACCTATGGCAACTTTCCTGGTTAACATATAATCACTGGGAACAGGGAATCTTCAGACCCCAATTTTTTCAAGGTTACTTAAAACATTGCTTTCCATTTAAAACATTTTTACTAAATCAAAATTTCTCTAAAATGAATTGCAATTGCCTGCCTTTTAAAAAAGGGTAATCTATATATATAAAAGCTTAAGCGACCATTATGACTTGTCAACTGAACAACCGGTCGCTCTTACACGCACTAACCACCAGGGGGAAGATGCTCAACGCAGGAGCTGCCCCCTTGGTGGTCAGTGTGCTCTCACAGCCAACCTCCCACAGTCTCTCCCCCCCCCTGCCCCCTGCCAGCTGGCCCCAATTGCCCCAATCGCCCCAATCGCCGGCCAGGCTGAGGAACCCCACCCGTGCATGAATTTGTGCACCGGGCTTCTAGTTAAAATATAATTTAACTTTATCTGATTGAGCCAACTGCTGCAATGTGCTATAATACAAAAAACTAGGGACCTCTGTGTGTATGTGAGCAGTTCTGCTGTTTTCACACCCCTGGCAGGAAGTCAACTATCGTTTCCTGTTCTTGCTGAGTGTCATTGTCTCCAAGGATTCACTTCCTCTCTCCAGTCCTAAGAAACTAGATTAAATGATCCAAATAGAAATGAACTTGAACAAATATAAATGGGTGTTTTGGCTTCTCATCTCTTTTGAAAAGGATCAGAGACTTCATGCTTATTTTTTGAATCCTGACTGTATCCTAGAGTTTACATTGTACACAAGAACTATCTTAACCAATGCATTTTTACCATAGATCACTCTGTGTTATTTACATGTCATCATATTTTGTAGAATGAGGATGTCATGAAAAAATTAGGGGTCTATTCTACACTGGCCCAAAATCATGTACAGAAAAAAATGCTCCCCATCATCATAGTTTGCCTTCATTATCTGGGTATTAACTTACTATTTCTGCTTAGAGTTTATGTTTTGGTGACAATAATAATAATCTTTATGGTTAGGTGAGGGGTTGAATAAGGCTTTGTATCAATTACTACCACAAATAATCCCACAATGTACTGAGCATGTACTATAAATCATATAGTCTCCTGGGAACTTCATAGAGATTATTTGGGGAAATATTATTTAAATATGTTTTCTCTAAATTATTTGCCAATTTAAAAAAGATAATATTAGAAAACCAGCCTATACTTTTAAAACTTTTAAAAATTAAATAGCTTGCAGTTATGAAGTGACAAGCTACATGTTAAATTAACCACAAACATTAAATTAATTGAAAATTTAGAGAAGTTATTTCCAAGAAATTAAATTACAGTATAGTGTACAGGACAGTAATTACTTTTAGAATGAACTGTGCTAGCCGAAACCGGTTTGGCTCAGTGGATAGAGCGTCGGCCCGCGGACTGAAGCGTCCCAGGTTCGATTCCGGTCAAGGGCATGTACCTTGGTTGTGGGCACATCCCCAGTAGGGGATGTGCAGGAGGCAGCTGATCGATGTTTCTCTCTCATCGATGTTTCTAGCTATCTATCCCTCTTCCTTCCTCTCTGTAAAAAATCAATAAAAATATATTTTTTAAAAAAAGAGGAAAAAAAAAAAGAATGAACTGTGCTGTTTATAGAGCACTAGGAACACAGAGATGCTATAATTATTTGAAACCCAGGCTTTACATTATACAGCATAATATGTATTTTCTACCTGAGATTAGGAATCTGTGAATTTGGAGGTCTGCTCAGGGGGATCAGTGCCCCTAATCCCTATGTTGTTCAAGGGTCAACTGTAAATTTTAAATTACCCCTAATATAAATGTCTACTTTGATGTTTTTATTTCATTCAGTAAAACTAGGTGATTAAAATACCTTGAAATCTTCCCCATTAAGTTCAATAAATAATTATAAAGAAGAAAAAGAAAGGAGGCTAGAGACCATTTCTTTTTCCTTCTCTTTTTATAACCTTTCATGTTGTAAAATTACTATAACATACAAGATCTTTCTCAAAATAAAATAAAAAATACACATTCCTTCCCATCTCTAGTCTCTTGAGTTCCTACTCCCTCCATACAGGCAAACACTGTTATCAGGTTTTGGGATAACCTGCCAGAAATATTCTCCATATGTACCACTGTTCTGCAACTAATTTTTTTATTGTTCCCACTCAAAGCATCTTGGAGAGTCCCTCAGACCAACATATGGAGATGTCCCCATCGAATGGCGTTAGCTTCCTCAACTCTGCAGATGTCCTTAGCTATCACTGTGTCTCAAGGGATGGGACATAGAGGGCAACATGTTTAGTGAATTTCACCAGTGCACATCACTGATCTAATTGTGCATTTAATAAAAACAGTATCAAATCTTTGGGGGTTTTTCTCTCATTACTTTTGAATAGAGAGGGACAATTTCCTTAGGCATATTATTTTCTGTGGCCAGCTATTATATTACACTTGGGAATAGAAGAAAAGGTATGAGTGAGTTTTTTGGTAAAATAAAACAGATTACTGAAAGAAGAGAGTAGGCTAGTCATGCTGTGTTCAGGCTTAGCCTTTTGACAAACTCTCTCCTTGACTAAACTCTACAAGCTGCTCTGAGCCATTTTCAACAAGGCCTTGTTCTTAGGCCTTGTCCTTAAGAGCCCAGTTGTCCAAAAATCCTGTCAAGTAAGTTTAGCTTCAATCTATACCACCACCCCACCCACCTCATACTGCTTATCCTGTGTCTGATCAAATTTCCTCAACCACCATCCCTCAGGTGATGTCTGATCACTCTGGCCTGCCTGAGTAACAATCCTGTTAAGTCTGTTTAGCCAGAATCCCCTGTACTCTGATGTTTCCTCTTAGTAATGTCCCATACTGACTCTGCTCCTTGGTTATAAATCCTCACTTGTCCATGTTGTATTTGGAATTGAGCCTAGTTCTATCTGAGGTCTCTTTTTCCCTATGGCAATAGTTCCTGAATAAAATTTGCTTTTATTGCTTTAACCTCTTTCTTCTCTTTGACACTTTCCCAGTTGCACTAGGGTTCTCCTCATTATTTCATGAGAAGGACTCTGTGGTGTGTGTGTGTGTGTGTGTG
Source organism: Eptesicus fuscus (assembly GCF_027574615.1). NCBI lineage: Eukaryota > Metazoa > Chordata > Mammalia > Chiroptera > Vespertilionidae > Eptesicus > Eptesicus fuscus. The sequence goes on along the minus strand of NC_072480.1, from coordinate 7,989,083 downwards.
TGTGTGTGTGTGTGTGTGTGTTTGGTGAGGAAGGATAAGGAGGGTAGGGAAGAGTAAGTCAGTCATTGGCCTGGGCTTCAGAATAAGATACGTGTGTTTTATGTTTTATTTTTGGAACATGGTCTTCCATTAATATCAATTGTAGGTATGTACTTGGGCTTTAAAATAATCCTATAGTCTTTATTTCTGAATAAATAAAGACTATATTCAGGCACCTGGCATCTTAAAAACTTGAAGGAAATACCTTCCCTGAATCCCTGAGAAAATCTTTTTACTAATAAACTTTGAGGTGGGAAAATAGATATACAAATTTTTAAAAATACAATTAAAAAAACAACAACAACATTGCTGTAGGGTTCCTAGTTCTGAAAATCATGCAATAAGTTAACAATTCTTTGTACTTGACATCTCCCTTTACCACTCTTTCCCAAGAGCCTATCATAGCACCTGGTACTGACAAGGAGTCTTGGCTTGATCAAACTTTAGTAGGTTCCTGAAGCTTCTCCTAGGCCCATCTGTGCAAGCCCTTGCAAAATCCAGTTTTGGCAAGATTTTCACTAAGTCAATTTAACCAGGAGCCCCACCCTCAGTATCTGATAGAGTTCCTTATCCTCCACCATCCCCAAGGTGATGCCTGAACACCATGTCAGGTCGGCTTTAGCCAGAAACCCCCTTACTCCTGACCCTCACCCTGCTCCTTGGTTCTAATTCCCTCTTGCCCATGCTGTATTTGGAGTCAAGCCCAATCTCTCTCCCTGCTGTAAATCCCATTGCACTGTCCCTATATCTACTGCAAAGGTCCTGAATAAAGTCGACCTTACCATTTTTACCAATGAATTTTTTTTAATAATACACAATAGGCTGGTGAGTAATAAGTACTTGCTGAATAAACAAATCGATGGATTTTGTTTAAGGCAGTATTTCCTAAAGTTATTTTTATTTTATTCCAGGGAGCAAAACTGTGTAAAGTTTATGAAAATGTCTCCCACTTGGTAAGATCCTCCTGGTCTGGTGGAGTGGAGTTGGGGGTGGGGGCAAATAAGGGTGAGGGTCTGTCTAGGGTGGGGGTGGAGGTGTGAGCAGCCTTTTTTGGCGATGGTTCCAAGGCAAGAGAGGGCTGGATCCATCTGGGCTGCTTCCACCCAAGCTGGCGACAGGATAGCTCTGTCACTCTGCCCAATACTTGTAAGCCACATTTGGTGGCTTCACAGTAGCAAAATGACTCAAAGTAAACAGTCCTCAAATCCCCGTCTCCCTTTTCTCTCTGCAAAGCCAGCACTGAACAAAATCACAAGCGGATCCCACCTATTCCTACATCTCCGAGGAGCAGTTCCTCAGGCCACAGGATCCTCACAGACGATCAACTGTCCAGAAAACACATTCTGGGGCCTTGGGTCTAAAGCTCTATTTATTTGTACAGCCAATAAGCTATTAAATTTGGTTCTTTGAACTTTAAAAGTTCAAGTCTGCACAAAGAAGAAGTTACTTGTGGAGAAAATCTAGGGCATACAAATGGAAATGACAAATTAGATTTACATGGCTGGTGTTTAGAAATCAGCTTTTTAAATTTCCTTTCATAAAACAACACCAAAGACATACCCCCTGACAACTCTCAGTTTATGAAAATCTGTAGTTAAATTTTTATAAGGAAAATTACAAGCTAGAGCTTGTTAATATTTGCCAAACACCACAGGGCTCGATTAGGACAATTAAACATAAATAAAGTGAGCAACATAGCAATTAAATGGCAAAAATGAATCTTTTTTATGCTTGCAAATTGCATTGATTTTTTTGTGTGTGATTTTCTTCATATGGATGAAAATAGTTTTCCCAAAAGTAGATGTCTTTAAAAATATGAAGCCAGACATGCACCCATGTGGAGAGAAGTATGCTGCTGTTTACAAGAATTAATTTTCTCATATTAACTAAAGTCACCCCAATAATTGGTTAGAAAAGCTTACTTTGAAAATCATGCCAGAGACTTGAAGTCTGTTTCAAGTAGTTTATCCAAAAATGAGTTTCCTGATTTACTGCTGGGAGGCAATCATGTTAAAAGCACATTGTTGGCATAAATGCTCAGTAAAGAGGAGGGGCCGTGGCTGAGCAAATTTTAGAGTAAGAAGTAAAAATCTATGTAGTCACTCAGGAAAACAAAACTCATCCTCTCTCACATATACGAATGGTATTTATTCTCATGAGCCGAAAGGATGTCTGTGTAATACTCCTACCCATATTCACTACTCAAGACACCCAGCATGTACTTCTTATGGAGCAATGTAAACAACATTTTGTATTTTTTTGCCTCAGAAATTGGAAAAAGACACTATCAATTACCCTTCTCATAAACTTTCAAAAATTAAACCTTGTAGAGGAAGAAAGGACAACTAAATATGGCTCAATGGATAAAATCCTCAAAACAGACTCCAAATGGCTCAGAGATGGGTCACGGGTTTTCCCAGAGACATAAGAAAACTGCTTATTAAGCTGAATTACTAAAAAGAACCTAAATAAGAAGAAGTGATGCTTGGGCTTTGAGGGAGGGAACTGGAAACCAAAAGAGCTAATGGGATGAGACTGCTCAGGATGGCACAAGAGGGCACACAAAGGGTAGGCACCACCTGGTATGAGGAGCCACAGGGATGGCACCCACTTCGCAAGACCAAACAGGAGCTGCAGAGGAACAGAAACAGGTGGGTGCTTTGAAACCAGTGGCCAGGACGGAGGCTGACCAGGGAGCAACTCCAGCACCACACACGGGTGCGCAGCAGGCAAATGCGATTTGGAGAGCTATCTGTTTCCGAAGTGGGTCTTCAGCCAGAACATCTGGAGGACAGTTCACGATTCTAGAGCAGCACTGTCCAATACAACAGCCATGACCTCATGTGGCGAAACATAAATTTAATTAATTGAAATGAAATGAAATAAACAATCCAGTCCTTGGTGACACAGCCACATTTCAATATATCTTAAATAGGAAGTAGAATAATAATATGTATTATTATATTTAGCATTCTAGATAAAAAGCAATTCATTATTTATAAATGTAGTCATCTGACAATTAATAAAAAGTTGTCTTAATCAAAAGACTAAATTATCCCCTTGACTTTTTTTTGTATGTATTTTTTAATTGATTTCAGAGAGGAAGGGAGAGGGAGAGAATCATCAATGATGAGAGAGAATCATCAATCGGCTGCCTCCTGCACGCCCCCTACTGGGGATCGAGCCTGCAACCCAGGCATGTGCCCTTGACCGGAATTGAACTCAGGACCCTTCAGTCTGCAGGCGGATGCTCTATTCACTGAGCCAAATCAGCTAGGGCAGAAGATAGATTTTTTTAAATAAAAAATATTAGAGCTGATAATACCTTCAACCTCTGGTTTGAATCTCCAGAAATAATAGTGAGGTTATATCTCTGGATTCAAAGGATGAAGGTTAGGGAGCATTTCTTAGAAATCATTTACTCAACTAGGCATCTATAAAGTTTCATTTAGATTTTCACAGAGATTTGGGAAATGAAGAACTTTTGAGGGGTGGAAATATCATAGTCTATTTTCCTCCTGGGAACTATTGCATTTTTAACTACTTTGTTCACTGATCCTAGATATGCAGATCTTCTATAAAGAATATTTATATAACCAACAGAACAAAATCTATGTTTGAAAATGCATGTTACTAAAATCCACAGATTAAAATATATCAGCTGAGATGCTATAGTTAAGTAGATGTCACACAGAGTTTGAAGGTCAGCCTTTTTTTTTTTTTAAAAAAAATATATTTTTATTGATTTTATAGAGGAAGGGTCAGGGAGGGGGAGATAGAAACATCAATGACAAAAATCATTGATCAGCTGCCTCCTGCATGCCTCCTATTGGGGATCGGGCCTACAAACCTGGGCATGTGTCCTGACCGGTGACCAACTGGTTCATAGGTCAACACTCAACCATTGAGCCACACCGGCGGGGTGAAGTCAGCCAGTTTCAATCCAAAGGAAAAGCTCAGGATATGGAAAGCCACCACTTATTTAACACAACAACCAGAGAGAGGCCCTGCACCAGGAATTACTATGGAATGCATAAATCTTAGTGTCCTGCTGTTTGTAGATCATTGATCAAAAAATCTATGAATGACAACACTCAACTTTAAATAATGGCAGTCTGTAGGGGCAAATGACTTCTCTTTTAAAAGTAACTTTAAATAAAAATAAAAATTTTGTTCCTTTTCTAACAGGAAGACTTTGATGCTTTATTTAGAACAACAAAAAAATGATACATCAATTCTCCACAACTAGTAACATCTTCAAAAGGTCAGAAAATAAAGCAAATAGATATATATTTCTGAACCTGCTCTCAAAAAAGAAGAGCCCCAAGAATATCCATGACTTGGAAATATGCTAGCACACACACATAGTGTTTCTTAACAAATACTGGTTAAAATGAATATATTTTAAAATGACCCTGGGAGTAACATACACTCAACCTGGGGAGATTGATAATACTTGCATTGTCAAAGAAATGTTCAAAACCCTGGTTTGGAAAAGAACTGCTCTCTTGGAGCATCATTACTTAAGAGACCACTGAGCTCTACTTCTTGACTAGCAATGGTAACATTCATTTATTTTTCCGTAATTGCAATTTATTCATTTTTCTTGTTTTGTTTTGGTTTTAAATCTTTATTGTTGAAAGTATTACATATGCCCCCCTTCCCCTCCCCTCCAATGATCTCTTCTAGCCCACCCCTCATCCCAGGCTTTCACCACCCTATTGTCTGTGTCCAATAACTTGTATATATGCACACAAGTTCTTTGGTTGATCTCTTCCCACCCAGCCACCCCCACCTTTCCTCTCAGATTCTCAGAGGATAACATTCATTTTAAGAAAGAAAAGTCTCAGTATGTGAGCATTACCACTTTCTGTTATCAATGCTTTATTTTTTTAATATATTTTATTTATTTATTTTTTTTTTACACAGAGGAGGGAGAGGGATAGAGAGTTAGAAACATCAATGAGAGAGAAACATTGATCAGCTGCCTCCTGCACACCTCCTACTGGGGATGTGCCTGCAACCAAGGTACATGCCCTTGACCGGAATCGAACCTGGGACCCTTCAGTCCGCAGGCTAACACTCTATCTACTGAGCCAAACCAGTCAGGGCATCAATGCTTTATTTTTAAATCTTTAGTAGACTATCAATTCTTTTTAATTAATACAAAAAATCTTAATAATTCTAGTCTTTCCATAAAATACAATAAACACTAAGTTATATAAAACAATGACATTTATTGAATTCTGGTTATTAGGACCTGCTTCTTTTTTCTCAGTAAAACACACAGTCAAATGTATTGAAGAGGAAATTGTGTTCTATTTGGCTAAAGTGACACAATGAACCAAGAATTCTGCCATGGTGTCCACATCTTCACTAGTAATTAACTAAAAGAATTTAGCTAAAAATACTACATTTAAAGAACACAGATCTACAACTTTACCATGCATACCATACCTTAGACAGCTCCATGCCTGGTCCACACTGCTTGCAGAGAACACAATTTCCAAACCGATCCTTGAATTCTTGTTGTCTACAATCCCCTGTTTCACAAATCACTTTACATACCTGAAAAAAAAATGTTTCATAAAGCATTATATTAAAGTAAGTTAATTGCATTTTTTGCAAGGAAGACACAATATCATCAGTATAATTCCCATAATCACTGAATGTAAACATTAACTCAGAGTGAGGCCAATTTAATTTTCACTTTAGGGAAAAAAAACCTTTATGAATATATAAGTGGAACAAATAAATTAATATGTCTGATTCTTTTCTGTATTCTCTGAGTGAGGTTCCCTTTTTCTTGGAATCAACTGCTATCTTCCTCTGATACATTTCTGAGGACCCAAGGTAAAAAATGACTTAAAAGATGCTCTCTTTTTTAGGAGGATGTATATTAGTAAAAGAACAGTCATGCAGAGACCCAAGGTTCTTTGCAATCTCAAAGATTCTGATTTTCAAAACTATATTTTTGATTATCAAGAAATATAAGCATATTCAAGGATAATGAATTGAATAAATAAATAAATGAAATAAATTAGTATAGCTACAGGAATTATCCTTTACACATATTCTATTACCCTTTATCCTATTATCCTTTACACATATCTGCCACCCAGTTTTGATGTAGGAATTTCAACCTTTTCAGGTGAACTGCATTTATTTAGAGATTGTCTTTCAAAAACTTCTGACAATCTTGAGATCAGTAAAACTCTTGATGATGATGAAGATGACAATGGTAGCCAAACACTCTGAATGATTCAAATTAAAAGTACTATGTAAATATGAACTTATATGCTTACTAATTACCATTTAACCATTTAAATAGGACATAATGATATACTTTGGTTCACAGCATAAGACTTAAATAGAAAGACTATTTTGGCAAAAACGTAGGTTGTAAGTAATTTTCAAAATATAGCCTTGTTTCTTATTTTATCTAAAAACAGTATATTCACTTTATATACTATCATCCTACAAAATTGTGTTACTCTGCTTTCTTAACAGTATTTTGTAAAAAACTTGTCCAAAATAATAGAATTTCAGATTGGTGACAACATTCACTTCAACCTTTTATCGTTAGCAGAAATGCCCTCAATGACATTCCTGACTATAATTTTGTTTTCCAAAATGAAAGCTAAATACCTCTAGGAAGTACTGGGAGAACAGTGACTGCTGTTATGGATAAAGCCTACCACACACAGGTGCACACTGAATTGTTTTTGATGGCTATAATAATGAGCAATTATTCAGTACAAATGACCTCCACTTTGTAGCAGAAAAATCTGTAAGGATATCTGCAAGCCTCCTTATATAAAAGCAAAGACAGAACTCCCGAGCAGGCAGAAGGGAGAGTTCATGGTGGAATTTAGGCCTCTAACATGATTTGGGGCTAAATGTCTAATAATCTCTTTCTGCCTCTCTTAACTGTCCTTGACTACCAATCTTAGAGGAGTTTGGTTTTATTTGAGAGAGGTAAGAGATTCCCTCCCACTGCAAAGCAACTGCAATGATATGTGTCACTGCCTCAACTGGAAGAAAGGAAGCTTCCCTTACAGCTGCCTGAACTTCAGACTCTAATGGACCCCGTTTCCTCTTATTCTGCCTTCCAAGAAGACTGAGTACTGCCTTCAGTGTAAGTAATTCTTTTCAGAGTTGTAGATCATAATTATATCTTCAAACTAAATAAGTTTCAATTCTTTTGAACACCTTCATAGATCTTTTGTGTCAAGCTTTCAAACATGAAAATCCTCCATCTGTCCTTAATGCTTTTTGGAACCTAGGATATAAATAACTATAATAAAATAACAGAACTTTCAAAAATCAATTCTAAATACTTCACAAACTGTGTGAGTCATGGCTCTAAGTCAGACTCTATGGTCTTGTTAGGTGCTGTGGGAATGCCTGTAAACCCAAAGAAATAACTGTATGGGGCGGCAAGTAACAAAGAAAATATAATTTTGACAATTGTTACAAATGTCCAGACTCAGGAGCAATCTTTGATTTATTAATTAAATGTAACAATTATAAAATGCAATTTGAAAGTAAATTTTAAAATATGGAATCAGACATAGAAAATAGTTTTGGTACAACGTATATGAATTCTTCCACCACTCTCTTTTTTTATTTTTTATTATTATTATTTTTTTTAGAGAGAGAGAGGGAGAGGAAGGAAGAGAGAGAGCAAAACATCAATCAGCTCCTGCACGTGCCCCAATGAGAGATGGAACATGCAACGTAGGCATGTGCCTGACCTGGAATCAAACCAGCTACCTTTTGGTACATAGGACGACACTCAACCAACTTAGCCACACCAACCAGGGCTCACCACATTCTTATGAAAGTAGAGTTGACTTACCAAATAGGCTAGTAAAGCTACAATGGTGAAAACTGTTTTCTCTTGTTCTAGTAGCACTTTTAAAGCCATGGTTCTTATTAAATGTACTTATTGTTGAAGAGTTCTAAAAGATAAGAATATAACAGATAACATTCATAACAATTAGTGACTGTGCTCTATATTTACTGTATAATGTTTATGATTTGCTTATATATACTAGATAATAGTATTTATGTTCTAAAAAGGATCATCTTTAAAAAGGTACAACAGGCATATAATATGTAATATTTAAAAATGTAAGTTATTAGAGTTAACACTTTGCATACACACCATATGCAAAACTCCTACTGGTTTTGAATTCTCAGGCCTTTATTTTCTACCCAAGAATCCAGTGTCCAATCTACTTCACCCAATAGAGAATTACATTTAAACAGTGAGTATGTAAACCTTCCATTCCATGGATTCAATCAGCACCAACAGGATAATAATAGTGATTAAAAAAAAAAACAATTAACACCTGCTAAGCACTATGTGCCAAGTACTGTTTTCAGCATGTTAACTCATTTAATCTTTCAACTACTCTAGAAGATAGATACTATTGTTATATCCATTTTAAAGAGGGGAAACTGAGGCTCGGAGAGAGCTGAGTCACTTGCCCATGGTCACACTGCTAGTAAGAGGCAGAGCTGGATACAAACCCGGGTGGGTTGGCTTCAGTGTCCCTGTGTCACTACACCTTGCAAAACAATCTGTTTGGATCTTTGACCTTAACTCCACTAAGAAGCAGACACAGCTAGCGTTTGGCATTGTTTCCCAAGCCAGTTCAGTGCAAATTATATACCAGCAGAAAAACATATGCATTCATTTAAAAACACCTAAACTTAATTTACCAGTGATGAAATTGGAGGCACTAATCTAACATTTCAATAAAAGATAACCCAAGCCTCTTTATCTTCACCAGAAATGATCTAAAATGTAGAAACAAATGTAGATCCAGAGCATAGCATGGGAGTAGACTTTTTTAACATGAAAACTTATCTGGTGGCTCCATCTATCAGGTAGAGAAACAAGGGTTCAGTTTCCCTTTAGGGTTGAATCTTCGTAAAGTAACAGAGACCCTGGGCAAATAATTTGACTACTTCAAAAGAAACCATAGCAGAGAACCAGAACTGTGGGCCAAATAGCTCAAGAAAAACAATAACAAAACAAACAGTAACAAAGGAAGCAGAGTTGGGCAGGCTGATGTGTCAACTGCTGGCCACGCAGTGCACCTGGAGCGCACCTGAACACAGCCTGGACACACACAACCCAGATGGTCATTTCAGCTGCCTGAACAGATCCAATTATCAGGGCAATAAAAATATCATTTTTAAGTTTGTCAAATGAATGACTCATTTTTAGTGAACTCAAGCAGCTTTTATTGCTTTTCCAGCTTCTTGGCCATAGCCTTCCTTTCCCCCCTTGCATATCTCAAAATCATCCAGCAATTACCCAACCATGCAATTCGTTGCTTGTGTAGACACAGGATTGGGGTCAGAAGATAAAATCACATTCCATGAAAGGTATGCTGCAAGTTATCTTTCTCGACATGATCTCAAAATTTTTTTAATATGTTAATTTTTAAAAGTAAAAAACAAACATAAAAATTATATGGAATTAAACTAATATGGAAAAGAGGGTATATATATATATCAAAGCATTTACACAAAATATGAGGAAAAAAGAGACACAGTCATTGAATACCATAATTGAGCAACTAGTTTGGACAGAATACTCTCCTGGTATCCTGTACTAATGACTGAGGAAGGCAGATAACTATAGTAGCATATTCTTGTAAAGGCAATTGACAACAAGCTAGAAGCATGATTTTGACTTCATAAAATAGACCTATTTTATATTAAAAATATTATCAACTAGGGGTCTAGTGCACGAATTTGTGCACCTTGAAAGGAACTGTGGGCCGCGAGGCTGCTGTGGGCACAGGGGAGGGTCTCGGCCCATCCTCTGTGCCCCCACCTGCCCTTCCTGCCGCAGTCCCCGGTCCCCTATCTGCTGGCATCCCCGCTTCCTCTGCCACTCCCACAGGCTAATGGCGCCAGTGCCGCTTGCACCCGCTGATGGTGAGGAAAAATTGGGGCCAGAACCAGCAGCAGGTGTGAGTGGGGCCAGCGCCTTCAGGGGGTGTGAGTGGGGCCAGCGCCTTCAGGGGGTGTGAGTGGCAGCTGCTGTCCCGATCTCCCCACTGGAGCAGGGGGAGGTGGAGAAGCCCTCAGGGGTGATTGGGGCTGGCAGCCGCTGCTTGCACCTGCTGATGGCGCCAAGCGATCGGGACCGGCGCTGGGTGCTGGCAGCGGTGCGAACAGCAGCTCCAGTGTCAGCTGCAGGTGCTAGCGGGTCTGGCACCAGCAGCGGGTGTGAGTGGCAGCTCTGACAACGGCAGCGAGTGCAAGTGGGGCCATTGCCGGCAACAGGTGCGAGAGGCAGCTGCTGGCCCCAATCGCCCCTCAGGAGCAGGGGGAGGTAGAGAAGCCCTAAGGGGCGATTGGGGCCAGCAGCCACCGCTCACACCCACTGACAGCGCCGAGCAATCAGGACTGGCACCTGGCACCAGCAGCAGGTGCGAGTGGGGCCAGCACCTTCAGCGGGTGTGAGTGGCAGCTGCTGTCCTGATTGTGCCCCAGGAGCAGGGGGAGGTGGAGAAGCCCTCAGGGATGATTGGGGTTGGCAGCTGCTGCTTTCACCCACTGATGGCGCCGAGCAATCGGGACCAGTGCTGGGCGCTGGCAGCGAGTGCCAACAGCGGCTCCAGCACTGGCTGCAGGTGCGAGCAGGGCCGGTGCTGGCAGTGGGTGCTAGCGGTGGCTCCAGCGCCGGCAGCAGGTGTGAGAGGTGGCTGCTAGCCCCAATTGACCCTCAGGAGCAGGGGGAGGTGGAGAAGCCCTGAGGGGCGATCAGGGCTGGCAGCCGCTTCTCGCACCCGCTGACAGTGCCAAGTGATCAGGGCCAGCGCCGGGTGCCAGCAGCAGGTGCGAGTGCCAGGCAGGACCACGGCGCATGGAAGTAAAGAGGCTTGCCCCGATGATAGCAACTGGTGCCCGGCCTTGGTCTGACACCCCACTCACCTGCTCCACCATCCCACTGGGGCCTATGCCCACCATGTTCTGTGCTCTGCCACCTGCTGACAACACCCACCATGTTCTGTGCATAGCGACCAGTTGTTCGGTTGTTCCACAATTCAGTCTATTTGCATATTAGGGTTTTATATATATATAGACTAGAGGCCCAGTGCATGAAATTCGTGCACGGGGGGGTGTCCCTCAGCCCCGCCTGCACCCTCTTCAATCTGGGACCCCACAAGGGATGTCCGACTGCCCGTTTAGGCCCAATCCGAACGTCTGATTGACCGTTTAGGCTCGGTGGGATCGGGCCTAAATGGGCCGTAGGACATCCCTCTCACAATCCGGGACTGCTGGCTCCCAACTGCTCACCTGCCTGCCTTCCTGATTGCCCCTAACCGCTTCTGCCTGCCAGCCTGATCACCCCCTAACCACTCCTCTGCCAGCCTGATTGATGCCTAACTGCTCCTCTGCTGGCCCAATTGCCCCTAACTGCTCTCCCATGCAGGCCTGGTTGCCCCTAACTGTCCTCCCCTGCAAACCTAGTTGCCCCCAACTGCCCTCCCCTGCTGGCCCGGTCACCCCTAACTGCCCTCCCCTGCCAGCCTGGTCATCCCCAACTGCCCTCCCCTGCAGGCCTGGTCACCCCTAACTGCCCTCCCCTGCAGGCCTGGTCACCCCCAACTGCCCTCCCCTGTAGGCCTGGTCACCCCTAACTGCCCTCCCCTGCAGGCCTGGTCCCCCCCAACTGTCCTCCCCTGCAGGCCTGGTCACCCCCAACTGTCCTCCCCTGCAGGCCTGGTCACCCCCAACTGCCCTCCCCTGCAGGCCTGATTGCCGCCAACTACCCTCCCTTGCAGGCCTGGTCCCTCCCAACTGCCCTCTCCTGCTGACCTGATCGCCCACAACTGCCCTCCCGTGCTGGCCATCTTGTGGCGGCCATCTTGTGTCCACATGGGGGCAGCCATCTTTGATGACATGGGGATGGCCATCTTGTGTGTTGGAGCAACAGTCAATTTGCATATTACCTCTTTATTATATAGGATGGCTAGGTTTATATTGTGGCACTCTGGGTGAATTTTTCCCCTTTTTCCTACATTTCTTTATAGTGTAAATATTTCATTAATAATGAAGGAAAAGCTAAGTGACATGGTCCTCCTTGAAAAGTTTATAAAAGAGGTAACAAGACAAAAACCATATAAACACCACCAAAGAAAGAAGAAAATTAAATAAAGTACTATTATTTTTGCATCACAAAGAGATTTTTTTTTAGATTATAGGGTAGAAAAAATTAATGAAACTATACCTTATGTGCTGACTTCTATTGTTCTCCCAATACATGTGCTAAATTGAATAGTTAGAATGGAAAATATAAAAGTAGCATTGCCTTGTCTAAATTTCCTGTATAGGTAGATTTGTCTGCACACATTATATTCTAAACTCCTTAGTTCTGCCCCTATGCCTTTTATAATCTCACTGGATGGCCTGCCAGTCTCATCACTGGTGACTCCTTTCATTGCCCATCCAGCTCAACCCTACCACCATACTCATGCTTCTCCTGAATACCTGTAATCTTGCTCTGGTGAACAGGCCCTCCTCGATCTGGATAGCCTTTCTCTTACTGAATCTCTACCAGAACCAGCTCAACTGTTACCCTGCTGTCCATAACCAAGCTCAGAGAACAGAGTTGCTCCCTATGGCCCTATAGCCTTTCTACATTCACATACAGTATTTATCATGTTGCACAACAATTATGCTTATTTGTTTCTCAGTTTACTCACCAGATTATATGCTCTTTAAAATAGGGAATACACCTTATTACTCTTTGTATTCTCTGTGTCTAGCATATAAGTGCTAGACATAAAAGTGCTCAATGAACGTTTTGAGAATTAAGTGAATGAAGAAGCACAAAACAAGGTAGACTATATTGTGGAAAACAAGTGAGATTTGGTTGCATATAACAGACTTAATTCATCTGTGGTGAATAGAATAAACATTCTAATACCGTATTTCCCGGCGTATAAGACAACTGGGCATATAGAAGATTTTCCTGGGTTAAAAAGTCGTCTTATACACCTGAAAATATGGTATATACTTTTTAAATATAATCTGATTACATCTTCAAGGCATTAAATAATACAGTAATATATTTGTAAAAATCCAAATTCACTTCTAAAAATGCAAGATTTCTTACATTGGGGGCTGGAGACTGAAATGTGCCACTGAAATATGTCACTTCTCTTTTCTGTAACTTCCCTTTCATCCTGGGTTTTTATATCAAGAGGCTGGGACACTCTAAAGTCCTGGTTTACCCAACATGGGTAAAAATAACCTGAGTTTTATTGGGAACTGTCAGGGAAAAGTGGCAACTAGAACATCTGGATTTTCAGTCCCATTTCTTAGCACTATCACATTGAAACTACACAGAGAATAAAATAGAACCTATTTGCTGGGGAGGAGGGGGGGGCGCTGGTGAGGATTAACTGAGATAATACATACAAAGTGCCTAGAACAGAATGAAAGCATAATCAGTGGTGGCTATTGATGTTGTTATTGTGGCTGTTGTTCTTAAGAACACCACTTATTAGCTGTGTGACCTGGACAAGTTACGGAGAGTTCATTGATAGAAACTGTTTCTTGCATGCCAGAAGTGCTAAGTAAATGTTAGCAATGATGACTGTCATTATTAATGATACTAGAGGCCTGGTACACAAATTCACAGATGGGTGGGGTCCCTAGGCCTGGCCGGAGATCAGGGCCAATCGTGGCGTCTTGCCCAGTCCCGATCAGGGACGGGCCAATCGGGGCTGGGCCAATCGGGGCCTGCCAGCCAAGAGGAGGGACCAGCCAGGGGGATGGACTGTGGGAGGTTGGCTGTGGGAGCACACTGACCACTGCGGATGGCTTCTGCATTGAATGAATTCCCCCTGGTGGTCAGTGCATGTCATAGCAACTGGTCGACTGGTCATTCCAGTCATTCGGTCGTAATAGTCACTTAGACTTTTATATATATACTAGAGGCCCGGTGCACAAAATTCATGCACCGAGGGGGGTGTCCCTCAGCCCAGCATGTACCCTCTCCAATATGGGACCCCTTGAGGGATGTACAACTGCCAATTTAGGCCCGATCCCAGTGGGCAGTCGGATCCCTAAACGGGCAGTCAGACATCCCTCTCACAATCCAGGACTGCTGGTTCCCAACTGCTTGCCTGCCTGCCTTCCTGATTTCCCCTAACCGCTTCTGCCTGCCAGCCTGATCACCCCATAACCACTCCAATGCCAGCCTGATTGATGTCTAACTGCTCCCCTGCCAGGCTGTTTGCCCCCAACTTCCCTCCCTTGCAGGCCTGGTGCCTCCCAACTGCCCTCCCCTGCTGGCCATCTTGTGGTGGCCATCTTGTGTCCACATGGGGGCAGGATCTTTGACCACAGGAGGGCATCCATATTGTATGTTGGAGTGATGGTCAATCTGCATATTACTCTTTTATTAGATAGGATAGAGGCCTGGTGCATGGGTGGGGGCCAGCTGGTTTGCCCTGAAGGGTGACCCGGATCAGGGTGGGGGTTCCCTTGGGGCATGGGGCGGCCTGAGCAAGGGGCCTGTGGTGGTTTGCAGGCCAGCCACGCCACATGGCAACCCAAGCAGAGTTGGAATTTATTTATCTTCTACAATTGAAACTTTGTAGCCTGGAGCGGAGCCAAGCCTCCTGCTCACTCCGTGGCCAGCAGCCATTTCTGTTGGGGTTTGTGTATATCTTCTATAATTGAAACTTTGTAGCCTTAAGCAGAGGCCTGGGCCAGCCAGGGTGTGCGGAAAGCAGGGGGCAACCCTAGCCTCCTGCTCTTCCAGCTCCGTAGCTGCCGCCATTTGTTTGGATTTGGTTACCTTCTATAATTGAAACTTTGTAGCCTGAGTGGAGGCTCAGGCCTGCAACGGCACGTGGAAAGCTTGGCTTCCTTTGTTACCAGGGAAAGCCAAGCCTCCCTCCTGCTCCCTGTGGCTGTAGCCATCTTGGTTGGGTTTATTTGCATACTCACTCTGATTGGCTGGTGGGTGTGGCTGGTGGGCGTGGCTTGTGCCTGTATCAGAGTGATGGTTAATTTGCATATTACTCTTTTATTAGGTAGGACTAGAGGCCCGGTGCACAAAATTCATGCATGGGGGGGGTCCCCTCAGCCCAGCCTGCACCCTCTCCAATCTGGACCCCTCGGGGGACATCCAATTGCCAGTTTAGGCCCGATCCTGACCTAACCCCCCTGCCAACCTGGTCTCCCCATGCAGCCTGCTGCTCAGTCGTTTGGTCACCCCTCATTAATCCCCGTGCCAGCCTGGTTGCCCCATGCAGCCTGTTCGGTTGTTTGTTCAGTTGCAATGGTCACTTAGGCTTTTATATATATAGATAGAAGATTTCCATGAGGATCAGAGGATCCAATGTATGTGACAGCCTTTTGAGGTTGTAACCTGTTAGACAAATATGAGACATTTTTCAGAGGATTTTAGACTTTTAGACATACAGGCCTGCAGAAAGCATCTGATGACTAAGAAATAGTACAAAGTTTGAACTAAGCATCTCTAAAGTCAAGTACTATGTTAAGGCTTCACAAAAATATAACTTTTCCCCTTACTACCACACTCTAAAGTTGACATTTATCCCCATACAGGTACAATGGGAGAGAAAACGGTGCGTCAAAGGACACATGTCCTAGGAAGGGTGGAAACAAATCTAATTCATGTCTCCTGACTCCAAACAAAACAGGGCTCTTGCCCATTCTGCCAGGTTGACTTCCTGTTGTATCCTGTGTCGCAGCATCCAATGGCCCCTTCCATTTGGCATAGTAGAACTATATCAACAAAACTAGTCAACAAAAACAAAACAATTTAACAAAATAATACATTTCATGATTTATCCATTTATTCAATACACCCTGATTAAAGAGTTATTAAGTGCCTAAAAGGAGACAGCATCAGATTGGGAGGACACCTATAAAGATGCACTTTTTTTTTTTTTTAAGAATAGTTTATTGATTTTTAGAGAGAGAGAAAGGGAGAAAAGTATCGATGTGAGAGCACAACATAGATCGGCTACCTCCTACATGCCCCACTGGGGATCAAGCCTGCAGCCTGGGCATGTGCCCTGACCAGAATGGAACAAGCAACCCTTTGATACACAAGACGATGCCCAAGCAACTAAACTTAGTGCAACTAAGGTGTAACTAACTTAGTGCAACTAAGGTGCACTTTTGAGGACACTCCTAGCTTAGCAGGGGTGGTGAAATCTAGTGGGGTGTTATGAGTGTGACCTTGAATTTCTTGGAATAAAATGAACTACCTTAAGGAATGCTTTGGCATTCATAAAAAAAAAAAAAAAAAAGAAAATTTAATGAAATAACAAGTGTTTAAGTACCAGTATTTAAAATTAAAATAAGGCAATAAAAAGGTTTTTATTAAAATTGGTTTTAATTTCTGGGAATTCAAGGTTTGGCTGAAATAGAAAAATGCTTTTATATACTTCAATATTCTATTTATTTGGGGATACTTATCAAACATGAAATACAAATTATTGATATTATGCACAATGGGTTCACTGGAGTTGTCAATAGTTTGCCAAAATACATAGACTAGACAACATCTACTAAATATCTGGCAACCATTTTGGCAAAATGTGTGCAGAGAAACTTGCCCTAGCTAAGCAATAAGAATACTAATAATTCTTGGCTTACCGTATTCTAGGAGTATGGGCTTTCTACCTCACTATCTGCTGTTCAACAATATCCATCAGGGTGGCAGAATCAGAAGAACCAGGCAAACAGAAAGGAAGAGATTGGAGCCTGAAGCCCAGAGCTAGCAAACATTCTGATAAGCTGCACAGAAAGTGGCTGCTTATCAAATCAAACAGCTCATCTTGCTCATTTGAATGAATGTTAACTAACACGAATGTGTCCTAATTGGCCAGCCTCTAAAGAAGATAAATCGAACAGATGCTGAAAGGCACACTTTTTCTACTTCCTTGTCCAAATCATAAAAACCTGTGCTGGTGTGTCACCAGGCAAAGCATCAGGGCCTCAGAGATGGCCGTTCCCAGGAACCCATTGAGGAGGAGCAGTCCTAGGCCACATCGACTGGCTGGCAGACCACTGGGTCCCCAACCACTGTGGTTATTTCAGCCTGCACTTCCCTCAGCTGTTGCTCCCTCTTGGGCTCTGCGCCTTCCTATACACCTACCTCATCCACCAGGCCTGCCTCTCAATTTGTCAAAGTTCTCCTGGGACCGCCCCGAGTGAGCACTTCTCCTCTGTTCTTCCATAGCTCCCTGGACCTGTGTATCTCACAGCATGATTATCTGGTTACTTCTTTCTCTTTGTAGCCCTTGTGTTGCCAGCAGCAGCATTATTTTCTGCAGTCACCACAACTTTTATTGTTGTTTGTTAATCCTCACCCAAGGATATTCTTTCCCCATTGATTTTTTTTAGAGACAGTGGAAGGGAAGGGTAGATACAGACAGAGAGAAACATTGATGTGAGAGAGACACATCGATTGGTTGCCTCCCGCACCCGCCCCAACTTGGGCCGGGGATCTAGCCTGCAATGGAGGCATGTGCCCTTGACTGGAATCAAACCCAACCACCACCCTTCAGTCTGCGGGCTGACCCTCTAACCAAATCCAGCTAGGGCAACACTTAATTTTTAAAATAAGTTTTCAATATTAAAATGAATAACGTTTTTGAAAAATTAGAAAATTTGGCCACCATGAGTCCCACGACTAAGCAACATGAGCTAGAGCTGAGCATCAGGCATTCCTTACAAAGAGAAACATACTTTTAAGGCTCAGTTTCACCATTTCCTATTGTTGCACTGGGTTCCCTTCATTTTTCACCAACCAAGACATTGGAATTTACCACCAACTATTGGGATTTGACGATTTAATGACAAGAAATGTGATTTTGCTCTAGAACTGTAATTCACCCCAAAAATGTGCCCTATACATGTTGAATGAATGAAAAAAAAAGTATTTAATTAGGGCTAATATTTGACCTCAGGGTCGTTGTAATGACTAAAACAATATATGTGAAAAATATGTTCACCTATAACTCAAGATTGAAATATAAGTTACTGTGATAGAATACAACTTTGGTCAGGACCCCATTTCTTGTAAATAGTGCAATAATAATCACAATGATCACTAAGGAGGGAGATCTGGTATTCATCTTTCTAATTTTAACAAATCAGTAACCTTTCTGAGAAAGATTTTTTATTTTTGATCTTATAATTGACCCAAATATATGACTCAGAATAATTCCAATAACCTGGATACTTTTTCAGAATAAATTAATTTTCTTTATTTTTTCATTCTTTGAAAGCCATTGGATTTATTATCAAACATGTAGTGCATGCAACAGGTAACAGTTTTTTTCTAGTAAAACTATATTAACATTATGTAATGCATATTAACTATGTAACATTATGCAATATATCCAACTCAGACATTTTTCCAATATGCAATAAGCTAAAATATATTTTTTAAGTCAACATTAAAGTAAACCGGCAGGCTTACAATTTATAAAATCATCATTGAAATAAAGCCTGCGCTATAGATACAGAATTTTACATTTTAATGTGGAGTATAATAATAAATGGCTAAGAAATAATGTCAGTCCCATATACTAAGAGAATTAAAAAAGAATTAGAACAATAACCCCTATAGCCTCTACTTATTCTATACCTCAGCCTGCAATTTCACTGTATTCTGAAAATTGTTCTTCCTACATCATGGAGTTGGCTGCCCTTTCTGTAGCCTAGGAAGCTCGCAAAGGTGTGCCGTAATAAAAATAGACATATTGTTGTTTGATAAGAAATGAGAATGATTTTCCTTATTTTCAAATCATGAAATTTTTTTTGCTAAATCTCTACATGCTCTAAAATGTTCTTTTGCCAAATACAGTACCTTCAATTCCCCCAAAGTTTAAAAACATTAGTGTCAGTGTCAGGCTCCAATAATTTTTTTCTTAACAAAACTTAAACTATGATAGAGTTTTGAAACTAATTCCTTTTATTTCTCTGAGTTGCAGACTCTAACATCTTTGCTTTAGTAAAATAACCATAATACAGTGTTCTTGAAATGTTCAATAAACAAGCATATTGTAACTAAGGTACTTTTCCCCAAATTCATAAATGTTTATCCTAAAATATAAATAGAACAATTGCAGCATTAAGGACTAAAGGCACCTCAAGCGGCAGCCCAATCTATTCTAAGAGAATTGTGCACAAGCATTTCTGAAACACAGCTGTTTAAATTTTTATTTTAGAAGTGAGTCTGGATAGGTTCCAAAACCACTCTCCGCAACATGTGTAGTGCTCTTCTCCAGTGTAAGTAGCCCCCGTTCTTTTAGAATTTCCTCACATCAGACCCAGCTAAGGCAACTCAAGAGTGGCCAAATAACATTCCATTTTCAGATATACAAGTTCCTTTGTCTTCTATAATTGCTGATAGGTGGTTGTTCTCTCTTTAAAACCCAGGTTTTAAAACTTTGGTTTAAAAGGCACATAGTCTGTGATGTGTGGACAAGAAGATAACCCAATACTGTTTAAACATCTTACTTTAAATGTAAACATTTTAGACAGATAAAATATGAAAATACGATGAATGGACTCACTGCCCAACCAGTAAATCATGAAAAGAAGTTGTGTTCATACTGCTTTATTGTTCTTTTTCTTCAGCTAGAAAGTTACTTTAAAAAGGCTATGATCTTTACTAATTAGCTGCGATGTGACAAACGTATTTAACTGTTTAACTGCTCCTGGTGCACATATACTCGAGGTAGGTATTCTTACTCAACCTGAAGCCAACACAGAGATTGTTGGCCTTCTCCAGAATTTTAAATGCTTGAATTTACAGATTGATTCATCAAATTGAAATGGATTTGCCTTTTTCCTGTATTAAAATGCCTGAGTCTTCCCATGTTGTGTTAAATTTTTTAAATACATTTTATTGATTTTTTACAGAGAGGAAGGGAGAGGGATAGAGAGTTAGAAACATCCATGAGAGAGAAACATCGACCAGCTGCCTCCTGCATACCCCCTACTGGGGATGTGCCCGCAACCAAGATACATGCCCTTGACCGGAATCGAAACCGGGACCCTTGTGTCCGCAGGCCGAAGCTCTATCTACTGAGCCAAACTGGTTAGGGCCCACGTTGTGTTAATTTTTGAATGGTAGGACTGATTAGTCACAGGGGATTGGGTCATGGGTGAGTTCAGAGATTGAAATAGGTTAAAAAGGAGAATCAGCCCAGCCCGCGTGGCTCAGTGGTTGAGCGGTGACTGATGAATCAGGAGGTAACTGTTCGATTTCCAGTCTAGGTCGAGGTTGAGGCACAATCCTGGGTTGCGGGCTCGATCCCCAGTGTGGGGCGTGCAAGAGCCAGCCAATTGGTTATTCTCATCATTGATGTTTCTATTTCTCTCTCTCCCCCTCTCCCTTCCTCTCTGAAATCAATAAAACAACAACAACAACAAAGGAGAATCAAGTAAATGTTAATAGAATTCCTCACTTAGGTATCAGAATACCTCACTAGATTCATATATTAGAACTAGTAAATTAAAATAATACTTTAAGCACAATATGTGACTACTACATCTCTCGATTCTTTTCCCACCCAGTTTTCTTGGTAGGAAAAGCACTTTACATTGCATTTTCAAGTGAATAAAAAGCCTTCATATGTCCTTAACTTCACATTCAAGATCCTGCCTGAAATCAGAGTCAAAAGACACTCCCATCGGGCCCTGGCCCGGTAGCTGGGTTAAAGTGCCCTCCCAATATGCCAAAGTTGCAGGTTTGATACCCAGTCAGGGCACATACAAGAATCAACCAATAAATGCATAAATGAATGGAACAACAAATCAATGTGTGTTTGTTTTCTCTCTCCCCCCTCCCTTCCTCTCTCTAAAATCAATACATTTTTTTAAAAATTTAAAAATTGAGAACTTCAAAGAACTTAAAAAAATGACACTCTCGATCAAAGAAACAAATAACTGCCATGATGCCCCAGAAAATATTAACACAACATCCCAAAATTAGCACTAACTACGGGGAAAAAAATCTAATGTGGCCTCAGTAATAAAGTAAATGTCATAGGACATTTTCATGGGCTAAAAAGTAAAGAACTTACAGAGCTCATGATAACGTACCATGCATATTTTAAAAATGAAATGGCATCTCTATTTTGTATTATTTCAGAACAACTTGATAAATATTATGCAAAGGAAATTTCTTTTTAAGTACCCACATCTCTGTGAATAATAATGTTAAAAACTGTTTTTTACCTCCTCTAGTTACATATCTTTCTCACCTCCTCTAGTTACATATCTTTAAACCAGATAATAAACAGTGCTTGAAATAAAATAATTTTAATTACATTGAAAGTAGCATTGGCAAAAATGCCTAAGGTGAACCTGCACAACAGAAAACATATTGAGTAAATCCCAAACTAATGCAATATAATCCTCCCTTTTGCATAAAGTGATCATGAAAAAAAAAAAGACATTAAAATAAATTTGTCTGTTTGCATAGGAAAACTGTTTCCTGTTTACATAAAGAAATCATCTTCTAGTAAAGAAAAATTGTCACTGGAGTCAAAACCACAACTTCATTAATGTTTTGAGTTACATTGTTTCAATTAAAGAAATACCGAACAATGCGTATGGTTTTGTTTGAAAATTGAGTCCTTTTACTAAATGCAAAAAAAGGTGACATGGATGTCTTACAATGGGAAATGTAGGTTGGATGCATAGTTCTCTACCATCAAAACAGACCACTGAAGAGTAGTCGCTCAATTTCTATTCAATGAAGTGGCATCAGAAGGCTGTGAAAGCTGACCTCTCTCTCTTACTATTCTACGCTCTACCCATCCTCACAGTACTAACAGGCTTACATTTGAGAAACTTTTCCCCCCACAATTTATGAACCACTTACAAATCGTGTGAATGTTCTCTCTCTCCCTCCTCGGCTACCGCTGGGTGGCCTGGGCCTGCACACAGCTCCCCCGGAGAAGTGCGCCCTGGGCGCGGGCTGGAGGTGCCTCGGGCAGGGGCCGAGCGCTCGGTTACAGGCCAGCGTGAAGCCGCGCGCAGACAGATTTCTGCCTCAGAAGCAGACGTAAGTGTACACGATCCCCGGAGGGAAAGGTTAAGCCCTGTCACTCCGTCCGCCTGCAGAAACCGGGATGCGTTCACAGCCTCGAGCCCCTCCAGCAACTGCGACCGAAGCGCCGGCGTCCGGGAGCCTCCTTCCCCCGCAGCCCCAGGTGGTCCCCCCTTCCCGGGGCTGCCCTCGCCCAGCTCCGTCCCCCCACCCCCTACTCTGCACAGAGCAACCGCGGCTGCCCCTTTCCTCCGTCGGGCGGCTGCCCCCTCCCAGGGCCGCCATCTCGCAAGGGTCCGCCAGGGCGAGGGCTGTGGACGGCGGCGCCGCGCTGCCCAGCCCCGGGTACGCGGGACACCTACCTTCCCGGTCACCTGAGACGCCGCCCGCCGCGCTCCGCAGCGTGCCCTCGGGCCCCGGCTGGGCGGGCGTGGAGGCGCCGGAGCGCGCTGGGACCGGCCCGCAGTGGGTACGAGGTTCGGAGCTGGACCGGGGTCCGCTCCCCGCACGCACGCGGACCGCGCCAGGGACCGCCCGTCCGGCGGTCTGGTAGCCCGGCAACGGCCGCCGCCTCCCGGGGCCCCGCCCACCTCTGGGCCCGCCCGCCGCGCCTCCCGCACCCTGCACGTGGCGCCGCCCCCGGCTCTCCCTGGCGCCCCCTCACAGCCTCCCTTCCAGCCCAGCGCGCCCGCGCCGGTGGCCCCCCGTTCTGGGCTGGGAGCGCTGGCGAATGCGACCTGGGGCGGGGATGGAGCGGGGATGGGGCGGGGTAGGGACTGGGAGAGACACCCAGACCACCGAGAGCTGGACTGTGTTAGACGGAACTGCCTTGGCGAAGGGAAGGAACCTTCCTTTCTACCCTGCACGTGTTTTCCCGGGACCTGTGTGCTTTCCCTTGCGGGTCACATTCTACCCAAGCTTCAGCATAAGGAGCAAAGGCCCCCGGAAAACGGTGTGGCACATTTGCTCTGGTCTATCAAGATCACGATGGCCTAGCTCACCGACAGCCGCCTCATTCATTCATGGATGGATTTTTCCAGCAGATGTTCACCCAACACCCTTTCAGGGTTTTTGCGCTAGTTAACTGTGTCCGCGCCGAGACCAGCTCAGTCCAACTCTCAGATCACTGAATAAACTCAGAGCCACTGGTGATGCAGGGAAGCACAGAGCCTGGCCTCCGTGCCTTCATTCGTGCTTTGGATAAGGTTTGGACACTTCTGAACTTCAATTTGATAACATATGCAGCAGAGAGGGTACCCACTTTGCAGATTTGTTGGAAGGAGTGAAAGAATTATGTATGTAATAAAAGTACTTTTGCAGCAGTAGAAAGCTATGGATACATAAGTAATTATTGTTTTATCTGTCCAGTGAGTGAATAAATAGACCAATACTTTCAAACCCAAGATACTGGGGATGACTTATGTGTTGGTTTTGTTTTTCCCACACGACTGCAAGTCTTTTTGGATGAAACCAAATCTATGTTTTATATACCCCAAGGCCCATACAGGCCTCTCAATAAATATTTGTGGAATGAATGAATGTTATTAGACTTAATTACTGATAACCACAACTCCTGATCCATACTGAGAACACTGTAGTGCTGTACCAGTTACTTGTGAAAAATACATTAAAATATTATCATCCCAAGTATTACACATCAAGATTGTCTACTTCAAATCTTAACATGGTCAGAATAGAAATCAA
Source organism: Eptesicus fuscus (assembly GCF_027574615.1). Lineage (NCBI taxonomy): Eukaryota > Metazoa > Chordata > Mammalia > Chiroptera > Vespertilionidae > Eptesicus > Eptesicus fuscus. Next base: position 7,965,247 of record NC_072480.1, on the reverse strand, counting down.
ATAATGACTTATTTGTAAATGATTTACAAATGATATACACTAGCTTATTTGAACCTCAAATCAAGTACACATTTCCCTGCCCTAGTAGCTGTTGCCTAGTACTACTAAAGATTCAGTGTCCTGCATTAACATGCTCCTTATTATATTGAAGTTATCTGTTTGTCTGGGTTCCTCTCTCCAACTAGACTTCAATCTCCTGAGGACAAATCTTTTCTTAATATCTCATAGCCCAGCTAGTACGTAGGATACTCAGTAATTTGTTAGGCTGAATTACCACATTTTCCTTCATAAGGACTCCAGCATTCACCCCTTCTTTCTCTTTTTCTCTTGGTCTCACCACTTCCACCAAGGTACAGGCCCTCCCCACCTTTCACTTGAATATTGCCGCTACAGGGTTTGAATATTGTTAGACCTTTCTCCTTGCTGTTTTGTCCAGTGGACTTATTTCAACCTCCCTGCCATTACTGTCACTATCCAGTAAAATTATTAACATTCCTAAAAAAAAAAAAAAATTATTAACATTCCTTATTGTAAGGAATGACTTCTATATTCCTTGAATTAGGTTTCAGAGATTTCCAGGTTTGGACTCCACCCATATTTTCAGCCTTACCTTTCTTCTCTTCTCTAGACTTTATATTCTTTACTGGAGGCCTGATGCACAAAATTTGTGCAAGGGGCTTGGCCCTCACAGCCCCAGCTTCGTCTGGAAGGTCGTTCAGCTGTCTGGTCTAATTAGCATATTACGCTTTTATTATTATAGATACTAGAGGCCCAGTGCATGAAATTCATGCACTTGGGGGGAGGGGGTCCCTCAGCCCCACCTGCACCCTCTCTCAGTCCGGGACCCCTCAGGGGATGTCCGCCTGCTGGCTTAGGCCCGTTCCCTGGAACAGGCCTAAGCCAACAGTTGGAAATCCCTCTCACAGTCTGGAACCCCTCACTCCTTACTGCCCGCCTGCTCGCTGCTCCTTACCACTGCTGAGAAACTTAAACTCCTTCCTCTGCGGTCACACAACTGTCACATGCCAGGCAGTCACTCAGAAATATCTTGGCATTGGCCAACTTATGGAATTCTCCCTTCTCTCCATTCTCCTGAGTCAGACTCTGGACATTGACTGTGGTATTCTCTTGGTCATCGTTTTTGTTTTGTTTTGTTTTTTCCAAAATGTTACAGTTTCTATGAATATAACATACAAAGATGCAGCCTCCTTTGTAGGAACAGGGAAGGATGGGGTGGTTAAGTAAGGCACATGGAGCTGCAGCAAGCACCAGCTGCGGTGAGGGCCAAGGGGGAGAGGAGGTTGGCACTGGGGCCGAGGCCCTAGAGCCATTGCTGGGGAAGTAGGGATCCCCTCTGAGTGCCTCGTTCTGAGGCTGAACTAAATGGTCAAGCTGAGGCAGAGGTGGGTGGCCATATCAGCCATCTTTGGTGCTGTTTACCCTTTCCCACCCCAGCTCTGTTGTAAAACCCCAGAGCCCTGGATTCCAAAGGCCCCGTCCAGAGCAGAGGCCCTGGAAGGGGATGAGAGGAAGTGAGTAGGGCAGGTTTGAAAGCCGATATGCCTGTGTGCTGAGGGATGGCAGAGACAGTGGTGAGAGGTAGCCGGGGAAGGGCTCTCATACACACCCTTCTGTGGGGGCCACAGGTGAGGGAGGCCAAGAGAATAGGGTACGGATGGGGCGCCATGGCCCCAGCCTCTTAGGCATCCCTGTCTGTCCTCTGCAGTGCACATGGAGGAAAGGGGCTGCCTCTGAGGAGGGGCCAGGCCAGGTGACCATCTTGAGTTCTGGCTGAGGTGATGGTCCTCACCCTGAGATGCTGTCTAACTGGTGATGGCAGAGGACCCAGTGCCTCCTCGCTTCTCGAAGAACATGTAGTCAATGAGGAACGTGGCTCCCAGCAGTACAGCCTTCACTCTCACGTCCAGATCCAGTGGGAACTGCAAGCCAAAGTCATCTGCATCCGGGAGGGCTTCTTGGAGCAGCCTCCCCCGCCCCCACCCCGCCCCACTGCTTGCTGATGTGGCCCACACTGCGGGACTCATCCGGAGTCTTCACCTCAAAGTTGGTGCCTGTGCCACAGCCACAGGTCCAGCAGGGCCCCACCACTCGCAGGATCCTATGGCGATCGGCATCTTGAATGGAGAACTTGGGGAGGAAGGGATGCCAGGTCTGCAGCACATGGCCAATGGTGGTGCCTGGTGGTGACTGTACTTCCATCTCTCGATCCCCGGAGGCCACCAGACGGACGCGAAGGGGCCGGCCATACCGCAGCACAGACGTGCACAGCAGTTGCTCTCTTCAGCCGCCTGACCCAGGGCTGTCCACCCCTGAGCGCAGTTCATACCGGTTACATGTCTCCCAGCCTAGGAGCGTTTCCACTCACGCAGCCCTCTGGTGAATCAGGATCTGATCAATTGGCACCAAGAATTCGAGGCCAGAAGGCACCCTGGGCAGTGGCAAGAGGCGGGCAGCAGGCCCAGGGCACTGGGGCCGGGTGAGGGGAAGAGAGCAAAGCCGGGCGCAGGGGCAGGCACGTGGGCAGGCACTGGCACTGATCCGGGCCCAGGATGCTGCACCTGCTCCAGGTACCCAGCGGTCACAGGGTAGGGAGGAGGGGGCGAAGGGGTGTAGCCTGTGGGGGGCAAGTATCCTGCCATAGGAAAGGGATGAGGGTTCACAGGTTGTCGCTATACCAAAGCTTAGTTCTAGAAGTGGAGGCAAGCTCGGGGACAGCCTGACAGACACAGAGACAGACACAAAGACGAAAAGGCAAACGTGGAGAGGGGGCTGCGCCAGGCACCCGCCCAGGGTCTCTCAAGTGGCGCCTCTGACTCGGGGAGAAACCAAAAGTGTCAGTGGGCGGGGCAGAGTACCTGGGACCCTGGATTCCCTCTGGGGTTTGCAGAACTACCCCCTCCCTTTGTTCTCCCATTCTCCACAGAGGCAGCTGTTGGCAGATGGCAGGACGAATGGATCCGCAATCAGACTGACGGCCCCACCTCCAGGGCAGTTTCCTGACCCCTCTGTGTCTCCTGCTCACCTGAAGCCCCTAAAATAGTTGGGGTGCCCAGTGCTCAGAGGCTCCCGAGAGCTTGTGGAGGCAGGCCCTTGGTCATCGGTTTTTTGTTTTTTTACTACATTTCTTCTGTGTGCAGTGATCACACTTCATCTGGAGCAGGGCAGGCTCAAGTGACCTGGAGGAAGCATGGGGAGAGCAGTCACTGCTGGTCACCCCTGACACTGCGGGCGCTATCCATTCTTCTTTGTGGAGTGTCGAGGGAGGGGAAGCGGCCTCAGTGCCTGAGGCCAAGTTCCAGGAGGCCGGCAGCGCTGTTGGGATTGTGCCGGTGGCACTGGTCCATTGGTGCCTGTCCTGTCCTCTGGAGATTGAACCTGCAGGACTACTAAGGGAGCCAGTCCCCAGTTCCGTCCCACCTCCACCACCGATTGATTGGCATCTGAGGGCCTGGAAGAGGGACCAAGAGGTCTGCCTTCCAGCCGCTTGCCAGTCACCACTGCCACCGATTGATCAGCTCCTGCTCCCTCAGTTCCCTAGCCTGGTGTTCGGTCGTCCCTCCGGTCATGATGGCACCTGGGTTTTTATATATATTAGGATTCTGACCAAACTGGTCTGCGTGCCTTGACTCAAAGTACCTTGAACTTGCCCTTCTCTTTCCTCTCTAAGCTTCCTCTTCATATCCACCTATTTCCCTCACCTCTCTGAAGCCTTACTTATCTGACTCTCACGACCAACTTAAAAGTCACAACTCTCACCAGTCTCCAAGGTTTGTGGCCTTCTTATTAGAATGATAGTACTTGCCGCATTCTCTCATATGTGACTGAGATTTCTTCCTCAAGGAATTAATAGGAGTTATACTTTCAGAGAAGGGCTATATCTTGTTCAAACTTGTATCTCTGATAGTATCAAACATTCTCATAAATATTCAACAAATGTTATTCTGCCAGCTCAGGAACTACCTCTTTGACTTTAGCCAAATGTCCTTTCTTCTATGGCCACCTTTTGTCCTTAGAGCCAATGACACATGATGTAGTTCTTGAATCATTTCCTGCGTATGTGATTGATCTTCCCAGTAAGCTTGTTAGCTCACTGTGGAGAGAGACCCTATTGCGAACACACACAGGCTTTGGCATCAGATAATCTAGCCTTAGATCTTAATTTGCCATTCACTAGTTGCATACCCTTGGAAAAGTTACTTAACCTCCCTAAATTTCCATTTCTTCAACTGTAAAATGAGTGGTTTCATTGGTGGTTAATAAATAAGATAAGGTATTGAGATCACTTAACCTAATGCCTGTCACATAGTAAGTGCTCACTCAATGCCAGTCAATATTAGCAGCAGCATACCTTTTGTAGGGCAGACAGTGCCTAGCATCAGTATATATATGGTAATAAAAATGATATTTGACAGTAGGGACAAAGATCATTGAACCTCTGTGTGCTCTAGCTATTAAATAAATCTTATTCTCTAAAGAAAAGCATGTTAAGTTATACATACTCCCCACTTTACCTCACTTTGAAAGTATATATGATCTGGAGACAGTATCTGAAGGAGAATCCAGGCCCACAATTAAGCACCAGCAGTGGTACAAAAAGAACTGTATGATCCCTGGGCTCATTCAGAATGAAACTGATGGTTAGAATTGGGGCTGCAAGCATTTTTCTCCCTTTAAAACACTGACTATTAATAATGGGTTGAAATTTTTACTGTAAAAACCAAATGGTTACATGGATCTTGGTAGAGGTGCTGTTGCTTTAGGGTTGGTATTTCTGAAATTAGTTTTAGCAATATCTAAGCTAAGGCATTATGTTTATCCTATATAATAAAAGCCTAATATGCTAAGTGTCTGGTTGTCCAGTCATCCGTTCAACCAATTAAAGCATAATATGCTAATGATATGCTAAGGTCTCTCAACCGCTTGCTATAACGTGCACTGACCACCAGGGGGCAGATGCTCCGACTGGTAGGTTAGCTTGCTGCTGGGGTCCAGCCGATCCGGACTATTGAGATGGGCCGGATATGCCCTGGAGCCTTCCTGCAGTCTCTCTCCGGCTGGCCAACCTCCTATGTCCCTCCCTGGCCCCAATCATACACTGATGGGGTCCCTCGGCCTGGCCTGAGCCCTCTTGAAATCCGGGACTCCCCGTGGGATGTTGGAAAGCTGGTTTCAACTGATCCCGCAGGCCAGGCCAAGGGACCACACTGGTGCACGAATTCGTGTACCGAGCCTCTAGTTTAGAATATTTTCCCCACAAAAGTTGAACTAATGAAGAAGAAAAATTCTTTTTTTAAAAAAAAAATATATTTTATTGATTTTTTTTACAGAGACAAGGGAGAGGGATAGAGAATTAGAAACGTCAATGAGAGAGAAACATCGATCAGCTGCCTCCTGCACACCTTCTACTGGGGATGTGCCCGCAACCAAGGTACATGCCCTTGAACAGAATCGAACTTGGGACACTTGAGTCCGCAGGCCGACACTCTAGCCACTGAGCCAAACCAGTTAGGGCTAGAAAACTTCTTGAAAAATAGTTTCAGTGATAAGCTAGCTCACTGGAAGAAAAGTTAATGGAAAACTATTTGACTTCCTAGTAAGTCCTAGTGTAAGTTATTATTCCTGGGGAAAATGGAATAGAATGAAAGCTACATAAAAATTCTGATTTTTGGCCTAACTGGTTTGGCTCAGTGGATAGAGTGTTGGCCTACGGACTCAAGGGTCCCAGGTTCGATTCCAATCAAGGGCATGTACCTTGGTTGTGGGCACATACCCAGTAGGGAGTGTGCAGGAGGCAGCTGATAGATGTTTCTCTCTCATAGATGTTTCTAACTCCCTTTCCTCTTCCTTCCTCTCTATAAAAAAATCAATAAAATATATATTTTTAAAATTCTGAATTTTGTCTCTTAGGTCGCAGTGACTGTACCTAGTAGGTACTCGACAATTTGTTGAATGAATTAATGAATGGGGTAGGAATCTCAAAGTATAATAAAATTTGCCAAATATAGTTAAAGGCCCTGGTAATCAGGACACCTACCTTCCCTGTCACCTGAGAGGCTCCACCTGCCATGCTCCACAGTGTGTCCTGCAGGCCCCGGCTGGAGTGGAGGCACAGCAGTGCACTGGCACAGTTAGAACTTTGTCCCAATATGCCAAAATTTTGGTTCGCTCACTGGTCAGGGCATATATAAGAATCAACCAATGAATGCATAAATAAGTGGAATAACAAATTGATATTTCTCTCTGCCCCCCACTCTCTTTCTCTAAACTCAATCAATAAATTTTTAAAAATCAAATATAGTTAAGAAAATAAGGAAAAAAATTAACCAAGACCCAGGATTTAAATAATTCCCAATACCCTTTGCTGCCAATTTAGACTATCAGTGCAGGGTTGGGGGCAAATGTTGAGTGACTTGCTCAAGATCATACACCAAGTTAATAATAAAGCTAAAATAAAAATCCAGGCTTCCTGAATCCTAATATAATCTTCACTATACTGCTAGTGCATAAAACAATATACATGAAAAGGCCAAGGAGGCTATTTATTTAGTTTTTCTAATGTTAAACTCATGACATTTATAGAACAAAGTTGTAAGTTGTAGCAATTGCACTGATCTTTGTGAGTTTATGACACCTCTGTTGGCCAGACTCTTTTCATATGTTTAATGAGAGAAAAAATGGGCCACTGACTGTCCTCCTCTCCTTTGAATAAATATGGTTAACTCCTCTGCATATGGCTGAATTAAAAACCAGGCTCCGCCCCTGGGTCTGGGAGAGGCCACGCGCCCCCGGGTCCAGGTGAGGCCATATGTCCCTGGATCCGGGTGAGGCTGGGTCCCGGGTCAGGGTGAGGCCACGCGCCCCTGGGTCTGGGAGAAGCCACGCGCCCCTGGGTCCGGGTGAGGCCATGTGTCCCTGGATCCGGGTGAGGCCTCGCGCACCTAGGTCCGGGTGAGGCCACGCACCCCTGGGTCTGGGAGAGGCCACGCGCCCCTGGGTCCGGGTGAGGCCATGTGTCCCTGGATCCGGGTGAGGCCTCGCGCACCTAGGTCCGGGTGAGGCCACGCGCCCCTGGGTCTGGGAGAGGCCACGCGCCCCTGGGTCCAGGTGAGGCCATGTGTTCCCGGATCCGGGTGAGGCCTCACGCACCTAGGTCCGGGTGAGGCCACGCGCCCCTGGGTCTGGGTGAGGCCACGTGCACCTGAGTCCGGGTGAAGCTGTGCCCCTGGGTCAGGCCGAGACCAAACCAGAGGGAGTTGGACCTGCATTACCACCATTTGTCCACCATCCAGAGCTGAGGGGTCAGTGCTGACATGTACACATAAGGAACTGGTGGACATTGAAATTGGGTCTCTAAAGAACTGTTGGTCCAGAAAGAAACTCACTACAGACTGATTCATTTGCCTGTCAGCATAACTATTATTGCTCGTCTCACATTCCGTTCTTATAAGTATATCTCTAGGGACACATGATCTCGCTCATCTAGGGGAAATGATGAACAACATAGACTGATGAACAAGAACAGAACCAGAAACAAGGAGGCATCGATCGGACTAGCGGGCCTCAGAGGGCGGATAGGGGAGGTTGGGGGGAGGGGGGAGAGATCAACCAAAGGACTTGTTGGCATGCATATGAGCCTATCCAATGGTTAAGTTCAACAGGGGGTTGGGGCATCCGTGGGGAGGGGTGTGGGATAGGAATGGGGGGGATGAGGACAAATATGTGACACCTTAATCAATAAAGAAATTTAAAAAATAATAATAAAATAATAAAAAAAAAAATAAAAACCAGGCTCACTGGGCAGCAGCCTGTGAGGCTAGGTCACAGGGCTACCAAAGTATTAGAGACATTTAACAAGATGAAGAAAGCTGTACTTATCATAACTCATCTCAGAGAGAGGGTAGTTTATGTTGGAAGTAATGTTTGATAATTTGCTCAACACCCACACCTCACCCTTCTCACCAAAGAGCAAAGTTAAATCACAGTGAATGGTGTTAAAGTACTTCTCAATCTAAGGATGTGAAATTTGGTAACTTCTGAGTGGTGATTTCAGCAAGTGGGTAGATTTGGAGTCAAAGCTGAATGACTTTTGACAGTAGAGGATAAATTAAGCATAGCCACAAGGGAGTCTCTTTTTTCTCTCCTTTCATTGCCCATTCTTCTAAATTGGGCTGACAAATTTTTAAAGAATTACTCTTTAAAGGGGCATCAAATTATTAATTTTTCCAGGGTGCCTTGGACTGGCCCGGCAATCAAAGGGGCGTCTGACCAAACCAAATGTGGATGTTTGAGTTTGGTCCAGTTCTGAAGTAGAGAAGGAATAGATTATATCTTGAGGTTATTTATAGCTGAAAATCCTAGGCCAACTGATATAAAACTCTATCAAAAGCTTCTAATAGCTCTCATAAAATATATCAAAAGAAAGAAAAAAACACAGAACCCATTTTTAGCCAAAATTTTGGCTACAATGTTTGCTAACAGTTAAATTCAGCTCTATTTAATTCTTATAACAGAAAGAATTAACTGCTTAGCCCTAGAACAAAAGAACCCAGATATACTCTAGTGATACCATTTAATTAGCCCTGTGATCTTGCACATGTTATTTGACCCCTCTGAGATTCACTTTCCTCATTTGTCTAATGGGCATGACAAACCTAATTGTACATTTAAATGAAATAGTGTTTTAAAAAATATTGTTAGAGTTCCTGGCACACAAGTAATCAATAAATATTACTGAATTAATTAATAACTGATGAATTAATTAATGTTAATGAACATTACTAAGTAATCATCTATAAAGCTTTATATGAAACCTTTATGACAGTGATAAAACATGACTGACAGACATCTATTTGGCCTCAAGAGCAGTGTATATGTGTACAATTTACAGACAATACATAAGTTTATTCACAAGAAATATATTCATTTTTCCCAAGAAAAAAAAACACAGAGAAAGTTAATGAAAACATATTCAAGGATTCTTAATGTAGTCACAAATCCATATATAACTTCATGTCTGGACCACAAAAGTAATATGGAACACATATCATGTAAAACCCATGTTGAATTTGCAAACCGAAATCTCACAGATCCCACTGGAGATCTCTCTTGAGGAGTAACAACCTTTAATTCACAATTTAACTTTTCATGGACCCTACTGACATCTTCAATTCCTTGGAAACACGAAAAGATGTGCTTATATAATGCCAAACTTGTATACACATATACACACAAATAATTCCATATTGTATTGATATATTAAATTTTGGGGGAAATTATTTTAAATGTTATAGTAAATTGTGTGTAGCAATAATTGTGTTTAGACTACTTAGAAATACAGAAGCAAAAGGAGCAGTTGGGAAATAACCAGACTAACCCAGTTGATTGACATATCTATTATGGAAAAAATAGACTAAAAAGAGTATTTTAATAGGAAGTGGCTAGCTCTATGATTCAAACTAATACTGTTCTCTGATCAGCTACCCAGTGAATTTGTTTTAGCAGTTGTTGGAAAATGGACTATGGATGTTGAACAAGAAAGAACACTGGACTTGCAAAACTAGCATATGACCTTAGTTAAGTTAGTCAAGTTACTTTTCTCTAGTCTCAGTTTCCTCATCTGTAAAATGGCTATAAATATTCCACCCGGGCCCTAGCCTGTTTGGCTCAGTGCATAGAGCACTGACCTGCAGACTAAAGGGTCCTGGGTTTGATTTTGGTCAAGAGCACTTGTTGGGAACAACCAAGATGGCGGCATAGGTAAACACCTGTACTTGCTGCCTCTCACAACCACATCAAAACTACAACTAAAAGACAAAACAAATATCATCCAGAACCATGGGAAAGCTGGATGAGTGAAAGTTCTACAACTAGAAGGAAAGAAAAAAGTACATTGAGACTGATAGGAAGTGCAGAGGTGTGGAGGTGTGGAAGTGTGCGTGATACGAGCTGGCAACTGGGTGTGCTGTTGTTTTTTTCAATGGGGAGGGAGATACAATCACCCGATTGCTCTGAACTCCAGTTCCGGGCGAGACTCTGGGGACCCAGACTCATACAGGGAGAAACTGGACTGTGTGGCATCGGGCCGGAACACGAGGGTGGCTTTCTCTCAGAGGTGCTCACAGCGATCATTGTTCCTGCATGGGGCCACGCTACACAAAGACCCGGGGACCTCTCCAGTGCAGTGCTGACTGGCAGCCATTGCTGTTTGCTCTGCCCTAGTGATTCCCTGAGACCCTGCTCCATCCAATTTACAACCCCACCCAAGCTTTGCACAGCGGCTTTTGCATATGAATGGCCTGTCCTTTTGCCACTTAAAACCTAACAAACTGCAGCTGGGTCAGAGAGCTCCAAAGCTTCCAAAAGAAGGCCCATGGCCCAGCAGCAGCAGCCTTCATTGCTTCACAGCTGGGCCTCATCTGGGCACTGCCAAACCCCAAACAAAAAGGAGGAATCTGCAGATCTCTCTGTAGCTCCTGCTGGGTAGCCTCAGGCAGTGGCTGACTTTGCAACTCCTTGGAGATCCAAGAGCCAGTGTACCCATTGGTCAGTGTGAGACCATACCAGATTACAACTCTTCACATCCATAAGCGACATACTCAAAGGGCACACTCAGTGAGCACCAAAGCCCCACTGAAGCAAGTCCTGCCCCATAATGGAAGAACAGCAGTTCTTCCATTGTAGACACAGCTGGTCCACACAGCCAATTGGCCTGGAGGTCAATTCCTCCCAGTGATACCAACAGCAATCAAGGCTTAACTACAACAAGACTGTGCACCCAGCCCACAAAGGGGTGCACCTAGAGTGTCTACCTCAGGTGATTGGGGAGGCTGAGCCACTGGGCCCTATAGGACACCTAGCACACAAGACCACTCTATCAACACAGGAAAGCAGCCAAAATGCAGAGACAAAGAAACATGTCACAACTGAAAGAAATGGAGGAAAGCAAACTACCAGATATAGAGTTCAAAACCATGGTTATAAGGTTACTCAAGAATCATCTAGAAACCTCTGAGAAATTTAGTGAGACCCTCAAGGATATGAAAAAGGACCAATCATAAATTAAGCATACACTGACTAAAATTAAGAATAATATACAGAGATCCAACAGCAGACTAGAGGATCCCAAGAATCAAGTCAAAGATTTGAAATACGAAGAAGCAAAAAACACCCAACTGGAAAAGCAAAAAAAAAAAAAAAAAAAAAGAATCCAAAAATATGAAGATAGTGCAAGGAGCCTCTGGGACAACTTCAAGCATACCAACATCTGAATTATGGGGGTAAGAGAGAGAGAAGAAGAAGAGAGAGAGAGCAAGATATTGAACACCTATTTGAAGAAATAATGACAGAAAACTTCCCCTACCTGGTGAAAGAAATAGACTTACAAGTCCAGGAAGCTCAGAGAACCCCAAACAAAAGGAATCCAAAGAGGACCACACCAAGACACATCATAATTAAAATGCCAAGGGCAAAAGACAAAGAGAGAATCTTAAAAGCATCAAGAGAAAAACAGTTAGTTACCTACAAGGGAGTACCCATACGATTGTCAGCTGATTTCTCAACAGAAACTATGCAGGCCAGAAGGGAGTGGCAAGAAATATTCAAAGTGATGAATAGCAAGAAACTACAACCCAGATTACTCTACTCAGCAAAGCTATAATTTAGAATTGAAGGTCCTATAAAGAGCTTCATAGATAAGAAAAAGCTAAAGGAGTTCATCACCACCAAACCAGTATTATATGAAATACTGAAGGGTATTCTTTAAGAGGAAGAAGAAAAAGGTAAAGATAAAAATTATGAACAACAAAGTGAAAACAAATACATATCTATCAACAAGTGAATCTAAAAATCAAGTGAATAAAAAATCTGATGAACAGAATAAACTGGTGAATATAATAGAATCAGGGGCATAGAAAGGGAGTGGACTGACAATTCTCAGGGGGAAGGGGGTGTAGGGGTGCAGGAGAGATAGACAAAAATCATACACCTATGGACGAGGACAGTGGGGACGGGGCGGTAAGGGCAGAGGGTGGGGTGGGAACTGGGTGGAGGTGAGCTATGGGGGGGGGGGGGGACAAAAGAGGAACAACTGTAATAATCTGAACAATAAAGATTTATTTAAAACACACACACACACTTGTTAGGGTTTCAGGCTTGATCCCCAGTAGGGGGCCTGCAGGAGGCAGCTGATCAAGGATTCTCTCTCATCATTGATGTTTCTATCTCTCTCTCTCTTTCCCTTTCTCTCTGAAATCAATAAAAGTATATTTTTTAAAATTGCACCCTGCTTATTTTACGAGGATGATCTGATCAATGCCCTCATTTCACCCATGAGAAAAATGATTAGTAAAGTGATTCTTTTAACGATACATAGCTAATCAGTGACACAATCATGACTAGAAATAAAAGTCTTTTGAAGAGTTGGACTTTCTGCAGTAACAAAGCTGTCATTGAAGCAATAGATAGGAAAGTGCTTTGAAAAATGTAACATAACGGTTTCCTTCAGTAGAAATACTATGGAGTGTATTTACTTAAAATACAATCAAGGGCATCATGTGGCAATTAAGAAATGCCTTTGAGATTGTACCTTACATTCAGCAATAGCCATCTTTCCTTTAAAATCAAATAGAATCTGTTTCATTTCTCAACAAAGATACAAGAAATAAACAATTAACTGAATTAATTCAGGGACTTGACTGACCCAAGTTAGTTTTCTACAAAGTCTAAATTAATCAGATAATTGCTAATTCTGCCTTTTGTTTTGTGCTGTGTACAGTCTGCATTTGTTGACATGAACCTAGTAACAAGAATAAATAGTCATTTAAAAGTTTTTAAAATCCCAAATCTGAATTAAATTATCAAGTTCCTAAGCACACTCTTTCTTTAGGCATCTTCTCCAGTCATTCATTACTTTAAAAGTTTAATTTTCTTTATCTGAATGTGAGCATTAATACTGTTTTTGTGATATAAAGAGAACTTTTGAAGCAAACAAATGAAAAAAAAAATCAACCTAAAATGATAATCCAGGATATTGTTAACATGTTTTGTTACACTGTCAGTAAAACAAAAACTTAAATACCTCTCTTGGCATGACTATATAAACAGCATTTAGTCTTTTAGATTCAACTGCTACTGACACATTGAAAAAATATAGGCAATTTAGTATGGTTTAAAATAATCTCCACTAAACAGCTATCAATGTTTTAAAATTAGGCAAACAGTGCTAATCAGCCTCCTAATATCAGAAGGAAAGTTTAGAAAGTAATTTAATTAATTGGTTCTGAAAATTAATTACATATGTAATGAGCCTCATTAGACCTTTCCTGCCCTGTCCGGGTAGCTAAACTGATTAGAGCATCCCAATATGCCAAGGTTGAAAGTTCAATCCCTAGTCAGGGCACATATAAGAAACAACCAATGAATGCATAAATAAGTGGAACAACAAAAATCGATGTCTCTTGCCATCTTCCTTTCTCCCTCCCTCCCTTCTTCTCTCTCTTTAAAATCCATAAATAAATAAAAAAGAAAGAATAGACTTCCTGTTTCATCAGAATTTCAGATTAAAGGATGACTGGTCTTTTCACTTATAATTTCTTTGTGGTTCACAGAGCATAAAATAGACTGTTGGTTGTGATGATCATTAAATATTTTACCCTAGTAAATTTAGGACTAGAACATTAAAATAAACTGACCTGAACATCGAACTCTTATGTTTTTACTGTATTAATTTCTTGCATCCCAATGTAAAGATTTTACTTGGTGTGTATGTGCACGAGTGTGTGTGTGTGTGTGGGGGGGGGGGGGGGGCGCGGGGAGGGGGGAGGGCGGTGGGTTACTGAATTGACAAAAAAACAAATCCACAACAGTTAACTTCCAAATTTAGCACACCAATATATTTTGGTTTTGCCATGTTGAATATAAACTAAGTAAAAACTTAATGTAACATAATAACTGTGGATTACTCAGATAGTTTTCATAAAATGTTGGCCAATTGTAATTTATAATAGCTGTCACTATACACTTAACATAAATGTTAATTTAAGAATATTAAACTTGTAAATGTTCTAGTAAATATGGCATGTGCTGTTTTCAAAGGTTACAGAATAGCACTACAGGATTTTTAAACCAAACTTAACCCCAATTTACCTTCACTGTTTTAAAATTCTTTAGTTTTACACATAAAAAGCTGTAATCATGTTTGAATGCCTTTTCAATGATTTCCTTGAGGATTCAAACTGCATGGAGAAATGTATTTGATAGGTTTACCTCTTGGAGGTGAGGGAATAAATAAACTACAGAAACAATAGTGCCAGAGATGTGCTGTCCTCTTTAATATAAGAAAACATTGGCATCGAGTAAGGTCCCACTGCTGTTTACTAAGAAAAGTAACCTGTAAATACCTAGAGCAAGTATAGCTCACAGACCTGCGGCTCCGGAGCATGGGCTGTGTGCTAAAGTTAGCACTCCTCTTTTTTTGTCCGGTTTGAACAACTCATTCCCAAGTAAAATTTGCATGGAAGATTGCAAACCCTTTTGTACAAACTACTAACATGGCATCCAGTATCATATTTACTCTGACACAGATTTAGAGCATAATGTAGTAGTCAAACACAGAAATGCTTGTTTTTAATTGAATAAAACCATCTTTTTCTTAGAACACATGGAAAAGGTGAAGTGAAAGCTACAAGAAAATATAAAATGCTGTACCTGCAACGTGCTGAACTCTTTCCAGTACTCACCCTTCCGGCAACTTAACTTCTCCTTGGCAGCTCTGCTGTGCCAAATGCTTCTACCTTCCCAAAACTGTGTGTCAGCACAAGCCCAGACGAAACTTCAAATCCAGGAAAATAAAATTAACCATGCAGATCAAAGGCAGGGAGCAGGGAGATGAAATGCCCGTAATCTGATCTGTGATCAGTTGCAGAACATCAAAGGCAGAGCTAAATTTATATATAAGCAGGGATAGCAAGAAAGTTCACTTTCAGCAGGTAGTCACCCTCCCGCCTCTCAGTCCACAAACTCTTTTGTTTAACGTGGATCACGTCGTTTTCTGCCCCCCACCCCCCCACCTCTCCTTTTTTTTTTTTTTTTTTTTTTCAAGAAGGCAATACCGCGGCCCTCCCAAGCTTGGGCTGAGTGGCTGGATCCTTACCATAGCCCTTTCGGTTCCCAAGCTGCGCTGTGGATTGTGTGCTGGAAGCTGCCTAGTGCCAGCGGGCTCTGCTTTATCCCTTTCATCTCGCTGAACTGCAGATCCCATGACATCATTCAGCGCCGGGGGACTGGCAGGAGAGTTATAATTCAGCCTGTGGGGGAGTACAGCTCAAGAGAAGCCAGAGTTTGCCTGATTTTAGACTATTGTGCCTCCGGCAGGACAATTTCTGTTATCTGCTTCCCAGTTGGAAAAGTCAATTGCTGCTGGATGATTCCAGTAGGATAAGATCCCTGATCCATCCAGGTTCCAAGTGGCAGCATTTAATTGACATAAAAAAGAAAATCACTTTTTTTTTTTTTTACAAAGACTGTCAAATATTCAGAATAATTAAATATCACTCTAAGACCATTCCAGAAAAAACCTAGGGGCACTGTCAGTTGGAAAAGATATTTTTTAAAATGTGTTTTTGTTTTCAATGTGACAAGTTTTTAAGGATTTTAAATAAACTGTCTTTTCCTTGAAACTTAAATTATTAGAATCGACTGCCAATTAAACAGCAATGTTTTAATTAAAGTAATTAATGGGCAGGTAACAAACAATTAATCAGTGACTGATATCTGCCACTTTCTCACATAAGCCCTTGGGCAGAGACTTAATCTTAGTCTAGGTCTTAGTTTGGGATTCTGAAAATTAGATTTTAAAACATGTAGTTCTTAGATAGGTATACTTAAAATGCCCTGTGAGCATTTTAAAGTTTACAAAAGAAAAGAATTATGTACAGGAAAGGTACTACCCCTGTGCTTACTCCAAAGCTGTGTCCCTTATCTTTTAGAACTAATTCTCCTAACTCAATAATTTGAGCTCTTAACTCACTAAAAATCATCACAGTAGGCTAATTCTCCATAATCTAAAATTAAACCTATTACCCATTATTTAGCATTTTTTACTACTGTTTCTTAACAATGGCAGTTCAATAAAATAGAATTATTTTTAGTATTTACCAAAATAGAAGATAATAAGAAATTTCATCTTCATTACAATCCAGGATACAGTGCATTTCTGAATTCCAGACCACTTTCATGGAACGAAGGAAAACTTTCTGTTTTGTAATGGAAACTTGCCAACTTTTAGAAGGTCAGTTAAACAAAATTATTTTTCCAAAACAGAAGACAGTAGAATTTAATCATTTTTATATAAAAAGAAATCTGTACTCCCTTCTCTAATTGGCCTTGTCCAATTTTTTCTGATATGATATTTGAAAATGTAGTTCATGATGTGTTTATTTCCAGACTTCTATGATTCCTGAGCAAATTTTAATAGCAAAATATTTGCTTTGAAGTTATTGAGTTCAGTATAACACTTAAATAGTCATGTTTATTTTTCAAGATTTCTTTTATAATTTTTCTACCAGAGCCTAGTACTTGAAGTGCAGGCGTGGTTCTCCATGACTTCCTGAGAGTAGACTAGGGAAGCTCCTGTGATACCCGGCCTACATATAACATTTCCTTTGAATACAAAAAAATATATATATATTTAAAAGGACAAAATATTTCCAAGTGGGCATTTGTCCATTTCTTCTCTGAGTTAGCCCAGCATGAAATCTGTACTCCATCAAACTGCACCCAGGAATAAAGTTTCCTGATATATTGACATATTAAATCATAGATGTTCAACAACTAGATGCTCTGTAAGGTTATTTGCATAAGGAAGTAAATCCTAATGTCTTGATAGAGTTCAATATCAGTAGAAATAGGTGAGGGACCGATTTAGGATTCTTAAAGTTCCCCTGGGAGCTTATAGGAGGCATTCGGGAGCAGGACTTTAATGAGAATTAGTCAAATGATCCTCAATTTATACAAACCTCACCAAGGAAGATTTGCAGTTCAAAATACGTCTAGCAATGCAATATTACCTCCAATGGAAGAGTGTATTCACCAAGTCACTGAAAATTATTTTGAATTGATCCTTCTGTGGCCAAGTACCCCCCAGGTGTGAGATGAAAAGTGACTGAGGTAAGGGCCCCATCTGTTGCCAAGAGCAGAGTGTGGCTAAAGGCCCCTTAGAATGAGCAATGACCTTCTGACCCCAGATCATTAGTGCTGTGCCCCATCCCACTGAGCTCCCTTCATTCTGGACATGTGGACTGGACCATTGTTATTGCTAAACAGCATCAGGAAGGGGAGCTGATTCAAAACTTTCCTCTTTGCCCTCCAGGAAACTTAGATTAGTGAAATTGAATCTGAAGCTATGGTGATAAGAAATATGCTACTATGAAGTTAAATATTCCTATATGAAGTTATAGTACTTTATTGACGATTTCTAGGGCCATGGCATAGTATAATATACGTGGCTTTTAAAACTCCTCCTTGCATTTCAGCCAACTGGTGTGCAATAGGGCCAGGCAGCAATCTGATCTGAGGAGCTCAAGGTTGCATTTCATTGCACTTAAGACTGAGGAAAAATCAATTGTTCATATCCAAGAACAAAGGGGCTTACTGAGGTTCTTGAGGGGTGTCTCATGCACCCCCACTGAGTGTTATTTTCTTTACAACATCTGAAGCACGCTTTCTTGACAGGCAAATCACATAAACTCCTATGATTGTGAGATATATGTTCAGGTAATTCATAATATTTTTTCCATTAAGTTTCAAAGTTCTTGGAGTTACCTAGCACTCTTTTGTAGTATCATCTTTTCTAAAGTTTCTGTTCATAGAATACATCCCTGATTATATCAGAATAAGCGCAACCTTTTATATAAGTTGGGAGGAATAATTTTGGAATTTATTTCATTTACACACTTTTGTGTGTGTGAAGTAGTTCACTGTAAAGAAAAGAGCAGGGACACTAGAGTCAGAAAGGCTTGGGTTTAAATATCTCTCATTATTTGAAATGTAGTAACAGTTTGGACAATTGGGGCAAACTACTTAATCTCATTTAGCTTCATTTTCCTAAACTACGAGCAGGAAACAACATCTACCTCGTTAATGTTGTTGAGACAATAAATGTACATAGAGAGCTTCAAGCAATCCCACTCCCGGGTATTTATTCAAAGCAAATGCACCTCCATGTCCACTGCAGAATTATTTACAATAGCCAATACATAGAAACAACCTAAGTGTCCTTAGATGGATGAGTTGATAAAGAAAATGGATATATGTAATGGAATATTACTCAGCTTTAAAAAGAAGGTAAGCCCTGACCAGTTTGGCTCAGTGGATAGAGCGTCGGCCTGCGGACTCAAGAGTCCCAGGTTCGATTCTGGTCAAGGGCATGTACCTTGGTTTGCCGGCACATACCCAGTAGGGAGTGTGCAGGAGGCAGCTAGTAAATATATTTTCCATATACCCTTGTACTCTATATACAATTTACCTTATTATTAACATCTTTCATTTGTGTGGTATATTTATAATAATTAATGAACCAATAGTAATATGTTACTATTAGTTGAAGTCCTTAGTTTATACTAAAGTTCACACTTTGTGTTGTACGGTTCTGTAGATATTAACAAATTAATAATGTCATGTATTATTCACTGGATTTTGATTGAGATTGCATTGAACCTATAGAACACATTGGGAAAAATTAACATCTTAGCAATAGCTAATCTTCCTATCCAAGGACATGGAAACAGCTTTCCATTTATTTAGATCTTATTTGACTTCTTTCAACAGTACTTTATAGTTTTTCTCATATATATCTTACACATTAAAAAAAGTTATACCTAATTATTTTAGTTTTTTTCTGATGGGTGTTAATATAAATGATATTGTGTTTATAATTTCAAGTTTCAATTGTACAATGTTCATATATAGGAAAACAATAGTGTTTTGTATATTAACCTTATATCCTGTAATCTTACTGTTATTACTTATTGGCTCCAGGAGTGTTTCGGTCAATTCTTTGGATCAATTTGTTCAACTTGGAGGGTCATTTCTTTGGGATTGTTTATAATCATGCCATCTGTGAACAAAGAAATTTTAATTTCTTCCTTTCCAATCTGCTGATTACTTGTAAATGTGTATGGAAAACTCTAGGGCAACTACTAAAAACTAATTTAAATCTACTTTCACATAACGTTACACTGCTTCATGGGAAGTACCGGTACCTTATAACCAAGCATTCCTATTCCTCTCTCCCATCTCTTAGAGCAGCGGTCGCCAAACCGCTACTCGCGAGCCTCACGCGGCTCTTTGGCCCCTTCAAAATAGACTCGCCCAGGCCGAAAACCGACTTCTGCGCATGGGCCACGAAGTTTCAATCGCACTGTACGTGCGCGCCCAGACGTGGTATTTTGTGGAAGAGCCACACTCAAGGGGCCAAAGAGCCGCATGTGGCTCGCGAGCTGCGGTTTGCCGACCACTGTCTTAGAACATTACTGTCATTTACTTCAGGTACCCATATGCTTTAATCACCCAACACATTGTTGCTATTACTACTTCAAACAGTAATCTATTATATCAATTAAGGATAAGAAAAATTAAAGATTTTATTTTAGCTTCATTTGCTCACTCTTCCTCTATGCAGATCTAAGTGTTTAACCTCTATCATTTTCTTTTTCTCTAAAGAACTTCTTTTAATGTTTCTTGTCAGGCAGCTCTGCTGGCAACGAATTCCTTCGGTTTACATTTGCCTGAGGAAGTATTTATCTCGTTTTCACTTTGGGAGGGTAATTTTTCCAAATACAAATACATAATTCTAGATTGGTGCAGTTGTGATTGGTGGAAGTAGAGTTCTGGGAGGGCCTCAGGCAAAAGAATTTCTTGAGGCCCCCATGGGAGGGTGGTATTTTGTAGAAATCTTTATTGCTTATGTAAAATTAAGGGGATTCCCCTCTAAGATCCCATCTCTTTTTCCCCACCATATGAAAAGTTCAATCTTGTCTTTACCAGGGCTAGAATTAAGGCCACTGCCTAAAATTTCTGCTCCATATTAAAGTATATAGTCCAGTCCAGCATCCTGCGTGTGAAGTTTGCATGGCCATGGGCCGAACGGCTGCTTAAGGCCACACTGCAGGTGAGAGCATGGTGCAATTGCAGGTCATGGAGCAAGAGCGAGAAAGGGCGAATAAAGGGCAAGAGAGGAAACTTTTTCTCTGGAGATTTCCAGAGAAATCTTGCAGTGGCTTCACCCTTCTAACCAGTCATCTTTTGCCCAGGCTAGACTGACAGACAAGTACCTTTCCTATATTAACCGGACTTCACTGCACGTATGCCCATCTCCCACTTTGTTCGATTCCTTCCCCCACTGATCTGCCGGGAATGGACCAGTGGTTCCTGGTGAAACTGCCCACATGACCATGTTTATAATGTCTGGCCTTCTCTTTGTTCTTTTCTTGTTATTAATATTAATAAACTAGCTAATTACAATGATAACAAAGTTTTCCCCCCAACACTTTAAAATATTTAATCTCACTTTCTTTTTGCCTTCATAGTTTTTTTTTTTTAATTTATTTTGTTGATTTTTAGAGAGAGAGAAAGAGAGAGGGATGGAGAGAGAGAAACATGGATGAGAGAGAAACATCGATTGGCTGCCTGCTGCGCACAACCCCACTGGGGATCGAGCCCCCAATCTGGGCATATGCCCTGACCAGGAATCAAACCAGTGACCTCCAGGTACATGGGTCAACAATCAACCACTGAGCCACACTGGCCGGGCATAGTTTCTTATGAGAAGTCTAATATTCTTATTCTTATTTTTGAATAGGTAAATTTATTCTTCTTTAGACTTTCAAGATTTTATATTTGTCTTTGGTTTTAGCTTAAATATGTAGCTTAAATATCATATGCCTAGGCATAGATGTGTTAGTATTTATTTTTGTTGGTATTCTCTATGCTTCCTGGGTCAGTGGTTTAATGTTTGTCATTAATTTTGGAATATTCTCAGCCATTATTATTTCAAATATTTCTTCAGCTCCTGCTCCTTTCTTCTCCTCTTGTCATTATGATTACTTGTATATCACAACTTTTGTAACTGTCCCACATTTTTTTTTCTTAATTCTTTGAATTTTAGTTTGGGAAGTTTTTATTGATATTTTTTCCCTGATTCTTTATTTCACTGTGTCCAGTTTACTGATGAACCTATCAAAGGTGTTTTTCATTTCTGTTACAGTGTTTTTTATTTATAACATTTCTTTTTCATTCTTTCTTAGAATTTGCATCTCTCTGCTTATATTACTCATCTGTTCTATCATATTGTCTACTTTTCCCATCAAAGCCCTTAATACAGGGGTGGGCAAAAGTAGATATATAGTTGTGAGTACACAATTCAGCTTATTCTTGTATTATTATTTATTAATTATAGTATTATTTAATTGTATTATAACTGTAAGCCTACTTTTGCCCACCCCTATATATTAATCATAGTTATTTTAAATTCCCTATGTGATAATTCTAAAATCTGTATCATATATGAGTCTGATTCTGATGCTTGCTTTGTCTCTGCAGACTGTGTTTTGTCTCACCTTTTGGCATGCCTTGTAATTTTTTGATGAAAGTGAGGCATGATGTATGAGGTAATTAAACTTTGGTGTGAAGTAAATCTCTTATGTGATGCTAAGCTAGTGTTATGCTAATCTGGCTAGGATCTAGCCTGTGTTTAATGCTGTAGCTGTAGGTGCCAGAAGTTTCCATATCCTACAGTTCCCATGTTTTGTTTTTCTTCCCTGTTGTCATTGTGTTATTGGTGGAGAATGCTCCTTATCCCCACCTGTTGCTGGGGGATATGGGTTTCTTGTGATGTCATGAGAAAATGAATTTTCTGATACTCACATGGGTGGATGAAATATAGGAGAAAGCTTTATTTCTGTGGAATTAAACTCCTTAGTTTCCAAGGTCCTATTTCTCTTCATCCTTCCAAAAAAGAAGTCCCGGAACTGGCGAGGGAGGAACCAAGATGGCGGCATAGTTAAGCAACTAATCTGCTGCCTCACACAACAATTTCAAAAATACAACTAAAAGACAAAAATGTCTACCACCCAGAACCACGGGAAAGCTGGCTGAGTGGAAGATTTACAACTAAGAAGAGAAAGGAGCACAATCGCTGAAAAGCTGAGGTACGGAGGCACGAGAATCAGGCCGGCGGCGGGCGGCTGGGTACGCGGCTTTTCTTCAACCCGCAGGGAGACAAGCTCCCGATCACTCTGAAATCCAGTTTCTGGGGACACTCGGGGGACCCAGGCACCTACGGGGAGAAGCTGGACTCTCGGCCATCGGGTCGGAAAGTGAGAGTGACTTTTTTGCAGAGGTGCGCCCAGCAATCATTGTTTACTGCGCAGGAGCGCGGGGCGCAGGGACTTGGAAACGGGAAAGGCAGAGACGGCTGACGCCAGCCATTGCCGTTGGCCACGCCCCAGCCTAGTGACGCCCTGAGACCCCGCCCAGCCCTGAGACCCCGCCCCGCACATTCTACAAACCCGCCCAGGCTCCACACAGCGGCTTTTGCATATAAATGGCCTGTTCTGGGGCAGCTCAACCAAATTAACTGCAGCTCCAGTCAGACTGCTCCAAAACCGCCCAAGCAAAGGAGGAGAAAACTAGTTCTTGCTATAGCTCCTGCTGGGGGACACACAGTACACAAGGGTACACCAAGAGTGTCCACCTCAAGTAACTGGGAGGCTGACCCGTTGAACCAATAGGACACCTAGTACACAAAACTACCCTACCAACTTAGGGAAGCAGAGAATATGAGAAGGCAAGGAAACAGATCACAAACCAAAGAAATGGAGGAGAACAAGCGACTGGACATAGAGTTCAAAACCACGGTTATAAGGTTTTTCAAGAATTTCATGGAAAAGGCCGATAAATTCAATGAGGACCAACTAGAAATTAAACATACACTGACTGAGATAAAAAATAGTATACAGAGACCCAAAAGCAGACTAGAGGATTGCAAGAATCAACTCAAAGATTTGGAATACAAAGAGGCCAAGGACACTCCTCCAGAGAAGCATGAAGAGAAGAGAATTCAGAAAGTTGAAGATAGTGTAAGAAGCCTCTGGGACAACTTCAAGCGAACCAACATCAGAATTATGGGGGTACCAGAAGAAGAGAGAGAGCAAGATGCTGAAAACCTATTTGAAGAAATAATGAACGAAAACTTCCCCCACCTGATGAAAGAAATAGACTTACAAGTCCAGGAAGCGCACAGAACCCCAAACAAAAGGAATCCAAAGAGGACCACATTAAGACACATCATAATTAAAATGCCAAGAGCAAAAGACAAAGAGAGAATCTTACAAGCAGCAAGAGAAAAACAGTTAGTTACCTACAAGGGAGCTCCCATACGATTATCAGCTAATTTCTCAACAGAAACCATGCAGGCCAGACGGGAGTGGCAAGAAATATTCAAAGTGATGAATAGCAGGAACCTACAACCAAGACTACTCTACCCAGCAAAGTTATCATTCAGAATTGAAGGGCAGATAAAGAGCTTCACAGATAAGAAAAAGCTAAAGGAGTTCATCACCACCAAACCAGCATTATATGAAATGCTGAAAGGTATTCTTTAAAAAGAGGAAAAAGAAGAAGATAAAAATTATGAACAACAAATACATATCTATCAACAAGTGAATCTAAAAGTCAAGTGAATTAAAAATCTGAGGAACAGAATAAACTGGTGAACTTAATAGAATCAGGCATAGAATGGGAGTGGACTGATAATTCTCAGGGGGAAAGGGGTGTCTGTGTGGGGAGTATGGGAAGAGACTGGACAAAAATCATACACCTATGGATAAGGACAGCGGGGTGGGGGGAGGTAAGGGCAGAGGGGGGTAGGAACTGGGTGGTGGGGAGATATGTGGGGAAAAAGGAGAAACAATTGTAATCTGAACAATAAAGATTCATTAAAAAAAAAAAAAGACAAAAAAGAAGTCCCATATTGCTTTCAGAAGAGGTAGGATTCAAGCTGTTGCTCAGAGTTTCCATTCCATGTTGGCATAGTCCAATCTAACAACAGGCTAGCTTAGCCTAGTTTGTGTTTACAGCTATAGTCCATTGTGTGTGGGGTCTGCAGGGCCAAATGGCTACAGAGGGAACAAGGGCAAGTGCAAGACAGCCACATGAGCCAAGAGAGCCAAGAGAGTGAGAATCTCTTTGTCTGGGATTATGTATTTCTAAATTTTTGTGGGATTGCAGTGACTCTACCCCCTCTAGCCAATGACCTCTCTTCTCAGGTTTCACTGACAGGCACCAACTTTACTGTGCATGCATCCATCTGCCCTTTGTCCAGTCCCGTCAACCAGTGATTTGCAGGGAATGGACTGGTGGTTCCCTAGGGAGTGTAAAGTTGCAGCTTCTTGATGAAGTTGCCAAAATGGCTATGTTTATAATGTCTGGTCTTCTCTTTGCTCCTTTTCTATTATCTATCTATATAAAAGGCTAATATGTTAAGTGTCCAACTGTCCGATCAGTCACTATGATGCACACTGACCACTAGGGGGCCGATGCTCAATGCAGGAGCTGCCATGATGCACACTGGCCATTTACAGAGAAACAGCACTGCAGACCTGGTGCCGACAAAGCAATACTTGGTTTCCCCCAAGTGGGACACAGGCCCTGCCACCACTGTGGAGCGACAGCCCACTAAATCGCAGCTAACACTGCCAAGACCCCATGGCTCAAAATGCGGCCCACAGCCCAGCCCAGCCTGGAAATGGTGGCTGTGGGCACCAAGTAATGACGTCACATAGCAATGCCCAGCTTCCTCTCCATAGCAACTAGCCTCCTTGGAGTTTCTTCATCCCAGGAACACAACTTGCTTTATAGCCAGGTGAAAACATTTTACACTTTAACCACATGTCTGTGAAGTGTTTTCCCATGCCTCATCTCATTTGATCATCACAGAATTCCTGGAGTAGGTAAATAGGAGACTCGGTGGAATCCTATTTTCTTTTCATTAGCTGGAAAATGGGGGTTTAGAAAGCTTAGAAATTTGACCCGACTGAAAAGAAGTGAGAAATGGTGGACCTTGAAAATGACTTCAGATTTTCTCACTGCGCAGAATATAGTCAAACACTGCTGCAGTTAAATATTTTACCCTTTTTCTCCCTGCATGATCTACAATAATAATCTGCTTCATGTTGATATTTACTGCTGTGTTGCTGACAGTTACTGAAAGAGAAGTTGGGGTGCTTCACTGGGCTGGAAAAGTTTAGCTAAATCAGAAAACAGATCTAATTAAGCAAGTTTATTCCATATATATAAAAGGCTAAGTTGACTTGTGCATAAGCAATACATATACTGGTAAAGCTCCTGCTGGCACAAATTGCACACATGTGTTTTCATCTGTCATTGTAAATTGTAAATTTGGTTGACACTTTTATTATAGAGAAAGGGTGAATAGCAATATGAAAATATTTCTTCTAATTAATTTCCTTCAATGTGCATAATTTGTGCACCAGGCCTCTAGATAA
Organism: Eptesicus fuscus; assembly: GCF_027574615.1. NCBI lineage: Eukaryota > Metazoa > Chordata > Mammalia > Chiroptera > Vespertilionidae > Eptesicus > Eptesicus fuscus. The sequence goes on along the minus strand of NC_072480.1, from coordinate 7,939,667 downwards.
AAAATAGTTAATTACAACAGTGTCAATTGGATTTCCCTAAGAAATTCTTAAATAGAATCTGTGTCTTATACTCCTCTCAATGTAATCCATTGTTGTTTTACTTAAGCCCTTTGAACGTGGTGGCAAGATTTTGGGGAAGGAAAGCTTTCTATGATCTTATGATTAAACCTAAGTCTTGCAGTGAGCCTGAGTCCATGAGTTGTGAAGCATTTCTTAACCTTTCCTAGTCTTTTACAGGCAGGAATACTAGAGGGGACTATGGTTGATTTGTTGTTCTTCTTCAAGATCAGATAAGTCTCTGGTAAAGCAATTTCCTTTGGAGGGCAGGTTTTTGTTAGGGAGACTATTCTGAGCATATTTTAAAATGGTTACTTTTCTCCTTCCTCTACCCAAAATACAAGGTTTTCTTTTTCTCTGATCATCATTGTGAGAACCTAGCAGAGTTCCTGGAGATAAAATATAAGTGTGGTAGTCCCACTAAAACTGAGCTCCTAGGAGTTTATAATTCTCACACAAGTCAACACTCAGCCTCCAGGAATTCATCAAAATTATCATGTGTTTCTAACAGCTACTAGCTCCTGTGGTTTCTGCTTCAAGTAATCAGATCTTTGTTTTGATTACCTGTATTTGCCCATCTCTCCAGAATTTGGGATGACAGTTTGACCTGTGACCTTAATATTCTGACAGATCTAGAAAAATCCTTAATTTTCAGTTTTTCAACTTTTTTTTCTTCTTGTGAGGATAGGATTCATGAATTCTAAGCTCTTTCCATTGACTTCTAAGCCAAAACCAGAAGTTCTTTGAATTCTATAGTGTTTTAATAATCATTATTTTCTAAATATTTGGTTTAGATTTTTTCTTTGACCCACATGTGGTTTAAGAAAGAATTTCACCATTTCCAAATAGTTAACACTTATTCAGATTTTCTTTATATTAAAAATATAAGCTTAAATATTATAAATTAAATTATTTCAATTTTTGTTAATTATTGTTATCTTTTTTGTGACTTAAAAATATGTTATTGTACCATGGGACTAATTAAAAGATTGTGTATTTTCTATTATCAGAGCAATAAAGTTAATTTTAATGATATCACTACTTAATTTTTAAAGCCTTTTATGTATTCTACATTGTGTGCTATAGCACTGTTAGCTTCAAATTTTAAATTCCCTCATGTAAAATTGGAAATTAGAAATATTCATCCATAATTAAGGACAATAGAGCCATTAGTCATTTAAATAATCTGTCAAATTCAAGAGGCTTCAAAGTGGTGACCCATCTGTAGAGAATCTGTTAAAACTATCTGCAATGCAGTGGTTCTGATTCTGGTAAAACAGCAACAACAAATTAATTCAGTAGATACATACATACACAACCACAATCAGTGATTTAAAAATGGGCTTTATTGACAATGAAGTTACTGAAACCCCAAATGGCAAGCTCAGACTCTCCTCATGGATTCTTGTCCTACGAAGTTTGAAAAATAAAATTCGAGATTTCAAATGGTGGCAGAGTAGGTGGATGCTGCACAGACATGCACCCAGGAGCAAGCTGAAATTACAACTGAAATATGGAAAGGCTTCTTGAATAATCAATGGAAAACTCACAAGAGAGAACCCTGAGGACCAAAGGTGGAGACCGCATAGAGACTGGTAGGAGGGGCTGAGGCAGGAAAGGGCTGGCCAGGGATCCACAGAAAACAACTGAGGTCTTGGAGAGATATCTCAGCTGTGGGTGGGGGTTGCCACTGAGAACTCTGGGATCTAATCCCCAAGTTTTCCAGTAGAGAGCACCAAATCTGAGGAGGATACCCACATAACATCTAGCTGTGAAAAGCTGAGGGGTGCTGTCTGCTAGGGAGTGTCAGCTGAAAGTTTGGGCACCCTCTTGAAGGACTAACACACAAAAATTCCCTGTGGAGCCTCTCACCTTGTGCTCTGGCAGAGGGAGGATGAAGTGGACTGGAGCTGTGAGAGCAGAACCCAGGACTAGGGACTTCGGGGGATAAAACTCAGAAGGCAGATACCCCAAGTTTCCTGGGCTGAGTCATTCCCTCAAGCAGCGAAGGACATCTTTCCCACATAGACATTTGCCTTGCCTGGGGGAAGACAGTCAACACACCCTATTGGAAAACACCTTGCCCTGAGGCCATTTAAGAGATTAAAAGTAAAAATTAGCCTCCAGGCAGAAGCAACGGACTCACCCTGTTGAAAAACTCTGGCTACACCTGAGGATGATTGCCTGGGGGCAATTCAAGTAGAAATCCTATTAGTCTGTAGAAAGAGGTGGTCTCTGGAGGCTTTGAGTCTTTGCCTGATCCAATTTGTCAGAAACAGCCTTTAACACTGTCCTACACTAGAGATTGAGAGGTGTAGAGGATCTACCTAAAGCATAGTCACAAATCCAAACAGACAACCAAAATGAGGAGACAAAGAAACAACCCTCAAATGAAAGAACTAGAGAATTTTCCAGAAGAAGAGATAAATGAAGCAGAGATAAGAAATTTATCTTAAACAGTTCAGAGTAATGATGGTAAAAATACTCAACAGTATGAAAAAGATATAGTAACTATGAAAAAAGAACAGTCTGAGATAAAGAATGACATAACACAAATAACACATTGGAAGGAACACACAGCAGATTAGGGGAAGCTGAGTTTCAAATCAGTGAATTAGAAGACAGAGTTGAAAATATCACTCAATCAGAGAACCAAAAAGAAAAAAACAATTAAAAAACAGAAGGACAGGAAGCTGAGGGGCAACATGAAACATAACAATATTAGAATAGCAGGTGTGCCAGAAGAGTCAGAAAGGGAGAAAGGAATAGAGAAGGTGTTTGAAGAAATAATGGCAGAAAACTTCCCTAACCTGGTAAAAGAAAAAGTCACACAAGTTCAGGAGGCACAGAGAACCCCAAACAAGAAGAACCCAAACAGGCCCATGCCCAGACACATCATAATTAAAATGCCAAAAGTTAAAAGACAAAGAGAATCTTAAAGGCAGCAAGAGAAAAAGAAGACTGTTACCTACAAAGGAGTTCTCATAAGGCTAGCACCTGATTTCTCATCAGAAACTCTACAGGCCAGAAGGGAATGGCATGAAGTACTTAATGTAATGGAAAGCAAGGATCTGAGACCAAGATTACTATATCCAGCAAGGCTATTATTCAAAATAGACAGTCAAATAAAAAGATTCCCAGACAAAAAAAAAGGCTAAAGGAGTTCATCACCACCAAGCTAGCATTACAAGAAATGCTAAAGGGATTGCTGTAAAGGATTGCTGAGAAGAAACAGAGAGAGAAACCTAGCCATACAGGATTAAAATGGCTATGAATAAGTACCTCTCAATAATAACCATAAATGTAAATGGATTAAATGCCCCAATCAAAAGGGGTAGGGTAGCTGCATGGATACAAAAACATGACCCAACTATATGCTGTCTACAAGAGACCCACCTCAAAACAAAAGACATACACAGGATGAAAGTGAAGGGATGGAAAAAAGTTTTCCATGCAAATGGAAAAGAAAAAAAAGCTGGGGTAACAATACTCATATCTGACAAAATAGACTTTAAAATGAAGGCCATCACAAGAGTCAACAAATGTCACTACATAATACTTAAGGGATAGATCCAAAAAGAGGATATAACCTTGATAAACATATAGGTACCCAACATAGGTACACTTAATAAATAAGAAACTTCTAGAGGACTTTTACGGAGAGATTGACAACAATACAGTCATAGAAGGGGACTTTAACACACCTCTGACTTCACTGGATAAATCTTCCAGACAAAAACTTAACAAGGAAACAGACACTCTAAAGGACACACTGGATCAGATGGATTTAATAGACATTTATAGAACATTTCACCACAATGCAGCAGAATATACATTTTCTCAAGTGCACATGGATCATTCACAAAGATAGACCACATGTTAGGGCACAAAACAAGTCTCCACAAGTTCAAGAAGATTGAAATCATCAAGAATCTTCTCAGATCACAGTGGAATGAAATTAGAAATCAACTACAGTAAAAACATTCAAAAACCTGGAGGCTAAATAGCATGTAATTAAATAATGAATGGGTTACCAACAAGAACAAGAAAGAAATAAAAAAATTCCTGGAAACAAATGAAAATGAAGACACAATAACCCCAAATCTCTGAGACACAGCAAAAGCAGTCCTGAAAAGGAAGTCCATAGCACTCCAGGCATGTCTCAAAAAACAAGAAAAATCGGCAATAAACTATTTAACCCTACAACTTAAAGAATTAAAAATACAATCTCCCAAAACTGAATCAAGAAGAAATACAAAATAAAAAAAATCTGAATAGGCCGATAATCACTGATGAAATAGAAGCAGTAATCAAAAAAAACACTCCCAGCAAACAAAAGTCCAGGTTTGGATGGCTTCACAGGGGAGTTTTTCCAAATATTCAAAGAAGAACTAACACCTATACTCCTCAAACTATTTGAGAATATCAAAGAGGAAGGAACACTTCCAAACACTTTTTATGAGGCCAGCATTATCTTAATCCCCATACCAGATAAAGACACTACAAAGAAAGAGAATTACAGGTCAATTTTTGTGATGAACATAGATGTTAAAACCCTCAACAAAATATTAGCAAATCACATCAAGCAATATATTAAAAAAATCATACACCATGATCAAGTAGGATTTATTCCAGGGATGCAAGTCTGGTACAATATTTGCAAATCAATAAACATGATACATCACAACAAATATTGAAAGAAAAAAATCACATGATCATATCAATAGAGGCAGAAAAAGCATTGACAAAATCCAACACCCATTTTTGATAAAAACTCTTAGCAAAGTGGGAATAGAGGAGGCATATCTCAACATGATAAAGGCTATATATGACAAACCTAGAGCCAACATCATACTCAATGGACAAAAACTAAAACCATTTCTCCTGAGAACAGGAGCAAGACAGGGATGCCCACTTTCACCACTCCTGTTCAACATAGTACTGGTAGTACTAGCTATAGCGATCAGACAAGAAAAAAGTAAGAGGAATCCAGATTGGAAAAGAAGTAAAACCATCACTATTCACAGATGACATGATATTGTACATAGAAAACCCCAAAGACTCCATCAAAAAAATGACTAGACTTTTTTTTTAAATTTCTTTATTGATTAAGGTGTCACATATTTGTCCTCATCCCCCCATTCCCATCCCACACCCCTCCCCACGGATTCCTCCACCCCCCTATTGTCCTTAACCATTGGTTAGGCTCTTATGCATGCACACAAGTCCTTTGGTTGATCTCTCCTCTCTACCCCCACCCTCTTCTACCCTCTCTCTGAGGCCCAACAGTCCGATCGATACCTCCTTGTTTCTAGGTCTGTTCTTGTTCATCAGTCTATGTTGTTCATCATTTCCCCTAGATGAGTGAGATCATGTATTACTAGAAATATACTTATAAGAACCGAATGTGAGACGAGCAATTATAGTTATGCTGACAGGCAAATGACTCAGTCTGTAGTGAGTTTCTTTCTGGACCAACAGTTCTTTTGAGACCCAATTTCAATGTCCACCAGTTCCTTATGTGTACATGTCAGCACTGACTTTTCAGTTCTGGATGGTGGACAAATGGTGGTAATGCAGGTCCGACTCCCTCTGGTTTGGTCTAGCCCGGACCCTGGGGCGCGGTCTCACCCAGACCCAGGGGTGCGTGGCCTCACCCGGACCCGGGATCCAGCCTCACCCAGACCCGAGGGCGTGTGCCTCACCAGGGCCCCAGACCCAGTGTCACCCAGACGCAGGAGCGCGTGGCCTCACCCGGACCCAGGGGCTCGCGGCCTCACCCGGACCCAGGATCCAGCCTCACCCGGACCCGGGACATGACTAGATTTAATAAATGAATTTGGCAATGTAACAGGACACAAAATTAACACCCAGAAATCTATGGCTTTTTTATATACCAATAATGAACTCACAGAAAGAGAAACTAAAAAAACAATCCCATTTACCATTGCACCAAAAAAATTAAGATACCTAGTAATAAACTTAACTAAGGAGGTAAAAGACCTATACTCAGAAAACTATAGGATGTTAAAAAAAGAGATAGAGGAAGACATAAACAAATGGAAGAATATACCGTGTTCATAGATCAGTAGAATCAACATCATTAAAATGTCCATACTACCCAAAGCAATCTATAGATTCAATGCAATCCCAATTAAGTTACCAAGGGAATATTTCACAGACTAGAACAAACTCTCCAAAAATTCAACTGGAATAAAATAAAGACCCCAAATAGCTGCAGCAATCCTGAGAAAGAAGAACAAAGTTGGAGGGATCACAATATCAGATTTCAAGCTATATTACAAAGCCACTGTTCTCAAAACTGCCTGGTACTGGCACAGGAACAGACATATAGACCAATGGAACACACCAGAGAACCCAGAGATTGACCCAAGCCATTATGCTCAATTAATATTTGACAAAGGAGGCAAGAGCATACAATGGAGTAAAGACAGTCTCTTCAATAAATGGTGTTGGGAAAATTGGACAGATACATGCAAATAAAGGAAACTAGATCACCAACTTACACCATACACAAAAATAAACTCAAAATGAATAAAAGACTTAAACGTAAGATGGGAAACCATAAAAATCTTAGAAGAATCCATAGGCAGCAAAATATCAGACATATGTTGTAGCTATCTCTACCAATACAGCTCCTAAGGCAATGGAAACTAAAGAGAAAATAAACAAATGGGACTACACAAAAATAAAAAGCTTCTTCACAGCAAAAGAAACCATCAATAAAACAACAAGAAAGCCCACTTCATGGGAGAACATATTTGCCAATATTATCTCAGATAAGGGTTTAATCTCCAAAATTTATGGGGAACTTATACAACTTAACAAAAGGAAAATAAACAACCCAATAAAAAATGGGCAAAGGGCCTAAATAGACACTTTTATAAAGAAGGCTGAGAGATATATGAAAACATGCTCAAAGTCACTAATCATCCGAGAGAGGCAAATAAAGTAATACTAAGATATGATCTCACACCTATCAGAATGGCTATCATCAACAAATCAACAAATGACAATTGCTGGCAAGGACGGAGAGAAAAAGGAAACCTCTTGCACTTCTGGTGGGAATGCAGACTGGTGCAACCACTGTGGAAAACAGAATGAAGTTTCCTAAAAAAATTAAAAATTGAATTCCTACTTGACCCAATAATCCCACTTCTAGGAATATATCCAAAGAAATCAGAAACACCAATCAGAAAGGATATATGCACTCCTATGTTCATAGCAGCACAATTTACAATAGCTTAGATTTGGAAACAGCCTAATTGCCCATCGGCAGATGAATAGAAAACTGTGGTACATCTATACATTGGAATACTATGCTACTGTAAAAAAAAGAAGGAAGTCTTACCATTTTCAACAGCATAGATGGACCTGGAGAGCATCATGCTAAGCGAAATAAACCAGTCAGAGAAAATACATATTCCATGATCTCAATCATTTGTGGGATATAATGAATAACATAAACTGATGATCAAAAATAGAGCCAGAGGGGGAAAAAATCCTAATATATAAAAACCCAGGGTCCGTAACGACTGAAGGCTTGACCTACTGGAAGTCAGTCCTGCAGTCAGTGCTGGGTTGCTGTGGTGACCTGACTGGCGAGGGGGCTGTAGATCAGGCCCTGAGAGAGGCCTGGACAGAGAAGCAGGGTCTGATCCGTATCCTCCATGGCAGCTGTTGATCAGCCCTTGCCTCTCTCTTTCTCTCCGGGCCTGGCCAGCAGCCACACTTCTCTCTCTCTCCAGGCCTCCTCAGGGGCTGCTGATCAGCCCCACCTCTTGATCAGGACCAGAGATAGGCCCAGAGACACTGACTGGCATAGAAACTGACCATTCAGTACCAAATCTGGGTGAACTGTGAGGAGCTAATGGCTGCCTAGGAGGTGGAGCTTTTGACACTGACTGGCATAGAAACTGACCAATCAGATCCTAATCTGGGTGAACTGCAAAGGCAGAACCTAAGGTGGGGGCTGAGGAGGGGTTTTAAGGGTAACAGCTGTTTGGTGTAAGGTGTAAGAAAGCGGTTCAATTTTTTAATGACCAATTTGGCAGTATAGTGCATATGGCTGGCTATCAGTTCAGATATAGGGATTATGTATTTTTGTCTGCCAAGAGCATCTCCTTCTGCTGAAAAAGGCTCCCCTCACCCCATTTAAGCAATGCTATCCTATATAATCTATCTATACTAATAAAAGGGTAATATGCTAATTAGACCAGGTCAACTGGCCATCTTTCGGAAGTCCGACTTCCATCTGGACAAAGCCATGGTGGTGGGGGCTGAGGAAGAGATGGCAGTTGGGGGTGAGATCAGGCCTACAGGGGAGGGCAGTTTGGGGCAAGATCAGGCCAGCAGGGGAGGGCAGTTGGGTTCGAGATCAGGCCGGCAGGGGAGAGCCATTGGGGGTGAGATCAGGCCAATAGGGGAGGGCAGTTGGGGCAATCAGGCAGGCAGAGGCAGTTAGGGGTGATAAGGCTGGCAGGGGAGAGCAGTTAGGGGTGAGATCAGGCTGGCAGGTGAGGGCCATTGGGGGTGAGATCAGGCTGGTAGGGGAGGGCAGTTGGGGGAGAGATCAGACCGGCAGGGGAGGGCACTGAGGGGCGATCAGGCAGGCAGAAGCAGTTAGGGGCAATCAGGAAGGAAGTCAGAGAGGTTAGGGGTGATCAGGCAGGCAGGCAGAGGGGTTAGGGGCAATCAGGCAGGCAGGCAGGTGAGCAGTTAGGAGCCAGCTGTCCCAGATTGTGAGAAGGATGTCCAACTGACAGTTTAGGCCCAATCCCTGTGGTGGGATTGGGCCTAAACTGTCAGTCGGACATCCCCCATGGGGTCCCAGATTGGAGAGGGTGCAGGTTGGGTTAAGGGACCCCCCCCCCAATGCACGAATTTCATGCACCAGGCCACTAGTTTTAGAATATAATAGAAGTAATCCTGTTATTTGCATATTTTTAATATTTCCTACAACTTTTGTGATATCACACTATATTAGTACAGTTTTTGTAATATTATGGGTGCAGCCATCTTGTATTATGGAATCCCTGCCTCCACTGTGGGCCCAGCCCTCTTATTACAGTGTGATGATCAATTTGTATATTCCTTCTTTATTAGATAGGATCCTTTTTTCTTGAAATATTAATGTTTATTGCATATATTATTATATTTAAGATCATTTTTCTTGAATAATTGCTGTTTACTGTATGTAACTTTACATTTAAAATCATTTTTCTTGAGAAAAAAAGAAAAAGAAAATTTGAGGATTAAAAGATTTTTTAGCAAAAGTGTGGAAATTTATTGTAAGCATATATAAACTCCCCCTAGAGAGGGGTACCCAAAGGGGAACTCCTCTGAAGAGGGATCCCCAAATGGGAAAAACCTGCTCTGGTCTCTCTAAAATGGGAAAAACCTAGTTCTGTGAGTCTCTGTCTATGGGTTAATAAATGCCAGAAGCTTCTTTGTCTCTTCATGACACTTTGTAATTGGACCCTTCCTTATTTTATGTCCCCTGTGCTTTCGTAATTGGCCACTTTCCCCCCTTTTCCCTGTATAGTATCAGTTTCAAAGTTTCAAAGCTCACCTGGTGCCCCCCTCTTTTTCTTCCCCTTATCTTGTAACATTATTGTAAATAATCTGATGGCTTGGAGCTGTCTCTGCCTGTCATGTATGCATTCCTCTCCCATTATCCCCCTTCCCCTAATCTGCCTCTCCTGTCTCTAACTCTTTGCAGTCCTCCCTTTGATTAGGAAACCCCAACTGCTGTTGGGGACAAGGGACGACAATCATTCTAGCTACTTCCTGCTGGACAGGGACATTGACTGGGGTAGCAGTCAGGTTTCCATGGGAGGTGGGCAATCTAGGGGTCCAAGAAAGAAGAATGTGGCTTCCATTTGTGGTTCCACTGGAGAACTGTTTGTAGCTTTAGCATTTCTAGATAAGAAGAAAAATAGTATAAACAAGAGTCCAAGAAGAGGGGATAGCTAACTTCTTAGCGATAACATTATTTCCTTAATTTGTACCCAGACTTCTGGGGTGAGAGATTGTGAGGCCCTTTCTTTTAGCCAACCTGCTTGTTGGAGGATTTGAGTAGTTCATTCCCCTACCTCTTTGGAAGTGTTTACATAGATGCAGTGAGAATTATTAATCATGGCACAAACTCCACTGTTTGGCCAGTAAATAATTGAGGGCTTCTCTGTGAGTAAGGACTATGTGTGCTGAAGAATCTGTAGACTTCTGGATATCCTTACATAAATCTGGTTTGTCCTTTAGAGTAAAGAAAACCTGGACATAGGGGACTTCTGACCATTCCCCTTTCCTTCTATAAAAAAGATCTAACTGTAAAAGGGTGTTGTAATTAATACTCCCTTCCAGCGGCTAGTATTTCCCCATCTGAGAGATGGTACTGGGGCTAATTCTGGGTACAAAAGAAAATTAGGGATTTTGTCTTTAATGTTTGTAGATCAAAGGAATTTTAATGCAACTCAATGAGCTGCTCTCCTGGGATGTCCATGATGAGCTTCCCAGCTAAAAGAAAACCCACAGAAAGATCTTCTGTGGCCCTTTTCTGGCAGGGACGTCCCCCTCCCAAAGAGCATCAATACTTAGTGCCTTGTTGCATGTGGCAGGCGAGTGAGCATCTGCTGGGCTACCCACCTTACCAGCGAGACCTGGGTGCCTATAACCTGGGTTCTGTGAAGGATGCTTGTTAGTGTGCGTCACTGACAGGATGGACCTCTGGATTGCTCGCACATACAAGCATGGTCCTACCAGGCACTCACCCCCTTCCAGATGTGGGGATGTCTGAACTAATATGTGTCCCTGATTGAAAGTGCCTGAGATGGTTCTAATGTTTCTGAAGTACCTATAGAGTTTTCTAAGGGAGTTTAAAAGGGAAGTGACTCTAGGCCGAGGGCTCAGAGAGTTTGTCCCATACCTACAGCTCTAGGGCGAGTACAAATTGCTTCAGCTTTATTCCTATGTCTGCCCTCGCTATCAAAAGGTCTATTTTTTTTGTCCTAGTCTCCCAAGTCTGACAGTAAGGAGGGATTTATGTAGAAAGTGTGGAACCCTACTTTAGCCAATATTAGGACTGTATATCTATTGATAAGTTAATTTCCTTAATGATATAGGTGTCTAGTTATTATCTACCTGGGAAAACAGAGGGCACTGTAAATAATTCTGGAGGGCCTGTTTTAGTCACTTTTGGTCCTCCTCTGTTCTATTTATTTTTCACACAAAAGAAAAGAGTCCTCTATCCAGGGCCCATATGCCCTCCGATATATGGGGAGTAGTATGCCATGTTTCCTAAGCAGGGGCACTTCTTCCTAGGCTTTTCTACAATTCTAGTAAGGACTAAGACTTCCTCTGATCCTCACAAATCTAAGGCTAGTTTCTTAAAATTCAAACACTTTGAAGGTTGTCAAACTTATTTGACCAAAAGATGTGACATTTTTCTTCAGAGCCAATAAATTCTTGTTGAGGCCTGGGTATGGAAGGAGGTGGCGATGGTGTTCAGAGGAGGTATCCCTGTATGTCAGTAGGGCTTGTAACCTGGTGGAGACAAACTGAACAATAATTATACCAATTAAATGGTATAGTGGAAGGAAAAGCATTTTAGTGTTCAATGATTCCAAGGCTAAGGAAGGGAGAAAAGTAAGCATTAGTCTGGCGAGTCATAGCTAAATATCCAGGAAAACTAGACAAATATAAGATTCAGTTCAATTTATAGGTGAAAAATAAAACTTTGAAAAAATAATTGGAATCTACTCATAACTGTATATTACAGAGTCTGCTGAAACATTTTTTTCTCCCTAAAATCACCCTTATTTTTATTAAGAACCATCCCTTTATTGTATTAAGTCTAATTTCAATTTGGCCTGAGTGTTTGCATGAACATAATAAGAATAGCAATTGTCTGTATAGGCTCTTTTAAAATATGCTTGCTGGAATCTCATGATTGAGCTTTAATGAGCCCCCTCAGAGCAAAGAAGCTGAGCCACCTAATTGCCATCTGGCTTGCCTGTAATAACTGTAGACTTGGGTGAATTACTCAAGTTGCGGTCCCTAATGATGTCTTGAAGTTCCTTCCTTGCCATCTTTCAGGAAAGTAGCCTTCATTCCTTATCTGGAAAAACTGTCATGAACCACTTGACCACGCAAGGTACCAGGCTTTTCTCCAAGGTGCTCACAGGTCTTGAGTGACATCTCTTTTAGACATAACACTCTGGTCAAAATCTTGGTTAACAAAACCACTATTGGAAACTGGTCTTATTGAACTTGTGCAAAGAAACATATTGTCATGACTCACTTATTAAGAATTGCCCAATTCTGGAGGGATAAGGTAGGGAGAAAAATATGTTTCAGAATTGTTTTAAAAATGCTTCATTGTATCTGAAAAACTAAGATTTAAAAAATCAGCAATTCTTTTAGTAAAAGTTACAAAAACTACATAGTTACTCGTAGTTCATTTAGTCCTGTAATCTAGTTTTTCATTTCTCCTGATTTTTCCTGTCAATACTTCTACCTAGGAAACACTCTTGAATGTACAATGAGCCCTTCAGTTTTCCTGTTTACTGGCTTGAACTTTACATACATGATTAAAAACATCAAAATATTACTTCAAAGAGTTTTTAGTTTCTTCTTTTTTAATACTATAAACCTTGTTGAAACGAGGTCACCAAGAATCTTGGTCACTCCCCCAAAAACAATTGGGAAAGAGAAATGCTAGTTGATGTTGTAAGCATGCCTCAGGTAAACGCAACTTCTATTACACTTATGGTGACTAGTTAATGCCAAGATTTAGTGCTTGAATAAAAATTTCCAGTTTACTCTGTAAATACTAGGTTACTCTGTAAATACTAGATTACTCTGTAAATTGCAGTGGAAGGAATTGTTAAAGTTTTCTTTTTTTTTTTTTAATATATTTTATTGATTTTTTACAGAGAGCAAGAGAGAGGGATAGAGAGCCAGAAACATCGATGAGAGAGAGAGACATCGATCAGCTGCCTCCTGCACAACCCCCACTGGGGATGTGCCCGCAACCAAGGTACATGCTCTTGACCGGAATCAAACCCGGGACCCTTCAGTCTGAAGGCCGACGCTCTATCCACTGAGCCAAACCGGTTCCGGCTAAAGTTTTCTTTTTAAACTTGGATTTACTCTTGAATATCATTCTTTTGTCTAGCACTCATTTACATACGTGCAAATTTTACTCTGGATCAGACGGGCCTCCAACCAATCTGAAGAGCAGGCTGTGTGTGTGTGTGTGTGTGTGTGTGTGTGTGTGTGTGTGTGTGTGTGTGTGTGTGGTGTGTGGGGGCAGTCTGATGCTCCTGTCCATAGGTCTTAAAATTCCTCTGCTCTGGGAATAAAATGGCGCCCCCCTTTTTTTCCCCCTCCTTCCCCTCTCCCTTTCTGTATTAACCACTTGCTCTGTGTCCTTGGCTGGGGAAGATTACAGCTTATTAGTTACAGGCTGACTATAAATTGTCTACGTGGTTTGGCCTTTATTTTAACTTCCTTGTCTCTGTTGCCCTGTTTCCTGTTACATTGGCTTACTGGCTTGTGTCATTTATATAGCTTCCTTTCAACATTCCTCTTCCCATTCTATCACTTTCATGAACCTTCTTCACAAATCTTACACCTTCAGAAATAATCAGCTTAAGAACCTAGTCTCTATTTCCTTCAAAATGAATCTCCATACCTTATGCCTTCTATAATCCCACTGTGTCATTTCCAACGAATAATTCTTAGAAGCCTCATTTCTAATAATGAAGAAAAGTAAACAACCAGCATTCCTTAGATCAGTGGTTCTCAACCTTTCTAATGCCGCGACCCTTTAATACAGTTCCTCATGTTGTGGTGACCCCCAACCATAAAATTATTTTCGTTGCTACTTCATAACTGTAATTTTGCTACTGTTATGAATCATAAAGTAAATATCTGTGTTTTCCAATGGTCTTAGGCAACCCTGCTATCGGTTCTCAACCTGTGGGTTGCAATCAATGGGTTAACAGCAAAAAAACAAACAAAAAAATAAGTGAAAGAGAATTACCCACTTGAGACAGCAGCTGAATTAAGTGGTTGCCTGGCAATGTCTCCAAAACTACAAAAGGGATAGTGAGGAGGTGACAGAGTCCGCTTACTCAGTGTGGAAAGATGACACTGCACAAGTCCCACTTTGGGTGCCAATTCTGATACATGGAATTAGCAAGCTTGGACTCTCCTCACAGGATCTTATCCTAGGAAATTTGAAGAAAATTTGAAGATTAAAAAATTTTTTTAGTAAAAGTGTGGAAATTTATTGTAAGTATATACAAATTCCCCCTGCAAAGGGGTCCCCAAAGGGGAACTCCCCTGGGGAGGGGTCCCCAAATGGAAAAAACCTGCTCTGGTCTCTCTAAAATGGAAAAACCTAGTCCTGTGAGTCTCTTTGTCTATGGGTTAATAAATGCCAGAAGCTTCTTTGTCTCTTCATGACACTTTGTAATTGGACCCTTCCTTATTTTATGTGCCCTGTGCTTTCCTAATTGGCAACTTTTCCCCTTTACCCTGCATGTTATCAGTTTTAAAGTTTCAAAGCTCACCCAGTGTCCCCTCTTCTCCTTCCCCTTATCTTGTAACACTCTTGTAAACAATCTGGTGGCTAGGAGCTGTCTCTGCTCATCATGTATGTATTCCTCTCCCATGGGCCTCCCTCCCGCTAATCTGCCTCTCCTGTCTCTAACTCCTTTCATTACCTCAAACCATCTAGCTGCAGCTCTGCTGCCTTTTGTTCTTCAATTTGGCTTAAGAGATTCCAAAGTCATTCTTTTTAATTTTTTTTCTTTTTTTGTTAATCCTCAACTGAGGATATTTTTCCATTGAATTTAAGAAAGAGTAGATGAGAGTAAGACACACACACACACACACACACACACACACACACACACACACACACACAGAGATACGTCAATATGAGAGAGACACATTGATTGGTTGCCTCCCACACATGCCCTGACCAGGGCCAAGGATCCAGCCTGCAACCTAAGTACCTGACCTTGACCAGAATCAAACCAGAGATCCTTAAGTCTGCAGGCCGATGCTCTATCCACTGAGCCAAACAGGCTAGGGTTCAAAATCATTCTTACCTGCCATATCACCCTAAAGAACTTTTTTGAGCCCAGGCTGGCTTTCAGATAAATATATAAAATATATTTTATAATTAATTGAATGTTTTCCATTTCCTCTTCTTCCTATTTAAAACTCATTCTGATTAATAGAGATTGACAATGCTAACAAAAATGCTAATGGAATGGTGAGAAATATAGAAAGAGACAATAAGAAATGTCTTCAGAATAATGAGACAGACTAGTAAACCATGAGAAGTGGAATAGGGGAATCAAGATAGATAGTTAAAGGACAAGAAGTTTATAGTCTTCTAGTAAACAGCAAAATTCTATCTTCCCTAACCAAGGACTTAAGAGTAAATGGTTTACACTTCTCCTCCCCAACCACAGGGTAAGGGAGATAGCAGAAATCCAATTAATGCCATTTGTGCCAACCACATCCAAGGACAGATGAAGTTAAGAAAATAAATCTCATTTTGGTGCATCAGCATAAAGCTGATGAATATTCTATTGAGATATTCTTCTTCTAAGACCACCCCTAAAGTTCCAGCCTTTAAAACCCTCAAGTCAGCCCTAACCGGTTTGGCTCAGTGGATAGAGCACCAGTCTTCGGACTGAAGGGTCCCAGGTTCTATTCCAGTCAAGGGCATGTGCCTTGATTGCGGGCACATCCCCAGTAGGGGATGTTTAGGAGGCAGCTGATTGATGTTTCTAACTCTCTATCCCTCTCTCTTCCTCTCTGTAAAAAATCAATAAAATATATTAAAAACAAACAAAAAAACACCTCAAGACAAAGGACCCAAGGCCACTCTCCCTCCTGGGAGCATGTCTGCTCCTTTTCCTTCCTCCTCTTCTTCCTCCACAGGCATGCATCTCCTAAACTCTAAGGGTCCCCAGCAGTCTTGCAATGGGCAGCGGCAGCAGCAACTTGACCCTGGCTAACCCTCTGAACCTGTCCCAAAGGCCCCTTTTTCTCTGACTTTTCAGTGAGCCAATAGCAAGGCTCATTTCTTTTCTTATAACATTTCTAGAGAACCAAAGCAGCCCTGCCTAGGCTCTCTCCTGTTGCTTCTTCTATCGTAAACCCTTCCGTGTTTCACTGTGATTATACTTTCAAAACCACCTGGACTCACATTGTGAAATGTTTTCTGCACAAAGTCAAGAACCTACATACTACCGACTGGCAGGAGGCACACACCCTCTGGGCTAGTTTCTGATCAGTAACAATAATACCACCAAAAAGAAAGAAAGAATGAATGAAAGAGAAAGAGAGAAAGAGAAATAAAGAAAAATAAATAAATTTGGCTTCAGCTGCATCAGGGAGCATGATATTAGATAGTCAAAATACTTAATAATGCAACTATTTATGAAATTGAGAAAGCATCTAGCATGTAATTAGGGGCATAAAACACACAGAATAGTTATAATTTCTGATTAAAATCAGAAAAAGAGAAAATTTATTTTGTAAAAAAAGTAGAGTAGTTCTGATAGATAAAACTGAGCTACAAGGTAAAATGCGAGAGTAGATGGAGAAACATTCACTTTCAGATGGTGATAAATAGGTTAAGAGAATGTTTAGGAATATAGTTTGTAGTACATTTTAAAGAAAATTGCTAAGGACAAATTATTTTTTTTCTCTCCTAACTAGAGGCCTGGTGCATGAAATTCATGAATGGGGGGAGGGGGCCCCTCAGTCCGGCCTGCACCCTCTCCAATCCGGGACCCCTCGGGGAATGTCCGACTGCTGGTTTGTGCCTGCTATTTTAACAGATGACAGCTCCATTGTTGTTTCTTTCTTTCTTGCTTAAACCCATTGGAATTAGTAGGTATTCAAAGTGTGTATACATTTTTGGGGGGCACCCTGTATATCTCTAGACAGCAGTGAAAGGAACCAATGGCGGATTTGGAACCCCCAGACAGGGAACCTCACTCACTTCCCACATGTCTCCCCACTCCACTTTCCACCTTCACGGGCAGCAGGAGAATCAATGCTTTCTCTCATTAACTCAGAAAAGCACATCCTGTCACCCGCTGCCCAGCAGGAGCGCGCTAGGCCCAAGCGAGCGAGGCTCAGTCAGGACAGCCTTCGCTCATGGGTGCCGGCACCCCAAGTGCACATTCCTCCTCTGCAGTCGCCCGACTATCCCACTGTTTCACTGAGAGGACGGACCTCCTTGCCTCCTCTGGGTTCCTGATCATGAATGCCATCCGTGCCCACCAGGTGTGTCTGTTCATTTCGGGTCTCCAAGAGATTGGGAACACAGTGGAATTCTCAATTTTTATATGTATTCTGCAGAGCTATTAATAATAGCTCCTGGTTAACTATCTCTTTTCAACCTAGTACTCTGCTAGCTTGGTAATCAATTCTCTAGTTCACAGACCAGGAGACTAAGGGTCAGAAAAGCTATGTCACTTTCCATGGTTACATGGCTAAAATCAACTTCAAGAGTGTATGACTCTAAAGCTGTATTCTTTTACAAGCTCATAGGATTTCACTATTATTTTTTGTTAATTAAATGTCTCTCTAAAATGCTGTTTTAATTTTCAAGCCCTGCCAACTTAAGTGTTAATAGCCTTTGTATATTAACTAGGCTTCTTGGGCCACAGGAGTTCCCCACAAGAGGCTTATTTGTCCTCCTTTTTAAAATGTTAAATTTTACCCAGCTGGTGTGGTTCAGTGGTTGAGCATCAACCTATAAACCAGGAGGTCACGGTTCGATTCCCAGTTGGGGCACATTCCTGGGTTATGGGCTCGATCTCCAGTAGGGGACATGCAGGAGGCAGCCAATAAATGATCCTCTCTCATCATTGACATTTCTATCTCTCCCTCTCCCTCCTCTCTTTGAAATCAATTTAAAAAAATTTAAAAATGTTAAATTTCAATTATTGGGGTTTTTAAGTTACAAAACCCACATATTTATTACGGAAAATTGGGTAAGTACAGAAAAACAGTAAAAAAATAAAATAGCTCACCCATATCACCCATAATTCTAATTTATTCTTCTTTTGAAAGAATATATGTTTAAACAATTAAAGCACGAGGTGGAAGCCTCATTCTTCCCCCAGAGGTAACCTCTGTCAACAGCTGTTGAACATACTTCTAGATAGATATATATTTTTTTTATTTGAGGACATGAATGTAGCTCAACTACTGCTGTTGCTACCTCTCTTGTGACTGCCTTTTTCATTACTGGCAAATACTGAATAGAGAATGTAACTAACAACTAATTTCTACCAAAGGGTTTCTTCCTTTCCTATTTATTTAACCTCTGGTTGGTATCTTAAGTGCTACTTCGGAGTGATATTTAATACAGGAAGCACGTTGCTGCTGCTTTATCACATAAATGTATCTTTGTGGGAAGTCTCATGAAAAAAATGTTTCTGACAATCACCCCCTTTATTGGGAATGTCTCTAACATTGGGGGAGAGATTGCAAAATAACACCATCCTCAAATGAGGCTCCTAAGAAAAGGGTCTCTTGTGCTGGAATTTGAATAGAAATTGCACCATTTCCTCTTTAAAGGTCCAGCAGAAAAAGAGGAACATGACTCAGACACGAGAACATCAGGACAACAGTCTGTAATAAGAACTCAAAGGACACTGAAGTATGTACAGTGACAGTGAACTCTTTCCCTCGTCATTTCCATTACACTGGGTCCACTTTGCCAACCCATGTGATGAGGGACCTTCCGAATGTGTGTCTGTGCAGGCACACATACATACCTCACACACACTACACCCACAACCCCTCCTCTCTGCACACCACCACACTCACCATACGTACACACCACCCATCACACACAAACTCACCATGTGCACACACACACACACACACACTACATAACACATCACACACACATGCTTCACAAGGAAACACATGACACATATGCACACACCTTTCATTGTTTTAAAATAAAAAGGTGACTATGCTACACTTTGCTGTATTATTTAATAAGTTACTTTTGTATGCTAACTAGATCAGTCTAGGACCCTTCGCTCCTTACCGCCCACCTGCCATGGAGGTGGGAGAGGCTCCTGCCACCTCTACTGCACTCGCCAGCTATGAACTTGGCTTCTGGCTGAGTGGGGAGAGAGGAGTGCCGCTCAACTAGGAGCTGGGCTCACTGCTCCTTAGCCCTGGTCCAGCCCCTGCCCACTGGTGGTGGGGGGGGGAGGTGATCTGGGCCCAGGCCAGCAGGGGGAGGGGCTGTGAGAGGTTGAGGTGCTGCGGTTGTGCCCCGTCCCACCTCTAGGAGGTCTCCTCTCCTCCTGCCTCTGGAGAAGGTGTGATGCCGGGACCACCATGGCTGGTCTGGTGGTGCAGGCATGCTTGCCCCACCACCAACCCACTGGTCATTCCAGAAGGTCATCCAGAAGGTCATTCCGGAAGGCTGTTCTGCCATCCAGTCTAATTAGCATATTAGCTATTATATAGGATGTTGTCAATATTGCCTCCAAATCTCCTACTTGCATTTTAAACTTGACTGTGTTTGTATACTCCTATAACACAATCCATCAATGGATTATTCTTAGTTTGTGGTATACTATTATTTATGTACAGACTCTTCTGATTTAATTATATCACTTTGTTTTATTGTATTGCACTTTTACCTCATTTTATTTTACATGTTTTCCCTTCTATCCTTATTTCCAATTTTATCTACTCCCTTCCTCTAATATCTACCATTGTATACTAGTGCAAAATTAAAAGTTTGACATTTTTCCCCCAGACCTGGTTGTGTTATGATTAGGGAAGCATAGCTTCTCCAACTAGAGTATCCTTGTTTTAACAGCAATATCAAGTTATCAAGTCACTGTCAGAGCACTGAGCTTACATTTGGGAGGGTTTTCAGCATTTGTATACCTGATAATATTGATAGTTTTAGGATAACTGTTTTTAAGGTATATATAACTTCTTTACATGTGACAATGCAGCATACGTTTTTACACTGGAATAAATTCTCCAATTCTAATCCAGAAGTACTAGTTCATCACGTTTCTCTCTGGTGGATGGAAAAACAAACATTCCCCCCTCCTCCCCCCACCAGGCCTCTAAGTCTCAGCTCCCTTAAGTCTATTTTCCCATAAGGTCATGAGTCTTACTCAGGTCAGTTTGCTAAAACAAATTACCATAGACTGGCTTGCTTTACAACAAACATTTACATCTCACAGTTCCAGAAGCTGGAAGTCTAAGATCAAGGTACTACTCGCTGGCCACCTCTTCCTGTCTCCTCACATGGTGGGGATGGTGTGAGGGAAGAGGCAGAGAGCGAGGAAGTACACTTTCCCTGGTCTCTTCTTAGAAGGGCACTAATCCCATCACAAGGGCTCTATTCTCATGACCTACTCACTTCCCGAAGGCCCACCTCCAAATACCCCTACACTGGGATTAGGGTTACTACACATGAATTCAGAGGAGCACAAATATTCAGGCCATAACATTGTTTCATTTCATTTTTTTACCTATAGAATGGGACCAAGCTTCCTTATGACTGTGTCTTCTAACCTCTATACTGCTTCCAACCTGATTTCTTTGCAACTCTGAACAATAGCATAAACCCTGATTTTGTTTAGCAATGCACACCAATGGCTAGCACAGTGCCCTGTACAATGAGGAAATTTCATTGAATGGATAAGTGAATGAGTATGTGCATGAATTAATTTAGTTCTCATATGTGTTGTCTTTCCACTCTTCTCAGTGCTGCTTCATCTACAGTACCTCCTGTGCACCTCCTATCCTTGCTCTCATTCCTGTTAATTTCATCACATCCTTAAAATTCTTCCTTCACTTATAAATTGCTGGAAACACATAAGGAGGAGGGAATTTGTCATGCACTGATGGTGGGAATATGGCTGTACTTATCCATTTTAATTCTGGTAATGTGTCCTGTGTATGTGCAAGGGTCATTGACAAGGACATCCATCGCAACATTATTTGTGTGGCAGATAATGATATGATAGCTTCATCTCTGCGCTCAGTGAAGAAACTTGGAGATCAGAGGAAACATGCTTGCTTGTGGTGACATTTGCCATGATGGCCCATGCAGAGGCGTTATCAGGTAACAATGTGGAAACAATGGTAACAGTAATCAGGCCATGAGAGAGGTTGATGCACCTTTGATATAATTTGGCCAAGGTTATTTATCTTGTAAAGAACAGGGTCTATCTTTTTTTTGATAAAAAATCTCAGTATAGTGGGAATAGAGGAATCACACCTCAACATAATAAAGGCCATCTATGACAAACCTACAGCCAACATCATACCTAATGGGCAAAAAATAAAACCATTTCCCCTAAGAACAGGAATAAGACAGGGATGCCCACTTTTATCACTCTTATTCAAAATAGTACTGGAGGTCCTAGCCACAGTGATCAAACAAGGAGAAAAAATAAAAGGCATCAAATTGGAAAGGAGGAAGTAAAACTGTCATTACTCATAGATTACATAATATTGTGCATAGAAAACCCTAAAGATTACATTTAAAAACTACTAGATTTAATAAATGAATTTGGCAATGTAGCAGGATATAAAATGAATACCCAGAAATCGATGGCATTTTTTAAAAATTTCTTTATTGATTAAGGTGTCACATATTTGTCCTCATCCCCGCATTCCCATCCCACACCCCTCCCCACGGATGCCCCCACCCCCCTGTTGTCCTTAACCATTGGTTAGGCTCGTATGCATGCACACAAGTCCTTTGGTTGATCTCTCCCCCCTACCCCCACCCTCCCCTACCCTCCCTCTGAGGCCCGACAGTCTGATCGATGCCTCCTTGTTTCTGGGTCTGTTCTTGTTCATCAGTCTATGTTGTTCATCATTTCCCCTAGATGAGTAAGATCATTTGTTACTAGAAATATACTTATAAGAACCGAATGTGAGACGAGCAATAATAGTTATGCTGACAGGTAAATGAATCAGTCTGTAGTGAGTTTCTTTCTGGACCAACAGTTCTTTTGAGACCCAATTTCAATGTCCACCAGTTCCTTATCCTATCTTATAAAGCAGTAATATGCAAATTGACCGCACCTTCGCTACGCCTAAGCCACGCCCAACAGACACGCCCACCAGCCAAGCCACGCCCACCAGCCAATCAGAGCGAGTATGCAAATGAACCAGACTAAGATGGCGGGTAATTTCCATACATAGGCTCCCTGAGCTGAACTCCTGCCACGGATTGCAGAGAGCTGAGTGTCGGCTGGGTTCCAGGCCAAAAGCCCCCAACGGGGGCTTTTGGCCTGGTGCATGAGCGGACCCCCTGCAATCGGAGGCGGGAGCTGGGACTGGCAGGCGTTGGCTCCAGCCAAGCCCTCCAGCGCCGGCCGTCTCAGGCGGAACCCAAGCCACACCCTGATCGCCATCGGGACCGGACTGGCTCCAGCCAAGCCCCACAGAGCCAGCAGAGGGAGAAGGAACCCAAGCCAGCCGCAATCAGGGACCAGGACTGGCTCCAGCCAAGCCCTGCAGAGCCAGCAGAGGGAGGAGGAAGCCAAGCCACGCCCCGATCGGACCCAGACTGGCAGGCGTTGGCTCCAGCCAAGCCCTCCAGCGCCGGCCGTCTCAGGCGGAACCCAAGCCACACCCTGATCGCCATCGGGACCGGACTGGCTCCAGCCAAGCCCCACAGAGCCAGCAGAGGGAGAAGGAACCCAAGCCATCGCAATCGGGGACCCGGACTGGCTCCAGCCAAGCCCTGCAGAGCCAGCAGAGGGAGGAGGAACCCAAGCCATGCCCGATCAGACTCAGACTGGCAGGCGATGGCTCCAGGCAAGCCCTCCAGCGCCAGCCGTCTCAGGCGGAACCCAAGCCACGCCCTGATCGCCATCGGGGACCGAACTGGCTCCAGCCAAGCCCTGCAGAGCCAGCAGAGGGAGGAGGAAGCCAAGCCACGCCCCGATTGGACCGGGACTGGCAGGCGATGGCTCCAGCCAAGCCCTCCAGTGCCCGCAGCCTCAGGTGGAACCCAAGCCACGCCCAGATTGGGGACCCTGGCAGGCAGCATGGGTCAGCACCCTAGCCACTGCCCTGATCCAAGCCGCCATCACACTGCCTGCCTGTTCCAAGCTACAATGGGGGCCCGGGCAAGCAGCGGAGGCAAAGCCCTAGGCTGGTGCTTGCCTGGATCTCGGACCCAGGCTGGCGGCGTGTGGCAGTACCGCACACTGCTGGTGGGGTCCAAGCCGAGAAGACCTGGGCAACTTCTGTCAAGGCCCGCCTGTGGGCTCGAGCAGAGGGAGAAAGCTGGCAGCTTAGAGGGCTTTGCTCCCTCTGGAGCCCCAGCTTCCGCATTTCAGCTGTGATAATTGACAAATGGTAGGAGGAAGTCCCACCCCCACAGAAACGGCCAGAATCAGCCGTTGGTCACACAGCTCAAAGGCCTGACAGTTAAGACTCATTCACCTGTATCTCAGACCGTGGCAGTAGAGAGGTGGGACTATGTCCAAAGAAAAACTGTTGATACAACGTAGCTCTGCAGCAGAAAGATGCCGACGTTATCGACAGAAAATGTCTGAAGAGCAAAGGGCGTCTGATCTTGAAAGAAGGCGACGCCTGCGACAGAATGTATCTGAAGAGCAGCTATTGGAAAAACGTCGCTCTGAAGCCGAAAAACACCGGCTTCTTCGACAGAAAATGTCTAAAGACAAACGTGCCTATGAAGTTGAAAGAAGGCGGTGGCGAAGACAGAGGTCTAGAGAACAGTCATCAACAAGTACTAGCAACATTGGTAGGAACTGCCTTCTCAGCAATAATGGAGTATATGAGGATGCAATTCTCGAACATAGTTGTGGTGGAATGACTGTTAGATGTGAATTTTGCCTATCACTAAATTTCTCTGATGAAAAACCATCCGATGGGAAATTTACTCGATGTTGTAGCAAAGGGAAAGTCTGTCCAAATGATATACATTTTCCAGAATACCCAGCATATTTAAAAAGATTAATGACAGACGAAGATTCTGACAGTAAAAATTTCATGGAAAATATTCGATCCATAAATAGTTCTTTTGCTTTTGCTTCCATGGGTGCAAATATTGCATCGCCATCAGGGTATGGGCCATACTGTTTTAGAATACATGGACAAGTTTATCACCGTACTGGAACTTTACATCCTTCGGATGGTGTTTCTCGGAAGTTTGCTCAACTCTATATTTTGGATACAGCTGAAGCTACAAGTAAACGATTAGCAATGCCAGAAAACCAGGGCTGCTCAGAAAGACTCATGATCAACATCAGTAACCTCATGCATGAAATAAATGAATTAACAAAATCGTACAAAATGCTACATGAGGTAGAAAAGGAAGCCCAATCTGAAGCAGCAGCAAAAGGTATAGCTCCCACAGAAGTAACAATGGCAATTAAATATGATCGTAACAGTGACCCAGGTAGATATAATTCTCCCCGTGTAACCGAGGTTGCTGTCATATTCAGAAACCAAGATGGAGAACCTCCTTTTGAAAGGGACTTGCTCATTCATTGTAAACCAGATCCCAATAATCCAAGTGCCACTAAAATGAAACAAATCAGTATCCTGTTTCCTACATTAGATGCAATGACATATCCTATTCTTTTTCCACATGGTGAAAAAGGATGGGGAACAGATATTGCATTAAGACTCAAAGACAACAGTGTACACAACAATAATACTAGACAAAATGTAAGGACACGAGTCACACAAATGCAGTATTATGGATTTCATCTCTCTGTGAGGGACACGTTCAATCCTATTTTAAATGCAGGAAAATTAACTCAACAGTTTATTGTGGATTCATACTCAAAAATGGAAGCAAATTGGATAAATTTCATTAAAGCAAACCAATCTAAGTTGAGAGTTGAAAAATATAGTGGTTTGATGGATTATCTCAAATCTAGATCTGAAAATGACAATGTACCGATTGGTAAAATGATAATACTCCCATCATCTTTTGAGGGTAGTCCCAGAAATATGCAGCAGCGATATCAGGATGCTATGGCAATTGTAACGAAGTATGGCAAGCCCGATTTATTTATAACCATGACATGCAACCCCAAATGGGCAGATATTACAAACAATCTACAACGCTGGCAAAAAGTTGAAAACAGACCTGACTTGGTAGCCAGAGTTTTTAATATTAAGCTGAACTCTCTTTTAAATGATGTATGCAAATTCCATTTATTTGGCAAAGTAATAGCTAAGATTCATGTCATTGAATTTCAGAAACGAGGACTGCCTCACGCTCACATATTATTGATATTAGATAGTGAGTCCAAATTACGAACGGAAGATGACATTGACCGTATAGTTAAGGCAGAAATTCCAGATGAGGACCAGTGTCCTCGACTTTTTCAAATTGTAAAATCAAATATGGTACATGGACCATGTGGAATACAAAATCCAAATAGTCCATGTATGGAAAATGGAAAATGTTCAAAGGGATATCCGAAAGAATTTCAAAATGTGACCATTGGAAATATTGATGGATATCCCAAATACAAACGAAGATCTGGTAGCACCATGTCTATTGGAAATAAAGTTGTCGATAACACTTGGATTGTCCCTTATAATCCATATTTGTGCCTTAAATAGAACTGTCATATAAATGTTGAAGTCTGTGCATCAATTAAAAGTGTCAAATATCTATTTAAATACATCTATAAAGGGCACGATTGTGCAAATATTCAAATTTCTGAAAAAAATATTATCAATCATGATGAAGTACAGGACTTCATTGACTCCAGGTATGTGAGCGCTCCTGAGGCTGTTTGGAGACTTTTTGCAATGCGAATGTATGACCAATCTCATGCAATCACAAGATTAGCTATTCATTTGCCAAATGATCAGAATTTGTATTTTCATGCCGATGATTTTGCTGAAGTTTTAGATAGGGCTAAAAGACATAACTCAACTTTGATGGCTTGGTTCTTATTGAATAGAGAAGACTCTGATGCACGTAATTATTATTATTGGGAGATTCCACAGCATTATGTGTTTAATAATTCTTTGTGGACAAAACGCCGAAAGGGTGGGAATAAAGTATTAGGTAGACTGTTCACTGTGAGCTTTAGAGAACCAGAACGATATTACCTTAGACTTTTGCTTCTGCATGTAAAAGGTGCGATAAGTTTTGAGGATCTGCGAACTGTAGGAGGTGTAACTTATGATACATTTCATGAAGCTGCTAAACACCGAGGATTATTACTTGACGACACTATCTGGAAAGATACGATTGACGATGCAATCGTCCTTAATATGCCCAAACAACTACGGCAACTTTTTGCATACATATGTGTGTTTGGATGTCCTTCTGCTGCAGACAAATTATGGGATGAGAATAAATCTCATTTTATTGAAGATTTCTGTTGGAAATTGCACCGAAGAGAAGGTACCTGTGTGAACTGTGAAATGCATGCCTTTAAAGAAATTCAAGAGGTATTCACATTGCATGGAATGAAATGTTCACATTTCAAACTTCCATACCATGCTTTATTAACAAATACAAATACATGTGATGAATCATACGAACGACAACAGGCAGAAGTTTTGATAAATTCTCTGAATGATGAACAGTTGGCAGCCTTTCAGACTATAACTTCAGCCATCGAAGATCAAACTGTACACCCCAAATGCTTTTTCTTGGATGGTCCAGGTGGTAGTGGAAAAACATATCTTTATAAAGTTTTAATACATTATATTAGAGGTCATTGTGGTACTGTTTTACCCACAGCATCTACAGGAATTGCTGCAAATTTACTTAATGGTGGAAGAACCTTTCATTCCCAATATAAATTACCAATTCCATTAAATGAAACTTCAATTTCTAGACTCGATATAAAGAGCGAAGTTGCTAAAACCATTAAAAAGGCCCAACTTCTCATTATTGATGAATGCACCATGGCATCCAGTCATGCTATAAACGCCATAGACAGATTACTAAGAGAAATTATGAATTTGAATGTTTCATTTGGTGGGAAAGTTCTCCTTCTTGGGGGAGATTTTCGACAATGTCTCAGTATTGTGCCGCATGCTATGCGATCAGCCATAGTACAAACAAATTTAAAGTACTGTAATGTTTGGGGATGTTTCAGAAAGTTGTCTCTTATAACAAATATGAGATCAGAGGATTCTGCTTATAGTGAATGGTTAGTAAAACTTGGAGATGGCAAACTTGATAGCAGTTTTCATTTAGGAATGGATATTATTGAAATTCCCCATGAAATGATTTGTAATGGATCTATTATTGAAGCCACCTTTGGAAATAGTATATCTATAGATAATATTAAAAATATATCTAAACGTGCGATTCTTTGTCCAAAAAATGAGCACGTTCAAAAATTAAATGAAGAAATTTTGGATATACTTGATGGAGATTTTCACACATATTTGAGTGATGATTCCATTGACTCAACAGATGATGCTGAAAAGGAAAATTTTCCCATTGAATTTCTAAATAGTATTACTCCTTCAGGAATGCCGTGCCATAAATTAAAATTGAAAGTGGGTGCAATCATCATGCTATTGAGAAATCTTAATAGTAAATGGGGTCTTTGTAATGGTACCAGATTTATTATCAAAAGATTACGACCTAACATTATTGAAGCTGAAATAACAGGATCTGCAGAGGGAGAGGTTGTTCTGATTCCAAGAATTGATTTGTCCCCATCTGACACTGGCCTCCCATTTAAATTGATTCGACGACAGTTTCCTGTGATGCCAGCATTTGCGATGACTATTAATAAATCACAAGGACAAACTCTAGACAGAGTAGGAATATTCCTACCTGAACCCGTTTTCGCACATGGTCAGTTATATGTTGCTTTCTCTCGAGTTCGAAGAGCATGTGAGGTTAAAGTTAAAGTTGTAAATACTTTATCTCAAGGGAAATTAGTCAAGCACTCTGAAAGTGTTTTCACACTTAATGTGGTATACAGGGAGATATTAGAATAAGTTTAATCACTTTATCAGTCATTATTTGCATCAATGTTGTTTTTATATTATGAGTTTGTTATTGTTATATCATTTTGTTATTTATTAATAAAATTATGTATTATTTTCATATACACTGTACTCATTTCCTTTTATCTCTCACACTTTTATTATAGAGAGAGGGCAAATAGCAATATTAAAATATTTCCTCTAATTAATTCCCTTTTAATGTGCACGAATTTCGTGCACCGGGCCACTAGTGTGTACATATCAGACACTGACTTTTCAGCTCTGGATAGTGGACAAATGGTGGTAATGCAGGTCCGACTCCCTCTGGTTTGGTCTCGCCCAGATGCAGGGGTGCGGCTTCACCTGGACTCAGGGGCGCGTGGCCTCAACCGGACCTGGGACCCAGCATCACCCACGCCCCGGGGCGCGTGGCCTCACCCAGACCCAGGTGTGTGCGGCCTCACCTGGTCCCGGGATCCAGCCTCACCCGGACCCAGGGGTGCATGGCCTCACCTGGACCCAGGGGCACGTGGCCTCTCCCGGACCCAGGGGCGCGGCCTCACCCGGACCTGGGACCCAGCCTCACCCGGATCCAGGGGCGCACGGCCTCACCCAGACCCAGGGGCGCACAGGGATCCAGCTTCACCCAGACCCAGGGGCGTGTGGCCTCACCCGGACCCAGGGGCGCGTGGCCTCTCCCAGATCCAGGGGCACACAGCCTCGCCCAGACCCAGGGGCGCGTGGCCTCACCCGGAACCTGGGGCGCGTGGCCTCTCCCGGACCCGGGATCCAGCTTCACCCGGACCCAGGGGGGCGCGGTCTCGCCCGGTCCCGGGGGTGCGTGGCCTCACCCGGACCCGGGACCCAGCCTCACCCAGATCCAGGGGCACACGGCCTCACCCGGACCCAGGATCCAGCTATACCCGGACCCAGGGGCATGTGGCCTCGCCCGGACCCAGGGGCGCGGCCTTACCCGGACCCGGGACCCAGCAGGGCTTCATCTTCTTGATCCCAATTCCTGTTGGTCAATTCCCTCTCAGCAATTCCTTCGGTCATTTTCTCAAAGCTCCGGGGCGGCTGCCACAGAACTCTCTAGGCGGCAGGCTCGGTGAAGCTCCGGTGCGCCCGGTGCGCAGCGGCGGGCTGATGTGAGGTCGCTGCGGTGGCACTTGGGTCTGCAGCGGCGACCAGTCGCCGGGTGAGCGCACCTGGATCCGGGACCCAGCGGGGCCTCATCTTCCCGATCCCAACTCCCATTGGTCAATTCCTTCTCAGCAATTCCTCCAGCCATTGTTCTGGATAGTGTCTGCTCTGTTTTCCAGTTGTAGTTTCAAAATTGTTGTGGTAGGCAACAATGAGGCGTCTGCCCTATGCCGCCATCTTGGTCCTCCAGAAGATTCTTGAGTAACCTTATAAATGTGGTTCTGAACACTGTGTCGTCCATTAGTTTACTTTCCTTCATCCCTTCTATTCGTGACCTGCTTCGTTGTCTTCACCTTTTGGCTGCCTCCTTATAGCTCAGCTTCCCCAATCTCCCTAGGTGGTCGCTCTTGATACCCCCCTTTGTGGGCTGAGTGCAAAGTCTTGGTGTTGTTAAGCCTTGATTGCTGTTGGTACACTGGGAGGATTTGACCTCCAGTCCAATTGGCTGTGAGGATCAGCTGTGTCTATGCCGAGAGACAGCCTTATTCAACTAGACTTGCAAAATTGTAAAAGCCTCTGTGCTCAGCTTGGATGGGGCGGAGTTTCAGGATGGAGCCTACAGCCTTGGCTTCCCGTCAGCCCCGCCCTATGAGGTTCCTGTGTCTCAGTGTCCCTCTGTACTCCCTGCAAACACCTCTGAGAGAAAAGCGCCCTGGAGTTTCGCCCGCTGCCAAACAGTCTAGTCACTCCCCCAATGAATCTGGATTCCCAGATTCTCGCCCAGAACTGGGTTTCAGTGTAGTCGGAGCTGGGGCTCAGCGCAGTCTGGCGCCTTTGTCTTCTTCCCACCAGGGCAATTCAGCGGCACAGTCAACAGACCATCCTCTGCGCGCATTCCTGTGCGCGCCTCCGGTGCTCTGTCTTTCGCCGCTTCTCTGCATTTCCGCCTTACAACCCAGATTCCCCCAGTATGAGCCTGGCTTCCCAGGGTCTTGCCCGGATCTGGGGTTCAGTGCAGTCAGAACTGGGGTTCAGCACGGTCCGGGGCTTTTGTCTCCTTCCCGCTAGGGCAATTCAGTGGCACAGGCAACAGTCCATCCTCTGCGCGCATTCATGTGCGTGCCTCCGGAGCTCTGCCTTTCGCCGCTCCTCTGTGCTTCCGCCCCACAGCCCAGATTCCCCCAGCATGAGCCTGGCTTCCCAGGGTTTTGCCTGGAACTGGGGTTCAGTGCAGTCGGAGCTGGGGTTCAGCGCAATCTGGAGCTTTTATCTCCTTCCTGCTAGAGAACACCGGCCAGGCCATCAGCCACCCCTTCCTCTCCGGCTCCGTCCTCCCCACATGCGCACGTGCTCGTGTCTCCACTTGTGTCTCCATACCTCAGGCTTTTACGGCTCCTCTGATTTTCCTTGTGGTTTTCTCTTTCCTTCTAGTTGTGGGCATTTCAGTAAGCCAGCTTTCCTGTGGTTCTGGATGATGTCTGTTTTGACTTTTAGTTGTAGTTTTGAAATTGTTGTGCCAGGCTATAGGTTAGGTGTTTAACCTATGCCGCCATCTTGGTTTCTCCCTCAATGGCATTTTTATACACCAATAATAAACTCTCAGAAAGAGAAATAGAAAAAAAGTCAATTTACTATTGCAACCAAAAAATTAAGATACTTAGGAATAAACTTAACCAAGAATGTAAGAGACCTCTACTTGGAAAACTGTAGGACATTGAAAAAAGAGATAAAGATATAAATAAGTGATAGAATATACTGTGGATTGGTAGAATCAACATCATTAAAATGTCCACACTACCCAAAGCAATCTATAAATTCAATGCAATCCCTATTAAAATACCAACTACATATTTCACAGATCTAGAACAACACTACAAAAATTTATATGGAGCCAAAAAGACCTGGAATAGCTATAGCAATCTTGAGAAAGGAGAACAAAGTTGGAGGAATCACACCACCAGATATCAAATTATAGTACAAAGCCACTGTACTCAAAATAGCCTGGTACTGGCACAAGAACAGGCATATAGACCAAAGGAACAGAACAGAGAACCCAGAAATTGACCCAAAGCCATTATACTCAGTTAATATTTGACAAAGGAGGCAAGAGCATACAATGGAGTCAAGACAGTTTCTTCAATAAGTGGTGTTTGGAAAATTGGACAGGTACATGCAAAAAAATGAAACTAGACCACCAACTTACACCATACATAAGAATAAACTTAAAATGGATAAAAGACTTAAATGTAAGTTGTGAAATCATAAAAATCCTAGAAGAAACCATAGGCAGCAAAATCTCAGACATCTCTCATATCAATATGTTTGTGGATATATCTCCTAGGGCAAAAAAAACTGAGGAGAAAATAAACAAATGGGATGACATAAAAATAAAAAGCTTCTGCACAACAAAAGAAACCATCAACAAAATAACAAGAGAGCCCACTGCATAGGAGATCATATTTGCCAATGATACATCTGATAAGGGGTTACTTTCCAAAATATATAAGGAACTCATACAACTTAACAAAAGGAAGATAAACAATCCAATCAAAGAATGGGCAAAGTGGGGGAGCAGAAAATGGCGGCAGAATAGACAAACGTGTTCCGAGCCTTGTCCCAGAGCAGAAAGAAAGAACATCTGAGGGTCACACAGGGAGTATTTGTTGGCAAGTTAAGGGATAGCTAAACTCCAGGAGAACGTGAGGGACTGCTGGATGAGGTTCCTCTGACTGGGCAGCCCCCGCTGCTGCTGGGTCCTCTCCCAGAGCTACGGGCTCTTCACTACTGCAGAGACCACGCCATCTTGAAATGGAAAGTGGATTTTATCGGAAGCCTGAAAATCCACAACTGCCGAGACCGCCGAACAGCTGGGAGCCCCAGAACACCGGTCCCCAATTGGCGCAAACACACAGATTCAAAGGAGCTCTTCACTCCACCACAGAAAGGTCAGATTTTGCCTGGGATAAGGTGAGGTCTCTGGTCCCTGCGGGAGAGAGAAACGCGCACTTTGCGGGAGCTGGAGGACCATGGAAGTCTGTGCCTAGAAAAACTCGTGGCTGTTGGGGCTGGCGTGATCCGTGAATGTGGAAGGGGGTCCTCAGAGCTGCTAACAGAAGGGAATCTCTAAAAAGCAACCCATTTTGATCTGACGCGGAGGGACAGCCTAAGAATTTCAAAGGTGTGCCGGCTGCTTAGACTTGCGCACAGACCAATGGTTCGCACACTTGGGCTTTTTCCTCTTCAAATCCTTGCTTCTGATTACTAAGCCCAATACATAGGATCACCCAGTCGGGGACACCCTGGGAGACTGCAGGGGGAAGTTGTTTTTCTGGAACCTGGGAATCGGAGTGGGAGTGACCATCAGAAAGCCAGCTCTGAGGCAGCCCACTCCTACAATCCGGTATTGAGTGCCACAGGGAAAGAAGGATCAAAACACAGGCTAGAGAGGCCAAAGGAAGTCAATCCAGAAACACTGCCACCCAGGGGCTGAATCACAAATTGACTCTTATGTAATCAAAAAATAAAGGAATACGAGAAATTAAGACACTGCCTGCTTAAAAATCAGGACTAGCTTACAACACTGAGGAGCAGTGGAACGCAGGGAACTGCAATACTGTCCTGACTGGGAAACAGGCGTGCCAAACAGAACAGTAGAGGAAGTGAATGACCTTCACTACTGCACATTTAATTTTTATTTTTTAACTTTCATTTTTTTGCATCTTTTACTTAAGAAACTATTTTTTTTCTTTTTTCTGCACTTGATTTTACCTTTTTAATTATTACATTTTTATTTTCAATCAGTATTATTACTACTACTATTTTACCTTTTTTTTAAGTGTCATTTTATTTGCTCTTTATTTTACTTTGGGATTAGTGTTCTACATTCTATTTTCATCTTTCCTTTAGCATCATTTTACTCTATATTAACTCTACCTTTATGCCATCACTCTCTTCCTAAACTTTCCCCTTTTGATGTCCTGTTTATCTTACCCCTTTCCTGCTTTAGATTTTCCCTATTCTTTCTGTTTACTCCCTGTTAAAATTTCACCCTACTTATATATCTAATTTCCAATGCCCTGCTCCAAGTCCATACACACCTCTCTCTTCGCTGTCTTAACTATCAAAAAAATTGTTTTTCTCTCTATCCTTTTGTTGTTGTTTGCTTGAATGTTGATTATATCAAATTTTTATGCTTTTTTGTGAGATTGGTTTGCTTATTCTTTTTTTTTGTTTGCTTTGTTTTTTGCTTCTGTTTTCCCTCACCTCGCTTGATATTAGTTGGTGTTGTAGTTTGTATTAATCTCCAGGTACTTGTTGCTGGCAT
This sequence comes from Eptesicus fuscus, assembly GCF_027574615.1. NCBI lineage: Eukaryota > Metazoa > Chordata > Mammalia > Chiroptera > Vespertilionidae > Eptesicus > Eptesicus fuscus. The sequence goes on along the minus strand of NC_072480.1, from coordinate 7,906,114 downwards.
TTGCTGGGATTAGTGGCTGTCCTATTGGAGTTTTCTCCCCATATATATAGTTTGTTCCCCTTTTCTTTCTTATTCTCTTTCTTTTCTCTCTTACTTTTTTTTTTCCTTTTCCAAACTTCATTTTGGCAATCATTCTTTTTTTCTTTTCTTTTTTCCTCTACTTCTTTCTCTCTTATCCCCTAAATTGCCTTTCTTTGGTGGTCACCTTTATTGGAGGTTATTAATATCATGAATACATTTCTGTTCAGAGCCTTGTGTGTTATACCTGGTTGTGTTGTATTTTGTGCCTTTAAATCAATGCAGGAGAGAGAGAACTACATAACCAGACATCCAGAGAAGAGAGACCATGGGGAGACAAAGAAACAGCCCGCATATGAAAGAAAAGCAGGCATCACCAGAAAAGGAAGTAAACGAAATAGAGGCAAACAACCTGTCAGAGAAAGAATTCAGAGAAATGGTCATAAGGTGGCTGAAAAGGATGGAAGACAAATTCGACAATATGAGTAAGAACCAAGAGGAAATGAAGAAGAACCAAGAAGAAATGAAAAATGACATTGCTGCTGTAAAGAACTTAATAGAAAGCATCAAGAGTAGACTAGAAGAAGCAGAGGACAGCATCAGTGAGCTAAAAGACAAGGTAGGAAAAAAATACCCAAGTACAGCAGCTTCTAGAAAAAAAATTAAAAGTACAGCAGCTTCTAGAAAAAAAAATTAAAAAGCAGGAGGAGAGCCTAAGGGAACTTTGGGGCAACACAAAACAAAACAACATCTGCATAATAGCGGTTCCAGAAGGAGAGGAAACTAAGCAAGGAATAGAAAACCTGTTTGAAGAAATAATGACAGAAAATTTCCCTGATATAGGGAAGAAAAAACCCTCACAAATCCAAGAAGCTCACAAAGTCCCAAGCAAAATGAACCCCAAAAGATCGACACCAAGGCACATTATAATTAAATTGGCAAACACCAACGGCAAAGTAAGAATCTTAAAAGTGGCCAGAGAGAGACAGAAAGTTACATGCAAAGGAACCCCCATCAGACTAGCAACAGATTTCTCAACAGAAACTCATCAGGCCAGAAGGAAATGGAATGAAATATACAAAGTCATGGAAAGGAAGGGTCTGAATCCAAGAATACTGTACCCAGCAAGGCTATCAATCAAAATTGAAGGTGAAATCAGGAGCTTCACAGTCGAAAAATGAATAAGGGAATTTATTACCACCAAACCAGCAATGCAAGAAATGCTAAAGGGTCTGTGGTAAAAAAAAAAAAAAAGGAAGCAAAGAAGGAACATGGGGGTAAAGAATAAAAATGGTGACAAATAAGTACCTATCGATAATAACTTTAAATGTAAATGGATTAAATGCTTCAATCAAAAGACATAGGGTAATGGATTGGATAAGAAAACAAAACCCATATATCTGCTGTCTACAAGAAACCCACCTCAGAAAAAAAGATGCACACAGACTGAGGGTGAAGGGATAGAAAAAGCTATTCCAAGTGAATGAAAAAAAAAAAAAAGCTGGGTAGCAATACTTATATCCGACAAATTAGATCTCAAAGTGAAGGACATAACAAGAGATAAGGAAGGCCACTTCATAATACTAAAGGGAGCAATCCAACAAGAAGAAATAACTGGTAAACACATACGCACCAAATACAGGAGCACCCAAATACATAAAAAAAACTCCTGGAGGATATCAAGGGAGAGATTGACAGCAATACAATCATAGTAGGAGACTCTAATACCCCACTATCACCATTGGATAAATCCTCTAAACAAAAAACCAGCAAAGAAACATCAATCCTAAATGACTCACTAGACCAGATGGAATTAATTGACATCTTCAGAACATTTCACCCCAAAGCCACAGAATATACATTCTTCTCAAGTGCACATGGGTCATTTTCAAAGACCATATGCTGGGACATAGGTAAAGTCTCTAAAAATTCAAGAAGATAGAAATCATATCAAGCATCTTCTCAGACCACAGTGGCAAAAAACTGGAAATCAACTACAATAAAAAAAATCAAAAGAAATCAAACACATGGAGACGAAACAGCATGCTATTAAACAATGACTAGGTTACCAGAGAGATCAAGGAAGAAATAAAAAACATCATGGCAACAAATGACAATGAAAACACAACAATCCAAAATCTATGGGACACAGCAAAAGCAGTCTTGAGAGGGAAGTTCATAGCTCTACGAGCCTACTGCAAAAAACAAGAAACAATGATAATAAATTACCTAACCCTACAACTCAAAAAGTTAGAAAAAGAGCAACAAGAAAAGCCCAGTGTAAGCAGAAGGAAGGAAATAATAAAGATCAGAGCGGAGATAAACGACATAGAGACCAAAGAAACAATACAAAAGATAAACAAAACCAAGAGCTGGTTCTTTGAAAAGATAAAAAAGATTGATGAACCTCTAGCCAGGCTCACCAAGAAGCAAAGAGAGAGGACCCAAATAAACAAAATCAGAAATGAAAAGAGGTGAAATAACAACAGACCCCACCGAAATACAAAGGATTGTTAAAAAAATACTATGAACAACTCTATTCCAACAAACTGGACAACCTGGAGGAAATGGACATATTCCTAGAAAAATATAACCTTCCAAAACTCAATCAGGAAGAATCTAAACAGCTCAATAGGCCAGTAACTATGGAAGAAATTGAAGCAGTCATTAAAAAGCTTCCGGCAAACAAAAGCCCAGGGCCAGATGGCTTCACAGGAGATTTTTACCAAACATTCATGGAAGAACTAAAACCTATCCTCCTCAGACTATTCAAAAAAATTCAAGAGGAAGGAACACTTCCTAGCTCCTTCTATGAAGCCAGCATCACCCTAATACCAAAACCAGATAAAGACAACACAGTGAAAAAACAGACCAATATCCCTCATGAACATAGATGCCAAAATCCTCAACAAAATTCTAGCAAATCGGCTCCAGCAGTACATCAGAAAGATCATACACCATGACCAAGTAGGATTTATCACAGGGATGCAAGGTTGGTACAATATCCGCAAATCAATAAACGTGATACATCACATAAACAAGTTGAGAGATAAAAATCACATAGTCATATCAATTGATGCAGAAAAAGCATTTGACAAAATCCAACACCCTTTCTTGATAAAAACTCTCAACAAGGTAGGAATATAAGGATCATACCTCAACATAATAAAAGCTATATATGATAATCCCACAGCTAACATCATACTCAATGGGCAAAAACTAAAACCATTTCCCCTAAGAACAGGAACAAGACAGGGATGCCCACTTTCACCACTCCTGTTTGACATAGTACTGGAAGTATTAGCCATAGCGATTAGACAAGAAGAAGAAATAAAAGGCATCCAAATTGGAAAAGAAGAAGTAAAGCTATCCTAATTTGCAGATGACATGATATTGTACATAAAAAACCCAAAAGACTCCATCAAAAAACTAATATACTTAATAAATGAATTCTGCAATGTAGCAGGATACAAAATTAACACCAAGAAATCTATGGCATTTCTATACACCAATAGTGAACTTACAGAAAGAGAGACTAAAGAAGCAATCCCATTTACCATTGCACCAAAATAATTAAGATACCTAGGAATAAACTTAACTAAGGAGGTAAAAGACCTATAAACGCAAAACTACAGGACACTGAAAAAAGATATAGAGGAAGATGTAAACAGATGGAAGAACATACCATGTTCATGGATTGGTAGAATCAACATCATTAAAATGTCCATACTATCCAAAGCAATCTATAGATTCAATGCACTCCCCCTAAAAATTCCAAAGGCATATTCCACAGACCTAGAAAGAACTCTCCAAAAATTCATCTGGAATAAAAAAAGACCCCGAATAGCCACAGCAATCCTGAGAAAGAAGAATAAAGTAGGAGGGATCTCAATACCAGATTTCAAGCTGTATTACAAAGCCACTGTCCTCACAACAGCCAGGTACTGGCACAAGAACAGACATATAGACCAATGGAATAGAATAGAGAATCCAGATATCGACCCAAACCACTATGCTCAATTAATATTTGACAAAGGAGGCATGAACATACAATGAAGTCAAGACAGTCTCTTCAATAAATGGTGGTGGGAGAATTGGACAGATACATGCAAAAAAATAAAACTAGATCACCAACTTACACCATACACAAAAATAAACTCAAAATGGATACAGGACTTAAACATAAGATGGGAAACCATAAAAATACTAGAGAAATCCACAGGTAGCAAAATCTGAGACATATGCCGAAGGAACTTCTTCACTAATACTGCTCCTAGGGCAATGGAAGCTAAAGAGAAAATAAACAAATGGTACTACATCAAAATAAAAAGCTTTTTCACAGCTAAAGAAACCATCAACAAAACAACAAAACTGTATGGGAGAACATATTTGCAAATGTTATCACTGATAAATGTTTAATCTCCAACATCTACAGGCAGCTTATACAACTTAATAAAAGGAAGATAAATGATCCAATAAAAAAATGGGCAATGTACCTAAATAGAATCTTTTTTAAAGAGGACAGAAGGAAGGCCAAGAGACACATGAAAACCTGCTCAAAGTCACTTATTATCTGAGAATGCAAATCAAAATGACAATGCGGTACCATCTCACACCTGTCAGAATGGCTGTCATCAACAAATCAACAAATGACAAGTGCTGGCGAGGATGTGGAGAAAAAGGAACTCTTGTGCACTGCTGGTGGGAATGCAGACTGGTGCAGCCACTGTGTAGAACAGTATGGAGTTTCCTCAAAAAACTGAAAATCGAACTCCCATTTGACCCAGTAATCCCACTCCTAGGAATATATCCTAAGAAACTAGAAACACCAATCAGAAAGGATATATGCACCCCTATGTTCATAGCAGCACAATTCACAATAGCTAAGATTTGGAAACAGCCTAGGTGCCCGTCAGCAGATAACTGGATCAGAAAACTATGGTACATCTACACAATGGAATACTATGCTGCAGTAAAAAAGAAGGAATTCTTACCATTTGCAGCAACCTGGATGGAATTGGAGAACATTATGCTACGTGAAATAAGCCAGTCAATGGAAGAAAAATACCACATGATCTCACTCATTTGTGGATAATAAAAAACATTACAAACTGATGAACAAAAAGATAGATACCGAGGCAGTAAAGCATCAAACAGACTGTCAAATTACAGTGGGAAGTTTAGGGAGAGGTGGGAGAGATAAGAGATCAACCAAAGGACTTATATGCATGCATATAAGAATAACCAATGGATGCAAAACATTGGGAGGTGAGGGCAAGTAAATCAGGAACACTACTCAGAAAGAATATATGCACCCCTATGTTAATAGCAGCACAATTTACAATAGCTGAGATTTGGAAACAGCCTAAGTGCTCATCAGCAGATGAGTGGAATAAAAAAGCTGTGGTACATCTACACAATGGAATACTACGCTGCTATAAAAAAGAAAGAAGTCTTACCATTTGCAACATCATGGATGAACCTGGAGAGCATTGTGCTAAGTGAATTAAACCTGTCCGAGAAAGGTAAGTATCACATGATCTTACTCATTTTTGAATATAATGAACAACATATACTGATGAACAAAATTAGATCCAGAGACATGGAAGCATCGAACAGACCATCAAACCTCAGAGGGAAGGCATGGGAGGGTGGGAGGGGGTGTAAGAGATCAACCAAAGGTCTTGTATGCATGCATATGAACATAACCAATGGACACAGACAATAGCGGGGTAAGGGCCTGTGCAGGGGGGTGGGAGTGGGCTGGGAGAGGTCAATGGGGGAAAAAGAAGACATATGTAATACTTTCAACAATAAAGAATTAAAAAAGGAAATTAGTAAAAATTAGAAGCACAATTGTCTTAAAAAGGAGCAACAGTTAAATAAATGATGGAAATACATACTTTTTTGCTATTTGAAAAATGGAGGTAAATATGTGTAGAAGGATGGCTATGGTATTTCTTGAGTTTTTGTTAAAAACAAGCTGCATAACAATCTGTATGATATAAAGCCACCAAAGACTTTTCACATGAATAGTTGTGTACATACAGAGAGAAATAGAGAAGGAAGGATGCTTAACAACCAAAAAAGCTCTTTAAGGAAGCTTTTCCTAACCTCACAAGGTTTTGTGCCTGTTTTCTCTCCCTCTTGGATTCCTCATCATAGTACTTACCACCTCTATCTTAGCACCTATCACAGTCTTTTAAATTTGTTTCTGTTTCCACTTTGCTCCTTACAACCTGGGCTCTTTGGAGGAAGGAACCATGTTGTTTTCATCCTTTTCCCTAAAGTCTGGCTCAGAGCTGAGAACTAAATTGGTAGTCAATCAAGTGTGAGTTCAATGGGTGAAACATGTCATTCATTATTGTATGTACTCTTAAGAAACCACAATCATCGTGCACTAGTGAAGTTTTTAGATAAAAATAAATAACCATAGTCCCATCAATAAAACTCTTCATTTGGTAACATTGCCTCAGACTATGGTGAGAATGCTAAAGTGGTTCTTGGCAGTCTTCCATTTCAGAGTTAGGTGTGTGTGCCCAAGGGGAACAGTCTAGGCAGAGACGTTGTGCTGAGCAGAGTGTTTATTTGTGTGTGAAGGAGAGCCCTTTCTTTCTCAGCTTTCAAGCATCTCTCTGTGTGGATGGACTGACCTTCTGTGAGACCCTGGTGCAAAATCATTTTCACATTAGGATAAGAGCTGTATTGCTAATGAACCTAATTTTCAATTTTAATTAAATCTATTTTTAGCAACCATAAAAGTGTGAAAAATTTTAAATCTGATAAAGAAAAAATTCTAAAATTTGCTAATCATAGCTTTAAGAAAAAAATTAAACTGAGACTGTCACACAGAGCCAGAAAGCATTGCATTTTTGGAAAGAAAAAGGTATTGTCATATGATGGGAATCGGGCCGCACTGAGGTGAAGACCAAAGTGTTAGTCTCTGCTCAGTCATCAGGCTCATGCAGACATCACCCAGTCTCTCTGATGAGAGTGGTTACCTCAAACTTGTTTCTGGTTCTTAAAATTCTAAACTATGCATTCCTTGATTTAAAAAGATGCTACATATGGAACACATGCAGTAATGCACACATTTTCTTATTTATATATGTCTGTATGACTTTGATACATAAAGCATGTTCTGTCTAAAAGTAGACCTATAAGGATATGGAAGAATTTGAATAACAGAAGAGGGTAGAGGTAGGTTAAGTATTAAATGATGGATAATAGAGGCAAGAAAGACAGTAAGATACAGTGATTCACAAACAAGGGAAGTTATTCATGGTTAGTTTCTGCTATGGCATAGTAGATGTAGTGTTTCACACTGTCTAATTTTGCAAAAACCACAATTGTTATTTGTTGGAAATATTTTCTGATATGCTGGGTACATTGTTCTTTTTTTTTGAGTTTTACCTTTACTGTTTCACATTATGTCATATCCAAGCAAGCAAAATAAGAACTTGCCTTCTTTGGTGTTAACACCTTTTAAATATTTGTAGACTCTTATCTAGTAGCCAGGTATCTCCTCTCCACAATTACTTGGCCTGTTGACACACTGCCAGGTCTTTTGATCTTAATGCACAAGTCATTCCTTTGATCATTTGGGTAACTTGCTCTGGACCCTGTCAGTTATATCAACTTCTGTTAACAAATATTGCTTTGCACAGTCCAATTGTAGTCTTCTCAGATTCCAGAGAAAATATTCCTTTATTATACCATGATGTATATCCCCGGAGTATTTGGCCCAACTTTCTTTATGACTATAACTAAAGTTTATGTCAAACTTACAGTTAAACAAGCTAGCACTCAAGTTCTTAACAATAATAAAATGTAGGATAGCTTTACCTGTGGGGTAACATTACGGGCTTTTTGTTGGCATCTTCTGGTGATGACTTCATCTCCACCTTCTTCTGATTTGTTTTACTGAAGCCAGTCAAGCATTTCAATTGAAATAGATAAGCTTTAAAATATACATACTGCCCTGGCTGGTTTTGCTCAGTGGATAGAGCATAGGCCTGTGGACTGAAGGGTCCAGGATTTGATTCCGGTCAAGGGCACATACCTCTGTTGTAGGCTGGATCCCCGGGCCTGGTCGAGGTGCGTGCGGGAGGCAACCAATCAATGTGTGTCTCTCACATCAATATTTTCTCTCTCTCTCTCCCCATCCCTTCCACTCTTTCTAAAAATCAATGGGAAAATATCCTCGGGTGAAGATACCCCTTCCCAATATATATATAAATAGATATATAGATATATATGTAGATATATAGATATATAGATACTACTAGAGGCCCGATGCATAAAATTCGTGCAAGACCCCCACCCGCTACGCTGTGGCCCCCTCCCTCCACTGCACGGACGTGGGCCTCTGCCACCTCTCCCGCCTTTGCCTCCACCCCTGCCCACTGCAGCTTTGTCTAGAAGGACGTCTGATCTAATTAGCATATTATGCTTTTATTATTATAGATTAGGAGAAATACATTTACCTAAATTCACACTGACATGTAACTACACTAACTATATATATTTCCTAGAATAAGTTTTTAATTCTGGTGCTTAGAATTAGAAAATTAACTACAGAGAGAGGAAAAAGGCTGGGAGAAGGTTGCAAAAAGAAGAGTAAGAAAACTGAAGATAAATCTTGTATTGTGTATTTCATACATTAATTGGTGCAGGGCCCATCCTGTCTTGAAAGCTCCTTTGGGTGCTGGATCAGTGCCTTATATAAATAAGTTGGTAACCATTCTTAGCATCTCATATGGTCTGTGGCCCAGCAGATGATTAATAAAGATTGGTTAAATAAATGAACGACTAATTTCTGTTAGGAATGATCTGTTTCTCAAATTTGATCCCCTTGGTTGTTACTCTTTCAATGGGTAGATTAGCATGTATTCTCTTTTATAAGCTATTCCTTATTTTTTAAACTGATTTTAGAGAGAAAAAGAGGAAGGGAGAGAAAGAAAAACATTGACTTTGTTGTTCCACCCATTCATATATTCATTTGTTTGACTCTTGTATGTGCCCTGACCAGGGATCAAACCAGCAACCTTGGCATATCAGAATGATGGTCCAACTAACTTAGCTACCAACCAGGGTTAGCTATGCCTTATTTTGTAATATGTTATCTCTATTTTTTTTTCTATAAATTCTTCAGCATTCTCCAAATCTATTTTTTAAATAATATTTCTCAATTTCATGGGTAAGTTTCACTAGCCTACTTACTCCTGTTTTCCATCATCAAAAAAGAAACAAACAAAAACACAGATTGGATGCTATTCAGAATTGTGCCTGCTTAATCTAATGTGAATTAATATGAGGACTATCAAGAGAATACTATCTCTTCAAGACAAAATGTCATATTCCCTGAAATTGAGATCTTTGAATAAGTAGTAACAGATCCCAGTATCTTAATTACCATGAAAAGTGTGTAAAAGAAAGCAGAAATCTCTAAGGAATTTTTACCTAGACAATAGAGCTTTGTAGATTAAAACCAGCCCCTCTGAGTTACCTTAAGAAGTAAAATAGAAAACTTCTGTTAGAGGCCAGAGAATCTAGAATTCTTCGTGACTAGCTTTCCAAAACAGACAATGCTACTTAAGGCAGTTGTTGAAGTTTGTGAGTGACATGCAGAGAAATTCTGCTGAAAACTACAAAGAGACAGACTGCTGTGGTGGCATCTACAGAGTTTGAAAAGACTCACACTTCAAAGAGTTTTTAAGTTGGATATCTGTTTTTCTTTTCTAGCATATTTATTCTGCAATGTCATATTCTGTACCTGGAAAAGGGAACATTTTCCAACAAGAATTGCTCCTTGTTCTTAAAGTGGTAAGAATTTTTCTTTGCATATAAAATGTTTAGAAAAAGACTTTTTTCTTGGTTTCCTAGGTGACCAGAATTTTTATTAATGTTTTTTAACACAAGCAAAATATTATAGTAGACACAGAGAGTATAAAACATAGCACTGACCTTAAAGAAGTTTATATGTGGTGACAGAGACAGATGTGTACCTAGATAATGTGAACAAGCAGTGTTGGTAGAAAGCACGTACATGAAGGCTCAGTATGGAATAAATTAAGGTTTAGATTAGAAACTGAATTGATGAAATTTAGCCTTTTACTGGTGTGGTGGAGATTATAGGTAGTAGTAGATATTACTTTCTTCTCAGATGTTTTCCCTGTACTCATGAAGTACAATTTTTAAAAATATTTATTTATTCATTTATTTATATTATTGAGAATATTCCCCCTTCCTCCCTCCCCACCAGCTTTGCCCCCACTCCTCTTTCTGGTGACCAGGCAATAATTTGGATTGTAAATCTGGCTGAATGTACAGCCATTAAGTTTATCCACCATAAACTCATTTCCTGCCTTTTCCTTCTGTGTGAGCGGTAGGCTTCTCAGTACACTGATCAAACAGGAGTTATTTTCCCTCTCATCCTTTTTCCTAAAGCTAATGAAGCAGAGTGGACTGAATTACTTTCAAGTAGGAATTGGACTATTTATCCTAGAGTGTGAGTGTGTCTGGGACTGGCCTGTACCTGTATCACATTTTCTCGCATTATCCAGGTGCACTTTTCAGGAACTTGATGAAGCAGAAGCCTCAGAAACCTTTGCCCCCTACTTGTGCGGCTCATGCTCTGCTCCAACAGCACCTGCTTCCTGCCATGCTCCTTTCCTTCAGGTGCACACAGGACTATAGGTCTGTGGCCCAGGGCCTACACCTCAACTCCCCTTCACACCTGTCACCAGCCCCTGAGGGAAGACTTGCAACTGCTGGTAGGGGAGATGCTGTCCAGAAGACTTGTACAGGAGAGGTCAGAAATGAAGGAGGAAGGGCCATGAAGAATAGGCTTAGGGGAGTTGATCCTGCCAATTTAAAAATTATCTTCCACATTGATCTTGGAGTCAGATACAATTTTATATAAATACTAGAGGCCTGGTGCACAAAATGGGGTGATCCTCAGACCAGCCTGCACCCTCTCCAATCTGGGACCCCTCGGGGGATGTCCGACAGCTGGTTCGGATGTCCAATCCCAGGGATTGGGCCTAAACTGGCAGTCGGACATCCCACTCACAATCTGGGACTACTGGCTCCTAACCACTCACCTGCCTGCCTGCCTGATTGCCCCTAACCACTCTGCCTGCCAACCTAATAGCCCCCTAATCACTCCCCTGTCAGCCTGATTGATGCCTAACTGCTCCTCTGCCAGCATGATCATCCCCAACTGCCCTCCCCTGCCAGCCCAATCGCCTCCAACTGCCCTCCCCTGATGGGATGAGGCAACTGGGGGACTGAGGCTGGATGAGGTGGGGCTGAGGGGTCTGGGGGACTCCGGCTGGATGAGGCAGGGCTGAGGAAACTGGGGGACTGAGGCTGGATGAGGTGGGGCTGAGGGGACTGGGGGACTGAGGCTGGATGAGGCAGGGCTGAGGGGACTGGGCACTGCCATCATGTGGCTGTGGGCACTGCCATCTTGTGAGGATGTGACAGTCAATTAGCATATTTCCTGTTTATTGGCTGTGGGTGCCACCATCTTTGTGAGGTTGTGGTGGTCAATTAGCATATTCCCTCTTTATTAGATAGGACACAGAAAATAAACAAAGAAAAAAGAAAGGATGGAAGGAAAAAAGAAGGAAGGCAGAAAGAAAGAAAAAGGGAAAGAAGGAAGGAAGGAAAGGAAGGAAGGAAGGAAGGAAGGAAGGAAGGAAGGAAGGAAGGAGAAAATAGAAAGAAATAAAAAGAAAGGATATTTTAACCATCTGTTCTGTCTAACTAGGAGGAAAAGGGAAAAGCCCCCCTTTCTCTATATATTTTTTTCCAATTAAAATTTAATTACATAATATTTTAAATATCCAAAAGCATGCAGGTATATCTCACTAAGATTTTAAATTTCTATTCACCAAAACATGGTTAAGAAGTGAAAAACAAGTCATAAACTTGGGAAAGGATATTTTCAATATGTGAACCTAAAGAAAACTCCAAGATAAACAAAGAATTCTTACAAATGATAAGTAAAGGAAAACAACTGAATTTTAAAATTGAGCACTTCAAAAAAGAGGACATCCAAATGGCCAACAAGTCAATGAAGGTATTCAACATTATTACTCATTAGGGAAATGCAAATTAAAACCTTAAGGGAGGTACTGCCACACCACTACTGGAATAGCTAACATTTTAAAAGACTGATAATAACAAGTATTAATGAGGAGTAAAGCAACTGAAACTCAGAAGTTGGCTGGCATTAATGATGCAAAAACTTTAGAATATTATTTGACAGTTTTTACTAAACCTAAAATATACTTAGCCTCAGCTTCAGAAATTCTAGTTCTAGGATATACGCACAAGAGAAATGAGGGCATATGTTCACAAACAAATATGTTCAAGAGATTTATAGATGCTTTATGCATTATGGCCAAAAACTGGGAGGAAAAATCAAATGCCCATAGTGAGAGGTTGGATAAGTAGTTGTGCTATATTCATACAATGGTCTATAGTTATCCCTAGGTATCCTTAAGGATTGGTTCCAAGAACCCATGGATACCAAAATCTCTGGGTATTCAAGTCCCTTATATAAAATGGTGCAATATTTGCATATAACCTATATTTGCATAGAGGCTACAGCAGAGACTGCCTACACATCATATCATTTGTGAATTCAGTGCAGTGCTTAATGCATGCCAAATTCAAGTTTTACTCTTTGAAACTTTCTGGGACTTTTTCCCCCCAGAATATTCTTGATCTGTGGTTGGTTGAATCTATAGGTCCAAAACCCACAGATATGGAAAAACTCCATAGCATTTTTAAAAAGTAATATACTGGTATATACAACAACATAGATGAATATCAATGATGTTATGTCAAGTAAAATAATCTAGACACATGAGTATATATTGCATGAATCAATTTATATGAATTCTAGGAACAGACCAATTTAATTGATAATGGAAGTTAGAATAGTGATTATCAGGATCAGAAATGATATAAACTAGCAAAAGCAGAATTTACAGGATACTGAATATTTTCTAAATATTAATTTAGCTAGTGATCACATGGGTTTATCTACACTAATAAAAGAGAAACATACAAATTGACCATCACTCTGCTATGCCCACCAGCCAATCAGAGCGAGTATGCAAATTAACCCAACTAAGATGGCAGCGGCCACGGAGCTGGAGCAAGCAGGAGGCTTGGGTTGCCCCTGGCAATGGAGGAAGCCAAGCTTCCCGCCCTGCCCTGGCCAGCCCTGGCCTCCGCTCAAGGCTACAAAGTTTCAATTATAGAAGATAAATAAATCCCAACAAATATGGCGGTGGCCTCGGAGCTGGAGTGAGCTGGAGGCTTGGGTTTCCCCTGGTGATGGAAGAAGCCAAGCTTCCCACCCACCCTGGCCTGCTCTAACCTCTGCTCAAGGCTACAAAGTTTTAATTATAGAAGATAAATATAAATCCCAACAAAGATGGTGGCGACCACGGAGCTGGAGCGAACAGGAGGCTTGGGTTGTCCCCGGCAATGGAGGAAGCCAAGCTTCCCGCCCTCCTTGGCCTGCCCTGGCCTCCACTCAAAGCTACAAGTTTCAATTATAGAAGATAAATAAATCCCAGATACCTGCTTCCAGCAGGCCCGGGCCTATGCTTGGGTTGCTGGGGGGGCTTGGCCAGCCTGCAAACCACCACAGGCCCCTTGCCCAGGCTGCCCCACACCCCAAGGGAACCCCCACCCTGATCCAGGACACCCTTCAGGACTAACCAGCAGGCCCCCATTCATGCTCCAGGCCTCTATTCTTATATAATAAAAGAGTAATATGCAAATTGACTGTCACTCCAACACACAAGATGGCTGCCCCCATGTGGTCAAAGATGGCTGTCCCCATGTGGACACAAGATGGCTGCCACAAGATGGCCAGCAGGGGAGGGCAGTTGCGGGGGACCAGGCTGGCATGGGAAGGCAGTTGGGGGAGACCCAGGTCTGCAGGGGAGAGCAGTTGGGGGTACCAGGCCTGCAGGGGAGGGCAGTTGGGGGGAACCATGCCTGCAGGGGAGGGCAGTTGGGGGGAACCATGCCTGCAGGGGAGGGCAGTTAGGGGCAATCAGGCTGGCAGGGGAGTGGTTAGGGGGTGATCAGCCTGGCAGGCAGAAGCAGTTAGGGGCAATCAGGAAGGCAGGCAGGCAAGCAGTTGGAAGCCAGCAGTCCTGGATTGTGAAAGGAACATCCCTTGAGGGGTCCCAGATTGGAGAGGGTGCAGGCTGAGCTGAGGGACACCCCCCCCCCCGGGCACAAATTTTGTGCACCAGGCCTCTAGTATATATAAAAAAAGACATCAAGTTCTTCACTTAAAATTAATCTACTTTATTATATAGAAGTTATTCATCAATTTAAAATAGAAGTATAAAGTATAAAAATAATTTAACAGACAATAATATATGTTACTTATTTTGTTTAATGCTAGCATTTGCCATATTTACTTTAATTTTTTGTTGGTGATTAAAATATAAAACAAGAGATTTCATGATGGCAGCAGGGAGGATGGCAATGAAGGAGAGAGTATGAATGAGTGAGGCAGAGAAAGGCATGTGTGGACGTGTGGTGTATGTGTGTGTGTTTGAGGGAGTGACAGCTAGATCTTACAGGACCTTTGGGGACTAAGCTCGCCTAGCCGAATAACCAAGCTCGCCTAGCCGAATAACTTCTGCTATGGCTGTAATCGCTCCCAGAGTGCTGGCTCTGCCACAGAGGCCAAACCATCTTAAAGGGGAGAGATGCTGTGACTGGGAGCCCAAACTCACCTCCATCCAGGTTGTTCTAAGACACCACCCGTGATCCTACAGCCACTCTGGCCAGGGACCTGCTGCCTCAGCTGCTGACCCACGGTCACCTGGACTTCAGCCTTCCCAACTGAGGGATCCTGAGAGTTCCAGAGGGTGCTTCCCTCCCGCCAGACAAACACTTTAGCCCTGGGTTCCATGGCCACATGCATATATGAACAGCAGAGCCTTATGCAGCAGCCCCAGGCACTATGACTACTTCAGCAGCTGGTAAAGCAGCCACGGCCTGTGACTGCCTGAGGAGCAGCCACCCTGTGAACCCCCAAGGAGCAGCCAGCACTCACGACCACCCGAGAAGCAGCCACCACCCATGACTAAAAGATCTGTCACCAAACCCACTGCTGCAGCCACAGGCTCTACATCACTCAAACACCTTTATCCTTTAGTGAGAGCAAAAATGGAAAGAAAGAAGAACAACCCCGAAAGGAAAGAAAAGGAGGAATTGCCAGAAAATGAACTAAATGAAACAGAGGCATGCAATATGTCAAAAAAAAAAAAGAATTCAGAATAAGGGTCATACAGTTAGTTCATAAACCAGATGGATGAGAAAATCAACAATCTATGTAAGAATCAGTAGGAAATAAAGAGTGATATAGCTATGGAAGCTTTCAAGAGTAGACTAGGAGAAGCAGATGACTGAATTAGTGAATTAGAAGACAGGGAAGCAAAACACACCCAATCTGAATTGCAATTGTAACTAGAGGAAAAAATCAAAAGACAGGAGGAGAGCCTGAGGGAGCGTTGGAACAACATGAAACAAAGCAACATACATATAATTGGGGTGCCAGAACAAGAAGAGGAGAAAGGTTAGAAAACCTATTTGAAGAAACTATGTCAGAACACTTTCCTGATTTGGGGAAGAAAAAAGTCACACTACCACAGAGAGTCCCAAAGAAGATGAACCCAAAAAGACCCACACCAAGACACTTCGAAATTACAATGGCAAACATTAACAACAAAGAGAGAATCTTAAAGGCTACAAGAAAGAGACAAAGAATTACCTACAAGGGATCTCCCATTAGATTATCAAATGATTTCTCAACAAATACATCAGGCCAGATAGGAATGAAAGGAAGTATACAAAGTGATGCAAAGCAAGGGACTGAATCCAAGAATACTCTATCCAGCAAGGCAATCATTCAAAATTGAAGGGGAAATCAGGATCTTTGCAGACAAAAAAAGGGCTAAGGGAGTTTATCACTACCAAGCCAGAAATGCAAGAAATGCTAAAGGAACTATGGTAAAAATAAAGGAAAAAAATGGGGAAGAAGGAACACAGGCACAAAAAATAAAAATGGCTACAAACAAGTACCGATCAATAATAACTTCAAATGTAAATGGCCTAAATGCTCCAATCAAAAGACATTGAGTGTCTGGATGGATAAGAAAACATGACCCATATATATGCTGTCTATAAGACACCCACCTAAGAACAAGAGACTCACACACACTGAAAGTAAAGGGATGGAAAAATATCATTCAGACAAATGAAAATATAATAAAAGCTGGGGTAGCAATACTTATATCCGACAAAATAGATCTCAAAGTGAAGGCCATAACAAGAGATAAGGAAGGCCACTTCATAATACTAAAGGGATTGATACAACAGGAGGATATAACTCTGGTAAACATATATGCACCCAATGCAGAGGCACCCAAATACATTAAAAAAAAACTTCTGGAAGATATTAAGGGAGAGATCAACAGCAATACATTCATAGTAGGGGACTTTAATACCACATTGACATCACTGGATAAATCCTCTGGACAAGAAACCGGCAGAGAAACAGCAATCCTAAATGACCCACTAAATCTGATGGACTAAATTGACATCTTCAGAACATTTCACCTCAAAGCCATAGAATATACATTCTTCTCAAGTGCACATAGGACATTTTCAAAGATAGACCACATTGTGGGGCACAGGCAAAGTCTCTCAAAATTCATCAAGATTGAAATCATACCAAGCATTTTCTCAGACCACAATGGCATAATATTAGAAATCAACTACAATAAAAAATTCAAATGCTTGGAGGCTGAATAGCATGCTATTAAACAATTATTGGGTTACCAAAAAGATCAAATAAGAAATTAAAAACATCCTGGAAATGAGTGACGATGAAAATACATCAATCCAAACCCTATGGGACACAGTGAAAGCAGGCTTATGAGGGAAATTTATAGTATTACAGGCCTACCTAAAAAAAAAACAAAAAACAAAAAAAAAAAATAAAACAAAACAAAAAAAATCACACACATAAAAACCTGGTAATAAATTATCTAAATCTACAACTTAAAGAATTAGAAATACAGCAACAAGAAAAGCACAGAGTGAGCAGAAGGAAGGAGATAATAAAGATCAGAGCAGAAATAAATAAAATAGAGGGGGGGAAATCAATGAAACCAAGAGCTAGTTCTTCAAAAGGATAAACAAGATTCATGAACCTCTAGCCAAACTCACCAAGAAGCAAAGACAGAGGACCCAAATAAACAAAATCAGAAATTAAAGAGGTGAAATAACAACAGACCCCACAGAAATACAAAAGGTTGTAAAAAAAAATACTATGAAAAAAATCTATTCCAACAAACTAAACAACCTAGAGGAAATGGACATATTCCTAGAAAAATACGACCTTCCAAAACTCAAGTAAGAAGAATCAAAAAATCTCAATAGGCCTATAACTAAGGAGGAAATTGAAGCAGTAATGAAAAAGCTTCCAGCAAACAAAAGCCCAGGGCCAGGCAGCTTCACAGGAGAGTTTTATGAAACATTCAAAGAAGAACAAAAACCTATTCTCAGACTATTCCAAAAAATTCAAGAGAAAGGCAAACTTCCAATCTCATTATATGAAGCCAGCATTACGCTAATCCCCAAACCAGATAAAGACACTATAAAGAAATAGAATTACAGGCCAATATCCCTGATTAACATACATGCTAAAATACTCAACAAAATTCTAGCAAATCAGTCCCAGAATTACATTAGGAAGATCATACATCATGACCAAGTGGGGGTTATTCCAGGGATGCAAGGCTGGTACAATAACTGTAAATCAATAAACATGATACATCACATAAACAAAATGAGAGACATAATCATATCAATTGATGCAGAAAAGGCTTTTGACAAAATCCAACACCCTTTCCTGATAAAAACTTTCAGCATAGTGGGAATAGAGGGATCATACCTCAACATAATAAAAGCCTTATATGAAAAACTTACAGCAACATCATACTCAATGGGCAAAAACTAAAACCATTTCCCCTAAGAACAAGAATAAGACAGGGATGCCCGCTTTAACCACTCCTGATCAATATTGTACTGGAAGTGCTAGCCATAGCGATCAGACAAGAAGAAGAAAAAAAGGCATCCAAATTGGAAAAGAAGAAGTAAAGTTGTAATTATTCACAGATGACATGATATTAAACATAGAAAACCCTAAAGACTCCATCAAAAAACTACTAGAATTAATCGATGAATTTGGTAGTGTAGCAGGATACAAAATTAACACCCAGAAATCTATGGCTTTTTTATATACCAACTAGAGACTCAGTGCACGAATTCGTGCATGGGTGGGGTCCCTCCGCCTGGCCAGCGATTGGGGACAATCAGGGCCATCTCGCCAGCCCTGATCAGGGCTGATTGGGGCCAGTGGCCGGTGACTGGGGAGGGCCCAGGGGAGGGACTTCAGGAGGGCTCTAGGGTGTGTCTGACCCCGTCTTGCCCAATCCCAGTCAGCCGGACCCCAGCAGCAAGATAACCTACTGGTCAGAGCATCTGTCCCCATAGTGACCAGTTGGTCAACAAAACCGCTCGATCAGACACTTAGCATATCAGGCTTTTATATATATAAATTGTAACTCACGGTGCGAAATGCTTAGCATGCACTTTCCCTCCAGCCCCTGATCTTGGAGACCTCATGTCCTTCCAAGGCTCTGCTCACCCTCTTCAGCTGCCACACTAAGTAAATTGCATCGTGTGCATGGAAATCCTTTGCAGGCTCCATGGGTGTGTCTTTACCTCACTGCAGTTCCGATTACCCCAGCATAAGGAGAGACACCCTCATTATCAGGTAACACCATCGTGGTAAGACCCTTGCTCAGCCTATTGCAGTGGTTTTAAATAAGCCATGGGTCACCCTAGATGGGCTCAGTGGATAGAGCCATGGCCTGAGGACTGAAGGGTCCTGGGTTCAATTCTGGTCAAGGGCACATTCCTGGGATGCGGGCTCTATTCCCAGTAGGGGGTGTGTGGAAGGCAGCAGATCAATTGTTTCTCACCATTGATGTTTCTGTCTCTCTCTCCTTCTTCCTTCCTCTCTGAAATCAATAAAAATATATTAACAAAAATAAAAATAAATAGGCCATGAATCGAACATCGCTGCTCTCCATCCATCCAGTCCCCTCACACCCTTTTTTCTTCATCCCACACCCCCACACTCTACTGGGGTCTGTAAAATGGGGTCATGATTTCTACTTCAATCAAGGGTGACACTTCCACATGGCCCTCCTTCTCCACCCATCTCTGTCCCCAGTCCTATGGGGTCTCTCCCTCCCTCCCTTCCATCTAACTTTGTGGGCCCTGCTCTGCCTCCTCCTACTGTAACCTCCTGTTGGCAGCCTCCACCTTTCTCCTCGGGAAGTGGGGGGGCATGGAGCTCCCCAAAGGCTGTGTAGGTCAGGGCAGGGCAGGGCTATGTGGGGTTGTGCGGGGCTGTGCAGGGCGAGCCCAGGTGGGGCCTCAGAGGAGAGCTAGGGTGATGGGTCATGGGGAAGGGGAGGGAGGGACATTGAGCCTGTCCCCCACCCAGCAGCTTTTCTAGGCCCCTGTGCAGCTGTTGCCCTCTACCCCTCACTGCCTCCCGTTTCCTTTCAAGTTTTGGACTCAGTTTCTCTGACTCAGCCCTGCCTCCCTCTCTCCTGAATCCCTGGGAGCTTGAGGCCACCCCTTGGCCTCCAGCAGGCACATTTGGCCTGTCCCACTGTAATGGTGCTACCCACTCTCCTGGATTAGTGAAACATAACAAATAAAAAGAAGCAGCTCTGAAGATTATAAATTGCGCACTGAGAACGCCACAGGCTGCGAAGGGCTGAACAGCCCATGGCTCTCAGATCAAACGTAGCAACCTACCATGCCACACGGTCCCTCCTGGCTCCTGCCACTGCCTGCCTCCCCCCAGGGCTCAGGCCAAACTCTGGGAGCTTCCTGATGGCTCCCACCTCACACCTCACTTTCCAATCCAGCCCACCAGTGCCCACAGCAAGCTAACCTACCAGTCAAAGCGTCTGCTCCCTGGTGGTCAGTGCACATCATAGTGACTGCTTGAGTGGTCAAACTCCCAGCAGAACTCTGGTTGAGGGGACAATTTTCATATTGGGCTTTTATTATATAGGACTAGAGGCCCGGTGCACAAAATTTGTGCATAAGGGGGGTGTCCCTCAGCCCAGCCCGCACCCTCTCCAATCTGAAACCCCTTGGGGGATGTCTGACTGCCGGTTTAGGCCCGATCCTGGGGACCGGGCCTAAACTGGCAGTCAGACATCCCTCTCACAATCTTGGACCGCTGGCTCGTGATCTCTCACCTGCCTGCCTGCCTGGACTCCCCTAACTGCCCCTCCCCGCAGGTCTGATTGCCCTCAACTGCCCCCCACTGCCAGCCAGGTCACCCCAACTGCACCCCCTACCAGCCTGGTCACCCCTAACTGCCCCCCTGTCAGACTGGTAACCAAGAACTGTCCCCCGCCAGCTTAGTCGCCCCTCACTGCCCCCCCGCCAGCCTAATTGCCACCAACTGCCCCCCCTGTTGGCCTGGTTGCCCCTAACTGCCCCCCCCCCTGCCAGCCTGGTCACCTCTTATTGCCCCCCCTGCCAGCCTGGTCACCCCTAACTGCCCACCCCTGCTGGCCTGGTTGCCCCCTACTGCCCCCCCCCTCCCATCAGCCTGGTCATCCCTCCCTAACCCTCCTGCTGGCCTGGTCGCCCCATGCAGTCTGCTTGTTCAGTCGTTTGGTTGTCCCTCAATAATCCCCCTGCCAACCTGGTTATAGGCAGCCAGCTTGTGAGGGTATGATAGTCAATTTGCATATTACCTCTTTATTATATAAGATAATGAACTCACAGAAAGAGAAACTAAAAAAACAATCCCATTTACCATTGCAACAAAAAAATTAATATATCTAGGAATAAATTTAACCAAGGAGATAAGGGACCTGAACTCAGAAAATTACAGGATGCTGAAAAAAGAGATAGATGAAGACATAAACAAATGGAAGAACATACTGTGTTCATGGATTGGTAGAATCAACATCATTAAAATGTCCATACTACCCAAAGCAATCTATAGATTCAATGCAATCCCCATTAAAATACCAATGGCATACTTCAAAGACTTAGAACAAACTCTCCAAAAATTCATCTGGAATAATTAAAAAAAAAAAAAAAGACCCCAAATAGCTGCAGCAATCCTGAGAAAGAAGAACAAAGTTGGAGGGATCTCAATACCAGATATCAAGCTATACTACAAAGCCATTATTCTCAAACTGCCTGGTACTGGCACAAGAACAGACATGTAGACTAATGGAACAGAACAGAGAACCCAGAGATCTACCCAAGCCATTATGCTCAATTAATATTTCACAAAGGAGGCAAGAGCATACAATGGAGTCAAGACAGTCTCTTCAATAAATGTTTTTGGGAAAATTGGACAGAAACATGCAAAAAAAATGAAACTAGATCACCAACTTACACTATACAAAAAAATAAACTCAAAATGGATAAAGACTTAAATGTAAGACAGGAAACCATAAAAACCCTTGAAGAAGCCATAGGCAGCAAAATAGCAGACACTTTTCTTAGCAATATCTTTACTGATACAGCTCCTAGGACAATGGAAACTAAGAAGAAAATAAACAAATTGGACTACATCAAAATAAAAAGTTTCTGCACAGCAAAAGAAACCAACAACAAAACAACAAGAAAAGCCCACTGCATGGGAGAACATATTTGCCAATATTATCTCTGATAAGGGTTTAATCTCCAAAATTTATACAGAACTCATACAACTTAACAAAAGGAAGATAAACAATCCAATTAACAAATGGGCAAAGGACCTAAATAGACACTTTTCAAAAGAGAACATACAGAAGGCCAAGAGACACATGAAAACATGCTCAACGTCACTAATCATCCAAGAGATGCAAATCAAAATGACAATGAGGTACAATCTCACACCTGTCAGAATGGCTATCAACAACAAATCAACAAATGACAAGTGCTGCCGAGGATGAGGAGAAAAAGAAACCTTCTTGCACTTCTGGTGGGAATGGAGACTGGTGCAGCCACTGTGGAAAACAGTATGAAGTTTCCTAAAAAAAATTAAAAATGGAACTCCCATTT
Organism: Eptesicus fuscus; assembly: GCF_027574615.1. Taxonomy (NCBI): domain Eukaryota; kingdom Metazoa; phylum Chordata; class Mammalia; order Chiroptera; family Vespertilionidae; genus Eptesicus; species Eptesicus fuscus. The sequence continues at coordinate 7,883,878 of NC_072480.1, read as the reverse complement.
GACCCAGTAATCCCACTTCTAGGAATATATCCCAAGAAAACAGAAACACCAATCAGAAAGAATATATGCACCCCTATGTTCATAGCAGCACAATTTACAATAGCTAAGATTTGGAAATAGCTTAAGTGCCCATCAGCAGGTGAATGGATTAAAAAACTGTGGTACATCCACACAATAGAATACTACCCTGCTGTTAAAAAAAAGAAAAAGAAAAAAGGAATTCTTACCATTTGCAACTGCATGGATGGAACTGGAGATCATCATGCTAAGTGAAATAAGCCAGTCAGCGAAAGATAAATATCACATGATCTTACTCATTTGTGGAATATAATTAACAACATAAACTGATGAACAAAAGTAGAACCAGAGTCATAGAAGCATGGAACAGACTGTCCAACTTATGAGGGAAGGTGGGGGGTAAGAGGGTATGAGATCAACCTAAGGTCTTATATGCATGCATATGAGTATAACCAATGGACACCGATGGGGGCGAGGGGGAGGGCATGTGCTGGGGGTGGGGGCAGCCAGGGAGAGGTCAATAGGAGGAAAAGGAGACTCATGTAATACTTTCAACAACAACAAATTATATATATACTAGAGGCCCAGTGCATGAAATACATGCATGGGGAGAGGTCCCCTCAGCCCAGCCTGCACCCTCTCCAATCTGGGACCCCTCGGGGGATGTCTGACTATCAGTTTAGGCCCCATCCCTGCAGTTGGACATCCCTCTCACAATCCTGGACCGCTGGCTCCTAATCGCTCACCTGCCTGCCTGCCTGGTCGCCCCTAACTGCCCACCCGCCGCCAACCTGATCACCCCTCATTGCCTCTGAGTGCTGGCCTGGTCGCTCCTAACTGGCCCCCCTGCTGGCCTGGTTGCCTCTTATTGCCCCCCCCCCTGCCAGCCTGGTCCCTCCCAAATGCCCCCCCCCCCCGCCAGCCTGGTCACCCCCAATTGCCCCACCCACCAACCTAGTCGCCCCTCACTGCCCCCCTGCCAGCCTAATCACTCCCAACTGCCCCCCCAGCCAGCCTGGTCACCCCCAACTGCACCCCCTGCCAGCCTGGTCGCTCCTAACTGCACCCCCTGCCAGCCCGGTTGCCCCTAACTGCCCCCCCCTGCTGGCCTGGTTGCCTTTTACTGGCCCCCCTATTGGCCTGGTCCCCCCCAACTGCCCTCCTCTGCCAGCCTGGTCACCCCCAACTGCCCCCCTACCCCGCTGGCCTGGTCGCCCCATGCAGCCTGCTTGTTCAGTTGTTTGGTCATCCCTCACTAACCCCCCTGCCGGACTGGTCGCAGGCAGCCATCTTGTGAGGGGGTGATGATCAATTTGCATATTACTTCTTTATTATATAGGATATAAAACAATACAAAATATATTTGGAGCCATTACAAAATGTTGCAAGGGACACACCCTACCCACATTTTTTGGTTCCCAGAGGCAATATCTATCCTGAAAAAGGTCTGCGTGCCTTTATATTTCATTCTGAGTCTACACTGCACCAGGCAATGTTCTAGTTCTTAGGGATTTAGCAGTGAATAAAATGACAAACATCCCTGCCTTCTTGGAGCTGACATGTGAAAGGATGCAGGGATAGACAATGAGCAAACACTAAGTAAAAATAAATGCTTTGTTAGCTGAGAAGATGTGCTTTGGAGTAAAATAAAGCAGCAAACAGGATTAGGGAGGGTGTATTGTTGTTGGTGGTGTCTGATAAGGTGATAGGATAATATTTGAGGAACACCTGAAAAAGGTGGAGGAGTAAGGCACACAGACATCAGGGGATCATTCCAGGCCAGGGAGCATAAGTTCAAGGAATAAGGAGAGGTTGTGGTGGCTCTGGAGGAATGAATAAGCTCAGAGGATCAAGGCTGGGTTGAGATGGACCCCTGCAGTCCATCATCAGGAGTTTTCCAGACAGGAGCAATTGGAGGGTTTTGAGCAGAGGAGTGACATGACTGACATATCTTTAACAGGACCATTCCAGCTACTATATGAAGAATAGATGTCAGATGGGGCACAGGTAGGAGCAGGGAGACCAGTTAAGAGGGTACAGCAATAATCCAGGACAGAGTTGGTGAAGGCTTGGCCTCACCCGGTAGCATGGACATAGGTAAGAGTGGTTGAATTTCAGTTTTATTTTGAAACTAGAGGCCCAGTGCATGAAAATTCATGCACTGGCGGGAGGGGGTCCCTCAGCCCGGCCTGCCTCCTCTCACAGCCCAGGAGTCCTCAGGGGTGGGAGGCGACCCAGCAATCAGGGGAAGGCGAAGCCCCCATCACACCTCTGCTGCTGCCACTGCTGGCAGCGCAAGCCTCGGCCAGCCCTGGTTACCTAAGCCTCAGGCAGCCCTGGGCAGCTGGGCAGCCGCCATCCAAGGCTTGCCTGCACCTCGGACTGGCCTTGGGCAGCCCGGGGGCTGAGGGGACTGGGGGACGCCAGAGGCAGGTGCGCAGAGTGGCCGGGCCCGCTGCACTATACCTACATGTACATCAACAACATATAATGTTGTTTTGTGTGCTTTGAAACTTGACATATATGGATTTCTACTCCACAAATTTTTTACAGGCCATTTTTTCTTTAAGAGTAATTGATATTGATGCATATAGATTGTTTTATCTGCTGTACAATATAACATGTTTCAAATGTACCAGAATTTATTTTTTCACATATATAACAATTAAGTTTTGAGCATCTACTAAGTGCCAGGCCTTGTTGGAGGTGTTGGAAAAGACAAAAGAGATAATCATCTGTACCACATGGATCTTACAGTTTAATGTCTATTTATTGCCTTGGTGATGAGTATTTAGATTGTTTCCGGCTTTTCACTATTACAAAATATTGCAAGGGACATCCATTGAACATCTTTGTATATGACTCTAAGTGCTATATACCAGAGTTTTACAAAGTTACCTAAGCACAGAATTTAGGGATTTGCTAACTATTGTCAAATTGCTTTCCAAAGTGGTCATTCTGCTTCTCTATGCTCCTTGAGTCTTCATTCCTCCACTGCTGCCAACCAATGCTGGTTTTAAACTTTGGGAAGCTCATGATGAAATAATATTTTATTTTTAGCTCCATTTCCCTGATTATTAGTGAGGTTGAATATCTTTTGAAGTGCTTATTTGCCATTTATATTTCTTTTTCTTTGAACTACCCACTCATTTCTTTGCCTTGGTTTGTGTTTTACTTATTGATTTACTGAATGTTACATATAAATTTTTGTTACTAATTTGTGGCTGGTTATATGTGTAGCAATTACATTTAAGCTTTGTCTAAGCCAGTGATGGGCAACCTTTTGAGCTTGGTGTGTCAAACTTCGCCAAAAAACTGAGCATAACTCGGGTAGTGTGTCACTTTGAGGAAAAAACATTATTTCGCAAATGTTTCATCCTCAGGAGCAGCAAATGTTTCATCCTCGGCATGCGGCCGCCTCAGTGGCCGCGTGTCATCAGAAATGGCTACACGTGTCAGTGCTGACACGCGTGTCATAGGTTCGCCATCACTGGTCTAAGCTATCTTTTTTATACTAACGTTAAATTATCCTATCTAATAAAGAGGGAATATGCTAATTGACCATCACACCCTCACAAAGATGGTGGCGCCCACAGCCACAAGATGATGGCGCCCAGTCTCCTCAGCCCTGCCTCATCCAGCCTCAGTCCCCCAGTGCCCTCAGCCCCAGAGGGGAAGGCATTTGGGGGCGATCGTGCTGGCAGGGGAGGGCAGTTGGGGACAATCATGCCAGCAGAGGAGCAGTTAGGCATCAATCAGGCCAACAGGGGAGGAGTTAGGGGGCTATTAAGCTGGCAGGCAGAGTGGTTATGGGCAATCAGGCAGGCAGGCAGGTGAGTGGTTAGGAGCCAGCAGTCCCATAGGGGTCAGACATCCAAACCAGAAGTCGGACATCCCCCGAGGGGTTTCAGATTGGAGAGGGTGCAGGCTGGGCTGAGGGACAATACCCCCCCATGCATGAATTTCATGCACCAGGCCTCTAGTATTAATATAATAAAAATGATCAATTTTTTGATAAATTGATAAGGCATTTGCTTTTACTGTCTTGTTTAAGCAATATTTCCCTATTACAAAATCATAAAAATATTCTCTAATGCTTTCTTCTAGTTTTCAATCTTTTACTTTTTACACTTAGATTTTTAAATGCATTTAGAATTTATTTTTGTGTATAATACAAAATAGATGTATTTTCATATACAGTTGTTCTAGTATATGAAATATAACTATTAGCACACAAAAATATTGTATCTGAAATATTATTAGTAAGAGATGAGGTATTTAGCCTTTTTTACTTTCTATTAAAGTAGTTCAGACTTTTTATCAAAATTTGCTAGGACTCTTAGGTTACCACAAAACCACAAAACTCATATTTCTTCCAGCTAGTAAAAGGAGCACAATTTGTTGAGCAGTTAATACTTTTCTTACTAATTTATATATTATCATAAAACAAACTGTTCCTTTTTTTTTATTTTTAGGTCTATTTAATGTTACATTTTTCAAGTTAAAAAAGGTCTCTTCTATTTCTTGTTTGCTATATTTGTTTAAATAATACATTAGTTTGAAATTATATATCAAAACTATGATACATTTCTAACATAATCACAAGATTTTCCTCCTTTTTCTGTTTATGAGATGAATTACATTACTAGATTTGTCTTACGTTAACTTTCTTGGGAATAAACTCAATTTGGTCAATTACAAATTGATCTAAATAAATTTGGTCCTGCACAACTCTTAGCTGTTTGGTAGAAAGCAGTAACCTCTGAAAAGTTTGAGGTGGAAGGTTAGCTACCGCCCCACAACCTTCCTACCAGGTGTAATGAAAGCATAAATTAGCCCTAATTCTGTACATGTACTAACATTTACTAAATAAATATTGATAGAAAAGTAGACATAAATTTTTATATACCTGGTTCTTCAATCAAGGTGAAATTCCAGCTCTCTGTACATTTGACTACTCTGACTAGCATTTTGCACACAAAAAAATGCATGACAATATTTCATAGTTGGTGTCAGGCAAACAGATATTTGCCTAGACTAATGGCTGGAGACAAGATTGTTTTAAACTATAACATCACTAAGGTTTCAAACTATAGGCTCATTGAATTTTTATTCCCATGAGGGTGAAGAATATTTCTGAAATATGTTAGTCTATCTCTATACTCTAAATACCTTTTGATTTCACCAGTGAGAGCCCGTTTTTCATATACATTATGCTGATTAATAATGCCTCAAGAGCTGACTGATGTAACCTTACCTAAACTCTCCTAAATGTGGATTCATGATTATGGAAATTTTGTTGTGTCAAAACTTTAATTTACTGGTTACTCTCTTCCCACCCACCCTTCCACCCTTCCCTCTGAGATTCCTCAATCTTTTCTGTTTCCATGTCTCTGTTCTATTTTATTCTTCAGTTTATTTTGTTCATTATTAAAGACACTAGAGGCCAGGTGCACAAAATTCCTGCACAGGGGATGTGTGTCCCTCAGCCCAGCCTGCACCCTCTCCAATCTGGGACCCCTTGAGGGATGTCCGACTGCCTGTTTAGGCCCGATCCTCCCGGTTTCATGCCTAAACGGGCAGTCAGACATCCCTCTCACAATCCAGGACTGCTGGCTCCCAACTGCTTGCCTGCCTGCCTTCCTGATTGCCCCTAACCGCTTCTGCCTGCCAGCCTGATCACCCCCTAACCACTCCCCTGCCAGCCTGATTGATGACTAACTGCTCCCCTGCCAGTCTGTTTGCCCCTAACTGCCCTCCCCTGAAGGCCTGGTCACCCCTAACTACCCTCCCCTGCAGGCCTGGTCCCCCTGCAACTGCTCTCCCCTGCATGCCTGGGTCCCCCCCAACTGCCCTCCCTTGCAGACCTGGTCCCTCCCAACTGCCCTCCCCTGCTGGCCATCTTGTGATGGCCATCTTGTGTCCACATGGGGGCAGCCATCTTTGACAACATGGGGGCAGCCATCTTGTGTGTTGGAGTGATGGTCAATTTGCATATTACTCTTTTATTAGATAGGATAATTAAAGACAATATTAATAATAAATAGCTAATAAGCCAATAATGGAGATAAAATAGAATACATTAAAATACTAAAAGAAACTAAAAGAAGCAAGAGTAGAGTAATAAAGAAGAAAAGAACAGATGACTTCAATAGAAAATAGATGGCAAGATACTAGACTTAAACTCAAATGTGTAAATTTGTAAACATAAATGAACTAAACAATTGAATTAAGGTTGGAGATTACCAAATTCCAGATAAAACTATGCACTATCTACAATCATGGGGCCAGGCTCTCTCCACCTAGACAGCTCTGCTCTGCTCCTTGACAGTCTGGTCTGCACTCTGCTGGTCTTCTCTGCTGTGCTTCGGTCTGCTGTGTTCTGCATCAGTCTATTCTGGCCTCTGCTGGTCTGCTCCAGTGAGACATCTTGCTGTTTCAGCTCAGCCAGGAGAACACAGTCTTTCATGTTTAGTGGAAAGGAAAAGTACACTTTCAGATCCAGAGGGTAGCTGGATTCATACATGACTCATTGGATTCATATGTGACTATAGGTAATTGGTGGTGAAAGCCTGGGGTGGGCAGGAACTGGGTGGAGGGGGACAATGAGGGAGAAACTGGGGGACCTCTGTAATACTCTCAACATTAAAGATTACAAAACATAAAAATAGCGAATTTGTTAGGCAAAAAGCAAATGTGTCTTCTCTATATGGCAATTATCTAATAAGGAGGGAATATGCTAATTGACTGCCCCACCCTCAAATATGGCGGTGCCCACAGCCACAAGATGGCAGCGCCCAGTCCCCTCAGCCCCACTGGGGCAACAGGTGTGCGGCACAGCCAGGCCCACCCCCAGGTGGGTCCGGCCACTCTGTGCACCTGCTTCCAGAGTCCCCCAGTCCCCTCAGCCCCCCAGCCACCCAGGGAAGCCCGAGGCTCAGGTAACCAGGGCTGGCCAAGGCTTGCACTGCCGGCAGTGGCAGCAGCAGAGGTGTGATAGGGGTGTCGCATTCCCCTGATGGCCGGGTTGCCTCCCGCCCCTGAGGGCTCCTAGACTGTGAGAGGGGGTAAGCCAGGCTGAGGAACCACCGGGCCTCTAGTTAGATTATAAACAAGACTGTGAGAATGTGAGAATATGACTAGATGTGTATTTTGTTTAACTAATTTATACAGAATCTTTATCTTTAAAATATTAATTTAAACTAAACTTTTAGCAAATAAAACAAAACATAACCAAAAAAAACGTTGAATTTTCTGGAACAAATATAGTATCACTATTTCCTGGCTGAAGTACTTTAAATTACAAAATAAATGATCGATTCAATATTGAACAAATATTTCTGGTATATTTTAGGTAATGGATATACATCCAGAAGGAAACAGACCAAAGTCCCTCACCTGACAGAACTTACATTCTAGTAGGAGAAACTGAAAAAATAGGGCAGGAGGGAAAGAGTTATATAGCACAACTCCCAGTCATGTTGTAGTCATTGTTACTGACTTGACTTCCTGCCATAGACAACTAGAAAAGTAGACAAAATATGTGAAACAACTGCTTGAAGGCATTGGACCACAGAGAGAACAGGATTGTTAATCCTGAAGCAAGGAAAAGAATGTGAAATGTACTGTTATCCGGATTTAGACCTGGAAGAACTTAAAATTGTGTTCAGGATTTAAGGAAAGATGTACATAATAAGAAGGGAAATGTAAGATATACCATATGTATATAAATGTAAGACATACATGTATATATATATAAAATGTAGAACATACATGTATATAATGTAAGCTATATATGTATATAGAAGATATACTGTATATGTACATATATATGTGTGTATACATATATACACACATATGACTTCTATAGTTGAAAAAAAATACCTGAAAAGAAAATCACTGTGTGGGGTTAACAGCAGATTAAAGAGATTAAGCACTGCAGAAGAAAAAAGTCAGTGAAATTAAAGACATAGTGATAGAAACCACCTAAATTGAAGCACAGTGTGGGGGAAAAAAGACAACAAAAATCAACAATGCTTTGTTGACATGTGGAAAAATATCAATGATTTAACATATAATTTTAATGGAAAGAGGACAGAAAAAATATTGGAAGAAATAATAGTCAAATATTTTCAAAATCTGATGAAACTATAAACCTATAGATTCAAGAAGCTCAATATATTCCAAGCAGAAGAAACATGAAGAAAAACACACCAAGGCACATCATCCCCAAATTACTACAAACCAATGATAAGGAGAAAATCTGAAATGCAGCCAGAGGGGAAAAGAAGACATGTACACAAGAACAAAATTAAGAATGTCTCACACTTCTCATCAATATCACTGAAATCCAGAAAACATGGTAAGACATTTTTAAAATGATGAAATAAAAATGGGAAAATAATGAAAATATTCCAATGAAATTTTTCAAAAGTAGAGGCAAAAATTATTTTCAGACAAATAAATTCTAAAAAGATTTCTTTCCCAGTAGGCCTGAACTGTAAGAAATGTTAAAATAAACTACTCAGGTTGAAGTAAAATCATTCCAGTAACTTGCATTTTTGATGTGTGTTGCTAATCCTCACTCAAGGATATTGCCTCCTATGTGCTCCAGCTGGGGCCAGGAATCTAACCAGCAACCCAGGTACATGCCCTTGAGCAGGAATCAAACCCGTGACCCTTTGGTACATGGGCCAACTCTCTAACCACTAAGCAACTCCAGCTAAGGCTCAGTAACTTGAATTTTAAAAAGGAAAGAAGAGCACCAGAAATGGTAAATGTATAGATAAATGCAAAAGATAGTTTAAAGAAGGGATAGCAATTTCTTGTGGAGTTTGTAATAAATATAGTAGTAAATTATATGACAATAGTACAAAGAATAATGTTGAGTGAAAGGAAGTATACTGATATAGGCTCTTACATTATACATGAAAGATGTACTATTTGAAGATAAGACATGTTAACTGTACTTATTATAAAATATAGGGCAGCTAATAAATACCAATACTAATAATAAATAGCTAATAAGCCAATAATGGAGGTAAAATAGAATACATTAAAATGCTAAAAGAAACTAAAAGAAGCAAGAGTAGAGTAATAAAGAAGAAAAGAACAGATGACTTCAATAGAAAATAGATGGCAAGATACTAGACTTAAACTCAAATGTGTAAATTTGTAAATATAAACAATCAAATTAAAGCTGGAGATTACCAAATTCCAGATAAAACTATACACTATCTACAAGAAATTCACTTTAAGTACCAAAACACAGCTATATTAAAATGTAAAAGGTGGGGGGGGGGGGGGGGAAACAAAATGTAAAACACTAATCAAAAGATAGAAAGCCAAGGCTTATATTAATATCAGATAAGGTAGCCTTTATGACAGGAACTATTACCTGTGAACTCTGAGAAAGGACACCTAATAAGATCTTTTGGTGGCTAACCGGGCTCAAATCTAAAACAAAACAAACAAAACAAAACAAAACAGCCTGGAAGCCATTTCTACACAGGGGCCTTTCATGCAAACTGCACTTCAGGGAAAAGCCTGCACTAAACTGCCTGTCGGGTATTTCTGTCCTCTGAGCCAGCCCTTATAAAAAGAGTTTCTGAATCCTATTTCAATCAACAGGACTGAGGATTTCCCCATCCAATCAGAGCTTCGAGCTCAGACCAATCAGAGCAGCTCAATTCTGACCAATTAGGACAGTGCCATTTGGACCAATCAAACTACAAGATTTTGGAGTCCTTAATTGTGTAAGGACAGACCAGTCAGGGACCATGGGTGGGGATGTATGTGTCCATATGAACCAGCTATCCTCTGGCTCTGAAAGTATACTTTTCTTTTCCACTAAACTAATGTGACCAGACGTCCCGCTTTTGGTGGGACAGTCCCGATTTTTAACAATTTGTCCCGCGTCCCGCGGCATTTAAAAAAGTCCCGATTTTTGGAAAGAATGCACGACAAGCTAGGGAATGGCAGGAGAACAGGAAGGGAATATACGGTTTTCGGCGGCCATGTGGCTATTTAGCCAGGATATGAGTTTTATATTATTTTTGTTAATTTTATAATGTTAAACTTTAATAATAACAAATAATTGTTGAGAATTGATTATCGAGAACTGCTTATCAAAGTTCGCATTGTTGATCAGTTGTTAGAATTCGACCACCATTGTTTGGACTTAATGAACAATGGCATTTTTTGGGATTGGCAACGATGAAAACATTTTGTAACTGTCTCTCAGACGATACACATCGTACTGCGTGCTGGTAAGCTAGTTAAACAAGTGATGTCATTACAAATCAGCTATTCAGATAATTTAGGTAAGTAATTTATTTATTTATTTCATAAATACATAAATTTTCTTAAATTTAGCAGACAGTACTCATATTATTTATATTTTATAGTGGCGGCAAAAAGTCTAGTGCCGGCCTTGAAAGTGACACTTACAGAGATCCGGGAAAGATGGCGGCGGAGGTGAAAGGCTGATCTGTTGCCTCGCATGGCAGTTTCGGAAATACAACTGAAACATGGACTGGTGAGGGTGGCGACTGCTGCTCGAGTCTCCCCAGACCAGGCAGCTGCTCCTCTCAGTCAGCACCGCAGCCGGGGCCATGGGCTCGTGGGCGCCGCGGCAGCTGCTGTGGCGGTAGCCACGGTCTCGGCGCAGCGGCTCTCGGTGAAGGAAGAGATCATCTTTCTGCAGGAGGGGCTCATCCGCGTCACCGACCTGGCCAAGCTGCCCAGGGAGATCCTCGGGGCCCCGGAGGCCGCCAACACCGATTTGGAGGATTCTTAGGATTTCCCATCTTACATTCAAGTCCTCTAGCCATTTTGACAGAGGAGAACCAAGAAGGCAGCAGAATTAAACAAAGGAACTGCGAACTGCGCAGCGCACAGCAATTTCAGGGGCACGACTGAAGGACAGAGCGTCTACCACCCAGAACTACAGGAGAGATGGCTGAATGGTAGATTTACAGCTAAGAGGGAAGAGGAAACCAGCGAAATCAGAGGGGATGAGGTGCGGAGGCGCGTGGGTCGGGCTGGCGGCGGGGGAAGGGGCGCGCGCCTTTTGTTCCAACCCTAGGGGAGATTAGCTCCCCATCACCCTGAAATCCAGCTTCTGGGGGACGCGCGGGAGACCCAGACGCCTGCGGGGAGAGGCGGGACTCTTGCAGAGGTGCGCCCAGCAATCAGTGTTTGCTGCGCTGGAGTGCGGAACGAGGGGGCTTAGAAACGTGGAAGGCAGAAGGAGCAGAATCGCAGCCATTGGGGTTCGCCGCGCCATGGCCTGTTGGCGCCCTGAGACCCCGCCCCGCCCTGGGACCCGCCCCACCCTGGGACCCGCCCCGCACGTTTTGAAGACCTGCCCCGCAAGTCTTGCAGGCGCATCTGCGCTCCAAGCAACGGCTTGTGCATGTGGGTGGCCTGCCCTCTGGCAGCTTGATCAGATGAACAGCTGTTCTAGTCGGACTGCTCCAGGGCCACTCAGACAGGAGGAGGAAACTACTGTTTTTGCTGTAATCCCTGCTGAGTGCCTAAGGCAGTAGCTGATCTACACCCCATTGGAGACCCAGAAACGAAGGCATCTAGTGGTCTGTGGGAGATGACACCAGATTTCAACCACGCGCATAAGGGACACATTCAAGAAGCAGATTCAGTGAGCGCCAAAGCCTTGCTGCACCAAGACCCGGCCCATAAACGTGTCTCCTGCACAGCAACTCTTCCTTTATAGACAAAGAGGGCCCTCCCAGTGACACCAACAACAACCAAGACTTAACTATACAAAGGAGGACCAAGATGGAGGCATAGGGCGGAAGCCTGATTGTTGCCTACCACAACAACTTTGAGACTATGACAGGAGAGCAGAGCAGACACCATCCAGAACCACCAGAGGGCTGGCTGTGTGGATGCTCTACAACTAGAATAAAAGAGAGGGGTACGCGGGATGATGCTGATGCCGGTGACCCAAAGACCACACTTTAAGAACTACGGCTCAGGCGACACAATGGCAGCCTGGAACGTGCTCGGCGCAGTTCCCCCGGCAGTCTCCGGCTGAGGGGACGGCTCCACTGGCTGCCGAGCACGGACAGACGAGCCCCTATGAGACATGGGGTGGGAGACTCCGCGCTTGCTGACCTCCGAGTCCTTCAAGAATCTCAATGCCCCGGAAGCGGCCAGGTGCGCATGCTCGGCGACCGGCCACCACTGCAGACCCAAGGGACGACACAGCGACACCGGACCAGCCCGCCCCCGTGCACCAGGCACACCGGAGCTTCGCTGAGCCGCCGCCCAACGAGTTCTGCAGCGGCCGTCCTGGAGCTCTGGGAAAATGGCCGAAGGAATTGCTGAGAGGGAATTGACCAACAGGAATTGGGATCAAGAAGACGAAACCCCGCTGGGACCCGGGTGCGGGCGAGGTTGCGCGCCTCTGGGCTCGGGTGTGGTCACATGCCTCTGGGTCTAGGTGAGGCCTCACGTCCCTGGGTCTGGGTGAGGCCACGTGCCCCTGGGTCCAAGTGAAGCCGGATTCCGAGTCCGGGTGAGGCCATGTGCCCCTGGACCCGGATGACGCTGGGTCCCGTGCCCGGGTGAGGCCACGCGCCCCTGGGTCCGTGTGAGGCCATGTGTCCCTAGATCCAGTTGAGCCCTCGCGCACCTAGGCCCGGGTGAGGCCACGTGCCCCTGGGTCTGGGAGAGGCCACGCGCCCCCGGGTCCGGGTGAGACCATGTGTCCCTGGATCCTGGTGAGGCCTCGCGCGCCTAGGTCCAGGTGAGGCCACGTACCCCTAGGTCTGGGAGAGGCCACGCGCCCCCGGGTCCGGGTGAGACCATGTGTCCCTGGATCCTGGTGAGGCCTCGCGCGCCTAGGTCCAGGTGAGGCCACGCGCCCCTGGGTCTGGGAGAGGCCACGCGCCCCTGGGTCCGGGTGAGGCCACGTGTCCCTGGATCCGGGTGAGGCCTCGCGCGCCTAGGCCCGGGAGAGGCCATGTGCCCCTGGGTCTGGGAGAGGCCACGCGCCCCCGGGTCCGGGTGAGGCCATGTGTCCCTGGATCCGGGTGAGGCCTCGCACACCTAGGTCCAGGTGAGGCCACGTGCCCCTGGGTCTGGGAGAGGCCACGCGACCCAGGGTCCAGGTGACGCCATGTGTCCCTGGATCCGGGTGAGGCCTCGCGCGCCTAGGCCCGGGTGAGGCCACGTGCCCCTGGGTCTGGGAGAGGCCATGCGCCCCTGGGTCCGGGTGAGGCCATGTGTCCCTGGATCCGGGTGAGGCCTCGCGCTCCTAGGCCCGGGCAAGGCCACACGCCCCTGGGTCTGGGAGAGGCCACGTGTCCCCGGGTCCGGGTGAGGCCATGTGTCCCTGGATCCGGGTGAGGCCTCGTGCACTTAGGCCCGGGTGAGGCCACGTGCCCCTGGGTCTGGGAGAGGCCACGCGCCCCTGGGTCCGGGTGAGACCACGCGTCCCTGGATCCAGGTGAGGCCACGCGCCCCTGGGTCTGAGAGAGGCCACGCGCCCCTGGACCCAGGTGTGGCTGGGTCCCTGGGCCCGGGTGAGGCCACGCGCCCCCGGGTCTGGGTGAGACCACGCGCCACTGGACCCGGATGAGGCTGGGTCCCTGGGCCCGGGTGAGGCCATGTGCCCCTGGGTCTGGGTGAGGCCTTGCGCCCCTGGCTATGGGTGAAGCCGGATCCTGGGTCCGGGTGAGGCCGTGTGCCCCTGGATCCATCCGGGTGAGGCTGGGTCCCGGGCCCGGGGGAGGCCACGCGCCCCTTGGGTCTGGGTGAGGCCACGTGCCCCTTAGTCCGATGAAGCCGTGCCCCTGGGTCCGGCGGCGACCAAACCAGAGGGAGTCGGACCTCCGTTACCACCATTTGTCCACCATCCAGAGCTGAGGGGTCAGTGCTGACATGTACACATAAGGAACTGGTGGACATTGAAATTGGGTCTCAAAAGAACTGTTGGTCCAGAAAGAAACTCACTACAGACTGATTCATTTGCCTGTCAGCATAACCATTATTGCTCGTCTCACATTCAGTTCTTATAAGTATATATCTAGTGACATATGATCTCGCGCATCTAGGGGAAATGATGAACAACATAGACTGAGGAACAAGAACAGAACCAGAAACAAGGAGGCATCGATCGGACTATCGGGCCTCAGAGGGAGGATAAGGGAGGGTGGGGGGAGGGGGATAGTTCAACCAAAGGACTTGTGTGCATGCATATGAGCCTATCCAACGGTTAAGTTCAACAGGGGGTTGGGGCATGCGTGGGGAGGGGTGTGGGATGGGAAGGGGGGATGAGGACAAATATGTGACACCTTAATCACTAAAGAAATTTTAAAAAAAATAATAAATAAATAAAAAATAAAGTGACACTTACGACTTATATTACGGCAAATTCAGAGGAAAAATAATACAAGTTAGTATTGTTATTATTTAGAAAGATATATAAGATTAAAATAATTTTTAAAATTTAGTTACTTTATAACAATCAAATTAATTTAATTTATAAACTAACAATAAAATATGTTCATGTAATTATGACCTACTTAGGACCATACACCAAGATTTCCTTTCTTTGAATAGTGGAGGGAATACTTATCTTGTCTTTAAGTTGCCCGGAAATTGAAATGAGATAATGACCTAGAAAAGTATAAAAGCACCATATAAAGACAACTGTCTTTTTAATGAAGCGGTAAAATGAAAAAAACTTTTTATTCTCCCCTTCCTTCCTTTACAGCTTTTATTTAAACTTTGAAATTTATAAAAATTTCACTCCAATTTTCATTTCTTTACATTCAACATTATTTTGTATTGGTTTCAGGTTTTATGTTAGTTACAGAATAGTGGTTAGACAATCATATACTTTACAAAGTGTTCCCCGATATGTCTAGTACCCACCTGGCATCATATCATCATTACAACACTATTGACTATATTCCCTATTTAAGTGACAATGGCTTTACAGGTTCTTTTCAGTCTTTAATTGTGTTGATCGTCCTTCCTTTTCTTTCTCACTTCTTCCCTCATTTTCTTTATATAGTATCTCAATTGGCCATCAAAGCTCAGTGAAGGCACTGGGACATGCTTAATCCATTTTACAGACCAGGAAACTGAGGCCAATTCCAGTTGGCTGTGGAACTTGACTCAGCACACAGGAAGCCCTCAGAGCCATGCTCTTTGTGCTTCCTAAGGGGCAGCGGCCCAGCAAACAGAACAAACCTTCCAGTCAGGCTTCCGAGCCTCTTTCTCAAGCACCTCTTCATTGCGGATGCTCACATTCTTTCCTCTCCCCCCATTCTTTACTGTCCCCCCCTTCTCCAAAGCAGGTGGAAGGCTTCCCACTCACTGCCTAGGCATGCTCTGCCATGGGGCAGGGTGTAGCGAGCTTGCTTTTGAGTCAAGGCAGGAGCAGGAGTCACTGCCTCTGAAGTGTGAAGGCCGCCTGAGCATGGCCGGTTAGCAATGGGAGCTTCTCTAAATGACATCAGTCAGTCCAGTACCCTGCAGTGCAGCACCCCTCCACTGAGGTGGCACCGCCCCTCAACCCCCGCCTCAGGGGTGAGGGTCCTTGCCCCTCTGCCAGGAGTCCTTCCATGCCCCTTGATCCCTGGCTGGGCCCACCCACGTCTTGGGGGCACTGCAGAACCTCTGTCTCTCTGTAGATGAGGCAGATCCCTGCCCTAGGTCTCTGCAAAGCTATGAATCTATGGCCAGAGGCCTGGTCTGGGTCTCAGCAACCACATGCCTGCAATGTTCCCAGGGACCCCGGGAGCAGCTGGGCGAGTCCCGCCTCACCTCCCCGGGTTGCCGATCTCCCCAGGGACACCTGGGAGTGGCTGGGCAGCTCGGCCTCGCCTCCCCGGGGCGGCGATCTTCCCAGCGACCCCTGGAACTAAGAGGACTGGGCGCTGCCATCTTGATCTTCTCAACGGCCAGATAGGCCACCCGGAGTCCCGCCCCCCAGCCTCCTGCCGTCCCAATCGTGGGTGTAGCAGAGGTGCAGTCAATTTGCATGTTTCTCTACTATAAGGTAGGATTTTCTTTTTTGAAGTAGGCCTGTGGTGCTATGAACTTTCCTCTCATGAGTGCTTTTGCTGTGTCCCATAGATTTTGCGTTTTTCTGTGTTCATTTTCATTTGTTTCCAGGAAGTTTTTGAATTCTTTCTTGATCTTATTGGTAACCCATTCATTGTTTAATAACATGCTATTAACCTCCATGTGTTTGAATGTTTTGCGGTGTTTTTACTGTATTTGATTTCTAATTTCATTCCACTGGGATTTGAGAAGATTATTTATATTTTGTCAGTCTTCTTGAACTTGTACAGATTTGTTTTGCATCCTAAATTGTGGTATATCTTTGTGAATGACCCATGTGTACTTGAGAAGAATGTATATTCTTCAGCTTCGAGGTGAAATGTTCTATAAATGTCAATTAAATCCATCTGATCCAGTGTGGCCTTAGGGTCACTCTTGCCTTGTTAATTTTTTGTCTGGAAGATCTATCCAGTGAAGTCAGCAGGGTGTTAAAGTCCCCTAACTATGACTGTATTATGGTTGCTCTCTCCCTTAAAGTACCCTAGGAGTTTTTTTATTGATATATATTTAGGTGCTCCTATATTGTGGGCATATATGTTTACCAGAGTTATATCCTCTTGTTGGATCATTCCCTTTAGTATTATTTAGTGACCTTTGTTGTCTCTTATGATGGCCTTCATTTGTCAGATCCGAGTAATGCTACCCCAGCTTTTATTTTTCCATTTACATGGAAATTTTTTTTCCATCCCTTCACTCTCATCCTGTGTGAAGGGATGGAAAAAAAATTGTTCTGAGGTGGGTCTCTTGTTGACAGCATATAGTTGGGTCATGTTTTCCGTATGCATTTAGCTACCCTATGCCTTTTGATTGGAGCATTAAACCATTTACATTTAAGGTTATTATTGACTAGAACAGTGATGGCGAACCTATGACATGTGTGTAAGCACTGACACACGTAGCCATATCTGATGACACGCGGCCGCTGAGGCCGGCCACATGCCGAGGATGAAACATTTGCAACTGGAGTCTTGGAGTTAGACTCTAAGACTCTAGTCGCAAATGTTTCATCCTCCCCTATTAGACACTCTGTGCTAGAGGTCTGTAGGCCAAAACAACAGAAGTCCGGCACAGAGTGTCTAGTTCTGGGACTTCCGGTTAAGCCGGGATGTTTGCCCTCACTTCCGCTGGCAGAACAGGGAGCAGCAGAACGCAGTGGGGGACGCATCTCTGGGGGCCCTGCCATTACCAGTAACCAAATAACAGTTAACCACAGCAACCATTATCTACTGTTCTGGGGTGTCATGGATTTCTAATCCATCATTACTGAGATAAATGAGGGGGAGGCTGGGAGAGGCGAGGGTTTGTGGCGTGCTATGGGTACCGTTTCCCACCATTAGAAATAGCAGCAGCCATTTTAATTCACATAAAGAACACCATCTTGCTCCATAGTGCAGACTCCATTTCACCACTATTACTGTTGTGCATCCTTATTAACCTCTATTTCTGCTTATTAACCCTGCCCTTTCCTAAAAGACAGTTATATGCACCATTTTGTGGTTAGTTAGGCTAGTTAACCCCTAATTGCCTGCAGGCCTAACAAGCTATCTATAATTCTATCTTCTGTCACTGCCCCCCTGATGGAGAACCCAAAAAATAAAAAACTAAGGTTAAGTAAAGGAAGTGGTAGTAGCAGTGGCCGACCCTTTCAAGAGACATGGACCGAGATGTATGGCTTTATAGAAAAAAATGGCAGACCATTTTGCGTTCTATGTACTGAAACGGTAGTAAGCAGAACGTGGAATATAAATAGACATTTTGGAGCTAATCATTCCCAGCTCTTGGAAAAAAAATGAGGATGAAAGGAAGGAATACATATCCAGGCAGCTACACCTTTATAAGAGCCAATCTAATTCCATCCTTAAATTTATGAAAGGCTCTACAAATTTAACATCTGCAAGTTTGAGCATTGCTCACTCAATAGCTCAGCATGGAAAAGCGCTCAGTGAGGGAGAATTTATTAAAGAAACTCTCCTAAAATGTGCACCAGTTCTATTTCATTATATGCAGAATGAAGATGCAATTATTAAGAGAATATCTGAGTTACCACTCAGTAGAAATATCATAAAAGACCGAATATTGAGACTGAACACAAACGTACAACATCAATTAAAGAGAGACATAAGGAAGTGTAAATATTTTTCGATCTCTCTTGATGAAACTACTGATGTCACATCACATGCTCAGTTGGCCATTATTGGCCGATATTCTGATGGTCTCACAATGAGAGAAGAGTTGATAAAGTTAGTATCAGTGTCAACAAGTAAATCAGGAAGCGAAATATGTAAGGTTGTTATACAAACATTTAGTGACTTAAGCATTGATATCTCTAAAGTTGTGTCAGTTAGGACAGATGGGGCACCAAATATGGTGGGGGGAAAAAGTCAGATTTGTCAAATTGTTTACAGAAGCTATTGGACATTTGATTGTGCCTTTTCATTGTATTATCCATCAGGAGGCTTTATGTGCCAAGGCAGGATTCACCGACTTAAACGACTTAAGGTCAGTTGTTACAAAAATAGTTAATTTAATAGTTGCTCGCCCCCTTCACAAGCGAGAATTTTCGGCACTTTTACTGGAGGTTGATTCCACCTACAGTGGACTGCTGATGTACAATAATGTAAGATGGCTGAGCCGAGGCAAAGTTCTTGAGTGCTTTGTGGAGTGCTTTGAAGAAATTAAGGTATTTCTTGACAATAAGGATCTGGGAAACTTTCCTCAGCTTAATGATGATAAGTGGGTCAACACCCTGATGTTTTTTACAGATCTCTCTGTTCATATTAATGAACTAAACTTAAAGTTACAAGGTTTTGGCAAAAGAATTGACGTTATGTTTGGATACATAAAAGCTTTTGAAAGTAAAGTTAAAATTTTTAAGTGAGATGTAGAAACTAAAACTTAGAAGTATTTTCCTCGAGTAACAAAGTATTTTGAGAAGGCCAGTGCAGCTGTACAAAATGAAATGGAACTCTTGCATATGAAGTACCAGCATGTTTTAGACTCGTTACTTGACCAGTTTAGTGATAGATTTAGTCAATTTAGAAGTCTAGAACAGACCATGAAAATAATTAAGTATCCTGATGTAGTAGTCTACAGTAGTTTGGAATTAAATGGTTTCCAATGGATGCAAATTGATGATTTGGAGATGCAACTTGCAGAATTTCAAGACAGTATCTGGGCTCAGGTGTTTGTCGACTTGAGGTCAAAGCTTGAGAATCTGGAAAGGTGCCACTTGGAGAATCAAGAGGAGTGCCACTACGAACAGGAAATTTGAAGTGCCTGGAACCGACTACCAGACACTTTTAGCACCCCGAAAAATATAGCAATGGCTTTACTCACAATTTTTCCCTCTACATACTTTTGTGAGGCCTTATTCTCAGCGTTAAATAATATCAAAACCAACAAAAGAAACAGATTGACAGATGAAGTTAGTAATGCTTGCTTGGTACCTGAAGTGTACAAAATACCAACCTTCAATTGAAGATTTAACCAATGAAATTCAGCAACAAAAAAGTCACTTATAGGCAGGTTAGTTAAAGAATTCCCCCTCCCCCTCACTTATCTTAGGTCACGGCACCCCACACAAGCTAAATAATATCAAGACCAACAAAAGAAACCGTCTGACGGATGAACAAAGAAGTTACTAAGCAGGTAAGTTAAATATTTAGTTTTTGGTTTATTAAATACCATTATATATAACAATTATACATTTATGTTATTTAAACTATAAATATCGCAAGATAATGTTTTTTCCTCAAAGTGACACACTACCCGCGTTATGCTCAGTTTTTTGGCGAAGTTTGACACACCAAGCTCAAAAGGTTGCTCATCACTGAACTAGAGGCTTGGTGTGAGAAGTTTGTCTATGGGGGTTTCCCTCAGCCCAGCCTGCACCCTCTCCAACCCGGGACCCCTCTGGGGATGTCCGACTGCCAGTTTAGGCCCGATCTTGGAGATTGGGCATAAACTGGCAGTCGGACATCCCTCTCATAATCCTGGACTGATGGCTCCTAATCCCTCACCTGCCTGCCTGCCTGGTCACCTCTAACTGCCCCCTCTGCTGGCATGGTCGCCCCACACAGCCTGCTTGTTCAGTCGTTTGGTTGTCCCTCAATAAACCCCTTGCCCGCCTTGTCACCCCATGCAGCCTGCTTTTTTAGTCATTTGGTCGTCCCTCACTAGACCCCCTGCTAGCCTGGTCGTAAGCAGCCATCTTGTGAGGGTGTGAGGGTTAGTTTGCATATTACTTCTTTATTCTACAGGATAGGTCCTTATTTATTGCCATTTTAATTCTGTATGTCTAGTATTTTCTCTCTATTTCTTCTCATTATAGCAGTCCCTTAGCATTTTTTGTAATGCTGGCTTAGTTATGATAAACTCCTTTAGCCTTTTTTTGTCTGGCAAAGCTTTTTATTTTAACACTTTGCACTCACTTGCTTTTTTCTCGATTCCTTTATTCTACTCGGGATTTAATTTTTTAAATACCCCAGATTTTACAAAGCGCGGCAGTAGAATAAAAAAACTGGAGTTTCTTTTCATACAAACTTATTTATTTGGATTTTTTTATATTTCAAATTATTGATACATTCAAAGAGTATAAAAAGAGCTGCTACTGATGCTAACCATGTCGAGTCACACTCAACATCCGAGTGCAAAATGTTAAAAGATAGCCTTGCTGGGTATCGTAATCTTGGTTTCAGATCCTTGCTTTCCAGTACCTGGAGTACTTCATGCCATTCCCTTCTGGCCTGTAGAGTTTCTGATGAGAAATCAGGTGTCAGCCTTATGGGAGCTCCTTCGTAGGTAACTATTTGTTTTTCTCTTGCTGCCTTTAAGATTCTCTCAATTGTCTTTACTTTTTGTCATTTTAATGATGACGTGTCTGGGTATGGGCCTGTTTGGGTTCTTCTTGCTTAGGGCTCTCTGTGTCTCCTGAACTTGTGTGACTTTTTCCTTCACAGGTTAGGGAAGTTTCCTGCCATTATTTCTTCAAACCTGTTTTCTATCCCTTTCTACCTTTCTTACTCTTCTGGCACACTTGCTATGCAAATATTGTTACGTTTCATGTTTCCTTAGTCTGTCCTCCTGTTTTTTAATTGCTTTTTCTTTTTGGTTCTCTGATTTAGTGATGTTTTCCAACCATGTCTTTTAATTCACTGATCTGATCCTCAGCTTTCCCTAATCTATGTATTCCTTCTAATGTGTTCTTTATTTGTACTGTCATTCTTTATTTCTGTCTTCATAGTTACTATATATTTTTCTCATGCTATTGAGCATCTTTACCATCATTATTCTAAACTCTATATCAGATAAATTTCTTATCTCCATTTCATTTATCTCTTCTGGAGAGTTCTCTAGTTCTTTCATTTGGAGGTTGTTTTTTTATATCCTCATTTTGGGTGCCTATTTGGGTTTGTGACTATGTATAAAGTAGATCTGCTACACCTCTCAGTCTTTAGTGTAGGACAGTGTCAAAGGCTGTTTCTGACTAATTAGATCAGGCAAAGATTCAAAGCCTCCAGGGACTGCCTCCGTTTGCAGAGTGGATTTAGTCTTAAATAGCCCTCATCAATTATCCACAGGTGTGACCAGAATTTTTCCTAACAGGGTAGGGTGATTGCTTCTGCCTGGAGGCTAATGGTTATTCTCAGTCTCTAATGGGCCTCAGAAACTCCACACCATTGTGCAAGGTGTTTTCTAATAAGGTGGATCAGCTCTCTTCCACCCAGACAAAACTGCTTAGATAGCAATTGTCTGTGTGAGAAAGATGCCCTCTGCAGCATGAGGGAATGACTCAGCTCAGGAAACTAGAGTGGCTGCCTTCTGGGCTCTAACTCTAGAGCCCCCAACCCTGGCTTCTGCTCCCACAGTTCCAGTTCACTCTGCCCTTCCTCTGCCAGAGCCCAAGGTGAGTGGCTGCACAGGGAATTTTGTTCATTGGCCCTTTAAGAGGATGTCTATATTTCCAAGCATCTCTCCTTGGCAGACAGCAACCCCACTTTTTTCACAGCCAGATGTTATGTGGGTATCCTTCTCAGTTGTGGTGCTCTCTGCTGCAGAGGGCCCAGGTTGGGGATTAGAGCCCCAGAGTTCTCTGTGACAACTCCCCACAGCTGAGATATCTCTCCAGAACTTCAGCTGCTATCTGTGGGAGCCTGGCCAGCCCTTTCTCATCTCCACCCCTCCTACCACTCTCTATGCAGTCTCCATTTTCCATCCTCAGTCATCAGGGTTCTCCCCAGTGAGTCCTCTGTTGATTACTCAGGAAGTTTTTCTGCATTTTATTTGTAATTCCAGTTTGGTCCTGGGAGAGTGTCTGTGCAGCATCCACTTACTCCGCCACCATTTTTAATCTTCCTCAGCTACACTTTTAAAGGGACCCAAAATCTCATGTGCAGGCATTCACCCTGGGCTCTGGCAGAGGGATGGTGGCTTGGAGAGTGCCAGAGTCATAGAGGGAGAGATTGAATTGTGTGGCTTCAAGGAGAGGGCTAGAGGGACATTTGCCAATATCCCTGTGTTACATCCCTCTCCTGCAACACCCATGAATCAGGCAAAGATTTTTTGGATAGAGGACTTTTCCACATGACATTAACCCAAGGAACTACATTAGCCCCACCCTGATAGCTTCCAGAGAGGCCCTGCTCTACCCAATTTGTACATAGCTTTAAGCTCTGCCAGCGGCACCCAGCCTGGGTGCACATTGCAGTCTTTCTTAAAAACTCTATAGGAATTATGGGCAAAATCAGGGGATGAAAAAGACACACAGGGAGAGACTAAGTTGTATGTCTTTAGGGAAAGAGCCATTTTTCTTATGTGCTCCACATGTGGATTGTTCTTGTATTGGACCCTCCTCCAGCATGGCATTAGCCCAGGGAGCTGGACTACCTCCATTCTGTTGACTCCCTAAGACCTTGCTTTACCCAACTTGCACATGGCAGTGGGCTCTGCCAGTGGCAGCCAGCCTGGGTCCACAGTAAGCCTTCCTTGAAAAACTCATGAGGAATTCTGGGCAAGTTTGAGGGGCAGAGACTGAGTTGTGTGGCTTTGGGGTAAAGGTAGTATTCATGAATGCCTGAGAGGCACCACTGTTCCTGTGAGCCCTTTCTCCACATGCCAAATTTTAATTTTTTTTAATCTGATGATCTCTACTGGCCTTACTTGAATGACTCCCTGAGATCCTGCCCCACTGCAAAG
The DNA here is from genome assembly GCF_027574615.1 of Eptesicus fuscus. Lineage (NCBI taxonomy): Eukaryota > Metazoa > Chordata > Mammalia > Chiroptera > Vespertilionidae > Eptesicus > Eptesicus fuscus. The sequence goes on along the minus strand of NC_072480.1, from coordinate 7,860,565 downwards.
GTCCTCAGAACTCAATCAGGTGGCAGCTGGCTTAGGTGTACCTTGAGACTTTTGCAAAGTGGCCTCAGACCCATTACTGGCTTCAACAGGAGGGCACACATAACCCACACAAGGAACATTTTGGAGCAGCCAGTTCAAATGATCAGGGAGACTGTGCCACTGGGCCCCACAGAAAACCTACCATATAAGGCCACCCTACAAAGATTGAATGACAGAGCAGATCTACCTAATACAAACACAGAGAAGCAAACAAAATTGGGTGAAAAAGAAACACGACCTAGATGAAAGGAGAAATCTCCAGAAAAATAACTAAATAAAATGGAGGTGAGTAATCTATCAGATAGAGTTCAAAACAATGGTTATAAGAAACTCAATGAGAACTTCAACAGCATAAAAAAAATATTAGAAACCATCAAAAAGAACCAGACAGAAATGCAAACTACAATAACTAAAATGAGTAATACAGTAAAAGGAATAAATAGCAAATTAGATGAAGCAGAAGATTGAATCACTGATTTGGAAAACAAGGTAGCAGACAACACTTAATTACAGCATCAAAAACAAACAAACAAACAAACAAAAACATGGCTAGCATTCCATCATAAGATTACAATAATAAGAAGAGAGAGAACAAGAGATTGAGAATTTAAATGAATAAGTAATAACTGAAAATATTGCTAACCTGGTGAAGGAAAAACACATGTAAGTCCAGAAAGCACAGAGAGTTTCAAACAGGATGAACCCAAAGAAGCATACACCAAGACACATCATAATTAAAATGCCAAAGGTTAAAGACAAAGAGAGAACTTAAAAGCAGTAAGAGAAATACAGTTAGCTACCTACAAGGGAACTCACGTAAGTCTATCAGCTGACTTCTCAGAAGAGATTGGCAGAAATTATTGCAAGTGATGAAAAGCAGGGTACTATAACCAAGACTACTGCACCCATAAAGACTATCATTTAAAATGGAGGGAAAGCTAGAGCTTCCCAAACAACAACAAAAAGAGTTCATTATCACCCTAACTGGTTTGGCTCAGTAGATAGAGCATTGGCCGGTAGACTGAAAGGTCCCAGGTTTGATTCCGGTCAAGGGCATGTACCTTGGCTGCAGTCACATCCCCAGTAGGAGGTGTGCAGGAGGCAGCTGATCGATGTTTCTCTCTCATCAATGTTTCTAACTCTCTATTCCTCTTCCTTCCTCTCTGTAAAAAATCAATAAAATACATTTAAAAAAAAAAAAGAGTTCATTATCACCAAACCAGTATTACAAGAAATGTTAAAGAAAGAAAAAATACATTAATATGAATAATACAATGACAATAACTACATAGCTATCAAGAATCACTTTAAATGTAAATGGATTAAATGCTCCAATCAAAAGACATAGGTAGATGAATGGCTAAGAAGACAAGATATATATATATATATATATATATATATATATATATATATATATATATATTCTGTCTATAAGAGATGTACTTCAGATAGAAGACACACACAGACTTAAATGAAGGGGTGGAAAAATATATTTCATGTAAATGAAAAGGGGAAAAAAGCTGGGTTAGAATTACTTATATCAGACAAAATAGACTTTAAAACAAAAGTTATAATAAAAGACAAAGAAGGAAATAAAATAATGATAAAAGAATCAATCCAATAAGAGGAGTAACCATTGTAAACATTTATGCGCTCAACATAGAAGCACCTACATATATAAAACAAATATTGATGGACAAAAAGGGAGAGATTGACAGTAATAAGGTCATAAAAGAGAATTTTAAGACTCCATTGACATTAATGGATAGATTTTCCAGGCAGAAAATTAACAAGGAAACAGCAGCCTTAAATGACACACTATACCATGTAGGGAGTGGTTATAGGGTTAAGCCTCGGACTGACCTGCTGGCAAAGTCACAAACAAGTCCCAGCTTGGAGGGCACAGTCCTCTAAGCATAATTAAGCTTGATCTTGTGACTGCTCCCTAGATCTTTCCTGGGTAGCTAATGGGCTGTGGGAGGTGCAGCAAGTGCTGCCAAAACAAGTGAAACTTACAAGAACATTGTAAATTACCTTGTTTACCTCCGACTATAAAATAAACCATCACCTTGCAGTCTGGATCTGTTCTGTGGCCTCAGCCAGGCACAGAAGATCCACCTAGACCCAGCTTATTATCTTGTCTGTCTTTGTCTTCATCCTTCACCAGCCCTCCCTCAGGCTCACCAAACCCTTGGCTGTGCTGGCGTGGCACAATACCAGATGGATTGAATTGATATTTTCAAAGCATTTCAACCCAAAGCAGCAGAATATACATTCTTTTCAAATGCACATAGCACATTTTTCAGGATTGACCATGTTAGGCCACAAAACAAGTCTCAATAAAGTTAGAAGAATTACAATCCTATCATACATCTTCTCTAGTTTCAGTGGTATGAAACTAGAAATCAATTACAAGAAAAAAAACACACACAAATACATGGAGCTAAGTAGCATGTTACTAAACAATATATAGGATAACAAGAAAATCAAGGAAAAAAATCAAAATATATCTGAGAAAAATGAAAACATAAAAACCAAATATATATGGAATATAACAAAATAATTCCTAAGAGGGAAATCCATAGCATTACAGTCCTAACTCAAGAAACAAGAAAAATATCAAATAAATAATCTAACCTTACACCTAAAGGAACTAGAAAAATAAACAAACAAAAAACAAAGCCCGAAGAGAATAGAAGGAAAAAATATAAAGGGGATAAGAGTGGAAATAAACAAAATAGACTCTAAAACATCAATACAAAAAAAAATCAATGAAACTAATAGCAGATTTTTTTAATAAGATAAACAAGCTTGATAAACTTTATGTATATAAACTAGAGGCCCGATGCACAAAATTCATGCAAGAGTAGGCCTTCCTTCCCCCAGCTGCTGGCACTGACTTCCCTCTGGCATCTGAGAGCCAGGCTTCCCTCACAGCCCCAGCTTTGTCCGGAAGGACATCCAGTCTAATTAGCATATTATGCTTTTATTATTATAGATATTTATTAATTTCAGAGAGGATGGGAGAGGGAGAGAGATATAGAAACATCAATGATGAGAGTGAATCATTGATTGGCTGCTACTTGCATGCATTCTACTGGGGTTCAAGCCTGCAACTCAGGCATGTGCCCTGACCAGGAATCCAACCATGATCTCCTGGTTTACAGGTTGACACTCAACCACTAAGCCACACCAGCAGGGCAAGATTGATACACTTTTAAACAAACTTATCAAGAAAAAAAGTCAGGGAATCCAAATAAATAAATCAGAAACAATAAAGGAGACGTGAGAACTAAAATCACAGAAATACAAAAGATGATGAAAAAATACTATGAACAACTATATACCAACAAATTGAATAATCTGGAAGAAATGCATAAATTCCTAGAAATGTATAATCTTCCCAGACAGAATCAAGAAGTAAGAAATCTTAACAGGCTGATTACAAACAATGAAATTAAAGCAGTGATTAAAAACATTCCCAACAAATAGAAATCCTGGACTGAATGACATCACAGGTGAATTTTACCATACCTTCAAAGCAGAATTAACACCTATTCTTCTCAAACTATTCCAAAAAATTCTCAAGGATGGAAGATTTCCAAGCTCATTTTATGAGGCCAGAATTGTCCTGAATCCAAAACCAGATGAGGTCATTACCAAAAAGAAAATTATAAGCCAATACCCATGATGAACATAGTTGCAAAATCCTCACCAAAATATTAGCAAACCAAATTGAGCAATACATTAAAAATATCATACACCAGAATGAAGATGGATGCATTCCTAGAATGCAAGATTGGTTCATTATCCACAAATCAATTAACGTGATACACCACATGAACAAAATGAAGGATAAAAATTTTATGATCATATCAGGAGATGCAGAAAAAGCATTTGACAAAATCTAGCACCCATGTATGTTAAAAACTCTCAGCAATGTGGGAATAGAGGGAAAGTACCTCAACATAATAAAGGCCATATATGACAAACCAATGGCTAATATTGTACTCAATGTAAGAAAGCTAAAAGCATTTTCCTTACAATCAGAAATAAGACAGGCATGTTTAATTTCACCACTCTTATTCAACATAGTATGGAAGTCCTACTCACAGCAATTAGACAAGAAATAAAGGGCATACAAATTGGAAAGGAAGAAGTAAAACTGTTATTATTTATAGACTAGAGGCCCGGTGCACGAAATGTGCACAAGGGTAAGGGGTATCCCTCAGCCCAGCCTGCACCCTCTCCAATCTGGGACCCCTCAAGGGATGTCTGACTGCCCATTTAGGCCCGATCAGGATCATCCCTCTCACAATCCAGGACTGCTGGCTCCCAACTGCTCACCTGCCTGCCTTCCTGATTGCCCCTAACCACTTCTGCCTGCCAGCCTGATCACCCCCTAACCACTCCCCTGACAGCCTGATTGCCCCTAACTGCCCTCCCCTGCTGGCCTGATCGCCCCCAACTGCCCTTCCTTGCAGGCCTGGTCCCTCCCAACTGTCCTTCCCTGCTGGCCATCTTGTGGCAGCCATCTTGTGTCCACATGGAGGCAGCCATCTTTGACCACATGGGAGCAGCCATCTTGTGTGTTGGAGTGATGGTCAATTTGCATATTACTCTTTTATTAGATAGGATAGAGGCCTGGTGCATGGATGGGGCCAGCTGGTTTGCCCTGAAGGGTGTCCCAGATCAGGGTTGGGGTTCCCTTGGGGCATAGGGCAGCCTGAGCGAGGGGCCTGTGGTGGTTTGCAGGCTGGCCACACCCACCAGCGACCCAAGGGAAGGCCCTGGTATCTGGGATTTATTTATCTTCTATCATTGAAACTTTGTAGCATTGAGTGGAAGCCTAAGCCCACCAGGGTGTGTGGAAAGCTTGGCTTCCTCCATTGCCGGAGAAACCCAAGCCTCCTGCTCTCTCCGTGGCCACAGCCATTTTGGTTGGGTTAATTTGCATACTCACTCCTGATTGGCTGGTGGGCATGGCTTGTGGGTGTAGCAAAGTGATGGTTAATTTGCATATTACTCTTTTATTAGATAGGATGACATGATGCTAAATATAGAGAACTCTAAAGATTCCACCAAAATACTACTATAACTGATAAATTCAGCGAAGTAGCAAGATACAAAATAAATATTCAGAAATTATTTACATTTTTATATACCCTTAGTAAACTATTAGAAAGAAAAACTAAAATACAATCCAATTTGCAATTGCATCAGAAAAATACCTAAGAATAACTTAAACCAAGGAGGTAGAATACCTATGCTCAAAAAATTATAAGACATTGAAGAAAGGAAATGAAGAAGATACCAATAAATGGAAGCATATACCATGTTCACAGATAGAAAGAATTAACTTTATTAAAATGTCCATACTACCCAAAGCAATCTATCTATAGATTTAATTCAATTTCAAACAAAATACCAATGTCATTTTTCACAGAACTAGAAGAAATGATCCAAAAATGTATATGGAACCACAAAAGACCGCGAATAACCACAGCAATCTTGAGAGAGAAGAACAAGTCAAAGGGATCATGCTCTTTGATATCAAACTATACTATAAAACTATAGTAGTCAAAATAGCAATGGTACTGGTATAAAAACAGATACATAGATCAATGGGACAGAATAGAGAACCCAGAAATAATTACACATTTATATGGTTAATTAATGTATGACAAAGGAAGCAAGAACATATAATGGGTTAAAGAGAGTCTATTCAATAAATGGTATTGGGACAACTGGACAGATAGTTACATTTAAAAAAAAATAAAACTAGACCACCCTCTTACACCATATAAAAGAATAAACTCAAAATGGATTAAAGACTTAAATGTAAGACTTGAAACCAAGAAATTCCTAAAAGAAAACATAAGCAGTAAAATCTCTGACATTTCTCATAACAATATTTTTTTCTGATATATATCCTTGGGCAAAGAAAACAAACAAGCAAAAATAAACAAATGGGACTACATCAAACCAAAAACTTTTTTTTTTTTTTTTTTGCATAGCAAAGGAAACCACCAACAACAAAAAATCCCTGAATGGGAAAACATATTCACCAAAGACACATCTTATAAGGAGTTAATATCCAAAATTTATTTTAAAAAATTATACAACTGAACACCAAAAAACCCCCACAAAACCCAAAAAATCCAATAAAAAAAATGGGCAAAGGACCTGAATAAACACTTCTCCAAAGAGGACATACAGATGGTTATTAGGCATATGAAAAAATGTTCAAGGTCACTAATCATCAGAGAAATGCAAATATAAACCACAATATCACCTCATATCTGACAGAATCACTATCATCAATAAACCAACAAATAAGTTTAAGAGAGGATGTGGAGAAAAGGGAACCCTAATGCCCTGTTGGTAGGAATGCAGATTGGTTCAGCCACTGTGGAAAGCAGTATGGAGTTACCTCAAAAAATTAAAAAATGGAACTGCCTCATGACCTAGCAATTTCACTTCTGGAAATATATCTGGAGAAACCCCAAACAATGATTCGAAAGAATATATTCACCACTATGTTCATTGGAGTGTTATTTAAAACAGCCAAGATATGGAAGAAACACAAGTGCCAAGAATAGACAAGTGGTTATAAAAGTAGTGGTACATATACAGTATATAGTGGAATATTACTTGGCCATAAAAACAAATGAAATCTTTTCATTTGCAACAGCATGGATAGACCAAGAGTATATTATGCTAAGTGAAATAAGGCAGAATAAGACAAATACCATATGATTTCACTTATACGTGGAATCTAAAGAACAAAATAAATGAATAAACAAACAAAAACAGACTCATAGATACAGAGAACAAATTAATGGTTGTCAGAGATGAATGGGTTGAGGTACTGGGTAAAAAGATGAATGAATTATAAAGTACAAATAGGTATGTAGAGAGTGCCTGGGAAAGGCCTGTGAGCTGATTGTCATCTGAATCCAGTGGTGCCCAGCAGAGCCATGCCCTGGAAACATATCTTGCCAGAGGCAGGTGTGTTGTCAGCCTGACCTTCAGCTCAGGTGCCAAGGGGTGGGTTTCATTATCTAAATCCAGCCAAGCACCAGGAACAAACATGATTGTCCTGGCCCACCCAGAAGTGACGATTACAAAGAAGCCACAAGAATGCACATAATATCCTTTATCTTGGGCTTTAGTAAAACTTCCTGGTATTTTGCTGTAAAAAAATAGACACACTGTATTGGCTCTGGGTCACTGTCTCTCCATCAGAGGACAGCTGTCCCACCCGGCCCCAGCTTTTTCCTTTTATCTCTGTGTCTGTCTCTTTCTTTCATTTTCTCAATCCCCAGCTGCTCCTACTCAGGAACCAGACCGTTCTCGAACCGCGCTGGACACAGAAAAGAGAGAAATATTTATATAGGTAATTATAAAAGAGTCACAGGGATGTGAAATACAGCATAGGGAACATAGTCTAGAATATTGTAATAGCTACATATGGTGCCATTTGGGTACTACTTGAAATATTGGGAGGGGGGAGGACAATTTTGTAAAGTATATCATTGTCTAACCACTATGCTGTATGCCTGAAATAGCCTATTTAATAAAGAGGAAATATGCAAATTGACCATCACACTGTCACAAAGATGGCAGTGCCCATAGCCACAAGATGGCAGCACCCAGTCCCCTCAGTCCCGCCAGAGTCCCACAGTCCTTTTAGCCCAGCCAGGGGGGGTGGCAGGCACATGATGTGGCCGGATCCGTCTTTAGCCCCCCAGCTGCCCAGGGCCAGCCTGAGGCACAGGCAAGCCTTGGATGGAGGCTGTCTGAGGCTCAGGTAACCAGGACCGGCCGAGGCTTGCACTGCCGGCAGTGGCAGCAGCAGAGGTGTGATGGGGGCATCGCCTTCCCCTGATCGCCGGGTCGCCTCCCACCCCTGAGGGCTCCCAGACTGAGAGAGGGGGCAGGCTGGGCTGAGGGGCCCCCTTTCCAGTGCATGAATTTTCATGCACCAGGCCTCTAGTGTATATATGAAGAAATCAGCAAAATCCAGCACCCACTAATAATAAATACTCTAAGCAATCTACAAACATAAGGAAACTTCCTCAGTCTGATCAAAGCATCTATGAGAAAACCTGGAGCTAACAACACATTTAATGAAAAGACTGAACATTTTCTAAGACTGGGAACAGGTAGGATGTCTGCTGTCTTCACTTGAGTTCAACATTGCCAAAAAAGAAAGAAAAGAAGGAATAAAGGAAAGAAGAAATGAAGGAAGGAAGGAAGGAAGGAAGGAAGGAAGGAAGGAAGGAAGGAAGGAAGGAAGGAAGGAAGGAAGGAAGGAAGATTGAAAAGGAAGTAGTAAAACTGTCCTTAAACAGCACCATTTACAATGTCATCAAAAACATGAAATACCCAGTGATAAATTCAACAAAATGTTGTACAATCTGGTCACTAAAAACTACAAAACCTTTCTGAAAGAATTATCTAAACAAATGAAGAGATACATTGTTTATAGATTGGAAGATTCAATATATATTTAAAATTTTTAATTGTGGTAAAATACACATAACATAAAATTTACCATTGTAACCATTTCTAGGTGTACAGTTCAGTGGTGCATACACAATGTGCAACTGTAATGCCCAGTGTTCAGAATCCCCAAAAACCCCCCAGGAAGGAGCCAAGACCCGCTGTAACTGCAAGAGAACCTTTATTCGTGCTAGCACGAGCTCTCATCTCCAGCGCTCACCGGGGACAAAGAGACTCTCTCTCGCCACCACAAAGGCTTTAAAGGGGGTCTCAAGCAGTGGGCAGGGAGAGTGTTTATGACCCCCATGATTGGTCAGGGGTAGGGTGAGGGGTCCAGTTACACAAAGACTTTAAAGGGGGTCTCAAGTAGTGGGCAGGGAGAGTGTTTATGACCCCCATGATTGGTCAGGGGTAGGGTGAGGGGTCCAGTTACACAAAGACTTTAAAGGGGGTCTCAAGCAGTGGGCAGGGAGAGTGTTTATGACCCCCATGATTGGTCAGGGGTAGGGTGAGGGGTCCAGTTACACAAAGACTTTAAAGGGGGTCTCAAGCAGTGGGCAGGGAGAGTGTTTATGACCCCCATGATTGGTCAGGGGTAGGGTGAGGGGTCCAGTTACACAAAGACTTTAAAGGGGGTCTCAAGTAGTGGGCAGGGAGAGTGTTTATGACCCCCATGATTGGTCAGGGGTAGGGTGAGGGGTCCAGTTACACAGGGGCACACTGGGCAGCTTGCCTAAAGTGGACTGAGTCTATCTCTCTACATTCCTATTGGCAGGTACATGCAACTGTTACATTCTTGCAGTCTACAGGGAGGGGCAGCACAGTAATTTGGCTCTATCACAACCAATCTTCAGAACACTTTTCATCTTGCAAAACTGAAACTCTATACCCATTAAACAGTAACCCCTCATACTGTCTCCATCAGCCTCTGGTAAGCAACATTCTATATTCTCTTTCTAGATACTTCATGTAAGTGAAATCATACAGTATTTGTCTTTTTGTGACTGGCTTATTTCACTTAACAGAAAATCCTCAAGGTTATCTATGTTGTATCATGCACCAGAACTGCCTGATTTAGTGCATTTCTAGTAAGTTCTCAGTTGATGCTTTTGCTGCTGGTTTGTGGATCACACTAGTTTAATTAATTTAATTCTGGCAAACACCTCTGAGGGAGATACTATTATTTTCCCCATTTTAAACACAAGGAAACTGAGACAAAGACTGAATAATGTGGGTTCACCCTCCTCTTTCCCCAAAGGAAGTGGTAAGGCTGGATTTGAACTAAGGCAGTCTGACACTAGTTTTGGATTTTAAATGCTACAGCACACACTGTCCTATATAATTAATTCCCCAAAGAAATCTTATATTTAAGACAGCATCCTGGCAGACTTATTGCCATCTACTACAGTTTTGAAGATATTATCCCCAGAAGGCAGCAAACATTTCAGAGTCAGTGAAGTAAGCTATGGACAAAATCTCTGTTAGAAAAGGAACTGTCATTGTGATGTCTTTCAAATTAAGTTAGAAACTAAAAAAGGTAGAAGTTAACATAATAGGTGGTTAAACCTTATAAACCTTCCAATCTTTCTGGAATTTTAAGGTTTAATCCTAAATGTGGATTACTGTTTGCACTGAATTGAAAAGCTTTTTAAATCTATTTACAGTTTTCTCTTCTGGCTTCCTGCTAGGCTGAGCAGGTCAAAACGTGTTACATAAACTCAACAGAAAACATTTCCAAGTTAAGTTTAGTTACTATGGAGTCTACAATTTCAGGCATAGTGGACAGACAGAACATATCCCAGATGTAATGACTGTGATTTTTAACCTAAATGATATCTGATATGCTCTAAATGTCTATAGTCCCTTTTAAAGCTAACGTAAAGGCAACATTAATCCATAGTGGAGTCAGTTAAAAAAAAAAAAAGAGAGAGAAAAACATATATTCCTATTTAAACAGAATTCTTGGACTGGAACCCGGATTCATTGTCCGCTGGAGTCAAAGAATGAGTCCACGGACAGAAGATGGTATAGAAAAGGTGGAAATTTATTAAAGAACAAGTACAGACTCCCACGTAGGGAGAGGGAAGAGTCCCACAGAACAGACTCCCACAAGGGGAGGGGGAAAAGGTACCACTGAGTTCCTTTTCCTATGATTTATAAAGGCTTCAGATCCTGGTGCCTTGCTATCCCCTCTAATTGGTCACTATTCCCTTAAACTGGTTACTATAGTAACTCCTGGGCTCAAAGGTTGAACCTCACCTGAGACATGTGAGGTTCTCCTCCCTCCCGGCCCCCTTCCTTATTGTTTTCCTATTCCCTTTGGGCTTTCTTCTTCTTCTGGAGGAAGGGCTTCCTTCCCTTTATTTTGTAAATATAGACATTTTGCTGTTCCCACCTCCTTCATTCTATGGAAATATACCTGTTGCAGCTTTTCAGCTCCCCTAGTCTATGGAAATATACTAGTACCTTCTGTTGCTCTGCAGCCCTGTGCTTCCTCCATGGTCCCCTTAAATTTCCAAAATTTCTCAAATTTCCTAAAACCTGTCTTTTTCACTCCCCAAAAATTCCTGTTTCACTATCAGAGTGTCTGAAGTTAGACGGATCTTCAGAAAATCCTCTACAAGTCTGCTTTCTCCAACATCTTGTCAAAGGAAAGAACAACCTGTGAAGGGATCAATGTATGTACACGCATGATATAAATATGTCTCTGTTAGTTTGTAACTATTTCACAGCATCAGCAACAGGTGACACAAGAACTGGAAAATCATCACTGCATCTCTATCCATTTCTCTATGTCAAAAGGTTAAGGAAACTCCCCTACTTGTGTTGTTCAGTGTCTAGTAAGTGGTGGTCAAGAAACTACTCTTTCAACCTAATTTAAGTCCCTTTAGGTGTTAGTTTCATTGTACTGATGAAGCATCCATCTTGTATGAAAATTGCTGTTTGAAATTTTAACCCTGCTATTTGGCTTCTGTAAATTAAACCTTCCCCAGACAAGGTTATCAGTGCTGGTGCCAGGCCAGGCCTCTGGCTGAGGTCTCAAGGCCCCAGTACATATGGGCTCTTTAAGAACTTGCAAAAGAGGCCAGAAACACCCCATATTTGGGAGACAAAGAAGGTAAAATCATATAAATAGGGAGAATTCCTGCATGTTGGGGCCCAGAATTTGAGAGACATTTTCCTCTGGACCCGCGCGTAATAAATGTAACTCCGTCTCTCTGGTATTGCTTTGTTCTTCTTCGGCTTTCTGTAACACTGACATTCTTTGTTGTGGTTGTTGTTGTTTTGGTGGGAGGCTGTCCCCTGTATTGTAAGATGTTCAGCAGCACCCCTGGTCTTGCCTCTACATGAGAGGAGCAGCTGCTCCCAAGCCCAACTTGAGATCATGAGAAAAATCAAGACATTGCAAGTGTCCCCTAGGCTGGATAAGAGCACCCTCAGTTGTGAGAACCACTGATTTAAATCTCTGCCACAAGGGCAAGGCCATGCTTTACAGATCTTGGAAACAATCATTAAGTAATTAATAATTAATTAATCCCTTGGGTGTTTTTGTTTTTGTTTCCCTTTAGAGTGTTAACATAAAAACATTAAAACCTGTAAAGAATTTTTGTGAGTTTATTTGAGCCAAACTGTCGACAACTGCTGGGAAGCAGAATCTCAATGGATTGGGATAATGCTCCTGAGAATGGAGGTTTTTCACCTTGTTTTATACATTACAATCAAAGGAGGAGATGTAAGTGGGTTACATGAAATCCACTGGTGATAGATTAGGGAGGCGGGAGAAAGCAAAGGGAGGGGGGAACCCCTGGGATTGGATAAAAGGTAAAATGATAGACACATAGTTCTTTTACTGAGGTGGGTACAGGATAGTTAATAGTGAACAATTAACAGGACAACAATAACAATGAAGGAATTTATGGTTGCATCCTGTCACCCATGTGCATTTGGTTGTGCCCCTGGGGTCCAGAAAAGGGAAGTTACAAGTTACTCTGACATTTCATATGTTATCTTAGATGCAAAAAGACAATATGTTATCTTAGATGCAAAAAGACAATAGGCTCAGTTAAGGTAAAGATTGACCTTTGTCAGGGAAGATATGGGCCTACAGGAAAGCCCTTTTCTGGAACCAGACATCTGACCAGTGAGTTTCCCCCAGGGGACCAGTCCACATTCAGGCCTGCCTTTAGGGTTAGACAAAGTAGCTGAGCACTACTTAGGCAAATAGTTTGCCTCAGTTCAGGACTTTCCCTGGGTGGAAGTCAAAATTTGGACTGACTAGTGTGTGAATGTGAGTGTGAGAGCCTGCATGAAGCGAAAGCTGCCTTGTATTGTCCTGTGTCTCTGTTAATTCAGAGGGGATTACACAGTCTAACTGCAAACATGGGAAGTAGCTCCTCTAAACCTGCTGCCTTAGAATGTATGCTAAAGAATTTTAAGAAGGGCCCAGACCGCTTCCTGCAATGCAGATGTCTCTCTGCGAAATCAGGGGCCACCAGCTTATGGCCAAGGATGGGAAACATGAGAGTGTTTGTTGATGTTTTATGTCTCTTTGTTGTTTAATTTGTTTAAAGATGGGGCAAGTCCTGCTTTGGGGGAAGCCCTGTGTGTGTGGTGAGGCTGAACACATAATAGAGATTGCGGGATGTTCCAGCAGCTGCCAAGAATCCTAATTCTTGTGCTCGCTTCGGCAGCACATATACTAAAATTGGAATGATACAGAGAAGATTAGCATGGCCCCTGTGCAAGGAAGAATCCTTATTCTTGGGGATCATCCTGCTCTTTCTGTCAGGGTATTAGCCTGCCAGAAACTCTTAGCTAGTGAGATTTCTGTCTTTATGTCTGTAAAGTAGGGACTTTAATTTGCTCTTCCCTGATTTATGATTTTCTGTGCTGGGTTAAAATTTTAAGATTCTAAGGTTAATTTAAAAGTGTAAAATTTATAAAGGTTGCAACTCAGGGAGGTTTGAAACAGAGGCCAGCTAGTTTAAAGATTGCTTGTGATTAACAAACCATTATCCTCCCCACCAGAGGCAAAGTAGGAGGGGAAATGGAAAAAAAAAAAGCTCGAGGTTTCCAAGTGGCAGAATGGGAGGCTGTACTTGCTGAACTTGGCAAGGCAGAGAAATTTGCAAATCCCCGTCCAATATCACATCCATTAAATATCCAGTTGTCAGCGTTAACCAGGATGGGACCGGGACTGGAAGTGCATGGCCTGAGCCTGCTTGTGACGTCACAAACCTGCACAGGCCAGCCTAGGTGAAACTGAAGCTGGCTATGAAGCAGTCACAACTTTGCGGCTTCTGTGCCAGCTAGGAAATGGGTGGGCAGTAGGTATGTCCTCCCAGAATTTTCTCTGAGACATTCAAATATATCATATCTGTGATGTTACTAAAATATAAAAATTTAATAGCCAAATTGAAAATAATTAATTCTGTGGTCAAGACCAAATCTTTAATGTTACAATTGGTTTAAGTTTTAATAACATTTAAATTGGGAATATTTGACAGCTTTTCCTAATGTAATATTTCGAGAATTTAACTGAGAGACGGCTTTGTAACATCTCAAGGGCTCTGAGGTGACACAAAGATCTACTCTCTTCCTAAAAAAAATATTTTTGAACTAAATTAGACCAATACAATATACTTGAAATTACATAAGGAAGTAAGCTATGTAGGCTGAGTTGGGTAACAAGATTAATGCTTCCATGATAATGGGTGGTTCTTGCTTGGGGGCATATGACTCCCAGCCAGATTAGCATGTCCTTTCCTTGAACAGAAAGGGCAATTATGGTTATTGGTCAAGAAAATGCTTTAGGTAATAATTGGCTTTAAAATCTCAAAGTTGTTAAGATATAATAAATAGATGGAACTAAAATGAAGAATTTAGATAAAGCTTTTCAGTAATAATTATAAATATGTTAATTTTTATAACATATAAATATGTTATAACATATAAATATGTTTATAACATATAATCTTTAAACTAGCTGGCCTCTGTTTCAAACCTCCCTGAGTTGCAACCTTTATAAATTTTACACTTTTAAATTAACCTTAGAATCTTAAAATTTTAACCCAGCACAGAAAATCATAAATCAGGGAAGAGCAAATTAAAGTCCCTACTTTACAGACATAATTAAATATGTTAAGAAAGTCCTGTCACTCAAGAGGAGACTGACTGTGCTCTCTATTGGAGGAAGGGGCAATTCCTCTTTCTCCCTGTAAAGGCAGAGAAGCCCAAAAGAGAACAAGGGCTATGAGACCCTTGTCCTGCCTTCCCCTACCTATGTGACCCAGGGACAATCTGAAGGAATAGCCAAGATGGTGAATTACAATCCCAGCCTCCCCCTTGAGAGGAGAGTGATCTTGATAAGGCTCCAACTGCCATGAGGCCACTGTGCCATTAGAAACCAGCTTTTCTAGGCTGCAAAGGAGTTGGAGCAGTAAAACAGAGTTAAAAACTCTGCTGGAAGACCTACGTGGCTCAGCAGACTAGCTAGACTAAAAGAAGGGGGAGTGATTTGAAAGTCAGCTATGGCTATCTGGGAAAGGGAACACCTGGCTGGCCCTGGTGTGCTTCCAGCAGATGTAAGAATTCCAAACCCGTGAGCCCCAGTGGGACTCAGAACCTAAATAAGATCTTCAATATTCAGCAAAGCAAAGAAGAAGGGCCTTCTGAATTTTACCAAGACTAAAAGATCAAATGAGAAAGTAGTCTGGGCAAGACCCTGAGGACCTGTTGGGCCAAGAAATGTTATAAATTACATTTTGTCACCAAGAGTTAGCCTGACATCTCAAGAAAATGCTAACATAATGTTCACAATTGTAAATCAAGTGACCAAGGGAAGTGCTGGCCCAGAGGGCCAGCAACAGAAGCCACAACAGTAACCTTAGATGTTATCTCTAAGGAAGAATGCAGCAGTTTAAATCCAAGCAGCTAGGGCCTGCTCCCTCTTTCTCTAGCCTCATATGCCTATACATATTTTTCCAAAAGTCTTAATTAACGTAAAGGCTTTGGAGCATTGCTGGGTTAAATGATAAACATCTAAATATTTTTTCAAAAAACTGAAACATTAACTGCTAGACAAGTTTTAATTTGCCTGCTCTTAGTTTTTATTACAGAAAATCTTTTGTACTTTGTTGAAGGTATATTTTCTTGAAAGTAACAATGTGTTTAAAGTGTGTTCATAAATGTTAATATAAGAAATGCTGGCTGTTTACCTTTTGATAATTATTGAAAAATTAAGGTTTCTGAGAGTGAAGAATTCTAATACATTTTTTTTAAAAAGGTCTGTACAAGTTGCTGATGGCATGACAGAAAGAAATTAAAGTAGAAATACTTAATGGAAGGTCTAAGGCCTGGTTATGCATTTTTGAAGGACATAGAAAGAAAATTTGAAGGCTAATTTGAAAGTGTGAAATTTGTGAAGGTTGTGTATGTAATGAAAAGAAAAAAAGAAATGTTAAAAGAAAATTGATTAAATAATACAGGCCAGTAAGCCAGGACAAGCAGAACAGGGAAACTGAGATATTTAAACAGCAATTTGCAACCATCTAGAAAACTCTGTCTTCCCTAAACCAGGGACATTTAAGAGTCAATGATTTGCATTTTCCTCTCTAAACAGAGGGTAAATAGCTTATGCCAAAGTACTCAGGAAGACTGATGGGAGAAATCCAATTAGTGTCATTTGCTATCCACACCCAAGGACAAATGAAGTTAGAAAATAAGCATTATTTTAGTCAGTTCTTTTCTAGTAAAATAATTGTTATATTAATCAGGTATTTAATAAAAAGACCATCTTTTAATCATAGGAACTGAAGTTTTGCTGGCCTATGTTCCTGTCTAATACACTTTAATATTTAATTTTTTGGTAAAATCAAGTTTGACAATCCTTCAAGGGTTTGAATTTAAAAAAAACAACTTTCTCTTGATCTAGAATTGACTTTAAATCATCCCAATAGGCTCTGAAATGCCTCAAATGTTTGTTTTCTCTCTCATGAAGGAAAATTTTATACTGAAGGTACATAGGAACCTTTGTCAAATACAGTTATAACTAATGCTTATTGGTTATAATATTACTGAATGTTGGGTTTTACAGAAAGGACAACATTCAATATCATCTACAATATGATGAAATCCATAACCATGTCATTTTAAATTTCTTCTTGTCATTTGGAGATAGTTACTGTTTTGTTATAATGCATTTGGAAAATATTGCATCTTTTGAAGAGTCAATGGAAAGGACTGGCAAGGAAAATCAGAAGACCTTAAAGCAGGTCAGTGTATTTTTCTCCCTATATTATCCCTCCGAAATTTGTCAATTCTTAATGAATCATGGCAATGCATTTCTTTGCATAAATTCAATAAGACTGGTTTCCAATGGTGGTTTTATTGACCGAAAACTTTGACTGGAGTGTCATGTTTTAAAGAGTACTGTCTGGACTCTGAAGACTTGAAGCCAATAAGAGTGCCATGGAGAAAGCCTGGTATCCTGCTTGGGAGCCCTGAAAATGGATGGTGTTGGAGTGCCAGGCCCATACCCTGCCATCACTAGCGGTTTGTAAGAATGGAAGGAGAGCAACGAGGGTGCCTCTGCGTCCCTGCTGAACCCCCACACGCTCTAGGCTGCAACAAGTAGGAGGCTGCTGAGATGCACCTTGAAGCCTAGGGCGCAGGCCCGGGTGGAGCCGCTGCAGGTGAGGATTCACCTAACCCAGCAGATACTGCAGGCAGGCCTGACGGCAGGTGGATGGCTTGGCTTCCCTGCTCTACGGGGCACATTGAGACAATCATGAAATCCGGCAAAGGCGGTCAGTTACCATTCTTGTTGTGTTTATGCACACAATCAGGCCAAATTGAATGCAATAGATAAATTTGACTTAATTTGTCTCTTTAATAAACATAAGGGTGATTTTAAGGAGAAAAATTCTATTTCAATAGGAATTATTAGAACTGAAATGTTTTCTTTCCCTTCCACCAGACCATCCGTTGTAACTCTTGCTGTTCTAATTGCTCAATAATACTAAATTTTATAATACAGTTTGTCTCTGCCAGGTTACAAGCCGACCTCCTTCTGTGCCCAGGCCTCATCATCCCTCTGACAGAGAACAAGGATCTCTTGGCTCTGAAAGAAAACTTCATCCCTCCTCAGTATGGAAGTAGTCAGAGGAGCCATCAACGTCCATTTTCCCTGAAAGAATTCAGAGCCAGTATCTTTGAGGGGATGTTAGGCAGTTAGACAGACATGAGCAGAGCAAGGACGATGGGCCATCTGGAGGAGAAATAGATGGGACCCTGAGACGTGCTTCTCACCACTCCAACTGCTCTGAAGCCGGAAATGAAGAAACCTGTGTAGACTCCCTCTCCCTTCCTCTAAGAAAGCCAACAGGCTTAGAACAGCTAATAGAATCAGTAAGCCCTGAAGCCCCAGATGTTACTCCAGACCAGATTTCTGGACTGCCATTACTATCCCTTGGGTGATAAAGATGAAAAAGGACTGGAGCTGCTGAATACCCTACTCCCTAACTTTGAGTCTTCTATTGAATCACCAAGGCTGAAAATCAGTTTGAGGATCGGGGAGGGGGGGGGGGTGATGGGGAAAATAAGACATTGCGGGGGGGGGGGGGGGGGGGTGGGGGGGGGGCAGGTGGTGGCTAGCAATCTGAATCTGTGCCAGTAACCTAATGTACATTCTTGATAGCCTATAATTAAGTCACTGCCCCTTTCTCCACAATCTGGTCTTGCAAGACCGGTTTGCCTAAATACTTACATTTTACAGAGGCCATAAACATGAACAATGCACAACCCCCGAGGGGGTTATCAGCACTGGCGCCAGGCCAGGCCTTTTGGTGTGATTTCACGGCCCCCATCCCAACACACAGGGTTTTTTGCAAAGCCCGCAAAAGGTCTGGAAGTCCCATCCATATTTGGGGGACAAAGAAACCAAAGGGTATAAAGGGAGAGCTTCCTCTATATTGGTTTGCTCAAGATTTGGAGAGAAACAGTCTCCCCTGAGTCACTGTACTAGTGCATGCGAAACATCTGAAAATAAATGGATTTTTCCTGTGTCTCCAAGTACTCCTGTGTATTTTTTGGTTGCCTGGTAAATTCTGTAACACTTTTAGTTAAAGATTTAATTTCAGACCATCCTTTGTAGTTACTGTAGGTCTTTGAGTTTGCAAGACTGCTATGCAGGCCTCCTCTGAGCTTGTCAGGTTAACATGTGGCCCCTTTCGTCTACATGATAAAACAACCTCAAATCATAAGAGGTATGTTCACCTACTTGCTAGCTGTAATTTTCAGAGTTGAAAGAATTGTTTGAGGGCCAGCACACTAAATTCCTCATATTTCAGTTTAAGCTCATGAAATAATATATTTGATCCAGTTCTATAAGAGAAAGATATAAAATAATGGTTCAAAACTCTCTGCAGCGCATGGCTCAGTGGTTGAGCATTGATCTATGAACGAGGAAATTGTAGTTCAATTCCCGGTCAGGGCACATGCCTGAGTTGTGGGCTACATCCCCAGTATGGGCATGCAGGAGGCAGCCAATCAATGATTCTCTCTTATCATTGATGTTTCTATCTCTCTCCCTCTCCCTTCCTCTCTGAAATGAATAAAAAACCAATATTAAAAAAAAAAAACTCTTTGCAAAGAGAAATAATAAATTACAGAATAAAGATCATTGCTCCTAATACCACTAGGAAAAGCGACATTGTAGTTAGGTAACTGTATGGATGGGCACTAGCAGGAACTCAGGAGACAGTCTTGGAAGCCATGAGCATTTGACTAGCTGACACTCCTTCAGTCCCTCTATTTGCTAGGTTTTTTTCTTCTTCTATTTTTGTGATTAACAGGGGCAGTTTACCTTTTAAGAAGTAACTTAGTAAAGAATCAAATCAGCAATATTGTGGGTGTTATGCCCAGTGTTCAGATTCCCCAAAAACCCACCAGGAAGGAGCCAAGACCCGCTGTAACTGCAAGAGAACCTTTATTCGTGCTAGCACGAGCTCTCATCTCCAGCGATCACCGGGGAAAAGAGGGCTTTTCTTGCCAGAAGAAAGGCTTTAAAGGGGGTCCAAAGCAGTGGGCAGGGAGAGCGTTTATGGCCCCCGTGATTGGTCAGGGGGCAGGACGAGGGGCCCAGTTACACAGGGGCACACTGGGCAGTTTGCCTAAAGTGGACTTCTCTACATTGGGACTAAAGTGGACTTCTCTACAATTCACTTCTCTACATTCCTATTGGCAGGTATGTGCAACTGTTACATTCTTGCAGTCTACAGGGAGGGGCAGCACGGCGGGTACAGAACAAAAGCAACAAAGAAAGGACTTCATGGGATCAAATTAATTTGGCTCTATCAGTGGGGATTATTGAACAAAGACATTAGAGAAAAAAAGACAGTGATCAGAGACTTCAGGGCTTCAAAATAATGCACACAGCTTACTAGAGAGGATTTCTGTATAGTATAAGGAGGAAATCAGTAAAAAAAGAAAAAATATACTAAATTTGTGCACATTTTGTTTAGTGATAGTGATGTATGTATATTGTTTAGTATTTTAAATGAATCAAATGGTAATTAGCATTTAGCAAGAGATAAATGACATGTTTTAACAAGCATTGCCAGGAGCTGTGCTGAGTGCTGGGGCTCCATGGTTTGCAGAGAACTCCATTGCGATAGCCAGAGAAAACTGTACTGGTGTCATGAACTCTGTCCCCGGGACTGGTGTTTTCAGGTTTGTATGAGACAGAAATACTATAGCAAGTATTTTTTGATACTTCAACTATACTCAATGTTATTAACATTTTAAATGATTATATTATATCCAGGCTTCCAGCATAATTGATGTAGCTTTTTAGAGTTACTGTTGAAGTGGGCAAGACACTTAACCTGCCTCCAAGTACTATGTAATAGGAGTCATTCTACATTTTGATAAAGAGTAATGGTGTGAGGTAGAAAGAATGGTCTTTAGGAAGTCAGAGGAATAATGACACTGACACTTGCTAAATGTAGCTTTCTCTGAATCTGTATCAGGGTATCTCAGTATCTGTGTTGGAGACAAGCATAATAATAATACTTGTCTCCTTACTTCAGTCCTTAGGTGTGAACAAGCCAGATTGTAGGAAAGTACTTTTGCATACTACTAAGAACTATACTAACTCTATTTCATACTAATGAGAACATAATGATATTGTAGAGGTTATTTTTCCTTATATTTTAGAAGCATGTGCACATCAAGCCCTAAGTCATACCATCATTTTAATCATGAAAAATCAGAAATAAGAGAAAGCTGAATGGGTGTCTCTACTTTTAGCATTGTCTTAGCCAGTTTGGGCTGCTATAACAAAATACCACAGACTGGGTGGCTTATAATAACAGACATTTATTTCTTACTTTCCTGGTGGCTGCAAAGTCCAAGATCAAGGCACCAATAGGCAAACGTGACCTTTGGTAAGAGCCTGCTTCTGGTTCAGTCTTTTCCCTGTTTAAGTCACAAGGTGAGAGGGGTGAAGGTTCTCTCTGGGGTCTCTTTTAAAAGGGCCAATCCCTGTCATGAGGGCTCCATCTTCATGACCTAAATCACCTCTCAGATGCATACCTCCTAAAACCATCATCTTGAAGGTTAGAATTTCAACATATGAATTTTAGGCGGACACAAGCAGTCAGTCTATAACAAGCATTTTAATGCAAAATAATTGTGTAAAATTTCCAAGGAGCTAATCTCACCAGCTTGTCTGTATGCCTTTCACCCAGTTTCCCTCCCTGGAGCTTGGTCACTGTGAAGGCATGCCCTTGCTTTGAAATGGACAAACTGGTGCATGTGGAGGTGAACATGGCATTCAAAAGCAGAGCAGTTTTGCGATGAGAAAACATGTCAGGTCAAATTTCTCTGAAGCCTGCAAAAATGTTTCTTTACATGTGGAAGACCAACTCAGTGTATTGTTGCCACTGGCCTTCACCCAGCTCCTTGCCATGGGGTAGAATTATCCAACAGGAGACAGATCTCTCCAGAGGCCACCCAAAGCCAGGGATTTGCCACCAGCAGCACTAGCTGGAGGAAAGAGTGCTTTGAACACACAAGCCTTGCATTTGAATGAACTTGCATCTGCATTCTATCCAATACATCTATTCTCTATTTAGTATATATTTAAATTGATTCTACTATATTCCTAGATATTCCTTGCTTGTGTGTGGTATTTTAATCCCATTATTCTCTTCTGGCAGAATGGTCCTAGCGATTGCCTGTGATAGGTAGTTTTTAAAATCCCAAGTATTGCAAGAATAGGCACAGCAGTCAAATAATCATAGTCTTTAGACAGAAATTATTACAAAATAAACAAATCCATACTTTAAAGCAATGAAAAAATTAAATATTAAATTAACCTACTATACATTGAGAGAACTTCAGAAATCTTAAATTGTACTTAGTATTTATGAAAATGAGAATTATTACTATTTGTTAAAGTAAGTCCACACTGTTTTGGCAATATTATTTAGCTTCAACCCACAGCTGCTAAATTACCCTTTGTTGCTTTCAGTGAAGCAGAAATGCCCTGCACCATTTTGAATAATTCTGAAGTAAGTTTCCAGAAATGCTCAGTGAAATAAGATATACTTACTAGAGTTTTCCAATAAGAAACTTCATAACCTTTAAGTAGCACTGTCTTTGAACTGAAACCATTAGGGATGTCTCCAATGAGATAAAGAATGTGGTTGTAAAAGCTCATTGGAGGTGTGTCTTATGATATCTGTTTATTTTGTTATTCAGAAATAATGGACTAAAAAAGAAAAAATGTCAGTTAAATTTTTTTTTTTACTTGTGATGGAAGCTCTCCATTAAACACACACACACACACACACATACACACACACGCACACACACACAAATTTATTAAGTACTGAATTTTATGTTGCACTATGATACATGCTGAAACCTCCTGGACCAGGTCTTAGCCTTGTTATTGTGGACAGGAAAAAAAAAAAAAAAAGGCCACACGTTAACCTGACAAGCTCAGGGAAGGCCTGCATGGCAGTCTTACAAACTTAAAGCCCTAAAGTAACCACAAAGGATGGTCTGAAATTAAAACTTTAACTAAAAACAGTTAAGGTGGGTAGTCAAGTCCCAGGCCGGTATTTTCCCTGACAAGCTCAATTTTTACCTTAACTGAGCCTATTGTCTTTTTGCATCTATGATAGCATATCCTTGAAATGTCTGGGTAACTTGTAACTTCCCATTTTCCAGACCCCTTGGGACACAATCTAATGTGCCTGGGCACCAGGACAGATACCACACATTCCTTCATTGTTATTGTTATTATGTTAATTGTTGACTGTTAACTATCCAGTACCCATCTAAGTATGTGTCTATCATTTTACTTTTTATCCAATCCCAGAGGTCCGCCCCCACTCCCGCTTTGCTTTTTCCTGCCTCTCTAGTCTATTACCAATGGATTTCATGTAACTCACCTACATCCCCTCCTTTGATTGCAATGTATAAAAATAGATGAAAGACCGCCATTCTCCGGAGCATTACCCCAATCCCTTGAGGTTCTGCTTCCCAGCAATTGTCAACAGTTTGACTCAAATAAACTCACAAAAATTCTTCACAGGTTTGAATGTTTTTACGTTAACATTATCATTATTTCTACTTTATAGATGGAATAGCCAAATTCTACATGAGATAAACAACTTCCCCTAGTTACTCAGTCTTCAGTGGGAAATGTTAGGTCTGATTAAATAATTGAATCCATACCCCTCCCCTGGGAACTGACCTTTAGGCCACTTCACAAGGGACATTGCCTTTTGCTTAGACCACATTCCTTTTCACTTAGACCACATACCACTTGTTAAAACCATTATCTCTCCCCTCTAGACCTTCCTAGGATCCTGACTACCCAGAGAATTCTCCGCCCAGAGAAAGCCCGCCTAGAGTCCTTTAAAATCTCTGACTCCCTGTCCATGAGTACTGGCGCCATTTTGGGACTCAGCCCATTCGATATCCAGATGACCTAATAAAATTATAATCCTTTACCACTTTGGCCTGTGTGTTCCTTCTTTGGTGACCCTAACAGGAACTAACTACCAAGAAAGACCTCTGAAAAGGCAAAATCAGTGAACAGATTCAGCTAAAAGTCCTTTCACTGTGAATATTTGCTAAGTGATGGCAATGACCCAGCCTACATGTGTGGTCAGTTTTTTAGGGCTCTCATTTTGGCATCCCAGCCAGCAGCAGCTTAAACAAAATCACTTCAGCATTTGAAAGAAGCTGCCTGGACCTTGTAGAATTTCAAAAGAAACCATAGACAGCAACAGCATTAATGGATGCTAATGGAACTGACCTTTACTGATTAAACCCAGTCTCCCCTACAGGTATTATATGTAGTAAGCGTTTTATTTATTTGTTTTTAATATATTTTTATTAACTTCAGAGAGGAAGGGAGAGGGAGAGAGAGAAACATCAGTGATGAGAGACAATCATTGATTGGCTGCCTCCTACACAACCCCCACTGGGGATCGAACCCACAACTCGGGCATCTTCCCTTGACTGGAATTGAACCTGGGACCCTTCAGTCCACACGCCAACACTCTATCCACTGAGCCAAACCAGCTAGGACTATAGTAAGGGTTTTAGAGGGACAGTAACTTTTGTTTCCCCTCTGCCATGAGCATTGCATAAATGAGTAAATGGAACTACCTGTGCTGTTCTGAGCAAGTGAATTCTCTCCCCAAGATGGTCTTCTTCATGGTTCAAGAAACCAAGAGACCAGGAAGGGAGTGTGTTTTTTCAAGTATGCACTTATTTCCTTCACACTCCCCTGACTGCTTAGCAATATATAATGTCACTTCTGTCCTGTCTTGTCTTGATGATCACTAATCACTTAGCACCATTTCCAGCTTCTATTCTCTCCAACCTCGTCACTCTTTTTTTTTTTTTAATTTATTTTATTGTTTAAAGTATTACAAATCAACTTTGTCACTCTTGCCTGGATGTCCCAAACTGGCTTTTTCCAGGTCAGGTCAGATTTGTTTGACTCAGCAGTGTTGGCCATAATAATTTTATTTTTTATACTTGAGTTAGTTGCTAAGGTTAATATGTCTATCTTCATTCTGGCTTTCCTTCAAGACTCAGAAGATTTAGTTCTGAAGCATCCATCTTATATAAAAACTGCTGTTTGAAATTTTAACCCTGCTATTTGGCTTCTGTAAGTTCTTGCTTGCTAAGACTACTCTCACTTCAGAGAGGCCATTAAACCTTCCCCCGACAAGGTTATCAGTGCTGGCGCCAGACCAGGCCTCAGCACATATGGGCTCTTTAAGAACTTGCAAAAGGGGCCGGAAACACCCCATATTTGGGAGACAAAGAAGGTAAAAACATATAAATAGGAAAAATTCCTGCATGTTGGGGCCCAGAATTTGAGAGACATTTTCCTCTGGACCCACTCATAATAAATGTAACTCCATCTCTCTAAGTATTGCTTTGTTCTTCTTCGGTTTTCTGTAACAGTTCTACTGAGCCATCAAAGCTGAGGACTGCTGGCCACTTAAGGTGATATGTTGGTCCTTACTTCCCCTGTTGGATCTCACCCAGCCAACTTCAAGCATCTTAGGGTCACAGGCATCTCTGAGAGTTTTCCATCCCTGCCTCTCTCAGCATTTACCTCTCTTTTTTGAAAACTCTTCTTTTGGCTTTTCTGACATAGCACTATCCACTATCCAGCTCTTTCTGTCCCTCCTTCTGTGAAGGCAACCTGAGGCCCCCCGAACCTGCATTCCAAAGCATATGCCTGCTATCCCTAACCCCCTTTCTGCTTCTGTCTTCGCTAGCCTGGCAAAACCTGTTTCCCTGAATGCTTATCTGAGGGGCCATAAAAAGCCCCCACAGAAGATGAACTGCTGGTGCCAGCTAGCCTGGGTGGTCGGTCATAATCTCTCTTCCCCCTTAGCAGTGTCAGAGGGGCTGCAAAGCCCGAGAAAAGTCTGGAAGCCTGGTCCATATTTGAGAGACAAAGAAACTAAGGGGATAAAAGGGAAAGTCTCCCCCTCCCCCCGCATTCAGTGCTCAGATTTGGGATCCAATTCCCCTGGGCCATTCAGCACCAGTGCTTCCTGTAATAAAGTGTTGATCCTGATCTTCTGAGTGCCCGTTGTGTGTCTTCCGGTCACCTGGTAATTTCTGCAACATAATTTGGTTCCCTGATCAAGAACACGCAGCTGAGCTTCCCCTTCCAGGCACCACTGTGTGAGAGCAGGCAGGTGAGCCCGCTTTACCAGGCCCCATGATGAAGGGAAGGCACCACCAGCAATTGTCTGAGTCCCAGTCCTTGCCAGGCCTGGACTGATCGGGCCTCCCCTCAAGCTCCAGTGGACTCCAAGGAAGACAGGAAAGCCTTTCCAGGACAAGACATCTGATTGGTAAGTTTCCCCGAAGAACCAGTCAAGTTCAGGTCTGTCTTTTGGGACAGAAGAGGGGACTGATCACTGCCTAGGCAAAATATTTGCCTCAGTTCAGGGACTTTCCCCGGTGGAAGTCAAACTCGGACTTACTGGTGTATGAATGTGAGTATGAGAGTCTGTGCGCAGCAAAAGTTACCTTGTGTTTGTCCTATATCTCCATTAAACTGTGAGGGACTACACACACAACCATGGGACTAGTTGTCTTAAACTCACTGTCTTATAATATATGCTAAAGAATTTTAAGAAGGGTCCAGACCACTGCCTGCAATGCAGATGCCTCTCTGCGAAACCAGGGGCCCCCAGCTTATGGCCAAGGATGGGAAACAGAAATTCTAGGCCTAGGAAATACATTCTCCCAAAATAATCCATTGGGGAGAATGCTGAGATTCTGGGGAAGGGAAGTTCCTGAACCAGGGACAGAAGACATTGCTCTGTAGTGTAAACTTTTAGTGTGTTAGGTGTGCTTGTATAAGAGAGTTTGTTGATGTTTTGTGTCTCTTTGTTGTTTGATTAATTTGTTTAAAGATGGGGCAAGTCCCGCTTTGGGGAAGCCCAGTTATGTGCGGTGAGGCTGTACATGTGACAGAGACTCCAGGAATGTCCCAGCAGCTGCCAAGAATTTTTAATCTTGGGGTCTTCCTGCTCTCCTTCTCAGGACTTAGCCACCAGAAACTCTTAGCTAGTGAGATTTCTGTCTGTGTGTCTATAATGTAATTTTGGCTGTCTATCTTTTAGGGACTTCAGTTTGCTCTTTCCTGTTTTATGAATATTAGAAGTAAGGTATACAGGCTGGGTTGGGCAACAAGGTTAATGCTTCCATGATAATGGGCAGTTCTTGAATGAGGATGGACCACATTCCAAGGATGACTCCCAAGTCCCAGGGGCATACGACTCCCAGCCAGGTTGGTATGTCCTTTCTTTGAACAGAAAGGTCAATCATGGTTAACAGTATAATTAATATTTTCCTTAACTATAACTAGTCCCCAATTTCTGTTTTTTACCCATAACACTGGGAGTAACAGATCTGTAGAAGTACCCTCTAGCTGTGAATTGGGGGCACTCCTGCTTTTTTAAAGAAAAATAAAACAGTACTTTCACATTGATTTATCCCTCTTACAAAATTGGTCAAGAAACTGCTTTAGGTAATAACTGGCTTTAAAATCTCAAAGTTGTTAAGTATAATAAATAGATGGAACTAAAATGAAGGATTTATGATAAAGTTTTTCAGTAATAATTATAAATATGTTAATAATAAAAGTCCAGTCACTCAAGAGAAGACTGACTATGCTCTCTGTTGGAGGAAGGGGCCAGTAGTCCTTCTCCCTGTAAAAGTAGAGAAGCCTAAAAGAAAACAAGGGCAGATAGAGAAATGAGATCCCTTGTTCTGCCTTCCCCTCCCTATGCGACCAGGGGACAATCTGAGGGAACAGCCAAGATGGCGATTTACAATCCCAGCCTCCCCCTCATCCAACTGGCCCTGGGGCCTCTGCGTCATCAGAAACCAGCCGTTCTAGGCTCTGAAAGGAGTTGAAGCAGTGTAAAAAAAAAGAGTTAAACCTCTGCTGGAAGACCCAGGTGTCTTAGCTGACCAGCTAGACCCATTTTTGGGCCCACAATTGTATAAGTTAATGTCTATCTTGGGAATACTATTCTCAGGAAAAGAGGGGGAGCATATGGATAACAGATAAAAAGAAAGGGACTCCTCACTGAGCCTTTAGATCCCATGGCCAGCATTCTCACCCCATTCCCAAAGAACAATTTCTTTACTTAACAGTCCGGCTACTATCAGAAGCTGAACTCATTATCAGCCAAACCTTAGCATGTTATTTCTAAGGACAAATGTGGCAGTTTTGAATCCAAGCAGTTAGAGGTCTGGGAATCAGTTTCAGGGCCTGCTTTCTTCTCCCTCTGTCTTTTTCTCCAGCCTCATAGGCCTATAAATGATTTTCCAAAGTCTTTGATAACTTAAAGGCTTTGGAGCATTGCTGGGTTAAATGATAAACATCTAAATATTTTGAAATAACAGGATATTGAAACATTAATTAATCTGGATTTTCCTCCTCTAGAGAATCTAGAGGATGAAGTTGAATATGTTAATGAATAAGTCTTGTATTTTATTTGAAATCTCTCTTAAAATATGAATGTATTGCTAATCTGAGGAATGTTAATTACTTACATGTCACCTAAAATTAAGACTAGAATTCTAATTAATTGGAAAGAAAATATAGCTTTAATGTAATAGAGAAAGCATAAGCATGGACATGCATTTTGAAGGAAAAAGAAAGTAAGTTAAAGTTGTAAGAATATTTATGAAAGTTGTAAGAATGTCTGTGAAAGTTATAGAAAGTTTGTAAGGAGAAATGTTAAAAGGAAGTTATATAAATGACACAGGCCAGTTAGCCAGGACAAGCAGAACAAGGAAACTGAGATAGTCAACCATCTAGAAAATCCAGATGCCAAGCAGTTTAGAGCCATCTAGTAAATCCTACCTTCCCTAAACCAAGGACACATAAGAGTAAATGATTTGCATTTTGCCTCCCTAAACAGAGGGTAAATAGCTTATATCAATGTACTCAGGGAGACTGATTGCAGAAATCTAATTAGTGTCATTTACTGTCCACACCCAAGGACAAATGAAGTTAGAAAATAAGCCTTATTTTAGGTAGTTCTTTTCTAGTAAAATGGTTATGTTATATTAATCAGGTATTTAAAAAATCTTTTAATTATGGGAACTGAAGTTTGCTAGCTTATGTTTGTGTCTAATACACTTGGTTACACAATCTTTTGGTAAAATCAAGTTTGACAATCCTTCAAGGGTTTGAATTTTAAGAAACTTTCTCTTGACCTGGAATTGGCTTTAGATCATCCCAATAGGCTCTGAAATGCCTTGAATGTTTGTTTTCTCTCTCATGAAGGAAAATTTTATACTGAAGGTACATAGGAACCTTTGTCAAATACAGTTATAACTAATGGTTATTGGTTATAATATTATAGAATGTTGGGTTTTGCAGAAAGGACAACATTCAATGTCATCTACAATATGATGAAATCCATAACCATGTCATTTTAAATTTCTTCTTGTCATTTGGAGATAGTTACTGTTTTGTTATAATGCATTTGGAAAAATGTTACATCTTCTGAGTAGTTCATGGAAAGCACTGACAAGGAAAAACAGAAGATCTTAAAGCAAGTTATGGTATTTTTCTTTCTATATGATCCCTCCGAAATTTGACAATTCTTAATGAATGAATCATGGCAA
Organism: Eptesicus fuscus; assembly: GCF_027574615.1. Classification (NCBI taxonomy): domain Eukaryota; kingdom Metazoa; phylum Chordata; class Mammalia; order Chiroptera; family Vespertilionidae; genus Eptesicus; species Eptesicus fuscus. The sequence continues at coordinate 7,831,309 of NC_072480.1, read as the reverse complement.
TATATTTATTTGCATAAATTCAATAAGGCTGGTTTCCAATGGTGGTTTTATTGACCGAAAACTTTGACTGGAGTGTCATGTTTTAAAGAGTCCTGTTTGGACTCTGAATACTTGAAGCCAATAAGAGTGCCAGGGAGAAAGCCTGGTATCTAGCTTGGTAGTCCTGAAAATGGATGGCACTAGAGCATCAGGCCCATACCCTGCCATCACTGGTGGTTGGTCAGAGTGGAAGCGGAGAAGCAAAGATGCCTCTGTGTCCCTGAGAACCCCCCACACACTCTAGGTGACAAGGAGTAGGAGGGCTGCTGAGGTGGGCCTTGAAGCATAGGGTGTGAGCCTGGGTGGAGCTGTTGCAGGAACAGATCGTGGTAAGGAATTCACCTAACCCTGTAGATATCGCAGGCAGGCCTAATGGCAGCTGGGTGGCTTGGCTTTCTACCTACTGAGGGACACATTGAGACTCAATCATGAAATTCCGTCAAAGGCAGTCAGTTACCAGTTTTGTTGTGTTTATGCAAACGATCAGGCCAAATTGAAACTAGACTTAATGCAATAGATAAATTGGACTTAATTTGTCTCTTTAATAAAAATAAGGGTGATTTTAAAGAGAAAAATTCTATTTCAGTAGGGAATTATTAGAAGTGAAATGTTTTCTTTTCCCTTCCACCAGACCATTTGTTATAATTCTTCCTGTTCTAATTGCTCAATAATACTAAATTTTATAACACAATTTGTCTCTGCCAGGTCACAAGCCCACCTCCTTCCATGCTCAATCCTCATTGTCCCTCTAACAGAGAGCAAGGATCTCTTGGCTCTGAAAATAACCTTTGTCCCTCAGCATGGAAGCAGTTAAGAGCCCACCGACGCCCACTTTCCCTGAAAGAATTCAGAGCCAAGATCCTTGAGGGGAGTTAGACAGACATAAGTAGAGCAAGGACAGTGGGCCAACTGGAGGAAAAATGGATGAGATCCTGAGATGTGCTTCTCACCATTACAACTGCTCTGAAGCCAAAAATGAAGAAACTTTTGTTGAATCCCTCTCCCTTCCTCTAAGAAAGCCAACAGGTTTTAGAACAGCTAATGAATGATAAAATCAGTAAGCCCTAAAGCTCCCAATGTTACTCCAGACCAGATCTCTGGACTGCGATTAAGATCCCTTGGGTGATGAAGATTAAGAAGACTCAAGCTGCTGAACACCTTACTCCCTAGCTTTGAGTCTTCTATTGAATCCCCAAGGCTGAAAATCTGCTTGAGAATCAAGAGCGGGAAATGTGAAGGCAGCCTGAGCGCCCCCAACCTGCATTCTGATGCATATGCTTGCTATCCCCAATCCCCTTTCCGCTTGTGTCCTAGCTGGCCTGGCAAAACCTGCTTCCCTGAATGCTTATCTGAGGGGCCATAAAAAGCCCCCACAGAAGATGAACTGCTGGTGCCAGCTAGCCTGGGTGGTTGGTCATAATCTCTCTTCCCCCTTAGCACTGTCAGAGGGGCTAAAAAGCCCGAGAAAAGTCCGGAAGCCTGGTCCATATTTGAGAGACAAAGAAATTAAGGGGATAAAAAGGAGAGCCCCGCTCCACATTCAGTGCTCAGATTTGGCATCCAATTTCCCTGGGCCATTCAGCACCAGTGCTTTCTGTAATAAAGTGTTGTTCCTGATCTTCTGAGTGCCCGTTGTGTGTCTTCTAGTCGCCTGGTAATTTCTACAACACTTCAATTACTTTTTCTACCTCCTCCTATCCTTTAAATGTAGGTGTCCCCTAAAGGGGAAATCTATCCTTGGTTTCCTCTTTACTCTCTTTTTACTTCCCCTGAGCAATACTCTAAAGATGATGTTTATATGCCTTTATCAATTCAACCAAATATGATTGTGTAAGTACAAAGATGAAAACAAGGCACTATTATTTTTCTTCAGGATCGCAGTAAGATATATCTATATACAAGCCTAAGCGACTGTTATGACCGGATGACTGGAATGACTGGTTGACCAGTCACTATGACGCACACCGAACACCAGGGGGCAGACGGTCAACACAGGAGCTGCCTCCTGCTGGTCAGGGCGCTCCCACAGTGGGAGCACTGCTCAGCCAGAAGCCAGGCTCAAGGCTGGTGAGCTCAGCTGCAGTGGCAGGAGCCTCTCCCACCTCCGTGGCAGCACTACCAAGTGGTGGCGGCAGCAGTGGCAGGCGCAGCGGGCTGGGATGAGCGGCAATGGAGCTGTGCCCGGCCCCGGCTGGGGCTCCTCCTCGGCAACCTGCTGCTTCGGCACTGCTATATCCCCAGAGGGGTCCCAGATTGCAAGAGGGCACAGGCCAGGCTGGGAGACCCCACCCATGCATGAATCCATGCACTGGGCCTCTAGTGTATAAATAAATACAGTGCAATTTGATAAACGGTATAATAGTGGTACAATACAATAGACAGCAACAGCATTAATGGATGCTAATGTATGCATCTTGAAGACTGAGTGGCAGTTTACCATAGGAATAATGGTAAAGGATAAATTTTACAGATTTTTTTTCCTGTGTCTTAGGAAGCATTTCAAACCACTTGCTATACACCTGTTTTTGGATAGTCCTCAAATTAAACACACCCAAATCTAATCTCTTATCTTCTTAACCACCTACCACACATGCCTTCTTCCACACACCAGTTCTTTCTTTGGACTTTCTTGTACCAGTTGTTGCCACCCCCATTCTCCTGATAATCTAACCTTTAAAATCTCATTCTTCATTCTTCTTTCTGATAACCAACCATGTCAGATTCTGAGATTCTCCCTTTAAATGTCTCTTGAATCCATACCCTCATGGTTTAGGTCATCAGTATTTTATCTCAACTGATGATGTCCATACCCCTGTGACAGCTCCACTAGTCCAGTCTTTCCGTTTTCTGCACCTGCTGTCCAACGTGCTTGGAGCCCTGAAAATAGAGCTGTGAGTTCATCATGTGTTGTGCCTTGCTTGAAATGCTTTACATATATTAACTTATTTAATCCTCATGCCAAATTGACTTGGTAGGAATGTTATTATCCACCCCAGTAACGGGTCCAAGTTGACACATCTAGTAGATAACAGAACAGGGATGCACCCTCACAGTTTGACTCCAGAGCCCATCCACCCATCACTAGCCAGCATTGCCGAAGCAGTCTTGCTTGAAAACCATCAGGGACTTCCCTTGGCCTGCAGAATACTATCACACTTGTTAGAGCCTGGAAGGCTCTTGAAGGTTGGCCCTCAAACAGCTCTTTCACTTCCCTCTCTGTAATTCAGTTTTTTGCATTGAGTTTGTCCTAAGGACTAACACACATGACCCTTTTAAAACAGTGCCTAGTGCCTGGTGCCTAAGGTACTGTTGACTCATGCCCTCTTACCCAATCACTTATGGAATTGTGACGATTCTTACTTAAATGTCTCTTGAATCTACACTCCCCTTTTCAATTGTTATTATATGTGTCTGTTTCCCCTCACCAACTGCAGGCTTCAGTAAAAAGTTAATCGGCAACTCCATGACATGCTGGGTCTTCTCTTTTTTTATTTGGCTAGGCTGTTCCCAGCGTGGAGTGTTCATTTTGGCTGATGCAAATACATTATCCTCAAATGACACAGATCTCCCCCACCTTCTTTCTGATTCATTTTCTGATCTCTAACCTGACAGAAACATCTCTCCCTCCTCTGTTTCTCAACCACTCTGCTCATGCGTCTGGGATAGCCTTACACCATTCTGCTTTTGAGCAGACGTGTGCATATACTCATAATCTTTTCCTTATTTGAGATAATAAACTTCTAGAAATTCAAGAGCATTATGTTTTCATTTTTTCTTTCCTGAGCCTAAGCTCAGTGACTTGTATTATTTTATACTTAATATTTACTGAATAATATGGGTAATATAAAAAATGATAGGTGAGCTCTGCAATCATCTGGATCATTCACTTGATACCTTAATGCAAAAGTTGAGTAGAAAAATTAAGCACCAGTAAAATTAGGAATGAAAAGGATAAAACATACCTCAAACATTTACATTTAAGTGTGATGTTAGAATATATTAGGATCAAAATGTGTCTTAAGGTATAACATCTGCAAATAAAATGAGAGTTAATGGGATAATGTATATCTATAAAATATACTATCTAATACAAGTTTATAGGATTATATTAAAAATCTATATTCATACTACAGATAAATTTAAAAACCTGCATTTGTGGAGCATATAAAGTTCTATGTTTGGTTAGAATTGGGTTGGAAAAAATAACTTTGGGGATGAAGTTGAGCTACCCTAAATCCTTTGTTAATTGCACATAAACACAACCATAACTAAATAAAGTGGGGCTTTGTTTGAGTCCTAGGAATCTTAAGAGTTTGGGGTTGAGGAGGGGAGAAGGGGAGACTGTTATGTTCCCAGAGTGGCTCCTGTAAAAGTGTGGTGGTGAAAACAGAGGAAGGGAGGAGGGCAAGTTGAGAGAGGTTGCCAGGAGCCAGCCACATGGGTACACTGGAATGCAGGTGCTGATAAGAGAAGTGAGCCACTAGAAGTGAACCAAGCCTCAGCTTTGAAGCTAAAGGGGCAAATCTTGGAAAGGATCCAAGTGGTAGTGAGATCCTTGAAGGTTTATGTAGGTTACCCAATGATATCTTTGACTATCACAGAAGAGTGGGGAATGTGAAAAAATTGGTGTACTCTTCTACCTGAGTTTGAGCACTTTTAGTCCAATGTTGACAAGTTGAAAGAAACAAATCATCAATTATCAGGCAGTCAGCTATCTCAGTCACATAGGACAGAATGTCCAATCTTTCTAGATCCTATCATTTGTAAAATTAGAATGCATTTTGAAGTGTGTGTGTGTCAGGGAGGGGATCTTCTCTGATCAGCATTCCTGTAACAGTGGTCTCAGTAGCTAAGGATCGTAGATAGCATTTAGTGGCACTTGCAACCTGTGGGCTCACTTGGCTCTGAATTGTAGAGCCTTTAACGTAGGATTGAATTACAATTTATGGATCTGTTTTTGAAGAGAAACACATTAGGAGACCCAAGACCTGGATTTGAATCCTGGAACTACATCTTGTAGATGTCTTACCAAAGTTTGTGAAACTCTGCAGCACAGTGCCTGGCACAGAATTAAATTTGGGTCTAATTTATTCTCTTTTCTCTGGTTTCTCTGGTGCTTACAAGTCATTAGACTTCTCTTGTCAACTGGCAAAAATAAGTGATAAAAGAAATAAATTGAGGAACAGAAGAGTTAGGAATTTGAAAATTTGAAGATCATATCCTAATATATAAAAACCCTGGGTTGTAACATCTGATAACGATGGAGGTTCAACCAACCGGAAGTCAGTCCTGCAGTCACAGCAACCCAGTGCTGACTGCTTCTGCTACAAGCTTGGTACCCCAAAACTGACTGCTGAGGGGACTGTGAATCAGGGCCAGAGAGAGGCCTGAAGAGAGAAACAGGGACTGATCTGTTGCCTCTGTGGCAGCTTTTGATCAGGACTTGCCTCTCTCTTTCTCTCCCAGTCTAGCCAGCAGCTGCACCTCCACTTCTCCCCAGGCCTTCACCAGGGCTGCTGATCAGCCCTGCCTTTCTGATCTGGCCCTGTTGATAGGCCCAGAGACGCTGATTGGCATAGAAACCAACCAATCAGAACCAAATCTGGGTCAATTGTGAGGAGCCAATGGCTGCCTAGGAGGCGGAGCTCCTGACGCTGACTGGCATAGAAACCGATCAATCAGAACCAAATTGGCTGGCAGAGGAGGGCCGTTGAAGGAGAGATCTGGCCTGCAGGGGAGGGCAGTTGGGGGCAAGATTAGGCTGGCAGGGGAAAGTATATGGGGGAAACCAGGCCGGCAAGGGGAGAGCAGTTAGGGTGAGATCAGGCCGGCAGGGGAGGGCAGTTGGGGATGAGATCAGGCAGGCAGAGGCAGTTGGGGGTGAGATCAGGCCAGCTAGGAAGAGCAGTTGGGGGCGAGATCAAGCTGTCAGGGGAGGGGAGTTAGGAGCGATCAGGCAGTCAGGCAGAGGCAGTTAGTGGCAATCAGGCAGGCAGGCAGGCAGGCAGAGGGGTTAGGGACAATCAGGCAGGCAGGAAGAGGCAGTTAGGGGTGATCAGGCAGGCAGACAGGTGAGCAGTTAGGAGCCAGCGGTCCCAGATTGCGAGAGGGATGTCCCCCAAGGGGTCCCCAATTGGAGAGGGTGCAGGTTGGGCTGAGGGAACCCCCCTTCCTCCATGAACAAATTTCATGCACTGGGCCACTAGTAGGAAATAATCAAGCAGATATTACACTATTCAAAATTTCTATGATCATTTTAATATACAAAGTGCTTTACACTTTTAAAAATATATTTTTATTGATTTCAGAGAGGAAAGGAGAGGGAGAGAGAGATAGAAACATCTATGATGATAGAGAATCATTGATGGGCTGCTTCCTGCATGCCCCACACTGGGGATCATGCATGTACCCTGACTGGGAATTGAACTATAACCTCCTAGTACATAGATGAATGCTCAACCACTGAGCCACGCCAGCCGGGCTCAAAGTGCTTGACATTTTTAAACTGATTTTGTTTATTCTCCACAACACATCCCATGGATCATTATTTCTGTAATTAAATAATGACAATAGTAAATTGCTTTGACTCAGTCTTGATTATATGAGATCTCATACCTGATTGGAAGCAGAAAATGAGACAGAAAAGGGGATACAGAAACCTAGTACACAGGCTCCACTAGATCTGGGGACCCTGAGTTAGTCCTGAGACCTACCAGGCAGGGTGAGGAGAAGAGTGTGGAATTCATGGAGTCACATTACAAATAACTTAGCTCTCTTGGGAATGGCTAATGATCTTGACTATATCTGTAGTGAACTTCCAGAACCTGGGGGAAAACATAGAAAATGAGGTGAGAGCTAACAAACATGAAATTTGTCATAATGGCTAACATGGAACAACTTTATGTCCAACCCAATGTGTGGAATTAGCAAGGTAGTTGGGGTGTGATGGGACAATTCATTATGGAAGTAGCATAAATTGATATAAATAAGGAGCTTGACTGTCATCCATGAATATCCAACTTGAAATATCCTTTTTTTTTTTTTTTTCCTGTGAACATTTCTACAACATAGTTTTTGCACCACCTGCTGGAAAAGAACAGTGATCCTACCTCTCATTTACAGAAAGTCACATATTTCAACTGCTGGTGAGAAAGGACTGGGGAGCTAAAACTCAATTTTGTTTATTGAAAACGTGTAGCTACCACTGTTAAACAGCATCCAATTCCTTGTCACCAGTTTGTTAACAAGTTTTAAAATGTGCCAGGTGATACACACAGGTGTTTTCTTTCTGAAAGTGCTATAATAATATGAGAAGATTATTCTGGATTAAGTTAGTGAAAAGGAGATTATTATTTTCAGTGATTAAGAGAGACAGTCTACCTAGTACACCTGTCTAACATCCAGACTAATTGTTTTTCTGGAAAGCATTTTCAGGTTGCCCCTACTTAAAAATGCTGAAGCAACATTTTTTATGTATTTATTAGTTTATTGACAAAATAACACTTAGCTTTTTGGGACTGAATAACACTTCGGGAGCAATCCAAGAGTATCATTCTCTACCTTGAGTGTTTGAAGTGGCTTTCCTGAGTGAGATTTTCCATACTGAGACACCTTCATCATGCTCTTTATGCCACTTTAGAAGGATTTTTTTTTTTTTTTTGTCAGTAAGGATGAAAAGTCTGAGCTAAATTAATAGGGGTCAAAGAGACTGAAGATTTCATTCATCATCCCCACCACTGATGTTATATATATATATATATTCTGCAGAAGGAATATATATATTCTGCAGCTGGGAACCTGGATTGGGGAATGAGAATTTAATGGAGTTCCAAGTGCACCTGGAGTTCAGAACAGGAATGTTCCCTCCATCCCTCTCCACACACAAACTTTATTTTATGTGAGGGAGAAGTGGTTTATGAGTAGATGTGATGGAACTCAAATATTTTTCTTTAAATAGCCATTCCGTTCCCAATTTGGTCACCCTAAGTAATTGAAACACATTTCTTTATTCTCTGAACACATATTTGTGAACTTCTTTTTGACTGAATAAATAAATGTCTTGGACCTCCTTTGTCTTCATTCATTTGTCTCTCTTTTATCCATTCCACCCATTTTTATTCTATTCCATGCCACTGAATTTCAACTTAACATTTGTGATCAGTTGCCACGTAAAGGATCTGTATTTGGAAGATACTAGGGAAGACACAAATATGAAGATGTGGTTCACATGCTCAAAGAATCTAGTGCTTACTCTGGGAGAGATGACAAGTCCCCAAAACTCCTTAGTACAATGTTATCATTCTTCTTAGAGGAACATGTAAATAAAATGTCATGGACATGCTGAAGAGAGGCAGGTTAGTTGGATTGGTTGAACTAGAGAAGAGCCTAGAAAAAGAACGAAGCAGAAATATTTAAAAGTAAATTAATACCTCAAATCCTCATTCTTTCTTTTAACTGGAAAAGTTCCTTTTCCAGTCTCAGATTCTTATTTGCTCATGTCAGCAGTTTCCTGCTCCTGAAGTACAGGTGCAGGACCTAAGTAGAGAGTCAAAGGAGGGCAGGTATTTAATAGACTCTGTTAGACTCTCTTTTGATAAGTTCAAAATATTTCAGTAGCCTTTTAAAAAAAAGAGCAGATTAATGTTTTCAATCAGAAGCTGGAGCTGTTAATGATAGGCATTTTTCCAAATGTTGCCTCAATTGGGAAGTAAACTCTAAAGCTCTGTTTGTTATTTTTAAGTGGCATCTGGAAAAATACTTTTGATCTAATATTGAAGTCCTCTTGAAATACTTAAGCTGCTCCACATGGAACCAGATGTGTAGAATGTGTCTTGGGTGGCTATTTCAAAGACTGAGGAATCGAATTCATGTTTGGTGACAACATCAATGTCTTCCAGGCTCTCATAACCCTTTGGTTTTCCAAATAAATCCATGAAACAGATGTGACTAAAGGATATTGAAGAGATGCCAATGTGACATGAACTAGCTACATTAAAAGCACAACTGGCTTCCTTTAGAAATGATTCCTTGATTTGTAGTTTTTCACCTTGTTCAGATCAATTTCATTTCTGTCATAGGTAAATGAAGTCATATTTAGTGCCCTTTAAAACAAAGGAGCTACCACTATGAAAGGTGTGATGGTATTTTGAAATAGTTTATACAAATCTGGAAAATGCAAGGTGATGGAAAATCTCAATAGTTTTCTGACAAAGAAGTTAAATAATGGCAATAAACAAATTTTCTCTCAAAATATATTCTATATTTCTATCAATTAGAAATTCTCTGATCAAATAAAATCTTAAATAATTTTAAATAAATGAAAACAGTGTTTGAGGGAAGGCATATAAGATTTTAATTAAAAATATTTAGATTCTAAATAACTCATTATTAAAAGATAAATATACAGTCAGTTAATTGATAAGGGTTAGTGAGCATAAAAAATAACCTTGATCTGTTATAAATGCCTAAAGAAAGCTAATATCCTTGTCTATAAATTGTATTTTGAGGTATAGTTTCCTTTGGTTAAAGTACCTTTGCAGTCAGCATTTTTTCCTTCTACATGTGTTTCTGATCTAACAAATGATTGGCCCATCTTTTCAGTTTAGACATGGAATTGTCATTCACCTCTTCTCTGGAGAAGGATTTGGAGGAGTTGGCTTCTGGAAACACATTCTTGCTCTGCCATTTTTAATTGCAAAAGAAAACTTGCTAAGCTGGGCCCACAAGAAAGTCAGACAGACTTTTACTCTGTTCCATTACCACAATCATAAATTCAATCAGATGTGATCACTGCCAGGCTGCTCTTTTGGAATAATCCTACACTTCTGAGTTAGGCACAGTGCTACCCCCTTGGAGGGTCCCCTGGGGAAATCCTGCTTGTAGGAGCAGGCCCATCCCAACAACTCTCACTGCAAGTCTCAGCCTTCAGCTTGCCAGCACCTCTGGCCATAATACTCAATTAAAAAGGTATGTGCTCCCTGTTTGGCAGTCTGGGATTTGTGATACCAGAACTTAAGGCTTTGATTATAAACATTCAACTTCTGGTATTTGTAATTTAAACTATAAAAAATTGCTCCAGAAAAAAATTGTGGTATGTGGCCCTATAACAGAGTAACTGTATTTGTAAGTTTTTATTAGGAAAAAAACCAGTCATCTGCCATTATTTAAACTTAAAACTACTTACTTCAAAACTTTAAACAATATAATTTCTTGGTACAGTCTTCAAGCAACTTAATGAAAACTGGTGTTCATCTAACTGCTGTGGTATGAGAGTTCAATGGACATTTTGCCTGCTTTCTTCAGGGCTGATATGACACCAATCAGAAGCATTAACTATATAAGGACAAGTTAACACAGAAAAACAAAGATAATAGTAAAGCTATTTAATAGTCAAGATATTATTTTATTGAACTGAATTTATTCAGGTAGCCCCCAAAACCATACAGGTTTCAAGTGTATAGCTCAATAAAATATCTGCACACTGTGTTGTGTGCTGATCGTCCCAAGAAAAGTATCTTTCTGTCCTCATTTTACTCTCCTTTGCCCACCTACAACTACCCCCACCCCTTTCTGTCGGGCTATCATCACATTGTTGTCTGTGTCTATGTCATATACATATACCTGCTATACTAGGGGCCCAGTGCACGAATTCATGCACCTTAACCCTTTGCACTCACTTGCTTTTTTCTCGATTCCTTTATTCTACTCAGGATTTAATTTTTTAAATACCCCAGATTTTACAAAGCACGGCATTAGAATAAAAAACTGGAGTTTCTTTTCATGCAAACTTATTTATTTGGATTTTTTTATATTTCAAATTATTGATACATTCAAAGAGTATAAAAAGAGCTGCTACCGATGCCAACCGTGTCGAGTCACACTCGACATCCAAGTGCAAAAGGTTAAAAGGAACTGTGGGCTGCGAGGCTGTGGTGGGCACAGGGGCAGGTCTTGGCCCATCCTCTGCGCCCCTGCCCAACCCCTCCTGCCATGGCCCCCAGTTCCCTGTCTGCTGGCAGCCCTGCTCTGGCCGCCACTGCTCCCATGATGTGCTGACTGCATCAGCCCCGCTCGCATCTGCTGACAGCGCAAAGTGATTGGGGCCAGTGCCAGCAGTGGGTGTGAGTGGTGGCTGCTGCCCCGATCGCCCCTCAGGAGCAAAGAATTTTCAGTAACACCAGAGGCTCACCCTGATGACAGCCTTGGTCTGGTGCTCCTGCTCACTTGCTCCACCATCCCGCCATGGCCAATGCCTGCTATGTTCCGCGCTCTGCTACCTGCTGCCGATGCCCGCCATGTTTCGCGTGTGCCCCCTGGTGGTCAGCGCATGTTATAGCGACCGGTTGTTTAGTGTTCGGTTGTTCTGCCACTCGGCCTATTTGCATATTAGGGTTTTATATATATAGATATTTTTTGCCTAATCTCTTCACCTTCTTTCATTCAGTCCCAAACCCCCTTCCACTGACACTGTCAGTCTGTTCCATGTATTCATGCCTCTTTCTATTTTGTTCATCAGTTTATTTTTAGACTATCTTTTAGAAAAAATTTATTTTAGAGAGGGAGGAAGGGAGAGAAAAACATTGATGAGATCAGTTGCCTCCTGTATGTGCCCTGACTTGGGATGGAACCCCCAACCTAGATATGTGCCCTGAGGAATTGAACCCATGACCTTCCTGTGCACAGGACAATCCTCCAATCAAGTGAGCCACCAGGCCAAGGCTGTCAGTATATTTTGTTCATTAGATTCTACATATAAGTGAAATTATATGCTATTTTGTTTTTCTCTGATTGGCTTATTTCACTTAGTGTAATAATCTCCAGGTCCCTCCATGCTGTCTCAAAGGGTAAGAGATCCTTCTTTATAACTACTGCATAGTATTCCATGGTATAAATGTACCAGAGCTTTTATTTTTTTTAAATTACTTTATTGATTAAGGTATCACATATTTGTCTTCATCCCCCCATTCCCATCCCAAACCCCCCCACACGCATGCCCCCACCCCCCTGTTGTCTGTGATCACTGGTTAGGCTGATATGCAAGCACACAAGTCCTTTGGTTGATCTATCTCCCTTATCCTCACCCTCCCCTACTTTCCCTCTGAGGTCTGACAATCTGATCGATGCTATTTTTGTTCATCAGTCTATGTTGTTCATCATTTCCCCTAGATGAGTGAGCTCATGTGATACTAGAAATTCACTTATAAGAACTGAAAATGAGACAAGCAATAATGGTTATGCTGAGAGGCAAATGAATCAGTCTATAGTGAGTTTCTTTCTGGGCCAACAGTTCTTTTGAGTTCCAATTTCTATGTCCAACAGTTGCTTATGTGTACATAACAGCAATGATATTTCAGTTCTGGATGGTGGACAAATGGTGGTAATGTAGGCCCGACCCTCTCTGGTTTGGTCCTGGGCAATCTGCAGTGACACACAGCTGCTGACTGCTAGTATGGCAAGGCATCGTCAGCGTCTTCTGTCTCTGGACTGTTTCTCTTCTGTCTTCATGGCTGGAGCACTCCTGTCAATTCCTCTCTGTTGCAGGAATCCACATGGTCTCGGAATTGTTTTCTGAAAATATACAAACATATTCTCGACCAAAAGTTAATAAAGGAAGCTTTTCTATAAATTTGACTTGTGATCCTTTTTCATTTTTTTGCCCAAACGATTTTCCTTTGGCTTGTTTTGACCCCATGTATGTTTTACCTGGGTGTCTTGCTGTTAGCATTACAAATGAAAGTTAATTTTCTAAAGTAAAAATTTTCTAGGTGTAATCTACTTACAGGATATTTATCCTTACATATATTCTTCTACTATTCCCCCTTCTTTGGTTCAAATATTAGGAGGCTTTTGGAATTTTATGTTGTAATCTTGATAGCTTTTAAAATTTTAATTTTTTGCTCTAAAATGTGACTGCTTTAGGTTTCTTACATGTTATGCAATTTTACCATGAGATGAACTACCAATAAAAATTTTAGTTAACACTTTAGGAACAGCTTTTTTTGTCCAGTACAACTGATTTTTTCCAGAATATTTGCTTATTTCAATTAGCCAATTTAAATTAGCCTGAAAACTTGACTACTATTTTACTGTCAAATTTAATACTCTAACAACCATCTTATTTTACCCTGTAAATATTAGTGGAAAGGATTATTTGCCTTCTTGAATAGGCCCTGAGCATTCCTGGTGCTAGGCTGGGTTTAGATATCAAAGACCCCAGTTCCCCGCATCATGGGTACAAGACATCTCCAGAGCTTTTTTATCTACTCATCTACTGATGGGCACTTGGACTGTTTCCAGATCTTGGCTATCTATACTAATAAAAGTGTAATATGCTAATTAGACCAGATAGACCAGACATCTTCTGGTCATCCGGTCCTCCTTCTGGACAAAGCCACAGTGGTGGGGGCCAGAGGTGAGCAGTTGCTCCTGGTGATGGCACAAACCTGTCCACCCATGTACCTTTCCTCTTACCAAGTAAAGGTCTTAGTGGTTAAGTTAAGGGAAGGGAGCAAAGTCATGGCCCAGGGATAAAAGGAAAAAACCACTGCCTTGGGGAAGAAATGGAAAACTCTCTGGCTCCCAAGACATAGCTACTACTCATGGCTCAGTTAACACAACTCATGTCTTCACCTTTTCATTTATTCATTTAATGATGATTAGGTTTCCAAATCTGAGGCATCTTAGAATAAAATATAGTTAAATGATAAGTTTAATAGACCAAAATCAGAAAAGAAAATACTCTGGCTATAAAGGCTAATTACTGTGATTGAACATAGTATCTGGCAACTAGGACTAGAAGTGAAGTTTAGTGGGTTAAAGAATTCTAATATAGGATCTTTGTTAATGCCTTAAAAGAGACAACATTTCTTGGTGGCAAATTCTGAGGACATTATGTTAGACTTTACGCAAGGGAACTTGGGTGATAAAATAGTGTTGTTTATTCATTCATGCGATAAATGTTTACTGTTCATGAGGCTAGGTCTGTACTAGATATGGGAATCAAAAGGTTAGGAAGTTCAAATCAACTCATTAAGAGGATCGATATGTTTTGGTTACCATATGAGTAAGAGTGACTTCCTGTTACAAATGTTGAGAAATCTTTCCAGGGTTCTTGCTGGGATAAAAGTCCAAACAATAAGGGATGCTGCAGGCAGAGTTGGGATTTCCCTCAAAGTTAAACTTTGATTTCATCCAAATGTCTTGACAATGATTCATTTGAGACTGTGGATGCATGGCAAAGCTAGTCTTCAAGTAGAAATTTTTCCTTGTCCATGTCACATCATTTATGTGGGTAAAAAAACCACTTAGTAATCCCCTAGCGATTGTCTGATGCTGTACTCCAAATTATCTGATAGGACCATTTAGCTGTGCATGTTTTTATATAAATTGCATTGTTGATGTGAGAAATGCAGACAGCACTTCAGAGTATCACTCTTGTGGTCCGAGTAGTTAGCAATTCATATTGGAGAAAATGTTTAATACAGAACAAACTCAAATCCATATTTTGCCTAGGATAAAATTTAAAGGTCTGTATTTTGATGAGAATGAAATAAAACTAAGTTGTACAGATGCTCTATATCACAGTTACTAAAACATTTTGGCTTCTTGATGGTGAATTAGTAATTTTGGAACATTAGGTCAATCTAATTGTCCCTCCCTCCTTCCCTCTCTCTCTTTGCCTTTCTGTCCTTTAACACTTCAACAGCAGCTGTGCCTGGACCTTATTGGTCGTTATGTGGGACTTGATGCCCATGAAGTAGAAGTATCCTCTCTCCCCATAAACCATTTTCCAAACCATGAGAAACATCCAGAAAATATTTTGCTTAGCAAATTTCCTTTAAACTGGCATTGCAGAGAATTATTAGGATTCTGTATTCTATGGAGAAAGAGACTTGTAGCTGAATATTTATCCCTGGATAAATTATCTCTAGCTGGAACTTTTTTGAATTAGTTCAAAGGTGTCTAAAGAAGTGTATAACTTGTTACCAATACTATATGTTAAGGATGTTGAGACTCATCATAAAAATGGCACCACATTCATGTTTGAGCATGTAGTTATTCACCAACATATGAACTTAACATCCATTTTAATACCTAATTATTTCATAGTTCCTCAAATTATCTAAATAATTGCTTCCTTTTTAAACTTTGAACAAGAATTTTTTGCATTAATCAAACATTTTCTTTTTCACTTCAGAGAGGGAAACTTCCCATAGGCTAACTGTATAAAATTTATTGTAAAAGCAGATGATTATCTGTAGAGCTTCTGGAATGTCTCCCAGGGTGAATGTATCAGTGATCTAGTCATCAATAACTCATTGTGTTTATTTTTAGTTCATGGAAAATTTCAAGAAATTTATTTATTCAACTTTTGGCATAAATAAAGGAATTCATATAGAAGTTACTTTTTGCTTCCTGGAGGATGACTGGTTTTAATTTTGTAAATAAGTGGAAACATCCAGATTTCCACTGTACATAAAATGAAGCAGAAAAATTCACATATTTTTGATAACATTAATTTTCAAAAAATAGTTTATAATTCAATTAAGTTATGACTCAAGCCAATGTTTTAAAAACTTTCCTTTAGATATTATAGAAAGTATCAATGATTAGTATAGATATTTGATCTTTTATTTTAAGTTGTAATTTTAAAATTCCTCAAATTTAACATTGTTACATTAACATTAACTAAACTCCAGACATTATTCAAATTTCAACATGTTTTCCCATTAATATCCTTTTCCAGTTTCATGATTCCACCCCAAACACCACAGCGCTCTTTTGTTGTCATGTCTCCTTGGTTCCTCTGGTCTGGGATAATTTCTCAGTCTTTCCTTGTTTTTTATAACCTTGACATGTCAAGTTTTGAGAAGAACTGGTTAGGTATTTTGTAGAGGTCTCTTAATAATCTGTTTAAATGATTTAGAAGTGACTGGGGGATAAGTTGTGAGAAGAGAGCAAAACTAATAATTTATTCTTATAATTTTCCTAATTCAACCCTTAACATTTTTAGTATTATCAGCATCCGCTCCAACATACCCAAATGCTCCTTCACAGACACGTGTGGGCTCACATAGCCAACCTCAAAGTAAAACTAAACAAAACTGAAAATCCACACATCATTTGATATTTATTATTTTATTAATGTACCCTGTATAACTAAGCCATTGAGAATAAAGTCATTGTTTTATTCACCATGAAATGTGTTGCCTGGGCCATTCCATTAATGTGCCCATAAACATTTGTAGTTAATAATCCATACACATTTCCTGTAAGTCTGAGAGAAAAACAAAAGGAGCTAATAATGCCCAAAGTGTGATACCAACCATATTTCCTAATAGTCAGTCATGAGGAACATAACCTGGTAACTAAAGATAAGTTAAAAAGTACTTTCTAGCGAGACAAATGTTAAGAAAATTTTAATAAAGATTTTCCCATGGAATTCTTCATAATGTTCTCCTAAATTAACTCCTCCTAGATTTTCTACTAGACTTTCACCAACTAGTCAGTTTATGAGTTCAGTAAACAATGCTGAGAAGATGATTATGTAAAGAATTCCCATTGGAAGGTTAAAAATAAAGATAAAAAGTGACCCAAGCAATTGAAGGAGTGGTTGGGGTGAGATCAAAAGGCCAATGGGGGATTGTCAGGTCAGTGACAACAGCAGATGCTGAAAGCCTGCATTCCAGTGCTGGGTCTGAAACCAAGAGAGTCCCTGTGTATAGAGCTCCATCCCGAAAAGAGAGAGGAATGTAGGCACCCCAGTGTTCATGAATAGACCCCGAAGAAGGCAGGCTCCAATTTCTCTGGTTCATAATTAGCTTTATCCTATAATTCAATTTCTTTTTTTTTTACTTTATTTTTATTTTGACACTATTACAGATGTCTCATTCCTGCCCCCCACCCCACCCCCACCTCCACCCAGCCACCAACCCCTCTTCCCTCTGGCCATTACCACACTGTTGTTGTCTCTGTATATTTACTGTGCATATATGTTCTTTGGCCAATCCCTTCACCTTCTTTCATCCAGTCCCCCCACTCCCCTTCCCTATGACAGCTGTCAGTCTGTGCCATGTATCCATGACTCTGTTTCTATTCTGCTCATCAGTTTATTTTGTTCATTAGATTCTACATATAAGTAAAATCATATGGTATTTGTCTTTCTCTGACTTCTCATTTCACTTAGCATAATACTCTCCAGGTTCATACATGCTGTAGCAAAAGTAAGGTTTTCTTCTTCCATTGCGTAAATGTACTACAGCTTTTTTATTAAATCATCTACTGATGGGCACTGGGCTGTTTCAAGATCTATGCTCTCTCCTAGGGCAAGGGAAACAAAGGAAAAAATAAACAAATGGAACTACATCAAACTAAAAAGCTTCTGCACAGCAAAAGAAAGTATCAACAAAATGAAAAGAGAACTCACTGTATGGGAGAACATATTTGCCAATGATACATCTGATAAGCGGTTAATTTCCAAAATATATAAAGAATATATATATAGATACATATAAAATCAACACCAAGATTTCAAACAATCCAATTTAAAGCCCGGCTGGTGTTACTCAGTAGATTGAGCATCATCCCATGCACCAAGAGGTCACCGGTTGGATTGCTGGTCATAGCACATGCCCAGGTTATGGGCTCGATCCCCAGTAGGAGGCATACAGGACGCAGCCAATGGATGTTTCTATCTCTCCCTCTCTCTTCCTCTCTCTCTAAAACCAATAAAAACATTTTTTTAAATGGGCAAAGGACCTGAATAGACACTTCTCCAAAAAGGACATACAGATGGCCAATAGACATGTGAAAAAAAAAAAAGCTCAATGTTACTAACCATCAGAGCAATACAAATTAAAATCACAATGAGATATCACCTCACAGCTGTCAGATGGCTATCATCAATAAATCAATAAACACGTGCTGGTGAGAATGTGGAGAAAAGGGAACCTTTGTGCAATATTGGTGGGAATGCAGACTGGTACAGCCACTGTGGAAAACAGTATGGAGAATCCAAACAAAATGGAACTGCATTTTGACCCAGTGATATTCCTTCTGAGACTACATCCTAAGAATCCTGAAACACCATTCAGAAAGAATATATGCATCCCTATGTTCATAGCAGTGTTATTTACTATAATTCAATTTTAAACTGGTTGAATGATCATTTAAAATAGAAATATGATTCTGAAAAAATAAACAAAGACTTATTAAGCAAAATTGTGTATCATCATTGAATACAGTTCTTTAAATCTAATGGTTTCTTTATTAAACAAAGTTCTGGTATTTCATTTGAACCACATTGAAATGGTCTTTTTCTAAGAAAATGAGCATTTTCAAAAGTATCTTCAAATAAACAATTACCATTTTAATGTGAAATGCTATGTTTTAGAAAGATTATAGCATTATGTTCCAAATTTTATTGCAAAGGAAATGGAGATATTGGAGCTGGAATGCTTCTACTCTATTGCCAGCTCTTGAAAGCTGATATGTCATGGGCGCCTGGCAGAGTTAGAGTTTGCATACAGAAGCCACCCCCTACCACTGGAATTAGTTGAGGTCTCTTCAGCCTCTTTCAAGTATGCTTTTATAAGCCTCATTATGGTCACATCTTTTCAAATGTAATAGCCTGATTGTTAAGATGCTCTAATAAAGAGCATAGTAATAGACAATAGTCAACAGGTAATATGCCATCTCTGTACTAGGCACATTTTTTAAAAAGTTTTTATTGATTTTTAAAGAGAGAGGAAGGAAGAGGGATATAGAAATAGAAGCATCGATAAGTGAGAAACATCATCAATCGGCTGCCTCCTGCATGCCCCCCACCGGTGATTGAGCCTGAAACTTGGGCATCTGCCCTGATCAGAAATTGAATTGGTGACCTCTTAGTTCCTGGGCTGACCCTCATCCACTGAGCCACACCAGCCGGGTGGCACTTTTTTTTCTTCTTCTTTTTTTTTTTTTTCTACTCAGGATTTAATTTATTATTTTTATATTTTTATTTTTTTAATTACTTTATTGATTAAGGTATCATATATTTGTCATCAACCCCCCCCCATTCCCATCCCAAACCCCCCCACACGCATGCCCCTAGCCCCCTGTTGTCCGTGATCACTGGTTAGGCTCATATGCAAGCACACAAGTCCTTTGGTTGATCTATCTCCTTTGTCCTCACCCTCCCCTACCTTCCCTCTGAGGTCTGACAGTCTGATCAATGCTGTTCTTGTTCTTCAGTCTATGTTGTTCATCATTTCCCCTAGATGAGTGAGCTCATGTGATACTAGGAATACACTTGTAGGAACCGAAAATGAGACAAGCAATAATGGTTATGCTGAGAGGCAAATGAATCAGTCTATAGTGAGTTTCTTTCTGGGCCAACAGTTCTTTTGAGTCCTGATTTCTATGTCCAACAGTTGTTTATGTGTACATAACAGCAATGATATTTCAGTTCTGGATGGTGGACAAATGGTGGTAATGCAGGTCCGACCCTCTCTGGTTTGGTCCTGGGAAATCTGCAGTGATGCACATCTGCTGACTGCTAGCATGGCAAGGCATGGTCAGCGTCTTCCATCTCTGGACTGTTTCTTTTCTGTTTTTTTGTTTTTTTTAAATATATTTTATTGATTTTTCACAGAGAGGAAGAGAGAGGGACAGAGAGCCAGAAACATCGATGATAGAGAAACATCGATCAGCTGCCTCCTGCACAACCCCCACTGGGGATGTGCCCGCAACCAAGATACATGCCCTTGACCGGAATCGAACCTGGGACCTTTCAGTCCGCAGGTCGACGCTCTATCCACTGAGCCAAACCGGTCTCGGCGTGTTTCTCTTCTGACTTCATGGCTGGAGCACTCCTGTCAATTCCTCTCTGTTGCAGGAATCCACATGGTCTCGGAATTGTTTTCTGAAAATATACAAACATATTCTCGACCAAAAGTAAATAAGGGAATATTTTCTATAAATTTGACTTGTGATCCTTTTTCATTTTTTTGCCCAAACGATTTTCCTTTGGCTTGTTTTGACACCATGTATGTTTTATCTGGGTGTCTTGCTGTTAGCATTACAAATGAAAGTTAATTTTCTAAAGTAAAAATTTTCTAGATGTAATTTATTTACAGGATATTTTTCCTTACATGATATTCTTCTACTATCCCCCCTTTTTTGGTTTAAATATTGGGAGGCTTTTGGAAATTTTATGCTGTAATCTTGATAGCTTTTAAATTTTACATTTTTGCACTAAAATGTGACTGCTATAGGTTCATTATATGTTACGCAATTTTACCATGAGATGAACTACCAATAAAAATTTTAGTTAACACTTTAGGAACAGCTTTTTTGTCCAGTACAATTGATTTTTCTAGAGTATTTGCTTATTTTGATGGGCCAATTTAAATTAGTCTGAAAACTTGACTACTATTTTACTGTCAAATTTAATACTCTAACAACCATCTTGTTTTACCCTGTAAATATTAGTGGAGAGGATTATTTGCCTTCTTGAGTAGGCCCTGAGCATTCCTGGTGCTAGGCTGGATTTAGATATCATAGACCCCAGTTCCCCAGATCATGGGTGCAAGACATCTCCATCAAGTCTTGTTGCAGTGAGAGGGCATCTGCTGTCGGCCAAGTCTCTGTTACCTGGGTCCCGATTTGAGCTGGGCATGTGAAGCTGAGCAGCCATGGGGGCAGGAAATCTCCCTCAGCAGGGGTGAGGGTTCAGGCCCCTGCAAACTTGGGGGGGTGAAGGTCTGTGCCCCACCTCTGTTGACCCCCAAGTTCTCTCCTGATGGCCCCTATGCGACTGTGCCTGTCTTAGGTTGTTCCTTCCCTGAGGAATCTTACCCATCTCTGGCTAACCAGTCATCCTCCGGGGCCAAGCAGGGTGATGTGAGGTTTAGTTCTGTCTCCTTGGGTGGGCGGCACTTTTAAATGTTATCTCATATTATCCAATTTAACCCTCAGACAAATTTAGGAGGTTGGTACTATCATTGTCCTCAGTATCACAGATGAGAAAACTTGCACAAAGTCCCAAAGCTTAATAACTGTTAAAGCTAGGATCAAATTCAGGCAAGACAGCCTCATTATATCTACCCACTAGCATGTTATTGATTTGCTCCTTATAACCCCCTAAAACTCAGCAAGGAGCAGCATCAGTATGTCTCTGCTGCAATGAAAGAGACAGGCAAGGAATTCCTGTCCTTCTCATACCCAATTCAACAGTGTTCTTTCCTTTCAACATTTATGTAAACCTTGAGTTCAATAGTTAAATTGTAAGCCTGGTTCTTTTATCTTTATTTCCATACATCATTTCTTCTTTATTACAAGGTACATAAATTGGGTGATTTACAACTCCAAAAGGATGGGCGACTCAGAAGCTAATAATCACCATCAAGTTTTATAAAATCCATTTAGCCAGCAACTAGAAAGCTTGAAGGATTTAAATCTATTCCTTCACCAGTGTCCTTACCCACTTAAAGTTATTTTTATATCTATATTGCTACTATATAACATCTATTTCCCACCCTCCAGGAAATACAGCTTTCTCCAAAATCTGGGTCTCCAATATCATAAGTTCAAAATGCAGTCGGTTTTATAGCCTGTATGAACATATACACCAGGCTCTCACTCTTGGAGTAAGACAAAGGGAAGGGCTAAAATAGCAGGAAGAAATAAAATCATAATAAAAGAGCTGATCTCTATCAAGGGATTTCTTGTAACCAGGACTCTTCTGAGTGTCTTCCATAAGTTAACTTATTTAATATATACAACAGCCTTACTATCAACAGCTTGGCTTCAGATCCAAGCTTTACAACCTCAAGCTTTGTGACCTTGACCCACTTAACTTTTCTAGACCTCAGTTCCCTCAACTGTAAAACATAGACAATAGGGTGGTGAAGGCCTGGGGCAGAGGTGGGGGATGGGCTAGAAGGGGTCAATGGGGGGAAAAAAGAGGACATATGTAATACTTTCAACAATAGAGATTTTAAAAATATATTTAAAAATAGTACCTACCGAGAAGCAGGAGTGAGGGGTGAACTTGGAAGGATGTTTCCAGAAGATGAGAGGAGGACCAAGATGGCAGCATAGGGCGGACACCTGATTGTTGCCTACCACAACAATTTTGAAACTACAACTGGAAAACAGAGCAGACACCATCCAGAACCACTGGAGGGCTGGCTGAGCGGATGCTCTACAACTAGAATAAAAGAGAGGGGGACGCGGGATGATGCTGATGCCGGTGAGCCAAAGATCACACTTTAAGAACTACGGCTCAGGCGACACAATGGCGGCCTAGAACATGCTCTGGAACATGCTCGGTGCGGTTCCCCCAGCGGTCTCCGGCTGAGGGGACGGCTCCGCTCACTGCCGAGCACAGACAGACAAGCCCCTGGGAGACATGGGGTGGGATACTCCGCGCTTGCTAACCTCCAAGTCGTTCGAGAATCTCTGCACCCCGGAAGCGGCCAGGTGTGCACGCCCGGCGACCAGCCACCGCTGCAGACCCGAGGGCCGACGCAGCGACCTCGGACCAGCCCGCCGCCGCGCACCGGGCGCACCGGAGCTTCGCCGAGCCCACTACCCAGCAAGTTCCGTGGCAGCCGCCCCAGAACTTTGAGAAAATGGCAGGAGGAATTGCTGAGAAGGAATTGACCGATGGGAGTTGGGATCAGGAAGACGAGGCCCCGCTGGGTCCCGGATCCAGGTGCGCTCACCTGGTGACTGGTCGCCGCTACAGACCCGAGTGCCGCCGCAGCAACCTCGGACCAGCCCGCCGCCATGCACCGGGCACACTGGAGCTTCGCCGAGCCCACTGCCCAGCGAGTTCCGTGGCAGCCGTCCCGGAGATTTGAGAAAATGGCCAAAGGAATTGCTGAGAGGGAATTGACCGACAGGAATTGGGATCAAGAAGACAGAACCCTGCTGAGTCCCGGGTCTGGGTGAGGCCACGCGCCCCTGGGTTTGGGTGATGCTGGGTCCCAGGTCCGGGTGAGGCTGCGCCCCTGAGTTCGGGTGAGGCCGCGCCCCTGGGTCTGGGCGAGACCAAACCAGAGGGAGTCGGACCTGCATTACCACCATTTGTCCACCATCCAGAACTGAAAAGTCAGTGCTGACATGTACACATAAGGAACTGGTGGACATTGAAATTGGGTCTCAAAAGAACTGTTGGTCCAGAAAGAAACTCACTACAGACTGATTCATTTGCCTGTCAGCATAAATATTATTGCTTGTCTCACATTCGGTTCTTATAAGTATATTTCTAGTAACATTCTTATAAGTATATTTCTAGTAACGCATGATCTCACTCATCTAGGGGAAATGATGAACAACATAGACTGATGAACAAGAACAGACCCAGAAACAAGGAGGCATCAATCGGACTGTCGGGCCTCAGAAAGAGGGTATGGGAGGGTGGGGGTAGGGGGGAGAGATCAACCAAAGGACTTGTGTGCGTGCATACGAGCCTAACCAATGGTTAAGGACAACAGGGGGGTGGGAGCATCCATGGGGAGGGGTGTGGGATGGGAATGGGGGGATGAGGACAAATATGTGACACCTTAATCAATACAGAAATTTAAAAATAAATAAATAAATAAATAATAAAAATAGTACCTACCAATGTAAGTTTTAAACACTGTGGTATGTATTTTACACATGTACTCATATTTAAGCTCATGACAGCCCTGTAAGGTATATAAATGAAAGAGGGGGAAAGCTTAAAAGTCTAAAGACCTTGAGTGAGACCCCAGATCCAGTAAGTGGCAAGTCTAATACACATTCCTGACTCTACTTGAGCCCACAACTCAACTACTAAGCAGCACCATGAAAGTTTAAGAGACTGCTGTCTGCAGTAAGGCCATGGAAAATGCTGGTCAAATCTGATTGCCATGAGAAGTCTCTGTCAGAAACTTCTGATGATATCAGAAATGAAAAAAATCTCATTTATATATCTGTTTGTAAAAACCAAATATGTCTATTTGAATACATGAGTAATGTTTGGAAATTGGAACATAATTATTGGTAAGGAATTCTTTCCTATGAGCTTCTTTAGCCCTGAAATAGTGAGTGGTACTTAAAAATTTATAATTGAATCCCATCTGGCTGGCTACTACCAACCAGCAACTATTGACAACAACATACAAACTTGAAAGCATGTTTTGATACTTAAGGTTTTGATTTTTTATTTAGCCCTTTTTAAAAAATATATTTTTATTGATTTCAGAGAGGAAGGGAGAGGGAGAGAGAGATAGAAACATCAATGATGAGCGAGAATCATTGATTGGCTGCCTCCTGCATGCCCCTTACTGGGGATCGAGCTTGCAACCCGGCCATGTGCCCTTGACCGCAATCGAACCTGGAACCATTCAGTCCGCAGGCTATTGCCAAACCAGCTAAGGGTATATTTAGCTCTTTATCTTATAATGTTTGTCTGACTGTAGCTCTTGTCCGTTAACTGGGCAGTGCATTTTAACAGTCTCACAAAACAATAGTACTGGTTTAGTGAATAAGTTTTTGGCCATATTTGCTTTCTGTTTGGATTTGTTTTAACATCATATAATTAGTAACTCAGAGAATTATTTTGATATTGTGATTCATAATAAAAAATATATTATTTGATTCCTATTTCTAGCACAGAACTCCTAAAACCATTGGAATTTCCTAAGTAATAAGAGTGATAAAGGTGTCTTAATATTCATTACAAACCTCTTTCAACCACACCTGAGTTTATGTTAATGGGGTGACTTTTGGAAAGCACCTAAAGATGGGAACTGGTGACCAGTGGAAGGAGCTGTGTTGTTGGAAGTTTGGAACTTTCAGTTCCATTTCTCCACCCCAACATCCAGGGAGGGGAGAGGGGCTGAGAGTTGAATTGATCACCAACGGACAGTGATTTAATCAACGATGCCTATGTAATATAGCATTTATAAAAAACACACACCCTACAACTTAAAAAGGATGAAGTTGGGAGAGTTTTAGGGCTGATGAACACATAGAGATTCCAGAGAATGGTGCCCCTTCCCACTTACCATGCCCATCACTCCCTCGCACAGATGGCAGCCCCCATGTGGTCACAAGATGGCCTCCACAAGATGGCCGGCAGGGGAGGGCAGTTAGGGGCAATCAGGCCAGCAGGGGAGGGCAGTTAGGGGCAACCGGGCCTGCAGGGGAGGGCAGTTTGGGGCCACCAGGCCTGCAGGGGAGGGCAGTTGGGGGCGACCGGGCTGGCAGGGGAGCAGTTAGGTGTCTATCAGGCTGGTAGGGGAGCAGTTAAGGGGTAATCAGGCTGGCAAGCAGAAGTGGTTAGGAGCAATCAGGCAGGCAGGCAGGCAAGCAGTTGGGAGCCAGCAGTCCCGGATTGTGAGAGCAATGTCTCTCATGTTTAGAACAACCATGCAAGCCATGTATCTGGTTGATTTATTATTATTATTATTATTATTATTATTACCACCATTTATGTAATACTTAATTTAATAGGAAGCCATGTCTAAAGTTTCTGTTTACCCAATAAAATTATACTGAAAAAACCTCATGTGTTACCAGTTCAAAGTCTATTTACCCAATGCTTCGATAGGCCAAAACTCATAACATCATTTGGAGTAAGGAAAGGTTTATTGATTGAGAAGGTGTCAACTGTGTAGATGGGAGACCTAGTAGTTCCTCAAATCACCTTAATAAAGTATAGAATTCAGGCTTCTTTTATGTCAAGGGAAGGGGAAATGGGAGGGGCAAGAGTTGACTGACTACTGTACACATCTAGGCACCAGCAGGGGTCTGAGGAAGATGTGCTAGTTGATGTGAGTCTGGTTAAGAGGCTCCTGAAATCTTTGATATACAATACATATTTCCTTTATCGTCTCAGAACAGGCACTTTCTGTTAAGGGACTATTTTTTTAAAACTCAAGCTGAAAACAGAATTCCTCTAATAATTAGCATCTCTACATGCAAAACTAAGAAGAAGCTATTAGCCTGAAAGTCATGGGAGCAAAGGAGGCTTGAGCAGCATGGAGTCAAGATGGCCAAGAATTTCACTTTGTTACACATGCACTTTTAGTGACTTTGGTGCTGAGTATGTTTGCTGCTAAACCAACTATAAGGTCATCAGCTTGTAGCTTTAATTCATGATCTACTTTACTTCAGATATCAAAAGCTCCTTAATATTTGATTTCCACAGTCAACAGTCTCTCCTCAGCTACCATATCAGTTTCAGTTCAGGTAAAAAAGGCTGTCTCCTGAGGCTTAATGCCCAAGTATATCGATGGTTACTTTGGCCATGTTCTTATATAAACAGATGAAGACAGCTGACAACATTAGCCACTTCACCTGTCATCTTGTTTTTCTAGGGCACTTGCTTCCCTGAAAATTACTTATGTTTGATCTATTAATCCATGGCAACCACTTAACACAGCTGCACCAAGTGTCTCCAGGATGGTCAGTTGTTTATTCTCCTTTATACTGTTCTATTTTGGGAGTGGTGTGGACTTTTAACTCTGTTCAGTTGAGCTCTTTCCTCCCTCAAGTTACCAATGGTGGCTTGTAAAAGAGTTGGCCACTTGTCCTTGATCTTTAGAAGAAAAAATAAATAAATTCTGCTTCTTTACCCAAACTGCATCATTCCTCATCTTTAAATTCTAAAAGATTAAAAATAGGAAACATTAATACCATACTGTAGCAATACATGCACTGATTTAAAAAATCCAAAAAGTACAGAAAAACAAAATATAAACACAAGACTTCACTTTCCTCTTTCTTACCCTGTCCAACTGCTCTTATAGTTCTTGAAAACATTTCTATTTTTGCTCCTGTTGGTTACCTAAATAACTCTATTATGTTTTTGCATTTATTCTTTGACCTGTCCATTTTTATCAGCTCTTTTCTTAAGCATAGCTTTTTTGGTGTATAATGTCCATACCATAAAATTCAGGTTTTTTAAGTGTGTGATAAAATACATTTTAGCAAATTTAGAGAGTAGTATAAGCACCACCACCATTTAATTTTATAACATTTTATCTCTCCAAAAAGATCCCACCTGGCCATTTGCAGTCACTCCAAATTTTAGTCTCAGACCCAGACAATCCTTATTCTTTTTCTATCTCTATAGATTGGACTATTCTGGTCATTTCACAGAAATGGAAGTGACCAGTCAATTTAAGACAATATTTATTGACTTGCTGATATGAAAGATAAAGATTTATTTTATTTATAAAACTGTCTTTCTC
The DNA here is from genome assembly GCF_027574615.1 of Eptesicus fuscus. Taxonomy (NCBI): domain Eukaryota; kingdom Metazoa; phylum Chordata; class Mammalia; order Chiroptera; family Vespertilionidae; genus Eptesicus; species Eptesicus fuscus. The sequence continues at coordinate 7,804,058 of NC_072480.1, read as the reverse complement.
CACTCCCATTTCTCCTAATTTTTGACAATTCCATATTATTTTAAAAATTCCTATGTTGGGTATTTTTCTTATTTTAAGCAACACACATGCATTTTTAATTTTTATTTTTTTTTGCTTCATCAACTCTTGTGATTCTTTTGCTTCCCTTGCCTCCATAGAAATGTCTTGTGCTTTTCATTCTTTTTCTTTTCTCTTGTTCACTGTTGACTTCTGATAGCATCTGACAGATATGCCTTTATTTTATACTAGAGGCCCGGTGCATGAAATTCATGCATGGGGGGGAGGGTGTCCCTCAGCCCAGCCTGCACCCTCTCCAATCTGGGACCCCTCGAGGGATGTCTGACTGCCCGTTTAGGCCCGATCCCACCGATCAGGCCTAAACGGGCAGTCAGGCATCCCTCTCACAATCCAGGACTGCTGGCTCCCAACTGTTCGATTGCCCCTAACCACTTCTGCCTGCCAGCCTGCTCACCCCCTAACCACTCCCCTGCCAGCCTGATTGATGCCTAACTGCTCCCATGCCAGCCTGTTTGCCCCTAACTGCCCTCCCCTGTAGGCATGGTCCCCCCCAACTGCTCTCCCCTGCAGGCCTGGTCGCCCCCAACTTCCCTCCTCTGCCAGCCTGGTCACCCCTAACTGCCCTCTCGTGCAGGCTTGATTGCCCCCAACTGCCCTCCCTTGCAGGCCTGGTCCTTCCCAACTGCCCTCCCCTGCTGGCCTGATTGCCCAAAACTGCCCTCCCTTGCAGGCCTGGTCCCTCCCAACTGCCCTCCCATGCTGGCCATCTTGTGGTGGCCATCTTGTATCCACATGAGGGCAGCCATCTTGTGTGTTGGAGTGATGGTCAATTTGCACATTACTCTTTTACTAGATAGGATTATTAAGGCTGATAATATTTTATTTTTTATTCTGCAACTATAATTAAGTCTTCAGTGTCTACAGGTTGATTCCAAAAGAGAAAGCTAAGAGTAACCTTTATGAGTTTGTAAATATGGCTCCATGCAGATCTGAGTCAATTGCTGGGATATTTCCTTCCCTTCGTGTCCAATGCAGCACTGTGGCAGTGCTCCAAGGGGTTGTTGCTCATGTCAGAGGTGGAAGACCCCCTTTCGGTATCCTTCATAAAATGCTCAAAATCTCACCCCAGTGTAATAAATGTCATACTTGAGCCATTGCTTTATACCATTTCAGTTTTCCCTTAGAAATTTAAATTATGTTTTACCCTTCTTGTTGGAAAAGGAATAATACACCTTCACCATATCCAAAAATTTATATGCCTATCACACTAACTACATGAAGTCCTCCTTTTCTCAGAATCTTTAATTGTTCTAACTTTAAGTGGGATTTCTCTGGGTCCAATGCATGAGCTGTCATGAGTATTTTGTTTGCTATGTCCCTGAATCCTAAGTTAACCTCCATAATGTGCTCTTTCTTGGTTTTCTCCTTCACTTGACTGGAATGTATTCTCTAATAAATTCCTGGGGGAAAATAAGATGTGTGAGAAGTGAACTTCCCAATATCACAAAAAATGTATTTCTTTCTCTTTCACAGTTTATTGCTTGTCTGAGCCTATTACTGAACTTGCAAAATCATTTTTCCTCTGAATTTGAAGGCATTGCTTCAGTGTTTTCTAACATACTGTGTTGCTGATGAGAACATATCTGATGCCAGCTGAATTCTTACTCCTTAATTGATGGTCTGTTTTTTCTCTTTGAAATATTTTTAGATTTTTCTACTTATTGTTACTGTTCTGAAACTTCACAAACACAAGTCTTGGGCCTTTTACTTTCTTTTATCCTGTTTGGAATTCAATAGTCCCATTCAATCTAAAGACAACATTTCAGTTCTGAAAATGTTTTGTCCTCATACTTTAAAAAATTATTTCCCTCTCTTCATTATTTCTTTTTAGAACTCCTGCTAGTCAGATGTTGAACCTCCTAGATTGCCTTTTTCTCTTAGTTCTTTTAAGATATTTTCTCATCTCACTTACTCTTTATACACACACCCCTTTGTGTACTTGTTATTTATATCAACTTTGAAATTCTTTCTTTTGAAAAATATTATTTTGCAATCATATTTTTCATTTCCAAATGTTTTTTGGTTATCTTTCTTTTTCAATTCATTCTGTACTTACATTTTAAAGTAAAAAATGCTTGAAACAGGAAAAATATTTTAATTTTTTCTTCTTAAATCTCTAATAATTCACTTAAACTTTCCTTTAACATTCTCTTCTGTTCCCTGACCACCACCACCCCGCCCCCAACCCCGCCTTTTAGACTCACTTGCTCTATTTTCTTTGACTGTTTTAGACTTTAACTTTCCTTATACAGTAATTCTTATTCACTGAATGCATGTGTGAATGAATGAATGAAGTGGATTATTCTCACTAGCTAGTGTGGGATTGCCTGGCTGTTGTTTAAATAGGTCCACTTTTCTTTCAAGACACTCGCTTGAATGGGAAGTTTGACTGGAGCTCATGTTCGTGATAGGGTTTTGTTCAGGGAATTGCTACTTAAAGTGTGCTCAGGAGATTGGTACTGGTCTGCAAACCATTTATTACTGGTCCACAATGAGATAAATAAGGAAGTTTGGAATACTCATGTAGATACTTTTGTAAAATTTTTACACATTGCTGAGAAACCCAAGATGGCATGCTTAATGTCAGCAAATATGGTTTTACATCTAAATTTTGTATAGAAGTATAGTTTGATGATTCAGCTACAATGACAGGAAAATATTTTAGCCACATTGAGGAGACTGTGACAGAATGTAGATCATGTACTACTTAGTTCATGGAGACTTTGTTTCTTTAAAAAAATCAGCCCAACTAAATTGTGCCTTGAGGTAAAATTTGAATTATGTAAAGGCAATGTGTTATATTTAAGATTATTTTATTTATATTAGTGATAATATGGAAGTTGGTTATGAACAACTATTACTGCTTGCCGAGATATGGTTATAGAGTTGAAAATTATGTTAAAAATGTTTGCAATAAATAATGAACTCTTAGTCTTTCTGCAAGATATGAAACAATTGTAGTCTCCATATATAAAAGATATGAATTGGCAATCAGTCTTGCTAATTTTTCAATATCTTTGATAATTTAAAAATGATCACCAGACTTTTATGCAAGGAAGGAAACTAACATGATTTCAATGTCACTTAATATTAAAGAATGAAAATGATATTTAGATTCTTGGAAGAACAGAGTTTATATAGAAATGTAAAAAGTTTATTGTGAAATGTACCATACCTTATTGTCAATGACGTTGAAGATATTGATATGGCAGATCTGTTAAAATGTATCATCAAATACCTTAAAATTTGATACAAGATTATGAATTTTGTTTTCTACAAAAAGAAAACTGCACATAGGAAATTCATAGATCCAGAATCTATTTCTTTCATCAAAGAATTTAAGTTTAACTAAAATTTAAAAATACATGATTAAAACTGGCTACTAGTGAATGGTGGAATATACATTTTGAAAATACAGCATCATCTTATTTTGAATTAAAGTTAAAAATAAATATTCTGACCTTATTAAATTTCTTTAAAATCTGTTCTTATACTTCCATCAACATATTTCTGTGAAGCCAGTTTTGTACTGCACAGGTTATTAAAATGAAACAGAAACAAGTGATATCAGTGAAAATGGTAGAGCAAGGACCCCCCAAGGTTTGCCCCTTTATAAAGGCAATAAAAAAATCTAAACATATCAGATTTTTTTTCAGATCTCTTAAAATTAACCAAATGATTACAGTAACTCAGGGAGCATTTATTTGAGAACAATATGTGACTCTTAGTAAAAATAGTAATCTTTGTGGGATTTTAATTTACTCTAGTCCCACCTCCCATTCTCTAACTCCATAGTAGACCAGAAAAAGAATAACAGCCAAATTCCAGATACCGAGAGATAAGAACAGAGCTGGAGCTCTTTTAACGTCTCATTCCAAAAAAATTGATATCATTTGACCTGCCTGGTGGTTCCTTGGAAGACTCTAATCCAATGGCTCACCTTGATTTGAGCAGACTGTAATCACACCAAGTGCTAAAAGCCTCTCCCAGTGGTGAGGAGGCATTTGTTGAAACCAAATCTTTTAGCTATGAGGCTGCTTGGGGTGGATAACAGTTGAGAAGAACAATAGACTAACCAAAAGCTTAAATGGAGAAACTGAGAAATAAGATGTCCATAGAGATTTTGAAAAGCTCTGACACATTCCCAAGAATCTGAAAGGTCATGGGCATGTGTAGATTGTAGGCTTGCATCAAAAAGCCTAAGTTCTCACCTATAACTGACCTTGAGGCTCTGCACAAACAGGAAGTGAAGACTAAGGCAGAGTTGTAAACTGTTTGGCAGACAGTTAAAGGGATAACCCAACATGCAATAGAGGCCCCTGGCAAAAATTTAGAGTTTTGTTGGCTTTGGTTGTTTAAGGAAATCTCTCTCAGCATGGTTCAACATTCAAAATCAATCACTGTATTGCACCACATTAGTAGAATAAACAAACAAACAAACAAAAAAGAAACCCACACAATCATCTCAGTGGATTCAGAAAAAGCATTTGACAAAATCACACACTTTCATGATTAAAAATACTTAACAAACTAGGAATTGAAGGGAACTTCCTCAACCTGATAAAGGGCATTTATAAAAATCCACACTGACATCACATGTACTGTAAGGTGAAAGACGGAAAGCTTTTCCACTAAGTTCAGGAACAAGACACTGTACTAGAAGTGCTAACCAGGGCAATTAGGAAAGAAAATGAAATAAAAGGTTGGAAACAAAGAAAGAAAATGATCTCTTTTTGCAGATGACAGATCTTATATATAGAAAGCCCTAAAGAATCCACACACAAAAATATATTAGAGCTAATAAATTAGTTTAGCAAATATGTAGGCAATAAGACCAAAAAAGAAAAATCAGTTGTATTTTACACTAACAATAAACAGCCCAAAAATGAAATTATAAGAAAACAATTCAAATTAAAATAGAATAACAAAAGAATAAAATACTTAAGAATAAATTTAACAAAAGAAGTGTAAGATTTGTGTATTGAAAACTACAAAACATTGTTGAAAAAAATTAAAGACCAAAATAAACTCAAAAACATCTTCTGTTCATGGATTAAAAGGCTTAATATTGTCAAGATGGGATGATCACTTAAATTAATCTATAGTTTCAATGCAATCACTGTCAAAATCTCTGCTGCTGTTTTTGTAGAAGTTGACGAGCTGATCCTAAGATTCATATAGAAATGCAGGGGACATAAAATAGCCAAAACAATAAAATAAAATAAAACATCAAAGTTAGTTATTCACATTTCTCAATTTTAAAATGTACTACAAAGTTGCGCTAATCAAGACAGTGTGGTACTGAAATAAGACTAGACAAACAAACAATGGAATAGAATTGAGAGTCCAAAAATAAACCCATTGCTCTATGGTCAATTAACTTTTGACATAATGTGCCAAGACTATTTAATGAAGAAAAAATAGTATTTTGACAAATGATATTGGAACAACTGAATAGCCGCCACATGCAAAAGAATGAATGTGGAGAGAACCAAGATGGTGGCATAGGTAAATGCCTATACTTGCTGCCTCCCACAACCACATCAAAATTACAACTAAAATACAGAACAACCATCATCCAGAACCACCAGGAATCCGGCTGAGTCGAAATACTACAACGAGAGAGGTAAAGAAGAAAGCACACTGAAACTGGTAGGAGGTGCGGAGGCATGGAACGGGCTGGTCTGGCACCCCGGTGTATCACTTTTTTAATTGGGAGGGAGATCACTTCTGCGGAGGCTGCCTGGAGGAGCAAGGGATCCCAGACCCCCAGCCCGGGGTCCCAGAGCTGGGGAAAGAAGTCCCTATGGACAGTAAGAACTACGGACTGTAAAAACCAGAGCTTATTAGGACTGAGTGACACACAGGCTGCTGGAGACCCAGCTGCTTCTTTTAAAAGTCCGGCACCACAAACTGAATTTACAAGCTCCCACTTCCTCTGAGCTCCAGTGCTGGGCGAGGCTCTGGGGGACCTAGACACATACAGGGAGAAACTGGACTGTCTGGCATCAGGGCAGGAATTCAGGGGCAGCTTTCGTCCAGACGGAGGTGCTCACAGCAGTCATTGTTCCTGTGCTGGGACCTCCCCAGTGCAGGACTGACTGGCAGCCATTTTTGTTTGCTCTGCCCTGGTGATTCCATGAGACTTCTCCCTACCCAATTTACAACCCCACCCAAGCTGTGTGCAGCAGCTTTTGCATATGAATGGTATGTCCTTTCTCAGCCTAAAACTCTGTCAAACAAGCTGCAGCTGGGTCAGGGAGCCCTAAACTTATCAATAAAAGGCCCAAAATCTGGCACCAGCACCAGCCTGACTTGCTTCACAGCTGGGCCTCGTCTGGGCACTTTCAAACCAAATACAAACAGGAGGAATCTGGAGGTCTCTCCATAGCTCCTACTGTGTGGTCCCAGGCAGTGGCTGACTTTGCACCTCCCTGGAAACCCAACAGTCAGTATACTCAGTGGTCAGTGTGAGACCATACGAGAATACAGCTCTTCACATCCATAAGTGACACACTCAAGGGGCAGACTCAGTGAGCACCAAAGCCCCACTGAAGCAAGTCCTGCTCCATATGGGTGTCTCCTACACAGCAGCTCTCCCATTGTAGACACAACTAGTCCTCACAGCCAATTGGCCTGGAGGTCAATCCCTCCCAGTGATACCAACAACAATCAAGGCTTAACTACAACAAGACTGTGCACACAGCCCACAAAGGGCTGCACCAATAGTGTCCACCTCAGGTAACTGAGGAGGCTGAACCACTGAGCCCTATAGGACACCTACTACATAAGGCCATTCTATAAACTCAAGGAGACTTAGCAGCTACCCAGTACATAGAAACAAACACAGGAAAGCAGCCAAAAGGTGGAGACAAAGAAACATGCCACAAATGAAAGAAATGCAAGAAAGAAAACTACTAGATATAGAGTTCAAAACCACAGTTATAAGGTTCAAGAATCTTCTAGAATCCTCTAAGGAACTTAGTGAGACTTTCAAGGATCTGAGTGAGAATGCCAAAGAAATGAAAAAGGAACAGTCAGAAATTAAGCATACACTGTCTGAAATAAAGAATAATATACAGCCCTAGCCAGTTTGGCTCAGTGGATAGACCATTGGCCTGTGGACTGAAGGGTCCCAGGTTCGATTCTGGTCAAGGGCATATGCCCAGGTTGCAGGCTAGATCCCCAGTAGGGGTTGTGCAAGAGGCAGACAATCAATGATTCTCATCATTGATGTTTCTATCTCTCTCTTCCTCTCCCTTCCTCTCTGAAATCAATAAAAATATATATTTTTTTAAAAAGAATAAGGGGGAGAAACCAAGATGGTGACATAGGTAAACACCTAAACTGCTGCCTCGCACAACAACTTCAAAACTACAACTAAAAGACAAAACGGACATCATCCAGAAGCACAGGAAGGCTGGCTGAGTGAAAAATCTACAACTAGAAGGAAAGAGAAAAGCACACTGAGACTCAGAGGAGCTGCGGAAATAAAGGCCGAGCTACAGAGGTGCGCGTGCAGAGAGGTCTGGCAACTGAGTACGTGGCTGTCTTTTTCAAGCAGGAGGGAGACAAAAGCTCCTGACTGCTCTGAACTTCAGTTCCAGGTGAGACTCTGGGGACCCAGACTCATACGGGGAGAAACTGGACTGTCTGGCAGCAGGCAGAACTTGAGGGCGGCTTTCTCTCAGAGGTGCTTGCAGCGATTACCAAGGAACACTGAGATCTGGGGGCCTCTTAGGGCAGGGCTGACAGGAAGCCATTGCTGTTTGCTCTGCCCTGAGACTCCACCCCACCCTAGCTGTGTGTAGAGGCTTTTGCATATGAATGGCCTGGTCCTTTGAAGTCTAAACTTACCTAACAAACTACAGCTGAGTCAGTGAGACCCAGAACATCCAAAAGAAGGCCCAAGGCCCACAGAAGCTTTCATTGCTTCACAGCTGGGCCTCATCTGGGCACCTTCAAAACCCAAACAAAGAAGAGGAATCTGCAGATCTCTCTGTAGCTCCTGCTGGGTCGCCTCAGGCAGAGGCTAAATTAGCACCTCCTTGGAGATGCAAGAGCCAGTGTACCCAGGGGTCAGAGTAGAACCACCCAGATTACAACTCCTCAGATCCATAAAGGACACACTCAGGGGGCAGACTCAGTGAGCACCAAAGCCTCACTGAAGCAAGTCTTGCCTCATAAGGGTGTCTCCAACACAGAAGTTCTCACATCATAGACACAACTGATCCTCACAGCCAATTGCCCTGGAGGTCAATTCCTCCCAGTGATACCAACAACAATCAAGGCTTAACTACAACAAGACTGTGCATACAGCCCACAAAGGGGTGCACCAAGAGTGTCCACCTCAGGTAACTGGGGAGGCTGAGCCACTGGGCCCTATAGGACACCTAGCACACAAAGCCACTCTATCAACACAAGGAAGCAGCCAAAATGCGGAGACAAAGAAACAGGTCACAAATGAAAGAAATGGAGGAAAGCAAATGACTGGATATAGAGTTCAAAACCACGGTTTTAAGGTTTTTCAAGAATTTTCTAGAGAAGGCCGATAATTTAGCAAGACCCTCGAGGATATGAAAAAGGACCAATTAGAAATTAAGCATACACTGACTGAAATAAAAAATAATATACAGAGACCCAACAGCAGACTAGAGCAGTGATGGGCAACCTTTTGAGCTTGGTGTGTCAAACTTCGCCAAAAAACTGAGCATAACTCGGGTAGTGTGTCACTTTGAGGAAAAATCATTATTTCGCAAATGTTTCATCCTCGGCATTCGGCCGCCTCAGCGGCCGCGTGTCATCAAAAATGGCTACGCGTGTCAGTGCTGACACGCGTGTCATAGGTTCGCCATCACTGGACTATAGGATCACAAGAATCAAGTCAAAGATTTGAAATACAAAGAAGCAAAAAACACTCAACCGGGAAAGCAAAACGAAAAAAGAATCCAAAAATATGAAGATAGTGTAAGAAGCCTCTGGGACAACTTCAAGCGTACCAACATCCAAATTATGGGGGTGCCAGAAGAAGAGAGAGAGCAAGATACTGAAAACCTATTTGAAGAAATAATGACAGAAAACTACCCCTACCTGGTGAAAGAAATAAAATTACAAGTCCAGGAAGCTCAGAGAACGCCAAACAAGAGGAATCCAAACAGGATCACACCAAGACACATCATAATTAAAATGCCAAGAGCAAAAGACAAAGAGAGAATATTAAAAGCAGCAAGAGAAAAACAGTTAGTTACCTACAAGGGAGTGTCCATACAACTGTCAGCAGATTTCTCAACAGAAACTATGCAGGCCAGAAGGGAGTGGCAAGAAATATACAAAGTGATGAACAGCAAGGATCTACAACCAAGATTACTCTACCCAGAAAAGCTATCATTCAGAATTGATGGCCAGATAAAGAGCTTCACAGATAAGAAAAAGCTTAAGGAGTTCATCACCACCAAACCAGTATTATATGAAATGCTGAAAGGTATTCTTTAAGAAGAGGAAGAAAAAGAAAAAGGTAAAGATAAAAATTATGAACAACAAATACATATCTATCAACAAGTGAATCTAAAAATCAAATGAATAAAAAAATCTGATGAATAGAATAAACTGGTGAATGGAATAGAATCAGGGGCATGGAAATGGAACAGACTGACAATTCTCAGAGGGAAGGGGAGGTGGGTGGTGGTGTGGGAAGAGATTAGACAAAGACCTTATATGCATGTATGCGTTACCTATGGATACAGACAATAGGGTGGCAAGGGCCTGGGGTGGGGTGGGAACCAGGTGGAGGGAAGCTATGGGGAGGAAAAGATGGACATCTGTAATAATCTCAACAATAAAGATTAATTTTTTTTAAAAGAATGAATGTAGACCTCCTACCTTACACTGTATTCAAACATTAACTCAAAATGCATAAAATAGCTAAATTGAAGAGCAAAAACTATAAAAATTTTACAAGAAAATGTATGTAAGTCTTCATGATTTGGGGCTAGGAAATGATTTCTTAGATATGACCCCAAATGTAACTGAAGACAAATTGCACTTCAGCAACATTGGAAACTTTTGTACATCAAAGGAAACTATCAAGAAAGAAAAAAACAACAACACCAAAACACCCACAGAATGGGAGAAAATATTTGTAAATCATGGGTCTGATCAGGGCCTAATATCCAGAATATATAAAGATCTCTACAACTCAATGTTAAAAAAAGCAGATAACCCAGTTTAAAAATAGGCAAATTATTTGAATAGATATTTTATCAAAAAAGACATACAAATGGTCAAAAGCACATAAAAAGATGCTCAATATCATTAGTCATTAGAAAAATGCAAATCAAAGCCACAATGAGATACCATTTCACACACACTAGAATAGCTATAATAATAATAATTTTAAAAGGGAAATAACAAGTGTTGGTGAAAATGTGGAGAAATTAGAACTTTCATAAATTGCTAGTGGGAAACGAAAATGATTGAATCATTGTGGGAAGCAGTTGGTAGTTTCTGAAAAAGTTAAACACAAATTTACAATATAAACCAGCAATTCTATTCATAAGGATATATCCAAGAGAATTGAAACAAAACTTATATATTAATGGCTATAATAACATTGTTCATAGCAGTCAATAAGTGGAAACAACTCAACTGTCCATCAACAGATGGACAACTAAACAAATGTGGCATATCCACATAATGGAATGTTATTCAGCCATAAATGGAATGAAGTACTGATACATGTTACAACACGAATTAATCTTTAATACATTATGCTAAATGAAAGAAGCCATAATGTATTAGCCCATTTATTGAAATGTCCGTAATGGGCAAATTTATAAAGACAGGAAATAGATCAGTAGTTACCAGAGGCTGGGGGAAGAGAAATTAGGGAATGACTGCTAGTGAGTATGAAGTTTCTATTTGTAGGGATGAAAAGGTTCTGGAACTATTGCTGATGGTTGCACAACTTTGTGGATACACTAAAAACCACTGAATTGTACACTTTAAAATGGCACATTTAGGAATATGTAAATTATATCTCAAAAATTAAAGATACATGGCAACAGTTTAGGTATATATTACCCTCCATGAATAGCACTATCAATAATCCAATATGGATTAAATAAATTAAAAAGCAAAAATCAGACTCAATTTTTTACAATAAGAACTTTCAATGTTTTTATACATGGTGTTCGTCCAAAGCTTACAGTTTTTTTGCATGGGGGCAGTCACTATTTCCTTCATAACCTCTAGTTACAATTACAGAATGACAGAAACTTATTAATGTTAATAATAGTCCTCTATTTTAATTTTCTATATGCACACCTTCAACAAATGTGAACCATTTTTTTTATTCTTTTTTTTCCTATTTTAATTTGGTTCTGGTTATATTGAACAAAATGCAATCTTGTGTCTCCTGAATCTATAATAATAAAAGCGTAATATGCTAATTAGACTGGATGGCTGAACAGTGGAATGACCTTCCGGACGACCATCCATACGACCATCTGGGACCACACTATGACACCCACTGGCACCAGGCAAGCCAAGGCAGGTGCGATGCAATTGGTCAGAGTCCTGGCCATCGACCCATGATCACCCTGTAGAGAGAGGCCCAGGCCACCAGCTGGCAGGCTGCAGTAGGTGGGCGGAGCCTCCCTCTGTGAAGGAAGCCCGGGTCCTGGGTCCCGGGTGCCTGCTGGCTGCCAGAGGGAAGCCCGAGTCCCAGGTACCAGAGGGAAGCCAGTGCCGGTAGCTGGGGGAAGAAAGGCCTACTCTTGCACGATTTTGTGCATTGGGCCTCTAGTTTAATAATAAAACATTTTGGCTTGTACTTTATGTCTTTGCCTTTGCAATTTCATTTTCCTAGTAATTCATTTCTATTGTATTTTTAAGTAACAGTCTGTAATAGATTAAAAAAATTTTTTTGAAAGGGACCGTTCTTCCACCACAGATCATTTGAGGAGCCCCAGCATGACCTGGGCTGGAGTCAATCCTGGCTTCATGATGCTGGAAGGAGTACTATGTAATGAAGCACTTATGACATTACATCTTCCTAAGTAAACTGGTAGCCTGAGACCTGAGACTCTACAGACCTCCCTAGGGGAGATGAGGTCTATCTCCAGTGTCCACAATTATATTCTGGGCTCCAGCTCCCTTTGCCACCCTGTCTATCTGCTTTCTGTCCTTTGGAAATTTGTTGGAATTTCTCCTCTACTGTTAACCCTCCTCCTTGCTTACTTTGTTGTATGAGTTTATTCCACCCAGCTCCCCTCTAGTGACAGACTAAAGGAAATGTCATCCCTACAAGATGAATTTAGCCTCTGAAACACAAGAGGTCCTGCACATAGGAAGCACCCGCAACCGGAGTGCCATGCCCTTTGTGCATCACCTGCTTCCAGCTCTGCCTCAGGGTGATCACAAACCAGTACAACAACCCGTCTGGCCTCTTCTCATCTGAAAACATCTCCAGCTTCAACAACGCCTTGGAGTCAAAGACAGCCAGTGTACCAGAGAAAAATGGCAGAGCCTTACAGCAATCTCAGTCTCCAAGTGGACTTGTCATCGACAAAGAATCTGAAGTGCACAAGATGCCTCTGAGAAAACAGGAGTTAAGTGAGCCCCTGAAACAGTCCACTTCATTCTTGGTTTGGCAAGAGATCCTGGAGTCTGAGGAGGAAGGGGATCCCACAAGCCCTTGGGACTCAGAAGTGCTGAGGCTCCCGTCACCAAAGTGGCTGCGTGGATTGGAAATGCCCAGAAGATGCCCACATGTGACAAATGTGTTTGTGAAGCTGTGGGACTGTCACCACCACTCTGAGTGTTACACATGAACCGACTGTAGCACAAACCTGTAACAGAAGGGCATCAAGATGCTGGAAGAAGTACTATGTAACAAAGTATTTATGACAGACTTACAGTTTCCTAAGTATTTATGAAACCCACCTTTAATATTATTTTTAATTGTGGCAATGTTGGCCTTCCACATGCTCTGGAGGAAGTGGGGAAGGGTCTGGGAGAGGGGTGACTGACACAGCTGTCACATAGACAGATTCAATCATTCTTCATTTCTTTGCAGAAGATAAAATCTACTGTAAAAAGCATCCCCGAGAGTGGATCTCACCACCAGAAAGCTATGACGTGGTCACTGTTTTCCCCAAGTGAACCAGTAGATCTGCACCAAGCACTATTCTCCAACTATCCCCTGCTCAACTTGTTCTCTCATGCTCTGGCCTCTTCTTTTTTTTTTTTTTTTCTTTTTTTTTTTGTATTTTATTTTATTTTATTATTATTTTTTTTAATATTTTTTTATTGAGGTATTATATGTGTACATATCTTACCATTACCCCCCCACCCCATACCCACACATGCCCTCCCCCCCCCAGAGTTTTGCATCCATTGTTTATGCTTATATGCATGCATACAAGTCCTTCGTTTGATTTCATAACTCCCCCACCTCTCCCTAACTTTCCCCCTGTAATTTGAAAGTCTGCTTGATGCTTTACTGTCTCTGTATCTATCTTTTTGTTCATCACTTTATAATGATCTTTACTATCCCTAAATGAGTGAGATCATGTGGTATTTTTCTTTCATTGACTGGCTTATTTCACTTAGCATAATGTTCTCCAATTCCATCCAGGTTGCTGCAAATGATGAGAATTCCTTCTTTTTTATGGCAGCATAGTATTCCATTGTGTAGATGTACCACAGTTTTCCGATCCAGTCATCTGCTGATGGGCACCTAGGCTGTTTCCAAATCTTAGCTATTGTAAATTGTGCTGCTATGAACATAGTGGTGCATATATCCTTTCTGATTGGTGTTTCTAGTTTCTTCGGATATATTCCCAGGAGTGGGATTACTGGGTCAAATGGGAGTTCCATTTTCAGTTTTTTGAGGAAACTCCATACTGTTCTCCACAGTGGCTGCACCAGTCTGCATTCCCACCAGCAGTGCACGAGGGTTCCTTTTTCTCCGCATCCTCGCCAACACTTGTCGTTTGTTGATTTGTTGATGATAGCCATTCTGACAGGTGTGAGATGGTACCTCATTGTTGTTTTGATTTGCATCTCTCGGATAATAAGTGACTTTGAACATGTTTTCATGTGTCTCTTGGCCTTCCTTCTGTCTTCTTTTGAAAATATTCTGTTTAGGTCTGTTGCCCATTTTTTTATTGGATCATTTATCTTCCTCTTATTAAGTTGCATAAGCTGCCTGTAGATGTTGGAGATTAAACCTTTATCAGTGATAGCATTTGCAAATATGTTTTCCCATGCAGTGGGCTTTCTTGTTGTTTTGTTGATGGTTTCTTTTGCTGTAAAAAAGCTTTTTATTTTGATGTAGTCCCATTTGTTAATTTTTTCTTTAGCTTCCATTGCCCTAGGGGCAGTGTCAGTGAAGAAGTTCTTTTGGCATATGTCTGAGATTTTGTTGCCTGTGGATTCCTCTAGTATTTTTATGGTTTCCCGTCTTATGTTTAAGTCCTGTATCCATTTTGAGTTTATTTTTGTGTATGGTGTAAGTTGGTGATCTAGTTTCATTTTTTTGCATGTATCTGTCCAGTTTTCCCAACACCATTTATTGAAGAGACTGTCTTGACTCCATTGTATGTTCTTGCCTCCTTTGTCAAATATTAATTGAGCATAGTGGTTTGGGTCGATATCTGGGGTCTCTATTCTGTTCCATTGATCAATATGTCTGTTCTTGTGCCAGTACCAGGCTGTTTTGAGAACAGTGGCTTTGTAATACAGCTTGAAATCTCGTATTGAGATCCCACCTACTTTATTCTTCTTTCTCAGGATTGCTGTGGCTATTCGGGGTCTTTTTTTATTCCAGATGAATTTTTGGAGAGTTCTTTCTAGGTCTGTGAAATATGCTGTTGGTATTTTGATGGGAAGTGCATTGAATCTGTAGATTGCTTTGGGTAGTATGGACATTTTAATGATGTTGATTCTACCAATCCATGAACATGGTATGTTCTTCCATCTGTTTACGTCTTCCTCTATCTCTTTTTTCAGTGTCCTGTAGTTTTCTGCGTATAGGTCTTTTACCTCCTTAGTTAAGTTTATTCCTAGGTATCTTAATTTTTTTGGTGCGATGGTAAATGGGATTGCTTTTTTAGTCTCTCTTTCTGTAAGTTCATTATTGGTGTATAGAAAAGCCATAGATTTCTTGGCGTTAATTTTGTATCCCGCTACATTGCCGAATTCATTTATTAAGTCTATTAGTTTTTTGATGGAATCTTTTGGGTTTTTTTATGTACAATATCATGTCATCTGCAAATAAGGACAGCTTCACTTCTTCTTTTCCAATTTGGATGCCTCTTATTTCTTCTTCTTGCCTAATTGCGATAGCTAATACTTCCAGTACTATATCAAACAGGAGTGGTGAGAGTGGGCATCCCTGTCTTGTTCCTGTTCTTAGGGGAAATGGTTTTAGTTTTTGCCCATTGAGTATGATGTTTGCTGTGGGTTTGTCATATATAGCTTTTATTATGTTGAGGTATGATCCTTCTATTCCCACCTTGTTGAAAGTTTTTATCAAGAAAGGGTGTTGGATTTTGTCAAATGCTTTTTCTGCATCTATTGATATGACTATGTGATTTTTATCTCTCAGTTTGTTTATGTGATGTATCATGTTTATTGATTTGCGGATATTGTACCATCCTTGCATTCCTGGGATAAATCCTACTTGGTCATGGTCTATGATCTTTCTGATGTACTGCTGGAGCCGATTTGCTAGAATTTTGTTGAGGATTTTGGCATCTATGTTCATGAGGGATATTGGCCTGTAATTATCTTTCATTGAGTTGTCTTTATCTGGTTTTGGTATTAGGGTGATGCTGGCTTCATAGAAGGAGCCTGGGAGTGTTCCTTCCTCTTGAATTTTTTGGAATAGTCTGAGGAGGATAGGTTTTAGTTCTTCCTTGAAAGTTTGGTAAAACTCTCCTGTGAAGCAATCTGGCCCCGGGCTTTTGTTTGCCAGAAGCTTTTTGATGACTGCTTCAATTTCTTCCATAGTTACTGGCATGTTGAGCTGCTTAGATTCTTCCTGATTGAGTTTTGGAAGGTTGTATTTTTCTAGGAATATGTCGATTTCCTCTAGGTTGTCCAGTTTGTTGGAATAGAGTTGTTCGTAGTATTTTGTAACAATCCTTTGTATTTCGTCGGGGTCTGTTGTTATTTCACCTCTTTCATTTCTGATTTTGTTTATTTGGGTCCTCTCTCTTTGCTTCTTGGTGAGCCTGGCTAGAGGTTCATCAATCTTGTTTATCCTTTCAAAGAACCAGCTCTTGGTTTTGTTGATCTTTTGTATTGTTTCTTTGGTCTCTATGTCGTTTATCTCTGCTCTGATCTTTATTATTTCTTTCCTTCTGCTTACACTGGGCTTATCTTGTTGCTCTCTCTATAACTCTTTGAGTTGTTGGGTTAGGTAATTTATTACCATTGTTTCTTGTTTTTTGCAGTAGGCTTGTAGAGCTATGTACTTCCCTCTCAGGACTGCTTTCGCTGTGTCCCATAGATTTTGGATTGTTGTGTTTTCATTGTCATTTGTTGCCATGATGTTTTTTATTTCTTCCTTGATGTCTTTGGTAACCCAGTCATGGTTTAATAGCATGCTGTTTAGTCTCCAAGTGTTTGATTTCTTTGGGTTGTTTTTATTGTAGTTGATTTCCAGTTTTATGCCACTGTGATCTGAGAAGATACTTGATATGATTTCTATCTTCTTGAATTTGGAGAGACTTTGCCTATGTCCTAACATATGGTCTATCTTTGAAAATGACCCATGTGCACTTGAGAAGAATGTATATTCTGTGGCTTTGGGGTGAAATGTTCTGAAGATGTCGATTAATTCCATCTGTTCTAGTGAGTCATTTAGGATTGATGTTTCTTTGCTGATTTTTTGTTTAGAGGATTTGTCCAATGGTGATAGTGGGGTATTGAAGTCTCCTACTATGATTGTATTGCTGTCAACCTCTCCTTTGATATCTTCCTGGAGTTTTTTAATGTATCTTGGTGCTCCTGTATTGGGTGCATATATGTTTACCAGAGTTATTTCTTCTTGTTGGATTTCTCCCTTTAGTATTATGAAGTGGCCTTCATTATCTCTTGTTATGTCCTTCACTTTGAGATCTAATTTGTCAGATATAAGTATTGCTACCCCAGCTTTTTTTTCATTTCCATTTGCCTGGAAAACCTTTTTCCATCCCTTTACTCTCAGTCTGTGTGCATCCTTTTTTTTGAGGTGGGTTTCCTGTAGACAGCAGATATCTGGGTTTTGTTTTCTTATCCAGTCTGTTACCCTGTGTCTTTTGATTGGGGCATTCAATCCATTTACATTTAAAGTTATTATTGATAGGTACTTATTTGACGCCATTTTTATTCTATACCCCTGTGTTCCTTCTTTGCTTCCTATTTCTTTCTCTCTTTTTTTTTTTTTTTTTACAGCAGACCCTTTAGCATTTCTTTCATTGCTGGTTTGGTGGTGATAAACTCCCTTAGTCCTTTTTTGTCTGTGAAGCTCCTGATTTCACCTTCAATTTTGATTGATAGCCTTGCTGGGTACAGTATTCTTGGATTTAGACCCTTCCTTTGCATGACTTGGTATATTTCATTCCATTCCCTTCTGGCCTGATGCGTTTCTGTTGAGAAATCAGTTGCTAGTCTGATGGGGGTTCCTTTGTATGTAACTGTCTGTCTCTCTCTGGCCGCTTTTAAGATTCTTACTCTGTCGTTGGTGTTTGCCAACTTAATTATAATGTGCCTTGGCGTCGGTCTTTTGGGGTTCATTTTGCTTGGAACTCTGTGAGCTTCTTGGATTTGTGTGGGTTTTTTCTTCCCTATATCAGGGAAGTTTTCTGTTATTATTTCTTCAAACACGTTTTCTATTCCTTGCTCAGTTTCCTTTCCTTCTGGCACCCCTATTATCCTGATGTTGTTTTGTTTTGTGTTTTCCCGAAGTTCCCTTAGGCTCTCCTCAATCTTTCTAATTTTTGTTTCTAGAAGCTGTTGTAATTGGGTATTTTTTTCCATCTTGTCTTCTAGCTCACTTATGCGGTCCTCTGCTTCGTCTAGTCTACTCTTGATGCTTTCTATTGAGTTCTTTACAGCAGCGATGTCATTTTTCATTTCTTCTTGGTTCTTCTTCATTTCTTCTTGGTTCTTACTCATATTGTCGAATTTGTCTTCCATCCTTTTCAGCCACTTTATGACCATTTCTCTGAATTCTTTCTCTGATAGGTTGTTTGCCTCTAAATCGTTTACTTCCTTTTCTGGTGATGCCTGCTTCTCTTTCCGGGGGCTATTTCTTTGTCTCCTCATGGTCTCTCTTCTCCGGATGTCTGGTTATATAGATTTCTCTCTCTGGCGTTGATTTAAAGGTATAAAATACAACACAAGCAGGCACAACAGACAAGGCACTGAACAGAATTGTATTCACGATATTAATAATCTCCAATAAAAGTAACCACCAGAGAAAGACAAATTAGGGAATAGGAGTGGAAGAGGGAGAGTAAAAAGAAAGAACAACAACAAAAAAACAAAGAGTGTGAATCTGAACTTGGGAAAAGAGCAGAAAGAAAGAAAAGAAAAAGAAAAAAAAGAAAAGAAAAAAAAAGTAAGAGAGACAAGAACGATACTAAGAGATAAATGGGGAACAAACTATATATATGGGGAGTAAACTCCACTAGAACAACCACTATTCCCAGCAAATTCCAGCAACATGAGCCTGGAGATTAATACAAACTGCAACACCGGCTAATATCAAGTGAGGCAAGGGAAAACAAAAGTAAAAAACAAACAAAAATAAAGCAAACAAAAGAACCAACCAAACCAACAAAAAGAATAATCAAAACAATCTCATAAAAAAGCATAAAAATTCAATCTAATCAACATTCAAGCAAACAACAACAAAAGGCCAGAGAGAAAAATAATTTTTTTAAGGTAGCGTAGAGAGAGGTTTGTATGGATTTGGAGCAGGGGGTTGGGAATTAGATATATAAGTAGGGTGAAGTTTTAGCAGAGAGTAAACTGAAAAAGTAGGGAAAATCTAAAGCCAGAAAGGGTTAAGATAAACTGGGGACCAAAAGGGGAAAGGTTAGGAGGAGAGTGATGGCATAATGTTAGCTTTGAGATAGGGTAAAACGATTGTAAGGGAAAGATGCAAATCAAATGTAGGACACTAATCCAAAAATAAAAGAAAGAGAAAATCAAATGACATTAAAAAAAAAAAAGTAAAATAATATTAATAATAGTGCTGATTGAAAATAAAAATGTAATAATTAAAAAGGTGAAAATCGAGTGAGGAAAAAGAAAAAAATTTAGTTTCTTAAGTAAAAGATGCAAAAAATGAAAATAAAAAATATGAGAATAAAAAATTTAAAAAATTGAAAAAAGAATTGAAAATTAAAAAATAGGAAGACTAAAATGTGCAGTAGCCACTGTCATTCACTTCCTCTATTATTCTGTTTGGTACGCCTTTTTCCCAGTCTGGGCGGTATTTCAGTTCAGCTTCATTCCAGGGCTCCTCAGTGTTGGAAGCCAGTCCTGCTTTTTAAGCCAGCCGTGTCTTAATTTCTGGTATTTATTTTTGATTACACCAGAGACAATTAGCGTTTCAGCCCCTGGGTGGCGGTGTTTCTGATTTGACTTCCGGGCCTCTCTAGCTCTTTTTTTTTTTTTCCCCCTCTATGGCACTCACTACTGGTTTGTGGATGTGTGTGCCTCAGAGCTTGTGGAGGTGTGCGCCTCAGAGCTGCCTCTCTGATGGTCACACGCAGCTCTGGTCCCCAGGTTCCGAAAAAACACCTTCCCCCTGCAGTCTTTCAGGGCCCCTCCACCTGGGTTTTTCTATGTATTGGGCTCAGCAATCAGAGTCGGAAAGAGCCCAAGTGTGCGGAGAGTGGGTCTGTGCGCCAGACTGAGGATACTGCACTCCTTTGAAAATTCTTAGTCTGACCCTCCTCATCAGATTAAAATGAGTTGCTTTCAAGAGGTCACTTCTGTTAACAGCTCAGAAGACCCCCCTCCTCATTCACGGATCACGGCAGTTCCAACTGCCGCCGATTTTTCTAGGCACAGACCTCCCGGCTCCTGCAGGTCCTGAGGCTGCCGCGCTTCCCTCATCCAGCGCTTCCCTCACCCACCGCGGGGATTAGAAACTGCACCTTATTTCAGGCGAAATCTGACCTTTCCATGGTGCAGTGAAGAGTTTCTTTGAATCCGAATGTTTGCGCTGATATGGGACCGGTGGTCTGGTGATCGCAGCAGTTCAGTGTTTGCAGTTGTCGCAGAAAGTCAGGTTTCCAATAAAATCCTCCTTTCCTTGCAAGATGGCGAGGCGCCCGGTGAGCAGGGGAAGATATTTTTGGCCTCTTCTTTTGAAGTTCTTGCTTACTTTGGTTTTATCCCTGCTCATTAGAAGTCTCATCCGCCTGTGTTTGCTAACTGACTCGCACTGTTGTGTGATGCGTTGATCATAAATGGAAGATTGTTTTGTTCAGTGCCCCTTTACCAGCGTCACTGTCTCTTCTCTGCACCTCAGTTTTCTCTGCTACAAATGGACAGCAGCCAAATTTGAACTAAATTTGAACAAATTTAATATGTTTGACATTGATTTTGTTTCACTCAATAAATTTATAGACTCTAAAGAAAAGACTAGAGAGAAACCAAGATGGCGGCATAAGGTAAACACCTAACTGCTGCCTACCACAACAATTTTGAAACTACAACTGGAAAACAGAGCGCACACCGTCCAGAACCACCAGAAAGCTGGCAGAGTGGAAAACCTACAACTAGAGAAAAACAGAGAGGGGGACGCTGAGCCTCAGGAGCTGTGGAGGTGCGGAGATCTGTGAGCGCGGAAAGGGCAGGCGGCTGAACACGCGGCAGGCTTGCTTGCAGCGCGCGCGGAGAGGGAGGGCAGCAGACGCTGCGTGGCTAGCTTTCTCATTTGGGAGAAAAGCAGGGCCGCCCGACTGCACTGAGGTCCAGCTGCGGTCGGGGAGAAACTGGGCTGTTTGGCAGCGGACGAGGCTTGAGAGCAGCCTTATCTCAGAGGCGCGCAGCCATTGATTCGGGCACGGAGGAACCGGCCCTCTTAGGGCAGCGCAGACGGAAACCAAGTTTGTCTGCGCCACCCTGAGACTCTGCCCCATCCAAGCTGAGCACAGCCCTCCCAGTGACTGCATTTCTCGTTCAGGAGAAAAACAAAGCCCCAACTGGGGAGAAACTGGTCTGTTAGGCAGCGGGAGAGGCTCGAAAGCTGCCTTCTCTCAGAGGCGTGCAGCCATTAATTTGGGCACGGAGAAACCGCCCCTCTTAGGGCGGAGCAGACGGGAAAACAAAGCTTGTCTGCGCCACCCTGAGACTCCGCCCCATCCAAGCTGAGCACAGAAGCTCTCCCAGCGGAGACACTGCTGATCCTCACAGCCAACTGGCTTGGAGATCAATTCCTGCCAGTGATACCAACAATCCCAACCACTCTGAACTCGTTTCTGGGGACACGCTGGGGACCCAGACGCCTACGGGAGGGACTCTCGGCCGATCGGAGAGTGAGAGTGACTTTTCTGTTGGTGTGGACGACACCAGATTTCAACCTCATAAGGGACACATTCAAGAGGCAGACTCAGTGAGCACCAAAGCCCTACTGTGTCTCCAGCACAGCAATTCTTCCGTTATATAGACAGCAGGCCCTCACAGCCAATTGGACTGGAGGTCAATTCCTCCCAGTGTACCAACAGCAATCAGGGCTTTTAACTACACCAAGACTTTCCACTCAGCCCACAAAGGGGAGTACCAAGAGCGACCACCTAGGGTGATTGGGGAAGCTGAGCTACCGGCCCCTATAGGTCACCAACCACACAAAGCCACTCCATCAACACAGGGAGGCAGCCAAAATGTGGAGACATCGAAGTATGTCACAAGTAGGAGAAATAGATGAAAGCCAACTAATGGACGACACAGTGTTCAGAACCATAGTTATAAGGTTACTCAAGAATCTTCTAAAAACCGCTGAGAAACTTGAAGAGACCTTCAAGGACCTTAATGAGAATACCAAAAAAATGGAAAAGGACCAGTCAGAAATTATGCATACACTGTCTGAAATAAAGAATATACAGAGCAGACCACCGCACCCGAAGAGTCAAACCAAAGAGCTGGAATATGAGGAAGAAAAAAACACCCAACCAGAGAGGCAGAAAGAAAGAAGAATCCAAAAGTGTGAGGATAGCATAAGGAGCCTCCAGGATGGCTTTAAGCATACCAATATCCGAATTTTTGGGGTGCCAGAAGAGAGAGAGCAAGATACTGAAAACCTATTTGAAGAAATAATGACAGAAAACTTCCCCCACCTGGTGAAAGAAATGGACTTACAAGTTCAGGAAGCGCACAGAACTCCAAACAAGAGGAATCCAAAGAGGACCACACCAAGACACATCATAATTAAAATGCCAAGGGCAAAAGACAAAGAGAGAATCTTACAAGCAGCAAGAGAAAAACAGTTAGTTACCTACAAGGGAGCACCCATACGACTGTCAGCTGATTTCTCAACAGAAACTATGCCGGCCAGACGGGAATGGCAAGAAATATTCAAAGTGATGAATAACAAGAACCTACAACCAAGACTACTCTACCCAGCAAAGTTATCATTCAGAATTGAAGGGAAGATAAAGAGCTTCACAGATAAGAAAAAGCTAAAGGAGTTCATCACCACCAAACCAGTATTATATGAAATGCTGAAAGGTATTCTTTAAAAAGAGGAAAAAGAAGAAAAAAGTAAAGATAAAAATTATGAACAACAAATATCAACAAGTGATTCTAAAAATCAAGTGAATTAAAAATCTGAGGAACAGAATAAACTGGTGAACATAATAGAATCAGAGGCATAGAATGGGAGTGGATTGATAATTCTCAGGGGGAAAGGGGTGTCTGTGTGGGGGGTATGGGAAGAGACTGGACAAAAATCATACACCTATGGATAAGGACAATGGGGGGGAGGGAACCGGGTGATGGGGAGATATGGGGGGAAAAAAGGAGAAACAATTGTAATAATCTGAACAATAAAGATTTATTTTAAAAAAAAGAAAAAAAAAAGAAAAGACTAATGAAGTTGAACATTATTTTTCCACTGACTGCTTATGCTTAGGTTTATTTATTTATTTATTTATTTATCATTATTGTTGAAAGTATTACATATGTCTCCTTTTTCCCCCCATTGACCCCCTCCAGCCTGCCCCGGCCCCAGGCCTTCACCTCCCCATTGTCTGTGCATACATGGTAGATTGCCCTCCCCCTCCCCTTTCCTCCGAGATTCCACACACTGTTCCATGCTTCCATGTCTCTGGATCCATTCTGGTCATCAGTTTATTTGGTTAATTAGATTCCACATATGAGTGAGATCATGTGATACTTGTCTTGCTCTGACTGGCTTATTTCACTTAGCATGATACTTCCCAGGTCGCTCCATGCTGTCTCAAAAGGTAAGAGATTCTTCTTTTTTACTGCTGCATAGTATTCCATGGTGTAAATGTACCACAGCTTTTTTATCCACTTATCTACTGATGGGCACTTGGGCTGTTTCCAGATCTTAGCTAACGTAAATTGTGCTGCTATGAACATAGGAATGCATACATTCTTTCTGATTGATGTTTTGGGGTTTCTTAGGATATATTTCTAGAAGTGCGATCACTAGGTCAAATGTCAGTTCCATATTTAATTTTTTGAGGAAATTCCATACTGTTTTCCATAGTGGCTGCACCAGTCTGCATTCCCACCAGCAGTGTACTAGGGTTCCCTTTTCTCCACATATTCGCCAGCACTTGTCATTTGTTGATTTGTTGATGATTATGCTTAGGTTTAATACAAATATGTACATAAATACACATTTATAGAGTGTTTGGTCATTACTTGTTTTATAAAATTGGATTTTAATTAATCTTTCTGTGAATCTTGATTTTATTCACTCAATAAAAGTGTTTAGAATTCCTGAATCAATTGGAAAAATCTGGGATTATTTATTTTGTAGATTTATTTATTCATTTTTTCCTGTATGTTTTAGTACAGTCCATCTAGATTGTGAATTATGTATTACTGGGTAATTTAAAGTAACCCACCTCCAAAGCCACCTAACACTAGAATAGTGTTTTTCAAACCTAACTGCATACTTAAATTACCTGAAGAGCTTTCAAAAATCCCAACCCCAGGCTACATTCCTAATGAATGAAATCAGAATCCCTGGGTTGGGACACAGATAAAAGAAAATTAAATGGAAGATTCAATGGTTTATAAAGTTTGTGTTAGGCCTAATATTTTCTGATTTTTGTCCATAATTGGTCCAATTGTAAATATTGATGCATCTATAATCTGCTTGCTACTGGCTAACTGATGGAATCCAACAGGCATATCAATGACAATAGTACCAAAAGCTAGTTCCTCAGCCTTTATCTTACTTTTAATCTTACACCAGACTAGAAAGGTCAAGCAGGAAATACAATAACTATTTTAAAAGCAGAGCAATCTGAAACTTTGGAAGGTGAAGTGTCACACCTCTTAACTCCTATCATTTTATTATTTCAATCAACAATAGAGTCTAAAGACCGAACAATAGAACGATGGTGAATATACAAGAAAAGAAATAGGAGCTCATTAACTAATCAGGCCTTATTTCCAAAGAGTAAATATGATTTTGCTGCCTATTTAAAACCCTTCAATGGATTCTTTATGCCTAAAAGGAAAAAACCCAAATTCTTTTGAGTGGCATGAGAGGTCCTTTGTGTGGCACAAGCTCTGGCCCCTCATTACCTCTCCAGCTGTGTTCCTCCAAAGGGCCCTCATGCTCCCTACTCTCAGCCACGCAGAATGTTTTACAATTCTTCAAAGCCTCTGGCTTTTTCTGCGCCCGTGCCTTGGATCAAGTGATTTGCTTTTTCTGAAAGGTCCATCTTCTAAGCCCTCTTTCCCTTTTTTCCTCCAACTCTGTTGACTAATTTACCTTTAAAGACTGATTCAGTTCAAAGGCCACCCCTTCTGAGACCTTCCCTCCTTCCTTCCTGCTTCTAGAGTTCCCTATAAAGCAGTGACCACCCAAAAGGCAGTGGCCATTCTTAATGAGCCTATCCCCATGGCCTAGAACAAGGCCACAGTTGGCATTTGATAAGTGCTTGTCAAACAAATGAAGGCCAGTCATTGTCAGTCTTCGAAATATGTAAAATATACAAAGGAAAGTACATTATAATTTCTGATAGGGGCTGATATTAGGGACTCTAGCAGATCTCTCTATTGCACTTAAGACCTATTAAATTAAACCTTAGTTGCTGCTGCCTGGTCTTTGTTCCTTGGAATTGTCAAGGGGTCTCAATGGAATAGGGAAGCTAATAAAGTTGGTAGCGACACTGCCATCAACATATTGTTTTGGTAACTTCAAAATTTACTCTTTTCCTCGACAGTGATCATAAAAATTTGAGAAAATAAAAATAATATACACTAGGAAAAAAGTAGTGGCTCTTTCTTTAGTTGGTTGTTACATTTTTGATGAGTCAAACATTCCAACAAGATCATAATCAAAATTACTATAATTGTCCTTTCAGAGCTATCCAGCTTGACAGTATGTAGCATGTATGTGTTGTGTATGTGAGTAGTATGTACATATGGGTTAAAGTTTGTATGTCCTTGTGCACTTAGACACACACTAAAAGGCAACCTCATCTATAAACAGATTGTACATCTGTGACATGGCCAATGTCCCAGCTGTACATGTAAGAAGCCTGGGCCAGAATTGCTCTGCACAGATTCACATTCTGGGTGCTCATCTCATCCTATTGCTGTGTGCTCTGTGACTGCACACCTGGCTGAGAACAGGATTAATGTTAATGAGAAACATGCCTGGTTCTCTGCACAGAAGATGATGTCTGAGTGAAGGCCGCCAAGTGAAGATTAAAGGCAAGAATGCGAGAATGTGCTCAGGAATCCATGCCTGAGATGAGGAGCTTGTGAGTTGACATAGGTTCTGTGTAGTTCCCAGTGTCTTGTTCACGTGCAAGATTTTCTTTCTCTTCATTGAGCCTTCAACATTTTAAACAAATATTTTTTAAAGAAAGATCTAACAGGAAATAAGGAACCACAGTGAAAAATGGGGAGTCAACTTGAATTTGGATAAATATTTGTCAGATGGAGAAGAGCTGAGCACAGTAAGCTACTTAAATAATTCTTATTCTCTTAGGCATGAAGAATGATGTGATAGGTAAAGACCATGAATTCTTCCTGGATCACTCCTTTTTCTGATGGTTCCTCCTTCTTTGAATTTGCACTTGAGATTTTGACACGTTATTACTTACCAGTCCTTTAACTGTAACATGTGTTTTAGTTTCTCCTCCAACAAGAGTGTGATATTCATGAGAATAGAAGAAATAGACTATCTTTTTTTTGTACCCAACACAGTACTAGGCAGGTTAGAAATTGATACAAAGATGTTGATTAGTTTATTATAAGTGCTTAAAAATAAGAAGTAAATGGCTGTCATATAAAAATAAAACCAAACTGTGAAGAACTTTTCTCTTTCAGGTAGTGGAGACTTTCCACAGATTTTCTTTTTTTTTTTAAGGAGAAAGGAGGCAGTAGGCATGCTGAGTTTTCAATGGAATATTTTATGCCAAGAAGAGAAACATAGAGTATGAGAAAAAAACAAAATCTGAAGCCAAACAAAGCTGATATTTTTCATGTCTTTATTTAATTTTAAAACCACATTATTTTTTCATTACTTTTTACCTTTAAAAAGGGAGTACTAGAACATCTGCTTAAAATTCAATCCAGAAATTAAATTATAGAATAAAGCTGTGTTACACATGCACGTTTAGACGTCGTCTGTTTGTGCACCAAGACTGCCAAAGGATGCACTTAAACAGCTGTTGTCTGTGCTTGAGATGCCTGCCAAGAGGCCGTTTCATGATGGATAAAAATCATTCATAATTTCAAAGCAGAGATGCTGAATTTTTGCATACTCCTGTTTCGAACAATTCCATCTGAGTTTATATGGCAACAAGCTGTCTTCAACATTCACGCCTGGCCCAAGGCACAGAGATGTCAATGAACAGACATATTTCATTCCAGGCCTCCATTTGCAGGAATTCTAAGTTGTTGTTTTTTTCCAGAAGTTTGTCGATGTTACCCTAGGATTAACTTTACTGAGTTGAACTTTAATGTCAATTCTTATCTCCTTCAATTTGTGCAAGAGCTCACATAGCCCTAACCAGTTTGGCTCAGTGGATAGAGTGTCAGCCTGTGGACTAAGGAGTCCCAGGTTCGATTTCGGTCAAGGGCATGTACCTTGGTTGCAGGCACATCCCCAGTTGCGGGGTGTGCAGGAGGCAGTTGTTCAATGTTTCTCTCTCATCTATGTTTCTAACTCTCTATCCCTCTCTCTTCCACTCAGGAAAAAATCAATAATAATTTAAAAAGATGTAAAAAGAAAAGCATCAAAAAATCTAAAAAAAAAAAAAAAAAGAGGTCACATAGAGGATATTGTCTATCATTTCTTCACTTGAAGCCATTCATATGACTCTCTACATATAGCAATTAATTTTAGATTTGGTTTCTAGGGAAAAAATTTTTTTTAATTTTTTTACAGAGAGGAAGGGAGAGGGATAGAGAGTTAGAAACATTGATGGGAGAGAAACATCAATGGCTGCCTCCTGCACACCCCCCACTGGGGATGTGCCTGCAACCAAGGTAATGCCCTTGACCGGAATCGAACCTGGGACCTTTCAGTCTGCAGGCTGATGCTCTAACCAGTGAGCCAAACTGGTTAGGGCGGGAAAAAATTTTTTTAATGTGCATCCTTTTTCTCTGTCTGCTAAGGATATTACATGTTTCTCTTGTTTCCACTTTTGCATTGGCCTCTGGGAAGCTCAGAGCCATGTTTTATACTCAAATATTAAAACTATATTACATGTTAGCAACATTGTATTTACTGATTTTTTCCTTTTGACCATTTGCTCCCATTTCCATTAGTTTTTTTTATTAAGCTTATTATGTGCTGCCTATTATAAATTAAAACCATTTTCAAGAAAGGCAAGATTTCTATGAATGATAAAGTTTAACTGTCTTTTATTGTTCAGCTAAATTGTCTTTGTTTTATGTCTCTAGAAGAAATAGACTGCATCTCTTTAAAAAGAGAGAGAGAGAGCAGTACATTGCAAGAGAGAAGCTTCTCCCTCTTAAGACTGCTTGTCCTGGGAGGGCTCATTGGCAGGGCTCTGTCTTTTTGGGATGAGGTCATAATGACCAGGAATATGGCTGTTCCTGGAGTTGGCACAAGAATTTGATTTCCTGCCTGAGAGAAGAGGTAGTCTTGGGGAAGTCAGTTCACCTTGGATTCCTTAAAAAGCAACAAAAGAAAGGTGTGTTTTCAAGACAGGATGTAGACAAGGATAGCACATCTGTGTACGGAGACCCCTGTGCACAGGCGACTTCATTTCTATGTAGCTGCTTTCTGGAAGCTTGCAGGTGTGTAAGAGATGCGGGCAGCCAGGTCGCGGCCCTTCTCTTTCTGCTGGCGTTGACGCCTGGCGAACAGGTCCAGCAGCACCACGATGAGGAACAACAGGAGGACAATGCCTGTGACAGCACCCACCGAGCACCGAGTGCCGCTCTGCACCCAGCGCTGGGCTGATCTTGCTGTAGGGATTCAGCTCCTCCATCATGAGGGTGGCTGTGGGAGGAGGGAGGACCTCAGCTGGGGTGCCTGCTGGCTCTTCAGATCTATGTGGGACCTGGACTCCTATAACACTAGGAGACTTGGGTTCTGGTCCTGGCCCTAGTCTTTAATTCCTGTGATCCCAACCCCTTACTGGGCCTGTTTCTTCCACTGCCTAAAGTGTGTGGAGTCCTAGGGAACTCCCCAGGGACAAATGTGATCATGAATGGGAAACAAAACAATGTTTGAGTATTTTACTCTTCTCTAAAAATAAGTTATAGATAATAATTCATTTAAACTTCCCAGCAGTCTGACAAAATAAGGACTGTTTAATTCTTTCTCTTTCACACATGAAGAAACTGAAAGGTTAGGTAACTTGCCCAACATCAGACAACCAGTAATCGGTAGTGTCAGGTTTCTCACAACTCGGAAAAACTGGATTCAGCCCCTCTCCCTGCTTACTAACTGTGTTTCTTAGATGTGACTTAGAGCATCCTCAGTTGGCTCAGTAATTGCATCCTCCCCAGGGGACTGTGAGCACCACCAGTCAGACTGGCAATGAGAGCTGTGAGTGCTGTACCAGTAACCACAATTACTGCCCACAAAACCCCTCTTGATGTAGGTATGGGCTAAAGGGACCATGGTTTTGGTCCCTTTTCTGTCATGTGGGTAACTGGGCCCATTCTTATTCTCCATTTCCTTAGAACCAATCTACACTAATAAAAGAGAAACATGAAAATTGACCGTACCTCCGCTACGCCCACAAGCCATGCCCACAAGCCAATCAGGAGCGAGTATGCAAATTAACCCAACCAAGATGGCGACAGCCACAGAACTGGAGCAAGCAGAAGGCTTGGGTTCCCCTGGCGATGGAGGAAGCCAAGCTTCCCGCTTGCCCTGGCAGGCCCTGGCCTCCGCTCAAAGGCTACAAAGTTTCAATTATAGAAGATAAATAAATTCCAGATACTTGCTTCCAGCTGGCCCTGGCCTCTGCTCAAGGAGGCGCTGGGAAAAAAAAAAGGAAAGAAAGAAAAGAAAAAAAGGAGGGGCTGGGATCTTGGATCGCCAAAGCATGAGCAGGTCAGGATGGGATGGCAGTTGTGGGTGATCAGGCTGGTGGGGGGCAGGATCGTTGGATGTAAGCAGACCAACAGAGGGCCCAGTTGGGGGTGAGCAGGCCGTCAGTGGGGGTCAGTTGGAGGTGATCAGGACAGCGTGGGGGGGGACAGTTTGGAGTGAGCAGGCCAGCAGGGGAGCAGTTGGGGACGAGCAGGCCAGTGGGGAGGGAAGGTGAGGGCGAGTAGGCCAGCAGGAGGGGCAGTTGGGGGTGAGTAGGTTGGCACGGGGGGCAGTTGCGGGTGATCAGGCTGGCAGGGGGCATTTGGGGGCGAGCAGGCTGGTGGTGGGGGGCAGTTGAGGGTGAGCAGGCCGGCAGGCAGAGTGGTTAGGGGCAATCAGACAGGCAGGCAGGCAGGTGAGCAGCTGGAGCCAGCAGTCCCAGATTGTGAGAGAGATGTCCAACTGCCGGGTTAGGCCCGATCCCTGTAAACCGGCAGTAGGACATTCTTCGAGGGGTCCCAGATTGGACAGGGTGTAGGCCAGGCTGAGGAACACCTCCCCCCATGCACGAATTTCGTGCACTGGGCCACTAGTAGCAATATATTTCGCTACATGTTTGTAGTTAAATTTTCTAAAAAAAAGAAGAAGAAGAAGCAAATCACTTGCTTCTTCTTGAGGTGAACCATGGTTATAGTATCCACACTCATCATAGATGCTTGACACCAAGGATTGCTTTGATAACCAGGAAATTTTTCTTACACATTCTCAGTATATTCAGTCTCTTAAGTTCTTTGTCCTATTTATTTACTGCATTGCTCTGGAAAGGTACACAAATTTATTATATAAGAAAATATAAAAGTACACAGACAGCTGTTAGAATGATCATGGCTAAATAGAGCAAAAAATTAAATTAAAAATACGAATGTGTGAATGTTTGACCGGCCCAGATAATTAGTACTAAGGCGATGTCTCTTGGTGGGCTGGCTTGAACAGGTTCTAGCATTAGCCTTTGATGGTGTATGGAGCTCCTCAGCAGACAGCACTGCCCTGAGGAGCTCCAAGTTGAAGCAGACTATATTTCTGCCAAGGACAGACACAGAAACTCAGTACTTGAACCCAAGGATTGAATTTACAGCTTGGAATACAGATTACTTAGCTACTCTTTTATGGTTCTTTGTCTCAGAGGGCCACTCGCATCCATCATCTTTCATGATCCTATGCAGTTTTAATTATCACTTAAATGGGATCTTTTATCAGACTCGGGAGAGAAGAACCATACTACATCAACTATTAGTGGAGGCCAGGGAGCTATCCATGAAAACAAAAGCAGCCAGATGAACTTTGTGAAGCCTTCTTGGAGTGATCTCTGTAGGCACTGATATTGTCACACTCAGCTCACTCTTGGGCACTGTCTTGTGCATTGCACAGGCCAGCTTCAGTTAGTTATACACTTCTGGGTTCCATGTGTTTCCACTATCTTCTCTCCCTGTGTTGTGTATTTATTATTTTCTCCTATTACATCACAATCTCCTCAAGCCTAGAAGCAATACTGACTTTTCTTCTGCAATCCTGATAGCACAGTGGGGCTCTGTGCCCAGAGTCCTCTTTTGTCCTTTCTGAGTTGTGAGTGGCTCCTGCCCTGCCTGGCTGGGTCATTGTCAGATTTTCTGGAGAAACCTGGAGTGATACACTTGGCCACCACTACCTGCATCCCTTGAGCAACTCAAGTCCTCAAGCTCTCTGGCCTTAGTTTTCTCATTTCAAAATAAGGGGATTAAAACAGGTTTCTGTTTTGAACAATCCCATTTGAGTTTATTTTAGAACAATCTGTTATAAAACCACTCCCCGTCCCCCCCCCCACCCCCCTTAACCCCGACAAAACAAAAACAAAACAAATGTGGGTCTTTCCCTCAAACCAAGACAGCAGCAGCAGCTTTAATGGTACCATTGCGCCCTCTGGTGGTTGAAAGTAAATTCACCAAACTGTTCACGTGTGAAGATAGAGCTCTGGGGGAATGGAATGTCTGGCATATATAAATAGCCAAAGTCCAGAAGATCAGTATGTGTATAAAACAACTACTATTTCAGAAAGCTCTGAATCACCAAATAGATTGGTTGCTAAGTGTAACTGAGAGCTCCTAGATGTCACCAGGCCACCTTTCCTTGGCTAACAAGAAATGGAGTGTTTTTCTGTTATTTCCAAGAATCCCAGCATGCTGCTGACTCATGAGAATCATCTTCCCTTCCTACTAGAACTGGTACTCAGATGAACTCCAGATTAGGGGTGCGGCCTTAATTGAGGCCCCCATTTACTGGTTTGGCTGTCTCCAGATTCACCTACCATGTCAATAGGAGTGGTTCCACTAATCACTGCAGATCTATGGGAAAGCATGGGTTTCAACTCTGCCATTCACCACTGTGCTTTGGTGGGAAAGTTACTTAATCTCTCTGAGCTTCCATTTTCTCAATTGCAAGCCTTATTTAATCATGAGGTTTGCTATGAGGTACAATGAAATGACAAATGCAAAATCCCTGGCACTCAATGAATGTTAAGTCCCCTTGTGCACTTCAAGGTATTCAGACATATTTATGGATTCCTTTCATGGAACACAAAACTGGTTTCTAGTCAAGGTCTAAATAAATTCTGTGGGAGACACATTTCTAGACTGAGAAGAATGGCTACGCCTCCCACTGTGTCCCTATGGCTACCACTAGGAGAGAGAGAAAGGGTTAAAAAATCCTTTGGGATCTTATCATCACCGTAAATTAACATTTATTGATCACTTACTCTTTATAGGGCACTGTTATAGATGCTGGGGAATATTAAGAAGAATAAGTAAGGAAGCCCCATATTCCAGACCCTCACTTGTAGGGTTCCCTTAAGTATATCTATACTGCTTAGATCCTGGGCCCTGGCTTTTGGTTCGGAAAGATGCTATTGATGTAAGACATGTTTTCTACCACCAAGGGATTTATATTTTAGCTAGGCGGAAAAGGCAGATATATAAAGAGATTAGAAATAGTTGAGATATCTTCTAAAACATTTTAAATTGTGCTAAAATACGCATACTATCGAGACACAGAATTTGGCAAGCTTGGGCTCTCATTGTGGGTTCTTGTCCTATGAAGTTTGAAAAATAAAATTTGCAGACTCAAAAGATTTTTTTAAGCAACTGTGCAGAAGTTTATTGCAAGCGAATACAAACCCCCCCCTGGGGAGGGTTCCCCAAATGGGAAAAAACTGCTCTCTCTCTCTAAAATGGGGGAAAAAAAATCAATCATCGGAGTCTCTTTGTCTACTAGTTTATACATGCTGGTAGCTTCTTTGTCTGAACATGATACTTTCTAATTTGACCCTTCCTTAATTTATGACCCCTGTGCTCTCCTAATTGGCTACTTTCCTGCATGGTATCAGTTTCAAAGTTTTAAAGCTCACTTGGTGGGCCCCTCTTCTTCTTCCCTTATCTTGTAACATTCCTCGTCCTCTGTGAATGTAAGATAAGCAATCTGGTGGCTTGGAGCTCTCTCTGCCTGTTATGTAGTATGTTTTCCTCTCCCATGGACCCCACTTCCTTAAAACTGCCTTTCCTGTCCCTAAAATCCCTTTCAATATAAAAATTTATCATCTTAATCAGTTGTAATTTCAGCATTGTTAAGAACATACACATGGTTGTGCAATCAATGCCCAGAACTCTTTTCATCTTGCAAAACTGAAACTCCATATGTTTTAAATTACAACTCTTCATTCCCCTCTCCCTATGTAGTAGGCAGTTAGACAGGCATGAACAGAGTATGTACGATAGGCCAGGTATGGAATGTCACCAAGGCAGAAAGCCCTGGGTACCTAGCAATGGGCAGAACTGGGAAAACAAGGACCTCACCTAGCATATCATTCATTGATCATGCACTGTAGACCCACTAACCTTTTCATATTACTGGTCATTCAGTTCAGACCCTCCCCTGACATTCCTCCCCTTGCATGTCTCTAGGCAGATGGTAGACCTCCTTAGAGGAGGAACAAGGGGGACAGGGAATAGCCTCATATGACTCCCATATTACTCTTTGTACAACTACTCCATTAAGTATTAAGCATTCAAGACAATGAAGTTCTGACTGGCATCAAAAATCTTGGGAACAAAGCCTCAGGTCTGTTGACACAGAGACAGAGTTTTGGTCAAACTAGAGATGACATTTAGGTCTCAGTTTTGTTTCAGCTCCAGCCCCAGAAAAGCAGCAAGGCCCTTAAAACCCGTAGGATGGAGCATGCCCGGGCTTTCCCTCACCCCTCCCCTTCCCTGTCTCCCCAGTGTGTTACCATTAATGTCCTCACTCTCAATCTCCAAGGGCCCTTCCTTGGTCTATGACTTATTTCCTCAGCCTATTTCTTCTACAAATTACTTCTCCTATTGCTGTAATCTGATAAATAAATGTCCTCTTACAGTTTGGGTCTTGGCTCTGAATTCTTTCCTAGCCAGAACTCAAGTACCAAGATTGCTGAACCTAGTTCAGTTTGACCCCACCAGTGCCGTTCCAGCCACCATGAGTCTAACATCTGGTGCCGCTCCCAGTGCCCTAGAACAAAAGTAAAGTGGTGTTTGCCAGGGCAAAATGGCTCCAGACCGCGGTTCAGCACCCTCGGTACTTGACTTCTGGCTAAGAAAAAATTCAGAGTTGATAGTCAAATACAAGCAAAAGTTTATTTAGAAAGTCACAGAGGTAGAACCGTGAAGCCAGCTGGGCAGGGTTTAGGAAACAGTTACAGAGGCAAAAGAAGGACACTTGGAGCATAGGAGAAAAAAAGGCAGAGAGATCCCACCTGGGGGAAGAAGAGGAGAAAAGGCACCGGCATGCTCCATAGAGAGAGCTCGTGCCAGGTCGTCGGTCCTGAGGGTTTTTATTCACTCTGTAAAGGCAGGGATCTTAGGTAAGGTTCCAGGGGAAGATCTTAATATAATATTCAACAGTTTTCCAGGTGTGTCCTTTCCTAGTCTAGGTCTCCACTGATTGATTGGTCGGGGCCAAGGTCATTATTCAGTGCAGCTGGTCTGAGGTCAGCCATGGGGTCACTGGCCTGGTTTTGTTGCTTTTCTGGGCCTGGAGCTGAAATACAACTGAGGCCTAGATGGTATCTCTAGGAAGGAAAGGTCAGGGGGTTAAACCACACTACCAGCAATATGGGGGCTAGGTCCCACCCTACAACTGTCCTTTGATAGGCACCTGGGGCTTTCTGCCCTGGTGACCTTCTGTACCTGGCCCATTGTCCTTGCTCTGCTCACGTCTGTATTCTTTTGTGAAGGTGCCTATGACACCTTTACTAAAGGACATTTTGTGTCCTCTTTTTGAGGTGGAGGGGGCAACCTTCTCAGGCTTGCTCACTGCATCTATAGCACCTGAGGTTCCAGGATAGGGAGGGAGTGGAGCACTTAGAACCAATGCCTCATTCCGTTCTTGAAACTGGAGGACGGCCTTAACAGCCTCCTCCTGTTCTTGTTCATCCCCCTCCTTCTCCTCTTGTTCTCTGCTTTTCAGTACCACTGGTACCTCATCTTTTCTCTGAACCATCAATTTAGTTCCTTCCTTATTTTCATCAGAATCAGAGTTAGGCAATGACATAATAGCCTGTACATATTGTTTTTCTCCCCATTTCCTGACCCTTTACAAAAAGATTCTAATTTTAGTATAGTATAATAATTCAAAGACCTATGCGGTGGTCACCTTTACCCCAAATCTAACACATAAACTGGCCAAACAGTATTACAATAAATCACCATTTGTTTTTTTGTCATTGGCAGGTATGCATAAGCAGTCCAGTTGGCTAAGATTCGTCCTAGTGGACTATCTTTTGGGACCAAGCTGCCAGCACTCATCTTCAAACAAATTAAACTAAATAACCAAGAGACACTAAGCAGCAACCAACAAAGACACTCTTATATACGGTGTTTACAGGCGCGCACAACCCACAGACAAGAGCTTCACACCATGCTCCTTGTCTGTCCAGCCACAGAAACCTCAGAATGCCTTGCGTTTAAAACCACTGAACATGGGGTTGGGGGGGGGGGTAATGGTAAGATATGTACACATATAATACCTCAATAAAAAATAAATAAATAAAAAAATAAAACCACTGAAGCAGAGCAATGTCTCTCATCCCAGAACAGATCAGACTAAGTGCTCGGAGACCAAGCAAGGACCACTGGAGGTCCCTTGCCACCCGGAGCTGATGAGGCTCGTCCAGACAGAGGCAGTAAAATGCCTCCCATGCCATACACAGTAAATGCTTCCTTACAGATGTGGATGAAAGGGGCCACATGCTAACCTGACAAGCTCAAGGAAGGCCTGCATGGCAGTCTTGCAAACTCAGAGAACTAAAGTAACCACAAAGGATGGTCTGAAATTAAACTTTAACTAAAAGCAGTTATGGTGGGTAGTCACCTCCTAAGCGGTATCTTCACTGACAAGGTCAATCTTTACCTTAACTGAGCCTATCTGTCTTTTTGCATCTATGCTAACATACCCTTGAAATGTCTGGGTAACTTGTAACTTCCCTTTTTCTGGACCCCTTGAGGCATGACCTAATGTTCCTGGGCATCAGGACAGATACCACAAATATCTTCATTGTTATCATGTTAATTGTCCCTGCACCCACTTAAGTATGAGTCTATCATTTTACTTCTTATCCAATCCAGAGGCTTCCCGGCTTTGTTTCCTCCTGCCTCTCAAACCA
The DNA here is from genome assembly GCF_027574615.1 of Eptesicus fuscus. NCBI lineage: Eukaryota > Metazoa > Chordata > Mammalia > Chiroptera > Vespertilionidae > Eptesicus > Eptesicus fuscus. The sequence continues at coordinate 7,767,516 of NC_072480.1, read as the reverse complement.
ATGGATTTCATGTAACCCACCCACATCCCCTCCTTTGATTACAATGTATAAAAATAGATGAGAAATTGCCATTCTCTGGAACATTATCTCAATCTGTTGAGGTTCTGCTTCCCAGCAATTGTCGACAGTTTGGCTCAAATAAACTCACAAAAATTCTTTACAGGTTTGAATGTTTTTATGGAAACACAAAGAAGCCCAGACGAGAGGCAGCAAGTGCTTCTCGTGCCATACAAAACACTTGTTTCCTCCCATAAAATGCTTGATTCAACTTCGGTCTCAGGTGAGACCAGGGGGATTGCTGAGGCTGTGGCTGGGACTCAGAACAGGTAAATTCCTGGCAGCGCTGTGAATAAGAGTCTAGGCCTCAGCCCCAGGAACCCCCAGTCCAGTCAGCAAGTGGGATCCCGGTACTCACCTCAGAGGAATCCCTCACTTACGTCTCTTCACAGTTACCAGAATATGTAACTGGACAGTCAAAGGGCCTGGTCTGGGAAGTTACAGACACAGGGAAGTAGGAGGCTGGGGTGGGACCCCATTGTTTGGGCAACAAGGTTGTTAATCTTTCCATGATAATTGGCAGTTCTGTTAGGAGCAAAAATAGAATATTGGGGACCAGCTTTGGTTATGGGAAATATTAATCATACTCTGTTAACCATGATTGCCTTGCATTGGCTAAAGAAAGGACATTCTGACCTGACTGGGAGTTGTACGCACCCAGTACCTGGAAGTCAACCTTGGATCTGGGAGTCAACCTTGGAATTTGGTTCATTCTCATTCAAGACCTGCCTATTATCATGGGAAGATTAACAACCTTGTTTCCCAAACAATGGAGTCCCACCCCAGAGTGCATAGCCTACTTCCCCATGCAATCCTTGTCTTACACAATATGAGCACGGGTTTATGGGGTCCTGCAGAGCAGATTTTTGTGGATTACTGCTGCTCTCCCATCCTGCCAGCAGTATTGGAATAAGCACTCATATATGATTCAACCCTGTCTCTGCTTAATTGGCTCAAGTAGTGATAGGCAGCATGGACCCATTGATTGTCCAGTTACAGTTTCTTCTAGGATTTTATCATCTATGTTCATCAGGGATATTGGCCTGTAATTCTCTTTCTGTGTAGTGTCTTTAACTGCTTTTAAAATTAGGATAATGCTGGCCTTATAAAAAGAGTTTGGAAGTGTTTCTTTCTCTTGGATTTTTTGGAATAGTTTGAGGAGTATAGGAATAATCCTCAACAAAATATTATCAAATTGTATCCAGCAACATATTAAAAAGATCATACATCATGACCAAGTGGGATTTAAGTCTGGTACAATAGTCACAAATCAATAAAAATGATACATCACATGAACAAATTGAAAGACAAAAATCACATGATTATATCAATAGATACAGAAAAAGCATTTGACAAAATCCAACACCCATTTTTGATAAAAACTCTCAGCAAAGTGGGAATAGAGGGAGCATATCTCAACATGATAAAGGCCATATATGACAAACCTACAGCCAACATCATACTCAATGGGCAAAAACTAAAACCATTTCCCCTAAGAACAGGAACAATACAGGGAGGTCCGCTTTCACCACTCTTATTCAACATAGTACTAGAAGTCCTAGCCACAGCTATCAGACAACAACGAGAAGAAATAAAAGGTATCCAAATTGAAAAGGAGAAGGTAAACCTGTCATGGTTCACAGACAACATGATACTGTACATAGAAAACCCTAAGTAGTCCACCAAAAACCTACTAGATTTAATAACGTAGCAGTATACAAAATTAGCATCCAGAAATCTATGGCATTTTTATACACCAATAATGAACTCACAGGAAGATAAACTAAAAAAAAAATCCCATTTACCATTACACCAAAAAAATTAAGATATTTAGGAATAAACTTAACTAAAGTGGTAAAAGACTTGTACTCAAAAAACTACATGACACTGAGAAAGGAGATAGAGGAAGATATAAATAAGTGGAATAATATATTGTATTCATGGATTGGTAGAATTAACATCATTAAAATGTCCATACTGCTCAAAGTAATCTATAGATTCAATGCTTTTCCTATTAAAATACCAATGGCATATTTCACAGATCTAGAACAAACTCTTCAAAAATTAATATGGAATAAAAAAAGACCCAGAATTGCTGCAGTAATCTTGAGAAAGAAGAACAAAGTTGGAGGGATCACTATACCAGATATCAAGTTATACTAAAGAGCCTGGTAATGGCACAAGAACAGGTAGATAGATCAATGGGACAGAACATACAACCCAGAAATCAACCCAAACCACTATGCTCAATTAATATTAGACAAAGGAGCAAGAACATACAGTGGAGTCAAGACAGTCTCTTTAATAAGTGGTGTTGGGAAAATTGGACAGATACATGCATAAAAAATAAAACTAGACCACCAACTTACACCATACACAAGAATAAACTCAAGATGGATAAAAGACTTAAATGTAAGTAGTGAAACCATAAAAATTCTAGAAGAAACCATAGGCAGCAAAATTTCAGACATCTCTCATAGTAACATGTTTGCCAAAACATCTCTAGGGCAAGGGGAACAAAGGAGTAAATAAATAAATGGGACTACCTCAAAATAAAAAGCTTCTGCACAACAAAAGAAACCATCAACAAAATGAAAAGGGAACCCACTGTATGCTAGAACATATTTGGCAATGATACATCTGATAAAAGGTTAATCTCCAAAATATATAAGGAACTCATACAACTTAACAAAAGGAAGACAAACAATCCAATTAAAATATGGGCAAAGGACATAGACACTTCTCCAAAGCGGACAAACAGATGGCCAAGAGACATATGAAAAAATTCACAGTCACTGATCATCAGAGAGATGCAAATTAGAACGACAATGAGGTATCACCTCACATCTGTCAGAATGGCTACCATCAACAAATGACAAATACTGGCAAGGATGTGGAGAAAAGGGAACCCTAGTACACTGCTGGTGGGAATGCAGACTGGTGCAGCCATTATGGAAAACAGTATGAAGTTTCCTAAAAAAATTAAATATGGAACTGCCATTTGACCCAATGATCCCACTTCTGGGAATATATCCTAAGTGACCTAAAACACTAATCAGAAAGAATGTATGCACCCCTATGTTCATAGCAGCACAATTGACATCAGCTAAGATCTAGAAGCAGCCCAAGTGCCCATCAGTAGATGAGTGCATAAAAAAGCTGTGGTACATCTACACAATCAAATACTATGCAGCAGTAAAAAAAAAGGATCTCTTATCCTTTGAGACAGCATGGAAGGACCAGATAGTATTATGCTAAGCCAAAGAAATAAGCCAGTCAGAGGAAGACAAGTATCACATGATCTCACTCATATGTGGAATCTCATGAACAAAATAAAGTGATGAACAAAATAGATCCAGAGACATAGAAGCATGGAACAGACTGTTGAATCTCAGTAGGAATGCGGGGTAGGATGGGTGGGTGGGAAGAGATCAACCTAAGAAGTTGTATGCATATATGCATAACCCATGGACACAGACAATGGAGTGGTGAAGGCCTTGGGGTGAAGCTAGAAGGGGTCAATGGGGGGGAAGGGGTGGGCTAGAAGGGGTCAATGGGGGAAAGGGGACATGTGTATAACTTTCAATAATAAAGATGTAAATAAAAATATAAAACAAAATAAAATGCTTCCCAGAGGAGAGTCTTGTGGTGTTGAATTTTGGTATCCCATCTGACAGAGAATAGAGGAGATCATAGGAGAGAATGGACCTCATTCTATCTCCTATGTTACCCCCTGAAGAAGGTGTCCCTCCTCAGGTATGTGTTTCAAGGATTAACCAGTCCTTACTGTGTAACCCCCTGGGTTTATAGGCTTAACTAATGCTTACTGTGCAACCCCCTTGCATCTTTATTCTCAATTGATGTAAAACCTCCTCTGCCTTTGACCCCTCCTTCCCTGTGCTGCATGGGGAGGCCTCATGCCTTTTGGGTGTACTGGAGTAAGAATTGTAGCCCTGCCAGCAGGACCCTTGTAGGTTTTTATAATGTTCTTATTCCTTTAAAAAAAATTTCTGTTTAACATATCTGTCTACTGGAGTGTCTAAAAATCCGACATTCCTGTCTAATCCCCTGTCTCATGGGTCCTGTGGAGCCATGTGTAACAGGTGCCTGATTAGCGTAGGTAATATTTTCTTTGTCTGTGTCTAAGCAGGTAGTTTACTGGCATCCCCTAAGTTTTGGTAACGCTCATCAGGACAAAGCCAAAGTTTCCTGCTGTGCCTGCCAGCTTTTTTCAGGACACTTAACACATTGTCTTTGCATCTCAAAATTAGGTACCAGGACTACAGTATATTTATGAAGAAGGCCCTTTTATTTTACCCATTCTACAACTGGAATGGAACTAGTCTCCTAATTAGTAGAGTCCTAATCAGCCTGACAAACAGTTTTAAGATCTTTGCCTCAATCTGTTTAACTAGAGTGTTTCGCTGAAGCCTTTGTTTAAGTATTAGTAGTCTGCCCTTGAACAGCCTTCAGACAGTGCCCTTTGCTGCAATGTCTGTAAAGACAACCTAAGGAAGGAATTTTTTGGGGGTCTTTTAGATAATATCTCTGAAACTGTGGGGTCCCCAATTGATTCTTCCCCTTGCTGCCCCACAGATGCAACGCTCTCCCTGTCTGCATTTTCTACAAGGGGGGTTCAGATAGTAATAGAGTTTCCAGAGCCAAGGGGGACACAGAGGTGCAACAGACTGACAAGTTATTGGTGATTTAAATCTGTTTTTCTCCTGGCCATGCTCCAGAGGCAGAAAAGCTTAGGATTTTATGTAGTGGATCAAAGTGTGCTGCTTGTCAAGGAGTCTCCCAGAGGCAGTGAACTGCTGGTCGTCTCCACTCCTCTTAGGTGCTTTGGATTCTCTCCCCGGCTGTCTAGAACAACTGTGAGGACTGGGGGACCAGCCCTGTGTGCACTCCCCAGACTGGTCAAAGTTTAATTACAGTTGTATTCTGGAGTCCCTATGAGGCTCCTGCATGTCTGTGGGTTCAACTCCAGAACCTCTGCAAAGCCCTTACTCGTGAAAGTACATTCGAGACTCTTGAGCCAGAGGAAGGAATTTGCCTCTTTGATCTTCAGAACTTGGGTGGGGACCCAAGCCCTCATTTGATTTTATTTTCAATTTTCTGCCCCTATCACAGGCCTAGTATGTTTTGCCAATTTTTATTATGCTGCAACCCCCTAAACCAGTGGCAAAACAGAATAAGAAATCCCCAAAGGGACTAAACTCTCTGCAATTCATCGAAGGAAGTCAAGGACAACTGTGCAGCCAAGAGTTAACTGATAGCAATCCACCTTAGATCCCAATCATGCTCTTTGATCCAAGTCACGGCACCAAATGTTAGAGGCACCTCTCACCAACACCAGAAGTGTTACCAGACAGACCCCTGAGCAAGTGGGAGAGGGATGTTCCCAACCTCGATCCTTGCTTTTCATATAAATGAATTTATATGAGAGACCTTGACTGCAATGGGAAAAGCCAATTTATTAAAGCATGCATCTTTATTGAAAAAGCAAAGCAAGAAAACTTATACATCTGGCTTATAAAGTGCAGACAGGCTCTCAGCTGCTCTGAAGAGCAAGTTGGGTGGGGGTCTGAGGAACTATATACCCTCCTGCCTATAGGCTTCAAAATTCCTCTGCTGAATATTTGGTGCAGATTAATTCTCAAAGTCCCTTTTCACTTTGGTGTGGCCTTCCCAGAATTCAAGAGAAGCACCTGGCAACTTTATCTAGCCAAGTCTTGAGACTGCTGGCTTCTCTGCTTAAAGAGTAAAAATGCCATTTTTTTCCTTTCCCCTTTCCCTCTCCTTTTCTGCCTTCTCTTGTTAGGGAGGTTTTTAACCATTTATTCTCAAGTGCCCTTGGCTGGGGAAGATAATGGCTTGTTAGTTATAAGCTGGCTGCAAATTGTCCACACTCACTGTTTGGCCTTGTTTTAACTTTTTGTTTCAGTTTCCCTATTTCCACTGCCCTGGAATCCTGTATCAGTACCCCTCAGTCTCTAAGAATTTGACTACTCTACCTCATATAAGAGGAATCATATAACATTTGTCCTTTAGTGACTGATTTATTTCACTTAGCATAATATTGTGGATGAAAAAGGGGGTTATATTGAAAATAACCTCACAGGATGATCTGATCATAAATTCCTAACTGGGTAGATCATAGTGAGTAGTCAGTCATTCCCCAGGCATATAACTTCTTCAGTAAAAGGCTTACTTTTGCCATAAATAAGCCCTGTCTATTATTTCTGTGCATCTAGGTTAATGTCTCTTTGAAATGCCTAGTTTCAGACCCTTTCTCTAAGGGTGACCATCTCATGAGGCACAGAATCTCATTAACTATCCTGTTTAATCCTCTCTTGCTTCCATGTAATCTTTCTTATAGTTCCCTCCTTAATTTCAAATACATAAAAGAAAGAACAAAACTGTTAGTCTTGGGACCATTTGAGAACTTATTCCCTAGCAGATGTCATATGCTTGACTCAAATAATCTCATATAAAAATTCTCTATAGTTTTGAAATTTTCTTACATAGATAGTATCCTCAAGGTTTATTCATGTTGCAGCATGTGTCAGAATTTCCCTTTTTTAAAATTGATTTAGAGAGGAAGGGAGAGGGAGAGAAAAATAGAAACATCAATGATGAGAGAGAATCATTGATCAGCCACCTCCCGCATGTCCCCTACTGAGTCACACCAGCCAGGCTTCCTTCCTTTTTACGGCTTAATTTTATTGAATATATGCACCACATTTTATTTTTCTATTCATTTATCAATAGATAGGTTGATTTTACATTTTGGCTATTGTGAATAATGCTGCCATGAATATGAGTATACAAGTGTGTGTTTCAATCCATATTTGCAGTTCTTTTTGGTATAAATCCAGAGGTGGAATTGCTGGATCTTATGGTGATTCTATGCACTGTACTCTATCTACAGTGGCTGTACCATCTTGCATTCCTAGCAACAGTGCACAGGGTTCTCAAGATAATATTTTCAACCTCCCAAAAAAAGTTTCAAATCTATAGAGGAATGTAAAAACAAAACAAAACAAAATGCCCATTTTCCTTCACTAATATTCCCCTGACAAGACAAAAATTCTGAGATATCCTAAATTAAATTACAGTGGGAGGGAGAATTAGAGAAAGAGACAGAGCAGTCAGCCTATTAATAGCTGGGGACCAGATGACAAAAGACTGCTCACATTCCTGAATGTATGTTGTAGCTTTGAATCAGGCATCTACTAGCCTGACCACTAGACATGAACTTCCAGGACAGCGGCCTGTAACCAATCAAAAGGAGTAAATATTTCCTCCTTACAGACTCCACACCTAACACAAAATTGCCCTTGCTTCTTTATGTTTCCCACCCACCTCCTTTTATCTGTAACCAATGTGAATTCTTCCAAAACAACGGACAGCGTTCTCCCCAAACATATGCCTGTAAGTGCCCGTCAACTCCAGGACAGCGGACTTGCCTTTTCCATTTAGCCTTGTTGCGGGTGGTCCAGACTTCCTGTCTGAGGAGCTGCTCTTTTTCTCAAGTAAACCCTTTCTTTTAGGTGAGTTCTGACAGTGAAAAGTCTCTTTTATTTGTTTGTTTAACACCCAATTGTTAGCAATTTACCACATTTGCTCCCTCCCCCTTTTTCTGATATGTAGACATGTTTGTGTTCTGACATGATCCCCCATCATCTCTAAGTAGGTCAGTGTGTACCTCCCTAAAACCAGAGCAGTCACCTACTTAACTACTGCACACCCCTCTCAACCAGGAAATCAACATCCATTCAGCATTATGTGAGCCTCATTTCACTAATGTATCTCTTTCTATCCTTTTTGGTCCAGGATTAGGATTGTATACTGTGCTTACTAGTAGTTATCGCATCTCATTAGTTTCCTTTGAGGAAAAGTAAAGATAGGGAATATATGAAATGGAGTCATTTGACCAAGCTGCTAAAATTATTTCCATTATGAAGGTTGAAGGCATAAAGAAAGACGCTATTCTTTTTGAACTAGCCTGGCAACTTAAACTTTTTGACGGCTCCAGTCCCATGTCAATGCCATCTACACACACACCAGACCTCCAGATAACCCTCTGAATATCCCCGTAAAAGACTCCTGTACACAGACCACCTGACATTCACTATTCACACCACTGGATATGACCAGACCCCCTAACATCTGATTCATAACTATCCTGGACCAATCCTAGGGCTAAGAATGCAAAACTGATAATTCTGAAGAAGGTACTTTTTACTATACGAACTCTTCACTTTTCTTTCTCCTTTGGAACACTTTTGGGTTTTGCCTCACTGTGTTCTCAGTTTGCAAACTCTAAGACACTTGAGTAATTTGTTATCATGTACTGCTAGCAAAGGCTCCAGACTCATTTGGAGTTCATTCAACACCTTCCATCGGGGACAGTTCCTGTTTGTTTCTTGTCTGTATTAGTTTCCTAGCATTGCCATAACAAAATACCACAAGTTGGGTGACTTAAACAGCAGAAATTTATTTTCCCACAATTCTGGAGTTCAGAAATCTGAAATCAAGGTGTCTGTATGGCTGCTTTCTTGTGAGGTCTCTCTCCTTGGCTTGCAGATGTCCATCTTCTCCCTGTCCTCACATGGTCTTTCCTATGTATGTGCTTGTGTCCTAGTGTCCTCTTCTTATAAAGACATCAGTCAGATTGAATTAGGGTTCACTCTAATGACCTCATTTTAATTTAATTACCTCTTTAAAGATCCTACCTTCAAATACAGTCACATTCTGTGGTATTGGGGGCTAGTACTTCAACATAGGAATTTGGGGGAGAAGACAATTCAACCCATAACAGTGTTCTTGATAGGCTTAAAAAGTACAGGCCTTAGGTAAGTCTAAGAGGTCCTCAACAAAAGAAAAACAGAATTACAACTATTTGAGGTGATAGTGTCTAAACTTATTTTGGTAATCATTTTGCAATATGAATATATACATACTGGTAGCCCATTTGCAGGAAGAATCCTGCAAGTGGCCGCTGCGGCTGCATGCGCTGCCACTGCAGTTGTGGCAGCCACGCCTGCACCCGCACGCCACTGCCGCACACCCCGCTCCGCCCCGCCCGGGCTTTCCCTCTGGCAGCCACCTTGCTTTCCACTTTTCCTCCCTCTTCCTTCTAAGTTGTCTTCAGTCTTCACTCCGCCCTCCCTCAGCATATGCAAATTAACCGCCATCGTTGTTGGGTAATTTGCATACGCTCCCTGATTGGCTGGTGGATGTGGCTTTGGCTGGTGGGTGTGGCTTGGTCATGGCGAAGGTGCGGTCAATTTGCATATTACTATTTTATTAGGTAGGATATCAAATCATTATGTTGTACACCTTAAACTAACACAGTGTTATATATAAATTATATCTAATGATGATGATAATAATAAAGAACAGAGCCTCTAGTGTGTAGAAGGATGCTCAATTGGGTCTCTCTGATGTTTCCTCTTTCTTATGTACAGCAGCATAGTATTCCATTGTGTAGATGTACCACTGTTTTTTAATCTGCTGATGGGCACTTAGGCTGTTTTTCCAAATCTTAGCTATTGTAAATTACACTGCTATGAACACAGGGGTGCATATATTCTTTCTCATGAGTGTTTTGGGTTTCTTAGGATATATTCCTAGAAGTGGGATCACTAGGTCAAATGAGAGTTCCATATTTATTTTTTTGAGGAAACTTTATACTGTTGTCCGTAGTGGCTGTACCAGTTTGCATTCCCTCCAGCAGTGTACTAGGGTTCCCTTTTCTCCACATCCTCTCCAACACTTTTCATTTATTGATTTGTTGATGATAGCCATTTTGATAGGTGTGAGGTGGTACTCATTGTCATTTTGATTTGCACCTCTCGGATAATTAATAATTTTGAGTATTTTTATATGCCTTTTGGCCTTCTGCATGTCCACTTTAGAGAGGTGTCTATTTAGGTCCTTTGCCCATTTTTTAATTGGATTTTTTATCTTTCTTTTGTCATGTTGTATGAGTTCCCTATAAATTTTGGAGGTTAACCCCTTATCAGATGTATAATTGGCAAATATGTCCTCCCATACAGTGGGCTCCCTTTTCATTTTGTTGATGATGGTTTCTTTTGCTGTGCAGAAGCTTTTTATTCTGATGTAGTTCCACTTGTTTATTTTCTCCTTAGTTTCCTTTGCCCTAGGAGATGTATCCACAAACATATTGCTATGAGAGATGTCTGAGATTTTGCTGCCTATGGTATGTTCTAGAATTTTTATGGTTTCCTGACTTACATGTAAGTCTTTTATCCATTTTGAGTTTATTCTTGTGCGTGGTGTAAGTTAGTGGTCTAGCTTCATTTTTTTTTTTTTTTTTTGCATGATCTGTCCAATTTTTCCAAGGCCTTTTATTAAAGAGACTGTTTTGTCTCCATTTATGCTCTTCCCTCCTTTGTCAAGTATTAATTCAGAGTAATGGCTGGGGTCGATTTCTGGGATCTCTGTTCTGTTCCATTGATCTATATGCCTGATCTTGTGCCAGTACCAGGCTGTTTTGATTACAATAGCTCTATATTATAACTTGATATCTGATATTGTGATTCCTCCAAGCTTGCTTTCTTTCTCAAGATTGCTGCAGCTATTCGAGGTCTTTTATGGTTCCATATAAATTTTTAGAGTATTTGTTCTAGATCTGTGAAATATGCTATTGGTATTTTAGTAGGGATTGCATTGAATCTGTAGATTGCCTTGGGTAGGATGGACAGTTTAATGATGTTGTTTCTACCAATCCATGAACATGGTGTATTCTCCCACTTGTATATATCTTCCTCCATCTCTTTTTTAAATGTGCTGTAGTTTTCTGAATACAAGTCTTTTACCACCTTGGTTAAGTTTATTCCTAAGTATCTTAATTTTTTGTTGCAATGGTAAATGGGATTGTTTGTTTAGTTTCTATTTCTGAGAATTTATTATTGGTGTATAAAAAAGCCCTCAATTTTTGGATGTTTATTTTTCATCCAGATACATTGGCAAATTCGTTTATTAAATCTAGTAGTTATTTGGTAGAGTCTTTAGGGTTTTCTATGTACAATATCATGATAACTGCAAACAATGACTGTTTTACTTCCTCCTTTCCAATTTGGATGCCTTTTATGTCTTCTTCTTATTTGATCGCTGTGGCTATAAGTTCCAGTACTATGTCAAATAAGAGTGGTGAAAGCAGACATCCCTGTATTGTTCCTGTTCTTAGGGGAAATGGTTTTAGTTATTGCCCATTAAGTATGAAGTTTGCTGTAGATTTATCATGTATGGCCTTTATCATGTTGAGATATTCTCCCTCTAGTTCCACTTTGCTGAAACTTTTTATCAAAAAAGGGTGTTAGGTTTTGTTGAATGTTTTTCTGCATCAATTGATATGATCGTGTGGTTTTTGTCTTGTGATCTGTTAATGTGCAGTGTCACATTTATTGATTTGTGTATTTTGTACCAGCCTTTCATAGGCAGAATAAATCCCACTTAGTCATGGTGTATGATGTTTTTAATGTATTGCTGGATCTGATTTGCTAAAATTTTGTTGAGGATTTTAGCATCTATGTTCATCAGGGATATTGGCCAGTAATTCTATTTCTTCCTTGTGTCTTTATCTCATTTTGGAATTTGGATAAAGCTGGCCTCATAAAAGACCTTGGAAGTGTTCCTTCCTCTTGGATTTTTTTTGAATAGTTTGAGGAGGATAGGTATTAGGTTTTCTTTGAATGTTTGGTAAAACTCCCCTGTGAAGCCATCGGACCAGGAGTTTTTTTAAAAATAAATCTTTATTGTTCAGATTATTACAGTTGTTCCTCTTTATCCCCCCCATAGCTCTCCTCCACCAGTTCCAACCCCACCTCATGCCCTTACTCCCCCCCACCCTCACACTGTCCTGGTCCATAGGTGTATGATTTTTGTCCAGTCTCTTCCCGCATCCCCACACCCTTTTCCCCCTGAGAATTGTCAGTCCACTCCCTTTCTATGCCCCTGATTCTATTATATTCACCAGTTTATTCTGTTCATCAGATTTTTTATTCACTTGATTTTTAGATTCACTTGTTGATAGATATGTATTTGTTGTCACTTTGTTGTTCATACTTTTTATCTTTACCTTTTTCTTCCTCTTCATAGAGAATAGCCTTCAGCATCCTATCTAATAAAAGAATAATATGCAAATTGACCATCACTCCAACACGCAAGCTGGCCACCCCCATGTGGTCAAAGATGGCTGCCCCCATGTGGACACAAGATGGCCACCACAAGATGGCCAGCAGGAGAGGGCAGTTGGGAGGGACCATACCCACAGGGAGGGCAGTTGTGGGGGACCAGGCCTGCAGGGGAGGGCAGTTGAGGGAGACCAGACTGGCAGGCGAGGGCAGTTAGGGGTGACCAGGCTGGCAAGGGAGGGCAGTTAGGGGTGATTGGGCCAGCAGGGGAGGGCAGTTAGGGGTGACCAGACTGGCAGGGGAGGGTGGTTAGGGGAAATTGGGCCAGCAGGGGAGCAGTTAAGCATTGATCAGGCTGGCAGGGGAGTGGTTAGGGGGTGATCAGGCTGGCAGGCAGAAGTGGTTAAGGGCAATCAGGCAGGCAAGCAGGCAAGTGGTTGGGAGCCAGCAGTCCTGGGTTGTGAGAAGGCTCCCAGATTGGAGAGGGTGCAGGCTGGGCTGAGGGACACACACCCCCCGCACCCCTCGCAAAATTCGTGCACTGGGCCTCTAGTAATATATAATTGCTAAGCTGGAGAATGAGGAAAGCCAGTGGTTTAATTCATTCTGAATCTGAAGGCTTGAGAATCAGTTCAAGTTTCTAAGGGATACCTAAGGCTTGAGAACCAAGAGTGTTGATATATGAAAGCAAGAGAATGATAATGGATGTCCACAGAGAACAAATTTGCCCTTCCTCCATCTTTTTTATACCATTCAGGGCCTCCAGAAAATAGGTGATGTCTGTCTACTTTGATGAGGACCATCTTGTTTACTCAGACCAATTCAAATGCTAATGTCTTCTCTAAATACCCTGAACAGACATTCCAGAAATGATGTTTAACCAAATACTTGGGTATCCTTTAGACTAGCCAAGTTGGCATATAAAATTAATCATCACAATCATGTTTAGAAGATAAATGAGAGTGGTGAAGAGTGTAGGGACCTTGTCAGATAAATCTTGATTAAAAGAACTACTCATGGGAGATATAATGTCTGTATTAAAAAATATCAAGGTCTGTTTTATAAAAAAGAAATTGGACATGTGTGGTTTATTTCATAGGTTACCCCTTAGACATATGGAAAGAATATTGAAACTTGAATAAAAAGAACCATGTCTTGCCACTACTTACCAGTTGTATGACCTTGGCTAAGCCATGCCACTTCTCTGAATCTCAATTTCCTCATTTGTAAAGAAGCAATAATATGAAGATTAAATGAGAATGTGTTTGTGACTATACTTTACAAATTATCAAGTGCTAAGCAATTTTGGCATGATTAGCTTCAGATTCAAGTCCAAGTTTTTTGTTTGTTTTTTAAAAAGAGTGTAAAGGAAAGGGAGATACACAGAAAGAGAAACATCAATGTGAGAGAGACACATTGATTAGCTGCCAGGGCTGCAGATTGAGCCTGCAACTGAGGTACATGCCCTTGACCAAAATTGAACCTGCAACCCTTTAGTCCACAGGCCGATGCTCTAACCACTGAGTAAGTTGGCCAGGGCTCAAGTCTAATTAAAAAAAAAATAGACTCAAGAGTCAAATTGGCTGCTCAGGAGGCGATGAGACATGTCAGCTGGTTGAAAATCACTGGGGATCTCTGGCAAAGATGTTGCAGAGAGGTTTCAAGCACCATGTGAGCCCTCAATCCGATTATCATGAAGGTCCCTTTCACTCCAGGCATTCTGTGATTCTGCTGAAGAAGAAAGACAGTGCCAACTGTATAAAGAGAAAGCATTGGTTAGACACTGATCTAATCTGTGGTCTGGAATGGAGATTCAGGACACCAGAATGAATAGTCTTAAAAAGAGCTGTAATTTTATCACCCTGGCAACCTTTAGTGTTATTAGACAATGTCAGTACTCTTATATGAGGGTCTCTCTTAAGTCAGAAATACACGCATTGGTGCTTCTGCTATTTCACTTAAAATGTCACCTTTATTTTCAAGACCCATTCCAGGGAGTAAATGTAAGTGAGAGAAGCAGGTTGGATGACACTGTGGTGCACAGAAGCCAATACAACTCATTTAAAGAGGAGCAACCACTTCTTAGTCTGGGCTAATTATTGACGATTGGTTATTTGAGAAAACGGGTCATGTATTCCCAGATATTCCAGTTGGCAACAGAATTCAGAAATCTGGAGTGTTAGTAAAATATCCCAATGTCGACAATATTTTAAATGCTAAAATTATTTATTAGAATACATTTAAACTTGATGAAATACATATTACATCAATAATACCATATTATAGATGAGGAAAGCAAAACATAGAGTGGTGAGAAACTTGTCCAGCATCAAGTAGATAGGATTTGAACCCAAGTTGGTGATATTCCAATCTGATCTTTCATTAGACCTTTTTGTTTACTTGACCTCCCAATAAAATAAAAGCATTTATTTACAAACTGCTTAAAATTTAATAAAATGTTTTCACACACTTCATCTCACATTTTCTCAGAACTAACATTTGTGTTAAGTGGGCTCATGATCATTCCTAAATAATACTAAATAAATACTAATACTTTAAATCCCTTACTTCATAGTTGGTTTAGCTACATTATAGCATCACCCATTCCCTGAAAAAAGATAGGCTAAGTGCTCAAAGAAAGGCTACTTTGTATGCAGAGATGCCCCTGCTGCTTAAATTACACCGTGGCTTTACTCTCTCATATGTATTTAATAATATCGGTGTCATTTTGTGGGAGGACTGGCATGAGTTCAATGGTTTTGGAGAAAACCAACCTGGCAATGGAGGAAGCCAAGCTTTCCACCTGCCCTTGCCAGCCCAGGCCTCCACTCAATGCTACAAAGTTTCAATGATAGAAGATAAATAAATCCCAACAAAAATGACGGCAGCCACGGAGCTGGAGAGAGCAGGAGGCTTGAGTTGCCCCCGGAGATGGAGGAAGCCAAGCTTTTGGCTGGCCCAGTCCTCCACTCCAGGCTACAAAGTTTCAATTATAGAAGATAAATAAATCCCAACAAAAATAGCTGTGGCCATGGAGCAAGCAGGAGGCTTGGCTCCACTCAAGGCTACAAAGTTTCAATTATAGAAGGTAAACAAATCCCAGATACCAGGGCCTCCACTAGGGTCGCTGGGGGGCGTGGCCGGCCTGAAAACCACCACAGGCTCCTCGCCCAGGCTACCCCATGCCCCAAGGGAACCCCCACCCTGATCCGGGACACCCTTCAGGGCAAACCAGCTGGCCCCCACCCATGCATCAGGCCTCTATCCTATCTAATCCTATCTAATAAAAGAATAATATGCAAATTGACCATCACTCCAACACACAAGATGGCTGCCCCCATGTGGACTCAAGATGGCCACCACAAGATGGCCAGCAGGGGAGGGCAGTTGGAAGGGACCAGGCCTGCAAGGGGGGGGGGAGTTAGGGTGACCAGTCCAGCAGAGAAGGGAAGTTGGGGGCGACCGGGCCTGCAGGGAAGGGAATTGGGGGGGGATCCAGGCCTGCAGGGGAGAGCAGTTGAGGGGGACCAGGCCTTCAGGGGAGGGCAGTTAGGGGCAAACAGGCTGGCAGGGGAGCAGTTGGGCATCAATCAGGCTGGAGGGGGGGTGTTAGGGGGTGATCAGGCTGGCAGGCAGAAGTGGTTAGGGGCAATCAGGAAGGCAGGCAGGCATGCAGTTGGGAGCCAGCAGTCCTGGATTGTGAGAGGGATGTCCAACTGCTCGTTTAGGCAAAAACAGTCTCCTCTACAGTTTCACAGCAGACCTCATGGACTGATTCTGTTGCCTCGCCCTCAGAAACCAGCAGGTGTACACGTTGTGTTCATGTAAAAACATTCAAACCTGTAGAGAACTTTTATGACTTTACTTGAGCCAAACTGTCCACACTGGCCGGGAAGCAGAATCCCCTTTTTCATCCCTACTGGGATCGGGCCTAAACGGGCAGTCGGACATCCCTCGAGGGGTCCCAGATTGGAGAGGGTGCAGGCTGGGCTGGGGGACCCCCCCACCCCTGTGCATGAATTTTGTGCACCAGGCCTCTAGTAAATAATATTCTTTCCATATGTCTAAGGGGTAACCTAGTAAATAAATAAAAATATTTTTTTAAAAAAAGAAATGTCTTTCTAAAAAATATGCTTTCTGCCCAGAAAACTTTATCTCTTTTTTTAAAAATATATATTTTATTGATTTTTTACAGAGAGGAAGGGAGAGAGATAGAAAGCTAGAAACATCGATGAGAGAGAAACATCGACCAGGTGCCTCCTGCACATTCCCCACCAGGGACGTGCCTGCAACCAATGTACATGCCCTTGACCGGAATCGAACCTGGGACCTTTCAGTCCGCAGACTGACGCTCTATCCACTGAGCCAAACCGGTTTCGGCTAGAAAACTTTATCTCTTAAAAAACATTTTGCTAATCATGCTATTCATTTTATAAAGTAATACAATTTGTAAGTTGAATTAAATGCTAAAGAAAATTAGATCTTATAATTTGTAACTTTAATAAAGTAAACATTGATTTTTTAAATAAAAATTCACTTTGAGTAGAATTTGGGTGCACAAAAGCCACTCTTAAGAATATCAATATGTCATTGACACCCAACTCCCATAGGCAGTCTTTTCTCTCCTTTTGTTCTTTCCCCCCAGGTCTTGGTAGATGCACCCAATTATGTATATACCACACTCATTGCCTTCTTTCTCATGAGGCCCTGTACTCCTCTGGGAAAGGGGTGGGGCATTCTTATTTCTCTTTCTATGCAAGGAACAGTGCAGCCTTGGTAATAGGAGGTCATGTTTAAGTTAGTTCAGGCTCCTATAACAAATACCAGAGACTGGGTGGCTTAAACAACAGACGTTTATTTCTCACAATTCTGAAGGCTGGAAGTCTGACGTCAGGGTCACAGCCTGGTCAGTTCCTGTTGAAGATGTTCTTTCTGGTTTGCAGAGGCAACCTTTCTGCTGTGTGCTCCCATGGCAGAGAGACCATTTCTTTTGTATCTCTTCTTATAGAGTACTAATCCAATATGAGAGTTCCACCCTTATGGTCTAATAATCACATCTCAAAGGCCTAATGTCTTAATGCCTTCACATTGAAGATTAGGGCTTCAACATATGAATTTAAGGGAGGGACACAAACATTCCGTCTATAGGAGGCCACCTCAAGAAATGTTTGCTAGCCCAGCCGGTGTGACTCAGTGGTTGAGTGTCATTAACAAATGGATATGTTTTAGCTTGGCTGGTTGTGCCTTTTTCATCTCTATGATTCCACGTTGAAGCACAGTGCCTGTCATTCTATGTACCAAGAGGTTCCCAGTTCTATTGCTGGTCAGGGTACATGCCTAGATTTTAGACAAAATCCCAGGTAGGGGGCATGCAGGAGGCAGTTGATGGATGTTTCTCTCATCAATATTTCCATTCCTGTCTCTCTATAAAAAGAAAGGAATGTTTGCTAAAGGAATAGTGAGGAGAAGACTGAGTTGGGAGAAAAATGCAGCCCCACAGTGAACTAGGGGCAGGCATGTGGAAGGAAGGCCAGTGTTGGCCTCACATGGGCTTTCCTGGCCTGGCCTCTCATATGGACTCTCCCAGGCTCCACGTGATTCTGCAGCTGTTTGGAAGTCATAGAGCTGGGCTCCACGGTTTCATAAATGCTCTTCTTCACATTCCGAGCACTCAGTCATGGTGAGGTTATACCAACACTTGACATTCATCATTTGTAGAAGGATTCCCTGAATTATGACCTAAGGCAGCTGCTCCAGGGCCATCAGAAGTCACCATCTCCCTGACAAAATGGCCTTTGTGGAGCAACAGCTGTTCTCTTCATTTTTTCAGAGAGCATACCAGGCATCAATCTTGGGCATCTGAGATTTCTTTTTATTAACAAATGGATATGTTTTAGCTTGGCTGGTTGTGCCTTTTTCATCTCTATGATTCCACCTTGAAGCACAGTGCCTGGCACCTACCAGTAATAGACATGTAATTCAACATTTGTTGTATAAACAGATGTGAGGATGGATGTATGAGGAAAGCATTCCATAAGGGAATGGGTGAATTCTATAAAAATGTTTTGTAGAAGACAGTGGTGAAGGTGGTAACTGACAACTCATTTATCTGTATACAAGAGTACTCTTTCTTCTTAGCTCCCTTATTTGAGGTTTGAGTAAGTGTTACCACCTTCCCTAAATTCTTGCTCTGTCCATAGTGATTGGACAGAGTTGGCCCTGAGCTAATCCAGGAGCCTGAGTGAGGAGTGTCTGTCATTCAATGTGTCCAGTGAAGAGAATAATACTGGCCAAAGAGAAAAACAGAGACAAAAGTACAGTCCTTGAGGCATTTCAAGTCCTTGTTTTATAAATTCCTGAAGACAAATTTTCCCTTGTTGATGGTGCTAATAATTATGGCACATGTTTTGAGTGTCTGGGTTCAAATCTAGACAGCCAGCCCTAAGTGAGCTCCTCCCAGGGTGCTGAATGACCTGTCTGTCCTCTAGCACAACATGATGGTGATGAACATAGTGCCTATCTCCCCATTACACAAGGAGCAGGTTCAAACTCATTAGAGGGGGGTGCTGTGGAATTCCACATATAACCAACCAACCTGGGAAAGGTGGAAGGATGCCAAGCTCAGAGTGGCCTTGATGTTTGTATTAATTGTTGTTTGCTGCTAAACTTGATGTGAGGGGATTTTTCTTGGTCACCTGCAGGGTATTCCGATAGGTGAGGTCAGGCCTGGGGATAAGGCTTAACTAGTCCAGAATGAACTAATGACAGGGAGTCAACTGATATGTCCTGGGCCTGGAAGAGTCCAGATTCTCATGGTTCTGCACATTTGTATTGATTCAGTTGGCAAATACATTCCATCTCACTTCATAATCATTATTGGTATCATACAACAGAGGTGGTTAATATCTAAATACTTTGCTATGTCAGATGTACCACAAAGCTTTTTATAGACATTAAAAACTCTGATGCTCCCTTGAATAGAATGGTCACTCTATAGATACTGCTATACCTGGAAAGTTGGGGAGTCTTAGCATCTTCTAATTTATACATGATAAATAAACCCAAGTTCCTGGCAATGTACATTTTTTGAGAATATACATTTTTATTGCTATACTAGAGGCCCAATGCATGAAGATTCGTGCAAGAATAGGCCTTCCTTCCCCTGGCTGCCGGCACTGCCTTCGCTCCGACCGGAGCCGCCTTTCCGCCTTTGCTCCAGCCCTGAGCTGTCTTTCTGTCTTCGCTCTGGACCAGAGCCGCCTTCCGCCTCTTGCCTTGTCATGTCAATTTGCATATTCCCTCCTTATTGGCTGTGAGTGCTGCCATTTGCATATTCCATCTTTATTAGATAGAATAATTGATATATATTTGTTTCAGGTATACAACATAATGATTTGATATTTGTGTATATTATGAAATAATTACCACAGTAAATATAGTTTAGTTGATTCTACACCACACATAGTTACAAATTTTTTTCTTATTTAAAATTTACTCTCTTAGCAACTTTCAAATATGCAATACAGTGTTATTAACTATAGTCACTATGCTGTACTTTAGATCCCCATGACTTACTTATTTTATAACTGAAAGTTTGTATCTTTTGATCCCCTTCACTCATTTTACCCACCTCTTCCTCCCCCACCCTCCCCACCTCTAGTAGTCATTAATCTGTTCTCTGAATCTATGAACTCAGATTTTTATTTATTTTTTATATTTCACATAAAGTGAGATGATACAGTATCAGTCTGTCTGATTGATTTCACTTAACATAATGCCCTCAAGTTCCACCTATCTATCTATATAATAGAGGAATATGCAAATTAGCCAGGACACCATAACATCACGACCAAACATCAGGGATCTGAGGCTGCATGGCGCCTGGCCAGGGCAAGGAACCTCAGGCTGCGTCCCCCACCCCACGGGGCTTGACGGGGGACCTCAGGCCGCAACCCTTGCCCCAGTGCCTGACTGGGAGACCTCAGGCCATGCCCCCCACCCGGCAGGACTTGACAGGGTACCTCAGGCCATGCCCCCCCCCCCCCAGTGCCCGACTGGGCGACCTCAGGCCATGCTCCCCACCCAGTGGGGCTTGACAGGGGACCTCAGGCTGTGCCCCCCACCAGGTGGGGCTTGACGGGGTACCTGAGACTGCGCCCCCTGCCCAGTGCTGGGCTGGGGGACCTGAGGCCGCACCCCCAGCCCGGAGGGGCTTGACAGTGGTGGGGCCAGCCGGGTCTGGGTCTCACCCAATGGGGGTGGGGCTGGCCAGGTCTGGGTCTCCTGCATTTTCAAAGCATGTGCAGGTGGTGGGTGGGAACTTGACTCTAGGCCCTGTGGCATGACCTGGACTCTGACAGGAGAAATATTTTCATATACTGTACATTTTACTAATTTTCTTTCATCTCTGACACTTCTATTATAGAGAAAGGGCAAATAGCAATATTAAAATATTTCCTCTAATTAATTCCCTTTTAATGTGCACGAATCTTGTGCACCGGGCCACTAGTGTTGTCATAAATAGCAAGATTTCATTCTTTTTTATGTCTAAATAATATATATCACATATTCTTTATACACTTAGGTTGTTTTCATGTCTTAACTATTATAAATAATGCTGAATTGAATGTTGGAGTGCAGGTATCTTTCAAATTCATTTTTTCCCTCAAGTAATACCCAGAAGTGAGATTTCTGGATCCTATGGTAGTTCTATTTTAATGTTTTGAGGAACTTTCATACTGTTGGGGGTTTTTATTACATTGTGGGTCCACCACCCAAAGTCCAATCATCTGTCACTGTATATTTGGCACCCTTTATGCTTTACTACCCTCCTCAACTTCTTCCCTTTAGTAACCACCTTACTATTGTCTATGTCTATGAATTTCAGTTTTACATTCCACAGATGAGTGAAATCATATGGTTTGTAGCTTATTCTGACTGACTTATTTCGCTTAGCATAATATTCTCAAGGTTCATCCATGTCATCACAAATGGCAGCATTTCATATTTTCTTATGGCTGAGTAGTATTCCATAGTATATATGTACCACATCTTCTTTATTCAGTCCTCTATGGAAGGACACTTTGGTTGTCTCCATGTCTTGGCCATTGTGACTAATGTTTCAATGAACTTAGGAGTTTATAAATATCATTGAGAATAAATTTTTTTGAGTTTTGTTTGGTAGGTACCAGAAGGATTGCTGGGTCATATAGTAACTCTGTTCTTAATCTTTTAAGGAACCGTTATACTGTTTTTCACAGTGGCTCTACCAGTTTATATTCTGCAAGCAGTGAATGAGGGTTCCTTTTTCTCCCCAACCTCTCCAACACTTGTTATCATCTATCTTGTTGATAATAGCCATTCTAAGAGTGTGAGGTAGTATCTCATTGCAGTTTTATTTGCATTTCCCTAATAGCTAATGAAGTTGAAAATCTTGTCATATATCTTTTGGCCATTTGTATGTCTTTTGGAGAGAGGTGTCTGTTCAGGTCCTCAGCCCATTGTGTTTTTGTTTGTTTGTTTGTTTGTTTTATTAAATTTATTAGGGTGACATTGGTTAATATAACCATACAGGTTTGGGGTGTTGGCTTCTATGTTACAAGATCTGAATATTGCACTGCGTACCCACCACCCAAAGTCAAATCTTCTCCCATCACCATATATTAGGATCCCCTTTATGCTCCATCTCCTTCCCTCTGCTACCACCACAATGCTGTTTGTGTCCACAAGTTTCAGTTTTATATCATTTTACCCTATATAAGCAGTTGGCTTATGGAGGGGAGGAGATGCAGAAAAGATTTTTGTGGATAACCTGTTGCTCTCCCTTGTTGCTAGCATATATGCAATGGAATACTACTCAGACATAAGAAAGGATGAAATATGCCACTTAGAACAACATTAGAGGCCCAGCGCACAAAATTCATGCACAGGTAGGGTCCCTAGGTCTGGCCTGTGATCAGGGCCCATCTTCCCCAGCTGCCAGCAGCCGGCCCCACCCCCTGCTTCCGCCGCCACTGTTGCCCTTTGTGTGTGGGGCGACAGGCAAGGCTATGAGAGCCCCCAGCACCACCTGTATGAGCTGCCACCCACCCCCAGTTCCTGGTTACCCATCAGGCAATCAGAGCCTGCTGGCTGGAGGGAGGGACTCAGGTTGTCTGTTCCTGCCCACTCGCCGGACCCGCCCCCCACTGCCACCAGTTGCCCTCTGTGTGTGTGGGGGGCAACCTGCTGGATGATCAGGGCCCCAGGGATCAGGTCCCCATTGGGTGATTGGAGCCTGCCGGCAAGTGGGAGGAACTGAGAGGTTGGCCGGCAGGCCCCAATTGGGCGATCAGGGCCTGCAGGCTGGGGGTAGCTCCTGCATTGAGTGTCTGCCCCCTGGTGGTCAGTGTGCATCATAGTTGATTGGTAATTCTGGGATCTGGTCGATTTGCATATTACACTTTTATATATATAGACAGTCCCCCGCTTTTGATGGTCCCCGGTGGGACATGAGCTCGCTGCCCCAGAGGCCCCTTCTGTGCTGCAGCACAGCCATGGCACAGATGCTGAGCTCGAACTGCCATTGACGACGCGAGCTCAGTGTCCCGCAAGCCCAATCTGCCACCCCGGCCACCCTGAGTCCCGCCCCCACCCCCCCGCGCCTCCTGGCCAATCGCGGGCATAGCGAAGGTACGGTCAATTTACATATTTGTCTATTATTAGGTAGATGGATGAACCCTGATAATAAATGTTTTCAAGTTTTTTGGGTAGATAGCAGGATTGCTGGGTCATATAGTAACTCTGTTCTTAATTTTTTGAGGAACACTTATACTGTTTTTCACAGTGGCTGTACCAGTTTATATTCTACAAGCAGTGAATGAGGGTTCCTTTTTCTCCAAAACATCTTCAACATTTGTTATCATCTATCTTGTTGATAATAGCCATTCTAACAGTGTGAGGTGCTATCTCATTGCCCCATCCCCAGTGGTCCACCCTGTTCAGCAAGACATGCTGACACTGAGTCATCCTAGGAATGAGCCTTCCTACCACTGTGGGACTCCATTATCCAACCAAAAGGTTGGTTATCAATGCATCCTTTGGATTGATTTATGACCAAAAGGGGGATGTATGGATGAAAAGGGCCACATGCTAACCTGAAAAGCTCAGGGAAGGCCTGCATGGCAGTCTTGCAAACTCAGAGACCTAAAGTAACCACAAAGGATGGAATGAAATTAAACTTTAACTAAAAGCAGTTATGGTGGGTAGTCACCTCCTAGGCCGGTATCTTCACTGACAAAGTCAATTTTTACCTTAACTGAGCCTATTGTCTTTTTGTATCTATGATAACATATCCTTGAAGTGTCTGGGTAACTTGTAACTTCCCTTTTTCTGGACCCCTTGGGACACAACCTAATGTGCCTGGGTGCCAGGACAGATATTACAAATTCCTTCATTTTTATTGTTATCATGTTAACTGTTGACTGTTAACTATCCTGCACCCACCTAAGTATGTGTCTATCATGTGACTTTTTATCCAATCCTAGAGGTTTCCCCGCTTTGCTTTCTCCTGCCTCTCTAATCTATCACCAATGGATTTCAGGTAACCCACCTCAGTCCCCTCCTTTGATTGCAATGTATAAAAATAGATGAAAAAAAAACACCGCCATTCTCTGGAGCATTATCTCAATCTGTTGAGGTTCTGCTTCCTGGCAATTGTCGACAGTTTGGCTCAATAAACTCACAAAAATTCTTACAGGTTTGAATGTTTTTATGTTAACAGTTCTCGGGATTGCTTTGGCTATTTGGGGTCTTTTGTAGTTTCCTACAAATCTGATATATTTTTCTTCTATTCCTTTCAAAAATGAAATTGAGATTTTTTATAGGGATTGCATTAAATCTGTATATTGCTGTGGGTAATATAGCCATTTAAACTATGTTGCTTCTTCCAATCCATGAATATGAAATATCTTTCCATTTCATTGTGTCCTTTTCAATCTCTTTTAATAATGCTTTATAGTTTTCATTATATAGGTCCTTCACTTCCTTTGTTAGGTTTATTCCTAGGTATTTTATTCTTTTGGCTGTAATTGCAAAAGGAAATGTTTGTTGTTGTGTTGTTGTTTTTTTTCATTTCTTTTTCTTTTTTTTTTTAATATATTTTATTGATTTTTTACAGAAAAGAAGGGAGAGGAATAGAGAGCTAGAAACATTGATCAGCTGCCTCCTGCACACCCCCACTGGGGATGTGCCCACAACCAAGGTACATGCCCTTGACCAGAATCAAACCTGGGACCTTTCAGTCCGCAGGCCGATGCTCTATCCACTGAGCCAAACCGGTTTTGGCTTTCATTTCTTTTTCTGAAGTTTCATTGTTAGTGCATAGGAAAGTAGTGGGTTTTTGTACATTGATTTTGTATCCTGCAACTTTACTGTATTTGTTTATTGTTTCCAATAGTTTTTTGGTGAAGTCTTCAGCGTTTTTGTTTTTTTGTTTGTTTGTTTTTAAAGAGCTAATTCTTTTTTTTTTAAATATATTTTATTGATTTTCCACAGAGAGGAAGGGAGAGGGATAGAGAGCCAGAAACATCGATGAGAGAGAAACACCGATCAGCTGCCTCCTGCACACCCCCCACTGGGGATGTGCCCGCAGACAAGGTACATGCCCTAGACCGGAATCGAACCTGGGACCTTTCAGTCCGAAGGCCGACGCTCTATCCACTGAGCCAAACCGGTTTCGGCTTCAGCGTTTTTTATATACAGCATCATGTCATCTGAAAAAAAGGTGACATTTTTCATTCCCAATTTGGTGGACTTTTTTTTTTTTTCATTTTAATTTCTTTATTGATTGAGGTATTAAATATTTGTCCTCATCCCCCCATTACCCTCCCAACCCCACCCCCACTCATGCCCTCACCCCCCTGTTGTCTTTGTCCACTTGTTAGGCTTATATGCATGCATACAAGTCCTTTGGTTGATTTCTTCCCCTTACCCCTGCTCTCCCCTACCTTCCCACTGAGGTTTGACTGTCTGATTGATGCTTCCCTGTCTCTGAATCTGCTTTTGTTCATTAGTTTATGTTGTTCATTATTTCCCATAGATGAGTGAGATCATGTGATATTTATCTTTCTCTGACTGGCTTATTTCACTAAGCATAATGCTCTACAGTTCCATCCATGTTGTTGCAAATGGTAGGAATTCCTTCTTTTTAGTGCAGCATAGTATTCCATTGTGTATATGTACCACAGTTTTCTAATCCACTCATCTACTGATGGGCACTTAGGCTGTTTCCAAATCGTAGCTATGGTAAATTCTGCTGCTATGAACATAGGGGTGCGTATATCCTTTCTGATAGATGTTTCTAGCTTCTTGGGATACATTCCTAGAAGTGGTATTACTGAGTCAAATAGGAGTTTCATTTTTAGTTTTTTGAGGAAACTCCATACTTCTCTCCACAGTGGCTGCACCAATCTGCATTCCCAACAGCAGTGCACGAGGGTTCCTTTTTCTCCACATCCTCGCCAACATTTGCCATTTATTGATTTGTTGATGATAGCCATTATGACAGGTGTGAGATGGTACCGCATTGTCGTTTTGATTTGCATCTCTCAGATAATTAGTGACTTTCAGCATGTTTTCATATGTTTCTTGGTCTCCCTTCTGTCTTCTTTCAAAAAGTTTCTATTTAGGTCCGTTGCCTATTTCTTGATTGGATTGTTTATCTTCCTTTTGTTAAGTTGTATGAGTTCCCTGTAAATGTTGGAGATTAAACCCTTATCGGTGATAACATTGGCAAATATGTTCTCCCATGTAGTGGTCTTTCTTGTTGTTTTGTTGATGGTTTCTTTTGCTGTGCAAAAGCTTTTTATTTTGATGTAGTCCCATTTGTTTATTTTCTCTTTAGTTTCCATTGCCCTAGGAGCAGTATCAGTGAAGAAATTCCTTTGGCATATGTCTGAGATTTTGCTGCCTGTGGATTCCTCTAGAATTTTTATGGTTTCCCGAGTTATGTTTAAGTCCTTTATCCATTTTGAGTTTATTTTTGTGTATGGTATAAGTTGGTGGTCTAGTTTCATTTTTTTTTTTTGCATGTATCTGTCCAATTTTCCCAACACCATTTATTGAAGAGACTGTCTTAACTCCATTGAATGTTCATGCCTCCTTTGTCAAATATTAATTGGGCAGAGTGGTTTGGGTCGAGTTCTGGGTTCTCTATTCTATTCCATTGATCTATATGTCTGTTCTTGGGCCAGTACCAGGCTGTTTTGAGAACAGTGGCTTTGTAATACAGCTTGATATCTGGTATTGAGATCTCACCTACTTTGTTCTTCTTTCTCAGGATTGATGCAGCTATTCGGGGTCTTTTTTTATTCCAGATGAATTTTTGGAAAGTTTGTTGTAGGTCTGTGAAATATGCCATTGGTATCTTAATGGGGATTGCATTGAATCTATAGATTGCTTTGGGTAGTACGGACATTTTGATGATGTTGATTCTACCAATCCATGAACACGGTATGTTCTTCCATCTGTTTATATCTTCCTCTATCTCTTTTTTCAGTGTCTTGTAGTTTTTTGCATATAGATCTTTTACCTCTTTAGTTAAGTTTATTCCTAGGTATCTTAATTTTTTTTTTTGGTATGATGGTAAATGGGATTGCTTTTTTAGTCTCTCTTTCTGTAAGTTCACTAATGGTGTATAGAAATGTCATATATTTCTTGGCATTAATTTTGTATTCTGCTACCTTGCAAAATTCATTTATTAAGTCTAATAATTTTTTGATGGAGTCTTTAGGGTTTTCTATGTACAGTATCATGTCATCTGTGAATAAGGACAGTTTTACTTCTTTTTCAATTTGGATGCCTTTTATTTCTTCTTCTTGTCTGATAGCAATGGCTAGTACTTCCAGTACTATGTTGAACAGGAGTGGTGAGAGTGGGCATCCCTGTCTTGTTCCTATTCTTAGGGGAAATGGTTTTAGTTTTTGTCCATTGATTATGATGCTGGCTGTGGGTTTGTCATATATGGCTTTTATGATGTTGAGGTATGATCCTTCTATTCCCACCTTGCTGAGAGTTTTTATCAAGAAAGGGTGTTGGATTTTGTCAAATGCTTTTTCTGCATCAATTGAAATGACTATGTGATTTTTCTCCCTCAATTTGTTTATGTGATGTATCACGTTTATTGATTTGTGGCTATTGTACCATCCTTGCATCCCTGGGATAAATCCTACTTGGTCATGGTATATGATCTTTCTGATGTACTGTTGGATCTGATTTGCTAGAATTTTGTTGAGGATTTTGGCATCTATTTTCATGAGGGATATTGACCTATAATTCTCTTTCATTGTGTTGTCTTTCTCTGGCTTTGGTATTAGGGTTATGCTGGCTTCATAGAATGAGCTTGGAAGTGTTCCTTCCTCTTTAAGTTTTTGGAATAGTCTGAGGAGGATAGGTTTTAGTTCTTCCTTGAATGTTTGGTATAACTCTCATATGAAGCCATCTGGTCCCGGGCTTTTGTTTGCTGGAAGCTTTTTGATTACTGCTTCAATTTCTACCATGGTTATCAGCCTATTGAGGTTTTTAGAATCTTCCTGATTGAGTTTTGGAAGATTGAATTTTTCTAGGAATATGTCTACTTCCTCCAGGTTGTCTAGTTTGTTGGAATAGAGTTGCTCATAGTATTTTTTAACAATTCTTTGTATTTCTGTGGGGTCTGAGGTTATTTTGCCTCTATCATTTCTGATTTTTTTATTTGGGTCCTCTCTTTTGCTTCTTGGTGAGCCTGGCTAGAGGTTCATCAATCTTGTTTATCCTTTCAAAGAACCAGCTCTTGGTTTTGGTGATCTTTCCTATTGTTTTTTTGGTCTCTATGTCATTTATTTCTGCTCTAATCTTTATTATCTCCTTCCTTCTGCTCACTCTGGGCTTTTCTTGTTGCTTTCTTTCTAATTCTTTGAGTTGTAGAGTTAGATGATTTACTACCATTTTTTCTTGTGTTTTTGAGGTAGGCCTGTAGAGCTATAAACTTCCCTCTCAGGACTGCTTTCATTATGTCCCATAGGTTTTGGATTGTTGTGTTTTTATTGTCATTAGTCTCCAGAATGTTTTTAATTTCTTCTTTGATCTCATTGGTAACCCAATCAATATTTAGTAACATGCTATTCAGCTTCCAAGTGTTTGAGTGTTTTGGATTGTTTTTATTGTAGTTTATTTCTAATATTATGCCATTGTGGTCTGAGAAGATGCTTGGTATGATTTCAATCTTCTTAAATTTGTGGAGACCTTGCTTGTGACCCAGTATGTGGTCGATTTTTGAAAATGTCCCATGTGCACTTGAGAAGAATGTATATTCCGAGGCTTTGGGGTGAAATGTTCTGAAGATGTCAATTAAGTCCATCTGATCTAGTGAGTCATTTAGGATTGTTGTTTCTTTGCTGATTTTTTGTCTAGAGGATTTATCCAGTGATGTCAGTGGTATATTAAAGTCCCCTACTATGATTGTATTGTTGTTGATCTCTCTCTTGATATCTTCCAGGAGATTTTTTATTTATTTGGGTGCTCCTGAATTGGGTGCATATATGTTTACCAGCGTTATATACTCTTGTTGTATTGTTCTCTTTAGTATTATGAAGTGGCCTTCCTTATCTCTTGTTATGGCCTTCACTTTGAGGTCTATTTTGTCAGATATAAGTATTGCTACCTCAGCTTTTTTTCATTTCCATTTGCCTGAAAGATATTTTTCTATCCCTTCACTTTCAGTCTGTGTGAGTCCTTTGTCTGAGGTGGGTCTCTTGTAGACAGCATATATATGGGTCATGTTTTTTTTATCTATTCAGCCACTTGATGTCTTTTGATTGGAGCATTTAGTCCATTTACATTTAAAGTTATTATTGAAAGGTACTTATTTGTAGCCATTTTCATTTTTTGAGGCTGTGTTCCTTCTTACCTTTTTGTTTCTTCTTTTTACAGCATTCCTTTTAGCATTTCTTGCATTGCTGCTTGGTAGTGATAAACTCCCTTAGCCTTTTTTTGTCTGCGAAGCTCCTGATTTCCCCTTCAATTTTGATTGATAGTCTTGCTGGATAGAGTATTCTTGGATTCATTCCCTTGCTTTGCATCACTTTGTATATCTCCTTCCATTCCCTTCTCGCTTGATGTGTTTCTGTTGAGAAATCATTTGATAATCTGATGGGGGATCCTTTGTAGGTAACTCTCTGTCTCTCTTTTGCAGCCTTTAAGATTCTCTCTTTGTCCTGAACATTTGCCATTGTAATTATGGCATGTCTTGGTGTGGATCTTTTGGGATTCATCTTGCTTGTGACTCTCTGTACTTGTGTAACTTTTTTCTTTCCCATATCAGGGAAGTTTTCTGTCATTATTTCTTCAAATAGATTTTCTAATCCCTGCTGTTCTTCTTGTCCTTCTGGCAGCCCTATTATACATATGTTATTTTGTTTTGCATTGTCCCAAAGCTCCCTTAGGCTCTCCTCCTGCTTTTTAATTTTTTTCTCTAGTTGCTGTTCAGATTGGTCTTGTTTCTGTACTTTATCTTCTAATTCACTAATTCAGTCCTCTGCTTCTTCTAGTCTACTGTTGAAGCCTTCCATGGTGTTTTTGATTGTAGCTATATCATTTTTCATTTCTTCCTGATTTTTGCATAGGTTGTTGATTTTCTCATCCATCCAGTGTATGACATATATGACCATTACTCTGAATTCTTTTTCTGTCATGTTGCATGCTTCCATTTCACTTATTTCATTTCTTGGCGATTCCTCCTTTTCTTTCTTGTGGGGATTGTTTCATCATCTCCCCATTCTGATTATCACCAGAAGGTTCAAATGTCGAGTTGCGGGGGTCTGGGCTGTGTGTAGTGGGAGTTTTGCACCCCTCAAGTGTCACTGATGACCTCTGACACCAAGACCTGCGGCTGCTGTGGGTTGGTGGGAGCCACGCTCGCCCCGGGTCACAGTCACAGGAGCTTAGTGTGGCCTTGTGTGCGCACTTAGAATCAGGGACCTTGCCTGCGTCATGTTGAAACAGAAAACCCGCTGGCATGTGCCAAAAATCCAAGTCCCCTAGTGTGTGTCAGGGGTCATAAGCTTCCTGTGTCCACGCCAAGAATCGAGTATCAGAGTCTCTGTTGCTTGGTGCTACCTTGCACTGAGAATCAGGGTCCCTGTGTGCGCATGCGCCAAGAATTGGAGTCGTTGGCTCTTAGTGTGAATGTACTGGGAATCAGGGATCCCAGGCGCATGCAATGAGGAACAGAATCTAGTCACTGGTGCTCATTGCTGCCTCTTGCATGGAGATTCAGGGTGCC
Source organism: Eptesicus fuscus (assembly GCF_027574615.1). NCBI lineage: Eukaryota > Metazoa > Chordata > Mammalia > Chiroptera > Vespertilionidae > Eptesicus > Eptesicus fuscus. The sequence goes on along the minus strand of NC_072480.1, from coordinate 7,736,994 downwards.
CGATCTGCTTGGGATACACAGTCGTACTGTGTTGAGACTGGGATCCTAGCCTCGCCACCACCCAGTCTGGTCTCAGATGCAAACCGGGACCCTACAGCTGCTCTGGTAGAAGACCTGCCACCACAGCTGCAGACCCAGGGACACCAAAACTCCAGGCACCTGGCCTGGAGTTGCACAGTCACACTGTGTTGGCAGGAGGTTCACTTCTGCCCTGCAGTAAACAGCCTTCTGTGTGTGCTTGCCCTGAATCAAAGTCAGGTGGCACTGCCGCTTAGTGTGGGTGTGGGGTCCGGTCACACAAGTGTGCACTGTGGAAAACAAACTCCCTGTGTCCATGCACCCAGGCTCAAATTCAGCGCTGCCCTCCTGTGTGGGCACGGGGTCTGGTCGTGGGGAACAAACTCCCCGGGTTCACACGTTCAGGTTCAAATTCAGCACAGTCTCCCTGCTAGGGTGCAGGGTCTGGTCATGGGAAACAAACTCCCTGGGTTTGTGTCCCTAGTCTCAAATTCAGCACTGTCTCCCTGCCCTGTGTGGGCGAGGGATCTGGTCACGGAAAACAATCTCCTCAAGGTCGCGTACCTAGGCTCAAATTCAGCACCGCCTCCCTGCCTGGGCGCGGAGCCTGGGTGAGGGAAACAAACTCCCCGAGTTCTCATGTTCAGGTTCAAATTCAGCACAGCCTCCCTGCTAGGGTGCAGGGTCTGGTCATGGGAAACAAACTCCCCGGGTTTGCACCCCAGGCTCAAATTCAGTGCTGTCTCCCTGCCCTGTGTGGACACGGGATCTGGTCGCAGAAAACTACCTCCCTAGGGATGAGCAGCTAGGCTCAAATTCAGACTGCCTCCCTGCCTGGGCGTGGAGACTAGTCGCGGGAAACAAACTTCCCGTGTCCGACACCAAGGCTCAAATTCAGGTCAAGCTGCATCTGCTATGTGTGTGCAGGAAGCCCTATTGTGCGGCCAGGGTCTGGCAGATCCTATGCCACTGCTATGGGGGCGGTGGGGGAGGGGGATTGGCTTTGTGACTCACAGAAATCTGCGGCCAGGTGCCTGGAGTCTTGGTGTCCCTGGGTCTGCAGCTGTGGTGGCAGGTCTTCTACCAGAGCGGCTGTAGGGTCCCGGTTTGCTTCTGAGACCAGACTGGGTGGTGGCGAGGCTAGGATTCTAGTCTCAAGCAGTTCTGTTCTTTAAGATGGCGTGGTCTCTGTGCCGCCGGTGTCCTCCCTGGAGTGTTTGTGGTGGCAGCGGGGTTTTGCCGTCTAAGACTGCCCGCTTTGGCAGCCCCTTGGAAGACCTGCAGGATCTAACTGTCCCTATTTCACTCACACACACACACCCACACACATCCACACAGACCTCTATCGCTCCCTCACTCTCTCACACACTCTCCTTCCCTACCTTCCTGCTGGTCGCCATCTTGCCTCTCTCCACACTTCACTCTTTTATTTAATTCCGGACTTTTTTTTTTTCCTTGCCTGATTGTTCTGACTACAACTTCCAGAACTATGTTGAATAAGAGTAGTGGGAGTGGGCATCCTTGTTTCATTCCTGATTTCAGAGGAAAAGCTTTCAGTTTTGCACCATGGTGTATGATATTGGCTAAGAGTTTGTCATATATGGCTTTTATTATGTTGATGAATTTTCTGTATAAACCCATTTCATTGAGAGTTTTGATCATAAATGGATGTTGTATCTTATCAGATACTTTTCCTTCATCTATTGATATCATATGATTTTTATACTTTGTTTTATTAATGTGGTTTGCATATGCTGAACCAATCTTGTGCCCCTGGAATGAATCCTATTTGATTGTGATATATTATTTTTTTTAAGTGTATTGTTGTATTTAATTTCCTAGCATTTTGTTCAGGATTTTTGCATCTATATTTGTCAGAGATTTTGGTCTGTAGTTTGTTTGATTTTGTTTTGTTTTGTTTTGTTTTGTTTGTTGTGTGCGTGTGTGTGTGTGTGTGTGTGTGCGCGCACACACACATGTGTTTGTGAGCGGGTGTGTGTGTGTGTGTATTATTCTTGCCAGGTTTTGCTATCAGAGTTACATTGGCCTCATAAAATGTATTGCCTTTTCTTCAATTTTTCAGAGTTTGAGGAGGATAGGTATTAAATCTTCTGAAAATGTTTGGTAGAATTCACTAGTGAAGCCATATGGTTCTAGATTATTTGAGGGGGAGGGAGTTTTTTAATGGTTGTTTCCATTTCCTCACTGCTTATCAGTCTATTTAGATTTTCCAATTCTTCATGATTCAATCTTGGAAGGTTATATATTCCTAGAGACTTATCCATTTCTTCTAGGCTATTGAATTTAGTAGCATAATCTTCCATAGTATTCTAGTATGATACTTTATATTTCTGTGATGTCTGTAATAACTTTTCCTCTTTCATTTATGATTTTGTTCATATGAGTCTTTTCTTCTTTTTTCCCTTAGTGAGTCTAGCCATGGGTTTGTCAATTTTACTAATTTTTCTTCAAAGAACCAGCTTTTGGTTGTACTAATTTTTTGTATAGTTTTTTTTGTTTTTGTTGTTCTTTATTTCATTCAATTCTACTCATTCTACTCTAATCTTTATTTTTCCTTTCTTCTGCTGACTTTGGCTTGCTTTTGTTCATCTTTTATAATTCTTTAAAATGTAATGTAAAGTTTTTTTATTTGGGACTTCTCTTTTTTTTTTTTTTTTTTGAGATAGGTCTGTAATGATATAAACTTATCTCTTATTAATGTTTTTACTTCTGTACATCCCAGAAGTTTTTATGTGTCTTCTTTGACCCAGTAATTTTTCAGTAGTATGTTGTTTAATCTCCACATATTTGTGGGGTTTTTTACTTCCTTTTTGCAGTTGATCTCTAATGTCAAAGCATTGTGGTCAGTGGATATGTTTCATATTATTTCAGTCTTTAATTTGTTGAAGCTAGTTTTGTGGCCCAACATATGGTCTATCCTTGAGAATTTTCCATGTGCACTAAAGAAGAATGTATAATCTGGTGTTGTGGGATGAAATGCACTGAAATTGTTAATTATGTCCATTTTGTCTAATGTGTCATTTTTGCCTAATGTGTCTGCATTCCAGTCAGAGAAACAAAGCCAGGAAGCCTGGCCACCTCATAATCTCCCAGAGCTTGCCTCCCTTCACCCTTGTTGTTGGGTTGTAGAGCACATTATCTGTAAGCCTAAGAAATGGTACTACAGAATCACTTTTTTCCCCTGACAAAAGGGTGCACTGTGACTGGTCCTGGGGTCAGGGTACCCCACAGAGATATGAGCTTGCTCTTACCAGGAAGGCAAAACAAAAAAGAAGCCAGCTGGGTTCCCCAACTCACCCCAACCCATATATCATGGCTACACTGATGGCAGTGACTGGCTGTGTGGGACAGCATTAGAATTTCAAGGATTTGGAGCCCTAGTTGTCCACTGCATTGCCCTGATGGCTTGGTCCCCTGGGACCATGGTGACCAGATCACAAAGGAGTACCATCATTCTGAGATCTGAAAAGCCAGAGAAGTTCAAGAGAACTAAAAACTTGTGATTCAGTACTACCTACTGAAAGATAATAGGAAGGCCTCTTTACGTTAAATCTGCCGGTGGCTGGAGGGAAGCCTGGGCCCTGGGTGCCTGACGGTGACAGGAGGGAAGCCCGGGTCCTAGGTTCCGGCAGCCAGCAGCCAGGGGAAGGAAGGCCTAGTTTTGCACAAATTTCGTGCATCGGGTCTCTAGTATGTTATATAAATGACAAGAGAATTTAAAATTGCAGTTCTGAAAAAAATCAATAAGATTCAAGAAAATACAGTCAGGCAGTTTAATGAGCTCAGAAAACAAATCAACACACAAAATGAGTATTCTACCAAAGTGATTGGAACTTTATAAAAGAACTAAACAGAAATTCTGGAGATGAAGAACTAATTAAAGAGATCAAGAATGAACTAGCAGTTAAAATACACACAGAAATAGACTCATGTATTTTTTCCATTTCTAGAAAATTAAATTTCTTATGATCAAAGTGGTTATTCTATATTTTATATTCTTCAGCACAGATTCTCTGTGAATAGCTTAACTCAAGTCACTTAGGTTTCTCTGCTTAATACATTACCAGTAGTTGCTGATATAACTTAAAAAAAAACTTATAAAAATAATGTCATTCACCTGACATGGAAAATAAACCACATAGAATGAATTTAATAAAGAATTGATTTAACTCTGCTCAAGAGATATGAAAATGTTTTTTTAAATATCAATTTTAGAAATCTGATGAAAAAGTATGAATAGTTGCAAAAAAAGATAAATGGATACATTCAATGATAATTTTTATTTCAATTATCCACAAAACAATATTATAATACTTTATAAAAATATTAAGTTTTAGGCTACCATTATTTATTTTAAAAAGTGTTTGTGCTATAAGGCTGTTTTTGCCAACTTTTTTTTTTTTTTTTTTTTGGTAAGGATTAAGTTCCACAATAAGATATTGAAGGTGAAAAGATGTTGGGAGAAAATCTTCAAATGTACAAAGCTGTTTATTTTTGTTGGCAAGTTAAAAATATGTAACCATTTAAACAGAATACACAGTGAGTTAGTGTTATTTCCTTACTAACAACTGATATTATAAGAAACAGCTCCATTTAGTCAAAACCAAATGAATGCCATCATCTTTTCCTGGCTTATTTTTCTGAACAGAATTAGTACATAAGCATATAATTTTATTACCCTTCTTTACTTTTATTTTTTAATATATTTTTATTGATTTCAGAGAGGAAGAGAGAGGGAGAGAGTGATAGAAACATTAATGATGAGAGAGACTCATTGATCAGCTGCCTCCCGCGTGCCCCCTACTGGAGATCGAGCCCGCAACCGAGGTGTATGCCCTTGAACAAAATCAAACCCGTGACCCTTCAGTCCGAAGGCCGATGCTCTATCCATTGAGCCAAGCCGGCTAGGGCTCATTACCCTTTTTTAAATGCTAGAAAAATAAATACATGAGCCTATTTCTGTGTGTATTTTAACTTCTATAAGTATAATGAAAATAAAATTATACTAAATTATGAATGGACAATCAAAACCATTTGTTATTTCCAATAAGATATTAGTATTACCTTTTATTATATATTATCTAAAATTATTAGCTTTGTTTTTCCCTGATTTCAGATGAGTAACATTTAGTCAAACACATAATTTAGAAAACATATATTAAATATTTTTTTACAATATAGTAATAGTGCCTCAATATTTTCCTATTTTGCTAGTTGACTTTTAATTTTGCATGTAATATTTTTGACATTTCAGTTGTACATTTGTATGTTGTCAAGCCTCCTTTTTTATGCTTAAAAAGTCCTTTGCATTCCAAGATTAAATATTCATCTCATTAAAAAAAAAAAGAAAGAAAGAATGAACTAGCAAGCATGGGAAATAGAACCAACCAGATGGAGGAGAGAATTAGTGACATCAAAGATAGAAATCTAAAAATGATACAGAAGGAAGGAAAGAGAGACTTCAGCATAAAAAAAATTGAAAGAACTCTATAAGAACTATCTGAATCCAGCAGAAAGAGTAAAATAAAAATAGGCATACCAGGAGAAGAAGAGTGGGAGAAAGGAAACAAATGGTTGATGAGAACTTCCGAAACCTATGGAAAGAGCTAGATCCTTGAATTCAAGAAGCAAAAGAACACTTAATTACTTCAATCCCAAAATGCCTTCTCCAAGGCACATTATATTAACATTGTCAAAAATTAATGAGAAAGGAAGAATTATTAAGAGAGACAGAGAAAAGAAAAATGTAATATATAAAGGAAAGCCCACTAGGTTATCATAGTACTTCTCAGCAGAAACTCTTCAAATGACCAAAAGAGAGAAATTACATGTCAAGAATAATATATCTAGCAAAGTTATCCTTTAGATATGAAAGAGAAATAAAGACTTTTCCAGACATACAGAAGCTGAGGAAATTTACCACTAGAAGATCTCCATTGCAGGAAATATTCAAGTGGGTTATTCTACTTGAAACAAAAAACAAAAGATCACAAAACTATGAATAAGATCACCAACAAAACTTACAGCATAAAGAGGGATAATTTGTGACAACAAAAACATAAAAGGGTTGAGGGTAAAGGTCTGAATTTGCAAAGGAGGATGGAGATTAGATGTATTCAAAAGAAAAAGGACTGCTGTACATATGAAACTTTCTTTTTTATAAACCTAATGATAACCACACACAAAAAACCTGAAACTGAGATACATAGCTTAAAAAAAGAGGAAACAGAGGGAAAAGTGTATAGTACTACCAAACAAAAACAATAGATAGAAACACAAAGTAAAAGAACCACTGGAGAACACATGTTAAGGCACAAAACAAGTTTATACAAATTCAAGAAGATTGATATAATACAGCATCTTCTCAGATAACAATGGCAGAAGTTAGAAATTAACTAAAAAGAACACATCCCAAAACACTCAAATATATGGAGGCTAAATAGCATGTTATTAAACAACAAATGGGTTACCAATGAAATCAAGCAAGAAATTAAAAACTTCCTGGAAACAAATGAAAATGAACACACAACCACCCAAAACCTCTGAAACAGGGCAAAAGCAGTCCTGAGAGGGTAGTTCATAGCACTACAGGCCTACCTCAAGAATCAAGATAAAGAACGAATAAACTATCTAACCCTAAAACTAGATGTATTATAAAGAGAACAGCAAGAAAAGCCCAGAGGAAGTAGAATGAAGGAAACAATAAAGATCAGAGTGGAAATAAATTACATAGAGACTTAAAAAACAGTACAAAAGATCAATAAATCCAAGAGCTAGTTCTTTGAAAAGATAAATAAAATTGATGAATTCCTAGTCAGACTCATCAAGAAACAAAGAGAAAGAACCCAAATAAATAAAATCAGAAATGAAAGAGGCAATATAACAACAGACACAACAGAAATACAAAGGATTGTAAGCAAATACTACTAATAACTATATTCCAACAACCTGGGCAAAATGGACAAATTCCTAGGACATATAATCTTCCAAAATTCAATCAGGAAATATCAGAAAACCTGAGTAGGCCAATAACAACTGATGAAATTGAAGCAATAATCTAAAAACTTCCAGCATACTAAAGCCCTAGACCAGATAGCTTTACAGGAGAATTTTAGCAAACATTCAAAGAAGAAATAACACTAATCCTCCTCAAACTATTCCAAAAAATTCAAGAGGAAGGAATACTTCCAAACTCTTTTTACAAATCCAGCATTATCTGATTTTTAAAGCCAGATAAAGACACTACAAAGAAAGAAAATTACAGGCCAATATCCCCGATGAGCACAGATGTTAAAATCCTCAACAAAATATTAGCAAATCAGATCCAGAAATATATTAAAAAGATAATACACCATGATCAAGTGAGAATTATTCTGAGGATGCAAGGCTGGCATAATATTTGCAAATCAATAAATGTAATACATCACATAAAAAAATTGAAAAATAAAAACCACATGATCCTATCAATAGATGCTGAAAAAGCATTCAACAAAATCCAGCACCATTTTTTGATAAAAATTCTCAGTAAAGAGAGAGTAGAGGGGTCATATCTCAACATATTAATGGCCATTTGTGACAAAACTATAGCCAACATAATACTGAAGGGCAAAAACTAAAAGCATTTCCCTTATGAACAAGAACAAAAGAAGGATGTCCACTTTCACCACTCTTATTCAACATAGTGATGGAAGTCCTTGCCACAGCAAACAGACAAGAAGAGATAAAAGGCATCCAAATTGGAAAGGAGGAAGTAAAACTATCATTATTTGCATATGACATGACATTTTACATAGAAAACCCTAAAGACTTCACCAGGAAACTACCAGACTTAAGAAATGAATTTGGGAGAAACCAAGATGGCGGCATAAGGTAAACACCCATACTGCTGCCTTGCACAACAATTTTAAAACTGCAACTGGAGACAGAGCGGACATCGTCCAGAACCACCAGAAAGCTGGCTGAGTGGAAATTCTACAACTAGAAGGAAAGAGAAAAGGACACAGATTCAGAGGAACTGTGGAGGTGTGGAGACCCGTGCACGCGGAAAGGGCGGGCAGCTGAATACGCGGCTGGCTTACTCGCAGTGCACGGAGAGGGAAGGCAGCTAATGCACGGCTAGCTTTTTCATTTGGGAGTAAAACAAAACCTCCAGACTGCACTGATATCCAGCTCTGGGTGAGACTTTGGGTACCATACTCATTTGGGGAGAAACTGCACTGTCTGGCAGTGGATGAAACTCAAGAGCAGCCTTCTCTCAGAGGTGCTCGCAGCCATTGCCGCGGGACACTGAGACACAGGGCCCTCTTAGGGTGGGGCTGACAAGAAACCAAGGTTGTCTGCTCCACCCTGCGACTCCACCCCATCCAAGCTGAGCACAGAAGCCCTCCCAGCAGAGACACTGCTGATCCTCACAGCCAATTGGCTTGGAGGTCAACTCCCATCAGTGATACCAACAACAATCAAGGCTTAACTACAACAAGACTGCACACACAGCCCACAAAGGGCTCCACCAAGAGTGTCCACCTCAGGTAACAGGGGAGGCTGAGCTACTGGGCCCTGCTAGGACACCTAGCACACAAAGCAACTCCATCAACTCAGGGAAGCAGCTAAAATGTGGAGACAAAGAGGCAGGCCACATATGAAGGAAATGGAGGAAAGCAAAAGTCTGGATATAGAGTTCAAAACCACAGTTATAAGGTTTTTCAAGAATTTCCTAGAAAAGGCCGATAAATTTAACGAGACCCTCAAGGATATGAAAAAGGATCAACTAAAAATTAAGCATACACTGACTGAAATAAAAAATATTATACAGAGACCTAAAAGCAGACTAGAGGATTGTAAGAATCAAGTCAAAGATTTGAAATACCAAGAAGCAAAAAACACTCCTCCGGAAAAGAAAAAAGAAAAAAAGAATCCAAAAAGTTGAAGATAGTGTAAGAAGCCTCTGGGACAACTTCAAGCGTACCAACATCAGAATTATGGGGGTCCCAGAAGAAGAGAGAGAGTAAGATACTGAAAACCTATTTGAAGAAATAATGACAGAAAACTTCCCCCACCTGGTGAAAGAAATAGACTTACAAGTCCAGGAAGCACACAGAACTCCAAACAAAAGGAATCCAAAGAGGACCACACCACGGCACATCACAATTAAAATGCCAAGAGCAAAAGACAAAGAGAGAATATTAAAAGCAGCAAGAGAAAAACAGTTAGTTACCTACAAGGGAGCACCCATACGATTTGTCAGCTGATTTCTCAACAGAAACTATGCAGGCCAGACGGGAATGGCAAGAAATATTCAAAATGATGAATAGCAAGAACCTACAACCAAGATTACTCTACCCAGTAAAGCTATCATTCAGAATTGAAGGTCAGATAAAGAGCTTCACAGAAAAGAAAAAGCTAAAGGAGTTCATCTCCGCCAAACCAGAATTATATGAAATGCTGAAAGGTATTCTTTAAGAAGAGGAAGAAGAAGAAAAAGATAAAGATAAAAATTATGAACAACAAATACGTATCTATCAACAAGTGAATCTAAAAACCAAGGGAATAAAAAATCTGATGAACAGTATTAACTGGTGAATATAATAGAATCAGGAGCATAGAAAGGGAGTGGACTGACAATTCTTGGGGGAAAAGGGGAGTGGGGGGTGTGGGAAGAGACTGAACAAAAAGCGTACACCTGTGGATGAGGACAGTGCGGGGGGGCGGGGGGTAAGTGCAGAGTGTGGGGTAGGAACCTGGTGGAGGGGAGCTATGGGGGAAAAAAGAGGAACAATTGTAATAATCTGAACAATAAAGATTTTTTAAATTTAAAAAAAGAAATGAATTTGGCAAGGCAGCAGCATACAAAATCAACATCCAGATATCAATGGCATTTTCATTTTTATACACCAACTAGTGGCCCGGTGCACGAAATCCATGCACATTAAAAGGGAATTGATTAGAGGAAATCTACACTAATAAAAGAGAAAGATGCAAATTGACCATATCTTCGTGACGCCCACCGCCAAACAGGAATTAGTATGCAAATTAACCCAACAAAATGGCATGTTAATTTGCATATGCAGGTGCCGAGCGGCTTGGGGCAGGGCAGGATACAGGTGTTCCGCACTGCCCCAGCCGTTCAGGGCCTCTGGGCAGCGTGGGAAAGCGGGGCCGGAGTGGAAAGAGGTGGCTCCGGGCCTGCAGCAAAGACAGTGCTGGCAGCCAGGGAAAGGAAGGCCCATTCTTGCATGAATCTTCGTGCATCGGGCTTCTAGTATTTTAATATTGCTATTTGCCCTTTCTCTATAATAGAAGTGTCAGAGATGAAAGAAAATTAGTAAAATGTATATGAAAATCTCCCTCCTATCAGAGTCTGGGGCATGCTGCAAGACCCAGAGTCAAGTTCCCACCCACCTGTGTGTGCCTTGAAATCGCATAAGACCCAGTCCCGGCCAGCCCCATCTCCACTGGGCAAGACCCAGACTCGGCCGGCCCACCACTGTCAAGCCTCACCAGGTGGGGGTGCAGCCTCAGGTCCCTTGACCCAGCACTGGGGGGGGAGCGCCGCCTCAGGTCCCCCAGCCTGGTGCCTGGTGGGGGCGCATCCTCAGGTCTCACATCAAGCCCTGCCGGGTCTGGGGCAAAGCCTCAGGTCCCCTGTTGCAGCCTCAGGTTCGCCAGCCCAGCGCCAGGGCAGGGGCTATGGCCTGAGGTCCCCTGTCAAGCCGTGCCAGGAGGAGGGCACAGCCTGAGGTCACCCGTCAAGCCCTGCTGGGTGGGTGGTGCAGCCTCAGGTTTCCTGTCAAGCCCTGCCAGGTCGGGGGCATGGCCTGAGGTCCCCTGTCAAGCCCCGCTGGGGGAAGGCGCGGCCTGAGGTCCCCTGTCCTGGCCAGGCACCACACAGCCTCAGGTCCCTGCTGATCAGTCATTACAGCATCATGGTGTGATGACCATTTGCATATTAGCCTTTTATTATTATGATAATGAACTCTCAGAAAGAGAAACTAAAAAAGCAACCTCATTTACCATTGCAGGAAAAAAAAATACCGAGGAATAAACTTAACCAAGGAGGTAAAAGACCTGTACTTGAAAAACTATAGGAACTTTTTTCTATTGAAAAAATAAATAGAGGAATATAAAAACAAATGGAAACATATACCATGTTCATGTATTGCAAGAATTAACATTATTAAAATGTCTATACTACCCAAAGCAATCTATATATTCAATGCAACCCTTATTAAAATAACAAAGGCATATTTCACAGACCTAGAACAAATACTCCAAAAATTTATATGGAACCATAAAAAAAACCAAATAGCTGCAGCAATCTTGAGAAAGAATGAAGTAGAAGGGATCACAATGCCAGATATCACATAATACTACAAAGCCATTGTGACCAAAACAGCCTGATATTGGCACAAGAACATGCATATAGACCAGTGGATCAGAACGGAGACCCCAGAAATTGACCCACATCATTATGGTCAGTTAATATTTGACAAAGAAGGCAAAAATATACAATGGAGTAAAGAAAAATGGTGAAGGGAAAATTGGACAGACACATGCAAAAAGATGAAACTAGACCACCAACTTTCCCCATACACAAGAATAAACTCAAGATGGATAAAAGACTTAAATATAAGACATGAAACCATAAAAACCTTAGAGGAGAACATAGGCAGTAAAATCTCAGACATCTTACATAGCAATATGTTTATGGATACATCTCCTAGGGCAAAGGAAAATGATGAGAAAATAAACAAATGAGACTACATTAAAATAAAAAGCTCCTGCACATCAAAGGAAACCACCGTCAAAATGAAAATTGAACCCACTCTATGGGAGAACATATTTGCCAATGATACATCTCACAAGTGGTTAATATCCAAAATATATATAGTACTCATACAACTCAACAAAAGAAAGACAAAAATCCAATTAAAAAATGGGCAGAAGACCTGAATAGACATTTCTCCAGAGGACATACAAATGGCCAAGAGACACATGAAAAAATGCTCAGTCACTAACCATCTGAGAAATACAAATTAAAACCACAATGAGGTATCACCTCACATGTCAGAATGGCTATTATAAATAAATCAACAAACAATAAGTGTTGGTGAGGATGTAGAGGAAAGGGAACACTAGTTCACTGCTGGTAGAAATGCAGACTGGTGCAGCCACAATGGAAAACAGAATGGAGTTTCGTCAAAAGGTTAAAAATGGGAAACAGCCTAAGTATTATTATGAGAACAATTTCTTTCAGTTATAAAAAATGAATAATATACCTTGAAAACCCAAAGTATTCTATAATTTTGCCTAGAGAATTCAATTACTAAATCAGACGATTCAAATATACAATTAATTGGATAATTTTATCTGTGTGGTAGAATGGGAAAACTTTTTTCCTGTTGGGAATTGCCTGAAGTAGTCCTCAGTCTGGTTTCATACATGGAGAATTGTTGTTGTTTTATTTTCAAAGTTATAATAGTGGTAAAAGTGGTAATAAGAATGAATTATTTTACAATAAATAGTTCAGGCTGGAGAAGAGGTAAATTATGAAAGTAACCTTGACAAGAAAACTCTGGCTTGCTAGCATTCTATATGGACATAGTCTATTTCTTATGCTAGAATTTTGACTCTTTATTGGTGGGAAGAATAACTAGTGTGATACCAAAAAAAAAAAAAAAAAAAAAAGTTACTTCTGAGGGATTCCCCCCGTCATGGCAGCCAGCAGGAGGGCAGTGAGGATGAGAGTGTGAGTAAAGGAGTGAGAGGCATGTGTGGATGTGTGTGGTGTGTGACGGGGTGAGTAAGGGACAGTTAGATCTTGCAGGAGCCTTGGGGACTGGCGGAAAGGGCTTTCCTAGAAGCAGAGCCCCTGCTACCACGGTGGGCACACCCGGGCCAGCATGGCTTGGGCCCAGAGTCTATGCCATCTTGAAGGGGGGAGGAGCAGAGGCCAGGAGTGCTGTCACACCGACACCCAGACTGTCACCAGACACCCCCTGGCACCTGCGCAGTGAGTCGCACGCCTGCACCCCTGCAGTGAGTGAAGCCCCACCTTGCTGTCGGCTCCCAGTAATGACCTCAGACCAGAAAGACCATCCACATTTCGCTTCCCTGCCCGCATGCCAGGGCCGGCACTTGGGACCCCGTGCCCAACCGGTCCCCGCGTGCCCGGACCTAGAGCTCTAGGGACCCCACAAGCCAGTTCCTGGTCTCTGCGTCAGCACCACATGTGCCTGGACACCATGGTCCCATCACGTGCACTTGGAACCAGAGCTTCAGGGATCCTGCGCATCCAGACCCAGTGCGCCCAGTCGCCAAGCGCCCGGACCTGGTGCTTCAGGGACCCCACTGGAGTCACACACCAGAAGTGTGCACTTGTCCCCACCAGCCCTGAGCACCTGCATTGGACAACTGAGGATCCAGATCCGAGGGGGAAGGTTACATACTCAGAACAGAGACAAACGTGTGAGACATAAGGCAGACCCAGCCTCTGGGCTGAGTCCCAGACCACTGGACTGCTAGGGGCTTCAACTTCTCACACCTCAACCAGGTTGTCCAGGGCCAGAAAGTGACAGCAACTCACATTACATAGAAACAAATACAAAGAGATGGCAAAAATGGGGAGACTGAGAAATAATTCCCAAAAGAAAATGAGAACTTTCCAGGAAAGGAAATAAATGAAATGCAGGCAAGCAATTTGTCAGAGAAAGAATTCAGAATAATAGTTAAACCATTGCTTCCCAACCTTTTTTTTTTTTGGCCATGCCCCACCTCAGAATCTCTAAAATCCTGTTTCTCCACCACCCTCCACCCCCGTGACATATAATTCTTACTATTCAAAAAGTGAACTCCTATTCACATGGAGAAAGACTAAAATGCCATTAACTTGTTCTAATCAAGCTTCCAAAGAACATGCATCCGTGAAAGAGAAAAATAAAAAAATGAAAGGACAGTGAAGTACTGAAGAAATCACTACAAAATTGTTTTAAAAAAAATATGGCCGAAACCGGTTTGGCTCAGTGGATAGAGCATCGGTCTGCGGACTCAAGGGTCCCAGGTTCGATTCCGGTCAAGGGCATGTACCTTGGTTGCGGGCACATCCCCAGTGGGGAGTGTGCAGGAGGCAGCTGATAGATGTTTCTCTCTCATCGATGTTTCTAACTCTCTATCCCTCTCTCTTCCTGTTTGTAAAAAAAAAAAAAGACAGAAAAAATAAAATAAAAAATAATATGAAGTGATATGAAAAAAAATAGCAAATAAAGTTTAAAAACATAGAGAACTGAAATGCATAAATATGTCACAATGTATATTTATATACTGTATATGAGATCCCAAGAACCATAAGAAATGCAAAAAATTCACTGTTAATAACTCATTCTCAAATTGCCCCCCCTTCTTAAATATCAAATTGCCACCCTGTGGGGTGTGTGCCCCATGTTGGGAACCACTGGGTTATATGGATGCTGAAAAGAGAAATTTACCAATATGTGTGAGAATCAGGAGGAAATGAAGAATGACACAGGTGCAATAAGGAACACAATGGAAGGTTTCAACAGCAGACTAGAAGAAGCTGAGGACCGAATCAGCAACTTAGAAGACAAGGTAGAAAAAACACTCAAGCAGAGCAGCAACTGGAAAAAAAATTAAAAATCAGGAGGAGAGTCTGAGGGAGCTTGGGACAACACAAAATGAAACAATATCCGTATAATAGGGGTGCCACAAGGACAGGAAGCTGAGAAAGAAATAGAAAAGCTGTTTGAAGAAATAATGACAGAAAATGTCCCTGAATTTGGGGGGAAAAGTTACACAAGTCCAAGAAGTACACAGAGTCCCAAACAAGATGAACCCCAAAAGACTGACACCCAGACACATTGTAATTAAATTGGCAAAAGGTAAATGACAAAGTAAGAATCTTAAAGGCTGCCAGAGAGAGACAGAAAGTTACCTATAAGGGAACTCCCATTAGACTATCAACTGATTTCTCAACAGAAACACATCAAGCCAGAAGGGAATGGAATTAAATATACGAAGTCATGCAAAGCAAGGGAATGAATCCAAGAATACTATACCCAGGAAGGTGAAATCAGGACCTTCACAGACAAAAAAGGACTAAGAGAGTTTATTACCACCAAACCAGCAATGCAAGAAATTCTAAAGGGACTGCTGTAAAAAGAAGAAATAGGAAGGGAAGAAGGAACACAGGCATAAAGAATAAAAATGGTGACAAACAAGTACCTATCAATAATAACTTTAAATGTAAATGGATTAAATGCCCCAATCAAAAGAAATAGGATAGCTAAATGGATAAGAAAACATGACCCATATATCTGCTGTTTACAGGAGACCCACCTCAAAACAAAGAACTCACACAGACTGATAGTGAAGGGATGGGAAAAAAATTTTCAGGCAAATGGAAATGAAAAAAAAGCTGGGTATACCTGAAAAATTAGACCTCAGAGTGAAGGGCTATAAAAAGAGATAAAGAAGGCCACTTCATAATACTAAAGGGAGGAATTCAACAAGAAGATATATAACTCTGGTAAACATCTATGCACCCCATATAAGAGCACCCAAATACATAAAAAAAAAAACTTCTGGAAGATATCAAGGGAGAGATTGACAGCAATACAGTCATAGTAGGGGACTTTAAAACCCCACTAACACCACTGAATAAATCCTCTAAACAAAAAAATAAACAAAGAAACATCAATTCTAAATGACTCACTAGATCAGATGGACTACATTGACATTTTCAGAACATTTCACCCCAAATCCACAGAATATACATTCTTCTCAAGTGCACATGGGTCATTTTCAAAGATAGACCACATGTTGGGACACAGGTAAAGTCTCTCCAAATTTAAGAAGACAGAAATCATATCAATCATCTTCTCAGATCACAATGGCATAAAATTAGAAATCAACTACAATAAAAACAATGAAAAAAATCAAACATTTAGAGGCTAAATAGCATGCTATTAAACAATGATTGGGCTACCAAAGAGATCAAAGATGAAATAAAAAGCATCCTGGTAACAAACGACAATGAAAACACAACAATCCAAAATCTATGGGACACAGTGAAAGCAGTCTTGAGGGGGAAGTTCATAGCTCTACAGGCCTACCTCAAAAAACAAGAAAAAAAAAAAGGTAATAAATTATATAACCCTACAACTCAAACAGTTAAGAAGAAAGCAATAAGAAAAGCCAAAGGAAGAAAATAATAAAGATCAGAGCAGAAATAAATGACATAGAGACAAAAAAAAAAAAAAAAAAGCAATAAAACCAAGAGCTGGTTCTTTGAAAGGATAAACAAGATTGATGAATCTCTATCCAGGCTCACCAAGAAGCAAAGAGAGAAAACCCAAATAAACAAAATCAGAAATGAAAGAGGTGAAGTAACATCTGATCCCACAGAAAAACAAAGGTTTATGAAAAAAATACATTGAGCAACTATATTCCAACAAACTGGGTAACCTGGGTGAAATCAACATATTCTTAGAAAATTAAAAGTTCACAAAACTCAATCAGGAAGAATAAAAAAACCTGAATAGGCTGATAACTACTGAAGAAATTGAAGCAGTAATCAAAAATCTTTCAGCAAACAAATGCCCTGGACAGCTTAAGAGGGGAGTTCTAACAAGCATTCAAAGAAGAACTAAAACCTATCCTCCTCAGACTATTCCAAAAAATTTAAGAGGAAAGCACACTTCCAAGCTTTTTCTATGAAGCCAGTATTACCCAAATACTAAAACCAGATAAAGACACCACAAAAAAGAGAACTACAGGCCAATATCCTTGATGAATGTAGATGCTAAAATCCTCATCAATATTCTAGCAAATTGGATTCAGCATTACATTAGAAAGATCATACACCATGACCAAGTGGGATTTATTCCGGGGATGCAAGGATGGTACAATATTCATAAATCAATAAATGTGATACATCACATAAACAAACTGAGAGACAAAAATCACATAATCATATCAATCTATGCAGAAAAAGCATTTGACAAAATCCAACATCCTTTCTTGATAAAAACTCTCAGCAAAGTAGGAATAGAGGGATCACACTCAACATAATAAAAGCCTTATATGACAAACCTACAGCCAAAATCATGCTCAATGAGCAAAAACTAAATCCATTTCCCCTAAGAACAGAAACAAGACAGGGATGCCCACTCTCACCACTCCTGTTCGAGATAGTACTGGAAGTGCTAGTCATAGCGATCAGATGAGAAGAAGAAATAAAAGGCATCCAAATTGGAAGAGAAGTAAAACTGTCCTTATTCGCAGATGACATGATACTGTACATAAAAAAACCCAAAGACTCCATCAAAACAACTACTAGACTTAATAAATGAATTCGGCAATGTAGCAGGATACAAAATCAACACCTAAAAATCTATGGCCTTTTTATACACCAATAATGAACTCACAGAAAGAAAAAAAAAAAACAATCCCATTTATCATTGCACCAAAAAAATTAAGATACCTAGGAATAAGCTTAACTAAGGAGGTAAAAAAACCTGTATTCCGAAAACTACAGGACATTGAAAAAATAGAGGATGATGTAAATAAATGGAAGAACATACCATGTTCATGGACTGGTAGAATCAATATCATTAAAATGTACATACTACCCAAAGCAATTTACAGATTCAATGCAATCCCCATTAAGATACCAATGGCATATTTCAAAGCCCTAGAACAAACTCTCCAAAAATTCATCTGGAATTAAAAAAAGACCCTTAATAGCCACAGTAATCTTGAGAAAGAAGAACAAAGTTGGAGGGATCACAATACCAGATATCAAGCTATATTATCAAAGCCACGGTTTTCAAAACTGCCTGGTACTGGCACAAGAACAGACATATAGACCAATGGAACAGAACAGAGAACCCAGAAATTGACCCAAGCCATTACACTCAATTAATATTTGACAAAGGAGGCAAGAGTATACAATGGGGTCAAGATGGTCTCTTCAATAAATAGTGCTGGGAAATTTGGTCAGATACATGCAAAAAAAAAAAAAAGAAAAGAAACTAGATCACTAACTTACACCATACAAAAAAGTAAACTCAAAATGCTTTAAGGACTTAAATGTAAGACAGGAAACCATAAAAATCTTAGAAGACTCCATAGGCAGCAAAATATCAGACTTACGTTGTAGCAATATATTTACAGACACAGCTCCTAGGCCAGTGGTTGGCAAACTGCGGCTCGCGAGCCACATGCGGCTCTTTGGCCCCTTGAGTGTGGCTCTTCCACAAAATACCACATGCGGGCGTGCACGTACAGTGCGATTGAAACTTCATGGCCCATGCGCAGAAGTTGGTTTTCGGCTCTCAAAAGAAATTTCAATCGTTGTACTGTTGATATTTGGCTCTGTTGACTAATGAGTTTGCCAACCACTGACCTAGGCCAATGCAGACTAAGGAGAAAATAAATAAATTTGATTACATCAAAATATAAAGATTCTGCACAGCAAAAGAAACCATCAACAAAACAACAAGAAAACCCACTGCATGGGAGAACATATTTGCCAATGTTATTTCAGATAAGGTTTTAATCTTCAAAATTTACAGATAACTCACAAAGCTTAACAAAAGTTAGTTAACAATCCACTCAAAAAATGCACAAAGGCCCTAAATAGACACTTTTCGAAAGAGGACATACAGAAGGCTGAGAGATATATGAAGATATGTTCAAAGTCCCTAATCATCTGAGAGATGCAAATGAAAACAACCATGAGATACCATCTCACACCTGTCAGAGTGGCTATCATCAACAAATCAACAAACGACAAGTGCTGGTGAGGATGTGGAGAAAAAGGAACCCTCGTGCACTGCTGGTGGGAATGCAGACTGGTGTAGCCACTGTAGAAAACAGTATGGAGTTTTCTCAAAAAATTAAAAATGGAACTCCCATTTGACCCAGTTATCCCACTTCTAGGAATATATCCCAAGAAACTAGAAACACCAATCAGAAAGGATATATGCACCCCTATGTTCATAGCGGCACAGTTTACAATAACTGAGATTTGTAAAGAGCCTAAGTGCCCATCAGCAGATGAGTGGATTAAAAAAGTGTGGTACATCTACACAATGGAATACTATACCGCTATAAAAAAGAAGAAACTTTTACCATTTGCAACAGCATGGATGGAACTGGATAGTATTATGCTAAGTGAAATAAGCCAGTCAGAGAAAGATAAATACCACATTATCTCACTCATATGTAGGATATAATGATCAACATAAACTGATGAACAAAAATAGATCCAGAGACAAATGGCAGGGAAGGGGGGATTAGAGATCAACCAAAGGACTTGTATGCTTGCATATTAGCATAACCAATGGACACAGACACTGGGGTGGTGGGGGCTTGCCCTCGGGGGTGAAACTAGAACCTAGATAAGATCGGTGGTAGTGAAGAGCTGTTGTAGACTCTGTCTTAGAAGAGGAAGCAGCATGGGAGGGGTAAGTAATAGCTAACCCTTGAGGTGCTCACAAAGCACCAGGCCCTGTTCTTCATGCTTTACATGCATTAAGTTGCTTAATCCCCATACTGGCTCTGGAGGCAGAAACCATCCCTATCTCCCTGTACCCAGGTTTATTTGTCAAGGTGACTGAATGATAACACATAGAGGTCAGTGCCATTGAAAGGCATTCCATACTACACAGGGCCACATGGAGAAGCACCAGGATTAGTAGGGAGGTAGGAGGGGCACAGGAGAATGCATGGCTCAGAGCCTTTATTGTGGTTTCTGCAAGAAGGGATGCATAGGGCAAGGGAGGCAAGTTTGAGCAAATTTAGAATTGGATACTTTATATAATTTTGATGGGCTCTGTGTTACAAAGGTGGTATCTAGTTGTCCAGGACCTGGCCTGTGGGTAATTTAGGGCAGGGGAAATATTGGCTTGGTATGTGAGAGTTAGATAAAGGAGGTAGTTGGGTATATGACTTTGAATTAGTTGGTTTTCATATGAAAGGCACACTCTCAAGCAAGCTGTTCAATTATCTATAGGAATTAACTAGCCCTGGGATGGCAGTCTCTCCCCAACCAACTGGTGAGACCCCCAAGAAGTCAAGGCATGATAAAATATAGAAAATTAAAAAAAAAACATGATGAATACAACCCCAGAATAAATAAGGAAATTCTAACACAGAATGAGTGATAATGCTCATGAGGCCACACAGTTAAGTGATGAAATTTGACATTCAATCAAGGAATAGTTTCTGTGCTTAATCACTATGATAACTGCCTCCAGTTAATGTTAATCTTTCTCAAAGAGTTGTTATTTTGGCAAATAGATCTTTACAAACCAGTAAAGTGTATATAATGACATAACAGATAATGGTGACATAACAGATAATGGGAGGCAACTTTCCAAGGTTCACATGAAGTCATATCTGCTATTGCAATTTGACTAAATGAATTTCATTTTCATGATCCAAGAAAAAAAATGCAATCATCATACACCAGGCTGCCTTCCAGAATTCCAAAGGGCACATATGACTCTGGATGTCAGCCTGATTAATGAGGAACAGGTGACAGGACAGACTAGGCCAACTCTTATCTCCCATGGGGGGTTTAGATTTAGGCTGGCCTGAAGCAGAGATGGTCTTTGACGACTTTCCAAAGTTCACTAGGGGCATACTGTGATTTTTCTAGCTTCCACATCTAATGGATCCATACTTCCCTCCTGCTTTTCACAAAAAGAGCCAGCAAATCAATTGTTCGAAGTCTGCATTTTTCATGGCATTGTGAATATCTCTACAACTTGCTTAATTTCTTTTTCAAAGTCCGTCATTAAGTGGAAATGCATATTTAGATGAAAATTGCAAATTCACAAACAATAGTGTTCTCTCCTTTTTTTGTGAAAAATAAAATGTATCATTGCTTTCCTTAATCAAACCATACAAATATTTTGATCTCAAATACTTCTTTCATTTACTCTTATGTAAGAAAAAGACAGACAAAAACAAGTGAACTGCTTAATGTGTGTTGGGGTCTAATTCAGAGCAATTAAGCACACATTTCTTGGGTAACTGTTATGTGCAAAGTATTGTATTAAAATATCTTATTTTAGTATCTTGTGCATAGATGTATTAGCTCATTTAACTAACATAATGACCTGTTGATATTGGTAGGTCAAACTGTGGTAGGTATTGTTTTTGTCTGATAAATCACACTTCTTATTCCACAAATAATGGAAAACTCACAAAAACTGGCTTTATCCCAATGCAATCTCATTGGCTTTCCCACATAAGCAGAGTTTGAATGTTAGGCAGTGATTGGCATTCGTTTGGCTGCTCTGTGATGTCTTTCGATACTCAACTCTTTCCAGCTTTCTGCTCTTCGGTCCTTAGAGGGCTGGCTCTTGTCCCCAGGCTACTGCCACCAACTTGCAACCTCTTGCCTAAATTGCACACTGAAAACGCTAGCAGAATCAACTTTGTTTGACCCCTTCATCTTGGGCAACAACTCTTTATTTTTAGCCCTGAAGATAAAATGTTATGATGCTCATTAATCTAGGGCATTTGTTACACAAGCCTTTTGGTCCTGTGAGAAGGGAATGAAAGGGGGTAAATTATCTTTTTGTCCTTTAATTGAAAAGTCTATCCTTATGGAGGGTAAAGAACCATGGGATTATTTCTACATTCACTTTTCAACCTACTTTTTTGTTAAATTTCTCTTGATGTACTATTTCTATTCTTTTTTAAAATTATTATTATAACCCCTCATCTTTGTTGGGTTAATTTGCATACTCACTCCTGATTGGCTGTGGGTGTAGCAGAGGTATGGTCAATTTACATGTTTGTCTATTATTAGGTAAGATATAATAAAGAGGTAATATGCAAATTGACCATCATTCCAACACACAAGATGGCCGCCCCCATGTGGTCAAAGATGGCCACCCCCATGTGGACACAAGATGGCCACCACAAGATGGCTGGCAGGGTTACCACCATTTGTCCACCATCCAGAGCTGAGGGGTCAGTGCTGACATGTACACATAAGGAACTGCTGGACATTGAAATTGGGTCTCAAAAGAACTGTTGGTCCAGGGGGAAGCTCGCTACAGACTGATTCATTTGCCTGTCAACATAACTATTATTGCTCGTCTCACATTCAGTTCTTATAAGTATATATCTAGTGACATATGATCTCGCTCATCTAGGGGAAATGATGAACAACATAGACTGAGGAACAAGAACAGAACCAGAAGCAAGGAGGCATCGATCGGACTATCGGGCCTCAGAGGGAGGATAGGGGAGGGTGGGGGGAGGGTGGGGGGAGGGGGAGAGTTCAACCAAAGGACCTGTATGCATGCATATAAGCCTATCCAACGGTTAAGTTCAACAGGGGGTTGGGGCATGCGTGGGGAGAGGGGTGGGATGGGAACGGGGGGATGAGGACAAATATGTGACACCTTAATCAATAAAGAAATTAAAAAAAAAAAAAGATGGCTGGCAGGGGAGGGAAGTTGTGGGTGATCAGACCAGCAGGGGAGGGCAGTTGGGGGTGACCAGGCCCACAGGGGAGGGCAGTTGGGGGGGACCCAGGCTTTCAAGGAAGGGCATTTGGGGGTGACAGGGCTGGCAGAGGAGGGAAGTTGGGGGCAACCAGGCCTGCAGGGGAGGACAGTTTGGGGGGACCCAGGCTTGCAGGGGAGGACAGTTGGGGGACCAGGCCTGCAGAGGAGGGCAGTTGGGGGTGATCGGGCCTGCAGGGGAGGGCAGTTGGGAGGGACCAGGTCTGCAGGCGAGGGAAGTTGTGGGGGGACCAGGCCTGCAGGGGAGGACAGTTGGGGGCAACCAGGCCTGCAGGGAAGGGCAGTTGGGGGCGACCAGGCCGGCAGTGGAGGGAAGTTAGGGGTTACTGGGCCAGCAGGGGTGGGCAGTTAGAGGCAATCTGGCTGGAAGGGAGCAGTTAAGCATCGATCAGGTTGGTAGGGGAGTGGTTAGGGGCAATCAGGCAGGCAGGCAGGCAGGTGAGTGGTTGGGAGCCAGCAGTCCTGGATTGTGAGAGGGATGTCCACCTTCCCGTTTAGGCCCGATCTCAGTGACATGGGAGAGGTGGCAGCACAGGCCAGGCCAGTGCTGTGGCCCCTTTTGCAGAGGCAGTGGGAGAGGGAGCTGTGAGGTTCAGGTCCCAGTGCTGCCCCTTCTGCAGAGGCAGCCACAGAGGCAGCAGCGTGGGCCCGGTCCTGGCACCACGCCTCCACAGATGATGGACAGGGTGCAATCTGCTGTGCCTCAACCTCCCACAGCCCTTCCCCCAGCCAGCCTGGCCCCAGAGCACCCCCACCCACTGGTGGTGGGGGGTGGGGCCAACGCTAAGAAGCGAGGGCCAAGGGCCGGCAGCTGCGGTGGCCCGCAGTGGGAGCAGCAGCAGGGTGATGGGGGTGGCACCGTCCCCTGATCAGCCCAGTCACCTCCCACAGAGGGAGCAGGCCTAAGCTGTCAGTAGGACAGCCCCTGAGGGCTCCCGGACTGTGAAAGGGGGCAGGCCAGGCTGAGGGCCCCTCCCTACCAGTGCATGAATTTTCATGCACCAGGCCTCTAGTATAGGATATAAACCATATATATATACACTATGTTTTTTCCTATACATACATACCTACAATAGGATTGAATTAATAAATTAGGCACAATAAAAGATTAGCAATAATAACTAATAAATGTTATGTGAATGTGGTTTCTCTCTCAAAATATCATATTGCATTTTTCACTTATGGGAAGCACTTTACAGCTTCCCTTTGGCATATCTGAATTGCTAGCATTACTACTCTTGAAGTTTGGGCACAGTACTTTAAACACAAGTACTGTGACAGCACTGCTACTGATTGGGATTACTGACTGGGACCTTGGTTCTTCTTCTCAACGCAGAAAAGCTTTTATGGTCAACAAAAAGGAAAGTAAAGCAAAGTGGCGTTTATTGAAGATACACTCCAAATGAGGAGGGGCCAGTCGAGAGAGACAATGGCTGGCCTGCTCACTGGGAAGTAAAAAAAATAAGGAGGGGGGGCCTTAAAAACAGGTTCAGGGGGTTAGCACAGGACAAGCTGCCACTGCTCATAGCTCCCCTGGTTGCAAGTCTAAAGGGGTCACTTAGAGGTTGGTGGATACATTCCTGTGGGGGAAGGGAAGAAGAAAGGGAATGGCATGGGCATGGTCCTTAGAGGTAAAGGGTGTGCTGGGTCCTTTATACTGCTTGTTATTGCTTCTGACTGACATAGCAGTACGCACAGTCAGCTGTTGGGAAGCAGCTGGATGGGTCCACACAGTTGTGTTGGGTTCACCTTGTGTAGTGTCAATGGGGTAAAAATTAAATCACTTACAAAGTTTAAATACGGTAGCACTGTGTAGCTATTAGCAATTGCTATGTTCATAGGCTCTTCTTTTTGGGGGGCAGGAGGTGCTTTTTTAAATCCTCACCAGAGGATATTCTTTTGTATTGATTTTTAGAGAATGGAAGGGAGGGATGGGGAGAGAGAAAATCATTGATGTCCTGACCTGGACCAGGGAACAAACTTGCAATCCAGGTACATGCCTTTGACCTGGAATCAAACCTGTGACCCTTCAGTGTCCAGGGCCAACGCTCTCCCACTGAGCCACACCAGCCAGGGTTCGTAGGCTTTTCTTTTTTAATGTATATTTTTTATTGATTTCAGAGAGGGAGAGATACAAACATCAATGAGAGAGAGAATCATTGATTGGTTGCCTCCTACACACCTCCTACTAGGGATCATGTCCACAAGCTGGGCATGTGCTCCAACCAGGAATCAAACTGTGACCTCTTGGTTCATAGGTCAATGCTCAATCATTGAGCCATGCTGGTTGGGCCTGCAGGCTCTTCTTAAAGCACACGAAGGGCAACATCAAAGGAGAACTGTCCAGAAGAACACTCTGGGGAAGGCTGGTCTGGTCTGAAACATTGATCCCCACTTACAGGCTTATTAAATGAACCCCCTGGCTGATGGCCTTGATACCTGGCAAAATACATGCCCCCACAACTTAATGCACTTTTGGGTCTTATTTTGCAACTTTCCTAAAAGATTATGTGTTTGTTTTTCCTCCCTGGCTTTGCTAATTCTTGGAGAAAGTTCTAGGTAAGAGGCCTGGCTGGCTCCCAGACTTTGTTCATATCCCACACATGGCAGCAGTTCCACACACCACCCCCCCCCCCAGACTGGGACCCATCACTAAACTCTAATTGTCAGTTGTGCAACTGCAGCACCAAAAGGGCAAGTGCCCTCAGTGAATAGAACGGCCCGGAAAAGCCTGGATACAGATGATGTAGGGCACAGAGCTGCATGAGACCCAGAGAGGATCACTTGACAGCACAAAAGCAGGAGAGTCAGGACCAGGATTGAGACACTTTTTTTAACTATTAAGTTTATGTCTTATACTAACGACCTAGTTGATTTCATAGTTTGTGCCTTACCATTCTTGACCAATTCTTTTTGTTGTCTTACTGGACCTGAGTGAGAACTCTTCAGGTATGCTTACAGGTAAATACCTGGACCAGGTAGGCTCTTGATGACCTAGACAATGCAGGATAATTATGTTCACCAACATGTGGCCATATGTAGAATGGCACCCATATCAGGTCTCTTCCTGTGACCAGTGACCACACTGGGGAAACCCAATGGGAATGGCAGGGACACTGTTATAGGAGACATTCACTCTGCAGAGACCTGTACCTCATCATTCATTATACTTTTTTCTACAAACATGGATGGATTCCTATCTTATCTGCTTTATTAAAAACAATAACTTTTTATCCCCAAAATTATAGAATAAAAATATTATAGAAGATTTTGCTAAAACTCTATGATCTTTCCACCTTAACACTTATTTTGGTTATTTGGAGTTAATTCCCAGACTCTCGGCATGTGCATATATGTAGGTTCTAAATAATTATAATCACGGTACATTTACTTCATTTGTTCTATTTCCCATTTAGCATATTGTAAACATTTTCTTTGTTTTTATCAGGCCCAACTTCATGAAATCCCACCAATCTCATGCTCAGAAGAGCAGGTTTAACGCTTTGTTGTCACCATCTTGAAGTTCTTAATAATTTTTAACATGATGCCCAACATTTTCATTTGGCACTGGGACCTGCAAATTATGTAGCTTGTCTTAGTTTTTCTTTTTATTTTGTTTTTATGACTATACTATTTCATAATTTACTCTATGTTCATTTAAGCTGTAATGAATATAGAGAATCATAAAAATATCTTTATGTTTATAGAGTCTTGTATTGTTAAATTATTCAGGATACTTTCAAGGTACAGTTTTTATGGATCACAGTGTATAGATTTTTATGTCTCATGTTACCATATTCTGATATGATATCTACATTTCTCCATCCATATTCTTTATAAAAAAGGCATTACATATCCCATTCTTTTAATCCAACAAGAGGATCAGTCACCTTTAGGCTCTTAAAGAGAGCCATACTCTTGTTTGTCTTCTCACACAGCCTGGGATAAAGGATGTGTAGACAAGGATGTGTGAGAAGAGATCCCACCGTGCTTGCTCCTTAACGGGAAGGGTATCAATCACAGAGACCTGGAAATTAATCACTCTGGACATGGGCTTCTTCATCTAATGGGGGGATAATACCTTCCCTGAAGGACTACTTGTGCGAAGATTAAGAAAAGCGTTAGAGCCCTGGATGGTTAGAATATCATCCTCATATGCCAGCGTTATGGGCTTGATCTCTGGCCAGGGCTCATACAAGAATTAATCAATGAATATATAAATAAGTGGACAACAAATCAATGTTTCTCTCTCTCTCAAAATCAATTATTTTTAAAAAAGCATTAGAGTAACTTTGGTATACTTTCTGCTTTTACCTTTTTTCTGAAACCTCTATATCTGTTTAAAGGACAAGGCTACTGACTCATAACTTAGAATGTAAAGTGTTTAAATAAAACTTTATGATTATATATCTATATAAAACCTATCCAAAGTGAGGCCAATGATAGTGAAATGTAACATGAAAAAAAGTATCAAAATGAGAGAGAAGTCAATATACTGAATTAGTAGGCTAATACTATCAGTATTATAACTGAGCATTAAATTTTTCTCTGAATTTCCCAAGAACAAAGGCCAAAGGGTAAACACATGTGCACATAGAATCCCCATTGCTCACAAAAGACAGTGCTTCTTCTAGCAGACAACTTTTCTAAATAATTTGTCACAAGCTTGAGGATAGTGCCTACCTTATTTATCCTCTACCTTACTTATCTGGTTCACAGGAAGTTGTTCAATAAACAAGTTAAATGAATATTGAACTTTATGCTGCTGACATTGAACACCATAAAATACAGCAATAATCTTTTCCTCCTAATATTTATAGGAGAGCTGAGTCAGGTGCTGTGCAAAAAGCTTTATGTATGTAGGCTTGTTTATCCACACAAGCATTTGGTACAGTGTTTACATTTGAAGAAGCTGAAGTATGAAGAGAACAAGTTGTGTTTCCAGGGCCCACCGTGGGAAGTGGGAAGCCAGGACTGGGACACAGGTGGCACATTGTCTTACCCGTTCTGTCACATTGCCTCACATTGCGGTGCAGAGCCCCTTCCATAGAAGGGACTTGTACCTTCATAAAGCCCTTCCTTACTTCTTCAGACCTTGTAAATCCTGAGGAACATCTAAAATACTCGCCTAAAAATGAATGTGGTTATTCTTATTCCTGTTGGTGAGAATGTCAACTGTGAAGTCTTTCTGGAGGGCAATTTGGCAACTTGTGTAAAATGCTTTAAAAATGTCCATCCTCTTTGGTCCAGTATTCATTTCAAAGAATAACATATGGAAATTACCCTAAATGCATGTGAATATTACAGCTACAACTGGATATATCTGAAATGTGCAACAGTTGGGAAGGTGATTTTAAAAATACATCCTATATAATAAAAGGCTAATATGCAAATTGTCCCCTTGACTGGGAGTTTGACCAGGAGTTTGGCCAGGGGGTGGGGCTGAACGGCCAATCACTCCTTTCCATCAGCCAGCCCCGACCCCAATCGCCCCCTCCCCCTGCACTCCAATTAGGGGCGGGGCCAGCCAGCCAACATCCCGTGTCCCCTCACCCACACCAGCCCAGCCCAATCAGCCCCAATCGGGGTAGGTCAGTCGGACCCCACCCATGTACGAATTCATGCACTGGGCCTCTAGTCTTACCTTATAATAGAGAAACATGCAAATTGACCGCACCTCCGCTATGCCCATGATTGCGCCTGGCAGAGGCTGGGGGCGGGACTCCGGGTGGCCCATCCGGCCGTTGGGAAGACCAAGATGGCTGCGCCCAATCCTGTAAGTTCCGGGGATCCGCATGGCGATCGCCACCCGGGGGGCGTGTCCGGGCAGAGCCAGGCGCTCCGCGGGTGTCCCAGGCAGCGATCGCCACCGGGGGGCGTGGCCGGGCACAGCCGGGCGCTCCGCGGGTGTCCCAGGCAGCGATCGCCACCGGGGGGGCGTGGCCGGGCTCAGCATGGCGCTCCCGCGGTGATCCAGGCAGCGATCGCCACCCGGGGGTGGCTGGGCACAGCCGGGCACTCGGCGGGTGATCCAGGCGGCGATCGCCACCGGGGGGGCGTGGCCGGGCCCAGCCGTGCGCTCCCGCGGGTGATCCAGGCGGCGATCGCCACCCGGGGGGGCGTGACCGGGCACAGCCGGGCACTCGGCGGGTGATCCAGGCGGCGATCGCCACCCGGGGGGGCGTGGCCGGGCACAGCCGGGTGCTCCCGCGGTGATCCAGGCGGCGATCGCCACCCGGGGGGCGTGGCCGGGCACAGCCGGGCACTCGGCGGGTGATCCAGGCGGCATTCGCACCCGGGGGGGCGTGCCCGGGCAGAGCCGGGCGCTCCGCGGGTGTCCCAGGCAGCGATCGCCACCGGGGGGCGTGGCCGGGCACAGCTGGG
The DNA here is from genome assembly GCF_027574615.1 of Eptesicus fuscus. Classification (NCBI taxonomy): domain Eukaryota; kingdom Metazoa; phylum Chordata; class Mammalia; order Chiroptera; family Vespertilionidae; genus Eptesicus; species Eptesicus fuscus. The sequence continues at coordinate 7,708,009 of NC_072480.1, read as the reverse complement.
TGCTCCCGCGGTGATCCAGGCGGCGATCGCCACCCGGGGGGCGTGGCCGGGCACAGCCGGGCGCTCCGTAGGTGATCCAGGCGGCGATCGCCACCCGGGGGGGCGTGACCAGGCACAGCCGGGCACTCGGCAGGTGATCCAGGCGGCGATCGCCACCCGGGGGGGCGTGGCCGGGCCCAGCATGGCGCTCCCGCGGTGATCCAGGCGGCGAACGCCACCCGGGGGGGCGTGGCCGGGCACAGCCGGGCACTCGGCGGGTGATCCAGGCGGCGATCGCCACCCGGGGGGCGTGCCCGGGCACAGCCGGGTGCTCCCGCGGTGATCCAGGCGGCGATCGCCACCCGGGGGGCCGTGGCCGGGCACAGCCGGGCGCTCCCGCGGTGATCCAGGCGGCGATCGCCACCCGGGGGGGCGTGGCCGGGCACAGCCGGGCACTCGGCGGGTGATCCAGGCGGCATTCGCACCCGGGGGGGCGTGCCCGGGCACAGCCGGGCGCTCCGCGGGTGTCCCAGGCAGCGATCGCCACCGGGGGGCGTGGCCGGGCACAGCTGGGTGCTCCCGCGGTGATCCAGGCAGCGATCGCCACCCGGGGGGGCGTGCCCGGGCACAGCCGGGCGCTCCGCGGTGATCCAGGCGGCGATCGCCACCCGGGGGGCGTGCCCGGGCACAGCCGGGTGCTCCCGCGGTGATCCAGGCGGCGATCGCCACCCGGGGGGCCGTGGCCGGGCACAGCCGGGCGCTCCCGCGGTGATCCAGGCGGCGATCGCCACCCGGGGGGCGTGGCCGGGCACAGCCGGGCACTCGGCGGGTGATCCAGGCGGCGATCGCACCCGGGGGGGCGTGCCCGGGCACAGCCGGGCGCTCCGCGGGTGTCCCAGGCAGTGATCGCCACCGGGGGGGCGTGGCCGGGCACAGCTGGGTGCTCCCGCGGTGATCCAGGCGGCGATCGCCACCCGGGGGGCGTGGCCGGGCACAGCCGGGCGCTCCGTAGGTGATCCAGGCGGCGATCGCCACCCGGGGGGGCGTGACCGGGCACAGCCGGGCACTCGGCGGGTGATCCAGGCGGCGATCGCCACCCGGGGGGGCGTGGCCGGGCCCAGCATGGCGCTCCCGCGGTGATCCAGGCGGCGAACGCCACCCGGGGGGGCGTGGCCGGGCACAGCCGGGCACTCGGCGGGTGATCCAGGCGGCGATCGCCACCCGGGAGGGCGTGCCCGGGCACAGCCGGGCACTCGGCGGGTGATCCAGGCGGCGATCGCCACCCGGGGGGGCGTGGCCGGGCACAGCCGGGCACTCGGCGGGTGATCCAGGCGGCGATCGCCACCCGGGAGGGCGTGCCCGGGCACAGCCGGGCGCTCCGCGGGTGTCCCAGGCAGCGATCGCCACCGGGGGGGCGTGGCAGGGCTCAGCATGGCGCTCCCGCGGTGATCCAGGCAGCGATCACCACCCGGGGGGCGTGCCCGGGCACAGCCGGGTGCTCCCGTGGTGATCCAGGCGGCGATCACCACCCGGGGGGGCGTGGCCGGGCACAGCCGGGCGCTCCGCGGGTGATCCAGGCGGCGATCGCCACCCGGGGGGGCGTGCCCGGGCACAGCCGGGTGCTCCCGTGGTGATCCAGGCGGCGATCGCCACCCGGGAGGGCGTGCCCGGGCACAGCCGGGCGCTCCGCGGGTGTCCCAGGCAGCGATCGCCACCGGGGGGGCGTGCCCGGGCACAGCCGGGTGCTCACGCGGTGATCCAGGCAGCGATCGCCACCCGGGGGGGCGTGGCCGGGCTCAGCATGGCGCTCCCGCGGTGATCCAGGCAGCGATCGCCACCCGGGGGGCGTGCCGGGGCACAGCCGGGTGCTCCCGGGGTGATCCAGGCGGCGATCGCCACCCGGGGGGCGTGCCCGGGCACACCCGGGTGCTCCCGTGGTGATCCAGGCGGCGATCGCCACCCGGGGGGGCGTGTCCGGGCACAGCCGGGCGCTCCGCAGGTGATCCAGGCGGCGATCGCCACCCGGGGGGGCGTGACCGGGCACAGCCGGGCACTCGGCGGGTGATCCAGGCAGCGATCGCCACCCGGGGGGCGTGCCCGGGCACAGCCGGGTGCTCCCGCGGTGATCCAGGCGGCGATCGCCACCCGGGGGGGCGTGGCCGGGCCCAGCATGGCGCTCCCGCGGTGATCCAGGCGGCGATCGCCACCCGGGGGTGGCTGGGCACAGCCGGGCACTGGGCGGGTGATCCAGGCGGCGATCGCCACCGGGGGGGGCGTTACCGGGCACAGCCGGACGCTCTGCAGGTGATCCAGGCGGCAATCGCCACCCGAGGGGGCGTGGCCGGGCCCAGCATGGCGCTCCCGTGGTGATCCAGGCGGCGATCGCCACCCGGGGGGCGTGGCCGGGCACAGCATGGCGCTCCCGCGGTGATCCAGGCGGCGATCGCCACCCGGGGGTGGCTGGGCACAGCTGGGTGCTCCCGCGGTGATCCAGGCGGCGATCGCCACCCGGGGGGCGTGGCCGGGCACAGCCGGGCGCTCCGTAGGTTATCCAGGCGGCGATCGCCACCCGGGGGGGCGTGACCGGGCACAGCCGGGCACTCGGCGGGTGATCCAGGCGGCGATGGCCACCCGGGGGGCGTGCCCGGGCACAGCCGGGTGCTCCCGCGGTGATCCAGGCGGCGATCGCCACCCGGGGGGGCGTGGCCGGGCACAGCCGGGCACTCAGCGGGTGATCCAGGCGGCGATCGCCACCGGGGGGGCGTGGCCGGGCCCAGCCGTGCGCTCCGCGGGTGATCCAGGCAGCGATCGCCACCCGGGGGGCGTGCCCGGGCACAGCCGGGTGCTCCCGCGGTGATCCAGGCGGCGATCGCCACCCGGGGGGGCGTGGCCGGGCACAGCATGGCGCTCCCGCGGTGATCCAGGCGGCGATCGCCACCCGGGGGGGCGTGGCCGGGCACAGCCGGGCACTCGGCGGGTGATCCAGGCGGCGATCGCCACCCGGGAGGGCGTGCCCGGGCACAGCCGGGCGCTCCGCGGGTGTCCCAGGCAGTGATCGCCACCGGGGGGGCGTGGCCGGGCTCAGCATGGCGCTCCCGCGGTGATCCAGGCAGCGATCGCCACCCGGGGGGCGTGCCCGGGCACAGCCGGGTGCTCCCGTGGTGATCCAGGCGGCGATCACCACCGGGGGGGCGTGGCCGGGCACAGCCGGGCGCTCCGCGGGTGATCCAGGCGGCGATCGCCACCCGGGGGGCGTGCCCGGGCACAGCCGGGTGCTCCCGTGGTGATCCAGGCGGCGATCGCCACCCGGGGGGCCGTGGCCGGGCACAGCCGGGCGCTCCGCAGGTGATCCAGGCGGCGATCGCCACCCGGGGGGGCGTGCCCGGGCACAGCCGGGCGCTCCGCAGGTGATCCAGGCGGCGATCGCCACCCGGGGGGGCGTGGCCGGGCACAGCCGGGCGTTCCGCGGGTGATCCAGGCGGCTATCGCCACCCGGGGGGGCGTGGCCGGGCACAGCCGGGCGCTCCGCAGGTGATCCAGGCGGCGATCGCCACCCGGGGGGGCGTGCCCGGGCACAGCCGGGCACTCGGCGGGTGATCCAGGCGGCGATCGCCACCCTGGGGGGCGTGCCCGGGCACAGCCGGGCACTCGGCGGGTGATCCAGGCAGCGATCGCCACCCGGGGGCCTGCCCGGGCACAGCCGGGCGCTCCGCGGGTGATCCAGGCGGTGATCGCCACCCGGGGGGGCGTGGCCGGGCACAGCTGGGCGCTCCCTCGGTGATCCAGGCCGCGATCGCCACGGGGGGCGTGGCAGGACTTGCCCAGCCGCTCCCAGGGTCCCTGGGAACATTGCAGGCATGTGGTTGCTGATTCCCAGACCAGGCCTCTGGCCACAGATTCATAGCTTTGCAGAGACCTAGGGCAGGGATCTGCTTTATCTGCAGAGAGACAGAGGTTCTGCAGTGCCCCCAAGACGTGGGTGGGCCCAGCCAGGGATCAAGGGGCATGGAAGGACTCCTGGCAGAGGGGCAAGGACCCTCACCCCTGAGGCGGGGGTTGAGGGATGGAGCCACCTCAGTGAAGGGGTGCTGCTCTGCAGGGTACTGGACTGACTGACATGATTCAGAGAAGCTCCCAGTGCTAATGGGCCTCGCTCAGGTGGCCTTCACACTTCAGAGGCAGTGACTCCTGCTCCTGCCTTCACCCAAAAGCAAGCTCGCTACACCCTGCCCCATAGCACAGCATGCCTAGGCAGTGAGTGGGAAGCCTTCCACCTGCTTCCAAGAAGGGGGGGCAGTAAAGAATGGGGGGAGAGGAAAGAATGTGGAGCATCCGCAATGAAGAGGTGCTTGAGAAAGAGGCTGGGACGCCTGACTGGAAGGTTTGTTCTGTTTGCTGGGCCGCTGCCCCTTAGGAAGCGCAAAGAGCATGGCTCTGAGGGCTTCCTGTGTGCTCTGAGGGCTTCCTGAGTCAAGTTCCACAGCCAACTGGAATTGGCCTCAGTTTCCTGGTCTGTAAAATGGGTGAAGCGTGTCCCAGTGCCTTCACTGAGCTTTGATGGCCAATTGAGATACTATATAAAGAAAATGAGGGAAGAAGTGAGAAAGAAAAGGGAGGACAAAAAAACACAAAAGAAAGATTGAAAGGAACCTGTAAACCCATTGTCACTTAAATAGGGAATATAGTCAGTAGTGTTGTAATGATGGTATGATGCCAGGTGGGTACTAGAAATATCGGGGAACATTTTGTAGAGTATATGATTGTCTAACCACTATTCTGTAACTAATATAAAACCTGAAACCAATACAAAATAATATTGAATGTAAAGAAATGAAAATTGGAGTGAATTTTTTATGAATTTCAAAGATTAAATAAAAGTTGTAAAGGAAGGAAGGGGAGAATAAAAAGTGTTTTTCATTTTGCCACTTCATTAAAAAGACAGTTGTCTTTATGTGGTGCTTTTATGCTTTTCTAAGTCATTATCTCATTTTAATTTCCGGGCAACTTAAATACAAGGTAAGTATTCCCTCCACTATTTAAAGAAAGGAAATCTTGGTGTCTGGTCCTAATGATTCAATTGTCAAGCCCTTATTGTAAAGCAGGGTTAGTAAAATTTTCTGTGCAGGGTCATATCTATACTAATAAAAGCCTTGGGGGTGATCAGGCCAGCAGGGGAGGGTATTTGGGGGCAATCAGGCCCGCAGAGGAGCAGTTAGGGGTCAATCAGGCCAGCAAGGAAGCAGTTAGGGGGCAATCAGGCAGATAGGTGAGCGGTGAGGATCCAGCAGTCCCGGATTGTGAGAAGGATGTCCAACTGCAGGATTCCTGGAATCGGGCCTAATCCTGCAGTTGGACATCCTCCGAGGGGTCCCATATTAGAGAGGGTGCAAGCTGGGCTGAGGGATTGTGAGAAGGATGTCCAACTGCACGATTCCTGGAATCGGGCCTAATCCTGCAGTTGGACATCCTCCGAGGGGTCCCATATTAGAGAGGGTGCAAGCTGGGCTGAGGGACACCCTCCCCAGTGCACGAATTTCGTGCACCGGGCCTCTAGTTATAATATAACTGAGATGAAATAATATGCCTCCATTAAAAATTGTCTTTTAAAAGGACACACATACACAGAAAAATATTCACATTGCTTTGTTATGTGGGAGAAAATGCAGTCTTAACCAAATATGACTCTAATTTTGCAAAGAATACATTTTTGGTGGAATATTAAAACTAATACAAGTTCTTTAAAAGTGGATAGAGCATTGGACAGTATATATTAATGTTTAAATTCTATGATCCAACAATTCCATTCCATATCACCTGCTTAAGGAAAATAGTTACATGAACATAAAGAGGCAAATTGGAAATCACCTTACTATCCATCAAGAAAGGAAGAGTTAAATATAGTGATATCTCCTAACTGTAGGATACTATGCAATAGTTGGAAAGAATTGGGCACTGACATGGAAATATAAGAATATTTACCAAGAGATTATTAGGTGAAAAAGGCAAGCTGCAGAATAGAAAATATAATTTATGATCTTTGGAAGATTCAGTACAATATGTTGCTATGTTTGTATGATTATACATTATTGAAAAGATCTAGATTTACTCCAGAAGGAGAAATGTGTGATAATGGCTATTTATTTGAAGATGAGAAATGGGGGATCCTGGTCATAAAGGAAAGTTTATTTTAGCTGTGGTGCTTGAATTATTTATAAGAAGAATGCAATTCTATGATACTTATGTAATAAAAAATAAACTAATACTTTGAGTATTAAAGAAAAATATATGAAAATATTGAATGGCTGTCTTTGTATTTTATTTTTTTCTTTGATTATAATGACTTTAATATCATTAAATTAGAAACTGTAGTTCTAGTTCTAAAATTCTATATTTGACTAGGGGCCCAGTGCATGAACTCATGCACTTTGAAAGAAACTGTGGGCTGTGAGGCCTCGGCGGCTACAGGGGTGGGTCTTGGCCCATCCTTCATGCCCCCACCTGGACCCTCCTGCTGTGGCCCCCGGTCCTATCTCTGCCGGCAGGCCAGCTCCCTTCGCTGCCGCCCCCACACGCTGACAGCGCCAGCCCCGCTCACACCCGCTGATGGCACGGAGCAATTGGGGCCAGTGCCGTCAGTCGGCGTGAGCTGCAACTACTGCCCCAATTGCCCCTCAGGAGCAGGGGGAGGTGGAGAAGCCCTCAGGGACGATTGGGGCTGGCAGCCGCCACTCGCACCCACTGGCGGCGCTGAGCAATTAGGACCAGCACCAGCACCAGCAGTGGGTGGGAGCTGCAGCTCCCATGCCGGCTGCAGGTGCAAGTGGTGGCTCTGGCGCCAGCAGTGGGTACAAGCAGGGCTGGTGCCAGCAGCAGGTGCCAGTGCCGGGTGGGACCCCGGCGCGCCGGAGCAAAGACTTTTCAGTAACCGCCAGAGGCTTGCCCCATGACAGCGACCAGTACCCCGCCTTGGTCTGGCACCCCCACTGACTTGCTCCAACATCCCACTGAGGCCGACGTCCACCATGTTCTGTGTGCGCCCCCAGTGGTCAGTGCATGTCATAGCAACTGGTTGTTAAGTTGTTTGGTTGTTCTGAACTGTTTTTACAGTTTATTTGCATATTCAGGTTTTATATATATAGATAACCCTTACATATGGTAAGTGTCAGGTAAATACTTTTGATTGAATATCTCTTCCTAAAATAGGACCTCCGCATGCCATTACTATCTTTTTACACTGCTTAACTTTCTTCAAAACATTTATTTTACCACTTGGCAGATATGTTTATTTGAATATTTTTGGTCACCCCACTGGAGCGGAAGCACCACATGCAGAGCTTCTGCTGTTGGTTTACCGCAGCACATGTGATGCAGCCTTTCACATAGAGGACATGCAGCTAATAAATAGATAGTTGTTGATTGCACACATATAAATTACACTCCCTAAAATACCAACCGTTTTCGCTGACTAATATAATTATGGTTGACTTTCATAGATTTTAAATAAACTATTTTTCAAAAATTTTTTTTTAAATGTGGGAGTTGGGAGGCTCATTTGAGACAACTCCTAGCTGTATATATTCTGTTTTGTTTTGTGGCCTCAGGGAACTTAGTAGGGTTGTTGACAATAGTATTCCTTTTTTAGTGAGTTGATGATCCTGTGAAACGGTGTGCTTTTTTAGGTGATCAGGGTGGCTTCATGCATTACCTTAAAAATTGATATAATTTTGCCTACACTGCATCATGTGGCATAATTGTGTACATTGTAATTAAAATGAACAAAGTTTGCAATTCTTCATTGTAATGTTGCTTTATTGTGAAGCAGGCACAAAAGGAACACGATTTTGGCTTTGTACCGAAAGCTACTTAAAGGAAGCTGTGTAGTGGTGGACTTTGTCTATTTGCCTCAGAAGGCCCAGTTCTTCTGGGACATCACAGTACTAGAAAACTGCAGGGAATATTGTCAGAGATGAGCTGTAGGGACTGGCTTCTCAGGGAAACAATGGCAAGCATAATTGTAGGGGAGAGAAAAATCCTTTCTCCTCTATCTTCCTAGGTTCTGCAGATGGGAAATTAAACTTACAAACAAACATATTAGCAAGTGAAAATGATACAAATTTTAATAATGTGTGCAATGTGCATATACACCGAATAATGAGTAGTAACTCAAAGGAATGGTTAGAACTTGGGGCTTATATGAAATCTTAACAAAGAACCCTAAGTTTGTAGAGATAAGATAAAGGAGAGGGAATTTAGGCTTTTAGGGTGGCAAACTGTGGGAATGTAAATATATGGGGAAAATAATAGAAGATAGGATTGTTTTCTTTTTTTTTTTTCTTTTTTTTAAAATATATTTTATTGATTTTTTACAGAGAGGAAGAGAGAGGGATAGAGAGTTAGGAACATCGATGAGAGAGAAGCATCGGTCAGCTGCCTCTTGCACACTCCTCACTGGGGATGTGCCCGCAACCAAGGTACATGCCCTTGACCAGAATCGAACCTGGGACCTTTCAGTCCGCAGGCCGACACTCTATCCACTGAGCCAAACCGGTTTCGGCAGAAGATAGGATTGTTTTAATAAGGTTCCTATGTAGATTCCTCTGATAAGAGTCCAGAGTCCTCTGGATTAAGAAGATGATAAAGAGCTTTTCTGTGTCTACTGTGAAATACTCAACTGTCTTCAGCTCACAATAATCCATATGCAAAATGGCATATTTTAGAGTGTCCTATTCTGGTCCCCTACATTATAGAGTGAAGCATGAGAACAAAATTAGCCTGAGGAAGAAGTGGGCTCTTTCCAAGTCTCTTCTGTTCAGCTAACATTGGCCATACATCTACATGCCCACCATGGGCTATAAGCTGTGAGGAATTTAAAGGAAATCTACAACATGGCTGATGCCTTAACTGTGCCAGCCCAGTCGTACTAAGGAGCCACAATGCTTATGAGGTCATGTTTTGTTAGTTGTTACCTGATACCCTTCATATTACCATAGTTAAGGGGTTTATCATGGGGGCACATCATGAGGTCATTTTTCTGCTGCTATCAGAAATTAGGGGATTTCCTGAAAGTCTTGAGATGAGGTTACATAGATAGTTTTTAAGGGCAAGTGTCTTGTTTCCACCCCTAAAGTTATACTTCTTAAATTGGGAGAGTGCCCTAAATCAGGAAAACTAACATACAAAACTAATAACCTATAATTTTAACACATATTATATGCCAAGCATGGTATACTCCCATATTGGAAGATAATATTCTATTTTACAGATGAAGAAACTGAAGGTCAATTAGCATAAGCAATTTGCCTAGACATTGACTGGTTTATAAAGGTTGAATTCATGTCTGCCTTATTAAACTGCCAAAAGCAGTTATTGAGAGTAAGAGAGTACACAAGTGAGTTAACAGAATCTGTGACAAGGTGTTAAAGCTAAGACTCCAGAATTACGGTGGATGCTCAGACTGAGCTGACGTCTCTCAGGTTGAACAATGGTATTTCTGAACTGACAAAAATCTGACACTCATACAACTTTGTGGAAGAAGACCATGAAGGACACGTGGTCTCCAGGCCACACTGGAATAGAAGTAAGGCCACATGATGTGGCTGGAAAGGAAGAGTGGGTCATAGTGAGAACAACAACTGGGAGTCACACAGGAGAAGAAGCCAGAGAGGTGGTGGTGCCAGCTCTTTAAAAGCCCTAAAGAAGTGGCAAAGACTTATCCCGCTGGCTAAGCCTTCCTGGTGCTGGGCAAGGGTGGCACTATATAATATTTTCTTACACCATTTTCTCGGGTCAGCTTCAGGTGATATGAAGACTTGTTGACCTCTAACCTGTGTACATGAATAATCAATCTTTAACCAAAACAGAAGATTTGTGATTCACCAATTATCCAGAAGCCATTGGCTTATTAACACTTTTAGGACAAAGTCTAAATCTTTTGATAACAACACTAAAATACCATAAATAGTACCATGAATTTAACTGAATTCATATGGATTATTGAGTATGTTAGTGTATCTGGATAGTGGCAGGGGTCAAGGGCTTTTGGTACACATGAAACCACCTTCAAAATGGGTATAAAGCCATATATCAACATATGCAAATTATTGTGACAGTAAAAAGGCATATCATGTGCAATGCTCATGAAAGTATTGAAACTTTAAACTCTGCATTACTAGGCTATTTCTGAATAAACTACATTTTACTTTTATGCAGTGGGACTAGGTGGGTAAGAAGATATAACCTTTCTGAAAACAATATATATTAACCTAAAAGTTGAACAATATAGAATTGGTGCAATAAGTTATGGTGTAATTGTAAGAAAGATCATTATGCAGGTATTAAAAAATACGTTCTTAAAGCAGCGGTTCTCAACCTGTGGGTCACGACCCCTTTGGGGGTTGAACGACCCTTTCACAGGGGTCACCTAAGACCATCGGAAAACACAGATATTTACATTACGATTTACATTACGATTCATTAACAGTAGCAAAATTACAGTTATGAAGTAGCAATGAAAATAATTTTATGGTTGGGGTCACCACAACATGAGGAACTGTATTAAAGGGTCATGGCATTAGGAAGATTGAGAACCACTGTCTTAAAGAATGAAAGAAAAAAATATTCTCAGTATAATGCTAATTGGGAAAACCAATACAAAACTGATACATATGTATAATATTATACATATGTATCAATACAAAACTGATACATATGTATAATATTATATATATATATATATATATATATATATATATATATATATATATATACACACACACATACTAGTGGCCCGGTGCACGAAATTCATGAACGGGGGGCGGGGGGGGGGAGGGACTGTCCCTCAACCCAGCCTGCACCCTCTCTGATCAGTCCTAAACCAGCAGTTGGACAGCCCTCTCACAATTCGGGACCGCTGGCTCCTAACTTGGAGCACCAGTGGGTCTTTATTTATTTTTATTTATTTAATTTTTTTTTTTTAGGGCAAAAGTCTATGATTTTTAATTAAAACTGAAAAACTGTCAGGGACAGGAATGACAGAGGACCCGTCCTAGGTGGATGGGATCCTGGGGGGGAACATTGTTGACACAGTTGTCAGAATTCAAATGGGGTCTGTGGATTGAACCTTAATACCATTTGAATGGAGATTTCCTCACGTGGTCGGGTGGAGAATTGTTATGTAGGAGTGTCTGCTTTTGGGAAACACACAGGGGTGTATCCGGGCATCCTGTCATGTGTAGAGCATGCTCTCAAACAGCTCAGAAAGACTGGGGGAAATGGGCAGATATGTGGATAAATGCACACACACACAGTCTAAGCTTGCTCTTTTTGACTCCACCTTTGTACACCTGCCTACTTGCTAAGATCCGTAACTCCAGAACCAAGGCTTGCAGAGCTTCCTCAGTCATTGGGCCACGGCCAGGGTGCAGGAACCCTGCAGACAGACCCGCGGGCACAGTCCCAGCTGAGGTCCAACAGATGCCACAGTTTTCTTGTTTCCGCTCCAGCACATGAACTGGGGTCTGTTTCACGATGGGTTCCGTTGGGGCTTTTACATTTCTGTGCTTCCTGGGGCATCTGGCTGGGTGGCATGGCCAAGCTGGCGCTCCAGTGGCTGCTGGTTCCCTGAGCCCGAGAAGACTGTGCAGTAAAATAGGAGAAAAGATCATGTCCTAAGCAAGTTCAGGCTGCCCCGTTTCCACCTTGAGGAATCAGCAGCACCCGTCACATACGGTGTCCTTTCCACGGAAACAGAGCGCGCTGCCCCGAGCACGCACGGCCGGCTCACCGGGCCCACAGACCAGCAGCGATGGCCACTTGCGGTGACGTCGTGAACTCGTGACACTGAGGCTACACCAGGGGTGAGTCCAGCTGCCAAGGCCACATCCGGGCCTACGCCCCACAGTGAAGCCTGCGATCGGGCACCGACAGGCGGCTCGGGGAACCGACATGGCCATGCTGGTACCGCCACAGTTTCTCTATGAGCATTTAAACCATCCGCGTTCTTCCGGAAAGAAGGGCTTTTTCTCCCACTCTGGACGGCCACGCTCCCCCCGCGGCGCCCGAGGACCTGGGGCCTACCTGGCACCCCCGCCTGGCTGACCCCGCGGGCCACTGCCCTGACAGCTCCGTACCTCTGCGGCCCTCTGTGCAGCCCGCCGGCACCGTCCAGTGCAGTCCGTCCGTCTGCACGGTCCCCGAGGCCGCCCAGCCACACGCTCTCCTCTCGCTCTCAGGCCACTCCTGCCTGGACTCCGCTTTCCCCACACCTGGTGGCGGGCCCAGTGAGCCTGCGCAGAGCTCCCACCTGGACCAGTTGTCCATCTGGTCATGACGTCCCTAGTCTATTATTAGTGTAGATTATATTTATAAAAAGGTGAAGAGCAGCTATAGTTATTTCAAATGGTAGGATTATAGGTTATATTTTCTAAAATAAATACATGTTGTCTTTCTAATTAATATAAAACAACAACTGTCATTAAGAAAAAAATCTAGATTTTATCATTTAATTGCAAAAAACATCACCAAATGAGTGACAGCATAAGACCAAGGGACTCCGTATAACTAGTTGCACCATGTGGATATAGGTGGAAGGCTAGGTCCAGGACCCATCTTCCTATCTATATATAGTGCCAGAGGACACACAGGGAGCAGTTTGAAGAACCACCTTTGATGAAAAAATAATATATTTAAGAGAGAGCAAAGAAGCAATTGGAGTCATCCAGGCCTAGGGTAAAAAAACCTCGCCTCTGGGTGGTGGCAAAATTGACAGAGGGGAATGAGAAGTTAGAGGACATGGAGGTAGGATCATGAAGAGGAGGCCACACCACAGAGTGGTCTACACCTAGGAGGTCTCTGGCCCAGACAGCAGAGCTCCACATTCATCCGACAGTAGTTTCTTTGTCACCCAAATATGTCTTCTTGCTACCAGAGCTGAATGTGACTCAGCACTGTGTCACATTCCAAAGGATCTTAAACCTAGCTACAAAGAGGAGAAACAGGCTTTTTTTTTTTAACTAAAGGTTTTCTCTTGACAAGGATACTGAAGACAGGATTCCATTGCACAACCATGCTTCCCTAGCATGACTTCTGAAAAATTCATTTTCTAAATCTGTTTCCCAAAACGTTCACTCATTACGGAAACACTTCAGCTTTTCTCTCTTCTCTCCTGACATTCTCCAGCCTCCCCAAGGCCTCTCAGCTGTAGAGGTTTCACTTTTCTCAGGGTTCTTGCTCCTGGAGATTTTTCTAGCTTGGTCAGCACTCTTAAACATCATGATCTAATTCTGTCCTAGTCTTTTGCTGCTTACATCTCAACACCCCTACACTCAGCAAAACAAAATGATCTTTTTAGGGACCAGCTTTTCTAGGAAGGTGGGGGAATTATAAGTTCTCACAATTGAGAACATTTGGCCCTACGGGGCTCTGGTAGTTCAAAGTTGTGAGTAGATACTATGTGAAGTGAACAAGAAAGTAAGTATTACTGTTTCAGTCCCTGGCATCTAGCTGAGTGCCAGTGTTCAATGAATTTGATGACAACTTAATGATGTTGATAGAATTGAGGCAGCTGCTGGAGGAGACAGGCTCACTTCCATAGGTGCATGCCACCAAGGGCCTACACAACACCACGGTAAGAATCAGATAAAAGGGCTCCGCAAAACACTATTTCTTTCTGATAAAAATTTGTTATATAGCAATTTTGTTAGAACAAGACATTGCCCTACTGTCTCCTGGGAAATTATATGTATATCTGAATCTGTGAGTCAAGAATGGGAAGGAAACAGCAATAGATTTGGTGTCTGGTAGGGCTATACCACAGAGAGGCAGACAACTGCTTCTGAAGAGAATGAAAACATTTGGGGCCTGTTTTCACCTTCCCTAGAAAAGATCAGGTTAGCTTTTTCAGGTCTGGAGTTTGCTGAGCGGAGTTAGATATTCTTCTCAGCGGTAACGCAACTGGGAGCTTCAGTGTTCCAATAGATCTAGATAAGCCTCAATTCTAGATTTTCGTTGATGAAACAGGCAGTTCTGCAGGATACTATCATGAGGAATACAATGCACCCAAAGGGAGTAGGGGGAGGGCTGTTTACAAAAACATGCTCTCTTGGTATTGCACACCACCATTTGTAGGAAATAAGAACATAGAATTTTATTTGATTTATTGTTACACTATTTTTATTATGAAATTGGCAATAGCAATGACAATTTAGAACATTTATAACTACATAACATTTCACAGTTTACAAAGCATTTTGAGTGAATGTCTTTTTTTAAAACTTTGGAACCTCATACCCAAATCCAAATAAAACACAAAAAAAGGCTTGTGAGCCATACCCTGCAATGCAAACAATGTTATTGTATTTTTATCAGTGAGTGTGTAGCTGATATTTTTAAATTTAATTTTGGTAAATTATAGGATTTCCAGATTGGGCATTGCCTGGTCACAACTCTTTATTTTCCACAAGTTAAATGAGACCAGCGATTGGCTTTTCCAAGGTCACACAGCTGGTGTTTGATAGAGCCAGTCTTGTTAGTCATGCCTACATCCTAAAATTAATCTTTGCAATATGAAGAGAATAGAAAATGCACTTACTGTTATTTTATAGCATCAGCGTGAGCAACGATGCTGCCTTTTAAAGCATAACTGAAATGTAAGGTTGAGGGTAGTTCTATCTCTTTAAGAAGAAAAAGAAATAGCCACTGAGTGTGTGTGGGGCGGGGGGAGGGGGTGGGGGGGACGGTGCGGAGGAGGGGGAGCACTGCTGATTGCGGCATCAGTGCGTCCAGTCGGCCTGGACCGGCAGCTGCAGTGGCAGCGACACTGGGATCTGCTGATGTGACAAAGGAAAACAAAAGCGTGGAGACGTGATGCTGACAGTAAGTATCTGAGGATCCAGCTAAACAGCACATGAGAAGGGAAAATGAAGAAGCCTATGGAAGTGAGCGGCTCCACGGTGTGATGGGTCACTCAGTCCTGTGTGGGCTGGGCTGGAACCAGGTGGGTCGGTCACTGCGGTTTGTGGAGACCTTTGACCACTTTCCTAAGATGCTGGCCTTTATTAAAGGGTGGAGAATCTTCTTTAACGTGCTGTGCAGCAGTGAATAGTGGATCCTTTGCAAAATTTGCAGGTTGGGCAGGCAGGCGGCGGGTTTGCTGGTGAGGCGCCAGCCTGGTGTTATTAGAGATCCACCGGGTCGAGATGCTCAGACAGCCTGGCTTTGTCATTTTAATTTCCACCCTGGGTTGCCCTGTTTACTCACAATGGGTCAGTCTACTGCTGTAAAACAGACTGTAGGGTCCAGAGTCCTGTAGAAAAAGAAAGTGAAGTAGCTTATATTTTATTTTGTAGTAATTGTTCTCATTTTAACAACATGCCCTTAAATGATTCCATATTTTATAGTTACCTTATGTATTAATATTTGAAAATCCTGCTTTTACTTAAGAACATTTTACTTACTTAATTTTATTCTAAGTGATCAGTAAATTGTTAGAAAAAATATTCAGTTTTAACAACAAAGTTTCTTGCTGTTTTTTGTTTTTTTTTTCCTCTCCTTAAAACAAAGTTGACACCTCAGTGAAGAGTGCTATACCAGTATTTGCTTCTAACATATCAATTGTTTTGGCTTTAATTTTATCCTTTCTATGGATTGAAAGCCTGCTCTGTTTAAGTTAAAGGTGGAAAGCAGGTTAATTTCCAGCACAGCTGCCTGGAAGTTATACTGAAGGGGAGCTTTTTATTTCTCCACCAATGCAGACAAAAGCAGTTTGTCACATGAAAAGTGTTAACATAAGAGGCATTCAAATATATGAAGAATTTTTTTGAGTTTATTTGAGCCAAACTGTCAACAATTGCTGGGAAGCAGAATCTCAGTGGATTGAGATAATGCTCCGGAGAATGGTAGTTTTGCACTTCATTTTATACATTACAATCTAAAGAGGAGACTAAGTGGGTGTTAACATAAAAAATACCATTGAAACCTGTACAGAATTTTGTGAGTTTGAGCCTAACTGTCGTCATATGCCGGGAAGCAGAACCTCAATGAATTGAGATAATGCTCCAGAGAATGGCGGGTTACATCTGTATTTATACACTAGAGACGCTGTGCATGAAAATTTGTGCATGGTGGGGCGGGGGGGGGGGGGTTGTCCCTCAGCCCAGCCTGCACCCTCTCCAATCTGGGGCCCTCGAGGGATGTCCAACTGCCCGTTTAGGCCCGATCCCGGTTGGATAGGGCCTAAACGGGCAATCAGATATCCCTCTCACAATCCAGGACCGCTGGCTCCCAACACCTCTCCTACCTGCCTGCCTGATTGCCCCTAACCACTTCTGCCTGCCAGCCTGACATCCCCTAACCACTCCCCTGACAGTCTGATCGACACCTAACTGCTCCCCTGCTGGCCCGATTGCCCCTATCTGCCCTCCCCTGCCAGCGTGGTCACCCCTAACTGCCCTCCCCTGCCAGCCTGGTCACCCCTAACTGTCCTCCCCTGCAGGCCTTGTTGCCCCCAACTGCCCTCTCTTGCCAGCCTGGTCGCCCCTAACTGCCCTCCCCTGCTGGACCAGTCACCCTCAACTGCCCTCCCCTGCAGGCCTGGTCCCCCCCAACTGCCCTCCCCTGCAGGCCTGGTTGCTCCCAACTACCCTCCCCTGCAGGCCTGGTCACCCCAATTGCCCTCCTCTGCCGGCCCTGTCACCCCTAACTGCCCTCCCCTGCTGGCCTGATCACCCACAATTAACCTCCCCTGCTGGCCATCTTGTGTCCACATGGGGATGGCCATCTTGTATGTTGGAGTGACGATCAATTCGCATATTACTTTTTTCTTAGATAGGTTTGCAATCAAAGGAAAGGGACTTGGGTGGGTTACATGAAATTCATTGGTGATAGATTATAAAGCAAAGCAGGGAAACCTCTGGGATAGGGTAAAAAGTGGAATGATAGACATATGCTTCTTTTACATAGATGAATACAGGATAGTTTTACATAATTAACAGTGGACAATTAACTTGATAACAATAACAATTAGGGAATGTTCTGGTGCCATTTGTTGTGTCATGAGGGGTCCAGAAAAAAAGGGAAGTTACAAGTTACCCAGTCATTTCACCGATATGTTATCTTAGAGGCATTGCTTTTCTAGGAAGGTGGGGGAATTATAAGTTCTCACAATTGAGAACATTTGGCCCTATGGGGCTCTGGTAGTTCAAAGTTGTGAGTAGATACTATGTGAAGTGAACAAGAAAGTAAGTATTACTGTTTCAGTCCCTGGCATCTAGCTGAGTGCCAGTGTTCAATGAATTTGATGACAACTTAATGATGTTGATAGAATTGAGACGGCTGCTGGAGGAGACAGGCTCACTTCCATAGGTGCATGCCACCAAGGGCCTACACAATATGGCTGCCCCCATAATGTCACAAGATGGCCAGCAGGGGAGGGCAGTTGGGGGCGACCAGGCCTGCAGGGGAGGGCAGTTGGGGGCGATGGGGCTGGCAGGGGAGCAGTTAGGTGTCAATCAGGACGGCAGGGGAGTGGTTAGGGGGTGATCAGGCTGGCAGGCAGAAGCCGGTTAGGGGCAATCAGGCAGGCAGACAGGCAAGTGGTTAGGAGCCAGCAGTCCCAGATTGTGAGAGGGATGTCTGACTGCTGGTTTAGGCCCAATCCTGCAGGGGTCTCAGATTGGAGAGGGTACAGGCTGGGCTACGGGACATATACACCTCCTGCCCCCAGTGCATGAATTTTGTGCACCGGGCCTCTAGTATTTGAATAACACAGAAGCCACTTAAAACATTGAAGGAATACATTATACATTTTTTAAATTAAATTTGAAATACAATATCTTTTCTCTTGTATGTTTTACATGAATATATTTAATTATACACACACACCCCTTTAGCTTCACCTTGGTGCTCTATAATGTGCATTTATGTGCATATTAAGTTACAGGACAAATAGTGGTTGCAATGACCATGATCTTTTCCACAACAGAAGTCCTTGCTGATTCATGTTTGTCTGGAGAGCAAGATGATTATTCTGAGGGTGATTCCAGTGGAGTCTTTCTGTGGGCCAGAAGTATGTCTGTATTTGGCTTCTTGTTTTTGTAATGTTAGAGATATACAAGGGTAAATTTTTCTTACATCACAGAGGATTTAGCCATCTATAAACTTGCTTCATCAAACATGATAAAAAGTAACACTGTTGTTTAATTCCTGCATTTAGATGAAAGTGTATCCCATTCTCAGGAGATATATAAAGGTAGTTCTGGCTGTAATTTTTGCTATAAATGGGTTAAAAGACTGTTCTAGGAAAACTAAAGCTATTGTAATAGGTAAAGCCTCAAAGGATGTGCCTCTGAACCCTGTGGCACTAAAAATAGTGAAAGTGGGAGTGACCACCCAAGACATCCTCACTTTCTCCAGAACACAGTCTCCTTTCTCCCCTGCCCCATGCGGAGGGAGTTTTTCTAGTTCTAAGTCTATACAGAAAGGATGCAGTTTTGAAATTTAACAAACATCCGTAAACAAAGAGCAAGGACACCATACATCATATAGAGATTAAACATTTATATAATCTTATAAGTGATCACCCTGATAAGTACTCATTTGACACCATATGTAGTTATTATAATAGTAGAGGCTAGGTGCACAAATTTGTGCATGGGTGGGGTCCCTTGGCCTGGCCAGCGATCGTAGGCGATCGTGGCTGTCTTGTCCAGTCCTGATTGGGGCCAATCAGGGCCTGCCGGCTGGGGGAGGGACCACAGGAGGTTGGCCAGCTGGGTGAGGTTGGCTGTGAGAGTGCGCTGTCCATCAGGGGGCAGCTCCTGCATTGAGCATCGGCCTCCTGGTAGTTAGTGTGCATCATAGCTACCAGCCTGTTGTCTGGTTGTAACAGACACTTAGGCTTTTATATATATTCTAGAGGCCCGGTACATGAAAATTCATGCACTAGAGGGGGGTCCCTCAGCCCAGCCTACCCCCTCTCACAGTCCAGGAGCCCTCAGGGGTGGAGGCCACCCGGCAATCAGGGGAAGGTGACACCCCCATCACACCTCTGCTGCTCCCACTGCCGGCAGCGCAAGCCTCGGCCAGCCCTGGTTACCTGAGCCTTGGGCAGCCCTGGGTGGCTAGGCAGCTGCCATCTGAGGCTTGCCTACTCCTCAGACCAGCGCTGAGTGTCTGGGCAGCCACAATCCGAGGCTTGCCTGTGCCTTTGGCGTCAGCTGCGCAGCCGCCATCCAAGGCTTGCCTGTGCCTCGGGCCGGCCCTGGACGGCTGGACAGCTGACATCTGAGGCTTGCCTGCACCTCAGGCTGGCCCTGGGCAGCTGGGCAGCCACTATCTGAGGCTTGCCTGCACCTCTGGCCAGCCCTGGGCAGCTGGGCAGCTGCCATCCAGGGTTTGCCTGCGTCTCAGGCGTCGGCTGGGCAGCCGCCATCCGAGGCTTGTCTGCACCTTGGGCTGGCCCTGGGCGGCTGGGGGGCTAAGGGGACTAGGAGACTCCGGAGGCAGGTGCACGAAGCATGCCTGCCACCCTGGCAGGGCTGAGGGGACTGGGCGCCTCCATCTTGTGGCTATGGGTGCTGCCATCTTTGAGGGTGTGGCAATAAATTAGCATATTCCTTCCTTATTGGCTGTGGGCACCACCATCTTTGTGAGGGTGTGACAGTCAATTAGCATATTCCCTCTTTATTAGATAGGATTACTAGAGGCCCAGTGCATTGCATTCGTGCACTGGTGGGGGCGTGGCCTGCGGGGATTGGCCCGCTGTGGGAGCGCCACGCATCCCAGTCAGCCAAGCGGCTATGAACCCGTGCCTTTGAGCAGTGATCACACGGTTGGAGCGCACTGACCACCAGGGGGCAGCTCGTGCATTGAGTGTCTGCCCCCTGGTGGTCAGTGTGCGTCATAGCAACTGGTTGACCAGTCATTCTGATCATTCAACTATTTGGTCACTGGGCTTTTATTATATAGGATTGACTATATTACCTATGCTGTACTTTCATCCTTGTGATATAACATCAAGGACATCTTAAAGAGGATCAAGTACTAAGGATAGCTCATGATTATATTTTTATCCCATCCCTACATGAAACACCTTCTTTTCATTCTCTTGGGTGACAGCCAGGCATCTGCATGCTAGTTCCTAGGAAGTTCGATGTGTCACCCTTCTCCCTGGTGGGGTCTAATTTCTTTCCCCTTAGAGACCCCTTCATCTTCTCACACTCTTCTCCCTGCCTACCTCTACCAGTGGATGGCTTTGGGTTAAGGGAACATCACCAATTACTTATATAATGGTTATGATTTATGCCCTGAGTCTCGAGGCTATTTCTACTTCAAGTAGGATAACTCAAAAAAAATGTTCACTTCGCAGAGTAAGTGAAGCTGGCATGTTTTGTTCCTAGTCCCTAAATGAGGTTATATATAGTGCCAAATCTGACTATGGGAAAAGTCCAGGTTGCCAAAATAGGATATTTTCACTGGGAAGTTGAAGAGGTTACTGAATGGATACACTTGCTTCTATTAGCTGTGGGTGACTGCTTCAGGTTTCAGAGCCAAATGAACAGATTCCACAGCTGGTAGGATAGCTGGTCAAGGCCCATTCCCTAATGGCAATTACAGAGCATCTATTGTTTGAGCCCAGGCTGCATATGAGGAGGACATGAATCCATGTGCGGAGAATATCATGAACACATTTTGTGTCACTGCATGTGTTCAAGAATATCACAAAGAGCAAAAAGAGTGCCTCCAATATTTGCAAAAACTGTCAATAGTTTACTAAGTCCTTTCTGATGTAGTTGAAGTTGGTCATTATGAAGATCTGCAGGTTTCACAGACGAGGAACATTGGGCACAGGGAGCTTACGTGATTCTCAAGTTGTGGTCTCCATCATACCACCCTACCCTCAGAATGATATGGTGTGCAGGCAGCTTTCTTTCTCTTGGTGAAGGCCTGAGGAGAGAAAGAAACAATATATAAATGCCTAAATTGTGTCAGGTACTTAATAGCAGGGAATAAGGTCAGAGGTGGGAGTCAGAGGACCTGTGCTTAAGTCCCAGTATGGGATATCACTTGACATTTCTGTATACCAATTTTCTTATCTGTAAAATGGAATTAACAATTTCTTACCAATCACTAGGCACTAATGATGTCTATGAAATCACATTAGCAAATTAAAAGTACCATATCCCTACAAAACCTTACTATACTGCATTTTAATTTTACTGTCAGTAACATATTAACTGTATATAAAATTTAGGATATACTAATGTTTAGGGCCATGTTAATGTACTACATTAATACAAAATTATTGTGAAAGCAGGAAAATTGCCAAGTTAATCACGTCATGATTAATTTGATGTCTTATTCAGGAACTGTCATATAATCAGTAAGAAATAAAAATTATTTTTGTGGTTTCAAATAATAAAAATGAAATAGAACTAAATATATATTTAATTATAAGCAGAGATAATCTTTGCATATTTAGAATGTTTAATTAATATCTATTTATTAATCATTAGAATATTTAATATCCATTTTTTGGCATGTGTGTGTGTGTGTGTGTGTGTGTGTGTGTGTGTCTGTGTGTGAAATCACAAATTAGTAAATAAACAAAAGACATTATAATATTTCTTTTGCCTATATTTTTTTATCTTGAAATAGCACACGGTAATTATGAGAATAAATAAAATAATATATAGTAAATACTTTGTGAATGTTTATGTGCTCTCTACACATTTCAGTACTATTATATAAAAAACTAGAGGCCCGATGCATGAAATTTGTGCAAGGGGCTCAGCCCTCTCAGCCAAGGTGATTTGCCTAGGCCCTTGCAGGCCTGGCTTCTTCCAGTCTAATTAGCATATTGCGCTTTTATTCTTATAGATGAACCAGCAAATATAAAGCATAGGCAGCAAATATGCTTTATTCAATTGGCTGTCCAGTCTAATTAGCATATTACACTTTTATTATTATAGATGGACTGGTTTATTAGAACTAATGGTCTAGAGCCGTGGTCAGCAAACTGCGGCTCGCAAGCCACATGTGGCTCTTTGGCCCCTTGAGTGTGGCTCTTCCACAAAATACCACGGCCTGGGCGAGTCTATTTTGAAGAAGTGGCATTAGATGAAGTTTAAGTTTTAAAAATTTGGCTCTCACAAGAAATTTCAATCGTACTGTTGATATTTGGCTCTGTTGACTAATGAGTTTGCCGACCACTGGTCTAGAGCTACTGTTGGAGCTGTTACTTTCTATTTTTTTTTAAATCTTTATTGTTAAAAGTATTACATATGTCCCCCCTTTTCCGCATTGATCCCTTCTAAGTCTGCCCCTGCCCCCACTCCCCAACCCCTCGCCTCAGGCCTCACCACCCTAATGTCTGGGTCCATGGATAATGCATATACGCATTCAAGTTCTTTGGTTAATCTCTTCCCACCCACACACCCACCCCTGCCTTACTTCTGAGATTCCACATTCTCTTCCATGCTTCTATGTCTCTGCATCTATTTTTGTTTATCAGTTTATTTTGTTCATTAGAGTCCACATATGAGTAGATCATGTGATACTTGTCTTTCTCTGACTGGCTTATTTCGCTTAGCCTGTGTCACTTTCTTGGTGTAACCTTGCAATGGCATAGTGTTGCAAGAGGCCTGTGATTGAGTGCACACTGTCTCCCTCTACACGGTGACCGCAGAGGTAGAGTTCACAAAGACTGACATCGTGGTGACATCCCTGTAGACTGGTCCTGGGATCTTATGTAACCTCTTGCCCTGCTCTATACCCCTATAGTCTGGGCACGTCCTTTAACCTCTTTGAGCTTCAGTCTCAACCTGTAAAATAGAGAAACTGTCTAGTCTACCTCTTTTATAAAGTTGTCTTAAGAATCACATGAGACAATGTATGTAATTATAAAGGATGACATGAATGTAAGGTACTATTATTTAGACACCATGTGCAGAATAGATTAAAAAGGGTTTACCAGTACCATTTGGATCATTTGAAGACTAAGGAATACTTTGGAAAGTTGGGGAATAAGTTTTCATGGACTGTTTCACAAGGTGTAGGACACACGTCCTGATAATGCTGAAAGAGTGATTGGTGTTTAGGGAAGAAGTAGGTGCTACTCGGCTAGGCATCAAAAAAATGAGAACATGCAGTGAATATGCCAATCTGTTCTCTCCTTGTCTCCTCTCCATTTCCCGTGTCCTCTCTTCTATCTTCCTTTTAAAAACTTTATTACATAGACTCCATATTCCATTCTTAATTAATGGCTATTATAACATATGAAAAATATTAAAGACATTTTAATAGTTACCATAATTTTAATATGTTGTATTTATTTATATATTTATTTATTTGTTATTTTTAAAAATTTATCTTTATTGTTTAAAGTATTACAGATGTCCCCTTTTCTTTTCCCCATTGACTCCTTCCTCCCCATTCTTGTCCCCTCCCCAGATCTTCACCCCACTATTATCTGTGTCCGTGGGTTATGCATATCTACACTAATAAAAGAGTAAGATACAAATTGACCATACCTTTGTGATGCCCACCAGCCAATCTGGAGTGAGTATGCAAATTAACCCAACAAAGATGCTGGGTTAATTTGCATACGCAGGTGCCGAGCTGCCAGGGGCAGGATGCTTGCATCTTCGCCATGGTGACAACACAGGCATCCCACACCACCCCAGCCGCTCCGGGCCTCTGGGCATCATGGGAAGGAGGAAAGGTGGCTCTGGCCGGAGCGAAGGCGGTGCCAGCAGCCAGGGGAAGGAAGGCCCATTCTTGCACGAATCTTCATGCATCGGGCCTCTAGTATGCATATAAGTTCTTTAGTTGATCTCTTCCCATCCACCCCCTTTCCCTCTGAGAATCTTCAGTCTGTTGCATGTTTCCATGCCTCTGGAGGATCTATTGTGTTTGTTAGATCATTATATTCCACATATTACTGAGATCATGTCATACTTGTCTTTCTCTGACTGGCTAATTTCACTTAGTATAACACTCTCCAGGTCCCTCCATGCTGTCTCAAAGATTATGAGATCCTTCTTTTTTACACCTGCATAGTATACCATGGTGTAAATGTACAACAGGTTTTTTATCCACTCATCTACTGATGGGCACTTGGGCTGTTTCCAGATCTTAGCTATGTTAAATAACACTGCTATGAATATAAGGGTGCCATTCTTTCTGATTGGTGTTTCAGACTTCTTAGGCTATATTTCTAGAAGTGGGATCACTGGGTCAAATGGCAGTTCCATTTCTTATTTTTATCTTTATTTTTTTTAAAATATTTTTATTGATTTTAGAGAGGAAGGGAGAAGGAGAGAGAGAAACATCAATGATGAGAGAGAATCATTGATCAGCTGCCTGCTGCATGCCCCACATTGGGATCCTGCAACCTGGGGATATGCCCTGACTCGGAATCAAACCATGACTTCCTGGTTCATCTATAATGATAAAAGAGTAATATGCTAATTAGACCAGACATCCTTCCGGATGACCTTCCGGACGAACCCGGGGCTGCAAGGGAAGCCCGGGTCCCGGGTTCCAGAGGGAAGCTGGTGCCAGCAGCCAGGGGAAGGAAGGACTACTCTTGCACGAATTTAGTGCATCGGGCCTCTAGTAGGTCAATAATCAACCTCTGAGCCATGCCGGCTGGGCCATTTTTTGAGGATGCTCTACACTATTTTCTATAGTGGCTGTACCAGTCTGCATTCCCATCAGCAGTGTACTAAGGTTCCTTTTCCTCCACAACCTCACCAGCACTTGTTTGTTGATTTATTGATGGTAGCCATTCTGGCAGGTGTGAGGTGGTATCTCATTGTGATTTTAATTTTCATCTCTCTGATAATTAATGACATTAAGCATTTTTTGATATGTCTCATGGCCATTTGTATATCTTCTTTGAAGAAATGTCTATTTAGGGCCTCTGCCCATTTTTTGATTGGATTGTTTGCCCTCCTTTTGTTGAGTTGTATGAAAACTTTATACATTTTGGAAATTAACCGCTTATCAAATGTATTATTGGCAGATATGTTTTCCCATACAGTGGGTTCCCTTTTTATTTTGATTCTTGTTTCTTTTGCTGTGCAGAAGCTTTTCATTTTAATGTAGTCCCATTTGTTTATTTTTCCCTTTGTTTCTCGTGCTGTACGTGTTGTATCAGTGAAATTTTTGCTATGTGAAATGCCTGATATTTTGCTGCCTAAGCTTTATTAAAGAATATTTATAGTTTCACAACTTAAATTTAATTCTTTTATCCATTTTGAGTTTATTCTTGTGTATGGTGTAAGTTAATGGCCTAGTTTCATTTTTTTGCATGTACCTGTCCAATTATCCCAGCATCATTTATTGAAGAGACTGTCTGACTCCGTTGTATGCTCTTTCCTCCTTTGTCAAATATTAATTGAACATAATGGCTTGGTTTAATTTATGGGTTCTCTGTTCTGATATATTGATCTATAATCCTGTTCCTGTGCTAGTACCAGGCTGTTTTGATTACAGTGACTTTGTAGTATAGCTTGATATCTGGTATTGTGATTCCTCCAACTTTGTTCTGCTTTATCATGATTGTGTAGCTATTACAGGTCTTTTTTGGTTCTGTATAAATTTTTGGAGTGTTTGTTCTAGATCTGTGAAATATGCTGTTGGTATTTTAATGGGGATTGAATTGAATCTATAGACTGCTTTGGGTAATATGGACATTTTAATGATGTTGATTCTTCCAATCCATGAACACCGTATATTCTCCCACTTGTATATATCTTCTATCTCTTTTTTCAACATTCTGTAGTTTTTCAAGTACAAATCTTTTATCTCCTTGGTTAAGTTTATTCCTAAGTATCTTAATTTTTGGTTGCAATGGTCAATCGGATTATTTGTTTAGTTTCTCTCTCTGAGAGTTAATTATCTATAATAATAAAAGGGTAATATGCTAATTAGACCGGACAGCCAAACAACCTTCTGGATGTCATTCCAGATGTCCTTCCGGACGAAGCTGATGCGGCAGGGGCCGAGGCAGAGGTGGTTAGGGGTGATCAGGCAGGCAGGCAAGTGGTTAAGGGCAATCAGGCAGGCAGGCAGAAGTGGTTAGGGGTGATCAGGCAGATAGGTGAGTGGTTAGGAGTGATCAGGCAGACAGGTGAGCAGTTAGGGGCAATCAGGCAAGCAGGCAGAGGCAGTTAGGGGTGATCAGGCAGACAGGCAAGTGGTTAAGTGTGATCAGGCAGGCAGGCAGAGGCAGTTAGGGGTGATCAGGCAGGCAGGTAGAATGGTTAGGGGCAATCAGGGAGGCAGGCAAGCAGTTGGGAGCCAGCGGTCCCAGATTGGGAGAGGGATTTCCGACTGCCAGGCAGGATCAGGTCTAAACTGGCAGTTAGACATCCCGTGAAGGGTCCTGGATTGCGAGAGGATGCTGGCTAGGCTGAGCCCCCCCGCCCTCCATGCACTAATATCGTGCACCGGATATCTAGTTGCTATATAAAAATGCCAATAATTTCTGTGTGTTAATTTTGTATCCTGCTACGTTGCCAAAACTATTTTTTAAATCTATGAGGTTTTTGGTGGATACTTTAGGGCTTTCTATGTACAGTATCATGTCATTTGTGAATAGTGACAGTTTTGTGTCCTCTTCTCCAATTTGGATGCCTGTTATTTCTTGTCTGATCGCTGTGGCTAGGACGTCCAGTGATAAGTGGAATAAAAGTGGTGAATGTGAGAGATGCAAATCAAAATGACAATGTGGTACCATCTCACACCTGTCAAAATGGCTATCATCAACAAAACAACAAACAACAAGTGCTGGCAAGGATGCAGAGAAAAAGGAACCCTCGTGCACTGCTGGTGGGAATGCAGACTGGTGCAGTCACTGTGGAGAACAGTATGAAGTTTCCTCAAAAAAATAAAAATGGAATTCCCATTTGACCCAGTTATCCCACTTCTAGGAATATATCCCAAGAAACTAGAAACACCAATCAGAAAGGATATATGCACCCCTATGTTCATAGCGGCACAATTTACCATCGGTAAGATTTGGAAAAAGCCTAAGTACCCATCAGCAGATGAGTGGATTAAAAAACTGTGGTACATCTACACAATGGAATACTACACTGCAGTAAAAAAGAAGGAATTCTTGCCATTTGCTACAGCATGGATGGAACTAGAGAGTATTATGCTAAGTGAAATAAGCCAGTCAGAGAAAGATAAATACCACATTATTGCACTCATTTGTGGAATATAATGAACAACATAAACTGATGAACAAAAACAAATCCAGAGACAGAGAAGCATCGATCAAATGCTCAAACCTCAGAGGGAAGGTCCGGGAGGGTGGGGGTAAGGGGGAGAGATCAACCAAAGGACTTGTATGCATGCATATAAGCCTAACCAATGGACACAGACAACAGGGGGTAAGGGCATGAGTAGGGGCGTGGGCAATGAGGCGATAAGGATACATATGTAATACCTTAATCAATAAAGAAAAAAAAAGTGGTGAATGTTCCTGTTCTTAGGGGAAATGGTTTCATTTTTGCCCATTGAGTATGATGTTGGCTGTAGGTTTGTCATATAGACCTTTATTATTCTCACTTTGCTGAGAGTTTTTATCAAAAATTAGTGTTAGATTTTGTTGAATGCTTTTTTTTCATCAATTGATATGATCATTTGATTTTTTTTTCTTTATTGATTAAGGTATTACATATGTGTGCTTATACCCCCATTCCCCCCCTCCACTCCACCCCCGCTCATGCACTGACTCCCGCTAGTGTCTGTGTCCATTGGTTGCATACAAGTCCTTTGGTTGATCTCTCCCCCTTACCCCCACCCTCTCCTGCCTTCCCTCTGAGGTTTGATGGTCTTATTGATGCTTCTCTGTCTCTGAATCTGTTTTTGTTCATCAGTTTATGTTGTTCATTATATTCCACAAATGAGTGAGATCACGTGATATTTATTTTTCTCTGACTGACTTATTTCGCTTAGCATAATGCTATCCAGGTCTTTCCATGCTGTTGCAAATGGTAGGAGTTCCTTTCTTTTTACAGCAGCATAGTATTCCATTGTATGGATGTACCACAGGTTTTTAATCCACTCATCTGCTGATGGGCACTAGGCTGTTTCCAAATCTTTGCTATGTATATCCTTTCTGATTGGTGTTTCTAGTTTCTTGGGATATATTCCTAGAAGTGGGATCACTGGGTCAAATGGGAATTCCATTTTTAACTTT
Source organism: Eptesicus fuscus (assembly GCF_027574615.1). NCBI lineage: Eukaryota > Metazoa > Chordata > Mammalia > Chiroptera > Vespertilionidae > Eptesicus > Eptesicus fuscus. The sequence continues at coordinate 7,679,820 of NC_072480.1, read as the reverse complement.
TTGAGGAAACTCCATACTGTTCTCCACAGTGGCTACACCAGTTTGCATTCCCACCAGCAGTGCACGAGGGTTCCTTTTTCTCCACATCCTCACCAGCATTTGTCGTTTGTTGATTTGTTGATGATAGCCATTCTGAAAGGTGTGAGATGGTACCTCACTGTCATTTTGATTTGCATCTCTCAGATGATTAATGACTTTGAGCATGTTTTCATATGTCTTTTGGCCTTCTGTATGTCCTCTTTTGAAAAGTATCTATTTAGGTCTGTTGCCCATTTTTTGATTGGATTGTTTATCTTCCTTTTGTTAAGTTTTGTGAGTTCCCTGTAAATTTTGGAGATTAAACCTTTATCGGAGATAACATTGGCAAATATGTTCTCCCATGCAGTGGGCTTTCTTGTTTTTTTGTTGATGGTTTCTTTTGCTGTGCAGAAACTTTTTATTTTGATGTAGTCCCATTTGTGTATTTTCTCTTTAGTTTCCATTGCCCTGAGAGATGTATTGGTGAAGGTATTGCTTCAGCATATGTCTGAGATTTTATTGCCTGTGGACTAGGGGCCCGGTGCACAAAATTCGTGCACTGGGGGTCAGGGGTCCCTCAGCCCAATCTGCCCCCTCTCACATACTGGGAGCCCTCAGGGGATGTCCTACTGACGGCTTAGGCCCACACCCCACAGGGAGCGTACCTAAGCCACAGTCTGGCCTCCCTTTGTGGGAGGCAACCAGGCTGGTCAGGGGAAGGCACCAGCCCCATCACCCCACTGATACAGCCACTGTCAGTCACTGCAGCCACCAAGGTGTTTTCATCAACACGTACTCCAGTCCCTTCACCAAGAAAAAATGACAACTTTCTTTAGGCATTTTCAAGATGTGTCTTTCATAGGATATGGATTTCTTTATTTATTTTTTATCCTCACCTGAGGATATGTTTCCATTGACTTTTAGAGAATGTGGAAGAGAAAGGGAAAGACAGAGAGAAACACTTTGATTGGTTGCCTCCTGCATGAGCCCTGATCTGGGCCTCGGCCAGGGAGGAGCCTGCAACCTAGGTATATGCCTTTGATCAGAATCAAACCCAGACCCTGCTGTCTGCAGGCTGAGGCATTATCCACTGAGTCAAACTGGCTAGGGCAGGATATGACATTTCTTAGCCCTCCAGCAGCGGACCTTCATTTTCTTCTCCAGAAGTGTGGTGGAAAAACCCTAGATCACCTTTTTGGATTCTTATCACCCAAGTTACTAAGAATATTACCAGTGGCATACAGGAAGCTTAGCCAATGTGCAGTCAGAAAAGGTGTTTCCTCTATAGTTCACACCAATGGAGGGCTGGGCCCTGCCCAGGCCTAAAGCCTCTGGCCGAAGCTTTAGGCCTGGGCAGGCCTTTCCAGCTCCCTCTAATCACTGGCTCAGCCCCTGCCCAGGCCTTCCCAGACCGAAAGCCTCTTGGGCAGGAGCGGACCCCCAGCTCCCTACGATCAATCGCAGGGGGTCCACTCCTGCCCAGGCCAAAAGCAGACCCCCAGCTCCCTTTACAGGTGATCAATCGCAGGGGGTCCACTGGTGTACCAGGCCGAAGAAACCCCCAGCTCCCTGCAATCAATGGCAGGGGGTCCGCTTGTGCACCAGCTCCCCGTTTTCGATGGCAGGGGGTCCGCTCGTGCTCCAGGCCAAACACCTCTGGCGGAAGCTTTTGGCCTGGAGCCGGAGCAGACACCCAGCTCCCTGCTTTTGATGGCAGGGGGTCCGCTCGCCAGGCCCACCATCCAATCAGAGCAAGGAGCTAGGTGTCCCCCACGCCCACCATCCATCGAAAGCCGGGAGCTGGGTGTCCGCTCCGGCTCCAGGCCAAAAGCCTCCGGCAGAGGCTTTCGGTCTGGTGCCAGAGCGGACCCCAGCTCCCTGCAATCCGACACAGGGGGTCAGCTCAGGGAGCCTATGTATGCAAATTAACCACCATCTTGGTCGGGTTTATTTACATACTTGCTCTGATTGGGTGGTGGGCGTGGCTTGGATGGTGGGCGTGGCTGGTGGGTGTAGCGAAGGTGTGGTCAATTTGCATATTACTGTTTTATTAGGTAGGATTCCTCTAAGATTTTTATGGTTTCCCGCCTTATGATTAAGTCCTTTATCCATTTTGAGTTTATTTTGTGTATGGTGTAAGTTGGTGGTCTAGTTTCATTTTTTTGCATGTATCTGTCCAATTTTTCCAACACCATTTATTGAAGAAACTGCCTTGACTCCATTGTATGCTCTTGCCTCCTTTGTCAAATATTAATTGAGCATAGTGATCATGTGATTTTTGTCTTTCATTTTGTTTATGTGGTGTATCACATTTATTGATTTCTGAATATTATACCAGCCTTGCAGCCTTGGAATAAATCGCACTTGGTCATGGTCTATGATATTTTTAATATATTGCTGGATCTGATTTGCTAATATTTTGTTGAGGATTTTAGCATCTATGTTCATCAGAGATACTGGCCTGTAGTTCTCTTTCTATGTAGTATCTTTATCTGGTTTGGGAATTAGGATAATGCTCGTCTTGTGAAAAGAGCTTGGAAGTGTTCTTCCCTCTTGTATTTTTTGGAATAGTTTGAGGAGAATAGGTGTTACCTAGTTCTTCTTTGAATGTTTGGAAAACTCCTCTGTGAAGCCATGCGGACCTGGGCTTTTGTGTGCTGGGAGTTTTTTTTATTATTATTATTATTACTATGACTGTATTGCTGTCTATCTCTTCCTTTAAGTTCTCCATAAGTTTTTTAAATATATTTGGCTGCTCCTATATTGGGTGCATATATATTTTCCAGGGTTATATTCTCTTGTTTTATTGATCCCTTTGGTATTATGAAGTGGCCTTCAATGTCTCTTGTTATTGCCTTCATTTTGAAATCTATTTTGTCAGATATGAGTATTGCTACCCCCACTTTTTTTTCAACCATTTGCATAAAAAATTTTCCCTCATCAATTCACTTTCATCTTGTGTGAGTCTTTTGTTCTTAGGTGAGTCTCTTGTAGACAGCATATATATGGGTCATGTTTTCTTATCCATTCAGCTACTGTATGTCTTTTGGAGCATTTAAGCCATTTACATTGAAGGTTATTATTGTTAGGTATTGTTATTTGTTGCCATTTTTGTTCTTTATGCCTGTGTTCCTTCCTCTCTCTATTTTTTTTTTTTTCTTAAAACAGTCTTTAGCATTTCTTGCACTGCTGGTTTTGTGGTAATAAACTCTTTTAGGCTTTATTTTATCTGTGATGCTCCTAGTTTCATCTTCAATTTTGTCAGATATGAGTATTGCTACCCCCACTTTCTTTTTCAATCCATTTGCATAAAATTTTTGAATGTTAGCCTTACTGGATAGAGTAGTCTTGGATTGAGTCCCTTGCTTTGCATCTCTTTGTATACATCATCCCATTCTTTTCTGGCCTATAGTTTTTCTATTCAGAAATCAACTAACAGTCTACTGGGAGCTCCCTTGTAGGTAACTGTCTGTCTCTATCTTGTATCCTTTAATATTCTTTCTTCATCTTTAAAATTTCCTATTTTAATTATGATGTGTCTTGGTGTGGGTCTTTTGGGTTCATCTGGATTGGGACTCTGTGTGTTTCCTGGACTTTATGACTGTTTTCTTTACCAGGTCAGGGAAATTTTCTCTCATTATTTCTTCAAATATTCCTTGCTCAGATTCTTCTCCTTCTGGTACACTTGTTATGTGAATGTTGTTAAGTTTCATGTTGTCCCAAAGCTGCCTTAAACTCTTCTCCTACTTTTTAAATTTTTTTTCCATTTGCTATTCTGGTTGAGTGTTTTTTTCTACTTTGTCTTCTAATTGGCTAATTCTGTCCTCAGCTTCTTCTAGTCTACTGTTGAATCTTTCTAGGGTGTTTTATTTTTAAATCTCTTTATTGATTTCAGAGAGGAAGGGAGAGGGAGTGATAGAAACATCAATGATGGAGAGAATCATTGATCAGCTACCTCCTGTAAACCCCTCACTGGGGACCAAGCCACAACCCGGGCATATGCCCAGATCAGGAATCGAACTGTAACCTCCTGGTTTATAGGTTGATGCTCAACCATTGAGCCACTATGGCTAGGCTCCAAGTGTTCTTGATTTCACCTACATCATTCTTCATTTCTGATTGGTTTTTGTTTATTGTTTCAACCTCACTTTTCACGTTGGTGTAGATCTCATTAAGTCCCTTATAATTTTTATTAAGTTGTTTATAGTTCTCACTGAGTTGTTTTAGCACCTTTATTACTGTTACTTTGAATTCCTTATCTGACAAATTGCTTGCCTCCATTTCATTAAGTTACTTTTCTGGTGATTCCTCCATTTCTTTCATTCAAGGGCTGTTTCTTTGTCTCTCCATTTTAGCAGCCCACCAGTCTGAGGCACCTAGTGAGGCTCTTGGGGTCATGGGGTTGCATCTGTGTATTCAGAGGTGACAGGTCCTGCCAGGTCACAGTGGTGGGTCTGATCTTCTGATGGCACTGGGTTAGGCTTAGTTGCTGTGGCATGTCTGTGCATCTGTGGGTTTCAGACCACTTCTACCAGCAATGTCAGGCAGCGGGTCTGTTTGTCCAGCAGCAATGGGCCAGGCACAGTGGGTTGTGGTGGCTGGTCCCTGTTTCTGGCAGCATTTGGTGAAGGTGGCAGGTCCAGGTGCAACACTTCAGGGTGGTGAGGCCAGTCATCCAGGGGCACCAGATTGGGCATATTGGGTCAGGGAGGCAGGTACCAGGATCCAGGCAGGCCCCTTGTCAAGGTGGCAGGGCAGACCGTGCACTTCTCCATTGGTGCAGAGCTCAAGCTGGGCCAGGTGCCTCTCCACTGTTCTAATAGTATGTTTTATTTAAATCAATATAATATATCAAAAATGTGATCATTTCATCATCTAATCAGAATAAAACTTATACCTGAGGTATTTTATATTCTTTTTTCATACAAAATCTTCAAAATGTGGGGTGGTTTTATATTTACAGAACACTTAATTTGGATTAGCCACATTCCAAGTACTCTTGGGACTACTTGGAGAAAGGCACTATTTCAAACAGAGATGTTTGAAACCTGTTTTTGTTTTGTTTTTTTACTTTATCCTATGTACAAGACACAATTTATAGTACAAATTTAATTTTTATTATTTTTAAATGAAAATATTATGTATGCAAAAGATTATATATAAATTAGAGTCTTTTGGCCAGTTTTATTTTAGTTTGTTTCTTTTTTAATTTTTTTTTAATTTATTTATTTTTAAAATATTTTTATTGATTTCAGAGGAAGGGAGAGGGAGAGGGAAATAGAAACATCAATGATGAGAGAGAATCATTGATTGGCTACCTCCTGCATGCCCCTTACTGGTGATCAAGCCCACAACCCAGGCATGTGCCCTTGATTGGAATCGAATTCGGGACCCTTCAGTCTGCAGGTTGATGCTCTATCCACTGAGCAAAACCAGCTAGGGCTCTTTTATTATTTTATTTTTAAGAGTTCTCTGTATATTCTGAACACACTTGTCAATTATCTGTGAGCAAATACCTTATTCTGATTTAACTAGCTTGCCTTAGATGAAGTTCTTAATTTAATGTAGTTTGAATGTGACCATCTTTTTTTATGTTTAGTGCTTTCTCTTTGTTGCTTAAGGAATTCTTCTCTACCTTGAGATCATAAAGATATTTTATTATATATATTTCTGAAAACTTTAAGATTTGAATTTCTTACTTGGACCTTAATCATCTGAAGTTGATATTTGTGCACACTGTGAAGTACAGACAAATTTTGTTTCTGTGTACTTGTCCCAGTAATATTTTTTTGTATGCATGGTTTTCCCCTTGAACTCTACAAATACACTGTCATATTTCCAGTTATTGGAAACATAATCATGTTTTCAATTAAGTTTTCAAAAATGCATGGATCTGTTTCTAAGCTTTTGTCTCTATTTTATTGTTCTTGTGCGAATACCACACTAATTTAGCTATTATCATTTTATATTAAGACTAGAGGCCCAGTGCACAAAATTCATGCATGAGTGTCATCCCTAGGCCTGGCCGGCAATCAAAGCGTGAGCATCTGGCATGGAAGGGCAGGTCCCAGCTGACCTCTGGGCCCTTGGCAGCACCTGGGGCCCTGGGCCCCCATGCACCCCCCAACCACCTAAGTCACGGTACCTGTTCCCCATGCAGAGATGTGGTGAGTGAGGCCAGACACTGCAGGCAAGTCGCAGCATGGGCCTCTGGGCCACCCAGCAGCGCTGCACAGAAGCCAGGTGAGCAGTGCACTCTCTCCCAGCCGGCCTCACAGACCAGCTCCTGTGCAAACCCATGGGGAGCCCAACTGGCCCCTGCGGTCCTGGCAGCTGTGGACTGGCTCACCCAGAAGAGGCCACACGGGTGTGGGGCGGGCTCCTCGCAGGTGCCCAGCACCTGAGCATGGGAGCTTCCCTGGCACATGAGCCCTGGTGTCCTGGGGAAGGGTAGCAGGGGGAGTGAGAGACAGCTCGGTGGACACCCCACATTCTCACCGCACCTCCATCACTGTCACCCCTGCATCCAGGTAGCTGGCAAGAGGTTGCAGCCCCCTGCCCGGGCACCATGGGAGGTTCGTCTCCACCACCCACCCCCAGGTTCCCATCCCAGCCCAGGGCCCAGCACCATTGGGCGATCAGGTCCTGCCGGCCGCTGGTCGCCATCAGTGGGGCGATCGGCAGGGCAATCAGGCCCCCATCGCACCTGCGTTGACCAGGTGCCATCCGCTCACCTGCTTCACCATCCCACTGCAGTCCTGCTCTCGTCAGGGCCCATAGGGGCCAGCAGCACCTCCACTGCCGCCTGCTGCCTGTGCTGAGTCACCGACGCCCATCATGTTTCAAGCCACCCCCTGGTGGTCAGCGCACATCATAGCAAGTGGTCAAACTCCTGGTCAAACTCCCAGTCGAACAACAGCTGGAGGGGGCAATTTGCATATTAGGCTTTTATTATATAGGATTTGTAAGTAAAGCAAGTTTTTTCCCTTATACTTCTGAGTGTCTTTATTCATGTTGCTTTGTTCTTCAAAAATAATGTTTAGAATCAGCTTGTCAAGTTTTATTTTTTACATGAACTTGTTTATTTAGTAGTTGTAATTTTGATTGAAATTACTTCAAATTAAAAGATTAATTTGAGCCGAAACCGGTTTGGCTCAGTGGATAGAGCGTCGGCCTGTGGACTCAAGGGTCCCAGGTTCGATTCCGGTCAGGGGCATGTACCTTGGTTGCGGGCACATCCCCAGTAGGGGGTGTGCAAGAGGCAGCTGATCGATGTTTCTCTCTCATCGATGTTTCTGGCTCTCTATCCCTCTCTCTTCCTCTCTGTAAAGAATCAATAAAATATATTTAAAAAAAAAGATAAATTTGAGGGGAGTTGATTTTTCAAAGATATTGAACCTTCCTGTCCATTATGTACATCAAGCATGTCAAACTTGAGTTTTCCATTTTTAATGACTTTTGTAAAAGTTTCCAGATTTCATAAAATTTTTATAAAAGTTCTTTTGTTGGAGAACCAAGATGGCATGTAGGTAAACACCTGTACTTTCTGCCTCCCACAACCACATCAAAATTACAACTAAAATACAAAACAACCATCATTCAGAACCACCTGAAATCTGGCTGAATGAAAGTCCTACAACTAGAGAAGTAAAGAAGAAAGCACACTGAGACTGATAGGAGGGATGGAAGCATGGAACCGGTTGGTCTGGCACCCATGTGTGATGTTATTTTTAATCGGGAGATTTATCTTCAAGGCCTTCCATGAGAAGAGAGGCTCCCAGTCCCACACCAGTCCTCCAGCCCAGGGTTCCAGAGCTGGAAAGAGAAGTCCCCATAACTTTGGTCTTTAAAAGCCAGTGGGCATTGTGGTTGAGTGACACAGAGGCTGCTGGAGTCCCAAGTGTTCATCTTAACGAGCCCATGCATGCACTTACACAGTCTTGTTTCCTCTGAGCTCCAGCCTGGGCTATATCTTTGGGGAAATCTAGGGACATACGGGGAGAACTGCATTGTCTGGTATCAGGGCAGGAACTCAGGAGTAGCTTTCTCCCAGACAGGGGTGCTCGCATGGATAATTGTTCCTGTGTTGGGACCTCCCCCATGAGTTTCCATCAGCATGGCCCACATTGTTTGCTCAGCTCTGGTGATTCCCTGAGGCCCTGCCCCATTCCATTTGAAATCCCACCCAAGCTGTTTGCAGCTGCTTTTCCATATGAATTGCCTGCCCTAGCTCAGGCTTCAGACTTTCCCAAATTCTCTTAAACAAACAGCCCCTGAAGTCAGTGTGCCAGAAACCTATCGATAAAAGGCCCAAGACCCAGCACTAACACCAGCCTGCCTTGCTTCATAGCTGGGCCTTGCCTAAGCACTTCCTAGCTCAATACAAGTAGCAGCCATCTGCAGATCTCTCTGTAGCTCCTGCAGGGTGGCTCCAGGCAGTGGCTGACTTTGCACCTCCCAAGAGGCCTCAGAGCCAGTGCACCCAGTGGGCATCTTCAGGCTATACCAAATTACAGCTCTACTCATCCACTAGTGACACTCAAGGGGAAGACTCAGTGAGCACCAAAGCCCCACTGAAGCAAGCCCTGTTCCATAGAGGTGTCTCCTGCACAGCAGTTCTTGTATTGTAGACACAGCTGGCCCTCACAGACAACTGGCCTGGAGGTCAATTCCTCCCAGTGATGCCTACAGCAATCAAGGCTCAACTACAGCATAACCTTGCACACAGCCCACACAGGGATGCATTTAGAGTTTCCAGTTCAGGGGACTGGGGAGACTGAGCTACTGGGCCCTACAGGACAGACATCTAATAAGCAAGGCCACTCTACCAATTTCAGAAGACATAATTGCTCTACCTAATACATAGAAACAAACACAGGGATGCAGCAAAAATGCAGAGACAAAGAAACATGTTACAAATAAAAAAAATGGAAGCAAACAAACTACTGGGTACAGAGTTCAAAACAGTGGTTATAAGGTTGCTCAATGATCTTAATGAGAACTTCAAGGAAATTAATGAGAGGCTCAAGGGACTTAGCAAGACTTTCAAGGATCTAAGTGAGAATCTCAAAGATAAGAAAAAGTTGGAAATTAAGCATACACTAACTGAAATAAAGAATAATTTACAGGGATTCAACAGTAGAGCAGAGGATTCTGAGAATCAAATCAATGATTTGGAATATGAGGAGGCAAAAAACACCCAATCAGAACAGCAAAAAGAATCCACAAATATGAAGATAGTGTAAGAAGCCTCTGGGACAACTTCATACATACCAGCATTTGCATTATGGGGGTGCCAGAAGGAGAAGAGAGAGAGCAAGATATTGAAAACCTATTTGAAGAAATTAGAGAAAACTTTCCCTTCCTGGTGAAAGAAATAGACTTACAAGTCCAGGAAGGGCAAAGAGTTACAAACAAGAGGAATCCAAAGAGGCCCACACCAAGACACATCATAATTAAAATGCCAAAGATTAAAGACAAAGAGAGAATCTTAAAAGCAGCAAGGGAAAAGCAGTTAGTTACCTACAAGGGAGCACCTATATGACTGTCAGCTGATTTCTCAACAGAAGCTTTGTAGGCCAGAAGGGTGTGGCAAGAAATATTCAAAATGATGAAAAACAAGGACCTACAACCAAGATTACTGTACCCAGCAAAGTTATCATTTAGAATTGATGGTCAGATAAAGAACTTCACAGACAAGAAAAAGCTAAAGGAGTTCATCACCACCAAGCCAGTATTACGTGAAATGTTGAAGGATATTCTTAAAGAGAAGAACAAGAAGAACAAGAAGAAGGCAATAAATACATATCTATCAACAATTTAATCTAAAAATCAAAGTAAAGGAATAAGAATCTAATGAACAAAATAAACTGATGAATAAAATAGAGTCAGAGACATGGAAACATGGAACAGACTGATGAATCTCAGAGGGAAGGGGGGTGGGGAGGCCAGAAGAGTTTAACCAAAGATCTTATATGCATATATGCATTACCTATGGACACAGACAATAGGGTGGTGAAGGCCTAGGGTAGGGAAGGAACCAGGGGGAGAGGAGAATGGGCGGGGGGGGGGGGGAGTAGGACACCTGTTATACTATCAATAAATTTTTTTAAATTTTCTTTTGTTATAATGATTCCAAGGTAATTTATTTTTTCTTACTATTATACATGGCTATCAGTTTTCTCATAAATAGTTTTTAATATTAATTACATGTGAAATAATATTACAAACACTAGAGGCCTGGTGCACGAAATTTGTGCACGGAGGGGGGCGTGTCCCTCAGCCCAGCCTGCACCCTCTCCAATCTGGGACCCCTCGAGGGATGTCCGACTGCCCGTTTAGGCCCAATCCCGGATCGGGCATAAACGGGCAGTTGGACATCCCTCTCACAATCCAGGACTGCTGGCTCCCAACTGATCACCTGCCTGCCTTCCTGATTGCCTCTAACCACTTCTGCCTGCCAGCCTGATCACCCCCTAACCACTCCGCTGCCAGCCTGATTGATGCCTAACTGTTACCTTGTGGTGACCATCTTGTGTCCACATGGGAGCAGGATCTTTGACCACATGGGGGCAGCTATATTGTGTGTTGCAGTGATGGTCAATCTGCATAGTACTCTTTTATTAGATAGGATAGAGGCCTGGTGCATGGGTGGGGGCTGACTGGTTTGCCCTGAAAGGTGGGGGTTCCCTTGGGGCATGGGACGGCCTGAGCGAGGGGCCTGTGGTGGTTTGCAGGCCGGCCACGCCCCCTGGCAACCCAAGAGGAGGCCCTGGTATCTGGAATTTATTTACCTTCTACAATTGAAACTTTGTAGCCTGGAGCAAAGCCAAGCCTGCTGCTCGCTCCTCGGCCAGCAGCAATTTCTGTTGGAGTTAATTCACCTTCTATAATTGAAACTTTGTAGCCTTGAGTGGAGGCTTAGGCCGGCAACAGGAGGCTCAGAAAGCTTACCTCTTTTGTTACCGTGGAAACCCTCCTGCTCTCAGTGGCTGTAGCCATCTTTGTTGGGTTATTTGCATATTTGCTCCTGATTGGCTGGTGGGCGTGGCTTGGCTGGTGGGCGTGGCTTGGCTGGTGGGCGTGGCTTAGGTGTAGTGAAGGTGCAGTCAATTTGCATATTACTCTATTATTAGGTAGGATACTGGGTTTGAAATATTAAAACTAGTTTTATCTGGTCCTCTTTACTTTTTCTTTTTTAAAATAATTTATTAAATTTATTGGAGTTACATCTATATATATACTAGAGGCCTGGTGCACAAAATTTGTGCATGGAGGGGGTTCCTCAGCCTGGCCTGCACCTTCTCCAATCTGGAACCCCTCGGGGATTGGGCCTAAACCGGCAGTCAGACATCCCTCTTCCAATCCTGGACGACTGGCTCCTAACCACTTCCCTGCCTGCCTGCCTGATTGCCCCTAACCCCTCTGCCTACCTGCCTGATCACGCCTAACCCCTCTGCCTGCCAGCCTGATCACCCCTACCTTGCCCCACTTCTGGCCTGATCGCCCCAACTTTGCCCCCCTGCCGGCCTGATCGCCCCTACCTTGCCCTCTGCTTGCCTAATCTCCCATAACTGCCTCTGCCTGCCTGCCTGATCACCCCTAACTGCCCTCTCCTGCTGGCCTGATCTCACCCCCAACAGCCCTCCCCTGCAGGCCTGATCTCACCCCCAATTGCCCTCCCCTGCTGGCTTGATTGCCCCTAACTGCCTCTGCCTTGGCCTCTAGTCCTATATCATAAAGAGATAATATGCAAATTGACCCTCATGCTCTCACAAAGATGGCTGCCTATGACCAGGCTGGCAGGGGGATTAGTGAGGGATGACCAAACGACTAAACAAGCAGGCTGTGTGGGGCAACCAGGCCAGCAGGGGGGTTAGTGAGGGACAACTAAATGACTGAACAAGCAGGCTGCATGGGGTGACCAGGTCAGCAGGAGGGGGCAGATGGGGGTGACCAGGCCAGCAGGGGTCAGTTAAAGGCAACCAGGTTGCCCGGGGGGTGCAGTTGGTGGTGATCAGGCTGGCAGGGGTAACTAGGCTAGCAGTGGCGATCAGGCTGGCAGTGAGGGGCAACTAGGCTGGCCAGGGGGCAGTTGGAGGCAACCAGGCTGGCAGGGGGGCAGTTAGGGATGACCAGGCTGGCAGAGGGGAGCAGTTGAGGACAACCAGGCCAGCGGGTAGGTGGGGGCAGTTAGGGGCATCCAGGCTGGCAGGGGGGGCAGTTAGGGGCAATCAGGCCAGCACACAGAGGCAGTGAGGGGCAGTCAGGTCGGCAGGGGGTGGGCAGTTAGGGGCAAACAGGCAGGCAGGCAGGTGAGCAATTAGGAGCCAGTGGTCCAGGATTGTGAGAGGGATGTCCGACTGCCGGTTTAGGCCCAATCCCAAGGATCGGGCCTAAACCGGCAGTCGGACATCTCCCAAGCGGTTCCAGATTGGAGAGAGTGCAGGCTGGACTGAACAGGAACCCCCCCCCCTGCACAAATTTCGTGCACTGGGCCTCTAGTAGAGTTATAAGTATAGTTTATATTGTAATCTTTATATTACTTTTGTTCTCAATGAAACATATATGAAGTCAGGAGCTGGTTCTCCAGTTCCAGTCCATTGAGAGAACTTAAAAACAGTTACTTTATGCCCTAGCCAGTTTGGTTCAGTGGATAGAGTGTTGGCCTGTGGACCAAAGGGTCTTAGGTTTGATTCCAGTCAAGGGCAGGTACGTCAGTTGCAGGCTACTCCCCAGCCCAGGCCCTGATCAGGATGCATGCAGGAGGCAACCAATCGATGTGTTTCTCTCACATCAGTGTTTCTCTCTGTCTTTCCCCCTCTCTTCCACTCTCTCTAAAAATCAATGGAAAAATATCCTTGGGTGAGGATTAACTGCAACAACAACAACAAAAACAGTTACTTAACTTCCAAGTTTCTTTAACATATTAGTGATTACCTTGAAAATTATAGAGTATATATAATTATGATACTTGTATGAATGGATAGAAAATTCAATCTCATGTGTCCCTTTGGTTTATCATTGTAAAAGTCTGACATTTTTTGTAGTTTATTTCTTAAAAAGTTAGACTGTTGCATGCACCAAGATACCAATGGTTACTGAGAATATTGCTAGAAAATGAAGACTTTCTGATAGACACATTTTTTCTTCTTTTGCTTTCAAACATGAATTACATCATATGTAAAGTTTTAGGTTTGGATTTAAGGGTCTTGTTCATGAAAAAAAGTCACATGCGTGAAGCACATGCTCACAGTTGGAAGAAACCAGTGAGAAGAAATGCATAGGGAGTGAGAAAATGAAACTAAATTAAGTAGTACGTTTTTTTATTTATAGAGACCACTATTTCTAGTTCCACACGTGCGCTTGTTGGTGTGAGGCGAGGGATAAATGCCGTGGTTCAGAAAGCAGTTTATAATTAGAAAGTCACTGGAGTTAAGAACCATGGCTGTCCTCCACAAGGAATGACATTTTCAGTGCATTTACTCAGAGTACCTTCCCTACTCCTTCCTTTACCCTTCCTTGATTTTTCTTTCAGAAGAGCAGAAGTGATGCTGAGATACAGGAACCGCCACAGCAAGAAGAAAGGTGCCTGCCAGCGAGGGTTTTACATCTGCTGAGATGAGGGTGAGAAACACCAATCCCAAGAGCATCTACAACATCTTGCCCCACTGCCTTCATAAAAGAGAGAGAGGAGATTCTCACATGAAAACAGCTTGTTTTTGTTTTGGAGAAAACCCCAAAATCATTAGCTGATCGGCACGTTTTGCCTTACGAACTTTGTTGGATCAGGAGACATAACCCACGGAGCAACCTCTTTCAGACTGGAGAGTCATACTCTAAGGAACACGACACAAGACACAACAATGCTTGTGGATATCAGATGATGAACGGACACTGAGGGGGAAAACAGGCTTTTCTGTGGCTTTGCAAAGCTGAATTTGGAGTACGTGTTTAAAGAAAACACAAACAAAAGACAAACAGAAGAAAGAAATTTTCATGGTTTTCACAGACCAATATTCCAGGAGAAGTGATAATGGAGACCAAGGATAATCGGTAAATGAGTTAATGCTTTAAATTAGAGCCAGTTGCATTGAGATTTTAAGGTTTTGTGGTTTTCCCAAATGAGACATAAGTAGACTAAAACAAATGAAAGGTTCTAGAGGTGAAAGAGAATCAACTATAGATACTTTAGTTCTAATTGGAATTGCGTGTGTAACATTTCAAGCCAAGGCTGGGAAATCATTCCTTACATTTGTCCAGGTGCTTTGGATTTTCTGTCTCCTAGGGTGACAGGTGTAATGGACAGTTGACTAGATTACCACACTTTCTCCTTCATCAAATGTATATGTTAATGCTTCTTACTGGACATATGATTATTTGGAAAACATTAAATGAACAACTATAAAGTACTTAGAAATGTATCAAATCACCTGAGAAAAGAGAGAGAGAGCACTCTGCTTTTCCTTTTAAACTACAATGATAAGAGGTCATGCTTGCTCCTTTTCTCCAATTTAGTTGCTATTTTATAAGAACATATTTCTATTTTACAATCTTGAGGATTTATGTACAAATATAATATACATTTATAATTACCTCTTAAATTTCTATGTGCACTTCTTTTTCTCTTAAGCATATGACAAAAGACTTTTTCATTGATTTTGACTGTCATACTTAAGTAGAATGTCCAATAATTGAAATTTTGGTGCCATAGACACCATCTTGTTACCTAATGATATCAACAGAAAAGATTTTTTTTCCAAATTTGAAACATTGAAAAAACTCAATAATTGTTCTTTACCTTATGAAAAATATTTATTAGATAGAGGAAGTAAGTACAACTTTTTCAACAGAATTTGCCTCTTAACAAATCAGAATTAATTCTGTAACTCTTATTTAAATATGTGAATGCAATCAGGTATTGATACTACTTAATATGTTTAATTTTTATTGAAAAAATAGAATATTTTATTTTTTTCTGTATTTTCTAATATTAGGAGAAGTATTCTGAGATGAATTTTCTTCCTATTATTGATGCTAAATTGTTTCAAGATGAGAGAAATATATTTATGTATTATCATGCATGTTATATCACAGTATTTCTGTGGATATTTCTTTTTACCTTCTTATGTGCACCTATATAATGCTTTCCTCTTGGTTTTGAAAGTACATATTGTTTTCAAATTAGGGTTAAACTCGTTTTCATTGAACTTACCAGTAGGCTGATTTGTTAGAAATAATTTCATTTATAATTTATTTTAAAGATCAATGATTTATAGAATCATTGGTGCTTACAATAGTATAAATTTTCAACAAAAATCAGATTGAGTTAAAGCATCTAACATGTTGGAAAAAACAACAGATTAGATTGTCTTTGCAATCACTAAGTGATAAATTCAATTTATAGTTAGTAAAATATGTAAATTAATTGAAAGCATCTTTGCAGAGTTTGCCATTACATAGGTTGGGTACCTTAGAATTTCCTCAAAACTTATAATTTACTTAAAGCTAAAATGTCAGTGACTGGATATAGCAATATTTATGGATACATAGAATAGAGTTCATGGGTTGAGCGTCAAACTATCAACTTAAGATTATTTTTATAAACATAATTTTATTAAGACCATAACCATGTAAAACTTGATTGCTTGGTCTCCTTGTTCCTGGGAGAAGGTGGTAATTTTTAAAGGTAAAAAGGATCTAATGTGTGCTTCTTATCTCTGGGTGTTCTGTCCTGAGTTCTCAGGAGTGTGTGGGGGCTAGTAGAGGTTTGCTCAGAGTCACAGCATAAACATGCAGGGCCTTCCCAGGGCACTGGCTTTATGTAACTATTTATTGGGGGGGAAAGCTAGATTACCTAACTGATAAGCAAAATAAAAATGTTGCCAAAATAAAGGCAGATATATTATTCAATATATCATCTGAATATTTAAGATAAAAGTTGAGACAATCTCTAGTTGAAAGCCACTTTGGGATTGGTTCCCTCTCTACTGCTTTCAGGAAGATTCTGGAACATGAGTATGTGACAGTGCAGAGATCACATTCCAGGATATGGAGGGTGAATCAGATTTGGGGAAACTGCCCCTAGGATGCCAAGGAAATAGTCCTAGGTGTGCTCAGGGGCTTGGTATATTTGGGATGGGTCCAAGCTATAGCAATATCTAAGGATCTATTTTATGGGTCTCATTTAATAGATGAGAAAACTTACTTACTAGTATGTGACTTGCTCAAACTCATATGGTTGGCTAAAGAAATAAATTACTCTGACACTTGTAAATGGTAAGAAAGTCTTTATTTAGGACTATTGCAATAGGTGTCAAGACCATTGCAGTAGGGAAGAAAGAGCAGACTTAATTCTGAATGCAGCAAAGACAGCTGGGGATTTATAGCCAAGAAGCAGAGTAAGGGGAATCAGTAGATGACGAATTAATAAGAGAAGACATCAAGGGTAGGTGACTTCTCACAATATTAGAAAATAATCAAATATTCCAATTGTCAATAAAAATCAAACACATTAAGTAGTCAATACCTATATGTATTTATATATTTAAATAACAATCAGTCACAAAATTAATTCTGATTTGTTAAGAGGCAAGTCCTATTAAAAAGTTATACTTTCCCTGTCTAATGAATAAAAAATTTTGAAAGGTAAAGAGAAAAGCAAATAATGAGGCTTTTCAATGTTTCAAATTTGTTTAATGTTTCAAATGTTTAAACCAACCTGACAGGCAGGCCAAGATAATCAGGTGACAAAGGCAAGGGATGAAGAATTTGATTAGATATTGAGGATATCATGAATTGAGGGTGAGGGATCTTGCTAACTTAACTGAGCAGGATTCTTGCTAAAACTGGGTTTGGCAGGTCAAAGATAAAACCTAAGGACAAGGTCCATTTGAAAAGAGGGCTCAGAGGAGCCTTCTGAAATTTGGTCAAAGAGAGAGTCTTGGTCATTTCAAGCCATCAGGACAGAACCTGCATCTCCTGTGTCCTTTCAGGGTCCGTCCAATGTGTCTGACTCTACATCTAACCTGGAATTGCAGTGCGGCACTTTTACTTAAGATTCTCCAGACTTTTGTACTTAAAATCATTCATTCAATTGCATGTATTGAGCGTTTATTATGGGGGAGGGAGGTGGAGGGTGTCCTTGGAATACAACAGGGAATGAAACTGACATAGATACTGACTTCTAAAATTTATATTCTAGCAGGGGAAGATAGAAAACAAACAATAAATATAATCAATAATTAAACTATATGTTACCTTATATAGTGAAACAAAATGAATGATAGGCAAGGAGAATGAGTTGGGAGTCCAGTGGGTTATATAGGAATATGTGTCACAAGTTTAAACAGCATGATAAAGATAGACCTCATGGAGAAGATGAAATCTGAGCAAACACTTGAAAAAGTAAAGGGAGTCAATCATAAGCTATTTAGGGTTAAGAATGTTCCAGACAGTGAGACAGGTGCAAAGCCCCTAGGTGGGAGCTCCTTGGTAACTTCCATTAATGCTCTCCAAATAATCATATGTCCAGTAAGAACAAGGAGGAGGATGGCATGCTGGAGTGAAGTGAGTGAGGACCAGGGAAGTTGATATGTGGTTGAAGAGGTAGCCAGGCACCAGATCACAGAGAAGGAAATTGGAACTATTGAAGGGTTTTAAGGAGTGACATGATCTGACTTATGTTTTTTCTTCAGTTAAATTTTTTAAAAATTGGAATATAGTTGGTATACAATATTATATTAGTTATATTAATTTCCAATGTATAATATAATGATTCAATATTTTTATAGTTTACAGTATGATCACCCCACTAATTCTAGTAATCATCTATTAACATTTTTATTTATAGTTTTTATTGATTTTTTTAGAGAGAAAGGAAATGATATATAGTAGATATATATATCATCTATCTATCTATCTATCTATCTATCTATCTATCTATCTATCTATCTATCATCTATCTAATCTATATATATATATATCCTTGTGGTGCATGGGACAACACTCCAACCAACTGAGCTATACCAGCCAGGGTTGATTTAAAGTTTTAAAGGATCCCTCTAGCTTCCATGTAGAGGTGCAAGGGTAGAAGAGGGAAACCTGTTAGGATTGTTATAACCATCTAGAGGAGGGTGGCTCTGGCCAGGGTGCTAGTGTGTTACTGGGATTTAGCTTCTGGCTCTGTGGTAGTTCATGCGTCACTCTCTCAGTGAGGCTGTGAGAATATTCTTACCATCTAGCAGTATTGGGACATTGAATGCATTTAAAATGAGTACCAACAAACTGTTTATGATGGGTGCTGTGTCATTTTTCCAACAACAATTAATACCTTGATTATCCAATACCAACTGGGTATCCAACAATTCAATTCAATTCTGACATTAACTATCCAGAGTTGGCATGGACCCCATAGGTTAAAGGCTCAGTCCTTCAAGAATGCCTCTACTTAAGGTGCTAGTCACAAATAGGATCCTCAGATACCCAACTACAAAGTGAGGTTTCCCATGACCCCCTCCTTCAGGTTCAATAATTCACTGAAATGACTCAGAACTCAGAAAACTCTTTACTTATATGACTATATTATTATAAAGGTTCAGCTCAGGAACAGGAAAATGGAAGAGATACATAGGTCAAGATTTGGAGGCAGGGGTCATGCAGGTCAAGATTTAGAGGCAGGGGTCTTGCAGAGCTTCTATGCCCTCTCCAGGTTTACCAACTTCTGAGCATCTCGATATGTTCACCAACCTGAAAGCTCCCTTAGCATCATTTCAGAATTTCTCTCAGTTTCATTACTTAGGCATGTTTGATTAAATTGATAAAACCAGCCAAAACTGGTTTGGCTTAGTGGATAGAGCGTCGGCCTGCGGACTCAAGGGTCCCAGGTTCAATTCCGGTCAAGGGCATGTACCTTGGTTGCTGACACATCCCCAGTAGGGAGTGTGCAAGAGGCAGCTGATCAGTGTTTCTCTCTCATCGATGTTTCTAACTCTCTATCCCTCTCTCTTCCTCTCTGTAAAAAATCAATAAAATATATTTTTAAAAAATTGATAAAACCATTGGTGATAGAACTCCATGTTTAGCCCCTCTTCTCTCCCTGAAGGTCAGGGAGTGGGGCTGAAAGATCTAGCCCTCTAACCTCATGGTAGGGCCCTTTGGTGACCAACCCCCATCTTGAGGCTATCTAAGAGCTCTGCCATCAGTTATCTCATTAGCATACAAAGATACTCCCACCATTCAAATTCCAAGAGTTTTAGGAACTCTGTGTCAGGACATGAAGACAGAGATCAAATATATATATTTTATTATACCACATTAGGAGTAACAAAGATTCAGATAAGAGAGCAGAGTCCAGTCTTCAGGAGAACAGGCAGATAAGCTGAGTCCAAGTGTATGAAAAGTAAGCCCAGACAGAGAAGAGCAGGTGGGCAATAGAGAAGGCCAAGAAAATCAGGCAGCCCTGTCCTTCTGTTCCTTCTGTGAGGGACAGGACTGAATTTAGGCTTGGAGCCATGAATCTACTCTTAGCAGCCCAGAAATAGAACCAGAATGACAGGCATCCAAAGAAAGAACAAGTGGGTTAGAAAGTATTCAACATCTCCTAGGTTTCTGTAGCTCATAAGGTCAGTTAATATTTGTACCCATATCTCCATGGTTTCAAACCTTCACTTACTTGAGAAGACCTAACCCTCATGCTCCTCTCTTCTGCTGAAATTCTTCCCAGGCTATTTCTGGGCATCATCAGGGCAGTGACATCTCAGATGGGTTCAGAAATTAATTTGCTCATGTTTTCCCCACTTTGTCAAGGGGAGCCTCTTTGTCAAGGGGACTTATGGCTTCTGCAGCTGGTGCCTCTGTCGGATATTATCCTCTCCATCCAACACACCCCTTGAGTCCAAAGCAACGCTGAAACTTGTGGATGGGGTGGTGAGGAAAGATGAACAGCTTCTCCTCAAGCCCATGCTGATATTGTTTTGTAGGATGGAAGTTGTGCTGCATGGACTTAGTCTTATCCAATATTTCATGAATACTGTGGCTTCACCTTTTGTCCTCATAGGCTCAAAACCTGTCTCATGTTCTGTTCCTTCTATTGTCTTCTCTCTCTCCTCATTTCCTTAAATACCTCTGTATGTAAACAAAAGAAACATTCTCAACAAATATTCTCCCAGCTCCTTTAAGAGCAAACAAATTGTGTAATTGAAGGAGTATAAACTTTTGAGTCAGACATACTTGGGTTGAATCTTAGCTTTGCTATTTACCAGTCACGTGGCCTTGAATAAGTTACTCGTTTTTCATAATATGGGAAATCATGCCTATAATTATGTAAGATTAGAAATCATCAATGTAAAACACTTCGTATAGAACTGACACAGAATACACACCCCGAAGGAAACCATTGTTATTAGTCCGTTCTCCAAAAACTAGCACAAAGTCTGGCCATCCTTTGATAACTTCCACTGCCACATCTCAAAGTATCTGTCATCATGTAATTGTTACAGGAAAGGTGCTGCCCACCACTCTCCCAGCTTCATGAAGAGTTGCATATGGTATGTTGGTTGGTTATGGGGATTTTTCTTCCTGCCACTACTGTCCCTTCAATTTGTCCAGTATGCCATGATCTGTTTGGGGGAGAGGCTTATTGAGTGTCTTTGGCCATCATATAGGAAATATAAGATGCAGAGAAGGGTCCGGGGAGAATCTTGGTGAATACCACACAGTATCTTTACAAAAAGAATAATCAAAAGTTGACAGGATGACTCCTGGTAATTGGTGGTCTCCCCAAGTGGCAGTGAAAAGAACAGCTCGGTTTTCCTGTAGCTGCCTCCCACAGGCTCCTGAGAAAGGGCAAATTCAGCCCACATGTGAGATGCTCAGCTCTTCTGTGGAGTATTAGCAGCCTTGTGTCTGGTCTGCAACAGGTGACTCACCATCAGTGCTGTCAGCTTCAGAGGGGCAAGAAATCCATCTTCAATGTGCAAGGAAGGAATTTGGTGACATAAGGGGAGGAAAATACATTGATTAGTGCTTGTAGTATTTTTCTGCCTATAAGGCATACTGCTGCTTTTTACAATAGTGAGTTTGATTTACCCTCTCCTTCATGGATAGGGGATCATGCCTCATTAAGTGGTCTATCAGTTAGGGTTCCTACAGACATATTTGGTTTAAATCTTAGCTTTGCTGTTTACCAGTCATGTGGCCTTGAATAAATTACTTTTTTTTCATAATATGGGAAAAATCAGCTTAGTATAACCAAAGAGATTATACAAATTGTGAAAAGGAACCATGAGAAATCACTAAGGAACCTGGAGCTAGAAACAGTGGCTTTATTACTTCTCAAGATCCAAGGAACTAGGGCTAGGAGAAATTGCCTGACATTTGATGGACAAAGGGTAATACTGTAGAGCAAGACTTCTTGAGAAGGGTCGTGGCCTTTGATTGAAGTACACAGTCAGGCCCTGGTGAGACTGTGAGATGGATGTTGGGGGAAGAAATTCTCTGATCTCACTCTCATCCCTTTCTCGCACCTTCTCCTGAAGATTCACTAGGGAAATCTTTCTATTCTTCTGGCTGGGGATTGACTGATGGCTATAAGCTCAGTAGTGTTATTAGATTCTTCCCACTTCTGGTGTGTTTTATATATATACTAGAGGCCCTGATGCACGAAATTCGTGCATGGGGGTGGGGTGTCGCTCAGCCCAGCCTGCACCCTCTCCAATCTGGGACTACTCGAGGGATATCCGAGTGCCCGTTTAGGCCCGATCCTAGTAGGGATCCCTCTCACAATCCAGGACTGCTGGTTCCCAACTGCTCACCTGCCTGCCTTCCTGATTGCCCCTAACTGCTTCTGCCTGCCAGGCTGATCACTCCCTAACCACTCCCCTGCCAGCCTGATTGATACCTAACTGCTCCCCTGCCAGCCTGTATGCCCCTAACTGCCCTCCCCTGCAGGCCTGGCCACCCCTAACTGTCCTCCCCTGCAGGCCTGGTCACCCCAACTTCCCTCCTCTGCTGGCCTGGTCCCCCCCAACTGCCCTTCCCTGCAGGCTTGATCACCCCCAACTGCCCTCCCTTGCAGGCCTGGTCCCTCCCAACTGCCCTCTCTTGCTGGCCATCTTGTGGCAGCCATCTTGTGTCCACATGGGGGCAGCATCTTGTGTGTTGGAGTGATGGTCAATTTGCATATTACTCTTTTATTAGATAGTTTAGAGACCTAGTGCACGGCTGGGGGTGGGGGCCAGCTGGTTTGCCCTGAAGGGTGTCCCGGATCAGGGTGGGGATTCCCTTGGGGCGTGGGGCGGCCTGGGCAAGGGGCCTGTGGTGGTTTGCAGGCCGGCCACGCCCCCTGGCTACCCAAGCAGAGGCCCTGGTATATGGGATTTATTTATCTTCTATAATTGAAACTTTGTAGCCTTGAGCAGAGCCAATCCTCCTGCTTGCTCTGTGGCCGCAGCCATTTTTGTTGGGATTTATTTATCTTCTATAATTGAAACTTTGTAGCCTTTTAGCAGAGGCCAAGGCAGGCCAGGGCTGCAGAAGCTTGACTTCCTCCATTGCTGGGGGAAACTCAAGCCTCCTGCTCTCTCCAGCTCTGTGGCTGCTTCCATTTTTGTTGGGATTTATTTATCTTCTATTATTGAAACTTTGTAGCCTTGAGTGGAGGCCTGGGCCCGCCAGGGTGTGCGGAAAGCTTGGCTTCCTCCATTGCCAGGGAAACCCAAGCCTCCTGCTCGCTCTGTGGCTGCAGCCATCTTGGTTGGGTTATTTTGCATACTTGCTCCTGATTGGCTTGTGGCTTGTGGGTGTAGCAGAGTGATGGTTAATTTGCATATTACTCTTTTATTAGATAATATTTCCTAAAATGTTTCCAACACCCCATTCATGTGATTTTCTGTTACATAATCCAAGTCTGAAATTCCAGCTTTTCACCACCTTTTCAGAGAAAGAGATCTTATAATCAACCTGCTTGTTTATCTCAGTCCTTATTCACTCCATAAATACTTATTGGATTGTGCCATGAACTGGAGATGTGAAGAAGGGATGCTGAGACTTGTTGCCTATTCTTAAGATGTTCCCAGTTTCCAGAGAGGACACAGCCATGTAAATATATGGTTTATATAATGTGGGAAGACCAGGGATGGATGGATGTACAGAGTATTATGAGAGAATAAGAACGGAGACATAAACTTAATTTGTCATGAACCCGTTCCCATTTTTTTTAAATAGTGTTGGTAGAAAAAGAAGGTTTCACAATTGAAGTGATGTTTGAGCTGGGCCAACAGAAATGAATAATGGGTTTAATAGGTAGGAGGAAGCAGATGCTGCAGGAGAAAACAGAATATGCAAAAATAAGTACAAAGAGATGAATGCATCTGCAGAGCTGGGTATGGGAGGAGGGGATGTCCAGGAAGGCAGGGTGGGGACAAGGATGGAAAGGTGAGTCTGACTTTGAAGTATTTGGACTTTATCATGTAGGTAACTTGAAGTACTGATTATTGTTATGACAGAGAGAGGTTTAGTCATGCTACATTATATAATAACTTGGTGGCAAATGAAGGATTGATTGGAGAGAAAGGATTTGTGACAGTGAGAACAGTTGTGACCCTGACCTAGAGGTCTTAGTAAGAGACGGTAAGGACCTGACCCAGTATGAACAAGAGGAGGAAATAGTGTGGATTCAAACGATCTTTAACATGGTTGAGCATGATTGAATGTGTAAGTAGTCGGTTTACTGAGAATAACCAACATTTCTTTCTCAAAATATTTGTTTTGTAACTATAATACCTGCAGACTGTTTAGTGAAAAATGAAAAATATTTAGAAAACAAGAAAGTAACCAAAAGTCTTAAAATACACACAAGTTTAATTACCAATGAAAATAAAAATATTTCCTGAACTATAATCATTTGCTCTAAATACTGTATTTTTCCTTGTACAAAATGCTATTTTTTTCTAAAATGATTAGACTGAAAATCGAAAGGCATCTTATACACAGAAGTCAGCTGAGGAGGGAGCTGTGTGGGTGCAGAGCTGCCCATACCTTGTCAAACAGGCTTCCTCTAATCACGAGCCTTATTGTTACTGATGGTCTGCTGATGTCGTAATTGGAGGTGGAGGTGGAGAGTGCACAGATGCAACAGGGACCTAAGCGCTCCGAGCCCATAAAGATGTCAAAAAAGAAAAAGATAAATACCAGTAAGCGATTGTCTTACTCTGCAAAATTCAAACTGAATGTAATCAGCTATGCAAAAGAGCATGGAAATAGAGCTGCAGAGATAATTTGGATCTCCTCCCACTGAGTGTATGATCAGAGAGTGGAGAAAACAGGAAGAACAACTCCTTAAGATGCCAAAAAAGAAGAAGGCCTTAAGAGGAAAACCATCAAAATGCTTAAAATATTGATTTCTTAATTTTGGGTTGGAAAAGTGGGGGGTGTCTTTTATATGGTGGCGTCTTATACATGGAAAAATATGGTAGTTTTCCAATAGAGTTTTTTTTTTTTTAATGTTTTGATTAATTTAGAGAGAGAGGAAGGAAGATGGAGAAAGAAATATTGATGTGAGAGAGAAACATCAATCAGTTGCCTCATGCATGCACCCTGACTGGGATAAAACCTGGAACCTGGGCATGTGCCCTGATTTTGAGAAACGCACTGGTAATCATGCTCAACCAACTGAACCATACCAGGGTTAATTGATGAGTTTTTAATATAGATTACTTACCCATTATATTTATAAAATTTATAGAAATAGTGAACAATCAAATGATTTGTTTAGATTTAGACAAATTCTGAAAAAAAATGTACATTTGAAATTTATGTGCTTTCTCTATTTAAGAATTTTTACCTTGAAGCTTCAGAAATATTTTTTTCCAGTGAGTCAAATGGAGTCCCATCTTTCCTCCTTGTTCTGTGAATTGAGAGAATGCAATGAGTTTATATACATACATAGGAGATCCCACATATGTGATCAGAGTGGTCTCTCATGACACAGCTTCAGAAATACTTTTATAAGCAGTGAGTAAATAGACATCTTATTTTTTCCATTTTATAACTAATTAATTCAATGAAATCATATCAGGAGAAAATTTGAAGGAGTTTAGAAAATTAACAAACTGTAGGATTCTAACAGATGAAGTTTGTATTGAATTGTAGCACTTATGTAAAATCCAGGGTGGTTTTTTTATGTGTGTGTTTTTTCTTAATGGATTCATTCCTAGTTTTCCATTAAAAGCTTTCTTTGCCTATTTCTAACTAACATTTTCTTTGTGTTCCCTCCATTAGAGGTTGCCTGCCAACTAGGATAATTGGTCTGCAAGACAGCAAATGCATACAACCATTCATAAATCCTTCCATTTGAAGAAGACAGTAGCATGCTTCTCTTTTAATATAAAGTTTTATTTTTTAAGTTTTTTTGTTTTAATTTCTTTATTGATTGAGGTATTACATATTTGTCCTTAATATAAAGTTTTAAAAAAGAGTGCTATTTTTCACAAATTCACAGGTCTGTAACTTTGTGGGCATGGTTTCTATTATTCATATGTCCAAGTTATTGTGGCCTTGGCTCTGTACAGAGACAAAATAATGATCACCCTATGAACCGTTCATTGACAATATCACTTTAAGTTCAGATATTTAGAAATGGGATACATAAGAGTATGTGTTGTTGCTTTTTAAAAAAAATCTTTAGGGACTATAAGCAAGAAATATTAAAAATAAATAAGATTCCATTTGCTCATAATTAAAAGGATGTTAGTTTAATCAAATTATGATCTAAGGATTCTGTCTGAGACACCGTTTTGAACTATATAAAAGAGAGTATATTTTTAAACAAGTAACTCAATTGGTTATAATTAACTAAGTAGAAGTAGTTAATTATAAAATCTCCTACTTTTTTGTTGAATATCTGTATCTCTAGTCTGTAATTCATACTTGTATATTTATCACATACATTTAGAAGTGTTTTCTAGTGTTGGGAGAGAGGGTCTTGCATCCTGCCTATATCCAGCCAGACCATAAAATTGCCACGTGCTTGAAATGCAAGATTGTAATTAGCTCTTAGGAGACAGCTTAGGACACTGTTGTCCCTGAGGCATGCTGACAGTGCATAATTTTCACAATCTCAAGCAAAGTGTTTCCCCTTCTCTTCAATTCTGGAGAACAACACAGAATAAGGGAAATTGAAGGGACACCTGGGTGCCAATCTTGATACTTGCATTAGGAAGGAAATCTCAGACAAATTACTTTTCTCTCTGGGTCCTAAAGCTTGACTTATAATTGTGGCTAATGATGTCTCCTTTGCAGATTTATCTGGGAATTAAAAATAATAGGGGACATGAAAGGATTCAACATGCTATTGGTGAAGGTCTAAAGAGGTGAAAAAATAAAATAAAATCTGTGTAAACACACGAGAGACATGTGAAAAAATACACAAGAAAAGAATACCAGGGCTACTTTTCAAAGATGTAGAGGAACTGAAGTGTGGCCTAGATGGGAAATAGACTCAATAACAACATTATAGATCTGGCTGGGAGCTAAACCCTGCAGGACGCTTTAGAATAAAGATAATGAGGGAAGAAAAGAAAAACCAGATTTCATTCCATATATAAAATCAGTCAGGAATGCAGTCTCTTCCCTGCCTGGGATACAAAGCCATGATGCTGGTCTGGGAAAGTTCTGTTAATGGAAGACAGCATTTTGGCATTAGTAGTAACTAATGAGTTAGGTGGGTTTTCTTTATTTTAGTGCTTTCCTTTTTATGTTGAAACTAGAGGCCTGGTGCATGAAATTCATGCATGGGGGTGTCCCTCAGTCTGGCCTGCACCCTCTCCAATCTGGGACACCTTGGGGGATGTCCCACTCACAATCCGGTACCACTGGCTCCTAACTGCTCACCTGCCTGCCTGCCTGCCTGCCTGATTGCCCCTAACTGCTTC
This sequence comes from Eptesicus fuscus, assembly GCF_027574615.1. Lineage (NCBI taxonomy): Eukaryota > Metazoa > Chordata > Mammalia > Chiroptera > Vespertilionidae > Eptesicus > Eptesicus fuscus. The sequence continues at coordinate 7,652,872 of NC_072480.1, read as the reverse complement.
TGCCCAACAGCCTGATCGCCCCCTAACCACTCCCCTGATGGCCTGATTGATGCCTAACTGCTCCCCTGCTGACCTGATCACCCCCAACTACCCTCCCCTGCCGGCCTGATCGCCCACAACTACCTTCCCCTGCCACGACCCACCTACTCTCCTGAGCCCCGCCTCTGCTGTGCATGTGGCCATCTTGTGATGGCCATCTTGTGACAGCCATCTTGTGATGATGTTAAGGCATGATGTGTGAGAGTGTGACAGCCACCTAGGCTATTATTAGTATAGATTCTGTTTATTATATTTGTGTATTGTTCCATTCTTTGAGCTCCATATGGGCAGTGGGGTTATTATTATTACCATTTTCTTTTATTTCTGAGCATCCCAGAAGTATGCCTGCACATAGAATATGCACAGTTAATGCTTACTGAACTCAGCAGAGCTGGGCAAGTGGTGGAGAAAAGGGGAGTACACATCAGAAAAAGGAGATGAATTTGACATAAAGGGGTTTAGGAGTATACAAGACACCTTTTGCCTGATTCTCATTTTTTCTGGCATTGATTTTGACTACTCAGATGCCAAAATAAAGAAGGATAAATAAAGGAATTGAGGGTAAGAAGAAAATAGTATGAGGCTACCATCTTGTAATTCTTATAATGCTCCCCTAGGTAGAAACTATTCCTTTATCATGATACCAGTAACCAGTGTACAGGGAGTGCTACACATGTTTGTCCTATGAATAAATGAGCACCTCCTAGATCAAGGACAGCCCCATTTCAGCTGACAATAACCCTAGGAGGAAGGTGTTATCAATCTAGTTGAATAGGTAAGAAAGTGAGCTTGGAGCAGTGACAACCCACACAGCTGGCAGGTGTGACAACTGGGGGCTCATATTCTCAAGTCATTACCACACAAGGGACAGAGAATGGAGATGGACAGAAAGTGAGGAACAACTTGGGAAGGTAAAGGACAAAACATAAAAATTGGCTGGAATAGTAACAAGAGTTGGAAGAAACCGAAAAGGGAAGTTTTTTATGGTATTTGTTGCTCACAATATTTTTTTTATGTTCAATGTAATCAATTTTATGTTACACTGTTTTATAGGTTTTTGTCATAAGTTTCCTACTATTGTGTCTACTCCTGACATTCTAATTTTTAGCATAAAATAAATTTATTTTAATGTACGTATTTTATAGCCAGTCCACTCTGTCTCCGTATTTTCTACAAAATGTTCCAAGAGACAATGCTTAATCAAAGGTCATTATAAATTGAAAAGGAATTTAAAAACCATATGTGGTTTTATTATTCCCCGAAATGGTGAATACAACTCAAGATGTGTCACCTTTATAATATCCGGGTCCCTTTGGATTACTCAGTTGATATCTGACAGCATGACTACACAAGGCCCTTCTGGTTAATTTTGCTATGGCAAAGCTATTTTGAATAATCTTGGATTTTTGGCAACCAAACAACTATTTCTCATTAAAATTAACAGTAGTTTCAAAAGCGTCGTGTAAATTTTGTACAATGCGATTTTCTCATAACTATTATAGCACTTTAGGGAATGCATAATGCCCTCTTTGGTAGAAAGCGCAGGAATGTTATTTCAGAAATATGACTTCATTTCCCAAAGCATGTTTAATGTAACTAAAAATAAAAGTTAAGCAATTGTGTCTATTTAGTATAAAGGAAGGAATGTTGTGTCATTTATCTGACTGATTGCTGATTGAATGTGGGATAAAATCTGCCAGGGCCACCAGCATGTCTGGTTGAAGAGCTAGTCTTCCTTTAAAAATCTCAGTAACATGTACTCAATATTACTCTATGCTAGGCTCTTAAGATGTAAAGAAGAATGCAAGTGCTCCCCTTGCAATGATTTAACATTAATTATAATTAATAAAATGTGATACATGCTGTAATACTAATGTAAGTATACAATGGAGAAGTTATATAGAGAATGGCACCTGGAAGAGTTGAGGAATCTGGGGAAGTGGTGATTCAGGGATTGGAACTTGGGGACTTACCAGATGAAGAGGACCACAGGTAGATGAGGACAAGGCAGGTACAGTACATGGGGATAGCTAAAGCAATATGAAGTTGTATTTTGTAAATATTGTAGTTTAATATTTAATAGTGCTTGGGCTTTAGAGTTCAAACTTGAGCTCTCCCAGTTAAAGCTGTGGATCTACAAGGAAGGTGTTTAGTTTCATTTTCCCTACCTGAAAATTGAGGTTTTATGTACTTGGAGGGGTTGTTGAGAAGATCAAAGCTAAATCATATAAGGCTTTTAGTAGGGTGCATGGCACATAGGAAGTACTCCATAAATGTTACATATTTTCAACTGGTCATGGCGACAGATTGTATTTGAATGGTGGGGTGACCTCAGAAGAATCTGACAAGGCTGACGGGGCCTAAATTGTGATGGGTCTTGAATGCTATGCAGAATAAATTGAACTTGATCCCACAGTCATTGGGAAATTCTTGTAGGTTCTGGAGCACAGAACTAACTCGACAATGGCCTACTAGTGGTCAATGGTCAAATCCTATGGGTACTTTACCTATGTGATACTTAGCACTGCGGATTTCCTTCTTGAAGCTTTTAACTTAATCCCACAGATACCATTTTTCTTGTTCTTGTTCCTATTTTTAAGTCTTGCCTCTTCCAAATAATCTTCAGTCCTGCCACCTGAGGAGTCTTTGTATAATGTAATTCTGATCACTTACCTAATTAAAATCAGGAAGTGGCTCCTCAGCCCCTTCAAGGAACTCCATATGTGGCATAAAGGAGACTTCATGACCGTATTCCTGCAGACTCCTCTAAGATCATGTTTTCTATGCCTTTACATGAATTTTATCTCAGCTCTACTGCAATTTTTTGAGGCCATGATTTTACAGGTGCTGTTTCCTCTCTGTTGGATATCTTTTTCCTTTCTCTACTTGGCTTATGGTTTTAATTCATTCTTTAGGACTTCACTGAATAGCATGCATACAATATCCTTATATTTTATTTTCAAGATAAACGCCTTGTGCTGACTTATTAAACAAAGGAATAACAATTTGTTAGACTTTGGCCTTTACATCCTGGGCAAACATTCTCCAGAAGGGACAAATTATTGTCTCTTTATGATCCAAGACATGCTATTAGGCACAGTCCGTTTCATAAAATCATGAAGTATTGTTTCAGGGGAAGTTAACTCTCAGCCTTGATCTGTGCTTCCTGACTGTAGTTGATACGATGTGTGGGTCTGAGAATGGATCAGAATAAAGGAAGCCCAATTATGATTAAAGAATTTTTACATTGGGTTGAACTGGCACTTTATCATTACCTTAGATAGATTTTACAAATACAAAAATGAGTCCATTGTAGGGATTGGAAGGGACTGGAATATTTTTATCTCGTAGGAGTGATAATAAAGATAGGGCCCATGCTATGTCAGATATGTCATCCAGGAAAATGGAAAGAAAGAAAGGCAAGTTAAAACAAATGTCATGAGAAAAAATAACATTGTTTTCTGCTTCTATTGTGTTGAGTCCAGCTTGTGCAATAAAACAATTTTCTTTGCCCATCTTTACAACTGAAATGGGCTCTTAAGGTGGTTGGAGAGACTCTTCATTTCTTACTGAGTTTGGACTTACTCTAAAAGAAGGGACTGATGTTTTGGCTTTTTGCTGTTAAGCGTTTCATAATATGCTCCTGAAGAGTGGATCAAGGCTCAGCTAAACATTTCTTAAAAATTTTGCAAACTTTCTTCTTAACCTAAATAGTGGTAAAAGTTCATGAACAAAGATATTTACTGAAGTTTGTGAACTTTAGAAAAATTAAAATACTCATGTAAGTATCAATAGGGTTAAGCAGCCTAAGATATTTCTTCTCAATGGAAAATTAGGCAGTTATTAGAAATGAAATTTCTATAGTGACAAAGATGCTGAAAATACTATGTACCCATAGTGTAATTCCATTATATTTAAAAAACTTATTAATGTCAATTTATAAAAATGTTTTTTTTTTTTGTATTGTGGTGTTAGAATTATGAATAATGTTAGAGCTTCTTTCTACTTTTCTATATTTTCCAGATATTTATTCATTCCTTCTTTTCTCCCTCCTCCCCTCTCCCTTTCTCTCTCTTTCCCTGCTTCCCTCTGTCCCTCCCTCTCTTCCTTCCTTCCTATTTACTGAGCACCTATTCTACATTAGGGCCTCTTTCTGGCCCTGGGAAGCCATAGTAAACAAAATATACACCAATTCCAAATTTGATTTTGTGGCGGGATGAGGAATGGATTGGACAGGGGATAAGTAGATGATGGAGAACAAGTAAGAGACAATGGTACCAAATTCAGGTCAAAGATGGTGGAAGCATGAACTACACCAGTTGCTCTGCCCTGTTTCTTCTCACATAAGCTCTTTCTGGGTAATTTCATCTTCCTGTGTTTCATTCAGGCCTCTGCTCAAATGTAACTTCTTAGAAAGGAGTTCTAACTCCTTTACTCTCTTACCTTGCCCTGCCCCAACTACTCCCTCCGCCCCCCTTTTTTTATTGTTTAAAGTATTACACATGTCTCCTTCCCCCTCCCGACTCCGTTGACCCTCCCCCTGGCCACTCCCACCCCTGAGGGCAAGCCCCTCAGCCCCAGTGTCCCTGTCCATTGATTATGCTAATTTGCATGCATACAAGTCCTTTGGTTGATCTCTAACCCCCACTCCCCTGCCTTCTCTCTGAGGTTGGATGGTCTGTTCAGTGTTACCTTGTCTCTGGATCTATTTTTGTTCATCAGTTTATGTTGATCATTATATCCCACATATGGGTGAGATCATGTGATATTTATCTTTCTCTGACTGGTTTATTTCGCTTAGCATAATGCTCTCCAGTTCCATCCATGCTGTTGCAAATGGTAAGAGTTCCTTCTTTTTTACAGCAGCATAGTATTCAATTGTGTAGATGTACCACAGTTTTTTAATCCACTCATCTGCTGATGGGCACTTAGGCTGTTTCCAAATCTTAGCTATTGTAAATTGTGCTGCTATGAACATAGGGGTGCATATATCCTTTCTGATTGGTGCTTCTGCTTCCTTGGGATATAGTCCCTTTTTAAATAGTACTTTCCCTGCCTGGCTCCATACGATGAACTGATATATTAGGCGACCCTGCTAGCTGTTCTCAACCTGTGGGTCACAACCCACAGGTTGAGAACTGCTGCTGTAGAGCCTAAGACCATCGGAAAACACAGATATTTACATTATGATTCATTAACAGTAGCAAAATTACAGTTATGAAATAGCAACGAAAATAATTTTATGGTTGGGGGTCACCACAACATGAGGAACTATATTAAAGGGCCACGGCATTAGAAAGGTTGAGAACCACTGCTGTAGGGGCATTCTGTATATTTATTACCGATAATGCGTTCCGAGTAATATTTTTTGTGGAGGTGGGGGAGAAGAGGGAATTGAAAAACAGTAGTAATTAATACCATTTTGGGGTAAACACTAAATTTTAATTCTATTTAGGATATTCAAACAAGAAGCACACAAATTTACTTGTTCACAACACAGCCTTTGAATTGTTTTAATAGATGTTGCCATTTTTTTTTTTTTTTGGCAATGTGTGTCATTCATACCTATGAGAAATAAGCCAGGGGAAAGGATATTCTCTGAAGCTTCATCAAACCACATGCACTTCTAAATTACAAGGCAACGTTAGTTACTCTGGGCTGATCCATAAACTCTGAGGCTCAAATTTCTGATTTCAAAGAGCAGGTGTGATAGAAAAACTTAGGGTACTGACAGTATAAGATAATATTACTAAAATAAATCACATATGTATATTTTTACACGTCAGAGGATATGTTTATGTTTATTCTCATCTATTACTTTCCTTCCGGCACCCCCTTCTTCAGCAAACTGAGTCATTGATCCTACTTTTGTGCCTTAAAAACTAACAGGAAATGAAACCATGGAAGGCTTCTTTTATTAATATATTTTTATTGTTTTCGGAGAGGAAGGGAGAGGGAGAGATAGAAACATAAATTATAAGAGAGAATCATTGATCAGCTGCCTCCTGGATGCCCCCCTTACCGGGGCTCGAGCCTGCAGCGCGGGCACGCGCCCTTGACCTGAATCAAACCGGGCGCTTCAGTCCGGCGCTCTATTGACTGAGCCAAACCGGCTGGGCCGTGGATGACATTTGTGTTCTGCAGTCACAACGCTCCCTCCTTGACTTCCTATTTGGAGAAGCTTCCAGAGATGAAACGTCGGCAGAGCTGGAGGAGAGCAGGCACGAGGTCTGCACCTCACATAACTGCTGAGCTCCGTCAGGGAAAATACACATCTCCACGCACAGTCCGCCGGGGAGGCTGCGTGTGGGGCTCGGCGCTGCTGCAGGCGCGGCCGGGCGGGGCCTGGCGGGCGGGCGGGCGGGGCCTGGCGGGCGGGCGGGCGGGGCGGCGGCTCCGCTAACGGTCCTCGCGGGCGGGCGCGTGCCCGCGGGCGGCCTCTCCGAGGCCTCGCCGCCCGGGAGCGCGCCGCCGCCGCCTCCCTGTGCTCCCCGCGGGGCCACGGTTTCCTCTGGCGGTTCCTCCGGGGCTCTGGGCCGCCCGGGGACTGCGGCCGAGCGCGGCGGGGCGGCGCCGGTCTACGGATGAGGATCCGGCCTGCCGGGCCCGCGCCGGGCCTCCGGGCGCCGCCGGGCCGGCTGTGAGCGGCTCCCGCGCACCGGGGCGGACGGACGCGGGCCTCGGGGACGCAGACGATGGGGGACAGGTAACCCCGCCCGGCCGGGCGCGGGGCCGCGAGGGTGCCTGCCGCCGAGCCCCGGGGAGAGGGCTCTGCGGGCACCCACGTGGGCCCCACTGACGTCCCTTTGCCTTTCACAGGTGGCTGCGGGTGACCGTCCTTCCCGGCTGCGTCGGCTGCAGGACCGTGGCCGTGCAGGAGTCCTGGACGGTGCGCGCCGTCAAGGAGCGCGTCTGGGCCGAGACGGGCTTCCCGGCGTCGGAGCAGCGGCTGTGGCTCGGCGGCCGGGAGGTAGGCCCGTCCCGCTCCCGGGAGGAGGGTGGGCCGCTGCGTGCTGAGGCTGGGCACATCCACCCGCTAGTGGAGAGGGACACCGAGTGGGTTTATTCTGGGTCGTGGGAGACGGAGTGAGCGGTCACCCTGGGAAGGATGCTTTGCAAATAACGTGAGCAAAACGACACGGGTGTGTTCGTTCCTCTCACGGTAACTTTTATTGACTTACCATTTCAACTTTGCAGTCCCCCTCCTCCATTTTGTCTGCATCTTCACTTCCTGAAATTAAGATACTTATTTTAAAAAATATATTTTTATTGACTTTAGAGGGGGAGGGAGAAGGGAGATAGAGAGAGAGAGAGACACATCAGTGATGAGAGAATCACTGATTGGCCGCCTCCTGCACACCCCGCAATGGGGACTCAGCCTGCAACCTGGGCGTGTGCCCTGACTGGACTGGAACCTAACCTCCTGGTTCATAGTTCCAGGCTTAACCACTGAGCACACTGGCTGGGCAAGATACTTTTTCTGATGGGCATTATATGTTGTTTCTGTGTTTAGAGACATCATCATTGAAGTAACTTAATCATTACTTATTTTTTAATGATACACATTTAACATTGGTAAATATCTTAACCTTTTTATGGCTTAGAAGTTTCTCCCCAGTTTTGAATCACAGAAAATTAGCCTGAAAGGATCTTCAGACATACTTTCATGTAGAAGCTATTAGTTTGAGGAGTACTTTTATATTAAAACGTTTAAGGTATAAATGAATGATTTAGCAGATCAAAACTATGGAAAATAGGAGTATTTCATATTGTTAAATGTATCCTTTAAGGTTGGTGAAACTACTTAAGGGAAGAGTTACATGGAGACATATTGCTGAAAATTAACATTTATTTATGCTAATAAATATCTTCACTTTATTTTTTTCTATGATTAAAAAAAACGCACATCATTTTCAGGATTTAAAGGAGGTGACAAAGAGTTGAACAAATATGCAGGGAATACTTAAGCCATACAGAATGCCATTTTTAGTATTAGATTTCCTTACAATCCAATATAATAAAAGCGTAATATGCAAATTGACCAAATGGTGGAACAACCAGTTGGGGGGAGGCGGGGCTGGTGAGCAAGCAGTGCCAGGCCAGCCAAGGCACGTGCCAGCGGGCAGAGGGAGGGGACAGTGATCAGGGGGCGGCAGCAGAGGGGCGATCGGGGCGGCGGGGGCAGGGCCGGCTGCTCAGTGGCCGGCGCTGTCCCCTGATAGGCCTGTCCGGTTGCCTCCCACAGAGGGAGGCCATACTGCAGCTTGGGCTCGCCCTCCATGGGGAGTGGGCCTAAGCTGTCAGTGGTACATCCCCTGAGGGCTCCCATACTGTGAGAGGACGCAGGCCGGGCTGAGGGTGCATGAATTTTCTTGCACTGGGCCTCTAGTCCTATATAATAAAAGCCTAATATGCAAATCGACCAAACAACAAAATGACTGGTGGAACGACCAGTTGCTATGATGTGCACTGACCACCAGGGGGCAGATGCTCAACACAGGAGCTGCCCCCAGCCTGCAGGCCCCAGGCCAGCCAAGGTGGGTGCCAGCGGGGGCCCCCAAATCACATCGCCAGTCACCCCACAGATCGGCCCTAATCACCAGCCAGGCCTAGGACCCTACCCATGCACGAATTTCATGCACTGGGCCTCTAGTCTAGTATAAATATTGGTGAAGTACTTGGTACCTGTGATTTTAATTCCTCAATGTAATCTTGACCTTCTGTGTACCTGGGTCCACTCACTGGTCACTTGTCCACTTAGACCCAGATTTCCTGTTAACCTGTTCTTATGTTGCTCCATGGATCAGCCCTCTTTTCCAGTTCCCCAAGGTGTTAGCTGGTATGCAGACAGTGACTTGAGGACTCTGGTTCTGCTTTGCCCATTTGTCCCCTAGATGTGGTTATACCCAAAGGCTCAGTTGTGGCTCAGTCTTGCCATTAGAAATGTATTTGGAGGTGTCTGCAAAGTATTGGTATGGGATGGTAAACATTTCAGTGATGTGTAGAGGTTTCAGATTGAGTGAGTGATTGGTGGAGAGGGTCCAGTTAGGAAATTTATGCTAATAATGAGGTAGTGAGGTTCTAGACCAGTGGTCGGCAAACTGCGGCTCGCGAGCCACATGCGGCTCGCGAGCCTCGGTTTGCCGCTCTGTTGACTAATGAGTTTGCCGACCACTGCCTTAGGGAAAAACACTTAAAAAACATTTTAATAATGTACTAATGTCTTTAACCTGAAGTCAAAACTTCTGGGTAAGGGTAATGCCTTACGCAGTGGTTGGCAAACTCATTAGTCAACAGAGCAGCAAACCGCGGCTCGCGAGCCGCAGTTTGCCGACCACTGTTCTAGACTATGATTGTACTGGTAACACTGAAAGAAAAGGATGTATAGGAGAATTTTAAAAATATAAAATTATGGCAGTTTGGTACGAAATTGGGGGGGCAGGCAGCGTGGGGGAGGAGGTGAGATGTAGAATAAGGCAGAAGGCTTTGCCAAGGATGTTCAGAAGCCTTGAGCGAGATCAGGAAAATATTGGTTCAGTTAGCAGACATAAACAAGTACAGAAGATACCTAATTTTGGAGGAAAGGTGGTAACCAGTTTGCTTTTGTATAAGGTTCAGCTGATGGCAGGACATAAAAGAGACATCCAGGTAAATGCACAAACAGGTAGGTGACATAGAGAGATCCTACTGCCAGTGGGTAACAGAGGCCAAATTAATTACCATGTTAGAATCTGCTTTCCTGTTTCTAATGGGAATGGGATAAACGAATTCTAACCAATTCTAAGATCTCTGCTATGTAAGAGTCTAGACTAGAGTATATTCAGCAGGCAGATGTAGGTCTGAAGCTCAAGGGATAGATGTCAGGGCTAGAGATACAATTTTGGGAAGTAACTTTTTCAGCATATTTCTTTTTCTGTACTTTGTAAATACATTGGGAATATTATTAACATTTATTGAGCTACTGACTGTGTTCCACACACTGTTCTAGATATTTTGTATATATATCATCTCAGTTACTACTGAAAACAAGCTCATGAGTTCGTTATTACTACTCCATTTTGTAGACTAGTAAAGCCAAGATTCAGAGAGAAGTATCAAACCAGGACTGGAACCTAGGTCTGTCTGATTCCAAAGTCTGGACTTTTTACTCTGCCACACCACAGAGAATCTGTCAGGGTGTCAATAAATAAAAAAAGCTAAATGTGAAGTTCTTTAAAACAGAGAGAGCTTAAACCGTTAAAAATGAACTTGAAAGTCAAGGATGGAGTTCCCCCAGAAAACAAGCAGAGGGCACAATTCTCTTCTGATTCAGAGGTGACAGGCTTGTGACTTTTACCAAACTGATGAACTTAGTAAGGCTAACATGTGCCATTAAAGGTCACCTTTATAAAAGCACATCTTTCACAGAGGTGGTTTTATTTTCCTTTTTAATTTAATGCTGTTTATAATCTTTTAGATTTGAATTATTGGCAAGAATTCTAAATATTTTAGGCAGAAAACAAAAGCTGTTGGCAACTCCTTGTCACCCACTGGTTTTGGTTGGTATTGGACATAGTTAGGAGTAGGTACTTATTCCTTAGTCTTTCTGGGTCACCTAGCATCCTCTTTTTACTTGTTTCTTTTGTTTTTCCTGGCTTGGAAGTGGCATTTGTAAGTTCTTTACCTCCTGTCCCATGCAGAAACTGAAGCTATTCATTATAGCTGTGCATCTTTCTGGTCCATTTTCCTGATCCATACCAAATGTGTTTGAGCCTCAAGCCGGGTTTGAAGTATCACTTCACTTTCTTCTCTTTTGATAAAAAATGTCCTCCCTGTCAGCTTTTAGATCTTGAAAACCTCCTTGTGTCCTTGACAACTGAACAAAGGAAGAAGTGTTGGGAGGTCCAGACTACAATTAAAATTGTATTGTTTGCTTAATAATTTGAAGTTAGTTTCATAGTAAATGAAAATGAGCGACTCGGAGGTTTTTAAGGGAGGCTGAAACTGGCATGGACAGAAATCCAGATGTTAAAATTATTTTATAATTACTGTTTTAAAGACAAATATAAAGACTGAAATGAACTACTTTTTTTGAAATATATATATTTTTTATTGATTTCAGAGAGGAAGGAAGAGAGAGAGAGATAGACACATCAATGATGAGAGGAAATCATTAATTGGCTGCCTCCTGTACACCCCACCTTGGGAATCGAGCCCACAATCTGGGCATGTGCCCCTGAATGGAAATCAAACCATGACCTCCTGGTTCATAGATCAATGCTTAATGATTGAGCCATACTGGCCAGGCTGAAATGGACTACTATTAAGCTTTTATCACCTCTGGAGGTGAATTGGTCCAATGTTGCTTTTTGCTTGGTTGGAGCAATTAAGGTCCAAAAAAGAATGAGGCCCAAGCAAAATCCCCAAATCTTGGCACGCTCTGGAGGAGAAAGCAGATTGCACTGCTCAAGTTATCTGCGCTGCTTGCTTTCTCTTTGGGAGAATCACTTCCTTGTAAATAAGTCACTGATAACATCTGCCAAAAGCATTCATTGTCAAACTCACATAGTCAGTTACATCTGTTTTTACTAATGTGGTGCTAATCTGTGTCTTCTTCCTTTTCGAGTCCCCTTTAAGACCTGGAAACCTTTTCATGCATTATAGGTCTTCCTTCCTTCCTTCCTTCCTTCCTTCCTTCCTTCCTTCCTTCCTTCCTTCCTTCCTTCCTTCCTCCCTTCCTCCCTTCCCTCCCTCCCTCCTTACTCCCTCCCTCCCTCCCTCCCTCCCTTCCTTCCTTCCTTCCTTCCTTCCTCCCTTCCTTCCATGTCCCTTCCTCCCTCCCTCCCTCCCTTCCTTCTTTTTAATGTACCTTGCCTATACTGAATTGAACTAGTAATTCTTGGCTCATACATGGCTCTCTTTTAGTAGGTATTTAATTAACTAACAATAGAATGAATAATGACATCATCCAACTGGAGAACTAGAACACTGTTGATAGTTTATATTTACCTTTGTGCTTATCCCCAGCCTGTATACCTGTGTCTCTTCCCTTACCCCTCTGTGTTTAGTATTCTGTTATCTTTTTTTAGTCACTTTAATAATTTTATCATATGTGTAATTTTATCATTAGGGTATCCTATCTAATAAAGAGGGAATATGCTAATTGACCCTCACACCATCACAAAGATGGTGGCGCCCACAGCCAATAAGGAGGGAATATGCTGATTGACTGCCCCGCCCTCAAAGATGGTGGTGCCCACAGCCAATAAGGAGGGAATATACTAATTGACCGCCACACCCTCAAAGATGGCGGTGCCCACAGCCACAAGATGGTGGCGCCCAGTCCCCTCAGCCCCACCGGGGCGGCAGGTGCGTGACAAGGCCGGGCCCACCCCCAGGCAGGCTTGGCTGCTCTGTGTACCTGCCTCTGGAGTCCCCCAGTCCCCTCAGCCCCCCAGCCACCCAGGGCTGGCCAGAGGCTCAGGTAACCAGGGCCGGCCGAGGTGTGATGGGGCGTTGCCTTCCCCTGATCGCCGGATCGCCTCCTGCCACAAAGGGCTCCTAGACTGTGAGAAGGGGCAGGCTGGGCTGAGGGACCCCCCCCTCCAGTGCATAAATTTTCATGCACCGGGCCTCTAGTATGTATATATATGTACATATACATACTTACTAGAGGTCCGGTGCATGAATTCATGCACGGGTGGGGTCTGGCCACCTGCCCCAATCAGGGCCAAGATCAGGCCGGGCTGACCGGGGGAGGGGCCATAGGCGGTTGGCTAGCCGGCCTCACCCCCTGGTTGAACTCCTGGTTGAGGGGACAATTTGCATATTAGCCTTTTATTATATAGGATGTTTGTGTATATATGTGTATGTATGTGTCTATGTGTGTGTATAACCTAAATATATAACCTAGGTAATATACTGTTTATTTTTAGTTATTTATGAACTTTATAAGAAGTGTATTATTCTATATGTAGAAACCTGGAATTAGCTTTTTACTCTGAATATTATGTTATGAATATTCACCCAAATTTATATACAGTTTTCTTAGTTCATTTTTTATTATTGTGTAATATTTCATTGTATCAATATGCCATAAAATTTGGGTAGTTTCTAAATTTTTGTTTTAAAACAATACTGCTATGATTATTCTTATCCATATTTCCTGTGCAAGGAGTTTTTACAGGCTTGCTTTAAGATTCAGTGGGGATATGTATAGAAAGTGCTTCATAAACTGGGAACTGTAACACATTCAGATTTGTGTGTTAGAGACTATTCTATTCATTCTATGGGGACTAGAATGAAGATGATGTACAGAAAGTAAGAAGACCAGATGGGATTGTTATACAAATTCGAGATGTGGAGGGTCTGAACAATTGGACGTAGAGAACAAGTTAGCTATGAGAAAAGTTGGGGAGGGACATGCTGGTACCCAGAAAGTAATTAATTTGACTGTGGTTTGGTGAGAGAGAGGACTTTTCCCCCAGCTTTCCAATTATAGTGACGAGATAGAAGATGCCACTAATAATTGAGATTCAGAGTAAAAGATGAGCGATAAGTGATGGAAGGAAAGCTAGTGATGTCACCTTTTGATAAGTGGAGCTCTAGGGATCCTGGAAGATATCAATGTGAAATGGGTAGTAATACTGAATTTTTGACATGGTAAATTATGTCCTTCACACCTTGTCAAGGAAGTGAAAGATACAGTGGTGGTTCCTCAGGTGAGCTTTTGAGTAATGTTTTGCAGACTGCTGACCTGTTAAGGAGTCACCGGCGGGGACAAGGTTATCTGGCTTTGGATTACTTACCTTATTTTCCAAAAAAGGCACTATTACACTGCTCCTGTGGCTTATGATCACACATATTGTCCTTTGCCCTTATGAGAATCAGAACAAACACCAAAGGGAAAATGAACATCAAGGTGTTTTTCGGAAAGCCAATTTCAGGAAAGGTGTAGACCAAAGCAGCTTCAGAAGTTGCAGTCCTTATTTACCCCTTCCTTTTACACCATACCTTTATTGTAGCAACATCTGTAGCAGTGTTTTCCAAACTATATTTCTGGGAACAATATCCTAGAAAATAAATGAAAAAGAAATCAATGCTAAATTTATGAAATACTGCTTAGTGTAATCTAAGAAAGTTACAATACATATTAACATGTTAAATGCCCTAAACCCCAAATTATTCCAATTAATTTAAAACAATTTTTTTTGTCCTCTACTATCTGTTGACATCTCATAGAGCTGTGCTCTGAGCAATACACTTTGGAACTGCTAATTAAAAGAATGACTTTGTTTATGATCCTCATTCATTATATAACATTTAAATTATTTTAAAGCAGAAATATGTGTATCTTTATCTATTTGTAACTATCTTTGAAATTTTTAAATAAATTTTTTTTACTAAATTTTTATTCTTTGAAACATTCACTTCTCCAGAGCAACTTAATTCCTGATAAGAACAGTTAACAAGCATTATATCTTAAGTGAAAAAAAATTATGGTAAAGTTTTGAATTTACAGTATTAGGAACTATACTGCTTTTCATACATTTTATTTATTTATTTTTTTCAGTTACCTGACTGGATCAAGATTGGAGAACTGACTTCCAAAAATTGTCATCTTTTTGTAAACCTTCAATCAAAAGGCTTAAAAGGGGGAGGTATAACATTGACTTTACCAGGATATTTTGCCCTTTTTAGTTGAATAAAGATTATGTTTTAAAAGTGAAATGAAAGTGTATAACATTGGAATGTGATGAGTGGATATCAGGGCCAGAGGAAAACAAAAGCAGATGGAGCTAGTGAGTTATAAAAATGTGTGGGATATATATTAGCCTGTGGAACAGTTGGGGTTTGGTCTTGGTGCATAGTTGTATAAAAATGATGCAAATAAATTTATAGTGATGATTCTGTTTCTTAAGCACAGATTTTTTTTTTTTTTACTTATATACAGATTTTTTTTTGTTCTGAAAAATTTTGCATCTGAGAAATTACTTTCCTCCCCCCATTGTCCCTGTACTTGACTGTCACCTATCTGAAGGAAACCTGGTCAGTCAATTCTAAGAATCTCTAGTTTGGAAAGGCTTAAGGGTATTTGACTGGACAGCCATTGAGACAATGATTGTGCTGAATTTCAGAATAATCAGATCATTAGTTGAGATTGAGAATATTAAGAATGTCATTATCAGCACCATTAGCTCTGGCTTATAATTTTGCAGCAAAGCACCATTTATTTCAGTTGTTTTGGAAAATATCAACCTTTTCCCCCATGCGCTTTATTTTTTAATTAATAATCTTTTGTGACATTTAGTATATTTTTTAACATGTTTTTAAAACTTAATTTGTAGCTAAGAAAAAAATCTTGAGATTTGATAAAGTTGAATCTGCTTTACTTTTTTTTTTAATCCACACTTGAAAATATGTTTTCATTGATTTTTTAGGGGACTGGGAGAGAGAGAGAGAGAGAGAGGGAGAGAGAAAGAAACATCAATGAGAGAGAAGCATTGATCGGTTGCCTCTGTCAACTGGGGATCGAATGCGCAACCTAGGCATGTGCCCTGACCAGAAATCAAACCCACAACCTTTTGGTGTACGGGATGATGCCCCAATCAACTGAGCCACACCATCCAGGGCAGAATCTGCTTTACTCTACTGAATCTGTTTATTAGGTAGAGTTTCATAACCGAGAGCTGCAGTAAAACATGACGTTTTAACTTGTAGAATTTTACTGTGTCTTGGAACCAAATAACACATTGGTAACAGGCCATGGGATTTTTATTTTAGGTAGATTTGGTCAAACAACTCCACCACTTGTTGATTTTCTCAAGGACATTTTAAGAAGATATCCAGAAGGAGGACAGATTCTTAAGGTAGGGCATGTGTTGTGTACGTGTATGAATTTACTTTGATAAAAATGAGGGGGAGTAAAATTACTTAGAAGTCTTGTTAGTGTTTACATGTTTTAGAATTTTGTCTAGATTTGAATGGCTATACTTACTACCCTCTGCACCTGCAGTGCATTCACGGGATGGTGTAGGTTGGGAACACAGTCTATGTAAATACGTGGGGTTTCAGAGCACAAGGGACCCACTAAGTTGCTGTAATCAAGCAGTGCCACTCTGGGAACACTTCTTTGTGACTGTACATAACTCTATAATGTAACTTTATGAACTGCATGTGAAACACTGTGCAATGGCATCACCAATCTACCACCCGGCCGACCACACAAACAGAATAGTACAGAATCCACTTTCAGGGGCCACAGAATGTGCTCATTGGACCCCTGGTTTTAGAGGTTTGCTTTTGGGAAGACTTCAATTATTTCAGTTATTTAAAGCTATTTATGATGTATTCTTTTAGTTTGAATACACATAAAAAAATTAAGCAACCATAAAAGAAAGCAATATGGAAGATATTGCAAAGATTAGATTTTGTGTTTAAGCTTAGCAAGAAACCTCCTTAGTTGTAAAAGATCAGTTATTATGCATTTTCCTTCTCATTAATTTATTTAGTGTTTATTACCAATTTTTTAGTCCTCATATTTTCTAGTTTAGGTGGTAAATTTTTAGAAAATAAGGACTAGGTTAATAGTCATACTCAGATAGATGCTGGAAGAGGATTGCTGCATCTTCAGTGATTTTAATAATGACATGTATCCTTTCAGAATAGGCATCAGTGATTCACAGAGTTAATTTGCAAACCATTTTTATATTGACATATTAGGAAAGTGAAGATAGGAAGAGTATGTTTATTGGGTTGTAATGGGGGTAGAGAGGCAAAGAGAACAAATTTAAATTTGAAGGATTAGTTGATGGTAACAGGAGTTTATCACTTCAAAAGTGAGTGATAAATCCTATCAGGAAACAAGGCCACAGAAATGAGTGAGCTCTTTGGACATTCCTATAGCTAGCAAGCAGCTGATATTTACTCCTTCCTCTTTGCTTACTATATATATTTATGTGCGAGCCAACTGAATTTAATCTTTGTTCCTTGGATGTTTTAGTAGAATTCAACCATTTTAGATTTAATTGGAATCTTAGACTTATGCCTTTTGTGATGTTTGCTGAAAGGTCCAGATATTTTAATGAATCGCCCAAGATTATATGCAAATTGACATATTTATTGTCGCTTCTTCTTAGAATCAGTTTGAGAGAGATCCCCTGAGAAAAAGCATCCCATCCTATTTTTTGTTCAACTTGAGATGGATAGTTGGAGCCTGGGAGTTGGGACTTTATCTCCAGTTTTCTTCATCTCTGCTTCCTAAAATGCACATAAATAAAAAATAGATATCCAAATGAAACCAAGATCCAACCTCTAAAGTGCTCTCATTTTGAAAGTTAACATTATATTTTGCTCCCTTTTAATTCTTATTTCTCCTTTATATCATAATAGCCTAATGTAAATAAGATTACTAATTTCAGGGATTCTGTTAGACTAAATAGTGTAGGAACTAGTCTAAAAATTCTATGAGAAATAGGCAGCTGTGTGAACAGGAGTATTTGTAGTCGATAAGCAGGTAGATAAGGGCATGTTTGGGGTTGAACAGCAGGTGGGTAAGACTTCCCAACCTCTTGGTGTGCACCCAGGGAACTACATGTCTTACCTAATCTCAGAACTAGCTCTTCAGATCTGTGCTAGTCCCTTACTCAGCCTAAGAGTTGTCTCTTCTCATGTGGGCACTGTCACCTTTTTACTCTGATAAAGGCTTTGCTGTTGGCATTGCTGTCTTCACTTCTTGCCCATTCCCTCGACCCCACCCCAGGTTTAGTAATACCAAGGTGCCAGAAAAGTTAAAATATAGTTCTTCCCAATGTTAGAGGTTTGTGAGTGTAAAAATACAAGATGGGTTATTGTGTTTCTACAGACCCATCCATTTAAAATGTAACCACCTGATTTGGTTTGGCCTAAATCACAGCTCACCCAGGTAATTGTTACGTGTTGACTTTTCTATACTTTAGGTAAGGTCCAAAATAAACTAGGGGTAATATCTTTGAAGTTCATTTCAAGTTCTAATGATTGTGGGATTGGCTCCAGCAGTTGGACTCTTATGTTAGAGTGTGGAGCTCCCAACATGATTTTGGTAGGTGTGCCAAAGTGATTGGGGTTGTTGAGACGGGATTTTGTTGAGGCTACTGATGGGTGTAAATCTTGTAGTTTGTCCTTTCCTTTCTCACATTGCAGTGCTTTGATTACCAATTCACCCATCAACTTACTCACCAAACAATATTACTATCTTTTTTTATGAAAGGAATAAGTCAGTGCTGACCTTCAAAAAAACTTTCATCTTAATATAGGAAAAAGACATGCTAATATCTCAAATTTTCAAGATGCAACATACTGTACATAGACTGATTTTTTTTTTTCTAAGAGAAAGGTAAGTTTGGTAAGCAAATGATAAATAAAGATCTTTTTAGGTAACTGCTTGAAAATGGGTATTTATCCCAAATGACAAAACAGTCTGTGTAGGTTGGAACTTGAGTAATTTCTTTTGTATGAAGGCTTTGGGTAGGTTGTAAATAAGAGGCAGAGTTATAAATAGTCTCAGGATTTGTGTTGCAAGCTAAGAGTAGTGAGTTAAAAAAGGCATTGTAAGTATGTGTAATTGAAGAAGGACTCATGGTCTTTTCAACCATACTCATATGTATTTAACAATTACTTTCAGTAGTATCCTCACCAGATCTTAAAGATAATGATGCAAGCAGTGGGTTTTCTTTACTTAAATGTAATTATTTTTTAAATATTGTAGGTAAATATAAAGATGGGCAGTAGATTACTGTATTATGAAATATTATTTTTGGTGTATATCTTGATTAGGAATTAATTCAGAACGCAGAAGATGCTGGTGCCACAGAAGTAAAATTTTTGTATGATGAAACTCAATATGGAACAGAGACTCTTTGGTCAAAAGATATGGCACAATATCAGGGTAAGAGTCAATATTTAGGAATAAGTTTTTACTAACAGGTGATTTTTAGTGATTTATAATACTCTGTTGAATGAACAGTCTAATTACCACTTATACTTCACTTCTTGGTATATTTCATTCCACTTCAGATGGTTTTCTCTGCTTTTGGTGGGCAGGTATCTCTGCTAGTTGGTATTTCTGGAGAACAAAGAAAAAAATCTCAACTCAAATTAACAAGCAGTGTAAATTCAGTTGGCTCTTGAACAATACAGGTTTAAACTGCACAGGTCTACTTATATGCAGATTCTTTTTAATTAATATACAGTTTTCCTCTGTGTCCCTGGGTTTCACATCCTCAGGTTCAAGCAATTGTGGATTGAAAATAGTAATTTTGATCCACAGGTGGGAATATATGAATGCAGAGGACCTACTGGATACATTGTTCTATATCATTTTATATAAGGGACTTGGGCATCTTTTTTGGTGTCTGTGGGGAGTCTTGAAACCAGTCCCCTGTGGATACTGAGGGACCATTGAAGTTTTTGGGGAGTCAAAAGTAATACACAGATTTTCAACTGGATGCATTGGCGCCCCTAATCTCCACCAACTGACATAAGCCTCTTGTTCTATTTAGTCACTTCTGAGTATCTTATATCTTTAGCAACACAAAAAGATAACTTTTCCATGTATATAACACTTCTCTACATTTGCAAAGAAGAGGCTTCTGCTTTTAGGATACCCTAGAAATGTTTTGAAGTGGGTTGGAAAGAAATTTTGAAGGAGAGAAAAGAATAAGGAAAACAAAAGACAATAAGAGAACCATAACCAATAGATTCCTGATACCTCAGTTATACTCTGAAGTGTTTTTTTTTTAATTCATGATTTTCAGTGCAGCTTTGAAGTCAATAGGATGATTGCAAATGACTGTATATTACATAGAAAGTTATTGAGAAAAAGGAGGATCAATTCAGACCTTTTCCTGAACATATTTTTAAAGAGATGTAAGTCATATATTTTTAAAAAATATGTTTTATGGTTCAGGAGGGTAATCAACATTATTGTTAAATATTTAAACATTAAATATTTAATATTTCTTATACCTAATAGATTTATTCTTAGGTCAAATTTGTGATATGAGAGCTGCATCTTTTTATTCTATAAAGAGATGTGGTGAGGCATAATACATCAGTCCTAACTCCTGCCACATTTGTGATCTTGGTCATGTCATCTCATCTCCATTGGTCATGAGAGGATTGAGCCAGTAAGATTTCCTGGGTCTAAGATTCTATGGTTTAATGTAACCAGTGTTAAAAAAATAACGAATGTGGTGATGAGGGGTGTTTGCTTAAGTCCTGATCCTATACAGTGGGGACACTGGTATGTAGAGTGGCAGCTCTGATCCTCAAATTTACTCAGGTGATTAAGCTGATTACTGAGCCTCGCTTAATTTAAGTCTGCTCATCTATGAGATGGTAATAAGAACAAACTTTACTACCAGTTATTTTGAGGATTAAATCAGATATTTTATGTGATAACTAGTGGCCTGGTGCACGAAATTCTTGCACATTAAAAGGGAATTAATTAGAGGAAATATTTTAATATTGCTATTTGCCCTTTCTCTATAATAGAAATGTCAGAGATGAAAGAAAATTAGTAAAATGTATATGAGCATCTTCCTCCTGTCAGAGTCTGTGGCATGCTGCAGGACCCAGAGTCAAGTCCCCACCCACCCGTGTGCACCTTGAAATCGCATGAGACCCATACCCGGCTGGCCCCACCCCCATTGAGCAAGATCCAGACCCGGCAGGCCCCACCCCTGTCAAGCTCCGCCAGGCGGGGGGCGCAGCCTCAGGTCCCCTGGCCCTGGGCCGGGGAGGGGGCACGCCTTGAGGTCCCCTGTCATGCCCTGCAGGTGGGGGGTGCAGCCTCAGGCCCCCATAAAGCTCTGCATGGCAGGGGGCCCAGCCTGGCACTGGGGTGGGGGGGCGCAGCCTGAGGTCCCCCATCAAGCCCCACTAGGCAGGGGGTGCACCCTGAGGTTCCCCGTCAAGCCCCGCTGGGCGGGGAGCACAGTCTGAGGTACCATGGCCCAACACCAGGGTATGGGGTGCAGCCTCAGGTCCACTGCCCCAGCCCAGCGCCACTCAGCCTCAGGTCTCTGCTGATTGCTCGTTAAGGCTCCTTACGGGAACTTGACCTCTGCTGTGGGCGCAGCCATCTTGTTACAGTGTGATGGTCAATTTGCATATTCCCTCTTTATTAGATAGGATGTTTTAGGTCTGCTGTCATACTGATATTAGTATATACTGCAAATTGACCCTCATGCCCTCGCACAAGATGGCTGCCCCATGTGGTCAAAGATGGCTGCCACAAGATGGCCGGCAGGGGAGGGTAGTTGTGGGCGATCAGGCCAACAGGGGAGGGCAGTTGAGGCAACCAGGCTGGCAGGGGAGGGCAGTTAGGGGCGACCAGGCCAGCAGGGGAGGACATTTGGAGGGCAGTCGGGCCGGCAGGGGAGCAGTTAGGCATCAATCAGTCTGGCAGGGGAGTGGTTAGGGGGTGATCAGGCTGGCAGGCAGAAGCGGTTAGGGGCAATCAGGAAGGCAGGCAGGTGAGCAGTTGGGAGCCAGCAGTCCCTGGATTGTGAGAGGGATGTCCGACTGCCAGTTAGGCCCTATCCCTGTAGGATTGGGCCTAATCCAGCAGTCGGGCATCCCCCGAGGGGTCCCATATTGGAGAGGGTGCAGGCTGGACTGAGGGACCCCCCCCCCACAGTGCACGGATTTCGTGCACTGGGCCTCTAGTAGAACCATAAAGGAAAGAGTGAAGAGATTGTAGGAATATTTTGCTGTAAAATGTTACCTAAATTATATTATACACACACACACACATACACACACACACACACACACACACATACATACTAGTGGCCCAGTGCATGAAATTCATGCACGGGGGGGGGTGTCCCTCAGCCCGCCTGCACCCTCTCCAATCTGGGACCCCCTCGGGGGATGTCTGACTGCCCTGTGGGATCAGGCCTAAACTGGCAGTCAGACATCCCTCTCACAATCCGGGACTGCTGGCTCCTAACTGCTCACCTGCCTGCCTGCCTAATTACCCCTAACCACTCTGCCTGCCAGCCTGCTCACCCCCAACTGCCTCCCCCCCACGAGCCTGATCACCCCCAATGGCCTCCCCGCAAAGGCCTGATCACCCACAACTGCCGTCCCATCCTGGCCTGATCACCCACAACTGCCCTCCCCTCTTGGCCCCTAACCACCTCTACCTCGGCCCTGTCACCATGGCTTTGTGCAGAAGAATGTCCGGAAGGTCTCCTGAAAAGTCTCCCAGTCAAATTAGCATATTACCCTTTTATTAGTATATATATATATATATTTTTTGCTTCTAGCCTTGACTTTTATTTAAAAATATTTGAAACAAATATTTTTACTTAACTGAGTTTGTGTATAAGTATACTTGGAGATAGGCTATTTATTTTATTTTAAACCTCATTTGAGGATATCTATATGTTTCTAGAGAGGAAGGGAGAGAAAGAGAAACACTGATATAAGAGAGAAACATCAATTGGTTGCCCCTTATATGTGCCCCAACTGGAGATTGAACCTGCAGTCTAGGTATGTGTCCTGAACGGAAATTGAACCTGAGACCTTTTGGTGTATGGGATACCACTCCAACCCACTGAGAAACCTGGCCAGGGCTAAAGATGGGCTTTAGCCATACCAGATTAAAGTCATACCAGATTAGCTAATTTAAAATAAACTTGGACACATAAAAGTAGAAATGATCTTTGATATCTTTATTTAACAAATATTTATTGAGGGCCCTACACACTTGCATTTTTTAAGAACGTTTTTCTCTTGCCCTAGCTGGTTTGGCTCAGTGGCTAGAGCGTCGGCCTGAGGACTGAAAGGTCCTGGGTTCGATTCTGGCCAAGGGCACATGCCTGGGTTGTGGGCTCAATCCCCAGTAGGGGGCGTGCAGGAGGCAGCTAATCAATGATTCTCTCTCATCATTGATGTTTCTATATCTCTCTCTCTCTCTCTCTCTCTCCCTTCTCTCTAAAAATCAATAAAATATATATTTTTAAAAAGAATGTTTTTCTCTTATGTTCAGATATGTATGTTGTCTTTGGTGGTATAATCTTAGATTACAGAATTTCCCCCTTTATTAATACCTTGTTTTGCAAATGAGAACTCTTGAGTTCAACTTGTTTTTGTTTCTTTTTACATAATCATGACAAAAAGCTCAATTTGCTACATCAGTTACAGAAGAATAAGAGATCTTACCCAGTTTCACATTTACTAAGTATTTTAAGGATATGGTTAATTAAGAGACAGACACATGTAAAGGCAGCAAGGAGATGTCCTGGATTTCTAGCACCTCCTTCTAGGTTCTTTGATGCTGTGTGAGGACACACCATGGCCTAGGGTGAACAGAAGTGACCTCTGAGTGATGCAAGCAGGCCTTTAGTTACACAAACCAAGTTATTTTAGTCATGAAAAATGTTCATGTTTTTCTCTGATAATTACATAGCTTGGGATATTTTCAGGAAATTGTGCCTTGTAAGTCTATAAATTCCAGGTTTATTTTCAATAAGCAACCTTCTAAAAACATTCACTAGATTGGGTCTTTTCTGCTAGTAAATATTGTTAGTGTGTTTGCCTAGAAATCTGTCAGCAGAGTGTTTATAAGGAGATTTTGGCTTGGGTATTCTCTTTAAGAGGAGAAAATAGATTACAGCCTGCTGCTTGCTAACCCTTTCCTCCCCAGATAATCCTTTGTTTTTCTCCTTGGGGGTTTATTCTTTTTTATATCACTCAGAACCAAGAGCACACCCCCTTTTTATTTTATTTTCAAGAAAAACAATTTTAAGTATAATACTGTTACATGCAATAAACATTAATATTTCAAGAAAAATTATTTTAAGTATAATAATGTTACATACAATAAAAATGAATATTTCAAGAAAAATTATTTTAAATATAATAATGTTACATGCAATAAACATAAGTATTTCAAAAAATGTTTTAGGAGGGATGAGGACACATATGTAATACCTTAATAAAGAAATTAAAAATAATAATAAAAGAAAAATGATTTAACATAATATTACTTGTAATAAAAATTAATATATCAAGAAAAAATATTTTAAATATAATAACATTACCAAAACTGTACTAACACAGTATAATGTCACAAAAGTTACAGGAAATATTAAAAATCTGCAATAACAGGATTACTTCTATTCTAAAATATTTTTTTCTCTGGCTCTATTTTGGTTCATCAGTTTATGTTGTTCATTATATTCCACAAATGAGTGAGATCATGTGATATTTATTTTTCTCTGAATGGCTTATTTCGCTTAGTATAACACTCTCCAGGTCCATCCATGCTGTTGCAAATGGTAAGAGTTCCTTCTTTTTTACAGCAGCATAGTATTCCATTGTGTAGATGTACCACAGTGTTTTAATCCACTTATCTGCTGATGGCATTAGGCTGTTTCCAAATCTTAGCTGTTATAACTTATGCTGCTATGAACATAGGGATGCATATATCCTTTCTGATTGGTGTTTCTAATTTCTTGGGGTATATTCCTAGAAGTGGGTCAAATGGGAGCTCCATTTTTAATTTTTTGAGGAAACTCCATACTGTTTTCCACAGTGGCTGCACCAGTCTGCATTCCCACCAGCAGTGAACGAGGGTTCCTTTTTCTCCACATTCTCACCAGCACTTGTCATTCTTTGACTTGTTGATGACAGCCATTCTGACAGGTGTGAGATGGTACCTCATTGTCATTTTGATTTGTATCTCTCGGATGATTAGTGACTTTGAGCATGTTTTCATATGTCGCTCAGCCTTCTGTAGGTCCTCTTTCTAAAAGTGTCTATTTAAGTCTTTTGCCCATTTTTTTATTGCATCATTTATCTTTTATTATGTTGTATGAGTTCCCTGTAAATGTTGGAAATTAAACCCTTATCAGAGATAACATTGGCAAATATGTTCTCCCATGCAGTGGGCTTTCTTGTTGTTTTGTTGATGGTTTCTTTTGCTGTGCAGAAGCTTTTTATTTTGATGTAGTCCCATTTGTTTATTCTCTTGTTAGGAGCTGTATCAGTAAAGATATTGCTACGACATATGTCTGATATTTTGCTGCCTATGGATTCTTCTAAGATTTTTATGGTTTCTCGTCTTATGTTTAAGTCCTTTAACCATTTTGAGTTTATTTTTGTGTATGGTGTAAGTTAGTGGTCTAGTTTCATTTTTTTGCATGTATCTGTCCAATTGTCCCAACACCATTTATTGAAGAAACTGTCTTGACTGCATTGTATGCTCTCGACTCGTTTGTCAAATGTTAATTGAGCATAATGGCTTGAGTTGACTTCTGGGTTCTCTGTTCTGTTAAATTGGTCTATATGTCTCTTCTTGTGCCAGTACCAGGCTGTTTTTAAAACAGTGGCTTTGTAATATCCTATCTAATAAAGAGTAATATGCAAATTGACCATCACTCCAACACATAAGATGGCCACCACCATGTGGTCAAAGATGGCTGCCCCCATGTGGACACAAGATGGCCACCACAAGATGGCCTGTAGGAGAGGGCAGTTGTGGGCATTCAGGCCAGCAGAGGAGGGCAGTTGGGGGGATCTAGGCCTGCAGGGGAGGACAGTTGGGGGGGGACCCAGGCCTACAGGGAAGGGCAGTTGGGGAGGACCAGGCCTGCAGGGGAGGACAGTTTGGGGGACCCAGGCCTGCAAGGGAGGGCAGTGGGGGAGACCAGGCCTGCAGGGGAGGGTAGTTGGGAGCAACCAGGCCTGCAGGGGAGGGCAGTTGGGGGAATCCAGGCCTGCAGGAGAGGGCAGTTGGGGAGGACCAGGCCAGCAGGGGAGGGCAGTTAGGGGCGACCAGGCTGGCAAGGGAGGGCAGTTAGGGGTTACTGGGCCAGCAGGGGAGGGCAGTTGGGGGCGACCAGGACTCCAGGGGATGACAGTTAAGGGCAACCAGGCTGACAGGGGAGGGCAGTTAGGGGTGACCAGGCTGGCAGGGGAGGGCAGGTAGGGGCAATCGGGCCAGCAGGGGAGCAGTTAAGCGTCGATCAGGCTGGCAGGGGAGTGGTCGATCAGGCTGGCAGGGGGTGATCAGGCTGGCAGGCAGAAGCGGTTAGGAGCAATGAGGCAAGCAGGCAGGCGAGCAGTTGGGAGCCAGCAGTCCTGGATTGTGAGTGGGATGTCAGACATCCCTCAAGGGGTCCCAGATTGGAGAGGGTGCAGGCTGGGCTGAGGGACACCCCCCCTCCCCGTGCATGAATTTTGTGCACCGGGCCTCTAGTAGTTTAATATCTGGTATTGTGATCCTTACAACTCTGTTCTTTTTTCTCAGGATTGCTACAGCTATTCAGGGTCTTTTTTGATTCCAGATGAATTTTTGGAAAGTTTTTTCTAGGTCTGTGAAATATTGTCTTGGTATTTAAATGGGGATTGCATTGGATCTATAAATTGCTTTGGGTAGTATGATGTTGATTCTACCAATCCATGAACACGGTATATTCTTCCATTTGTTTATGTCTTCCTCTATCTCTTTTTTTCAGTGTCCTGTAGTTTTCCAAGTATAGGTCTTTTACCTCCTTAGTTAAGTTTATTCCTAGGTATCTTAATTTTTTTGTTTCAATGATAAATGGGATTTTTTTTAGTTACTCTTTTTGTGAGTTCATTATTGGTGTATAAAAAAGCCATAGATTTCTGGGTGTTAATTTTGTATCCTGCTACATTGCCAAATTCATTTATTAAGTCTAGTTGTTTTTTGATGGAGTCTTTAGGGTTTTTTACTTCATCTGTGAATAATAGCAGTTTTACTTCTTCTTTTCCAATTTGGATGCCTTTTATTTCTTCTTCTTGTCTGATCACTATGGCTAGCACTTCCAGTACTATGTCAAACAGGAGTGGTGAAAGTGGGCATCCCTGTCTTGTTCCTGTGCTTAGGGGAAATGGTTTTAGTTTTTGCCCATTGAGTATGAGGTTGTCTGTATAGTTGTCATATATGGCCTGTTTCATGTTGAGATATGCTCCCTCTATTCCCACTTTGCTGAGAGTTTTTATCAAAAATGGATGTTGTATTTTGTCAAATGCTTTTTCTGCATCTATCGATATGATCATGTGATTTTTGCTTTATAGTTTGTTTATGTGATGTATCATGTTTATTGATTTGCAAATATTGTACCAGCCTTTCATCCCTGGAATAAATCCCACTTGGTCATGGTGTATGATCTTTCTAATGTAATGCTGGGTCTGATTTGGGAGAATCCTATTGAGGATTTTAGCATCTATGTTCATCAGGGATATTGGCCTGTAATTCTGTTTCTTTGTAGTGTCTCTATCTGGTTTTGGAATTAGGATAATGGTGGCCTCATAAAAAGAATTTGAAAGTGTTCCTTCCTGTTGGATTTTCTGAAATAATTTGAGGAGTATAGGTGTTAGTTTTATCTATTTCATTCACATTGTCCAGCTTGTTGGCATATAGTTGTTCATAGTATTTTTTTACAATCTTTTGTATTTCTGTGGTGTCAGTGGTTACTCCTCCACTTTCGCTTCTGATTTTATTTATTTGGGTCCTCTTTGTTTCTTGATGAGTCTGGTTAATGGTTTATCAATTTTGTTTATCCTTTCAAAGAACCAGCAATTGGTTTCATTGATTTTTTTGTATTGTTTTTTCAGTCTCTATGTTATTTATTTTTGCTCTAATTTTTATTATTTCTTTCCTTCTACTTACTCTGGGCTTTTCTTGTTGGTCTCTTTCTAGTTCTTTAAGTTGTAGGATTAAATAGTTTATTGCTGATTTTTCTTGTGTTTTTTTTTTTTGTGTGTGTGTGTGTGTGTGTGTGTTGTTGTTTTTTTTTTTTGAGGTATGCTTGTAGTGCTATGAACTTCCCTCTCAGGACTCCTTTTGTTGTGTCCCAGAGATTTGGGGTCATTGTGTGTTCATTTTCATTTGTTTACAGGAAGTTTTTTATTTCTTGATCTCATTGGTAACCTGTTCATTGTTTAATAACATGCTATTTAGGTTCCATGTGTTTGAATGTTTTGGTTGTTTTTACTGTAGTTGATTTCTAATTTCATTCCACTGTGATCTGAGAAGATGCTTGATATGATTTCAATCTTCTTGAACTTGTAGAGACTTTTGTGTCCTAACCTGTGGTCTATCTTTGTGAATGATCCATGTACACTTGAGAAGAATGTATATTCTGCTGCTTTGGGGTGAAATGATCTATAAATGTCTATTAAATTCATCTGATCCAGTGTGTCCTTTAGAGTCTCTGTTTCCTTGTTAAGTTTTTTTCTGGAAGATCTATCCTGTGAAGTCAGAGGGGTGTTAATGTCCCCTACTATGACTGTATTGTTGTTGATCTCTCAGTTAAAGTCCTCTAGAAGTTGTTTTATATATTTAGGTGCTCCGATGTTGGGTGCATGTATGTTTACCAGGGTTATATCCTCTCGTTGGATTGATCCCTTTAGTATTATGTAGTGACCTTTGTTGACTCTTGTGATGGCCTTCATTTTAAAGTCTATGTTGTCAGATATGAGTATTGCTACTCCGCTTTTTTTCTTTTCCATTTGCATGAAAAATTTTTTTTTCCATTCCTTCACTTTCATCCTGTGTGTGTCTTATTTTGAGGTGGGTCTCTTGTAGACAGCATATAGTTGGGTCATGTTTTTGTATCCATTCTGCTACCCCACGCCTTTTGATTGGAGCATTTAATCCATTTACATTCAGAGTTATTATTGATAGATACTGATTTATTGCCATTATATTTTTGTATGGCTAGGTTTCTCTCTTTGTTTCTTGTGCTCATTACAGCAGTCCCTTTAGCATTTCTTGTAATGCTGGTTTGGTGGTGATGTACTCCTTTAGCATTTTCTGGTCTGGGAAGCTCTTTATTTGACCGTCTATTTTGAATGAAGTTCCTTGCTGGATATAGTAATCTTGGTCTCAGATCCTTGCTTTCCATTACCTTGAGTGGCCTGTAGAGTTTCTGATGAGAAATCAGATGTCAGCCTTATGGGAACTCCTTTGTAGGTAACAGTTTTCTTTTCTCTTACTGCCTTTAAGATACTCTCTTTATCTTTAATTTTTGGCATTTTAATTATGATGTGTCTGGACGTGGGCCTGTTTGGGTTTTTCTTGTTTAGGTTTCTCTGTGCCTCCTTAACTTCTGTGAGTTTTTCCTTAACCAGGTTAGGGAAGTTTTCTGCCATTATTTCTTCAAACACCTTCTCTATGCCTTTCTCCCTTTCTGCCTCTTCTGGCACACCTGCTATTCTAATATTGTTACATTTCCATTGTCCCACAGCTCCCTTAAGCTGTACTCCTGTTTTTTAATTGTTTTTTCTTTCTGATTTTCTGATTGAGTGATGTTTTCAACTCTGTCTTCTAATTCACTGATTTGATCCTCAGGTTCCCCTAATCTGCTGTGTTTTCCTTCCAATGTGTTCTTTATTGGTGTTATGTCATTCTTTATCTCAGAATGTTCTTTTTTCATAGTTACTCTATCTTTTTTCATGCTGTTGAGCATTTTTACCATCATTACTCTGTACTCTGATTCAGATAAATTTCTTATCTCTGCTTCATTTATATCTTTTTCTGGAGAATTCTCTTGTTCTTTCATTTAGGGATTGTTTCTTTGTCTCCTCATTTTGGCTTTCTGTTTGGGTTTGTGACTATGAATTAGATAGATCCTCTACACCTCTTAATCTCTAGTGCAGGACAGTGTTAAAGGCTGTTTCTCACTAATTAGATCAGGCTTAAACTCAAAGCCCCCAGGGACTGCCTCTGCCTACGGACTGATAGGATTCTGACCTGAATTGCCCCCCAGGCAGTTGTCCCCAGGAGAGTTTTGTTCAACAGGGTGGGGCAGTTGCTACTGATTGTTATTTTTAATCTCTTAAGTGACCTCAGTGCAAGGTGTTTTCTAATAGGATGTGTCGTCTGTCTTCCCCCCAGGCAAGGCAAATGTCTATGTGGGAAAGATGTCCTCCATTGCATGAGGTAGTGACTCAGCCCTGGAAACTTAGGGTGTCTGCCTTCTGAGCTCTATCCCTCGAGTCCCCAGCCCTGGCTTCTGCCTTCACAGTTCCAGTCCACTTTACCCTCACTTTGCCAGAGCCCAAGTTGGGTGGCTCCACAGGGAATTTTGTGCATTGGCCCTTTAAGAGGGTGCCAGAATTTCCAGCCATCTCTCCCTGGCAGACAGTACCCCGCTGCTTTTCACAGCCCGATATTATGTGGGTACCCTCCTCAGTTCTGGTGCTCTCTGCTGGGGGGCCCAGCTTGGGGATTAGATCCCAGAGTTCTCAGTGGCAACCCCCCACAGCTGAGATATCTTTCCGGGACTTCAGTTGCTGTCTATGGGTGGCTGGCCAGCCCTTTCACACCTCTGTCCCCCCTACCAGTCTCTATGCAGTCTTCACTTTTGGTCCTCGAGTGTCAGGGTTCTCTCCTGCGAGTTTTCCGTTGATTATTCAGGAAGTTTTTCTGTATTTTAGTTGTACTATCAGTTTGTTCCTGGGAGCATCCACTTACTCTGCCACCATTTTTAATCCCAGAGCACACCCTTTTGATTAGGATAAATGTGGAATATTTTAAAATTGATCTCAGGGATGGAGGCAGAGATTCAGTGAGACTCAAGTAGATTGGAGCAAAGGCAAAATATACAGCTTCCCTCTTCATTCCAGGATGAGTAAGATCAGAATTATACCTTGATTAAAAACCTTAAACAATATCTAGATTATACCTGCTAGATGCAGAAACCAGTTAAGAAGGCTATGTCTACCTGCCTCTCACCCAGGTCTCTGCTTGCTGAAGAGGGCTTGTGTATGTGCATTGCCTGGTTATGACGCCGACAAGCCAGGGTGTGAGAAGAGCTCTGACAGCCAGCAGATAGGACCGTTCCACTTACAGAGTATTTTTCACCTGTTCCTTCTTTCTAGAGTTGCACTGATGTGTAGGATAGGGAACAGTAGTTTTGACACTTCAAAAAACCGTGGAGGGTGGGGATGTGAGGAGGAAATTCTTTATTATAGGAAATACTTTTTTATTTGGAAAAAAAAACACAAGCATCTATTATTCTATAATTTAACAAGTGTTTTATGAAAGTAGTCAGGCATTAAAAGGTCTGCTGCCCAGTTTTCTAGTTAACACCAGGAAGGCAGGGGTGGGCCTTCCTTCAGGCTGGCTGCTGTGCTTCATGGCTGGATTTCTAATTCCCTTCCGTGGGTCTCATAGTTATGCTATTTTTTTCTAGATTCTGGCAAGAGGTTCATTTTCAGCCCTGGTGTTCAGTGTTGTGAGTTTTTGTGGTTGGTCCTTGTTTCTTTGTTGTCTTAGGTATTTTTAATGGGCATTTGGAGCAGGCAGAACCAGGCAATGCTTGCTAGATGCCATTTTAAAACCAGCTCGAATTAGCTGTTGCATTGATTTTATCAATATTCCTATAATGTTTATTTTGTTAATGATAAACACTAACATTATCATATACTACTAATAATTATAACAGTAATAATACCTGACTTTTTTATGTGTCTTCTCAATGCTGCGTATTGTGCTGAGTCCCTCATCTGAATTGTCTCATTTGATCCTCAGCACTTTGTGGGCATATACTGTTCTCATCCTTATTTTACGTGTGAGGAAACTGAGCCTTAATGGCTTTAGTTTTGCCTGAAGTGATAACATAGACTGGGTCTGATATTCAAACTTACCTGGCTCTAGAATCCACTTTAATAATTGTGTTCTTTCTTTGTCCTTCTCAAAAAAGCCTCAGCAGTCTTGGCTATTTTCATATTCCTACTTTGACTGTTTTACAAATAGCAGTCACACCATTTTTGTAAAACAACTATGTTTGGCCCACATCCACATATCTGTGCTTGATTTTATAATCACATGAGAAGAGGCTTCTGGGATGCTGGGATGTTCTCTATAATTAATTTGGATGAATGTTATACAGGTTTATTCACTTTGTAAGAATACATCAAACTGTACACTTAAAACTTGGTACTTTATTGTAGGTATAGGGTCAGGCAAAAGTAGGTTTACAGTTTGTATAGAAAATAATCCAGTAGTTAATAAATAATAATATAAGAATTAACTCTGTGTTTCGCATACTCACAATTGTAAACCTACTTTTCCCGCCCCATGTACGTTATACTTCAGTAATATTTTCAAAAAAAAATGTTCATTATTTTAAAGTATGATAAGTTACTATAGTTGAATATATTCAAAGAATATTAGAGATTCTGAATATAAATCTCAAAAAGTAGAGTTCTAAAAATATTTTGTGCAGAATTATAATTAAAACTTTTTAAAGGAACTACTTTAGAGACAGGGTGATATCCTTCTGATGTGCTTACTTAAAAATGTGTCAAATTAAGGACTTTTTAAATTATACTAGTAGTGCCTTGTATAGAAAAATACAGAAGCTGCCAAATACAAACACAAGATGATTATTGGATTATTGTTCACTTTTTGAAATAATCCACACTAATAAAAGAGAAATATGCAAATTGACCATCACTTTGCGATGCCCACCAGCCAATCAGGAGTGAGTATGCAAATTAACCTGACAAATATGGCGGCGACCCCACCCCCCCAGCCTCTCTGGGTCTCTGGGCAGCATGCATGCAGGCGCAGAGCGGCCGGGCAGGGTGGGAAGCTTGCTATAAGGGAGATGGTGGGGGGCGGAGGGAGCTACAGGAGCGGCACTCTGGCTGGAGCGAAGACTGAAGGCTCTGGCCAGAGCAAAGATGGAAGGCTGTGGCCAGAGCGAAGGCCTGGGTCCCTGGTGCTGGAGGAAAACTGATGCCGGCAGCCAGGGAAAGGAAGGCCTATTGCATGAATCTTCAGGCAATGGGCCTCTAGTCTATATATATAAAAGCCTAAGCAACCGAATACTGAATGACCAAATGACCTGTCGACTGGTCGCTATGATATGCACTAACCACCAGGGGGCAGATGCTCAATGCAGGAGCTTCCCCCTGGTGGTCAGTGAGCTCCCACAGCAGGAGCGCTGCTCAGCTGACCGACCCGTCCAGGCAGCCCACCAGCCTGGCAGCAGCCACTCACTCCCTCGGTAATCCTGTAGATCCAATTTCTGGAGAACAGGCCAGGCACCGATGGACCGGTGCCGCCAGCATGATCCCAACAGCGCCACCAGCCTCCTGGAAGTCGGCCTCGGGCACCATGGCCACTTCCCCTCCCTAGAGGCTTTGCAAGGAAGAAACGATATTAAAGCAGCCACCAGGTGGCTCCCAACAACTGGTGCGAATGTCAGCGGGACGGATTCAGATCCGAGCTGGCAAGGGTGTCCCACCGCCCGCCCGGAGGGCCAATCGGGTCCTGCCCCCCCTCCACCCACCTCGGGATGAGCACCAGACGCAGGGCTCACAGCTGGTGAGCGCCGCTATGGCGGCGCAAGCCTCTCCCTATCAGGATTGACTGGGCGCAAGCCCATGGCAGGCGCAGCAGGGCCGGGATGAGCAGGAGTGGCAGGTGGCATAGGACTGCCAGTTTCGGCCCCATCCCTGCAGGCCACCCCGAAGGACACTACCTGTGCATGAATTTGCACACCAGGCCTCTAGTATATTAATAAGGTTTCTTCAGATACCAGTAGAAAGTCTCCTTAGTATATTTATAAATAATCTAATTTGCAAAAAATAATTAATATGCTATCGAGAAACATATTTTGCAAAGTGATTAATTTCCTTGTTTGCCCTGTATTTTGAGTGTTTAAGTGCCAGAATACCCTTAATTTTTTCTTTAAAAATATTTTTACTGATTTCAGAGAAGAGAGAGGGAGAGAGAGATAGAAACATCAATGATTAGAATCATCGATAGGCTGCCTGCCCCTGCACACCCCACACTGGGGATCGAGCCCACAACCTGGGCATATGCCCTGACTGGGAATTGAACCGTAACTTTCTGGTTCATAGGTTGATGCTCAACCACTGAACCACGCCAGCTGGGCTAATTTTTCCTTTTTGAATTTTTGGTCAACAGTGCTATAATCCTTCTGCTGATAATTTTTACCATTAATTTGTTCTTTATTTTTATTCTGAAAACAGTTGGCATTATAATGCAGAATTCAGTCATTCCATTCACTTCTTTTCATCTTCCCATCAAATAAGCAACTTTATGTGGAGGAAGTTCTTAAAAGAGCTGAATACCTTAGCATACTTCTTTCTGAATATGTGCATGTGCATTTTAACATTCAGGGTCAGCTCTCTATGTATACAACAATGCAGTTTTCACCCCAGAGGACTGGCATGGTATTCAAGAAATAGCAAGAAGCAGGAAGAAGGACGACCCTTTGAAGGTTGGAAGATTTGGAATTGGCTTCAATTCTGTCTATCACATAACAGGTATAGTATTCGGTTTCAATCTTGATATTGAAAATTGTTTTAGCCTGTAGTGTGTCATTTATTTATTTAACTTTAGAGATGATGCTGTTTTAAAAAGTAATTTTTTCCAATTTTTTTTCTGTCAGTGGTAAGAAGTGTGTCAATGAAATACCTGTGTTTTGAGTTTTCAGAAGTTACCATGGTAACTATATCAAAGCTTCATCATATGATGCTAAAAGTTAATGTCATTATAATACAGTGTAATCGGTATAATATATTAAGTCATTTTATATAGGGTTTGAAATGTAGCTCTTGAAATGCTTACACAAAATTGTTACTCTGAAATATTTTACACTGGAAATGTTTGAGTCAGGCAAACCAATTCTCACATACTCTTATACATATTTTTAAATACCAGGAGGGTAAGGAGGAAAATGTAATATTTAATGGTATCAAATAACTGACAGAGTAAAGATCTTTTAGGTGATTCTGGTTTCTCTACATTTTTCTCATAAAAATTTTGCTCTTAAACCTATGAGTATTTTAAAGATTACTTTGAAATCATGTTTTGAATCTAGAAAGAATATGAGGTTTCTGGTTCGTAGTTACAACAGGAAATACATGAAACTTAGGATAGACATCTCTAAGAGTATATAGCTATTCTTCCAGAATCAAAGCTCTCAGTATTTACTACAGTTTGTAATAAAAAAAAAATTATGGAATTGGCCCTCATTATAGTTTAGTTTCAAATTGTTTTTGCATTTTGAACTTGCAGGAGGAAAGATTGACTTGGCAGAGATATAACTATAGCTAGGGTGATAACATACTTTATCATCAAAACTGGGAAACTCATGAGCGTATATTATCAACTGGCCTAAACTGGAATGGCCCCTGATGAGTGGGACATAGGGTCACCCTCACTATAGCCCAATTTTAATAAGCCTATATTTTTGTATTGCATTTACATCCTATCTAATAATAGACAAATATGCAAATTGACCATACCTCCGACACACCCAGAAGCCACGCCTACCATCCAATCAGAGCGAGCATGCAAATTAACCCAAACCAAGATGACTACAGCCACAGAAAGCAAGGTTTCCCAGGTAACAGAGGAAGCCAAGCTTTCCGCCTGCCCTGGCCAGGCCTAAGCCTCCACTCAAGCTACAAAGTTTCAATTATAGAAGGTAAACAAATTCAAACAAATGGCGGCAGAATGGAGCTTGAGAGAGCAGGCCAGGGTTGCCGCTGGCAACAGGGGAAGCAAAGCTTTCCACACACCCTGGCTGGGCCCACCCGCTTAAGGCAACAAAGTTTCAATTATAACCCCAACACAAATGGCTACCGGCCTCGGACAGAGCCCCAGGCTTGGCTCTGCTCCAGGCTACAAAGTTTCAATTGTAGAAGGAAAATAAATTCCAGATACCAGGGCCTTCGCTTGGGTTGCCAGGGGGCGTGGCCGGCCTGCAAACCACCACAGGCCCCTCGCTCAGGCCGCCCCACGCCCCAAGGGAACCCCAACCTGATCCGGGACACCCTTCAGGACAAACCAGCTGGCCCCCACCCCTATCCCAGGCCTCTATCCTATCTAATAAAAGAGTAATGTGCAGATTGATCATCATTGCAACACACAATATAGCTGCCCCCATGTGGTCAAAGATCCTGCCCCCATGTGGACACAAGATGGCCACCACAAGATGGCCAGCAGGAGAGGGCAGTTAGGAGGCACCCGGCCTGCAAGGGAGGGCAGTTGAGAGGGACCATGCCTGCAAGGGAGGGCAGTTGGAGGTGATCAACCCTGCAGGAGAGGGCAGTTAGGGGTGACCAGGCCAGCAGAGGAGGGAAGTTGGGGGCAAACAGGCTGGCAGCAGAGTGGTTAGGGGGTGATCAGACTGGCAGGCAGAAGTGGTTAGGGGCAATCAGGAAGGCAGACAGGCGAGCAGTTGGGAGCCAGCAGTCCTGGATTGTGAGAGGGATGTCCGACTGCCCGTTTAGGCCCGATACCACCGGTCCCATATTGGCGAGGGTACAGGCTGGGCTGAGGGACAACCCCCCTCCGTGCACGAATTTCATGCACCGGGCCTCTAGTTATTATATATTGTACAATATTGTATTAAGTCATATTACTTATATAATAAAATTAATTCATAAATGACAATTTTATATTACTACTAGAGGCCCGGTGCATGAAATTCATGCACGGGAGGGGGGGGTCCCCTCAGCCCAGCCTGCAATCTGGGACCCCTTGGGGGATGTCCAACTGCCGGTTTAGGCCTGATCCTGGGAATTGGGCCTAAACTGGCAGTCAGACATCCCTCTCACAATCCTGGACTTCTGGCTCCTAATCGCTCACCTGTCTGCCTGCCTGGTTGCCCCTAACTCCCCCCCCCCTCCCTGCTGACCTGATTGCCCCTCACTGCCTCTGCATGCCAGCCTGGTCGCCCCCAACTCCCCCTTCCCTGCCAGCCTGGTTGCTCCTAACTCTCCCCCCCCCGCCGCTGCTGGCCTGGTCACCTCTTACTGCCCCCCTCTGCCAGCCTGGTTGCCCCCACCTGCCCGCCTCTGCCAGCCTGGTCACCCCTAACTGCCCCCTCCTGCCGGCCTGGTCTCCCCCAAATGCCCCCACCCACCAGCCTAGTCACTCACTGCCCCTGCCGCCAGCCTAATCACCCCCAACTGCCTCCCCTGCCAGCCTGGTTGCCTCCAACTGCCCCCTCTGCCGGCCTGATCACCCCCAACTGCCCCACCCCCAGCCTGGTGGCCCCACGCAGCCTGCTGTTTAGTCATTTGGTCGTAACTCACTAATCCCCCTGCCGGCCTGGTCGCCCCCATGCAGCCTGCTTATTCAGTCGTTTGGTCATCCCTCACTAACCCCCCTGCCAGCCTGGTCGCCCCATGCAGCCTGCTTGTTCAGTCGTTTGGTCATTCCTCACTAGCCCCCCTACCGGCCTCTTGTGAGAGTGTGATGGTCGATTTGCATATTACCTCTTTATTATATAGGATTACACATGACTATTAATGTTCATGCGTTAAACTATTTGAATATTACCCCTCAGATCAGTTTTTAAGCATGGGGCACATATGTGAATGGCATAAGTGTGGAGACTGTTGTACAAGAATTAATTGATTAGTCAGAGTCTGGCAGACTGCCAATATCTGCATCTCCCTCTAGATTTGTTCCCCATTAGAGAATAATCATATTTATGAGCAGTAGTATTAACTGGAGTGCTGTTCTCTAATCTAAGGATCTGTGAAGGTCGTGGGTCATGCTGTACAATTGTCAGGCATAATTTTAACCCTTTGCACTCGCTTTTTTCTCGATTCCTTTATTCTAATGCTAACCATGTCGAGTCACACTCGACATCCGAGTGCAAAAGGTTAATGGAGTGTGTACACAGTCTATGGACGAGGGTGTTACAGACCACACTTTTGATCAATTTAGCAGCTAGGTTTGTGGATGTAACATTTCCTGCTTTAAATACCTGAGAGTTTAGGAGTTGGTGGTTGTGACAACTGAGCCTGCAGTTGATGGCAATAAATATTAAAGGTGGACTTCATTGGAGTTGCATCATGCATGAAGGTTAGGTGCTATAGTCAGCATGAGAGACAAAACATCCGGATTACCCTCGGGAAGTCCTTAAAGGCACCGTGTTGAAGGATTTCTCATGATACAGCAGTTCTGACATGTCTAATTTTTCTCCCAGTGTTTAAATATCACTTTGCCTTTGGTTAAAGAACAGGTGAAGCAGTTAATATCAATTTAGTGGTCATGCTATACAAAAAATGTGCCTGGAAGCACTACCCTGAGGTTTAGTGTGGTCAGATGCTCCCAACCTGAGGGGCACATCTATTGTGAGAAGCATAGGGATGCACATCAACCGAGGGAACTCATTTCAGCACTCACTTAAGGTCAGATGCTTACTGAGTAATTTGGTGGCAGAATTTTTCCTGTTACTTCTCTGCCTCTCTTCCTTCAGAGAATCTATCATTGAAGTTTTCATTTTGAGCATAGATGCAACTCTGTTCTGTTTAATTGGGTTCACATGGCTGTGGGGTTGAGTGTAGATATCCAATGACTACATATTTTAATTGTTTAATAAGTGTTGGAAGATATATCTTAGGTTTTCATAATAATCATGTAAAATCTTTATGCTGTTACTTATTGAATCAAGAGAGAAATCATTATTTTTCATGTTCAAAGAATTATATTTTTGTGCTATATTTAGTTTTTTTCTTTAGATAAATCTATTTTGGAGTCACTTTATGGCTTATGCTTTTTCATGTGTAATATTTTTATTTAAATTAAAATTTGAAAACTTAGTTAATTTTTTAAATTTTATTTTATTGTTTAAAGTATTACAAATAGTAGTACGTATGTCTCCTTTTTTCCCCCCATTGACCTCCCCCTGGCCTCCCTTACCCCCTCCCGGCATATGCCATTTCTCCCCCTCCCTGCCCCCCCTCCCCGCCCCAGTGTCTTGTGTCCATTGGTTATGCTTATATGCATGCATACAAGTCCTTCGGTTGATCTCTTACCCCCTCCCCACCCTCCCCTACCTTCCTGCTGTAGTTTGACAGTCTGTTCGATGCTTCTTTGCCTCTGTATCTATTTTTGTTCATCAGTTTATGTTGTTCTTTATTATCCATAAATGAGTGAGATCATGTGGTATTTATCTTTCACCGACTGGCTTATTTCACTTAGCATAATGCTCTCCAGTTCCATTCATGTTGTTGCAAATGGTGTAATATTTTTATAGTAATTATGCATTGTAAGTATAATTATAACTGTCCATTAAACTTCAGAGTTGATCATGACTGCTTAATTTTTATTTATTTATTCTCTTTTTTTACAGATGTTCCTTGTATTTTTAGTGGTGACCAGATTGGGATGTTGGATCCTCACCAAACACTTTTTGGTCCACACGAATCAGGTCAATGTTGGAATCTCAAAGATGACAGCAAAGAAATTAGTGAACTTCCAGACCAGTTTGCGCCATTTATTGGCATTTTTGGAAGCACCAAGGAAATGTTTATAAACGGCCATTTTCCAGGAACATTTTTCCGTTTTCCTCTTCGCCTTCAACCTTCCCAGCTTAGTAGTAACCTCTACAATAAGCAAAAGGTTCTTGAGTTGTTTGAATCTTTTAGGGCAGATGCAGACACAGTGCTGCTGTTTCTGAAAAGTGTGCAGGATGTCTCCTTACATGTCCGAGAAGCTGATGGAACAGAGAAACTAGTGTTTAGAGTGACTGCGAGTGAGAATAAGGCCCTGAAACAGGAACGGCCAAATTCTGTCAAGATTCTGGAAACTGCTATAAGTAACTATTGTAAAAAGATTCCAAGCAATAGCATAACCTGTGTAACATATCATATAAATATAGTTTTAGAAGACGAGAGTAAGAAGGACACACAAAAGACATCTTGGTTGGTGTGTAACAGTGTGGGTGGGCGAGGAATTAGTAGTAAACTTGATTCTTTAGCTGATGAATTGAAATTCATCCCAACCATTGGAATCGCTATGTCTTTATCAAACCGAGATGATGAAGAAAAAGGAGCAGCATCTGACTTCTCAGGAAAAGCATTTTGTTTTCTTCCCTTGCCTCCTGGCGAGGAGAGTAAAACGGGCCTTCCAGTTCACATCAGCGGGTTCTTTGGCCTGACTGACAATCGCAGAAGCATAAAATGGAGAGAGTTGGACCAGTGGAGAGATCCGGCTGCCTTATGGAATGAATTTCTGATCATGAATGTTGTCCCTAAAGCCTATGCTACTCTGATCTTAGATTCTATAAAACGCCTGGAGTCAAAGAGGAGCTCCGATGTTCCCTTGTCAGTTGACATAATCTATAAGCTTTGGCCTGATGTGAACAAAGTCAAGGTGCACTGGCAACCGGTGTTAGAGCCTCTGTTCAGTGAGCTGTTCCAGAATGCGGTTATTTATTCTATTAGCAATCACTGGGTCAAGTTGGAGCAGGCTTACTTCTCAGAACTTGATGAAAGTTTGGAACACACAAAGACTGTGCTCAACTACCTCCATAGCTCAGGAAAGCAGATTGTCAAGGTACCAGCGAATCTGGCTGCAGCCGTGCAGCTCACTGCCTCCAGTGAGAAACCTGTGCGGAAGGTGACACCTGCGTGGGTGCGGCAGGTGCTGAGGAAGTCTGTACACCTGGGTAGTGCTGAAGAAAAGCTTCACCTCTTAGAATTCGTGCTGTCGGACCAAGCTTATAGTGAACTGCTTGGGTTGGAGCTGCTACCTTTACAAAATGGAAATTTTATTCCCTTCTCCTCATCTGTATCAGATCAAGATGTTATTTATATTACCTCAGAAGACTATCCAAGGTATAGACCACACTTTTAAAAATACGGATTTACTGTTAGAGACTCCTGTCCCTGCTCACATTTACAGTCCTTTATTGTGAAATTCATCCATTATCAATGTAGATTTTATAAGGAAGACTTTTGCAGAAATATAATACTTTTTAAAATACGAATGGATACATTTTTACATCCTAAAGTCAAACTATTCACTTTTATTAATTAAATTATCTGAGGCCTGGCCAAGTAGCTCAGTTGGTTAGAGCATCATCCCCAAATGCCAAGGTTGTGTGTTTGATCCCTGGTCAAGGCACATGCAAGAATCTACCAATGAATGTATAAATAAGTGTAATAACAAATAGATGCTTCTCTTTCCCCACACCTTCCTCTCTCTCTAAAATCAATTTGTAAAAATGTTATCTTAGCAATTTTTTTCAGAAATTTTAATAACAAAATGGTTATTAAGTGCAAATAATAACTAAGATTTGTCAATGAATTATTTTATGAAATTTAAATGAATTAAAATACAGTTAAGTAATTCTTTATAGCTAAGGATGTATATTGGCATTTCAGAAGATAAAATTAATTTTATTCTGAGATGCTTATAGAGTATTTCTAGGTATGCATGTGGTGCACGATGCCCTCATGGTTTAAAGTGAAGGCTCATTAATATTTGATCAAAAAGTATTGCCGTGTGATTTGATATGTGCATTCATTTATATAAAATAGTACATTTAATTGGCTTGAAATTATTTAATAATTTATTTTAGAATTGTTAGAAGATTATCATTGTTGTGGTCCTTTCGCTTTTTAGGGCCCTTTTCCCAGGTCTTGAAGGAAGATTTATTTTGGATAACTTGAAGCCTCATCTTCTAGCTGCTTTAAAGGAAGCTGCCCAAACCCGAGGTATTATAGTCTAGCTTTTTAAAAATAAACCTATTTATAAAAAATTAGAGGCCCGGTGCATGAATTCGTGCACGGGTGGGGCCTGGCCGACCTGGCCCCAATCAGGGCGGATCGGGGCTGGGTCTGTTGGGAGGAGGAGATGGCGGGAGGTTGGCCAGCCAGCCCGCCCCAATTGGGGCCTATCAGGGCCAGGCTGGCTGGGGAAAGGGGCCACGGGTGATTGGCCAGTAGGCCCCACCCCCAGTTGGGGTTAGGGGGCCGATTGGGGGTGGGGCCGGCCATGGGGAGGGGCTGTGAGCAGTGGGCCAGCCAGCCCCATCCCCAAATGGGGTGAGGGATATAGATTGGGGCCAGCGGCCTGGGGGAGGGACCATGGGTGTTTGGCTGGAGGCCCTGCCCCTGATCAGGGTGGGAGGGACCTATCTGGAGTGGGCCCAGGTGGGGAGAGGGTCTGCAGGAGGTTGGCCAGCCAGCCCCACCCCCTGTTGGGGTGGGGGGGGCAATCAGGGGCAGGGCCAACCAGGGGAAATGCAGACAGATAAAATGAACTCACAACAGTGGCAGGAAAAGGGACTCCTAGGGCCCTAGCAAAGGATGGATATCCTTTATTAAAAATTCTTTTTAGGAAAAGACAGAATAGCTTTGGGGAAAATTATTATGGTTCTAAGTTTGATATTATCTTGCAACTTTTGCAAGCATCCTTTCCCTTCTAAGACTATTGCCTAAACTTCTTCTAAGTTAGATATCATCTTGAAAATTC
Source organism: Eptesicus fuscus (assembly GCF_027574615.1). Taxonomy (NCBI): domain Eukaryota; kingdom Metazoa; phylum Chordata; class Mammalia; order Chiroptera; family Vespertilionidae; genus Eptesicus; species Eptesicus fuscus. The sequence goes on along the minus strand of NC_072480.1, from coordinate 7,610,568 downwards.
TGGTTTTATTTCACTGGTTAAGGTTGTAAAGCATATTCTTTGTGATGTGTCTTTTATAGCATACTAGAGGCGTGGTGCACAAAATTCGTGCACTGAGGGGATGGGGAGTCCCTCAGCCCGGCCTGCACCCTCTCGCAGTCCAGCAGCCCGCGGGGGATGTCTGATTGTCAGGGACTGTGAGAAGCAGGCCTAAGCCAGCAGTCGGACATCCTTAGCACTGCCATGGAGGCGGGAGAGGCTCCCGCCACCGCCGCTGTGCTCGCCATCCATGAGCCTGGCTTCTGGCTAAGTGGCACTCCCACTGTGGGAGCGCATTGACCACTTAGGGGCAACTCCTGTGTTGAGCATCTGCCCCCTGGTGGTAGTGTGCGTCATAGCGACCAGTCATCTGCCGTTCGGTCGATTTGCATATTATCCTTTTATTATATAGGTTGGTATTTTCAAAGGTAATGACAGAAGGAAAAGTTGTAATGATTGTACATCTTAACCTTTTGCACTCGGATGTTGAGTGTGACTTGACACGGTTAGCATCAGTAGCAGCTCGAGAAAAAAGCAAGTGAGTGCAAAGGGTTAATTCATTTAAATATAAACTAAAGGAATTGGAATTGGGGAGGCAAATTAAGGGTGGAGTCAAAGTGAGACTAAAGGAAAATGAATATGTAAATACTGTTTACCATAAGGAATCTGTAACTATGAGGTAGTAACTGTGACATTGATGGGAATTGTCAACTTCAAGTAGCTTTTTTGGGAGTCTGAATATGCATTCCTATAACTCTGCCATTGTTTGCTCCAAAGTTTTACAAATTGTTATTTTTCAAATTTGTTACTATATTCTGGTATAAAAACTTTGCATTGAAATATAATATGCATACAAAAAGGTATACATATTATAAATGTAAGATTAATGAAATTTTGCAAACTGAAAACACCTAGTTAAAAAAAAACAAGATCGCCAACACCCAGAAACTCCTCCCATGCCTTTTTCAGTCCTTCTCACTCAGGGGTAACCATGATCCTGACTTTTAATCACACTGACTAAATTCAGGTAGTTATTTGTCCTATCTATAAAAGGAATCAAACAGTATGTACTCTTTGTGTCTGCTTCTATTACTTTAATATTTGTGACATCATCAAGGTTTTTGCATGGAGTTATAGATCTTCCTTTATTATTGCTGTGGTATTTCATTGTGCGATGTATTACCTTCTTTTGAAGAGAATATTTTTGTTAATGGCCAATAGTTTCTGAGGTGGATATGAATTTAGAAATCTGCCAAAAGTTATTAAGAACTAGTCAGGTAGGAAGGGTACAAGGCCAACGGAATAATACTGTGCTTTTACTCAAAGATTTTTAAATGTCCTAGGCACAGGAATGGCAACTACTTGCTTTTCTAGCCTTAGGTGGATGGGGTGTCTGTTGTTATATTTTTAGGGATGCATTAAAACATATATAATAACTTAGGTAATTTGACATCTTTATAGAGTTGAGTCTTCCCACTTTGTATGTCTTCATTTTCTCATCTACTGTGGATTCTGATTTGCTATTTTGGGATTATTTCATTCACAGTATATTTTGTCTCTGGCTGTTGGTTAATGTTCTTTGGACTCATACACTAGATGGGATGTCTTCACTGTTTTGTTTGTCATTCATAATGTGTGGCTTAGTTCTCCAGGAATTGTCTTCATGTTCACTTTTTTAAAACCTTGATTTAAGTGTTAGGCTCCCATTCTTATGATTATTTAATAATCTTTTTCAATATTTTTATTTGGCTATATGGGTGATAGGTAACTGTGTCCTGGGCATCTTCCTTGTTATTTTTATACTAGAGGCCCAGTGCAAGAAATTCGTGCACTGGGGGGAGGGGCGGTGTCCCCCAGCCCAGCCTGTACCCTGTCCAATATGGGACCCCTCAGGGGATGTCCATCTGCCAGTTTAAACCGGCAGTCGGACATACCTCTCACAATCCGGGACTGCTAGCTCCCAACCGCTCGCCTGCCTGCCTGCCTGATTGCCCCTAACCGCTTCTGCCTGCCAGCCTGATCACCCCCTAATCACTCCCCTGCCAGCCTGATTGGTGCCTAACTGCTCCCCTGCCAGTCCGATTGCCCCCAACTGCCCTCCCTGCCAGCCCAATCACCCCCAACTGCCCTCCCCTGCCAGCCCAGTCTCCCCCAACTGCCCTCCCCTGCCTTCCCGGTCGCCCCCAACTGCCCTCCCCTGCCAGCCCAGTTTCCCCCAACTGCCCTCCCCTGCCAGCCTGGTTGCCCCTAACTGCCCTCCCCTGCTGGCCTGGTCATCCCTAACTGCCCTCCCCTGCTGGCCTGGTCACCCCTAACCACCTCTGCCTTGGCCCCACACCATGGCTTTGTCCAGGAGGACATGCAGAAGGATGTCCGGAAGATGTCTGGTCTATCCGGTCTAATTAGCATATATTATCATTTTATTAGTATAGATGTGATGATGTCCTGTATTATATAGGATTATTAGTTTAAAAAATAAATTTTGTTCCAGACAAAAATTACTTTATTGCCATGAACAATTTTAATATTTTGGGAGCACTATAATATAGGGGCTGATGGGGACCCAAAAAATGGCCCTGGCTTTCCTTTCCTGAGATCTGAGTTAGTAAAGATACACAGAAAGGGGTCCAGCAGATAGATGTAAAAATCACCAGTGTGTTACTGATCATTCTGGTGTTGGAGATCATGACTCATGTCAGGCAGTGGGCTTCTATAATTCAGCTCCAGAATTAAACCCATTAGCACAGCCATCTAGTCTCAGGCGGCACTGTAATACCACAGGCTTCTTTATGGAGGAGCTGCCCCCAGAAGGAGACTTCTGAACAGGCACAGTTCTCTCTATTTACTTACCAATCAGACACGTCATGCCACTTGCTTGAGTGGTGCGGAAGGAGGGATTAGTGAATGTGGGAGAAGGAAGCTAAAAGTATTATATTTATGGAGCTCCCTTCTTATGGTAGGAAGCATCACAAATATTAGACATTTTTTGCTCTAATGATTATGCAGTTATTTTGTTGACACAAAGCACTGTGGACTTCTGTTTACTGATTATCAGTAAAAAACTGGCCAGTTTTGAAAGTAGTGCTGCATAACATTAAAACCTGTTTTTTCCTCTGCAATAGGTACTTCTCTAATTCTGTAGCTCAAACAAAATCTGTCTCATTATTTTGATAGTTTTACCTTTTACATGTATCACGTTAAAAATCGTAAGCTAAATACTAAGTTATTGCTTGTATTTTTCCCCAAACTCTACTGCTCCTTTCCCTGTAGCAATTAGGTAAGCATGTTTCAGTCTTCCTCATTTTGGGGAAAACAAAACAAACCTTGACTTTGATTTACTTTCTTACATTCTGTCATAGTCCAGCTTCTAGAAGGAGTAGTGTATGCTTATGGTCTCTGTAGTAGTCTCCTTTATCCATGGTTTTGCTTTTCACGGTTTCAGTTACCTATGGTTCAGTAGCCACCTCAGTTATCAGATAGACTATCACAGTGCTGTGTTCAAGTAACCCTTATTCTACTCTATAATGGCCACAAAGCACAAGAGTAGTGATGCTGGCAAGTCAGGCCGGCAGTCGGACATCCCTCTCACAATCCAGGACCGCTGGCTCCTAACCGCTCACCTGCTTGCCTGCTGATCACCCCTAACCTCTCTGCCTGCCTTCCTGATCACCTCTAATAGCCTCTGCCTGCCTGATTGTCCCCAACCCCTCCTCTGCCTGCCTGCCTGATGCCCCTAACTGCTCCCCTGCCAGCCTGATAGCCCCTAACCGCTCTCTCCTGCTGGCCTGATCACCCCTAACCACCTCTGCCTTGGCCCCACACTGTGGCTTTGTCCAGAAGGACATGCGGAAGGATGTCCAGAAGACGTCGGGTCTATCTGGTCTAATTAGCATATTATCCTTTTATTAGTATAGATGTGATGATGGCCTGTACAAAAAGCCCATTGGGAGCTTATTAAATGACTTTATTTCTGTGGTTGAAATGTAATTTGGACATATAAAGTACATATTCCTTTCTTTGCTTTCTTTCTAAACTAAGATTTTCTGACCATATATAGCTGAGATTTACTTTGCATTAAAATACATGTTTAAATCTAAAATGTAAAATTTGCAATGTTTGGAATTTTGTTTATGGCTTTTGTTTTACATAATGATATATTAAGACAAACAGTGTTAATACAAAACAGTATTATCTTAAGATACAGACTAATTTCTGTAGTCATCATGTGAAAATTGTGACAATTCTTTTTTTAAGAAAAGATTTAATTACATTCTAGCACAACAACTTCTCTGGGGATATTCAGGTATGATAACTGACTAAATGTTGTGTTCATTTGTAGCCTGATGTTTTTGTTCATTTGATTCTTTGAATCATATTTTTTCATTTACCTAAGTAGACAGAAATTATGTCAACACTTTTTTTTTTCTAGTGGTAATAACTATTAAAGGAGAGAGGAAACTATACTGATATAGGTATGTAGGTGATGGTTATATATACCACAATAAAGCCATATTTAAATGGCTTGGAATCATTCATTTTATAAAACATTTAGTTTCAAATGAAAGAATTATGCAGAAATCTATATTTCAAGTTGTGATATTTAGTGGGAAAGTACAAGAGTGAACATACCTCTGTTATATGATACCCATAAATATTGAGATTATGAAGGGTTGAGGGGCATCAGTTCTGGATCAGTGAAGGGAGGGAACCTTACGGCTTAGTGTCCTGAAGGGGGGATAGCAGAGGAAAATTACAGTGGCTAAGACAGCTTTATTAGGAACAATGGCTGATCGCTCTTACAATGCCTCCTGTGTCATTTTGTTGACTGTCCTTTTTTTAAAATAAAAGGTTTTTTACTTAACCTGTATTATTTTTCTCTTAGTTCATTTTTTACTTGGAAAATTAGAGGGTACAAGACTTGCTTTACAGAAATTTTTGGTAAAAAATGCATTTGGAGTCAATCTATTCTTTGAAGCAGGCTACGCCTATATAACAATTAATTTAGAAAATAAGCTATTGTTATACTGATAATTCATACAAAGATTAAATTTGGTTTCTAGCTTGTATTAAAAAGTAGCTTAGCATTTACAACTATTATTATATATTTTTAAACTTTATTTAATATATCATTTTTAAGGTATAATCAGAGGAAAACTAAATCTCATAGGAGTGGGCTGCATGCATAATTCTCACCTACCCATGGGCTCTGGTTACGTGAGTGAGCTCCCAGTTGTTGCTGCACTCCTATTCAAGACAAAAAGAAGGAAGGCAGCCGTATTGTGCAGATTTACTAAGATTTGACCCCTAGTGCTATTTTTTTAACCACCTCCATGTGCTTCATCCACATTCGAGTGGAAGTTTCCGCTGGACCCACAGTGCGTGCCATGCGGCCCCTACTCTTGTGCAGTGCCAGGTGCTTAGTAAGCAGGCGGCTTTCCTTTCCTTCTTGGGTTTGGTCTTTTTCTTTTCCTTTTTTCCTTTTTTTTGTTTTTTTTTTTTTTTTGAAGATTTGACTTCAAACAGCTAGATTTGACCTACTGTTTACCATTTAATCGAACCTTCACTTTATCTCCTATGTGTTTAAAAGAGATTTGGATATCTCTCCACAGTGGAGCATTGTTAGAACTCATCAGCGATCAAAGCTGCCATTGCCACTTTCTCTACAAAATAAGTATAAAAAACTGTTGCTGTACTTACAGCCTTGGGTCATCAGAGTAGTCAGCTGGCTGCAACTCTGAAAGAGTCTGGTCAGGTGTAGTAAACTCCTAGCTCATAAACGTAATAAGGACTGAGATTTTCTGGTTAAGTAAATTTTGGGGTGTATAGTATTCTGTTTCCATCCATGTTGAAAAATCATTTTCAAAGTTAATACTGAGCATAAACACATAAATAAATGTATATAAAAAAAACAGTGCAGTCTCTCATTCAGTACATTGGTGTTATTACTTTAAATTGAAGAGTAGTTTAAACAGAAATTATTCTTAGAAGAGTTCTTTCTAAATTAAATAATCATATAATAATAGCTTAGATAAAAGCTTTCTGTCTCTAGGAACACTTTCAGTTCTGTCTAGTTAACTACTTTTGACAGTGCTGATAAATTTAAAGGCAAAGTCACAGACACATAAGTCATTTATTACAAAGCTAAAAATTATTTTGCTGATACGGTTAGAGGTGCTTTGTAATTTCACTGACTTTCTAAACCAGGACATGAAGACTTTTTTCTGGTTAACATTTACAATTTAGAGTTAAAAAACTTTATAAAGGCTTAAATACAAAATAAATAGAAATTAGAACTTCAGATTGAATTGACTTAGGTACTTAGAATTGTTTCTTACTACATTTTCTCTCTCCTTTATTTTCTATTATGTGTTTTAGTTCAGCATGACTGGTGTGTTAATCGCATGTGTGGGGTGTGTTCTTTTATTGGCATTTTGTTTATATGTCAATATTATATAATGTTTCTGAAGGTAGGCATGTCTTTTATAAATTGTCAAATTTCATGCATGGATATTGGATAGAATTATTTTAAAAATGCATTTCGTGGCAATTATTAACCTAGAACATAGTGTGGTGAATATTTAATTTTTTTGTTTTCTGAGTGTTGTGAACTTTAATTTTTAACTCGTTTTTGTATCTTTGGTGTTATATCTTTGCAGTTCTTATGATTTGGATATTCTATTTTGTTAATTCATTAAGCATTTGTTTAAAACATTGTTGTTAAAAATTAATTATAAAAATTACATTTTAATGGGACTTATCAAGCAAGGAGGCTATATTAATCAGATTCCTGATAAAACTTTATTTCTCAAATATTACTACTTGATTTACCCTAAATCATACAATGTAGAAACTGAAAATATTCAGAATTTGGGAATTTATAGCTTCCAAAAGTTGTAAGACTGTGCCCTTGCTTAAACTTCCATGGCAGTAATTTTAAAATGTCTATTGTAACATGAAAGATAACTTTTAGGACAAAGGTGAATTTGTCTTCCTGATGTGTAAGCCTGTGAAATAAGGGTGTTAAAATATGATGATATACAGAAATTTCAAGGTGCTTGAGCTGTGCCCTCTTTTATATCTTTTTTCAAAATGAGTCTTTCAAGAGTCTAGAAATTATATGTACATAGGGAGAAAATGATGTTAGTTTTCCATAAAACTGAATTTAAGATATTTCTTATTTCCCTATGTAAGCAAATATATATCTATAGGTAAATAGTGTTATTTCAAAATTTTGTTCCTTCTGGTGTTATAAATACTCTGAAACACAAAATACACTTAGAAATGTTAATTTCTAGACCAGTGGTTAAAGTTATGAATATGCTCCTTACTTGGGCATGTATATATAGAACAGTCTTGAGACCTAGAACCTCATCCTCATTCTTTTTCCGGATGAGAGCATGCAAGTCCCAGAAAGCTTAAGTGACACGTGTGATTGAAGGAAACTAAGTTTCCTTGCTATCCCAGCCTCAGAGAGTGTTGGTCTTACTTCATTACAACATTTGTGTTCTTACTTCAGGCCCTTCTTGTTATCTGTGCAGCCATGTGGCTCCTGCAGACATGTAAAAAAAAATCATGTTGTGGTTGCTTATAAATTACTTATCTAACCCTAAATAAAATGGTGCTTACTTAAACTTTATCCACTTTTCTTTGGAACTTTTATTTATGAAAAATAACCATGAAAATTTGTTTTCCATGTTGATTTCATTTGTAGAACATTATAGGATAATTTTTAAAACACATGTAAATACATTTTACATATTTATTTAAAATAAGCACTTTCCAGAGAAAATTATTTCTCTCTTAGGTTATTATAAATATGGATTTATGGTTAGATTCTCTATTATTTAAAATTTATTATAAGCCCAGTTATGCCGAATTTTTGCATTTTTACAGTGTACATAATACTCTCAAAATGACTGTCTGGCACTGTCTAATCTGCGGGAATAGAAAGCTAAATAAGTTATAGTAGAATTACATATTTATAACATGTCTGTATATGATTTACAGGAAGACCATGTACTCAGCTGCAGCTTCTAAATCCAGAACGATTTGCACGTCTAATCAAAGAAGTAATGAATACATTCTGGCCTGGCAGAGAGTTGATCGTTCAATGGTATCCACTTGATGAAGACAAAAATCATCCATCTGTTTCATGGCTTAAAATGGTTTGGAGGAATCTCTATATACATTTTTCAGAGGATTTGACTTTATTTGATGAGATGCCACTCATCCCCAGAACTACACTAGAAGAAGGTCAGACATGTGTGGAACTCATTAGACTCAGGATTCCATCATTAGTCATTTTAGATGATGAATCTGAAGCACAACTTCCAGAATTTTTAGCTGACATTGTACAGAAACTTGGAGGGATTGTCCTTAAGAAATTAGATGCCTCCATAAAACATCCACTTGTTAAAAATTACATTCATTCACCATTACCAAGTGCTGTTTTGCAGATAATGGAGAAGATGCCATTGCAGAAATTATGTAATCAAATAGCTTCACTACTTCCGACACACAAAGATGCCCTGAGGAAGTTCCTAGCCACTTTAACTGATAGCAGCGAAAAGGAAAAAAGAATAATTCAGGAATTGGCAATATTTAAACGAATTAACAATTCATCTGATCAGGGAATTTCCTCTTATACAAAACTGAAAGGTTGTAAAGTCTTGCACCATACTGCCAAACTTCCTCCAGATCTGCGACTCTCTATTTCAGTAATAGACAGTAACGATGAAGCTACTATTCGCTTGGCAAACATGTTGAAAATAGAGAAGTTAAAGACCCCTAGCTGCTTAAAGCTTGTTTTAAAAGATATTGAAAATGGATTTTATTCACATGTAGAGATAACACACCTTATGTTATGGATCCTTGAGAATCTATCCTCTCTTAAAAAAGAGAATCCAAATGTACTTGATTGGTTAATGCCATTAAAATTCATTCAGATTTCACAGGAAAGAATGGTATCAGCCAGTGAACTCTTTGATCCTGATATAGAAGCACTAAAGGATCTCTTTTATAGTGAAGAAGAAACTTGCTTCCCACCTTCAGTTTTCACCTCACCAGATATTCTTCACTCTTTAAGACAGATTGGTTTAAAAAACGAAGCCAGTCTCAAAGAGAAAGATGTTGTACAAGTGGCAAAAAAAATTGAAGCCTTACAGGTCGGTGCTTGTCCAAATCAGGAAGTTCTCACAAAGAAAGCCAAAACACTCTTACTGGTTTTAAATAGGAATCATGCACTGTTGCAGTCATCTGAAGGAATGATGACACTGAAGAAAATAAAATGGGTTCCAGCTTGCAAGAAAAGGCCTCCAAATTATCCTGGTTCTTTAGTATGGAAAGGGGATCTCTGTAGTCTTTGTGCACCACCAGATATGTGTGATGCAGCCCATGCAATTCTAGTTGGCTCAGCACTTCCTCTTGTTGAAAGTATCCATGTAAACTTGGCAAAAGCTCTAGGTATCTTCACAAAACCTAGCATTAGTGCTGTCTTGAAACACTTTAAAATTGTTGTTGAGTGGTATACTTCGAAAACTTTTAGTGATGAAGACTACTACCAATTCCAACATATTTTGCTTGAAATTTATGGATTCATGCATGATCATTTAAATGAAGGGAAAGATGCTTTTAGAGCCTTAAAATTTCCCTGGGTTTGGACTGGCAAAAAATTTTGTCCCCTCGCCCAAGCTGTGATAAAACCATTCCATGATCTTGACCTTCAGCCTTATTTGCATAATGTGCCCAAAACCATGGCAAAATTCCACCAACTATTTAAGGTCTGTGGTTCAATAGAGGAGCTAACATCAGATCATATATCCATGGTTATCCAGAAGGTATATCTCAAAAGTGATCAAGATCTCAGTGAACAGGAAAGCAAACAAAATCTTCATCTTATGTTGAATATTATCAGATGGCTATATAGCAATCAGATTCCAGTAAGCCCCAACACACCAGTTCCTATACATCATAACAGAAACCCTTCTAAACTAATCATGAAGTCAATTCATGAATGCTGTTATTGTGACATCAAAGTTGATGACCTTAATGATTTATTGGAAGATTCTGTGGAACCAATCATTTTGGTACATGAGGACATACCCATGAAAACTGCAGAATGGCTGAAAGTTCCATGCCTTAGTACAAGATTGATCAATCCTGAAAACATGGGATTTGAACAGTCTGGACAAAGAGAACCACTTACTGTAAGAATTAAAAATATTTTGGAAGAATATCCTTCAGTGTCAGATATTTTTAAAGAACTACTTCAAAATGCAGATGATGCAAATGCAACAGAATGCAGTTTCATGATTGATATGAGAAGAAATATGGATATTAGAGAGAATCTCCTGGACCCAGGGATGGCAGCATGTCATGGACCTGCTTTGTGGTCATTCAATAATTCTGAATTCTCAGATTCAGATTTTGTTAACATAACTAGGTTAGGGGAATCTTTAAAAAGAGGAGAAGTAGACAAAGTTGGTAAATTTGGTCTTGGATTTAATTCTGTGTACCATATTACTGACATTCCTATCATTATGAGTCGAGAATTCATGATAATGTTTGATCCAAACATAAACCATATCAGTAAACACATTAAAGACAGATCTAATCCTGGGATCAAAATTAATTGGAGTAAACAACAGAAAAGACTTAGGAAGTTTCCTAATCAGTTCAAACCATTTATAGACGTTTTTGGCTGTCAGTTACCCTTGACTGTAGAAACACCTTACAGCTACAGTGGAACTCTTTTCCGACTGTCCTTTAGAACTCAGCAGGAAGCGAAAGTGAGTGAAGTTAGTAATACCTGTTATAATACAGCAGATATTTACTCTCTTGTGGATGAATTTAGTTTGTGTGGACACAGGCTTATCATTTTCACTCAGAGTGTAAACTCAATGTATTTGAAGTACTTGAAAATTGAGGAAAGCAATCCCAGCTTAGCACAAGATACAATAATAATTAAAAAAAAAATCTGCTCTTCCAAAGCATTGAATGCACCTATCTTAAGTGTTTTAAAAGAAGCTGCTGAGCTTATGAAAACTTGCAGCAGCAGTAATAAAAAGCCTCCTACTGATGCACCAAAGTCATCCTGCATTCTTCAGATCACAGTTGAAGAATTTCACCATGTGTTCAGAAGGATTGCTGATTTACATTCACCTCTTTTTAGAGGTCCAGATGATGACCCAGCTGCTCTCTTTGAAATGGCTAAATCTGGCCAATCAAAAAAGCCAGCAGATGAGTTGTCACAAAAAACAGTAGAGTGCACCACGTGGCTTATATGTACCTGCATGGATACAGGAGAGGCTCTGAAGTTTTCCCTGAATGAAAGTGGAAGAAGACTAGGACTGGTTCCTTGTGGTGCAGTAGGAGTTCTGCTGTCTGAAGTCCAGGACCAGAAGTGGACTGTGAAACCACACATTGGAGAGGTGTTTTGCTATTTGCCTTTACGAATAAAAACAGGATTGCCAGTTCACATCAATGGGTGTTTTGCTGTAACTTCCAATAGAAAAGAAATCTGGAAGACAGATACAAAAGGACGATGGAATACCACCTTCATGAGACACGTTATTGTGAAAGCTTACTTAGAGGCACTCAGTGTCCTACGTGACCTGGCCACCAGCGGGGAGTTAATGGATTATACGTACTATGCAGTGTGGCCTGATCCTGATTTAGTTCATGATGATTTTTCTGTAATTTGTCAAGGATTTTATGAAGATATAGCTCATGGAAAAGGGAAAGAATTGACCAGAGTCTTCTCTGATGGATCTACATGGGTTTCCATGAAGAATGTGAGATTTCTAGATGACTCTATACTTAAAAGAGGAGATGTTGGTCCAGCAGCCTTCAAGATATTTTTAAAATACCTCAAGAAGACTGGGTCAAAAAACCTTTGTGCTGTTGAACTTCCTTCTTCAGTAAAATTAGGGTTTGAAGAAGCTGGCTGCAAACAGATACTGCTTGAGAATACATTTTCAGAGAAACAGTTTTTTTCAGAAGTATTTTTTCCCAATATTCAAGAAATTGAAGCAGAACTCAGAGATCCTTTAATGAATTTTGTTTTAAATGAAAAAATTGAGGAATTCTCAGGAATTCTTCGTGTTACTCCATGTATTCCTTGCTCTTTAGAGGGACATCCTTTGGTTTTACCATCAAGATTAATTCATCCTGAAGGAAGAGTTGCAAAGTTATTTGATACTAAAGATGGACGATTTCCTTATGGCTCTACTCAGGATTATCTTAATCCTATTATTTTGATTAAGCTAGTTCAGTTAGGTATGGCAAAAGATGATATTTTATGGGATGACATGCTGGAACGTACAGAGTCAGTAGCTGAAATCAATAAAAGTGATCATGCTGCTGCTTGTCTAAGAAGTAGTATCCTATTAAGTCTTATTGATGAAAAGCTGAAAATAAGGGATCCTAGAGCAAAGGATTTTGCTGCAAAGTATCAAACAATCCCCTTCCTTCCGTTTCTAACAAAACCAGCAGGTTTTTCTTTGGACTGGAAAGGTAACAGTTTTAAGCCTGAAACCATGTTTGCAGCAACTGACCTTTACACAGCTGAGCATCAAGATATAGTTTGTCTTTTGCAGCCAATTCTAAATGAAAACTCACATTCCTTCAGAGGTTGTGGTTCAGTGCCATTGGCTGTGAAGGAGTTTTTGGGGTTACTAAGGAAGCCAACAGTTGATCTGGTTGTAAACCAATTGAAAGTAGTTGCAAAATCAGTTAATGATGGAGTTACACTATACCAAGAGAATATCACCAATGCTTGCTACAAATATCTTCATGAAGCAATGATGCAAAATGAAATCACTAAGTTATCAATTGTTGAAAAGTTAAAAACCTTTAGCTTCATTCTAGTTGAGAATGCATATGTTGACTCAGAAAAAGTTTCTTTTCATTTGAATTTTGAAGCAGCACCATACCTTTATCAGTTGCCTAATAAATATAAAAATAATTTCCGTGAACTTTTTGAAAGTGTGGGTGTAAGGCAGTCATTTACTGTTGAAGATTTTGCCCTTGTTTTGGAATCCATTGATCAGAAAAGGGGAACAAAGCAAATAACAGAAGAGACTTTTCAGCTTTGCCGGCGAATAATTAGTGAAGGAATATGGAGTGTCATTAGAGAAAAGAAACAAGAATTTTGTGAGAAAAATTATGGCAAAATATTATTGCCAGATACTAATCTTAAACTTCTTCCTGCTAAATCTTTATGCTACAATGATTGTCCCTGGATAAAAGTAAAGGATACCACCGTAAAATACTGTCATGCTGATATACCCAGGGAAGTAGCTGTAAAACTAGGAGCAATACCAAAACGGCATAAAGCCTTAGAAAGATATGCATCCAACATCTGCTTTACAACACTTGGCTCGGAATTTGGACAGAAAGAAAAACTCACTAGCAGAATTAAGAGTATCCTTAATGCCTATCCTTCAGAAAAGGAGATGTTGAAAGAACTTCTTCAAAATGCTGATGATGCAAAGGCCACAGAAATCTGTTTTGTGTTTGATCCTAGACAACATCCAGTAGATAGAATATTTGATGATAAGTGGGCCCCATTGCAGGGGCCAGCACTTTGTGTGTATAACAACCAACCTTTTACAGACGATGATGTCAGAGGAATTCAGAATCTTGGAAAAGGCACCAAAGAAGGAAATCCTTATAAAACTGGACAGTATGGAATAGGATTCAATTCTGTGTATCATATTACAGACTGTCCTTCTTTTATTTCTGGCAATGATATCCTGTGTATTTTTGATCCTCATGCCAGATACGCACCAGGAGCCACATCCATTAGTCCTGGACGTATGTTTAGAGATTTGGATGCAGATTTTAGGACACAGTTCTCAGATGTTCTGGATCTTTATTTGGGAACCCACTTTAAACTGGATAATTGCACAATGTTTAGATTTCCTCTTCGTAATGCAGAAATGGCAAAAATTTCAGAAATTTCTTCAGTTCCATCATCAGACAGAATGGTCCAGAATCTTTTGGACAAATTGCGGTCAGATGGGGCAGAACTTTTAATGTTTCTTAATCACATGGAAAAAATTTCTATTTGTGAAATAGATAAAACTACTGGAGCTCTAAATGTGCTGTATTCCGTAAAGGGCAAAATCACTGATGGAGACAGATTGAAAAGGAAACAATTTCATGCATCTGTAATTGACAGTGTTACTAAAAAGAGGCAGCTCAAAGACATACCAGTTCAACAAATCACCTATACAATGGATACTGAGGACTCTGAAGGAAATCTTACGACATGGCTAATTTGTAATAGATCAGGTTTTTCAAGTATGGAAAAAGTATCTAAGAGCGTTATATCAGCTCACAAGAACCAAGATATTACTCTCTTCCCTCGTGGTGGAGTAGCTGCCTGCATTACTCACAACTATAAAAAACCCCACAGGGCCTTCTGTTTTTTGCCTCTCTCTTTAGAGACGGGATTACCATTTCATATGAATGGCCACTTTGCTCTAGATTCAGCCAGAAGAAATCTGTGGCGTGATGATAATGGAGTTGGTGTTCGAAGTGACTGGAATAACAGCTTAATGACAGCATTAATAGCTCCAGCATATGTGGAATTACTAATCCAGTTAAAAAAGCGCTATTTCCCTGGTTCTGATCCAACATTATCAGTTTTACAGAACACGCCTATTCATGTTGTAAAGGACACTTTAAAGAAGTTTTTATCATTTTTCCCAGTTAACAGGCTTGATCTACAACCCGATTTATATTGTCTAGTGAAAGCACTTTATAGTTGCATTCATGAAGATATGAAACGTCTTTTACCTGTTGTACGGGCTCCAAATATTGATGGCTCTGATTTGCATTCTGCGGTTATCATTACTTGGATTAATATGTCTACTTCAAATAAAACTAGACCATTTTTTGACAATTTACTGCAGGATGAATTACAGCACCTTAAAAATGCAGATTATAATATCACAACACGGAAAACGGTAGCAGAGAATGTCTATAGACTGAAGCACCTACTTTTAGAAATTGGTTTCAACTTGGTTTACAACTGTGATGAA
The DNA here is from genome assembly GCF_027574615.1 of Eptesicus fuscus. Classification (NCBI taxonomy): domain Eukaryota; kingdom Metazoa; phylum Chordata; class Mammalia; order Chiroptera; family Vespertilionidae; genus Eptesicus; species Eptesicus fuscus. The sequence continues at coordinate 7,595,503 of NC_072480.1, read as the reverse complement.
ACAGCTAATCTGTTCCACTGTCTTGTAGATGCAGATATTCCTGTTAGTTATGTAACTCCTGCTGATGTTAGGTCTTTCTTAATGACATTTTCCTCTCCTGATACTAATTGCCATATTGGGAAGCTGCCTTGTCGACTCCAGCAGACTAACCTAAAACTTTTTCATAGTTTAAAACTTTTAGTTGATTATTGTTTTAAGGATGCAGAAGAAAATGAGATGGAAGTGGAGGGACTTCCCCTTCTCATTACACTGGACAGTGTTTTGCAAACTTTTGATGCAAAACGACCCAAGTTTCTAACAACATACCATGAATTGATTCCATCACGCAAAGATTTGTTCATGAATACATTATATTTGAAATACGGTAATATTTTATTGAACTGTAAAGTTGCAAAAGTGTTTGACATTTCCAGCTTTGCTGATTTGTTGTCCTCTGTATTGCCTCGTGAATATAAGACCAAAACTTGTACGAAGTGGAAAGATAATTTTGCAAGCGAGTCCTGGCTTAAGAATGCATGGCATTTTATCAGTGAATCTGTAAATGTGAAAGAAGAACAAGAAGAAACAAAACCAACATTTGACATTGTTGTTGATATCCTAAAAGACTGGGCATTGCTTCCAGGAACAAAGTTTACTGTATCAGCCAATCAGCTTGTAGTTCCTGAAGGGGATGTTCTGCTTCCTCTAAGCCTCATGCACATTGCAGTTTTTCCAAATGCCCAAAGTGATAAAGTCTTCCATGCTCTCATGAAAGCTGGCTGTATTCAGCTTGCCTTGAACAAAATATGTTCAAAAGATAGTGCATTTGTTCCTCTGTTGTCATGTCACACAGCAAACATAGAGAGCCCCACAAGCATTTTGAGGGCTGTACATTATATGGTTCAAACTTCAACATTTAGAGCTGAAAAATTAGTAGAAAATGACTTTGAAGCACTTTTGATGTATTTCAACTGCAATTTGAGTCACTTGATGTCCCAAGATGACATAAAAATTTTAAAGTCACTTCCATGCTACAAATCCATCAGTGGTCGCTACATGAGCATTGCAAAATTTGGAACATGCTATGTACTTACAAAAAGTATTCCTTCAGCTGAAGTGGAAAAGTGGACACAATCATCACCATCTGCATTTCTTGAAGAAAAAATACACTTAAAAGAACTATATGAGGTGCTTGGTTGTGTACCTGTGGATGATCTAGAGGTCTATTTGAAACACCTCTTACCAAGAATTGAAAATCTCTCATATGATGCAAAATTAGAACATTTGATCTATCTTAAGAATAGATTATCAAATATTGAGGAATTGTCAGAGATCAAAGAACAGCTTTTCGAAAAACTGGAAAGTTTATTGATAATCTATGATGCTAACAGTCGACTAAAGCAAGCAAAGCATTTCTATGATAGAACTGTGAGGGTTTTTGAAGTTATGCTTCCCGAAAATTTGTTTATTCCTAAGGACTTCTTTAAAAAATTGGAACAACTTATAAAACCCAAAAATCAAGTTGCATTTATGACCTCCTGGGTGGAATTCTTAAGAAACATTGGACTAAAATACATGCTTTCTCAGCAGCAGTTGTTACAGTTTGCTAAGGAAATCTCTGTGAGAGCTAATACAGAAAACTGGTCTAAAGAAACTTTGCAAAATACAGTTGATATACTTCTCCATCATATATTCCAAGAACGAATGGACTTGTTATCTGGAAATTTTTTGAAAGAACTGTCTTTAATACCATTCTTATGTCCCGAGCGGGCCCCTGCTGAATTCATTAGATTTCATCCTCAGTATCAAGAGGTAAATGGAACACTTCCTCTTATAAAGTTCAGTGGAGCACAAGTGAATCCAAAATTCAAGCAATGTGATGTACTTCAGTTGTTATGGACATCCTGCCCTATTCTTCCAGAGAAAGCCACGCCTTTGAGTATCAAAGAACAAGAAGGTAGTGACCTTGGTCCTCAAGAACAGCTTGAACAAGTCTTGAGTATGCTTAATGTTAACCTGGACCCCCCTCTTGATAAGGTCATTAATAACTGCAGAAACATATGCAACATTACAACTTTGGATGAAGAAATGGTTAAAACGAGAGCAAAGGTCTTAAGGAGCATATATGAATTTCTCAGTACAGAAAAAAGGGAGTTTCGTTTTCAGCTGCGGGGGGTTGCTTTTGTGATGGTGGAAGATGGTTGGAAACTTCTGAAGCCTGAAGAGGTGGTGATAAATCTAGAATATGAATCCGATTTTAAACCTTATTTGTACAAACTTCCTTTAGAACTTGGTACCTTTCATCAGTTGTTCAAACATTTAGGTACTGAAGATATTATTTCAACTAAGCAATATGTTGAAGTGTTGAGCCGCATATTCAAAAGTTCTGAAGGAAAACAATTAGATCCTAATGAAATGCGTACAGTTAAAAGAGTAGTTTCTGGCTTGTTCAAGAGTTTACAAAATGATTCAGTAAAGGTGAGGAGTGATCTTGAGAATGTACGCGACCTTGCACTTTACCTTCCAAGCCAGGATGGTAGATTGGTCAAGTCCAGCATCTTAGTGTTTGATGATGCACCACATTACAAAAGTAGAATCCAGGGGAATATTGGTGTGCAAATGTTGGTTGATCTTAGCCAGTGCTACTTAGGGAAAGACCATGGATTTCATACTAAGTTGATAATGCTTTTTCCTCAAAAACTCAGACCTCGTTTATTGAGCAGTATTCTTGAAGAGCAGCTGGATGAGGAGACCCCCAAAGTTTGTCAGTTTGGAGCCTTGTGTTCTCTTCAGGGAAGACTGCAGTTACTCTTGTCTTCTGAACAATTCATTACAGGACTAATTAGAATTATGAAGCATGAAAATGATAATGCTTTCCTGGCCAATGAAGAAAAAGCCATAAGACTTTGCAAAGCTCTAAGAGAAGGATTGAAAGTGTCCTGTTTTGAAAAGCTTCAAACAACATTAAGAGTTAAAGGTTTTAATCCTATTCCCCACAGTAAAAGTGAAACTTTTGCTTTTTTGAAGAGATTTGGTAATGCTGTCATCCTGCTCTACATACAACATTCAGACAGTAAAGACATTAATTTCCTGTTAGCATTAGCAATGACGCTTAAATCAGCCACTGACAATTTGATTTCTGACACTTCATATTTAATTGCTATGTTAGGATGCAATGATATTTACAGAATCAGTGAGAAACTTGACAGTTTAGGAGTAAAATATGACTCTTCAGAACCATCAAAACTTGAGCTTCCAATGCCGGGCACTCCAATACCTGCTGAAATTCATTATACTTTGCTTATGGATCCAATGAATGTTTTCTACCCAGGAGAATATGTTGGGTACCTTGTTGATGCTGAAGGTGGTGATATCTATGGATCATACCAGCCAACATACACATATGCAATTATTGTGCAAGAAGTTGAAAGAGAAGATGCTGACAATTCTAGTTTTCTAGGAAAGATCTACCAGATTGATATTGGTTATAGTGAATATAAAATAGTTAGCTCTCTTGATCTGTATAAGTTTTCAAGGCCTGAGGAAAGCTCTCAAAGCAGAGACAGTGCCCCTTCTACACCAACCAGCCCTACAGAGTTCCTAGCACCTGGTGTGCGAAACATTCCTCCTCTTTTCTCTGGTAAAGAAAGCCATAAGACCTCATCTTCAAAACACCATTCCCCCAAAAAGCTTAAGGTGAATTCTTTACCAGAGATTTTAAAAGAAGTGACAACAGTGGTGGAGCAAGCTTGGAAGCTTCCAGAATCTGAAAGAAAAAAGATTATTAGACGGTTATATTTGAAATGGCATCCTGACAAAAATCCAGAGAATCATGACATTGCTAATGAAGTTTTTAAACATTTGCAGAATGAAATCAACAGATTAGAGAAACAGGCTTTTGTAGATCAAAATGCAGACAGAGCCTCAAGGCGGACATTTTCAACCTCAGCAGCCCGATTTCAGTCAGACAAGTACTCATTTCAAAGATTTTATACTTCATGGAATCAAGAAGCAACAAGCCATAAATCTGAAAGGCAACAACAAAATAAAGAAAAATGCCCACCCTCAGCTGGACAGACTTACTCTCAACGGTTCTTTGTTCCTCCCACTTTCAAGTCAGTTGGTAACCCAGTTGAAGCACGTAGGTGGTTGAGACAAGCCAGAGCAAATTTTTCAGCTGCCAGGAATGACCTTCATAAAAATGCCAATGAATGGGTATGCTTTAAATGTTACCTTTCTACCAAATTAGCTTTGATTGCTGCTGACTATGCTGTGAGGGGAAAGTCTGATAAAGATGTAAAGCCAACTGCACTTGCACAAAAAATAGAGGAATATAGTCAGCAACTTGAAGGACTGACAAATGATGTCCACACGTTGGAAGCTTACGGTGTAGACAGTTTAAAAACAAGATATCCTGACTTGCTTCCTTTCCCACAGATTCCAAATGACAGGTTCACTTCTGAGGTTGCTATGAGGGTAATGGAATGTACTGCCTGTATCATAATAAAACTTGAAAATTTTATACAACAAAAAGTGTGAAAGTATTTAAAAAGAAAAAAAGTAGAGCTACATCTTGAATGAATTGCTGTCCTTCCTGACTTCATTACCTTATTTAGGAATTGTAGATTGTTTGAGAAGAATTTTGGAGTTCTTATGAATATCAATATCAATAGAAGATTTTGACGGAATCCAAAAGAAAATTATTTTTAAGATGATGGTGAACCGAAAAATTGCTAGATGTATTTGAATGGCTAGGATGGCACCGTATTGAACTGCACTTTATATCATCAAAGCTTAGCAGTTTGTTAGAAAAGAATATGTCTGTTTAGGATGAATTTTATGTTTTTAACATGATACTTTTGAAGGGGCTAATGAAACACTGGAATATCATTGCTTTAAACAAAAAAGGGGAATGAAGTCTTGGAATTTTATCCTTTATTTAAATGGATCCTCTTGGATGTGCTGTTTTCTTATCAGCTGGATCTGATTATGAATTTGTTGCAATTTTACGTCCTAAATGCTCAGTATATTTAAAAAACGGTACCATATTTTAATCCTGAATATTACTTGATTTAGAATAGGCAGATAGTACTTCTAGGGTGCACTGAGTGCACATTGCATCTGTATTCTAAAAGTTTTTTACACCTTATGTTTACAGGTTTCCTCTCTCATGAAGGTAGCATATGGAAAACTCAAAATTGTGGCAGTTCTTATCACCAGATGTTATTATATTGCTTCCAAGAACTGCTTACCAAAATAACATTTATCAACTGATAGAACATTTGCTTTAAGTTTGTACGTATTTTCCACAAATGTCATAATTTATATAGTGTGGTTGAGCAGGATGCAATCTTTTGTTGTCTAAAGGTGCTGCAGTTAAAAATATTATGTCTTTCAACATGGCACTTGGTGGAGCCTTTTGGATTTTACTTTGGAAAACATTGAAAAAAATGTATTGTGATAATATCCAGTAGTTTATAAAAGAGTAATTATCAGCTTGTATTTTCCCTATGAGTGATTCTAAACTGACAGCTAAATTATGTTTGAATGTCCTACCATAGGTATTTACTTAACATATTTCTTTTGAAGAATGTAAAAGAAAGGTAATAATTAGTTTAAATATGTGTGCTGGCTATAAATGATGCTAAATATAATATTTTGTGCAATTAAGGACTTATGGAACATTAAAACTTTTTTACTTTTATTGGTAATAAGGAATGCACCACAATGATTCTATTGTTTCTGGATGTGAAGCCCTGTAATTATTTCTGCTGTTATATTAAGTGCCATAATTTTAATAAAGCAAATGTACATATGAAATCATTGTAACTGGTATTTTCTGAGAAATAGTTCATTGAAAATCAAACTTAATATCTCCCTATATTAAGTTTTGATATGTGCATTATGTATATAAGTTTATAGGGAATATTACAATTAAGTTTCCCTATATTTTTATACTGGAATTTTAGTAGGTTTTTTTTGTATGATTGAATATAAAATACTAGGTTTATTAGGTTCTTATTGAGTAAAAAATTTATTTTACTTTACATTTTAGGAAATAAGATTAGTTGATATATATGGTATATTCAGGTGGGGCAAAAGTAGGTTTACAGTTGTGAATATGTGAAAGTTTATTCTGTATTATTATTTATTAATTGTATTATTTTCCATAAAAACAACTATAAACCTACTTTTGCCCCACCTGTATATTTATGGATTTGAAAATAGATACTTTAAATATGGTTCTTTTGTAGATAGTGGCTGAATTGATATTTTCCTTGTCTCAGGAGAGGGCTTCATGTTTGGGGCTTATTCACACTTGAGCCCTAACAGGTAGGAAATGTTCCTCTTTATATCTGAGATGCAAGTCTTCAAACTTAGGCAGAGCAGTGCTGCGAGTTCTGTCTTCTAGGACTACCCAAAATCTGGATCTTCAGCTTTCTGGGCATTTTTAAAGAAGTACTTTCTACTTTGGAATTCAGTTTCAGCACTTAGAATGTATGTTATTGCTTTAGGGTATTAAAACTTAACACAGGAAACCTTGTCTGGCCTTTATGATAGTTGATCCAGTTGGAGTTTTTGGGGATTCTTTTTTTAGACTTCCTTTTTTTAAAAAATATTTTTTATTGTTGATAGTATTACAGATATCTGCCATTCTACACCCGCCCTTCACCCCCCTCCCAGCCCCTACCCACCCCTCAGTGTCTTCACTAACCTATTGCCCGTGTCCATGTAGACTTTCTTTTTTAAAAAGTTACAGGTTCAGCCCTAGCCTGTGTGGCACAGTTGGTTGGGTGTCCTGTGCACCAAACGGTTGCCCGTTTGATTCCTAGTCAGCACACATGCCCAAGTTGTGGGCTCAATCACTGGTAGAGGGCATGTAGGAGGCAGCTGAAAGATGTTTTGCTCTCACATCTGTGTTTCTCCTCCTCTCCTCTCTAAAAATCAATTTAAAAAATTGAAATAAAGTTACAGGTTCACAAACCTTTGTATGAAACCCTTGGATTGGGTTTTAGGAAGTTTTTAATGAAGCATTCTAATCAGGGTTGATGTTTTTGCAGTGAAATCTATGAATATTCACACCGAATTGAATACATAGATCGGATAAATAGCCTCATCTAAATTTAGGTCAGGTTTTGCTACTGACATTTGGGAAATTTTCATTTTGGGGAGCATTTTAGAATTTGAAATTCAAGGCAAGAAATTTTGGGCCTGAACTAATTATCTTATGCTTTTTCTTTCTTTTCCCCTGTTACGCTTTTTATATTAAAGGAAAAATGGAAACTCAACCTAGTAGAGTAGCTGCTCCTGAGTAGCATGCAGTCTAGAACGGTTGGAACAGGCTTCTGCACTTGAGCAGGTTCTGCCAGGTTAGAGAGGGATGAAAGTTTCCTGGGCAGAAAGGCTGAATTGTTCATAGCCTCCATGAGAAAACTAGTGAACACCTGCACAGTCCAATTAGTTTAAACACCAAGCTGGAGGGGGAGTGCGGCGTGCTGAGAGCCCAGGAATGATGTTGGTAAAATGTTCAAATTGTTTTTAATAAAATAAAGTTGTTTCCAGGTCTGATTGGGGATGGATGGGATTTTCTTCTATCTGTGCAAGTTTGCTGTACTGTTTTTTTTAGATGTCAAGAATTTGTAATGCTGGTAGAAAATAAGAAATAGAAAAGATTTTAATCAGTCATGTATTAATCAGGGTTTACAATTAATTGATACTAAATATTATTTCACAAACCAAGAGTCTGATTTTATAAAGTTACTAGAGGCCCAGTGCATAAAATTCATGCATGGGTAGGGTCCCTAGGCCTGGCCGGCGATCAGGGCCGATCGGGGCCTTCAGGCTGCTGGCTGGGGCCTTCCTTCCAGCTGCCGCCCTGGGCCTCCCTTCATTCCACACCACCCCCTGGTGGTCAGCACATATCATAGCGAGCAAGCGGTCTCCCGGTCGAACTCCCGTGGGGACAATTTACATATTAGGCTTTTATATATATAGATATCTAGTCTTTTATCTATTGTGTAGATGTAAGTACACAGGATGGACAGTTATGAGTCCTACCATCTATTAGCTGTTTAATCATGGTGGATGACAAAACACATTTGGACTTTAGTTCTTTCACTGGTCAAAGGAGTATTATCCCATCTACACATTTATGTAGATTGGTATTTTGGATGGAATGAAACAACATATCAAAGTTTTTCCATGTGAAAACAGCTGTTCAAATGTAGGGTCATAGTTTAATTTCCAGTAAATATTGTATGACCTTGTGACTTGTTCTACATGAACCATTTTTATCACCAGTAACTTGGGGAAAATAATATATACCTCAAAGAGTTGTGAGGATTAAAGAAAGTAAGATGCTCAAACTGTGAAGTTTGGGGGGAAATGTAGGTTTCTTTTTATTGCTCATTGACTATAAAGAAAGCATGATTAATTTTGTATGATTTATTCCTTTGACTACATATTGAAAATAAGATCAACCTTAAAGTCCATTTAAAATATGAACATTTTCTTGTGAAATGTGGCATACTTTGCATTAAAATAAAGAGAGACTCACAGGTTTGAGTGATATAATGAAAACACATCATAGAACTTTGGGTCGTCTTAATATTGACTAATGCTACTTTTAAGGGGAGTTAGGTAGCCACAATTGAACATCATAAATTAATTCCACACAGCAATTCACTATTTTATTGTAGATTGACATGTACAAGAAAGGAAAAGAAAATTCACAAGATTCTGATAAAATCAACCTAGTAGAATAAACATTCTTTTGTTATTTCTTTGGCTTTTGCATCTACCACCCACACAACATTCATCTGAACCCTTTCATTGGCACAGCTTTCCGAGTTCTTTTTGAAAGTGTGTCCTACTTCCATCCACCACCTCAGTTTTCCAGGGTGTCAAGTTGCTCTAAGTGTGAAGGCTTGAAGTCTCTAAAGTTCACTGAAACAAGGCAGATTCTCCATGGAAGATGTGGGTGGTTTAGGGACAGATGTGACTGTTTTCGTGGCACGTGGTACTTGTACCAGCCACAGACAGGTAAAGCTTCCCATCTGGACACGCACAGATTTCATAGAGTCTTTGTGAGCTGCCAGCAGGACCCTGAGTCCCCTGATCCAACTTGGGTAAACATACAGTTTCAGTGTCAAGCACAAGCTGTTTGGGAGAAGATGAGAGATTAATTGGTAAAGGAGGAAAGAACATGATAAGCATAAAATTCATATTCTCAAAATGTTCTAAACATTAGTTTTTCTCAGCATAGAAAATGAAATAAGCACCTGCTTTTACTTGTTATAATTATCTGAATCTTTTATAGCCTATTTCTATTTTACATTCAGGCAAAGTATTAATAATTTCTTCTCCAATTTGGAGTGAAGTCATTTTTACTTTTACCCATTGTACCAGTTGAGCTAGGAAAATTTATAATGCTACACTCACAAAAATGCCTTTCAGAATTACCTGACAAAAGCAAAAATAGAATTCTTTTGCTGATTCACATTTATCTTGTGATCCACTTGGACATCTCCTCCCTATTAGGATAAATTGCAAGCCACAGAAATAGATTAATCTAAATAATTTTTACCTGTGAATGTTGGAATTTCTCCTGATTTTATTTTCTGTGAAAGGCAATTACATTTATCCTATTAGCTATCAACCATTTCCCTAACTTTAAACATATTTGAAACTCCTGCCTTCTATTAGATGCAGAAAAGCAGTAGATAGTGATAAAAGCCAACTAAAATAAAAGCTACTGAATTTTGTGTTCCTATTATAGTTAAACTGAAATGCAAACAAATGGCCATTGGTTGAGATTTGGAAATTTTTTTGATAACTGAAGGCAATAAGAATTGTCGCACTGAGCTGCAAACCATACCTATCCTAGGGTGCTCACTTCTTAGAAGGAATTAAAGCATGTTGTGGTTAGGCATAATAATCTTTTTTGCCAACAAAGTTAGATCCTTTATTTTATGTGGCTCTCATCCTTAAACTCCAGTCTTTTAATAAATTGATGTTTGCAGGTGTCCTCCCTCGTGGGACACTGACCGCTGCCATGTGGGCATTACAGGAAAAGCTTTACCCTTATGGTGTGGGACTCCTAGAATAAAAGGAATAAAATGGGTATTTTTTAAAAGCAGAACCTATTTAAGAGGTTATTGCCCAATGCTTTGGGTTCTGTGGGTACTTGCTTTTTCCCATGTGTGTTTGATTTTTTTCTAGTTTGTCTGCCTTTCCTCTCTCTTTTTTTTTTTTTTATGGATAATTGGTTAATTTTTTTCTAATTATTTTTTTTCCAGCAAACTCTAGTCACTGATAGTTCATGTACCGCTTCATTGCATATCTTCTTATGCTTTTGAGGGACAGTATTTTGTGGGAGGCCACACATTGCTTCACTCTTAACTGGCCCCCAGTAATAAGGGAAAGGAACTTTAATTATGAGTCAGACTGCTAAAATTGACACATAATTCATGGGGGAAAAAGTCATGTTATTTAAAAATTACAGTCCATATAAATTTTTTCAAGTTAATGCATTTTAAGAATGTAGTGACATTATGAATTAGTAATAAGATTCCAAATGTCTTGATTTCCATTTTTGCATTTATCTGTTAATGGCATCATAACTTTTTAAGTTAAAACTTGCAGGAGCTTTGCCAGACGACTTTTAAATTCCATTCACTGCCTGTCAGCCGGGTCCTGTCTACATTAATGAGCTGGCCTCCCTTTGTTGCCTCAAGTACACCTTCTTCTTAATATTAAATTACATAATTTCAAAATGTTGCCACCCATATTACCATATTGGTGTCTTATAACCCTATGACATAGTTAAGCAAATATTATTTCCCCTACTTGACAAATGAGAACAGAGGGCCCAGTGAGGCCTGTTATCTTTCCTGAATTCAAATAGGTAATCTGAATTGACCTAGCACTAGAACAATCCACGTTGAATAGCATGTGCTCCATTGCCTTGCTATAACTGTGGCCTCTATCAGTAATGTTTTATTTCTGGGCTTGAAGTTTCAGATTTTATCCTTATTGTAACTGACTTTTAAAGATCGTATTTTCATTTAAAAATAATTTGTCCATGGAGGAGAAACCAAGATGGCGGCATAAGGTAAACACCTAACTGTTGCCTACCACAACAATTTTGAAACTACAACTGGAAAACAGAGCGCACACCATCCAGAACCACCGGAAAGCTGGCAGAGTGGAAAACCTACAACTAGAGAAAAACAGAGAGGGGGACGCTGAGCCTCAGGAGCTGTGGAGGTGCGGAGATCCGTGAGCGCGGAAAGGGCGGGCGGCTGAATACGCGGCAGGCTTGCTCGCAGCGTGCGGAGAGGGAGGGCAGCAGACGCTGCGTGGCTAGCTTTCTCGTTTGGGAGAAAAGCAGGGCCACCCGACTGCACTGAGGTCCAGCTGCGGTCGGGGAGAAACTGGGCTGTTTGGCAGCGGACGAGGCTTGAGAGCGGCCTTATCTCAGAGGCGCGCAGCCATTAATTCGGGCACGGAGGAACCAGCCCTCTTAGGGCGGTGTGGACTGAAACCAAGTTTGTCTGCGCCATTCTGAGACTCCGCCCCATCCAAGCTGAGCACAGCCCTCCCAGTGACTGGATTTCTCACTCGGGAGAAAAACAAAGCCCCAGCTGGGAAGAAACTGGTCTGTTAGGCAGCGGGAGAGGCTCGAAAGCTGCCTTCTCTCAGAGGCACGCAGCCATTAATTCGGGCACGGAGAAACCGCCCCTCTTAGGACGGAGCAGACGGGAAACCAAAGCTTGTCTACACCACCCTGAGACTCCGCCCCAACCAAGCTGAGCACAGAAGCTCTCCCAGCGGAGACACTGCTGATCCTCACAGCCAATTGGCTTGGAGATCAATTCCCGCCAGTGATACCAACAATCCCAACCACTCTGAACTCCAGTTTCTGGGGACACGCGGGGGACCCAGACGCCTACGGGAGGGACTCTCGGCCGGTCGGAGAGTGAGAGTGACTTTTCTGTCGGTGTGGACGACACCAGATTTCAACCACTCTCATAAGGGACACATTCAAGAGGCAGACTCAGTGAGCACCAAAGCCCTACTATGTCTCCAGCACAGCAATTCTTCCATTATAGATACAGCAGGCCCTCACAGCCAGTTGGACCGGAGGTCAATTCCTCCCAGTGTACCAACAGCAATCAGGGCTTTTAACTACACCAAGACTTTCCACTCAGCCCACAAAGGGGAGTACCAAGAGCGACCACCTAGGGTGATTGGGGAAGCTGAGCTACCGGCCCCTATAGGTCACCGACCACACAAAGCCACTCCATCAACACAGGGAGGCAGCCAAAATGTGGAGACATCGAAGTATGTCACAAGTAGGAGAAATAGATGAAAGCAAACTAATGGATGACACAGTGTTCAGAACCATAGTTATAAGGTTACTCAAGAATCTTCTAAAAACCCCTGAGAAACTTGAAGAGACCTTCAAGGACCTTAATGAGAATACCAAACAAATGGAAAAGGACCAGTCAGAAATTATGCATACACTGTCTGAAATAAAGAATATACAGAGTAGACCACCGCACCCGAAGAATCAAACCAAAGATCTGGAATATGAGGAAGAAAAAACACCCAACCAGAGAGGCAGAAAGAAAGAAGAATCCAAAAGTGTGAGGATAGCATAAGGAGCCTCCAGGATGGCTTTAAGCGTACCAATATCCAAATTTTTGGGGTGCCAGAAGAGAGAGAGCAAGATACTGAAAACCTATTTGAAGAAATAATGACAGAAAACTTCCCCCACCTGGTGAAAGAAATGGACTTACAAGTTCAGGAAGCGCACAGAACTCCAAACAAGAGGAATCCAAAGAGGACCACACCAAGACACATCATAATTAAAATGCCAAGGGCAAAAGACAAAGAGAGAATCTTACAAGCAGCAAGAGAAAAACAGTTAATTACCTACAAGGGAGCACCCATATGACTGTCAGCTGATTTCTCAACAGAAACTATGCAGGCCAGACGGGAATGGCAAGAAATATTCAAAGTGATGAAGAGCAAGAACCTACAACCAAGACTACTCTACCCAGCAAAGTTATCATTCAGAATTGAAGGGCAGATAAAGAGCTTCACAGATAAGAAAAAGCTAAAGGAGTTCATCACCACCAAACCAGCATTATATGAAATGCTGAAAGGTATTCTTTAAAAAGAGGAAAAAGAAGAAAAAAGTAAAGATAAAAATTATGAACAACAAATATCTATCAACAAGTGATTCTAAAAATCAAGTGAATTAAAAATCTGAGGAACAGAATAAACTAGTGAACATAATAGAATCAGAGGCATAGAATGGGAGTGGATTGATAATTCTCAGGGGGAAAGGGGTGTCTGTGTGGGGGGTATGGGAAGAGACTGGACAAAAATCATACACCTATGGATAAGGACAACGGGGGGAGGGAACTGGGTAATGGGGAGATATGGGGGGGAAAAAAGGAGAAACAATTGTAATAATCTGAACAATAAAGATTTATTTAAAAAAATAAAATAAAAATAAAATAAAAATAATTTGTCATAAGGAAGCCCAGTGCTGTAAGCGGTAACAGATAACGGTTGTCACTTTCAGGTACCTTCCAGTGACCATATTGAGAGTAGTTGAATCACTAGGAAATGGAAAAGTTGATATTCTCTGTAAACTCTGAAAGTCTGTAGTATTTTTTCAAAGCTGAAAATAACAAGAGACTAGGTGGCACAAATACCAGACAAAGAAAGCTGTCTGAATCCAATATGGAATTATTTTAAACTTTCTTGGACCTTCTTTCAATGCTAAATTAACATTTGCCTTTGTTTCACATTTTTTACTCTATGCTTTTCGAAACATTTCTTTACAAACTACCATAAATTTAATATACTGATACCTTATGGACATGAGTATTGTCAAGACATGCAGTAGGAGCTTGATCAATTGAACTCACCATTCCATCATTACTATGAAAAATGATGTCCATTTGAGAAAGGGCCTTGATTTTCCCAGCATGAGCTTTAATATGAACACCCTTTGGGGCATTCATGCTTAGACTTCGTGTGGGAGATTCTAATCTGAAATGAGAGAAATAAATCAAGAAAAAATAGTATTTAAAAAAGCCACTCCAAGAATGCCTCAATGAACAGCTTAGCACAGAAGATACAATCAATAAGATATATAGTATCTTCACATCATTCTTGAATGCTAATAAAATGTACATTATTCATATAAAAATCCAGAAATAGCATGTAGTAAAGAAATTCACTTCCTATCAGTGAGAGTCTATTGAAATAGTATCCTCTGGTTTCTTCTCATACATTTCTAGTCCACTCTGCCATCCCTCTTCCAAGCCCAAAGTGAGTGACTGCACACAAACTTTGTGTGTTGGCCCTTTAAGAAGGTACCTGCATTTCCAGCCATCTCTCCCTGGCAAACAGAAACCCTGATGCTTTTCACATCCAAATTTTATGTGGGCACCTTTCTCTGCTGAAGGGCCCAGCTCGGGGATTAGACCCCAGAGTTCTCAGTGGCAACTCCCCACAGCTGAGATCTCTCTCAGAAATTTCAGCTGCTGTCTGTGGGAGCCTGGCCAGCCCTTTCATGACTCCCCCCTTCCTACCAGTCTCTATAAGTTCTCCACTTTCTGTCCTTGGTTATCAGGATTGTCAGAATCATTGTTCTATTCTAGGAAAGTAAAATTGTTGTTCTTTCCTAACTATAATAATTCTGTAAGTTGAACTTATGATCCTTTATCAAAATTAATGAAATTGTTATAATTTAATTATAGTCACAATTTATTTTATGTTGTAAATATTCTCTACATGGGCAAGATAACTCCCATTTGCTTTTGATTAACATTTAACTATACATTAAAGATAAGAGCAATGCTGAATTTCCTAACTCATTACATTTAGTGTTAATATTTACTTGGGATATATATATATATATATATATATATATATATATATATATATATATGCCTAAGCGACCGTTACAACAGAATGAACAGAATGACCAGAATGACCAAAATGACCAAAACAACCGGTCACTATGATGCGCACTGACCACCAGGGGGCAGACACTCAATGGAGGATCTGCCCCTAGCCCACAGGCCCCGATTGCCGATGGGGCCTGCTGGCTACCCTCCTGGTCCCTCCCCTTGGCCAGCAGGCCCCAATTGCCTGATCGGGGCTGGGCCCCTGGTCTGGGCTGGGGAACTGGGGGTGGGTGGCGGAGGATTCAGCCCCTTTCCCAGGGGGGCCAAGGGCCGGATCCCTCCATGGGGCCGGCGGCCAACCTCCTGGATCCCTCCCCATGTCCCTCCCCCAGCCGGCAGCCCCTGATCAGCCCGTCACCTGCCCACTGCAGTGGTGGTTGGCCCCTCACCCCAACCAGCAGGCCCCAATTGCCCAATTGGGGCTTGCCAGCCAACCTCCCGGTCCCTCCCCAGCCCACAGGTCCCAATGTGGATGGGGAACCAGGGGTGGGTGGTGGTGCACAGGCAGCGAGGGAAGGAGGAGGCAGGGGGGTGGGAAACTGCACAGTGGCAGTGTGTAGGCGGCGAGGGAAGGAGGAGGTGGGGAGGGGGAGGCAGGGAGGCAGAAAACCTGATTGGCCCTGATTGCCTTCCAGGCCTAGGGACCCCACCCATGCACGAATTTTGTGCACCGGGCCTCTAGTAATGATGTAAAAATGATTTTTGTGCTTGACTTTTAGTTTACAAAATGCTTTCAAATTAACAGCTTATTAAATCTTTCCAAGAGATCTCTGAGATGTATAATACTATCAACATTTTATACATGAGAAAAAATAGTCTCAACAATTTAGCTTGGCCAAGGTCACCAGGTTTGTCTGTGTAAAGCTGGAATTTCTGCTCTACTTTATTTCTCTTATTGTACATAATATCATAGAATATGTTAGTTGTTTTGCATACATTTCAAGTTCAAATTCTAAACATGATTTTAAGGAATATCTTAGGCTTTAAGACTTGTTTTAAAAAATATTATTTGATTTTGTATAAAATACAAATATACTATTGGAATAAATATTTATAGCAATAAACCAGTAAATTCAGTAGCCTATGTATAAAGTGAAATACATTGAGGCACATCTATATATATAAAGAGCCAGGGGCCATCACATCCAAAACAACCGAACGGACAACCGAACAGGCTGAGTGGGGCGGCAAGGCCAGCGGGGGGGTTAGTGAGGGATGACCAAACAACCAATCAGCAGGCTGCGTGGGGTGACCAGGCTGGCAGAGGGGGGCAGTGAGGGGCGACCAGGCTGGCAGGGGGGGGCAGTGAGGGGTGACTAAGCTGGCAGAGGGGGGCAGTGAGGGGCAACCAGGCCAGAAGGGGAGGCACTTGGGTACAACAAGGCTGGTGTGGGGGGATGTGAGGGATGACCAAGCCAGCAGGGGGGGCAGTTGGGGGTGACCAGGCCAGCAGGGGGGACAGTCGGTGGTGACCAGGCTGGCAGGGGGGCAGTTGGGGGCAACTAGGCCAGAAGGGGGCCAGTGAGGGGTGACCAGGCCAGCAGGGGGGCAGTTGGGGGCAACCAGGCTGGCGGGGGGAGCAGTTAGGGGCGACCAGGCCAGCGGCAGGGAGAGGAGGGTAGTTGGGGGTGACCAGGTTGGGGGGGGGGCAGTTGGGGGCGATCAGGTTGGCAGGCAGAAGCAATTAGGGGTGATCAGGCAGGCAGGCAGGTGAGCAGTTAGGAGCCAGCGGTCCTGGATTGTGAAAGGGATGTCTGACTGCCGGTTTAGGCCCAATCCCCAGGATCTGGCCTAAACCGGCAGTCAGACATCCCCTATGGGGTCCCAGATTGGAGAGGGTGCAGGCTGGGCTAAAGAGACCCCCCACCCCTTGCACAAATTTTGTGCACCGGGCCTCTAGTATAAAGAATAAATGTCTAGGTGAAGTAGGTGATTTTATGTAAAAATATAGCAAAGTTTGAGAGCATTATGCTAAGTGTTATGAGACAGTTACAAAAAGACACATACTCTATGATTTCACTTATATGAGGTACCTAGAATAGTCACTTTCATAAAGACAGAACATAGAATGGTGTTTGTCAGGGGCTGGGGGAGGAAAATGATAAACTTTTTAATGGGCCCTGGCTGGGCAGCTCAGTTGGTTAGAGCATCATCCTGATACACCAAGGTTCCATGGTTGTGGGTTCGATCCCCAGTTGGGGCACATACAAGAATCAAGCAATGAATGCATAAATAAGTGGAACAACAAATCTCTCTCTCTCTCTCTCTTTCAAATCAAGAAATAAAAAAAGAAGTTGTTTAATGGAGACAATTTAAGTTTTTACAAAATGAAAAGTTCTAGAGATGGATGGTGATGATGGTTGCACAGCAATGTGAATGTTCTTAATACTTCTAAACTGTACACTTAAAGGTATTTAAGTTGGTAAATTTTATGTTATATGTATTTTACCACACTTAAACTATAC
Organism: Eptesicus fuscus; assembly: GCF_027574615.1. Taxonomy (NCBI): domain Eukaryota; kingdom Metazoa; phylum Chordata; class Mammalia; order Chiroptera; family Vespertilionidae; genus Eptesicus; species Eptesicus fuscus. The sequence goes on along the minus strand of NC_072480.1, from coordinate 7,578,066 downwards.
TGTATATACACCATCATTTTTCCAACATTTTTTGCAAATATGAATTTTTCATGCATTTGATTTTTTTCATATTGCTCTTTCTCTAATATTACCCAAGGATATTTTTTTTCCATTGATTTGTAGACAGAGTGGAAGTGGGGAGAAGGGCAGAGAAACATTGATTGGTTGCCTCCTGCTCCCACCCTGACTGGGGCTGGGGATTGAACTGCAACCGAGGTACATTCCTTTGATCGGGAATCCAACTTGTGACACTAACCACTGAACAAACTAGCCAGAGCTACAGTACATGTATTTTATTAAATGTTTTGTAAATTGACATTTTCTAGAATGCTTTTTGCAAATTTCAAGCTCACAAAGACACCATTCTCTTTCACTAAAGTTGCAAATATTTTGCCCTGTTTGCAGCTGTATTGGAGATGGGTAGTATAACAAGAAAATATCATTTTTTTCTGTTAAAAATTGTGAACAATTTCAGGAAACTCATGCTAATGCTTTTCAGGGAAAAACGATGGCTCTGTGAAACACATGAATCATAAGCCCACAGCTTATGAACTAAATGAACTAAAATTGGAGGCATTAGTAGATATTCCTGGGTCTCCAAGAGAAGAAGGGGCAGTCCAGTCAGATGGGACAACCTGTGTAAAAGGATGGAGTCGGGTGGATGGCAGCACTCAAGTCTGGGAGGGCAGATCAGGCAGGGGGTGCTGTGAGGTCTCACGGCTGGACAGCCCTTAGGAAGAGCCCAGATCCATGAGGGCCATGAACACCCAGAGGTAGAGCCTTTCCAACTTTCCTAAGGCCAAGGTGGCATCCATGAAACTGAAATGCATAGTTGCATTTGGCAAAGTCCCTGATGGGCAGATTAGAGAGGAGCAAACTGAAGGCAGGACTATACTACAGGAAAATACAGGGTCAGGACTGAAGCAGGCAGGAGGGAGAGTAAAGGCCTGAAGCACAGAGACAGTAAGAATGGAAAACCAGGATTTTTATGTCTATGGGGACCCTGTTTAGAGTGTGCCGGATGTTTAAGGCCACTCTTGAGTGTAGGAATCCTAATCAGGAGCGTTCAAGGTTACTTTGCTATATGCAGGTGAAAGAAGCAAGGACACAGCTATCTTACTATATGTACACTGCACAAGCGTGCCCTTCTATAACCCAAAGACTGATGTCACTATTTGGAAAGACACTTCTTTTGTCTAAGTTAGTATATAGTCAGGCAAGATGAAGGACCTTTGTACCCAACAATGTCCTTTGAATTTTAGTTAGTAATGACTAGTTTTAAGTAGAAAGTCATGATAATAAAGACAACTAATGGAATAAAAAGCAATCTGGGAGAGAAATGGCAGCCGAATAGGCAGACATGTCCCAAGCCTTATCCCAGAGCAGATAGAAGGAGCAACTAAATAGAATAACATCCACCCAGAATTGGCAAAGTAGGCACAGCTGGTGAGACAATTCACAGCCGGGAAGGGCAGAGGACGCCTGGAGAATGGTAAAATCAGGGATCTGGGCTGGAGAGAGTTGTGAGACCTCCAAGCCCAGAGAATCAGAAGGAAGCTGCACAGCTGCTGTGACCCTTGGGAATAGGTGTAACAAAAAAAAGTCCACAGGGCTGCTGGCAGCAAGGGATTCTAGACCTAAGTCCACAGCCACAAGAGGCTGAGCCCGAAGGGGGCAGCCTGAATAAATGCCCAAGCCGCATGGTATCAGGGGGGAGAGAAACTCGCAGTGGCACAGCTCTTTCTCCTCTTTTTGGTCTTTGCTTTTATTTGCTAAACCCAGTTCATGGGACCTTTCAAAGACAAACATTCACCCATGGCTGAGGTGCAGGTGGAGGTGTGGACTTGTGGAGTCTGGGGAGAGGATGTGGAGAAGAGCAGGTCGGGGAGAGGTGGCTGGGAGTCTGGCACTGGGACGTACCTGACACCCCAGACCTAAGCAGCCATTTTCTCCTGAAGAGATTTCCCTGCAATCTCCAGACAACCAATACAGCCACACCCAGACTACACCCTGAGTGTTACAAAGGATACAAAAATAAATGTGAATAGTCCCTGAGAGCCCTCAGGGACTGGCCTGAAGAGAGGCTGTTCAGTCCCAGAAAGCGATATGGCAACCTCCCCAACTATAGCCCTGTCAGAAACAGCCACTTGAGAGATTAAGATTGACAGCAGGCATACAGGCTAAGTTGGCAGATTGGTCCCACCTGCTGGCAGTCAAGGCTGTGGAGATAGACACAAACAGAGGAGTGGTGGTCTGCTTGGAACTTCAATACCGTGCTGACTACATAACAGGAAACTGAGAAGTGGCAGACAGTACCGAAGAGCGGGATCTTAAACCAGCCCCATGGGGAATTAAAACTTGGTGGAAAAGAACAACACTTCACTTTTTTATTTTTATTTTATTTTATTATTGTTTTGTTATCTCTTTTTTCTTTATTTTCTTTTCATCTGTTTTTCTTTATTTTTTTTATTTCTTTTTGCATTATTTTTTCATCATTCTATTTTATTTTTTATTATTTTATCTTATTTTTTTAAAAATTTTTTTCTTCCTCTTTCTTTTTCTTTTTATCCACCCATCTTCTTTCTATACTGAATCAAGGTCCTCCCCATACTCATCCAATTCCTTAACAATGCTTTAGCCCAGGGTGTGGCAACCGCATGAGCAACAGCTACAAAAGCAGCTCACCCCCATCTGAGGAGCAGCAGCCATGTGAGCGACCTGCTCTCAGCCTCTACAGATTCTGCCCCCACCCTCTTTTCTGGGTGTTTGTTGTTTGCATTTTTTGGTTTATCTGTTTGTTCTGTGGTGTTTTCTCTCTCTCTCTATATATCTCTCTATATATATATATATTTTTTCCTTTTTCTTCTTTTTCTTTCCTCTCTTACCATTTTTTCTCTCCTCAATATCATTTGTGTTCTCTTTTCTCTCCCCTAATTCTCTTTTCTATGGTGGTCACTTATATTGGGGTTATTGATGTCGTGAGTACATTTGTGTTTTGGTCCCTTTGTGTCATGTCTTGTCGAGTTGCATTTTGTCCTGTTTGGTCAATGTGGTAGAGAGGGAGCCACATAACCAGACACCCAGAGAGGAGTCTCCATCCACAAATGGGTCAATAACTCTCCAGACCCAACTACAGAGGCAGGAAGATGGCAGCTGGGAGGACATAAGTGAGGGATAGAGCATGAATGAGTGAGGGAGCAAAAGGAGTGTGTGGACGTGTGTGTGTGTGTGTGTGTGTGTGTGTGTGTGTGTGTGTGAAGGACAGTTAGATCCTACAGGACCTTCGGGGACTGGCAGACCAGGCTCGTCTAGCAAGGCAGCCTCTGCTATCATTGCAAACAGTCCCGGGATGGCCAACTCTACCACAGAGGCTGGGCCAGCTTGAAGGGGACAGCTGCTGTGATTGGTAATCCAGCCTCACCTCCACCCAGGGTGCCCTCAGGCACCACTCAGGACTCTACAGCCACCCGCCAGGGACCTGCTGTCTCAGTGGTGGTCCCATGGGCACCAATATTCCAACCACGCTGGCCACAGGCTCCTGTGAGTTCCAAATCACGCTCCCCTCCTGTTGGCCTGACCCTTTAGCCAAGGGCGTGGCGAATGCATGAGCAACAGCTGCACAAGCAGCCCGAACCTGTCTGAGGAGCAGCAGCTGCATGCAACCCACCCCTGTCCAAGGAGCAGCAGCCACACGAGCAGCCCACCCCCTTCTGAGAAGCAGTAGACACCATTATCCAAGGAGCAACATCCGTGTGAGCATCCCACCCCCATCCAAGGCAAAGCAGCCACATAAGTGCATGAGCAGCCAGCCCCCACCAGCTGGAGGAGCCACTGCTGCTAGCAGTTGCAAGAGCAGCACCCACCCGAGGAGCCACCATCAACTGAGGAGCAGCTGCTGCCATAACCACCTGAGGAGCAGCCGCTGGCCTAGTAGCCATTGCTGCCTGTGGAGCAGCCCCCACATGACTCAACACCTAGATCTTTCAGCAGGAGCAAAAATGGAGTGATAAAGAAACCCCAAAACGAGGAATCACCAGAAAAGGAGGTAAGTGAATATGAGGCATGCAATATGTCAGAAAAAGAATTTAGAATAAGGGTCATACAGTTCATAAACCAGATGTATGAAAAAAAGCACAACAACTTATGTAAGAATCAAGAGGAAATAAAGAGTGATATAGCTACAATAAAAAACACTATGGAAACTTTCAACAATAGACTAGGAGAAGTGGAGGATAGAATTAGTGTATTAGAAGACAGGGCAGCAAAACACACACAAACTGAACTACAATTGGAGAAAAATATTAAAAGACAGGAGGAGAGTCTAAGGGAGCTTTACGACAACATGAAACAAAGAACCATAGAAATAATAGGAGTGCCAGAACAACAAGAAGAGGAACAAGGGTTAGAAAACCTATTTGAAGAAATAATGTCAGAAAAATTCCCTGATTTGGGAAATAAAAAAAGTCACACAAGCACAGAGAGTCCCAAACAGGATGAACCCAAAGAGACCCACACCAAAACATGTTGTAATTATGATGGCAAACGTTAACAGCAAAGAGAGAATCTTAAAGGCTACAAGAGACCCACCCAGAACAAGGGACTCACACAGACTGAAAGTGAAGGGATGGAAAAATATTGTTCAGCCAAATGAAAATGAGAAAAAAGCTGGGGTAGCAATACTTATATCTGATAAAATAGACATCAAAGTGAAGGTCATAAAAAAAGATAAGGACGATCACTTCATAATACTAAAGGGACCAATACAACAAGAGGATATAACTCTGTTAAACATATATGCACCCAATGCAGAGTACCTAAATACATTAAAAAAAAACTTCTGGAAGATATCAAGGGAGAGATCCACCACAACACAATCATAGTAGGGAACTTTAATACCCCACTGACATCACTGGATAAATCCTCTAGACAAAAAAAAACAGCAAAGAAACAGCAATACTAAATGATTCACTAGATCAGATGGACTTAATTGGTATCTTCAGAACATTTCACCCCAAAGCCATGGAATATACATTCTTCTCAAGTGCACATGGGACTTTTTCAAAGATAGACCACATATTGGGTCACAAGCAAAGACTCTCCAAACCCAAGAAGATGGAAATCATATCAAGCATCATCTCAGACCACAATGGCATAATATTATAAATCAACTACAATAAAAACAATAAAATAATTCAAACACTTGGAAGCTGAATTGCATGCTATTAAACAATGATTGGGTTACCAAAGAGATCAAAGAAGAAATAAAATACATCTGGGAAACAAATGACAATGAAAACACAACAATCTAAAATCTATGGGACACAGTGAAAGCAGTCCTGAGAGGGAAATTTATAGCTCTACAGGCCTACCTCAAAAAAAAAAAAAAAAAAAAGAAAAAGAAAAAATGGTAATAAATTATCTAACTCTACAACTTAAAGTATTATAAAGAAAGCAACAAAAAAAGCCTAGAATCAGCAGAAGGAAGGAGATAATAAAGATCAGAGTGAAAATAAATGATATAAATACAAAAAAAATACAAAAGATCAATGAAACCAAAAGCTGGTTCTTTGAAAGGATAAACAAGATTGATAAACCTCTAGCCAGGTTCACCAAGAAGCAAAGAGAGAGGACCCAAATAAACAAAATCAGAAATGAAAGAGGAGAAATAACAACAGACCCCACAGAAATACAAAGGATTGTAAAAAAAATACTATGAACAACTCTATTCCAACAAACTAGACAACCTGGAGGAAATGGACATATTCCTAGAAAAATACAATCTCCCAAAACTCAATCAGGAAGCATCTAAAAATCTCAATAGGCTGATAACTATGGAAGAAATTGAAGCAATCATCAAAAAGCTTCCAGCAAACAAAAGTCTGGGGCCAGACGGCTTCACTGGGGAGTTTTACCAAACATTCAAAGAAGAACTAAGACCTATCCTCCTCAGACTATTCCAAAAAATTCAAGAGGAAGGAACACTTCCAATCTCATTCTATGAAGCCAGCATCACCCTAATACCGAAACCAGATAAAGACAACACAAAGAAAGAGAATTGCAGGCCAATATCCCTCATGAACATAGATGCCAAAATCCTCAACAAAATTCTAGCAAATCAGATCCAGCATTACATCAGAAAGATCATACACCATGACCAAGTAGGATTTATTCTGGGGATGCAAGGATGGTACAGTATCCACAAATCAATAAATGTGATAATCACATAAATTGAAAGATAAAAATCGCATAGTCATATCAATTGATGCAGAAAAAGCATTTGACAAAATCCAACACCCTTTTGTGATAAAAACCCTCAGCAAAGAGTGAATAAAGGGACCATACCTCAACATAATAAAAGCCTTATATGACAAACCTACAGCCTTCATCATCTCAATGGGCAAAAACTAAAAAAATTTCACCTAAGAAAAGGAACAAGACAGGGGTGCCAACTTTCACCACTCCTGTTCGACATAGTACTGGAAGTGCTAGCCATTGCGATCAGACAAGAAGAAGAAATAAAATTTATCCAAATTAGAAAAGAAGACGTAAGACTGTCATTATTCACAGATGACATAACACTACATAGAATACCCTAAAGACTCCATCAAAAATTATTAAACTTAATAAATTAATTTGTCAGGATACAAAATTAACACCCAGAAATCTATGGCTTTTTTATATACAAATAATGAACTCACAGAAAGAGAAACTAAAAAAAAAAAAAATCTAATTTACCATTGCACCAAAAAAATGAAGATACCTAGGAATAAACTTAACTAAGGAGGTAAAAGACCTGTACTCAGAAAACTACAGGACATTGAAAAAAAGAGATAGAGGAAGACATAAACCGATGGAAGAATATACCGTGTTCATGGATTGATAGAATCAACATCATTAAAATCTCCATACTACCCAAAGCAATCTATAGATTCAATGAACTCCCCATTAAAATACCAACAGCATATTTCACAGATCTAGAAGGAACTCTCCATAAATTCATCTGGAATAAAAAAAAAAAAGACCCTGAATAGCTGCAGCAATCCTGAGAAAGAAGAACAAAGTAGGAGGGATCTCAATACCAGATATCAAGCTATATTACAAAGCCACTGTTCTCAAAACTGCCTGGTACTGGCACAAGAACAGACATATAGACCAATAGAATAGGGTAAAGAACCCAGAAATCAACCCAAACAACTATGGTCAATTAATATTTGACAAAGGAGGCAAGAGCATACAATGGAGTCTAGACAGTCTCTTCAATAAATGGTGTTGGGAAAATTGGACAGATATATGCAAAAAATGAAACTAGACCACCAATTTACACCATACCCAAAAATAAACTCAAAATGAATAAAGGACTTAAACATAAAATGGGAAACCATAAAAATATTAGAGGAATCCACAGGCAGCAAAATCTCAGACATATGCTGAAGCTATATGCCCGACACCTGCTAGGGCAATGGAAACTAAAGAGTAAATAAACAAATGGGACTACATCAAAATAAAAAACTTCTGCACAGCAAAAGAAACCATCAACAAAACAACAAGAAAGCCCACTGCATGAGAGAACATATTTGTCAATGTTATCTCAGATAAGGGTTTAATCACCAACATTTACAGGGAACTCATACAAATTAATAAAAGGAAGATCATCCAATCAAAAAATGGGCAACAGATCTAAATAGATACTTTTCAAAAGAGGACATACAGAAGGCCAAGAGACATATGAAAACATGCCCAAAGTCACTAATCATCTGAGAGATGCAAATCAAAATGACAATGCGGTACCATCTCACACCTGTCAGAATGGCTATCATCAACAAATCAACAAATGACAAGTGCTGGCAAGAATGCGGAGAAAAAGGAACCCTCGTGCACTGCTGGTGGGAATATAGACTGGTGCAGCCACTGTGGAGAACAGTATGGAGTTTCCTCAAAAACTTAAAAATGGAACTTTCATTTGACCCCACCCAGTGATCCCACTTCTAGGAATATATCTCAAGAAACTAGAAACACCAATCAGAAAGGATATATGCACCCCTATGTTCATAGCAGCCCAATTTGCAATAGCTAAGATTTGGAAACAGCCTAAGTGCCCATCAGCAGATGCGTGGATTAGAAAACTGTGGTACATCTACGCAATGGAATACTACGCTGCTATAAAAAGGAAGAAACTCCTACCATTTGTAATAGCATGGATGGACCTGGAGAGCATTATGCTAAGCAAAATAAGTCAGTCAGAAAAAAGATAAATGTCACATGATCTCACTCATTTTTGGAATATAATGAACAACATAAACTGATGAACAAAAACAGATCCAGAAACAGAGAAGCATCGATCAGACCGTCAAACCTCAGAGGGAAGGGGGAGACATCAATCAAAGGACTTGTATGCATGTATATAAGCATACCCAATGGACACAGACATTAGGGGCAGACACTAGGGGTGAGGGCATGAGTGCAGGGCTGTGGGGGGCTATGAAGGGGGATAAGGACACATATGTAATATCTTAATCAATAAAGAACAAAACTCACAGTGGGCAAAAGAAATCAATCTTGTTACAACTGCTAAAATATTATTCTAGCACCTATCCAGGTGTCTTGTATAAATGAGTATGTTTATATTTGAATAACATTTTTACCTCAACTCCTGAAATGGGTCGGCTCTTATGAGGGGTGTTTCTACTGAATGTTCAAAAAGAGCTCCTTCAGGCCCTAAACAAAAAACAAAGATACGTCATCTTACAAAAGTAAAATTAGTGACACATCAAACAGAATATTTAGACTATATACAAAAGCACAAGTAGGTTCTGATCTTTGTTGCTGAATTTGTGCGGATGTTTGAATTGCAGGGAAAAAAGAATAGGCATGCCCTAGCCAGTTGGCTCAATTGGTTGGAGCATTTCCACATACAACGAATGGTTTTGGGTTTGACTCCTGGTCAGGGCACATACATAGGTTGTGGTTTTGATCCCCAGTTGGGATATGTATGAGAAACAACCAATCAATGTTTCTCTCTCTCTTTCTTCCCCCCCCCCCCCACTTCCTTCCTCTCTCTAAAATCAATAAAAACATATCCTCCAGGACCTTGAACCTTCAGGAGCGAGATGGTGAGTGTGTGGAGGCTGGGTGTCCCCTGCAGTGCCCAAGGAGGCAGAGTTCTCTTCCTCTGAACCCAGTGGGGGGTCAGATTTGCTCAAATCTCAGCATTTCTCCAGGACCAACCTACCCACGCACATTCACCTGTCACCCAGCCGCTTTCTGGTTCCAAGCCTGCATCTCTTCACGGGACTGGTGAGAGGGTTGTCAGTGTTTTGCTTCTGGGCCTACTTCCATCTGTGTATTTGAATCCTTCCATTGTGATGGACTACTCCCTGGCTTAAGTCCTCGCTCTCCTTGGTCATGGGGCCTCGGGGAAGTTTTTACTATGTTCAAAAGGATGCGTTGCTAAAAGCTCCCAAGACAGGCCTTTTGGCACTCTCAGCTTTCACCTTTGCTGGGCTTTGCTATTTCAACTATCACAATGTGGGCATCTGCAAAGCTGTTGTCATGCTGTGGAAGCTCTGACCTTCTTGACTTAATACCTGGACAATTGATTGTACACCTCTTTGCCTCTGCTCTGTCATGCCATTCATCTCACAATAAGAAAATAACAGAGAAGTCCACTGGTGAGATAAACCTTTTCTAATCACCTGGCTAGTTTTAGAATTTAATCTGTGAGGAAAAGGTTTAAGAGGAATTATAGCCAAGAAATTGTGAGATTGAGTTAGTTCCACATTCTGGCAAGTGAATGAGGTTGTCCTCCAGTTTCTCACAAGACTCACAATATAACTGAACATTATATATAAGCTTTCGCATTTAATTTACCAAACTCTTAAAGGGAATTAAGCTTTATTACTATCAATACCTAATCAAACATCTATATTTGCCTTGGGAGTTATGGAGAAAGGGAAAAACTATCCTATATAATAAAAAACCAGTGACCATAAGCATAATGACCGGAATGACCACTCGACCAGTCACTATGAGGTGGGGGGCCAGCAAGGGGAACCAGGTGGCTGGCGGCAGAGGCGGGGCAGGACCCGGGGCCGGCGAGGGGAACTGGGTGGCTTGTGGAGGTGGTGGGGTGGGACGAAGGCCAGCGAGGGGAACTGGGTGGCTGGTGGAGGCGGTGGGGTGGGACAAAGGCCAGCGAGGGGAACCAGGTGCCTGGAGTGGGGCAGAACCTGGGGCCGGCGAAGGCAACCGGCTAGCTGGCGGGAGTGGCGGGGTGGGACCAGGGACTGGCAAGTGGGCGGAAGATGGGCCTGATTGCAGGCTGGGCCTCGGGACCCTACCCATGCATGTTTTCGTGTGCTGAGCCTCTAGTTAACTCATAAGTAAAGACTACATCAGCTTAGCCAGCATTTAATGTTTGAAAACTTCCCCCCTTTGTTCAGGTAATACTAGTCACTGATGGTTATATGTCTTTGGGAAACTTTAAAGTTAGGAAATGCTAATATTTCACATTACTAATTTCTAAATCCTGGGGAAAAGAGCCTGGAGAACTTCTGAATATAGAGAAGTTCCAGGCAGGGAAGAAGTACCCATGTAGAGGTATCAAAATATTACACATTCTAAAGTGAGACTTACTCCTCAAATGTGTTCATTTTACTTGCCCCAAAATAATATCCACAAAATATAAAATTAAATACAGGGTGTGTGTTTTTTCAAATTCTGTAATAAAAAAAAAATTATATCCTTCAGTGTGGATTAAAAAAATAGGCACAACTGCTCTCTTGCTTTTCTAAGGATACCACAATTTCAGTAAGTTCCTATAGAAATATGCTTTTAAACCAATTCAAAATATGCAGGCTTATTATTATTATTTTAATCCTTACCCCAGGATATGTTTATTGATTTTAGAAAGAGAAGGGAAAGGAAGAGAAAGAGAAACATCTATGTGAGAGAGAAACATTGATCAGTTGCCTCATGTATGCATCCTGACCAGGAATCAAACTTGCAACACAGGTATGTGCTCTGACCAGGAATCAAACCCACAACCTTTCAGTGTTCCGGAAAATGTCCAATTAACTAAGCCATCTGGCCAGGGCTGCAGGCTTATTTTAAATGTGGGAAGCAATATAAGCTCTCAAATTGAAAAAGAAGTAATTGGGAGATTAAAGATGGCGACCGGCAGGAAGGTAGGTAGAGAGAGTGTGTGAGTGAGGAACCCATAGAGGAGAGTGTAGACGTGTGTGGTGTGTGTGTGTGTGTGAGCTAGGGTCAGTTAGATTCTGCACGTCTTCCAAGGGGCTGCCTAACCGGGCAGTCCTAGACGGCAGAGCCCCGCGCACAAAGCGGACACATCTCCGCGGCTGTTGCGGACGCGGAGACCACGCCATCTTGAGAAACAGAGCTGCCTGAGACTCGGATCCTGGCTTCTGACACAAACCAGGACCCTGCAGCCACTGGGGACAGAGAACTGCTATCACAGCTTCAGACCAACAAACAACAAGAATCCAGACTTCCCGGCAGAATTCCGTGAGTCAAAGAGCCTACCCCCTCCCCGCAGGCGCGCAGACAGCGCCATTTTAACTGATAGATCCGCCTCTCGCCCGAGCCGCAGAGCTTTGCGCAGGGACTCGCTCCCCCTCAGGGAATTTGGCGCGCGCGTGCGAGCGCACAGGAGAGAATCAGCTCCCTGTTGGGGAAATCTGTCAGTGCGCACAGAGGGCTCCCCTTCGGAGAATTTGGGGGAATTTGGCTTGCGGGTCACAGCTCTCCCTTCAGGGAATCTTAGTGCTTGCACAGAGGGGCTTTCCCTTTGGGGAATTTGGCGCGCAGGACAGACTCCGCCCCCCTTCCGGGACTCCGGTAGAGTGCACAGAGCCAGCTCACCTTCAGGAAATCAAGAGTGTGCGCCCTAGCCGGTTTGGCTCAGTAGAGAGAGCACACACAGGTCGCAGCTCCACTTCAGGGAATTTGGCACGCCGGACACAGCTGCCTGGGATCCCTGACTCACAGCGCATTCACACTAAGAGCCAGCGACCCCAATTGTTGGTGCATGCACACATAGGGACCCTGAGTCTCAACGAGAAACCGCACAAGGCAACAGAGACTCTGACACTCTAGTCTTGGTGCAGACACAGGGAAACTCTGACTCCTGGCACATGCTAAGGATCTCATTTTCGGCACATACCAACAGTGTGGTGCAGACAGGGCCCCTGAATCTAAGTGTGCACACGAGACCACACGGAACACTGGGGACACTGACCCTGGGCAAGTCTGGTTCCCACCAACCAAAGGCAGCCACACGTCCTAATGTCAGAGCACTTCAGTGAAACTCGGGTGGAGCGAAGTCCCCACAGCACACGGCCCAGGTCCACGCAAACGGAAGCTTGAGCTTTCTGGTGATAGCCAGAATGGGGAAACGAAATAACTCACAGAGGAAAGAAAATGTGGAGTCGCCAAGAAAGGAAATCAGTGAAACTGAAGCTTGCAACATGACCGAAAAGGAGTTTAGAGTAATGGTCGTGGAATTTATACATCGGATGGATGAGAAAATAAACAATTTATGCAAGAATCAGGAAGAAATGAAAAGTGATATAGCTACAATCAAAAACACCATGGAAAGTTTCAACAGTAGACTACAAGAAGCAGAGGACCGAATTAGTGAGTTAGAAGATCAGGTACAGAAACAAGCTCAATCTCAACAGCAATTGGAGAAAAAAATTAAAAAGCAGGAGGAAAGCCTAAGGGAGCTTCGGGACACATGAAACAAAGTAACATGCGTATAATAGGGCTGCCAGAAGGACAAGAAGAGCAGCAGGGATTAGAAAATCTATTTGAAGAAATAATGACAGAAAACTTCCCGGATATGGGAAAGATAAAAGTTATGCAAGTACAGAGAGTCCCAAGCAGGATCAACCCCAAAAGACCCACACCAAGACATGTCATAATTTCAATGGCAAATATAAATGATAAAGAGAGAATCTTAAAGGCGGCAAGAGAGAGACAGAGAGTTACCTACAAAGGAACACCCATCAGATTGTCAAATGATTACTCAACAGAAACACAACAAGCTAGAAGTGAATGGACGGAGGTATACAAAGTGTTGCAAAGCAAAGGACTGAATCCAAGAATACTATATCCAGCAAGACTATCAATCAAAATTGAAGGGGAAATCAGGAGCTTTGCAGATAAAAAAAGGCTTAAGGAGTTTATCACCACCAAACCAGCAATGCAAGAATTGCTAAAGGGAATACTGTAAAAAGAAGAAATAAACAGGTAAGAAGGAATATCGACACAAAAATAGATATGACCACAAACAAATACCTTTCAGTAATATCTTTAAATGTAAATGGACTAAATGCTCCAATCAAAAGATATCGAGTAGCTGAATGGATAAAAAAACACGACCCATATATATGCTGTCTACAAGAGACCCACTTCAGAACAAGAGACTCACACAGATTGAAAGTGAAGGGATGGAAAAATATCTTTCAGGCAAATGGAAATGAAAAAAAAGTTGGGGTAGCAATACTTATATCTGACAAAATAGACCTCAAAGTAAATGCCATAACAAGAGATAAGGAAGGCCACTTCATAATACTAAAGGGAGAAATCCAACACGAAGAAATAATTCTGGTAAACATATACGTTCCCAATATAGGAGCACCCAAATACATAAAAAAACTCCTGGAAGATTTCAAGGGAGAGATTAATAGCAATACAATCATAGTAGGAGACTTTAATACCCCACTATCACCACTGGACAAATCCTCTAAACAAAAAATCAGCAAAGAAACAGCAATCCTAAATGAATCACTAGACCAGATGGAATTAATTGACATCTTTAGAACATTTCACCCCGAAAGCCACAGAATATACATTCTTCTCAAGTGCACATGGGTCATTTTCAAAGATAGACCATATGCTGGGTCACAGGCAAAGTCTCTTCAAATTCAAGAAGATAGAAATTATATCAAGCGTCTTCTCAGATCACAGTGGCATAAAACTGGAAATCAACTACAATAAATACAATCCAAAGAAATCAAACACTTGGAGACTAAAAAGCATGCTATTAAACCATGACTGGGTCACCAGAGAGATCAAGGAAGAAATAAAAAACATCATGGCAACAAATGACAATGAAAACACAACAATCCAAAATCTATGGGACACAGTGAAAGCAGTCTTGAGAGGGAAGTTCATAGCTCTACAAGCCTATTGCAAAAAACAAGAATCAATGGTAATAAATTACTTAACCCTACAACTCAAAGAGCTAGAAAAAGAGCAGCAAGAAAAGCCCAGTGTAACCAGAAGGAAGGAAATAACAAAGATCAGAGCAGAGATAAATGACATAGAGACCAAAGAAACAATACAAAAGATCAACAAAACCAAGAGCTGGTTCTTCGAAAGGATAAACAAGATTGATGGACCTCTAGCCAGGCTCACCAAGAAGCAAAGAGAGAGGACCCAAATAAACAAAATCAGAAATGAAAGAGGCAAAATAACAACAGACCCCGCTGAGATACAAAGGATTGTTACAAAATACTATGAACAACTCTATTCCAACAAACTGGACAACCTGGAGGAAATGGACATATTCCTAGAAAAATATAACCTTCCAAAAATCAATCAAGAAGAATCTAAAGAGCTCAATAGGCCAATAACTATGGACGAAATTGAAGCAGTCATCAAGAAGCTTCCAGCAAACAAAAGCCCGGGGCCTGATGGCTTCACAGGAGAGTTTTACCAAACATTCAAGGAACAATTAAAACCTATCCTCTCAAACTATTCCAAAAAATTCAAGAGGAAGGAACACTTCCAAGCTCCTTCTATGAAGCCAGCATCACCCTAATACCAAAACCAGATAAAGACAACACAATGAAAGAGAATTACAGGCTAATATCCCTCATGAACATAGATGCCAAAATCCTCAACAAAATTCTAGCAAATCGGCTCCAGCAGTACATCAGAAAGATCATACACCACGACCAAGTAGGATTTATCCCAGGAATGCAAGGATGGTATAATATCCGCAAATCAATAAACGTGATACGTCACATAAACAAATTGAGAGATAAAAATCACATAGTCATATCAATTGATGCAGAAAAAGCATTTGACAAAATCCAACACCCTTTCTTGATAAAAACTCTCATCAAGGTGGGAATAGAAGGCTCATACCTCAACATAATAAAAGCTATATATGATAAACCCACAGCAAACATCATACTCAATAGACAAAAACTAAAAACATTTCACCTAAGAACAGGAACAAGACAGGGATGCCCACTCTCACCACTCCTGTTTGACATAGTACTGGAAGTATTAGCCATTGCAATTAGACAAGAAGAAGAAATAAAAGGCATCCAAATTGGAAAAGAACAAGTAAAGCTGTCTTTATTTGCAGACGACATGATATTGTACATAAAAAATCCGAAAGACTCCGTCAAAAAACTAATAGACTTAATAAATGAATTTGGCAATGTAGCAGGATACAAAATTAACGCCAAGAAATCTATGGCCTTTCTATACACCAATAGTGAACTTACAGACAGAGAAACTAAAAAGGCAATTCCATTTACCATCGCACCAAAAAAATTAAGATACCTAGGAATAAACTTAACTAAGGAGGTAAAAGACCTATACATGGAAAACTACAGGACACTGAAAAAAGAGATAGAGGAAGACATAAACAGATGGAAGAACATACCATGTTCATGGATTGGTAGAATCAACATCATTAAAATGTCCATACTACCTAAAGCAATCTATAGATTCAATGCACTCCCCATTAAAATACCAATGGCATATTTCACCGACCTTGAAAGAACTCTCCAAAAATTCATCTGGAATAAAAAAAGACCCCGAATAGCCACAGCAATTCTGCGAAAGAAGAATAAAGTAGGAGGGATCTCAATACCAGATTTCAAGCTGTATTACAAAGCCACTGTTCTCAAAACAGCCTGGTACTGGCACAAGAACAGACATATAGATCAGTGGAACAGAATAGAGAATCCAGATATCGACCCAAACCACTATGCTCAATTAATATTTGACAAAGGAGGCATGAACATACAATGGAGTCAAGACAGTCTCTTCAACAAATGGTGTTGGGAAAATTGGACAGATACATGCAAAAAAATGAAGCTTGATCACCAACTTACGCCATACACAAAAATAAACTCAAAATGGATACAGGACTTAAACATAAGACGGGAAACCATAAAAATACTAGAGCAATCCACAGGCAGCAAAATCTCAGACATATGCCAAAAGAAATTCTTCACTGACACTGCCCCTAGGGCAATGGAAGCTAAAGAGAAAATTAACAAATGGGACTACATCAAAATAAAAAGCTTTTTCACAGCAAAAGAAACCATTAACAAAACAACAAGAAGGCCTACTGCATGGGAGAACATATTTGCAAATGGCATCACTGATAAAGGTTTGATCTCCAACATCTACATGCAGCTTATACAACTTAATAAAAGGAAGATAAATGATCCAATAAAGAAATGGGCAACAGACCTAAATAGAAGCTTTTCAAAAGAAAACAGAAGGAAGGCCAAGAGACACATGAAAACATGCTCAACGTCACTAATTATCCGAGAGATGCAAATCAAAACAACAATGCGGTACCATCTCACACCTGTCAGAATGGCTATCATCAACAAATCAACAAACGACAAGTGTTGGCGAGGATGCGGAGAAAAAGGGAACCCTCGTGCACTGCTGGTGGGAATGCAGACTGGTGCAGCCACTGTGGAGAACAGTATGGAGCTTCCTCAAAAAACTGAAAATGGAACTCCCATTTGACCCAGTAATCCCACTCCTGGGAATATATCCGAAGAAACTAGAAACACCAATCAGAAAGGATATATGCACCCCTATGTTCATAGCAGCACAATTCACCATAGCTAAGATTTGGAAACAGCCTAGGTGCCCGTCAGCAGATGACTGGATCAGAAAACTGTGGTACATCTACACAATGGAATACTATGCTGCCATAAAAAAGAAGGAATTCCCATCATTTGCAGCAACCTGGATGGAATTGGAGAACATTATGTTAAGTGAAATAAGTCAGTCAATGAAAGAAAAATACCACATGATCTCACTCATTTATGGGTAATAAAGAACATTATAAACTTGAACAAAAAGATAGATACAGAGACAGTAAAGCATCAAACAGACTGTCAAATTACAGGGGGAAAGTTAGGGAGAGGTGGGGGAGATAAGAGATCAATCAAAGGACTTGTATGCATGCATATAAGCATAACCAATGGATGCAAAACTCTGGGGGGTGAGGGCATATATGGGAGTGGGGTGGGGGGTGGCAATGGTAAAATATGTACACATATAATACCTTAATAAAAAAAATTGGAGAAAAAAAAAAGAAGTAATTACAGTTGAAAACTGCATGTCTGTATCCTTTAGGTAATAGTCGTTTGACTCATTCTCTAGATTTTATGTGTAAAAATTGTGTCTTGTGTCATTTGTTTCTTAAAGCACATCAAGAAATTAGAGAAAAATAAAAAATTTTAAATATTGAAAATTGACTTTCTAATTTCTAGGAGTCAGTATCTTCCCTATTGTTTCACTAGTCTGAGAATTGAATTATACACAAGACATGGTGTGAGTGGAGGTGAAGAGATGCAAAGATGACAATGACATGTTCTTTGACATACCTAGTTGGTTTAATATTCAGAACTTTACAGGGCAGGTGAGATTATTTTACTGAGGAGGAAACTGAGGAACAGAAAGGTTAATTAAGTTTCCTAAAGTCACACAGTTAAAGGGCAGGACTGTGATTTGAATTCAAAACCCATACTTTTAATCTATATGCTATAGGGTTTATCATACATAATAAACAAATACTATATAGTAGAAAGTAATGTGCCAGTAGGAGTGTGCAACTAAGTTATTTTGGGTGTCATCAGCAGGGGAACATTACTTTAAGGCAAGGAAGACTTTCTATAGTAAAATGCAGTTGCCCTGAACCTTAAAATAAATAGACATTTGTAACTATATGGAGGTGATGGACAATAATTTTCAAGGAAAGCAGTAGTGCAGGAGCAGGAAAATGTGACCAGTGTATAGGAATGAATGAATAATCCAATTACTAGAAAAATAAAGAAGTCAACATGGAAATATTTAAAACTAGAGGCCTGGTGCATGAATTCATGCACAGGTGGGGTCCCTCTGGGTGTCCTGCAGGGATCGGGCAGAAACCCTCAGTCCAACGCCGCCCACAGCTCCTACCTGCCGCTCCCACTCATCCCGGCCCCACTGTGCCTGCTGCGGGCTTGCGCCCAATCAGTCCTGATCAGGAGAGGCTCGTGCTGCTGCAGCAGTGCTCGCCAGCCATGAGCCCTGCGTCTGGCGCCCTCCCAAGGGGAGTGGCCTGCAGGATTCGGCTGAAACTGGCCCTCCAACATCCCCCAAGGGGTCCCAGATTGTGAGAGAGCGCAGGTCAGACTGAGGGACCCCACCGGTGCACAATCGGGCTGGGAAGGGACCACGGGAGGGCTCCAGGGCATGTCCAGTCCATCTCGCTCAGTTCTGATCAGCCGGACCCCAGCAGCAAGCTAACCTACCAGTCGGAGCATCTTCCCCTGGTGGTTAGTGCATGTCATAGCGACTGGTCGACCAGTTGACTGTCTGCTCCCTGGTGGTCAGTGCACATCATAGCAAGTGGTTGAGCAGCCTTAGCATATCATTAGCATATTACACTTTGATTGGTTGTTCGGTTGTTCTGCTGTTTGGTCTATTTGCATATTACCCTTTTATTAAGTATGCTAATAAAAGGGTAATATGCTAATTATACCAGATAGACCGGATGTTCTTCTAGACAATGCCACAGTGGCGGGGCCAATGTAGAGGCAGTTAGAGGTGATCAGGCTGGCAGGGGAAAGCAATTAGGGGTGGCCAGGCTGGCAGGGGAGCAGTTAGGGGCATCAGGCAGGAGGGCAGAGTGGTTAGGGGTGATCAGGAAGGCAGGCAGATGAGTGGTTAGGAACCAGCGGTCCCGGATTGCAAGAGGGATGTCCGACTGCCAGTTTAGGCCTGATCCTGCAATCAGACATCCCCCGAGGGGTCCCGGATTGGAGAGGGTGCAGGCTGGGCTGAGGGATCCCCCCCCCCCCATGCATGAATTTCATGCACAAGGCCTCTAGTATAGGATATTGTAGGCATACACATAGATTTAAGTAACACTACTTTGCCTATACATACTCATCATGATTTACCTAGGTCCCTGTGCCTTTCCTGAACTATGCCTCATTCTTAGGGTTCACCCCTGGCTTAGACCCCACCCCTGTTTTAGGATCTGCCCCTGGTTTAGGTCCCTCTCCAGACTTAGGGTCTGCAGCTGCAAAAAACTTGTTCCTCTCCCTCTTAGTCCCAAAAAGAGTTCAGCAGATATTTTCACATTGTGCAGAATTTCCTCTTTAGGGAATACTGAAAATGATTAAAATGTTTATTTTTTAATTTACTCATGTACTAGTTTTGATACTTACCATTGAAAACCTGGTGAAAGTTTCCCAGACACCAAGTTGAGCAAAGGTCTTGTCAGCAGTCTTTCCTGATTTAACAGTTCACATTTTCTTTACAACAATACTACCTGTATTAGTTTTGTCATTATAATTACTGCTTCTCTAGGAATTTTGTTTAAATATAAAGACATAACAAACGCACACATTCTCATTCAAGAAATAAAAGTATGTGGCAAATAAGTAAAATAGAATTAAATTAGCAAAAAATGAAAATTCAAAATAACAAATCAGATGTGGTAACATGATCAACACAAAAACTGTAATCAGCTGAAATAAAGGAACACAAAAGCAAAGGTTAACATTGTATGAAAATAACATTATAATTCATGCAAATTATATTTGGATAAGAACAGATCCTCATACATGCTATAATATAACACTCCTTAAAATACCACCTAAATGCCCAGCTGGCATGGCTCAGTGGTTGAGTGTCAACCTATGAACCAGGAGGGCATGGTTCAATTCCCAGTCAGATGCGGATTGCAGATTCGATCCTTGGTGTGGGGCATGCAGAAGGCAGCTGATCAATGATTCTCTCATCATTAATGTTTCTATCTCTCCCTCTCCCTTCTTCTCTGAAATAAAAAATAAATACCAACTAAGCAAACCTCAATGATAATGGTGACCATTATGTAAAGGAAGACTATTTTAAGTGCCCTTTCTAAAACAAAGAAACTATAATGTATTTTGATTTAAATTTTTATTTTTATTTTAGCACAGCTTCAATTACTTTTCCTCTAAGTGTAATTATTCTAATAGTGCCAGTGGGACTATTTATAAGAAAATATAACTCCATAATTAGATTTAAATGCATGCCAATTACCTTCTAATGATCAGAGTCAATGATAGAGTGACCTAATAATGACAATGTACTGTTGGCAGACATAAAGTCTACAAATATGCATTATCTTCTAATAAGATGAGCAATTTCTCTATCATTGAAATTGTAAATGCCCAAATTATATGAACTTGATTATGTCATTACTCTAGCCTCAAAGTAAATATGCCTTAGAACTTATTTACATATAATAAAATAGATGTTTCCTAAATGGTTTCATAAAATATTTCTCAGTAAATGATTGTTGATCTTCAATTAATTATATTTCTTTATGTTTTTACTCATATTTAATACCCCCAACCAAGACTATATATAAAAATATAAGTGATGTAACATCTGCTCCTTTTGGAAAATAGAGCATATTATTTGAAATTATATAAATTATAGGAAGGGGAAAATTCCACTATAAAATTTTGTCACATAAATCATGTAGTAAAATGACCTTATCTAATATGACCCTGTATAAATATTATATATACAAGAAAGTGTGATAAAACAGACCAAAAAAAGCCCAGGCTTATAATATTAACCATTTTTAAGAATATATCACCAAGATCAGACATGGTAAATGATGTAGTCATTTCTACTACCAGTAGTATTTGAATGACACCATTCTTTTCTGGATCCTACAACAATTTATGATGAATGATACTCATGTGAGGAACTTTATTCAGATTTTGGTACAAGATGGATTAAAATAGTGGTGAAGCAGTTGAAAAGTTCATGGGGTAGAGCCCAGAAATCATGGAGGTCATGGACAGAGCCCAAAAACTGGAAGGGAAATTGTTCCAAGTTGCTTCATTCTTTCTAACATACTGCTACTTCTGTATTCTTCAGTTACAGAAATGCACAGAGTTCAATATTAATACCTCTGTTCAAACAATGAATAATATATACCCAGACATATATTTGATTTTTGTATTTACACTGATAACTATTTATTAAGATTAATTTCACATATCCATTGAGTATTTATAAACTGAAATGGGCATTTTAAATAGGGAAAAAAATTCTGTTGCTCCCCTTTTCAGTCAAACTTCCACACAATGTCTGAACTGCCCCTATTCTATTCACTCGGCCACCACTACAAACTGTCCTTTGCTTAAAACTCCAATGAAAATGCTCTTGTTAATATAATAATGACATCCATGATAATAAATCCAAGGGTCCTCACCTTTCCTGGATCTCAAATTCTGGGAACACAGTGTCTTTCTTGGTACTAGGAAAAAGGCCATTGTGACATCCCTCCCACCACATTGTCTGTCAAAAACTCTCTGTTGGTGACTGTTCTCCCTTTACATGGGCTCTAATGTTGGCATCTCTGAGTTCACTTGATTGATGATGTCCTCATGTGTATCTCTGTTCTAGATTGCTGCTCTGAACAATAGGTACCTCACTTATCCAACAGCAGGCTTAATATATTCACTTGGTTTGTTCACAGATATTTTCAATTTATATATCTAAAACATTAACTGTTAGTTCTCTCTGCCTTACAAATGTATTCTTCTCCTCAGTTATCTCCATTACCCAGAGAGTAATGACATCATCCAGATAGATATATAATCTTTTCATCTTTGATTCCCTCCCTGGATGCCTGACACCCATTTGATTTATGTGTCTCTATATGTTAATTCTTAGTTTGGAGTCATTAGCTTCCCACTGTGACCATCTAGGCCAGGTCAACATCATTTATTGCCTGTACTATATCTCCCATTGGATCTTACTGCTTCCATTCTTTCCTCTAAACAATATATTCTCCCTTGCAATAGTCATATTGATCTTGAAATATATAATAAGCCAAGGAGTACCATGTTCCAGACATCCAATGACTTTCCTTTGCCCTAAAACAAAATCTAGCTTCTTATAGTGGCCTACAAGTACCTGAATAATCTGGTCTCTTTGTATCTCCTGTTACACCAGGCTTATTTCAGACTCAAATTTAATAAGACTAAAAGATAAAAATTATGAAATAATATGACCCAGATAAACCCAAAGAGAACAATCATCAAAACAAATGTGAATGTCTTAAACTCCTCACTAAAAATAAAAGTTTATTAGATTGGGTTAAAAAATAAATTATAGTTAATTGCCACTTATAAGAGCAATGCAAGTAATTTAATATTAGGTGAATTTTGTCTGGAAGGTTAACTTAAAGAGGCCAGATCACCAAAGGCCATCAAGGTTCTCTTGCTGGAAGTCATTGCACAGGGAAGTGATGCTTGGAATTGATGGAACTATTATGCAACTAAAAGGGGAATGTCGACATATTTGAACAGAAACAAAGCTGGAGTGAAATATTACTGGGCCACTGAATTAGTCAACCTATCCTACCTCCAGATTTCTCATATGAGATAATTATGTCCTTATAGTTTAAGCCATTTTTAATTTGGTCTTTTATTCCTTTCAGCTGAAAGATTTTTAACTGATCAACTGTCCATAGAGCTACATCAAAAAGTGTTCAGAGATGCATGTACTGGATATATGGCTTAAATGGTATGGTGACGTATAAGCACCTTCTAGATATCTGCCTTCATGTCTTTTTAAGGTACCTGGACTTATCATCTTTGTTTATGTTTATGTCTTCAGTTGTTTATGTTTATGTCTTCTATTTTCCAACTCCTTTTTTGTCAATGGCTTTTCGGGTGATTTAAGCATTTCTACACCATCACTTTTCACTTTATGTAATCCTGCTTAGCTTGACAGAAGGGTAAAAATAAATTGACTGGCTTATCCCTAGATCTTGTTTTCTTCATTAGTGATAAGAAAATGGACCCTATTACAGGATCCTATTTCTCTTACTAAATATTGGGGAATGGACCCAGCCTAGCAAATAATTGCCAAGGAACTAAAATACATTTGGGGTAGCCAAACTAACAATTTATTATCTGCCAGAAGTGAGTCCTGGCAATGAAATAGAACTTTTTTTAAAGATTACATTCAGATGCTATTTCAATAATGTGTTCTGTAAGGGTTAGTAAAACAGGCATGCTAATTTTGGTTACTTGGTGACCAATTCTATTTATAGGGAGGAAAATGAGACTGCTTAAAAGCCTAGGTCAATTTCTAAGTTGGTCAAATTGTTTAATCTCCATAATTTTTATTTAAAAATGATTCTTCAGTTTCCCAGTTAACTAAAGTCTATATAAAAATGGCTTAAGAGTTAGAGATTTCATCTTATTCTTTGAGTACTTAAGACAAAAGTAATGGCAAGAAAACAGTTCTTTATCTGAGTCAAGATCAGAATTTAGTGCAAGTCAGAAATTTGGAGTGTACCAGCTTAAAGAAAGAGCCACTTCATTTCTCCCCTTAGATTCCATGCTTGCGGCAGTTGTTCAAGTAACCAGAGGAGAGAAAAGTGAAGAAAAGCATTTAATTCTCTTTCCCATTCCCCAGAGTGAAGCTGGCTGTCTGTTTCTTCTCTTATCACTCTTCCTTCCTTGTCTAATCCAATAAACTCAAAAGGCTACTTATAGTCAGTCCATTTAAAACAGGAACCAAGCTTTTACAGTTAGTGGTGGAAAAAAGCTTTAGTTGGAATTTACTTTGAAAAATTACAGTTTATCATATGTAATACTTTAATAAATAAAGAATTTTTTTAAAAAAAAAATATTGTAATAGCTATGTACAGGCCAGGGCGGGTACTTGAAATATCAGAGGAACACTCTATAAAGTATATGATTGTCTAATCACTATGTTGTAAACCTGAAACTAATACAGAATAATATTGAATGTGAACTATAATTGAAAAGAAATTGGAAAATTGTATCCTATATAATAAAAAGGTAATATGCAAATTGACCCTCATGCCCTCCCACAAGATGGCGACCCCCATGTGGTCAAAGATGGCTGCCACAAGATGGCCGGCAGGGGAGGGTAGTTTTGGGCGATCAGGCCAGCAGGGGAGGGCAGCTGGGGCGACTGGGCCTGCAGGGGAGGGAGGGAAGTTGGGGGGGTCCAGGCCTGCAGGGGAGGGCAGTTAAGGGTGATCAGGACAGCAGGGGAGGGCAGTTGGGGGCGGTCGGGCCAGCAGGGGAGCAGTTAGGTGTCAATTGGGCTGGCAGGGGAGTGGTTAGGCATTGATCAGTCTGGCAGGGGAGTGGTTAGGGGGTGATCAGGCTGGCAGGCAGGCAAACAGTTGGGAGCCAGCAGTCCCAGATTGTGAGAGGTATGTCCGACTGCTGGTTTAGCCCCAATCTCACAGGGATCAGGCCTAAACCGGCAGTCGGACATCCCCCGAGGGGTCCCAGATTAGAGAGGGTGCAGGCTGGGCTGAGGGACACCGCCCCCCCCCCCACAGTGAACGAATTCCGTGCACCAGGCCTGTAGTGTTATATGTTTTTCATCACAATTTAAAAAATAAAAGAAAAATTAAAGTTTATGAAAAAAAATTTAAAATATATATTTTTATTGATTTCAGAGAGGAAGTGAGAGGGAGAGAAAGATAGAAACATCAATGATGAGAATCATTGATCGGCTGCCTCCTGCACGCCCCCCACTGGGGATTGAGCCCGCAACCTGGGCATGTGCCCTTGACCGGAATTGAACCCGGGACCTTTCAGTCCACTGGCTGATGCTCTATCCACTGAGCCAAACCAGCTAGGACTGAAAATATTCTTATTGTATTTTATATTTCACAGAACTTAGTCATCATTGTAATAACTATAAAGTCATCCTATATAATAAAAGCCTAATATGCAAATCAATCGAACGGTGGAATGACCGGTTGCTATGATGTGCACTGACCACCAGGGGGTAGACACTCATGCAGGAGCTTCCCCCAGCCTGCAGGTCCCAGGCTGGCCAAGGCAGGTGCCAGCGCCCCCCCCCCCCACCCCAATCGCCCTGCTAGTTGCCCCACAGATTGGCCCTGATTGCCAGCCAGGCCTAGGGACCCTACCTGTGCACAAATTTCATGCAGCGGGCCTCTAGTATGAAATAAAGAATCAAATTTTGTTTATGGTGGAATTTTTCCAACACAGTTGAAATTGTGTAATGGCTGTATTAGTTTTCTATTTCTATGATATAAATTATGACAAACTCAGCAGCTTAAAACAATAGTCATCTGTGAGCTTTCACTTCCGTAGGTCAGAAGTTTTGCCTAGTGGGTTTGTTTAGTGTTTATTCTTGGGTTTCATAAAGCCAAAATCCAGTTGTCAACCAGGCAGGACTCTTTCTGGAGGCTCTGGGCAAGAATCTGCTCCCAAACTTAGTCAGGTTGCTGGCAAGCCACAGTTCTTCATGATTTTATGGCGGAGGTCCCGTTTCCTTGCTATCAGGCAAGGGTCTCTCTAAGCTTCTAGAAGCCACCAAATTCCTATCACATGGTCCCCGCCATCTTCATATAACAACAGAGCAACAAATCCTTCTTGAACTTTCAATTTCTCTGACTTCCCCTTCTACTACCAGCCAAAGAAAACTCTCTGTTATAGAGATCTCTTAAGATTAGATTAGGCCCACCCAGATAATTTCCCCTTTGCCATATAAATAATGTAATCATTAGAATTACATGTCATCATATTTACAGATTCCATCTAGATGCGGAGATGAGGGAATTTTACAAGGACAAAGGTTATTGGGGGTCATCTTTAGAATTCTGCCTATCACAGTGATACAATATGACATTATTTACCTAATATCTAACATTTGCAATAAAGCCATAAGAATAGTCAAATTGAGGGAATTGTCAGTCTTCCCGAGGGTGAATATTTTAATCTTATGATAGTAAAATTATTGATCTTTGAAGTACCTATCAAGTCATCATTTTTGTTCATTTTCATTTCTGCAATTGCTGGCAAGTCTGACTTTTCAGGTCTTCTTTTGTTACTGGGTTTGTTAGAGTACAGTATTTCTACATCATTTTGACTCTCAAAATCCTGCTCCTTTGGCAGGACTTGAAATTTAATTTCACAATCAATTTTTATTTGCTTTATTTGATTCTGTACAATGTCATCCATTCAATAAGAAATCACTGGGTAAAGATGCTTGAAGGGGTACTATGAAACACTAAAGGGCGAAAGACTCACTCAAGGTCTACACTCACCTACTTTCTAAGACCAGCTCAAATTTATCTTTCCTGGAGAAAACTTCTCTGAGCTACTCTTGTCTCTCCATCACTCTCCATCCCTTTCTTCAGGATCTTCTGTAGCCCTTAGCCCAAACACCTATTAGTCTTTAGAAGACTGTGTCTAACAAATTAATGGTTTACATATCAGCTGAAATATACACATCACCTAAAAGGGAACATGTCTTATTTTGTACTATAGATATTTAGCTTACTAACACATTGTAAACATTAAATAAATGTTAATAAATTCTAGAGAAACAGTATAGATTTAGGATAGACCAGTGGTTTTCAACTAGAGGTGGTTTTACCTCTTCCCCCATACCCTCTAAAAATCACTTTTGGCAATGTGTGGAGTCATTTTTGTTGTCACAGCTCATTGCGGGGGGCGGGGGGGGCGGGGGGGGAAGGAATGCTATTGAACCTATGGATAAAGGTCAGGGATGTTGCTAAATGTCCTGCACTGCTCCCTACTCACACCAAAAATATTCCTCAGCCCATAATGTTAATAGTGTTAAGGTTGAGCTCTGGTCAGATGATTCATTTGGTTGGAGCCAACATCTGGTACACCAAAAAGGTTGCAGGTTCGATTCCCAGTTGGGGCATGTATGAGAGGCAACCAATCAATATTTCTCTATCTATCTAACTATCTAGCTAGCTAGCTAGCTAGCTAGCTCTAGCTCTAGCTCTCCCTTCTCTCTCTAAAAATCAATAAACATATCTTTGGGTGAGGATTTTTTAAAAATCCACAGTGTTATGGTTGAGAACTAGGTAATATATATAGATCCGTGGATAGAGAAAAAACAAGGAAAGAAGTTAGAATTACATCTGGGTCTGGGAGAGGCCACGCGCCCCCGGGTCCGGGTGAGGCCATGTGTCCCTGGATCCGGGTGAGGCCTCGCGCCCCTGGGTCTGGGAGAAGCCACGCGCCCCCGGGTCTGGGAGAAGCCACGCACCTCCGGGTCCGGGTGAGGCCATGTGTCCCTGGATCCGGGTGAGGGCCTCGCGCACCTAGGTCCGGGTGAGGCCACGCGCCCCTGGGTCTGGGAGAAGCCACATGCCCCGGGTCCGGGTGAGGCCGTGTGTCCCTGGATCCGGGTGAGGCCTCGTGCACCTGGGTCCGGGTGAGGCCACGCGCCCCTGGGTCTGGGAGAGGCCATGCGCCCCCGGGTCCGGGTGAGGCCATGTGTCCCTGGATCCGGGTGAGGCCTCGAGCACCTAGGTCCGGGTGAGGCCACACGCCCCTGGGTCTGGGAGAGGCCACGCGCCCCTGGGTCCGGGTGAGGCCATGTGTCCCTGGATCCGGGTGAGGCTCGCGCACCTAGGTCCGGGTGAGGCCTCGCGCCCCTGGGTCTGGGAGAGGCCACGCGCCCCCGGGTCCGGGTGAGGCCATGTGTCCCTGGATCCGAGTAAGGCCTCGCGCACCTAGGTCCGGGTGAGGCCACGCGCCCCTGGGTCTGGGAGAGGCCACGTGCCCCTGGGTCCGGGTGAGGCCATGTGTCCCTGGATCCGGGTGAGGCCTCGCGCACCTAGGTCTGGGTGAGGCCACACGCCCCTGGGTCTGGGAGAGGCCACGTGCCCCTGGGTCCGGGTGAGGCCATGTGTCCCTGGATCCGGGTGAGGCCTCGCGCACCTAGGTCTGGGTGAGGCCACACGCCCCTGGGTCTGGGAGAGGCCACGCGCCCCTGGGTCCGGGTGAGGCCATGTGTCCCTGGATCGGGGTGAGGCTCGCGCACCTAGGTCCGGGTGAGGCCACGCGCCCCTGGGTCTGGGAGAGGCCACGCGCCCCCGGGTCCGGGTGAGGCCATGTGTCCCTGGATCCGGGTGAGGCCTCGCACACCTAGGTCCGGGTGAGGCCACGCGCCCCTGGGTCTGGGAGAGGCCACGCGCCCCTGGGTCCGGGTGAGGCCATGTGTCCCTGGATCCGGGTGAGGCCTCGCGCACCTAGGTCTGGGTGAGGCCACACGCCCCTGGGTCTGGGAGAGGCCACGCGCCCCCGGGTCCAGGTGAGGCCATGTGTCCCTGGATCCGGGTGAGGCTGGGTCCCGGGTCTGGGTGAGGCCTCGCGCACCTAGCTCCGGGTGAGACCACGCGCCCCTGGGTCTGGGAGAGGCCATGCGCCCCTGGGTCTGGGTGAGGCCACGTGCCCCTGAGTCCGAGTGAAGCCGTGCCCCTGGGTCCGGCCGAGACCAAACCAGAGGGAGTCGGACCTCCGTTACCACCATTTGTCCACCATCCAGAGCTGAGGGGTCAGTGCTGACATGTACACATAAGGAACTGGTGGACATTGAAATTGGGTCTCTAAAGAACTGTTGGTCCAGAACGAAACTCACTACAGACTGATTCATTTGCCTGTCAGCATAACTATTATTGCTCGTCTCACGTTCAGTTCTTATAAGTATATCTCTAGTGACACATGATCTCGCTCATCTAGGGGAAATGATGAACAACATAGACTGATGAACAAGAACAGAACCAGAAACAAGAAGGCATCGATCGGACTAGCGGGCCTCAGAGGCAGGATAGGGGAGGGTGGGGGGAGGGGGGAGAGATCAACCAAAGGACTTGTGTGCATGCATATGAGCCTATCCAACAGTTAAGTTCAACAGGGGGTTGGGGCATCCGTGGGGTGGGGTGTGGGATGGGAATGGGGGGATGAGGACAAATATGTGACACCTTAATCAATAAAGAAATTAAAAATAATAATAATAATAATAATAATAATAATAATAATAAAGAAGTTAGAATTACAGAATTGTGGGATTTCTTGCATTTCTTTGATCATAAGTTGGAAAACTAACAAGAGTTAAATCCTGGGTCAGAATTTTACTGTTCATACACTCAACACTCAATAGTATAAATGACAAGGAAAATACATACTAGTAGTAGTTTCAGATGCAATATATTTGATTAGATTAGTTTCACTGGAGAGAAGAGGAGTTTGGAAGAAATTTGTGCTTGAGACAAAAAAATAAATACATAAATAAACCTATGAAAGAGAAGAAGAATATGACATCTTTAAAAAGGGTAACTTAAATGTATGTGCCACATAGTGTGTCTATATGTTGCTAACATGTAGCTTCTCCCACTGACTCTGTTCAAATTAGTGTAGGACAGAGGTTCTCAGCATGTGGTCCTTGGCACTATAGCATCAGCTAAGAAAGGCAGAATCTCATGTCCCATTTCAGACCTACTGAATCAGAAACCCTGGGGTTGAAGCCCAGCAATATATATTTTAACAAGCCCTACAGGTAATTCTGGTGTATGCATGTAGGTAATAAATAACTGCTTATTGATTTTTCTCATCAGTTCTACTAATTGATGCCATGGCTTGGAAGGAGCTCTGGGTTGGGAAAAAAGTTCACTTCACTGATGTCTTATGTAGGATGGCTTGGGTTTGAAGCAACCTAAACTGTTTCTTAGGCTATTTGTCCTACACATTTTATTACCCTGCAGTGCAATAATACTCTACTAAGACTTTTGCTGTCCTTTGCATACATTAATCCAGCAACACTAGTACAGTTGACATTATAAATCCACTTTAAAAAGTGAGAAAACAACCAAAGCAGAATAAGTAATTTGCCTGTGGTCATGCAGCTAGTAATTGTTCAGATGGGTCTAGAAGCTAGATCTTCAAAGCCAATATTCTCTGTACTGCACAACAGTGATTTCTGATAATCAAGAGACTTGGGAAACCTGGCCACTTGTTTTTTTACTAGGCAATACTCAATTTCCTAGTGTCTTTTATTTTAATAAGAAAAAGACCCTACTGCCTTATAGTATGCTGCAACATAGGTTATGTTTTATCGTTTGTTTTGTTAGGAATTATATATGATACAAAACTTCATGTTAGAGTTAAGTGTATTTCTTTTCCTTTTTTTGAGTGTATTTCTTAAGTCAGGGAACATTATTATTTTTCCATTTATGAGTATTGGTAACAATATATGAGAAAATAAAATTGCTATTGGTTTTCATAACACTATATAAAAGCTATCCTGTATGCCAAAAAAGTTTTGGGTTCAATTCCCTGTCAGGGCATATACCTAGGTTGCTGATTTGATCCCCAGTCAGGGCAGATGCAGGAGGAACCAATGTCTCTGTCTATGTCTCTGTCTCTCTGTCTCTCTCTTTCTCTCTCTCCCTCTCCCCCCCTCCCCAGCCCACACACACTTCTGTCTCTCTCTCCCTTTCTCTCTTTAAAAAAATCAATAAACATATCCTCAGGTGAGAATTAAAACAAAAAATGTACTGGGATGAATTAAACTAGTGTTTGCCGTTGTGTGTGTGCTAGTCTTTACAGAAGCTCAGCAAGTAAATTTAGAACACGTTGTGAACAGTTTTAAAAATAAATTTTCTTCTTTTCAGTCCTAAAAATGAATCATAGCAGAACCCCACCTTATATTTATTTCAAATAAAGAAATGTTTTTTATAAAAATATAAGGAACCCAAGTACCCCACATAATGGGAACGAAAGAGACTTGGAAGAAGGTTTAATATTCAAATAAAAGTCATGTTTAATATTGTGTGGATGATAGAGAAATTTATGATAAGCTTTTGGGTTACACCAGTGGAGAGAGATAAAGGGTAACAATGTGGTGGAAGGAAAGAGTGGGTAAAGATTTGTGAGGAGTATTTCATTCTTCTATGAGGATACCAAAGAATTTCCAAAGAAATGCCATGAAGAAAAGCCAACAAATTCAAATTATTTTTTTCTTATTTGCCTGAAAGAGTAAATATGCCCAAAGTATAATTTGCTTTTGCAGATGCACACTCCATGGAATATTGTTTTTCTCAAGAGTTGCTACAGATGAATGGATAAAGAAGATGTGATGTAGAATACTATTCAGCCTTAAAAAAAGAAGAAAATCTTGCCATTTGCAACATAGCTGGACCTTGAGGCCATTATGCTAAGTGAAATGTCAGACAGAGAAAGACAAATACATTATGATCTCACTTATATGTGGAATCTAAACAAGCAAACAAAAAACCTGAATTTATAGACAGAGAACAGATTGGTAGTTGCAAGAGGGAAGGGAGTGTGGGATGGCAAAATGGGTGAAGGAAATAAAAAGATACAGGAAGGAGGAAGATGGCTGCCGACAGGAAGGCAGACTGCAAGACAGTGTGTGAGTGAGAGAATGAAAGGAGAGTGTGTGGTCACACGGAGAGTGTATATTTGTGGGTGAGGGACAGCTCTACTCCAAGGGACTGTTGGGGACTGCCAGACTGGGCTCCCCTGACCGGGCAGCCTCCACAGCTGCTGAAATCTCTCCCAGTGCGGCCGGCTCTGCCACCGAGACTGCACCATCTTGAAGGGGAGAGTGGCTGTTATCAACACCGGGGGACCAGCTGCGAACCCAGGAACACCGGATCTCAAGCAGCGGGAACACCTTCTCACGGGAAGGTCAGATTTCACCGAGGGAAAGGTGAGGTCTGCAGTCCAGGCAGGGGAGAGAAACGCATGAACGTGATCTAGAGATTCGGGGAAAGTCTGCCCCCACAAAACCCGCGGCCACTGGGGCTAGCGTGATCCACGAATATGGAAGGGATATCCGCAGGGCTGCTGGCAGAAGGGAACTCTGAAAATCAACCCACACATGGACTGGGCGCAAAAAAGCACCCTGAAATTTTACCAGTGTGCAGGCTGCTTAGTGCCAGGGGAAAGAAGACTGCACAGACTTGTGCACAGCGCCAGAGGGTAAAAGTCGCGAGGTCGCGCACTTACTCTGGCTCTTTTTTTTTCTTTAAATCCTTGTTTTTTATTACTAAGCCCAGTACATAGGATGACCCAATTGGGGACACTCTAAGAGACTGCAAGGGAAAGTTGTTTCTGTGGAACCTGGGGATCAGAGCGGGGAGTAACGATAAGAGAACCAGCTCTGGGGCAGTCCATTCTCCCAAACCAGTATTAAGTCTGACAGGGAAAACAAAATCTAAATACTGGCTAGAGAGGACTTATAGCCCCGGAGGTCAATCCAGAAACACTGCCACCCAGGGGTTGAATCACAAATTGACTCTTGTGTAAACATAAATAAAGGAGTCTAAGAAACAAAGAAATACTGCCTGCTTGAAAATTAGGGCTGTGGCTTACAACACTGAGGAGCAGTGGAACGCAGGGACCTTCAATACTGTCCTGATTACCTACAGGAAACAGGCGTGCCAAACAGAACAATAGAGGAAGTGAATGACTTTCACTACTGCACATTTTATTTTTTTATTTTTTCCTTAAGAAACAAATTTTTTTCTTTTTTCCTCACTTGATTTTATCTTTTTAATTATTATATTTTTATTTTTAATCAGTATTACTACTACTATTTTACCTTTTTTTAAAGTGTCATTTTATTTTCTCTTTATTTTATTTTATTTTGGGATTAGTGTTCTACATTCTATTTTCATTTTTCCTTCAGCATCATTTTACTCTTTCTCAACTTTATCTTTATGCCAAACACTGTTTTCCTCACTTTTCCCATTTTGTTGTCCTGTTTCTCTTACCCTATTTCTGCTTTAGATTTTCGCTATTCCTTCTTTTTACCCCCTGTTAAAAATTCATCCTACTTATATATCAAATTTCTGATCCCCTGCTCTACATAGCCCATACACACCTCTCTCTTCTCTTTCTTCACTATCCAAATTTTTTTCTCTCTTCCCATTTTTTTGTTTGTTTTTTGTTGTTGTTGTTTTCTTGTTTTGTTTTTGTTCTAGGTTTTTTGTTTTATTTTGTTTTGTTTTGCTTTGCTTTCTCTCTCTCCTATTGTTGTTTTCTTGATTGTTGATTAGATTGGTTTTCTTTGTGCTTGTTTGTGAGATTTTGTTTTTGTTTCTTTTTGTTTTGTTTTGTTTTTTTTTTTGTTTTTTAATTCTGTCTTTCCTCTCCTCGCTTGATATTAGTTGTTGTTTGTAGCTTGCATTCATCACTGAGTGAATGTTGTTTGCATTTTTGGGGATTAGTGGTTGTTCTATTGGAATTTTCTCCCAATATAAATAGTTTTTACCCCTTCTTTTTTACTCTCTTTCTTTTCTCTCTTATTTTTTCCCTTTTCTCAATATCATTTTTGCACTCCATTTTTTTCTTATCCCCTAATTCTCTTTTCTCTGGTGGTCACCATTATTTGGGGTTATTAGTAACGTGAATATATTTGTGCTCAGTGCCTTGTATGTTGTGCCTTGTTGTGTTGTATTTTGTGCCTTTAAATCAATGCAGGAGAGACAGAGCTACATAACCAGACACCCAGAGAAGAGAGATAATGGGGAGACAAAGAAACAGCCTGCAAATGAAAGAAAAGTAGGCATCACCAGAAAAGGAAGTAAACGAAATGGAGACAAGCAACCTGTCAGAGAAAGAATTCAGAGAAATGGTCATAAGGTCACTGAAAAGAATGGAAGACAACTTCAACAATATGTGTAAAAACCAAGAGGAAATGAGGAAGAACCAAGAAGAAATGAAAAAGGACATTGCTGCTATAAAGAACTCAATATAAAGCATCAACAGTAGACTAGAAGAAGCAGAGGACCACATCAGTGAGCTAGAAGAAAGGTAGGAAAAAGTACACAAGCAGAGCATCATCTAGAAAAAACAACTTAAAAAAGAGGAGGAGAGCTTAAGGGAACTTTGGGACAACACAAAATCAAACAACATCTGCATAATAGGGGTGCCAGAAGGAGAGGAAACTGAGCGAGGAATAGAAAACCTGTTTGAAGAAATATTGACAGAAAACTTCCCTGCTATCAGGAAGAAAAAGCTCACACAAATCTAAGAAGCTTACAGAGTCCCAAACAAAATGAACCCCAAAAGACCGATGACAAGGCACATTATAATTAAATTGGCAAACACCAACGACAAAGTAAGAATCTTAAAAGCAGCCAGAGAGAGACAGAAAGTTACCTACAAAGGATCCCCCATCAGACTAGCGACTGATTTCTCAACAGAAACACATCAGGCCAGAAGGGAATGGAATGAAATATACAAAGTCATACAAAGGAAGGGTCTGAATCCAAGAATACTGTACCCAGCAAGGCTATCAATCAAAATTGAGGGTGAAATCAGGAGCTTCACAGACAGAAAAGGACTAAGGGAGTTTATTACCACCAAATCAGCAATGCAAGAAATGCTAAAGGGTCTGCTGTAAAAAGAAGAAATAGGAAGTGAAGAAGGAACACAGGCATAAAGAATAAAAATGGCGTTAAACAAGTACCTATCAATAATAACTTTAAATATAAATGGATTAAATGCCCCAATAAAAAGACATAGGGTAGCTGAGTGGATAAGAAAACATGACCTATATATCTGCTGTCTACAGGAAACCCACCTCAGAAAAAAGGACTCACACAGACTGATGGTGAAGGGATGGTAAATGTCTTTCAGTCGAATGGAAACAAACAAAACAAAAAAAGCTGCGGTAGCAATACTTACATCTGACAAATTAGATCTCAAAGTGAAGGACATAACAAGAGATAAGAAAGGCCACTTCATAATACTAAAGGGAGCAATCCAACAAGAAGAAATAACTCTGGTAAACATATACACACCCAATACAGGAGCACCCAAATACATAAAAAAAACTTCTTGAGGCTATCAAGGGAGAGATTGAAAGCAATACAGTCATAGTAGGGGACTTTAATACTCCACTATCACCATTGGACAAATCCTCTAAACAAAAATTCAGCAAAGAAACATCAATCCTAAATGACTCACTAGATCAGATGGAATTAATTGACATCTTCAGAACATTTCACCCCAAAGCCACAGAATATACACTCTTCTCAAGTGCACATGGGTCATTTTCAAAGATAGACTATATAGTGGGTCACAGGCAAAGTCTCTTCAAATTCAAGAAGATAGAAATCATATCAAGCAACTTCTCAGCTCACAATGACATAAAACTAGAAATCAACTACAATAAAAACATTTTTAAAAAATCAAACACCTGGAGGCTAAATAGCATGCTATTAAACAATGACTGGGTTACCAGAGAGATCAAAGACGAAATAAAAAGCATCATGGCAACAAATGACAATGAAAACACAAGAATTCAAAATCTATGAGACACAGTGAAAGCAGTCTTGAGAGGGAAGTTCATAGCTCTACAAGCCTCCTGCAATAAACAAGAAGCAATGGTAATAAATTACCTAATGCTACAACTGAAAGAGTTAGAAAGAGAGCAACAAGAAAAGCCCAGCATAAGCTGAAAGAAGGAAATGATAAAGATCAGAGCGGAGATAAATGAAATAGAGAAAAAAAATACAAAATATCAACAAAACCAAGAGCTGGTTCTTTGAAAGGATAAACAAGACTGATAAACCTCTAGCCAGGCTCACCAAGAAGCAAAGAGAGAGGACCCAAATAAACAAAATCAGAAATGAAAGAGGTGAAATAACAACTGATCCCACAAAAATACAAATGATTATGAAAAATACTATGAACAACTCTATTCCAACAAAAAGGACAACCTAGAGGAAATGGATATATTCTTAGAAAAATACATGCTCCCAAAACTCAATCAAGAAGAATAAAAAACTTGAATAGGCTGATAACTACC
Organism: Eptesicus fuscus; assembly: GCF_027574615.1. Taxonomy (NCBI): domain Eukaryota; kingdom Metazoa; phylum Chordata; class Mammalia; order Chiroptera; family Vespertilionidae; genus Eptesicus; species Eptesicus fuscus. The sequence goes on along the minus strand of NC_072480.1, from coordinate 7,542,087 downwards.
GGAGAAATTGAAGCAGTGATCAAAAATCTTCCAGCAAACAAAAGCCCTGGTCCAGACGGCTTTACAGGGTAGTTCTACCAAGCATTCAAAGAAGAACTAAAACCTATCCTCCTCAGACTATTCCAAAAAATTCAAGAGGAAGGCACACTTACAAGCTCTTTCTATGAAGCCAGCATTACCCTAATCCCAAAATCAGATAAAGACACCACAAAGAAAGAGAACTACAGGCCAATATCTCTGATGAACATAGATGCTAAAATCCTCAACAAAATTCTAGCAAATCAAATTCAGCATTACATTAGAAAGATCTTACAACATGACCAAGTGGGATTTATTCCAAGGATGCAAGGATGGTACAATATCCACAAATCAATAAGTGTGATACATCACATAGACAAAATGAGAGACAAAAATCACATAATCATATCAATTGATGCAGAAAAAGCATTTGACAAAATCCAACACCCTTTCCTGATAAAAACTCTCAGCAAAGTGGGAATAGAGGGATCATACTTCAACATAATAAAAGCCCCCATATGACAAACCTAGAGCCAACATCATACTCAATGGGCAAAAACTAAACCCATTTCCCCTAAGAACAGGAACAAGACAAGGATGCACACTCTCACCACTCCTATTCGACATAGTACTAGAAGTACTAGCCATTGAGATCAGACAAGAAGAAGAAATAAAAGGCATCTAAATTGGAAAAGAAGAAGTAAAACTATCCTTATTTGCAGATGACATGATATTATACATAGAAAACCCCAAAGATGCCATAAAAAAACTACTAGACCTAATAAATGAATTTGGCAATGTAGCAGGATACAAAATTAACACCCAGAAATATGTGGCCTTTTTATACACCAATAATGAACTCACAGAAAGAGAAATGGAAAAAAATCCCATTTACCATTCCACCAAAAAACAATTAAGATACCTAGGAATAAACTTAACCAAGGACGTAAAAGACCTGTATTCAGAAAACTATAGGACATTGAAAAAAGAGATGGAAGAAGACATAAACAAATGGAAGAACATACCATGTTCATGGATTGATAGAATCAATATCATTAAAATGTCCATACTACATAAAGCAATCTATAGATTCAATGCACTCCCCATTAAAATACCAATGGCATATTTCACAGACCCAGAACGAACTCTCCAAAAATTCATCTGGAATAAAAAATACCCCAAATAGCCACAGATGTCCTGAGAAAGAAGAACAAAGTTGGAGGGATCACAATTCCAGACATCAAACTATATTACCAAGTGACAGTTCTCAAAACTGCCTGATACTGGCACAAGGACAGACATATAGACCAATGAAACAGAATAGAGGACCAAAAATTGACCCAAGCCATTACACTCAATTAATATTTGATAAAGGAGGCAAGAGCATACAGTGGAGTCAAAACAGCCTTTTTAATAAATGGTGCTGGGAAATTTGGTCAGATACATGCAAAAAAATGAAACTAGATCACCAACTCATACCATATACAAAAAAAAGCTCAAAATGACTAAAGGGCTTGAATGTAAGACAGGAAACCATAAAAATCCTACAAGACTCCATAGGAAGCAAAATTGCAGACATATGTCGTAGCAATATCTTTACAGACACAGATCCTAGGGCAAGAGAGACTAAGGAGAAAATAAACAAATGGGACTACATCAAAATAAAAAGCTTCTGCAAAGCAAAAGAAACCATCAACAAAACAACAAGAAAGCCCACTACATGGAAGAACATATTTGCCATTGATATCTCCGATAAGGGTTTAATTTCCAACATTTACAGGGAAATCATACAATTTAACAAAAGGAACATAAATGACCCAATCAAAAAATGGGCAAAGGACCTAAATAGACACTTTTCGAAAGAGGACATTCAGAAAGCCAAGAGACACATGAAAACATGCTCAAAGTCACTAATCATCCAAGAGATGCAAATTGAAACAACAATGAGGTACCACCTCACACCTGTCAGATTGGCTATCATCAACAAATCAACAAATGACAAGTGCTGGAGAGGATGCAGAGAAAAAGGAACCCTCGTGCACTGCTGGTGGGAATGCAGACTGGTGCAGCCACTGTGGAAAACAGTATGGTGTTTCCTCAAAAAGTTAAAAATGGAACTCCCATTTGACCCAGTAATACCACTTTTAGGAAAATATCCCAAGAAAACAGAAACACCAATCAGAAAGGATAAAGGCACCCCTATGTTCATAGCAGCACAAGTTACAATAGCTAAGATTTGGAAACAGCCTAAATGCCCATCAGCAGATGAGTGGATTAGAAAACTATGGTACATCTATACAATGGAATACTACGCTGCTATAAAAAGAAGGAATTCTTACCATTTCCAGCAGCATGGATGGAACTGGAGAGCATTATGCTAAGTGAAATAAGCCAGGCAGTGAAAGAAAAATACCACATGATCTCATGCATTTATGGATAATAAAGAACATTATAACCTGATGAACAAAAAGATAGATACAGAGGCAGAGAAGCATTGAACAGACTGTCAAATTACAGCGGGAAGGCTGGGGAGTGTTTGTGGGGAGCAGTAAGAGATCAACCGAAGGACTTGTATGCGTGCATATAAGCATAACCAATGGACACAAGACACTGGGGGAGTGGGGTGAGGGCATGTGCCAGGGGTAGGGGAGACCGGGGGAAGGTCAATGGGGAAAAAAAGGAGACATATGTACTACTATTTGTAATACTATAAACAATATAATAAATTTTTTTAAAAGTAAAAAAAATAAAAAGATACAAAATTCCAGGTATAAATTAAAGTCATGAGATGTAATATATACCATAGTTCTATAGTCAATAATACTGTATTGTATGTTTGAAAGTTATTTTTGAGGAAATTTTAAAAGTTTTCATCACAAGAAAAAATTTGTAAGTATGTGTGGTGATGGATATTAACTAGACTTATTGTGGTGGTCATTTCACAATATATACAAACCTGGAATCATTATGTTGCACACCTGAAACTAATTTAATGTTACATGTCAATTATATCTCAACTAGAGGCCCGGTGCACGAAATTCGTGCACTGGGGAGGGTGTCCCTCAGCCCAGCTTGCACCCTCTCTAATATGGGACCCCTTGAGGGATGTCCAACTGCAGGCTGGACATCCTTCTCACAATCCGGGACTGCTGGCTCCTAACCGCTCACCTACCTGCCTGATTGCCCCCTAACTGCTTCCTTGCTGGCCTGATTGACCCCTAACTGCTCCTCTGCGGGCCTGATTGCCCCCAAATACCCTCCCCTGCTGGCCTGATCACCCCCAAGGCTTTTATTAGTATAGATATGACCCTGCACAGAAAATTTTACTAACCCTGCTTTACAATAAGGGCTTGACGATTGAATCATTAGGACCAGACACCAAGATTTCCTTTCTTTGAATAGTGGAGGAAATACTTATCTTGTCTTTAAGTTGCCCAGAAATTAAAATGAGATAATGACTTAGAAAAGTATAAATGCACCACATAAAGACAACTGTCTTTTTAATGAAGTGGCAAAATGAAAAACACTTTTTATTCTCCCCTTCCTTCCTTTACAGCTTTTATTTAAACTTTGAAATTTATAAAAATTTCACTCCAATTTTCATTTCTTTACATTCAACATTATTTTGTATTGGTTTCAGGTTTTATATTAGTTACAGAATAGTGGTTAGACAATCATATACTTTACAAAGTGTTCCCCGATATTTCTAGTACCCACCTGGCATAATACCATCATTACAACACTACTGACTATATTCCCTATTTAAGTGATAATGGGTTTACAGGTTCCTTTCAATCTTTCCTTTGTGTTTTTTTGTCCTTCCTTTTCTTTCTCACTTCTTCCCTCATTTTCTTTATATAGTATCTCAATTGGCCATCAAAGCTCAGTGAAGGCACTGGGACATGCTTCATCCATTTTACAGACCAGGAAACTGAGGCCAATTCCAGTTGGCTGTGGAACTTGACTCAGGAAGCCCTCAGAGCACACAGGAAGCCCTCAGAGCCATGCTCTTTGCGCTTCCTAAGGGGCAGCGGCCCAGCAAACAGAACAAACCTTCCAGTCAGGCTTCCCAGCCTCTTTCTCAAGCACCTCTTCATTGCGGATGCTCCACATTCTTTCCTCTCCCCCCATTCTTTACTGCCCCCCCCCTTCTCCGAAGCAGGTGGAAGGCTTCCCACTCACTGCCTAGGCATGCTCTGCTATGGGGCAGGGTGTAGCGAGCTTGCTTTTGGGTGAAGGCAGGAGCAGGAGTCACTGCCTCTGAAGTGTGAAGGCCGCCTGAGCGAGGCCCATTAGCACTGGGAGCTTCTCTGAATCACGTCAGTCAGTCTAGTACCCTACAGTGCAGCACCCCTTCACTGAGGTGGCTCCACCCCTCAACCCCCGCCTCAGGGGTGAGGGTCCTTGCCCCTCTGCCAGGAGTCCTTCCATGCCCCTTGATCCCTGGCTGGGCCCACCCACATTTTGGGGGCACTGCAGAACCTCTGTCTCTCTGCAGATGAGGCAGATCCCTGCCCTAGGTCTCTGCAAAGCTATGAATCTGTGGCCAGAGGCCTGGTCTGGGTCTCAGCAACCACATGCCTGCAATGTTCCCAGGGATCCTGGGAGGGGCTGGGCGAGTCCTGCCACGCCCCCCCCCCAGGGTGGCGATGGCCCCCGGATCCCCCGGCAGCGCCTGGCTCGGACCGGACACGCCCCCCCGGGTGGCGATCGCAGCCCGGGGACCCCCGGCAGCGCCTGGCTCGGACCGCACACACCCCCCCGGGTGGCGATCGCCGCCCGGGGACCCCCGGCAGCGCCTGGCTCGGACCGGACACGCCCCCCCCCGGTGGCGATCGCCGCCCGGGGACCCCCGGCAGCGCCTGGCTCGGACTACACACGCCCCCCCAGGTGGCGATCGCCGCCTGGGGACCCCCGGCAGCGCCTGGCTCGGACCGGACATGCCCCCCGGGTGGCGATCGCGGGGACCCCCGGCAGCGCCTGGCTCGGACCGGACACGCCCCCCCTGGTGGCGATCGCCGCCCGGGACCCCCGGGAGCGCCTGGCTCGGCCCGAACATGCCCCCCGGCTGGCGATCGCCCCTGGGACCCCCGCAACTAAGAGGATTGGGCGCCGCCATCTTGGTCTTCTCAACGGCCGGATAGGCCACCCGGAGTCCCGCCCCCAGCCTCTCTCAGGCCCAATCATGGGCATAGCGGAGGTGCGGTCAATTTGCATGTTTCTCTATTATAAGGTAGGATTAAAATAAAAAGAGCTACTACATACCAGTTACTCGAAGCCTATCTGTACCAACCACAACTTCGCTTTCATCAACAGTAAACAGTGGTTTGCCTCCTTTGGAATTGATCTGAAACTGTTGACTCTGGACTTCTACCATTTTGGGACCTGAAGGATTAATTGGAACAGTATTATAAAGAGTTCACTACATGTAGGGTCATGATCGCTATTTTTACACATTCCATCTCATCCAGCAATAGCAAATTACTTAATATTTAGAATTTTTTAACTAATAGGTTTTTTATTTTATGAGTTTTTAAGTTCTAAGCCTAAAGCTATTACATTATTCAAATTAATTCCTGTCAAACCTGTGCTAATATTTATCAAATATATGTATTCATAAATTATTTAAAAGTTAATTTTTAGTTTTTTTGAAATCTGCCAAAAACAATTTAATTCTGCCATTCATATTATTTAAATCTGCATTCTTTTGAGTATTAACCAAATAAGAATTTTGTATTATGAAATGTGAGATTTATGAAAGACAATTTTATAAATGGATCACTTTAATGGTGAAAGTTAACCCAGAAAATGACTCACACTCAGATTATCTTCTCTGCCCTTATCCTCAGATGTCCTCACCTCTTACTCCATGGAAAAAACAGACATCACTGTGGAAGAACTCCCTCAAATCTTTGTCTTCTTCACTCCTTCTTCCTTTTTATTTCAGTGACAAAGGCGTCACTTTCTCCTCCAAGTTTAATTCCTTCATTTGTGCTTTAGACCCATTGCCTTTCAAATCATTACTGTATTCAGCAAACATGTAACCAGTGCTACTATGGGCCAGGCACTGGGGATGCTGATATCCTCATGGAGTGAATAGGATCCTGTACTCATCATTATATTTCACTAGAGGCCCGGTGCACGAAATTCGTGCACGGAAGGGGGTTGTCCCTCAGCCCAGCCTGTACCCTCTCCAATATGGGACCCCTTGAGGGATGTCCGACTGTCCGTTTACGGGCAGTCGGACATCCCTCTCCCAATCCAGGACTGCTGGCTCCCAACTGATTGCCTGCCTGCCTTCCTGATTGCCCCTAACCGCTTCTGCCTGCCAGCCTGATCACCCCTAAACCACTCTGCTGCCAGCCTGTTTGCCCCCAACTTCCCTCCTCTGCCGGCCTTGTCACCCCTAACTGCCCTCTACTGCAGGGTTGATCACCTCCAACTGCCTTCCCTTGCAGGCTTGGTCCCTCCCAACTGCCCTCCCTTGCAGGCCGGGTGCCTCCCAACTGCCCTCTCCTGCTGGCCATCTTGTGGTGGCCATCTTGTGTCCACATGGGGGCAGGATCTTTGACCACATGGGGGCAGCTATATTGTGTGTTGCAGTGATGATCAATCTGCATATTACTTTTTTATTAGATAGGATAGAGGCCTGGTACAGGGGTGGGGGCCAGCTGGTTTGCCCTGAAGGGCATCCCGGATCAGGTGGGGTTTCCCTTAGGGTGTGGGGCGGCCTGAGCAAGGGGCCTGTGGTGGTTTGCAGGCTGGCCACGCCCCCTAGCGACCCAAGCAGAGGCCCTGGTATCTGGAATTTATTTTCCTTCTACAATTGAAACTTTGTAGCCTGGAGCAGAGCCAAGTCTGGGGCTCCCTCCGAGGCCAGCCGGCATCCATTTGTGTTGGGGTTATAATTGAAACTTTGTTGCCTTAAGCGGGTGGGCCTGGCCAGGGTGTGTGAAAAGTTTTGCTTCCCCTGTTGCCAGCAGCAACCCTGGCCTGCTCTCTCAAGCTCCATTCTGCCGCCATTTGTTTGAATTTGTTTACCTTCTATAATTGAAACTTTGTAGCTTGAGTGGAGGCTTAGGCCTGCAACGGCTGGCAGAAAGCTTGGCTTCCTCTGTGACCTAGGAAACCTTGCTCTCTGTGGCTGTAGCCATCTTGGTTTGGGTTAATTTGCATACTCGCTCTGATTGGATGGTGGGCGTGGTGTGTGGGCGTGGCTTGTGGGTGTGTCGGAGGTATGGTCAATTTGCATATTTGTCTATTATTAGAGAAGATAATTTCACTTTGTATTTTCAATTTTTCTAACCCTGGCAGCATAATGGATTAATCTTTCTAGAACACAGCTTTCACCATTTGCTTACAGAATTACAAGTGTTTCCTAGTTCTTTGGCATGTTAGCTTTATATTCCTATATAGAAAAGTAAATTTATTGAGAAAATGAATAGCTTATACTTTTTGTTTATGTGTCCCTGTGTTCCTCATTAAAGTTGATGGATACCTGCTAGAAATTAAATAGAAGCTTTTCAATTAATACGTGAATCCATTTTGGACATGGTTACCAATGTGTTCTTATATTGTTTTATTAATTTGTACCCCAAAACCCTTCACTGATCCTTCATTTAAGTGTGTGTGTGTGTGTGTGTGTGTGTGTGTGTGTGTGTGTGTGTGTCACTTATAAAGTGGATTCATTTTTTTCCTCTTTTATCTTCTTTCTCTTAAGGAAGCCTGACTTAATTTTTTTTAATAGTTGCCTGTATAGTTGCCTGTATTTTTGCTCTTTTGAGCTTTCACTCAGACTCAGTCACCCAGTGATTCAGTGTCATCATTTACCTCTTCTAGGTCACTGATATAACTTATGTGTAAACACTGATTTGCATTAAATGGTGAATATACAGTTATCTTGAATATACAGTGATCTGAGTTTAAAATTAAGAAGAAAAACAACTTGAAATAATTTATCCAGTAAGAGTTCAAAGAGTTTTGCTCGCTAGAGATTCATATAACAATTTTAGGAGGCTTTATTAAGTAAAAGGTGTTAAATTAATGACTTTTTTCTGTAATCATTGTTTTATATACATTGATGAAATCTTCAACAAATGAATTTAGTTGCATCATTTTTCTTATTTATAAACCATATAAGCATTTGCTTAAATAAAAGAAAATGCAGTTTCTGTTTAACACAAACTTATTGTAATATTTTTATGCTCAAGGTCCTGTGCTATAAAAATTAAGGATATACCAGGGTATAAGTGAGTGAGATGTAGCTCACAGTTTATAAAAAGTTCACAGTTTATAAAAGAAAAAAGCATATAAATGTAGTTCCAGGACAGTTTGATAGATGCCACGACACCAGCATGGACAGTGTTAAAGATTAAAACAATATAAAATATGAAGTTCTTGTATTAGTATAATAAAAAGGAACCATCAGGTTTACATATGGCTGTAGTTTCCAATGTAACATTATTCTGTTTTGTGAAAACAGCCATTTAAAAGAAGAAACACGGGGTGTTTTTTTGTGTTTTTTTCCGCTTCTTGTTGTGAGCAGGCTTTACGTCAACTGGGTCCTGAGGGCTTGGGGTCTTGTAGATTGAAGACTTAATTCCAAGGTCATAGCAGAACATGTGAAGTTCATTGCCAGGACTGTGATGGTATATGAAGGGAGCATGGCAGGGGCATACAGGACCTTAAACAGAATCCTCAGCATGGATGTGTTCATTGAGGACATCAACAGATGCAGATACTATGAGAAGCCTTGCCACAGAAGGAAGAGGTAGAACTATGAAACTTGAAGGAGGATCTACACCTTGGAAATCACTTGCAAGATCAACTTTTTGATGTGAGAGAATTGGAGGGATCCATGGAAGGGCTGCTGAGGCCTGCGGATAGTAGGCCCAGTGTGAAAACCCTATCCAGTTGTGTCTCCACTTCTTTCCTTTCTGCAGCCCCATTTTCTCTTACAATTTCTTGCAATAAACTCAATCATATATATAAAAACATTAAATAAATAAATTAAATAAATAAATAGAGACACAAAGTAAACCAGCTTGTGTTGGCAGTATACCTTTCACCTATTTTCCCATAATCAAAAGGGCATCTAATTTCTTAAATTTGCCAAACATATAGAATGATGATAGTGTAGAGAATGTATACATTTTTCTTTTACAAGCTGGCTTACCCTTTTGTTATTTCCTTTATACATTTTTGCCTGAATCCTGTTTCTCACCATGCAAGTTTTTATGTGACTTCACTCCCATGTGACCTTATTCTCTGTTTTTTTTCTGGTTGGATAGATTTGCATAGCCTGCCAAAGGCATTCGGTTGAAGATAAGTATTGAATTTATAATTAATGGAATTAAAGACTAAGTTGGTTGGTGTTGAGAACTACAACTAATCAGATGAGAAACCAGAGAGGTCCTGGAGGTCATATAAAGTTTGAACAGATGCAGCTGTAATACCCAAGGGAAAGAGATAGGCAAATATACACTGGAAAGGAGGGGTACATGGCAGAGAGGGGGAGAGGGACATGTAGGGAGGAAGCAGGGAGAGAGGGAGAGAATGAGGGAGAGAGAAAAACAAATACTTTTGGGTCTCAGCCCCTGGTCTCTGTTTTTTGAGGCCAACTACTTTGGTTATTTTTCTTTTGTCTCTATGAGATTCTTTTGTAACCTGTAATAATCATTATGTTCCTTGTGGTACTTTGAATGCTCCTCTATTTCTTGGAATCAAAATAACTTTAATTAAAATACTTCAGACTGTTGTCCCTTGATGCTACTTGTTCTCTGTGGTATTGATATTTTTCTAAATTCATACATTGATTGTTCATAAATAACTTTGAATTCTTTAGAAGAAAAAAACAAACTCATTAGTTCAGCACACTGTTCGTGGACCACATATATGCAAAGCACTGTGATGAAGCCTGACTCACCCACTTTTAATCTTCCAGTGACCTCCCCTTCAGAGTTCTGTGCATTTACAGTCACATTCTGAGTAGACTGTAGAAGCAGAGATGAGTCCTAGAAAGGGATTTGAGAAATTAGCCAATGTATATTACTTATAATGATTATAACTTTATATTTGTATATAAATTTAAGATTTATATAAAATAATTTCTCCATTATCACAGATTTATGTTTAGGACATGACATATTTTAAGAAGATAAATCAGAGAATGGTTAGCTCTTCTATAAGAAATACCATGTTACTTTTATTTTATTTAAAAAAATATTTTTATTGATTTCAGCAAGGAAGGGAGAGGGCAAGAAAGATAGAAATGTCAATGATAAGAGAGAATCATTGATTGGCTGCCTTTTGCATGCCTCCTACTGGGGATCAAGCCTGCAACCCGGGCATGTGCCCTTGACTGGAATCAAACGCAGGACCTTCAGTCCACAAGCCAATGCTCTATCTACTGAGCCAAACCGGCTAGGGCAGTACCATGCTTTTAAAATGCAAAGGCTTCTCACAGTTGCAAAAGAGCTTCTAAACTTTGTTGGATGACTATTTTTTTGAGCTCTTTGTTGGAAGATAAACCATTAGTACTCTATGGTTCACTCAGAGGGAACCAAATGTATTCCAATGTTGTGGGGGGAAATGTGATTTTTCAGAAGTAAAGAATTATAGAAGTGCTTTGTAACTCTATGTATAAGGGAAGAAATTCTCCAACTTGCTTTGTGAAAGCAGATGGATTTACCAGCCTCTCATGTTTTATCCAATGATGTAACCTTAATACTTGTGTTTCATTGTTATAAATAATTAGCATGATAATAACAGTTAAACATTTACCCACAATTTTAGCATCCATCTTCTCATTTTATCCTCCACATTTGAAGTAGGTACCATTATTTCTAATATATAGATGAGGAAATTGAGTTCAAAGAAATAAATTACAGCTCACTGAAAGTCACAGCTAGCAAGTGACAATTCCACCACACAACCAAATCTTTAGATGCTGACTTCCATGCTGTTTTCTACTATTCCCCTAGAATGGGAGGAGCTGTGAGGTCTAGTCCTGTGCCTAGACAAAATAAGCTATCTGGGAACCACTAGGGCTGTCTGATCCAATGGGCACTCTCAAACCCTTTTATTTTTCTGCCTTCCACTGCAGATGTTGGAAAAGCTAACTGCTTTCTCAGCCTGTCTTGCAGCTAGGGCCACCCAAGTGACACAGTTTTGGGCTGGAGGTTTTAGGCAGGTTTTTGCTTTTCTGATGAAAAGGATGCATGCATTGGCACATTTCCTTGGCCACATGCCTTGAATATTGCCTAGCAGATATCTAGTGACCATGAGGAAGACAGGAAGATGGCATTAACATTGGTGAGTGTGAACTGGTATCTGAGCTAACCCTTCTAGCTTCTAGCTATGTGAGAATACAAGTTCTAATTAGTTTATATCACTACTAGCTATGTTTTCTGTTAGACTATAAAGCAGAAATTGCTCTGTAACAATATTAACAACAAAATGATAAAAATAATTCCTCTATTACTTAACAAAAGCTCTTACGTTGAATTGCACTTGCACTTTAATCTACATTTAATAAGCCCATTCAAATAATCAAAAAGAACATTTGAAAAAAATCGCAATGTTTATTGTGAAATGTGGGGCATTTCCATTTTCTAGATGAGGAAGCTGAGATCTAAAGATTGTGAATGAGTTTTTCAGTTTTCCTAATTAGCTAGTGATATCCTGTAGATAAATTGCATGCCATTTGTAGAATGCTAGAAAGGTAGAAAGTAAACATTGAATTTTGCCATTCATCTGAATTGAATTCTGATTGTATTTATTAGGCAAAAACAATGTATCATTCAACACTATATTTAGACTTAGGAGGTAGATAAAAGAGCCATAGGACATAATACCTTTTCTCCAGAGTGTGTGATTTAGATAAGGAGCTATGAGAGAGATGCATAAAAAGACCATTAAAAATTTAAGAATGTGTTGGTAAGGCCCAAATATAGATCACAACAGACCTAAGAGTTCTCAATAACTTTGCTTTTATCCCCTTTGGTCACTCCATATATAGATATAATTAAACTAGTACTTCAAATTTGAACCTAATATGAGAATGGCAGAGGCTTAGTTGGTCATTGAGATAGCATGTGTACGTTAGAAAATCTGCCAAATAGTCTGTGAAAAAAATACATTTGTTGTCATAAAATTATTCATAATATCACCTTACCATTCTTTGAATGTCTAGAGCAGTGGTTCTCAACCTTTCTAATGCTATGACGCTTTAATATAGTTCCTCATGTTGTGGTGACCCCCAACCATAAAATTATTTTCATTGTTACTTCATAACTGTAATTTTGCTACTGTTAATGAATCATAATGTAAATATCTGTGTTTTCCGATGGTCTTAGGCTCGTGCTCGGCAAACTGTGTCTCGCAAGCCACATGCGGCTCTTTGGCCCCTTGAGTGTGGCTCTTCCACAAAATACCACGGCCTGGGCGAGTCTATTTTGAAGAAGTGGCATTAGAAGAAGTTTAAGTTTAAACAATTTGGCTCTCAAAAGAAATTTCAATCGTTGTACTGTTGATATTTGGCTCTGTTGACTAATGAGTTTGCCGACCACTGTCTTAGGCTCTACAGCAGTGGTTCTCAACCTGTGGGAACCGCTGCTGTAGAGCCTAAGACCATCGGAAAACACAGATATTTACATTACGATTCATAACAGTAGCAAAATTACAGTTATGAAGTAGCAATGAAAATAATTCTATGGTTGGGGGTCACCACAACATGAGGAACTGTATTAAAGGATCACGGCATTAGAAAGGTTGAGAACCACTGGTCTAGAGGGTCATTGGTGGTGTCCCCTCTACAAATTATGACATTAGCCATTTGTGTCTTCTCTTTTTAATGATTAATCTAGTTAGAGGTTGATCTTTTGGTTTTTTGTTTCATTGGTTTTCTCTATTGCTTTTGTTTTCTTTTTTTTTTAAGTTATGCTTTCTCTTCTTTTATTTATTTTCTTATGTTTGGTTTAATTTGCTCTTTTTTTTTTCTAGCTTCTCAAGGCATATGCAGAAGTCATTAATGATCTTTTTTTTTTAATGTAGGCACTTTGTACTATAAATTTTCCTCTAAGCACAGCTTTAACTACATACTCCCAAATTTAATATATTATTTTTTTAATTTTTAATTAGTTAAAAATACTCTTTAATTTATACTTGATTTCTTCTCTGACCCATGTGTTATGTATAAATGTTTTATTTAATTTCCAAATATTTGGGAAATATTCAGATATTTTTGTGTTACTATTGTTTTATTAAATTAATTATGGTCAGGTAACATATGTTGTATGATTTGAATACTTATATATTTATTTAGATTTGTTTTATAATAAAAAAAATAACCTTAATAAATATTCCTTGTGCATTTTAAAATAACTTGTATTCAACTACTGGTGGAGTGCTATGTAAATGTTAGTTATATCAAATAGGTAGATAGTTTGTTCAAATCTTCTATATCCTTATTGATTTTTTATGGGGTTGTTATATCAGTTATCGAGTGAGGCATGTTGAAATCTATGACTATAAATTTCAATAGTTCTTTTTTTTTTCTTGCAGTTCTATCAGCTTTTGCTTCAGGTATTTTGAAGCTCAAATATTAGTTATATAAATATTAAGCTACATAAATGTTGATGAATTTACTCCTATGTCATTTGAAATGACCCTCAGTAGCTCTGAGATCTTTATCTCTTGCTCTGAAATCTACCTTGTTTATTATTAACACAGTTGATCCTTAAACAACATGGGTATGAACTGTGAGGGTCAATTATATGTGAAATTTTTTCAATAAATACTGTAAACATGTCTTTTATTCCTTATAATTTTTTCTAGCTTACTTTATTGTAAGAATACAGCATATAAAACATCTTATATATATTAATTGACAGTTTATGTTTTCAGTAAGGCTTTTGGTCAATAGTAGGTAGAGATGTTGTGAATCTCATCCTAAAGCCAGACTGGAAATACAAATAAATCAGAGAACATCCACCCAGAATTAACAAATTAGAAACAGCTGGGGAGACAATTTACAACAATAAAGGGCAGAGGATGCCTGGAGACTGGTAGAAATGGGGACATGGGTTTGAGATGGGCAACTGGCCAGCAGGCCAAGAAGGTAAAGAGGAAGCTGCGTTGCACCAAAGCCATGTCCATCGGTGACAGGCATAACATCCAACTGTGAAAAGGAAAAGGTCACAGGGCTGCTCGCTGCCTGGGAATCTGGACCCAAGACCACAGCTGCGAAAGACTGCACCATGAAAGGTGAAAGGTGCCCCAAACAGCACAGTGCTGGGGGGAGAGACAGCTGCAGTTTCCACATTGTTTTGGTTTGGTTTTGTCTTTGCTTTTATCCTCTAAACCCAGAACACATGACTTTTCAATTGCAAAATTCACCCAAGGCTTTGGCGCAGGGAGTGAGGCATAGACAAGGTTCCTGAGGAGAGACTGGGGAGGGAAGCAAGGCAGGGAGATGTGGCCAGGAGTTCTGCAATGGGACATTCTTAAGCTTCCAAACCTAAGCGGCCATTCCTCCCCAGAAGAGCTTGCCCCTCCAAGTAGCCTCAAGGCAGGTAATACACCTTGCCACACCCTGCCTGCATTTTTGAGCTTTACGGAGGAAACAAAGGCAGAGGCCAAGTTTATGGGTCTGAATAGTCCTAAGGAGCCCTCAGTGACTGGATTGGAAGAGGGGCCAGTCTGCCCTGCTATTCTGGGAACCAGACTGATAAAAACTCCAGGTTCCCAGCCGATCCCATTGGTCTCCATATAAGATCTCTGACCAACCAAGGCTAGAGTAATACATTGGGCCACTCACAGAGGAGTAGCTCTGGGTGAGGAAAAAACACCCATCTTATTCTCTGAAAGCGAAACAGCACCAACCCCACCTAGAGCCCTGTCAGATAGAGAAGCTTGAGTGATTAAGACTGACAGCTGGCAGACAGGCTAAAAGGGCAGATTGGCCCCACCTGCTGGCAGCGAAGGACTATGGAAACAGAGACAAGCAGAGGGCCTGTGGAGACAGACACAAGCAGAGGACCTGTGGATCCTTCGGAGCTTCAAGCAGGTGCTAAAAGCCAAAAGACAGGGCCTGACAGCGGCCAGCACTTAAGGACCTAACAGGAAGCCCAGAATTAGCAGACAGACAGAAAACTGGGGTCCTAAACCAGCTCCCAGGGGGCATTAAAACTCCGCTGAAGTGAATGACACTTTACTTTTTTATTTTTAAAATTGTATTTGTTAAATTTTTTATTTTATCTTATTTTATTATTTTTTATTTATTTTTGCACCTTTCTCTTCTTCACTTCTCTTTTTTCCTCCTGTTTTTCTTCTCCTTTTCCCATCTTAGTTTTCTTATTTCCTTCCTTTCCCCCCCTTTTCAAAAATGGATCTTCTTTATCTGCTTTACTGATGTGTTATTATTCTAGTCTCTGTAGTTTTATTCATATATCTAATTTCCTCTTCCCTTGCTCCTACTCCATTTCCCCTTCTCTTTTCTTTTTCTTCACTACTCATTTTCTTTTCTCTCTTCTCTTGCTCTTTTCTTCTCCTAATTTTTTAAACTTGTTTCACTTTCTAAATGTAGTTCTATCTGCTCTCTCCTCCATTCTCCTTTTCAAAAAAAAAAATACATTTTTCATTTTTTCTTCTAGTCTTCTCATTTCTTTTCTCCATCCTCTATTCTAAACCATGGTCTTTCCCATATTCATCCAATTCCTTAATTGTATTTTCGCTATTTAAGCTTTGAATCCATGGATTCATGCCCCCACTTGTTTTTCTGGGTGTTTTTTGTTTGTGCTTATTGGTTTATTTGTTTGTTTTGTTGTGTTTTCTCCCCACATTATTTCTTTTTTTCCCCACTATCATTCTTGCTCTCGTTCCTCTTTCCTAATTCTCTTTTTTCTGGTGGTCACTTTTATTGGGGTTACTAGAGGCCCGGTGCACAAAAATCGTGCATGGGGGTGTGTATCCCTCAGCCCAGTCTGCACCCTCTCCAATCTGGGACCCTTCAAGGGATGTCTGACTGCACGTTTAGGCCCGATTCTACTTGGATCGGGCCTAAACGGGCAGTCGGACATCCCTCTCACAATCCAGGACTGCTGGCTCCCAACTGCTTGCCTGCTTGCCTGCCTAATTGGCCCTAACTGCTTCTACCTGCCAGCCTGATCACCCACTAACCACTCCTCTGACAGCCTGATTGATGCCTAACTGCTCCCCTGCCAGCCTTATTGCCCTTACTGCCCTCCCCTGCAGGCCTGGTCCCCTCCAACTGTGCTCCCCTGCAGGCCTGGGTCCCACCCAACTGCTCTTCCCTGCAGGCCCAGTCGCCCCCAACTTCCCTCCTCTGCCAGCCTGGTCACCCCTAACTGCCCTCCCCTGCAGGCTTGATGGCCCCCAACTCCCCTCCCTTGCAGGCCTTGTCCCTCCCAACTGCCCTCCCCTGCTTGCCTGATTGCCTACAACTGCCCTCCCTTGCAGGCCTGGTCCCTCCCAAATGCCCTCCCTTGCTGGCCATCTTGTCACAGCCATCTTGTGTCCACATGGGGCCAGCCATCTTTGACCACATGGGGGCAGCCATCTTGTGTGTTGGAGTGATGGTCAATTTACATATTACTCTTTTATTAGATAGGATAGAGTCCTGGTGCATGGGTGGGGGCTGGCTGGTTTGCCCTGAAGGATGTCCCAGATCAGGGTGGGGATTCCCTTCGGGCGTGGGGTGGCCTGGGCAAGGGGCCTGTGGTGGTTTGCAGGCCGGCCCAGCCCCCTGGTGACCCAAGCAGAGGCCCTGGTATCTGGGGTATATTTATCTTCTATAATTGAAACTTTGTAGCAGAGGCCAAGGCAGGTCAGGGCTGCGGGAGCTTAGCTTCCTCCATCGTCAGGGGCAACTCAAGCCTCCTGCTCTCTCCAGCTCCGTGGCTGCCGCCATTTTTGTTGGGATTTATTTATCTTCTATAATTGAAACTTTGTAGTGGAGGCCAAGGCAGGCCAGGGTGGCAGGGAAGCTTGGCTTCCTCCATTGCCAGGGAAACCCAAGCCTCCTGCTTGCTGCAGCTCCATGGCCTCAGCCATCTTGGTTGGGTTAATTTGCATACTCACTCCTGATTGGCTGGTGGGTGTGGCTTGTGGGTGTAGCGGAGGTATGGTCAATTTGCATATTACTCTTTTATTAGATAGGATAGGTGTCTTATCTACATTAGTGTTCTGTTCCTTCTGTGTAATGTCTTGTCATGCATTTTGTGCTGTTCATTCAGCACCTTCACAATGGTTGGCACAATGTGGTAGGGAGTGAGCCACATAATCAGACACCCTGAGAGGAGACTCCATCCATGAACAGGACAATAACATTCAAGACCCAACTACATCAGGAGAACCCAAATATCTCAAGTAGGGGGCCTCCCAAGAACACCCAGACCAGGATACATGAGAGACTGCACCAATGGGTCCCACAAAACATCTACTACATAAGACCAATTCAAAAAATCTGGGTGGCATAGCAGTTTGATCTAATATATAGAAAAATTACAAAGGAACAGCAAAAATTAGGAGACAAAGAAACAACCCCCAAATGAAAGAAAAGGAGGAATCACCAGAAAAGGAACTAAATGAAATGAAGGCAAGCAATTTTTCAGACAAAGAATTCAGAGTAATGGTTATAAGGATGGTTAAATGTCTGGATGAGAAATTCATGATATGTAAGAATAAAGTGGAAATGAAGAATGACATAGGTGCATTAAAGAACACAATGAAAGGTTTCAACAACAGACTAGAAGATGCTGAGGACTAAATGAGCAAGCTAGAAGACAAAGTAGAAAAAAATACCCAAGCAGAGCAGCAACTGGAAAAAAATTTAAAAAGCAAGAGGAGAGTCTAAGGGAGCTCTAGGACAACACGAAACAAAACAACATCTGCATCATAGGGGTGCCAGAAGGAGAGAAAGCTGAACAAGGAATAGAAAACCTGTTTGAAGAAATAATGACAGGAAGCTTCCCTGACTTTGGGAAGAAAAAGTCACACAAATCCAAGAAGCACAGAGAGTCTCAAACAAGATGAACACAAAAAGACTGACACCAAGACACATTGTAATTAAATTGGCAAACATCAACGACAAAGTAAGATTCTTAAAAGCTGCCAGAGAGAAACAGAAAGTTACCTACAAGGGATCTCCCATTAGACTATCAACTGATTTCTCAACAGAACCACATCAGGCCAGAATGGAATGGAATGAAGTATACAAAGTGATGCAAAGGAAGGGACTGAATTCAATAATACTCTATTAAGCAGGGCTAACATTCAAAATTAAAGGTTGAAATCAGGAGTTTCGCCGACAAAAATAAAATAAAATAAAATAAAATAAAATAAAATAAAATAAAATAAAATAAAAAAATAAAGGCTAAGAAAGTTTATTACCACCAAGCCAGCAATGAAAGAAATGCTAAAGGGACTGCTATAAAAAGAAGAAATAGAAAGGGAAGAAGGAACACAGGCATAAAGAATAAAAATGGCAACAAATAAGCACCTATATATGATAACCTTAATGTAAATGGATTAAATGCTCTAATCAAAAAACATAGGGTACCTGAATGGATAAGAAAACATGACCCGTATGTATGCTGTCTACAAGAGACCCAACTCAGAACAAAGGAATCACACAGACTGAAAGTGAAGAGAAGGAAAAACTTGTTTCAGGCAAATGGACATGAAAACAAAAAACTGGGGTAGCAATACTTATATTTGACAAAATAGACCTCAAAGTGAAGGCCATAACAAGAGATAAAGAAGACCACTTCATAATACTACAGGGATCAATAAAACAGGAGGCTATAACTCTGGTAAACATATATGCACCCAATACAGGAGCATCTAAATGTATAAAAAACTTCTGGAGAATATCAAGGGAGAGATCGACAGCAATACAATCATAGTAGGGAACTTTAATACTCCACTGACATCACTGGCTAAATTATCTAGACAAAAAATCAATAAGGAAACAGCAATCCTAAATGACACTCTAGAACAGATGGAACTAATTGATGTTTTCAGAACATTCCACTCCAAAACTGCAGAATATACATTCTTCTCAAATAAATATAGGACATTTTCAAAGATAGACCACATGTTAGGACACAAGCTAAGTCTACAAATTCAAGCAGATTGAAATCTTATCAAGCATCTTCTCAGATCACAATGGCATGAAATTAGAAATCATCTACAGTAAAAATCCTAAAAAAAAAAATCAAGTACATGGAGGCTAAATAGCATGCTATTAAACAATGAGTGGGTTACCAAAGACATCAAAGAAGAAATAAAAAACATCCTGAAAACAAATAAAAATGAACACACAACACAAAACCTATGGGACACAGTGAAAGCAGTCCTGAGAGGAAGTTCATAGCACTACAGGCATACATTAAAAAAAAAAAGAAAAAGAAAAACTGGTAATAAGTTATCTAACACTACAACTTAAAGAATTTGAAAGAGAAAAACCCAGAACAAGTAGAAGGAAGAAAATAATAAATATCAAGGGGAAATAAATGACATAGAGACCAAAAAAAACAATACAGAAGATCAATAAAACCAAGAGCTGGTTCTTTGAAAGGATAAACAAGATTGATGGACCTCTAACCAGGCTCACCAGGAAACAAAAAGAGAGGACCCAAATAAACAAAATCAGAAATGAAAAAGGTGAAGTAACAACTGACCCCACAGAAATACAAAGGATTATAATAAAATACTATGAATGACTTTATTCCAACAAACAGGACAATCTGGATGAAATGGACATATTCCTAGAAAAATACAACTTCCAAACTCAATAAGGAAGAATCAGAAAACCTGAATAGACTGATAACTCTGATGAAATTGAAGCAGTAATAATTAAAAAAAAAAAAAAAACTTCCAGCAAACAAAAGCTCTAACCCAGACAAATTCACAGAGGAGTTTTATCCAATATTCAAAGAAGAACTAACACCTCTACTCTTTAAAAATTTTCAAAAAATTCATGAGGAAAGAACACTTCTAAACTCTTTCTATGAGGCCACCATCACCCACCAAAACCAGAAAAAGACACTACAAAGAAAGAGAACTATAGACCAATATCCCTGATGAACATAGGTGCTAAAATCCTCAACAAAATTTTAACAAACCAGATCCAGCAATACATTAAAAAAGATCATGTATCATGACCAAGTGGGATTTATCCCAGAGATGCAAGGCTGGTACAATATTCACAAATCAATAAATGTGATAAAGCACATAAAAAGGTTGCAAGACAAAAAGCACATGATCATTTCTATCAATGCAGAAAAAGCATTCACAAAATCCAACACCCTTTTTTGATAAGAATTCTTCAGTAAAGTGTAACTAGAGGGAACATACACTGAGTGGCTCTCTGAACACATAATAATCTGGCCACTCAGTATATATATATATATTAGAGGCCCAGTGCATAAATTCGTGCATGGGTGGGGTCCAGCCAGCCTGGCCAGGGGAAGGGGACATGGGCAGTTGGCCGGCCTGCCTGCTGGTTGAACTCCTGGTCTAGGGAACAATTTGCATATTAGCCTTTTATTATATAGGATATACACTGAGTGGCCAGATTATTATATGTTCAGACATCATAATAATCTGGCCACTCAGAGTATATGCTCAACATAATAAAGACTATATATGACAAACCTACAGCCAACATCATACTCAATGGGTAAAAACTAAAACCATTCCCCCTAAGAACAAGAACAAGACAGGGATGCCCTCTTTCACTACTCTTGTTCAACATAAGTTCTGGAAGTCCTGGCCACAGTGATCAGACAAGAAGAAGAAATAAAAGGAATCCAAATTGGAAAGGAGAAAATAAAACTGTCATTATTAGCAGATGACATGATACTGTGCATAGAAAAGCCCAAAGACTCCATAAAAAAATGACTAGATTTAATAAATGAATTCAGAAATGTAGCAGAATATAAAATGAAGACCCCAAAATCCATAGATTTTTATACACCAACAGTGAACTCTCAGAAAGTTCACTGTTGGTGTATGAACTCCTAAAAAAAAAAAAAATCCCATTTACCATTTCAACAAAATAAGATACTTAGGAATAAACATAACCAAGGAGATAAAAGACCCATACTCTGAAAACTACAGGACATTGAAAAAAGAGATAGCCCTAGCTGGTTTGGCTCAGTGCATAGAGTGTCAGCCTGCAGACTGATGGGTCCCAGGTTCAATACCGGTCACGGGCACATGCCTGGGTTGCAGGCTCGATCTCCAGTAGGGGCCATGCAGGAGGCAGCTGATCAATGATTCTCTCTCATTATTGATGTTTCTATCTCTTTCTCTCCCTCTCCCTTCCACTCTGAAATCAATAAAAAATAAAATAAACGCAACACATTTATCAATATAAATGTGGCCTCAGTGTATAAAAAAAAGGAAAAAGAGATAGAGGAAGATATAAACAAGTGGAAGAATATACCATGTTCCTGGATTGGTAGAATCAACAACATTAAAATGTCCATACAACCCAAAGCAATCTATAGATTCAATGCAATCCCTATTAAAATACCAACAAATCTAGGACAAACCCTCCAAAAATTTATATGGAACCAAAAAAGACCCCAAATAGCTGCAGCAATCTTGAGAAAGAAGAACAAAGTTGGAGGACTCACAATGCCAGATACCAAGTTATACTACAAAGCCATTGTACTCAAAACAGCCTGTTACTAGCACAGGAACAGGCATATAGATCAATGGATCAGAACAGAGAACCCAAAAATCAATCCAAACCACTATGCTCAATTAATATTTGACAAAGGAGGCAAGAGTATACATTGGAGCAGAGACAATCTCCTCAATAAATGGTGTTGGGAAAACTGGACAGGTACATATAAAAAATGAAATTAGACCACCAACTTACACCATACACAATAATATACTCAAAATGGATAAAAGACTTAAACATAAGATGGGAAACCATTAAAGTCCTAGAAGAAACCATAGGCACCATAATCTCAGACATCTCTTGTAGCAATATGTTACTGATACATCTCCTAGGACAGTGGTAGGCAAACTCATTAGTCAACAGAGCCAAATATCAACAGTACAATGATTGAAATTTCTTTTGAGAGCCAAATTGTTTAAACTTAAACTTCTTCTAACGCCACTTCTTCAAAATAGACTCGCCCAGGCCATGGTATTTTGTGGAAGAGTCACACTCAAGGGGCCAAAGAGCCGCATGTGGCTCGCAAGCCGCAGTTTGCCAACCACGGTCCTAGGACAATAGAAATCAAGGGGGAAATAAACAAATAGAACTACATGAAAATATAAAGCTTCTCACGGCAAAGGAACCATCATCAAAATAACAGGAGTCCTCCCCGCCCACCCCAAACACACATGGGAGATCATATTTGCCAACAAGACATTCTGTTAAGTAGTTAATCTCCAAAATATATAGGGAGCTCATACAACTTCACAAAAGGAAGATGAACAATCCAATTTAAAAAATGGGCAAAGGACCTAAATAGACATTTCTCCACAGTGGGCATACAGAAAGCCAAGAGACGTATGGAAAAATGCTCAAAGTCACTAATCATCCAAGAGATGCAAATCAAAATGACAATGAGGTACCACCTCACACCTGTCAGAATGGCTATCATCAACAAATCAACCAACAAGTGTTGGTGAGGATGTGGTGAAAAAGGAACCCTAGTACACTGCTGGTGGGAATGCAGACTGGTGCAGCCACTGTGGAAAACAGTATGGAGTTTCCTCAAGAAATTAAAAATGGAACTCCCATTTGACCCAGTGATCCCACTTCTAGAAATATATCCTAAGAAACCTGAAACACTCATCAGAAAGAATTTATGCACCCCTATGTTTACATGATCTCACTCATATGTGGAATCTAATGAATAAAATAAACTAATGATCAAAAATAGACCCAGAGTCATAGAAGCATTAACAGACTATTGAACCTCAGAGGGAAGGTAGGGAAGGGTAGGTGGGAAGAGATCAGTCAATGAACTTGTAGGCATATATGCATAACCTGTGGACACAGACAATGGGGTGGTGAGGGCCTGGGGGAGGAAGTAGGACAGGAGAGGGCTGGAAGAGGCTAATCAGGGGAAAAGGAGGACTTGTGTAATACTTTCAACAATAAATATTAAAAAGAAAAAAAAAAGAGAAAAAGACACAGCAAAATGGAAAAAATATCCTATGGATTGGAAGAATCAACATAGTTAAAATAACCATAATACCCAAAGCAATATACAGTTTTAATGCAACTCCCATGAAAATCCAATGTCATTTTTTTAAGCAATAGAGCAAGCAATTGCCTTAGCTGGTTTGGCTCAGTGGATAGAGCGTCGGCCTGCGGACTGAGGGGTCCCAGGTTCGATTCTGGTCAAGGGCACATGCCTGGGTTGCAGGCTCGATCCCCAGTAGGGGGCATGCAGGAGGCAGCCAATCAATGATTCTCTCTCATCATTGATGTTTCTATCTCTCTCTCCCTCTCCCTTCCTCTCTGAAATCAATAAAAATATATTTTAAAAAAATAGAGCAAGCAATCATCAGATTTGTATGGAACCACAAAATATCCAAATAGCCAAAGAAATCTTGAGAAAAAATAACAAAGTTGGAGGTATC
This sequence comes from Eptesicus fuscus, assembly GCF_027574615.1. Lineage (NCBI taxonomy): Eukaryota > Metazoa > Chordata > Mammalia > Chiroptera > Vespertilionidae > Eptesicus > Eptesicus fuscus. The sequence goes on along the minus strand of NC_072480.1, from coordinate 7,518,429 downwards.
ATGCTCCCTGATTTCAAATTATGCTGCAGAGCTACAATAATCAAAACAGCATGGTATTGACAGATAAACAGACACACATATCAGTGGGACAGACTAGAGAGCTCAGCTATAAAACCGCATGTATACGGACAGATAATTTTAACAATGGAGCAAGAAACACACAATGAAGTAAAGATAGTCTCTAATAAATGGTTCTGGGAAAATTGGAAAGCCACAAGCAAACCAATGAAATTGGATTATAATTTTTCCCCCTGTACACAAATTAATTCAAAATGAATCAAAGTACTAAATATAAGACCCAAAACAATAAGTTATATAGAAGCAAAATAGGTACCAAACTTATGGACCTTAGTGATAGAGAACATTTTATGAACTTTACCCAAAGACAAAAGAAGCAAAGGCAAAACTAAATGAATGGGACTATAACAAATTAAAAAGCTTCTGCACAGCAAAAGAAACTGACAGCAAAACAAGGGCAGCCAACCAGACAGGAGATGATATTTTCAAAGAGTAGCTCTGACAAAGGTTTAATTTCCAAAATATATCAGGAACTCATAAAATTCACCAAACAAACAAACAACCCAATCAAAAAGTGGGCCGAGAAGCCCAGCTGGCATGGCTCAGTGGTGGAGCATCAAACTATGAACCAGATGGTCACGGTTCGATTCCCTGTCAGGGCACATGCCCCGGTTGGAGGCTTGATCCCCAGTGTGGAGCATGCAAGAGACAGCCAATCAATTATTCTCTCTCATCATTGATACTGGTATTTCTATCTCTCTCTTCCTCTCTGAAATCAATAAAAATATATATTTTTAAAAAAGTGGGCAGAGGACCTGAAAATACACCTCTCCCAAGAAGACATACAAACAGCCAATAGATATATGAAAAGATGGTCATCCTCACTGACAATTAGGAAAATGCAAATCAAAACTACAATGCGATACCACCTTACACCTGTTAGAGTGGCCATTATCAATAAGACAAGCAATAACCAGTGTTGAAGAGGTTGTGGATAACAGGGAACCCTCATTCATTGCTGGTGAGAATGTAGACTGGTACAGCCACTACGGAAAACAGTCTGATGATTCCTCAAAAAATAGAGAATAGAGCGACCATAAAACCCAGTAATACCTGTCCTTGGTATATACCAAAAAAACCCCTCAGAATCATGCATTCTCAAAGATATATTCACCACTATGTTCATTGCATCATTATTCATGGTGGCCAACACAATCAAAGTGGCCTGCGACAAAGGACTGGATAAAGAAGACGTGGTACATATACACAATGGAATACTATGCAGCCAAAGAAAGGATGAAATAGCACCATTTACAACAACATGGATGGACCCTGAGAATGTTATGCTAAGTGAAATAAATCAGTCAGAAAAAGCAAGAACCGTATGATTTCACTAATTTGTGGGATATAAAACTGAAACTTGTGAACACAAACAGCAGAGCTGAGGTTGCCATAGGGAAGGTGGTGGGGGAGAAGGGAGTCCTAATTTATTGTGACAGGAGAAGATGTGACTTTGGGTGGTGGACACATAGTGCTTTGGAAACCCACACCTGAAATATATATGTTCACGTTGACCAATGTCACTCTGATAAATTTAATTTAAAAAATAAATAAAATAATGAAAAGTATTTTTGTTTGTTTGTTTACCCACATAGTTACCATTTCTGGTATTTTTTATTCCTTTGTGAAGATCAATATTTCCATCTGATATCATATTCCCTTTGCATAAAGTACTTCCCTTAATACTTGTTGTAGTGTCAGTCTGCTAAAATAACATTGTTCAGCTTTAGAAAGTCTGAAAAGATTTTATTTTGGCTTTGTTTTTTAAATATATTTTTTCTAGGCATAGCATTCTGTGTTGGGTTGGCTTTGTTTTAGTGCTTTAAAGTAGGTGCTCCACTGTCTTCTGGTTTGAATTATTCCTGGCTAGAAGTCTGTTATTTTCCTTTCCTCTGTTTTTCTTTTTCTTTTTTTAATATTCCATTGTCCTTTTCCTCTGGCTGCTTTGAAGATTTATCTTTAATTTTAAGCAATTTATTTATGATGTGTTTTGATGTAGTTTTCTTCTTGTTTCTTTTGTTTGTGTTTCATTAAGCATGTTTGATCTATGGTTCAAAGTTTTTGTTACACTTGTAGAAAAAGAATCACACTCCACCCCAATATTTGTCCTTTCTTCTCTCTACCCTCCTTCAAGGATTCCAATTACAAATATATAAGACCCCTACACATTGTCCCTCAGTTCACTGATACTCTGTTAATTTTATTCAGTCTTGTTTCTCTGTGTCTCGTTTTGGTTAGTATCTATTGTTGTATCTTAAAATTCAATAATCTTTTCTTCTGTAGTGTTCAGTCTGTTGTTAATATATTAATCCCACCAATAGACTTTTTTTTAAAATGCAAGTGTTATACTTCCTATCTCTATAATATTAACTTTGTTTTCCTGTATTTCCATTTTTCTTGTCTCTTCTTAACATGTTCATGCTTTCCTTGATCTTTGTGCCAGATGTTACACAGTTTTCTTAAGCTTTGTTCTGGTACGTACTAAGTCACTCAGAAAACATATGATACTTGCAAGGCTTCTTGTTAAGCTTTGTTATATGGTACCAGACCAGAATTTATTCTAGTGCTGATCTTGTGCCCCTCTTGAGCCAACACCTTTTTAGTATTCTATGCAATGCCCCATAACTTATGAAGTTTTTCCATTCTGACTGGTGGAAGAAATATAAGCTATTCCCAAACATTTATGAACTCTCTCCTTCTGTTCCCATTGAGGGGTTATTTCCTCACAGGTAGCTTCCTCACACACACATGCACTGATAAATACTTACATATAGACTCAGTGTGGGTGTTAAGATTTCAACATATTGACATTTTATAGCAAAAATCATTATTTTATACATTTTCAAGGTTTTTAGTTGATTGAGAGAAGGTAAATCTATTCTCTGTTATTTATGCCCTATATTATCTGTTTTGATTTTATAATTTGTTCTTTTAATGAAAGCTACTCAAAAACAGATTTATTTCCTTGAGATTCTTGATTTTGCTTTTGCAATCATTTTCAGGTTATTTTTACTTAGTTGAAAGTTATTCTCTTTTTTATAGTGTTTTATTTGATAAGTTTACCTTATGTGGTTTGAAGATTTAGTCTCAAGCTCCCTATGTGGATTATTGTAAGTTCTGCACTTACCAGCTTGTCTAAAGGCTTTAGCATTGTTTCTATTCAAACTCCAGGGTCTCTCAGTTTTATAATAGTGGCTCAGGGCTCCTGTCCTCAGTGATATTCAGGTCCTGGTTTGGCATCTCTGTGATTTCTTCCCCACAGATATGCAACTTTATTCAAGCTTGGGTAGTAGTTGCAAATATTTTCTGCCTTTCATTGCTGTCTCATGCAATGGGTTTAATTGAGGTCTCAGAAATGTTGATGCTATTTTTGTGGGCTTTGCCTATAAGCTATCCTTACCTCTTTGCAGGATTGTGAACTTCAAAGACAATCATTTTATCTCTGTGTGTTTGTTTCATTTAATATATGACCATATTACATATTTTTAAATACAATCTTTTGTTTTATCAGATATACTTACTATGTGTTTGGATTAACAGGCAGGGTGGATGGGTTTAAATTATAATCTCCAAACTCAGTCTTAACAAGTTCTCATGTATTAATTTTGAGGGGTACCCTTTTCATACTGCTAGAGGCTATAGTACTATGTTGAATTATATTTATAACTAGAGGCCCGGTGCACGAAATTTGTGCACGGGGGGGGAGGGTTGTCCCTCAGCCCAGCCTTCACCCTCTCCAATCTGGGACTCCTTGAGGGATGTTTGACTGCCTATTTAGGCAGATCCCATCGGGCCTAAACGGGCAGTCGGACATCCCTCTCACAATCCAGGACTGCTGGCTCCCAACTGCTCACCTGCCTGACTTCCTGATTGCCCCTAACCACTTCTGCCTGCCAGCCTGATCACCCCCTAACCACTCCCAGCCTGATTGATGCCTAACTGCTCCCCTGCCAGCCTGTTTGCCCCTAACTGCCCTCCCCTGCAGGCCTGGTTCCCCCCCCCCCAAGTGCTCTCCCCTGCAGGCTTGGGTCCCCCCCAACTGCCCTTCCCTGCAGACCCAGTCACCCCCAACTTCTCTCCTCTGCCAGCCTGGTCACCCCTAACTGCCCTCCCTGCTGGCCTGATCACACACAACTGCCCTCCCTTTCAGACCTGGTCCCTCCCAACTGCCCTCCCCTGCTGGCCATCTTGTGTCAGCCATCTTGTGTCCACATGAGGGCAGCCATCTTGTGTGTTGGAGTGATGGTCAATTTGCATATTACTCTTTTATTAAATAGGATTATTAGATAGGATAGAGTCCTGGTGCACAGGTGTGGGCCAGCTGGTTTGCCCTGAAGGGTGTCCCGGATCAGGGTGGGGGTTCCCTTGGGGTGTAGGGCTGCCTGGGCAAGGGGCCTGTGGTGGTTTGCAGGCCGGCCACGCCCACCGGTGACCTAAGCGGAGGCCCTGGTATCGGGGATTTATTTATCTTCTATAATTGAAACTTTGTAGCCTTGAGTGGAGACCAAGGCAGGCCAGGGCTGCAGGAGCTTGGCTTCCTCCATCGCCAGAGGCAACTTAAGCCTCCTGCTCTCTCCAGCTCCATGGCTGCCACCATTTTTGTTGGGATTTATTTATCTTCTATAATTGAAACTTTATAGCCTTAAGTGGAGGCCTGGGCCGGCCAGGGTGTGCAGAAAGCTTGGCTTCCTCCATTTCTGGGGAAACCCAAGCCTCCTGCTCACTCCATGGCTGCAGCTATCTTGGTTGGGTTAATTTGCATACTCGCTCCTGATTGGCTGGTGGGAGTGGCTTGTGGGTGTGGCAGAGTGGTGGTTAATTTGCATATTACTCTTTTATTAGATAGGATAAAAAAGTTTTCTCAGCCCAGCAATACAGACAAATTAATTTTGCAAATTTATAAGGCAATTTCTGTAAGTTTATGAAAAATTACTTCCTAGACTCATCTTTGAAAAGGAAACATAACTAATACATCAATGAACATGAAAATCACAAGACATCATTTTATTCAGTTAACCCTGTTATTGAAAGTCATATTAGATACAAAATACTTTATCCATAATATTCTAAATATTTGTGCAGTTTTGTGTAATGATTGACATATAATTTAATATGTGATTATCTAAAACAATTTACATAATTTTACTCCCTGGTTTTTTAAAAGTATATGTAGATGAAAGAGTCTAATAAAATATAACTAAAAGTATTATTAATTCCAGAATATTAAATTTGCTATGATCTAATCACCTGAATTTATTCACTGGGTTATTCTACTAGCTTTAGTTTTAAAAATATGGTAGGGGATCAGCCAACATAACTCTGAAGGAAAAGAAGGCTAAATTCTAATATGTAAATTTTTTGTTCACGTCTGATTTTCCTTTTTATAAAAGCTTGCATTAATTCCCCATGTTTCTATATGACAGGGCTGTTTACACTGAAATGCCATTATGATTGATGTAAGTGTATTATCTGAATAAGCCCTCAGAATCAGGTTCATATTACAGGTCATTTGCCTGCTCCTACTGTCAATTGAGATATTTCTAGTAGTGGCTAATAACTACTGATGTGTCCTGTGCTCTCTAGGATCTCTCCTTTGCAGTTAGTATTTCTGTGTAAGTTTTACACCATATCATTTTGCAGTTGGTTGTAGAGCTTGGTGATTGCTCTGATGTGTAGTTTAGGAGTGCTTATCTCTTTTACAAGACCAAGTGTTTCTCAGTTGTTGACTTTTTGTTTTCTTTCTAATTGCTCTGGAATAGTTGGTACAGTCCTGCATGTAGGGGATACTGACATATTTTTTCATATCTAGAAAGATGGGAGAAAAATTACTTATGATTTACATGTTGCAGTTAGACAAAGTTTTAACATTTTATTTATCTAATACCACCTAATCAGTAATCTAGCAAAATGTTTAGCTCTACTACAAAGTCCATAGTATCACATAAGGTAAAATAAAACATAGTACAAAAATTGTTTGACTGTATTTTGTGTTTGGCTCTACTTGTTATAAAATTCATAGAAGTAAATGAATATAATACTGAGGCAGATTTACTTTTATTTAAAGTCACACAATTATTTGATAGTGATATTTAATCTATTAATGAAGAATCCCACAGGATCACAATCAGTATAATTAGTAGAATTACTATAGAACATACCACTATGACACTAGTTTCTTTCTATTCTTCTCAGTTAAATCTTAAATGCCTTGAAAGAAGTATATTTAAATTAGTTTCACTAATAGAAAAAAATTTAGATTGTTTTTGAAAAAGGTTTTCATTACCAAACTTTACTTTATTATGGTTCAAATGACTGAGACCACCAAATTCAGATTTGAAGTGCATGAAAATGGAGTCTTTTTAGAATGTAATCCTATATAATAACAGCCTAATATGCTGTGTCCAGTCATCTGTTCAACTAATCAAAGTGTAATATGCTAATGATATGCTAAGGCCACTCAACTGCTCACTATGATGTGCAGTGACCACCAGGGGGCAGACAGTCAACTGGTCTACCAGTCACTATGATGTGCACTGACCACTAGGGGGCAGACGCTCCAACTGGTAGGTTAGCTTGCTGCTGGAGTCTGGCCAATGGGCACTGACCGGGGCTGGACACGCCCTGGAGCCCTCCCGGGGTCCCTCCCTGGCTGGCCAACCTCCTGCATCCCTCCCTGGCCCTGATCGTGCACCAGTGGGGTTCCTGGGCCTGGCCTGTGCCCTCTCACAATCTGGGACCCCTCAAGGGATGTCGGAGTGCTGGTTTTGGTCCAATCCCACAGGCCAGGATGAGGGACCCCACTGGTGCATGAATTCGTGCACTGGGCCTCTAGTATTAGAAATAAGTTCCACAGCCTTAGAGCAAATCCATTAATAAAGAGTGTATCAAGAATGTATGTACATGTATACATTTGAAAAACTCTCCTCAGAAATTTCTGTGCTTAACCATTATTTGTTTTTCATAAAACACAAATGATTTAAATGTTTCATCATTATCTTACCACTCTGGAGTCTATTTCTTTGGCATACAATGGAAATAAAAATTCTGATTCCCCTTCCAGGCGAAGCCCATCTTTTGTAACACGCAAGTGACCCATTCCTATCTGTTAAAAAGATGAGACAATAGAGATTTTGTTATGGTTTTCTTTTTTCTTATCTTTTAGGATAAGCTTAAATTACATATGCATTTTCATGAATTTCCTATCAGAACTTTTCTGTATTTCTCTCAAATACTTTATTTAAAACTTTAGTTATTTTTATTCAATATGCAGTATTTTATTGTCTTGTATAAATACAAAGACCCATTTAGGAACTACATATAAGATTTAAAGAATCTCTTTACCATAAATACCTAAGAGCTCACCATCATGTAAGAAAAAGAATTATACATTACTATTTTTAAATGTTTTAAATTTTAAAACAAATGCAATAAAATGGACTCTTTTGAGGTATACAGTTCTAGGAATTTTAACACATGTAACCGCAACACAATCAGGATATAGAACAATTCTATCACCACCACACCCCAAAACAAATACTTTTTGAATGAAAGCTTCAAGTGTATCATTAAGTTCACAAAATAGCCAATATTTATTGGGCATTTCTTAACTAAAAAGCAATATAGGAGGAAGTGGAGATCTATTCAAGGTGTCTGCTCTTCAGGAGTTTTCAGTGTTAAAGAACTATCAGAAATAATAGAAAACTTAATTCTGGAGATAACATACCACCATCATGCTACTAAATCTTGTGGTCATTTTAAAACTTCATTTCCTTCGCATTCTCAGCAGATTCAATACTGGATCTATTTCTCCTTGAAATACTATCCTCATTTGATGTCCACCATCCCATGCTCTCCTAGCTTTTCTCCTACTTCAGGAAACACTTTTCCCCCTTATTATACATTCATCCCCCTCTACCCAGCCTTGACAGCTGACTTTCTCAAGCTCAATCCTAGGCCCTTTCCCCATGTTCCCTCTCTGGCCACACTCTCGGCTCCCTCTAGCATCTCTCTTCTGAGCTCCATACCCATATATATGGTTGCCAATCTGTGCTCTCCTTTTGAATGTCTCGGAAGCACCTAAATTAAACTCATTGAATCTTTATTTTCCCTCTCTTCCCCCAAAATAGACATGGATTTAAAAGGGGGGGGGGTGGCAGCAGAAGAGCTAAGAGAATGAAGCAGACATTTTATACAGTAACAGGTGATTGATTTCTAGGACAGAGAGATGTGACTCTGAACTGATGCCGTAGACTTCTCTGGTTGACAAGTCCATTCACAAGAACCACATTCAGTGTGTGATTACATAATCTGCATGGTTCTCTATCTGAGGACCGTCTCTATGGTACTCTTCCCAAAGTTAGGTCTGGGAGCCGTGGTTTTCCCACTGTGCCTGAGGGAAGCACCTCCTGCTGCGGGGCTTGGGCGGACCGGCACCACAGGCAGGGCAGCCCTCTGGAGTCTCTCTCACAGGTGTGATTCAGTGTGCAGTTAGTTAGAAGAAAGGGCTCAAAGTCTCAAAAGCTGATAACAGTCTCTCACAGCATCCAACCATGCATTTGCAAAACATGGTTTACAAAATTAAACCAACATTAGGAATATTATAAGATCCATCATGTGTGGATAAGTAGTGCAAGCCCTGACAATTATTGCTTTTATCTTTTCTTGTACAGTAAAACCTAGAAATAGTGGACTAATTCAGGTGAGGGGGTGTCTATTAAAGCTGAAAGTCCATTATATAGTAAAGCAGGTTTTCTGAATGGGTATGTTAAAAATTTGACAAATTAGTTTACCTGTTTTTACATATGTAAATATATTTGTGTAATTATAATTAACTATGTATGAAAAGTTTAATTTCACAGAAAAGTTTTCTAAATGTATTACTGTAATTTTAAATTTATACTGAATAAGTCTAGTAAAAGCGTGCATTCAATTAAATCACCACAATTAAATGCACATGACTTGGGTATGGCTTGGTGCATGTGGGATCATCTGCTAGCAGGTGTTCAAACAGCTGCAGAGACTCACACCATGTGACTACAAAACCAATTATTGGGCATGATGTGGTATGATCATGTGCTGATCATTCACCTGACACTGTTTACGAACAGTGACTCTTGGATTTAAGTATGTAGACTTTAGTTGTAGATATGTAATATTTATGTTGGAAAAATTATTATCGTGTTTTTTTCCAACATATGGCCTATTCACTAAAAGTTGTTTAAAATAACAGTGAATTAATAATGACAAATAATCTGTTAATTTGATTATAAGCAAATCTTGGGTTAAAAGCATTTTTAAATTAACAGGGTGTTAATTTTCACATGTGACATAGGGACTGGAAATTCTGTTAAATTGAGGTCAGCAAAATCAAGGGCTTACTGTAATGCATGGGCCTGACTTAAGCTTTTTTTTTTAAAATATATTTTATTGATTTTTTACAGAGAGGAAGGGAGAGAGATAGAGAGTTAGAAACATCGATGAGAGAGAAACACCGATCAGCTGCCTCCTGCACACCCCCTTCTGGGGATGTGCCCGCAACCAAGGCACATGCCCTTGACCGGAATCAAACCCGGGACCCTTCAGTCCGATGCTCTATCCACTGAGCCAAACCGGTTTGGGCCTGACTTAGCTTTGATTGCCCCGGCCATCCACTTCAAAGACAGCTATTTCCAATAAACACTACAAGCCACATGGATCTCTTGTTTTAGAGATCTTGGTTAATTGCAGTAAGTGACCACTTGGGCTACTTGCTTTTGTTTTTTTGTTTTTTCTCTTCCTGTGCTTTAAAGTCCTGCTCCTACGTTTTAAATTAACCAATAAAGGGTGGGCCAGGTGAAACCCTAGCCCCCCCAGCCTCCATCCCAATAAAAGCAGAATTTCAGGATCCTATGAGCTCTCGACCTTGCTTCGTGGTCCCAGATGTTCTGTTGAATTTCCAGGTCTAGTTAAGTAACAAAACCTGTATCATTTCAAAGTTTTCTGCTGGTTATTACTGAGGGGCATCTTGCAATCATAAGAACTACAAGGGCTGGTTGAGCTACAACATTGGTAATTGATGATAGGCTGAGCCATACAAACCAGGATAATAAGCCACTTTTTAGCAAACAATTCCATCATGAATTTTATATCCTAGAGGTAACCAAAGTGAAGTTTTAAATGAAAGGTTATCACGGTGGTATGTGGGCAGAATAAATAGTCATCTCAGACAGTGGATAAAGAAAAAATGAATTTATTTAAAGAAAGGAACATTAAGCACTGAGCCAAGGGGACCTTGGGTTGATGATGGCTGCCCCAAGAGCTGGAGTTTCATCCTTATGCAGTCACTGGCGGGAAGCTCTTGTTGTCTGTCAGCAGTGGGTTTGGGGCTGAATGGGCTGGCTCGGAATGCATATGGAATGCAGGTATGCAATCAGGTGTCTTCATGGCAGTTTCAATTTCTTATATGGTTTGATTCCAAGTGTCCACCAAGTTATTTTTTCTGGTCTTTGTTCTCCTGAGGTAGGAAGCTTACAAATGGCCATTAAAGATCTTATTGCCCTGTAGTCCTAACATTTCCCTCCTCTATTTGTCAGTAATTATTTTTATGGAATTAGGCTGAAGGTCTCTATCTTCTACCAGTCATCCTAAGGAACAAGGCCTCCTGGTGCTGTTGGCAGGGTTATATGAGTAAACAGTTACCCCACATATCAGAAACCAACCAGCCAGCAACTTAGTATGTCCATTACTATAAGGGAAGGTGACGTTGTCAGAATAGTTTATATTGTAGATACTGAAAGACAATAACTAGAACACCTGGTAAAGATGCTGCATATAATTCTTAATTTTTAACATCATGATCTTCATATGCATCTGTTCCTATAGCAGCCTGAAAGGGTCGCCCATATGTTATTTCACAGGGACTCAAACCAACCCCCTTCGGGGAGCTACTCTAATCCTGAGCAAGGCAATTGGCAACACCTGATTCCAATGCAGATGAGTCTCCTGACATAGATTGCCTATATTTTTCTTTAGGGTGTGATTCATTTTCTATTTTCCCTGAAGATTAGGAGTGGTATGCTGAGTGGAATTTGTATGTCATACCCAAGGCTGAGGAAACCTGTTGAGTGACTTGGGAGGTAAAAGCTGGTCCTGAGGCAGCCACGGCATCACTTGCCTGGTTTTGCTACTTTTCTGGGCCTGGAGCTAAAATACAACTGAGGCCTAGATGTTACCTTTAGGGAGGAAAAAGTCAGAGGGTGTAAACTTCATGACCAGTGATATGCTATGGGAGGAAAGGTTACCCTGGGGGTGAGGTTCTTGTTTTCCCAGTTTTGTCCCTTGCTAGGCATCTGGAGTTGTCTTCCCCAGTGAGTTTCTGTACCTGGCCCTTTGTCCTTGCTCTGGAAGCGGGGGAGGGGGTTTCCTAACATTAAGATTATAAATTCTAATCTGATGATATACTGCTTAATTTCTGTGTTAAAGTGAATAAATGCTGCCTGGCTGGTGTGGATTAGCGGTTGAGCATGGACCCGTGAACCAGAGGTCACAGTTCGATATCTGGTCAGGGCACATGCCCAGGTTGAGGGCTCCATCTCCAGTAGGGAGCATGCATGAGGCAGCCCATCCATGATTCTTTTTCATCGTTGATAGTTCTCTCTCTCCCCCTCCCTTCTTCTCTCTGAAATCAATAAAAAATTTTTTTTTAAATGAATAAATGGACAAATTGGACTTAGGCACATGGTGGCCGACAGGACTGGAGAGAGGGACAGTGGAAGTGAGGAAGTGAGAGGGAGAGAGAGAGAGAGAGACAGTACTCTCATGCAGAAGCCTTGGCGGGGGTGGGGTGGGGACCGGGGGTGGTGGTGCAGGCTCCCCTGGCCAAAGAGCCCCTGCTGCCCCCACAGGCACTCCCCGGCTGGCTCTGGCTTGGAAAGCGAGCCATCTTAAAGGGTTTACAAGGTCCTCCTTGGGAGGAGGCAGCGGGGAGCAGCAGTGGGTAGGTGCCCAACCTTGCCACCACCCAGACTAGCCACAGTTGGGCCTGAATAAATGTGAGAGTGCCCCAAGGACACAACCCCAGGTTCACGCATCTAAGTACACAGCAGCAGAGAGAGCCTGAGCTCGCCTGCAACAGACAACACCTGGCCATGGACCTAAGGGAACAGCAGCAGGACCCCATGCATCTGCAGCTGACAGCCACGGGACCACTCGCTATGGGCACAAAGAGCCTCTGCTACTGCCACAGCCACTCCCTGGGCACAGCTCCAGCTTGGAGAGCATGCCACCTTGAAAGGTTTACAAGGTCCTCTTTGGGAGGAGGCTGTGGGGAGCAGCAGTGGCAAGGTGCCAAGCCTCGCCACCATCTGGACGCAAACCGCCCTGGTCCCACAGAGGTCACAACCCAGACCCACATGCCTGTAACAGACACCTGTGGGGCCTCTGCACGCCTGGCACACATCCAGCCTAAACCCATGCGCCCAATGGAACCCAGCCTAGACACTGTACCACCTCCAGGCAACCACTACTGACCCAGCAGGGCTCTTGCCCCTGCCATGTACTCAACCACTGCCACCACTACTGTGCTGCCACCACCGTCCCAGAGCCCAGCTGCTCGGTTCCACCACCAGGGCTTGGGGGCAGGAATTGTGCTGAAGGCTGTGAGGTGGATGTAGCCTCCCCTGGCTTGGAAGGCTGAGGACCTGAGGAGATTGAAGAGGCTGCAGATATGTAGGTGAGATAGGAGAGCCTGGGACAGAGAGGAAGCCTCAAGGGCACTCGCTGTCTGTGGAGACTGCAGAGTGGTACAGCAGTGGGAGCCTGGGGCTGAAGTCTCTGGATAGAGTAGCACTAGCCCTCTGCCATCCTGCAGCCTGGGAAGCTCCTCTGACCAGTGGGGAGGACCATGCAGTGGAGCTCAGGGCCAACCTACATTGGAGGGGTCTGAAGGACACACTTAACATTAAATCTGGAGGGCCCTCTATTACTTGAAGGAACTCCTGCAGGTGAGCAAAAAGGGGACTGGACAGTAGGTCCAGGAAGGAGATCAGCGCTGCCCACGTAGAACACAGGGGAAATCCCCTCTTTCCCACTGGCAAAACAGCTGCTTTTGACCTGACCTGCAGTGCCCTGAGGCAAGGGGGAACACCCCAGGGCAGAAAATCTGTGCCCCTGCAGGTAAAAGAGAGGAGGTGCCAGCAAACCAGACAGAGCTGAGGCATTAGAAGGAGAGAAAGTGCCTGCCCCCTCCCCCACAAGCCACTGGCACCACACCCAACAGGAGTCTGATCAAACTATCCTGGCTGGCCAAGACCAGGATACCCCCGCAGAGCCCAGCACCATAGAGAAAGGGAATACAGATTACAAAAGGGACAATCAAGGTGTGAGACACAAGGCAGACCCAGCCTCTGGGCTAAGGAGTCCCCAACCACTGGACTACTAAGGGCTTCAACCCCTCGGACCTCAATCAAGTTGCCCTGGGCCAGAAAGGGACAGTAACTCATATTGACCTGCACCAGAGAAGCTTCCAGGAGGCCTAGGAAAGACACACCAAGGGACCAGATTCAACAACAGAGCAAAATCCAAGGAGCTCCACAAATAGCAGACCCAAAGGTTTTCCAGTGTGTGTGTGTGTGTGTGAGGTTTTGTTTTTTGGTCTGGCTGTGTGTGAATGGATATTATTGGTTTTATTTTTTGTTGTTTATTTGCTTTTTTCCTTTTTTTTGCTTCTCTCTCTCTCTTTCTCTCTCTCTTTGCATATATCTAATTTCTCATCCCTTTGATTCTATTCTACTTTTGCCTATTCTTATTGTGATTAATTTTCCTTATTTTATTTTGATTTTCTCTTTTTTCTCATTATTTCAATCTTACATTATCTATCTATATCCTATATTCATTATCATTACATTTTAAATTCATTATTATTTCACTTATTTTCTGTTTCCTTTTCTTTTTTCCTCCTATACCAGTTCTTTTAGAATCCTCCTTATCTACACTAATAAAAGAGAAACATGCAAGTTGACCGTACCTCCACTACGCCAACAAGCCACGCCCACAAGCCAATCAGGAGCGAGTATGCAAATTAACCCAACCAAGATGGCTGCAGCCACAGAGTGAGCAGGAGGCTTGGGTTTCCCTGGCAATGGAGGAAGCCAAGCTTCCCACCCACTCTGGTCAGCCCTGGCCTCTGCTCAAGGCTACAAGGTTTCAATTATAGAAGATAAATAAATCCCAACAAAAATGGCAGCAGCCACTGAGCTGGAGAGAGCAGGAGGCTTGGGTTGCCCCTGGTGATGGAGGAAACCAAGCTTCCTGGCCAGCCCTGGCCTCTGCTCAAGGCTACAAACTTTCAATTATAGAAGATAAATAAATACCAGATACCAGGGCCTCCGCTTGGGTCACCAGGGGGCGTGGCCAGCCTGCAAACCACCACAGGCCCCTTGCCCAGGCCACCCCATGCCCCAAGGGAACCCCTACCCTGATCTGGGACACCCTTCAGGGCAAACCAGCCAGCCCCCACCTGTGCACCAGGCCTCTATCCTATCTAATAAAGGAGTAATATGCAAATTGACCATCACTCCAACACACAAGATGACTGCCCCCATTTGGTCAAAGATGGATGCCCCCATGTGGACACAAGATGGCTGCCACTAGATGGCCAGCAAGGGAGGGCAGTTGAGAGGGACCAGGCCTGCAAGAGAGGGCAGTTGGGGGCAATCAAGCCTGCAGGGGCGGGCAGTTAGGGGTGACTAGGCCAGCAGAGGAGGGAAGTTTGGAGCAACCGGACCTGCAGGGAAGGGCAGTAGGGGGGGGTGGACCCAGGCCTGCAGGGGAGAGCAGTTGGGGGGAACCAGGCCTGCAGGGGAGGACAGTTAGGGGTGACCAGGCCTGCAGGGGAGGGCAGTTAGGAGCAATCAGGCTGGCAGGGGAGCAGTTAGGCATCAATCAGACTGGCAGAGGAGTGGTTAGGGGGTGATCAGGCTGGCAGGCAGAAGCAGTTAGGGGCAATCAGGAAGGCAGGCAGGTGAGGAGTTGGGAGCCAGCAGTCCTGGATTGTGAGAGGGATGTCCGACTGCCCTCTCATGTCCGATGGGATTGGGCCTAAACAGGCATTCGGACATCCCTCAAGGGGTCCCAAATTGGAGAGGGTGCAGGCTTGGCTGAGGGACACACACCCCTGTGCACGAATTTCGTGCACTGTGCCTCTAGTTTCCATATAACCATTTTTCTACCTTCTTCTTTCTCCTTTCTTCTTTATATCCCCTCTAAAACTTTGATTTGTGTCTTTTAGTATTATTTTTATTTTTTCTTTGCTTTGTTTTCTCTTCTTTTTCCTTCTCAGTATTTCCTGTTGTTGCATTGAGTAGCTTGATTTTAATATTTTTGGTTTGGTCCTGTTGTGTTTTGTTCTGACTTGATAGAACCTGTATAACAGCTGCCACAATAACATGGGGGTTGAACCTCACTGGCAGCAAGTCAGAGAGGAGATCCCTCTCACAAATGGGAGATCAACAATCCAGTCCCAATTACAACAGGAGAGCCCAGATAATGCACAGAATGGGCATTCCTAGAATATTCAGCTCAGGTGAACAAAGAAACTGCACCACTGGACTCCTCAAGACACTTTCTTCATAAGGCCACCCCACAAAGATTGGAGGGCAGGGCATAACAGTTCTATCTAACATATAGAAGAAAATACAGAGAGACAGCTAAAATGGGAATACAAAGAAACAACCCCCAAATGAAGGAAAAGAAGAAAACTCCAGAAAAAGAACTAAATGAAATGGAGGTAAGCAACCTATCAGACATAGACTTCAAAGCAATGGTTATAAAGATGCTTAAGGAACTTATTGCAAATTATAATAGCATGAAAGAGGACATAGAGGCCATGAACAAAACCCAGACAGAAATGAAGAATTATATATCTAACATCAAGAACACACTGGAAGGCATTAAAAGTAGATTGGATGAAGCAGAGGATAGAATCAGCAATTTGGAAGACAAGGTAGAAATAAATACCCAATTAGAGCAGCAAATTAGAAAAAGAATTTAAAACCAGGAAGATAGCTTAAGGGAGCTCTGGGACAACATGAAAAGTAACAATGTCCACTTTATAGGAAAACCAGAAGAGGAAGAGGGTGAGCAAGGAACAGAGAACCTGTTTAAAGAAATAAAGACAGAAAGCTTCCCCAACCTGGTGAAGAAAAATGTCACACAAGTTCAGGAGGCACAGAGAGTCCCAATCAAGAGGAACCCAAAGAGACCCAAACCTAGACACATCATAATCAAAATGGCAAACGTAAAAGACAAATAAAGAATCTTAAAGGCAGCAAGAGAGAGAAAGAAAAATACCTACAAAGGAGTTCCCATTAAAATGTCAACTGACTTCTCAATAGAAACACTTCAGGCCAGAAGGGAGTGGCATGAAGTACTCAAAGAAATGAAAAGCAAGGGCCTAAATCCAAGAATACTGTATTCAGTAAGGCTATCATCTATACCAGTGGTCAGCAAACTCATTAGTCAATAGAGGCAAATATCAACAGTACAACGATTGAAATTTCTTTTGAGAGCCAAATTGTTTAAACTTAAACTTCTTCTAACGCACTTCTTCAAAATAGACTCGCCCAGGCCGTGGTATTTTGTGGAAGAGTCACACTCAAGGGGCCAAAGAGCCACATGTGGCTCGCGAGCCACAGTTTGCCAACCATGGCTATAGACCAATGACATAAATTTATTCTTCAATGATATGATTTTGTAAAACTTTCTTTTAATAAAACAGTGGCACTCATTGATCATACTGCAGACATCAATTCCTAGAATTTATTAAGAAGATTAAAGTATATTTTATATAAAAATGAATTCTGTGAGTAGTCTCCATGGTAATTTCTATATTTTGTGAGATTATGGTATTTATTTCTTGTGACTCATGCAGAAGATTTGGAAAATGAATTTTCATTTTGATTCAGCATAAGGAAATATAAAGAATGGTAAAGGTAGTCATCTAAATTATGAAGAGTAGAAATTTGTGAGACTTTAGAAATATGTGTGGAAAACAGTTATGGTTATACGTCATTTAATCAAATTGATATTTCCCAGCATTTTGCTGTAGAAGCAAATTTAATTTCAACTGAATTATATCTTCTAATTGACTTTCAGAAAAAAGTAGAAACTATATTCTCTCCTGAAAATAACTAATTTGACAGAAAACTTATTTTCTGATAAAAATAAGTAGTTCTATTAAGACATTAAAAATAATCCTAGGAGTAATCCAAAATACTACCTAATAAAAACCTATAACGAAAAGTATACAATATATAAATACTCTGGCAATATTACATTATTTTAGCTCATAATATTCCCACTGTAGACTTTTCAATGCCTAAAAGCATATTAACTTTCCTGCATTTTCTCTAGACTCAAACTGATGTGTTTGTTTCAAGTGATGTACTTGTTTCAACAAAATAATGTTCCTCCCCATTAACCATTATTCAGATGTATTGGCATATTTGTACAATAAAAACAGAACACTCTTTCATGAGAGGAAATAAACACAAATAAATATGATACACCCAATCTTTAATTAGTCAGAAGTTAGTTATCCCAGTGTATGATGAAATATTAGTTATTGTCTGATAATTACTTTTAAATTAATATTTGAGTTTACTATTCTTTAACAAACAAGTTTTAATTTTTTAATTTATCAATTTAATAATATATTTATATTTATAATTCTTAAATTAACAAATGAGTTACATAACTTTTAATGCTTTAATTTATTTTTAAAACATTTTAAGTATAACATCTTCAGAAAAATAAACAAATTATAACTGTACTGATTAATAAATGTATATTTTCACTGTTTCTGGATTCTCTTTATGTTTATTTGGTGTTTATGTGCCATATGGTTTGAATTATTCAAGCTTTATAGAATGCTTTGATATTTGCTAGGGCAAGTTTTCCCTATTATTCTCTATTACCTTTTAAAAAAAGTATTTTTAATTGAATTTATTGTGGTCACATTGGTTAATAAAATTATAAAATTATATAGGTTCCAGGTGTACAATTCTATAACACATCATCTGTACATTATATTGTGTGTTCATCACCCCAGTAAAGTCTCCTTCCATCACCATTTACTCCCCCCCTTACTCTTCTCTACTTCCCTCCACCCTCCATGCCTCTGTTATTTGTATCTATGATATTTTTTAATTTCTATGATATTTTTAATTTAATTTAATTTTGCTTAATTCCTTCACTTTTTCACACAGCCCCCAAATCCCTCTGATAGATGTCAGTCTGTTCTCTGTTACCTATGTCTGTTACTATTTTGTTTGCTAGTTTATTTTGTTCATTAGATTCCACATATGAGAGATATCATATGGTACTTGTCTTTCTCTGACTGGCTTATTTCGGTTAGCATAATACTCTCCAGGTCCACCCATCCTCTCTGTTATTAATAAAGCTAATATTAAGTCTTTTCACCCAGCTTTATAAACCCTTCTATTCAGAATTCCTTTTAGGACTGCCAGCAAAGTATATTTTGTCAAATTGAGAGTTCTTAGGAATTTATGTATTTATTGCTATATAAGTATAATTCTTCTTCCAATACATTTTCTAATTAGTTCAAACTCAAATATGGGTGTGTAGTGAACACTGTTTTTGTACCTCATTTTGTTACCCAACATGTTGCAAACTTTCATATTTGTTTCAGCAGTTTTCCATTTAGTTCTAGTGTTTATAACATTATATCATTTGCAATTACTTTTTTTCTCAAATTGTCTGTTATTTAATAGATATTTATATCCCTTATTTAATAAATTGTCTTGTTGCATTTGTCAAACTTTCAGAAAAATTCTAAATTATAGTAGTGATATCAGATATGTATTTCTTATTCTTGGTTTCAATAGGCAGCCTCCCTGGTTTCAGTAGTAAGTATGTTTTTGGTTGCTGGTTTATGGTAAACATTCTTTATCATATTAGGGAAGTACAATGGTCAACTATTTCTTTTTACTACCACAATTTATGATACCACATGGAGTGTGGTTGAGTGGAAAATGGTTGATGCAAATCCTAATTCTCATTTTCTGTCTCTGTGATCTCAGAAAATTATTTAATTTCTGATAATTCAACTAAAGTACATCTATATTTATTGGGTGGTGCCTATTATGTAGTAACAGTGTGCTGTGTACTAGAAAAAAATAATATAGACAGGCTTCTTTTCTATTTTGTGAAGTAGAACTAATAAAAGGACCCAGGGTAGGAAATAGGAGAAAAGCCACTACCTGCCGAAGCCGGTTTGGCTCAGTGGATAGAGCGTCGGCCTGCGGACTCAAGGGTCCCAGGTTCGATTCCGGTCAGGGGCATGTGCCTTGGCTGCGGGCACATCCCCAGTAGGGGGTGTGCAAGAGGCAGCTGATCGATGTTTCTCTCTCATCGATGTTTCTAACTGTCTATCCCTCTCTCTTCCTCTCTGTAAAAAATCAATAAAATATATTTAAAAAAAGAAAAAAAAGAAAAAGAAAAGCCACTACCGTTTGAGAGACAGGAAGATAGTCAACGACCAGAAAAGCCTCAAGCATTAATAAACAGTATGTTCAGTTAGCAGCATGGATATACAACTGGAAAAATCAGAATAGATTAGCATGGTACCTGATACAGATAATACTTAACTTCATAAAAGAATTTTGTATTTTCAAGTATATGTTTGAAATTCATATGTTATTCAAAAAGAATAATCAGACCATAGTGCTAAGAACACTTGGGAAGCTAAAAAAGTGAGGAATATATATACTAATAAAGGTGTAGGGAGCTGCTATAGGGTTAAGCCTCAGACAGACCTGTTGGCAAAGCCACAAACAAGTCCCAGCTTAGAGGGCACAGCCCTCTTAACATAATTAAGCTTGACCTTATGACGCCTCCTAGATCCTATCTGGGTAGCTAATGGGCTGTGGGAGGCGCAGCAAGTGCTGCCAAAACAAGTGAAACTCACAAGAACATTGTAACTACGGTGACCACTACCTTGTTTACCTCTGGCTATAAAATAAAATAAAGGCTCAGCTTGCCATCTGGATCTCTCTCTGTGGCCTCAGCCAGGCACAGGAGATCCACTTAGACCCAGCTATATTCTCTTGTCTGTCTTTACTTCAAGCCTTCACCACCCTCCCTCAGGCTCCCTGAACCCTTGGCTGAGCTAGCCCAGCACAAAAGGGTAATATGCTAATGGATGACCTTCCTGACAAAGCCAGGGCCAGAGGGAAGCCACCAGTCCCCTGGTGCCTGCCAGTGGGTTGGAGTGAAGCCGCCTGGGTCCCTGGGTGAGCTGCACCCACATCTACAGTGCCCTGGACCAGACGCTGGCAAGATCAACCTGGCCAAGTTCACCCAAGGCAAGTGCAGCACCTCATCGTGACTGACGTGGTGGCCCAGGGCCTGGACATCCCGCTGCTGGACAACGTCATCAACTTCAGCTTCCCAGCCGAGGGCAAGCTCTTCCTACACCCCGTGGGTTGTGTGGCTGGGCTGGCCAAAGTGGCACAGCCTACTCCTTGGTGGCCCCAGATGAGGTCCCCAACCTGCTGGACCTGCACCTGTTCCTGGGCCGTGCCCTCGCCTTCGCCCACCCCCATGAGGAGCCCTCAGGTATGGTCAGCTAGACGGCGTGCTGGGCTGGGTGCCACAGTTGTGGTGGATGACGAGGACTCTGGCCTGTGGAACACCCTGAAGGCGTCACTGCAGCTGCGGGGCCTGAACTGCGTGGCCGACAACGCCCACATTGTGTGCTGGCGGCCGGTGCCCTCACCAGAGCCCATCAAATGGGCCAAGGAGCTGGACCTTGCGGGGCTGGGCCTGCATCCCCTCTTCAGCTCGAGCTTCCAGGAGGAGGAGCTGCCACGGCTGAGGCTGGTGGACAGCATCAATCAGTACTGCTGGCGGGCGACCATCTTTGAGATCAATGCCTCCAGCCAGGACCTGAGCAGCCAGGTGATGCAGCCAAGCAGCAGAAGGACTGTAAGGTCATCGCCAGCTTCCAGCAGGGCCAGCAGGAGTGGCAGGAGGGTCTGGCTGGCCCAGCCCTGAGCTGCCCAGGGCGGCAGGCGAGCAGCCTGGGGAGGAGGGGGAGGAGGGGGAGTCTGAGCCCTGGACGCTGGACCAGGATTTCTATGTCCCCTATTGACCAAGGACTTCGACAGTGAATGGGGCCTGAGCTTTGGTGGGGACAGGGGCACCTTTGAGCAGCAGGTGGCTGGCGCTGTCTTGGACCTGATGGGGGACGAGGCCCAGAACCTGACCAGGGGCTGGCAGCAGTTCAAGTGGGACCAGAAGAAGAAGCGGTTTCTGGGACAGTCAGGACAGGAGGACAAGAAGATCAAGACAGAAAGTGGTCACTACATCAGCAGCCGGTTTGGCTCAGTGGAACCTCTACCGGAAGTGGAAGCAGAAACACAAAATCGCCATACGCTCAATGCCTGCAGTTGGCCCTGCAATTGGCATTGTTTCGGCTGGATCCAGTCAGGGCATGTGCAAGGGGCAACCAATTGATGTGTCTTTCTCACATCCATGTTTCTCTGTCTCTCGCCTTCCCTTCTACTCTAAAAATCAATGAAAAATGTCCTCAGGTGAGAATTAACAAAAAAACAATATGCATACATACACAAAAATACATGGATATTGGAGGACTGGCGGGCAGGACAAAGACATGGTGGTGGGGGCCAAGGGAGAGGCAGTTAGGGGTGACCAGGCTGGCAGGGGAGAATAGTTAGGGGCGACCAGGCAGGCAGGTGAGTGGTTAGGAGCCAGCAGTCCCGGATTGTGAGAAGGATGACCGACTGCGAGATCAGGCCTAAACTGGCAGTCAGACATCCCCCAAGGGGTCCCGGATTGGAGAAGGTGCGGGCTGGGCTGAGGAGAACCCCCCAATGCACAAATTTCATGCACTGAGCCTCTAGTATATATATATAATTGGGTTCTAACACACTGTCAAAAGAAATAACAAAGAGGTAGATAAACCATATAGCTATAACATAGATCTATTAATAAGAGCTTATATGATACAGAAAAGTATTTATTTGGTACCTAGTTATGTCTAAGGCCCCTTGATATGGCTGGAGATTCAAAAAATACAAAATCTATTGGCCCTTCAAGTTTCTCTGACAAAAAGATACACTAGTCATGTAGAAAATTTCAAGAGTTCAGAATGGGATCTGATTAAAGTGTATTGGAGAATCTAGAGACTACTTCTCAGTGGTGGTGGTACATGCGGGGCAAAGATAGAGATAAGACGTAAATTCACTTTTAAAGAGTTTTAGATTCATGTTCAAGATTCTATATTCTTTATTATTATTATTATCATTATTATTTCCTTTATTGATTAAGGTATTACATATGTGTCCTTATCCATCCATTGCCCCCCACCCCACTCACGTTCATGCCCTAACCCCCCCGCCCCCGGTGTCTGTGTCCATTGTTTATACTTATATGCATGCATACAAGTCCTTTGGTTGATCTCTCTCCCTTACCCCCACCCTCCTCTACTTTCCCTCTGAGGTTTGAGCATCTGATCGATGCTTCTCTGTCTATGGATCTGTTTTTGTTCATCAGTTTAGGTTGTTCATTATAATCCACAAATGAGGAAGATCATATGATATTTATGTTTCTCTGACTGGCTTATTTCACTTAGCATAATGCTCTCCAGTTCCATCCATGCTGTAGCAAATGATAAGAATTCCTTCTCTTTTACTGCAGCATAGTATTCCATTGTGTAGATGTACCAGTTTTTTAATCCACTCATCTGCTGATGGGCACTTAGGCTGTTTCCAAATCTTAGCTATTGTAAATTGTGCTGCTATGAACATAGGGGTACGTATATCCTTTCTGATTGGTGTTTGTTTTCTTGGGATACATTGCTAGAAGTGGGATCACTGGGTCAAATGGGAGTTCCATTTTTTAGTTTTTTGAGGAAACTCCATACTGTTCTCCACAGTGGCTGCACCTGTCTGCATTCCCACCAGCAGTGCACGAGGGTTCCTTTTTCTCCGCATTCTTGCCAGCACTTGTCATTTTTGATTTGTTGATGATAGCCATTCTGACAGGTTTGAAATGGTACCTCATTGTCATTTTGATTTGCATCTCTCGGATGATTAGTGACTTTGAGCATGTTTTCATATGTCTCTTGGCCTTCCTTATGTCCTCTTTCGAAAAGTATCTATTGAGGTCCGTTGTGCATTTTTTGATTGGGTTGTTTATCTTCCTTTTGTTAAGTTGTATGAGTTCCCTGTAAATGTTGGAGATTAAAACCTTATTGGAGATAACATTGTCAAATACGTTCTCCAATGCAGTGGGCTTTCTTGTTGTTTTGTTGCTGTGCAGAAGCTTTTTATTTTGATGTAGTCCCATTTGTTTATTTTCTCTTTAGTTTCCATTGCCCTAGGAGCTGTATTGGTGACGATATTGCTTCAGCATATGTCTGAGATTTTGCTGCCTGTGGATTCCTCTAATATTTTTATGGTTTCCTGTGTATGGTGTAAGT
This sequence comes from Eptesicus fuscus, assembly GCF_027574615.1. Classification (NCBI taxonomy): domain Eukaryota; kingdom Metazoa; phylum Chordata; class Mammalia; order Chiroptera; family Vespertilionidae; genus Eptesicus; species Eptesicus fuscus. The sequence continues at coordinate 7,494,851 of NC_072480.1, read as the reverse complement.
TGTTGGTCTAGTTTGATTTTTTTGCATGTCTCTTTCCAATTTTCCCAACACCATTTACTGAAGAGACTGTCTTGATTCCATTGTATGCTCTTGCCTCCTTCGTGAAATATTGAGAATAGTGATTTGGGTTGATTTCTGGGTTCTCTATTCCATTCCATTGGTCTATATGTCTGTTCTTGTACCACTACCAGGCAGTTTTGAGAACAGTGGCCTTGTAATACAGCTTGATATCTGGTATTGAGATCCCTCCTACTTAGTTCCTCTTTCTCAGGATTGCTGCAGCTATTTGGGGTCTTTTTTTATTCCAGATGAATTTTTGGAGAGTTCTTTCTAGGTCTGTGAAATATACTGTCGGTATTTTAATGGGGAGTTCATTGAATCTATAGATGCTTTGTGTAGTATGGACATTTTAATGATGTTGATTCTACCAATCCATGAACACGGTATGTTCTTCCATCTGTTTATGTCTTCCTCTATCTCTTTTTTAACATCCTATAGTTTTCTGAGTAGAGGTCTTTTACCTCCTTAGTTAAGTTTATTCATAGGTATCTTAATTTTTGTGTGTGTGCAATGGTGAGATTGTTTTTTTAATCTCTTTCTATAAAATCAATATGAGTGTATAAAAATGCCATAGATTTCTTGGTGTTAATTTTGTATGCTGCTATATTGCCAAATTCATTTATTAAGTCTAATAATTTTTTGATGGAGTCTTTAGGGTTTTCTATGTATAGTATCATGTCATCGGCGAATAATGACAGTTTAACTTCTTCTTTTCCAATTTGGATGCCTTTTATTTCTTCTTCTTGTCTGATCACTGTGGCTAGCACTTCCAATACTATGTTGAACAGAAGTGGTGAAAGTGGGCATCCCTGTTTTGTTCCTGTTCATAGGGGAAATGGTTTTAGTTTTTGCACATTGAGTATGATGTTGGCTGTATGTTTGTCATATAAGGCTTTTATTATGTTGAGGTATGATCCTTCTATTCCCACTTTGCTGAGTGTTTTTATCAGGAAGGGGGGTTGGACTTTGTCAAATGCCTTTTCTGCATCAATTGATATGATTATATGATTTTTGTCTCTCAATTTGTTTATGTGATGTATGACATTTATTGATTTGTGGATGTTGTACCATCCTTGCATACCTGGAATAAATCCCACTTGGTCATGGTGTATGATCTTTCTAATGTAATGCTGGATCCGATTTGCTAGAATTTTGTTGAGGATTCTAGCATCTATGTTCATCAAGGATATTGGCCTGTAGTTCTCTTTCTTTGTGGTCTCTTTATCTGGTTTTGGGATTAGGGTAATGCTGGCTTCATAGAAAGAGCTTGTAAGTGTGCCTTCCTCTTGAATTTTTTGGAATAGTCTGAGGAGGATAGGTTTTAGTTCTTCTTTGAATGTTCATTAAAACTCCCTGTGAAGCCATCTGGTCCAGGACTTTTGTTTGCTGGAAGCTTTTTGATTACTGCTTCAATTTCATCAGTAGTATCGGCCTATTTAGGTTTTTTTATTCTTCCTGATTGAGTTTTGTAAGCTTGCATTTTTCTAGTAATGTGTCCATTTCATTGAGGTTGTCCAGTTTGTTGGAATAGAGTTGTTCATAGTATTTTTTTATAATCCTTTGTATATCTGTGGGATCAGTTGGTACTTCACCTCTTTCGTTTCTGATTTTGTTTATTTGGGTCCTCTCTCTTTGTTTCTTGGTGAGCCTGGCTAGAGGTTCATCAGTCTTGTTTATCCTTTCAAAGAACCAGCTCTTGGTTTCATTGATCTTTTGTATTGGGTTTTGTTGTTGTTGTTGTTTTGGTCTCTATGTCATTTATTTCTGCTCTGATATTTATTATCTCATTTCTTCTGGCTACTGTGGGCTTTTCTTATTACTGCCTTTCTAATTCCTTAAGTTTTGAGGTTAGAAAATTTATTACCATTTTCTCTTGTTTTTTGAGGTAGGCCTGTAGAGCTATGTACTTCCCTCTCAGAACTGCTTTCATTGTGTCCCATAGATTTTGGATTGTTATCTTTTCATTGTCATTTGTTGCCTTGATGCTTTTTATTTCTTCTTTGATCTCATTGGTAACCCAATCATTGTTTAAAAGCATGCTATTTATCCTCCAAGTGTTTGATTTTTTTCGTTGTTTTTATTGTAGTTGATTTCTAGTTTTATGCCATTGTGATCTGAGAAGATGCTTGTTATGATTTCTGTCTTCTTGAATTTGAAGAGACTCTGCCTGTGTCCCAATATGTGGTCTATCTTTGAAAATGTCCCATGTGCACTTGAGAAGAATGTATGTTCTGTAGCTTTGGGGTGAAATGTTCTTAAGATGTCAATTAAGTCCATCTGATCAAGGGAGTCATTTAGGATTGCTGTTTCTTTGCTGATTTTTTTGTTTAGAGGATTTATCCAGTGGTGTCAGTAGGGTATTAAAGTCCCCTACTTTGATTGTATTGCTATCGATCTCTCCCTTGATATCTTCCAGAAGTTTTTTTTATGTATTTGGGTGCTCCTGTATTGGATGCATATATGTTTACCAGAGTTATATCCTCTTGTTGAATTGCTCCCTTTGGTATTATGTAGAAGCCTTCCGTATCTCTTGTTATGGCCTTCACTTTGAGGTCTAGTTTGTCAGATATAAGTATTGCAACCCCTGCTTTTTTCTCATTTCCATTTGCCTGAAAATTTTTTTCCATCCCTTCACTATCAGTCTGTGTGAATCCTTTGTTCTGAGGTGGTTCTCTTGCAGACAGCAAATATATGGGTCATGTTTTCTTATCCATTCAGCTACCCTATGTCTTTTGATTGGAGCATTTAATCCATTTACATTTAATGCTATTATTGGTAAGTACTTGTTTTTTGTCATTTTTATTCTTAATGGTTGTGTTTCTTCTTGCCTTTCTGTTTCTTCTTTTTACAGCAGTCCCTTTAGCATTTCTTGCATTGCTGGCTTGGTAGTAATAAACTCTCTTAGCCCTTTTTTGTCTATGAAGCTCGTGAGCCCACCTTCAATTTTGAATTATAGCCTTGCTGGATATAGTATTCTTGGATTCAGACCCTTACATTGCAAGACTTTGTATATTTTATTCCATTCCCTTCTGGCCTTGTGTGTTTCTGTTGAGAAATCAGTTGATATTCTAATGGGAGATCCCTTGTAGATAAATTTTGTATCTCTCTGGCAGCCTTTAAGATTCTTACTTTGTCATTGATGTTTGCCAATTTAATTATGATGTGTATTGGTGTTGGTCTTTTTGGGTTCATCTTGTTTGGGACTCTATGTGCTTCTTGGACTTGCGTGCTTTTTTTCTTGCCAATATCAGGGAATTTTTCTGTCATTATTTCTTCAAACAGGTTTCCTATTCCTTGCTCCACTTCCTCTCCTTCTGGTACCCCTATTATGCATATGTTGTTTTGTTTTGTGTTGTCCCAAAGCTCCCTTAAACTCTCCTCTTGCTTTTGAAGTTTTCTTTCCAGTTGCTGCTGTGTCTGTATTTTTTTTTTCCTACATTGTCTTCTAATTCGCTGATGTGGTCTTCAGATTCTTCTAGTCTACTATTTAAGCCTTCCATTGTGTTCTTTATTGCAGCTATGTCATTCTTCATTTCTTCTTGGTTCCTTTTCATGTTGGTGACATTCTCATTCAGCTCCTTATAATTCTCATTTAGTTGTGTGTATTTGTCATCCAGCCGTTTGAGCATCCTTATAACCATTACTCTGAATTCTTTCTCTGACATGTTACTTGCCTCCATTTCATTTAATTCCCTTTCTGGTGATGCCTCTTTTTCTTTCCTTTGGGGATTGATTTTTGTCTCCCCATGTTTTTGTCTTTTTTCTAAATAAATTTTTATTGTTCACATTATTACAGTTGTTCCTCTTTTTCCCCACATAGCTCCCCTCCACCCGGTTCCCACCCCATGCCCTGCCCTTACCCCTCCCGCTGTCCTCATCCGTAGGTGTACAATTTTTGTCCAGTCTCTTTCCACACCCCCCACAACTCCTTTCCCCCGAGAATTGTCAGTCCACTCTCTTTCTATGCCCCTGATTCTGTTATATTCATCAGTTTATTCTGTTCATCAGACTTTTTATTCACTTGATTTTTAGATTCACTTGTTGATAGATATGTATTTGTTGTCACTTTGTTGTTCATAGTTTTTGTCTTTACCTTTTTCTTCTTCTTCCTCTTCTTAAAGAATACCCTTCAGCATTTCATATAATACTGGTTTGGCAGTAATGAACTCCTTTAGCTTTTCTTATCTGTGAAGCTCTTTATCTGATCTTCAATTCTGAATGATAGCTTTGCTGGGTAGAGTAATCTTGGTTGTAGGTTCTTGCTATTCATCACTTTGAATATTTCTTGCCACTCCCTTCTGGCCTGCATAGTTTCTGTTGAGAAATCAGCTGACAGTCATATGGGTACTGCCTTGTAGGTAACTAACTGTTTTTCTCTTGCTGCTTTTAAGATTCTCTGTCTTTTGCCCTTGGCATTTTAATTATGATGTGTCTTGGTGTGGTCCTCTTTGGATTCCTTTTGTTTGGGGTTCTCTGCACTTCCTGGACTTGTAAGTCTATTTCTTTCACCAGGTAGGGGAAGTTTTCTGTCATTATTTCTTCAAATAGGTTTTCAATATCTTGCTCTCTCTCTTCTTCTGGCACCCCCATAATTCGGATGTTGGTATGCTTGAAGTTGTCCCAGAGGCTCCTTGCACTATCTTCATATTTTTGGATTCTTTTTTCCTTTTGCTTTTCTGGTTGGGTGTTTTTGCTTCTTCGTATTTCAAATCTTTGACTTGATTCTTGGGATCCACTAGTCTGCTGTTGGATCTCTGTATATTATTTTTTATTTCAGTCAGCGTATGCTTAATTTCTAGTTGGTCCTTTTTCATATCCTCGAGGGTTTCACTATATTTCTCAGAGGTTTCTAGAAGATTCTTGAGTAACCTTATAACCGTGGTTTTGAACTCTATATCCAGTCGTTTGCTTTCCTCCATTTCTTTCATTTGTGTCCTGTTTCTTTGTTTCCTCATTTTGGCTGCTTCCCTGTGTTGATAGAGTGGCTTTGTGTGCTAGGTGTCCTATAGGGCACAGTGGCTCAGACTCCCTAATTACCTGTAGTTAAGCCTGTGTGCACAGTCTTGTTGTAGTTAAGCCTTGATTGTTGTTGGTATCACTGGGAGGAATTGACCTCCAGGCCAATTGGCTATGAGGGCCAGTTGTGTCTACAATGCGAGAACTTCTGTGCTAGAGACACCCTTATGGGGCAGGACTTGCTTCAGTGGGGCTTTGGTGCTCACTGTGTCTGCCCCCTGAGTGTGTCTCTTATGGATCTGAAGAGTTGTAGTCTGGATGGTCTCACTCTGACCACTGGATACATTGGCTCTTGGATCTCCAAGGAGGTGCAAAGTCAGCCACTGCCTGAGGCCACCCAGCAGGAGCTACAGAGAGATCTACAGATTCCTCCTCTTTGTTTGGGGTTTGGAGGTGCCCAGATGAGGCCCAGCTGTGAAGCAATGCAAGCTGCTGTCCAGTCTTGGGCCTTCTTTTGGAGGCTCTGGGGCTCTCTGACCCAGATGCAGTTTGACAGGTTTTTAGGCAGAGAAAGTCCAGGCCATTCGTATGCAAAAGCCTCTGCACACAGCTTGGGTGGGGTTGTAAATTGGGTGGGGCGGGGTCTCAGGGAATCACCAGGGCAGAGCAAATAGCAATGGCTGACCATCAGCCCTGCCCTGAAGAGTTTCCCAGGTCTCTGTGTCCCATGGCACCATGCTGGAACCATGATCACTGCAAGGACCTCTGAGAGTAAGCTGCCCTCGCATTCTGGCCCAAAGCCAGACAGTCCAGTTTCTCCCTATATGAGTCTGGGTCCCCAGAGTGCTGCCCAGAACTGGAGTTTAGAACAGTCGGGAGCTTGTATCTCCCTCACGATTGAAAAAGACAACAGTGTACCCAGTTACCAGCCCCTTTCGCATGTGCCTCCGTACCTCCACACTTCACTTCCACACCTCCGCACCTCCTACTGGACTCAATGCACTTTTCTCTTTCCTTCTAGTTGTAGAATTTCCACTCAGCCAGCCTTCCAGTGGTTCTGGATGATATTTGTTTTATCTTTTAGTTGTAGTTTTAATGTGGTTGTGCATGGCAGCAAGTTCAGGTGTTTACCTATGCTGCCATCTTGGTTGTCTCTCTGTCTCCCCATGTTTTGCTGTAACATTTTGTTTCTGTGTCCTAGATCCAACTGCTTTGATACCCAGGTTCTTTTGGGGGTGGTTCTACTGGTGTGATCTCTCAGGTCTCCTGGGTTTGGTGATCTAGTGGAGCTCCCTACTTGATCTATTTGGGTTCTCTTGATGTAGTTGGATCTTGAACGTTAGTTTCTTATTCGTGGATGACATCTCATCACAGGTTGGCAATGTGACTCACCCCTGGCTTCCTTGTGCAAGCTGTTTTGGATGTGATTGTGGTTCCAGCTCTTGTAGAAAAGGTTGTATGAGGTCTCACTGGTATGTGCTCACTGTGGGTTCCCAGAGTCCACTGCCTGGGAGGAAAGAATCTCAGGGCCTGAGGCTTAGGTACTGTGGTGTGACTCTTGCTGGGATTAGTGTCACTCTGCAACTCACTACGAGTGGCCCAGATCCTGTGACAGTTGGGGGGCAGATGTCTCATAGTCTGTGGTTGAGGCAGTGGGACTCTGGCCAAAGTGATTTCCCTCTCTGAATCATGAGGGGGTTCAGGATCCAGCAGCTGGGGATGTGGGAATCTCGAGGTCTTTGGCTGAAACAATGTGACTTTGTCCAGGGAGGCACGTCCTCAGTAACTCACCAAGCTGTCCAGAGGTAGGTAGCCGGGAGGGGGATGTCGTGGATCCTACTGAGGGAGCCATACATCCTTGGTTGGAGAGGCACACACCCAGTGACAGCACACAGAGGGGTCCAGGAGCCATCTGCAAGGGGTGTGTGCTCATGGGGCCCACATGCTGGATCCGAGTGATTGTGGTGTGCCACCAGCCCTGTGGAGATAGAAGTCCCAGTTTCTGCTTAGGGGGATGTGCGCCCTTGGTTGGATATGCACGCCCATGGCTGCTTACAGAGGTGCCCAGGAGCTGTCTGCTGGGGCAGTGGGCTCAGGGGGCCCTTGTGCTGGAGTGGCACTACCGTGGGGACTGGATGCCAGCGGTCGGGGTTGTGCCTTGCAGTGGCTCAGAGAAGCACTCGGGGGCCACCTGCCAGGGCAGTGGGCTGAGGGGGCTTGCAGGCTGGATTGGTGTGACTGCAGTGACCAGAGGTTGCCAGCTGAGGAGGTGGAAGTCTGAGTTTCTGCTGCCGGGGCCTTGAGCCCTTAGATACGAGTGCACCTAGTGGCAGCTCACAGAGGCACCAGGGAGTCGCCTGCTGGAATGGAGGCCTCAGGGGACCTGTGTGCTGAAACCACGCGACTGTGGTGTCTGTGGGTAGGCAGCCGAGAAGGAGGGGAGTCCAAATTTCTACTGCGGGGGCCGTGCACCTTTGTTTGGATATGAACGCGCCCAGCTGGGGCACAAGGAGGCACCCAGGAGCCACCTATAGGGGCAGCGAGCTCAGTAGGCCTGTGTGCTGGAAAGGTGCAACTGCGGTGTCCAGAGGTCAGCAGCCAGGGAGGGGGATGTTCCAATTTTTGCTGCCTTGCGCCCTTGGTTGAAATCACGCAAGCCCAGCGGGGGCTCACAGAGACACCCAGAAGCGGTCTGTTGGGATGGTGGGGCTTCGGAGGTGTGACTGTTATATTCTTTATTATTAAGACAAGGTAGTAAATAATCTGCTTCTGTGCATCTCATTTGTTTAATATTATCATTTTTGAAATTCTGTTATTTCACATTTCGTGCAAATAGAATATCTAAAATTGGTCTGACTTCCACATTTGACAGTTGTATACAGTTCAAATATTATGGCTATATAGAAATTGTGATTAGTAAAAAAAAAAATCTTTGTTTTAGTTACAGTTTATACTAATTATATTAACATCTACTAAATTGTTCATGCAGAGACCCATATATTACCAATGGAATGATGATTTTTTTTTTGGTCTGTGTGTGACTTTTCACATTGTTTTCACAATGAAAAGTTTAACAGGATTATAGGTAGAAACTTTCATTTTATACTGAAAATAAAGAACAACTTTGTCTAAGGTATTTCATAATTTCGTGGCAAGCTTAAACCAAGCATCTAATTAACAAAATCACAAACAGTGCTTGTTTGTGTGTGTGTGCACCATCAAAAAATCACATATTAACATAATCCTAATTAAAACCAGGATTCTTACCCAGTCTGAATGTTTTTACCCAAGCTAATGTTCTTCCCACTATATTATGGTATATCTAAAATAAGTTTTAAAACAAACCAAGTAAATGAGATTAGGTTGGTTTATAATTATAAGAAACTATCTTAATTATCATTTGTGAGAAAAAAACAAATTACATTACCAAAAGACATTATCAGTTTTATTGTATTAGTAGAAAAGGGAAGCAAGTGAATAGTTACATCTAGAGAACATTTACTTTATTATAATACCCCACATGACAAGAATGCTAATTATATTTCTAGTTCAAGCTATCACTTTGCACAGCAAGAACCTGTGGCTTATGAGACTGTGTGTTTTTGCCATCTTTATTTCTCAATTGTTAATGCATGCTTAAATCACTCATAGAAAAATTAAAATGAGAAAATTGAAGAAATATCCTTGAGATAAAAATCAAAACTATAATGCTATTTGTATCCCTAGACACCAGTAATCATAGGATTTGTATCACTGATATCAGGAAAAACTAATTTCCTCTATACTCTAGGTTTATTTTCCTTCTTTAAATTCAGGCTTAATAATATCTTGTCTTCATAGAAAGTAAATGCCATTAATTTAGTTCAGGTTCTTATTGTCTGTGACCTCTGAGTCAATCCTACTCTATATAAGTAACATTATAAATCAAATATTTCAATTTGGTTTTCAGACTAAAAAGCACTGACATAATTTTTTTTTTTTTAGGAAGCCATAAATAATTTGAAAAAAGAAAAAAAAAAAGCCATGCTACTGATTTAAAATTCCATTGACCATAGTTTCCATTAGTTTGAAAAACAAATGGGTAGGGGAAGCAAGTAGTTTAAGAAATTAATCTGGCCCTAGCTGGTTTGGCTCAGTGGATAGAGAGTCGGCCTGTGGACTGAAATGTCCCGGGTTCGATTATAGTCAAGGGCACACGCCCGGGTTGCAGGCTCAATTCCCAGTGGGGGGCGTGCAGGAGGCAGCTGATCAATGATTCTCTCTCATCATTGATGTTTCTATCTCTCTCTCCCTCTCCCTTCCTCTCTGAAATCAATAAAAATATTTTTTTAAATAAATTAATCTGGATTGCTAAAAATGTAACAACCATGTGGACCCGGCATCTGCAAAGGCAGGCATGGCCAGAGAGACAGTAGCTTGTTCCTACATCCAGCACTGCTGTGTGTGTCCCCAGCGCTGTCTCTGTAAGTGCTGCCAGGTCCACATGGTCATTACTTTCCCAGGGGAGTCACTCTTCTTACCCCTCCTTATGCTTATCCTCTAAGATCCTCTCTAATCTGCACTTTAGGGCCAGGCTTATTCTGCTACTCTTTAATCACCTTTGCTTTTTCTGGGTTGCCTTGTGTACTTCTCTATGCATTTGCTAAAAATATATAACAACAATTAAAAGAGATGAGAAAAATGCTTTTTATTCAGTCAATCAATCAGGTATTATTTATTCAAAAATATTTATACAGTGTTTATTTTGTACTAGACATTGGGTCTACTAAGGTTAACTGACATGATCTTAAAGGGTGAACAGACATTCAACAACCACAAGAAATGTACAAACATCAATGTGATGCATGCTATGATGTGGAAAATAAGCCAGAGTCTGTGATGGGAGTGGTCAAGGATTTAGCTGAGTCTCTAGTGATATGTGTGTGTGTGTGTGTGTGTGTGTGTGTGTGTGTGTGTGTAGTTGTAGGTAGAGGGAATAGTGTAAAAAAAAAAACCACTAAGCTAAAAGAGAATTTTAAGAGCTAATGTGGTTTTTAGTGCAATAGGAAGTGAATCCACTAATTAATTTTAATAAGTCAGATTGGATAAATATATTGGAGGCATTTCTTCCTTTTAGATTCCTACAGACAGATCTTTTAAATAGTTGTATGGTAGGTGGCACACTGTTATAACCAGGATCAGGAACCACTAGGTCCCCACAGTGGCTGGGTGGGCTCCGCTCTCCTCCATATTTCTGGCTCTCTATTTTCTAACTTATATCCTGACTTCCCCTCTTTGACAGTCTGAAAAAAATCAACATTAGATCACCTAAGCAAAGGATGCATGAGGGAACTTCCATGAGAGTTTACACCGAAAGGAAGCAGGAGCAACCTGCATGGCTGGTGAGTTAAGTAAAGCACCAGATTATTAGAGCAGTGCCTTCTCCCTGGGGATCTACCTGCCTCCCAACTTTCCCATCTACTGTTGGTACAGGATGGCCCACCAGGAAGTACAGCAAGGCGGTCAGGTCTCTGCCCCTGCAGAAGTGTCTTAAGTTTTCCCATGCTGCCTGTGAGTTGGTGACCTCTCTGTTTTTGAGGTGCAAGACGTTTGGCCAGATCCAAACCTACAACCTCCAATCAGCTTTCATGAGTAGTATAGATGTTATTTTGAGTTCCACCTACCTGACTCATTTTTCTCCCTTTCAGTTCTGATTGTGTAGGGAAATGGTTTTTATTAGGTCCCATAATACCCCGGTAGGCATTTTTGGATATGATGCAAGAACACCAAATCTGGGAGAAACCAAGATGGCAGCATAGGTAAACACCTGAACTTGCTGCCTCGCATAACCACTTCAAAACTACAACTAAAAGACAAAACGAGTATCATCCAGAACCATGGGAAGGCTGGCTGAGTGGAAGTTCTACAACTAGAAGGAAAGAGAAAAGCACACTCAGACTCGGAGGAGGAGTGGAGGTGCAGAAGTGAAGTGCAGAGGTACCGAGGCGAGCACGCGAAAAGGGCTGGCAACTGAGTACGCTGTTGTCTTTTTCAATCGGGAGGGAGACACAAGCTCCCGACTGCTCTGAACTCCAGTTCTGGGCGGGACTCTGGGGATCCGGACTCATACGGGGAGAAACTGGACTGTCTGGCATCAGGTGGAACTCGAGGGTGGCTATCTCTCAGAGGTGCTTGCAGCGATCATTGTTCCTGCACGGTGCCACAGGACACAGAGATACAGGACCTCCTCCAGGCGGGGCTTACGGTCAGCCATTGCTCTGTGCTCCACCCTGGTGATTCCCTGAGGCCCTGCCCCACCCAATTTGTGCACAGAGGCTTTTGCATATGAATGACCTGGCCCTTTGCAATTTGAAACCTAACATACTGCAGCTGGGTCCAAGAGCCCCAGTGCCTCCAAAAGAAGACCCAAGGCTCGAGAGCAGCTTACATTGCTTCATAGCTGGGCCTAATCTGGGCACCTCCAAAACCCAAACAAAGAGGACGAATCTGCAGATCTCTCTGTAGCTCCTGATGGGTGGCCTCAGGCAGTGGCTGACTTTGCACCTCCTTGGAGATCCAAGAGCCAATGTACCCAGTGGTCAGAGTGAGACCATCCAGACTACAACTCTTCAGATCCATAAGAGACACACTCAGGGGGCAGACTCAATGAGCACCAAAGCCCCACTGAAGCAAGTCCTGCCCCATAAGGGTGTCTCTAGCACAGAAGTTCTCGCATTGTAGACACAACTGGCCCTCATAGCCAATTGGCCTGGAGGTCAATTCCTCCCAGTGATACCAACAACAATCAAGGCTTAACTACAACAAGACTGTGCACATAGCCCACAAAGGGGTGCACCAAGAGTGTCCACCTCAGGTAATTAGGAAGTCTGAGCCACTGTGCCCTATAGGACACCTAGCACACAAAACCACTTTATCAACACAGGGAAGCAGCCAAAATGCGGAGACAAAGAAACAGGTCAAAAATGAAAGAAATGGAGGAAAGCAAACTACTGGATATAGAGTTCAAAACCACGGTTATAAGGTTACTCAAGAATCTTCTAGAAACCTCTGAGAAATATAGTGAAACCCTCGAGGATATGAAAAAGGATCAACTAGAAATTAAGTGTACACTGACTGAAATAAAGAATAATATACAGAGATCCAACAGCAGACTAGTGGATCTCAAGAATCAAGTCAAAGATTTGAAATACGAAGAAGCAAAAACACCCAACCAGAAAAGCAAAAAAAAAAAAATAAAAAAAAAAATCCAAAAATATGAAGAGAGTGCAAGGAGCCTCTGGGACAACTTCAAGCATACCAACATCCGAATTATGGGGGTGCCAGAAGAAGAGAGAGAGCAAGATACTGAAAACTTATTTGAAGAAATAATGACAGAAAACTTTCCCTACCTGGTGAAAGAAATAGACTTACCAGTCCAGGAAGTGCAGAGAACCCCAAACAAAAGGAATCCAAAGAGGACCACACCAAGACACATCATAATTAAAATGCCAAGGGCAAAAGACAGAGAATCTTAAAAGCAGCAAGAGAAAAACAGTTAGTTACCTACAAGGGAGTACCCATATGACTGTCAGCTGATTTCTCAACAGAAACTATGGAGGCCAGATGGGAGTGGCAAGAAATATTCAAAGTGATGAATAGCAAGAACCTACAACCAAGATTACTCTACCCAGCAAAACTATCATTCAGAATTGAAGGTCAGATAAAGAGCTTCACAGATAAGAAAAAGCTAAAGGAGTTCATCACTGCCAAACCAGTATTATATGAAATGCTGAAGGGTATTCTTTAAGAAGAGGAAGAAGAAGAAAAAGGTAAAGACAAAAACTATGAACAACAAAGTGACAACAAATACATATCTATCAACAAGTGAATCTAGAAATCAAGTGAATAAAAAGTCTGATGAACAGAATAAACTGATGAATATAATAGAATCAGGGGCATAGAAAGGGAGTGGACTGACAATTCTCAGGGGAAGGGGTGTGAGGGGTGTGGGAAGAGACTGGACAAAAATCGTACACCTATGGATGAGGACAGTGTGTGGGGGGGAAGTAAGGGCATAGGGTGGGGTGGGAACCACGTGGATGGGAGCTATGGGGGAAAAAAGAGGAACAACTCTTATAATCTGAACAATAAAGATCTATTAGAAGAAATAAAAAGAACACCAAATCTGAATACTGCCTTTGAGTGTGGGACAGCTCTGAAGACCTTGCTTAGGTGTTCTTTGATTTTCATGGATCTTGGTATTTGTTATGTTGTAGTCTGAAAAACTTAAGCCACAAAAACTATGAGGATAAACTGAGGTAATGGGCATGAATGAATTGTGCAAACTCAGTTATGAGTTATTAAAATCAGAAGGACAGATCTTTTAAAATATAAACTTTTTTCATATTTTCATAATAAGTATATACCAATACATATATATGTATATATTCACTGATTTCCTCAATTATGGTGAAATTAGTAATCAATCATAATAATGTACCCAAGAATTTTTTAACTATTAAAATAAAAAATAAGCATACATAATAAAAACATTTTCAAAAAGTAATAATTTTCCGTAGTGATTGTACCAGTCTGCATTCCCACCAGCAGTGTAATGGGGTTCCTTTTTCTCCACATCCTTGCCAACACTTGTTTGTTGATTTATTGATGGTAGCCATTTGGGCAGGTGTAAGGTGGTACCTCGTTGTCATTTTAATTTGCATTTCTCTGGTGATTAGTGGCATTGAGCATTTTTTCATATGTATTTTGGCCATTTGTATGTCTTCTATGGAGAAGTGTCTATTTAGGTCCTCTGCCCATTTTCTGAATTGATTGTTTGTCTCTCTTTTTTTAAGTTGTATGAGTACTTTATATATTTTGGAAGTTAACCCTTTATCAGATATATCATTGGCAAATACATTTTCCCATACAGTAGGTTCTCTTTTCATTTTGATGCTGGTTTCTTTTGCTGTGCAGAAGCTTTTTGTTTTGATGTACTCCCATTTGTTTATTTTCTCCTTAGTTTCTCTTGTCCTAGGTATTGTGTCAGTGAAAATTTTGCTATGTGAGATCTCTGATATTTTGCTGCCTATGTTTTCTTCAAGGATTTTTATGGTTTCCTAACTTACATTTAAATTTTTTACCCCTTTTGAGTTTATTCCTTTGTATGATATACGATGGTAGTCTAGTTTCTTTTTTATTTATTTATTTTTATTGATTACAGAGAGGAAGGGAGAGGGAGAAAGAGAAATGGAAACATCTATGATGAGAATCACTGATTGGCTGCCACGTGCATGCCCCCTACAGGGGATTGAGTCTACTACCTGGGCATGTGCCCTGACCAAGAATATGAACCCTAACCTTCTGGTTCATAGGTTGAAGCTCAACCATTGAGCCACACTGGCTGGGCTAGTTTCATTTTTTTACATGTATCTGTCCTGTGCACCCCCCTCTGTACATAGCAGCACTATTTTCAATAGCTAAGATCTGGAAACAGCCCAAGTGCCCATCAGTAGATTAATGGATAAAAAAAGCTGTGGTACATTTACACAGTGGAATATTATGCAGCAGTAAAAAAGAAGGATCTCTTACCCTTTGAGATAGCATGGAGGGACCTGGAGAGTATTATGTTATGTGAAAGAAGTCAGTCAGAGAAAGACAAATATCACAATGATCTCACTTATACAGCCAGTCCTTGGGTTATGTCAGACTCAACGTACATTGTTTCGTGGTTATGTCGACATCTACCATTTATTTATTTTTAAAAAAAGTTCCGTCATTTCGATGTATGTACATATGTGCTTTATGTTTTTTATTATTTATTATTTGCCACAAGTAAAGGTCAGGAATTGTTATCTTTCTTTTAATTTTTTTTTTTTTACTGTTTCACTTCATTACTGCTGTGTATGTGCTCCATGTGAGTGATGTAGGGGCTTATGTAGGTGGGTTCTGACTTACGGCGAAAATCACGTTATGTCACACTGTAGGAATGGATCTCCGACGTAACCCAAGGACCTACTGTATGTGGAATCTAATGAACAAAATAAACTGACAAACAAAATAGATCCAGAGACACATGCAATAGATTGAAGATCCTCAAAGGGAAGGGTGAGAGGGGAGAGATTAACCAAAGAACTTATATACATATATGCGTAACCCATGGACACAGACAATAGTGGGGTAAAGGACTCGGGAAGAGCCAGGAGTAGGGAGGAGGGAAGTCAATGGGGGAGAAGGGGGACATCTGTAACACTTTCAACAATAAAGATAAAATTTTTAAAAAGGAATAATTTACTTTATAATGAAATAATTTCCCAGGTAGTGAGTGGTTAAAATAGACATTATTAGATTAGGGTAAATTATTTATCTTATTGCTGTTTACTCAGTTATTTAAAAGATATCAATATCTAGCAACATAAAGAAAAAATTAAATATTTCTCTAATAATTAATGACTAAGAATATAGATCATCAGGTAAGTTCATTTAGGTATTTTAGAGTTTTTAACTTTTGTTTTCTTTTTTGGGGGGGGGGTCAATATCCACTAAAAGAATTGAAACACATTTTTGAATAATGGAGTAACACTATACTAATTTTCTATTGCCATGTAACAAATTTTCACAAATGTAGTAGCTTAACGATACCTATTTCCTATCTCAGTTTCTATGGGTCAGGAGTTTGGTTAATGCTCTGGGTCTCATACAGCTGATATATCAGTGAGGATGGGATCCTTTCTGGAGCTTGGGGTTTGTTTGTTTTTTCAAGCTTTTGTGGTGGTTGATAGTTCCTTGTGGGAGTAGGAGTGAGGTCTCCATTTTCCTTCTGGCTATCAGTCAGGGGGCACTGTCAGCTCCTAGGGGCCACCCGCAGTTCTTTGCCAAGTGGCCCCCTCATAGACCCTCATAACATGGCATCTCATGCCTTCAAGGCTTGTGGGAGAATCTCTCATCAAAGGTCTTAAGGTCATTTGCCTAATTAAATCAGGTCCACTCAGGATAATTTCCCTTTGATTAATTAAAACCCAACTGATTTGGAACCTTAATTATATCTGCAAAGTCCCTTCACCTCTGCTATACAATGTAACCCAATCCCATCTCTTTTGCCAAATTCTGTTGGCTAATCACAGGTACTACCCATACTCAAGGAAATGGAATTATACAGGACAACACCGGGGATGGAGGTCATGGGAAAAGACTTCTTAGAATTTTGCCTATCACAGCATAAACCAGGTAGTTGTTTTTTTTTAAGTAAAATTAATATATTTAATAATACAAAGACATTTTAGTAATTGTCATTATTATCATTAAATTTTATTTTGGTTATCATGAAAAACTCAAAGCAACAAAATTAAGTTTATGAATTTTGATCCTCCCAAATAAGACATGATGGAGCTCAGTTGCTGGTGCAGAGACTATTAAGATCTTGCTGTCCCCTGCCCATGCAGGGCTGTGATATGGCTTCCTCTTTCTCCCAGGCCCTTCTAAGGGTCTTACTGGCAGTACATTTTCTCTCTTAGCATTCTGCTAACTGAGGGACTGACCACAGGTTGACGCAGGGTCCTCTAATCAGGAGACTTCCCTGACAGATTCCATAGCTTATAATTTGAGGAGTTCAACCTTGATTCAGTCTCCAAAAATATAAAATATTTTAAATTTAGACATAAAAGGCAGGTGATGTACCAAACATGCATACCATATATTGTGCTGCATTTATAAAGAGAAGCTGTCCTATGGAACTAAACATTATTGTTATACTGTAAAAATATTGTTGCTATAAGTTTTAAAGAAAAAAATCACAATTTAAATATATTTATGTGTAATATTTATATATAATTTATAATATATTATATACTTATATTAAATATTTTAAATGCATTTATATTAAATGTATGTTAAATATATTAACACACATTTCAAGCTATATTTTGATTGGATTAGTATTTTACCTCTTTGAATGTGTGAAAATATAAATATTTATTTATTATGCCAACAACAACAAAAATGTGTCTACTGCCTATAAAATTATGGCAGAAAATAAATTATTGCATAGAAAGTGAAGGATACTAATTAATAGAAGGTATTTCAGACTGAATGCTAAAACTATTGTTCTTGGAAAAAACCATGCCTATATCACACCTTCAAAATAAATGTGAGGAGCAGATTAACCTACATATGGTATCCACTGCAGCATTTTTATCTCACTGTAATTATTTTACATTCTACATTATATAAATGTTTTTTAAAAAAATACATAAAATATTGTCAGAGCATATAAAATTAACTAGCTATCTTAGAAACATACAGTTGTTTAAAAATATGAATGCCTTAGGACTAGTGATACTTATTAAATGTTGAAGTGTAGATATGAATTTATTGCATGTCAGCATGTAGATTTTTTAAAAATGAGAAAGTACTATCTGAATGGTAAATATTTATAAATTAATGAGATTAGAAAAATATAACAAAATTTTACCAATTAAAGAATTAAACAATTATTAAGCAATCATGACTCAACCAACCATAAACTCAAGATTATTATAATTTTAACCCATGTAAAGATAATTACTAATAAAAATTATAATAAAACAAACAAAACCCAACAAAGTATGTAGTTTACACTGAAATTATTTAAAAGGGTAAAAAGGGAAGTGTTATATTTATTTTTGCTACTGAAAATTCTGATACAGATAGGAAACAAACATTAATTACATTAAAGAAAGCTTCTACCAATACAATATGGATGAAGTGATGGTGCAAACATAACCAGAACATTCCAACCAACAATCCTATATAATAAAGAGGTAATATGCAAATTGACCATCACAAGATGGCTGCCTACCACCAGGCTGGCAGGGGGTTTAGTAAGGGACAACCAAACAACGGAACAGCAGGCTGCATGGGGTGACCAGGCCGGCAGGGGGGTTAGTGAGAGATGACCAAACGACTGAACAGCAGGCTGCATGGGGCAACCAGGCTGGCGCGGGGGCAGTTGGGGGTGACCAGGCCAGTGGGGAGGGACAGTTAGGGGCGACCAGGCCAGCAGAGAGGGCAGTTGGGGGTGACCAGGCCGGCAGGGGGGGCACTAAGGGGCAACCAGGTCAGTGGGGGGTCAGTTAGGGGTGACCTGGCCGGCAGGGGCGGGGCACAGTTGGGGGCGACCAGGCCTGCAGGGGGGCAGTTGGGCATGACCAGGCCGGCCAGGGGGGGCAATTAGGGGTGATCAGGCAGGCAGGCAGGTGAGCAGTTAGGAGCCAGCAATCCCAGATTGTGAGAGGGATGTCCAACTGCCGGTTTAGGCCCAATCCCTGGGTCCCATATTGGGAAGGGTGCAGGCTGCTCTGAGGGAACCCCCCTCCCCATGCACAAATTTCATGCACCGGCCTCTAGTAAATAATATAGATAGATAGATAGATAGATAGATAGATAGATAGATAGATAGATGATAGATAGATAGATAAAAATAAAATAAATACTTACTGGAGAAAACCACATCACTTTAAGAATCCAAATTGCAAGAGCAAAATTCACAAGAAGGATGATGAGTAAAAGAAGAACAAATAAGTAGAGGCAACGCTTTCTCCAGCCATAAATGCCAATTTTGTAGACACACTGGTTCTCTGGCCTCTCTATGTGGGTGCCTTCTGTGGCTGTAGTGTACTGTTCACGTACCATCTGCCATGGGGTGGGATCAGGGTGTGAGAAGAGTGGGGGAAGGAAGATGGACAAAGGGAGAGAGAAGGGAGGGCAGGAGAGCAGGGTAGAGGAAGTGAGAGGGAAGGAGACAGGGAGAAAAGGAGGGATAGACAGAAAGAAAGAACTTGTTTGTCAATACTGATTTATTATGATTCCAACAAAATATGTTTATCCCAATAATAAATTTCCAAAATTAATTATTTTTAAAAGTAGAATAAAATATTACTTTGAAATAGGTCACTATATTTCATCCACAGAATGATATTTAATTTGTCATGCAAAATGTTTTAGATGTGACATACCCATTTCAAGACCAATGGCCATATTTTTAGATTTTAATCAATAGGTTCAATATACAGTATATACAGCTTTCAAAATTCTGCAGGGTTAAACTTTTAATTGAATTATCAACTTAAAATAATCAAATCACCAAGTTCTTAAAAGGTTTGGTGAGAGGAAAATCAAGCTGGCACCTACATGTCTTCTAAAAAATAGAATCCAGAAGATGGCTGTTGACGGGACAGCAGGCTGCGAGATAGTGTGTGAGTGAGAGAATGAAAGGAGAGTGTGTGGACGTGCGGGTAGTGTCTGTATTTCTGAGAGAAAGAGACAGCTATGTTCCACAGGACTGTTGGGAACTGGCAGACCAGGCTCCCCTGGCCGGGTAGCCTCTACTGCTGCTGAAATCTCTCCTGGAGCAGCCAGCTCTGTCACAGAGACTGCGCCATCTTTAAGGGGAGACCAGCTATGATTGGTCTTACCTTCAACCAGAGAGACCTCGGATACCTCCCAGGACCTTACAACCACAACTCCCAGGGACCAGCTGTCTCACCTGTGAACCCACGAACACTGGGACTCCAGCCTCCCCAACTGCGGGCACCTGAAAAGTCTGTCCAGGGGGAGACAAAGTGGCGCTGAATACACAGATGGGCCCTGCGCCTTCTCACAGAGCAGATAGAAGGAACAGCTGAATCTAACAACACCCACCCAGAATTTGTGAATTAAACACAGCTGGTGAGGCAATCTGTGGACAGAAAGGTCAGATATTGCCTAGAGCAGTGGTTCTCAACCTTTCTAATGCTGCGACCCTTTAATGCAGTTCCTCATGTTGTGGTGACCCCCAACCATAAAATTATTTTTGTTGCTACTTCATAACTGTAATTTTGCTACTGTTATGAATCGTAATGTAAATATCTGTGTTTTCCGATGGTCTTAGGCTCTACAGCAGCGGATCCCAGGCGACCCTGCTAGCGGTTCTCAACCTGTGGGACCCGCTGCTGTAGAGCCTAAGACCATCGGAAAACACAGATATTTACATTACGATTCATAACAGTAGCAAAATTACAGTTATGAAGTAGCAACAAAAATAATTTTATGGTTGGGGGTCACCACAACATGAGGAACTGTATTAAAGGGTCGCAGCATTAGAAAGGTTGAGAACCACTGGCCTAGAGAAAGGTGAGATCTGGGATCCAGGCTGGAGGGAGAAATGTGCACAGCAGGGACTAGAGTCTAAGAGGAACACTGCACTCCACAAAATCCGTGGCTGTTGGGGTCAGTGTAGCCCTAAAATGTGGAAGGAGGTCCACAGGACTGCTGGCAGAAGGGGACTCTAGATATTAGCCCACAGCTGGGCTGGGCCCAGAAAGGCAGCCTGAAGTTCTATACTGGCTGCACAGTGCCAGGGGAAAAGGAAGCGAGTCGGCTTTGGCTTTTTTCCTTTCTAACTCGTTGCTTTTGCTTGCTAAGTCCATAGGCTCTTCCAATTAAAAACACTCACTGAGACTGCAGGGGGAAGTTGTTTTTGTGGAAACTGGGGATCAGAGTGGGGAGAAACGAACAGGAAACCAGCTCTGGGGAAGTCCGTTCCTCCAACCCAATATTAAGTGCAATAGGGAAAGAACAATCTAAACACTGAGTAGAGGGACCTTTTAGCCCCAGATATTAATACAGAAACACCGCCACCCAGGGATTGTATCAGAAATTGAGTCTTGTGTAAATACAACTAAAGGCAGGTTGAGAAACAAAGGAAGCAGAGAGCTTGAAAACAGGATTGTGGCTTATGTCACAGAGGAGAGGTGGATCAAAGGGAACTTCAAAACTGTGCTGACCATCTGACAGAAAACAGATGTGCCAAGCAGAACAGTAGAGGAAGTGAATGACCTTCACTACTTTCACTTTTTTATTTTTTATCTTTTAAGAAACCAAATTTTTTTCTCACTTGATTTTACTTTTTTTTTTATTATACTAGAGATCCGGTGCATGAAATTCATGCGGGGGGGGGGGGGGGTGCCTCAGCCCAGCCTGCACCCTCTCAAATCTGGGACATCCCTCTCACAATCCAGGACTGCTGGCTCCCAACCGTTCGCCTGCCTGCCTGCCTGATTGCCCCTAACCACTCCCCTGCCAGCCTGATTGCCCCTAACTGCCCTCCCCTGCTGGCCTGGTTACCCCTAATGGTCCTCCCCTGCACGCCTGGTTGCCCCCAACTGCCCTCCCCTGCTGGCCAGGTCACCCCTAAATGCCCTCCCCTGTAGGCCTGGTTCCCCCCAACTGCCCTCCCCTGCAGGCCTGGTTCCGCCCACCCCAACTGCCCTCCCCTGCAGGCCTGGTCCCCCCAACTGCCCTCTCCTACAGGCCTGGTCACCCCTAACTGCCCTCCCCTGCAGGCCTGGTCCCCCCAACTGCCCTTCCCTGCAGGCCTGGTCTCCCTCAACTGTCCTCCCCTGCAGGCCTGGGTACCCCACAAGTGTCCTCCCCAGCAGGCTTCATTGCCCCCAACTGCACTCCCTTTCAGGCCTGGTCCCTCCCAACTTCCCTCCCTGCTGGCCTGATCACCCACAACTGCCCTCCCCTGCCGCCAATCTTGTGGCGGCCATCTTGTGTCCACATGGGAGTGGCCATCTTTGACCACATGGGGGCAGTCATCTTTTGTGTTGGAGTGATGGTCACTTTGCATATTATCTCTTTATTAGATAGGATTTTTATTTTTAATTATTATTATTATTATTACTACTAGAGGCCCAGTGCATGGATTTGTGAACCATTGGGGTTCCTCAGCCTGTCCTGTGCCCTCTTGCAATCTGGGACCCCTCAGGGGATTTTGAACTGCAGATTTCAGCCCTCTAACCTGCAGGCCAGGCCAAGGGACCCCACTGGTGCATGAATCCATACACCAAGCCTCTAGTATGCATATAAAATCTTTGGTTAATCTCTTCCCACACTCCCCCAACCCCTCTGAGATTCATCAGTCCGTTCCATGTTTCCATGTTTATGTGTTGAGTGTCTTCCCCTTGGTGGTCAGTGTATGTCATAACTACCAGTCGAACAGTTGAGCAATTGCTTAGGTTTTTATATATTTAGATTATTTTACCTTTTTATTTTATTTTATTTTAGGATTAGTGTTCTACATTTTATTTTTATTTTTATTTTTATTTTAGCATTATTTTACTCTATCTCAATTTTTCCTTTATGCCAACACAGTCTTCCTCACTTTTCCCCTTTATTGTCCGGTTTCTGTTACCCTGTTCCTATTTTAGTTTTTCTCTATCCTTTCTTTTTACTGTCTGTTAAAAATTAATCTTATTAATATATCTAATTTCCTCTCCTCTGCTCTAAGTCCATGCACACTTCTCTCTTCTTTTTCTTCACTCTCCTTTTTTTTTTCTTCCTCTGTTTTTTTTTTTTTCCTTTTTCTTTCTTTCTGTCTAGTTGTTGTTGTTTGTTTGATTGTTGGTTAGTTTTCTTTTTCTTTTTTTTGCTTCTGTTTTTCCTCTCCTCACTTGTTCTTTTCTTCTACTAATAGTTTAATTAATTCCAATCACCAACTCAGGCCTATCTACTCTCTATTTTCCTTTTCCAATAGTAAACAAATACATAGATAGATTAAAGAATATATATACTAGAGGCCCAGCACATGAAATTTGTGCGTGGGTATGGTCCCTATGCCTGGCCTGTGATCAGGGCCATCCTCCCTGGCTGCCCACAGCCAGCCCCAAAACCTGCCACCACCCACCCCCCACCTCCACCCACCCCTGGCTCCCCTTTCACCATAGGGTGATCAGTGCCTGATGGCTGGGGGAAGGGACTGAGAGCTAGGCTGTTAATGCCTGCTCACCAGCCCCGCCCCCACCATAGTTTTCCCTCTGTGTGTGTGGCAACTGGCAGGAAGGGGAAAGGAACCTAGAAGTGGTCATTGCTCTTCATAGTGACTGGTCCAGTGGTTATCCTGATCATTCCACATTTAGGGTCCATTTGCATATTACCCTTTTATTATATAGGATAGAGGCCTGGTGCACGGGTGGGGGCCAGCTGGCTTGCCCTAATGGGGGCCTTGGATCTGGGTGGGAGGTCCCTGCTGGGGGACAGGACTGGCTGGGGTGAGGGGCAGTGGGCGGTTTGCAGGTTGGCTATGCCCCCTATCGAGGTGGGGGTTCCCACTGGGGGGCGTGGCCAGCCTGGGTGAGGGGCCACAGGTAGTTTTCAGGCCAGCCACACCCTCAATCAGGATGGGGGTCCCTGCTGGGGGCAGGGCCACCTGGGTGAGGGGCCACACCCCTGATTGGGGTGGGGGGTTGCCCTGGAGGTGGCCCAGCCTGGGCAAGGGGCCACAGGTGGTTTGCAGGCCAGCCATGCCCCTGATTGAGGTGGGGGTCCCCGCTGGGGGTGGAGAGGGCTTGAGTGAGGGGCCAAGCCCCTGATCAGGGTGGGGGTTCCTGCTGGAGGTGGGGCTGGCCTGGGCAAGGGGATGGGGGTGATTTTCAGGCCGGCCATGCTGCCATTGGGGTGGGGGTCCCCGTTGGGGGGTGGAGCTGGCATGGGCAAGGAGCCATGGGTGGTTTACAGGCCAGCCATGCCCCCAATTGGGGTAGGGATCCCCCTGTGGGTGGGGCTGGCCTGGGCAAGGGGTCATGGATGGTTTTCAGGCTGATCATGCCCCCAATTGAGGAGGGGGTCCCCACTAGGGGAAGGGCTGGCTTGGGTGAGGGAATAGGGGTGATTTTCAGGCCAGCCATGCCCCCATAGGGTTGAAGGTCCCTGCTGGGGGGTGGGGCCAGTGTGGGTGAAGGGCCATGGGAGGTTGGCCAGCTGCCCCGCCCTCAATTGGGGTGAGAGAGGCTGATCAGTGGTGGGGCTGGCCGGGGGCAGGGGCTGGGCGTCATAGTGACCAGTCATCCAGTCATTACAGTTATATGGCTGCTGGTTTTTTATAAAGAGAGATTTTTAATATATATTTTTTTCTTTTTTTGTATTTTTTTCTACTTTAGCTCTTATACACTCATTCTCTTTCTACTTCCTTTATACTGAATTGTAGCTATTTCCCCATTCATTCAATTCCTTGCCCTTACCTTATGGAAATAAGCTCTTCCTGCTCAGATTCATCTGACTGTTAGTTATTTGGGTGTTTGTTGTTTGCATTTCTTGGATTAATTGTTGTTTTATTGGGGTTTTCTCCCCATATACATATATTTTCCCCTTCTCTTTTATTCTCTTTCTTTTCTCTCTTACATTTTTTCCTTTTCTCAATATCATTTTTGCACTCTTTTCTATCCCCTAGTTCATTTTTCTCTAGTGGTCACCTTTATTTGGGGTTATTAGTATCATGAATATATTTGTGTTTGGTGCCTTGTGCATTGTGCCCTGTTGTGTTGTATTTTGTGCCTTTAAGTCAATGCAGGAGAGAGAGAGCTACATAACCAGTCACCCTGAGAGGAGTGATCATGTGGAGACAAAGAAACAGCGTGCATACAAAAAAAAAAAGGAGGAATTGCCAGAAAAGGAAGTAAATGAAATGGAGGCAAGCAATATGTCAGAGAAAGAATTCAGAGTAATGGTCATAAGGATGCTGAAAATGTTGGAAGACAAATTCAACAATATATGTAAGAACCAAGAGGAAATGAAGAAAAACCAAAAAGAAATGAAAAAAGACATTGCTGCAATAAAGAACTCAATAGAAAGCATCAACAGTAGATTAGAAGGAATGGAGAAACACAGCAGTGAGCTAGAAGACAAGGTAGGAAAAAATACCCAAGCAGAGCAGCATCTAGGAAAAAAAAAAAAAAACACCTTAAAAATCAGGAGGAGAGTCTTAAGGAAATTTTGGGACAACACAAAATTAAACAACATCCACATAATAGGGGGTACCAGAAGGAGAGGAAACTGAGCAAGGAATAGAAAACCTGTTTGAAGAAATATTGACAGAAAACTACCCTGATATTGGGAAGAAAAAACTCACACAAGTCCAAGCAGCTCACAGAGTCCCAAACAAAATGAACCCCAAAAGACCAACACCAAGACACATTATAATTAAATTGGCAAACACCAACGAAAAAGTAAGAATCTTAAAGGCTGCCAGAGAGAAACAGAAAGTTACATACAAAGGATTTCCCATCAGACTATCAACTGATTTCTCAACAGAAACAAATCAGGTCAAAAGGGAATGGAATGAAATATACAAAGTCATGTAAAGCAAGGGTCTGAATCCAAGAATACTGTATCCAGCAAGGCTATCAATCAAAATTGAGGGTGAATTCGGGAGCTTCACAGACAAAAAAAGGACTAAGAGAGTATATTACCACCAAACCAGCAATGCAAGAATAGCTAAAGGGTCTGCTGTAAAAAGAAGAAATAGGAAAGGAAGAAGGAACACAGGCATAAAGAATAAAAAGGGCAACAAACAAGTACCTATAAATAATAACTTTAAATGTAAGTGGATTAAATGCCCCAATCAAGACATAGGATAGCTGAATGGATAAGAAAACATGACCCATATATCTGCTGTCTACAGGAAAACCACCTCAGAACAAAGGACGCACACAGACTGATAGTGAAGGGATGCAAAAAATTTTTTCGGACGAATGGAAATGAATAAAAAGCTGGGGTAGCAAAAATTCTATCTGAAAAATTAGACCTCAGAGTGAAGGGCCATAACAAGAGATAAGGAAGGCCACTTCATAATACTAAAGGGAGCAAATCAACAAGAAGAAATAACTCTGATAAACATATATGCACCCAATATATGAGCACCCAAATAAATAAAAATCTTCAGGAGGATACCAAGGGAGAGATTGACAGCATTACAGTCATAGTAGGGGACTTTAATACCACACTGACATCACTGGATAAGTTATCTAGACAAAAAAATCAATAAGGAAACATCAATAAATGACTCACTAGATCAGATGGAATTCATTGACATCTTTAGAACATTTCACCCCAAAGCCACAGAATATACATTCTTCTCAAGTGCACATGGGACATTTTCAAAGATAGACCACATATTGGGACACAGACAAAGTCTCTTCAAATTCAAGAAGATAAAAATTGTATCAAGCATCTTCTCAGATCACAAAGGCATAAAGGAGAAATCAACTACAATAAAAACAATGAAAAAAATCAAACACTTAGAGGCTAAATTAAACAATGATTCGGTTACCAATGAGATCAAAGAAGAAATAAAAAGCATCATGGCAACAAATGACAATGAAAAGATAACAATCTAAAATCTATGGGACACAGTGAAAGTAGTTTTGAGAGGGAAGTTCATAGCTCTACAGGCCTACCTAAAAAAAAATGGTAATAAATTATATCACCCTACAACTCAAAGAGTTAGAAAGAGAGCAATAAGAAAAGCACAGTGTAAGCACAAGAAAGGAGATAATAAAGATCAGAGCAGAGATAAATGACCTAGAGACCAAAACGCAATACAAAAGATCAACAAAACCAAGAGCTGGTTCTTTGAAAGGATAAACAAGATTGATGAGCCTCTAGCCAGGCTCACCAAGAAACAAGGAGAGAGGACCCAAATAAACAAAATGAGTAATGAAAGAGATGAAGTAACAACCGATCCCACAGAAATACAAAGGATTATGAAAAAATACTATGAACAACTCTATTCCAACAAAATGGACAACCTAGATGAAATGGACTTATTCTTAGAAAAATACATGCTCCCAAAACTCAATCAAGAAGAATAAAAAACTTGAATAGGCTGATAACTACCGAAGAAATTGAAGCAGTGATCAAAAATCTTCCAGCAAACAAAAGCCCTGGTCCCACAGCTTTACAGGGGAATTCTACCAAGCATTCAGACTATTCCAAAAAATTCAAGAGGAAGGCACACTTACAAGCTCTTTCTATGAAGCCAGCATTACCCTAATCCTAAAATCAGATAAAGACACCACAAAAAAAGAGAACTACAGGCCAATATCTCTGATGAACATAGATGCTAAATCCTCAACAAAATTCTTGCAAATTGGATTCAGCATTACATTAGAAAGATCATACACCATAACCAAGTGGAATTTATTCCGGCAAAGCAAGGATGGTAAAATAACCACAAATCAATTAATGTGATACATCACATAAACAAACTGAGAGTCAAAAATCACATAACCATATCAATCGATGCAGAAAAAGCTTGTGACAAAATCCAACACCTTTTCTTGACAAAGACTCTCAGCAAAGTGGGAATACAGGGATCATAACTCAACGTAATAAAAGCCTTATATGACAAACCTACAGCCAACATAATACTCAATGGGAAAAAACTAAACTCATGTCTCCTAAGAACAGGAACAAGACAGGATGCCCACTTTCACCACTCCTGTTTGATATAGTACTGGAAGTGCTAGCCATAGTGATCAGATAAGAAGAATAAATAAAAGGCATCCAAATTGGAAAAGAAGAAGTAAAACTGTCCTTTTCACAGATGACATGATACTATACATACAAAACCCCAAAGACTCCATCAAAAAACTACTAGACCTAATAAATTAATTCAGCAATGTAGCAGGATACAAAATTAACACCCAGAAATCTATGGCCTTTTATACATCAATAATGAACTCACAGAAAGAGAAACAAAAGAAAAAAAAACAATCCCATTTACCATTGTACCAAAAAAATTAAGATACCTAGGAATAAACTTAACTAAGGAGGTAAAAGACCTGACCTCAGAAAACTACAGGACATTGAAAAAAGAGATAGAGGAAGACATAAACAGATGGAAGAACATACCATGTTCATGGATTGATAGAATCAACATCATTAAAATGTCCATACTACCCAAAGCAATCTACCGATTCAATGCAATCCCCATTAAAATACCAACAGCATATTTCAAAGTTCTAGAACAAACTCTCCAAAAATTCATCTGAAATACCCAAATAGCCACAGCAATCCTGAGAAAGAAGAACAAAGTTGGAGGGATCACAATACAAGATATCAAGCAATATTACCAAGCCACGGTTCTCAAAACTGCCTGGTACTGGCACAAGAACAGACATATAGACCAATGGAACTAAACAGAGAACCCAGAAATTGACCCAAGCCATTATGTTCAATTAATATTTGACAAAGGAGGCAAGAGCATACAATGGAGACAAGACAGTCTCTTCAATATATGGTGCTGGGAAATTTGATCAGATACATGCAAAAAAAAGAAACTAGATCACCAACTTATACCATATACCAAAACAAACTCAAAATGGCTAAAGGACTTAAATGTAAGACAGGAAACCATAAAAATCCTACGAGATTCCATAGGCAGCAAAACAGCAGACATATGTTGTAGCAATACCTTTACCGACATAGCTCCTACAGCAATATAAACTAAGGAGAAAATAAACAAATGGGACTATCTATACTAATAAAAGGGTAATATGTTAATTAGACCGGACATCTTCCGGACGTCCTTCCTGTCAAAGCCGCCGACCCCAGAAAAGCCGCCCGCGGTCCCAGGAGAAGCCGCCCATGGTCCTGGGTGCCTGCGACTGTAGCCTTCCCGGGAGAAGTCGCCCACAGTCCCCAGAACCTGAGGCTACAGCTGGCCCAGGAGAAGCCACCTGCGGTTCCGGGTGCCTGGGGCTGGCCCCGGGCTGAGCCCTTGGGGTTCCTGGGTGCCTGTGGCTGGCCCAGGCCAAGCCCCTAGGGGTCCCAGAGCCACTGGGGGTCCTGGGTGCCTGCAGCTGGCCCGGGCCAGCCAGCCCGGGTCCCAAGTGCATACTGCTGGCCAGAGGGAGGTAAGCCCAGTTCCCAGTGCGGGGGCAGAGGCAGAGGTGGTTAGGGACGATCAGGCAGGCAGGGTAGCAGTTAGGGGTGATCAGACTGGCAGGAGACCAGTTAGGGGCGATCAGGCTGGCAGGCAGAGAGGTTAGGGGCGATCAGAAAAGCAGGCAAGTGGTTAGGAGCCAGTGGTCCCAGATTGCAAGAGGGATGTCCGACTGCCAGTTTAGGCCTGATTCCACAGGGACATCTCCCAAGGATTCCTGGATTGGAGAGGGTGTAGGCCGGGCTGAGGGGACCCCCACCCCATGCACAAATTTTGTGCACCAGGCCTCTATTATCAAAATAAAAAGCTTTTGCACAGCAAAAGAAACCATCAACAAAACAATAAGAAAGCCCACTACATGGGAGAACATATTTGCCAATGATATTTCAGATAAGGGTCTAATCTCCAAAATTTACAGAGAACTCATACAACTTAACAAAAGGAACATAAACTATCCAATCAAAAAATGGGCAAAGGATATAAATAGACACTTTTTGAAAGAGAACATACAGAAGGCCCAGAGACTTATGAAAACATGCTCAAAGTCACTAATCATCTGAGATGCAAATCAAAACAACCATGAGATACCATCTCACACCTGTCAGAATGGCTATCATCATCAAATGACAAGTGCTGTCAAGGATGTGGAGAAAAAGGAACCCTCGTGCACCGCTGGTGGGAATGCAGACTGATGCAGCCACTGTGGAGAACAGTATGGAGTTTCCTCAAAAAGTTAAAAATGGAATTCCCATTTGACCCAGTGATCCCACTTCTAGGACTATATCCCAAGAAACCAGAAACACCAATCAGAAAGGATATATGCACCCCTGTGTTCATAGCAGCACAATTTACAACAGCTAAGATTTGGAAACAACCTAAGTCCCCATCAGCAGATGAGTGGATTAAAAAACTGTGGTACATCTACGCAATGGAATACTATGCTGCTATAAAAAAAGAAGGAACTTTTACCATTTGCAACAGCATGGATGGACCTGGAGAGCATTATGCTAAGTGAAATAAGCCAGTTGGAGAAAGATAAATATCACATGATCTCACTCATATGTGGGATATAATGATCAACATAATTTGATGAACAAGAATAGATCCAGAGACAAATGGCAGAGGAGTGTGCGTTAGAGAGCAACCAAAGGACTTGTATGCATGCATATTAGTGTAACCAATGGACACAGACACTGGGGCGGTGGGGGCTTGCCAGGGGTGGGAATGACTTGGGGCGGGGGTGGTCAAGCAGGGAAAATGTAGACATATGTAAAACTTTAGTCAATAAATAAATTTAAAAAATAAAATAAAAAATGGGCAAAAGACTTGAACACATACTCCTTTAAAGAGGATATACAGATGACCAAGAGACATATGAAAAAAATTGGTCAAAACATGACTCATCATCAGAAAGGTACAAATCAAAACTACAATGAGGTATCACCTCACACTTGCCAGAATGGCTACCATCAATAAATCAACAAACGACAAGTGCTGGCAAGGATGAGGAGAAAAGTATACTGCTGGGAATGCAGAGTAGTACAGTTAATGTGGAAAATAGTATGGATTTTCCTCAAAAAATTAAAAATGGAACTGTTTGACTCAGGGATCCGACTTCTGGAAATATATACTAAGAATCCTGAAATACCAACCAGAAAGAATATATGCCCCCCTATGTTCATATCAGTGTTATTTATAATAGCTAAGATCTGGAAACATCTCAAGTGCCCATCAGTAGAGGAGTGGATAAAAATCTTTGATTGACCTCCTGTCAAGACTTGCATTCTCCCACAACCAAAATTACAATTAAGCCACAAAACAACCAACATTCAGAACTGCCTGAAATCTGGCTGAACAGAAGTCCTACAACTAGAGAATTAAAGAAGAAGCCACTTTGAGACTAGAAGGAGGTGTGGAAATGCAGAACAGGCTGGCCTGACACCCATGTGTGGCATTTTTTTTTTTTAATTAGGAGTGATATCTTGCCTGCGGAGGTCTACATCAGTACCTCAGCCCAGAGTTCCAGTGCTAGGAAGAGAATTCCCAATAACTTGGTTCTGTATGAAGCAAAGGGAATTTTGGCTGAGTGACACAGTGGCTGCTGGAGTCCCAGATGTTCTTGAAAGGCCAGTCCATGAACTTACCTGGACTTACTCCCTCTGAGTTCCAGTGCTGGGGCATCAGCTTGAAAGGATCAATACACTAAATTGTGTGGCATCAGAGCAAGAAGTGGGAGCAGCTTTCTCCCAGGAAAAAAGTTCTGGCAGAGGTCATTGTTCCTATGCTGAGACCTCCCCACCACAGAGCTGACTGGTAGTCACCATATCTGGGTTTCCATCAACCTGGATCACACAGTTCACTTTGGTATGGTGACTCTCTGAGACTCCACCCACCCAATTCGCAGCCCCACCCAGGCTGTTTGCAGTGGTCTTTCCATATGAATAGCCTATCCTGGCTCAGGCTTCATACTTTTCTAAAACCTCTCAAATAAGCAGCAGCTGTCCTCAGCATGCCCCATACCTCTCAATAAGAGGCCCTAGGCTCAGCACTAGCAGCAGCCTGCCTTGGTTCACAGCTTTGCCTCTCCTGGGCCCCTCCAAGCCCAACACAAGTAGCAGCCATCTGCAGATAACTCTGTAGTTTATGCCGGGTGGCCCCAGGCAGAACATAGGCATTGGCTGACTTTGCACCTCCTGGGATACCCCAGAGCCAGTGAACCTGCTGATCAGCTTCAGACTACATCAGATTAAACAGTACCACCTTCATGAGTGATACACTCAAGGGACAGATTTGGAGACTGCAAAAGCCCAACTGAAGCAAGTACTACTCCACAGGGGTGTCTCCTACACAGCAGCTCTTCCACTGTAGTTGCTGCTGTTCTGCACAGCCAATTGGCCTGGGATTAAATCCCTCTCAGTGACACCAACAGCAAGCAAGGCTCAACTACAATAGCACAGTATATTCAGCCCACACAGGGGTACACCTAGAGTGCCCAGGTCAGGTGAATGGGTAGGCTGTGCTACTGGGCCCTATAGGACACCTACTACACAAGGCCACTCTACCAATTCCAGGAGACATAGAAGCTCTACCTAATACATAGAAACAAACACAGAGAAATAGCCAAAATGCAGAGACAGTGAAACATGTTGCAAATGAAAGAATAGAAGAAATCTCCAGAAAAAGAACTAAATGAAATGGAAGCAAATATACTACTAGATACAGAGTTCAAAACAATGGTTATAAGTATGCTCAAGGAACTTAATGAGATCTTTAAGGATCTTAGTGACAACTTTGAGGAACTTAGAGAGAACATCGATGATATTAAAAAAGGACCAGTCAGAAATTAAACACTGACTAAAATGAAGAATAATTTACAGGGAATCAACAGTAGAGAGAGGACACTAAGAATCAAGACAGCGATTTGGAATATGAGGAAGCAAGAAACACCCAATCAGAAGAGCAAAAAGAAAAAAGAATTTAAAAATATGAATATAGTGTAAGGAGCCTCTGGGACAACTTCAAGCGTACTAACGTTCTCATCCTGGGGATGCCAGAAGGAGAAGAGAGGGAGTAAGAAATTGAAAACCTATTTGAAAAAATAATGATAGAAAACTTCCCTTACTTGGTATAAGAAATAGACATACAAGTCCAGGAAGCACAGAGAGTCCCAAACAAGAGGAACCCAAAGAGGCCTCACCAAGACACATCATAATTAAAATGCTAAAGGTTAAAGACAAAGAGAGACTCTTAAAAGCAGTTAGTTACCTACAAGGGAACTTTGAAGGCTAGAAGGGAGTGGCAAGAAATATTCAAAGTGATGAAAAGCAAAGACCTACAACCAAGATTACTCTACCTAGCAAAGCTATAATTTAGAATTAAAGGTCAGATAAAGTGCTTCCCAGACAAGAAAAGGTAAAGGAGTTCATCACCACCAAATCAGTATTACATGAAATGTTAAGTGGTCTTCTTTAAAAAGAAGAAGGGAAAAAAGATTTTTAAAAATATGAATAATAAAATGGCAATAAATATATATCTATCAACAACTGAATCTAAAAATCAAAACAAGTGAACAAGTAATCTAATGAACATTATAAACTTATGAATAAAATAGAACCAGGGTCATGGAAACATGGAACACTGAAGAATCTTAGAGGTAAGGGGAAAAAGGGCAGGATGAGATTAGCCAAAGATCTTATATGCAACAGCATGGATAGACCTGGAGATTGTTATGCTAAGAGAAAGACCAATATCACATGATCTCACTTATTTTGTGGAATCTAATGAATAAACTAAACTGATGAACAAAAAAGAAACAGAAGCATGGATAAAAAAATGACTAAAAGGCCTCATATGGAAGAGGGGTGGGTTAGAAGAGAAGAAATTAACCAAAGAACATATATACAGAGCAATACAAACAATAATGTGGTGAAGGCCTGGGGAGTGGTGGGGGCTGGTGGAGGAAGGCAAAGGGGAGGAATATGAGGGACATTTGTAATACTCTCAACAATAAAAATATGCATATTGAGATGACTCATAGTTCCATGTCACCCACCACTAATTCTCTGACACCTCTCCCCTATCTTATCCTCTGGCCATAGAGGGGTGTCCCTCATGACCAACCTACAGGGGAGGAAAAAAACAAGGGTGGTTTGTTTCCATGTTGATGCAAGTCACAAAAGGCCTGTCATCTAGTTTACTAAGTCTTTGGAGTTTTATAATTAAAGCTGAAATTTTCAGTCAAACCAACTATAATCCCCCTTTCCTTCCCTCAAAACCTCAATTTTCCCAGTCCCTAAAAATAATATTAAACTAAATCTTAACTATGAAAAATACTCACACAAAATTAAAAGCAAATTTTAAGAAAAAACATATACATTTATCAACCAAGCTGAGCTTCTTTTTTATTTGCAAGTCTCTATATAAAAGATTTAAAACAAAAAGAAATTCTTGAAGTATACGTAATTTGTTTTCTTATCAAATGCAGTGTATGTGCAATTATCTGATTGCTTTGACAGTTTTTAAAAGTTTCAGAGGACTTCAGCGCCATGTTTCACTTCTATCCTTGTAGTCAGGATCAGAATGTGATGATTTAAAGTGATTTGCAAATGTGTGAGGAAAACCCATGCAAATCATTCCGATAGGGGACAGCACACTTTTATGTTCCACTGAGATTAACACCTTAGTATATTTTACATAAAATTTTCATTAAGATCTAACATGTTTAGGAAACTTTAGCAGTCATTTGATTTTTTTCTTCTTCATAAATACCATTAAGGATTTTCTTCCAGTCGGTTGGTGAGAATGTCAGGGAAGGTTTTCTATTTGTGTTCTGGAATGCACATTTTCCCCCTCAGCAGCCATCACCATGTGGAGAACGTTCTCTGCTGGAGCAGAAATAGCCTCAGCCTAGAATTTCCTGCCTAGATAGTGCCCATGTGCTCTCTTAGGGGGTCTGGAGAAGCAGGTTACAAATCCTAACCAGTCACCATTCTGAGGTTCTTTTCTGACCTCCCTATTAGTGAGGATGGGAATAAAAGGTTATATGTGGCCTTGCTGTTGATGATGATGGTGGTGGTGATAGTGGTGGTTATGATGAGGAAGAGGAAAAAGAAGAGGAGGAAAGGGAGCTGCTGTTTACCAAGAAGAGGGACACTTTCTAAATGTTTATATGAACTGAATTTGATACTCACAATAACCTTAGGAGGTAGGTACTCATTATCCTCCTTTTTACAATGAGGAAACTGAGACAGAGAGCATTTAATTCACGCAAAGTCATATAGCTAGAAAGTGGCAGTCTGACTCCACAGCCTAAAGTTGTAATCACTTCCTCTTCATGCTTTTCTGATGTTTCACAAGTAAAACTAATTGAGAATGTTTACAATAGAGTTAAAAGTCACGAAGGTGAGGTTAGGTTTTAAGGTGCCCATCTTCATGGCAATGACTTCCTCCTAGTTCTCTCTTGTGTTCCATTTCCCAGTCCTCAGCTGAGGCAATTTTTTGACTTTTTACACCTCTTCCTGTCTCCCTCCTTGATGCCCCTAATCCACTCTCCATGGCAACCTGAGTGACTGTCCAAAACTAAATTCATGCTATTTTTCTGTTGTAAATATTCAAATGGATCCCCACTGCTTTAGGCTGATGCACAAATCCCTTTGGGCATAAGAGAGACCTCCTTGAAATCCCTGGTCCCATTTCTCGTCAGTGGTACACTGCACAACAGTTATACTGAAGTTACGCTGAGAGTTTGAGGGATTTTGAGAGAAATCTTGATATATTTGCAAATTATTAAATTTACTAAATACTCCTGTATCAATTTTCCCATAAAATTATCTATAGCATAATAACATGTAAAATTAAAAATGAAGTTTGAGTCTGAAATGGTAAATATATGGGGGTGAGTTAATTCTTCAATACTCATGAAAACATCATAGAATTATCAGTCTCTGTGGTTGTTCCAGAGAATGATAAAGCTAGACAAGTGCTGACCAGGCTAAAAAGAAGAGGAGGAAGGATACTAGTAGAAGCAGGTTCTGAGGACAGAGGCAGGCTCTGAAGAAATGGAAAAGTAGAAAAAAATCATACTAAAGATAGTAGTTTTTTCCATCTTACTAGGAAGCCACAGCAATGGTGGACTTAGTTGAGAAGCAGCAAGGGGCTGCAATAAGCCAAGTAGAACAGGGAGCAGAGGAGAACCACAGGTCTTACAAAGTATTCAAGATTAAACCAAATCATAATTTTCCATTATTATTTGATTTTCATATATGACACAATATAAATTTAATTTAATAAATAAAAGTATATTTTTTAAAGGACAAGATGGAGCAATATTAATTTCAGCATTTCAACTACAAGCTTAGTCAACATCTTTTGGAAAATTTTCATTTGAGTTTCAAAGAAAACCTTAGATAAATTCTAGAACCTATAAAACCAACACCAACTTGAGCCATTAGTTTTGAAACTTCATAAGTGTGCCTCTTTGTACCTATCTCCACAAAATTTTCCCAAGAAAATAAGCAAAAGATAAACATAGTGCATTTTGTAGTTCATTTTGTACTAGTAAGTTACTCTTCCTGCTGACAAATCTTTCAACCAGTTGAGTTATATTTTCCCTTATTATCTTTCTGTATGTCTTCCTTTAAAAACTTGTTTTTGGATTGCCCCATATTAACTTAGGGAACACAAAGAAAGAACTGACAATTTCAGTAAGCCACAGCATGGCACAAGTTTATCTTTTACCCTACTTACATTTACTTTTTTGAGATATATATTATGAATAACAATTTATTTATTTCCAGATTTGGGGGAGAAATCGTCATCCTTTTTTCATTCCAAGAATAGTTAGGAAGCTGAAGTTGGTGTTTTGCTTATTTCCAATTTATCAAATGACTTTTGTCCTCATTAATATTAGTCTGTTTTTAATGTCTATAACGAAACTACAGACAAAATGTAAAGCCAATGTAATTTCATCAAAAAATTTAAGAGTAAAATTAGGAATAGGTGATCTTAAAGACAATACCTATCTAGATTAACCACAGTATACAATTTAATGCTTGATAATATATAAATATGCTATCATGGTATTCTACAAATTAAAATATTATGAATATAAATTATACTAAAATGCATAGTATATTAGTAATCAGAATAACTTAAATGAGATTAAATAGAAGTTAACCACATTTTGTTGATGTTTAATAATCATTTGAAATGAACTTAATCAAGATTTTAAATTTAATTTATTAATTATTATGTCACCTATTGAGGAAAAAATCAAGAAGCCTCACCTCTATTTGGTTTTTAATTGTACATTGTAATTATATAAAATACAAGTAAAAAATGATTGCTTACCTTAGATTGCTTGCAACCAGTTCAAGCTCTACCAGAGACAGAATGTTTCAAACATTTCCAATTGCAGAAGGAGAGTGAACGATTCAGGCTTCACCAATTATGTCTGGAAGAAAAGGCTCTCAAGTGTTTGGCCTGTCTCATGTTTCATCTCCTCCTAATAGCAGCAGGCGTGTATCTAATTTTACTCAATGACATAAACAGCTCATACCAGCTTAACATTGTTTGGGCACCAATTCCAGGACATAGCTCTAAGTATGCCAAAAAAAAAAAAAAATCTTACAAAACCAACATTTAAACCCTGAATCATAATAATATTAGACAACTTTCCAAAGTAAACTTTAACTCAAATGAATAGCAAAAAGCTTCTGAGATCATTTCCAATGGAATCTAATGTTGAAAAAAATCTCCTGAAAAATCAGTTCAAATTAACATGCAACATTTAGAATTTACACCTTTGTTAGTATTAAATGTATACTATTCTTATCCAATTGAGCTGTGCATCATGTCACTCTTTAAAAATGACTTTCTTTAAGTCTCTTTTTAAGTGAAAAACTCTCATATTTGAAGAGAAAACCTTCAATAATGATAATAATAAATAGAAGATAAACAATTAAAATTATGTGTCCTTTTCTAGTAAACTACATTTTTATTATGTCTAACAAATTATGTGAATGTAACAATGTGATCTTGGTGTCTTACCTTTATTAAAAGTAAAAGCAAATTATTCAATTTTTAAAAAGTGTTCTTGAAGAATATAGTTTACTAAATTTTTAAATAATCTTAATCTTTTATTTTGTATCATATATATATACACCCTGGTTAGCAGATTGACTTTAAAACAAACTAAATTATAGATTTGAAATTAGTATTCTAGTACTAAACTTGGAATATGAGAAACAATGTAATGATATTCCATATGCTTAATTTTTATTTTATTTTATTCTCAGGAGACCTTTTCTCTTGTTTTATTTCTTCACTAGAGGCCTGGTGCATGAAATTCGTGCATGGGGGCGGGGGGTGGCTGTCCCTCAACCCAGCCTGCACCCTCTCCAATCTGGGACCCCTCCAGGGATGTCCGACTGCCCGTTTAGGCCCGATCCCACTGGGATCGGGCCTAAACGGGCAGTCGGACATCCCTCTCACAATCCAGGACTGCTGGGTCCCAACTGCTCACCTGCCTGCCTTCCTGATTGCCCTTAACCGCTTCTGCCTACCAGCCTGATCACCCCCTAACCACTCCCATGCCAGCCTGATTGATGTCTAACTGCTCCCCTGCCAGCCTGTTTGCCCCCAACTTCCCTCCTCTGCTGGCCTGGTCACCCCTAACTGCCCTCCCCTGCAGAGTTGATAGCCTCCAACTGCCCTCCCTTGCAGGCCTGGTCCCTCTCAACTGCCCTCCCTTGCATGCCTGGTGCCTCCCAACTGCCCTCCCCTGCTGACCATCTTGTGGTGGCCATCTTCTGTCCACATGGGGGCAGGATCTTTGACCACCTGGGGGCATCCATATTGTGTGTTGGAGTGATGGTAAATCTGAATATTATTCTTTTATTAGATAGGATAGAGGCCTGGTGCGTGGGTGGGGGCCAGCTGGTTTGCCCTGAAGGTTGTCTCGGATCAGGGTGGGGGTTCCGTTGGGGCATGGGGCAGCTTGAGCGAGGGGCCTGTGGTGGTTTGCAGGCCAGCCACACCCCCTGGCGACCCAAGCGGAGGCCCTGGGATCTGGAATTTATTTTCCTTCTACAATTGAAACTTTGTAGCCTTGAGTGGAGGCTTAGGCTGTCAAGGGAAGGCGGAAAGCTTGGCTTCATCTGTTGCCTGGGAAACCCAAGCCTCCCTCCTGCTCTCTGTGGCTGTAGCCATCTTGGTTGGGTTTATTTGCATACTCACTCTGATTGGCTGGTGGGTGTGGCTTGTGGGTGTGGCTTTTGGGTGTAGCAGAGTGATGGTTAATTTGCATATTGCTCTCTTATTAGGTAGGATACTCCAACTCCTTTTGAAATTTGATGTTTCTTACACAATACATCAGGCCTTGAAAACTGATACACTTTCAACTAATCAGACATGTATTTATATGATGTTAAAATATTTCATGAATTCGCTACACATTACTCTCATGGCAATTCAATTAGACAAATTATAGCACAGCTATCAATTCTTTAAAAAAATCTATGTCACAATGATTATATGAGACTATTTTTTATGAGTATGTGTCTGAAAAGTCAAAATTTAAAACTTTGAACTCAGTATTTTTGTTGAAATATCACACATATACCAGTTAAATAATGAGGGACCTTTTCATCAATCAGTAAATTTGGTTTATAGCAATGAATTTTTCAATGATTTGAGGTCTGCTTTGTAAAAATATTAGTCAAATAAAATGTACTAGACCATGTTCAGGCCCAGTTGAATCTGATGAAAATACAGTGGCCCCATTTTTAATAGTTCCTATGACTTTACACTAACTGCAGTTGTGAGCTCCTATGACTAAGTCCCCCCAAACCACATCATACCTTCCTCACAAACTAAACTAATCAACTCCACAAACTTTCTCATTTATCCATCCTTCCTTTCTTGGTTTATGGCTCCATCCTCCACAAAGTCACAGAGACAGATTTGGGAACCTCCCTCACTCATAAGACATCCAGTCACAAAGCTCCCAGTATCACCTGCTGGGCCCGTTTTCTCCACCTTGGGTCCTGTTTGACTAGGGGACTCACCTTCAGGCCAAGCCTGTTACTTTAGCTGGTAGCTCTTTCCCTGTTTCCAAGCATTCCATATTATATACTGAGGATGGTCAGAGAAATGCCAAGAAAAGATAATTCTGTCTATATCATTTCCCTGCTTAAAGCCCTCAGTGAGCATTCAGGATATGGTACCCAGTACTTGAGAGGAAAAACATACCTTTATGAGTGCTCCCTGCCCACCTCTACTGTCACTTGCCTTTTGGGTCCCATAGGAAACCACAAAATTCACATTGCCTTTGGGTGTTCCACTGTATCTCTGACTAGTGTTACTTCCCATCTTTTTCACTGGAGAACTATGTAACTTTTTAAAAATCTTGGATGTTTTTTATTGACATTATTATTATTATTATTATTATTATTATTATTGGCCCGGTGCACAAAATTCATGCATGGGGAGGGAGGGGGGGAGATGTCCCTCAGCCCAGCCTGCACCCTCTCCTATCTGGGACCCCTCGAGGGATGTCTGACTGCCCACAGGGATCAGGCCTAAACGGGCAGTCGGACATCCCTCTCACAATCCAGGACTGCTGGCTCCCAACAGCTTGCCTGCCTGCCAACCTGATCACCCCTAACCACTCCCCTGCAAGTCTGATTATGCCTAACTGCTCCCCTGCTGGCCCAATTGCCCATACTGCCCTCCCCTGCCAGTCTGGTCACCCCCCCCTGCCCTCCCCTGGTGGCCATCTTGTGTCCACATGGGTGCAGCCATCTTGTGTGTTGGAGTGATGGTCAATTTGCAATTACTTCTTTATTATATAGGATTTTTTTGATAGCAAGGGAGAGAGAAAGAAACATCAGTGTGAAAGACAAACATCGATCATTTGCCTGCTGTATGTGCCCTGACCTGGAATTGAACCCACCACCTATCAGTGTACAGAACAACACTCCAACCAACTGAGCCACACTGGCCACAGCTGGAGAACTACGTAACTTTTAAAAGTCTATTCACATGTCACTTTCAGCTTTTTATGTGTTTGAGGGGAGCCCACCTTGGGGTTTAGACCACAAACTTCTCAGGGCCAACCCCCCACAACTGAGATATCCCTCCAGAACTTCATTCACTGCTTGTGGGAACACAGCCAGCCCTCTCACACCTCTTCACTTCCTACCAGGCTTTATGTGGCCTCCTCTTACTGTCCTTGGTTATAAGTATTATCTCCAGCTAGTCTTCAGTTGGTTGTTCAGAATGATTTTTCTATATTTTAGTTCTAAATCCAGTTTGGTCCTGAGAGAATGTCAGTGTAGTTTCCTCTTAATCTGCTGCCATCTGGAAAGCCCAAGATTCTCTCTATCTTTAACCTTTGTCATTTTAATTATGTGTCTTGGTGTGAGCATCTTTTCTTCATCTTCTTTGGGACTCTGCTCATTCTGGACTTGTGTGTTCTTTTCCTTCATAAGGTTAGGGAAATTTTTGGTCCTTATTTCTTCAAATAAGTTCTCAACTTCACCCTCTTCTTTTTCTAGTACACTATGGTGTAGATATTGCTGCTCTTCCTGTTGCCCCATAGGTCCCTTAAGCTATCCTCATTTTTAAAAATTCGTTTCTTTTTGCTGCTCTAATTGGGTGTTTTCTGCTACTTTGTCTTGCAAATTTCTGATTTTCAGCTTCATTCAACATTCCCTGTATTCCTTCTAGTGTATTCTTCATTTTCCAACTGGTTCTTTTTTTTTATGGTTTCTATATTCTCTTTCATATTTGCTATCTCTTTTTTGAAGTTCTCACTAAGTTCCTTGAATGTCCTTATAACCACTTTTTTTCACTCTCTTTCTGCTAAATTGCTTGCCTCTGTTTTGTTTAGTTTTTTTTTGTTGTTGTTGTTGTTGTTGTTTGATTGTTTCTCTTGTTCTTTCATTTGGGGCTATTTCTTTGCATCTCCATTCTGGCAAACTCTTTGTGTTTATTTCTATGTGATAGATAGCCTTACTATCTCCCAATTTTGGTAGGGTGCCCTCTAGAAAGAGACTCTAGTGCAGATCAATTTCACATGCTGCCTCTGACTGGCCCTGAGCAACCTGTTTGAAACTACAAATCAATCCACACTTTGTGGCTACCTTGGCTAGGCCTGTGTGTGCACAAGAAGAGCCAAGCTGTGTACCAAGACCAGATTCTACCTGCAAAAGTCCCAAGGAACACAAATATATGCCTCTATCTGCCTCTGCCTGCCAGCTGCCTGTTAGGTTCAATCACTGAAAGAGCCTCTGACAGTAGTTGAGTTGCATGAGGAAGGTTCTCAGTGAGTGGTGTTCACCAGATTGATACAGGTTCAAACTTGGTGCTAGTGCGAAAACTGAGGCAACTCAGCAAACTCCCTAGTTATACCAAGTCTAGCTATCACCTGCCAGGTGTCTGCAGACCCTTTTGGTGGGACAGGGTCTCAGGGTGTCATCAGCATGAGGCTAGCATAGTTTATCAGGCCCAAACAAACCAAGTGTTGGCTATGTGAAGAGAGGGTTTTACACCAGTTTCATATGTGAGAGAAATATGACCGTTTTAGAGCCACACAATTTAGTCTGTCTCAGAATCTACCTGGAGCCCAATTTCAGCAGGTGAGTCACTGGGGTTTGGGAGGGTGGGGCTAGTGGATCTTCTCCAAGGGAAGGTCCTTGTCAGGCTTGAGGGAAAGTGGGAAGCATGGCCCCTGCCTCAGAGCCACACAACTCAGTCTGTGCCAGATTCTTCTCAGACCTCCTCATTTAGGGATAGGCCACCAGGAGTCAGGAGGGTGGGGCCATCAGGTGCCTGGAGGATGAAGCTACCAGATCTCAGGTAAACAAGAATATGAGTGAAATGGCCACTGCCCCACAGTCACAAACC
This sequence comes from Eptesicus fuscus, assembly GCF_027574615.1. Taxonomy (NCBI): domain Eukaryota; kingdom Metazoa; phylum Chordata; class Mammalia; order Chiroptera; family Vespertilionidae; genus Eptesicus; species Eptesicus fuscus. The sequence goes on along the minus strand of NC_072480.1, from coordinate 7,452,709 downwards.
TCAGGTACTGCACACCCTTAGTCTTCCTGGACTTCTTTTCCCCAGCCCAGACAATTGACTCCTCAGCAGGGAGTGGGCTCTGCAGGGTGGGATGACAGGGAAAACAGAGGGTGGGGCTATTGCATTCCCCCAGAGTGATGCCATAAGGAAGGTAATGCTGTATCCAGGAAAGATGGCATATGTGGTGTGGGAGAGGGACTCAGCACAAAGATCCTGGTGGCTGTCCCTTCAGCTCTCTTCCCAAAGCCATTTTACATGACTCTAGTTTGCTCTGCCAGAACACAGGGTGTGTGCCACGCCAGCACAGCCAAGGGTTCGGGGAGCCTGAGTTGGGGCGACTAAGGATGGATAAATGATAGACAAAGAGAAAAAGCTGGGTCTAGGTGGATCTTCTGTGTCTTGATGAGGCCACAGAACAGATCCAGACTGCAAAGCTGAGGCTTTATTTATAATCAGGGACAAACAAGGTAATCTACAATGTTGTTGTAAGTTTCACTTGTTTTGGCAGCACTTGCTGCCCCTCCCACATCCCACTAGCTACCCAGGAAAGATCTAGGGAGCAGTTACAAGATCAAGCTTAATTATGCTTAGAGGACTGTGCCCTCCAAGCTGGGACTTGTTTGCAACTTTGCCAGCAGGTCAGTCCGAGGCTTAACCCTATAACCGCTTCCTACAAGGGTGAATGGCTATGAAGAGATTTTTTTGTGTTGGCTTTTAAGAGGGTGCTGTACCTCTAGCAGACTCTCTGGCAGAGTCTCTGCTGACTTTTGCAGCCAGATGTTATACGGGCGAGCATCTCTTCCCAGCTCTGGTGCTCTGGACTGTGGAGCCCAGTGTGGGGTTTAGATCCCATGTTTTGTAAGGGAACCTTTGCTGTTGAGATATCCTTTTTGAATCTCAGCTACCAGTTTGTGTCTCTGCCCTTCCTACCAGTCTCTATGTAGCTTTTTTTAAATTCTTGGTTATAAGACTTCTGTTCAGTTAGTCTGCAGTAGTTTATTCAGGTTGATTGGTCTATATTTTAGTTGTAACTCCAGTTTGGTCCTGGGAGGAGGTGGATGTAGCTTCCACCTACTTCACCACCATCTTAGATAGCACCTATCTCTTTGTTATAGTTCTCACTAATTTCCTCTACTCTTCCCCTAAGTTCAATGAGCACCATTAAGACCAGTGTTTTGAACTCTGCATCTGGTAAAATGCTTGTCTCAATTTTGTTTAGTTCTTTTTCTGATGTTTTGTTCTATTTTTTCATTTGAGACATTTCTTTGTCTCATCATTTGGCTGTCTCCCGTGTTTGTTTCTATGTGTTAGGTAGACCCACTACATCTCCTGGTCTTGGTAGAGCATCCTAATGGTGTTCTATAGGGCCTAGTTGCAGAGCCTCCCTGATCACTCAAGCTGGGCACTCCAGGTGCACCCCCCCATGTGGGCTGTGCACACCCTTCTATTGTAGTTGAGCCTCAGCTGCTTTTGGAACCTCAATGAGAGGGACTTACATCAGGCTGATGGGTTGTGAGGAATGGTAGAAACCACCATGGAGGATCATCTGTGTAGGGCAGGCCAAGGCCAGATGATGCTTGTTTGAGAGATTTTAGAAAAGTCTGGAGCCTAAGTCAAGACAGGCCATTTGTATGGAAAAGCCAATGGAAGTGGCTTGGGTGGACCTGACGATTGGGTGGGGTGTAGTCTCAGGGAATCACCAGTGCAGGGTGAATGGTCTTGGGCAGTTTGATGGAGAATCAGATATAGTACCCACTTGCTGGCTCTTTGCAGGAAGAGCTCAGCAAAGGAGCAATGGCTTCTACCAACACTTCTGTCTTGGAGAAACTTGTCACTCAGCTCTTGCCCTGATGCCAGACCACTTAGTGCATCTCTTTCAATCTGCTGCCCCAATGCTGGAGTTGAGGAGAAATGAGTGCAAGTAAATCCAGGCATGGGTTCTTTAACACTCTAGCAGCCTTCCAACTCATTCAGCCATAAAACCATGCTGGTTTTTATAGCCATAAGTTAAGGAAACTTCTCTTCCTGACACTGAAAACCTGGGCTTGGGCCTAGTGTGAGGCCCTCAGGGGGGATTTCCACAGCTGAGATATCCCTCCTTATTTTTTATCTGTCACACATAGGTATGGGACCAGCCCATTTCTCTTCTCTGCTCCTCCTACCCATCTCAGTCCCTCCTATCCTTCTCAGTGTGGCTCTTTATATCCTTAGTTGTAGGACTTCTGTTCAACTAGATTTCAGGCTGTTCTGAATGATGGTTGTTCTGTAGTTTATTTTTCATTTTGATGTGGTTGTGGGAAGTTTCAAGTACCACATTTACTTATTCTGCTATCTTAACCAGAACTTCTCAATTATTTTTTTCATGAGTCGTTCTCTAGGTGTTATATCTAAAAATTCATCACCAAACCCAAAGTCATGTAGATTTTCTTCTTTGTTATCGCCTAGTTTTATAGTTTTCTGTTTCATATTTAGGTATGTGACTCCTTTTGAGGTACTTTTTCTGAAAGATATAGGCCTGTCTGTAGATTTATTTAGTTAGAATGTGATTATCATTGTTCCAGCACCATTTATTGAAAAGACAATCTTTTCTCCATTAAATTGACTTTGATACTTTATCAAAGGTAAGTTTACTATATCTGTGTGGGTCTATTTCTAGTATCTTTATTCTTTTCCATTGATCTATTTGTATATTCTTTAACCAATACCACACTGTCTTGATTATTGTAACCTTATATTAACTCTTAAAGTTGGGTAGTGTCTGTACTTTGTTCTTCTCCTTCAATACTGTATTGGCCATTCTGGATCTTTGCCTCTCTGTATAGACTTCAGAATCAATTTATTGGTACCTACAAAATAACATGCTAGAGATTGATTGGGATTATATTGAATCTATTGATCTAATTGTGAGGAAAATACATCTTGACAATCTTGAAGTCTTCTTATCCACAAACATGAACTATCTTTCCATTTACTTAGTTATTCTTTGATTTCATTTCATCAGAATTTTGTAGTTTATTTTGTATAGGTCTCAATCATATTTTGTTACATTTATACCTAAGTATTTCATTTGGGAAGTCCTAATATAAGTGGTGTTCTCTTTTCAAAAAAATATTTTTATTGATTTCAGGGAGGAGGAGTAAGAGGAGGAGAAAGGGAGGGAGGGAGAGAGAGAGAGAGAGAGAGAGAGAGAGAGAGAGAGAAGAGAGAGAGAGAAGAGAGAGAGAGAGAAACATCAATGATGAGGGAAAATCATCAATCGGCTGCCACTGGGGATCGAGCCCACAACGCAGGCATGTGCTTTGATCAGGAATTGGATTATTTGTCTTCTTGGTGTTGAGTTGTATACGTTCTTTGTATATTTTGGAAATGAATCCCTTATCAGATATACCATTGGCAAATATGTTCTCCCATACATTAGGTTCCCTTTTCATTTTGTTGATGGTTTCTTTTGCTTTGCAGAAGCTTTTTAGTTTGATGTAGTCCCATCTATTTATTTTCTCCTTTATTTCCTTGCCCTAGGAGACATACCAACAAAAAAATATAGGTAGGAGAACCCTGGCCAGTCTGGCTCAGTTTGTTGAGCATTGCCCCATGCACCAAAAGGTCAAAGGTTAAATTCTCGGTAAGGGCACACACCCATGTTTCAGATTGGATCCCTGGGGAGGCAACTAATGAATGCCTGCCTCTTTCTCTCTCTCTCTCTCTCTCTCTCTCTCTCTCTCTCTCTCTCTCTTCTTTCCTCTTCCTCATCCTCTAAAATCAATAAAAACATATCTTTGGGTAAGGATTAAAAAAAAATATCTTGCTAAAAGAAATGTCTGAGATTTTATGCCTATAATTCCTTTTAGGTTTTAATGGTTTTGTAACTTATATTTAAGTCTTTTATTCATTGTGAGTTTATGCATATATATGGTATAAGTTGGTGGTCTAGTTTCACTTTATTTGTACATACCAGTCCAATTTTCCCAACATCATTTATTGAAGAGACTGTCTTTAACACATTGTATGCTCTTGTCTCCTTTATAAAATACTAGTGGCCCGGTGCATGAAATTCATACACATTAAAAGGGAATTAATTAGAAGAAATATTTTAATATTGCTATTTGCCCTTTCTCTATAATAGAAGTGTCAGAGATGACATAAAATTAGTAAAATGTATATAAAACCTCCCTCCTGGCAGAGTTTGGGGCATGCCGTGGGACCTAGAGTCAAGTCCCCGCACACACTTCGAAAACACAGGAGACCCAGACCCAACCGGCCCCACCCCCATTGGGTGAGACCCAGACCAGACTGGCCCCACCTCCAGCACAGCCTCAGTTCTCCTGGCCCAGCGCCGGGTCGGGGAGTGCCGTCTCAGGTCCCCCTGTCAAGCACCACGGGGCAGAGGAGCACAGCCTCAGGTCCCCCGGCCTGGTGCCGGGGGCAGAGGGTGTGGCCTAAGGTCCCCTGTCAAGCCCTGCCAGGTGTGGGACGTGGCCTGAGGTCCCCCAGCCTGGTGTTGGGACAGGGGGCACGGTCTGAGGTCTTCCAGCCTGGTGCCGGGGTGTGGGGCGCAGCCTGAGTTTTCCTGGCCTGGCACTGGGGTGGGGGGTGCAGCCTGAGGTCTCCCATAAAGACCAACTGGGCTAGGGATGTGGCCTGAGGTCCCCCGTCAAGCCCCATGGGGTGGGGGGCACAGCCTGAGGTCTCCTGGCCCAGTGCAGGGGTGGGGGGGCACAGCCTGAGGTCCCCCGTCAAGCCCAGCCACCACCCACCCCACCCCACCCCCCGCACCCAGAGCGTTCATGTCAGCGCTGAACAGGGACTCATGCAGTGTCACATCCCTAGCCAGGGATGCAGGCAGGCAGCTTCACCTCAGTGCTGGGCGGGGATGCACACAGGAAGCCTGATGTTAGCGCTGGGGGTGGAAGTCCCTGCCCCCGTCCCCACCCACAGACTGGTCATGACTGGGACACCATAAGGGACAAATTAGCATATTACCTCTTTATATGTATAGATTAATTGATCATAAAGGTGTGGGTTGACTGTTGGGTTTTCTGTTCTATTCCATTAATCTATATTTCTGTTCTTATGCCAGTACAAGGCTGTTTTGATTTCTGTTGCCTTTTACTATAGTTTGATATCAAGTATTGTGATACCTCCAACTTTGATTTTCTTTCTCAGGATTGCTGAGGCTATTCAGAGTCTTTTATGGTTCCACATAAATTTTTGGAATATTCGTTCTATATCTGAGAAATATGCCATTGATATTTTAATAAGAATTGTGTTGATTCGTTTGGGAAGTATGTTAATGATATTAATTCTTCCAATCCATAAACCCAGTGTATACTTCTACTTATTTTTATCTTCCTCAATTTCTTTCTTCAATGTCCTATTGGTTTCCAAGTACAGGTCTGTTATGTCCTTGGTTAAATTTATTCCTATGTACTTTATTTTTCATTGTTATTGCAATAATACATAGGATTATTTTTCTTCGTTCCTGTTTCATTATTGGTGTATAGAACTGCCACTGATTTCCGAATATTAATTTTGTATCCTGCTACTTTATTGAATTCACTTATTAACTCTAGTAGCTTTTGGGTGAAGTCTTTCTGGGTACAATATCAATCATCATCTGTGAATAATGACAGTTTGACTTTCTCCTTTCCAATTTGGATGTCTTTTGTTTCTTTTTCTTGTCTGATTTCTATGGCTAAGACTTCCAGTATTATGTTGAGTAAGAGTGGTAAAAGCAGACATCCTATCTTGTTCCTGATCTTTAGGGAAAAATAGTTTTAGTTTTTGCCCATTGAGTGTGATTTTGTAATATATGGCCTGGTTATATTAAGCTATGTTTCCTTTATTTTCTTTTTGCTATGAGTTTTTATTACAAACTAGAGGCCCTGTGCATAAAATTTGTGCATGTGAGAGGTCCCCTCAGCCCAGCCTGCACCCTCTTGCAATCTGGGACCCTTTGGGATCAGGCCTAAACTGGCAGTTGGACATCCCTCTTGCAATCCGGGACTGCTGGCTCCTAACCACTCACCTGCCTGCCTGCCTCATCGCCCCTAACCACTCTGCCTGCCTGCCTCATTGTCCCTAACCACTCGCCTGCCTGCCTCATTTCCCCTATCTGCCTCCACCTTGGCCCCCGCCATGGCAGCTTTGTCCAGAAGGACATCTGAATGACGTCTGGAAGGTCATTCGGCTGTCCGGTCTAATCAGCATATTATGCTTTTATTATTATAGATGAGTTCTGGATTTTATCAAATGCTTTTTCTGCATCTATTGATAGGATCATGTGGTTTCTATCCTTCTTCTTCTCCTCCTTCTTCTTCAACTTCTACTTCTTCTTCTTCTACTACTACTTCTTCTTCTTCATTTTCTTCTTCTTCCAGCAGGCCCTTTAACATTTCTCATAATTGTTTAGTAGCAACAAAGTCCTTCAGCTTTCACTTTTCTGAGAAGCTCTTTATTTTTTCTTCAATTTATATATTTGATTGTTTTGTTTTGCTTGTTGATTTTTTTAATTAAATATATTTTTTCTTGTTGATAGTATTACAAATATCTCCCATTTTTGCCCCATTTTACTCCCTCTTCCCAATCCCTACCCACCCCCCAGGTCTTCACGACCTTATTCCCTATGTCCATGGGCTATGCATATAAGTTCTCTAGTTTATCTCTCCTCATCCCTCCCCCCACCCCACCCCATATTGAGGTATGTTTCTTCCATGCCTCCATTCCTCAGGTCTTATTTTGTTGGTCAATTCATTTTGTTCATTACATTCTACAAATAAGTGAGATCGTGTGATATTTGTCTTTATCAGTTTGGCTTATTTCATTTAGTATAATATTTTCCAGGTCCATCCATGATGTCCCAAAGGGTAAGAGATCCCTCTTTTTAATAGCGGCATAGTATTCCATTGTGTAAATGGGGCAGCGAGCTCATGTCCCACAGCAGACCATCAAAAGTGGGGGAGCTGGGTGCCTGTCCGCTCTGGCCAGGCCTTTCAGAAGCCTTTGCCACGCCGGAGGCTTCTGAAAGGCCTGGTGCACCAGCAGACTGGCACCCAGCTCCCCCGTGATCAAAAGCGAAAGTGTGTAGGGGACCCTAAGTGTGCATGATTACAGGTCTCTAGTTGACCTGTAATTTGCTTTCTTTGTAGTATCTTTATGTGGTTTTGGCATTAGGATAATGCTGGCTACATAAACAGAGCATGGAAGTATTCCTTCTTCTTGAATTTTTTGGAATAGTTTGAGGAGGGTAGGTATTAGTTCTTCTTTGAACATTTGACAAAGTTCGAGTTGGAAAAAAAGCCGCTCGCCCCGTTGCCCACCACCAGCCTGATTCACGAGCCTCCGTACCTCAGCCCTTCCGCATTTGTTCTTTCTTTTTCCTTCTTAGTTGTAAATCTACCATTCAGCCAGCTTTCCCGTGGTTCTGGGTGGTAGACGCTTTGTCTTTTAGTTGTATTTTTGAAATTGTTGTGCGTGGCGCAGTTTAGTTGTTTAACTTTGCCGCCATCTTGGTTCCTCTTCTGGAAGTTTTTAAAATACTGCTTTAATTCCCTCAGTTGTTATTTGCCTACTCAAGTTTTCTGATTCATCTGATTGAATTATGGAAGATTGTATGTTTCTGGGAATTTGTCCATTGTGCCCTGGTTGTCCAGTTTGTTGGCATATAGTTGTTCATAGTATTTGCTTACAATCCTTTGAATTTCTGTGGTGTCTGTTATTATATTGCCTCTTTCATATCTGATTTCCTTTATTTGGGTCCTCTCTGTTTGTTTCTTGATGAGTCTGGCTAGGATTTCATCAATCTTGTTTATCTATTCAAAGAACCAGCTCTTGGATTTATTAATCTTTTGTACTGTTTTTTGTGTGTTTGTGTGTTGTGTGTGTGTGTGTTTTAGTCTCTATGTCATTTACTTCAGCTATGATCTTTATTATTTCCTTCCTTCTACTTCCTCCAGGCTTTTCTTGCTGTTCTCTTTCTAATTCATTTAGTTTTAGGGTTAGATAGTTTATTTGTTTTTTTCCTTGTTTCTTGAAGTAGGCCTATAGTTTTATGAACTTCCCTCTCAGGAGTGCTTTTGCTGTGTCCCATAGATTGTTGATGGTTGTTTGTTCATTTTCATTTGTTTCCATGACATTTTTAATTTCTTGTGTAATCTCATTGGTAACCCATTCATTGCTAATAACATGCTATGTACCCTCCATGTATTTGAGTGTTTTCGAGGTTTTTTTTAATTGTAGTTAATTTCTAACTTCATGCCATTGTGATCTGAGAAGAATGCTTGGCATTATATCAATCATCTTGAATTTGTATAGACTTTTGTGCCCTAACATGTGGTTTATCTTTGAGAATGACCATGTTCACTTGAGAAGTATGTATATTCTGTTGCTTTGGGGTGAAATGTTCTGTAAATATTTGTAAGATCCATCTGATCTAGTGTGTTATTTAACGCCTCTGTTTTCTTGTTAATTTTTTGTCTGGAAGATCTATCCAGTGATGTCAGTGGGTGTTAAATTCCCCCTCTATGACTGTATTGCTGTCAATCTCTCCTTTAAAATCCATCAAGAGTTTTTTGTATGTACTTGGGTCTTCCTACATTGGGTGCATGTTTGTTTACAAGTATTATATTTTCCTGTTGAATCATTCTCTTTAGTATTATGAAGTGGCCTTCTTTGTCTCTTGTTATGACCTTTCTTTTGAAGTCTATTTTGTCTGATATGAGTATTGCTATCCCAGAATTTATTTCCTTTTAATTTGCATGGAATATATTTTCCATCCCTTCACTCTCAGTCTGTGTGTATCTTTTGTTATGAGATGGGTCTCTTGTAGACAGCATATATGTGGGTCATGTTTTCTTATCCATTCAGTCACCATGTCTTTTGACTAGAGCTTTAGTCCATTTATATTTAAGGTTATTATTGATAGGTATTTATTTATTGCCATTTTTATTTTCTTTATGCCTACTATCCTCCCTCTCTCCTTTTCTTCTTCTTCTTAAAGAAGTCCCTTTAACAGTTCTTGCATTGCTGGTTTGGTGTTAATGTACTCCTTTAACCTCTTTTGTCTGGAAAGCTTTTTATTTCACCTTCAATTTTAAATGATAAATTTGTTGCATACAGTAGTCTTAGTTTTAGGCCCTTGCTTTTTATTACGTCGAGTACTTCATGCCACTCCCTTCTGAAGTGTTTCTATTGAGAAGTCAGCTGACATTCTAATGAAAACTCCTTCGTATGTAATTGTATCTCTCTCGCTGCCTTCAAGATTTTTTCTTTGTCTTTAACATTTGCCATTTTCATTATTATGTGTCTAGGTCTGGGTTCATCTTGAATGGAACTCTCTGTGCCTCCTAAACTTGTGTGGCATTTTCCTTCTCCAGGTTGGGGAAGTTTTCTGTCATTATTTCTTTAAACAAATTCTCTGTTCCTTGCTCATCATCTGCTCCTTCTGGTATTCCTATAAGCTGAAGTTATAATGATTCATGTTGCTCCAGAGCTCCCTTAATTTATCTTCCTGCTTCTTAAATCTTTTTCTATTTGATGTTCTAAATGGGTATTTATTTCTACCTTGTCCAAATCATTGATTCTATCCTCTGCTTCATTCAATCTACTTTTAATCCTTTCCAGGGTGTTCTTCATGTCAGATATATTATTCTTCATTTCTGTCTGGTTCTTGTTTATGATCCTGCTCTGTTGTCCAAAGCTGGCCACTGGATTTATTGGTTTGGGGCATTTTTGGAGGGTCTGTGGTACAGGCCAATGTCAAACACTGTTTGTGACTGGTCCTGAGTACCCTGTTTAAAACAATCAGCAATCCACAGCTTGTGGCTTCCTCCTCCAGGGCTGGATGCATGTGGACAGGACTGATCTATGCACCAAAGTCTGCTTTTCCTCACCCAGAGCTCAAAAGCATGTCAGGCAACAACTCAAAACACCCAGAGATCAGCTTCTGCCTGTAGGCTGACTGTTAGTCTCAGTCACTTAATGAGCCTCAGGCTTTAGAGCTCAGCTGGGTGTGTAAACTCCACAGAGTAGGGTGAGAGGGTTTCCAATGGGTTGGGCAATTTCTCCCCTTCACCTCCCTAGTCCGCCACCCTCCTCCCCGCCTTGCCCCTGAGCAAAAGCTGCATTTATGGGGAAGCTCAGCCTGAGAAAGATGGTTTCTGCCTATGGGGGAACAACTTAGCACATGGATCCCGAAGGTTGCCTTCTGTGCTCCCTCCTCACCAAGCCACCTGCCAATTCTTACTAATTTAATCCTTGAATTTGTATTTTGTAAGTCCAATGGGATATGGAGCATGCTCCAGATGCTTAGCACATCCTGCCAGCTCCCAACCTCTATAGGATGAGTTCTTGGACGATTGCTTTTGCCCCAGGGTTTTCTTGACCTTGTAGCCCTCTATTAGCCACTGTTGTTATTTATCTGGGATAGCCATCAGGTCACTTTAAAGGAAGAAGGCTCACATTTCACTGACCCCCTCTGACTGTAGAGGGATTCTGGGCATAGAAATAGGGAGAATGGGCCTGGGCTAGCAGCAACCCAGCATGTTTGGCAGGCAACTCATGAGGGGAAAGCCCTTTGGCCATCCCTGAACCACGTACTGAGTGTGAACCAGCTCACAGAATGGAATCTCTTGAAAGCTATCTATCTACCATGGAATGGGGCAATAAGCCCTTATGACAGGAAGATTAACTGCCCCCCCCCCCCAAACTGGGGTAAAGAGCTTCCTCATACACACATCAAGTCAAAAGGCAGTGGACCTGACAGTTGTGAGGGTCTACACTTGCCCTGTGAGTATCTCTCCATGTCCAAGGGGCATTACATTAAATGGCAAATACAAACCAGCAAGACAGGAAAGTTTTATATCTTTGTATCTTAGATGGAACCATTTTATTGTGTTTTGAATAATGGGCCTTCCATTTTCATTTTGCACATGGGCCTGAAAATTATGTAGTCAGTCCTGAACAAAATCCAAACACCTAGACCCAAATTGGAGCCAGATCTTCCAGATTCCTCTTACATTTCCCACATCACCAAATAAATATTTTTACCATTTTGATTAATAGTGTCTTTTATACATTTAATATTATTCTGTATTACTTTAAGACATACAGCATAATGGTTAGATAGCCATGTACTTTACAGAGTGTTCCCCCAATATTTGAAGTACCCAACTGGCCCCATAAATCGTTATTAAAATATTATTGACTATATTCCCTATGCTACAATTTACATCTCTGTGACTATACTGTAACTACCAATTTGTACTTCTTACTACCCTAACCTTTTTCACCCAGCCCCCAACCTCCCTCTCCTCTGTATTCTGTATTTATGAGTCTATTCCTATTTTGTTTGTTTATTTTGTTTTTTAGATTATCCAACTAAATGAAATCATATGTTATTTGTCTTTTTCTGTCTGACTTATTTCACTTAGCATAACACATTCTAGATTCATCTATGCTGTCACAAAAGGTAAGCTTTCATTCTTTCTTATGGCTGAGTAGTATTTCAATCAAATATATAACTTATTCTTCAATATTAATCTTCAAGTCTCTGGCACATTGTTGCTTCCTTTTAAATACCTTTCTTAACCTTCCTATTCACAGTGTTTCCTTTTTATTCTTTATTGTAGCATGTCCTTTAGTTTTCTTATTGTACACATTACACTGTATAATTAATATATTTGTTTACTTACTCATTATCTGTCTCTCCTCAATCGAAGGTAGGCCCCATGAGTAAAATGTCTGTTCTGTCCTGTATCCCCAACAGCTGGCATATTCTCTGGAAAATTATAGATACTCAATAGGTTATTGTTGAGTGAATAAAAAATAGACATTGTTTCATCATTTACCAAGGAAGTTGATAGGAAAAGGGAAAAAGTATTTAGGGAGTCACAAGAAATATTAAATTTCAAAGAAGGGTTAGGGTTTGAAGTGATGGATGGAAGATAGCACTGGTTTATGTGAAACAGTGATTGAGGTAAATCAGCAAACATTTTTTAAAAGGTAAATCAGCAAACATTTTTTAAACATTTCTCTGTTCAAATCATGGGGTTACATGATCTTTCATGCTAAGGTTTTACCATATAGTCAGGAAGAAAGAAAATTTAACATAAAAATAGAATCTAAAGATGTAGTGTATTGGAGCAAGATTTGTAAAGTAATGAAAAAAAAGATTAACTTAGCATTTTATACCCAGTAAAACTGTATTTCAAAAAACAAAGGTGAGAGGCCAGAATGGAAATAAAACTAAAGTGGGAAACATGCACCAGAGTTACCAGCTGAGGTCCAGCTGAGGAGACTTATAACAAGGAAAGAATGAAAACACCTGGAGACCTGTAAGAAGGGCCAGGTTGTGATAGGGGCTGACCCAGCTTCCAGGTGTGGCAGGCTGAGAGTGAAGAGGGAGCTTTGGACTACGGGAGGGTCTGTTTCCTCAGAAGATTGAGGCCCGGAGCGCAGGCTGGGCTCCACAACCCAGATCACCAGAGCCGAGACCCGAGGCCCACATAACATCCAGCTGTGAAAAGCAGCAGGGCTGCTGGCTGCTGTGGAGCCTGAAGCCAGAAACTGGAGCCTGTAGGAGAGAAATCTTCAGTTTAAGTTTTTGTTTGTGTGTTTGTTTTTTAAAACCAGAGCAGGAGTTTTCATTTGCAGCTATTCACCCCAGGCTTTGGTGCAGGGAGGGAGGCACAGTGTCCAGGTGCCTAAGGAGAGGCTGGGGTGGGAAAGATTGTGGGGAGATGTAGTCAAGTAGCAGCCAGGACTCCTGCATTTGGTCAAACGCCCCAAACCAAAATGGCCATTTTTCCTGAGAGGAGTTAGCCACTCTCAGTAGCTGCAGAGCAAGAAAAGGAAAAACCCCCACCCTAGGTGATACAGCCTGTCCCATCCTCAGAAGTCCTGCTTGCCACACCCTGCATTTTGACCTTTTCAGAAGAAACAAAAGCAGAGGTCAACAGGTTTGAACAGTCTCAGGGACTGGATTGGAGGAGGGGTCATCTGCCCCACTATCCTGGGAATCTGACTGGTGCTTTCCCCACATGGGAGAGCTAATAGGAATTCCAGGTTTCCAGCTGACCCCATGGGACCGCATACAAGGATCTCTGCCCTGGGCAGAGGAATCTTTTGGGCTATTTGAAGAGGAGTAACTCTGGGAGAGGGAAACACATACACCCCATTCCCTGAAATCTGAAATGTACCTCCCCCTCATGGGAGACCCAGAGGTCTAGACTCCCGACCCCACCTGAAGCCCTTTCAGCAACAGACTTTTGAGTGATTAAGATTGACAGCTGGCTGGCAGGAGAAGGTAGGCAGAGGAGGAGACTGGGGAACCAGGGGAAGTTTGCTGACCCAGCCCTGGGCCCCATGCTGCTAACCTGCTTTAGAGGGAAGCTTGGTCTCTCCAGCGTGCAGCCCAGTCCTGTGGAGACAGACACAAACTGTGGATCACTTGGAGCTTCAAGCAGGTTGCTGAAAGCCAAAAGAGGACATTTTCTGACAGTGGTTAACACCTAAGTACCTCCCTGGAACCCCAGAACTGGAAAACAGAACAGTCAGCCACAGTCATCAGAAGATCAGGATCCAAAAGGAGCTGCCATGTAGATGAAACTCTGCTAAAACAAGCACCACTCACTTTTTTTTTCTCTTTTATTCTTTTCTTTCCTTTTTTACATATTTTTCTATTTCCATTATTTTTTCCTTTTTTATTTATCTTCTTTATCTATCTGCTTTATTGATTTGTTATTTTCTAGTCTCTATTGTTTTGTTCATATATCTAATTTTCTTCTTCCTTAATCCTACTCATTTTTTTTCTCTTTTTCTCCTGCTTCCTCATCTTTGTTCCTTTTCTTCTTTTAGATCTATTTGCTTTCTCCTCTATTTTCCTTTACAAATTTTTTCTTTTCTTTTCTTCTTCCATTATTTTAATGTGTTTTCCTTCCTCTACTCCCCTAATTCTTTATTCTTTTTTTCTTTATTTCAGTTCTGCACCTACACATTCCTTTTTCTCCACCCCCTTTTGTTTTGTTTTGGTTTTTGTGTGTTGTTGCTTTTGTCTGTTTGTTTTATCTTTCTCCTCATATTTTTTCTTTATTTTATTTCTTCTATCACTCTTGCTCTCTTCTCTTTCCTAATTCTCTCTTCTCTGGTGGTTGCTTTTGTTGTTGCTGTAGAGGTCTTGCGTATGTTTTTGTTTTGTGTTTTGTTGTGTTGTATTTTGTTATTTTCTGTCACCACCTCTGCAACAGCTCATACAACATGGTTGCGGGTAAGCCACATAGTCAGCCAGCCTGCAAGGAGATTCGATCCACAAATGGGACAATAATATTCAAGACCCAACTATAACAGGAAAACCAAAATACTTCAAGGAGGGGGCTTTCCTAGAGCACCTAGCTAAGGACATCTAAGAGACTGCACCACTGGGTCCCACAAAACACCTACTACATAAGACAACCCCACAAAGTCTGGGAGGCATAGCAGTTTAATAGATAGAAACAAATATAAAGGAACAGCAAAAATGGGGAGACAAGGAAAAAAACCCTAAATAAAAGAACAGGAGGAATCACCAGTAAATGAACTAAAATAAATGGAGGCAAGCAATTTGTTAGATTAAGAATTCAAATGAATGATAATAACTGTGCTCAAACAACTCAGTGAGAATTATAAGAAACTTAATGAGAAGTATAGGGATTTAATGAGAGCTACATCAACATAAAAAGAGGTTGAAACAATAAGTAAGAATAAATTGGAAATGAGAATGACATAGCTGAAATAAAGAACACCCTGGAAGAATTCAATAATAAACTAGAAGAAGCTGAGGAATGGATCAGTGACTTACAAGACAAGGTAGAAAAAAACACCCATTCATAGCAGCAATTGGGAAAAAAAATAAAAATCAGGGGGAGAGTTTAAGGGAGCTTTGGGTAGACTTCAAAATGAAGGCCATAAAAAGAGATAAAGAAGGCCACTTCATAATACTAAAGGGATTGATACATTAAGACAAATATAACTCTGGTAAACATATATGCACCCAATAGAGGAGTATGCAAATATATATATACTAGAGGCCCGGTGCACAAAATTCGTGCACTGGGGAGGGTGTCCCTCAGCCCAGCTTGCACCCTCTCTAATATGGGACCCCTCGGGGGATGTCCAACTGCAGGATTAGGCCCGATTCCTGTGGAATCGGGCCTAATCCTGCAGTTGGACATCCTTCTCACAATCCGGGACTGCTGGCTCCTCACCACTCACCTACCTGCCTGATTGCCCCCTAACTGCTTCCTTGCTGGCCTGATTGACCCCTAACTGCTCCTCTGCGGGCCTGATTGCCCCCAAATACCCTCCCCTGCTGGCCTGATCACCCCCAAGGCTTTTATTAGTATAGATATGACCCTGCACAGAAAATTTTACTAACCCTGCTTTACAATAAGGGCTTGACGATTGAATCATTAGGACCAGACACCAAGATTTCCTTTCTTTAAATAGTGGAGGGAATACTTATCTTGTGTTTAAGTTGCCCGGAAATTAAAATGAGATAATGACTTAGAAAAGCATAAAAGCACCACATAAAGACAACTGTCTTTTTAATGAAGTGGCAAAATGGAAAACACTTTTTATTCTCCCCTTCCTTCCTTTACAGCTTTTATTTAATCTTTGAAATTCATAAAAATTTCACTCCAATTTTCATTTCTTTACATTCAACATTATTTTGTATTGGTTTCAGGTTTTATATTAGTTACAGAATAGTGGTTAGACAATCATATACTTTACAAAGTGTTCCCCGATATTTCTAGTACCCACCTGGCATCATACCATCATTACAACACTACTGACTATATTCCCTATTTAAGTGACAATGGGTTTACAGGTTCCTTTCAATCTTTCTTTTGTGTTTTTTTGTCCTTCCTTTTCTTTCTCACTTCTTCCCTCATTTTCTTTATATAGTATCTCAATTGGCCATCAAAGATCAGTGAAGGCACTGGGACACGCTTCATCCATTTTACAGACCAGGAAACTGAGGCCAATTCCAGTTGGCTGTGGAACTTGACTCAGGAAGCCCTCAGAGCACACAGGAAGCCCTCAGAGCCATGCTCTTTGCGCTTCCTAAGGGGCAGCGGCCCAGCAAACAGAACAAACCTTCCAGTCAGGCGTCCCAGCCTCTTTCTCAAGCACCTCTTCATTGCGGATGCTCCACATTCTTTCCTCTCCCCCCATTCTTTACTGCCCCCCCTTCTCCGAAGCAGGTGGAAGGCTTCCCACTCACTGCCTAGGCATGCTCTGCTATGGGGCAGGGTGTAGCGAGCTTGCTTTTGGGTGAAGGCAGGAGCAGGAGTCACTGCCTATGAAGTGTGAAGGCCACCTGAGCAAGGCCCATTAGCACTGGGAGCTTCTCTGAATCACATCAGTCAGTCCAGTACCCTGCAGTGCAGCACCCGTTCACTGAGGTGGCTCCACCCCTCAACCCCCGCCTCAGGGGTGAGGGTCCTTGCCCCTCTGCCAGGAGTCCTTCCATGCCCCTTGATCCCTGGCTGGGCCCACCCACGTCTTGGGGGCACTGCAGAACCTCTGTCTCTCTGCAGATAAAGCAGATCCCTGCCCTAGGTCTCTGCAAAGCTATGAATCTGTGGCCAGAGGCCTGGTCTGGGAATCAGCAACCACATGCCTGCAATGTTCCCAGGGACCCTGGGAGCGGCTGGGCAAGTCCTGCCACGCCCCCCCCCCCATGGCGATCGCCGCCTGGATCACCCGCAGAGCGCCCGGCTGTGCCCGGGCACGCCCCCCCGGGTGGCGATCGCCGCCTGGATCACCGCGGGAGCGCCCTGCTGGGCCCGGCCACGCCCCCCGGTGGCCATCGCTGCGGGAGCGCCCCCCCCGGGTGGCGATCGCCGCCTGGATCACCGTGGGAGCGCCCTGCTGGGCCCGGCCACGCCCCCCCGGGTGGCGATCGCCACCTGGATCACCAGCAGAGCGCCCGGCTGGGCCCGGGCACGCCCCCCCAGGTGGCGATCGCCGCCTGGATCACCAGCAGAGCGCCCGGCTGGGCCCGGGCACGCCCCCCCCCCCGGGTGGCGATCGCCGCCTGGATCACCGTGGGAGCGCCCTGCTGGGCCCGGCCACGCCCCCCCGGTGGCGATCGCCGCCTGGATCACCCGCAGAGCGCCCGGCTGGGCCTGGCCACGCCCCCCGTGGCCATCGCTGCGGGAGCGCCCCACCGGGTGGCGATCGCCGCCTGGATCACCCGCAGAGCGCCCGGCTGTGCCCGGCCACGCCCCCCCGGGTGGCGATCGCCGCCTGGATCACCGAGGGAGCGCCCGGCTGTGCCCGGGCACGCCCCCCAGGGTAGCAATTGCAGCCTGGATCACCGCAGGAGCGCCCGGCTGGGCCCGGCCATGCCCCTCCGGGTGGCAATCGCCGCCTGGATCACCCGCGGAGCACCCGGCTGGGACCGGCCACGCCCCCCCGTTTGGCGATGGCGCAGAGGACCCCCGGAACTAAGAGGATTGGGCGCCGCCATCTTGGTCTTCTCAACAGCCGGAAAGGCCACCTGGAGTCCCGCCCCCAGCCTCTCGCAGGCCCAATCATGGGCATAGCGGAGGTGCGGTCAATTTGCATGTTTCTCTATTATAAGGTAGGATAAAAAAACTTCAATGGGCAAAAATTAAAACCATTTCTCCTAAGAATGGAAACAAGACAGGGATGTCAGCTTTTACCAAGCTTATTCAACACTAGAGGCCCAATGCACGAAATTTGTACAAGAGTATTAGTAGGCCTTTCTTCCCCTGGCTGCCAGCACCGGCTTCCCTCTGGCGCCGGGGACCCTGGCTTTGTCCAGAAGGATGTCCAGTCTAATTAGCATATTATGCTTTTATTATTATAGATAGTATTGGAAGTCCTGGCCACAGTGATCAGACAAGAATAAGAAATAAAAGGCATCCAAATTGGAAAGGAGGAAGTAAAACTGCCATTGTTCACAGATGAAATTATATTGTACATAGAAAACCCTAAAGCAGGCGTCCTCAAACTACGGCCCAAGGGCCACATGCAGGTGTTTTTGCCATTTTGTTTTTTTACTTCAAAATAAGATATGTGCAGTGTGCATAGGGATTTGTTCATAGTTTTTCTTAAACTATAGTCCGGCCCTCCAACGGTCTGAGGGACAGTGAACTGGCCCCCTGTTTAAAAAGTTTGAGGACCCCTACCCTGAAGACTCCACCATGAAACTATTAGATTTAATAAATGTATTTGGCAATGTAGCAGGATACAAAATCAACACCCAAAAATTGATGGCTTTTTTTAAATACACTAATAATGAATTCTCAGAAAGAGATACTAAACAAACAATCCCATTTACTATTGCAACAAAAAACTTAAGATACTTTAGGAATAAAATCAAGGTGGCAAACGACCTGTACTCAGAAAACTATAGGACATTGAAAAAAGAGATAGAAAAAGATATAAAGAAGTGGAAGAATATACTGTGTTCATGAACTGGTAGAATCAACATCATTCAAATGTCCATACTACCCAAGGCAATCTATAGATTCAATGCAATCCCTATTAAAATACCAACAACATACTTCACAGATCTAGGAAAAATACTCCAAAATTTTATTTGGAATAAAAAAAGACCCTGAATGGCTGCAGCAATCTTGAGAAAGAAAAACAAAGTTGGAGGAATTACAATACCAGAATTCAAGCTATATATACATAACCATGGACATAGACAATAGGATGGTGAAGGCCTTGGGGGGTGGTCAGGCTGGAGGGGGTTAATAGGAGAGAAAAGGGGACATATGTAACTAGAGACCCGGTGCACAAAATTCATGCATAGGGGTGTGTGTCCCTCAGCCCAGCCTGTACCCTCTCCAATCTGGGACCCCTCAAGGGATGTCCGACTGCTCATTTAGGCCTGATCCTACTCAGGCCTAAACGGGCAGTCGGACATCTCTCTCACAATCCAGGACTGCTGGCTTCCAACTGCTCGCCTGCCTACCTTCCTGATTGCCCCTAACCACTTCTGCCTGCCAGCCTGATCACCCCCTAACCACTCCTGTGCCAGCCTGATTGATGCCTAACTGCTCCCCTGCCAGCCCGATTGTCCCTAACTGCCCTCCCCTGCCAGCCTGGTCACCCTTAACTGCCCTCCCCTGCCGGCCTGGTTGCCCCAACTGCCCTCCCCTGCAGACCTGGTCCCTCCCAACTGCCCTCCCCTGCTGACCCGGTCACCCCTAACTTCCCTCCCCTGCCAGCCTCATCGCCTCTAACTGCTCTCCCCTGCTGGTCTGGTCCCGCCCCAACTGCCCTCCCCTGCAGGCCTGGGTCCCCCCAAACTGCCCTCCCTTGCAGGTCTGGTCACCCCTAACTGCTCTCCCCTGCAGGTCTGGTCACCCCTAACTGCCCTGTCCTGCAGGCCTGGTCCCCCCCCTGCTCTCCCCTGCAGGCCTGGGTCCACCCCCAACTGCCCTTCCCTGCAGGCTTGATTGCCCCCAACTGCCCTCCCTTGCTGGCCATCTTGTGGCAGCCATCTTGTGTCCACATGGGGGCAGCCATATTGTGTGTTGGAATGACAGTCAATTTGCATATCACTCTTTTATTAGATAGGATAGAGGCCTGGTAAACAGGTAGGGGCTGGCTGGTTTGCCCTGAAGGGTGTTCTGGATCAGGGTGGGGGTTCTCTTGGGGCATGGGCGGCCTGGGCGAGGGGCCTGTGGTGGTTTGCAGGCCAGCCACATCCCACCCCGGTGACCCAAGCATAGGCTGGAAGCAGGTATCTGGATTTATTTATCTTCTATAATTGAAACTTTGTAGCCTTGAGCAGAGGCCAGGGCAGGCCATGGCAGCGGGAAGCTTGGCTTCCTCCATTGCCGGGGGCAACCCAAGCCTCCACTGGCTCTAGCTCGTGGCCGGCGCCATCTTGGCTGGGTTAATTTGCATACTTGCTCCTGATTGGCTGGTGGGCGTGGCGTGTGGGCATAGCAGAGGTATGGTCAATTTGCATGTTTCTCTTTTATTAGATAGGATATTTTCAACAATAATGAATTATTAAAAAAAAAAAAAATATCTCACAGATATATTTTTATATTGATTCCATGTGGAAATGACAATATTTCATATATACCATAATGTATTAAATAAAAGAAGATTTTTAAAATTGTTTTCACTGATTTCTTTTTACTTTTTAATAATGGGAGATTTTAAATTACATATCTAGTTCATATCATATTTCTCTGTAAATAAGTGAAATTCCCTCTCATTAACAAAGCTTTGGCCTCAGATTGCACACATGTTGAGTGCTGGCTATGGATAAGAGTTACCATCTTTGCTTTGGCTGTTCTGCCTTGTGCATTCAGGAATACTCAGCCAGCAGCTCAGAACCTCAATTACAACAGTGACCTATGCTATTTCACATCAAGACTCTAGCAAGTCAGTATATTTACCCAAATGATCTTTGATAACACACATACACAGAGCCCAGAGAATTCTTCAGGAAACAAACAAAAAGATAAGAATCTGCACAGGAGATTAGCAATCTACGGATTCAACATAATTCCTATCAAGACACTAATGGCCTATTTCGCAGAACTAGAATAAATATTTCAAAAATTTATATGGAACCACAAAAGACCCCGAATAGCAACAGTGATCTTGAGAAAGAAGAATAAAGTTGGAGGGATCATGCTACTTGATATCAAACTATACTACAAGGCCATAGTAATCAAAACATCATGGTACTAGCATAAAAACAAATATACAGATCAATGGAACAGAATAGAGATCCCAGAAACAAACCCAGGCCTTTACATTTAATTAATATTTGACAATGGGGGAAAAAACATACAATGGGCTAAAGATAGTCTATTCAATATGTGGTGTTGGGAAAATTGGACAGATACATGCAAAAAATGAAACTAGACAACCATCTTACACCACACATAAGAATAAACTCAAAATAGATGAAAGACTTAAATGTTAGACTAAAAACCATAAAAATACTAGAAGAAAACATAGGCAGTAAAATCTCAGACATTTCTCATTCCAATATTTTTTCTGATATATCTTCACAAGCAATGGAAACAAAAGAAAAAATAAACAGATGGGACTACATAAAATTAAAAAGGTTTTGCATAGCGAAGGAAACTATCAACAAAATGAAAACACAACCCACTGAATGGGAGAACATATTCACTGATACATATGATAAGGGGTTAATATACAAAAATGATAAAGAATTTATAAAATTCAACATCAAGAAAACAAAAAGCAAATACAATTTAAAAATCGGTAAAGTACTTGAATAGACACTTCTCTAAAAAGGACATACAGATGGCCAATCTTATCTAATAAAAAGGGAATATGCTAATTGACCCTCACACTGTTGCAAAGATGGCAGCACCCACAGCCAATAAGGAGGGAATATGCTAATTACTGCCCCACTCTCAAAGATGGTGGTGCCCACAGCCAATAATGAGGGAATATGTTAATTGACTTCCCCACCCTCAAAGATGGTGGCACCCACAGCCAATAAGGAGGGAATATGCTAATTGACTGCCCCGCCCTCAAAGATGGCAGTGCCTACAGCCACAAGATGGCGGCGCCCAGTCCCCTCAGCCCTGCTGGGGTGGCAGGTGTGCGGCTGCCTCCAGAGTCCACCCGTCCCCTCAGCCCCCCAGCCATCCAGGGCTGGCCTGAGGCACAGGCAAGCCTCGGATGTTGGCTGCCCAGGGCTGCCTGAGGCTCAGGTAACCAGAGCTGGCCGAGGCTTGTGCTGCTGGCAGTGGCAGCAGCAGAGGTGTGATGGGGGCAATGCCTTCCCCGATCACCGGGTCGCCTCCCGCCCCTGAGGGCTCCCGGACTGTGAGAGGGGACAGGCCAGGCTGAGGGACCGCCCCCCCTCTCCAGTGCATGAATTTTCATGCACCGGGCCTCTAGTAGTTATATAAAAAGATGCTCAAAGTCATTGATCATCAGAGAAATGCAAATTAAAACCACAATGAGATATCACCTCAGGCCCCTCAGAATAAATCAATAAATCAACAAACAACAAATGTTGGCAAGTATTTTGGAGAAAAGGGAACCCTGGTGCAATGTTGATGAGAATGCAGATTGGAGCAGCCAATGTGGAAAGTATTATAGAGTTACCTTACAAAATTAAAAATGGAACTTCCTTAGGATGCAATGATTCCATCTCTGGGAATTTATCTCAAGAAACCCAAAACACTAATTCAAAAGCATATAAATATATGAGCTCCTATATTCATTGCAGCATTATTTACAATAGCCAAGATTTGGAAGCAGCCCAAGTGTTCATCAGTGGATAAAACTACTCAGCAATAAAAAGGAAGAAAATTTTACCCTTTGCAACAGCATAGATAGAACTGGAGAACGTTACGCCAAGTGAAATAAGCCAGTCAGAGAAAGTACCATATGATTTTACTCATATGTGGAATTTCATGAACAAACTGAATAAGCAACACAGAGATAAACTCATAGACAGAGCAGGCAGACAGCTCTGGTGGGAGGGCATAGGGGGGGCAGGGGGAGGAGGTGGAGAGATTGAGCAAAAAAGAAGTAAAAAAGAGAAAGAACTCATGGTCATGGACAACTGTGTAGTGATTATGGGCGGGTGGTGATAGTGGAAGATGGAATAGGTGGGGTAAATGTTAATGGAAAATAAAGTAAGAAATAAAGAAAAATAACAAGAAAAACCAAGATGGCGGCATAGGTTAAACACCTAACCTGCAGCCGGGCACAACAATTTCAAAAATACAACTAGAGGTCAGAACGGACATCGTCCAGAACCACAGGAAAGTTGGTGGACTGAAATGCCCACAGCTGGAGGGAAGGAGAAGGCCACGGGGACAGTCGGGGAAGCCGTAAAAGCCTGAGGTATGGAGAAACGGGCGGAGACACGAGCACACGCGCCTGCGGGGAGGATGGAACCGGAGAGGAGGGGGCGGCTGATGACCTGGCTGGAGTTCACTGGCAGGAAGGAGATAAAGGCTCCGGAGTGCGCTGAGCACCGGCTCCGATTGCACTGAACCCCATTCCGGGCGAAACCCTGGGAAACTCACTCACTTTCGCAACTCCGCCGCCCCCGCAGGCCGCCCGGCCCAGGACGCTGGGGACGCCGCCACAGCGGCGGCGCCCGGAGCCCGGCGGCCTCCCAGCACCCGTCCCCGCCACGCAGCCCCCGCGCGCCTGGTGCCGCGGGACGTGCGCACCGCGCACCGGACGGAGGCCCGGGCGCCCTTTCCGTGCACCTCCCGGCGGCGCTAGACTTCAGTAGAGTTGACTGAAATGAAGGGATTAAGAAGTACAAATTGAGAAGTTTGAAAAAGATGGCGGCGGAGGTTAAAGGCTGTTCTGTTGCCTCGCACCCAGCGAAATCGGAGGGGATGAGGTGTGGAGGTGCGTGGGTCTGGCTGGTGGCGGGGGAAAGGGGCTTTTGTTCCAAACCTAAGGGAGATTAGCTCTCCATCACCCTGAAACCCATCTTCTGGCGAACCCCGGGAGACCCAGATGCCTGCGGGGAGAGGCGGGACTCTTGCAGAGGTGCGCCCAGCAATCAGTGTTTGCTGCGCTGGAGTGCGGAACGAGGGGACTTAGATACATGGAAGGCAGAAGGACCAGACTCACAGCCATCGAGGCTCGCAGCACCATGGCCTGTTGGCGCCCTGAGACCCCGCCCCGCCCTGGGACCCGCCCCGCATGTTTTGAAGACCTGCCCCGAAAGTCTTGCAGGCACACCTGCGCCCCAAGCAACGGCTTAAGCATGTGGGTGGCCTGCCCTCTGGCAGCGGACCAGATGATCTGCTGTTCTAGTCGGACTGCTCCAGGGCCACTCAGACAGGAGGAAGAAACTACAGTTTTTACTGTAATCCTTGCTGAGTGCCTAAGGCAGTAGCTGATCTACACCCCATTGGAGACCCAGAAACGAGGGCATCTAGTGGTCTGTGGGAGATGACACCAGATTTCAACCACGTGCATAAGGGACACATTCAACGGGAATATTCAGTGAGCGCCAAAACTTTGCTGCACCAAGACCCGGCCCATAAACGTGTCTCCTGCACAGCAACTCTTCCTTTATAGACAAAGAGCGCCCCCCCAGTGACACCAACAACAATCAAGACTTAACTATACAAAGGAGGACCAAGATGGAGGCATAGGGCGGAAGCCTGATTGTTGCCTACCACAACAACTTTGAGACTACGACAAGAGAGCAGATTGACCAGCAGGAATTGGGATCGGGAAGACGGGGCCCCACTGAGACCCGGGTGCGGGCGGGGTTGCGCGCCTCTGGACTCGGGTGTGGTCACACGCCTCTGGGTATAAGTGAGGCCTCACGTCCCTGGGTCTAGGTGAGACCACATGCCCCTGGGTCCAGGTGAGGCCGGACTCCGGGTCCGGGTGAGGCCAAGTGCCCCTGGGTCTGGGAGAGCCCACACACCCCTGGGTCCAGGCGAGACCATGCGTCCCTGGATCCGGGTGAGGCCTCGTGCACCTAGGCCCGGGTGAGGCCACGTGCCCCTGGGTCTGGGAGAGGCCAAGCGTCCCTGGGTCCGGGCGAGACCATGCGTCCCTGGATCCGGATGAGGCCTCGTGCACCTAGGCCCGGGTGAGCCCAAGTGGACCTGGGTCTGGGAGAGGCCAAGCGTCCCTGGGTCCGGGTGAGACCATGTGTCCCTGGATCCGGGTGAAGCCTCGTGCACCTAGGCCCGGGTGAGCCCAAGTGGCCCTGGGTCTTGGAGAGGCCAAGCATCCCTGGGTCCGGGTGAGACCATGTGTCCCTGGATCCGGGTGAGGCCTCGTGCACCTAGGCCCGGGTGAGCCCAAGTGGCCCTGGGTCGGGGAGAGGCCAAGCGTCCCTGGGTCCGGGTGAGACCATGTGTCCCTGGATCCGGGTGAGGCCTCGTGCACCTAGGCCCGGGTGAGCCCAAGTGGCCCTGGGTCTGGGAGAGGCCAAGCATCCCTGGGTCCGGGTGAGACCATGTGTCCCAGGATCCGGGTGAGGCCTCGTGCACCTAGGCCCGGGTGAGCCCAAGTGGCCCTGGGTCTGGGAGAGGCCAAGCGTCCCTGGGTCCGGGTGAGACCATGCGTCCCTGGATCCGGGTGAGGCCTCGTGCACCTAGGCCCGGGTGAGCCCAAGTGGCCCTGGGTCTGGGAGTGGCCAAACGTTCCTGGGTCTGGGTGAGACCATGTGTCCCTGGATCCAGGTGAGGCCTCGTGCACCTAGGCCCGGGTGAGCCCAAGTGGCCCTGGGTCTGGGAGAGGCCAAGCGTCCCTGGGTCCGGGTGAGACCATGTGTCCCTGGATCCGGGTGAGGCCTCGTGCACCTAGGCCCGGGTGAGCCCAAGTGGCCCTGGGTCGGGGAGAGGCCAAGCGTCCCTGGGTCCGGGTGAGACCATGCATCCCTGGATCCGGATGAGGCCTCGTGCACCTAGGCCCGGGTGAGCCCAAGTGGCCCTGGTTCTGGGAGAGGCCAAGCATCCCTGGGTCCGGGTGAGACCATGCGTCCCTGGATCCGGATGAGGCCTCGTGCACCTAGGCCCGGGGGAGCCCAAGTGGCCCTGGGTCGGGGAGAGGCCAAGAGTCCCTGGGTCCGGGTGAGACCATGTGTCCCTGGATCCGGGTGAGGCCTCGTGCACCTAGGCCCGGGGGAGCCCAAGTGGCCCTGGGTCGGGGAGAGGCCAAGAGTCCCTGGGTCCGGGTGAGACCATGTGTCCCTGGATCCAGGTGAGGCCTCGTGCACCTAGGCCTGGGTGAGCCCAAGTGGCCCTGGGTCTGGGAGAGGCCAAGCATCCCTGGGTCCGGGTGAGACCATGTGTCCCTGGATCCGGGTGAGGCCTCGTGCACCTAGGCCCGGGTGAGCCTAAGTGGCCCTGGGTCGGGGAGAGGCCAAGAGTCCCTGGGTCCGGGTGAGACCATGTGTCCCTGGATCCGGGTGAGGCCTCGTGCACCTAGGCCCGGGTGAGCCCAAGTGGCCCTGGGTCTGGGAGAGGCCAAGCATCCCTGGGTCCGGGTGAGACCATGTGTCCCAGGATCTGGGTGAGGCCTCGTGCACCTAGGCCCGGGTGAGCCCAAGTGGCCCTGGGTCTGGGAGAGGCCAAGCGTCCCTGGGTCCGGGTGAGACCATGAGTCCCTGGATCTGGGTGAGGCCTCGTGAACCTAGGCCCGGGTGAGCCCAAGTGGCCCTGGGTCTGGGAGTGGCCAAACGTTCCTGGGTCTGGGTGAGACCATGTGTCCCTGGATCCGGGTGAGGCCTCGTGCACCTAGGCCCGGGTGAGCCCAAGTGGCCCTGGGTCTGGGAGAGGCCAAGCGTCCCTGGGTCCGGGTGAGACCATGTGTCCCTGGATCCGGGTGAGGCCTCGTGCACCTAGGCCCAGGTGAGCCCAAGTGGCCCTGGGTCTGGGAGAGGCCAAGCATCCCTGGGTCCGGGTGAGACCATGCGTCCCTGGATCCGGATGAGGCCTCGTGCACCTAGGCCCGGGTGAGCCCAAGTGGCCCTGGGTCTGGGAGAGGCCAAGCATCCCTGGGTCCGGGTGAGACCATGCGTCCCTGGATCCGGATGAGGCCTCGTGCACCTAGGCCCGGGTGAGCCCAAGTGGCCCTGGGTCTGGGAGTGGCCAAGCGTCCCTTGGTCCGGGTGAGACCATGCGTCCCTGGATCCGGATGAGGCCTCGTGCACCTAGGCCCGGGGAGCCCAAGTGGCCCTGGGTCTGGGAGAGGCCAAGCATCCCTGGGTCCGGGTGAGACCATGCGTCCCTGGATCCGGATGAGGCCTCGTGCACCTAGGCCCGGGTGAGCCCAAGTGGCCCTGGGTCTGGGAGTGGCCAAGCGTCCCTTGGTCCGGGTGAGACCATGCGTCCCTGGATCCGGATGAGGCCTCGTGCACCTAGGCCCGGGGGAGCCCAAGTGGCCCTGGGTCGGGGAGATGCCAAGCGTCCCTGGGTCCGGGAGAGACCATGTGTCCCTGGATCCAGGTGAGGCCTCGTGCACCTAGGCCCGGGTGAGCCCAAGTGGCCCTGGGTCTGGGAGAGGCCAAGCATCCCTGGGTCCGGGTGAGAC
The DNA here is from genome assembly GCF_027574615.1 of Eptesicus fuscus. NCBI lineage: Eukaryota > Metazoa > Chordata > Mammalia > Chiroptera > Vespertilionidae > Eptesicus > Eptesicus fuscus. Next base: position 7,425,652 of record NC_072480.1, on the reverse strand, counting down.
CATGTGTCCCAGGATCCGGGTGAGGCCTCGTGCACCTAGGCCCGGGTGAGCCCAAGTGGCCCTGGGTCTGGGAGAGGCCAAGCGTCCCTGGGTCCGGGTGAGACCATGCGTCCCTGGATCTGGGTGAGGCCTCGTGCACCTAGGCCCGGGTGAGCCCAAGTGGCCCTGGGTCTGGGAGAGGCCAAGCATCCCTGGGTCCGGGTGAGACCATGTGTCCCTGGATCCGGATGAGGCCTCGTGCACCTAGGCCCGGGTGAGCCCAAGTGGCCCTGGGTCTGGGGGTGGCCAAACGTTCCTGGGTCTGGGTGAGACCATGTGTCCCTGGATCCGAGTGAGGCCTCGTGAACCTAGGCCCGGGTGAGGCCACGTGCCCCTGGGTCTGGGAGAGGCCAAGCGTCCCTGGGTCCGGGTGAGACCATGCGTCCCTGGATCCGGATGAGGCCTCGTGCACCTAGGCCCGGGTGAGCCCAAGTGGCCCTGGGTCGGGGAGAGGCCAAGCGTCCCTGGGTCCGGGAGAGACCATGTGTCCCTGGATCCAGGTGAGGCCTTGTGCAACTAAGCCCGGGTGAGGCCACGTGCCCCTGGGTCTGGGAGAGGCCAAGCGTCCCTGGGTACGGGTGAAGCCAGATCCTGGGTCCGGGTGAGGCCGTGCGCCCCTGGATCCATCCGGGTGAGGCTGGGTCCCAGGCCCGGGTGAGACCACGCGCCCCTTGGGTATGGGTGAGGCCACGTGCCCCTTAGTCCAGGTGACGCTGTGCCCCTGGGTTCGGCCGAGACCAAACCAGAGGGAGTCGGACCTCCATTACCACCATTTGTCCACCATCCAGAGCTGAGGGGTCAGTGCTGACATGTACACATAAGGAACTACTGGACATTGAAATTGGGTCTCAAAAGAACTGTTGGTCCAGGGGGAAGCTCGCTACAGATTGATTCATTTGCCTGTCAGCATAAATATTATTGCTCGTCTCACATTCAGTTCTTATTAGTATATATCTAGTGACATTTGATCTCGTTCATCTAGAGGAAATGATGAACAACATAGACTGAGGAACAAGAACAGAACCAGAAGCAAGGAGGCATCGATCGGACTATCGGGCCTCAGAGGGAGGATACGGGAGGGTAGGGGGAGGGTGGTGGGAGGGGGAGAGTTCAACCAAAGGACCTGTATGCATGCATATAAGCCTATCCAACGGTTAAGTTCAACAGGGGATTGGGGCATGCGTGGGGAGAGGGGTGGGATGGGAATGGGGGGATGAGGACAAATATGTGACACCTTAATCAATAAAGAAATTAAAAAAAAAAAAAAGAAAAAAGAAAAATAACAAACCTAAAAAAAAAAAAAAAGAACCTGCATAGATTAGAAGTACTATTGGTTATTTGGTAGGTTAAAAATATGGTCCAGAATAACAAGATGAGACCTCTAAGATGGTGTTTTAAAAAGAAAGAAAATCATAAGGAAACTGCCTTGGCTTAAGTTTGCTAGCTCTGGTATGAAGCTGTATTATGAAGAACCCCTTCTCCTTACTTTCCTTTGTGGCATCCTTCCCCTTCTAGCTCTTCTCCCTGGCTGGAAATCGAAGTGCCTTTCTAAGCCCTGCCTTTCTTATCTGTCTCTCTCCACCGAAAGAAAAACAACTCCTGCTAATGTGAAGCCAGAAGCAGTGTGGGCTGATAGGTACGTGCAGTTTGCAGAAAATTTCCAGGTAATTTGGGTTTTCCTCCACACCACCCAGGGTAGAATCATTGCCCCAGACTTCAGGTGAATGTGGCATTCTCCCAGGAATATTTGTATTTTAAATAGTCACAGGATGGGCACAGTACTAGGAGGAATTCTGGGAACTGAGTTTGGGATGAAGGTGGAGGAAAGCCCCTATCCTTTTTCAGTGATGACAGCATTATGAATAGGGTCTGACTTCAGGGGTTGGAGAAAACTGCCACAATCCATTATTTGCTGCCCTAATGCATAAGTATCACAAAATTAATTTCTACTCAGTTTAATCTCTGCTCATAAATACCAATGGCTAGGGATTATCTTTTTCAAGTAACACAACCACATTTTAACATGTTTTCTGAAGATCCAATACCTTAACCCAAATAATTAGTTTGTGGCAATCTTAGCAATGTTGCAGGCTGGCAGGGGTCATATTTTCAGCTTCACTGAACTTCAAATTATATGGAACTGGAGGCCTGATGCACAAAGATTCATGCAAGAATGAGCCTTCCTTCCCTGGCTGCCAGTACTGCCTTTGCTCCAGCTGGAGCCACCTTTCTGCCTTCCCAGGCTGCCCAGAGGCCTGGAGCGACTGGGGTGGTGCGGAAAGCCTGCGTCGTCGCCATGGCGACAATGCAAGCAGCCCGCCCGCCCCCAGCCTCTTGGCACCTGCGTATGCAAATTAATCCGCCATATTTGTTGGGTTAATTTGTATACTCACTCCTGATTGGCTGGTTGGCATTGTGAAGGTATGGTCAATTTGCATCTTACTCTTTTATTAGTGTAGATAAGTAATAGCCTATATCTAGGTGGTTTCAGTCTCCTCATTTACTAACTGCCTAGCATGCTTTACTATGTATGATAAATGTTTTACTGCTTTTTGGAGTGAAATGATAATGTAAAAGTAAAATGATATATTTGCTCTGATCAGACATGGCTATTTGGAAACTCTTTTTTCTCTGTTTTTGTTTTTATATACTGATACATTTCTTACTTCTAATGCATTTTATTTTTAATCCTCACCTGAGGACATACCCCTTTATTGATTTGAGAGAGAGAGAGAGAGAGAGAGAGAGAGAGAGAGAGGGAGAGAGAGACATCAAACCTGTAACCTTTTGGTGTATAAAACAACACTCCAACCAACTGAGCCACACTGGCCAGGGCCTTCCAGTACATTTTGAAAGTGATTCTGACTTACATTATTTTTGCTATTCAGATATTTCAATTAATACAGTTGCCAACACTAAGTACTATATTTCTAGAGGACCACATTTATATAGAATTGTTTACTTTTTAACTTGCAATTGACTGTCTTTTGTTTCAAATGGTGTAAACTCAAAAAGGCCAGAAAAATGGATCCTCTCTTTGGCCCTCCAGAAAGGAACCCAGCTGTGCCAACACCTTGATTTTTAGCGCAGGAAACCCAGTGCCAGTTATCTGAACGAAGAACTAGAGGACAAATTTGTGTTGTTTTTAGCTTCGAATGCTATTATTTGTTACAGCAGCAACAGAAAACAAGTAACAGGTGGTGATTGGATTGTGGTTCTTTATAATCAAAGATAATTCTCCTGACCAACTTAGTATAAAATAAGCATTTTTAAATATCATTTACACATCATTTCTCTTTGTCAGGGTAGACAGCAGTCACAACTGATTTTTGAATGGCTTATGTTTTTAAAAAAATTATGCCACATCTTACCTTATAATAGACAAATATGCAAATTGACCACACCTTCGCTACGCCCAAGCCACGCCCACCAACCAAGCCACGCCCACCAGGAAACGGTTGCAGGGACGTTGGGGTGCGGCCTTGGGCACCAGAGGGGAGCCTGCAGGGATCGCAGGAAACCACTGGGGGTCGGCTCCTGCGATCCCTAGCAGGGACGCTGGGTGCCTCTGAGCCCAAGGCCACTGCCCGGGGCCAAGCCCCGACCCTGAAAGAAGGCAGAAGGCGGTGGCCACAGCCAAGGCCTGGGTCCCCTGTGCCGGCAGAAAACTGGTGCAGGCAGCCAGGTGAATGAAGGTCTATTGCACGAATCTTCGTGCAAACGGGCTACTAGTATAATTATACTAGTGTTCCCGTTGCAGGAAAAATCCTGCAATAGGGTTTCCTGCTGCACTCTACCCCACCCTGCCTGCTCTCCTCCCTTGTCCCCCGCCCCACCTTCTCCGCCAGACCCCTGCTTTTCTCCCTTCTCTGCCAGCCCGCCCGCTCTCCTTCCTTCTCCCCCGGCCCCGCCTCCACTCCTCCCTTCTCCCCTGCCCCGCCTTCTCCGCCAGCCCACCTGCTTTTCTCCCTTCTCCCCCGGCCCCGCCTCTGCTCCTCCCTTCTCCTCCCCCAGGCTTGCTTGCTTCTCCGCAGCTTTGCTCCCTTCTGCAGCTCTTGGCTTCTTTCTACGCTGTCTTGATATGCAAATTAGCCGCCATCTTTGTTGGGGTAATTTGCATACTCGTCCTGATTGTTTGGTGGGCGTGGCTTGGCTGGTGGGCATGGCTTAGGCATAGCGAAGGTGTGGTCAATTTGCATATTTGTCTATTATTAGGTAGGATTACTCCTGATGAATTTGGGCATGGTTATTTTTTGGACTTTTTAAAAAATTAGATCAGTTGTAAGCTCACAGCAAAATTGAGAGGAATGTACAGACATTTCCCATTTACATGCTGGCCTCCACACTTGGTTATTTTTAAAGCCCTAAACATAGACGTTTATTTTTGTTTTAATACCAATTTCACATTCCAGTTTTCCTAAACAGTGTTGTTTTATTTTTTTAAATTTTTAAATTTGATTTTATAGAGAGGAAGGGAGAAGGAGAGATAGAAACATCAATGATGAGAGAAAATAATCCATTGGCTGCCTCCTGCACGCCCCTGGGGATGGAGCCTGCAACCCAGCATGTGCTCTGACCAGAATCCAAACCTGACCTCCTGGAAGCTCAACTGCTGAGCCACACCTGCCTGGCTAAACAATGTTGCTATAAATTAAGATTTTTATTACTAATTTTTGTAAATCCATTTGCTGTTGTATGAAAACACACAGCAAATTTTCTTTTGTTAGAAACTAAGTTTCATTGAATATTCAAAAAAATTTTAAAAAAAATCCTCCCTGGAGGGTAGTTTTTAGAGAGAGTGGAAAGAGGGGAGAGAGAGAGAGAGAGAGACAGACATGAGAGAAACACATGAGAAAGCCACATGGGTTGGTCGCCTCCTCCACGCGCCCCAACCTGGGCGGGATCTAACCTGCAGCCCAGGTAACTGTCCCTGAACAGGAATCCAACTGAAACCCTTCAGTGCTCAGGTGGATGCTCTAACCATTGAAAACACCGGCCAGGGCAAGGCCTTAAACGTTTTTTTTCTTTCTGCCCCAACAGTAATTGCCAGATTAACATTCTCTGTCTCTCCCGCCCTCCCCCCTCCCCCACCAACTCTTAATATACTCCCGGAAGCTGTCGGAGGAGCCACACTTTTAGGAGGTGAAGGGGTGTGAAACCCACCCTCCTGGAAGGCGTCCTTGAGGTTTTCCCATTGTTTCTCCCCCTAAAACAAGTGCAATTGTGATAACAAAACAAATGGATGGGATGTTTTGTCACAGGTTGAATTACTGTGCCCCCCCCTCCCCTGCCGCCTGAACAGTTCCTCAAGAGGGGAAAGCTGTGGGTGAAGTCCGCGCCCACGGCGGAGAAAACGAACGGCATTTTGAGAACAGAGTAAGGAAGGAGCCAAGTAGTTAATACCAAATTTACTTACTGAACACCATCACTGAATTTCAGTGTTTTTTAAAAATGCACAACTTTTAACCAAAAAGTTAGAGATAAATAACAACTTATGTGGTTTTCGGCAAAAGGCAAGAAAGCCGCAGAGGCAGAGAAGACGGTGACCGAGGCGGTCCTGAGACCTGGCCACAGCGGCGGCGTGGCCGTGCGGCTGCGTGCGCGTGCGCGTGCGCCGGGGCGGAGCGAAGTGTAGTCGCGCGCGCGCGCACACGGGTGAGGCGGAAGGCGCGCGCGTGTTCGGGGCCGTCTGGTCGCTAGGGGGCGCTGCGCACCCACTCCGCGCTCTGCCTACCCCCGGGTGCTGTCCGCGGCAGTTCGATTGGAGCAGCCGCCGAAGAGCGCTTGGCGCCATTTTGAAGCGGAGAGGAGGAGGAACGGCCGGGCTGGCTGCGGAAGGGGAGGGGGGGAGGAGACGACTGGATGCGGCGGCGGGTCCCGGAGAGCAGCGGAGTGAGAGGAGTAGCCAGTCGGGCATCCGGAGGTAGGAAACAATTCAGTTAACGGAAAGAAAATGTCTCTCCTTTCTGGTCGCTGTGCTCCATTTTTCAGCGCCCGCCACCGCGGCTGTGTCTGGCAGGGCTCCGCGCCGCCCGTCTCCCAGTCCGGCGAGCCTCCAGGCTTCGGGGGCTGCAGCTCCCTGGCGGCGGGACGCGGACCGGGGGCGTGGGCCGGGCTGCGCCGTGGGGGTGGGGAGGACCGCCGAGGGCGCGCTCTCCACGCCGCGGGCTCAGCTGCAGCCTCGGGAAATTAAACTTGCCGCCGTGGCCCCGGCCGGGGCGCCCGCGGCGGCCAAGGCGGCGGGCGGTGACCTTGCGCGCGGGCGGGGGTCCGCGCCCGGCCGCCCCTCCCCCCGCGCCCCGGCCGAGCTGCTTCGCGGGCGGCGGCGGCGCGGTGCTGCTGCGGAACCCTCCCGCTGGCGGGTTTTCCCCCTTCCCATCGAGGGGCGGGGAGCGCGGGACCGCGCGGCGTGCGGGCCTCGGGCGTCCTCGCGCCCTTCGCCGGGTCCCGACGTGCCTCGCCCGCGCCGCCCCGCCTCTGCTGCGGGCGCGGAGAGGGCTGCCCCGGTGACATTTTTACGCGGTTGCTTGCCGGTCGGTCGGCGGAGATGAGCCCGCTCGCCGCGTCTCTCGGAGCTGGTGGTAGGGGAGCGGCGGACCTCGTGCAGCCGGAGCCCGGTGCCGGTGCAGTGTCCCCGGCGGCACCTGGGTCCGCGTTTTCCTGTAGGAAGCCCCCGAGTGGGAACGGCAAGGAAAATGGTGTGGACTCGTAAACAGCTAACAGTTTTGCACTTTTTGATCTGGGTGGCCCTTGAAAAGTTTGTAGTCAGGAGGAAAAGCTTGCTTGTTGTTGTTTCCGCTACTGACTTTTGGCGAACACCCGAAAGCCGCGCTCCGCCGCGGGGCGGTTAATGGGTGGCCGGAGTCTGAGCTCCGAAACGCAGACCTGGCTCCCCGCGTCCCCCCGCGCCGCCGAGCGGAGTGCGGGGCGGCCCGGCCCCTCCGCAGGCGTCTCAGCGTCGTTACCAACCCGGGAAAGGGAACGCTTTATTTTTGTTTTGAAGAGCCTACTATGAGCGCTTGGCTCATGTTTTTATTATAAAATGATGAATGGTCAGTGCTGTTCTGAACGAACCTACCCTGGCCGTTCAATAGTTTCAGAAACTTTGGATATAGCCCTCAATTTCCAGGAGTGGTCTGCTGGCTTGAGTGAGTTGGGGGTCTTTTCTGCTGTCCAACAACCTCTAAAAACTCGTGTGTTTATAAATGAGGCAAACTGTAAAGTCATAATTACTTAAAACTTGAAGGGTAGTGTTGTTCTCAGTTAATACGTGTAGATATAGTTCCAACGTAGAGCATTTTCTAGATCAACTCAAGTAAAATAAAATAGTTAAAATCACAAAAGTGGTATTAAACGAAATAAGGGCCAGAAAGGATGCAGAACTTAACGTCAGGGATGTTAGCATTTTTCGAGACACTAAAATGAGCATTCCTGTGGAGTATGCAGGTCAGTTTGTGGGACTGTTAACCTTTTAGCACCGGGTGTTAGCAGAAAACTTGATTAAAATGTATAATGGTGAGTACATAGGTGAAAGTTTCAGCATGGGACTTCTAATGTTAAAATAGATTTATTCTCAAAAACATATCTTAAGTCAGAACATTATTCCTTCGAAATAAATTTACAAATATACACTGTAAGGTGCACGTCAGAGTCTCTTTGATTATTGAAGTAGCTGAAATAGTAAATTTTTTGGGAGGGCCTTTTTTATGGTTTAATAATTATCCTCTTTTTACTTAGCTGGGTTTTTACTTGAAGGGTGTACTTAACGACAAGGCAGTGGTTGTACTGACTTTTTTTTTTAAGCACTTTTGTGCCCCCTTTTTTATTTTCTCACTTTTTTGTTGAAGTTGATCCTCCTTATATTAACTTTGTTTTTTTTACAGCAGCTTTTGTTCTTTCCTGTAGCTTTTATTTCTGTCTGTCTAAGTCTTTCTTTTCTCTGACTTTCCCACAGAATTAGAGGAGATAATAATGTGGGGATGACACTGATTCTTGTCACGAGACAGTTTGTACTAAACTTATTTTAACATGTAGTTCTAAGTTGGCTATTGGATAAAGTTGTTTTAATTTTTAAAGTTTATTTAAAATTGCTCTGTAACTTTAACAGTCACGAAGAGTAACATTTTGAGTACTAGGTTTATCAATACATAATTTGTTAAGCCTAAAATAAAGTGATACCCTATATTAGGCCTTGCACTGCTGAAGAGTGAAATGGTAGAATATACCTAAAGCTTTGTGAAGAGGGGAATATTTTAGGAGGTTGTGTTCTTTCTGTTTCTCCCTCTTGGAAATTTAGGATTGTTCTTTGGCATTCTCAGTACTACTTAAAAAAATGTATATATATAGCCCTGACTGGTTTGGCTCAGTGGATAGAGCGTTGGCCTACGGACCGAAGGGTCCCAGGTTCGAACCTGGTCAAGGGCATGTAACTTGGTTGCGGGCACATGCCTAGTAGGAGGTGTGCAGGAGGCAGCTGATCGATGTTTCTCTCTCATCGATGTTTCTAACTCTATCCCTCTCCCTTTCTCTCTGTAAAAAATCAATAAAATATATTTAAAAAAAAATATATATATATACACTTCAGAGAGGGAGGGAGGGGGAGAGGGAGAGGGAGAGAGAGAGGGGGGGGTCAATGATGAGAAAAAAATCATTGATGGGCTGCCTCCTGCACACCCCACACTGTGGATAGAACCTGCAACCAGGGCATGTGCCGTGACCAGGAATGGAACTGTCATCTCCTGTTCATAGGTTGTTGCTCAAAGACTGAGCCATGCCAGCTGGGCAGTATTTATCATGTGTTCCTAGAACTAATAGGAGTGCTCACTGCGATTTGGCTTGGGTGACAAGTACTGTATTTATATTAGAAAAGAATAAATTTGTGTTTCTTTTGTTAGTGTTAGGTAGCTATAAGGTAAATTTAACATGATCTCCAACTCATCATATACATGAGAAATTAGGTTCAGATTGTAATTTAATTGATTTTCCAAAGTCACAGTCATATTCATGTGGTGGCAATGAGGGCAGCCCTTATTTTTCCTGGAAGCTTGGATGCTTCCCCATAGTCTGCATTGTTTTATTTAGGATTTAAGTAATATTTAAAATTATTGCCAAATAGCATGTTATTCTTAATTCCCTTCTCCCATTTTCTTTTCATTCATTCAACCAAGAAATAACGTTTCAAGGTAATCGTTTTCAGAGTCTGGTTTTAATAATTTCTGTTCAGGATTCAGTCCTCTTTAGTTTTTTGAGAAGATAACCTCTTGCATGTCTCTGTCTCCTGGAGCTGCTTGCTCTTTCATTGAGTAAAATTACTTGACATGGCATTTATTTATTTTTCATAAAACTTATGAACCAGAGTAATTTGGAAAAGATAGTATTGAACTTTATTTTGTTACAAGATGCATGTGTTGTATGAGTTTGTGTTTTAACTTTTTAAACACAATTTGTTACACAATCATTTGTCACTTCGAATTACAATAGGTATTTGGTTTAGTATTCCTGATTGGAATATTGAAACTTCTAAAAATAAATCCTGTAATTTCTCTGAGAATGTATTTACTCTTTAAGCCTATTTAAGAAACTTAATGGTTCACAATTCTGACTATTTGGATCTTAGAAGTCAGCTCTTTCCTCACACTATACATATACGAACCATCTGATTATAGCTATTTCCTCTCCCCCCCCCATACTTGAAAAAGGTTTTAAAACACTTTCTCACTAAATAGTTCAAAATTAAGGATAAGTATGCTGCTTTGAGACTGTAATTGTTTTAGTTGGCAGGGGTGATCATGTACAGTGAAAAAATGAAGAGGAAACTCAAATGTGTAAGACTTAGTTGTTTAAAGTAAATCTTAAAGCCATTAATCTGAGATATTTAAAAATATCCATAATAGTTATTGTGCTCTAGTAATTAGACATTAATCTAAGCAGTAATTAAAATACTTGGTTCAGCCAAGGGGAAAGATTGAAGCAGGAACATGTTTTTGAGGCATCTTTTAAAGTCCCATGACCTCGAAGTACTCCACTCACCTGCCTCTCCCTTTGACAGGGAATGTTGTGGACAGATTCAGTTACAATGAACAAATATTAAGTTTCCATATATGTACAGTACCAGGGCTGATGCAGTAAATAGGACTCTGCCTTAAAGAAGTTTAGAGTAGTGGTTGACCACCTGACACCAAGGTGATGAGAAAAACCTGCTGTTAAGTAATCCTATAAGGGTTGCTTTTTATTTCTTTTTTATTTATTTTTTAATGTGGAGAGTGAAATTGGCCAAGATTAGATATATAACTGATAGAAGAGGGGATATTGTAATTACCACCATTATATCTCTTTGTGGGGGAATGGTTAGGGCTTGAAAGAAACGGAGTTTGTGGTTAGTGTAGGGATTCTTTTTCTCTTCTATCATGTCAGGAGGTTTAAGAGAAGTGAGTGTTCAGATTTTAAAGAAAAGCCTCAGATATATATTTAAAAATATATCTCTAGCTACCTGAAATTCTGTCAAGGTATTTTAGTTAGCCTTCAGATATAGGGGTAGGGGGTTGGAGAGATGGTGAGAGCAATGGTTAAGGTTGGGGGAATAGAGAACATGAAATAATTATATATTTTAAGTTAAAAGTTATACATGTATATGATAAATTCTAATGATACAGAAAAGTAAAAATAAAAGTTACTTTTTACCTTTTCAGGGCACTCACTATCGCCCTGGCTGGTGTGGCTCAGTTGGTTGAGCGTTGTCTCGTGCACCAAGAGGTCACCGGTCAGATTCCCAGTCAGGGCACATGCCCGGGTTCCAGGCTCCCTAGTAGGAGGCAGCTGATTGATGTTTCCCTCTCCCTCCCCCTAAAAAAGTCAATTTAAAAAATAAAAAGGTAACTATTATCTGTTTCTAGAAAGCTTACTTTTCAAAAAATTTTATACAAATTGTATTATATCATACTGCTGCTTGCTTTTTTAACTGCAATTTACTGTTTCTCCCTAGTTATATCACAGAGCTCTTTTCATATTGACATAATTTTAAAAAATGAGTAGAATAATTTTTATAAGGATGTATCATAATTTGTTTGTTCTGACTTCTTTTCAGTGATATTTAGGTTGTAACAATTTACACTGACCAGCAGTACATGAGTGTGCTTGTTTACGTGCACGCTGGTATTGGACTTTATTATTAATTATTTGCCAGTTTGATACGCGAAATTTACATCTTGTTTTGGGTTTGCGTTTCTTTGATTATGAGTGAGGTTACACATATTTTTTAAATTATGCTTATTGGGTAGAAGGTCCTTGCAGCACAGACTTTAGATGGAGTAGCTTAATTTACTTGTATTCCCACACCCACTCCTCTTATCTAAAATGATCTGAATGATGTGGAACTTTTAGAGAGGAATAAGATTTTGGAGCCCACGGCACCTTGAGGAGGAGCGATGCTCCGAATGAAGAGGCTACAGTGCTAGTCTTGGAACAACCAAAGGTCAACATGAGGTTATTGAAAGCCCCTAACTTGGTGTTAACAGAAGATATATAAAGGCAGGAAGGGAGATTTGATAGAGCAAATTTTGTGTAGAATCAGCTCTGTCTCCTGCTTGTCCTGTCCTGTCTTACCACTCTCCTCTCCCACCCCCAATTGTCATCTCATTTTTATATATACCGTTATTTGGTTTGTTCCTCTTCCCTGGTAGGGTGACAGTCTTGACCTTGGTATTTCAGTTCCTTCAGAGATGAGGGACACTTAGTCTTTCTTATCAGGGAAACTTATTTTTCTTCATACTAGTCAAAGGGGGAGCAGTTCTTATTTCTAGCAGTCTTTACATCTATTTTCTGATCTTTAGCAGTTGATACTCTGCTAGAGTTCAGAGGCTATACATACTGAATTGTACAGAAATCTGGGAATGTTAGCATCACTCTGTGGGCTTTGTCTCTATTTAATTTCTACATACTGCCCCTACACCCAGCTTCACTTTTTTATTTTTTAAATTTTATTTTATTGTTTAAAGTATTATATATAGTATTACATATGTCTCCTTTTCCCCCCATTGACCTCCCCCTGGCTACCCTCACCCCCTGGCACATACCCTCACCTCCCTAGTGTCTGTGTCCATTGGTTACATTTGTTATGCTTATATGCATGCATACAAGTCCTCTGGTTGATCTTACTCCCTCCCCTTCTCCGCCGCTTCCCCCCCCCCCCCCCCCCACCTTCCCACTGAAGTTTGACAGTCTGATGCTTCTTTGTCTCTGTATATATTTTTGTTCATCAGTTTATGATGTTCATTATATTCCATAAATGAGTGAGATCATGTGATATTTATCTTTCTCTGACTGGCTTATTTCGCTTAGCATAATGCTTTCCAGGTCCATCCATGCTGTTGCAAATGGTAAGAGTTCTTTCTTTTCTTTATAGCAGCGTAGTATTCCATTGTGTAGATGTACCACAGCTTTTAATCCACTCATCTGCTGATGGGCACTTAGGTAGTTTCCAAATCTTAGCTATTGTAAATTGTGCTGCTATGAACATAGGAGTGCATGTATCCTTTCTAATTGGTGTTTCTAGTTTCTTGGGATATATTCCTAGAAGTGCGATTACTGGGTCAAATGGGAGTTCCATTTTTAATTTTTTGAGGAAACTCCATACTATTTTCCACAGTGGCTACACCAGTCTGCATTCCCACCAGCAGTGCACGAGGGTTCCTTTTTTTCCCACATCCTTGCCAGCACTTGTCATTTGTTGATTTGTTGATGATAGCCATTCTGACAGGTCTGAGATGGTACCTCATTGTCGTTTTGATTTGCATGTCTCGAATGATGAGCGACTTAGAGCATGTTTTTATATGTCTCTTGGCCTTCTGTATGTCAACTTTCGAAAGGTGTCTATTTAAGTCCTTTGTCCATTTTTGATTGAATTATCTTCTTTTTGTTAAGATGTATGAGTTTCCTATAAATTTTGGAGATTAGGCCCTTATCAGATGTAACATTGGCAAATATGTTCTCCCATGCAGTGGGCTTTCTTGTTGTTTTGTTGATGGTTTCTTTTGCTGTGCAGAAGCTTTTTATTTTGATGTAGTCCCATTTGTTTATTTTCTCCTTAGTTTCCATTTTTAAATGAAATGAGTCTTTTCTTAGTAGTCTTGGGAGGTGATTGGTTTAAAGGCTCTTATCTGTCACTGCCCCTGTAGTAACTGTAGAGATGCTATTAATTAGCTTGATTGTGGTGATCTTTTTACAGCGTATACATATATCAAAATATCCAGTTGTATACTTCAAATATTTACATTTATTTAAAGCTGTTTTCAAAAAAGATTCTTGGCCCTTGCCCAGTGGGTCAGTTGGTTGGAGCATTGTTCCATATACCAAAAGGTTGTGGGTTTAATCTCCTGTTGGGGAGGTCAGGTTTGTGAGGTTGGGGAGCCTAGGGGAAGCAACCAATCAATCAATCGATGTTTCTCCCTCCCCCTCTCTCCCTCTCTTTAAAAATCAATAAACATATCCTTGGGGGAGGATTAAAAAGAAAAAGAGGTTCTTAACTTTTTCCATTTAGCAATGGCTAGAGACATTCTGGTTGTCAGAATGGGGGTGGGGTGGGGAATGAGAGGTATGGGGTGGGGAAAGGATTGATGCTACTGGCTTCTAATAGGTTGAGGCCAGGGATGTTGCTAAACATCTTACATTGTTTAGGAAAGCACTCCACAACAAAAAATTATGTGGCCCAAAATGTTAATAGTGCAAGGTTGAGAAATCCTGGTCTAACTAAGCTTAATTAGGCCTGTCCACCAACTTGATGATAGCAGTCACACAATAGTAATCTTTTATGTAATCTTATGCTTAAAATGGCAAGCTTTGAAATTTAGCTCTTGAGTGCTTTTTTCCCTCCTCTTCTCTTTGGTACCTTTCTTTTCAGCTTTTGACTTCTTTCCTGCCTTTATGGTATAACATAATTAAGTCAAGGCTTTGTAGTCCTACTTGGAATTTAGAAGGTCACTAGCATTTAAGCCTTGAATAAAGAAGTAGGAGCATATTTAGGCTTGATGAGTGAAGTCTCATTCTAAGGAAGGCAGAAGAACATTAAGCATATAGATTATTTTAAGAATTGAGTCTGTGTGGGTTTTTATCCTGTCCCCATCATGAGCTAGCTGTGTCACCATGGGTAAATTACCTAATTTTGCCAAGCCTCAGTTTCTTAATCTGTAAAGTAGGGATAATAGCAGATATCCCATTTTTACAAACAGATTTATTGAGATATAAATCACCTACTATAATTCACTTATTGAAAATGTATAGTTCCTTATTTTCTAGTACATTCACAGGTTTGTACAACTATCACCTCAAACTGATTGTAGAACATTTTTGTCTTTCATAAAAGAAACTCCAAACCCATTAACTGTCACTTCCTATCACCCCTTATCTCATTAGATAAGCCAAGCCAAATGCTTACCGTGATGCCAATGTGCAAGTTTGTAATAAAAAACTATAATTTGGGGCAGGGAGACTCTTTATGGCAGTTCATTCATATCTCATTAGAGAGGCAAGGGTGGTTTATTTAATGGATGGATATTTGCATGCTATACTATGCAAGAAAATTGTGCTCAGAGATACAGAGATGATATTCCTTCAATTAAGAGATGTAATTCAAGTAGGAGGAAAGACACTAATCTATCTAATAAAAGAGTAATATGCAAATTGACCATCACTCCAACACACAAGACGGCTGCCCCCATGTGGTCAAAGATGGCTGCCCCCATGTGGACACAAGATGGCCGCCACAAGATGGCCAGCAGGGGAGGGCAGTTGGGAGGGACCAGGCCTGCAAGGGAGGGCAGTTGGGGGCGATCAAGCCTGCAAGGGAGGGCAGTTGGGGGCGATCAAGCCTGCAGGGGAGGGCAGTTAGGGGTGACCAGGCTGGCAGAGAAGGGAAGTTGGGGGCAAACAGGCTGGCAGGGGAGTGGTTAGGGGGTGATCAGGCTGGTAGGCAGAAGCGGTTAGGGGCAACCAGGAAGGCAGGCAGGCGAGCAGTTGGGAGCTAGCAGTCCTGAATTGTGAGAGGGATGTCCGACTGCCTGTTTAGGCCCGGTCCTAAATGGGCAGTTGGACATCCCTCGAGGGGTCCCAGATTGGAGAGGGTGCAGGCTGGGCTGAGGGACACCACCCTCCCACCTCCCCCTACCCCCCCCCCCCCCCCGTGCACGAATTTCATGCACCGGGCCTTTAGTGTATTATAAAATACCAGTTATAATTATAAAACAAGGCAGAATATAGTGCTTTCAGGAAGGTGTAAACAAATACTTGAAATGAAAAGTTTGATAAAAGGATACTGAATGATGGTGTTAGGTTAAGAGTGTAAGAATCATGAAAAACTTACTGAATGAGGGATCATTTTGGCCAAATATTAGAAAATAAAGTATGAGACTTTAGCTTCTATGAAGTATGCTGTTTGAGGTATTGGTAATATCATCATCATCATGTTTTTACTGCTTCGTGCTGCTGTCAAATGATTGCCTCTCATAGCTTATACCCACACCCTTTTTTGATGTTTCTAATTAGTTGTGAATTTGGGAAATTACCTAAATGTATTAAATAAGCTTTCAGTGAGAGCCTGATGTCTGTGAGACAAGGATATGAATATGTGGCCTTATGCTGTCACTTTGAGTTAGTTGCCTTTTTAGTTTATTCTCTGGGTTAATTGGGTTTATAGAATAAATGATTCCTAGATAAATGAGGCTCAGATAAGTGTTTTCCTCTTCAAGGCTTCTACTAACAACTGTATCTCTCACTCTCTCCAAATTTTCTTTTTCTAGTATACTGTTGGACACAATACCTCCAGTACAACATGTCTTAAAAACTGAGCTGTCTTCTTCTACTGTTTAACATCATGCTTTGGTTAATAACACAGATACTTTTTTTTATGTTCTTTTCTTTTTAGTTGTAGAGGATGACTAGATTTGTTACCAAGTCAGAAACCTGGAAGTCATCTGGACCTCTTCATCTCCTGTACTTCTCACATCATATAATTACCAAATTCTGTTGAATATTACAGCATTTGCAAAGTTTTTTTTACACTCTATGCACACTTCAAAAACAAAAAAGCAAAAAGAGAAGAAAAGAAATACAATAAAAAGTCTACATCTGTCTAGTTTCCAGCAGGGGAGGGCAGTTGGGAGGGACCGTAGTAGGGCAGTAGTTTACTGATGTTATTGATTTCTTGTATATTCTTCTGAGGATTTAAAAAAATACAACCATACACAAATGTGTTCAGTTTACCTTGCTTCCCCCTCACCCCCCCACACACAAGTTTTTCACTAATTCTGGAAACTTGAACCATTTTGTCCTTTACTTTTTTCTCTTAACAATGTATTTGAGATCTTTCCATATTGATGTATAAAGTGGTAGTGTGGGCGTGCTCTCTCAACAGCTGCAGTGTTCATTTTTATTTATGTACCATAATTTAACTAGTTCATTGTCTGATAGGTTGTTTCTAGTTTTTACCTTTATAAAAATGCTTTATTAGCAACCTTGTACTTATATCATTTTGTACATACAGAGGTGTGACTATAGGATAAATTCCTCTAAGTGGAATTGTTGAGTCAAAGAATAACAGATATAATTTTGGTAGATACTGTTAGATACTGTTAAATTGCCCTTCATAGAGGTTGCAATTGTAATACTGGAGAACTAGTGGCCCGGTGCACGAAATTCGTACATGGGGGGGGGTCCCCTCAGCCCAGCCTGCACCCTCTCCAATCAGAGACCCCTTGGGGAACATCCCTCACAATCTGGGACTACTGGCTCCTAACTGCTCACCTGCCTGCCTGCCTGATGGCCCCCAACTGCTTCTGCCTGCCTGATCTCGCCCCCAACTGCCCTCCCCTGCCAGCCTGATCTCGCCCCCAACTGCCCTCCCCTGCCAGCCTGATCTCGCCCCCAACTGCCCTCCTCTGCCGGCCAACTTGTTTCTGATTGGTCGGTTTCTATGTCAGTCAACGTCAAAAGCTCTGCCTCCTAGGCAGCCATTGGCTCCTCACAGTTGACCCAGATTTGGTTCTTTTTTTGCGGGGGGAGGGTGGGCTGTTTATTAAGTGGTTATTACAGTGGTCAGACCACATAAGTGGTGTCAGCCCCAGGAATGTGACCTGTCAATGTTGATCACAAAGCCCCCAAGGCTGGTCCTGGTGAGCCCCAAGGTCAGAAATGAAACTGAAAGGCCTCGGTCACATGCTGCTTCGAGGTGTCCAAGCTGGGCAGCAGGGAGGAGATGCCCATCACGTGCCAGGTCTCCCCATCGGACAACACTGAGGTGTGAAAGGACAGCAGCTGCACGCCTGCCTCTGCCAGGAGCCCAGTCATGGTAGGCAGCATGGCAGGGTTGGAGGGCTGAGCCCGGAACAGGAGCAGGGGCAGACCCCTGTAGAGAGGCTCTTCTGGTTGGATGTTTTTTGCTTCTTCATATTGCAAATCATTGATTTGATTCTCAGGATCCTCTAATCTACTGTTGAATCCATGTATATTATTCTTTATTTCAGTCAGCATATGCTTAATTTCTGACTGGTCCTTTTCCATTTTTTTTGGCATTCTCACTAAGATCCTTGAAAGTCTCACTAAATTCTTTGGAGGTTTCTAGAAGATTCTTGAGTAACCTTATAACTGTGGTTTTGAACTCTATATCCAGTAGTTTGCTTTCTTCCATTTCTTTCATTTGTGGCATGTTTTTTTGTCTCTGCATTTTGGCTGTTTCCCTGTGTTTGTTTCTATGTATTGGGTAGCTGCTAAGTCTTCTTGAGTTGATGGAGTAGCCTTGTGTAGTAGGTGTCCCACAGGGACCAGTGGTGGCTCAGCCTCCCCAATCACCTGAGGTGGACACTCTTGGTGCACCCCTTAGTGGGCTGTGTGAACAGTCTTGTTGTAGTTGAGCCTTGACTGCTGTTGGCATCATTTGGAGGAATTGACCTCCAGGCCAGTTGGCTATGGGGACCAGCTGGGACTACAGTTGGAGAGCTGCTGTGCAGGAGACACCCTTATGGAGCAGGATTTGCTTCAGTGGGGCTTTGGTGCTCACTAAGTCTGCCCCTTGAGTGTGTCTCTTATGGATGTGAAGAGTTGTAATTTGGTATGGTCTCACACTGACCACTGGGTACACTGGCTTTTGGGTCTCCTTGGAGGTGCAAAGTCAGCCACTACCTGGGGCTATCCAGCAGGAGCTAGAGAGAGCTCTGCAGATTTCTCCCCATTAATCAGGTTTCGAAGTGCCCAGACGAGGCCCAGCTGTAAAGCTAGGCAGGCTGCTGCTGGTGCTGGATTTTGGGCCTTGGATTGATAGGTTTGGGGCTCCCTGACCCAGCTGCAGCTTGTTTAACAGTTTTAGCCTGAGAAAGGACAGACCATTCACATACAAAAGACGCTGCATACAGCTTGGGTGGGGTTGTAAATTGGGTAGGGGGGGATCAGGAATCACTAGGGCAGTGATGGGCAACCTTTTGAGCTTGGTGTGTCAAACTTCGCCAAAAAACTAAGCATAACTCGGATAGTGTGTCACTTTGAGGAAAAAACATTATATCGCAAATGTTTCATCCTCAGGAGCAGCAAATGTTTTATCCTTGGCATGCGGCCGCGTGTCATCACAAATGGCTACGTGTGTCAGTGCTGACACGGGTGTCATAGGTTCGTCATTACTGCACTAGAGTGAAGCAAACAGAAATGGCTACTAGTCAGCCCTGCACCGGGGAGGTCCCAGCATGGGAACAGTGACCGCTGTGAGCACCTTCATGTGGAAGAAAGCCACCCCCGAGTTCCTGCCCTGATGCCAGACAGTCCAGTTTCTCCCCGTATGTGTCTGGGTCCCCTGGAGCCTCGCCTGGTACTGGAGCTCAGAGGAAGTGGGAGCTTGTAAATTGATTTCATGGTGCTGGCCTTTTAAGAGGAGCAGCTGGGTCTCCAGCAGCCTGTGCATCACTCAGCCCCAATCTGCACTGATTTTTACAGTCCGTAGTACTTATGGCCCGTAGAGACTTCTTTCCCCAGCTCTGGGACCCTGGGCTGGAGGTCTGGTGTGCGGCTGGGATCCCTCGCTCCTCCAGGTGGCCTCCACAGAGGCAATCTCCCTTCCAATTAAAAAAGCAGCACACCCAGGTTCCAGACCAGCCTGTTCCACGCCTCCGCACCTCCTACCAGTCTCAATGCACTTTCTTCTTTACCTTTGTAGATGTAGTACTTCCACTCAGCAAGATTTCCTGTGGTTCTGGATGATAGTTGATTTGTATTTTAGTTGTAATTTTGATGTGGTTGTGGGAGGCAGCAAGTACAGGCGTTTATGTATGCCACCATCTTGGTTCTCTCCAGTGTCTTTCTTTTCATTCTTCACCTAATGGAAAGGCTTTCTGAAACCTAATTCTTCTGTCAGGCAATGTATGATGGGTACTCTTTTTTCCTCACAAGACTGTGTGTATCTCTGTAATGGAAACCTCTCATTGTGTGTTGTTATTTATTTGTGTTTCCTTGTTAGATTCTTGAGGGCATGGACTTAGTTATTTTGGAACCTCAGCATAGTGTTTGGCACATAGTGGGTGAGAAGTATTTACTGAATGCATATAAATGTATGTTTATGTACACTTAAGTATACTTTTGGACAACCCAAGACTAAGGAGAAGTAATATAAAGAGCTTACAAATTCATTTTTAAAATTTATTTTTATTTTACTGATAGTGAGTTGTAAAGTAAATAAGATAAAATGTACAGACTGTAGTTTTTCACTTTGATGAGATATGACAGTTATACCCATGTTACTATTGCCCAAAAGATAATTATAGCGTTTTCATCACCCCCAAAAGTTTTCTGGTTGCCTTTTTCATTTAGTTCTCTGCCGTCTATCCCAGCACTATGATTTCTAACAACGGAGATTAGTTTGGCTCTTATGTGTGTTAATATAGCATGTGCTTTTTGGCATCTAGTGTTTTTTGCTTAACAAGTATTTCCAGGTTTGTCCATGGCGTTGGATATATCAGGGCTTTTATTTTTATTTTATTGCTGAGTAGCATTTCATTAGATGAATATACTAAAGTTTATATTTTCTTCTGTTGATGGGTTGTTTCCAGGTTTTTACTGTTAAGAATAAGGTCTATATGAATCTTTTTTGCAAACATGTGTTTTCATTTCTCTTGAGTAAATACCTAGGATTGGAATTGTTGGTTCATAGGCAGATGTGTTGAAACTGTATATAAAACTGCCACTTTAGATTTTCAATTTTATACTCCTACCATGAATATATGAGAGCCCTAGTTGCTCTGCATCCTTGCCAACTTTTGGCTAATCAGTCTTTTTAATTTTATCCATTTAATAGGTGTGAAATGATACGTTTGTTGTTGTTTTTTTATTTCCATGGCTAATGATGTTTAATACCTTTTTGTATTGTTTTTGATAATTAGTACTTTTTGTGTGTAGATTGCCTATGTAAATTTTCTGCACATTTAAAAAAATTGGTGATTTTTTTATATTGTTATTGACTAGAGAGGCCTGGTGCACGAAATTTGTGCACAGGTAGGGTCCCTAGGTCTGGCCAGCGATCAGGGCCCATCTGTGGGGTTACCGGCGGGGCAATCGGGGAATGGGGGGACCCTGCTGGCACCCGCCTTGGCTGGCCTAGGGCCTGTGGGCTGGGGGCAGCTCCTGCGTTGAGCATCTGTCCCTGGTGGTTAGTGTGCATCATAGCGACCGGTCGTTCCGCCAGTTGTTCCGCCGGTCGTTCTGCCGTTTGGTTGATTTGCATATTAGGCTTTTATTATATAGGATGTGTAAGAATTCTTAATATATAGTTGTCCTTGTTATCCATGGGGGTTTGGTTCTAGGACCCCCATGGATACCAAAACATGCAAATGCTTAAGTCCCTTGTATAAAATGGTGCAGTACTTGCATATAACCTACGTACATCTTTCTGTGTACTTTAAATCATCTCTAGATTACTTGACTGAAGTAATACCTGACTACAATGTAAGTGCTATGTAAATAGTTATATATTGCATTGTTTAGGGAATGTTGAAAAGAAAAAAGTGTATGCACAGTACAGATGCAACCATTGTAGGCCTAACTATATAGTACATGTCAGCAATAGTGTAACATTTCTCCCCCCTGTGCCCTTTATCCCCCTTCCCCAATATTTTCAATCCATGGTTTTGGTTCAGTCTGGGAAAGAGGAACCCATGGGTTCGGAGGGTTGACTATATCTCAGTACATGTTCATTGACAGATCAAGTATTGATAGTATTTTCTCCCAGTTTGTAGTTTGTTTTTTCTTAACAGTATATGTTGATGAGCTGAAACTTTTAATTTTGATGAAGTCCGGTTACTTATTTCTTTAACAGAGTATACTTTTTGAGTTCTAAGAATCCTTTGCCTACCCCAAAATCATGGAAATAAATTTCCGGTGCTTTCTTTTAGAAGCTTCATAGTCTTAACTTTTACATATAGGGCTGTGATCCATCTTAATTAATTATTGGGCGTGGTGTGAAGTAGGGGTTAGGGTTCATTTTTAAAATGACATTTATCCAATTCTAATACTATGGTTTGAGAAAACCTTCCTGTACTGAAATGACTTCGTGTTATTTTCCAGAATTTGAACTTATATGTACAGATTTGTTTCTGGATGCATTGTGTTTCATTGACCTATTTGTTTATTCTATGCCAATATACTGTCTCTGTTACCATAAGTCTTGGAATCAAATAGTGTGAATCTTCTAAAATTGTCTGAACCAGTCTAATTCCTCAGTGTTTCCATATAAATCTTAAAATCGTTTTGTCAATTTCTATTCTAAAAAAATCTTTTGGGATTTTGATTGGGATTGTGTTGTTCTATAGATACATTTAGGGAAAACTAACTTCTAATAGTATTTGTAGTTAGCCTCTAACATGGCTTCCATTGATCGCTGCCTCCTCTCCTGGCCTTTGCACCCTTTTATGGTCATCTTGAATATTGTATTTGGATTATATATACCAAGAGAATCTGCTAAAAGTGATGATATATCACTTCTGACAGGGGTTTGTGTATTGGTCTCTTTCTCATCACTCACTGTAGGAGAAACCAGCTATTGTGTTGTCGAGAGGCCATTGTCAAGACTGTGAAGGGTCTGAGATTTTACTCTACTTGCACTAGACTCCTTGGTCAGATTCAAAGACAGTTTATTTTCACAGGTATAGTAGTAGCAAGGGTATCAGCATTTCTGTATTAGTTCCTTGAGGTGTCTGATTCACACTGGGTGATGTGAAGAAGGCCAGTTGACACCTGCACATGCATTGGGTTGTGTTAGGGGAGAGGAACCCTAAACATGGTGAACTGGGATATATTATTGTTGACTATTATAGATGTCCCCCGTTTTCACTCCCTTTGACCCTTCTCTTAGCTCCCTTCCCCCACCCGGCAGCCTTCACCACATTATTGTCTGTGTCCATGGGTTTATGAATATATGCATATATGTTTTTTGATTGATCTCTCCCCAACCTCCCCACCCCTCTTCCCTCTGAGATCTGTCAGTCTGTACCATTTATCCATGCCTCTGGTCCTATTTTGTTCATCAGTTTATTTTGTTCTTAGATTCCACATATAAGTGACATCATGTCTTTCTCTGACTGGCTTATTTTGCTTAGCATCATAATCTCCAGGTCCATTCATGCTGTTGCAAAGGATAAGAGTTCCTTCTTTTTCAGTATTTCATTGTGCATATGTAGCCCAGCTTTTTTATCCACTCATCTACTGATGGGCACTTGGGCTATTTCTAAATCTTGGCTATTGTAAATAATGCTGCTATGAACATTGGAGTCCATATATTCTTTCTGATTGGAGTTTTGGGATTTGTAGGATATATACCTAGAAGTGGGGTCACTGGGTCAAAAGGCAGTTCCATTTTTAATTTTTGGAGGAAATTCCATATTGTTTTCTATAATGGCTGCACCAGTCTGCATTTCCACCAACAGTACACTAGGGTCCCATAATACATAATACAGTAGTCTTACCTAATAATAGACAAACATGTAAATTGACCGTACCTCTGCTACGCCCACAGCCAATCAGAGCGAGTATGCAAATTAGAAGGCCTGCTATGAGAGGGAGCGGGGGCGAAGGGATCTATAGGAGCAGAGTGCCACAGCGAAGATAAGACTGCAGACTCTGGAGTCTGCATCAAAGACCAAGATGGCAGACTCTGGCCTGAGTCTGCAGCGAAGATGGCAGACTCTGGCCGGAGTCTGCAGCGAAGAGGAAGATGGCAGACTCTGGCCTGAGTCTGCAGCGAAGAGGAAGATGGCAGACTCTGGCCGGAGTCTGCAGCGAAGATGAAGAAGGCAGACTCTGACTGGAGCGAAGGCCTGGGTCCCGGGTGCCAGAGGAAAACTGGTGCTGGAAGCCAAGGGAAGGAAGACCTATTGCACAAATCTCTTCATGCAATGGGCTTCTAGTTAATAAATAATACACGTCCTCTCCAGTGGGCAGTGAACATACCTGCTCTTTGCTCTGGAGGAGACTTTATGGTCCAAGGTTGTTTACTTCATGGACATCTTTGTAAAAGGTAGTCTGGAACAAAAGGCAGTCAGAGCCTTACTAAGCAAGATGTGCAGAATAGCAAGAGATCCATGGAGTATAGTCTACTAATAGCTATATGACAAAGAACTGAGGCCTTCTGCTAATAGCCTTGAGTAAGCTTGGAAGCTGATCCTCTAGTCTTTAGTTGACTACAGACCTAACTACAATTTGACTGAAATCTCATGAGACCTTTGGGCCAGATCCACCAGCTAAGCTGCTCCCGGATTCCTGACCTTTAGAAATTGAGATAATAAGTATTGTTTTCAACTGCTAGGTTTTGGGATAGCTTATTATACATCAACTAGAGGCCCGTTGCACGAAGATTCGTGCAATAGGCCTTCCTTCCCCTTGCTGCTGGCACCAGTTTTCCTCTGGCACCTGGGACCCAGGCCTTTGCTCTGGCCGCTGCCTTCCATCTTCGCTCTGGTTGAAGTCTTCACTGCGGCCAGAGCCTTCTGTCTTCACTGTGGCTGGAGCCTTCAGTCTTTGCTCCAGCTGGAGTGCCACTCCTGTAGCTCCCTCCGCCCCCCCGCTGTCTCCCTCATAGCAGGCATCCCGCTCCTCCCGGCTGTTCTGCGCCTGCATGCGTGCTGCCCAGAGGCCCAGAGCAGCTGGGGGGCGGAGCCGCCACCATCTTTGTTGGGTTAATTTGCATACTCACTCCTGATTGGCTGGTGGGCACCATGAAGTGATGGTCAGTTTGCATATTTCTCTTTTATTAGTGTAGATAGATTATTGGTACAGTTGTGTACCTCCTTTTGTTTAGATCACTTTTATTTTCACATGCACTATACCAGTAAACGTATGGGTAGGCAAAAGTAAGTATACAGTTGTTCATCCTACCTAATAATAGACAAATATGCAAATTGACCGCACCTTCGCTACGCCAAGCCACGCCCACCAGCCAAGCCACGCCCACCAACCAATCAGGACGAGTATGCAAATTACCCCAACAAAGATGGCGGCTAATTTGCATATCAAGACAGCTTAGAAAGAAGCCAAGAGATGCTGAAGGGAGCAAAGCTGCGGAGAAGCAAGCAAGCCTGGGGGGAGGAGAAGGGAGGAGCGGAGGTGGGGCCGGGGGAGAAGGAAGGAGAGCGGGGCGGGCTGGCGGAGAAGGCGGGCCGGGGGACAAGGGAGGAGCAGAGGCAGGGTGGGGTAGAGTGCAGCAGGAAACCCTATTGCAGGATTTTTCCTGCAACGGGAACGCTAGTAATAAATAATACAATAATTAATAAATAATACAAGAATGAACTCTGTGTTTCACATACTCATAACTGTAAACCTACTTTTGCCCATCCCTGTATGTGTGTTTGTGTGTACAGACAGTCCTCAGGTTATGTCGGACTTGATGTACGTCTTTTCGTGGTTACATCGCCATCTCCCATTTATTTATAAAATAAAAAGTTCTGTCATTTCGACGTATGTGCATATGTGCTTTATGTTTTTTATTATTTACTAGAGGCCTGGTGCATGAAATTCATTCACAGGGGTGGGTTCCCTCAGCCCAGCCTTCACCCACTCCAATCGGGGACCCCTTGGGGACCCCTGTGGGATCGGGCCTAAACCGGCGGTCAGACACCCCTCTCACAATCTGGGACCACTGGCTCCTAACCACTCACCTGCCTGCCTGCCTGATTGCCCCTAACACCTCTGCCTGCCTGCCTGATCACCCCTAACCTCTCTGCCTGCCTGATTGCCCCCAACTGTCTCTGCCTGCCGGCCTGATCGAGCCCCCAACTGCTTTCCCCTGCTGGCCTGATTGAGCCCCCAACTGCCTCTGCCTGTCTGATCACCCCTAACTTCCTTCCCTTGCTGGTCTGATCTCGCCCCCAATTGCCCTTCCCTGCCATCCTGATCTTGCCCCTAACTGCCTTCCCCTGCCAGCCTGGTTGCCCCCAATGGCCCTCCCCTGCCGGCCTGATCTCGCCCCTAACTTCCCTCCCCTGCCAGTCTGATCTCGCCCCCAACTGCCCTCCCCTGCTGGCCTGATCACCCCTAACTGCCCTTCCCTGGCAGCCTGATCTCGCCCCCAACTGCCCTCCTCTGCTGGCCAATTTGGTTCTGATTGGTCAGTTTCTATGCCAGTCAACGTCAAAAGCTCCACCTTCTTGGCAGCCATTGGCTCCTCACAGTTGACTCAGATTTGGTTCTGATTGGTCAGTTTCTATGCCAGTCAGCGTCAAAAGCTCCACCTCCTAGGCAGCCATTGGCTCCTCACAGTTGACTCAGATTTGGTTCTGATTGGTCAGTTTCTATTCCAGTCAGCGTCAAAAGCTCTGTCTCCTAGATAGCCATTGGCTCCTTACATTCACCCAGATTTGGTTTTGATTGGTCAGTTTCTGTGCCAGTCAACGTATCAGCTTATTAACAGGGCCTGATCAGAAAGGTGGGGCTGATCAGCAGCCCCGGTGGAGGCCTGGAGAAAAATGGAGGCGTGGGTTGTCCAGGCCGGGAGAGAAAGAGAATCAAGTTCTGATCAACAGCTGCTACAGAGGCTATGGATCAGACCCTGCCCCTCTCTCTGCAGGCCTCTCTCTGGGCCTGATCCGCAGTCCCCAAGTCTGTCAGTGCTGGGTCGGGGCGCCGGCAGCAGCCCCAGTCAGTGCTGGGTCACCACGGCAACCCAGCACTGACTTCCGGTCTGGTCGAGCCTTCGGTCATAACGGTCATTACGACCCTGGCTCTTTATTATATAGATTTATCACAAGTAAAGGTCAGGAATTGTTATCTTTATTTTAAGTTTTTTTTTTACTGTTTCACTTCATTGCTGCTGTGTATGTTCTCCATGTGAGTGACATAAGTGCTTATGTAGGTGGATTCCGACTTACGGTGAAAATCGCGTTACGTTGCGCCCTAGGAATGGATCTCCAATGTAACCCGAGGACTTGCTGTGTATATGTATGTATATATATATACATCAACTTACTAAATTAGGCTTTCACATATTTATAAAGAAACATTTTAATGTTCTCTGTAGAGATCTTGCATGTCAGTTATTCCTAAAGATTTTTCTTTTTGATGCTATTACAAATAAAATTTTCTAAATTTCATTTTTCAAATTTTTCCTGCTAGTCTACATATATAATAATTGTTTTAAAAATTATTGTCCTTGTATTCTTTGACCTTGCTTAAATTTATTTAGTTCCATTAGTCCTTTGTAGATTCCTCAGGATTTTCTTCACGAAACAATGATATCTATGAATAAGACAGTTTTACTCTTTTCTTTTCTATTTTATGTTTCTTTTTATCTTACCTTATTGTATTGTCTGGCATCTTCAATTTAATGTTGAAGAGGAATGGTGAGAATGGACATCTTGTCTTGTTCCTGATCTTATGGGGGAAGCAGTATGTTTTTTTGTAGATTGAAAGAAGAAGTATCAGGTGAAGGATGTTCCTTTCTATATTCAGTGTACTGAGATTTTTATTTTTAAATAATGAATAGGTGTTGATTTTCGTCAAATATCATCTTTTTGGTATTTATTGAGATGATTGTGTGGTTTTTACCCTTTATTCTGTTACTTTAGTGAGTTACATTTAATAATTTTTGAAAGTTAAACCAAACTTGCATTTCTGGGAAAACCTCACTTGGTTATGATGTATTATTGTCCTTTTATATTTCTGGATTTGTTCTGCTAATATTTTATTAAGGATATTAGTATCTATGTTCATGAGGAATATTGGTCTGTAATTGTAATTTCTTGTAATGCCTTTTGGTAGCTTGTTTATGCTAGTTGTTTGAAACTATTTAAGAAGTGTTTCTTCTGTTTTCAGAAACAGTTTGTATATGATTAGTATATATTTTTTAACTTTTGATAGCCATCCAAGCATGGAGGGATTTTTGTGTGTGTACGTGGGAAGGCTTTTGATAGATTTTGTTTCTTTAGTAAATATACTAGAGGCTCGGTGCACGAATTCGTGCACTGGAGGGGTCCAGCCGGCCCGCCTGATGGGGGGCCATCAGGAGCAGGCCAGCTGGGGGAAGGGGCTCTAGGCGATATGCTGGCCTCGCCCCCAATTTGAGGTGGGGGTGCCTGCTTGGGGGCGGGGCCGGCCGGGGAGAGGGGCCACAGGTGGTTGGCTGGCCGGCCCGGCTCAGGGGCAGGGCCAGCTGGGGTGAGGGGCTGCGGACGTTCCGGTCGGTCCACCGTTTGGTCAATTTGCATATTACCCTTTTATTATATAGGATAGGATGATTATGATTATACAGATTTTCTATTTGTCTTGTTTTTCAAGCAGTTTGTCTGTTTCATTTGCATTATCAAATTTTTTGGCATAAAGTTTGTAATATTCCCTTCTGATCCCTTTAATGTCTATAGAATCTGTAGTGATCTCTTTTAGTCCTGATGTTGGTAGTTTATAGTTTATTCTCTTCTTGGTCATTTTTGCTAGGGGTTTAGGAGTTTTATTTCTTTCCACAGCATTTGGTTTCAATGATTTAATTGACTTGTGCTCTTATCTCGATAAAATTTCCTTCATTCTATTTTCTGTTGGTTTGATTTTTTTCCTAACTTTTTAAGATGGAATTTAGATATTTAAATTTATAAAAATATAAGCACTTCAAGCTATACTTTTCTCTCTAAGCATCGCTTTGCTACATCCCACAAAATTTTATATGTTGTATTTTCATTATGAATCAGTTCAAAGTATTTGCTAATTTCCCTTTTGATTTCTTTAAAGCATGGGTTATTTAATATTTTGGGTTTTTCTATATAGCTTATTGTAAGTTATTTCTATTATAATTCTCTGGTGGTCAGAGAATATATTCTGTGAGTGTTTTGTCTTGAAATTTGAGACTTATTTTATCTTATTTTATGATGTACACGGTTTATTATACAATTAAGTCAAGTTGGTTAATAGTGTTCAAATAATCTATATCAGAGATCAGAAAATTCCTGGTAAGAGGCTTTAGAAAATGTTGTATGGTTTTTTGATTATATAGTCTCTGTTGCAAGTACTCTGTCCTTGTAGTGCAAAATAGCCTTGTATATAACTGAATGTTCATGGCAATCTTCTAATAAAACTTTATTTACAAAGATGGGCAGATGACCTTATTTCTGATCCCTGATCTGTGTGCCTACAGATTGTTTTTTATTCATTTCAGTTGCTGAGAGAGAGGGGTATTATAATTTACAACTATAATTGCAGAATTGTTCATTTCTTATCAGTTTTTGCTTCATATATTTTTTTCATGTAGTTTTTGTTTCAAGTTCTAGTATTAGGTGCATTTTCATTTAAGATTGTTATGTCTTCTGGATGAATTGAACCTTTTTACCTGTGGTAATTCTCCTTTATTGAAGTTGTTTTTTTCCTGCTATTAATGTAACTAGACCAGTTCTTTTTTATTTAATATTTACATTTATGGTGTATAATTTTTCATCATCATACTTTTTACCTGATTGTGCTTGTTTTAAAGCTCATTGCCTATAGACAGCATATATTTAATGGGTTTGTTTTCTTTTTGTGTCCTTTCCTTCCTGTCCCTTCCCATCTTCCTCCCTCCCTGCCTCCCTTCTTTTCTAATAGTCAACCTACCTAACAATCCCTACCTTTGAGTGGAGTGTTTGGTAATTTTACATTTAATGTTATTTATATGGTTGCATAAGACTACCATTTCGCTATGTGTTTTGTATTTTATCTAGCATCTTTGTGCTATTGATGCGTAATCTTTTGCTTCAACAGTGGTATTTTTTGCTTTAAATAGTTACTTTTCAAAGAATCTAAGAGAAAAGAACAAGAGATAGTCTTTTGTATATACCTACATTATTATTTTCAGGTTCTCTTTATTTCTTTGTGTACATCTAAGTTTCCTCTTATGTCTTTTCCTTGAAGAACTTGCTTTAACATTGCATAGTGTACAGATGTAGTGATAACTTTCATTTAGTTGAATGTGCATATATTTTACTCTTATTTTTCAAGAATATTTTTGACAGTCTTCTTCTTTAATCATTTAAAAGATGTACAGTTGATTCTTGAACAGTATGTATTTGAACTGCATGGTTCACTTATATGCATATTAGAAGACGATATTTTCTATCTGGTTGGGAATCTAAGTATGAGGAGGGGCAACTTAAGTTTTATTCCAATCTTAGAACAGGCAGGAGTTAACTCTCCTAAACCCCCACATTATTCAAGGGTCAAATGTATTTTTACTGTCTTCTGGTCACCAGTGTGTCTTTAACTTTTTTGTTGTTTTGTTTTGTTAACAATTTGATGTGTATTTTTCTTTAATTTATTTTTTGTATTCTGCTTAATTTGCTGAGCTTATTGATTTGTAAGTTGATATTTTTCACCAAATTTGTGACATTTAAATAATCTCTCTTCTCCTTCTGAGATCTTTGTTATTCTGCTTAAAATTGTACTATAGCTTTGTACAGGCTTGATCTTATACTTTAAGATGGGTCTGTAGAAAGAGTGGGGTGTTTTCTAAGTCCTTATAACTCCGTTAAACTTCAGGCTCATGTCTCCTTTGCAGTGGGTAGAAGCTGAAATTGCTGCGAGTTTTTCAACTTTCCAGTTGTTTTCCGCTGGGCTTCTTGAGATCTTACCTGAGCATATGCTGTAGGACAGTGAAAATTTTGAAGGAGTTTATATTAGCTTTTGAGCCTCCCCCTGCTGTGGTTCACTCCTTTCCTGGATTTTCCCTTTGAATTGACAGTCACTCTGTGGCCATGAACTTTAATAAAACTGTAGTTTTCTGCTTGAGTTCTAGTGACCTTGTGCTATTGTAGACTAAGAGTGTCTTGGGGGGAAAGCTGTATAAATTTGAATCTCCACTGGTGTACCTTCCTTCTTTCACTGGTCAAATCTCCAATTTCCAAAATAAGCTCCTGCTTATTTTCTTTTACTTTCAGATCATTCTTAAAAGTATTTTATCTAGAGTTTATAATTGTTATCTGTGGAAGATTAGTTTAGTGAGTTGGCATAAGTTTACTCCACCATTATTAGAAATCTTAACACACTCATTTTCATTCATTTCAAACTGGGCCATTAAGCACAGTTGCTCACTTACCTTTTTTTATGGTTACACATTTTTAGAATAAGATAGAAATTTACTGTTGCTTCAATTACAGTATATAGTGAAAAGCCAGGAGCTAAAGAATGTTTATAAAGACTGGTGAAAGGGACAGCCATATATATTTTTAAATATATTGTGTTGATTTTTTACAGAGAGGAAGGGAGAGGGATAGAGTTAGAAACATCGAGAGAGAAACATCTATCAGCTGCCTCCTGCACACTCCCTACTGGGTATGTGCCTGCAACCAAGGTACATGCCCTTGACCAGAATCGAACCTGGGACCCTTGAGTCTGCAGATCGACGTTCTCTATGTACTGAGCCAAACTGGTTAGGGCAACAGCCATATTTCTATTGCTGTTTCTTTTCCTCTTTAATAGCATCAATCTCTAATAGACAGCATGGGACACTTGGTTCTAGATAATATTGGAAGAAAAATATCATTTTTCAACTGCCTTTGACCTTTACTTCTCTTGGTATTTTTACTCTGTACAAAAAGTACTAAAATGTGAATGTTCAACTGTTCCAGTCTCAAAATTCATGTTCATGATCGGATGTTGGACATTTACTTAACTTTAAATGGTTAGCTGGAGTAGCTCAGGTCCAGAGGACCCTTTAGGATTATTCTGCAAAAGTTTGAGTTTATACTTCTGACTTTAGCTAAACAGATTTTTTTTAAAATTATGTACATGAAGGAACTGTTTGAGTTGGTTGTAGAGATGGTGCATGCATCTGCTAATTTAATGCTTGTAGCATAAGTATAAGGTTAACATTAAGGTAGTTTAAATAAATTTATTAAGGTGTGTTGATTTTTAATTTTTCTCTTGAATTTGGACAGTGCCTATTCTCTTATAATCTTATCTAATAAAAGAGAAACTTGCAAATTGACCGGACCTCCCCTACGCCCACAAGCCACGCCCACCAGCCAATCAGGAGCAACTATGCAAATTAACCCAACCAAGATGGCAGTTAATTTGCATATGCAGGCGCAGAGCGAAGACTGAAGACAGCGTAGAAGGAAGCCAAGCACTGCAGAAGGGAGCGAAGCTGCGTAGAAGCAAGCGGGGCAGCGGGGAAGCAGGCGGGGCGGGAAGCAGGCGGGGCTGCGGAGATGGGAGGGAAGCAGGTGGGGCGGCGGAGAAGGGAGGGAAGCAGGCGGGGTGGCGGAGAAGGCCGCAGGAAGCCCTATTCTTGCAGGAATCTTCTGCAACGGGCCTCTAGTATAAATATAACTTTGTGAGAAGGTATATTTTAAAATTTGAACTTACTACTTTAGAAAGCAAATGCATTCAAAACTTGATGTTCTTCAGGTTGTGAGAAATGCTCACCTGTCCAAATTCAAATAATGGACTCGGAGACAGAAGTATGGCAAAAACGAGACTTTTAATACGGTCTTGCAAGACTGGGTGCCCGATTGAACAGGCACACGCGGAGTAGTGATTACAGAGCACAGGCTGTAGGGTGCGAGAGTCCCTCCAGTTCCTCATTGGCTGAGAACTATGGGGTTAACAGTTTTCCCTATAGATAGGTCAGTTCTCATTGTCGCCCATTGGGCCATTTAAAAAAAATGGGCTGAGGCCTTTTCTAGTTGTCTCCACCTCCCCGTCTAGTTGAGGCAGGCACCTCGGGCTTTCCACTGTGATGCTGCTCGTGTACACAGTTCTTTGTTCTTACACCCTTCCCCCTCCTCCCTATATTCTGTTGGCCCTGGGAAAATCCAGTAACTGTTTCCATTAAAAGTTGACTGTGCTGAAGATGGATCACAGAGGCCTATTTCCTACGAGGTAAATCCTTAATGTTCTTCAGGTAAATCCTTAAATATTTTTGCTGACAAAAGGAAAGTGAGTTACATGATGAAACCCCAATTATGGTATTGGACTTTTTCTCTTTATTTAAGAGACAGGTGGACACATTTAGCTCTTTCTATTATAGTTTAGCCCTAAATAACATTTCCATCTCTATCAATTAGGGTTTAAAGAGAAGTAAAATTATCGTCATGATTGATTTTTACCAATTGTAAGAACTGGTTATACACTCCTGAGTCTGATGCTAGGCTTGAAATCAGTTATAAGGGCTGGCTCTTGAGAAGGGAAGATAGACGTGAAGTGCGGGAGAGTAAGGTTAAACTGGAACCTCTAAAGATCTGAAACTTAAGGAAATAAACTGGAACCTGTGAGCACACACTTGAAACTTTATCACTATCTCACTGCTTCCAGACTTGCAACTTTGATACAGGTAACTTGTAGTAGGTGTGGCACACCTCAATAGACCTGCACATAAACCAGACCCCGTATTATTTGGAAAAGCAAAGGAGAGCTGACCAGAGCTGGAGGAACTGTGGGCCAAGTTGCTGCCCCAGGCCAATGAAAGTGAGCCCAAATAGCCATGAGAATGTGTGAAAATTGTTGACATCTTGAACATTTCTGCTACTTCATTTTTGTCTTCTTAATCTCATGAGAATTTCTTTATAGGCCAACCCTAACCCACACCATGCAGGGAACAGAATTTGGAGAAATGTACTTTCAGCCTACCTAAGATGACAGTAAAAAGCCATCACAGTTTTATCTTGTTACCATGGCACCTATACACACTTCTTTTAATCTCATTTAATTTACAGATAAGCCCAGCCTAGGCTCTCTCCTATTGCTTCTGCCCTAAGCCATTCCTTGTTTCACTACCCCCAGCTTTAATAAACATACACTCAAAATAAGTAAAAAAACAATACTGAAATATGATATGAGATTAGCTACTATGAGATGACTATAGAAAGGGAGATAAGTAAGTTTGTTAATATACGTGTAAATTTTTTACATCAATATACAGAAGATATACTCATTAAGAATTTTCATTTTTGCAACTAATGATGTGGTTATAGTTACTGTAATTGCCTACTCCTTCTGTCATTTCACATTCCCTCTGTTCTTGGCAAGTACTATCTTAGCTGGTTGTGGTTTTTGCCTGGTGGAGTGACCCAAACCTTTATTCCTTAAGGTCTGGATCATTTGCAGTCCTGCTTGTATTGTTTCCACTGACTTGAATCACAGTACAATACATGGAAATGCTAAATGGCATCCTAGAGGAACTCCTGCATACTTTTCCTTAGCCTCTCTTATATGCTAGCAACCTAGCTTCCCCTCTTGGTAAGATCACTCACCTTGGTTAGTTCCACCCTCTTCTTTGTTGATTCATTGGCATGAAAAGGCCAGAGTGGCTGGGTGGCAGTCTCAACTTCCAGTTTAATGGAACCCTTGCTGCATCCCTTAGTGAAAGCTAAGATCCACCAAGGAACTGTGTGGGCATAGATGCATATAGGTGGGTAGATACATATTGGGAAGCAAAGTAAGTTATTTAAGAGTGAGATTGAGTTAATACAAATTAATACATACTTTTTACAATACTTGGAGTTAATCAGGATACCCTATTCACAGGTATTTATTTATATTGAATGAATTGTAAATATATCCAGAAAAGTACATGTAGTTTTTCTTTATTATGTAATACTTAATAAATTAATGGACAGATGGTTGTTAGTAATTGCGATCTAATTTTAGGTCTGTTAATGCTTTTTTTTTGGTTTCCTAAAGAAGAAAACAAGAATTACATTTACCATTTTGAACTGTTTTATAAATTATTTTAACATAATATAAAATAGTGAGTATAAATGACTTTTTTCTTTTTCACAAAAGAAAATATTTCAGTAGCATTGCATGTTATGTCTGCTCTGAAACTGGAAGTTATATAGTGTAGTGACTAGAGGGTGAGTTTGGAGTCAGCTCTCCTACCTTACCATGAATTTCAGTTGGCTATCCTATCTAATAATCTAATAAAAGAGTAATATGCAGATTGACCATCACTCCAACACACAAGATGGCTGCCCCCATATGGTTAAAGATCCTGCCCCCATGTGGACACAAGATGGCCACCACAAGATGGCCAGCAGGGGAGGGCAATTGGGAGGCACCAGGCCTGCAAGGGAGGGCAGTTGAAAGGGACCAGGCCTGCAAGGGAGGGCAGGTGGAGGTGATCAACCCTCCAGGAGAGGGCAGTTAGGGGTGACCAGGCCGGCAGAGGAGGGAAGTTGGGGGCAAACAGGCTGGCAGCGGAGTGGTTAGGGGGTGATCAGGCTGACAGGCAGAAGCAGTTAGGGGCAATCAGGAAGTCAGGCAGGCGAGCAGTTGGGAGCCAGCAGTCCTGGATTGTGAGAGGGATGTCCGACTGTCCCACCGGAATCGGGCCTAAACGGGCAGTCAGACATCCCTTGAGGGGTCCCAGATTGGAGAGGGTACAGGCTGGGCTGAGGGACACCCCCCTCCGTGCACAAATTTCATGCACCGGGCCTCTAGTTATTCTATAACCTCCCCCCACTCCCAATTCAGTATATATTATTATTCCTCATGAATCTGTGGATCAGATGAATGTTTCTGATCATCTGGGCTAGATTGGACTCATTTTAACCAAGGTGATTTCATCTAGTGTCACTCATATATCTGTGGTCACTTGGCAGGTTGTCTGGGGGCTGGCTGGTCTAGGGTGACTTCTCCTATTTCTGGTGGTTGGCTGGCTCTGCCAGATGATTAAGGATGACTCTCATCATTCATCAGGCAAGTTTTTGCTTGTTCACATGGTAGTGGCAGTATTCAAAGAGAGGTAGTGGAAACATGCAAGGTCTCTTGAGGTTTACACTTGGAATTGATGCAGTGTCACTTCTGCCATGTTCTGTTGGCCAAGGCAAGTCAGGAGGCCAGGCAAGATTCAAGGTGTGGGGAAATGAACTCTTCCTCTTGATGGAAATGAATGCAGTGTCACATTACACGAATATGTATACTAGGAGGGATAGAGAATTGGGGCCATTTTATAATCATTCTGATCTTGCAGATCTTCATCTGATCTTCATCTCTCTGAATCTGTTTCCTCACCTGTAAAAATGGTTAGGAGAGTAATGATACTTTGAGATTATTTTGAGGATTAAATAAAATAACCTTTGTGAAGTGCTTAGGGTAGGTACTGTCTTCATATATGCCAGTATGTACTTAGTAAGTGTTAACTATTGTTACTTATAATAATCACTCAGGTGTTTATATTCATGACTAAATACTCATAATAATCCTGTGATACTTATTATAGTTGAGGAGACAGACTTAAGTTGCTTGAGTTACCAAGATGCCAAGGTTGGTGATAGACTCAACATTTGAACCAAGCTTTTTGTTTTTGCTATGAAAATCTAATATTTACCTTTGAGAGTCAGTACTGTGGTAAAAATGTGGGCTCTGGAGCTGACTTGATTGTGTTTGAGTCCCTACCCCACTTCTTAAAAGCTAGTAGCTAGTCAGCATTGGGCAAGTTGCTTAATCTGTTTATGCCTTACTCTCTAGGAAAAGAGATTGCTTACCTCACAGGGCTGTTGGTGAGGATTAAATGAATGAATACACATTAATTGTTTAGAACTGTGAGCCCTGAATTCAATAGGGCATTCGTATTAATGGGTCGTGGTTTGTTTCTTACGTGTTCGCTGATCCTTGAGTAGGACTCATAATTGTGCTTAGAATTTGGGAGTCTAAATTGAGAAGTTTTTGTTCTGTTTTAACTCCACAGAGGTTTTGCTTTTTAATTTACTAAGAATTAGATTTGCTATATACTGGGAACTTTCTGGGATTCTCATTTAAAGGATGAGTCTGACATCTCTGCTTCTGTTAATATTTAGTTAATTCTCCCCACAACCCTTCCAATTTGGACTATTATGCTTTCAAGTCCCCAGAATTCTCTGGTTTTATTATAGCTACTTTTCATGGTAGTCTATTTTAGTTATTATGTATACAAATCTCTCCATATTTCATTGAAAATACTAATTAAAATTTAAAAAATAATTTTGTGTTTCTGTATTAACGTTTTATTTTATTTGGCCTGTTGTGTGTGTGTGTTTTTTTTTTGTTTTTTTTTTGTTTTTTTTCTTTTGTGGGTTATCCCTTGTATGGTTATTATGGTTGAACTAACTAAGAGAAGTTTCAAAAAAAAAGTTGCAATATTGTTAGGGTATATGGGTTGGGGAGCATATTGGCAGAGTTTGTGTCAAGACAGATTCCTGAGAGAGTATTGGGTCACAAAATCCCAACTTGATTTATCTTGCAGAGACTATGCCAAGTCAAGAAAGTTCAGGTGCAAAGCCTATCTTATTTCTATTTTGGTTTCTGGTGGGCTTTCAAAATCTTGTTTGCCTTGTTCTCTGAACTGAGATTATTAACATGACTTGGAAAGGAGTTGCTGTAGAGGTAGGAGTATGTTACTGGAAGATTCTGTTTGCTTGTTTGTTAATTATGGTGGGCCTAAGGCAGGGAACTTTGACCCTCTTGTCTTCATTCCAGCGTCACCCTGTTCCCAGTGATTTCTTAGTTGGTTTACTGAGTTCTGCCAGGTTTTGCTTGTTTTGAATATCAGCATAGTAAGTGATCTGATCTCTAACACCACTTTCATTTTTTTATTTTATATTTCATTTTATATTTCTTTGGCCATTTTAATGGATTTGGGGAAGAGGAGAGATAAATATTACAATGCAGTTGCCCACCATAAAATCAGGAGTTTCACTGAAAAAGATATAAAGGTTTATCTCTTGTTTTCAGGTTGAAAAGTTTTTCTTAACCAGAGATAAAATTTTTATGCATATTCCCTCCTTTCTATCCACCCCTTTTGTTGTTTTTATTTGTTTTTTGGTATGCACGATGAGGTGGAAATATTATGTTTTTGTTTGTTCATATTTGTTCTTACCTTTTTTCCCCTCCCCACTCACTGTAATTTTTTTTCCTAGGTTGAGAAGTCATTGAGGTACGTTTCAGGCCAGACTTCTGTAAACGGTTTTCAATTAGAGTAGAAAATCTCAGAATGAATTACACAAAAGAAGAATGTTATGTAATCAGGGTTGTTTTTTTTGTGTGTTTTTTTGTCTTTGTTTTTTTTTGTTTTGTTTGTTTCCTGAAGTGTGCTTATATACTGGGTTGTATTGCAATTTAGAAAAAGTTTGAAAGTCATTGTTACAGCTTTAGACTAAAGCTTGTAATGTGCTTTTCCAAGGAAATCGTTATTCAAAATGAGATCGATAAAGCTGAGCTCCTCTAGTTGAAGGTTGTTCGCTTCTCTACAACAACCTTAAGCTATTTTGTTGAAGCCCACAGGTTCCAGTGAACACTATTACAGGTGTGGAGGAGGAAAGCCAGACTGTCGTCCTAGGCCGCTCCTGAGCTAAAAACAGAGACCTCTGCTTTTTAGATATTTTGTAACTTTAGAAGTTGGTGGGAAATTTTGTTTCAAACTAGGGCTCAGTTATTAAAGAGAATTTCAAACCATTGAGATAACCAGAGCTTTGAGACGAATTAGCCTTGCCTTTAAATAAATCAACATAATACAAGCAACATTTGGATATTTTCTTAATTATTGTATTCAACCTTTAGTTTTGTCTGCTGCTTTTCTAGAAGGACATCTGATGGAGAGCAGCCTGTTATCCTACTCATTTTTGGTATGATTTCTTTCAATCTTCTCAGTGTTTTATTTTCTTTGCCCTGTCACCACTGAAGATAGGGTAAAGATGTACCATAGTGCCACTTACATACGTCTGTGAGAATCTCTTGTAAACATACAGTGAGGTTCTTAAAAGTTCTTCGTTCATAGTACCCTTAGTATTTCATCTTTTTTTCTTTATTGAGCCAAGAAATAATACTTAATAGTTTTGTTTTAGTTAGGTACAAAAAACTTAATACATATTTATGGTCTAAGAATTGCACATATATTGAAAGAAAAAAGGCTTCCTTTTTTATTCTTAAATAACAGCAGTTACAGCCCTGGCTGGTGTGGCTCATGAAGCTCTGTCCTGTGCACCAAAGGGTGGCGGGTTTGATTCCTAGTCAGGGCACATATTTGGGTTATTACAGGTTCGATCCCCAATCGAGTTGTGTGCTGGAGGCAGCGGATCAATGCCACCCCTCCTCTTTCTCTTTCTCCCCACTTCCTCTCTCTCACTTCCTTTCTCTAAAATACCAATTTCATAAAAGAAAAAGAAAGAAGGCAGGCGCGAGAGAGAGAGAGAGAGAGAGAGAGAGAGAGAGAGAGAGAGAGAGAGAGAGAGAGGAGTACTTAGTGATGGGATATGTTTACCTGTTGGGCATGTACAAGATCTCAAGTCTTAGAATCAGAATTGACACTGCCACCCTTATTTTTTTATTTCATATTGATGTTCATACAGTATTTTTTTTGTCACATCAACTCCCCAAACCCAATTTCTCAAAGATGCAGTACCTTCAGAAGGAATAAAGAATGTTCAAATGGAAGTACCTTGAGATACTGGTGTCTGATAGATATTGAGGATTTGCTCTGTTTTTCTCCATAATTAAAAATATCCCACAATGCCTATGAGTTTGCCATGGTGTCCGGGGTATTTCGAGATGTCTTGGTGCACAATTTAATAACTTCAGGTATAGTGCTTCACAGTTTATACAGTGATTAAGCAAATAATTACTATCTACATTTTATAGAACAAAAAAGGAGCCATCTTTGTAGGATAAAATTACAGATATTGTACAAAACTGATCTTCTGAACTGTCTATTTGCATCTCAGAAAACAGTCTATAATTTCAAGTTTATTTCTGATTGGTATTTTTGCAATGTAGTTCATTTTTTGAGTTTTTACCCTTTTAGTGGAAGAAAATTTGTTTGCCAGGGGATTGAAAAGAAATATCTTTCAAAGTGAAAGCAGAACCATTTTAATATTGAGGTTCTTTCTGCTGCTAGTTAGTTTTCCTGGGAAAATGGGGGGGGGGGGGGCAGGCGGGGAGGAAGATCCAAAATTAATTTTCACTTGAGTAATTAATTGCATTCATTAATGGATCTGTGAAGAACAGATCATTTTAACTGATATTGGAAGAGAGCAGAATAGTAAGAATTGCAAACAACTGCAAGTATATAACAAAATAAGATTATAGAGTTTTAGACTTGGAAGGTGATTAGGTGGGATGAGGATTGGGACATCTAGTTTAATTTATCTGTACCTTTTAGGATTTTGCGGTGGGAGGTGGAAGAAGGGAGAGAGGAAGGAAGGAAAAAGAGGAATGGAGATATATTGTGATTTTATTCTTTTTAAAGGCAGAGGTGCCCTTGACAGTTCAGAATACTTACACTCTTGGCTCTTGCCACAGTATAGAACCTTGAGTATCTGTTGCTTAGTCTTCATTTAAAAGTTCAATTTTAATGAAGAAAACTTGAAGGATAGTCAATACACAGTGCTTGTAGATTATTTGTTTTTCTTTAAGGATTGTTTTTAAAAAACTTGATTACAAATACTTGTGAAATAGCATTTCTCAAAGTCAAAGCATGTTTAAGTCTGTTTTTACATACAGTAGAAATAATTTTAAAATTTGTATTTGCCATTTAGTTCTGTACATATATATATATTTTTTTCCCATCTCCCCACAGGTACTTTTATTTTCGGTGTAGTTGTGGTAGTGCTTGTCTTACAAAAGTGTTATCAGCACCTACCATGTGTACATGCATACACACTGGAGAATACTAATGCTTTTCTCACTTCTCAGTATAGATCAGCAATTTTAACTGGTGTGCTGCAAGAATTTTTAAAACATGCAATACCTGACTGACTGTTTAGTCAAGAGCACTGACATCTTTTCCCTTAGATTGTCCGATCGGCAAAAAATGTATTTTTTTGGTGTCTTGCAGAATTTTAGTAATTAGTTTATGTGTGCCATGAGATAGTTTGAAAATTACTGTTGTAGATGATCTGATACAATTTGTTCTTCGTAATAACAGTATAATAATCCGTGGTAAAGACATACCATACTTCATTTAGCTGTATCCTTGTTGCTATATCAGGTGTTTTTCATGTTTTTTTCCCCACTATAAACTATGCTGAAATAAATATTCTTGCATGTTTATATTGATTTTATTACTATGAGATAGTAGGAAGAGAGGGATTGATAGGTTGAAGGGAATGTGTCATTAACATTTAATAGATATTAATACATTTTAGAAAAGCTGTTATTCACATTTCTAACAATATGTGACATATCAGTGGTTTTCAAAATTGTTTCCTGGGGTCTTGCTTATTAACAAGAGAAATTGGGGGCATTCTGGTACCTATCACCCATTTCAGCCAGAGCAGCTCTTTTTTGATCTATTAAATATGTTAGACATTATTAAAATATTTTGGTTAGAAGAATGAGTTTCATGATTAAAATAAGTTTGAAGAATCATTGCTTTGTGTGCTTAGATTTTTCTTCTAGATAAAACCAGACACTGAGATCACTGACCATTTGAGCCTTGTGGTATTTGGTCCCCATTCCTATAGAATTGTTTTTACTGAATCATACTTTAAGTATTTTGAATTGTACTTTGTCTTGCATTGAGGGATAAAAAGAAATAAAAAACTCATTTCTGTGCTTATTCTAGGTATGTTGCCAGGGTTATCCTTTATATCACTCACTGACCTAGTAAGGTTCAATGAGGCTCAAGTATCAGAAAAAGGTTTACTTCCCTTGAGGAACTCTTATAATTGTTGGACAAAGTTAACCTTATAGTTGATATTTCTGTTTTGTTTATTTATCTTAGGCTTTTTGGAGATAGTTTGTTAGTGATTTATTAATTATGTATTGTAATTATAGTGCTCTATATTTTGCTTTTGAAATAAATAAAACCAAGAAATTAGGTCTGCTCCTGTGACTGTTTCCAGTAATATAACCCATGTAAGCAGTTGTGGTGTAGTTCGAATTCTGTCATTCAGAAAATTTCTGATCTTGGGCAAGTCACCAAACTTCTCTTGACCTCAATTTCTTGATTTGGGTGTCCCCCCAAATGTATACAGCTGGTAGCTCAATTGGTGTTTCTTTCTTTTCAGATTTAATCCATTGGAATTGATAGTTATTCAAAGTGTGTATATATATATACACACCAAGTGGCCAAATTATTATGATCTCTATACAAACACACACACACACACACACACACACACACACACACACACTCACACACACACACACACACACACACACACACACACACATATATATTAGAGGCCCGGTGCATGAATTCGTGCATGGGTGGGGTCCGGCCAGCCTGGCCAGGGTGAGGGGACTTGGGCGGTTGGCTGGCCTGCCTGCTGGTTGAACTCCTGGTCGAGGGGACAATTTGCATATTAGCCTTTTATTATATAGGATATACACTGAGTGGCCAGATTATTATGCATTCAGAGATCATAATAATCTGACCACTCTATATTTTGAGTGGGCACACTATAGGAATGGTAATAAAATGAGAGTTGACAATTTCCCTCCAAAAATATTTTAACAAATTCAGTAACTGGTTTTATAACCTTTTAATGGGTTTCTTGAGGAAACAAAAAAAAGCAAAGGAGGAGGAGAGGGAGGAGGAGGAGGAGAGGGTAGGAGAGAGTAGGAGAGAGAGGATGATATGGGGACAACTGGAATTCCACATGCAAAATAATGAAGTTGGATCCCTATCTCAAACCATATATAAAAATTAGCTCAAAGTGAATCTAAAGAGCTAAAACCATAAACTCTTAGAAGAAAACATGGGGGTAGCATTTCATGACCTTGGATTGGGCTATAGGTTTTTAGCTTTGATACTAGTAGCATGAGCAATAAAAGAAGAAAATGCATAAATTTGGCTTCATTAAAAACGAAATCTTTTGTGCATCAAAGGACACTATTAGAACGTGAAAAGACAACCTACAGAATGGGAGAAAATATTTGCAGATCATATATCTGATAAGGAGTTAATATCCAGAATGTAAAGAACTTCTACAACTCAGCAACAAAAGGACAGCCTAATCAAAAAATGGTCAAAAGGCTTGAATAGACATTTCTCCAAAGAATTCATTAAACCCAGTGTAAGTAATTGGAAGCAGGGTTTCAAAGAGCTGTTTGTACACTCATGATCATAGTGTAATAGTGGGTAATTATAACCCACCATTCTTTTGACATTGTTTCTGTAAATGCTGATTCTTAATATGTAGCTTGTAGATAAACAGCATGTTTATCTAACTTCAGAAGATGCAGACTCTAACCTTCAGTCATCCCAGTTCTGGGGCATTTGCTGACCTTCAACTGTAAAACCAGGATGATGAAGACAAAGAAGATGCACACCAGACTATCACTTGATAACTTTCAAGATCCTTATCGGAATGGACTGTGCTGGCCTGCACATAGAGAACTTTTTAACCCACTCCCCTTGATTTCTTTGCTCTGTTTTTCCTCTGCCGGCACTGAGATGTGAAGATGAGCTTTGCGACAAGAGTCCTCCCATCTTCTCAGGTCTCTGGCACTTGACTAAACCACTTTCCTTTTTCATAAGCAGCTGTCTCATGAGTTTGGCTTTTGTGGAGGCAAGCCGCTGAACAGTGATTCCAGTTACAATAGCAGTATTATTTACAAGTGGAAACAGTCCATCAACAGATGAATGAATAAACAAAATGTGGTGTATACGTACAAGGGAATATTACTTAGTCATTAAAAAAGAATGAAATTCTAAATGAAACAGAAATAAACATAGATACAGAGAACAAACTGGGAGGGAGGTTGAGGATTAGGTGAAAAAAGTGAAGGGATTAAGAAGTACAAATTGGCAGTTATTGAGATGTAAAGCACAGCATAGGGCAGTGATGGGCAACCTTTTGAGCTTGGTGTGTCAAACTTAGCCAAAAAACTGAGCATAACTTGGGTAGTGTGTCACTTTGAGGAAAAAACATTATTTCGCAAATGTTTCATCCTCAGGAGCAGCAA
The DNA here is from genome assembly GCF_027574615.1 of Eptesicus fuscus. NCBI lineage: Eukaryota > Metazoa > Chordata > Mammalia > Chiroptera > Vespertilionidae > Eptesicus > Eptesicus fuscus. The sequence continues at coordinate 7,382,263 of NC_072480.1, read as the reverse complement.
ATGTTTCATCCTTGGCATCAAAAATGGCTACGCGTGTCAGTGCTGACACCAGTGTCATAGGTTCGCCATCACTGGCATAGGGAATATAGTCAATAATCTATCTATCATCTGTCTATCTATCTGTCTATCTATCTATCTATCTATCTATCTATCTATCTAATAAAGAGGGAATATGCTAATTGACCATCACTCCATCACAAAGATGGCTGCACCCACAGGTGAGGCCAAGTTCCCATAAGGAGCCTTAACTAGCAATCAGCAGGACCTGAGGCTACGCCCTCCCCCACCCCCGTGCGGCTTGACAGGGGACCTCAGGCCTGTGTCCCCCACCTGGCAGGGCTTGACGGGATATCAGGCCGCGCTTCCCGTCCTGGTGCTGGGCTAGGGAACCTCAGTCTGCTCCCCCCGCCCCAGCGCCAGGCCGGGGGACCTCAGGCCGCGCCCCCCACCAGGTGGGGCTTGACAGGGGACTTCAGGCCATGCCCCCCGACCCCGACACCAGGCCGGGGGACCTCAGACCGAATCCCCCACCCAGCAGGGCTTGACAGGGGACCTCAAGGTGCACCCCCAGTGCTGGGTCGGGGGAACTCAGGCCGTGCCCCCACCCAGCGGGGCTTGACAGGGGACCTGAGGCTCCGCCACCCCACCTGGTGGGGCTTGATGGGGGACCTCAGGCCATGCCCCCCAACCAGGGGGCTTGACAGGGGACCTCAGGCCATGCCCCCCACCCAGCGGGGCTTGACGGAGGACCTCAAGGCATGCCCCCCGCCCTGGTCTGGGCTGGGGGACCTAAGGCCATGACCCCCACCCTGGCACCAGGCCAGAGGACCTGAGGCTATGCCCCCTGCCCAGCAGGGCTTGACAAGGGTGGGACTGGCTGGGTCTGGAGCTAGCCCAATGTGGGGGGGGGGCGGCTGGGTCTGGGTCTCACGCGATTTTGAGGTGCATGTGGGTGGGTGGGGACTTGACTCTGGGTCCCATGGTGAGCCCCAGATTCTGACAGGAGGAAGGTTTTCATATACATTTTACTAATTTTCTTTCATCTCTGACACTTCTATTATAGAGAAAGGGCAAGTAGCAATATTAAATTATTTCCTCTAATTAATCCCCTTTTAATGTGCATGAATTTCGTGTACCGGGTCACTAGTGTGTATATATAAACAGGTAATGTGCAAATTAGCCAGTCATCATGACCAACTCGAGGAGGCTACATCATGACTGCTCAGGAGGAGCTGCGTGTGCAGATGGGCAGGAGGGGACTGCGTGCCGCCCCCAGCCCCAGCGGACACACACACCAGGGGTGGGGGTGTACTCCGAGCAGCTGCGCGGCTCGGCGCACGCCCTCAGTGGGTGGCGACAGTGGCCGGAGCAATGTAGCCCTGGTCCCAGATGCCTTGCAGTGGCTGGAGCACAGCAGCCTGGGTCCCGGGTGCCTGGCAGCAGCCGGAGCAAAGCAGCCCAGGTCCTTGGTACCGGAGGGAAACCGGTGCCAGCAGCCAGGGGAAGGAAGGCCTATTCTTGCATGAATCTTCATGCATCGGGCCTCTAGTATTGTAATAATTATGTATGGTGTCAGGTGGGTACTAGACTTATCTTTGGGATTACTTCATAAGTTATATACCTCTCTAACCAATACGCTGTACACCTGAAACTAATCTATATATACAAAAGCCTAAGTGACCGTTACGACCGAATGACTGGACGACCAGCCTGTAGCTATGACACACTGACCCAGACCTTGCTGCTGGGGGCCCGACAACCCTGAATCTGGTTCCCCCGCATTCCAGACCCAGACAGGAGGGAGGAGGAGCCCGATTCCTTATGGGATCAGCCATTGGTTAGCTTGCTGCTGGGGCCAACCTCCCGCGGTCCCTCCCTCTGGTCTGCTCCCCCTTGACTGGCCCTGATTAGGGGGGGCGGGCGGCCAGCCAACCTCCCGCAGTCCTTACCCCCGGCAGGCTGGCCCCCCTGATTGGCCCCAATTGCCGGCCTGGCTGAGGGACCCCACCCATGCACAAATTCGTGAACCAGGCCTCTAGTATTGAAAATTAACTGTAATTATAAAAAACAAACAAACAAAAAAAATAGGCTATCACCAGATACTGAATCTGCTGGCACCATGATCTTGGGCTTGGGCTTCCAGCCTCCAGAACTATGAGAAATAATTGCTTGTTGTTTATAAGCCAAAAAAGAAAAAGAAAAAATGAAGCTGTGATATGTGACAGAAGATGGATGGATCTTAAAAACATTATGCTAAGTGAAATAAGCCAGACACAAAGAGAGAAATACTGTATATGAGATACAGTAAGTCTTCACTTAACATCATCCCTAGGTTCTTGGAACTATGACAAAACAGCATATAACAAAACCAGTAGTTTCTGTGGCATCTCATCAACGTTATACTGAAACAGTACCGCATGAAGCAGCATTATTAAAGGACCTGCTGTACTTAAATTCAGAGATAGAAAGTAGATTAGAGGTTATCAGGGGCGAGGAAAAGGAGAGAATGAATCGGTTATTGCTTGGGGGTCGCGTAACTAGTTAGCATGCCAGAGTCTCGTTCGTTATCAGAATTAACCAGTCAAATCGCTCCACCAACTAAGGCACACGCTGAGCCAGTCAGTGTAGCGCGCATGCAGCCCCGGACATCTAAGGGCATCACAGACCTGTTATTGCTCAATCTCGGGTGGCTGAACGCCACTGGTCCCTCTAAGAAGTTGGGGGACGCTGACCGCTCGGGGGTCGGTTATTGCTTAATGTTACAAAGTTTCTGTATGGGGTGACGAAAATGTTTTGGAAATATAGTGATGATGGTTGCACAACACTTAATTTAATTAATGCCACTGGATTATACATTTATAAAGATGGCTAAAATAGCAAATTTTGACATATATTTTACTACTATTAAACATCCTATATAATAAAGAGCGAATATGTAAATTGGCTGTCACTCTGCCACAAAGATGGTGGCACCCACAGCGGAGGCAAGGGTTTTTCCGTAACACAAGATGGATGCACCCACAGTGGAGGAGGCAGAGTTCCCGTAAACAAGCCTTAACGAGCAGGGACCTGAGGCTGCGCGCCCCCCACCCCTGCCCCTGTGGGGCTTGACAGGGTACCTCAGGCCCTCCCCCCACCCTGGCGCCAGGCTGGGAGACCTCAGGCCTCGCCCCCCCACCTGGCAGGGCTTGAAGGGGGACCTGAGGCCACACCCCCAGCCCTGGCCCCAGGCCGGGGGACCTCAAGCTGCGCCCCCAGCCTGGTGGGGCTTGCCGGGGGACCTAAGGCCGCAACCCCAGCTCCGGTGCCAGGCTGGGGAACCTCAGGCCGCACCCTTGCCCCGGCACCGGGCCAGGGGACCTGGAGCCGCGCTCCCCCAGTGCTGGGCCGGGGGACCTCAGGCTGCACCCCCCACTCCAGTACCAGGCCGGGGCTCCTCAGGCTGCGTCCCTTGCCCGGTGGAGCTTGATGGGGGACCTCAAGGTGCGCCCACCCCAGTGCTGGGCTGGGGGACCTCAGGCTGCTCCCCTCGCCCTGGGCCAGGGGACCTCAGGCCATGCCCCCGCCCAGCGGGGCTTAATGGGGGACCTGAGGCTGTGCCCCCCTCCCGGCGCTGGACTGGGAGACATGAGTCTGTGCCCCCCACCCAGTGGGGCTTGACGGGGGATCTCAGGCAACACTCCCTCCCGGCGGGGCTTTCTGGGGGACCTCCAGGCGTGCCTTCCGCCCCGGCGCTGGGCCAGGGGATCTGAGGCTGCGCCCCTTGCCCGGTGGGGCCTGACAAGGGTGGGACTGGCCGGGTCTGGATCTAGCCCAATTGGGGGGCCGGCTGGGTCTGGGTCTCGTGCTATTTTGAGGCACATGTGGGTGGGTGGGGACTTGACTCTGGGTCCCGTGGTGCACCCCAGACTCTGACAGGAGGAAGATTTTCATATACATTTTACTTTTTTTTTTCTTTCATTTCTGACACTTCTATTATAGAGAAAGGGCAAACAGCAATATTAAACTATTTCCTCTAATCCCCTTTTAATGTGCACGAATTTTGTGCACCGGGCCACTAGTTACAATATAAAAAAACAGTGAATTGTATAGTGTGTCCTTTTCCAGTAGTTCAGAGCTTCTTGTTATTGCTTCTGTGAGCCCCTTCAGCCCCTCGTATATTCCTGCAGTTTTATGTTTCAGTAAGTATGACTTTTGTCTTAGGAAATTCTAAAATACAAATCTGGTTGCTCTTCATGTTCCTTAGAGAACAAAGAAAAACAGACAACAACTGCCCTATTATCAGAAAAATCAAACTCCATATCAGGGATATGGAATCTTAGATTAACAGGTTTCAATTTCTTTTAATATCATTTTCACAAATATGTGTACACACATGCACATTCTAGTTAGAGCATTCTGTTAACATCATTCTGCTACAGTACAAGTTTCTGTAACATAAATTAGCTCTTATAATTGTTAGGTGGAGAAATAATACTAATGCAGAAGTATTATTGGCCATAAATGTCCTTTTTCCAGCACGTTAATATTTTGAAGCTTTCAAAGGCAATCTTTCTTCCAAAGATGACATTTTAATAGTGTATAAAGATATTGAGAAAACAGCTGAAACAATTAAATACAAATCAAAACCATAATGAAATACCACATCACACCTGTTAGAATGGCTATTATATAAAAGACAAGAAATAATAAGAGTTGACAGTGATATGGAGAAAGGGAACCCTTGTGCATGTTGGTGGATTGTAAATTGGTGTAGTCTCTATGGAAAACAGTATGGCTTTGAGGGCATTTTTTAATGTCCTCAAAAAATTGGAAATAGAATGACATGATCCAGCAATTCCACTTCTGGGTATTTATATGAAGGAAATGAAAACAAAGTTAAAGAGATATCTGCCCCCCCATGTTCAACCCAGCATTATTCAAAATATCCAATACACAAAAACAACCTAAGTGTGCATCAGTGGATTAAAGAAAACATGGTGTGTGATTTCCAGCCATAAAAAAAGGTGGCAACCCTACCATCTGTGACAATAAGGATGGACATTGAGGGCATTTATGCTAAATAAAATAAGTTAGAGAAGGACAGATCTCACTTATATATGTGGAATCTTAAAACAAAACAAAAAACCAAAAGTTGGAACTCATAGATACAAGGAACAGATTGGTGGTTGCCAGATTTGAGGGGGTGGGTGGAAGAGGTCAAAAGGTACAAACTTTCAGTTACAAAATATGTCATGGGATTTAATGCATAGCCTGTGCATTATAGTATAACTATAGTTTTTAATACTGTATTGTTTATTTAAAAGTTGCTAAACAGTAACTCTTAAAAGTATCTCTGTACAAAAAAATTTGTAACTATGTATGGTGATGAATGTTATCCACTATATACATAATTGAATCATTTCATACACCTGAAACTAATATGTGTCAATTATACCTCAATAAAATTTAAAAAATCTTAAAATGTGGGATCATATGTTATGTTTGAAGTTCTGTTGGATCTAGATGTTTGATAAAAATTGCTTAGATTTATTGTGCTGTGAAAGAAAATATAGTGGATCATCCTGTAAATGATCCATAGATGCAGTGTAAAAAAAAGGCAGGGGTGGGGGATGGAACTGAAAATCCTGATGCAAAATTGCTTTTGTTTATTATAAGCAGAAGATTTAGAAGCTTGAAAAAAATCGTAATATTCCTATATGAAGCTGTCTGGTATAGCTTAAAGTGCATGTGAAATATCTCTGAGGCTATTTTCCCCATGTTTAACATTTGAATGTTGTCATTAGGTACATACATGCCTGGGGGCATGCAGGAGGCCATTGAAAGATGTTCAGCTTACATCGGATGTTTCCCTTTCTCCCTCTCCTTTTCCCTTTCTCTAAAAACCAATAAAAATACATTTTGAAAAAAGAAGAAAAGTATTTATTGATTCCCTGGCCCATGTGCCTCAGTTGCCTGAGCATCGTCCCATGTACCGAAAGGTTACTGGTTTGATTCACAGAAAGGGCACACACCCAGGTTACCGGTTCAGTCCCCAGTTGGGATTCATATGGGAGGCAACCAATTGATGTTTTTTGTTTTTTTTTCCTCTCCCCCTCCCCCCGTTCCTCTCTCTAAAATGTTCTTTTTTTTTTTTGTTTGTTTTAAAAAAGGAATATTTGTTGAATTATTGCTTTTTGCCCATCATTGTATTAGGCATGAGGTGAACTAAATAGGATTCTTGTTCTTACACAGTTTACACTTTAGAAAGGGAAACAGATATTAAAGGATAAATATTTACAATTATAAGTTCTCTGAAGGGAAACTATAGGGGTGGTGTGATAGCATGTAGTAGGGATTTAATTTAGCTTGGGTGATTTGGGAACATGTTCCTGAGAAATTGATATAGGAGTCTTGAAAAGTCAATGTTACAGGCATGAAAAGAGTGACAAAGAAGAGGAAAAAGTTTTTGAAGTAGAAAGAATAGCACACACAGAGACAGAAGGATCTTGGCGTGGTGCCATAAAGGAATAGAGAGAGGTGACAGAAATGTAATGAGAAAGTGGTCAGATTAGTATATGTAGAACTTATTCTAAGGGCAGTGGAAACCTATTTAAGAATTTTAAGTAAGGCAGTGATTGAAGAAATTAGTATATTAAGATTAATCTGGTTGCTATATGAAGAATGAGTTAGAAGGTGGCTTAGATTAGGTTGTGATGAAGTGATGGCCAAACGAGGGTAGACTTCATTTATGTTTTGCAGGCTACATTTACAGGACTCTGGGGGCTTTTAAATGTTGAAAGAGAATTGTCAAGGGTCACTCCCAGTTTTCTGGGAGGAACAAATTGGGATATACTAAGGCACCATTTACAGACAGAAGATTGAAAAAGGAGTTTTTGTTGTTTTTTGTTTTTTTTTTTAATAGGGAAGAAGTTGGGAGAAAGTATGCTTGTTTAGTTTTTTTTATTTTTTTATTTTTTTATTTTTATTTTTTTTAAATTACTTTATTGATTAAGGTATCACATATTTGTCATCAACCCCCTCCCCCCGTTCCCCTCCCAATCCCCCCCACACGCAAGCCCCCCTCCCCCTGTTGTCCGTGATCATTGGTTAGGCTCATATGCAAGCACACAAGTCCCTTGGTTGATCTATCTCCCTTGTCCCCACCCTCCCCTACTTTCCCTCTGAGGTCCGACAGTCTGATGGATGCTGTTCTTGTTCCTCAGTCTATGCTGTTCATCATTTCCCCTAGATGAGCGAGCTCATGTGATACTAGGAATACACTTATAGGGACTGAAAACGAGACAAGCAATAATGGTTATGCTGAGAGGCAAATGAATCAGTCTGTAGTGAGCCTCCCTCTGGGCCAACAGTTCTTTTGAGTCCCGGTTTCCATGTCGAGCAGTTGTTAATGTGTTCATAACAGCAATGATATTTCAGCTCTGGATGGTGGACAAACGGTGGTATTGCAGGTCCGACCCTCTCTGGTTTGGTCCTGGGCAATCTGCAGTGACGCATATCTGCTGACTGCTAGTATGGCAAGGCATCGTCAGCGTCTTCCATCTCTGGACTGTTTCTCTTCTGACTTCATGGCTGGAGCACTCCTGTCAATTCCTCTCTGTTGCAGGAATCCACATGTCTCGGAGTTGTTTTCTGGAAATATACAAACATATTCTCGACCAAAAGTTAATAAAGGAATATTTTCTATAAATTTGACTTGCGATCCTTTTTCATTTTTTTGCCCAAATGATTTTCCTTTGGCTTGTTTTGATACCATGTATGTTTTACCTGGGTGACTTGCTGTTAGCATTACAAATGAAAGTTAATTTTCTAAGGTAAAAATTTTCTAGATGTAATTTATTTGCAGGATATTTTTCCTTACATGATATTCTTCTACTATCCCCCCTTTTTAGGTTTAAATATTGGGAGGCTTTTGGAAATTTTATGCTGTAATCTTGATAGCTTTTAAATTTTACTTTTTTGCACTAAAATGTGACTGCTTTAGGTTCATTATATGTTACGCAATTTTACCATGAGATGAACTACCAATAAAAATTTTAGTTAACACTTTAGTAACAGCTTTTTTGTCCAGTACAATTGATTTTTCTAGAGTATTTGCTTATTTTGATTGGCCAATTTAAATAAGTCTGAAAACTTGACTACTATTTTACTGTCAAATTTAATACTCTAACAACCATCTTGTTTTACCCTGTAATTATTAGTGGAGAGGATTATTTGCCTTCTTGAGTAGGCCCTGAGCATTCCTGGTGCTAGGCTGGATTTAGATATCCTAGACCCCAGTTCCCCGGATCATGGGTGCAAGACATCTCCATCAATTCTTGTTGCAGTGAGAGGGCATCTGCTGTCGGCCAAGTCTCTGTTACCTGGGTCCCGATTTGAGCTGGGCATGTGAAGCTGAGTAGCCATGGGGGCAGGAGATCTCCTTCAGCAGGGGTGAGGGTTCAGGCCCCTGCAAACTTGGGGGGGGTGAAGGTCTGTGCCCCACCTCTGTTGACCCCCAAGTTCTCTCCTGATGGCCCCTGTGCGACTGTGCCTGTCTTAGGTTGTTCCTTCCCTGAGGAATCTTACCCGTCTCTGGCTAACCAGCCATCCTCCGGGGCCAAGCAGGGTGATGTGAGGTTTAGTTCTGTCTCCTTGGTCGCCTATGCCCCCATGGCCTCCGCGCCCAGCACCTGTCTTGGGATCCCCTCGCCTGCTGGCAGGGCCCCAGCACTGATCACATATCTTGTGGAACCCAGGTTTCTTCTCCAAGGAGGCCCAGTTCACCCCACTGGGCGAGAGACACATCCATGGTACCAGCCATCATGAGGTTTCACCCTTGGCATGAACAGAAGCTCAGGCAACAGCTGTGGACGATTGGATTGTGAGAAGCAGGTCCCTCTTGGCTAAAAGGGTGCTTGTTTAGTTTTGAGTATTTTATGTTCAAGATGCCTTTGAGAATACCCAAGTGAAAATGTTAAGTAGACAGTTGTATTTGTGGACTGCAGTTCAAAAAAGAGCTCTTGGTGGGATATGTATTTATTATTTTCAAGTCTCTGGAGTAAGAAAAGCTTAGGGCAAAAGGCTTGGAAGAAAAACACAGATTAAAAAGTAAATAAAGGGGCCAGAAATGAACTTGTGCAGGAGAAGGAAGCAACAAAGGACACAGGCATGATCAGTAGGGAAGGAGATAAAGGTAAAGTATAGTAGATAGAAAAAGAGTGTTTTAAAGAAGAGGTTGCAGTCAACTGTGTCATACTGCCGAGGTCACTAAAATAAGGATTAGAAAAGTGTTTATTTGATTTGGCAACATGGAAGTGAATTACTTTTAAAAGGTTATCTTTTACTACATAAGCCCCAAAAACTTTATGGCTTAAAAAACAACACTATTTAGCTCCCAGTTCTGCAGGTTAGCAATTTGAGTTTGGATTAGATGGGCAGTTCTGTTGATCTAGGTCACCCTTAGCTGATCTCACTCTTGCATCTTTAGGTAAACAAATGATTACCTGGTGGTTTGCTTATGGCTGGGATTACTGAGACCTTTCTCCATATTATCTCTCGTTTTCTAGTGGGATAACTTGTGGATTTGTGCACTTGCTAGGAACAGAGTTCCAAGAGCAACAAGTCAGTAAGCCCAAAGGCACAAGTACTTACTAAGTTTGCCAACAGCCCGTTGGCCAAAGCCAGGTGTAAGAGCATGTCAGATTCAAGGGTTGGACACATACTCATGGGAGGAGCAACAAAGTCAAATTGTAAGGGTGTAAATACAGGGAAGGGAAAATCTGTTATCATTTTTGAAGTCTACTATGATGATTATGGAAAAAGCATTATTACCAGTGATGGGCTGGGGATGTTAGAAACAAGGTTAGATTGGTATGAAAAGTGGGAACTATAGATGTGAAGGTAGAAAGTAGATTATGTTTTGAGAAGCTTGGCTGTGAAGGTAATTTGAGAGAGAAGACAGTAGCTGGGGGATGTTTATAGTCTAAGCAGGTGTGTTGTATTTTCTTTCCCTTACTGCTTGAATGCCTTTCTTCTACTCAAGAAGAGAGTATTATTGAATATTGAGAGAAAGGATCTAGTAGAAACTGGGGAAACGGGAGATGAAATGAACGTGTAGAGGATGGGATTTTATGCACCTGTGATGGGATTAGGTTTTGATGGGGTGAGAGAGTAACTCTGTTGTCTTCTTTTTCTCTTAGAAAATACTCCCATTAGCTTTTTAGTTCCCCCACAGATCTGGACCAGCCTTGTCCTCACTGTCTTCTCCTGCTCTTCCTTTCTCTTAATAGGAAGGAAGCAGGAACGGTTTCAAACATAGCAGGTGGGCAGTAGTAGATTCATGATGGTATTCTGGGAAGGTTCCTGTTTAACAGCTTCTATTTTCTCAATGTAGTAGAGGCATTCTGAGAATGGTGGGTTGTGCAAGAATGTGTGCTTGAGGTCTGATGTGAATAATGAAGTACATCATTTTCCCCCACTACTGAATGGGACATTGAGCTGACTACTTACTAGGGAAATACCAATCATTCAATAAATGAGAGATATTATCATTATTAATATGAAAAGTATTACCATAAAGGGATTCAACAAAACATTTTCTGTTTTGTTAGTTAGAAAGTGGTGTTAGTTGAGATGTTCCAGGGCCTAGGGTTCTTTTTCTTTTTAATAGTTTAACTCTACTTCCTTCTAGAACATTGATTGTCCTTCAGAAGAATGTAGACAAGAGAGTAAAACCATGTTTAACCTTTTATAAATAAATATTATCAACAATATGAACGGAATTGGTGAGCTTTCTAAAAAGATTTCCTTAAGCATTTAAAATTACTTTGTTTTACCAGAACACATAAGAATAACTGGGGTAACTTATATACACTTAATTTTCATTAATAAAGATTAAGTCAAGCTGAATGGTGGGTTAGTGGTGACATTGTATGTAGAAAAAGAGTAGCTTTTTGTTTGAATAGTTGGGGAATTTGTAAAGTGGCCTTAAGAAGAGAATAACATAATTTATTTTGTCGGTTTTTTTTTTCTTAGAAAATACTCCTATTAGCTTTTTAGCTGTCCCTGGCCAAGAATAAGACTAACTTCCTATTCTGTGTAATGATTGTGCAGTGGAAGGGTTCTCCTTATGGAGGGCACCATCTGCTGGTTATAAGAGGTACTGGTTGTGGGAAGACTGCCTTTTGCAGTTAACCAGACTTCACAAAACCTTGTTTTCCTTTTAATTAAACCTCAAACCTGGAGTACAGTCCAGGAGGGAAAACAGCTTTTAATAAACATGGTTAAGTTGGGATTGTAGTAGTGGTTTGATTTGGTTTCTGTGACTCTGAACTTCTTTTCACATACTAGATTTTTAAGAAAAGTCATCATTAAAATTACAGATCCCCTCTCTATATTTCTTCCCAGATCAATTTAAAAATATGATTATTGTTACTGCTATTGCCCTTGTTCTTTAATCCAGTCAGTGCTTTGTTCTTTTCTGTTCATTGAAAGGATCTTAAGTAGTTTTATTGCTGTCTCTTGTTTAGTATCTAATGATAGCTTGATTTTTTTTTTCTCTTTTCCAGGGGTATTAGTATGATTTAAAAAAATCAGTATGTACCCTTTAATTAATGACCATTTTATTTGAACTTACTCAAAGGTTTATAAGCTCTTTTTAAAAAAATAATATATTTTTATTGATTTCAGAGAGGAAGGTAGAGGGAGGGAGAGAGAGAAACATCAATGATGAGAGAGAATCATTGATTGGCTGCCTGCTGCACGCCCCCCACTGGGGATCGAGCCCGCCACCTGGGCATATGCCCTGACCGGGAATCTAACCAGTGACCTCTTGGTTCCTGGGTCGACGCTCAACCGCTGAGCTACACCCGGCTGGGCTGTATAAGCTCTTTAGTATTAGAATGTTTCCTTGTGTTTTACTTACTGTTTATGTGGACATAAAATTATAAATATTTATAACAATTTGCATACAATAATCCTTAAAATTAACTGCTTTCTGGAAGTATTTGTTTTAAATTACCTCTTAAAAGCAGGAAAACTCTAGATTATTCTGGTTTTACTATAAATTGCTGGTAAATAACATTTTTAAAATGGAGAAAGAAATTAATTGGCATGCTGTTATATAGTATATACAATATATAATATGAATTCCGACACAGGTCAGTTTTATATAGATTTTTTTTTTAAATTGTTTTTATTCCAGTATCTTTTTTTCACTGATTTTTAAATAACAGTTGAAGGCCCAATTGATTTCTTCTGTGCCTCCTTTCCTACTTGCATTGTTCTGTTTCTTCTCCCCTCCTTCCCATTTATTTCCTCTTACCTTGTAATTTTGTGTTCAGTCTTTTCTTTTCCATAGATTTTTTTTCTTAAAGATCACCTTTCCCAAGCCCTAAAGATTATTTGCTGAGGTCATATTGTATGTTTTAGTGACATGTATATCTGAAGTAATTAGCACTGTGTACCATCCCTCCATCTTCACACTTTTTGTTTGTTTTTTAAAAAACACTTCATTTTATTTTACTACCTTTCTTGACTCTTCTGTTTTCCTTTCTGATTTCCCCCACTCCCATATCAATATAGATATTTCCTCAAGGTTCACTCTACACATTTTCTTTCTTGATCTTGTTAAACCACAAACTTGACTTTTTCTAGAACCGCATCTCCAGTTACCTTTGAGATCAAACATAATTTTTTCCCAAGATTTAATGTCTCTCTCTAACTTTTCCCTATTTCTTTTATTTTTTTATTTTTTTTTATTGATTTTTTACAGAGAGGAAGGAAGAGGGATAGAGAGTTAGAAACATTGATCAGCTGCCTCCTGCACACCCCCTACTGGGGATGTGCCTGCAACCAAAGGTGCATGCCCTTGACCGGAATCGAACCTGGGACCCTTGAATCCGCAGGCCGACGCTCTATCCACTGAGCCAAACCGGTTAGGGCACTTTTCCCTATTTCTATTATAATGAGGGCAGAAGTTTTGTTTTGCTTATTGTTGTATGTCTAATGCCTAGCATAGTATATTGAACCAAGTAAAATCTCAATAAATATTTAAATAATTGACTTTCTAGGAACAAGAGCTTTGAATCTTGTAGTCATTTACTTCTCTTTTATAATCATTCATAAATAGTTGAATCACTTTTCTTGTTTTTCAGTCATTACTTGCAGTCAGTTACTCATTATTTCTTACCTGGAATTTGGTAGCAGTTTCCTAACTGATTTTACTGTACAATATTTGACTTTTCCTCTGTGTAGTCTGTACTACCTGTTGTAGCCACCATTTCTTAGTATAGTTCTGGTCATTCATGCATTCAGTATTTCTTGTGCACCTACTTTGTGCTAGGGCTTGTAATAGATGCTAGCGTAAAATGATATACTGTCCTTATCTTAAGGAGCTTACAGTGCAGTAGCAGCAAGAGATATAGAAATAAAAAGTTTATTAAGTATGACATGATGAAGGCTAATTACATTTTCAAAGTTTGCCTAGCTCTGCCTGGAGAAGTCAGGGGAGGTTGAAACACAGACTTGAGACTTTAAGGTACTAAGGTACATAGAATTTGCTTAGTAGACAAGGGCCAGTAAGTATGTCTTACTGTGTGTGAGGAAACAGCCTCTATACATTTACAGAGGTGTTTCAAACCTCTCTTTATAGTATCATTGCTTTAAAAACTGAAGGGCCAACTGAATGATCTGTTCCTTTGTTGGCTCCTATCTTTTCCTTTTTAGCTCCTTTTTACTTCCTTCCACCTTTTCCTTCGGGCATATTTCATACCAGAAACATTATGAACTTTCTTCTCTTAAGATTTATTCAAATTGTTTTCTCTGTCCTTTCTACCCTTTCACCCCCATTCATTTATAGAAGTGGGCTTTCTTTCAGTCTTATTTTTCTAAGCTTATGGCTATTTCTGTAAGGATAATTTTAGAATTTATTATGATTTAATTATTTAGGGGGATATCTGTTTCCTTTTGTACATTTTGAGATTCATCTTACTCATTTTGTCCTAAAGTTACTGTTAAAGAGTTCTGAAAGTATAATAGACATTTGATAAATTTTGAGTATATAAGTGAGTATATTTTACAAAGGCACATTGTCTACATTAATTAGCTGTAGTCTTTGGTCACAGTTGTGTATCTGTTGTTATGAGTGATGAGCAGCTTTTGCTTTTGTTGAGGCAAGGCAGAGAGACTTTCTTCCACTCCAGGTTCTGTGGAAAACTGGGAATCCTGTCATATTGATATTCCTTCTCCTGGGGTGGTTTGTCTCAGCTGTTGCTCCTATCTTCTTTGGTTAAAGGAACACAGCTATGATGTTGGTTCTTCCTAGACAATTCATGCTTTTTTAACCTGAGATCATGAAATTGTTCTCTGTTAACATATTCAAAAAGCTTTTACATTTTGCTTCTATATTTAGATCATTAATGTACCTGTAATTTATTTTGTGTATGATATGAGGTATGCCTACAGTGTCATTTTTGCCGATGTAGGTATAGAAGTGTCTCAGAATTTACAAGTTTTTTAAAATGAAAAAAAGTTTAAGCAATTTTATTGATGTTTAATTTACATACCATAAAATTAATAAAATTCACTCATTTCAAGGGTACAATTCAATGATTTTTAGTGAATTTCCTGAAATGTGCAACCATCACCATAATCCAGTTTTAGAACATTTTCATCAACCCTCATGCCAATTACAGCTAATCCCTTAATGAATTCTTTTTAGTTTTTCATCTTGAGATCTCTGCAGCATCCTGTACTGTTGGCCATTCCCTGTTTTGAAACTTGGTGTATGCCTTACTTTCTGACACAGCTTTTTCCAGGGTCCTCTACCTACCTCTTCAATTATTTTCAGATTCCTCTGCAAGCTCTTTTTTCTCTGTCGATTCCTTTTTCTTTTTCTTTTTTAAATGTATATATTTATTGATTTCAGAGAGGGAGAGAGAGAGATAGAAATATCAGTGATAAGAATCATCGATTGGCTACTTGCTGCACAAACCCAGTGGGGGTTGAGCCCATGACCTAGGCATGTACCCTGATCAGGAATCAACCGTGACCTCCTGGTTCATAGGTCGACACTCAACCACTGAGCCATGATGGTTGGGCTTTCCTCTGTCCATTTCTTAAAGATAGGTCTTCTCTCATCTCTTTCTTGTCCCACTGCTCTTCTGACTTTACAAATCTTCCTGAATGCTCTCATCTATGCCTCTGGTTTTATCTATCACTAAGTATTCCTAAATCTATCTCTAGCTCAGACATATCTCTGCAGATATAACTGCCTACTGGCCATTATTTATTTCCTCCCATCCCCATTTTTTTCAGCAAATGAGGAAAAGCACTTATTCCCAAAGGATGCCTGAAAAATCTATTCTTTTTTTTTTTTTTTACAGCTTTATTGAAGTATAACGTATAAAAAACCTTCATATATTTAATGTATGTAATTTGGTAGGTTTGGACAGATGCATGCGCAAGTGATACCATAACCACAATCAAGGTAATAAACATAGCCATTACTTGCAAGTTTCTTTGTATCCCTTTGCTTTTTTATTTTATAAGAACACTAAACAGGAGAGCTATCTTCTTAAAGTCTTAAAGGCACAACACCATATTATCTATAGGCACTATATTGTAGAGCAGATCTTTAGAACTTGTATAATTGTAACTTTATATCCATTGCATAACAAGTCCCCATTTTTTCCTTCTCCTATCCCTTGTCAACCACTATTCTATTTTCTGCCTCTATAAGTTAGACTAGTTTATATGCATCATATAAATGGAATTACTCAGTATTTATGACGGCTTTATTTCACTCAGCCTAATGTCTGCCAGGTCCATGCGTGTTATTGAAAATGGTAGGATTTTTTTCCCTTAGATTCTAAGGCTGAATAATAAAAATATTGTATTTTTATGCCACTTTCTGTTTATCCATTCATCTGTTGATGATCAGTTGGGCTATTTGATTCTATATCTTGGTTATTGTGAATAATGCTGCAATGAATGTGGGTGTGCAGTTATCTCTTCAGATTCTGATTTCATTCTTTTCGGTAAAATAGTGAGAATTGGGGTTGCTGAATCATATGGTAGATCTACTTTTAATTTTTTTCTTTTTCTTTTAGGAACCCCATACTGTTTTTCATAGTGGCTGCATCAATTGACATTCCAACCCAACAGTGTGAACAAGGGTTCCAATTTCTTCACATCCTCAGTAATACTTGTTATTATTATTATCTTTTAAAATAATGACCATGCTACCAGGTGTGAAGTGATACCTTATTGTGGCTTGAATGGCATTTCTTTTTTTCTTAATTTAATAAATCTTTATTGTTCAGATTATTACAATTGTTCTTCTTTTTTCCCCCATAGCTCCCCTCCACCCGGTTCCCACCCCACCCTCTGCCCTTACCCCCACCCCCCACTGTCCTCATCCATAGGTGTACGCTTTTTGTCCAGTCTCATCCCGCACCCCCACACCCCTTTCCCCCCGAGAATTTTCAGTCCACTCCCTTTCTGTGCCCCTGATTCTATTATATTCACCAGTTTATTCTGTTCATCAGATTTTTTTATTCACTTGATTTTTAGATTCACTTGTTGATAGATATGTATTTGTTGTTCATAATTTTTTTTTTTCTGTTGTTGTTCATAATTTTTATCTTTCTTTTTCTTCTTCCTCCTCCTCTTAAAGAATACCTTTCAGCATTTCATATAATACTGGTTTGGCAGTGATAAACTCCTTTAGCTTTTTCTTATCTGTGAAGCTCTTTATCTGCCCTTCAATTCTGAATGATAGCTTTGCTGGGTAGAGTAATCTTGGTTGTAGGTTCTTGCTATTCATCACTTTGAATATTTCTTGCCACTCCCTTCTGGCCTGCATAGTTTCTGTTGAGAAATCAGCTGACAGTTGTATGGGTGCTCCCTTGTAGGTAACTAACTGTTTTTCTCTTGCTGCTTTTAAGATTCTCTCTTTGTCTTTTGCTCTTGGCATTTTAATTATGATGTGTCTTGGTGTGGTCCTCTTTGGATTCCTTTTGTTTGGGGTTCTGTGCGCTTCCTGGACTTGTAATTCTATTTCTTTCACCAGGTGGGGGAAGTTTTTGGTCATTATTTCTTCAAATAGGTTTTCAGTATCTTGCTTTCTCTCTTCTGGCACCCCCATAATTCGGATGTTGCTACGCTTGAAGTTGTCCCAGCGGCTCCTTACACTGTCTTCATATTTTTGGATTCTTTTTCTTTTTGCTTTTTCGGTTGAGTGTTTTTTGCTTCTTTGTATTTCAAATCTTTGACTTGATTCTTGCGGTCCTCTAGTCTGCTGTTCGATCTCTGTATAATATTTTTTATTTCAGTCAGTGTATGCTTAATTTCTAGTTGGTCCTTTTTCATATCCTTGAGGGTCTCGCTAAATTTATCGGCCTTTTCTAGAAAATTCTTGAAAAACCTTATAACCGTGGTTTTGAACTTCATATCCAGTAGTTAGCTTTCTTCCATTTCTGTCCTTTTGTGACCTGTTTCTTTGTCTCCGCATTTTGGCTGCTTCCCTGAGTTGATAGAGTGGCTTTGTGTGCTAGGTGTCCTACAGGGCCCAGTGGCTCAGCCTCCCCAGTTATCTGAGGTGGACACTCTTGGTGCACCCCTTTGTGGGCTGTGTGCACAGTCTTGTTGTAGTTAAGCCTTGATTGTTGTTGGTATAACTGGGAGGAATTGACCTCAAGGCCAATTGGCTGTGAGGATCAGCTGTATCTACGCTGGGAGAACTTCTGTGCTGGAGACACCCTTATGAGACAAGACTTGCAAAACCCTCTGTGCTCAGCTTGGATGGGGCAAAGTCTCGGGGCGGAGCAGACAGCATTGGTTTCCCATCAGCCCTGCCCTAATAGGCCCCTGTGTCTCAGTGTCCCGTGGTAATTGCTGCAAGCACCTCTGAGAGAAAGCCACCCTCGAGTTCCGCCCGCTGCCAGACAGTCCAGTTTCTCCCCGAATAAGTCTGGGTCCCCAGAGTCTCGCCTGGAACTGGAGTTCAGTGCATTCGGGAGCTTTTGTCTCCGCTTGAGAAAGCCAGCCATGTACTCAGCCGCCCGCCCTCTCCACGCGCACGCCTCGGTACCTCTGCCCTCCTCAGTTCCTCTGAGTCTCAGCATGCTTTTCTCCCTCCTGACAGTCTAGCCTCACCACGCATGAGTCTGGGTCCCCAGAGTCTCGCCCGGAACTGGAGTTCAGCACAGTCGGAAGCTTTTGTCTCCCTCCAGCTTGAGAAAGCCAGCTGCGCACTCAGCCGCTAGTCCTCTCTGCGCGCGCGTCTCAGTACCTCAGCTCCTCTGAGTCTCAGTGTGCTTTTCTCTTTCCTTCTAGTTGTAGAATTTCCACTCAGCCAGCCTTCCTGTGGTTCTGGATGATGTCCGTTTTGTCTTTTAGTTGTAGTTTTGAAATTGTTGTGCGAGGCAGCAGTTTTGGTGTTTACCTATGCTGCCATCTTGGTTTCTCCCCCTGACTGGCATTTCTCACTGATGAAAAATGGAAAGCTTTTCCTGTTTGCAGATGACATGATGTTACATATAGAAACCCCTAAAGACCCTGAAAAAAACACACCCTAAAAACAACTCTTAGAACTAATAAATATAGTAAAGTTGCAGGATATAAAATCAACATGTAAAAAATCAGTTATGTTTCTAAATACCAACAGTGAACTGCCAGAAAAGGAAATTAATGAAACAGTCCCTTCACAAAAGCATCAAAAAGAAAAAATAATTTAGGATGAAACTTGACCAAGGAGATTAAAGACTTGTATAGTGAAAACTACAATACATTGAAGAATTAAAAGAATACACAAATAAAAAGACATCTAGAATTCAATGGATTGGAATACATATATTTTTAAAATTATATATTTTTTATTTAATTTATTCGGGTGACATTGGTCAACATGAGCACATAGGTTTCAAATGTGGGTTTCTATGTTACAAAATCTGTATATTGCACCGTGTGCCCACTACCTAAAGTCAAATCTCCTGTCACCATATATTAGGATCCCCTTCTCCCTCCTTCCGTATCCTCTGGCAACCACCACAGTGCTGTATGTGTTCATGATTTTCAGTTTTATATACCACATATGAATGATATCATCATATGGTTCTTAGCTTTTTCTGACTGACTTATTTCACTTAACAATATTATCAAGGTCCGTTGATGTTGTTGCAAATGGCAGTATTTCATCCTTTCTTATGGCTGAGTAGTATTCCATTTGGTATAAGTACCACAACTTCTTTATCCAGTCCTCTATGGTAAGACACTTGGGTTGTTTCCATGCCCTGGCCACTGTGAACAATGTTGCAATGAACATAGGGGTGCATATATCTTTGCAAATACATGAGCTTGAGTTTTTTCGGGTATATACCCAGGAGAGGGATTGTGGGGTCGTCTGGTAGCTCAATTGTTACTTTTTTTGAGAGATCGCCAGGCTGCTTTCCATAGTGGTTGTACTAGCCTACATTCCCACCAGCAGTAAATTAAGGTTCCCTTTTTTTCCACAACCTCTCTCAATACTTGTTATAGCTTGTCTTGTTGATAATGGCCACTCTTAACAGGTGTGAGGTGGTATCTCATTGTAGTTTTGATTTGCATTTCCTTAATTGCCAGTGAGGTTGAACATCTTCTCATATATCTGTTGGCTGTTCCTATGTCTCCTTGAGAGAAGTGTATTTTCAGGTTCTCTGCCCACTTTTTGACTGGGTTGTTTGCTTTGTGTTGAGTTTTATGAGTTCTTTATATAGAGTATTTTGGAAATTAAACCTTTGTTGGAGCTACTGTTTGCAAATATCTGTCTGGTTTGCTGCTCTTTGTTTTGCTGTCAGTTTCTTTTGCTGTGCAGAAGCTTTTTATATAAGTTTATATAAGTTTGATATAGTCCCATTCATTTATTTTTGCCTTTACTTCCTTTGCTTTTGGGGTCAATTTCATAAAATGTTCTCTATGACCAAGATCCATAAGTTTGGAACCTATATTTTCTTCTATGTAACTTATTGTTTTGGGTCTTATGATCCACTTTGAATTAACTTTTGTACATGAGGACAAACTGTCATCCAGTTTCATTCGTTTGCATGTAGCTTTTCAGTTTTCCCAGCACCGTTTAATGAAGAGAACGTCTTTACACCACTGTGTTTCTGGCTCCTTTGTAAAAAATTATCTGTCCATATACATATGATTTTATTGCTGGGCTCTGTAGTCTGTTGCATTGATCTTGTGTCTGTTTCTCTGCTAATACCATGCTGTTTTGATTATTGTAGCTCTATAGTATAATCTGAAGTCAGATAGTGTGATACCTCCAGCTTTGTTCATTTTTCTCAGGATTTTGCTTTGGCCGTTCACGGTTTTTTGTAGATCCATACAAATCTGATGATTTCTCATTCTATTTCTTTAAAAAATGACATTGGAATTTTGATGGGGATTGCATAAAATCTATATATTGCTTTGAATAATATGTCCATTTTAACTATGTTGATTCTTCCAGTCCGTGAACACGGTGATATTTTTCCATTTTGTTGTATCTCTTTTAGTCTCTTTTAATAATGCTTTAGAATTTTCAGTGTATAGGTCTTTCACATTCTTTGTTAATTAAGTTTATTACTAGGTATTCTTTTGGTTATAGTTGCAAAAGGAATTGTTCTTGTTTCATTTCTTTTTTCTGAAGTTTTGTTTGTTTTGAAGGCAATGGACTTTTGCACATTGATTTTGTATCCTGTAACTTGACTGTATTTGTTTATTGTTTCTAATAGTTTTACGGTGGAGTCTTTAGGGTTTTCTATATACAAAATCATGTCGTCTGCAAAAAGTGACAGTTTGACTTCTTCCTTTCCTATTTGGATGCCTTTTATTTCTTTCTCTTTCCTTATTGGTCTGGCTGGGACTTACAGCACTGTGTTGAATGAGAGTGGGGAAAGTGGCCATCCTTGTCTTGTTCCTGATCTTACAGAAAAAGGTTTCAATTTTTTACCGTGGAGTGTATGATATTAGCTGAGGATTTATGATAGTTGGCCTTTATTATGTTGAGGTACTTTCCTTCTATTCCTATTTTGTTGAGTGTTTTCCTCATAAATGGACGTTGTATCTTATCAAGTGCTTTTTCTACATTGTTGATAAGATCACATGATTTTTATCCTGTCTTTTGTTAATGTGGTGTATTACATTGATTGATTTGCTTATGTTAAACCAGTGATGGCGAACCTATGACACGCGTGTCAGCACTGACACGCGTAGCCATTTCTGATGACACGCGGCCGCATGCCAAGGATGAAACATTTGCTGCTCCTGAGGATGAAACATTTGTGACTAGAGTCTTGGAGTTAGTTTTTTCCTCAAAGTGACACACTACCCGAGTTATGCTCAGTTTTTTGGCGAAGTTTGCACACCAAGCTCAAAAGGTTGCCCATCATTGTGTTAAACCATCCTTGTGTCTCTGGAATGAACCCCACTTGGTAGTGATGTATTTTTTTTTTTTTAAGCATTGTTGTATTCCATTTACTATTTTGTTTAGGATTTTTGCATTTGTATTCATCAGAAATATTAGTCTCTAGTTTTCTTTTTGTGTGTTTTATCTTTGCCAGGTTTTAGTATTGGAGTTATATTGGCCTCATGGAATGTGTTAGGAAGTATTGCTTCTTCAATTTTTTGGAAAAGTTTGAGAAGGATAGGTTTATGTTTTCCTTGATCATTTGGTAGAATTCATTGGTGAAGCCACTGGCCCTGGACTTTCGTTTTTTTTTTGTAAGGTTTTTGATGGTGGTTTCATGTCTTCACTGTTGATTGGTCTATTTAAATTTTCCAATTCTTCATAATTTAGTCTAGGAAGGTTATATATTTCTAGGAACTTATCCATTTCTTCTTGCTTCTTGAATATAGTCTTTCCTAATATTCTAGTATGATCCTTTTTATATCTGTGATGTCTGTGATGACTTCTCTTTCACTTTTGATTTTATTTAGATTTATTTATTTTTTTCCTTAGTGAGTCTAGCCAGTCTTCTCAATTTTATTAATCTTTCCAAAGAACCAGTTCTTTGTTTTAGTATTTTTATGTATAACTTTTTGTTCTCTATTTCATTCAATTCTGCTGTAATTTTTATTATTCCCTTTTTTTCTGCTGACTTCTGGTTGCTTTTGTTATTTTTCTGGTTCTTTAAAATGTGATATTAGGTTATTTTCATGGGATTTCTCTTGTTTCTTGAGATAGGCCTGTAATGAGAAAAACTTCCCTCTTATTACTGCTTTCACTGCATCATAGAAGTTTTGATAAATTGTTTTGTCATTTTCATTTGTCTCTATATATGTTTTGATCTCATCTTTGACCCATTTTTTGTTAGCATGTTCTTTAGTCTTCACATATTTGTGGGTTTCTTTACATTTTACAGTTGATTTTGAATTTCAAGGCATCGTGGACAGAGAATATGTTTGGTATAATTCCAATCTTCTTGAATTTGTTGATGCTAGTTTTGTGACCCAACATATGGTCTATCCTTGAGATGTTCCATGTGCACTTGAGAAGAATGTATAATCTGATATTCTTGGATGAAGGTTCTATAAATGTCAATTATGTCTATTTGGTCGAGTGTTTCCTTTAAGGTCAATATTTCTTTTATATATCCTATATAATAAAAAGCTAATATGCAAATTGTCCCCTCGACCGGGAGTTTGACCAGGGGGCGGGGCCAGCCGGCCAACTGCCTGCAGCCCCTCTCCCCCAGCTAGCCCCACTCCCAATCGGCCTCCCTCCCCCCACCCAATCAGGGACGGGGCTGGCTGGCCAACCTCCTGCGTCCCCTCCCTTAGGCCAGCCCGGCCCGATTGGTCTCAATCAGGGCAGGCCAGCCTGACCCCACCGTACACGAATTCGTACAGGCCTTTAGTGTGTGTGTGTGTGTGTGTGTGTGTGTGTGTGTGTGTGTGTGTATTATTGATTTCATAGAGGAAGGGAGAGGGAGATAGAAGCATCAGTGTGAAAGAGAATCATTGATTGATAGACTGCCTCCTACATATCACTTTCTGGGGATTGAGCTGGCAACCAGGGCATGTGCCCTGACTGAGAATCGAACTGTGACCTCCTAGTTTATAGGCTGACGCTCAACCATTGAACCACATACGCTGGGCAAGGGTAATATTTCATTATTGATTTTCTGTTTGTTTGGTCTAGAGCTGTCAATGGAGTATTAATGGCCCCAACTATTACTGCCTTTTGATCAGTTTCTCCCCTTAGTTCTATGAATAGTTGTTTTATATATTTTGGTGCTCCCTAATATATATTAGATGTGTTATGTTTTCTTGATGTAGTGTACCTTTTATAATTTTAAAGTGTCTATCTCTTTCTCTTGTTTTCTTTGTTTTGAAATCTATTTTGTTGATGTAAGTATGGCCACACCTGCTTTTTTGTGGATGTTATGTTTTGTTGCCACAAGTATCCCTGTTTATGCTGTAATTTTTTGGTGTTCTTACACTTAGTGTTGTGACCTTATAGTCTTTGTTTCAAGTAGAATAATTCCCTGAGTATTTTCTGCAGTGCAGGTTTTCTGGTGATAAAATCCCTCAACTTCTGTATGTCTGGGAACATCTTCATTTTTTAAATTTTTTTTTTCATATTTAGAGGATAAATTTGCTGGATATATTATTTGTGGCTGGTAATTTCTCTCTTTCAGATATTTGCATATTTGGTTCCACTCTCTTCTGGCTTGTAGAATTTCTGCTAAGAAGTCAGATGAAATTCTGATGGGTTTTCTTGTTTAGGTTACTTCTTTCTTTTCTCTGGCAGCTTTGAGAATTTTTCTTTGTCATTAATTTTTAACAGCTTCAATACCTAGTGACTTGGAGAGGGCCTCTTTGGATTGAGGCAACTAGGTGTTCTGTATGCTTTTTGGATTCAAGGATCTAGTTCTTTCCATAGGTTTGGAATGGTCTCATCCACTATTTGTTTGAACAGATTCTCTGTTCCCTGCTCTCTTCCTTCTGTGAATGCCTGTAATTCTAATATTGCTTTTTCTGATGTAGTCAGATAGTTCTGATAGAGCTCTTTCATTTTTCTCTATGTTCAGTTCTCTCTCTTATTCCTTCTGTGCCATTTCTAGATTCCTTTCTTTGGTATCAGTAAATCTTTCCTCCATCTGTTTGACTCTGTTTTCTTTGCTCATTAGTTCACTCTTAATCTCCTTAATTGCATCCTTCATTTCTGAATGGTTCTTTTTTAAAGTTTCAATCCGTTTAGTAAAGTATTCAATTGGTACATTGATTTGTTTTCTGAGTGCATTTAATTGCCCGTCTGTATTTTTTCACAATGCATTATTTTCAGAACTACAATATTGAAATCTGTGTCATTTATATCACGTATTTCCATGTGTTTCAGCTTCCTTTCTGGGGATTTTTCATTTTTTCCTGATCACCCTCATTACTGACATTATTCATGATATTTGCTGATCTCATTTGCCTAGGCATTTATATCTGTCTATATGTGGCAGATAGCTTCCTCCGGAGATGTCTTTCTATTTTCCAGTAGGTGGCGCTGAATGGCAAGATTTTTTATTTCTTTGATCTTCCAGTTTTGACCTCCATAGCTTCCATAAGACAGCACAACTGAACTATTTGGTGGGGTTTTGTTTGCCCTCAGTGTAATGGTGACCCCAGACCCCCGTGGGTTCCCACCACTATCACCCCCCACTTGGGAATCGGTCACCGAGGAAACAGCGATTCTACTGCAGTCGCTCTTGGTTTACATATAATATGCTCCTTGACATAACAACAAGGGCAATGGGAAGTGAGTTTAAGGGTGGCAGGGCTCTGTGGGTTAATTTTTTTGTCTGAAACATCACTGACCAACATTATATGGATAGCCACCAGGTAGAATCCCGTGCTTTGTCAGGAGTCTGCTGATTCAGTTACTTTTCACTCTGCTTGCACTGCTTGACTCTCCCCCACAGCTCTCTGTTCATCCTGGTTGAAGAAAGTGCCTAATACCCAGACCCTGGTTTCCTCGCCTCTCCTGGATACAGGGCTACATCTGTGGGCCATCTGCACTTTCATTCCTACTTGTCTCCCTGTTTATTCCCGGTTGCCCACCTTTAGATGTTTCAGTGTCCTGCCTCTCAAGTGTGCCTCTATTGAGCAGGAAATTCTTTGTTGAATTTTAGTTGGTTAACTTGTAATTTCTGGGGGAGAGGCCAATGGGATCTCTCACTACACAATTTGTCTGACATCGGTTGGAATACTTATTATTGTTAAAATAATTCAATGATACTTATAACTTTTATTTTGTTCTCCCTGGTCTGTTCTTACTGATGTGTCCTGTCACTGTCTTTATATATTAACTTCCACATTCTATGGATCTGTTTTTAGGATCTATACATATAAAAGCCTAAGTGACCGAATGACCGGTCAAATGCTCAACGCAGGAGTTGCCCCCTGGTGGTCAGTGCACTCTCACAGCGGGAGTGCCGCTCAGCTGACTGACCCATCCCAGCGGCCCACCAGCATGGCGGCAGCCATTGACTCCCTCAGTAGTCCTGCAGGTCCAATCTCCAGAGAACAGGCCAGGCATTGATGGACTGGTGCTGCCGGTACGATCCCAACAGCGCCACCGGCCTCCAGGAAGTTGGCCTCGGCACTGCGGCCACTTCCCCTCCCTCGACACTTCGCATGGAAGAAATGATATAAAAGCAGCTTCCAGGTAGCTCCTGACAACCGCATCCCGGTCCCTCCCACCCGCCTTGGGACGGGCGCCAGACGCAGGGCTCATGGCTGGTGAGCACCGCTGTGGTGGCATGAGCCTCTCTGATCAGGACGGACTGAGTGGGTGCAAGCCCACGGCAGGCACAGCGGGGCTGGGATGAGTGGGAATGGCAGGCAGGAGCAGCAGGCGGCATTGGAATGCCGTTTTCGGCCCAATCCCCACAGGCCACGCCAAGGTACCCCACCCATGCACGAATTCGTGCACCGGGCCTCTAGTGTTTAATAATTTTCCATTCTGTCTTTTCTGTGCCAATCCCTCACAATCTAAATTACTTTAGGTTTATAGTGGGTTTTACTATCTGGTAGAACACATTCATTCATTATGTTTTTTGTTGTTTTTTTGAGTTTCTTTCTGGGCCAACAGTTCTTTTGAGACCCAATTTCAATGTCAAACAGTTGCTTATGTGTGTACATGTCAGCAAAGACATTTCAGTTCTGGATGGTGGACAAATGGTGGTAATGCTGGTCTGACCCTCTCTGGTTTGGACCTGGGCAACCTGCAGTGACGCACAGCTGCTAACTGCTAGTATGGCAAGGCGACATCGGCGTCTTCCATCTCTAGACTGTCACTATTTTTTTTTTTAAAGTATATTGCTGTTCTTGGCCTTTTGCATACACCTTTAATTTAAAAAAATGTAAACCTGAGCTTTATTGGGATTGTATAGATTACTTAGTGTGGGAAGATTTGCTGACTTTACAGTATTTGAGATTTCTACATATTCATGAACATGATATGTCTTCATTTATTTAGATTTTATTTCTTATTTCTGTCAATAAAACTATAATTTTCTCTGTAAAAGTACATCTTTTGTTAGATTAATTTCTGGGTAGTTTATGCTTTTCAATGTAAACTATTTAAAAACTTTTGCTTACTATTCATCCTATATAATAAAAGACTAATATGTTAAGTGTTTGTTTGTCCGGTCATTTGTTCAACCAGTCTAAGTGTAATAAGCTAATGATATGCTAAGGCTCAACCACTTGCTATGACGTGCACTGACCACCAGGGGGCAGATGGTCAACCAGTCGCTATGATGTGCACTGACCACCAGGGAGCAGATGCTCCAACCAGGTTAGCTTGCTGCTGGGGTCTGGCTGATCGGGACTGAGCAAGACGGGCAGGACATGCCCTGGAGTCCTCTTGCGGCCGCTCCCCAGCTGGCCAACCTCCCATGTCTCTCCCTGGCCCCAATCGTGCATCAGTGGGGTCCCTCGGCCTGGCCTGCGCCCTCTCGCACTCTGGGACCCCTCGGGATGTCAGCCAGTTTTGGCCTGGTCCTGCTCAACGCCGGAGCTGACCCCAGGTGGTAAGTGTCCTTTCACAGGGGGAACGCCGCTCAACCAGAAGCCAGGCTCACGGCTGGTGAGCGCAGTGACGGTGGCGGGAGCCTCTCCTGTGTCTGCGGCAGTGCTAAGGATGCCGGAGCACGGGCCTAAGCCATCAGTCGGACATCCCCTAAGGGCTCCCGGACTGTGAGAGGGCACAGGCCAGGCTAAGAAACCCCTCCCCCTCCCCAAGTGCACAAATTTCATGCAGCGGGCCTCTAGTATGAATATAATTGATTTGCTTTTTAAAGTTCTTTGTTTGGGAAGTAATTATAGACTTAATTGCACAAATAGTACATAGAGTCCTGTGAATTCTTCACTATCTTCTGTCAATGATGACATCTTCTGTAACTGTAGTACAATATTAAGTCAGAAAATTGACACTGGCATGATATTGTTAATTAAATTACAGACCTCATTCAGTTTTCTTGTTTTTGTATGAAAGTTCCTCTGTGTGTGAGTGGTGCTTAGGTGTCCTGTGTATAGATTCATGTCACCATCACCACCACAATCAAGATGCAGAATTATAAAAGGAACTCTCTCATGCTCCTTCTTACTTTCACCCAGCCCCCCTGGCAACCACTGATCTGTTCTCCATGTCTATAGTTTTGTCTGTTTAAGAATGTTAAATAAATTGATCCATATAGTATTTAACCTTTTGAGATCGGCTCTTCCAGAAGGTATGACCATAAGTTATTACTTATATTAGTAAATCAGTTCTTTTTATTGCTAAGTAATATTTTATTGTATGGATATGGATTTGTTTAATTATTTACATACTAGAGGCCCGGTGCACAAAAGTTCATGCACGGGGAGGGGATTCCCTCAGCCCGACCTGCGCCCTTTCCAATCCCAGACCCCTCGGGGATGTCTGATTGCCTCTCGCAATCCGGGACCGCTGGCTCCTAACTGCTCACCTGCCTGCCTGCCTGATCGCCCCTAACTGCTTCTCTGCTAGCCTGATCGCCCCTAACCGCCTCTGCCTTGTCCCACACCCAGGACCCAGGATTCCCTCCTTCAGCTGGTCGCAGGCACCCAAGAACTGGGCTTCCCTCTCTCTGGCCGGCTGCAAGCATCTAGGACCTGGGCTGGCTTCGCCTGGGCTGGCCACAGCTGCAGGAGACCATGGGTGGGTGGCTTCGCCCGGGCTGCAGCTGCAGGCGCCCGGGACTGCGGGGTAGGTGGCTTATCCCTCGACTGGGCCGCAGGCACAGGCACAGCCGCTGGTGCCTAGGACCGTGGGGCGGGCAGCTTGTCCCTCTCCTAGGCCACAGATGCAGCCACCGGCGCCCGGGACTGCGGGGACCGCGGGGCAGGTGGCTTGTCCTTCTCCCAGGTTGCAGCCCAGCCGCTAGTGCCCGGAACCGTGGGGCTGGTGGCTTGTCCCTCTCTTAAGCCGCAGCTCTAGCGGTTGGCACCTGGGACCGTGGGGCATGCGGCTTGTCCTTCTCCTGGGCCGGGCCGCAGGCGCAGGTGCAGCCGCTGGCGCTGGGACCGTGGGGCATGCAGCTTGTCCCTTTCCCAGGCCACAGGTGCAGGCACAGCCCCTGGCGCCCAAGACCGCAGGGTGGGCAGCTTGTCCCTCTCCCACAACCTGGCTGGTCCGCATTCCTCTCTCCCCAGTTTTGAGTGTCTGAACCATTATGGCATGAGGGCGTGACAGCATGACGGCGTGATGACCATTTGCATATTAATTCCTTATTATATAGGATTGAAGGGTATTTGGATTGCTTCCAGTTTGGGGAGTATATGAATAAAGCTGCTATAAACATTTTTGTACATATTTTTATCAACACAAGCTTTTATTTTTGTGTGATAAATGTCCAGGAGTGCAATTTCTGGCTTGTTTGGAAATGCATGTTTATTTTACGAGAAACTGCAACACTATTTTCACCTATGGCTGTATGTACCAGCACTGTGTGTGATGGATTCATTTTCTTTGCATTCTTGTCTACATTTTATGTTATCACTATTTTTTACTTTAGCCATCCTAATAGTATATAATGATATCTCATTGTGGATTAAATTTATATTTCCTTAACACTTAATCACATGAACATCTTTTTATCTGATTACTAGCCATCTGTATATCCACCTTAACCTTTTGCACTCGGATGTCGAGTGTGACTCGACACGGTTAGCATCGGTAGCAGCTTGAGAGAAAAGCAAGCGAGTGCCAAGGGTTAAGTGTTGTCTGTTCATGTGTTTTGCCCATTTTGTAATTGGATTGTTTTTTCTTATAGTGTCATTTTGAGAGTTCTTTATATATGCTAGGTGAAAGTCTTTTGTCAAATATATATTTGCAAATATTTTCTCCAAATCTGGTTCCATTTATTTAACATTCTCAAAAAGACAAATCTGTTGCTTATCTTTAGATTATTGTAACAGTTTTTTTTCATAGCAATCAGTTTTAACTTTTGAAGTCAATTTATCAGGTTTTCATTTTTACTTTTTATATTTAAATATATCGTCTATTTTTATTTAATTTTTATTATCCTCACTCAAGGATATATTGAGAGGGAGAGAGAGAGAGAGAGAGAGAGAGAGAGAGAGAGAGAGAGAGAGAGAGGTGTGTCTCTCATAGTGCCCTTGACTGGGGATCAAACCCCAACCTTGGTGTGTGCTGTTACCCGAATTTGAACCCACAACCTTTTGCTATACGGGATTATGCTCCAACCAACCAAGCCATTGGCCAGGGCTATTTTAAATTAATTTTTGTATGAAGTATGAGATATTTAGGTTAAGGGTTTTTTGTGTGTGTCTGTGTGTATGTATATCCAGTTGCTCCAGCAGCACTATATATAGAAAATACTATTATTACTCCATTTATTTGCTTCTGCACCTTTGTAAAAAATCAGTTCGACATACTTGTGGATCTCTTTCAGGGTTGTTTATTCGATGCCCTTGATCTACGTGTCTGTTTCTCTACCAATATCATATTGTCTTGTTTATTGTACCTATATAGAAAGTTTAAAAGTTGTGTAGAAAGATTTCCTCCCACATCAATTCTTTTAAAAAATAATTTCATTTATTCTAGTTCCTTTACCTTTCTGTATAAATTTTAGAATAAGCTTGTCTTTGTCAATAAGAAAAGTCTTGCTGTGATGTTATTAGAATCCCTAAACCTATAGATCAGTTTGGGGGAGAATTGACATCTTTACATAAGGTCAGCCTTCCAATTCATGAACATGGTATATGGCTCCATTTATTTAGATCTTCTGTTGTTTCTTTTATTAGTATTTTGTAATTTTTAGTATACCAATCCTTTGTATGTTTTGTTAGGTTTATACTGAAGTATTTCATTAAATGGGGATAGGGAGGTGACTGAGAATAGTGTTGTGCTTTTAACTTAGGTTTCCATTTGTTCCTTGCTATCTATGGAACTGCAATTGATTTTGTGTGTTGACCTTTACAACCTGCAACCTTGTTGAACTAGTTTGTGTGTTTTTTTTTCTTTTTATAGATTTCCTTAAAACTTTTATGTAGGCCATCTTGTCATATGGAAGTAGTTTTATTTCTTCCTTTGGAATTTGTATGCTATTTATTTTTTCTGATCTTATTGCACTGGCTAGGGCCTCCTGTATTATTTTGAATAAGAGTGGTGAGAGCAGATATCCTTGTATTGTTTTTTATTTTTGATCTTGAGAGGAATTCAGTCTTTCATCAATAAGTAGCTGTAGGTAATTGATATTTGCATATTGATTGTTCTATGCTACAAACTTTAAATTCAGTCTTATGAGTTCTAACATGTTACTTGTAAATCCCTTTGGTGTTTCTACGTACATCTATATATATATAAAAGACTTATATGCTCAGTGTCTCTCTGATCATCTGACTGGTCACTATGACGTGCACTGACCACGAGGGGGCAGACGCTTAATGCAGAATCTACCGTGACCCACACAGGCCATTTACAAAGAAACGGCACCGTGGACCTGGTACCAAGAAAGCAGCAATCGGCTTCCCCCAAGTGGGACACAGGCCCCACCACCACCCCGGAGTGACAGCCCACCAAATCGCAGCCAATGCTGCCAAGACCCCATGGAGCAAAATTCGGCCCACAGCCTAGTCCAGCCCGGAAACGGTGGCTGTGGGCGCTGGGTAATGACATCACATAGCAACGCATGGCTTTCTCTCCCTAGCAACCAGCCTCCTTGCAGTTTCTTCAGCCCAGGAACACGACTTGCTTTATAGCCAGGTGCAAACATTTTACACTTTAGCCAAATGTCTGTGAAGTGTTTTCCCATGCCTCATCTCATTTGATCCTCACAGAAGTCCTGGAGTAGGTAGATAGGAGACTTGGTAGAATCCTATTTTCTTTTCATTAGCCGGAAAAACGGAGATTTAGAAAGTTTAGAAACTTGACCCAACTGAAAAGAAGTAAGAAATGGTGGAACTTGAAAATGACTTCAGGTTTTCTCACTGAGCAGAATATAGTCAAACACTGCTGCAGTTAAATATTTTACCCTTTGTTCTCCCTGCATGATCTACAATAATAATCTGCTTCGTGTTGATATTTACTGCTGTGTTGCTGACAATTACTTGAAAGAGAAGTTGGGGTGCTTCACTGGGCTGGAAAAGTTTAGCTAAATCAGAAAGCAGGTCTAATTAAGCAAGTTTATTTTATATATATTAAAGGCTAAGTTGACTCGTGCATGCGTGATACATATAAAGCTCTCACTGATGCCAGTCGCACACGTGTGTTTCGATCTGTCATTGTCGATCGTGAGTTTGGTTGACACTTCTATTATAGAGAAAGGATGAGTGGCGATATTACAGTATTTCTTCTAATTAATTTCCTTTCAATGAGCATCAATCCATGCACTGGGCCACTAGTAATTATATAATCTCAAATAGAATGTGTTGTTCCTTTTTATCATTACACTCTACTTTTTCTTACTTTGTTGACTAGCATCTCCATTACAGTGTTAAATAGATGATAGAAGGTATGCTTGTGTGGAGGTCTTGATCACAAGTAAAAAGCTTGCAGTGGATTATCAATAAGCATCTTATGATGTAGGTGGCTTGTAGCACCCTACCTTTCTCTTTTTGTTTCAGTCATGCATTGATGTAGAATTTTATCAAACATTTTTTTGTTTATGCATTGAGATAATCACATGATTTTCCTTTTTTAATCTGTTTATATGGTAAATTTAGCCTAGTATACTTTGGGATTAACCCATTTTGTGTGTGTGTGTGTGTGTGTGTGTGTGTGTGTGTGTGTGTGTGTATGTGTGTGTGTATGTATGTGTATGTGCATGAAATTTGGGCCTCTAGTGTGTGTGTGTGTATGTGTGTGTGTGTATGTATGTGTATGTGTACACACACACACACACACACACACACACACACACTAGAGGCCCAAATTTCGTGCACGGGGCGGGGGGTGTTCCTCAGCCCAGCCTGCACCCTCTCCAATCTGGGACCCCTCGACGGATATCCGACTGCCCGTTTAGGCCCGATCCATGTAGGGTCGGGCCTAAACGGACAATCAGACATCCCTCTCACAATCTAGGACTGCTGGCTCCCAACTGCTCGCCTGCCTGCCTTCCAATTGCCCCTAACTGTTTCTGCCTGCCAGCCTGATCACCCCTAACCACTCCCCTGCCAGCAATATTGATGCCTGACTGCTCCCCTGCCAGCCAGGTTGCCCCTAACTGCCCTCCCCTGCAGGCCTGGGTCTCCCCCAACTGCTCTTCCCTGCAGTCCCGGTCGCCCCCAACTTCCCTCCTCTGCCGGCCTGGTCACCCCTAACTGCCCTCCCCTGCAGGCTTGATAGCCCCCAACTGCCCTCCCTTGCTGGCCTGGTCCCTCCCAACTGCCCTCTCCTGCTGGCTTGATCGCCCACAACTGCCCTCCCTTGCAGGCCTGATCCCTCCCAACTACCCTCCCCTGCTGGCCATCTTGTCACGGCCATCTTGTATCCACATGGGGGAAGCCATCTTGTGTGTTGGAGTGACAGTCAATTTGCATATTACTCTTATTAGCTAGGATAGAGGCCTGGTGCATGGGTGGGGGCCAGCTGGTTTGTCCTGAAGGGTGTCCCGGATCAGGGTGGGGGTTCCCTTGGGGCATGGGGCAGCCTGGGCAAGGGGCCTGTGGTGGTTTGCAGGCTGGCCATGCCCCCCAGCGACCCAAGTGGAGGCCCTGGTATCGGGGATTTATTTATCTTCTATAATTGAAACTTTATAGCCTTGAGCAGAGGCCAAGGCTGGCCAGGAAACTTGGCTTCCTCCATCGCCAGGGGCAACCCAAGCCTCCTGCTCTCTCCAGCTCCATGGCCACCGACATTTTTGTTGGGATTTATTTATCTTCTATAATTGAAACTTTGTAGACTTGAGCAGAGGCTTGGGTTGGCCAGAACAGGCGGGAAGCTTGGCTTCCTCCATTGCCGGGGAAACCCAAGCCTCCTGCTCGCTCCTGATTGGCTGGTGGGCATGGCTTTTGGGCATAGCGGAGGTACGGTCAATTTGCGTGTTTCTCTTTTATTAGTGTAGGTATGCACCCATATATATCCCATGTAATAAAAGGGTAATATGCAAATTAACCATTACTCCATCAAAAAGATGGCAGCGCTCAGTCCGCTCAGCCCCGCTGCTGGAGTGTCCGGTCCTGTCAGCCCGGCCAGGGGGTGGCTGGAGTTCCCAGTCCTTTTGGTTTCTGCAGCCCCTGGACCAGAAGCGGAAACCAAGAGTGCATGGAGCACCAGGAATTTAAGAAATTGTAGTTCTGGTGGCAGCCCCTGGACTGGAAGTGGAAGCCCAGAGTGTGAGGAGCACCCGGAATTCTGGGAATCATAGTTCTGAGGGCAGCCCCTGGACCAGAAGTGGAAGCCCAGAGTGCGGGGAGCACCAGGAATGCTGGTAATTGTAGTTCTGGTGACAGATGCATTACGCAATCTCCTAGACACTGGAGCAAAGTGAGCCTGGAGCAAGTTACTGTTGTGGGTGGGGGATGGAGTGAA
Organism: Eptesicus fuscus; assembly: GCF_027574615.1. NCBI lineage: Eukaryota > Metazoa > Chordata > Mammalia > Chiroptera > Vespertilionidae > Eptesicus > Eptesicus fuscus. The sequence continues at coordinate 7,348,248 of NC_072480.1, read as the reverse complement.
AGCAAAGGTGAGAGACATAAGTAAAGTCAGAGTGTCGAGGAAAAATTAAAAGGAAGATATCCTGAAACTTCTAGGAAGTCTCCACCAATGGAGCAAAGAAAAAAAAAGAGCTCTATTATTCTGTGAGCACCAACCAGACTGGGCGGGGGTCTCAGACAATTCACTCAGATGATTGCAAAGACAGACAGAAACTTCACTCTTTTGTACCCAGGCAGATACAATGCACGGCATGCACATTTTCACGTAAGAGAACTTAACAGCACCATTTGCTATACACCCTTTGGTGTCCATCTGTGTTAGTTAATTGCCATAATCAAGAGTAAAAATTAAAACTTTTCTATCTCTATGTCAAGCAGGTCCTTACAGCTTGGAGCAAGGCAACTATCTATAATAATAAAAATGTAATATGTTAATTAGACCGGATAGCCAAACGACCTTCCAGACATAATTCCAGACATCCTTCCAGAAGGCAGTTAGGGACGATCAGGCAGGTAGGCGAGCAGTTGGGGCAATCAGGCAGGCAGAGTAGTTAGGGGCAATCAGGAAGGCTGGCAGGCAAGCGTCCCAGATTGTGAGAGGGTGCAAGCAGGCTGAAGGACCATCCCCTACAGCCCCTTTGCCCCCGGTTTCGTCACCGGGCCTCTAGTGTGTGTGTGTGTGTGTGTGTGTGTGTGTGTGTGTGTGTGTGTATACACATGTGTATATATACACGCACACACACACACACGCACACGCACACACACTGAGTGGCCAGATTATTACGATCTCTGAATGCATAATAATCTGGACACTCAGTATATATATATATTAGAGGCCCAGTGCATGAATTCGTGCATGGGTGGGGTCCGGCCAGCCTGGCCAGGGGTAGGGGACATGGGTGGTTGGCCAGTCTGCCTGCTGGTCGAACTCCTGGTCGAGGGGACAATTTGCATATTAGCCTCTTATTGTATAGGATATACACTGAGTGGCCAGATTATTATGCATTCAGAGATCATCATAATCTGGCCACTCAGTGAGTGTGTGTGTGTGTGTGTGTGTGTGTGTGTGTGTGTGTGTGGCCGGCCTGCCTGCTGATCGAACTCCTGGTCGAGGGGACAATTTGCATATTAGCCTCTTATTGTATAGGATATACAATAAGAGACTAATATGTATATTTGGTTTCCTAATATTTTGTTTAGAAATTTTGCATCTATGTTTATGAACAAGATTATTCTGTGAAATTTTTCCCCCCTTTCTCTTATTTTTCACATTGGGTCTTGGTATAATGTTTAGGGAGTTAGTTGCATAAAATTAGATAGAAAGGATTCCCTTGTTTTCTAGTCCTTGGAATTATTCATGTGACAAAATTCCAGATGTTCCCCTTTATCCTCAGGTAATATGTTGCGAGACCCCCAGTGGATGGCTGAAACTATGGAAAGTACCTAACCCTATACAGGGATGGGCAAAAGTGGGTTTACAATTGTTAGTACACAGCACACAAAGTTTATTCTTGTTTACTATTAATTTGTTTTTTTTTCCATATGAACAAACCTACTTTTGCCATCCCTTGTATATGCTATATTTTCCTACACATACATACCTTTTCACTTAAAGGAAGTAATTTTAGGCTGCTCTTTGGCATATCTGAATTGCCAGCATCACAACTCTTACACTTTGGAGCCCTTACTAAGTAAAATAATTATGAGCACTAACACTGGGATACCACAACAATCAATCTGTTAATCCAGATGGCTAAGTGACTAACTATGGGTAGTGTATACACTGAGCAAGGAATGATTTATATCCTGGGCATGACAGAGTGGGACTGTGTGAGATTTCATCATGCTGCTCAGAACTGTGTGCAGTTTAAAACTTATGTATAGTTTATGAAACTTTCTGACCACTATTAACCGCAGGCAACAAACTGGAAAGTGAAACCATAGATAAAGGGGCAATATTGTATTTCTTCCTCAATTATTTGGTAGAACTCACTAGTAAAGCTATCTAGATTTGGGTATTTTATTGTGTGGAAAGATTTATTGATTGTTCATTTAGTTTCTTAAAAGCATTTTTTTCCTTGATTATTTTTGGTAAGGTGAAGTTTTTCTCCAATTTTGCTTTTGATTCATTCATTATTAGGAAGTACTTAAAAATTTTGAAATGTTTTGAAATTTTCTTTTTTGTTGTTGAAATATAATATAGTTTAGAAAGATGTAAAAATTATAAGTATAACTTTATACAAGTGAAAATAATAGTGTAACCAGCATCCAGATAAGGAACAACATTACCTATATTTAAGAAATCCCTTTTTAATCCTCTTTTAGTTATATATCCATCCAAAGGTTTCTACTATCCTGACTTAAGATCATAGATTAGGTTCCCTTGTTTTGAATTCATGTAGCAATGTTTAACGATGTACCATGTTTTATGCCTGGCTTCTTTTATATAACTTACTTTGTAATGTTAATCTATATTATGTGAAGCAGTAGTTTATTTACTCTGTAACTGTTATATTCCAATTTACCTATTAACCTGCTGTTGATAGGCATTTGTGCTTTCTGTTTTGACTATTATAAGTGATATTGCTATGAACATTTTTATGCCTGTCTTGTGGTGGACAATTTTATGTATTTCTGTTGAGTTAATACCAAGGAATGGGTCCTGGAGCTTACCTTTTTAATTTTCATTTTAAAACAGAAGTTAAGTTAGAAATTTAACTTAAGTACTCTCCTTAGTCACTGCCTGGTGTATTTTTTTTTTTTTTTTTTTTACTTTCAACGTCTTGTACTTACATTTTTATTGTTTTTATGTAAGCTTTCTACATTTAAATTTTAAAATCTCTGTGCTAAGCAATGATCTCCGTGCTATATATGTTAATATAAACTTGAGCACTGCAATCTAAATTTTTCCCCACATTGAGGATGACATTTTTGCTGTCTTTTGGCTTATATTGTTGCAGTTGAGAAGGAACCTCTTAGTTTAAATTAAATACTTTTCATGTCAAGGTAATATGTCTGCTCTTTAAGATTTTGTTTGTTTTATTATTACTAATACTTTGAATTCAATTGTTTTGCTTCTTTAATTTGTGGATTGGTGTTTTATGATATTCTCAAATAGGGGCCTCGGCCTCATTTCTTCTTACACTTCTATGAATCATAAGTTAAACCTTTCTAACCTTTCTTTTTATATTTTTATGTTTCCCTTTTCTATATTTTTGGATAATTTCTTCTTCTCTTCCAGTTCACTAATTTTAATAGCTTTTTCTAATCTGCTAATAAACTTACCAATTGAGTTTTTAATTTCAGTTCTCTATTTTTCCATTTTTAGAAGTTCTGTTTTTTCATTCAAATATTTTAATTTACTTTTTATAATTTTTATTCAGAGTTGTCTTTTATTTCTTTAAAATTATAAAGATAGTACTTTTGTAATCTGTTTGATAATTATAATATCTGAAGTGTTTGTGGGTCTGTTCTTGACGTCTGATATTTCGGCTGGTTCTTGCTCATAGTGCCTTGTTTCCTTAGGCACTTAGTTACTTTTGACTTGATAATGTTCACTGTCCTAGAAACGTCATTAAGACATAGAATGAACATGCTCTCCTCTAGGCAGGACTTGGAATTATTTTAAATACCGTACACTTTCATTAGTTTCAGAGAAGAAGGGAGAGGGAGACTGAAATATCAATGATGAGAGAGAATCATTGATTGGCTGCCTCCTGCACGCCCCACACTGGGGATTGAGCCAGCAACCCGGGCATGTGCCCTGACCAGTAATTGAACCATAACCTCCTGGTTCATAGGTCAGTGCTTAACTACTGAGCGATGTTGGCCAGGCCTTGGAATTATTGATAGTAGGTGCTGGGGTATATATAACCAGTAAGGGGGTCACTGAGTGCATTTGTTGAGGTTCTTTGGACTACTTAGTTATGTGAACCTTAGTAAATGTGTAGACCATGGTCAACACTAATGAGCTCTTGCCCCCTTGTATTAGTTTTTACTTAGTACCAAGGCAGCCTTCTCTGCTGTCCCCTGGGGGTGGTGATGGGGCAAGGGCACATTTTGACTTGTGGTTTATTCTTTTTTTTTTTGCAGGTGTTATCTTTTGGGGGATGGCGTAGTATTCCACATTAATGTCAGGAGGTCTATTATTTGGCATTCTACCTCAACAGAACACCAAAACTGAATTCTAGATGATTTTTCAGGGTTGGCAAGTGTCCAGTGGGCATAAGTGGATATAGTGTAATGCTCCAGTGCTCCATTTACTTCCCTGGGTTTCTATATTCTCTTAGATTTGAACAGAGAAATTTGTGGCACTTTAAAAATATACTTAATTTGCACATTTTTTGTCATTTTTAGTTTTTGTAGTTGGAAGGTTAGTGTAAATAAACTAGCTTGCCACTAATAAAAATGAAAAAAAAGTTGGGAAATGTTCACTAAAATGCTTTTCATTACTTAGGTAGGTGTATTACTGTAAATTAGGAATGTTACTTTTCATGTTTATTATGAATGTTTTTTAATTTTTTGATTTGCAATTAATCACTTTCTTGTTTTTAGGGGTAAAAATATTTCCATCATGGCTCATTCAAAGACGAGGACCAATGATGGAAAAATTACTTATCCTCCTGGTGTCAAGGAAATCTCAGATAAAATATCTAAAGAGGAGATGGTGAGACGGTTAAAGGTGAGTAAAATTGGGTTTTGGTTTTTCCCCCCAATATCCCTTTAAGGGTGTGGGGCTCGATTAGTGCTGTATCTTGTTAGGGTAACTTTAAAAAGCAAATCAAAGCAGGGAATGGGAGGGAAGGGATCTCAGAGAGTGGAGGTAATAAAGAATTGTACGGTTTCTTAGCTATTGTTAATGGGAAAGCAATTAGAAAGGTGAGGCTTAGATTTTCTAGGGCCTACTATAGTTGAGTATAAAGAAAAAATCCACAATATTCATATTCATTTTTGTCTATAGGAAGTTGTCTCCTATGAGAAAGGAAGTTTTAAATTTTTGTACTGAATACTCAGGCTATATTTTACTTATTTTCATAAGTTATTTAAGAGTAGGTTAAAGAGCTTTACTGTATCTTTTCTCTCTGCTTTGACATGCATGAATGAATCAACATTGATGGTGAACTTTTATAAATGAGGCCGTCATTCTATGGCTAGAGTCTCTTCATATGTGTTTGAATAATATTTCTCCTTTTCCTTCATGGCAGTGATGGTCTCTTGATTGTTCTAATGGCTAAAGGAAGAGAGTGGCCAAGGAGAATGTTAAATTGATTTACCAGTTCATATTTTTTTAAATTTTGAGTATTTTTTTCCCCTCCTGGTTGAATCAACTGAGTCATTTATTTTACTTGATCTATCATTATTTACTTATATTTCAAGATAAAAAACTTGCCATAATTAATCAATGAAGGCCCAGGAACTTTAAAGCAAAGTACTGTTTTATAGCTATTGCTGTGTGGTTTATTTTTGTCAGAAGATAAACCACTATTCTAATTTCATGGTGAAGTCTTAGTGTTATAGCTTTATTCTTAAAGTATTATGATGTCAAATATCACATGCTTGTTACTCAAACGCAAATATATCTTTGAGCAGATTCAATTTACCAATATGTGGATATTTTATCTAGTTAGGAACCAGTATATATCTTAGTAAAAATAGTCAAGCTACAAACCCTTTCTGTATAGGGTGTTGTGTGTTTTTTCTTCTGTGTATCTACATCTCTTGACCTATAGAATTTTTAGGGAAACAAGTACATTCATTTCCTGATATTTGTTTATATTTTAGCAGTGGTAGGTAAGCAACCCTATTGTTTGCTAAGAAACTTATGTTAAACACAGAGACTACACTTATAAGCTGATTAGTGTACAGCGAGTTTTAGAGATGTTATTTTCTCCGACATCTTTTTTAATTCAGAGGACTCATATGAGTTATTGATGAGTTTATACCACCATTTAAGTTGTAGACAGTAGTGAGGAATTCCCCCTTATCTAGCCCTTGAGTAAACTTATTTGTTAGTCTTAGAATATTTTGTATAGTGCTTACATTTAGTATTTGTAGTACTAGAGGCCCGGTGCATGAAATTTGTGCAACGGGGGGAGGGGGTGTCCCCTCAGCCAATCTGGGACCCCTTGGGGGATGTCCAACTGCCGGTTTAGGCCCGATTCTGGGATCAGGCCTAAACTGGCAGTCAGACATCCCTCTTACAATCTGGGATCACTGGCTCCTAACTGCTCACCGGCCTGCCTGCCTGATTGCCCCTAACTGCCCTCCTGCTGGCCTGATCACCCCCAACTGTCACCCCTGCCAACCTAGTTGCCCCCAACTGCACCCCCCCTCCCCCCCCCGCTGGCCTGGTCGCCCCCAAATGCCCCTTCTGTTTGGTCGTCCCTCACTGCCCTCCCTCCCCCCACCCCCACCACCCGCCGGCCTCGTCGCCTCACGTAGCTTGTTGTTTGGTTGTTTGGTCGCCCCTCACTAACCCCCTTGCTGGCCTGGTCGCCCCACGCAGCCTGTTCGATCGTCCGTTTGGTTGCGATGGTTGCTTAGGCTTTTATTATTATAGATGCTTTCATTATTTTTGTAGATATTTATGCCCAACTGTATTTTGGTTAATATAATTTATCTTCTTTAATTTTCCTAATTTACACTTACCACTATTTTAGCAAACTTCTTAGAGAAATATAAACAGGATTTGGTGTGGGATAATAATAATTTTTAACATGTCCAAGTACAGCTATAAGTTTTACTAGTATAAATTATAACAATTTGTTAATATGTAAGATGTCACTGTAGAGAAAGAAATAGCTCTCTGCATATAGGTCTTTTTTTCTTTGTCTCTTTTCATAATACACTAGGTCATCAAAGCATATATCTTGAAAGTAATAAAATTAAAAAGTTAGGAGAGTAATCTGGACATTATACCCTGAAACTGTAGTGCTCATCTGGAAGGATTAGTGTACTGTTGATTCTGGCATCTGACATAATAGAACTGAGGGCCTATTCTGTGAAGAACAGTTTCTCACGGCTGCTCTGAGAATTCAGTAAGACATTGGACATTTATTACTCAGAAGTCTAGCTCTACAGCAGAGTGGAAATCCTTGCAGTATGTCTCCAGGACCAATTCCTAGACATTGATACTTGGTGGCCAGCCTTGGTTGTTGATTAGTATTTGCAGCACCACCTAGTGGATGCCAGATGGTCAGCTTTCCTGTGCCTTTGTCAAGTTAGGCAATTTTGTTGTCTTATTTGAAGTGGTGATAGTATAGACTGAGGGTTCATCATAACTACTAGTACTGAAATTAGAGAAAGCTCTTCACAGAATTCAAACTGTACTGTTTCTCCCCATTATGTTTATCCCACTTCTTTTATGTAAATGTTTTTGAAAAAGGAACCTTTCTAGTAGGTTCATTCTATACATGCTATTGAGTCCTAATGAACTATCCATTTCATATTATCTTTTACTGTGGCACAAGAAATACTTTGTTGGATGCTATGGTAGTCTCTCGGGATAGCTTTTCCACATTTAGGGATGCATCTTTGCCATCCTTTCTTGAATCTGTTTACATATTCTTTTTTTTTAGCTGAATATATTAATCCATGTATCTGGAGTGGTTTATGGCTCAGATGGAAAAGTAAACTGTCATTCTAAGTTTTTCTTTAGAGGTATACTTTTCTCTTAATAAAAGGATTAGATATATTAAAAGGATGTGTTTTTAAGAAGGGACATACTCCTTTTATTCCAGTTGTATCAGTGAGATCAGAAGCACTATGTAAGGGTAGCTTTAAATTTTTTAAATCTGGTTAGTTGGTATGCGTAAATTAAAAGTATTTTACTTTGTCTTTTAAAGAAAAGTTATTTACCCTATAGTTTTATAAGGATCTTGTTCTCTCAGGTAGACACTTCCAGAGAAAAGTAAAAGTATATTTATTGGAAGTTTAACCTTTGCAATTAATATGGCTTTTATTTCAGATAACTTTATTTTTACATGAAGGATTTCATTATTTGATTATTGTGTTTTTGTATAGATGGTTGTGAAAACTTTCATGGATATGGACCAGGACTCTGAAGAAGAAAAGGAGCTTTATTTAAACCTGGCTTTACATCTGGCTTCAGACTTTTTTCTCAAGCATCCTGATAAAGATGTTCGCCTACTGGTGGCCTGCTGCCTGGCTGATATTTTCAGGATTTATGCTCCTGAAGCTCCGTACACATCCCCTGATAAACTAAAGGCAAGTACTGATTTAAAGAACTGCCAAGATTGACTGATACTTCTATTTATCTTTCTAACTAAAATGGGAGTTAAAGTGTTTAGGTAATTTCTTTGGCTTCTTAGACATTAAACATTAGCTGAGAAATCTTTTGTTAAACTTATTCTGTTTTCTTTAGAATTTACTTCCTCCCCATAACGCTATTCCCATTAAGTACTTGCTTTTAGAAAACAGTTTCTGGTGTTTATTCTATACTTTTTATGTCATCATTAGCTTTATTTCCATATTACTTGGGGGACAATTGTTTTTCCTTTTGAAAATCCGTGTTTAAGACCATGTTTGTTATTTAAAAGACAGTATCCATTATAAACCTGAACATATATAATCCATTTATATATATCCTAATTCATTTAATGGAAGGTGTGATGTGAATTGTGTTGAAGAAAATAATAGGAACAAAATTTAAATGAAATAGAAAAAAGACCTAGTTATAGTAGTTGTAAATAAAGCCTTATGCATGGTAAATCTTTAAAAGATGAGAAAAGTGGAATAGTGTGATTAATCTAGCTGTAGAAAAAGCATACAAATAGAAAAATGAATAAGGTAGGTTAGGCAGAAAATTAGAAAAACTGACAACAAAAGACACAGTAAAAGATAATTGTGACAAATTAATTAGAGAATGAGTCCATGGGAAGATTATTAATACCCAGTGTGAAAAAATGGCAGTCAATTTAGGTTTATTTTATTTAACAAATATTGATGTTAATTATGTGCCAGGAACTGGGTTTCTCTGGTGAAAAATAAGACTTGATTTTTGAATTTATGCAGTTGCTTCTTGATAATAGGAGTGAGGAACCTACTTATTTGATCATGTCTGCCAAATTTCAGTATGGAATGCCTAAACTTGATGGATATACTTGCTTTACATTTTAATTGGTAAAACAATCTCAGGATGGTGGTGGTAGGAGCTAGTATTTGTTACTTAAAAGTGGAATTAAACATTGAAAGAGTTGAGAATGATCAGAGACTTCAGTAACTAATGTGAGCTGATCGGTGGAGTCATACACCCAGGTGTATATCTTGACTTCTAATTTGAACGTCTCATTTGGAAGTACTTAATTGGTTTAAGGAGTGATTATATTTGATTGACTGTGGCTCTTCCTCACCTGGTGTCTTATTGGCATTCTCATGAAGAGCGAAGTGTAACTTAGTGCTGCTACATGATTTCTTCTACCTCTATTGTGGATTTCTCAGTTTGCATAATCAGTGTCCTGTCTCAAGGATACAGGGTGATGAAAAGTTCTCCCAAAAGAATAGCAATATATCTGTTCTATTTATAACAGGACAATTTATGAGAAGAACATTGAAGAGTTGAGGTTAGAGTCTTTGGATTACTTCATAGCTGAAAAATTAAGAGTATCTTATTTTTTCTGGTCTCTTTTGGGGGTCTTAATTATAAATACTTTTTTCATTTTGTTGGGGTAGTACTTATAAAGTATTCATTTTGAGGGTGTTTTTAAGTATTTATGGAATAGTTTTCACTCTATTTGCTTCAAAGTTATAATTTTCTTTGTCTATAGTAGTAATAATAGAAAATTGTGACACTTTGATTCTTACCTTTCCACTGTCAGTTTATTGTTGTCACCTGACTTCACATTTAGGTCAATGATTGTTGGAGAGATTATAAATGACTGTGGCCTTTCCAACTTCAGGTAGTCAACATGACAGTTTCCATAGTCAAACCAGAAGGGTTTATTCATGGAGGACATACTTTTCACAGTACTGTCATAGTAACCATTTTTGAAGGATGTACTTTTGATAGTGTTTTTCTTGAAAATATACTTAGTCATCTGCATATTACATTTCTTTCCTTTAAAAAATATGCTTGTGTATCATTTTACTTCTAAAGGAAACATTTTTTTCCCTCTTTTGTTGTTAATCCTCACCAGAGGATATTTTCTCCATTGCTTCTTAGAGAGAGTGGAAAGGAGCTAGCAGTGGGTAGGGGCCCAGGGAGGGGGAGAAGGAGGGATGGAGGAAGAGAGAGAAAGAGAGAGAGAGATCCACGTGAGAGAGACACATGGACTCATTTCCTTCCACCTGCCCCTCCCCCCAATCGGAGGTGGGGAGCAAACCCAAAAATAGAAAGCAAGGGATAGAGATAGATTGAAAACTGGTGGGGAGAGACAAATAATTATAACAATTAAATAGGAAGCTTAAAAGTTAACTTCTTAAGGGTCTTTTTAAAATTTCTAAGCGTCTGCGATCTGTTATCTTTTTACTTGGAGATTTTATTTTGGAATTTTAAGGCTCCTAAACTGTGTTCTTGCTATATTATTACCATACATAGGTGCTGTTCTAGCAAAGCTGATCAATTCCCAGTCATTGCTACCTCTTTTATTCTGATAAAGTTAGCATAAATTTTAGTTTTCACTCAATTTTTACGTCTATTTTTTTTAACTTGCTGTAAGATGAAATTTTTCTCTACTTTCAGATCAGAGTAAATGATTTTTATTTTCCTATGAAGGGTAGTAAGTTAATTGGTATTTTCATATGATGTCCTTTTAAAAAATTTCAGCCAAATGCAATTTTTTCTTGGTTGTTTATGATTTATTAGGATAGATACTAGTGCTGAATTAGCTTTAGCATTGGATATTTTAATTTAGCATTCTATAATCTAAACAATACTTTGTGTTTTTTTTTTTAAGGATATATTTATGTTTATAACAAGGCAGTTGAAGGGGTTAGAGGATACAAAGAGCCCACAATTCAATAGGTATTTTTATTTACTTGAGGTAAGCAATATATTATATCTTGAAATGGCATTTTAAATTGTTTTTTTGTGCTGGTATGTTTGCACTAATTAAAGTGTTGATCTTTCATCTTTTTTACCTCTTATTTTAGAACATTGCTTGGGTCAAGTCATATAACATATGCTTTGAGTTGGAAGATAGCAATGAAATTTTTACACAATTATACAGAACATTATTTTCAGTTATAAAGTAAGTTTATACAACTTTTTTAAATATGAAGGGTTTTTAACTTACAGACGAATCTGCGTAAACTGTGTTTGTTATAAATATTGGAAGGCTAAGAGTTGTAACTTAAGTATTCATTAACATTTTTACAGATGATTTAAAAACAAATAACTGAATCAAGTTTGTGATGTAGAAAATAATACAAGGGTAGCATTAAGGCAATCTATACCCAATGTAAAAATATTTCTTGGATTATCTTTTTATCTTTTTATTAACATGTATTACTGACTCCTTAATTCATGTGAATAGTTGAATTATTTGTGTGTTCTTTAAAATTACTATAATGAACTTCATCAAAGCAATTTGATTTTCTGAAGTTAAATATAAAGTTGCATTTGAGTTAATTACTTTTGATTTTGAGACTTGTTAAAATTAGGGGAAAGTAATCCAGGAAATGTAGTTTAAAAAAAGATTTTGGATAATATTATAAGATTTGGGAGCCAGGGAAGCTTTAAATGAATATATAGAATTTGATATAATTAATATTTTAGTATCTTTTTTATAAAGTATAATGCTTATTAGTACCATGTTAAGATTAAATAATGAATATTTTAATTACACCCTAAATATCTATTTTAAATTTCAGCAATGGCCACAATCAGAAAGTTCATATGCACATGGTAGACCTCATGAGTTCCATTATTTGTGAAGGTGATACAGTATCTCAGGAGCTTTTGGATACAGTTTTGGTAAATCTGGTCCCTGCCCATAAGGTAAGTAGCAATATATACTGAAACATATTTAAAGCCTGTTAATGTTAAGGCCTAGAATTTGTGCTTCTGTTGTAAATACAACTTATCCTTCTTTTACTTTAGTTTTGGAGAATCTGCTTCATTGATTGGTATTGATAAATATTAATTGTGTTTAATAAAAATGATACACTTATTAGTCACAAATGTAATGAAAGGTAATAATTTAGTTCATGTGATAAAATATCTGTAATAACTTCATAATATCTCATTTGGATGACACATGTTTCAGGAATTGAGTTTAATAGCTACTGAAATGCTATTATATAACTTTGTATTGGGAGAGGTTGCAAGCAAATAGGCCCTAGTGTAGATTAAGAGGAGGGGTGAAATTAAAAGGGAAGCCTCTACTAATTTGGAGATAGAGGATATATTGCTGACAGTATTTCTTGCCTCAGTGATGTTCATCAAAGGGAATATGTGTGTTTTTCTTTGAAAATAACTCATTTTCCATAATTACTTGGCAGGGGAGATACCATGATCATGAAAATAACTAACTTTCCAGTAAGCAGTTGGAAATATGATTCTATGATTCAAAAGGGATCAAGTTTAAAGAGAGGGCCACAAGAATCACCAGTATAAAGATCTATGCAAACTTAAACCCTTTCTAGCAAGATGTAATCTAAGTTTATAGCTATACAGTATTCATACAAATTAATGCAATGAAAATGACCTCATAATGCAAAATTTCCAAATGCTTAAAATTAGTTCTTAAGTGCTGAAACCCAGACACTGCACATAGCAGTATTAGATCTTTTTTGTTGTTGCTTGTTTGTTTGCTTTTTTAATGTAAAGAAATTAACTTTTTAAAAATTTCAATTTATTGGAGTGACATTGGTCAACAAACATGAACAAAGAGGTTTTAGGTGTGGGTTTCTGTGTTACAAGATCTGTAAATACTGTGTACCCACCACTCAAACTCAAATCTTCTATTATCATATCACTAGAGGCCCGGTGCACGAAATTCGTGCACTGGGGAGGGTGTCCCTCAGCCCAGCTTGCACCCTCTCCAATATGGGACTCCTCCGGGGATGTCCAACTACAGGTTTAGGCCCGATCCCTGTGGAATCGGGCCTAAACCTGCAGTTGGACATCCCTCTCACAATCCGGGACCGCTGGCTCCTAACCGCTCACCTGCCTGCCTGATTGCCCCTTAACTGCTCCCTTGCTGGCCTGATTGACATCTAACTGCTCCTCTGAGGGCCTAATTGCCCCCAAATACCCTCCCCTGCTGGCCTGATCACCCCCAAGGCTTTTATTAGTATAGATATGACCCTGCACAGAAAATTTTACTAACCCTGCTTTACAATAAGGGCTTCACGATTGAATCATTAGGACCAGACACCAAGATTTCCTTTCTTTGAATAATGGAGGAAATAATTATCTTGTCTTTAAGTTGCCCAGAAATTAAAATGAGATAATGACTTAGAAAAGTATAAAAGCACCATATAAAGACAACTGTCTTTTTAATGAAGTGGTAAAATGAAAAACACTATTTTTATTCTCCCCTTCCTTCCTTTACAGCTTTTATTTAAACTTTGAAATTTATAAAAATTTCACTCCAATTTTCATTTCTATACATTCAACATTATTTTGTATTGGTTTCAGGTTTCATATTAGTTACAGAATAGTGGTTAGACAATCATATACTTTACAAAGTGTTCCCCGATATTTCTAGTACCCACCTGGCATCATACCATCATTACAACACTACTGACTATATTCCCTATTTAAGTGACAATGGGTTTACAGGTTCCTTTCAGTGTTTCTTTTGTGTTGCTCGTCCTTCCTTTTCTTTCTCACTTCTTCCCTCATTTTCTTTATATAGTATCTCATTTGGCCATCAAAGCTCAGTGAAGGCACTGGGACACGCTTCATCTATTTTACAGACCAGGAAACTGAGGCCAATTCCAGTTGGCTGTGGAACTGGACTCAGCACACAGGAAGCCCTCAGAGCCATGCTCTTCGCGCTTCCTAAGGGGCAGCCGCCCAGCAAACAGAACAAACCTTCCAGTCAGGCTTCTGAGCCTCTTTCTCAAGCACCTCTTCATTGCGGATGCTCCACATTCTTTCCTCTCCCCGTCCCCTGCCCCCCATTCTTTACTGCCCCCCCTTCTCCGGAGCAGGTGGAAGGCTTCGCACTCACTGCCTAGGCATGCTCTGCCATGGGGCAGGGCACCGCGGGCTTGCTTTTGGGTCAAGGCAGGAGCAGGAGTCACTGCCTCTGAAGTGTGAAGGCCGCCTGAGCGAGGCTGGTTAGCACTGGGAGCTTCTCTGAATCACATCAGTCAGTCCAGTACCCTGCAGTGCAGCACCCCTCCACTGAGGTGGCACCACCCCTCAACCTCCGCCTCAGGGGTGAGGGTCCTTGCCCCTCTGCCCGGGAGTCCTTCCATGCTCCTTGATCCCTGGCTGGGCCCACCCACGTCTTGGGGCCATTGCAGAACCTCTGTCTCTCTGCAGATGAGGCAGATCCCTGCCCTCGGTCTCTGCGAAGCTATGAATCTGTGGCCAGAGGCCAGGTCTGGGTCTCAGCAACCCCATGCCTGCAATGTTCCCAGGGACCCTGGGAGCGACTAGGCAGGTCAGGCCTTGCCCCCGCCTCCCCAGAGCGGCGATGTTCCCAGGGACCCTGGGGAGTGGCTAGGCAGGCCGCTGCCCCTCCTGGGGCCTGCGAAGGACCCGGACCCCTCCTGTGCCGTCTGGTGCTGCCCACCCCACCACCTCCCCCGCTGATGGACTGGTACCTTGTGGGCGGTGTCTGGTGCTGCCCACAGGGCCTCCTCCGCCCCCGATGGACCCGCACCCCCGGAAGCAGGCCATGGTGCTGCCCACCCTGCCTTCATATGCAAATTAACCCACCATCTTTGGTGGGTTAATTTGCATACTCACTGATTGGCTGTGGGCATAGCGAAGGTATGGTCAATTTACATATTTGTCTATTATTAGGTAAGATATGACCCCCTTCCCTCTGGCAGTCACCACACTGCTGTTTGTGTTCATGAGTTTCAGTTTTATATCCCACAAATGAGTGAACTTATATGGGTCTTAGCTTTTTCTGACTGACTGATTTCTCTTACCATAATGTTCTGAAGGTCCATCCATGTTGTTGCAAATGGCACTATTTCAGCCTTTCTTATGGCTGAGTAGTATTCCATTATGTATATGTACCACATTTTCTTTATCCAGTCCGCTGTCTCAGGATACTTTGGTTGTTTTCATGTCTTGGCCACTGTGAGTAATGTTGCAAAGGAAATAAGGGCTCATACATCTTCGTGAACACATGATTTCGAGATTTTCGGGTATATACCCAGGAGAGGGTTTACTGAGTCCTCTGGTAGCTCTATTATTAACTTTCTAAGGAATTGCCGGACTGCTTTTCATAGTGGTTGTACCAATCTACGTTCCTACCAGCAGTGAATGAGGGTTCCCATTTTTCTACAACCTCTCCAACACTTGGTGATTGCTTGTTTTGTTGATAATGGCCACTCTTAACAGGTGAGAGGTGGTATCTCATTGTAGTTTTAATTTGCATTTCCCTAATTGCCAGTCAGGTTGAATGAATGTCTTCTCATATATCTATTGGCTGTTCCTATGTCTTACTTTCAGATCCTCTGCCTACTTTTTGACTGGGTTGTTTGGAGAGTTTTATGAGTTCTTTATATATTTTGGAAATTAAACCTATGTTGGAGCTACTGTTTGCAAATATCATCTCCCATCTGATCAGCTGCCTTTTTATTTGCAGTCAGTTTCTTTTGAGGTGCAGAAGCTTTTTAGTTTGATATAGTCCCATTCATTTATTTTTGCCTTTACTTCCTTTACCTTTGGGATAAAGTTCATAAAAGGTTCTCTACAACCAAGGTCCATAAATTTGGAACCTGTTTTCTTCTATGTTAGTTATTGCTTTGGGTCTTATATTTAGGTCTTTGATCTATTTTGAATTAATTTTTGTACATGGGGACAAACTGTAATCCAGTTTCATTCATTTGCATGTGGCTTTTCAGTTTTCCCAGCACCATTTATTGGAGAGAACATCTTTACACCACTGTGTGTTTCTGTCCCTTTTGTCAAAATATCTGTCCATATACATGTGGTTTTATAGCAGGGCTCTATTCTGTTGCATTGATCTTGTGTCTTTTCTCTGCCAATACCATGCTGTTTTCATTATCATAGCTCTGTGGTATAATTTGAAGTCAGCATGATACCTCCAGCTTTGTTTTTTGTTTTTGTTCCCCTCAGGATTGCTTTGGCTATTTGAGGTCTTCTGTGGTTCCATACAAATCTAAGGATTTCTTGTTCTGTTTCTTTAATGGGGATTTTGATGGGGATTGCATTAAATCTGTATAGTGGCTTGGGTAATATGGCCATTTTAACTGTGTTGATTTTTCCAATCCATGAGCATGGGATATTTTTCCATTTTGTTGTGTCCTTTTCAATCTCTTTTAATAATGCTTTGTGATTTCTAGTATATAGATATTTCACAGTCTTTTTTAAGTTTATTCCTACGTATTTTATTCTTTAGGTTGCAAATGCAAAAGGAATTTTTTTTTCCATTTCTTTTTCTGAAGTTTTGTTTGTGTTCATGAGTTTCAGTTTTATATCCCACAAATGAGTGAACTTATATGGGTCTTAGCTTTTTCTGACTGACTGATTTCTCTTACCATAATGTTCTGAAGGTCCATCCATGTTGTTGCAAATGGCACTATTTCAGCCTTTCTTATGGCTGAGTAGTATTCCATTATGTATATGTACCACATTTTCTTTATTTTGTTTTGTTTGTTTTGTTTTGTTTTGTTATCAAGTTTTGTTTGTTTTGAAGGCAATGGATTTTTGCACATTGATTTTTATATCCTGCAACCTGAATGTACTTATTTATTGTTTCTAATAGTTTAATGATGGAGTCTTTAGGGTTTTCTATATACAAAATCATGTCTGCAAAAAGTGACTATTTGACTTCTTCTTTCTCTATTTGGATGCCTTGTATTTCTTTCTCTTTCCTTATTGGTCTGGCTTGGACTTCCAGCACTGTGTTGAGTAAGAGTGGGGAGAGTGGACATCCTTGTCTTGTTCCTGATCTTACAGAAAACGGTTTCAATTTTTTACCATTGAGTATGATATTAGCTGAGGGTTTATGATAGATGGCCTTTATTATATTGAGGTACTTTTCTTCTATTCCTATTTTATTGAGTTTTTTCCTCATAAATGGATGTTGTATCTTATAAAGTGCTTTTTTTGGATCTATTGATAAGATCATAATTTTTATCCTTAATTTGTTAATGTGGTGTATTACATTGATTGATTTGAGTATGTTCAACCATCCTTGTGCCCCTGGAAAGAACACCACTTGATCATGATGTATTATTTTTTTGGCTGTACTGTTGCTTTCAGTATGTTAGTGTTTTATTTAGGATTTTTGCATCTGTATTTATCAGAGATATTGGTCTGTAGTTTTCTTTTTTGTGTGTTATCTTTGCCACATTTTGGTATCGGGGCTATATTGGCCTCATAGAAGGTGTTAGGAAGTATTCCTTCAATTTTTTGGAAAAGTTTGAGAAGGATAGATTTATGTCTTCCTTGATCCTTTGGTAGAATTCATTGGTGAAGCCAGTGGCCCTGGACTTTTGTTTTTTTTGTAAGGTTTTTGATGGTTGTTTCAATGTCCTCATTGTTGATTGGTCTATTTAAATTTTCCAATTCTTCATGAGTTAGTCTAGAAAAGTTATATATTTCTAGGAACTTATCTATTTCTTCTTGGTTCTTGAATTTGGTGGCATATAGTCTTTCCTAATATTCTTTGTTTTATTAATTTTTGTGCGTAATCCTTTTGTTCTCTACATTTTGTTCAATTCTGCTGTAATTTATATTTCCTTTCTTCTGCTAACTTTGGGCTGCTTTTGTTCTTCCTCTTCTAGTTTTTTAAGATGTGATGTGAGGTTGTTTACATGGGATTTCTCTCTCTTTTTTTTTTTCTTGAGATAGGGCTGTAATGAGATAAACTTCCTCTTATTACTGCTTTCACATCATTCCAGAAGTTTTGATCTGTTGTATTGTCAGTCTCATTTGTCTCTATATATGTTTTGATCTCATCTTCTATTTCTTCTTTGACCCAGTCATTTTTTGGTAGCATATTCTTTAGTCTCCATGTATTTGTGGGTTTCTTTACTTCATTTTTACATTTGATTTCTAATTTCAAGTCATAGTGGTTGTAGAATGAGCTTGGTATGATTTCAACGTTCTTGAATTTGTGGATGGTAGTTTTGTGGCCCAACCAACATGTGGTCTTTCCTTGAGAATATTCCATGTGCACTGGAGAAGAATGTATAATCTGATGTTCTGAGATAAAGGGTTCTGTAAATGTCAATTATGTCTATTTGGTCTCGTGTTTCATTTAAGGCTGATATTTCTTTATTGAGTTTCTCTTTGGCTGATCTGTCTAGAGCTGTCAATGTAGTATTAAAGGACCCAACTATGATTGTCTTTTGATCTGTTTCTCCCTTTAGTTCTGTGAGTAGTTGTTTTATATATTTCGGTGCTCCCTGGTTGGGTGCATATATATTAGGAAATGTTATGTTTTCTTGATGTAGTGTTTGCTTTATCATAACTAGAGGCCAATGTACAAAATTCATGCAGTAGTAGGCCTTCGCTGCCACAGCTGCCTTGATCCCGTGGCTGCAGCCCCGGCTTCATCCCAGAAGGACATCCGGAAGGATGTCTGGTCTAATTAGAATATTATGATTTTATTATTATAGACTACAGGCCCTGTGCACGAAATTCGTGCATGGCGGGGGGGGGGGGGGTGTCCCTCAGCCCAGCCTGCACCCTCTCCAATATGGGACCCCTTGAGGGATGTCCGACTGCCCATTTAGGCCCGATTCCTGTAAGATTGGGCCTAAACGGGCAGTCGGACATCCCTCTCACAATCCAGGACTGCTGGCTCCAAACTGCTCGCCTGCCTGCCTTCATGATTGCCCCTAACTGCTTCTGCCTGCCAGCCTGATCACCCCCTAACCACTCCCCTGCCAGCCTGATTGATGCCTAACTGCTCCCCTGCCAGCCTGATTGCCCCTAACTGTCTTCCCCTGCAGGCCTGGTTTCCCCCAACTGCTCTCTCCTGGAGGCCTGGGTCCCCCCAACTGCCCTTTCCTGCAGGCCCGGTCGCCCCCAACTTCCCTCCTCTGCCAGCCTGGTCACCCCTAACTGCCCTCCCCTGCAGGCTTGATTGTCCTCAACTGCCCTCCCTTGCAGGCCTGGTCCCTCGCAACTGCCCTTCCCTGCTGGCCATCTTGTGTCCACATAGGGGCAGGATCTTTGACCACATGGGGGCAGCCATCTTGTGTGTTGGAGTGATGGTCAATTTGCATATCACTCCTTTATTAGATAGAACTATTATAGATGTGTCCATCTTTGTCTCAACTTTTTTCTTTAAAACTATCCTGTCAGATACAAGTATGGCTGCACCTGCTTTTCTGTGGATGTTATTTCCTTGGATAATTATTTGCTACCCTTTTACTTTGAATTTGTCTTTGCAGCTTAGATGGGTCTCTTGCAGGCAGCATATGGTTGGGTTTTGTTTTTTTATTCACTCTGCTACTCTGTGCCTTTTTATTGGTGAATTTAGACCATTTACATTTAGGGTAATTATTGATGTCTGAGGATTCACTATAGCTATTTTATTTTCGGTTTTCTGGTATCTCTGTGACTCCATGGGTTCTTTTCTGTTGTTTTTCTGTCATTTTTGTTTGGTGGTATTTCATACTTCTGTGTTTTTTTTAAGCTGTGTGTTCTGATTTAGGGATTTTTGTGTGAGGTTGCTATTAGGTTTATTAAAAATAAACCTGTATATATACTATAGTTTTTCTAGTTTTTTCTTTTGAGTGCATCTGCTCATAATTCTCCTTTTCCAGTTCATACTTTTAACCCTTCTTCGTTTATAAGTTTTGTGGTGATCTTACTCTTAGTGTTGTGACCTTATGTTCTTTGTTTCAAGTGTGATAACTCTTTAGTATTTCCTGCAGTGGAGGTTTTCTGGTGATAAAATCCCTCAACTTCTGTATGTCTGGGATTGTCTTTATTTCTCCACATTTAAAGGATAATATTACTGGTTATATTATTCGTGGCTGGTAATTTCTCTCTCAGACGTTTAAATATTTGGTTCCACTTTCTTTTGGCTTTAGAGTTTCTGCTGAGAAGTTGGATGAAATTCTGATGGGTTTTCCTATGTAGGTCACTTCTTTCTTTTCTCTGGTTGCTTTGAGAATATTTTCTTGTCATTAATTTTTGACAGCTTCAATACCTAGTGCCTTGGAGAGGGCCTCTTTGGATTGAGGTAACTAGGTGTTCTGTGTGCTTCTTGGATTCGAGGATCTAGTTCTTTCCATAGGTTTGGGAAGTTTTCATCCACTATTTGTTTGAATAAAGTCTCTGTTCCCTGTTCCCTCTTTTACTCCTCAGGAATACCTATAATTCTAATATTGTTTTTTTCTGATGGAATCAGATAGTTCTCTGAGAGCTCTTTTATTTTTCTTTATGCTCAGTTCTCTCTTCTTCCCTCTCTGTCATTTCTAGATTCCTATCTTTGATAGCACTAATTCTTTCCTCCATCTGGTTGGCTCTGTTTTCTGTGCTCATTAGTTCACTCTTAATTTCCTTAATTGCATACTTCATTTCTCGGATTTCTGATTGGTTCTTTTTTAAAGTTTCAATCTGTTTGGTAAAGTACTCATTTTTGTTCATTGATTTGTTTTCTGAGTGCATTTTCTAACATCTTGTTGAGTATTTTCAGAACTACAATTTGAAATCTCTGTCATTTGTATCACATATTTCCTTGTGTCCACCAGCTTGCTTGCTAAGGATTTTCCATTTTCTTTCTGGTCATTCTTGTTACCGTGGTTATTCATGGTACTTGCTGATCTCACTTGCGTAGGCACTTATCTCCCTGTAAGTATGGCCAATAGGAGCTTTTCCTGAAGTGGTCTTTCTATTTTCCAGTAGATGGTGATGAATTGCAAGATTTTTTTTAGCTCCATTATCTCCTAGTCTTAAACCTCCATAAGACAGTATAGCCAAGCTGCTTGTTGGTGGGTTTTGTTTACTCACCATATAGTGACTCCACCCCAAGCACCTGTCGAGGATGAATCACAGAGGAAACAGTGCTTCTACTACATTAGCTCTTGGTTTACATATAATATGCTCCTAGAAACAACTCTAAGGGCACCAGGGAGGCTAGTTTTGGGAGTCCAAGTGGTAGCAGGGCTCTGTGGTTTAGTTTCTTTGTCTGAAACACCACTGCCCATTCTGCCAGTAGAGAGCCCCATGAGAGAACCCTGTGCTCTGTCGAGCGTCTGCTGAATCAGACACCGTTCACTCCCTCACCATTCCAGCCAAAGGAAGTGCCTGCTAGGCCAGCTTTCTCCCCTCTCCTGCCAAGCCAGGAACTTCACAGTTGCATGGCTGCCCATTGTGGACTTCTGCACTTTCCTCACATCTTGTCTTCCCCTTTATTCATGGTTGCCCACTTTTGGTCTTTCAATGCATGGGTCTATCAGACTTTTGTCTGTGTTGAGCAGGGATTTCTTTGTTGAATTATAGTTGGTTAACTTGTTGAAAATTCAGTGGGAGAGGTCAAGGTATGCTCCCACGCTGCTATTCCTCTGACATCACGCTAGGATTAGATTTATAAGACATACCATTTTATACAGTAAAAAGACTAAAGATGGCATCCTTAAAAGGATTAAAGACATAAAGAAGAATCTAAAAAACACAATAGCCATATACACTGAGTGGCCAGATTATTATGATCTCAGAACGCATAATAATCTGGCCACTCAGTGTATTTGTATCTCAGATGGGTACCAAAAGTATTCTAGACTTTTGCTGGAGATCAACCACCTATTTGCCTGAGCTTTGTATCAGCCAGTGCAAAGGGGAAAACTGATCAGGTGCACGATTTATAGTATCTTTGATATAAAATAAATGAGGTACTCAAGAGAAGTACACTGAATGGCCAGATTATTATGTGTTCAGAGATTATAATAATCTGGCCACTTAGTGTATATGAAAGGAGGAGAAGGAAGTTAGGGAAAAAATAGAAATGAAAAAACGGTCATTATCATTAAAATATTTATTGGGTTATAAACGATATGGAAACCTGGGAGATCAATCTGAGGAAATTTTATAACCACATGAGATAAAGAAAACATAAAAGATGCTAAGACATGAAATATAGATAAAAGGTCTAATATGTTTAATAGCAATTTCAGAGCACCGAGTAGTGTTTTATAGATTTTGAAATAGAAATTTGCTTAAAGTGTTCCAGAATTGATGAAATAGATTAATTTTTGTGTTAGAGGGAATAAAGTGTCATGAGCAGAATAAATAAAAATAAATTACAGTCCCAGCACATACTGGAGAAATTATTGAATGCCAAAGCGTGACTAACCTATAAAGCATAATCGTTAACAATGGAATAAAGTTTAAACTGCTGACATTTTGGTAGCTTAGATAGATGACAGAAGATAATGGAACTTTATTTCCACAGTGCTAAGATAAAATAAATTGTGGGTGTGTATGCATATCTAATTTGAGTGAAATTAAGACATTAAGTGTTCATTTGTCAATAGATCCTTCCTGAAAGAACTGCTTTGTGAGTACTTTAGAATGATGGAAATTGAATTTAAATGGAGTGAGGTACAAACAATATTGGTGAACACAGAAATCCTCTAAATAAGATACACACACACACACACACACACACGTGTGTGTGTGTGTGTGTGTATCTGTGTGTATATATATATATATAGAGGCTAAGTGACTGACCATACATCCGTCTGACTGACTGATAGACTGACTGGCTGGTACATGACATGCACTGGCAATTGAAAAATAAATGTTGACTAGCACATGCGCGATACATATAAAGCTCTCACCGATACACATTTTACTAATTTTCTTTCATCTCTGACACTTCTATTATAGGGAAAGGGCGAACAGCAATATTAAAATATTTCTTCTAATTAATTTCCTTTCAATGTGCACGAATCTGTGCACCGGGCCACTAGTCTATGCTAATAAAAGGGTAATGTGCTAATTAGACCAGATAGACCAGATGTATTCCAGACATCCTTCCTGACAAAGCCAGGGACGTGGCCGGCCTGCAAACCCCTGGCGGCCCCTTGCCCCAGCCGGCTCCGCCCACCAGTGGGGACCCCCCCACACACACACACCCTGATCTGGGGCTCCATTCAAGGCAGGTCAGCTGGTCCCCACCCATTCACCAGGCCTCTATCCTATATAATAAAAGGTTAATATGCATATTGACTCTAAAGGCAGAACAACCACTGGACCAGTCACTATGAGGCACACGTACTACTTCTTGGTGTTTTTCCCCGGCCAGCAGGCTCTGATCACCTGATGGCCACCCACAGCGGGGGCGGGGCCAGCAAGCGGGCGGGAATAGCGGACCTCTCGGTTCCTTCCCCTGGCCATCAGGCACCGATCACCCGATGGCGAACGGGGAATCAGGGCTGGGTGGCGGCGGGGAGTGGGGTCGGCTTCGGGCAGCTGGGGAAGATGGCCCTGATCATAGGTCAGCTCTAGGGACCATAGGGATGGGCAATTGGGAAAACCCTGATCATAGGTCAGGCCTCTAGAAGTTAATAAGACACCAACAGCAATAATGATTATAATGATTAATTACAGGATTATTAAGAAAACTAGAGGCCCGGTGCACGAAATTCGTGCATGGGGGTGTGTGTCCCTCAGCCCAGCCTGCACCCTCTCGGGTAGGATCAGGCCTAAACGGGCAGTTGGACATCCCTCTCACAATCCAGGACTGCTGGCTCCAAACCGCTCGCCTGCCTGCCTTCCTGATTGCCCCTAACTGCTTCTGCCTGCCAGCCTGATCACCCCCTAACCACTCCCCTGCCAGCCTGATTGATGCCTAACTGCTCCCCTGCCAGCCTGATTGCCCCTAACTGTCCTCCCCTGCAAGCCTGGTCACCCCTAATTGCCTTTCCCTACAGGCCTGGTCCCCCCCAACTGCTCTCCCCTGCAGGCCTGGGTCCCCCCCCCCCCACCCCCCACAACTGCCCTCCCCTGAAGGCTCAGTCGCCCCCAACTTCTCTCCTCTGCCAGCCTGGTCACCCCTAACTGCCCTCCCCTGCAGGCTTGATCGCTCTCAACTGCCCTCCCTTGCTGGCCTGGTCCCTCCCAACTGCCCTCCCCTGCTGGCCTGATCGCCCACAACTGCCCTCCCTTACAGGCCTGGTCACTCCCAACTGCCCTTCGCTGCTGGCCATCTTGTGGCAGCCATCTTGTGTCCACATGGTGACAGCCATCTTTGACCACATGGGGCAGCCATCTTGTGTTGGAATGATGGTCAATTTGCATATTACTCTTTTATTAGATAGGATAGAGGCCTGGTGCACGGGTGGGGGCCAGCTGGTTTGCCTTGAAGGGTGTCCCGGATTAGGGTGGGGGTTCCCTTGGGGTGTGGGGTGGCCTGGGCGAGGGGCCTGTGGTGGTTTGCAGGCCGGCCACGCTCCCCAGCAAGTGGAGGCCCTGGTATCAGGGATGGGGCCTAAACTGGCAGTCGGACATCCCTCTCACAATCTGGTACTGCTAGCACCTAACCACTTGCCTGCCTGACTGCTCCTAACTGCTTCTGCCTGACAGCCTGATTACCCCTAACTGGTCCCCTGCCGGCCCGATCACCCCCAATAGCCCTCCCCTGCCGGCCGGATTGCCCCCAATTGCCCTCCCCTGCAGGCCTGGTTTTCCCAATTGCCCATCCCTGTTAGCCATCTTATGACAACATGGAGGTGGCCATTTTATGATGTGGGGGTGGCCATCTTGTAATGATGGGGCGGCCATCTTGTGATGGCCATCTTGTGACGGTGTGGGTCAGCCATCTTGTGAGGGCGTGAGGGTCAATTTGCACATTACCTCTTTATTATATAGAACTAGAGGCCCAGTGCACGAAGTTCGTGCATTGCGGGGGATCCCTCAGCCCAGCCTGCACCCTCTCCAATCCAGGACCCCTCGGGGGATGTCTGACTGCCTCTTGCAATCCGGGACCACTGGCTCCTAACCACTTGGCCTGCCTGACTGCCTGCCTGATCGCCCCTAACCACCTCTGCCTGCCTGATTGCCCCTAACTGCTCCCCTACCTGCCTGATCGCCCATAACTGCTCCTCTGCTGTCCTGATTGTCCCTAACCGCATCTGCCTTGCCCCACCACTGGGACCTAGAATTCCTTACTCAGACCGGTCGCAGGCACCTGGGCCTGGGTTTCCCTCCCTCTGGCCAGCTACAGACATCCAGGACCCGGGCTGGCTTTGCCCGGGCCAGCTGCAGCTGCAGGGGACCGTGCGCAGGCAGCTTTGCCCAGGCTACTGCCGCAGGTGCCCTGGTCTGTGGGGTGGGTGGCTTGTCCCTCTCCCAGGCTGCAGGCGCAGGCACAGTCTCTAGCACCCGGGAATGTGTGGCGGGCGACTTGTCCCTCTCCGGGCCGCAGGCCCAGGCGCAGCCACTGGCGCCCCGGACCGTGGGGCAAGCAGTTTGTCCCTCTCCTGGGCTGCATCCCTATCTGCTAGCACTCGGGACCACGGGGCGGGCGGCTTGTCCCTCTCCTGGGCTGCAGCCTGACTGGTCCTTATTCCTCTCGTGCGAGCTCATTTGTGCCTGGCTGGTCCCCATTCCTCTCTCACCAGTGTTGAGTGTCTGAGCCATTATGGTGTGATGGCATGAGGGTGTGATGACCATTTGCATATTAGCTCTTTATTATATAGGATGATATATATAAAAGCCAAGTGACCAGGACAACCGGTCGCTATGATATGCACTGTAGCCAGCCAACCTTCAGCGGCCCCTCCTACCCAGCCGGACCCCACCTGTGCACAAATTCGTGTACCGGCCATCTAGTTATAGATATAAAAGCTTAAGTAACCCAATGACTGGTCGCCTGGTCACTATGATTCACACTGACCACCAGGGGACAGACGCTCAACACAGGAGCTTCCCCCTGGTGGTCATTGGGCTAGGCCAGTGGTTGGCAAACTCATTAGTCAACAGAGCCAAGTATCAGCAGTACAACAATTGAAAATTCTTTTGAGAGCTGAAAACCGACTTCTGTGCATGGGCCACGACGTTTCAATCGCATTGTACATGTGCACTCGCACGTGGTATTTTGTGGAAGAGCCACACTCAAGTGGTCAAAGAGCCGCATGTGGCTCGCGAGCCGCAGTTTGCTGACCACTGGGCTAGGCAGGAGTAGCAGGTGACGTTGGACTGCTGGTTTTGGCCCGATCCCCGCAGGCTATGCTCAGGGACCCCACCCTTGCACGAATCTGTGCCCTGGGCTTCTAGTTAGTGTATAATTTCCATAGGGAGGTAGACTAAACCAAACAACAAAGGAGAATCATAGGCTAATTTAATTTGAAATATAACAAATTCAATATAAAATAATAGTAGTATCCATAATGTTATAAAGTAATATTGATACAAAGCAAAATTGGCTTTTGTAGGATGGATTTACATTAGTAAATGTTAGCAGTAAATTAAGATATTTGTGTAAAATAACAGATCAAAGAGAAAAAATATCAGTGCATGCGGAAAAGACCATTTGATAAATTCAGTATAATTTATGATAAAAGTTCTTAGCAGATTTGAAGTAGGAAAGGAACCTCCTTAAACTGATAAGGATATGTATGATAAGAATATATATGTTCTTAATGGTGAAATGTTTAAACCTTTTTAAAGTTAGGGACATTGTAAAAGATGTTCCTTCCACTCAGAAAAAATGGTAAGAATGTTATTTCTAAACACCACTAACTAGAGGTTTTAAGTTAGTAGAATAAAACAAGACAGACAAATAAAAGATAAACGTATTAGAAAGATGACACAAAACTGAAATTATTTGCAGATGATATGACAGCCTTTGCAGAAGAAAGTATAGTTTCCAATATGAGAAAATTTTGCAAAGTTGCTAGATATAAGATCAATATATAAAGATCTGCTGGTATAATATAAAAAAAAATCATTTGTAGCTTTAAACAAAGACTTGTACTACTTAGAAGTTTAACAAAAATGTACATGATCTTTATGTTGAGAATCATTTGGTTGACTGAAAAAAATAGAAGACTTAAATATGTTGCATGATTTGTTATTGTTTTATGGGACGGGAAACCCAGCATCATACTGATGACAGCTCTGCATATGAATACGTAACTGAGTCAAAATAGAAGCTGAAGGTGTCTATGTGTGTGTATGTGCATCTTTCTGTAGTTTGACAAACTGATTTTAAAATTTACATGATGAGCAAATGACCAATAATAGCCAAACAATTTTGAATAAGAATAAGAAAGTAGGAACTGATCTTACCCACTGTTAAGACATTGTTTCCTTTTGGTTCGTTGACTATAAGCAGGCAGTAATAGACAAAAAGATATAAGGAAATAATGGAGAATTTTCAAATGGCTGCCTGGTTATATAGAAACTTGATTATGTGGGTATTTCAGGTCACTGGAGGGAAAACAGACTATTTGATGAATGGTTTTTTAGGACAATTGATTATTTATATGGACAATAATAATTAGCTTCTTTTCTTCTCTCTCTCTCTCTCTCTCTCTCTCTCTCTCTCTCTCTGTCTCTCTCTCTCTCTTTCTTTCTTTCTTTTACCAGGGGATATTTTTCCCATTGATTTTTAGAGAAAGTGGAAGGGAGGGAGAGAGGAATAAGAAGAGGGAAAGAGAGCGGGAGAAGGAGAGGGAGCCGGAGAGAGATATCAGTGTGAGAGAGACACATTGATTGGTTGCTTCCTGCATTTGCCCCTACCAGGGCTGGGGATTGAACCTGCAACCCAAGTTATGTGCCCTTGACCGGGAATTAAACCTGAAGCCTTCATTGTGCATGTCGTTGTTCTAACCATTGAGAAACATCAGCCAGGGCAATAGTAAATTCTTATTTTATACCATATCTAAAAATAAATTACAGGTAGAATAAAGATTTAAATCTGAGAAACAAGTCTTTAAAATTTAATTGTAAACATAAAACAATATCTTAACCACAAATTGGGAAAGAATTTCTTAAGATATAAAGCACAAGGCAAATAAGCAAAGATTGATACGTTTGATTACATTTAATTTTTAGGTTCTATATGCTCTAAAACACCAAAAACTCTTGGAAAGACAAGTGTAGGCCACGGCATGTTACATATATAATTGACAAAGGTTTAGTGTGTCAAATTTATAGAAAATCTCTATAAATAAATAACAAAATGAAAGATAGTATTTACATACAAGGAGGCATGTACAAGACATGTAATTTAATGTCTATGAATAAGAGAATGAGTAAGCTGTAGCATATATAGTAAAATACTAAATAGCTGTGAGAAATGAATGAAGTAATACAACACAAATAACAATACAAAACTAAAAGTATGCTGAATGTTAATTTCAGCATATATACATACTAGAGGCCCGGTGCCCGAAATTCGTGCATGGGGGGCGGGGGTGTGTGTCCCTCAGCCCAGCCTGCACCCTCTCCAATCTGGGATCCCTCTCACAATCCAGGACTGCTGGCTCCCAACCGCTCGCCTGCCTGCCTACCTGATTGCCCTTAACCGCTTCTGCCTGCCTGCCTGATTGCCCCTAACCACTTTTCTGCCAACCTGATCGACGCCTATCTGCTCCCCTGCTGGCCCCATTGCCCCTAACTGCCCTCACCTGCCAGCCTGGTCATCCCTAACTGCCCTCCCCTGCTGGCCCAGTTGCCCCAACTGCCCTCTCCTGCAGTCCTGGTCACCCCCAATTGCCCTCTCATGCTGGCCCGGTCGCCCCTAACTTCCCTCCCTTGCTGGCCTGGTCACCCCTAAGTGCCCTCCCTTGCTGGCCTATTCACCCCCAACTTCCCTCCTCTGCTGGCCCGGTCACCCCTAACTTCCCTCCCTTGCTGGCCTGGTCACCCCTAACTCCCCTCCCTTGCTGGCCTGGTCACCCCTAAGTCCCCTCCCTTGCTGGCCTAGTCACCCCCAACTTCCCTCCCCTGCAGGTCTGGGTCTCCCCCAATTGTCCTCCCCTGCAGGTCTGGTCACCCCCAACTGCCCTCCTCTGCTGGCCTGGTGGTCCCTAACTTTCCTCCCTTGCTGGCCTGGTCGCCCCCAACTGTCCTCCCCTACAGGCCTGGTCGCCTCCAACTGCCCTCCCCTGCAGGCCTGATTGTCCCTAACTGCCCTCCCCTGCAGGCCTGGTCACCCCCAACTGCCCTCTCTTGCTGGCCCGGTCGCTAACTTCCCTCCCTTGCTGGTCTGGTTGCCCCCAACTGCCCTCCCCTGCAGGCCTGGGTCTTCCCCAACTGTCCTCCCCTGCAGGCCTGGTCACCCCCAACGGCCCTCTCTTGCTGGCCCAGTCGCCCCTAACTTCCTTCCCTTGCTGGTCTGGTCGCCCCCAACTTCCCTTCCTTGCTGACCTGGTCACCCCTAACTGCCCTCCCCTGCTGGCCTGATCGCCCACAACTGTCCTCCCCTGCTGAGCATTTTGTGGCGGCCATCTTGTGTCCACATGGGGGCAGCCATCTTGTGTGTTGGAGTGATGGTCAATTTGCATATTACCTCTTTATTATATAGGATTCTATAGGATATTCATCCCTGGTCTCTGTAATATGTTTAAACTAGAATGTATCTTGATTCCATTTTAGATCTTTTGTCTTGATTCTTTCTGTCATCATCAAAATCTATTCAGAAGTACATTTTCTTAAGATACTTTTTCCTGTACCTTTTTTCTTTTCATACTTTACTCTTTATGTTTCTTGTTGTATACTTGAATTTACCTGTGCTCTGAGATGTGCTGAGTAAATCTCCTTTCCCATAGCTGCCCCAAATGTTGTCTTTCCCCTCCTGTGGATACACCTGCCAGTCCCGCGTACCCCCCACCCCTCTTTTCCTCCCCACACTAGAACTCAATTTATTCTCTTAGGATGTTTTGTGAAAGGTTTCCTGTGGATCAGGGTCACACATCTATGACCTGAGGCTGTATGTATCAAAAGAAATTTTATTTTAAGCATCTGGGTGTAGACTGGCTGAGTTGGAAAAATGAGTCATTGGCTACTGGAGAGAGAGGCAAGGTTTTTATCAGCTTCTGTTGGTAACAGACAGTTTCTGTTGACGCACCGAGCTTGACTGATGAGTCTGGTCCTTAGTTATCTAGGCTATGCGGAGCTCAAGACTGCAAGCTTTTGGCAAGATATCTGCTAAGCACAATAAGTTTCCTTTGCCCTGTTTTATTCACTTTAACCCTTTCATTTGGGTTTTTGGAGTGAAACAGCCTGTATTTATTTATATTCAGCTGTGTACAAATATATAGATTTAGAATGATTGTCTCCTCTTGAATCTACTAAATATTTATTGATCTTTTCTATATGGTTTACATTATTATGAACAAGATGAAGAAAATGTATTTACTTTTGCTTGGAAGGGATGTTATGATTTAGTGGATCAGTTAGTCCTAAGAGAAAAACATGTCTTTGCCTTCTCTTTTTTATTCTGAATTTTAGACAGTTTTTTCATTCATTTATTTGAGTGTTTTTTTGCATACAGGTACTATTTTGCTTTTCATAGTTAGAGAAATATAATATAGATATTATTATGTTTTTCAGAATTTGAACAAACAAGCATATGATTTGGCAAAGGCTTTACTGAAGAGGACAGCTCAAGCTATTGAACCATATATTACCAATGTAAGTCTTACTTGTAATTAGGTGTCCAAAGAATTAGCCAAAATTTTAAAGACTATTAGAAGCAATTTTTGACAAGTAGTACATACTTTTAAATTTTGTATTGTTTCAATTATTAAGTAATATATTTTCTTTGTCCTTATTTAAAATTATTCTTGGTTAACATTTTCTAGAAGGTTAACACTCATCTTATTTATTCATTCTGTGCTTCTTTCAAATTGCCTAGGAACTAAAACAGCTTTATTTGGTTAGCAAGATATACTGTTTTCTAGTGTTAGAAAAAGAGTTAAATGTAATTAGATAAAACATATGGAACTTTTTATTCAGAGAAATTGTTTACAGCTTTTTGGAGATTAAATTGATTTGTACAAAAGGAAGATATGAACTAATATGAAGATCTAAAAATTGACAGCAAGTATGGATGGTATTGATTTGGTGAAAGTTGGCTATCTTATTTTGCCTGGGGGAAATTCGATACAAAGCTGCCTTTTCTGAGAAAGGGGAAGAATTCCAATGAAATGAGCCCTTTCAAAATCACCCCAAATCTACTTATTTAGGACTAGAGGCCTGATGCCCGAAATTCATGCAAGAGTAGGCCTTCCGCCCTGACTGGTGTGGCTCAGTGGATAGAGCATCAGCCTGCGGACTCAAGGGTCCCAGGTTCGATTCTGGTAAAGGGCATGTACCTTGGTTGCGGGCACATCCCCAGTAGGGGGTGTGCAGGAGACAGCTGGTCGATGTTTCTCTCTCATCGATGTTTCTAACTCTCTGTCCCTCTCCCTTCCTCTCTGTAAAAAATCAATAAAATATATTTAAAAAAAAAAAGAGTAGGCCTTCCTTCCCCTGGCTGCCTGCACCGGTTTCCCTCTGGCACCCGGGACCTGGGCTTCCCTCACAGCCCTGGCTTCGTCTGGAAGGACGTCTGGTTTAATTAGCATATTATGCTTCTGTTATTATAGATGGACAATCTTGTATTTGTTTTCAACATAAATGTATTCCAACACATGGGTTCACTGATAGAAATTTATTGTGAGTTTTTTCTCTCCACAGTTCTGTGAGTTGCACAAATCTAGACTGCACTATTCATTATATTTTCATGTGAATGGTTCCTTTTGGAACAAATCTAGAACATTCTATAGCAGTTCTTTCACTCCATCTACTTAGTGCTTTCACCTACTTTCAAACATGTAAATGATGTAAATCTTTCTTTTTGAAAAAAGTGAGAAAGCTTTTTATAATTACTTATGTACTTAATTTTCCTGAAATTATTGGAGACTTTTTCTTGTACTATACAAAAATTAATTCAGTATATAAGCTACATCATAAAAAGATGTGCTTTGAAAAGTAACATACTTTAGACAACAGTACCTTGGCAAATCACAATTTTTGTTTCTGACTATGGCCTTAAATGATTCTAAGCACATGATGATTAGGAAAAATATAATTAATTTATAAATTGTTTTGGAGGGTGAACTTGCAGAAGCTGGAGAATAAAATTATGTAACTTATTTTAATAGCTCCAAGATTGGCAGGGAACTCTAAATATTGATTTATTTAAGTTTTGTGAGTCTTGGTAATATATTGGTTAAATTGGGTGGATTGAATTTTTTCTTTAGTGAGTTAATGGTACTTGAAGTGTGTAGACCAGACTTAAGCATTCTTTCGCCATGGCCCATTAGATACACTAGGTGAGCTCCTCCTGGTGATTATTTAAATTAATATTGCCAAGCTTGGATGCTTTTTAGGGAAACACAACTTTCTTTGATACCTTTTTGTGGCATAAAAAGAAGAAAATAAAACCGTACCATGTTAATATCTTTTCTAGGGTTGGATAATCAAAGAAAAAAGGTTCAAGATAGAATAGTAGTATTTGTTGGAGTTAGGTTACTAGGTTCCTTATAATATACTTTCAGCATTTGTGCATGCTTGAAAATCCTATCTAATAAAGAGGGAATATGCTAATTGGCCCTCATGCCATCATAAAGATAGTGGCGCCCACAGCCAATAAAGAGGGAATATGCTAATTGACTGCCCACTATCAAAGATGGTGGCCCCCACAGCCAATAAGGAGGGAATATGCTAATTGACTGTCATGCCCTCAAAGATGGCAGAGCCCAGGCCCCCAGGGCCGGCCTAAGGCACAGGTAAACCTCGGATGGCAGCTGCCCAGTCGGCTGCCCAGCTGCCCAGGGCCGCCTGAGGCTCAGGTAACCAGGGCTGGCCAAGGCTTGTGTTGCCAGCAGTGGCAGCAGCAGAGGTGTGGGGGCGTTGCCTTCCCCTGATCGCCCTGAAGGCTCCCGCACTGTGACAGGGGGCAGGCCGGGCTGAGGGACCCCCTCCAGTGCATGCATTTTCATGCACCGGGCCTCTAGTATTATAATAAAATTTAAAAGGTAAATAAAAGGACTAAGATAGGACTTTCAGCCATCCCAGATAAATCAATGTAAAAACATTTTCTTAATTACTTATACCCTATGTTATATTCCTGCTCTTAGTTCTTGTCTGCAAAAATAGAATACCCCCATCCATACTTGTTATATCTTTATCAGAAGCTGAGGAACAGAGTTAATAGAATGGTCTAAGAACACTTTCAGTTACATATATATTCCCAGCACTTTGTTATCTCTTCTTTCTCCTGTTTTCTTATCCCTTGTTTTATTTGAGGGTTAGCTGAGAAGTTAAGAATTGCTGTTTTTTTCTTTTTTTTGTAAGACTTATTTTTCTGCCTCACACCTATACATGTAAAATTATTAGACTTCTAGTGAACTTAATTGTCTTGATACAGGATGAAATGAGTATAGTTTTAAAAGTTATTCTTAAACTTTTGAACTTGTATATGTAATGGCCTTTATTTATTTACCTTCCTAGTTGAAAATTAGCAAAAATAGAGGTAAGATACTAAGGTAATAATAAAAATTATTATTATTAAAAATAAAACCCACTTCTATTTTTTATTTTTGTCTTTTTCACTCTTATGTATAGAAACATTCACGTTGGTCTTCATAGATAGTGATTTCTGCATATGTAGGACTTAAGAAATCACTGTGGTGTTGTAGATTATTTTTTAAAATAAAAGTTGTAACTTGATGACTCAGAAAACTAAAAAAAGATATGTATATTTAAATATTTTAAAAGTACATAATGACAATTCAAAAACTTTCCTATATGGATCACTACTTGGTAATATTATTTTTCACCAAATCATTTTATTTTATTTTATTTTAAATATATTTTATTGATTTTTTACAGAGAGGAAGGGAGAGGGATATAGGTTAGAAATATCATGGTAGAGACTGTTAAACAGTGAAAACACTTTTGTAATTAAAATTAAATGCTTAAGTCTAAGGTAGAATTTATTACTGACCTTACACATACTCCTTTCATTAAGAAGCAATTGTTATAAAATAATTTAATTTCTAGTATGAATATTAGCTACCCGCTTGTAAGCGAAAAATGTTTTTTGAAAGGCAATACTTAATCAAAGCAATATTTGCTTCCTCCACTAAATTGTAAGCCCTCATGTAGGGCATGAAGAAGACTGACTTGGTCCTTAGCTTTATGGAGATTATATAAATGTTAAATAAATGTTTTTGATGGAATTTGTAAGAAATAAACTAAGGAATGATTTTTTTTTTTAAATGAGCTTTTCCCAGACTGATAGAAGAGGATGTTTTCATCACCAAGGTGGCCATATTGGAAAGAATTATTGTTTTTTGTTGTTGCTGTTGTTGTTAAGGAAAACTAGATTTACTGTTTTTAAACAGGTGAAAATTTGTTAGTTGAAACAGCAAAGTTTCTTTATTTTCAACCTAAATGAGAA
The DNA here is from genome assembly GCF_027574615.1 of Eptesicus fuscus. NCBI lineage: Eukaryota > Metazoa > Chordata > Mammalia > Chiroptera > Vespertilionidae > Eptesicus > Eptesicus fuscus. The sequence goes on along the minus strand of NC_072480.1, from coordinate 7,313,732 downwards.
TTTAATGTTTGATGTCATGAAGTTCTTTGCCCACAAAATTGATAAAAAAGGAGGGAAAACAAATTGTTTTTAAAACCAATAAAGAATGAATAGTAAAACAGAACTTGTTCTTTTTTTCCCCTGCATGCCTAGGTAGTTTGTACAGGTTTATAGACCTAAGAAACTTTGTTTAAGAATGACCCAAGAACTAAAATAAAGCAGAAGAGACATAGAAATGTGAAATCCTTGACTTTGTACTTTCCATATAGAAAGCCTTTTAACCATGTTGTGTGTTCAACTGTCACAAAGAGAAAAGATTAGGGCAGCTTATGTGGTGTAAAGAATCCTTAACTCCTCTTTCCAGAAGACAAGCTATGTTGAGAATATGTGGTATATTCCCTGGGTTAATTTTTACATATTTGGAAGAGTTTAAATACTTAAGAACTTGATCATTATGCCATGTATCATTACTAGTTTCAGTAGTGGTATGATCTGAATGTGGGAATTAGTGTTGGCTGCTTATAGAAAAAAAAATTATTCAAATTTTTATTTTCCTTGTGTTTATATGTGCTTTTAATTGGATTTGAATTTTTGCTATAAACCTTGTGTATTGTTTATTTTATTTTGTTTATGAGAGTATAAATGACAAAAAGGATCAGAAAGAGGTTTTGCATTATCCTATATAATAAAAGCCTAATATGCACATCAACCGAACAGTGGCATGTCTGGTCACTATGACACGCACTGACCACCAGGGGGCAGACACTCAAAGCAGGAGCTGCCCCCTGGTGGTCAGTGTGCTCCCACAAGGGGGCGCCGCTCAGCCAGAGGCTGGGTTCAGGGCTGGCGAGCACAGCGTCGGTTGCGGGAGTCTCTCCTGCCTCCGAGGCAGCGCTACGGAGCAGCGAGCCGAACCTTAAGGAGCAGTAAGCAGGCAGGCAGTAAGGAGTGATGGCTCCCAGGCTGCGAGAGGGTTCAGGCTGGGCTGAGGGACCCTCCCCACCCCCGAGTGCATGAATTTTCGTGCACCCGGCCTCTAGTAAATATTTAATTACATATCTTAAAAATGGAATTAGCTCTTACTGTGAAGGTCTAAGGCTTTGTCTTCTATGCTATTGTCTTCTATACATGTTAAGGTGAGCAAGAAGTCATCCCTTATCCTTAAGGAATTATCTAGTAGAGGAATTAAGACAACTAATACAGGATAAAATATGGTAAGACTATAATGAGGAATAAAGTGTTTGGTAGTAGGATGTTTATCGATAATGCTATTTTAAATTGTGTATAAAGTGAATTCCTTGTTTTATCTTTTCATATAACCTGAGTGCAAGCATGTCAAACTCAGAGGCTAACACTGGCCAAATAAACAAGGTTTAAGTTTATGTGGGCCACAAAAAAACAAAGCTTTCAATTTTCATAGAAACGTAGGTTTATTTCGATAGAGACATGCTGAGTCATGTTGTGACTCAGTTTTAAGGTCATAGCTATATATTAAGCTAATGTTTTCAAGTTTATAGTAGTTCTCAAAACCCCTTGACTGGGCTATATTACTCTGAAATAAATGAGTAATCTATACTAATAAAAGGGTAATGCTAATTAGACCGGATAGACCGGTTGTCTTCCAGACGTCCTTCCCAATGTCCCTCCTGACAAAGCCAGGGCACGGGTGAAGCTGCCCAGGATCCCCGGTGCCTGTGGCCGGCCCGGGCGAAGCTGCCCAGAGTCCTGGGTTCCTGCGGCTGGCCACAGGGAGGGAAGCTCGGGTCCTGGTTGCCTGTGGCTGGCCAGAGGGAGAGAAGCCCGGGTCCCGGGTGCTGGAAGAAAGCCGGTGCCGGCAGCCGGGGTAAGGAAGGCCTACTCTTGCACGAATTTCCGTGCATCAGGCCTCTAGTCATTAACATAAAATAATAGAACATTTTAATAAAAATTAATATTTTTTCTTGAACATTAACTTACCAGACACTGAATAACTGCACAAATTAATAAGCGTAAGGCAAATAAACCTATTTTTCTTGTTCTCCGAAAGCAAAATATTTCCTGTTGCACACACCAAACAAGTCAGTCCAAGACTAATGACGTGGCAGTCGGCTGCTAAAATATTCGCTGCTAGAATTAGTGGAGAGAAATGGTGCTCCCGTGTGTAAAGGAGAAAAGAATTCAACATGATTATAGTAATCAGTCATTAGAGAACGTTGTAGTTCATTATTAATAATTATGTATAACAGGATATTGTAAAAATTAAGTCACAAAATTTTTATTACACCGTTTATTACATACTGTTATATTAGCTGGGTCGCAAAAATATTCCTTGTGGGTTGCATGTGGCCCCGGGCTGCAAGTTTGACATGCTTGCTGTAATGGTTTCCTACTTACTGTTAGAAAATGTTTTCATATGCCTACTTTGACTTTTTATGAAATGATAATTTAATTGAATAATACTTAAGATTTTAGAAAGTTTATTTTATCTATGGTGTTTCTGTTAATGATATAATTTTTTTTCAAAAGTTTTTTAATCAGGTTCTGATGCTTGGGAAAACATCTATCAGCGATTTGTCAGAACATGTCTTTGACTTAATTTTGGAACTCTATAATATCGATAGTCATTTGCTGCTCTCAGTTTTACCCCAGCTTGAATTCAAACTAAAGGTAACTATTCTAAAAATAATATTCTTCAGTCAACTAAACTAGCAAAGTTCATTATTTGTGGCTTTTTAATTCTTATAATGGTTTTATCTGAGGATTACAGAACTAATGGTATGTAATTATTATTTAAATTACATATTTGACTATTTGTGTATCTTGAAAGCCTGTCATGATTTCTAGCAAATAGTAGCTGCTTAATTAATCATTGGAAGGATGGTATTTTTCTCAAAATATTTTCCAGATAAATTTTAGGTTGTGACTCAGTTTTAAGGTCATAGCTATATATTAAGCTAATGTTTTCAAGTTTATAGTAGTTCTCAAAACCCCTTGACTGGGCTATAAAAATAGTTTAGGGTCTGTTTATCCACGTCATGTGAAATATTTTTCCTTTGTGCATATTGTCTTATACATTCCTATGTTAAAAGCACCTTTGCTTTTCATCTCTTAAAAGCACATTCCCATTGACTTGACATTATTATTTTCACTTGCAGATTTGGGGGATATTCTTTTTTTCTTTCAAATTATTACAGGAAAATTAAAGCTGTTTATAATTAATAATCTTTGTGGATCCAGTGGATCCAGCACAGAAAAGTTCTTAACTTATTTCTGTTATATCTTTTGTTTCTAAAATTTTTTATTTGTCTTTTTAAAAACAACAAAATAAACAGTCTATTTTGGAAGTATAATAAATAATTCTTGTTTTATTCTTGGGTGCATTTTTGGTATATTTCTTAGGTGAGTTATTTGATTTACCTGCCTCCCTGCTCCCCTTTTTTCATGTAGTTAGCAGTTTGATGAGGCAAAGGCAGGCATACCTTTAATTATTTATTGGTCTGATTTTCTCTAATAAAAATAGAGAATACTCTAAGAAATGTAAAAATAAGGAATTATCATTCCTATTTTCAGCAAATCTAACATCTAGTCTGAAAGGAAGAGGAAAATTTAGTGCAGATCTAGTAAAAGGCCAGATATTATAAGTGTCACAAAAGTTACAAACGGCATACAATTGAAGCAAAGGAAACATCATGCAGAAGCATATAGAGGTAGGAAGGTGCTGGGTGAATTTGTAGGACACAGGGAATTATAGTTGGATGACAGCAATAAAGGATATTTAAATCATTCCTGACTGCACATTAGAATCTTCAGCTGTGGAGCTATTAAAAACAAGCTCATATCCAGGCATTAAAACCTTTTGCACTCGGATGTCGAGTGTGACTCGACACGGTTAGCATTAGAAAAAAGGAAGCGAGTGCAAAGGGTTAAACCAAATGAGTTGATCAGAATTTCTGGCATAGGGTTCAGGCATCAGTTGCTTTTTTGTTTCTGTGTGTGTGTGTGAGTGTGTTTTGCTTTTTTATAGCCTTAGAGGTCATTCTAATGTATAGTCAGGGTTGAAAATTACTTATGTGGAAGAATAATGAGATAGTAGAGATGAGTTAGGTCATATTATGGGAGCTCTCAATGCTAGGCTGAAGCATTGGTTTAAAATTTTTAAAAAATCGTATAATGCTGTTCACACCTTGAATATCAGTGTGGTTTTATTGTGTTTTCTTTTTTTAATATTCTCAATTGTTACATATTATATTCAATTCTAGAATTTGCTGGCTTATCCATTTAACCACTGTCATCTGTTGGAGTTACCAAAATCAATAATAGTAAAATTGAGTTCTTGTCCCCAGGTACCCACAATATAGTGTAGAAAACAAATTTTAATTTTTGCATGTACAAGGCTTCATCATATTATGGAACTACATTATGAATCTGGTATATGAACATGAACTCTCCTACTGAGAGACCTCAGCATATATTTATTCCTACAAAGAGCTTAACCAGGACAATCATGTGGAATTCTCCATTTACTGGAAGGCTTGTCCTTTATCAGTGTTTGTTCTTAAAAACCACAAATAGTTTTTTAAGGATTTGATGCAAGTTAGTTTTTGAATTTGACTTTGAATAAAAGTAAGTCTCCATTGTAAGGGGAGAACCTCTAACAGTCACTCAGACTTTCAGAGGTGTTTTCATGTAGGAAGTGCTGCTTTGATGTAATGTGAGATGATTAGAGCATTGAAGATTTAATTTTGTGAAAAGTTATTGATCATTTTTATATATAATATTTCATCTAGAGTTTATGGAAGATTTTCTGTGCAATTGGAGGATAAGATAAATAATGAGAAAATTATTCCGAATATATCTACTTCATGTTTTTAAAGCTATGGTTGTGTTTTGTTTTAGAGCAATGATAATGATGAACGCCTGCAAGTTGTTAAACTACTAGCAAAAATGTTTGGGGCAAAGGATTCAGAATTGGCTTCTCAAAACAAACCACTTTGGCAGTGTTACTTGGGCAGGTATATGATTTTGGTGTCCTGTTTAAAAGCCATGTATGTTTATATCTACTTAATATCCCCTTAAAACACCATCCACATTTAAGTTTATTCTGAAATCATAAAAAATGAAGTTTTATGTTTTGGATTTTTTGAATGCTGATCATGATTAGTCACATTTACAATTTTCCTTTTGTTTTTCATCTTATCTTTTCCTCAGTAATTTTTGAAAGATGATACATTTAAAGTTCCCTCACAAAGTATTATAATCATGGAATTAAAATGTATTATTATATAGCAGTAATTAATTCTCACTAAAAATACATTAATGTGAGAGATAGCCCCTCCACAGAATAATTATATTTGGTTAGATTATTCGGAGATACATATTGCAAGGACAGTCACAGAATGAGTAAATAAATGATTATGTATGTTCCTCCTCCTAGCTTTCTTCTTTCCTCTTTTAAAGAAATGATAACCTATGTTCCTCATACACTTTTAATGACCCACAAACCTCCTGAAATTGGTTGCGAAATTTTGAGTGTGTTTGCTTATTTCTCTTTTCTGTGAGAAGGATTCATTTCTTTATGTTTCTAAAGGTATCCCTGACCTTGAATATATTAAAGCCACTTCAAGTGCCCTGGCTGAAACCTACATTGACCCCAACGATAAAGGATCCTTCCCCAGTCCCCAAATTACTCTCGTAACAAATAATGTAATTAAGTCATTAATAGACAAATGGGATTTAAGGACTTATTCTATTTCCTTTGTATTAGAATATTTTTATTTAATCCTCACCTGAGGATGTATTTTCCATTGATTGTCAGGCAGAGTGGAAGGGAGGGAGGAAAGGAGAACTGAGAGAGAGAGAGGGAGAGGGAGAGAGAGAAATATTGATGTGAGAGAGACACATTGATTGGTTGCTTCCTGCATGTGCCCCGACTGGGGCCTGGAATTGAACCTAAAACCGAGGTACATGCCCTTGCCTGGGAATTAAACCTGAGACTCTTCGTTCTGTGGGCCAACGCCCTAACCCCTGAGTCAGACTGGCCAGGACAATATTTTTATTTTTGTTACCACTTTTATTTCTATCTCAACCCCAGAATTGTCAATTGAATTATGATAAATTTTTGTCTCTTTATTTTTTAAATAACTATATAAGCCTTTATAAGTACTGGCTAAGGCTAAATCTTTAATCTGATTATCTCCTATAGATAAATAATGACATTTAAGTTATATTAAACTAACAAATATTAGCTCATTGTCATTTTGAGTTTTATTTTAGATTTTTTTTTCTTCAAATACAACTTCTTGAGTAGTAAAGCAAAATATTTTACAAGTGTAATTAAATTATAAGATTCAATTTAAAATCCATTTGTTTAATGTGTTAAAACAAAAATACAATTTTTACATATAGACATTTAAAGTATATCTTTAAATCAGGACTTGGATTATCCAGACTTCATAGGTTTTATGGAAGAAAAATTCTAATTTAAATGTATGTCAACTTTCTATTACTTTGTAATTTTTTTCTTTTACTTGTAATGACAAAAACCTTTCACATTATTACCAATTTCAAGGAGCTAGAATATTTCTTAAAGATAATTTATTTTATTTATTATGACTGCATGGTACATGTTTCATTGAGAAATGGTAAACTGTATCTGGATTCAAAACACTCAAGAAATTTTATGAGATCATAGGCTAGAATTTATAATTTCTTTTTATAAAACAACGTGTTTTTTTTTTTCTAGTAATAAGCTTTTATGAGTAATGTGGTGCTTATTTTGAAGCCTTCTTATTTTCTTCTTTATAAAATGCTAAATTTTGTGTGTTATAGTATTAGGCAATACAAGATTTGGAAACCTTTGATCTTACAGAATTAAGACATGAAAATAGCAAGTGGAAAATTCTCTCTTCACTTTAATATTTTTGTTGTTTATTTTTTTAAGACATTTTTATTGATTTCAGAGAGGAAGGGAGAGGGAGAGAGAAAGAAAAATAAATCAGTGATGAGAAACTGATTGATCGGCTGCCTCCTGCATGCTCCCCACTGGAGACTGAGCCCACAACCTGGGCATGTGCCGTGACCTCCTGGTTCATAGGTCGACACTCAACTATTGAGCAATACCAGCTGGGTTTTTTTGTTGTTTCTTAAGGTTTTTAAGTTACTTTTGTAGTCCATCATGAACTAATGTATATAGGCTTTGAATATCAATGTTTAGAGATAATTAGATATCATATGCTACCCGATAGAGGAACACAATGCCATATATAAAGTAGTCTTCCTAAAAAAATGAACCTAATATCATTTTTATATTAAGATCATAGCCATATGAACTTAGGAGAAAGGAGAGCCTGTTAATTGACATCAGAATGATAAAATTAACAAAATTTTAACTGGGAAAACACTATACACAAACAAAAAGCAGTTGCTTCACCAAATTATAAAGGAAAAAAAAGAAATGAAGGGAAAATATAAAATTAAAAGATACTTAAATGACATATCAACAAAGTTTTTTAGAGATGCTAATGTATTACATTTCCATATAATATTGGCTTTGATATTAATGGGTATGTAATAATTGTGATGGTTAACTGGATAGGACTAATTTGGGCACAATTATAATAGAGTCATCTATATTAATAATAGACAAACATGTAAATTGACTGTATCTCTGCAACGCACACAGCCAATCAGAAGTGAGTATGCAAATTAACCCAACAAAGATGGCGGGCCTGTGGGCAGCGCGCAAGCGCCGAGCAGCCAGGGGTGGGGCGGGACGCCTGCCCACCCACTCGGAGCACTGCCCAAGGTGATGAAGCCAGGCACCTCGCTCTGGGCCGATAGGCAGCGCGCACAGGCGTGAAGAGGCCAGTGGGCAGTGCAGGGCAGGATGCCTGCCTTTGTCGCCTTGGGCAGCACGCTCCGGGCCTGTGGGCAGCGCGCGTGGAGAGCCTCTGGGCCTGGGAGGCGGGCTGGCAGAGGGCAGCCTGTACTCCCCACATGGCGGTGGTGGTAGCTGTGAGGGCACCAAGCGGAGCCTGCAGGCCGAGCTGAAGTAGCACCTACAGGCCATCAGCGCCGAGGAGTGGCTGCGCAAGTCCCTCCTCCTGGCCCAGAAGATGCATGATCTCAGGGACAGCCACCATGGTGGGCCAGATTGATGTCCTCCTGGCCGTGCCACGGGGGTTTGCGGATCTGTGCAGCTGCAGGCCTCCGGTGCACGCATCCTCTCCTTCCCCCCCTGGTGTACGAACGCCCCCCAGCACGTCCCCCAGCACGCTGTCACAGTCCCGGACCATGGTGTGCGCAAGTTCCCCCCGCCCCTCCGCCACACTTCCATCAACCCCAGCACGCCTACATCCCCCAAAGGACGTGCGCACGTCTCCTCCGGCATCTCGTCCTTTGGAGAGTGCCTGGGTGTTCTGGGTGCTGAGGATGGGCGCCTGTGAGATGACAGTGAGAGGGCGGAGTGGTGATGCCCTGTTCCCACAGCGGCCAGTGCAGCAACGAGATCACCTCCATGGGGCTAATGCAGGTGCTGAGGCGGGAGCAGGTGCGGACAGACACACCTGGTGGGCGCGGGCGGCCCTTGCTGAGGTGCCTTCAGTCAGTGTTCAAGATCAGGAACCCAGAGGAGGCAAGGAGGTCCGTCCTCTCAGTGAAACAGTGGGAAAGTCGTGGCGACTACAGAGGAGGATTGTGCACTCGGGGTGCCGGCACCCATGAGCGAAGGCTGTCCTGACTGAGCCTCGCTCGCTTGGAGCCTAGCACACTCCTGCCAGACAGCGGGTGACAGGATGTGCTTTTCCAAGTTAATGATAGAAAACATTGATTCTCCTGCTGCCCGCGAAGGTGGAAAGTGGAGTGGGGAGACATGTGGGGAGTGAGCGAGGTTCCCTGTCTGGGGGTTCCAAATCTGCCATTGGTTCCTTTCACCGCTGACTACAGATATACAGGGTGTCCCCCCAAAAATGTATACACACTTTGAATACCTACTCATTCCAGTGGGTTTAAGCATGAAAAGAAAGAAACAACAATGAAGCTGTCATCTGTTAAAAGTGCGGGCACAAACTGGCAGTTGGACATTCCCCGAGGAGTCCCAGATTGGAGAGGGTGCAGGCTGGACTGAGGGGTCCCCCTACCCCCACCCCTGTGCACGAATTTTGTGCACTGGGCCTCTAGTGTAAAATTATACGGGTTGAGTACCAGATTACCACACATTTGTGAATACCTCTGTATAAGAAAGAATACTTTGAGGAATAGTTTTCTTTTTAGACCTAGTATGAGATTTATATAACATATCTATGAACTATGTACACACATTATACTTTCATAAACATTTTAAAGTATAGTATTTGTAGAAAAAATTGTCATTTTAATTCTTGTATTTGAGTCAAATATGTATTTAAACATGCCTCTTTAAAGTACATAGTTATCACAGGAGATTGTCCTAGTTTAATAAGGAGGTTTCAACACATTTATACACATACTAGAGGCCCAGTGCATGAATTTGTGCACGGGTGGGGTCCCTTGGCCTGGCCTGTGATTGGGGCAGATCGGGGCAGATTGGGGCTGATGGGGGCTGGCCGGCTGGGGAGGGACCATAGGAGGTTGGACCGTAGGAGGTTGGACTGTGGGAGGTTGGCCGGCCGGCTGGCGAGGGACCGTTGGAGGGTTCCAGTGTGTGTCTGGCCCACTGGCCCCGTCCCCATCCACCAGACCCCAGCAGCAAGCTAACCTACCAGTCGGAGTATCTGCCCTCTGGTGGTCCGTGCGCATCATAGCAACTGATCAAAGGGTCAACCGATTGGTCAGACACTTAGTATATTATGCTTTTATTATATAGGAGAATGGTATATCAAAAACTTTGGTAAAGTCTCTGGATCCACTTTGAATTATCCTATATAAGTTATTCTTTTAATTAGAGAAGTTAATATAAATTGATTGCAGATTAAACACGTGTTTCTCTAATTTTAAAGATCACTGTGCCTTTATATTTTATCAGGTTTAATGATATTCATGTACCAATACGCCTGGAATGTGTAAAATTTGCTAGCCACTGTCTCATGAACCATCCTGATTTAGCAAAGGACTTAACAGGTATTGTATACCCATAATAACAAATATTTATGGTGCTCTTTGGTGAAAAAAATCAATTTTAAATATTTTGGGGATAAACAACCTTTTTTTAAATTCTTTTATAGGTGAAGTCTTGTTTCAATTCGTCATCATCAGAGTTACTTTCTGAAGCTAGAATTTTTACTTCCTAGTGCCTACTTAGGCTAGAAGCACCTATAAAATGTTGGTTTTATCAGAGACAATATTAATTTTGTAGTTTAAGGATATTTCTAAAAATATTTCAGGCATTTGGATTTGAACAGGTCTTGACTGTGACTAAATTATAATACAGAGTTTAACATTTTCCAGTATTTGGGGAACTTAGGATAGAGTCATTATTTTGTAAGCTAATTTAACCATACTAAAATGAAAGTAAGGTTTTTGAAATCTGTATAATTATAAGGCAGTTCAGAATTTTATGTAATAATGAGAAATCATGGCTTTGACTATTATTGTTCTGTTAACTGTTTCAAAGTTATGGAATAGTTCAGGAAATATAGATAAATATAACAGCTACTGTGTCTTCCTAGAAATGTTAGCATTTTTCTGCATTGGCTTAAGATATTTTAAAAAAGAAAATAAATTTTACATTTAGTTAAAATGCCCCTCACAAACTATACTCCCTTCTTTCTTCTACAGAAACCACTCTACTAAATTTGGTCTGCATCCTGTTCATGGTTTTCTATTTATGCTACATGTATATCTTTCCATAAATTATATATATTATTGTCATATGATTTAATATTTTTATTTAATCATTTGACTCTGATGTAGTTGAACTTATTTCTGCTTTCTTATTTTGTGTTCTATTTTCCATGCCTTTTCTTTGCTTTTGTTCTGTTTTCTTCTCTTTTGCTCAATTGATTAGCTTTCTTATTTTTTTTCTCCATGTGCTTGGAAGTTAACATTCACTTTTGTGCTTTCAATGCATAATAGATTAGTGAAATCTATAAAGTTAATCAAAATTCTCCAGTATCTTTCTGATCAGTCCAGGACCTCTGAAAGCTAAAATTATGAACACTCTTCTCATTTGTCACACAATTGCTTGTTATTTAGTTAGTCTTTTTTTTAAAACTTTATACCAACGTTTACTACATTTGTAACAGCCCTTTTTATACAGTACTAGAGGCTCAATGCACGAAATTAGTGCTAGAGTAGGCCTTCCTTTCCCTGGCTGCCTGCACCAGCTTTCCTCTGGCACCCGGGATCCGGGCTTCCCTTGCAGCCCTGGCTTCGTCCGGAAGGTTGTCTGGAAGGATATCCGGTCTAATTAACATATTACACTTTTATTATTATAGATTTGCTCACAGTTTTGTCTTAATTCTTAGTACTTCCTTCTGGTACAATCACGAAGTTTAGCTTTTTGTAGTATTTTTAACAATAGATTGTTGCTTTCACATTTTGTTGAATTCTTGTCAGTCAGATTCCAACAGTAGGTATTTACCAGTTTCATCTTTTTTCGGGTTGGTAGGGGGAGGGAGAAATACCCTCCTTGGAACCCTCTATCTGCCTACTCATGTGAATGGGAACTGCTTGCTCTGTGAGCTGCTTTATAGCATTGCTCATAAGAGAGTTCATTCTTCCTCCCTCTTTTTCGTGTCCCCTCTCCTTCTCATTCTTCATTTCCTTGTGCTTGCAGGCTGTTGTGAGTACATCTGTGCATCTGTCTATCTTCCTTTTGTATCCTTCTTCCTATTTTCACATCGATGTTCCTTTCACTGTGTCATTCTCGTGTTATTTATGCAGTATTCTCAGAAAACTAATCATTGTTTTGGGGAAGTTATCTTTTTTTTCCTACAAAATGTCTGTTCAGCTAACTTTTTATTTGCTTTTCTCTCTATTTTCCATGTTAGAGGCTTTCCTTAAGTGCTTGACAATCCATGGCTATTTGCTCATAATTAAAGAGTGGGAGCTAAATAAAAAGCTGATTAGAAAGCCCTGAATATATGACTCTGACCTTTACTCTAGGGTGAATTTGATGGGTTGTGTCTTGGTAATGCCTCTTGAACTAGTCAGATTCCCCAGAGAAGAGTATCCTATCAGGAGTTTAAAATTCTAGTTGCTAGTGTCTGGGGTTTTTATATTGTTTATTTATTTTTGAGTAATATTCCATGGTTGTGAATACACCATAATTAATTTATTCTTTTTTTTCTTTTGATGGATATCTGGGTTGTTATGGTTTGGGGTTATTATAACTGAGATCACTGTGAGTATTCTTATACAAGTATTTCTGTGGATTTTATGTTTTTTACTTCTTTTTGGAACCACTTAGGAGTGAAATTGCTGGTCATAGGGCAAATACATATTTAACTTTATAAGAAATATTCCACTTACACGGGAAATGTTTGAGAGTTCTAGTTGTAAAGCGTCTTTGCTGTCATTTTGTTTTACTAGTCTTTTTTTTATTTTAGCTATTCTCATAGATCTTGTTTTTTTTTTTGTGGCTTTAATTTGCCTTTTTCTATTGACTAATGAGATTGAGCATTTTTATGTACATATTGATATATTATTTTCTTTTATGAAGTGGCTGTTTAAAATTTAAACCTATCTTTTTTTTAATTGACTAGTTATTTTTGTTGTTGATTTGTAGTAATTCTGTAGGTATTCTGGATTTTTTTAAGTATAAAAAAATTTAAGCAGTTTTTTCCATAGTCAGAACTTCAAAGCAAAGTTTATTGGCTAAATAATAGGTAGATGTGTTGATTAAAAAATATTTTTATTGATTTCAGAGAAGAATGGAGAGAGAGAGAAATATCAGTGATGAGAAAGAATCATTGATTTGCGGCGTCCTGCTTGTCCCCTACCAGTGATCGAGCCTGTAACCCAGGCATGTGCCTTGACCAGAATAGAACTGATATCTCTGGTTCATAGATCAATACTCAAGCCACACATGCCGGGCAGTGATTTGCTTTTTTAATAGCTATTTTAAAAATATTTTAGCTGTGAATTATTTCATCTATAATTATTTTAGTCCTTAGGTTATTTTGAAGATTTTTGTTGACTTAAGAAACATCCAAATTTGTAGAGAATTTTTGTAAGAGATTATTTGAGCCAAATTTGACAATATAAGCAGGGAGCAAGATCTCATATGCTTCTGAGAATAACAGTTTTGCACTTTCTTTTATGCATTTAAAATTAAGAAGGGAAAGTAAGGAAGATTATATGAAGGTGTGAGGAAGCAATTTGGGGATTGGATTACAGGATAGTTAAGATTATGTGCTTTCTTGAGGGTTAATATTTCAAAGGTGTGTTAACCTAGGTGCACAAAAATAATAGACAGGGCTAGCTTAAAACATTTCATTAAAGGTGTTATAGGCCTGTAGCATGATTGCCCACCATGACCCTGCCCAGTTAGAAATTTATGATCAGATCACCCTGTTTTTAGCTATTGTTTGGGGAATAATGACAGGGGAAAAAAACCTGTACATGTTCAGTGCAGATACAGCCATTATAAGCCTAACTACATAGTAAACATCAACAATGTTACATTCCCTCCCCTCCCTCCCCTCCCCCCCCCCAGTTATTTTCTGTTGGTGGTTGGTTGATTCCACAGATGTAGAACCAGTATATAGAGAGGTCCTACTATATATAGTTTCAATTTTTAATGAAACATATTATACTAGTGACCCAGAGCGCAAAATCGCGTGGCCCCGCCTACCTGTTGCACACCCTGCCCACTGCCCCGCCTTTACACCCTATCTTCTCCACCCAGAGCTTGAGCACGCCTGGCCCCGCCCCCAACCCCTCCGGGCTTCTCTGGCTGCTTCAAGCCCTGCCCTTGGTCCCATGAGTCGCCTTGGGCTGGTCCCACCTCCTCCGGGCACCGCCCTGTCTCTGGAGCAAGGTGTGGGCTTTGTCCCGCCTCGCACAAGCATGCAACCTCCTGCTGATTGGTCCTTACGGCATGATGGTGTCACGAGCATTAGCATATTAGCTCTTTATTATATAGCTTTTATTATTTTCTAGTGTTCAGTCTCTGGGTACATTTTAATTTTTGTAGTTGGCCAGAAACTCTTGAAAAATTAGGGTTCTAACCTCTCTTTATGCAAATTTTCAATCACTCATGTTTTCAGTTACAGTCTTCATCTCTACCTTGCTCATAGCTTGGTACTTTGAATTTTGAAATGTCTTGAGTGTTTGTTCTTCTATCCTGGAATTGAGCTTGTCTATTGTTTTCTTCACCTTTTGGATTTTATTATTTTCCTTTTTCCTTTGGCACTTACCAATCATCCATCTGCCAGAATTTTGTTGGAAATCTTTTTTGCTATGATCTCTTCTTTTGTTACTTTGTCCCATTTAAAGACATTTTCTTAGGTCTTCAGGAGTGAGCTGATTTTTTTTCAAGTGTTTTTGTGAGTTTCATGTTTGTATCTTCAGTCACGTCTGAGGGATATAGTCATATTGTGAAGAATACTAGATACTTTCTCATGCTAAGTAACTATTGAGAATTTCTTTTTTTCTCCAGTTTTCCTTTTTACTGCACAGTAAATATAAGTTAATAGCTCTTGTGTATACCTGTTTTATGAATGATTGTTTTTGGGAAATTGGGATGCATCTCAAAATTGATGGTTATTGCATTTTTCTTTTTTTGATGGTACCTAAAATAGTATGTATTATGTTCAAAACAAGTACAGTGAAAGATAAAATTCCTATATTTATCTTGGTGGGGAATTTGAGATATGCTAAAAGTAACTTTCTTACTTAGTTAGGTAAAATAACCTTTCCATTTCTTCAATTTCTTTAGCAGCATATGGTCTTTCTCATTTTTTTGAATAGTTTCTGTTAGTAGAGAATACTCAAAGTGGACGGGCTTAAGATCTGAATATTGGTTTTTTATGAGTGTTTACATTATAAGTATTTGTTAAATTATTATTTTACTAGAGGCCCAGTGCATGAAATTCATGCATTGGTAGGGTTCCTAGGCCTGGCTGGTGATCAGGGCTGATTGGGGCCTTCCAGCTGCCGGCTGGGGCCTTCCTTCTGGCTGCCGGCAGGGGCCTCCTTTCCCCTGCTGCTGTTTGCTGGCCTGGACCTTCCTTTGTTGTGCGCCACTCCCTGGTGGTCAGCACACATCATAGCAAGTGATAGAACTCCTGGTCTTCCAGTTGAACTCCCATGTGGACACTACATATTATTAGCCTTTTATATATATAGATAGAGAAGTAAATTCATTCACATTCATAGCACCATTTATTGTGTATAGGCCTGGCAATATTTATTATTCCAAATCTAAACAACGAAATTTTATCTTACTGCTCTTATAAAAAAGCTGAATATTTTATTTTTAAAATTTATATTCAATTGTGTGATGTCTTCCTTAAGCCTAATATATGATTACTAAAGATGGTTAATTTTTCTTTCAGCATTCTCAGTGCAAGATCTGGACTCCTATGTACTCATAATTTTTAAATGTTTTATTTCTTCTCTCTTCCCTTTGGCATTTCTTCGTTCAGTTAAATGGAATTGCCTATGGTGTTTCCTGTAATCCTGTTTCCTGATGACCGTTTCTCAATTTTATACTCTCAATAACCTCACTGAAAGTTTCTCTAGTTAAGGAATAGAAACTTGAGCATACTTTCCTTTCCTAGTAGAACTACCTGACTTAAAAAAAAAAAAAAGAAGAACTACTTGACTTGAATGTTTTAATAATTTAAATTAAAAGCAAAGGTGAAATATTTAATGTTGGTATATTTTGTGGTTCATTTATATGGTTGCTTTGTTTAATGAGGTTAGGAACTCTTTGAACAACTACCCTGCCCTGCAAATGGGGAAGGGATTTACTACTCAGTTGCATGTAAACTTTGTTTTGACTCAAGGACTGACCTTCCTTTTTTCTTTCCTTCCTCTCTTCCTCCCTCACTGCTCCCAGTTTACTTGAAACATTGAACCTTTTACTTAGGTTTTGTTTTTGTTGTGGTTTACTTTCAAAGGTCTTACACAAGTTTTACAGACATTTCAATTGTTAAAGTTCTATTTCAATCAATTAAAACTTTATCTTTCAGAGTATCTTAAAGTGAGGTCACATGACCCTGAGGAAGCTATTAGACATGATGTTATTGTGTCTATAGTTACAGCTGCTAAAAAGGATATTCTTCTGGTCAATGATCACTTACTTAATTTTGTCAGAGAGAGAACTTTAGACAAACGGGTAAGTAGGAGTAATAATTATTATAGCTTGTCATTTTGAATACTTGAAGTTTCATAGTATTTCATTTAAAAATATTGAGATTTAAATGTAATTAGCCCACCCTGACAGGTTTGGCTCAGTGGATAGAGTGTCGGCCTGTGGACTCAAGGGTCCCGGGTTTGATTCTGGTCAAGGGCATGTACCTTGGTTGTGGGCACATACCCAGAAGGGAGTGTGCAGGAGGCAGCTGATAGATGTTTCCCTCTCAATGATGTTTCTAACTCTCTATCCCTCTCCCTTCCTCTATGTAAAAAAATCAATAAAATAATTTTTTTTAAAAGAATTAAATGTAATTAGCATTTTTGGGGGGATAGGCATTTTAATATTTAAAATAGTGTTTATGAAAGGATTTACTTTTTGTTACATTAAATTTTATTAGTTTTTCTTTAAGAACAATTAAGATTGTTCTCATTCTAAAAATGAGGTGGCTTTCAGTGGTAGAGTAGTCACATATTCAGCTTGTATACTAGTTTTAATAAGTGACATATATAAAGGGCCTTTGAGACAGCTTCTCTCATATAGTTTGCTCTCTCTTTTTTTTTTTTTTCTTTCATATGGGTATCTTACTCCTCTTGCTGATTGTTTTCTCCTTTCCATGGAATAGAAAAAGAAAAGATGTCTTCAGTTTGGCAAAACTAAACTTGACATGCTTCTAGCCTATGTCCTGTGACCCCAACCTTCCTCCTTTTTTTTTTTAATCCTCACCCAAGGATATGTATGTATGTATGTATGTATGTATGTATGTATGTATTTGAGAGAGAAACATTTATCCATTTCCTCTCATATAACTGGTGTGTGTTGGGGTGTGTGAATCGAACCCACAACCTTTTTTAGTGTATGGGATGAAGCTCCAACCAACTGAGCCACCTAGGCAGGGCCAAACCTTCCTTTTTTCCTTCTTCTTTTTTTAAAATATGTTTTTATTGATTTTAGAGAGGAAGGGAGAGGGAGGGAGAGAGAAAAATAGAGATAGAGACATCAATGGTGAGAGAATTATTGATCGGCTGCCTCCTGCATGGCCCCTAGAGGGAATTGAGCCTACAACCCAGGCATGTGCCCTTGACCAGAATCAAACCCAGGACCCTTCATTCCACAGGCTCTATCCACTGAGCCAAACCAACTAGGGCCAAACCTTCCTTTTTGAGTGTGCATCCTCTAGCTCCACTCATTAATCAGTGGCTTCTGAAGAGACCCTTGCCTTGTTATATTTGTGTAAACTACATTTTAATAGTTGCTTATAAGGCTGATTATGCTATCCCCATAATTTAATTCTCTTTGATAATGCTGGTTGTGGTAGATGGGCAGGAATTGCATGGTTTTTCCCACCAAATCTATGGGTATTCAGAACAACTTATTTAAACTGATTAATTTAGACTTGTTTTCATTGATTATTTCATTGGGGTATTAAACAATGAGGAGATTTGCATAATGGTAGGAAAACAGCCTTCTAAGTGACTTGGAATTTGAGATGTGTATTTTGGGATCATAATTCATGTATACTTTTGATTATAGTGTTTTGTTCATTTTAGGGTTGCTTGGTTCATTCATATAAATATTCAATACCAAAATGTAATTGAATATATTTATGTTTTTGGTAGTATTAGAATATACTCTGTCTTTAAATTCTCCTTCAAGCAGGAGTTTGGAGAATAAGAGGTAGGGATAGGACGGAATTAGTGATTAAAATTTTTACAAATTGAACTTATTTTATGAGTAAGACTTCTGAAGTCTTTTATTTCAATGTGTATGTGGTAGATGGATAAGGCCTATTCTTAATCGACTGTAATTAATTTAAAGAAGGAAGAATTTTGCTATGAATGATAGTCTGCAAAGGATAAATGAATAATCTGAATATTAATGAAGTTCTAATTATTACTAACATCCCACTGATTATAGTGTTGTGTTGACATAACATTAAAGAATAAGCTCATCCCATAATAATTAAGCAGTGTTAAACATGCTATAGCCAATTGTATTTATTTTAAAAAACTAGAGGCCCAGTGCATGAAATTCGTGCATGAGGGCGGCAGAGTACTTCAGCCTGGCCTGCACCCTCCTGCAATCCGAGACCCCTCAGGGATGTCCGACTGCCGGTTTAGGCCCGATCCTGCCTGATCGCCCCTAACCGCTCACCTGCCTGCCTGATCGCCTCTAACCGCCTCTGCCTACCTGATTGCCCCTAACTGCTTGCCCACCTGCCTGATCGCCCCTAACCACCTCTGCCTCAGCCCCTGCCACCACGGCTTTGTCAGGAAGGTCGTTCGGCTGTCCGGTCTAATTAGCATATTACACTTTTATTATTATAGATAGTTGAATACAGTCCTCTTATACTTGAATATAATTCCCAGATATATAAAATGAAGCATTGATGTGTCTTTACATTTAGCAGTTGATAAAACCAATATTATATGTATATCTTTAATATAAGTATGCTTAATGTACTAGCATACTTATGTTTAAGGTATCTGGAAAAAATTATAAGGGGTAAGTCATAATTTATCCAATCAACTTTTTCTTTGCCTTTTAAAACTTGATAGCATACTTTATGTAGATTGTGATTAGTTTTTGCCTTTATGTATAGATGATGGGTTTAAGACACTAAAGCATTAAAATTTTTTATGCATGTTGATATATCTGTACTTTCTATAGTAGGTATATTAAAATGACACTTTGTATTTTTTCATCTACTTATTATAAATTGATATCCAGTAACTTTGAAAATAAATTGTACCAAGTACACTAGAAACTAGATACTTAGAATTCTGAATTAATATAATGAAAGCATTTTTATATTATAAGTAAACACCTTTGTTTTTATTTTAAGTGGAGAGTGCGCAAAGAAGCCATGATGGGACTTGCCCAGATTTATAAGAAATATGCTTTACAATCAGCAGCTGGAAAAGATGCTGCAAAGCAGATTTCATGGATCAAAGACAAATTGTTACATATATATTATCAAAACAGTATTGATGATCGGTAAGTTAAGGCCACACTATATGTAAAATTTTTGGTGGTTATATAACTGTTGATCTGTTGTTTTAGGCAAAACTATTTTCTTTATCATTTTAAACTCCCTCCTCAGTTTTAACTGCAAATTAAATGTACTGAGTGACTAGTTTCCTTCCCTCCAAAGCCGTAAATGAAGCAGTAATATGCGTATAACTTTAGGAATAGATACAATTTCATGTTCATTTTATATATTATCTTAGGACAGAATAATTTTTGAAAGTAACAATGTGTGTAATTGTAATTTATACTTAGTGGCCTGGTGCACGGATTTGTGCACATTGAAAGGAAATCAGTTAGAAGAAAGATTCGTGCGGTAATTACATTACTGCAAAAAATTACGTGTCAAAATAGTTTATATAATATAGTGTTATAAAATTAAAACACGTGCGATTGGCGCCAGCGAGAGCTTTATATGTATCATGCATGGGCGAGTCAACGTTTATTTTTAAATTGCCAGTGCACATCATATGTACTGGCCGGTTGGTCGGTCAGGTGGTCAATGAATAAATCGTGATGTGGTTCACGTTGAATCTCAACAAAAACAGCCAAATTCACGATTGACAATGACAGATTGGAACACACGTGTGCAGTTGGTACCAGCGAGAGCTTTATATGTATCATGCATGTGCCAGTCAACGTTTATTTTTAAATTGCCAGTGTACCAGCTGCTGGGTCGGAGACCGTCTGTACAGTCGGCCACTTAGCCTTTTATAGATACAGATTTTGTTTCTTAAGTAATTGTATTATAGGGATCACAGTTATTTTTTTTCAAATAAAATATAAATGAAAATAAATCCTTTGTATTATGGACATTTAAAAAAACATTCCTACTCAGTGATAAAAAACAATTTATAAGTATATATTTAAAACACATCTGAATATAATCTTTGTATTTTTCTATTCCATTGTAAGTTCCGATTTTTGTATGTATCCAAACTGAATAGTTAGTAGAATCTGTGTATCTTAGGCTAACATTATATAAGAAATCCCATAGTTATTATTTTATAAATTGAAGTTTATAGACTTGGAGTGCACAGCCATTAGTGTATAAGGATTTGCATTATGATTTGATAGCACTTTCCATACTTTTAACCCGGACGTTTTTCATCATGATCACTAGAAAATTCAAAGAATCTTCTAAAAATTTCTTTATAACTTTAAGAGACGTTTAGAAGAACCTGGTGTAGTTTTTTCTAATCCTTTATTATTTAGATAAGAAAATTGAGTTCTTGATATATAACTTGCACGGGCTCATGCAAAAGTAGTATCCAGCTAAAATCTTTTTTTGGCCCCTATTCTTTTATATTTTTAAAATTATAGTTTACATTCAACATTATTTTGTATTCATTTCAGGTGTGCAGCATAGTGGTTAGACAGGACTACTTTACAGAGTAGTCCTCTGCTATTTCAGATACCCACCTGGCATCACCCTAGTCATTACATATTTTTGATTGATTTCTATTTTTACATAAATAAATTTTTTATTTGGAACTCTCATCTCCACTTAGGAGAAATTTCTATTATATGTGTTCCTTATGTGTTTTGAAATTTTATATACAAATTTAATACATTTTAAAAAATCAAGACAATGCCTTCTCTATGTTCTTTCGTAGATTGCTTGTTGAACGGATCTTTGCTCAATACATGGTTCCCCATAATTTGGAAACTACAGAACGGATGAAGTGCTTATATTACTTGTATGCCACACTGGATTTAAATGCCGTGAAGTATGTTTCAGATGTCAAATTGTTCTTTCCATCTTTTATAATATACTGGATTTTTGGTTGTGGTGGGGGGCGAATAACAATGGTATTTTTAAATGTAAACAATTTATGTAATATAAAACCTAAACATTGTTTAAATGCTCAGAAATAAAATACGCAGCTATTTTTCTCAGAAAGTACTACTATCGACATGAGATTAACAAGGATTTTTGTAGGTAATTAAAAAATAGAGCTGGCTGTGATGAACTCTTTTAGGATTTGATTTTTCTCTGTTCCCTTTTTCATATTATTGTCTTGAGAAATATTGATGTACCTTCTTTTTGTTGCTTTTTTTTTTTTCTTAAGGCATTAGAAAGGTCCATACTATGAAAATACTACCTTTTTTTTCACCTGATGCTGATCTGCATTATGGTATAGAGCAGTAGAGTACATATTTTTTGTGCTGCATGCCTCAACATAGTGTTATATTTTGGCATGAGAGCAAGCACAAGCAAATTTTTATAACCATATTTTATTCAAAAAATATTTTTGGGTGTCTTTGTAGGGAATTGGCATTTTGAACATAGAAGAGACATTGCTAATTGAATCATACTGAAGGTTAGGAAATTGAGTTGACGTTTTAGAAAATGTACTTCCTTAGCATTCTCTAACAAATGCAGTTACAACTCTTGGGGCTTAAATCTTCAGAAATTAGAAGTCTAAGGAATTGTATATAATTTTCATTCCTACTGATATTTAATGGGACTTTTGACTTCACTTTCCCCATGGAAATTATTGTAAGTGCTATTTATATCTTTCAAAGAAAAGTTGAGAAAAAGGTTGTTGTGGGAAGAAGTATACATTCCTTAATACCTGCTATATTTTAGGCACAGGAATGTGTATTATCTAGGACTGCTTTTGGGTTACAATGGCAGAACTGAGTAGTTTCAACAGAGATTGTTTGGCCTACAGTGCTTAAAAATTATCATCTGACCTTTTATAGAAAAAGCTTACTAACCCCTAATATAAGTGATAATTTTCTTATTTTATACTAGAAGCCCAGTGCACGGATTCGTGCACTGGTGGGGTCCCTCGGTCTGACCTGTGGGGATCGGGCCAAAATCAGCTCTCTGATATCCCCTAAGGGGTCCCGGATTGCGAGAGCGTGCAGGCCAGGCTGAGGGACCCCACAGGTGCACAATTGGGGCTCGAGAGGGACCGTGGGAGGGCTCCAGGGCATGTTCGGCCTATCTCACCCAGTCTTGTCTCACCCAATCATGTCTTGCCCAGTCCCCGGCCTACCCCAGCAGCAAGCTAACCTACCAGTTGGAGCATCTGCCCCCTGGTGGTCAGTGGATGTCATAGCAGCCATTTAAAAGTCAGAGGGACAATTAGCATAGTAGGCTTTTATATAGAGAGACCAGAGAACTGGTGCATGAAATTCACCGGGGGTTGGGAGGGTGTCCCTCAGCCCGGCCTGCGCCCTCTAGCAATCTGGGACCCCTTGGGAAGGGTCCCTAGGCCTGGCCGGCTATCAGGGCCTATAGGAGCTTTCCTTCCCCTGGCTGCCAGCAGCTGGCCCCACCCCACCACTGCCACTGCTTTCCATCTGTGTGGCACTACCCCCCGTCCCCTGCCACTGGTTGCTTCTCTCTGTGGGTGGCAGGCGTGGAGTGCAATCACTTGGCTGGCCTGGGCCTCCCTATGCAGGGCGATTGATCGCGGGTTCCCCAGATTGATCACCTTGCAGAGGGAGGCCCAACCCATCGACCGCAGCACTTCTGGTCAGATAGCCTGGGCCTCTTTGAGGCGATTGATTGCAGGGCTTCGCAATCGATCGCCATGCACAGTGAGGCCCTGCGCACCCTACAGGGGCTCCGTAATTGATTACAGCGTGGAGGGAGGCCTTGCCCACCCGGCTGGGGCTCCGCGATCAATCGCCAGGCAGAGGGTGGCCTGGGCCTCCCTCTGTGGGGAGATCGCAGGGTCCCCTGACTCCCGACCAATCACATCGCACCCATCTTGGCTGGCCTGGCACCAGTGCGTGTCATAGTGTGGTTGTCCGGAACGTCACCTGGAGGTCATTCTGCTGTTCGGTCGTTCGGTCGATTTGCATATTGTGCTTTTATTATTATAGATAAGATGAACTGAATCCCACAGGGGTCAGTTTACTTCACAATGTCACAAGTAGTAAGAGAGAAAGTCAGGATTTGAACTCAGTTCTACCTGGTTCCACAGCTCATTCTTTTTCCACTGCATATATTAAAATATGTTGCTACTATATATAATTACTTTTAAATCAAAATTTTCACCTATTAACATTTCTGGAACTGGAATGCATTTTTTTTCTCCATGGTACAATTGATGGCCTCTTAGAATGGATGAGATATATATATTCCAATTTGAGATAACCTACTTGAAATCATAGTCATCTAGACTTCTTGATTCTGCTCAACTGTCATTCAGGAGTAAAAACAAAATAAAGTCACTTAGAAGCAAAAAATGAGAGTTCACCACTCATAGAGCCTAGTTGAAACAAATTAGTGAAGAAGAATAATTTCTAAAAGAAAAAAAAAAGAATAATAATTTATTTTGGTAGAAAAAGGAAATAATCCAGAAGGAAGGAATAGAATGCAAGACACAACAAATTTTTCAAGCACTTTTGCAGACCTAAATAATCAATGCCTGTAAAAACAGTAATAATAATAATTATTACTTTACAAGAGGTGAGGGTGTGAATTAAAAAGTAGGTTAGCATCTAGGCTGGTATTTAGTCGGTACACACCACTGCAGCAGTATGTGAGCTCTCTTGAGAGTCCCTAGATCCACCCCCAGGCCTGGGCGCCGAAGGAAGGCCTCCTTGTTTCACTGCCAGCTGTTCTGATTGCTTGGTGCTGTGCCTCTGAAAAATTTTGAATACTAGGTGGACCCTGTCAGATGATAGATTCCATGTAAGATAGCAGGTAGTGTTTCTCAGGTGTTTTTTTTTTTCATAAGAGTGAGGACAGACATATTGATTAATTAGACCATAAATCAAGTGTGAGTATTAAAAATTTGAGTCATTCATAAAAGCATAGAGTAAGTATATAGTTTCAAATCCAAAAAAGAATTAATGAAAATTTAACACTAGATCTGGAAAAGAAAAATAATTGTAAATAGAAAACACAAAACACAAATAGTAATTATCAACCTAAATATGTCATATATCATTCATTACTTAAATGATAAGGATATTTAGTTGATTTAAAAAGTAAAATGCTAATTACAGAAGATGCACTGAAAAATAATGCCATGAAAAAGTTGAAAGTAAATTGCAGTCTTTGGACCAATTTATTCTATAAAAATGGTGAATGAATGGAGGTTTATCTGTTTCAAATTAAAATACTTAAACTATGTATATATCATCTTTAAATTATTTTTTATTTTAAACAACTTTTGGGAATTAACTGATGCTTATCAAGATTTTGTTATATACTTAACATTTATCTGTGATTGTTTTCTCCAAAAGTGTTTACATTTATTATTATGAAATATTTAATGCACACAAAGAAATCACATGAGATTCAAATCATAGTAATAAAATGAAAATATCTGTGAATCTCTTCTCCATTTTATTCTCCTGTCTTCCAAAGGAAAGCCTATCCTATGTCTCTTGTTATTCATTTTTCATTTTCAATTACAGTTGATATACATCATTATATTACCAGTAGTTTTAGGTGTCCACCCCAGTGACCAGACATTACATAGCTTAAATGATCACCCCAATCTTATTTCCTTTTAAATATTAATCTTCTCATATGTTTGTATTCCTCAGTAATATATTATTTATTTTTGCTTGTTTTTGAACTTTATGAAAATGGAATAATTGTGGATATAGTCTTCTGTGGTCTCCCAACCCCTACTCTATTATGTTCCTAAGATTCATGCATGATAAATGGGATGGGCAAAAGCAGGCTTACAATTGTAATACAAATAAATAATACTAGAGGCATGTTGGGCCCTCTAGTCCTACATAATAAAAGAATACTATCTATATATAAAAGCCTAAGTGACCATCACAACCGAACAGGCTGTGTGGGGCTACTAAGCCAGCAGAGGGGTTAGTGAGGGGCGACCAAACAACTGAGTAGCAGGCTGCGTGGGGGGTTAGTGAGGGGCGACCAAACGACTGAGTAGCAGGCTGCATGGGGCGACCATAAAAGGGGGTTTAGTGAGGGGTGACCAATGACTGAGCAGCAGGCTGCGTGGGGCGACCAGGCTGGCAGGGGGGTCAGTGAGGAGCAACCAAACGACTGAGTAGCAGGCTGCATGGGGCGACCAGGCCGGCAGGGAAGGTTAGTGAGGGGCGACCAAACGACTGAGCAGCAGGCTGCGTGGGGCGACGAGGCCCACAGGGGGGGCAATAGGGGGAGACCAGACCAGCAGAGGGGGGCAGTGAAGGGTGACCAGGCTGGCGGGGGGTGCATTTGGGGACGACCAGGCTGGCATGGGGAGCAGTAAGGGGTGATGAGGCTGGCAGGGGGGCAGTAAGAGGCGACCAGGCTGGTGGGGGTGGTGAGTTAGGGGCAACCAGGCCGGCGGGGGTGCAGTTGGGGGTGACTAGGCCTGCAGGGGGGGGCAGTTGGGGTTGACCAGGCCAGCAGAGGGGGCAGTTAGGGGTGATCAGGCAGGCAGGCAGTTGAGCAATTAGGAGCCAGTGGTCCCGGATTGTGAGAGGGATCCCGGATTAGAGAGGGTGCGGGCTGGGCTGAATTTCGTGCACTGGGCCTCTAATTAAGAAATCCTATGTAATAAAAGGCTAATATGCAAATTGACTGAATGGCAGAATGACCAGTCGCTGTGATGTGCACTGACCACCAGGGGGCAGACGCTCAACGCAGGAGCTACCCCTGGTGGTCAGTGCTCCAGAAGCCCGGGCTCACAGCTGGTGAGCACAGTGGCAGTGGCGGGAGCCTCTCCCACCTCCATGGCAGTCAGACATCCCCTGAGGGCTCCTGGACTGCAAGAGGACACAGGCTGGGCTGCGGGACCACCCACTGAGTGCATGAATTTCGTGCACCGGGCCTCTAGTAGTAATATAAACTTTTGAGTACTAACAGCTGTAAACCTACTTTTTCCCACCCTGTATATAGCTTGTGGTTCATTCAGTTTCACTGTAGTATCTTATTACATTGTGTCATTATACCACAATTTTATTCTGTTATCTTGACAATGGAAAGAATGGGCATTTGTGTTGTTTCCATTTTTCTACTAATACAAATAGTGCTACCATGAACTTTTCTCAATTTAGTATGTACATTCAGGGGTTTCTTAGTTTATGGTTATTAATGATTCTCAAATTTGGCTACATATTGGAATCACTTAGAGAGGTTTAAAAATAATATTGACGCCTGAATTTCACCTTCAGATATTCTCATTTAATTTGTCTGGAATGTAATCTGGGCATTGAGGTTTGCAGAAAAGTGTTTCTGACTATTCTAAATGGGCAACCAGGGTTTGAAATCACTGGTATTGAGCTAAGAGTAGAATTGCTGAACATGTACATCTTCAGCTTTATGAAGTCCTAGTGAGGGAGCTAGTTGTCTGCTTGAAATGTCCAATCTGATTATACTAATTTATACTTCCACTAGTGCAGTGGTCGGCAAACTCATAGTCAACAGAGCCAAATATCAGCAGTACAACGATTGAAATTTCTTTTGAGAGCCAATTTTTTTAAACTTCTTCTAACGCCACTTCTTCAAAATAGACTCACCCAGGCCATGGTATTCTGTGAAAGAGCCACACTGAAGGGGCCAAAGAGCTGCATGTGGCTCGTGAGCCTCAGTTTGCCGACCACGGCACTAGTGGTTTGTAAGTTTCTACATCTTCCTAAACAACATTAGACATCTAATGTAATGCAGATGTTTTGGGTATCAAATTCTGTCATTTTTTCATTTTCCTGAATACTTAATGATAGGGCTATTTTCATTAATGTTTCCTGTTTCACCACAGTCTTCACAATTCCGTATTATAACACCTGTCATGCTTCATTCATTTACATTACCATTCTAGCCCAGGGGTCATTTGAATTTGTTATTAAGAATACCTGCATGGCAGGCAGGTTCCTGGTGAGAATTGGTAAGGATTTATTCTTATTTGTCGAAAGAGGCATATATTTTATTATATAGCTACTAGAGGCCCAATGTGCAAAATTCGTGCAAGAGTAGGCCTTCCTCCGGCTGCCAGCACCGGCTTCCCTCTGGCCGCCAGTAGGAACCTGGGACCCAGGCTTCCCTCGCAGCCCCAGCTTCATCTGGAAGGTTGTCTGGAAGGATGTCTGGTCTAATTAGCATATTACGCTTTTATTATAGATAGATTTTCTTATGGGAGGACAAAAAATTCATACATTTTAGACTTTTTGATGTGTACCAGCTTTGGGGTAAGCCCCTAAGTTAACTAAGTCTCTTGACTTAGGAAAAAGAGAATTGAGGCAGGCTTGAGTTCAGGATGTGTATGTCCCCCTTCCCCAAATTTCCCAGAACAACTGTTAAGGACAAGAGTAAGTGCTAGTATCCGGTGTCCTGGTAGTGATCTTCATTGGGCAGGCTCTTATCCAGACCGTTTTTGTACTGTTGAATCTGATGGGCCAACTTAGAGCAGAAGGTTGGAGAAAGGTTTTCTTCACCATTTGCACAGGTTTCTGACCTCAGCCAAAGGTACCTGCCTTTTTCTTTGAGGTGGCACAAACTATGTTGGTGCAAACAAGGAGAAGCCCCAGTGAGGGAATTAGTTGTCTGCTTGAAATGTCAGATAGCACACATGAGAATAAACAGTCTCTAAGCAGTTTTTTTACATTATAGAACTGGAGTTAAGGTTAATGTTAAATAAATAGTAGGGTGTGTGCAAGAAGGCAGTAAGTCAATGACCTCTCTTTTTTTTATATATATATTTTATTGATTTTTTTACAGAGAGGAAAGGAGAGGGACAGAGAGCTAGAAACATCGATGAGAGAGAAACATCGACCAGCTGCCTCTTGCACACCCCCTACCGGAGATGTGCCTGCAATCAATGTACATGCCCTTGACCGGAATTGAACCTGGGACCTTTCAGTCCGCAGACCGACGCTCTATCCACTGAGCCAAACCGGTTTCGGCAATGAACTCTCTTATCATTGATGTTACTATCACTCCCTCTCCCTTCCTCTCTGAAATGAATAAAAACATATTTAAAAAATAGGTATTTGTCTCCCTATTATAGTAGTATTGCTTCTAGGGTATAATTTTTTTGTTTTTAAGAGGACTATTTAGAAAGACAAAGACACAGGACAATTGTCTTTGCTTCTTAATTATAACTTAAAGTTTTTGATAGGATGGGCTCCCTAAATGTGTTGTAATAGAAAATCTGAGTCAGTGATGATTGCTTTCTGACTTAAGCCATAGCACTAATCTATATTATAAAAGGCCTGTGGCCATAATGCCATAACGACCAAACGACTGGTCACCAGGAGGTGTATTGATGGTCTCGCGGCGCAGGGGGTCTGGGGTCCCGCGGCGGTGCGGTGAGTCTGGGTCTTGCACAATTTCGCGTGCTGGGCCTCTAGTTTTATATAATAAAAGGATATTCAGACACTAAACGCAGGAGCTGCCCCCTGGTGGTCAGTGTGCCGGAAGCCAGACTCCTGGCTGTTGAGTGCATTGGCGGTGGTAGGAGCTTCTCCTGCCTCCGCAGTAGCACTAAGGATGTCCGACTGATGGCTCAGGCCCACTCCCCGGGGAGCGAGCCTAAGCCGTCAGTTGGACATTCCCCGAGGGTTCCCGGACTGTGAGAGGGCGCAGGCCGGGCTGAGAGACACCCCCACCCCCTCAGTGCACGAATTTCGTGCACCAGTCCTCTAGTAGTTTATCATGAGCTTTAGATTTGCGTGAGATTTCATCTTTAAATTAATAAATAACTATAATAGGCAATGTAATTTTTGTTTTAACGCATGTTTCAAAATGCATGTCTTTCAGAAGATGTAAGTAATGATAAGGTGTATAGAAAGAGATAGAATTACTGACTTTGAAGCTCCAAAGTATTTCACAGAGGACTATTATTTCTTTGAAAATTAATGTTTTAATTACATAACTGAAATTTAACTTGTTAGGTGAAAATGCTCCAATACAGCGTTTTACCACTTTGAGGTGACTACTATAAAGGAATTTAAATATCCAAATCTATACTAATTTATTTAAAAACTCCAAAAGCTATTTTTTTAAAGATTTTTTAAAAATATATTTTATTGATTTTTTTACAGAGAGGGAGAGGGATGGAGAGTTATAAACATTGATGAGAGAGAAACATCGATCAGCTGCCTCCTGCACACCTCCCACTGGGGATGTGCCCACAACCAAGGTACATGCCCTTGACCAGAATCAAACCTGGGACCTTTCAGTCCTCAGGCTGACGCTCTATCCACTGAGCCAAACCAGTTAGGGAAAAAGCTGTTTTTTTAAAAAAATATGTTTTTATTGACTTCAGAAAGGATTTATTTGGCTATGTGGATATTTTGTGGTTCCATACAAATCTGATGATTGCTTGCTCTATTTTTTTAAAAATATATATTTTTTTATTTCAGAGAGGAAGGGAGAGGGAGAGAGAGATAGAAACATCAATGATGAGAGAGAATCATTGATTGGCTGCCTCCTGCACATCCCACACTAGGGATCGAGTCCACAACCCGGGCATGTACCCTGACCAGGAATCAAACTATGACCTGGTTCATAGGTCAATGCTCAACCACTGAGCCATGCTGGATGAGCCAAAGGTATTTTTAAAACATACTGTTAAGGAGGAGAATGAAAATATGAAACAATTTATAATTGTTTTGCTTATTAAAAAAAGTAGTTTTGTATGTTTCCATTTTACTGTTTTATGGCAGTGCTTCATATGTGGAATAATGGAGGTTAATAAAAGTGCAGATAATTGAAAACAATAATGAGTATTAGAGTATTATTTGGATATGAAAATTTTCCTTTTTGTTTGGTTCTGCTCTTATGTAACTTAATTTCAATAACATTAACTTCTTTCTGTGATTTACATATATTTTCTTGAGCACCTGTATAATTTCTTTTACATTTTTGCCTGAGAACAATAAAAGTATTAAGAGGAATCAAAATTTTTGCCATATAAAAAAGTCATTCATTTATATAGGGTATTATTTAAATATATGTAATACATAATATATTACATCATTTATGTCATATAAAGTGTTGTATACATATATAATGCAATAAATCCTACCTAGTAATAGACAAATATGCAAATTGACCGTACCTTCGCTATGCCTGCGATTGGCCAGGAGGCGCAGGGGGATGGGACTCGGGGTGTCCGTGGTGGCCGATTGGGCCGGCGGGACGCTGAGCTCACGTCGCCAGTGGCGGCGCGAGCTCAGCGTCTGCGCTATGGCTGTGCTGCGGCACAGAAGGGGCCTCTGGGGCAGCAAGCTTGCGGACCATCAAAAGCGGGTGATCTGGGTGCCTGTCCGCTCAGGCACCAGGCCTTTCAGAAGCCTCCGGCGGGGCGGAGGCTTCTGAAAGGCCTGGTGCACCAGCGGACAGGCACCCAGCTCCCCCGTGATCTAAAGCGAAAGCGTGTAGGGGACCCTACACGTGCATGATTCAATCATGCACTGGGCCTCTAGTATAATAATATTTCTGTTTTAGGAAAAATTATTCCTATTCTCTTAGAGAATGTGTCTTTATTTTTTTTGGTCCTGTCTGCCTCCACAGGACCTTACTTCACCAAATATTCCTTTATTTCTCAATTTTATAATCTCTGTAGCTAATTTCTACACCCTAGCCTACAAACATATTTTAGTTAATGATACCACTAATCCCTTTCTTTTGATGCAGCTATCTTCTTAAATGTTATTATCTCTTCTATTTGATGCTTTGCTTTTTCTCCATACATCATCATTGGCTTAGTCCTATTAATTTTGCCTCATCTCTGTCATCTCCTTTTGTGTTTTGAACTTGAAAAAAAATTTAATATAGTTAGAATGTTCTGGAAGGATTTTTACCCTTTGTTACTTAAACTTATGTGTCTGTCTTTTTCAGAGCATTAAATGAAATGTGGAAATGTCAAAATCTCCTCAGACATCAAGTAAAGGATTTGCTTGACTTAATTAAGCAACCCAAAGTAAGTTAAATTTAATGAAAACTTTTCCTTTGATGTTAAGTTTTGTCTTTAACCATTACTGCTGTATGTTAAACAGCTATTTCTGAGTGGAACAGTTCTGTCTCTAGAAGCTATGGTTTCTAATGTAGGACACTGAAATTTTGAAGAAACTTACTGTATGGAAAAATTGAAATTTATTATATCTGTAAAAGGTGATACGCCACAGGAAAAAGAATATGCTTCTGAGGACTCAGAATTAAGGGTTTTCGTTTTTTTTTCTCTTTTTTTGTGTGTGTTTGTTTTTTTGTTTGTTTGTTTTGTTTTTTGTAGTTTTAAATTTGAAAAACACACCAAAGAGTAACTGTGCATCATTGAAAGCACAGGTAACAGAGTAAAATTATATACTTTTATCTTGCCACACTAAAATTTCCCCACTGTGATTGTATAGCCTTGTGATTTTAGAAAGTTTTAGTATGTATCTTGATACTTTTATTTACAAATAATATTATGGTAACATTAATGTTCTTCTTGTTTTTCATGATTATAAGGTAATAGGGGTATTCATCCAGTTGATGTATCATATTTTATTTTTTGGACATTTAGAATGATTTTAGGATGGTCTTTTTTTTTTTTTGGTGTGTTTTTTCCTAGAATGGTGTATGTAAGCCTATAAAAAGTATAAATCATATGAAAAGCAGTGTGCCTGGTCATTTTAAATTGAATCTGGGAAACACAATATAGTTTATTTTTCATTTATTTTTTAGTCCATAGTTTAGAAATCTTCCCATCCTTCATAATGTATGTCTAATGTTTATAGAACAGAGGTCAATAGAGCAGAGTTGTTTACTGTTTTCCTAGGTGTAAATTTGTCCACTTGCTATAAAAATTAATGAGCTTGCACTGTTTGTTTGAGTGGTTTATAGTAACCCTTTCTTATAAATGAGGAATTACTTAATATTCACTTCTATCAAGAATTATAGTATACATTAAAAAGTTAGAAAAAAATACAAAGCTGTGTTTAACTTGTGGGTGTTTATATTTCTTCCTATTATACTGGTAAGACTCTTAGATGCTTAATAATCGATATATATATTTTTTGCCTTCTTCATTATTTAGCCGGTTAAGATAGTATTTTTTTCTTACTTAGCTCAGCATTGGAGTCCTTCTGGTTTATTAACTAAATTGATTTGCTCAGTGTCATTTAAAGTGACTTGGTAATTTCCAGGATTATATGTTTGTTGATAACATTTCTTTTTCATGTGGATCAATTTCTTGAAAGCCCAGCACACCACCTCTTTTCTCCCAAATTAAGCAGAAATCTTACTCAAAATATTTTAAATTCCAGATATTTGGGAGTTAACTCTCATACTCTACTAGGGGCCCGGTGCACGAAATTCGTGCATGGGGGGGTGTCCCTCAGCCCAGCCTGCACCCTCTGCAATCTGGGACATCCCTCTCACAATTCAGGACTGCTGGCTCCCAACCTCACCTGCCAGCCTGCCTGCCTGATTGCTCCTAACCGCTTCTGCCTGCCAGCCTGATCACCCCCTAACCACTCCCCTGCCAGCCTGATCGACGCCTAAATGCTCTCCTGCCGGCCCGATTGCCCCTAACTGCCCTCCCCTGCCTGCCTGGTCACCTCTAACTGCCCTCTCCTGCCAACCTGGTCACCCCTAAATGTCCTCCCCTGTAGGCCTGGTCGCTCCCAACTGCCCTCCCCTGTTGGCCATCTTGTGGCAGCCTTCTTGTGTCCACATGGGAGCAGCCATCTTGTGTGTTGGAGTGATGGTCAATTTGCATATTACCTCTTTGTTATATAGGATTATTATTTAGGATTCTGTTTGTTTCTCAGTTCCTCTCAGCAAGTGCCTTCTTAATAGGGATAGTGTGTTTGTTTATTTGATTTGTTTTTTTCACCCCAATGTCTTTTGAGCTCCGTATTTTAGAGTTGAGTTGTTCAGTGACATTTTGAAAAAAAATAACACCTGATGCAACCAATAAGTAGCATTCTTTGAAAGTTCTTTTATACATTTGACTTTACAGAGTGTATTATTACATGCAGTACAATGTTGTGAACATGTTCATGCACTGGAATAATACTACTCTGATGTAGCAAGTAACTTGCATTCTTGGGAAAATTGTTCATGTTAATGGCATCTTTTTAAATTGGGTGGCAGCAGACGCGGCCCCTTTCCCAGGGGGGCTGAGGGCCGACTCCCTCCTCGGGGCCAGCGGCCAACCTTTCGTTCTCTGTCCCTTCCAGCCGGCAGGCCCCATTCGGCCCACCACATGCCTACCGTGGTGGCGGTCCGGTGGTGAGGAAAGGAGGAGGGGGGAAGGTGGGGAACCGCGTGGTGGCTGCGTCAGCCTCTGGCATCCGTTCCTTCCTCGCCTGTCCCGGCAACCGTCACTCCTCTTCCAACCCCACCAGAGCCTTGGGGCCCTGATTGGCTTGGCCCTGATCGCCGGCCAGGCCTAGGGACCCCATCTATGCACGAATATCATGCACCGGGCCTCTAGTAGGTAAAGAGGAGCATACCGTGGTGGTAAAGCTGGAGCATTTGTAGATTGTGCTTATCTAATGTTCTGAAGAATATAATGAAGATTATTATTAGGAAATTTTAATTTTGCATTTTTTTTCTGTGATTTTCAGACAGATACCAGTGTCAAGGCCATATTTTCAAAAGTGATGGTCATTACAAGTAAGTTACTTCAAATACTATATGTAAAATTTAAGTTTTAGTTGAAACATTTCTGATAATTTCAAGTTTTTCATGGAGTTCCATTTTAGGATATAATAATATAGGAAAAAACTAAAAAGTTTTGGATTGATTTTTTTTTTTGACAGCTTAGCTTTCCCTTTTTTTCAGATTTTTTTATTTACTTTGCATACCACATGGAAATGTTTTGTTTGTTGGTACACGCAAGAGCTCGATAAAGGATTTACATAAATTTATTTTTGAGAATTAGTTCAATTTATTACATAAACAGATCACTAAAAGTGAATCTGTTGCTTGTTCTAACACCAAATCTATCTGAAGCTAATTTCATTTTGAGCCAAAATTTATAATGAAGGCTATACCTAATAATTATAAAATAGTTTCTTTGAAAACAATTATTAATTAGCCTTTTTGCTTTCAGTGATTTAAAATAAAACGTTACTTAATTGCATTGAACAGTAAAGACAAAAGGATTATGTAGCATATCCCTGGTTCAGTGCTGGGAGAGATAATAGCAGTTGTTTTTGCAGGGCATTTGCTTTTTCTTCCAGACCACTGTGGATCACAAAGGGACAGGGAAAATAAACACCTGGAGGCATGCTGAGCTTCCACTGAGTAATAATGAAGAGAGGTTAGATGGATTTCTGAGATGTTAACAAATATTTCAAGATGTGTATGGAAGTAATGTTAAAACACTCAAGACCTAACTCATGGGTTTTAGACTAAGTGATAAAAGAGTTTTTGCATAAGTATGGCTTTAAGCCCAAAGTATATTTTAGTCTTAGTCAGTTATACATAAATCCATTTTCAATCCTTTAGGATAACTTACAGCAAGTGAATTGTACTATTGCTTTTTTATAACTATCTCCTCAGCAGTTTGGGTGTGGACACTACCCCTAAAGGATATCATCTCCTATATTCTTTCTCTCTTCCTGCCCTTACCTCCATCCATTCCTTTAAACAATTTTAGTATTTCCATAATTCTGTTCTGGGGAATGCTAGTATCCTGCAGGAGTTAATTGTATTGTTAGAAAAGGGGACTCTCTGGTCAAGTACATTTGTGGAATACTGTATTAAAGGTTTTTTGTTCCTTTTGTCCCCCCCCCCCCCCTTTCCTCTCCTGCCTCCCCACTCTCATCTCTCTTTTTGTTTTGTTTGTTAAAATGGTAGGCCTTCCTGTAACCTTTAATACGATGCTTGTCCATTGTGGAGGAGCTGTAAAGGGACATTTTCTAAAATCATTTGAAAACAATAAAGTAGATATTTTGTGTTATAGAACCATAAAAATGGTTATCAGTGAATTATTTAGGGGGAAAATTTCTTCTTAATACATTCAGTGATCTAGCCAAGAATTAAAATGGAATTTCAGAGTTGTATATGAACTTGAAGACTACATTTACTATACTTACGTTTTAAGATTCAGTTGAATTTCTACTATTATTAATGTCCACTTGAGGCCCGGTGCACGAAATTCGTGCACGGGAGGCGGGGGTGTCCCTCAGCCCAGCCTGCACCCTCTCCAATCTGGGACTCCTCGAGGGATGTCCGACTGCCCCTTTCGGGCCTAAACAGGCAGTCGGACATCCCTTTCACAATCCAGGACTGCTGGTTCCCACTGCTCGCCTGCCTGCCTTCCTAAATCTCCTAACTGCTTCTGCCTGCCAGCCTGATCACCTCCTAACCCAGTGATGGCGAACCTATGACACGCGTTTCAGCACTGACACGCATAGCCATTTTTGATGACACGCGGCCGCGAAGGCGGCCGCATGCCGAGGATGAAACATTTGCTGCTCCTGAGGATGAAACATTTGCGAAATAATGTTTTTTCCTCAAAGTGACACACTACCCGAGTTATGCTCAGTTTTTTGGCGAAGTTTGACACACCAAGCTCAAAAGGTTGCCCATCACTGCCCTAACCACTCCCCTGCCAGCCTGATTGCCCCTAACTGCCCTCCCCTACAGGCCTGGTCACCCCTAACTACCCTCCCCTGCAGGCCTAGTCCCCTCCCAACTCTCCCCTGCAGGCCTGGATCCCCCCAACTGCCCTTCCCTGCAGTCCCAGTCGCCCCCAACTTCCCTCCTCTGCCGGCCTGGTCACCCCTAACTGCCCTCCCCTTCAGGCTTGATCGCCCCCAACTGCCCTCCCTTGCAGGCCTGGTTCCTCCCAACTACCGTCCCCTGCTGGCCTGATCGCCCACTAACTGCCCTCCCTTGCAGGTGTGGTCTTGCCCAACTGCCCTCCCCTGCTGGCCATCTTGTGACGGCCATCTTGTGTACACATGGGGGTCCCATCTTGTGTGTTGGAGTGATGGTCAATTTGCATATTACTCTTTTATTAGATAGGTTAGTTCTGTATTATAATTTCTGTTAGAAGTATCCTATCTGGTTCTCTGTAGCAATTGTAAGTAGCCAGAAAAAAAAGATTCTAGGACCAATATTTTATTAGCTATCATAAGTGTTTTTGATACATGGACACATTAGGAGAATAGTATAAAAATTATTGATTCTACAAAAACTCATTCTTCCTTATGCAATAAGGCATGTCTGGCAGTAACACCTGCAACATATTGCTTATCATGTGTTGGTGTCAGATAGCATGTGTGTGCGTATGGATTATCTGGATGGTTTAATAATAAACAATGGAGTACAAGGAAATCATTTCTTCAGGGAAAAACTTACTGATCTCTTGCTGTGAATTACAAGAGAACAATGTATGCAGGAAGCTCAAGGAGATAATAGAATTATTGTTCAGGTTGGCATTTAATGCCCTTAAATTACAAGGAATTATTTAGAAACTAGTGGCCTGGTACACAGATTCATGCACATTGAAAGGAAAATAATTAGAAGAAATCTTTTAATTTTGCTATTTGCCCTTTCTCTGTAATGGGCACTGGGCACCGTCTGTGGGCCGGTAGGTGGGGCGATCGGGCCCTGCTCACACCTGCCTTGGCCTGGCGTGACCCGCTCCCTGCTCCACCATTCCATCACGGACCCACTTCCCACTCTCATTGGGGCCCATCAGGGCTGGCAGGGCCTCCACTGCTGCCATCATGGCGAGTGGTCGAACTCCCGGTTGAGGTGACAGTTTGCATACTTGGCTTTTATTATATAGGATAGTCAGTTCAGTCTTTCCCAGTATAGATGCAAGTTAGGATTATTACTCAGAATCAATTCAATTTGTGACATAAGCTGACTATTAAAAGTGAATCTGTGCTTTGGTGTTACTTGCTCAGATGTGAATCTATCTGAAGCTAATTTCATTTTGAGCCAAAATTTTGAGAAATTTCTAAATTCTATATTAATTGAATTTTAGGAAATTTGCCAGATCCTGGTAAGGCTCAGGATTTCATGAAGAAATTCACACAGGTGTTGGAAGATGATGAGAAAATAAGAAAACAGTTGGAAGTACTTGTTAGTCCAACATGTTCCTGCAAACAGGCTGAAGGTTGTGTGGTAAGAAGAAAAATGTAAAAGAGCTAATGTTTCAAGAAACCCCCAAACCTTTTTTTTTATCCCCTTTTATAAAATTTATATTCTTCATATAAAATTCAGAAAATGTCACAAATACAACAATATAAATAAACTCTAATTTTCTTATAGAGACAATTGCTGTTTATAGTATGGTGTATATCCTTCTGAAATAAATGCTTTGTTCGTTTTACTTATTTTCATTAATAGTCTTTTACAGTATGATATTTAATAGTAATAGAGCATACCATTGAATATATTTACTGAATGTATTGAACAGTCCTCTGTATTACATATGTAGTCTTTTCTCCCAGTTTTTGATTAAAGAACAATTTAATTCAGATCTTTATGGCTAAATAATTTTACATAGTCCTCATTATTTCCTTAGGATAAATTCTGTATTGGTCAGTTTTGTTGTTAGAAGTAAGCAAAACTTAAAAACATAGTTATTTTGATAGGATTTGTAATTCTTGGCTGCTAGTCATCTGACTTTTTTCTCCTGTGTATTAGCCATTTATAGTTCTTTTATACATTTTTCTTTTGTGTTTTTAATCTTTGCCTATTTATCTAGAATATTTGTCTTTATCTTATTGATTTGTTATTCATGGCATTTTGTGTTAATTGAGCCACAAATAATTTTCTGTCAGTTGTAGTTTGTCCTTTCATTTTATGCTGTCCCTTACATACTATAGCTTTATTTTTTAATTTAAATTTTATTTTTCAATTACAGTTTACATTTTACATTATTTTGTATTATTTTAATGTATATAGCTTAGCCATAATTTTTTTATGTAGCTGAGTGTATCAGCAGTCTCCTCAAGAATTTTTCCTTTCGAGCACTGCTTATGAAATCTCATTCTATTACAAGTCAATGAAAATATTTTATGTCAGTTTTTTTAAATCTGTTGCCCGTGTTTCTTTCAAGAGGCTTTTAAAAAAGATAATTCTTGGCTCCATCCCAGATTGACTAAATGGGAATCTCCACAATGAGTCTTAGGAATCTGTAGCTCCACAAGCTCCCCTGATGATTGTGTTTGCTAACGTGTGTATGTCTACTGACACTGGTTTTATTCTTTTGTATTTGTTTTCATCCTATTAGAATATTTTTGCTGTAAGGTATGAGATAAGGGTCTAACTCTGTTTTTATTCTAAATGTCTCTTCAGTTATTTCAATATAATATACTGAGTAATCTTTTTCTACTTGAAATGCTACCTTTCTCATATGCTAAATTCTTAATTTAGTCTTTTATTGGACTTATTCAGTTTCTTTTGATTCAATTTTTCTAGTACCAGTAATACATGGTTTTAATTATGGTAGGTGCTTAACATTTTAATGTAATCATTTAAACATACCTTTGTAACATTTTTAACAAATCTACGTTACAGCGTGAAATAACTAAGAAGTTGGGCAATCCCAAACAGCCTACAAATCCTTTTCTGGAAATGATCAAGTTTCTTTTGGAGAGGATAGCACCTGTGCACATAGATACTGAATCTATCAGGTATTTGTATATAAAAATATTACATTTTTATTTCTGTACATTCATTCATGCTTTAGTAGTAAGTCACTGATGATTACCTGCTATACCAAGACACTCATCTGTATAGAGGTATATATATACATAATGGCTTTA
Organism: Eptesicus fuscus; assembly: GCF_027574615.1. Lineage (NCBI taxonomy): Eukaryota > Metazoa > Chordata > Mammalia > Chiroptera > Vespertilionidae > Eptesicus > Eptesicus fuscus. The sequence goes on along the minus strand of NC_072480.1, from coordinate 7,274,806 downwards.
TAGTCATCTGTATATACCTGTGTGTATATATATCTATTCATATATGTATGTATACATTGTCATTTGTACATATTTAGGTTTTATTTATTTTAATTTTAAATATTGCTTTAATTTGTGTGAGAAATTACCAATCCAAGCCTAGTTTTTATCTGTTTCTAGTGTACCAGAAGTTCCTATTTTTTGTTAGCTTGCATAGATTAGGTAATACAATAAATTGCTTTAATTTGTGTGATGAATTATTAATCCAAGCCTAGTTTTTATCTGTTATCAGTGTACCAAGAATTCCTATTTTTTGTTAGCTTGCATAGATTAGGTAATATGAACAAGTATACCTTCAGGAAAAGAAAACTAGGTGAGCATATTGTAAAGAAACATATGATACATTTTCACAGATATTTGAGAACTGGAGATGTTAATTTTAAACCAACCCTCTTATAAAGTTTCAGCTTTGATGTCACTGTGATCTTGGAAAATACTTTCTTTTTATGTCTTTAATTCCCTTTTGTAAAATATGAGAAGAGCTTTTTTAAAAAACTGTTCCTAAAATGAAATGTTTCAACTAGTTAAAAAATAAGCTAATTACAATGTATGTAAAGCATACTGCTTTATTAGTCATCAGTAATATCTTTCAGAATTATATTAGAATCTAAAAGAAATCATACTAATGGTATAACCTATACCCAGTGAAGCCCCTTTGGGGACTTCTTGTTGGGGGTGAAGGGGACAGGGTGTAACTTCGCCCATGCTCTCCCCTGCCCCCCACAAAGTAGGAGGTCCTACTTTGGATATCCATTAGTTACTTTGAACTCCTATTATATCAATTTTCATTTGAAGAAGGGGTTCTGTGGTTTGAAAAAGAAAACAAAACACTAGAACCTTCTTCATTAGTGTAAAAAACAATCTGAATCAGACTGAATTGCATTAGTTAAATAATTTTGTGCCTTCTGTATTCAAAGCAATTCCAGTTAGGTATTGGCAAAGCATACTATCTGCTTTTCATCGGCCTTCTGTCTAGTAATCTAATAAAGAATTTTAATCAGGAGATTATTTTATAGATCCATAAAATTAGTGCAAATAATGTCAGATGATTAAAAGAGGATTTCTCTAAGGGGGTAGTATTTGACCAAAGAGGAAGAATGGTTAAGATTTTTTTTTCTACAGAGATGGGAAATGAAATATTCTAAGCATTGAGATTAATATAAGCCAAGCTAACTGGATTGGGAAAAACAAGGCTATTTAGCAAATGATTACCATCTATGTAAACTACAGTTTAGAGAAGTATTAAAGTGCTTTGAGATGATGACTGGGATTAGACTGTGGAAAGCACTTAAAATTCACCTTTAAAGCTCTTATTTTTCTCTTTGTTCTGTTGAGAACCATGGATTGTTGATAGATAGGAGGACGGGAGAAGAGATAGACTGCTAAAGCATTGTTACACTTGTCTGTGGATGATGGAAGTGGGATGGAAAGGAAGAATCATATTTGAGAAAGATTTGAAAAGAACAACCTAAAAAATGGGTCATCAATAAAGATGAGGAAGAGTCAGAGGTATAGGATTCAGGTCCAAATGATGAAGAGAATAGTAATATCTTTAAAAAAAAAAAATGGAAAGGGAACTGGTTTTCAAGGAGTGTGAGGAAGGTTGTGCTTCTTATTTGGATGTGGCAAATAATTTTTGCAAAAAAAACTAAGGTAAATTGAGTCTAATGTGAAACTGACTGGGTTACTTCTCTGAACAAGGGATTTTGTAGAAAGAAAAGGATCCAAAGATCATGGACTGAATCTTGTGGTTTTATAACAGTAGAAAAATTAGAGAAATGTAAGAAAATTAGGTTATTGCAACAACTTTCAACCCTTTCATCCAATGGCACACATAAACTAATTACTAAAATTCTGTGACACACCAAAAAATATAGTTTTTGCCAATCTAACACTCAAAAAAATAGGTATAATTTTGATTCATTCACATGGGATGGCTATTGTGTTGGCTATTGTCATTTTTTTTTTATTTGACAGTCTAAAGGAAAAGAGGTCAGTGTCCCTGACTAATTAGTCAGGTATTGCATATTTAAAAAGGTATTATGGCACACCTGTTGAAAATCTCTGGGGCATTGCAATATGTTGAAAATTAAGATGGAGGAAGTTTTTAGAAATAATGTATACCACAAATAGTGAGAAAGACAAAAATAGATCTTTAGCTTTAGCAATCAGTAGCCCATAGTTAAAACATAAATAAGAATAACAGTGAGTGCTTGTAATGTGCCTGGGATCATTCTGAATGTCTTACATGTTTTACCTCATTTACTTCTTAACTTATAAGACAAGAAATATTATTATTCTCATTTTACAGATAAGGAACAGTGAGTTAAACAGATGTTGAATAACTTTCCCATTGCTTGGAAGTGGTGAATGGCATTTAAATCCAGGAAGTCTGGCTCCAGAGCCCTCTTGGTTAACCACTCCATTATAAATAGGCTTCCAAAAAGCTTCCACCTTTAGTCCCCACCAATACTCAGTGAGTGTCCCGTTCACCTAACTCTTCCAGATGGTGGCTATTAACCTTCCAGTCTGCCATTTTATAAGTATTATATAAGTGCTCTTTTATAATAAAATATATTACTAATAAAGTTGTACATCTCTGCTTTACATTTGCACTTTTTATTTTTCTATGAGGAACTTAGAAGAATTGTCTTTTTTTCTTATTAATTATAAGAATGCTTTATAAAATAAGGCTATTAACTCAGTTCGATTGACATTAAAATTTGACATTAATAATATTAAATTATATAATTAAATCTATCAGTTGTCTTTATATTTCTTTCTGCCTTTGGTATTATATTAAGTGGTTATGTTTTTGACAATAAATCTTTAATTACTCTATAATTTATTTTAATATAGGGTGGAAGTAGAGAGTCATCCTTTTAAGCATATAACTACTTGTATTAACTCTATTAAAAAAATGTATTCCTCCCCATTTGATTCTAAATGTTTCATTATTATAGCATAAATTGCTATATGATTTGGACTCTTCTACATTTCACTTCAGTGTCTTTGTGTTTTGAGGCTTTTATGATGCATTTTTATCTCATTGACACAGTTCTTTCACTCCTCCCCCTTAAAAATTATTGGTTATTCCCAAATAATTTTTTTCAGAAGAGCCATAAAATGGGTTTGTTGAATCTTATCCCATGTCAGGTTATGTTCCCCTGAGATATTTATGGATTTAGTGAAAAATGTCACTTGTATAATATTGTGTTTCCATCTTAGGAAAATACTTGCTTTCATTTACAGTCAAACTTCTTTCTGGAATGTCTCCCTTCTCCAACAATTTTGTTCTTCACCAAGTTCACTGAAAAAAATGTCTTTGTTGTCTAACCAAACTTCAGTTTTCAACCTGACAACCCTTTCAAGCTGATACCTCAGCATGACAAAAAGTGTCTCTCAGACAACAAAGGAGAAAATACTTTTGTTTCTGGGGAAATCAACTATTAGCACAATTTAAAAACATAAAGTGGCCACTAAGAGTGCTAATGTTACTAAAGAAGTGAAAGAAGCAATGACCACAGACTATTGAAGAGGTAGAAAAACTGTTGTTGATTTGGATAAACAAAAAGCAGTTAGCCCGTGACAGCATTTTGGAGGCAGTGACATGAAAAAGCAAACATGCTGTAGGTTGATCTGAAAGACAACCTGTAACAAGTATAGAAGTGATTTCTTTAAGGCTAGTAGGGGGTGGTTTGGTAAATTTAAGAAAATAAGTGTTTCCTTATAGATTAAACAGTACATTAGACATGTATTGTCAATAAGAAAAGTTAAAACTAAGGAATCATGGGGGGGGGGGGAGTTCTTGAAAGGATTAATTCAATTTACATTATTTCTAATTTAGAACAAATTATTTCTGGAACGGCCTTCAGAAACTAATTAAGTTTCTGTATTTGAATCTGTATGCTATCTTTATATATAATTTTAGAGTTTATATACAGATTCTATGCAATTAAACCATTTTATTCCTACTCATCCTAATATATAAAACCCCAGGGTCCGTAACGACCGACCGAAGGCTTGACCAAACACCAGAAGTCATTCCTGCAGTCAGTGCTGGGTTACCGTGATGACCCAGCACTGACTGCCACTGCTGCAGGTGTGGCGAACCAGCACTGACTGCCGATGGGGCTACGGATCAGGCCCAGAGAGAGGCCTGAAGAGAGAGGCAGGGTCTTATCCGCAGCCTCCATGGCAGCTGTTGATCAGCCGTTGCCTCTCTCTTTCTCTCCGGGCTTTGCCATCAGCTGCGCCTGTTTCTCTCTGGACCTCTGCTGGCGCTGCTGATCAGTCCCGCCTCTCTGATCAGGCCCTGAGATAGGCCCAGACACGCTGACTGGCATAGAAATTGACCAATCAGAACCAAATCTGGGTGAACTGTGAGGAGCCAATGGCTGCCTAGGAGGCAGAGCTTTTGATGCTGACTGGTATAGAAACCGACCAATCAGAACCAAATTGGCCTGCATGAGAGGGCAGTTGGGGGTGAGATCAGGCCAGCAGAGGAGGGCAGTTAGGGGTAATTAGGCAGGCAGAGGCAGTTAGGGGTGATCAGGCTGACAGGGGAGGGCAATTGGGGGCGAGATCAGGCCGGCAGGCGAGGGCAGTTAGGGGTGATCAGGCAGGCAGGCAGGTGAGCAGTTAGGAGCCAGCAGTCCCAGATTGCGAGTTGGACATCCCCCAAGAGGTCCTCGATTGGAGAGGGTGCAGGCTGGGCTGAGGGAACCTCCGCTCCGTGCACAAATTTCATGCACCGGGCCACTAGTCCTAATATATAAAAACCCTGGGTCCATAATGACCGGAGTTTCGACCAGACGCCAGCTGAGGGAGCTGAGGGAGCTGGAGCTGTGGGCCCCTGGCTGCCCACGGCAGCGGCTGGGAGGTGGGAGCTGTGGGCCCAAACAACCAAAGGACCGATTTGGCTCTCACGGGTGGGGCTGCAGAGGCTGAGGAACCTCATGGTGAAGTGGAGGAGAGTCCAGGGGTGGTGAGGTGGAGGAGAGTTGCGGGGTGGTGGAGGCAGATGAACAGGGTGGTGGAGGCGAGGTGGAGGCGCGGGCCAGGGCAGGGGCGGCAGAGGCAAGGCAGAGGAGCGGGGTGGGGGCTATTAGCGTGGAGCTTCGAGGGGGTGCTGAGGCAGAGGTGTGTTGCGGGTCATGGCAGCGAGTGTGGAGCTTCACGAGGCAGGGGCTGTTAGCATGGAGCATCGTGGGGCGGCGGAGGCAGAAGAATGTCGCGGGGCGTGGGAAGCAGAGGCTGAGGAGCCTAGTGGGGCAGGGGCTGTTAGTGTGGAGGTTCACAAGGCAGGGCCCACGGAGATAGATGGTGGAGTGACGCTGGGCAGCAGACATGGCCCTGATTGCAGCTAGGCCTAGGGAACCCGCACAATTTAATTGTGTGCAGGGCTACTAGTCTATATATATAAAAGCCTTAGCAACCGAACGAACAGTCAACCAGTCAACCTGGTAGTCAGTGCACACCCACAGCCGACCTCCCATGGCCCCTTCCCCCGCTGGCCAGGCCAAGGGACCCCACGCATGCACGAATTCGTGCACTGGACCTCTAGTTTTATGTATTTTATTTGCCATTGTGAATAGATTTTTTTCTATATCTTTTTAGGTGACTTTGACTAATACAGAAAACACTGTTGATTAGGGAATGTTTTGTTGGTGTCATCTCACTGACTTTTAGTATTTTTTTCAATCTTTTAGTTGATTCTCTTGTTTTCCAGGTCTATGGTTTTACTCAGATTTTTTTATATGTCTGGCTCTCGTTTTTCGGGTTAGCTCAATTGTACCTCTTCAGAAATACCTTTTGGTGAAATAACTTCACTTCTGGTCTTGGCCTTTTTTTTTCTAGTCCGTATTTTTTCTTGATTATCATTTTATGTATTTGTTTATTTTTGGCCTTCCCTCACTAGACTGAAAGCATGCAAGTAGTCATGGAAGAAAATAACGAATTTAATTTTGGATCTGTGATATTTTTCATTCCTATGGTACATCTAGGTAAAAATCCTTGGGGCTACTGAAAATATGGGAACATGATTCAGCCTGAAGATTTTAATTAGGAATAGTTGGAGATATGACAATTGATTGATCAGAGAAAATGGTCAGAAAAGGAGAGAAAACATCCTCAAAGATACCAATTTTTAAAGGGATGGTAAATTTAAAAGGATCCTCTAACAGACACAAATAAATTTCACTTCTAGCTTGTCCTTAAATTTTCAGTACCTAATATTTTTGTAGAAACCATGATCTAGTAAACATTAGCGAACATTAATTGAATTTTTTGTATTTTGATAATATTATATCTCTGATGTTTATTTTATGTTAATACCTATCAGTGTGACTAATTGTTTTACATAATTGATATGCATTTATGAAATGATTATTTTAACAATAACTTAAGCTTGTTTTTAGAAGAAAATTTTAAAAGTCTGTTTCCTTTTTGATCTATTCTAATGTTCTAGTGAGGCTTTATTGTATATCTTGTTACCTATGTATTTTTACACCTTTCAATAGCAGGTTTGTGTATGTCTGTCTCTTACAGCAGTATCTGACATACAGTAATACTTAATAAATGGTTTGAAAGTGTTTAATGTTGTCATTTGTACATTATCTCAGTATAGATTGTTCTATTTACTGGAGCAATAGTGAATTTTAGATAATTAGAAGGAGAGTTATCATTCATGTGTCTGGGCATAGGCCTTCCATGGAAAATATAAGAATAAGAATATAGATAGCCTTAATAAATAGCAAATCAAATAATATTTTTACTCATTTGAATGGACAAAAGCAAATACTGTTTGAAAACAAGCATCTCAAAATATAGTTTTTGTTTTGCAGTAATGTATGGGAAACAAATTTGTATATGGTTGGAATGTAGGCTATGTAGAAAATATTTAGGATTATTTTCCTTAGACATTGCTAATAAAGTACAGTTAATAATTTTACTTATTTATTTATTTGCTTATTTATTTTGGTCATACTTTAGTGCTCTTATTAAGCAAGTGAACAAATCAATAGATGGGACAGCAGATGATGAAGATGAGGGTGTTCCAACTGATCAAGCCATCAGGGCAGGTCTTGAACTGCTTAAGGTAAATTGCTTAGGTGTTTAAATTACTTAACTGTTAAATATATAATTATATTTTTTATTCTTGAGATTTGCTTCTTACATTTATAGAATCTAAAGTAAAATTTTATCAATCACTTTAGGTAATTTAGAAATTGTGTATTCTAATATATGAGCTACATATTTTTTGTTTTCAATTGTATATGGTAGCCTAGAATTAATTGTATTAAAATGGTGGACTATAATTTAAAGGTTTCATTAGAGAGTAAAGCCTCTATCCCAGAAGGAGACAGTTTTTCCTAAATCTTCATTTTATCTTTTATTTTGTTAGCAAATGTACTACTTATTACAAAAATATACTCATTACAGAAATATTGGTGTTGACCACTTAGAAAATACAAAATTATAAAGAACAAAAACATTTATAAGCCTATCAAACAAAGTTTTTTTTATTCCTTTTAATCTTTGAAAATGCACATTTTTATATAGTTGAGATTGACAATATACAATTTTATATTTTGGTTTTCATTAAATTAGCAATTTTTTAAGACTTCTGTTTTTATTTTGTTTTTTAATATATTTTTATTGATTTCAGAGAGAAAGGAAGAGGGAGAGAGTGATAGAAATATCAATGGTGAAAGAGAGTCATTGATTGGCTGCCTCCTGCCAGCCCCCTACTGGGGATCCAGCCAGTAACTCAGCATATGCCCTTGATAGGGATCAGGCCCCAGGCTGATGCTCTGTCCACTGAGCCAAACCGGCTAGGGCAAGACTGTTTTTAAGAGTGTCAAAAAACATCTGATTTTTGGCTCTCATTTAGTAGATTTACACTTTGGGAAAGTTAAAATTTGCCTCTGCTTCCTTGTCTATAATGCTTGGTGATAATAATAGTATTTATCTTACAGAAGACTAAATTAAGTCATGTATCTAAATTTTTTAGTGCAGCGTCTGCTTCATAGTAAAAACAATAAACATTTTTTGAAATGGCAATTGGTCCACTTTTGGAGTGTAATAGTGCTTCCAACTATTTCCCTATTGCTAGATACTTTTTATTTTATTCCTATTATCACTACTAAAATAAATACATCTAACATCTCTTATGTGTTGTTTTGTTTGTTTGTTTGTTTAATTGTTTTTAATGCTAGAAGGGCATTACTAGTTCAAAGAGAATGACCATTTTCAAAATTCATAGTTTGATAGGTGGGTAGGTAGATAGGTGGTCAAATTTTTTTACAGAGAAATCGTGCCCAATTTCTTCAAACACTATAATAACAGTGTATGAAGGTGCATATCTCCTGTCTTCACAAACATGGAATAGTAAAAATTTTTAAGAAATTTCCTAATCTGATAAGAAAAAAATAACTTTAATTTGCATAATTATTTCTAGTGAGGTACACCTTTTATATGTTAATCATTAGTGTTTTTCCCTATTGTGAATTCATTATTTTTATCCTCTGTTCATTTTCTATTGACATTTCATAATCTTTTGATTTTTGGCTTTTTTTTTTCTTTTAGCTGATTTAAATGAGTTATTTTTATTTCTTTTGCTGTTTCATAGGACATATTTGATGTCTATAGAATATACATATATTCTATTTAATGTATTCTATTTAAGTATAAAGTAAGTTATAAAGTATACCAGTAAAATGAATGCCAGTGAAAAGTAAATAGAATGCTAATTTAAACAGAGTATCAATAATACTATTGGAATTTTGTGAGTGTTTTTTCCCCTCACTCACATTTCCTAGGTATAATTGTCCTCAATTTTGGGTTTATTCTCTTTTTTATATAGTTTTACTATCCCTATTTATGTATGCGTCTCCAAATAACGTTATTTTGTTTGTTTCTGAATCTTATAAATAAATATGGCATTATGTATAATATATTTTTCTACTACTTGTTTGTTTTTTCAGTCCACATTTGATTCCAATTAAGCTTTAAAAAAAACTCATGATTTTAAGAGAATTTTATTTGTTTTTGTTGTTTAAATCTGAAATATAACCTATTTGAAATTTATTTTGAAGCTGTATATTTTGGAGGATGGTCTAATTTGATTTTCTTCCAGTATTACCAGGACTACTTATTAAAAAATTCCATCCTTTCTCATTTATGTTTTGTTGCCTTTTCTATAATGTATTACATTCTATATAATCTAAATTCTTACATATGCTAGGGTCTATTTATTGCTTTCCTTTTTCTATTTCTTCTGTTGTTAATACCATGTTGACTGATTATTGTAACCGTTTATTACCTGGTGTTTTACTTCCTTAGGTTACTTTATTTCTCAAAAATGTTACTAGCTAGTCTCTTTTAATAACTTTTATTTAGAGAAATAGAAATATTTTGTTAAATTTTCTTTTTGTGCCCTTCTACCTTTATTCCCCTTTAAAAATCAAATTAAATTAAACAAACATTAACTGAAACTCAAATTACTTTAAGTAGAATTATATTAGCATATAATTTAATTTGGAAAGAAATGAGTTTTTTAGATCATTCAATTCTTTTTTTACACAGGAACATTTCTGTAATATATTTGAACATGTTTCAAATTTTGTTTATAGTGCTCTCATTTACTTGTTAGTGTAATTAGTCTTGTATTTGATCAGTATTTTTAATACGTAATATTTTGGATTTATATTGTGAAGATGAAAAGTGTTTACAAATCATTTTTATGACTCGTTGTTTAGGTACTCTCATTTACACATCCCATCTCGTTTCATTCTGCTGAAACATTTGAGTCTCTCCTGGCTTGTCTGAAAATGGATGATGAAAAAGTAGCAGAAGCTGCACTCCAAATTTTCAAAAACACAGGCAGCAAAATTGAAGAGGATTTCCCACACATTAGATCGTGAGTCGAGTTTATTCTGATAAATGTTCTGGAAAATAGAAAAATAATTTACTGTTCCTTGGATTATGTAATATTTGGAATCTTTTATGCTTTAAGGAAATAATTTCTAGATTATTTTAAGTCTGTGCTCTTTGGTTTAGATTCTCATTTTCTGGGAGAACTCGTTGGTATTTTATTTTTTTATTTATATCTTTATTTTTAATCCTCACCCAAGGGTATTTTTTCCATTGATGTTTAGAGAGAGTGGAAGGGAGAGGGAGAGACCGGGAAAAACACCAGTGTGAGAGAGACATAGATTGGGTGCCTCTCTCATGTCCCAGACCACGGCCAGGAGCCTGCAACCGAGGTACATGCCCTTGATTGGAATTGAACCCAGAACCCTTCGGTCTGCAGGCTGACGCTCTATCCACTGAGCCAAACCGGCTAGGGCCATATTGGTATTTTAGAAGATTCATGAAAATGTGCCCGAACCTGTAATTTCTTTCTGAAGCATTAATTTTGCTTAAAAATTTTATTGACAACAATTTTATAGTGAAGTAGTCCCTTATTATAGTGTGGCATAGAATAAACATATTACTTGAATTTAAAGTCTGGTGGGAAAGTCAGTAGGACTTGCCATTGTATTCTCCACTTTGTTTTGTGATTTAGAATATTGAATCGAAATTTTCAGAAGCAGTGCTGTATTTGACATAGGGAAGCAGGGAAGCATGGAATAATCATTTTCACAGCAGTATGTGTGTGTCCGTATTTCTAAGAATTGTAAATTGCACTGTTACTCTATGGATCTCTAATAGTGGTTCTATAATAGCTCAAAAGAGTAAGTCTGTATTCTTTATGGACCTCTGCTTACTTTATATGGATACCTGCCTACTTCATATGTATCTCTCCTCGCTGTTCCTCGAGAGTATATCGTATCTGATAGTTGGTCCTAATATCGTCATAGTCATTGATGGTTGGTTTTGCCTCTACCTCATTATTTCTGGCTTAGCCACTGTCTAATTAGTTGTGGTTGGGGTAGCATGCTTCTTCATGTTGAATAATTGCCTAAGCCCTTTTCTTCAGAAAGAGACTGTGGACTGTCTCAGGTAAATTTTTTTTCTTATTTCTTTCTGTTTATGTGAACTTAATTTTAGAAACTATTGGTAAATAAGACAAAGGCATTAAGTAAATGATCATTGAAACATGCCAGAATGTTGTAACAGTATTCTCCTTGGCAAAAGTAAGAAATTTTATGGTTTAGGGCTGACTTTGTAATTAATGGAGCTTGGAACATGAATTTCCACTTGGAATGGTGTTGTCACTCTTTTATCCAGATCAGAGATCAAAGTGGTGAGACAGATATGTGCATGCACATGTACACACACACACACACACACACACACACACACACACACTATATAAACTATGTATAACTCTATACCATTTATGGAATGCCCACTTATTGTACTACCTCATTTAGACCTTGAAACACTTCATTAAAGTATAGGAATTTCAAATGAGGAATCTAATGGTTGTAGGTTATTTAGCTAGCAAGTATCAGAGAGAAGATTTGCATTTCGGCCTGTTTATCTGTAATGCCTATGGTAACATGTCTGTTATGGCACATTTCCTTAATTAATCAGAGCTTTGAGCACATTTTAGTTTGATTTATTTACCGGTGGGGGTTTTGTTGTTACTGTTTAAATATATTTTTATTGATTTCAGAGAGAGGAAGGGAGAGGGAGAGAGAGAGAGAGAGAAACATCAGTGATGAGAGAATCATTGATTGGCTGCCTCCTGCATGCCCCCTAGGGGGATCGAGCCTGCAACCCAGGAATGTGCCCTGACAGGGAGGTGGACTGAGACCTCCTTGGGCTGAGCTATTTACTGGTGTTTTTTTTTTCTTTTTGTGTGTGCTTTTTTAAATATATTTTTTATTGATTTCAGAGGGGAAGGAAGAGGGAGAGAGAAATAGAAACATCAATGATGAGTGATAATCATGATCGGCTGCCTCCTGCACACCCCACACTGGGGATTGAACCCACAACCCTGGCATGCCCTTACTGGGAATCGAATCGTGACCTCCTGGTTCATAGGTTGACGCTCAACCACTGAGCCACACCAGCCAGGCTACTGGTGGTTTTTATGTTCATTATAGATTATCTTTCCTAGTACCTTTTATATTAAAAAAATTGTAGGAGAACTACAAAATCAAGATTGACATGTGGACATTTTAGAACATGTAAGGGTATTTTAAAACATGCTGCTATAATGTGGAAGTGCTGGTATACCTCTAGTTATCTGGCTTATTAGTGGAGTATATTTCAGATGTCTCTCATGAGGAGAATTCACTGATACAGAAGACCTGTTGTTTACATACAGTGTTCTTAATGAAGTAACTCATAGTATCTGTCTTCCAGGAGATAAAATATGTATGCATATTTTAAATTATTAAATTGGGTAGGTTGATTTTGAGGAAAAATTATTAAATCATTTTTCCTTGAATTTACTAAAATAATTTAAAAGAACCAACTGAAAAATATATCTAAATAGAAGTTACAACAAAGATACCTTGTGCTAGGTAAGCCTGGAATCAGGTATAAAAAGAAATGTATATTAAGTGTTCTGTCCTTTGCTAGTTTAGAGAGAGGAGATTGAGGTGTATGGGCAGTCTGAAAGAAAAAAGTAGAACCTAGCTTTAGCTAGTACTGGAACAAAAGGAGAGCCATACTCATGTGGTCATACTATTTTTCTTTGGGCTGACCTATTTTCTTTCCATTAAAGGAAGAGTAAAGATTAGATTAGCATCATGAGTTAAACTTACTACCAACTTTGCAGGAACAGAAAAAAGTATGTGCTGACTCACTGAACAAAAACGAGATGAGTTATGGGTTTCATTCTAACTCATCCCAAGGCAGGCATATGTGCCAAAACTAGGAGTCACCTGATAACATAGCCATATAGTCCACGTGGAGCTAGCTGGTTCTTATCACTGGAAGAGTTTCAGTAGTCTTGGAGAGGAATTACACAGAGATAGGGTGTTGCTACCTTTAGTCCCAACTCCCTCCTTCATGCTACTTAGTCACAGTTGGGAACTTTGATGTTAGTTTTTTAAGAGAAATGTCCAATGTTCAGTCATCAGGGAGACACTATCTGCATTTTTGCTTAAATGGCAGAGCGAGAGAGAATTTCTCTTATTTAAACATGAATTAACAGAATACAAATAAATTAAACATGAAACTTACACAAATATTTTAACATTCAAAAATAGCTGATAAGAACTTTTTGGAAGAATTCGTTTTTCCAGGAAAAAAATAAAATTTTAGGCAATTGTTCTAAATTGCCAAGAAAGTTAAACAGCAAATGACTTCTGGGGAAGGGGGGGAGAGAATAAAAATAAGATAATATATAAAAAGGGAGGTGGTAGAACTAAAGGTAAATAAGAGCAGAAACATTTTCTTAAAGAATATAATTTATTACAAGCAGCAAGGGGTAGAGTAAACAATATAGAAAATGTAACCAGGAAGCTATAGATTGACCTTGAAGAAATTGCATAGAATGTGGAGATAGTAGGCAAAGAAATGAAGGCAGTTAAAGAGAATGAATAGCAGATAGTGAAAAGCTAGAATTGGTTTCCATGGAGAAGAAAGCAGAATAATGTGAAGTATAAAATATTCACACACAGAAAGTAAACTTGTTTAAAATGAATGAAAAAAATTAATCTGGAGATGAAGAAAAGCTCATATTCTAGGAAAATATCTGGATAGAATTGAAGAAACCTTTAGGAATTACAGAAGTGATTTCACAAACATCAAGGGAAGGGAAAAAAAAAGGTCATACATAATGAAAAAGTAATGAGGCTGACATTTCTTTTCAAGCACGTAAGATTTTCAAAGTCAGTGATTCAACAGCTATTGAGTTTTGATGTACAAAAAGAATGTAACTAAAGAATTTCCTCACTAGCCAAGTTGTATTTAAGAACAAATGAAGGATATCCTTTAGGATACAAGGATTCAGAAAACATTTTACCTTTTTTTTTTTTTTTTTTATTGTGAGGTTTACTAAGTTGTATTGTTTTCCCCTTTGCATTGAGTTTTGCTTATGCCCCTAAGCACACCTTATGTTTTCTTCTTCTTTTCTCATCATTTTACTCCCAGTATGTAAGTTTTAAATATGGCTATATCAATGTTTTAGATAATTAAAAGCTTGAATTTTTAAAAGGATGATATAAATTAAAATTGGCTCAAGAAGAGGGAAGAAAAACATAATAGGATATCATTATAAAAAGAAATTAGTAAATTTACTCCCTAATAAAAGTTTTGTTAAAGAATTTTTTTTCAAATTTGTAAGCAACCAGGAATTCTAATTCACTTTTAATTATTCAGAGCATGGTGGGGGTGGGGAGAGGGAGAGAAAACATTCAGATTACTTCTTTTAAAGCCAGGATAACTAGCAGGAATGCAAAATACCTCCCAAAGGAAAACTAAGACAGATCTTACAAATATTGATCCTAATATTGTAAGTTAAATACTAGCAAAAAGAGAGTTTACTACAGTAAAACAAGAATATACTATCGACAAATGTGGTTTATTTAAGATTACAAGGGTGTTGATATTAGTAAGCCTAATTAATATTCATGTTACAGTTCATTATATAAGTGAATAAAAAGGAAAAGGCACATAATAGATCACTTTGATAGACAATGAAAAGGCTCAGATTAAAAGAAAATCAGTCTGTAAAATTAAACCCAATAGGTTTAAATGCTGCATTACAAAATAAGCAGGAGGCACCATCATAGAGTAAAACACTAGAAGCATTCCAGGTAAAGTCAGGAAACAGATGAAAAAATACACTATCACTGCCATGATTTAACATTGTTTTGGATGCACTAGCCAATATCCTATCTAATAATAGACAAATATGCAAATTGACCATACCTCCGACATGCCCACAAAGCCATGCCCACCATCCAATCAGAGTGAGTATGCAAATTAACCCAAACCAAGATGGCTACAGCCACAGAGAGCAAGGTTTCCTAGGTAACAGAGGAAGCCAAGCTTTCTGCCTACCTTTGCCAGGCCTAAGCCTCCACTCAAGCTACAAAGTTTCAATTATAGAAGGTAAACAAATTTCTTTGCAATCTTTTATGATAAAATGTTCCAGGTCCATCTTGTGTATCTCTTGCTTGAGACTTGGAATATGGGAATAGTATTAAGAGAATGAGTCCTGTAAGGTAATAATAGCTGACTAATGTGTGGGTCATTTTTCTAGGATTATTAAGTGGACACATCTAGTTTTTTGGAAGATAAGTACTTCGAGTGTTTATATTGATTATTCCAGTTCAAATATTTAGGTCTACAAGGTTTTTATTGAACCTCTTCAATTTTACATTTGTTTTGCTATGCTGAGGGTAACTATGATAATTACATAATAATTCACTTGAATTGTCCCATAATACATACATAACAGTCTCAGAATAGCAGCACCACTGATGTTATTCCTAAATACAGTTGTTTGTTTATTTGTTTAGTTAGTTCTCTTTCGTCTTTAGGGTACATCACATTAGGGATATACAGTAAAATTCTTCCTGTTTTTAAGTTACTTGGAATGATTCTTCTTAGTGCAGTTATGCAACCAAATGGATACGCACTTTTGTTTGTTTCATTTTACTTTTTAAGAGGATACTCTTTCAAAATTTTAATTTTATTTCTTAATTACATGACAAATTCTCTGGGAAATTTTTGGATGTTATTTCTTCAAATATTGTTTTCCTCTCTTCACCTCCTGTTTTCTGAGACTGATTACATGTATTTTTGACTGCTTAATACTGTTTTATAGGACAATCATACTGTTAATTTCTTTTTTTTTTCTCTCTCTTGTTTAGTTTTGTATAGTTTCTGTTGCGATGTTCTCAAGTTCCCTGATCTTTTTCTTCTGTAATATACAGGGGTGGGCAAAAGTAGGTTTACAGTTGTGATTCTGTAAAAATACAGTTTATTTTTGTATTTTTTTCTTTTTTTTATTGCTTAGAGTATTACATATGTCACCTTTATCCCTGATTGACACCCCCCCCCCCCCCCGCCACTCCCACCAATGAGGGCAAGCCCCACCGCCCCATTGCCTGTGTCCATTGGTTATGGTTATATGAAAGCATACAAATTCTTTGGTTGATCTCTAATTCTCCCCCCTCCCCTGTGTTCTCTCTGAGGTTGGACAGTCTGCTCAGTGCTACCTTGTCTCTTGATTTATTTTTTGTATCAGTTTATGTTGATTATTATATCCCACATATGAGTGAAATCATGTGATATTTATCTTTCTACGACTGGCTTATTTCCCTTAACATAATGCTCTCCAGATCCATCCATGCTGTTGTGAATGGTGAAAGTTCCTTCTTTTTTATAGCAGCATAGTATTCCATTGTGTATATGTACTACAGTTTTAATCCACTCATCTGCTGATGGGCACTTAGGCTGTTTCCAAATCTTAGCTATGGTAAATTGTGCTGCTATGAACATAAGGGTGCATATATCCTTTCTGATTGGTGTTTCTGATTTCTTGGGATATATTCCTAGAAGTTGGATTACTGAGTAAAATGGGAGTTCCATTTTTAACTTTTTGAGGAAACTCCATACTGTTCTCCACAGTGGCTGCACCAGTTTGCATTCCCACCAGCAGTGCAAGAGGGTTCATTTTTCTCCGCATCCTCGCCAGCACTTGTTCTTTGTTGATTTGTTGATGATAGCCATTCTGACAGGTGTGAGATGGTACCTCATTGTTGTTTTGATTTGCAACTCTCGGATGATTAATGACTTTGAGCATGTTTTCCTATGTCTTTTGGCCTTCTGTATGTCCTCTTTCGAAAAGTGTCTATTTAGGTCCTTCGCCCATTTTTTATTTATATATATATATAATATATTTTATTGATTTCAGAGAGGAAGGAGAGAGAGATAGACACATCCATGATGAGAGAAGATCACTGATCGGCTGCTTGCTGCATGCCCCGCACTGAGGCTTGAACCTGCAACCCAGGCATATGCCCTTGACAGGAATCGAATCTGGGACCCTTCAGTCCGCAGGCAGACGCTCTATCCATTGAGCCAAACCAGCCAGGGCCCTTCGCCCATTTTTTGATTGGATTGTTTATCTTCATTTTGTTAAGTTGTATGAGTTCCCTGTAAATGTTGGAGATTAAACCCTTATCTGAAAGAGTATTTGCAAATATGTTCTCCCACGCAGTGGGCTTTCTTGTTGATAGTTTCTTTTGCTGTGCAGAAGCTTTTTATTTTGATGTAGTCCTATTTCTTTATTTTCTTCTTAGTTTCCATTGCCCTAGGAGTTGTGTCAGTAAAGATATTGCTACGACATATGTCTGATATTTTGCTATCCTATGCCAACCGGTGGTCCGGGGACCAGTGGTGGTCCATGAGGTCCAAAAGTTTGGCGACTGCTGGCCTATGAAGTCTTCTAAGATTTTTATGGTTTCCCATCTTACATTTAAGTCCTTTAACCATTTTGAGTTTGTTTTTGTGTATGGTGTAAGTTGGTGATCTAGTTTCATTTTTTTTGTATGTATCTGACCGACTTTCCTAGCACCATTTATTGAAGAAACTGTCTTAACTCCATTGTATGCTCCTGCCTTCTTTGTCAAATATTAATTGAGCATAATAGCTTGGGTCTATTTCTGGATTCTCTGTTCTGTTCCATTGGTCTTGATGTCTGTTCTTGTGCCAGTACCAGCCTGTTTTGAGAACTGTGGCTTTGTAATATAGCTTTATATCTGGTATTGTGATCCATCCAACATTGTTCCTCTTTCTCAAGATTTCTGTGGCTATTCGGAGTCTTTTTTTATTCCAGATGAATTTTTGGAGAGTTTGCTCTAATTCTGTGAAATATGCTGTTAGTCTTTTAATTGGGGAGTGCATTGAATCTATAAATTACTTTGGGGAGTATGGACATTTTAATGATGTTGATTCTACCAATCAATGAATACAGCGTGTTCTTCCATTTGTTTTATGTCTTACTGTCTTTATCTATGTCCTGTAGTTTTCTGAGTACAGGTCTTTTACCTCTTTAGTTAAATTTATTTCTTGGCATCTTAATTTTTTTTTGTTGCAATGGTAAATTGGATTGATTTTCAGTTTCTCTTTCTGTGAGTTCATTATTGGTGTATAAAAAAGCCATGGATTTCTGGGTGTTAATTTTGTATCCTGCTACATTGCCAAATTCATTTATTAAGTCTAGTAGTTTTTTGATGGAGTGTTTGAGTTTTTCTATGTACAGTATCATGTCTTCTGTGAATAATGGAAGTTTTACTTCTTCTTTTCCAATTTGGATGCCTTTTATTTCTTCTTCTTGTCTGATCGCTATGACCAACAATTCCAGTCCTATAACCAACAGGAGTGGTGAAAGTGGGCATCCCTGTCTTGTTCCTGTTCTTAGGGGATGTGAGTTTAGTTTTTCCCCATTGAGTATGATGTTGGCTGTAGTTTTGTCATATAAGTCTTTTTTTATGTTGAGGTATGATTCCTCTGTTCCTACTTTGCTAAGAGGTTTTTGTCAAGAAAGGGTGTTAGAATTTGTCAAATGCTTTTTCTGCATCGATTGATATGATTATGTGGTTTTTGTCTCAGTTTGTTTATATGATGTATCACATTCATTGCTTTGTGGATATTGTACCATCCTTGTATCCCTAAAACAAATCTTACTTGGTCATGGTGTATGATCTTTCGGATGTAATGCTGGGTCTAATTTGCTAGTATTTTGTTGAGGATTTTAGCATCTATGTTCATCAAAGATATTGGCCTGTAGTTCTCTTTCTTGTGGTGTCTTCATTTGGTTTTGGAATTAGGGTAATAATGCTGGCTTCATAGAAAGAGCTTGTAAGTGTGCATTCCTCTTGAATTTTTTGGAATAGTCTAAGGAGGATTGGTTTTAGTTCTTCTTTGAATGCTTGGTAGAACTCCTCTGTAAAGCTGTCCAGACCAGGGCTTTTGTTTGCTGGAAGATTTTTTATTAACTAATTCAATTTCTTTTGTAGTTATCGGCCTCTTCAGGTGTTTTGATTCTTCCTGATTGAGTTTTGCAAGCTTGTATTTTTCTAAGGATATGTCCATTTCTTCTAGGTTGACCACTTTCTTGGAATAGAGTTGTTCATAGTATTTTTTTTTTAATCCTTTGTATTTCTGTGGGGTGGGTTGTTATTTTGCCTCTTTCATTTCTGATTTTGTTTATTTGGGTCTTCTCCCTTTGCTTCTTGGTGAGCCTGGCTAGAGGTTCATCAATCTTGTTTTTCCTTTCAAAGAACCAACTCTTGGTTTCATTTATGTATTGTATTTTTTTTTTTTTTTTGGTCTTTATGTCATTTATTTCCACTCTGGTGTTTATTATTTCCTTCCTTCTGCTTACTCAGGGCTTTTCTTGTTGCTCTCTTTCTAATTCTTTGAGTTATAGGGTTTAGATAACTTATTACAAGTTGTTCTTGTCTTTTTGAGTTAGGCCTGTAGAGCTATGAACTTCCCTCTCAAGACTGCTTTCACTGTATCCCATAGATTTTGGATTGTTTTGATTTCATTATCGTTTGTTACCAGGATGCTTTTTATTTTTTCTTTGGTCTCTTTGGTAACCCAAACAGTGTTTGGTTTTAGTTTTGTTTTTTTTTTCCATTGTTTTTATTGTAGTTGATTCCTAGTATTTTGCCGTTGTGATCTGAGAAGATGCTTGGTATGATTTGTATCTTCTTGAATTTGAATAGACTTTGCCTGTGACCCAATATGTGGTCTATCTTTGAAAATGTCCCGTGTGCACTTGAGAAGAATGTATATTCTGTAGCTCTGGGGTGAAATGTTCTGAAGATGTCAGTTAATTCCATCTGATCTAGTGAGTCATTTAGGATTGATGTTTCTTTGCTGATTTTTTGTTTAGAGGATCTATCCAGTGGTGTCAATGGGGTATTAAAGTCCCCTGCTATGACTGTATTGCTGTCGATCTCTTCCTTGATGTCTTCCAGATTTTTTTATTTTTTATAATTTTGGGTGCTCCTGTATTGGGTGCATATATGTTTACCAAAGTTATATCCTCTTGTTGAATTGTCCCTCTAGTATTATGAAGTGGCCTTCCTTATCTGTTTTTATGTCCTTCACTTTGAGGTCCAATTTGTCAGATATATAAGTATTGCTACCCCAGGTTTTTTTGTTTGTTTGTTTTGTTTTTTTCATTTCTATTCACCTGAAAAATTTTTCTCCATTCCTTCACTATCAGTCTGTGTGAGTCCTTTGTTCTGAGATGGGTCTCTTGTAGACAGCAGATATATATATGGGTCATGTTTTCTTATCTATTCTGCTACCTTACGTCTTTTAATTGGAGCATTTAGTCCATTTACATTTAAGGTTATTATTGATAGGTACTTATTTGTCGCCATTTTTATTATTTATGCCTGTGTTCCTTCTTCCCTATTTCTTTCTTTTACAGCGGTACCTTTAGCATTTCTTGCATTGTTGGTTTGGTGGTAATAAACTTCCTTAGTCCTTTTTTGTCTGTGAAGCTCCTGATTTCACCTTTAATTTTGAATGATAGCCTTGCTGGGTACAGTATTCTTGGATTCAGTCACTTACTTTGCATCACTTTGTATATTTCATTCTATTCCCTTCTGTCCTGATGTGTTTCTGTTGAGAAATCAGTTGATAGTCTAATGGGAGATCCCTTATAGGTAAGTTTCTGTCTCTCTCTGGCAGCCTTTAAGATTCTTTGTCATTGGTGTTTGCTTATTTAATTATGATGTGTCTTGGTATTGGTCTTTTTGGGTACATCTTGTTTGGGACTCTGTAAGCTTCTTGGTCTTGTGTGAGTTTTTCCTTCGCAATATCAGGGAAGTTTTCTGTCATTTGTTCTTCAAACAAGTTTTCTATGCCTTGTTCAGTTTCCTCTCCTTCTGGAACCCATACTATGCAGATGTTGTTTCGTTTCTTGTTGTCCCAAAGCTCCCTTAGGCTCTCCTCCTGTTTTTTAAGGTTGTTTTTTTTTTACAGTTGCTGCTCTGCTTGGATCTTTTTTTCCTACTTTATCTTCTAGCTCACTGATGCGGTCCTCAGCTTCTTCTAGTCTACTTTTGATGCTTTCTATTGCATTCTTCATTTCTACTTTCTTGTTCTTCATTTCCTCTTATTTTTACACATGTTGAATTTTTCTTCCATCCTTTTAAGCATCTTTATGGCCATTGCTCTTAATTCTTTCTCTGACAAATTGCTTGCCTTCATTTCGTTTACTACCCTTTCTGGTGATTTCTCCTTTTCTTTTGTATTGGGGCTGTTTATTTGTCTCCCCATTTTTGCTCCTCTCAGGTTGTCTGGTTATGTGGATCATTCTCTACCACGTTTACCAAAAGGCACAAAATATTCAACAAGACATGACACAGAGGGAACAAAACACTAATGTATTCACGACACCGATAACCCCAAATTAAGGTGACCACCAGAGAAAAGAGAATTATGGAAGAGAAGAGTGCAAAAATGATTTTTAGAAAAGGAAAATTGGTAAGAGAGAAAAGAAAAATTAGAAGAAAGAAGGGGAGAAAAATATACGTATATGGGGAGAAAACTCCTCAAAACCAACAAGTAAACCAAAGAATGCAAACAACAAACACCCAGACAAAAAGGAGGAGAGCTGAGTGTAAAGAGGCAGAGCTTATTTCCAGAAGGTAATGTAAAGGAATGGAATGAATAGGAGAATCACCCTGATTCAGTATAGAGGAGGTAGATAGAGAATGAGTGTATTAGAAGAAAAGTAGAAAACAAAATACTCAATTAAAAATAATAATAAATATAGTAATTAAAAATAATAAAAATTTAAAATATACATATTTAAAAATCTATATGTATAAAGCCTAAGCGACCATCTGACCGTTCAACCATCGACCAATAGCCATGACACGCAATGAACACCAGGGGGCAGAAGCTCAACGCAGGATCTGGTGAGCTGTGGTGACTTGGCAGCTGTGGTTCTCGGGTGCCGCACCTGGAACCAGAGAGGAGGGAGCCCGATTCCGGGGTGTGTCACCCAAGAATCGCCCTCTTGCAATCCAGGACCCCTTGGGGGATGTTAGAGAGCTGGTTTCGGCCCGATCTCTGCAGGTCAGGTCGAGGGACCCAACCGGTGCACAAATCTGTGCAGTTGGCCTCTACTATATATATTTAAAAGTTTATGTATATATTTTTAAAAAGAACAAGGTTTCCCCCTTTCTTTTATCTATATATTCATCTACTTTTGGAAAAGGAGAATAGAATAGAGAGCAGATAGGCCTGACTTTGGTGAAGAAAACTAATTAAGGTATTAGTAGAAGAAGAGAATAAGCAAGGAGAGGAAAAATAAAAAGCATAAAATAAAAAACTGAAACAAAAACAAAACACAACAATTAGAAAAAGAAGTTGGCTAGCGAAGAAGTAGAAAAGAGAAGGGTGCATGGACTCGGAGCAGGGGAGAGGAAATTAGATATATGAGTAAGCCAACAGAGACTGCTTTAATAGTAATATGTCAATAAAGGAAATAAAGAAAATCAGTTTTTAACCAGGAGTAAAAAGAAAGGAGAGAGAATCTAACGCAAGAACAGGAGAAGTAAAACAGGATGAAAAAGGGGGTAGTGAGGAAGAAAGGGTTGACATAAAGGAAAAAATGAGATAGAGAAGGATAATGATAAAAATATAAAAATAGAATGTAGAACACTAATCCAAAATAATGATAATAATAAATAAAAATAATTTAAAAAAGTAAAATAAAAGAAAAAAATTTTTGGTTTCTTAAGTAAAAGATAAAAAGAAAAGTGTAGTGCCCCTAGCCCATTTGGGTCAGTGGATAGAGCGTTGGCCTGCAGACTAAAGGGTCCCAGGTTTGATTCTTTTCAAGGGCACATGCCTGGGTTATGGGCTCAATCTCTAGTAGGGGGAATGCAGGAGGAAGCCAATCACTGATTCTCTCTCATCATTGATGTTTCTATCTCTCCCTTCCTCTCCCTTCCTCTCTGAAATCCATAAAAATCTATTTTTAAAAAAGTGAAGTAGTGAGTTTTGTTCACTTCAGCTGAGTTTTAATGTCCCATGGGGACTGGCTTAAGACCCTTCTCTACTGTTCTGTCTGCCACATCTCAGTTTCCTGTTAGGTAATCAGCACTGTGTTTACTTCCTAGTGATCCTCTGCTCCTCTGTGTTAGAAGCCACAGCCTTGGTTTCAGGCAGGCAGGATCAGTCTGCCAGCTTTGTTTTTCTGCCTGCTTTCAATCATATTTACACAAGCGTCTATTTCTGACACGGCCTCTAGGTGGCGGTGTTTCTGTATTAGTTTCTGGAACCAAATTGCCCCTCAACCCAGTCCCCAAGGCTCGCTGCGTTTATTTCGAATCTTTGTGTCCCTGTCGAGCTCAAGGTTGGGTGTGGCTGTGCTGCTAGGAGGGCCCTGGTCTTCAGGAGAAAAATGTCTGTTCAGGGTTGAGGGGGATCGGACTGTCCCAGAGCTGGCTTCCTGATCGCCTCCCCCTATTTTGCTCCCCAGCTTCTACAAAACCACCTTCCCCTGTTCCGCAGCCTCGGTGAGTGTTTGTAATTGAAAAATCCTATGCATTGGGTTTAGCAAGTAAAAGCAAGGAAAATATAAAGACAGAGCAACCGTGTTGCTGTACGTCTCCTCACCTCCGGCCCTGTGCGGCCAGTGCAGAACTTCAGGCTGCCGTTCTGGGCACAGCCTCCCACGGCTGTGGGCTTAGATCTAGAGTCCCCGGCTGCCAGCAGCCCTGTGGACCCCCTTCCACAGTCGAGTGCTACACGTGTCCTCAAGGGACTCGGAGTTGGTGCAGTGCCATTTCCCATTGAAACTCTAGTCCTGGCTGCACGCATTTCTCCCTCCAGCCCAGAACCCCAATGTCACCATGCTCCAGGCGACCTCTCACCTTTCTGTCCATGGATTGTCTCATCAGCTGTGTTTAATTCGCCAATTCCGGTGTATGTTATTCAATTAAGCTGTTTCTTCTGTCTGCTCCATGAGAAGGCTCTGGACCTGTCCGCCTTTTGGGCTGCCATTTTTGTCTCCCCCTGGACAAACTTTTTAGGCCCCTACAGCTGCAAAGGCTAGAGTCTCGGTGTTCATGGGTTCGCGGCTGAGGCAGCTGGTCTGGCTGGTGTGGCTGTAGGGTCCCAGGTGGTATCCGAGGTCTCCCCGGGTGGAGGTGAGGCTGGGTTCCCTGGGAGAGATTTCAGCGGTAGTAGAGGCTGCCTGGCTAGGGGATCCTGGTCCGCCAATCCCCAATAGTCCTGTGGAATAACTGTCCCTCACTCACACATACACACACGCCCCACGCATCCACGCTCTCTCACTCACACTGTCTTCCTCACTGCTGTCCTATCACTGCCATCTTGGGTCTCAGTTTTTGTATTATATATTTTTCCATGCAAACAACTGTAAACCTACTTTTGCTCACCCCGTATATTACAGTTGGGTCTTTTTATGTATTTCACTTCTGTGTTCATTATGTTTATATTTTCTTCTTACCTTCTTGAGTATATGGACCATATTTATAATAGCTGGGTTGTTGATGTCTTTGCTAATTCCATCACCTGTGCCATTTCTGGACCTGTTTCCTTCCATTGATTTTCTCCTAGTTATAAATGACAAGGTCATTCTACTATGGCTGGTGGAAACATGAATTATTACCAGCCCTGTGTGTGTAAGGGCTTTTTTTTTTTTTTTTTTTTTTGCCTACTGCTTTTCAATGTTCTTTTCCTGGTACTCATGCATGGCATTGCTCATTATTTAGCCAGAGTCTTGGGGATATCCCTCTAGGGATGCCTAGAACTCAAGTTCCCTTTCTCTCTTTGTAGCTCCCTGCTCTGTGGTATTCTGCCATGAACAGTATAGCTCCCATGGCCTCCCTGAACCTTCTGTCTCTGTTCCCCTCAACATGTGACCACTAGGCTCTATTCTGGTTACTTCTGTTTGCACTGCAGTCTGGAGACTACCTCTGTGCAGTATGTGGGAGCAGATTTAGGGCTCTTCTAGTTTCCCATCGTTTAGGGTTCATAGTACTGTGCTGCCTACGCCCAATGTCTGAAACCTTTAACATACTTTATCTTGTGTTCTACTTGTTTCAGATAGAGTAAATCCAGTCTCACATATACTTTCATAATCGAAAGCAGAAGTCCTCTCAGGATAGTTTAATTTGTATTTTTTAAAAATAAGTGAAGGTAAACATCCTTTCACATATCATGGGGCAGTTTGTCTAGCTTTTTTTGAAGAGCTTTCTACTCTTTATATCCAACACATTTTTCCATGATATTGTTGGTCTTTTCATTCTCTATTTGTGCAAAGACTTTACATGCTAAGGATATTAATCCCTTTCTCTAATATGAAATGCAAAATTTCTCCTCAATTTATCATGTGTCTTTTTAACATATTTTGCTGTTGATAGCTTTTCTGAGACTTTATTATGATTGTGATGCATTATTGTATCTCTGATTTCTTAGTACTGGAGAATTGGGTTGGTATTAGGCAAGGAGGAGGATTCAGAAGTTTAATCACTGTGATTATTTGAAAAATGGTTGAGCTAAGAAGTTCTGATGTATTCAGTATCTATATTAAGTTTTTGTGTAGTATAATGATATGATATATGAATGTTTTTCCAAGTAGCTACATGACTCACTCCCTAACTCCCTCAGAACTCTGCTCAATTAACTTTATCAGAAAGGTCTTCGGTAATCACCCTATTTGAAATGTTAACACTCTTACATATGTCTATCCTCTGTTTCTTTATTTTCCTCTACAGCAGTTATCACAATTTGACATGACACATATTTTGCTAATTTATGTATTATCATTTGTGTTGTCCCCAATACGCTAGTACCATGAAGGCAAGGATTTTGGACTTTTAATACTGCTTGGCACATAGTAAGCACTCAATTTGTATTGGTTAAATAATCAAATTTCCCTTTACATAGATTGTTCTGGGACCAATTGAAAGATGAACTGGAGAGAAAGGGAAACTTCAGAAAGAAGGAACAATTAAGTCCAACAATTAGGTCCCTTTACAGTGGTCTTATATGTAAGGTGGCAAGTTAGCTGGAGTGATAGCAGTGAGGATAAAAGAGAAAAGAATATTGGAACTCACATTAAACAGGAGAAATGAGTCATCGTTCTTATTTGTATTTGTAATTATTAAGTAAAAAGGAAAATATTTGTATTTGGGTTATATTTTTAATATAGATATTAATAAAGCAAAAGTATAGATGATTGAAAGTGAGTCTGTGTAGATGTTGTGACTTTTTTGTCCTTACAAAATGTTACTTTAGAAATATAAACATTACAGTGCCTAGTGGAAGTCATGCTGATTTTTCTGATTTATTGTTTTTCTTTTTTTTCTTTTAGAGCTTTGCTTCCTGTTTTACATCACAAATCTAAAAAAGGACCTCCCCGTCAAGCCAAATATGCTATTCATTGTATCCATGCAATATTTTCTAGTAAAGAGACCCAGTTTGCACAGATATTTGAGGTAAAGAGAAAAAGAATTTTTGTTTCATATGTTATAGTTAAAAAACAAATACTAATGATTTTACAGAATACAGAATGTTCGCATTTGGAGATACATCATTTTATAATATACAGTAAGTTCAACTTTATTGATAGGTTCTGCTAAGTGAAGTGAAATGGTATATAACAAAAACAGTTTTACTATTGGCTGATTGATATAAACAAGAGTGAAGTTCCTGTGGCATCTCAAGAAAATGACATTATTCGAGGACCTGCTGTATTTTTAGACTTGCATCAGTATAATTGCTATTAATGAATTCTTTGTGACAACTAAAATTTAGATATCAAATAATTGTATAATATTTTTGACACATATTTATACATTATAATATTTATACCTTATACATTGTATTTATACCAATACATGTATTAGGAAACCTTTATTAATAATATAATCCTCCTATCACATACAAGGTTGGCTGGCTTTCTGGAAAAAGGTTTCATAGAAATATGTGACCTTTATGAGGTTATTATTAATCTAGGCTCTGGCCATTAATTTTGCTTTTTCAGAAATGATTTTATCATTTTATTGTGGAAAATTTTTACACTACTATAATAAACTAATTGAAACTAATTTACACTATCAGATTTTTGTCTGTAATATAAACAGCAAGTTGGAACTTATGTGCAATGAAAGTATTGAGGGAAGTCATCAAGAATAGCAATAAGTACATTCATGTAAATATACTATTTTTAAAAATCCTCACCCAAGGATATTTTTTCCATTGATTTTTAGAGAGATTGGAAGGGAGGGAGGAGGGGGAAAGCAAGATGGACATCACATACCCCAACTGGGTTGGGGAATGGAACTTGCAACCTAGGTATTTGCTCCGACTAGAAATTGAACCTGTGACCTTTTGGGCCTAAGGCCGACACTCTAACCACTGAGCAAAGGGGGCCAGAGCTAAATATACATTTGATTAAATGAAGCTTTATATTGCCCTCGTATGTTGGAAAAGAACAGTTCTATTGTTTTTTCCAAACTTAGATTTCTTGGTGTTCAGTATGGGAGGATAGAGCATCAATTCTTCATTAAAATCTCTTATGGCCATAGCCAGTTTGGCTCAATAGATAGAGCGTTGGCCTGAGGACCAAAGGTTCCCAAGTTCGATTCCAGTCAAGGGCACGTACCTTGGTTGCAGGCTTCTCCCCCGCCCAGGCCCCGGTAAGAGCGTTTGCAGGAGGCAACCAATGTGTTTCTCTCACATTGTTTTTTCTCTCTCTTTCACTCGCCTCAAAAATCAATGGGAAAAAATATCCTCAAATTATGATTAACAACAACAACAAAAATCTGTTACGAAAATTTCTAATCGCTAGTATATTCACTTTTTTCACATTCAAAAGATACAAAATAAATATCCAAATAGCAAAATGTTTTGTGCTGCACCCCACTCCTGTATCCCCAGCCACCTAGTTTTCTTTCACAGAGGCAACCAATGTTATCAGCTTCTAATGTACTTTTTTGGGGAGGTTTTATTCATTAACAAATAATATAAATACAGACATACACATTTTGTCTCCTACTCTTATACCAGTGATGGCATACTATAGTCACTCTTATGAATATTTGATTTTTAAAATTTAGCAATACACTTTACATATCATTCTGTATATTTATATGAGGAGCCTCATTCTTTTTCACTGAAAAATGAATATTATTGGTTGGGTTTCCTGTCAGAATAGTAAAATAATTTTATTAGTTATGAAATTCACTATTTAATGCTATGAAAAGCCACAAGAAATGCATGTGACTATACATAATAAAAGCTTTTTCTTGCTCCTGAAAAAGACCAGTAGGGTGTTTGGATTGTATTCTGACCAGTGGCTTAGGCACACTAACTCTTTTTGATTAATGGCTTTCCTTTAAGTCCCACTGAATCCTTGCTATTCAGCCAGCCAGTGAGTAAGGAGGGAGAATGTGGAGAAGACACATTGATCATACCTGCCTCAGTGTAGGCATGACATACCTCACTTTACTCCCATTCTGTTAGCCAGACTTATTCACATATCCTGATCTAACTGCCAAGGAGGCTGCCCCTATAGTCAGGAAGTAGAAAAGAAGAGGATATTGGTGAGCCCAGCTATCTCTAACATATTCATAGATGTGGTCATAAAATATATGATTCTTTTGCTGAAATGTTTCTTTACCTACCTCTAAATATGACATGAGCAAAACCAAAAATATTTAAACATGATGCTTTCTAGACATAAATAACATATGGAAGTTTAAATGTAAGCTTGAGCTACTACCTATACCATGTATATGTATTGAAATTTTGTAATATTTTTAATTTGAAGATAAAATGTGTGAGCAGTTTATTTGCATACTCGAGGCCTGATGCACGAATTGTGCACCAGTTGGGTCCCTCGGCCTGGCCTACAGGATCGGGCCGAAACCAGCTCACTGACATCCCCTGAGGGGTCCCAGATTGCTAGAGGGCACAGGCCAGGCCCAGGGACCCCACTGGTGCACAATCGGGGCTGGGGAGGGACATGGGAGGTTGGCCAGCCTGAGAGGGACCGCGGGAGGGCTCCAGGGCATGTCCAGCCAGCCTCACTCAGTCCCAATCGGCCAGACCCCAGCAGCAAGCTAACCTACTGGTCGGAGCATCTTTCCCTGGTGGTCAGTGCACATCGTAGCTAGTGGTTGAGTGGCCTTAGCATATCATTAACATATTATTCTTTGATTGGTTGAACAGACGACCTGACACTTAGCATATTAGGCTTTTATTATATAGGACTTACAGAGTTGGATATATTTTCCTTTCCTCATTTTCTCAGCCTCTGCATAAGAGCCTAGATCCAAGCAATCTGGAACATCTTATAACCCCATTGGTTACTATTGGTCACATTGCTCTCCTTGCACCTGATCAATTTGCTGCTCCTTTGAAGTCTTTGGTAGCTACTTTCATTGTGAAAGATCTTCTCATGAATGATCGGGTAAGTTATTTATATCTTTTAGACTTGTGTGCTTCATGTTATCTTCTAAAATTTTACATAGCAAAGAGAGAAGTGAAATGACATAACACTTCCATTTGGCTGCCTTATTTTAGGTTTTCTTATCTTACGCTATCTCTCCATTATAAGTAAAACAACATTGAAACATCTCTTTAGTTTATCCAAGTCATGTAATCTGAAATACATTCCTTGATAAATACAAAATATTACCTGATTCTGTCTATTTTCAACTTTACAAGGATTTAATTTTTATGACATCTCTTTTTTAAAATGGGAAGACTGACAAGCTTGTTCACAGTATGGTTATCATGACAGTAGTTGTTCCTTTCCCTGTATACAATAGTGAATTGATTAAGAGAGCTCTGAGAGGAAATATAGGAAATAAATGATTTTGTCTCTCTTCTGTTTGTGAGTACAGTTGTCCCCGCTCATCTGCAATTGCATTTTTTTGCCATTTCAGTAACCCACATTGAGTTGCATTCTAAAAATATTGAATGGAAAATTCCAGAAATAAACAATTCTTAAGTTTTAAATCTTGCATCATTCTGAGTAGCCTGATGAAATATCTTGCTGTCCTCTGACCTGCCCGGGATGTGAATCATCCCTTTGTCCAGCGTCTCCACGTGGTACATACAGAACAATAAGATATTTTGGGAGATTGAGAAAGTAACCACATTCACATAACTTCTGTCACAGTATATTGTTACAATTTTTTTTATTGATATCTTACAGTGCCAGATATATAAATTAAACTTTATCATGGGTGTTATGTTTAGGAAAAAACAGAAATTTAGGGTGGGACAAAAGTAAGTTTACAGTTTTGAGTATGTGAAACACAGAGTTTATATTATTTATTAATTATTATATAACAAGAGGCCCTGTGCATAAAAATTCATGCACTGGAGGGAGGGGTCACTCAGCCCGGCCTGCCCCCTCTCACAGTCCAGGAGCCCTCAGGGGCGGGAGGCAACCCAGTGATCAGGGGAAGGCGACGCCCCATCACACCTCTGCTGCTGCCACTGCCACTGCCGGCAGCACAAGCCTTGGCCGGCCCTGGTTACCTGCGCCTTGGGCGGCTGGGGGGCTGAAGGGACTGGGGGACTCCGGAGGCAGGCGCGCAGAGTGGCTAGGCGCCTGCCACCCTGGTGGGACTGAGGGAACTAGGCACCACCATCTTTGAGGGTGTGGCAGTCAATTAGCATATTCCCTCCTTATTGGCTGTGGGTGCCACCATCTTTGAGGGCAAGGCAGTCAATTAGCATATTCCCTCCTTATTGGCTGTGGGCACTGCCATCTTTGTGATGGCGTGAGGGTCAATTAGCTTATTCCCTTTTAATTAGATAGGATTTTCCATGCAAACAATTGTAGACCTACTTTTGCCCCAGTCTATATGCTAGTCACTATTCACATATAGCTATTTAAATTTTGTTTAAATAAACTAAATATAATTATAAATACATTCACATATATCAAGCGCTCAGTAGCCACATACTAGTAGTATTATCACAGAACATCTCCACCATCTCAGAGAATTCTATTGGACAGTTGCTCTAGAAACGTTATTGTTTTAATTTTTACATTTAAATCTAGTTTATTTGGAATTAATTTTTGTATATGGTATGAGATAGATGTCCAAATTCATTTTTATTTCCATCTGACTCAGCACCATTTATTGAAGACTTCCTTCCCTGCTGCTTTTTTTATAAAAGACATGAAATTCACATAACATAAATTAGCTATTTTAAAGTATACAATTCAAGTAGAATTTAGTACATTCACTAGGTTGTACAATCACCATGTTTATCTAGTTCCAGATCATTTTTATTAAGTAGTCACTCCCTAAATATTTCCACCACCAATCTTCCTTTTGTCCAAATGGATTTACCTGTTCTGAATATTTCCTATAAAGAAAATTATACAATATGTGACCTTGTGTCTAATTTCTAATGCTTTTGAGGTTCATCTTCATTGTAGCATGTATCAGTGCTTCATTTCATTTTATGGATGAATAATATTCTTTTGTATGTGTTTTCCACAATTTGTTTATGCATTCCTTCATTGTTGGACATTTGAATTGTTTCCACCTTTTCAATTTACAATTCACTATTTTGAATAGTGCTGCTATGAATTTTGTGTCTGAGTATTTGTTTGCATATCCAATTTTAGTTCTTTGGAATACATACCTAGGAATAAATTTGCTGGATTATATGATAATTTTATGTTTAAGTTTTTAGGAACTGCCAAACTGTTTTCACAATGGCTACACCATTTTACCTTCCCACCAGCAGTGTACAAGTTTTAATTTCTTAACATCCTTACCAACTTGTTATTTTCTTTTAATTTGATTATTGCCGTCCTGCTGAATATGAAGTGGTTTTGATTTGCATTTTCTAATGACTAATGAAATTAGCATCTAATGTGCTTTGTAGCTATTTCTATATCTTTTTTGGAAGAATGACTATTCAAATCCTTTGGCCTTCTTTTATTGCTTTGTTTATCCTTTTGTTGAGTTGTAATAGGTCTTTATATATTCTAGATACAAGTCTCTTATCAGTATATGATTTGCAAATATCTTCTCTCATTCTGTAGATTGTCTTTTCACTTCTTCAAGTTGTTCTTTAATTTTTAAAAAATATATTTTACTGATTTTTTACAGAGAGGAAGGGAGAGGGATAGAGAGTTAGAAACATTGATGAGAGAGAAACATCGATCAGCTGCCTCCTGCACACCCCCCACTGGGGATGTGCCCACAACCAAGCTACATGCCCTTGACCGGAATCGAACCTGGGACCTTTCAGTCCGCAGGCCGACGCTCTATCCACTGAGCCAAACTGGTTTCGGCTGTTCTTTAATTTTTAAAAATTGATATGTGTACATCATTATATTAGTTTTAGATGTACAACATAATGATTCAATATTGTATGTATTGTGAAACAATCAGTACAGTAATTATTTTTTTGTGGTGGGAACTTATGATGTCTATTCTGTTAGTAGTTTTCAAATACATAATAAAATATATATAATATAAGTAGATAAAATATAAAATATGTAAATATAAACATATATAATATTCAGTGACTTATTTATATTATAACTGGAAGGTTGTACTTTTTTATCTGATTCACCCATCCCTCACCCCCTGCTCTTGCAACTACCAATCTGTCCTCTGTATCTAAGTTGGGTTTTTGTTGTTGTTATTGTTATTTGGGTTTTGTTCTATTTCTCTTTTTTTAGATTTCACATGTAAGAGAGATCATATGTTAAAAATTAACAGAGGTACACTATGGCTTATATCCTATCTAATAAAGAGGGAATATTCAAATTGACCATCACACCATCACAAAGCTGGTGGCGCCCATAGACACAAGATGGTGGTGCCCAGTCCCCTCAGCCCCACTGGAGTCCCCTCATCCTGGGGGGTGGCAGCTGCACCGTGTGCCTGCTGCCGGAGTCCCCCAGTCCTTTCAGCCCTGCTGGGGGAGGGCAGCAGGCACACGGAGTCCCCCAGTCCTATCACAGAAGATGGGTTGCCTCAAAAGTTGGTTAAGCTTCTTAGGACAAAAAGCATTCAAAAATCTTTGAAAAGGGAATTCCAATATTTATAAAAGTTTGGACTAGACAATTCAAGGTTATTTCCACTACAGCCTTCTATAATATTGTGATATTAACATTCTTAATTCACATAGTACCAGCTGTATTGTATGTAAGTAGATATTATTTAAAGGAATGGCCATTATTATTAAAACAACTCATAAAACCACACTGTTTGTATGTCAAGGACATTCTGTGTGATTTTCCTAATGGCTGGAGTTAATGCCCTTAAATGGGCAGTCGGACATCCCCCAAGGGGTCCCAGATTGGAGAGGGTGCAGGTTGGGCTGAGGGACAACCCACCCCCTGTGCATGAATTTTGTGCACTGGGCCTCTAGTAAACACAGAAAGGAAACACCCGCAGGAGTTGTTTTATTGTTGTTTTCAGGACAAATGATAAAGTATAGCTACTGAGAATTGAATTTACAGTGGCAGCCAGGAAATTAAAATAAGGTGACAAAAATGCTGATCCCAATCTTGGAAGCATTGAGATCCTATTTTACCCACAGCTGATAATGTGTAGTTTCTAGAGGCAGCCTATGAAATAGAAACCAAATACCAGCTCAGATAACGCTCTGGCAACAGGACAGGTATCTCTAAAATCCAGCAGACAAATACCCCAAACACATAGAGCTAAAAATTTATGTAAAGCTTAAAGAGCAGTTCTTTGGTTGAGAAGTACCTTCAAAGTATAAAGTGGAAAAATGAAAGTGGAATCACAGTAGACATATTCTGCTAAAATTTCTGAACTAAGGATGTCAAAAAGACCCCAAAAGTCCCCATGAGGCAACCTACCAAAAAAAGAAAAGAAAAAGTAAGAACCAGATTAACTTCAGATTTCTCAGCTGCAATACTAGATTCCAAAACACAATTTTGTAAATTTTCTGTTGCCAAGTGGCATTTTGAAAGAATTACTCAAAGATATACTCCACTAAAATATTTAATTCACAAGTAAATTCAGTCTGCGTAAA
The DNA here is from genome assembly GCF_027574615.1 of Eptesicus fuscus. NCBI lineage: Eukaryota > Metazoa > Chordata > Mammalia > Chiroptera > Vespertilionidae > Eptesicus > Eptesicus fuscus. The sequence goes on along the minus strand of NC_072480.1, from coordinate 7,240,786 downwards.
TTATTACAAATAATAATAAAAAAAAAACACAGAAAAGTTATCCTGATAATACCAATAGACTGGCAGATGGGTTCAAAAATAATAAAATAAAAACGAACAGATGCAACTAAACTAATGAGAGACAAAATCTAAAAATAGGAAGGAAAAATATATCAGTCAATATGAAAAGCATTAAACAGAATATGGATTTAAATTGGATACTGATGTAATATATTCATGTAGTGTCCAAAAAAAAATTGCACCACAATAAGATATACAATCTGTGGACATTTATGCAACTAGCAGAATAATATCTAAATAAACCAAAACAAAAATGATTTTTTTAAAGATTAAAATGTACATCATCACAGCAGACAACTTGGGGGAAAAAAGATTAAGATGAAATGAAAAAATGTATATGTACAAATATAAGGAATATATAGAAATAAAATATTAAAGGGTTAGAAAATATTTAAAACTGACACCTTTCATAAATATGATTAAAAAGAGTTTAGCAAGAAAGATGGATATAAAATCAAAACTACAAAATAATTCCCCAAATTAACATAAAATCTAATTTTAACAACCAAAGTACCTAACAAAGTTGTACATAGAACTTTAAAAAAATTTTTTTACAGAGAAAATCATAAAACTTTAGTGAAAGATATCTTGTGGATAAGCAGACAGACAAAGCAATGAAAAAGAATAGAGGGGCCTGGCAGGTGTGCTCAGTGATTGAGCATCGACCCATGAACCAGGAGGTTATGGTTTGATTCTTGGTCATGGCACATGCCTGGGTTTAGGGCTCAATCCCCAGTAGCTGGTATGAGGAAGAAGCCAATCAATGATTCTCTGTCTGTCTCCCTTCTTCTATCTGAAATCAATAAAAACATTTAAAAAATTTTTTTAAATAATAGAAGCAATAGTAGTAGCATTGTAGATGACTGAAAGGGGGGATTTTTCAATAAATTGTGTTATCCTATGGGAAGTAAAAAGAAATGGAACCCTTAAATCACAGCATAAAGAGAAACGAATCAATTCCAGATGGATTAAATTTTTAGGGCATGTTAACCTTAAAAGTTTTAAAATAACATACAGGAGACTGTTTTTATGACATTGAAATAGGAAAGGATTTTTTTAAAAAGGTGAAAAATATTAACTACAGAAAGAATGGCCAATTTAGCTACATTTTAATTGATAACGTTTGTTCAAATGACACCATAAAGGGAGTAAAAGACACACCATAAATGAGATTTTATGAAGTTATTGCAACATGTACCTGAAAAAAGTATTAATATATGTAAAGATTACCTCTAAAAAAAAGGCAATCCAGAAAAAAAAGACATCAAAAGGATTTTGGAAAGGAGGCAACATGAAATTGGTGACTAGACATATAAACTTAACTAGAGGCCTAGTGCACGAAATTCATGCACGGGCAAGGTCCCTAAGCCTGGCCAGTGATCAGGGCCGATCAGGTTCCCTACCTCCCCGCTTCTCCCTTACCTCACTGCCCATGCGCTGCGAAATTAAGAAATATGACAAATAAAAAGAATGGACAAACTATTTTTAAAAATCAGTTTGAAGGCAACAGAGATACACCAATACACCAAAGCAATGAGATTTGGCAGGGCAAAGTTTCTAAAGAGATGAGAAATAAAGAGATTTGAGGTTGGTGCTCTGATGGTTTTGCTTACACACGTGATAGCTTATACACATGATAGCTGACTTTGAAGATGAAAGGCTGAGAGGTGGATAAATACTTTAATCACTGTTACTAAGCTGAAAGGAAGAAAAAAATTACAACTATGAGCCCAATAAAGAGTAGAGCCCTTGTTAAACACCCTAAACTTTAAAGTGGATGATGTTTGCAGAGTTTGCCTCCTGGATCCTGTTGTCAGGGTTTGATTTCTGTTTCCTAGGCTGCCTCTGGAAATAACACATGAGCTGGGAGTAAAAATGGGATCTTCAGGCTTCCATCGTTGGGTTCAGCGTTACTCTCACCTTAACTTGATTTCCTGGCTGCCACTGTAAATTCACATCTTGCATTAGCTGCAGTTTATCATTTCAAGATTATTCTATGATTGTGCTGCTGGGGGTGAGGGAGGGGGTTTCTTTTCTGTGCTTGTAGGGAGACAAACCTTCTAGCTACGTTAATTTTTTTACTGTATATTTTGTGTTTTTCAAAATTTTTCTATAATTTGGTCTCCTTTTGGGCCTCTTGTTTTTTAGCTCTTTGTAACTGTGTGTGTGTGTGTGTGTGTGTGTGTGTGTGTGGCCATTTTGGTGGGACTTAGCTATGAAAATATTAATGCTTTTTTTCTGTTATCTTCAACTGCAAACCTTTTCAATTTTTCCCCTGCTCAAGGTTCTTTGTGTATATCTTTCTCCTTATTTAAGAACTATACTTTATGGTTTCGTTGATTTTATCCTAGACCTTGCCAAGCTGCCTTAAATAATTGAATCAGTCTCAAAACGGGTTTTTATGGGATTGTATGTAGGATGTTAAAGTCAATCCACCTCCACCCAGAGAGACCCAACTGATGAGGAAGTATAAGTGCTGAATGTGGGTGCTAGTGAATTATGCCTTTCAGCCTTTTTGAGTAATAGGCTTAGAAAGGTGTGTTTTCCCCCCCTACATATAATAACTGTCACTCCAGAAGATAAAGATTTCATTCATTCACTATATATTAATTAAACATGAGAATTCATGTTCACATTGTAAAGTCCTTAATTTTTGTTTAGCTTCCAGGAAAAAAGACAACTAAGCTTTGGGTTCCAGATGAAGAAGTTTCTCCTGAGACAATGGTCAAAGTGAGTAATATATATAGATTTCTTTATTTAAATACATTTAATATAGGTGTTAAAATTTCTATTCCTGTTACCAAGTTGGCTATTAAAACCATTCGAGTTTTTATATTTATAGTATGACATTAACCCATGTACTGTGAGAGTATAAGGCAATGATGAGAAACTGAAGGCCTTGAGGGCATCTGCATGTAATCTAATTTGAGAGAAAAAAAAGAGTTTGTAAACTACCTCCATGTTGCAATGCTTCTTAGATATCAACCATCAAAAGGCAAAAGACAATTATGGTTTTCTTATGTACCTTCTGCTGTTCAGTAAAAATGGTTATTTGGATTTGAAGACTGTTTATCTTTCCCAAAGGATTTGATAAAACTTTTTATTTTGATTTTTTTTTTGTAGACCTCACTTCAATGCACTGCCCAAGATGTGAAGGCCATGAACAAATACAATAAATATTGTTGTTTTTCTTGTTGTAATTTCTTATAAATCTTTTCGGAAGCGGTGTTTATGTTTCATATTATTAACTACTTTATCACATTATTCCAGCTTCAGATTATGATAGACCTTTAGAGCATCCCTTCCTTTATCATTGAACTAGAGGCCCGTTGCAGGAAGATTCCTGCAAGAAGAGGGCTTCCTGCGGCCTGAGCAAAGCAGAGAAGGGAACGAAGCCTTTTCTGCTGCCTTGCTCCCACCCGTCTCCGCTGCCTCGCTCCCACCCGTCTCCACTGCCTCGCTCCCACCCGTCTCCACTGCCTCTCTCCCTTCTCTGCTGCCTCGCTCCCACCTGTCTCCACTGCCTCGCTCCAACCCGTCTCCGCTGCCTCGCTCCCTCCCGTCTCCGCTGCCTCGCTCCCTCCCATCTCCGCTGCCTCACTCCCTCCTCCACTGCCTCGATCCCTCCCGCCTCTGCTGCCTCGCTCCCTCCCGTCTCCGCTGCCTCGCTCCCTCCCGTCTCCGCTGCCTCGCTCCCTTCTCCGCTGCCTCGCTCCCTCCCGTCTCTGCTGCCTCGCTCCCTCCCGTCTCCGCTGCCTCGCTCCCTTCTCCGCTGCCTCGCTCCCTCCTGTCTCCGCTGCCTCGCTCCCTCCCGTCTCCGCTGCCTCGCTCCCTCCCGTCTCCGCTGCCTCGCTCCCTTCTCCGCTGCCTCGCTCCCTCCCGTCTCCGCTGCCTCGCTCCCTCCTCCGCTGCCTCGCTCCCTCCCGTCTCCGCTGCCTCTCTCCCGTCTCCGCTGCCTCGCTCCCTCCCGTCTCCGCTGCCTTGCTCCCTCCCGTCTCCGCTGCCTCTCTCCTTCCCGTCTCCATTGCCTCGCTCCCTCCCGTCTCCGCTGCCTCGCTCCTTCCCGTTTCCATTGCCTCGCTCCCTCCCGTCTCCGCTGCCTCGCTCCCTTCTCTGCTGCCTCACTCCCTCCCGTCTCCGCTGCCTCACTCCCTCCCGTCTCCGCTGCCTCGCTCCCTCCCGTCTCCGCTGCCTCACTCCCTCCCGTCTCCGCTGCCTCGCTCCCTCCAGTCTCCACTGCCTCACTCCCTCCCGTCTCCACTGCCTCGCTCTCTCCCTTCTCCGCTGCCTCGCTCCCTTCTCTGCCACTTCGCTCCCTTCTGCAGTGCTTGGCTTCCTTCTATGCTGTCTTCAGTCCTCACTCTGAGCCTGCGTATGCAAATTAACCGCCATCTTTGTTGGGTTAATTTGCATACTCGTTCCTGATTGGCTGGTGGGCGTAGCAGAGGGACGGTCAATTTGCATGTTTCTCTTTTTATTAGTGTAGATGATGCTTGATTCTTTCAAGTTCCAGTATAAATCTGTTTTCTTAGCATTGGTCTCAAGCAACAGTTTTGTATGGTTGAGCAGCACTGGACTGGAAGGCAGGCCACCTGCACTTAAGTTCATAATTACCAAATGGAACAGGAAAGGCATTTTAAGGCTGTCTGGACCATGCCACTGCAGAAGACAAGACCCACTCAGTCCCTGTGCCTTAGAGCTGTAAAAAGCAAAGATAATGTGTGAAGAAAAGAAGAAGTAATATGCATCCCTTCAAAAGGGTTGTTGCAAATAACTTAGGTACTTCATAATTATAAAAACAGTACAAATGTAAGATGGTATCATCTCTTAGACACAAAAGATTGAATATAATTTGTAATTTGGAGCTTAACTCTTTTGCATAGTTAGTATGATTTTACTGAGGGTTATAAAGTGTAGAGTGTATGTTTGGGAAAATGAAAAAAAAAAAAACACACACACAAAAAGTCTTTGTCAGTTACCTAGGAGGTGAGGCATGTTTAATATTAAACATTCAGAGTTATCTTCATAGATATAGAAAAGAATAATTCCTTTTCTTTTCCTTTTTTCCCCCAAAAAGGCATCGATGAAAAGCATATTTTTTTAAATTAAGCTTGATACAGAATTTCTTTAAAATGTAGCAGTGTTTTACTTGTCAATTTGTCTTTTAAATAGATACAGGCGATTAAAATGATGGTTCGATGGCTACTTGGAATGAAGAATAATCACAGTAAATCAGGAACTTCTACTTTAAGATTGCTAACAACAATATTGCATAGTGATGGAGACTTGACAGAACAGGGGAAAATTAGGTATAAATTACTGTTTTAAGTTATTTGGATTGCATAGTATTTCAAATCTGCTGTAATCATTGCTTGGTTCAGTTGCTTTTAAAAAATAATTATTGCTTTGTATGTATGCCTATATTTTTATTGTAATATGCTTTTGTACAGTGGTTATTTGTGCAAGGTACTACTATATACACTTAATTATTTTGAACAAAACATCTTCATATTAGGCTTTTCAAAGTTTTGAAAAGCTAATGTGAAGATGTTAGTGTACCAATAAGTACCTGATATTTTATGTTCTTGTTAATTAATGTCTAAAGGGAAAAAAGCAGACTGGGTAGAAGACAGCTTATTAAATCGCTTCCAGAAGTATAAATATGTACAAATGAAAAAAAAATACTTGATGTAAATTATTTAAAATATATACTGTTTTGTTTTGCTTAAAAGATACAGAATAGTGATTGGTAACAGACTCTTGGTCCTAGATTCAAATTCTGGCACCATCACTTACTAGCAAAGGGACCCTTACCAATTTCTTTAACCTCTCTGTACCTCAGTTTCCTCATAGAGAATGACTACATATACCCTGTCTCACCTAGCTATTATGATGATTAAATAAGTTAGTATATTTAAGGTGTTTAAAACACTGCCCAGCACATGGTAAGTATTTAGAAGTACTGGTGATGGCAGTGGTTATTATGACAAGGTTAGCTAAAATTTAGAAATTTGTCTTCTGTGTTATTTATTGACTTTTTTTTTTGGTAATAAACATAAGAGAATATCTTTTCTCCTCTTAATATCTAGCGTAAAGACTTTAATGACAAAGTATATAAAGATGACTGCCAGCTGCTTTCTCCCTTTCTGTCTTCATTTCTTGTGTTTTTGCTGATACTATACTTTTTGCATAGACAGTTAAAAGGAGCATATTTTTATCAAACAAACCAAGTAAAAATAAAATTTGGTCAAGCATTCCACATGTATAACTCATTTATGTACATTTTTTCAGTCTAATTAGTTGTCTTTATCTCTCTATTCTTATAATTCATACTAGAGGCCCAGTGCACGAATTTGTGGGGTCCCTCGGCCTGACCTGTGGGATTGGGCCGAAACCAGCTCTCCAACATCCCCCAAGGGGTCCCGGATTGTGAGAGGGCTCAGGCCAGGCCGAGAGACCCCACTGGTGAGCAATCGGGGCCCAGGAGGGACGCAGCAGGTTGGCCAGCCTGGGAGGGACCGTGAGAGGGCTCCAGGGCGTGTCCAACCTGTCTCGCTCAGTCCCCATCAGCCGGACCTCAGCAGTAAGCTAACCTACTGGTTGGAACATCTGCCCCCTGGTGGTCAGTGCATGTCATAGTGAGCGGTTGAGTGACCTTAGCATATCATTAGCATATTACACTTTGATTGGTAGAACAGTCCACCGGACACTTAGCATATTAGGCTTTTATTATATAGGATATGCCAGTGTTCTGGATTTACATAATAATTGGAGAAGAACATTTTTCTCTAGCATTAATACATTTTTATATCTTAAATTTATTAATAACATTATTCATGTGCATATTTAGATCCTTCACCTGTTATTTTTCATGGTATTCCTTAACAAAATTAAATGTGTACTTGAATTCTGCAAATGTGTGTGACTTATGTTGGTTTTGCAATTTTAAATAAGTTTTATATAGAAATCTGGTTTTCAAAATATTAGTTGTAAAGTATTTATTTATAGTTGTTTATTTCTTTTTATAAACTCAAACAAGAAAGACTTTCCTTTAGCAGTGGCTGAGAGATTTACCTCAAAACAGCTCTTAGAATATTGCTGTAAATGAACTGAAAGGCATTCCTATGTCATGTAACCTCAGAACTTTGTTTTTTAGAACTTTCTTTTTTATAAAAGTAATTGTTTATTTTTTAATTCCAGTTGTTGTACAATATTAGTTTCAGATCTACAACCCAGTGATTAGACATTATATAACTTACAAAGTTATATTGGCTGGGAGGAGTGGCCACAACCACTGGCCACCAGGGAGGATCTGCTGTGCAGGGGCCAAACCCACGGAGCAGGACTTGCTTCAGCAGGGCTCTGATGCCTGCTGAGTCCACCCCTTGACTTTTTTCTGTTGTAGGTAGTTAGGGGGTGGGTGGTCTTTGGTATGGTCTGAAGCTATCCACTGGGTTTGTTGGCTCTGAGGCCTGTAAGCCAAGGTCATCTGCTGCCTGTGCCCTGCCCCAAACCATGAGCTACAAAGTGATAAGCAGATGGCTACTACTTGTGCTGGGCTTGGAGGTGTCCAGGAGAGGCCACTGTGTAAACCAGGACCAGCTGCCAATAGTGACAGGCCTCAGGCCACTTAGCAAGGGGCAGAGGGCACGCCAAGGCCAGCTGCTGCTTGTTTGAGAGATTTTAAGAAAATCTGCAGCAGTAGCCAAGACAGCCCGTTTGTATGGTAAAGCCACTGAAAATGGCCTGGGTAGGCCCACAAGTTGGGTGAGGTGGGGACTTAGGATTACCAGGTCTAGAAAACAGTGTTAGCCAGGTTAGTGGAGACTGAGATACAACCCTGCTCGTGGGCTCTTTTGGGAGGACTCAGAAAAGGAACAAAGACCTCTGCCTGCATTTTTGTCTGGGAGAATGCTGTCCCTCTAGACCTCCCCCTTGTGCCAGACAATTCAGTTTCTTTCTGTTTCTTCCTGGAACTTTAGCAGCTGCTGCCCCAGTGCTGGAGCTCAGAGCAAGTGAGTTTGAATGTGCTCGGGCCTTTAAGAGGAAGACGTGGGACTCCAGTAGCTCTCTACCTCTCAGCCAAAATCCCCACTGATTTTCACAACCAGATGTAATGGGGTCTTCTCACTCTCACCCCACACTGAAACCCTGAGCTGGGGAGCCTGGTATAGAACTGGGACTTCTAAGGGGGAACCTCCGCAGTCAAAATAATTTCTCCCAATTTTCAATTGCCAAATGTGGATGTGGGACCACCTTGTTCTGCATTTCGGCCCCTCCTACCAATGTTGCTTCTTCTTTTATATCAGTGGTTTTCAACCTTTCTAGTGCTGCGACCCTTTAATACAATTCCTCATGTCGTGACCCCCAACCATGAAATTATTTTCGTTGCTACTTCATAACTGTAATTTTGCTACTATTAATGAATCGTAATGTAAATATCTGTGTTTTCCGATGGTCTTAGGCTCTACAGCAGCGGGTCCCACAGGTTGAGAACCACTAGCAGGGTCACCTAAGACCATCGGAAAACACAGATATTTACATTACGATTCATAACAGTAGCAAAATTACAGTTATGAAGTAGCAACAAAAATAATTTCATGGTTGGGGGTCACCACAACATGAGGAACTGTATTAAAAGGTCGTGGCATTAGAAAGGTTGAGAACCACTGATCTAGTACATCACTGTATTCCAAAGGTTATTTAGATGTATTTACTAGTCAAGAATTTACTATTCTTTGAGATGTGTCCCATTTAGCAGAAGTTTCCTTAAACATAAAAGGAACCTCTTGGTAATACTTGAAAAGTTGGATTCTAGCTGAAAATAGTAATGTTTTATTCACTATACCTGCTTTCATTCTACTTCTTTTATACTTAACACAGTAGTTTTAGTTGACTAATAAGCATGTTAGGACATTTTTATGCCTAATTTGTAAACAAACATATCTATATATATAAAAGCCTAAGCGACAGAACAACCGGTCCACCGGTTGCTATGATGCACACTGACCACCAGGGGACAGACACTCAACGCACAGGATTGGGCTCCCTCCTGTCTAGATCGGGCCTGCAGGGATCAGGCTCCCTCCTCTAGATTGGGCCTGCGGGGATCGGGCTCCCTCCTGTCTGGATTGGTCCTGCCGGGATTGGGCCAAAACCGGCTAGCCAACATCCCCTAAGGGGTCCCGGATTGCGAGAGGGCACAGGCCAGGCCGAGGGACCCCACTGGTGCACCAGGCCTCTAGTCTAAAAATAATCCATAATGGAAGACTTAAGACCTAACAACTAAACATACGAATGATAGGATTGGCTATAAGCTGTTTTGTAGGAGAGAATTACATGACTTTAGCACACTTATGTTCAGGAGAAGAATTTTGCAGTATTAGACATCATATTCCAAAGTTAAATAAATATAGTATGTTTTTAGCATCACTAAACTGTTTTATAACTTTTTTTTTTTGGCTAGAGGATTTTGTAAAATTAGCTATACAAAGCAGGAATGTTTTTGTGCACATAGTTAGAAATCTAATTTACACTCTTTCTTGCTTATTTTTCAGTAAACCAGATATGTCACGTCTGAGGCTTGCTGCTGGGAGTGCTATTGTGAAGCTGGCACAAGAACCCTGTTACCATGAGATCATCACATTAGAACAGTATCAGCTCTGTGCATTAGCTATCAATGTAAGGAAAAAGGCTATATAGAACATGACTTGATATGGTCTTTGACTTAAGAAGTCCACCATGATATAGAGATAAAAATATTGAACGTTTATGTCTCCTGTTGAAAAATTTATCTGAGAAACATTTTAGAGTTCTAAAACTAGCAATTGAATTTGGGGTTGCTAACATAGTACAGTTGACTCTTGTTATTTGCAGTAGTTCTGCAAAGTCACTCCAAGCACTGAATTAACAAATACGGAACCATTGCTCATAGGGGAAATACAGGGGTGGTTCCTGCATACCTCAAGTCACAACATTTTTATCAATCATCCTTAACCTTGTTTTATATGTATTTATATTTAAAGGCACCTTAATATTTAGTTGTTTTATTATTAAACTCATGGCCTGCAGCACTATAACTCATGCCTGAATGAAGCCTATTTAACAAACATATTTTCTCCATAATGTACATCCCAGCCTTCTTGCTCTTAGAATCAGTAAATAGCATTTCAGCACTATGCTTAGAAGCTAATTTAACAACAAGGTCATTAACAAAAATGTGAAAAATGAGGCACTATATAGACCACCAGAAGGACACTTGTTTGTAATATGAGAGCTGAAACAACAAAGTGGAGCATTGCCTTGTTCAACCTTAGTTGAACATGTGTCAGGCGATTCTCATATTTTCCTGCTCAGTGCATTAACTCGGGAATGACCATGAAAGCATTGCAAGTATTGATTTTTGAGGTTGCAATTAAATTTTAGTGAGTTGGTAAATTCACAAATGCAGAATGTGTGAATAATGAGGCTTGAATGTATTTAGTTTTTAAAAGGAAGAAAAAAGTATAGAAATTTATCGTTTCACTAGAGGCCCAATGCACAGAATTCGTGCAAGAGTAGGCCTTCCTTTCCCTGGCTGCCGGCACCGGCTTCCCTCTGGCACCCGGGGCCCGGGCTTACCTCACAGCCCCATCTTTGTCCAGAAGGTCATCCGGTCTAATTACCATATTACACTTTTATTATTATAGACTAGAGGCCTGTTGCACGAAATTCGTGCAAGGAGCTTGGCCCTCACAGCCATGGTGGCTTGCCTTGGCCCTCGCAGCCCCGGCTTCATCCAGAAGGTCATCCGTGTGTATGGTCTAACTAGCATATTATGCTTTTATTATAGATAAGGACATGGTATAGATTAATTTTAGATCAGAAACATTCTTTATTAGTGAGTGAAAATTTCCAAAAATTAGAATAACATAATATTTGAACTATATCACTTTAGAAGTTTTTTTCTTAATATGTTTTTATTGATTTTTTAGAGAGACTGAAAGAGAGAGAGAGACAGGCAATGATATGAGAGAGAAACAAGGATAGGTTGCCGCCTGGCTATACTCTGACTGGGGATCAAACCCGAAATCTGGGTATATGCCCTGACTGGGAATCAAACCAGCAACCTTTTGGTGCATGGTAAGATGCTCAACCAACTGAGCCACACTGGCCAGGGTACTTTAGACATTTTTAGCATCATTTGAGAAAATTAAAGAAAACGGACTTTCATAATAGTGAAGATGATATTCCAGTATGAGTTTTTTATTCATAATTGGTTTTATTATACTTACTTTTTCTGTTCTTTTTTGGCATTTACTTCAGGGATTATTGTAATTTTTTTCAACTTCACCTTCTTTCTACTACTTATTTTTTAATTGCAGTTTATAAACAATCATGTTTTTTTTATTTTTATTATAATCATGTTGTCAATTTCTGGTACTTCAATCTTTAAAAGTTATTCCAGATCCTACATATTTTGTTTTACTTTTGGTGTTGGTGTTCAGATTAGACTAAACCATTTGAGAAATGAGATTTTGGTGAGCCCATAATTTTCTGAATTAGTTTTCCCCATTTAATTTTGGAGATCATCTTGTTTTGCAAGAAAGTGAATATTGTTTAAAAAGTACATGTTAAATTTCCTAAGAGAAAACAACCTATATTACTATTTTTTTAAATTGGCAATACTTGCATTCTGTTGATTTATCAGGTTGTTGGTCTGATATTTCTTAGGGTAATGTTGCTATCAGTATTGAAGTAGAAAATTTTTTAAAAACCAAGAAAATATGGAAATATGTAGACAGAAGGGCTTTGAAACTTACTGAGTGCAAACCATTTGTTAAATGTCCATTATGTATGAGAATTATTCATGCTTATTAACTTCTAGAGACTTTCTTTTATAGCATAGTATTTGTTATATATTAAGGTGAAAGTTGAAAGTTGTAAGATTGCTCTGGAATTTTGTTGACTGTAGAACATGTTAATGGTTAAATTTAATTATTAACATATGGTTGGTTACCTTATTTTCTTCTAAACCAAACTTTTTCCTAATCCTTTAAATTACATCTCTTCTTTTTAAACCTCCAATCCTCAAGAAAGAGTAATCTATATGTTTGTCTCTCTTACACTGTTATCCTCTCACTCCTCACTAATAATTTGGCTTCATTGTTTTCCAAAAATGCTCTATTGAAGTTCCAAATCCAGTAATATTGGTCCTCATTGTACATCTCCTTTCTGCATCATTTGACACAAGTTATTGTGTCTTTATTCTTGAAACTCTCTGTGGCTTCCATCTCCTGATTTTTTTGTTGGACTTCTCTGACTACATTTACTGGCTATTCGCTTTTCCTTTAAATGTATGTGTTCTATGAGGATCTGTCCATGACTAACTTTTCCACTTATACTGTACTAGAGGCCCGGTGCATGAATTTGTGCACTCAGGGGTCGGGGGTCCCTCAGCCTGGCCTGTGCCCTCATACAGTTGGGAGCCCTCCAGGGATGTCCGACTGATGGCTTAGGGGGTCTAAGCCATCAGTCAGACATCCTTAGCGCTGCTGCGGAGGTGGGAGAGGCTCCCGCCACCACTGCTGCACTTGTCAGCCGTGAGCCCCGCTTCTGGCTGAGCAGCACTCCCCTGTGGGAATGCACTGACCACCAGGGGGCAGGCAGCTCCTGCATTGAGTGTCTGTCCCCTGGTGGTCAGTGTGCGTCATAGTGACCGGTCATTCTGACATTCGGTTGATTTGCATCTTAGCCTTTTATTATATAGGATATTCTTATTTGGCCATCTCATTTTCTATGTAAGTGATTCCTGTACTACCAGCATTAACTTTTTCTTTTTTTAAAAGTCTCTGGTCCCACTTCCATTGCTAAACAGATTTTTCAAACTTTCATGTTCTGTGAATGTCCGACTAAATTCATATTTTCCCAAATCTATTCATTTCTGACATGTAGAGCCTTGATAAGCCTTAAGTAAATCTGAATGGCATTTCTCAAATCCACAAGCATGATTTATATTTGACTGTTTGCTTGTCCTTGCACCTCATAGCAAAGTACAGATAATTCTGTCCTATCATATCTATTGTATCTATTAATCATTCTTAATATATGTACTTCTTAATCATTACTTCTGTAATCATCATTAGCTCTCAGGTAGTATTGTGAGACTTTATTATTGATTAAATTTCCTATCATGATTCTGATCATGTTATTCCCTATTAAAAAATATTTAGGGCCTTATACTCATAAAAAAGAAAAAAACATATTTTAATATTTGGACCCAAATATACACTTAAAAATCTTGTTTAGCACACATTACCCTTTACCTAACCTCATTTCAGTGAAAGTTAACATATTTTTTCTTTTATATGTTTGTAATATGCTGCCTCTAATTTTCTTTTCATTTTCCATTTCTACACATCCACCATCAACTCCTACAAATCAAGACTCAGGCACAATCTTCTTCTCAAAAAACTTTCTCATTTTTATAGCTGGTCTCCTTTTGATTCCCTGGTGGTCTTATCTGTAGTCCTCTGATACATACGTGCCTGTGCATTAGTTATTTATGTACCTGTGATTTATTTCTCTTACTTGTGGTGAGCTCTTTGAAGACAGTATTTTACCTCAGAGACCATTGTTAATGATATTTGAATAGAAAGTAAATCTGGAGGAAGAGAAATTCAGTAATGTGAATCTTAACATTTTTAATAATTAAGCTATTTTAGAATTTGAATGCAGTTCATGGAAAATCTGTATGTACTGCTGTGTGCTGTACATTGTTCTAGATTCTGTAAATACAAAAATGAGATAAGTCACGGCTGCCACCCTCAAGAACATAACCTCTTAGGAAAACAGAAAATATAAATAAATGTTAATAACACAATGCAATACACCAAGTAATTGAACTGTTTACAAGATACTAGGTACTACATTCATGATGATAATTTGTACTAGAAAAGGCCACTAAAAGTGAATTTACTTAAGAAGCAGACTACGTAATACTTAAGATTAAGACTTTATTCTTAATAGTGAGTAAAAGTTTGTATCGAACTTTATTTTGGGGGAATATATTTTGTGGTACCATCTTCTTTATTTTAAAATATCCTATCTAATAATAGACAAATATGCAAATTGACCATACCTCCGACACACCCACAAGCCACGCCCATCATCCAATCAGAGCGAGTATGCAAATTAACCAAGATGGCTACAGCCACAGAGAGCAAGGTTTCCTAGGTAACAGAGGAAGCCAAGCTTTCCGCCAGCCGTTGCAGGCCTAAGCCTCCACTCAAGCTACAAAGTTTCAATTATAGAAGGTAAACAAATTCAAACAAATGGCGGCAGAATGGAGCTTGAGAGAGCAGGCCAGGGTTGCCGCCGGCAACAGGGGAAGCGAAGCTTTCCACACACCCTGGCCGGGCCCACCCGCTTAAGGAAACAAAGTTTCCATTATAACCCCAACACAAATGGCTGTGGGCCTCGGAGGGAGCCCCAGGCTTGGCTCCGCTCCAGGCTACAAAGTTTCAACTATAGAAGGAAAATAAATTCCAGATACCAGGGCCTCTGCTTGCATTGCCAGGGGGCGTGGCCGGCCTGCAAACCACCACAGGCCCCTCACTCAGGCCGCCCCACGCCCCAAGGGAACCCCACCCTGATCAGGGACACCCTTCAGGGCAAACCAGCTGGTCCCCACCCCTGTACCAAGCCTCTATCCTATCTAGTAAAAGAGTACTATGCAGATTGATCATCACTGCAACACACAATATAGCTGCCCCCACGTGCTCAAAGATCCTGCCCCCATGTGTACACAAGATGGCCAGCAGGAGAGGGCAGTTGGGAGGCACCCTGCCTGCAAGGGAGGGCAGTTGGAGGTGATCAACCCTGCAAGGAGAGGGCAGTTAGGGGTAACCAGGCCAGCAGAGGAGGAAAGTTGGGGGCAAACAGGCTGGCAGCAGAGTGGTTAGGGGGTGATCAGGCTGGCAGGCAGAAGCGGTTAGGGGCAATCAGGAAGGCAGGCAGGCAAGCAGTTGGGAGCCAGCAGTCCTGGATTGTGAAGGGATGTCCGACTGCCCGTTTAAACGGGCAGTTGGACATCCCTTGAGGGGTCCCAGATTGGAGAGGGTACAGGCTGGGCTGAGGGACAACCCCCCTCTGTGCACGAATTTCATGCACCGGGCCTCTAGTTGAACTAATAATCGGTTAAAACCAAAACTGAGTGTCAGGTGCTTTCTTTTTTTAGTGTTTTTTCCGCATAAAAATTGTATTCTTCTGTCCTTTAACTTTTATAATATAGTCAAAAGAATAATCATTTTGCAAAAAAGCAACAACAACAAAACAAACATTTAAAACCTCAGTTCTCAGGAACACTTCTTTTAAATTTTCATTCAGATGATTCTCTTTTGATATACTTTTTATGACATCATGTCAAATTTATCATCTTTTCTCATTAACTCTGTCAGTTTCCTTCCATATGATTTGACAGTTCTTCTCTAACATCACTTTAATGATTTTTTTGAGTCCTAAATTTGCCATGGGATTCACAATTTGACTTTGTTATTCATTTGCATTGTATCCTGAATGATGAGTGAGAGAATGACAAAAACATGGTCTTGCTAGGAAATGCATCTAAGTAGGGAGTGAGGGGGAAATATTTGGAGATTAGTTTTTAAACGAGTGGTCGGTTTACTTGTGAATATATTTTGATAGATGGATTTATACAGGTTGTAATTCCTTATCTTCATAATATATAATTGATAATGAAGACTCCTCTCCCTTATGGTAGTGATACTGAGGAAGGAATGAGTTAACTAACTTTGTTTCGTTGAGTGTAAGGGTAGATAATACACAATATTTCTGTGGAAGCTAGACTATTTTTTTGTTAAAGTAGGTATTTGGCATAAGAAACTGAAGTTTAAATTAAATGAAAGAAGATGCACAAAATAAGGATTTAAACATAAAGGCAAGATTATGACGTAGATTTTAAAGAAGAACCAAATGAATATTCAAAGATAGAAGAAATAATATACATAAAGTTGCAAAAATATGAAACACTTCACACCTTGTGTTAATTGGTGGAGAATGAGGTATAATTATGAAGCTCTCTATCTCACATATGACAAAAGTCATGTCAAATCTATAGATTGCTTTGGATAGTATTGACATTTTAATGATATTGATTCTACCAATTCATGAACACGGTATATTCTTCCACTTCTTTATATCTTTCTCTATCTTTTTTCAATGTCCTGTGTTTTCAATGTCCTTAAATATTGAAGGAAGTCTTTTACCTCCTTGGTTAAGTTTATTCTAAGTATCTTAATTTTTGTTGTTGCAATGGTAAATAGGATTTTTTTTTTTTTTTTTAGTTTAGTTTTCTGAGCGTTCATTACTAGTGTATTAAAATGCCATAGATTTCTGGGTGTTAATTTTGTATCCTGCTACATTGCTGAATTCCTTTATTAAATCTGTTTTTTATGAAGTTTTTAGGGTTTCCTATATATAATGTCATATCATCTGCAAATATGAGAGTTTTACTTCCTCCTTTCCAGTTTGGATGCCTTTTATTTCTTCTTGTCTGATCACTATGGCTAGGACTTCCAGTACTATGTTGAATAAGAGTGGTGAAAGTGGGCATCCCTGTTTTGTTCCTGTTCTTAGGGTAAATGGTTTTAGTGTTTGCCCATTGGGAATGATGTTGGCTATAGGCTTATAGGTTTTATTATGTTGAGGTATCATCCTTCTATTCCCACTTTGCTGAGAGTTTTCATCTGCATCAATTGATATGATCATGTGATTTTTGTGTTGCAATCTGTTTAATGTGCTGTATCACATTTATTGATTTGCAGATATTGTACCAGCCTTGCGTGCCCAGAATAAATCTCACTTGGTCATGGTGTATGATCTCCTTAATGTATTGCTAATATTTTGTTGAAGATTTTAGCATCTATATTCATCTATATTATAGGGATATTGGCCTATAATTCTCTTTCTTTGTATTGTCTTTGTCTGGTTTTGGAATTTCCATACTACCCAAAGCAATCTATAGATGCAGTGCAATCCCTACTAAAATACCAACAGCATATTTCACAGAGCTAGAACAACACTCTAAAAACTTATATGGAACCAAAAAAAGGCCCAAATAGCTGCAGCAATCATGAAAAAGAAGAATGAAGTTGGAAGAATCACAACACAAGATTTCAGGTTACACTACAAAGCCACTATAATCAAAACAACCTGGTACTGGCACAAGAGCAAGTATATAGAGCAGTGGTTCTCAATCTTTCTAATGCCGCGACCCTTTAATACAATTCCTCATGTTGTGGTGACCCCCAACCATAAAATTATTTTTGTTGCTACTTCATAACTGTAATTTTGCTACTGTTAATGAATCATAATGTAAATATCTGTGTTTTCCGATGGTCTTAGGCGACCCTGCTAGCGGTTCTCAACCCGCTGCTGTAGAGCCTAAGACCATCTGAAAACACAGATATTTACATTATGATTCATAACAGTAGCAAAATTACAGTTATGAAGTAGCAACAAAAATAATTTTATGGTTGGGGGTCACCACAACATGAGGAACTGTATTAAAGGGTCGCGGCATTAGAAAGGTTGAGAACCACTGATATAGAGCAATGGAACAAAACAAAGAACCGAGAAATCGACCCAAGCCATTATGCTCAATTAATATTTGACAACGAGGCAAGAGCATACAATGGAGTAAAGACAGACTCTTAAATAAGTGGTGTTGAGAAAATTGGACAGGTATATGCAAAAAAATGAAACTGAACCACCAACTTAACACCATACACAAGAATAAACTTAAAATGGATAAAAGACTTAAGTCATGAAACCATACAAATCTTAGAAGAAACCAAAGGCAACAAAATCTCAGACAACTCATGTAGCAATATGTTTACCGATACATCTAGGGCAAAGGAAACTAAGGAGAATATAAACAAATGGATTACCTCAAAATAAAAAACTTCTGCACAGCAAAAGAAACCATCAACAAAATGAAAAGAGAGCCCACTCCATGGGAGAACATATTTGCCAATGATACATCAATAAGGGGTTAATTTCTAAAATATATAAGAAATTCATACAATTTAACGAAAGGAAGACAATCCAATTTAAAAATGGCTAAAGGACCCACATGGACACTTCTCCAAAGTGGTCATACAGAAGAAGGCCAAGAGATGAAAAAATACTCAAAAGTCACTAATCATCCAGGAGATGGAAATCAAAACAACAATGATGGATCACCTCACACCTGTCAGAATGGCTATCATCAACAAATCAACAAACAAGTTTTGGCAAAGATGTGCAGAAAAGGAAACTCTAGTATACTGCTGGTGGAAATGCAGACTGATGCAGCCACTGTGGAAAACAGCATGGAATTTTCCTCAAAAAATTAAAAATGGAACTCCCATTTGACCCAGTGATCCTACTTCTAGAAATATATCCCAAGAAATCAGAAACACCAATCAGAAAAAATATATGCACCCCTGTGTTCATAGCAGGGCAATGTACAATAGATAGGATTTGGAAACAGCCCAAGTGCCCATTAGCAGATAAGTGAATAAAAAGCCTTGGAGCATTTACTCAATGGAATATTATGCAACTGTAAAAAAGAAACAAGTCCCACCATTTGCAACAGCATGGATGGACCTTAGTATTATGCTAAGTGAAATGAATCAGAGAAAGATAAGTATTACATGATCTCACTCATATATGGAATCTAATGAACAAAATAAATCAATGAACAAAATAGGTCCAGAGACATAGAAACTTG
The DNA here is from genome assembly GCF_027574615.1 of Eptesicus fuscus. NCBI lineage: Eukaryota > Metazoa > Chordata > Mammalia > Chiroptera > Vespertilionidae > Eptesicus > Eptesicus fuscus. The sequence continues at coordinate 7,221,954 of NC_072480.1, read as the reverse complement.
GAACAGACTGTCAAACCTCAGAGGGAAGGCAGGGGAGGGTGGATGGGTAGGAAGAGATCAACCCAAGAACTTGTATGCTTATATACATAACCCATGGACACAGACAATAGGGTGGTGAAGGCCGGGTGGTGGGCGGGAGTGGGCTAGAAGAGGTCAGTGTCGAAAAAGGGGACATTTGTAATACTTTAAATAATAATTTAAAAAATCTATGTACTGGATGCTGTGTTAGATTTAGAAGCACTAAGATGTCTTCAAGGAATGAGGAGCGGAGTGAGTAAGGACTGACATATAAATCAGTCATTTTAATACTATACTAGAGGCCTGGTGCACAAAATTCGAGGGGGGGGTCCCCTCAGCCCAGCCTGCACCCTCTCCAATCCGGGACCCCTCGAGGGATATCCGACTGCCGATTTAGGCCCAATCCCGGCAGTCGGACATCCCTTTCACAATTTGGGACCACTGGCTCCTACTGCTCACCTGCCTGCCTGCCTGATCACCCCTAACTGTTCCCCCTGATGGCCTGGTCACCCCCAACAGCCCCCTGCCGGCCTGGTCACCCCCAACTGCCCCCCACTGCCAGCCTGGTCGCCCCCAACTGCCCCCCCTGCCTACCTGGTCGCCCCTCACTGCCCCCCCTCTGCTGGCCTGGTCACCCCATGCAGGCCTGGTCACCCCTGCCGGCCTGGTCACCCCATGCAGCCTGCTGCTCAGTCGTTTGGTCATCCCTCACTAACCTCCCTGCTGGCCTGGTCACCCCACGCAGCCTGCTGCTCAGTCGTTTGGTCACCCCTCACTAACCCCCCTGCCAGCCTGGTCGCCCTACGCAGCCTGTTCGGTCACCCGTTCAGTTTTGGTTGCGTGATCACTTAGGCTGTTATATATATAGATACTGACTTCTGTGCTGGAGATGTGCACAGAGTGCTTAAGAGAGCACAGGTGGATGCAGGATAAAAATCACACTGATTTCTGGAGGATAGAGGAACTGTTCTTTAATCAGGTGCAGTGATAATGAACAGATTGATTCATTTATAGAACAATAAGTAATTAAGTGTTTCTGAAATTGATTAGTAACTCTTAACCTTCAGAGTTGTACATTTTAATTGAAATAGTTTTGAAATGATAGAAATAAAATGTATAGTTTAAAATTTTATCTTGCTCAGTAAATGAAAAAGCTACATATGAAAGAGTATTTAAACTTTATTTTTTTTCCTACCTTATTTAACTTGAGATGGATTGATATTCATGTTAATATCTTTTAAGAGTACATTCAATATTTTCTGACACCTCTAAACTGGTAGTGATTAGAGTCCAGGTAAATACGTCAGCCTTGAAATTAACTTGTCACAACATTTCAGTCTTGTGAGCTGAAGCAGTGGTTGTGGATAAACTAGCTGCTGTTTACTGATCTGGTTATTTGATATAGTACATTTTATATCTGAATTTGTTACTCTTTGCTGCCACGTGATAATATGTAGAATAATGATGTCTTTACAGGATGAATGCTATCAAGTAAGACAAGTATTTGCTCAGAAACTTCACAAAGGCCTTTCCCGATTACGACTTCCACTTGAGTATATGGCAATCTGTGCTCTTTGTGCAAAAGATCCTGTAAAAGAGAGAAGAGCTCACGCCAGGCAGTGTCTGGTAAAAAATATAAATGTGAGACGCGAGTATCTGAAGCAGCATGCAGCTGTTAGTGGTAAGCCCATATGAAAATGGAAAGTGTATTTTTCCAGCTTGCCAATTTTCTTTATAGAGCACAAAGTAATGTAACTGTTATTTATCATATTCTAATTAGCCCTCATTAAATAATTATTACTGTTTTTCAATAATAGCTTCACCTTTAAAAAGTTTATTTTTAAAATAGAAATGCATGGGTATCTAAATATCAACTCATATCTCTGTGCAACTGATGAAATGGCCAAGGGAAATAAGTAGTGACATTGGATGGAGGTACTTTTAATAGAACAGTAAAATGTATACATCAGAGTATGATCTTTTAGTTTAAAAATGTACCAGTCTCTGGTCTTAGTTGATTATTCTCATCACAGCCGGCTTGTGCAGGACCGGCATCCTGGATTCAAACCGGCAACCTTTCAGGGTGCATGGGACAGTGCTCAACCAACTGAGCCACACTGGCCAGGGCTGTGTGCCTTTTTAAACTGCTCACTTTACCCCATCCACGTTATTAGCTTTTGTGTCTCTCTGACTTTTATTTAATTAAAATCTATCCAGTTATCCAAGTTAAAAATCAGAGACATTCTTCATATCTTTTTTCCCCAAATCCTTAATTCTTCCTCTGGATATCTTGAACATTTCTACTCAGCTGTTTACTATATTTCTCTTGGATTAGTGTGTACATGTCTGTCTCCCTTTTATAAATTCCCCTGCCTCTAATCCACCTCCAGGTGTACCACACTGCTATCAAAATTATTTTTCTAAAACACATTGGATCATATCACTATCATGTTTGAAATCTGTGTTGATTTTTTTATTGCTGATAGAATCAAATTTAAACTCATTAACATGGCCCTTTAGAGTTTTACTCTTAACCTGAGTTTTAGGCTTTTCTCTAACCATTCCCTACTATAAGTCCTATGCTTCTTGTACTCTGGATTGTTTGAAATTTGTGTAGCCATCTTTTTCTCTATTTTCAACAGTGCCTGTAAGTTTCCTCCCCTTCCAGACAGACAAAACCAAGGAGCAGGGTTTGCATCTTTTGAGTCCTTTAAAATGTAGTTTGGGAGTTACACCATCATTGGAATTCTTTTTTTCTCTTCCTCACCTTGGGAAAAATGAGTGCTCTGGAGTCAAATCCCACCTCTGCCATTTACTGGTTGTATTTGGGCATGTTACTTTAACAATCTGAGCCTTAATTTCTTTATTTGTAAAAAATTGGTTTAATTATACTCATTTCTTATGGTTGTTATGAGTATTAAAAAATTAATGTATATAGCCCTGGCTGGGGGAGCTCAGTGGTTAGAGTGTTGATCCTTGCACTGAAAGGTCAAAGGTTTGATTTCTGGTCAAGGGCATGTGCCTGGGTTGCAGGTGTGATTCCTGTGCAGGAGACAACCAATCTATGTCTCTCTCTCACATCAGTGTTTCTCTCTTTCTCTTTCCCTCTCCCTCTCCCTCCTCCCTCCCTCCCTCCCTTTCTCTAAAAATCAATGAAAAAATGAGGATTAACAAAAACAACAAAAAAAGTTAACGTATCTAAAGCACTTGGCATACTGCATGCTCTAAAGTTGTCAGGCCCTAGCCAGTTTGGCTCAGTGGATAGAGGGTTGGCCTGCGGATCAAAGGGTCCCGGGTTTGATTCTAGTTAAGAGCACGTAGCTTGGTTGCAGGTTCCTCCTTAGGCCTAAAGCCTGGTCAGGGCTCATGCATGAGGCAACCAATCAATGTTTCTCCCTTTCTTTCCCTCTCTCTTCCACTCTCCCTAAAAATCAATGGGAAAAATATCCTTGTGTGAGGATTAAAAAAAAGAAGTATTAGTAGTTAGCTATTCTTGTCTTAGGGCACCTACCACATTGAAGGATAGCTTCTGTCTCTATGCCTTAGTATGAGGGCGTTGTCTAGTCTTAATCATCTTTATATTTAAAATAGTAAGCCTGAAAAATTGTAGGCACTCAATAAATATTTGATAAAAATTTAATTTGAATTTCACTGAATTTTGAACCTTGATATTTTTTTCCTCCTATACCTTCCTTAAAATGAAGGATATTACACACAAATTGTTCTCTTTGAGTTCAGGATTGGAAATAGAACTTGGTGCCTTATTGACCACGTACATTACTATACTCTAGGTTGAACATATAATTTAAACTTTTATTTTGAAAGTAGGAAATATGAAAAGATTGTACAAAATATGAATCCTGGTCTTTTTTAATAATAACCTTATTAAACTAGTTAGGATTACAATTCTGACCTCTAATGGAATAGCTGATCAAAGTTAAAATACAGGGTGGGGCAAAAGTAGGGTTACAGTTGTTCACATGTAAAATAATACAATAATTAAAAAAATAATAGTACAAGAATAAACTCTGGCTTTGGCCAGGTGAATCAGTTGATTGAAGCATCGTCCTGTATACCAAAAGGTTCTGGGTTCAATACCTGGGGCACATATGGGAGACAACTGATCGTTTTTTATCTCTCACATCAAAGTCTCTCTCTCCCTCTCCCCCCCCTCTCTCTCTCTCTCTCCCCTTCTCTCCTTCTCCCCTTTACCCCTCTCCCTCCCTCTCCCTCTCCTCTTCCCCTTCTCTCTTTCTCCCTAACCCCCACCCCCTAGGAACAGAAAAATCAATAAAAACATATCCTCATGTGAGGATTTAAAAAAAAAACACACAAAACTGTTTCATATACTCACAAATGTAAACCTACTTTTGTCCCACCCTGTATAAAGATATTTTAATTTAAACTAAAAAAAATGTTTCTTTGATATCTAAAATGTCCTGGAAACTGTTATTTATGTTTTGTTTTTTTTTAATATCAGTTCTGTTACAGATAGGATGAAATACTTTTACTTTGATACAAATAATATCAAAAACCTTTACTTTCTACTTTTGTGTCACACTAACTCTGAAATATTTACTAGTTTTTAATTTGCTCATAAGCTTATAAGGAAGGCACTGTTGAACATAGTGTTGCTCGTAATAAGAAAAAGAGATCTTATGTTTCTTAGTCTTAGAGTTTGTTTGTGTCACTCTTTCCCATATGCATTTGAAAAGTGAAATAATAGTCTTTGTAACCACAGCATATAGTGCATTTAATAGACATTTCACTATTATATATGATAAATTAATGAATAAACTGTTTAATTTATAATATATCTTAGCACTGACTATTTTAGTATGTTTTTATTTTAGCCATAATGTGGTACTGTTGGGATGTAGGAAATACTGAATCAGAGTAAAGAAAGAGAAAGGTTTATAAGATTTGGTTTTCTAACCTGGATGTTTTGTTTTGTTTTGTGTGTGTGTGTTTGTTTTTCAGAAAAATTATTATCTCTTCTACCAGAATATGTTGTTCCATATACAATTCACCTTTTGGCACATGACCCAGATTATGTCAAAGTACAGGATATTGAACAACTTAAAGATGTTAAAGAGTAAGACTTTTTTCATCCCATTTTCATATTTTCTGAAAGTTTTTTCCCTTTCCTGCTGATACTAGAACCTTAATTACAATTAGTTTATTAGATTTATTTTATTTTTTAGGAATTTAAGGTTTCTTTATTCTTTTATTTTTTACAAAATACATTTTTATTAATTTCAGAAAGGAAAGAAGAGGGAGAGAGAGATAGAAACACCAATGAAGAGAGAGAATCATTGATTGGCTCCCTCCTGTACACTCCCCCACTGAGGATCAAGCCGGTAACCTAGGCATGTGCCCTGACTGGGAATCAAACTGTGACCTCCTGGTTCATAGGGTGACGCTCAACCACACCAGGCAGGCCTCTCTTTTTTTTTTTTTTTTTTCATACCATCTCTTTATATTTTATTTCTTATACTAGGAGCCCAGCACCCACTCTCAAGTCGCAGGTCCGGCCCTGCACTCCCCGGGCCCCACAGCAGCTACGGCCATTGCTGTTCCGGCCCTGCCTCCCTCTCCAGCCCTTGAAACAGCCCCTGCTGCTGCTGATCCAGCCCTCCCCCAGCGCAGGCTTGCGGAGGCCCCTGCCACTCCGCCCCCGATGCTGCGCGTGCAACCTCCTCCTGTCTGGGGGACCCGTTATGGCATCCCTGTTTATTAGCATATTTCTCTATTTTATATATATAGATAATTTTCCAATATTTAATTTAGCATAATTACTGGATACTGCTCCGTTTCTTTACCAATCTAGCATTTCTTTTTTATTGAAGCAATCCATTAAAAGTTTCCGTTACATTTCTTACCGTCTTCTACTTTCTTTTGAAACTCTGTATAGATTTTCATGTGGGGTGAAGTAATACAGTAATACTCTCCTTTATTCACATGGTAAGCACTTTTGTTTTCCAGACACTATTTTTCTTTATAAGGAAGAAAGAATGGTCTAATTTAATAATGGAGTAAGTTGATAACCAGGCAACACTCACACTTACTAATTCATTGGTGACATTTCTAAATAAAGTTAATGACAATTGTAATTTTTTCAAAGATTACTATTGAGAGGCCAAAAGAGTATATATGCCTGTGTGTGGAATAGAGAAATATAATGGAGTTTAGAGAAGTCCTTATAAGACCAGTATAATGTCAAATGACTGATAACTTGGCAAGGGAAAAAGCTATTACCCTCTTACTATAGTTTCTGTTTTTTAAAAATATGCAGTTCTCCCAAAATTAATCCTGTTAGAGTAATTATAACTAATGAAAACTTCTAGCATTTCCTCTTTCTCAGAGAAATTTAGTTTTTGAAATAGATAAAATACTCTTTGGAATTTACTATATATTTTTGGCTATACCTCTAAATTGCCCCAATACAGCCATGCTGTCATCTCTAGTTTTTGAGAAAGCCACTTCAGAAAAGCATATTCTGTACCTGAATCTTAAAGGTTATTTTTTTTCTTCTAGAATGATATCTTGCTTCACATTTTTCTCTTCTCCCATTACTTTTCTCCTCTGTGCTTTAACTGTCACATTCTGGCAGTGTAATATACAGACAGAGCCCTTTGTGTTTTTTTCTTAAATAGAATTTTTTTTGTAATTAACTTTAAAACTGAGCTAACTTTAAAATTGAAATTTTCTTTTAATTTTTTCATGTTTAAGCAAGGATAGTGTGTGCAGTTGTCACTCATCACTTTTTTATCTCTAAATTACTGATGAAGATTCTCAATTATTAAATTAAGATAGTTGTATTTTCTTGAAGACTTCCAATTGGAACTACAGTCAGTATTGAATATTTGAGGCATCACTTTATTCATGGCCCAGTTATTCCCTTAGGTAGTCTTCCTTTCTTGTCATAGCTAAAATCACTTCATTATTTATTCCTTTTTAACCTGCCGCCCTGGGAAAATCAGTGAGACTTTGAGAGGGGTTCTTGTGAACTCACACTTAAATTACTGATATGTTGTGATATGTACGTGTGAGATATTTTTTTTCCCTCTTGGCTTAGAGCTGTTTCTTTTTAATTTTTTCTACTCCTGGCATTCATTATATTTATATTTAGAATTATTATATCTGTATTTAACAACAAATTATTCTTTTCTATTTTTTTATTTTTCTAGATGTCTTTGGTTTGTTTTAGAAATATTAATGGCTAAAAATGAAAATAACAGTCATGCATTTATCAGAAAGATGGTAGAAAATATTAAACAAACAAAAGATGCCCAAGGACCAGATGATGCAAAAATGAATGAAGTATGTAATTCTTTGTAAATAATTACGATTCCTTATCTATTTAAGCACTTGAGTGTGGAGTATTGAACTCCTGTAGTATTTTGTACACAATGTCAGTCTTTTCTATTAGTAGTAAATAATCAGTAGTATTTTGATTAGTAGTAATTAGACTTACTAATATAGTTACTAATATAAAATTAGTAATATTGTTACTAGTAAACTAATGAAAACAACAGGGTATGTTAAATTTACATTATTGCATTACAAACTGCATATTAAGTACATTTCTAGAATTACTTCCAATTTAGACTTTAGGATGCCAACCTAAGTACCTAATTTTTTTAATACCATTGCAGAAACTGTATACTGTGTGTGATGTCGCCATGAATATCATCATGTCGAAGAGCACCACGTACAGTTTGGAATCTCCTAAAGACCCAGTACTACCAGCTCGTTTTTTTACTCAACCTGACAAGGTAGTCATTTTATAATTTATTTGTGTAAGTTGAAGTAAAAGGTATTCTCAGTACCTGGTTGTGGGGAGATCAAGAAGGAGCAGAATCAAGAGCTGACCCACTACTAATGTTATGGAAAGATCTTAATAATGTGGTTTAAGACCAGAATATGGGCCAAACCGGAGGGCACAAATAAGGTTCAGAAATTAGTTAGTAGGATCCAGAGTTTGTGTTCAAAATTTTATGCCACTTTGAGAGCACAACAAAATGTGATCAAAGCATGTAGATCTATGAGTAAATGGCCATTGATCCAAAATGGGAAGGAGAATGGTGATAGAGATACAGTCTAAAGTTAGAGCTCTTGATTGAGATCTACAACTATAATAAAACCTCGATATAACAGACTAATTTGGACAAGGGGGTGACCATTAAACCCAAAAGTCTGTTATATAATAAAGTAGGTTTTCTGAATACATATGTTAAAAATCAATAGATTAGTTTACCTGTTTTTACTTATGTAAACAGGTTTGTATTATTAAAATTACATATGAAAAGTTTAATTTCATAGAAAAGTTTTCTATGTGAATTACTCTAATTTTAAATTTATACTGTATAGGTCGAGTCAATGTGTGAATTCACCAGCCACCGTGAGTAAATGGCTGGGTGTGGTTCACCCCACATTAGCACGTTGGCTGGCCTGTGTTAAAACTGCTGCAGAAGTTCACGCCACTCAACAACAGTGTGATCACATGCTAATCATTCCCGAATATTGTTTGCTACCGGTGACTCTTGGATTTAAATCTGTAAACTATAGTTGTAGATATATAATATTTATTTATATCAGCAAAATTACAGTATTTTTTCCAATGCTAAGATTTGGGAAAATAGCAGTTAATTAATAACAAAAATAACCTGTTAATTTAATTATAAGCAAGTCTTGATTAAAAGCATTTTAAAATTAACAGGGTGTTAATTTTCACAAAGGACATATGGACTGGAAATTTTGTCAGTTAAATTTGAAGTTTGTGTGAGGGTTTACTCTAATATGAGGAAACAAGTGGAGAACAGACACTGGAATAGACCCAAGATCCTTGGAATGCTACAAGAATGTTCCCACTGTCATTAAACTCAAGTATTGTATGAAGTATAAAAGGTGTTTTCAAGAGTCTATCTTTGACTCTTGAGTAACTGAGAGTATAGAAAGCAGCAATGTCTTTTTTTTTCTTAATCAAAATACCAATTAAAGTCTTACTATAGTATATAGAAATTTAGAACGGCCTGGTAGGTTCATCCTTTGAAGCATTCACTTTGGTGTGATTAAGATATGAGGAGATTATGTGGTGCAAGATTAGTTCAAGTATATTATTTAAAAGCAATAACTGAAATTTTGTGTTTTAACTGATTAGTTTTAATATGTATGAACTTTTTATGTATTTCAAAACAAAAGCTGTTGTTGGCTTTTCTTAGCTTTTGACCCTCACAGATACAGTGTTTTAGTATTCACTAACTACATCTTTTTCCCTTGTTTGTAGAACTTCAGTAACACCAAAAATTATCTGCCTCCTGAAATGAAATCATTTTTCACTCCTGGAAAAGTATGTTTTGAGAATTGTTTCAATTCTTATGTAGTAGTTTATTTTAGTTTTATTAGTGGTAAAATTATGCTATTTTGTATTTCTTTAAACATTGGTATATTTTAAGTAAGAAAATTTAATTATTAGGTATCTTCCATTTGCTAGTAAAAAATAGTTATATTAACTCTATAGATGTAAGCTGAGATACATGACCTTACTTTTTAGCTTTATAATAAAGCCTTTGGAGACTTTGATCTTTAAATATCTATCCTATAATCTACACTAATAAAAGAGTAAGATGCAAATTGACTGTACCTTTGTGATGCCCACCAGCCAATCAGGAGTGAGTATGCAAATTAACCCAACAAAGATGGAGGGTTAATTTGCATACACAGGCACCGAGCAGCTGAGGGCAGGGCGGGATGCTTGCATCGTTGCCATGGCGATGACGCAGGTGTTCCACCCTGCCCCAGCCGCTCCGGGCCTCTGGGCAGTGTGGGAAGACGGAAAGGTGGCTCCGGGTCAGAGTGAAAAGGCGACTCCGGCCAGAGCAAAGGCGGTGCTGGCAGCCAGGGGAAGGAAGGCACATTCTTGCACGAATCTTCGTGCATTGGGCCTCTAGTATCAAGATAAAAATCTTAAAGTGAAAAAGCATCTTTTGTCCTTCCACAGCAAGAGTCTAATAATCTATTCTCATTGTTATACATTTGATTTGTTCTCACTTCTATGTAAGCTTTGAAATAACTAAGAAACTTGACTATTCTGCTACCTATATAGTTTTTTTTATTTGTTCAAGTGATATCCAATTTATTCTTATTTAATAGGCACATTTTTTCATGATCCTATCTAATAAAGAGGGAATATGCTAATTGACCCTCACACCATCATGAAGATGGCGGCACCCACAGCCAATAAGGCGGGAATATGCTAATTGACTGCCCCACCCTCAAAGATGGCAGTGCCCACAGCCAATAATGGGGAATATGCTAATTGACTGTCCCACCCTCAAAGATGGTGGCACCCACAGCCAATAAGGCGGGAATATGCTAATTGACTGCCCCACCCTCAAAGATGGCAGTGCCCACAGCCAATAATGGGGAATATGCTAATTGACTGTCCCACCCTCAAAGATGGTGGCACCCACAGCCAATAAGGAGGAAATGTGCTAATTGCTGCCCCACCCTCAAAGATGGTGGCGCCCACAGCCACAAGATGGTGGCACCCAGTCCCCTCAGCCCTGCCTGCCTCCGGAGTCCCCCAGTCCCCTCGGCTCCCCAGCTGCCCAGGGACAACCAAACAACTGAAAAATCAGGCTGCGTGGGGCAACCAGGCCGGCAGGGGGGTTAGTGAGGGATGACCGAATGACTGAACAGCAGGCTGTGTGGGGCAACCAGGCCAGTGGGGGTTCCGTGAGGGGTGACCAGGCTGGCAGGGGGGGCACTTGGGGGCTACCAGTTCAGCAGGGGGGGCAGTTGGGGGTGACCAGGCCAGCAGGGGTTGCAGTTGTCAACCAGGCCGTCATGGGGGGGGCAGTTGGGGGTGATTAGGCTGGCAGGGGGGGCAGTGAGGGGTGACTAAGCCGGCAGGGGGGGCAGTTGGGAGCAACCAAGCCGTCAGGGGGACAGTTAGGGGCGACCAGGCCGGCAGAGGGGGTTAGTTGGGGGCGACCAGGCCGGCAGGGAAGGCAGTTAGGGGTGACCAGGCTGGTAGGGGGGGCAGTTAGGAGTGACCAGGCCGGCGAGGAGGGGGCAGTTGGGGGCGACCTGGCTGGCAGTGGGGGGCTGTTAGGGGCGACCAAGCCGGCCGGGGGGGCAGTTAAGGGCATTCAGGCCAGCATGCAGAGGCAGTGAGGGGCGATCAGGCCGGCGGGGGGGTGGGCAGTTAGGGGCATTCAGGCCAGCATGCAGAGGGGAAACCCCCCCCCCCCCCCCGTGCATGAATTTCATGCACTGGGCCTCTAGTTTGTATATAAATACTTTGACAGAGATGTTATTTATGGTCCTTTAACTTTCTTTTGGCTTTAATCAAATAGAGATATGCATTTTTCATTACAGCCTAAAGCAACCAATGTTCTAGGAGCTGTTAATAAGCCGCTTTCATCAGCAGGCAAACAATCTCAGACAAAATCTTCACGAATGGAAACTGTGAGCAATTCAAGCAGCAGCTCAAACCCAAGCTCTCCTGGAAGAATAAAAGGGAGGTAAGTACATAAGAAATACCTACTTTATATTTAAGGATTCCAACAAAGCTATGAGAACTAAAATAATGTAACCCAAAACATTTAATGTCAGTGAGTGGAAATCAATGCATACCATTTAACATTGGTCGTCAAGCTCTCCATCTTAGCCTTTCATATTCTAGCTTTTGGGGTAATCCAATTGTCTAGCAATTATAAAACTGTTAAATAACAGTACGTCCATTCAGTAGAATACACAGTCATTAAAAATTATGAAGTAGGAGATAATATCAAGAGTTTCGACAATACATTATTGAGTGAAAGGAGAAAGAATAAGACCAGTGTTACGTGTTTTTGAGTTTTAAAAAGGATTTGCATTTACATTTGCTTATATATGCATAGAAAGTTTTTAAAAGAATAAATCACATCTTAATAGTGTTGATGTAATCTAGTGTAGGCGGGGAGATCATCTTATATTCTTTGGTATGATTTTTTTTTAATTTCTTTATTGATTAAGGTATCACATCTTTGTCCTCATCCCCCCATTCCCATCCCACACCCCTCCCCACACATGCCCCCACCCCCCTGTTGTCCTTAACCGCTGGTTAGGCTCATATGCATGCACACAAGTCCTTTGGTTGATCTCTCCCCTTTACCCTTCCCTACCCTCCCTCTGAGGCCGGACAGTCTGATCCATGCCTCCTTGTTTCTGGGTCTGTTCTTGTTCATCCGTCTATGTTGTTCATTATTTCCCCTAGATGAGTGAGATCATGTGCTATTAGAAATACACTTATAAGAACCGAAAATGAGACAAGCAATAATGGTTATGGTGACAGGAAATGAATCAGTCTGTAGTGAGTTTCTTTCTGGGCCAACAGTTCTTTTGAGACCCAATTTCAATGTCCAACAGTTCCTTATGTGTACATGTCAGCACTGACATTACAGTTCTGGATGGTGAACAAATGGTGGTAATGCAGGTCCGACTCTCTCTGGTTTGGTCCTGGGCAACCTGCAGTGATGCACAGCAGCTAACTGCTAGTATGGGAAGGCCACATCAGCTTCTTCCATCTCTGGACTGCTTCTCTTCTGTCTTCATGGCTGGAGTAGTCCTGTCGATTCCTCTCTGTTACTGGAATCCACATGGTCTCGGAGTTGTTTTCTGAAAATATACAAACATATTCTCGACCAAAAGTTAATAAAGGAATATTTTCTATAAATTTGACTTGGGATCCTATTTCATTTTTTGCCCAAATGATTTTCCTCTGTTTGGTATGATTTAAACTTATTTTTAGTATGTGCGTGTATAAACTTTTTGTTTGAAGAAAGCAAAAAGGAAACACATTTTACACTTTCTCTAGTTTTAGCCATAGTGCTTAGTACATCCTTTGTTAGCAGCAGAGCCTTATACAGGGCTAAACTGCCACTGTTTATTGATTTTACTATTTTTTTTTTTAAATATTTTTTATTGATTTTTTACAGAGAGGAAGGGAGAGAGATAGAGAGCTAGAAACATCGATGTGAGAGAAACATCGATCAGCTGCCTCCTGCACAGATGTGCCCGCAACTAAGGTACATGCCCTTGACCGGAATCGAACCCGGGACCTTTCAGTCCGCAGGCCGAGGCTCTATCCACTGAGCCAAACCGGTTTCGGCTGATTTTACTATTATTGAAGACTTTATGCTGTCTTTTTTATTGTTCATAACCAGTTAGTAAAGGAGGGAGGAGACATTCTGAAGTATCTTACCAACTCCCTTACAATGAGTGTTTAAATGTTATACAGTCAAACCTCGGTTCTGGAACATCTCCCATCTCAAACAATTTGGTTCTTGACCAAGTTGTTCACATAAAAGAATGTCTTGCTTGTCCAACCAAACTTCCGTTTTCAACCTGACAACCCTTTCATGTTGATACCTCAGTGAGAGGAAAAGTGTCTCTCAGGCAACAAACAAAGGAGAGAATGCTTTTGTTGCTGGGGAAATCAACAATTAGCACAATTTTAAAAGCATAGAGGCCATCAGGAGTGCTAATGTTGCTAAGGGTGTGAAAGAAGCAATGATCACAGGCATTTGTAGAGGTAGAACTGATGATTTAGATAAAAAAAAAGTAGTTAGCAGGTGACAGCATTTCTGAGACAAGCAAAGATGCTGCATACTGACCTGAAAGACACCCCTGGAATGAGTGCTGAAAATGATTCATTTAAGGCTAGTAGGGGGTGGTTCTATAAATTAAGAAAAGAAGTACATGTTTATAGATTAAACAGTACATTAGACATCTACTGAATATAGGAAAGGTTAAAATAGGAACTCATTTGGTGGTCTGGAACAGAATAATTCAACTTACATTATTTCTAATGGGGAAAAAATGGTTCTGTTTTTGAACAAAGCACTTCTTGAACAGCCTTCCAGAACAAATTAAGTTCAAGAACAGAGGTTCCACTGTATAGTACAATAGAAGTAGAACAGAATTAATATCTATAGCTCTTGTTTGTTCAAGATTTCTATATTAATATATATTAGTGGCTTATACTTAAGTGACTCTTCACACATATCATTTGAACATTTTCTAGTGAATATCCTCATACTTAAAATGACCAAAACATTTCCAGCAACAAATTCTAAATTATTGGGGGTTTTTACTTGAATTTCTGGTTATAATCATAGATGATCTAACTCTGCCTAGTCATCTAGACTAAGAACATCAAAACTGTCCTTGACTCTCCCCCTTGCTAAGTTTTACCAGTTACTTTTCCCTACAGTGTTTTATAATTCTCTTTTCTGTTATTTCATTCATTCCATTTAATTATTATACTTGGCTATTTCCCTTTCTTACTCCTCTAGCTATGTAGATCATATCATTGCTAGATTCTCTTTTTTTAAATGCTGCTGGTTTAAGGTTATTCCATTGCTCAGAAATCTTAATTGGCTCCCCTTATTTTGCTTTTAAGATAATTTATATGTTAGTCTGTCCTCATCTCCCATTGTTACTCAAAACAAATGACTCCTGGTTTTCTTCTATACTTTTTCAGTATACTTTGGTTAAATTTTCTTTCACTCTTTGATTAACCTTATTTTGTCATTTTTTCATCCAATCCCATCTCTTCCCTAGAACTCTTTCTAAGAGAATAAGCTAAGTGTGTTTGAGACAGTTTGGTTGGAGAGTAGGAATGATAGTAATGGTTAGAGATGAAGTTGAGAGGTAGCCAGATAATGTTTGGACTTTGTGAATGTAAGAAATTTGGTTTTGATTTTTAAGTATAACTGGAAGATACTGTTATGGAATCTGGTGATCTGATTTGCTCTTTAAAATACTGCTCTGATTGAAAAATAGAGAAGCTAGGATTGAGATAGAAAAACCAGTTTGGAGTCAGCTAATAGTCTTGTAGGGAAGGGATAAAGAGGGAAGAAGATGGTAAATAGTAAAATTTAGGATTTATTTTGATGCAAGATCAAAGTGGTCTTGCTTTATGGATTAGTTGTGAACAGTTAGGGAAGAAGAGGATTTAAGGATGTATCCTGGCTTTTTGTATCACCTGTGGAGATAATGGTGCCCTTTACTGAGCTGTAGAGCCCTTGAGGAGGAACAGGCTGTGCATGTGCGTGTGTGTGTATTTTGGGGAGCTGGGGAAAAGAGAAGCCATTTACTGAGCTGTAGAGTCCTTGAGGAGGAACAGGCTGTGCTTGTGTCTGTGTGTGTGTGTGTGTGTGTGTGTGTGTGTGTGTGTGTGTGTGTGTTTTGGGGAGGTGGGGAGAAGAGGGGTGTCCAAATAGCTATTTTGGCTATGGTAAGGTTCAGATTCCTATTATAAATTCAAGTGAGTGGGCAGCTGGATATGTGAGTCTAGAACTCAGGGTAGCACCTTAGCTAGATATTGAAATCCAGGATTCAATAATGTTTCAATGGGTTTTAAAACCAGATAAGGATGAAATCACCCAGGATAGAAGACTGGGCCTTTATACCAATGCATTAAAAAAAATGTGCTGTTAATTTATTTAACAAGTATTTATTGGGTGCCTACTCTGTGCCAAGCACTGATCCACATGCATTAGTATGCATTGGTAAGTAAAATTGACAAAAGATCCACATTTACATTCTAGCAGGAAAAGGTAGTCAGGTAGATAATAAACCTAGTAACTTTTAGTGTATTAGAGGGTGATAATGTAAGAAGGAAAATAATTAGGGAAAGGGGAGAGGCAGGGGACAGGGCAGATTGTAATGTAGGCCAATCCAACTTGCTAATAAGAAATGTCTCAATTTAGTTTATGTTTCCACTCCAAGATAGAATTTAGGTTTTAAAAAGAATTAGGAAAAAAATAAATTTGTGATGTTTTTATTTTCTTTCCTTTTTTATTAAACTTGCTTCTTTGCTTGTTGATTTAGTGCTAAGTATGATAGAATAAAACCAATACTTTTTGAATGAAATGAACCTTTATTTTATAAAGCTGCATTAGAGAACAGAAAAAGCTTTTAAGGTTATTTGATTGTAATAACAATTATAAATTGTATTAAAAGGCTTGATAGTTCTGAAATGGACCACAGTGAAAATGAGGATTACACAATGTCTTCACCTTTGTCGGGGAAAAAAAGTGACAAGAGAGACGACTCTGATCTTGTAAGGGTGAGCTATTTGGTTTGATTTTATAATTATTATTATTTTCATTTTACTGAAATAATGATTTTTACACTGAAACCACTTAACATTACTCTCAAATTTGACATGATTTTCTTTTGTTTGTTCGTTAATCCTTACCCGAGGATATTTTTTCCATTGATTTTTAGAGAGAGTGAAAGGGGAGAGAGAAAAGCAGTAGGGGGAGGAGAGAGAGAGACATTTATGAGAGGGAAAAAGAGAAAGTCATCTATGTGAGAGAGACATATTGATTCATTGCCTCCCACACTCACCCTGACCAGGATGGGGATTGAACCTACAACCTCAGGTATGTGCCAGGATGGAATCTGAGACCCTTTGGTTCACAAGCTGAGGCTCTACCACTAAGCAACACTGGACAGGGTGACATGATTTCCTTTTAAAGATTTTAATTATAAATTTGAGTTTATGATTATCCTCTACCATGTAATTTAAGTATATTGAATTTCTTGTGCCTTTTGTCATTATACTAAGTAATCTTTTTTCTTTAGGTCTTAGGACTCTAACATGCTAGTCCAGTTCTATACTCAGACTGCTGGGTTTTTTGTTTTTTTGTTTGCTTTATTTTAAACATAAGTTTAGAATTAGCCTTAGAGAAAAGAAATAGAATGAGGTTATTTAAAGACTCCCTCATTTTAGTTGATTTCTTGAACCTTTAATTACTAAACTAGAGGCCCAATGCACGAAATTTGTGCAAGGGGCTCGGCCCTCGCCACTGGCTTTGTCCGGAAGATCGTCTGGCTCTCGGGTCTAATTAGCATATTATACTTTTATTATTACAGAAAAGCTTCTAATAAAGGTAGGAATTGCTACAGTTCTCATATAGTCCTCGTTTAGTTTTAAAATCTTAATAGCAATGATAGTTGATATGATAGATACAATTTATAAATGTCATTTGAAGACAAAGTTGGTGGTTTTGGTATAGATACAGAAGGTAGTTATATATTTCAACACAAACTGATGGCCTTAATAATTGGGCACATTTTTATTTTCTAGGTTAGCTCTAAACTTTTTAAAATAACTAATTAGCTCTCTGAATCCTGTTTCTTTATCTGTAACTTGTGGATACTTAGCTGGTAAGGTTTATCAGAATAAATCAGTTAGCCCAAATGAATTGTTGTTATAAAGATTAATATTTTTATTAATGATTACCATAAAATAAAAGTTAATGTGTTTCAATCTACTCAGTTAATAGAGGTAGAAGGTTATTAGTAAAATAATTACTTTTGCTTTCTCTGAAATACAGAGGTGGGCAAAAATAGGTTTATAGAAGAAGACAAAATAATATATAAATAAATAATAATACAGGAATACACTCTGTTTTGTGTACTCACAACTGTTAACCTACTTTTGCCCACCCCTGTAGTACTGCCCTGATTGTCTTTTACTGGCTCAACATTACATAGCCAAAAACTTTTATTCTCAGTTCTTTTTCAAGTTTATCCAGTCATTTATTTTGCCAGATTGTTTCTCTTTCCACTTAAAAAGTTAGAATTCTAAAATTCTTACTAAATCATTACTATCTATCTGTAAATTCTGATTTTTATTGGCTGTTTAAAAATTTCAGCCAACCAAAATTAAAATTGATTGCTTAGTCCGAAAGGAATGCTGTTACCTGGATTTATAGAAGAAAATTCTTGAATTGGCAAAGGTATTTGTCTTGTAATGCTACTTCTCATTTAGTGCAAAAATTCCTTCATTATCATTTACTAGTAGCCCATTTGCAGGAAGAATCCTGCAAGCAGCTGCTGCGGCCTCGTGCGCTGCCGCTGCCGTTGCAGCTGTAGTGCCTGCACCCACGCACGGCTGCCGCCTGCCCCGCCCCGCCCCGCCCAGCCCAGGCTTTCCCTCTGGCAGCCACCTTGCTTTCCGCTTTTCCTCCCTCTTCCTTCTAAGTTGTCTTCAGTCTTCACTCCTCCCTCCCTCAACGTATGCAAATTAACCGCCATCTTTGTTGGGTAATTTGCATACTCGCCCTGATTGGCTGGTGGGTGTGGCATGGGCATAGCGAAGGTGCGGTCAATTTGCATATTACTACTTTATTAGGTAGGATGAGAGTTGGTCATCATGTGCTTGGAAATGCCTTAGTGGAAGAAAGCTTATAATTTCTCTCATTTATTGGAAACATCAGCTAGACCATCCCTATCCACATGCTGCTCCTCCTTATCCCCTCAAATTTGGGAAACATGATTTTGATTAATTCTTAATATTTTTTTATTCTGTAAATTCCATATCTAATTTTACCTTAGGAAGTAATGCAAAATACAGTCTCTATTTTTTATTGAACAGTTTTGAATTTCTGTCCTTTTGGAATTTATTTGTATAATTATAATGAAGACCTTTGGCTGTCCTTTGTGCAACATTGCATTCATTTTCAAAAGTTTTAGAAACTTATTAATCTAGTTTCAACTGAAATATCCTCAGAGAGGTGAGAATTATGAGACAGAAGTTTAATTTTAATATCAATAAATCATAGTGAAAGAGTACTGTCTCCCTTGCTATTCCTAGCTTCATATTGATATTAAATTGCAAAGGAATTCTCCATATATATTTATATTCAAAATTATAGTTTTGCAAGTAACATTTTCATGCTCCTCGCCTTAGTTTTATACTCCCTTTGCTCTTAAAACAATGTAGTGCAAAATGAAAAAAGAAATTAGAGAATGTAGTGCCTTAGCAAACTAGATTAATTTTATGGTATTCTCAAAGCAGGCATTGGTTTCATTTTTACCACCAACCTTTTTCAGAGCATAAAGGAATTAAGTCATCCTTTTAGATCTTTGGACATCCAAATGAATTATAGCATTTAAAATTGGAGATGCCACTTTAAATTTAGTTATAATGTATATTTCTTTAATCTTCCCATCTCTGAGTGACAACAGTTCATTTTTAATTATATAAAAGAAAGAGAGAACTCATGGGACATAGACAATAGTGTGGTGATTGTGGGGGTGGAGGGGAAAGAGGGCATAGAGGGGATAAATGGTGATGGAAAAAATAAATTAAAAAAAAATTAAAATAAAAACTAAATATAGCCAAAACCGATTTGGCTCAGTGGGTAGAGCGTCGGCCTGCGGACTGAAAGGTCCCAGGTTCGATTCCGGTCAAGGGCATGTACCTTGGTTGCGGGCACATCTCCAGTAGGGGGTGTGCAAGAGGCAGCTGATCGATGATTCTCTCTCATCGATGTTTCTAACTCTCTATCCCTCTCTCTTCCTCTCTGTAAAAAATAAAAAATATGTTTAAAAAAAAAAAAACTAAATATATACTAACAAATTAAAACCAATCATTTGTAGGTCTTTTTTTCCTTGGAATGTAAGGATAATATAATGCTTTAAAAAATCTCTTAATATGTTATAGCATATTAATAAACAGAATAAGAAAAACGCTAAAAAGGGAATCATAGATCATGCCAAAGAAGACATAAATTTTTACAGATGAACTTTTAATAAACTAATACCAAAAGGATAAATCCTTAACATGCTAAAAATTTTGTCTACTTAAATTAGTAGTGAATGATTTAGTTGAAGTTATTATTCTTAATGGCAAAATACTTGAAACATTCTTATGAAAAGTCCAGAACAAAACAAGCAACCTGCTGTCACCACTATTATTTATAACTAGGGGCCCGGTGCACGAAATGTGTGCACTGGGGAGGGGTCACAGTCCAGCCTGCCACCTCTCACATACTGGGAACGCTCAGGAGATGTCCTACAGATGGCTTAAGCCCACACCCCATTGGGAGCGGACCTAAGCCACAGTCTGGCCTCCCTTTGCTTGAGGCAACTGGGCTGATCAGGGGAAGGCGCCAGCCCCATCAACCTGCTGCTACCATGGTATTTTCATCAACACAAACTCCAGTCCCTTCACCATGAAAAATGACAACTTTCTTTAAGCATTTTCAAGATGTGTCTTTCATAGGATATGACATTTCTTTCTTTATTTTTCTTTTTAGCCTCACCTGAGGATATCTTTCCATTGATTTTTTTCCCCTTCCCTCTGATCCCAAGCTCAGCCCCTTCCCAAGCCAAAAGCCTCCTCCCCAGGCTTTAGGCTTGGGAAGGGGTTCCCTCCCCCCAGAACCTCCAATCACAGGCTCGGCACCTCCCCTAGCTTAAAGCCTCTGCCCAGGTTTAGGCTTGGGAAGGGGTTCCCCCCAGGACCTCCCCAAGCCTAAAGCCTCCACCCCAGGTTTAGGCTTGGGAAGGGGACCCCCGCCCCTCAGATCGCAGGCTCGGCCCCTTCCCATGCCTAAAGCCTCCACCCCAGGTTTAGGCTTGGGAAGACCCCCCCCCCCGCCCCCAGAACCTCCAATCACAGGCTCGGCACCTCCCCAAGCTTAAAGCCTCCGCCCCAGGCTTTAGGCTTGGGAAGGAGTTCCCCACTTGCACCTCCAATCACAGGCTCGGCCCCTTCCCAAGCCTAAAGCCTCCGCCTCAGGTTTAGGCTTGGGAAGGGGTTCCCCGCAGGACCTCCCCATGCCTCAAGCCTTCACCCCAGGTTTAGGCTTGGGAAGGGGACCCCCCCCCCACCTCACCTCCGATTGCAGGCTCGGCCGCTTCCCAAGCCTAAAGCCTCTGCCCCAGGTTTAGGTTTGGGAAGGGGTTCCCCCCAGGACCTCTCCAAGCCTAAAGCCTCCGCCCCAGGTTTAGGCTTGGGAAGGGGACCCCCGCCCCTCCCATCGCAGGCTTGGCCCCTTCCTAAACCTAAAGCCTCCGCCTGATGGCCGGCTGGGAGTGACCTGTGTGCTGAGGAGGTTCCCTGGACCCAGGTATGTATGCAAATTAACTGCCATCTTGGTTGGGTTAATTTGCATACTCACTCTGATTGGCTGTGGGCATAGCTAAGGTACAGTCAATTTACATCTTTCTCTATTATTAGGTAAGATTGTACTAGAATGTTCATTTCAAGAAGACAATGAAATAAAAGTCAAAGGTTTGACGATGAATAAGAAGAGAAATTTATTTTTATTTTTGTAATATCTTAGAAAAACTAGAGAAGTAATTGAAAAACTAAGAGGTTAGCATGGTGCCATGTATCTGTTTATGTACGTATGTACATAACTAACTTCACTCTGTTGATTTTACTTTCTTTAGCTATACACTTGGGGGAAAGTGGATTGACTTCACCACAATAACCACTACAACAACAAAATTAGATAGAGAGATGGCAGACAGATAGATCTAAACCTGATCTTAAAAAGAAATAGAACCTTTGTGGAGAAAATATCAAAACTGAGAAACATAGACGACTTAACAAAGAAAAGACATGCTATGTTCCTTCATAGGAAAAATGAATTTAAAAGGTGACAGTTTTGCCCCAGCCAATGGGGCTCCATTGGTTGGGCATTGTCCTGTACACCAAAGGGTTGCCAGTTCAATTCCTGGCCAAGGCACATGCATGCCCAGGTTGCTGGCCCAATCCCTGGTGGTGGGTATACAGGAAGAAGTTGATCAATGTTACGGTCTCGCATCAATGTTTCTCTCTCCATCTCCTGTTCGCTCTCTCTAAAAATCAGTAAACTATTCCTTTAAAAAAAAAAAATGACAATTTTTTCAAATTAATATATAATTGGCCCAGCCTGTGTGGCTCAATGGTTGAGCATCAACCTATGAACCAGGAGGTCACAGTTTGATTCCTGGTCAGGCCACATGCCTGGGCTGGGAGCTTGATCCCCAGTAGGGGCTTGCAGTAGGCAGTTGATCAATGACTCTCGTCATTGATGTTTCTGTCTATTTCTCTCTGTCCCTTCCTCTCTGAAATCAATAAAAACATATGTTTTATATGTAACTACAATTCTAGTGTGATTTTAAGTCCATGTGAAAGAATAAATGGATTGAAAAAGAGGAGTAAATCATAAGATCAACCCAACCAGATACATAGTTATAATTAGTAAAATATTGTGCTGCTATTTTAATAGCCCCAAAACATTACTTTTTAAAACACAATAAAGAATAAAGGAAGCCCTAGCCGGTTTGGTTTGGTGGATAGAGCGTCATCCTGCAGACTGAAGGGTCTCAGGTTCGATTCCGGTCAAGGGCACATGCCCGGGTTGCGGGCTCAATCCCCAGTGGGAGGCATGCAGGAGGCAGACAATCAATGATTCTCTCTCATCATTGATGTTTCTAGCTCTCTCTCCCTCTTCCTTCCTCTCTGAAATCAATAAAAATATATTTTTTTAAGAAAAGAATAAAGGAAGCATTACAAATCAGTAATTTTGAAAGAATTGAATGTCTCTTTGGGAGTGGAAGTAGGAAAAAGCAGTTTAGAACCTCATCTCATATCCTATTCTAAAACAAGGTAAAAAATAATGTCTGACTAGGCTGCCATAACAAAATACTATAAACTGGGTAACATAAAACAATAGAAATTAATTTTCTCACATTTTTAAAGATTGGAAAAGTTAAGATCAAAGTTCTGACCAATTCAGATCCTGATGACAGCTTTCTTCCTGGTTAGCAGATGGCCACTTTCTTCTTGTGTCTTTACATGATGAAGACATATATATATAGAGAGAGAGCTCTCTCCTGATACTTCATAAGGTCACTAATCCCATCATATGGGCCTCACCCCACATGACCTCATCTCAACTAAAGTACCTCTTAAAGGCCTTATCTCCAAATACATCACATTAGAGGTTGTGGCTTCAACCAATGAAGTTTGTAGAGACATAATTTTTTTTTTTTATGTTTTATTGGTTTTTTTACAGAGAGAAAGGGGGAGGGATAGAGAGTTAGAAATATCGATGAGCGAGAAACACCGATCAGCTGCCTCCTGTACACCCCCTACTGGGGATGTACCCGAAACCAAGGTACATGCCCTTGACTGGAATTGAACCCAGGACCCTTCATTCCTCAGGCCGACGCTCTATCCACTGAGCCAAACCGGTCAGGGATGTAGAGACACAATTTAGTCCATAACAAATAGTTAACAAAATCTTAAAATATTCAGAAATGTAAAAGAATATAGATTAAAACACTAAGACTCCAGAAAACAAATGGAAAAGGGCATAATACCAATGACATAATTAGGCAGTTCACAAATAGGAAATGCACAACTAATTAAACATTTAAAAATTACAGGTGGATCATTTTTGTTTTCAATGATTTTTAAGAATGTAAATTGGTACAAACTTTGAAAGTTAACTTATTACTATAAACTTATATATTTGTGTGTTTTATATTGTATGTGTGTATATGGAGAGCATTATACATGTTCATACATACTATTCTTTGTTTCTTTGGAGAATTTTCTCAGTCTCTATCTGCTGGTAAATGCATAAATTCTCCAAATGTAAACTAGGATTTTATTTTAAACTAGAGGCCTGGTGCACAAATTCATGCACAGGTAGGGTCCCTTGTGCACAAATTCATGCACAGGTAGGGTCCCTGGTGCACAAATTCATGCACAGGTAGGGTCCCTTGACCTGGCCGGTGATTGGGGCTGATCAAGGCCAATTGGGGCTGGGCAGCGGGAAGAGACCACGGGAAGTTGGCCAGCCACAGGAGGTTGACTGTGGGAGTGCACTGACCCACCAGGGGGAAGCTCTTTCATTGAGATTCTGCCCCCTGGTGGTCAGTGTGCATCATAGTGACCAGTCGTTCGGTCACTTAGGCTTTTATATATAGAGATTTGAAAGTCACTGATTTTTAAAATTATTTTTGTTACTGGGATAAAGCAGTATCTTTGATTCAGAAATGTGTTCAAAACTCAATAAATGTTTAACTTTTATATTTTGCAACTTTTGTTTATAAAACAAAAATAGTCCTTTTATGATATGTAAAGCATGATGTAGAACATAGATATTTTATGTCTTACTATATACTGTGTGGTAAAATTAGAATTACTCAAATTGTATATCAAAACTGATCCATTATATTTTAATATAGTCATCTATTATTCAAGCATTGAATTAGAATTTTCTTTTTATGTGCCCTTCATTAAAATTTATAATGTAATAAAGTAGTGGTCTTGAGAAGTTTCCATTTGAGGCTTTCTAGCTTAAGTAAAAATAAACGAGTACCCTCTTATCCCAGATAATGTTTTAAATTATAAAACTAATAAAAGCAAGTTAAGTTATGGTTCTGATATATTTAAGAACTCTATACTTTATTTAGGTACATTTTTATGACAAAAGTGTTTAATAGATTTTTTTGTTAGTTTCATTCAAAATATGCTTACTAACAGTTTTATATTTGAAATTGTGATTTTTATTCCTAGTCTGAATTGGACAAACCTAGAAGCCGGAAAAAAACACCAGCCACTGATTCAGAAGAGAAATTAGGTATGGATGACCTGACTAAATTGGTACAAGAACAGAAACCTAAAGGTAGTCAGCGTGGACGGAAGAGAGGCCATACAACTTCAGAGTCAGATGAGCCGCAATGGCCTGAGGAAAAGAGACTCAAAGAAGATTTGTTAGAAAATGAGGATGAACAGAATAGTCCACCAAAAAAAGGTAAAAGAGGCCGACCACCAAAACCTCTTGTTGGGGGAGGTACAACAAAAGAAGAGCCAACAATGAAAACTTCTAAAAAAGGAAGCAAAAAAAAATCTGGACCTTCAGTAGTAGAAGAAGAGGAAGAAGAGGAAAGACAAAGTGGAAACACAGAACAGAAGTCAAAAAGCAAACAGCACCGAACTTCAAAGAGAGCACAACAGAAGTAAGTATGTGTAACTCTAAACTGCATATATTTAGTTACTATATTATAAATCATAATTTGATGCTATCCACATTTGGGTCTTCCCCAAAGCAGAGCAGAATCTCCTGAGACTAGTGCAGTTGAATCCACACAATCCATACCACAGAAAGGACGAGGAAGACCATCAAAAACGCCATCACCATCACAACAAAAAAAAAATGTGTAAGTTGTAAATAATGTTAAATTTCAAACCAATTTCAAATTATTTTGCAGAAGTTTATAAATTTTTAAATATACATAGAGCTGCATTTAAATGCCATATATTTAGCTCCAACACACTAGGTAAGGTAAAGTTTTTATATACTTACCTAGGTGATTGATATTCCAATTAACCCTCTAGTAACTTTTGTACATTTTTACAGGTTTTAGGAAAATCTTTATGAATACCAAATAGTTTATTATTTCCAGTACAGATTTTATGGTACCTTACGAGGTGTTAATATATTTTTAAATAATCATAGCATATTGACCTGGTTGCCTTATAATTCCACACTACGATTTTTCTTCCTGTCTTTCCTCAGCGGCTTTTTAAAAAAATAGCTTTTATGCTTTTGCTTTTATTCTTTGAACTATGTAGGAAAGTAACAGGCATTATTTTTCTTAAATTACATCCATAGAAATTATCACACGCAGATCTCAAGTTTTTGATGTTTTGATTTTGTTTGTTTTAATCAAATTAATACATCTATATCCACAGATAGTTTTGGATGGCCACACAGTCACATATTTATCTGAGAGTTACAATAATAGATTTGTATCCGAAATTTTAAAGTGATAGAAGAGTAGTTATGCTGTAATTTGTAAATTTTGCACTTTTTCTTCTCAGTTATTTAAGTGGAAATAGAATGGCATGTCTTCATTTAGTGAAGAAATCCTCAGTTTTTCTTGGAGTGATTCTGTTATATAACTACATCAGTGGCTTGACTTTTCAGAGTTGCCACCACACTTTGGTTAGTTATCTTAGAAGTTTTTCCTATTCCTGTGTATTCCACAGAAAGAGGAAAAGTTTCCTGAGTGTCTAGCCAGTACTTTATGCCTTCTTCCATTTAATTTTTCCCTCAGGTAAAAAGTAAAGGTAAGTACATGTTCTCAGCAGCTTCATTATGTTTTGATTCAACCATGGAAAATCATTGGTATTAACAAAGAATTCTTAAGTAATGTTAAATTCCCATGATTAATTTTATAACAAGGAAATGATGGCTCATAACTTTATTTATATTTGGGCTTAAATTATTATCATGTTTCTCATAAAACTACATAAGTTCTTATATGAATGTTCTAAAACAAACAAGTATTTATTTTTAAAAATCAATACAACCTGGTTGGCGTGGCTCAGTGGTTGAGCATTGACCTATGAACCAGGAGGTCATGGTTTGATTCCTGATCAGAGCACATGCCCAGTGGGCTCAGTGCCGTGTGGGGTGTGCAGAAGGCAGCCAATCAATGATTCTGTCTCTTTCTCCCTCTTCCTTCCTCTCCAAAATAAATAAAAATATATTTTAAAATAAATAAAAAGAACGTCAGAAAAAAAAAAAAAAAAGATCATTACAGCCCTGGTTGGTATATCTAAGTTGGTTGGAGTGTTGCTCCATACATCAGAGGGTACTAGGTTCTATTCCCGGTCAGGATATGTACCTGGGTTGTGGGTTCAATCCCCAGCCCTGGTCAAGGTGCATGTGAGAGGCAACCAATCAGTGTTTCTCTCACATTGATTTGTTTCTTTCTCTCACTCTCTCTGTTTCTCTCTCCCTCTTCCCTTCTCTCTAAAATTCAAAGAACATATCCTCAGATGAGGATTAAAAAAAAAAAAGTCAGTACAGACAGAGACTCTTTATTCTGTTTTAACAGTCTTATCTTCTTTTCACTAGGAAGCTTTGTTTTTAGAGCTGTTAAAATAACATTACATTTGCCTGTTTTTTCTTCTGACCTCAGTGGAATTAAGAACCATTGTATCATTTTCTGTGTAATTCCTGTATTTTCTTCTGTTAATTCTGAAAAACTAAATCAAGTTTAAAAAAAAAAAAAAATACATGGGGAGATCCAAGATGGAGGCAGAATAGGTGAAAGTTACACTTACCTCCTCCCAGGACCAAACTGGAATTACAATTAAATTACAGAACAATCATCCTAAATAACCTGCTGAAGAGAAGTCATAACCAAAGACTTAGAGAAGAAGCCACATCAAGACTGGTAGGAAGGACGGAGACACAAACAAGGCTGGCTCTGCTCCTACTATTGGCAGCTGAGGTTCCAGAGGCATATCTCAGCTGGGGGGGGCGGGGGGAGAGTCCCTCTGAGGAAAGAGGGTTCTCAGCCACATGCCAGGCACCTCAGCTCAGAGCAACAGAACCAGGTAAAGGGGTCCACATAAAATGTGGTTGTGAAAATCAGTGGGTATTCTCTCTGCCAGGGAGAGACAATTCTGCAAGAAATCCAGGCTCCCTTTTAAAGGGCCAACCACTCACCCTTGGTTGTGGTAGAAGTAGGGCAGCTCAGAGATGACTGGTGTGTGAGGAGAGACTGAGTTTTGTGGCTCCACAGAAAGAGCTAAAGAGACAACTGCCAGGATACCCTGTGCTCAGTCCCTCTCCCTCATAGCCCACAGATTCCATCTTTCTTGGGTGTAGCAATCACCTCCATATGGCATCAGCCTGGAAGAAAGCAAGAGCCCCAAACTCCTGCTCCCTGTCACCCCTCAGCTCATACCCAGAAGAGGAATCATCTTCCTGGCCACTGGTGTCAGAGACTGAGTTATCTGGCTCTCAGAAGAGGGCCAGTCCCTGTACCTTCCCTCACGCTTGACCAGTGCCATCCCCTCACAGGAGATCTAATAGCCCACCCTCCCAACACGCAGGTTCTCCAGGAAGTCCAGGCAGAATGTGGGACAGGCTTGAGTTGTGTGGCTTTATGACAAGGGACATTTTTTCCTCTTGTACCCAACCGGTGCAGAACCTTCCTTCACACAATAAAATCTTGGTCTGTTTGGGCCTGATAAATTCTGCTGGCCTCACCCTGACAACTCCCTGAGACCCTGCCCCACCAAAAGGTCTGTACGTACTGGACGAGGGATAGTTAGACTCGGTATGCCTTAGGACATTTGCTGAGTGGCCTCAGACCCAGCACTGACTTCAGGTTTGAACCTGTATCAGTCTGGTGAATACCACTCACTTCTACCTGGTCACTCATTAAGAATCTGTCTCAATCAACTTGAGTATGGCCAGAGGTTCTTTTATTTACTGAGCCTAACAGGTAGGCAACTGTTGGATCTTGGGGTGCCTTGGGCCTTTTCCTGCCCTGCCACCATATATGATGCTGGTGTAAACTGGCCTTGGTGCACACTATGGCCCCTCCCATGCACTTCCAGGCCCAGAAGAGGTAGCTACAAACTGCATAACATTGTAGCAAACAGGTAGCCCAAGGCCAGTCTAAGGCCATATCTGACATTGACCTACACCAGATTCCCTCCCAAGAGGCCCCAGAACCAACACACCTGGTGGTGTGCTGCAAACCACATCAGAGACAGGACCCAATTAGCTCCACAAGTGGCACATCCAAAGGAGGATCTCAGTGGGAACTAGATACTGCTAGGATGAATTCCATTTCATGTGGTCAGCACCCTCACAATAGCTCAGCTGTGGTTGGGTTCAATCCTCAGTGTCAGCCAGCCTGAGGGTTGACCCACACATGAAGGGGCCAACGGCAATCAAGACTTGACTACAATAGGAGGCCAACAGCAATCAAAACTCTACAGCACCAACATACTCCACAAAAGGGAGCATCAGGCTTTGGTGATAAGGAAGACTGTGCCACTTAGCTCCATAGGACACCTACTACACTAGGCTACCATTCCATGACTGGAAGATACAGCAGATCTATCTAATACACAGGTAAATACAGAGAGTCGGCCAAAATGAGGAAACAGAAACATGCCCCAAATGAAAGAATGGGAGAAAGCTCCAGAAAAAGAAATAAATAGAGGCAAGCAATCTACCTGACAGAGCTCTAAACAATGGTTATAAGGGTGCTCAAGGAACTTGGGAGAAGAATAGATGAACTCACTGAAAATTTAAAGAGATACAAAGCATAAAAGAGGACATAGAACCCATAAAAAAGAACCAGTTAGAATGGAAGAATACAATATCTGAAATGAAGAATATACTAAAGGAATAAACAATAGGTTGAATGAAGTAGAGGACCAAATCAGTGATTTGGAAAAACAAGGTAACAGAAAACACCCAAACAGAGCAGCAAAAAGAATTTTTTAAAATAAGGATAGTTTAAGGGACCTTCAGGACAACATGAAGCATAGCAACATCCACATCATAGGGTTACCAGAAGGAGAAAAGATGAGATTAAGGGATTGAGAATCTATTTAAAGAAATAATGACTGAAAATTTCCCTAGCCTGGTGAAGGAAAAAGACACACAAGTCCAGGAAGCTCAGAGAGCCCCAATCAAGATGAACTCAAAGAGGCTTCACACCAAGACAGACATAAATAAAATGGCAAAAGTTAAAGAAAAAGAGAGCCTTAAAAGCAGCAAAACAAAAGTCGTTACCTACAAGGGTGATCCATAAGATTGTCAACTGATTTCTTAACAGAAACATTTCAGGCCAGAAGGGATTGGCACGAAATATTCAAAGTGAAGAAAAGCAAGGACCTACAATCAATACTGTTCTACCAAGCAAGGCTGTCATTTAAAATTGAAGGAGAAATAAAGAGTTTCCCAGACAAGAAAAAGGTAAAAGAGTTTGTTACCACCAAACCAGTATTACAAGAAATATTAAAGAGTATTCTTGAAGAAGAAAGCAGAGAAACATAGTTATAAAGAATAAAATGGCAATAAATTCTTATTAATAATCACATTAAATGTAAATGGCTCAAATGTTCCAACCAAAAAACATAGGGTATGACTAGAATAGAATAGAATTAGAACATGACTCATATATATGCTGTCTACAAGAGACCCATCTCAGAATGAAAGATGCACACAGACTAAAAGTAAAAAGATGGAAAAAGATGTTTCATGCAAGTAAACATGAAAAAAAAAGCTGGGGGAACAATACTTATGTGAGACAAAATAGACTTTAAAACAAAGGTTATAGTAAGATGCAAAGAATGACACTACATAATGATAAAAGGATCAGTCTAACACAGGAGCACCTAAATATATAAAGCAAATATTGATGGATAAAAAAGGAGAAATTGACAGTAATAGTTGTAGTAAGGGACTTTAACACCTCATTGACATCTTCCAGTCAGAAAACAAGGAAACAGAAGCCTTAAATGACACACTAGACCAGGTGGATTTAATTAATATTTTAGAGCATTTTAACCCAAGCAGCAGAATATACATTCTTTTCCAAGTGCACATGTAAAATTTTCTAGTATAGACCATGTAATAGGCCACAAAACAAACTCAGTGATTTAAGAAGATTGAAATGTCAAGCGTCTTCTCTGATCCCAATGAAATGAAACTAAAAATCAATTACAAGTGAAAACTGGAAAACACACAACATGGAGTCAAAATAACATATTAATAAACAATGAATGGGTTAACAATGAGATCAAGGAAGAAATCAAGAAGACAAGTGAAAATGGGAATACTAGTACAACAACTGGAAATCTTTGGGGTACAGCAATGCAGTTATATAAGGGAAATTCATAGCCTTACAGGCCTACCTCAAGAAACAAGAAAAATATCAAATAAACTATCTCACTTTTCATTTAAAGGAACTAGAAAAGGTAAACCAACAAAGTACAAAGTGAGTAGAAAGAAGGAACTAATAAAAATCAGAATAGAAATAAAATTAAAAAACAATACAACATATTAATAAAACCACACTGGTTCTTTGTAAAGATAAACAACATTGATAAACCCTCAATCGACTGAGTCATCATAAAAAAAAGACAAAGGACCCAAATAAAATCAGAAATGAAAAAGGAGAATTAAAAATGGACACACACACAAATTCAAAAGATTATAAGAAAATATGAAAAACTAAGTCTACAAATTGGACCATCTGGAAGAAATGTTTAAATTCCCAGAAGTATACAGTCTTTTAAAATTGAATCAGGAAGATTCAAAATCTGAACAGACTGATTATAACTAACGAAATAAGAAGCAGTAGTAAAAAAACAAAAAACAAAAACCTTCCAACAAACAACAGTCCTGAACTGGATGACTTCACAGGTGAATTTTATCAGACATTCAAAGAAGAATTAATACCTATCCTTATGAAACTATTCCAGAAAATTCAAGAGGAAGGAAGATTCCCAAGCTCATTTTACGAGGCCATATTATCCTAATTTTAAAACCAGATAAAGACACTACAAAGAAAGAAAATTATAGGCCAATATTCCTGCTGAACATAGATGCTAAAATCGCCACCAAAATATTAAATCAAATTCAGCATTGCCTTAAAAGGGTAGTAACGTTTTGGTCAAGTGGGATTTATTCCTGGGATGCAAGGTTGATACAACATCTGCAAATCAATTAAGATGATACACCACATAAACAAAATGAAGGATAAAAATCATATAAATAGATGCTGAAAAAGCATTTGTTGTAATCCAGCACCTGTTTATTATTTAGAAAAAACTCTCAGCAATGTGGGAATAGAGGCAACATACCTCAGTTTTGAAGGTGACAAACCCACAGCCAGCATTACACTGAAAAGGGAAGAACTAAAAGTGTTTCCCTTAAGATCAGGAACAAGACAAGGATATCTACTTTCACCATTCTTCTTCAACAGTATGAACAGTCATAAAAACAGATGTGTATAGATGAATGGAACAGAATAGAAAGCCCAGAAACAAGCCCATGCCTGCATGGTCAATTAATATTTGACAAAGGGAGCAAGAACATAAAATGGGATAAAGACAATCTATTCAATCAATTGTGTTGGGAAAATTGGAGAGGTACATGCAAAAAGAAAGAAAGAAAGAAACTAGACCATCACCTTACATCATATACAAGAATAAACTCAAAATGGATTAAAGACTTAAATGCAAAACTGGGAACCATAAAATAGAAGAAAACATAAGCAGTAAAATCTTGGATATTTATCTTAGGAACTAGAGGCCTGGTACACAAATTTGTGCACAGGTAGGGTCCCTCTGGGTGGCCTGCAGGGTTTGGGCCGAAACCTGCAGTCCAATGCTGCCTGCAGCTCCTACCTGCCGCTCCTGTTCATCCTGGCCCCATTGTGCTTGCTGTGGGCTCATGCCCAGTCAGTCCCGGATCGGGAGAGGCTCGCGCTGCCACAGCAGTGCTCACCAGCCATGAGCCCTGCATCTGACGCCCTCCCAAGGGGAGTGGCCTGCTGAATTGGGCTGAAACCGGCTCTCTGACATTCCTCCGAGGGGTCCCAGATTGCAAGAGAGCACAGTCCAGGCTGAGGGACCCCACCAGTCCACGATCAGACCGTTGGAGGGCTCCAGGGCGTGTCTGGCCCATCTCGCTCAGTCCCAATCAGCTGGACCCTAGCAGCAAGGTAACCTACTGGTCAGAGCATCTTCCCCCTGGTGGTCAGTGCACGTCATAGCAACTGGTCAACGCTCTGCCCCCTGATGGTCAGTGCATGTCATAGCATGTGCTTGAGCAGCCTTAGTATATCATTAGCATATTATGCTCTGAATGGTTGTTTGTTCTGCTGTTGGGTCTATTTGCATATTACCCTTTTATTACATATGATTATATAGGACTAGAGGCCCAGTGCACGAAATTCGTGCACGGGGGGTGGGGTGGGGGCAGGGGGTTCCCTCAGCCCAGCCTGCACCCTCTCCAATCTGGGACCCCATGAGGGATGTCTGACTGCCTGTTTAGACTGTTGGTGGGATCGGTCCTAAATGGGCAGTCGGACATCCCTCTCACAATCCAAGGCTGCTGGCTCCCAACTGCTCGCCTACCTGCCTTCCTGATTGCCCCTAACTGCTTCTGCCTGCCAGCCTGATCACCCCCTAACCACTCCCCTGCCAGCCTGATGGATGTCTAACTGTTCCCCTGCCAGCCTATTTGTCCCCAACTTCCCTCCTCTGCCAGCCTGGTCACCCCTAACTGCCCTCCCCTGCAGGCTTGATCACCCCCAACTGCCCTCCCTTGCAGGCCTGGTGCCTCCCAACTGCCTTCCCCTGCTGGCCATCTTGTGTCCATATGGGGGCAGGATCTTTGACCACATGGGGACAGCCATCTTGTGTGTTGGAGTGATGGTCAATCTGCATATTACTTTTTTATTAGATAGGATAGAGGCCTGGTGCATGGGTGGGGACCAGCTGGTTTGCCCTGAAGGGTGTCCCAGATCAGGGTGGGGGTTCCCTTGGGGTGTGGGGCGGCCTGGGCAAGGGGCCTGTGGTGGTTTGCAGGCCAGCCACGCCCCCTGGTGACCCAAGCAGAGGCCCTGGTATCTGGGATTTATTTATCTTCTACAATTGAAACTTTGTAGCCTGGAACGGAGCCAAGCCTTCTGCTCACTCCATGGCGGCAGCCATTTCTGTTGGGATTTATTTATCTTCTATAATTGAAACTTTGTAGCCTTAAGTGGAGGCCTGGGCCAGCCAGGGTGTGCGGAAAGCTTGGCTTCCTCTATCGCCGGGGAAACCCAAGCCTCCCTCCTGCTCTCTCCATGGCTGTAGCCATCTTGGTTGGGTTAATCTGCTTACTCGCTCCTGATTGGCTGGTGGGCGTGGCTTGTGGGTGTAGCAGGGTGATGGTTAATTTGCATATTACTCTTTTATTAGGATAATTTTTTCTGATATAGCTCATTGGCAAGGGAAACAAATGGGACTGCATAAAACTAAAAAAGTTTTGCATAGCAAAGGAACCATCAACAAAATGTAAAGACAACCTACTGAACGAGAGGTCATTTTTGCCAATAAGACATCTGATAAGGGGTTAATATCCAAAATGTAATAAAGAAGTTACAAAACTCAACATTAAAAAATCCAATTGAAAAATGGTGAAAATACCTGAATAGACAGTTCTCTAAAGTAGACATACAGGTGGCCAGTGGACATGTGAAAATACGCACAGTGTCACTAATCATTAGAGAAATGCAAATTTAAGAGAGTGAGATATCATCTCACACCTGTCAGAATGGCTATCATCAGTAAGTCAACAAACAAGTGTTGGCAAGGATGTGGAGAAAAGAAATCTTCATGCACTGCTGGTGGGAAAGCAGATTGATGCAGCCACTATTGAAAACAGTATGGAGTGTACTCAAAAATTAAATGTGAAACTGCCTTATGACCCAGGAATTCCATTTCTGGGTTTTTGTTCAAAGAAACCCAAAGCACTAATTCAAAAGAATATACGCACCTATGAGTTCATTGTAGCATGATGTAGGATATGGAGCAACCCACATGCCCACGCAAAGGTGAGTGGGCAAAGAGCATGTGATACAAATACACAATGGAACATTACTCTGCTGTGAAAAAGAACCAAATCTTACCATTTGTGACAGCATGAATGGACCTAACGGGTATAATTCAGAGAACTACCATATGATTTCACTTCTACGTGGAAACCAAAGAGCAAACGAAAAAAGGTGAAACAGATTCATAGACACAGAGATCAGACAAGTGGTTGTCATTAGAGAGAGAGGTTTTTTTGGGGGGGAGTGGGAGGTGTGGAAAGGTTGAAGAGATTAAGAAGTACAAATTGGTAGTTTCAGAACTGTCACAGAGATGTAAAGTATAGCATAGGCAATGTAGTCAATAATATATTAGGGGGGAAATTTTGTAAATTATAGGGTTGTCTAATCACTATGCTGTACACCTGAAACCAATATAAAATAATACTGAAGTTAAACTGGAATGGAAAATTTTTAAAATAAATAAAATATTTAAAAATGCTTGGTTTTAGCATGGATTGAACAATATGTCTTTTGGTGTTTTTTGTTTGGTTGGTTTTTGGTTTTAATTTATTGATTTTAGAGAGAGAGAAGGGAGAGGGAGAGAGAGGAAGGAGAGAGAGAAACATTGATTTGTTGTTCCACTTACTTACGCATTCATTGGTTGATTCTTATATGTGCCTTGTCTGGGGATGGAACCCCACAACCTTGGTGTATTGGGAGGATTCTCTAACCAACTGAGCTACCCAGCCAGGGCTGAACAATATGTCTTTTGGATTGCTTATAGAAGTGGTAACATAATAGTCTTTTAAAAAATAAATATTTGTCAATAGGGATACATTTTATTAAATGATGGGGTCATATATTTTTTATTGCTTTGTATGTTTTAGAGAATACTAATTGCTAGGCAATAATGTAGCACAAAACACATGATTGTTGTCCTCCTGCAACTTAACCATGTAAATGGGCATGTAGTTGTAAAATAATCACATTTAAATATGAATTCTAATTTTTTATATGTGCCCTGCAGGAAAAACTTAGGCTGCTATAGGAATGTAATGGGAGAGCTGGGAAATGGGAGAGCTGGGAAATCAGGACAGTTTTCTCTTGAGAAAATGTAAAGTTGATTCCTTGAGAATAGTAGTAATTAGACTGATAGAGTTCAGGGAAAAGAACATTTTAGGTGGCAGGATCACAGTATTTGAGGTTTATGAAGTGGGAAAAATATTGTCAAAATGGAAAGATGGCAAGAGTTTGCTGGGTTGTAGTTGTGGGGAATTGGGGAGTGGAAGGAGATTCGAAAGGAGAGAGGTAGGCAAGGATTGTCTGCAAGGCCTTCGTACTGTGTTAGGAGGTAGCTATCCCAGGGGAGTGACATCTGCTGTGTTTACTTTTTTAAAAGATTACTTTGTTGGTTAAAGTTCCATACTAGTCGGGGATTTGGTATTGGATTCCAGGGACTCATACTGAGACAGGCTAGTAAGCCAGGACTAGGGAAACTGAGAAAAATAGTTACACAGCAATTTGCAGCCATCTAGTATATTCTGTCTATCTTCTCTAAACCAAGGACACTTAAGAGTAAATGGTTTAGCCCTGGTCAGTGTTATTCAAGTTAGAGTTTAGACTCCAGCACCCAAGAGTCTCATACCTGGTCAAGGGCACATACCTGGGTTGCAGGTTCGATTCCCAGCACAGCCGGAGGCAACCAATCACATTGATGTTTCTCTCTCTCTCCCCTCTCTCTTTCTTCCCTCCCTCCTTCCCTTGCACTCTCTAAAAATCAATGGAAAAAATATCCTTGAGTGAGGATTAACAACAACAAAAAAGAGTAAATGGTTTACACTTTTCTCTAACCAGAAGGTAAATAGCTTAAATCAGCCGAAACTGGTTTGGCTCAGTGGATAGAGCGTCGGCCTGCGGACTGAAAGGTCCCAGGTTCGATTCCGGTCAAGGGCATGTACCTTGGTTGCGGGCACATCCCCAGTGGGGGTTGTGCAAGAGGCAGCTGATCGATGTTTCTCTATCATCGATGTTTCTAACTCTATCCCTCTTTCTTCCTCTCTGTGAAAAATCAATAAAATATATTTTTTAAAAAATAGCTTAAATCACCCTACTGGAAGATAGATAGCAGAAATCCAGTTACAGCCATTTGCCATCATACCCAAGGATAGGTAAAGTCAAAAGAATAAATCTCATTTTAGTACATCACCATTAAAAAAAAAAAAAAAAAAGATTACTTTGTTAAGAGAAGAACCAAGAGATGAGAATGTTTTGGAAATATGTAGTAGCATTAGAGGTGGATGAATTAGTGAATGGATTTGAGATTTCCTTATAAATAGAATCTTTAGGGCCAGATAAAGAATGGTATACTATTAAGGAAGACTGGATTTTCTGCTTTGAGCAGCTAAGTAGCTATAAATGCCTTCTACTATTTGGGAAAGATAAAAAAAAAAAAAGCAGAGTCTGAGTTATGTTTTTTAATTCCTTTATGGTGTTGGTCTCAGTCACACTTATTTTTTGTTACTTGGTAGATGTTTGTATGGAAAATGCTAGATTAAACACTGTTTTAGGGTTCAGTATATAAGAAAAATATTTCCACCCTGGCCAGTTGTTTGGACATTGTCCAGTGCACCAAAAGGTTGCCAGTTTGATTCCTGGTAGGGCACATATCCAGGTTGTGGCTCAATCCCCAGTAGGAGGTGTGTAGTAGGCAGCCTGATCAATGTTTCCCTCTCATATCAATGTTTCTCCCTCTTCCTTTCTCTCTAAAAATCAGTAAAAATAATTTTTAAAAAATTTGTTTTCTTCTTATAAGGTTATTGAGGATAAAAATGGAAATCTGAGAATTCATGAAATATTTAAAGCATTCCCTCTACTGAAATGTAATTCTGCTTGAAGATCAGCATGTTCATTGTATCTTACATGTATTTTACTCTAGCCGTGCAGGACGCTCCAAACAAGCAGCCACTAAAGAAAATGATTCAAGTGAAGAAGTAGATGTGTTTCAGGGTTGCTCTCCTGTCAATGATGATATTCCACAGGAAGAAACAGAAGAAGAAGAAGTTTCTACAGTAAATGTATGTTTTTATTAAAATGCCGTGTGTAATAGTGATAACAGGAAAGGTGAGCCTAGGGTTTTTCCTGGGGCCATGTCTCACAATGCTGAAGATTGAGCTCTGCAGACCCGAAGATTTAAGCAAAAGTGTGGAAAATTTATTACATGCAGATTCAGACTCCCCTCACGGAGAAGGGGATGCTAATAATGGGCTGCCCCCTTAAAGCCTTGTAGCCCAGGGTATATATTTGCTACAAGTCTACTCCATATCTACCTGTGTCTTCACCTGATTGATTCCCTCAGTTGTTCTTGCCCAGCAACGACGGACTGAACTTTCCCTGTTTCTATGTGTTCTTTCTCTGTTCCTATGCTGAACTTCCTCTGTTTCTATGCGTTCATACACCTTGTTGCTGCAGGCCCTCCCTTGTTTTCCCATGCCTCTCTGGCTTTGAGTCCAGAAACATTTTATTATTTCTGCTTTGTTGGTTTCTGTGATTAGGCTGGCTCAAACTACCATGTCTACCCCTGCCTATGTCCCACCTGCCTTTGTTTTCCACTGTATCCCTGCCCTATCTGCCTGTGTTTCAAGTTAACCTTCTCAGTAGTATGGAATATAGAAATAGGGTTGGTAAATATTTGGTCACATCTTTTTAGCATTTGATGTTTCTTATAATTCTAAATATATATTTTTTTCTTCATTACTTTATAGCATTCTTTCATCTACCAGCTTGTATAATGCAGAAGACAATCTTTTATGGAAATCTAAAACTAAGTGAGAATAATGAATGTAGCCTAGTACAAGTGCAAATGTCAAGTTTAAACTGATGTGAAAAAGAACAAGTACCAGTATGATACTGACACTTCAGGCATTTTTATACCTTGATTTTAGATATCTGTTAAATATACTATTATTTATGTTTCATTACTTTTTGTTTTAATTTCAAAGTAAAAACTAGAAATTAGTCAATCATATAGAATAAAATCATAGTTTTTACTAAAATCAGCCTTTGGAATTCATAACATTGGTAATTGACACTTTTTTTTTTACAAAAGTAGGAATGTGGAACTTCCTGAGGTACTTTTTTTTAATTTTTTAAATAATGAATTGTTTTGCCAGTTAACACATCTCAGATATTTTACTGTGGAAGAAATATAAACAGTTAATTAAGAGCTGTTCTCTTAATAATACTAATGCTGAATCTTTGGATCAGCTCAGCCAGCCATCTTATTTGAAAAATCAGTGTACTGTGATCAAGTCCCAGAGTTGATCCCCACTTCTCTGACCTATCTAAAATATAATTAGCTCTTCAATCTGCAGCAGAATTTATTTATGTGAATGGATTAACACTGCAGAAAAATATTCTGAATTGTGGTCTCAAGCTAGCTGAGCTTGTTTCTTAACGGTTTTTGGGGGATGTAAAAATAAGGTGAAAGAGTCTTGAATATCTTCATCAAAGAAAAACTATATTGTTAATTAAAATATTTCCTTTTTATATTCCTCTTGTTTGAACTAAAGTTTTATGCTTTCAGTAGCTATTGCCAGTTAATGGGAATGTGTCTGAATTTTAGCTTACTTATATGTATTTGATAGTTGTTAGGATCTAAACTCAATAACTATTTTCCCAGAACGACAGCTATAAGCCTAAGTTCATAAGTATCAAATTTTGTCTTATCACAGAAATATAAGTAAAAAGATGACATTTCCAATTGATTTTCTTGCTGTCTACATTGACTTCTGATCATTTGTTTTTAAAATTACTAAATAGAAAATGAATGATTTTTCTCTTGCTATGCTGGGAAAAGCTATTTATGAACATTCAAATATTATAAAGGTCTAAATAAGTGATGCCAAAGCAGCAATTTAAAATAGGAGAAAGGTTTCAATGAGAGAAAAGCAAAAAAAATCAGGAACAAGTAAAAATAATGATTGGTTAAAAAATTATTATTATTGCTATGTCTAATAAATGTGTACCCATTTTAATTAAGCATTTGATGATTTTTCTTTTAAGGTACGGCGGAGAAGTTCTAAAAGAGAAAGGCGATGAACAAATGTAATTAATAATTTCTATGTGAACACTCAAAATAACATTTTTCATCAAGCTTGAGGCTGAATAAAACCTTTGATGCACAAAATGGGACTGCTTAAGAGTGGACAGTTGGACCTCCCTTTGATGACCTCATATATTTGTGGTCACACTTGAGCCATACGCATGGTGATAACATTGACTTGTGAAAGTGTAATTTGCTATGGCTATGTAGAAATAAACTAAAGAAGAAACTTGTAAATATATTTTTCCTTTTTTTTTTTTTTTTTTTTAATGTTTCTGACTTCTAGTGTGCTTGTATAGCTTTTATCTGTGGCTTTAAACTGACAGTACCCAACTGTTTATTGGATCTATTGCTTTGAAAAGAGTTTGTTAGGATAGATCTTAAGCAGTCATCTGTCAGTGTTTGTATTTGTATACTCTGCAGTTTTACTGTGAAAAAATTATTTTTCAACAAATGGTGTCATTTTCTTGATGTCACTATTGGTTGGAGAGTTAAATGGTCTCTTTCCCTTGTATATCTTACCTAGTGTTTACCCCTAGGCACCCTTAACCTTCAGAGGTGCTAAATCATCTGCTATTACACCTGAACGATGCCTCTGATGGGAGGAAACCACACAAATTGTGAAATACTCCTGAAGTTGATTATTTTACACCTCAGTATTGGTCCCAGAATTTTCTGGCCTCGTATGGCAATGAAAATTTTAAGAAAAAGAGATTTAAAATATTTTAATTTTAAAGAATGTGTTATAAAATAATGTACTGAAATCTTTATCCCATTTTATCATCCCTTTTCAGTTCATATAATCTACTGTATCAATAAAATTCTGTAATTTGAATTAGTTTTTAATAGTCTAGAATGTTATTGTGTATAGATATTTCCTCTTGAACATGTTCAGAAAGTGCAAATTATTACACTATAATATAAAATCTGATATATACAAATTAGGAAAGTTCCAGTTCTTCATAACAATGTAAAGGTAATCAGAAAGAAAAAAATTTTATTGATGCAGTGTGTCTTTATAAGGCTGTTCTTGAAAACAAGTGTTTTGTATTTTATAGTGAGTTGCATGTTTATGAAAAAATGCTAAAAATGGAATGTGCTCTTTTCTGTAAATTCATAGTTAGTCATAGTATATGATAGATTGCCCCATAACATAGTTTTCATTAAGAGTTTATTATTGTTTTTTATTTTGGAGCCAAAAACATTGTTTTGGGAGGAAGGACAAAGTGGGAGTGATATATCGAACTACATGAGCTACTGTAGTAGGTATTACAGTCTTACGAACTTTTTAAATGAAATTCCACTTTGTCCTGATTGGGGAAAGTGGAAATTTACTTGGATTTAGAGATGATCTTTTCTTTACTTTATTGTAAGCTGCAAAATTATAGAAACAAATTACATAAGGCAGTATACTTTTACAGTTTTGTAAACTGTATTTTGAACCAAACTTATAGGTTGTTACTTTATGTGTAGCTAAATTCATTTAGTATTTCAGGTGCTGTCCTTTTCTTTTTTCATGGTTAACATCAGAAAGAAAATCATATTCTAACTTGTTAAATTTATCACATTGAATAATGGAGCATTTTCATGTAACACACTATTATGTTTATGGTATGTTTCCAAGATTGGTGATAATAGATGAGGGATATAATAAAGAAACTATTTTGGAAAATGACATTTTACTATTTTCCAATGCATATCACAATTAATGTGATTATTATTTTTTTAGAGATTTCTTCATGTTAATGAAACTGCCTTTTATTTTTAAAAAATGTTTTTATTTGTGTCTTAATCTCTCAATATTTAGCTATTCTTTATTTACAATAGTACTGACACCAGTGATTATGGGTGGCTGCTATATATCAAGGCAGCTAATGTTGGACCACGATACATTGGTTTTTAAACATTTCATTAACTCAGTTCTCCCAAACACGCTGTTTCTCTTCCAGCAGTACAAAGGCATGGTTATAAATCTATAAAATAAGAATAAGGGATAGCTTTGTATTTTTGTCATTGACTAAATTGCACCAGGAATGTTTATGGAAGTATATCTTTAAGACCATTTTATAAAACAACAACAACAAAAAATGATTGTGGAGGATTTTTATTTGCATGATCATAGTTTATCAGATTTCGTTGTACATTAATTCTGTACATCAGATCACAAAAATGTTCATTGTAGATTCTGTTTAATGCCGATGACTCTATGATTTTCTTACACATCTGTTCCCTTTTGGGAGAATTATGATGTATATTTTCCATTTTTCTGTAGAAAAATAGGTGCAATAATTATCAAAATTTTGTCCTGTGTCTTCATCTTAAGGGATTATCTTATTATGTTTAAACTTAACATTTCATGTACTAACATTTGGAGAGCCACATACCATAACTAAAGTAAAAATTATAAAATACTAAGTGCTAACAGTGGTTAGCAAGCTCTTCAGTGATAATGTTCATTTTGAAATATGTACTGTAAAAAATTGAGAAAACATTTAACTCACTGTAACAAGTTCCATTATTAAAATTTTGTGATTCTTCAGTGAGATTATCTTGCTGCACTCTGTGGCAAATCCATTTAATCTA
Organism: Eptesicus fuscus; assembly: GCF_027574615.1. Taxonomy (NCBI): domain Eukaryota; kingdom Metazoa; phylum Chordata; class Mammalia; order Chiroptera; family Vespertilionidae; genus Eptesicus; species Eptesicus fuscus. Next base: position 7,180,046 of record NC_072480.1, on the reverse strand, counting down.
CATTATAATAAAATTTTTTGCTGCAGTGCAACAAGAAGCTTTTTCAGTGATCTCCACTGTATATGTAAATTACAAATGTGGCTATAAAACTTGTTCCAGGTATTATAGGTTACATTCTGTATCATCTTACAACTTATAAGTATAATTTTTAAGATTTCCTTTTTGCCCACTTGAAAAATGTCAGGAATTTAAGAATTTGTTTAATTTAGGTATTTCTCCCTTACCATATAGTATTATGTCACCATAATGAACAATTGGTATTTAGATAACCAACTTTCAGACACATTATTGGATTTTCTGTGAAGTTGAATAAACATGAAAGCTACTATATAATTGTATTATTTTATTTATGTGAATCTATGTACCAACATATATTTAAATATGTTTACTTAATGGTGAAAGGCAAATTTCGATGATTTTTAATTTGGGAGCCTTTGTTTTATAAGAGAAAATAATATTTCCCACTAACATTTTTTCAAACTTTTTATTTAAACTTCTCATGCAATATCTTGGCTGACAGATTTACTAAGTACTGTTTAAGTGAAAGTATTGCATAACTCAAGAAAATAAATGTATAATATAAACTTTAAAAGTAAGAACTAAGAAAAATTATTAAGGGCAGTTTTATTAATTTACTCAGCAAATATTTATTGAGTGTCTACTATGTGCTGGGCTAGTAGTGGAGGAATAAAGTTTGATCAAGATAGATTAAGCCCCTGTCCTTGGTGAGCTTACATTCTCTGTAGGGATGGTGGGAGAATAAGGAAACAATAATCTTCCTAATATATAAAAACCCAGGGTCTGTAACGTCCAAAACAACTGAAGGTTCAACCAACGCCAGGCTAGGGAGCTGAGGGGGCGTGACTGGCCTTCAGACCGTGGGTGGCCCCTAGCCCGGGGAGGCTTCCTAGCCTAGGACGCTGGAGTCTGTTCTGGACCTAGGGCCGCACTTTCCCCATGAGCGACTCGGAAGCCGCCAGTGTCTAACTGGCCAGTCTCCGGGAGGTTGGAGTGCATCCACCGCCCACCAAAAAGTAGGACCATCAAACCGTTCACAGCCTCAGTGCAGGCACCAGTCAGTGGCAGACGGGGTGGAGGCCAGACCAAAACAAAACAGCAGAAACACCCTGCCCACCTCGGCGGGTGCAGCTGCAGACCACGCCGGCCTGGGCAGTGTAGAAAGTGCTACCTTGTAGGTCCTGTGCTGGCACCGCAGCCTCACTCACCCTCAAGCCCCCCTGAGTCCTGACAGCGAAGTGTGCAGGGCATCCTGCAGGAGTTGTGCCGTTCTGAGTGCTTTTGCCCAAAGACACCCTTTGGGATGAATTCAGAGCCACATCTCACTTCCCATGAGACTGGAAGAACCATGTAAAAGGAATTCGACAAAAGCTTTCCACATCTCTGTTTATTCTTTTGAATCCATAAAACGACCTTAAAAAGAGCATTCGGGCCACCTAAGAGAGAATGCATTTTCTAGCCAGAGCACGCAGGATTCTTTTGCCCAACAGGTTAAAGGAAGCAGAGAGCTGGCACAGTGGAAATTGCCCTGGTGCCCTATGAGGAGACCACAGGAATGGGGTTGCAGAAATTCCACAAGCCTCTTGCCACCTTCTCCTTTGCAAATCACACCATCCAGATCCACCAGGACTGGAGGCAACTTGGAGCCGCAGCCGTGGTTTGGGACACGGTAAGCAAATCCTAGGGGGCCTCTGAAAACATCTGCAATTGATTATAAGACTGGTCTTTATTTAAAAAGAAAGAAAAGAACAGCTTTGTTGAGATATAATTCACATACTGTACGTGTCAACTAAAGTGTACATTGAACTGCTTTTTTAAAGTAAATTCCGAGTGGTACAACCATCACCATGCTCAATTTTTAAATATTTTCATGACCCTATCCCCTCCAAAAAAACTTCTACCTACTAGAATCACTTTCCTGATCATCTTCCCCAAAATAGATTGCATTTTAAGGGTGGGTAAAGGAAAGTTGAGGGAAGTTAAAATACTGCACAAAGGATACTGTAAAATGACAAAGCCCAAAGTGAAGATCATGTGTTTTCTTAAGTTCTGCGTGGTTGTAATGGTCCCCAAATCTATACTAATAAAAGGGTAATATGCTAATTAGAGTGGACGTCTTCTGGACATCCTTATAGACAAAGCTGCAACAGCTGTGTGGGCCAAGGCTCAGGCAGCCATGAGCAGCTGCAAAGGGCTGAGACTCAGGTTGGCAATGGCAGCAGCAGCAGCGGGGTAATGGGCGCGGTGCCTTCCCCTGATCTGCCAGGTCACCTCCCACAGAGGGAGGCCAGACTGGGGGCCCAGGCAGAGGCAGTTAGGGCCGATCAGGCCGGCAGGGGGGCAAGGTAGGGGCGATCAGACTGGCAGACAGGCAGGCAGGCGAGCGGTTAGGAACCAGTGGTCCTGGATTGCAAGAGGGATGTCCCGACTGCTGGTTTAGACCCAATCCCACAAGGGGTCCCAGATTGGAGAGGGTGCAGGCCAGGCTGAGGGAACCCTCTACCCCCCCACACGAATTTCAGGCCTAAACCAGCAGTCAGACATCTCTCACAATCCGGGACTGCTGGTTCCTAACCACTCGCCTGCCTGCCTACCTGATCACTCCTAACCACTCTACCTGCCTGCCTGATCGCCCCTAACTGCCTCTGCTTGCCAGCCTGATTGCCCCCTAACTGGTCCCCTGTCGGCCTGGTCACCCCCTAACTGCTCTCCTGCCGGCCTGGTCGCCCCTTAACTGCTCCCCTGCTGGCCTGGTTGCCCCCTAACTGTCCAGAAGGAAGTCAGACATCCGGAAGATGTCCCATCGACCTGGTGTAATTAGCATATTACCCTTTTATTAGTATAGATTGATATATGTTTTAAGCCTACCTACCATCTTCTGTTTATTTTCTTTTTCCAATCTTTTCTTTATTCATAAATTTTTTTTCCTTGGGCTCAGTAAATTGCTTCTTACTATTTTATCTCTTCTATTAGCTTTTTAGTTATGCCTGACTATATCTTTTTTAGTGGTTACAGATTGATGATGTTTGACTTATAGTCTATTATATTAATGCTTTTATTACCTCCTGAACAATCCAAGAATTTTAAAACAGTTCAATTCTGTTTGCTCCTCTCTACTCTTTGTGCTATACTTATATATTTTGTGCTTATAAACGCCATGCTATTATTTCTTTAATTAGTATTCTTTGTGTGTGTGTGTGTTGTGTGTTTAATTATAGTTTTTTTGCTTCCATCTTAATTTTCCTTCAGCATGAAGAACTTCTTTTAGTATTACATATAATGCAGGTCTGGTGGCAGTTAACTTATTCAGATTTTGTATGAAAGTCTTAATCACACCTTCATTTTTGAAGGGTATTTTTATTGGCTACAAAACTTTGTTCCAATAACAAAGTCTACCATTGGCTGGCAGGGGGGCAATGTAGGGGCGATCATGCCGGCAGGAGAGCAATGTAGGGTCAATCAGGCTGGCAGGGAGGTAAGATAGGGGCGATCAGGCTGGCAGGCAGAGGGATTAGGGGTGATCAGGAAGGCAGGCAGAGGGGTTAGGGACAATCAGGCAGGTAGACAGGCAAGCGGTTAGGAGCCAGTGGTCCTGGATTGCGAAAGGGATGTCCGACTGCTGGTTTATTGGCTATAACAATTACTGGGTTAGTAATTTTATTTATTGGGCATTTAAAGTTATTCTATTCTTCTGGTTTTCATATTTTCTGTTGCAAAGTGAGCCAACAACCTTTTTACTATTTGTAGATAATGTGTCTTTTTTTCTGGCTACTTTTAAGATTTTTCTCTTTATCTTTGATAAACAGTTTGACCATGATGAACCTACTTACGGTTCTTAACATTTTATTTATCTTGCTTGGGGTTTACTGAGCTCTTGAATCTGTGATTGATGTATCATATCAGTTTTGAAAAGTTCTTGGCCATTATCTTTTCACATGACTTCTACTCTATTACTGTTTCACTCTTTTTCACACTTCATTGTAAATATGTTATACTCTTTGTGTCCCATATGCTTTTTATTTTCTCCATTCTTTCCAGTCTTCTTCCTCTGTGCTTCATTTTGATATTCCCATTAACCCATCTTCAGATTTACCAATTTTGCCTTCTGCTATGTCCAGTTTTCCATTTAACCTATACAGTTAGTTAATTTCAAATATTGTATTTTTTAATTTCAGAATATTTAATTGTATAGATTTTATTTCTCTATTGAAATCTCCATCTTTTTATTCTTATTCTTTTATTTTTATAACATAGCTGACAAAGATTTGAATTATGTAATGCCAACATCTGAATCATCTCTGGATCTGATCCTGTAGTCTGATTCTTTTATATTTTTGATTATCAGTCACATTTGTCCAGTCATACTTATTTCTCTCTTGTAATTTTTTTTCTTTTATGCAGGACTGTGTGTACGAAAGAACTGAAGATGTGAAGTTGATATGATGCCCCCCACTTCCCAGAAGGGGATTTGTCTTATTTTCTGTTAGGCCTTATAGAGATTCATCACTTCAATCTATGGCACTAGGTTTGGGTTTCAGTTTTAGTTAGACTTAGTCCACATATTGCAAAAGTCTTTAGGGTAAGACTTGTGTTATATTATAGACAGACTTTTAGCACAGCAAGGCTGCAGGAGATTCCAGCTTAGCCTCTCAGTGGGAAGGCTATTTTATATAGAATAGCCAAAGAAGGGTTTTTTTTGTAATTTTTTTTTTTTTTATTCCTCACCCAAGATATTTTTTCATTGATTTTTTAGAGAGAGAGGAAGAGAAATACCTGTGTGAAAGAAACACATCGACTGGCTGCCTACAGCACGCAGAGATCATGGAGGAGTCTGCAACCAAGGTACGTGCCCCTGACTGGAATCGAACTCGGGACCTTTTTGTCTGCAGGCCGATGCTCTATCCACTGAGCCAAACTGTCCAGGGCCAAAGAAGGTTCTTTGAAAAGAGAACATCCAACTATGGACTTTTAAGTGAGGATCAAGACATATGCACACCTGGGGGGAAGTAGCACAGGCAGAGGGAAGAGCGTGTAGAAAAGTCTTTAAGAATGAGTGAGCTTTGAGCGCATCAGGGATTTCAGGAAGGGCAAGGTTTCAAGTAAAAGTGACCAAGGGGTAAAGGGTAGGAAGGAAAAGAAAACAAAGAGCCAGCATATACCTGTATGCCTCTTGGGAGTTTTGCTCAAAGTTCGATGGGAATCCACTGTAGGGTTTTGAGTAGAAGAGTGGCAAGATCTGACTCTTTTTTTTTTTTAATTTTTAAAAATACAGGATTCAACATATTCAAAACTGAAGGTATAACTTTTCCAGATCTGATCATCCTATCTTATAAAGCAGTAATATGCAAATTGACTGCACCTTCGCTATGCCTAAGCCACGCCCACCAGACACGCCCACCAGCCAATCAGAGCGAGTATGCAAATGAACCAGACTAAGATGGCGGGTAATTTCCATACATAGGCTCCCTGAGCTGAACTCCTGCCACGGATTGCAGAGAGCTGAGTGTCGGCTGGGTTCCAGGCCAAAAGCCCCCGTTGGGGGCTTTTGGCCTGGTGCATGAGCGGACCCCCTGCAATCGGAGGCGGGAGCTGGGACTGGCAGGCGCTGGCTCCAGCCAAGCCCTCCAGCGCCGGCTGTCTCAGGCGGAACCCAAGCCACGCCCTGATCGCCATCGGGACCGGACTGGCTCCAGCCAAGCCCCACAGAGCCAGCAGAGGGAGGAGGAACCCAAGCCAGCCGCAATCAGGGACCAGGACTGGCTCCAGCCAAGCCCTGCAGAGCCAGCAGAGGGAGGAGGAAGCCAAGCCACGCCCCGATCGGACCCGGACTGGCAGGCGATGGCTCCAGCCAAGCCCTCCAGCGCCGGCCATCTCAGGCGGAACCCAAGCCACTCCGCCATCGCAATCGGGGACCCGGACTGGCTCCAGCCAAGCCCTGCAGAGCCAGCAGAGGGAGGAGGAACCCAAGCCATGCCCCGATCAGACTCAGACTGGCAGGCGATGGCTCCAGGCAAGCCCTCCAGCGCCGGCCGTCTCAGGCGGAACCCAAGCCACGCCCTGATCGCCATCGGGGACCGGACTGGCTCCAGCCAAGCCCCACAGAGCCAGCAGAGGGAGGAGGAACCCAAGCCAGCTGCAATCAGGGACCAGGACTGGCTCCAGCCAAGCCCTGCAGAGCCAGCAGAGGGAGGAGGAACCCAAGCCATGCCTCGATCGGACTCAGACTGGCAGGCGATGGCTCCAGCCAAGCCTTCCAGCGCCGGCCATCTCAGGCGGAACCCAAGCCACTCCGCCATCGCAATCGGGGACCGGACTGGCTCCAGCCAAGCCCTCCATTGCCTGCCGCCTCAGGCGGAACCCGAGCCAAGCCAAGATCGGGGACCAGGACTGGCTCCAGCCAAGCCCCGCAGAGCCAGCAGAGGGAGGAGGAACCCAAGCCACGCCCTGATCGGACTTGGACTCGCAGGCGATGGCTCCAGCCAAGCCCTCCAGCGCCGGCCGTCTCAGGCGGAACCCAAGCCACGCCCAGATTGGGGACCCTGGCAGGCAGCATGGGTCAGCACCCTAGCCACTGCCCTGATCCAAGCCGCCATCACACTGCCTGCCTGTTCCAAGCTACAATGGGGGCCCGGGCAAGCAGCGGAGGCAAAGCCCTAGGCTGGTGCTTGCCTGGATCTCGGACCCAGGCTGGCGGCGTGTGGCAGTACCGCACACTGCTGGTGGGGTCCAAGCCGAGAGGACCTGGGCAACTTCTGTCAAGGCCCGCCTGTGGGCTCGAGCAGAGGGAGAAAGCTGGCAGCTTAGAGGGCTTTGCTCCCTCTGGAGCCCCAGCTTCCGCATTTCAGCTGTGATAATTGACAAATGGTAGGAGGAAGTCCCACCCCCACAGAAACAGCCAGAATCAGCCGTTGGTCACACAGCTCAAAGGCCTGACAGTTAAGACTCATTCACCTGTATCTCAGACCGTGGCAGTAGAGAGGTGGGACTATGTCCAAAGAAAAACTGTTGATACAACGTAGCTCTGCAGCAGAAAGATGCCGACGTTATCGACAGAAAATGTCTGAAGAGCAAAGGGCGTCTGATCTTGAAAGAAGGCGACGCCTGCGACAGAATGTATCTGAAGAGCAGCTATTGGAAAAACGTCGCTCTGAAGCCGAAAAACACCGGCATCTTCGACAGAAAATGTCTAAAGACCAACGTGCCTATGAAGTTGAAAGAAGGCGGTGGCGAAGACAGAGGTCTAGAGAACAGTCATCAACAAGAATAGCAACATTGGTAGGAACTGCCTTCTCAGCGAAAATGGAGTACATGAGGATGCAATTCTCGAACATAGTTGTGGTGGAATGACTGTTAGATGTGAATTTTGCCTATCACTAAATTTCTCTGATGAAAAACCATCCGATGGGAAATTTACTCGATGTTGTAGCAAAGGGAAAGTCTGTCCAAATGATATACATTTTCCAGAATACCCAGCATATTTAAAAAGATTAATGACAAACGAAGATTCTGACAGTAAAAATTTCATGGAAAATATTCGATCCATAAATAGTTCTTTTGCTTTTGCTTCCATGGGTGCAAATATTGCATCACCATCAGGATATGGGCCATACTGTTTTAGAACACACGGACAAGTTTATCACCGTACTGGAACTTTACATCCTTCGGATGGTGTTTCTCAAAAGTTTGCTCAACTCTATATTTTGGATACAGCTGAAGCGACAAGTAAAAGATTAGCAATGCCAGAAAACCAGGGTGGCTCAGAAAGACTCATGATCAACATCAACAACCTCATGCATGAAATAAATGAATTAACAAAATCATACAAGATGCTACATGAGGTAGAAAAGGAAGCCCAATCTGAAGCAGCAGCAAAAGGTATAGCGCCCACAGAGGTAACTATGGCAATTAAATATGATCGTAACAGTGACCCAGGTAGATATAATTCTCCCCGTGTAACCGAGGTTGCTGTCATATTCAGAAACCAAGATGGAGAACCTCCTTTTGAAAGGGACTTGCTCATTCATTGTAAACCAGATCCCAATAATCCAAGTGCCACTAAAATGAAACAAATCAGTATCCTGTTTCCTACATTAGATGCAATGACATGTCCTATTCTTTTTCCACATGGTGAAAAAGGATGGGGAACAGATACTGCATTAAGACTCAAAGACAACAGTGTACACAACAATAATACTAGACAAAATGTAAGGACACGAGTCACACAAATGCAGTATTATGGATTTCATCTCTCTGTGAGGGACACGTTCAATCCTATTTTAAATGCAGGAAAATTAACTCAACAGTTTATTGTGGATTCATACTCAAAAATGGAAGCAAATCGGATAAATTTCATTAAAGCAAACCAATCTAAGTTGAGAGTTGAAAAATATAGTGGTTTGATGGATTATCTCAAATCTAGATCTGAAAATGACAATGTACCGATTGGTAAAATGATAATACTCCCATCATCTTTTGAGGGTAGTCCCAGAAATATGCAGCAGCGATATCAGGATGCTATGGCAATTGTAACGAAGTATGGCAAGCCCGATTTATTTATAACCATGACATGCAACCCTAAATGGGCAGATATTACAAACAATTTACAACGCTGGCAAAAAGTTGAAAACAGACCTGACTTGGTAGCCAGAGTTTTTAATATTAAGCTGAACTCTCTTTTAAATGATGTATGCAAATTCCATTTATTTGGCAAAGTAATAGCTAAGATTCATGTCATTGAATTTCAGAAACGAGGACTACCTCACGCTCACATATTATTGATATTAGATAGTGAGTCCAAATTACGAACGGAAGATGACATTGACCGTATAGTTAAGGCAGAAATTCCAGATGAGGACCAGTGTCCTCGACTTTTTCAAATTGTAAAATCAAATATGGTACATGGACCATGTGGAATACAAAATCCAAATAGTCCATGTATGGAAAATGGAAAATGTTCAAAGGGATATCCAAAAGAATTTCAAAATGCGACCATTGGAAATATTGATGGATATCCCAAATACAAACGAAGATCTGGTAGCACCATGTCTATTGGAAATAAAGTTGTCGATAACACTTGGATTGTCCCTTATAATCCATATTTGTGCCTTAAATAGAACTGTCATATAAATGTTGAAGTCTGTGCATCAATTAAAAGTGTCAAATATCTATTTAAATACATCTATAAAGGGCACGATTGTGCAAATATTCAAATTTCTGAAAAAAATATTATCAATCATGATGAAGTACAGGACTTCATTGACTCCAGGTATGTGAGCGCTCCTGAGGCTGTTTGGAGACTTTTTGCAATGCGAATGCATGACCAATCTCATGCAATCACAAGATTAGCTATTCATTTGCCAAATGATCAGAATTTGTATTTTCATGCCGATGATTTTGCTGAAGTTTTAGATAGGGCTAAAAGACATAACTCAACTTTGATGGCTTGGTTCTTATTGAATAGAGAAGACTCTGATGCACGTAATTATTATTATTGGGAGATTCCACAGCATTATGTGTTTAATAATTCTTTGTGGACAAAACGCCGAAAGGGTGGGAATAAAGTATTAGGTAGACTGTTCACTGTGAGCTTTAGAGAACCAGAACGATATTACCTTAGACTTTTGCTTCTGCATGTAAAAGGTGCGATAAGTTTTGAGGATCTGCGAACTGTAGGAGGTGTAACTTATGATACATTTCATGAAGCTGCTAAACACCGAGGATTATTACTTGACGACACTATCTGGAAAGATACGATTGACGATGCAATCGTCCTTAATATGCCCAAACAACTACGGCAACTTTTTGCATACATATGTGTGTTTGGATGTCCTTCTGCTGCAGACAAATTATGGGATGAGAATAAATCTCATTTTATTGAAGATTTCTGTTGGAAATTGCACCGAAGAGAAGGTACCTGTGTGAACTGTGAAATGCATGCCCTTAAAGAAATTCAAGAGGTATTCACATTGCATGGAATGAAATGTTCACATTTCAAACTTCCGGACTATCCTTTATTAATGAATGCAAATACATGTGATGAATCGTACGAACGACAACAGGCAGAAGTTTTGATAAATTCTCTGAACAATAAACAGTTGGCAGCCTTTCAGACGATAACTTCAGCCATCGAAGATCGAACTGTACACCCCAAATGCTTTTTCTTGGATGGTCCAGGTGGTAGTGGAAAAACATATCTTTATAAAGTTTTAATACATTATATTAGAGGTCATGGTGGTACTGTTTTACCCACAGCATCTACAGGAATTGCTGCAAATTTACTTAATGGTGGAAGAACCTTTCATTCCCAATATAAATTACCAATTCCATTAAATGAAACTTCAATTTCTAGACTCGATATATCAAGAGTGACGTTGCTAAAACCATTAAAAAGGCCCAACTTCTCATTATTGATGAATGCACCATGGCATCCAGTCATGCTATAAACGCCATAGACAGATTACTAAGAGAAATTATGAATTTGAATATTGCATTTGGTGGGAAAGTTCTCCTTCTTGGGGGAGATTTTCGACAATGTCTCAGTATTGTGCCTCATGCTATGCAGTCAATCATAGTACAAACAAGTTTAAAGCACTGTAACATTTGGGGATGTTTCAGAAAGTTGTCTCTTATAACAAATATGAGATCAGAGGATTCTGCTTATAGTGAATGGTTAGTAAAACTTGGAGATGGCAAACTTGATAGCAGTTTTCATTTAGGAATGGATATTATTGAAATTCCCCATGAAATGATTTGTAATGGATCTATTATTGAAGCCACCTTTGGAAATAGTGTATCTATAGATAATATTAAAAATATATCTAAACGTGTGATTCTTTGTCCAAAAAATGAGCATGTTCAAAAATTAAATGAAAAAATTTTGGATATACTTGATGGAGATTTTCACACATATTTGAGTGATGATTCCATTGACTCAATAGATGATGCTGAAAAGGAAAATTTTGCCATAGAATTTCTTAATAGTATTACTCCTTCAGGAATGCTGTGTCATAAATTAAAATTGAAAGTGGGTGCAATCATCATGCTATTGAGAAATCTTAATAGTAAATGGGGTCTTTGTAATGGTACCAGATTTATTATCAAAAGATTACGACCTAACATTATTGAAGCTGAAATAACAGGATCTGCAGAGGGAGAGGTTGTTCTGATTCCAAGAATTGATTTGTCCCCATCTGACACTGGCCTCCCATTTAAATTGATTCGACGACAGTTTCCTGTGATGCCAGCATTTGCGATGACTATTAATAAATCACAAGGACAAACTCTAGACAGAGTAGGAATATTCCTACCTGAACCCGTTTTCGCACATGGTCAGTTATATGTTGCTTTCTCTCGAGTTCGAAGAGCATGTGACTTTAAAGTTAAAGTTGTAAATACTTTATCTCAAGGGAAATTAGTCAAGCACTCTGAAAGTGTTTTCACACTTAATGTGGTATACAGGGAGATATTAGAATAAGTTTAATCACTTTATCAGTCATTATTTGCATCAATGTTGTTTTTATATTATGAGTTTGTTATTGTTATATCATTTTGTTATTTATTAATAAAATGTATTTTCATATACACTGTACTCATTTCCTTTTATCTCTCACACTTTTATTATAGAGAGAGGGCAAATAGCAATATTAAAATATTTCCTCTAATTAATTCCCTTTTAATGTGCACGAATTTCGTGCACCGGGCCACTAGTCTTCATATATCTGAAAATACATATCTATCAACAAGTGAATCTAAAAATCAAGTGAATAAAAAATCTGATGAACAGATTAAACTGGTGAATATAATAGAATCAGGGGCATAGAAAGGAGTGGACTGACAATTCTCGGAGGGAAAGGGGTTTGGGGGTGCGGGAAGAGACTGGACAAAAATCGTACACCTATGGATGAGGACAGTGGGGAGGTGGGGTAAGGGCAGAGGGTGGGGTGGGGGGTTGCTATGGAAGGAAAAAAGAGGAACAACTGTAATAATCTGAACAATAAAGATTTATTTTTAAAAAAAGTAAAAGGAAGGAGGTAAGAGCAGAAATCAAAGAAATAGAAAACAAAGATACAATAGATAGAATTAACAAAGCCAAAAATTGATTTTTTAAAAAGAACTATTGATTTTATTAGAAACATCTGTGGAAACAAAGATCAAGAAAAAAATACAGAGAAGGCACAATTAAGGTTAGAAATTTAAAGGAACAGATTATGAATAGAGAAAATTTAAAAAGACAATAAGAGAAAATTATGAACAACTTTATGCCAATTAACTCAAAAGTTTATATGAAATTGACAAATTTCTACAAACAAAGCTTATCAAAATTGAGGAAATAAGAAAGTAAAAAGCTTGAATCTATAATGAAAGATATTCCTATTTTAAAAGGTACCCAAATTATTTTATAGGCAAGTTCTATAAAAGTTTTAAGAAACTGTAGAACAAGCATTTCCAACTCACAGCCTGCGGGCCGCATGTGGTCCACAACGAATATTTTTGAGGCCTAGCCAATATAATGGTATGTAAGAAATCCTATATAATAAAAGACTAATTTATGCAAATCGACTGAACAGCAGAATGACAGGTTGCTATGACACGTACTGACCACCAGGGAGCAGATGCTCCATGCAGGAGCTGTCCCCTGGTGGTCAGTGCACTCCTACAGGGGGAATGCCACTCAGCCAGAAGTCAGGCTCACGGCTGGTGAGCGCAGTGGCGGTGGCACGAGTCTCTCCGCCTCTGCGGCAGTGCTAAGGATGTCAGACTGACGGCTTAGGCCTGCTCCCCAGGGGGGAGTGTCAGTTGAACATCCCCTGAGGGCTCCCAGACTGCAAGAGGGTGCAGACTGGGCTGAGAGACCCCCCGGAGTGAACGAATTTCATGCACTGGGTCTCTAGTGTTTTAATAAAAATTTCATAACTTAATTTTTACAATATCCTGTTATACATAATTATTAATAACAAACTACAACTTTCGCTAATGACTGATTACTATAATTGTGTTGCCTTCATTTCCCTTACGCACCTTTGCACAGGTGCACCATTTCTCTCCACTAACACTAGCACCGAATATTTTAGCAGCTGATTGCCACGTCATTAGTCTTGGACTGACTTGTTTGGTGTGCACAACAGGAAATATTTTGCTTTCAGAGCACAAGAAAAATAGGTTTATTTGCATTACACTTATTAACTTGTGCAGTTATTCAGTGTCTGGTAAATTAATGTTCAAGAAAAAATATTAATTTTTATTAAAATGTTCTATTATTTTATGTTAACGATAACTCATTTATTTCAGCCCTTTGTATTCAGCATGTCTCTATTGAAATAAATCTATGTTTCTTAGAGATTTTTACAATTGCATTGTCCTGTAATGTAAGGATTCAATACTGTCCCCAACAGGCAACATAACTTTTCAGTTAATTTTTCTTAAATCAACTTGAAATGAGATTGCCAGGTCAATATAGTGAAACACTGAAACAGCAGTCTTGCTGTTCAAACAATTATAGTTGGGTGTATAAAACTTGCATTTTTTTTTCTTTTAAAAGCTTGCATTTTTAAGTTCAGGTTTTTTACCACTAGAAGGAAGTCTGTAGATATCCTTAGATTTTTACAGAAAGTAAGCTTCATTAATTACATGAGCTCTGTTGGGCTACTTATCAGAATATGATCAGTTTTGCATCAACATTAAATAAACATTGATTGCTATCTAATCTCTATGGATCTAGAGAATTAATGCTCTGATCATAAATAATGCATGTGTGGTAAGAACAACTCTGATGTTAATAAGAATTATTGCTGTGACTATTTCTGGCATTAAAACTTCTTCAGCCTTCTAAAATCTGTTCCGAAGACCTTGGCATTTTAAGAGGATAGCAAAGAAAACACACATTTCATTGTAGTGATACCTTTTGATACGTTTAGTGGTTGTGGTTATTTGTCAGGGTTGTTTGTTTGTTTGTATTTGCTCCACCACTAAACCAAAACAAACACAAAACCTGGAAATCAGGTCAGTTCCCAAAGCAGTGGAAGTAGAGTTGTTAGCATCTTGGAATATAATATTTAAATTCAAAATAATACTGACAAGGTGAATTGTTGGCAGAATAAGTAACATTATGTTTGTTGAGAATAAGAGTATATTTTGGGTGAATAAACATATCTAGGTGCTGCCTGGAGATCCTGAAAAAGTCACAAGACCCTTTTGAGCCTTAAGTTTCCCTGTGTGTGAAATGGGTGATTAGACAGATCATTTTTTTAAGAGAGTGGAGAGAAGTCTCTTCCCTCATTATTATTTTTAATCCTCACCCGAGGCTGTTTTTATTGATTTTAGATAGAGAAAGGGAGAGAGAGAGAGAGAGAGAGAGAGAGAGAGAGAGAGAGAGAGAGAGCAATATTGATATTGGCTGCCTCTTGTACCTGCCCTGACTGGAGATGGAACCCACAACCTTTTTGGAGTACAGGACAATGCTCCAACCAACTGAACCACCCAGCCAGGCCTATATGGATCATCTTTAATCTACCTTTCCAGTAGGAAGCATTATTTCTCTGAAACAAAACCAGGAAAGGATTCATCATTTACCAATACAAAATTGCTAGGGTTCCTGATGGCACATGAAATGACCACATCACATAAAAAAAGACCAATTGTGTGTTGAGACTGGAAGCCCTGGCCTGGCAGTGGGTGAGATGCCCACTCTTGTCCCTCTGCCTCACTCACTGCCCTTCAACTCAGTGGATGCAGGAGGGTATGTGTGGGTGTCTTGAAGCATTGCTGTACACCTCTAGAATTCACGTTCTTGCCATTGGGTACTCAAGTGCACTCATGAAGAGTGCAACTGTTTTCATATGATGCAGGAACCTCAGACTTTGGACCTTTCCATACTGTGCTGGTTCATACCACTGATAATTTTTGCACATGTTTCTGAAGATGCTTCTCTGTATAATGACATTTCTCATTAGAAGTATTTCTTTAACCATAATCTTTGGGATCATTTGTTAATTTACCTCAGCCCTATTCTGTTCCTTGGGGACATTGGGATCTTTTCAATTGGGATCCAGTCAGTTACTTTTGGCCCTCACTATTTAATACCATATATGTGCCCTGAAACATTCTCTCCTTCTAATTCTGTACATATCTCCTAATGTAAAATCTCTAAGAGCAAATATACTGTCCAGGACACTTTACATTGTTTACCTGATTTAATTACTATGAGCACCAGACTCTTGATGTTAATGGGAAAGTTCATTGGGATCTTTAAAAGTTAGTCTGGTTTGGGCTGCAAGAAAAAGAAAATCCTCAATTCAATTCACTTAAACAAAAGAAGAAAATGCATCACATATAAAAAGAAGTCTGGATCAAGAACCCAAGTGAGGGTAAAGTAAGGACTGAGATTCATACTGCTTGACATCCTGGCTTATTCTCAGGGTTGCAGAATGGCTGCAGCAGTTCCAGTCATCACACCTAGCTGTGATAATATCAGCAGAAGGAGATTTTCTGCATGTCTCTTTTTGCTAGCAAAGATATCTTTTCCATACTGCTATGTCCCCAGCCCCCAAACCTGCCAGATTTGTATCAATGTTCATGCTTTCACTAATTATTTCACTGATAAATAAAACTATCATGATTTTTATTGTACTTTATTTTATTTTACCATTTTATTTATATAGGCATAACAAGAGGTGTTAAATAATATATAAATACCTTCTTTTTATATGTAACAAAACTAGAGCCACATGATATTAAAGCTTTAGAATTAACTTCTGTCTGGAGGTTTTGTACAAATTATTCTTATAAGTGAGAGGAATTTTATCATGGTTATTAGTATTAATCTAAGATTTCCATATTTGTTAATATTCCTGGTCTGCCAGGAAGTAAAATTCTTTACTATCTGTGAGATTGAAATGTTATATCATGGAGCAGATGAGTTTTCTTAGGAAGACTTTGTCAATGTAATTCCCACATATAAAATGTAGTCTTTGTTCTTTCATAGAGGGTTAATCATATCCAATTAAATGGCATTTTTGAAATAGGTAACATTCAATTATATTCTGGTAAGTAAAGGACAAGGCTGTAAATGGCAATTCCTTCCAGAGGTAGATAAGCTATTTTTGGAATAAAAAAAAAATTGATTCCAAGATGGCTGCAGATTAAGTGGAAGCTACACTGACATTCTCCCAGGACCAAATTGGAGTTACAACTAAAATATAGAAAAATCCTCCTGAATAACCAACTGAAGACTAGCTGGAGAGAACCCTTACAACAAAGGATATAAAGAAGAGACCACATTGAGACTGGTAGGAGGTGTGTGAGGGCTGGATGGGCTCCTATAGATAGCAGCTGATGTTCTGGAGGGCTATCTCAACTGTAAGGGGTTCCCCCTGAGAAGTTCGAGGTAAAAACTCCAAGCAAGGCTACCTAGAGCAGAGCACCAGAATTGAGAAAGGTGCCCACATAACATATGGCTGTGAAAAGCAGCAGGTTTCTGTCTGCCAGGGAGAGATGGCTGGAAAGGTAGGCATCCTCTTAAAGGGCCAAGATGCACAATTTCGTGTGCAGTCACTTACCTTGCACTCTGGCAAAGGAAGGACAGAGTGGACTAGAGCTGTGTGAAAAGAATCTGGGGTTGGTGGCTCTGGGGAGAGAGCTAGAATAGATAGCAACTTGGATCACTGTGCTGAGTCCTTACCCCATATTGCACAGAAAATTTTCTCAGGCAGACTTTTGCCATCCAGGCAGATTTAGCATATAGTGGGTGGGGGAGGGGGAGAGAAGAAATTGCTCCACCCATTGGAAGGCCCCACCCTGTAGAGTTTACCCATTGCTGAACTCCACAGCCTGAGGCTCATTAAGTGACTGAGACTAGCAATTAGCCTGCAGGGAGAGGCAAATCTCTGAGCACTTTGAGTCTTTGCCTGACCTGCTTCTGGACCTGGGTCTAGAAAAAAAGCAGACTTTTGTGTGCAACTTGGTCCTTTCCATATGCATCCAGCCACATCAGAGGGAGGCACAAGCTGTGAGTTGCTGATAGATCCAAACAGAGTACTCATGGCCAGTCAGAAATAGCGTCTGACATTGGCTCACACCAGAGACCCTCTGAAGAGGCCCAAAATCAATAAATCCCAGTGGTCAGCCTCAGACAACACCAGAGAAGGATCCAATAAGCTTCACAAACAATATATCCACAGGTAGATATTGGTGGGCTCTAAACACTCCAGAGAAGAATTCCGCTTCCTGTGATAAGCAACTACACAGCATGCTGCCTG
The DNA here is from genome assembly GCF_027574615.1 of Eptesicus fuscus. Lineage (NCBI taxonomy): Eukaryota > Metazoa > Chordata > Mammalia > Chiroptera > Vespertilionidae > Eptesicus > Eptesicus fuscus. Next base: position 7,162,776 of record NC_072480.1, on the reverse strand, counting down.
CACACTGTGTTGGAGGTTGAACCTCACTGTCAGCCAGCCTGAGGGTTAAGCCCATGCACGAATAAGCCAATAGCAATCAAGACTCAATTATAATAGGAGGGCCCACATAATGTGCAACAGGGACAATATTAGAGCACCCAGGTTTGGTGATCAGGGATACTGCAACACTGGTCCCATAAGTGACCTACTATGGCCACCTTACCAAGACTGAAAGTCATAGCAGATCTACCTAATACATAGAAACACACCCAAACAAGCAGCCAAAATGGGGAAACAAAGAACCCCCAAATAAAAGAACAAGATAATTCTCCAGAACAAGAGCTGAATGAAATGGGGATAAGTAGTTTATCAGATACTGACTTTAGAGTAATAATCATAAAGATGCTCAACAACATGAAAAAAGATATAGAAATTATGAAAAACAACCAGTCAGAAATGAAGAATGACATAGCAGAAATAAAGAATACACTAGAAGAAATAAATAGCAGATTAGAGGAAGCAAAAGACTGGAACTTTGAATAGGACACAGGGTAGAAAAATATCACTCAATCAGAGAGCAAAAGGAGAAAACAATTTAAAAAACAGGAAGACAGTTTATGGGACTGAAAGGCAACATGAAATATAACAATATCTGCATCATAGGAGTACCAGAAGGAGAAGAAAGTGAACAAGGGATAGAGAAACTGTTTGAAGGAATAATGGCAGAAAACTTCCCTAACATGGTGAAGGAAAAAGTGACACAAGTTCAGGAAGCATAGAGAGTCCCAGTGAAGAAGAACCCAAAGAGGTCCATACCCAGGCACACCATAATTAAAATGTCAAAAATTAAACACAAAGAAAGAAGCTTAAAGGCAGCAGGAGAAAGAAATTTGTTACCTACAAAGGAGGTCCCATAAGGCTGTCAGCTGATTTCTCAACAAAAACTCTACTGACCAGAAGGGAATGGCATGAAGTATTCGTGGTATTGGAAAGCAAGGATCTGAAACCAAGATTATTCTATCTAGCAAGGCTATCATTCAAAATAGATGGTGAAATAAAGAGCTTCCCAGACAAAATAAGGCTAAAGGACTTTACTACAACCAAACTAGTGATTCAAGAAATGTTAAAGGGACTGCTATGATAATAAGAAGACATATGTAGAGAGAGTGACATAGGCATAAAGAATAAAAATGACAATAAGTTCCTATCAATAATAACCTTAAATATATATAGATTTAGTGCTCCAATCAAAAGACAGAAGGTAGCTGACTGGATAAGAAAACATGACCAATATGCTGTCTAAAAGAGACCCACCTCAGAACAAAAGACTCACACAGGACTTAGCATCGGAAAACCAAGATGGCGGCATAGGTTAAGCACCTAACCTGCAGCCTGGCACAACAATTTCAAGAATACAACTAAAGGTCAAAATGGACATCATCCAGAACCACAGGAAAGCTGGCTGACTGAAATGCCCACAACTAGAAGGAAAAAGAAAACCACAAGGAGTATCAGAGGAACTGTAAAAGCCTGAGGTATGGAGACACGGGCGGAGACACGAGCACGCACGCGTGCGGGGAGGATGGAGCCGGAGAGGACGGGGCGGCTGACTGCCTGGCCGGCGTTCTCTAGTGGGAAGGAGATAAAAGCTCCAGATTGCGCTGAACCCCAGCTCTGACTGCACTGAACCCCAGTTCTGGGCGAGACCCTGGGAAGCCAGGCTCATGCTGGGGGAATCTGGGCTGTGGGGCAGAGGCACAGAGGAGCGGCGAAAGGCAGAGCTCCGGAGGCGTGCACGGGAATGCACGCAGAGGATGGTCTGTTGACTGTGCCGCTGGATTACCCTGGTGGGAAGGAGACAAAGGCGCCAGACTGCGCTGAGCCCCAGTTCTGACTGCACTGAGACCCAGTTCCGGGCAAGAATCTGGGAATCCAGATTCATTGGGGGAGAGATTAGACTGTTTGGCAGTGGGCGAAACTCCAGGGCGCCTTTCTCTCAGAGGTGTTTGCAGGTAGTACAGAGGGACACTGAGACACAGGAACCTCATAGGGCAGGGCTGACGGGAAGCCAAGGCTGTAGGCTCCACCCTGAAACTCCGCCCCATCCAAGCTGAGCACAGAGGCTTTTACAATTTTGCAAGTCTAGTTGAATAAGGCTGTCTCCTGGCGTAGACACAGCTGATCCTCACAGCCAATTGGACTGGAGGTCAAATCCTCCCAGTGTACCAACAGCAATCAAGGCTTAACAACACCAAGACTTTGCACTCAGCCCACAAAGGGGGGTACCAAGAGCGACCACCTAGGGAGATTTGGGAAGCTGAGCTACCGGCCCCTATAGGTCACTGACCACACAAAGCCACTCCATCAACATAGGGAGGCAGCCAAAAGGTGGAGACACCAAAGCAGGTCACGAATAGAAGGGATGAAGGACAGTAAACTAATGGACGACACAGTGTTCAGAACCACATTTATAAGGTTACTTAAGAATCTTCTGGAGGACCGAGATGGCGGCATAGGGCAGACGCCTGATTGTTGCCTATCACAACAATTTTGAGACTGCAACTGGAGGGCAGAGCAGACACCATCTGGAACAATGGCCGGAGGAGTTGCTGGGAGGGGGTTGATCGATGGGAGTTGGGATCGGGAAGACAGGACCCCGCTAGGTCCCGGATCTGGGTGCGCTTGCCTGGCGACTGGTCGCCGCTGCAGACCCGAGTGCCACCGCAGCGACCTTGGACTGGCCTGCCGCCATGCACTGGGCGCACCGGAGCTTTGCCGAGCCTGCCGCCCGGCGAGTTCCATGGCGGCCGCCCTGGAGCTTTGAGAGGATGGCTGAAGGAATTGCTGAGAGGGAATTGACCGACAGGAATTGGGATCGAGAAGACGAGGCCCTGCTGGGTCCCGGGTCCGGGTGAGGCCGTGCGTCCCTGGGTCCGGGGGAGGCCACGCGCCCCTGGGTCTGGGTGAGGCTGGGTCCTGGGTTCAGGCAAGGCTGCGTGCCCCGGGGTCTGGGTGAGGCCGTGCGCCCCTGGGTCCGGGTGTAGCTGGGTCCCGGGTCCGGGTGAGGCTGCGCCCCCAGGTCCGGGTGATGCCGCGCACCCCCGGGTCTGGGCGAGGCCACGCGCCCCTGGGTCCGGGTGAAGCTGGATCCTGGGTCCAGGTGAGGCCGTGCGCCCCTGGATCTGGGTGAGGCTGGGTCCCGGGTCCAGATGAGGCCGCGCCCCTGGGTCTGGGAGAGGCCACGCACCCCTGGGTCCAGGTGAGGCCGCCCGCCCCCGGGTCTGGGCGAGGCCGCACACCCCTGGGTCCGGGTGAAGCTGGATCCCAGATCCGGGTGAGGCCGTGCGCCCCTGGATCCAGGAGAGGCTGGGTCCCTGGTCCGGGTGAGGACGTGCCCCTGGATCCGGGAGAGGCCATGCGCCCCTGGGTCCGGGTGAGGCCACGTGCTCCGGGGCCCGGGTGATGCTGGGTCCCAGGTCCGGGTGAGGCCCCGTGCCCCTGAGTCCGGGTGAAGCCACGCCCCTGGGTCCGGGCAAGACCAAACCAGAGGGAGTCGGACCTGCATTAACATCATTGGTCCACCACCCAGAGCTGAAAAGTCAGTGCCGACATGTACACATAAGGAACTGTTGGACATTGAAATTGGGTCTCAAAAGAACTGTTGGTCCAGAAAGAAACTTACTAAAGACTGATTCATTTGCCTGTCAGCATAACTATTATTGCTCGTCTCACATTCGGTTCTTATATTTCTAGTAACACATGATCTCAACTCATCTAGGGGAAATGATGAACAACATAGACTGATGAACAAGAACAGACCCAGAAACAAGGAGGCATCGATCTGACTGTCGGGCCTCAGAGGGAGGGTAGGGGAAGGTGGGGGTAGGGGGGAGAGATCAACCAAAGGACTTGTGTGCATGCATACAAGCCTAACCAATGGTTAAGGACAACAGGGGGGTGGGGTGGGGGATGGGAATGGGGGGATGAGGATAAATATGTGACACCTTAATCAATAAAGAAAAAAAAATACACAGGATAAAAGTGAAGGGATGGAGAAAAAATGTTCTACGCAAATGGAAATTAAAAAAAAGCAGGGATAGCAATACTTATATCTGACAAAATAGACTTGAAAATAAAGGCCATAACAAGAGACATAGAAGGTCATTACATAATACCTAAGGGATTGATACTAGAGGATAAAACCCTGGAAAACATATATGCACCCTATATAGTAGTACATCCTATATAATAAAAGGGTAATATGCAAATTGATCCTAACGGCAGAATGACCAGAATGACCGCTTGACCAGTTGCTATGAGGTGCACTGACCACCTCTTGGTCCCTTTCCCCGGCTGGCAGGCTCTGATCACCTGAGGGTGAACAGGGAACTGGGGTGGGTGATGGCGGGGGGCAGGGTCAGCTGCGGGCAGCTGGGGAAAATGGTCCTGATCGTTGGCCAGACCTAGGGACTGTATGTGTGCATGAATTTCTTGCATCGGGCCTCTAGAAAATATACAAAGAAAAACACTTGGAGGTTTTTTAAGGGAGAAATTGACAGAAATGCAGTCATATCAGGGATTTCAACACTTCACTGACTTCACTGGATAGATCTTCCAGACAAAAACTCAACAAGGAAACATTGATCCTAAGTGACACACTAGATCAGATGTATTTAATTGATATTTACAAACATTTCACCACAAAGCTGAAGAATGTACATTCTTCTCAAGTGCACATAGGTCATTCTCAATGATAAACCACATGCTAGGACAAAAACTAAGTCTCCACAAGTTCAGAAGATTGGAATAATATCAAGCATCTTCTCAGATTACATTGGCATGATACTAGAAATCAGCTACAATAAACACACTCAAAAACATTCAAACAGCAGAACAGCAGTTTGGGTCCCCACCATAGACATCATCCCTATTCCTCAGTGAGGCAAAAGACAGCGGGACCCCATGAGCCTGCAGTTGACACCTGCAGGACCAGGTCTGTGGGGGAAAGAAGTACAGCTCAGGACAGGGTCAACCAAGGTGTAACTCAAGGCAGACCCAGCCTGTGGTCTAAGGAGTCCCCAACCATTGGACAGCAGGCATGATGACATTGGGGTTGAACCTCACTGGCAGCAAGTCGGAGGGTAGATCCCTTGCACAAATGGGACATCAACAATCAAGTCCAAATTACAGCAGGAGAGCCCAAACAACGCACACAAGAGGCATTCCTAGAGCATCCAGCTCAGGTGAACAAAGAGACTACACCACTGGACCCATAAAGACACTTTATACATAAGGCCATCCCACAAAGACTGGGAGGCATAGCAGTTCTATCTAATTTATAGAAGCAAACACAAAGAGACAGCTAAAATGGGGAAACAAAGATACAACTCCCAAATGAGAGCAAAGAAGGAATCTCTAGAAGAAGAACTAAATGAGATGGAGGCAAGCAACCTATCAGATATAGAGTTCAAAGCAATGGTTATAAAGATGCTTCAGGAACTTAGTGCAAATTACAACAGCATAAAAAGGAAAATAGAGGCTATGAACAACATCTAGACATAAATGAAGAATGATATATCTGACATGAAAAACACAATGGAAGGCATTAAAAGTAGATTGGATGAAGAAAGGACCAAGTCAGCTACTTGGAAGACAAGGTTCAAATAAATACCCAATTACAGCAGCAAATAGAAACAAGAATTAAAAAGCAGGAAGATAACTTAAGGGAGCTCTGGGACAACATGAAACATAACAACATCAGAATTATGGGAATACCAGAAGGGGCAGAGGATGAGGAAGGAACAGAGAACCTGTTTAAAGAAATAATGACAGAAAACTTCCCCAACCCGGTGAAACAAAATGTCATAAAAGTTCAGGAGGCACAGAGAGGCCCAACCAAGATAAACCCAAAGAGACCCATACCTAGACACATCATAATTAAAATGGCAAATGCTAAAGACAAACAAAGAATCTTAAAGATAGCAAGAGAGAGAACAAATTATATACAAAGGAGTTCCCATTAGAATCTCAACTGACTTCTCAAGAAACACACTTCAGGCCAGAATGGAGTGGCATGAAGTACTTCAAGTAATGAAAAGAAAGGGCCTAAACCCAAGACTTTTATCCAGTGAGGCTATCATTTAAATTGACATTGGGGTTTTTCCAGACCCCCCCCCCAAAAAAAAAGGTTAAAGGAGTTAAAGGAGTACATTGCCACCAAACCAGCAATGCAAGAAATGTTAAAGGTACTGCTCTAAGAAGAAGAAAGGGAGAGAGAGGATCATAACCATAAAGAAAATAAAAATGGTGGATGATAAAGAAATTATGCATCATAAACAAGGAACCTTTGATGTTTTAAAATTTATATTTATCTGATTGCGATTGAGTTTGGTGACCTTTCTTTGTATTTAATGGCCACTTAGGTTTACCCTATTCTGTATTGCCTATTTGTCTTCATGGCTTTAGGTATATTCTGAATCCAGGACTTATTCACATTTTTCTTCCTAATCTTTTTATTGTACAGGCCAGATTTGTATTCTTACCACTTGATTGTTTATATGTGAAGCATGCCTTGCTATTGCCTTATTTTTGTTGATTTTATTCATGACAAGAAGTGTCAGTATGAGAATACCAGTATATCTTTTATGCAACCAACTTAATAAAGAAGTTAAAGAAAGAGCGCACTGATTGTTATATTATAAAGAATATAACAACATTATATTGTTATATTATCTCTTCATCTTAAAGGCGTGAGCAATGCAAAATAAAAAAATGGCAATAAATAAATACCTATTAATAATAACCTTAAATGTAAATGGATTAAATGTTCTAATAAAAAAAACAGAGGGTGATTGAATGAATAAGAAAACATGACCCATATATATATATGCTATCTGCAAGAGACCCACCTCAGAACAAAAGATATACACAGACTGAGAGTGAAGGGATGGAAAAATATATTCCATGCAAAGCAAAGGAAAAAAAGCTGGAGTAGCAATACTCATATGAGACAAATAGACTTAAAAAAAAAAAGGCCATAACAAGAGACAAAGACGGCCACTTCATAATATTAAAGGGAATGATTCAACAAGAAAATATAACCCCTGTAAACATATATGCACCCAACATAGAAGCATCCAAATACATTAAAAAACTCTTGATGAAATTTAAGGGAAAGATTGATAGTAATACAGTCATAGTGGGGGACTTTAACACCCCACTTACATTACTGTGTAGATCTTCCAGACGAAAAAGTAACAAGGCTTTAAAGGACACACTAGATCAGATGGATCTAACTGATATTTACAGAACATTTCACCCCAAAGCAACAGAATATACAATCTTCTCAAGTGCACATGGAACATTCTCAAAGACAGACCACATGCTAGGGCACAAAACAAGGCTATACAAATTCAAGAACATTGATATAATACTGATCATCTTCTCAAATCAAAATGACATGAAATTAGAAATCAACTCCAATAACAAACCTCAAAAACATTCTAATACATGAAGGCAAAATGTTATTAAATAATGAATGGGTTACCAATGAGATCAAGCAAAATATTAAAAACTTCATGAAAACAAATGAAACTGAACACACAACCACCAAAAACCTATGGGACACAGCAAATGCAGTCCTGAGAGTGAAGTTCATAGCACTAAAGGCCTACCTCAAGAAACAAAAAAAGGACTAATAAAATATCTAACCCTACAACTAAATGAACTAGAAAAAGAATAGCAAGAAAAGCCCAGAGGAGGTAGAAAAAAATAAATAATAAAGATCAGAGCAAAAATAAATGAAATAGAAACTAAAAAGAAAACAATACAAAAGATCAATAAATCCAAGAGCTGGTTCTTTGAAATGATAAACAAGATTTATGAACCCCTATCCAGACTCACAAAGAGAGAATAAGAGAGGAACAAAATAAATAAAATCAGAAATAAAAGAGGCGATATAACAACTGACACCACAGAAATACAAAGGATTGTAAGCACATACTGTGAACAACCAAATGCCAACAAACTGGACAATCTGGGCATAATGGACAAATTCCTAGAAACATACAATCTTCCAAAACTCAATCAGGAAGAAACAGAAAGCCTGAATAGGCCAATAACAACTGATGAAATTGAAGCAATAATTTAAAAACTTCCAGCAAACGAAAGTCCTGGACTGGATGGATTTACAGGTGAATTTTACCAAATATTCAAAAAGAACTAACACCTACCCTCCTCAAACTATTCTCAATAATTCAAGAGAAAGGAACATTTTCAAGCCCTTCTTAACAAGTCAGCATTATCCTAATTCCAAAACCAGATAAAGACACTACAATGAAAGAAAATTAAAGGCCAATATCCCTGATACATACAGATGCTAAAATCCTTAACAAAATATTATCAAATCAGATCCAGCAATATATTAAAAAAATCATACACCATGATCAAGTGGGATTTAGTCCAGGGATGCAAGGCTGGTACAATATTCACAAATCAATAATTGTGATTCATCACATAAACAAATTGAAAGATCAAAACCACATGATCATATCAATAGATGCAGAAAAAGCAATCAACAAAATCCAGCACCCTTTTTTGATAATAACTCTCAGTAAAGTGGGAATAGAGGGATCATGCCTCAACATAATAAAGGCCATATACGACAAACCTACAGCCAACATACTACTCAATGGGCAAAAACTAAAAGCGTTTCCCTTAGGAATAGGAACAAGACAAGGATATCTGCTTTCACCACTCTTATTCAACATAGTACTGGAAGTCCAAGCCACAGCAATCAGACAAGAAGAAGAGATAAAAGGCATGCATCCAAATTGGAAAGGAGGAAGTAAAACTTACATTATTTGCTGATGACATGATATTGTACATATAAAGCCCTAAAGACTCCACAAGGAAACTATTAGACTTATAAATGAATTCAGCAAGGTAGCAGGATACAAAATCAAAATCCACAAATCAATGGCATTTTTATACACCAATATTGAACTCACAAAGAGAAATTAAAAAGCAATCCCATTTACCATTTCAACAACAACAAAAAAAGATACCTAGGAAGAAACTTAACCAAGGAGGTAAAAGACCTGTACTTGGAAAACTATAGGGCATTGAAAAAAGAAATAGAGGAAGATACAAACTAATGGAAGCATATACCATATTCATGGATTGGAAGAATTAACATCATTAAAAATGTCTATACTACCTAAAACAATCTACAGATTCAACGCAATCCCTATAAAAATACCAATGGCAACCGAAACCGGTTTGGCTCAGTGGATAGAGCGTCGGCCTGTGGACTCAAGGGTTCCAGGTTCGATTCCAGGTCAAGGGCATGTACCTTGGTTGCGGGCACATCCCCAGTAGGAGGTGTGCAAGAGGCAGCTGATCGATGTTTCTTTCTCATCGATGTTTCTAACTCTCTATCCCTCTCTCTTCCTCTCTGTAAAAAATCAATAAAATATATTTAAAAATTAAAAAAAAAATACCAATGGCATACTTCACAGAGCTAGAACAAATACTCCAAAAATTTATATGAAACCATAAAAGACCCCAAATAGCTGCAGCAATCTTGAGAAAGCAGAACAAAGTAGGAGGGATCACAATACCTGATATCAAACTATACTACAAAGCCATCGTATATAATAAAGAGGCAATATGCAAATTGACCATCACTCCAAAACACAAGATGGCCTCCCCCATATGGTCAAAGATGGCCACCCCCATGTGGACACAAGACGGCCGCCACAAGATGGCAGGCAGGGGAGGGAAGCTGTGGGCAATCAGGCCAGCAGGGGAGGGCAGTTGGGAGGGACCAGGCCTGCAAGGGAAGGCAGTTGGAGGCAATCAGGCCTGCAGGGGAGGGCAGTTGTGGACGACCAGGCCTGCAGGGGAGGGAAGTTGTGGGGACCAGGCCTGCAGGGGAGGGTAGTTGGGGGGACCAGGTCTGCAGGGGAGGGCAGTTGGGGGTGACCAGGCTAGCAGAGGAGAGCAGTTAGGGGCAATCAGGCCTGCAGGGGAGCAGTTAGGCATCAATCAGGCTGGCAGGGGAGTGGTTGGGGGTGATCAGGCTGGCAGGTAGAAGTGGTTAGGGGCAATCTGGCAGGCAGGCAGGCGAGCGGTTGGAAGCCAGCAGTCCTGGATTGTGAGAGGTATCCCAGATTGGAGAGGGTACAGGCTGGGCTGAGGGACACACACACCCCCTGTGCACGAATTTCATGCACCAGGCCTCTAGTTGTAAATAAAACAGCCTCATATTGGCACAAGAACAGATATATAGATCAATGGATCAGAGACCCTCAGAAATGGACCCAAGCCATTATGCTCAATTAATATTTGACAAAGGAGACAAGTATAAAATGGAGTAAAGACAGTTTCCTCAATAAATGGTGTTGTGAAAACTGGATTAACACATGCAAAAAAAGTTGAAACTAGACCCCAAACTTACTCCATATACAAGAACTAGAGGCCCGTTGCATGAAGATTCATGCAAGAATAGGCCTTCCTTCCCCTGGCTTTGCTCCCGGCTATCCGGGAGCCGCCAAGTCCCCTCTCCCAGGCTGCCTGAGAGCTGCCAAGTCCTCTCTCCCAGTCAGAGCATTGCTCCTGTAGGTCCCTTTGCCCCCTGCCTCCCCTCATAGCAGGCATACCTCCCCGCCTGGCCACTCCCCACCTGCATATGCAAATTAACCCACCATCTTTGTCAGGTTAATTTGCATACTCCTAATTGACTGTGGGTGTAGCGGAGGTACAGTCAATTTAAATGTTTGTCTATTATTAGGTAAGATAAAGTCAAAATGTATAAAAGATCCTGGCTGGCTCTCAGTGGTTTAACATCAACCTATGAACCAGAAGGTCATGGTTTGAATCCTGGTTAGGGCATATGCTCGGGTTGCAGGCTTCATTCCCCAATGTAGGGCATACAGGAAGCAGGTGATCAATGATTCTCTCTCATCATTGAGGTTTATATCTCTCCTTCTACCTTCTGCTCTGAAGTCAATAAAAATATTTTAAAAAATGTATAAAAGACATAAATGTAAGTTGTGAAACCATAAAAATCCAAGAAGAAAATGTAGGCAGCAAAATCTGAGATATCTCTTGTAGCAATATGTTGCAGATACATCTCTGAGGGCAAGAGAAACAAAGGAAAAAATAAAGAAATGGGACTACATCAAAATAAAAAAGCTTCTGCACAGCAAAAGAAACCATCAACAAAGTCAAAAGGGAGCCCACTGTATGGGAAAACATATTTGCCAAAATATCTGATAAGGGGTTAATTTCTAAACTATATAAAGAACTCACATGCCGAAACTGGTTTGGTTCAGTGGATAGAGTGACGGCCTGCGGACTGAAAGGTCCCAGGTTCGATTCCAGTCAAGGGCATGTACCTTGGTTGCAGGCACATCCCCGGTAGGGGGTGTGCAGGAGGCAGCTGGCCAATGTTTCTCTCTCATCGATGTTTCTAGCTTTCTATTCCTCTCCCTTCCTCTCTGTAAAACATCAATAAAATAAAAAAAAAGAACTCACATAACTTAACTAAAGGAAGAGAAGCAATTCAATTAAAAAATGGACAAAGGACCTAAATAGACACTTCTCCAAAGAGGACATAAAGATGTCTAAGAGCACATGAAAAAATGTTCAACAGCCTGGCTAGCATGGCTCAGTGGTTGAGCATCCATCTGTGAACCAGGAAGTCAAAGTTTGATTCCCAGTCAGAGCACATGCCTGAGTTATGGGCTTGATCCCCAGAGTGGGGCATGAAGGAGGCAGTGGATCAATGATTCTCTCTCATCATTGATGTTTCTCTCTCTCCCTCTCTCTCTTCCTTCTCTCTGAAATCAATAAAAATATTTTTAAAAAATGCTCAACATCACTAATCATCAGAAAGCTGCAAAGTAAATGACAATGAGGTATCACCTCACACCTATCGGATTGGCTACCATCAACAAATCAATAAATGACAAGTGCGGGTGAGGATGTGGGGAATAGGGGAAACAGTACACTGTTGGAATGCAGATTGGTGCAGACACTATGAAAAACAGTATGAATTTTCCTCAAAAAATTAAAATCAGAACTGCCATTTGACCCAATGATCCCACTTCTAGGATTACATCCTAAGAAGCTTGAAATACCAATCAGAAAAAAGTATGTTCACCCCTATGTCCATAGTGGTGCTATTTACAATAGCTAAGATCTGGAAACAGTCCATGTGCCCATCAATAGATGAGTGTATAAAAAAGCTGTGATACATTTACACCATGTAATGCTATGTGGTTGTAAAAAAGAAGGTTCTCTTATCCTTTGAGACAGCATGAGGAACCTGGAGAGTATTATCCTAAGCATAATAAGCCAGTCAGAGAAAGACTAGTATGACATGGTCTTACTTAAATGTTGAATCTAATGAATAAAATAAACTGATGAACAAAATAAATTCAGAGACATGTAAGCATGAAACAGACTGAGGAATCCCAGAGGGAAGCAAGAATGGGGGGTATGCAATGGGCGGGAAGAGATTAACCAAAGAATTTATATGAATATATTCCTAATCCATGGACACAGACAATAGTGCGGTAGGCCTGAGGGTGAAATGATGTGGGGTGGAGGGGGTCAATGAGAAAAAGGGGGACATATGTAATACTTTCAACAATAAAGATAAATTTAAAAAATTTTAAATTATAGAATTCAAAATTTAGTCACAAAAAGTAAGAAATGTAGTATAGGTACTTTCCATATTTAATCTTTGTTTTTTTTTTTAATTTTTTTATTGATTAAGGTATTACATGTGTCTAATCTTTGTTTTCATTGTTTTGTAGATAAGGCCAATCAAAACATGTCACTATAATCTTAAAAATTTTTATTTTTAAATTCTCTTGATGATATATTAGCTTATAATTGATATCTTATAGGACAACATCTCTCATAGGATTTCTTTTCTTTTTTTTCATTTGAATTTTGAAAATTCATTTAGGACCAAAAGCCATGTTCTGAGTGCTTCATTCCTTTGTATGAGTAGGTATAACCTGTTAAATTGTGGGTGAGAAATAGATTAAACATTTTTTCTAAATTACATTTAAATAAAACATAATTAAATCAGTACTCAAAAATCTTTGGGAACACATATCCCCCTTCATTTTAACTTACTTTCAATTACTAAAAATATTGAATTCAATATTCAATTTACTTATTAAATAAAAGCAAAAGTTCTTTACAGTGTGTGTGTGTGGTACCTTCAGTATCCAAAGAAAACATTTTGTTTTATACATCTAGATCCATTCCCAGAAGGATCGTAATGTTAAATTAGCTTACAATGGCTAAAGGGAGAAATGACCTCCCAGATAGCACATTATAATGCCTCTTCTGAGAAGAGAATTACAATAAAATTGTACTTAATTGTAAAAACTTATAAAAGCATGAAATTACATCTTAGGTTGTACATGAATCAATGTCTTCTTTGTACAGCGATTTTCCCATATACTAGTCTATCACTCAGGCTCAGCAACACACCAGCTGCTTTGGTCCTTCCATTGCATACCCCTTTGGACGCCAGTGGTCTCAGCTTTTGCACCACTGAGGATTGAATTGCAATGCTGTATCATCCAGTGAAAGAAAAAAGACAAGATAAGACAGGACAGGGAAGGAAAGGGAAGGGAAGGAAAGGAATACCCAGATAGTTTGGGCTGGTCCAGAAGTGAAGGCTACTTTGATTATCTTTCTTATGGATTCCTACCCCTGTACTCTGTCCCAAATTGGGGGCTCGGCCATTTCCTGTGGACTGACAACCCCATTGGCCTGTGAGTCTTGCCTATTTTGGTCTTTTGGTCCTGGGGAAGCACATTTTTATATTCAGAGGATCAGGGTCAGGCCAGATGGCCCAACTCATGCTGTCAACCATGTTGCTATAAGTTAAACCCAAATGCTATGTCAATTTGTTTGCAAAGGACTCTCAAGTACTGTTAATGCCAAGCAGCATCAAAGCGACGCGTGCTGTGAAGTGGATTAAACAAACATCTCTGAACTCACCAGAAAGCAGCTCTGAGACCTGTGGACTTCTGAACATGGGTGCCTTGATGAAGTGGAAGGGCTGAGGAAAAAAGAACCAATACCTGCCTATATGACAGTTTTTTATTCTTTTGATTTTAAATAAGAGTAGCATATCTTTGACCCACAGTTTAAAAATTACCCTGTCTAGAAAATGACTCTCTAACATATGTATAAGTGGAGAGTAACATATTTACTTTGGAGTGCCCCGTAAGGAGCTCCATCTTCCAAAGCAGGTAGAAAGGTTCTGGAATCAGAAAGAGTAGGTTTCTAATCTCAACTCTGTGATCTTGAGCAAAGTCCAGTTGATTTTTGTTTTTCATGGTAATTGTGTTCTATAAAGTTGCTGTGAACACTGACTTAGCGAATATTGAGTCGTTGCCATAAATCAGAGAAGGTTGCTGCAAGCCCCTTATCTCGGCGTTTTCATCAACTCAACAATGCATTACCTTGTTTGATGTGTGTTTCTGTTTAAAGATCTCTTACTGAATATATATTGTTGAATCATTAACATTGAACCTACAGCCAAGAGACTAATTTATACCTCTGAACAAAGTTTATTTAATATACACATTTCCTCTGTAAAGCACGTTCCAGTCTTCTTGCACTTACGAACACTAGACAGCAACCTCAGCACTGCACTTGGTGGCCATTTTAAACAGTGAAATTATGAACAAACAAAAAGCACAAAAATGTCAGTAGATAGAGCATGAAAAGGACACTTTACAAGAATGTGTCAGGTGACTCAAATTTTTTTGCTGCTCTGCACATGTCCACAAATGACCACATAATGCTGCAAGTTTTAATTTGGGGATACAAGTAAATGTTAGTGAGTAAGTGAATTCCTAAATACAGAAGCCATCAAGAATGAGTATTGACTGTACTTAACTTCCGTGCACTTTAGTTTTCTCATCTATGAATTAGAGATTTTACATTGAGTCCAGAAGTTTGCTGGGAAGATAAAATGAGGAGGTTTTCATAGCATGTGGCTCCTATTCAGGACTTACTGTGCATTGATTTCTCCTTTTGTCTCTTCTTCTTTGTTCTCTCCAGCCTTGTCTTAGGACCATTTTACTCCCAGATGCTTTGGTCCTTCCCATAGCATACTCTTCCAGACTCCAGGGGTCTCCCTTCTAATCCATATTTCCCTCCTCCTTTGAGAAGGGTTAAACTTCAACTTTGCCAAGAACATTTCCTGATAATCTTTCTCCCAGTTGCCACCACATCAGTTTAGATGATAGCTCTTTGTTTGAATCTAGTTTTAGAGTCTTGTCTTCTCATAGCTTGTAAACTTCTGTGGCCAGGGACCATGCCTGCAGTCTTTCCTCTTCCTCACAGCATAAACATCACAGCTGGGGTCTCTGAGGATACTCTATAAGTATGTTTTAAAAAATGAATAAATGCATGGGAGAAAGGAAGGAAGGAAGAAAGGAAGAAAGAAAGGAAGAAGGAGAGATATACAAAAAAGAAAAAGAAAGAAAGAAAGGAAGGAAGGAAGGAAGGAAGAAAGAAAGAAAGAAAGAAAGAAAGAAAGAAAGGAAGAAAGAAAGAAAAGAAAGGGAGGGAGGAAGAAAAGAAAGGGAGGGAGGAAGGAAGAGAAATATACAAAAAAAGAAAGAAAGAAAAGAAATGGAGGAAGGAAGGAAGAAAGATATACAAAAAGAAAGAAAGAAAAGAAAGGGAGGGAGGAAGGAAGAAGGAAGGAAGGAAGGAAGGAAGGAAGGAAGGAAGGAAGGAAGGAAGGAAGGAAGGAAGGAAGGAAGGAAGGAAGGAAAGAAGGAAAGAAGGAAGGAAGGAAGGAAAGAAGGAAGGAAGGAAGGAAGGAAGGAAGGAAGGAAGGAAGGAAGGAAGGAAGGAAAGAAGGAAGGAAAGAAGGAAAGAAGGAAAGAAGGAAGGAAAGAAGGAAAGAAGGAAGGAAGGAAGGAAGGAAGGAAAGAAGGAAGGAAGGAAGGAAAGAAGGAAGGAAAGAAGGAAGGAAGGAAGGAAGGAAGGAAAGAAGGAAGGAAGGAAGGAAGGAAGGAAGGAAGGAAGGAAGGAAGGAAGGAAGGAAGGAAGGAAGATATACAAATCAACCAATCTGGATTTTCCATACAGTGTGTGCTTGCCCATTTGAATGTCTGCTCTTGACTCAATTGAGAGGTCCTCGTGACACTTAGGTACTTGATTTGCAGCTGTGTAGTGTGGTTTGAGGGCCACATTATGTAGTTCTTCACTGGGCCAACTTGTCAGAGTTGATATGGAAAGAAAAGGAAAGAAAAAAGGGAAACTGGCAAGGACAGTAGCAGCCGCACAGATGACTCAAACTTGCCCCCAACAAATGCATAATTCAAGGTATTTTGGATTGACTCTTACAAATATTTTACTCTGACCCTACTCTCCAACTACTTAATTTCCTTTCTCTCTACTTTATGCAGCTATTTGACATGATCCTAGTAATCATTTGTAGCTTTCTGGCTACCTGATCTAGAATTGGTCATTTTCTCCAGAAACCCTCCTGTCTTTTAGAGAGAGAGGGCCATTTCAGGACTACACTAAAGATGGCCATTTTATTTCTAGTCCTTTTAAGTTAACAGGACTAAAGAAAAAAAGGGGTATCCTATCTAATAAAGAGGGAATATGCTAATTGACCATCACTCCATCACAAAGATGGCTGCACCCATAGCTGAGACCAAGTTCCCATAAGGAGCCTTAACGAGCAATCAGCAGGGACCTGAGGCTACGCCCTCCCTCACCCCCATGGGGCTTTACAGGGGACCTCAGGCCACACCCCCACCCAGCAGGGCTTGACAGGGGACCTCAAGGTGCGCTTCCTGTCCTGGTGCTGGGCTAGGGGACCTCAGGCTGCTCCCCCCGCCCCAGTGTTAGGCTGGGGGATCTCAGGACGCACCCCCCACCAGGTGGGGCTTGACAGGGGACCTCAGGCCACGCCCCCCGGCCCAGCATAGGGCCAGGGGACCTGAGGCTGTGCCCCCTGCCTGGATGGGCTTGACAGGGGACCTCAGGCCGTGCCCCCCACCCAATGGGGCTTGACAGGGGACCTCAAGGTAAACCCCCAGTGCTGGGTCAGGGGAACTCAGGCCATGCCCCCGCCCAGTGGGGCTGGACAGGGGACCTGAGGCTGTGCCCCCATGCTGGTGGGGCTTGACGGGGAACCTCAGGCCATGCCCCCCACCCAGCGAGGCTTGACAGGGGATCTCAGGCTGTGTCCCCACACCTGGCGGGACTTGATGGAGTGTTGGAGACTGGGTGTAAGCTGACATGGTCCTTGCACCCGAAGGGGCTAGCAAGACTTAGCCCCCTACCCACACAGTTTTCCCAGACTTGTTTGGATGGTGACTATCAGTAGAATGAGAGCAACCTTTGTAGAATAAGAGCAACTTTTCATGGCTTGCCAAGAAGTCTGTAACTATTTACTGAGATTTGATTTACTGTACTGAGAATTTGTCCTTCTGCTCTGTCTCTCCCTTAGAGATTAAGAGCAACAAAGAGTACATTCCTCTTGACAGACCTCCTATTCAAGTGTTTGTGTATAAAAGGCATTACACAGTTAATAAAGCTGCTGTAGTCTCTCGATAACTTGCAGACCTCCCGACCCCGCTTTCCTGTCTTTCTTTCTTTTCTCAATTCCCACCTCCCTACCTCAGCCCGGTTCAACCGTTAGGCTGGCCCTGACAACAGAGGACCTCAAGGCACGCCCCCCACCCCCCGCCCTGGTCTGGGCTGGGGGAACTCAGGCCATGCCCCCCATCCTGGTGCTGGGCCAGGGGACCTGAGGCTATGCCCCCTGCCCGCAGGGCCGGGTCTGGATCTAGCCCAATGGGCGGCCGGGTCTGGGTCTTACATGATTTTGAGGAGCATGTGGGTGGGCTCACCTCCCATAGTGAGCCCCAGACTCTGACAGGAGGAAGGTTTTCATATACATTTTACTAATTTTCTTTCATCTCTGACACTTATATTATAGAGAAAGGGCAAATAACCATATTAAATTATTTCCTCTAATTAATTCCCTTTTAATGTGCATGAATTTCGTACACTGGGTCACTAGTATATGATAAAATATCTCATGATTCCATATTGATAATTCCATTTAAAATTTGAGATAATAAGGCTTTTACTTAACTTATTCTCTATTATGTCACAATCTCCTTTCTTCTATACCCGTGGTCGGCAAACTGCGGCTCGCGAGCCACGTGTGGCTCTTTGGCCCCTTGAGTGTGGCTCTTCCACAAAATACCACGGCCTGGGCGAGTCTATTTTGAAGAAGTGGCCTTAGAAGAAGTTTAAGTTTAAAAAATTTGGCTCTCAAAAGAAATTTCAATCGTTGTACTGTTGATATTTGGCTCTGTTGACTAATGAGTTTGCCGACCACTGTTCTATACCAAGAATGGTGGTTCTAAGGACACAAGAAATGATAGAGTTAGAATAAACCAGACTACTTATTTTTTAAATCCCATAATCACACAGCACAGCCTCAGAATAACAGTACTATAAAAACAATATGACCACTAAAAACAAAACAAAGCAAAATTTGCATATTCTCCCTCCATTCTTCCCCTATAAAAAATAGTTACATTAACACTGTATTGTCAGAGTATATAGCCACTACATATTATACATATTCTCTCTTTTTAAAAAAATACTATATTATATATTTATTTATTTTAATTGAGGTACAAATTGACATATAACATTATGTTAGTTTCAGGTGTACAACATATTGATTCCATATTTGTATACATTTTGAAATGAGCCGCTCAATAAATCTAGTTAACCTCTATCACCTAACATAGCTACAAAATTTTTTTCTTGTGATAAGAACTTTTAAGATCTGCATTAGCTGTGTTCAAATATAAAACACAGTGTTATCAACTGTAGTCACCATGCTGTGCATTTCATCCCCTACTCTTTCTTTCTGAACTGTCATTTAGTCTTCGTTCTACAGGTTACTATGTATTTATTGCTCATCATTTATCTTATGTCCCTCTGGTCATCTTGGTTATCTTGAGCTCATTCCTAGTTGATTTCTCAGAAAGGGCTCATGGAAACAACAGTGCTGGAATTGTTGCATATTGACAATAGTGTGTCTGTGTCTTTTATACTTGAAAGTCAGTTTTGCTTGTTATAAAACCAATGGCTTACACTTTCTTTCCGCAAGGATCCTAAATATGTCCTTGCATTTTCTTTTGGCATAAATGTTCTTTTTAAAAGTTTGATGATAATCTAACTTTCTTTCCTTTTGAGTTATGTATTCTTTTTTCTAGAAGCCAAACCTTCCTCCTTTCCTAACTCTCTGTATCTTTCCTCTTTCCCTCCAATAATTTTACTAGACTATCTCTTGGTCATTCTAAGGTTGATATTCTCATGTACAAAATGTGCTTTAAATATGTGGCTTCAATTTTCTTTTTTAATTTCATACAAGTTTTCCTGAATTACAGTTTTTAGTATTCATTCTGCTCTCCTGTTTTAGTTTTCTTCTTCAGGGATTCATATTATCTGCATTTTACTTTTTTTCAATTTATTTTTAATTTTTTTATTAAAACATTACATACATTACATTAGTTTCAGGTGTACCATATACTGATTAGAGATTTATATAACTTACAAAGTGATCACCCTGATAAGTCTAGTACCCTTTTGGCACAATACATAGTTATTACAGTATGACTGACAATATTTCCTAAGCTGTATTTTACATCTCTGCGACTATCTTTATAACTGTCAATTCGTACTTCTTAATCTCTTCATCTTTTTCAACCTCCCTCTTAACCTCCCCTCCCATCTGGCAACTATAAACTTGTTTTCTGTATCTATGCGTCTGTTTCTGTTTTGCTTGTTCATTTATTTTGTCTATTAGATCCACATATAAGCAAAATCATATGGTATTTGTCTTTCTCTGTCTGACGTATTTCACTTAGCATAATAGCCTCTATATTCATCCATGTTGTCGCAAATGGTAAGATTTCATTCTTTTTCATGTCTGAGTAATTATCTGCATTTTCAATCTTTAATATTTGTTACTTTCTATCAAATTCTTTTTTTCTTATTTTGCTATTTTTAAATTTTCCTTTCTTAATATTTATATCTCTTAAGGCATTATTTCTTATGTTTATTTATTCTTGTGTTTTTTCCAGTTTAATCTTAAATTCTGAAGTGATTTTTTAAAACTGATTCTTTTCTGCTACCTCATTTCTAAGTTTTTCTAATTCTGATTTATGTTTTCTTTTGTGTTTTATATACCTTTCTTTTTTTAAAAAAAAAATCTTTATTGTTCAGATTATTACAGTTGTTCCTCTTTTTTCTCCCCCATAGCTCCCCTCCACCCGGTTCCCACCCCACCCTCTGCCCTTATCGCCCCCCTCCCCCACTGTCCTTATCCATAGGTATACGATTTTTGTCCAGTCTCTTCCCGCACCCCCGACACCTCTTTCCCCCCTAGAATTGTCAGTCCACTCCCTTTCTATGCCCCTGATTCTATTATATTCACCAGTTTATTCTGTTCATCAGATTTTTTATTCACTTGATTTTTAGATTCACTTATTGATAGATATGTATTTGTTGTTCATAGTTTTTATCTTTACCTTTTTCTTCTTCTTCCTCTTCTTAAAATATACCTTTCAGCATTTCATATAATACTGGTTTGGTGGTGATGAACTCCTTTAGCTTTTTCTTATCTGTGAAGCTCTTTATCCGCCCTTCAATTCTGAATGATAACTTTGCTGGGTAGAGTAATCTTGGTTGTAGGTTCTTGCTATTCATCACTTTGAATATTTCTTGCCTCTCCCGTCTGGCCTGCATAGTTTCTGTTGAAAAATCAGCTGACAATCGTATGGGTACTTCCTTGTAGGTAACTAACTGTTTTTCTCTTGCTGCTTTTAATATTCTCTCTTTGTCTTTTGCCCTTGGCATTTTAATTATGATGTGTCTTGGTGTGGTCCCCTTTGGATTCCTTTTGTTCGGGGTTCTCTGTGCTTCCTGGACTTGTAAGTCTATTTCTTTCACCAGGTGGGGGAAGTTTTCTGTCATTATTTCTTCAAATAGGTTTTCAATATCTTGCTCTCTCTCTCCTTCTGGCACCCCCATAATTTGGATGTTTGTATGCTTGAAGTTGTCCCAGAGGCTCCTTACACTATCTTCTTATTTTTGGATTCTTTTTTCTTTTTGCTTTTCTGGTTGGGTGTTTTATGCTTCTTCATATTTCAAATCTTTGACTTGATTCTTGGGATCCTCTAGTCTGCTGTTGGATTTCTGTATATTATTCTTTATTTCAGTCAGTGTATACTTAATTTCTAGTTGGTTCTTTTCATATTTTCAAGGGTCTCACTAAATTTATCGGTGGTTTCTAGAAGATTCTTGAGTAACCTTATAACCGTGATTTTGAACTCTATATACAGTAGTTTGCTTTCCTCCATTTCTGTCCTTTGTGACCTGTTTCTTTGTCTCTTCATTTTGGCTGCTTCCCTGTGTTGATAGAGTGGCTTTGTGTGGTAGGTGTCCTATAGGGCCCAGTGGCTCAGCCTCCCCTGTTACCTGAGGTGGACACTCTTGATGCACCCCTTTGTGGGCTGTGTGCACAGTCTTGTTATAGTTAACCCTTGATTGTTGTTGGTATCACTAGAAGGAATTGACCTCCAGGCCAATTGGCTGTGAGGATCAGCTGTGTCTACAATGGGAGAACTTCTGTGCTGGAGACACCCTTATGGGACAAGACTTGCTTCAGTGGGGCTTTGGTGCTCACTGAGCCTGCCCCTTGAGTGTGTCCCTATGGATCTGAGTAGTTGTAACCTGGATGGTCCTACTCTGACCACTGGGTACACTGGCTCTTGAATCTCCAAGGAGGTGCTAATTTAGCCTCTGCCTGAGGCCATCCAGCAGCAGCTACAGAGAGATCTGCAAATTCCTCTTCTTTTTTTGGGGTTTGGAGGTGCCCAGATGAGGCCCAGCTGTGAAGCAATGCAAGCTGCTGTGGGGCCTTGGGCCTTCTTTTGGAAGTGTTGGTGCTCTCTGACCCAGCTACAGTTTGTTAGGTTATTTTAGATTTCAAAGGGCCAGGCCATTCATATGCAAAAGCCTCTGCACACAGCTTGGGTGGGGCGGGGTCTCAGGAAATCAACAGGGTGGAGCAAACAGCTATGGCTGATCCTCAGCCCTGCCCTAAGAGGCCCCCGAGTCTCAGTAATCGCTGCAAGCATTTCTGAGAGAAAGCCGCCCTTGAGTTCCACCCATATGAGTCTGGGTCCCCAGAGTCTCACCCTGAACTGGAGTTCAGAGCAGTCGGGAGCTTGTGTCTCCCTCCCAAACTGAAAAAGACAACTATGTACTCAATTGCCAGCCCTTTCCATGTGCGCACGCCTCCGTACCTTTGCACTTTACTTCCGCATCTCATCTGAATCTCAGTGTGCTTTTCTCTTTCCTTCTAGTTGTAGACTTTCCACTCAGCCAGCCTTCCTGTGGTTCTGGATGATGTCTATTTTGTCTTTTAGTTGTAGTTTTGAAGTGGTTGTGTGAGGCAGCAATTCCAGGTGTTTACCTATGCTGCCATCTTGGTTTCTCCTGTATACTTTTCTTAATGCCTCCTCTCATTTTGAAAGAGTAAGTTAGTTTTTATCTGCTCTGTGTGCCTATCTTTCTATTGTGTTTTAATTGTCTGTAGGGATATTATTTTGCTCCTTATTCTCTTTTACCCTTATGAAAAATCTATACAGGATTTGACCTGGAGATTTTTCTTTTGCCAGCCTTTATTTGAAATTAGTTTTCCTAAAATCTTAGAAGGAGATTTCAAGAAATCTCAAAAAATTTTCAAGAAAATTTTCTAACTCAAAGAGTTCCCATTTTTTATTTTGTGTAGTTTTTTAAAATTTGGTGACTTGCTTTTGGTTATTTCCTGGATCTGTTTCATCCCCATTTGTACTTTTCTTTAAGAGCACAAAATGATTCATGAATTTGAGTATCATTGTTATACATGGGCCACCTAATCTCTGTATTATTCCAATTTTAGTGGAACAATACCACAGCAGGCACAACCAAAGACTTTTAAAAGGTTTCAATGCTCTGAGGATAAATTCTTCCCATAGAAGCTAATATTTAAAAAATGGAAATCTGATCATATCACCCCATCCCCTGATAGTTTTCTGATTCCTCGGTGGCTTTCCACTACACTTGGGATAAAATCCAAACTCTTTCCCATGGCCTAAAGAATCCAAGCAACCTGGCACTTGCTTACCTCTTGGATCTCATTTTGTATCCCTCTTCCCTGGCCTCCTAGCTCCAGACTTCTTTCTGTTTTTAGAAGAACCAAATTTATTCTGCCATTCCCATTCTTTGGAACTCTCTTCCCTTACAGTTTCAGCTCTTCGTATGCCTGGTTCTTTCTCATATTTCAAGTATCAGCTAAAATGTAACCTTTTCAGAGGTCATTTAAAATATATACTACACACACACACACACACACACACACACACACACACACACACACACTAGGGGCCCAGTGCACGAATTTGTGCACCTTGAAAGGAACTGTGGGCCGCAAGGCTGCAGTGGGCACAGGGGCAGGTCTCGGACCATCCTCCACACCCCCACCCGGCCCCTTCCACCATGGCCCCCGGTCCCCTGTCTGCTGGCAGCCCCGTTCCCACTGCTGCTGCTCTCATGTGCTGACAACACTGGCCCCACTCACACCCACTGCTGGCATGAAGAGATTGGGACCAGTAGCGGGTGTGAGTGGAGCCATTGCCGGCAGCAGGTGCGAGAGGTGGCTGCTGGCCCCGATCATCCCTTAGGAGCAAAGGGAGGTGGAGAAGCCCTGAGGGGCAATTGGGGCTGGTGCCAGGTGCCGGCAGCAGGTGCAAGTGGGGCCAGTGACGGCAGCAGGTTTGAGTGCCCAGCTGGACCGCAGTGCACGGGAGCAAAGAATTTTCAGTAACCACCAGAGGCTCGTCCTGATGACAGCGACTGGTGCCCTGCCTTGGTCTGGTGCCCCCGCTCACCTGCTCCACCATCCTACTGAGGCCGATGCCTGCCAGGTTTCACGCATGCCCCCTGGTGGTCAGTGCATGTCATAGCGACCGGTTGTTTGATTGTTCGGTTGTTCTGCCGTTCAGTCTATTTGCATATTAGGCTTATATATATAGATTTCCTTATTGTTTACAGTATATAGATGTCCCCAACCGCTCCCCGCCTTTCTCCCTCCACCAAGCCCCTATCCCACACTAGGTCTTCACCACACTATTATCTTGTCCATGACCTATGCATATCTATATATATATATATAAAAGCCTAAGTGACCGAACAACCGAATGACCGTCCACCAGTCACTATGATGCACACTGACCACCAGGAGGCAGACACTCAATGCAGGAGCTGCCCCCTGGTGGTCAGTGCCTTCTCACAGTGGGAGCACCGCTCAGCCAGAAGCCGGGCTTACAGCTCGCAAGTGCAGCTGTGGTGATGCAAGTCTCTCCTGGCTCCACAGCAGTGCTACCAAGAAGTGGCAGCAGCAGGTGCAACAGGACCAGGATGAGTGGGAGCGGTGCCCAGCCCTGGCTCAGGCTTCTCCCCAGCCACCCACCTGCCACTTTGGGTACTGCTACATCCCTTGGGAGATGTTGAACTGCGGTTTCAGCCTGATCCCCACAGGCCTGCAGGGATTGAGCCAAAACCAGCAGTCCGATGTCCATGTAGGGGTCCCGGATTGCGAGACAATGCATGCACTGGGCCTCTAGTCCTATATAATAAAACCCTAATATGCAAATCGACCAAATGGCAGAATGACCAGTCTCTATGACATGCACTGACCACCAGGGCTAGATGCTCAATGCAAGAGCTGCCCCCTGGTGGTCAGTGCACTCCCATAGGGGAATGCCGTTCAGCCAGAAGCTGGACTCACAGCTGGTGAGCACAGCAGCAGTGGCGGGAGCCTCTCCCACCTCCATGGCATTGCTAAGGAGCAGTGAGCCCAGCTGGCAAGGGCAGCAGCGGTGGCGAGAGCCTCTCCTACTTCCACTGCAGATGGGTGGAAAGGAGCCAGGAGTCCCAGACTGCAAGAGGGCTCAGACCAGGCTAAAGGTCCCCCCCCCCCAGTGCATGAATTTCATGCACCAGGCCTCTAGTATGCATATAAGTTCTTTGGTTAATCTCTTCCAATCCAACCCCCAACTGCAATTCCTCTAAGATATGTCAGTCTGTTCCATGTCTCCATGTCATTGGATTTATTTTGTTGGTCAATTTATTTTGTTCACTAGATTCCAAAAATAAGTGAGATCATGAGATATTTGTCTTTTTCTGACTGGCTTATTTTACTTAGCATAATAGTCTGCAGATCCCTCCCTCCTGTCTCAAAGGGTAAAAGATCCTTCTTTTTTACAACTGCGTAGCATTCCAGGGTGTAAAATGCACCACAGCTTTTTTATCCACTCACCTACTAATGGGCACTTGGGCTGTTCCCCAAACTTAGCTATTGTAAATAACAATACTATGAACCTAGGGGTGCATATATTCTTCTTGTCTGATTGCTGTTTTGGGTTTCTTAGGATACATTCCAGAAGTGGGGTCACTGGGTCAAATGTTAGTTCCATTTTTAATTTTTTGAGGAAACTCCATTCTGTTTTCCTTAGTGGCTGCACCAATGTGCATTCCCACAAGCAAACAGTGCACTAGGGTTTCCTTTTCTCCACATCTTTGCCAGCACTTGTAGTTTATTGATTTATTGATGGTAGCACTGACAGCTGTGAGGTGATACTTCATTGTCTTTTTAATTTGAACTTCTCTGATGTTTAGTGGCTTTGAGCACTTTTCCATATGTCTCCTGGCCATCGTTTTTTATATTGTTGAGCATCCTTGCCATCATTATTCTGAACTGTATAGCTGATAAATTTCTTATCTCTATTTTATTTATCTCTTCTTCTAGAGTATTCTCTCATTTTTTCATTTTGGATTTATTTGTTTGTCTCCCCATTTTGGCTCCCTGTTTGGGTCTATGTGTTAAGTAGAACTTGTATGACTCCTAATCTCTAGTGCAGGGCTATGTCAGATGCTGTTTGTGACTGGCCTGAGTACCCTGTTTGGAGCTATCATCAATCCACAACATGTGGCTTACTCTGCTGGAGCTGGGTACCTTAGGAAAAGAACAAGATGTGCACCAAAGTCTGCCCTTCCTAGCCCTGGACCCAGAAAAAGATCAGGCAAAAACTCAAAGCTTCCAGAGATCCACCTCTGCTTACAGCCTGATTGTTATTCAGTCTTGATTAGCCTCAGGCTATGGACCACAGGGTGGAACTAGAGGTTTTCCAACAGAGTGGGGAAATTGATTTGCCCCAGACAAAAGTTGCCTTGATGATAAAAGTGTGCCAGAGAAAGATGTCCTCTGTAGAAGGAGGGAATGACTTAGCACAGGATACTGGGAGTGCTGCCTTCTGAGCTCTAACCCCAGGGCCCTAACCCTGGATTCTGCTCACACAGTTTTAGTTCACTCTGCCCTCCCTCTGCTGGAGCCCAAGATGAGTGGCTGCACATGAAATTTTGTGTGTTGGCCCTTTAAGAGAGTGCCTGCATTTCCAGTCATCTCTCTCTGGAAGACAGCAACCCTGCTGCTTTTCACAACCAGATGGTATTTGAGCACTTTTCTCAGTTCTGATGCTCTGGACTGAGGGGGCCAGCTTGGGGTTTATACCCTAGAGTTCTCAATGGGAACCCCACCCCCCACAGTTGAGATATCCCTCTGGAACTTCAACTGCTGTCTGTGGGTGCCTGGCCAATTCTTTCATACCGATGCACTTCCTACCAGTCTCCATGGGTTCTGTTTTCCATCCTTGGTTACCAGAGTTCTCTCCCACTAATATTCAGTTGATTATTCAGGATGATTTTTCTGTATTTTAGTTGTAATTCCAGTTTGGTCCTGGGAGAGTGTCAGTGTAGCTTCCACTTACTTCACTGCCATTTTGGGATCTTCTCCTTCTCCTTCTCCTTCTCCTTCTCCTTCTCCTTCTCCTTCTCCTTCTCCTTCTCCTTATCCTTATCCTTCTCCTAGTCCCTTTAACATTTCTTTCAATGGTGCTTTGGTGGTAATGTACTCCGTTAGCCTTTTTTTTTTTTTTTTTTTTTGTCTGTGAAGCTCTTTATTTTTCCTTTAAGTTTAAATGATAGCTTTCCTGGATAGAGTATTCTTGGATCAGGCCCTGGCTTTTCATAACTTTGGATATTTCAAACCACTGTATTCTAGCCTGAAGTGTTTCTATTGAGAAATCAGCTGACAGTTTGATGGGAACTCCCTTGTAGGTAACTTTCTGTCACTCTCTTGCTGCTTTTAAGATTCTTTTGTTTTTGTCTTTAACCTTTTCCATTTTAATTATGTTGTGTCTGGGCATGGGCCTCTTTGGGTTAATCTTGCTTTGGACTCTCTGTGCCTCCTGAACTTGTGTGACTTTTTCCTTCACCAGGTTAGGGAAGTTTTCTATCATTATGTCTTCCAACATGTTCTCTGTTCCTTGCTCACATTTTTATCCTGTTAGCCCTCTGATTAAGGTGTTGTTATGTTTCCTATTGTCCCAAAGTTCCCTTAACTATCCTCCTTAATTTTTTTTATATTTTCTGCTCTAATTGGGTATTTATTTCTTCCTTGTCTTCCAAATCACTGATTCCATCCTCTGCTTCATCCAATCTATTTTTAAGTCCTTCGAGTGTATCATTGATGTCAGATATGCTATTCTTTATTTATCACTAGTTCTTGTTCATGGTTTCTATTTCCTTTTTCCTGCTGTTGTAGTTTCCACTAAGTTCCTTGTAATTCTCCCTAAGTTCCTTGAGCATGTTTATAACCACTACTTTGAAATCTATGTCTGATAGATTACTTGCCTCCATTTTATTTAGTTCCTTTTCTAGAGATTCTGCCTTTTCTTTCATTTGGAGGTTGTTTCTTTGTCTCCTCATTTTAGCTGTATCTTTGTGTTTGTTTATACGTATTAGGTAGAAGTGTTATGCCTCCCAGTCTTCATGGGATGGCCTTATGTAAAAAATGTCCTGAGATACCCAGTGGTGCAGTCTCCTTGGTCCCCTCCACTGGATGCTCTAGTAATGTTCCTTGTGTGGGTAAATTGGGTTTTCCTCTTTCAATTGGGACTTGATTGTTGATGTCCTGTTTGTAGGTAGCATCTCCACTCCAACTTTCTGACTCTAAGGCTCCAACCTAACCTTGTCATCCTAGTTGTCATACAGGTGCTGACAGAACAAAATAAGACTGAACTACAAATAACAAGAAAAACAAAACAAGAAAAGCAATAACAACCAGTAAGACTAAAAAAGAAAATGAAAGCAAAGCAAAGCAAAGAAAAAATGAAAAGAATACTAAAAGACATGAGACCAAAGAATTAGAGGGGAAAGAAAAAAATACAAAAGGGAAAAAAGAACCCAAAAAGAGAATATGGAAGCAAAGAAGGGAAACAATTAGAATACATAACAAAAGGAAACAAAATAAAAATAATAATAATAATTTTTAAAAGTAACAATAATGAGAGAAGACAAAATGGTGGCAGAATAGACAGACATGTCCCAAGCCTTGTCCTGGAGCAGATAGAATGAGCAGCTGAAGCGAATAACATCCACCCTGGATTGGCGAAGGAGACTCAGCTGGTAAGACAATTTGCAGCCGGGAAGGGCAGAGGACCCCTGGAGAAAAGTAAAATCAAGGATCTGGTCTGGAGAGATCTGCCAGATCTCTGAGCCCAGAAAATCAGAGGGAAACTGCACAGCTCTGAGCCGCATCCCTCACCGGTGGCTGAGGTTCAGGAGAAGGTGCGGACTTGTGGAGTCTGGGGAGAGGCAGGGGAGAGGAGAGGGTCCAGGAGAAGTAGCAGCGAGTCTGGAGCTGAGTCATACCTGAGACCCGGGACCTGGGCAGCCATTTTCTCCTGAAGAGATAGCCCCTCCCTCCAGTCTCCAGGCAACCAATACAGCCACACCCAGATTCGACCCTGAATGGTACAAAGGATTAAAAAAAAATCTGAATAGTCCCTGAGAGTCCACAGGGACTGGCCTAAAGAGAGGCCTTCAGTCCCAGCAACAGAAAACTGCTAAACTGCAGACAGTATAGAAGACTGGGATCTTAAGCCAGCCAAAGGAACAACACTTCACTTTTTCATTTTTATTTTATTTTATTATTTTTTGTTATCTCTTTTTTTTCTTTATTTTCCTTTTTTTGTTTGTCACTTTATTTTCTTTCTTTTTGCATTATTTTTCCATCATTCTAATTTATTTTATTTTATTTGCTATTTTTTATTTTTATGCCATTTTTAAAATCAATTTTTTGTAAATTTATCATTATTATTATTTTCTTCTCATTCTCTTTCTTCTTATACACTCATCCCTTTTCTACTTCCTCTATACTGAACTGAGGTCCTCCCCATATTCATCCAATTCTTAACCTTATTTTCTGTATATAAGCTCAGCCTCTACAGATTCTGCTTCCACCTTCTTTGCTAGGTATTTGGTATTTGAATTTTTTGGTTTATCTGTTTGTTCTGTGATGTTTTCTATATATAGTATATATATATATATATTCTCCTTTTCTTTTCTCTCTTATCTTTTATTCTCTCTTCGATACCATCTGTGCTCTCTTTTCTCTCCCCTAATTCTCTTTTCTCAGGTGGTCACTTATATTGGGGTTATCGATGTTGTGAATTTTATCCTTTCTGGCCAATGTGTTAGAGAGTGAGTCACATAACCAGACACCTGGAGAGGAAACTCCATCCACAAATGGGTCAATAACACCCCAGACCCAACTACGAAGGCAGGAAGAAGGCAGCAGTGAGGGACAGAGCATAAGTGACGGAGCAAAAGAGGAGTGTGTGGTGGTCTTGTGGTGTGTGTGTGTGTGTGTGTGTGTGTGTGTGTGTCACAGTTAGATCCCACAGGACCTTCGGAGACAGGCTAACTGGGCTTGCCTAACTAGGCAGTCTCTGCTACTGATGCAAACAGTACTGGGAGGCCAGCTCTTCCTCAGAGGCCTCGCCTCTTTGAAGGGGAGAGCTGCTGTAACTGGGAGCCCAGCCTCACCTCCACCCAGGGTGCCCTCAGATAACACCTGGAGCTCTACAGCCACCCCTGCCAGAGACCTGCTACCTCGGCTGTGGTCCCATGGTCACCGAGTCTCCAGCCACCCTGGGCACAAGCTCCTGTGAGTTCTGAAGCACACTTTCCTCTGACCGGCCCAACACTTTAGCCAAGGGCACTGAGACCCAGGGCACTGAGACCATGCAAGCAACAAACACATGATCAGCCCGCTCCTGTCCAAGGAGCAGCAGCCTCACGAGCAGCCTGCCCCAGGCCAAAGAGCAGCAGCCTCATGTGGCATGCCCCTGTCCAAGGAGCAGCAGCTGTAAGAACAGCCTGCTCCCATGCCTGAGGAGCGGCAGCCTCATGCATCCTGTCCCTGTCCAAGGAGCAGCAGCTGTGCTAAGCCTGCACCCTGAACCCATCCAAGGAGCAGCAGCTATATGAGCAGCCTGCCTCCATCCAAGAAACAGCAGCTGTGTGAGCAGCCCGTGCCCATTCGAGGAGCAGCAGCTGCCTGAGCAGCCTGCCCCGGTCCAAGGAGCAATAGCCACACAAGCAGACCACCCATGTCTAAAGAGCATCAGCCCTGTGAAGCCTGTACCAGTCCGAGCAGCAGCAGCCACACGCAGGCTGCACCCATCTGACGAGCAGCAGCAGTATGAGCAGCCCACCCCCATCTGAGGAGCAGCAGGCACGTGAGCAGCCTGCTCTTGTCCGAGGAGCAGCAGCTGCACACAGCCTTCCCTTATCCGAGGAGCAGCAGCCTTGTGATCAGCCCACCCCCGTCCAAGGAGCAGCAGCTGTGCAAGAAGCCTCCCCCGACCAGCCAGAGGAGCCACCACTGCTGTGAACAGCACCTACCAGAGGAGCTGCTGCCAACTGAGGAGCAGCTGCTGCCGTGACTGCCCAAGGAGCAACCGCAGCCAGAGAAGCCACTGCCACCCAAGGAGCAGCCCCTGCACGACTTGATAACTACTTCTGTTGGTGAGATAAAAAAAAAAAAGGATAGACAAAGAAACCTGCAAAGGAAAGAAAAGGAGGAATCACCAGGAAACAACTAAGTGAAATAGAGACATGCAATATGTCAGAAAAATAATTCAGAATAAGGGTCATACACTTCATAAACCAGATGGATGAAAAAATGAACAATTTATGTAAGAATCAAGAAGAAATGAAGAGTGATATAGCTGCAATAAAAAACACCATGGAAAGTTTCAACAGTATATTAGGGGAAGTGGAGGACTGAATTAGAGAATTATAAGACAGGGAAACAAAACACACCAAAACTGAACTGCAAATGGAGAAAAAAATTAAAATACAGGAGGAGAGCCTAAGGGAGCTTTGGGACAATATGAAATGAAGCAACATATGAATAATAGGGGTGCCAGAAAGACAGGAAGAGGAACAAGGGTTAGAAAACCTATTTGAAGAAATAATGTCAGAAAACTTCCCTGATGTGCAGAAGAAAAAAGTCACATAAGCACAGAGAGTCCCAAACAAGATGAACCTGAAAAAGCCCACAAAGACACATCATAGTTATGATGGCAAATGTTTAGGACAAAAAGGGAATCTTAAAGGCTGCATGAGAAAGACAGAAAGTTACATAGATAAGATCTCCCATTAGATTATCAAATGATTTCTCAACAGAAACACATCAGGCCAGAAAAGAATGGAGGGAAATTTACAAAGTGATGCAAAGCAAGGGACTGTATCCAATAATACTCTATCCAGCAAGGCTATCATTCAAAATTGAAGGGGAAATAAGGAGCTTCACAGACAAAAAAAAGGTTAAGTGAGTTTATCACTACCAAGCCAGCAATGCAAGAAAGCTAAAGGGACTGGTGTAAAAAGAGGAAATAAAAATGTAAGTAGGAACATAGGCACAAAAAATTAAAATGACTATGAACAAGTACCTATCAATAATAACTTTAAACATAAACAGACTAAATGCTCCAATCAAAAGACATTGAGTGGCTGAATGGATACAAAAAAACCCAGAAAAACAAAAAACAAAAAACATGACCCATGTATATACTGTCTACAAGAGACCCACCTCAGAACAAGGGACTCACACAGACTGAAAGTGAAGGGTTGGAAAAATATTTTCCAGGCAAATGGAAATGAAAAAAAAAAAAGCTGGGGTAGCAACACTTATATCTGACAAAATATACCACAAAGTGAAGGCCATAATAAGAGATAAGAAGGCCACTTCATAATACTAAAGGGATTGATACAACAAGAGGATATAACCCTGATAAACATATATGCACCCAATGCAAGAGCACCCAAATACATAAAAAAAAAAAAACTCCTGGAAGATATCAAGGGAGAGATCAACAACAATGCAATCATAGTAGGGGGCTTTAATATTCCACTGACATCACTGGATAAATCCTCTAGACAAAAAATCAGCAAAGAAACAGAAATCCTAAATGACTCACTAGAACAGATGGACATAATTGACATCTTTACAACATTTCACCCCAAAGCCATGGAATATACATTCTTCTCACGTGCACATGGGACATTTTCAAAAATAGACCACATATTGGGTCACAGGCAAAGTCTCCCCAAATTCAAGAAGATTGAAATCATATCAAGCATCTTCTGAGATCAAAATGGCACAATCTTGGAAATAAACTACAATAAAAACAATCCAAAAAATTCTAACACTAGAAGCTGAATAGCATGCTATTAAACAATGATTGGGTTACCAAAGAGATCAAAGAAGAAATTGAAAACATCCTTGAAATAAATTACAATGAAAACAAAACAATTCAAAATGTATGGGACACGATGAAAGCAGTCATGAGAGGGAAGTTTATAGCTCTATAGGCCTACCTCAAAAAATAAAAAAAATGGTAGTAAATAATCTAACTCTACAACTTAAAGAATTAGAAAGAGAGCAACAAGAAAAAGCAAAAGTGAGCAGAAGGAAGGAGATAATAAAGATCAGAGCAGAAATAAATGACATAGAGACCAGAAAAACAATACAAAAGATCAAGGAAATCAAGAGCTAGTTCTTTGAAAGGATAAACAAAATTGATGAACCTCTAGCCAGGCTCACCAAGAAGCAAAGAGAGAGGACCCAAATAAACAAAATCAGAAATGAAAGAGGCAAAATAACAACAGACCCCACAGAAATACAAAGGATTGTTTAAAAATACTATGGGCAACTCTAGTCCAACAAACTAGACAACATGGA
This sequence comes from Eptesicus fuscus, assembly GCF_027574615.1. NCBI lineage: Eukaryota > Metazoa > Chordata > Mammalia > Chiroptera > Vespertilionidae > Eptesicus > Eptesicus fuscus. The sequence goes on along the minus strand of NC_072480.1, from coordinate 7,129,502 downwards.
GGAAATGGACATATTCCCAGAAAAATACAACCTTCTAAAACTCAATCAGGAAGAATCTAAAAGTCTCAATAGGCTGATAACTATGGAAGAAATTGAAGCAGTCATTAAAAAGCTTCCAGCAAACAAAAGCCCAGGGCCAGACGGCTTCACAGGGGAGTTTTACCAAACATTCAAGGAAGAACTAAAACCTATCCTCCTCAGACTATTCCAAAAAATTCAAGAGGAAAGAACACTTCCAAGCTCATTCAATGAAGCCAGCATCACCCTAATACCAAAACCAGATAAAGACAACACAATGAAAGAGAATCACAGGCCAATATCCCTCATGAACATAGATGCCAAAATCCTCAATAAAATTCTAGCAAATCGGATCCAGCAGTATGTCAGAAAGATCATACACCATGACCATGAGGATTTATCCCAGGGATGCAAGGATGGTACAATATCCACAAATCAATAAACATGACACATCACATAAACATATTGAGAGATAAAAGTCATGTAGTCATATCAATTGATGCAGAAAAAAAACATTTGACAAAATCCAACACCCTTTCTTGATAAAAACTCTCCAGCAAGGTGGGAATAGAAGGATCATACCTCAACATAATAAAAGCCATATATGACAAACCCACAGCAAACATAATACTCAATGGGCAAAAACTAAAACCATTTCTTCTAAAAACAGGAGCAAGACAGGGATGCCCACTCTCACCACTCCTGTTTGACATAGTACTGGAAATACTAGCCATTGTGATTAGACAAAAAGAAGAAATAAAATGCATCCAAATTGGAAAAGAAGAAGTAAAACTGTTCTTATTCTCAGATGACATGATACTGCACATAGAAAACCCTAAAGACTCTATCAAAAAATTATTAGACTTAATTAATGAATTCGGCAATGTAGCAAGATACAAAATTAATGCCAAAAAATCTATGGCATTTCTATACACCAATAGTGAACTAACAGAAAGTGAGATTTAAAAAGCAAACCCATTTACCATCGCACCAAAAAAATTAAGATACCTCGGAATAAACTTAACTAAGGAGGTAAAAGACCTATATGTGAAAAACTACAGGACACTGAAAAAAAGAGATAGAGGAAGACATAAACAGATGGAAGAACATACCGTGCTCATGGATTGGTAGAATCAACATCATTAAAATGCCCATACTACCGAAAGCAATCTATAGATTCAATGTACTCCCCGTTAAAATACCAACTAGAATGGACTTCCAAAAATTCATCTGGAATAAAAAAAAACCCGAATAGCTGCAGCAATCCTGAGAAAGAAGAACAAAGTAGGTTCTTCTCAATACCAGATATCAAGCTGTATTACAAAGCCAGTCTTCTCAAAACTGCCTGGTACTGACAAAAGAACAGACATATAGATAAATGGAAAAGAATAGAGAACCCAGAAATCCACACAAACCACTATGCTCAATTAATATTCGACAAAGGAGGCATGAACATACAGTGGAGTCAAGACAGTCTCTTCAATAAATGGTGTTGGGAAAATTGGACAGATACATGCAAAAAAATGAAACTAGACCACCAACTTACACCATACACAAAAATAAACTCAAAATGAATAAAGGATTTAAACATAGGACGGGAAACCATGAAAATACTAGAGGAATCCATGGGCAATAAAATCTCAGATATATGCCAAAGCAATTTCTTCACCGATACTGCTCCTAGGGCAATGGAAACTAAAGAGAAAATAAACAAGTGGGAATCATCAAAATAAAAAGCTTTTTTACAGCAAAAGAAACAATCAACAAAACAACAAGAAAGCCCACTGCATGGGAGAACATATTTGCAAATGTTATCACTAATAAGGATTTAATCTCCAACATTTACAGGGAACTCATACAACTTAACAAAAGGAAGATAAACAACCCAATCAATAAAATGGGCAACGGACCTAAATAGATACTTTTCAAAAGAAGACAGAAGGAAGGCCAAGAGACATATGAAAACATGCTCAAAGTTACTAATCATCCAAGAGATGCAAATCAAAACGACAATGCGGTACCATCTCAAGCCTGTCAGAATGGCTAACATCAACAAATCAACAAACGACAAGTGCTGGCAAGGATGTGGAGAAAAAGGAACCCTCGTGCACTGCTGGTGGGGATACAGACTGGTGCAGCCACTGTGGAGAACAGTATGGAGTTTCCTCAAAAAGTTAAAAATGGAATTCCCATTTGACCTTCTAGGAATAATCCCACTTCTAGGAATATATCCTAAGAAACTAGAAACACCAATCAGAAAGGATATATGCAACCCTATGTTATTTTTTTTTAAAATAAATCTTTATTGTTCAGATTATTACAATAGTTTCTCCTTTTTTCCCCCCATATCTCCCCAACACCCGGTTCCCTCCCCGCCCCCCGTTGTCCTTATCCATAGGTGTATGATTTTTGTCCAGTCTCTTCCCATACCCCCCACACAGACATCCCTTTCCCCCTGAGAATTATCAATCCATTCCCATTCTATGCCTCTGATTCTATTATGTTCACCAGTTTATTCTGTTCCTCAGATTTTTAATTCACTTGATTTTTAGAATCACTTGTTGATAGATATTTGTTGTTCATAATTTTTATCTTTACTTTTTTTCTTATTTTTCCTCTTTTTAAAGAATACCTTTCAGCATTTCATATAATACTGGTTTGGTGGTGATGAACTCCTTTAGCTTTTTTCTTATCTGTGAAGCTCTTTATCTGACCTTCAATTCTGAATGATAACTTTGCTGGGTAGAGTAGTCTTGGTTGTAGGTTCTTGCTATTCATCACTTTGAATATTTCTTGCCATTCCCGTCTGGCCTGCATAGTTTCTGTTGAGAAATCAGCTGACAGTCGTATGGGTGCTCCCTTGTAGGTAACTAACTATTTTTCTCTTGCTGCTTGTAAGATTCTCTCTTTGTCTTTTGCTCTTGGCATTTTAATTATGATGTGTCTTGGTGTGGTGCTCTTTGGCTTCCTCTTGTTTGGAGTTCTGTGCGCTTCCTGAACTTGTAAGTCCATTTCTTTCACCAGGTGGGGGAAGTTTTCTGTCATTATTTCTTCAAATAGGTTTTCAGTATCTTGCTCTCTCTCTTCTGGCACCCCAAAAATTCGTATATTGGTACGCTTAAAGCCATCCTGGAGGCTCCTTATGCTATCCTCACACTTTTGGATTCTTCTTTCTTTCCGCCTCTCTGGTTGGGTGTTTTTTTCTTCCTCATATTCTAGCTCTTTGGTTTGACTCTTCGGGTGCGGTGGTCTACTCTGTATATTCTTTATTTCAGACAGTGTATGCATAATTTCTGACTGGTCCTTTTCCATTTTTTTGGTATTCTCATTAAGGTCCTTGAAGGTCTCTTCAAGTTTCTCAGCGGTTTTTAGAAGATTCTTGAGTAACCTTATAAATATGGTTCTGAACACTGTGTCGTCCATTAGTTTGCTTTCATCTATTTCTCCTACTTGTGACATACTTTGATGTCTCCACATTTTGGCTGCCTCCCTGTGTTGGTGGAGTGGCTTTGTGTGGTCAGTGACCTATGGGGGCCGGTAGCTCAGCTTCCCCAATCACCCTAGGTGGTCGCTCTTGGTACTCCCCTTTGTGGGCTGAGTGGAAAGTCTTGGTGTAGTTAAAAGCCCTGATTGCTGTTGGTACACTGGGAGGAATTGACCTCCGGTCCAATTGGCTGTGAGGGCCTGCTGTGTCTATAACGGAAGAATTGCTGTGCTGGAGACACAGTAGGGCTTTGGTGCTCATTGAGTCTGCCTCTTGAATGTGTCCCTTATGAGAGTGGTTGAAATCTGGTGTTGTCCACACCGACAGAAAAGTCACTCTCACTCTCCGACCGGCCGAGAGTCCTGTAGGCATCTGGGTCCCCTGCGTGTCCCCAGAAACTGGAGTTCAGAGTGGTTGGGATTGTTGGTATCACTGGCGGGAATTGATCTCCAAGCCAGTTGGCTGTGAGGATCAGCAGTGTCTCCGCTGTGAGAGCTTCTGTGCTCAGCTTGGATGGGGCGGAGTCTCAGGGTGGCGCAGACAAGCTTTGGTTTCCCATCTGCTCCGCCCTTAGAGGGGCGGTTTCTCCGTGCCCGAATTAATGGCTGCACGCCTCTGAGAGAAGGCAGCTTTCGAGCCTCTCCCGCTGCCTAACAGACCAGTTTCTCCCCAGCTGGGGCTGGATTTCAGGGCAGACCAGAGGTTTTGTTTTTCTCCCGAACGAGAAATCCAGTCACTGGGAGGGCTGTGCTCAGCTTGGATGGGGCAGAGACTCAGAATGGCGCAGACAAACTTTGTTTCCGTCTGCACCGCCCTAAGAGGGCCGGTTCCTCCGTGCCCGAATTAATGGCTGCGTGCCTCTGAGAGAAGGCCGCTCTCAAGCCTCGTCCGCTGCCAAACAGCCCAGTTTCTCTCCGACTGCAGCTGGACCTCAGTGCAGTCGGGCGGCCCTGCTTTTCTCCCAAACAAGAAAGCTAGCCACGCAGCGTCTGCTGCCCTCCCTCTCCACGCACGCCGCGAGCAAGCCTGCCGCGTATTCAGCTGCCCGCCCTTTCCGCGCTCACGGATCTCCGCACCTCCGCAGCTCCTGAGGCTCAGAGTCCCCCTCTCTGTTTTACCTCTAGTTGTAGGCTTTCCACTCTGCCAGCTTTCCGGTGGTTCTGGACAGTGTGCGCTCTGTTTTCCAGTTGTAGTTTCAAAATTGTTGTGGTAGGCAACAGTTAGGTGTTTACCTTATGCCGCCATCTTGGTTTCTCCTGCACCCCTATGTTCATAGTGGCCCAATTCACCATAGCTAAGATTTGGAAACAGCCTAAGTGCCCATCAGCAGATAAGTGGATAAAAAAACTGTGGTACATCTACACAATGGAATAGTATGCTGCGGTAAAAAAGAAGAAATTCTTATCATTTGCAACAGCATGGATGGAACTGGAGAGCATTATGCTAAGTGAAATAAGCCAGTCAGAGAAAGATAAATATCACATGATCCCACTCATTTATGGAATACTAGAGGCCCGGTGCACAAAATTCGTGCAAGGGACTTGGCCCCTGCCACCACGGTGGCTGCCTCTGTCTCAGCTGCTGCAGCTGCCGTGGCTTCATCCAGAAGGTCATTTGGAAGGACATCCAGTCTAATTAGCATATTATGCTTTTATTATTATAGATAATGAACAACATAAAGTGATGAACAAAAACAGATTGAGAGACAGAGAAGTATCGATCAGACCATCAAACCTCAGAGGGAAGGTAGGGGAGGGTGGGTGTAAGGGGAGAGATCAACCAAAGGACTTGTATGCAGGCATATAAACCTAACCAACAGACACAGACAACAGGGGGGTGAGGGCATGAATGGGGGGTTGTGAGGGGGGTAATGGGGGGATAAGGATACATATCTAATACCTTAATCAAAGAAATTTTAAAAAATAACAATAATGACTATATTAAAATATAGAATAGGAAAAGAAAAACAGGAAAAGCAAAGAGAAAAGAAGAGAAAAATTAACATAAAACAAGAAAAATTAGAATAACAATAAAAAGAAGGAAAGAGAGAGAATAGAATAAATGAACAAGAGAAATAAGAGCTATGAAATAGAAAAAAGAGAAGAAAGAAAAAAAAAAAAACCCCAAACCTTTAGATCTACTATTTGTGGAGCTCACTGTATTTTGCTCTGATGTTATTGAATCTGATATTTGGCATGTACCAGTATATCCTGGGGCCTCCCGGGAAGTTCTCTGGTGCAGGCCCATGTGAGTCATTGTCCCTGCCTGGCCCTTGGCACCCTAACTGAGGCCTGATAAGGAGCCCCATGTCATCTGAGACAATGGGGAATGGCTCTAAGCTGGGCCTCCATTGCCCAGAGACTGGGTATGCCATGTCTCGCTCCTTGAATGTCCCTATTCTGAGCTGGTATCCTTCCCCAATGGAAATAGGCTCTGCAGGGGTATCCTGGTCTTGGCCAGGATGTTTTGAATGCACTCATGTTGGGGATGGTGCCCATAGTTTGTCAGAGTGGAGGCAGGCACTTCCTCTTCTTCCAATGCCGCAGCTCTGCCTGGCTCGCTTGCACCCCACCGTGGTCACCTTCAGCAGGGAGGAATAAAACAAACAAGCAAAAAATCAGCCCCGCTTAACACTCCAAACTTTCAGCACCACCCAGGTTCTGACCAAATATTCAAATATCCCATGCCACCAGCCCCAATTATAGAGGTGCAGATTTCCCGTCCAGGCCCATCCCCCCTTGCCCTGGGTTACTGCAGGTCAGGTCAGCAGCAGCCATTCTGTGGGTGGGGACAAGAGTATCTTTTCTGTGCTCCAAATGGGCAGGACTGTTCCTCCTTCTTGGTCCTATTGTCCAGTCCCTGTTCTCCTCTTTGCCATTAGTGCCTCCAGGAAATAGGGTTCCCTCAGATTCAATGCTGGGTGTGTCCTTCAGTTCCCTCTGCTGGAGGCTTGCCCTGAGCTCTCCCACATTGGCCCTCCTGCAGACGCAGATCAAGGCGAACCTCCCAGGCTGGATGATGGTGGGGTGTTAGTGCTGCTCCCTCCCAGGGGGCGTTTAGTGACAGGCTCTTGCCGCTGCACCCATACCGTGGTCTCCATATCCAGTGCCATCCAGGTCATCTCTCTCCATCCCAGGCACTCCTGGCTCACCCTCAGATCTGCAACCTCTTGAGTTTCCATCTGGCCCTCATCCCTAGCAATGCTCAGGGCCAGGGAGGCTATAGTCTTCTCTCTGTTCAGAGATGATTCTTGACCACCATTTTTGAGGTAGTGTTACACCACCGGTCATAATCACCATCACATATTTCTTTTATTTCTATCTTGGCTATTGTCACAGAAATTCTTAGGTTTTTATTTTATTTGCTTATTGTAAATTTAGTAAAGCTGATGATCTCTCCTGCCATATATTCTACTATGTCACCTGTGCCTTCAACAGTCCTGGTGATAACTGGAATGGTAAGCTGAGGTGTTTTCCCAGGGTCATGTCTCTTGACACCGAAGAATGAGCTCCACGGACCAGAAGATTTGAGCAAAAATGTGGAAAATTTATTACAAGTAGATTCAGACTCCCCGCAAGGGGAGGGGGACCCATTAATGGGTTGCCCATTAAAGCCTTGTAGTCCTGGGGTATATATTTGCTACAAGCCTGCTCTATGTCTACCTGTGTCGTCACCTGATTGATTCCCTCATTGTCCTTGCCCAGCAACAGACCTGAACTTTCCCTGTTTCTATGTGTTCTTTCTCTGTCTCCATGCTAAACTTTCTCTGCTTCTATGCTGAACTTTTTCTGTTTCTATGCGTTCATACACCTTGTGACTGCAGGCCCTCCCTTGTTTTCCCATGCCTCTGGCTTTGAGTCCAGAAACATTTTATTATTTCTGCTTGGTTGGTTTCTGTGATTGGCTTGCTCAAACTGCCATTTCTGCTCCTGCCCCTGCCCCTGCCCTAACTTCTCTCACTGGCACACAGTCAGTACTCAATAAATGAATTTAGTTCAACTATCATTTTCCTATCATTATAGATGTCTTTTTATGCCTTTCATCATTCATGCATTTACTCAGTTATTCATTCACCCATTCAAAATCTTATCTGCTTATTTCTGTCTTCTGAGCTCCTTTAGGAAAGAGTTAATGTTAATCATCTTTGCATTTCCAGTACATCAGCACATCGTGGGGATTCAATAAGTCTTTCTTGTTTTCTTTTCTATCTCTAAAGATTGCAGATGCAAGCAAAGTTGTAAGGTACCCAGTGAGATAATTGGGAGATGAGGCGAGAAAAAAAATTTTTGTAATCTAATTTTATGTTCTGTGCATTAAATGTGCTTTCTTATATAATACTAAAGGCCCGGTGCACGAAATTTGTGCACTGGGAAGGGTGTCCCTCAGCCCAGCCTGCACCCTCTCCAATCTGGGACCCCTCGGGGGATGTCCAACTGCAGGTTTAGGCCTGATCCCACAGGCCTAAACCTGCAGTCGGACATCCCTCTCACAATCCAGGACCACTGGCTCCTAACCACTCGCCTGCCTGCCTGATTGCCCCCTAACTGCTTCCTTGCCAGCCTGATTGACACCTAACTGCTCCTCTGCTGGTCTGATTGCCCCCAACTACCCTCCCCTGCTGGCTTGATCACCCCCAAGGCTTTTATTAGTATAGATATGACCCTGCACAGAAAATTTTACTAACCCTGCTTTACAATAAGGGCTTGACGATTGAATCATTGGGACCAGACACCAAGATTTCCTTTCTTTGAATAGTGGAGGGAATAATTATCTTGTCTTTAAATTGCCTGGAAATTAAAATGAGATAATGACTTAGAAAAGTATAAAAGCACCATATAAAGACAACTGTCTTTTTCATGTACTGAAAAGACAATAAAGTGGTAAAATGAAAAACACTATTTTTATTCTCCCTCTTCCTTCCTTTACAGCCTTTATTTAAACTTTTAAATTTATAAAAATTTCACCCCAATTTTCATTTCTTTACATTCAATATTATTTTGTATTGGTTTCAGGTTTTATATTAGTTACAGAATAGTGGTTAGACAATCATATACTTTACAAAGTGTTCCCCGATATTTCCAGTACCCACCTGGCATCATACCATCATTACAACACTACTGACTATATTCCCTATTTAAGTGACAATGGGTTTACAGGTTCCTTCCAGTCTTTCTTTTGTGTTGCTCTTCCTTCCTTTTCTTTCTCACTACTTCCCTCATTTTCCTTATATAGTATTTCAATTGGCCATCAAAGCTCAGTGAAGGCACTGGGACACGCTTCATCCATTTTACAGACCAGGAAACTGAGGCCAATTCCAGTTGGCTGTGGAACTTGACTCAGCTTGCAGGGAGGCCTCACAGCTATGCTCTCCGCCCTTCCTAAGGGGCAGCCGCAGGGCAAACAGAACAAACCTTCCCATCAGGCTTCCGAGCCTCTTTCTCAAGCACCTCTTCATTGCGGACGCTCCACATTCTTTTCTCTCCCCAGTCCCCTGCCCCCATTCTTTACTACCTCCCCTTCTCCAGAGCAGGTGGAAGGCTTTGCACTCACTGCCTAGGCATGCTCTGCCATAGGGCAGGGCGGCGCGGGCTTGCTTTTGGGTCAAGGCGGGAGCAGGAGTCCCATCTCTGAAGTGCGAAGGCCGCCTGAGCGAGGCTGGTTAGCACTGGGAGCTTCTCTGAATTACATCAGTCAGTCAGGTACCCTGCAGTGCAGAACCCCTCCACTGAGGTGGCACCGCCCCTCAACCCCCTTGCTCCTCTGCCCGGGTGTCCTACCAGGCCCCTTGATCCCTGGCTGGGCCCACCTACATCTTGGGGTCACTGCAGAACCTCTCTCCCTGCAGGCGAGGCAGATCCCTGCCCGCCGGTCCCCTGTCCCAGCCTGAGCCCCCTCTGGTGCACCCCGCCTCACCAGGTTTTTGCCTTTGATCTATGGCACTGGTGACAGCACACTCCTAGCAAGCCTGGTACCCAGAGGGCACAGGGTCAGTTCTTTGCCCAGAATGTTAGAGGTTGCAGTGGCATTTGCAGATGTCGCCCAGAGCCTGCTGGCGAAGGCAGCGCCTGTGTGGGGTGTCCTCATAGAGGGATGGTGAGGCGCTGCTCAGCGCCCCTTGGAACGCCCGCCTCCTGGCCAGCCGCTTTGCCAAAGCTGTGGCACTCGCCCTGGAGCCGCCCCTCAGGCAGCCCTGCAGTAGGGCCTCGAGCCTCTTCTTCCACATTCGGCCTTCATCCATCCCTCTCCTGCAGTGCTCGGCCTCCAGGCCCGAAAGAAAAGGACCAAGACCAAGAAGGACAAAGCCCAAAGGAAGTGAGTCTTGAACCCCCATATCCGATTCTCTGGATTTCCTCCTGCACCTCCTTTCTGTATCACATCTTGAACGGGCACCTTGTGGCCCAGCACATGGCCACCGGGAGGCCTGGTAGAGTCCTCTCTGCGAAGCTGTGAATCTGTGGACAGAGGCCCTGTCTGGGTCTCAGCAACCCCGCCATGCCTGCGATGTTCACGGGCCCCACGGGACTGGCTAAGCAGGCCCAGCCCTGCCTCCCTGGGGCAGCAATGTTCCCAGGGCTTGCGGGCATGGCTAGGCAGACTGGCCTCGCCTCCCCAGGGTGGCGATGTTCCTGGGGCCCCACTGAAGAGGCTAGGCAGGCCGGCCTCGCCTCCCCGGGGTGGTGATGTTCACGGGGACCCATGGGAGTGGCTAAGCAGGCCTGGCTGCTCCTCCCGTGGCCTGCGATGGACCCAGACCCTACGGGTGGCATCTGGTGCTGCCCAACCCACCTCCCAGGGTCCTGATGCACTGGTACCTTGCCAGCTGCATCTGGCCCTGCCAGGCCTCCCCCAGCCCCGATGGACCCAGACCCCCAGGGGCGGGCCATGGCACTGCCCGCCTGCCTGCATATGCAAATTTATCTACCATCTTTGATGGGTTAATTTATACTCCCTCTGATTGGCTGGTGGGCGTGGCTTGGTGTAGCGGAGTGATGGTTAATTTGCATGTTTCTCTTTTATTAGTGTAGACTAGAGATCCGGCGCACAAATTTGTGCACTGGTGGGATTGGGCTGAAACCGACTCTCTGACATCCCCCAGGGGGTGGTCCTGGATTGAGAGAGGGAACAGGCCAGGCTGAGGGACCTTACCAGTGCATGATTGGGGCCAGGGAGGGACATGGGAGGTAGGCCAGCTGAGGAGGGACCGCAGGAGGGCTCCAGGGCATGTCCAGCCTGTCTTGCTCAGTCCCAGTCAGCCAGACCCCAGCAGCAAGCTAACTTACTGGTCGGAGTGTCTGCCCCCTGGTGGTCAGTGCACATCATAGTGAGTGGTTGAACTGCCTTAGCATATCATTAGCATATTACGCTTTGATTGGTTGAATGGCCGATCAGTCGACCGGACACTTAGTATATTAGGCTTTTATTATATAGGACTAGAGGCCCGGTGCACGAATTCATGCACAGGTGGGGTCAGCCGGCCCACCCTGATCGGGGCTGATCAGGCTGGGCCAGTGGGGGAAAGAGGCCATGTGAGGTTGGCCAGCTATCCCCGACCCCTGATGGAACTCCTGGTAGAACTGCCGGTAGAGGGGACAATTTGCATATTAACCTCTTATTATATAGGTTTTCATTTGATCCTCACAAAAGCCTATAAAATGGAAGAGTTATTACTATTCTCATTAAGAAATGAAGATGCAGAAGCCTTGTGAGTTTGACTGAATTTATAAAGGTAGTGGGTGGTGCATCTAAGATAAAAAGCAAGGTCATTTGATTCCAAGCCCAGGGCTTTTTGCATTTAACTGAGGCGAGTGTGTCTCTGATACAACACCATGAAGTAAGTGTTCTTTTAGAGATGATAAATGTTTGAACGCAAATCCACAGAGGAGTGCTGATATTGCTTTAGGCTAATGCAGCATCATTGGAATAAAAGTGTAATCTCAAAGGGCTATGAAGGATAGAACCCATTTGGGTGTACAAAGCCTGGTGTATTAAAAAAAATGAGTCTCACCTTCATGCATGTCTAGAACAGGAGCTGAGAAACAAATGAAAGTGGGTGTATGGACAGGGCAGGATGACACTGGAGTAAGGAAAAGATTGGCAAGGGGGTCATGGTGGGTCAAGGGGAGACAGCAGTGATGTGATAAACTGTGTATTATGGGTGGAAGGGAGCTGTATGGTATCCAAAAGTCAATGAATGGCTGGTGGCAGGAGGAGTCTAGGAGTGCCTTTTGCTGAGGTGGAGGACAAAATGAATGCCTGGAGCCAATTCAGGATCTTCTCTAAGTCCAGGTGGTGTCCTGACCGGAGGAACCCTCTGATGTGAGCCCACAAAGTGTGGCTTGTTTGTGTTTCCTATGGGCTCTCTTATTCTTTCCGTACTTCAAACTTTCTCTTTGAACAGCTAAAATGTTGTCTAAACCAGATCCTGGGAGAAAAATGCTATAAAGTTGCCAACTTCATTCTTCACTCATTCATCATTTCAGTAGTGGCTCCTGCTATCTTCTCTGTGGGTCCTCATGGATGGTGGGTGCAGGCCACTGAGAACCTGAGGACGTGTCTCCCTGGGCCCCTGAGGCTGTTCTGAAAAGAGATAGGCCACCCCCTCCTGTTCTCAAGAAGCAGCCTCCCTGCCTCACACCCTTAGCAACTAGCTGAGTGAGGGATGCTCGGTGTTTGTAGCATTTTCTTGAGCACTTGCTGCTGCCCTGGATGGAAAAGGCATCTTCGTGCGTCATTTGTCATGCTTCCTTTTTCTAGTTTTAATTTTAATATTTAAATTACAGTTTACTTTCAATATTTCTTTGTATTGATTTCAGGTACAGCATAGTGGTTAGAGAATTATATATTTCAGTACCCACTTGGCACCATACATAATTATCTCAATATTATTGTCTATATTCCCTATGCTGTACTTTACATCCCCATGACTATCTTGTGACTACCAGTTTGTACTTCTTATCCTTCACTTCTTTCACCCAGTCTCCCCCAACCCCCTACCCCTCTGGCAACCATTATTCTACTCTCTGTGTCTATGAGCCTGTTTGAATTTTGTTTGTTTATGGTAAAGGTATTTTGGAAGTTTGGATTAGGCTTTCCACCTGTTGCCTGTCCCTGCCCAACATTACTGTGTCTCCCTTGTCCCACCTATCCCCTCCACATCTCCATGGTTGGCCACAGATGCTTGGACCTTGACCTTCCTGTCAGGCTGGCCAGGTCAAAGCATTGATGTTCTTTTTTGAGAGAAGCCTGCTCTGGGAGATCACCTCACTCCAAATCCTTGCCCGATTGATTACTGAAATTTCATTCACTTCTTTAGACAGCCCTCAAATGCACTGCATTCCATACTCTTAGTCAATCCTAACTCCCCCGACCACTTTTCCTCTTTACACCACAAAATGTCCATGGGAATTACACCACTAATATCCATTATCACACCTTGAAGCATTGATTCTCATTCCTGTTAGGAAAACAATATAATTTTATTTATGACCTAAATACTAAATTTTGGGCTGAAGCAGAATCTTTCTCATGCTAATCTCTAGTGTATGTATGATAGAGGTAGCATGATACTAGCAATGTAGGAAAAATGTATTGGAAGAAATTTTAAATTAAGAACATTCTATCCATGAACAAAATTCCCCCTCTTCCAAACAAAGAAAGGGAATTATGAAATTCTGACAGTAGAGCCCCTCAGTGTGCTGTTAGAATGAGGCAGGATGTTAAGTAGGGAGTGGACGGGGAAGGGATAACAGACATTGAACACCTGCTATGGATCACTGCTGGGGCTTTCTTTAGGTGTTTTTGCAGTGGACCAGTAGACTGGACAGAAATTAAAAAAATGACCAAGGGGTTCCTAGGAAGCTCCACAACAGAATGTCTACCTTGTAGGAAAACTGTAAAGAGGTAGGAAGGATACAATGACTAACCCTTATAATAATGCCTACACTACATCTAGCACTGTTTCATTAAAAAAAAACCCACCCTTATAAATGGATTTTAAAGAGAGGAAGGGAGAGAGAGTGAGAGAAAGAAACATCGATGTGAGAGAGAAACATCTTTTGGCAGCCTCCCACATTTGCTCCAACAGGGAATTGAACCCACAACCCAGGTATGTGCCCTGAACAGAAATCTTAGCTACCACTCCTTGGTGCACAGGACGGCGCTTCAACCAACTGAGCCACACCAGCCAGGGCCAGCACTGTTTTTTAACCACTTTATTGAGGAAATAATTGACATACAAAATGTTATACATAATTAATGTACACACTTGATGAGTTTGGAGATAAATATAACCCCATGAAACTATTACTATACTTAATGACATATATTATACTTCAAAAGTTTCCTCCTGTCCTATCTATCATCTATCTATCCATCTATCATCTATCTATCTATCTATCTATCTATCTATCTATCTATCTATCTATCATCTATCTATCTATCTATCATCTATCTATTATCTATCTATCTATCTATCTATCTATCTATCTATCATCTATCTATCTATCTATATCTATCTATTATCTATCTATCTATCTATCTATCTATCATCTATCATCTATCTATTATCTATCTATCTATCTATCTATCATCTATCTATCTATCTATCATCCAGCTATTATTTATCTGTTTATTCTAGCACTGTTTTAAGTGCTTTACATATTTTAACTTATGGAATCCTTACAACCTCCTTATGAGGTACAATTCAATACCAATAGTAATCCTCAATTTGGGGTGTGTTGAAGAAGGGAACTTTATTCAGTGCAAAACAGCTCAGTTGTGACAAAGCATTTATGTGAAAACAGTACAGCTGTGGAAGAGCTCAACAGTGTTACAGCTCAGTATGACACAGCATGGCTGTGAGGCAGCCCTGGCCAGGCCTCTCTCTGGCTAGACAGCTCTGCTCTGGCCTCACTGACCTGTTCTGCTTTGCTCCGTGCTGGTCTGCTCTGCTCTGATCTGATCTGCTTCGTTCTGTGCCAGTCTGCTCTGGCCTGTGCTGCTCTGCTTCAGCAAGACAGCTTCAGTGTTTTAGCTCAGCCTGAAAAACACAGTCTTTAGTCTTTGGTGGAAATGGAAAATGTGCTCTTAAGGCCAGAGGGGAACTGGCTTACATAGACAGAAGTCACTGTCCCTGGTCCCTGATTGATCTGTCCTCGGGAAAATGAGGACTCCTAAGCCTTGCAGTTTGGTACAAAATGCACTTTTCTGATTGTTCAGGATGGACCTTTTCTGATTGGTTGGTGAAAGTGTTGAATAAGATATAGCTGCTTAACTCCAATTGGATGGGGAAAGCCTCAGTCCTATTAGTTGAAATAGGATTCCAGAAACCCCTTTATAAGGTCTGGCTCAGATGGCAGGCAAACAGTATAGGCAGGCAGTTCAGTGCAGAAGCAGGTAGTTCAGTGCAGGCTTCTCCATGAAGTGCAGTTTGCATGAGAGGTCCCTGTGTAGAAATAGTTGGGTGGATCCTTTTTCCATAGATAAGTATACTAGTGCTAGAGGCCTGGTGCACAAAATTCATTCACGGTGGGGGAGGGAGGGTGTCCCTAAGCCCAGCCTGCACCCTCTCCAATCTGGGACCCCTCGAGGGATGGGGCAATCGGACATCCCTCTCACAATCCAGGACTGCTGGCTCCCAACTGCTCACCTGCCTTCCTTCCTGATTGCCCCTAACTGCTTCTGCCTGTCAGCCTGATCACCCCCTAACCACTCCCATGCCAGCCTGATTGATGTCTAACTGCTCCCCTGCCAGCCTGATTGCCACTAACTGCCCTCCCCTTCAGGTCTGGTCACCCCTAACTGCCCATAACTGCCCTCCCCTGCAGGGTTGATCGCCCCCAACTGCCCTCCCTTGCAGGCCTGGTCCCTCTCAACTGCCCTTGCAGGCCTGGTCCCTCTCAACTGCCCTCCCTTGCAAGCCTGGGTCACCCCCAACTGCCATCCCCTTCTGGCCATTTTGTGGTGGCCATCTTGTGTCCACATGGGGGCAGGATCTTTGACCACATGGGGGCAGCCATATTGTGTGTTGGAGTGATGGTCAATCTGCATATTACTCTTTTATTAGATAAGATAGAGGCCTGGTGCATGGGTGGGGGCCGGCTGGTTTGCCCTGAAGGGTATCCCGGATCATGGGGTGTGGGGTGGCCTGGGTGAGGAGCCTGTGGTGGTTTGCAGGCCAGCCATGCCCCCGGCCACCCAAGTGAAGGTCCTGGTATCTGGGGTTTATTTATCTTCTACAATTGAAACTTTGTAGCCTGGAGCGGAGCCAAGCCTCCTGTTCGCTCCGTGGCGGCAGCCATTTCTGTTGGAATTTATGTATCTTCTATAATTGAAACTTTGTAGCCTGAAGTGCAGGCCTGAGCCTTCCAGGGCTGCAGAAGCTTGGCTTCCTCCATCGCCCAAGGCAACCCTAGCCTCCTGCTCTTCCAGCTCAGTGGCTACTGCCATTTCTGTTGGAATTTATTTACCTTCTATGATTGAAACTTTGTACCCTTGAGCAGAGGCCTGGGCCCGCCAGGGTGTGTGGAAAGCTTTGCTTCCTCCATTGCCAGGGAAACCCAAGCCTCCCTCCTGCTCTCTGTGGCCGCAGCCATCTTGGCTGGGGTTAATTTGCATACTTGCTCTGATTGGCTGGTGGGCGTGGCTGGTGGGTGCCGCAGAGTGATGATTAATTTGCATATTATTCTTTTATTAGATAGGATTATTGCCATTTTACAGATGGGAAAAGTGAGGCACAGAGAGATAATTGACCAAGATGAGTTAGTAGAGGTGGGATTTGCAGAGTTTGCCTGTGCTTTGAACTGCTGCATTGTACAGTTTGATGGGAAATTGCCAAGCAGCACCCATTCCCCTCCTCCCCAGGGTGTTGCTCACTAAGTCATGTTGTGTGTGTGTGTGTGTACACGTGCACATGTGTGCCCAGGGATCAGTGGTAAGCTCCAGTGGTGCTGAGACCTTTTGCTCATTATTGTGTCTTCAGCACTCAGCACAGTGCTGAGGAAATGTTTGTTAATTCAATGAAGAAACAAACTTAGATTTTTCTGAGTACAGGGCTTATGTAGTGACCTTCATTATGATCCAATTTTCTTTTTTCATTTGGGTGAGAAATGCTTTTGGCATTTAAACAGCATGACTGCATTATTAATTTTTTTAATCTGCCCTCACTGTCAAATTTCCATTTTGGTATTTTGTTACTCCTGTTATATTTAGATGCATCTGTCTTTGTATTATTTTTCTTATTCCTTTTGCATAATGCATTTTAACAAGGAGTTTTCCATGAAAATGGTTGTATTTTCATTTTAGTTTATCTCCTTTGCTCCATAACAAAGGTTAAGAATATGCCCTTTTGATAACAAAGAACTTTCTTACTATCTTTTCAATTGAATAGGCAAAGAAAACACTGTTATTGTGTGAAACAGTCTGATTTAGAAAGTAATTATAAGCAACATAATTACTAGTGAATATGCATGAAAATACTTGGTTTGCTGCTTTTAAAGTTACTGTGGACAATGTGTAGCCAGAAGTAACTTGCATAAAGCAAACTGAAAGCTAACCATGTCTAGATTTTTGTCTCTAAAACCTCCTGACAGCCGAAACCGGTTTGGCTCAGTGGATATGCGGACTGAAGGGTCCCGGGTTCGATTCCGGTCAAGGGCATGTAATTGGTTGCGGGCAATCCCCAGTGGGGGGTGTGCAGGAGGCATCGATGTTTCTCTCTCATCGACGTTTCTAGCTCTCTATCCCTCTCCCTTCCTCTCTGTAAAAAATCAATAAAATATATTTAAAAAAAAATAAAATAAATAAATAAAACCTCCTGACAAACATATCAGAATAAAAATTAATATATATTTTTTCTCTGGAAAATGTCTCACCATCTCACTGTGTGTGTGTGTGTGTGTGTGTGTGTGTGTGTGTGTTGGAGTGACACAGAAGGGATGTTTTCTGATCTGAAATTAAGGTTCTGTCTCCTGATGATTATAAAAAAATACAATCTATAAGTTTCTCTGGACTTCAAGCCAGAGCTACAAGGTTCTTTTTTTTTTTATCATAAGGATGTAAATGGACAAAAGCCCCCTTGATTTCCTTAGGAAACACATCATCAAGAAACATCCTGTTGCCCATCTCAGTTTCCTTAAGCTGTGCACAGTTGAACAGGGGAGGTGACCATGCCAGTGCTCTTTCTATCAGTGTATCAGTAGGGCCAGGGCTGTCTACTCTGTGGAAGGCAGTAGGTGATGCTTCTGAACTTGCCTCCTCTCCCTTCTCTTCCATGGGTATTTGTGAGAAATTTGCTCCAGTTGGGGCAGAGGGGAGGAGGCAGCTGGGTCAAGCTGCACAACCCAAGTTGGCAGCAGTGACATTCTGTCCTGGATGTAAAAGCCAAAGTTCAGGATACTGGAATCTGAGGGCACTGAAGGGGCACATGGCCTCAAATGATTGCCTCACTCATGCGTGTAATATAAGAGCAAATTCTCTTTATCCTAAGGCCAGCCGAGCTTGTGTTATTACATTATCCTGTGTGTGTCCTTCTCCCCACTATACTGTTTTAATCTCCCCACTTACTGTATTTCATCAGTTCTAAGATGTGTTTTTTGGGGATTCATTTTAGCATCATGTAAATCAAGATGCATCTCACTGTCAATGGTTTGTCATAGTTTAATTGCTGGCATCTATAATAATAAAAGCGTAATATGCTAATTAGACTGGACAGCCGAACAACCTTCTGGATGTCCTTCCAGATGAAGCCAGGGCTGCGAGGGCTGAGCGGCTATGAGAGCCGAGGCAAGCCACTGCCATTGCGAGGGCCAAGCCCCTTGCATGAATTTCGTTCATTGGGCCTCTAGTTTAGACAGAAAATAATGGTGTGCATAAGAATCTGTGATGTCTTAGCTTTAATGAAATAACCTCAATAATGGCAAGTCTATAGGCTTTATAAAACTCTCTGAATTCCTGCTTTTGGGAGAAATGGTTTCAGTTTTTGCCCATTGAGTAGGATGTTGGCTGTAGATTTGTCATACAAGGCTTTTATTATGTTGAGGTATGATCCCTCTATTCCCACTTTTCTGAGAGCTTTTAGCCTTCTATTTATCAAAAAAGGGTGCTGGGTTTTGTCAATGCTTTTTCTGCATCAATTGATATGATCATGTGATTTTTGTCTTGCGGTCTCTTAATGTGCTGTATCACATTTATTTATTTGCAGATATAGGTAGTACCAGCCTTGTATCCCTGGACTAAATCCTTGGTTATGGTGTATGATCTTTTTAATGTATTGCTAGATCCAATTTGCTAATATTTTGTTGCGGATTTTAGCATCTATGTTCATCAGGGATACTGGCCTATAATTCTCTTTCTTTGTAGTGTCTTTATCTGGTTTTGGGATTAGAATAATGCTGGCCTCATAGAAAGAGCTTGGAAGTGTTCCTTCCTCTTGAATTTTTTGGAATAGTTTGAGGATTATAGGTGTTAGCTCTTCTTTGAATGTTTGGTAAAACTCCCCTGTGAAGCTGTAGGGACCAGGGCATTTGTTTGCTGGAAGTTTTCTTTTTACTGCCTCAATTTCATCAGTAGTTATCGGCCTATTTAGGTTTTCTAATCCTTCCTTATTGAGTTTTGGAGATTGTATTGTTCTAGGAATATGTCTATTTCTTCTAGGTTGACCAGTTTGTTGGAATAGAGTTGTTCATAGTATTTTTTTTTTTACAACCCTTTGTATTTCTGTGGGGTCTGTTGTTACTTCGCCTCTTTCATTTCTGATTTTGTTTATTTGGGTCCTCTCTCTTTGCTTCTTGGTGAGCCTGGCTAGAGGTTCATCAATCTTGTTTATCCTTTCAAAGAACCAGCTCTTGGTTTTATTGATCTTTTATGTTGTTTTTTTGGTCTCTGTCATTTATTTCCACTCTGATCTTTATTATTGTTTTTGTATTTACTCTGAGCTTTTCTTGTTGCTCTCTTTTGAATTCTTTAAGTTGTAGGGTTAGATAACTTATTACAAGTTTTTCTTGTTTTGTTTTTTTTTTTTAGGTAGGCCTGTGGTGCTATGAACTTCCCTCCGAAGATTGCTTTCACTGTGTCCCATAGATTTGGATTGTTGTGTTTTCATTGTCATTTTTTCCCAGGATGTATTTTAATTTCTTCTTTGATCTCTTTGGTAACCCATTCATTGTTTAATCACATGCTATTTAGCCTTCTTGTATTTGATTGTTTTTGAGTGTTTTTATTGTAGTTGATTTCTAATTTCATGACATTGTGATCTGAGAAGATGCTTGATATGATTTCAATCTTCTTGAATTTGTAGAGACTTAGCCTGTGTTCTAACATGTGGTCTATCTTTGAAAATGTCCCATGTGTGCTTGAGAAGAATGTTTATTCCATGGCTTTGGGGTGAAATGTTCTGAAGATGTCAATTAGTTCCATTTGATCTAGTGTGTCATTTAGGATTGCTGTTTCCTAAATGTTGATTTTTTTGTCTAGAAAATTTATCCAGTGATGTCAATGTGGTATTAAAGTCCCCTACTGTGATTGTATTGCTGTTAATCTCTCTCTTGATATCTTCCTGAATTTTTTTATGTATTTGTATGCTCCTATATTGGGTGCATATATATTTATCAGAGTTATATCCTCTTGTTGTATTGATCCCTTTAGTATTATGAAGTGGCCTTCCTTATCTCTTGTTATGGCCTTCACTTTCATGTATATTTTGTCAGATATAAGTATTACTATCCCAGCTTTTTTTTTTCTCTTCATTTCCATTTGCCTGAAGAATTATTTTACATCCCTTTACTTTTAGACTGTGTGAGTCCTTTGTTCTGAGGTGGGTCTCTTGCAGACAGCACATATATGGGTTATGTTTCCTCATCCATTCAGCTACCCTATGTCTTTTGATTGGAGTATTTAATCCATTTACATTTAAGTTATTATTGATAGGTATTTGTTTGTTGCCATTTTTTATTCTTTATGGTTGTGTTTCTCCCATGCTTTCTATTACTTCTTTGTACAAAAGTCCCTAGGATTTTTTGCATTGCTGATTTGTTGGTAATAAGCTCCTTTAGTCTTTTTTTTATTATTATTATTGTCTGTGAAGCAACTGATTTCACTTTCAATTTTGAATGATAGCCTGGCTGGAGAGTGTAGTTTTGAATTCAGTTCTTTGATTTTCATTAGGAACAAGACAGGGATGCCCATTTTCAACACTTCTGTTCGGCATAATACTGGAAGTGCTAGCCATAGTCATTAGACAAGAATAAGAAATAAAAGGCATCCAAATTAGAAAAGAGGAAGTAATACTATCATTATTCAGAGATGACATGATATTGTACATAGCAAACCCTAAAGACTCCACCAAAACAATTGTTAGAGTTAATAAATGAATTTGTAACAGGATACAAAATTAACACCCAGAATTCTATGACATTTGTATACACCAATAATGAACTCACAGAAAGAGAAACTAAAAAAATAATCCCATTTACCATTGCAATAAAAAAATTAAGATACCTAAGAATAAACTTAGCCAGGAGGTAAAAGACCTGTACTTGGAAAACTACAGGACATTGAAAAAAGAGATAGAGGAAGATATAAACAAGTAGAAGAATATATTGTGTTCATGGATTGGTAGAATCCACATAATTAAAATGTCCATGATACCCAAAGCAATCTATAGATTCAATACAATCCCTATTAAAATACCAATGGCATATTTCACAGATCTAGAACAAACTCTCCAAAATTTTACATGAAATAAAAAAATCTCTAAATAGCCGCAGAAATCCTGAGAAAAAAGAACAGAGTTGGAGGAATCACATAACAGACATCAAGTTATGATACCAAGCCACTGTACTCAAAACAGCCTAGTACTGGCACAAGAACAGACATATAGACCAATGGAACAGAACAGAGAATGCAGAAATCAACCCAAGCCATTATGCTCAATTAATATTTGACAAAGGAGGATAGAGCATACAGTAGAGTCAAAACAGTCTCTTCAATAAATAGTTTTGGGAAAATTGGACAGATACATGCAAAAAAAAAAATGAAACTAGACCACCAACTTACACCATACACAAAAATAAACTCAAAATGGATAAAGGACTTAAATGTAAGATGGTAAACCATAAAAATCTTAAAAGAATTTATAGGCAGCAAAATCTCAGACATCTCTCATAGCAATATGTTTACCGATACACTTGCTAGTGTTAGAGAGTGGGAATTTTTGAGCATGCTTCCTCCTAGTTGACTTGGCCATAAATCCCAGCTGCAACTAACAAAATAGCCTTACAGGATAAATTATTGTCAGTTTTCTTGAGAACAGGATGCCAGTAAGCCTTACAAGATAGATCACTGTCAACTTTCCTGATAACGGGATGTAGTTACTTACTCCCACTGTCAACTTTCCTGATAATGGGATGCAGTTACTTACTCCACCAGGCGCCAGGACCCTGTAAATTACAGGCTGATGTTACTTAAGAAAAACTGCTTTGTTTTAAATTGTTTGCTCTGCAAAAACAGGATGTAGTGAATGGGTTTAAAAATGGTCCTTCACAAAGGGTCGGGGCTGCTCTCTGGAATCACTGCGTGGAGAGAGAGCAGTCAGCCAGCCGGTTATTAAAGGCTCCTTAAATTTTAATTTGGTCTGGACTCCAGTGGTAGTTTACTCGCGTTCACTCCACAACATTTGGAGGCCCCAGCGAGATAATCAGCCTTTGCCTGGTCCTGTGACCTGAGCCCACCGGGGTCCCCGGACTCTCCAACCTAGGGGGAGATCTCTGAGAGACTTTCCTCAGCCCCGGGACTGATAGAGGTCGGAAACCCCACCTGCTAAATTTCCTGATTGACTCTGATCAGAGCCACCTGGATCTGGTTCTTACCAGTAAGAAACTTACTTCTGGTTCTGTAGGCGCCCATCTGGGGTCTCTGGAAGGCTAGATGCAGTGCTACTTCCGAGACCAGATCCCAGCACATGATGGTGCCCGGCGATCCTGTTTGGTTGTCATTGTCTTGGTTATTCTGTGTTATTGTGGTCTAATTGTCTTTATCATTAGAATGGGTCAGTCTGCTTTATGTCTGTCTGTACTCCCCTGCAATGTTTTTTGAAAAATTTTCAGGAATTCAAGCGGTGAGCCGATGACTACGGAGCCTCCATTAATTCTTTTGATTTACAGAAATTTTGTGAGCAGGAATGGCCAACTTTCTCATATCCCAGTGAGTGGAAGGGGGAGCTTGATCACCTCCCCAGAAGTAAAAAACTCAGACTGTTTGGTGTATAAATGAAAGTGTGAGAGTCTGTGTGAAGTGAAAGCTAATTTGTGCTGTCTGGCTATACACATGAGAGTATTTGTTATCTCTTTCTATTGTTTAATTTGTTTAAAGATAGGGCGGACCTGCTATGATGGAATGCAAAAGTCTTTAGCAGCTGCTGAGACACCTTTTTCTCAGAGTCTTTTGTTCTCCATCAGAGAGGGAATCAGCCCACTTAGCTAATAAAAAATTCTGTCTATGTTTGTATAAGTAAGGGTTTCAGTTTGCTCTGATTTGTGAATTTGCTGTATTAAATTGAAATTTTAAAGTCCTAGGGTTAATTTGAAGCTATAAATTTGTGACATTTCAAGAGCAAAGAACTTTTATTTATGGCTTTCTTATCTCTTTTGGGTGGTTGGAGAAATCAAGAGTAGTAAGGAGGAGGATGTAAGATCCTCTAGGAGTCTAGGGGCTTAGAGTAAAAATCTATGAGGGAAAACAACGGCTACAGAAAGAAAAAAAGTATCCTTAAATGTAAAAAGCCTGGTTATACAGGATCTCAGACCGCTTGCCTTATTTCCCCTGCTAAGGACAGAGTAAATGGTTAATGCAGAAAAGGGGGTCAGGGGGGAGAGCAGGGAGAGATAGGTTACAACCCGCTCTGCTTGGTTTCTTACTTATCTGAACCATGCTAGACTCAAGTTTTTTTGCAAAACACAGTGGATCTTCCTCTGCCCTGTTTTATTACTTCTTGGGCGGTGGCGGAATATTCAGCAAAGGAACTTTAAGATATAATATCTTTAAGCCTGACAACTAGTTTAAGTTTTAAAAATCTATCTCTCAAAAAGAAATATTTTTACCTTGGTTTTATCACTGAAGGTCTAGTTATATTTTCTTGAAAAAGTACATTTTAAATGTGTTCATAAAAATTAATCTAAAAATGCTAACTGTTCACTTTTAATAATCATTAAAGGATTGAGGTTTCAAAATAAAACACACAAAAACAACTAGGCTCCCAGGAGCCAAGTGGAGGAAAACAGAGCTGAAGTCCACAGGTGCCCTGGTGATTTAAAACTGGGTGCTAGGCAGACTCGATCCCCGAGAGCCAGGAGAAAGAAGGGGGTGAGAGGGGCTGGATGCCCAAGCTGCTTACAGTGGCCCTGGAAGAAGCAGCAGCAGCGAGAAAAGCGGGGGACAGCAGACATTTACCTGATACTAGAGCTGCCCCGCTGCTGCCCGGTGAGTAATGAGTGTTTTACAACAAGCAATACAAGACTTAGGCCTTTGGCTTGCTGGCTGCAGCAGTTAAACCAGAAGCCAGTGACTGCTACTAGCATCCGGCAGCCCCAGGAATAGAGCAGCAGTCCCGGGATCTGTGAGAGCAGCAGACAGAGCTAGTGAAAGATCCCTGTTTGCAAATTACTGAAAGAGTTCAGTACCTGCTGCTGCTGGAAGAGGAGGGCCTGAGATCCCTTTCCAGTGCACTCCCTTGGGAGAGGGCTGGTGGCTGCTCTGCCACAAAGGGGACTGGCGAGAAGACAAGGGGTCTAAAACCCAAGCCACTGCTACAGAAGCGCTTTGCAATATGCAAAGCTGTTTCTAACTGCAACTCTGGCTGCTTTGGACTGGCAGCTTAAAGTCAAAGAGCAAAGGAAAGGCACTCTCCCTGGACCGGGGAGCCTTCAGGACTTTGAGATTCTTCAAGAGAGGAGGAGTCTGACTGAGGGATGGCAGAGACCCTGTTGGGTTGGAAGGACCTAAGGCCACATGTTAAACTTATAAATTACGGTTTTCTAGGTAGATGTCCAAGCCCAGTTATGTAGGGGTTAAGCTGCCTGTTTACAGCAAAACAACTTTCTCCTGTGCCAGAATAAATATTAGGAAAATTAGACAGGCTGTGTTTGTGGCTAGAAAGAACTGGCCACCATGCACAGCCCTGACAGTGGCCTGCAAAAAACTGTATAATAGACTTAGATAATGTCTGCGTCTTCATGGACATGACTCCAGAAAGACAAGGACAATTTTGCTTTATGTGGGAAGGTCACAAATAGACCTTAGTCACCTCCCTAAGATAGTTGTATAGCCCTACCATGTGTCATGTATGGTAGCAGAAGATTTGGCTACCTAAGGTGGCCACAGTGCCAATATTGTACTTCATTGTGTTAATAATATTGCATTAACCTTAGTGCACTCCCACAGGGGGAGTGTCACTCAGCCAGAAGCCAGGCTCACAGGCTCAGGGCTCATGGGCTCATGGGCTCACGACTGGCAAGCACAGCGGTGGTGGCGGGAGCCTCTCCCGCCTCTGTGACAGCGCTAAGGAGCAGCAAGTGGAGTGGTAAGGAGCAGCATGCAGGCGGGCGGTAAGGAGCAAGGGGTCCCAAACTGCAAGAGGGATGTCCACCGAGGGCTCCTGGACTGTGAGAGGGTGCAGGCCGGGCTGAGGGACCCCCCTCTCCAGTGCATGAATTTCGTGCACCAGGCCACTAGTAATAATACAATAGGAGGTCTGAAGAAGAAAGGTAAAGCTGGTAACAGAGTTTCTGTGTTTTATTTTAGAGTGGAGCCAAGCCTCCTGCTTGCTCTGTGGTGGCAACCATTTCTGTTGGGATTTATATATTTTCTATAATTGAAACTTTATAGCCTGGAGCGGAGGCCAAGGTAGGCCAGGGCTGCAGAAGCTTGGCTTCCTCCATCACTGGGGGCAACCATAGCCTCCTGCTCTTTCCAGCTCCGTTGCTGCTGCCATTTCTGTTTGGATTTATTTATCTTCTATCATTGAAATGTTGTAGCCTTGAGTGGAGGCCTAGGCAGGCAAGGGCAGGTGGAAAGCTTGGCTTCCTCCATTGCCAGGGAAATCCAAGCCTCCCTCCTACTCTCTGTGGCCACAGCCATCTTGGTTGGGTTTGGCTTGTAGGTGTAGTAGAGGTGTGGTCAATTTGCATATTACTCTTTTTACTAGATAGGATATATGTATATATATTAGGCATATGTTACATTTATATATACTATAGGCCTAACAACACATTATGCAGGGTGGGAGAAAAGTAGGCTTACAGTTTTTCAAATGGAAAATAATATAATAATTAGTAAATAATAATATAATTATTATATTATATTAAATAAATATATAATTATAATTATTATACTAATTATTATTTACTAATAATAATTAGTAAATAATAATAATATGAGAATAAACTGTTTTGTGTACTCACAATTGTAAACCTATTTTTACCCAGCCCTGTATACATGTTACTTTATACAGTTATTTTTAAAATCAGTTGAGAGAAGATTAGAGATAATGGCAGCTGAATAGGCAGACCTTTCTTGCACTTCCTCCCAGGGCCAGACTCCTCCATGAAGTAGGGAACATATACCCAGAATTACTAATTGAGGTCAGCTGAGGAGGAGACATATCAAGGAAGGACAGAAAATACGTGAAAACGGTAGGAACGGTGAAGTCATGAGAGGGGCTGACCCAGCTTCCATGAGTAGCAGGCTGAGAGTGAGGAGAGATCTCTGGGCTACAGGAGGATGTTTTCCCAAGAAGATGCAGGCCTGGAACCCAGGCTGGCTCCACAGCAAAGAGCACCAGAGCTGAGGCCAGCGGTTCATGTAACACCCAGCCATGAATGGTGGCAGGGCTGCTGGCCCCCAGGGTAGCCTGGAGCTGGTAGAGCAGTGCTGGTCAGAGAGAAAGCCGCAGTTTCTGTTTTTGTTTCTTTTTAAACCAGAGCATAGGAGTTTCATTTACAGTTACCAGAGGCTTTAGTACAGGGTGAGCAGTGTGGAGAGCTGGGGTGGGAAGCCTTGTGGGGAGACATGAAAAAGGTAGCAGCAGGGAGTCCTGCATTTAGCTGCCACCCCCGCCCCAAGAGAAAACCCAGAAATGGCCTTTTTTTCCTAAGAGGCACCAGCCCCTCCCAGTAGCCAAAGGGCAGGGAAAGGGGAAAAAAGCCTGGATGATTCAACCTGCCCCACCCTCAGGCACCCTGCCCGCCACACCCTGCATCTTGACCTTTGCAAAGGAGATAGCCACAGAGGCCAAGCCAAGGGGTTTGAACAGTCTCAGGGAGTGTCTGTGACTGGGTTGGAGTTGGGGTCCTCTACCCCACTATTCCAGAAGGGAGAGCTGATAGAAACTTCAAGATTCCAACTGCTTGCACTGGACTGCATACCTGGATCTCTGCCCAGTCTAGGGCAGAGTAATATTCTGGCCACTCTCTGGGACAGGGAAACACACACACCACGTTCCCTTCCCTTCCCCCTTCCCCCTCACAGGAGACTCCCAATTCCACCTAAAGCCTTTTCAGAAAAAGACTTTTGAGCGATTAAGATTGACATCTGGCTGGAAAGTGAAGGCGGGTGGAGGTGGAGCCTGGGAACCTGGGGCAGCTTACTGACCCATCCCGGGGCCCCATGCTGCTAACAAAACAGCCTCCTCCCATGTGCCTCCAAGCCTTGTGGACACAGACACAAACTGTGGATTACTTGAAGCTTCAGAAGGTTGCTGAATGCCAAAGGAGGACACTTTCTGACAGTGGTTAGCACCTAAGTACCTCCTAAGAAGCCTAGAAATGGCAGACAGAACAGTAAGCCACAGTCATCAGAAGAGCAGGGTCCAATGGGAATTCCCATGGGGCACTAAATTTGGCTGAGATGAACTCCACTTCACTTTTTCTTCTTCTTTTTTTTTTTTTCTCTTTCCTTTCTTTTTTCATTTTTTAAAATTTACCTTCTTTATCTGCTTTATTGATTTGTTATTATTTTAGTTTCTATTGATTTGTTGATATATCCAATTTTTCTCTTCTTTCCTACTCAATTCTTCTTTTTCTCCTGCTTCCTAGTCTTTTCCCCCTTTCTTCTTTTGGGTATTTCTACTTTCTTCTCCATTATTCTTTTCAAAAATTTTTTCTTTTAAACTGTTTTCCTTCACCCATTCTCCTATTCTATATTCTTATTTTCATTTTATCACTACCACTTGATATTCCTCCTCCCTTTAGAAAAAACTTTATTGTTGAAAGTATTACATATGTCCACCTCTTTCCCTCATTGACCTCTTCCAGTCCACCCCTGCCCGCCACCTCCAGACCTGTGTCTTATTGTCTGTGTCCATGGGTTATGCATACATGCATACAAGTTCATTGGTTGATCTCTTCGCAACCACCCACCTCCCCTGCTTTTCCTCTGAGGTTTGACAGTCTGTTCCATGCTTTTATGTCTCTGGATATATTTTTGTTCATCAGTTTATTTTGTTCATAATATTTCACATATCATTTATTTCCACTCTGATCTTTATTATTTCCTGCATTCTACTTACTCTGGGCTTTTCTTTCCAATTCTTTAAGTTCTAGGGTTAGATAGCTTATTACAAGTTTTTCTTTCTTTCTTTTTTCTCTGTCTTTTCTTTTCTTTTTTTTTTTTTTTTTTTGAAGTAGGCCTGTAGTGCTATTAATTTCCCTACCAGGATTGCTTTCACTGTGTCCCATAGATTTTGGATGGTTGTGTTTTCATTTTCATTTGTTTCCAGGATGTTTTTCATTCCTTCTTTGTTCTCTTTGATAACTCATTCATTGTTTAATAACATGCTATTTAGCCTCCGTGTGTTTGATTGTTTTTTAGTGTTTTTATTGTAGCTGATTTCTAATTTCATGCCATTGTGATCTGAGAGGATGCTTGATATGATTTCAATCTTCTTGAATTTGTAGAGACTTAGCTTGTGCCCCAACATGTGGTCTATATTTGAAAATGTCCCATGTGCACTTAAGAAGAATGTATATTCCATGGCTTTAGGGTGAAATATTCTGAAGATGTCAATTAGTTCCATCTAGAAGATTTATCCAGTGATGTCTATTCAGTGATGTCAATGTGGTATTAAAGTCCCCTTCTATGATTGTATTGTTGTTGATTTCTCCTTTGATATCCTCCAGAAGTTTTTTTATAATGTATTTGGATGCTCCTGGTCTGCAAGCTCCAGACTCTACCTAGGCCAACCACCCTGCCACCTTTCATGTCTGGATGTTACATGGCCCGTGTGGTCATGCTCTAGACTCCTTGGCTGCCTGAGGAGTCTAGAGCATGACTGTGGTCCCCCGTTTTTCTCCTAATATTTTTTCTTCTATCATTATTATATTATTGCTCTCTTTTCTCATTCCTAATTCACTGGTGGTTGCTTTGTGGTTGTTGTGGGGGTCCTTGTGTATATTTTTGCTTTGTTTCTTTTCTTTCATGTTTTGTTGTGTTGTATTTTGTTCTGTTCTGTCAGCACCTCCACAAGAGCTTGCACGACATGGTTGGGGGTGAACCTTATAGCCAGTCAGCCTGAGAGGAGATTCCATCCATGAATGGGAGAATAACATTCATGACCAAATTACCACAGGAGAACCCATATAACTCAAACATGGGACTTTTCTAGAGCACCCAGCTCAGGAGATCTAAGAGACTGCACCACTGGGTTCCACAAAACACCTACTACATAAGATCACAACACAAAGTCTCAGAGGCATATCCATTTGATCTAATACATATAAACAAATACAAAGAGACTGCAAAAATAGGGAGACAAAGAAACAAATTCCAAATGAAGATAAGAAAGAATAACCAGAAAAGGAACTACATGAAATGTAGGCAAGCAGTTTGTCAGGTAAAGAATTCAAAGTAATGATTATAAGGCTGCTCAAACAACTTAGTGAGAACTTCAAGTAACTTAATGAGAACTGCAGCAGCATAAAAAATGTAGAAACCATCAATGAGAATCAATCAGAAATGAAGAATGGCATAGCTGAAATAAAAACTACCCTGGAAGGAATCAACAGTTGACTAGTAGAAGTGGAGGAGTGAATCAGTGAATTAGAACACATGGTAGAAAAAACACCTATTCAAATCAGCAATTGGAGAAAAACAATTAAAAAGCAGGAGGAGGGTCTCAGGGAGCTTTGCGACATGAAACATAGTAATATTCTCATCATAGGGGTACCAGAAGAGAAGAATCCAAGTAAGGAATAGAGAACCTGTTTGAAGAAATAATGGCAGGAAATTTCCCTAATCTGGTGAAGGAAAAAGTCACTCAAGTTCAGGAAACACAGAGAACCCCAATGAAGATGAAACCCCAAAACCCACACCTAGGCACATTATTATTAAAATGGCACAGGTTAAAGACAAAGAATCTTAAAGGCTGCAAGAGAGAGACAGAGTTACCTAAAAGGGAGCTTTCATTAGATTGTCTGCTGATTTCTTAATAGAAACCCTTCAGGTCACAAGGAAGAGGCATGAAGTATACAAAGTAATAAAAAGCAAGGGGCTGGATCCAAGACTATTTTATCAAGCAAGGCTATCATTAAAAATCAAAAGTGAAATAAAGAGCTTTTCAGACAAAAAGGCCTAGAGGAGCTTATTACTATTAAACCATCACTGCAAAAATGCTAAAGGGACAGTTGTAAGAAGAATAAATAAAGAGAGAGAGAAGAACACAGGCATAGAGGATACAAATTGCAACAAATAAGTATCTATCACTAATAACCTTAAATTTAAATGGCTTAAATGCTCCAATCAAAAGACAAAGGGTATCTGAATGGATAAGAAAACATGACTCATATATATGCTGTGTACAAGAGACCCACCCTAGAACAAGACCCACACAAAATGAAAGTGAAAGGATGGAAAAAATTTTCATTTAAATGGAAATGAAAAAAGCCGAGTAGAAATACTCATAAGTCACAAGATAGACTTAAAAATGAAGGTCATCACAAGAAACAACAAAAGGCACTACATACTACTATAGGGATCGGCCCAGCAAGAAGATATAATCCTGGTAAATAATATATATGCACCCAAAATAGGAGCACCTAAATATATAAAAATCTTCTGGAGAATTTTAAGGGAGAGGTCAATAGCAGTACAGTCATAGTAGTGGACATTAACACCCTGCTGACATCACTAGATAGATCATCCAGAAAAAAAATTAACAAGGAAACAGTGACTCTAACTGACACACTGAGTAAGATGGATTTAATTGACATTTATAGAACATTTCAACTCAAAGCAACAGAATATATTCTGCTCAAGTGCACATGGTTCATTCTCAAAGACAGACCACATGTTAGGACACAAAACAAGTCTCTACAAGTTCAAAATGATCGAAATCATATCAAGTATCTTCACAGACCACAATGGAATGAAATTAGAAATCAATTGCAGTAAAAATACTCAAAAACATTCAAACACATGGAGGCTAAATAGCATGTTATTTAACAATCAATTGGTTACCAATGAAATCAAGAAAGAAATAAAAAACTTCTTGCAAACAAATAAAATGAACAAACAACAACCCCAATCACTGGTACACAGCAAAAGCAGTCTGGAGAGGGAAGTTCATAGCACTACAGACCTACCTCAAAAAAAAAAAAAAAAAGAAAAGAAAAGAAAAATTAATAATAAACTATTTAACCCTACAACTTAAAGAATTAGAAAGAGAACAAAAATAAAAGCCCAGAGTAAGTAGAAGGAAGCAAAGAATAAATATGAGAGCATAAATAAATGACATAGAGACTAAAAAAAACCAATACAAATGATCAATGAAACCAAAGCTGGTTCTTTTTGTTTTGTTTTGTTTTTGTTTTTAGCCAGTTTGAGTTTATTGTTTCTTACAATAAAATGCATTCTTAACGATACAAATGAGGACTGGATAAGTACTAGCTGAGTTCACCTCTTAACTATGTGACCAGAGACAATACCTCTTGACTGGCTTCCTTATTTCCTTTTTTTAAAAAAATAAATCTTTATTACTCAGATTATTACAGTTGTTCCTCTTCCTCACCCATAGCTCCCCTCCACCTGGTTCCCACCACACCCCTTAACCCCCTCCACTATCCTCATCCATAGGTGTACGATTTTTGTCCAGTCTCTTCCCGCACCCCCCACACCCCTTTCCCCTGAGAATTGTCAGTCCACTCCCTTTCTATGCCCCTGATTCTATTATATTCACCAGTTTATTCTGTTCATGAGATTTTTTATTCACTTGATTTTTAGATTCATTTGTTGATAGATATGTATTTGTTGTTCATAATTTTTAACTTTACCTTTTTCTTCTTCTTCCTCTTCTTAAAGAATACCTTTCAGTATTTTAAATAATACTGGTTTGGCTGTGATGAACTCCTTTAACTTTTTTTTTTTATCTGTGAAGCTCTTAATCAGACCTTCAATTCTGAATGATAGCTTTGCTGGGTAGAGTAATCTTGGTTGTAGGTTCTTGCATATAAGCATAAGCAATAGACACAAGACACTGGGGGCGAGGGGGTGATGGGGTGAGGGCATGTGCCAGGTGGTAGGGGAGGTTGGGGGAAGGTCAATGCGGAAATAAAAGGAGACATATATACTACTATTTGTAATACTTTAAACAATAATAAATAAATTAATAAATAAATACTTTAAACAATAATAAATAAAAAATAAATAAACATAAAAAAATAAAACAACAATGAGGTATCACCTCACACCTTTTAGAATGGTTATCATGAACAAATTAACAAAGGACAAGTGCTGGGGAAGATGTGGAGAAAAGGGAACCCTAGTACACTGCTGGTGGGAATGCGGACTGGTGCAGCCATTATGGAAAACTGAATGGAGTTTTCAAAAAAATTAAACATTGAAATGCTATTTGATCCAATGATCCCACTTCTAGGAATCCTGTATAAAAAAGTCTAATATGCTAAGTGTCTGGTCGTCCATTCAACCAATCAAAGCATAATATGGTAATGATATGCTAAGGCTGCTCAACCGCTGGCTCTGATGTGCACTGACCACCAGGGGGCAGATGGTTCAACTGGTAGGTTAGCTTGCTATTGGAGTCTGGCTGATCGGGACTGAGTGAGATGGGCTGGACATGCCCTGGAGCCCTCCTGCAGTTCCTCCTGGCTGGCCAACCTCCAGCGTCCCTCCCCAGCTTTGATCATGCAACAGTGGGGTCCCTGTGCCTGGCCTGCACCCTCTTGCAATCCGGGCTGAGGGACTCCCCCCGCCCCCACACCTTGAGTGTACGAACTTTGTGCACCGAGCCTCTAGTATATCATAAGAAACTCGAAACACCAATCAGAAAGAATGTATGCACCCCCATGTTCATAGCAGCACAATTTACAATAGCTAAGATCTGAAAAAACAGCCAAAGAACCCATCAGTGGAAGAGTGGATTAAAAAGTTGTGGTACATTTTCATCACAGAATGCTATGCAGATGTGGCTCAGTGGTTGAGCATCAACCTGTGAACCAGGAGGTCATGGTTTGATTCCTGGTCAGGGCAAATGCCCGGTGTGGGGAGTGCAGGAGGCAGTCAATCAGTGATTCTCTCTCATCACTGATGTTTCTA
Organism: Eptesicus fuscus; assembly: GCF_027574615.1. Taxonomy (NCBI): domain Eukaryota; kingdom Metazoa; phylum Chordata; class Mammalia; order Chiroptera; family Vespertilionidae; genus Eptesicus; species Eptesicus fuscus. The sequence goes on along the minus strand of NC_072480.1, from coordinate 7,096,405 downwards.
TCTCTGTCTCCCTTTCTCTTCCTCTCTGAAATAAATAAAAATATATTAAAAAATAAAAAGAAGAATCTTTTACCCTTTGAGACACTAGGGAGGGACCTGGAGAGTATTATGCTAAGGGAAATAAGCCAATCAGAGGAAGACAAGTATCACATGATTTCATTCATATGTGGAATCTAATGAAAATAAACTGATGAACAAAATAGATCCAGAGGCACAGAAATATTGAAGACTGAGAAATCTCAGAGGAAGGTGGGAGTGGGTGGTTGGTGGGGAGAGATTAACTGTGGAATTTATATGCATAGCCTATGGACACAGACATTAGTGTGTTGAAGACATGGTAAGGGGTGTGCAGGGAGGAGGGGCAATAGGGAAAAGGGGCGGGGCACCTGTAATATTTTCAATGATAAATATAAATTTAAAAAATAAGAGAAGAAAGAAGAAAAAACTGCATGTATGCTGTCTTCTCTGAAATTACCTTTTACTGTTGCTTTTTTTTTTTGTTTTTCTCTTGTGAATTTGAATTATTGTCTGGAGTTGCCTGAATCTGTTAATTCTTTTTTGGTGTTTTTTACTGGTTTATTCTCCTCTGTGGAATCAGTTTTTGGCTTTCTTCACTATCCTTAAGCAAAACCTTCCTTTCCCATGGCTTCAGTCTCCACATAGTTGACAAAGACTAAATGTGTGTGTTAATCTGCAGTCCCAATTTCTCTTTTGACCCCTGTCTTCATTGACTCATTATACATTTCCCCTTATATATCCTTCTCCACATGGCACCTAAAACTCAAATGTCAATTTCATTGCCTTTTCTAGTTGTTTTTTTTAATAATTTCTTTCCTTCACCCTCTTGCCCATCCTGTTTATCTAATACTAACTCATTCGCTGTTTCCATTCCTTGCTTTCCTCATAGCCAGTCATCACTGTCTTCTGCAATACCTCTTGTCTCCCCAAATTCCTGTCCATCCTTTTTTTAAACCGGTGACTTCTCATTAATCTTTATTTTTTCCAAATTTATTGAGATATAATTGATATAGAACACTGTGGAAGTTTAAGGTGTGCTGTGTGATGTTTTGATACACCTATATATTGTGAAATGACCACCTCAATAAGGTTAGTTAACACTTTCATCACTTCACATAGTTATCTTTTTCTCTTTTTGTTTGTGATGAAAACATTTAAGATGGACTTTCTTAGCAGCTTTCAAGTATTCAGTACAATATTATTAGCTACAATCCCCATGCTGTACATTAGGTTCCAAGAATTTATTCATCTTATAACTGAAAATTTGTATCATTTGACCAACATCTCCCCATTTCCCTTCTTCCCCCGCCCTCACACCCTCAGCTCCTGGTAATCAGCAATCTACTTTCTGTTTCTACGGAGTTTGGCTTTTAAAAATTACACATATAAGTGAGATCATGCAGTATTTATCTTTCTCTATCTAACTTATTTCACTTAGCACAATGCCCTCAAGTTCCACTCATATTGTCAAATGGCATCATTTTTTTATGTGGCTATACTCCATTGTATCTGTACCATCTTTATTTTATCCATTCATCCATTAATAGACACTTAGGTTATTTCGATGTCTTGGAATTGTGACTAATGCTGCAGTTAACATAAGAGTGCAGACATCTTCTTGAGATACTGATTTTATTTCCTTTGCATATATACCCCAAGGTGGGATTGCTGGATCATACGGTACTTCTATTTTCATTTTTTTGAAAAGCCCCATACTTTATCCCATAGTGGCTATAGCAATTTACATTCCCACCAACAGTGCACAACGGTTCCCTTTTTTCCTGAATCCTCATCAACACTTGCCTTTTGTCTTTTTGATAATAGCCACCCTAACAGGTGTGAGGTTTTCAGTTGTTTCCTTGATGATTAGTAATTTTGAGCACCATGTTATGGTCCTTTTTCCATTTTTAAAATTGTATTTTTTTCTTATTTTGCTATTGAGTTGTATGAGTTCCTTATATATGTTGGATATGAATCCCTTGTGGATTATGTGGTTTGTAAATTTTTTCCCCATTTCATAGGTTCCCTATGAAATTTTTTATTGCTTCTTTTGCTGTGTAGAACTATTAATTTTTAAATATCAGCTTTTCCATCTTTCCTGTACTTTTATAGCCATTTGTGTAATCTTGTAATAAAGTGGTCTTCAACTGGGAACATTTGGCAATGTTGGGAATTTTTGATTGTCGCAACTGGGGAAGTAGAGCTACTGGCACCTAGTGGGATGATACCAGGATGCTACTAAACATTCTATAATGCATGGGACCTCCCCTACAACAAAGAAGTATCCAGACACAAATATCAATAGTGCCAAGATTTAGAAACCCTGTTTATTACAAAAAAGGACAAAGTCAGGTTATGTAGCATCTAAAGCTAATACAAGTTTGGGGGCTCTTTTTAAAAAAGAGGTGTAAAATCACAAATAAATGGTGTTGGGATAATTGGACAGATACATGTAAAAAAAAATGAAACTAGACCACCAACTTACACCATACACAAGAATAAACTCAAAATGGATAAGATATTTAAATGTAAGGCATGAAACCATAAAAATCATTGAAGAAAACATTGGCAGCAAAATATCAGACATCTCACATAGCAATATTTTCACTGATACAATGCCTGGTGCAAGAGAAAAAAATAAACAAAAGGGACTATATCAAAATAAAAAGCTTCTGCGCAGCAAAAGAAAATGTCATCAAAATGAAAAGAGAACCCACTGTATAGGAGAACATATTTACCAATGATACATCTGATAAGGGATTAATCTAAAAAATATATAAAGTACTCATACAACTCAACAAAAGGAAAACAAACAGCCCAATAAAAGATGAGCAGAAGACCTAAATAGACACTTCTCCAAAATGGACATACAAATGTCCAAGAGACATATGGAAAAATGCTCAAATTCACTAAGCGTTTAATTTGCATCATCAGAAAGATACGAATTAAAACGACAATGAGGTACTACCTCACACCTGTCAGAATGGCTGCCATAAATAAATCAATAAACAACATGTGCTGGTGAGGATGTGGAGAAAAAGGAACCCTAATACACTGCTGGTGGAAATGCAGAGTGATGCACCACTATGGAAAACAGTATGGAGTCTCCTCAAAAAATTAAAAATGGAAATGCTATTTGACCCAGTGATCCCACTTCTAAGAAATATCCTCAGAAGCCTGAAACACCAATCAGAAAAAATGTATGCACCATAAATTCATAGCAGCACAATTTACAATAGCTAAGGTCTGGAAACAGCCCAATTCGTCTTCAGCACAATTTACAATAGCTAAGGTCTGGAAACAGCCCAATTCGTCTTCAGCAGATGAGTGGATAAAAAAGCTGTGGTACATTTACATCATGGACTACTATGCAGAAGTTAAAGACGAAGGATCTCTTATCCTTTGAGACAGCATGGAGGGACATGGAGAGTATTATGCTAAACAAAATAAGCCATTCAGAGAATGACAAATATCACATTATCTCACTCATATGTGAAATCTAATGAACAAAAACTGATGAACAAAATAGATCCAGAGACATAGAAGCATGGAACAGAATGTCAAATCTCAGAGGGAAGGCTGGGGGTGGGTGGGGGGTGGGTGGGAAGAGATCAACCAAAGAACTTGTATGCATACTAGTACATACACATAACCCAAGGACACAGACAATAGTGTGGTGAAAGCCTGGGCTTGGGTGCAGAGGTGGGTTAGTTGGGGACAATGGGGAAAAAAGGGGGACATATACTAGTATAATACTTTCAACAATAAAAAGAAAAAAAGAAAAAAAATCACAAATAAAAAATTAGGTAGCAATGCTTATATTTCTCTAGTCAGAAAACAAAAATTATTGGAGTTTGAAGAGTCAGGTCTTGCCCTAGCTGGTTTCGCTCAGTGGATAGAGCATTGCCCTGGGGACTGAAGGGTCCCAGATTCAATTCCGGTCAAGGGCACATGCCCAGTGGCGGGGGGGGGGGGTGCAGGAGGCAGCCGATCAATGATTCTCTCTCATCATTGATGTTTCTATTTTTCCCTCTCCCTTCCTCTCTGAAATCAATAAAAATACATATATATATATATTCTAAAAAGGAGTCAGGTCTCTTCCTCAGAGATATTTTAGGCACATTTCTAGAAATGTCTCCTGCTTGTAACCTGACTCCCTGTACCTAACCAGACCTTCCCAGGACCTCTGAGGCTGGCGCAAGCAAGGAGCTCCAATGCTTAAGCTTCATTAGCCTCATGATAAATCAGCTTTTGATGATAGCACTTATAATATTTGCTTGTAATTGTCTGTAGCAGGAAGGAAAAGATGAAAAGTCAAACTCAATTTCCTTCCTCCTCATAGAGAGTATACGTGTATGTGTGCATGTGTGTATGTATGAATTTGTTAGTGTGTGTGTGCATGTGTGAGTATATCAGTATTATGAATGTGTGTGAGAATGTGTATGTGTGTGCATGTGTAACTGTTATATAAGTGTGGATGAATGAATGTGTGTGTGCTTGAGTGTGTGTAGACATATGTGTCATGAGTCCAAGTGTGAATAAAATAAATCTCTACTGCATCCTTCTGCTTAGGGAAGTTATTAAGGGAAGGCTGCTGCCCGAGAACTTGATCCTATTAAAACATTATCATTTGTGCTGACCAAATCAGGAATTCTCTCCTGGGTGGCTCTTGGTTAGCAATCAACTGAATAGGCTTTCAGATTTATGAGGGAGAATCTGGAGAAAGACATGGGCAGGGAAAGGATTCTCTGTGATAAAGTAGGAGAGAATCAAGTTTTTCAGACAGAGACGGAGGGGAAGCCAGGCAGAAATACTATGAGGAGTGACACTGGCACGGAGGTATCTAGAGTGGCCACAGGATGCAGAGCAGGGCTGGCTCAAAGTGATGGAGGGAGAGAATTCAACAAGTGCTGAAACTTAGAGCCGAAGATGAGAGTAGCAAAATAGAAGCTTTAAGGAGAGAGGGAGCCAAGCTGGGAAAGGCCATTCTTCTTTAACTATTAAAAAGAAATGTGTCTTCCCAATACTGATGACATAATGGACACTTACGTAGTCTGGCTTTGTTCATGCCTCTCTCCCCACGTGGGAAGTGAGCTCCTTGAATCACTAGAGACATGGACACCCCACACAATATGGGGCTTGGGTACTGAATGAATCAGTGAGTGAGAAATGAATAAGGATGGGAGAGAATGAAGATAGACTAAAGGGACAGGCAGTGCTAGAGCAGGGCAAAAAGGTTTGAGTGAGCCAGGAAGGAACTTATATTAAAACACACACACACACACACACAAACCCCATCAAGATGGGATTCAGCTGGACTTTCATTTTTAGCAACCATCACTCCCTAAGAGGAGAGGTGGAGTTTTAGTCGTGGGCCCCTAAGATGTGAGCACTATAGGTCCAACGGGCTAGGGTGTGATGCAGACCAGGGGCCATCCCTCTGTCTGGGGACTGTATTGTCAGGGTATTGTTTATTTTTACTGACACTTTACCTTATTATAAGAAGTGTTGTGTGAGTGACATTGCTGTGTTTGGATAACACTAAGCAAAACAATGATTTACGGGCAACTATTTTGTGTAGCCTAACGCCCAGCCCTGGACTGGGAAGTAATATTGCTGCTTTGTAAGATGTTTGAGATTTTGCTGCCTGTGTTTTCTTCTAGGATTTTCATGGCTTACATGTAAGTATTTGATCTATTTTGAAGTTATTCTTGTGAATTGTGTAAGTTGGTGGTCTACTTTCATCTTTTTGCATATGTCTGTCCAGTTTTCCCAGCACATTTGTTGAAGAGACTATCTTGACTCCATTGTATGTTCTTGCCTCCTTTGTCAAATATTAATTGACTGTAATGGTGTGGGTCAATTTCTGGGGTCTCTCTTCTGTTCCATTGGTCTATATGTCTGTTCTTGTGTCAGTACTAAGCTGTTTGATTACAATGGCTTTGTAGTATAGTTTGATATTTGGTATTATGAGCCCTCCTACTTCATTAAAAAAAAAAAAACTTCCATTCTTTTGTTTTGTTTTTATTTCATTTTTTTATTAAGGTATTACATGTGTACATATCTTCCCATTGCCCCCCAGCCCCCACTCCCATACATGCCCTCAGCCCTAGTGTCTTGCGTCCATTGGTTGTGCTTATATGCATGCATACAAGTCCTTTGGTTGATCTCTTATCTCCCCCACCTCTCCCTAATCTTCCCGCTGTAACTTGACAGTCTGTTTGATGCTTTACTGCTTCTGTATCTATCTTTTTGTTCATCAGTTTATAATGTTCTTTATTATCCACAAATGAGTGAGATCATGTGGTATTTTTCTTTCATTGACTGGCTTATTTCATTTAGTATAATGCTCTCCAGTTCCATCCAGGATACTGCAAATGGTGATAATTACTTCTTTTTATGGCAGCATAGTATTCCATTGTGTAGATGTACCATCGTTTTCGATCCAGTCATCTGCTGACAGGCACCTAGGCTGTTTCCAAATATTAGCTATTGTAAGTTGTGCTGCTATGAACATAGGGGTGCATATATCCTTTCTGATTGGTGTTTCTAGTTTCTTAGGATATATTCCTAGAAGTGGGATTACTGAGTCAAATGGGAGTTCCATTTTTAGTTTTTTGAGGAAACTCCATACTGTTCTCCACTGTGGCTGTACCAGTCTGCATTCCCACCAGCAGTGCATGAGGGTTCCCTTTTCTCTGCATCTTCGCCAGCACTTGTCGTTTGTTGATTTGTTGATGATAGCCATTCTGAAAGGCTTGAGATGGTACCGCATTGTCGTTTTGATTTGCATCTCTCAGATGATTAGTGACTTTAAGCATGTTTTCATGTGTCTCTTGGCCTTCCTTCTGTCTTCTTTTGAAAAGATTCTATTTAGGTCCATTGCCCATTTTTTTAAAATTAGATCATTTATCTTCCTCTTATTAAGTTGTATAAGTTGCCTGTAGATGTTGGAGATTAAACCTTTATCAGTGATAACATTTGCAAATATGTCATTGGGCTTTCTTGTTGTTTTGTTGATGGTTTATTTTGTTTTGCAAAAAGTTTTTATTTTGATGTAGTCTCATTTGTTTATTTTCTCTTTAGCTTTCATTGCCCTAGGAGCAGTATCAGTCAAGAAATTCTTTTGGCATATGTCTGAGATTTTGCTGCCTGTGGATTCCTCTAGTATTTTTATGATTTCCCGTCTTATGTTTAAGTCCTATATCCATTTTGACTTTATTTTTGTGTATGATGTAAGTTGGTGGTCTAGTTTCATTTTTTTGCATGTATCTGTCCAATTTTCCCAACACCATTTATTGAAGAGACTGTCTTGACTCCATTGTATGTTCATGCCTCCTTTGTCGAATATTAATTGAGCATAGTGGTTTGGGTTGATATCTGGATTCTCTATTCTATTCCATTGTTCTATATGTCTGCTCTTGTGCCAGGACCAGGCTGTTTTGAGAACAGTGACTTTGTAATACAGCGTGAAATCTGGTATTGAGATCCCACCTACTTTATTCTTCTTTCTCAGATTGCTGTGAAAGGGTCTTTTTTAATTCCAGATTAATTTTTGGACAGTTCTTTCTAGGTCTGTGAAATATGCCGTTGGTATTTTAATAGGGAGTGCATTGAATCTATAGATTGTTTTGGGTATTATGGACATTTTAATGATGTTGATTCTACCAATCCATGAACATGGTATGTTCTTCCATCTGTTTACGTCTTCTTCTATCTCTTTCTTCAGTGTCCTGTAGTTTTCCGCATATAGGTCTTTTACCTCCTTAGTTAAGTTTATTCCTAGGTATCTTAATTTCTTTGGTACAATGTTAAATGGGATTGCTTTTTTAGCCTCTCTTTCTGTAAGTTCAATATTGGTGCACAGAAATGCAATAGATTTCTTGGCGTTAATTTTGTATCCTGCTACATTGCTGAATTCATTTATTAAGTCTATTAGTCTTTTGATGAAGTCTTTCGGGTTTTTTATATACAATATCATGTCACCTGCAAATAAGGACAGCCTTACTTCTTTTTTTCCAATTTGGATGCCTTTTATTTCTTCTTCTTGTCTAATAGCAATGGCTAATACTTCCAGTATTATGTCGAACAGTGGTGGTGAGAGTGGGCATCCCTGTCTTGTTCATTTTCTCAGGGGAAATAGTTTTAGTTTTTGCCCATTGAGTATGATGTTAGCTGTGGGTTTATCATATATAGCTTTTATTATGTTGAGGTATGATCCTTCTATTCCCACCTTGTTGAGAGTTTTTATCAAGAAAGGGTGTTGGATTTTGTCAAATGCTTTTTCTGCATCAATTGATATGACTATGTGATTTTTATCTCTCAATTTGTTTATGTGATGAATCCCGTTTATTGATTTGCGGATATTGTACCATCCTTGCATTCCTGGGATAAATCCTACTTGGTCATGGTGTATGATCTTTCTGATGTACTGCTGGATCCGATTTGCTAGAATTTTGTTGAGGATTTTGGCATCTATGTTCATGAGGGATATTGGCCTGTAATTCTCTTTCATTGTGTAGTCCTTATCTAGTTTTGGTATTAGGGTAATGCTAGCTTCATAGAAGGAGCTTGGAAGTGTTCCTTCCTCTTGAGTTTTGTGGAATAGTCTGAGGAGGATAGGTTTTAGTTCTTCCTTGAATGTTTGGTAAAACTCCCCTGTGAAGGACTTTTGTTTGCCGGAAGCTTTTTGATGACTGCTTCAATTTCTTCCATAGTTATTGGCCTATTGAGCTGTTTAGATTCTTTCTGATTGAGTTTTGGAAGGTTATGTTCTTCTAGGAATATGTCCATTTCCTCCAGCTTGTCCAATTTGTTGGAATAGAGTTGTCCATAGTATTTTTTAACAATCCTTTGTATTTCGGTGGGGTCTGTTGTTATTTCACGTCTTTCATTTCAGATTTTGTTTATTTGGGTCCTCTCTCTTTGCTTATTGATGATCCTGGCTAGAGGTTCATTAATCTTGTTTATCTTTTTAACGAACCAGCTCTTGGTTTTGTTGATATTTTATATTGTTTCTTTGGTCTCTATGTCGTTTATCTCCACTCTGATCTTTATTATTTCCTTCCTTCTGCTTACAAGTGGGCTTTCTTGTTGCTCTCTTTCTAACCCTTTGAGTTGTAGGGTAGGGGTAATTTATTACCATTGTTTCTTATTTTTTACAGTAGGCTTGTAGAGGTATGAACTTCCCTCTCAAGACTGCTTTAGCTGTGTCCCATAGATTTTGGATTGTTGTGTTTTCATTGTCATTTGTTGCCATGATGTTTTTTATTTCTTCCTTGATCTCTCTGGTAACCCAGTCATTGTTTAATAGTATGCTGTTTAGTCTCCATGTGTTTGATTTTTTTGGATTTTTTTTTATTGTAGTTGATTTCAAGTTTTATGCCACTGTGATCTGAGAAGATGCTTGATATGATTTCTATCTTCTTGAATTTGAAGAGACTTTGCCTATGACCCAACATATCGTTTATCTTTGAAAATGACCCATGTGCACTTGAGAAGAATGTATATTCCGTGGCTTTGGGGTGAAATGTTCTGAACATGTCAATTAATTCCATCTGGTCTAGTGAGTCATTTAGGATTGATGTTTCTTTGCTGATGTTTTTTAGAGGATTTGTCCAATGGAGATAGTGGGGTATTAAAGTCTCTTACTATGATTGTATTGCTGTCAATCTCTCCCTTGATATCCTCCAGGAGTTGTTTTTTTTTTAAATGTATTTGGGTGCTCCTATATTGGGTGCGTATATGTTTACCAGAGTTATTTCTTCTTGTTGGATTGCTCTCTTTAGTATTATGATGTGGCCTTCCTTATCTCTTTTTATGTCCTTCACTTTGAGATCTAATTTGTCAGATATAAATATTGATAGCCCAGCTTTTTTTTCATTTCCATTTGCCTGAAAAACCTTTTTCTATCCTTTCACCCTCAGTCTGTGTGCATTTTTTTTTCTGAGATGAGTTTCTTGTAGACAGCAGATATATGGGTCGTGCTTTCTTTTCCAATCAGTTACCTTATGTCTTTTGATTGGGGCATTTAATACATTTGCATTTAAAGTTATTATGGATAAGTACTTATTTGTGCCATTTTTATTCTTTACCCCTGTGTTCCTTCTTTGCTTCCTATTTCTTTTTTTTACAGCAGACCCTTTAGCATTTCTTGTATTGATGGTTTGGTGGTAATAAATTTTATTAGTCCCTTTTTGTCTGTGAAGCTCCTGATTTCACTTTCAATTTTGATTGATAACCTTGCTGGGTACAGTATTCTTGGATTCAGGCCTTTTCTTTGCATGACTTTGTATATTTCATTCCATTCCCTTCTGGCCTGATGAGTTTCTGTTGAGAAATCAGTTGCTAGTCTGATGGGGGTTCCTTTGTAGGTAACTTTCTATCTCTCTGGCTGCTTGTAAGATTCTTACTTTGTTGTTGGTGTTTGCCAATTTAATTATAATGTGCCTTGGCATCGGTCTTTTGGAGTTCATTTTGCTTGGGACTCTGTGAGCTTCTTGGATTTGTGTGGGTTTTTTCTTCCCCATATCAGGGAAGTTTTCTGTCATTATTTCTTCAAACAGGTTTTCTATTCCTTGCTCAGTTTCCTCTCCTTCTGGAAGCCATATTATGCGGATGTTGTTTTGTTTCATGTTGTCCCAAAGTTCCCTTAGGCTCTCCTCCTGCTTTTTAATTTTTTTTTCTAGAAGCTGCTCTACTTCCATATTTTTTCCTACCTTGTCTTCTAGCTCACTGATGTGGTCTTCTGCTTTTTCTAGAATACTCTTGATGCTTTCTATTGAGTTCTTTATAGCAGCGATGTCATTTTTCATTTCTTCTTGGTTCTTTTCATTTCCTCTTGGTTCTTACTCATATTGTCAAATTTGTCTTCCATTCTTTTCAGCAACCTTATGACCATGTCGCTGAATTCTTTCTCTGACAGGTTGTTTGCCTCCATTTCGTTTACTTTCTTTTCTGGTGATGCCTGCTTTTCTTTCATATGCGGGTTGTTTCTTTGTCTCCCCATGGTCTCTCTTCTCCGGGTGTCTGGTTATGTAGTTCTCTCTCTCCTGCGTTGATTTAAAGGCACAAAAAACAATACAACCAGGTACAATGCACAAGGCACTGAACAGGAATGTATAAACGATATTAATAACCCCAAATAAAGGTGACCACCAGAGAAAGGCAAATTAGGGGATAGGAGAGAAATAAGAAGAGAGAAAAAAAAGAAAGGAGTGAAAAAATGAAATTGGGAAAAGAAAAAAAAAGTAAGAGAGAAAAGAAAGAGAATTAGAGAGTAAAGGGGGCAAACTACATATATGGGGAGAAAACCCCAATAGGACAGCCACTAATCCCAATAAATGCTAGCAACAAGTACCTGGAGATTAATACAAACTACAAACAACAACTAATATCAAGTGAGGTGAGGGAAAACAGAAGCAAAAAAACAAATAAACAAAAACAAAGCAAACAAACAACAAAAAAACAAAACTAAAATAAAGAATAAGCAAAACAATCTCACAAAAAAGCATAACAAATCAATATAATCAACATTCAAGCAAACAACAACAAAGGACAGAGAGAAAAATTATTTTTTGGATAGTGAAGACAGAGAAGAGAGAGGGTGTATGGATTTAGAGCAGGGGATTGGAAATTAGATATATAAGTAGAGTGAAATATTAACAGGTGGTAAAAAGAAAGAATAGGGAAAATCTAAAGCAGGAAAAGGGTAAGAGAAACAGGACACTAAAAAGGGAAAAGTTAGGAAGAAAGTGATGGCATAAAGGTAGAGTTGAGATAGAGTAAAAAGATGCTAAAGGAAAGATGAAAATAGAATGTAGAACACTAATCCCAAAGTACAATAAAGAGAAAATAAAATACCACTTAAAAAAAAAGGTAAAATAGTAGTAGTAATAATACTGATTGAAAATAAAAATGTAATAATTACAAAGGTAAAATCAAGTGAGGAAAAAAAATTAGTTTCTTAGGTAAAAGATAAAAAAAAATAAAAATAAATAAAAAATAAATGTTCAGTAGTGAAGGTCATTCACTTCCTCTACTGTTCTATTTGGCACGCCTGTTTCCCAGTCAGGACAGTATTGCAGTTCGCTGCATTCCACTGCTTCTCAGTGTTGTAAGCCAGTCCTGATTTTTAAACAGGCATTATGACTTAATTTCTTGTATTCCTTTATTTGTGATTACACAAGAGTCAATTTGTGATTCAGCCCCTGGGTGGCAGTGTTTCTGGATTGACCTCCAGGTCTATAGGTCCTCTCTAGCCTGTGCTTAGATCCTGCTTTCCCTGTGGCACTCAATACTGATTTGTGGAGTGGGCCGCTCCAGAGCTGGCTCTCTGACGGTCACTCCCTGCTCTGATCCTAAGGTTCCAGTAAAACAACTTTCCCCTGCAGTCTCCTAGGGTGTCCCCAACTGGGTGATCCTATGTATTGGGCTTAGTAATCAGAAGGAAGGATTTGAAGAGGAAAAAGCCAAATTGTGCGAACTCTGGGGCTGCGCACAAGTCTGCGCAGTCCCTTTTTCCTCCTTGGGTCTAAGCAGCCGGCACGCTTTTAAAATTTTTAGGCTGTCCTTTTGTGTCAGATCAAAATGGGTTGCTTTTTAGAGATCCCTTCTGTTAGCAGCTCTGAGGACCCCCTTCCACATTCACGGATCACGCCAGCCCCAACAGCTGTGGATTTTTCTAGGCACAGGCTTCCTCCGGTCCTCCAACTCCCGCAGTGTGCGTGTTTCTCTCTCCCGCCAGGACCAGAGACCTCACCTTATCCCAGGTGAAATCTGACCTTTCTGTGGTGGTGTGTAGAGCTCCTCTGAATCCGTGTGTTTGCACCAATTGGGTACCAGTGTTATGGGGTTTGCAGCTGTTTGGTGGGTGCAGCAGTTGTAGATTTTCAGGCTTCTGATAACATTCACTTTCCCCTTCAAGATGGTGTGGTCTCTGCATCCGAGTTGGTGGCTCCAGGAGGGAACCCAGCAGCAGTGGAGGCTGCCAGGTCAGGGGAGCCCCATCCAGCAGTCCCCCACCTTCTCCTGGAGTATAGCTGTCCCTTAATTTGCCAACAAACACTCCCCATGTGACCCTCAGCTGTTCTTTCTATCTGCTCTGGGACAAGGCTCGGGACATGTCTGTCTATTCCGCCGCCATTTTTTTGACCTCCCATTCTTCTTTCTAAAGATGGCTGCAGCTATTCAGGGTCTTATATAGTCCCATATAAATTTTTGGAGTATTTGTTCTAGCTCTGTGAAGTATGTCATTAGGTTTTTAATAGGGATTGCATTGAATCTATAGATTTCTTTGGGTACTATGGACATTTTAATGATGTTAATTCTCCAATCTATGAACATGGTATATGCTTCCATTTGTTTGTAACTTCCTCTATTTCTTTTTTCAGTGTCCCATAGCTTTCCAAGTATAGGCCTTTTACCTCCTTGATTAAGTTTATTCCTAGGTATATCTTTTTGTTTGTTTGTTTGTTTGCAATGGTAAATGAGGTTTTTTGTTTTGTTTTAGTTTCTCCTGAGCATTCATTATTGGTGTATAAAAATATCATCTACTTCTGGATGTTGATTTTGTATCCTGCTACATTGCCAAATTCATTTATTAAGTCTAGTAGTTTCCTGGTACAGTCTTTATTGTTTTTGATGTACAATATCATGTCATCATCAAATAATGACAGTTTTACTTCCTCCTTTCCTATTTGGATGCTTTTAATCTCTTCTTCTTGTCTGATCACTGTGGCTAGGACTTCCAGTACTATGTTGAACAAGAGTGGTGAAAGCTGACATCCTTGTTTTGTTCCTGGACAAGGAACAAGAGAAATGCTTTTAGTTTTTGCCCATTGACTCTGATATTGGCTGTAGTTTTGTCGTATGTGGACGTCATTATGTTGAGGTATGATGCCTCTATTCCCACTGTGCTGAGAGTTTTTAATCAAAAAACAATGCTGGGAGGAACCAAGATGGCTGCATATGTAAACACCTAAACTGCTGCCTCGCACAACAATTTCAAAACTACAGCTAAAAGACAAAATGGACATCATCCAGAACCACAGGAAGGCTGACTGAGTGGAAATTCTACAACTAGAAGAAAAGAGAAAAGCACACTGAGATTCACAGGAGCTGCGGAAGGCAGAGGTACAGAGGTGAGCAGAGAGGGCTGGCAACTGAGTACACAGCTGTCTTTTTCAATCCACAGGGAGACACAAGCTTCTGACTGCTCTGAACTCGAGTTCCAGGCAAGACTGGGGACCCAGACTCATATGGGGAGAAACTGGACTGTCTGGCAGTGGGCGAAACTCGAGGGCAGCTTTCTCTCAGAGGTGCTTGCAGCAATTACCAGGGGACACTGAGACCCAGGAGCCTCTTAGGGCAGGGATGATGGGAAGCCATAGCTGTTTGCTCCACCCTGAGATCCCGCCCCATGAAGCTATTGCTGATTGCTCTACCCTGAGACTCTGTCCTATCCAAGCTGAGTGCAGAGGCTTTTTCATATGAATGGCCTTTCTCTTTTGAATTCTTAACTTACCTAACAAACTGCAGCTGAGTTAGTGAGACCCAGAACATCCAAAAGAAGGCCCAAGGCCCCACATCAGCTTGTATTGCTTCACAGCTGGGCTTCATCTGGGCACCTCCAAAACTGAAAAAAAGAAAATGAATCTGCAGATCTCTCCATAGCTCCTGCTGGGTGGCCTCAGGCAGAGACTAAATTAGCACCTCCTTGGAGGTACAAGAGCCAATGTACCCAGGGGTCAGAGTGGGACCATGCAGATTACAACTCCTCAGATCCATAAGGGACACACTCAGGGGGCAGACTCAGTGAGCACCAAATCCCCACTAAAGCAAGTCTTGCCCCAGAAGAGTGTCTCCAGCACAGAAGTTATCCCATTGTAGACACAGCTGATCCTCACAGCCAATTGGCCTGGAGGTCAACTCCTTCCAGTGACACCAACAACAATCAAGGCTGAACTACAACAAGACTGTGCACACAGCTCACAAAGGGGTGCACCAAGAGTGTCCACCTCAGGTAACTGGGGAGGCTGAGCCACTGTGCCCTATAGTACACCTAGCACACAAAGGCAGTCTATCAACTCAGGGAAGCAGCCAAAATGTGGAGACAAAGAAACAAGTCACAAATGACAGAAATGGAGGAAAGCAAATGATTGGATATAGAGTTCAAAACTACGGTTATAAAATTTTTCAAGAATTTTCTAGAAAAGGCCGATAAATTTAGTGAGACCCTCGAGGATATGAAAAAGGACCAACTAGAAATTAAGCATACACTAACTGAAATAAAAAATAATATACAGAGTTCCAACAGCAGACTAGAGGATTGCAATAATCAAGTCAAAGATTTGAAATACGAAGAAGCAAAAACACCCAACTGGAAAAGCAAAAAGAAGAAAGAATACAAAAATATGAAGATAGTGTAAGGAGCCTCTGGGACAACTTCAAGCATACCAACATCCGAATTATGGGGGTGCCAGAAGAAGAGAGAGAGCAAGATACTGAAAACCTATTTGAAGGAATAATGAAAGAAATCTAATCTAATAATAGACAAATATGCAAATTGACCATACCTCCGACACACCCACAAGCCACGCCCACCATCAAATCAGAGCGAGTATGCAAATTAACCCAAACCAAGATGGCTACAGCCACAGAGAGCAAGGTTTCCTAGGTAACAGAGGAAGCCAAGCTTTCTGCCAGCCATTGCAGGCCTAAGCCTCCACTCAAGCTACAAAGTTTCAATTATAGAAGGTAAACAAATTCAAACAAATGGCGGCAGAATGGAGCTTGAGAGAGCAGGCCAGGGTTGTCGCCGGCAACAGGGGAAGCAAAGCTTTCCACACACCCTGGCCAGGTCCACCCGCTTAAGGCAACAAAGTTTCAATTATAACCCCAACACAAATGGCTTCGGGCCTCGGAGGGAGCCCCAGGCTTGGCTCTGCTCCAGGCTACAAAGTTTCAATTGTAGAAGGAAAATAAATTCCAGATACCATGGCCTCTGCTTGCGTTGCCAGGGGGCGTGGCCAGCCTGCAAACCACCACAGGCCCCTCGCTCAGGCCGCCCCACGCCCCCAGGGTACCCCACCCTGATCAGGGACACCCTTCAGGGCAAACCAGCTGGCCCCCACCCCTGTACCAGGCCTCTATCCTATCTAATAAAAGAGTAATATGCAGATTGATCATCACTGCAACACACAATATAGCTGCCCCCATGTGGTCAAAGATCCTGCCCCCATGTGGACACAGGATGGCCACCACAAGATGGCCAGCAGGAGAGAGCAGTTGGGAGGCAACTGGCCTGCAAGGGAGGGCAGTTGGAGGTGATCAACCCTGCAGGAGAGGGCAGTTAGGGGTGACCAGGCTGGCAGAAGAGGGAAGTTGGGGGCAAACAGGCTGGCAGCAGAGTGGTTAGGGGGTGATCAGGCTGGCAGGCAGAAGCGGTTAGGGGCAATCAGGAAGGCAGGCAGGCAAGCAGTTGGGAGCCAGCAGTCCTGGATTGTGAGAGGGATCCCAGATTGGAGAGGGTACAGGCTGGGCTAAGGGACAACCCCCCTCCATGCACGAATTTCATGCACCGGGCCTCTAGTAGACTTATAAGTCCAGGAAGCACAGAGAATCCTGAACAAAAGGAATCCAAAGAGGATCACACCAAGACACATCATAATTGAAATGCCAAGAGCAAAAGACAAAGAGAGAATCTTACAAGCATCAAGAGAAAACAGTTAGTTACCTACAAGGAAGTACCCATATGATTGTCAGCTGATTTCTCAAGAGAAACTATGCAGGCCAGATGAAGTGGCAAGAAATATTCAAAGTGATGAATAGCAAGAACCTACAACCAAGATTAATCTACCCAGCAAAGCTATCATTCAGAATTGAAGGTCAGATAAAGAGCTTCACAGATAAAAAAAACGCTAAAGGAGTTCATCACAGCCAAACCAGTATTATATAAAATGCTGAAAGGTATATTTTAAGAAGAGGAAGAAGAATAAAAAGGTAAAGTTAAAAATTGTGAACAACAAATACATATCTATCAACAAATGAATCTAAAAATCAAGTGAATTAAAAATCTGATGAACAGAATAAACTGGTGAATATAATAGAATCAGGGGCATAGAAAGGGAGTGGACTAACAATTCTCAGGGGGAAAGGATGTGGGGGGTGTGGAAAGAGACTGGACAAAAATCGTACACCTATTGATGAGGACAAGTGGGGAGATGGGGGTAAGGGCAGAGGGAGGGGTGGGAACCGGGTGGAGGGGAGCTTTGGGGGGGAAAAAGAGGAACAATTGTAATGATCTGAACAATTAAGATTTACTTAAAAAAACAATGCTGGATTTTATTGAATGTTTTTTCTGTATCTATTGATGTGATCACGTGATTTTTCATTTTGCTAATATATAGCATTTATTGATTTGTGAATATTGTATCAGCCTTGCATCCCCAGAATAAATCCCACTTGATCATAGCATATGATCTTTTTAATATATTGCTGGATCTGATTTGCTAATATTTGTTGAGGATTTTAGCTTCTATGTTCATCAGAATAATGGCATGTAATTTTCTTTCTTTGTAGTGTCTTTATCTGATTTTGGAATTAGGATAATGCTGGCCTCATAAAAAGAACTTGGAAATGTTCCTTCTTTAATTTTTTGAAATAGTTTGAAGAGGGTAGGTGTTAGTTCTTCTTTGAATGTTGGGTAAAATTGTCCTTTAAATCCATCTTGTCCAGTACTTTTGTTTGCTGGGAGTTTTTAAATTACTGCTTCAATTTCATCAGTTGTTATTGGCCTATTCAGGCTTTCTGATTCTTCCTGATTGAGTTTTGGAAGATTGTATGTTTCTAGGAATTTGTCCATTATGCCCAGGTTGTCCTGTTTGTTGGCATATAGTTGTTCATAGTATTTGCTTACAGTCCTTTGTATTTCTGTGGTGTCCGTTGTTATATTGTAACATTTTTATTTTATTTATTTCTCTCTTTGTTTCTTGATGCGTCTCGCTAAGGGTTCATCAATCTTGTTTATCCTTTCACTTTCAAAGAATCAGGTCTTGGATTAATTAGAGCAGTACTTCTTAAGGCACATGTGAATCATCTGGGGAGAGGGTCTTATAAAATGTAGAATCTGATTCTTCTAATCTGGTGAAGGGCTTAGAGTCTGCATTTTTAATGGGCATCATGCTGATGCTGCTGGTCCACACTTCAAGACTTGAGGCCTCAATAAGCAAGCAGGCAAGCTTAGCCAGTGTAGCAGCTCACCTTTGAGAGGCAGGTTTGAGTGCCCAGCCCCTGTGTATTAGCAGAAAAAAGAAAGCTGACCCCTGGTCTCCAGACCCAGTCCCACTGTCCACAGTGAATTTCTGCTCCTGCCTCATAAAATGTCAGAAAGGGTTAAAAAAAACTTCAGTGGTGATTTTTGTGATATATTTGGAGTCAAATAGGTGCCCTGGGAGTCCAGAGAAATTATCAATGAGCGATAGATGGGATGCTGGCAACTTGCTAATTCTTATTAGCATCCCTCAGGGCACATGCAGGAAGTAGATCATTAGAGTGGTCAGCTCAGAGTCTGCCTTCTTTGGGGACAGTCATACTCAGTAACAACTGCCATCTGCCCAACCTCTCCTGGGGCTGAGAGCAAACTGCTCCCTCCCTCCTGCCTCACTGTGGGGCTCTTGGGTCTTCCTCTTGCCTCACCCCTGGGGTTTTGAGAGATGTTCGCCTCAACTCAGTCCTGGGTCAGAAAGAACCTTTTTTCTCAGAAGAAAAGTGACCCTTGATGCCTATTTTTCCTTTTGTCCTTCTTATGTTTAGTTTTAGGACCTGTTCTCACAGCAACACCCCTGGGGCCCAGCCAGAGAAAGGACAGTGGATAGTGTGTGTCCCCAAGAATTTATGCTCCAGGCAGTTTACAAATGGAGTCTGAGCTGGGCTGGGGATGTGGTTGACCTCCAGTGGTATTTGAAAAGTGGCTATGGTTTTATCTGGTCTTACTAATGGTTTCATTTAGAGAGATTTTCTCCTGAATTGATTTTGTGAAATGAAATCTAATCACTGAATAAAGAAATGTTCACCAGAAGCCTCACAGCATGCTGGGGAGAGACGCCATTCTTCCCACGAAGGCCTTTCTCTGCTCAGAGCTAAATGCCTTAAAAATACTGAAAATGTATGTCCAATACTGCAGCTATTCTCAGGCAGTCTGTGCGTGTCCTGTGTTGCTGCTGCTTCGATCACATGAGAGGAAGTTTTTCTTGGGAAGGCAGTTCCAGAGAACTGACCAATGCAGGACACCATCTGGGCCCCACAAGAGTGCAGGAAAGGTCTGGAAAACACAGGCTCTGCTTTCACTCAGCTGCATAGAACCCAGCTGGGGAAACAAACCAGAGGCACACAAAATGTCCTGGGAGCCACGTACAGATGTACGTTAACAAGAAGAAACAAATGCAGCCTTGCCAGGTACATACAGAAGTCTAGTTTCCCCAGTGGAAGCAACCTCTCTCACTAGGCAATTCTGTGACTCCTCTGTCTTGTGTACCACTTTCATGCCACTATTGATGTTCATATTTATAAATTTGTCTTAACTCCCTAATTTGTAAGCTCCTTTGAGACGTGGTGAAATCCCATTCAACTTGGTAGCCTTTGCACATAATAGACTCTGGTCTCTTATGAATGAATGCCTAGTGAAGGATCAGGTAGAGCCAAATCAATCTAAGAAAGCTTCCTGGTGGAGATGACTTTCTTCCAAAGTTTTGAAGAAAGGGATGCTCTTGGATTTGGTGAAATTATTCTCTCAATTTTCCTTTTCTCCATTTTGTAGGCTTTTCTACCTCCTGTTCTTATTTTTAAATGTGTCTTATCCTCCAGGCCTTGACATATATACTCTTTCCTTTGATAATTTTATATTCTTTCCTATATTTAGATGACTCATCCCTTGCTCCCAAACTTCAATTCACACCCCAGTGATCCCTGTCTCCTGATATTCACATCCTTGAGTACTTGCTCTAACAAATATAATGAAGACTGCTGATTCACAGGTTCCTTGCAGTCTTTTGGCAGTGTTGAGAGATGTCATTTCTGTGATTAGGTTACAAAGAGTGTGACTTTTATACCTCATTGGCAGGCTCTCTTTGTTGCCTTCTTGGGTTGCCTGCTTTGATGAAGATGCCATGTTGGAGAGGCCCACATGGCAAGGGACTGAGAGCGGACCTTAACCAATAGCCAGCCAGGAACTAGGGCCCTCAACGTAACAGCATATGAGGAATTGAATCCTGGCACCAACAACATGAGTCAGCTTGAAAGTGAACCCGTCTCTGGTTGAGCCCTCAGATAGACACCAGTATCAGCTGACAACTTTGATCACAACTTTGTGAAAGACCCTGAGAGAAGGACTCAACTAAGTTGTGACTGATTCCCAACCCAATTGTGAGATGATAAATGCATGTTGCTTAAGCCACTAAGTTGTGAGGTAATTTGTTACATAGCAATAGATGAATAAATACCCAATGACTGTCACTCAAGTGTCAAGACTGAACTCATCATCTCCCTAGTATCTCCACTCCAGCTCCTCCTGCCTTACTGTCCTCTCTGTCTCGATTTACTCAGCCTCTAGACTTGGGGGCCCTTCTTTGTTCTTCCTGCCACTATCTGTTATTTCTAAGTCTCAAGTTCTATTTATTTCCCTTTTTGATGCATTCTATTTCTTGCCTGAGCAATGTGTCCAGCCCAGAGGTCTCCGGGAGAGTGAGGCTTCCTCCCTAGTCTCAGGCCAGGCTCCTATGCAGGATTATCCTGCTCACATAACTGTGCTTGTTGACAATCACATATGCTGATTCATCACACTTTCCTTTATTAACGAATCTCAAGATAGGATTTCATTGACAACCGCCTCTTTTTTAGTGCCTTCATTGAACTGCGGATTCACAGGTTCCTTGCAGTCTTTTACTGAGTGTAACTTAAATCATCTGTGACTTTGATTCAATGAATTTGTTTCACAGTCCTGGAAAATATGTGCTGTGGCATCAGAGTGGGCAGATAATGTCCAACTCCTCTTGTTTATAAGAACATTTCAGATCCAAATTCACCTTTGCCTGAGTCTGACTCATGAACTAATTTGTCACATTTGTTACTCAAGGGAGGCCTATAGGAACAACCTGATTCTTTCAAGAATCTTTTGGCCCTGACCACGCATGGAACAAGGGGTTGGCTCATGAATCAGCAGCTTGAGATGAAATATTTATTGAACACTTAACCATAGATACAGGACTGTGAGAGCTAAGAATTATAATGAGGGGAAAAGGGGCAGGGGTGAGTCTCCTTTTTCTTTAAACTTACTTCCTGTGCCTGACAGGCAGGTTTCTGGGGAGCATGAGACACCAATTAACTTCTGATCCCAGGGGCCAGTTTAGTGCTGCTCTCTTCTGGCTGTTCTTGGGCAGACAAGAACAGTGAGGAGCTCTTTGGGGGCAGAACCAGAGGCAGGAGCATAAGCAGAATCAGAAGCCTTCTAGAAAATCTCAGCATAATGGAAGCAGCCAGGAGAGAGAAGGAGAATGTCAGATTTTAGGGTTGTATTTATTATGCAAATAAGAGTGTGACCATTAGGTGAGCACAGTGGTAAAGAAACCAGTATTTGGTGCAGCCCAGTGTGCTCAGAGAGGAGCAGCGGGGCACTAAGCAAGAAGCACTCGGGATCCCCCAATCCCAACTCACTAGCTAGATGAGGCTTTAATGAAAAACTTTCCTTCTTGAAAAGCTACAGCCTTCTTCCTTCTTTTTCCTCTGCCTCTTCTCTTCAGCATTGAGCCTTTTTCCATCACAGAGGGTAGCACAGGGTGTGCCCTTGGTGTGTAACATGTGAATTGTGTAATCATTGCCTAATTCAACAGGCTCATCTCCACAAATTATTTGATTCTCCCCAGTGTCTCTCACCTAGTGTGTGGGTGTGTTTTAAGTTTCTGGAAGTACAAATAAGAACATAAACCTTTTGAAAGTTCTCTTGTCATTCTCTTCCAGTTAAGAGACTAGTTGTGTGTATTTTTGTGTGTATGTGTGCATGTCTGAGGCTGTTTCCAAGTCTTAGCTACTGTAAATTGTGCTGCTATGAACATAGGGGTGCACATATCCTTTCTGATTGGTGTTTCTGGTTTCTTGGGATACATTCCTAGAAGTGGGATCACTGGGTCAAATGGGAGTTCCATTTTTAACTTTTTGAGGAAACTCCATACTGTTCTCCACAGTGGCTGCACCAGTCTGCATTCCCACGAGCAGTGCATGAGAGTTCCTTTTTCTCCGCATCCTTGACAACACTAGTCATTTGTTGATATGCATCGTACTTTTTAAAATTTAACTTTTAGCACATTCTGGAGTCTCTTACTACTAGTATCTGAAGAGTAAGTAGCTGCTGGAATGCAGAGCACAGGGAAGATCAGTTTCAGATACAGAATGAGGATGGTTGGGATTTGAAAATTTGTCTGCAACTGGGCTCAGTAATACAAAGCCAGGGCTTTGTTGCCTACCCCACATCTCAGGAAGAAATGACAGGAACATCAGCATGCAAAGTTTATGGTGTCATTTTGAGACAGCTCAGTAAGCAAAGACAAGTGGAATAGGGAAACCGAGACAGATGGTCAAAGAGTAGTTTGCAGCCATCTAGAAAAATCAAGATGCCAAACAGTTTCAGCCATTTAGTAAATCCTATCTTTCTTAACCCTTTGCACTCGATGGCTTTTTTCTCGATTCCTTTATTCTAATGCTAACTGTCGAGTCACACTCGACATCCGAGCACTTCTCCTCCCCAACCAGAGGATAAATAGCTTAAATCACCCTAATCAGGAAGACAGTAGAAATCCAATTAATGCCATTTGCCAGCACCCAATGATAGATGAAGTTATGATAATAAATCTCATTTTGGTGCATCAGCATAAAGCTGATAAATATTCTGTTGAGATCCACCTCTAAGAACTCCCTAAAAGCCCAGCCTTTAAAACCCCTTAAAACAAAGGTCTAGTGTATATGCTCCTTCCTAGGAGCATGTCCTTACCCCTGCCCCCACCTTCTTCTTTCCCCACAGGCATGCATCTCCTAAACTCCAAAGAACCCCATGAGGTTCTACAGATTGTCCCGAGGCAGACACACCAAGGGCCAGGTCCCTTTTCGGGTAACAATTTCTCAGGTCAGTTGAAACATTAATATTTTTAGGTGAATGTGGCAGAAAAATTGACAATTTCTCTCTGGATATTGTTTAACTCAATAAAGGAGATAAATCTAAGTTCTAGGACTACATATGCACTTCTCACCAAGGGAGAAAAATGCAGCCCTTAAACATTTTCTGTAAGTTGGCCCTTATGCAAAACTGTTGCTCTTTCTGCTGAAAGAGCCTGCTCACTTCAGAGTTTGCTTTCTAAGAACTTTCCAGAGTCCTAGATTTGAATTCCAAAGAGCTTTTTGAAAGGTCCAGAATGATATCTGTAAGTATACAGTCAGGACAGAATACAGCATGAAGGGGATTCTTTTTCATCATCTTTACAAATAATTTTTCTTCTCCAGGTTTATTGAGGTATAAGTGACAAGTAAAAATTGTGTATATTTAAGCTGTACAATGTGAATTTTTATACATCGTGAAATTTTTACCACAGTCTAGTTGAACATGCCCATCACTCTCATATAGTTACCTTTTTATTTTTAACATTTTTTGTGAGAATAATTAAGATCTACTCTGTTAGCAATTCAAGTATACAATGGAGTATTGTTAACTTTAGGTGAAAATAATTTTTAAAATTTCCAGTGGGTCAGAATCATGGCCAAGTTTGAAAAGCGAATGAGTTCCTGAAACGCAAGGTTAGATTATCCCATAGGAGCACTGTGCTTATGAAGTTTCTGCTTTCAGAGTCTAGAGAGAAAGATGTGGGTCTGGGGAGGCAACCCGAGAAATACAGTGACTCATGCACTCCCCCATGCCTTTATCATCAGAGCGTTTATTATTGAGCCGCTTGAATGCACCAGTCAAGTGCTGGGCTCCATGGGGAATAAGGGTGGGTGCAGTGACTCAGTTCCTATGCCTGGATCTCAGTCCAGCTGAGAGCCAAGTGAGGACACCAAGTAGAGATTTCTGTTGAGAAACCAGAGGAAGGAGAGAGTAATAATATTGGGGCCAGAGGAATGGCCTTATGGAAGAGAAAAAGCGGCAGCCACAGAAAGAGGAGGAAGAGGAGCAGGAGGAGGCTGTTACCCAAGCCTACTCTCTGCCCTGAGGGCAAAGTTGGGAGACAAGGAGAGGAACAGCTCTTTTTGGACCAGAAGCAAATTCAGGATATGGTTGATATTTAGAGACTGCTACGAACTACAGATAACAAAAGAGTAGAAAAGACATTCAGAATATTTTCTGAATGTGGAGGAAAACCATAAAGTTTTCCAGCATTGAGACATGTTCCATCAGAGCTGGGACAACTGGCTGGACCCAGGGAATGGTTGCTTTCCTTTCACAAGGAGACTAAGAGCCCAGGAGGCTATTTATTGCTCAGTATTCAATGTGTAGAGCTCAGAACTCAGGGCTTGGGGCTCAGTGTCCAGAGCTCAGTGTCAACATTCTGCATTCACATGGCTCTGGTGAGCAGAGGCCACCTGGAGGAGGACAGAGCTTCTTTGGGATGTCAATCAATGGAGTTCATTGGCTTCTCAATAGATTAAAGATATTTGAAAATGCCTCATTATGACTTATACTCTTTTTTAAGGAAAATTCAAAGAAAACAATTCTTTGGGCCATCAGTGCTTTCTACATTTTTCCAGAAAAAGAAATCCTAGAATGAAAGATGCAGATGAGGTTTCTGACCTTATTTCCTCTCTGGCCTCAGTTTCCTCATCTGTACTGGGAGAGGGGGTGGACAGCAGAGCACGAATGTTTTTTCCTGCTGTGGCATTTTCCTAGTATGAGCTTCAGGTAGACCAGAAGCTGTTTGAAATTAGCTAGCCAGGCATTCAGAGGCTGTTCTCTTGCTCCCATGTTTCTGCATCTGCCAAACTGAATTCATTTGGGGCCACATATGTTATTATTTCTCATGTGATATTGTCTCAGTTGACCACAAAAACAATTTCACTGGGAAAAGTGAAATCTTAAGAAGAGAGTTCCACAAATCAGGTAGCTCACTAATGCCATGGTCTTCGGGGATGGTGGGGAGAGAATAGATGATTCTGCCATTTGGAGCCATGACCTGAAACATCAGCCTCATTCTCCCCTGCTCTTCTGTCCTTTGGAGCTGAGCTGTGGGAGTTAGGTAGTGTGGGAGGTTTGCTCACAGACTGAGGGCCAACTCTAATATAAAGTTTATGGTAGTGAAGGCAAAAGGATCAGGATTATATATATATATATGCTATTTTATTTGATATATCTAAACAGCATAAAGTAAACTAGTAGTAAAAATAAAAGTTAAACAGTGTGCTTAAAACAAAATTGTCTCTATTTGAACCCTTGTACACAGCATGACTAAGGAGGGGTTTGGGTCAAGGGGTGCTACCATGAGATTGATGATCGGTTTGGAAAAAGAGTGAAGGTCTATAGACCAGAAAATAATTCTGGAAAGGAAGACTAGGCGTTAGATATTGGATGACCTTGAATGACAGGCTGAAGTTTTGTACTACATTTTATGGCAAGTCATTGGGGAAGATTTAAACATTCAATTTAAATGGATTTCACATCTTTCTTACTTCAGGCTGCTCCCCTCTAAGGGGAGGGAGCACAATGTGTCATCTATCCCTGGTAGACAGTGCTCTGATCTCTACTTACTTCCCTCTTCTTCCACAAATGATGTCTTGCATAAATGTTTTCCAGGAAGCTGGAAGTTTTCCAGAGCCTGGGGAACCATTAAACTTACTAAAGGTAATAATTATGGGACTGATCTGATTCAGTTAACTACTGATTCAGTTAAACACCTACTATGTGTTGGATACTATGCTAGGTTCTGGGGCTACACTGAGTAAATCATGGCCCCAGACTTTAAGGATCTTATAATGAGTAGGGAGACACTAAAAGATACATTTATTATAATGTAGTAAGTGACCTAGGTCCATGGGATATTACAGAGGTTTAAAGAAAAATCTTAGAGAGAAACCAAGATGGCGGCATAGGTTAAACACCTAACCTACAGCCAGGCACAACAATTTCAAAAATACAACTAAAAGTCAAAACGGACATCATCCAGAACCACAGGAAAGCTGGCGGACTGAAATGCCCACAACTAGAAGGAAAGAGAAAACCACAAGGAAAATCAGAGGAGCCGTAAAAGCCTGAGGTATGGAGACACGGGCGGAGACATGAGCACGCGCACGTGCGGGGAGGACAGAGCCGGAGAGGAAGGGGCGGCTGACAGCCTGGCCGGAGTTCACTAGCAGGAAGGAGATAAAAGCTCCAGATTGCGCTGAACACCAGCTCCGACTGCACTGAACCCCAGTTCCGGGTGAAACCCTGGGAAGCCAGGCGCACGCTGGGGGAATGAATCTGGGCTGTGGGGCGCAGGCACAGAGGAGCGGCGAAAGGCAGAGCTCCAGAGGCGCGCACGGGAAGGTGCGCAGAGGACGGACTGTTGCCTGTGCTGCTGAATTGCCCTGGTGGGAAGGAGACAAAAGCACCAGACTGCGCTGAGACCCAGTTCCAACTACACTGAAACCCAGTTCCAGGCGAGAATCTGGGAATCCAGATTCATTAGGGGAGAGACTAGACTGTTTGGCAGTGGGCGAAACTCCAGGGCGCATTTCTCTAAGAGGTGTTTGCAAGAAGTACAGAGGGACACAGACACAGGAACCTCATAGGGCGGGGCTGACAGGAAGCCAAGGTTGTAGGCTCCACCCTGTAGCTCCGCCCCATCCAAGCTGAGCACAGAGGCTTTTCCCTGCTGAGTGCCTCAGGCAGTAGCTGACCTACACTACATTGGAGACCCAGAAACGAGGGCATCTAGTGGTCAGTGTGAGATGACACCAGATTTCAACCACTCGCATAAGGGATACATTCAAGAGGCAGACTCAGTGAGCGCCAAAGCATTGCTGCATCAAGACCCGGCCCACAAACATGTCTCCTGCACAGCAACTCTTCCTATATAGACAAAGAGGGTCCTCACGGCCAATTGGCCTGGAGGACAATTCCTCCCAGTGACACCAACAACAATCAAGACTTAACTGTACGAAGGAGGACCAAGATGGAGACATAGGGCGGAAGCCTGATCATTGCCTACCACAACAATTTTGAGACTATGACGGGAGAGCAGAGCAGACACCATCCAGAACCACCGGAGGGCTGGCTGAGCAGATGCTCTACAACTAGTATAAAAGAGAGGGGTACGCGGGATGATGCTGATGCAGGTGACCCAAAGTCCACACTTTAAGAACTATGGCTTAGGCGACACAATGGTGGCCTGGAACGTGCTCGGCGCAGTTCCCCCAGCGGTCTCCGGCTGAGGGGACGGCTCCACTCGCTGCCGAGCACGGACAGACGAGCCCCTGGGAGACATGGGGTGGGAGACTCCGCGCTTGCTGACCTCCGAGTCCTTCAAGAATCTCAACGCCCCGGAAGCGGCCAGGTGCACACGCTCGGCGACCGGCCACCGCTGCAGACCCAAGGGCCGACGCAGCGACACCGGACCAGCCCGCCGCCGTGCACCGGGCACACCGGAGCTTCGCCGAGCCTGCCGCCCAACGAGTTCTGCGGCAGCCGCCCTGGAGCTCTGAGAAAATGGCCGAAGGAATTACTGAAAGGGAATTGACCAACAGGAATTGGGATCAAGAAGACGAAACCCCGCTGAGACCCATGTCTGAGCAAGGCTGCGAGCCTCTGGGCTCGGGTGTGGTCACACGCCCTTAGGTCTAGGTGAGGCCACGCGCCCCTGGGTCCAAGTGAAGCTGGATTCCGGGTTTGGGTGAGGCCATGTGCCCCTGGGTCCGGGTGAAGCTGAATCCTGGGTCCGGGTGAGGCTGTGTGCCCCTGGATCCGGGTAAGGCTGGGTCCTGGGCCCAGGTGAGGCCGTGCGCCCCTGGATCCGGGTGAGGTCATGTGACCAGGGGTCTGGGAGAGGTCACGCGCCCCTGGGTCCGGGTGAGGCCACGTGCCCCTGGGTCTAGGTGAAGCTAGATCCCGGGTCCGGGTGAGGCCGTGTGCCCCTGGATCCGGGTGAGGCTGGGTCCCGGGCCGGGTGAGGCCATGTGCCCCTGGGTCCGGGTGAGGCCATGTGTCCCTGGATCCGGGTGAGGCCTCGTGCACCTAGGTCTGGGTGAGGCCATGCGCCCCTGGGTCTGGGAGAGGCCACGCACCCCGGGTCCAGGTGAGGCCATGTGTTCCTGGATCCGGGTGAGGCTGGGTCCCAGGTCCGGGTGAGGCCTCGCGCACCTAGGTCTGGGTGAGGCCACACGCCCCTGGGTCTGGGAGAGGCCACGTGCCCCCGGGTCCGGGTGAGGCCATGTGTCCCTGGATCCGGGTGAGGCCTCGCACACCTAGGTCCTGGTGAGGCCACGTGCCCCTGGGTCTGGGAGAGGCCACACGCCCCTGGGTCCGGGTGAGGCCATGTGTCCCTGGATCCGAGTGAGGCTGGGTCCCGGGTCCGGGTGAGGCCTCGCGCATCTAGCTCCGGGTGAGGCCACGTGCCCCTGGGTCTGGGAGAGGCCACGCGGCCTCGGGTCCAGGTGAGGCCATGTGTCCCTGGATCCGGTGAGGCTGTGTCCCTTGTCCGGGTGAGGCCACGCGCCCCTGGGTCTGGGAGAGGCCACGTGCCCCTGGGTCCGGGTGAGGCCATGTGTGCCTGGATCCGGGTGAGGCCTCGCGCACCTAGATCCTGGTGAGGCCACGCGCCCCTGGGTCTGGGAGAGGCCACGCGCCCCCGGGTCCAGGTGAGGCCACGCACCCCTGGGTCTGGGAGAGGCCACGCGCCCCTGGGTCCGGGTGAGGCCACGCGCCCCTGGAACCTGGTGAGGCTGGGTCCCTGGGCCCGGGTGAGGCCATGTGCCCCTGGGTCCGGGTGAGGCCTTGCGCCCCTGGGTACGGGTGAAGCCGGATCCTGGGTCCGGGTGAGGCCCTGTGCTCCTGGATTCCAGTGAGGTTGGGTCCCGGGCCCGGGTGAGGCCACGCGCCCCCTGAGTCTGGGTGAGGCCACGTGTCCCTGAGTCTGGGTGAAGCCATGCCCCTGGGTTCGGCCGAGACCAAACCAGAGGGAGTCGGACCTCCGTTACCACCATTTGTCCACCATCCAGAGCTGAGGGGTCAGTGCTGACATGTACACATAAGGAACTGGTGGACATTGAAATTGGGTCTCAAAAGAACTGTTGGTCCAGAAAGAAACTCACTACAGACTGATTCATTTGCCTGTCAGCATAACTATTATTGCTCGTCTCACATTCAGTTCTTATAAGTATATCTCTAGTGACACATGATCTTGCTCATCTAGGGGAAATGAAGAACAACATAGACTGAGGAACAAGAACAGAACCAGAAACAAGGAGGCATCGATTGGACTATCTGGCCTCAGAGGGAGGATAGGGGAGGGTGGGGGGATGGGGGAGAGATCAACCAAGGGACTTGTGTGCATGCATATGAGCCTATCCAATGGTTAAGTTCAACAGGGGGTTGGGGTATCCGTGGGGAGGGGTGTGGGATGGGAATGGGGGGATGAAGACAAATATGTGACACCTTAATCAATAAAGAAATTAAAAAAAATAAAGAAAAATCTTAGAGAAGATGAAATGTGCCCTGCAGGTTAATCAATAGCTAAGAGTTAAGTAAACAAGTCAAGATGGGTACAGGGGGCTTTTAGGTAGAAGAATCAGTTCAGTGTGCACAGTTGATATTGTTAGAATGGAGTGTTCCAGAGAGGGGGGCACAAAGCCAGGTTGTTAAAGTTGGGAAGTAAATGGAATGGAGGGAGTGGAGGCAGGAAGTGAACCAACTTTCAATGACCATGCTGGTTCAAAATATGTGAACTAAATAATCTCATATCCTCTGAAAACACCCAGAAATTCTGGATAAAATATAGCAAATACTTTTTTGGAATGACTAGCTTGCTTTGAGAGAAAGGGAGGAAACTACCTTGTTCTAGAAAGCAGAGGGAACTGAACACCAGAATGGTAAGCTTTTATTTATTTCCTGTGTGACAGGCACACACAAAGAAGGTGGTCAGTCTCTGTAGCCCGCGAACTTGAATTTTAATGCCAACATGGCAACAGGCCATGAGCTGATGAAAAACACAGAGCTAGAACTGAACTAAACTCCTCCTTCAATCCACATGATAAAATGCCTACACCATCAGTGGAAGAGTGGACCAGAAATATCTGTGCAATTTCACAGAATGATAACGAAAAGCTTGCCCATCTTTGGGTTATCCCCTTCATGGTTGTAACTCAAGGCTTAGCACAGTGCCTGGACATAGTAATGCTTTCTATGGGCTGAATTGTGTCCCCTTCCCCAATTCATATGTTGAAGCCTTAACCTCCAGGACCTTAGAATGTGACTGTATTTAGCAATAGGGCTTTTAAAGAGGTGATTGCATTAAATGAGGCTTTTAGGGTGGGCCATAATTCAATCTGACTGGTGTCCTCATGAGAAGAGGGAATTAGGACACACACATATAGAGGAAAGACCAGGTGGGCACATAGCAAGAAGTCATCTGTGAGCCAAGGAGAAATCAAACTTGCTGACACCTTGATCGTGGACTTCTAACAACCAGAAATGTGAGAAAAGAAAGTTTTGTTGTTTAAGCCTGTCTGTGCCATTTTGTTATGGCAACCCTGGCAGAGTAATATAGTACCGCAGATAAAATTAAGTTCTGTTGTTTAAGCCTGTCTGTGTCATCATTTTGTTATGGCAGCCCTAGCAGACTAATATAGTACTGCAGAGATAGATATCTCAAGGAATGCAAAGGCTATTGACCTGTGAATCAGAGGTCCAGGGCAAGCTTCTTAAGGTAGGGCTTCTCCCACTTTGAGTGCACGCAGACCACCAGGATCTCTTGTCAGAATGCAGATTCTGACTCTCTAGTTCCGGGATGAAGCCTGAGATTGCTCATGTCTTACAAGATCCCAAGGGGAGCAGCAGGTGATTGCATTAAATGAGGCTTTTAGGGTGGGCCATAATTCAATCTGACAAAGCTTTGGACTGCCTTACAGTACTGGAGTCCTGAGACTTGTCTTTAAACAGACAATCTTTGGTGATTTTAGAGGAAAAGGGGGTAATTCTGCAACTACTTTGAGCACTTACCAGATATAAGACCCTATGCCAGTCTATGGAGAGATCCCCAGGTGGATCAACCAGCAACAACTTCATTTGTCTGGGGAGATCTAATGTTATTCCATTGCAGGTACAAAGGATGAAGCTTGCCCATCAGTTATTCAGAGCTGCTAGGAAGAAAACTCTTTTGTCAAAACTTAAGAAAAACAAAATTAGTTTTTTTTTTTTAAAAAGAATGGGAGGCAGCCCAGAGTTATTTGCTCATATCAGTGCCCTAGGAAATTATAAATTAAATTCTGTTTTGTTTTCCTGCCCTTTGGTCAGGCTTCTTCTGAGGAGGCATCATTCTCCTGCCATGCCTGCCTGCAAAGACAGCTGGCTCACTCACCATCCAAGGTCAAAGCCAAGTGTGGTTCCTCCCTTTTCCTCTTGTCATTTAATACACTTTTTGCCTCCACTGAAGCAATCAAAATTCCTCCATGAGCAACAGCAAGGAACAGTGCCTAGTGTTCATAGAAATAAATGAACTATTCATCAAGTGGCTCTTTTTCTAAAGCTCCCGAAAAACAATTTGTGTTGGGAATTAAGAATGAGCCATTGCCAAGAATACAAAATATTGGAATTTTTATGATTCTTAATTAATCAACCTGTAATTGGCCTCAAAAAAAGAAGTCCAGATGGAGCCCTTGCCATCTTGAAGGGGAGAACAGCCTCTTCTAGGAACTCATCAGCACCATCACCCAGACTGACCTTTGACACTGCCCGCGATCCTGCCAAAATCCTGCTGCCCCGCCTGCAGACCTGCAGACCCTAGGACTTCCACCTCCAAGAGTGCACAGCTCCCACAGCAGTAAATGCGACTTCCCCCTCCCTGGTTGCTGACCTCCAGACACCACAGTTGCGCCTTTCCAGCACACAGGCCTCCTGAGCCCACCGCCCTAAAGTCGGCTCTGGGGTGCAGCTGTGAGCCCCTGCTGGGCATGCTCATATCCAAACAAGGGTGCAAGCCTCGGCAGTAAAAATTGGGACTACCCCCTTCCTGGATGCCTGCCCACAGATACTGTGGGTTGTGCAGCTTCAGCGCAAGGGCCCCTCTGAGTGTGCTGCCCTGGCAAACACCCGCCAGGTGCCTCTGTGAGCTGCCACTGGGCATGTGCAAATCCAACCAATGGTGTAAGGTCCCAGCAGCAAAAATTGAGTCTTTTCAATCCACAGCTTTTCAATCCACAGCTCTTCTGTGAGCTGCTGCTGGCGTGTATAAATCTAACCAAGGGTGCAAGATCCTGGCAGCAAAAATTGAGTCTTCCCAATCCACAGTTGCCAACTCCCGGACACCATAGTCACGCCTTTCCAGCATGCAGGCTTCCTGAGCCCACTGCCCCAAAAGGCAGCACTGAGCACCAGTGACTTGACTCTCAGCACACACACACTGGGACTCTATTTCTCATTGTGCACGCATGGGATCACTTATTTTCAGTGCATGCACACTGAGTGCCAGTGACTCCAATTCTCAGTGCATGTGCACACAGGGACCCTGATTCTCAGTGTGAGGCTGCACCAAGTGACAGAGACTTTGATACTCAATTCTCAGCACATGCACATAGGTACTCTGATTCCTGGCATGTGCTAGGGGACTCTGATTTTCGGCACATGCCCGTGGGGACTTTTTTTTCAGTGCAGTGCATGTGGGGTCCCTGATTCTAGGAGCGCACATAAGGCCGCACTGAGTGCCAGTGACTCTGATTCTTGGTGCATGTGGCACCCGCTGACCCACAGCAGCCACATGTCTTGGTGTCAGAGCTCTTCAGTGACACTCAGGTGGCACAACGCTCCCAATGTACACAGCTCAGGCCCCTGCAACTCAGCGTTTGAACCTACTGGTGACATTTAGAATGGGGAGACAATGAAATAACCCCTGAGGAAAGAAAAAGAGGAATCACCAAGAAAGGAAATAAGTGAAGCAGAGGCATGCAATATGATAGAAAAAGAATTCAGAGTAATGGCCATACAGTTCATAAACCAGATGGATGACCTACGCAAAAATCAGGAAGAAATCAAAAGTGATATAGCTACAATTAAAAACCCTATGGAAGGTTTCAACAGTAGACTAGAAGAAGCAGAGGGCTGAATTAGTGAGTTAGAAGATAAGGTAAATAAACAAGCCCAATCTGAACAGCAACTGGAGAAAAAAAAATTAAAAAGCAGGAGGAGAGCCTAAGGGATCTTTGGGACAACTTGAAACAAAGTAACATGTGTATAATAGGGGTGCCAGAAGGACAAGAAGAGCAGCAAGGATTAGAGAATCTATTTGAAGAAATAATGACAGAAAACTTCCCTAATATGGGGAAGAAAAAAGTCACACAAGTACAGAGTCCCAAGCAAGATGAATCCCAAAAGACCCACACCAAGACACGACATAATTACAATGGCAAATGTTAACGACAAAGAGAGAAACTTAAAGGCTGCAAGAGAGAGACAGAGAGTTACTTACAAAGGATCCCCCATCAGATTATCAAATTATTTCTCAACAGAAACACATCAAGCAAGAAGGGAATGGAATGAAGTATACAAAGTGATGCAAAGAAAAGGTCTGAATCCAAGAATACACTATCCAGCAAGACTATCAATCAAAATTGAAGGGGAAAATCAGGAGCTTCGCAGACAAAAAAAGGCTAAGGGAGTTTATCACTAGCAAGCCAGCACTGCAAGAAATGCTAAAGGGAATGCTGTAAAAATAAGAATAGAAAGGGAGGAAGGAGCACAGGCATAAAGTACAGAAATGGCTATAAACAAGTACCTACCAATAATAACATTAAACATAAATGGATTAAATGCTCCAGTCAAAAGACATCGAGGGACTGGATGGATAAGAAAACATGACCCATATATATGCTGTCTACAGGAGACCTGTTAGAGAGTAGTAATTTTTGAGCCTGCTTCCTCCTAGTCGACTTAGCCTTGAATCCCAGCTGCACCTCACAAAATAGCCTTGCAAGATAGAACACTGTCAGCTTTCTGAAGAACAGGATGACCCTGTAAATAACATGGTCATCAATAACATGACCCTGACATTACTTAAGAAAAACTGTTTTGTCTTAAATTGTTTGCTCTGCAAAAACAAGATGTGGTAAATGTGCTTAAAAGCGGTCCTGCACAAAGGGTCGGGGCTGCTCTCTGGACTCCCTGCATGGAGAAAGGCAGAGCAGTCACCGGCTAACTAATAAAGGCTCCCTAAATTTTAATTTGGTCTGGACTCCAGTGGTCGTTCACTCGCATTCGCTCCACATCAGATCCACCTCAGAACAAGGGACTCACACAGACTGAAAGTGAAGAGATGGAAAAATATCTATCAGGCAAATGGAAATGAAAAGAAAGCTGGGGTAGCAATACTTATATCTGACAAAATAGACCTCAAAGTGAAGACCATAACAAGAGACAAGGAAGGCCACTTCATGATATAAAGGAATCAATACAACAAGAGGATATAACTCTGGTAAACATATTCACCCAATGCAGGAGCACCCAAATGCATAAAAAAACTTCTGGATGGGGATTTGAATCAGCAGCATTGTTATTGATGCCCTATTGGGGCTGGTGGAGGGTGGAAGAGTTGTATTGCATAGGGGGAAGTGACTGGACGCGTTCGCCAGAGCTTCTGAAGCCACTGATGCTTTGCAATCTCTCCTCATCACCCGCTGGTCTCAAGCCTCAGACCCCTACTCAGTCATTTTAGGAGCCATGTTCCAGCCTCACACCTCACAGGGCTGGTATTGACTGCCTAAGGTAGCAGGTTTCGGTGCAGCAATGCCTCAGGCATGGCACAAAGCTTGAGCAGATGGTGGGGGTGCCTGGAGCCTCTCCTGGGGGATCTGCGCCTGAGGAGATGGAAGAGCACCCAGGATGTGGCTGGTGTGAGCTGGCGGCACTGCCCCTCCTGCTTTTGCTGTGTTGGCCAAGGCCCCTGCCCCTGTCCCTGCCATGGAGGAGGTGGCCTCCCCTTATATCGGCAGTTCCCCACATGCCTTTCTGCTCTTGAGCCCATGGTTGAGCTGCTCTTTGAATCCCTGTTCTCCTTCCTTCCATTGCCCTCCCCTAGCATCACCCCTTTCAGCAGCCCCATGAGCAATCCGACCCCATCTGGGGAGCAGCAGCTGTGCAAGCAGCCCTGCGAGAAACCTGCCCCTGTCTGAGGAGCAGCAGCCTTACGAGCAGCCTGCCCCATCCAAGGAGCAGACCGCCCTGTCCCTGGAGCAGCAGCAGCAGCAGCAGCATGAGCAGTCTGGCCCCATCTGAGGAGCAGCAGTCTTCTGGACATTTTTAAATTAGATTATTTGTGTGTTTTTGTTGTTGTTTTTTGCTATGGTGTTGTATGAATTCTTTATATATGTTGGATATTAACTTCTTATTAGATATATGATTTGCAAATATTTTCTCCTATTCTGTAGGTTGCCTTTTCATTTTTTTTTGGATTTTCTTCTGCTGTGCAGAAGCTTTTTATTTAGATGTAGTGTCACTGCTTGTGCTTTTGGTGTCATATCCAGGAAAATCACTGCCAAGACTAATGTCAAGGAGCTTTTCCATATATTTTTATTTTCTAGGAGTTTTATGATTTCAGGTCTTATGTTTAAGTCTTTGATGAATTTTGAATTTATTTTTGTGAGTGGTGTAAGTTAGGGGTCCATTTTATTCTTCTGCATGTGGGTATACAGTTTTCCCATCGCCATTTGTTAAAAAGACTATTCTTTTTCCATTGAGTATTCTTAGCTCCCTTGTCAAATATTAGTTGACTGTATATGTGAGAGTTTATTTCTGATTCTTTTTTAAAAATGTATTTTTATTGATTTCAGAGAGGAAGGGAGAGGGAGAGAGAGATAGAAACATTAATGATGAGAAAGAATCATTGATGGGCTGCCTCTTGCACATCCCACACTGAGGATCGAGCCCACAACCTGGGCATGTGCCCTGACCAGGAATCCAACTGTGACCTTCTGG
Source organism: Eptesicus fuscus (assembly GCF_027574615.1). Classification (NCBI taxonomy): domain Eukaryota; kingdom Metazoa; phylum Chordata; class Mammalia; order Chiroptera; family Vespertilionidae; genus Eptesicus; species Eptesicus fuscus. The sequence goes on along the minus strand of NC_072480.1, from coordinate 7,060,203 downwards.
TTCATAGGTTGATGCTCAATCATTGAGCCATGCTGGCTGGGCAATTTCTGATTCTTTATTGTGCTCCATTGCTCTATGTGTCTATTTTTAATCAAGTACTATACTGTTTTGATTCCTATAGCTTTGTAGTATAGTTTGATCTGAGGAAGTATAATGTCTACAGCTTTGTTCTTTCTCAAGATTGCTTTTAGCTATTTTAGGCCTTTTGTGGTTCCATGCAAATCTTAGAATTGTTTGTTCTATTTTTGTGAAAAATACCATCAAAATTTTGATGGGGATTGCATTGTGCAATATTAATTCTTTGGATCCATAAATAAATAAACATGGGATATCTTTCTATTGTTTGTGTTTCTTTGATTTCTCTCATCCAAGACTTGTAGTTTTCAGAATATAATTATTTCACCTCCTTTGTTAAATTTGTTTCTAAATATTTTACTGCTTGTGATTATTTTCTTTTTCTTTCTTTCTTTCTTTTTTTGGAGAGGGTAGAAAGGTGGTGGAAGGGGAGCAAGAGAGAGGGAAACATTGATGTGAGAGAGACACATCGAATGGTTGCCTCCCACACACACCCCAACAGGGGCCAGGGATCGAACCTTTAACCAGGTAAGTGCCCTTGACTGGGAATCAAACTAGCAACCATCTGGTGTGCAGGCCGACACTCTAAACATTGAGAAATACTGGCCAGGAATTGTTTTCTTCATCTGATTTTTTCAGATGTTTTGTTGTGAGTGTACAGAAACACAACAATTTTTCTGTATGTTGATTTTGTATCTTGCAACTTTACTAAATTTGTTGGTTAGTTCTAGCAGTTTATTTTTGTGAACTCTTTAGGATTTTTTTTCTCTTTTTCTTGTGTAATTGCTTTGGTTAGAATTATATTCAATAGGAGTGATGAGCACCTTTGTCTTGTTCTTGGTCTTAGAAGAAAAGCTTTCAACCATTCACCATGAAGTATGTTAGCTGTGGGTTGTTCTATATGGACTTTATCATGTTAAGATATACTTATTTTCTACCCAATTTGTTGAATGCTTTTTTTTTAATTATGAAAGGATGTTGTATTTTGTCAAATACCTTTTCTATATCTATTGATTTGTATATGTTGAACCACCCTTGCATCCCAGGGATAAATCCTATTTGATCTTGGCAAATGATCCTTTTAATGTGCTGTTGAATTCAGTTTGCTAATATATTGTTTGCATCATCTGGGATTTTGGTCTTTAATTTCTTTTCTTATAGTGTCCTTATATGGCTCTAGTATCAGGGTAATGCTAGCCTCTTAAAATGAGTTTGCGAGTTTTCCCTCTTGTTCAGTTTTTTGAAAGAGTTTGAGAAGAATTGGCATTAATTCTTCTTTAAATGGTAAAATTCACCAGTGAAATCATCTAGTGTTGGACTTTCCCATGTTGGGAGGTTTTGGATGACTGACTCAATCTCCTTACTCGGTATTTGTCTATTCAGATTTTCTATTTCTTCATGATTCAATATCAGTAGGTTGTATGTTTCTAGAATTATTGTTTTTAGGTTATCTGCTTTGTTGGCATATAATTGTCACAATCATTTGTACTAGTATTTTTGTGGTATTAATTTTAATGCTTCCTTTCATTTCTGACTTTATTTATTTGAGTTATCTCTTCTTTTTCTGAGTTAGTTTAGCTAAAGATTTGCCAATTTTGCTCATCTTTTATTTTTATTTTTTAAAAATATATTTTATTGATTTTTTACAGAGCGGAAGGGAGATGGATAGAGAGCTAGAAACATCGATGAGAGAGAAGCATCGATCAGCTGCCTCCTGCACACCTCCCACTGTGGATGTGCCTGCAACCAAGGTACATGCCCTTGACCAGAATCGAACCCAGGACCTTTCAGTCCACAGGCCAACGCTCTATCCACTGAGCCAAACCGGTTTCAGCTGCTCATCTTTAAAAAAAAATAAACACAAAAAACAGCTCTTAGTTTTATTGATCCTTTTTAATGTGTTTCTGGACTTTATTTCATTTTTTTTTACTCTGATTTTTGTTATTTCTGTTAATATTTTCTTTGTATATTTAGGTGCTCTGAAGTTAGGTCCACATAGATTTATGATTATTGTATAAATCTAGATAAATTGACCCCCTTATCATTGTTTAATGATCACCATTGTCTTTTGTTACCATTTTTGGCTTAAAGTTTATTTTTTCTGATATAAGTATAGCTCCCCTTTTCACCATTACTTCCAGTAGCCCACTTAGAATTTGTGCTTTTAGCCCCTGTAACTTGGGCTCAGCTGGATTTGAGGTTCTGGTTTCAGGGAGGGCTCTTCTACCAATGGATGCAATAAGATTTCTACTAAATCTAAAGTTATGGCTGCTATCCGACGTGTTAGATATCTCATGTAATTTTATCAGCAGGCAAAGAAAAAAGTTGCCATATTGACAGAGATAATTGACCCTGGTTATCTTGAAAAGGTAGAGTTGTTGCTCCATAATACAGGCAGGGAAGATATACTTCCATTACCAGAAATAACTATAAATGGGTAAATAAAGAAGCTATAGCCTGTCAAGGGCATGATGACCAGGGACTTAGACATGTTAAAGATGAAAGTCTGTGTGTGTTACCTTATTAGGTCAGCAACCTAACTTGGAAAACTCAGCTAGCAACCTAGACCAGCAGAGTTGTCTGACAGTGGGGAGAATCTAGAATGGATTCTAAACATGGAGGGGATAAGTATCAGTTACATTTTTTTGGTCCATGGAACCAACAGTAGCAGTAAGGTGAACAGTAGCAATAGAGGTGATAGCTTCCTGTTGTAAGCCTTTTCTATGAGAAGTTGTGATCAGTCATCATTTTAAAAAAAGAAATTTATTGTTTAAAGAATTACATGAGTCTCCTTTTTCCCCCATTGACCACTCCCCCGCCACTCCCTCCCCCAAGCACAAGCCCTCATCCCCACTACTGTCTGAGTCCATAGGTTTTGCTCATATGCATTCATACAAGTCCTTTGGTTGATCTCTTGCCCCCTCACCCCCCACCTTCCCTCATAGGTTTTACAGTCTGTTTGATGCTTCTCTGGTTCTATTTTGGTTCATCAGTTTATGTTGTTCATTATATTCCACAAATGAGTGAGATCATGTGATATTTATCTTTCTCTGACTGGCTTATTTCGCTTAGCATAATGCTCTCCAGTTCCATCCATGCTGTTGTGAATGTAAGAATTCCTTCTGTTTTACAGCAGCATAGAATTCCACTGTGTAGATGTACCACTGTTTTCTAATCCACTCATCTGCTGATGGGCATTTAGGCTGTTTCCAAATCTTAGCTACTGCAAATTGTGCTGTTATGAACATAAGGGTGCATATATCCTTTCTGACTGGTGTTTCTGTTCTCTTGGGATACATTCCTAGAAGTGGGATCACTGGGTCAAATGGAAGTTCCATTTTTAGTTTTTTGAGGAAACTCCATACTGTTCTCCACAATGGCTGCACCAGTTTACATTCCTACCAGCAGTGCAAGAGGGTTCCTTTTTCTCTGCATCCTCTCCAGCACTTGTTGTTTGTTGATTTGTTGATGATAGCCATTCTGGTAGGTGTGAGATGGTACCTCATTGTTGTTTTGATTTGCATCTCTCAGATGATTAGTGGCTTTGAGCATGTTTTCATATGTCTCTTGGCCTTCTGTATGTCCTCTTTCGAAAAGTGTCTATTTAGGTCCTTTGCCCATTTTATTTATTGGATTGTTTACCTTCCTTTTGTTAAATTGTATGAATTCCCTATAAATTTTGGACATTAAACCCTTATCAGAGATAACATTGGCAAATATGTTCTCCCATGCAGTGGGCTTTCTTGTTGTTTTGTTGATGCTTTCTTTTGCTGTGCAGAAGCTTTTTATTTTGATGTAGTCCCATTTGTTTATTTTTTCCTTAGTTTCCATTGTCCTAGGAGCTGTGTTGGTAAAGATATTGCTATGACATATGTCTGCTATTTTGCTGCCTATGGCGTCTTCTAAGATTTTTATGGTTTCTGGTCTAACATTTAAGTCCTTTATCCATTTTGAGGTGTTTTTTTTTGTGTGTGTATGGTGTAAGTTAGTGATTTAGTTTCATTTTTTTGCAAGTATTTGTCCAATTTTCCTTACACCATTTATTGAAGAGACTGTCTTGACTCCTTTGTCAAATATTAATTGAGCATAATGGCTTTGGTTGATATCTGGGTTCTCTTTTCTGTTCTATTGGTCTATGTGTCTGTTCTTGTGCTGGTACCAGGCAGTTTTGAGAATAGTGGCTTTGTATATAGCTTGATATCTGGACTTGTGATCCTTCCAACATTGTTCTTTCTCAATATTGCTGCAGCTAATTGGGGTCTTTTACTCCAGATGAATTTTTGGAGAGTTTGTTCTAAATCTTTGAAATATGCCCTTGGTATTTTAATGGGGATTGCATTGAATCTATCAGTCATCATCTTGAAGAAGCATTGACCAGATAGAGTGAACTTAAAAAGTAATAAAAGTGCATCTGAGTGGTACAAGAGCAAGTGGTACAACAGACTCTGCAGTGTCCTGCTCACATACCCGAGACACTACCATTTTAGTGTGTTCTAGATGACTTTCGATTCTCATTATCAGCACTGGAGAACAATATTTTTTTTTTGGTAAGTGCAGAAGGCTGCTTACTTGCAGAGTAAACTGGAAGCACTGAAAAATTAACAGCCCTCTTGGAGCCACCCTCAGCTAATGACAGACAGAAAATGGTGTATAAATAACCCAGTTCCATAATCTGTTGGGCAGGATAGTTTTGATGTATGTATTTTGTAGTTTCTTAGTTTTCCTGTGAGATTAAGCTTTAGCTACCCATTGTTTCAGATGGTTTAATATTCATACTTTATTTGCTGCCTTTCTCTATATCATTTTCATACTTCCACGCAATTGTTGCTTGTGACTTCCAAATACTTATACTCAAATCCTTATGTTGGTGTCTGTCTCTGTGAGAACCCATGCTAAGACATTTTTATTCAATATTTCTTTATTTCCCTTTCGAATGGAAATCTTTCTTATACTTCTCACTTGGGCTCAGATATCTCCATTTGAATTATGTTTAGAGGGGCAACAGACTTCTGCAGCTCTTTCTCCTTCATTAAACACAATCTAGTTCATGTACCTTTAGGCTCCAGGACAAGTGGACAAACATCCACTGGGGATAGCTGATATCCCCACTGGGGATAGCTGATAAAACAAACCTTAAGTAACTAAGATAGCTTAACAAAAGCCATGTGGCATTAGTAGCAGAACTGGAAACAGAGAGGTTTTCTCAGTAGATTGTGTTTGTGCAAAGACAACAGGGTTGGTGTCACTCTCACCAGACTGGAAGTACAAATGATACTCTTAGTGCTCTATTTTGTCAGCAGGAACTTACCATCTCTTAAAGAATGTGCCAATTATTTATGAGTGACTCCAAGTAGGCAATCCAGAATTTGCTCAGAAATCATCTATCAGGCCCTTCTCTCTCTCTCTCTCTCTCTCTCTCTCTCTCTCTCTCTCTCTCCTCTGGTCCATGTCCACAGCCCTGGAACTGGCCAAGTGTTCCTGATGAGAATGCCAATGTCTGCCAAGGCAGTTGTCTCCCATGGTTCTGACTGCCTTGATCAATTAATTATACAGCCTAGAAATCTTCCACAACTCATAGCCATCATAATGATGTACCTGGTGAGACTATCCATGTCCTCATCAGGGAGCTGTCCCCCCTGCTCTCAGAACTGCCACTCCAGGACTGCAGGGACAGTCCCAACACAAATGCAGAGCATTGTTCTTTTCCAAATACGTGATGCTGTACTGCAGGTGCTCTGGTTTTCCTTTTATTCCTCTTAAGAGCATCTCCACAGCTTTTGACCCTCATTCCCAAATTCCCTGACAGTCTTGGTGAAACAAAACATGCACAACCTCCCAAGTACAGACAGCAGTTTTCCTGCACAAAGATGTCTCAAACCACTTTTAAAATGAAAGCAAATCTCTTTAAAGGCAAGTAAATATATAGAATAGAAAGTATACTTTACTTGTAGACAATATTTTTCATGATCACACAGAGCATTTTAGTCCCAAGAACCACAGGAGTGTTTCAAAAACCTCTTTCTCCAACTATGGTCTGAGCTTTGTATTTATACACCCAAATGGCCCACTTCAGTGGTTTTCCTGGAACAAAGGGTCTCCTGAAGTTATATCTTAGTCTTCATCTCTTTGCTGCCTAAATTACTTTGAAATGGCAGTGCTTCCCTTCCACTGCATTCAAAGTTCTTTCATTCCTATCATGTATTCAGAGATCTTAGGACAGGTTTCAAGCGAGAAGTGCTATCTGCAAGAGAATGTTTCTCAAGCAAGTGGCCTAGGAATGGAGTATCTTCCCTGCAGTGGCAGTAGTGGAAAGTTCTGCCGCTGTCCTAGACATACACAAACAAGAATGCTGACCACTGCAGAGCCACAGGTCTGGGCTCATCTTTATCACTTTGGCATCAACTTGTAGTCAACTTTTAAGCTCAGTTTCATGTTAGCCTCTGGACCCAGGCTTTCTGGCTACAAGTGCCAGACTGTTCCCTGATGCCTCTGAGAAAGGAGGTTGGGATTTTGAGAATGCAGGGCTACTTCCAAGAAGGACCTCAAGGAGCCAGCTCTGAGCAGCACTTCCCAACCATCCAACAGGAAAGTGATCACCACAACCTCTTTTTAACAGACCTGATAATTACTAGAAAGTAGCCAGACTATATGAGAATAACTAGGTAAATCCTAATTTTCAATGTGAGTATTAAAGCCTTCTCAGAGTCCTCCTCCAATCCAGACTCAGCTAATAAGAGGGAGTCTAGGGAAAGCTGACTCATCCTGCTTAGCACAACTTTGTTCTGCCTCCTACTCAGTCATAAATTGCTGCACAGACTGTGCTGGATAAGTTGACATTAAGAATTATTAAAATAACAAGTCAACAGTTTAGAAAATGTGCATTCATGGCAAGCATCAGTCCTCTGGAAGAGCTGGGGCAGAACAGAGTGAAGTGAGGAGTCATGGAGCCCTGGCCTCACAGCTCAGAAAGTTGAAAAAAGTCTCAGTGCTCACTGAGGCCCAGCGTGTCTCCTTAAAGAGACAGACATAAAGGAACCCAGTGGTGACCCAATGTAGCCTTGTCTGTGGTCTGGGGGTTTATATAATTACTATTTGGGTTTTACAGAGATTTGGGTATTTATATGTTGCTTTAAAATTCATTATTTTTATTTTTGGCAGCCTAGTGGTAATTAATCTTGGTGGAGCATGGGGTCCCTCCTATCTGTATGTGGGAAGCCCTGGTTTCCTGTTTACAGTGGCCCACAGAAACCCCACACCCAGAAGGGATACTTGCTCCTTTATATTTCCCAGTGAAATCAGATCATGCCCAGCCTTGTGCTTCTATTGCCCTTGCTTCTTTAACTCTTGTACCACTTAACTATTCATATGTGGTTTGTGTTCTTTCCCAGACTGTGCCTTTTTGGTGTAGATAAACACTGCCCCTTCCCCCTTCTGTGCTGGGAAACAGTAGGTGCTCCATGAAAATAGTTTACATGAATGACTTTGGAGCTGCTTCAGGGGCTGGCATATGGAGGAAGGCATTTACCTGTGGCTTATAATTTGCTGTTCAGGGGAAGCAGATATGCTTGTTAGAATTTAATATAAAATCAGCTTACACTTGTCTGCAACTTAAGTGTCTAGGTTGTAGAGCCCAGGTTTTGTAGAAGGCTTACTTGGGCATTTTCCCAGATAACTGTGGTAGTCAGGCAGTTGAATCAAGTTCTCTTATTAGGCCTGTATTACAGATGAGGAAACTGAAGAATATAATAGACATTAAATAACTTGCCTAGGATCACACAGTTTGCAACTTATGGAGCTGGGATTTCAACTCAGACATTCTTGATCCAGAGACTATGCTCTGGAGCAGGACATTATAGTGCCTTTCAGAAATTTTAAACACAACTGTCATACCCACCCACCTACCCACTCACCCATCCATCAAAAAATTTAAGTACCTTTTGAAAGAAATAGGTTATATGTAATGACTATGTCTTTAAGAAATTTGTTCAATCTATCCCTCCCCTCTTTCCAAGCCCCTTATTGGCATGGACATGATAGAGAGTGTCTATAGTGAATAAAACCTCTATGTAGATTTTTGAAAGCAATAGCAAACATTGGCAATGGTGACAGTAATTTGGAATCCACTGAGTTTTTCCTGGAAAAATCAAGATAGAAATTGGCTGGAAAGCATATGATTTGTGTTGTGTATGAAAAATTCTAGGAACTCTTTTGTTTTGTGGCATTCATGTTGGGTAATGTTCAAGGTGAGCCTTCACATGTTTTCTTCATTATGTTCTAAATGTTGAAGAAACTAGAGTCCTGGTGCATGAAATTCATGCACTGGAGGGGATGTGTCCCTCAGCCCGGCCTGCACCTTCTCACAGTCCAGGACCGCCTGCCGACAGTTGGAAATCCCTCTCACAATCTGGGACCCCTCACTCCTTATTTGCCTGCCTGCTCACTGCTCCTTACCACTCAGCTCACTGCTCCTTAGGGCTGCCATGGAGGCAGGAGAGGCTCCTGCCACTGCCACTGCGCTCACCAGCCGTGAGTCCTATCTTTCTGTGTAGTTGTCTGTGGGCCAACTGCTCTCTTCCTTCTCACTTAGGGCAAGCAGTATGTGAGGGCAGAGGGCTCTGTTGTGGAACTCAGAGGGCTACCTGGAGCTGAGGGGAGTGGCTGGGTCCACTGGGTGAGAGGTGGACACAGAGGATGCTATCTCACCCAATTGTCAGGTGGGCTGGCTGGCCTTCATCTGCCTGACCCCACCCAGGGAGGGACTGATCAGGGTGTCCACCTCTCCATTTTCCATCCTTCCATCTGTGACACCTGTCACCCTTGCCAGGCCTCCCCCAAAGTGAGTTCAGCTCAATTCCTGAATGTACGGAGGGGGACCTCCACTCCAGTGCCCCCTGATTCCCAGCGACAGGACCTGGTCGACAGGACCTGATCTCAGGTGGTATTTATTCACATTGTGGCAAAGACACCTTCAAGAGTAACTTAAGTGGGTAAGTCAGGGCCAAGCCGGGCCATTTCCTCATCCAATCTCTCTGAGGCACATGGACAGAACCAAGTCTCAGCTCTTCGCAGGACACATCCGGGGTTTTTTAAGCCTAAAGGACAGTAGTCTGTCTCCATTCTTGTTCTTTGGGATTTTTTCATCGTTGGATAAAAGGATATGTACATTGGGGCAATCCTCTCTAGATACAATATTCCAGTTGCACCCACGTGACAACAACAGTGCCCCTCAGAGGGAGGGAGCCGACAGATGGGGAGCAGGGAATTCTGAAAACCAAAGAGATGACAGAGATGCTAAGCTTTTCCTTCACATGTCTAACACCCCTCCTCAGGCGGCCTGCAGGCCAGGCATCTGCTGGACCTTTACCACCTGATGTCCTGGCAGGCTGCCCTGGGTCCTGATAGGAGGTGTGCAGGGCTGCCTGGGCCTGGGGGAAGTTGCCCCCAGCCACTCCTGGTACAGATCCTGCACATGGGCACTGGTTTCTGGGGGCCACACCGGGATGGCAGTGTAGATGCCTTCCATCTGCCCAGCAGTGCCCTGTCTGCATGCCCGTTGTTCACCTGGGCCTGGCCCCTGCCACTTAGGCATGCCTGGCTCAGGCCAGGACCTCCACGAAGTGGCAGGGGAACTTGCCCCTCTACAGCTTCAGGACCACTTCTGGATGTTCCTACAGCCGTAAGCAGCCTCAAAGCGTAGCAGAGCCTCTCTGTCCCTTTCAAGGGTGACCTCCTGGAAGTGTTTGTTCCTCAGGGTGTGGTAGGTGAGCACTCCCATGTGCCGCGCCAGCACAGCCAAGGGTTCGGCAAGCCTGAGGGGGCCAGCAAAGGATGAAGAAAAGACAGACAAAGGGAATAAGCTAGGTCTAGGTGGATCTTCTGTGCCTGGCTGAGACCACAGAAAAGAACCAGACTGCTGAGCCTTTATTTTATAGTCAGAGGTAAATAAGGTAATTTACAATGTTCTTGTAAGTTTCACTTGTTTTGGCAGCACTTGCTGCACCTCCCACAACCCATTAGCTACCCAGGAAAGATCTAGGGAGCGTCACAAGATCAAGCTTAGTTATGCTAAGAGGGCTGTGCCCTCTAAGCTGGGACTTGTTTGTGGCTTTGCCAACAGGTCAGTCCGAGGCTTAATCCTATAACTGCTCCCTACACTCCCATGTCCTCATTGAACAGCTCTTTGGCCATATGCCTGAAGATGTGTGCCAGGTAGCCGTTGGAGCTGGCACACTCATGGAGCCTTACCTCCTTCTCCTTCATGTCTCCAAACAGAGTGTCCACGGCGGAAGCATTCGAGGCGAGGTCACTTTGCTCCATTATCTGGACAATTTCACCTGAGGTAATACGCAGTCAGCACCCTGGGAACTATGTAAAGATGTGGGAATATCTTCTCAAAGGGCCTCCAGTTTCTTGTCATAACAAAGGGCCACAATGACATGGAAAATCTTGTCTGGGGACAGGTTCTACAGTCTGGTGAAGTAATCCTTCACCAGAGAGCTCATGATCTGCTGGGGAGGCTTGGCCGTGCAGAGGTGGGGTGATGGGGTGACCCAGCACACGCTCTGCATATCAGTCTCAGCCGGGGCAGGTGGAGGTCAGCATGGGTAGTTGGGGCTCTTCCTCATGGTGCTGGCAGTACCAACACACAAATTAAGGTTCAGAAAACAGATGTCCTTGGTGTTCTGTTGAGAAATTTGGACTCCTTCCTCTGCGGTCACACAACTGTCACACAGGCAGTCACTCAGAAATATCTTGGCATCAGCCAACTTATGGAATTCTCCCTTCTCTCTGTTCTCCTGAGCCAGACTCCGGATGTTGACTGTGGCATTCTCTTGGTCATTGGTTTTTATTTTTTTACTACATTCCTTCTGTGTGCAGTGATCACACTTCATCTGGAGCAGGGCAGGCAGGGGCCAGCTCGAGTGACCTGGAGGAAACACAAGGAGAGCAGTCAGTCACTGCTGGTCACCCCTGGTGCTGCTGGTGGTATCCTTTCTTCCTTGTGGAGCATCTAGGGAGGCGAAGCGGCCACAGTGCCCGAGGCCGAGTTCCAGGAGGCCAGCAGTGCTGTCAGGATCATGCCGGAGGTGCTGGTCCGTTGGTGCTTGGCCTGTCCTCTGGAGATTGAACCTATAGGACTACTAAGGAAGCCAGTTCACAGTTTCTCCCTGCCTCCACCACCGATTGATTGGAGTCTGAGGGCCAGGAGGAGGGACCAGCTGCTCACCAGTCCCCACTGCACCACTCATCTAGGGGAAACTCCAGTTCCCTGTTAACCATCCCCTGATCAATGGGAGCCTGCAGGCTGGGGAGGGACCAAGTGGTCTGCCTTCCACCTGATCACCAGTCACTGCTGCCGTGGACTCATTGGAGCCTGAGGGCCAGGGGATGGACTGGTTGTCGATTTGGTCATTACGGACCCTGGTGTTTTTCTTTTAATTTCTTTATTGATTAAGGTGTCACATATTTGTCCTCATCCCCCCATTCCATCCCACACCCCTCCCCATGGATGCCCCCACCCCCTGTTGTCCTTAACCATTGGTTAGACTCGTATGCATGCATGTAAGTCCTTTGGTTGATCTCTCCTCTTTACCCCCATCTTCCCCTACCCACCCTCTGAGGCCCGACAGTCCGATCGATGCCTCCTTGTTTCTGGGTCTGTTCTTGTTCATCAGTCTATGTTGTTCATCATTTCTCCTAGATGAGTGAGATCATGTGTTACTAGAAATATACTGAATGTGAGACGAGCAATAATAGTTATGCTATGAATGAATCAGTCAAATGAATCAGTCTGTAGTGAGTTTCTTTCTGGACCAACAGTTCTTTTGAGACCCAATTTCAATGTCCAACAGTTCCTTATGTGTACATGTCGGCACTGACTTTTCAGCTCTGGATGGTGGACAAATGGTGGTAATGCAGGTCCAACTCCCTCTGGTTTGGTCTCGCCCGGACCCAGGGGCACGGCTTCACCCGGACTCAGGGGCGCGTGGCCTCACCCAGACACAGGGGCGCGTGGCCTCACCCGGACCCGGGACCCAGCTTCACCCGGACCCAGGGGTGTGTGGCCTCGCCCGGGCCCGGGACCAGCCTCATCCGGACCCAAGGGTGTGTGGCCTCTCCCGGACCCAGGGGCGCGGTCTCACCCGGACCCGGGGCCCAGCCTCACCCGGATCCAGGGGTGCACAGCCTCACCCGGACCTGGGATCCAGCTTCACCCGGACCCAGGGTCGCATGGCCTCTCCCAGACCTAGGGGGGCGGCCTCACCTGGACCCAGGACCCAGCCTTACCCGGATCCAGGGGCGCACGGCCTCACCCGGACCCGGGATCCAGCTTCACCTGGACCCAGGGGCGCGTGGCCTCACCCGGACCCAGGGGCGTGTGGCCTCTCCCGGACCCAGGGGCGTGTGGCCTCTCCCGGACCCAAGGGTGCGGTCTCACCTGGACCCGGGACCCAGCCTCACCCAGATCCAGGGCCACATGGCCTCACCCGGATGGACCCTGGGTTTTTATATATTAGGATACTCTATCCCACTAAAGCTCTGAATAATTTTTGTTTTTTTGTCCATCAGGTTTTAATATGGTGTCTGTCTTTCCTGTGTAGCTGTGGTGATTTGACTATGTACTTTTGGTCTAACTTTACCATCAATGAGATGACCTGGGACTGCATCTGGTAACACTGGACAGTCACTAATCTCTTTGGGACTCAGTTTTATCATCTGTAAAGTGAATGGAAGGAATGAAATGACCACCATGGCCTGCCCATGATTCTTAGTACTTTCAGCCACATTTCTGGAAGGCTAAACTTTCTACATGTGTTTCTTACATGTGCATCAAAACTTTTCATCCTTGGCACTTGGTTTTTTGGCATACAAGCATCTTCAGACAAGATTTCCTATCTTAGAAAATAAAATTCAGAAAAAGTTATGGCTTCATTTTTTACATTAGACAAGTTAAAACATGCTTTCTTTCGATTTTACAAGTCATTTTTTCTTTACTCCTTTTCATAACTATTGAGTGGACAAGGTGTTCTGGTAGTCAAACAACCTTTAAATGTAGAGCACCAACCTTCTAGAGGCTGCTCACAGGAATCACTTTGCAAATTAGCAGGTCTTTTAACAGGGATAAAATGCTGGTGCTTCCTGTTGTTATGTTGGCACATGTCCTAGAATTCACTAATGTTGCATTCATAGTCTGGATTTGGGCCTTTTGTCTTCATTATCTCAACACCTCTTTGCTGTTAAAAAATCAATGTCACCCTGGCCGGTGCAACTTAGTAAGTTGGGCATTGTCCCATGTACTGAAAGGTGGCCAGTTTGATTCCCAGTCAGGGCATACTCAGGATTGACACCCGATAGGGGTCATGCAGAAGGCAGCCGATAGATGTTTTGTTCTCACATCAATTGTTCCCTCTCTCTCCCCCCTCTCTAAAAATCGATAATAATATATCTTTTAAAAATCAATATCAGTGAAAGAAAAAAGCAAATAGTTGTAAAAAACAGTAATAGGTTAGTGCCTTGAATAGAAATAATATGTGCTAATGTCTATTGAAGACTTAGTGTTTGTCAGGCACTGTTTCTAATGCTTTATAGAGGTGGTTTCTTTTGAAGTAGATATTATTATTTTATAGTTCCTCAACTAAAGTACAGAGAAGTTAAGTAACTTGACAAAAATCACACAGCTATTAGTAGTTTTCTGAACTTTGGCTTTTAATGCTGGGTGTGGGGTAGAAGTAGGTAGGATCCTGCTGAAGCATACAATGTATCTCGATAGGCTGGGAAGATTGAATTTGGAGGGAAATTTGGCAACTGTATTCTAATAGATTTAATGTAAGGAAAATATTTGTGGGGAGAAATGCATGAAAAGTATTTCTAAACCTGGATGCTTCCAAAAAGTGATATATGATACTTTCCTTCATTCATTTGTTATAAAAATATTCACCCAATGCAATGTACTGGGTGCTTCAGAAGACAGAAGCCTGAAGTCAGAGGAGATGCCTGTGCTTCCAATTACCCTATCTAATAAAAGAACAATATGCAAATTAACTGTACCTCCGCTACACCCTCAAGCCACGCCCACCAGCCAATCAGGAGCTAGTATGCAAATTAACCCAACCAATCTGGCTGTGGCCACAGAGTGAGCAGGAGGCTTGGGTTCCCGGCAATGGAGGAAGCCAAGCTTTCTGCACACCCTGGTTGGCCCAGGCCTTCGCTGAAGGCTACAAAGTTTCAATTACAGAAGATAAATAAATCCCAACAAAAATGGCTGCAGCCACAGAGTGAGCAAAAGGCTTGGGTTTCCCCGGCGATAGAGGAAGCCAGATTCCTGGCCTGCTCTGGCCTCTGCTGAAGGCTACTAAGTTTCAATTATAGAAGATAAATAAATTCCAGATCGAGGGCCTCCACTTGGGTCACTGGGGTGTGGCCGGCCTGCAAACCACAACAGGCCCCTCGCCCAGGCAGCCCCACGCCCCAAGGGAACCCCCACCTGATCCAGGACATCCTTCAAGGCAAACCAGATGGTCCCCACCCATGAACCAGGCCTCTATCCTTCTATCTAATAAAAGAATAATATGCAAATTGACTGTTACTCCAACACACAAGATGGCTGCCCCCTGGTGGTCAAAGATGGCTGCCCCCATGTGGTCACAAGATGGCTGCCACAAGATGGCCAGCAGGGGAGGGCAGTTGGAAGGGATCAGGCCATCAGGGGAGGGCAGTTGGGAGGGACCAGGACTGCAAGGGAGGGCAGTTGGGGGTGATCAAGCCTGCAGGGGAGGGCAGTTAGGGGTGACCAGGCTGGCAGAGGAGGGAAGTTGGGGCTACTGGGCCTGCAGGGAAGGGCAGTTGGGGGGGGGACCCATGCCTGCATGGGAGAGCAGTTGCAGGGAACCAGGCCTGGAGGGGAGGGCAGTTAGGGGTGACCAGGCCTGCAGGGGAGGGCAGTAAGGGGTGACCAGGCCTTCAGGGGAAGGCAGTTAGGGGCAATCAGCCTGGCAGGGGAGCAGTTAGGTATCAATCAGGCTGGCAGGGGAGTGATTAGGGGGTGATCAGGCTGGAAGGCAGAAGCAGTTAGGGGCAACCAGGAAGGCAGGCAGGCGTACAGTTGGGAGCCAGCAGTCCTGGATTGTGAGAGGGCAGTCCCTCTCGAGGGGTCCCAGATTGGAGAGGGTGCAGGCTGGGCTGAGGAACACCCCTCACCCCCGTGCACGAATTTCATGCACCGGGCCTCTAGTAGAAAATAATAGCCAAATGATTAGGAAAAAATATTTTGGCCTTAAATGATTTTATAACTTGCACAGAACATGAACAATAATAAAACCTTGCAGATTTGGAAGTAATTAGAAAAATGTTATTTTATTAATATGACCAGGATGGAGCAGGCTTGGACTGACAAGTAGAATGGTAGATTAAACACACACACACAGACACACACACACACACACACACACACACACACACAAACAAAAAAAAAAAAACATCTGGTATTCTAACATTTTTCAGAATATCAAGAGAGTGATTATGTTAATGACTAGAGAAAACTGATTGTGTTGTTTATGGTAGTTAGCTGTTAGGAAACCATCTTTACATGCTTTTAGAAGTTCATTTTATTGAAGGGAACACAAAAACGAGCCACAGAATTCATAATGGGATCCCAGGGCCAGAAAAGTCAAAGAGAAGAGGAGACAATGGTGGGAAGCCTCTAACACACTTGGACAATCAGACCCCAATAAATCAAGAAGAAAAGTTTGGTAGACAGGGAACAAAACTGTGGGGGAAGCACAGGGAGCTTAGTTTATTTCCAAAGATCTTGGCTGAGTTTTATATCACCCAGGTGGGTGATATAACCTAATCTGCATATCCAAAAGCTAAAGCCCAGAATAGCTGAGTGAAAATAGATTGCAAAACATACAATGAGTGGCCAGATTATTATGATCTCTGAATGTATAATAATCTGGCCACTCAGTGTATATCTTATATAATAAAAGGCTAATATGCAAATTGTCCCCTAGACCAGGAGTTCAACCAGCAGGCAGGCTGGCCAACTGCCCATGTCCCCTCCCCCTGGCCAGGCTGGCCGGACCCCACCCATGCATGAATTCATGCACCGGGCCTCTAATACACACATACACACACACACACACACACACACACACACACACACACACACCACTGAGTGGCCAGATTATTATGCATTCAGAGATCATAATAATCTGGCCACTCAGTGTATATAGGGTGTCCCCAAAAATGTATACACACACTTTGAATAATTATAAAGGCAGTGTTTATTAAAATATATTTTATTTTCAAAATTGAGCTGTCATATATATATTTAACTATAATTGTAGTAAGAAGAATGGACATGTGCTCTCCACAGTTTTAATAGGTGGTAAAATAGAAACATCACAGTTAGTTAGCTGGAGTCCTACCTCTTTGATTAATCATACTGAAGCAATATTGATGAACAGATTGAAAAATAGAGGGAGGGCTTAAAATACATCCATTTTGGCTCTATTCTTGGCTTTGCTTTATTCAACATTCTAAATTTAAAATACAGAATGTAAAATATACATAAAAGAAAAAAGAATATGAAAACCAGAAGATACAAATCTCATGAAAAACTTCAGCATCTGCTTCAATAAGTAGGTAGTAATTTGAAGAAGACCATGCTAAAAATGATGGTTTAACACCTGTAGTGGCAGCATCATGACTTTTCGTTTAGATCAGACAACTATTATTCTAAGTTAATTTTGCTCTTTTTCAACTCCCAAGTTTCTTATTTATTTCTGAAAAGTGAAATGATGACTATTAACATCTTCATATCACTTTCAGAAGAACCTTGTGAACAGGTAAGTGATGATAGATTCATAGCAATGTAATCAGGAGTCTTCAAATAGAAGTCTGTTAATTCCCACAGTGTTTGTGTTTTATCATCTGCTTCATGGAATCATAATGACACTTTTAGAAGTTCATTTTATTGAAGGGAACATTATTGTGAATGCTTACAAATTCAGATGCAATTTAACATTAGAGATAAAAATTACTTGTTTTTATGGTGATAATGACAAATACTAATTTTGTTGGTGCCAAGTATTGTAAAAACAATGATTTTACTAAATTAAAAATTTTATGAAGCATAGATTGTGATTGATTAAGATATTCACATAATTATAATTTTATCCAAACAAGCTGTAATATTTTACTAATCAAAGCATATATAGTTGTTAATATTTACAAATATTTATCCATCATTAGAGTTGTTGCCACTGAGCTACAACATTGTTGTATTTATCAAAATATTAGATAAATATTTCAGATGGTAGAACATGCTTTCTCTCTTTGCTGCCAATGATGGGCCAGAGTTTCAGTTTGCTGAGCCTTTGAAGAATGACTTTCAATCAACTTAGGTGTTCTTAATGGCATTGAACTTTTTATAAACAGTTCTGATAAATTTTGTTTGTATTTTCTTAAAAATCAGTTGGAAGTTTTAAATTGGTATATTCAAAGGCTGAAACATAAAAACCTTCAATTTTTGAAGCTTTTGCGAATAGGAAGGCATTAACTATCTAAAGTAATAAAAGCAAAATATGCTAATTAGCCAAACAACCTTCTGGACATCATTCTGGATGTCCTTCCAGACAAAGCTGCAGCGGCGGGGGCCGTTGCAGAGGTGGTTAGCGGCGATCAGGCAGGAAGGCAGAATGGTTAGGGGTGATCAGGCAGGCAAGTGGTTAGGGGCAATCAGGAAGGCAGGTGAGCGATTAGGGGCGATTATATAGGCAGGCAAGCAGTTAGGTGTAATCAGGCAGATAGGCAGAGTGGTTAGAGGAGATCAGGCAGGCAGGCAGGCAAGCGGTTAGGAGCCAGCGGTCCAAGATTGCGAGAGGGATGTCCAACTTCTGGTTTAGGCCTGATCCTGCAGGGATCCCTGCGGGATTGGGCCTAAATTGACAGTTGGACCGGCAGTTGGACATCCCCCGTGGGGTCCCAGATTGCAAGAGGGTGCAGGCGGGGCTGAGGGAACCCCCATGCTGTGCACAAATTTCATGCACTGGGCTTCAAGTTGCCTCTATAAAAAGCGAGGGGAAAAAACAGAACAGATTAAACAATGAGAACTCAAATGATATCTAAATTTTAATTTTGAATGATTATAATAATTGAACCTTCCAATTTATAATGGAAATTTGCTGTGCATGTCCAATTTGATGAATTTAATTCATGATGGATAATTAATACCTGATGGACCATTGGGTTTTACAGTCAAGTTGGTATCATTTGATAAGGTGTAAAGCCTCTACCAGGGGCCAAAAGCCTCTATCCATCGGGGAATAGTTGTCATCAGAGGAGGACACTGGGGCTTGTTATGGGGCTAACATTACTAGGATCCAGTGACACTTTCCATACCTTTGGGTCTGTTGATAATGAGGTTTAAGTGGCACGGCAGCTTGCACCACAGCCTGAGCTACTGCAGAACCCTTTATTGATTTCCGCCCCACTGAAACCTAGCAGCCTATGGGGTACTTGGTAAATAAGCTATAGCAGCACATGCCTATATATGGTATCTATTGCTTCCAAACATAAAAGATGACCACTAAACATGTTTCTTTCTTTGGGGTAGGTGGGACATGGTGCAGTGACTTGGTTCTTATTTAGAGAAAAACCCCCACACACTCAGCTCCACTGAACTCCTGGAAACTCAATATTGCAGGCCCACATGAACCTTCATAAGATCATCACTTGATCTCTGGCATGCAGATGTCCTGCTTAGGCATTTATGGTACCTGGTACCACATGCTCACAAGACCAATTAGCATAAATTAGCATACTATCATCAATATAATGAACAAAAGTGATGTTCTGTGAGATATCATGATGACATCATTTAAAAAACATCTTTTGGATTCTTCTTTTTAAAAAAATCATGTTGAGATTCCATTTTTATTTTATTTTTGAAAATATTCTTTATTGATTTTTTTAGAGAGAGGAAGGAGAGGGATAGAGAGTTAGAAACGTTGATGAGAGAGGAACACCATCCATCCATCAGCTGCCTCCTGCACATCCCCTACTGGGAATCGAGCCTGCAACCTGGGCATGTGCCCTGAGCAGGAATCAAACCTCAAACAGTTGAGCCACACCAGCAGGGCATAGATTCTATGGGCCACAAAATTTGTGCAAGGGTCTGGGCCCTTGCAGCTGCAGCTTTGTCCAGAAGGACATCTGTTCTAATTAGCATATTACTCTTTTATAACACACACACACACACACACACACACACACACACACACACATTATATAGTCTTAGGGGTAAGAGGTGAATATATATATACACACACATTATGAAAGATAAAGATGCAAATTGACCGTACATCTGCAATGCCCACCAGCCAATCAGGAGTGAGTATGCAAATTAACCTAACAAAGATGGTGGGTTAATTTGCATATACAGGTGCCCAGCGGCCTGGGCCCCGGGAACATCCTCAGGACCCAGGCCACTCCAAGCCTTTAGGCCCGCGCATAAGCTCTGAGCTGCCGGGGTCCCAGAACGCCCCCGGCCACTCCTGGCCTACAGGTCTTGGTGCCGAGCAGCTGGGGGCGGGGAGGCAGAGACCTGAGCAAGGCTGGAGCGGAACTGGGGGGGGGGGGGCCCTGCCCAAGCTGCAGTACAGGCTTGATTGGAGCTGGGGCGCCCTGCCCAAGCCACAGCTGGGGGAACCCTGCCCAAGCCGTGGCAGATACTTGAGCAGGGACTGAGTGGAGTTGGGGGCCTTGCCTAAGTTGTGGCAGAGGCTTGAGCAGGCCCGGAAATAGGGGTGTGTGCCAGCCTTGGCTTGCCAGCAGTCCTGCCTCTGCACATGAGCTATAGAGGAAACACCTTTTCTGACTGCTCATTGGCTAAGCTCCCTGTACGCCACTGGTAATGTTCTTGGTAACTTGGGTAATAAGAATCCAAAAAGGTGATCTAGGGTTTTTCCACCACACTCCTGGAGAAAAAAACGAAGGTCCGCTGCTAGAGGGCTAAGAAATGTCATATCCTGCCCTAGCCGGTTTGGCTCAGTGGATAATGCCTCAGTCTGCTGACCACAGGGTCCGGGTTAGATTCTGATCAAGGGCATGTACCTAGGTTGCAGGCTCCTCCCTGGCCGGGGCCCAGGTCAGGGCTCATGCAGGAGGCAACCAATAAAAGTGTTCCTCTCACATTGATGTTTCTCTCTGTCTTTCCCTTTCTCTTCCACACTCTCTAAAAATCAATGGAAACATATCCTCAGGTGAGAATAAAAAAGAAAGAAAGAAGAAATGTCATATCCTATGAAAGAGACATCTTGAAAATGCCTAAAGAAAGTTGTCATTTTTTCATGGTGAAGGGACTGGAGTCCAATGAAAACACCTTGGCAGCTGCGGTGGCTGGTAGTGGCTGCAGCAGTGGGGTGATGGGGCTGGCGCCTTCCCCTGATCAACCCGGTCGCCTACTGAAGAGGGGAGCGGGCCTAAGCTGTCAGTAGGACATTGCCTGAGGGCTACCAGTCTGTGAGAGGGGGCAGGCTGGGCTGAGGGACCCCCCTTGCAGTGCATGAATTTCATGCACCAGGCCCCTAGTTCTGTATAATAAAGAGGTAATATGCAAATTGACCATCACTCCAACACACAAGATGGCCACCCCCATGTGTCAAAGATGGTCACCCCCAAGTGGACACAAGATGGCCAGCAGGGGAGGGCAGTTGTGGGCGATTAGGACAGCAGGAAAAGGTAGTTGGGAGTGACCAGGCCTGCAAAGGAGGGCCGTTGGGGGAAACCAGGCCTGCAGGGGAGGGCAGTTGGGGGGGGGAACAGGCCTGCAGGGGAGGGCAGTTAGGGGTGACCAGGTTGGCAGGGGAGGGCAGTTAGGGGTGACCAGGCTGGCAGGGGAGGGCAGTTAGAGGCAATCATGCTGGCAGGGGAGGGCAGTTGGGGGTGACCAGGCCAGCAGGGGAGGACAGTTAGGGGTGACCAGGCCAGCAGGGGAGGACAGTTAGGGGTGACCAGGCCAGCAGGGGAGAGCAGTTAGGGGCAATCTGGCCGGCAGGGGAGCAGTTAGGCATTGATCAGGCTGGCATGGGAGTGGTTAGGGGGTGATCAGGCTGGCAGGCAGAAGCGGTTAGGGGCAATCAGGCAGGCAGGCAGGCAAGCGGTTGGGAGCCAGCAGTCCTGGATTGTGAGAGGGATGTCCCAGATTGGAGAGGGTGTAGGCTGGTCTGTGGGACACACACACCCCCTTTCCATGCAAGAATTTTGTGCAACGGGGGTCTAGTGTGTATATATATATATATATTATAGTCTTGGGGGTAAAGGGTGGAGTAAACCTAAGTATTGACCCTGCCAACAAAGATAATACAAAGGGAAGTACAGCGGTGATTGTCATATCATCCATTATCATCATCTGACTGTGCCTGCCATAATCTGTAGCTATTCTTCATGACTCATTTGAACTTTACACAAAAATTTGAGTAATTTGGGATGTGATAGGAGTCACCAATCCTTTGCCTCTCAAGCCTTTGACGATAGCACTAGTCTCGACAATCCCTCTAGAGATGTAGTTTGCTTTTGTTTCACTCTCTTGACTAAGAGTAAGTTTGGGGGATGGGAGTATAGTTCCTGGGGTTTCCACTGGCTCTTCTACCAAAACAGTCTTCACTCCACAGATAAGAAGACAAGTGAAGAGCTTTTGCCAGTTACTCTGTATATCTATTTCCACTGCACACTGCACACTGCATCTGGATCTAGGAAAGAAATACCAAATGAGTTCATGGTTCGATTGGCTCTACTATTAGGTGAACTCAGGCTACAATTCCTCTAACACTGATCCATAATGCCATACTCTAACTGGAGGCTCACAGTGGAATTTTGGATTTCTGTGTGGTCAGTGCACAGTAACTGGTGAAATATGAATGAGGTCTATGTACCAAGACCAAATCAGATGAATTTCCTGACTGTGCTAAAGTTGTGTAAGATGTTAACATTAGGTTTTTGGAACTTCCCTGTTCATTTCTCTGTAACTCATAAATCTATAATTATTATTTTAAAATTAAAAATTTTATATTTTTAAAAAAATTCTTACTTTGGTAGCCAGTGGTCAGCAAACTGCGGCTCGCAAGCCACATGCCACTTGCGAGCCATGGTTTGCTGCTCTGTTGACTAATGAGTTTGCCAACCACTGCCTTCGGTGAAAACACTTAAAAAACATTTTAATAATGTACTAATGTATTTAACCTGAAGTCAAAACTTCTGGGTAAGGGTAATGCCTTACGCAGTGGTCGGCAAACTCATTAGTCAACAGAGCGGCAAACCGTGGCTCACGAGCCGCATGTGGCTTGCAAGCCGTAGTTTGCCGACCACTGTGGTAGGCTGTGAAAAGGATTAGAGAATAATGCATCCAATACAATGTGTAGCAGAGTAGGTTTTTAATCTGTTAATTTCACACAAATACAGACATACACTAGTATATACACCTGCATTTACAATATGTTAGTGTCTTACTCAGTGAGACACAGGCTTTGAGTTGTTCGTATCAGATGTAATATGTTTGTCTCACTCTGTATTCTTATTTCTGTTTTGTCCCAGGGCACTGCTGATTAGACAGCTGTTGGGGATGAAAGTCCAACCTTGGCCCCAAATCAAAGAAGCTATCCGGTCACCTTTTAATGACAAGGTGGCAATAGACTTATTTCATAGCCCCTGGGATATGTGAGTTCCAGTGAGGAAGCCATATTAGTGGTGGTAGAATATGATGATGGTGGTGGTGACAGTGGAAAGAGTAGGATTGAGAAGTAGAGGGACCTGAGATGGCCAAAGGGAGTGATCAAAGACTTCACTCTGGGTCATACATCAAAGAACTGTGGCTCTGGCCCACTCATGGACAGGTCTGCCATGAAAGACAAGGTTAATGTTTATTTCCTACTAATGCTTTCTTTAGAGCTGGGCATGATGTCTAGACACAGAATTTTTAAAAATTTATTGTTGATAGTATTACAGATATCTCCAATCCCAGCCACCCACACACACTTTTCCCCTTTCCTCCCAGTCCTACTCTCGCTGTCCCCTCAGGTCTTCACTACGCTATTGCCTGTGTCCATGGGCTATGCATACAAGTATGTAAGTTCTTTGGTTTATCTCTTCTTATGCCCCAAACCCACATCAAGGTATGTCAGGCTGTTCCATACCTCCATGCTTCAGGTCTTATTTTGTTGGTCAATTCACTTTGTTCATTAGAGTCCACAAATAAGTGACATCATATGATATTTGTCTTTCTCAGATTGGTTTATTTCACTTAGCATAATAGTCTCCAGGTCCATCTATACTGTCCCAAAGGGTAAGAGATCCCTCTTTTTTTTTACAACTGCATAGTATTCCATAGTGTAAATGTCCACAGCTTTTTAATCCACTCATCTGATGGGAACTTGGGCTGTTTCCAAATCTTAGCTATTGTAAATAATGCTGCCTTGAGCATAGAAGTGAATATATTCTTTATGATTGGTATTTTGGGATTTTTAGGATATATTCCTAGAAGTGGAATCACTAGGTCAAACTGAAGTTCCATTTTTAATTTTCTGAAGCAACTCCATAGTGGCTGAACCAATCTGCATTCCCACTAGCAGTGAACTAGTTTTCCCTCTTCTCCACATTCTGCCAAAACTGGTTTGTTGATTTGTTGATGACAGCCATTCTGACATGTGTGAGGTGATATCTCATTGTGGTGTTAATTTGCATTTCTCTGATGATTACTGACTTTGAGCATTTTTTCATATATCTCTTGGCCATTTGTATGTCCTCTTTGGAGAAATATCTATTCAGGTCTTCTGCCCATTTTATTATTGGACTAGAGGCCTGGTACATGAAATTTGTGCATGGGGGTGTGTGTCCCTCAGCCCAGCCTGCACCCTCTCCCATCTGGGACATCCCTCTCACAATCCAGGACTGCTGGTTCCAAACTACTTGCCTGCCTGCTGCATGATTGCCCCTAACCGCTTCTGTCTGCCAGCCTGATCACCCCTAACCACTACCCTGCCAGCCTGATTGATGCCTAACTGCTCCCCTGCTGGCCTGATTGCCCCCAACTGCCCTCCCCTGCCAGCCTGGTCTCCCCCAACTACCCTCCCCTGCAGGCTTGGTCCCTCCCAACTGTCCTCCCCTGTAGGCCTGGGTCCCCCCACAACTGATCTTCCCTGCAGGCCTGTTTCCCCTCAACTGCCCTCCCCTGCTGACCTGATCGCCCACTACTGCCCTCCCCTGCCGGCCATCTTGTGGTGGCCATCTTGTGTCCATATGGGGTCGACCATCTTTGACCACATGGGGGTGGCTATCATGTGTGCTGGAGTGACGGTCAATTTGCATATCACTTCTTTATTATATAGGATTGTTTGTCTTCCTTTTGTTGAGTTGTATGAATATATATATGTACACTTAATTTATATATATATATATATTTAATTTAAATTATTTATTGTTTAAAGTATTACACGAGTCTCCTTTTCCCCCCATTGACTTCTCCCCAGCTGCTCCCACCTCCCATCACATGCCCTCACCCCCCTACTCTCTGTGTCCATTGGTTATACTCATATGCATGCATACAAGTCCTTTGCTTGATCTCTTACCCCTTCACCTCCTGCCTTCCCTCATAGGTTGGACAGTCTGTTCGATGCTTCTATGTCTCTGGTTCTATTTTTGTTCATCAGTTTATGTTGTTCATTATATTCCACAAATGAGTGAGATCATGTGATATTTTTCTTTTTCTGATGGGCTTATTTTGCTTAGCATAATGCTCTCCTGTTGCAAATGGTAAGAATTCCTTCTTTTTTACAGCAGCATAGTATTCCATCGTGCAGATGTACCATTTTAGAAATTAACCCCTTATCAGATGTTCTCCCATACAGTGGGTTCCCTTTTCATTTTGGTGGTGGTTTCTGTTGCTGTGCAGAAGATTTTTATTTTTATGTAGTTCCATATATTTATTTTCTCCTTAGTTTCATTTTCCCTAGGAAATGTATTCATAAACATATTGCTATGTGAGATGTCTGAGATTTCACTGCCTACTTTCTGCTCTAAGACTTTTATGGTTTCATACCTGACATTTAAGCATTTTATCCATCATGAGTTTATTCTTTTGTATGGTGTAAATCAGTGGTCTAGTTTCATCTTTTTGCATGTGTCTGTTCAGTTTTCCCAGCACCATTTGTTGAAGAGACTGTCTTGACTCCATTGTATGTTCTTGGCTACTTTGTCAAATATTAATTGACTGTGGTGGTATGGGTCAATTTCTGGGATCTCTGTTCTGATCCATTGGTCTATAAGTCTGTTCTTGTGCCAGTACCAGGCTGTTTTGGTTACAATGGCTTTGTAGTATAGTTTGATATCTGGTATTGTGATTCCTCCTACTTCATTCTACTTTCTCAAGATTGCTGCTGCTATTCAGGTTTCATATAAATTTTTGGAGTATTTGTTATAGCTCTGTGAAGTATGCCATTGGTATTTTAATAGGGATTGCATTGAATCTGTATATTGCTTTGGGTAGTATAGACATTGTAACAATGTTAATTTTTCCAATCCATGAACATGGTATATGATTCCATTTGTTTGTATCTTCCTCTATTTCTTTTTAAAAATGTCCTGTAGTTTTCCAAGTACAGGTCTTTTACCTACTTGGTTAACTTCTTTCCTAGGTATTATTATTATTATTATTATTATTATTATTTATTATTTGCAATGATAAATGGCATTGCCTTTTTAGTTTCTTTTTCGGAGCATTCATTATTGGTGTATAAAAATGATTTTGTATCCTTCTACCTTACTGAATTCATTGATTAAGTGTAGTAATTTCCTGATAGAGTCTTTAGTGTTTTCTATATACAATATCATGTCATCTGTGAATAATAACTGTTTTACTTCCTCTTTTTTAATTTGGATGCTTTTTACCTGTTCTTCTTGTCTGATTGCTGTGGCTAGGATTTCCAGTACTATGTTGAATAAGCATGGTGAAAGCAGATATCCTTGTCTTGTTCCTGTTCTTAAGGGAATCACTTTTAGTTTTTGCCCATTGTTGGCAGTAGATTTGTCATATATGGCCTTTATAATGTTGTGGTATGATCCCTCTATTCCCACTTTGCTGAGAGTTTTTACCAAAAAAGGGTGATGGATTTTGTTGAATGCTTTTTCTGCATCTATTGATAGGACCATGTGGTTTTTACCTTTTCATTTTTATGTGACATATCATATTTATTGATTTGCAAATATTGTACCAGCCTTGTATCCCTGGAATCAAATCCCACTTGATCATGGTGTATGATCTTTTAAATATATTGCTGGATCTGATTTGCTAATATTTTGTTGAGGATTTTAGCATCTGTGTTCATCAGGGATATTGACCTGTAATTTTCTTTCTTTGTAGTGTCTTTATCTAGTTTTGGAATTAGGATAATGAAGACTTCTTTAAAAGAGCTTGGGCGTCTTCCTTTCTCTTGAATTTTTTGCAATAGTTTGAGGAGGATAGATGTTAGTTTTTTGTTTGTTAAGACTCCCCTGTAAATCCATCTGGTCCAGGACTTTTGTTTACTAGGAGATTTTAAATTACTGTTTTAATTTCATCAGTTGTTATTGGCCTACTCAGGTTTTCTGATTCTTCCTGATTGAGTTTTAGTAAGATTGTACATTTCTAGGAATTTGTCCATTATGCCCATGTTTTCCAGTTTGTTGGCATATAGTTGTTCATAGTATTTGCTTATAATCCTTTGTATTTCTACAAATCTATTGTTATATTGCCTCTTTCACTTCTGATTTTATTTATTTGTGTCCTCTCTTTTTGTTTCTTAATAAGTCTGGCTGGGGGTTCATCAATATTGTTTATCTTTTCAAAGAACAACTCTTAGGTTTATTGATTTTTTGTACTTTTTAAAAGTCTCTATGTCCTTTATTTCCCCTTAATCTCTATTATTTTAAACATATAATTAAAGTTAATTCTGTTGCTATGACCTTCTCCATTAATAGATTAGTATTTTAATGGATTATTGCAAAACTAAATTTGAATTAAATATGTATTCTCACTTTATTGCATCTTAATTTTTCAGATTCCTATGTTTTTCATTTGCTAAGTAATTCTATCTAATAAAGAGGGAATATGCTAATTGACCCTCACGGCATCCCAAAGATGGCGGTGCCTACAGCCAATAAGGAAAGAATATGCTAATTGACTGTCCCACTCTTAAAGATGGCAGTGCCCACAGCCAATAAGGAGGGAATATGCTAATTTACTACCATGCTCTCAAAGATGGTGGCATCCACAGCCACAAGATGGTGGCACCCAGTCCCTTCAGCCCTGTGTGCCTGCCTCTGGAGTCCCCCAGTCCTTGCCTCTGGAGTCCCCCATTCCCCAGCCCTCCAGCTGCCCAGGGCTGGCCCGAGGCGCTGACAAGCCTCGGATGGCAGCTGCCCAGCCTCCCAGGGCCGCCCAAGGCTCAGGTAACCAGGGCCGGCCGAGGCTTGTGCTGCTGGCAGTGGAAGCAGCAGAGATGTGATGGGGCATCGCCTTCCCCTGATCACTAGATCGCCTCCCACACCTGAGGGCTCCTGGACTGTGAAAGGGGGCAGGCCGGGCTGAGGGACCCCCCCCACCTCTAGTGCATGAACTTTCATGCACCGGGACTCTAGTATGCTTACAATGTGTAATCACAGTGGCTCTATCTGAATATAAAGGAACATAAAGACAGAGCACATGATATGTGCCTAACTTTCCTCAGGTCTCCTTCACAAGTGTATCACTGCCTTCAGTGTCTCCAGATGAAGCACACACTCACTACAAACTCTCTAAAATTTGAAAAATCCAGAGGATCCAGAAGAGGAGGTTTTTTTTGTTGTTGTTGTTAATCCTCAACTAAGGATATTTTTCTATTTATTTTTAGAGAGAGTGGAAGAGAGAGAGAGAGACAAGAGAGAGAAACATCAATGTGAGAGAGACACATTGATTGCACATACCCTGACCAGGGTTGGGGATCGAGCCTGCAACCAAGATACATGCCCTTGATTGGAATAGAACCTTGGACCCTTCAGTCACCAGGCCAATGCTCTTTCCACTGAGCCAAACTGGGGAAAGCCAGAAGAGGAGATATTTTTAAACGGAATATTTTTCTTTAGTGACTTGAAATTGCATTTATTATGATAACAAACAAGCATGATATGGAAGTGAGGCAGTTCTATCATGGCAGAAACATGAGCAGAGATGAAATACAGAAATACCATAACTGTCTCAACCAAGAGGAACACCTGTTGGGAGACTGATCAGCATGGCTGCACATGACCCTCTCTGATGTTGTTTTCTTCTGCCTTTTACACGAGGGTCCTGGAAAGTTGTCCAAGGAGCTTATAAACACGATAATATGAGCTGAGGACCAACAGAATAAAGGCTGTTCATCTGAGGCCCCAAATATAGGCCAGGTTGGTATTGTTCCCTTGACTATCTTACAGAGGCCGTGATCTACATTGGTGTGTATAAACAGCACAAGACACATTCAGGTCTCTCCTATTAAGAAGAAATGTCCCCCTTAACCTTTCCTTCCTTTCTGTTGACTGACTAATTTCCTTCTTTTATTGCCAAACTTTTAGAGAGACCACTGCTACTCTCACTGTCTACACTCTCATCCCTCATTCTTTCTTCACCCCAATCTGGATCTTCAACTTCCTCCCCAATTAACCACGGAACTTATCCTAAGGTAAATCACTACATCCTAAATGCCACGTCCCCTGTCCTATTTTCAGTCCTTAACTTGAAGCATATCCTAGCTGTGTCCTAAGTTTGACATGGGACACTGACTCCTTCCTGAAGCTTGTTTCATCAAAGGGATTTATCCTTGGTCCCTCTCTCTTGGTCTGTCAACCCCATCTCCTAATTCTTTGATTTCTTCCCTTATTTCTTCTTAGTCCCATTTGCTGGTTCCTCCTCTTCTTTCCAATCTGTATTTGTTAGTGGTCTGCCAGATTTACTCTTTAGCACTTTCATCTTTTACCTTTTCCCTGGCCATCTCTTCCCATCTCCCCTAAATCCAGAGCCATGTTATCCATTCTACTTTGTGCCAGGCACTGTGCCAGTGCTGGAAATACACACTAGAGTTTAGAGGCGGCAACAGATGAATTAATGTCAGTGTACCAGGGTATAAATTTGGACAGGGTGTGAAGGGGAAAAAATCAATTCTACATGATGGAGAGGGATAGTTGGGACAGTGAATCATTGAGTACTTAGCATGTTGCATAATCATTAGAAGCAAAGGACTGTCAAGCCCAAGTCATGGCTTTCTAGAAGAAAGCATGTGGTGTGGGTGTGTACGTGTGTGCACTATACACATGTATGGTCAGAAGGCTTGAGCAATGGAAGTTCTATTTGAACAGAACCTGAATCCTTTCTAAGAAGGGGACCTTACATCACTCAGGCAGTACTTCAAATGTCAGGTACCAGAAGACCAGTTGGGGGAAGCTGGCTTTTTCCCAATCTGCAGATGGGTCATTAATTCTTCTTTGTATGCTTCCTTTGAAGTTTATACTCAAGGTACCAAAGTATTTTTGTGTCTCCAAGGGTGGTTTTAGAAATATTTAACAAAGACATCAACACAGATCAATCAGAATGATTACACATGATTCCAGTGGTCCCTTTCTATGCTGTAAGGTAAATCCTGTAATTCTTGATCATGGGTATATATGTGAGTGTGTGTGTGTGTGTGTGTGTGTGTGTGTGTGTGTGTGTGTGTGTGGTTTCCTGAGGGAGACCTGGGACAACTGAGGCAGAAAGGAAATATTTGAGATTTGGGGCAGTGCAATATCCCAACTATATAAAAATATTTCAATACTGTATTTTAATATCCTGTATAGCCATTCAGAGGCATTGCTGCCTTCTTCCTGAGATTGCAAATTCTCTGAGAACAGACACCTTTCACTATTTCTGTGACCATTGCTTTTAGTAGTATAGGCTTCTGCTTATAGTGAGTGATTAATAAATGCTTGATGACTGGAGTGAAATTAATGATTTAGTAAAACTCTTTAACTCTATTCAGAAAAACAAAGGGATATTTTGGTGAATTAGTTATATATCCTAGGTTCTGGTGTGATGAAAAACTCCAGATCTTAGTGGCTTATTACACAAAGGTTAATTTCTTATATATATATGACTTGTCCATTCTAGATAATCTGTTTATGCCTCTTTCTTCTGGGACCCAGGCTCATGGGGTGACTACTGTTGGAAATAAGTGGTTACTGTGGCAGAGAGGAAAAAGAGAAAGCGCCAAGTTGTGTACTAACTCTTAAAGTTTCTGCCAGAAAATGACACGTTATTTTTGCTTAGATTTCATTGGCCAAAGCAAGCCTCATTTGATGCCAACTATTTTCTTTTATGAAAGGCAGTCTTCATAGGTGTAGCACGATGTTAATTCTGGGTCACATGCTCTGCTAGGGTATGTCCGGGAAACAGATAAATAAGGTAGTGTCCCTGCTTTGGAGAGGTTCACCTTCTACTAGGAAAATAGGTTATGTAAACAGATATACCACAATAGACCTCAGATGGGCTTTTCATGGACTGAGAATAGGGGGGCTCTTCTATTAACTCCTTGAGGGGTTTAAGTTCATTGCAAGTTCCTCATTTTATAGAACATAGGCTGGATGCTTGTGAACTTCTATATTCAACACATATCTTTCCATATGCAATGATGAAGCTTTGCCAGGCTTATTTGTTTTGCTTCTGTGTCTCTTCCCACCCTCCAATTACAGAGCAAAGACTTCAAGACACTCACAATTCTGTTAGGCAGGAATTCGTCTTATTGATCTTTGTATTCAATTTTAGGCATTGTTTGCCACAAAATGAACAAATAAGATGAGAGGATGAGTGAATGGATGGCTAACCTAATATTAAGTATCACTTGTGAGCCTCTCATGTCTGGTCTTCTTCAGGAGTCTTATCATCCTTCAGCACTAAGGTCCACTGGTCCTGGTTGGACATCTATTTCATTGACTGTTGCCTGATTATAGATGTGGGGCTGATCAGCAGCTGCCCCAGGCTGCAGGTGAGTGGGCTGAACTGCTGACATCTGGGAGAGAGAGGCTTGGCTGCTGGCAAGGCTGGGAAAGAGAAGCAGGGTCTGATCACCGTGCTTCGCTCTCCCTGCCTTGCCAGCAGCCGCTGCCACTGCTGATCACACCCGCCTCTCTCTCTCTCTGAGAGGTCAGCAGTTCAGCCCGCTCGCCTGCTGCACTGCACGCACAGCCTGGCGTTTGGTCGAGCCTCCGGTCATTGTGGATGTTACGACCCTGGCTCTTTATGTATATATGAAAAAAGAAAAGTAAAACCTACAAAAGATGTGTTCTTCATGAGCACTCTTCTCATTTGAAATGCCCAGTGAGAAAGGAGTTAAGTGTGGATTTAATCCAAAGCTTAGATAGTGCCTCTCAGCTGTGGGATGGCAGCACAACCAAAGTGCCCAAAGATAAACAAGGACTGGATTTTGAAAAGCCTCCTGTGGCCATTTGCAGTCAGGTATAGTCATATGAAATTCCTGAGGCCCCTGGCAGATTCTACTGTGCAAACACCAGAAAAACTGAAGCAGTTCTGAGCCTGGAAAGAACTGGGCCTTGAGGCTCCCTTTCTTCCCCTTGCACTTCTCTGCACATCTGGGGAAGCAGCGTTTCACTGCTGGACAATAACTGCTCCTGGCTGCTTGGGCCTCAAATATAACTTCTGAGCACCTCACTTACTGCTGATCATACCCTACACCCATTTCCTTTCCACCAAGCATTTCCATGGGCACCCCATTCTGAGTACATATATGAGAAAAAATGGCAAAAGAAGTGGTGGGAGGATGCGTTAGCCTCTTTGAGCTGCTCCAATAGAATATCATAAACTGGGTGGTTTATAATCTACACACATTTATTTCTCACTTTCTGGATGTGAGAAGTCCAAGATCGATGTGCTGGCAGGTTTGATCTCTGATGAGGGCTCCCTTCCTGGTTGCTGTGTTTTCACACGGTGGAAGGGGTGAGAGAGCTCTCTCTAAGGATTATTTTATAAGGGCACTAACCACCCCTCAGGATCTAATTACCCTCTAAATTCCCCACCTGCAAATCCTATCACATTGGGGTTAATTTTCAACATATGCATTTGGAGGTGACACAAGCATCCAGCCCACAGCAGAGGGGGAGAAGTGTAAGAGAAGCACAGTGAGTGGATGTTGGGGAGAGTGTCTTGGGAGTGAATGAAAAGGGGGTGTCCCACAGTGAGTTGTTTACTAAGCTGGGTTGCATGACTCTGCTTGCATTCTTGTGCCTTAGCCATTGCCATGAAAAGAACACACTTTAGTGACCTGCTCATCCTACTAGGAGGAGGAGAGATAAGGAACAGAGCCTCAATCAGTCCAGAAATCCCAATGTTCTAGTTACTTGAACAAATTTGGCTGAGATAATCAGAACCACTCAACTGAGCCCAGCTGGATCAACTGAATTCCAGATACTTGAGAAATAACAAAAGATTGCTGTTTTAACCTTTTGCACTCAGATGTCGAGTGTGACTCGACACGGTTAGCATCGGTAGCAGCTCTTTTTATACTCTTCGAATGTATCAATAATTTGAAATATAAAAAAATCCAAATAAATAAGTTTGTATGAAAAGAAACTCTAGTTTTTTATTCTACTGCGTGCTTTGTAAAATCTGGGCTATTTAAAAAATTAAATCCCGAGTAGAATAAAGGAATCGAGAAAAAAGCAAGCGAGTGCAAAGGGTTAAGCCTCTGAGTCTCAAAGGAGGTATGTTACACATTAACAGTTAACTGAAAAACCTACCTAACAGCAACCCCCCTTTCTTCCTTTTTATAGAATCCATTTTGTTAATAATGACAAAACTGGGCAGAGCAGTGAAGACCACCTGAGCACGTGAATGTCTGATTTATATACACATTTTACAAATCTTTACTAAAGACAACTGTGTTATTTTAAAACACTGAGCTAAGGACTGTAAGGGGAGACACATTACCTTCCAGATATGTGTGTCATATATGGAGCTTTGATAGAGGAGGAGCAGGTGAGAATTGTAGAAGGAAAATTTTCTACTCAGGAGATATCAAGATAAAATACTGTGTTCCATTATGACTGATTCTAACAAGCTGAAGTGGACCCAAACACCAAACCACTATTGGACCCAACTACAGAATCTTCCCTGACAATGAACAATTGAATTAGTTTGAACCTTGGATTGATTTCTGGAGAACTGGTTGTCAAGCCTTAATCACTTTTTCTAGATTAAACATCCTGACTTTCCCCCCTCAGCTAATCATTAAGTGAATTTCTTTGCTTGTGTGTGTTTCCTTGCCTGGCAGCTCAGTAAATTGGCTTTGTAGATTTTATTTATTTTGTAGCTCTAGTAGTCTTTGCTTTATTATTTTTCAGAATATAGCTTGTAGGAGAGCCAACTAATGTTTAACATCTGGCAACGGCACATTAAGAACAAGTAAAAGAAAACCAAATGAAGCCAAATCAAACCAAACCAAACAACAAACCAAAAAAAAAAAAAAAATGCAGCAGGAACATAGTAATAGCAAATCTTACTCATGAGACAGAGCCTGGCTAGGAAATGAGATTTACAGTAACTTCCCAGTTCAGGTCATTTCTAAGTAGAGCTGGTTTCAACTGGACTTATCCAAATTCAGCGGTGGTCCAATCTGGATCTGACTATTGCTTCTAGATGTTTGCATAGTCTCTCTGTTAGTTTACATTCCTAGTGGACTGATAAGGAACAAAAGCCATAACTTTAACAAAAATTACTTGCTTGTTACTTTTTAAATACTGATGAAACATTTGGTTAGCTTATAGGTAAGATTATGCTTCTTTAACTCTTGGATTGATAACCTGGGTTTTCTCAGAAGAATCTTCCCAGAACTGAAGTTCATTTTGTTTTGTGGTTTTACCAAAGAAACTCAGAAGGCAGGGGTGGGTGGGTGGGAAGACATCAACCAAAGAACTTGTATGCATATATGCATAAGCCGTAGACACAGACTGTAGGGTGGTGAGGGCCTGGTGGGGGGGTGGGGCAGCAGAGGGGGACTGGAAGAGGTCAATGGGGGGAAAAAGGGGACATACATAATACTTGCAACAATAAAGATTTTTTAAAAAAGAACAATATATGAAACTTTCAGAGATATTAAAATGTGAAAGTTAAAATTAAAAACAAAAATAATTCAGGAGATTTTCAGTTCCAAGCAGTTTCTGCAGCACAACTTTCAAACTCTGGGAATTATTAGACTCCTAGTCATCATTCCTCACTGGAAGAAATATCCGGCACTTTCCCCAGAGTGTGCTTTCCTCCTACATCAAGATGCTGTTATGATTTGTTTTCCCCTCTTCGTGATTACTAATGTACTACATATATGTGGAAGGATTTACTGAAAATGTACCAGAATTTAGTTGATGTGCTCCTTGCTATAACTTTAGAGCAGGGATGGGGAACCTTTTTTCTGCCAAGGGCCATTTGGATACTTATAATGTCATTCACTTAACGCAATCTGCTTAATGTGAATTTATGTTGCTATGAAAAAAGCTCCTAGATTTATTGAATTTCGAGTCCTGCCTCTGGGCAAGACCAAATGATTTCTTGGGTCTTATACAGTCTGCAGGCCTGACATTCCCTATCCCTGCTTTTAGAGTATTACAACCCAATCTTGTTTTTGCTTCTGGCTGTCCCTGTCTTTCAGGGACTTTTGTCCATAGAGTACATAACACTTTGCTTGTCCTAAGTAAGATTGGGATCCAATGTCTTTCATGGTGACCTTCTCTGTTCCTCCTTGTCATCTTTTAGTAAATGTTTACTCAGTGCCTACCCCAAGGGATTTATGAGGGTATATACAAAATGGCATTTGAATATATTCCCTCTGCCTCTGGGAGCTCAAGTTAAACCATCTTCCTCCCTCTTTCCTTTCAAGCATTTGTTAACAAACAGGGAATGAACATAAGAGGAATCCTTTGATAATTCCAGAGACAAGCCAGAGCAAAGTCCCCACCCAAGAGGAAACGTTTAATGGCATGTTTCCAGAATGCAGAGAGGGCAGAACAGTATAAGCCTGCGGGTGAGAGTAAACCAATAGAAGGAGGGAAAATCATGTGATGTCTCTTTATTTTATAGAAAGCTTCCCATAAAACATGTGTGTTTTTTTCTTTGGAGGATGTATCAGTTATCAATTGGTATAGAAACCATCCCAAAACTTAGTGGCCTAAAACAGCAATGATTTATTACCTTTCACAATTCTTAGGCTTGGAAATCTCAGTGGTTCTGTTGCTTGTCTTGCAAAAAGGCTTGCAAGAGTTTGGTGCTGGAAAGTCTAAGATGGCTCCACTCACTGTCAGCAGCTGCGGCTGGCTGTTGGCTGGGGCATCTCAATCCCTTTCACATGACCTCTTGTCCTCCAATAGAGTAGAATGGGCTTTTTAACAGCAGGGGGGTCTTAGAGCCTTAACATCTAGGCTCCAGAACTTGTTTAATGCTACTTTTACCACACAAACAGTTCCCCCCTATGGAATCAATTGATTCAAGGGGTGGAGAAACAGACCCCACCATTTAATGGGAAGACCAAAAGGACATAGAGCCAGGGAAATGTGATTGATTGGAGACTATTATTCTAACAATGTATCACAGTAGAAGTGCTGTCAAGAGAATGGGGATGAGAGTAGTGCTGGGAGGGAGGAGGAGGATAAATTAAGTTGCATTGTGACATTCTTTTGAGTTAATAATGCTATTGTAATAATCATAACCTGTGTGTCTTTTTCCATGTGAATAATTGTAAACCTACTTTTGCCCACCCCTGTAAGTGTCAGCAAAGGGTCTTTTGTCCTGGGGAACAGACCCCAGGGAATATATTGGTTAAGGAAAAAGGATGGATGTCTGCAATTTTATTAAAGTTTGGTATTTAGAGGATAATAATTAAAATAGAAAAGCAGAAAAATTAGAATACCAAAGAAATGATGGGAAACAGACGATTTTAGGAGGAAATTACATATACATCCCAGATTATGTGTTCATACTTGAGCACACATATGAAATACGTTCTGTTGTGAGATCCCTTTAATTTTATAGTTGAAGCTTTTAAACATGATTTTCCGCAGTTCAGGTAAACTGTCACCGAGTGATGGGTGCATGCTTTAACTAAGAATCATGTGAGTCCTTTTATTCAAGTCTCTTAGACTCTTAATCATTAACTTCCTATGAATAATTATGAAACATAACTCTTTACTAAATAAATTTCACCCAAAAGGCCATTTTCAATTGATTTTTAAAGTTGAATTTTAGAAATAATTCTCATAGTACATGTTTGTACCTTCATCATCAATCTTCATTTTTTCTTTTTCATTTCTTCTGAATCTAAAATCATTGTTTCTTTCCAAGAAGTCCCTCTTTTAGTTATTACCATCTTTCTGTTGTAGCCACGGGAATAATGAAGAGATTGTTGGAATTAACTTTATCTTTCTACCATATCATGCCTCTTCTTTCTTTCTCTACATACAGAAGGGGGATAATGTAAAATAAAGCAAAGGTAAGATGATATAAAGATTGTAATTGTGTCTTTATTAACTGCTAGTTCACCCCTGAGTGTTTATTTTTTCACTAGAGGCACAGCGTGCGATTGAAATTGCGTGCAAGGAGGCGTCCCACCTCCCGCAGTGGAATAAGGCACCCCACGGGCCGCCTCGGGAGTCAGGCCAGACTGCTGCCCCCAGCAGGGACCCGCACCTGACTTCTGCCCCAGGCTCCCTTCTGGCGCCCTGCCTGGGTCTGCTCCGGGCCTCCGGGCAGGCCCCGTCTCTGTCTCCATCTCAGCTCCGTGCCTCACCTGCTCGTGCAACCTCCTCCTGTCTGGTCATCCCATTACGGTGTCCTGGCCTAATTTGCATATTACCTCTTTATATATTAAGATAACTTCCTCATCTTTCTCTTCTCTTAATTAACTTCTTTAACTGGAGCCATAAAAACTTTCCTGGTAGCACTTCAACAATTTTAATAGTTTGAAAACTAACCTTCATAGGTTTGGAATACTGACTTAGACCATTTTTATTATACTAATATAAATGGATAAAAAAGCTGTGGTACATTTACACAATGGAATACAACCATGTTGTAAAAAAGAAGGAACTCTTACCATTTGCAATAGCATGGATGGACCTGGAGAGTATTATGCTAAGCAAAATAAGCCAGTCAGAGAAAGGTAAGTATCACATGATCTCACTCGTATGTGGAATCTAATGAACAAAATCCTACCTTATAATAGAGAAACATGCAAATTGACCGCACCTCCGCTATGCCCATGATTGGGCCTGCGAGAGGCTGGGGGCGGGACTCCGGGTGGCCTATCCGGCAGTTGAGAAAACCAAGATGGCGGCGCCCAATCCTCTTAGTTCCGGGGGTCCCAGCGGCGATCACCACCCGGGGGGGCGTGTCTGGGCCCAGCCAGGCACTCCTGGGGGTCCCGGGCAGCGATCGCCACCCTGGGGGGGCGTGGCCGGGCCCAGCCAGGCGCTCCCCGGGGATCCCGGGCGGTGATCGCCTCCCTGGGGGGGCGCGGCCGGGCCGAGCCAGGCACTCCCGGGGGTCCCGGGCGGTGATGGCCACCCTGGGGGGGCATGGCCGGGCCGAGACAGGCGCTTCCTGGGGGTACCGGGGCCGATCGCAACCCGGGGGGGGCGTGGCCGGGCCGAGCCAGGCGCTCCCGGGGGTCCCGGGGGTGATCGCCACCCTGGGGAGGCGTGGCCGGGCCCAGCCAGGCGCTCCTGGGGGTCCCGAGCAGCGATCGCCACCCGGGGGGGCGTGGCTGGGCCGAGCCAGGCGCTCCCGGGGGTCCCGGGTGGCGATGGCCACCCTGGGGGGGCGTGGCTGGGCCGAGCCAGGCGCTCCCGGGGGTCCCGGGTGGCGATGGCCACCCTGGGGGGGCGTGGCCGGGCCGAGCCAGGCGCTCCCGGGGGTCCCAGGCGGCGATCGCCACCCTGGGGGGCCATGGCCGGGCCCAGCCAGGCTCTCCTGGGGGTCCCTGGTGGCGATCGCCACCCTGGGGGGCCGTGGCTGGGTCCAGCCAGGCGCTCCCGGGGGTCCCAGGCGGCGATTGCCACCCTGGGGGGCCGTGGCCGGGCCCAGCCAGGCGCTCCCGGAGGTCCCTGGCGGCGATCGCCACCCGGGGGTGTGTGGCCGGGCCCAGCCAGGCGCTCCTGGCCAGGCGCTCCCTGGGGATCCGGGGCAATCACCACGGGGGGGGGGGGCGTGGCCGGGCCCAGCCAGGCACTCCCGGGGGTCCCGGGGAGATCGCCACCCTGGGGGGGGGGACGTGGCAGGACTCGCCCAGCCCCTCCCAGGGTCCCTGGGAACATTGCAGGCATGTGGTTGCTGAGACCCAGACCAGGCCTCTGGCCACAGATTCATAGCTTTGCGGAGACCTAGGGCAGGGATCTGCCTCATCTGCAGAGAGACAGAGGTTCTGCAGTGCCCCCAAGACGTGGGTGGGCCCAGCCAGGGATCAAGGGGCATGGAAGGACTCCTGGCAGAGGGGTAAGGACCCTCACCCCTGAGGCGGGGGTTGAGGGGTGGAAACACCTCAGTGAAGGGGTGCTGCACTGCAGGGTACTGGACTGGCTGACATGATTCAGAGAAGCTCCCAGTGCTAATGGGCCTCGCTCAGGCGGCCTTCACACTTCAGAGGCAGTGACTACTGCTCCTGCCTTCACCCAAAAGCAAGCTCGCTACACCCTGCCCCATAGCAGAGCATGCCTAGGCAGTGAGTGGGAAGCTTTCCACCTGCTTCGGAGAAG
Organism: Eptesicus fuscus; assembly: GCF_027574615.1. Classification (NCBI taxonomy): domain Eukaryota; kingdom Metazoa; phylum Chordata; class Mammalia; order Chiroptera; family Vespertilionidae; genus Eptesicus; species Eptesicus fuscus. The sequence continues at coordinate 7,021,302 of NC_072480.1, read as the reverse complement.
GGGGGGCAGTAAAGAATGGGGGGAGAGGAAAGAATGTGGAGCATCCGCAATGAAGAGGTGCTTGAGAAAGAGGCTCGAAAGCCTGACTGGAAGGTTTGTTCTGTTTGCTGGGCCGCTGCCCCTTAGGAAGCGCAAAGAGCATGGCTCTGAGGGCTTCCTGTGTGCTCTGAGGGCTTCCTGAGTCAAGTTCCACAGCCAACTGGAATTGGCCTCAGTTTCCTGGTCTGTAAAATGGATGAAGCGTGTCCCAGTGCCTTCACTGAGCTTTGATGGCCAATTGAGATACTATATAAAGAAAATGAGGGAAAAAGTGAGAAAGAAAAGGAAGGACAAAAAACACAAAAGAAAGATTGAAAGGAACCTGTAAACCCATTGTCACTTAAATAGGGAATATAGTCAGTAGTGTTGTAATGATGGTATGATGCCAGGTGGGTACTAGAAATATCGGGGAACACTTTGTAAAGTATATGATTGTCTAACCACTATTCCGTAACTAATATAAAACCTGAAACCAATACAAAATAATGTTGAATGTAAAGAAATGAAAATTGGAGTGAAATTTTTATAAATTTCAAAGTTTAAATAAAAGCTGTAAAGGAAGGAAGGGGAGAATAAAAAGTGTTTTTCATTTTGCCACTTCATTAAAAAGACAGTTGTCTTTATATGGTGCTTTTATACTTTTCTAAGTCATTATCTCATTTTAATTTCCGGGCAACTTAAAGACAAGATAAGTATTCCCTCCATTATTCAAAGAAAGGAAATCTTGGTGTCTGGTCCTAATGATTCAATTGTCAAGCCCTTATTGTAAAGCAGGGTTAGTAAAATTTTCTGTGCAGGGTCATATCTATACTAATAAAAGCCTTGGGGGTGATCAGGCCAGCAGGGGAGGGTATTTGGGGGCAATCAGGCCCGCAGAGGAGCAGTTAGGGGTCAATCAGGCCAGCAAGGAAGCAGTTAGGGGGCAATCAGGCAGCTAGGTGAGCGGTTAGGAGCCAGCAGTCCCGGATTGTGAGAAGGATGTCCAACTGCAGGATTAGGCCCGAGAATCGGGCCTAATCCTGCAGTTGGACATCCTCCGAGGGGTCCCATATTAGAGAGGGTGCAAGCTGGGCTGAGGGACACCCTCCCCAGTGCACGAATTTCATGCACCGGGCCTCTAGTAAACTTATAAAGAAAATAGATTCAGAGACATAGAAGCGTGGAACAGACTGACAAATTTCAGAGGGAATGCAGGGGTGGGGGTGGAGAGATTAACCGAGGAACTTAAATGCACATATGTATATATAACCCAGGGACACAGATAATAGTGTGGTGAAGGCCTGGGAGGGTGGTGGTGGGGGTCAATGGCAACAACAACAACAACAAAGGGGACATCTTTAATACTTTCAACAATAAAATAAAAATTTAAAAAAAGAAAATAAAAGTCACTCACTTTGACATGGTCATTCTTAGTGATGGTCCAAGCCGAGGTATCTTTTTGAAAAGTACTCCAGTGTTGTTGTAAATGAGCCTGCCTGACTCTGTTCCTCTGACAGCCCCTTCAATTACCTTCTTCACTTGTCAACCAAAGGCAGCAGGGCATATTGTCTTGAGCTGCTTTGTAGCAGGTCTTCATTGGTGGGGACTTTGTCTCCAGCACTCTGTGTGTGGGTATTGAGGATCCTTCCTATTTCTCAGTCCACTGGGGTTGTTACTTTTAGCTGAATCTCAAGACAAGAATACAAGATCAAAACAAAGAATTTGCTCAGTCTCAAGCTACTGAAGTTGGATGAAAGTAAACTCATTACCAGGTGCAACATCTGATTTTCTGGTCCCAAGGTCACTAGCAGTTTTAACATTTCATGTAGCAGCTTAAGCTTTCCACAGCCTGAACTCAATTTCCACAGCCCACTGTGAAGGTGAAGATAGAAATGACACACTTGCAATTGGTTAATTATTTGTATAAACACCAAAACTTTGCCTGCAACTGCAGAGATAAAGGGGTCTCCTAAAGTGTCTCTGATTTGCAGACCAGGTGAACAGGTCCCTGCTCTTTACTGCCAGTTGTTTCAGCTGCTCATTTGGGAGACATTGCAGAACCAAATATGCACAGTTGAGATGGAGAACATGTATCTGTGTGACAGAAATGCCTGTGGATGAACAGAAAAAAACAGAGCTCTGGATAGGAAGCTTGTGGCGGATATCCTCTGGTGTTGGTGAGGATGGAGAAGCAGGCACACATTTGAACTGCTGTGAGCACTGTAAGCTAGATCAGTGCTTCTCAGAACATTCAGGTAACATAGTATCTGTGTGATTATACATCATTATTTCAATTGGCTCTTTGGGGTTTCATTGTATGGATCTGATATAATTTATGTAACTGATATTTAAGTTGTTTCCAATTTTTCACTATTATAAGCAGTGCTTAATAACATCCTTATACATATTTCTCTGTGAATTTGACCCATTATGTTCTTAGGATAAATGAATGGAATTGCTGGGTCAAACTTTAAAATGTGGATACATAGTGTCAGGTGACTATCTAAAAAGTTGCATACCAAGATTATAAATCAATTACCTATGTTTTCATTCAGAATTTTCTGAAATTAATTTTAGTGGTAGAGATTTGCCATTACTATTTCTCCAAATGACTCAGTTTTCCCAACTCATTTTGTTGAACTGTCACTTTCATCATGTATCAAATTCTCATTCATACATAATATGTTTCTGGATTCTGTACTATTGAGCTTTCTGTAAATTATTGTATAATGTTAAATTTTTATTATTAGTATAATATGTTTCAATATTGAGTAGGACAAATACTCTCATTATTCTGCCTGGCCATTTATCATGCTTGTTTTTTCAGAGGACATTTGAAATCATTTTTTTCTCTATAAAGGAAAAAACCCTAAAAAACTTTGACTGGTATTTGCAATGAATTTACAGTTGGATTTAGGGAAAAAAAACCTAAGAAATTGTGATTGGTATTTGCAATGAATTTATAGATTGATTTCAGGAGAGTTGTTGTTTTTTACAATATGAATGACATTAAAAAATATAACTCATTGCCCTGGCCAGTGTGGCTTAGTTGGTTGGGCATTGTCCTGTGCACTGAAAGATTGCCAGTTAGATTCCTGGTCAGGACACGTGCCCAGGTTGCGGACTTGATCCCAGTAAAGCGCATGCAGTAGGCAGCCGATCGATGTTGAGCTCTCACATTGATGTTTCTCTCTCCCCGTCCCCCTTTCTCTAAAAATCAATTAAAACAAGAATTTGTTTTAATTTATTTAATTATTTTTAAAGTTTTTTTTTTAATTTAATCTATTGGGGTGACATTAGTTAATAAAATTACATAGGTTTCAGGTGTACAATTCTATAATATATCATCTGTATATTGTATTGTGTGTTCATCACTACAAGTCAGGTCTCATTCCATTACTATTTATTCCCCTTTGACCCTCTTCTACTTTGCCCCACCCGCCTTTCCCTCTGGTAATCATACTGTTGACTGTGTCTGAGGGGTTTTTTGTTGTTGTTATTGTTAATCATCACCTGAGGATATTTTTCCCATTGTTTTTTCAGAGAGAGTGGAAAGGAGAGAGGGTGGGAGAGAGAGAGAGAGTGAGAGAGAGAGAGAGAGAGAGAGAGAAACATTGATGTGAGAGAGACACATAGATTGGTTGCCTCTTGCAAGCATCCCAACCCTGGGTGGGGAGTGAATCTGCAACCCAGGTATGTGACCTTGATTGGGAATCAAACCCATGTCTGATTCCCAGCCAGTATGCAGGCTGACACTCTAACCACTGAGCAACACTCACCAGGGCTTATTTTGTTTTGCTTAATTCCTTCACCTTTTTCACCCAGCCTCCCAACACCCTTCCATTTTGACAGCTGTCCGTTTTTTTTTTTTTGTTTTTTTTTTCTGTATCTATGAGTCTATTTTGTTAGTTTATATTGTTCATTAGATCCCACATATGAGTAAAATCATATGGTACTTACCTTTCTCTGATTGGCTTTTTTCACTTAGCATAATACTCTCCAGGCCCATCTAGGCTGTCACAAAGGGTAAGATTTCTTCTTTTTAATGGTAGAGTAGTATTCCATTGTGTAAATATACCACAGCTTTTTTTATCCACTCATGTACTGCTGGACACTTGTGCTGCTTCCAAATCTTGGCTATTGTAAATAACGCTTCAATGAACATAGGAATGCATATATTCTTTCCAGTAAGTATTTCAGGCTTCTTCAGATATATTCCCAGAAGTGGAATCACTGGATCATGAGTCAGTTCCATTTTTAATTTTTTGAGGCAACCCCATTCTGTTTTCTGCTGTGGCTGCAACAATCTGCATTCCTATCAACAGTGCATAAGGGTTCTCTTTTCTCCACATCCTCACCAACATTTGTTGTTTTTTGATTTATTGATGATAGCCATTCTGACAGATGTGCGGTGACATCTCATTGTGGTTTTAAATTTGCGTTTCTCTGCTGATTAGTGATATTGAGCATATTTTCATATGCCTATTGGCCATCTGTATGCCCTCTTTAAAGAAGTATCTTTTTTTTATTATTTAAAGTATTACAAATAGTAGTACATGTCTCCTTTTTTTTCCCCATTGACCCTCCCCCGGCCTCTCCTACTCCCGTCACATGCCCTCACTCCCCGCCCCCCAGTGTCTTGCATCCATTGGTTATGCTTATATGCATGCATACAAGTCCTTCTGTTGATCTCTTACCGCCCCCCAAACCCTCCCCAGCGTTCCCACTATAGTTTGACAGTCTGTTCGATGCTTCTCTGTCTCTGGATTTATCTTTTTATTCATCAGGTTATAATGTTCTTTATTATCCATAAATGAGTAAGATCATGTGGTATTTTTTCTTTCACTGCCAGGCTTATTTCACTTAGCATAATGCTCTCCAGTTCCATCCATGTCGTTACAAATGGTAGGAATTCCTTATTTTTTACAGCAGCATAGTATTCCATTGTGTATATGTACTACAATTTTTTAATCCACTCATCTGCTGATGGGCACTTAGGCTGTTTCCAAATCTTAGCTATTGTAAATTGTGCTGCTATGAACATAGGGGTACATATATCCTTTCTGATTGGTGTTTCTTTTTTCTTGGGATATATTCCTAGAAGTGGGATCACTGGGTCAAATGGAAGTTTCATTTTTAAATTTTTGAGGAAACGCCATACTGTTTTCCACAGTGGCTGCACCAGTCTGCATTCCCAGCAGCAGTGAAGGAGAGTTCCTTTTTCTCTGCATCCTCTCCAGCAATTGTTGTTTGTTGATTTGTTGATGATAGCCATTCTGACAGGTGTGAGATGGTACCTCATTGTTGTTTTGATTTGCATCTCTCAGATGATTAGTGACTTTGAGCATGTTTTCATGTGTCTCTTGGCTTTCTGAATATCCGCTTTCGAAAAGTGTCTATTTAGGTCCTTTGCCCATTTTTTGATTGGATTGCTTATCTTCCTTTTGTTAAGTTGTATGAGCTCCCAGTAAATGTTGGAGATTAAACCTTTATCGGAGATAACATTGACAAATATGTTCTCCTGTGCAGTGGGCTTTCTTGTTGTTTTGTTGATGCTTTCTTTTGCTGTGAAGAAGCTTTTTATTTTGATGTATTCCCATTTGTTTATTTTCTCCTTAGTTTCCATTGCCCTAGGAGCTGTATCGTTAAATATATTGCTACAACAAATGTCTGCTATTTTGCTGCCTATGGCTTCCTCTAAGATTTTTATAGTTTTCTGTCTTAGGTTTAAGTTCTTTATCCATTTTAAGTTTATTTTTGTGTATAGTGTAAGTTGGTGATCTAGTTTCATTTTTTTGCAAGTATCTATCTGTCTAGTTTTCCAAACACCATTTATTGAAGAGACTGTCTTGACTCCATTGTATGGTCTTACCTCCTTACCCAAATATTAATTGGCTTGGGTCGATTTCTGGGTTCTCTGTTCTGTTCCATTGGTCTATATATATGTCAGTTCTTGTGCCAGTACCATGCAGTTTTGAGAACAATGGCTTTGTAGTATAGTTTGATATCTGGTATTGTGATCCCTCCCACATTGTTCTTCTTTCTCATGATTGCTTCAGCTATTCGGGGTCTTTTTTTTATTTCAGAAAAGTTTTTGGAGGATTTGTTCTAGGTCTTTGAAGTATGCCCTTGGTATTTTAATGGGGATTGCATTGAATTTATAGATTTCTTTGGGTAGTATGAACATTTTAATTATGTTGATTCTACCAATCCATGAACATGGTATCTTCTTCCATTTGTTCATGTCTTCCTCTATCTTTTTTTTCAGCGTCCTGAAATTTTCTGATTACAGCTCCTTTATCTCCTTGGTTAAGTTTATTAATAGGTATCTTAATTTTTTGTTGTTGCAGTGGTAAATGGGATTGCTTTTATAATTTCTCTTTCTGTGAGTTCATTATTGGTGTATAGAAAAGCCATAGACTTCTAGGTGTTAATTTTGTATCCTGCTACATTGCTGAATTCGTTTATTAAGTCTAGTAGTTTTTTGATGGAGTCTTTGGGATTTTCTATGTACAATATCATGTCATCTGTGAATAAGGACAGTTTTGCGTCTTCTTTTCCAATTTGCATGCCTTTTATTTCTTCTTCTTGTCTGATCCCTATGGCTAGCACTTCCAGTATTATGTCGAATAGGAGTGATGAGAGTGGGCATCCCTGTCTTGTTCCTGATCTTAGGGGAAATGGTTTTAGTTTTTGCCAATTGAGTATGATGTTGGCTGTGGGTTTGTCATATTTAGCTTTTATTATGGTGAGGTATGATCCTTCTATTCTCACCTTGCTGAGAGTTTTTATCAAGAATGGGTGTTGGATTTTTTCAAATGCTTTTACTGAATCAATAGATATGATCATATGGTTTTTCTCTCTCAATTTGTTTATGTGATGTATCACGTTTATTGATTTGCGGATATTGTACCATCCTTGCATCCTGGGAATAAATCCCACTTGGTCATGGTGTATTATCTTCCTAATGTAATGCTGGATCTGATTTGCTAGAATTTTGTTGAGAATTTTGGCGTCTATGTTTATGAGGGATATTGGCCTGCGATTCTCTTTCTTTGGAGTGTCTTTATTGGTTTTGGTATTAGGGTAATGCTGGCTTCATAGAAAGAGCTTGGAAGTATTCCTTCCTCTTGAATTTTTTGGAATAGTCTGAGGAAGATAGGTTTTATTTCTTTGAATGTTTGATAAATTCCTCTGTGAAGCCGTCTGGTCCTGGGCTTTTGTTTGTTGGAAGTTTTTTGATTACTGCTTCAATTTCCTTCATAGTTATCGTCCTATTCATATTTTTTTATTCCTTCTGGTTGAGTTTTGGAAGGTCTTATTTTTCTAGGAATATGTCTATTTCTTCTAGGTTGACCAGTTTCTTGGAGTAGAGTTGCTCATAGTATTTTTTTACGACCTTCGTATTTCTGTGGAGTCTCTTGTTATTTCGCCTCTTTCATATCTGATTTAGTATAATTGGGTCCTCTCTCTTTGCTTCTTGGTGAGCCTGGCTAGAGGTTCATCAATCTTGTTTATCCTTTCAAAGAACCAGCTCTTGATTTCATTGATCTTTTGTATTAATAATTATTTTTTGTCTCTATGTCATTTATTTCCACTCTGATCTTTATTATTTCCTTCCTTCTGCTCACCCTGGGCTTTTCTTGTTGCTCTCTTTGTAATTCTTCAAGTTGCAGAATTAGATGGTTTATTACCAGTTTCTCTCTCTCTCTCTCTCTTTTTTTTTTTTTTATTAGGTAGGCCTGTAATGCTATGAACTTCCCTCTCAGGACTGCTTTCACTGTGTGCCAAAGATTTTGGATTGTTGTGTTTTCATTGTCGTTTGTTTCCAGGATGTGTTTTATTTCTTCTTTGATCTCTTTGATAACCTACTCATTGTTTAATAGTATGCTATTCAGCCTCCAAGGGTTTGAATTTTTGTGATTGTTTTTACTGTAGTTGATTTCTAATTTTATGTCATTGTGATCTGAGAATATGCTTGATCTGATTTAAATCCTCTTGAGTTTCGAGAGACTTTGCCTGTGTCCCAATATGTGTTCTATCTTTGAAAACATCCCATGTGCACTTGAGAAGAATGTATATTCTGTAGTTTTGGGGATGAATGTTCTGAAGATGTCGATTAAGTCCATCTGATCTAGTGAGTCGTTTAGGATTAAAGTTTCTTTGCTAATTTTTTGTCTAGAGGATTTATCCAGTGGTGTTAATGGGGTATTAAAGTCTCCTACTATGATTGTGTTGCTGTCAATTCTCTTCCCTGATATCTTCTAAAAGTTTTTTAATGTATTTGTGTGCTCCTGCATTGGGTGCATAAATGTTTACCAGAGTTATATCCTCTTGTTGTACTGATTCCTTTATATTATGAAGTGGCCTTCCTTTTCTCTTGCTGTGGTCTTCACTTTGAGGTCTATTTTGTCAGATATAAGTATTGCTATCCCCACTTTTTTTTTTTCATTTCCATTTGCTTGACAGATATTTTTCCATCCCTTCACTTTCAGTCAGTGTGAGTTCCTTGTTCTGAGGTGAGTCTCCTGTAGACAGCATATATATGGGTCATGTTCCATTCAGTTCCTCAATGTCTTTTGACTGGAGCATTGAATTCATTACCTTTAATGTTATTATTGATAGATACTTGTTTATAGCCATTTCTGTACTTTATGCCTGTGCTCCTTCCCCTCTCCCCCTTCTATTTCTTCTTTTTACAGTATTCCCTTTAGCATTTCTTGCAGTGCTGGCTTGGTAGTAATAAACTACCTTAGCCTTTTTTTGTCTGCGAAGCTCCTGATTTCCCCTTCAATTTTGATTGATAGTCTTGCTGGATAGAGTATTCTTGGATTAAGACCTTTGCTTTGCATCACTTTGTATACTTCATTCCATTCCCTTCTTGCTTGATGTGTTTCTGTTGAGAAATAATTTGATAATCTGATGGGGGATCCTTTGTAAGTAACTCTTTGTCTCTCTCCTGCAGCCTTTAAGATTCTCTCTTTGTTGTTAACATTTGCCATTGTAATTATGTTGTGTCTTGGTGTGGGTCTTTTGGGATTCATCTTGCTTGGGACTCTCTGAACTTGTGTAACATTTTTCTTCTCCATATCAGCGAAGTTTTCTGTCATTATTCCTTCAAATAGATTCTCTAAATCTTGCTGCTCTTCTTGTCCTTCTGGCACCCCAAATATACGTATGCTACTTTGTTTTGTGTTGTCCCAAAACTCCCTTAGGCTCTCCTCCTACTTTTTAATTTTTTTCTCCAGTTGCTTTTCAGATTGGGCTTGTTTCTCCACCTTATCTTCTAACTTACTAATTAGGTCCTCTGCTTCTTTTAGTCTACTGTTGAAACCTTCTATGGCATTTTTGATTGTAGCTATAGCACATTTGATTTCTTCCTGACTTTTGCATAGGTTATTGATTTTCTCATCCATCTGATTTATGAACTGCATGACCATTACTCTGAATTCTTTTTTCTGTCATGTTGCATGCCTCAGTTTCACTTATTGCATTTCTTGGCAATTCCTCTTTTTCTTTCCTCTGGTATCTATTCAGATCCCTTGCACATTATTTCATTGAATTGTTTTGTTTTTTTGGGCGGTGTTGAGTTGTATGAATCCTTGATAAATTTTGAATATTAATCCCTTATCAGATGTATCGTTGGTGCAAATATGTTCTCCCAGTCAGTATTTGTCTTTTTTGTTGTTGATAGTTTCCTTTGCTGTACAAAACCTTTTTAGTTTCATATTGTCCCATATGTTTATTTTTCTTTTGTTTCTCTTGTTTGTTTGAGGAAATATATCAGAGCATACATTGCTAGTAAAAATATTTGAGATCTTATTGCCTGTTTTCTTCTATGATTTTTATGTTTTGAGTCTAACATTTAAATATTTAATCCATTTTTAATTTATCCTTGCATATAGTGTAAAAAGGTGGTCTAGTTTCATTTTTTTTGCACATATCTCTCCAATTTTCCTAACACAATTTATTAAATATTCTATCTTTACCCCATTATATGTTCTTGCCTACTTTGTCAAATATTAATTGACCATAAAGGCATGGGTTTATTTCTGGGTTTTCTATTCTGTTCCATTGATCTATATACATATGTTTTTATGCCAGTACCATGCTGTTTTTTATTTTTATAAAACGTTTATTCTCTTAAATCCATTGCATTCACAGAGTTTTAACACTTTAAATATTTATAATTTCCACCAACTGCAGCCTTACCTAGGTAAACCGAAAAAGCACTTTATCATAGATATAGTCAATGATTATTAATACTTTTTAAAAAAAGAACCTAAACTTACCCCAAATTTCAGCACAGGTAGTTTAATTGTATATTTCAGTTCTACATGATTTAAAAAATAGTGTGTAGAAATTATTCTTCTAATTTAAATGTATTAAATCATGTTATCATCCACCAAATCAAAAGCAATTGCCAAGCTGAATAAGTTACAAAGAAATGATTACTGGCTTGTACAGAAATGTGCAGTGTTTTCAAAGCTCTGAAATACCTACTAATACAAATCTCCACAGCTTAACTTAGAGTTAGAAGATGAGTTTTCACAGTAATGTAATTTTAACCTTTATTTACATTCATTTTAATATATTACTAAGATGTTTACTCTATGTCACAATGGTGCTTTCCAGTGTTTATAATTTACAGTTTCAATTTATACAGGTCATTCACTAGCAAAGGGACAGTTGTTACTACTACAAACTATCCCTAGAAAACAACCCCCCCCTTACATGGAACTCTGAAAATGGTATGATGTAAAACAGATTAATTCAACATGATTTTTAATATTTTAGTGATTTTCTAAACACCAGCATGTAAACTTGCCTATTTAATAAGAGAGCTACAACTTGATTCACTGAGAAATTATGTAATAATTTTCTTCAACTAAATTTCTCACCTTAACTCAAAAATCCCCTGACTTGCTGGTTCTGTTTCTGTGAATTCCAAACTGTATTTTTTTTAATTTTAATTTTTTGGAGAAAGGGAAGGAGGGCAGGTTATGATAACACACTGTAAAGAGAAAAAGTTGCCCCCCAAATTAAGTCTTTAAAAATTAGTTTTACTTCTATACTATTTAACACTTTAAGAGTCAATGACAATGTTTCATCTTTAACACTAACACACAGTCTACTCTACAATTCTGGGATCTAAACTTCTAAATACATGAACAGAAGAGTAAAATACTTCACTGTTCAATTCAGAAATTTAGAACAGTTATATGATTTGACTAGATTGATCAAGGTTGTTAGAAACATGCAATTATGTAGGTCATTAGTTAATTTGCTTCTGGGGGTTGGTAGTCAAAGAACAGAGAGTAGCAAATGACTTAACACAAAGAAAATTATTTCCTATTTTAGGGGTGGGGAATCACAGGCCAGTTTAAACCTCTGAAGGTCTTTTGACCTACCCTACTCAGATCTAAGACAGATTTTTCAATTATCTGAATAACTCTCATTCTTTCCGTGAGTATCAAACTGATTGGTAGTCACATTTCCAAGTACAATCAAAAGCTTCTTGAATGAAATATTAGTAAGTTGAAAAGGAGACTACATACAAACTGGAAAAGTAATCTACTCAAGTACATATTACATTCAATTTTCAAATCATTTACTAACATGTTAACAGATTTGGCTTCAGTCACTCTTATACACACATACACCAAAAGCAGGCACCGCAGCCACTGATCTGCTTTGCAGCACAAGGCCATAAAGGCAGAGATTGTATTCTCTAAGCCAAACTTTAAATAGATTAAAAAAGGTAATTTCTAATTTTACATAAATGCTTCTTCAAAAAATATTTTCTCTCACTCCCTCATCTTCTATACTGAAGGATGTGTAATATGTTTTTTCCCAAGCTAAATCTGAACCCTCAAAATTTATTCCAGGCAGATCTCTGTAAATTAAAAAGCATTATATATATATATTCTGATTGGAATCCTCCAGCATTTTAAAACCACTTTAGAGATGAATTTTGGGATTCTACTGTTCACAACTCCAAAATCTGTAATGATTTAAGGATATGCTTTCTCTTGTTTCCTTCCTGGTTACCTTCTCCCTTCCATACAGTTCAGTATAGCCATGGCTCAAATTTAATGGGAAGAGAGAAGTTTTTGAATAGTTTTTGTTTGTGTGTTTGTTTTACTTTGGTGATATGGTGGCACAGATTGCTCTTTGCTATTACGTTGAGTTACTCCCTGAGGTATGGCCCTGTGGCCAAACTGGCCTCTCTGTTCCCTGATTTTCCCTGCTGCTCCCCTGGGAATGGTATTGCCTTGGAAGCCAGAATAATCCTTACTAGCCCTTGCTTCTGGCTTCTCATGTGGTTTCTTTTTTTTTTTTTTAATATATATTTTATTGATTTTTCACAGAGAGGAAGGGAGAGGGATAGAGAGCTAGAAACATCGATGAGAGAGAAACATCGACCAGCTGCCTCCTGCACGCCCCCTACCGGGGATGTGCCCGCAACCAATGTACATGCCCTCGACCGGAATCGAACCTGGGACCTTCCAGTCCGCAGACTGACGCTCTATCCACTGAGCCAAACCGGTTTCGGCTCATGTGGTTTCTTAATGGACCTCTCAGGAGCTCCATTCTCTTCATTTTTGGTGGGAGACACTACATTGAAGCGAAGTTCTCATAGCAGCTGCCCAGGAATTGGAGATGGCTCTTTAGGGGGCTTTTGGCACATGTAAACATAACTTAGCTTTCGGGGTTCCTGTAGGGCCACAGTTAGAGCTGCATTTATGTTGTTATCATATGGTGAAGCAGTATTTGTCCTTGATGGCTTTGCATGATTTAGGGAAGAAACTGATATAGTTGTTGGGTTGAGAGCATCCTTCTGAACAGTGGAATTCTCCATTAGATTCTCTACCTGAGTTGTGCTCAATACAGGAGGCTCAGCTGTACATGAAGGATAGTACTTATACTGAGTTGCTGGGCAGTGGTGCAGTTGGTCTGTTCATCCTCTGCAGGCACTGGGCAACTATCCTTTTGTCTTAACTCTTCATTATCCTTTTCTTTATAGACACCTTTAAGAACATCAGACATCCTACTCTCCAAAACAAGCTCAGCTGGTGTTCTTGATGAACTTCCAGGTAAAGGAGGAAAATTTGAGGCTAATACGTCAAACTTTGGTGTTGGAGCCTTTGGTTCAGCTGTCTTCGACCTCTGAAAAGAATTCTCCTGCCCCTACCATAATCCCCATTCTGTTCAATCTGCAAAGTTGGAGTCTCTTTTGGAAGGTAGCTTTGTTCCTGATGCCCTGTTACTGTAGGTTTATGCCGTCCAGTTGGAAAGTCCCTTAAACCAGATCTGTTTACTGGTTCATCCCCCAATGACACAGATTCCTCTGTTGAGTGTTCTGAACCACTTGATGACCTAAAATGAGGCTTCATGCGATTTTATTTTCTTTCTTTCTTTCTTTTTTCTTTTTTTTTTGCCATTCAATGCATTGTTTTTCTTTCTTTTATTGTTTAAAGTATTTCAAATAGTAGTACATATGTCTCTTTTTTTTCCCTGATTTTTTTTTTTTTGAATGATCAACCTATATTCACAGCAGCAGCAGCAGTTGTTTTATAAGATCCTGGTGAATTAAAGCCATTCACAAAACTATTATTTGGAAAGGGAGCCAGTGGTGTTTCAAAATAAGGTTTAGGATTTGGAGACCAAGACTGAGGCATAATACTATAGATGGAGTACTGTTGGTGAGGACTAGATACAGGCTGCATAAAGACTGCTTGAGTCTGAATGGGCTGACTATACATACTAGAATCCATTAATCAATAACCATTCTTAGCAAAAAACGTATTGATGGCTTTTAACCTTGCCATGATTGGCTTGCCCTGAAATGTTTTAACTTCTCTCAAATATTTAAAGGCTTGTTGTGCATCTGTATCTGACTGGAAAGTGATATTCCAATTGCTATCATGTGATAAAATAACAACTTATCGCCTTGGGTCAGTGTTCATTCTTGAACAAAGTTTTCACTTCCTCTATTGGTGTATCTCTCTAAGAATCACGATACAACGCTTATGACTTGGTCTCACTTTCTCACCCTTCTCATCAACTTGTAACCTGGGAGAATATCTTAATATTTCAAGAACTAGATGGGGGTCTGTGATTAGCTTTTTTATTTCTTCCATGTTGGCAACTGTCCAAATTTGAATGAATTGATCACTGTCCATTTGAGATATCAGGTAAAGATCCATTGACAACTTTTCTAGTGAGAAACAGAATTCTAATTGTTTCTTCAGGCATTCTTTCAGGCATTAATTTCTTCTGTAGAAATTGCTGAATTGCTTTCTCTAGAAATGTCATATATTTGGTAACTCAGATCTTCTGGCCCTAAAATCATTCCGTTAGTTGATTCGTCAATGCCTGTAGAATTTCTTGTGGTTTCACAAGATGAATATATTACTTTATATTCCTTATACATATTATCTGAAAGCTGTGTATTACCCTCAGGATGAGACCCTGACGTGGCTGCTGCTTCATGCCAAGAGCTTTCAGTTCCATGACTTATGGGCGTGGCATCAGTATTTCCATGAGGGATTTATTGCCACACTTTAGCATTAGGATTTAAACCAGTTCCTTTACATGTTACCTGTTCCACAAAGACCAACATGCCTTCCCCGTTTGACCCAATCATACTCACCACTGCTACTCCAAATGGTTTACAGGCTTGAGCCCCAAACTCTAGGATAAGGACCTAGTATCATGCTGTTTTGATTACTCTGGCCTTGGAGTATAGTTTGATATAAGATAGAGTGATTCCTTCTTCTTCTTCTTTTTTCTTTCTCAAGATTGCTGTGGCCATTTGGATTCTGTGGTTTTATATAAATTTTTGAAATATATGTTCTAGTTCTGTGAAATATGCCTTTGGTATTTTGATAGGAATTACATTGAATCTCTAGGTTGCTTTGGGTAGTATGGACATTTTAGTGATGTTAATTCTTCCTATCCATGAACACAGTATATGCTTTCACTTATTTGTATCTTCTTCAATTTCTTTCTTCAGTGTCTTATAATTTTCTGAATACAGATATTTTATATCTTTGGTTGAATTTATTCCTAGGTATTTTATTTTTTTATACAATTGTAAATGGGATTATTTTTTTAGTTTTCCTTTTTGATAGTTCATTATTGGTATATTAAAATGGACCTGATTTTTGTATATTTATTTTGTATCCTGCTATTCTACTCAAACCATTTATGAGTTCTAGTAGTTTTTTTGTGGAATCATTAGGGTTCTGTATATACAGTACCATGTCATCTGCAAATAATGACAGTTTAATTTCTTCTTTACAATTTGGATGCCATTTATCTCTTCTTCTTTGTCTGATTGCTATGGCTGGGACTTTCAGTACTTGTTGAATGAGAGTGGTGAAAGCAGACATCCCTGTCTTGTTCCTGTTTTTAAGGGAAACACTTGTAGTTTTTGCCCATTATGTATGATGTTGGCTGTGGGTTTGTCTTATATGGATTCTATCATGTTGAGGTATGTTCCCCTTATTACCACTTTGCTCAGAGTTTTTATAAGTGGGTGCTGGATTTTATCAAATGCTTTTTCTGCATCTATTGATGTGATCAAGTTGTTTTTTATTTTTCATTTTGTTTATGTGGTGTATCACATTTATTGAGTTGCAGACATTGTACCAACCTTGCATGCTAGGAATAAATCCCACTCTATCATGGTGTTTGATCTTTTTAATGTATTGCTAAGTCTGGCTTGCTAATATTTTGTTGAGGATTTTAGCATATATGCTCATCAGTGATATTGGCCTATAATTTTCTTCCTTTGTTGTGTCTTTATCTGGTTTTGGAATTAAGATAATTTTGGCTTCATAAAATTAATTTGGGAATCTTTCCTCCTCTTGAATGTTGTGGAATAATTTGAGAAGGATAGGTGTTAGTTCTTTGAATGTTTAATAAAATTCACCTGTGAAGCCATCTGGTCCAGGACTTTTTTTGGGGGGGAGTTTCTTAATAGTAACCTGAGGATATGTTTTTTACTGATTTGAGAGAGAGGGGATGGGGTGGGGCAGAGAGAGAGAGGTATGAGAGAAACCTTAATTGGCTGCCTCCCATATGTGCCCCCATTGGGGATCCAACCTGCAACCTAGATATGTGCCCTTAATGACAATGGACCTGTACACCTTTTGGTACACATAATGATGCTCCAACCAATTGAGACACACTGTCCAAGGCTGTTGGGAATATTTTGATTACTGCTGCAATTTCATTAGTTGTACTCTGTCTATTCAGATATTTTGATTCTTGCTGATTCAATCTTAGGACATTGTATATTTTTAGGGATTTATCCATTCCTTCCAAACTGTTAAATTTTTGTTGGCATCTAGTATTTTTTGTAATATTTTCTTAAAAGCCTTTTTTATTTCTTTTGTGTCAGTTGTTACTTCTCTTTCATTTCTGATTTTATTTATTTGGGTCCTCACCCTTTTTATTTTCTTCATAAGTCTGGTCAAAGGCTTGTCAAACTTGTTTCATTGATCTTTTGTATTTTTTTTTTAGACTCTATTTCATTATTTCTGCTCTGATCTCTATTATTTCCTTCCTTCTCCTTACTTTTGGGATCTGTTTGTTGTTATTTTTATTCTTTTAAGTGTAATGTTAAATTGTTTATTTGAGATTTTTCTTGTTTCTTGAGGTAGGTTTGGAAGGCTATAAATTTCCCTCTTTCACTGTGTCCCATAGATTTGGGGTTGTTGTGTACTCAATTTTATTTGTTTCAAGGAATCTTTTGATTTTTTCTTTGATCTCATTGTTAATCAATTCACTGTTTAGTAACATGCTATTTAGCCTCCATGTCTTTGTGTGTTTTTATTTTTTCTTGTGATTGATTTCTAATTTCATACCATTATGGTCAGAGAAGATGCTTGCTATAATTTCAATCTTCAATTTATTGAGATTTGTTTTGTGTCCTAACATGCGATCTATCCTAGAAAATCTTCCATGTGCACTTGAAAAGAATGTGTATTCTTTCAGGACCCATTTTTTATTAAAAACTCTCAGCAAAGCCAGAATAGAAGAATCATACCTCAACATAATAAAGGTCATATACAACAAATCTATAGTCAACAGCATACTCAATGGGCAAAAACTAAAAGAATTTCCCTGAAGAAGAGGAATAAGACAGGGATGTCTGCTTTCACCAGTCTTATTCAACACTAGAGGCCCAGTGCATGAATTTGTGCATGGGTGGGGTCCAGCTGGCCCTCCCAGATTGGGGCTGATCAGGGCCAGGCCAGCCAGGGGGAAGGGATGTGGGAGGTTGGCTGGTGGGCCCTGCCCCCAATCGGGAAGGGGGAGCAATCGAGGGTGGGGCCATCTGGGGAGAGGGGTCATGGGCGGTTGGCCAGCTGGCCCTGTCTCCAAATCAGGGTGGGGGCTGATCAGGGCCACAGTGCGCGTCAAAGCAACCGGTCGTTCCAGTCGTTCGAGTGTTTTGGTCACTTGGCTTTTATGTATATAGGTAGCACTGGAAGTCCTAGTCACAGCAATCAGACAAGAAGAAAAAATCAAAAGCATCCAAATTGGAAAGGAGGAAGTAAATTTGTCATTGTTCACAGATGAGATGGTAGTGTACATAGAAAATCCTAAAGACTCCAAAAAAAAAGATGAGATTTAATAAATGAATTCATTAAAATAGCACAATACAGCATCAATATCCATAAATCGATGGCATTGTTATACACCAATAATTAATACTCAGAAAGAGAAACTAAAACAAAACAAAACAAAAAACCCAATTCCATTTACCACTATAACAAAAAATAAGATACCTTGGAATAAACTTAACTGAGGTAAAAGACCTATATTTGGAAAACCACATGACATTAAAAGAAAATAGAGGACGATACATACAAGTAGAAGCATATAATGTCTTCATGGATTGGTAGAGTTAACATCATTAAAATGTCCATTCTATCCAATGGAATCTATAGATTCAACACAATCCCTATTAAAATGCCAATGGCCTATCTCACAGTTCTAAAACAAATGCTCTAAAAATTTATATGGGACAAAAAAAGACCCTGAATAACTGCAGTAATCTTGAGTAAGAAGAACAAAGTTGGAGCTATCACAATTCCGGATATCAGGTTATACTACAAAGTAATCAAAACAGCCTGATACTGGTGCATGATCAGGCATATAGGTCAATGGGACAGAAGAGAGACCCCTGAAATTGACCCACATCATTATGGTCAATTAATAATTTGACAAAAGAGGCAAGAGCATGCTATGTATTAAAGACAGTGTCTTCAATAGATGGTGTTGGGAAAATTGGACAGATACATGCAAAAAAAGAAAATGAAACTAGACCACCAACTTATACCATACACACTAATAAACTCAAAATGGATAAAAGACTTAACTGTAAGTCATGAAACCATAAAAATCCTAGAAAAAAAAAAAAACACAGGCAGGACAATCTCAGACAACTCATGAAGCAGAATTTTCACTGATACATCTTCTAGGGCAAGAAAAACAAAGGAAACAATAAACAAATGGGACTACATCAAACTAAAAAGATTCTGCAAAGAAAAAGACACCATCACTAAAATGAAAAAGGAACCCACTGAATGAGAGATCATATTTGCCAATGATACATCTGATTAGGGGTTAATTTCCAAAATGTATAAAATAACTCATACAACTCAACAAAAGGAAGACAACCCAATTAAAAAATGGGTACAGCACCAGAATAGACACTTCTCTAAAGAGGACTTACAGATGGCTGATAGACATATGAAAAAAATGCTAAACATCACTAATCATCAGACAGCTAAAAATTAAAACTACAATGAGGTATCACCTAACACCTGTCAAAATGGCTACCATATACAAATCAACAAACAACAAATCAACAAAGGACAAGGCAAGGCTGAGGAGTAAAAAGAAACCCTCTTGCACTGCTGGTGGGAATGCAGACTGGTGCAACCACTTTGAAAAACAGTATGGCATTCCCTCAAAAAATTAAAAATGGAACTTCCACTTGACCCACTTCTAGGAATATATACCAAGAAAATAGAAACATCAATCAGAAAGGATATATGCACCCCTATATTCATAGCAGCACAATTTACAATAGCTAAGATTTGGAAACAGCCTAAGTACCCATCAGCAGATGAATGGGTTAGAAAACTGTGGTACATCTACACAATGGAATACTATGCTGCTGTAGAAAAGAAGGAATTCTTACCATTTGCAACAGCATTGATGCAACTGGAGAGCATTATGCTAAGCAAAATAAGCCAGTCAGAGAAAGAAAAATATCACATGATCTCACTCATTTGTGGAATCTAATGAACAACATAAACTGATGAACAAAAATAGAACCAGAGTCATAGAAGCATTGAACAGACTGTCCAACTTATGAGGGAAGGCAGGGGGTGAGGAGGTCAGAGATCAACCAAAGGACTTGTATGCATGCATATGACCATAACCAATGGACACAGACAGGGAGGGATTAGGGCATGTGCTGGAGGGGGGTGGGCGGCGGGGGAGAGCTCAATGGGGGAAAAAGGAGACTTATGTAATACTTTAAACAATAAAGAATTTAAATTTTAAAAAAACAATATTAGCTTGAATATTTGAGTATCATTTATCATTAGAAGTTACTGGAGAGCAGAAACTAGTATGGAGCCCAACTAAATAGGACACCACTTTTGTGTTATGATTTTGTTAAACAGAAAGGAAAGCAGGAACAAAAGGAGGACAAAAATTTGCTTTCTCTACCGCCTCCTGAAACCACCTTGTATCCTAGTGAGGGCTAGGTAGTCAGTCAGGAACGGGGACCGTGTGGGAGGTAGGGGGAAGGAAGTCAGACATGGAGGTAAACAAAAGACCTAGAACTAGTTAGGCAGGAACCTGGCTGCACAGGGAAAACTTGACCCTTGACCCGGCCAGGTGGGTTTCATTTTTCATATTTTGGGTTTCACTAGTAATGTAAACACTCCCAGGAAGAGTAGGCTAAGATAAGAGTAAGCTGGTATCAATTATATATATTTCCACTGACTCTTTTACAAGACCTGAGAAGACTTGTGAGCAACTATAAACCCTGTGAACAGTTAGAAGTACTTCTCCTTCCCCCACATAATTTGGTGTGAGAAATAAACTTGGGCCACTTTGCCTTTTGGCTCAGGGCATTTCAACCAGTACTGGACCAATGTGCCTTTGGTGCAGATGGCAATGTGGTCATTTCTATAGGAAATGGCTCGCATTCTCTCCCTGCACTCCAAAAATTCAGGTTTCAGTCTCCACACAGTTGATTTTTTTTTTTTTTTCTGGGAGGCATTCTTTAGGTTGGTGGCCAGGCTCATTTGAGCAGGGTTGCAGTGCCCTAATCAAATGGAAAAAATCCCAGAGGAAACGTTAATCAGGTGTGAGCCTTAAGATGAAAACACAGTGAGGGCTGCAGGGCAGCAGAGGAACCGCATTCTGCATTTCCTCCTGGTTTTTCAGACACGTAGGTATTTCAGAAGCATCTCATTAGCTTCAATCTCACTCACTTCACCACCTGCATGCTTCAGGTGTTCTAGCTCAGTCTCGCCTCTTTTCCCCCCTTCCTTCCTTCTCTCTGACATTCAAATACTCTTCTCACACAGGAGGGGAACTAACTATTACAGGAAAATTTTATGCCTTGTAGAGGACAGAAAAGTGATAATTTATCTCTTTGGTTACATTAGGCACTTTCCACTTTTCATTATGCCAGCTCTCTATGGTCATTTTTATGGCTTCTTATTGACATACAAATTGTTAGATGTACAAAGAGAAACTTACTGATGGATGCTCTAAGGAAACCAGGACCCCAATTTTATTATGAGAGCAGTGTTAACGTAAGAAACATTCAAACCTGTGAAAAATTTTTATTTGAGCCAAACTGTCTACAATTGCCGGGAAGTAAAATCTCAACAGATTGAGATAATGCAGAGAATGTCAGTTTTGCACCTTGTTTTGTACATTACAATAAAAAAAGGAGATGTAAATGGGTTACATAAAATCCGTTCATGATAGATTAAGGAGGCGGGAGAAAGCAAAGTCGGCACACCTCTAGGACTGGATACAAAGTAAAATGATAGACACACACCTCTGTTTTACTTAGGTGGGTGCAGGATAGCTAACAGTCAACAATTAACTCAGTAACAATGAGGGGATTTGTGGTCTCCACAGAGCACTGCCTGTGTTTTGAGGGGTCTGGGAAAAGAAAAATTACTTTGACATTCCAATGATATGTTATCATTGATGCTCAGTTAAGGTAAAGATTGACCTTTGTCAGGGAAGATACAGGCCTAGGACATGACTACCCACCATAAACTGCTTTTTAGTTTATAAAGTTTTAATTTCATATCAACCTTTGTGCTTAGTTCAGGTCTCTGAGTTTGCAAGGCCTCCACGCAGGCCTTCGCTAAGCCAGCCAGGTTAGCATGTGGCCCCTTCTCATCCACAGCAGCCATTTTGCTCCTTTCTTGCTTCCCCGCTGAAAGGGGAGAGAACAGGGTGTGATAATTCAGGGCTCATCTGATTTCTTCAGTCAAGAAATCAATAGTCTTTTCTGTACACTTTCTATATGTTAGCCCTTATTTGGTTTTTAATTCTCATGATTACCTTATTTTTTTGTTTTTGTTTGTTTCACGGTTGAGAAACAGAGGCTCACAAATACAAGTCTCCAAAACGTACAGTTTTTAGTGGCTCTGAATGGCATCTGGTGCTTCTCCAAAGGCATTGGACTTATTTGGAAAACTCTAATAGTAGTTGAGAAATTTGTAATGATTCTGAAAGAGTGTTGTTTTAAAATCCAAGACAATATAACATTTAGAGGAATTCAAAAAAGAGAAGTCTGTGATTGGGCATCTTATAAGGGATGATTCTGGAAAAGGGCTGAAACGATTGAGGTTACATGCACTCCTGAATTTCTCTCCAGTGAACCCACTGAAAAGCAGTGACATCAGTTGGTTCTGCAGGCCAGTCTTTAATTTTCAGATGTCAGTGCAAAAACTGGAAGCAAAGGTGAACCTAGATTGTACTCTGCCCACTGATTTTTGTTGAACTTTAGAAGTCACAGTTCATCAGCCCTGGTGTGCATGCATCTACATCCACACCCACCTTTGCACATAGGTCCTGGCTGCTGAGCAAACAACCCATCTATCCAGAAACTGGATTGAAAATGAGATAAACATTAATCCTTCCTGTTATTGTGGTGCCAAGTTCCCCAAATGGGAACTAGAAAACAAACTGGGGAAATAAAATGACCCAGATAACAGAAAGAGACAAAAACAAAAAACTCAAGAGGCTTGGTTCAAGGTCAAAAGGAGTAAGGTGAGCACTTACAAATGTACATGCTATTGCTCCATTTTTGGAATAGCCTCCTTAAAAGTTCATTGTTTTTGGAAAGGAGTTTTGTGACATTTCAAAGTTCTGCTCCCCCTCCCCCAACACACACACTCACACATCATACCACATGAAGGCTTTGTTAAGCCATGAATTCTCAGACTACCTATGAAGGACATTATTTAGAGCAATGATTCTTAAACTTTAATGTGCATATAAATCATCTTGTTAAAATTCAGACTCTTGGGTGACATGGGTAGATTGAGGGTGAAGCCCAAGGTGCTGCATTTCTAACAAGCTCCCAGATGATTCTCATGCTGTTGGTTCAAGAACCTTCCATAATTTGAGTAGCAAGGCTGTGTGGGCTTCCTAATTAGAGTAAGAAATTGAGCCAGAGGACCCAAGAGGTCTTCCCTAGCTTTAAGATTTTTTGGGGATCAGAGTGTGATTTAAATTCAAACCATCAAAGGTATAAACATTATCAGTCTCACTAAATTTTACTCTTTTTATTCTCTGAAAAACTTTCTATCAATATAACCTACTTTGCCCTGGCAGCAGTGAGATTTGAAGTGATACTTGACACCTGGTATAAAATCTCTGTGATTTCCACAGTTCTCTGAAGTAGCTATTATTCCTCTCATTTTCAAGGTGAGAGAATTGATAGTAAGTGCTGAATTCAGGGCTAGAACCCATATCTGGCCTGCAAGGCCTAGGTGGTACCTCTAACCACATACAAACACCTCATGTCTCCCAGAGAAAGAGGTAGCAAGTGTTTATAAATTCAGATCTGATCAATCTGCTGGGGTTTTGACAGATTTTAGGAGGCTGGGGATGGGGCAGTTATATGGAGAAGCAGGGTTAGATCAGCCAACTCTGGGGGAAAATGAAAAAGGTGAGGTTGTGACCATCCCCATCTCCATCTCCCCCCACCCCCTTTTTTTGGCCTTCCTTTCATTCCCACTCCCTATACAGCATGCTGCTCTCAACCTTGCCACAGTGGCCTGGCTTGGCTGTCCCAGAGGAACTGGCCTAGAATTCATGGAAAATGAGATCTATTTTACTATTAACTTCCTTGATCCAGAAATAACTTAAAGACATTAATAACAATATGCAGTTACTGTATCACCCTTTCCAGGGTAGCAGGATTGTTTAACTTCAAGGACTGAATTTCTAACAGTGGAATTTGAGAGATTTTCTTTTGTGTGTGTGGGAATGGGGGTCTGTAATGGAGGGAGAGTGTTGCAGAGGGAACATCACCGCCCATAGATGCTCAAATGCATCCCTAGCAGTGCCAGCCCAGGCTGAGGGCAGAGGCCAAGGCCCCCATCAGCAGCACTAGTACCATGGTTTTTAAAAGGGGTTTGACATTATTCAAACATAGAGTCATATTAGATGAGTTTATTCAAATGGGTCTGGAAATAGCCATGAAGTATGAACACAGGCTCTGCAGAAGTAAACAGTGATTAATAGCAATGTCTGCTGGGATGCTCTAGGGATCTTTATTACATTTTATCCAGCAGACTCATTAATGGTCTAGAAGAGATAGATGCTAACAGAACTTGAATTAAATTAATGGTGGATATTAAATTGAAAGTGACTGTAAATCTCAGGGATGACAGAAAGGCAACCTAAGAGTAGGTGAGAAATAAAAGATAAAATTTAGCATCAATGGGTAAAGAGAAATGCCTGGGAAATGACTCACATGGAAGTAATAAAGTTTCATCTCATACACTGTTGGTGGGAATGCAGATTGGTGCAGGCACTGTGGAAAGCAGTATGGAGTTTCCTCAAAAAAATTAAAAATGGAACTGACTTATGACCCAGCAATTCTACTTCTGGGAATATATCCAAAGAAAGCTGAAATACTAACTAAAAGAATATATGCACTCCTCTGTTCATTGCAGCATTATTTACAATAGCCAAGATTTGAAAGCAGCCCAAGAGCCCATCAGTAGTTGAGTGGATAAAAAAGCTGAGGTACATTTTCACAATGGAATACTGTTCAGCTGTAAAAAAGAAGGAAATCTTACCTTTTGTGATAGCATGGATGGACCTTGAGAGTATTATGCTAAATGAAATAAACCAGTCAGAGAAAGACAAGTACCACATGATTTCACTTATATGTGGAATCTAATGAACCAAATAAACTAACAAACAAAATAGAAACAGACCTCATAGGTACAGAGAACAGGATCTCAGCTCTCAGAAGGGAAGGGCATTTGGGCTTGGTGAAAAAGGTGAAGGGATTAAGCAAAGAAAAAAACTCAGAGACATAGACAACAGTATTATGATTAATAGAGGAAAAGGGGGTGGGGGAAATAGAATAGGGTAAAGGGAGGCTAAATGGTGATGGAAGGAGACTTGACTTGGGGTGGTAAACACACAATACAATATACAGATGATGTATTTATTATAGAATTGTGTCAACCCAATAAATTAAAAAAAAAAAGAAATAACAAAGGTTTCAGGGAATGGTTTATTGTGAGCCAGACTTATACTAGGTGCTTTCGGTTAGTTCATTTGTTCTTTCCAATAACACAATGGGGTAGGTTCTGTTCTAATTCTTATTTTGCAGGTAAGGAAATGGAAGCAGAAAGAGGTGAAGTGACCTGCACAGATACACAGGTGAAAAATGGTCTACAACATTTTTTTTTTAATCCCTTTGAGTCTTTCTGTCTTGTACTTCTTTTCCTCTAAGGTTCCAAGGCAATAGTACATTAACTAATTTGTGCTTTTAAAATGTTCCTGGTTATTTGGTTTTAGTAGAAATGCATATATGGTGTATTAGCCTAAGGATAACATATTTAAATAAATGCTTTTAAAAAAAAGATATTCTTAGTGTCCGTATCATAACCAACTGCTTGGGCCTCCAGTGAGGCTGCTCTGCAGCCACCAGGGTTCCATCCTTTCTGAAGGCACACTGTGTGAGAGGGCATCTCCCTTGTTCACTGCTGCATCACCCACTTCTAGAATAGTGCCCGAAACACAAGGGACATTAAAAAAATGTTTATTAAATGTACTTCTATTGGGCTATATTGATTTCACATCAGCTTCAATTTAAATTCAGAAAGCATTAGGCAGAGAGGAAGGCTGGGACATACTTCTGCTCCATGCTATTAAAGGTTTGCGCTGTGGCACAATTGCAATTTCTAATGTGTAACCTGGGCAAGGAACATAACATGGTCTCCTTGCCCATAATGAGGCATCATGGCTGTGCCCTCTCTCCTTCCTCCACAAGGATGGGAGAATCAATTGAGAAGAAGGCTGAGGAGGCATCTGCTAACTGGTAGCACAAATGCTAGTTATTGTACAGTTAGAACCTTACACGGTTTTTATCAAATTTGATGCCTTACCACAGGCCAATGTTTGGAAAACAGTTAAACTCGTTTTAGCCATCAGATAAATTTACTATAACACTAAGTACCAGATAGGGTAGTTCATCACTTAAGAACAGATGGTGAGATTGGGGAGAAGATGGCAGCCAAAGAGTCAGATCTTTTTAACACCTCCTCTCAGGGCCAGACTAGAAATAAAACTAAATTGGGGAATATTCATTCAGTTTACCAACTGAGGTTCAGCTGAGGAGGAGACATATCAAAGAAGGACAGAAAACACCTGGAGACCAGTAGGAAAGGCGAGGTCACAAGAGGGGCTGAGGGATCTCTCAGCCATGGGAGGGTTTTATACCTGCGAAGATTGAGGCCTGGAACCCAGTCTGGGCTCCACAGCCCAGAGCAACAGAGCCAAGAACAGCAACTCACGTATCATTCGGCCTTGAAAGGCTGCAGGGCTGATGGCTGCCAGGGAGACTGGAGCTGGTCAACCAGAGCTGGTCATGGATAAAGCCTCAGGTTTTTTGTTTTGTTCTTTTTCAACCCAGAGCATAGGAATTTCATTAGCAGCCACTCGCCCAGGCTTTGGTGGAGAGAGGGCGGTGCAGACTCGAAGTGCCTAAGGAAAGACTGGGGTAGGAAGCATTGGGGGAAGACTTTTCCAGTCCTGCATTCAGTTGTAACCACCACCACCGCCCTCCCTCCCCCTTCCCACCAAACCAAAGGGCCATATTTCCTAAGAGGCGCTGGACCCTCCCAGAAGCCACAGCTCAGGAAAAGAAAAAGAAAACAAAACACACACACACACACCCTAGGTGATACAGTGTACTCCACCCACAGGAGCCCTGCCTGCTATGCCCTGCATCTTGACCTTTGCTGAGGAGACTGCAGTAGAGGCCAAGCCTACAAGTTTGAACAATCTTAAGGAGCGTCAGTGACTTAAGCCCCCAACCCCACTATCCCAGTAACCTGACTGGGGGGAAGCACCAGCTCTCCACATGGGAGAGCTGATAGAATCTACTAGTACTCAGCTGATCCCACTGAACTGCATACAAGGATCTCTCCCCAGCCGAGGGCAGAGGAATATTCTGGGACACTCTCAGAGGAGTGACTCTGGGACAGGAAAACACACCCACCACTTTCCCTGAAATCTGAACAGCACCTCACCTTCACAGGAGACCCAGGGGTCTGTAATCCCAATTCTGCCTAAAGCCTTTACAGAAACAGACTTTCGACCAATTAAGATTGACAGCTGGCTGACAGGTGAAGGTGGGTGGAGGCAGAGCCCAGGGAACCATGGGAAGTTTGCTGACCATCCCTGGGCCCCATGCTGCTAACAAACCAGCCTTAGATTCTTGCTTGGCCCCTCCCATGTGCAGCCAAGTCCTGCAGAGACATAAAAACTGTGGCTCACTTGAAGCTTCAAACAGGTTGCTGAAAGCCAAATGAGGACAGTTTCTGACAGTGGTTAGCACCTAAGTACCTCCTTAGAATTGACAGACAATACAGTCAGCTGCAGTCATCAGAAGAGCAGCATTCAAAGGGAGCTCCCAGGAAGTACTAAACTCTGCAAAGATGAACACCACTTCATTATTTTTTCCTTATTTTCTCTTTATTGTCTTTATCTTTCTGCTTTATTGATTTATTTTTTAGTCTCTATTTTTTTGTTTCATATACCTAATTTTTCTCTTCCCCTTTCTAACTCTAATTTTTTTCTTCTGCTTTTTCATCTTTTTTTTTTCCTTTTCCTATTTTTGGTCTATCTGCATTTTCCTTTTGAAATTTTTGTTCTTATTTTTTTTTACTAGAGGCCCAGTGCACGAAATTTGTGCACGAGGGAGGGCTGTCCCTCAGCCCAGCCTGCACCCTCTCCAATCTGACATCCCTCTCACAATCCAGGACTGCTGGCTCCCAACTGCTCGCCTGCCTGCCTGATTGCCCCTAACCACTTCTGCCTGCCAGCCTGATCACCCCCTAACCACTCCCCTGCCAGCCTGATTGATGCCTAACTGCTCTCCTGCCAGCCTGATTGTCCCTAACTGCCCTGCCCTGCTGGCCTGGTCACCCCTAATTGCCCTCCCCTGCAGGCCTGATTGCCCCCAACTGCCCTCCCTCGCAGGCCTGGTCCCTCCCAACTGCCCTCCCCTGCTGGCCTGATCACCCACAACTGCTCTTCCCTGGTGGCCATCTTGTGGTGGCATCTTGTGGTGGCCATCTTGTGTCCACATGAGGGCAGCCATCTTGTGTTTTAGAGTGACAGTCAATTTGCATATTACTCTTTTATTAGATAGGACTAGAAGCCCGGTGCACGAAATTCGTGCACGGCGGGGGGTTGTCCCTCAGCTCAGCCTGTACCCTCTCCAATATGAGACCCCTCAAGGGATGTCTGACTGCCCGTTTAGGCCTGATCCTAGTGGACTGCTGGCTCCCAACTGCTTGCCTGCCTGCCTCCCTGATTGCCCCTAACCGCTTCTGCCTGCCAGCCTGATCACCCCCTAACCACTCTCCTGCCAGCCTGGTTGATGCTTAACTGCTCCCCTGCCAGCCTGTTTGACCCCAACTTCCCTCCTCTGCCAGCCTGGTCACCCCTAACTGCCCTCTCCTGCAGGGTTGATCACCTCCAACTGCCCTCCCTTGCAAGCCTGGTCCCTCACAACTGCCCTCTCCTGCTGGCCATCTTGTAGTGGCCATCTTGTGTCCACCTGGGGGCAGGATCTTTGACCACATGGGGGCAGCTATATTGTGTGTTGCAGTGATGATCAATCTGTATATTACTCTTTTATTAGATAGGATAGAGGCCTGGTGCATGGGTGGGGGACAGCTGGTTTGCCCTGAAGGGCGTCCCGGATCAGGGTGGGGTTCCCTTGGGGCATGGGGCGGCCTGAGCGAGGGGCCTGTGGTGGTTTGCAGGCTGGCCACGCCCCCTGGCAACCCAAGCAGAGGCCCTGGTATCTGGAATTTATTTTCCTTCTACAATTGAAACTTTGTAGCCTGGAGAGGAGCCAAGCCTGCTGCTCCCTCTGGGGTGGCAGCCATTTCTGTGGCAGTTAATTCACCTTCTACAATTGAAACTTTGTAGCCTTAAGCGGAGGCCTGGCCAGCCAGGGTGTGCGGAAAGCTTTGCTTCCCCTGTTGCCGCCGGCAACCCTGGCTTGCTCTCTCAAGCTCCGTTCTGCCCCCATTTCTGTTTGAATTTGTTTACCTTCTATAATTGAAACTTTGTAGCTTGAGTGGAGGCTTAGGCCTGCAATGGCTATGGAAAGCTTGGCTTGCTCTCTTACCTGGGAAACCTTGCTCTCTGTGGCTGTAGCCATCTTGGATAGGGTTAATTTGCATACTCGCCCTGATTGGCTGGTGGGCGTGGCTTATGTAGCGGAGTGATGGTTAATTTGCATATTACCATTTTATTAGAGAGGTACCATTTCCTTCCCCTATTCTTTATTCCTATTTTTCTCATTTCATTTCTGCCCTTTCATATTGCTTTTTCTCCCCATTTGTTTCTCCTTGTACTTTTTTCCTTCTTTTATTTTAAAATTTTTGTATTCTTCTCTCTTTCTTAATTCTCTCTTCTTTTGTGGTTGTTCTTGTTGCTGTTGTCAGGGTCTTGTGTATATTTTTGTTTTATTTCTTTTCTTTTGTGTTTTGTTGCACTGTGTTTAGTTCTGTTTTGTCAGCACTTCCACAAGAGCTCGTATGACATGGTTGGGGGTGAGCCTCACTGTCAGCCCCCTGAGATGAGACTCCATCCATGAATGGGACAATGACATTTGAGAGCCAATTACAACTGGAGAGCCCGTATAACTCACAGCAGGG
Source organism: Eptesicus fuscus (assembly GCF_027574615.1). Classification (NCBI taxonomy): domain Eukaryota; kingdom Metazoa; phylum Chordata; class Mammalia; order Chiroptera; family Vespertilionidae; genus Eptesicus; species Eptesicus fuscus. The sequence goes on along the minus strand of NC_072480.1, from coordinate 6,991,786 downwards.
ACATTCCTAGAGCTGAGGATATCTAAGAGACTGTCACTGAGTCCCAGAAAACATTGCATAAGGCCATCCTACAAAGACTGGGAGGCATGGCAGTTTGATCTAATACATTGAAAAAAAAAATACAAAGAGACAGCAAAAATGGGGAGACAAAGAAACAGCCCCCAAATGAAAGAAAAGGAGGAATCACCAGAAAAAGGAATTAAGTGAAATTGAGGCAAGCTATTTGTCAGATAAAGAATTCAAAATAATGGTTACAAGGGTGCTCAAACAACTTAGTGTGAACTACAAACAACTTAATGGAACTAAATGCAACTTAATGAAAACTATACCACCATGAAAAAACAGGTAGAAAACATGAATAAGAATCAAAAGGAAATGGTGAATGACATAGCTGAGATAAAGCTGGATGGAAGCAACAGTAGACTAATACAAGCAGGGAACTGAATCAGTGAATTAGAAGGCAAGGTAGGAAAAAACTCCCATTCAGAGCAGCAATTGGAAAAAAAATTAAAATGCAGGAGGAGAGGCTAAAGGGTCTTTGGGACAACATGAAATGTAACAACATTTGCATCATAAGAAATCCAGGAGAAGAATCTGAACAAGGAATAAAGAACCTATTTGAATAAACAATGGCAAAAAATTTTCCTAACCTGATGACGGGAAAAGTCACTCAAGTTCAGGAAACACAGTCCCAATTAAGATGAACCCAGAAAGACCCACGCTAGACACATCATAATGAAAGTGGCAAACATTAGACAAAGAAAGAATCTTAAAAGATGCCAGATAGAGACAGAAAGTTATGTACAAGGGAGCTCACATTAGACTGTCAGCTTATTTCTCAATAGAAACACTTCAGGCCAAAAACACTTACAGCATGAAGTATCTATATAATAAAGAGGTAATATGCAAATTGTCCATTACAGCATCACAGTAATGACCTTTCAACAGGCTGCGTGCGCAGCAGGGGGACTTGCCTGAGGCTCACTTCTCTGCTCCTGGCACAAGGCCGGGGAAGTGAGGCTGTGTCCCCCGCCTGGTGCCGGAGTCCTCTTTTACTCCCAGATGCATGTGCCTGACAAACACTCCTGCGACACCACACCCCATGTGAGAGCACTCTGCCCAGGGATGCCACCAACCCCCCTGAGGTGGGGGGGGCAAGGGGCGACACCCACACAGCAGAAGGCTGGTTCTCGAGGTGCAGTTGGCAGACACCAACCGGGGGTTGCGAGCATTGGCAGTGACCCCCCAGGAGGGGTCGCACACGCAAATTGAGAAGGTGTGGACCCAACATGAAGGAAGAGCCCGGGCGCGACGACAGAGAGTGGACATCAAGGTAAGGCACCGGACCTGGACGGGCCACCGGGGTAAACAACTTGGGAATCCCACTACCACAGACACACAGGGCAGCCCTGTGGCTCCCGGGATGCCAGTTGATCCTCACAAGTGTACAACCTCGAAGCCTCCTCCCACCACGAGGACCCGGCTCCACTACTGTGGAGACCACAGGCAACCCTCACACCACAGGGTAGCCGCCATGGCTTTCTCCAGCCGTCCATCCATTTATCTGCTCGGTCTGACCTGGATGGAGGCTTGTATCCTGGGCAGAAAGCCCCCCGAGGACAAGCTGGGCCCCGACCGTGCCTGTGCAAGCATGCCCATCGCCTGCAAATTCAGGATGGGAGCAGACAGAGAGCTGCTTGAGGCATGGAAGTGGGCAGGCCGGGGGACGGGAAAGGCCTCTGCATCCCCCGGGCCTTTGGCACACAATGGGAGAAAAGCCTCACGCAAGCACAAATGCACACGCACGTGCACATAACGCAGCGGTCCCTGTGATGGACGCTGGCCCTGCCCCGACAGGACCCTCCCCTGACTTGGAGGGGGGAGGCATGGGCCATGGTAGGCAAGACACAGCTGCGTCATCGCTCAGCCCCTCAAAGCCGGTGCGAGAGGGGCCCAAGTGCCTAAACAGAGGTGGCTACAGATCCCAGAGAAGAAAGACGTCAGTACTAAGTCAGGACGAAAGCATAGAATTTTTAATTAGCCTGTAAAAAGAGTAAAAGAGTGAGGGAGGAGGGGGGAGAGGATGGGGAAGAAGGGAAGGAGGGAGGGAAGAACTTTATAAAGGAGTCAGTAGAGAACAGAGTTAAAGAAGGAAAGAGGATGTGTGAGTGAACTGTAGGAGCTATAATGAAAATCAAGTATAGCTGTGTACTGGGGACAGATTTTAAAAGTAGAAGTCAGAAAAGAAAATAGATAAATGATAGTGAATAATTAAGCAGGTAGATAGATAGATATTAAAACAGTGGAAGTAAGTAGAGAAGAATGTATGGGAAAGGTAGGATGAGAGAGAAAGAGGGAGGGAAGAAAAGTTTTAAAGGGGATCTGGTAGAGCTTAAAAGGAGAATGGGAAGAAGGAAGAAATGGGGAGGGAGCAAAGCAGGTCTGAGGGAGGAAGTGAAGAAAAAAATTAAGATGGGAAGGAAGGAAAAGGGGAGGGGGAAGGGGTACAGATAAAGGAAAGAAGGAATGTGGGGAGGGAGGGAGATTAGGGGAAAGATGGGAAGAAGGATGATGGAACAGAAGTAGGAAATTAGGAGGAAAGAAAAGTTTATAAATGATGAATAAGTAGGAAAAAGTGTTACATAAAGGAGAGAGAAAAATTGTGTGAGAGGGAGAAGCCAATAAGGAAATCAAATACAATTGTGTGTGAAGGGGATAAGATTTAAAAAAAAAGTTAATAGGGGATACTAGGCCGGCAGGGGAGAGCAGTTAGGGGTGACCAGGCTAGCAGGGGAGGGCAGTTAGGGGTGATCAGTCCAGCAGGGGATGGCAGTTAGGGGGATCAAGCCAGCAGGGTAGGGCAGTTAGGGGGATCAGGCAGGCAGGCAGAGTGGTTAGAAGAGGCAGGCAGGTGAGCAATTAGGAGCCAGAGGTCCCGATTGCAAGAGGGATGTCCCGGATTGGAGAGAGTGCAGGTCGGGCTGAGGGACCCCCCACCCCCGTGCACAAATTTCATGCACCAGGCCTCTAATACAAAGTAATAAAAAGCCAGGGACTTAATCTAAGACTACTCTATCAAGCAAGACTATCATTCAAAATCAAAGGTAAAATAAAGAGCTTTCCAGACAAAAAAAGGCTAAAACAGTTTATTACCACCAAACCAGCACTATAAGAAGTGCTAAAGGTACTGTTGTAACAAGAAGAAATAGAAAGAGAGAGGAAAATACCATAGACATAAAGAATAAAAGTGGCAACAAATACAAACAAATGTAAGTACCTAACAATAATAACCTTAAATGCAAATGGTTTAGATGCTCTAATGAAAAGCCATAGTGTTGCGGAGTAGAAAAAAAAATGACCATATGTATGTTATCTATAAGAAACCCACTTCAGAAAAAAATACTCACACAGGATGTAAGTGCATTGTTGGTGGGAATGTAGACTGGTACAACTACTACAGAAAACAGTGTGCTGTTTCCTCAAAAAATTAAATATGGAATTACCATTTGACTCCATGATCCCTCTTCTAGGAATATATCCTCAGAAGCCTGAAATAACAATCAGAAAGAAAATATGCACCCCTATGTTATAGCAGCATTATTTACAACTAGAGGCCCATTGCACGATATTCGTGCAATAGGCCCCTGGCTTCACTCCCAGCCGCCTGAGAGCCGGCAAGTCCCCGCTTCCCAGTGCCTGGGAGCCGGCACGTCCCCACTCCCCAGCCGCCGGGGAGCTGGCAAGTCCCTGCTGCCTGGCCACCCAGAGCCAGTAAGTCCCTGCTTACCGGCCACCTGGGAGCTGGCACGTCCCCACTCTCTGGCCTCCTGGGAACCGTCAAGTCACCACTCCCCAGCTGCCCGGGAGCCGGCACGTCCTCACTTCTGTCTGAAGCACCACTCCAGTAGCTCCCTCCACCGCCCCCCTTCCCCTCATAGCAGGCTTCACTCTGCTCTGCGCCTGCATATGCAAATTAACCGCCATCTTTGTTTAGTTAATTTGCATACTCGCTCTGATTGGCTGTGGGTATAGCGAAGGTATGGTCAATTAGCATTTTTCTCTTTTATTAGGTAAGATAGCTAAGATCTGGAAATTATCCAAGTGCTCATCAGTAGTTGACTGGATAAAAAAGATGTGGTCCATTTATACCATGGAATACTGTGCAGCTGGAAAAAAGGAGGACCTCTTACCCTTTGAAACAACATGGAGGGACCTGAAGAATATTATGGTAAACAAAATAAGCCAGTCAGAGAATGACAAATATCACATGATCTTACTTATATGTGGAATCTAATGAACAAAAGAAACTGACAAACGACATAGATCCAGAGACATGGAAGCACGCAACAGAATGATGATGATTCTCAGAGGGAGGAGTAGGTGGGAAGAGATTAACCAAAGAACTTATATGCATATATGCATAACCCATAGATATAGAGAACAGTCTGGTGAAGGCATGGGGAGGAGGAGGAGGAGTAGAGAGAAGGGGGTCAATGGAGGGAAAATAAAGGACATCTATAATATTTTTAACAATAAAGATAAATTTAACAAAAAATAAAATATAAAAGAACAGATAGCAATAGACTATGCTTTCTTTCCAGGTAAACTTTAAAATCTTTGTGAGCTTTAGGAATGTTGTTATTAAAATGATTCCATGTGACTGTGATGTTCTGACAAGCTTAAGAATAATGACAAGTTCAAGAGAAAAGCTTCCTCTTATGGGGATAGTAGGAAGAGATAGGACTTGGACTACAAATGGTCAGAAGGCAGGGAAGTGGCCAAAGGATGTCAAAGCTTGGGGAATTCTGAGGAACTTTGATTTTCACTGGGGAAGAGGTCATAGGAAATGGTGTCAAAGTCAAGGTCAGAGACTATGCCTTACAGGATGAAAGCAGAACCTCCTATTGACCAGCTGAGGGCCATTGTCCAGTTGTATGGTTTTAGTGTCTGTATTAGGAAAGAAAGCAGAATCAGTAATTACTAATTCCAGTCATTGAAAATAATTCTTGCAAATAGAGACAGCTGTTTCTTTGGTTAGCATTTATGCTACTGACTAAGCTCCCTCCTATTCCTAGAGTTATTAATTTGTCCTTTTCTTTTTTCTTTTCTTTTCTTTTCTTTTCTTTTCTTTTCTTTTCTTTTCTTTTCTTTTCTTTTCTTTTCTTTTCTTTTCTTTTCTTTCCTTTCTTTTCTTTTCTTTTCTTTTCTTTTCTTTTCTTTTCTTTTCTTTTCTTTTCTTTTCTTTTCTTTTCTTTTCTTTTCTCTCTTCTCTTCTCTTCTCTTCTCTTCTTTCTCTTCTCTTCTTTTCTTTCTTTTTTCTTTTCTTCTTTTTACCCGCTTGACACCCCCCCTCCCCCGCAGCCATTCCCACCCCGAGCAAGCCCCACTACCCCAGTGTCTGTGTTCAATGATTAAGCTTATATGCATGCATACAAGTCCTTCGGTTGATCTCTAATCCCCCTCCCCTGCCATTTGTCTCTGGATCTATTATTGATCATCAACTTATATTGATCATTATATCCCACATATGAGTGAGACCATGTGATAGTTATCTTTCTATGACTGGATTGTTTCACTTAGCATAATGCTCTCCAGTTCCATCCATGATGTTGCAAATGGTAAAAGTTCCTTTTTTTTTTTTTAGCAGCGTAGTATTCCATCGTGTAGATGTACCACAGTATTTTAATCCACTCATCTGCTAATGGGCACTTAGGTTGTTTCCAAAGGTATTGTAAATTGTGCTGCTTTGAACATAGGGGTACATATATCCTTTCTGATTGGTGTTTCTGGTTTCTTGGGATATAGTCCTAGAAGTGGGATTACTGGGTCAAATGGGAGTTCCATTTTTAACTTTTTGAGGAAACTCCATACTCTCTTCCAAAGTGACTGCAACAGTCTGCATTCCCACCAGCAGTGCACAAGGGTTCCTTTTCTCCACACTCTAGCAAGAACTTGTCATTTGTTTATTTGTTTATGATAACCATTCTGGCAGGTGTGAGATGGTATCTCATTGTTGTATTGATTTGCATCTCTCAGATGATTAGTGACTTTGAGCATGTTTTCATATGTCTCTGAGCCTTCTGTATGTTCTCTTTTGAAAAGTGTCTATTTAGGTCCTTTGCCCATTTTTTTGATTGGATTGTTTATCTTCCTTTTGTTAAGTTGTATGAGTTCTCTGTAAATTTTGGAGATTAAACCCTTATCTGAAATATCATTGGCAAATATGTCCTCCCATGCAGTGGGCTTTCTTGTTGTTTTGTTGATGGTATCTTTTGCTGTGCAGAAGCTTTTTATTTTGATGTAGTCCCATTTGTTTATTTTCTCCATAGTCTCCATTGCCCTAGGAGCTGTATCAGTAAAGATATTGCTATGACATACGTCTGTTATTTTGCTGCCTATGGAGTCTTGGAGGATTTTTATGGTTTCCCATCTTACATTTAAGTCCTTTATCGATTTTGAGTTTGTTTTTGAGTATGGTGTAAGTTGGTGGTCTAGTTTCATTTTTTTTGCATGTATCTGACCAAATTTCCCAGAACCATTTATTGAAGAGACTGTCTTGACTCTATTGTATGCTTTTGCCTCCTTTCCCTAATATTAATTGAGCATAATGGCTTGGGTCGATTTCTGGGTTCTCTGTTCTGTTCCATTGGTCTATATGTCTGTTCTTGTGCTAGTACCATGCAGTTTTGAGAACCATGGCTTGGTAATATTGCTTGATGTCCGGTATTGTGATTCCTCCAACCTTGTTCTTCTTAGGATTGCTATGGCTATTTGGGGTCTTTTTTAAAATTATTATTACAGATGAATTTTTGGAGAGTTTTGTCTAGATCAGTGGTCGGCAAACTCATTAGTCAACAGAGCCAAATATCAACAGTACAAAGATTGAAATTTCTTTTGAGAGCCACATTTTTTAAACTTAAACTTCTTCTAACTCCACTTCTTCAAAATAGACTTGCCCAGGCCATGGTATTTTGTGGAAGAGCTACACTCAAGAGGCCAAAGAGCCACATGTGGCTCACGAGCCGCAGTTTGCTGACCATGGGTCTAGATTTTGAAGTATGCCATTGGTATTTTAATGGGGATTGCATTGAATCTGTAGATTGCTTTGGGTAGTATGGACATTTTAATGATGTTGATTCTACCAATCCATGAATATGGTATGTTCTTCCATTTGTTTACTTCTTCCTCTGTCTCTTTTTTCAATAACCTGTAGTTTTCTGAGTACAGGTTTTTTACCTAATTAGTTAAGTTTATTCCTAGGTATCTTATTATTATTATTATTATTATTATTATTATTATTATTATTTGGTGCAATGGTAAATGGGATTGTTTTTTTTTTTCATTTCTCTTTCTGTGAGTTCATTATCTGTGGGGCGTGGCTACAGTGTTTGGACAGGTTCAAGCCTTGGACTGATTAGAAGGCACAGTCCTCTTGTGGCTACGTGCAAGTCCCAGCTTGGAGGGCAAAGCTCTCCCAGCACAATTATAGCCAACAGCTATAGTTGTAAGCTTGAACCGAACACGTGGCCCCACATGTCTAAGTGATTTAGGCTGCAAGTAAACAAAGCTTGATCAGGTGCATGTAATTGAGTAGGATCAAAACCCATGAGAATGTTGTAAACATCTTGACCATGCCCTTGCTTTGCCTCGTGGCATCGGCTATAAAATAAAGACACAGCTTGTAGTCCGTGGTGCTGCTGGGTCCCCATCAGGGAAGCAGCGTCCCACAGAGTCCCAGCTTTCCTTCTCTTGTCTGTCTTTTCTTATCCTTCACCACCCCACTCAGGGTCACTGAACCTGGCGGAGCTGGTGCAGCATATAAGGCGCCCTGGGGCTGAGTATGCCATGGCCGTGCCGGCTCCCCACAATTATTCTATATAATAAAAGGCTAATATGCAAATTGTCCCCTCTACCGGGAGTTTGACCAGGGGGCGGGCTGGCCAGCCAACTTCCCACGGCCCCTCACCTGGCTAGCCAGCCTGATAGGCTTGATTGGGGCGGGCTGGCTGGACCCCACCTGTGTACAAATTCATCCAGTGGGCCTCTAGTTGGTGTATAAAAAGGCCATAGGTTTCTGGGGATGAATTTTGTATCCTGCTACATTGCCAAATTCATTTATTAGGTCTAGTAGTTTTTTGATGGAGTCTTTGGGGTTTTCTATGTATAGTATCATGTCATCTGCGAATAAGGACAGTTTCACCTCTTCTTTTCCAATGTGGATGCCTTCTATTTCTTCTTCTTGTCTGATCGCTATGGCTAGCACTTCCAACACTATATCAAACAGTAGTGGTGAAAATGGGCATCCCTGTCTTGTTCCCATTCTCTGGGGAAATGAGTTTAGTTTTTGCCCATTGAGTATGATGTTTGCTGTAGGTTTGTCATATAAGGCTTTTATTATGTTGAGGTATGATCCCTCTAGTCCCACTTTGCTGAGAGTTTTTATCAAGAAAGTATGTTGGATTTTGTCAAATGCTTTTTCTGCATCGATTGATAGGATTATGTGATTTTTGTCTCTCAATTTGTTTATGTGATATATCACATTTATTGATTTGCAGATATTGTACTATCCTTGCATCCCTGGGATAAATCCCACTTGGTCATGGTGTATGATATTTCTAATGTAATGCTGAATCCAATTTGCTAGAATGTTGTTGAGAATTTTAGCATCTATGTTCACCAAGGATATTGGCCCGTAGTTCTCTTTTTTTGTGGTGTCTTTATCTGTTTTTGGAATTAGGATAATGCTGGCTTCGTAGAAAAAGCTTGGAAGTGTTCCTTCCTCTTGAATTTTTTGCAATAGTCTGAGGAGGATAGGTTTTAATTCTTTGAATGCTTGATAGAACTCCTCTGTAAGCCGTCTGGACAAGGGCTTTTGTTTGCTGGAAGATTTTTGATCACTGCTTAAATTTCTTCAGTAGTTATGGCCTATTCAGGTTTTTTATTTTTCCTGATTGAGTTTTGGGAGCTTGTATTTTTCTAAGAATATGTCATTTCATCTAGGTTGTCCATTTTGTTGGAATAGAGTTGTTCATAGTATATTTTCATAATTGTTTGTATTTCTGTGGGATCGGTTGTTACTTCACCTCTTTCATTTTTGATTTTGTTTATTTGGGTCCTCTCTCTTTGCTTCTTGGTGAGCCTGGCTAGAAGTTCATCAATCTTGTTTATCCTTTCAAAGAACCAGTTCTTGATTTTGTTGATTTTTTTGTATTGTTTTTTATTTTTTTTTGGTTTCTATGTCATTTATGTACGCTCTGATCTTTATTATTTTCTTCCTTCAGCTTATGCTGGGCTTTTCCTTGTTGCTCTCTTTCTAACTCTTTGAGTTGTAGGGTTAGATAATTTATTACCATTTTTTCTTGTTTTATGAGGTAAGCCTATAGCTCTAGGAACTTCTCTCTCAAGACTACTTTCACTGTGTCCCAAAGATTTTGGATTGTTGTGTTTTCATTGTCATTTGTTGCCATGATGCTTTTTATTTCTTCTTTGATCTCTTTATAACCCACTCATTGTTTAATAGCATACTATTTAGCCTCCAGGTGTTTGATTTTTTTTATTGTTTTTATTGTAGTTGATTTCTAATTTTATGCCATTGTGATCTGAGAAGATGCTTGATATGAGTTCTATCTTCTTGAATTTGAAGAGACTTTGCCTGTGTCCCTATATGTGGTCTATATTTGAAAATGTTCCTTGTACACTTGAGAAGAATGTATATTCTGTGGCTTTGAGGTGAAATGTTCTGAAGATGTCAATTCCATCTGATGTAGTGACTCATTTAGGATTGATGTTTCTTTGCTGATTTTTTGTTTAGAGGATTTATCCAGTGATGTTAGTGGGGTATTAAAGTTTTCTACTATAATTGTGTTGCTGTCAATCTCTCCCTTGATATCCTCCAGAAGTTTTTTTATGTATTTTGGTGCTCCTGTACTGGGTGCATATATGTTTACCAAAGTTATATTTCCTATTGTTCCCTTTAGTATTATGAAATGGCCTTCCTTATCTCGTGTTATGGCCTTCACTTTGAGGTATATTTTGTCAGATATAAGTATTGCTACCCCAGCTTTTTTTTCATTTCCATTCGCATGAAAAACTTTTTTTCCATTCTTCACCATCAGTCTGTGTGAGTCCTTTGTTCTGAGGTGGGTCTTCTATAGACATCAGATATATGGGTCATGTTTTATTATTGACTCAGGTACACTACATTTTTTGTTTTGGGCATTTAAACCATTTATATTTAAAGTTATTTATTTATTTATTTATTTATTTAATATATTTTACTAGCTTTCCTGTTGCAGGAAAAATCCTGCAATAGGATTTCCTGCTGCACTCTACCCCGCCTCCGTTCCTCCCTTGTTCGCCTGCCTCACCTTCTCCTCCAGCCTGCCTGCGTTTCCCTTCGCCCCCGGCCCCGCCTCCGCCTCGCCCTTATCCTCCCCCCCGGCTTGCTTGCTTCTTTGAAGCTTTACTCCCTTCTGCAGCTCTTGACTTCTTTGGACGCTGTCTTGATATGCAAATTAGCCGCCATCTTTGTTGGGACAATTTGCATACTCGTCCTGATTGGTTGGTGGGCGTGGCTTGGCTGGTGGGCGTGGCTTAGGTGTAGCGAAGGTGCGGTCAATTTGCATATTTGTCTATTATTAGATTAGATTGATTTTTTTTTACAGAGAGGGAGAGGGATAGAGAGCTAGAAACATTGATGAGAGAGAAACATCAACCAGCTGCCTCCCGCACACCCCCCCACCGGGGATGTGCCCGCAACCAATGCACATGCCCTTGACTGGAATTGAACCTGGGACCCTTCAGTCCTCAGACCGACGCTCTATCCACTGAGCCAAACTGGTCTCGGCTAAAGTTATTATTGATAGGTACTAATTTGTCACCATTTTTATTCTTTATGCCTGTGTTCCTTCTTCCCTTTCTATTTCTTCTTTTTACAGCAGTCCCTATAGCATTTCTTGCATTGCTTGTTTGGTGGTAATAAACTCCTTTAGTTAGTCTATTTTTGTCTGTGAAGCTCCTGATTTCACCCTCAACTTTGACTGATAGCCTTGCTGGGTACAGTATTCTTGGATTCACACTCTTTCTTTGCATGACGTTGTATATTTCATTCCATTCCCTTTTGGTCTGATATGTTTCTGTTGAGAAATCAGTTGATAGTCTGATGGGAGATCCCTTGTAGGTAACTTTCTGTCTCTCTCTGGCAGCCTTTAATATTCTTACTTTGTCATTGGTGTTTGCCAATTTAATTTTAATGTGTCTTGGTGTCAGTCTTTTTGCGTTCATCTGGTTTTGGAATCTGTGTGTTTCTTGTACTTGTGTGAGTTTTCTCTTTTTCCCAATATCAGGGAAGTTTTCTGTCATTATTTCTTCAAACAGGTTTTCTATTCTTTGCTCAGTTTCCTCTCTTTTTGGGACCCCTATTATGTGGATGTTGTTTTGGTTCGTGTTGTCCCAAAGTACCCTTAGGCTCTCCTCCTGTTTTTTAAGTTTTTTTTTCCAGTTGCTGCTCTGCTTGTGTATTTTTTCCTACCTTGTCTTCTAGCTCACTGATGTGGTTCTCTGCTTCTTCTAGTCTACTGTTGATTCTTTCTATTGTGTTTTATATTGCAGCGATGTCATTTTTTCATTTCTTCTTGGTTCTTCTTCATTTCCTCTTGGTTCTTACACATATTGTTGAATTTGTCTTCCATTCTTTTCAGCGTCCTTATGACCATTGCTCTGAATTCTTTCTCTGACAGATTGCTTACCTCCATTTTGTTTACTTCCTTCTCTGATGATACATTTTTTTTTTCATATGGGGGCTGTTTCTTTGTCTCCCCATGTTCGCTCCTCTCAGGGTGTCTGGTTATGTACCTCTGTCTCTCCTGCATTGACTTAAAGGCACAAAATACATGACAAGACATAATGCACAGGGCACCAAACACAAATGTATTCACGATAGCAATAAACCCTAAAAAAGAATTATGGTAGAGAAAAGAGTGCAAAAATTATGTTGAGAAAAGGAAAAAATGTAAGCGAGAAAAGAAAGAGAAGAAAATAGAAGGGGGCAAAGATATGTGTATATTGTGAGAAAACTAAAAAAAAAACACACAACAGCTAATCAAAAAAATGCATAACAAACACCCAAACAACAAACACCCAGCTGAATCTGAGGGGGCAGAGCTTATTTCCAGAAGGTAAGGTCAAGGAATTGAATTAATGGGGAAAAGGCCACAATTCAGTATAGAAGAGGTAGAAAGAGAATGAGTGTATAAGAAGAAAAACAAAATACAAATAAGGTAGAAAAGAAATTATATATATGTATATATATAGAGAAAAAATATATATAAATTTTCCCCTTTCTTTCATCTATCCATCTATGTATTCATCTATTATCAGAAAAGGAGAATAGAGAGTAGATAGGCCTGAGTTGTTGATTGGAATTAATTAAGCTATTAGAAGAAGAGAACAAGTGAGGAGAGAAAAAAACAGAAATAAAAAAAGAATAAAAAAATTAAAAACAACAAACTAACAAACAATCAAATGAACAACAACAACAACAAGGCAGAACAAAATAAAAAGGAAAAAATTTTAAAAAATTTGGCTAGTGAAGAAAGAGAGAAGTGGCATGGACTTGGAGCAGGGGAGAGGAAATTAGATATATGAGTAAGATCAATTTTTAAAAGGGAGTAAAAAGAAGGGATAGAGAAAAACTAAAGCAGTAACAGGGTAAGAGAAACAGGATGAAAAAGAGGAAAAGTGAGGAAGAAAGTGTTGGCATAAAGAAAAACTTGAGATAGAGTAAAATAATGCTAAAAGAAAAATAATAATAGAATGTAGAACACTAATCTCAAAATAAAATAAAATAAAATAAGAAAAAAATAAAATAAAACTTAAAAGGAGTAAAACAATAGTAATAATAATAATAATAATTTAAAATAAAAATATGATGATAAAAAAAGTAAAATCAAGTGAGAAAAATACTTAGTTTCTTAAGTAAAAGATAAAAAATAAAAAAGTGAAGTAGTGAAGGTCATTCACTTCCTCCACTGTTCTGCCTGGCACCTCTGTTTTCTGTCAGGTAGTCAGCACAGTGTTGAAGTTCCCTACGATTCACCGCTCCTCTGTGTCATAAGCCACAACCTTGTTTCAAGCAGGTGGGATATCTCTGCTCACTTTGTTTGTCTGCCTGCCTTCAGTTGTATTTACACAAGAGTCAATTTCTGACACAACCCCTGGGTGGTGGTGTTTCTGTATTAATTTCTGGGACTAAATGGCCCTTCTATGCAGTTTTTAGATTCTTCTTTCCCTGAAGCACTTAATACTGTGTTGGAGGGATGGACTGACCCAGAGCTGGTTTCCTGCTCATCTCTTCTTATTCTGATTCTAAGTTTCCACAAAAACAACTCTCCCCTGCACTCTCAGTGAGTGTTTTTAATTGGAAGATCCTATGTACTGGACTTAGCAAGCAGAAGCAAGGAGGTAAAAATAATAATAATAATAAAAGACAAAAGGAATTGCGCCAACTTGCATCTTTTTCCCCTGGCACTATGCAGCCAGTATAGAACTTCAGGCTGCCTTTCTGGGCACAGTTTCCCACGGCTGTGTGCTTATATCCAGAGTTCCCTTCTGCCAGCAGACCTGTGGACTCCCTTCCACATTTGAGGGCTACACTGACCCCAATGGCTGCGGATTTGGTGGGGCACAGTCTCCCTCTGAGACTCTAGTCCCCACTGCACGCATTTCTCCCTCCAGCCTGGATTCCAGATTTCACCTCTCTCTAGGCGATCTCTGACCTTTCCATCCAAGGATTGCCTCACCAGCTGTGTTTAATTCGCCAATTCCAGGTGGATGTTATTTTATTCAGCTGTTCCTTCTGTCTGCTCTGTGAGAAGGCACAGGGCCTGTCCACATATTCGGCACTGCTTTGTCTCCCCCTGGACAAAATTTTTAGGCACTGCAGCCTGGGAGGCTGGAGTATGAGTGTTTGTGGGTTCACAGTTGAGGCAGCTGGTCTCTGGGTATTGTGGTTGTAGGGTCCTGGGAGGTATCTGAGGTCTCCCCAGTTGAAGGTAAGGCTGGGCTTCTGATCACAGCCGGTCTTCCCTTAAAGATGGCCAGTCCCTGCAGCAGAGCTGGCCACTCCAGGAGAGATTTCAGCAGTAGTAGAGGCTGCCCAGCCAGGGGAGCCTGGTCCACCAGTCCTCAACAGTTATATGGAATATAGCTGTCCCTCACTCACAAATACAGACACTCCATGCATGTCCATGCATTCTCCTTTCGCTCTCTCACTCACACACTATCTTGCAGTCTGCTATCCCATCGGCCACCATCTTGGATCCTCTTGTTCTCCTTTTCATTGTACATTGTGACCCATCTATTTTCCCTAAGACCAGCAGTGGGTATAAATTGTGGTCACTCATTGACTCAACAACTGTTGGTTGAGCACCTGCTATGTGCCAAGATATCTGTGAGGACCTGGGGATACAATAGGGGGCAAAACAGACATTGTCCCTGCCCTCTTAGAGCTCATGATGAAGTGGGAGACATGAATGAAAAAATTAAATAAATGCATATACAGTTTTATAAAGTCTGTAAATGCCATAAAGAGCATGTCAGGGGTCCATGGAAGTTTATAGGAGGGTCTGCTGTAGTGAAAGTGTCTGGGATAGTATTCTTAAGTAAATGTTTGAACTGGTATGCAAGGGCTATTGGAAACTGACTAGATTAGGAGAGAACACAAAGAGTGTTCTGGATGGAGAAAGAACCTATTCAAAAGTGCTCAGGATATGTCACGGGAAGACCAGTGGCTAGGGAACAGAGATGAAGAGTGTGTATGGGGCTGGAATGGAGTCCTGGTGGGGCCCCAAAATTAGGGTCTCATAGGCTGAGTTCAGTGTTTTGGCCTCTGTCCTAAGTGAAATGGGAAACCTTGGAGGTTTCAAGGAAGGGTGACAGTGAGGGTGGAGTGTGTGTGTGTGTGTGTGTGTGTGTGTGTGTGTGTCTGTGTGTGTCTGAGAGAGAGAGAGAGAGAGAGAGAGAGAGAGAGAGAGAGAGAGAGAGAGAGAGACAGAGAGAGGCTATATTAGTCTATTAGGGCTATCATAGCAAAATACCACAGACTGGGTGGCTTACAAACAGGAATGTATTTTCTCACAATTCTGGAATCTACAAGCTACAAGTCAGGGTTGGTTTCCTCTGAAGCCTCTCTCCTTGGCTTGTAGACGGCTGTCTTCTCCTTATGTCTTCACATAGCTTATTCTCTGTGTGTATCTGTTCTCATGTCCTATTTTAATAAGCACACCAGTCATATTGGATTAGGACCCACTCTAATGACTTCATGTTAAATTAATTACCTCTTTAAAGACCTTATATCCAAATAAAGTTCACATTCTGAGGTTATGTGGATTAGGACTTCAGCATAGAAATTTGGAGCAGAAGACACAATTCAGCCCATAACAAACATGAAAGCAGATTTATTTCTTAAAAGACTTCTCTGGCTACTGGGTGAAGAATGAATGGAAGTGACAAGACTGACAGCCAGAGGCCCAGTTGAAGCTCTGGTCATAACCCATGCTTGGCTTCTGCTACACACTGTGATATGTAATACCTGTCTCAGGCAAGGTTTCAACACTGTTCTGTCTCCTATTATAAATTTAATAGTGGGCCAGTGCACAAAATTTGTGCATGGGCAGGGGGTAGTGTCCCTCAGCCCAGCCTGCACCCTCTCCAGTCTGGGACCCCTTGGACATCCCTCTCGCAATATGGGACTGCTGGCTCCTACCCGCTCATCTGCCTGCCTGCCTGATTGCCCCTAACCACTCTGCCTGCCAGCCTGCTCACCCCCAACTGTCACCCCCGCCAGCCTGCTCACCCCCAACTTCCCCCCTCCCCACTGGCCTGATTGTCCCCACCAGCCTGATCACCCACAACTGCCCTCCCCTCTTGGTCCCTAACAGCCTCTACCTCGGCCCCGCCACCATGGCTTTGTCCAGAAGAACATCTGGAAGATCTCCTGGAAGGTCTCCCAGTCTAATTAGCATATTACCCTTTTATTAGTATAGATAGAGGCCTGGTGCATGGGTGGGGGCTGGCTGGTTTGCCCTGAAGGGTGTCCCGGATCAGGGTGGGGGTTCCCTTGGGGGGCAGAGTGGCCTTGGCTAGGTACTTGTGGTAGTTTGCAGGCCAGACATGCCCCCATTGGGGTGGGGGTCCCCACTGGGGATGGTGCCAGCCTGGGCGAGGGGCTGGGGCAATTTGCAGGCCAGCCATGCCTCCATGGGGTGAGGGTTCCTGCTGGGGATGTGTGGCCAGCCTGGGTGAGGGGCTGATGGCTGCTTGCAGGCTGGCCATGCCCCCCAGCAGGGACCTTCACCCCATGGTGGTGTGGCCAGCCTGGGTAAGGGGCTGAGGGCTATTTTCAGGCTGGCCATGCCCCCCAGTGGGGACCCTCCTTCGGCGCTCAAGCTTCCTCCATCGCCGGGAGTGACCCAAGCCTCCTGCTCACTCTGGCCTGCTCTGTGGAAGCCACCCACAGGCCCCTCCTTTGGCGGCTGGCCCAGGCAGGTGGGAAGCTTGGCTTCCTCCATCGCTGGGGGCGACCCAAGCCTCCCACCTGCTCCATCTGGTTCCATGGCTGCCTCCATCTTTGTCCCGTTTATTTGCATATTCCCTCCTGATTGGCTGTGGGCATCATGGAGTGATGGTCAATTACCATATTTCTCTCTTATTAGTATAGATTGCATTTTCATGAAGAACATTCTAATGCTATGAATATCTAAACACTGCTTTATAATCTATACTTTTTAAAATAGTCAAATGAAACACTACAAAATTTTGCATTGGAGCTGTACTTCCTAAGTTAGAGTTTAAAACAAACACTCAAAGAAATAAAAATCTCCCAGTCAGCTAGAGGCAAAAGAGAATGAAAACACCAGATAAGTAAAATAATTTTATATATTGCATTTTTATGAAATTCTGCTTGAAATAAAACTAAATGAACAGATACTAGTTGTCTTTTAAAATATACTTTTCTGACTTGTCAGTGTTTCAGATAATGAGAGCTGAAAGAAAAGGATTATTTAGCTATTGAAATTTTATTTTATTTTTCTAGTGTGTGATAATATAAGAAAATCTGAATCAGAACAAATCAGAATCAACTTTCAATTCTAATAATTATATTCATCATAAGAAAATGCTCTGTAAAGTTTTAAAATGCAGTAGTATTGAAGAAGCACATCCAGGAAATAAGTTGTGCCTAGAATAGAGGCAATGATGGATATCAGAACCATTAGTCAGTCACCAGTGTGGATTTGTACCCACTATGCACAATAGCAGATCTCAACTATGGTTAATGGGAATCACCTAGGAAACTTGATCATAAATGCAAAGCTGGGGTTTAGTCATCCCAGATCACATCCAAATATGTGAACAAAAGGCCGAAGAATCAATAACTCTTAGCACTAGAAATGACTGAAGTTGAGTCTTGAGCCCAACAGTTTAAAGACTGTAGTCAAAGAAAAATGTATGCTGTACTGTGTACACAGAGATAAGGGAAATCTATTTATTCCATGTGTCTACCCTGAGGATTTATTGGGTGGGGAAGCCTAAATGAAAATCTGAAATCATGAGGAAACACCATAGCGTAGGATTTCTCCACTTCTTGAGACATTGCTGTCATTTAGCCTAAACCTTTCATTTTGCGATGAGCAACTAATACAGAGAAGGCTGACTAGCCTTGGTCACAGGCTTAGGGGGCATGCTGGTATTTGAATCTGGGTCTCTGGTTCAGCATTTCATTGACTCCTACCCTTTCATTGCCTCAAATATGTTCAGATAGATACATAGCACATGGCACTGGCAAAGAGGGGTGGCTAGCTTTCTACTTAATGTACTTGGTTTGGTTTTGTAATAGGACACATAAGTATTGCTCCTGTGCAAGTTTTAATCATAAGATGCTGCCAGCACTCTGCAAAGCATGGCCATGGGAAAAATCTCACCATCTATGCTGGTTGTTGACTAGAACATTGACTAGAAAAAACACAAGGTCACCTGGGCAGTAAATGAGGCCTTTTGAGCTTCACTGATTCCTGGAATTCTGAAGTAGTCTCCTGGAATTAATTTTTAACTTTTCTAGGTATGTTTCTTAAAATAAAGTTTGATCTTGCTGGAGAAAAAAGTGAAGGCATTAAAGATTATTTTGTCTTAAAAGTTTGAAAGGAAATTAATATAATCAAGAATATAAAGTGTCTTATATAAGTTAGAAATAGGGAAAAACTGATTATTCTACATCATGAAGAATTTAGGCTCTAAGAAGGGAACAGCTGCCAAGAGCAAAGTGTTACCATCAACTTGTCCATTGAATTTTGAAAACAAATGGACTATCACCCCTTTTGCAGTTTTCTGGCTTTTCTCTTTAAAGGTCATTGCTTCAAGCACCCTCTATATTCCAAAGTCCTCCAAATTCTGATGCTCAACCCCCACCACATTGAGGAGGCAACAGTGATCCTCTTCTTGCCTGCTGGTTCTTGGCATAGAGAATCTAAAGTGCCCTGGTGGCAGATAAAGCTGAAAGTTCAAGGGGACTCTTCCTGTGTCCACCATTCGGTGTGTCCACCATTAGGTGTATCCCCCATTTAAGATTCAGAACTTAACCTACAGAGATCAGAGATGGAGGGATGAAAAACAAAACCCTCCCACGTGGTGCTAAGTGGGGCCAATCCTGCTCCCACTTCTTGGTTTCTGAACTTACGTATTTTTCCTACTGTGCTCATATCACTGTACACTGGTCACTGAACTTACATTGTGTCCTGCAGCATGTTCTCCAACCCTCAAGGGTAATTTATCTCATCAGCTGTACTTCTCAGATAATTCTGTCCTCTCGTTAGGCCAGCAGCTTCCAGGTGATGTGTATATAAAAGACCAGTGGGTCCTCTGATCATGTGCCTGCTGTCATATGTCCTGTGCTGTAAAGTGGAGCTCTCGATGTTACATGAAATGCAGTGTTACGTGGAATGTGAGACTATGAATCAAACACTCTGGAGCAAGCATGTCAAACTCGCAGCCTGCGGGCTGCTTGCGGCCCACAATGAATATTTTTGTGGCCCAGCCAATATAACGGTATGTAAGAAACATTTTAATAAAGATTTCTTAACTTAAGTTTTACAATATCCTGTTACACATAATTATTAATAACAAACTATAACGTTCGCTAATGACTGATTACTACAATTATGTTGCATTCATTTCCCTTATGCACCTTACATGCAGGCACACCATTTCTCTCCACTAATACTAGCAGCAAATATTTTAGCAGCCGATTGTGACGTCATTAGTCTTGTACTGACTTGTTTGGTGTGCACAGTAGGAAATACTTTGCTTTCAGAGAACAAGAAAATAGTTTTATTTGCGTTACACTTGTTAATTTGTGCAGTTATTCTGTGTCTGGTGAGTTAATATCTTCAAGAAAAAATATTAATTTTTATTAAAATGTTCTATTATTTTATGTTAACATTTATTTCAGCCCTTTGTATTCAGCATGTCTCTATCGAAATAAACCTACGTTTCTATGAAAATTGAAGCTTTTGTTTTTTTGTGGCCCACATAAACTTAAACCTTGTTTATTTGGCCCGTGTTAGCCTTTGAGTTTGACATGCTTGCTCTGGAGCCTTCAGATAGTAGTGGTAGCTGAGGGCCTGTGATGTGAGCAAGAAGGCAAACTCATATCAGGATGTTGTCAACTCTATCAAGAGGATTCACGCTCCTTTCAGAGTGGAAGGAGTCCAATATAGTCATTTTCCCACCTAGTGGTTGGTTGGTCTTCTTGAGAGAATGTGCCCAGTGTTGGTTTGTTTTGTTGACAGGGTTTCATTCAGCAATAGCTTGGTGAAAGGAAACCAGGCTGTTGGACCCACGCATGGCCTCCATCCCTGCCCATGGTGACTCCATTCATGTGACCATTAGGTCAGCACAATCAATGCTTAAATATTTTTAAATATCTTCAGTTTAAATTTCAAAAATGATAAAAATTTATAAATATAACACAATCAAAATCTAGCGGGGTCTTCCATAATTTTTAAGAATCTAAAGGTGTCTTGAGACCAAAATGTTTGTAAAGCACTGTGTCTCTGATGGGTCAAAACCACTGGGTCATGTGCCTGCCCCTACCCATGGGCTGGGGATCAGGCATTAAAACTTTGTGGACTGTGAGTGGGGGACAAGTGGCTGGAAATATAGGAGCGATAGTCAACAAAAGGGGGAATGAACACTGTGCCCCAAACCAACCAAACAAACCACAAACCCAAACAATGGGTGTCTATATTAAGGATCTTGGTTTTGTTTTTTAACCTTCAAGGCATAGTATCATGTAAAGCAAATACAGTTTGTTCAATGACTAAATGAACAAATAAATAAAAGGATGAATGAATGATGGAATGAATGATAAAGAGCTGGAAAATGATGCAGATAATCTTTTGAGGTCCTTCTAACCCTACAATGTTATACATCTCCTGTGGAATTACACTCTGAAGTTTGTATTTGTGTGTGTGTGTGGGGCATTAAGCAGTTAGAAGGATGGTGACAATGACTTGGGAGGTGGCACTTTAGATGCCACCACAGTCAAAGAGGGGTGGTGTCACTGAGAAGATCGACCTGGGGCTAACACTAACATAGAACATAAAATGGACTGGAAGATGGGCAGTGGCAGCAGCAGCTTGTTCACTGTCCACCTCCACCCTTCCCCCATCAAGGAATGAACATAATCAGTCAGAAAGCTAAAAGACTGGTAGGAAGAAGCTGAGCAACCTGAAGCCACTCTGAAGAGGAGGTGCAGGTAAAAAACAGGGCTGTATATGATACTTAAAAATGACATCACACCCTGCCCTGTGACCACTGGGGCAGTCATTCTAAGCTAGACCCCCCCACCCCCACATGAATAAAATTAGCTATTACAGATGCTAGTCAGTGTCTTATAAAAGCAATTAAAAGTTTGGATAGACAAGTGCTATGGTCTGAATACATGTATCCCCCCTAAATTTATATGTTGAAATCCTAACCCCCAAATCCTAATAGGAGGTGGGGCCTTGGTGGGTGATTAGGTCATGAGGGTGGATTACTCTTGAATGGAATTGGTGCCCTTAAAACAGAGACTCCGCAGAGTTCCCTTGACCCTTCCATTGTGTAAGGACACCGTGACTAGCTCTGGTCCGGCTATGAACCAGAAAGAGAGCCCTCACTAGAACGTGACCAAGGTGGGGTCCTGATCTTGGACTTCCCCGCCTCCAGAACTGTGAGAAATAAATTTCTGCTGTTTATAAGCTTTGAAAAAATGACATGGTAAGTCCATGGGACAGTGAGCTACAGTTATGCATTTAGGAATTGCCTTTTGGAAGTGATTAGATATGTTGTCTGTGTATCTGCATATAAGAGATACATATTTAGGGATGAATTTACAGGGACTCAGAAAAGAGTGCAACTAATAGAGCCCTTTAAGACATGGGTGGATTCAAAATAGTTATGGTGTGTGTGTGTGTGTGTGTGTGTGTGTGTGTGTGTGTGTGTGTGTGTTGGGGGGAGAGTGATAGAAATACTTTTAATAAGTAATTGCACTATGGGTGCTCAGGGCTGTGAGACAACTGGTGTCAGAGCCAGGCCAAGAAAGTTTAGATGAATCTGCTGATCACATCTCAGTTCAAAGCCATAGCTGCCTGCCTCACTGGTGCTGCTGTTGACACCTGAGCAAGTCAACACCACATGGAAATAGATTTCCTCTCCTTCTGTGAGAGAAGGCCTAAAATAAAAATGTGTGAAATTGGCTATTGCTTGCAAATTTACTGAAATCCAGCGAAGTGTTTTAAAATTCTAGTAAGGACTTTGTCACCCACTAGAGATAGGTGCCTCTGACAGAGATGGCTCACATCACAGAACCCAGGAGGAGAAGGTGGAGGTCTCATGGACTGGGCTCTTAGGGAACATGATGTCTGCAGCTGTGTGGCCTCACATCTGGAGAGGACTGGAGCTTAATATTGAAATGAGCAGTGAGATGAAAATAAGATTTCTCACCTTGATCTGTCCTCAAAGAGGAAGTGTTTACCACTTAAGATAAGGAGGAAATATATACAAATGTTCAGGTTCATAAAGTGAAAGTCACCTGGGAGACCAGTACCTCATTAGAAAATAACTGCCTGGAGGACAAGTTCTTTGAACTGGAATTTAGACTTGAAATCTAGGAATACCCTATATTCTCAAATTACCTGTCACCCCCCACTAAAAAAATAAGACCTTTTCTTATCTTTTCTTTAAGATGATGGGTAGACACTTTATATATATATATACATACATACACACACACACTAGAGGCCCGGTGCACGAAATTCGTGCACTGGGGGGAGGGGGGGTGGGGGGGTGTGCCCCTCAGCCCAATCTGCACCCTCTTCAATCTGGGACCCCTCAGGGGATGTCCAACTTCCAGCAGTCGGACATCCCTCTCACAATCCGGAACCGCTGGCTCCTAACCACTCACCTGCCTGCCTGCCTGATTGTCCCTAACCCCACTGCCTGCCTGCCTGCTCGCCCCTACCTTGATCTCCTGCCAGCCTGATTGCCCCTACCTTGCCCTCCCCTATCAGCCTGATCACCCCAAACTGCCTGTGCCTTGGCCCCCAGTCTGGCCTCCCTCTGGAGGCACCACCCCCATAACCCCAATGCTGCTGCCACTGCAGCTGGTTATGGCTGCCTGAGCCTTGGCCTTTGTAGCCACTGCGGCTTTGTCTGGAAAGATGTCCGGAAGACAACCACTCTAATTAGCATATTATCCTTTTATTAGTATAGATTTGGGGACCATTACAACCATGCAGAACTTGAAGAAAACACGTGGCCCTGGTCAGTTTGGCTTAATGGAGAGAGCATCGGCCTGTGGACTGAAGAGTCCAGGTTTGATTCTGATCAGGGGCACACATGCCTGGGTTTCGGGCTCAATCCCCAGTAGGGGGCCTGTGGGGGGCAGCTGATCAGTGATTTTTTTTTTAATATATTTTATTGATTTTTCACAGAGAGGAAGGGAGAGGGATAGAGAGCTAGAAACATCGATGAGAGAGAAACATCGACCAACTGCTTCCTGCACACCCCCCACCAGGGTATGTGCCCACAACCAATGTACATGCCCTTAACCGGAATCGAACCTGGGACCTTCCAGTCCGCAGACCGATGCTCTATCCCCTGATCCAAACCGGTTTTGGCTGATCAGTGATTCTTATCATTGATGTTTCTATCTCTCTCTCCCTCTCCCTTTCTGAAATTTTAAAAATATATATATTTTTAAAGAAAACACATGATCTTCACTTTGGGCTTTGTCATCTTACAATATCCTTTGTGCAGTGTTTTAACTTCCCTCAACTTTCCTTTACCCACCTTTAAAGTGCAATCTATTTTGGGGAAGATGATCAGGAAAGTGATTCCAGTGGGTAGAAGTTTTTTTGGAGGGGATGGGTCATGAAGATATTTAAAAATTGAGCATGGTGATGGTTGTACCACTCTGAATTTACTTTAAAAAACCAGTTCATTGTACACTTTAGGTGACATGTACAGTATATGGGTTATATCTCAACAAAGCTGTTCTTTTATTTCTTTTTAAATAAAGACCAGTCTTATAATCAATTGCAGATGTTTTCAGAGGCCCCTCAAGATTTTCTTACCAAATCACGGCTGTGATTCCCAGTTGCCTCCAGTCCTGGTGGATCTGGATGGTGTGGTTTGCAAAGGAGAAGGTGGCAAGAGGCTTATGGAATTTCTGCAACCCCATTCCCCCGGTCTCCTCATAGGGCACCAGGGCCATTCCCACTGTGCCAGCTCTGCTCCCTTTAACCTGTTGGACAAAAGAATCCTGCGTGCTCTGGCCAGAAAGTGCATTCTTTCTTAGGTGGCCCGGATGCTTTTTTTAAGGTCGTTTTATGGATTCAAAAGAATAAACAGAGATGTGGAAAGCTTTTGTCAAAATCCTTTTACATGGTTCTTCCAGTCTCATGGGAAATGAGATGTGGCTCTGAATTCATCCCAAAGTGTGTCTTTGGGCAAAAGCACCCAGAACGGCACAACTCCTGCAGAATGCCCCACACACTCTGCTGTCAGGACTCAGGGGGGCTTGAGGGTGAGCGAGGCGGCGGTGCCAGCACAGGACCTGGGAGAAGGTAGCGCTTTCTACACTGCCCAGGCCACGTGGACTACAGCAGTACCCGCCCAGGTGGGCAGGGTGTTTCTGCTGTTTTGTTTTGGTCTGGCCTCCACCCCGTCAGCCACGGACCTGTGCCTGCACTGAGACTGAATGGTTTGATGGCCCTACTTTTTGGTGGACAGTGGATGCACTCCCAGAGACTGGCAGTTAGACTCTGGAGGCTTCTGAGTCCCTTGTGGGGAGAGCCCGGCCCTAGGTCAAGAACAGACTCAGGCGTCCTCGGCCAGGAGGCCTCCTTGGGCTAGGGGCCGCCACAGTTTGAAGGCTGGCCATGACCCCAATCCTGGCAGGGGTCTCCTCTGGGGTGCTGGCAGGCCTGGGCTAGGGCTGCGGGCGGTTTGGAGGCCGGTCACACCCCGATCCTGGTGGGGGTCTCCTCTGGGGTGCTGGCAGGCCTGGGCTAATGGCTGCCCTGGTTTAGAGACTGGTCAAGCCCCCGATCCTGGCGGGGGTCTCCTCTGGGGCGCTGGCAGGCCTGGGCTCTGGCGCCGCAAAGGGAGAGGTTCCTGAACCTGCTTCCCACACACCTAGGCTAGGATACATCTTGTAGGAGGCGGCTTCAATGCCGGGGGTCAGTGACCAGGTCCTCCGGAGCCTCGCTTTCTGGGCTGCAGTCCCACGTCTCCCAGTGCCCCAGCCTCGGATGCGCCCCCCGCAGTTGCCCCTACCACCAGCCACCTCAGCGCAGGCCACAGCAGCTGAAGCCAGCCTCTTGGAAGCCAGGCCACCACACCCACCACCCCTAGTAGCTCTCTGCTGCTCCCTCCCTGTGCCCTGTCCTCTGGGGTGGGGGAGTGCTCCCAGCCCAGAGGCCCTCCCTCCCTCCGCAGCCTGGCTTGGGAAGCTGGCCTCGTGCTGGGGCTACGATGCCAGCGTCCCCACTCAGCCACTATGGGTGCGACGCGGACCCCACGGAGGCCAACCTGGAGAACGCGGACCCGAGCTCTGCATCCGGCTGCTGCAGATGCCCTCGGTGGTCAACTACCACCCGCTCCTTCCCCCGGCCCCATTGATCCCTCTCAGCACCAGCCATTTAGGCCAGGGTGGCGATCGCGAGGGGACCCCCGGGGAGCAGCTGGCTCGGCCCGGCCACGCCCGCCCGGTTGGCGATCGCCCCGGGGACCCCCGGAACTAAGAGGATTGGGCACCGCCATCTTGGTCTTCTCAACTGCCGGATAGGCCACCCGGAGTCCCCCCCCCAGCCTCTCGCAGGCCCAATCATGAGCATAGCGGAGGTGCGGTCAATTTGCATGTTTCTCTATTATAAGGTAGGATATATACACACATACAGAAAAGTGTCTACCCATCATCTTATCTACACTAATATATATCTACACTAATAAAAGAGAAACATACAAATTAACCATCACTCTGCTACGCCAAGCCACGCCCACCAGCCAATCAGGAGCGAGTATGCAAATTAACCCAACCAAGATGGCAGCCGGCCACAGAACTGGAGCAAGCAGGAGGCTTGGGTTGCCCTGGCAATGGAGGAAGCCAAGCTTCCTGCCCACCCTGGCTGGCCCTGGCCTCCGCTCAAGGCTACAAAGTTTCAATTATAGAAGATAAATAAATCCTAGATACTTGCTTCCAGCGGCCCTGGCCTCTGCTCAAGGAGGTGCTGAAAAAAAAAAAAAAAAAAAGAAAAAGACAAAAAGGAGGGGCTGGGACCTTGGGTCGCTGGGGGGTGATCAGGCCAGGATGGGACAGCAGAGGCCGTTGGGGGTAAGCAGACCAGCAGGGGGGCCAGTTGGGGGTGAGCAGGCCGTCAGTGGGGGTCAGTTGGAGGTGATCAGGACAGCGGGGGGGGCAATTTGGAGTGAGCAGGCCAGCAGGGGGGCAGTTGGGGGTGAGCAGGACAGTGGGAAGGTGGGGGTGAGCAGGCCAGCAGGGGGGGGAGTTGGGGGTAATCAGGCTGGTGATCAGGCTGAGGCAAGCAGGCCGGCGGCGGGGGGCAGTTGGGGGTGAGCAAGTTGGCAGGCAGAGTGGTTAGGGGCAATCAGGCAGGCAGGCAGGTGAGCAGCTGGAGCTAGCAGTCCCACATTATGAGAGGGATGTCCGACTGCTGGTTTAGGCCCGATCCCTGTAAACCGGCAGTAGGACATCCTTCGAGGGTTCCCAGATTAGAGAGGGTGCAGGCCGGGCTGAGGAACACACCCCCTCCCCCCCCGTGCACAAATTTCATGCACCGGACCACTGGTGTGTGTGTGTGTGTGTGTATTTAAACATCTAAATTCAATTTATTTCAACTAAAACAAAACAAAACACTTCACCCATTTATCTCATCCCACCCCTGTCCTGCATCTGACAACCACTAATCTAATTCTCTGTACCTATGGACTTGGGTTTCTTTCTTTATTTTATTATTTATTCTTAGATTCTACTCATAAGAGAGATGATATGGCATTTGACTTTCTCTGTCTGATTTATCTCACTTAGCATAATGTCCTCGAGGTACATCCATGTTGTTATAAATGGCAAGATTTAACTCTTTTTATTAAATGGCTGAATAATATTCCATATATATACAACCTGGGTATGTGCCCTGACCAGGAAGCAAACCCATGAACCTTTAGTGTACAGGTCAATGATGATCCAACCAACTGAGCCATACCATCTAGGGCAAACCATATCTTCTTTATTAATTAATTAATCATTGGACACAGGTTTTCCCCATATCTTTGCTATTATAATAATGCTGCAATAAACATGGTGGTATATATAATTTTTAAAATTAGTGTTTTCATTTTTTGTTTGTTTGTTTGTGATAAATACCCAGAAGTGGAATTGCTGGGTCATACATTAGTTCTACTTTTAATTTTTTGAGGAACTTCCATACTGTTTTCCATAATGGTTGCACCAACTTATATTTCCATCAATAGTCTACAAGAGTTCCCTTTTCTCCTCACTTTCACCAATACATGTTATCTTTTATCTTTTTAATAATAGTCATTTAAGATATGTGAGCTGATATCTTATTGTGGTTTAAATTTGTATTTCCCTGATGATTAATAATGTTGAACATGCCGAAACCGGTTTGGCTCAGTGGATAGAGCGTCGGCCTGCGGACTCAAGGGTCCCAGGTTCGATTCCGGTCAAGGGCATGTACCTTGGTTGCGGGCACATTCCCAGGAGGGGGTGTGCAAGAGGCAGCTGGTCGATGATTCTCTCTCATCGATGTTTCTAACTCTCTATCCCTCTCTCTTCCTCTCTGTAAAAAAATCAATAAAATATATATAATAAAAAAATGTTAAACATCTTTTAGTGTACCTGTTGGCCATTTGCATGTCTTCTTTGGAAAAATGTCTATTCAGATCTTATGCCTATTCCTTAATTGATTTTTTTTGTTTGTTATTGAGTTGTATTAGTTCTTTATATGTTTTGGATATTAGCCTTTTATCAGATACATGATTTGCAATTATTTAATCCCATTCAGTAAATTGCCTTTTTATTTTGTTGATGGTTTTCTTTGTTGTACAAAAACTTTTTAGTTTGAAATAGTCCCACTTGTTACTTTAATTTTTGTTGCTTTGGCTTTTTATGTCATATTCAAAAAATGATTGCCAGGACCTATGCTAAGGAGCTTACTGCTCTTGATTTCTTCTAGGAGTTTTATGGTTTCAGGTCTTACATTCAAGTCTTGATTCATTTTGAGTTAATTTTTGTAAGTGCTTTAAGATAGTGGTCCAGTTTCATTCTTCAGCATTATATTCAATTTTCCCCACACCTTTTATTAAACAGACTGTTCTTTCCACCTTGTATATTTTTGGCTCCTTTGTCATAAATCAATTGACCATATATGTATAGATTTATTTCTGGGCTCTCTATTCTCCTTCATTAATCTATGTGTTTGTTTTGATGCCGATATCATACTATTTTATTTATTTTTACTAGAGGCCCAATGCATGAAATTCGTGCATGGGTAGGGTCCCTAGGCCTGGCCAACAATCAGGGACGATTTGTGGGGCAACGGGTGGGTGATCAGGGGGCCCCCATTGGCACCCACCTTTGCTGGCCTGGGGCCTGCGGGCTGGGGGCAGCCCCTGCGTTGAGCATCTGACCCCTGGTGGTCAGTGCACATCATACTACTGGTCATTCCACCAGCCATTCCACCGTTCTGTCGGTTTGCATATTAGGCTTTTATTATATAGGATTTTTTATATTCTTTATTGTTGAAAGTATTATATATGTCTCCTTTTCCCCCCATTGACCTCTCCCCTCCTGTTCCTGCCTCCCAGCACAGGCCCTCACTCCCTTATTGTCTGTGTCCATTGGTTATGCTTATATGCATGCATACAAGTCCTTTGGTTGATCTATTACATCCCCATACCACCCACCCCTGCCGCCATCCCTCTGAAGTTTGACAGTCTATTAGATGCTTCTATGTCTCTGGATTTGTTTTTGTTCATCAGTTTATGTTGTTCATTATATTCCACAAGTGAGTGAGATCATGTGATACTTATCTTTCGCCAACTAACTTAATTCGCTTAGCATAATGTCCTCCATGTCCATCCATGCTGTTGCAAATGGTAAGAGTTCTTTCTTTTTCAGAGCAACATAATATTCCATTGTGTAGATGTACCACAGTTTTTTATTTTTTTTTATTTTTATTTTTTTTTTATATATTTTATTGATTTTTTTACAGAGAGGAAGGGAGAGAGATAGAGAGTTAGAAACATCGATGAGAGAGAAACATCGATCAGCTGCCTCCTGCACACCCCCTACTGGGGATGTGCCCACAACCAAGGTACATGCCCTTGACCGGAATCGAACCTGGGACCCTTGAGTCCGCAGGCCGATGCTCTATCCACTGAGCTAAACCGGTTTCGGCATGTACCACAGTTTTTTAATCCACTCATCTGCTGATGGGCACTTAGGCATTTCCAAATCTTAGCTATTGTAATTTGTGCTTCCATGAACATAGGGGAGCATATTCTTTCTGATTGGTATTTATGATTTCTTGGGAAATATATCTAGAAGTAGGATTACTGAGTCAAATGGGAGTTCCATTTTTTAATTTTTGAGGAAACTCCATACTGTTTTCCATAGTGGCTGCACCAGTCTGCATTCCCAACAGCAGTGTATGAAGGTACCTTTTTCTCCACATCCTCACCAGCCCTTGTCCTTTGTTGATTAGTTGATGATAACCATTCTGAAAGGTGTGAGATGGTACCTCATGGTTGTTTTGATATGCATCTCTCAGATGATTAGTGACTTTGAGCATTTTTTCATATGCCTATTGACCTTCTGTATGTCCATTTATGTAAAGTATCTATTTAGGTCCTTTGCCCATTTTTTTATTGGATTGTTTATTTTCCTTTTGTTAAGTTGTATGAGTTCCCTATACATTTTGGACATTAACCCCTTATCTGATGTAACATTGGCAAATATGTTCTCCCATGCAGTGGCTCTCTTATTCTTTTGTTGATGGTTTCTTTTGCTGTGCAGAAGCTTTTTATTTTGATGTAATCCCATTTGTTTATTTTCTCCTTAGTTTCCATTGTCCTAGATGTATCAGTAAACATATTGTTACAAGATATGTCTGATATTTTGCTGCCTATGAATTCTTTTAAGATTTTTATGGTTTCCTGTCTCACGTTTAAGTCTTTTATTCATTTTGAGTTTATTTTTGTGTATGGTATAAATTGGTGGTCTAGTTTCATTTTTTTGCATCTATCTGTTCAATTTTCCCAACACGGTTTATTGAAGAGACTGTCTTGACTCCTTTGTATGTTCATGCCTCCTTTGTCAAATATTAATTGAACATAATGGCTTGGGTTGACTTCTGGGTTCTTTGTCTGTTCCATTGGCCTATATATCTGTTCTTATACCAGTACCAGGCAGTTTTGAGAAAAGTGGTTTTGTAATATAACTTGAAATCTGATATTGTGATCTGTCCAACTTCGTTCTTCTTTCTCAGGATTGGTGCAGCTATTTGGGGTCTTTTTGCATTCCATACTAGAGGCCCAGTGCATGAAATTCATGCACTCATGTGTGTGCGTAGGAGGTGTCCCTGAGCTTGGCCTGCACCCTCTTGCAGTCCAGGAGCCCTTGGGGAATGTCCAACTGCTGGCTAGAATGTCCAACTTTCGTGGAGGTGGGAGAGGCTCCCGCCACTGCTGCTGCACTCGCCAACCTTGAACCCAGCTTCTGGCTGAGCAGCGCTCCCCCTGTGGGAGCATACTGACCACCAGGAGGCAGCTCCTGCATTGAGCGTCTGCCCTCTGGTGGTCAGTGTACATCATAGTGACTGGTCGTTCTGCCATTTAGTTGACTTGCATATTAACCTTTTATTATATAGGATACATTTTTGGAGAGTTTGTTTTAGGTCCATGAAATATACCGTTGGCATTTTAATGGGAATTGCATTGAATCTATAGATTTCTCTGGGTAGTATGGATAGTGTAATGATGTTGATTTTACCAATCCATGAACACGGTATATTCTTTGACTTTTTTATATCTTCCTCTATCTCTTTTTTCAATGTCCTGTAGTTTTGCAAGTACAGTTAAGTTTATTCCCAAGTATCTTAATTTTTTTGTTGCAATGGTAAATGGGATTGTGATTTTAGTTTCTCTTTCTGAGAATTAATTATTGGTGCATAAAAATGCCATAGATTTCTGGGTGTTAATTTTATATCCTGCTATGTTGCTGAATTAATTTATTAAATCTAGTAGTTTTTTTGGTGGAGTCTTTAGGACTTACTATGTACAATACCATGTCTTCTGCAAATAATGCCAGTTTTACTTCTTTTCCAATTTGGATACCTTTTATTTCATCTTCTTGTCTGATTGCTATGGCTAGCACATCCAATACTATGGCAAACAGGAGTGATAAAAGTGGGCATCCCTGTCTTTTTCCTGTTCTTAGGGGAAATAGTTTTAGTTTTTGCCCATTGAGTGTGATGTTGGGTGTATATTTTCATATAAAGCTTAATGATGTTGAGATATGATCCCTCTATTCCCACTTTGTTGAGAACTTTTATAAAAACAGGGTTTTGGATTTTGTCACATGCTTTT
Source organism: Eptesicus fuscus (assembly GCF_027574615.1). Lineage (NCBI taxonomy): Eukaryota > Metazoa > Chordata > Mammalia > Chiroptera > Vespertilionidae > Eptesicus > Eptesicus fuscus. The sequence goes on along the minus strand of NC_072480.1, from coordinate 6,960,562 downwards.
TCTGCATCAATTGATATGATCATGTGATTTTTGCCTTTCAATTGGTTTATGTGCTGTATCACATTTATTGACTGGTGGATATTGTACCAGATTTGTATTCCTGGAATAAATCCCACTTGGTAATGGTGTATGATTTTTTTTAATGTATTGCTAGATGCGATTTGCTAATATTTTGTTGAGGATTTTAGCATCTATGTTCATTGGCGATATTGGCCTGTAATTCTCTTTTTTTGTCATGTCTTTATCTGGTTTTAGGATTAGGGTAATGCTGGCTTCATAGAAAGAGCTTGGAATTTTTTTTGAACAGTCTGAGGAGGATTGGTGTTAGTTTTTCTTTTAATGTGTGCAAAAACTCCTATGCGAGGCATTAAGGACCACAGCTTTTGTTTGGTGGAAATTTTTTGATTACTGCTTCAATTTCATCAGTAGTTATAGGCCTATTCAGGTTATGTGATTCTCCTTGATTGATTTTTGGAAGATTGTATTTTTCTAGGAATATGTCCATGTTGTCTAGGTTGTCCAGTTTGTTGGAATAGAGTTCTTCATAGTATTTTTTTTTAACAATCCTTTGTATTTCTGGGGTTCAGTTGTTACTCACCATTTTCATTTCTGATTTTATTCATTTGGATCCTCTCTCTTTGTTTCTTGGTGAGCCTGGCTAGAGGTTTATCAATCTTGTTTATCCTTTCAAGAACCAGGTCTTGGTTCTATTGAACTTTTGTTTTCTCTATGTCATTTACTAGTATTTTTTTTTTCTCTCTATGTCATTTACTAGTATTTTCACTCTGATCTTTATTATTTCCTTCCTTCTACTTACTCTGGGCTTTTCTTGTTGCTCTATTTCTAATTATTTAAGGGTTAGATAACTTATTATCAGTTTTTCTTGTTTTTTTTTTGAGGTAGGCCTGTAGTGCTATGAACTTCCCTCTTAGGATTGCTTTCACTCTTTCCCATAGATTTTGGATTGTTGTGTGTTCATTTTCATGTGTTTCCAGGAAGTTTTTTAAAAAAATTTTATTTCTTGATCTCATTGATAACCTATTCATTGTTTAATAACATGCTATGTAGCTTCCATGTGCCTGATTATTTTATTATTGTTTTTATTATAGTTGATTTCTAATTTTATGCCATTGTGCTATTGATATGATTTCAATTTTCTTGTACTTGTAGAGACTTAGCCTATGTCCTAATATGTGGTCTATCTTTGAAAATGTGCCATGTGCACTTGAGAAGAATGTATATTTCATAGCTTTGGGGTGAAATATTTTGAAGATGTCTAATAGTTCCCTCTGATCTAATGAGTCACTTAGGATTGTTGTTTCCTTGTTGATTTTTTTGTCTAGAGGATTTATCCAGTGGTGTCAATGTGGTATTATAGTATCCTATTATGATTGTATCTTCCAGAGTTTTTTGGTTTTTTTAAAAAATGTATTTGAGTACTCCTGTATTCAGTTTATATATGTTTACCAGAGTTATATCCTTTTGTTGAATCAACCCTTTAGTATTATGAAGTGGCCTTTCTTATCTTTTGTTATGGCCTTCACTTTGAGGTCAATTTGTAAGATATAACTATTGTTATTGCAGCTTTTATTTAATAATTTCCACTTGCCTGAAAAAAAAATTCCCATCCCTTCACTTTCAGCCTGTGTGAATCCTTTGTTATGAGGTGGGTCTCTTGTACACAGCATACATATGGGTCATTTTTTTTTATCCATTCACCTACCCTATGTCTTTATTGGAGCATTAAATTCATTTACATTTAAGGTTATTATTGATAGGTACTTTTTGTTGTCATTTTTATTATTTATGCCCGTGTTCTTTCTTCCCTTTCTATTTCTTCTTTTTACAGCATCCCTTTGGCATTTTTTACATTGCTCACTTGGTGGTAATAAACTCCCTTAGCCTTTTTTTTTTTTTTTTATCTGCGAAGCTCCTGGTTTCACCTTCAATTTAGAATGATAGCCTTATTGGATAGAGTATTCTTGGATCCATTCCCTTGCTTTTCATCACTTTGTGTAATTTAGTCATTCCCTTCTGGCCTGATGTGTTTCTGTTGAGAAATAATTTGATAGTCTAATGGTGATCCCTTGTAGGTAATTTTCTATCTCTCTCTGGCAGCCTTTAAGATTCTTAGTTTGTCCTTGACATTTGTCAATTTAATTATGATGTGTCTTGGTGTCTGTTTTTTGGGGTTCATCTTCTTTAGGACTCCCTGTGCTTCTTGGACTTGTGTGACTTTTTTTTCCTCCCAAAGTCAGGGAAATTTTCTGTTATTATTTCTTTAAACAGATTTTCTATTTCTTGCTCAGATTCCTCTCCTTCTGGTATCCCTATTATGCTGATATTGTTTCATTTTGTGTTGTCACAGAGCTCCCTTTGATTCTCCTCCTGCTTATTAATTTTGTTTTTCCATTTGGTGCTCTGTGTGGGTGTTTTACTACCTTGTCTTCTAACTTGCTGATTCAGTCCTCAGCTTCTTTTAGTCTACTGTTGAAACCTTCCATTGTGTTCTTTATTGTAGATATGTCATTATTCATTTACTCTTGATTCTTACACATGTTGGTGGATTTCTCATCTAGACATTTGAGCATCCTTATAACCATTTACTCTGAATTCTTTCTCTGACAAATTGCTTGCCTCCATTTCATGTAGTTCCTTTTCTGGTGATTCCTTCTTTTCTTTTATTTGGAGGCTGTTTCTTTGTCTCCCAATTGTTGCTGTTCCTTTGTAATTGTTTCTATGTATTATATCAAACAGCTATGCCACCAGATTTTTAAAATTGGTCTTATGTAATAGATGTTTTGTGGGACCCAGTGGTGCAATCTTTCAGTTCTTCTGGGTTGGGAGTTCTAGGTTGAGATATTCGAGTGTTCCTGATGTAGTTTAGTCTTGCATGTTATTGCCCCATTCGTGGATGGAGTTTCCTCACAGTGTGTCTGATTATTAGGCTTGCTCCATACCATATTGTGCCAACTGTTGTGGAGGCACTGACCAAGCAGCACAAAATACAACATGACAAGGCTCAACCCAGAAGGAATAGAACACAAGACACCTATAACACCAATAAAGTAAAAAACAGAGAAAAGAGAATTAGGAAGGAGAAAAGAGAACAAGAAATATAGCAAGAAAAAATAAAAAAGACTGGAGACTGATAAGGGGAGGAACCAAGATGGTGGCATAGGTAAACACCTGAACTTGCTGCCTCGTACAACCACATCAAAACTACAACTAAAAGACAGAACAGATATAGTCTAGAACATGGGAAGGCTGGCTGAGTAGAAGTTATACAACTAGAAGGAAAGAAAAGTGCACTGAGATTCAGAGGAGGTGCTGAGGTGTGGAAGTGTGGAGGTAAAGAGGCACGCATGAAACGGGCTGGCAACTGGGTATGTTGTCTTCTTCAATTGGGAGGGAGATACAAGCTCCCGACTGCTCTGAACTCCAGTTCCGGGCGAGACTCTGGGGACCCAGACTCATACGGGGAGAAACTGGTCTGTCTGGCATCAGGCCAGAACACAAGGGCGGCTTTCTCTCAGAAGTGCTCATAGCGATCATTGTTCCTGCACAGTGCCGCAGGACACAGAGACCCGGGTACCTCTTCAGGGCAGTGCTGATGGGCAGCCATTGCTGTTTGCTCTGCCCTGTTGATTCCCTGAGATCCTACTCCACCCAATTTACAACCCTACCCAAGCTATTTGCAGAGGCTTTTGCAATGGCCTGGCCTATTGCAATCTAAAACCTAACAAGCTCCATCTGGGTCAGAGAGCCCCAGAGCCTCCAAAAGAAGGCCCAAGGCTGGACAGCAGCTTGCATTGCTTCACAGCTGGGCTGTATCAGGGCACCTCCAAACCCCAAAGAAAGAGGAGGAATCTGCAGATCTCTCTGTAGCTCCTGCTGGGTGGTCTCAGGCAGTGGCTGACTTTGCACCTTCTTGGAGATCCAAGAGCCAGTGTACCCAATGGTCAGAGTGAGACCATCCAGATAACAACTCTACACATCCATAAGAGACACACTCAGGAGGCAGACTCAGTGAGCACCAAAGCCCCACTGAAGCAAGTCCTGCCCCATAAGGGTGTCTCCAGCACAGAAGTTCTCCCATTGTAGATACAACTGGTCCTCACAGCCAATTGGCCTGGAGGTCAATTCCTCCCAGTGATGCAAACAGCAATCAAGGCTTAAATACAAGACTGTGCACACAGCCCAAAAAGGGGTCCACCAAGACTGTCCACCTCAAGTAATTAGGGAGACTGAGCCACTGGGCCCTTTAGGACACCTAGCACACAAAGCCACTCTATCAACACAGGGAAGCAGCCAAAATGTGGAGACAAAGAAACAGGTCACAAATGAAAGAAATGGAGGAAAGCAAACTACTGGATATAGAGTTCAAAACCACGGTTATAAGGTTACTCAAGAATCTTCTAGAAACCTCCAAGAAATTTAGTGAGACCCTCAAGGATATGAAAAAGAACCAACTAGAAATTAAGCATACACTGACTGAAATAAAGAATAATATACAGAGATGCAACAGCAGACTAGAGGTTCCCAAGAATCAAGTTAAAGATTTGAAATACAAAGAAGCAAAAAACACCCAACCTGAAAAGCAAAAAGAAAAAGAATCCAAAAATATGAAGATAGTGTAAGGAGCCTCTGGGACAACTTCAAATGTACCAATATCCAAATTATGGGGGTGCCAGAAGAAGAGAGAGAGCAAGATACTGAAAACCTGTTTGAAGAAATAATGACAGAAAACTTCCCCTACCTGGTGAGAGAAATAGTTTTACAAGTCTAGGAAGTGCAGAGAACCCCAAACAAAAGGAATCCAAAGAGGACCACACGAAGACACATCATAATTAAAATGCCAAGGGCAAAAGACAAGAGATAATATTAAAAGCAGCAAGAGAAAAACAGTTAGTTACCTACAAGGGAGTACCCATATGACTGTAAGCTGATTTCTCAACAGAAACTATGCAGGCTAGAAGGGAGTAGCAAGAAATATTCAAAGTGATGAATAGCAAGAACCTACAACCAAGATTACTCTACCCAGCAAAGCTATCATTCAGAATTGAAGGTCAGATAAAGAGCTTCACAGATAAGAAAAAGCTAAAGGAGTTCATCATCGCCAAACCAGTATTATATGAAATGCTGAAGGGTATTCTTTAAGAAGATGAAGAAGAAAAAGATAAAGATAAACATTATGAACAACAACACGACAACAAATAAATATCTATCAACAAGTGAATTTAAAAATCAAGTGAATAAAAAAATTGATGAACAGAATAAATTGCTGAATATAATAGAATCACAGGCATAGAAAGGGAGTGGACTGACAATTCTCAGGGGGAAGGGGGTGTGGGGGTGCGGGAAGAGACTGGACAAAAATCATACACCTATGGACGAGGACAGTGGGGGGTTAAGGGCAGGAGGTGAGGTGGGAACTGAGTGGAGGGGAACTATGGGGGGATAAAGAGGAACAACTGTTATAATGTGAACAATAAAGATTTATTTAAAAATGTGAGATATATGTTAATTAAATGCTTTACATTTATTTATTTTTATTATTATTTTTTATTCTTTAAAAGATTTTATTGATTTTTTACAGAGAGGAAGAGAGAGGGATAGAGAGTTAGAAACATCGATGAGAAAGAAACATTGATCAGCTGCCTCTTGCACACCCCCTACCGGGGATGTGTCCACAACCAAGGAATCGAACTGGGACCCTTGTGTCCGCAGGCTGACGCTCTATCCACTGAGCCAAACTGGTTTCGGCTAAATGCTTTACATTAAAAAAAAAAAAGGGAAAAAAGACTATGGGGAGAAAACACAGCAAAAGAAATAAATAAAATAAATGGCATAATCAAAAACACCCAGAAATAAAAGGGGAGGGTAGAATCTCTAGATGCAGAGCTTACATAGAGACAATAAGGTTCAGAGATTGGATGAATAGGGGAAGGATATAAAAAATATATTTTTGAAAAGGATTATAGAGGAGAGAGCAAATAGACCTAAATTGAGAAAGTGAAACAAGTTAAAAAATTAGGAGAAAAAAAGAGCAAGAGAAGAGGGGGAAAAAAAGGAAAACATTGAGTAGTTTATAGAAAGGAAAGAGAAACTGTAATGCAGTAGGTTCAGGGAAGAGGAAATTAGGTATATGAATAAACCAACAGTGACTAGAATAATAACACATCGATAAAGCAGATAAAGAAATTACTTTTTTGGGAGAAACCAAGATGGTGGCATAGGTAAACACATAAACTGCTGTCTTGCACAACAATTTCAAAACTACAACTAAAAGACAAAACGTCTATCACCCAGAACCACGGGAAAGCTGGCTGAATGGAGTTCTACAACTAGAAGGAAAGAGAAAAGAGCATTGAGATGTGCACAATCACTGAAAAGCTGAGGTACGGAGGCGTGAGAATCGGGCTGGCGGCAGGCTTCTGGGTGCACTGCTTTTTTCAACCCGAAGGGAGACAAGCTCCTGATTACTCTGAACTCCAGTTTCTGGGGAGACACTGGGGACCCAAAATCCTACGGGGAGAAGCTGGACTGTCTGCCATCGGGTCAGAAAGTGAGGGTGACTTTCTTGCAGAGGTGCACCCAGCAACCATTGTTTACTGCACTGGGGCGCGGGACATGGGGACTTGGAAATACGGAAATGCAGAGATGGCTGACTGGCAGCCATCACTCTTTGCCATGCCCTAGCCTAGTGACTCCCTGAGACTCCGCCCCGCACAATCTACAAACCCACCCAAGCTCTGTGCAGGAGCTTTTGCATATAAATGGCCTGCCCTATCTCAGCTTCACCTAACAAACTACAGCTCTGGTCAGACAGCTCCAAAACCTCCAAACTTCAAGCAAAGAGGAGAAAATTAGTTCTCGCTATAGCTCCTGCTGGGTGGCCTCAGACAGTAGCTGACCTGCACTCCATTGGAGATCCAGAAGCTAGTGTATCTAGTGGTCAGTGTGAGACGACACCAGATTTCAACTACTCACATCCATAAATGACACATTCAAGAGGCAGACTCAGAGAGAACCAAAGCCCCACTGAAACAATTCCAGCACAGCAGTTCTTCCATTATATACACAGCGGGTCCTCACAGCCAATTGGCCTGGAGGTCAATTCCTCCCAGGGACACCAACAAAAAACAAGACTTAACTACAACAAGGCTGTACACACAGTCCACAAAGGGGTGCACCATGAGTGTCCACCTCAGGTAACTGGGAAGCCAACCCATTGGGCCATATAGGACACTTAGCACACAAACCACTCTACCAACTCAGGGAAGCAGAGAAAATGCGGAGACAAAGAAACAGATCACAAACGAAAGAAACAGAGGAAAACAAATGACTGGATATAGAGTTCAAAACCACGGTTATAAGGTTTTTCAAGAATTTCCTAAAAAAGGCTGATAAATTTAACGAGACCCTCGAGGGTATGAAAAAGTACCAACTAGAAATTAAACATACACTGACTGAAATAAAAAATATTATACAGAGAACCAACAGCAGACTAGAAGAATGCAAGAATCAAGTCAAATATTTGAAATACAAAGAAGCGAGGAGAGAAGAAAAATGGCGGTGGAATAGACAGACGGGTCCTGAGCCTTGTCCCAGAGCAGAAAGAAAGAACTTCTGAGGGTTGCATGGGGAGTATTTGTTGGTGAGTTAAGGGGCAGCTAAACTCCAGGAGAAGGTGGGGGACTGCTGGATGGGGTTCCCCTGACCGGTCAGCCCCCACTGCTGCTGGGTCCCCTCCCAGAGCTACGGGCTCAGACATGGAGACAGCAACATCTTGAAGGGGAAAGTTGATCTTATTGGAAGCCTGAAAATTTACAACTGCGGCAACCATGAAACAGCTGCGAGTCCCAGAACACCGGTCCCCAATTGACGCAAACACGCGGATTCAGAGGAGCTCTACAATCCACCACAGAAAGGTCAGATTTCGCCTGGGGTAAGGTGACGTCTCTGGTCCTGGCAGGACAGAGAAACGTGCGCACTGCGGGAGCTGGAGGACCGGGGGAAGTCTGTGCCTAGTAAAATCCGTGGCTGTTGGGGCTGGCGTGATCCGTGAATGTGAAAGGGGGTCCTCAGAGCTGCTAACAGAAGGGATCTCTAAAAAGCAACCCATTTTGATCTGGGCACAAAAGGACACCCTAAAAATCTTAAAAGAGTGGTGGCTGCTTACCCAAGGGGGAAAGGGAAACTGCGCAGATTGAATGCAGCCCCGTTGTTCGCACACTTGGGCTTGTTCCTCTTCAAATCCTTGCTTCTGATTACGAAGCCCAATACATAGGATCACCCAGTTGGGACACCTTGGGAGATTGCAGGGGAAAGTTGTTTTTCTAGAACCTGGGGATCGGAGCGGGGAGTGACAATCGAAGACCCAGCTCTGGGGCAGCCCACTCCCACAAACCGGTATTGAGTGCCACATGGAAAGCAGGATCTAAATACAGACTAGAGAGGACATATGAATCCAGAAGTCAATCCAGAAACACTGCCACCCAGGGGCTGAATCACAAATTGACTCTAGTGTAATAAAAAAGAAAGGAATACAAGAAATTAAGACACTGCCTGCTTAAAAACCAGGACTGGTTTACAACACTGAGGAGCAGTGGAACAGAGAGAACTGCAATACTGTCCTGACTGTGAAACAGGCGTGCCAAACAGAACAACAGAGGAAGTGAATGACCTTCACTACTGCACATTATATATTTTTATTTTTAATTTTTAATTTTAATTTTTTCATCTTTTACTTAATAAACTAATTTTTTCCTCACTTGATTTTACCTTTTTTAATTATTACATTTTTATTTCAATCAGTATTATTACTACTACTATTTTACCTTTTTTAAAAAGTGTCATTTTATTTTCTCTTTATTTTACTTTGGGATTAGTGTTCTACATTGTATTTTCATCTTTCCTTTAGCATTGTTTTACTCTATCTCAATTCTACCTTTATGCCATCATTCTTTTCCTAACTTTTCCCCTTTTGTTGTCCTGTTTCTCTTACCCTTTTTCTGCTTTAGATTTTCCCTATTCTTTCTGTTTATACCCTGTTAAAATTTCACCCTACATATATATCTAATTTCCAATCCCCTGCTCCAAGTCCATACACACCTCTCTCTTCTATATCTCAACTATCAAAAAAATGGTTTTTCTCTCTGTCCTTTTGTTGTTGTTTGCTTGAATGTTGAGTATATCAATTTCTTATACTTTTTTGTGAGATTGTCTTGCTTATTCTTTTTTTGTTTGTTTGCTTTGTTTTTGTTTGTTTTTTGCTTGTTTTCCCTCACTTCACTTGATATTAGTTGTTGTTTGTAGTTTGTATTAATCTCCAGGTACTTGTTGCTGGCATTTGCTGGGATTAGTGGCTGTTCTATTGGAATTTTCTCCCCATATATATAGTTTGTTCCCCTTTTCTTTCTTAGTCTCTTTCTTCTCTCTCTGACTTTTTCCCCCTTTTCCCAATTTCATTCTGGCACTACTTTTCTTTTCCTCTCTTTCCACTTCTTCTTTCTCTCCTATCCCCTAATTTGCCTTTCTCTGGTGGTCACATTTATTTGGGGTTATTAATATTGTGAATACATTTATGTTCAGTGCCTTGTGTGTTATACCTGGTTGTATTGTATTTTGTGCCTTTAAATCAAAGCAGGAGAGAGAGAACTACATAACCAGATACCCGGAGAAGAGAGACCATGGGGACACAAAGAAACAGCCCACATATGAAAGAAAAGCAGGCATCACCAGAAAAGGAAGTAAAAAAAATGGAGGCAAGCAATATGTCAGAGAAAGAATTCAGAGAAATGGTCATAAGGTGGCTGAAAAGAAAGGAAGACAAATTCGACAATATGAGTAAGAACCAAGAAGAAATGAAAAATGACATCGCTGCTGTAAAGAACTCAATAGAAAGCATCAAGAGTAGACTAGACGAAGCAGAGGTCCACATAAGTGAGCTAGAAGACAAGATGGGAAAAAATACCCAATTAGAGCAGCTTCTAGAAAAAAATAATTAAAAAGCAGGAGGAGAGCCTAAGGAAACTTTGGGACAACACAAAACAAAACAATATCCGCATAATAAGAGTTCCAGAAGGAGAGGAAACTGTGCAAGGAATAGAAAACCTGTTTGAAGAAATAATGACAGAAAACTTACCTGATATAGGGAAGAAAAAACCCACACAAATCCAAGAAGTTCACAGAGTCCTAAGCAAAACGAACCCCAAAAGACTGAGGCCAAGGCACATTATAATTAAGTTGGCAAACACCAACAACAAAGTAAGAATCTTACAAGTGGCCAGAGAGATAGAAAGTTACCTACAAAGGAACCCCCATCAGATTAGCAACTGATTTCTCAACAGAAACTCATCAGGCCAGAATGGAATGGAATGAAATATACAAAGTCATGCAAAGGAAGGGTCTGAATCCAAGAATACTGTACCCAGCAAGGCTATCAATCAAAATTGAAGGTGAAATCAGGAGCTCACAGACAAAAAAAGGACTAAGGAAATTTATTACCACCAAACCAGCAATGCAAGAAATGCTAAAGCGTCTGCTGTAAAAAAAGAAAAAAGAAAAGAAATAGGAAGCGAAGAAGGAACACAGGGGTAAAGAATAAAAATGGCGACAAAAAGTACCTATCAATAATAACTTTAAATGTAAATGGATTAAATGCACCAATCAAAAGACATAAGGTAACAGATTGGATAAGGAAAGAAGACCCATACATCTGCTATCTACAAGAAACCCACCTCAGAAAAAAAGACGTACAAAGACAGAGGGTGAAGGGATGGAAAAAGGTTTTTCAGGCGAATGGAAATGAAAAAAAAGCTGGGGTAGCAATATTTATATCTGACAAATTAGATCTCAAAGTGAAGGACATAACAAGAGATAAAGAAGGCCACTTCATAATACTAAAGGGAGCAATCCAACAAGAAGAAATAACTCTGGTAAACATATACGCACGCAATACAGGAGCACCCAAATACATAAAAAAATTCCTGAAGGATATCAAGGGAGAGATTGACAGCAATACAATCATAGCAGGAGACTTTAATACCCCACTATCACCATTGGACAAATCCCCTAAACAAAACATCAGCAAAGAAACATCAATCCTAAATGACTCACTAGACCAGATGGAATTAATTGACATCTTCAGAACATTTCACCTCAAAGCCACAGAATATACATTCTTCTCAATTGCACATGGGTCATTTTCAAAGATAGACCATATATTGGGTCACAGGCAAAGTCTCTTCAAATTCAAGAAGATAGAAATCATATCAAGCATCTTCTCAGATCACAGTGGCATAAAACTGGAAATCAACTACAATAAAAACAATCCAAAAAAATCAAACATATGGAGACTAAATAGAATGCTATTAAACAATGACTGGGTTACCAGAGAGATTAAAGAAGAAATAAAAAACATCATGGCAACAAATGACAATGAAAACACAACAATCCAAAATCTATGGGACACAGCTAAAGCAGTCTTGAGAGGGAAGTTCATAACTCTACAAGCCTACTGCAAAAAACAAGAAACAATGGTAATACGTTACCTAACCCTATAACTCAAAGAGTTAGAAAGAGAGCAACAAGAAAAGCCCAGTGTAAACAGAAGGAAGGAAATAACAAAGATCAGAGTGGAGATAAACGACATAGAGAACAAAAAAACAATACAAAAGATCAACAAAACCAAGAGATGGTTCTTTGAGAGGATAAAAAGATTGATGAACCTCTAGCCAGGCTCGTAAAGAAGCAAAGAGAGAGGACCCAAATAAACAAAATCAGAAATGAAAGAGGAGAAATAACAACAGACCCCACCAAAATACAAAGGATTGTTAAAAAATACGATGAACAACTCTATTCCAACAAACTGGACAACCTGGAGGAAATGGACATATTCCTAGAAAAATACAACCTTCCAAAACTCAATCAGGAAGAATCTAAACATCTCAATAGGCCAATAACTATGGAAGAAATGGAAGCAGTCATCAAAAAGCTTCCAGCAAACAAAAGCCCGGGGCCAGACTGCTTCTCAGGGGAGTTTTACCAAACATTCAAGAAAGAACTAAAACCTATCCTCCTCAGACTATTCCAAAAAATTCAAGAGGAAGGAACACTTCTAAGCTCCTTCTATGAAGCCAGCATCACCCTAATACCAAAAACAGATAAAGACAACACAATGAAAGAGAATTACAGGCCAATATCCCTCATGAACACAGATGCCAAAATCCTCAACAAAATTCTAGCAAATCAGATCTAGCAGTACATCAGAAAGTTCATACCCCATGACCAAGTAGGATTTATCCCAGGGATGCAAGAATGGTACAATATCTGCAAATCAATAAACATGATACATCACATAAACAAATTGAGAGATAAAAATCACATAGTCATATCAATTGATGCAGAAAAAGCATTTGACAAAATCCAACACCCTTTCTTGATAAAAACTCTCAGCAAGGTGGTAATAGAAGGATCATACCTCAACATAATAAAAGCCATATATGATCAACCCACAGCCAACATCATACTCAATGGGCAAAAGCTAAAACAATTTCCCCTAAAAACAGGAACAAGACAGGAATGCCCTCTATCACCACTCCTGTTCAACATAGTACTGGAAGTATTAGTCAATGCAAATACACAAGAAGAAGAAAAAATAAAAGGCATCCAAATTGGAAAAGAAGAAATAAAGCTGTCCTTATTTACAGATGACATGATATTGTACATAAAAACCCCAAAAGACTCCATCAAAAAACTATTAGACTTAATAAATGAATTCGACAATGTAGCAGGATACAAAATTAACTCCAAGTAATCTATGGCATTTTTATACACCAATAGTGAAGTTACAGAAAGAGAGACTAAAAAAGCAATCCCATTTACCATCGCAACAAATAAATTAAGATACCTAGGAATAAACTTAACTAAGGAGATAAAAGACCTATACACGGAAAACTACAGGACACTGATAAAAGAGATAGAGGAAGACATAAACAGATGGAAGAACATATCATGTTCATGGATTGGTAGAATCAACATCATTAAAATGTCAATACTACTCAAAGCAATCTATAGATTCAATGCACTCCCCATTAAAATACCAACGACATATTTCACAGACATAGAAAGAACTCTCCAAAAATTCAACTGGAATAAAAAAAGACTCCGAATAGCTGCACCAATCCTGAGAAAGAAGAAGAAAGTAGGTGGGATCTCAATAGCAGATTTCAAGCTGTATTACAAAGCCACTGTTCTCATAACAGCATGGTACTGGCACAAGAACAGACATATAGACCAATGGAATAGAATAGAGAACCCAGCCATTGACCCAAACCACTATGCTCAATTATTATTTGCCAAAGGAGGCATGAACATACAATGGAGTCAAGACAGTCTCTTCAGTAAATGGTGTTGCGAAAATTGGACAGATACATGCAAAAAAAAAAATGAAACTAGACCACCAAATTACACCATACACAAAAATAAACTCAAAATAGATACAGGACTTAAACATAAGATGTGAAACCATAAAAATACTAGAGGAATCCACAGGCAGAGAAATCTCAGACATATGCCAAAGCAATTTCTTCACCGATACACCTCCTAGGGCAATGAAAACTAAAGAGAAAATAAACAAATGGGACTACATCTTTTGTACCGCAAAAGAAACCATCAACAAAACAAGAAAGTCCACTGTATGGGAGAACATATTTGCAAATGTTATCCCTGATAAAGGTTTAATCTCCAACATCTACAGGGAACTTATACAACTTAATAAAAGGAAGATAAATGATCCAATAAAAAAATGGGCAGCAGACCTAAATAGAATCTTTTCGAAAGAAGACAGGAGGAAGGCCAAGAGACATATGAAAACATGCTCAAAGTCACTAATTATCAATAGATGCAAATCAAAACGACAATGCGGTACCATCTCACACCTGTCAGAATGGCAATCATCAACAAATCAACAAAGGACAAGTGTTGGTGAGGATGTGGAGAAAAAGGAACCCTCGTGCACTGTTGGTGGGAATGCAGACTGGTGCAGCCACTGTGGAGAACAGTATGGAGTTTCCTCAAAAAAACTAAAAATGGAACTCACATTTGACCCAGTAATCCCACTTCTAGGAATATATCCCAAGAAACTAGAAACACCAATCAGAAGGGATATATGCACCCCTATGTTCATAGCAGCACAATTCACCATAGCTAAGATTTGGAAACAGCCTAAATGCCCATCAGCTGATGAGTGGATAGGAAAACTGTGGTACATCTACACAATGGAATACTACGCTGCTATAAAAATGAAGGAATTATTACCATTTGCAGCAGCATGGATGGACCTGGAGAGCATTATGTTAAATGAAATAAGCCAGGCAATAAAAGAAAAATACCACATGATCTCACTCATTTATGGAAAATAAAGAACATTATAACCTGATGAATAAAAAGATAGATACAGAGGCAGTAAAGCACTGAACAGACTGTCAAATTACAGCGGGACGGCTGGGGAGTGTTGGGGAGGGGGGAAATAGATCAACCAAAGGACTTGTATGCATGCATATAAGCACACCAATGGACACAAGACACTGTGGGGGTGGAATGAGGGCAAGCGAGAGGGGGTAGGGGAGGCTGGGGGAAGGTCAATGGGGGAAAAAGGAGATATATGTACTACTACTATATGTAATACTTTAAACAATAATATATATATGCATTGGGCCTCATCTCAACAATGAACTTAGAGAATAAAATATAGGTTTGTACAGATGTTTAGCAAGCTTGAAAGAACACATTTCACATGTCCTAAACCTCACAGAATGGAGTCTTCCATGTGCTGGGTGTGGATGACAACATGCTGCACTCATGTGCCATCCAGTGTGTGTAGAAGGTCAATTATACTTAACTTTAGAACCAGGACCCTGTGAATGTCAGGAAGCACTGGACTTGAGTGATTTAAGTGGCACAAATGATAAGCATTAAATATGTTTTGTATGTTTATATTTGTGTTTCATTGCACTCAGAAGAATAAGAAAATACTTTTCATTTTGAAAATGAAAAAATCAAGGAAAACATGTTTCACAATTGTTCAAAAGCAAAGAAAACTGCTAGCTAAATTTAAGCTGCTATATATATAGTAATAGGACTGAAAATAGTTTTTCATTGGTCCAATTACTTCCTAATTATTGAGGATCCCTTTATAGTTTTTCAGTTATCTCAGTTACTGTGATAGTTAATTTTTGTTTTTGCATAAGGTTAACTTTTAAATCAGCAAACTCTGAGTATAGCAGATGGATGTCCGTATTGTGGGTGGGCCTCATTCAATCAGTTTAAGTAAGCCTGAGTAGAACAAAAAGACTGTTCTCCCCAAGTAAGAGGAAATTCTCCCCCAGACTGCCTTTGAATTTTGATTGCACCACCAGCTTTTTAGGTCTCTATTTTGCTGGCCCACAGTGTAAAATTTGGACTTGTCAGCCTCCACAACCAGATAAGCCAATTCTTTGTAATGTCTCTCTCCCCTCTCAATTTCTTCTCTTGGTTCTGTTTCTATAGAGAACTGTGAATAATATGGTTTATTTCCTATATTGACATTTCCTTCCCATCCCTGAATTTCTACATTTTGTAAGGTGAACTCACATCAGTATTTTATACTTTTCTTTCTTTTAATGGACAATTAAGATAATTTATTCTCTATAAGTATAAAACCTAGATGTAGGAATAAATAGATAGGAATATATCAGCCAGGATTCTAGCAAGAAATACAATTCCACTCAAAATAATTTAACAAAAAAAATGATTATTTACAGAAATGTAGACAGAGTTAAGGGAACTAATTTGGGAATATTGAGGCCCTCAAAAGACTAGCACTAGCAAGAAGCAGTTACCACCCACAGTCTGAAGGGACAAGGAGAAGAAACCTATTTCCAGAGCCCATCACGGCTGAATCCTGGAGAGGGTACCTGGCAAGGACTGTCATAAAAAAAAAAAAAAAAAGACAGAGCCACAGTCATACTGACAAAAGCAAGGAACAGTGGAAGAAATACCCTGAGCTTTCTCTCATTCTGCCAGTGCCTCCAGTTGTCTGAATCCAGGCAGATATCAAGGGCCAGGGACTGGGAGATGCAGCCCAGGGAGGCCATCCTCCTGGGATGCACAGCAGGGAAAAATGGATGGGTCTGGGAGGCAAACAGAATTGCTAGCACACATTGAAAACAGTTCAAAAGATTTCTCTATGGACTAAAGAATAGTCATCCTTCCTCTCTGATGGAACTCCAACTTTGATGACCACGTAGACACAGACTGGAACACTCACTGTCCTGCCCACTGGGATTGGGCCCAGCTTCCACTCACTCTACCACCGTCTCCAATCATCACTAACACCATGCCCAGAATAAACAGTGTTAGCTGAGCCCACGAGAGCTGGGACCACTGAGGTGAGGCCAGTAAGATGGAGAATGTAAGGAAGTGCTCATGCTCAGGCCCTAAAAGTACAGATTTGGCACTGGTCATAGGCACCTCCTTACATTTTGAACCCTAGGTGCCTCCCCTGCCTCATCATGGTCTGGCCCTGCTGGATTGTCCATTTTCTCTCTTGAGGGAAAGTACCACCCATCAGTGTACACTCACTTATTTTTTCTGGAAAGTCACCCTTTTATAGTATGATATCACTCACTGATGTAAGAGGAAATTTTATAAACCATGAAAAGAACTTTCTGGAACAGATATGGATTATAAGACTGGATCACATAGGCTTGAGTGTCTGTTGACAGAGGAGCTGGAGGAGTTCCAAAGCTGAGACTGATCTGGAGGCTCCACACATTTGACTGCAGCAAGCAACCAGTGAGCCTAAGTGGCTGCAAAGTGAGAAATACTGATTACTTACAAAGATGCTCCAACATCCTAACTTCTATCACTCATCTATTCCTTTGGTTAAAAGCCTCTTATTTTAAAAAACAGGCAGTTCTTTTTAAGTTGCAGGAAGGTGGGTGATATATGTAGGGTGTTAGCTCTGTCTTATGAATTAATTGTTGAGATCATTTCACAAAAGAGGGGAGTTTGGAAATAATGAAGATACATTTCATATTCTTCACAATAGTTTTCCCCCTAAGGTTAGCACAAGACTCCATAGGCTTCAGTCATCTGAAAATAATATTTTGGCCTTGTTTATTTCTCAGCATAGGACTCCATATGCAAAGTAAAAAGAAAGTAGCCAAAGGAATCTTGAACAAATATTTGTGTTAAATGATGAATGTACTGTTCACTCCCCATGATTACTACCAATAACATATGTCTTAACTTGGGCTGCTATAGCAAAATACCAAACATTAGGTGCATAAAACAACAGACATTTATTTCTCATAATTCTGGAGACTAGAAAGTCCAAGATCAAGGTGTCTGCAAATTTGGTTCCAGATGAGGGCCCACTTTCTGGCTTGTAGATGGTAGCCTTCATGCTGTACAACCATATAGCAAAAAAAAAAAAAAAAAAGAGTGCTCTTATCTCTCTTTCTTTTTCTAAAGGACACTTATCCCATCATGCATCATGGAAGCCTCACCCTTACAAACTCATCTAACTCTAATTATCACCCAAAGGCTTCACTTCCAAATATCATCACATTGTGGGTTAGGGCTTCAACATATATATTTTAAGGGAACACAAATATTCAGTCCAGTATAACATGATACAAATAACATACCACAAAGATGTCTGTAAAAACACTGCTAGGAAAGCTTCTAAAATGCTAGTTTTTTAACTTCAGTTTGACTGATTCATTAATCTAGTTTTGTAGATAGTTGGTCTTACACTCATGGTGGTTACATGTATGGCATCTTATTTCACTTGCAAAGAAAATATGTGCTCTTCACAGTTCAGTAACAGATGTTCAAAGTTTATGAACCATGAAGAAAACATACCAAATGTATCAAAACAAAGTTCACTGCTAATGTTTAACCATTTCTTTCATATTTTGATTCATAGGTTAAAAAAAAGAAAAACACTGAACATAACTTAAAAAACACAAACACCCCATTTAGCTGTTTAGAGCAGGCTTTTTTATTTTTGTTTGTTTGTTTTTGTTTTGTGTGTGTGTGTGTGTGTGTGTGTTTTATTAAAAGACTTTAAGTAAAATACTTCTAAAGCAATAGTTACATATGACAATATTGAGGATAAAATTATTGATGTGAGTAGCACCACACTGCTTTCACTGTGATGAAAATAGAATGAAATTTCTCATATATTTTGTGGATAAAAATTTTCTAAGCAATATGGTATTAATGAGAAATATGGAAAATAATTTAAAAATAAGTATTGTTTACATGAACACTATTCAACTCCTTATGCAAGAAAATCTCTCAACTTCAATATGACTTCATTCTCTAAATGTAAAGGGAAAATTTATACTATAATGTCTTCTGAATACATATATCTCACAGATGTTACTCATGGTTAATCAGAATATCTCAGGAATTGTTGAAAGAGGAAATCTAGGTAGAAAATAACTTCATGGCACACAATTACTTTGTTTATTTATATTTAATTGATTGAGGTAAGTTTTAGAAATAAAATCTTTTTAAAAAATTCTCTTTATTCTGAGCTTAAACATACCTGAATCTTCAATAAGATGACCAGAAGATCTGGGTAAGGTTACCCCACTGCATTACACAGAGTACATTCATGTCTGTAATTCTCTCTGTACACCACTTCACCTGCTGCCGTGATTCTTAAGTGTTTTGATTATGATGGAGAGGGTTAAGAACAAGGGCACTGAGTGAAGTCAAGAATCTGGACTTGGAGGCAGGTGTGCAGCTCTACAGAAGAGTCTGAAAGTCTTCATGGAGGAGGTGAAAGAGGCAACCTTTCTTGTAGACACTTCAGTCCTTTGTGGAAGTCTGTGTTTCCCGAAATTAAATTATGACAATATTTACCTAGGGATTTAAAGAGAGAAGAGATTCACATCACCTGTGAGCTTTTTAAACAGGTAAGTCACTCTCAATATTTAGAATAAAAAATAAGACTCACCATAAGGTGACAGAGAGTGGAGAATCAGGAAGAGAAAAACAATGAAACAGGTAGACTGAAATTATTCCACAGGGTATGCATTCTCTTTTGGAAAGTCTAAAGATGCTATAATTTCCGTGGAATGTATAACCCTCAAATTCCGAAGGACCATACCCATGTTAAAACAGTGAATTGTGTCTCATTTTTTCTTCTCTTTCAATAATATCACTAAATAAGTGAATTATATTTGCTGATAAAGAAATCGCAATGACTTCAACTTTCTATTATTTGAATGTATCCTAAGGAAATTATGCTAGTTAGGTCATATGAGACAATTTCATATGAGAAACATATTTGAATTAATGTTCAACATTTTTGCAGACTGTTCTAGGTGTGTCACTTATATTAACTAATTTAATTAAAGAAAGGGAATAGCATCACAGAAAATATAATTTTTATTGTAATCAAAGTAATTCACTTTTAAATTTGGAGTTACTAAATAGAATAAGGTGAAAATAAAACATTTGTGGTACAATGAATCACAGGTCACACAAAAAGATAAGAGATCTGTAATATCTAATTTTGACAAGGGATTAATGTCTAAATTATATAAGAAATTTTAGCATATCAACAATAAAACACTCCTATAGAAAAACAGGCAAAATATGAAAAGGCAACTTACAGAAGAGGAAACTCATTAAGCTAAACATATGGAGAGATGCTCAAATAGTAATAAAAGGAATGCATATAAAATATCACTTTGTGCCACTAACTAAGCACTAATTAGAGAGCTGGGTGCTACCCACTGTTGACCAAGGTGTGGAGTTAGAAGCCCCTCCTGCCCTGCTGGTGGGAAAGTAGAAGGAGGCAACCACTGGAGGTGGTGATATTACATAGTCCAGCTAAGTGCATTTCCAACGGTGTTGACTGCAGATTGTCTGATGGCAGGTTGTGGAGGCAATCTTATGTCTTTCAGTAGGAGTGGATGGGTAAAAGGTGAGGGTGAACACCCACGGAGGACTGTGCTGAAGTTAGAAGCAAAAGATTCAATTTCATATAGGAGCATGAATAAATCTTAAAACTATTGCACTGAGTGAGAAAAGTAAGAAACAGAATGAGATACTTAATATAATTCTATTTGTATAAGTTAAAGACATATCCTAGAACTATACAGTTCTTTAAAAGAAAACATAATGGAAATCCTCATAATTTAGATTTGGCAATAATTGTTTGGATATGACATCAAAAGCACAGTCAATAAAACAAAAAAATAGGTAAATTGGACTCATTAAAATTAAAAAAAAAACAAACTTGTGTATATCAAAGGACACCACTGAGGGAGAAACCATTTGCAAATCATATATCTTATAAGGACTCAGTGCCCAGAATATATAAAGAACTCCCACAACTCAACAACAAAAAACAAAACCAATTTAAAAGGGCAAAGGCCTTGAACATACATTTCTCCAAAGTAGATATACAAATGAAGGATAAGCACATAAAAAAAAAATGCAATGTCACTAATCATTATGGAAATGCATATGCAAATCACAGTAAGATCCTACTTCACACCCTTTAGGATGGGTATTATTAAAATAAAAATAAAAACAACAACCAGAAAATAACAAGTATGGCAAAGATGTGGAGAATTGGAATCTGGGTAATGCTGGTGGGATGTAAAATGGTAGAGCCACTGTGGGAAATAGCGGTGGTTCTTAAAAAACTTAAACATGGAATTACCATATGATCCAACACCCAACTTCTAAGTATACACCCCAAAGAAGTAAAAGCAGGACCCTGAATTTATATTTGTACACTCATGTTCATACCAATATTCATACTAGCCAAACAGTAGAAATAACCCAAGTGTTTATCAACACATGAATGTATAAACAAAATGTGGTCTATACATTTAATGGAACATTATCAGCCTCAAAAAGGAAGGAAATCCTGACACACGCTACAACATGGACAAACCTCAGAGATGTAATAAGTGAAATAAGCTAGTCACAAAACAACAAATATTGTATGATTCTACTTATAATGAGTAGTCACATTTATAAAGACAGAAAGTAGAATGGTTGTTTCCAGGGTTTGGAGGGGAGAGGAATGGGGAGCTATTGTTCAACTACAGGCCTGGTGCACAAAATTTGTGCATTCGGTGGGGGGTCCCTCAGCCTGTCCTGTGCCCTCTTGCAGTCTGGTAGCCCTAGGGGGATGTCCGACTGATGGCTTAGGCCCGCTTCCCAAGGGGCTTCTGGCTGAGCAGCACTCCCCAGTGGGAGCACACTGACCACCAGGGGGCAGGCTCCTACATTGAGCATCTGCTCTCTGGTGGTCAGTGTGCATTATAGTGACCAGTTGTTCCACAGTTTGGTCGATTTGCATATTAACCTTTTATTATATAGGCTGGGTACAGAGTTTAGTTTTGGATCATGAAAAAGTGCTGGAGATGGATGGTAGTGATAGTTGCACAATAATGTGAATGAATTGAATGCAAATGAACTGTACACTTAGAAGTGGTTGAATTCCACAATTGAAAAGCTAAAAAATAAAAAAGACACAAAACATATGGTTCTGATATTTGTAGAGTAGGAGTATAATATGATACTTTTTAAAAGGAGAACAGAGATTATGTTTATATCTTCACTTATATGAAAAAATCTAAAGAACATCTAAAAATTAAGTGGTCAATGTTATGCAAAACTATTAATTATTTAAAAATATTTTGAGAGAAAATATATTTCTACACAAAACAATAAACAAACATTTCAAAAATATTTGTAAAATGCACTAGACCATTTGGTGGGTGGGGGAAAAGGAATGGATTGGCTACAAGGATAAATGACATAAGCAAGTAAATGGAACAAGGTAAGGGAAAATACTAGTGACCTCTCAACTTAATTCAGTTTAATAAAAATTTATTAAGGTTCTACTTTTTCCAGATACTTTATTTATATTTGCTTTTTCTGATGGTATCTAAGCCTAAATATGATTTATAAACATGAGATAATGAGACTGTTTATTCATTTTAGTTAGAGAATTGAATATGCCACAAGAACAGAGAGAAAAATAAAAATTCATTGCTGGAAAATCAATCTTCTAAGATACTTTATTTTGTTTATATGGTAAGATAAACTGACATATAAGAAATAAAATTATATCTTCAATATTGCTTTTATCTCAAGTGATGCTTCTAAAGCATTAGAAGCCAAAAAACATAATTAAAAATAAGTTATAACATAAAATAATATGATAGATATGGAGATTAGATGTTATTTAAGTCATTTGCATATTAGTCTTTTTAAAAAATATCTTTAATGTTGAAAGTATTACATATGTCCCTTTTTTCCTCATTGACCTCTTCTGGTCTGTCCCCATACCCCACCACAGGCCTTCACCACTCTTTTGTCTGTGTCCATAGGTTATGCATGTATACATACAAGTTCTTTGGTTGATCACTTCCCTCCCACCCACCAAACCACCCCGCCTTCCCTCTAAGATTAAACAGTCTGTTCCATGCTTCTGTCTCTGGATTGATATTGTTCATCAGTTTATTTTGTTAGTTAGATAACACATATGAGTCAGATCATATGATACTTGTCTTTCTCTGACGGATTATTTCGCTTAGCATAATACTCTCCAGGTTCCTCTAAGCCAGTGATGGTGAACCTATGACACGCGTGTCAGCACTGACACGCGTAGCCATTTCTGATGACATGCGGCCGCTGAGGCAGCCACATGCTGAGGATGAAACATTTGCTGCGTCTGAGGATGAAACATTTTCTGCTCCTGAGGATGAAACAGTTAGACTCTAACTCCAAGACTCTAGTCGCAAATGTTTCATCCTCCCCTATTAGACACTCTGTGACGGAGGTCTGTAGGCCAAAACAACAGAAGTCCAGCATAGAGAGTCTAGTTCTGGGACTTCCGGTTAAGCCGGGATCTTTGCCCTCACTTCCGCCGGCAGAGGAGGGAGCAGCAGAATGCAGCGGGGGACGCATCTCTGGGGGCCCTGCCATTACCAGTAACCAAATAACAGTTAACCACAGCAACCATTATCTACTGTTCTGGGGTGTCATGGATTTCTAATCCATCATTACTGAGATAAGTAAGGGGGAGGCTGGGAGAGGCGAGGGTTTGTGGCGTGCTATGGGTGCCCTTTCCCACCATTAGAAATAGTGGCAGCCATTTTAATTCACATAAGGAACACCATCTTGCTCCATAGTGCACACTCCATTTCACCATTATTACTGTTGTGCATCCTTATTAACCCCTATTTCTGCTTATTAACCCTGCCCTTTCCTAAAAGACAGTTATATGCACCATTTTGTGGTTAGTTAGGCTAGTTAATCCCTAATTGCCTGCAGGCCTAACAAGCTATCTATAATTCTATCTTCTGTTACTGCCCCCCTGATGGAGAACCCAAAAAATAAAAAACTAAGCTTAAGTAAAGGAAGTGGTAGTAGCAGTGGCCAACCCTTTCAAGAGACACGGACTGAGATGTATGGCTTTATAGAAAAAAATGGCAGATCATTTTGCGTTCTATGTACTGAAATGGTAGTAAGCAGAACGTGGAATATAAATAGACATTTTGAAACTAATCATTCCCAGCTCTTGGAAAAAAGTGAGGGTGAAAGGAAGGAATACATTTCCAGGCAGCTACACCTTTATAAGAGCCAATCTAATTCCATCCTTAAATTTATGAAAGGCTCTACAAATTTAACATCTGCAAGTTTGAGCATTGCTCACTCTATAGCTCAGCATGGAAAAGCGCTCAGTGAGGGAGAATTTATTAAAGAAACTCTCCTAAGATGTGCACCAGTTCTATTTCACGATATGCAGAATAAAGATGCAATTATTAAGAGAATATCTGAGTTACCACTCAGTTAGAAATATCATAAAAGACCGAATAATGAGACTGAACACAAACGTACAACATCAATTAAAGAGAGACATAAGGAAATGTAAATATTTTTTGATCTCTCTTGATGAAACTACTGATGTCACATCACATGCTCAGTTGGCCATTATTGGTCGATATTCTGATGGTCTCACAATGAGAGAAGAGTTGATAAAGTTAGTATCAGTGTAACAAGTAAATCAGGAAGCAAAATATGTAAGGTTGTTATACAAACATTTCGTGACCTAAGCATTGATATCTCTAAAGTTGTGTCAGTGATGACAGATGGGGCACCAAATATGGTAGGGAAAAAAGTCAGATTTGTCAAATTGTTTACAGAAGCTATTGGACATCTGATTGTGCCTTTCCATTGTATTATCCATCAGGAGGCTTTATGTTCCAAGGCAGGATTCACCGAATTAAATGACTTAATGTCAGTTGTTACAAAAATAGTTAATTTAATAGCTGCTCGCCCCCTTCACAAGCAAGAATTTTCAGCACTTTTACTGGAGGTTGATTCCACCTACAGTGGACTGCTGATGTACAATAATGTAAGATGGCTGAGCTGAGGCAAAGTTCTTGAGCGCTTTGTGGAGTGCTTTGAAGAAATTAAGGTATTTCTTGATGATAAGGATCTGGGAAACGTTCCTCAGCTTAATGATGATAAGTGGGTTAACACCCTGATGTTTTTTACAGATCTCTCTGTTCATATTAATGAACTGAACTTAAAGTTACAAGGTTTTGGCAAAAGTATTGATGTCATGTTTGGATACATAAAAGCTTTTGAAAGTAAAGTTAAAATTTTCAAGCGAGATGTGGAAACTAAAACTTACAAGTATTTTCCTCAAGTAACAAAGTATTTTGAGAAGGCCAGTGCAGCTGTACAAAATGAAATGGAACTCTTACATATGAAGTACCAGCATGTTTTAGACTCATTACTTGACCAGTTTAGTGATAGATTTAGTCAATTTAGAAGTCTAGAACAGACCATGAAAATAATTAAGTATCCTGATGTAGTAGTCTACAGTAGTTTGGAATTAAATGGTTTCCAATGGATGCAAATTGATGATTTGGAGATGCAACTTGCAGAATTTCAAGACAGTATCTGGGCTCAGGTGTTTGTCAACTTGAGGTCAAAGCTTGAGAATCTGGAAAGGTGCCGCTTGGAGAATCAAGAGGAGTGCCACTACGAACAGGAAATTTGGAGTGCCTGGAACCGACTACCAGACACTTTTAGCACCCTGAAAAATATAGCAATGGCTTTACTCATAATTTTTCCCTCTACATACTTTTGTGAGGCCTTATTCTCAGCGTTAAATAATATCAAAACCAACAAAAGAAACAGATTGACAGATGAAGTTAGTAGCACTTGCTTAGGCCTGAAGTGTACAAAATACAAACCTTCAATTGAAGAGTTAGCCAATGAAATTCAGCAACAAAAAAAGTCACTAATAGATAGGTTAGTTAAAGAATTCCCCCTCCCCCTCACTTATCTTAGTTCACGGCACCCCACACAAGCTAAATAATATCTAGACCAACAAAAGAAACCAACTGACGGATGAACAAAGAAGTCATTAAGCTGGTAAGTTAAATATTTAGTTGTTGGTTTATTAAATACAGTTATATATAACAATTATACATTTATGTTATTTAAACTATAAATAACGTGAAATAATGTTTTTTCCTCAAAGTGACACACTACCCGAGTTATGCTCAGTTTTTTGGCAAAGTTTGACACACCCAGCTCAAAAGGTTGCCCATCACTGCTCTAAGCTGTGTCAAAAAGACCCTTCTTTTTTAATGCTGCATTCCATGGTATAAATGTACCACAGCTTTTTAAAAAATATTTTTTATTGTTTAAACTATTACATGTATTAGTACATATATCTCCTTTTTTCCCCCCATTGACCTTCTCCCAGGCTCCCCTAAACCCTCTCGCTTGCCCTCATCCCCGCCCCCCCAGTGTCTTGTGTCCATTGGTGTGCTTATATGCATGCATACAAGTCCTTTGATTGATCTATTTCCCCCCCCCCCAACCTCCCCAGCCTTTCCACTGTAATTTGACAGTCTGTTCGGTGCTTTACTGCCTCTGTATCTATCTTTTTATTCATCAGGTTATAATGTTCTTTATTTTCCATAAATGAGTGAGATCATGTGGTATTTTTCTTTTATTGCCTGGCTTATTTCACTTAACATAATGCTATGGTACATCTACACAATGGAATACTAACTACACTGCTATAAAAAAGAAGGAACTTTTACCATTTGCAACAACATGGATGGATCTGTACCACAGCTTTTTTACTCACTCATCTACTGATGGGCACTTGGGCTGTTTACACAGTGTAGCTATTGTAAATTGCATATATTCTTTCTGATTGGTGTTTCTGGTTTCTTAGGATATATTCCTAGAAGTGGGATCACTGGGTCAAATGGCAGTTCCATTTTTAATTTTTTGAGGAAAATCCATACTATTTTCCATAATGGCTGTACCAGTCTGCATTCCCACCAGCAGTGTACTAGGATTCCTTATCTCCACATTGTTGCCAACACTTGTTATTTGTTGATTTGTTGCTGGTAGCCATTCTGGCAGGTGTAAGGTGATACCTCATTGTCATTTTAATTTGCATCTTTCTGACTTTGAGCATTTTTTCATGTCTCTTGGCCATCTGTATGGTACCTTCAGAAAAGTGTCTATTTAGGTCCTTTGCTCATTTAAAAAAAATCTAATTCTTTGTCTTCCTTTTGTTAAGTTGTGAGTTCCTTATGTATTTTGGATATTAACCCTTTATCAGATGTATCATTGGCAAATATATTCTCCCATGCAGTGGGCTCCCTTTTCATTTTGTTGATGATTTCTTTTGCTGTGTGTGCAGAAGCTTTTTATTTTGATGTTGTCCCATTTGTTTATTTTCTTCTTAGTTTCCCTTTCCCTAGGAGATGTATCCACAACCATATTGCCTGAGAGATGTCTGCGATTTTGCTGCCTATGGCTTCTTCTAGGATTTTTATGGTTTCATGACTTTCATTTAAATCTTTTATCCATTTTGAGTTTATTCTTGCATATGGTGTAAGCTGGTGGTCTAGTTTCATTTTTTGCATGTACCTATTTAATTTTCCCATCATGATTTATTGAAGAGACTGTCTTAACTCCATTGTATTCTCTTGCCTCTTTTGTCAAATATTAATTGAGTGTAATGATTTGAGTCAATTTCTGTGGTTTCCAGTCTGTTCCATTGATCTATATGCCTGTCTTGTGCCAGTACCAGGCTGTTTTGATTATGGTGGCTTTGTAGTATAACTTGAAATCTGGTATTGTGATTCCTCCAACTTTATTCTTCTTTCTCAAGATTGCTGCAGCTATTTGAGGTCTTTTGTGGTAATAACCTGAACAGTGAGCCGAGGTTTTCTTCCCTGGGGTTATGTCTCATGATGTCAAAGAATGAGCTCCACAAACCAGAAGATTTAAACGAAAGTGTGGAAAATTTATTACAAGCAGATTGAGACTTCCTGCACTGGGAGGGGGAACCCAATAATGGGCTGCCTGTTAAAGCCTTGTAGTCTAGGGGTATATATTTGCTACAAGTCTGTTCTATATCTACCTGTGTCATCACCTCATTGATTCCTTTAATTGTTCTTGTCTAGCTACCGGCATGAACTTTCCCTGTTTCTATGGGTCAGTTCATCTTAGTGTTGCAGATCCTCCCTACTTTCATATGCCTGCCACTTTGAGCCCCAAAACATTTTAGTATGCCTGCTTGGTTGGAGTGCGTAATTAGGCTTGCTCAAACTGCCATGTCTGCTCCTGCCTATGTTCCACCTGCCTTTGTTTTCCACTAGACTCCTGCCTGTATGCTTGCATGTCAAGCTAACCCTCTCGTTGGTACAAAAAGTAATAATTTTTATATTAATTACTTGTTGAAATGATAATATAGTCCATTCTCATTGTTTGTGGTAGTTATGTTGTACAAAGTTACTCTAAACACTGAATTAGTTAACTGAGAAAATACAGGGTTGGATTCCTGAACAGAGCATTTATTCACATTTTTATCAATGCATAATCTTGTTTTATGTGAGTTTCTATTTAAAGACACCTAACTTAATATGCATTATCCCATTAACATTGAACTCATCGTCAACAGCACTGAACCTCATGCCTCAGTGAGTTTATCTAACACACTTATTTTCTCCACAAGGCACATCCCAACCTTCTTACCCTTAGGAATAGTAAGCAACATTTAAGCACTATGTTTGGGGGTCTTTTTAAACAGCAAAATTGCCAATAAAAAGCACAAAAGTGCAAAAAATGTGGCACTAAAAAGACCATCAAAAGAATACTTGTTTACATATGGTATGAAATGAAACAGGAAAGCAGAGTGTGGCTCTGTTCGACCTCAGCTGGGATGTGTGTCAGATGTCTCAACTTTTTTGCCCCCCTGTACATGTCCACAAATAACCACAAAAGTGCTCCAGTATTGATTTTGGAGTTACAAATAAGTTTTAGTGAGTAGGCAAATTTGCAAATGCAGAATCAGTACATAATGAGTGTTCACTGTATCTTGGATATATTGGATTAAATAAAAGATATTATTAAAATTAATTTCCCCCATTTCTCTTTATTTTTTTAGTATGGCTTCTAGGAAACTTGAGGTTACATATGTGGGTCACATTACATTCTATTGGACAACACTTGACTCAATTATCTCCTAAGAAAAGGCATCAGAAATTAGTGAGGGAGTCATAAGAGGAAATTATGAGGGCCACACAGCCTTTGGTCCTGGGTACATGGACCCCTGCAACACCTTTGTAGCACCCTCCTTGAAATTTTCTAAGGCCCCTCTGGTGCCTGAATACAGCCAGGGTTCTATTGCTGTTTGGGTAGTGTCCCTGAGCCCTGATCAGGATCCCATGGGCCCCAGTCACTGGTTTTCTCTTTTGGGGTGCTTTCAAAGCCTCAACCTCATTCTCCACATGTGGGATTGACCAGATGACCTAGGAGCTCTGGGCCCAGCACCCATGGAGTTGTCCTGGGGTACTGCAGGAGAGCAGCAGCTCTCAGGTGAATCCCTACCACTATCTCACTGTCTGGCACAGTATTTCTTTCATGGATCACGTGGGATTGGGCCACTAGGATGGTGCTGACATACTGATTTGAGGTGATTCTCACTCATATCTGACTCAGGACCAACAATTATCACATGCACTGATTGGAAAATAAAACAAGCACATTAAAAAAGCACCCCTTCTCTATCCATTGTTCTAAGACTTCATTAATAAATCACTGCACCACATATGAGCCTGTGAATTTGATAACACATTTAAAAATAATATTGTTTATATAGATAATATTCTCAAAAATATTAGTTGCCCATTAGGGCAGCCTTGGGTGGGGTGTGGAATGACCAGATACACACAAAAGGGTTGCAGTGAGGTGAAGTTTGGAGACCCAAAGCTGAGGGTTCTGGTAGAATTTACAGAGCTTCAGAGAAAAAGTTAGAGAAGAAAGTCAGGGGAAAAGTATTTTTCTTATCCTACAAACTGTCTATCTTCTAAACTTTAAACCAATCAGGAACAATTAATAACTGAGTTTGAGTCTGGCTCCTACACTTGGCCAAGCTTTCCCAGCTAGGCCACCAAATCTTCCAGGCACCTCTGGCTATGAGAAGGGGCTGGGTCTGGACATCTGTGTTCCTCATGCACCTCTCAGATATGTTCCTAGTGGTTCAAGAATCATTAAATACCTAAGGCTCATTTTATGAGAAGGAATTCTGCAGCTAAAAGAAAATTTACAGGCCATGTCCCTAGGTCCTATAAGTGAAAGCTGAGGAATCATGGCAGGAAGAATTCCCAGAAGCATTGGGCTGGAGGTGGTGACAGAGTTGAGCTGAGGACAGCAGCATACCTCTTCTCCTGAGGCAAGATGACCTTGATTGTATATGAGTAAGTACTTTAGATCTAAAATGTTCCTGAAAATATGGTTGCTTTTTCATGTGCCTCAGGCATAAAACAGCTCTGGCCACCAACACAGGCATCAAGCTAGGATGAACCAAGGACTATACATATGCTTTGCCCCTGATTTATATAAGAGCAACACTACCAATCAGGTGTCTCCTTACCCACTGCCAGGGGGACTGAAAATGTGTCTTCATTATAGCCATTAGATACTCTAGAAGAGATTAAAGTTTCAAACAAGATTCTCTCTCACTGACATTTAATCCTTAATTCCCCCTCAGTGTTGCTAGAGACATATCCTACATATGTGAGATTACCACATACAGAAGATGCTATTCATCTAGGGCTTGCTGAACAGAAAACAAAATTAAAGAAAGAGATTATCTGTTTTCTTGTATGGCTACTTTAAAACATAGGTCGATACTCTTTTCCAATCCTTCCTAAGTTTTTCCCTCCTTTGGGATCTAAGTTTCTAAAAATTTTAGATATACAGAGTAATAGTAGTCATCATGACTTTTATTCTTGCTTGTATATCTGCAGAAAACTACTCATTAAAAATGGTTTGTGGAAGATTCCAAGATGGCGGCTAGGAGGATGACAGTGAGAAAGAGAGTGTGAGGGAGTGAAAAAGAGTGTGTGGACATGTGGTGTGTGTGTGTGTGTGTGTGTGTGTGTGTGTGTGTATCTGAGGGAGGGACAGCTAGATCTCACAGGACCTTCGGGGGCTGGCGGACCAAGCTCGCATAGCTGGGTAGCCTCTGCTCCGGCTGTAATCTCTTGGCTCTGCTGCAGAGGATGTGCCATCTTGAAGGGGAGAGCTGCTGTGACTGGGAGCCCAGCCTCACCTCCACCCGGGAACCTACAGCCACACCAGCCAGGGAACTACTGCCTCAGCTGTGAACCCAAGAACACCCAGACTCTAGCCTCTCTGGCAGAGGGCTACTGTGAGTTCTGGAAGGCACTCTCCTCCCACCAGCCAGATGCTTTAGCCCCGGGCATCGTGACCATGCACTCCATGCACTCCATGCACTCAATCAAGGACCTTGCAGGGAGCCAGCAGGCGCTACCTGCGACAGTGCAAGAAGCCAGCAGCTGTCACCTGCAACTTCATGGGGAACCAGCAGCCACTGTCCATGACAGTGCGCAAAAGGGGAGCCAGCAGCCACCACCCACAACAGTGCACGTGAGGGGAGCCAGCATCCACCACATGCAACCTCGTGACCCGCCACCAGGCCCTCCACTGCAGCCACAGACCCCATGTCATTCTACACCTAGATCCTTCCATGACAGCAAAATGGGGAGACAGAAGAATAACCCCCAAAGAAAAGAAAAGGAGGAATCACCAGAAAAGGAAGTAAATGAAATGTCAGAAAAAGAATTCAGAATAAGGGTCATACAGTTCATAAATCAGTTGGGTGAGCAAATCAATAATCTATGTAAGAATCAAGAAGAAATAAAGAGTGCTATAGCTACAATAAAAAACACTATGGAATCTTTACAGTAGACTAGGAGAAGCATAGGACCGAATTGCGAATTAGAAGACAGGGAAGCAAAACACACCTAATCTGAACTGCAATTGGAGAAAAAAAAAGGAGGAGAGTCTGAGGGAGCTTTGGGACAACATGAAATGAAGCAATGTACATATAACATGGGTGGCAGAAGAACAAAAAGAAGACCAAGGGCTAGAAAACCTATTTGAAGAAATAATGTCAGAAAATTTCCCTGATTTGGGGAAGAAAGACTTACACAAGCACAGTGAGTCCCAAACAAGATAAACCCAAAAAGACCCACACCAAGACACATCCTAATTACAATGACAAAGAGAGAAACTTAAAGGCTGCAAGAGAGAGAGAAAGAAAGTTACCTACAAGTGATCTCCCATTAGATTATCAAATGATTTCTCAACAGAAACACATCAGTCCAGAAAGAAATGGAAGGAAGTATACAAAGTGATGCAAAGCAGGGGACTGAATCCAAGAATACTCTGTCCAGGAAGGCTATAATACAAAACTGAAGGGGAAATTAGGAGTTTCACAGACAAAGAAAGGCTAAGGGAGTTTATCACTAACAAGTGAGCAATGCAAGAAATGCTAAAGGGACTGTTGTAAAAAGAAGACAAAAATGGGGGAGGGGGTAGGGAGAAGAAACAAAGGCAAAATAAAAATAAATGGCTACAAACAAGTACCTATCAATAATAACTTTAAATGTAAATGGATTAACTGCTCCAATCAAAAGACAACAAGTGGCTGAATGAATAAGAAAACATGACCCATATATTTGCTGTCTATAAGAGACCCACCTCAGCAAAAGAGACTCACACAGACTGAAAGAGAAGGGATGGAAAAATATCATTCAGGCAAATGTAAATGAAAGAAAAAAAAAGAGCTGGGGGAGCAATACTTATATCTGACAAAATAGACCTCAAAGTGAAGGCCATAACAAGAGATAAGGAAGGCCACTTCATAATACTAAAGGGATCGATACAACAAGAGGATATAACCTTGGTAAACATATATGCACCCAATGCAGGAACACCCAAATACATAAAAAATCTTCTGAAAGATATCAAAGGAGAGATCGACAGTAATATGATCATAGTAGGGGACTTTAATACTCACTGATATCACTGGATAAATCCTCTAGACAAAAAATCAGCAAAGAAACAGCAATCCTAAATGCCTCAATAGATCAGATGGACTTAATTGACATCTTCAGAACATTTCACCCCAAAGTTACAGAATACACATTCTTCTCAAGTGCACATGGGACATTTTCAAAGATAGATCACATTTTGGGTCACAGGCAAAGTCTCCCCAAATTGAAGAAGATTGAAATCATATCAAGCATCTTCTCAGACAACAATGGCATAATATTAGAAATCAACTACAATAAAAACAATTAAAAATTCAAACACTTGGAGGCTGAATAGCATAATATTAAAACAATGATTGGGTTACCAAAGGGATCAAAGAAGAAATTAAAAACACCCTGGAAATGAATGACAATGAAAATACAATAATCCAAGATCATGGGACACAATGAAAGCAGTCCTGAGAGGGAAGTTTATAGCTCTACAAGCCTACCTAAAAAAATAAAATAAAAAAATAAAAAATGGTAGTAAATCATCTAACTCTACAACTTGAAGAATTAGAAAGAGAGCAACAAGAAAAGCCCAGAATGAGCAGAAGAAAGGAGATAATAAAGATCAGAGCAGAAATAAATGACATAGAGACCAAAAAACAATACAAAAGGTCAATGAAACCAAGAGCTGGTTCTTTGAAAGAATAAACAAGATTGATGAACCTCTAGCCAAGCTCACCAAGAAGCAAAGAGAGAGGAGCCAAATAAACAAAATCAGAAATGAAAAATGTGAAATAACAACAGACCCTACAGAAATACAAAGGATTGTAAAAAAAAATTACTATAAACAACTATATTCCAACAAACTAAACAACCTAGAGGAAATGGATATATTTCTAGAAAAATATGACCTTCCAAAACTCAATCAATAAGAATCAACAATCTCCCATCCAAGTACTAACCAGGCCCGACCCTGCTTAGCTTCTGAGATCAGACGAGATCGGGCGCATTCAGGGTGGTATGGCCATAGACAGAATCAACAATCTCAATAGGACAATAACTAAGGAGGAAATTCAAGCAGTCCTGAACAAACTTCCAGCAAAGAAAAGCCCGGGGTCAGATGGCTTCACAGGAGAGTTTTACCACACATTCAAAGAACTAAAACCTATCCTTCTCAGACTATTTTAAAAAATTGAAGAGGAAGGCACATTTCCCAGCTCTTTCTATGAAACCAGCGTTACCCTAATCTGAAAACCAGATAAAGACACCACAAAGAATGAGAATTACAGGCCAATATCCCTGATGAACATAGATGCTAAAATCCTCAACAAAATTCTAGCAAATCAGATCCAGCATTACATTAGAAAGATCATACACCATGACCAAGTGGGATTTATTCCAGGGATGCAAGGCTGGTACAGTATCTGCAAATCAATAAACATGATTTATCACATAAACAAATTGAGAGCAAAAATCACATAATCATATCAATTGATGCAGAAAAGGCATTTGACAAAATCCAACACCCTTTTCTTATAAAAACTCTCAGCAAAATGGGAATAGAGGGATCATACCACAACATAATAAAGCCTTATATGACAAACCTACAGCAAACATCATACTCAATGGCAAAAACTAAAACCATTTCTCCTAAGAACAGGAATGAGACAGGGATGCCCACTTTTCACCACTCTTGTTTTACATAATAATGGAAGTGCTAGCCATAGCAATCAGACAACAAGAAGAAATAAAAGGCATCGAAATTGGAACAGAAAAAGCAAAATTGTCTTTATTCGCAGATGACATGATATTATACATAGAAAACCCTAAAGACTCCATCAAAATACTACTAGACTTAATAAAAGAATTCAGCAATGTAGCAGAATACAAAATTAACACCCAGGAATCTATGGATTTTTTATATACCAATAATGAACTGACAGAAAGTGAAACTAAAAAAATAATCCCATTTATCATTGCAACACAAAAATTAAGGTACTTAGGAATAAATTTAACCAAGGAGGTAAAGGAATTGTACTCAGAAAATTATAGGCAGCTGAAAAAAACAGATAGAAGAAGACATAAACAAATGGAGGAATATACTGTGTTCATGGATTGGTAGAATCAACATCATTAAAATGTCCATACTACCCAGAGCAATCTATTAATTCAATGAAATCCCCATTAAAATACCAATGGCATACATCAAAGATCTAGACTCTCCGAAAATTCAACTGGAATAAAAAAAAGACTCTGTAGAGCTGCAGCAATATTGAGAAAGAAGAACCAAGTTGAAGGGATCACAATATCAGATGTCAAGTTCTACAACAAAGCCTCTGTTCTCAAAACTGCCTGGTGCTGGCACAAGAACTGACATATAGACAAATGGAACAGAACAGAGAACCCAGAGATCGACTGAAGCCATTACGCTCAATATTTGACAAAGGTGGCAAGAGCATACAATGGAGTCAAGACAGTCTCTTCAATAAATGGTGTTGGGAAAATTGGACAGATACTTGCAAAAAAATGAACAAATGGAACAGAACAGAGAACCCAGAGATCGACTGAAGCCATTACGCTCAATATTTGACAAAGGTGGCAAGAGCATACAATGGAGTCAAGACAGTCTCTTCAATAAATGGTGTTGGGAAAATTGGACAGATACTTGCAAAAAAATGAAACTAGCCGAAACCGGTTTGGCTCAGTGGATAGAGCGTCGGCCTGTGGACTGAAAGGTCCCAGGTTCGATTCTGGTCAAGGGCATGTACATTGGTTGTGGGCACATACCCCGGTGGGGAGTGTGCAGGAGGCAGCTGGTCGATGTTTCTCTCTCATCGATGTTTCTAGCTCTCTATCCCTCTCCCTTCCTCTCTGTAAAAAATCAATAAAATATATTAAAAAAAATGAAACTAGACCACCAACTTACACCATACACAAAGATAAACTCAAAATGGATAAAGGACTTAAAGATAAGGCAGGAAATTATAAAAATCTTAGAGGAAGCCATAGGCAGCCAAATAGCAGATATTTGTTGTAGCAATATCTTTACCCATACAGCTCTAGGGCAATGGAAACTAAGGATAAAATATACAAATGGGACTACATCAAAAGAACAAGCTTCTGCACAGCAAGAGAAACCATCAACAAAACAACAAGAAAGCCCACTGCATGGGAGAACATATTTGCCAATGTTATCTCTGATAAGGTTTTAATCCCCAAAATTTATAGGGAACTCATACAACTTAACAAAGGGAAGATAAACCATCCAATCAACAAATGGGCAAAGGACCTAAATAGAAACTTTTTGAAAGAGGACAAACAGAAGGCTGAGAGACATATGGAAACATGCTCAAAGTCAGTAATCATCTGAGAGATGGAAATCAAAAAGACAATGAGGTACCACCTCACACCTGACAGAATGGCTATTATCAACAAATCAACAAACAACAAGTGCTGGTGAGGATGCAGAGAAAAAGTAACCCCTTTGCACTGCTGGTGGGAATGCTGGTGGTGCAGCCATTGTGGAAAACAGTATGGCGTTTCCTCAAAAAATTAAAAATGGAACTTCTATTTGACACAGTTACCCCATTTCTAGGACTATATCTCAAGAAAGCAGAAACACCAATCTAAAGGATATATTCACCCCTATGTTCATAGCAGCACAATTTACAATAGCTAAGATTTGGAAACAACCTAAGTGTCCATCAGCAGATGAGTGGATTAGAAAAAGATGGTACATCTACACAATGGAATACTACGCTGCTGTAAAAAAGAAGGAACTCTTACCATTTGCAACAGAATGGATGGAATTGGGGACCATTATGCTAAGCAAAATAAGCCAGTCAGAGAAAGATAAATATCATGATCTCACTCATTTGTGAAATATAATGAACAACATAAACTGATGAAAAAAAACAGAACCAGAG
Organism: Eptesicus fuscus; assembly: GCF_027574615.1. Lineage (NCBI taxonomy): Eukaryota > Metazoa > Chordata > Mammalia > Chiroptera > Vespertilionidae > Eptesicus > Eptesicus fuscus. The sequence goes on along the minus strand of NC_072480.1, from coordinate 6,924,201 downwards.
TCATTGAAGCTTCAAATAGACTGTCCAACCTATGAGGGAAGGCAGGGGGCAAGGAGTAAGAGATCAACCAAAGGACTTCTATGCATGCATATGAGCATAACCAATGGACACAGACCAGGGGCGGTGGGGGGCGGGGGTTGAAGGAATGTGCTGGGAATTGGGAACAGCCGGGGAGTGGTCAATGGGGGAAAAAGGAGACTTATGTAATACATTAAACAATAAAGAACTTAAATTAAAAAAAAATAGTTTGTAACCCTGGCCAGTGTTCTCAGTGGTTAGAGCATCAGCCTGCACACTGAAGGCTCTCAAATTTGATTCCCTGCCTGTTCGGGATAGCGTGGGAGTTAACCAATCAATGTGTCTCTCAGAACATCAATGTTTCTCTCCGTCTACCAGTACCCCTCTATGGGAAAAAATATCCTTGGGTGAGGATTAACAACAACAATAAAAATTTATCATTTCTTTATATTTTTATTTTTATAAGGGGTTTTTTATAACAATAGCCCAAATACTGAATTTAACAAGTGGCAGCCTTATAAAAAAGAATTCACTTCTCATGAGATTTAAATAAATATCCCTGCTGTCTTATTAGATGCTATTGTGTTCTTTTCTGTACTACAGGAAATTTTTTTCTCTACTATACATAATTTTATACACACCCATCTTTACAATCTGTAATTCTATACTTTTTAAAGCAAATTTACCATGTTCTTGCTGAATTATTATTTAATGAACACATCACGACCTTGATTTCCTGGTGCTTATTTTCCAGGGAAACACACAAAGAAACCCTGACCCACACTTTCCTTATTTGAACATATACAGATCATCTTTAATTTAAAAGTAACTTCAAAGTTTTTCATGAACTCTATTATTACTTTAAAAACCAATTTACCGTCCTAGCGGTTTAGCTCACTGGATAGAGCATCGGCCTGCAGACCGAAAGGTCCCAGGTTGGATTCTGGTCAAGGGCACATGCCTCAGTTGCAGGCTCCTCCCCGCCTGGGCCCTGGTTGGGGCGTGTGCAGAAGGCAACCAATATATGTGTTTCTCTCACATCGATGTCTCTCTCTGTATTTCCCTCTCCCATTCTTTCTAAAAATCAATGGAAAAATAGCCTCAGGTGAGGATTACCAAACAAACAAACAAACAAACAAAAAACAACAATTTATATTCTTATGCTTCTGCTGCTTCAGGCAGTCCCTGCTTAGCACACAATAATTTTTCCAAAGCAATTCTCTATTTTCTCTTTGTAATGAGGTCTGATACCTTATTAAGTTTCTAGCCAACTTTCTCTCTTTGGCAGATGTCTCATTAGGCTGCTCCTGACTACTCCTATAGCTGTTCCTATGAGGTTTCAGTTAATTCCAAAGCTATCGGTACACATGGATTCCTTATAATTTTTTCCCCTATAACAAACTTTCTTGTCTTTGTGAATCTTGAGTCTCACCAAGAAATTTGCCAAACAGCAGTCAGTTCTACTGTGTGCTCTTCACTCAAAATGAAGTAAAATAATGGTGAAATGAGGTCAACCCTGCAATGCTAACACCACCAAATTTACCCCATGGCTTTCTCATTCTGTTCTATGACTTCTGCTGGGGCTGTTCACAAGAGCAGCTCCCTGGCTATCTTGCAAATTTGACACATGTTTTTAATCAACATTTATTTTTCTGGTTACAAAACTAATAATCTAGAAAATTTTGAAAATATTAAAAAACACAGAAAAGCTAAAATTACTTGTAATCTCACCCTGGCTCTGTTGACTGGAGTATTGTCCTGTATACCAGATTCCCAGTCAGGGCACATACCTAAATTGTGGGTTCCATCCCCAGTTGGAGCACATATAGGAGGCAACTGATCAATGTTTCTCTCTCACATTGATGATTGATGTTTTTCTCTCTCTCTCTCCATCTCAAACCAATAAAAACATGTCCTCAGGTGAATATTAAAAAAAATTACTTGTAATCTCCCCATATAGAGGGAACTATCATTCATATTTTGGTACATTTCTTTCTAGTCTTTTGTTGAAACACACATATAAATACACCCATATATCTAACAGTGTGTCCTAGTGGAACCTAAACTGAGTCCTGAGATTTTGACTGTGTGGAAATTGATTGGGCTGCTGACCCCTCAGGGCATGACTATCCTACCTTATAATAGAGAAACATGCAAATTGACCGCACCTCTGCTATGCCCATGATTGGGCCTGCGAGAGGCTGGGGGGCGGGACTCCGGGAGCCCTATCCAGCCGTTGAGAAGACCAAGATGGCGGCGCCCAATCCTCTTAGTTCCGGGGGTCCCTGGGGCGATCGCCAACCGGGGGGGCGTGGCCGGGCCGAGCCAGCTGCTCCCCAGGGGTCCCGGGGGCGATCGCCACCCTGGGGGGGCGTGGCCGGGCCGAGCCAGCTGCTCCCCAGAGGTCCCAGGGGAGATCGCCACCCTGGGGGGGCATGGCGGGACTCGCCTAGCCGCTCCCAGGGTCCCTGGGAACATTGCAGACATGTGGTTGCTGAGACCCAGACCAGGCCTTTGGCCACAGATTCATAGCTTTGCAGAGACCTAGGGCAGGGATCTGCCTCATCTGCAGAGAGACAGAGGTTCTGCAGTGCCCCCAAGATGTGGGTGGGCCCAGCCAGGGATCAAGGGGCATGGAAGGACTCCTGGCAGAGGGGCAAGGACCCTCACCCTTGAGGCCAGGGTTGAGGGGTGGAGCCACCTCAGTGGAGGGGTGCTGCACTGCAGGGTACTGGACTGACTGATGTGATTCAGAGAAGCTCCCAGTGCTAATGGGCCTTGCTCAGGCGGCCTTCACACTTCAGAGGCAGTGACTCCTGCTCCTGCCTTGACCCAAAAGCAAGCTCGCTACACCCTGCCCCATAGCAGAGCATGCCTAGGCAGTGAGTGGGAAGCCTTCCACCTGCTTCGGAGAAGGGGGGGCAGTAAAGAATGGGGGGAGAGGAAAGAATGTGGAGCATCCACAATGAAGAGGTGCTTGAGAAAGAGGCTCGAAAGCCTGACTGGAAGGTTTGTTCTGTTTGCTGGGCCGCTGCCCCTTAGGAAGCGCAAAGAGCATGGCTCTGAGGGCTTCCTGTGTGCTGAGTCAAGTTCCACAGCCAACTGGAATTGGCCTCAGTTTCCTGGTCTGTAAAATGGATGAAGCGTGTCCCAGTGCCTTCACTGAGCTTTGATGGCCAATTGAGATACTATATAAAGAAAATGAGGGAAGAAGTGAGAAAGAAAAGGAAGGACGAGCAACACAAAAGAAAGACTGAAAGGAACCTGTAAACCCATTGTCACTTAAATAGGGAATATAGTCAATAGTGTTGTAATGATGGTATGATGCCAGGTGGGTACTAGAAATATCAGGGGAACACTTTGTAAAGTATATGATTGTCTAACCACTATTCTGTAACTAATATAAAACCTGAAACCAATACAAAATAATGTTGAATGTAAAGAAATGAAAATTGGAGTGAAATTTTTATAAATTTCAAAGTTTAAATAAAAGCTGTAAAGGAAGGAAGGGGAGAATAAAAAGTGTTTTTCATTTTGCCACTTCATTAAAAAGACAGTTGTCTTTATATGGTGCTTTTATACTTTTCTAAGTCATTATCTCATTTTAATTTCCGGGCAACTTAAAGACAAGATAAGTATTCCCTCCACTATTCAAAGAAAGGAAATCTTGGTGTCTGGTCCTAATGATTCAATCGTCAAGCCCTTATTGTAAAGCAGGGTTAGTAAAATTTTCTGTGCAGGGTCATATCTATACTAATAAAAGCCTTAGGGGTGATCAGGCCAGCAGGGGAGGGTATTTGGGGGCAATCAGGCCCTCAGAGGAGCAGTTAGGGGTCAATCAGGCCAGCAAGGAAGCAGTTATGGGGCAATCAGGCAGGTAGGTGAGCAGTTAACTGCCCTCCCCTGTTGGCCAGATTGGCCCTCACTGTCCTCTTCTGCAGGCCTGGTCCCCCCCAACTGCTCTCTCCTGCAGGCCTGGGTCCCCCACCCCCAACTGTCCTCTCCTGTAGGCCTGGTTGCCCCCAACTGTCCTCCCATGCAGGCCTGATTGCCCCCAACTGACCTCCTCTGCCAGCCGGTCACCCCTAACTTCCCTCCTCTGCAAGCCTGATCGTCCCCAACTGCCCACCCTGCTGGCCATCTTGTGGCAGCCATCTTGTGTCCACATGGGGATGGCCATCTTGTGTGTTGGAATGATGGTCAATTTGCATATTACCTCTTTTTTATATAGGATTTCTGCATGGTTGGTTCCTGTGATTAGGCTTGCTCAAACTGCCATGTCTGCCTCTGCTTATGTTCTACCTGCCTTTGTTTTCCACTGGACCCCTCCTGCCCTATCTGCCTGCATTTCAAGTTAACCCTCTCAATTTCAAGGGTTTTGCCTTCAAATATTTTTTTTCTTTTTTCAAAAAGGAGAGAGTTACATTAAATGCTGCTCAAAAGTAGTGTATATGTATCTTATCATAGGTAATATCTTAATCAATAAAGAAAAATTTTTTAAAGTAGTGTATAAATGCACATTTTCCTGTACTTTAACACTAAATGTTAATTTTTCCCTTTTTAGATGAAAATTCTAGATCTCTTTAAAATTATTATTATTATTATTATTATTATTATTATTATTATTGTTCTCTGTCTGGTAGTTCTTGTTTGCTTGTTTATTGAACTTTTTTTTTTTTTTTCCTTTGTGACATCCTTTTCATATCCTTGGATGATTTTCACACTGAGTGTATTATCTTTATTTCTTCATGGTAGGAAAAGCTTTCTTCACAAGATGATGAAAATATTCTCCTACAGTTTTTTTCTAGTATTTTTGTACATTTTCTGTTAGCTACCTAATCCATTGGGAATATTTTGTTAGTATGGTGTGCACTTATAATCTAACACTTTTTTTTCCAAATGAATGATCATTTTCCCCCAGTCTTTAAAAACATACTTTTCCACATTTTAGCTTATGTTAAATTACTCTATCTATCCAGAGCTGTTTTGTGTATGCTAGTATGTTTTACTGCTTTTTCACTATTCCTATTGCAATAATATATTGCTTTGATTATATTAGTGTAAATGTTTCCCTTATTCTTCCTTTCACAATTTTTGTGCAATTTACATCTATCACAAATGATGTTGAATATTTTTAATGTTTATATTATATCTGATTTTCTCTCATGTTAAGTCTTTGTGTTCGCATGCTTTGCCAATGTAAGCACATTAACTTTGAGATTGGTGCTTGAAATTTCCCAGTGGAAATGCTAGCAGGCACTGAAGGTATGAAGTGAAAGGTTACGTATGAGATCATGATGAAGAGATTCAAATTTAGAAATCATTCTCAAAGTTGGAAATCAAGAGTTAGTTGAACATTCAGAAGGACATATAGAGGGCCAAAGACTAGGAGATAGAGACAGTAAGCAAGAGGAGCTAAGTCAGAATCACAGAATTCTGTGACAAAATGTCAGCTTTTGATGAAAAACAAAACAAAACAAAACAAAACAAACAAACAAAAACCCCACCAGGCTCTCTATTTAGAGAGAGATGACCAAAATAGTGCAGGTATAAAATCAATATTGTGGGGCTAAAGATTTATAGGCAACTCTGCCATCACTTGGTCAAGGTCTCAGACCCTACAATCAAATTTTATTAGTCACACTTGAAGAGGGATGCATTTTGTATGATTTTTCTATGTGGGTCATATATTCCAACTAGTTAATTAACTTTCTGCTTCAAATAATGACCCCTGATGATTCAGGAGACCAATTTCAAGTTTGTGGCTAGGAGCAGAGAAGCAAACTGTGAGAGTAGGTCAGATGGATGCTGATTAGGATATGCAAGCTCTGAAATGTTGACCTTGGTTCTAATCAACAAAAGAGACTGACCATATTAAAAAAAACTGCAAACTTGTGTTTTTTTTTTTATATTATATGAAAGTGCCCAATTGCTTGGGTGTCCTCCAGTGCACCGAAAGGTTGGTGGTTCTATTCCTGGTTAAGACACATGCCTGGGTTACAGGTTCTATCCCCAGTAGGCAGACAATTGATGTTTTACTCTCACATTGATATTTCTCTCTCTCCCTCTCCATTCCTCTTTCTCTAAAATTCAATACAAATCTTTTAAAAATTCTCCCCATGCCTGGCTGATGTGGCTCAGTGGTTGAGTGTCGACCTATGCACTAGGAGGTCAGGGTTCGATTCCCAGTGTGGGGCGTGCAGGAGGCAGCTGATCAATGATTCTCTCTCATCATTGATGTTTCTATCTCTCTCTCCCTCTCCCTTCCTCTCTGAAATCAATAAAAATATTTTAAAATAATTCTTCCCAATTCCTTAATAGCATTTAAATATTCAGTCATTATTTACTTAAACAATATATAACTGTTTTGTTATCTCAGTGAGAAATAGGTCACAAAATTATGTACCATATTTTCCAGCGTATAAGATGACTGGGCGTGTAAGACGACCCCCAACTTTTCCAGTTAAAATATAGAGTTTGGGATATACCCGCCCTATAAGATGACACCCGGCATATAAGACGACCCCCGACTTTTGAGAAGATTTTCCTGGGTTAAAAAGTCGTCTTATACACCAGAAAATACGGTATTTTAAATACAGACAAGTAGGCAACCTGAAATACCACATCAAATATTTCCAATAAATATGGGTATTTTAGATAGTTACTTTAAAACTTCATGCTGTGTAGCTTCAATCTTGCTATTCAGTGATGTTTCAATCATCTTTTGTTGACATTCAGCAAATTCACTATAGTGATTCTTTTACTTTTTCTTATTCACCCAGCTCCTTCACACTCATCCTTGACTTAATCTTCTATGCTACTAGAATGTATAAATTGTCAGTTTTAAGTTTCATGTCATTTCCGTAACCCCTGTCAGCCTCTCACCTCAAAATATATTTGTCTGCACCTCCATCTTTGCCTTTGAATTTCTCTGTAGTGCCACCCACTTCTCTTTCTCCACTCAAGAAGATATAATCCATTCTCACTTTGGACCAAAACTTATTAACATGTACTTTCTTTAATTTGCATGAAAGTTAAGAAGTCAAATAATGTTGAAAAGTTTTATTTAAAAATCTTCAATCCCATGATTTCTTTCCTTTCAACCATTTTAGCTGTTTTTGCTTGGTATTTCACCTCAACATTTTAAAATAATATGCATGTAACTCTTTCTCTTGAATCATTTATATAATTGCCTAATATAGTTATAATAATTCTCTTACATTCATATTAAGTATAAATATGTAAAGTTCATTCACAGCTGAGCCATGTAGTACACTATGAGAACATTTCTTTAATCATAGAATTTTATTTTGCTTGGAGAAGTGATTACCTCCTTTTTTTTTTCTTTCTGGTTTTGATTCTTGATATATCCCTCCAGACTGTGTTTTTGCTTTTTCCTTTTAGCATGCTTTGTAATTTTTGTTAAAAGCTGGACATAATGTATCAGGTCAAAGGAACTAAGGTAGACAGGCCTTTATTGTGAGATTCTATGTTTATCTGGCTGTGTTTATTGTTCCTTGTATCTGTGCTATCAGAGGCTAAAATTTCCTCTACTGTTCTTGTTTTTTGTCTGTCCCATTGTCTTTGGATTTCCCTAGAGACTTCTTCTTAAATAGGGTCTGAGGCTTATAGTTCTTTTAGATATAATCCCATTATGTAGGAGTGGTGGTGAGGTGTGGGTAAGAGGGACAATCTGTAGTCCTATGATTGAGTCTATTAGTGAACCTGAATTGGATATTTCTCTTGCTTCATGTCAGAGGGTAGAGGGAACTGGAGTTGGGTATTTCCTGTCCTTCAGGCAAGCTGGGCTTTGGTAATACCCCATTTGCTCAGGTTCTGGTACAACAGTTTTCTTTGAGGAAACAAAGAGCTTGTTAAAGAAAAGAGAGTGAGCTACAGGTGTATTTCAGAATGCTTACTTTTTCTCTTTTGCCAGTAGCATGAGGAAAGTTTTCTTCCCTCTTTACAGTGAGAATCTTGTAGGGTTCATGGAGTTAAATTCACAGAAGTGTGTGGGTCCCCTAAGGCTGGGTCCTCAGAGTTTTTAACTCTCAAGCTTGTTTACACTGAATCTTCAGCAATCTGTCAATCACAATTTAAAGTTATCCTACTGGGATTGTCTCCAGATGTGGGCTTCTGCGCATGGTATGCTGTGATTCTATGTATTGACCTATCTTTAAAGTTTTTTGGGGCAGCAGCTTGCCATGCAATCTCACTTCTTTTATGTGGCTAAGAAAAGTTGATTTTCAGTTTGTTCAATTTTTTTTTTTTAATTTCTTTATTGATTAAGGTGTCACATATTTGTCCTCATCCCCCCATTCCCATCCCACCCCTCTCCCCACGCATGCCCCAATCCCCTGTTGAACTTAACCGTTGGATAGGCTTATATGCATGCATACAGGTCCTTTGGTTGAACTCTCCCCCTCCCCCACCCTCCCCCTACCCTCTTCTATCCTCCCTCTGAGGCCCGATAGTCCGATCGATGCCTCCTTGCTTCTGGTTCTGTTCTTGTTCCTCAGTCTATGTTGTTCATCATTTCCTCTAGATGAACGAGATCATATGTCACTAGATATATACTAATAAGAACTGAATGTGAGACGAGCAATAATATTTATGCTGACAGGCAAATGAATCAATCTGTAGCGAGCTTCCCCCTGGACCAACAGTTCTTTTGAGACCCAATTTCGATGTCCAGTAGTTCCTTATGTGTACATGTCAGCACTGACCCCTCAGCTCTGGATGGTGGACAAATGGTGGTAACGGAGGTCCGACTCCCTCTGGTTTGGTCTCGGCCGAACCCAGGGGCACGGCGTCACCCGGACTAAGGGGCACGTGGCCTCACCCATACCCAAGGGGCGCGTGTTCTCACCCGGGCCTGGGACCCAGCCTCACCCGGATGGATCCAGGGGCGCACGGCCTCACCCGGACCCAGGATCTGGCTTCACCCGTACGCAGGGACGCTTGGCCTCTCCCAGACCCAGGGGCACGTGGCCTCACCCGGGCCTAGGTGCATGAGGCCTCACCCGGATCCAGGGACCCATGGTCTCACCCGGACCCAGGGACGCTTGGCCTCTCCCAGACCCAGGGCCACTTGGGCTCACCCGGGCCTAGGTGCACGAGGCCACACCCAGATCCAGGGACACATGGTCTCACCCGGACCCAGGGACGCTTAGCCTCTCCCAGACCCAGGGGCACGTGGCCTCACCCGGGCCTAGGTGCACGAGGCCTCATCCGGATCCAGGGACACATGGTCTCACCCGGACCCAGGGACGCTTGACCTCTCCCAGACCCAGGGCCACTTGGGCTCACCCGGGCCTAGGTGCACGAGGCCTCATCCGGATCCAGGGACGCTTGGCCTCTCCCAGACCCAGGGCCACTTGGGCTCACCCGGGCCTAGGTGCACGAGGCCTCACCCGGATCCTGGGACACCTGGTCTCACCCGGATCCAGGGATGCTTGACCTCTCCCAGACTCAGGGCCACTTGGGCTCACCCGGGCCTAGGTGCACGAGGCCTCACCCGGATCCAGGGACGCATGGTCTCACCCGGACCCAGGGACGCTTGGCCTCTCCCCGACCCAGGGCCACTTGGGCTCACCCGGGCCTAGGTGCACGAGGCCTCACCCGGATCCAGGGACACACGGTCTCACCCAGACCCAGGAACGTTTGGCCACTCCAGACCCAGGGCCACTTGGGCTCACCCGGGCCTAGGTGCACGAGGCCTCACCCAGATCCAGGGACACATGGTCTCACCCGGACCCAGGGACGCTTGGCCTCCCCCAGACCCAGGGCCACTTGGGCTCACCCGGGCCTAGGTGCACGAGGCCTCACCCGGATCCTGGGACACATGGTCTCACCCGGACCCAGGGATGCTTGGCCTCTCCCAGACCCAGGGCCACTTGGGCTCACCCGGGCCTAGGTGCACGAGGCCTCACCCGGATCCAGGGACGCATGGTCTCACCCGGACCCAGGGTTGCTTGGCCTCTCCCCGACCCAGGGCCACTTGGGCTCACCCGGGCCTAGGTGCACGAGGCCTCACCCGGATCCAGGGACACACGGTCTCACCCAGACCCAGGAACGTTTGGCCACTCCCAGACCCAGGGCCACTTGGGCTCACCCGGGCCTAGGTGCACGAGGCCTCACCCAGATCCAGGGACACATGGTCTCACCCGGACCCAGGGACGCTTAGCCTCTCCCAGACCCAGGGGCACGTGGCCTCACCCGGGCCTAGGTGCACGAGGCCTCATCCGGATCCAGGGACACATGGTCTCACCCGGACCCAGGGACGCTTGGCCTCTCCCAGACCCAGGGCCACTTGGGCTCACCCGGGCCTAGGTGCACGAGGCCTCATCCGGATCCAGGGACGCATGGTCTCACCCGGACCCAGGGACGCTTGGCCTCTCCCAGACCCAGGGCCACTTGGGCTCACCCGGGCCTAGGTGCACGAGGCCTCACCCGGATCCTGGGACACCTGGTCTCACCCGGACCCAGAGACACTTGGCCTCTCCCAGACCCAGGGCCACTTGGGCTCACCCGGGCCTAGGTGCACGAGGCCTCACCCGGATCCAGGGACGCATGGTCTCACCCGGACCCAGGGACGCTTGGCCTCTCCCCGACCCAGGGCCACTTGGGCTCACCCGGGCCTAGGTGCACGAGGCCTCACCCGGATCCAGGGACACACGGTCTCACCCAGACCCAGGAACGTTTGGCCATTCCCAGACCCAGGGCCACTTGGGCTCACCCGGGCCTAGGTGCACGAGGCCTCACCCGGATCCAGGGACACATGGTCTCACCCGGACCCAGGAACGCGTGGCCTCTCCCAGACCCAGGGCCACTTGGGCTCACCCGGGCCTAGGTGCACGAGGCCTCATCCGGATCCAGGGACGCATGGTCTCACCCGGACCCAGGGGCGCTTGGCCTCCCCCAGACCCAGGGCCACTTGGGCTCACCCGGGCCTAGGTGCACGAGGCCTCACCCAGATCCAGGGACACATGGTCTCACCCGGACCCAGGGGCGCTTGGGCTCCCCCAGACCCAGGGCCACTTGGGCTCACCCGGGCCTAGGTGCACGAGGCCTCACCCAGATCCAGGGACACATGGTCTCACCCGGACCCAGGGACGCTTAGCCTCTCCCAGACCCAGGGCCACTTGGGCTCACCCGGGCCTAGGTGCACGCGGCCTCACCCGGATCCAGGGACACATGGTCTCGCCTGGACCCAGGGGTGTGTGGGCTCTCCCAGACCCAGGGGCGCTTGGCCTCGCCCGGGCACGGGATCCAGCGTCATCCGGATCCAGGGGCACTTGGCCTCACCCGGACCCGGAGTCCGGCCTCACCTGGACCCAGGGGCATGTGGCCTCACCTAGACCCAGGGACGTGAGGCCTCACTTATACCCAGAGGCGTGTGACCACACCCGAGCCCAGAGGCGCGCAACCCCGCCCGCACCCGGGTCTCAGCGGGGCCCCGTCTTCCCGATCCCAATTCCTGCCGGTCAATCCCCCCTCAGCAATTCCCCTGGCCATCCTTCCAGAGCTCCAGTATGGCTGCTGCAGAACTCGTCGGGCGGCGGCTTGGCGAAGCTCCGGTGCACCCGGTGCATGGCGGTGGGCCAGTCTGGCGTCGCTGCGTCGGCCCTTGGGTCTGCATCGGTGGCTGGTCGCCGAGCATGCACACCTGGCCGCTTCCGGGGTGTTGAGATTCTTGACGGACTCAGAGGTCAGCAAGCGCGGAGTCTCCCACCCCATGTCTCATAGGGGTTCGTCTGTCCGTGCTTGGCTGCCAGTGGAGCCGTCCCCTCAGCCGGAGACTGCCGGGGGATCTGCGCCGTGCACGTTCCAGGCCGCTGTTGTATCGCCTGAGCCTTAGTTCTTTTGTGTCGCCTGAGCCGTAGTTCTTAAAGTGTGGTCTTTGGGTCACTGGCATCAGCATCATCCCACATACCCCTCTTTTATTCTAGTTGTAGAGCATCTACTCAGCCAGCCCTATGGTGGTCTTGGATGGTGTCTGCTCTGCTCTCTTGTCGTAGTCTCAAAGTTGTTGTGGTAGGCAACAATCAGGCTTCCGCCCTATGCCTCCATCTTGGTCCTCCTTTGTATAGTTAAGTCTTGATTGTTGTTGGTGTCACTCCAATTTTTTTTCTTGTGAGGATGAAAATGTACTTCCAAGAGCCTAACATGTTGGACCAGAAACCTGAAATCCTTTACTTCAAACCTCTAGCTAAGTTTTCTTATTCACTCCTAAAGTCCTATAAAACCTCTCTCAACAAAGTTAATCAGATATCTACCTGTACCTTTTGTGTGATTGTTTGTTTTCTGGGGACATCTCTTTTGAAGCCCCATGTTCTGTCCACCTGGAATGCTCATGCTCTAAATTGGCTGCATCCCAAGGCTTCCTTTTGCTACAATCCTATGACTTCCTGCTATATTTCTTCTGCCTTTTAGCCTTTGTTATATGCAGCCCATGCTTTCTCTTTTTTGTTTTTGTTTTTTGTTTACTTCTTCATTTTAGTGGAGCACATATTTCTACAGCTTCACACACACACAAAAAGGTTTATGGATAGCGCCTTTTGAAATATCTTCAATGTCTGAAATAGTGTATACTACTATTACACTTAATTATTAGTTTGGTGGAATATAGAATACTTGGTTGAAAATAATTTTCCCTCAGAATATTAAAGATATGGCTCCACTGATCTCTAATGTTCAATGTTACTTTTGAAGAGCCCAATGCTACTTTGGTTCTTGTTTTATTATTATTACTAGGGGCCCAGTGCACGAATTTATGCACCTTGAAAGGAACTGTGGGCTGTGAGGCTGTGGTGGGCACAGGGGCGGGTTTTGGCCCATCCTCTTTGCCCCCACCCGGCCCCTCCCACCACAGCCCCTGGTCCCATGTCTGCCAGTAGCCTGGCTCCTGCCACTGCTGCTCCCACATACCACCTGCTCTCACCCATGAAGTGGCAGCTGCTGCCCCAATTGCCCCTCAGGAGCAGGGGGAGATGGAGAAGCTCTCAGGGGCGATTAGGGCCAGCAGCTATTGCTTGCACTCACTGATGGTGCTGAGCAATTGGGACTAGTGCCTGGTGTTGGCAGTGGGTGTGAGCAGTGGCTCCGGTGCTGGAGTAGGAGCAAAGACTTTTCAGTAATCACCAGAGGATTGCCCCGATGACAGCAACCGGCACCCCACCTTGGTCTGGCACCCCCACTCACCTGCTCCACCATCCTGCCGCAGCCAATATCTGCCATGTTCTGTGGTCTGCTGCCTGCTGCTAATGCCTGCCATGTTCTGCGCACGTCCCCTGGTGATCAGTGCACATCATGGTGACCAGTTTTTTAGTTGTTCCACTATTTGGTCTATTTGCATATTAGCCTTTTATTATATAGGATTTTTTCCTTCTGGAAGCTTTAGGATTTTATATTTATCTTTGGGATTCTGAAATTCTACAATGATGTGCCTTACTTTGTTGTGTTTTTTTTCCCCCTCATAATTGTGCTACTTAGACTCATTTAACTGGAAACTCATATCTTTCAGTTATGAAATTTTCTGTGTTCTCTCTTGAACTCTTATAAGTTGGATTTCAATCTTCTAAATTTTCCTTAACCATTCTCTCTTGTTTTCTAATGGTTTACTTTTTGTACTAGTTCCTAATAGATTTTCTTGTCTTCCAAGAATTTAACAATTTTTAAATTTTATTTTTGTTATCATATTCTTAACAATGTGCTTTGGCCATTTCTTACCAATTCATTCATTCATTCATTCATTCATTCCACAAATATGTATGGAACATGTACAATATGCAAGCACTGTTGTAGGTCTCAAGGTCTTAGAGATACTGTAAAGAAAAAGCCAGATGCCTATTCTCATGGAGCTTATATTTTGAGTTGGGGATAAAGAAAATAAGTAAACAAAGATAATCTGAGGTACTCAAACTCAGTGAGAAAGATAAAACAGGGCATTGTAATTGAGAGTGATTGTCTAACTGCTTTCAGTGGAGAGGTTAAAGAAATGCTGCTATCAGAATGTGGCTTTTGTTCTAAAACCTGACTGAGGAGAAACAGGTAGTCCTGTGAAGAACATTCCAAAGACAGCAAAGAGCCAGTCAAAGGCCGAGTGTCTGTGATGGTGAGGTGTGAGGTTGGAGATGTAATTTGGCCTATGTAGGTCAGTGAGCCTCCTTCTATTACCTTGGCCAGAGAGGCCTCTGGGTCCCAAGAACACACAGGAGAAGAACTGGTCAGAAAGGATTGGTGAAGGAATGTTTCAGCGTGATGACCACCTTTAGGTTGTTGAAAATCATCACCTGGCAAAAGTCAGTAAGTAAATTTAAAAATTTCCTTTCCTTCAATGCACCAAGAACATTATCTTCATACTAAGCCGCAGTCTGGCCTCCCTTTGTGGGAGGCAACCGGGCTGATCAAGAGAAGGCACCAACCCCATCACCCCGCTGCTGCAGCCACTGCCAGTCACCACAGCCACCAAGGTGTTTTCATCAACACGGACTCCAGTCCCTTCACCAAGAAAAAATGACAACTTTCTTTAGGCATTTTCAAGATGTGTCTTTCATAGTATATGCATTTCTTTATTTATTTTTTATCCTCACCTGAGGATATGTTTCCATTGACTTTTAGAGAATGTGGAAGAGAAAGGGAAAGATAGAGAGAAACATCAAAGTGAGAGGGACACTTTGATTGGTAGCCTCCTGTATGAGCCCTGACCTGGGTCCCAGCCAGGGAGGAGCCTACAACCTAGGTACATGCCCTTGATCAGAATCGAACCCAGACCCTGTTGTCTGCAGGCCGAGGCATTATCCACTGAGTCAAACCGGCTAGGGCAGGATATGACATTTCTTAGCCCTCCAGCAGCAGACCTTCATTTTTTTCTCCAGAAGTGTGGTGGAAAAACCCTAGATCACCTTTTTGGATTCTTATTACCCAAGTTACTAAGAATATTACCAGTGGCATACAGGAAGCTTAGCCAATGTGCAGTCAGAAAAGGTGTTTCCTCTATAGTTCACACCAATCGAGGGCTGGGCCCTGCCCAGGCCTAAAGCCTCTGGCCGAAGCTTTAGGCCTGGGCTGGCCTTTCCAGCTCCCTCTGATCACCGGCTCAGCCCCTGCCCAGGCCTGCCCAGACCGAAAGCCTCTTGGGCAGGAGTGGACCCCCAGCTCCCTGTGATCAATCACAGGGGGTCTGCTCCTGCCCAGGCCAAAATCAGACCCCCAGCTCCCTGCCCAGGCGATTGATCACAGGGGGTCCGCTCGTGCACCAGGCTGGAGCAACCCCCAGCTCCCTGCAATTGATTGCAGGGGCTCTGCTCTGGCACAGGCCGAAAGCCTCCAGCGGCACCAGGCCAAAAGCCGGAGCGGACACCCAGCTCCCTGCCATCGATTGCAGGGGGTCTGCTCTGGTACCAGGTCAAAAGCCTCCGCCAGAGACTTTGGGCCTGGGGCCGAAGCGGACACCCAGCTCCCTGCAATAGGTCACAGGGGTCCGCAGGTGCACCAGGCCGAAGCAACCCTTAGCTCCCTGCAATCGATCGCAGGGGGTCCACTCCTGCACCAGGCCTAAGCAACCTCCAGCTCCCTGTAATCGATTGCAGGGAATCTGCTCTGGCACCAGGCCAATAGTTTCTGCAGGGGGCTTTCGGCCTGGTGCAGGAGCGGACCCCAGCTCCCTGTGATCAGTCTCAGGAGGTCCACTCAGGGCGCCTATGTATGCAAATTAACTGCCATCTTGGTTGGGTTAATTTGCATACTTGCCATGATTGGCTGGTGGGCGTGGCTTGGGTGTAGCGAAGGTGTGGTCAATTTGCATATTGCTCTTTTATTAGGTAGGATTCAAAGTACAACAAGTACTAAAAGTCTTATTTGTGGAAGAACAAAGCATTGAATGAAAGCCACATTTTAGGTGTTCAAAGATGGTTGTGAAAAGTAAGAACCAAAATAAACCAGAACAAATGAGGAGTAAGTAGTAGCCATTAGTCACACTTCAAGAATCTAGAACATAACTGTCAACAAAACCTTGATAACATAGAGTTCTGGGAAGAAAGTTTATCATGTAATCTTTATCATTGGATTGAATTAACTATCACATTGGAACATCTTTAAAGATGCTGAAATCATTAGGGGATATATGTCTTCCCCCACACCCACAGAGAGGCATAAACTTTAAATGTGAAGAATTTAGTCAACTTAGTCCTTTTTGGTAAATCACTATTCTAAAAAAAAAAAAAAGCCTTAACTTTTTTTTTTTTACTGTTGGTTAAATAAAAGTAGCAATAGATACAATCTGCCCTGAGCAAACAGACCACACATCAATAAGCGAACACTTAGCCTAAGCTATTTTCCATGAAACCCATGAAGCATTTCTAATAGAAACTTAACAAGCTACAATGCAGCAAACACTCCAATCTTCAGCTCTAGAAAGGAAATGTGATCCTGCATGCAGATATAGAAGCTTTTTAATTTAGCTGGAAGAGAGTGTGACTGTGCAGTTGGGTGATGTAATTTTTTTAATTGCTAAAGTGTCATTGTTTTTTATTTTATGTTTATTGAAAATAAAATGACACATGTAAGAATAGCAATAATTCTTGTTCCAGTCTGATGGCTTAATCTTACTAATTATGAAAATATATGCTACATGCTAGTTGCAGCTGGGAATATTTAATAAAATATTGGAATACATTTCTTGTGCTTGCCTTTTAAGAGGATTAATAAAAGTACCTTAATCTGTAATATTTAAAACTTTATTGATTTTAAGTGTGTATGACACAGCACGGGGATGATCAATGGACAAAATGGATGTACCACTGTGAGGATCTTCATCATTCAACACCGTGCCGGTGTGTGGAGACTGAGGCACAAAGTCCTGGAATGGGAGGTAAAGGTATTATTAGCAAGACCTTACACTTGTCTGGATGCTTCCTGTCTGAGTCATCTGTGTGCACATTTTTCATTTGAGCTCCACAAGCCTCCAAGGTGGCAGGGCCAACAAGTCAGCTGTCTCCGTTTGATAGATGAGGATCTTAAAGCTTGTCCTGGCCAAGATCACAAAGGTGGAGACCAGGCCTCACATACACACATACTCAAATGGACAAAGTGCCTCCACCACTTCTGTCCAAAGGCCTCTTTGGCAACTGGAAAGATGTCGTGACCCTATTTTGTTGCCGAGGGAGTGGATGCTTGTGCTAAATCCCTCCTCCTCTCTCCCTTCACAGCTCAGAGACATTTTGGGATCCAGGAACCTCTGGCTCCAGAAAACTTTACATAGACAAGTTTCCTGCTGACTCCAAGACGAGAAGGCCCCACTTCACGACAAGGCCCCACTTCCCACAGTTCTTGGCCAGTGATACAGCCTGAGGAGGGTCAACCCGGCGCTGGTGGACCCGTGTGGGTGCCACAGACTGGACGCCACCTCCATGGGAGGGAGCCCGCAGCGACGATCTTTATTGAATGTTTTGCTCTCTGGATGCGTTTGGAGGAACCACATTCCTCCTAGCATGCGAGGGAAGGCCTTCATGCTGTGGACAGGGCTGTCCGCACTCAGAAGGAGGGTTGTCCTGCGGTTTTTCTTAATTTATTTCACCCAGTTCTCCAGACGTGGCCTCGGTCTTCGGATGAGATTCACGTAGGAAACGCTGAGGACTTCTGCAGCCACGTGCAATTGGGGGTCCAGTGGGCTCTGCCCGCGCCCCCTCAACCCCTCTCCCCAGCTGTCCCTGGCTGTCACCTCTCCCCAGCCAGCCAGAGGCACCAGGAGCAACCCGGTTGTGGCATGCTGGCCCGGCCCCCTCTACTTTGGTGGGGCCAAGTGGCAGTCCCAAGGCGTCAGTGGCCGAGACAGGCGGGCTAGGCTGAGGCTGGTGGAGCAGGAGCGGGAGCAGGAGCAGGAGCGGGAGCGGGAGCAGGAGCAGGAGCAGGGCAGGAGCAGGAGCAGGAGCAGGAGCAGGAGCAGGAGCGGGAGCAGGAGCGGGAGCGGGAGCAGGAGCAGGTTGAGCCCGTCGCTGTACATTTTGCTGTTCGTGTGCATTTGGGCTAATCTTAGAGAAGAACCCCCACCCCCTTTTCTCCCTCCCGGACGCTTCTCCTTGTAGCGCCTCCCTCTGGAGGCTTCTCTCCTGCCATCCAGCCTGCGCCCTGGAGGGGCAGTCCCTGCGCCCTCCGCCTCCCGGCCAGGCACTGCGCTGCACCGCTGCATTTTTTTTACATTCAACTTTAGTATTTTTAGTATTATGAGACTTTCCCTCCAAATTCCTCAATAAGAATGACTTTTCAACTTAAAAAACAAAACAAAACAAAACAAAAAAACAGTAGGAGAGAAAGTCCCAAGACAACCATACAGCTTCATGTCTTCCTCCAGGGCTCCCTAGGGCGGGGCCCGGAGGACAGCCATCGGCCCCTCACAAGTGTCTGGTTCTCACAAAAAGGCTTTAAGAAAAGTCCACCTCCATTCCTTGTCTTGCAACATTCAAAGTTCCGACCTGTCTCCCCACCTTGCCATCCCAATATGACGGCAGCCAGTTCCTAATTGGCTCTAATCACGTCAATCCAAAGCTTTGCTCGGCCTCCCAAGGGTAGAAAAGAGAAAGCTGGTGCCTCAGGGTCCACCGACCCATGAGGCTGGCAAAGGCCCCGCGCCAGACCCCGGGAAAGCTGGTTCGCCACCTCTACTTCCCGGACCAACACCCACTCCGAGGCTTCTTCCTGGAGCGCGGGGAGGTGGGAAGGAGAGGCGGCGCGCAGAGAACTTAGGTTGCCCAAACATCCTCGTGGCTCCCAGGCGCAGCGAGGAACAGGTGCCTTGGAACAGGTGTCCGTCCGGGAGCAGAGCCTGCTGCCCCTTGCAGCCGGTCGCGCCCCTTTTCCTGGCACCTGCTGGCCTTTGCGCCCTCGTCTCCCCCCTCCGCCCTTTGCAAGTCTGGGCAGGCGCCCGCTCTCAGGTAATTATTGCCAACCCGCCCCCGGGAAGCGGGGGTGGGCGCGCCGGCGCGGCGGGGCGCGGGCATAAAGGGATGGCGCGGGGCGCCGGGTCCGGATCACACGCAGCATGCCGGCCCGCGCCCCGCCGCTGCCGCCGCTGCTGCTGCTGCTGGCCCTCGGCGGCCGCCCTCTGCGTGCGGAGCCTGGAGACGGCGTGGAGACCTGGGCCCGCTTCGCGCGCCCTCTGGCCCCCGAGGATGCCGGCCTCCTCCACGACACCTTCCCCGACGGCTTCTTCTGGGCTGTGGGCACCGCCGCCTACCAGACCGAGGGCGGCTGGCGGCAGCACGGCAAGGGCGCGTCCATCTGGGACACGTTCACCCACTCACCCCCAACACTCCAGGGAGACCCCCCCGTAGCCGGGCTGCCGACGGGCGCCCTGTCACGGTCCTTGTCCGCCACCGGGGACGTGGCCAGCGACAGCTACAACAACGTCTTCCGCGACACGGAGGGGCTGCGTGAGCTCGGGGTCACCCACTACCGCTTCTCCATCTCGTGGGCGCGCGTGCTCCCCAATGGCAGCGCGGGCACCCCCAACCGCGAAGGGCTGCGCTACTACCGACGCCTGCTGGAGCGGCTGCGGGAGCTGGGGGTGCAGCCCGTGGTCACCCTGTACCACTGGGACCTGCCCCAGCGTCTGCAGGACGCCTACGGCGGCTGGGCCAGCCGCGCCCTGGCGGACCACTTCAGGGATTTCGCGGAGCTCTGCTTCCGCCACTTCGGCGGCCAGGTCAAGTACTGGATCACGATCGACAACCCCTACGTGGTGGCCTGGCACGGCTACGCCACCGGCCGCCTGGCCCCCGGCGTCCAGGGCGGCTCTCGCCTCGGATACCTGGTGGCGCACAACCTCCTGCTGGTGAGTTCGAGGGGCCAGGGCCTGGGCCAAGGCCTCTGGAGACTCCAGGGTCAGGAGGGGTGCCTGAGATGTTCGTGTGATCACTTGGGAGCGGAGCCGGGAGGGGGGCGGGGGGGCGGGGAGGGGGGAGGGACTGAGCAGTTTAGGCTTTCTTTGGAGGGCGTGGAGTTGGGAATGGGATGGGAATCCCGCAGTGTGTTCCAATGAGTGCCCAGAGTGAGTGCCCTTTGGAGACCATTCGTCAGGAAGATAATAGAATCAGTGTCTCCTGGAGAAAAGGGATCGCCTTTCTCTGGGTGTAGAGAAATCCTCCAATGTGAGGCGGGGCGGATTTATTAATAGTAGCTATGGGGAGGATGAGGAGGATGAAAGACCAAGTGTGTTCAGAAGCTGCGGAGGCAGCTTTACTCCGCTAGGGTTTGTGGGGATGGCAGGAGTTCAATGTTAATCCAATAGACCTAGGTTGCTTGTGACTCAGCACACACCTCAGCAAATGCAAAGGTGTCAAAATCGCATATCGTGGAGAGCTGGGTTTAAATGTCTTTGGAAGTTCTTTTTGTCTAACCTCATTTAATTGGCAAGGATGTGAAAACCCCTAAAACAATCTTAAACAAAGCTGGCCATAAAAGCACATAACTGCAGATGTCCTCCAGGTGTATTTCCACGATGCTCTCGTCAGTTGGAAGGATTCCTCCGGGAAGATATTCTTAATCTGAAAAAAAATATATGATTTGAACACTGTTGTACAAAAAGCTTAATAAAATTTTACAGTAGGAAGTGTTGATATGCTATGATCAAGCTGTCTCCCAAAAAATTCTTCCTTCTTTTTCTTCTTTACTTAGTGTTCAAGATTAGGTCTCATTGATATGAGCATTCATTTATAATGATGTCAGTTGTTGGTACACTTTTTATAGTTTTGTATCGAGAGAATATTTTATGTGTATGTACAAACATTTAAATAAAAGTGTTTAAATGTATAACTTTTGGGACTGTATTTTGGTGACTCGTTAAGAATTAAGCCACATATTTTGAACGAATTCAAGACAGAACACTTCTGAGTACTTTTAATTGAAGCTGCAGATAATTGAGGAATCACGTATGGATTACTGAGTTGGCTTAGTGCTCTGAGCTGCCAGTGATGTTGTAATAATGGCTAAATACATTGTATGTCAGCTCCACAAAATCTGCTACCACAGATCATAAAAGCATGCTGGATTTGTTTGAAAAAAAATTGAGATGTTAGTGATTTCATATTGATATATATCTTTTCATTAACATACTTCAGAACAATGCTAATAAACTTTTCAGTTTGGCCATCCTTTGAAGGAAGCAAACAAAAGATCATAAGGACCATCTGTTTATGGTTGGTGATAAAAAAATTTCAGTCCATACCAGAAAAAAAAAAAAGAGTTCCGAAGACCAGCTGGTGGACCAAATAAGACAATTTCTGCAAAATCACCACTTTAGATTTAAATCACATGAGTTATATTTTTAGAGTGCATGTAATAAACTCCATATGTATACAACATTCATCAGTTGCTATTTTAGTGACTTACATGATTATTTCACATGTAAAATAAGGTATTGAGACAGCAGGAGCTTTCTGGTACTCTGGTATTTTACATAGTCAGCATGCTTTTGATTCTTGTGCCCACTCTCAGCCCTTTAATTAACTTCTTAGTTATATTTTTGGATCCTTACACACACACACACACACACACACACACACACACACACACAAAACCACCTTGCCAAACACTAATCACCCTTCCCAGAAATGCAGTGGACTCTGAATTCATAGGAAATTAGTGACAGGTGATACTTGCTTTTGCTGATGCTGCAATCAAAATGCTAGTTGTTGTAAAACATTAATTTCTTTGGTTTGGAATTTAGTCACTTTCGTATCTTATGAAGTAAGTTGTCATTATCAAAGAATATCTTAAATTAATATTTTCATTAGATATTTTAATATTCTTTCTTGGTGTAGTGTTGCAGAGAGGGGGGGATAGGTAAGTTTTGACCTTACTTGAAGAGATAAAACATATTCTGCAAGTTTTGTTAATAGAACATTTCAGCTGGAGCTTAGATATTGCTGTTAGGGGCCACTGAGCTCCTCACATTTCATTTGCATTTGGGGATCTGATGCTACTGAAGGATAAAGCTGGCCAGCACCCCTCCCCTTCGGTTCTGTACTGTGCTTCCACTCTTTTAAAAGTTGGGTAAGGATTCCCCCTGGGTACACTGGAAATTTTACATCCTCCCCCCCCCCCCCCCCCCGCCGCCCGGAGATTTAAGAATCATTGTTTGTTGGGCTGGAGGACAGAGGCAGGCCAAACTATAGGATGAATAAAGGGGGGATCTTTTGTGAGTTCCTGATACTGGGGTAAACCTTAACAGAGAGAGAGGGAAGGCGAGGGGAGGGGAGGGGAGGGGAGGGGAGGGAGAAACAGCACTTAGAACTGAAAGAATTTTCCTGAAGAGCTCTGGGAGGCTGGACTGCTTTGCTCATCTGTGTATAACGCAGAAAGAGAACACACCTTCTCTCTCAGACTTGAGGAGGGACTGTGTGCCTTCACAGATCTTGAAAGATAGTTCTTGAGGACCCCTGCAAAACTAGCACTGAGGCCTATAGTTGGGAATTCAGTCTCTGAGTTGTTCATTCTGCCCATGGGTTCCTGAGAGGACCAGGACTGAGGTGAAGAAGCGGACCTGTCTGCAGTATTTATCTAGCCACTCTGCCTTCTTTCCTGACACACCTCAACTTGACTTCCAGAGCCCTATTCTCTCTTACTTCTCCTCTCAGCTCACTGGTGGTCCCTTCTCAGTCCCCTTCGCTGATGCCTCCTCACCTTGCCTCTAATATTGGCATGCCCAGGACTTCACCTGGGGCCTTTGCTCTAGATTCACTCCAAGTGATCTCTTGAATACTCTCTATATCCTGGTGACTGAAAACTTTGTCTCCAGCCGGAACTTCTTCTCTGAGCTCTGTGTGTGAATAGACTACTGTCTTATCTACTGAGATGTCCACTAGGCATGTCACATTGAACACACCCAAATACAAACTTCTGTTTTTCCCCATCTTCGTTATGGCAACTTTGCTCTTTCAGATGGGTGGCGTCACAAACCTTACTGCCTCCTTTTCTCTCACATCTTATTTTGAATCCATCAACAGCTCCAACAGCTCCAACAATTTTCAAAATATATCCAGAATCCAACCACTTCTCTCCCTATCTAAAACTGCAGTAGGCGGATCCATCACATTCTCCCCGGATAATTGGAGTAGTTTCCTAGCTGATGCCCTTGCTTCTGCCCTCATCCGCTGCAGTGATGGATCTTCTCAAGGAAACTGCTATACGGGTGTTAGGTTTGATCGAGCAATTGAACTGATACCCCTCCCCCAGGAACTGGCTTTTCAGGTCATTTCACTGTGGACATTCCCTTTGCTGAGACCACATTTCACTTGCGGTGACCACATTCCATTACCTCCCCTCCGGGTATTCTAAACAAGTCTCTGCCCAGAAAAGAGCCCGCCAGAAGTCCTTTAAAAGCCGCTGACTCCTGTCACTGGGTGCTGGAGCCATCCAGCCACCTGGTGTGTGGATGATGGAATAAATTCATAATCCCTCACCACTCTGGCCTCGTGCTTTCCTCTTTCGGCGACCTAATAATGGGAACAAGATAAAGTTCCTTGTTTATGAAAATCTCACCTTTTCTTCAAGAACCAGCCAATTTGCTCCCTTTGACCCCACACCTGAATGCTATTTCTTCCTTCTATGGAGTCCCACAATGCTTCATTGTGATGGTTCCTACCACATTACATTGTTCCCTTATTTAACCATTTGCCTCCACTTGCTAGGCAATTCCTTAAGTGAGGAAACCATGTTCACTTCATCTATTCTAAAATTCCCTCTTGCCCTTGGTAGATGCTCAGTGAATGATGTCTGACTATTTAATAGCCTGACTCTGGCTTTGTGAAGGATGCCTCCAGGATTTGCTCTCTTTCTCAGTCTTTCTGGCTACTTTCCAGTGGGAAGTACCAAATCCTAACCAGAAAGGAAAATCAATAAACATAATGGGATAGAATCTGACATTTTCAGTAAAACCTCAAGGTTCATCATCAAATCGATGATTCCATTATAAAAATTTCCAAGTAATTATAAAACTATCTATAATCACTATAGAACTTTATGAAGAAGTTTTCAAAATGGAAAGTAGGGAAAGTCTTCTGGCTGGCTTTAGGAACATGAATTGGAAGTGGCTTTGTTATATGGTTGAATTTTCATTCCCCAAGTAATAGGAGAGGCAATTTACCTATACTAGGTACATGCTCAAATTATATATGTTATGTACTTTTGGGAAGCACCATACCAATTTTCTTTTTTTCCCCAAATATATTTTTATTGATTTCAGAGAGGAAGGGAGAGGGAGAGAGAGAGAGAAACATCAATGATGAAAGAGAACCATTGATTGGCTGCCTCCTGCATGCCCCCTACTGGGGATCGAGCCTGCAACCCACGCATGTGTCCTTGACTGGAACCAAACCTGGGACCCTTTAGTCTGCAGGCTGACACTTTATCCACTGAGCCAAATCGGCAAGGGCTATACCAATTTTCATTTAATTAAAATGTATTTAGTACATGGATGGAATAATCAACTGGGCTGAAACAAAGTATTTTATAGAATACTACAAAATCCAATTGTATGTTTAATCAGAAATAGATAAAACATCTCCCAAAGAGCTTGACTCACTCCTCTTGAATATCTGATTGAACATAGTGTTTTTTGAAGGTTACAGTCAAGTCCAAGAAAAGAAATTTGAGAATAGAAAAAGAACTAATAAAATGATTTTAAAATCATAGCAATATTTAACAATGTCAATTATTTTGAGTTGAGGAAAAGAGGCAATATAGAGACTACTAAGCATTCAAATAATGTCAATGTGCACTTCTTAAGTATAAAATTAATGAATGTACAACTATGTTACCTGGATATGTCATTAGTCATGACTTTTGCACACAAATGTCTTCTGATTTATCTTAATTTTTCAAACAATACAATTGCTCTAAGTCAGAATTTTATTATAATTATTTTGTATAAAAGGTGCCTTTCTTTCAATGAATGTTATCTTTTAAAGCATAATGTAAAGTTTAGCTGTAGGAGGATAATAGAATACATATCTATTGGAAGGACAAGAAATAAAAGAGTGAGTAAATAAAAATACATACTGTTACTGAATCATCAAAGATAAAATCTTCTGAGGAAACTCCAAACTGATATTTGCAATCTACTTAGACAGATAAGCATATTCTATCATTTATATACTCTTATGTTGATATATCTTGGTACAAAGTTAATCCAAAGGTTCACTATACCTCTTCTCCCTGCTCTCTAGGGATAACCTCATATTTATCCTCCAAAGAGTTGACATAAACACTTCCATTTTGTGATAACAGCAGACAGAGCAGATCATGTGCTCATTTGTAATTCATTGAGATCAGAGAAGAATAAATAATATCATTTATTTTTAAATTTTAAGTGTTTATCTCAGCCCTGGGAACAGAGGAAATATTCAATACAATTTTTTAAAATAAATCTTTATTGTTCAGATTATAACAGTTGTTCCTCTTCACCCCCCCCATAGCTCCCCTCCACCCAGTACCCACCCCACCCCATGCCCTTACCCCCGCCCTGTTCTCATCCATAGGTGTACGATTTTTGTCCAGTCTCTTCCCGCACCCCCACACCCTTTTCCCCCTGAGAATTGTCAGTCTACTCCCTTTCAATGCCCTTGATTCTATTATATTCACCAGTTTATTCTGTTCATCAGATTTTTTATTCACTTGATTTTTAGATTCACTTGCTGATAGATATGTATTTGTTGTCACTTTGTTGTTCATAATTTTTATCTTTACCTTTTTCTTCTTCTTCCTCTTCTTAAAGAATACCCTTCAGCATTTCATATAATACTGGTTTGGTGGTGATTAACTCCTTTAGCTTTTTCTTATCTGTGAAGCTCTTTATCTGACCTTCAATTCTGAATGATAACTTTGCTGGGTAGAGTAATCTTGGTTGTAGGTTCTTGCTATTCATCACTTTGAATATTTCTTGCCACTCGCTTCTGGCTTGCATAGTTTCTGTTGAGAAATCAGCTGACAGTCGTATGGGTACTCCCTTGTAGGTAACTAACTGTTTTTCTCTTGCTGCTTTCAAGATTCTCTCTTGTCTTTTGCCCTTGGCATTTTAATTATGATGTGTCTTGGTGTGGTCCTCTTGGATTCCTCTTGTTTGGGGTTCTGTGCACTTCCTGGACTTGTAAGTCTATTTCTTTCACCAGGTAGGGGAAGTTTTCTGTCATTATTTCTTCAAACAGGTTTTCAATATTTTGCTCTCTCTCTCTTCTTCTGGCACCCCCATAATTCGGATGCTGGTATGCTTGAAGTTGTCCCAGAGGCTCCTTACACTATCTTTATATTTTTGGATTATTTTTTCTTTTTGCTTTTCCGGTTGGCTGATTTTGTTTCTTCGCATTTCAAATCTTTGACTTGATTCTTGGGATCCTCTAGTCTGCTGTTGGATCTCTGTATATTATTATTTATTTCAGTCAGTGTATGCTTAATTTCTAGTTGATCCTTTTTCATATCCTTGAGGGTCTCACTAAATTTCTTGGAGGTTTCTAGAATATTCTTGAGCAACCTTATAACTGTGGTTTTGAACTCTATATCCAGTAGTTTGCTTTCCTCCATTTCTTTCATTTGTGACCTGTTTCTTTGTCTTCACATTTTGGCTGTTTCCCTGTGTTGATAGAGTGGCTTTGTGTGCTAGGTGTCCTATAGGGCCCAGTGGCTCAGCCTCCCTAATTACCTGAGGTGGACACTCTTGGTGCACCCCATTTGTGGGCTGTGTGCACAGTCTTGTTGTAGTTAAGCCTTGATTGCTCTTGGTATCACTGGGAGGAATTGACCTCCAGGCCAATTGGCTATGAGGATCAGTTGTGTCTACAATGGGAGAACTTCTGTGCTGGAGACACCCTTATGGGGCAAGATTTGCTTCAGTGGGGCTTTGGCGCTCACTGAGTCTGCCCCCTGTGTGTATCTCTTATGGATGTGAAGAGTTGTAATCTGGATGGTCTCACTCTGACCACTGGGTACACTGGTTCTTGGATCTCCAAAGAGGTGTAAAGTCAGCCACTGCCTGAGGCCACCCAGCAGGAGCTACAGAGAGATCTGCAGATTCTTCCTCTTTGTTTGGGGTTTAGAGGTGCCCAGATGAGGCCCAGCTGTGAAGCAATACAAGCTGCTGTCCAACCTTGGGCCTTCTTTTGGAGGCTCTGGGACTCTCTGACCCAGCTGCAGTTTGTTAGGTTTTAGATTGCAAAAGGCCAGGCCATTCATATGCAAAAGCCTCTGCACACAGCTTGGGTGGGGTTGTAAATTGGCTTGGATGGGGTCTCAGGGAATCACCAGGGTGGAGCAAACAGCAATGGCTGACTGTTAGCCCTGCCCCGAAGAGGTCCCTGGGTCTCTGTGTCCCATGGCACTGTGCAGGAACAATGATCGCTGCAAGCACCTCTGAGAGAAAGCCGCCCTCATGTTCTGGCCCAATGCTAGACAGTCCAGTTTCTCCCCGTATGAGTCTGGGTCCCCAGAGTCTCGCCTGGAACCGGAGTTCAGAGCAGTCGGGAGCTTGTATCTCCCTCCCAATTGAAAAAGACAACTGTGTACCCAGTTGCCAGCCCCTTTCCAGGTGCGTCTCCATACCTCCGCACTTCACTTAGTACCTCCGTACCTCCTCCCAGTCTCAGTGTGCTTTTTTCTTACCTTCTATTTGTATAACTTCCACTCAGCCAGCCTTCCTGTGGTTCTGTATGATGTCCGTTTTGTCTTTTAGTTTTAGTTTTGATGTGGTTGTGTGTGGCAGCAAGTTCAGGTGTTTACCTATACTGCCATCTTGGTTCTTCTCAATACAATTTTTAATGAAGGAATAAATGTAGATGTAAAACAATCTGTGCTTATTTCAATATGCCCTTTTTCTTTCTTTTAAATTGGATAGTTACAGTCTGATTTCTCACATATTTTAGGAAGGAATTTCAGAGTGAGGAAGAATGGAAAAAAATTCCTGCCTAGATAGGTATATGGCCTTTGTGCATCCCCAGGGCAAATAATATCCCAATTTCCTCCATTATACAGGGAAGGAGGGGAAGAGGAAGAATGTGGCTGACCTGGAGGCTGTACTATCCCTTCCACTCACATCCTATTGGAAGGACCCAGTCACATGGTGTAAGGAGCCTGGGAATTATTGTCTGCTGTGGAACCCTGTGCTCAGAGAAGAATTCTATTATGTTGAAATCATGTGAGAACAGATCATTCAGGGCAACCAACTGTCTCTGCCATACCACCTACCTCCCAGATATATCTTGAGAATTAAAACAAAATCATGTATGTCAACGTGTTTTGGAAAACATAAAGAGCTCTACAAAAGTGAGTTGAGGTATGGATTTATTGTCAACAACAATAATAATAATGTATACTAATAATAGAGGAATATGTAAATTGTCCAGGACGCCATCACAGTGACAGTAACGACCAAACAGCAGGCTGCGAGGTGCAACAAGGCCAGCAGGGGATTAGTGAGGGACAACCAAATGACTGAGCAGCAGGCTGCATGGGATGGCCAGGCCAGTGGGGGGAGGGGGGACGGGGAGGGCAGTTACAGGTGACCAGGCCAGCAGAGGGGGGCAGTTGGGGGCAACCAGGCCAGCAGGGGGGGCAGGAAGGGGTAACCAGGCTGGCAGGGGGGTCAGTTAGGGGCAATCAGGCCGACAGGGGGACAGTTGGGGGTCACCAGGCAGCAGGAGGGCAGTTGGGGGTGACCATGCCAGCAGGGGGGGCAGTTAGGGGTAATCAGGCTGGCAGGGGGCAGTTAGGGGAGATCAGGCAGGCAGGCAGGTGAGCAGCTAGGAGCCAGTGGTCCCAGATTATGAGAGGGATGTCCAACTGCTGGTTTCGGGCCTAAACCAGCAGTCGGACATCTCCTGAGGGGTCCCAGATTGGAGAGGGTATAGGCTGGGCTGAGGGAACACCCCCCATGCACGAATTTTGTACACTGGGCCTCTAGTAATAATCCTATATAATAAAAGGATAATACGCAAATAGACCAAATGGCAGAACAACCAAACAACCAATCAAAGTGTAATATGCTAATGATATGCTAAGGCTGCTCTACCACTTGTTAGGATGTGCACTGACCACCAGGGGGCAGATAGTCAACTGGTCGACCAGTCAATATGATGTGCACTGACCACCAGGGGGCAGATGCTCCGACTAGCAGGTTAGCTTGCTGCTGGGGTCTGGCTAATTGGGACTGAGTGAGATGGGCTAGACATACCCTGGAGCCCTCCCGTGATCCCTTCCTGGTCAGATCATGCACCGGTGGGGTCCCTCAGCCTGGCCTGCACCCTCTCGCAATCTGGGACTGCTCAGGGGCTGTCAGAAAGCTGGTTTCAGCCTGATCCCGTAGGCTACTCCCTTTGGGAGGGCGCCAGATGCAGGGCTCTTGGCTGGCGAGCACTGCTGTGGTAGTGTGAGCCTCTCCTGATCAGGATGATTGGGTGTGAGCTTGAGGCAGGCACAGTGGGGCTAGATTAGTGGGAGCAGCAGCTAGGAGCTGCAGGCAGTGTTGGACTGCAGGTTTCGGCCCGATCCCTGTAGGCTACCCAGAGGAATCTCACCCATGTACAAATTCGTGCACTGGGCCTCTAGTAGTAATAATAATGGCAAAAGTACTGGAGAAATTATCCTCTTGAGTTATTTTAGATATATTTTTATTGATTTTAGAGAGGAAAGGAGAGGGAGAGAGAGATAGAAACATCAATGATGCAAGAGAATCATTGATCGGCTGCCTCTTGCACACCCCCTATTGGGGATCGAGCCTGCAACTCAGGCATGTGCCCTTGACTGGAATCGAACCTGGGACCCTTCAGTCCGCAGGCCAATGCTCTATCCACTGAGCCAAACCAGCTAGGGCCTCTTGAGTTATTTTAGAAGAAAGAAATGAAATTGTTGTCTCACTTAACTTCTTCATTGCAACTTGTAGCATTCAGTGGGATGAAGTCTTTGCAATATTTTTAGTAGCATTTGACCAAATACTTTAAAATAATTTTGAAATAACTGATTTTACATAAAAAACAGTATTATCAAGTAATTTTTCTGGATACAGCTTGATGTTTATTTTTTTTAATTAAAATTTTTTAAAAATTGGTTTTTAGAGAGAGAAAAACAGAGGAGGAGAAAGAAAAATTGATGTGAGAGAGAAACATTGATTGGCTGTCTCCTGCAAGCCTCCTACCAGGGATAGAGCCCACAACCCAGGCATGTGCCCTGTCCGGGAATCAAACCAGCAGCCTTTAATGCACAGGATTTCACCTAACCAACTGAGCAACATGAGCCAGGGCTGGACACAACTTGATGTTTAAAAAAAGTATACTCAGTTGGTATTTTAATGGGGATTGCATTGAATCTATAGATTGTTTTGGGTAGTATGGACATTTTAATGGTGTTGATTCTACCAATCATTGAACATGGTATGTTCTTCCATTTGTTTATGTCTTCCTCTGTCTCTTTTTTCAATGTCCTGAAGTTTTCTGAGTACAAGTCTTTTACCTCCTTAGTTAAGTTTATTCCTAAGTATCTTAACTTTTTTTTTGGTGTAATGGTAAATGGGATTAGTTTTATTTTATTTTTTCTCTTTCTGTGAGTTCATTATTGGTGTATAAAAAGGCCATAGATTTCTGGGTGTTAATTTTGTATCCTGCTACATTGCCAAATTAGTTTATTAGGTCTAGTAGTTTTCTGATGGAGTCTTTGGAGTTTTCTATGTATAGTATCGTGTTATTTGCGAACAAGGAGAGTTTTACTTCTTTTCAAATTTGGATGCCTTTTATTTTTCCTTCTTGTATGATTGCTATGGCTAGCATTTCCAGTACTATATTGAATAGGAGTGGTGATAGTGGGCATCCCTGTCTTGTTCCTGTTATTAAGAGAAATGAGTGTAGTTTTTACCCATTGAGTATGATGTTGGCTGTAGGTTTGTCATATAAGGCTTTTATTATGTTGTGGCATGATCCCTCTATTCACACTTTGCTGAGAGTTTTTATCAAGAAAGGGTGTTGGATTTTGTCAAATGCTTTTTCTGCATCGATTGATATGATTATGTGATTTTTGTCTCTCAGTTTGTTTATGTGATATATCACGTTTATTGATTTGCAGATATTGCACCATCCTTGCATTCCCGGAATAAATCCCACTTGGTCATGGAATCGAACCTGGGACCCTTGAGTCCACAGGCTGATGCTCTATCCACTGAGCCAAACTGGTTATGGCTAATTTGTTATATTAACTAAAGATAAATATTTAGTGAAGTCTTGTAACCCAAGTCTGAATATATATGTTTTATCAATAACATTTTTTTTCAGAATATGGATGTCAGAACATCATCCATGAATCAATATCATTATAGTTAGATAAAATATTGAAAATAAACTAAAAGCAGTGAAATATATTAAATTTAAATATAATGGCTAAGCAAACATTTCCATGTCCATAAGTGCACTTTTATTTGATGATTAGAATGCTAGAATTAGAAGGGTGTTCCAGGTCAAATTTCTTCTCAGGGTAAACTCTTTCCTTACTGTAGCCCTCATTGGGTCCTCCAACTTCTACTCCACTATTTATAGCAAGAGGAACTCGGGTGATGTGAGAGTTCCCTACTTGGTTGATGGTTCCACTCAAGTTGCAGCTTGATTTTACCTTTATATTGAATGAAAACCTGCTTCTGTACTAGACTGGTTGTCTCTTTGACTTCCTAAATCTCAAAGAATAAAATGAATTGCTTTTTGATGAGAAAAATTTTCAAATAACTGGAAATGCCACTGTATTTTTCAGGTATGTTGCTTAATGGTGAGACAAATGTGACTCATGAGAGGCCTCTTTATCTTCTGACACTTGTGGATAAAGTGGGGAGGGAGATGGAAAACTTGACCTTTCTATCTGCCAGGTGGAGTGGGTCATGTTCTTCCAGGAACCAATCAATCTCAGGTTGTCTGTGAGACCCACCTCTGTCCTATCTTCCATATCAACGAGCTGCTGGTGAGTGTAGATGACTGAGGATGAGGGCCCCATGTCTCTGGTCTCTGGACCCTGAAGAGAATTGGGATTCCTGTGCCTGAGGTACATTTGGAGGTTCTTTTTGTCAGGGACCAGGAGGTGGCCCCAAAGCCACAACGCAGATGAGGGGTGAGGAATGCCTGTCACCTCCTCCCTGCATGACTCCCCCTTCTCTTTGGATTACTCATTGAAAGGTCCCCTCCCTCAGACCCTTCCCCTCTTGGTGACATGAGTTCTTTCACAGTGTCTGGACTTCCTGCCTGCTCTGCAGAGGTGGGGGCAAGGGTGATAGGGGTCTGTCACCTTGGGCTCAGGTACATTCTCCCTTATATGATCTGAGGTCAAATATAACTCTATAGCATAGTCATTTCTTTACTAAAAGCACACTGGGCTTCACCAGAGATTTGGTGTTCTCCTGTTTGTTAATGTGGGCTGTGCTCACTGTGAACCAGTCACCGGGCCCCTTTCTTCGCTTCAT
This sequence comes from Eptesicus fuscus, assembly GCF_027574615.1. Classification (NCBI taxonomy): domain Eukaryota; kingdom Metazoa; phylum Chordata; class Mammalia; order Chiroptera; family Vespertilionidae; genus Eptesicus; species Eptesicus fuscus. Next base: position 6,891,713 of record NC_072480.1, on the reverse strand, counting down.
GGCCAGGTCACATTGCAAAGCTCCCAGCACAGACAAAGGACAAAGGCTTGTCTCTGGGTCTGCAGGTTTGCAGAGCTCTAGAAGGGTCTGGGGAACTTTCTAGCAGTTTAGTCTGGTGCACCAGCAACCTTTCAGTGTACTGGATGACACCCAACCAACTGAGCTACACTGGCCAGGGCTGTCATTTATTTTTGATCTTTTAATCTTATTAAATTTCATCTACAATGTGCAAAGATTAGAGGGGATGGTGGGTGATTCTTTAAAACTAGATATAACCTATATATATTAAGGTGATCAGTTAAAGAAATAGTGGAATACATGTACAGTGGAATAGTATTTGGCTATTAAAATGTCAATGTATGGTGATTAAAAAGTCACACACAAAAATGCCAGTTATATTATGCTTCTTCCATATCTCTGCTGTAGAAATCAGTGTAATTAAGTAGTAAGCAGTTTACTGTTCTTCAGCTGTGCTGGGCTCTCTGCCTCCTTTCCCCAAGGTCCCTTCCCTGACATGCCCAAGCCCAGGTTTGATATTCCTTCTTTCCTTCCATAAAATCTCATCCTACTCCCACTTAGCACATTAATTGAAATGATTTACTTGTCTTACCACAACAGCCCTCAGCTTTGAGATACCAGGAACCATGCTTGTCTTGATTTCCGTTTTATACTGACAGCCTTCCAGGGCCTGGAGAGAGGAAGCATGCAAGTATTTGTTGAATGATGAAAGAATGCACATACACCCTGGTCTATCCCCCAACACCCTACCAGCCCTCTTCTCCCAACACACTCTCGAATTGTGGCAGTGTGACTTGTGCTCTCAGGTAGTGACTGGGAGTGTCTTCTTCAGGGAAACTGATTAGCTCCTGAGGAAAGATTAAGGTGCTGGTCCTATAAGGCTCCACAGATCACTCTGCAGTGAAACTCCAAGTTAACAGATCCCACCCACATGCTCAGACCTTCCAATTGGTATTTTGTTTCTCATTCTTAAATATGAGTAGACAATCAAGATGGAGACCCATACAAATAAACAAAACAAAAAAACAACTTGGAGGAAACAAATTATGCAGAGAAAAATGTCAACTAAAACAATAAAACAACACAGTCAAAGGTACAAATATCTAGTTATAAAATAAATTAAGTTATGGGATATAATGTACAGGATGGTGACTACTAGTATAGTTAATTTTATATTGTATGTTTGAAAATTGCTAAGAGAGTGGATTTTAAAAGTTCACATCACAAGAAAAACTATCATAATTATGGTGATGGATGTAAACTTGATTTATTGTGGTGATCATTTCATAGTATATACAGTGCTAAATCATTATGTTATACACCTGAAAATAATATAATATTATATGTAAATATGTCAGTATCTGAATAAAATAAATATTTTTAAACACCCAATAAATGTTTAAAGAGAGAAGAAAAGATACTGCACCTAGAAAATAAGAATATAATAATATTTTAAAATGTGGGGGTGGGGAGGAAGAACACTTGGAAATTAAATACATTATATAGAAATGAAAAAAATAATAGAAGGGTTAGAAAATAAAGGTGATTAAATCTCTCTAAGAACAGGGCAAGAAGGCAAAGATATGGAAAGTAGTACAAAAAAGTACATAATATACCTATTCCAGCATGCCTGCTTCTCTCAGCTTCTTTTATTCCTCCCTCCACCAGCTGTCAGGGCAACTCTAGCATTTCTGCTCACTCAGCATTGGGCATCACTTTTTCTAGGGCTTCTCAAAAACACCTAATGCAGGAGCACCCAAACACATAAAAAAACTTCTGGAGGATATAAAGGGAGAGATCGACAGCAATGTGATCATAATAGAGGACTTTAATATACTCCACTGACATCACTGGATAAATCATCTAGACAAAAAATCAGCAAAGAAACAGCAATCCGAAATGACTCAATAGATCAGATGGACTTAATTGTCATCTTCAGAACATTTCACCCCAAAGCAACAGAATATACATTCTTCTCAAGTACACATGGGACATTTTCAAAGATAGATGACATATTGGGTCACAGGCAAAGTCTCTCCAAATAAAAAAAGATTGAAATCATTTCAAGCATCTTCTCAGTCAATAATGGCATAATATTAGAAATCAACTACAATAAAAACAATTAAAAAATTCAAACACTTGGAGGCTGAATAGCATACTATTAAACAATGATTGGGTTACTAAAGAGATCAAAGAAGAAATGATAAATATCCTGAAAAGGAATGACAATGAAAATACAACAATCCAAAACCTATGGGACACAGTGAAAGCAGTCCTGAGAGGAAAGCTCATAGCATTACAGGTCTACCTCAAAAAAAAAAAAAAAAAAAAAAAAAACAAGAAAAAAATGGTAATATATTATCTAACTCTATAACTTAAAGAATTAGAGAGCAACAAGAAAAGCCCAAAGTGAGCAAAAGCAAGGAGATAATAAAGATCAGTGCAGAAATAAATGACATAGAGACTAAAAAACAATACAAAAGACCAATGAAACCAGGAGCTGTTTCTTTGAAAGGATAAGCAAGATTGATGAACCTCTAGCCAGGCTCAACAAGAAGCAAAGAGAGAGGACCCAAATAAACAAAATCAGAAATGAAAAATGCGAAATAACAACAGACTCTACAGAAATAAAAAGGATTGTAAAAAAATACTATGAACAACTCTATTCCAACAAACTTAATAACCTAGAGGAAACGGACATATTTCTAGAAAAATACGCGCTTCCAAAATTCAACCAAGAAGAATAAAAAAATCTCAGCAGGCCAATAACTAAGGAGGAAATTCAAGCAGTCATCAAAATACTTCCAGCGAACAAAAGGCTGGGGCCAGATGGCTTCACAGGGGAATTTTACCAAACATTCAAAGAAGAACTAAAACCTATCCTTTTCACACTATTGCAAAAATTCAAGAAGAAGGCACACTTCCAAGCTCTTTCTATGAAGCCAGCATTACCCTAATCCCAAAACCAGATAAAGAGACCACAAAGAAAGAGAATTACAGACCAATATCTCTGATGATCATAGATGCTAAAATCCTCAACAAAATTCTAGCAAATCAGATCAAGCATTACATTAGAAAGATCACACACCATGACCAAGTGGGATTTATTCCAGGAATACAAGGATGGTACAATATCTGCAAATCAATAAACGTGATACATCACATAAACAAACTGAGAGACAAAAATCACATAATTGTATCAATTGATGCAGAAAAGGCATTTGATAAAATCCAACACCCTTTCCTGATAAAAACTGAGCAAAATGGGAATTGAGGGATCATACCACAACATAATAAAAGCCTTATATGACAAACCTACAGCAAACATTATACTTAAAGGGGAAAAACTAAAACCATTTCCCCTAAGAACAGAAACAAGACAGGGATGCTCACTTTCACCACTCCTGTTCAACACAGTACTAGAAGTGCTAGCCTTAGCAATCAGACAAGAAGAAGAAATAAAAGGCATTGGAATTGGAAAAGAAGAAGTAAAATTGTCATTATTTGCAGATGACATGATATTGTACATAGAAAACCCTAAAGTCTCCATCAAAAAACTAATTGATGAATTTGGCAATGTAGCAGGATACAAAATTAACTCCCAGAAATCTATGGCTTTTTTACACACCAATAAAGAACTCACAGAAAGAGAAACTAAAAAAACAATCCCATTTACCATTGCAACAACAACAAAAATTAAGATACCTAGGAATAAATGTAACTAAGGAGGTAAATGACCTGTACTCAGAAAATTACAGGATGCTGAAAAACAGAAGAAGACATAAACAAATGGAATAATATACCATGTTCATGGATTGGTGGAACCAACATCATTAAAATATCCATACTACCCAAAGCAATCTATAGATTCAATGCAATCCCCATTAAAATACCAACTGCATTCTTCAAAGATTTAGAACAAACTCTCCAAAAATTCATCTGGAATAAAAAAAGACCCTGAATAGCTGCAGCAATCTTGAGAAAGAAGGGATTACAAAACCAGATATCAAGCTATACTACAAAGCCACTGTTCTCAAAACTGCCTGGTACTGGCACAAGAACAGACATATAGACTAATGGAATAGAACAGAGAACCCAGAAATCGACTGAAGCCATTATGCTCAATATTTGACAAAGGAGTCAAGAGCATACAATGGAGTCAAGACAGTCTCTTCAATAAATGGTGTTGGGGAAAAAGACAGATACATGCAAAAAAATGAAACTAGACCACCAACTTACACCATACACACACACACAAAAAAAAACAACCCTCAAAATGGATAAAGGACTTAAACCTAAGATGGGAAACCATAAAAATCTTAAAGGAAGCCATAGGCAGCAAAATTGCAGACATTTGTTGTAGCAATATCTTTACCCATACAGCTCCTAGGGCAATGAAAACTAAGGAGATAATAAGCAAATGGAACTACATCAAAATAAAAAGCTTCTGCACAGCAAAAGAATCCGTCAACAAAACAACAAGAAAGCCCACTACATGGGGGAACATATTTGCCAATGTTATCTCCGATATGGTTTTAATCTCCAAAATTTATAGGGAACTCATACAACTTAACAAAGGAAGATAAACAATGCAATCAAAAAATGGGCAAAGGACCTAAATAGACACTTTTCAAAAGAGGACATGCAGAAGGCCAAGAGACATATAAAAACATGCTCAAAGTCACTAATCAGCTGAGATATGTAAATCAAAACAACAATGAGTTACTATCTCACACCTGTCAGAATGGCTATCTATATTACAAAAAGGGTAATATGCTAATTAGACCGGGTCGACCAGTCATCTTTCGGACATCTGACTTCCTTCTGGACAAAGCCATGGTGGTGGGGGCCGAGGCAGAGGCCATTAGGGACGATCAGGCCAGCAGGGGAGGGCAGTTGGGGGTGAGATCAGGCTGGCAGGGGATGGCAGTTAGGGGTGATCAGGCAGGAAGAGGGAATCAGGGGCGATCAGGCCAACAGGGGAGAGCAGTTGGGGGTGAGATCAGGCTGCCAGGGGATGGCAGTTAGGGGCAACCAGGCTGGCAGGGAAGGGCAGTTGGGGGCGAGATCAGGCTGGCAGGGGATGAGAGTTAGGGGTGATCAGGCAGGAAGAGGGAATCAGGGGCGATCAGGCCAACAGGGGAGAGCAGTTGGGGGTGAGATCAGGCTGCCAGGGGAGGGCAGTTAGGGGCAACCAGGCTGGCAGGGAAGGGAAGTTGGGGGGAGAGATCAGGCTGGCAGGGGATGGCAGTTAGGGGTGATCAGGCAGGAAGAGGGAATCAGGGGCGATCAGGCCAACAGGGGAGAGCAGTTAGGAGTGAGATCAGTCCGGCTGGGGAGGGCCATTGGGGGCAAGATCAGACCGGCAAGGGAGGGCATTTAAGGGTGATCAGGCAGGCAGAGGCATTTGGGGGCAAGATCAGGCTGGCAGGGGAGGGCAGTTAAGGGCAATCAGGCAGGCAGACAGAGGTAGTTAGGGGTGATCAGGCAGGCAGGCAGGTGAGGGGTTTAGGAGCCAGCGGTCCCAGATTGCAAGATGGATATCCACAGGGATCGGGCCTAAATTGGCAGTTGGACATCCCCCAAGGGGTCCCCAATTAGAGAGGGTGCAGACTGGGCTGAGGGAACCCACCCCCGTGCATGCCACTAGTCAACAATAAATAACAAGTGCTGGTGAGGGTGCAGATAAAAAGTAACCCTCATGCACTGCTGGTGGGAATGCAGACTGGTGCAGCCACTGTGGAGAACAGTATGGAGTTTCCTCAAAAACTTAAAAATGGAACTTCTATTTGACCCAGTTATCCCACTTCTAGGAATATATCCCAAGAAATCAGAAACTCCAATCAGAAAGGACATATGCACCCCTTTTTAATAGCAGCACAATTTATAATAGCTAAGATTTGGAAACAGCCTAAGTGCCCATCAGCAGATGAGTGGATTAGAAAACTGGTAGATCTACACAGTGGAATACTACACTGCTGTAAAAAAGAAGGAATTCTTACCATTTGCAACAGCATGGATGGCACTGGAATGCATTATACTAAGCGAAATAAGCCAGTCAGAGAAAGATAAATATCACATGATCTCAGTTATTTGTGGAATATAATGAACAACATATACTGATAAAAATAGATGCAGAGTCATAAAAGCATCGAACACACTGTCCAACCCATGAAGGAAGGCATTGGGTGAGGGGGTAAGAGATCAACCAAAGGACTTTTATGCGTGCATATGAGCATAACCAATGGACACAGACAGGGGGTGGAGGGTGAGAGCATGTGCTGGGGGGTGAGGGCGCCCAGGGAGTGGTCAATGGGGAAAAAGGAGTCTTATGTAATACATTAAACAATAAAGAATTTAAATTAAAAAAAAAAGAAACAACACCCTTTTCCCCATCAGGAATAAAAGCTTTGAACAGACATTTCACAAGAGTGTCTACATCAATTCACAACATCAATATTATCAGGGAAATTAAAATTAAAACCACAATGCACAATCACACCCACTGAAATATCTACAATTAAAGACTGATGACAAAATCTGACATGGATGAAAAGCAACTGGAACTTCATATAATGCTGATAGAAATATAAATAGTACCATCATTTTTGAAGATTCTCTGGCACTTTGTTATAAATTAAACATAGGCCTTCTTTACAATTCAGCAATTTCACACACAAGAGAAATGAGAAAGTCCACAAAAAAGACTTATGCAATATTAAGATAAAAACTTAGAAAATGATTTGTTCAATAACGTTTAAAGTAGCCTTATTCACAATAGCAAAAAACTGAAAACAACACAAATGTCCATCAACAGGAGTTATGTATAACACTGTGGTCTGTGTATATATTGCAATAAGATTCAGCTATAAAAGGAATAAACTAGTGTTTCACATCACAAAATGGATTAACCTCTAAAATATAATATAGAGCAGAAGAACCAACACACAAAAATACATGCATATGATTATATGATTGTATTTGCATAAAATTAAAAAAATCATTGCCGAAACCGGTTTGGCTCAGTGGATAGAGCGTCGGCCTTCGGACTGAAAGGTCCCAGGTTCGATTCCGGTCAAGGGCATGTACCTTGGTTGTGGGCACATTCCCAGTAGGGGGTGTGTAGGAGGCAGCTGATTGATGTTTCTCTCTCATCGATGTTTCTAACTTTCTATCACTCTCCCTTCCTCTCTGCAAAAAAATCAAAAAAATATAATATATATATAAATTATTGCATGGTGATAGACTTGTGAAGGGGGCAAAGAATCAAAGACAACAGGGAAAGCAAAAAGTAAGGGATTTTGTTTTCTGTGTCTTCGGAAGTCTTTTCCTACTCCATGATCAAAAGGCCATGTTTTGTTCTACAAGCTTAATAGTTTTAGCTTTTACAGTTGGACCTATGATCTGTTTCAAATGAATTTTTATGCAAAGTATAAAGTTGAGTTCATTTCCCCCCCATACATTTTCCAAATACAGGACCATTTATTGAAAAGGCTTTCCTTTTGCCATATACTAGTAAGTGCTTTTGTGCATTAGTTGAAAATCACTGGGCCAGGGTTTAGTTTTGAATTCTCTATTCTTCTTTAAAAACTGATTTGTTTATCCTTATGCCTGTATTACACTCTATTGATTATTATAGCTTTACTAGAGGCCCAGTGCATGATTGAATCATGCATGTTTAGGGGGGGAGCTGGGTGCCTGTCCGCTGGTGCACCAGGCCTTTCAGAAACCTCTGGCAAGGCGGAGGCTTCTGAAAGGCCTGGTGCCTGAGCGGACAGGCACCCAGCTCCCCCGCTTTTGATGGTCCGCAGTGGGACATGAGCTCGCTGCTCCAGAGGCCCCTTCTGTGCCGCAGCACAGCCATGGTGCAGACGCTGAGCTCGAGCCGCCGCTGGCGACACGAGCTCAGCGTCCTGCCGGCCCAATCGGCCACCCCGGCCACCCCGAGTCCCGCCCCCCTGTGCGTCCTGGCCAATCGCGGGCATAGTGAAGGTATGGTCAATTTTCATATTTGTCTATTATTAGGTAGGATAGTAAATCTTGAAATCAGGTAGTATGAATGCTTCAACTTTGTTCTTCCTTTTTCAAATTATTTTAACTGTTCTGTCATTTGAATTATATTTATTTTAAAATCAACTTGCCAATTTTTACAAAAATTTGTTGAGATATTGGATGTGATGACATTGAATCTATAGATCATTTTTGGGGAAAATGAATAGTTTAACAATATTGAGTCTTCTAATTCATAAAAAAATGGTATCTCTCTTCATTTATTTAGATCTTAGTAATGTTTTGTAAATGTCATTGTAACAGTCTTGCACATTTTTGAATATTTTAGTTAACTTGTTTCTAGTTATTTTAGGGTTTGTTATTGTAAGTGGTATTGTATTTACAGTTTATTTTCCAAATGTTTATTGTGCATATATAAAAATAATATTAAATTTTGCATATTGACATATTTTGATAACTCGCTAAATTCACTTATTAGTTCTATATAAACAATCATGTTTTCTATGAATGATATGGTTATTTGTTTTCCTTTCCAATCAACATGCCTTTCATTTCTTTGATTTGCCTTGCTACACTGGCAATGTAAATGAAAGTTGTCAGAGTGGTTAAATTTATTCATAAGTGTTTTATTTTTGAACCTATTATATTGATTTAATTTACATATTTTTGGGTTGTTCATTGTTATTGTCTAGAGATACAATGGACTTTTGAGTATTGATATTGTACCCTGAAATTTGTTTATTGGCTCTAATAGTTCTTTTTGTGTGGATTATTTAACATTTTCCTTATGTAAGATCATTTATTCTGTGACTAGAGAGAGTTTTGCTTCTTTTCCAACTTGGATAGCTTTTTTTTTCCTTCTTGATTAATTGATCTAGCTGAATTTCCAATGCACTGCTGAAGAGCAATAGTGAAAGCAGACATCCCTGTCTTCATCCTTATCTTAGGAGGAAAGCTTTCAGAAAGATGTTAGCTGTGGGTGTTTCCAAAAATTTCCCTTTTCACATTAAGAAAATTGTCTTCTACTCCTAGTTTTTTAAGTATTTTTGTCATGAAAGACTTTTGGATTCCTTCAAATGCTTTTTCTGCATTAAATGCAATGATCATGTGGGGTTTCTCTCCCTTCATTCTATTAATGTAATTGTGAGATAATAAAAACTACATATTCTTCTTTACCCCTAGTGCCTGGCACAGAGCTTCTAAAATCCTCATAATTCCATAAATGATAAAAACACTAAGAGCATCGCTTGTTCCAATATTTGTCCTTGGCCTCATCCCTCACATGGGGCTCATAAAACCATTGTAAATATCTAAGCTATAGGAACACTACAAGCATCTTTTTTTCTAATGAGGCCAATTCTCTCTGCACCCAGGATGACTCCTGGATAGGGAAGGAGTGGGTCACCAAGAAAAAAACACACAAAACAGGCCACAATTAGAAGCTTGGAATTTTCAGCTCCACCCCAATCCTCCAGAGAGAGGAGAAGAACTGGAAATAAAGTTAATAATTGAGTGTTTTATACACCAAAATGTACCATTAGTGTATTTTGAGGTAATATAGTGTTATTCTTAGAGTTCTATCATGCCAGATTTCTTATAATTTACTAGAGGCCCGGTGCACAAATTCATGCACCCGTGGGGTCCCTCAGCCTGGCCTGCGGGATAGGGCCGAAATTGGCTCTCAGAACCCCCCTGGGGGGTCCTGGATTGTGAGAGGCACAGGCAAGGCTGAGATTGGGGCCAGGGAGGGATGCAGGAGTTTGGCCAGCCAGGGAAGGATCACGAGAGGGCTCCAGGGCATGTCCAGCCCATCTTGCTCAGTCCCAATCCAACAGACCCCAGCAGCAAGTTAACCTACCAGCTGGATCATCTGCCCACTGGTGGTCAGTGAACATCATAGCAAGCAGTTGAGCAGCCTCAGCATATCATTAGCATATTACACTTTGATTAGTTGAATGGATGACCGGATGACCAGACACGTAGCATATTAAGCTTTTATTATATAGGATTTTTAAAAAATGATGTCTGCCTGAAAGTTCCCTTTTAAGATCTCAGAAATAAAATACAACCAGGGTTTCTTATGAGAGTTTTTCTGGTCTGGCTCAGAAAAATCTTTGCTTCTTTCTCATACTTTTTGATCTGGCTCTTAATGCCAGCCTTCATTCTTCCATATCTGTTTATTGATTACTTACTCTGCCCCAGACACTTTGCTGGAATCTGAAACTAGAGAGATAAAAGACCTAGCCAATGTCTCAAAACACCTAAATCTAGACACTTAGATAAATGTGACATAAGATGGTTAAGGTCTTTGATAGAGGTCAGATGTAGAGACACTGGAATAGACATTTAGAAAGCTGTTAGAAAGGGTAGGTAGAGAGAAAATGTCAGGGAAGACTTTCTGAAGGCCGTGATGTATGAGCTGAGTTTTGAAGAGGCTGGAAAGTCTGGGAGTAGGTAAAACAGGAGAGAGCTGAACCTATAAAAGCATGGAAGTCTCGAGGGTCTCAGAACTTCACATAGGGTTCAATGTGCCTGAGAAGGTTGAGGCAGAGCCTGTAGGGCAGGTTAGAGAATAGTTGGGCAGGGTGTATTTTAATTACATCACGGCTTTCAAATAATCATCATGGACAATTTAAGCATGGTCTGCCATTCAACTCCTATGAGCTATTTTCCTGTTTTGAATTTTAAGTTTTTTTTCTTACTTCTAAAGCAATACATATATACTGAGTGGCCAGATTATTATGATCTCTGAACACATAATAATCTGCCCACTCAGTGTATATCCTATATAATAAAAGGCTAATATGCAAATTGTTCCCTCGACCAGGAGTTCGACCAGCAGGCAGGCCAGCCAACTGCCCATCTCCCCTCCCCCTGGCCAGGTTGGCTGGACCCCACCCATGCACGAATTCATGCACCAGGCCTCTAATATGTATACACACACACACACACACACACACACGCACACACACTGAGTGGCCAGATTATTATGCGTTCAGAGATCATAATAATCTGGCCACTCAGTGTATATGTTAGAAAATGAAAAATATACAAATAAGCAAGATGAAGAGAATTATACCACCAATAAGCCTGCTACAAAACCTCTTTTAACAATTTATAAGTCCTCTGGATCTTTACATACATATTTTTCTTTAATAAAAATGCTATTAAAATTCTAAATATTGCTTTGTAACCTGCTCTTTTGTTCAGTTAGTATTTTAGGAACATATGTTACGTGTTAATTCGCATTCTTCTGTATTGTTTATAATATATGAATAGTAGCATTTCTTGTATTTCTTTAGTTACACTAAAATGTATTAAAACATGCATATGATGGTATAAATTTATTTGAATATTGGACATTTCAATTGGTTTCAATATTTTGCTATTAGAAATAGCATTTAGATGTACATTCTTGCTCATACTCTTAATTATTTCCCTGAGTCCATATCAATAGCTTTATTAAATTTCATTTTTAAGATAAAAATATTATAAGATTACCATACCAAGAATAATTAGAAGGCTGTGAAAAACCATACATAACCCTCCTCAATTAATCATTATTACTTGCTAGTATCCCAAATGGTGACCTTCCTATATCTCATAGTATTTGATTATTCCAATCTACCATTTGAAAATGAATTGAACTCATGAGGAGTTAAAGAGCAGAGTTTGGTTAAGTTTAACAGACACTGGGGCCTCCATGTACCAGGGAAAGAATGAGGGAACTCCTTAGGGAGTTTAGCTCAGGCTTAGGAGGCAAATCATTTTTGCAATAAGTGATGTTGTGCCGAGCCAGCTCAGCCAGGTTCGGTGAGCCTGACAGGGGGCAGTGAAGGATTGAGAAAAGACAGACAAGAGAATGAAAGCTGGGTCTGGGTGGGACGCTGTCCTCTCTGATGGAGAGCTAGTGACAGTGCCACAGCCTGTAAGCCGAGTCTTTATTTTATAGCCACATTCCACGCGGCAAAGTAAGGGCATGGTTACAACGTTCTGGTGGGTTTCGAATCTACTCAATTACATGCACCTGAACTATATCAAGCCCACATCACTCAGACACGTGGGGCCACGTGTTCGGACCATAGGTTCAAGCTTACAACTATAGCTGTTGGGTATAATTGTGCTGGGAGGGCCCTCGCATTAGTCTGAGGCTTGAACCTGCCGCTCTCTACATTATATAAGAAAAGTTTGCATAAGATTCAGAGGGCATCCAGAGGAAGGCTGTGCAGCTTAGCATGGCAAGTGGGATAGGAGGGGGTGAGGAGACTTCCTGGATAAGATGCCAAACATGGAGTGACCTGCAATTTGTGTTGCTGTAGAGGTTTGGAATGGGGCAAGTGGTTTAACTAAATGGTACCTAAGATGCTTTCTATATTACTTAGGGTTCTCCAGAGAAACAGACCAATAGGATAAATATAGATATATAGAAATAGATTTATTATGAGGGATTGGATCACATGTATGTAGATTGAGAAGTCCCATGATCTGCTGTCTGAAAACTGGAGGTTCAGGTAAGCTGGAGGTGTAGTTTCAGTCCATTTCTGGATGCCTAAGACAAAAGGAGCCAATGTCCAAAGACAGCAGAAGATGGATGTCTTAGTTTAATCAGAGAGCAAGTTCATTCTTCCTTTGCCTTTCCAGGCCTCAATTGGATGATGCCCAGCCACATAGGTGAGGGTGATCTTCACTTAGTCTACCAATTCAAAAGCTAATCTCTTCCAGAAATACCCTTTCAGACATACCCGGAAATGATGTTGCCATAGTTTTGTTAAATTAACATTTGCTAAATGGAGCATAGGGTGCGAGCCCGGGTTTAACAACAGAGCACAGGAGAAACAGCACAAGAGAAACTGATATAGAGAAGTTTGCTACTCAGAGATTCTGGAGGCCGTACATGGATGTGAAGGGGCCATACAGGGATGTGAAGGCAGAGCACGAGAGAGAGAGAGAGAGAGAGAGAGAGAGAGAGAGAGAGAGAGAGAGAGAACAAACTTGGGACACATGCCTTTATTAGGGTTTGTGGGTGGAGTGCTTTGGGGTTCTTGGGCTAGAGCCAAATTGGTCAATTCAAACCAAAAAATGGTTTTGGTAAGCCCCACAAGAGTCTTATATAAGAGGTGCATAAGGCATACAGGCAGAGGGAGGAAGGAGAGACTCCCTCAATCACAAGGGCTGTTGGGAAAGTCATATCAGGAACTCACAATTTCTTATGACTCTGCAGGCCGCCTTCTAGGGCATGTGCTTTTATGAAAGTCCAGTGTCTGTTTAAGGTCCCTGAGGCTGCATGATTGAACAAAATGAGTTCTGAGGCAGCAGTACCATGAGTAGCTTAGTTAAACTCTCAACAAATGTTTTACCAGCTGTCTGGGGTTCCCTAAGCCCAGTTAAGTTGACATAAAATTAACTATCGTACCTTCCAATGTTGCAAATTTATACTTTCTAAATAATAAACAACTTGATATAAGCTTTCACTTGCATCATGTCATTTAATCCTCACAATGTCCCTACAGGAGAATAGATGCTATTTCCATTTTTACAGAGAAATAACTAAAGCTCACACTGGTCATGGATAGAGGACTTGTGATCCAAACCTGTCTCTTCTAATCCAAACCACAGGACATGTCATTGCATCACATGATTCCTTAACAGAGGGTGTTTCCTTAGCTGCAACATCTTCCTTTTTGGTTTGCTCATCCCTTAGGGACAGAAGGAATAAATGTTCATGGAGACCCTAACATATGCAAACTTTGTGTTAGGTGTTTTATTTAAATTATCCTATTTAATCCTCATAATAACCGCATGAAAGACACAGGAAAGTTAGTCTCACTTGCTCAGGCTAAGTAAAGTGGTAAAAGATGTAGCTAAACATGATGGAGCAGGAATTTTATCTGACATCAAATACCACATGTGTATGCTATATGGCTCCAGTCTTTTGTTTTCTTGCCCAGCTCCCTCTGAGCCACGTCAAAGTAGTTATGGTTAGAGTAGTAGTCCATGATTGTAAACAATTCTATTATATGACTGTGACTTCAGCTGCCTGAAAAACTCACCCAGATTAGGAAGTTCTTGGGTTGCTCTCACTCTTGCCTGATGCCCACTCTACCCATTACAGCATTTATTCTGTAGAGGTATGTAAAATTTAAGGCATAATTGTCATGGGCCTCCAATTGGGCCAAATTAATAAAGTCCCCTGGTCTGCAGCCCTGAGTACCAGTGTGAACGGCTCTCTTTCTTTTCTGTTTAACTGTTAAATGTCAGGCTGAGATTTCTTGTAAGTGGGAAAGAAGAGTTGGGTGTCAAAACAGAGGAAGACAGAGAAGGGTAGAAGACATCAGAAAGCCAGCAGTATAGCACAATTAAGCTCCCTGTTTTGAATCCCATGGGCAAATGTCACTATTATTTGGATCAACATTTTATTCTCCATTTTCTTCTTGACATATAGATAGCTGCTTTGGGTCACACACACACAAAATACATTCAATGAAATGAAACATAGATATTTACTAAGACACTAAAAATGAAAGTTCAACATAAACTATTTTGTTCCACTGAAATGTTTGGCTGAACTCATAAGAATAGTAATGATGCCATTCTTGGACACCCACACTGAAATAATCAGAAGATTATTCCGAAAAAATAAAGAGGATATTAGGCATACTGAGCGAAAGAGCCTATGGAGTGGAATGAAAACTGGCATGATCATTTGGAGAATTTGGGTCAGAGTTAGAATAAGTTTTTAAAGATGATATACTAAGAGAGTAAAAGGCTGATAAAGAGCACTTGTATTTTTAGCAAAATACAGTAAATTGAGGAATTTAAAAGTAAAGAGAAACATAATTCAAGTAAGGTAGGAAACCTCATATCATTCTCACCATCAATAAAAAGGAAACAAATTAAAATAAGAAATCAGAAGTCAATAAGATTTTATGGGAATATAAAGTTGCTATTATGGAAGCAAAGCCCATTTCTTTGCTGTAGGAAACTCCAGGCTGAGTGCTGACTAACTACAGACATCAGATCTCCTAAAGCTGTATTTCGGTGTGTCTTTTTGTTTTGTGTTTGTTTTTTGTTTGTTTTTTTGTTTTTTTGCTTTGCTTGTACCTTGAATGCTGGGTCTTTCGGGAAGTCAGCACTGTTCCAGAGTTCTGGTGGGTGGGCTAAGGTTAGATATTGGAGTTGATCCTTTAATTTATGCACTGATTCTTCTTAGTGAAAAACAAAGGTTGTGAGAACATGTGTTAGAATTTTAGCTCTGAGAGATGGGTACATAATATAAAATTGACTCCAGCAATTTGAGTCAACCTGAAAATTCCCAGTCTGTTAGGATAAAATAAAAATAAAAATAATCCTATTTAGAGATTTCTGGTGCAATCTCAGATTTGGGATTGGTTCTTTTCACCAAGCCTATTAATTAAAAAGTACATAATACAAAGTTAATTAAGCAGTAAGATATTATAACATTTTTATTTCATTAATTTGTCAAAGTATGAATAATAACTACACATTCAACACCAGAAATATACATTTTCCACTGGCTGCTGAAAAAAAAAAAGGAAATAATTCCAATCAGGATAGTAGCTCCCTGTTGGCTGACCTACCTCTGAAGTAATTTACTGATTCCAGGTGACTTTTACATTGTGGAGTTAGTCATTAGGTTAAGTTTGATGAGAAATAGATACAACTAGGGTTGGGAATTCAAATATGTATTATATGTCTCCTCACAATCATAAATAAGTTTTTCATGTTTTTTTTTTCTTTTTCTTTTTAGGCTCATGCCAAAATCTGGCATCTCTACAATACTACTTTCCGTCCAACTCAGGGGGGCCAGGTGTCCATTGCCCTAAGTTCCCACTGGATCAATCCACGAAGAATGACAGACCATAACATCAAAGAATGTCAAAAATCTCTTGACTTTGTTCTAGGCTGGTTTGCCAAACCCATATTTATTGATGGTGACTATCCTGAAAGCATGAAGAATAATCTTTCATCTCTTCTGCCTGCTTTTACTGAACCTGAGAAAAAGTTCATCAAAGGCACAGCTGACTTTTTTGCTCTTTCCTTTGGACCAACCTTGAGTTTTCAACTATTGGACCCTCGCATGAAGTTCCGTCAATTAGAATCTCCCAGCCTGAGGCAACTGCTTTCCTGGATTGACCTTGAATATAACCACCCTCAAATATTTATTGTGGAAAACAGCTGGTTTGTCTCAGGGACCACCAAGAGGGATGATGCTAAATATATGTATTACCTCAAAAAATTTATAATGGAAACTTTAAAAGGTAGGATTTGGGATAAAATTCTTATTCTTGCCAAAATCCACTGGTAAAACAATCTTTAAGATGATCTGTAATAAACTATGTGAGTTTATAGTTTTTAATCATAATGTAGAAATTAATTTTGGCAATAATAAGAATATATCTATGTAATACCTTTCTCATTTGGGGCCTTAAGAAACTTAAATAATTTTTAAACACATTTTGTAAATCAAAAACTGGGTTATAATATGTGAAATTACTTGACTTTCAGAGTTACTACTATAGATTTTTATATTACATTAAGGATTAAGTAAATCCCAGAGTATCTAGCTCCCCTTAAATGTTTTTGCATTCTTATTGCTTGTACTGAGTGAAAAACTTAAAAAAAAATTAATTGATTTCAGAGAGGAAGGGAGAGGGAGAGAGAGATAGAAACATCAATGATGAGAGAGAATCATTGATCGACTGCCTCTGCACACCCCCTACTGGAGATTGAGCCTGCAACCTGGGCATGTGCCCTTGATAGGAATTGAACTTGGGACCCTTCAGTCTGTAGGCCGACACTCTATCCACTGAGTCAAACTGGGTAGGGCCTGAATGAAACACTTTTTAAAGAAAAAAGAATATCAACATTTTCTGGAGAAAATAGTAAGTAGTTCATGCTTTTAAAAATTTTCTTCATTTTATTGCATCAGGCACAATGTTAGGATAGAAAGGAGAACATCATCCCAGGCCCAAAGAGCACCCACTGGAAATGAAAGAAATAAAAATAAAAACTTACTGGAGATAGCTATTTGTGAAGACATTTATTTAGCGAGTTATCTAGGTTTGATCAGATTCTTTTGTAGGTCATTGCTCTACCAAACAATAGCACACTACGTAATTTATGCCTTACATAGCAAAACCCTCAGATCTCTTGTCCTCTCTTCCCTTTGCAGCCATCAGGCTGGACGGGGTGGACATCGTCGGGTACACAGCGTGGTCCCTCATGGACGGCTTCGAGTGGCACAGAGGCTACAGCATCAGGCGTGGACTCTTCTATGTTGACTTTTTGAGCCAGGATAAGAAATTGTTGCCAAAGTCTTCAGCTTTGTTCTACCAACAGCTGATAGAAAAAAATGGCTTCCCTCCTTTACCTGAAAATCAACCCTTAGAAGGGACATTTCCCTGTGACTTTGCTTGGGGAATTGTTGACAGCTACATTCAAGTAAGTCAGTTGACAAAACCAATCAACAGTCTCACAAGCCCTATCACTAGTAAGTAGAACCTCCTTATTAGGTTGTCATGCACATTGTTCTTTGGACCAAACACAGCTCCTTAAGAGGATTTTTTTGAATGCTGCATCCTTCTTTCCAAAAATCTTCCTAGCTTCACCTTGCACTTCAAATCAGCCCCCAAAGGGGAACAAATAAAAAACGTATAATATTTAAGATCTGATAAGATAAAATACTCTTTTTTAACACAGCAATTTTCAAACCTTTTTAAAGCAGTTGAGTTCTTCCATAAATGAGAAGTAACACAGAACTCCAAATTATCTGATATCTCAGTGGAGCTGCTAAAACTGAGGCAGGCAGAGCCCTCTGGAGGTATAGTTTTGGATCCCACAATCTTGTTGAAATACGTAGAGAATGGAAACTCTTGCTCAAAATCATTTTGAGCAATAGACATTGAGATGGTAAGGAAGTTCCATAATGGTCAACCAATATTTATTGAGTACATACTATGTAGTTAGTTTTCAATATTATTGTAATTTTAAAATATTTTAATTTACTTTCTTAAATTAAAAAAATTAAGATTTAATTTAATTTTTCTTTAATTTTAAAGAAATTTGTTTTCTGGAGTGTAATTGAATAGTAAGCACTTATTGGATGCTTAGCATATACACATATGCTACAATGTTTGAGGGGAGCACACAATGAGATGAGTAAGATATGATCCCTGTCTTGAAAGGAGTCTTGAGTGAAAATGATGGATACACAAATAATATAACATATACAGAGAGTAAAGTATGAAAAATAGACAAAGTTCAGTATCCAAAGACAAGCAATGGGATTAAGCATGTTGAATGCTTCTAGCCAATTCATTGGTACTATAGGGGAGGAAAATTAACTTTTTCTCTACTCTTCTGAGTTCTTAGCTGAGAACCCTGTAACAAAAGTCAGATTAACAAGAGAAGAACAAACAGAAGTTTATTAACATGTATACCTCATATATACATTGGAGATAGTGAAAAATGAATAACTCCAGGAGTGGCTTAGAATTCAGGCTTAAATACCATGTTAATAGGGAAAGGGGTGTGGGGATATAGGTCTCTTAATGGAGAATAAATGATTTTTAGAAAACATAACTGGGCCCTTATAAGAATAGATGGGAACTATGATAATTTGTGACAAAGTTTGTCTGAATATGTTGTTGACTTCTAGTCTCTTCTGTGACAAGAGTCAATCTTCCCTGGTTGATGAAACTCTGGGGAGAGGATTTATGACCTTCAGTTCCTGTTGGAGGATCCATCTTCAGGCAGATAAAGGGAGTGTTGAGGAAGTCTCTCCCTGCATTTGATGTTTTTCAAGTGCCTGCAGTTCAAAATAATCAATACACTAAAGGGGCATATTTTGGGGTGGCATTTTCTGTTACCCTTCAGTTCAAAAGTATTTGGAAGAATGTTTGGATCTGAGGAAAATCCTAGTTGAAATGGGTTGCTCTTTTCTTGTAAATATCAAATTATAACCTTTTATTTATAAGAAAATATATCCACCCTATACTTAATACATTTTTTTTATTGCTGATTTGTATTACTGTTATGTCTTTTTCAGACCTCCAGTTAGTGTTAGGGGCAGTCTCAGATGTAAATTCCTTCCTTACAGGTTAGCAAGGATATCAGAAGCAAAACAGCAAATCTTCTCAGCTCCACCCACTCAGTGGGGTGTTTTCCAGCCTCCTTCCTCTCTCCTACCTCAGCCCACTGATATTTGCAACCTCCCTATTCTATTTCCCTTCCTGCGAGGGGAATAAACAGTGGAGTTTAAGTGAGATGTGAAGGGGCAAGAGTGGTGCAAGTGAGAGAGAAGGAAAGGGACAAGGGAGGAAGGTAGACTCACAGTTCCTCCTTCTTCCTCCCCTTTAATAATGGGGCTGGGTGATATGGTCCCTGGCCCTTGTTCCATCTCTTGACCTCCTGTCATGCCTCGCTCACTACTGGGCCCTGCACCCCTTGTCATTGAGGGGTTATGCTCCTCTCAGATCTCTGATGGTAGCCTGAGCCTGGGCAGGTAATTCTCAGTTCAGTCCTTTGTGGAGAGACATCTCTACCAGCCTCTCTGTGCAGACAGTGTGAGCTCAGAGACGTTGGGAGCCCTTCACTCTGCTCATTCCCCACCCAAGGGCTGTGTTTACCTTGGGGACTGGTAAGGAGTGAGAAAGTCTTAAGAATATACCTTATTTCCTCAAAAGGGAAGAGAAATACCTGATCAGCTGCAACAAACATGACAGTGAGGAGGAACAGAGATGGGCAGAGAACCCCTTTTTCTACTCCTAGAAGCACTTGTTTTAGGATTTGATCTAATGCCAACCACTTATCAGCCATGGACCTTTCTTCTCAGGTCAGCAGCTCAGGGTCCCTACCCCTCCACCTAGCAGAGCCCCCCAGTGCTCTCCTAGGCAGAATCAGTCCAACAAAAAATTAAGTCACTCTCAACCCATGGTAGACTTGAACTCCAAAAGCTCTTTCGTGGGAAAAAGCTGCAATTGCTATTTTATTTTTTTGCTTTTCACCATGAGCTATGCATTATTTTGGTAGTGCCCTTCCCAAGCTGGCTTCTTAATTGACAAAGTAAAATAAGGTTTTTGTTAGGGCAGTTCAGAGGAGTGTGGGAGTATGTTTTAATTTACTCTATTCTTTTACTACATTATATTAAAGTCCTGAGAAGTGATTTTTAAACCATTGAAATTTATCTTTTCTTCCTGCCTAGCATTTTAAAATCCTAATATTAATGTGGCATACATTTTACTTGAAAAACTTAAAAAATCATTAAGCACACAACCTGTCTGAAATCTGACCTTAGGCTTATTCACATGGATTGTCATTGTGTTTGGACCAAATTTTCCACAACTACTAATTCTCCTAGTGAATTAGGTATAGAACACGCTACATTCTGGGACTATACGGCTTCTTTAGCAGTGGTTATGTTAGAAGAAAGTTTCTTCTATAGCATACAAAATACATACTGTATACCCATTCCTTCTGATTCAGCTTTATTTCATTTCTCATTAAGAAACTAGAGGCCCAGTGCATAAAATTCATGCACTGGTAAGGCTCTAGCGGCTGCTGACCAGGTACTCCCTCCCTTCCCCTGGCTGCCTGCCTCTACTGCAGCCTGGGGCCTCCCTCCCTTCCGCTGGCCACCCCCACACCCTGGTCGAACTCCCAGAAGAACTCCTGGTGGAGGGGACAATTTGCATACTACGCTTTTATTATATAGGATAAGTCAACTAATTTAAATGAGATTAGATATAATTTTGCCTAAATTATATCGTTTTTAAAGGTTCTGTATTTTATTTATTTATTTATTTATTTATTTATTTATTTAAAATCTTTATTGTTGAGAGTATTACAGATGGCCCCCTTTTTAATCCCTATTTCCCTCCTCCACTTGGTTTCCACCCCACCCTAGGCTTTCACCACCCTATTGTCTGTGTCCATAGGCAATGCATATATGCATATAAGTTTTTTGGTTAATATTACCCCTCCTGACCCTTTCCTCTGAGATTAATCAGTCTGTTCCATGTTTCCATGCCTCTGGTTCTATTTTATTGATCATTTTATTTTGTTCATTAAATTTCTTATTCATTTATTTTGATTTTTTAGACTCAATTGTTGATAGATATTTATTTATTGCCATTTTATTGTTCATAGTTCTTCTTCTTCTTCCTCCTCCTCCTCCTCCTCCTCTTCCTCCTCCTTCTCCTTCTCCTCTTCTTCCTCTTCCTCTTCCTTTTCTTAAAGAATAACCTTCAATATTTTATGTAATACTGGTTTGGTGGTGATGAATTTCTTTAGCTTTTTTCTTATATGTGAAGCTCTTTATCTGACCTTCAATTCTAAATGATAGCTTTGCTGGGTTGAGTAATCTTGGTAATAGGTGCTTGCTATTCCTCACTTTTAATATTTCTTGCCATTTCCTTCTGGCCTGCAAAGTTTCTGTTGAGAAATCAGTCATATGGGCACTTCCTTGTAGGTAACTAATTGCTTTTCTCTTGCTGCTTTAAGATTTTCTCTTTATCTTTAACCCTTGGCATTTTAATTATGATGTGTCTTGGTATGGTCCTCTTTGGGTTCCTCTTGTTTGGGACTCTCTGTGCTTCCTGGACTTGTAAGTCTATTTCTTTCACCAGATAGGGGGAGGTTTCTATAATTATTTCTACAAATAGATTTTATTTTTTATTTTTTTTTCCAATTTTTTAAAAATTAAGGTATTATATGTGTACATATGTCTTGCTTGTTCTCTTTTCCTTCTAGTATCCTTATAATGCGAATGTTGGTACACTTGAAGTTGTCCCAGAGGTTCCTTACACTATCTTCATTTTTTTGGATTATTATTTTTTTTAATGTTCTGATTGGGTGTTTTTTGCTTCCTCATATTCCAAATTGTTGATTTTATTCTTGGAATCCTCTACTGTTGAATTCCTGTAAATTATTCTTTATTTCAGTTAGTGTATGCTTATTTTCTGTCTGTTCCTTTTTCATGTCTTTGGAATTTTCAGTAAGATCCTTGAAAGTCTTACTAAGTTCCTGAAGCTCTCATTAAGATCCTTGAGCAACCTCATAACCATTGTTTTAAACTCTGTATCTAGTAGTTTGTTTGCTTCAATTTCATTTAATTCTTTCAGTTTTTTTCTGGAGATTTTTTTTTTTTTGTTCTTTCATTTGTGACATGTTTCTTTGTCTCCACATTTTGGCTGCTTCTCTATGTTTGTTTCTATGTATTAGGTAGGGCTGCTTTGTCTCCTGGAATTGGTAGAGTGGCCTTGTGTAGTAGGTGTCCTGTAGGGCCCAGTGGCTCATCCTCCCCAGTCACCTGAGCTGGAACTCTAGGTGCACCCCTGTGTGGGCTGTGTGCACTATCCTATTGTAGTTGAGCCTTGATTGCTGTTGGCATCACTGGGAGGATTTAACATCCAGGCCAATTTGCTTTGAGGTTCAGTTGCAACTAGAGTGGAAGAGTTGCTGTGTAGGAGACACCCTTATAGAGCAGGGCTTGCTTCAGTGGGGTTTTTGAGCTCACTGAGTCTGCCCCTTGAGTGTATCACTTGTGGATGTATAGAGTTGTAATCTGGTATGTTCTGAAGCTACCCACTGAGTGCACTGGCGTTGGGGCCTCCAGAGAGGTGAAAAGTCAACTACTGCCTGGGGCCACTCAGCAGGAGCTACAGAGTGATCTGAATATGGCTGCTACTTATGTTGGGCTTGGAAGTGCTCAGGCAAGGCCAAGCTGTGAAGCAAAATAGGCTGCTGCTTGTGCTGGGTCATGCTGATGCCAGCTGCTGCTTGTTTGAGAGATTTTAGGGAAGCCTGAGCCAAGAGAGGTCATTCATATGGAAAAGCCACTGCAAACAGTTTGGATGGGGCTGAAAATTGGATGGGGCAGAGTCTCAGAGACTCCTCATGGCAGAGCGAATAGTATGAGCCAGGTTGGTGAAGACTTAGATATGGTGCCTGCCTCATATCTGCCTCATAGCTCTGAGATCGGTGAGGTCTCAGCATAGGAACAATAACTGCTGTAAGCATCTCTGTTTGGGAGAAAGCCACCCCCAAGTTCTTGCTCTGATGCCAGACAATCCGGTTCCTTCCCATATGTCCCTGGATCCCCCCAAGCTGCTGTCCAAGCATTGGAGTTCAGAGGGAGTGGGACTGTGTAAGTTTGTGCACCAGCCCTTTAAGACCATGTGAGAGCCATGCCAGAGTCCTCAGACAGCCAAGGCCACTCAGAGTGTGAAAGGCCTTGTTGACAGTATACCAAATGGCCGAGGCCACTCTCAACACAGCTGCAAGGCCACAGCGATCTCACCGTACCCTGCGCCCTTCTATAACCCAAATGATGATGTCATTATTGGCAACTAGCCTTTTTTGTCTCTGGAGTAATATACAGATTACTGACCAGCTAGTCTGCTAGAGAGTAGGCTGGGTGGTCGGCGGGGCGGGGGAAGGCTAGAGAACTCAGATGGAGCTGAAAGCTCAGACAGAACTGAGAGCTGGTACTGCTATGATGTAAGGTCAAGAGCTCATAGAGAGCTCAGATATAGCTACTAAGTTAACCAGCCAGTATGCTGAGAGAGAAGCTTAGAGGTACTATGTGAGGCTACAGAGACTAGCTGGTGTGCTGAGCAGGGGAGAGAGGAGAAGCTACTGAGCCAGAGAGGCTAGAGAGTCTACTGAGGCTGTAGCTCTAAGGGGAGAGCTCAGATACCACTATGATGTAAGGTGGTGGGTTTAGAGGCAGCATGCAAATGCTCAGATAATAGCTGTGGGTACAGAGACTAATGCTGCTTTTATGGGAAAGATGTATCTGTTCACCAGCAGGTGTATGGCTGCCTGCCTTATAGACCTGCTGAAAAGGACTCTGTTGGTTAATGGCTATATGGCCACTGGCTTCTGCAATAAAGACTTATTCTTATACTAGCTTTCCCGTTGCAGGAAAATTCCTGCAATGGGATTTCCTGCTGCACTCTACCCCGCCTCCGTTCCTCCCTTGCCGCCCACCTCGCCTTCTCCTCCAGCCCGCCCGCGTTTCCCTTTGCTCCGCCATTGTCGCCCGCCTCCGCCCCGCCCCGCCCTTGCCGCCCGCCTCGCCTTCTCCTCCAGCCCGCCCGCGTTTCCCTTCGCCTCCGGCCCCGCCTCCGCCCCGCCCTTGTCACCTGCCCCGCCTTCTCCAGCCCGCCCGCGTTTCCCTTCGGCCCCGGCCCCGCCTCCGCTCCGCCCTTGCCGCCCGCCTCGCCTTCTCCTCCAGCCCGCCCGCGTTTCCCTTCGGCCCCGGCCCCGCCTCCGCTCCGCCCTTGTCACCGGCCTCGCCTTCTCCTCCAGCCCGCCCGCGTTTCCCTTCGCCTCCGGCCCCGCCTCCGCCCCGCCCTTGTCACCGGCCCCGCCTTCTCCTCCAGCCCGCCCGCGTTTCCCTTCGGCCCCGGCCCCGCCTCCGCTCCGCCCTTGCCGTCCGCCTCACCTTCTCCTCCAGCCCGCCCGCGTTTCCCTTCGCCTCCGGCCCCGCCTCCGCCCCGCCCTTGTCACCGGCCCCGCCTTCTCCAGCCCGCCCGCGTTTCCCTTCGCCTCCGGCCCCGCCTCCGCCCCGCCCTTGTCACCGGCCCCGCCTTCTCCAGCCTGCCCGCGTTTCCCTTCGGCCCCGGCCCCGCCTCCGCTCCGCCCTTGCTGCCGGCCCCGCCTTCTCCTCCAGCCCGCCTTCGTTTCCCTTCGCCTACGGCCCTGACTTTGCTCCTCCCTTCTCCTCCCCCCGCCCCCCTGGCTTGCTTGCTTCTTCGAAGCTTTACTCCCCTTTGCAGCTCTTGGCTTCTTTCGACACTGTCTTGATATGCAAATTAGCCGCCATCTTTGTTGGGGCAATTTGCATACTCGTCCTGATTGGTTGGTGGGCGTGGCTTGGCTGGTGGGCGTGGCTTAGGTGTAGCGAAGGTGCGGTCAATTTGCATATTTGTCTATTATTAGATTAGATACCCACAACCTCTCATGGCTTCTCCATCTAAGACCCGGTGTGCAAGAAGACTCAGCCCCAGGCAGAGGGGCTCGGACCCAACACCTGTAACTAGTGAGCAGAAGATAAAGGAGGAACTTGGACTAAGTTCCAACAGTTAGTACAGTGGGCAGGATTTGAGAAGGAACCTGCCCTGACATAGGAAGAATTTAGAAGAATCTATAGACAGCGGTACTCTTGCTGTCTCTGACAGAGCAACTGCCTGGGTCTCCAGCAGCCTCCATAAACGTCCCGTATTTTTAAGAAATAAATTCCTATACCCCCAAGATTTATACTTTAGTCTCTCTTTTGTTTTCAAATGGACTGAATAAAAGCTGGTGTTTTGGAACAATTATGGTAGAAAAGATACAAATCTAGTCAACTCAGAGTCATAAAAATAATCCAAAAATTCTTTCTAACTATGAACACTTTCACTTCAAAAAAGCATGCAAATATTTTCTCTTGCAAAGCCAAGGAAACATGATTGGTAGGTACATCACAGTGGAAAAATACTTCTGACAGCATTCCCACAGTACTAGGGGAAATGCATGTGTGGGTGATCTACAAGGGACAATCTTCCAGAAAAACGCAATTTCCCTCTGACATGCTGTTCATTATTATTTTCCTTTAGGAACACAGCACTGACCCCCTCCAATGAAACAGCAGCTCATTTGCAACAGGCCCATAAAATTTTAAGGAAATCTCTACTAGAGGTTCAAAATTGGAGTGTGTCTGACCCCTGTTTTTATACAGAGGGTCAAACCAAGTAACCTTCTCTAAGGAGACTATTTGCCAGGAGAAAACAGGTGTAGACAGTGAGTTTGGGGTGCACTTTCAGTTTGCATTCCCTTCATGGTCTACATGTGGAGGGAGAATTTTTGTCATTATGAGTTTACAATTTTCAATGTCCTGAATACCTATTTTTATTTTGGAAGCTTTGATGTCAGATGTTGAGAACCATAGTGTCATGATCATCATAGAAAAACAATTAGGAAAAATTTTAAACTATGTTAAAATATTCCATTATGGATGGATGACAATATTGTTTCTTATGTCCATGTTCTTTGTCACTTTCTACCATCAGTCAGATTGAATTTGTTAAATTATGTCATCAACTGCAAAGCTAACAAAAGGCTACAGTTATGCTTATTTAGTACCTCCTCTTCTGAGAGCAAATCTGTGTGGAATGTCATTTTTAAAAGCACAATATAATTTTTAAATGTCATTTCAATTTTTTTACTCTAACTCACTTAGGTTTTAAGCTTTATCTTTTTCATTAAATGTTTTTTTAAGTCTCATCACCATAGTGATTTCTTATATTAAAAGAAAAATGTCCAAAAATACTCTGCTTGCTTAACACAGATCAGACATGTGTGAGAATCACTACTAATGTTTGTTATCTGAAGTAAGTAAAAAAATTCAGATTTTTAAAATATTAAATGGGTTTAAATAAAGAGAACTACGGGTAAAACAAATGTGTAAAAAAGAAAGTGGGTTATTTTCTTCTTCAGAAACTCACTATTTATGAAAAATCATTTCAATTTTCAGCTAGAAAGGTTATTGTTTTTGCTCATCTTGCTAGCTAGCTTCCTTGAAAGAATTGCATTGAGTTACTTTTCCAGGCCTGTCCAGCTGAAGTCATAGACTTATGCTCCCTCTGCTCCTCCTAGGTTGACACCACTCTGTCTCAGTTTACCGATCCGAACGTTTACTTGTGGGATGTCCACCACAGTAAGGGGCTCATTAAGGTGGACGGCCTTGTGACCAAGAGGAGGAAACCTTATTGTGTCGACTTTACTGTCATCCGGCTCCAGATCGCCCTACTCCAGGAAATGCATGTAACACATTTCCACTTCTCGCTGGACTGGGCCCTGATCCTGCCTCTGGGTGACCAATCCCAGGTGAACCGCACGGTCCTGCACTACTATCGCTGCATTGCCAGTGAACTCCTGCATGCCAACATAACCCCCGTGGTGTCCCTGTGGCGACCTGTGGCCCCGCACCAAGGCCTGCCAGAGCCTCTGGCCAAGCAGGGTGCCTGGGAGAATCCCCACACGGCCCTGGCTTTTGCAGAGTATGCCAGGTTGTGCTTTAAAGATCTTGGTTCCCACGTCAAGTTTTGGATCACCATGAACGAGCCCTACACGCGGAACATGACCTACAGTGCAGGGCACAACCTGCTGAAAGCCCACGCCCTGGCTTGGCGCGTGTATGATGAGAAGTTCAGGCGCTCTCAGAAAGGAAAAATATCCATAGCTTTGCAGGCTGACTGGATAGAACCAGCCTGCCCTTTCTCCCCAAAGGACAAAGAAGTGGCAGAGAGAGTTTTGGAATTTGACATTGGCTGGCTGGCCGAGCCCATTTTTGGTTCTGGGGATTATCCACGTGTGATGAGGGACTGGCTGAATCATAGAAACAATTTCCTTCTACCTTATTTCACTGAAGATGAAAAAAAGCTCATACAGGGTTCCTTTGACTTTTTGGCTTTAAGCCATTACACCACCATCCTTGTAGACTGGGAAAAAGAAGATCCAATAAAATATAACGATTATCTGGAAGTGCAAGAAATGACAGATATCACATGGCTCAATTCCCCCAGTCAGGTAGCAGTAGTGCCCTGGGGCTTACGCAAGGTCCTGAGTTGGCTAAAGTTGAAATATGGAGACCTCCCCATGTATATAATCTCCAATGGCATTGATGATGATCTGCAAGCAGGCCAAGACAATTTGAGGGTGTACTATATGCAGAATTATGTAAATGAAGCTCTGAAAGGTAAGGCCTCCTGAAAACTGTCTCTTGAGGGTTGTGTTACTCGAAGGCATGATGCCTGTTAGAAATTCTCAAATACACACAGTCACCTTCAGAGAGAAGCACTGTCCATTTCTTGCCACACTGAAAAAGTCCTACCAAGAGTTAGTATTTTCCCCAGAGATAAAGGAGTTTAGCTAAAAGTGGCTTACAACTTACTCTGAGCCTATAAAAGCATGGACCATCCTGTCCTCCATCCTCAGATGGCCTCAACGCAGTCTGATCTGCTTCATGTATGTGGAGATTAGCTCAAGTACCTCAGAGTAGGTTTCATTATATAAAACCTACTATGTTAAATGTAGCTCATACTTTGTCTTGGTATTTACCAATTTGTCTTTCCATAAAAGAAGACTTTTCTAATTAAATACAATTTAGTCTGAAGTTTTAATAAATGTATTGACATTTTCTCCTGAGGCACCAAGGCCATGTAAAAGTAAAGTGTTATTTGCAAAATATTTTATTAACTATTCTCCTGTCCTTTTGTTTTTCCAGCCTACATATTGGATGGGATCAACCTTTGTGGCTACTTTGTGTTTTCATTTAATGATCGCACAGCTCCAAAGTTTGGCCTCTATCGTTATGCTGCCAATCAGTTTGAACCCAAACCGTCCATGAAACATTATAGGAAAATTATTGACAACAATGGCTTCCCAGGTGCTGAAACCCTGGGGAGATTTTGTCCAGAAGAATTCACCCTGTGCACCGAGTGCAGCTTTTTTCATACTCGAAAGACTTTACTAGCTTTCATAGTTTTTCTACTTTTTGCTTTCATTATTTCTCTTTCTCTTATTTTTCACTACTCTAGGAAAGGCAGGGGAAGGTACAAATAGTCCTGAACATATTCCTATTTACTTATTTTGAAATAATTACGCACACACATTAGTTGTTAATCATTTGCACTTGTCAGTGTTGTGAAGCTATATATTTCATATGCTGATTTCTATAAAACCTTTCTGTGGCTATGACAAAGGTTTTCAAATAAGCATAGATGATTATAAAATCTTGAATAATGTGAATAGTGCCTGGACTTGTTTCTCTTTGAGGGGTAATTAGAAAAACAAACATCATTTCTACGATACACTGTGTAACAAAAGCATGATATATGACATCCATTCTGTAACATTTTTACAGAAATTTAATGACAAGCTAGGCTATTTTTATCTGTGCCCATTCCTAAATATAATGTTTACTTAAAGTAATAATTGCAAGTGTTAGAATACAAAATTAAGTCCCAAGTAACCATCTTCCAACTACCATGATATGCCTAATGGTCTCTGTCACGAAGATGACAGAATATAGGAAAGATGACAAAGGACCTGTGGCTGGAACACTTATTTAAAAAGCAGCATTTCTGTCAATGTTAATTTACATATCTGGTTAATGATATACTTGCCAGAGCAAATTACAGAATTTTATATTTTTATGTGCCTTCCAAGGCGTTCTCTAAACCCTGGGTCCTTGAAGGCTTTGTGTCATAAGGGATTTTTACTGATTGCTTGCAGAAAAATAAACATGACTCATGAGATGTTGGGCTCTTCAGGAAGCATAAACCGATTGTGCAGTGTATTATACTGCAGTAGCTCCAGGAGGAGGGAAGGAGTAAAAAGTACGTATTATGAGCAACATTATGATTAATTTTATTATAAACCCTTTCATTTTAGAACAGACCTTGGAATGAATGAGGTGACCTTTCTTGAGAGAATAAAAACAAGATAATAATTCATCCTGTGAAGAATGACTTCATTTTCTGCTCTTTAGAATGTGCCATAATTTCTCTGAGTTGAGTTTTAAGTATTAATAGATTCAAAAGCATTTGGTCTGATAACACTGGAAATTTTTCTTTTGTGATTGCTGAAGTCCAGTTTATTTATTTATTTATTTTGCTGCTACTTATGTGGAACTAACTTTGAATTAGTTGTGCTTTGAAGTTTTACACTGAAGCATGCTACTGATTTCCAGAAAGTGTTAAATCTTATCCTCTAATGCCCTTTAAATAAGTCTTGCTGATTTTCAGACAGGGAAATTTATTACACTAGAGTGTTAGGTGGTCTTAATGTTTATTTTATAGATGAGCCAACATTGTGTCAGGCAAAATAAACCAACATCATATCAGGCATAACTAATTTTGCTGACACAGTAATACAATGAATAAGAAATATTGTACTGTATTATGTGTCATCTTTAGGGATGGTATGATTTTTTTCATTGAAAGGTAAGCTTTTGGGTTAACCTTTTAAAAATTGTACTTATTAAAACTGGAAACTAGATAATCATAGTTTATTTTATTTATGTATTTTTCTGATTAGAAGAGTAATATATATTAATTGTAAAAAAAACCACAGAAACTATATGTAAAAAAGTGCATATTTAGAGTCACATCATATTGTAAATTATGTATCTTTATTAATTTTTATTGTGTGCATTTCCTTTGTCATTTATCTTCAAAAACACCCTATTTTAATAGTCATAGAGTAATTCCACTATATAAATTTATCACAACTTATTTAACTATTCCTATTTATTGAACTAGTTTCTTATTGTTAATTACTGTTAAATAATGAATGTTACTTAAAAATTATTTTCTTCCTACTAGCATTTTTT
Organism: Eptesicus fuscus; assembly: GCF_027574615.1. NCBI lineage: Eukaryota > Metazoa > Chordata > Mammalia > Chiroptera > Vespertilionidae > Eptesicus > Eptesicus fuscus. The sequence continues at coordinate 6,861,286 of NC_072480.1, read as the reverse complement.
TGAGTGCATAGAGAGTAATTACAGTACCTGGGTGACCAATCCCAGGTGAACTGCACGGTCCTGCACTACAGTTATTTGATAATGGATTATAATAAACTGACCTATAACTTTACCTTCTTTCTGAACCATATCATTCATTGCTAGATAAATTTCTTTAAAATTTTTTTTGAGTTGTCTAAACTACATAGAACATGATTGGAGTGGTGAGGAAATAGGCCTGACAGAAAGAGGGAGCGAACTGCAATGTAGGTTGGGGAGAGTGCCCCAGGCTAGTCTCTGTGGTTGAGCTGAAAGATAATTTCAGACACTGAGAAAGCAAAATAGGGGAAGAGCTGAAAATGACAGACACCAAAGTACTGAGGAGAAACAACATTTCAAAATCATTCAACTGAGCTACAATGACAGCATCATGCTAATTGTGAGTCACCATAGACCCTTAGTGGGAGGTCCATGGCTCACTGCCAGCCTGAGAGGAGAGAAGTGCCTCTCAGATCATCCCAGAGCACGCTCATTTCTTACGCAGTGTCTCAGAGCATTGCACTCCTTCAATTGATGCTCTACTCTTGTGAATTCTGGATTTTTCACCATGCCATATGCAGGGGTGGGCAAACACAGGTTTACAGTTATGATGACATTCTTTTGAGTTACAAAGAACTGTAAACTTACTTTTGCCTACCCCATATATATACATATATACATATATATGTATAATCATATATAAACACATTACATACATACACACACACACACACACACACACACACACACACACACACTTATTTATTTAAATACTAGTGGCCCAGTGCATGAAATTCATGCACCAGAGGGGGGTTATCCCTCAGCCCGGCCTGTACCCGCTCCCCTCTCCCTTTTCCAATCTGGGACCCCTCGGGACTGCAATCTGGGACTGCTGGCTCCTAACTGCTCACCTGCCTGCCTGCCTGATTGCCCCTAACCACTCTGCCTGACTGCCTGCTCACCCCCACCTGCCCTCCCTGCTGGCCTGCTCACCCACAACTGCCCCCCTCCTGCTGGCCTGATCATCCACAACTGCCCTCCCCTCTTGGCCCCTAACTGCCTCTACCTTGGCCCCACCACCATGGATTTGTCCAGAAGAATGTCTGGAAGGTCTCCTGGAAGGTCTCCCAGTCTAATTAGCATATTACCCTTTTATTAGTAAAGATAGAGGCCTGGTACACAGGTGGGGGCTGGCTGGTTTGCCCTGAAGGGTGTCCCAGATCAGGGTGGGGGTTCCTGTGGGGGGTAGGGCAGCCTGGACGAGGGGCCTGTGGTAGTTTGCAGGGCAGCCACGCCCCCATTGGGGTGAGAGTCTCCACTGGGGATGGTGCCAGCCTGGGCAAGGAGCTGGGGCAGTTTTCAGGCCAGCCATGCCCCCATGGGGTGAGGGTCCCCACTGGGGGGGCATGGCAGGTCTGGGTGAGGGGCTGAGGGCTGTTTTCAGGCTGGCCACACCCCCTTCAGGGTGGGGGTCTCCGCTGGGATGCCTGGCCAGCCTGGGTGAGAGGCTGAGGGCCGTTTTCAGGCTGGCCACACCCCCTTCAGGGTGAGGTCCCTGCTGGGATGCCTAGCAAGCCTGGGTGAGGGGCTGATGGCTGTTTGCAGGCTGGCCATGCCCCCAGCAGGGACCCTCACCACATGGGGGCATGGCCAGCCTGGGTAAGGGCCTGAGGGCTGTTTTCAGGCTGGCCACACCACCCAGCAGGGACCCTCCTTCGGCAGCCGGCGAGGGCAACCCAAGCCTCCCACCCGCTCTGGCTGGCTCTGTGGCTGCAGCCATCTTTGTCCCGCTAATTTGCATATTCCCTCCTGATTGGCTGTGGGCATCGTGGAGTGATGGTCAATTACCATATTTCTCTCTTATTAGTACAGATAGAGACCATTCCCTTGGAACACCTACATCTCTTAGTAGTGGGAACAACTCTCTCTACAGGGGTATTGAGTGATACGCTGTGATTCCCTGAGGTTTTGCTGGTGGAAAACTAACTGCCAGTGACAGTCCTGAATTACATCTCCTCTGATTAACAAACCATTCATTCATTCATTCAGAAAATATTTATTGCATACTTACTATGTGCCAGTCACTCTACCATGTTCAGCTCTTCTCTGATAAGATAAAGCAGACATTTCTCACCCTCGGAGTTTACTAGATAGTTGAGGGGAAAGACATTATACAAATAACTATCTATATATATAAAAACCTAAGCAACCGAACGACCAGAATGACCGGAATGACCGAAACAACTGGTTGACCAGTTGCTATGACATGCACTGACCACCAGGGGCAGACACTCAACACAGGAGCGGCCCCCTGGTGGTCAGTGCACTCCCACAGCAGGAGTGCCGCTCAGCTGACCGACCTGTCCTGGCGACCCACCAGCCTGGCAGCAGCCACTCACTCCCTCAGTAGTCCTGCAGGTCCAATCTCCAGAGAACAGGCTAGGCACTGATGGACCAGTGCCACTGGCAGGATCCCAACAGCACTGCTGACACTCTGCAAGGTAGAAATAATATAAAAGCGGCCGCCAGGTAGCTCCTGACAACCGGCGCTAATGTCAGTGGGACAGATCTGGATACCAGGCCGGCAAGGGCATCCCACCGCCGGCCCAGAGGGCCAATTGCATCCCGGCTTCCCTCACCTACCTCAGGCCCCCACCTGTGCATAAATTCGTGCACCAGACCTCTAGTATAATATAACTACAAAGGACAGGTGCCAAGAAGGAAACTATTTCCATATTGTGAAACTGTTCTCCAACCTAGTCTAGAGTAAGAGGGAGGACTTCCTGTGGGAACATGACATAAAACTGGGACCTAAGTGTAAATAGGAGTTACTAGCCATTGGGGACAGGTGTGATGAAAACATTTATAGAAAATTTGGAGATGAAAAGCAGAAGATGAAAAGTTGACCAATCTGTCCTAAATCTATAGCTAGTGTCTGCTACAAGGTGGAGTCAATAAATTTCTATTTGTCTTTTTGTGTTCCTATAATATTTATAAAAATAAATACACATAAATTTTGTGTATGTACTTGAAAATTTCAATCTTAAAAAAAAAGGTGATTTGAAAATCTAGGAAACATTGATTATTTCTTAGGGAAATATAAATTATTATTATTATTAATATATTTTTATTGATTTCAGAGAGGGAAGGAAAGGGAGAGAGAATTATTGATCGGCTGCCTCCTGCATGCCTCCCACTAGGGGTTGAGCCCACAACCTAGGCATGTGCCCTTGACTGGAATCAAAACTGGGACCCTTCAGTTCCCTGGGCCACACTTTATTCACTGAGCAAAACCGGCTAGAGCTAAATTATTAAAATCAAATTAAGAAGTAGCAAACTTGAATAGACTGAGCACCATAGAAGTGATTTTAAAAGTTATTCAAAATATGTTATTGGAAAAGTTAACAGGATTTACTAGCAAGAATTTTGTAGCTGAACACTGGCTTTAAAGGGTAAGCAATTCTGATGTAATTTAAACTATTTAAAACTATAGAGACAGAAAAAAATGGCGACGGAATAGAGTCGGGTTTGGAGTCTGTTCCTGGGGCGGAGAGTCGGAGCAGCAGAGGCTCGCAGAGGGAGTGTATGTGGGCAAGCCAAGGGACAGCTAAACTCCAGGAGAAGGCGGGGGAGTGCTGGGCAGTGTTCCTCTGACCGCGCAGCACCCACAGGGGCTGGGTCCCCTCCTGGAGCTGCGGGCTCCCGGGCGCCTCGCCATCTTGCAAGGAAAGGAGGATTTTAGTGGAAACCTGACTTTCTGCGACAACTGCAAACACTGAACTGCTGGGAGCACCAGACCACCGGTCCCCTATCAGCGCAAACACTCGGATTCAAAGAAACTCTTCACTGCACCACGGAAAGGTCAGATTTTGTCTGAAATAAGCTGCGGTTTCTAATCCCCGCGGTGGGTGAGGGAAGCGCTGGGTGAGGGAAGTGCGGCAGCCGCAGGACCGGCAGGAGCCGGGAGGTCTGTGCCTAGAAAAATCAGCGGCAGTTGGAACTGCCGTGATCCGTGAATGAGGAGGGGGGTCTTCTGAGCTGCTAACAGAAGTGACCTCTTGAAAGCAACTCATTTTAATCTGACGAGGAGGGTCAGACTAAGAATTTTCAAAGGAGTGCAGGCTCCTTAGTCTGGGGCACAGACCCACGGTCCGCACACCTGGGCTCTTTCCGACTCTGATTGCTAAGCCCAATACAGAGGTAAACCCAGGTGGAAACCCTGAAAGACTGCAGGGGGAAGGTGTTTTTTTCGGAACCTGGGGCCAGAGCTGCGTGTGACCATCAGAGAGGCAGCTCTGAGGCGCACACCTCCACAAACTGGTAGTGAGTGCCATAGAAGGGGGGAAAAAAAAAAGAAAAAAGAGCTAGAGAGGCCCGGAAGTCAATTCAGAAACACTGCCACCCAGGGGCTGAAACGCTAATTGTCTCTGGTGTAATCAAAAATAAATACGAGAAATTAAGACAGGGCTGGCTTAAAAAGCAGGACTGGCTTCCAACACTGAGGAGCCCTGGAATGAAGCTGAACTGAAATACCGCCCAGACTGGGAAAAAGGCGTACCAAACAGAATAATAGAGGAAGTGAATGACAGCCGCTACTGCACATTTTAGTCTTCCTATTTTTTAATTTTCAATTCTTTTTTCAATTTTTTAATTTTTTTATTCTCATATTTTTTTATTTTCATTTTTTGCATCTTTTACTTAAGAAACTAATATTTTTTTCTTTTTCCTCACTTGATTTTCACCTTTTTAATTATTACATTTTTATTTTCAATCAGCACTATTATTACTATTATTTTACTTTTTTTTCTTTTTACTGTCATTAGATTTTCCCTTTCTTTTATTTTTGGATTAGTGTCCTACATTCGATTTGCATCTTTCCCTTACAATCGCTTTACCCTATCTCAAAGCTAAAATTATGCCATCACTCTCCTCCTAACCTTTCCCCTTTTGGTCCCCAGTTTAGCTTAACCCTTTCTGGCTTTAGATTTTCCCTACTTTTTCAGTTTACTCCCTGCTAAAACTTCACCCTACTTATATATCTAATTCCCAACCCCCTGCTCCAAATCCATACAAACCTCTCTCTACGCTACCTTTAAAAAATTATTTTTCTCTCGGGCCTTTTGTTGTTGTTTGCTTGAATGTTGATTAGATTGAATTTTTATGCTTTTTTATGAGATTGTTTAGATTATTCTTTTTGTTGGTTTGGTTGGTTCTTTTGTTTGCTTTGTTTTTGTTTGTTTTTTACTTTTGTTCTCCCTTGCCTCACTTGATATTAGCTTCTGTTGCAGTTTGTATTAATCTCCAGGCTCGTGTTGCTGGAATTTGCTGGGAATAGTGGTTGTTCTAGTGGAGTTTACTCCCCATATATATAGTTTGTTCCCCTTTTCTCTGTTAGTATCATTCTTGTCTCTCTTACTTTTTTTTTCTTTTCTTTTTCTTTTCTGTTTTTTCTTTTCTTTCTTTCTGCTCTTTTCCCAAGTTCAGATTCACACTCTTTGTTGTTTTTTGTTTTTTTTTCTTCGTTGTTGTTCTTTCTTTTTACTCTCCCTCTTCCACTCCTATTCCCTAATTTGTCTTTCTCTGGTGGTTACCTTTATTGGAGGTTATTAATATCGTGAATACAATTCTGTTCAGTGCCTTGTCTGTTGTGCCTGGTTGTGTTGTATTTTATACCTTTAAATCAACGCCAGAGAGAGAAATCTATATAACCAGACATCCGGAGAAGAGAGACCATGGGGAGACAAAGAAACAGCCCAAACAGGAAAGAGAAGCAGGCATCACCAGAAAAGGAAGTAAACGATTTAGAGGCAAACAACCTATCAGAGAAAGAATTCAGAGAAATGGTCATAAAGTGGCTGAAAAGGATGGAAGACAAATTCGACAATATGAGTAAGAACCAAGAAGAAATGAAGAAGAACCAAGAAGAAATGAAAAGTGACATCGCTGCTGTAAAGAACTCAATAGAAAGCATCAAGAGTAGACTAGATGAAGCAGAGGACCGCATAAGTGAGCTAGAAGACAAGATGGAAAAAAATACCCAATTACAACAGCTTCTAGAAACAAAAATTAGAAAGATTGAGGAGAGCGTAAGGGAACTTCGGGACAATACAAAACAAAACAACATCAGGATAATAGGGGTGCCAGAAAGAAAGGAAACTGAGCAAGGAATAGAAAACCTGTTTGAAGAAATAATAACAGAAAACTTCCCTGATATAGGGAAGAAAAAACCCACACAAATCCAAGAAGCTCACAGAGTTCCAAGCAAAATGAACCCCAAAAGACCGACGCCAAGGCACATTATAGTTAAGTTGGCAAACACCAATGACAAAGTAAGAATCTTACAAGCGGCCAGAGAGAGACAGACAGTTACATACAAAGGAACCCCCATCAGACTAGCAACTGATTTCTCAACAGAAACTCATCAGGCCAGAAGGGAATGGAATGAAATATACCAAGTCATGCAAAGGAAGGGTCTAAATCCAAGAATACTGTACCCAGCAAGGCTATCAATCAAAATTGAAGGTGAAATCAGGAGCTTCACAGACAAAAAAGGACTAAGGGAGTTTATCACCACCAAACCAGCAATGAAAGAAATGCTAAAGGGTCTGCTGTAAAAAAAAAAAGAAAGAAAGAAAGAAATAGGAAGCAAAGAAGGTACACAGGGGTATAGAATAAAAATGGCGTCAAATAAGTACCTATCAATAATAACTTTAAATGTAAATGGATTGAATGCCCCAATCAAAAGACACAGGGTAACAGACTGGATAAGAAAACAAAACCCAGATATCTGCTGTCTACAGGAAACCCACCTCAAAAAAAAGGATGCATACAGACTGAGAGTAAAGGGATGGAAAAAGTTTTCCAGGCAAATGGAAATGAAAAAAAAGCAATACTTATATCTGACAATTAGATCTCAAAGTGAAGGACATAACAAGAGATAATGAAGGCCACTTCATAATACTTAAGGGAGAAATCCAACAAGAAGAAATAACTCTGGTAAACATATATGCACCCAATACAGGAGCACCAAGATACATTAAAAAACTCCTGGAAGATATCAAAGGAGAGATTGACAGTAATACAATCATAGTAGGAGACTTCAATACCCCACTATCACCATTGGACAAATCCTCTAAATAAAACTATAGAGACAAATGCTCATTGTATTGATGGAGCCAATTTTATTACTATAATCTGATAAAGATACTGTAAAAAGATTATGATGAAAGAATTTCTAAATGTAATATTACTTACAATAATCCAGTAATATATTAACAGACTAAACTATGGCCAGATAGAGTTTACTTCAAGAATTCAAGATTGTATAGATAACAGGAAATCAAGCAATATAAAGTAGAAAAATAAACATATGAATAGTTGCTGAAAAGCCATTTTGATAAATATTCAGCAATTACTTTTAAAAACAACTTTAGGAAAATACATACATGAGATACCTTTTAAAGTAAGATAAAGACTACAAAACATTGGTAAACACTATTCAAAAGAAAAACATTAAAAGTACTTTATGATCAGGAATTTGGTAAAACTTCTTGCTCTTGTCATTATTCTTCAACATTGTTAGAGGGTCTAGCAAATGCAGTAAGACAAGACAGTAAAAGAATTTGTATAAACATTGGAAAAGAAATGATAAAACTCTTGTTGATATTACATTCCTGGAAATCTCAAGAGGCTTACAAAAAAGTGCTTGAATTGATAAAATGGATAGATATAAAAATACATGCAATAATCAATAGCAAAAATAAACACAAAAATGGAAAAGAAATGTGGTTGCAATAAAAAATCTTGAAAAAAACTTCAGCCGAAACCGGTTTGGCTCAGTGGATAGAGCGTCGGCCTGCGGACTCAAGGGTCCCGGGTTCGATTCCGGTCAAGGCATGTACCTTGGTTGCGGGCACATCCCCAGTAGGGGGTGTGCAAGAGGCAGCTGATTGATGTTTCTCTCTCATCGATGTTTCTGGCTCTCTATCCCTTTCTCTTCCTCTCTGTAAAAAAATCAATAAAATATATTAAAAATAATAATAATAATAAGAAAACTTCAAACAAATGGAAAATTCTACTAAGTTCTTAGATGTATAGCTAAAAGAGGGAGGGAGCAAAGGAGGGAGAGAGGGCTATAACTGTTTAAAAAGCCAGCATGATCCCAATTTGTCTTCCCTTTGAGAAATTATAAAAAAAATAGAAGAATGCTGGTCTAGTAGGCAAACTTTCAGTCACTTTTTCATGAGACCTGACTTTTTTACCTTATTGTTCCTTTAACTACTATTCTGTCAGCAATTCTGTTTCACTCACTGCACTGGGGAGAGTTCTTTTTTGTCTTTCCAGCATACTAAATAAACACAGTCATTCCATATTCCTTTATGCTCCATTTGATGAGTGTGTGTTCATGTCACAGAAAAAGAGAGAACATCGCACAACCATTTTGCTATGCTTGACAATTTAATGTAGCTGCCAATTGTTCTACATTTTAAATATTTCAATTAAACATAGAAATTTATAGAAGGGAATTTCTGATTTGCTACATTTCTTAATTCCCAGTGTCATAGCACATTAGGAAGCGAAGAAGGAATCACCCTTTTCTGTAAAAGGCTTTGCATGATAATCCTTGACACAGCAAATGCCAATACAACCATGAGACCAAGTCTCCAACCCCATCTACTCACTTGAGAAATAAAAGTTGGCTACAAGGGGATGTTCCTGACTTCCCCAGCTACTTCAAATGCAGTCCTGCAGAATAGTTAGCCCTCCTGATTTTCTCCTTCCTGTTGGGTTATTACATCTTCTTTAGGGCCATCACCTGCCTGATTTCCTTGACTTCTGTCATATGAGCTCTTTGAAGACTTACCATCTCTTTTCATTGATAGAACACATGGTTAGTTTAGATCCATTGTTAAATTAATTAACTTTTTAAGCAAATGTATCTATTCATGACCCTTGATCTAGAGATTTGAACAGAAATTCAGCCTTCTCAAAGCTAATTGAATGGGACAGATCCAGCCCAAATTGACTTAGGATTCACTCTTTTTACTTCATAGGGTGTGCTGCACCCTTTTCTTCTACCAATGCTCTCATATCAAACTCATATCACACTTCCCCCTGTCCTGTCTAGTATAGCAGTCTGAATATACCGAGTGAACTTTTTTTTTTTGTATCCTATATAATAAAAGCATAGTATGCAAATTGTCCCCATCAACTGGGAGATCTTCCAGGAGTTCGACCAGGGGCAGGGTCAGCCAGGGGAAGGGAGGGAGGCCCTGGCCAGCAGCCGCTAGGGACCCTACCAGTGCACAAATTTCATGCACTGGGCCTCTAGTTAGAAACAGAAAAAGAAATTCATTGAATTACTTTGGTACTCACACTAATGTGAGTACCAAAGAGGGTCAAGATGGAATATTTGAGAACAAACCTTTTTAGCTTATCCTCAAAAACAAAAATAAAAACAAAACAAAAAACAGCCTTTGGGGAGTTTCAGGCTTCTCAGAAACTATAATTGGCATGCTGCTAAGAACTGTTTTGTTCCTGTAGAGATGGGTAATAATAGGAAAGACATTTCTGGGAGAATAGCCACATTAAGCAATGACAAAAAGCTCCCTGGTGAATTTTGCCACTTTGCATGACATCCTCCTTAATCTAAATTTCAGAGATGTTAAAATAGCAGTAGGAAGAGTGGCTACCACAATTTTAACTTACATAACGATGTTCTGAGCATCAGTTATTTGAAAATAGCTGGGTTTCTAGGCTGTGGTTACAAAGTATTTGGTCCTTTGTAGCTCTCAGATGTCCACTCTTGAAGACTCTACCTTAATTTATGGTTCTTGTTTTTGAGAAGCTCCAATATGGTTAGAAAGAGTAATTCTTTTTTAAAAAAATTATATATAATTCTTTATTGTTGAAAGTATTATATATGTCCCCTTTTCCCCCCATTTACCCCTCCCAGCCCCGCCTTGAACCCCTGCCCCCACCCAGGCTTTCAGCATTGTCTGTGTCCATGGGTTATGCATATATGCATACAAGATCTTTGGTTGATTACCTCCCACTCACCCTCCCTATGAGATTCCGCACTCTGTTCCATGCTTCCACGTTGGAAAGAGTAATTCTTTAAAACTATTTGTGGCCTGCAAAGGCATTGCCTGATTATGACTCACAGGGTATTCGTTCAGTAACTCAGGAGAGGAGTGGGAGTGGAATGATGCTCTCTGTAACCTAGAAGCCCCATCTGTAGCTTTTTTACTCATCCTTCTTTCCAATCACTACTCCCTCCATCTAAATCTACTGCTCTGCTCTGAGGACCAAAATCAGGTTTCAATCCTGAAGGCACATTATCTCCCTATGAGCCTCATGGTGTGGGAGCGAAATTATACCCTGAAGGTTGTTCAGTGAGCACAAAATAGAATTAAGTGAGATGGGGAATGGGATGTTGGCCTCTGTCTCCTCAGAGGGAGGCTACTGACAGGAGAACAAGCCTCTGGAAGCCCACTGCCCAGATTCTCTCTTTCCCAGGCCTTGTCTGGGAATTCCCATAGTTCACCTACCTCTGAGATTTCCTATCTTGTGCACATCTGGGCAGAACATTCTTTCTGATTTTATGGACTTTGAACTGGGAGTGTTTTTTGTTGTTTCAAGGTGACCATTCTTTCCTGCTTGACCCCTGGGTGTGCCTCTCAATGGTTATCTTCCTTGCATGCCTGAGTCCAAGAGCTTACCCTGTGTAGACTCTCTCTACTCCCTGTACTGGCCAGTGTATCCAGCTGGAAAGCAATGCATTTGACATTCTTTTCTCCTGTTCTCCCATTGATTAGGAGATCCCATTGAAGGTATATTCATTTAATACATTTCTCTTACTCTCTTATAGGTTGGAATCTGTAAAAGGAAGAGAGAGGACACAAGTAAACATAAGGCACCCCAAGGAGATTTCAGATGAGGGTCTAGGGAGCAAACACAGAAATATATTTTCATCCCACTCTCTTCAAGAGTGAAAGCAAGCAAGAGTTTGAGATTATTCTGAGGATAAGCTAAAGAGTTTTGGGCATAATGTAGTTCCTATTTCCAATCCCTGTGATTATTTAAACTGTAGGTTAGAAATAATGACAGGAGAGTAAGCAAAGAGAAAATCCCAGAACTTGAGAATTAACTGAATTATATTATTTCATGTAATCACTTACAACTTCTATTTTGCTTAAAGTTTAAAATAGAAAACAACATTAAAACTGTGATGACTCCACATCCACTAAGATGGCTGGCTACAATCCAACAGGTGGACAATAACAGTGTTGACAGGAATGTGGAGAAAGTAGAATCCTAATGCATTACTGTTGGGAGGGTAAAATGGTGCAGCCACTTTGGAAATTAGTTTGGCAGTTCCTTCAGAAGTTAAACAAAAATATATGATATGGTCCAGCCATTCTACTTCTAGGTAGCTATCCAAGGCAAATGAAAAAAGAACCACTCTGTTATTTCTGCCACATTCTATTTGTTAGAAGCAAGTCACTGAATACAGCCCACATTCAAGGAAAGGATAATTAAGTTCCATCTCCTGAAGGGAAGAACATAAAATAATCTGTGGACATATTTTAAAACTACTCTCTAAGCCAGAGTTTGTTCTACATTTTTCAGGAGGGAGGTCTTTATGGTTGGAAAGATGAGGATACTATAAGGAAAAATCATTTTGCTTTCTTTTTAATCTTCTATTGACATTATACCATCCATGTCAAGCAGAGACCTATCACTTCCTCCTGTTTCTTGCACTAAATATGCCTTTTAAAAGTCTTTATTTTATTATAATTGGTTTTGCTGTCCATCATACCTTTTGAAAATCTCAGTAGATTCTGGGCTTCAGACTCCCTGATATTACTCTTAGGGGCTATGTACATATTTTGAATTTGTTCTTTCTTTTGCTTTATTTCAAAAATAGGGAATAATTATTAAATATTATTATTGAAATCTTGATATTTTATTATCCCTCATACTAGGTTCTGAAGTCTCCCTGTACACAGGAACATTGCAGAAGGGAATCAGAAGACATCCTTATTAAGAGGTGTACAAATGTGTGAGAACTGGACTAAAGGGCAAGGGCTCCTATTGGCCCCTGAATCTAAATCTTAGCACTAGCTTGTCCAGGCATGCTCTGGATCAGGGTTGGGGAGTCATCTCTGTTTTGAGGCTGTACTTACAGGCTCAGCTACCTGTTCTGGAGAATGAGCATACTTGATGTGTACCACCTGGCAATGCTGTGACCATACATGTCCAAACAATGTTACAGGTCTCAGTGAATAACATTGGCATCTCCCTTCCCCTAGCAAGTGCTGCAAAGGGTTGGGAAGAAGTTGCCTGGCTGAAGGAGTGGATGTTATCCCTCCCTAATGTGCCCCATTGCCTTTGTAAAACCTGGCCTCACTAGAGAGTTTGTGCAGCCTCACTGTCTTTAGTATCTTCCTCATGATAAAGATTATTTGCAACTAGAGTCCCGGTGCATGGAATCATGCACCAGTGGGGTCCCTCAGCCTGGCCTGCAGGATCGGGCCTAAACTGGCTCTCCGACATCCCTTGAGGGGTTCTGGATTGTGAGAGAGACAGGCCAGACTGAGGGACCCCACTGGTGCTTGATCTGGGCTAGGGAGGGATACTGGAGGCTGGCCAGCCGGGGAAGGGCTGCAGGAGGGCTCCAGGGCATGTCCGGCCATCTTGCTCAGTCCTGATTGGCTGGACCCAAGCAGCAAGCTAACCAACCAGTCAGAGCATCTGCCCCCTGGGGGTCAGTGCATGCTATAGAGAGCAGTTGAGCAGCCTTAGCATATCATTAGTATATTACACTTTGATTGGTTGAATGGACTACTGGACAACTGGACACTTAGCATATTAGGCTTTTATTACATAGGATTATATTCAAAATATCACTGGTTAGAGAATCCACTCTGACAACTGCCCTGTTCTCACAGCCAGTGTGGCTTTCTGATGTCTGCTCTGGTCATTGATTTCATCATCCTGACATAGAGGAACCTTCTCTCTCAGTAAGGGAAGCAGCAGAGGGAAGATCAATTTGTCTGGATTACAGTCATGGTTGGGTAATTTAATAAAAGTCACCTGCCCTTTCTCTAACTTCAACTTACTCTTTTATAAAATAGAAACAATAGTATCTGTTTTCTTGGGCTGCTTTGAGGATTGATAGATAAAATATATATATCCAAATAAACATACATGCTAGAGTATTTAAAAATTCCTTGGACACAAGACCTCAGAGCAGTCAGCCTCTGTTGCTGGCCTTTTCACTTTTTTCCTTAACAGGGAGTTTATTATATGTACTAGAGGCCCAATGCACAAAGATTCATGCAAGAATGGGCCTTTCTTCCCCTGGCTGCCGGAATCGTCTTCACTCTGGCCAGAGCCGCCTTTCCGCCTTCCTATGCTGCTCAGAGGCCCAGAGAGGCTGGGGCAGTGCGGAATGCCCCCCGCTGCTCAGCGCCTGTGTATGCAAATTAACCCGCCATCTTTGTTGGGTTAATTTGCGTACTCACTCCTGATTGGCTGGTGGGCGTCGCAAAGGTACAGTCAATTTGAATCTTACTCTTTTATTAGTGTAGATGTTTGGCAATGATCTGAGGCAGGAAATTAAACAAAAAAAAAAATGGCATAAAGAAACTTACCCTGGTGTTTATCCTTCTAGGTCTGAAGTTCTGGTTCATTGTGGTTTCTCCTCATGAGGCTATAAAATCCACTTGGAGAATGTTTTGGCAAATGGTTTTTCCAGCTTGCTTCTTGGTGCAGTTTTCTTTTTGTCTAGCAGGGTTGAAGGACTCTTTAGCCTGGTCTCTCTTCTGGCCTCTATTCCCTTGCCACAGTTTAGTGGCCTTAGCCCTGTCCTGCTGAGACACAGCTGCTGAGAGAGTGTCTTCTTGAATTGCATGGCTCACAATGTCACCTTGAGCAATCTAGTTTGAATCTCTCATTTTGACATTGGAATGTGAAAACATGAGGAGATGTTGGTTTTACACTCCTTGTACAAAAATTACAGTGTTCTGTCTTCTCAGAAAAATACTGGTCCCTTCTCATTCTTATTCAGTCCCATAAAGCGACATAAAACTGTTGCTGAGTATACAATTGTTTAAAGTTCCTTCATTTCCTGTCAGAGGATTCTGCTTGATGTCTGCTTTGCAATAATAGTCTGAGCACTGAACCGTGATCCAGTCATCAGGACTCTAGGGCAGTGAGGCTATGTTTATAAGATGAATTCTGAGGTGTATGAGGAGGTTAGGGCAGCCACACGTCCTTTGAAAAGGGATCAATGCAGCAAAAAAACTGTTACAGTTGCTTGAATTGCAGCATCACTGGCTTCATGCTTCTATTGAGTCAGCTAATGGTTTCCATGCCTTGTACATCCACCATTGGGATTATATTGGAACCACTGCAAATTGATAGAAAACTAAAAAGAAACTTGCTTTCCTCTGCCATTTGCAAGTTTCTTCCAAGTTGAACATTGTGTTTCATGCAGATCTAGAAGACAAGCAGTTCTAGAGCGTTTCTTCCTTTCATATGGGGTCCCAAAGGGTGATTCTCACAGATCCCAGTGACAGATGTAACCTCTCCACCCCCAAGCCCCTGCAGCTGTTCCTTAGTGAGCATATTTAATTTTACATGACTCTATAACTATTTCTCCAAAATTATTTGAACTGTCCATCTTCGTGGAAGGTGGTACCTTCATCCTGTATTGTAGGTGTCTATTGGTTATGCTTATATGCATGCACACAAGTCCCTGGTTCCAATGGGATTGACAGTTATGCATGTTTTCATTATATTTTCCCATGTAGATGAGGGAGAGTCATCTTATTATTTTGCCCAGTCCTCCCCAGTTTGGTGCCTCCTCATTTGACATCTTTAACTCCTGTCCACCTGGAGTACATAGAAAGCCTGCCTCCTGTTGCCCCATCAACACCGGGAAAGGCAGTGTCCCCTTTCCCTTGGCTCTCACTTCTGGATGGGGGTGTTCCCTGGGGTTTTCCTCAGGCAAAAAGTTTCTGACAAAATCATCTCAGAAAGTTCTTCAGAAAATTCTTGATGGGCTTAGAAATCAAATGCATTAGAGGTTCTCCAGAAGAAAAGATGAGACTTAGACCATCTTAGACCACTTTGAAGTGATGGAAAAGGAGAGGGATAATGTAACAAAAAGGTCAGGTGGGAGGAGACTCCTAAGAAGAGCCCTTCTGAATTCAAGGCAAAGCTCCCATTCCCTGGAATGGCCAGGAAAGGTACTGTCTCAGGGAAGTAGGGACCAGGAAGGGAAACAACCTTTCTGCCACCCCAGAAATTTTAGAACAAGACCAAGTCTACTTTCAGATTTAGGCTTTACTGTGTGGTAGTATAATTTCAGGCTTTCATATTCCCAAAATAGTTCCTACCTACCTACTGTTGCATGAAATCCTTGTCACTTTCCCAATCCTATATAATAAAAGGCTAATATGCAAATAGATTGAATGGCAGAACAACCGAACAACTGGTCGCTATGACGTGCACTGACCACCAGGGGACGCACACGGAACATGGTGGGTATCAGCAGCAGGTGGCAGAGTGTAGAACATGGCGGGCATTGGCCATGGATGGATGGTGGAGCAGGTGAACGGGGGCACCAGACCAAGGTGGGGCACTGGTCGCTGTCATCAGGGTGAGCTTTTGGTGGTTACTGAAAATTCTTTGCTCCCGCACGCCACAGTCCCGCCGGCATTCACACCTGCTGCCAGTGCCTGCCCCGCTCTCACCTGCTCCATCAGTGGGTGCCATCAGTGGGTGCGAGTGGCAGCTGCCAGCCCCGATCTCCACATCAGGGCTTCTACACCTCCCCCTGCTCCTGAGGGGTGATCAGGGCAGCAGCTGCCACTCGCACCCACTGATGGCGCCGGCCCACTCGCACCTGTTGCTGGCACCAGCTCCAATCGCTCCATGTTGTCAGTGGGTGTGAGCAGGGCCAGTGCAGTCAGCGCGTGGGAGTGGCAGCGGCAGAAGCAGGGCTGCTGGCAGACAGGGGACCGGGGGCTGCAGTGGGAGGGGCCAGGTGGGGGCACAGAGGATGGGCCAACCCGTCCCTGTTCCCACCACAGCCTCACAGCCCACAGTTCCTTTCAAGGTGCATGAATTCATGCACTGGGCCCCTCGTAAAGAGATAAAAAGCTCAATTAGTAAAATCTAGAGTGGAGTAGTTCTGTCTGAAACTCATCTAATCTAATAATAGACAAATATGCAAATTGACCGCACCTTCGCTACACCTAATCCACGCCCACCAGCCAAGCCACGCCCACAACCAATCAGGATGAGTATGCAAATTACCCCAACAAAGATGGCGGCTAATTTGCATATCAAGACAGCGTCGAAAGAAGCCAAGAGCTGCAGAAGGGAGTAAAGCTTCGAAGAAGCAAGCAAGCCGGGGGGGGTGGGGGGTGGTGGGGGGGAGGAGAAGGGAGGAGCGAAGTCAGGGCCGGGGGCAAAGGGAAACTCAGGTGGGCTGGAGGAGAAGGCAGGGCGGGCAACAAGGGCGGAGTGGAGGCGGGGCCGGGGGGCGAAGGGAAACATGGGCGGGCTGGAGGAGAAGGCGGGGCGGGCGACAAGGGAGGAGCGGAGGCGGGGTAGAGTGCAGCAGGAAATCCTATTGCAGGATTTTTCCTGCAACGGGAAAGCTAGTTAAAATATAATCAATCAACTTTCAGCAAGTGGGATGGTTGATCCCCATGGATATGGGAAAGGTTATCTAGAGCAGGGTGGTATTAACTAGAGACCTACTCAACCTTGAGGCTAGGACAGCACCCTACCTTGAGGCTAAGTAGGGCAAGGAAGCTCCCTTACAGCGCTGGCTGCCAGCTGGCTTTTCAGCTATGCATATAGGAAACAATGTGGGAGATGTTATCTACAAGTTACTAGTAAACCAGATTTACTTATTTTTATATTCTTTAAAAAAAATTCTTTATTGTTGAAAGTGTTATATATGTTCCCTTTTTCCCCTATTGACCTCTCTGAGCCTGCCCCTGCCCCCAGCACAGGCCTTCATCCTGTATTGTAGGTGTCTATTGGTTATGCGTAAATGCATGCATACAAGTCCTTTAGTTGACTTCTTATCCTCCCTTTCCCACCCTTCCATGCCTTCCCTCTGAAGTTTGATGGTATGTTCAATGTTTCTATGTCTCTGGATCTATTTTTTGCTCATTAGTATATGTTGTTCATTTTATTCCACAAATGAGTGAGATCATGTGATACTTATTGTTCTCCCACTGGATTATTTCACTTAGCATAATGCTCTCCAGGCCCATTCATGCTGTTGCAAATGGTAAGAGCTTTTTATTTTTTATAGCAGCATAGTATTCCACAGTGTAGATGTACCACAGTTTTTTAATCCACTCATTTGCTTATGGGCACTTAGGCTGTTTCCAAATCTTAGCTATTGTAAATTGTGCCGCTATGAATATAGGGGTGCATATAGTCCTTCTGATTGGTGTTTCTGATTCTTGGAATGTGTTCCTAGAAGTGGGATTAACAGGGTCAAATGGAAGTTCCATATTTAATTTTTTGAGGAAACTCCATATTGTTTTCCACAGAGGCTACACCAGTCTACATTCTGACCAAGAGTGTACAAGGGTTCCTTTTTCTCTGAATTCTTGCCAGCACTTGTCATTTGTTGATTTGTTGACAGGTGTGAAGAGGTACCTCGTTGTTGTTTTAATTTGCATCTGTTTGATAATTAGTGACTTTAAGCATTTTTTCATATGTCTATTGTCCTCTGTATGTCCAATTTCAAAACGTGTCTATTTAGGTCCTTTGTCCATTTTTTAATTGGATTATATTCCTTTTGTTAAATTGTATGAGTTCCCTATAAATTTTGGAGATTAAACCCCTATCAGATGTAACATTGGCAAATATTTTCTCCCATGCAGTGGGCTTTCTTGTTGTTTTTTTGATGGTTTCTTTTGCTCTCCAGAAGCTTTTTATTTTGATGTAGTCCCATTTGCTTATTTTCTCCTTAGTATCCATTGTCCTAGGAGCTGTATCTGTAAACACATTGCTATGAAATATGTCTGATATTTTGCCGCCTATGGATTATTCTATGGATTTTTATGGTTTTCCATCTTACATTTAATTTTTTTATCCCTTTTGAGTTTATTTTTATGTATGGTGTAAGTTGGTGGTATAGTTTCATTTTTTTGCATGTATCTGTCCAATTTTCCTAATACCATTTATTGAAGAGACTGTCTTAACTCCATTGTACACTCTTGCCTCCTTTATCAAATATTAATTGAGCATAATGGCTTAGGCCAATTTCTGCGTTCTCTATTGTCTGTTTTTGTGCCACTATTAGACTGTTTTGAGAACAATGGCTTTGTAATATAACTTGACATCAGGTATTGTGATTCATCCAACTTCAATGACATTCTTGATGATGTTCTTTAAAAATGAAACTAACTGATTGTTTCTAGAGTAATAAATTTGACAGTAAAATAGTAGTCAAGTTTTCAGGCAAATTTAAATTGGCTAGTTGAAACAAGCGAATATTCTAGAAAAATTAATTGTACTGGACAAAAAGGTTTTCCTAAAGTGTTAACTAAAATTTTTATTGGTACTTCATCTCATGATAAAAATGCGTACCATGTAATGAACCTAAAACAGTAATATTATAGCGCAAAAAATTAAAATTTAAAAGCCATCAAGACTACATTATAAAATTTTCAAAAGCCTCCTAACATGTAAATCAAAAAAGGAGGGGATAGTAGAAGAATATCATGTAAGAAAAAATATCCTGTAAGTAAATTACATCTAGAAAATTAATACTTTAGAAAATTAATTGTAAGGCTAAAAGCAAGACACCCATGAAAAACACACAAGGTGTCAAAACAAGCCAGAGGAAAATCATTTGGGCAAAAAATGAAATACGATCCCAAGTCAAATTTATAGAAAATATTCCTTTATTAACTTTTGGTCGAGAATATGTTTGTATATTTTCAGAAAACAACTCTGAGACCATGTGGATTCCAGCAAGAGAGGAATCGACAGGACTACTCCAGCCATGAAGACAGAAGAGAAGCAGTCCAGAGATGGAAGACCTTCCCATACTAGCAGTTAGCAGCTGTGCATCACTGCAGGTTGCCCAGGACCAAACCAGAGAGAGTCGGACCTGCATTACCACCATTTGTCCACCATCCAGAACTGTAATGTCAGTGCTGACATGTACACATAAGGAACTGTTGGACATTGAAATTGGGTCTCAAAAGAACTGTTGGCCCAGAAAGAAACTCACTACAGACTGATTCATTTGCCTGTCACCATAACCATTATTGCTTGTCTCATTTTTGGTTCTTATAAGTGTATTTCTAATAGCACATGATCTCACTCATCTAGGGGAAATAATGAACAACATAGATGGATGAACAAGAACAGACCCAGAAACAAGGAGGCATGGATCAGACTGTTGGGCCTCAGAGGGAGGGTAGGGAAGGGTTGGGGTAAAGGGGAGAGATCAACCAAAGGACTTGTGTGCAAGCATATGAGCCTAACCAGTGGTTAAGGACAACAGAGGGGTAGGGGCATGTGTGGGGAGGGGTGTGGGATGGGAATGGGGGGATGAGGACAAATATGTGATACCTTAATCAATAAAGAAATTAAAAAAAATAAATAAAAATGAAACTAACTGGAAAATAACCTCTGACTCTTCTATACACACATTTTGGTGAATCAATATATCAGAGGACATACCTGAAAAGCCAATGAATAGTCTATTAAGACCCTCCCACGAACCTCTCTTAGGATTCCCGCCGGCCAAAGAGAGATAAATAGCCTCAAGACAAAGAAGCCAAGGAAGTCTCTTGCTACAGCACACCCACACCTTTTATCTTTGCTGTTTTTCTTCTAAACTCCAAGGGTCTCCATGAGACTTTCAACTAGGGGAGCAGTGGGCAGCAGCAGCTTGACAGGGCTAACCTCCCGAACCTGTCTCCAAGGTCCCCTTTTCTCAGACTTTTCCTCTCCTGTTTCTTGTCCTAATTTAAGCCCTCCCTTTGTATCACTGTCCCAGCTTTACTAAACATATTCTTAAAAGCCACCTGGACTCATGTTGTGAAATCTCTCCTACACAAGTCAGGAACACCGGGGGGCCTTAGGCAAACCTGCCCTGGGCCCAGACTCCCATCTGGTAACAAAATAATCACCCTTTTCATTCTGGTCCCTTCCCTGCCCTGGTGCCCATTTGGAACCTGCTCTTCTTCCTTCTTTGTTTTTTTTGTTTATTTATTTGCTCTTCCTCTTTCTTATCCCTATATCAGTTAAAGGACTTACACACACACTTTTTTTTTTCAAGCTAGAAAACTCAATCATCAAAAACTAATTTCATTTCTCTACCTTTCCACAATCAGCTAATACACAAGTTTTGATAATACTAGCTCAGAAATATCTTTCAAAACCTCTCCTCATCTTTCCTACAAATATTTCCTACCTGAACGAACTGTTACAACTTCTAATTGGGTGGACCTTCCATTGTTACTCTGCCCTTCATCACACCAATCCATTCTCAATTTAGCCACTTGCTCCAAATCTTGGCCATGCCTACTCACTTGAATTTATTTGTCACCCCAAATTCAACGTTTATTGTATTTCCTGGTCATTCTTGTTTATGTTCAGAGTGGCACAAAATTAAAGTCACTGATGTTCATAAACATGCCCAGTTGAGATCAAACAAAGTGGCTCTCAGCCTTGCCGCTTCAGCACTCATACTGTAAAGAAGTATCTTTTTCACTGCCTATTTAGTACTATGTTTTTGTCATTTTTGTGCTTTTGGTTGGTGATTTTGCTGTTTAAACTGTACCCTAGTTATAGTGCTGAAGTGCTGTCTAGGTTTCCTCAGTGCAAGAAGGCTGGGGTGTGCCTTATAGAGGAAATGCACACCCAGATAAATTTTGTTCAGGTATGAGTTTTAGTGCTATGGCTGTGAGTTTAATATTAATGAAATGACAGTATGGTACATTCGGAAAAAGTGAGAGGAAATTCACTGGTGTGCAAGCCTGTTCTGGAAAGTATTAAAGTAACACTGACAGTGAATGATAAAGCTATAGAAAAGATAGAAAGCGGCTAAATTTGTGGATTCATGAAATGAGAAGGGATTTTATTTTTTGGAGGGGTATCAATCTTTTTTTCTTAATTGTTAAGGTATTACATACGTGTCTTTATCCCCCCATTGCCCCCCCTCCACCCATGCCCTCACCCCCCTGGTGTCTGTGTCCATTGGTTAGGCTTATATGCATGCATACAAGTCCTTTGGTTGATCTCTCCCCCTTACCCCACCCTCCCCTACCTTTCCTCTGAGGTTTGGTGGTCTGATCCATGCTTCTCTAGATCCAGAGACAGACAGTCAAACCTCAGAGGGAGAAGGGATTTTTAAAAGTATAGTAAGAAAATATTTTTGTGAGGCTTAAAGCCAAAGAAAAATAAAGTCACATTACCCAAGGTCAGGAAAATATTGAGCCTTTCTTGATTATTGTTTAATTATAAAGAAATATTGCAGAAAATTATTTGTAAGAAATGTATGTTAAGTAAGGCATCTTCAAACAGAAACACACATAAAACAAAGTTATATATTAATTGGTTGACAAAAATGGCTATAGGCTTGTAGAAACCTAACCTCGTATTTCTGCTAGGAGCAGTGGTTTAGTATTTGCTAATTGAGAGTTCATGGTGACGTTATAGACCATGAATGCCATGAATAATGATAATCTACTTAAGTTACTGTTTCTGTTTCAGCTGTGTCTTCATATCAGCACCTCTGATGATCAAGTGAACATCTTGCACAGGAAACCAGGTAGAGAGAGGCATAATTTCTTGGGATATTGAGTCTCAGCTCTGCACATTGTGGACATGGGTTTGTTACAGGATTCCAGGGCAGGAGGAATAGGGAAACTGAAACAGGAAAGTTAAAACAAGGCCAAACAGAGTGGGCAATTTGCAGCCAGCTTGTAACTAACAAACCATTATTTCCCCCAGCCAACGACACAGAGCAATGGTTAAAAACCTTCCTAATGAGAAGATGCAGAAAGGGAGAGGGAGAGGGGAAAGGGGAAAGGAAAAAAGGGCTGTTTTACTCCCTAAGCAGAGAAGCCAGCAGTCTCAAGGCTTGGCAAGATAAAGTTGCCAGGTGCTTTTCATGAATTCTGGGAAGGCCACAACAAAGAAAAAAAAATATTTTCAAAGTAATTGAAAATTAATCTATACCAGCAGAGGAATTTTTAAGCCTATAGACAGGAGGGTATATAATGCTTCAGACCCCCACCCAACTTGCTCTTCAGATTAGCTGACAGCCCTTCTGTGCTTCATAAGCCAAATGAATAGGTTTGCTTGCTTTGCTTTTTCAATAAAGATGCATGCTTTAATTGCTTTAGTTTTTTTTTTTTTCCACAATGCAGACAAGGTCTCTTGTATAAATTCATTTATATGAGAAGACAAGGATGTTGCAAGGGCAGAAGCCCGTGATGCCACAGATTGGGGAACCTAAAAGTACTCGTCCTAGCACTTGCTATAAATGTGGGCAGCTCAGACACTTGAAAAAAGGACTGCCTTAGGAGGGGGCTGCCTCAAAACTATGCCCCTTCTGTAACAAGCCTGGCCACTGGGGGAGGGACTGTCGTGAGGGCCGGGGGCCGCCTGGACCAGAACCTGCCTGCGCAATGGCCTTTAACTGAAGGGGCCAAGCACTCTAGTCGGCTCCTGCTAAGAACATCATCATTGAGGGGATAAAGCCAAGCGTAATCCTGGAAGTGGCAGGAAGGCCTGTTAACTTTCTTTTAGACACAGGAGCGTCCTTCTCTGTGCTAACACCCTACCAAGGATCTCTCTCTTCTGTCAGCAGCATTATACAAGGGGTGGAAGGAAAACCCAAAGCAAAGTACTTTACTCCACCTTTAAACTGCCTATGGGGAGAGACGACCTGTGCACCAATTCCTAGTTCTCACCCCTTTGTTAGGGAGAGATATTCTAAGCAAAGTCAAAACCTTAGTGATTTTTTTCAACAAATACCGAGAATCCCATTCCAATTATGATTTTACTTTTAAAACGAGGGATAGCTAAAATAGATATAGATATAAACCAGAAACTAAACCCTCAGGTCTGGGCTATGGGAACTCCAGGACGAGCCCAGAGAGCAAAACCAGCTATGATCAGGTTAAAAGACGCAAATAAATTTCCATAAGTGGCAATATCTATAAATCTAGAAGCAAGAGAAGGCCTACAAAAGGTTATTACAACATTACTTGGTCGTGGGCTGCTGGTTCTTTATAATACCCCTTGGAACATTCCTGTCTTACCCACCAGAAAAAAAGGATGGAACATAGAGTTTAGTCCAAGATTTACGAGCCATCAAGGAGGCTGAAATTCCTGTACATCCTATTGTACCAAATCAATATACAATTTTAGGGGAAATCCCCTCTCAAGCTCAATGGTTTTTGGTATTAGAATTGAAAGGTTCTTTCTTTTGTGTCCCGTTAGACCCAAGCTGTCAATTCTTGCTTGCCTTGGAGTGGGACATTTTCCTCAGTCTCCTCAAACTGCCTGCCTCTCACAAAGGCAGAGCAGCCTGCTTTCTCAGGTCACATCACCCCTTCCACAGAGCAGTTTAACCCTTTCTTTGCTCCAAACCAAAGACACTCTTTTGCAGAACTGTAGCACTTGCCGAACAGTCCTGCCACTACTAGGAATGAAGCTCATTATCATCCAAACCTTAGCAAGTGGTCTCTAGGGAAAGGAATAAATAGGGAGCCTGTTAAAGGAGCTGTTTAGGTCTGTTAAAGGCAAAGAACTTTTGGGATACATTTTATTCAACATGCAGCTTCAGATATCAGGAAAAAGTTACCAAAAATTAGCCTTAGAACCCAAACCCCCCACTGAGCAACTGGTAGAAATAGCTGTCAGTGTTTTTAACGGAGGCGGGGCAGAGAAAGAGCAAGAAAGCCATTCCATAGAAACAAAGGGCTCAGTTTGAAACTGCGAGTATATGTCTCCTCAAGGGCATCCAATTCCCGGAATACAAGGGACATAAAAGGGCCAATGTTTTTCTATGGATAAGAGGGACACTGGAAAAGGGAGTGCCGTGGGAAGGGGCTTCCTCAAGGGCGTGCCTCCTCTGTCAAAAGTTTGGCCACTGGAATAGGGACTTTCCTGGGGGCTGGGGAGTCCCCACACCAGAACCTACTCACATGATGGCCTTGAACTGATGGGGCCCAATGCTCCAGTAGGTCCCTACTAAGAGGAATGGAGCAAGGGTGTTCCTTGACATGACAGGTAAGCCCGTTACGTGGGGACTGCTTGCTCTGTTCTGACTCATTCACCTCTTTTTTATTTCCCCCCCAAAACCTGTTTGATCACTGGGGTGAATGAGTATCCTCAGTGCTACCATTTCACTCTACCCCTCACCTGCAGCCTTGGGAATCTCACTTTTAGTTATGCCTTTCTTATAGATCCAAGGTATCCATTCCCTATTAGGCAGGACACCTTGCCTAGTCTAAAGGGGAGGGCATGCCTCTCCTTGAAAGAGGAAGAAAAAGAAAAGACTCTTTTAAACTAAAGGCTCTGAAATGCCTAAGCCAAGTGTTTTAAAAGAAATAAACTAAGAGGGATTATGAACGTTACAAAGGGTGTGTATAAGTCATAGGAAGTCCATGTAAGTTACAGAAGGTCTGTGCAAGTTAAAAAAAGGAATATATGAAAAGAGAAAAAAAAAGCTCTCTTTAATTTTTTTCAAAACCAATTGTTATTTCCCCACAAAAGTTCCTGGTATTATGGCCCTTTACAAAGAAAATTTGGTTGGTTTTCTGAGGACTCTAGCAAATTCATACAGGGTTTTAGTCACTTGACACTGACTTTTAACTTAGAGTAATTTACAAATTGTTCCCTTCCACTGCTACACTATAAATGAAAAGCAACACATAAGAGACATTGCAAGGGCTTATACTAATAAATTAACTGGTCATCATAGTCAATACCACATATACAGACCAGGGGGAGATACAATCGCACATCAGAAGCCTAATTACTAGTAGATATATCAAACTAAAACAAATAAGGACAAACATAGCTAAGGAAAAAGGACTCTAAGCCAAGCTATGCCAAAAACCTCAAAGTCCTAGGTATCTATATTACCCATAGGTCTCATGAAAATAAAATCTACACCTAAAGAAAAATCACAAGGTTACTTCTCTGAAATTAAACCTATTTCTTATAAGTCCCCACAGGAACTTCAACCTGAGGCCTACCCTTGTGAACCCATCAAGGACCTCAAGCTCCTTTTCAAGAAACAAAAACGTATTGCAGATAAGTAACGTAATGGCTGGGCATTCATATAATTGTTCACTAACCTTTTTGTCAAATTGTCACTTCTAGGAAACAGTAACTCCATGTTAAGACAATGATGCTTCAGGGATTCTAGCCCATCCTCTACTTTAAAAGAATCAACAAACAGCCTCTCTGTTCTAGTCTCAAGTCCCATTCCCTTATCTCCTTTAGGTTAGATAGGAAGTGGCTTGCATACCCTAATGCAGGCAGGCTCTACACCCCTTAACAGCATGAAGTAATTACAGAAGGATCTTTCTCATCAACCCTAAAAGATTTTAGGGATTGAAGTCTCTGAGGGGGGAAATATGTTACAGGATTTCAGGGCAGGAGAAATAGGGAAACTGAAACAGGAAAGTTAAAACAAGGCCAAACAGTGTAGGCAATTTGCAGCCAGCTTGTAACTAACAAACCATCATCTTCCCCAGCCAAGGACACAGAGAAAATGGTTTTAAAAAAGCCTCCCTAATGAGAGAATGTAGAAAGGGAGAGGGAAAGGGGAAAGGAAAAAAGGTTTGTATTACTTCCTAAGCAGAGAAGCCAGCAGTCTAAAGGCTTGGTAAAATAAAGTTGCCAGGTGCTTTTCATGAATTCTGGGAAAGCCACAACAAAGAAAAGGGACTTTGAGAATTAATCTGCACCAAAATAGTCACCACAGGAATTTTGAAGCCTATAGACAGGAGGGTATATAATGCCTCAGACCCCCACTCAACTTGCTCTTCAGATTAGCTCAGAGCCTGTCTGTGCTTCATAAGCCAGATGAATAGGTTTGCTTGCCTTTTCAGTAAAGATGCATGCTTTAATAAATTGGTTTTTCACAATTCAGTCAAAGTCTCTCATATAAAATCATTTATATGAGAAGACAAGGATCGAGGTTGGGGCAACCCCCTCTACTGACTCAGGGGGCTGACCTGTCCGGTAACACCTCTTTGGTGTTGGTGAGAGGTGCCTATAACCGGCAGTAGGCATATACCGTATTTTCTGGTGTATAAGACTACTGGGCGTATAAGATTTTGCTGGGTTAAAAAGTCATCTTATACGCCGGAAAATACGGTAGTCTAATATATCTAATCCCATCAATATAGTCCAATATACCGTATTTTCCAGAGTATAAAACGACTTTTTAATCCAGGAAAATCTTATACGCTCAGTAGTCTTATACTCCGGAAAGTACGGTAGGTGGCCTGTTGGGTGGGATTGTTAGAATGGAAGTAAACACTGTCTTTAAAACAATGTGTAAAGCATACAGTCAGCCTAAGGCGTCAAAAGTCACACCTTGTCAGTTGTTCAAACTCTATGGTTTGCAACATTAAAATGCTGTAATTCCTGGTATTTATTTCATAACTCCTATGCAGCAAAACACATTGGTTTTGCTTTTGTGTCAGCAAGTTGCCCTCCTGGTTGTGGTCTAATGTATCCCTTTACATTGTATCCCTGAGAAAAAGTCATAAGTTTTTCTGTGGCCAAATATCCAAAGTAGAACAGTTTCATACTAAGAATTTCATGAAGTATGTTCATAATCAAGTTTGAATTCATATGATCCAGGGTCCTAGGACAACATTTGTAGCATGTGGCTAATAGAATGTTCTCCTCTCTCACATAGAAGAAGAAAAGGGGCAATTGAAATTCCTCCTTTGCCTATGAAAGCAAAACTTTCAAGTAATAGAAGTGTGGAAGGTGAGCAGAAAGCAGAGTTTGGATAATTTCTATGGGGACAGATGATCTTGGTGCCTCATGTTCCTTTTGCAGCCTGTAGCTGAGATGCATGAGCTCCTACTTGCTTAACAAGGGGGATGGATACCTTTGTTATCTTTTAGAAGTGAGGCCCAGAACAAGTGCAAGGGAAGGAAAAAGGCACCGAGTCCAATGTGGCTATTCTTTATGGTCTAGTGGTGCAGCCATCAGTCACTACAGAAAGTCTCAATTTCTGGTCCACTCAGTGAAAGTGAGATGTAGTTAGAGTTCACTGACTCTTTCATAAAAACACTATAAATGTATTTGTATAATTTCCAGATTTAAGAACAATAAAATTTAAAACAAATCCTTATCCATCACTTTAATGCCTTACATACAGGTTAAGGCACACAGACTGTTAGTGAAAATCTGTTGCTAACAACATCATTCCAGTTGGGAAAGATATCAAGACAGCTATCTAGAGAGAAATCTTCCTCGTGAAGCAGGTTGTTTACTTACAGGATCAATATGAAAATCAAGGTATATTTTATAGAAAATAGGAAATACTTAATGTATAAAAATTTATTTGCTTTGGCAATTTATTTATAATTGATGATTAATACCAACAATTGAGGTGAAATTATACATGAGGTATAAATATAATATTTATATGCAATATTCTATTTTATTTCCATTAGCAAATAACTATGAATAAAATATTGTGGTATTTGACCAGCAAGTTTGATGCATCTTTCCCCTCCTTTTTCTTTTTCTTAGATGCACTGTGTTGTTATGCAGCAGTGATGTAATTAGTTTGTAACTAAAAATTTTTAAAAAGTCAGGAAATTTGAAGAGAAGGGGAGCCAGAAATATAATCATATTTGTTTTTATTCTATTTTAGGTATCTTCTAGGTCCTTGCTTCTCAGAGTGTGGTCTTTGGGCCAGCAGCCTGGGCCTATTAGAAATGCAGAATCGCAGGCCCACCCAGACTGCCTGGATCAGATTTGCATTTGAACAAGATCCCCAGATGATCTGTGTGCATGTCACGCTGGTGATAGAATACCACTTATCCTTGTGTGCCTAGCACAGTTTCCAAACAAGTAGGGTCCCATTTCTGGAACAGAACCCATGTTAAACTAGGTTCAACTTCACTAATGATATTGTCTATGCCCATTAAAGTCATCCAGCACATATGGTTAAATTTAGATGTATGGCAGAAGTGATTTTGTTTTGTTCACAGGGCATTGCTGAATGGAAAGTTATGGCTTTGCTGCCACCTTCTAGGTAGTCAAAGAAACAAAAAATTCCTAGATCATAATTCAAACAGTATGATTTTTCTTGCTCCATATAGAACTCATATATAACATTTTAACTCCTCTCAATAAAATAATTGCACAATGCTGACAAAAGAAAACATTACATAAATGCATATAATACAAAAAGGGGAAAATTTTTTTTCTTTTCTCCTCCAACACCAGTTGCTAAATTATGATACCAATCTCTATTTAGAGATCTGTTTACCTAAAACCAAACTCAATAAATGATCTTTCTCTCTACAATTGTTGAATTACAATTAAGAAAAATTAAACTCATTAACAATTGATTTAGGAGAGTCAATGTGCTTAGTCTATATAATAATAAATAGGGTTGGGTCAAGTGCACAGGTATCTTGACTGGCTAATGAAGAAACACGGGTTTAACAAACCTGTTTCTATTTTCTAAAATTAATTGAAGAACATAGTTTTGGTCTTATGTTAGTTTAAAACCCTGTCTTTCACATTGGAAAACTTAAATGAATTATGTCTTAAGAGCATCATACATAACAAAATAAGAATTCCCTGAAGCTGTAATTAATGGTGCAGGACTCTTAGATGACCATCATCTCCCTTTGTCTAGTGTCCGGAGTTAAATTCAGTGCAATACATTAGTAAGAAAATGCCAATTACCTGTGACCAAATAGGCCACTGGTCAAATAGAATGGCATTTAAGAATATTGTGAAATGTATCTATGAAAACATCATAGAAGCAGGGGCTCCCTTTGGCTATGTATATGCAAAGGCTGTTCTAGTCAGCTCTAGTTAGCAGGGAAATAGGGGTTCTGTTCAGTCTCTCTCACTGACTCCAAGGGTTCTAGGGGTCTGATATTTCACGGAATCTGCACCTGGAGGGGCCAAGGAGCAACTGGCAATCTAGCTGTAAATTTGATAGTGACTTCTCACCACTTCTTTGTTTTAAAAAGGAGAACACATTGTTTTCATTGCTTTACCTAACACGCCACTCTCAGTTTTTGAATAACAAAAGCAACCTGATGACACATAAGAACCTTTTAATGTTGTTTGCCTTTGGTTAGCACATCTTTGGTTGAACATCACCTCTGACTGACAGGCTACACATTTTCACGCCTTCGTGTCAGCAGCAGCTGCTCAGTTTACAGGATGGTGGGGCCCAGAGCAACTTGGAAAGAACCATGCAAGGAAGGGACTCAGCAAGGCAGACATGTTTCAAAATATGCAATTATATATAAAATTGATATTTTACATATATACAGTAAAGGGAGAGATATACACACATGTACATATGCTATACATACATTTATTTACAGTTAAAATATGCTTCTTAGAAGCTTTTAAATAGCAAATTAGGCAATGCACAAAGAAAAGCCATTTAATTTTAAGTAACATAGATAAATGTTTTCATTTTTAAAATTTTTATATTAGTAGGAATATAGCCATCTCCAGGAAGGCTAAGAAAGTTCGCAGAAACTCTTGCATCTTCAACATTCTGACTTCTCAGTGTTTCCATTTTGAGCAGGAACCATGTCAATCAGTTGTCCTCTCTTACTTTCTCCTGAGTGCACTCTCTCCCACAGGTGTTTCCTTTCACTTCCCCTTCCCTGAGCTTAATGTCACACCGGGGAAAATTCATATTTTAGTTTCTGGACCCTCAGCAATGAGGGGCTGGAAAGAGTTTCTAATCCTGGCAACTTCCACTGCACACAGATGTCCAAAGCCTTTATTGTACCATTCTGGGGAGTGACCTCTGTGGGGACAAAAATCAGAAAGGAATTGGGAAAGTCTTTTTCCACAACATAGCGATTTGTCATGGTAGACAGGGCTGTCCTTGTGCCCTGATCATCAGAACATTTGCACACAACCTGGGGCTGCCTCCTCGGGGGTCGGAGAACGCAGTGCTCAGACCATCTTTTCAGTACTCACTGGTGCTTTAACATGATATCATCTCTGGGAAGATTCAGACTGAATTCTAGAATTGACTAAGAGGACTCAACTTGTATCTACCAGACCAAGAACTTGGTTCAGCATCATGAATGCCTTGAAAAGTTTGGATTTAAGTTAGTTTCTTCTGAAAGGAGGGCAACTAGAGGCAGCAGCAGAAGGGGGAAGACATAAAGGAAATGCCAGAGAGGAGACTCATGTTATGTGCTGAACTCCAGTGTTTGTGTTTGCTCTGTGCGAGAAGCACGGACACAGGAGTGGGGACAAAACTGAAAATAGAGAAGAGCAAAGGGCTCCAGGAAAATGACAGAATCTCAGGAAAGGTGGAGAAGAGGAACAGAGAGTGGGAGGCATACATAATCATCTATAAAACCATGTTAATGGCTATGAGGGAAAAAAAGTATAGTTAAATAATTAGGATGACAGACAGGGTCTTGGCAAATGTGCCACTTGAGCTGAGACTCCAACACCATGCCTGCCCTCCTGGAGGGTTCACACTTACTTCAGGTCTATCCTGCAGATGTGGGTCAGTCTTGACTTGCCGGAACCACATGGTTCTATTAAGTACTGAGAATCCATCACTATGGCTCGCACACCGCCCATGAGCTGAGCTTCCTCGTGCTCCACAGAGAGGGAGACCAGGGTACACATTCCTTTGGGCAAATCAGTCTTCCAGGTCCTGAAGTGAAACAACCCACACATCAGAGTTATGGCTAAGAGAGAAAGACTTGAACACAGTGCTGAGGTTTACACATATTTTCCTGCTCGAATTCCAATCCTAGTTACTTGGATTAAGCAAATGATTCCCATAAGTTTGGATAAAGTTTATACAGTGCAGTTCAAAGCAAGGGTCTCAACCCAAGAACCCAGAGGCCAGAAATGGCCATGCAGCACCCAGACCTTTGGAAACAAACTGAGGCTGCAGAGGTCTTACAGATTTGGAATGAGGAAGCACTCTTTCAACTCATTCAGTAAACATCTAATGAGCACAGAGATGTGCCAAGCTCCGAGAAGCCACCAAGGGCACAGAGATACACAGTCCAGGAGGTGAAGCAGAAATACAAAGATAATTCTAAAACATCATGGTCAGTGCAGTGACATGGAGATGCACAGAGCACTCTGGCATCACGTGGAAGGGAAGGGGAGGCACACAGGGAAGCCTTCCCGGAGGAGATAATGCTCAATTCAAGTCTTAAAGGATAAATGAACCGGCGATGCTCAGCTTGAAGAAAACTAGACTATGTGGACTGCTATCTTTCTTTAAATACCTGAGTGGCTCTTGAGTAGGACAAGAAATAAATCAGTTGATTTGACTTTAGAGAAGCCCTGGCTCACAATGTGCACTTTCCAAAAACGGAGTAGGCTCTATGAGGAGGTAGTGAGTTCCCTGCTACTGAAGCTATTCAAACATAGAGGGGACTACCATTTGGAGTAAAATTGTTGATGGAAGTCAGGAACCATGAGAGCATTTGTACAATATATACCATAGGGTATAGATTTTATTATTACCATCCCAGTTTAAGCCATAAATCCTATTCCCTTAGTTAGTCATCTCATCTATAACTTCTTCCTGTCCTATGATACCACAAAGAGAAACTACTATACTTTGCCAACAAGAAGTCAGGAGTAAGCAAGTCCCACACAAGTGCTTAGGGACTTCCCCGTGGGAATGACCATTCTCTTCATGCATGATAATGTGATTAATAATAAAGATGGGAAGATTATACATTTGTGTAAGCAAAATGGAAAAATCTGCAGTAACTAATGCTGGAAGCTCCTGAGGAACTAGAGAAGAGGACAATGTGAGAATTAATCATGAAAGGAGACCAGCCATGTATGTGTGAGCCTAAATAGGGAGATACTCTGAAGACAGAAATAATTTCAGTATGTCACTTCCTCACCATATTTGCCACTTTCTAGCTTCTTGTTTTATAATCCCAAGAAATTCCTGTTGCAGGAACCACATATGGTTCATCATTTATATCCTTGCATTCTGAGTTCTTCTCCCGCAGAGTCTCATGGCCCACCCACCTTCTCCTTTAAGTCTTGGATCAAATATCAGTGCAGTGAGATTATGCCCTGACCACTATATTTAAAATACCATCCCTTACTTTGCCCTTATCTTACTTATCCCCCTAGTATAAGTAATCCTATCCCATTACTTATTATATATTGACTCTCTCTGCCTAATAAAATAGAAACCTGAGAGAGCAGGATTGTGGTCTGCAGTGTTCCCTGCTGTCTCCCCAAAGCCTCCAATGGAGCCCCGCTCAGGTGGTGATGGAAGGATACACTAAGAAATAGCATTCTGGTGGATGTATGGAAGGAAGGAGGCTCCAAGATTAACTGGCCCTCAGCCTCCTCTAAGGGGAAGGAAGAGGCTCCATCCCATTGGCATAAATATTCTATGTGAAAAGTAACCTTTAGTTTGCCATCAAGACTAGTTTTATAAAGGAAATACTTTAAATATACATTTGGAAATTTCACTAGTGATTCATTTTATACCACTAATCCAAGAGAAGCAACAGTGTTTGCCATCAGCTATCATTAAAAAAGGACATATTGATTTAATTACATTTTATTTGAGTTTTTTAGTACCCTGAATCCCTCTTATTTCTGATTCAATACTGACTCACCAGCCCACATGCACAGATCCACTGTGCAAACTTCCTGTCACTGGTTGAGCATTCCATTATGAACTCAACCCAAAAATCTCTCAGAAGAAATATTTCAGCAGTAGACACAGTCTGGCAAGCTTGGTCAGACCCTGGAATCTACTGAACTTCCAGGATAGTTGGACCTTCAGAGCTATAATGAGCTATGAACAGCTGAAGCTATGCAAGTGAATTCTGAAGTTACATTCCAGTCT
The DNA here is from genome assembly GCF_027574615.1 of Eptesicus fuscus. NCBI lineage: Eukaryota > Metazoa > Chordata > Mammalia > Chiroptera > Vespertilionidae > Eptesicus > Eptesicus fuscus. The sequence continues at coordinate 6,828,141 of NC_072480.1, read as the reverse complement.
TGAGAGTTACACAAACTCTCCAGAGGGAGAAAGGCAAAAAGCAGGAGAAAGTCAGACTCAATTTACATTATTGGCAGAAAGTACAACTGGACAAACAGCAGTTATTCTTAGGACTCTGTTCTGAGGAAATGAACAATATTTATGGCCTAATAAACCGTATGTTCCAAAATTAAAGCAGTCATAAGAGAGCTCAATTTTCAACGGAGCTGAAAATTAGGTGAAGAAGTAGGAAGTGGGGCATAAATGGAGCAAATTCAGTTTTTGCTGAGGGAAATGAGGGCCAACTTAGTATTCCCATTACAGGCTGAATTTAGGTGGTAGAACTCTATGAAATGCTTAAATCTGCAGCTTTATCTGCTCTAGAAACAATATATTTAACTCCAGAGTCAAGCTTACCTGAGAACCACAAAGTCTCTGGAAGGATGGGGGGCCATGCTGTTCAACACGTACTGATAGATTTCTGTTTGCTTGTCCAGAGTTTCCACAACCTTCCACTGCACAAAATCCTCATCCCACAGGTGGCGCTCCCTTAGCACACGATTCAACACCACTGAAGGCGGTGCTTCCACCTCCACGGAAGCCTTCCATAACTTCAGTGGATTCCCGTCTCCCACCTTGGGAAAGACACCATCGAAGGCTGAACAGGTTAACTAGTTCCAACAAAAACCTACCACATTTCACTGAGTGTTCAAAAAAATCACTAAGTATGCACCTTGAAAGAGTGATTCTGCATACCTCAGGTTTACCATTTTATAATGGTAATCCTAAAGATTAAAAAAATAATAATGATCATAAAATAATAACCTTGATACACATCAACCTGTTTGCCAGGTGTCTTTCTAACACATTTGATTTTTAAATAGCCCTCCTCTGACAGTGGTATTATTATGTCATGCAACTGAAAAAAAACTGAGGCATAAAGAGGTGTGTGACTTGCCTAACATCACATAGCTAAGGGTCGGAGAGTGGATTGGGATCTAGTAGTCTGGCTTCACAGTCTGCAACCTGATTATGTGCAACATGATTGCCTTGTAGTCTCTAGAAAGAGTCTTTGACATGTTCATGTGTGTGCCAAGCCTGTGGACAGTGGCTGTTTTTAAAGCAAAATTACTTCTTGGTTGTTGGATGTAGTTCTTTTGAGGTAAGGTTTTTTTTTGTTTTTGTTTTTACCACCCCTGAGATTACCTTTTTGAAAGCAAGGTCTGTATTGTCTGTGCTGGAACATGTAACCCATCCTTTAAACTTCTCCTTGGCTTCCTTCTGGAGGCCCTGGATGAGCTGGTCCAGGTAAGTGTGGAATGTGGCCCCACTTTCCTCCACCTGGGTCCCCAGGTCTTCCAGAGTTGGAGTATGGATCTCAGCCTCCACGTAAGAATTATGAAACTGGGCTACCATCTCATGCGGGACCTGAACCAATGGGTGCATGAAAGAGCAACAGATGCATGAGTTAAAGAAGCTGAGACTAATAGAAAAAGCAAAGTCATTTAGTGAAAAAACGGTGTGTATCAGAATGGGCCAAGTGCTGTGGACCAGATGTTTTACTAAGATCAGTGGCAAATCTGGTGGTAGGGGGTGGGGCTTCCTAAAGTCAGGAAACACAAATATGTTTCTGAGACTATATTTATGACTCAAAACATTGCAATGACTTCTCATTCAGTCTATCCATTTTCCTTAAACTTTCTCTTTAATGTATTTTTATTCAGTTTGGCAAAATGTGGGCTCAGGAAACTTAAAGCACACAGACTTATGGGAAACATCAACTACAACTTAGAAATGGCTTTACTTTTTTAGCATACTTTTCTCACTTACAAATGCCAAATGTACCACAAAAAAGTATGCCTGAAGTCTAGTTCGCTTTCTTCTTTAACATAGCTGTGGCTATATCCATAAGCTATTCTTGATTCTTAGTTAACAGGGATTGGTCAAAACACACACACACACACACACACACACACACACACACACACACGAAACACACACACACAGATGTTGAACAGAATCACATCCTGAGGTAAAAATAAATAAATAAACAAACAAACAAACAAACAGCCCAGCTGGTGTGGCTCAGTGATTGCACATTGACCCATGCACCAAGAGGTCTTGGTTCGATTCCCAGTTAGAGCTCATGCCTGGCTTGATCCCCAGTAGGCAGGAGGCAGCCAGTCTGTTTCTCTTGCATTGATATTTCTATCTTTCTCTCTCTGAAATCAATAAAAACATATTTAAAAAAAAAGAAACTAATTGTCTGGCTTGCCTTGAACCTGGTAACTGATAGTGCCATAACTGTTCTCATGAAAACCGTCTTCATGGAAACTCCAAATATTTTTAACTGTCAAGACTCAATTACATAGATACCTTCTCACATTTCTTGGATTCAAAGACCACAGCTATAGAGGGTACTATTGTCATTATACACTCCGGAACAAACATATAAGCCTTGAGTGTGGAAACTGTTCCAATGATCTCATCTAGTTCCAAGAGCTATAAGGAAGGCAGTTCAAGCCTTTCACTCACCTCAAAAAGTCTGTCACATTCCATGATCATGTGGGCAAGGCCCTGAGAGGCGGCCAGATTCTCACTGAGTTCCTTTTGATCTGGCTTCCCAGTGGCGTATTTCTTCTGTATGACCCTGTAAGTGAAGGGGACAGTCCTAACTAAGCAGATCTCAAACCAAAGAGCTTTTCACAATAAAAGCTTATCCTATTTTTTTTTTCTTTTTCCAGGTGTTCTCCTGATCCAAGACTTTCTCATTTCCAAACAAAAGCAATGACCACACATATTAGATGTTCTGAATCAGGCTAACTGACAGTTCATAATGAAAAACCTTGGAAAAATACAAGGGCAGGAATAACTGTTGGGGGAGAAATTAGTCTATTTTTTCCAAGTTTGAAACCACTTTGCTGCAAGCTGCTGTGCCTGGGCCTTGAATCTAGTTCTTTTCTTTTAAACTTAAAGATTGTAAAATACTACTTCATGTACTTTTCCCTCCTTCCCACTCACACACCCAGGTTTTCTGGGTCACAACAGACATTCTTCAATGCTACTTCGACAATTCTATGAATCTGAGTACACAAATTAGGTCCTTAAAACATTTTCTGGTTATAAATTAAGAGCTGACAAGTCCTTAAGTTGAAATCCAATGTGAGAAGTTTTTGTTTGTTTGTTTTGTTTTTAATGAACTGTGGGTTAAGATTCCTATTGTTGCTGAGGAAAACCCACCTGGGGGAGCTTTCTTTCTTCAATAAATTGAGATGAAAGAGAGATGGGGCCAGACACACAGCCAGGTTCTTGGGTGTCATCTGATTCTCTTCCACCAAGTTGGCCACGTCCTTGAGGAAGCACAGAAGCGTCTGCAGGACGTCCCTGCTCTCGTCGGCCAGCAGCAGGATGGCAGCCTGCACTGCCTGCAGCCGCTGCTCTTCCGGGACATCTGTGGAAAAGTGGGTGCCAGGGCATCAGAGAAACAGCCACAGAAAGAGCCAGCTGGGAAAAAAGTGAGTAAGCTGCACCTTCCTGATATGAAGACATACTCAGAGACATCATCATCAACCATGACGACAACTGCTAAGAGAGAAGTAATTGCTTTGGCCTTACAGTTGGTAAGAGACAGAGCTGGGATTGGAACCTCAGCATCCAACTCCAGAACCCAGTCTTCACAAGGAAGTAGCCCTCACTTTTCATACTCCGCTCATCCTTTTCCAAACCATTTTTCTGTTCTGGTTGAAGTAGGCAGTAAGCCGGAGCACTATCAGCCTAGCTTTCCTCTTGCCCATCCCCTCCCACCAGACAGCTTGTAAACCACTCTGGATGCCTGGGGCTCAGTGGGGCACGGTTTGGAATCCACTGTGTTGGGGGTTGGCAGCCTTGCCTTTCCTTGCCCTGAGTGGTGCAGCCAGGTGTGATGTCAACTTGGTGCAATTAACCATGAATAGTAGGATTGATTTGCTTGGCCCCCTGAACTGATGCCAGAGGGCCAGCCTGGCACATTTACTTCTTTCCTACAAGCCACGGGGCTTGGTTCAGAGGAGGCACATGGCTTTATGTGGTGACTCAGGCCATCTGTTCTAATCTTGAAAGTAATGGGAATTGAGGTTATGTTTAGGGAAGAGGAACCAGGCTCACTAAAGCTATGGGGAATGGATGGTCCCATTCCTCTTCAGGTTGGTCGTTGTGGTGGTGGGGGTGGTAATGTAGGCATTGGTCACACAGACTTAAATAGAAATTGGCCCCAATAATATGAAGTGAACTAAAAGGAAAAATCACAAGGGTGCTAGGTGCTGCATTTTGCTGCCCACTGGCTGTGTTTTTTAGGCCTGACTCACTGCCCTTATTCTCTCATTCTGAAAGACATAGTCAATGATTCCCTTCGGTTAACATTGTTTTCATTCTTAAAATACCAAGTTCTAGAACAGGTCCCTGCAGTAGGCTGCCTGTGCTCGAAGGGGTGGGGAGATGTGTTCGTGACAATCTGTAAGGTGTGAGAAAAAAATAGAATTTCAGTGGCGTTTATGTTTCCTCTCATGGATATGGTATAAATATGCATAGTATGTCATAGTATATCATAATAATTTATATTATTAACCTTTTGCACTCGGATGTCGAGTGTGACTCGACACAGTTAGCATCGGTAGCAGCTCGAGAAAAAAGCAAGCGAGTGCAAAGGGTTAAAAATAAGTAAGTATACATGTTCAGATATTTACTATTGGTAGAGATGCATGAAAAAAAAAATATGGCGCCTGCTGCTCTAGAGGGGCTGTAGTGTGACCTTATGACCAGGTCCTGGTTCCCAGAGCTGGGCACACTCCTGCCTCCAGTCTGCCAGCAAATCCAAATGTCTGGAATAGCCTGACCATGCACTCAGCATTCTATAACCCATCCTCACCTCCACCACATCCACAGCAGCAGAAGGGAGACCTGGGTTTAGTAGAGAAGAGCCATTTTTTTCTAATTAAGCAAAATCTTTTTCTTTGCTCTTGGTTGTGATGAAGCAGAAGCAGGTACTACTAATGACTACAAGCATGTCATTGACATGTTATAAATTCAGCTTGAGCCACTGAACTGCTCTTTTAAAAATATATGTTTTTTATTGTTGATAGCTTTACCTCCCTCCTCCCAGCCCCTCTCCACCCCCAGGTCTTCACTATCCTATTGCCCATGTCCATGGGCTGTGCATATACGTAAGTATATACATTCTTTGATTTATCTCTTCTTGTCCCCCCAACCCCACATTGAGGTATGCCAGGCTGTTCCATGCCTCCATGCTTCAGGTCTTATTTTGTTGGTCAATTAATTTTGTTCATTAGATTCCACAAATCAGTGAGATTATGTTGTATTTGTCTTATTTCACTTAGCATAATACTTTCCATGTCCATCCATGCTGTCTCAAAGGGTAAGCGGTCCATATTTTTTACAGATGCATAGTATTCCATAGTGTAAATGTCCCACAGCTTTTTTATCCATTCATCTACTGATGGGCACTTGGTTTGTTTCCACACCTTAGCTATTGTAGATAATGCTGCCGTGAACATAGGGGTGCATATATTCTTTCTTATTGGTGTTTTAGGATATATTCCCAGAAGTGGAAATGCTGGGTCAAATGGAAGTTGTATTTTTAATTTTTTGAGGAAACTCCATACTGTTTTCCATAGTGGCTGTACCAGTCTGCATTCCTATCAGCAGTGAACGAGTGTTTCCTTTTCTACATCCTCACCAGTACTTGATGTTTGTTGATTTTTGTATGATGGCCATTCTGACAGGTGTGAGGTGATATCTCATTGTGGTTTTAATTTGCATTTCTCTGATAGTGACTTTGAGCATTTTTTCATATATCTCTTGGCCATTTGTATGTCCTCTTTGGAGAAATGTCTATTCAGGTCTTCTGCCCATTTTTTAATTGGATCATTAGTCTTCCTTTTGTTAAGTTGTATGAGTGTCTTATATATTTTGGAAATTAACCCCTATCAGATGTATCATTGGCAAATATGTTCTCCCAGGCAATGCGCTCCCTTTACATTTTGTGGATAGTTTTTTTGCTATGCAGAAGTTTTTTTTTACTTTGATGTAATCCCAATTGTTTATTTTCTCCTGAGTTTTCCTTGCCTTAGGAGATGTATGATATTTTTCTGCCTATGGTTTCTTCTAGGATTTTTATGGTTTCACAACTTATATTTAAGTCTTTTTTTTTTTTCCATTTTGAGTTCATTTTTGTGTCTGGTGTAAGTTGGTGATCTAGTTTCATTTTTTTTGCATGTATCTGTCCAATTTTCCCAACACCCTTTATTGAAGAGACTATTTTGACTCCATTGTATGCTCTTGCCTCCTTTGTCAAATATTAACTGAGCATAGTGGTTTGGGTGGATGTCCTGGCTCTCTATTCTGTTCCATTGGTCTATGTGCCTGTTACTGTGCCAGTTCCAGGCTGTTTGGAGTAGCATGGCTTTGCAGTGTAACTTGATATCTGCTATTGTGATCCCTCCAACTTTGTTTTTCTTTCTCAAGTTTGCTGTGGCTATTGAGGGTCTTTTTTGGTTCCATATAAATTTTTGCAGTATTTCTTCTAGATCTCTGAAATATGCCATTGATATTTTAATAGGGATTTTTGAATGTGTAGATTGCTTTGGGTAGACTGGACATTTCCATGATGTTAATTCTATCAGTCCACGAACATGGTATATTCTTCCACTTGTTTATATCTTCGTCGGCCACTTTTTTTTCAAAGTCCTTAGTTTTCCAAATACAAGTCTTTTACCTCCTTTGTTAAATTTATTCCTTGGTATCTTAAATTTCTGTCAAAATGGTAAATGGAATTGTTTTTTTAGTTTCTCTTTCCGAGAATTCATTATTGGTGTATAAAAATGCCCTTGATTTCTGGTTTTTAATTTTGTATTCTGCTACATTGCCAAATTCATTTATTAAATCTAATAGATTTTTGGTGGTGTCTTTAGTGTTGTTGTTGTTTTTTTTTTTTAATGTACAATATCATGCCATCTGCAAATAATGACAGTTTTATTTCCTCCTTGACAATTTGGATGCCTTTTTACCTCTTCTTCTTCTCTGATTGACATGGCTAGGACTTCCAGTACTATGGTTGAATAAGAGTGGTGAAAGTGGACATCCCTGTCTTGTCTTGTTCTTAGGGAAAATGTTTTTAATTTTTCCCATTGACTTTGATGTTGGCTGTAGGTTTTTCATATATGGCCTTTATTATGTTAAGGTATGATCCCTCTATTCCCACTTTGCTAAGAGTTTTTATCAAAACAGGGTGTTGGATTGTATGGAATGCTTTTTCTCCCTCAATTGATATGTTGATGTGATTTTTGTCTTCCACTTTGTTTATGTGATGTATCATGTTTATTGATTTGCAAATATTATACCAGCCTTGCATCCCTGAAATAAACCCCACTTGGTCATGGTGTATGGTAATTTTAATGTTTTGCTGGATCTGATTTGTTAATATTTTGTTGAGGATTTTAGCATCTATGTTCATCAGGGATATTGGCCTGTAATTTTCTTTCTTTGCTGTGTCTTTATTATGGTTTTGGAATTAGGGTAATGGTGGCCTCATAAAAAGAGCTTGGAAATATTCCTTCCTCTTGGATGTTGTGGAATGATTTGAGGAGGATAGGTGTTAGTGTTTTGAATGTTTGGTAAAACTCTCCTGTGAAGTCATCTGGAGCAGGATCTTTGTTTGCTGGGTTTTTTTTTTTTTTGATTACTGCTTCAATATCATCACTAGTTATATTCAGATTTTCTAATTCTTTTTAAATGAGTTTTGAAAGATTGTATTTTCTAAGGAATATGTCCATTTTGTTCAGGTTATCCAGCTTGTTGGACATAATTGTTTATAGCATTTTAAAATTATCTTTTGTATTTTTGTGGGGTCAATTGTTACTTCACCACTTTCATTTCTGGTTTTGTTTACTTGGGTCCTCTCTCTTTGATTCTTTATTAATCTGGCTAAAGGTTCAGCAAACTTATTTATCTTTTTTTAAAAAAATACTTTTATTGATTTCAGAAAGGCAGGGAGAGAGAGAGAGAGAGAGAGAGAGAGAGAGAGAGAGAGAGAAACATCAATGATGAGAGAGAATCATTGATTGACTACCTCTTGCATGCCCCCTACTGGGGATTGAGCCTGTAACCTGGGCATGTGCCCTTGACCGGAACCAAACCCAGGACTTTTCAGTCCACAAGCCAACACTCTATCCACTGAGCCAAACCAGCTAGGGCTTGTTTATCTTTTCAAAGGGTCCTCTTGATTTTATTGATCTTTTGTATTGTTTTTTAGTCTCTATATTATTTATTTCTGCTCTGCTCTTTATTATTTCATTCCTTTCACTTACTCTGGCTTTTCTTGTTCTTTACATTGTATGGTTATAGTAGTTATTAGAAGTTTTTCTTGTTATTTTTTGAGGTAGACCTCTAGTGCTATGAACTCCCCTCATAGGACTGCTTTCACTGTGTCCCATAGATTTTGGGTTGTTGAGTGTTCATTTTTATTTGTTTTCAGGAAGTTCTTATTTCTTCCTTGATCTCTTTAGTAAGCTATTCATTGTTTAATTCTATGCTTTTTAGCTTCCATGTTTTTGAGTGTTTTTATTGTAGTTGATTTCTAAATTCATGCTGCTGGGATCTGAGAAGATGCCTAGTATTATATCTATCTTGAATTTGTATACTAGTAGACTTGTTTTGTGCCCTAACATGTGGTCTATCTTTGAAAATGTTCCATGTGCACTTGAGAAGAATGTATATTCTGTTGCTTGGGGTTGAAATGTTCAGTAAATATCAGTTAGACCCATGTGATCTAGGGCGTCATTTAAGACCTGTTTATTTGTTAATTTTTTGTCTGGGAGATCTACCTGGTGACATCTATGAGATATTAAAGTCCACTACTATGACTATATTGCTATCAATCTCTCCCTTAAAGTCTATCAGGAGTTTTTTTATGTACTTGTGTGCTCCTATATTGGGTGCATATATGCTTACAATGGTTATATTTTCTTGTTGAACCATTCTCTTTAGTATTAAGAAGTGCCCTTCTTTGTCTCTTGTTATGGCCTTTGTTTTGAAGTCTATTTTGTCTGATATGAGTATTGCTACCACAGCTTTTTTTTTTTCTTTCCATTTTCATGGAATATAATTTTCCATTCCTTTACTCTGTCTGTGTGTATCTTTTGTTCTAAGGTGGGTCTCTTGTAGACAGCATATATGTGAGACATGTTTTCTTATCCAGTTAGTCAACCTATGTCTTTTGACTGGAGCATTTATACAGGAGGCTAAGTCCAGCAGGTCATAATAAATGCAAGAAGTTCGTCAGAAGGCTGATGGGACTTTTGATATTCAACAGGGCTGAAAATCTGCATATTATTAACTGCTGCTGGTTGAATGGCCAAAGGCAGTTCCCCTAACCTGATAATCCTTTATTGTTTCCCAAATCTTACCTTTTAATCCATTTACATTTAAGTTTATTACTGATAGGTATTTATTTATTGCCATTTTTATTTTCTTTATGCCTATCATCCTCTCTCTCTCTACTTTTCTTCTTAAAGCAGTCCTTTTAACATCTATTGTATTGCTGGTTTCATTGTAGTGTACTCCTTTAACCTTTTTATTGCCTGGAAAGCTTTTTTATTTTACCTTCATTTTAAATGATAGCCTTGCTGGATAAAGTAGTCTTGGATTTAGGACCTTGTTTTTCATTACTTTGAGTACTTCATGCCACTTCATTCTGGCCTCAAGTGTTTCTATTGAGAAGTCAGCTGACATTCTAATGGGAACTCCTTTGTAGGTAATTTTCTGTCTCTTGTTGCCTTTAAGATTCTTTCTTTTACTTTGTTTGTCCTTTCTTTTTTTATTTATTGTCTAAACTTTTACATATGTCACCTTTTCCCCCAATTGAAATCCCACCCTCCCCCCGCCCCCGCCCAGCCATTCCCACGCCAGGCAAGCCCCCACTGCCCCAATGTCTGTGTCCATTGGTTATGCTAATATGCATACATACAAACCTTTGGTTGCTCTCTAACCCCCCCTCACCTCCCCTGTCATTTGTCTCTGGATCTATTTTTGTTCATCAAATTATGTTGATCATTATAGCCCACATATGAGTGAGATCATATGATATGTATCTTTCTCTGACTGGCTTATTTCGCTTAGCATAATGCTCTCCAGTTCCATCCATGCTGTTGCAAATGGTAAAAGTTCTTTCTTTTTTATAGTGGCATAGTATTCCATTGGGCAGATGTACCACTGTTTTTTAATCCACTCAACTGCTGATGGGCACTTAGGTTGTTTCCAAATCTTAGCTATCATAAATTGTGCTGCTATGAACATAGGGGTGCATGTATCCTTTAGATTGATGTTTCTGGTTTCTTGGGATATAGTCCTAGAAGTGGGATTACTGGGTCAAATGGGAGTTCCATTTTTAACTTTTTGAGGAAACTCCATACTGTCTTCCACAGTGGCTGCACCAGTCTGCATTCCCACCAGCAGTGAACGAGGGTTCCTTTTTCTCCATATCCTTGCCAGAACTTGTCGTTTGTTGATTTGTGGATGATAGCCATTTTGACAGGTGTGAGATGGTATCTCATTGTTGTTTTGATTTGCATTTCTGGGATGATTAGTGACTTAGAACATGTTTTCATATGTCTCCAGGCCTTCTGTATGTCCTCTTTCGAAAAGGGTCTATTTAGGTCCTTTGCCCATTTTTTTATTGGATGGTTTATCTTCCTTTTGTTAAGTTGTATGAGTTCCCTGTAAATTTTGGAGATTAAACCCTTATCTGAAATAGCATTGGCAAATATGTTCTCCCATGCAATGGGCTTTCTTGTTGTTTTGTTGATGGTGTCTTTTGCTGTGCAGAAGCTTTTTATTTTGATGTAGTCCCATTTATTTTCTCCTTAGTCTCCATTGCCCTAGGAGCTGTGTCGGTAAAGATATTGCTACGACACATGTCTGCTATTTTGCTGCCTATGGAGTCTTGTAAGATTTAAGTCCTTTAGCCATTTTGAGTTTGTTTTTGTGTATGGTGTAAGTTGGTGATATAGTTTCATTTTTTTGCATGTATCTAACCAAATTTCCCAGCACCATTTATTGAAGAGACTGTCTTGATGCCATTGTATGCTCTTGCCTCCTTTGTCAAATATTAATCGAGCATAATAGCTTGGGTCGATTTCTGGGTTCTCTGTTCTGTTCCATTGGTCTATATGTCTGTTCTTGTGCCAGTACCAGGAAGTTTCGAGAACTGTGACTTGGTAATATAGCTCAATATCTGGTATTGTGATTCCTCCAACTTTGTTCTTCTTTCTCAGGATTTCTGTGGCTATTCGGGGTCTTTTTTTGTTCCAGATGAATTTTTGGAGAGCTTGTTGTAGACCTTGGAAATATGCCATTGGCATTTTAATGGGGATTGCATTGAATCTGTAGATTGCTTTGGGTAGTATGGACATTTTAATGGTGTTGATTTTACCAATCCATGAACATGGTATGTTCTTCCATTTGTTTATGTCTTCCTCTATCTCTGTTTTTCAATGTCCTGTAGTTTTTCTGAGTACAGGTATTTTACCTCCTTAATTAAGTTTATTCCTAGGTATCTTAATTTTTTTGGTGCAGTGGTAAATGAGACTTTTTTTTTTGTTTGTTTTGTTTTTTTTGTTTTGTTTTGTTTTAGTTTCACTTACTGTGAGTTCATTGTTGGTGTATAAAAAGGCCATAGATTTCTGGGTGTTAATTTTGTATTTCTGGGTGTAAATTCTGCTAAATTGCTGAATTCATTTATTAGGTCTAGTAGTTTTTTGATGGAGTCTTTGGGGTTTTCTATGTATAATAAAATGTCATCTGAGAATAAGGACAGTTTTACTTCTTCTTTTCCAATTTGGAGGCCTTTTATTTCTTTTTCTCTGATAGCTAGGGCTAGCACTTCCAGTACTATATCAAACAGAAGTGGTGAAAGTAGGCATCCCTGTCTTGTTCCTGTTCTTAGGGGAAATAAATTTAGTTTTTACCCATTCATTGAGTATGATGTTGGCTGTAGGTTTTTCATATAGGGCTTTTATTATGTTGAGGTATGATCCCTCTATTCCCACTTTGCTGAGAGTTTTTTATCAAGAAAGGATGTTGGATTTTGTCAAATGCTTTTTCTGCATCGATTGTTATGATTATGTGATTTTTATCTCTCAATTTGTTTATGTGATGTATCACATTTATTGATTTGCAAATATTGTACCATCCTTTCATCCCCAGAATAAATCCCACTTGGTCATGGTATACGATCTTCCTAATGCAATGCTGAATCTGCTTTGCTAAAATTTTGTTGAGGATTTTACCATCTATGTTCACTTTCTTTGTTTTTAACGTTTGCCCTTTTAATTATGATGTGTCTATGTGTGGGTCTCTTTGGGTTCCTCTTGATGGGACTCTCTGTGCCTCCTGAACTTGTGTGACATTTTCCTTCTCCAGGTTGGGGAAGTTTTCTGTCGTTATTTCTTTAAACAGGTTCTCTGTTCCTTGCTCACCCTCTTCCTCTTCTAGTATATCTATAATGTGGATGCTGATACATTTCATGTTGTTCCAGGGATCCCTTAAGCTATCTTCCTACTTTTAAATTATTTTTTCTATTTGCATCTATAACTGGGTGTTTATTTGTACCTTGTCTTCCAAATCGCTGATTTGGTCCTCTGCTTTATCCAATCTACTTTTAATACCTTCTAGTGTCTTCTTGATGTCAGATGTATCATTCTACATTTCTGTCTGGTTCTTGTTCATGGCCTCTATTTCCCTTTTTTTGCTGTTGTAATTTGCACTAAGTTCCTTAAGCATCTTTATAGCCAATTGCTTTGAACTCTATGTCTGATAGGTTGCTTGCCTCCATTTCATTTAGTTCTTTTTCTGGAGATTCCTTCTTTTCTCTTATTTGGGGGTTGTTTCTTTGTCTCCCCATTTTAGCTATCTCTTTGTATTTGCTTCTATGTATTAGATAGAACTGTTAGGACTTCCAGTTTCTGTGGGATGGCCTTATGTATAAAGTGTTGAGGCATCCAGTGGTGCAGTCTCTTTGTTCACCTGAGCTGGATGCTCTAAAAATGCCCCTTGTGTGTGTTATTTAGGCTCTCCTGTTGTAATTGGGACTTGATTATTGATGTCCCATTCATGGGAGGGATCTCCTCTCCAACTTGCTGCCAGTGAAGTTCAACCCCAATATTTCCATGCCAGCTGTTATACAGGTGCTTTTGGCCCTATATTTGGGGGGGGGCTCATTGCATTTTTCTCTGATGTTGTTGAATTTGGTCCCTTGGTGTGTCTATCCTGGGCCTTCTAGGAGCTTCTCTAGTGCAGGTGAATGTGAGTCACTCTCCCTTTCTGACCCTGGGTATCCTGACTGAGGTCTGAGAGGATGAAACCCCTAGTAGTCCAGTGGTCAGGGACTCCTTAGCACAGAGGCTGGGTCTACCTTGAGTCCCATGCCTTGATTGTCCCTGTTCTGAGCTGTGTTTCCTTCCCTATGGAGCTGGTCCTGCATGTACCAATTGCAGGTACTTGGAGTCCTGCTGGCTTTTGCCTTGCTGTGTCTTCGAGGGTGGTGTCTGCAGTAGGGACCCAAATTCTGTTTCTCTACCCTATGTCTTTTGATTGGAGCATTTAAGACATTTATATGTAGGGTTATTATTGATAGGTGCTAATTTGTTGCAGGTCTTCTTCTTTATGCCTGTATTCTTTTCTTTCTCTCTATCTTTTCTTACAAGAATTCCATTAGCAATATTTTGCAGTGCTGGTTTGGAGTTAAACTCATTTAGGCTTTTTTTTTTTTTTTGCGAAGCTCTTTATTTCACCTAAATTTTGAATGATAGTCTTGCTGGATATAGTAGTCTGGGGTTCTATGGTTCAGTCTCTTGGTTTTCATTACTTTTTATACTTCATGCCACTCCCTTCTGGCCTTAAGTATTTATATTGAAAAATCAGCTGACAGTCTAATGGGAGCTCCCTTGCAGGAAACTTTCTCTCTCTTGCATCCTTTAAAATTCTTTCTTTGTCTTTAATGTTTGCTATTTCACTTGTCATGTGCCAAGGTGCAGATCTTTTGAGGTTCATCTTGATTGGGACTCTCTGTGCTTCCTGAACTTGAGTTACTTTTTCCTTCAGCAGGTTAGGTTAATTTACTGCCATTGTCTATTCAAACAGGTACTCCATTCCTGGCTTGGATTCATCTCCTTCTAACACCTGTATGATATGAAGGTTGTGAAGTTTTGTGTTGTTCCAAAGCTCCCTTAGACTCTCCTCCTACTTTTAAATATTTTTCCATTTGCTGCTCTGAATGGGTGTGTTTTTAATACCTTGTCTTCTTATTCACTGATTCAGTCCTTAGCTTCTTCTAGCCCCATGGTCGGCAAACTGTGGCTCGCGAGCCACATGTGGCTCTTTGGCCCCTTGAGTGTGGCTCTTCCACAAAATACCATGGCCTGGGTGAGTCTATTTTGAAGAAGTAGTGTTAGAACAAGTTTAAGTTTAAAAAATTTGGCTCTCAAAAGAAATTTCAATCGTTGTACTGTTGATATTTGGCTCTGTTGACTAATGAGTTTATCGATCACTGTTCTAGCCTATTGTCGAATGCTTCCAGGGTGTTTTTTATTTCGGCTATGTCATTCTTCATTTCCTCTTGATTCTTATTCATATTGATGTTCCCATTCAGCTCCTTATAAATCTCATTAAGTTGCTTGTAGTTCTCATCAAGTTATTTGAGCACCCTTAAAACCATTACTGTGAATTCTTTTAACAAATTGCTTGTCTTCATTTCATTTAGTTCCTTTTCTGATGATTCTTCCTTTTCTTTCATTTTGGTTTCTTTGTCTCTCTATTTTTGCTCTCCTTTTGTATTTGTTTATATGTGTTAGATAAAACTACTATGGAGCCCAGACTTTGTGGTGTGGTCTTATGTAGTAGGTCTTTTGTGGGACCCAGTGGTGCAATTTCTTTGATCTTTTAGACTGGGTGGGCTAGGAAAGCCCCTTGTTGAGTTATTTGGATTCTTCTGTTATAATTGCATCTTTAATGTTGTTGTCCTGTTCATGAATGGGATGTCATTTCAGGCTGGCTGACTATGAGACTCACCCCTGACCACATGGTGTGAGCTATTGTGGAGGTGCTGACCACAAAAAATACAACACAACAAAACATGAAAGAAAATAAATGGAACATACCTAATACCCCTACAGCAACAATAAAAGCAACCACCAGAGAATTAGGAAAAAGAAAAGAGAGCAAGAATGATGGAAGAAAAGAAAGAAAAAGTATGAGGAGAAAACAAAACAAAAGGAAAAAGGGGGTGAAGGAATATCAAGGCGCAGAGATGAAATAAAGGCAATAAGAACAAACGATAGAGGAATAGGGGGAGGAAAATGTTTTAAAATAAAATAGGAAGAAAGAATTGAGAGGAAAAATAGAGGAGAAAGTAGATAGCCTCAAAATAAGAAAAGGAAAAAAATGATGAGAAAGCAGGAGAAAAAGAAGAAGTAAATATTGAGTAGCATTGGGGAAGAGAAAAATTGGATACATGATCAAAAAAAATAGAGACTAACAAAATAACAAATTAGTAAATCAGATAGATGAAGAAAATAAAAAAGAAAAAAGAACAGGAAGATAAAAATAGAAAAAGAAAAGAAGACAAAAAAAGTGAAGTGGCATTTGTCTTATTGAGTTTAGTGCCTCCTGGAAACTCCTTTTGGGTCCTGCTCTTCTGATGACGCTGGCTGACCTGTCTGCCAATTCTGGGCTTCCCAAGAGGTACTTCAGTGCTAGCCACTGTTAGAAACTGTCCTCCTTTGGCTTTCAGCAACCTGCTGGAAGCTCCAAGTGATCCACAGTTTGTGTCTGTCTCTACAGGACTTGGCTGCACCCGGGAGGGACCAATCTGCCCTCTAAAGTAGGTTTTTTTGCAGCATGGGGCCCAGGGATGGGTCAGTCAACTTCCCCATGTCCCCAGGCTCTGCTTCTGCCTGCCTTTGCTTGCCAGCCAGCTGTCAATCTTAATCATTCAAAAAACTATTTCTGAAAGGGCTTTAGGCAGAATCATGAGTCTAGACTTCTGGGTCTCCCGTGAGATGGAGGTGCTGTTCAGAATTCAGGGAAAGTGATGGGTGTGTTTCCTGTCCCAGAGCTGTTAGAGTGGCCCAAAATGTTACTCTGCCCTCAGCTGGACAGAGATCCTTGTATGTAGTCCAGTGACATCGGCTGGAAACCTGGAATTCCTATCAGTTCTCCCGTGCAAGGAAAGCACCAGTCAGTTTCCTGGGATAATGGGGCAGATGACCCCTCCCCCAATCCAGTTACTGAGGGCTCCTGAAACTGTTCAAACACAGAGGCTTGGCCTCTGCTTTTGTTTCCTCTGAAAAGGTTAAAATGTAGGGTGTGGCATGCAGGGCTCCTTGGGGGTGGGGCGGGCTGTATCTCCTAGTATGAGTTTCTTTTCTTTTTTTTTTCTTTTCCTGTGCTATGGCTGCTGGGAGTGGCTAGCTCCTCTCAGGAAAAAGGGCCCTTTCTGTTTGGAGGAATGTGACCAAATACAGGAAGGACTCCTGGCTGCTGCTTTTCCATGTCTCCCTGCAACGCTTCCCACCCCAGCCTCTCCTTAGGCACCTCAAGTCTGCATCTCCCTCCCTGCACCAAAGCCTTGGGTGAGTAGCTGCAAATGAAACTCCTGTGCTGTGTGTTTAAAAAATAAAACAAACAAACAAAAAAACTGAAACTGAGGCTTTCTCTCCAGCATGCTCTGGTCTATCAGCTCCAGAATCCGAGGCGGCCAGCAGTCCTGCCACCTTTCATGGCTGGATGTTATGTGGGCCACTGATCTCAGCTCTGGGGCTCCAGGTTGTGGAGCCCAGCCTAGGTTCCAGGCCTCTGACTTCTGAGTGAACAGACCTTCCTGTAGCCAAGAGATCCCTCCTCTCTCTCGGCCTGCCACCCCTGGAAGCTGGGTCAGCTCCTCTCTTGACCTCTCCTTTCCTACTGGTCTCTCGGTGTTTTCTGTCCTTCCTTGATATGTCTCCTCCTCAGCTCAGTTTGTAATTCCGAGTGTATGTTCCCCACTTTAGTTTTCTTTCCAGTCTGGTCCTGGGAGGAGGTGCAAGAAAGGCCTGCCTATTCAGCCACCATTGTCTCCCCCTCAATCTGAACTGCTTTTAAGTAAGCTGCTTCAGAAGAAAGATGCTTTGCATAGACATTGTTTAACTTTAGATTGCTAACCTTCTCTTTCATGCCAGCATCTGTCATGGCTACATGTTGTTTCAACATGTTTTCTACTCACTTGCTCCTTTATATCTCAGAAAATATCTTCTATCTATTATATTCTACTAAAAATGCTTGCGAAGGTCAACTATTAATCCCTAAATTCCACATTTGTTTTGGATTGCATCTTTTTTTACCTTTCTGTTACACATGACACTCTGGAAGTTCCTGCATCTTTCTTGACTCACATGAGACCATTCTAGATATTCATTCCTAAATGCTGATAACTTGTGACCATGTGGATGGCTAGCAGCACCTTAAAATCAACATCCAGTCAATTCTAAACACTTCTGTCCTCCTTATCCTCCAGTCAGCAGCTCTGCCCTCTTCCTTTCTCTGTTCTTCCAGTCATCAAGCTTAAGGTTGTCTTTGACCCTCTATTCTCCTCTCTCCTGTAAACAAGTGGGTTTCAAATATTTTCACTAATCATCCAATCTCTAATTAATCATTTGGTGAAAATCTGAAAAGTAACACTGCTAAAACGGTAACTGCTCTAGCGAATGGGAGAAAGAATTGTTCCTCCTTACCTCAACAACAGTTAGTAAACTTGGTCTCCTCCATGAAGGTCATTTCCAGTCTCACTCCTGGAAATTACCACAGGTAATTCAGAGCCTCAGTTAAGGCTACCTAACCCTCTATTCTCATCTGGTCCAATATCTACTGTTTACCACGTCCAGATTCATGGGTCCAAACACAGTTCTGATGGACATGGGCCCTTATGACAGGCACAAGGTGGTGGCCTACTCAATATCTACTCTCTCCTTTTTCTATAAGAAAATAATAAGTTCTGTGCAGGTGTGGGCTGTAAAGTGCTCTGAGAAGCTGGACCCTTCCCTCATATCTAAGGAATAACCATCTCTTTCCAGTGGTGGATTTAGGGGAGAATGTGTACACCATTTCTGGCCTATGGGAGCTTCCGTAAATTTATCACTCTGATAAAAAGAGACATGTGCCAAAGGAGAGGCCCTCTGTCCTCTTCTTACCTCTGAATGTGATTTGGGGAAGACATGATAATTCTAAGTTGTGGCAATCATACTGGGACCTTACGGGGATCATCAAGAGAGGCTGACTTTCAGCCCTGGCACCACTGATCATGAAATTATTTAATTCCAGATTTTCTTGTTATCTGCATTACATAATGTCTTTATTGTTTTTTAAAAAATATTTTTATTGGTTTTTTTAGAGAGAGAGAGGAGAGAGTGGGAGAGAGAGAGACACATTGACATGAGAGCAAAACATCGATCTGGGGCCTCCTGCCCACCGCCTCACTGGGAATCAAGGCTGCAATCCAGGCATGTTTGCTCACCCAGAATTGAACCGGCAACCCTTCAGTGCATGCGATGATGCCCAGTCAACTGAGCCACACCAGCTGGGGCATATAATGTTCTTATTGTTTAAACAACTTTTGGAATTTTGGTTATGACTTTACAACTGAGAGCCTACTATCAACACCCCAGGCTTCCCCAATGCTTAATGGATCAAGTATAATTCTTTGCCCTAATATTCAATGCCCGTCCTCAGTCTAATTTTTCAGTATAATTTGATACAGCATTGTACATTTACCATTGATGCCAGCCAGACAAATACCCTGTCATCTCCGGCCACATGCTCACTATTTGCTTCACTCAGCATGTGTTCCTTACATATCTCAGTTTCCAGTTGTCAGCTCCCCAGCAAGTCCTTATTCCTCATCCTTGGGTTTTCTCTGTAAACTTACATGGAATTTCTCTAATATTGCTGTACTGCAATTATTTATGTGTGTCTTATTCCCCTCTGTTGCAAGATCCTTAGGAGCTGAGATTAAGTCTTCTCCAACTGTATGCTCTGCAGTGCTCAGCATGGTGCCCTGTACATAAGCAACCCTCTGTAAATGTTTTTTTCAGCTAAGATAAGCCTTGCTTTCATCTAGTTTCTTGCTGGTGAATCTCAAAAAGGGCCAAAGACATTGCTCTCTTGGAAATAATCTGGTGTTAACCTTAATCTGAAAACTGATTAAATGGAAATATTCATATATCATATTTCCAAGCCATAAGGGAGACTTAATTGAAAAATACAGTTCAACCTCTTATGGCAACAACATTATGAACTCCCTATGTTTGGGTTCTAACAGTATGTATCATTAATTTAACCTATTCACTTTGACAAAGTAATATTTATTGAGTGGATCACCACTCTATCCTGTTATTACAAATGGTACTTATTATAAACCTTTTTGAATTTCAAATATTGTATACTCCTTAAACACATTTAGTACTTATTTCTCTATAGTAGGGATCATCTTCAAATGGGATCAATTCCATGTTGAGGTCTACTTCAGGCATATTTTTTCTGAAAAACTCAAAGTCCATGGGCCAAATAATTTTTTTTCTAAAGAACTGAGAATGAGCCATCAAAATAATTATAATGATAACATTATCATATCTAGAAAGAATCTGTGTTCATTACTAATATCCTCTTTTATAATTAGCTTTAGCAGGATATGTCTTTTAATAAAAACAGTTATTTTCATGATTATTTTTGAGGCTTGGTTGAGAATTATCAATTTAACATCACTTAAAAAATTCCAGCCCGGCCAGAGTGGCTCAGTGGTTGAACATCAGTCTATGAACAAGGAGGTTATGGTTCAATTCCTGGTCAGGGCACATGCTGGGGTTGTGGGCTCAGTCCCGTTAGGGGGCATGCAGGAGGCAGCTGATTGATTCTCTCTCATCATTGATGTTTCTATCTTTCTCTCCCTTTCCCTTCCTCTCTGAAATTAGTAAAAATATATTTTAAAAAATTCCAAGTGAAAACATAAATTAGTTGAACTAAGCATACAGCTTGATTTGGTTTGCTTACTTTTCACCATTTAAAATACACTGTATTACCATATATTTGCCTTTATTTTCAGTCATGTTAACGCTTTGGCCTTAACTTTCATATATCCCAAGGAAATGCTGAATTTTAGAAAATTAAATGGGTTTTAAAAAACACCTATATACACAATAAATTCTATTGTGTTTCCTTTTCCTTTTAAATTTGTTGAAAGTACATTGAAAGTTAGTTTCAGATTTTAGGCCAAACTACACTGAAAAGGAAAATTTTGATGCAAAAAATATGGCCTAGAGATTTATATATCAAACTGTGAACAAAGTTACTTCTGGAGAGGAGTGTAGAATGATAACTTTTATATGCTTTTTTATGAGTTCATGTATTCCAGTGGATAGGTACATGTGAGAACACCAATCTACATTATTTATACTTACACTGATAGATGTGGAGAAAGGTCTCACTGAGCTTGTTGGTGAAAAGAGGCTCAGGAAGGTCCCGGAAGAACTGTTTCACCATGTCTGCCACGTCATAAGCAGACTGGTCCTCGTAGTTGACGTTCTCAGGGAAGTTCTCGTTCATTTGACGTAAGGCCTGGATTCTAGATTTCACACCAGATTTTCGAAAAAGGCCCACCTGAAACAAGTCACAGGGACATGTTAGTGAGGCCATGTTTGCCCCAGACATTCTCTTCCTAAGACAACATCTTGGTAGAGATGAGAAGGTGTGGAATCAAGCCTGGATAAGCAGCAAATGCATCCAAGTAAGTAAACTGTAAATGACTCGTTTAGCTACTTTTGGTTGCAGTTGAACACTGATTCCTCTTCTAAAAAATGAAGATAAGAATAATAATACCCCACCTCACAGGGCTATTGAGGAGACTAAATGAGAATATATGTGACTGTGCTTAGTAACTTCTTAGAACACGGTAGATATTATTATTTTATTCATTCATTCAACAGGTAGTGGTTAAATACCCACTATTATATCAGGCATATTTAAAGCTCATTAGTGAGCATAACAGACAAAATTTCCCACCCTCCAGTGTTGACTTAAGTGTGGGTTTGAGAAAGTTTGGTCAATGGAAGGTTTGGTGGATCCCAGATAAACAGCCATATCCAGTGCTCCTTTTGGGGGTGAGGTTTATAGTAACGATAAGCGTGTATTTTTATTTAAGAGTCTTATAATGCTTTTCCTTTTTAGGAATTTTTGTAACACTGGTTATGCATGTTTTTCAGGTGATGACTGGCACTTACCACTCTGCCTGGTTAGTTATTATGTGCATAAGCTCTGGATCTAGTGAGAATGATTCCTGGGTGACCCTTCTTCAGACTTCAAGACATTGTCTTATGCCTCTTTCATCCCTAAGCTTTAGACTCTTACCCCATTTGACAAATAAATGCAGCAATAAGGCATGAAAGAAATGAAGGCCTGATAGGGATGAGGGAGGTAGAGCAGAGACCTATGAGATGGGAGGTTCCTGCAGGTGATGCTCAGGGCCCTGTAGACTCTGCATATTCTGGACTGACCTCTACCTCCAAAAGAATGAGCTTCCCTGGGACCCCTGGTTTACAGTGAATTAGTATGTTTGCTATTTTTAAATGCCTGTAGGACACTGAGTTGCTCAAAACAGTCCTTCAACTCTCAATCTCCACTTTTCTCACTCCCCAAGGACTTACATGTTGGCCCACTTTTGAAAGCAAGATGGAAACATTCCCAGACCAGTAAGCATTGGCCCCTCCTCTCTAGACCTGGAGGAATGTGCCAGGTCACCTCACCACTGCTCTGTGTACCAGGCAGGCCTCAACCCAAGTTCAGGTGTCTGAGGAGAGCTCTCTTGGTTGCTGCTATAGAGAGCAGCCCTAATTCTTTAAAATTGCAGTAACAGCAAGGGAAGGATTCTAAGCAATCAGAGAATACTGAGGTTTTTGTATATGTCAGCTGAATGGATCACAGGGGAATTATAACCTGCTACTTTTTGTGGAAATAAAAACAGAATTCTTAGTGATACGTTTTTGCATTCCAAGGCTTATCACCCTAATTCCACAGATGAGGCTATTCAGGCATGTCACTTAAATTATTAACTACTTTAATTTTTATCCTTAAAGTTTGCCATGTCTAGGAAATGCAACACTTGGCCATACTTGGGTGACTCTCCAAGAAGAATCTAAAGAACCCTCTGGCAACTACTCCAAATTTCATCAAAATGCATGAGAAGAAAGCATGTACTGTCAGAAGAAAACTACAGGATGTCAATTGAGTGCTTACTGAGGTGAGATCCAGCCTGAATTTGTTTACATCTCAACTCTTCTAATTCTGGAAGGAGGCCCAGGACTGTGCCACGGGCTGTGTTGCACAGGAATCCTCAGAATCTAAGTGCCCATAAAGTGAATTCTTAAGTGTGAGTCACATTATCTTCAGGTGAGTTGGTGTTTACTCAGTCTGAGAATTCCGGTTTATTATTTTTAACAGCAGAGAAAAATTGATCAGGATTTACTGGTATAAAGAGAATAAACTAGACAAGTGTTGGTGTGAAAATTGCTGAGCGTGGTTCCTCTTTTGTCCATTTCATCTTCCTGGTGTGGTTTCTGGTGCACAATGGTGTGCATGTACATACATCTCAGCAATGTTTTCTTTGTATTGTTCTGTTTCCAACTTTCTTTCCAGTTTCATCAAATATTGTTATTTTAATTATTTTAGACATGTCTGGAGCACTCCAGCTGTGGGCTCAGAGCTGCTGGTTCTAAATTAGGTCTCACAGGCTGCCCAGAGAGTTGTCAGATATTTATTTGTTCTTCCTCAAATTCTGACAATAACCTTTCTGCCCCACCCTCAGCTTCCAAAGGATGTGGGAAATATCTGTGGATTTTGTTAGAAGCACAGAAGGACATTTCTTTTCTAACCCTAATAAAGAAAAGGTGGTCTGAAATCAGACCAGATTCCATATGTCGTAGCTGAGGCTGCAGAAGGGAAAGGTGGAAAGAGCCCCAGTCTTTAAAAATGTGTTTAAGCTGATGGAAGAAGTAACCCTGGAACCATCCCACTTCCTGACTCCTTACGTGAGGCTCATGTATTTCCTGCTGCTTTAGCCATTTGGGGACTTCTGTTATGAAGATAAATGTTGGGAGCTTCCGTAAATTTATCACTTTGAAAAGTAACACTGCTAAAACGGTAACTGCTCTAGAGAATGGGAGAAAGAATTGCCCACTGAAGGAGGTCACCTCAGATCCCTTAGCTTCTTAAGAGGAAGACTCAAGGAGTGCACAGTGTCTTTCATTTGCTCCATGTCTGTCACTGGTAGACAGGCGACCAGGGCCTCACACTTGGTTTAATACTCTGTTGTCACTGTTTTGAAATTCTCTCCTCTCTCTCTAAAAAAACCAATAAAAATATTTTTTAAAAAACAATAAAGACATTATGTAATGCAGATAACAAGAAAATCTGGAATTAAATAATTTCATGATCAGTGGTGCCAGGGCTGAAAGTCAGCCTCTCTTGATGATCCCCGTAAGGTCCCAGTATGATTGCCACAACTTAGAATTATCATGTCTTCCCCAAATCACATTCAGAGGTAAGAAGAGGACAGAGGGCCTCTCCTTTGGCACATGTCTCTTTTTATCAGAGTGATAAATTTACGGAAGCTCCCAACATTTATCTTGGTCCCATAGACCAGAAATGGTGTACACATTCTCCCCTAAATCCACCACTGGAAAGAGATGGTTATTCCTTAGATATGAGGGAAGGGTCCAGCTTCTCAGAGCACTTTACAGCCCACACCTGCACAGAACTTATTATTTTCTTCTTAACTTATAAACAAGGAATTTCACATTGTCATACTCCCACCCACTTCAAACCCTCCATAAAAAGGGAAGAATAGTGGTCAGCAATGCAAATTCATTTTATATGCATCTCCCTTGCTCATGAGCTCTTATTTTATAAGGATGAGTGATGAGTGCTTCTTTGGACTAGTTTTTTTATTCATCTCTCGTTTGTCTTCCACTTAACAACTGAGCTATGCAAAAGCAAGCATTCAAGGTACAATTGAAAAAGACAGGCCCCAGATCCTCACTCATCTCATCCTGGGTAGGCAACAGGGAGTGTGATGAACAGGCAGCAGGTAGAGGACACTTGTACTGAGTATGAAGAATCTTCACAGCATAATTTGGCTTTTAAAATTTACTTCTCCATTAGGAGAAGTTGGGCATGAACACTGCATTAGAATTCAAATTTTATCTAATAATATTAGATCCCCTTGTTGGCATCCTGTTTGTGCTAATGATGTTTCTCAGGACTTCCATTTCTTCTTAAGAAATGTGCTCAGCTAATAAAGAAAGATTGGTTTTATTCAGAAGACAGGGTCCTAAGAGTGGTATGCTCGGTTTTGATTTTAAGCACTGTGGGGTTAGCCTCTCCTGCAGAGACCTCATGTTTATCAGGAGCCTGGTAGAATCTACACTTCTGTGTACAGTTGATTTAGGGCAAAAATAAAAGCTCAGCCAACAAAGCAAGGCTCCTCTCAGGCAATGCTATGTCTGAATACTAATGATTCATAATTGAAGGCTAAACTCCCTTATTTCATCTGCAGCCTTATTTCAGATGCAAGGTCCAAAATGATACACTGTGTTTGGTCACATATAAACTGCTCTGCACTTAGGAGTGTAGGAGGTGAAACGTTGGCAATGTTTCAGGGCTCTGTCTTCCACTGTTTGCGATGAATGCTTGTGTTTGAGATGAATGCTTATCTTCAAGGGAGGGGGCCCAACTCAGGGCAGGAAGCCTCCCTCCCTGTGGGTAAGGGCAAAACCTTGGGGTGTCCTGGATGTGGTGTGAGGGGACCATATAGAGGGAGGCACCACAACATCCAGCCACCTGTGATTTAGAGGAAGCATATTCTGAGATGTTCTAGTCTTCCATGACCTTGGGGCTGAGATCTCAAGATCCTGGGCAGACCTGAATCTTTTCAGTTCAAAGGAGGTGCTTTGGTGAAGAAAGAACATCCGTTTAGTGTTATGTCTGCTTCTTCCTTGTGACGACTCTTGCCCCCTCTTTCTTTTCTGATTCATTTGCTTTTATTTGCTCTTGTTCGCTCTGAAGTCTCCGAGACAGTCTTCTTGACTGTAGTTTTCTTTGATTCTTCATTATGTTTCTCTAGTTTTCCCTGGTTCCCTTCCTGTTACCACTTCATTATTTACAGGGATCAGAGGGGTGGGTGTTTTCACACTCTGTGATGATGAAGGGGAGGGACATACATTGCAGAGCCCCTGCCAGTGTTGAGTGCCTCATAAGGTGTAACTGGTGATGATGACACAGATTCTTACTTTTGACTGGTATGAAAAAGGGTTGACATATTCATTTTGGTTTTATTTAGAATCAGTATTTATGTCCTTGAAATAAGTCTTTCCTATAAAAGTTTGCCGGCATTCTTTCATAATTAAAACGTAGTTATGGCTTGAAATGGAGTGTGGGAATAGACAGTGAGTAGGGATTGAGAAGGTTTTGGTGCCCGCTATCCTTCTCTCTATTCATGTCTTTTGCTTCAAACAGCAAACTGGACCAATAATAGTAGTAACACTGGTGCTGCATGTTTTTCAGAATCTATAGGGGCCATGGCTGACTGGTTCCCAGTCTACCTACACTAAAGACTATGTGATGAGGACAGCAGGTATTACAATTCATTCATTTATACCTAATCTTGCTCAAGAAAGAACTCCAGGCTACTTACAATGATCTATAAAATACAATAAGATGCAACTAAATTAAAATAGAAGAGGAAATTAGGAGTGGGAGGGAAAAGGGGATCATACATTTAATTAACTCAAAGCTGGCATCAAACAAAGAAGTTATTCCTATTCTGCTGCACTGAAAATTGGTATCTGATTCATCAAGAGACCATCATGATTCTACTAGTAACTTTGATCTTGGTATTAGGGTTGATATAAGCATCAATAGCCAGAATCTTTGAGTTCTTGTAGCTTGGCTCATTCCTGTCCACTGAGCCAGGGGTAAATCAATAAAAATTGCAAATAATCTTTGGTTTCTTCACATGACATTAAAGAGTATAATGAACAAAAAGCCATATTGAATAGTTGCAATTTATCAAGTGACAACATGTCTTTTATTTTGGAAAGAATGTCTAAGAAACTAATGGGTATCAATCTGGAGAAAAAAAGACTTGCTCTAGACATTTATAGGATGGGTAGCACTTTGGGCCCAATCATGGTATACCATGTGGTAGTCCCCAAACAGTCCTGGAGACAGAAAATGATCTCCAAATATTTTATTTAGCTTGAACTTTTAAATCAACTCTACAAGATGAGGGCATATTTGATTTAGCTGATATTTGTTTTCATAATTTACTTGCATATTTTAAACAGTTGTAAATAAATTTGTCTTTCCTTTAAGTTTTCCTGGTCATAATACTGCTTCAAAAAATTAATAAAAGAAAAGATAAAAACCAACTCTTTTTAAAGAAAGATAACAGGGCTAAAAGAAATGCTGTGAATTCAATGGTGGCATTAGGGCAATAATTAAAAAGGAAATTAAATATATAATTTTTAGGGAACACAAATTAGACATCACAGCTGAAAACTGACATTGACTTTCTGCAGTCTCTCCAGGGAGTCATTCAAGGTGCCAATGAGAAAACATGCTCAAGCAGCTTGACAAAGATATAGCCTGGTCAAATTAAATATCTATCTATATATAAAAGCCTAAGCGACCGAATATCTGAACTATCGATTGACCAGCTGCTATGATGCGCACTGACCACTAGGGGGCAGACGCTCAATGCAGGAGCTGCCCCCTGGTGGTCAGTGAGCTCCCACAGCCAATCTCCCATGGATGGCCAACCTCCCGCGGTCCCCCCCCATGACTGGCTGGCCCCGATCAGCCCCGATCGCAGGCCAGGCCCAGGGACCCCACCCATGCATGAATTTGTGAACTGGGCCTCTAGTTGACCTATAAAGATCACAGTGCCTTTTATTTTCGGTGAAGCACATTTTGTCTGATGCTGGACAATGACTTTGTCTGGCATTTCATAAATCCAAGCCTGAGTTTGGGGTTTCCAACCATACCTGGTCAAGGCAGTTGCTGCGAAGATATCTGAGTGCTTGCTGAATACTCTGAGGCAGGGGCTGTCCCGTTCTCTGGACATGAACTATAAGAGGAACGCCAAAGACAGTCTTGCCTTTGTAATCAGGAACTTTCATCCTCTTCATGAACTTTGGAACTGACCTAGAATTCACAGAAACCAGGTCATCAAGCCTCCTGGGGCCTACTGCTGAGAGAGGCTGTGAAAGCAAGCAAGAGGGGAAAGCCAAGCTTTTGTTGGAATACCCAACAGGCATCAGGGAATTCAATATTTCTCTCTTAATTAATCACAGTACATGGAAGGACAATGTGTGCTCCTTACCTATGTTAGAACTCTATTATACAGCATGATTCACATTAGCAGATGGATTTATGGCTCTGTTTTCAGATCAAGTGGTCGACTTTCTAATTTAATTGTGACTACATACCTCTCAAGTAATAAACACTTAAAAGTCCCCAACAAGACAAAATGAAACTTAAAAACTACAAGAAGAATGAACTTAGTTGGGTTGGGGGAGAAAGGAGGGGAGAGAAGATAAAAAGCATTTCTTGGCTATAATTTTCTGTAATTAATTGTACTTTTAAAGGAATTTTTAATATTTAAGCACATTAATTTGATCATGGAACTTTTAACTTTATAAATTATTTTTATAAAAGCATTGCCAATTCTTTTATATACATAATATATACCATAGGACAATTAGTGACACATTTAATATTTTTTCAAATCATCTAAAATAGGTCCACATTTAAGTTCCAACACATGCTTGGTCAATTCCTTATTACAAACGTTTTGCTGCATGTTCTTGTTTTTATTTTCCAATTAAATAAAAGCAGACATGTCCCTGAAGAATGAAATGCCTTTTGAATGAATCAATGCTCTAGGTGTTGAGCTCTGCATTGGCCTGAAGGTACAAATAACAGATGTTTCCTTGCAAACTGCCAGAATTACTTTACAGCAAGTTTATTTTTAATTCCTCCGTTCACAAGTAATCATCCTTTACTTGACTTTTGTTCTTGTTGGACACTGGCAGAGAGCTACAAATAAAGCCATGCTTCCTGCAGGCTACACCCCCTCCCAGCTGAGGCAGCCCCGGAGGCAGACAGTAAGGCAGAACTCTGGGCATTATTTTCAGGAGATCAGCAAG
Organism: Eptesicus fuscus; assembly: GCF_027574615.1. NCBI lineage: Eukaryota > Metazoa > Chordata > Mammalia > Chiroptera > Vespertilionidae > Eptesicus > Eptesicus fuscus. The sequence goes on along the minus strand of NC_072480.1, from coordinate 6,799,828 downwards.
TAAAGGCAATGATCAGGTTCTTCAGAAATCAGAAAGCAAGTACTAAAGCTTTTGAAATCACATGCTTGGCTCTAGCCAAACGATGCCCTCTGGAGTGAACATGCTACGCACCATGTCCAGCCGTGTTTGTTGGACATGGAGTGCTTCTCCATGATGGCCGTGAGGCGGAGCAGCGAGAAGCGCTGGAGCAGGTTCAGCTGGCCGGCGGTCTGGTTGCTGATGTGGGGTGATGCCGCGGATGGCTGAGGCTGGTGGGAGAGCTGGAAACTGTTCCATCGGAGTCGCCTGTACCAGAGAGACCATCAGAGAGGCAGTCAAAAAGTGAATATGTTATCCGGAAACACAGGATGTGACTAATTTTTAAGTGGCTATTCAAAATAGGTTCAGTGCCAAGAAAATAGCCAAGCAAATGAAAACAGAACAGACCAAAGAAACTAGTTTTCCCAAGTCTGATGAATCTGGAAAAAAGTCATTATCTGTTTCATTAGGAGGTTTAAATAAGTTATGTAATAATTTTTACTTGTTCATCCCTAAATTTGCTCCCAAATGTTGAAAGCAGCTGATTGTGTGTGTGTGTGTGTGTGTGTGAGAGAGAGAGAGAGAGAGAGAGAGAGAGAGAGAGAGAGAGAGAGCGCTATCTCAATGTCTGGGAGCACTAGAATATTTTCTATTGCTACCCTGTCCCTGCACTCACCTCTCATTTGGTGTTGAGATGGAGCCTGATAGGCACAGCTGAAGCACTCCTGATGTCATGACACATCAGTGAGTCCCAAGAGACATCACTGCCTCCACTAGAAGCACACACATTATTACTTTCTACCAGTTAGGCCCATCCAAGGCCATTGTTCTAGGGCACTTCTGAAATGGTCTTTGTACAATACTTTGTAACTGACATTGTAAAACCAAACTAAACTTATGAAGTACACACCTTATATAGCAGAATTTTCTCATACAATTAAATTAAAAATAGTTTTAACATTTTGGGTAGAGATATATTTTAATCAATACTGTTGCAAGGTCATGGGAAGCACCTGTGTACAGGCACTGGGCCTCCATTATCAGTGATTATCTATGGTACCTCACACAGACCTTTGTACATAAGCTCATTTAAAAAAAATAAAACTAAGATGGAATTAGAGGGTACACTCAGAGAAATAAAAGTGAGATAACATGGATTCAATCACCCTGTTAACTGAAGAGAAGACATACTTCTGTTCAAATGATTCCTAACCACATACATCTCTTAACAGTGTCAGGCATTTAATAAGTGCTCTATAAATGCTTAAAAAATAAATACACAGACCATAATTATTAAGAAGTGGATTAAAAATCATTTCACAAAAGCATGCCACCAACCTGTTTGGCCTGGTCAGAGAGGCCCCTACACCAGAATCCCTTCTTTCTTTGACCCCGGTGGTTTCTGACTCAGTAAGTGATGTTCCATCTCTTTCCACATCACTGGGTGTTGTCTGACCTTCAGAAACAGAATTGCCTTCGAAATCTAGGGTGATCTGATTAGGAAATGGGAAGGGGCATAAGCCAGGTTTTCCAACCAAAGCCTCATGTGCTTGCAGTTCAGGCAAGACATGCTTTGACCAGTCATCCACTCCCTCTTGGAGCCCACTGACGTGGTGCAGAATGTCCTCGAAGTGAGGGAAGAGGTCATCTTTCTCCAAGTCCAAAAGGTCTCCTGTGCTGGCATACAATGGAACGTTGTCGTAGATACTGACTCGACTTGCTCTGTGGCAGGAGGCCACGAGCCCGGGCTCCCTGGCACAGGGGCCGTGCTGTCTACCCAGGGAGATGCTCCCAGTCCTCCAGTTCACCCCATTGCTGTTGTCTGTTGGGGAGAGGCTTTCGATAGACAGTGCCTTCGGGAATGTTCCTGGTTTGTGATCCTTGGGAATGTGTACTACCAAGTTCTCCTGGGAGTGAAACTCATGTGTGTGGTTTTGGTCACATGCATTCCACAGTGCTGTCCCAGCCAGCACATCCAGGTCTTCTAAGTACATGCCCCCACGCTTGTTGGCCTCCTGGCATTTCCGTTCCTTCAGGCCAGGTGTGCTCAGCCCACTACTGCTGTTTTCCAATGGGCTGCTTTCACTACTCCATTTGCTGGAACATTGAAGCCCTTTACTGCAGGCAGCCGGGGGCGAGTTCTGGAGATCTCCATTGGGAATTTGGATGCACTGCATGGCCTTAAAGGACTCTGGCTCCTGCTGTAGCACAGGCCCGCTGATCACCAAGCCACCTGTCTGTCCCTTATGCCTTCCATGTGCTCCTTTTGCTCGGAGTGTTTCCATGCGTTTCAAAAATGATTTGGCTCTGGCCCTGCTGGGTTTCTCATTCTTTGGGTGGAAAGGGTAGTTGAGAGCATCTTTGGGGGACTGTGGGAGGCTGCTGCTGAATACCGTGGCATCCAGCATGACTGGGCTATCAGGACAGTACTGGCTGGAGCAGTCAAACGCCTCCCGGCCGGTGCCCTGGCTGCCGGGGTGGCTGCCGGGGTGGCTGCCGGGGTGGCTGCGTCCGTCACTCCCACCACTGCTCTCGCTGTGGATGGAGCAGACCTCGGGCTCACTCAGGTCTGTGAGGACACTTTCACTGCTGATTGTGTTTCTCATTTTCATGTCTCCGGATGACCCATTTCTGTCTCCCCCAGGAAACAGTGTGTGGAGGTTGTCCACACGAGACCACCGCCGACTGGTTCTTTGGAAAGTCCATTTGTTACTGATACAGAGATCTTCTTCATCTGAGTCTTCACCCTGAAAAACATTAACGATAGTGCACATTGGCTTGTGGCTCAGATGAAATGGAAAATCTAGGGCCCAGGGGCATGGTCCTCCCACCTCCTCTCCCTTCCCTCCATTTTATGCACACCCTCTGGTTTTTTGGACACCTTTGGGTAAAGGTGATTCCACCATCATGCACGGTCCTGCACACCCTCTCCCTCCCCGGTGGCTAGAGGATCTCTTCCCAACCTGCCAAGCTTTCTTCCTTTAAATTTTCATAGAGTTTCTGAATCATTCCTTTTTCTCTGAGAAGATTTTCCTGACTGATTACAAAGAAGGTATAATTACCATCTGACTAGACAGTCTAAATCTGAGACATCTGTGGTCTCTTTTTCACACAGAAACTTAATCCTGCCATAAAAAGCAGTTACTTCTTTCCTGAAACCTCTTCACTGAGCTCCACGACCATATTTCCAGCTTCCCTCTTCTGAACCTCAAGGTCACTGTGTCTCAAAGCTAATGATCCTTACCTTAGTCTCCCCAACTTGGTTCTTATTGTATACTAGAGGCCAAGTGCACAACATTTGTGCACTGGGGTGGGGGGCCCCTCAGCCCGGCCTGCAACCTCTTGCAGTCTGGGACCCCTCGGGGGATAGACATCCCCCAAGGGGTCCTTAGTGCTGCCACAGAGGCAGGAGAGGCTCCCAACACTGCCTCTGCGATCACCAGCTATGAGCCCGGCTTCTGGCTGAGAGGCACTCCCCGTGGGAGTGCACTGACCACCAGGGGGCAGCTCCTGCATTGAGCGTCTGCCCCCTGGTGGTCAGTGCTTGTCATAGTGACTGGTCATTCTGCAGTTCAGTCGATTTGCATATTAGGGTTTTATTATATAGGGCTAGAAGCCGGGTGCACGAAATTTGTGCACTGGGGGTGGGGGGGTCACTCAGCCCACCCTACCCCCCTCACACTCTGGGAGCCCTCAGGGGATGTCCTACTGATGGCTTAGGTCCACTTCCTGTGGGCCTAAACCATCAGTAGGCCTCCCTCTGCAGGAGGTAACCTGGCTGATAAGGGGAAGGCACCACCCCCATCACCCCGCTGCTGCTACCACTGCCCGCCGCCACAGCTGCCAAGGTGTTTTCATCAACACAGACTCCAGTCCCTTCACCACAAAAAAATGACAACTTTCTTTAGGCTTTTTAAAGATGTCTCTTTCATAGGATATGACATTTCTTTCTTTCTTTCTTTCTTTCTTTCTTTCTTTCTTTCTTTCTTTCTTTCTTTCTTTCTTTCTTTCTTTCTTTTTCCTCACCTGAGGATATGTTTCCATTGATTTTTAGAGAGCGTGGAAGGGAGAGGGAAAGACAGAGAGAAACATCAATGTGAGAGGGACACTGTGATTGGTTGCCTCCTGCATGAGCCCTGACCTGGGCCCCGGCCAGGGAGAAGCCTGCAACCTAGGTACATGCCCTTGACCGGAATCAAACCCAGACCCTGCGGTTGGCAGGCCAAAGCCACTGAGCCAAACCGGCTAGGGCAGGATATGACATTTCTTAGCCCCTCCAGCAGCAGACCTTCGTTTTTTCCTCCAGGAGTGTGATGGAAAAACCCTAGATCACCTTCTTGGATTCTTATTAGGCAAGTTACCAAGAACACTGCGAGTAGCATATAGGGAGCTTAGCCAATGAGTGGTCAGAAAAGGTGTTTCCTCGGCGGGACTGCTGGTGAGGGCCTGCTCTCGGCCGCGAGTGGACCCTCTCCCTCTCCCTTTCCCTCGCCCTCTCCCTCTCCCTCTGATCCACTCTCTCTAAAAAGCAGTGAAAAAATATCCTCTGGTGAGTAATAAAAAACAAAACACAGAATAACAGGCCTCCTCCTTGGAGATGCTGAATATGTAGGCCTGAAAGAGAGATTTCTTGGCTCTATGAAGATCTCTACATGAATTTTATTAACAACCAGAGGCCTGGCGCACAGAAACTTGTGCACTGGGGGGTGGGGGGTCCCTCAGCCTGGCCTGCACCCTCTCGTAGTCTGGGAGCCCTCAGGGGATGTCCAACTGATGGCTTAGGCCCGTTCCCTGCGGGGAGCAGACCTAAGCTGAAGTCTGGCCTCCCTCTGTGGGAGGTGACTGGCGGGCTGATCAGGGGACAGCACAGACAGTGAGCAGCTGGCCCAACCCCCCATTGCGCCACTGCCACAGGTGGCCTCCCTCTGTGGGAGGTGACCCCGGTGGGCCAATGGGGGGACAGTGAGCAGCCAGCCCGCCCTGATTCGCCCCTCCACAGTCGCCGGTGGCCTCCCTCTGTGGGAGGTGACCACTGCGGGCTGATCAGGGGACAGCACAGGGGTGGCCCCGCCCCAAATTTCCCTGCCGCTGCCGCCACCCTTGGCCTCCCTCTGCAGGAGGCGACGAGAGGACGATCATGGGATGGCGCCGGCCCCCATTGCCCCACTGCTGGTTACCGCTGCCTCCCCACCCCATTGCCGTCCCCTCCCTCTGCCCTGGCACATGCCTTGGCTGGCCTGGTGCCTCCTGCTTGCTGGCCCTGCCCCCCGCCGACCAGTTGTTCCGCCATTCGGTCGATTTGCATATTACACTTTTATTATATAGGATATTTGGAAAATTAGCCTAAGCCACAACAATGATTCAAGTTTGTGCTTTTCTGTATTCCAGGGAAGAATCAAATGATCTTTTGTTTTATTGTGTCAAAACAAAATTTTGCATGTGTGAAATACATAATTCTTATTCAAATACATAATAGCAGATGCAAAAGTTCTGTTTAACTCAGTGAAGGGACTGGCAGGATGATAATGCTCTTCAAAGGAGATTGCCAAAGATGAAAGCCTGAAGTAAAACTGCTAAATTAGATACAATCTGGCTAATGTCCCATAGGACAATAAAACCATCACCTTTTGAATTGGTGAGTCTGCTAGAAAGAAATTAGTTACATCTTTAAAAGCATAAAATTTCTTTTCATCTTCTCACTTTGCTGATCATTATATGTAACTTTCCAGGGCTGTAAAATTGCAAAGTATATGGAACTTATTTAATTGTAAATAGTGTGTCAGAGTTTTGTGTTTCATAGAAAAGGAAATGATCATTCTGTGGGCCTCTAATGCCCAAATTATACTGAAAGGACTTGCTGTCAACGTTTTACTCCGGGCCTGCGCTCGGCTGTGGCCTGTGCTTGGCCGCGGAGGCTGCAGGCGGGCCTGCCCTTCCATCTCCAAGCCCCTTTGATCAGTCATGGAGGCTGTGGACAGGCTTGCTCTCTCCTCTTTGGGCCTGCGCTCAGCCGCGGAGGCTGCGGGCCAGCCCCCCATCCCTGTCCGTGTCCACTCTGGCTCTGGGGAGACGGCCCAAGCCACAGCACAGCGGCTCAGGCTGGACCCCATCTCTCTCTCTCTGGTCGTGACCCGTTACAGCATCCTGGCCTAATTTGCATATTACCACTTTATATATATATATATAGACTAGAGGCCTTGTGTATAAAATTCGTGCATGGGAGGGTGTCCCTCAGCCCAGCCTGTACCCTCTCCAATCCAGGACCCCTCGGGGGATGTCCGACTGCTGGTTTAGTCCCCCACAGGGATCGACCTAAACCAGCAGTCGGACATCCCTCTCACAATCCAGGACGACTGGCTCCTAACCACCCACCTGCCTGCCTGCTTAATGCCCCCAACTTCCCTCCCCTGCCAGCCTAGTCACCCCCAATGACCCTCCCCTGCTGACCTGGTTGTCCCCAACTGCCCTCCCCTGCTGGCCTGGTCCCTCAACTGCCCTCCCCTGCTGGCCTGATCGCCCCTAACTGCCTCTGCCTTGGCACCCACCACCATGGCTTTGTCCAGAAGGAAGTCAGATGTCCGGAAGATGGCCAGTCAACCCAGCCTAATTAGCATATTACCCTTTTTTTTTTTTAGTATAGATTCCCTGTATAATTAACAGCAAAATCATCTACTGAATTTCTGTAAGAGGAATTCCTAAGGTCACTAGTTGAGGAGGGTCCACCCAGCCTGTGCTGCTAGGCCAACCTTCTTGTTTTTAATCAATTATGCGTCTGAATGCCTTAGGCAGGACACGCATCTGTGGGCTGCCTGGGCCCCACTACTTTGCCCTGTCTTACACTGGGATCCTCACACATTTATCTTACCTGTCTGGGTTCTGCCTGAATTTTCATCCCCTGAGAGATGAGAGTCTGTTACCTGAGGCCAGAGATGGCCTTTTTTATCTTTGCAAGTCCCTCCAGTCCAGCATAGACCTTGACCTAGAGCACCTAAATAATAATTTCTCCAACCTCACCATGCATATATTACCAAGGCCCAACTCAGATGATTTTCAAATGTATTCCCTCATTTGTATCTTCACTCCTTTTTTTAAGCCCTTGACACCTCTCTCTGGGCCTATTATAATCAAAATCTGGCTAGAATCCTTGATTCCAGTGTTTTTGCCATCTAAGCAGCTTTCTACAGTGTAATTCAAATATGATCACATATGCTCCCATCCAAAAAACCTTCAGCTTCCCAGGGAATATATAGTAAGAACCAAGTTGGGGAGACTATGGTAAGGATCATTAGCTTTGAGACACAGTGAACTTGAGGGAAGCCTTCCTAACAGTCTTTGGTGTGGAATTCTACGCCCTTTCACCCTGCCTGCCACATACTTACTTTTCTTGCCTCATTTCAGTTGTTCCTCCCGAGTTCCCTTCACTCTGTTCCCTAGCCCCCAACCATTCCCCAACATTCAGCTCTGTTACAGGAGTGAGAGCCAGACTGTCCTTCCGCGGTCCCTGATGATTCTTGAATACTGGGCTCACCTGTGAAGTTCTTCCCTTTGAAGTCTTCCCTGGCTGCTCCAAACAATGACTACTTTCTCCCCTGCACTCCCGTCGCATTTGGATTAGACCTTTATTGCAGCATTTACTCATGTCACACACACCCATCTCAGTCATTCATTATACGTGAACTCATCAAGAGCAGGGCCTGTGTTTCTGTTTTATTCATATTCATTTCCCCAAGCTCATAATAACTGCTCAATATATTTTTGTTGATTTAATTTAGTTTATTTTACTTTGGCATCTGATTCTAAGACCCAGTTCCAAGTGCTGATAGAACCAGTTAGAGCTTTTGTGACTGTATATAAGTTTCTTGTTCCCTCCAAAGTTTTTCTCACTTATAAAATGGGACTAAAAATAAGCCCTGTCTCATGGGTTCACTGAGGGGATTAAGTGATATAATACAGTTAGCAGTGCTTGTTTATTTGTTATTTTCTAATGTTTATTCAACTGTTTATCTATTGCCTGTCATCTATCTTTTTGCATACCTATCATCCACCTTAACTCTCTTTAACTTTGCAATGTATTCTATTTTCAACGCTCAGTCAATAAATGTTGAAAAATAAATAAATGTTGAGATATCTCCATTCTTGTTTATATCTTGAAAATTTTCACTCATTTGGGTTGGATTAAATGACAATTTTGAACATTTAAGTATAAGGAGGAAGAAAGTACAAAACCAAGGTAGTATTAACAAAGAATTCCGTAGCTTTGGGGACATTGTGGAAAATTAGCTTTGAGTTTTAAAAATAGTTATATAAAGGTTTGGCAAAAATATTTAAAAAGTTGTACAAGTGGAAAAAAGGCAAGTCATCTGGGATGATGACACAAAATTATACTTAGTAGCATTTTCTACTTCCTTTCCCCCTATGATTGATACAATAAAACCTGACCTCTGAGGGCCATTATATATTAGGCACCATGATAGGTTGAGGGTTGCGTTCTGGATTTTTATATAACATTTCAGGAAACTAGTGATGGGAAGTTGACATTGAGTAAGCATTCTGAAAAAGCCCTTTCAGCAAATAGTTTTTGAGAAGGCAAAAGGATATGCTTCTAAAGAAATTATAGATATTTTAAAACAGAAACTATAATATTTAGAGTGGGCTCCAATGAGCTCTCTCAAGCTAGCCCAAACTTGGTTACTGATGCTAGTAAACCACATAGTACTTGGATAAGGACTCCTTTATTTTGGTTAAGAAAATATGCCAAGCTGGGTACTGTGGACTGGGAGTGGAAAACCTGCCCCTGTCTGCTAAGCTCTAAGAGCTTATTATACTAGCTTTGGGCAACAGGAGGGTACTTACAACCCAACAAAGGCATGTGAAAAGTGGTGACTTGCTGGAAAATAAATCAAACAGTTCAGGAAATTTTTTCAGTATTTAGATTGAACCAAACCAAACAAACAAAAACCAAACCGGTAGTAAACAAAAATAAAACAAAGAAAAAAGCATCCATTCTCCTTTAGCACCTTCTCCTTTACCAAAGTACGTGCCAAAGGATATTGACATAATTCTGTATCTTTGTTTTCCTCTAGTGCAGGATCTTTCAAACTATTGATAGTAACATGTAATAAGAAATACATTTTCTATCACAACTCAAGGCACATATAAATATTATAATCAATCAATCAATCAGGCTATTCTTATCCTGTTTGTATTCTGATATATTTTATTTATTAAAGTACTAGAGGCCTGGTGCTCAAAATTCGTGCATGGGGGGGGGCGCTTCTCTCAGCCTGGCCTGTACCCTCTCCAATCTGAGACCCCTTGGGGGATGTCCAACTGCCTCTCGCAATCCGGGACCACTGGCTCCTAACTACTCGCCTGCCTGATTGCCCCTAACTACCTCTGTCTGCCTGCTTGATTGCCCCTAACTGCTCCCCTGCTGGCCTGATCACCCCTAACCACCTCTGCCTCACCCAGCACCCGGGACCCAGGATTCCCTCCTCCAGCCAGTTGCAGGCACCTGGGACCCAGGCTTCCCTCCCTCTGACTGGCTGCAGGCACCCAGGACCAGGGCCAATTTGCCCAGGCCGGCCACGGCCGCAGCCGCAGGGGTCTGTGGGCCGGCAGCTTCGCCCGGGCCGCAGCTGCAGGCGCCTTGGACCGCAGGGTGGGTGGCTTGTCCCTCTTGTGGGCTGCAGGCGCAGGCTCAGCCATTGGCACCCGGGACTACAGGGTGTGCAGCTTGTCCCTCTCCCAGGCCACAGGCACAGGTGCAGTCACTGGCACCCAGGACCATGGGGCAGGCGGCTTGTCCCTCTCCTGGGCCTCAGGTGCAGGCACAGCCGCTGGCACCTGGAACTGTGGGGCGTGGGGCTTGTCCCTCTCCCAGGCCGCAGGCTCAGCCGCTGGTGCCCAGGACCACAGGGCGGGTGGCTTGTCCCTCTCCTGGACTGCAGCCTGGCTGGTCCTCATTCCTCTCTTGCTAGCTCATTTGTGCCTGGTTGGCCCCAATCCTCTCTTGCTAGCTCATTTGTACCTGGCTGGTCCCCATTCCTCTCTCCCCAGTGTTGAGTGTCTGAGCCATTATGGCATGATGGCATGAGGGCATGATGACCATTTGCATATTAGCTCTTTATTATATAGGATAATATCTACACTAAACAAAGAGAAACATGCTAATTGACCATACCTTCACGAGGCCCACCAGCCAATCAGGAGTGAGTATGCAAATTAATCCAACAAAGATGGTGGGTTAATTTGCATATGCAGGCGCCAAGTGGCTGGGTGCGGGGTGGGACGCAGGCATTCCACACCACCCCAGGCCACTCAGGGCCTCTGGGCAGCGTGGGAAGGCGGAAAGGCGGCTCCAGCCAGAGCAAAGGCGGTGCCGGCAGCCAGGGGAAGGAAGGCTCATTCTTGCACAAATCTTTGTGCATCGGGCCTCTAGTTGACATATAATATTATATTAGTTTCAAGTGTACAATATAATGATTCAACATTTATACACTTTACAATCTAATTACCATAAGTTTAGTAACCATCTGTTATAAAGTTATTATAACATTTATTGTTAACTCTTTTCCCTGTGATATACATTACTTCCCCATAACCTATTTATTTTATAGTGGAAGTTTGTATTTCTAATTCCACTTCACCTTTATTATCCATGCCTTCATCTCCATCAGTTTGTTCTCTGTTGAAATCATATGGTATTTGTCTTTCTCTGTCTGACTTATTTCATTTAGCTGTACTCTGATATTTTATAATCTAATTTAGTCTGTTTCCTTTTTTAAAAATGTTGTTTGTACCCTGGCTGGCATAGCTCAGGGGTTAGAGTGTCAGCCAACACACTGAAGGGTCATGGATTTGATTCCTGGTCAAGGGCATGTACCTGGGTTGCAGGTTCAATCCCTGGACCCAGTTGGGGCATGTGCAGGAGGCAACTAAATGATGTGTCTCTCTCACATCAATGTTTCTCTCTCTCTCTCTCTCTCTCTCTCTCTCTCTCTCTCTTTCTTCCTCCCTTCCTCCCACTCTCTTTAAAAAATCAATGGAAAAAATATCTTCGGGTGAAGATTTAACAACAATGAAAATGTTTGAGACCCACCAAATTTATTTGACAATCCATTAGTGGGCCATGATCCACAGTATGAAAAACATACTGTATTAGAGTTAAATTTTTATACATTCACTAGAGGCCCAGTGCATGAAATTCATGCATAGGGGGGGTGTCCCCTCAGCTCAGCCTGCACCCTCTCCAATCCAGGACCCCTTGGGGGATGTCCGACTGCCAGCAGTCGGACATCCCTCTCACAATCCTGGACTGCTGGTTCCTAATTGCTCACCTGCCTGCCTGCCTGGGTGCCCCTAACTGCCCCCCTTGCTGGCCTGATCGCCCCTCACTGACTCTGCGTGCCGGCCTGATTGCCCCTAACTAACCCCCTTGCCAGCCTGGTCGCCCCTAACTGCTGCCTGCTGCCAACCAGGTCGCCTCCAACTGTCCCCCTCTGCTGGCCTGGTTGCCCCTAACTGCCCCCCTGTCGCCCCATGCAGCCTGATTGTTCAGTCGTTTGGTCATCTCTCACTAACCCCCCTGCTGGTCTGGTCATAGGCAGCCATCTTGTGAGGGCATGAGTGTTAATTTGCATATTACCTATTTATTACATAGGATGGCCCAGCAGACTGCCAGGAATGTAGCAAACTCCCCAATAATAATAATTGTGGAATTGTCCTCATTGGTTAAGAAGTAATCAGATTTAATCAGGTTGATAATTTTTTCAGGCTAAAAACAAATAGTTTGATCATTTAGAAATGCAAAATGGAAATATCTAGGAGTCATATGCATTGGTGAGAAAAAGAAACACCAAACTAACTTTATTCACCTATCTCCATGGTCGGCAAACTGCGGCTCACAAGCCACATGTGGCTCTTTGGCCCCTTGAGTGTGGCTCTTCCACAAAATACCACGGCCTGGGCGAGTCTAATTTGAAAAAGTGGCATTAGAAGAAGTTTAAGTTTAAAAAATTTGGCTCTCAAAAGAAATTTCAATCGTTGTACTGTTGATATTTGGTTCTGTTGACTAATGAGTTTGCCGACCACTGACCTATCTTAATGGTTTCGTACCATGAAAATACTATGGACATAGACTGTCTGGATTTTGGCGAGGGAGCTGACAAAGGCTCTCCTGATATGGTTATGCCAGAGATGGCTAACTGCTGGACGCTACAGAGAGTTTTATTAGCAACTGGTTGAGTAACCCCACCACAGAGTGTGATCCAAAGACTGAACACAACTAAGGAATGATGTCTGGAGGATGCCTCAAAGTTATGCCTACTTTAAGAATAACTTGAATGAGCCAGTACAACTCATGTGTTTAAAATATGATGATGATACAAGGTAATTCACTAAGTGATCATGAGCAAGGCACCCTTTTTGAGACTCAATTTTCTATCTCTAAAATGGAAATGATAATAATGCATATCAAGCATGCTATGTCAATTTGCCTACATGAGATTATATGTGAAAATACAATATAAACCTTAAAATGCAAGATAAAAGTAATTATCAATGTTATAGACTGGCAACATGGAGATGTATAAAGATCTTAACAGAATAGAAGATAACCTAAATAAGATGACATTTCATGAAGTAAAATATAAGGACCTAACTTTAAAAATCAACCACAGGATGTGTACGATAGAACAGACTTGGTTTAACAGCAGTTGCTATTCATAGCTTTGGGAGTTGTAGCAAATTTAAGCTTAGTGTGAATTAACCATGCAATATGGCTACCAAACTAAGTCACCAACTCTAGATTGCATGACCAGAAGCATGGATTTCAAGCCCTTGCTGGTGTGGCTCAGTTGGTTGAACATCGTCCCATGCACCAAGAGGTTACAGGTTTAATTCCAGGTCAGGGCACATGCACAGGTTGCAGGCTCGATCCCTAGTAGGGGGTATGAAGGAGGAAGGCAATGGCTGTTTCTCTCCCTCCCTTCCTCTCTCTCTAAAAATTAATAAAAATATATTTAAAAAATATTCAGAAGGCTGGAGCGCCACTGTGTTGTGCACTGGTCACACACCTCAGGAAGTATGAGCTTATGTTCTAATTGCAACATTTTAAGAGGCACATGGGAAGGGGTACATTTTGAGAGAAGGGTAATCAGAATGTGAAGGATGATTGACAGAATTAATAGTTTGGTTTAGAAAGGAGGAACTTTAGAGCAGTGTTACCCAAAATGTGGTCAAGAGGTTGCCAGTCCCAAAACTTACCAGTCTTCAATGAGATAAGTATAGACTTTGAGAGTAAGCATTAAACTGTTTGTCACCATTTGGAAAGGCCAGGATATCCAAGTTTGTGATCAGTGGACACATGTTACAACTGTGGGTGTTGTGCACAGTAGCTCCACATTACAATTGTGTACATTTTAAGATTAGTTTATCTATCATAACTCGAAGTGCATAATATACAGGAGACATTGTTTTGCAAAAAGATAATTGTTGGAATTGGCTAGTGATGGAGGGTTAAAGATGAAATTTGAAAATATAGAAACACTTGTTTCATTTTGAAAAAAGGTAAGAAGGAATAGTTTTAAACCTCTTTTTTTATTCCAGTAAACATACTCTATGAGACTGGTTTCTTTATAATGATTAGTATTAAAACAAAACAAAACAAAATTTTAGATATACATTCCTTCCTGTGAGTAGTGTTGTCAATCCAACCTAAACTAGATAAGAAACAAGAAGCTCAATGTCATAAATACAGTCATATGTCTAATCAAAGTCTGAGTACAGGGATTTAATATGGGGAATTGCTATCTCAAAGTAAACTTTTTGTTTAATTGTGACAGCTGAACAACAAAAATGTTATAAGTGCAATTATAATTCTTTATATTAATTACCTATATGTACACTTTCACTAAAAATGTTAATTTATAATTATTTTGTACTCCTTATTTTATTTGTTCTGATTGTATTTATCAGAATGCAACTTTGTGTCTACTAAGTCTAATAATAAGACATTTAGGCTTCTATTTCCTGTAACTCTTTTAATTTCATATTTCTAATCATTAATTCATTTGTACTGAATTTTACTAAAGTACCTCAGTCAGTAGCACACTGGAAATTAAAAACAAAACAAAAACAACAGTCACTCACCACAGACAGTTTGAGAAACTGTTCTAGATTATGCATAGGTATGAAAACTTTCTGTAAAGTGTCAGATAGTAAATGTTATAGGTTTACAGGCCATGTACTCTCTGTCACAACTAGTTGACTCTGTTCTTGTAGCAAAAAAAAAAAAAAAAAAAGGTATGACTCAGTCCCAGTACAACTACTATCTTGTAATTACCTAGTTATCCTATATAATAAAACCCTAATATGCAAATTGACCAAATGTCAAAACGACTGGTTGTCTGGCTGCTGGCTTAGGCCCAATCAAGCTGGCAGGTGGACATCCCCTGAGAGGTCCTGGACTGCAAGAGTGCGAATCTCATGCACCAGGCCTCTAGTTAATAATAAAAAAGGAGCAAAGGGAGACCAGACATTATAGGCATGTCATTTGGGCAGCTTCACTAAGAAGCTGCAATTTCACACTCCCTAGGGAACCATTGGCCCATTCCCTGCAAAACACTGGGGGAAGGGGTCCAACAAAGAGGAGATAGGTGCATGCTCTGTGAAGTTGGGATGGCATAGGGAAGGTACTTGCCTGTCAGTTAAACCTGGGAACAGAGATTGTTGGCCAGACCAGAATGTGTAGGATCACTGCAACACTTTGAAAATTGGGCAATACATAATCCCCTAAACAAAGGGGCTTGCTCTCTCTTGTGGCTCTTGGCTCTCTTGCATTTGCCCATAGCCCATGGCCATGCAGACCCCACATGCAATGGACTAATGGACTGAAGTGGGGAACACAAGCTAAGCTAGCCTGATGCTGTATTGGATTGCTCCAACATGGAAAGGAAACTCTGGACAATGGCTCTAATTTAACCCTATTGAAGCCACAGCAACACTTCTTTTATGGCTGGGCAAAGGGAAATGGGACTTTGGAAACTCAGGCGTTTGATTCCACAGAAATAAAGCTTTCTACAATATTTCATCCTCTTGTGTGAGTCTCCGAAAATTCCTTTTCTTGGGATATCACAAGAAATCCATTCCCACGAGCAACAGGTGGGGATGAGGACTTCTCCCCACCAGTAAGTAACACAATTTTCTTTATAAAACTGGGGGGGATATTTGGATGACCCTCAGTGTAGAAGACAGAGCTAAATGGTTGCTATATGAAAGGGGAAATCTGAATTCTGTGCTTCTTCACAGAAAATAGCTGGGATCAGATAGACAACTTTACAATGAATCAGCTTTTAGCTTTAGTGATTAGAATA
Organism: Eptesicus fuscus; assembly: GCF_027574615.1. Lineage (NCBI taxonomy): Eukaryota > Metazoa > Chordata > Mammalia > Chiroptera > Vespertilionidae > Eptesicus > Eptesicus fuscus. The sequence continues at coordinate 6,784,436 of NC_072480.1, read as the reverse complement.
AAACAAATTGCCTTGCAGTGTAGTGAACTCATCATGTCTAGATGCTTACAAGCAAAGGTTGAGTGACTTGTGAGGGATGCTCTAAGAAGTAAATCATGAAGTGAACTGGAGGTTGAAAAAGATGGAAGGTCCTTTCCAAATCAAACAGCCTACAGTTCTAGGACATTCACATGCAATTATCTTTAATTCAAGACAATGACCCTCTCCAGGTACATGAATGCTGTAATGAAATGTAATTTTTATCTTATTTGACTCTACTGTAGGAAGCTTCCAAGGGGTGTCTTATTTGCTGGGAGATACAGGGGCATGAAATACAGAGGGGATAGAGACCATGCCTCTTAAAAATTGCAGCTCCTTGAAAACGCTGATGGCACCAAGGCCAGGAGATGCTGCTGCAAGGTGGCAATTAGTCATCGTTTCTGTGTTTCTGTCCACCTTGGTCACAATGTCAGAGAGCTTTATGTTAACTACCAGAGGCCCAGTACATGAAATTCATGCATGGGGTGTGTGTCCCTCAGCCCAGCCTGCACCCTCTCCAATCTGGGACCCCTCGAGGGATGTCTGACTGCCCTGGTGGGATCGGGCCAAAATGGGCAGTCAGGCATCCCTCTCACAATCCAGGACTGCTGGCTCCCAACTGCATGCCTGCCTGCCTTCCTAATTGCCCCTAACCGCTTCTGCCTGCCAGCCTGATCACCCCCTAACCACTCCCCTGCCAGCCTGATTGATGCCTAACTGCTCCCCTGCCACCCTGTTTGCCCCCAACTGCCCTCCCCTGCAGGCCTGGTCACCCCTAACTGCCCTCCCCTGCAGGCATGGTCACCCCTAACTGCCCTCCCCTGCAGGCCTGGTCCCCCCATCTGCTCTCCCCTGTAGGCCTGGGTCCCCCCCAACTGCCCTTTCCTGCAGGCCCGGTCGCCCCCAACTTCCCTCCCCTGCAGGCCTGGTCCCTCCCAACTGCCCTCCCCTGCTAGCCTGATTGCCCCCAACTGCCCTCCCTTGAAGGCCTGGTCCCTCCCAACTGCCCTCCCTGCTGGCCATCTTGTGTCCACATGGGGGCAGCCATCTTTGACCACATGGGGGCAGCAATCTTGTGTGTTGGAGTGATGGTCAATTTGCATATTACTCTTTTATTAGATAGGCTATTAGAGGCCAGATGCACAAGTGGGGGCTGGCTGGTTTGCCCTGAAGGGTGTCCCAGATCAGGGTGGAGATTCCCTTGGGGCGTGGGGTGGCCTGGGCGAGGGGCCTGTGGTGGTTTGCAGGCCGGCCATGCCCCCCGGCGACCCAAGCGGAGGCCCTGGTATCTGGGATTTATTTATCTTCTATAATTGAAACTTTGTAGCCTTAAGTGGAGCCAAGCCTCCTGCTTGCTCCATGGCCACAGACATTTTTGTTGGGATTTATTTATCTTCTATAATTGAAACTTTATAGCCTTGAGTGGAGGTCTAGGCCAGCCAGGATGTGTAAAAAGCTTGGCTTTCTCCATCACCAGGGGCAACTCAAGCCTCCTGCTCTCTCCAGCTCTGTGGCTGCCGCCATTTTTGTTGGGATTTATTTATCTTCTATAATTGAAACTTTGTAGCCTTGAGTGGAGGCCTAGGCCAGCCAGGGTGTGTGGAAAGCTTGGCTTCCTCCATTACCGGGAAACCCAAGCCTCCTGCTCTCTCCGTGGCTGCAGCCATCTTGGTTGGGTTAATTTGCATACTCGCTCCTGATTGGCTGGTGGGCGTGGCTTGTGGGTGTAGCAGAGATATGGTCAATTTGCACATTACTCTTTTATTAGGTAGGATAATTTAAATTAGAAACTTATTTGGAGGCCTCTTTCTCTCATGGGAAATCTAGGTAAGAGTCCTGGGCACATATATGCCATTCTCCTTCCTCATTTAACACACAGCCTTTTGGAGTTTCCACTCTCTAACTTTGAATAGGAGTCATATCACATAAACACTAACCATAATTAGGGAATTTCAATGTTGTCATAAAGCAAGTGGAGATTTTGTGGGAAATACTGAAGAAGAAACATTTTTCTGAGAACAAGTAGTGCTTGCGTGTACCTTGTTTTCCATTTAGATGAAGCTCTAATGTTTATTTTTTAAATAAAAAAGAGAGCATTCTTAGCTGAAATTATATCTTCCTCAGAGACAAATGCCAACCAGACACTGCAAAAGGAAGGTTGTTTGTTTGTTTGCTTGGTTGGTTGGTTGTTTTTTTAAGAGAAATTTGACCATATCTTTACACTGGGAAGGAGTCCACATGAGTCTACAGATGAAAGAGGCAGCTAATCCATAGTTACATAGAGATTTCAGAAGTTATATTCCATTAAAGTTAGATAGAGCTGAGTGGCTGGGTCTGCCTGCTCAGAAGCAGGAATGTGCCACTTGCAATGCTGCCTGGGGAGGAGCATGAAGCCAGAGGCAGGGGGACAGCTGGTGTCCATTGGCTCTTGAAATGCCTCTTGGCTGGGTTTTACAAGTATTTCAGTAAGATTTGTGGCCAAGATTGAGAACACATTCTCCCTCTAACTCTCCCAGAGAAGGAATGTAATCTTGAATCTTCTGCAAGGAGAAAATCTTATGGTGTTATCTTGTGGGAAGGCAGGTACGATTTCATTTTTCCCCATGCTTTAAAAGTGGTATTTAATGTATGAGAAAAGTGCACAACTCATTACTAAATATGATGAGGCTTCTATCCTCATCTAGACTTTTTTTTCTTCCTTGGATCACCTCACCACACTCTTCAGACAAAATCAAACAAGAAGAAAATGCGAAGTAGAGCAATAAGATTCATGACTCATTCACAGTGAGAAATCCAGAGATAAATGTCCGTGAAGATCTATAATAATAAAAGTGTAATATTCAAATCGACCAAACGGCCGAACAGCAGAATGGCTGACTGGACAACCACACTATGACACTGGTGCCAGGCCAGCCAAGGTGGGTGCAATGCAATTGGTGGTGGTGGTGGTGGGGGTGCCATCACCCCATGATCACCTCGCAGAGGGAGGCCCAGGCCACCGGCTGGGAAGGTGATCAATCTAGGGGGAAGGAGGAGTGGTGGCCTACATGGGCAGTGCCAGGCCAAGGCAGGTGCAGGCGGGGGATGGGGCCAGTTGCCAGAAGCCAGAGGGAAGCCCAGATCCCAGGTGCTGGCAGCCAGAGGGAAGCTGGTGCCAGCAGCTGGGGGAAGGAAGGCCTACCCTTGTATGAATTTCGTGCATTGGGCCACTAGTATTAAATAAATCATGGACTTCAGTACATATGGCAAGAAACATCTCTCTTCTGAAAACAACAATAAAAATACATAACTATATTTTGCTGAGGAAACACTTCCATGTCTCTGGCCAAGGGCCACTCATTCAGGCCCCAATATATTTCAAGACACTGATCTTTGAAAGGCAAGGAGGGGTTCAAATTCCGACTCTGCTAATTGTGAGTGGCTTTGGGCAAGTTCTTACCTTTCTGCCCTTTAATTTCCATATCTGTTACATGGACTTAATAATGAGGACAGTGCCTAGGACACAATAGGCATGTGTGAGTGTTTGCTCCCAACACAAATGGCTGAGCAAGCACATAAAGTACTTTCATAGGCCCAATAGCCCCAAAGAGAGGAGAATAATTGTGGCCCAGACAGGCCATTTGGGGATGACATTCTGCAGAATTATGCATGTCTGGGTCTCTGCAGATTAGAGATGAAGATTATATTTTTTGGATTGCTTAAAATGGGTACATAGCCAGAGGAAATGTGGCTTAGTTTTCTTCCAAATAAACTAATTCTAAAGTGGACTGAAGTTTCACACGGCATTCGGGTCTCAAGTTTCACTTACTATTTTTGATCATTTGTGGTGGTAGTGAGGGGTGCCATCACCCCATGATCACCTCGCAGAGGGAGGCCCAGGCCACTGGCTGGCAGGGTGATCAATCTATTATTCCTGTTCTGTATTTATTTAATAAAAGAGTAATATGCAAATTGACCGTACCTCCGCTACACCCACAAGCCACACCCACCAGCCACACCCATCAGCCAATCAGGAGCAAATATGCAAATAAACCCAACCAAGATGGCTACAGCCACAGAGAGCAGGTGGGAGGCTTGGGTTTCCCCGGCAAAGGAGGAAGCCAAGCTTTCCGCCTGCCCTTGCTGGCCCAGGCCTCTACTCAAGGCTACAAAGTTTCAATGATAGAAGATAAATAAATTCCAAGAAAAATGGCAGCAGCCACAGAGCTGGAGAGAGCAGGAGGCTAGGGTTGCCCTGGGAGATGGAGGAAGCCAAGCTTTCCACCTGCCCTGGTTGGCCCAGGCCTCTGCTTAAGGCTACAAAGTTTTAATTATAGAAGATAAATAAATTCCAACAAAATTGGCTGTGGCCATGGAGCAAGCAGAAGGCTTGGCTCTGATCCAGGCTATAAAGTTTCAATTGTAGAAGATAAATAAATCCCAGATACCAGGGCCTCAGCTAGGGTCGCTGGGGGGCGTGGCTGGCCTGCAAATCACCACAGGCCCCTCGCCCAGGCTGCCCCATTCCCCAAGGGAACCCCCACCCTGATCTGGGATACCCTTCAGGGCAAACCAGCCAGCCCCCTCCCATGCACCAGGCCTCTATCCTATCTAATAAAAGAGTAATGTGCAGATTGACCATCACTCCAACACACAAGATTGCTGCCCCCATGTGGTCAAAGATCCTGCCCCCATGTGGACACAAGATGGCCTCCATAAGATGGCCATCAGGGGAGGGCAATTGAGAGGGACCAGGTCTGCAAGGGAGGACAGTTGTGGGCTATTAGGCCAGCAGGGGAGGGTAGTTGGGGGCAATCAAGCCTACAGGGGAGGGCAGTTAGGGGTGACCGGGCCTGCAGTGAAGGGCAGTTGGGGAGGACCCAGGCCTGCAGAGGAGAGCAGTTGGGGGGGACCAGGCCTGCAGGGGAGGGCAGTTAGGGGCAAACAGGCTGGCAGGGGAACAGTTAGGCATCAATCAGGCTGGCAGGGGTGTGGTTAGGGGGTGATCAGGCTGGCAGGCAGAAGTGGTTAGGGGGAATCAGGAAGGCAGGCAGGTAAGCAGTTGGAGCCAGCAGTCCTGGATTGTGAGAGGGATGTCCGACTGCCCGTTTATGCCCAATCCTACTGGGATCTGGCCAAAACAGGCAGTCGGACATCCCTCAAGGGGTCCCAGATTGGAGAGGGTGCAGGCTGGGCTGAGGGACACTGCCCCTCCGTGCATGAATTTTGTGCACTGGGCCTCTAGTTTATTATAAAATGAAGAAATAGTCTATGACTTGTGTAAGGAGCATATCATGGGAACATGTGCCACCACACAGGGTCTCCCGCATAGTTGCTCAGACCACAGCCCCAGATGCTAGTCATTCCTGAGATTCACAAGTAGGCGAAGACCACAGGTTGGAAATATTTATTTGAAAATTCAGGGTATAACTGCCCAGTTTACAATGTTTTATTCAAGTGCATGCATTGGTGAGGCCTATAGCTAAGCAGGGGAACTTTTGTGAAGGTAACACATAAATAGTCTAACAAATGTTAGTCAAACCTATCTCAAATATGGGTTTGGAAAGGCTGGTGTTAGAGTGAGAATATAATTACTCCACTTGGTTGAAAACAAATCATGTCATTAGTTTGGGGCACTTTCCTTTGTAAACACTGCAGCTGAAGGTCTGTATAGGCAGCCATATAGGCTAGACACACTTTAGGCACTCAGGTGTGGCTGTGTTCAGTATAATGAGAACCATGTGTTGTTGTTACAATCAAAAGATCTGACCCTCATGCTTCAAATAGCATGTATGCTTCTCAGGGCTCTATTCAGCCAGACAGTTGTTGAGATATTGATTCCTACATTTAAAATTTGTCTTTAATCTGGACAAATTGCTCATGTTTTAATATTTCTCTGGATATTGTTTTTCACCATTTTATCTCTCTAACTTAAATCTTTGATTTATACCTCAAACTCCAAATTGTTTTTAAAATGAGGTCAACCAAAATTCATTTGCATTTTTTGGGTACTATTTTAGAGCAGAAATTTAAATTAAAGTTATTTTTAAACATTAAGTTACTCAGGAGTAACTTAAAATCCATTGGGTTTAATGATTTCCTGTGAAGACCAGGATAAAGAACACTTTCTTTTGACTCTAAGATATTTTCTCTGCTTCTTCAAAATATACTGAAATTTGATTTGTTACATGTTGTGGATGTGAAATGAAAAAAGGCAGTCAACCACCTGAACTCTGAATTTCCTAAAAGGATCAATTCAGTGAGAAAGAGCGGTCTTTCAGCACAGTGGTTAGAAGCCTCGGTTTTGGAGTTAGACATGCCTGAGGTTGAAACCCTGCTCTTGCCACTAGTTAAAAAAAGAATGTGGATGAATGATTTAACCTATTCAAGTTTTATTTTCTTTATCTAGGAAATAGAGAATCCCTACTGCAATGAATTAAATGAGGTAGTCTATGGTGAACCTGCCTAAGAATGAATACATCTGGAAATGTACCTGAAATAAAATGCCATGGGAAAGAACGAAGTAGAAAACATTTGGTATGGACTCACAGACACTTTTCTGCATTCTCTTCATTCACAGGTATCTACTAACACCTGTGGAGTATTTGACTCTCATATGGAGTGGATTGTTTGCACCTTAACAAACTTCTGAAAAATTACCATGAAGAATTAAGACCTTTTACTTCTTTATCCAAACCCTCTGATAAAAACTAAAGCAAAATAAGATGATGAAACAAACAGACCTCGGCCTGGGTTTATAACAGACTTACTTAACTTTCAATGATTATGATAAGATGGGATATTTAGAGAATAAATGTAGATGGTCAGGCCTTTCATAATTTTGCTTAGGTTCATGTTGTTTTTAATCTATGAATGCAAGACTCTTCTGTTGGTATAGCCATGGTCTTAGTAAGATGTAGACACCTACCTTTTTCCTTTGGAAGTTCACATCAAGTTTCATTGAGGCACACTTGTTCAATGTATTTAATCGTCTAAAAAGAAAGAAAAATGTGATGATTGCTACCACTAATGAACCTAAATTTTATCTCCAGTTTGTTAATTCTCATTCATTGTCATTGAAGTTGAAAGTGAAGAAACAATCAATTATGCCCCAAGGAAGTACTGAACTCACAGAAACTCTGCTACAGAAGAGTTCCCATTTGCTCTCCACCCTCCAGACCTGAGAGGACTCTGCCCCAAAGCCTAACAATCTCTGCCCCTCAACCCTTCCCTAATCTAAACCTGGTCCTTTCCCTCTTGTCTTTGTGCTGTGCTTGGAACCCATACTCATTTTAGCCATACTTTCACCAGCCCTTCAATTTGTTTGCCACCTTGATCTTTTATCATGCTAGTCCCCAAATTTGGATCAATTCAAATGTCTGTTTTCTCTCTTGCTCTTGGGCTGTTGGATATAAGTGAAAAAAAAAAATAACTCAAACTACAGTGCTAAATTATACATGCTATGGGTTGAACTGTGTCCCCTTCAAACACATATGTTGAAGCCCTAACCTCCAGTGTGACTGTTTTGCAATAAGAATTAAAGTTAAGTGAGGTCATAGGGTGTAACCCTGACCCAGTAAAATTGTTGTTCTTGTGGGAAGAAACACCAGAGAGCTCTCTCTCACTCACTCCACCCTGTGAGGCACAATGAGAAGATGGCTGTCTGCGAGCCAGGAAGAGAGTCCTCATCAGGAACCAAACCGTGCTGGTGCCTCCATTGTAGATTTTCCAGCTTCCAAAACTGTGAGAAAATAAATGTCTACTGTTTAAGACACCCAGTCTGTGGTGTTTTGTTACGGTAACATGTGCTAATACATACGTTTATCCTCAGCTAGGTTCCCAAAATTGCTACCCAGCATTCTTTGTATTTTTTTCTCTGGTTGGCTCCCAATCTCAGATCATAAAAATGATGCCAGTTTCTCAACAGATGACTTAGCTACCACTGCCAATGAGAAAATTGCTTAATATAAGCTATTTGACATAAATTCTTCTAATAATCCTTTCCTTCATCGTAAAAAAAAAGTTTCTATTTTTTGGTTGTTGATAATCCTCACTCAAGGATATTTTTTCCATTGATTTTTAGAGAGAGTGGAACAGGGGGAAGGAGGGAGGGGAAAGAGATAGAGAGATAGATAGATAGAGAGAGAGAGAGATAGAGAGAGAGAGAGACATTGATGTGTAGACACATCCACTGGTTGTCTCCCAAGACTGATGCCAGGGATCGAACCTGCAACCCATGTATGTGCCCTTGACCAGGAATCAAACCCATGACCTTTAGTTGTATGGCCAGTGCTCTAACCACTGAGAAACACTGGCCAGGGCTCTATTATTTTTCAAAGCTAATCCTTTAACCTTGATTTTGATTTCAACATCCACCACTTCATATGGGACTTTGAAACAATACCTCATTTATTCCCTCTTACCTCAGCAAACTCTTCTCACTGCTTTTCTTCTCTTTAATCTCATTCCTGTTTTGAGCAAACTGACTAACCAATTTGTTACCTATGTAAATAATCATCATCAAGGAAACCATCAGTTTTTCCTTAATCCTATCTTTCAATCAAGCAGCTATACTAATTACCCCTCCTTATCCTATTCAGAATCCTGAGAACAGTCTCAATTTTCATTCAGTTCAACCCACTGCAATCTAATTTCATAAAATTCTCTTTGCAAATACCTTTATTATTTTGTTTTATTTGGTTACTTTTTTGAAAATCATAGTTACTGAATGCTTATGGTTTAAAGAGTCAAACATTAACTTTCATGTCATTTTTCATGTACCACTCTTTGGAGACAACTTTTAAAACTGTTTCTTTCAGTGTTTACCTCAACAACATGCTTATATTGTTACTTTTGATCTTTCAGTTTAAGTCATTATCTATTCATTTTTTTCTATGAAAGAGGAGGATTTATTTTTTTACTACCTATTCTGCCCGTTCACCTCCCCATACATTCACACCCTTTACCATATCTCTTTTAACTACAGTTATGTCACAATTTCATAATTTTTGCTAAATCAATATTCAGTACTTATTATGGCCATGTAAATGCTTTTCATACATATATCATACTCTGATTATTTTTTCTTTCATTCTCAACTTTTCATTCTCCTAGGAGGTAATAATCATTTGTTTACTTGTTTTCATAGTTTTCTATGTACTTATCCCTAAATTCAAACTCAAATTTCCCCAATTATCTAAATCTCTAAGTGTGGTAAACATATCAGGTAGTCTATTAATTTAATTTCCTTGGAGACATCACTCTCAGAGCCTTCTGACCTGTTCTAGTTTGAATTTGCAGGGGTTTTTGTTGTTAATGTTTGTTTGTTTTTAAATCATAGGCTAATCACATTTCTCAGAACTCAGATTCTCAGATTCTTTTTAACTTGTCTGATACTCTGGAGCTGAGTTACAAAAGAGGCCCGGTAATTTCAATATTTAGAATGTAGATAGATGATCACTTAAGCCCTTGTTTATGAAAGAGATCCCACCTTCAACAATGCCTGATGTCCCTTAGTCTAGGGAACTTCTGTTTCAGCCTCTCCAGCGAATAAACGTATAACCTTGATGGCGGGGGAGTAGTCACCCAAAGATAGATTTGGGAAATAAGTCTGCTTTACATAACACTTTTAAACAACCCTTTATTTTTAGCCCACCTTCAATCTCATTTCCCATTTTTGAGCATTTTAGGATTCTCAAGTACAAACTGATCTATTTTATGACTTCTTCCACTGACCATGTAGATTTTATTTCTTGGGCTTGCTGGTCCTCCATTTCATATTTCTGTTTTGAAAATTTTATACTTGTGTTCTCTATGTATTAACAATTGCTTTTGTAAATGAATGTCTCCATAAACTAGTGGGAATTTAAAAGCAAGCAAATTCAGATGTTCAATCTCCCATCTTTGACAAATGACTTATTTTAGTATTCTCGTTAAGAATAGATCTTAACTTTTCAAATCAGTAAGTTATGGCAATTGTAACTATCCTCAAACAAGGTAAGACTATTTCTTCACATCAGAAAATTATCTTGTGCTCTTTTACTGTCAATTCTCCCCACCACCACACCCCCTCCCACCATCCCCAGGGTATCCTGTTTCTGATTTCTATCATCCATAGATTGGTTTTGTCAATTCTTGGTCATCATATAAATGGAATTACACATTGTGTTCTATTTGTGTCTGGCTTTTTTTCTCCTCAATATAATGTTTTTGAGATTGATCCATGTTGTTCAGTATAACAGTAATCATTCCTTTTAATAGCTGAGTAGTATGCCATGGTATGAAGATACACAATTGGTTTACCTATTCTCTTGCTGGTGAACATTTGGGCTGTTTCCAGTTTTGACCAATAATTTTTAGTCACCAAATCCCAAAGCTTCTTTTTAGCAAAGACATATTTGTAGCAGTGGATACTAATTACTATTCACTGTTCCTTCAAACTCTTCTCATCTTTGACATTCAAGATGAGAAAATCTCTCCTCTCTCTAAACATTATTTCTTTCCTGTCACTAAGCAGTACTTGACCCTTAACTTATATTTTTTTTAGAATTCATGGTTATGCTGAAATATTTTATCGCATCTTTAAAGAAATTAAACTCTTATCATGTTCAATCCTCTTTCTCCAGCTCACACGCTTCACCCGAGTCCCAGTTACATTTCTAGGTACTCACTAATCTCATCGATTTGTGGGGTCTTGCTTGCCCTTCAAACTCAACTACCAAAACTGACCTCTAATTTCTTCAGAACCTGTTTCTCCTTTTCAATGATTTGTCTTGATTAAAAGTATAACCAAGTGGGCCACTGAAACAGAAAAACAGTGTAATCATAAAGCTTTTCTTTTTAAGATCTACATTTATTTTGATCACCAAGTCCTGTCAGTTATACCTCTGGATATTTTTAATATCTTGCTTTTTCTTTGGTCCTAATTCAGTCCCTTATCTTTTACCTAGAGTCAGGCCTCTTAATTGGTTTCAACACTACTTCAAATGCTTCACATTAAAACCTATTTTATTTCTCAACTTTTTATCATGTCATTTAGTTACTTTGATGAATCCTCTCTTTTTCCACATTCACTGTCAAATATAATAAGCAAGTCTGAATTAAAAGCAGACCATTTAGTCTGGACCTGTCTTCAGCACTTCCTTCCTTCCTTCTGGTTCATATGTCCACAGTCAACCACTGAGGCACACTGGCTGAGGAGGAGGCTTATTGTTTTTTAAAGCTACAGACTAACTAGATTTGACTACCTAGATTTGGGTCCTTCTATCACCCCTGAAATCAGATATTTGCCTGCATCTTAACTTAAGAATTACTCCTCTACTTGGAGAATATATTAGCAAACATCCTACCTAATAAAATGGTAATATGGAAATTACCATCACTCCGCTACACCCACAATTGGGCCAGAGGGAGGCGCAGGGGGCGGGACTCGGGGTGGCCGGGGTAGCCGATTGGGCCGGCAGGACACTGAGCTCGCATCGCCAGTGGCAGCGCGAGCTCAGCGCCTGCGCCATGGCTGTGCTGTGGAACAGAAGGGGCCTCTGGGGCAGTGAGCTCACGTCCCGCCGTGGACCATCAAAAGCGGGGGAGCTGGGTGCCTGTCTGCTCCGGCACCAGGCCTTTCAGAAGCCTCCGGCGGGGTGGAGGCTTCTGAAAGGCCTGGTGCACCAGCGGACAGGCACCCAGCTCCCCCGCGATCGAAAGCGAAAGCGTGTAGGGGACCCTACACGTGCATGATTCAATCATGCACTGGGCCTCTAGTATATTTCATAAAGGACTTGTTTTCAGAATATATCAAAAACTCAAATCCACAATATGTTATACAACCTGAATTTTTAAATGGGCAAAATATTTAACAGACAGATCTGAAAGAAGATATACAAATGACAAATGAAAAAAGGTGCTCAACATCGTTAGTCATGGGAGACATTAAAATTAAAGTAACAAGATGCCACTATATACACTAGAGTCCCTAAATTAAAAACACTGACAATACTGAGTTTTAGCAAGAATGCAGAAACAGTGAAATTTCAAAAGGGTGTGGCTTAGCAATTTCCTATAATATTAAACATATTCTTGGCATCTGACCAAGCAATTCTACTCTTAGTTCTTTATCCAAGATAAAGTAAACCACACAGTCAAAGACTTGTACTTGAATTTCATAGCCATGTTATTTATAAAATAGACAAAAGGGGAAATAACCCAAATGCCCATCAACTGGCAAATAGATATAAAAACTGTGGTGCATCCATACAATTAAATACTCAGTAATACAAAGGCACTCAAATTACTGATATAAGCAACAACATGGATGAATCTCAAAGGCATTATGCGAAGTGAAAGAAGCCAGACACAAAGAGAATGCGTACATGTTATGATTGCTTTTATACAAAATTTTAGAAAACAGAATTGGAATGACAGAAAACAGTATAGTGGTTGCTAAATGCCAGTAACAGAAGGTACTTTTTAGGTAGTGGAAATGTTTTATATCAAGACTAGTGGCCTGGTGCATGAAATTCATGCATGGGGGGGGTGTCCCTCAGCTCGGCCTGCACCCTCTCTAATCTGGGACCCCTCAGGGGATGTCCGACTGCCTGTGGGATTGGGCCTAAACCAGCAGTCGGACATCTGTCTCACAATCTGGGACTGCTGGCTTCTAATTGCTCACCTGCCTACCTGCCTGATTGCCACTAACCACTCTGCCTGCTGGCCTGCTCACCCCCAACGGCCCCCTCTTGTCAGCCTGATCGCCCCCAACTGCCCCCCTCCCTTGCCAATGCCCTTGGCTGGAATTGAACCTGAGAACCATCAGTCTGCAGGCCGACACTCTATCCACTGAGCCAAACCAGCTAGGGCTACATTTTATTTTTTAATTACACTTTACATTCAATATTATTTTGCATTAGTTTCAGGTGTAGAGTATAATGGTTACAGAATCATTTATTTTACAAAGTGTTCCCGCTGATACTTCAAGTACTCTCCTGCACCATACATAGTTATTACAATATTATTGACTGTATTCCCTATGCTCTACTTTATATCCCCATGACTATTTTGTAACTACCAATCCATACTTCTTAATCCTTTCACCACTTTTACCCAGTCCCCCAATTTCCATCTCCTCTGTTAACCATTAGTCTGCTCTCTATGAGTATGTTTCAATTTTGTTTGTTTATTTTGTTCTTTCAATTTCACACTGCTGACGGGAATGCATATTGGCGCAACCATTATGAAAAAGAGTATATAGGGTTCTCAAAAAATTAAAAATGGAACTCAGCAATTCCACTGCTGGGAATATATCCAAAGAAACCCAAATACCAATTCAAAACAATATATGAACCCCTGTGTTCATTGCAGCATTATTTACAATAGCCAAGATATGGAAAAACCCAACTGCTCATCAATAGACAAGTGCATAAAAAGAACTGTGGTTTACACAATGAAATATTACCTGGTCACAAAATTGAATAAAATCTTACCATTTGTGATAGCATGGATGGACCTAGAGGGAATTATGCTAAGTAAAATAAGTCAGTCACAGAAAGACAAGTACAAAAATAAGCTTGTTAAGAAATTAATAAAGGCTTGCAAGAATCTAAGTACTGTTGGAAAATGGTGAATCTATGTAAGAACAGAACTTTGTGGCATTTGAACTTGGCCTATTCAATTGTCCTTTTCCCAGGTATGCAGGAGCTTTGAAAAACAACAGTTACAAACAGAGTAACTGTGCAATGGGCAGCCCAGCAGCCACTGGAGAGGGCAGAATGGGTTTGATCTCCCCAAAAGCTCCATTATTAAAGAACTGTCATTAGCTAAGCTGTCTGGCAATTCACTGAATGCCCTTATTCACAGGGCTTGTCTTTATTTAACTTGATTATGAGCTCATCACTGAGAATAGCTTATTCACAAAGGGTTTGTCAAAATCAATCAGCAACAATTATTTAACATTACAGCTGCATAAAATGGTGATAATAGTTGGGCCAAACAAGATGTCAATCAGAGAAATACTAGTAAAAGAAAAACCTCTGGAATGAGATGTCCATAGGGGACTTAGAAAAGTTCTGACACATTCTTAGGACTCTAGAAGGCCAAGCACATATGAAGAACTGTGTGCATACCCAGGAAAGACTTGCAAAAGTCCTAGTTTATAATCTCTGTCTGACCTTGGTGATCTGCACAAGCATAAAATAAATGCTAAGACAGAGCTACTAACTCCCTGCTGGAGTGTTGAAAGCATAGCCCAATGTGTGCAGAACCCTTTGGCAAAGGCTGGGAGACATACTGCTTCAAGGCGTTTGTGGAAATCTCTGCCCAGTTATTTGCTGACCACTAAGCTAACCAAGTAGAGACAACAAATAATTTAGATTTTAGAGAATTAGTTGAAAAAAGTCACTAAATAAACAGCAACAACAAGAAGCCATGGGTGGGGGGTGGGGGAGGATCTGATTTGAGCGTTTCCACATTATAATGTTTAAAATATCCAGTTTTAAGAAAAATATTACAAAGCAACAAACTGATTCTAAAGTTTACATAGAGAGGCAAAAGACTCAGAATAGTTAACATAACATTGAAGCAGAACAACGTTGGAGGGTTTACATTACCCAACATCAAGACTTACTACAAAGCTACAGTAATCAAGATAGTGTAATATTGGCAAAAGAACAGACAAACAGATCAATGGAACAAAACAGAGAGCCCAGAAATAGACCCACAGAAATACAGTCAACTGATCTGTTACAAAGGAACAAATATGACAATGGAGAACATTGAAACAATTGATTATCTCCATGCCCCCCCCCAAAAAAAAAATCAATCTAGACATAGACCTTATACCCTTCCCCAAAATTAACTCAAAATGGATAATAGGCCTAATTTCAAACACAGAATAATGAAACTTGTAGAAGATAACATAGGAGAAAATCTAGGTAACCTTAGGTATGGTGGTGTGACTTTTTAGATACAACATAAAAGGCACACTCTGGAAAAGAAAAAAAATGGTAAACTGGACTTCATTAAAATGAAATCTGCTCTATGAAAGATATTGTCAAGTGTATGAAGAGACAACCCACAGACTTGGAGAAAATATTTGTAAAAACCATATCTGATAAAGAACCGTTACCTGAAATATTTAAAAAAATAACCCTCTTAAAACTCAACAAAGGAAAACAAACAACCCAATTAAAAAATAGACAAAAGATCTGAACAGACCCCTCACCAAAGAAGATACACAGATGGCAAATAAGCATATGAAAATATGCTCAACATCATATGTCTTTAGAGAATTACAAATTAAAACTATGAGACCATGATTCACCTATTAGAATGACAAAACACTAAAACATCCACAACACCAAATGCTGGCAAGGATGTGGAGTAACAGGAACTCTCATTCATTGCTGGTGGGAATACAAAATGATACAGCTACTTCAGAAGACAGCGTGGCAGTTTCTTACTTCCAAACACGCTCTTATCATAGGACTGAGCAATTGCACTCCTTGGTATTTACCCAAATGAGATGAAAACTTACATCCACATAAAAACCTGCACAGAAATGTTGATAGCAGTTTTATTAATAATTGCAAAAATTTGGAAGGAACCAAGGTGTTCTTTAATAGGTGAATGAATAAATAAACTCTGGTACATCTGGACAATGAAATATACTCAGCACTAAAAAAAATGTGAGCCATAAAGCCCTAAAAAGACATAGAGAAAACTTAAATACACATTACTAACGGAAAGAAGCCAATATGAGAAGGCTACATACAGAATAATTGCAACTACATGACATTCTGGAAGAGTCAAAACTACTGAGACAGTTAAAAAGATCAGTGCTTTCCCAGGCTTAGGAGGGAGGAAGGGTGAATAGTCAGAAAACAGAGCATTTTTAGGGCAGTGAAACTACTCTGTATGATACTATAATGATAGATACATCTGTCAAAACCCATAGGATGTACAAGACCAAGAGTGAACCCTAATGTAAACTGTGGACTTTGGGTGATAATGATGTGTCCAATGTAGATTCATCAATTGATGGTGGGAGATGCTGTGTATGTGTAGGTCCAAGGGTATATAGGAACTCTTTGTATTTTTACATATATACATATACATATACACATACACATACACACACACACACACACACATATACATATACACACACACACACACACACACACACACACATACACACTAGAGGCCCGGTGCACGAAATTTGTCCATGGGGGGGTGTCTCTCAGCCCACCCTGCCCCACTGCCCCCTCTCACAGTCCAGGAGCCCTCAGGGGATGTCCTACTGACAGCTTAGGCCCACTCCCTGCAGGCCTAAGCCATCAGTAGGCCTCCCTCTGCAGGAGGCAATCTGGCTGATCAGGGGAAGGTGCCGCCCCCATCACCCTGCTGCTGCTGCCACTGCCTGCTGCTACGGCTGCCAAGGTGTTTTCATCAACACAGACTCCAGTCCCTTCACCACGAAAAAAATGACAACTTTCTTTAGGCATTTTCAAGATGTCTCTTTCATAGGATATGACCTTTCTTTCTTCCTTCCTTTCCTTTCCTTTCCCTTTCCCTTTCCCTTTCCCTTTCCCTTTCCCTTTCCCTTTCTCTTTCTCTTTCTCTCTTTCTCTCTTTCTTTCTTTACTTCCTCCCTCCCTCCCTCCCTCCCTCCCTCCCTCCCTCGTTCTTTCTTTCTTTCTTTCTTTCTTTCTTTCTTTCTTTCTTTCTTTCTTTCTTTCTTTCTTTCTTTCTTTCTTTCTTTCTTTCTTTCTTTCTTCTTTCCTCACCTGAGGATATTTTTCCATTGACTTTTAGAGAGAATGGAAGAGAGAGGGAAAGACAGAGAGAAACCTCAATGTGAGAGGGACACTGCGATTGCCTTCTGCATAAACCGTGACCTGGGCCCAGGCCAGGGAGGAGCCTGCAACCTAGGTACATGCCCTTGACCAGAATCAAACCCGGACCCTGCGGTTGGTAGACCGAGGCTCTATCGACTGAGCAAAACTGGCTAGGGCAGAATATGACATTTCTTAGCCCCTCCAGCAGCAGATCTTTGTTTTTTCCTCCAGGAGTGTGGTGCAAAAACCCTAGATCACCTTCTTGGATTCTTATTAGGCAAGTTACCAAGAACACTGTGAGTAGCATACAGGGAGCTTAGCCAATGAGTGGTCAGAAAAGGTGTTTCCTCTGCAGCTCACATGTAGAGACGGAACTGCTGGAGAGGGCCTGCCCTCGGCCTCGAGCGGGCCCTCTCCCTCTCCCTCTCCCTCTCCCTCTCCCTCTCCCTCTCTCTCTCTCCCTCTCCCTCTCTCTCCCTCTCCCTCTCCCTCCGGTCCACTCTCTCTAAAAAGCAGTGAAAAAATATCTTCTAGTGAGTATTAAAAAACAAAACAAAATAAAACAAAACACAGAATAACAGGCCTTCTCCTTGGAGATGCTGAATACATAGGCCTGAAAGAGAGAATTCTTGGCTCTGTGAAGATCCCTACATGAATTTTATTAACAATATTTGGAAAATTAGCCTAAGCCACAACAATGATTCAAGTTTGTGCTTTTCTGTGTTCCAGGGAAGAATCAAATGATCTTTTGTTTTATTGTGTCAAAACAAAATTTTGCATGTGTTAAATACATAATTCTTTTTCAAATACATAATAGCAGATGCAAAAGTTCTGTTTAACTCAGTGAAGGGACTGACAGGTTGATAATGCTGTTCAAAGGAGATTGCCAAAGATGGAAGCCTGAAGTAAAACAGCTAAATTAGATACAATCTGGCTAATGTCCTATAGGACAATAAAACCATCATTTTTTGAATTGATTTGTCTTCTAGACAGAAATTAGTTACATCTTTAAAAGCCTAAAAATTCGCCCTAGCTAGTTTGGCTCAATGGATAGAGCATCAACCTTCGGACTGAAGGGTCCCAGGTTCAATTCTGGTCAAGGGCACATGCCTGGGTTGTGGGCTGGATCCCCAGTGGGGGGTGTGCAGGAAGCAGCCAATCAATGATTCTCTTTCATAACTGATGTCTCTCTCTCCCTCTCCCTTCCTCTCTAAAAATCAACAAAATATATTTTAAAAAATAAGCCTGAATTTCTTTTCATCTTCTCACTTTGCTGATCATTATATGTAACTTTCCAGGGCTGTAAAATGTCAAAGTATATGGAACTTATTTAATTGTAAATAGTGTGTCAGAGTTATGTGTTTCATAGAAAAGGAAATGATCGTTCTGTGGGCCTCTAATGCCCCAATTACACTGAGAGGACTTGCTGTCAACGTTCTACTCTGGGCCTGCGACTGGCCTTGGAGGCTCTGGCAGGCCTGCCCTTGCCTCTCGGGGCTCTCGATCAGCCACAGAGGTTTCAAGCGGGCCCGCTGTCTCCTCCTCTGGCCTGTGCTTGGCCATGGAGGCTGCGGGCTGGCCCCCCGTCCCCCAGAGGCCTTCCGTGACTAGGGCGTCACCACGGCGACAAAGCAAGCGTCCCGCCCTGGCTCCCCACCTCTGGGCTAGATCCAGACCAGGCCAGTCCCACCCTTGTTAAGCCCTGCCAGGCAGGGGGCATAGCCTCAGGTCCCCTGGACTGTCGCCAGGACGGGGAGTGTGGCCTGAGGTCCCCCAGCCCAGACGGGGGCGGGGGGCGTGCCTTGAGGTCCTCTGTCAAGCCCCGCCAGGTGGGGGATATGGCCTGAGATCCCCTGTCAAGCCCCGCTGGGTGGGGGACATGGCCTGAGGTTCCCCGTCAAGCCCTGTCAGGTGGTGGAGCGGAGCCTCAGGTCCCCCGTCAAGCCCTGCAGGTCAGGGGCATGGCCTGAGTTCCCCTGACCCAGCACTGGGGGTGCACCTTGAGGTCCCCTGGCCTGGCGCTAGGGCAGGGGTAGCAGCCTGAGGTCCCCTAGCCCAGCACCAGGACGGGAAGCACACCTTGAGGTCCCCCGTCAAGCCCTGCTGGGTGGGGGATTTGGCCTGAGGTCCCCTGTCAATCCCCATGGGGGCGGGGGAGGACATAGCCTCAGGTCCCTGCTGATTGCTCGTTAAGGCTCCTTATGGGAACTTGGCCTCAGCTGTTGGTGCAGCCATCTTTGTGACAGAGTGATGGTCAATTAGCATATTCCCTCTTTATTAGATAGGATAGGAGATTCCCTATCTTTGACCTGACCGTGTTTGTGTCAGTCTGTAACCCAAGCCTGGTCCTATACTATATAGGCAACATTGGGTGAAGTTCATGGGGAAAGAAGGGATGGTGATGAAGATACCTTTTCTGCACATTAGTTTAAAAAATGCTAAAAAGTTATTATAGCATTTGTCTAAGTAGCTCATAGTTTACTCACTTCTCAACCCTGGCACAACTGGCATTTGGGGCCAGATGATTCTTTGTTGTGGGAGGCTGCCCTGTGCACTACAGGAAGTTTAGCAGCATCCTGACCTCTATCCATTAGATGGCAGTATGATCACCACAGTTGTGATAAGCAAAAATGTGCTCAGATGTTGAGAGGGGGGCAAAATGCTCTTTGCCTGGTGGGTTAGAATCACTGCATTTGCCTGGGATCTTAGGGTGCGGATTCTGTCTTACTTGTCTCTGTCGTAAACAGAGGCCCACAAGAGACAGCCTTGATGAAATTAACTGAAGGAACAAATGACAAGGCTCTGCTCCTCTCCTGACAGTAAATCAGCTCTAATCTCTTCACAAAAGAACAAAGTGTGCTTTAAATTTTTACTTTGATTATTTTTAATGGAGTTCCATGATGTATGAGGTGCAAATGCAACAAGAATTTCTATCCTTAGGACTTATAAGTCAAATTTAGAAAATCATGAGGCAACATAGACATCTTTGGAAGGATGACCTTCAAAAGAAAAAAATGGAAAGTACTCCACATTGTATTTCACAACAAGACCTTAGCTCTCTTTGAAAACTCCAGAGGAAGCCTGGCTGGCTTCTAATCCTAGCACTATCATTTACTTGCTATAAGTGGATAAATTATTTTATATCTCCATGCCTCAGTTTTCTCATCTGTAAAATGGTAATGTTGTTACTGCCTACCTTAAAGGATTGTTATGAAACTTAAATGAGTAAATACTTGTAAAACACATAGAGTAGTGCTTGGTATATATTGAATACCTTATAAAAGTTTTAAAGACTTTTTGATATTTGTTTTTGTTTATGGACAGAATTTTAGAGGAAGCAGTGACCATGATTATCATGTAAGCCTATATATCCATCTCCCAATGAATTGTCCAAGGCCTCAGTCCAAGTCATTGTCACATCTATACTAATAAAAGCCTAGATGGCACTCGTGCCCTCGCACAACGCCCCCATATTGTCACAAGATGGCCGCCGCCACATCATCACAAGATGGCCATCATAACATGGTTGCCACAAGATGGCCGGCAGGGGAGGGCAGTTGTGGGCAATCAGGCTGGCAGGGGAGGGGAGTTGGGGGAAAACAGGTCAGCAGGGGAGGGCAGTTGGGGGCGACCAGGCCAGCAGGGGAGAGTAGTTGGGAGCCATCAGGCTGACAGGTGAGGCCTGCATGGGGGGGGCCAGTTGGGGTGACCAGATCTGCAGTGGAGGGAAGTTGGGGGCGACAAGGCCAGCAGGGGAGGGCAGTTGGGGGCAACCAGGCCTGCAGGGGAGGGCAGTGGGGGACCAGACCTGCAGAGGAGGGCAGTTGGGGGTCATCAGGCCAACAGGGGAGGGCAGTTGGGGGAGATCGGGCTGGCAGGGGAGGCCTGCAGGGAAGGGCAGTTGGTGGCCATCAGGCCAGCAGTGGAGGCCTGCAGGGGAGGGCAGTTGGGGATGATCAGGCCGGCAGGGGAGGGCAGTTGAGGGCCATCGGGCCGGCAGGGGAAGACAGTTGGGGGCCATCGGGCCAGGGGAGGGCAGTTGGGGGCCATTGGACCAGCAGGGGAGGGGAGTTGGGGCCATCAGGCAGGCAGGAGAGCAGTTAGACGTCAATTCGGCCAGCAGGGGAGCAGTTAGTGGGCAATCAGGCTGGCAGGCAGAAGCAGTTAGGGGCAATCAGGCATGCAGGCCAGTGAGTGGTTAGGAGCCAGCGGTCCCAGATTGAGAGAGGGATTACCAACTGTGGGATTAGACCTAAACCGGCCATCAGGCATCCCCCGAGGGGTCCCAGATTGGAGAGGGTGCAGGTTGGGCTAATGGACACACCCCTGTGCATGAATTTTGTGCACCGGGCCTCTAGTCCTATCTAATAAAAGAGTAATATTCAAATTAACCATCACTCCGCTATACCCACAAGCCACGTCCACCAGCCAATTAGGTGCGAGTATGCAAATTAACCCAACCAAGATGGCTACTTCCACAGAGAGCAGGAGGCTTGGGTTTCCCCGGCAATGGAGGAAGCCAAGCTTTCTGCACACCCTGGCTGGCCCAAGCCTCCACTCAAGGTTACAAAGTTTCAATGATAGAAGATAAATAAATCCCAACAAAAATGGTGGCAGCCACGGAACTGGAGAGAGCAGGAGGCTTGAGTTGCCCCCTGCGATGGAGGAAGCCAAGCTTCCACAGCCCTGACCTGCCTTGGCCTCCACTCAAGGCTACAAAGTTTCAATTATAGAAGATAAATAAATCCCAACAAAAATGGCTACAGCCGCGGAACAAGCAGGAGGCTTGGCTCTGCTCAAGGCTACAAAGTTTCAATTATAGAAAATAAATAAATCCCAGATACCAGGGCCTCAGCTTGGGTCACCGGGGGGCATGGCCAGCCTTCAAACCACCACAGGCCCCTTGCCCAGGCTGCCCCATGCTCCAAGGGAACCCCTACCCTGATCCGGGACACCCTTCAGGGCAAACCAGCTGGTCCCCACCCATGCACCAGGCCTCTATCCTATTTAATAAAAGAGTAATATGCAAATTGAGCATCACTCCAACACACAAAATGGTTGCCCCATGTGGTCAAAGATGGCTGCCCCATGTGGACACAAGATGGCTGCCACAAG
This sequence comes from Eptesicus fuscus, assembly GCF_027574615.1. Taxonomy (NCBI): domain Eukaryota; kingdom Metazoa; phylum Chordata; class Mammalia; order Chiroptera; family Vespertilionidae; genus Eptesicus; species Eptesicus fuscus. The sequence goes on along the minus strand of NC_072480.1, from coordinate 6,762,495 downwards.
ATGGTCAGCAGGGGAGGGCAGTTAGGAGGGACCAGGCCTGCAAGGGAGGGCAGTTGGGGGTGACCAGGCCGGCAGAGGAGGGAATTTGGGGGTGACAGGGCCTGCAGGGAAGGGCAGTTAGGGGGGACCCAGGTCTGCAGGGGAGAGCAGTTGGGGGGACCAGGCCTGCAGAAGAGGGAAGTTGGGGGTGACTGGTCCTGCAGGGAAGGGCAGTTGGGGGGACCCAGGCCTGCAGGGAAGAGCAGTTGGGGGGGACTAAGCCTGCAGGGGAGGGCAGTTGGGGGAGACCAAGCCTACAGGGAGGGCAGTTAGGGGCAATCAGGCTGGCAGGGGAGCAGTTAGGCATCAATCAGTCTGACAGGGGAGTGGATAGGGGGTGATCAGGCTGGCAGGCAGAAGCAGTTAGGGGCAAACTGGAAGGCAGGCAGGTAAGCAGTTGGGAGCCAGCAGTCCTGGATTGTGAGAGGGATGTCTGACTTCCCATTTAGGCCTATCAGGATTGGGCCTAAACGGGCAGTCAGACATCCCTCGAGGGGTACCAGATTGGAGAGGGTGCAGGCTGGGCTGAGGGACACCTCCACCGTGCACGAATTTTGTTCACCAGGCCTCTAGTATTACTATAAGACATAACATATTATATAATACTATATATTTTCTGTGATGAATATTCTAAAAGAGAAAAAATAAAAATGTATTAATATTCATAAAACCAAACATTATTTACTATTATTTAACACTAGAGGCCCGGTGCACAAAATTCATGCATGGGTAGCATCCCTAGGCCTGACTGGCGATCAGGGTCGATCAGGTTCCACACCTCCCTTCCTCCTCACCTCCTCCTTCCCTTGCCACCACCCATGATCCGCCACCTCACAGTTCCCCCCACCTCCCTTCCTCCACCTTCCCTCACTCCCTCAGCACTCTGCTGCAGCTGCTGGTCACCCGCCATGTTCTGTGACATCCCCTGGTGGTCAGCACATGTTCTGTGACACCCCCTGGTGGTCAGCGCAAATCATAGCAAGCAGTCAAACTCCCAAGGGGACACTTTGCATATTAGCCTTTTATATAAATAGATATTCAAATTAAATATGTGTCTTTGTGCATAGAGATAAATTATAAATATAATTTTTACCAGCACTGTCTTCCATCTCTCTCCCCCACCCCACATGAAAATCATTGTCATTAATCCTAATCAATTCCATATATCCACAAAACAGTACTGAACAAAGTGAATACCCTTTTTTTATACATGCTATCATTAACTAGTGTTTATTCAAAACATAAATTATGCAGATGGTTTACTGGCTAACACTAAATTAGAAACTCAGAGATAGTCTTGAACATCAGACCCTATGCTAATTATCTGAGTGAATACTGATAATCAAAATGTTACTAGAACATATTACTTCTCTCTTAAAATCTCATTCAGGACCTTTGATTTGCTGCAATTAGCCTTATAAGTGACAAATTTTGCAAGCGATTTTGACACCTTGGATATTACTACATTCAGATAGATTTACAGTTTCAATTAGTTTATCTAGAAAATTAGATTTGCAATTAGCTTTTTTACTCACAGGGCACAATAGTTTTCAATTAAAAATTCAACCAAAAAACCATAAAAACAGAATTATAATTGTGGTTGTTAAAATAACAGAAACTATATTATTTTGACTTGCAGCAACAGATATTTACAGAGCACCTACTATGTTCCAGGGCTGTCTGAGTTACTGAAACAACGGTGAGATGTGGTAGATATCCTGGAGGTTCACTGCTTCAGCAAAAACAGCAAACTTGTCTAGTTTCCAAGACCTACATATCCACATATTCAGGCCAGGCATGGGTCCTCCCTGCCATCAACATTCTCAGGACAGTATATTTCTAAGTCAATCAAAAAGTTAGCACTGCTCAACAACTCTTCAAGTATAAATTGGGATCTAGGACATTGTCTGCCTACACAGGTGAGAGACTCCAGAAAACCAAAGGTGAGTAAAATTCTGTGGGTAACATTTACAGACCTTCAGCTCTCTAGACCTTCATTTCTCTTTTCTTCATTTGTCTACCTGGCATAAGTCACCTGCCTCTGGCTATGGCTCCCTTTATGATTCTGCATTAGGTCAGCATTTCAAGTATGCATGAGAAACGTATAGCCAACAAAGCTTTAAAAGTAAAACAAGAGACCAGCTCTATCACTGTGTGTCTGCAGTGCACAGGGAAGAAAATGAATAAAATCACAACACCTTACCACTCCTCATATTTTTGGAGACATAGCTGTCATGAAAATTATTCCAATTATAACAACCTCCTGCCACTCTAACCAGTTTTACACAAGCTGGGCCCTTCTCAAGAGCACTGCGGTGTCTGGCATTGCTGCACTTCCACGTGTTTATGCAGTAATGCCTTTTGTTTGTAAGGATCCCGCTATGGACTGTATCACAAATAGGTTCTACAGGAGAAGGCTTCCTAATTTATCCAGTTGACACTAGCATTATTAATCAGAACCTTGTATCTCTAAATGACTTCACATTAATTGTACTGGCTCTTCTCTATAACAAGTCTGAAAAGCATTTTATTAAAAGGGTAGACTTTGATGGAAAAGTCCAGAACCTAGTCACAACACTTCAGATCACATGCAGCAAGGACTTGATAAGGATTTATCACTCACATATTTGAGATTCAAAAGTTGGCCCACTTAGCCACATACATGACCCTGTGAATAGATATCTACACAATCAGAGACAAAGTTTGCCCCTGCAATCCTGATTAAAAAATATGGAATAGAACTTTTATTCTTGGTTTACAATGTAATCCTTCATTTATACTTTAAAAGTGAAATTTTAGAAATCTATCACTGATATCAAGCTATATTATCAAGCCATGGTTCTCAAGAACTGCATGGTACTGGCACAAGAACAGACATATAAACCAATGGAACAGATCAGAGAACCCAGAAATTAAACCAAGCCATTATGCTCAATTAATATTTGACAAAGGAGGCAAGAGTATACAGTCTCTTCAATAAATGGTGCTGGAAAATTTGGTCAGATACATGCAAAAAAATGAAACTAGATCACCAACTTACACCATACACAAAAACAAACTCAAAATGGCTAAAGGACTTGAATGTAAGATGGGAAACCATAAAAACCCTACAAGACTCTATAGGCAGCAAAATAGCAGACATATGTCATTCATAGCAGCACAAGTTACAATAGCTAAGATTTGGAAACAACCTAAGTGCCCATCAGCAGATGAGTGGATTAGAAAACTGTTGTACATCTACCCAATGGAATACTACACCACTATAAAAAAGACGGAACTTTTACTATTTGCAACAGCATAGATGGAACTGAAGAGCGTTATGCTAAGTGAAATAAGCCAGTCGGAGAAAGATAAATATTACATGATCTCACTCATATGTGGGCTATAATGATCAACATACTTTGATGAACAAAAATAGATCCAGAGACAAATGGCAGGGGAGGTGGGGGGTTGGAGAACAACCAAAGGACGTATGCATGCGCATTAGCATAACCAATGGACACAGACACTGGGGCGGTGGGGACTTGCCCTGGGTGGGAATGGTTGGGGGGGGGGGAGGGGGGACAATTGGGGAAAAAGGAGACATATGTAAAAACTTAAGATGATAATAAAAAAAAATCTCTCACTAGAGTGAGTTTAGGACTGTAAGATACACGGACAATGTACAAAAATTTTTATATACTAGTAATGAACAACTGAAAATTAAAATGATAAAAAGCTGTACTACTTAAATACAAAATATGAAATAGTTAAGTACTCTCAAATGTAGTATTGATATGCTGAAAACTATGAAACAGGATTAGAAAAATTAAAGGGGACCTAAATAAATAGATACCAATTCTCCCCAAACTGATTTATCTGTTCAACACAATCCAAATCAATACTCCAGTAGAATTTTAAAAAACATAGATTGATAGCTGTTTCCAAAATTTATATGGGAAGGCAGAGGAACTAGAATATCTAAAACAATCTGGAAAAAAAAAAAAACAATCCTGGAGGATTCATCTGTTAGATTTTCAGACATACGAAAAGCTAAGTAATCAAGTGTAATATTGATGAAAGGATAGAACATAGATAAATGGGACAGAATAGGGAGTCCAGAAATAGACTCATAGATATATGGTCAATTGATTTATAATACAGAAATTTCAATAAAGAAAGTGTAATCTTTTCAAAAAGGTGCTCAACCAATGGGATATTTATATGCAAAAATGAATCTTGACCTATACTTTGTACCTTATAAGGAAATTAACCATTGACTTACATGAAATAGACCATTGACTTAAATCTAAAAGATAAAACTGAAATTTCTAGAAGAAAACAAAAGAGAAAATAATTGTGACCTTATGTTTGACTAAGATTTCTTAGATATGACATTAAAAATATGAAAAAAATCAATAAATTGGACTTGAGCAAAATTAAATCTTCTCTTCTGTGAAAGACTGTTAAAAGATTGAAAAGGCAAGCTACAGACCAGCAGAAAATATTTACAAACTACATATCTGACAAGTAACTTACATCTAGAACATATAAAGAACCCTCAAAACTTAATATAAGAAAACAAACATCCAAATGTTAAAGATGAACTGAAGAATTGAACAGACGCTTTACCAAAGAAGATATGTAAATGGCAAATAAAATCATGAAAGGATGTTTAACATCATCACTCATTAGTGAAATGCAAATTAAAATCACAATGAAATAACCCCAGATGCCAATTAGAATGGCCACACACACCAAAAACCAAAACCAAAACCAAAACCATGACAATACCAAGTGCTGACAGGTATGGAACAACTGAAACTCTCATTTATTGTTGGTGAAAATACAAAATGGTATGGTCACTTTGGAGAAGTTGGTGATTTCTTATAAAGTGTATTCTTTAAAATGCACTTATCATATGAACCCCCTCAATTCCATTCCTAGAATTTTACCCAAAATAACTTATGCTCACACAAAAACTTCAATATGTATGCTTATAGTGACTTTATATCCTCATAAACCCACTTAAACTGGCTACAACTCAATTGTCTTTCAATTGGTGAATGGATAGACAAACTGCAGTGGAATACAATGGAATACTACCCAGAAATTATATGGATGGATACACATAACAACATGGATTAATCTTAACTACATTGTACTAAGTAAAAGTAGCCAGAGTCAAAAGTCTTCATTTCATTTAATGGCATTCTGGGAAAGGCAAAACTATAGGTGCAAAAACCAGATCAGTGGTTGGCAGGGGTTGGGAGCAGGGGTAGAGGTTGATGATAAAAGAGATCCGGGGAATTTTTTTGGGGGAAGGAGTTGTTCTATATCTAGGTCGTGGTAGTGGTTAGATAGCTTCAGGCATTTGTAAAAACTCAAAAAACTGTACATTGCATTGAAAAAACTGAATTTTACTATATATGTCACCTCAATGTAAAGAAAACATAAATTTAAAAATTCAATGGGGGGAAAATAACATAATACAATTAAAATGTAAAAATGATTTAGTTAAAAAAGGCAACTAGTAAAAATACTCCTGATTAAAACTAAGAGGGAAAACTCAGGATGAGGTGCTGTTTGTATAGTTCTGAATCCGATTAATGCTTTTGAAGAGGGAGCTGCTCCTGCTTGGAGTGTGCTTCAGACATCCTGAAGAGAAAATGTGGCTTTTCCAATTCATTACCTTTAAACAATCACAATCAAACCATCTATTCCTCTCATAAATGCTCACCAATGGCATTCTGTGCTTGTTTGTTTTCTAGTCCAAATGGTCTGTTCCTTTCATTTGAAGAATTCTTTGCTCTTCTACTCACTTAAGCTAACCCACAGCAGTGTTTGCTTTGAACAATCAGAGATCATTTCTTAATGTAAATCTATTTTCATATAGGAACCATAGCATGACCAGCTTGTGAACACAAAAATATACATATCTGAAGATTCAACAAACCTAAGGTTATTTACACATCATACTAACATACATTTGTCTCTCTTATTGTCACAATTATTTGTTTCTCTTATTGTCATCATTACTTTCCTATTAAACTACCATTTTTTCTATGTCAAATGCAGAATGTACTAGAAAGACCACTGGATTATAATTTACAAGGACTATAACATATAAAGGTCAGTTCATCCCATTACTAGCTGTGTGGCCTTGGAAAAATGACTTGTCTCTTGTAACTAATATTTATTTCCAGTCCTAGACTCTCCGGGACTTTTCCATAGGAAATTTCAAATTCCCAGACACATACAAATTCCTATGCAGCTCTTAATTATTCAGAGATATTGATTACATTGGCATTTTACTATTACCCAAATTTTAATTACTTATTTTTTTCATGTGCTCATGCTTTATTTCTTCAACTAGATTTCTCCAGCCAGATTATAAATTCTTTGAGGGGAGGGAATTATTTATATACTAGAGGCCTGGTCCACGAAACTCATGCACTCGGGGGTAGGGGTCTATGCTGGCAGTCGGACATTCTTAGTGCTACTGAGGAGGTGGGAGGGGCTGCTGCGCTCGCCAGCCATGAGCCGGGCTTCTGGGTGACCGGCGCTCTCCTATGCTGAACATCTGCTCCCTGGTGGTCAGTACACATCATAGCGACCAGTTGTTCTGCTGTTCGGTCGATTTGCATATTAGCCTTTATATAGGATGGTCTTTGGTTGATTATCTCCCACCCACAATCAGGGCCGGGAAGGGACGTGGGATGTTGGCCAGCTGGGGAGGGACCACAGGAGGGCTCCAGGGCATGTCCAGCTCGTCTTGCTCAGTCCTGATCGGCCGGACCCCAGCAGCAAGCTAACCTACCAGTTGGAGCATCTTCCCCCTGGTGGTCAGTGCATGTCATAGCTACTGGTCAACCTGTCGACTGTCTGGCCTCTGGTGGTCAGTGCACATCACAGGGAGCAGTTGAGTGGCCTTAGCATATCATTAGCATATTACGCTTTGATTAGTTGAAAGGATGACCAGACAACTGGACAGAGCATATTGGGCTTTTATTATATAGGATACACCTTGGTCTTCTTATAGCATCTATCACATAGACTTAAATATTCCAAGTTGCCAATATAATTACTTGAGCTTACATATTCTAGTTTTCTGATATAATCACTTGACTTGCAAAAAATATAGGCAAATTGGACATACTCCTGGAGATTTTCAGGACCTTCCTTGACCACACATGCTGCTTCCTCCCACTAACCCACCCACGACCCCAACCACTGTCTCTAGCCTCATCTTGTTTTACTTTTTTCATAGCATTGCACATTCTCTGAGATAACCTCTCCTTCTCCCTCTCTTTTTCTCTCACTCTCTTTCCTTTTCCAGTCTATTTTCTGAAGCCTCCTACTAAGATTTAAGCTCCATGAAACCAGGCCTGATCATGCTCACCATAGTATATACTTAGAACCTGGACCCATGCCTGGCACTCAATGAAGTTACTGAACTACTGAACTCACTCCTCAATATAGTGGTGCCTATTGGAAACAATTGAAAGAAGCAAAAGTACTTCACATGATTTACCTGTAAAGAGGTTCTACAAGGTCCTTTTCAAGAAAATCATGATCGTTTTTAACAGCCAAAATGTTGATGGGAAACTGTGAATCTGAAAGAGATAAAGAGGAAGACAAAAGTATTTATGTGCCTTGTTTTATCTGAATAGACACACATCTTCAGGCCACCATGTTTTTGTACACAGGAATGATATTAACAGCAGTTACTCTTCATTGATGGGGAGTATGAGGGTACTGTTTAAGATAGCAAGCAGTTTTATTTTTATCACAATAAATGCTTTTAAGGTACAAAAAAAGAATGAAATATGAGAATAACCAAGCATTTGACTTTGGATAGGACTGAATACTAAATGTCTGCATTTTTATAGCTCATCATTATCAAAACATTTGCCTTTATGGAGAAAAGCTTTTACATTTTCCTCACTGACATAAGTCTCTCACTTGTATCCTGACCAGTTCATGAATGGTTGGTTTGTGTTGATTTTTCTTTAGAAAGGACATTTTCCAAAACACCCGAAACTCAATGGCCTCAAATTTTTCTTTTGTAGCAAAATCTTGAATCACTTTAGCATATAAGCAAAATACTCAAGCAACTAATTTTATCCAAAGAGAAAAAAGGAATTCCACCATCATCACTTTTCTCCACAGTCTATTTATGCCAGTGTTGGAGGTCAAGGGCAATATTTAAGATACCGTGTTAATTTTAGGTACCTCATTCAGAGTAAAAATCTGGAGATCATTGTAATAGAGGCCTTAGCCAAATGTCACAGACAATATCAGTTCACTATCATTACCCTGCCATTCTTTCTCTTCCTCATTTTATATTTTGTATTGCTTCCATCTTGCCAGTCATAAAATATGGCTAGGGGTATGTAAATCTTAATACAATTTGGAAACAGAAATAATTCCTCTTCTGGTGAAAAAAAGTAATGAGTGAATTCTAGGTGGTGCAAGAATGAAGACAGTCTTACTCTGCGAGGGAGGGAGTGTGTGCAGTGTGTGTCCTGGTTTTCAGTCCTGGCTCTGCTACTCTCTAGCTGTAGAACCGGGTTTAAGGCACTTAACCACTTCTGGGCCTGTTCCTTCATCTGGAAAATGGGCATGAGGTTTGTTGTGAATATTAAATGAATCTATATATATAAAAGCCTAAGCAACTGTTACCACTGGTCGACCAAATAACTGGTTGACCAAACGACCAGTCATTATGACGTGCACTGACCACCAGGGGACAGATGCTCAATGCAGGAGCTGCTCCCCTGGTGGTCAGTGTGCTCACACAGCCAACCTCCTGCAGCCAGCCAACCTCCTGCAGTCCCTCCTCCTGGCCGGCTGGCCCCGATTGGCCCCGATCGGGACTGGGCAAGATGGCCCCGATTGGCTCAATCGCCAGCCAGGCTGAGGGACCCCAACTGTGCACAAATTTGTGCACTGGGCCTCTAGTAGTTATATAAATTGCTTTGAATAGTACCTGGAACATTGAATGTTCTACATAGTGTTTGCTATTATCTTTATTACATTAATTCAATGAACTAGTGGCCCAGTGCACAAATTTGTGCACATTGAAAGGAAATTAATTAGAAAAAATATTTTAATATCACTATTCACCCTTTCTCTATAATAGAAGTGTCAACCAAATTCACAATCGACAATGACAGATTGAAACACATGTGTGTGATTGGTGCTAGCGAGAGTTTTATATATATAAACTTGCTTAATTAGATCTGCTTTTTGATTTAGCTAAACTTTTACCAGCCCAGTGAAGTACCCCAACTTCTCTTTCAGGTAATTGTCAGCAACACAGTAGTAAATATCAACACAAAGGAGATTAATATTATAGATCATGCAGGGAGAACAAAGGGTAAAATATTTAACTGCAGCAGTGTTTGACTATATTCTGAGCAGTGAGAAAAACTGAAGTCATTTTCAAGGTCCACCATTTCTTATTTCTTTTCAGTCAGGTCAAGTTTCTAAGCTTTCTAAATCTCCACTTTCTGGCTAATGAAAAGAAAATAGGATTCCACCAAGTCTCCTATCTACCTATTCTAGGACTTCTGTGAGGATCAAATGAGATGAGGCATGGGAAAACACTTCACAGACATTTGATTAAAGTGTAAAATGTTTCCACCTGGCTATAAAGCAAGTTGTGTTCGTGAGCTGAAGAAACTCCAAGGAGGCTAATCGCTAGAGAGAGGAAGCTGGGCGTTGCTACATGACATAATTACCCAGCGCCCACAGCCACCGTTTCTGGGCTGGGCTGGGCTGTGGGCCACATTTTGCGCCATGGGGTCTTGGCAGCATTGGCTGCGATTTGGGGGCTGTTGCTCCAGGGCCTATGTCCCACTTGGGGGAAGCCAAGTGTTGCTTTGTGGGTACCAGGTCTGTGGTGCCATTTCTCTGTATATGGCCAGTGCACATTATGGCAGCTCCTGCATTCAGCGTCTGTCCTCTAGTGGTCAGCGCGCATCATAGCGACTGGTCAGACGATCAGACACTTAGCATACTAGCCTTTTATATATATAGATATGGCTTAAACACAATCTGACAGACACATTTTACTGATGAGGTATCTTTACTTTTTTAGTGATTTATACCCTTCACATTTAAGTCACAGAGTATTTTGAGTTTACAAAAAGAATGTATGTTATAGTAGAAAATATTAAAGCTCAAGAGACTGTGATTTTAATTCTGACTCTTCTACCTTTAAACCTTGGAAAAGTCACAACTTTTTTGGGCCTGTCTTTCATAATCAGTGAATTGAGAGTGGTGGGTGGGAGTGAGGGTTGATAAGGCCAAAATGATAAGACCCTTCCTTGCCTAAAAGGCTACAATTCTATAAAAAAATTATCAGAGCTTCTAGACTTCAAAGCACATTCATAGATATGCTCTCCTTTATCTTCACAGAATTTAAACAAGAGAAGTAGAATAAGTGATTTTTGTTTTATTTCATTATTTTAAATTATAAAACAGAGCTTCTGCATGAGTGAATGAGATTCACCATGAGTACAGGTTAATTTTGTTGATTCTTTCGACCCTACATAAATTTTTAAAAATTTATCTTTATTATTGAAAGTATTACAGATGTCCCCTTTTTACCCCTATTGGTCCCCTTACCCTCACACAGTCCCCTCTCCCAGGCCTTCACTATACCATTGTCTGGGTCCATGGGTTATGCATATATACATATAAGTTATTTGGTTAATCCCTTTCTGCCCACAACTTCTCTCTGAGATTTATCAGTCTGTTTCACATAAATTTTATGCCATCAGGAAGAGAAGTTGATATTGTTTCCTATAGCCTGCAATGGACCATTGCAATGAATGGTAAGTAAATCCTTCTCAGATTATCTTGAGTGTGCCATCTGCTTACTGTTGGGATCCTAAGGACTACACAAGTAGTTAGAAGCCTTGTTTATAATTAAGGGATAAGTAAAATATAGGTGAATAAGTTTATTAACTATCAATTAAAACATAAATGAAAGGAGGTATTATACTAGCAATAAAAGCACTTTACTTAAAACCCCCCAAAATCACATATACCTTAACCCTTTGCACTCGCTTGCTTTTTTCTCGATTCCTTTATTCTAATGCTAACCGTGTCGAGTCACACTCGACATCCGAGTGCAAAAGGTTGAAAATCTTACCTAATAATAGACAAACATGTAAATTGACTGTACCTCCGCTATGCCCACAGCCAACCAGGAGTGAGTATGCAAATTAACCCAACAAAGATGGCGGGTTAATTTGTATATGCAGGCGTAGAGTGGCCGGGAGGGGCGGGATGCCTGCTATGCGGGGGAGGGGAGGCGGCGGAGGAAGCTACAGGAGTGGTGCTCCGGCTGGAAGCAAGGACTTGCAGGCTCCCAGGCAGCCCAGGAGCGAGGACTTGCAGGCTCCCGGGTGGCCAGGAGCGAAGCCAGGGGAAGGAAGGCCTATTCTTGCACAAATATCGTGCAATGGGCCTCTAGTGTTCATATAAAGTTAGCAGAACTGAAGATAAGCCTCAAGACAATTAGTTTTGTTATTTCTAGGAAAATTTTCAACAACTAATTTATTGTACTTTCAAGAAAACTAAGAGTAATAAAGAAGAAAAAAAATTAAAAAGAACAAAAAAGGAAGTGAAGAGCTACCCTGGCAAAACACTGGAGGAAAAGATAGAGTCGGGAACGATGGTAAAGAGGTGAGCAGAAAGAGTAGAACAGAAAGAAAAATAGGCTTGGGAAACAATACTTATTCCCAAATTGGCATCAGTATAAGCCCTGGCCATCACAAAGCCGAGGGAAAGAGACAGGAAAGAAAAAAAAATAAAGGTAAGAAAAGACTTAGAAGTCAAAACATAGCACAGCATAAATGCAGTTTATTTTGCATTATTCTCCTTATAAAGAGTGAAGGGAAGGCCAACTTACCCTCATATAACTGAGCGTATTGTGGGAACCCAGCAGCACGGAGCCAGTCACATGCTTCCTTTGCCTCAATTTCTGAAAAATACAAGAAGGGAAAAGAGTGAGTTAAAAGGTCACACTAGCACTCTACTTTCTTAATCAAAAAGAAACTGATGAGCACTGTGTGCAAGTTACTACAAAGCGACATTGTTCTCAGGTGTGTTGAAGTGGACCTTCCCAGAAATGAATGTAAAATGAGCAGGTATCTCCAAGGTACTTGTTATGTGTCTATTAAGATTATCTTCAATGTCGACAGCGAAAAACGTCTTCATTTACACAGCAGGAAACCAGGGGAGTAGGGAGGAGAAAATAGTTCTTATACTTTTTTAAAAATAATTTTTTTAACTTTCAAAGATAAGGCTAAGAATATTTATGAACATTCCTTTATTCTTTAACTCTGGGGATAATGAAAGAAAGAATACAATTGGGTAGTCTAGGAAAGTGTATTTTCTCATGAAGAAAGGTATTACAAAAATCCAATGTATTATTATTTCTTCAATCTTTCAATGGCTTTAATTCCCTGTGCCTTATAACACGATGTCCATTCACCAAGTACATTATAATGACTTCAGGCTGCAGAGTGCTGCTTATCCAGAACTGAGACTTGAGTTTGACGGGCCTGTTAGAACCACAGAGGGACAAACTTAAGAAGTTCATGTGTCCACTGGTGACCATTTTTGGTGTGGACGCACCAACAGCTTGGAGACCACCTGCTTGGAGATGCTGCGGAGGGAGAGGAGAGGAGTCTATGGTATGTGAACCAGGTCACTACTTGACCTTGTGAATCCTGGATCATTTCCCAACCACAACTCTGTTAAAGAAATATGAGTGCAAGGGAAAAGAGGTTCATCTGTCTATAGTCCAGTTTCTCCAAAGGATATTAAACAGTATATTATTACAGGCCCCTTACTTTGCTGTTGGGAAGGAGCCTGATCAGGCCTTGAATTTGCATTTACTCTGATGTTTGCTTTCCCCCCGCAGTGAAAGCCAAAGTGTACAGGGAGTTTGGGGGACCACTGCACAAAAGTGATCTATAGGAACATCTGTGGCTGTGAGCCTATACATCTACCCTGAAAGCTCAGTGTCTGTGACGCATAATGTTTAATGTGACAGAGCTATCTGGTATGTATTAGGGAAACAAACCAACGGCCAGATTTTGTATAAGCCCCTAAAGGAAGAGCAAAAACCAATACTCCTCTACCACTGATCTGGTTGGACACGGACTGAAATTTGCCATTAAATTCAGGGAAAAAGAGCCTGTTGGTGACTTTTGTTCCAAATGCCTGCTTCTTTTGGCATCCCCTAATCCACTGTTATTCTAGTGATTGACAGTTTCTAAGTTTGGAGTGTTTTCCTTGACATAATTGCTACTAGCATAGACCTAAAAGTACTTGTTCCTGCCATGTACACATCATTCAGAAATGCCCAGGGCACCAATCCGGAAATAAAAGCTTTGGGAAACCTCTCTTTCAGGAGGAGTGTCTCTGAGATCCACAAATGCAGTTCAGGACCTTCAGCTGAACTGTTCTGTATTGGCTAAGTTGGGGTTTCCCTTCAGAAGATACAAAAGATACAAAAGGCAACTACTTTATGGCTCAAAGTTCTATTTAGTACTCATTTGAGAGTCCTTCTGTGAACATGTGGGGTCCCTTAATCCATTGGAGCCCCCATCGGCCCCGATTGGGACTGGGTGAGACAGCTCCAATGGGTTAAGGGACCCCACATGTGCACAAATTCATGCACCAGGCCTCTAGTCCTATATGATAAAAGGCAAATTGTCCCCTGGACCAGGAGTTCAACTGGGATTTCGACCAGGGGGCAGGGCTGGCCTGCCAACCGCCCACGGCCCCTCCCTCCAGCTGGCCCGACCCAATTGGTCCCTATCCAGGTGGGCTGGTCAGACCCCAGCTGTGCATGAATTAGTGCACTGGGCCTCTAGTATTATATAATAGCTTTAAGGGTCATTACAATCACATTTTTACAGTTTCATTTTTTTCTGTATTTGCCACCCATACCTGACCCTGTAGTTCCAGGGCTATAAAGAAAAGCAGCAACCTATAGCAAGTTCCCCCATGTAAACCTAAATATGGGGTGGAACCAGAGAATGCCCTAGGACAGACCTCTATGGAGATTATTGCAGTATGTTACTGGAGAAAATGCAATCTACTTGGCTTAGTATCATGATCAAATTTCAATAAAATTTTTGTAATTATTATATATAAAAACATTTTCTTTTTACTCTGGAAGGTATCTATTTTTACTTGTCCAACATCTTTCCCCACTTCTTCAAATAACAGAAATCTCTACCTTAAGAACCTCTTCTTTGTGGTTTAGGTGGGGCTGGCACCCCTCTTTGTCCCAACCACACTCCTTGGTCACCACCACCCACACAGGGATGATGTGCTTCTTAAGAGAACCCTATTCCCCTTAGTCTAAGATGACCAAAGAACTTTGGTATCTTAAGTCAAGAGTTGTTTTGGGGCTGAAATCAACTAGTGGAAAAAGTGGATATCAAACTTTTTCAATTGGTGCTTGATCTGTACAATCCCGCCACCCCCCCCCACCCCCCCAAAAAAACAACCAAAAAACAAAAACAAACACCTCTTCACTCAATAAATCCAGAAGATGGTTTTGTGCTAGGCATATTCTGCCAGATATTTGTGATTTTACTTGAAGGAGAGTTACTTGCTTTGCCTCAGTTGTACATGCTTAGAGCATGATGTGACCTCTGTCCAGACAAAAAAGTGGAGGGGGGCTGTCTCACTGGCTGCCCAACAAAGTGCACAGCAATGGGCATGATAATAAAGACACTGCAGAAATTAACCACGGCCTGCAATGCTGGTCTTAAAAAGTATTATCATGTTTCTTAATTATACATGCTCAGGGGTGAAAACACAAAAAAAAATACAGAAAGGTACAATTAAAGAAAAAAAGTCAACTCTTGTCCTATTACTAACACATAATTCAATGTATTATTTGTCGAAATGGTAATACAGTAACATCTTTGGGCTACAAATTTTTTCACATTGATGTTTATTTTTTAAATTTATTTTTGAAGCGGCCAATTATATTTCACTGCTGGGAGGTTATACCATCAAAGCAAGACAAAACAGTTCAGTAGGACTGCACCAATGAAGACTGAGCATGGAGAATGCTGGAAGTCAATATGACTGAAAAGAGGTTTACAAGCTGTGTCTTTAAAGAAATATCATGGCCTGGTGGGTGTGACATAGTGGTTGAGCATCGACCTGTGAACCAGGAGGTCATGTTTTGATTCCTGGTCAAGGCACATGCCCGGGTTGTGGGCTCCATCCCCATAGGTAGTTGATCAGTGATTTTCTCTCATCATTGATGTTTCTATCTCTCTCTCCCTCTATGAAATCAGTAAAAATTTTATATATATATATGAAATATCATGTAGTGAGTTTGGATACAGTCCGGTGGACAAGGCTCCAGAGGGCTCAGTCAAGTAAGGAATTATACTGAGCTCAGCAAATTTGCATCCCAGGTTTGCAGGCCTCCTCTCATGTAACAGTTTCATTGAATTTTCAATCTGGTGTTTCTAGAGTGCTCAGGAACAGTGTGTTCACCCAGCTAAGAATTTTAAGTACATTTTGGTTTACCTTAATCTCGGCATAGCAAATTCTCATAGCTAACCCAAAGGAACACCATTACTTCTAAATGACCAAAAATTTAAATTTGGGTCACATTAAATTTTATTACCACCAGAAAACTAGCTGGCTAGAAGGAACCTGGTTTACTGTGGATAGTTTATAAAATTATTATATATAGGCATATATGTTTATGTTGTTTTTACAAATCTCCTGCAATTCAATGGAAAACTTGGCTCCAATTTAAGTAGATCTTCTTTCTTAAATGCTCATTAAAAATACTCAAGAAGAAAAGACATCATGGATCTCCATGTGATTTAGAAAAGCAGGTTTGAGGAGAGAAACCAAGATGGCGGCATAGGTAAACACCTGAACTTGCTGCCTTGCACAACCAATTCAAAATTACAACAAAAAGACAAAACGGACATCATCCAGAACCACAGAAAGGCTGGCTGAGTGGAAATTCTAAAACAAGAAGGAAAGAGAAAAGCACACTGAGAATCAGAGGAGGTGCGGAAGTAAAGTGCAGAGGTACGGAGGCGTGTGTGGAAAGGGCTGGCAGCTGAGGACGCGGTTGTCTTTTTCAATCAGGATGAAGACACAAGCTCCTGACTGCTCTGAACTCCAGGTCTGGGTGAGACTCTGGGGACCCAGACAAACATGGGGAGAAACTGGACTGTCTGGCATCGGGTGGAACTTGAGGGCGGCTTTCTCTCAGAGGTGCTTGCAGTGATTACCGAGGGACACTGAGACCCGGGGGCCTCTTAAAGCAGGGCTGAAGGTCAGCCATAGCTGTTTGCTCCACCCTGTTAATTCCCTGAGACCCTGCCCCACCTAAGCTGTGCTCAGAGGCTTTTGCATATGAATGGCCTGGCCCTTTGCAATCTAAAATTACCTAACAAGCTGCAGCTGGGTCAGAGAGTCCCAGACCATCCAAAAGAAGGGCCAAGGCTCCATAGCAGCTTGCATTGCTTCACAGCTGGGCCTCATCTGGGCACCTCCAAACTCCAAACAAAGAAGAGGAATCTGCAGATCTCTCCATAGTTCCTGCTGGGTGGCCTCAGGCAGAGGCTAAATTAGTACGTCCTTAGAGATCCAAGAGCCAGTGTACCCAGTGGTCAGAGTGGGACCATCCAGATTACAACTCTTCAGATCCATAAGGGACACACTCAGGGGGCAGACTCAATGAGCATCAAAGCCCCACTGAAGTAAGTATTGCCTCATAAGGGTGTCTCCAGCACAGAAGTTCTCCCATCGTAGACACAGCTGACTCTCACAGCCAATTGGCCTGGAGACCAATTCCTCCCAGTGATACCAACAACAATCAAGGCTTAACTACAACAAGACTGTGCACACAGCCCACAAAGGGGTGCACCAAGTGTGTCCACCTCAGGTAACTGGGGAGG
Organism: Eptesicus fuscus; assembly: GCF_027574615.1. Lineage (NCBI taxonomy): Eukaryota > Metazoa > Chordata > Mammalia > Chiroptera > Vespertilionidae > Eptesicus > Eptesicus fuscus. The sequence continues at coordinate 6,745,498 of NC_072480.1, read as the reverse complement.
CTGAGCCACTGGACCCTATAGGACACCTAGCACACAAAGCCACTCTATCAACACAGGGAAGCAGCCAAAATGTGGAGACAAAGAAACAGGTCACAAATGACAGAAATGGAGGAAAGCAAACTACTAGATATAGAGTTCAAAACCACGGTTATAAGGTTTTTCAAGAATCTTCTAGAAACAGCCGATAAATTTAGTGAGACCCTCAAGGATATGAAAAAGGATCAACTAGAAATTAAGCATACACTGACTGAAATAAAGAATAATATACAGATATTCAACAGCAGACTAGAGGATTGCAAGAATCAAGTCAAAGATTTGAAATACGAAGAAGCAAAAAAACACCCAACTGGAAAAGCAAAAAGAAAAAAGAATCCAAAAATATGAAGATAGTGTAAGGAGCCTCTGGGACAACTTCAAGTGTACCAACATCCGAATTACTGGGGTGCCAGAAGAAGAGAGAGAGAGCAAGATATTGAAAACCTATTTGAAGAAATAATGACAGAAAACTTCTCCTACCTGGTGAAAGAAATAGACTTACAAGTCCAGGAAGCACAGAGAACCCCAAACACAAGGAATCCAAAGAGGACCACACCAAGACACATCATAATTAAAATGCCAAGAGCAAAAGACAAAGAGAGAATATTAAAAGCAGCAAGAGAAAAACAGTTATTTACCTACAAGGGAGTACCCATACGATTGTCAGCTGATTTCTCAACAGAAACCATGCAGGCCAGAAGGGAGTGGCAAGAAATATTCAAAGTGATGAATAGCAAGAACCTAAAACCAAGATTACTTTACCCAGCAAAGCTATCATTCAGAAGTGAAGGTCAGATAAAGAGCTTCACAGATGAGAAAAAGCTAAAGGAGTTCATCACCAACAAACCAGTATTATATGAAATGCTGAAAGGTGTTCTTTAAGAAGAGGAGGAAGAAGAAAAAGGTAAAGATAAAAATTATGAACAACAAATACATATCTATCAACAAGTGAATCTAAAAATTAAGTGAATAAAAAAATCTGATGAACAGAATAAACTGGTGAACATAATAGAATCAGGGGCATAGAAGGGGAGTGGACTAACAATTCTCAGGGGGAAAGGGGTGTGGGGGTGTGGGAAGAAACTGGACAAAAATCGTACACCTATGGATGAGAACAGTGGGGGATGGGGTAAGGGCAGAAGGTGCAGGGGGGGGGACCGGGTGGAGGGGAGCTATGGGGGGAAAAAAGAGGAACAACTGTAATAATATGAACAATAAAAGAAAAAAAGAAAAGCAGGTTTGAGAACAGTGTTTTGTTGTTTCATTTAAACTGGATAACACGGTGGCCACCCTGTTTCTGAAAGATTATGGGTGACTTAACCACCACAACTTGTTAGCAATGAATACAATTATCACTATTAAAGTTTATCATAGGTATTAACGTTTCAACAGGCTCACAGTAGCTGGCTTAGGATGATTTCTATTGCTGAGTTAACTTCATTAATTAACGTACTACTTAAGATAATTGACTCCTTTGTCTTTACATGGAATTTCTCAAGTGAAGTCCCTATGTATCAAAGGAAGGTGTATTTATTTGGCCATACACAAGGCCAGTTTTGTTAGTCAACGCCACAGTACCCATCCTGTCTATATATGGATCTGAATGACAAATATCATATAGACCCACATACCAACACAATCCTTCTCCCTGGAGGGCTTTATAACTTTAATCACAGGTGCAGGATGAAACATCAAGTTTTGTAGTAGTAACAGACTTTGATTGAGATCCCATGTCATGGCGTCAGGCTACATTTCTTTGCACTCTTTGTATACATAATAGGTTTATTGCAATGTAAAAGGTCTGAATAATTCTTAAATGTATACCAAATATATATTTTTTTCTAATGTGCATAACATTTTCCTTGTATGGCATTTAAGTTACTAAAAGGAGTAAAATACAGGTTATTTAGAATAAATTTAAGATGAATATTCAGGGGAGAATTAATAAACACCTATTTCAGCTCTCCATAACTTAAGGCAACTTTTTCCTTGATGTGTATGTAGCAAAATATCTTGCTGTCAGCTGATATACAGCTATAGAAGAAAGAAATCTGGGAGATGTATACTAGTATATCTGTGACACTGAAATATACTCAGTTTACACAGAGATTCATAGCTGTGTTTATGTGTATTTCTTTATGGAACACATGAATCACAGACATGATGAGACATCCTATTTCATCACCAATTCTTAACACCAGTATTATTTCCCAGGACTTGTAACATCTTCTGCAAGTTGGATTCATAGCAAATCCAGTCACCTAAAAATCATTTCTATTATTGTAAAAGAGGATCAAGCAAATTGTTTTAAATCACTCTTTACCGGTGTGGTTGGGAAAATCCATACCTAAAGATGATAAAGACTGCTTATATATTTAAAAAGTGACTTTCCCAACCACACTAAAAATGTAATTTATATAAAATTTATTATGTAAAATGTTTAGACACATTAAAAGTGCTTTATATATGTTATAGTATATAACATATAAAACATATACCTTTAATTTATTTATTAATGTGTTTAATTATTAAATTTATAATAAAAACATATATATATATATATATATAGATATATATATATAGATATATATATATACACACACAAACACATTTTATTCCTTATATATTTCCAATGATTCCCTGTTCTTTCCAGTTGCCATGTAATTTGCAGTTTTTCTCCAACTGGGAAGCATATATCTCCAATCCCATTGATCTTCTGCTTGGCTAGATGCCCCACTTTGGCCAATGAAATGTGAGCAGAAATAATATATGCTGGTTTCAAGCAAAACTCTGCAAGTGCCATCACCTAGCTCTGCCAGCTCTCCTGCTCTTTTTGCTTTACCACAAGGCTAGCATGTCTCATATAAAGGCTATTCCTTCAGCCTAGGTCCATGAATTATGGCACAGGGAAAAAAGTCACAGCAGATGAGCTACTGACATGTGATGTGAGCAAGAAATAATTTTTTGTTGTTTAATGTCACTACAACTTAGAAGACAATTTGTGATAGTGGCATAATATGGCATAAGCTAATTTAACACAGCTTCCAACCATTCATTCTGTAGATGAAGCACACACTAGGAACTACAGACCCTGATTTCAACTTGAAACTATTACTGAATACCCATTAATGTGTCACAGCAATGAACATAATTATTCTTAGGAATCATTTCTGCCTGGAATTCTGCTGCCCTGCCCATAGTGCATGGCCTATATGAATTTGAAAAGTATAAACAACTGTTCACATTCATCTTTCATATGCATGTGTGAGTGTGTACAAGCACATTCACAAACTCTCTCTCTCTCTCTCTCTCTCTCTCTCTCTCTCTCTCTCTCTCACACACACACACACACACACACACACACACACACCACAAAGAAAGTCAAATGTTCAGTTGCAATTGAACCAGAACACTCTTCAGTGTGTATATATATATCCTATATAATAAAGAGGTAATATGCAAATTGACCCTCAAGCCATTGCACAAGATGGCCACCCCAATGTGGTCAAAGATGGCTGCCACAAGATGGCCAGCAGGGGAGGGTAGTTGTGGGAGATCAGGCCAGCAGGGGAGGGCAGTTAAGGGCAACCAGGCCATCAGGGGAGGGCAGTTGGGGGTGACCAGGCCGGCATGGGAGGGCAGTTGGGGGTGACCAGGCCAGCAGGGGAGGGCAGTTGGGGTGACGAGGCCTGCATGGGAAGGCTGTTGGGGGGGACCATGCCTGCAGTTAGAGGCAACCAGGTCAGCAGGGGAGGGCAGTTGCGGGAGGGGGGGATCAGGCCTGCAGGGGAGGGCAGTTGCGGGAGGGGGGGATCAGGCCTGCAGGGGAGGGCAGTTGGGGGTGACCAGGCCTGCAGGGGAGCAGTTAGGCATAAATCAGGCTGGCAGGGGAGTGGTTAGGGGGTGATCAGGCTGGCAGGCAGGTGAGTGGTTGGGAGCCAGCAGTCCTGGATTGCGAGAGGGATGTCTGACTGCCGGTTTAGGCCCAATCTCTCCACAGGGATCTGGCCTAAACCGGCAGTTGGACATCCCCCGAGGGGTCCCAGATTGGAGAGGGTGCAGGCTGGGCTGAGGGACATCCCCCCCAGTGCACGAATTTTGTGCACTGGGCCTCTAGTGTGTATGTATGTGTGTATATATATATATATATATATATATATATATATATATATATATATTCCTTTGTGCCCATATTCCTACTAATATTTAAAAATTATAAAAAGTATACCTCTCAATCTCAAAGAAAAAGAAAGCAGAAAATATATGCTCTATCAGCCAAATAGTTTCTGACCAGACTGTTTTGATTCAAGTTTTCCGTGAGGCAGAGTAGCTCTTTATTCTCCTCTTTCATTTGGTACAGATTGTTCCCACCAGGCACTTGTGGTATTTCTCAGGGAGACTGCATACATACACAAGCACAAGAACATCCCAAGTTCTTGAAGCTGTGGCCACTGTTGACCACTAAAGTCCAAGAGATCCTCCAGGTGGAGTCAGTTAAGCAACTAAAATGCAAGATAGGGGAACAGAGAGTGGATTCAGACAATTAGAAAAAGGGTCATAATTTGCAGGCATTGACCAGAATGCCTCCATGTTGACCCACCAAGACAATGAAATGTTGAATAACCTTTCTTGGGATAAGAATGTGAGATTCTGGAAATGATCTGTCTCTAACTCAGTTTCTTAGGCATCTCTTGGAAAGATGGAGAATAAGAGTTCATGATAGCTGACTTGAAGTTGGCTTCTCAGCAGAAGCTCTAGCCTCCACAGGTCAGCCAAACTGCCAGTATTAGAAGGTCCCTTGCTTATTCACTCTCTGTCATGCCAATGACTTCTTGCTGGGGGAAGAGAAACTACTTGGGACAAGTTCCACCACCACTAGAAAGTCAGTGTTCTTGGCTTTGGACAGGTGCTCTTCTATCCTATATTGCTTTAAGACTTTCAGTTTTTAAATGTTAAAATTAGGCATATCTTTAAGGAATCAAACCACTTCTATATATACTTCCAGCCATAGCTGAACTAACTCAATTCTTTTATAGCTCTGGGTACTCCAATTGCTCCAAAAGCTTTCTTGATAACCAGGGGGTAATGTACCACTCAGGACTCAAAAGAAGCACAGAATCTGACAGTGTAAAATAACTCCAAGAATCCTCTTCCAGTCTTTCACACTTGTGGGACTGACAGAGCAAGATATACATCACCAAAGTTTCTGACTCCCAACTCAAGGCTTTGTGAATTTAACTTCTCAGCAACTGTAATACCTCGATCAGTTGGGTCTAGTGTTTGCTTAAATCAATCCCAAGAAAAGATGAGCACAACTCAAATATAATTTTACTAGGGTCCCTCGGCTTGGACTATGCCCTCTCGCAATTCAGGACTCCTCGGGGGATATCGGAGAGCTGGTTTCTGCCAGATCCCCACAGGCCAGGCTGAGGGACCCCACTGGTGCATGAATCCGTGCACTGAGCCTCTAGTATGCATATAAGATCTTTGGTTAATCTCTTCCCGCCCTTCCCCTCTGAGATTCATCAGTCTGTTCCATATTTCCATGCCTGTGTATTGAGCATCTTCCCCCTGGTGGTCAGTGCACATCATAGCTATCAGCTGAAAGGTCGAATGGTTGAACAGTCACTTAGGCTTTTATATATATACATTATCTGACTATATATAAAAACTTGATAGTGTATGTTATGTGTGTGTGTGTGCTTTATTTTTAAATATGTATTAGGAACAAATACTGGGAATTTTTAAATGTGCTAATTTTCTGGATGCTTTCTATCTGTCTCACTGGCACTGATTCTTTGAATGATTTTCTAAACACACATCAATCATCCCAAATAGTAAGAACCAGAACAAAGAAACTTAAGTCTGTATTAAGTTTTCAGCTATTGTTTCATTTTTCTCCATATTCTTTAAGGCCAAAGACTGCTGAGTTTAGAGGTTAACTCTCTAAATACTGAGATTTTTATTTTGCAATCCATTAATAGGCAGTGACATTATATATCCCTTGTAGAAAACAAATTAAAATGAGTTTAGGTAGTTGAAATAGCTTTACCTGATTTTTGGTAGAAAGAGATTAAGCTCCTAACTGAAGAGGTGAGAAATTTAACTGGCATGTTCGCACCCTCTTTTTTTCATAAGACACTGAGATATGTCAGTAATTTGTGTCATGCTGTGATCTAATCACATGACACACTGATGTTAATATCAATTGAGGCTTCTCATAAATGCATCCCAAATGTAATCAAATAGTTTTATAAAAGTTATATAAAATATAGAAATATTTTAAAAGTTTAAAACAAAAGTTTGTAAATCTCTGAATAGTTCAACTTATAGGGTCAGTAACTTCTAATTTTAAAGAATTATTTAGACCATAATAATTATTGTCATAAAATCTTAGATGGTAGTCTTTAAATGTTAAGTGTAAGAGCATAGTAGGAAATGGCAGGAATATGTGTCATGTAAATACACAGCTGCTTCTAAATCGAGTTTCAGGTTACTTTGCCTTATACAATATGAATGTAGTTACCTGACCAGCTTTGGGCATATGCCAATTTCTATCAACATAGTGAATATTAAAGACTTGACTAATATGTTTGCCCAAATTCTCACTGAAGTCAGGTATAAAATAATCATTTCCCTTAAGAACAGAGATAAAAGTGACAAAATTTCCTCTTAAATGAAATCTAAACCTAAGATTTGAAACATCCACACATATGCACAAAAACCAGGGCAAATTATACTATAAAACAAAAGAACACAAATTAACTTAGAAAATTTAAAAGTGTTACCAAGGGTCCTTTAATTACTAAAGCACCAGCAAACTGGCACCATGGAAGGTTTTGGTGATACTATTATCCGATAACATGGATCTCTGGCCCCACTCAGGCCAGCACATTGTAAGAACCAACTCCAGGACAGGCTAAGCACGGAAAGCCTGGGGCTTTAGCTGCATTCAAGGTGTGTGGCCAGATATGTGAGAAGACTCGAGTAAAGATATTATACTTATTTATTTTTTAAAAATCAAATAAAAATAATTTTAATTTTCTGATACTCTATAAAAAGAAAGGAGAAGGAAAAAGAAAGGGAAAAGTTGCTATAATTCTATTATCTAGCAATTAACATTTTGTTGGTATAGTCTCTAATTCTTTTTTTATGAAGCTGTGTGTGTGTATCTAGGCTAAGTATACTATTTTACATAATCTTTAAATGAAATTGTAATCTTTTTCACTTGACAATGCATTTTGAACCTCTTTCCATACCAACGGATATCGTTTTCAAATATTCTAGATGGCTGAATAACATTCCTATTGCCATTACTTTAAAAAAGCATCCTCTTTTATCAATTCAGGCTTCCATAATTATGGGCTAAAATAATAAACCCAGTTCTCGGGAGGATTTAATTATAAATATAAAGAATTTCTCCAGAATGTGCATCCTGTTGAATGTATTTCAGGGAGTACTTCTGGGTAGACATTTATCATGTTATTTTACATTCTGGATTAAGAAAATCTCATATGGTTTTCATTTCTATTCTCAGCAGACTTCAGAAAGGAAATTCTAAGTGGAAGTTTATGCATACACCAGAACTATATTTAAATGATTCTACAGGGATGTCTTAAACTAACATAAGTCAGGAAGTTCAAAGTTAAAGGAGTCTATGTGACTTCTCAAATCTTTAAATAAGTAAAAGCAAAATGTGACCCAACTTCTAAAACTAGCAAATTCACCAAAAATGCATCTCTTTAGAAAAACAAACAGTTTTATTTTTATGCAGGGTTAATGCTATTGCTTTAAAGGGGAGTTTAAAATGAAGATACATTCTAATTTAATTTTGCTCTTAACTAATGGCTTACCTATTACTCAAACAAAACTCACATTTCTTCTCTTATTGGATATTAATAGTTAGTTTTTAGAATTTAAAAATTCTCACCTGAAGATATATTTTTATTTATTTTTAAATGTATATATTTATTGATTTCAGAGAGGAAGGGAGAGGGAGAGAGATAGAAACATCAATGATGAAAGAAAATCACTGAATGGCTGCCTCCTACATGCCCCCCACTGGGGATTGAGCCGATAACCTGGGCATGTGCCCTTGATTAGAATCGAACCCAGGACCCTTCAATCTGCAGGCTGATGCCCTATCCATTGAGCCAAACTGGCTAGGGCTGTTTTTATTGATTTTAGAGAGAGCGGAAGGGAGAAAGAAAAATACCGATGTGAGCAAGAAACATCGATTGGTTGCCTCCTATATGCATCCTGACCAAACCTCAGACCTGCAACAGAGGTATGTGTCTTGACCAGGAATCGAACCAGCAACCTTTTGGTGCACAGGACAATGCTCCAACCAACTGAACCACCCAGCCAGGGCTAACTTAATACCTTTAAAGAGAGATCGTGTGGTCTAGAATTTATTTGAACTATGGGCTTGATACTTAGTTTTATAAATTAACTTTTTTTTTAAAGTCAGTTTGTTTGGGAGATGTTCCTTTATATGAGGGCATAAGAAGGCTAACTGGACAAGATAGATAATACTGCATAAAGCTGGTAGAAGCAAGGACCGAGTGCCAATCCTGGCTTCACCTGTCATTACCTCATAAACTTAGGCTCTCCGACATCCCGAGGGGTCCCGGATTGCGAGAGGGCACAGACCATGTCCAGGGACCCCACCGGTGCACAATTGGGGCCGGGGAGGGACGTGGGAGGTTGTCCAGCCAGGGAGGGACTGTGGGAGGGCTCCTGGGCATGTCCAGCTCATCTCATTCAGTCCTGATTGGCCAGACCCCAGCAGCAAGCTAATCTATTGGTTGGAGCATCTGCCCCCTGGTGGTTAGTGCATGTCATAGCGACTGGTCTGCCAGTCGACTGTCTGCCCCCTGGTGGTCAGTGAGCGGTTGAGCGGCTTTAGCATATCATTAGCACATTACACTTTGATTAGTTGAATGGATGACCGGACGACCAGACACTTAGCATATTAGGCTCTTATTATATAGGATATATTGTGAAAGTAGTTTGCAAACTGTAAAATCCTGTATGGAAATAAAGTAACTTGATTCTTCCAGCTATGATTCCCCCTCTGAGAGACATGTCCTAAGTGTCTTTGTAGATGCTGCTTGTGTTTTCGGAAGGGCAGGACATTTGATGCTGTCCCACCCCCCACTGGAAGAGTCCCTTTTTCCTTCCTGTGCATAGAATCCATGGGAATTCCAAGGGCACAGATTACTATAAAATTTAGTCTTGAAAGATTAATAGTGAGAAAAGATTTTCCTGTTTATTACAAAGGAATCACTCTCATTGGTTGGGGCATATTCATCCTTGAGAATAATCAGACACAACCATAGAAAAGAAATACCATAGAACTTCAAATGTTTGGAACTAAATCTTAAGTAAAAAGTATACTTCATATAGTTGTGAACATGCACACACTTGCACTTGCACACACACAAACTGAAACAAAACTTCACAAAATAAAAATTACACTTTTTAAAATATATGCAATGCCAGTTAACATTTTCTGCTCTGTTATCTTCTATTAAAATTTTTCTGGGTATATCCACTAACTTCATGACCCCACTTTTAAAAACAGTTTTAGATGACACTGTTATATGAGAAGTATCGTATTAAACAAATGAATAAATTGATGACAGTTCTAAGAATCTGAGAGCTGAGGGTCTTCCTAGACTCCTCTCCTCTCCTCTGTTCCCCATAATCTCATTAACACAACCCTAAAACCTGCTGAATTTCTCTCTTAAATGTATTTCTCAAAACCCTCTTTCCCCCTCCCTTATCCCCTCTGCCTTGCTGAGCCTCATCATGTCCCCAGAACTCTTGCAACAGATGTCTAACAGGTCTCCTGTTTAAATTCTTGCCTTCCTTAACTTTCTAAGATGCAAGTATGATTATTTTCCTTAAGGCTCCTTCATGCCTCCCTGTCAGCTGCAGAATAAAGCCCCTTATCATGGCCCACAGTGCCCTCCCTCAGCTGGCCTCTGCCTGCTTCCGGGGCTCACGGCCCATTTTTGGGTCCAGTGCACGAACTGCCTGGAGTTCCCCAGTCCCATGGGGCTGTTTCACAGCCCACACTTGTGCGTAGGCTGTTTCCTCTTCTTTGTCATCTATCACATTCCTCCTACTATTCTTCCTCCTGACTTAACACTCGTTCATCTTCTATCAAGATTAACTAAGACATCAGCTCCTGAATCCCAGGTTACCTGCTCCTTTCTGTATCAACTATAGTCCTTACGAGATTCTGGTTGCATGTCTATCTCCCCATTTAGACACCAATGCTTCAAGGGCAAAGGCTGCCTGGTTTTCATGCTGAATTGCAGAGGAGATGGGAAGTTCTGCTTCTGTTCCAGGTGTCTCCTAGATATCTTTCCTTCATGGACATTGCTCTGTGTTAATCCCAACCATAATGGACTGCTGCTCCTTAGAGCTATTTCTAGCAAAGGACCTCCAGCTTGCTGCTGGCCAAAGATCTTTGACGAAGGTACCTCTGCCCCTGAAAACTCTCCACTTTCTTTCTCCTTTCCTGGTTTGACTGAAGGAGGCTGAGGGGCACATGCTGAGTTTTCATAGCTTTCTGTTACATTTGAGAAGTCTGCCACTATGGTTATTGGGGCTGAGGTTGGGCTGAGTGCCAGCCCCAGTCTTAATCAATGACAAATCAATGACATGAAATCTCATGGAGCTTAGAGGCCTACCAGATGTGGATTGGAATAGTTCTGGGAAGTTAGATTTGGTCCAGAATTATTTCCAATGTGGGAGGAGGGTCCTTCTGGTGATGAGGAAAAAGGGTTAGGGCCCTCATGAGTAGGTCTGAGGCCTAGTTCCATCTCCACCATCCAAAATCTCCTTGGATATGCCCCAGAGGAAACTCAGCTCCCCGAAGCTGTCCAATTCATACCTCCAAGAAAATCATCCAGTCAGTTCATTATGGCATCCCTGGGGAAGTGGATATGCTTTTCATTACAGTAGAATAATCCCTCTCTTGAAACGTAACCACACTAGAGTAGAATAATGGAGTAGAGTTATTCCTTCTCTTAAAATGTAACCACTCTTGTCTATGACTATTTCAGTTCTCAGGAACAGAGGAAAAAAACGTGAGATATACTGTGGTGAACTTCTTTTAGGTACTGGAATTATTTGGGTCTGCCTAAAAGGTTCTCCCCTTTTTCCTTCCTTGAAGGCATAGCTTGTTGAACACCTCCTCCAAGAAGCCTTCACTGAACCCCTCTAACACTTATGGTCTGAATCGCTCCATGATCTCTGGCCATCTTGAATTGTTAATTGGCCATTATATATAACCCTGACTTCCATTTCTCTGTAGGATTAAAGTCTGATCACAGTACATTTGTAAACAGTAGAGGCTCTATACAAGTTTATAATGGTTGTAGTTATTATAGCTACTGTTAATAAGTAACATAAAAACAAGCTCGTATATGGGCATAGCTTATTTTTTAATTTTTTAAAAATTCTTTATTGATTAAGGTATTTGGCATAGCTTATAATGATTAATGAGGAGGATAGATGGCATTTGATCATTTCTAGAGATAGAAAAGCAGATAGACCTGGAGGAAAGGACAAAATATCCTTAATAAAGTAAATGCAAGAACAGATAAGGCAAAGGAGACAGAAAGTTGAGATCTAAAACTTTCAGAGAAGGAGTATGGTAGTAAAGAGCGGCATAGAGTATGACTTTACTATAGAGGTTCCTGAGCAAACCTCCTTATATCATAAAGTCTCAGTTTTCTCATCTGCAAAATGGTCATAACGTTGCCTAAACTCTGCAGAGCAGTTGTGAGGATGCGAGAGAAACTTAGTTTACCATTGCAATTCTGGTCCTGGCACAGGGCATTGGACTTAACTTGGTGTTTTATATGCATTAAACAAAAGTACTTATGTAAATTGACAAAACTCAGGCAATTAAAAATGTGAGCCATTATTATTAACTGAAATCAGTACTTGTCAGATTTTCCTCAGATGGCAGAAAAAAATAAACAGATGCCCTTAATGATTTATTTGACATTTCCATCTATATAGAGGATGACTATAACATGCCCACACTTGTTTTAATACAAAAAACTTTCCCTCAAATTTTAAGAAAACTGATGTTCTGCGAAGATATACAGTCCTGCAACTTCTTATACTCCTCATTGTTCTGCAAGGCTGAATAAGCTCATAGGTAAATTTATAAGAGAAATTTCACATTTAGAGAGTTATTATTATTAAATAATAGCCTCCTACACACCAGAAAATGTTGGGTTCTGACAAATTTCAACTCCATTCAAGCCACGAGTACTTTATATTGGACCTACCAGTCTAATTTTAATGAATTGAAAGACATACAGGCAATTGACAGTTGGCTCAGCTTAAGATCACAGGTCAGAGGCAGAATCTCTGCTGATCAACATTAAGTGCTGGCTCAAAAACAAAAACCTTCCTAAATATATTTCCATAAAGTAGCAGGAGATCTTATGTTCTGAAGGCAATTTATGCATTTTATTTAGTAACCTAACCAACATCCTGCAACGATAACTTCAGAGAGAGATCACTTACTCTCCTGTTTAAAATCCTTCCTGGCTCCCAAATCCCTCCAAAGTAAAATCCTAACTTCTGAGGACAGTTTACAGTTCTTGAGCTCACCTGGGTTGCTGGCATGTCCTTCTGCATCTCAACTGCCCTTGTACCCTGGATATCAGGGGTATTAAATAACTCACAGTTCCCTAAGCTGGCCACTATCTCTTCCATCCCATCCTCTGTTCCCTGCAGGTATTTTTCCTGTGTCTAAAATGAATTTCTCCCACTTCATCTGACTAGACAATTCTTATTCTTTTTTCCTCTATTGTTTCAATTCTCAGTTCTAGCTCTATCTTCTCTGTGAAGTCCTTCCTGACCACTCAACTCTTGCCACACAGGGAAGTAAGGTTTGCCCGTCTCTCCTTTGCACCCTCTGTGTACTTCTTGCTCTGCACTTACCCTGGCACTGGAATTTTTGGTTACTCTGCTTTTCTGGTTCCTCCCTCAGGCATTGTCTTTGCATATCCTGCACCAGCACAGTCCGAAGTACCCCAAAGGGGCTTGGTTAGCGTTTGCGTGGCAAACTGAGGAAGCTTCCAGCACAGAGGCTCAAATAAATTTAGAGTAAGCAGTCCTTCCTCTCTGGTGTTTCCGGCCACTAAGAGCGGAGAAGAACCTCACTGCTCCCCAGTGACCCGTGAGGCATCAGCTAAGATTCCAAGCCTCCACACTTCCTTTCCTCATTGTTTACTTTCACATTAAAAAGGAACACCATGGACTTGCATCACAGTCTCAAAATGAAGTCACAGGGAGAAAGGATTCCGTTTGGAACAGAAAGAACCACACACTTTCTAATGAATTAAACAACTAAGTATAACTAAAATGTAAGGTGGAGTATATCGACATCTCCACATAATCAACAAAGCCTTTAGGTAGTGAACAGAACTCTCTACTCATAGAGAAATAGCTCAAGAGTTCCTTATAATCCCAATGCTTAATCTTTTATTTGAAATTTCTGAATTTTTTTCTTACATGCCCTTTAATTCATAAATATAGTTTTAAAACATTCCATAGGTGACTACTAGTAGCAAAGTGATGTTTCTAAAAGACTTCCTTTTTGGTACAAAAAGTACCCTCACAGTATCACGAAGGTTCTAATGAAGCCATGTTAATAACCTCTTTTAAATTATCTGTCAAATGTGGTTTCTCCTTACAGCAGTGGTTCTCAACCTTTCTAATGCCGCGACCCTTTAATACAGTTCCTCATGTTGTGGTGACCCCCAACCATGAAATTATTTTTGTTGCTACTTCATAACTGTAATTTTGCTACTGTTAATGAATCGTAATGTAAATATCTGTGTTTTCCGATGGTCTTAGGCGACCCTGTTAGCGGTTCTCAACCAGTTCAGGGCAGGGCTTTGAGATGCTTGTCTGGGACAGTGGGGAAGTATCACACTAATGCTGATGTCATTGTCATTTCAGAAATTCTAGCCCTGATCACTCTCCCTTCTGGGCCTAATCTTCCCCAACTATCCGACTATCCACTCACCTGACCCGTGGGGGAACCATGAGTCATTTCCTGTCCATTAAACTTGTGGCTAAACTTCCCCTTCTGTAACAGCCTTAAACTGAGGGGTGTGATGAGAAAGACTGAGAATAAGGGTGTTGCCTGGAAGGCGGGCAGAGGGGAGAGAAGGGTCCCATTCCATCTATACTGGAGAGTGAGGTTCCCAACACTGCCAACTCTTGATTTTGTAGGAGATAATTATTGCCACCACAGTAATGACCTGAGTTGTGCAGTATTTAATATTTGATTTATCTCCAGGATCCTGATTCAACTCTTCACCTTTCCACTGCTTATTTGTAACTTTAGAAAGACTGAAAGGTAAAAGAAATAAAAAGCAAATTCTTCAATTGTATATTTATGAAAAGTCTGGGCAAATTTGAGACCTAATTAAAAATAGTGGTTGGATGGGCTTCTATTTTATTGATACCAGTATTCTTTTTTAGTCACTAATATTAATAAATTGGATGTAGTATACTAGTCTTAGTTATCCAGGTCAGTTTTTTGTTTTGTTTTGTTTTAGTCCTCACACTGAGGATATTTTTTCATTGATTTTTAGAGAGAGTAGAAGACAGAGGAAAAGACAGACAGAAATATCCATGTGAGAGAAACACATCGATTGGTTGCCTCTCGCATGAGCCTGACCAGGGCCTGGGCCAGGGAGAAGCCTGCAGCCAAGGTACGTGCCCTTGACCGGAATCCAACCTGGGACCCTTCAGTCTGCAGGCCGATGCTCTAGCCACTGAGCCAAACCACGATAGGGCATCCAGGTCAGTTTTAATAAAAGACTTTTTTTACTATGGTAAATTAAGAATTTTAAAATAATATTGTGGCAGAGATGAGCTTAGTATTTTACAAACATGTAGGTCAGAGGTAGGGAACGTCCAGCCACGGAACCTATAAGGCCTGAGAAATCATTTGCTCTGGCCCTGCCAAGGGATTAGGGGTGAGTTAATTAAATGTTTGACCAAATACAGCAGGCTAGCTTTTAAGCTGATCATTTTGTATGGCTAATGAATGGTGTTATAATATCCAAATAGCCCTTGGCAGAAGAAAGGTTTCCCATCCCTGATGTAGGTGGACTATGATTCTCAGCCCCCCACCCCCACCCCCCTTGTGTAGACAGTTCTATGCAAAGGCACATGGATGATCTGCCATGTGATCTACCAATCACCTCTCCTCTCTCCACCAGTGGATGTCCTAGTGCCCAGGTGACTTCAGAAGCTGAAGGATGATGTGGTGACTTTTCAGTTGGCTCAGATCTAGAGCAGAGTGTCTTGTCCCCATGTGCATGCAAAAGAGAAACTTTTAGTTGGTTGATAGTATAACATTTAGAGGACAGAGACTGCTGCCTTATTTGATGTTGAATCTCCAATGGCCACCTATGCCTGGAAAAGACTAGGTATATGGCCAATGTTTATGGAATAATGAATGTTTAATGAGGCACATGGTATGCACATGAAAAATTAAAATGCACACAGAGAGTTAATGCTGAGAAAAATTTCTGGTGATTCTCACAAACATACTCAACTTCCCACTAAATATTATTTAAAAACTCTTGACTGTTGTGCCCATTATTGTTTTCATGGAAAGATTCAAATTTTTAAAAATATACTTATATTGATTTCAGAGAGGAAGGGAGAGGGAGAGATAGAAACATCAATGGTGAGAGAGCATTATTGATTGGCTGCCTCCTGCACACCCCACACTGGGGATCAAGCCCACAACCCAGGCATGAGCCCTGACCTGGAATCACACTGTGACCTCCTGGTTCTTAGGTTGATGCTTAACCACTGAGCCACACAGGCCAAGCAATTCAAACTTTTAATATGTACCACACTAAGATAGATTGTGAAACCATTTTTTAAAAAGGGGATTCAATTGCTCTCCCTGCCCTACCCTAAAAATAAACCTGGTCTCAGTTGACTGAACAGGTTTATTTTACTGCTCCTCAGTTTTAGAGACTCAAATGCATTAAAAAAAAAACACTTTGGGGCCATCCAGATTTTAATGGCAGATCTGTCAAGGAGATATTGATGGGGGTAGTTTGCCTGTCCCATGTTTTCTTCATAAATAAACTTCTTGCCCTTATCAGACTAGTCTGTGAGTCCTTGAACATGATAAATGGTAAGATACTTAGCCTTAAAAACAAAACCCACAAATCCTTTTTATGTTTATTTCAGCCTAAACTTGATTTCTAGGCTTAAGACTATAAGTGACATTTGGTGGCTCATTTTTACACTAAGTGTGACTAGTTACTGGGACAGATATTCTGTGTCTGCAGGGACAAGTCATGATTCCACACTATATGTATGCTTCTCTTTTGTCACTTAAAATGTTTTTTTCTTTTCTTTTTATTATTTAAAAAGTAACACAAGGAATAGCTTGATGCCTCATAAAATCATAAGGAAGAGTTAGAGATCAAGATTTTCTAAATTCCTTTACTATATTTGCAAAAGGTGATAGCAGGCACATTAATAATTTGGTTGTAATCCCCAATTTTGAGTACTATTGCAAAAATGATGATCCCAAACCTAACTTTAGATTTATGTTATTTTAAAATTTAGCTTCTCAACACTTTTTGGAATAAAACAACCTTCTCACTCTACTAGGTACCTTGTGATCACCCACTAAGTTCACATAAGTATTTGATTAAAGTTCATTGTGGCTAATAAATGCCTAGGTGAGCTTATTTTGCTCTGAACCTGTTTTATTTTAAAATATTTTAAGGATTTACTGAGATAGGCATGAAAGCAAAACTCTGCAAGTTTTTAAGCCATGTGGCTCTTAGCACTACCACTACCACAATAGATGAAAAATAAGGGGGATATTATTGGAATATTTCTCAATGTGCCCAATATAAATTACATACACTTAAAAAAAAAAAGCTTTCAAAACAAACAAAAAAATAGGGTTACTGCAATTCATTATTATACTCAAGCCTCCAAAAAAGATTGTAGACTTTTGTAAACAGTTTTCAAGTTATATTTGTTCATCTTTAGTTTTTTTAATCCTCACCCCAAGGGCATGCTGAGAGAGAAAGAGAGAGAGAGAGAGAGAGAGAGAGAGAGAGAGAGAGAGAGAGAGAGAGAGAAACACTGATCCATTGTCTTCCACATGGTCCCCAAATGGGAATCAAACCCACAACAACCCAGTTATGTGCCCTGAAGGGGAATCAAACTGGCAACCTTTTAGTGCACAGGATGATGCTCAACTAATTAAGCCACTCAGGCCAGGAAAGGCACAGTTAATTTAATAAGTCACGACATGTAAAAATCTATATACACAATTCTCAACTTGTATAGTGTATTTTCTTTTGGGAAGCTTTATGATTGGCCCACTGTGAATTAGGTAGTAAGTAATTTATGAATGTTTTTATTGAATTTTACAAAATCATCTGCTTGTCATTGTCTATATATTGTTGCCAAGAGTTTTATAAAAATTTCTTTTTAATTTTTTATAGAATGTATATGCACAGGAAATTAGAAAAAAACAAGATCCTATAGAAGGCAAAGACTTTTACAGAATAGGTTGCTGCTCCAAAGGAGAGACCAGGACGCCAAATGAAGCAACAGGACAAAGTGACCAGCTAGCTGTGTAATCTTGGGCACAACACTTGAAACTCTCTAGTCTCAGCCTTCTTGCCAATAAAATGAGCTATATCCCAAATCCTATGATTTGTTAGATGAAGGGTTGTGCTGACAATATCTGAAGTCATTGAGGTCAATGTCACTTTGGAAACAGTGTCACAAGATCCAGAGAAGATAAACTATACCTCTGTACAGGCTACGTGAGTCTAGTCAATAGCCACACACGTGCTCACGAAGTCCAAGAAAACTCACATAAATGTTGTAGAAAAATTTAGGTCCCTCCAACACTTTGTTGCTAGGACAGGATTGTTGACGAGCTCTAATCCAAATACTTTATTTGATTTTATATTGTGGTATCTGACACAGCGAGTGAAACATCCTGAGAAACCACAGCTTTAGCTGCTGTGTCTGTCTATAATCCAAACTAGTTCCTTTTTTCCATCTTATTCTTAAACGCAACATTTCTGATCTTGCTTTGTTTTACAACTCAATTTTGATAAAGACAAGAATACAGGCAGGATTTGGACTGTGGGGGATGAATAAAGTGTATTTTTAGGAAGTCAGTTATTATAAAACAGTTATTAAAATGACTGGGTAATCACTCAGCCGGCAAACCAGCCGGGTAATCTGGTTCTTGGTGCACATGGCCTTGGACTGCTTTCTCTGAAATCAAGTTCCAGGAATCCATGACTGGAGGCTCTCTGTTTTGCCACAGTTCCCACAGCACCTGATACTGTCAGGCACATGGTGGTATGGTAAAACGTATTGACAACTTGTTGGCAGACTAGTTATTGAAAAGGCAAAACAAAAATTCTAGAGCATGTGAAGGCTTTAGGCATGTTGTTGTTTGGACATAAACATTTGCTGTAATTGGACTATTTACTAAACAGAATAAGCTATGTAGAGGCTAAAACAGCACATTGGTAACTTTGCTTCCATTATTCCTTAATTTGTTAATCATATCATGCACACCTGTTAGTAGAATTTGTTTTCTTTGAAATAAATATTATCACTAGAATATTGTATTTTTAAATGCATATTCATGAGTGTTCTCCCTGATATAAATTGTATGAGGAGGGTTTATAAGACTCCCAAAATGCATTCAATTCTTGCTTTAATTCTCTTTAATGCCATTCAAATATTCTACTAGAAGGTATCTGCATTGTAATGGTTGCTATCATATGCCAGCCATAATGTTAAATGCTGTATGCTTTTATGTACAATGGCTCATTTGATCCTCACTACAACCTCTAAGAAGGTATTATTGGCCCCATCTTATGCAGGAAGAAAGAGAGACTCAGAGAGGCTAAATAAGATGCTAAGGTTAAACAATGGAGATGCACCCTAACCGGTTTGGCTCAGTGGACAGAGCGTTGGCCTGCAGACTGAAGGGTCCCAGATTCGATTCCGGTCAAGAGCATGTATCTTGGTTGCGGGCACATCCCCAGTAAGGGGTGTGCAGCAGGCAGCTGATCGATGTTTCTCTCTCATCGATGTTTCTAACACTCTATCCCTCTCCCTTCCTCTCTGTAAAAAAAAAAATCAATAAAATAAAAATAATGCATTGTAATTTAAAAAAAACAATGGAGATGCTACCAGTAAAACCAAAGGTTTCAGCTCCAATTCTGTCCTCATTCATAACTAAATGGGAATAAGTAGGTAAAAAAGCAAAGCTCTTCCAAATCCTTTTGAAAATAAGGTAGGGTGTGCCAAAAACAAAATTCCAAGGTGTCCTAAATTAAATTACAGTGGGAGGGAGAATGGAAAAAAGACAGAGCAGCCAGCCTGTTAATAGCTGGGGCCGCTGACAAGACTACTCACATTCCTGAATGTATATTGGAGCTTTGAATCGACCTCCAGGCATCTAGTAGCTTGACCAATAGATGGTCCATGGTATCCTGAATATACATGAACTTTGAGGACTGCTACTAGTAACCAATCAAAAGTAGTAAATATTTTTTCCTTTACAGACTCTGCACCTATCATAGACCTGCCCCAGCTTCACCTTCAGCTGCCCTCCTTATCTATGGCCAATGTAAATTCTTTCAAAACAACTTATATCTTCCTTCCACCTTACATGGTGTGTAAAAAAGACCCATCTCGGACAGCAGACATATTACCTTCTCCACTTAACCCTGTTGCTGGCTGTTTACACTGCATGCCTAGGACCCGGTCCTTTCTGGCCTAATAAACCTTTCTTATAAAAAAGACTTTCAGGCATGAAAATTAAACTTATTGTTAAACAGGTATAAATTATAAATAAAAAAGCAACCAAGGAAAAAAATTTACTCACATAATTTTTCCATTTACCTATTCCTACCTTAATCAGCCATTAAATACATGTATATATGTCACCATTGCACCAGATAAAGTGAGGAGTAGAAACAGAGGTCACCTAAAGGGCAGTGCTTATGCCAGTATAAATGAGGGTTGTTAGTGAAAAGAATGAACAAAAGTTGGATCATTAAGCAATATTTTCTCCGAAGGTCTTGACTCCTTGTGGATGTTTTTAGGCAGAAGCACCCGGGTTTGCGGCAGAGTGCAGGCTCTAGGGGCTTTGGAAGGGGGCGGAGCAGTAACAGGAGGGCAGCCTAATCGAAGTGGCAACAGGACGCTGGCCCAGAGAAGCATGCACCAGAGCCTTCCCTGTGTGATCTCACTCCCCGTGTGCACACACCAGTGACAGTGTCAGGATTCAGACCCTCTGAACCCAAGGCCTTCCGCTTTCCAGGATGCCAGGCTGCTGCCTGTGCGGCACAGAGCTTGCAGCCAGAAAATACTAGTAAGCAAACAACAGCAACAAGGACCCTACTGTGGGGGCAGGGGGAGAAGCACCGTGGTCAGGAAAATGGATGAGGAGGTTTATCCAGCTCTCTGCACTATTAAATGAATTTAGCTGTCTTCCAGCCAAGGACACTGTGGCTCCATGGTGATTATCAACCCAGTCACAATTTCAAATGGGTCAGATAACTACGTGGAATAGGATTATGTTTTTTCCTCTCAGACTGAAGCTAAAACGTGGCTTTAAACCACGGTTTTCATGTTGTTGTTTTCCCATTAGTAAACAGTCCAGAATTACCCCCAAAGACCTCAATAATTGTTAGAGCATATTTTCACTTATACAGGGAAAAAGAAAGAATTCTTCTTAGATAAGAGCGGAACACAGAAACACGCTCTTCCTGGCCCTTCTTGCCTCAACCTGGACTTCCATGCAATGGACTCGACAAGCAGAAAAGCCACAGGAATGGGGCAATGAGCACAGTCCATGCCTAATAACTGGGTAAACAAACAAAAGTTCGATGACTTTTAAACTATGAATAAACTTCACTTTTAAAAACAGCTGTTGCCTAAAATTGTATGTTAAATGAATTTTTGTAAGTAAGTCTTAATTTAAATATGGAGGGTGGTTAACATTTCATTTTGGAAATATTCTACTATTAAATCTGGTTTATTAAGGAGACTAACTTTTTCACTTTAAAAAAATGTTTTGACTGGCCCAGCCCATGTAGTTCAGTGGTTGAGCGTCAACCTATGAACCAGGAGGTCACAGGGTTCGATTCCTAGTCAGGGCACATGCCTGGGTTGTGGGCTCATTCACCAGTAGGAGATGTGTAGGAGGCAGCTGATCAATGAGTCTCTCTCATCATTGATGTTTCTATCTCTCTCTTTTCTTTCCTCTCTGAAATCAATAAAAATTTTTAAGTGTTTTGAATCTTAAGCAAAAAACCCAATTTACATATCTTGTAAATGTAGATTATTTTATGGTAAGATACATTAAATAGATTAACCAGCATTTGTTTTAGGTTTGAACATACATTTATATTTAGATATTGCATTTTAAAGTATTTAGCACAGAATGAAATTGCTATAATATAAACTTGATATAATTTGTATGTTTATTAATAGAAAACTTTTTAAGTCTATAATGCTTTGTTAGTGTTTGGTAGATTATTGAACAAATTCAAACAGTGAAGAATTAAGATGGAAAAAAAGCTGATTCTCAACTCCCAGATATGAGTTTCTTGGGAGAAAGTAAAAACAGATTTAAAAAAAATGAGTAATGAATGGTAAGCTGCTTTTAAAAAAATCCTCACCTGAGGATATTTTTTTTCTATTGAGAGAGAGTGGAAGGGAGGGACAGGGAGAGAGGAAGAAACATTGATGTGAGAGAGACAATCGACTGATTGCCTCCTGCATGCTCCCTGACCTGTGCCAAGGAGCAATCCCACAACCCAGGTTTGTGCCCTTGACAGAGAATCAAACCCGTGACCCTTTGGTTCTCAGGCCCAACCAATGAGCAACACCGGCCAGGGTGATAAGCTGCTCTTTAAAAAGGAAATTATATATGCTGTTAGTCATTTTTTAGAATGACCATTGCTACTATAGATGCATTGATGCACATTTTTCTGGCGATACAGCCTCCTCTTGTATAAACATATACACACATAAAATAAGTTATAATCAAGGGTATTATAATCAAGGGAAAACTTGCTTTCATAAAAGAACTCATATTTCCCTTGTTTCTTCACTTCTTGTGTAAGAACTCATATGAGATTCTAGCAAACTGTGTCTTATTTATTTTCCTTTGTTCTTACTTCTTCCTGGAAGAGTACATTATCTGGATATAATCATGTTCAAGGAGAATAAATTCTGACTAAGGAGATGATTTAAATAACTGACCAACCATTAAAAAGCCTAACCCTGCTTCCACTTTGTATATACAACTTAATTTTACTGGGTCAACACATTCATTTATTCTAATGCAATATCCTCCCCCACAGAAAGGAATGCTAGTTTAATAGCCTCCTATTTCATCTTTGCAGACAGAGCCACTCCCTCTGTAACCCAGCTGACTAAAGTGGGCTTTGTAGCAGTAGAAATACAATGTGCCAATTCCTGGCCTACTTCCTGAAGTCCCTGTAGACCATGTACTCACAGCATAATACCCTATAACTCGCTAAATCATTGCTCGTATTCACTGAACTATCAGTAAGCCTGTTTGGTGTTCTAGCCACCTGGAGCTGACAAATATTTTCCTAATATGAGGGATGTCATAACAACCAGATATGTGACCTGAATACAAACCAGGCATGATGCTGCTACAATTTAAGGCAGGAAACAGGGATGTAGCACCCGCAACAGTATTATCATAAAGAGTATCTTAAGAACTTAAAATTCATTATTTTTTTAGGACTAAGCTCTTTAAATACAAGAATGAAAATTACCCCAGACTCTAAGAGAAAGCAGGCAGTAATTTAGATCGGAAAGATCTTACATTTCAAATCTGTCTGTTTCTTATAAGCAATACATCTTGGACAAGCTAATGAATCTCTCTGAACCTCAGTTTTCTCACCTGTAAAATGGAGATAATAATACTGCCTCAAAAGATGGCTATGAGAATAAAATGGGATGATATCTGTAGTGGGTTGGCAGAGGAGCAGCACATAATGACTAATAGCTTTTATCATCGGGTTAAGGAGTGAGACAATGGATATTTACAGGACACAAGGGCAATGATCTCCAAAATAGTGTGCAGATGCACATTAGAAATGCTTTTTTTTTTCATTTGAAACATTTTATTTAAGTACATACTAGTATAATATTTTTAAGAAATAAATTGTTATGCAGTATTCAATATCAGGAGTGATATGAGGTACCCTCACGTAAGTTGCCTGCCTGCTAGTGGGTTCTGCGGGAGGTTGGGAGTTGTACATACAGGCAGCTGGCAATCCCACGCACAGGCTCACTTTCAGTACTGTCATGTATCTCGGTGGACTATAGTCTATCCATACCCGATCGAGAGGATATGTGGACAACATTGCTTACTTGTAACCAAACTAACTCTCACAAAATGGAGAAGAGAGTTAAAAAGATTCCTGCAGAAGAACCATGAAGAGAAGTTAATATTAATAACTAGCATGAGACAAGAAAGAGCCATGGAGAGAACATAATATTAATAATTAGCATAAGATAAAAACTGACACAGCTGAAATTTCCCTACCTCTAGTATTGGCACTGTAATAGTGACACCTACAAGGTAAGAACAATGAAAATATAATTTGACCAGGCAAGAAGTCAACTGGAATAACTGAAAATGGTCTGGAAGATTATTTGAAACTAGGGGCCCAGTGCATGAAATTTGTGCACTGGTAGGGTCCCTAGCAGCTGCCGGCTGCTGGCTGGGGCCTCCCTCCCTTTTCCCAGCTGCCTGCCACCACCACTGGCCAAGGTCTCCCTCCCTTCCCCTGGCCAGTCTGCCCCCTGGTCGAACTCCCGGAAGAACTCTGGTCAAGGGGACAATTTGCAGGCTATGCTTTTATTATATAGGATAGGGATTTAAGTAATTGTTGATGAACTTTGACTTTTATGACTTGAGATGGTTAATGATAGTAGAACATGTATGTAACTTATAAAGTACAGGTAGATTTATTGAAAGTACTGCTAAAAAAAAAAGTGTGGGACCACTGTGCTAGGTAGCATGAGTATAGAGCAGGCATACTGTAGGACCATCTTCTGTAGGATGTTTCTCCAGCTTTCTCACAACATGGCCCATGTTGCATTTGTACTACACCCTGGGATTCACTGCCAGGCTGCTGGAAGCCCAAAGCTATCAGGTAGGGCCCTGGGCTGCCCATCTCCTGCCTAGCTCCTGCTCAGCCCAAGGGCTGAGTGGATTAGTATCTTCAGCAGACCTATAGCTCATTCAGAGTGTACCAACATCCCATGTGAGGCACTTCAAAGCATATCAGTTGAAACTCAGTCCTAAAGGCAGATTTAGTCTGGGCTACTTATTGAAGAATACAGGCATTTGGTCCTAACTGAGTCATTTCTATAGATAAAGAAAAAGTTTTGTTTTTTTTTGTTTTTTGTTTTTATTTAATATATGGACCTAGTAAAAATAAGCCCAAAAAAATTTGTTTGTAACACCAGTGGGCTTGTAGTGGAGAAGTCAAATATTTATACTATCTCATTTTTTCCAATCTGATAAAAGAACACATGTAATACATTTACAAATACGCTCTTCTTTTTCAGTGAGCATATTTCACTCCTGCATGGTCAGCATTTAGCACAGTACTACTCATACAGTAAGTACTAATATATATTTGCCCAACAGAAAAACAAGCCACAGTTAAGCTAAAAACACCGTTCACCAATCCCTATATTCACAACTAAGGTCCTTTACCTATTTCTCCCAGCAACTAGCCTAAAACTTTGCTATTGATTTCCAATTCCCAGCCCTAACCCCATGCTTCGTACTTACTTTTAGCTGACTTCACCTCTTCCTTTGATGAGATCATCAAGACCATCCTACCCAAACTGTCTTAATGCTACAAATATCGACCTAAGTCATTCAGTGTAAAACACCCCAGGTTGTCTTTGACTTAATCCTTCCTAACCAATCCAATCAGTCATGGAGGGATGCTTTCATTGAAATAGCTCCTCTTTCTTCTTCTCTTTCTTCCCAACACTGCCTCAACTGAATAGTCAATTTTCGAGCCTCAGGCTCACCCTGCACCAGAGCTCTTCCTTTTCTATTTCCTCTGACATGCTCTTGCCTCAAACATCCACAACTTCCTTTTTCATGCCCCTTCCTTCAAGTCTTCACTCAAGCCACTTCTTCAAGAGGCCTTCCCTGGCCACCTTTTCACAAAATTCAACCCCTTTCACTCACATCCACACCACCTTTCCCTGTTTGATTTGTTTTGTTTATAAATTTAACACTACAATAAACATCATTTATTTATTTATATTGTTCATTGTCTGTCTGTCCCACTAGAACATAAGTGCCATGAAGGCAGAAAACTTTGTCTTTTTGTTTTGCATATTGATGTATTTATATCTATAGATCCATTGATCTATAGCCTAAAATTGGGCTGGGTGCAGAATAGGTACCAAATTAACATTTGTTGAAAGAAAGAAGGGAATAGATAGATGTATGGATTACTGCAATGGATCTATAAATGTTATCTTCACTTCCTCTTCAACCCACCCTTTATCAAAATATTCATCCTAAATTATGAGTTAAAAAATCACTACTATCCTCATATAAATTGCCAATAGCTGTACATAATTTAGGAAATACCATTATTTTTATTATTTTAGTTTTTTTTAATTTATTTTTATTATTGAAAGTATTACAGATGTCCCCCTGTTTTGCCCCATTGACTCCCTCCACCCTGTACCTGCCCCCCCCCCACCCCCAGGCATTCACTGAACTATTGACTATGTCCATGGGTTATGCATA
Organism: Eptesicus fuscus; assembly: GCF_027574615.1. Classification (NCBI taxonomy): domain Eukaryota; kingdom Metazoa; phylum Chordata; class Mammalia; order Chiroptera; family Vespertilionidae; genus Eptesicus; species Eptesicus fuscus. The sequence continues at coordinate 6,719,544 of NC_072480.1, read as the reverse complement.
TCCTACCTAATAATAGACAAATATGCAAATTGACCATACCTCCGACACACCCATAAGCCACGCCCACCATCCAATCAGAGCAAGTATGCAAATTAACCCAACCAAGATGGCTACAGCCACAGAGAGCAAGGTTTCCTAGGTAACAGAGGAAGCCAAGCTTTCTGCCTGCCATTGCCAGGCCTAAGCCTCCACTCAAGGTACAAAGTTTCAATTATAGAAGGTAAACAAATTCAAACAGAAATGGCGGCAGAATGGAGCTTGAGAGAGCAGGCCAGGGTTGTCCCCGGCAACAGGGGAAGCAAAGCTTTCCGCACACCCTGGCTGGGCTCACCCGCTTAAGGCTACAAAGTTTCAATTATAACCTCAACAGAAATGGCTGCCGGCCACCGAGGGAGCCCCAGGCTTGACTCTGCTCCAGGCTACAAAGTTTCAATTGTAGAAGGAAAATAAATTCCAGATACCAGGGCCTCTGCTTGGGTTGCCAGGGGGTGTGGCCGGCCTGCAAACCACCACAGGCCCCTCGCTCAGGCCACCTCATGCCCCAAGGAAACCCCACCCTGATCAGGGACACCCTTCAGGGCAAACCAGCTGGCCCCCACCCCTGTACCAGGCCTCTATCCTATCTAATAAAAGACTAATATGCAGATTGATCATCACTGCAACACACAATATAGCTGTCCTCATGTGGTCAAAGATCCTGCCCGCATGTGGACACAAGATGGCCACCACAAGATGGCCAGCAGTTGGGAGGCACCCAGCCTGCAAGGCAGGGCAGTTGAGAGGGACCAAACCTGTAAGGGAGGGCAGTTGAGAGGGACCAGGCCTGCAAGGGAGGGCAGTTGGAGGTGATCAACCCTGCAGGAGAAGGCAGTTAGGGGTGACCAGGCTGGCAGAGGAGGGAAGTTGGGAGCAAACAGGCTGGCAGCGGAGTAGTTAGGGAGTGATCAGGCTGGCAGGCAGAAGCAGTTAGGGGCAATCAGGAAGGCAGGGAGGCAAGCAGTTGGGAGCCAGCAGTCCTGGATTGTGAGAGGGGAGTCGGACATCCCTCAAGGGGTCCCAGATTGGAGAGGGTACAGGCTGGGCTCAGGGACAACCCCCTGCCATGCACGAATTTCGTGCACCAGGGCCTCTAGTATGCATATAACATTTCAACGCCTTAAGAGAGCTGGCCTGACCTCCCATTCCAGCCCCATTTCCCAATGCAGCTCTATCTCTCCATACGTCCTAAGATCTAGTCATGCTGAAGGACCATATATTTATCTTGAACATATTCAACATTTTAAAGTCTTTGTGTTTTTTGACATATGTCCCTTTGAATATCTTTTCACTACTTTGCCCTCTACTGAAATCTATTGATGTTTCCAGGCCATGCTCAAATGTCATACCTCCCGTGAAGTTTTTCTTCCAATTTAAACATGTGCTCCATAGTGCACTGCCTTCTGCCTCTAATTAGTATAAAAGTCATTCTTCCTTGAATTGTGTTCATTATACTTCTGTCTCCTTTTCACAGTTTCTTGTACATAGTAGATGATCAACAAATGTTTATTGAAATGAAATGTACAATGTCACTAGCCATGCATTTTGATACAAGAGAATTGTAGTAAGATGTGCATTTAGATCCCTTGTAGGAGTAATATACCAAAACCAAATAAGTGAATGCTAGTGAGACTGAAAAGAAAAATAAAATTGTAATATAAACAATGTGAAGAGTCTTTCATAATAAACTCTAAAGATATGGATATCTTATTTCCATCAGCTGGAATGCCTGGCAGAGAGGTCACTTGATTTGAAATTTGATCTTCAGCTAAAAATAAACTGCTTTAATTAAACTTAGGCTCACTATTGTTGTTTAACTATCTTGTGGTTTTATTCAAGTACTTGCAAGGCTGAAAGAACTCCAGTCAGGATGTGACTATGTTACATAAGAGTTCTTTTCATAGAGTAATTTATGGTTAATTCAAGACATTGTATCATATCTGCTTGCTGGTTTCTCCTCCCCAGGCCTATTCCCATAATGTACAGAGCTAGCCATTAGCCAGGCCCAGTACAAATGGCCCAGTGTGCAGGACAATAAGCACATGGGGAAAGAACAGTCACTTTAAGCCACTGTTTCCTTGTGGGCAGTAAAGAACTCATAATTCAGGAAGCTTTAATAGCAAAATCTTCACTGAAGCTTTAGTATAGTGAATTTAAATTCTGGAACCATGAGCAATAATTTAGACAGGGTCCTCTTGCCCTTGCAGAACAAACAGGTCTCCCACAAGGCCCCTCTGCAGAAGTAGAAGGGCAATGACAGCCCCCACCCCTTGGGCTGCTTCCCCTCTGGTTTGCTGACATTACTTACACCTTTCCTTGGTATCCTGCCAGGGCTACCTGAGCGGGAGGATTTCGAGCCCTCCTTCAACTGGCAGCGTTCTCTCTCTCATTCCTTTCTGGCTCAGATAACTTGGCTCAACTCAAGCTACAAAACGGATCAACTTCACCCTGGTGCTACGCTTTTCTACCATGCAGCTTGTGAAGGTGCTTCCTCAGGCTGCCTCTGTGTCACTGACCACAAGGCCACTTTAAGGGGCTTTCCTGAACATGAAGACAGGTTTCTGTAGCATAAACCCACTTTCCCCTGCTCTCTCCACCCAACCTGGCACACATTGCATATTGGCTGGGGTGCAGCCCATTTGGGGATTTATCTGTCTATTTATTACTGGGTTTGTATTTTGTTTTGTTTTTAATTTGGCATTCCTTCATGATGTAATCAATGACCTCTTTGAAGCAGGCACTTTACATCACTCATTCTGCAACATGCAGAACAGGACCGTTTAGACATGCCTCTCTGCCCTTAAGACAGGTGGACAGGCCTGCTGAGGGGATGTCCCTGCCCAGCAGTCCTGTGTATTGGCCTCTTTACTGAGAGCTTTAGGGGGTGGCATTATTAGTGGGGATGCATTTCAAGTATTTTTCCAAGAACTGAAAAAGAAAAACTTCCCCTCTTGAACAAAGAGGTAGGTGATAGGCAGTATACCTCCACTGGTGAGACCCCGCCCCATTTATCAGTGAGGTTGTAAAAGAGAGTGGAGCTTCTAACTCAGCTCAGTGTTCAAGTGACTACACAACCCTGATTTGATAGATTACTCCCAGTATTCCTGTGGTTTATCCTGACAAAACTTGTAGAAACTGTTATGATAAAATGGCTTTACCTCCGCTAGTTATTCCATGTAAAAGGAGATTACATAAGGGATTACAAAAAGCCTCCACAATTTACATAGTTTTCTTCATAGTCATTTAATAAGCAGACTCAAGTTTTCCCTTAGCTGTTTTCAAACTCAGTTCAAGAGAAAGATTAAACCAGTTAGATTTCCATCTCTCAATAACAGTTATTTAATGAAAATGGGTAAGATGGGCCTTTTATGCTCCTACCAATGCTAAGATTGTTGCTCCTTCAAAGAGCTTTCAAACTTTGGCTCAAATGTTACCTTATTTTCAATATTTTCTAAATTAAAAAAAGGACAGTAGTAAATTAAAAACCTAGTAAGAAATTGCTAAACTTGACTTCTTCAGGTATATTCCTGGTTCTACATAATGTATGTAAAGAAAGCAAAACAAACAAAAAATGCAGCAGCCTTCAGGTCAACACAATCTGTACTAATAATAGCCTAGGTGGTCGTCACGCCCTCACGCATCACACCCTAACGTCGTCACAAGATGGCCATCACAAGATGGCCGTGTGCACAGTGGAGGCGGGGCCTGGTGGAGGAGGTGGGTTGCGGAAGGGGAGGGCAGTTGTGGGTGATGAGGCCAGCAGGGGAGGGCAGTTGGGGGCGATCAGGCCGGCAGAGGATGGCAGTTAGGGGCAATCAGGCTGGCAGGGAAGGGCAGTTGGGGGCCATCAGGCTGGCAGGGGAGCAGTTAGGGGCAATCAGGCAGGCAGGCAGGTGAGCGGTTAGGAGCCAGTAGTCCTGGATTATGAGAGGGATGTCCGACTGCCAGTTTAGGCCCAATCCCTGTGGGAACAGCCTGAACCGGCAGTCGGACATCCCCTGAGGGGTCCCAGATTGGAGAGAGTGCAGGCTGGGCTGAGGGACACCCCCCGCCCCCCATGCACAAATTTCATACACTGGGCCTCTAGTTACTATATAATTGAACATGTAACCTTTAGATTATTAAGAACTTAATTCTGATTATTAAAATAATGCTGGTCATTTAACTTATTTGTCATTTTTCATATTATTTGTAATATCATCCTATATAATAAAAGCCTAATATGCTAAGTGTCTGGTCATCTGGTGACTGGTCAACTGTTCAATCAATCAAAGTGTAATATGCTAATGATATGCTAAGACCACTCAACCACTTGCTATGATGTGCACTGATCATCAGGGACAGACAGTCATCTGGTCAACCAGTCGCTATGACATGTACTGACCACCGGGGGGAAGATGCTCCATCTGGTAGGTTAGCTTGCTGCTGGTGTCTGGCCCATCGGGACTGGGTGAGATGGGCCAGACACACCCAGGAGCCCTCCCATGGTCCCTCCCTGGCCTGATTGTGCACCAGTGGTGTCCCTCCAACTGGCCTGTGCCCTCTCATAATTCGGGACCCCTTGGTGGATGTCAGAGAGCCATTTTCAGCCCGATCCTATAGGCCACTCCCCTAGGGAGGGCACTGGACGCAGGGGTCCTGGCTGGTGAGCACTGCTGCGGCAGCGAGAGTCTCTCCTGATCAGGACTGATTGGGTGCAACCCCGTGGCAGGAGCAGTGGGGCTGGGATGAGTAGGAGTAGCAGGTAGAAGCTGCAGGCAGTGTTGGACTGCGGGTTTTGGCCCAATCCCCACAGGCCACCCAGAGGGACCCCACCCAAGCACGAATTTGTGCACCAGGCCTCTAGTGTCAAATATCTGTCTACATATTTTTTAACCACTTCCTTAGGATAATTTCCTAGAGGGGAGTTACTACATCAATGGGTCCTGATAAATACTGCCAAATTTCTCTTCAAAAAGATGGTTAGATTTTCTTTTTAAAACACATCTAGCCACAGACATATCAAGACTATCTCCAAATAGAGACAGTTGATTGATACCGTATTTTCTGGCATATAAGACAACTTTTTAACCCAGGAAAATCTTCTCAAAAGTCGGGGGTCATCTTATAGACCGGGTGTCATCTTATAGGGCGGGTGCTGAAACTTCCGAGCCGGACTGGAGAATCTGCGGTCACCACATAGGGTGGGGGGAGCTCAAAAACGGCCGCACTTCATTCATTTCAATGGAGCCGGATGGAGACCGCAAGTGTCTCCGGGTCGGCTCCTTTATGTGCCGCATACGGTCTCCGTCCGGCTCCACTGAAATGAATGGAGTGCGGCCGGGTGCTCGCCGCATACGGCGGAGATGTTTGAGCTCCCCCCCCACCGTAGGTGGCGACCATATGAAAGCAGCAAGGGCGGTGCTGTACAAATCCGGTAGAAGAAAATCCACTCACCAGGATTCGTGGAAAGAAGTGACTTAATGCGGTCCTGATGACAAGGTGAGGGGGCGCCTCACCGGGAAGGTGTAAGTGAAGGGCGGAGCAAGCTGCAGGAGTCCGGGACGCGCAGGGTATGGAAAAAAGAGATAGAGCTGTGCCCAGAAAAACACGCCTCTTTCACCCCTCTGGCCCACCCTTATATCCTATTACCGTACCTCCTTCTCTGCCTCTCAGATCTCGCTCCTGAGGACTGCAGTGAAGCGGCGTTGCTAACTCACCAGGGACTTGCCCAACACTTGCTCTCTCTATATTGTTTGTTATCTTCCTCTATCATCATCAGTTCCAGTTTGGTTGACAGCTTAGAAAACAAACAGCATGGCAGCTCCCATGGGTTTATTGTCTTATCCTTCCTTTCAGCTTTAGAGTGAATTAGGAAAAGTTTAATCCACTTGCACTGTTTTATGTTTACATGTTTGATGACAAACAGCCCTATGTTTATAAGTGACAGTTTTCCTGCTAAGTACCTGCATGTCATAAGCATTTGAATTAAAATTATCATATTGAAATCAAATCCGATTTTTTAAAATTTTTATTTGGTGTGCGTTGGAAGAGGGGTAGTCTTATACGGCGAGTATATCCCAAACTCTATATTTTAACTGGAAAAGTTGGGGGTCATCTTATACGCCCAGTCATCTTATACACCAGAAAATACGGTAGTTTTAACTTTTAGTTAGCTAGGTATAATTAGTGGGACTTTGATAAGACTAATCGGTTAACTATTTATCTACTGGTGATTACATATAAGGTTTGCCCAGCCTAACATGGTCTATATGTTATTATGTGATAATGGTCGAATTTTTCCATACACAGAAATGGGTAGCCAGATTCTGTCCCCAAAAGTGTGTGATCACAAACAAGATAACATTTTCAGCAAAATATAGAAAGGTTGACTTGATCATCCATTCAACAAACATTACTTGAACACCAGCCAGTTATGAGAAACTATGGTAGGCATCAGGGAATCAAAGAAACATGGCATCTTCCCTGTTTTTCTGGAGCCTATGAAGGGAGAAAGATATGTAAATAAAGAACAAAGTAGAACAAGAACTTTATTAGAAGTTTATAGGAGGGAACCATGACTGAAGAAGCTCCTGACTTTATAGAGAAAGAGTGGGGGGAAGGCTTCAAAGTCTGGTAATGTGTAAGGTAGTTTTGGAGAATAAAAAGAATGATAAAAAGTAGCAGAGGCAGAGAAGCATTGAACAGACTGTCAGATGACAGCAGGAAGGCTGGAGAGGGTTGCGGGGAGGGGAGGTAAGAGATCAACCAAAGGACTTGTATGCATGCATATAAGCATAACCAATGGACACAAGACACTGGGAGGGGGGTGCGGGCATGTGCTGGGGAGTAGGGGAGGCTGGGGGAAGGTCAATGGGGGGGGTAAAGAAACATATGTACTACTATTTGTAATACTTTAAACAATAAAAGAAAGTAGCAGAGAGTATTTAGTAGAACACAACGAATGAAAGGAATAGAGCATTAAGGTGTGAAAGCACATGGAGAATTAGGGTCAAATTGGGGGGGAGGTGAGGAAGGACGTGACTGGCAAACTGGTTAGTTCTTTCCATGAAAGGCTCTAGGAGTTCAAAGGAAAAAGAAAACATAGCTTTGAGATCAGAAAAGGGATAAGAGAAGCCTTGGAATGCTGGGCAGGATTTGTTAAGAAAGGGAAGAGCTCAGACTGGTGTGGCTCAGTTGGTTGGATCACTGTCCTGTATATTGAAAGGTTGCAGATTCAATCCCCAGTCAGGGCACATATGGAAGGCAACCAATTAATGTTCTCTCCCACATCGATGTTTCTCTCTTTCTCTTCCCATCTCTCTAAAATCAATCAGCATGTCCTTGCATGAGGACCAAAAAAACAAATAAATAAAAAGGGAAGAAAGGTATATTCTAGGAAGCAGTTAGTGATTTAAAGTTTTCAAAGCATTTTAACATATATTATTATGTCACTTGAGCTCCACAATGACCTTACATGTTAAGGTATACATTCTCATTCCTATTTTGCAGCACAGGAACTACAAGTCAGTGCGGTTAAGTGACTTGCCCTGGGTGACATGGTTGAGTGAGGTGGCTCAAAGGGCTGCCATGCTTCACAATTCAGTGAATGGTGAGCACTAGGATAGTTCTGTTTGGCAGATGTTGGTACTGGCAGCTCAGATTGGCAGGTCTGACTTCTGATTTCTGGTGTCCCTTGCACTATACTTAAAATGAAAATGGTTTAAAATAAAAACACACTAACAGGCCTTATCTTTTACTTTTAATAGTTTATATACTGTTGCTGTTACTAGAATATTTTGTAAAGGTATGTATATAGCTTATATGAACATAAGCATATATAAGCATATTTTTATTTAAATATGGTATGTATAAAATATTCAAAATTAGGTACATTAATATGCACTATTACCCATTTTCCTTATATTAGGAATGTTTAAAATTAAATATGTTTAACCATACTAAATCAAGGCAGTTTTGTACCAATTTTAACTTCTAAAATTTCAACCTGTTTATGGAAATGCCAAGAACGGTGATGAGAAAAATTAAAGGATAATTTCACATAGAGAAAAACTATTGGTGCAAGTACCTTCAAGAGTAGGCTACTGCCAACAACAACAATAAAATAATAAAGTGGTCGTTAATAGCACCTACCTAAAAAATAAAAGTACTATGATATAAGATTGTAGAATTCATTTTTAGTGACCTAGAGTTTGTTTTCTTTTTGGCTTTTTTAGTGTCCAAAGAAATGGGGGCAACTTCATAAATAACATATATAATAAGAGCTAACAGCACAAGACATCTTATAAATATCTCACTGATATTTGAAATGTCCCTAGGAAACAAAGAGATGGCTAGAATTATTCACTATATTTTTAAGCAGTGAAACAGATTTATTGAAAGGTCAGTTATTTTTCTCAGGGTCATACGTTAGGCAGCATTAGAGTAGGGGCTGAAATCCAAGGTTTCTGTTATCTTGGTTCTTATAATAAATTCAAAATAACTTCATGAGGTCTGACGTGGTTGCTCTCAGAAATTGGCAAACATTCTTTCACACATTAGAAAGACAGGTTTGGAGGCTATCCTGACCCATGTCAGCATATGTCAGCACATGTGACTTTAGCCCATGCAGAATTTACTGGCTGGCATATCTGATACCCTCACATACAGATACTAGTCTATACATCAAGAAGAGCATGTTCCAGAATTTCACAAAGCATATCCCACGCACATCCCTAAATGACTGCGTAAGTCACACAAAGCCCACGGAGAACTCTTTCTACTGCTATTTTCTCCTTCTCTTTCTTCACATCTAGACTATAGGAAACAGGGTAAGCTTCTGAAAAGACACTAATACAAAACGTACAACTTTCGGTTTCTGGTTCCCCCAAAGGAAAATACACAATGTGGCATTCATTATGAAACATGTGGAAAGGGCCTTGCAAATACCATATGGTTGTCAGTAGTAGCACAATCTCATTCAAGGGTGCCAAGAACAGTATGAGACCAGATTGTCAGGAAAAGCAAAAATCGATCAATATTTCTCTCCCACTTGCAGTTGTCCCCACCATCAGTCACTGTGCTCGCTCTATGTATATTAAATCAATCAGCAAGGAGTTCTGTAAAATGCATGAACCAGTTGTCTTCTAGACTTTAACAGAAGATAAATGAATCCAGACCTTGGACCATGGCCATTTTCCCACACATACTACAAAGTCCTGACATCCATATTGGGCCACAACTCTGAGAGCTTTCTGCTTTGGGGAATTTACAGCCATCACTTCCGCTTCTGGTTTGGATAGACAGTCTGCTAAGGCCAATGCAAAATAAGTCCCCTTTTGCCTGTGTAAACTGTAAGAGCATTGCCTTTTTATAATGAAAGGGCTCCTTGTTATTGGTCATATAAGCTTAGCTTCCTAAATCACTGCTTTAGATCACCATGGAATTAGACAAGTCCCAGCCTAATAAACACACAACATATGACATCAAATGCAAACCAATTAGATATAACATATAACACAGCACAAGTCCAACTTTGTTTTAAAACCAGTATGCTTGAAAATGTATTAAACATAAATAGCAGGATCATTTTACATGGTAACTAATGTTCTGAAAAAGGGTAAACAGCTTTTTGAGAAAGATGAACTAAAAAAAGTTCCAGAAGCAGCTTTCTTTAAAAACTATGTCAACACAATAACTTTATTTGGAGGCATGTAGAAGTCTAGGTCATATTCATAGCTATTTACCTAACTGATCCCATGGAATAAACATCCAGTGGATAGCATTTACTGCCAGTCTCTTAAATCTGAGAGATGGGCACTTTTTACTAAATAGCCTTTGAGGAAAGATACACATTTTGCTAATAGTTAAAAAAAAAAAAGGAAGAAAGTCCTATCCCAATATCTATATATTTAGAGTTTAACTGAAATGAAAAACAATTCTCAAGTTAAATAAAAGCAAAGTAAATCTTACTGTATCTGTCAAATATTTTTAAAGTTGAATAATCAAAATGAGAGGCACAGCTTTAAATTTTGAATCCAGTTCTTGTTAAAAGAATGTCCTTGTAAATAACAAATATACCACAAAGAAACTTTATATATCAATAACAAAACTCACACTGCAAATAGAAAGTAACTGCTGTCTTACCCACCACCAGGACCTCTTTTTCTATGGAATATAACTTACTTTCTTTTAAAAAATGTCCTTAGGCTGTGCTGTACCTTTGAACAAAAACATCCTCTTCTTCATTTCATTTTCTGCTTTCTTGAAAATTGCTCCTCCGAAACTGACAGATGCAGTATCTATCACTGAGTGCTTCCTCTTCGTTATCTTTGCCAGCTAATATTTCCTCTGTGCTCAGCTGTTGTCTGTGGGACTGTTCCACTCATTCTAGCCTGATCATTGATGTGCCTGGTTTGAGGTTGGTTTTGGCCCCACCTCCAGCCCTAAGAGAGAAAACGAAAACTCACAGCAGGCTTTGCTATAAATCCTCTATTTCAAATCTGGCTCTGCAGCTATGGTACATACCAGAAGCAAAAGCTGCCAGTCTGTCACAAACCAGGAGGGACGATCCTTTCCTAGGCCTCTCACACCAGTGCCACGCATATACGTTCTATACCAAAGCCCGTTTTAAATTAAAACTTCATAGAATGGGAGAAGGGACTGACATTAGGCTTGAGTTTTCTGTGCCTAACACGACTCTAAAGATGTCCATGACGGGAGCGTGCGCGCACATGCACACACACATGCACACACACACACACACACACACACACACACAACTGAATAGTTTTTAACATGTTAAAATTGTGAAAACTGATTTCAAGGAGAAAATAGAAAGGTGTGCTAGTAATTTCCTATCCTAATACACAAGTCATTATTCATATTCAGATGACATACCACCTCCTAAATAATAGGATTTGCTTGTAGTTAAGCCACTGATAAACTCGAATTGAGATGACACACAAATGCACTTCAGATTGTAAGAAAGAACTTGCTCTGCCATGCAGAGCCAAATGGTAAATGTGTGGTGTGGGACCACTCTGCTCGGTAAATCAGTGGGACAGAGGATGTAGTTTTGAACTTCCATATTCTGCACAGTCAACAGTAATCAAACCTTATCAGGTAGAAGGACTTCACATTTAGAGCAAATAGCTGATGTGAGTGTTATTAAAATAAGACAAAAGGCTTGAAGACTGTACTAGGATCCAGAGCCAGAACATCTAGATTTAAGTTTTGTTTCTTGGACAGTGTCTTTGAACCTGATGGGCACAGAATAAGCTCTGGAGACCTCAAAGGTGATTGTGAGATTAGATTAAGATGATTAAGTACTATGTTTTTATTAGTCAATGTTTGAATTGCTCTTTTCAACAAGAAAGAGAATATCCTCCTATTTAATAAAGAGGGAATATGCTTATTGACTGCCCCACCCTCAAAGATGGCGGTGCCCACAGCCACAAGATGGCGGCGCCCAGTCCTCTCAGCCCCACAGGGGTGGCAGGCATATGGCAAGGCCAGGCGCACCACCAGGCAGGCCCGGCCGCTCTGTGTGCCTACATCCATAGTCCCCCAGTCCTCTCAGCCCCCCAGATACCCAGAGCTGTCCCGAGGCACAGGCAAGCCTCCGATAGCAGCTGCCCAAGCCTCAGGTAACCAGGGCCGACCAAGGCTTGCACTGCCGGCAGTGGCAGCAGCAGAGGTGTAATGGGGCATTGCCTTCCCCTGATAACCAGGTTGCCTCCCGCCCCTGAGGGCTGCCGGACTGTGAGAGGGGGCAGGCTGGGCTAAGGGACCCCCCCACTCCAGTGCATGAATTTTCATGCACCAGGCCTCTAGTCCTATCTAATAAAAGAGTAATATGCAAATTGACTGTACCTTGGCTACACCCACAAGCCACGCCCACCAGCCAATCAGGAGTGAGTATGCAAATTAACCCAACCAAGATGGCTGCAGCCACAGAGCGAGCAGGAGGCTTGGGTTTCCCCGGCAATAGAGGAAGCCAAGCTTTCCGCACACCCTGGCTGGCCCAGGCCTCCACTCAAGGCTACAAAGTTTCAATTATAGAAGGTAAATAAATTCCAACAAAAATGGCGGCAGCCATGGAGCTGGAGAGAGCAGGAGGCTTGAGTTGCTCCTGGTGATGGAGGAAGCCAAGCTTCTGCAGCCCTGGTCTGCCTTGGCCTCCACTTGAGGCTACAAAGTTTCAATTATAGAAGATAAATAAATCCGAACAAAAATGGCTGTGGCCATGGAGCAAGCAGGAGGCTTGGCTCCACTCAAGGCTACAAAGTTTCAATTATAGAAGATAAGTAAATCCCAGATACCAGGGCCTCCGCTTGGGTCGCCGGGGGGTGTGGCGAGCCTGCAAACCATCACAGGCCCCTCATCCAGGCCGCCTCACACCCCAAGGGAACCCCCACCCTGATCTGGGACACCCTTCAGTGCAAACCAGCTGGCCCCCACCTGTGCACCAGGCCTCTATCCTCTCTAATCCTATCTAATAAAAGAGTGATATGCAAATTGACCATCACTCCAACACACAAGATGGCTGCTCCCATGTGGTCAAAGATGGCTGCCCCCATGTGGACACAAGATGGCTGCCACAAGATGGCCAGCAGGTGAGGGAAGTTAAGAGGGACCAGGTCTGCAAGGGAGGGCAGTTGTGGGCCTTCAGGCCAGCAGGGGAGGGCAGTTGGGAGGGACCAGGCATGCAAGGGAGGGCAGTTGGGAGCGATCAAGCCTGTAGGGGAGGGCAGCTAGGGGTGACCAGGCCGGCAGAGGAAGGAAGTTGGGGGCAACCAGGCCTGCAGGGAAGGGCAGTTAGGGGCAAACAGGCTGGCAGGAGAGCAGTTAGGCATCAATCAGGGGAGTGGTTAGGGGGTGATCAGGCTGGCAGGGGAGTGGTTAGGGGGTGATCAGGCTGGCAGGCAGAAGTGGTTAGGGACAATCAGGAAGGCAGGCAGGTGAGCAGTTGGGAGCCAGCAGCCCTGGATTGTGAGAGGGATGTCCGACTGCCCGTTTAGGCCCAATCCCAGTGGGATTGGGCCTAAACGGGCAGTCGGACATCCCTCGAGGGGTCCCAGATTGGAGAGGGTGCAGGCTGGGCTAAGGGACACACACCCCCATGTACAAATTTCGTGCACCGGGCCTCTAATATAATAATAAAAAGGTAATATGCTAATTAGCCAGGACAGCTGAATGACCTTCTGGATGACATTCCAGATGACCTTGCGGACGAAGCCGGGGCTGTGAGGGCCGAGGTAAATTTCGTGCATCAGGCCTCTAGTATTAAATAAGTATAACTATTTAATCTGGCAAAGGATGGCACCAAACTAAATGCCACAGTCTGTGATAAGGAGAATTAAAGACGAAAGGATTCCAGGAATAATGTGCAAGGTGTAAAGTGGGTGCTGAGGATAACAGTAACTAATATTTTGATTGTGTGAACATTCAGTGAGGGAATATGCAGTAAACACAAGTCAGAAAGGCTGGGAGAAGTAAAAGTTTGAAACTTCAGTTCACCTTCCACATTCTTGCAATAGGATCCTGGAACTGTCATTGGCCATTAGTCTGTGAGCCGAGTAAGGGCAGTGACACTGTGGGAAATTGTTGAGTAGGTGAATGAATGAGACGTTGAACTAGGAGAGAATTATTCACTTTGAAGGCAGGAGTGTGAGATTACTGTGAGAAGCCTGAGCTTCAAACTGGAAAATCAGAGACAAGTTGGAGACGACCTCTGTGTTCTTCGTGGCTCCTCACATGTGAATTTGAGGTTTTTAGGGAGAGGTTTCTGGGTCACTGAAAAGAGGATATTTTGTTTAGGAACCCTGATGTGATCCAGCCTCTACACTTACCCCCCAACTCCTCCCCTTCCTCCTTTCTCCCCTGAGAATGTCATCCAGCTGACAATGAGTGTGAGTTAACCAACAGGATGTTTGTAAAAACCCTTTAATGAAAGTACATGGATTGTTAGATTCTTCCTAAATGGGGATGCAAGGCCTCACTTGCTGTGTCTGCCAAGAAGTAAGTTTTCCAGACCCAGCGGGACCCTCCTCCATGAAGGCCATGTGGAGGGCAGCTGGGGGCCCGGGCTGAGGAAAGGTGGATGACATGGCTTCCTGCTCCCATCCCGCATGCGACCCCATGACCAGTGCACGTCTGTGTTCTTGACTAAATGCACTGGAAAGTTACCTACTCTTCATAATGGCTTCAGGTGTATGATCTCTCCCCTCAGCATGAAGCAGTGTACCCATTTAGGGTAAGAGAATTTAGCAACTGTGAGGATCTAACCTAAGAAATACGTTTTACTCCTATAACGTTCACGGCATTCTACTAGACACCTCGGAAGCTGCATGCGTCCCGCCCTCCAGCAGCCAGTTCACAATGGCACAGTGGTTATAATCTAAAACACAAGATGTGACTAGCAGGGGATAGAAGAGTGCAGCGGGGGTTTGAGGGAAAGATTATATCAAGTTTGGGGAGTGGGAGTAGACAAGAAAACATGACTAGGGGCTAGCATTAAGGTTTGGAAAGGATTTGCATAGGCAGGATGAGAGGGAGGGCACTCGAAAGAGGACATTCCTAGAGTGAAGAATGAGGTCTGCCCTGGCCAGTGTTCAGTGGTTAGAGCATCAGCCTGTGAACCAAAGAGTCATGAGTTAGATTCCCAGTCAAGGGCACGTAGCTGGGTTCCAGGTTTGATCCCAACCCTGGGTTAGGCGCATGAGGAGGCAGCCAATCCACGTGTCTCTCTCACATATCTCTCACATCTCTCTCACATATCTCTCTCATCTCTCTCTCTCTCTCTCTCTCTCTCTCTCTCTCTCTCTCTCCCTGTCTCTGTCCTTCCTTACTTTCCTCCCTCCCACTCTCACTAAAAATCAATGGAATAAAAAAAATATTCTTGGGTGTGGATTAACAACAACAATAATAAAAAAAGAATGATCTCTATGACATAGGAGCAAGGCAGGCTTGGGAAATAGTAAACCATCTGGTTCTGCTGAAGCAGAGGGAACATGTGGGGACCACAGGGCATGAGACTCAAAAGACAGTGGTGGGGGGACCATACTGTGGTATGGCCTCGATGCTGGGAGGGGGTGTGGACAGTTAACAGTAAGTTCAACCAGCACTCGTGAACCCTTGGGGCAGTTTGAGCACAGGTGTAACATAATCTGAGCAGTGAGATCTAGAAACCATGTTTAGGATTAATTATAAAGGAGATGGTAGGCAGATTGATCCACTTAGAAGGCTACTGCAATAATTTAAGCAAGAGGTTATGAAGGGTCAAACTTGGAGAAGAGAATTTAAAAAAGGAAGGGTGCTAGTGATGGGGAAAAAAAGAGACATTTTTGGGGGTTAGCAATCTGAATCTAGTCACTGCCCCTTTAATTGGCTGGTCCTGCAAGACCTGTTTACTCCCATTTTAGAGAGGCCACAAACCATCCCCAGATGAAGTTATCAGTGCTGGCGCCAGGGCAGGCCTTTGGTTGAGGTCTCAAAGCCCCAGCACATGGGGCTCTTTAAGAACTTGCAAAGGGGACCAGAAAACCCCATATTTGGGAGACAAAGAACTGGGAAAGATATGAAAAGGGACACCTTCCTCCATGTTGTTGCTCAGAATTTGAAAGACTTTTTTTTTTTTCTCTGAGCCCGCTGGCATAATAATAAAGTGCAACTCAATTTCTCTAAGCATTGCTTGGTTTTTCTCTGATCTTCTGTAACACTAGAGGCAGCTGCACATATATGAGAGTCAAGGGAAATGAGCCAAAGAAAATCCTACCTTGTGGGATTTTCCTGAAGATATTTGCTGACAGATACACAAAAATATACATTTCATCACAGCATTATTTGTAATAACAAAAGATTGATAACTATATAAATGCCACCAATAGGGAACCTATAAATAAATTATGGTATGGTCAAACAATAAAATACGAAGCAGCCATTTCCAATATATAGAAAGCTACAAGAAAGCTGTTGTACAATATTGGTGACAGGCACCAGATTGTCAGTGATTAAGGACTAGGTATAGGCAGGGAGTAAATTTATGACAAAAAAAGGAAAATATTGAGGAGTGGAAGGAGAACTTGGTAGGGACCTTGGGATTTGGAGTCTACTCTCAGATTGGCACTTGTCTTCTCTAGAACCAGGACATCCTACAGTTGTTCAGTGTACAACCCACCCAAATGTATGTGACAGGTTTGCCCACAATCACCAACTTGAAGGTGCCAGAAACCTGCCTAACTCAGCCTGTACATTTTTTATGGTCAAAAGCTCAACACCCATGTGCCTGGGCAAATCTGTGCTCAAAAAATAATACCACCCATGTTTGGGACAAAAATGCTTTTAAGGATTATACTAGATGGCAAAGCAAATGGCATGGCATCTGAAGCTTCCCATTTTTTATCAAACTCTGGGCATTAGAAGTCAGTTAAGCATCACAAGCAACATCCATGCTCAGGTACATATGCAGTGCAAGTTCATAAACCAAGAGCAGCAATGATAATTAGGACTGCTCTGCTTTCCTCAGTATTATATTCCTTGAGCATTAGACTGATATTTCAATCATCTGTCCCTTCCTTTTAAATTAAAGAACATCTCTCTAATGACCGCATGCAAGAAGTAGAGGCCAGCCTCACAGAATGGGTGTGAAACTTTAACAGCCAACCCTGGGAGTCTGCAACAGCCACGTGTCCTTTGAAAGAGTACCATAGGAAGGATCCTAGACACAATGAACATGGCTCCTTGGTCATTTTGTTTTATTGTTTGCAAAGAGCAAGGCCTGACTATTAACTGTTTCTCATCAGCTCTGTAGAGGAAACATCGAGGAAACAGGGACTCCACAGAGGAACACTGCACATCAAGGAAAGAGCCATTCAAAGAACAACATGCAGACTATTTGATTTGTGCACAGAATCTGTTCAAGAGCAAGTTATGAGCAGTATTACATAGCTGATGAGGGCAGTATGGCTTCATGGATAAGAGTATGTTCTCTCTTTTCTGTAGTGAAAAAATTGTACTTCACATTCAAAATGTCTGGGTTCTAATCTTGACTCTGCTTATATAAGCTACATGAGCTTGGACAAGTTACTTGAGCTCCTTCTTGGGGTTGTTTTGAAAATTAAATGGGTTAACATATATATAAAATGCTGGGAACATTCAATACATTACTTATCGTTCCATAGTTAGAGTTTTAAAATATCGGTGATTATGACTACACTTAAATGATTGACCTGATTAATCACAATTTGATTATCTGCATGAATACCTGTTTGCAGTACTCATTTGTAATTTAGTTTAAAACACTTCAACATATATGATATAATGTTATGTGTATATGGTACTTAGGTTAAGCTTTAACCCAGGTGCTGCTAGCATCTAATCAACCATTCATCATCTGAGACAGTCTAGCTGGGATTCTAAAGCGGGAGCTGAGAGACCTGTCCCTCCTATTCCCTCCAGTAGTTTTATATCCTGGGAAGTATGGTAGAATAGATGGACAAATGAATGACTATGCAAACTCACAAATGAAAAAATTAGTTGGAATGAATGCAATTCATTTACTTTCTGTAGGTGACAGACTGTCACTCTAGCATGCACACAGGTATTTGGAGTATGCCTGCTTTTTTTCTACCCCATTTTAAGCAGAAAATAAATACCACCTTCTACTGTTGAGTTACTCTTACTTAAGGCAATGAAAATGTCACATGTTCCGATTTGGGTCTTGAGTTGCTTGGGTGCACATGCACCCAGAGCATAAGCAAGCAGAGACAGGTACTACTCTGCAGGGGCCCTGCAGACAGGTACAGGCAGGGCGGATGCTCACAGTGAGGGCTCTGTGACTTCCCAGTCTCCAGTGTCAGGGAGCCATTTTCAAGTTGCAACTTGTGGTTCTCTGATTCTCAGGATACTATGTATGCCTCCCACATGATTTCAGCAGCGACCCTTCCAGGTAACGTTGAAAACAAAACAAACCCACATTCTCATTTTGCTCTAAAAGCAAACTCTCCACAAGTTCCTTTTCTAGTATTTAACATTCCTAAAGAGGTATATCAATCTATCATATAAATTCTACTGTATTTAGTACCCTTTCTTTTTCTGGGGAAAATATTACCTTTCACTATAAAATTATAAATTTTCACTTTGCTTTAGTGAGTGTTGTTTAAAATGGCAAGTTTGGTGAAGCCACTTGTGTTTTTAGATAGAGGCAACCTACCCCCACCTCTGATATATTCATATTATGAAGCAAATCAAGATAATTGGCTTGGCTACTTGGATTATTGACCCTGATGTTTTTTTAACTTTCTTTAAAAGATTACATAAGAAAAGTCTGACACACATCTGCAGCATGAGGGCTCTGAAAATGAACCAGAAGATTAATGATAGCTTTTCATGGAATTCATATGATAAGATCTGAATTCCACATCAGGTGCAGTTTGCAAATGTCAGCACAGCCTTATATATGTGGATGTTCCTCTGTACGTATAGGATTTCTATTTCAATATTTGCAAAATTCCAAAATTTGTTAACTTCTGGATTAAACTGTCATAAAAAACAGAGAGAGAAATTGGGATGAAAAAAGGCTTGTCAGCAAGTCAACTGTGCATTGAGAAGCCATATTGAAAACGGAGAAAACAAAATCATGCGGTATAAGAATAACTGTGTTTACAACCTCTTTCTTACAAATCTGATGCTTTGGGGGGTGGGCTTATGGTTCCTGTCGCCAAGGAAAGGACCCTATCTGGCTTTTTCAGTAGAGAAGGTATGTGAAGTCCTGGCATTCAGCAGCTCCAGACCAGAAAAAGTCAACAGTGAGGCGGAAAGTATAAACTACCTGCTGATGTGATGCCAATTTCATGCATTGTGCTCACAACCATTCTACAAGAACGAATTTGCCTCTTGGAAACTGGCCTGACTGTTCTTCAGGTTGCCTATCCTAATTCTATGCGTGCATTTTCCTTTTACCACTACTGTCTACTAATCATTGACCTGAAAACGTAAGATCTATACTAGTGTATATTTTCAATGGTGTCATCTTTACTTCTGGGCAGAAAAATGCTGCTTTAATTATGATGCTAACGGCCATCAACAATGAAGCTGCAGTTTGGAAGAAAGCCCTCTTCACAGAAAAAATGTCACAAGGCAGGCCAGGATGGTCACTTTCTAAAACGGATTTCTTCCATGGTTTTGAAGATTATGCCACCTATCATTGCCTAATTCAATTTTTTTGTAGCCTACAGTTTTGACTTTTATTCAGGGTTACTATAAAAAATTGGATTATGTAATAAAATTTTAAAAATCTGGTATCTCCTCTAAGTTCACTTTAAAATTTCAGGGCAAGCCAGACTTATAGTAGATTTTGAAACTATAATGAAACCATCTAATCTAATAATAGACAAATATGCAAATTGACCGCACCTTCGCTACACCTAAGCCACGTCCACCAGCCAAGCCACGCCCACCAACCAATCAGGACGAGTATGCAAATTACCCCAACAAAGATGGCGGCTAATTTGCATATCAAGACAGTGTCGAAAGAAGCCAAGAGCTGCAAAAGGGAGTAAAGCTTCGAAGAAGCAAGCAAGCCAGGGGGTCGGGGGGAGGAGAAGGGAGGAGTGAAGTCAGGGCTGTGGGCGAAGGGAAACGAAGGCGGGCTGGAGGAGAAGGCGGGGCGGGTGGCAAGGGTGGAGCGGAGGCAGGGTAGAGTGCAGCAGGAAATCCTATTGCAGGATTTTTCCTGCAATGGGAAAGCTAGTCTACTTATAACCTCACACACCAAAAGTACATTCTTCATAACACGAGCCCTGCATGACTTGAGTGAAACCAACTGTAAAACCAGACTTGGGGGCAGACTTACCTAAATCGTTCAGGAATCAATCCTGGGCTCCTGGACTTGCTTCTCATTTTGTTGTGAAACATGGGTGGCCATGAGCTTTCTGGCACTATAAGGCATTTGCTAATGTATTTGAGTTTTAAAATTGTTAATCATACTTAACACAGGCAAATGGCAAAAGATTAGCTACTCTACTATAATGCTCCTAGTAATCCAAACACAGGACCGTCAACACAGAGTGATAACTGCCTTAGCCAGCTCCAGCCTTCAGTGACTTCAGAACGTATTACAAACCTTAGGCTTTTAGTAAATTCCAGATTTTCTTTGCCATCACTTTACACACACACACACACACACACACACACACACACACACACACACACACTTTCTTCTCCTGCTATGGCAGTTAAGACCAAACATCTCCCATGCTGTACATTGTATATATTTTTTAAACAAGTAGGATAAGCTTTAAATCACCACACATATTTGAATTTCAAGGGGGCCTTTACTGTCAAGAGATTTAGGTGCTACTGAACTCATACAAAAAATGTATATAGCAATCAGGAAAGAGGCTAAACTTTGTTTAAATCCTTTTTAGTTTTCCGGGGAAACTAAACTTTGTTTAAATCCTTTGGAATCATTAGATTCTAACTGTAGTTTTTCCCCAAGACACACAATCCACTTCTCCCTGGAAAGAACATATTTACAGAACAAGAAAATGCTTCACCCAGCTCAGAAGTGAGTGCATTAGAGAATCCAGGAACGGAAGGTGTATTTTCAAAAAAAAAAGTTGGTGGGGGGCACCTAGAGCTGAGCTTACTAGTCTCTAATGGAATCTTGCTTTCACTTAAAGGACTCTTCCTTAAAAAGACCATGTTCTTCCTCAGCATACATATTTCTGCTTTCTTGTAGTCATGCTTCATTCTTGAAGCATGGTCTTTGTTCTTCCTAGCCCACCTTAAGCCCACAAAGGTTAACATTAGCTGTATTTTTACAAAATCAAACAAAACCAATAAAGGTTCATCTTCTGTTTCAACTCTCAGACAACTCTCCACACAGTGTCCTCTAGGTAACTTCTAAGCCAGCGGTCGCCAACCTTTCGGACCTCACGGACCACCATTCACTTAGTAAGATACCATGATTTTTCTTTATAACAAATCTGATGGCAGCCTGTTCTGTTGACCATGGCATAGTCAGAGTATGGAGCCATGATGCTTGGAAACAATAATGCTCATCAGATTTAAAGTCAGTTTCACAACTTAGAGATGTGGATGCTTCCTGGGTGAGATATAATTGAAGAGCTAAGGGAATAGAAGACTACAAGAAATAGAGAAATCTCACTTTCTAGGTGTCTTCAAAGGAAGATAGAGTATTATTTCCCTAAAGTATTTGAATGTAAGGCATCCAAAAATCACAGATAGACCATATAGTTTCTTGGGATGAAGAATATGGTTGGTAATATTTGACCATATGCCATCCATCATAGCCCACAGAATGAGAATGAAAAGACAGCTCCCATCTCCCAAGTTCACTGTTTTAGTGGCATGTGCTAAACATACCACTTGGGGAAGGGAGAGCAAACTAGAGAAATCCCCATCCTCATCACTTCTGAGCCTCCTACCTCCATTGCTTGGCCTCTTTAAAATTGTTCATCCTGTTCCTATCAAATGTGCCACTTGTTAGGCTGAGCAATGAGGAGATAAAGGACCATTTATCTTCAGGACAAAAATTCAATATGACTACTGAGATGGCACAATGACATTTGTGAGGGGCAGCAGGCCACAGAGCCATCCAAGACCAGGAGAAACCTGTCCCTTGGGACTTCTCCACTCACTGCTGTGCTGGGTAACTGGCTATCATCAATGGCTCTTCCAGAACAGGAAGATTAAAGGGAGAGCAAGGGAAGAGGGCAGTGTTGCCCTTGCTGGGAAGAATGCCACAGAACCGTAAATAAGGAACACCTTCCATAAATATGTCTTCAAAATTAAATTTAACTTTGATTTTTTTAAAATGCAGCTTTATTGGAAAATTACTAGCCCAGGAAATATGCTGGGGACAAGGATAAATAAGGCATGACTCTTTCCATCAGGAAGTTCTCAGCCTAGTGAGTCAGGTAAATCAAGGAAGTGATTCTTTCCAAGAGAAAGACAAAAGATGAAAACATTTACTGAGCAGACTACGTTAAACACACACACACACACACACACACATACACACACACACACACACAATCGCATTTTATCCCCATTTTAAAGATGAGGATGCTGAAGCTCAGATTTAAATGGCATCGAAAGCTATACAGAAGTCGCCATGTCTATATTCAAATCTGTGTCTCACTCCAACACCTCTAATTCTGAGGCCTATGCCAATTCCTACACTATGATGTCCGTTTTCCATCACTTGTCTGACTCAGCAACATGTTTATTCTCTCTGCTAAGTAAAAGATTTTAAGAAATACTGGAAATACCTTAATGTAGCTGGGGTACTATATAACTTCAAGATGGCATTATTGCAACATATCGCACCTTTAATTTCGTTGTCTGTGCGGAGCACACAGCAAGCTCTATATTCTTGAAACTTGACTTTGAGATTTTGATATTAAATGTTAAATAGTTATGAGGTCACATCATTCCATGCTTGGTTATGCTGAACAATATGGCATTGAAAAAACTCAGAATACCTGTAAGATAATTTATTTAAAATGAAAACCTAAAGGTAAACCTGGAACTTAGGTGACCCAATAATAAGGGAATAGGAAAAATACAGAGGGTGTTCCTTCTCTGATTTTTAAAATATAACAGGTATGTGTTTACCATGCCTATTGTATACAGAGTGCTATGTAGACGCTAGGGGCTGAATATGAAAATAGGAATAAGAAACCTCAAAATCACTTTCCAGGATGGGTACATGATCACCATGAGGTACATCACAGTTCCAGGCTGAGACTGCAGAGTAGGGAAGAAGGGAATGATCCAGTATGAAAATAAGACAGCTGCAAGGTTACATATTGAAACACTGATGAGCAGGAGACACTTTTAAATCATATTCCTGTAGTACCTTACCAAAAAGTTACAATCAGACCTGTTCCTGCTTTAATTCTTTCCTCCAGAGTAAGTTTCACTGTCTACCACAATTTTGCTCATTTATTTGGTTTAACATCCATCTGTTCCCTGAAGAAAAGCTCCATGAGGCAGAGATATTTTATTCTGTTTTGTATACTGATTTATCTTCAATGGCTAGAACTGTGCCTAGTGCATAATAGGCAATAAAATGTAAACCAAATGAATGAACAAATCCTGTAACTGATAGACACACATGAAGAATATATGATGGAACACACTTAGTGGTTAACAAACTTTTAAAAACAAAAAGGGAATGAGTTTTCTTAGGGTCATGAAATCTACCCATCTGAAATTCAGGGACAAAATCTGTAATTATTCTTTTAGGCTCCAAACCATGAGTACTAGTTGGTTCTAGATTACTATTAACTGGTTGTAGAGCATGAGTATTGGCTATAAACGTTAAGATCCCTTTAAAAAATTAATGGATTAAAAAAAATATCTTTCAAGCCCTAACTGGTTTGGCTCAGTGGATAGAGCATCAGCCTGCGGACTGAAGGGGCCCAGTTTTGATTCCAGTCAATGGCATGAACCTTGGTTGCAGGTACATTCCCAGTAGGGGGTGTGCAGGAGGCAGCTGATCGATGTTTCTCTCTCATTGATGTTTCTAACTCTCTATCCCTCTCCCTTCCTCTCTAAAAAAAATCAATAAAATATATATTTTTAAAAATATCTTTCAAAAACAGATGGCTATCCAGGTTCTGGTTCCAATAAATTATACTGTCATTAATCTTCTCTAAGATTAACAACACAGATAAAATAATAGGATTTTTATATTAAAAATGTTTGCCATCAATAAAGGGAACACAGAATAAGTTATTACAGAGACTGCAAGAACAAACAAAAATTTCCCATGAATATCAATGGAGTTAGATGGATTCACAAGTCTTCACATTCATTAAAATAGTTAACTTCCTCCCCACTCCCTCCATATCCAACCCATCCATTAGGCTCTGAACGAGTATTTTAGCACATCTGCTATTGAAATAAAAATACTCATCATCAACCTTTTAAAAATTGTGGTAAAATGCGTGTTAGATAAAATTTATAATATTAATCATTTTAAGTGTACAATTCGGTGGTTTTAAGTACTTTCACAATGTTGTAATGCAAAAGTTCATTACCATAGGTGCCTCATATAAGTGGAATCAAACAGTATTTGTCCTTCTGTGACTGATTTATTTCACTTAGCATATTGTTTCCAAACTTCATCCACTGAAGGCTGAATGATAACATTATCAACTTTTGTGATTGATTAGGACTGGAAACTGATCTTGGAGCAAAGATTCATCAATTTGTCTTTGGTATATGTCCTTAATGTTCTTCAGCACACCAATCCCCACCCACTGGGTCAAGTCCAGGCTGGTCCCTCTAAATTGAGCCCTTGTCCTGTTCCTGTGCTTGGCCAATCCAACTCCTCCCTGGAGTTCCAGCTCACTCTTACCTAGCTACTCCCCACACCCACAGGACTGGCTACATAAATTATAGTTCCAGGGTAAAATGAAAATGCAGGCCCCCTGCTTAAATATTACTAATAATTTCAGTCTTATTATTATGAACAATAGCAGCATTGTTCATAGAAGCCAAAAGGTGGAAGCAACCCAAGTGTCCACTGATGGCTAAATGGATAAATTCAATGTGCTATATATGTATTCATACATGGAATAGTATTCAGCTTTAGAAAGGAAAGAAATTCTGACACAACTACAATATATGTTTGGAGACCTTGTGCTGAGTGAAATAAACCAGTCACAAAAAGAACAAATACTCTGTGATTCCACTCATAGAGGAACCTAGAGTAGTCAAATTCATACAGATAGAAAGTATAATGGTGGTTGCCAGGCACTCCAGGGAAGAAAGGAGGAGGAGTTATTTAATGTACTAGTATACAGAATTTCAGTTTTGCAAGAAGAAAAGAGTTCTGGAGATGGATGATGGTGATGGTTGAACAACAAAGTGAATATACTTAACATTAATGAACTGTACACTTATAAATAGTTAAGATGGCCAATGCTGTGTATATTTGATCACAACAAAATATTATTAATAATCTCAGGACAGCAAAAGCAGAACATTAAACCAAGTGCCAGGCCCTTCTAAGCTCAGGGCCCTGTCACAAAACTGCAGGGCTGCGTGCCCATGAAGCTGGCCTTGCTTCTATGTCCTCATGTACTTTATCTCATCACACCTCTGCAGTACTTAACACTACTTACCTACATGTGGGCATGCCCTCCCACTAACCTGTGAACTTCTGGAGCTCAAACTTTTATTCATTTGTTTTCTTGCATCATCTCACATGTGTTTGATGCCTAAAGGTATTCAATGTGTTCTTTTTATTTAATTCCTGCTATGAAGTATATTAATGACAAATTATGTTTGATTTTTTCTCCTCCCCCGAGGATATGTTCTTTGATTTCTAGAGAGATAAGAAGGAAGAGATAGATAGACACACACACAGAGAGTGAGACAGAGGAGAGAGAGAGAGAGAGAGAGAGAGAGAGAGAGAGAGAGAGAGAGAGAGAGAGAGATGAATCGGCTGCCTCTCATACATACCCTGACTAGAATTGAACCTGCAACCTAGGTATGTATCCTGACTGGGAATCGAACCTGCAATCTTTTGACGTACAGGATGGTGCTCCAACCAATTGAGACACTTGGTTAGGGCAAATTATGTTTGATTTAAAACAACTTACATGCATTCATAAATTACAGAACACTTCCACAAGTTCCTCCTGCTGTCTTTCTCCACAGCACATTTAATGTTCATTTCTATTGGGTTTTTATTTTATTTTTATTTTCACAGTTCTCTATGATAAGAATAAAGAAGGAAGAAGCTACCTATATGTGCTGTCCATATAACATATAAATGACAAAGGCCTAAAAATTTTCAGCCATTTGAAATTTTTAGCAACCAGCAAAATGTTCAAAATTCCTCTTTGGTAATGAATAATGCCACAGAATGAATGCATCGGTAATATGAAGAAGCACTGCCTGAGTCAACTTTCTCCAAGACTGAATTAACTGTGTTGATCTCTGGTCTGAGAAGGAGGGGGGAGGGATCTAATTTCTACTTTGGGATTACTACAGAATTTCATTTCTGAAAATAGACCACAGATTAATTTAGTTAAGTCTGATACTAAATAAAAAATATTTGATAGAAGTTATCCAGCTTGTCCTAAATTGCCCAGCATTTATCTGCAATTCTGAGAATCTAAGGAAAGATGTTAAAAGAGTTATGTGAGGATAATAGTTCAGACAATGCACTGTGAGGTTAATACATAGTTTTAACCTTGGTTCCTCAAGGATAGTGATTTTACATTGCTGTCATAAAACAAAACTGAAAACAACCTGGATACATTTTATTTATTTATTTTTTGGATACATTTTAAAAGTTCATACATAATACATTTCTGTTTGTACAGGACAACTATACTTGAAACAAAATCAGTGCTATATGCAGCAGCTAAAATTGTGGGTTCTGTAGTCACACTGCCTATATTCATATCCTACCTCTATCACTCCTGACAGTGTGCCCTAAGCAAGCTACTTAGCATTTCTGTGCCTCAGTTTACACATCTGTAAAATGAAGATAATAATAATACCTATATCATATGATTGTTGTAGGAGTGAGTTCACACATCCAAGCACTTAGAACAGGGCCTAATACATATAAAATGGTCATTAAAGTTATCCATTAATTTTTCTAAGTTTAGTAATTTTCTCAAATTTGCAAACCACAGGCTTGCTAAGTGACAGTCACAGCTGACTCAAGAGGTCATAACATAGGCTTAATTGAACCAATCAGATTCCTAACCTGGGGAAACTAAACTGGGTGACCCAAAATACAGTTTGAGTCGATGGTAGAGATAAAAGTTATATTTGATAATGTGTTGGAGGAGGAAGCAGAAGTAATTGTTTGACTAGTTGAAAGCAACACACAACTTGTGGAGAAAACCAAAGATAGAAAACACCATGCAGCCATGGCATGGAGATACTAGCTCTGATCTTTCTAGATCTTCATTTCAGTTCCCACGAACACTGACTCTATCTTATTTCCTAATCTCAGAATTGGAGAACAGCTCTGTATCTTTACAATCAACTCTGTATTAGTTAGGTTAGGCTAAGTCATGCTTCAGTAACAAATAGCTCCAAAATCTCAACAGCTTAACACTACAAAAGTGTACCTCTCACTCCACAACATGTGCAATAAGGGTTGGCAGTGTGGTTCAGGTCACCTTAGACCTCAGGGACAGAGGCTATTAGAGACTTCATCTCAACAATAACCACAGAAGCAGAAAGGGAACATGAAAGTCACACACTGGCTTTAAACTCTATCTGGAAGTGAACCTGTCACTTCTATTCACATTTCATAAGTCAAAGCAAATCATGTGGCCATGCCTAACCTCAAAGAGTGAATACAATCCCACCACATGCCTGAAAGGAAGGTTGCATTAGAATATTTTAAAATAGACTACAACCTTTATTTTATTGTTGGGACAGCTTATATGGGTCTCTGTTTCTTCAAAAACAAAAACAATAACATATTGATAGGGATATATAATACTAGAGGCCTGGTGCATGAAATTCGTGCACGGTGTGTGTGTGGGGGGGGTCCCTCAGCCGGGCCTACACCCTCTCGTAATCTAGGACCCCTTGGGTGATGTCCAACTGCCAGTTTAGGCCCGATCAGTCTGACATCCCTCTCGCAATCCGGGACCGCTGGAGTCTAACCGCTCACCTGTCTGCCTGATCGCCCCTAACCACTCTGCCTGCCTGCCTCAGTGCCCCTAACCACTCACCTTCCTGCCTGATCACCCCTAACCACATGCCTGCCGGCCTGATCGCCCCTAACTGCCTCTGCCTCGGCCCCTGCTGCTGCGGCTCCATCCAGAAGTTTGTCCAGAAGGATGTCCAGAATGACATCGAAAGGTTGTTTGGCTGTCTGGTCTAATTAGCATATTACGCTTTTATTATTATAGATACATATGTAAAAGAAAATCACTGTTCCTGGTCATTAATCTCAAAATTGTGGTCTTCTGAATATAAGTAAATCTCCTCCTCTTCTCCACTCTATATGGATATGTGGTTTATTTGAACTTTGATTCCCCATCTAGAAAGTCATTTAAGTCACCCCACTCTTTTCAAGAACAAATGAGAGTAAAAGCTAAAAACTTCAGAAATAAGGTATTTCAGGATAACTGAGATTTCATGTTTGTACCTAAGGATTTAACAGTAGAGATTCTGAACTTTAAAAAAAAAATAACTTTTTCTGAGATGGTAGTATGTTTAAAATGGTTATATATATATTTTTATTTTTAAACAAAATATACATATATAATTTAATATTTTCTTAATTGTGGAAGATCAACATTATAAATATTAGATATAATATTGTTATTTACTTGGTATCAAATAAAATATTAATTCATTTAACAAATATTTATATTAAATAAATATATATGAACCACTATATATAAACATATATTATATATGTCAGATACTGGCAACACATGAGTGGTAAGAATAGCCCTTACCTCAGAGTGCTGTGCAGTCTTTGAGCCAGATTGGCTTTTTACAATTATTTTCTCATCTCCATGGCTATCAACAAGTCAGCCAGCACTTCTATCTGCTGTCTGTATATCGGTAGTACCTCCCTTCCTTCTAATTTTTAGCTTTTAATCCTCTTTATGAAGGACTTGAAACTAAACTCATTAGACTTATTTGTAAGGTGAGAGTAAATGAGCCAAGTTGGAAGGATCTCGGGTGCTCTTCTATGAAGCAAACCCAAAGCCTTTGGTGCATAACCATTACACTGCTTTGCTTATGGGCCTTCTCTCTGCATCTAACACTGCCACATATCTGAAATTTGGATAAGTGAGGTATCATTCTTTCAACCCAATTAATCACTTCAATTCCTCCACTTTTGCCCATAAAATTACAGAAAGTCACCCTAGTCAGCATGGCTCCATTGGTTGAGTGTTGTCCTGTGCACTGAAAGGTCACCAGTTCAATTCCCAGCCAGGGCACATGCCCAGGTTGCGGGCTCCATCCCCATTTGGGGTGAGTACAGAAGGCAGCTGATCAATGTTTTTCTCTCCCATCAGTATTTTCCTCTCTCTCTCCCTCTTTTTCCCCCTCCCCCTCCCACTCCTCCCTCCCTTCCTCTCTCTCTGAAAATCAATTTTAAAAAGTATAGAAAGTCTAATAAAAGGCTATTTATTGCCAGGTTATTGCCAAAAATGTTAGGGTATTTGGACAGTAGTTTTCAAATTTAGTTCTATTGTTCAATTAAGAAAATTCAGTAAAAAAACAATTGAATATATGTAAATGTAATAGTCAGCCTAATCCAGGCAATATTTAGACAAAAAGTCTATTAATCTGACCCATACTATAAAACATACATCAACCATCTCATAAAATAGTAATTCTTAACCATTTTTAGGTTTTTCAAGACTCTTACCAAACCTTTCCCCATTAATCATATGGCATATGTGTACATATTTTTTCTTATAACCTCTGAAGCTTTAGAGACAAGACATCATCAGATTAAAATCCTGGCCCCAAGACTAGTTCAAGGTCTGTCTTGTAGTGATGGACTCATAATAATCTCACTGTTTTTCTATACAGCTCAAAATACGCTCCCAGGTGGTTCAGCTTTATACAGATTTAAATACAGGGCTAATTTGTTCCAGAATTACTTTCCATGTCAATACTTTGAAAGTTTAATCCACAAGGCAGTACATGAAAAAGTGAAGTTAATCTAATTCTTAGGGAGAAAGATAGATTACTGTGTAATATCAAGCAACTATGCTCTCTCACCAGCATAGATGCTTGATATTCATGCTCTTATTTAATGCTAGGGCAAAGTGTTTCACTTCAAATTCGAGGTACGGTTTATATTTCAAATATCCTTAAAAACATAATGCAGGGCCTTAAAATTACATTTAAGTTGAATATGACTATGGAGAGGGGTAAAGAAAGTAGGATGCTGGATGCAAATGGAGATACTAAGGAGAAAACGTGGATTCTTCCCAAACTCCCACTTTTACCCTGATGAGCACCACAAGCAACAGCTGTCAACTCAACACTCTTTCCTAAGGGCCAGGAGCCGTGTTAGGGACTGCAGACAGAGTGGTGATGAGAACACTGCAAACACCACACCGCCCTAACCCAAGAGGAGCTCCAAGTTCAGCCTCAGAAATAGACAGATCCTGCCTATAAAAACACCTGTGTGTGCGACTGAACGTGCGATAGACAGTAAAGCTGAACAGGAGAGGGTTTTCTAACTCTGTTAGGTGGAGTGGGGAGGGGAGTTACAAATGAAAAATATAATTTAAGTTGGGTTTAAGGATATGAAGAATTTCACCAGGTGGGAAGGTGGTGGAAAGGAGGAGTCATTTCAGATGAAGAGAACATAAAAGCAGGCACAAAGACATGAAGAGTACACGAATGCTCATGGAAAATCACAGAAGGCTGCAGAGATCCTGGTGGATTTGGTCTTTGGAGAAGGTTGGGGCTGCCTCTGGGAATCACTTCCCACACATTTCTTTTTGTTGTTGTTGTTAATTCTCACCTGAGTATATTTTTTCATTGATTTTTATAGAGAGTAGAAAGGAGAGGGAGAGGCAGAGGCAGAGAGAGAAACTTCAATGTGAGAGAGACACACTGATTGGTTGCTTCCTGCTCATGCCCTGATCAGGGCCTGGGATGGAGCCTGCAACCAAGGTACTTGCCCTTGACCAGAATTGAATCTGGGACCCTTCAGTCCATGGGTTGATGCTCTATCCACGGAGCCAAAACGGCTAGGGCTCCCACACATTTCTTTATAGAAGCATATTATTTTGAAATGAACCATTTAAATTATATATTAGAGATTTCAAATTATTGAAAAAATTATTGATAAAAAATAAGTTAAAGTACAGCTGATTTAAAGTTATTATTTGAAGTTAAAATTTAGCTGCTTTTATAAAATAGGGACTAAATGGACAAAAAAACAACAACTCAGTTTAGTTGACAAGCAACAACTTGATAATACTCTGTGGTTAAAGTCATCCTAGAATTTATTTTACGTTGTTCTTAATTTACATGCCTTAAAATACATTGTTATACTATTAAATTAAAAATCTAATGAAAACCATTATTGCTTGTCTCATTTTCAGTTCTTATAAGTGTATTTCTAACAGCACATGATCTCACTCATCTAGTGGAAATAATGAACAACATAGACTGATGAACAAGAACAGACCCATAAACAAGGAGGCATGGATCAGACTGGCGGGCCTCGGGGGGAGGGTAGGGGAAGGGAGGGGAGGGTGGGGGTAAAGGGGAGAGATCAACCAAAGGACTTGTGTGCAAGCATATGCGTCTAACCAGAGGTTGGGGACAACAGGGGGGTGGGGGCATGTGTGGGGAGGGGTGTGGGATGGGAATGGGGGCATGAGGACAAATATGTGATACCTTAATCAATAAAGAAATTTTTAAAAAATAAAATTAAATAAATAAATAAATGTAAAAAAAAAAAATCTAATGAAGAACTTATTTTTGAGATTGCCTAATTCCTGTAGGTCACACCACAGTTTTATAAATTTGAATACAAGATTTCTGCAGTTTCGTTACATGTCCACTAGAGGCCTGTGAAGAGCTACCCCCCTCCGTGCCGCACCTCCCCCCTGCCCCAGCCTCTCATAACCAAAAAGGCCAAGATTAACACAAATAAGAAATATTGATCAGTAAGGTAAAGATTTAATTGATAGGTCATCTCACAATAAACAACATATTGTGGATAAAATCAACAAAATACAAACTCCTAAAACTAAGATACTGAATTGTGAAACTTACAACGCTACTAGTAAGTAACTGAAGAAACCAAGGTTAATAGAGGTGGAGTTTTGTAGGCTGCTGCAACAATTCCAAAAGGTCCCCTTCCCCGGGCTCTGGCAGGCTTTGACCAGGCAGAAGCAGACACCAAGTGGTGAATCAGCCATTAATACAATTCGCCAGCAGCCTGTAGGGGTTTCTGAGCCGAGGGGGCTTTCAGGTAAGTGCACTCACACTAAACACAAAAGGCCTGGGACCACCGAGGGCAGGTTCCTGGGTGGGAAAGTAAACAGAGCAGTAATTTAAGACAGGTGGGTAAATATGGACTCCAGGAGAAAACAGGACAGACAGATGAGAGGACACAGACTGAAACAAACCCTAAGGTGAGGATTGAAATAACTTTCAGCTTTAGGGAAGAGCGGGTGACTTAAGCCAAAACATGAAATATACTCAGTATATAAATCAGCTGCAAGAATGTATGCACAGAAAAAATTACTAGGACAGATGGGATGTCTTGCAATAGTCCCCTCACCATCTTGTCAAACCTGAAAACAGGGCTTCATGCCTTTGCCTCCTCAAAACTCATACACACAAAAACATTAAATGCACATCAACCACTTGGCAAACACACACACACACACACACACACACACACACACACACACACACACACACCACTTTCTATTTAGAGAAATGGCCTGCTTTTCACTAGGTACTAGGTCTGGTTAGTTAGCAATCAGAAAAGAGTTGCATGAGGTTTGAAGAAAGAACCCTTTGTTTGGAAAACCTGTGAAAACATTCCCTCAGCAGCTTGTAGCTTTCCCTGCAGATTGCCTGGCCCTGAGGACAAGCCAGGTGCCAGGGGCCTCTGTGGTCCCACACAGAGCTCACATTCAAAGGCAGTTCTCTCTGTTGTCCCCTCGGAGTTAAGCCTTAATGGGTTTCCAATTTGCAAGCCTTTTTGGAGAGTGGCTCAGCCATTGTTGCCTGCTGCCAGAACTGGAGCAGAGACCAGACCTGGTGAATCCCACAGCTGCAGCTGTTGTGGCTGCTCTGGCTGCTGTGGAGAAAGGAGCAGTTGCCTGAGGCATCTCAAAGATAAGCAAGAATTTAGGGAGGATTTATGAATTCTGGAAGTGCATTTGCAGTTATTATGAGCAGATGGTGGGTCCACATGATGGAAGAAAGATTTTAGTGAAGACTGTAGCAAATGGTAATTCACTGAGTCTTAGTTTCCCCACCTAAATCCCTTCTCAGGGAGAAGACTCAACAGTAATGTAATATCATTTGCTACTATTGATCTTACTTCACAATCCTGACTTTCAAACCTCAACCATCACAACTGGGACAGGAATAAGCCAGTACACAGATATTACCTGGGTTAAAAAAAGTAGTTGTAACACCTCTGAGGGAAATATGGCAAACACTCATCTTGGCCCACTGGGTATCGTGGAGACACCCGTCTGAACATTGCCTCCAACATTATTTTGTCCAGCCCTTATGTCAGGAAATCTTCATCTTAAACTGAGATATATGGATGGTGGGACAATGTTGAGAGTGGAGATTTCACAACCTCCTTTTGCAAGCTATACCTACTGCCATCACCCACCCCCATTCTTCCAGTCAAAGGCTGATTTTTGGCCCTGACTGGTTTGGCCCAGTACCTAGAGCATCGGCCCTCAGACCGAAGGGTCATGGGTTCAATTCCTGTCAAGGGCACACACCTTGGTTGCAGGTTCAATCCCTGGCCCCGATACTGGAGGCAACCAGTCGATGTGTCTCTCTCACATCAATGGTTCTCTTTCTCTCTCTCTTTCCCACTTCTCCCTCCCTTCCATACTTTCTCTAAAGATCAATGGAAAAATATCCTTGGGTGAGGATTTTAAAAAAAGTCAAAGGCTGCTTTTTGATACATGGAATTCTCTTTTACTGAAATCTCAGCCTATATCCTACTATACATGTTGATTCATTCAGGAATCACATTATCTCTGCTAAAACAAGTTTTTTAGTCCATTATGATGCCCAGCATCAGCCATTACTCATTTTGTATCTGAATTATTAACTAATTCAATTCAAGAAAGGTCACATAAGTACGCCTAATGTATAAAGCCCAAGCCAGGCACAACTATAAGAGATTCGGTAATCTGATGAGGGAAACGAAAACACCTGAGAAAGAATTCTATCACCTGAGTAAAATAGAGGTGTGCTGTGGCATATAAAGAAGAAAATAATTCTTAATTCCTAATAGAGAGATTGAAACATTAGTTTTAAAGGAGATAAAATTGAAGTTGACCCTGTAGAGGGTGATTTATCATTCCAGTTTGTACACTGGAAATCTTGGGTCCCAGGAAATCCCCCCCTCCCCACCCCAGAACTATACAGGATGATTATCTCAAGGGTGAGACATGAGGAGAGATCATCCCAACAGCAGTGGATTGGAAGTGATAATGAGTGGGCAGCCCAGGCCCTGGAATTGTGACTCAGGTGCAGAAGGGGGTGAAGACATTCAGGCAGGACAGCAGGCCCCAGCCTCTCACTGCACAGCACTCTGTGTAAGACACCACTGAGACAAGGCTCAGGACCAGGTACACAGGTGGTGTGGCAGAGTGTCTCTCTTTAGACTGGAATGTGGTCTACAGCTTTGCAGCCTGAGGACTCCCTCAATGCACACATGCCCACTTACTCAGCTTTACCACCCTGTAGGCATATGCATTTCAGAGCCCAGCATTATGAGTAAGGAATCAGAGGAGGAGCAGGTCCAGGGAGTTAAATTTTATTTTGCACCCGAGCATCCTCTTGACTTGAAGGGAGCATAATAAAAAACTTAGAGCATGCACTCAGATATATTAGCACTTTTGAGTTCTATGCAGACCCATGAGTTAGGAAATTGAAAGTTTAAAGAATGGCCATGGTGACAGGGCCAAAAGTAGCAAAGCTGGGATTCGAATTGCAGACTGTTCATTATGACTCCAGAACCAGCAGCATTTATCTAACTTTTTTATGTGCCTGAGCTTTAACAACCTCATAGTTCAGTGTCATCTAAGTGAGCATACTCTGCTCAATCATTTACATCACTGATTAGTAATATTAACTCTCAGACTCCAGGACAGACATAAAAAGCAGTTACTCAATTTATAACCACTTATCTTCTCTCTTTTCCTCCAGAA
This sequence comes from Eptesicus fuscus, assembly GCF_027574615.1. Classification (NCBI taxonomy): domain Eukaryota; kingdom Metazoa; phylum Chordata; class Mammalia; order Chiroptera; family Vespertilionidae; genus Eptesicus; species Eptesicus fuscus. The sequence goes on along the minus strand of NC_072480.1, from coordinate 6,684,595 downwards.
TCCTGCAATAATACTGCAGGCACCTCAGCAATGTATGTTAAGCACTTGCTAAATGCACAGTGCACTGTTTGAGGCATTGTGAATGCACCAAATATATGTAGGGCTATTTATTTACACATGTGTGACTTAAAATTAAGTGTCTACATTGAAAAATTCGCTTTGTTGTTTGTACCTAAAGAGACTCTTTTTAACTTCTTGGCTATGGGCTGCCACTGAAGTACAGAGGCTCCTCAACTTACAATGGGGTTATCCTATATAATAAAGAGCTAATATGCAAATGGTCATCCTGAGGCCAGGCCAGGGGACCTGAGGCCATGCCCCCTGCCTGGTGGGGCTTAATAAGGGTGGGGCCGTCTGGGTCTGGGTCTGGCACAATTTCAAGGTGCACACGGGTGGGCAGGAACTTGATGCTGGGTCCTGCGGCATATCCCAGACTCTGAAAGAAGGGAGATTTTCATATACATTTTACTAATTTTCTTTCATCTCTGACACTTCTATTAGAGAGAAAGGGCAAATAGCAATATTACAACATTTCCTGTAATTAATTCCCTTTTAATGTGCATGAATTTTGTGCACCGGGCCACTAGTGTCCCTATACATCGAAATGGTAGATTAAAAATACCATTCAGTGAAAATGTGTTTAACACACCTAACCTACGGAACATCACTGTTTGGCCTATCATACCTTAAATGTGCTCAGAACATTTACATTAGCCTACAGTTCAGCAAAATTACCTCGCTGTTGCTGCCCAGCATCATGAGACAATATAACACTGCATATTGCTAGCCCAGTAAAAGATCAGAATTCAAAGTACTGAGTGTGTATTGTGAAGCACTGTAAAGCTGGAAAATCATACGTTGGCCAGCATGTCAAGGAGCACCTGTAGTGCTTGCATCAAGCAGAAATTCAATGTCTACCCCTCAAAAGGGAGTACTATTAACTACTGCCTGCTTCACTTGTACTAAAGTGATTTTTCTGTCCCTTTGTCCTCAAGGGGCTTTGAATTTTGATCTTTTGAGGAAATCTCAAGAGGATATAGGGATCTAGCCCCAGTTATTCCCAAAGGTAATCACCAGCCTTCCTTTTTCTATGGCTCAGTGTTTTTACTCATCTTGCTGTCTATATTCTTTCATTCAAGGCTCTCTCGAATGCTTTAATGACTCCTCTCCCTGGCACACTTTCACAACTGCTGTGGATTTATTGTTAGTCAAATGAGACTACTTGCTATTCCCCCACCTTACAAGATTTTTGTGAAAATTAACTATGAAGCTTGAGGAAATCTGAAGTGAAATGATAGGCCAGTTTCTGATAACCTGGGTTTTAGCTTTCTGCCTCCAACAAATTAAGCTCTCTTTGGCCTAAGGCAAGTCACCTAAATTTTTATCAGTTCTTGTGTGTAAAGTGAGTACACTAGTCATTACTCAGCTCACTGGGATTGCCAGGTTTGATTAGTTAAGACTGAAAAGTGCCATTAAGAAAAAAAAAATTGCTTTCTAAGTGCTGCATAACAACTACACACAATAGTTAAGTGCTTTTAACTTCGAACCTTACAGCTATTTTGTGGCATCTTTATTCATTCTCTGATTCCTTCCTTATGCAGTTCTTCTGCTACAGAAATTTTTTAAAAAATCATTGAAATATCATTGCTGTTATGAACACATTAACAACTGTTGGACATAGAAACCGGGACTCAAAAGAACTGTTGGCCCAGAAAGAAACTCACTATAGACTGATTCATTTGCCTCTCAGCATAACCATTATTGCTTGTCTCATTTTCAGTTCCTATAAGTGTATTCCTAGTATCACACGAGCTCACTCATCTAGAGGAAAAGAAGAACAACATAGACTGAAGAACAAGAACAGCATTGATCAGTCTGTCAGACCTCAGAGGGAAAGTAGGGGAGGGTGGGGACAAGGGAGATAGATCAACCAAAGGACTTGTGTGCTTGCATATGAGCCTAACCAGTGATCACGGACAACAGGGGGGGGGGGGCTTGCGTGTGGGGGGGATTGGGAAGGGAACGGGGGGAGGGGGTTGATGACAAATATGTGATACCTTAATCAATAAAGTAATTAAAAAAAAACAAACAAAAAAATCATTGATGGTGAATTTGTATATATTTTTCTGTATTTTTTGCTTTCCAACATTTTAAAGCTATTAAGTATTATCAAAGAAAAAAGAAAGCTCAGAAATACGTGCCTTGTGAACTACTTGAGACATTCATACAGTGGTTCTCAGAGTGAAATCTTTAAACCAGCAACATCAACAACACTTGAGACCCAGCTCCCAAAATGCCTAGTGCCCAGTAGCAAACTCAGGGGGTACCACAGAGTATTTACAATTTCAAGAAACTCACAGCGACACTGGACATCTGTCAGACACCAAGCAAAGCACTGGTTCACTGTTTCAACAAGAGCGCTTCTCAACAATATGTCTTTCTCTGATGCCTTATCTTTGTGAACCTGGGTCAATAGTCGCTATGATAAAAAGCAAGTGCTGTGTTGAAAATCGATGTGAGACAGAAAGTGAGGGTAGTGACTTCCAGATTCCAAGGTTTGAGAAGTTTTGCAGTGTCCATTATTAAGTAATTAGTTATTAATCTATATATATAAAAGCCTAAGCGGCTGTTCAACCATTTGACTGTTCGACTGGTAGCTATGATGTGCACTGACCACCAGGGGGCAGATGCTCAATGCACAGGCATGGAAACATGGAACTACTGATGAGTCTCAGAGGGAAGAGGGGGAAGGAGGGATGCAAAGAGTTTAACCAAAGATCTTATATGCATACTAGAGGCCAGGTGCACAGATTCATGCACCGGTGAGGTCCCTTGGCCTGGCCTGCGGGGATTGGGCCAAAACTGGCAGTCTGACATCTCCCAAGGAGTCCCAAATTATGAGAGGGCGCAGGCCAGGCCCAGGGACCACACCGGTGCATGAATCTGTGCACTGGACCTCTAGTAAAAAAATTAAAACCTTCTTTCAATTTAGGGGTATTATTATTATTTTTGAATAACTACTTTTTTAGGACATAAATGCTTTTTAAGTTGCTTTGATCTAGCTACTTAATAAACAGAACTGTTAGGTACTTCTTTCAACACAGGAATAGGGTTGCCAGGTAAGTCTGGCAGTCTTACAAGGGCACAGTGAGAAGTTACTGAGACATTGAGAGTGCCATGAACCAACAAGTTTTGGGAATCTCTAACATGAGAACTTGCTATAGGCCCCTCCCCAGAATTACTGACTCAGACACTCTGTGGGTAGGGCATAATGATCTGTGCTTTAACCAGGCCTCCAGGGGACTTCTAATACAAACTGAAGTTTGAGAACCAACTCAGTATTATGTCCCCTAAAGGAAAAGCCAGCTATATGTGGACATTAGGTCAATCTTACTTTGAATGAAAAATTACAGAAATGGCCCAACAGGGGGAAGAAATAACACCAACAAACTAATTAGTGCATACGTGTGTGTGTGTGTGTGTGTGTGTGTGTGTGTGTGTGTGCGTGTGTGTGTGTGTATCTTCCAGTCATTTTATAATTTTAAAATGATGAAAACATACTGAATTGTGAAGAGTTTGTGTGTTATTTTTATCCCATGGCATTTGAGTCACCCCACATTGCCTTTTGATTTCTAAAAACTGAATCAAAACACATGGTTATTTTAGTATTAGAGATTTTGAGTAGAATATTTGCTGATTAGCAATCTAAGTATTCCATTCCAGTTAATCCCATTAAGCCTTTGTACACATGCAGAGATTTCCAAACCTTTGAGTACTAAGTCAGAAGCTTTCAGCAACAATCGTCTTTGGGAACCTCCCCCCACCCTCACCATTTCCTTACCAATATACCAGTTGAATGCTGAACATAATAAGGAAGCTCATCAGGAAAGCACAATTATTAGAATACATACAAAAATGATCTTTATGAACTTGAATCCTCTAATCCTGGAATTATTTTAGTGCTTGACTTGGAAGCAACGGAAAAAACAAGACCGTACCAGAGATAAACTGGGCCTCAGTTCCTCAAGGACAATGAGGCCAGTGCCTTACCAACTCTCCAGCTCACAGTAGCTACCCAATAGGTGGCTGCAGTGTTCCTACTGAATGCGTCAATTTTTAATATATTAACTTATGATCATCTTCTGAGGTCAGTACAAATTCATTACTTCTGAAAATGTCAGTCTCCTCTTCAAAATGTATACTTTTGACTACTATCTCCTAACTAAATTCTTTCTTCCCTCGGATAGACTCATTCAATTACCTTTTTTTCTCTGTTTGGTTTTCTTCCTTCCCCTGGTCTCAGGTATATGCTAACCTCATCTATTTTCTTCCTACACCAGCCTTCTACAGTCTCATCCAAACCAAGAAATTGAACTTTGTCCACTTGCTGGTGACATTCTAATCCCTCTCTACACTCTGGGTCTCCTGAAATTACACCCTTGCCCCAGTCTCAGATTTCTAGCTACCACCTGACTAGCAATTCACCGAGGCCCAACCTGAACTCATCTTTCCCAAGAATTAGATTTATCCCTTTGACATGCTCAATATTATAATGGAACCACTATTCTTAGCTAACTTGATGGAAAAAAAGCAAAATATATAATGGATCTAGGCTGTAATCCTTGTTTTTCTTGGCCCCGAATTTCCATCAGTTCATAAATGCATAAAATACCGATATATTGAGTACTTGCCAGTGCAGCACTGTTTCAGTGCTGGGCATCTAAGACTTGGTCCTTGCCTTCTAGAAGGCAAAACGCCTCATTTTATAACATCTTATCCCTCCTTTCTGTTTCAACCACTGACAGGTTTTGGAGTAGCCTCACTTTCTACCTAAGCTATTGCAATTGACTATTCTTTTCTGGTCTTCTTGCCTCTAGCATCTTGCTTCTCCAAGTAATCCTATTCCTTGGTGCTAAAACTCTGGGTCACATACTCATCAGTGTGATCCCTTAATAAGAATTTCCAATCACTCCTCACCATCCCCTTACCCACAAGACTCATTTGACTACACTTGTCCAAATTTTCTAAAAAAAACAAAAATGCCTGCCACAATCTCCACTAATATTCTGTGAGACACTATCTCCTCTGAAAAGATTGCTGCCTTTAAAATAAACTAACTGGGTTGAAAAAGTCTTTGTGGCTTAGAATTATCCTAACTGGTGATAAAAATCAGAGAGAGTATGCCAGATTCAAAGAACTGTTTTAGTATCATCAATAGCATTTTGACAAAAAGAGATTGACAAAATCTTGTCTCTCAGGAAGACATCTTTATGTAAATCATATGGAGTAACTGATCAATATTATTTATGAACAAAGCAGTAGACAGTAGAAGTAAATTCTGAAACCTGCTCTTCCACAGACTAGTTGTGGGTTACTTTGGATTACTTCCAGCTTGTATATTCTAAGATTCTGTTTTAAATAGCATTTACCTTTCCTTTATTCACTCATATATAAATATTGCACCACATAAAGCACTGGGAAGTCAACAGTAAACACAACAGACACAATCCCAGCTCCCTTGGAATTTTTCTTTGTTGATTCAACTCCCTGGCTAGTTTCAGAGGAAAAGTCAGATAATAAAACTAAAGGTTTAGTCGCAATAGGCTCCCCAACACATGAGAATAGACATGGGGCCAAATGAGGGGAAAGATTTTGGGAAAAGGAATGTACTGCCCCCAAGAGGTAAAGCAAGTGATAAAAAGTTTTACATTGGAAGAACAGCATATCCTTAAAATTTGATTAACTTATTTTTTTACTGTTTGGTAAGAAGCATATCAACAATTAGGAAATTTTGGTTAAGGACCCAAAGACCTAAATTTTTGCCATTAAGAGGGAAAGTTTCAGTTTTTAAAGTAATCAAATAATAGTAGAAAATCTATGAGATCTAAGATGAGAAAAAATGAAGATCCAGCTCTGCCATTTAATAGTTGTGAGACTTTGAAAAAGTCCCTATCATCCTTAGACTTGAGTTGATTAATCAGTGACAACAATAATAGCTAACAAACAAGTGCATATTACAAGCCATGTGCTGTTCTAAATGCTTTACCTACATGTCTCTTTAATTCTGTAATATCCCCATGAAGTAGAATGAGTTTTTATTATAGTAAAAAATATATAACACAAAATTTACCATCTTAACCATTTTTAAGTGTATAGTATATTAGTGTTACCACTATGAAAATTGTTGTGCAATAGTTCACTAGAACTTTTTCATCTTGGGAAACTGAAACTCTTTACCTATTAACAACTCCATTTCACTCTATACCCCCAGACCCTAAAAATCACATACTACTTTATGCTATGATTATTCTAGGTACCTCATATAAATGGAATCATGCAATATTTGTCTTTCTGTGATTCACTTATTTCACTTAGCATAATGTCCTCAAGGTTCACCCATGTTGTAGCATATCACAGAATTTCCTTTTGTAAAAGCCAACTAATATTTCATTGTATTTATATACCACATTTTCTTTATCCTTTAATCTGTTGATGGACATTTAGGTTGCTTTCACCTCTTGGCTATTATAAATAACTAGAGGCCCGGTGCACGAATTCATACACAGGTGGGGTTTCTTAGCCTGGCTGGCAATTGGGGCTGATTGGGGCCATCTCACCCAGTCCTGATCGGGGCCAGCCAGCTGGAGGGAGGGACTACGGGAGATTTGCTGGTTGCAGGAGGTTGGCTGTGGGAGCGCACTGTCACCAGGGGGCAGTTCCTGCGTTGAGTGTCTGCCCCCTGGTTGTCAGTGCACGTCATATCAACTGGTCAACTTGTTGTTCGGTCAACTGATAGTAACAGTCGCTTAGGCTTTTATATATATAGATGATGCAATGAACATGGGTGTACAAATATCTCTTCATGATCCTATTTTCAATTCTTTTAGAGATATACCAAGAAGTGAAATTGCTGATTATATGGTAAATTTTATTTTTAACTTTTTGAGAGTCTCTATAATGTTTTCCATAGCAGCTGCACCATTTTGAATTCACACAATAGTGTGCAAGGATTCTAATTTCTCTACATTCTCACCAAAACTTATTTCCTGTGTTAATGACAATCCTAATGAAAGTGGGGTAACTCACTGTGGTTTTGATTTGTATTTCTCTAAAAATTAGTGCTGTTCAGTGTCTTTTCACATGCTTGTTGGCAACTTGCATATCTTCTTTGAAGATATGTCTATTCCAGTCTTTTGACATTTTTAAAAGTTGGGTGGGTTATTTATTCTTTTGCTGAGTTATAGAAGTTCTTTATATATTTTGGTATTAAACCTTTATCAGATATATGTTTTGCAAATATGTTCTCCCATTCCAGAGGTTGTCTTTTCACTCTGCTAATTGTTCCTTTTGCTGTGCAGAAGTTTTTAAGTTTAATGTAGTTCCATTTATTTATTTTTGCTTTTGCTGCCTGCACTTTTTATGTAATATCCAAGAAACATTGCCAAAGCATTTCCCTTGCATTTTCTCCTAGGTGCTTTATAGTTTCAGGTTTTATATTTAGGTCTTTAATCTATTTTGAATTAATTTCTTTTGGTATATGATGTAAGGTAAGGATCTAACTTCATTCTTTTGCAAATAGATATCCAATTTTCTCAACACCATTTGTAGAAGATATTATCCTTTCCTTGTTATATAGTCTTGGTACCCTAATTAAAGATCATTTGACCATATACATGAGAGTTTATTTCTTGGCTCTCTACTGTGTTCCCTTGGTATAGATATCTGTCTTTATGCCAGTACCATACTGTTTTGATTATAGTAACTTGTATTATTTTAAAATCACAAGTATAAAGACTCCAGCTTTGTTCTTTTTCAAAATTGTTTTGGCTATTCAGAGTTCTTTGACATTCCATATGAATTTTAGGATGGTTTTGTTCTAAAAAAGCCATTGAAGTTTTGAAAAACATTGCCCTGAATCTTTAGGTTGCTTTGGGTAGTATAAACATTTTAACAATAATAAGACATAATCCATGAACATGGTATGTCTTTTCATTTTTTTTTATTGTCCTTAATTTTGTTCAGCAATGTTTTGTACTTTTCAGCATACAAGTCTTTCACCAAAGTATTTAATTCTTTTTTATGCTATTGCAAATAGAATTATTCCTTAATTTCATATTTGGATTGTCATTGTTAGTGTATAGAAACACAACTGATTTTTGTGTATTGACTTTGTATCCTGTTACTTTGCTGAATTCATTTAATAGTTATATAGTTTTTATGTGTGGGGTATTTAGGGTTTTCTACATATAAGATCATGTCATCTGCGAACAGAGATAATTTTACTTCTTCCTTTCCAATTTGGATGTTTTGGTAGAGTGCTATTATTAACACATTCAATGATTAATTTGTGTTCTGTCATTTTTATGAGGACTCCATGAGTTTATGGGTGTGCAATTATTTTATAAACTATTTTAGGAACTTGATTTTTACAATCAGTTAAATGTCAAAATAGACCTCCATTCATGATAGACTAAGTTATTTCTTAGCAGTAATAGGGGCTTATAAAGACAAAAACAAGAGGATGAGTAAAAGCAACCTATTGAGTGTTTAAAATCTAGTGGACCTTCAGAGTTATGATAGAGTAATGGAATAAAGCTACAGACTAACTCTATATTAATGTCAAACTAAAACAAAAGCTTCAGCTTCTGATAGAGCAGTTTGGTTCTCCCTCAGATATATTAGCTTGGCAATTTCAGTCTGGATATATTTAAAAATGGAAAAAATAAAATAAAATAATATGGAATTAATAATAGTTGTATAACTAAACCTATTTTTAAAACACCCTTTCCTTGTTTTATGTTATATATTAATATATTCAGAGATTTAGCTGGTGTCCACCTGTTTTCCTGTGCTTGTAAGACCTATTAATCCCTTTAAATAAGAAGTTATATATCACTGCTCACTCAAGAATAAATACACTGAGTGGCCAGATTATTATGATCTCTGAACGCATAATAATCTGGCCACTCAGTATATATCCTATATAATAAAAGGCTAATGTGCAAATTGTCTCCTCGACCAGGAGTTCAACCAGCAGGCAGGCCGGCCAACAGCCTATGTCCCCTCCCCCTGGCCAGGCTGGCCGGACCCCACCCATGCATGAATTCATGCACTGGGCCTCGAATACACACACACACACACACACACACACACACACACACACACACACACACTGAGTGGCCTGATTATTATGCGTTCAGAGGTCACAATAATCTGGCCACTCAGTGTATAACACCAGTTGCCTCCAAACCACTGGTTTCCAGAAACAAGAAGTCAACCTCACAAAACACCTCTCCATTGCAACTCTCCATTCTGATTGACCTTGTTCAGGAATTCCTGTTTCATCTCCAGTGCTGTTCAGCCAACAGAGACAAGATGGCATGATGCCCTCTATCATCCCATCCCTAGCCCCACCCCTTCAGTGCCAAGTGCCTCCTCTTCTTCCTCATGGTAGTCTTCAGTGGACACTCAACTTACTTAGCGATCCCTCACTTGAATCACACTACTTCCTACCTCTAACCATCCTCACAAGCATTTCATTCAACAAACATTTATTGAGCATTTATTATGTTCTAAAGTTCTGAAATACAAAACCTACCAGAAACTTTGTGTGTGTTGTTGGGGAAGGGATAGGTATCTTCTTCTTCCTCTTCCTATTCTTAAAGAATACCCTTCAGCATTTCATATAGTACGTTTGGTGGTGGTGAACTCCTTTAGCTTTTTCTTATATGTGGAGCTCTTTATCTGACCTTCAATTCTAAATGATAGCTTTGCTGGGTAGAATAATTTTGGTTGTAGGTCCTTGTTATTCATCACATTGAATTTTTCTTGCGGCTCCCTTTTGGCCTGCAAAGTTTCAGTTGAGAAATCAGCTGAAAGTCATATGGATGCTCTCCTGTAGGTAACTAATTGCTTTTCTCTTGCTATTTTAAGATTTTCTCTTTGTCTTTAACCCTTGGCATTTTAATGATGGTGTGTCTTGGTGTGGTCCTCTTTGGCTTCCTCTTGTTTTGGACTCTCTGTGCTTCCTGGACTTGTAAGTCTATTTCTTTCACCAAGTAGGGGAAGTTTTCTGTCATTATTTCTACAAATAGGTTTTCAATATTTTGCTCTCTCTTTTATCTTTCTGGTACCCCCATAATGTGAATGTTGGTACACTGGAAGTTACCCCAGAGACTCCTTACACTATCTTGATATTTTTGGATTCTTTTTTCTTTTTGCTATGCTGATTTGGTGTTTTTTTGCTTCCTCGTATTCCACATTATTGATTTGATTCTTGGACTCTTCTACTCTACAGTTGAATCCCTGTAAATTATTATTTATTTCAATTAGTGTATGCTTAATTTCTGACTGATCCATTTTCATGTCTTTGAAATTCTCACTAAGATTCTTGTCTCACTAAGTCCCCTGAAGCTCTATTAAGATCTTTGAGCAACCTTATAATCATTGTTTTGAACGCTGTATCCCATAGTTTGCTTGCTTCTATTTCTTTCATTTGTGACATGCTTCTTTGTCTTCACATTTTGGCTGACCCCCTGTGCTTGTTACTATGTATTGGGTAGAGCTGCTATGTCTGCTTGAGTTGGTTGAGTGTAGTAGGCATCCTATAGGGCCCAGTGGATTAGCCTCCCCAGTCACTTGAGATGGGCACTCTAAGTGCACCCCTGTGTGGGCTGTGTGCACAGTCTTGTTGTAATTGAGACTTGACTGCTATTGGTGTCACTGGGAGGAAATGACCTCTAGGCCAATTGGCTGTGAGCACCAGCTGCAACTACAGGGGGAGGGCTGCTGTGCAGGAGACACCCCTATGGAGTAGGACTTGCTTCAGTGGGGCTTTGGTGCTCACTGAATCTGCCCCTTATGTGTGTCACTTGTGGATGTGTAGAGTTGTAATCTGGTATGGTCTGCAGCTGTCAACCAGGTGCACTACCTCTGGTGCCTCCCAGGTGGTGAAAATTCAGCCACTACCTGGGGCTACCCAGCAGGAGCTACAGAGAGGTCTACACATGGCTGCTACTTATATTGGGCTTGGAAGTGCCCAGGTGATGCTCAGCTGTGAAGCAAGGCAGGCTGGTGCTAGTGCCAGGTCTTTGGCCTCTTATTGATAGGTTTGGAGCACACTGATGCTAGCTGCTGCTGGTTTGAGAGATTTTAGCAAAGTCTGAAGCCTGAGCCAGAACCGGCCATTCATATGCAAAAGCCGCTACAAACAGCTCGGGAGCGGCTGCAAATTGGATGGCGGGGCGGGGGCTGGGGTGGTGTCTCAGGGAATCATCAGGGCAGAGTTAATAGTGTGAGCCGGGCCATTGGATACTCAGATACGGCTGGCAGTCAGCCCTGCAATGGGGGAGATTTCAGCACAGGAACAATGACCTCTATGAGCACCCCTGTCTGGGAGAAAGCTGCCCTGAGTTCCTGTCCTGATGCCAGACAACAGAGTTCCTCCCTGTATGTCCCTGGGTCCCCCAAAACCAGCATGGATCTCAGTAGGATCAAGTCTGAGTAAGTTCATGTGTCGGCCCTTTAAGAGGAACACCTGGGTCTCCAGCAGCCTCCATGTAACTCAGTCACAATCCCTGCACATTTTTACAGCCTGTAATTATGGGAACTTTTCTTCCCAGCTCTGGAACCCTGAGCTGGGGGGGTCTAGTATGTGGCTGGGACCCTTTGCTCCTCACGGGGGTACTCTGCAACTGAGATACCTCTCTCTGATTGACAAAACAGCACACATGGGTGTCAGACCAGCCCGTTCCACGCCTCTGCCCTTCTTACAAGTCTCAATCTGCTTTCTTCTTTACTTCTCTAGTTGTAGGACTTCCAATAAGTTGTAGGACTTTCAGCTTTCAGGTGGTTATGAATGATGGTTGTTCTGTATTTTGGTTGCAATTTTAATGTGGTTGTGGGAGGCAGAGAGTACCAGCATTTACCTATACTGCCATCTTGGTTCTTTCTGTTGTGCAACTTTTGAGCTTAGGGTTGAAGAGGTCTTTCAGCTTCCATACTCATCCTCTTGGAACTCTGAGACAAAAAGCCCAGGCTAGCTTCCTGGAGGATGAGAGACAACATGGAAAGAGGAGTCTAGGTAACAACCAAAACCAAACACCAGGCATGTGAGGGAGGCAATATTGATCACTAGACTCCACCAACTGCCAGATAGCTTCTGACACATAGCTGAACCTAGGAGAGACCAGCAGAAACACCTACCAGCAGAGCCTTGCCCAAATTGCCAGCATAAAAATATTGTGAACCAATAAATGATTGTGGTTTTAGTCATTAAGTTTGGAGTGGTCTGTTATTCAGCAATAGATAACTAATACATCCCTACATTCAAACACATTACAGCAAGCTGTCTCTGATGACAGGAGAATCTCCTATCACTAACAGAGAGGAGAAAATTGCCACATGTCAAACACAATTCTAGACATTTCAAATTATATGAAATATCAGCTCCTTTTCCCAAGAAATGATAGGGGACTATTAATACTGTATAGCTGAGTGTCACTGTGAGCTAAATAGGTTATTGTGGGTCAGCAGGAAACTCGGCCTCACTTACTGTGATTCTATTGGGAAATGTTCCTCATTTAAATAAATTTATTTATAAACTCACTTGTTGGTAAACTGAGGATGATTTATCCTAAGACCTGACACATCACTTCATAAAAGCAGATCAGAAATAAAAGAGAACAGTGAGAAATCAAAAGGAATTAATCTTCATCTGCATATACATCCTTGCAGGAGTGTTTATAATAGAAAAAAAATCTTGTGAATGCAGATGTGCTCCCAGAGTCTTATGTTCCTGGAAGAGAATGACTTTCAACCCTAATTGAGACACTTGGGGCCACACTCTGTGGATACCAGAACATGATTATGTTCAGAATGGAGGCTTTCAGAATGTCATTTAGCAAAGGAAAACATGGCTGGATACCAGTAATAAACTAAAGCCCCTGAGCTACTCATTTTTTATTGCAACATAATTGAAACTTACACATTGTATAATGCTTGAGAGGGGGCAGGACTGAAATTCAGATGATTGATTCTGAAATTTAGTCACTTAGATAAGGTTTCTTCTTCAACAGAAAATATGTCACTGATCTAATTTCCGAGTAGCCAAGATAAGTGGAACTGTCACTCTGTCTTCCTGCTAGAAAGTCTTTGTTCATGTGAAAAGAAAGCTGCGCAGATATATTTTTGTTTCTAAAATAGATTTTGTTTCTTATACGCATTCTCTTCGAAGGTAATTTAAAGAATTGATTAAATTAACTGGTAAACTCAAGAGGCCAGTTTCTACTTTTAAATGCACACTCATGGCTCTTGCATGCAGCAGCAGAGATAGATGTGGCCTAAGGACAACAATTAAAGTTTATTCACTGCATAAGTGGGGATATTTGGAACATGGTGTTATCCAAGGGAACATCACAAAGAACAGGTTCAAGCTTGGTAATATCTTAAAAATTAGAATTCCTTTTGTGTGTATCTGTGGGGTGGCAATTGTACTCTATTCATAGCCATAAATGCTTTGTCTTTCTTCTGAAATAAAAGACAATAAATCCCAGGGTTACAATTTTAGACATGAGTGTCAAAGGGAAGTGACTTAAGATGAATAAATGTCTTGTTTCACAAAAGAGAGATGTGTGGCAGTTATTCAGTTAGAGTTGGAAAGAAATGATGCACTCAGAGACATGCACACAAATTCTTACTCAATGTTGGCTGGAAGGTGTTAGAGATGAGGAGCTTTTCATCTCTGTGTCTTTGTCTAAGTCTGCATGTCAAAGAGCAGAAAAGCATTTCCTAAATTGCCAATTTATTTTAACAAACACATCTGTCTAAAATTTAGTGTCATATTTCAATCAGTTTTATACCTAAATCAACACCTTTTTTATTTAATTAATTTCTATTGAATGAATACTTGTTACCCACTTTTTATGGAAAAAAACAGGCTAGGTAGACACAATAGAACATCCAAAGATATATCAGATATTCTTGATCTTCACTCAGCTTATTAGACAAATCAGAAAAATATTCATGACCATAAAACAAATACAGGTAAGGAGAGAGAAAGAGAGAACAAACAACATGCACTAGGATTTCAAAGGCAAGAATGATTGTGTCCTTTGGCGACATAATTAAAATTGCTTCATGGAAGAAGAGATTCAATGGAGAAAGTTTCAATAGACAATAATGGAATGATTGGGTGTGGTTAAGGAGATTATAGATTGATCCAACTTAAAGGAAGGGCTGGAAAAAGGCCCCAAGAGGAAGTTCATTATGGCTCAGTTTGGCTGGATCCAGGGTACGAGAAGGCAGAGACTTAGAAGGAGGGAAGCTCCACTTGAGGAATCAGTGCTTAAGTTAGTGGCAGTGGGTGATGTTATGAGCACAGAGCTCACCTCAGGTGGGTAAGCAGGTACAAATTCCACATGAAGTCTCTCCAACGCCATTTCCATGACAGTTGTGCCACATGAACAGTGCCTTCTCATTTTTGGAGCTAGTCTTTTTATTACATTTTTCAAGAAACCCAAAGGTTTTACCACATATATGCAATTTGTAAAACCATATGATCCTAGATACATATGTATATATACACATGTGTGTGGTTTTGTGTGTGTGTGTATCCCCTTACTAGTTATTTCTAGAGGCATGCTGCACACACTCTATTGCCATTTCCACAAAGGCTTGATCCTGGTTGCATATCACATCATCCCAGGTGCTTGTAATAATAGGCAACTCCACCTTAAATGGGCCCCATCAGTGGGTCCAGACACCCTAGGCCCATGGTCGGCAAACTGCGGCTCGCGAGCCACATGCGGTTCTTTGGCCCCTTGAGTGTGGCTCTTCCACAAAATACCACGGCCTGGGCGAGTCTATTTTGAAGAAGTGGAATTAGAAGAAGTTTAAGTTTAAAAAATTTGGCTCTCAAAAGAAATTTCAATCGTTGTACTGTTGATATTTGGCTCTGTTGACTAATGAGTTTGCCGACCACTGGCCTAGGGCAGTGGTTGGCAAACTCAGTCAACAGAGCGGCAAACCGTAGCTCGCAAGCCGCATGTGGCTCGTGAGCCGCAGTTTGCCGACCACTGCCCTAGGCCCTAGCTTTCCAGGTAATTCTAATGTGCCAACAAGGCTGGGAATCACTGATGCTTTATACACTGAGTCAAACCGGCTAAGGCACCGCAACCCCCCCCCCCCCCCATTTTCTTTCAATGATTTTTCTCAGTGTTTCCTTAGCTACCTACAATGTGCCAGGCACTTTGGTGGGACATTTACTGACATTATTTCTAATTGTTGTGACAATCTTGTGATGCAGAGATTTGTAGCACCAATTTACAAATGAGGAAATTAAGGCTCTAAGAAATTAAGCAAACTGTCTACATCACAGCTAACATAAGCAGAGCTGGTATTCAAATCAGGATGTTTAATTCCAATGCCATACGGTCTCCCTTCTCTGCTTCTTCCCAATGCCATAATACACTAATTATCTGTAAGTTTATTATTATTTTATAGTAACTGCACACACCCATTTTGTCTCCTCAATCAGACAAAAATAGTAAAAAAAAAAAAAAAATGTTCTGGGAAATTGTATCATAAACATCCTGTGCAGTAGGCATGTTTAGGTATTGGAGGGCAATCTGCTATTTTGGCATACCAGTTATCTCACATTAGTTAAACCTGAATGTGCTCTATGCACTACCTAGTAATCAATGCCACCCTTAAAACAGAAAAGCGCCATAGGGAGTTAAGAAACTGACATGGAATTACCAGCACTTTCTTTTGGAATCCATGATGGTTCAGACAGAACCTTTCTAAACCATCCTATCTAATAAAGAGGGAATATGCTAATTGACCATCACTCTGTCACAAAGATGGAAGCAACCACAGCTGAGGCTAAGTTCCCATAAGGAGCCTTAACAAGCAATCAGCAGGGACCTGAGGCTACATCCTCCCCGACCTCCGTGGGGCTTGACAGGGGACCTCAAGGCATGCCCCCCGCCCTGGTCTGGGCTGGGGGACCTCAGGCCACGCCCCCTGTCCTGGAGCCAGGCCAGGGGACCTGAGGCTATGCCCCCTGCCCAGCAGGGCTTGACAAGGGTGGGACTGGCTGGGTCTGGAGCTAGCCCAATGGGGGGGGGGGCAGCCGGGTCTGGGTCTCACACGATTTTGAGGTGCATGTGGGTGGGCGGGGACTTGACTCTGGGTCCCATGGTGAGCCCCAGACTCTGACAGGAGGAAGGTTTTCATATACATTTTACTAATTTTCTTTCATCTCTGACACTTCTATTATAGAGAAAGGGCAAATAGCAATATTAAATTATTTCCTCTAATTAATTCCCTTTTAATGTGCAGGAATTTCATGCACCGGGTACTAGTTTCTTCATATTGCTAAGATTTCAAACATGATCTGACACCATATGAAATCATGTATTTCTGATTCTATGTTTATATAGCAACTAGAGGCCCAGTGCACGAATTCATGCATGGGTGGGGTCCCCAGGGTGGGGGGGCCGGGATGCCATTGGCCCTCCAGGCGGGTGGTGGGACACCCTTGCCAGCCTGGGATCCGGATCCGTCCTGCTGACATTCATGCTGGTTGTCGGGGCACCACCTGGTGGATGCTTTTATATTGTTTCTTCCTTGCTGAGTGTCTAGGGCAGTGATGGCGAACCTATGACACACGTGTCAGCACTGACACGCGTAGCCATTTCTGATTACATGTGGCCGCTGCGGTGGCCGCATGCCGAGGATGAAACATTTGCTGCTCCTGAGGATGAAACATTTGCGAAATAATGTTTTTTCCTCAAAGTGACACACTACCCGAGTTATGCTCAGTTTTTTGGCGAAGTTTGACACACCAAGCTCAAAAGCTTGCCCATCACTGCTCTAGGGAGAGGAAGCGGCCATGGTGCCTGAGGCTGACTTCCAGGAGGCTGGGGGCACTGTCGGCATAGTGCTGGTGGTGCTGGTCTGTCAGTGCCTGCCCCATTCTCCGGAGTTTGGACCTGCAGGACTACTGAGGGAGGGAGTGGCTGCTGCCAGGCTGCTGGGCCACCAGGATGGGTTGGTCAGCTGAGCAGTGCTCCTGCTGTGGGAGCACACTGACCACCAGGGGGCAGCTCCTGCGTTGAGGGCCTGCCCCCTGGTGGTCAGTGCGCATTATAGTGACCAGTCGTTATGGTTGTTACTGTCGTTTGGTTGCTTAGGCTTTTATATATATATATATATATATATATATATATATATATATATATATATCCTATCTAATAATAGACAAATATGCAAATCGAGCATACCTCCGACACACCCACAAGCCACACCCACCATCCAATCAGAGCGAGTATGCAAATTAACCCAAACCAAGATGGCTACAGCCACAGAGAGCAAGGTTTCCCAGGTAACAGAGGAAGCCAAGCTTTCCGCCAGCTGTTGCAGGCCTAAGCCTCCACTCAAGCTACAAAGTTTCAATTATAGAAGGTAAACAAATTCAAACAAATGGCGGCAGAATGGAGCTTGAGAGAGCAGGCCAGGGTTGCTGCCGGTAACAGGGGAAGCAAAGCTTTCCGCACACCCTGGCCGGGCCCACCCGCTTAAGGCAACAAAGTTTCAATTATAACCCCAACAGAAATGGCTTTGGGCCTCGGAGGGAGCCCCAGGCTTGGCTCTGCTCCAGGCTACAAAGTTTCAATTGTAGAAGGAAAATAAATTCCAGATACCAGGGCCTCCGCTTGCATTGCCAGTGGCATGGCACACCTGCAAACCACCACAGGCCCCTTGCTCAGGCCGCCCCATGGCCCAAGGGAACCTCACCCTGATCAGGGACACCCTTCAGGGCAAACCAGCTGGCCCCCACCCCTGTACCAGGCCTCTATCCTATCTAATAGAAGAGTACTATGCAGATTGATCATCACTGCAACACACAATACAGCTGCCCCCATGTGGTCAAAGATCCTTCCCCCATGTGGACACAAGATGGCCACCACAAGATGGCCAGCAGGGGAGGGCAGTTGGGAGGCACCAGGCCTGCAAGGGAGGGCAGTAGAGAAGGACCAGGCCTGCAAGGGAGGGCAGTTGGAGGTGATCAACCCTGCAGGAGAGGGCAGTTAGGGGTAAACAGGCTGGCAGCAGAGTGGTTAGGGGGTGATCAGGCTGGCAGGCAGAAGCGGTTAGGGGTACTCAGCAAGGCAGGCAGGCAAGCAGTTGGGAGCCAGCAGTCCTGGATTGTGAGAGGGATGTCCCAGATTGGAGAGGGTACAGGCTGGGCTGAGGGCTGAGGGACAACCCCCCTCCATGCACGAATTTCGTGCACCAGGCCTCTAGTCTATATATATATATATATATATAGACTAGAGGCCTGGTGCATGAAGTTTGTGCACGGGAGGGGGGGCTCCCTCAGACTGGCCTGCACCTTCTCCAATTCAGGATCCCTCTCGCAATCCGGAACCACTGGCTCCTAACCACTCACCTGCCTGCCTGCCTGCCCCTAACTGCTCCCCTGCTGGCCAGATGGCCCTAACTGCTCTCCACTCCTGGCCTGATCCCTCTAACTGCCTATCTGTGCTCCCCTCATGGCCTGATCCCCCTAACTGCCAATCTGCTCTCCCCTCCTGGCCTGATCCCCCTAATTGCCTATCTGCTCTCCCCTCCTGGCCTGATCCCCCTAACTGCCTATCTGCTCTCCCCTCCTTGCCTGATCCCCCTACCTGCCTATCTGCTCTCCCCTCCTGGCCTGATCCCTCTAACTGCCTATCTGCTCTCCCTTCCTCTCCACGCCCTTCGGACCCCTGGTGCAGGCGTGCTGAGAGCTTTCCACCACGGCCCTGCCCTCATCCTGATTGGTCATTAAGTCCTGGGCAATTTGCATATTCCTCTATTATTAGTGTAGATAACCCTAAATGAAAGGCTTTACAGTATCCCTGCTTAATTTCAACTAATGATTTCAGTCCATTATTGCATCCTGTTGAAATCTTACAATTCTTAGTCTGTCAACTATACTATCCTCTAGCTATCCTCTTCAGGAAGCAAACATCCCTTCTCTATGTGCTCTGTCCTTGTTCCCTGCCTCCCCAAATGCCCTTTAGTTTCTATTTGAACACACTTCTGTTCTTACTTGCTAGCTAGACTATCAGCTACAAGAAGACAAGGCCCTTGTCTTGTTCACTGCTGAATGCTGGCATCTAGCACAGGGTCTGACATGGTGTAGAAGCTCAATATGTTTTGAATAAATGAATGAATAGAAGGATGGGGAACATGAAGACAGGCCTAGGAGAGAAAGGGAAAGGCAGGGCAGGGCAGGGCAGGGCAGGGCAGGGCAGGGAAGGGAAGGGAAGGGAAGAAAAGGGAAGGGAAAGGAGACATCATAGATAGAGGAAGGAGAGAGAACAGGATAAGTTAAGGAAATAGCAGGATGCAGAGCTTGGAATCTAAGGTGCTTAAGTTAAAAGTTATTTAATGTCTTTGAGCCTCATATGTTTATTTGTAAAATGTCATCATATCAGCCTTACAGGATTGACCTGAGAATTAAAGGAGATGATATATGGGCAAACATCTAGTGTTCAGGGGGTAGGACCACTGCAGATTGACAGGCTGATGGGGTTTCTCAGCTTCACTATCAGTGTGATCAAACAACAGGATTATGTCACTCAGAGCCCTCTCAGACCCTTGTTCTCATTACAAGGCCTCTTCCCAGTGAATCACGTCATTAAAATGGAAGATGTATTAAAACAGTGTACCAGATTAAGGTGATTCATCCATCCCAGCTGTAGTCATCATGAGAAAACCCTATGCATTCAGTAGAGTTATAAAGCCTGAAAAACCACTAATTTGCAGAGGTTTTGGTCTCTGTGTTATTTATTTTTGTATTTTCAAAGAGGAACTGCAGAAGACATCTTTATGTCAGCAACATGTAATAGGCTGGCAGACTCTTAGTAAGTGGAGACATGTTTACACTTCCAAAAGTTTATTTTTTCATCAAAATGTATAATTGGCTATTTGTAGAAAGTGTAGGCATACCAATATATTGGGTTATTTCTTCCCTTGATGGTAAGCTATAATGAAATACATTTTATTTATTTTTTTAAAATATATTTTTATTTATTTCAGAGAGGAAGGGAGAGGGAAAGATAGAAACATCAATGATGAGAGAGAATCATTGATCAGCTGCCTCCTGCATGCCCCACATGGAGATTGAGCCCGAAACCCACGTATGTGCCCTGACGGAATTGAACCATGACCTCCTGGTTCATAGGTGGACACTCAACCACTGAGCCATGCTGGCTGGGTTGAAGTACATTTGTAATGTTAGACGGGAATTTTAAAAGCCTATTTTCTTTGAAAGCCTCAGATTTGGCACCCTATTTAGCTTGTCAAGGAATGCTACTACTTAACCTAAACAAGTAACATCTCATCCTAAACTCAATTTCAAAAGTAAATTCCCTTCCTTTTTAAAATAGACAAAGTAGCAAAACTCTACCTCTGCAAATTTCTGATAAAGCCTATAAAGCAAAACAATGAGTTTCATTCATCTAGAAAGTCCACAGATATAAAAAGAATCAGCTATTCAATAGGTATTCATATCATTCCTATCCTATCTAATAATAGACAAATATGCAAATTGACCATACCTCCAACACACCCACAAGCCACGCCCACAAGCCACGCCCACCATCCAATCAGAGTGAGTATGCAAATTAACCCAAACCAAGATGGCTATAGCCACAGAGAGCAAGGTTTCCTAGGTAACAGAGGAAGCTGAGCATTCTGCCAGCCGTTACAGGCCTAAGCCTCCACTCAAGCTACCAAGTTTCAATTATAGAAGGTAAACAAATTCAAACAAATAGTGGCAGAATGGAGCTTGAGAGAGCAGGCCAGGGTTGCCGCCGGCAACAGGGGAAGCAGAGCTTTCCGAACACCCTGGCCGGGCCCACCCGCTTAAGGCAACAAAGTTTCAATTATAACCCCAACACAAATGACTTCGGGCCTCGGAGGGAGCCCCAGGCTTGGCTCTGCTCCAGGCTACAAAGTTTTAATTGTAGAAGGAAAATAAATCCCAGATACCAGGGCCTCTGCTTGGGTTGCCAGGGGGCGTGGCCCGCCTGCAAACCACCACAGGCCCCTCACTCAGGCCGCCCCATGCTCCAAGGGAACCCATCCTGATCCGGGACACCCTTCAGGGCAAACCAGCTGGCCCCCACCCCTGTACCAGGCCTCTATCCTATCTAATAGAAGAGTACTATGCAGATTGATCATCACTGCAACACACAATATAGCTGCCCCCATGTGGTCAAAGATCCTGCCCCCATGTGGACACAGGATTGCCACCACAAGATGGCCAGCAGGAGAGGGCAGTTGGGAGGCACCTGGCCTGCAAGGAAGGGCAGTTGGAGGTGATCAACCCTGCAGGAGAGGGCAGTTAGGGGTGACCAGGCCGGCAGAGGAGGGAAGTTGGGGGCAAACAGGCTGGCAGCAGAGTGGTTAGGGGGTGATCAGGCTGGCAGGCAGAAGCGGTTAGGGGCAATCAGGAAGGCAGGCAGGCAAGCAGGAAGGCAGGCAGGCAAGCAGTCGGACATCCCTTGAGGGGTCCCAGATTGGAGAGGGTACAGGCTGGGCTGAGGGACAACCCCCCTCCGTGCACGAATTCCGTGCACCGGGCCTCTAGTATTTAATATTTCCCATGTAATATATGACCATCTAGTAGTAAGAAAAGGAAACATCGTCATCTTCTAACTCAATTTATTCCGGTTCAATATGTGATTTATCCAAGATTTTGAGTGTTTTTATGTCTCAGAAGTTGCCCTTTACTGGACACCCCTGCCTTTAACCTCCTCTACACTGGCACACCCCATGCACTGCCTATTCTTGACCTGGGAGGATGAGAACCTGGGGGAGGTGGCTGGGATGCCTGAGGGCCTTCAGAGGCTACCTCTAAAGCAACAATCACCGCTTGCTAGACATGCCATTTAGAATGCTGAGACAGAGGCACAGCAGTTCTGTCACTTGTTTTTATCCACACGGAGGGACTAAGGAAGTTTTCACCCTACGGACTGCATTTAGTTATCTCCCTTCTTTCATAGTAAAACATACTAAACAGCCAGTTTCAGCTTTGTATATAGTTCTCACTTTATAAATCCCAGTGTTCATGATCTATACACACAGGTTTCTAACAATGTTGAGGCTGCCAGAGAAAAACCAATTTCATCTCTATGACTAGTATTGACCCAGCAGGTATGTATGTGTCTCACTTGAATTATAGGTGTGTTATTTGAAATCAAACAATTGAAGATCTCATCCAGAAGAGCATTTGTTTAGACATTTTTATAACATTTCCCACATCAAATTACTTAACGAGATTTTCATGGAAATGTACTGTTCCAATTAAGTTACATTCCATGGAAGTCACAGAAGTCCTGCCCATATGGAGTATGAGTAGGGTTTCACAGGAGAGCCATGTGTTTCCTTTGCATGAGAACATCAGAGAGTTGTCTGGTTAAAGAATAACGTCAGTGCCCCATTCACCTGCGCCCACTCCACTTGCAACAGATGATCTGGCTCATCCCTTTCACATTTTCAGATTACTTTAGGGACAAATTAAAAGGTCACTATCAAGCAACTTTTCATGACATCTAGATCACAATGTCATATATTATATCCAAAAACAAAACAAAACTTCCTGCATTTATACCTCTAGAGCACTGCATTTGTTCTCTGCCCACCATGTCATCACTGTCCTGCAGAAAGGATGGCTTCTGTCAGCTTAAGGAGGTGACTATAAACTACTTGGACTTCCTAAAAGACTTCTGAGACCTGGTAGAAATACAGGTGCTATATTCTGCTATCAATCATAGTTCTATGGTTTTGTACTCACTATTCTAACCCCACTCTTCAACTTTCTGAAACTAAGAATAATCTTAACACAAAAACCATTTTTAAAAATATTTTAAGCCAAGGAACAACCTAAACACAGCTGTTCACTTTCCAACTGAATTAGCTAACTATGCCTAAATGTTTCAGCCAGGAAAAGCAGAATTATTCCAATGAACATACAGAACACAGGGTGAGCACTGAGTGAGTGCTACACCCACAGCATGGGCCAGAACTTCTTGGTGCCCATTCACATGATATCTGAATACAACGGCAGTGCTGGTGGGTAAGGGAAACGCTATGTGGTCAGGGTGACCTTCTCAGCCAGTTCTGCTGACAATTTGGCCTTGTGTGCTTCCTGTGGCCCCAGCTATGATCCAACAGAGGATGTAGATTATGATTTATGTCAAGTCTAACTCTGGTTTGTAAGCAAAACCTGGAATTAGTCTTTCAAAAAGCAAGAATCTAAAGATGATGCTTGGATTTCAACTAGATTAAAAGAGATAAAAACAAAGGCCTCCCTCCAATGGAAATAAGTTTGCTGAGCAATGAACAAAACATAAAAGGGCACTTTTCAACAGGTCTGCCATCGTACTTGAAGGAACTGCACATTCTCTCCAGATGGGCTGCCATCAGTGATCAATTTTTGAAATGTATCAGTGCTGCAATTAAATATATATATACTAGTGAGATGATGAACATAGCATACAGGGTGACAGAGTGGCCTGGTTTGCCTAGACTGTTCCAGTGTTAGCACTGAAAGTCCAATATTCCAGGTAAAGCAGCTTGTTGATGGTCTCTAACAGGTGAAACAGTAGACTGAGAAGGTGGTAGGCTACAAAGCATACCGAAGGATCAGAGGCATAGCACAGAATCAAGCCAGCTGAAAGGAAGATAACTTGTAGACCAGATATGCTAGACATGAGACTGGAGTGGACTGTAGGTGACCTCTGTGAGTTCTGACAGTGTTGAAGAGAAGTGGATGTGTTATTACACATCTGTGGGACATCACTGTGCTGTACTGTCATCATGGCTGATCTGTTTAGCATTATCCCTTCTTTGGTGTCGCCTATATCCAAGTGTTTGAAAGTGTTCTGTGAATGCAGCTAACTTAAAAACCATATAGAGATCTATAAACTGCTGTGTGTATGATTCATATCCAGAAAGATCCAAGTATTATAACTATCTTACTAGATTAAGATTAGGGATAGACAAGTCCTCATAGTTAGGATAGTAACTCCTACTTTCACATTATTACCCAAGCTAAGAACGAAGATTTATCAAGTGTCCCAATCTCTAAAGAGAATCACTCACAACTGAGGCAAAATCCCTTTCTCCTAGGCTTGCAGGCCCTTCAGCCATCAACCACACCTTTTGCTCACCCTCCTCAAGTCTGCATAAAAAGGTGAAT
This sequence comes from Eptesicus fuscus, assembly GCF_027574615.1. Taxonomy (NCBI): domain Eukaryota; kingdom Metazoa; phylum Chordata; class Mammalia; order Chiroptera; family Vespertilionidae; genus Eptesicus; species Eptesicus fuscus. Next base: position 6,660,336 of record NC_072480.1, on the reverse strand, counting down.
GGGAGGGAAGGTGTTCATGGTATAGTGAGCCTTGCTGACAATATTAAATGTGACAAGGACATTAACAAACGTGATGGCAAATCCTTTCTTCTTATCACAAAGGCCACGTTTTCTGAGGCCATTGGAGAGAAAAAATCAGACTGAGCCAGAATGAGCCCAAGGGTGCCTCTTCATCACCAGTAAGAGAGTTATGTACAAAAAGACCTCCATCCTCATCTTCTGCCACACTTCTTCCAGGGGAGGGAGGGACTGGTTCATAATGGATAAGTGAATGCTCACTTGGAACCATGGAAAGAAGAGAGCAGGTTCTCGATTCTACCCATCCTGAGCTGCAGAGAAAGCACTAATTAGTGGCCCTTCTGCTATGTTGCACCAAACTGACATTCATAACGATGGTCTACAGGTTAATGTAAGACCCATCATAATCACCAAAGAAAAGAGTACATGAATTCAGATCAATTTTTATATAAATAAAATATAATTTTGATGATTTTCATCTGACCGCTTTCAAATTGTGTTAGTTAATGAAATACTAAAGGAGCTAAACATACAATTCAACAAAAAAATAGCATTTTAAAAAAAAAATTTCAAACTTAATTTCATGGAGTGGCAAGAGCCTGTTGCATCTTGGGCCTGTTGCCAGCCCTGAGTTGTAACCACTCTGATGCGCAGAGCTGAAGAGAAGTGGGGCCTAAGAAACTATCTTGGGTAGATGGCCTGCATTTCATCAATTGCCCCTCTGCTTGCTCAGCCTTGTGGGGAAAGCTCCTGCTGGCCTGAGGGCTCAGAGACTGCTCCTCCAGCCACAAGGTCAACAGGGTTTTCACTTTGTCAGCTTACACATAATTGCTAGTCACATGGGCTCTGTCCTCTTCACCTCTTACATGGCTTACTCACATTCCTTCCAAACCCATTAGTACTTAAACAGTTTAAAAACTATCAAACTATCCATTCCAAGTCCATATGCAACACATTTCCTCCCATTTCAAGTTTTTAAAAACTTCTACTTTTGTTTCCATAGAAACCGTAGATCTTTTCTTACTAGATCTTGAACTGCTTTTGAACTTTGAACTGTTACTCCTTTTGCATTTATCAGGCTAGAATCAGTTCAAAATGATTGCAAAAACCTTTCTCAATCAAGATTAAATGTGACAAGGACATTAACAAACGTGATGACAGAAACAAAAATGATGACACATTGCTAACTAACCCCATCTATTGGTGGTGAGCAGATCCATGAGGATTTCAATGAAGTATAATTTGTTTATATATTAAAATTTTTAATTTGAAAACATAGAGTAGTTTCTATATTTGAATATTTGCAATGCTTCCTGGTGAAAATAAAAAATAATTCAATCCCTATGCCAATCCTAAAGATGTTTTTAAGAAAAATATGATAATGCTTAGAAACTGACTATAGGGTTGAAGGTTAGAGAAATTTTTTAAATGATCAAGTTTGTGTGTTTTTTTCAAAAAGATGGGAAGAATAGATGAAGCTCTAACCAAAATGCAAAAAGGTTCCAGACAGAAAATTAATATATTCAGTTATTAAGCTTGTTGATTAGGAGTGACAATGATTATACAATTACAGATGTCCATTAAGGCGATCTGAAATACGGCGCTGGAAGAGAGGTGTGAGGTCCGATCTGCAGATGTGGATTTGAGAAGGAAACTGGTAATAAAAGCCATGAATGGAATCTTAATCATGGGGAACATATAGCTAGGGGTGGGAGGAGGAAGAAGAGTTGCAAGTAAAGACATCAGTAAAATCAATCAAGAGAAGCAGGGAAATAAGGTGCCAATAAAGTGAAGGCAAGAAGAATTCCAATAAGTAGGCAGAGATCATAAGTTCAAAAGCCTTTCTCTCATTTAGTTTATCATGGACTGAATGCCAGGTGCAATGCTAAATGAGCACCGAGGATAGAGAGTGAATGTGACTGAGACCACAGCAGCCACCTCAGAGCTTTGGAGCTCAAAGCACATTGGAGATGGATAAAACTAAGAGGAGAAGGGGTCAGGCTGACTTTAAAAAAAAAAAGTCAATTGCCACTAAAAATGATTTGTAGGCAATTTTAAAAAATATAATCCATGAGCTCCAGAAATAATTGTATCCTTATATTTTATGGATTGAGATTATTATATTCATAATGAAAGTCATCAATTATTAGCAAGAAGGAGGTTGGTAATTATTATCAGATTTGCCAGCCTTTTCAGTTCCTCACAAAAGGGCAACAGAAACAAAGCAGTAAGGCCAAATTTCAGTTTGAACATCTCCAGGAATTTGCATTTAAAAGGAAAAGATCATCACTGTAAATATATTTTCCAATTTGTAACAGCTGAGACTCATAAATGGCGATTGTATGGCATATAACAGCTGACAGATTATCAGCATGTGTTGGCAAGAACCATTTGGCTATTAAAAGATAATTAAAACTTACTGTAATCTTCCAGCTGCTTCATTTGGTAATTTTGTTCTATATGCATGTGATGAGGCTCTGATTTATTTGAAATGGACAATTCCCCTTTATCAGCTTTTTGCGTTAAGCTGTTGAGTGATAATCCCTCATCTGCAAATCTCCTTCCAGCTACAAAATTTACTCAAAGCTTCTTCCTCTGGCTTTAGCATCAATGGTTCCAATTGCCAAGGAGAATTGGGTTCATTCTTTATCTGGTATAATTAAAGCAAGCAGTAGTCCTCCCTCTTCCCCGCCCTGCTCCAGCATTATGTCACTGGAGTAAATGCTTTCATAACCACCTTCCTAAAATATAAAAAATTTAAACTGTGCTAGAGCAGTTGTTCTGTGCGTTCATTTGAGGAAACGCCAAAGAGAGCAAGTTTCTGTTGGCTTTCAGTTCACTTAGAAATAGTTTAACGACAGCGAAGACCATAGAACAGGAATATATCATCACCGCAGACCATGCAATCTTCCACTCCAGAGACTAGGCAGGAAAAAAATAGCATGGGGAGACAATAATGGACAACCTTTTTGGTATGTATTCTTTGGACCCTCTAGCTGGAAGGCATAGGGATGGGTTATAAAACATTTCAGGCAGTTTCTGAATGTAAAGTACAGAGTATTTCTGAGAACCATTCTTGCAAGTTTTCAAATAAAGATTTTCACTTCAAATTTATGGGTAGTTTTTCCACTCAAGAGCCAAATGGAGACACACAACTTTCACACTCAGACTAATTTTGAGAAGGGCTCCAGCAACTAGGAATTATATGTGCATGGCTATTATGGAGCCATAGTGAACTAACTATCCAGGTCTCTGCTTTCATAAAAAGACACAAGCAAGGTTTCCCCTTAATTTATTGTCCTAAGAACAGATTAGGTTTTCACACACTGCTAAGCTACAGCATATAAGATATTTCTCCTACAAACATCTTTCTTTTCTATCCTTGCTTGTATGTTTCCTTCAAAAGTCAGCTGAAACATCCCCTTATCTTGAGAGCCTTCCCTAAGTATTTAGTATGGACTTTGTGGTTCCCATTGCATCCTGCACTTATACCCACACCACTGTGCTTTTGCCTTACCCTGTATTTACCTCTTTATGCCCCTCCCTCTCCACCCCAATGACAGTGGGAGCTCCAGGAGGGCAGTGCCCTTGTCTCGTCTTGCCCAGCTTATAACAGGTGCTTAATAAATGTTGAATGAAAAAAAAATGGGAGGAATGGATAAGAAGAATTATCTTCTGAGGAACAAATTAGGTAACATTTATATTGTCCTCATTTTCATAAGGACTGACAATATCCTCTTTCTGAGATTTTGGTAGAAATTAAAAATTAATAAAGAAACATTGATAAGGAGGATATTCAGTCAAGAATATTCACACACACACAAAGGAAAGACCTCCTCAAAATAGGTCTCTCATCAGTTTCCACTTTTAAATGTCCCACTTGCTTTGGTGTCAGTCCCCATGATCTAATGTCATCTCAGCCTTGGTGGAGGGTACTTCTTTTGTCCTTGTAAACTATCCTTGATCACATCGACACAGTTGTCAGCCAAACAGAATACTGAAAGTGGCCTGGACACATTTTTTTAAGTCTCAGGGGTGAAGGGCAAAGGCCTCTCTGTTTATGGTTGTGTCAGGCCCAAGAAATCACCAGAAAGTGACATCACTTTTGTTTGAGTTTTAAAACCATTACTGATTTATCTATACTTATGCAGGCCTTTCCTAAGCTCTGATGGTCCTCCTGATCTCCCCTCTCTAATAAGCGTCAGCTTTTTAATTGAAGATAAATGCCACCCCGACTTCATCAAGACCAGCTTTACTCTGTTAAAGAACCTTCAAGGACTCCTTGCATTAAAAAGCAAAGACAGCCCTAGCCGGTTTAGCTCAGTGGATAGAGTGCTGGCCTGTGGACCAAAGGGTCCCAGGTTCCTTTCCGGTCAAGGGCACATACCTTGGTTGCAAGCTCCTCCCCGTCTGGTGCAGGAGGTAACCAAGTGATGTGTTTCTCTCACATGGATGTTTCTCTTTGTCTTTCCCTCTCTCTTACACTCTCCCTAAAAATCAATAGAAAATTATCCTCCAGTGAGGATTAAAAAAAAAAAGCAAAGACCACTATTTTTTATTTTAAGTAACACAGTTGCTCTGTAGACCTATAATAGTTTCCTGGTTTCGTTCCTATCTTTAAAATAACATTTTTCAACCATAGGGTCACACCAATGTGAGTAATGTGTTACTAACAATACTGCCACTACCCCATTTGCCAAGCACTTACATGAGACAATTTTTGAACATCTACAATTCTTATAGCACTCTTTTGAGGTAGAGGTTATTATCCCAATTTCTATAAAGATAACTTTTGTCCGAGGTCAAACAGCTAGTCCTGGTGGAGCCTGAATTTTATTCTAAGTCTTTCTAATTCCCCCAGCAGTGTTCTTAATAATGAAATCACACTGCTCCCCACATAGTTAAAACATACACCTAATTTTAAATATAAATTTACATACATTCGAAAAATCCCTTATAATAGCAGATTTCTCACTTGTTTGCAATGAAAGAGAAGAAGGAAGGGGGCTGGGGGAGTGGGAAAAGATTAATGAAAGAACTTATATGCATAGACCATGGACACAGTCAATAGTGTGGGGAAGATGGGATGGAGCCAGGTAGAGGAAGGCAAAGGAGGAATATGGGGCACATCTGCAACATAAATTTTTTAAGGGGAAGATTTGGAGCTGGAGTGCTGGGAACTGTGCTCCTCAGTGCAACTCCCAGTGGGCAAGCATGGCCAGTGTCAGCTGCTTCAACAGTTGGGACAGCTTTACTCCATCCCTACTTCATCAAGACCAGCTTCACGTTACTCCAGTTTCACATTACTGTCCTTGACATTTTCTGGGGAGGCTATCAATCTCAGACCTAGAGCAGTAAAAACTTCCACTTTTGCCTATCACTACTGAACAAGGGTTGAAAACTTTCTTCAAAGCATGGCAGACACCTTCCTGAGACCAAGCCTGGACACTCACTCAGCGACTGACACTGTGGTGCCCTGCTGAATCATTCAAATGCTCTCATGCATACCAGGGCATTTTTCCATCTACATTTGATAATCTAAATGTACTTAATCAATACATTTATTTAAAAAAAATTCACAGGTTTAGTTTTGAGACACTCTATAGTACCTTGGTAAATAATATTTGATCTCGCCCTGAAAATATAGGTACTTCCTGATTAAACAGAGAATCAAAGAATTCCAAGAGGTCTGATAACCCAAAGCAGAGTTAAGACTTCCTTTTCTGACCTCCCAAGCTGAATCCTTCATATTCTGATTAGAGTATATACTTAATGTAATAATTTAAGTTCCGTCTGTCTGTCCAGCAAGTCCCTGTAGGGCAGTAATTATGATCTCTTTATCTATCTATTTATGGTCTCCAAAGAAGATTCTGTCACACAGTTGGCACTCAAAAGATATTTGTAAAAGGAATGAACAAAGGAATGAATTCACTTGTATCTAAGTATTCTTTCATCTAGATCAGTGGTTCTCAGCCAAGGGTGATCAATGCGTGAAGACATTTTTGGTTATTAACTTGGGGAAGGACATTTTTGGTATCTAGAGAGTAGAAACCACAGATGCAACTTAACATTCAGCAATGCACAGGAGAGACCCAACAAAAGAATAATTATCTGGTCCCAAAATGTCAATAGTGCTGAGGTTAAGAAACCCTGATTTAGGTACAGAGTAGGTATAAAAATCCCATTAGCAGACAAGAGATCTCAGAAATAAGCCAGATCTCATATTTAGAAAAATGATATGGCACAGACATATCATTTAAAGAAAATATTTCACAGAAACATAAGCCAAATTTGAGATTACAGGTGGTCATTGTCATCTCATAGCTCATTTTTTTTGGTTTGTTTTTTGACATGAATTTCAACTAGATAATGTCTTTGGACTTTCAGAAGTCAGCATTTATATGCTGACCCATAGCCCAGAATAACCCCAAGAATGAGACTGTCATTCAATAACAGAGACATGGCTCTTCATTGTGGGTCATGGCTCATAATATGCAATTCAGCTAAAGGGGAAAGACACAAAACATTCAAGATGACTGGCGGGAGAAAACTCTAAAAATGCTTCAGCACAAAAGGCGATTAAAATGTCACAGGAAATTTTTTTCTTGAAAATGGAATGGCTGATGAATGCTTCATTCTTTCCAGAACAGTTAAAACACTGTATGTGTGGGCTGCCTGAGTTTGGAAGGCAGTACAGGCCTTTTCTTTCTTCTGCTACTCGCCCCTAGAAGGATTTCCCTGGTGAACTTGGGCCCACAAGCACTGAGAAGATAGGAGCAGAAGACACTTCATCTAAGTGAATAATCTGAAGTGTATTTATCCTCCCATTTGAAAATGAAGAGAGACTGCCTCGAACTTGGAAGTGAAAGAGACTGATCAGAGACGGACAAATATTTCACTGGGGATAACATTTGCCTGACATTTTAACTATCATCTATCACCTGAAGACTCATTTGTCCAAAGCAGAATGAAGCCAGCTTTTGCACTGACATGCAATGCAAAGTGATGGATGGGTCTAAAGGATGACTTTCTCCATCAGATGGCATTAATCAGGTGTCGATAGGGAGTGGGGCCCCATCTGCCCGGGGCCTGCGTTTGCCAGACACAGCTCTGTTTTCTCTCCAGGCCCAATGTGATGGGAGCACCCAGCTGCAGCTACATTTTTCAGTTTGCCTGTTGGATGTGATGAGGGCTCCAAGGGGAAAGTGAGTGCTTCTTTCTTGACTATCGGCAGAGGACCCAAACTTTCTGGGGTTTAGATTAATTTCCTGTTCAGCATGTCTGCCAGATGAGAAAACAATTATCTTAAAATTACAAGCAGTTAGCTGTTTGCTTGTCATTGTAAGATAAGATCTTAATGACCTCCTACCACACACCAGAACACACACACACACACACACACACACACACAGACACACACACACACACACTCACACACACATCCTACGCTCCAGTTTTTCAGGTGTTATTCATAAATCTTAATCTGGGAGGTTAGAGCCCAAGTCCCACCCACACCCAACCCATAATCTTAGCTATGCTGGTGTGAGCACCTGTCTCCTAAAGGGTAAGGAAAATATTCAAGCACCATGTCCATCACGGTGACTCACATTAATTACGATGGGTGTGGTACACTTCTCACTGCCTAGGACATGAGAAAAGTGGCAAAACCACTTTTATCACTAAGTCCTTTCTCTCTGGGCAGGTGGCAAGGCTGACTGAAGGCCCCAAAGGAAATAAGAACATGAGACTCAGGATCTCAAGATGGGTGTCTAGATTCTGGCTTCATCACTTATTAGTTGTGAAATCCTGAGCAAGGATTTATTTTATTGATTTTAGAGAAAGACTAGCGGGAAAGAGAAACATTGATCAGTTGCCTCCAGAATGCATCTGGACTGGGGATGAAACCCACAATCAGTCACTAGATTATATGTGTGTTTGGGCATATTATACTTTTAGGTATGTGCTCTGATTTGGAATCAAATCTGCAGCTGTTTTGGTGTATAGGATGATGCTCCAACCAACTGAGCCACCTGGCTAGGCCCCAGTTTCCTCATTTTTATAAAGGGAGGTTATAAAAACATCTTGTACAGCAGAGTTTCCAACAGTAGCAGTATCGACATTTGGGGCCAGAAAATTATTTGGGAGGTAATGGGCTACCCTGTGCATTGTAGAATGTTTCAGAGCATCCCTGGGCTCTATCTACTGGAAGTTGGTAGCACACACCCCCAGTTATGATCATTCAAAAATATCTCCAGATATTGCCAATTGTCCTCTGGAAGGTAAAACTGCCACTGCTCGAGAACCACTGCTATAAAGGAACCCCATCTTTAATTTCTTTATAAAACAGCATCAAGAAACTTTAATTCTACCCCAAGGTTTCAGGGTAACCATAAAAAATAGCTATTAGTAAAATAAGAGACGTCGGAGTACTCATCTCTGGAGAACAGTATTTGGGGTAAAATTGAGAACCATTTAGCCTCACTTGGAGACTCTTCTCCAATCCTAAATCTTGGAGATGTTTGATTTTGTTTTAAATTTGGACAGGGGATTTTGTTCTAATCTTGGACAAGGAGTGGTGGTGGAGCATAGGGGCCTTTGCACAGTGGTAGGGGACTTACACAAGCTAATATATGTGCAGAACGATGCCTGTCACTGTTGATATAATCACAACTGAAGAATTAGTGCAATAAAGTGTACCTTGGAATGTCACCACGGCACACTCTTCACACCTGGGGGCAAAATCACACTGTGTGGTTTTGCTATAGCTGATTCCAGTTATACCATTCAGTCAAATGAATGGGTCAAGGGCCAGCCACATGCCGTCAAGAATGGCAGAAACCCAGAATTATCAAATGTGTCAAAGATATCTTGTTGCTGTTATGAAATATTTCTGTGAAGTCTTTGAACCTCTTCCCATCAAATGGTCAATGTTCCCTTCCCTTGAACCTGGGCAGATATTTATGACTATGTTGACCAGTGGAATAAAGCAAAAGTGACTCTATGCAACTTCAAGGCTAGTCATAAAAGACATGTACTTGTGCCTTGCTCATTCTTAGAAGGCCGTCTCCATGCTGTGAAGAACCTAAACAACCACGTGCAGAGGACACCAGTAGATGTTACAGATGACAGTCTCTGATGCTCTACCCATCAGGCAACATCAACTGCCAGTCCTTGGAGTGAATGAGGCTTTAAATGATTACAGGGCCCAGTCACTGAGTCATCCCCAGCCTTCAAGTTTTTCCAATTAAAGTTGCAGTCCACATGAAGCAGAGACACACCATCTCCACTGTGTCTTTTCCAAATTCCTAATCCACAAGACCCATGAGCATAATAATGGTTATTTAATGCCACTAGGTTTGGGGTGGCTTGTTACACAACAACAGTAACCAAATGAACCTCCATGAAATTTAACCATTTCTACTCAAAGAATGTGTTCACTGGGAACTTGGGTCTTGTAGGATTAGCTCAACTAGAGGTTATGGTCTGCCATTGGTCATGATGAGGAGCTTAAGGTCCCACATTTCTCCAGTGCTATCTAAAAGTGTTTTTGATACATGAAAGATGCAAAGGTTGTGATTTCTCATATGCCACCCATGTATAGAGCAGCCTAATCAGGAGGAAAAGGAAAGTTATATTTCAGACAAGAACATTAAATGTGAGCATTGAAAAAACACTCCCTTAGGGAGCCATGAACTTTTAGGAGCTGGTTATTAGGTCAGGAGCAGGCTGATTTAGAGAATAACCTGGAGTTGACCCAGAGGTTGGACAGTGACCTCTAGTTTTTGCTTGTTGGGAGAGGTCATGGGAAAATGTGTAACCAGGCCAAGGCAAGAGACTTTGACTCATGATGACCATTTGCCCATCTTTATCTGTAGAGATAACCATCTTGATGAAAAAAAAAAAAAGTGGAATGGACTTGAGGGAAATGGTGAAAAGTAACTTTCTAAACAGGAGTCAAGAAACGAGACTGTGTTGAGAAAATAGTAGCATGTGTGCAAGGGTGCTAAAGAGCACAGTGGATAATTCACTACATATGCACATTATCTAAGCAAGTCAATTCTCCAAAATGGCTTCTTCCCCCTGGAAACACACAAACCCCTGGAGGCTCTCAGTCATCTCAGTTAATTAGGATTCAACCTGCAGCTAGATTCAGAGTATGAATTACAATTCAAGCAGATAAGTAAGACTTTATATTAATAGCCCTTATAAAATAACAGTGGAACACCTGTCTGAGGAAAATATGTGCAATTTCACATTTCATTAAATATTTAAATAGCTTTAAATTACTTCTGGAAGAATTCACATTTGAAACTCTTTTTCCTGGTAAAATAATGACTGACTGATTAAGAATTTGGAATAAACAAAAAGCATAGGTGTTCTATAGAGACATTTGTATATTAGGTTCCTCTACAGATTAATATTGTGGTTTCAAACTATTGCAGACCATTGGTCCAGTTTAACTAGTGTTTGGCTCATTCACATTTCTAAAATCAGTCACTAAATTATATGTGTATTTGGGCATATTATACTCTTAGAAAAGCCTTTTAAAAAATGTGAAATCCTTCAAATTAATTGGTAATGTCTTGTGCTTTAAATTCATTTAATATTAGTATTTAATTTTATTTATTACCAATAAATTTTTAAGGAATCATGCCTAAAGCAGAAGGAAAATCTATATAGTTACATTATGTAATTTAATTACAATCCAGTGAAACTTCTGTTGTAAGATGACCCAGACTTTACTGAGTACCCATTACTGATAACAAATCACTGAATAGGTGTTTCTGAGTAGAATACATATCTATAGTAGAAGGTATATTAACATACTCAAATGAATGTATTCTTATCATAGTGAGTGGGGGGAAAGCATAAACAGACAAACTAGTAATTGAAAACATTAAAATTTTATAAAGTACATAAGTATTCTGCATTCTGAAATGTTATGCAGCTAAGTCCTATATTTATAATTTTTTTAATTGTCATAGTTAAAATCCTTACTCCTCACAATATTTTTGGGTAGCACTCTAACAGCCATAACAAGAACTACTAGTATAAGGGGAGGCCTTGAGCTGTGGAAGAACACAAGAGACAGATAGCCCTGGGTTCAATGGCTGTCTCTACTAGTTAATTTGGTTTAACTTGAACAAGTTACTTCAACCTCTCTGAACCTCCATTTCTTAACTTTTAAAATGGAAACATCAGTGGTACCAACTATTGTGAGGGTTAAGTGAGGTAATTATTTATCATGTTCAGATAGGGCCTAGACAAAATATATGCTCAATGACTATCTCTACATTCAGTCTGACTACTTAAAACACATGTTCATCTATTCATCTTTCTTTTTTTTTTTCCAATTTTTTTTATTAAGGTATTATATGTGTACATATTTTACCATTGCCACCCCCCACCCCACTCCCATATATGCCCTCACCCCCCAGAGTTTTGCATCCATTGGTTATGCTTATATGCATGCATACAAGTCCTTTGATTGATCTCTTATCTCCCCCACCTCTCCCTAACTTTCCCCCTGTAATTTGACAGTCTGTTTGATGCTTTACTGTCTCTGTATCTATCTTTTTGTTCAAGTTTATAATGTTCTTTATTACCCATAAATGAGTGAGATCATGTGGTATTTTTCTTTCATTGACTGACTTATTTCACTTAACATAATGTTCTCCAATTCCATCCAGGTTGCTGCAAATGATGAGAATTCCTTCTTTTTTATGGCAGCATAGTATTCCATTGTGTAGATGTACCACAGTTTTCTGATCCAGTCATCTGCTGACGGGCACCTAGGCTGTTTCCAAATCTTAGCTATGGTGAATTGTGCTGCTATGAACATAGGGGTGCATATATCCTTTCTGATTGGTGTTTCTAGTTTCTTCGGATATATTCCCAGGAGTGGGATTACTGGGTCAAATGGGAGTTCCATTTTCAGTTTTTTGAGGAAGCTCCATACTGTTCTCCACAGTGGCTGCACCAGTCTGCATTCCCACCAGCAGTGCACGAGGGTTCCTTTTTCTCCGCATCCTCGCCAACACTTGTCGTTTGTTGATTTGTTGATGATAGCCATTCTGACAGGTGTGAGATGGTACCGCATTGTTGTTTTGATTTGCATCTCTCGGATAATTAGTGACGTTGAGCATGTTTTCATGTGTCTCTTGGCCTTCCTTCTGTCTTCTTTTGAAAAGCTTCTATTTAGGTCTGTTGCCCATTTCTTTATTGGATCATTTATCTTCCTTTTATTAAGTTGTATAAGCTGCATGTAGATGTTGGAGATCAAACCTTTATCAGTGATGCCATTTGCAAATATGTTCTCCCATGCAGTAGGCCTTCTTGTTGTTTTGTTAATGGTTTCTTTTGCTGTGAAAAAGCTTTTTATTTTGATGTAGTTCCATTTGTTTATTTTCTCTTGAGCTTCCATTGCCCTAGGGGCAGTGTCAGTGAAGAATTTCTTTTGGCATATGTCTGAGATTTTGCTACCTGTGGATTGCTCTAGTATTTTTATGGTTTTCCGTCTTATGTTTAAGTCCTGTATCCATTTTGAGTTTATTTTTGTGTATGGCGTAAGTTGGTGATCAAGCTTCATTTTTTTGCATGTATCTGTCCAATTTTCCCAACACCATTTATTGAAGAGACTGTCTTGACTCCATTGTATGTTCATGCCTCCTTTGTCAAATATTAATTGAGCATAGTGGTTTGGGTCAATATCTGGATTCTCTATTCTGTTCCACTGATCTATATGTCTGTTCTTGTGCTAGTACCAGGCTGTTTTGAGAACAGTGGCTTTGTAATACAGCTTGAAATCTGGTATTGAGATCCCTCCTACTTTATTCTTCTTTCGCAGGATTGCTGTGGCTATTCGGGGTCTTTTTTTATTCCAGATGAATTTTTGGAGAGTTCTTTCAAGGTCGGTGAAATATGCCATTGGTATTTTAATGGGGAGTACATTGAATCTATAGATTGCTTTGGGTAGTATGGACATTTTAATGATGTTGATTCTACCAATCCATGAACATGGTATGTTCTTCCATCTGTTTACGTCTTCCTCTATCTCTTTTTTCAGTGTCCTGTAGTTTTCCGTGTATAGGTCTTTTACCTCCTTAGTTAAGTTTATTCCTAGGTATCTTAATTTTTTTGGTGCGATGGTAAATGGAATTGCCTTTTTAGTCTCTCTGTCTGTAAGTTCACTATTGGTGTATAGAAAGGCCATAGATTTCTTGGCGTTAATTTTGTATCCTGCTACATTGCCAAATTCATTTATTTAGTCTATTAGTTTTTTGACGGAGTCTTTCGGATTTTTTATGTACAATATCATGTCGTCTGCAAATAAAGACAGCTTTACTTGTTCTTTTCCAATTTGGATGCCTTTTATTTCTTCTTCTTGTCTAATTGCAATGGCTAATACTTCCAGTACTATGTCAAACAGGAGTGGTGAGAGTGGGCATCCCTGTCTTGTTCCTGTTCTTAGGTGAAATGTTTTTAGTTTTTGTCCATTGAGTATGATGTTTGCTGTGGGTTTATCATATATAGCTTTTATTATGTTGAGGTATGAGCCTTCTATTCCCACCTTGTTGAGAGTTTTTATCAAGAAAGGGTGTTGGATTTTGTCAAATGCTTTTTCTGCATCAATTGATATGACTATGTGATTTTTATCTCTCAATTTGTTTATGTGATATATCACGTTTATTGATTTGCGGATATTATACCATCCTTGCATTCCTGGGATAAATCCTACTTGGTCATGGTGTATGATCTTTCTGATGTACTGCTGGAGCCGATTTGCTAGAATTTTGTTGAGGATTTTGGCATCTATGTTCATGAGGGATATTGGTCTGTAATTCTCTTTCATTGTGTTGTCTTTATCTGGTTTTGGTATTAGGGTGATGCTGGCTTCATAGAAGGAGCTTGGAAGTGTTCCTTCCTCTTGAATTTTTTGGAATAGTCTGAGGAGGATAGGTTTTAGTTCTTCCTTGAATGTTTGGTAAAACTCTCCTGTGAAGCCATCAGGCCCCGGGCTTTTGTTTGCCGGAAGCTTCTTGATGACTGCTTCAATTTCGTCCATAGTTATTGGCCTATTGGGCTCTTTAGATTCTTCTTGATTGATTTTTAGAAGGTTATATTTTTCTAGGAATATGTCCATTTCCTCCAGGTTGTCCAGTTTGTTGGAATAGAGTTGTTCGTAGTATTTTGTAACAATCCTTTGTATCTCAGCGGGGTCTGTTGTTATTTCACCTCTTTTATTTCTGATTTTGTTTATTTGGGTCCTCTCTCTTTGCTTCTTGGTGAGCCTGGCTAGAGGTCCATCAATCTTGTTTATCCTTTCAAAGAACCAGCTCTTGGTTTTGTTGATCTTTTGTATTGTTTCTTTGGTCTCTATGTCATTTATCTCCACTCTGATCTTTGTTATTTCCTTCCTTCTGGTTAAACTGGGCTTTTCTTGCTGCTCTTTTTCTAGCTCTTTGAGTTGTAGGGTTAAGTAATTTATTACCATTGATTCTTGTTTTTTGCAATAGGCTTGTAGAGCTATGAACTTCCCTCTCAAGACTGCTTTCACTGTGTCCCATAGATTTTGGATTGTTGTGTTTTCATTGTCATTTGTTGCCATGATGTTTTTTATTTCTTCCTTGATCTCTCTGGTGACCCAGTCATGGTTTAATAGCATGCTGTTTAGTCTCCAAGTGTTTGATTTCTTTGGATTGTATTTATTGTAGTTGATTTCCAGTTTTATGCCACTGTGATCTGAGAAGACGCTTGATATAATTTCTATCTTCTTGAATTTGAAGAGACTTTGCCTGTGACCCAGCATATGGTCTATCTTTGAAAATGACCCATGTGCACTTGAGAAGAATGTATATTCTGTGGCTTTGGGGTGAAATGTTCTAAAGATGTCAATTAATTCCATCTGGTCTAGTGATTCATTTAGGATTGCTGTTTCTTTTCTAAACTACTGTTTTCATCCTATTACCTCTCTTCTCAAAGACTCTCAGTAACTCCTCATTATTTAGCAAATAAATTTCAAATTCACTGCAGTCTGGTCTCAACTCCTTGTTCAACTGTATCATCTACACTTCCTACAACACCCACATTTCACCACATTTGAACTACATTCTTAATCACTGAAATCATAATTTTCTACTCATTCTGTTGCCATGCTTAAAATAATTCCCTCTGATTTTTGTACAGTGGAAATACAGTCACTTTACATAGCGCAGGCCCAGTGGTCTTTTTTCCTTACCTTATTGTCCGACTGACAATTCACTCTTCTTCTGAACGCCTATGTTTTGATAGTATGTTAGTCACCGACCATATATTTCCTTGAATGGCTGATATTAATGACAGTTTACACATCTTATCTCACTTGATTTTAATCTCTTTGAGAGTAGTGATCATATTTTACATTTTGTATCATGCCCAATGCCAGCAAAGATATGGCACACAATCGACTTTGAATAAATATGTGTTGAAATATTGACTTGGTTAGGTTTTCCACTGGTATAACTGATGCAGAAAAAGTGACATTCATTTCCAAAATTTAGCCTCTCTTAAATTCCTCACCATCTTAACCCTTCAGGGAAACCACAATGATAATGCCACAGTGTTAACAGGAAGGGCAGTCTCTGTGGATTGTGGGCCCTGACTTTACCATGACAGAGGAGAGCAGCAATACACTTTTCACTACACAGAGAAAGTTCCCTGTTCTTGGATAACTGGAGCCTGGTTATTCCAATTCTGAGGAAAACACATGGCAAACTGATGAGGCAAAAGTTGATAGAGTCTTAGCCTCAGGGTTCCCCCAGACAGCTAGTAAGAATCACCAGCAGTAAGAGCAGGCAAGGGTACTTTCTGCTCAAGGGATGGAAGCTGAAGCAATGGACCATCACCACCACCACCACAACAAGGCAACAGCTAAAGCTACAATTAGACGCCACTCTTCCTGGACGATACCCATCCCCGCAGCTCTAACACTCCATGGCACCTGTTCTAAGTGCACCCCATTAAACTGTGGGGTGGATTGTGCGCTAATGTGTTGTCACTGGTATATCCCAAGTACCTAACAGCCCCTGGCACAGAGTAGGTTCCCAAGCAGTGATATTGTGAGTGAATGACCATGTTCTTCCACGCAAAACAGAAAGCAATGGCTGCACTTCACTCTGTAAGCCAGCTGAATGGATTACAACAAAGTTGAGATTCAATGTTCTGATTTTAGCAAAACTTAGTAAAAACAGAAGACTTAAAAGGCTGTCTTTGAAAAGAAGCCAAGGGGATTGAAGATATCTTGTCTGGCTACTCGTGCTGTCTCTTTTGTTCAATGCTTTAGAGCAGGCTACAAACTTGAGGGTGGGGTGAAGATAGGGCACTAGGCTTCCTCTGTGCTTATATTACCACATCTTATGAGAGTAGTTAACAGAATGTATTATGAGTTCCCAATTGATTGCCCTGCTGAGGCAAATGTTTAATGATGCTTCATTTGAGGAAGTTAGACTTGAAAGATTAGGAGTTAGATATGTTCCCATCAAATTCATGCCAGGGTTGAAGTTTATACTCTGGATTTATGGGGGATGGTCTGATTAGTTTAAGGACTAAAAATATTTTCTTTTATACCCAAAGTGTGACAGCTGTCTGCTTTCAGAGGTAAATTCCATTTGATTAGGAAAATCCTTGTTTAAAATTGCATAGTTTCTAGGCAGCCCTTGTTATACTTTTTCTCATCTGAGGAAACTTCAGATATTCTCATTTGAGATGCATTATGACTGTGGCTCTTCCTTTGCTTCCATCTTATGTAATTACCTGAATATGGGTACTTTTAATCTTCCCCACAAGTACTTAATACACAGTGTAATGGGCCATATTGCTAATCTTTAGTGTCCTTTCTTTAAGATTACGTATATTGAGCCCTGAGTAAGTACTTGGTTCTGTGCTAAGCACTTTGCATGTGTGACAACACTTCATTTTATAATGTTATTATTTTTATTCCTACTTTAGATGAGACAACAGGCTTAAAGAGGTCATAGAACTTGCTCAAGTTCACACAACTAATCAGTGCTGGAGCTAGGATTTGAACCCATGTCCAGATAACACCAAAGCCCATGTTTTTAAGCAATGCACATTGCATCTATAAGCTACAAGTTTCAGAAAATGCAGGGCCTCAGAGCCAAAGAAAAAATGTCTGAAAGATTCTTTCTCTGATAAATAAAGGATCTGAAATGAAGGCTTTATAACTCCCATATCAAATTATTAAAATCAATCACAAAGCATGGTAATTTAAGTAAATGGCTGGGCACTGAGAAGAGCCAGCTATAAATAAGAAAAGGGTTGCAGAGAAACTCAGAGCAGCATGTGTGTGGAGCAGAGAGAACTTAGTCTCACCCTCATGTGCAAGAAAGAAGTCAATCAAGTCTTAAGGTTCCATGTTTGCTGGAGTCAGAAGTTTTGGCAAGCCATTCCATGTGCTTGAATAGTCCCCCATTAAACAAGCTCCTTTCCTCTTCATTCACATTTCCCACTCAAATGCCACTTCATTCAAGACATCCAGGCTTTCCAAATAATAACCAAATATTTAGAATGCTTAGCAATGTTCAGAGATTTTCCACAAGTCTCATCTTAGTAGCTGTCCCTTCTCCTGGAATCCACCACCATCAGCACACTCAAACATTTAAAAAAAAAATTAAACTGATATCAAAACTATCAAACAAGAGTCAAACATTTTAAAGGGATCCTATATAATAAAAGGTTAATATGCAAACTGACCCTAACAGCAGAATGACCAGTCGCTATGACGCTCACTGACCACCAGGGGGCAGACGCTCAACGCAGGAGCTGCCCCCTGGTCGTCAGTGCACTTCCACAGGGGGAGCGCTGCTCAGCCAGAAGCCGGCTCATGTCTGGCCAGCACAGCGGTGGTGGCGGGAGCCTCTCCCGCCTCCGTGACAGCGCTAAGGATATCTGGCTAACGGCTTAGGCCCAATATCCCAGGGAGCAGGCCTAAGCCAGCAGGTGGACATCCCCCAAGGGCTCCCGGGCTGCCAGAGGGATGTCTGACTGCCAGCGTAGGCCCAATTCCCCAGGGAGTGGGCCTAAACCGTCAGACATCCCCTGAGGGGAACCAGACTGCGAGAGGGCACAGGCTGGGCTGAGGGACGCCCCCCGCAAGTGCACAAATTTTCGTGCACTGGACCTCTAGTATGTTTATAAAGTCTGTGTTCCTTTCACCTTACTTTCTTAAGACTTTCCTGACCAGACTGTGCTGGGCAAGGAAGCAGGAAAGCATTGGGCACATCTTTCCTTTATCAGATACCTGGGTAAAGTGACATCAGGTTCTGTCAGTCCCCTCCTACCCAGACAATCCCCGTGACCACAGTAAGCTCTTGTAGGCCTCCAGCTAGACAGCCGCACCAGGCTATCCTTTCTGCAGGAGTAACTATCCACACTCCCTGTTGGCCTTAGGTAGGAAGCCCAATTAATACTGGAAATTCATAACTCTGAAGCTCTGACCTACAACACTCTAACTTGTCAAAGTCTATAACACAGTATCTTTCACTTTAAAAGGTTTAATTCTGCTCATCATTATGGGAAATTATTCATTAAGGGTGAAAAAGTACTTATTAACTGAGTAAAAATACAAAGTAAAATTCTTGACACCTCAGAATAAAAGAAATATAAGACGGAAAACAGGAGTTTGAAATGAGCTTAACTAAATATAGATTCACATCTACACTAATAAAAGAGAAACATTTTAGCACATCTACACTAATAAAAGAGAAACACTCCACTACACCACCAGCCAATCAGGAGCAAGTATGCAAATTAGCCCAACAAAGATGGCAGCCACACAGACTGGAGCAAGCAGGAGGCTTGGGTTGCCCCCGGCAATGGAGGAAGCCAAGCTTCCCGCCTGCCCTGGCTGGCCCTGGCCGGCCTTGGCCTCCGCTCAAGGCTACAAAGTTTCAATTTTAGAAGATAAATAAATCCCAGATACCTGCTTCCAGCCGGCCCTGGCCTCAGCTCAAGGAGGCACTGAAAAAAAGAAAAAGATAAAAAGGAGGGGCTGGGAGCCTGGATCACCAGGGGGGCGTGGTCAGCCTGAAAACAGCCCTCAGCTCCTTACCCAGACTGGTCACGCCCCCCCCAGCGGGGACCCTCACCCCATGGGGACGTGGCCGGCCTGCAAACCACCACAGGCCCCTCGCCCAGGCCGCCCCACACCCCAAGGGAACCCCCACCCTTCAGGGAAAACCAGCTGGCCCCCACCCATGCACCAGGCCTCTATCTATACTAGTAAAAGGGTAATATGCTAATTAGACTGGGAGACCTTCTAGGAGACCTTCCAGATGTTCTTTTGGACAAAGCCATAGTGGCGGGGCCGAGGTAGAGGCGGTTAGAGGCCAAGAGGGGAGGGCAGTTGTGGGTGATCAGGCCAGAATGAGATGGCAGTTGTGGGTGATCAGGCTGGTGGAGGGTGGGGCCATTGAGGGTAAGCAGATCAGCAGGGGGGCCAGTTGGGGGTGAGCAGGCCTCGGAGGGGGTCAGTTGGAGGTGATCAGGACAGCAGGAGGGGGGGCAGTTTGGAGAAAGCAGGCCAGCAAGGGGGGCAGTTGAGGGCAAGCAAGCCAGTGGGGAGGGAAGGCTAGCAGGCCAGCGGGGGGGCAGTTGGGAGTGAGCAGGCCAGCAGGTGAGGCAGTTGGGGGCAAGCACACTGGCATGGGAGGCAGTTGGGGGTGATCAGGCTGGCATGGAGGGCATTTGGGGGCAAGCAGGCTGGCGGCAGGGGGAAGTTGGGGGCGAGCAAGCCAGCAGGCAGAGTGGTTAGGGGCAATCAGGCAGGCAGGCAGGTGAGCGGTTAGGAGCCAGCAGTCCCGGATTGTGAGAGGGATGTTTGACTGCTGGTTTAGGCCTGATTCCTGTAAATCAGCAGTAAGACATCCTTCGAGGGGTCCCAGATTGGAGAGGGTGCAGGCTGGGCCAAGGGACATCCCCCCCCCCTCCACCCCCGTGCACGAATTTCATGCACCAGGCCTCTAGTCAAATATATAAAAAGAAAATATAAAAGAAACCTAAACATTAGTTGACTTTGCCTATTTGGAACAAAAAATAAAACTGATATCAAAACTATCAAACAAGATTAAACCAAAAGAGTGGTACATTATTTCCATATCCTTGAGGAGTGATATAAACTATTATTCAAGGAAGTCTAGCAAATGTGGTATTTTGTGTCCAACTGAAGTGATGGGTATTGCTTTGTACAGTGCCTGTGTGAGCCAGCCCAGTGGTCCCCATCATGGACCCTACACTGCTTAGCCATGCCAGAATTGAGCACCATGCCTTCCATTTTAGCTGATTTGATACCAATTTGTTTTTTACTTTACCACGTCACTGAGTAGCAAAAGCTGATATTATTCCCATTTGACAGAAAAAGGTGACCTAGAATCCAGGCCTCTCGCCTTCTAGTTCCCTGAGCTTGCAGTACAGGCCAGGTTTCTCTTTCTACTGGTAACATTACTATTCTACTTAAGACTCATGTTATTTTTTGTTTTCAATATTCATTTTCCCTGGGAAAGTTTTACAGCTGCATGTAATTTATGTGTCAGGTATTTCATCCACCGAGTAGGCCATTTGTATTGGAGAAGGAGCACTATCTATGCTATCGGTTATTTCTCTGAAAACCCAATTATTTCTGAAAAATCACAAATCGCATGCAACTGAGTACAAAAAAAATTAACTTTTTCTCCTTAAAAATTGCCTCCACTGAGCGCTCACACAAGCACAGTCAATTCATCAATCTCTTTTTGTAAACAGCAGTCATTCAGTAAAGGAGGAGGTCTGTTTATTATTTTTGATCCTGTTTTGCTTCTGGCAAAATTTCACAAACAGCAGAAGTTGGCAGAACACTGATATTTTCTTCTGACTGGCTACTGTTCTCTAACTACAAGTGCAAAGTACAACTAGGACTATTTTGGTCTGCAGAACTCAGCTGTGACTGAGGTGAAAATTGTAAAATCTGGAGAGAAAAAAACCCTCTATCCAGGACTTCTCTCTGGACATGGAGACCCTGATTTAATACATGCTTTCGTTCTGCTGAAGAACAGATGAGCTCGAGATCCAGAGTCCAGAGGACAACACAAGTGTGACTTAATTTCCACCTCACTTCTTGCCCTCCTCCTTGTCTGCAAGATCCACTCTGAAGGTCCAGTGAGATACTGAGCTCTGTGGGTCCTAAGAGACCTGGGAAAACTTGGGAGAAGACTTTCTGGGAAGGAGGGCAGCATGAGAAGCAGGGAAAAGAGATTGGGGTGAGAAATCCAACCTTTCCCTCTGTTATGCCTGTTCTGCTAGATTCCTCGCCAAAGGCCACAATGCTGTTGCCTTGATGTTGACTTTGGACAGAGAGTCCTTGATAAAGAGGGCAGTGGGAGGGTCCTCAGTGTATAGGATGGTCACACAGAGTTGCTGCTTGTTTTAGAGACACAATGAAATCCTCCAGTAACTTGAAGGGTTGGTGGGGGAGGAAGAAGCAACCAGGTCTGAAATGATACCACAGCGTGCCTTGGTTTCGGGTAGACGTGTCTCCTTGTAATTGTCAGGGTGATGGGTTGCACAGAGGTGAGTAATGTAGCTCCAGAATCACACAGCCTTGAGTTCAAAGCCCAGTCCTGCCACCTACTTGCTGTGAGACTTTGGGAAAGTAATTTAACTTCTCCAGCCTTTGTTTATTCATTCGCAAATGGATATCATCAGTATTAGGCCTTACTGTGAGCAAACTTAACTCTCACGACTCTGTGAAAGTTAAATAAAGTAACTATATATATAGTGCTGAAAATAGTCCCTGGTACATAATAGAAAGCCTTCAATAAGTGTAGCAATAAGTAGACTTTACTATTTTTAAAATGTTTCAAAAGCTAAATTTGTGGCACAAAATTTATAAAAAGTCAAAGCACCAATCCCCAACTGAAAATATTTTATCTAATGCATATAAATGTTATTAAACTATGTTGATAACCTGCCTCTCCATGACCAACCCCAACTTTCACTTTTCTTTTCACTTGGGTGACTCAGTGGAAATGTTCTCTCTGAGCCCAGTAGGCATACCCCTCCCTCTCCACACACACACACCTTTGGGGACAGCTGCATAGACACAAGCAGCCGGAAGAAAGCATGACTGATAGTCCATGAGCTGAAAAACTTGTGTCACATCCACGTCATTCCTGCCGTATGGAACAAATCAATAAACTTCATAGAATTGGAGCAGCAAGTGTGCAGGACCAGCCCTGCTAGAGTAACCAAAGACAGGAGGAGACAAAAGTTACTGGAGAAACCTCAGGTGAAACAAAAAGAAATCATGGTTTTGTCAGAAATTATGTTGTAAAACAAGGTGAGGAAGTAAGTGTACTCTAAATAGAGAGGAGAAAGGAAAATTTTGGACTCTGAAACCACCTCTATTCTACCAATTAGTTAATGTTTTACAACTGCCTTACTCACTGCTAAGTTTCCTTATTGTATCAACTGAGTCTGTACTTATTTATAGAGTCCACTCAGGTAAGTATGTTTTTCCGTATAACAAAACCAAGTGAAATTGTTTACAAAGGAATGACTCAGATTAACGAGATTATAAACATTTCAAGTAGGAAAATTTGCATATGCATTTGTCAGGTCTCAGAAAGACAGACTGTGGGAGACAAAGCTTCCGAAGGTGTTGACCTTACACATGTATTCAAGACAATACACGTGGACTTGCTCCACAAGTTGTCATGCACTACTACCGTATGCCAGTAGAGGAATTACTATTTTTTTAAATTTCTCTTTATTGCTGAAAGTATTACAGATGTCCCCCTTTTTTTCCCATTGATCCCCAGGAATTTCTATTAAAATAGTTTTTCAGGATCTCCAGGATGCCATATGCAGACATCAAATATTTCATCCTATAAAACAAGGTTTTTACAAAGTTTAAGGTTCACATTTAAGTTATGATGTGTAAAGGCTGTACTAACAGACATTTCTATTCTTTGTGGGAGACATCCTAAATAGAAGGGGACCTAAAATTATATATATTCCATAAATAACTAAGAAAAATATCCATGTTTATTTAATCCATTCAAATCTAAGAACAAATTTCAACAAATTCTAAGGATCATATTCATATGTATTCTTTTTAATATAATTTTGTATATGGTTTTGTTGGTTTTAGAGAGAGAGGAAGGGAGAGAAATAGAGAGATAGAAACACTGATGAGAGAGGAACATCATCTATTGGCTGCCTCCTGCACGGTCCCTACTGGGGATTAAGCCCCACAACCTAGGCATGTGCCCTGACCAGGAATCAAATCTGTGACCTCTTGGTTCCTGGATCGATGCTCAACTGTTGAGCCACACCAGCCTGGCTGTACTCTTTCCTAGCTGAGGAATTTAACAATCATGAAGAATATTTCTCAATTATAAAGGAATAAAATCCTTAGAGAAATGGGCAATGAAACTTTCTTAAATGATTTGCTTGAATTAGTCTGAGAAACGGAGTGCTTAGTTTTTTAATTGCCAACTGAGCATTAGAAAGTTTACATTTTACAGAATTTCTTTTGTATTAACTCCTCTACATAAAGACTACTGTAATACTGGAAAGTTTCCACAAAATTAACACAGATGTCAAAGTTAACCTGTCAGTTTAGAAAATAACAATTTGGGAGAGAAATTCAGATATTATAGAGATCAGCAATAGACACACAGATATAACCTTCTATCGCTGGTTAATGAGGCTTGTCTCAGCCTTGTCCCCACCCTCCCACCCACGCAGATTCCTCCCTGGCCTTTCACTGGGCCCCAGAGAGCACAGCCCGCTTTCTTCCAGCACTACTGCCTCCCTTCGCTTTAAGGGTCACGACCAAGTGACTCCAAGAGCGAGGAACACTTGCTGCCTCTTTTATTGATGGAGGGTGGGGATCAACAGGCTTTGCTGTTTATGTGAGTTAAAACTTGGCCTAAACCCATCTATTTCAGGTCACTTCAGGGCAGCCAAAAAGAGTAACAGCTGTACATAGAAAATGACAATTGGGAACAAGAATGGCTTTCATTACAGTGTAAGCTTTAAAACAAACAAACAACAAACACAAAATGTCCTCTTGTTTCAAGTTTTATTTACTTTTTGAGGACCCCAAAAAATTGCCAGCATGTATGCTGGTCTTAATAAACTGTGTATAGAGTAAGTACATAATTTACTCTTCATTTGATGATACAGTACAGTGGTTCCCTCTGTATGAGGGGGATACCTTCTAAGACCCACCCCCAGACAACCTCTGAAACTTGGTATAGGACTGAACCCTATGTGTACAGTTGTCCCTGGGTAATTCCAGGACTCTTCCATCAAAATCTGTGGATGCTCAAGTCCCTATATAAAATGCCACAGTATTTGGGGTTCCTACTTTACCCAGCAAAGCTATCATTCAGAATTGAAGGCCAGATAAAGACTTCACAGATAAGAAAAAGCTAAAGGAGTTCATCACCACCAAACCAGTATTATATGAAATGCTGAAAGGTATTCTTTAAGAAGAGGAAGAAGAAGAAAAAGGTAAAGGTAAAAATTATGAACAACAAAATGACAACAAATACATACCTACCAACAAGTGAATCTAAAAATCAAGTGAATAAAAAATCTGATGAACAGATTAAACTGGTGAATATAATAGAATCAGGGGCATAGAAAGGGAGTGGACTGACAATTCTTGGGGGAAAAGGGGTGTGGGGGGTGCTGGAAGAGACTGGACAAAAAGCGTACACCTATGGATGAGGACAGTGGGGGGGGCGGGGTAAGGGCAGAGGGTGGGAACCGGGTGGAGGGGAGCTATGGGGGAAAAAAGAGGAACAACTGTAATAATCTGAACAATAAAGATTTATTTTAAAAAAAAAAGAAAAAAGAAAGAAAAAAAATTAAAAGAAAAAAATAAACTTTGCACATCCTTCCGTAAACTTTAAGTCATCTCTAAATTACTTATAATACCTAAAACAATGTAAATGTTATGTAAATAGTTGTCACACTGTATTGTTTAGGGAATAATGACCAAAAAAAAAATGATTGGTCTAAACCAGTGGTCGGCAAACTGCGGCTTGCGAGCTACATGCGGCTCTTTGGCCCCTTGAGTGTGGCTCTTCCACAAAATACCATGTGCTGGCGCGCATGTACAGTGCGACTGAAACTTCGTGGCCCATGTGCAGAAGTCGGTTTTCGGCTCTCAAAAGAAATTTCAATCGTTGTACTGTTGATATTTGGCTCTGTTGACTAATGAGTTTGCCGACCACTGGTCTAAACACATAGTACATATCAGCAACAATGTAACATTTTTTTCTGAATATTTTTATTGCAATTGATTAAATCCATGGATGTAGAATCTGCAGACACAGAGGGCCAACTTTACTGTTTTTCCCTGAACATACATATTATGATAAAGTTTAATTTATAAATCAGGCACAATAAGAGGTTAACAACAATAACTAAATAAAATAGAACAATTATGACAATACACTGTAATGAAATTGTATGACTGTAGTCTTTATTTTTCAAATATCTTATTGTGCTATACTCAATTTTTCACTTAAATGAAGCCCTCTCTTTGGCATATCCGAATTGCCAGCATCACTACTCTTACATTTTGAGGCCATTATTAAGTAAAATAAAGGTTACTTGAGCACAAGCATTGTAATACTGTGAGACAGTAGATTCAATAACCGAAAGGCTACTATCAGGCAGGCAGCATGTACAGCGTGAAAATGCTGGATGGTGGTAGGATTCACATTCCCAGAGGGACTGAGTAGAATCATGCAAGATTTAATCATGCTACTCAGAACAGTGTGCAATTTAAAATTTACAACTTGTTTAATTCTGGAATTTTCCATTTAATACTTTCAGATCATGGTTGACTGCAGTTAACTGAAATCACAGAAAGTGAAACAACAGATAAGAGGTACTTCTGTACCTTGAAGGGCCATATGTACATGGATGCTTGTTTAATATATATATATATATTTTTTCTTATACTGAGCACTATAGGCCCGTACATGAAATTCGTGCATTGGGAAAGGGGGGATCCTTCAGCCCAGCCTGCACCCTCTCCAATCTGGGACCCCTTGGGGGATGTTCGACTGCCAGCAGACGGACATCCCTCTCACAATCTGGGACCACTGGCTCCTAGCCGCCACCTGCCTGCCGGCCTGATCCCCCTAACTGCTCTCCCCTGCTGACCTATGAAAGGACAGAGCAGGACTGACTCCATTTTGTACTGTGTCCTCCATCCTGTGTAACTATGTCCTCGATATGAACCCTTTTTCTGAGAAAAAGCACAGAATGTGTCAGTTACCCAGCCCGCCCTTAAATCAGCCAATAAGAATGCTAACCGCCTCCTGTCTTTGTGTAACTGGACCCTAGTCCTCACCCAACCAATCGAAATCAGCCAACTGGGTGGTCCGAGCATCACCCCACCACCCGACCCTAAACCCTATAAAATTGCTGTACTTCTGGAACTCAGGGCTCTTTTGCATCCCACCTCTGTGTCAGTAGGTGCGGAGAGACCGAGCTCGAGCTTGAATAAAGGCTCTTTGTTTTTGCATCGGACTTGGCTCCCTGGTGGTCTTTGGGGATCTTGAAATCTGGGGATAACACCTGCTCCCCGTAACTGCTCCTCCTGCCGGACTGATCACCCCTAACTGCCTCTGCCTCGGCCCTGCCACCATGGCTTTGTCCAGAAGGACATCCAGAAGGTCATCCGGAAGATGTCTGGTCTAATTAGCATATTACCTTTTTATTAGTATAGATATAGTATGTGCAATGCACTATGCTCTGTGTTTAATTATATTCTCTCATTTAATCCTTGCAATAACTTGGAGATGGTGGCTATTATTACCTCCATTTGCCTATAGGGAACTGAAGCTTAGAAATGTTAAGTAACTTGGCCAAGGTCACTCTGCTAGGAAGATACAGAGCTAGAGTTCAAATTCAAGCTGCTTGAATCTAAAGCAGTAGTTCTCAACCTTTCTAATGCCGCGACCCTTTAATACAGTTCCTCATGTGGTGACCCCCAACCATAAAATTATTTTCAATGCTACTTCCTAACTGTAATTTTGCTACTGTTAATGAATCGTAATGTAAATATCTGTGTTTTCTGATGGTCTTAGGCGACCCTGCTAGCAGTTCTCAACCTGTGGGTCGCGACCCACAGGTTGAGAATCGCTGCTATAGAGCCTAAGACCATCAGAAAACACAGATATTTACATTACGATTCATTAACAGTAGCAAAATTACAGTTAGGAAGTAGCAACGAAAATAATTTTATGGTTGGGGGTCACCACAACATGAGGAACTGTTTTAAAGGGCCGTGGCATTAGAAAGGTTGAGAACCACTGCTTTAAAGGCTTCCAATTTTCCAAATTGTAGGCATAAAAAGTTTGGAGTTTGGGTTGAATGGACAGTGTTCCTGGGACATTCTTGATCTCATGAGGCTATTTGTAAAAGAAAGTATTTCTTGGAATTTAATCAACATGTTTTAGTTATTTACCCCTAAGAACATGGGCTTCAACATCCTGTCAACAGAATAACTCTTGGAAGAATGTCATAGAAGGCAAGAAACAATTCCCATCTATTTAGGCCTATGCTGTCATTTCATGAGCTGTTCAAGCAATCCCAATGGACTGGCCACCCTGGACACTGATAACGCATAAAAACTCAAATGTGGAATTACATCATACTCAGTGTTGGGACCAACAACAGATGATGAACTCAGTCACTAAAATTATTTTCCAGTCTTCTTCATGATAGCCTGCAAGACTGAGTTCCCTTCTTTCTTGCCAAGTATTTCCCCCTCTTTCTTCTAGAAAGCCAGTAATAAAAATATCTAAACCATTTTTTTTAATATATTTTATTGATTTTTTACAGAGAGGAAGAGAGAGGGATAGAGTGTTAGAAACAACGATGAGAGAGAAACATCGATCAGCTGCCTCTTGCACACCCCCCACTGGGGATGTGCCCGCAACCAAGGTACATGCCCTTGACCGGAATCGAACCTGGGACCCTTGAGTCCGCAGACCGTCGCTCTATCCACTGAGCCAAACCGGTTTCGGCTATCTAAACCATTTTATCTTTCTTAAACCTTCCTCCTAAAAGCAGAGCAAGTCAAACAAAATACCAGTGGTGAGGATGAAAATGTTCAGGTAAGGGATGCAGTTAGATGACCCTTCTATCCAAAGAGATCAATGTAGAAGTGAAGGTGCTTTGATTACTAATAATTAGTTATACATATCACATGGTTTTACATAGGGCCAAACTGTAAGAGCTGGAAATGCATTTCTTTCTATATTTTGAGAAATGCATTTAGTGAGAAATGTTGTATCATTCAAAGCATCTGGAGGGATTTAAATTTCTTTATTAAGAACGCTAGTCTTATTGGGATGGTGGGATGGTGGGATGGTGGGATGGTTGGAATACCAGTATCACTGGAATTCTTCTCTCTCTCTCTCTCTCTCTCTCTCTCTCTCTCTCTCTCTCTCTCTCTCTGTTGATCCTCACCTGAGGATATTTTCTGATTGATTTTTAGAGAGTGGAAGGGAGATGGAAAGACACAAACAGAGAAACATCGATGTAAGACAGACACATCGATTGGTTGCCTTCGCACATGCCCTGACCAGCGCCTGGATAGAGCCTGCAACCAAGGTACCTGCCCTTGACAGAAATTGAACCTGGGACCCTTCAGTCCTGAGGCCAATGCTCTATCCTCTGAGCCAAACTAGCGAGAGCTCTTGTTTCTTATAGTAATTTTAAGTATTGTAAATAATTGGGGGTTAGAAAACATTCAGAGGAAAATACAATTTTATGACTATCATACTTTTTTCCCATATGTCATTTGGTGACTACAAATGTATTTCTTGTCATCCATATGTATGATTTTCAAAATCAACCAGGAAGAGGAGACTTGTAATACAGAAAGACAATGCCTTCTTCGGCTCAAAATACTAACATGTAAATTACTTTGTGAATTTTAAGTTCCTTTACAATTTCCACTCTCTCTCCTCTACATTTTTTCATCCTTGTGTTGTATCAGTGTTAGAGGCAAGACACTGCAAATCATTGGTATTTTAGTCAACTCTGCTCCTGTCAGACCTTTCAAATGGTCAGGATTGACTGACCATTGACTCTGAGCCACCCACAGATGCCTGAGCTTCAGGGAGTACATACCCCACATCACCTCAATTTGAAACACCTGAAAAATTTCCTGTTCCTTTCTTTGTGAGGCAGTCTCCCCTCTTGCCAGCAGTATTGAACTACCCTGAATTAGCTTTAGAACTCACCTAGGACTTCAGCTTTATCATAGATTATACAGATCTAGAGCTAAAAGGCAATAATTTATTTCTTCAAGCCAGCGGGTCCTCACTTGTAGAGTTATTTGAAGATGGTTGTATTCTTGTTTATAATTATTAACTCTGTCCTTACACCTAGTCCTTCAGTTTTCTGCCTGGCAAATGTGGAGCAACCACCTAATCAGGTTAGAATCTTATTTGGGTTTTTAATTTGCATAAAAAGGATGTTCATCCTGCCTCTACCAGTTGATTTTTTTTAAGTATTTGGAGTGGAAGCCACTGAATAATTGCAATGTTACTCTCAAAATACCTCAAACTACCTACTGCCCAATCCATACAAGAAAAATGTTCAGAATACCAGGATAAACCACAGGCTCTGCACTTCGCTAAATCAGCCTTTTAAAAATGTGTTCCTTGGGGAACATTGGTCTTACAAGATGTCACTTCTGGTATCCAGTGAATAAATGGTTTCATGGTGAAATATACCAGTTGAAACAATCTGCAGGATTTCTCTGAGCCTTTCACCAGTGTGAATTTCCAAGAAGCAGAAGAGGATGCAGCACTTTCCCAAATTATTTAACTGCAGAAACATTTTCCTCCTGAATGCCTAACAGGACTCATGTTCTTTGAAGGAGACCTAGGAAAATTGTCTCTAGATAGTCTCTATGCTATTTCTAGATTGAGCCAGAGAATTAGAGAATTAAATACTGAACCTTTTTGTGTTGATCCACCACCAATTCCCCAAATATTTTCACTGAGTTATAATGTGTTG
This sequence comes from Eptesicus fuscus, assembly GCF_027574615.1. Classification (NCBI taxonomy): domain Eukaryota; kingdom Metazoa; phylum Chordata; class Mammalia; order Chiroptera; family Vespertilionidae; genus Eptesicus; species Eptesicus fuscus. The sequence continues at coordinate 6,630,222 of NC_072480.1, read as the reverse complement.
TTCTGCCTCCACTTCCATCGCAGCAGGATGCTACCAAAGACTTGCTGTTGAATTCACTATAGGAGTGTTTAAGAGCACCATCCACTATGGGTAGGTTCTTTACAAGATTAGCATGAAAAATTGTTCTCCTACATGAAGTTTTTTGGTATAAAATTCTCCCAAAAATAAAGTCCCAGGAAAGGCTGTGTTGTTATGTTTTGACCTTATGGACATGGCAACTCTTCCCCTGGTTATACTTTCCTTTTTGCTTAGATTAGGGAAGTTCAAGCTAAATTTGCAGCCCACTTTTGATAATTATTCAGGGCCTTATGTTTTATACATTTATGTAATACTAGAAGCCCAGTGCACCAAATTTTGTGCACTGGGGGGGTGGTCCCTCAGCCCAGTCTGTGCCCTCTTGCAGTACGGGACCCCTCGCTTCTTACTGCCCGCCTGCTCGCTGCTCCTTACCACTCAGCTTGCTGCTCCTTAGTGCTGCCGCGGAGGTGGGAGAGGCTCCTGCCACCGCTGCTGTGCTCGTCAGTTGTGAGCCCAGCTTCTGGCTGAGCAACAGTCCTCCTGTGGGAGCGCACTGACCACCAGGGGGCAGCTCCTGCGTTGAGCGTCTGCCCCCTGATGGTCAGTGCGCATCATAGTGACCAGTTGTTCTGGTCGTTCTAACTTTCCATCATAATTGTCGCTTAGGCTTTTATTATATAAGTAGCTTTCTAGTTCTATCTTATTAATTAACCTACATTTTTCTTTTCATCAGATTTACCTTTTTAAACTGAATTGTATAGATAGATAGATATAGATATAGATGATATAGATATAGATATAGATATAGATATAGATATAGATATAGATATAGATATAGATATAGATATATAGATATAGATATATAGATGTGGATATTGATAGATATTCTTCTCAAATCCTTTAGGTAATGAGGTAGAATGTAAATTAATATATAATGTCTTTATTCACAACAAAATCATATTCAGTTGCCCCTAAAGAGAAAGAAAATGATTTTTACATGAGCCTTATTTCATTCAAATATCTGGTATGCAATTCATGGTTAGGTTTTCCTATCTTCTTCTTGTACCTTCATCCCTAGTCTCACACTGTGTTCTCAACTGTTCATTTCCTTTTATATAAGAGGTTTACCAAAACCCACTGTCATTTTCTCTCTTTCTAAATTTGTTTGGGTCATCAATTGTTACTGTTCAGACCAGTCATGGTGATTTTTTTTTTATTCACTTGTGCATTAAAATTAGCCCATAATTAAACTGCTAAGGAAATGAGGAAACTTTATGAGTTTACCAGTGCTTACAATTTTCTAAGGATTAAAACTCTGACTATAAGAGGGGAAATAAGATTTGAGAAAAAAAATGTATCTTTGTTCACTTAAACCAATGTTCAAATATCCGTATTTGGCAACTGGCTGCATCTGGGATGTGTATTTATAAAATCAGACCTAATAAAAGCAGTGATGTGCAGCTATAGAAGTCATAATTTGGTTCAAGTAAATCTCTCAATTTTTGTATATGTATGAGCATATTGCTCTTTGCTAATTCCCTTTTAGTATTTATTTCTTGACTGCTCACATTTTTACCATGTGATAATTTTTTAAAATGTTCTCCAAAGTTTTTAACTTAGTTCACTTAATAGATTTTCCTGTAACTTTGGTTGAACAGTATCCCTTATGTACCAGCCCTTCAGTCACAGCACTGAACAGAGAGAGGCTCTGATTCATGAAATGTGAATTTCTGACTGTTGTTGCTTTTTTTTTTTTTAAGAACTTGAGCAATACATGACAAATGCTTTCTCACCCTGTTTTCTGTATTCCATCTACCTTTCTACCAGCATAATAACCTTCCATTTCTGAAAATAGTGGGGAAACAACGTACTAAAGAGAAAGATCAATTACAAAAAACAAATGATTATTTCATTTCAGCTGACAATATGCAGGATTTAACAATACCATCACTTAGGTTGAGTAAATTCCCAAAATGCCATTTGGCTTGACGAAGTAATGAGAGAGGATGCATCACTAATGCCTACTTCCATTCCTGGGAACATCAAAATGGCAGTTTATTCTACTCTAGTTAAGTTCAACTCAGGGGCTATCTCTAAAAATAGTCCCAGATAAAAAGTCCATGAAAATGCAAGTCTAACTTTCACTAATTCTTTTAGTAGTGAAATTTCTACATTCTGAATTTATATTAAAAAATAGGGTGTGTTTTTGTTGTTGTTGTTGTTGTTGTTTCGTGTGTGTGTGTGTGTGTGTGAGAGAGAGAGAGAGAGAGAGAGAGAGAGAGAGAGAGAGAGAGAGAATGGGGATGAACATACATGGACATTCTCTGGTCCCGACAGTCTTCGCAATAGGCCAGGCATCACAATAACTCTAATTACAGTCCTGGACTCCAGAGAAGCAAAGGTTTCTACAAGTTTCTTTATAATTATAGGGTATACTGACATCTAAGTAGTCCACAAGACTGGACATCCTAACTTTCCTATTAAATTGATAAGGAGAGCATTAAACAGATATCAAAAAATGTTCAGGTAGATGTTAAATGACATAATTAACAAACCATAAATAAGGGTTGTTTTTCTCTTAAAGTAATACCTAAATTTTAGTTATTAAAATTAGGTATTAGCTATGACAGAATCCTAGAATTTGAGAGATGACTTCACACTTATTTAATCTAAACCTTCTATTTTATGGAAGAAGGAAAGAATGCCTAGAGAAGTTGTGACCTGCCCCAGATCACACAATTAAATAGCGGCACAGGTAGAACTAAAACTTGATTTTCATTTTACCATTTCCTTGACAGGTTAGAAAAATTATAAAACATAGATTTATTCCACATTTCAAAACTGCTTTTATTTCCTTTTCAGCTTCTGTTACTTCAGGTTGAAATTTCCCTGCTTTACACACACTTATTCAAGGAGTTACTAACTCAACTACAGAGGACTTGAGAACCAGAATAAACTTGAGCAATCATAATCCAACCATTTCAATTTCTCATCAAGAAACAAAGGCCCAGTAAAGTTCTGAAACTTGCCACAGTAACAGAATGAGGGAGTGTCTCAATAGAACTGGCATCCCTGTCTCCTTTCTTTGTTCTTCAGTAGACTTTACTGCAATCTGGTTCATGTCATGCTGTTTTATGCATTTAAATTATTTTATAAGTTTAGTAGCATGATAAATTTTTTCACAAAGCAAGTAATCACATTTAAATATCTGCTTAGATCTGGATATATCAAGTAGCATGTGGATGTGTCTAACAAATAAATCATAGCCATCAATGACATAAGACCCCTATTTTGGCCTAAAATGCTCTTCCTCCACCTCCTCGGTGTCCTCCCTCTAGTTCATTTCCAAATGGCTGTCAGTGAGAGAAATAAGGACCATTATTATATCCATTCTCTCTCCCTACAACAATTTCCCCATTGATTCAACAAGATTGTAGGGTAGGACTTATTGGCAGTATGACTTATGATAAACACTTATTCTGCAAACAGCACTCTATTTTAAACATCTCTACTTTTTTTTAACTGGACATAAAACTTTAGATCTAAAAAGAAGGCTAGAGAAGTTATGCCTATAGATTTTGGAGCATACCCTAAAGTGAGCAAGTTTAGATTCATCCTGTGTTTGGGCAACTAATTCTGATCCTATGCATCATCAAAGATTCCTTTATTTCTCCTCCTTGTTTTTCCTTCCTATGAGTGTATCTGCTGTTGAATCATGTCCATGCCATTCAATGATTATCTCACTGTACTGAGGTCAGTGGGGAGCAATTTACTCTTGTTTGTATTGTTCTCAACAGCCATGAAAGATCATAAGTAACAATGCCCCAAATTATATTCATATAATGCTAAATCTTCCTTGAAAGATCTATAGCAGAGTATTTTCATATTATATTCATATAATGCTAAATCTTCCTTGAAAGATCTATAGCAGCAAACAATTTTACTGATGTGGCTGTCATTTCAATATGTGAAATACACACAAAAACAAAAAACAATGTCATTAAATTTAATATGTGCTTGATAAGCTTTAATTTAATGATTATGGGTCATTAGTAAAATAACTTGATATCACACCCTTTTGGGTACTAACAGTTCAAGGAAAGTAAAATACATAGCATTTCACTTCCACTAGAAAAGTAAAACCTGAATGGAAATTTCATAGTGAGTGACCAAGTCAGATTCTGTAATACTGAGTACAGATAACTGAAAAGTTTTGGGGATATTTCCAGGCATATAATCCAAAAAATCAACCATAGGTTCAATACTTTACCACTCATTATAAAAACTAAAGAACAGTGTAGTGTATTTTAGAACATGGGCTCTAGAGGTATAGTCAAATATCAGCTCTTACTATGTAACCTCAGAGAAATTACTTGAATTCTATATGCCTGTTTTCTCACCTTTAAAATGGGTACAATAATAGTACTTATCTATAAGGACTTTTTGAATATAAAATAAATTGAAATATATTGAAACATATACTCATAGTACACTTGCAGTGAGCATGTTTATGTTCATAACTTTAAGTCCTCAATGAAAAATAATCTTCATTCCAAAAAGAACATAAATAATTTTAGTGAAATTAATTATTGTAAACACATTTAAAGAGATTTGCAAAACAATTTCAAAGTATTTCTATGCAATGTTTCTAATATAATACACTTTATATGCATGCTGAGGAATATTTACAGAACATGAATTATAAATCATTATCAAACATTTACCAAACCACTATGTCCCTAATGATGACGGCATCTGGTAAAACATCATTGTCAGAAATCTCTAAAACAAAAATGGTTTTTATTCTAAGCCTAATATATTTTTAAATTGAGCCACAGGGAAATAATTACTTTTGTTCCTATTCAATCAAGACCTGCACACAAAGTTTATGGAATGACATAATATCCTTCCTGAAATCAGATCGGTATGTAGGACCAGTATCCTTCACACATAACCAGTTCCTGAGCCTTTACAAACAAATCCTAATTTCCAAGGAAACAATCTCATCAAATGCTGCTCACTAGAATTCATATTGTTCCTTTTGGAAACATAACAATAAGATTTTCACGATTACAAACCCCAACTTCCCCTTTAAAATTCAATATACTCTTAAACTATTTTAAGTGGAATTTGTTTGTACAATGGCTCTAGAAAATAATTTGTTTCTTCTATTTATGTTTTTAGAGGAGGGGGGTGGTCATAAACTTACTGGGCAAGTGTGCACCCGTTAGGGACTTCCTAGGAATGTTCATCTGTCTTGTTTCTACAGACCTATCCTAAGATTAGGCGAATGTTTTAAAATATTTTTGGAGAATGATGAGTTTTAGTGATGTCCAGGCTGTTGATTCCCCACCCCCACTCCCTCCGAATAAAAAGGAACATCCAGCAGCATGTAATCAATGCAGGAAGCCGATGCTTCTGTGCACAGGTCACAAGACTTGTTTTGAGATTAGAGGACACATTTATCCTTTACCAGAAAAAAACAATATCAACAAATCAGTGGCAACCACTGACAAACATACAAAGAGGCAGAAATGTGGACCTGATTCCCAGGCTCATGCCCTTGAGACTGGAATTCTAACTTTCCCTGCCGTTAAGAGTGTTCTTAAGAGCCTGTGCAGGGTGGAGGTGAGGAACCCCTGCCCTACTGATCAAACAAACAAGTATCCAAGTTTCAAATGTGACAGAGTGTGAGGAACCTGCAGAAAAGCTCCTAAAATGCACACTGAGTAAGCCTGTCTCGTTTATTCCGTAAACACACATACGTTTTGGAGTTTTATGATTCGCTGTCCTACCGTGAAGTTTTCTGTGCACTTACGTTTTGTGACAGCTGAGTGCTGTTAACCGTTTGCTTAAAACTGCAGCCTGAAGTTATTTCTAAAAGTTACGTGCAACGTGGCATAGAATAAATCCACATACTTTAAAGTGAAAGCAATGATTTACAAACCTGAGTTAGCATGAAATCGAGCCAACAGAAGTCAGAATTAGCGACAGCCTTCCACTACCGGCGACTCACCTTGTTGGATTTTAGCCACTAGCTGATGGCGCGCTAGAATCCGGCTCATCCTGTAAGGAGAGCGTCTCGTAGTCTGATCAAATCGCAAGTACAGCTCCTGGCCCTCGGGTGTCATGGGATTTAGGTAGTAGCAGCCTGAAGCTGGGGTCCTGGGGCCCTGACCGAACATCTCGGCAGATTTCCTTTTGCCACCCTGGTCTACCCTGGCTGTTTCCGTCCGTCTCCAGTCTCAAGGAGCAAGGCACCCGCCCAGCAGAGCTCCAGGACCGAGCGACACTTAAAAAGAAAGAGGAGTGCCAGAAGCCGCAACTCAGAATCCCAACCCCTGGCCCTCACGTGGCCGCGGGGAGCCAATCAAAGGAAGAAAGGAGCAGGCGCGCTGACACAGTCGGCCCGGCCGGGAGAGCCATGCCCGCCCGCAGCGTCCATCCCCAGCGCGGGCTGAAGCAGCTGCCAGTGCTTGCCTGGCCTCAGAGCTGACGAGGCACCACGGAGCAGCGCTCACTGAAAGGGTTAAAAGAAAAAGAGAAAGGGAAGAGAAATGGCGGTAGGAGAAAAATAACCCCCAGGCACAGGGAATCTTTTAGGCTGTTCAGGCTAGAGAAAGCACATTCTTTTCTCCCAGATAGCTGCAGCTAGGTAAAAGGTGGGTGTGATAAACATCCTAAATGAAAAACTACTTTGAATAAACATAAGCTGCTGAGTATAAATGACCACGCTTCATTAAAAGAAATGAAGCTCTTCCAGTGAAATTGAACCTCAAGTGCTAGAACACGGGAGTAAATACAACTAGAGTGACTAGACTTCTGACCCTCTGCAATGGGAAGCTAAGAGCTCTTACAGATAAGACTGGGATAGGCAAAGGGTATAAGCATATCTGTTAAATATCTATTCTTTAATTTTCCTACTTCCTCAGTTTTTAAATCACCAAGAAGAAGAATTCTTATGAAGTACCTATTACATTTAGGACCCTGCCAAGAATCATTGTAAAGATGCAGGTTCGTGCCAAGGTACTGCCTGTGGCCAAGCTGCTCAGATACAATAGAAAAGTTATGCAAAAGCTTACAACATAAGCTTTATGTGAAAGGGTGTCTCAAAAAAGACACAAACTCAATGTTAGGAGAGTAATGTTATTTTTGACTGAGGTGATGACAGCAGACCACACAGAGGAGGAGACATTTAGGTGGGCTTTAAAAAATGGTGGGATTCTGACAGGTAGAGGCCGGGGAGGGCTTTGCAGAAGGGTCTCTGCCCACATGTGGGAGACCAGGAATCAGAGTTTGTGTTTAAAGAAAGTGCAAGTGATTTCATTTGGCCATAAGTGAGGATTCATAAGGAAGTAGTTAGAATCCCCCCCTCCCCACCCAATTTTTCCTATTTAATATTGTGTGATGTTAAGAGAAAAAAGTCCATAGAAAATATGTTATTGGATGCTGAGCCTGAGGCTGAATGAATAAAGTTCTTTGAAAAAGAAGCTTTTGACCAAGTGGTTCTTACATTTGGCTAACTCAAACTGAAACATAACCTGGTCTGAGATTTATAGTCCTAATGAAAAACTCTCAATAAACAGTTTAACAGGACTTAAATTAGGACCTCAATTCTTATTACTGTGGTTCTCTTAAGGCTGTCAGCCCTGACATCTTTCCCTGAGGGGACTTCTGCTGGCCCAGTTCTGAGAAGCAGTCTGTCTTTGGTAACTATCCCACTGGGTAAATGGACAGATTAATGAAGGTCTCTAAGGTCTACAATAAAACATACTCCCTCTGAAGGCAATTGTGAGCCTCTTTAAGTAATTATGCAAGAGTAGTAGCAAGTTTAAGTCTTCAAGTCAGCATCATTGTAGAAAAAGAAGAGAAGACCTCACTGGATCCTGTTGTTCCCTTTCCATTCTTATTTAGGATTTGATCAGAGTCTTTCTGTTCCAGGGCATCCTCTGTGGGAGGTGAAAGGAATCTAAGAACTAGCAACTCTGGTATGCCAGAAGAATGGTAGACATATTTAGCACTACACTGGAATATTAAATGTCTGTAAGGTCCATTTGTCAAGCTCAGATCCAGCACTGCTTGCTATCTGATCAGGATGCTGTCAGCCACTTTGTCTACGTGCTCTTGTTTTGATAGTCCAACACTGGGGACTTCCCTGCCATAAACCATGTATTCAAGCCAGACACCTGGCAGTAAGTATTTGTTCATTGGGAGAGAATGGAAGAAAAATGGAGAGAGAACGAAAAGCAGAGTATGGAACTTGGGAACTTTGGCTGTGTTCTGGGAAGGAAAAGGCAGGAAGTAAGGTATAGTTGTTTCATAGCTGTCACTGACACAAAGGAAAACTGGCTATTCCCAATGCCATCCTTGTAGTTCATTATTGACTTGGTTGTATTTTAAAAATACTTAAAATTATTCTTCCTAGGAAGCACTGCAGCATATTTTTTTTAATTCACAATGCTTACTTTTTGTATAATAATGAATACTTGAACACATGAAAGTCCTGAGGTGTTTTGTTCTAGAAACTTCAGAATCATTAATATGTACTTTTTGATATATGTAAACACATGTAACAACATGAAACATAGTATTTCATAGGCGACTGGCAATGAAGAACAAGCATTGACCATAAATTTTTTAAAAAGGAATTTTTACTCCCTAATTAAAAGACAATTTAAAATGAAGCCTAGTTTTTCTAAAAATCAGTCTCAGTTTAAGCAGGAGGATCCATGCAGGATTATGTATCAACATCTCTATCTTCCCTAGGGCATGTACAACTTTAATTTTATGGTTCAAGTATTATCTATAAGTCCATGCAACTGCTCACCATGTTTTTGTTATTTTGCATACCATAGTAGCAGATAAAGTAACATTGTTTTCTAATTAGCAATACATTTTTATGGAACCTGAATCCTCTTAATGACTTTTTTTTTTTTTTTTTTTTTTTTTTTTTTTAGCATTTGGTCCCAATAATAGAATTACCACTGGGTGGACAGTTTGGTTATGTTTGCTCTAAATGTAAGCAAACTGCTGATAAGCTCCCCTGGGCTGATAATACCCTTCATGCATCTCATTGAGAGAACTCTTCCTCTTCACTGGTGAGGGAGTGAGGGCCAAAGAAATTAGAGAGAGGGAGGGAGTGCTGAAGTCCCAAGTGTGCCTTCCAAGACTGAAGCGGGATTTCTTCCTTTCCAATTCCTTCAAACAGAGGAACATGGATGGCACTAGTGGCTAGTTTTTATCTACTTTTCCTCTTTCCTAATTTGTTCCTCAAGAGCAAACTTCACTCAGACGATTTCAGGGATGGGATGAACAGATGAATATTGGGAACTAAAAAGAGGAATAAAGAAAAGAAGAAGGAGGCAGGAGGCTAACAGTGTTAAATAGCTACTATGTACCAGACCTTATGCTAGTTACATTTCATGTTTTTAATTATCATCCACAGCCATCCTCTGTAGTGTCTTATTTTATGGAAAAGGAACCTAAAACTCCCAGAGGTGAAGCAATGCCCTAGTGAAGTCATTGTTTACCTCTAAGCCAATGATATGTTAACTTTCCACTATCATACATGATGGACAGAAAAGAGGAAACTGTGGCACAGAAAGGGTGCTGGGGAAATTAGATAGGAGAGAATATTTTTGTAAGAATATACTGAAAATCATTTTAATTTTATCTATTGTACTAGAGGCCTGGTGCACGAAATTTGTGCACGGGGGGAGGGGGTGTCCCTTAGCCCAGCCTGCACCCTCTCCAATCTGGGACCCCTCGAGGGATGTCTGACTGCCCGCTTAGGCCCGAGATTGGGCCTAAACGGGCAGTCAGACATCCCTCTCACAATCCAGGATTGCTGGCTCCCAACTGCTCGCCTGCCTGCCTTCCTGATCACCCCCTAACCACTCCCCAGCCAGCCTGATTGATGCCTAACTGCTCCCCTGCCAGCCTGTTTGCCCCTAACTTCCCTCCCCTGCAGGCTTGGTCACCCCCCAACTGCTCTCCCCTGTAGGCCTGGGTCCCCCCCCCAACTGCCCTTCCCTGCAGGCCTTGGTCCCCCCCAACTGCCCTTTCCTGCAGGCCCAGGTCACCCCCAACTTCCCTCCTCTGCAGGCCTGGTCACCCCTAACTGCCCTCCCCTGCTGGCCTGATCACCCACAACTGCCCTCCCTTGCAGGCCTGGTCCCTCCCAACTACCCTCCCCTGCTGGCCATCTTGTGGTGGCCATCTTGTGTCCACATGGGCGCAGGATCTTTGACCACATGGGGGAAGCCATCTTGTGTGTTGGAGTGATGGTCAATCTGCATATTACTCTTTTATTAGATAGGATAGAGGCCTGGTACATGGGTGGGGCCAGCTGGTTTGCCCTGAAGGGTGTCCTAGATCAGGGTGGGGGTTCCCTTGGGGCATGGGGCGGCCTGGGTGCGGGGCCTGTGGTGGTTTGCAGGCCAGCCACGCCCCCCGGCAACCCAAGCGGAGGCCTTGGTATCTGGGATTTATTTATCTTCTACAATTGAAACTTTATAGCCTGGAGTGGAGCCAAGCCTCCTGCTTGCTCCATGGCAGCAGCCATTTCTGTTGGGATTTATTTATCTTCTATAATTGAAACTTTGTAGCCCTGAGTGGAGGCCTGGGCTCGCCAGGGTGTGTGGAAAGCTTGGCTTCTTCCATCGCTGGGGAAACCCAAGCGTCCCTCCTGCTCGCTCTGTTGCCACAGCCATCTTGGTTGGGGTTAATTTGCATACTTTCTCCTGATTGGCTGGTGGGTGTGGCTTGTGGTCATGGCTTGTGGGTGTAGCAGTGTGATGGTTAATTTGCATATTACTCTTTTATTGGATAGGATGTGATACTGGAAAATCTATATAGAAGTACTAAAGGACCGGTGCATGAAATTTGTGCATGGGTAGGGTGTCCCTCAGCCCCACCTGCACCCTCTCCAATCTGGGATCCCTCAAGGGATGTCCAACTGCTGGTTTAGGCCCGATTCCTGCCTGCCTGATTGCCCCTAACCACTTCTGCCTACCAGTCTGATCACCCCGTAACAGCTCCCCTGCTGGCCTGATTAACACCTAACTGCTCCCCTGCTGGTCCAATTGCCCCCAATTGCCCTCCCCTGCTGTCCTGGTGGCCCCCAATTGCTCTCCTTTGCTGACTTGGTCCCCACAACTGCCCTCCCCTGCCAGCCTGATCTCACCCCCAACTGCCCTCCCCTAATGGCCTGATCGCCCCTAACTGCCTCTGCCTGTCTGATCACCCCTAACTGCCCTACCCTGCCAGCCTGATCTCACCCCCAACTGCCCTCCCCTGCAGGCCTGATCTCACCCCCCACTGGCCACCTCGACTGGCCAATTTGGTTCTGATTGGTCGGTTTCTATGCCAGTCAGTGTTAAAAGCTCTGCCTCCTAGACAGCCATTGGCTCCTCACAATTCACCCAGATTTGGTTCTGCTTAATTGGTTTCTATTCCAGTCAGTATCAAAAGCTCCACCTCCTTAGACAGCCATTGGCTCCTTGCAATTCACCCAGATTTGATTCTGATTGGTCAGTTTCTATGCCAGTCAACATCTCCAGGCCTATCTCTGGGCCTGATCAAAGAGGTGGGCTGATCAGCAGAGGAGGGCTGATCAGCTGCTGCCCCAGGCTGCTGGTGAGTGGCTGAACTGCTGATCTCTAGGAGGGAGAGAGAAGCAGAGTCTGATCACCCTGCTTCTCTCTCCTGGCATGCCAGCAGCCACTGCCACTGCTGCTAAGTCCTGCTTCTCTCTCTCTTCGAGAGGTCAGCAGTTCAGTCTGCTCGCCTGCTGTGCACGCAGCCTGGAGAACGGTCAAGCCTCCCAGTCATTACAGATGTGACGGACCCAGGATTTTTATATATTAGCATAGTTATGAGATGGCTAAAATTCTGTGATGGTTGAGATCTGGGTGTTTAGACATAACAAGACACAAAGACAAAGGCTTTTAATTAACCAGGGAGAACTAAGGTCCTTCTTAGACCCTAGTCTGAGACCCTAGTCTATGGCTGAGAACTGAACCCACCCCCACCCTAATCCTACTGTGAGGAAGCAGCTTGGCTGCTTCTTAGTTTCAGGAGTTCTCTTTTGCAGCATAGGTTGTGTCTTCTGCTTTCTGCATATCCTCACGGCTAACTCTGCATATTGTCTGTCCTTTTCCATGGCATTTCTTCTCCATGCAAACACTCCAAATACAGTAAAAACTCTGAAATTTGATCTCTAAACAAAACGTTTGGTATTTAAAAATTTCAAATCTTTTGATAGATGATCCCAGATTAGCACTCAATGGAATTTGTGTACATATGGCAGAGCACTAAGAGTGCTTTTACAGGAGCCAGAAGTGGCTCACTGTGCTCTCATCTGTCTGCTTCTCCTACTCCTTCACATATATTCCAGATGCCTCATCAGCCTGTTCAAAGGAAGCCAAGATAGTTCTGCCAAGTAGGAAAATGTTTGAGATACAAGTGGTAGGCAGAAAAAAGCAGAACTGATTTGGAGGACTGCTTTTGAAATTACTTGAATGAAAAGGTTATGGGTTAATGTCATAGCCTTCCTGTGGGCTCTGAAGCTCATTTTGAGGATTTCCACCAATTGATTGTGATGTATGTGCCCAACTCTGTGCCAATAAGCCTTTCCAATACGCATGCACCACATGCTCAATGACCAATACAGTCAAGTTAGTGATGCTAATATTAGCAGCCATGACCAGGACCCTATGTGAAAGGTTTCAGAGTGGATTCTTGACTGACTCAGCTTCCCTAACCATAGACCATGTCTCCGTTTTGGAGCCCTATCCTGGCTGCAAAGACTTCTGAGTGGGAATAGATTTTCCTTATTTTGTCTTTCAGTCTTCACTACTGTCCTTGGGTAATTTCACCTTTTATAGGCTGCTGAGAGTGTGGCTGTGCCCTCATGCCATCCCTTGTGGACCCAACCGTCAGTTCCAGTTCTCATGGCCAGTGATCTGGTCTGGCTTGTCTTGGGCTCATTGTCTATACCCACCCATTCCAGTCAACCAAATTTTTTTCACTTTTCTAAGTTGTCTCAAAGATCTGGAACTGTGTGATTTCCTAATCTTCCACCCTGTCAAACATATTGCCTTCAGAAATATTTTAATGACTAATACAAAACCCATTAGAATTAGCAGTCATATTAATACCCATGAATAGTCATTATATGGCAAATTAATTATATTAGTTTGTTACATGCTAATATGGAATCCATTTATTGCAAGTACAATGGGAATAAAGATTTTACATCTTGAATTTGGAAAAGACATTGAACATCTTCTAATCTAGACATTCATCTGATATACAAATTGCTGTCAAACCAATTAATTAATATGCTACCCACATATATGAAGTGTATTATTTTACTGAAGACCACAAATAGTTTAAGAAATATTTTCCTCATAATTTCCATCCACTGACTCTAATTCTGCCAGTTGGAGTTAGACAGGACAAATCAATTTCTTCTTCTTCCATATTCTTTTCCTTTAGATGTTTGCAGAAGGCCCTTATAAGAATCTTTTGCAGGCTAAACATTTCTTTTCATCAAATTTCATAACTATTCAGCAAGCTAACTGCTGTTTCTTGGATCTGCTCCAATATGTCAGTATCTCTTTTAAATATGGCTCCTCCCCTAAACTTAGAGTTGTAGATATGGCAAGCACAGTAGTGTGTGGTACAATGTGTGCATCCAGGGCACTGCACTTTTGCTGATCCAATCTGAGATTAAGGGATGTTTAGTTTTAAAATTTATACTTACTCAATCATTAATTCAATATCAACTGAATGCCTACGTATCACTGCAATAAGTATGAAATATACAAAGGAACTGATGTGCCTACCCTCAAGGGCAGGGAAAAGAGCCAAGGAACTCACCATTACACCAATGTTAAGTGTTGTGAGGGGGTTATCTCTATTGCCTCATACTGTTTTACAGTCAATTACAGAGCTTAATCCATGTGGTGTTAATGTATCTTCATATAGTCTACTGTTAAATGAGTGCCCTCTGTCATGTACTTAACAAATGACCTTGCAAACTTAAAAACAGGTCTTTCAAATTATTGGAAATATTGAGATACTTTAAATTCCTGATTTTCTCTACCAAATATTTAATTCTGCCTTGATCTATGATGTAGCTAAATATATATATATATATATATATATATATATATATATATATATAATATTATCTATATATATATTATCTATATATAAAAGCATAATATGCAAATTGACCAGATGGAAGAATGACCAGTCATTATGACACACACTGACCACCAGGGGGCAGACATACAATGCAGGAGCTGCTCCCAGCCCGCAGGCCCTGATCATCCGATTGGAGCCTGCCAGCCAACCTCTCAGTCCCTCCCCCCAGCCAGCAGGCTCCAATTGTCAATGAGGAATGGGGATCTGGGCGTGGGTGGCAGTGGATCCAGGCTGCACCAGGCCAAGGTGGGTGTGAGCAAGTGGGACCCCAATTGCCCCGCCAGTCACCCCACACACAGAGGGTGACTGGCGTTGGGAAAATCAGCCCTGATCACAGGCCAGGCCTAGGGACCCTACCTGTGCACCAATTTTGTGTGCCAGGCTTCTAGTAAGAATACAAAATAGAGTTAAGTGAGTTTGGAAAAAGATAAAGTAAGGTAAGAAAATAATAAACCCTCAGCTGAAATTAGTTCACGTAAATACAAAAACAAGCCACACAAACAACCCAGTACATCTGTGGCAGATGGCTGAAAATATGGCTTTGGATTCCTTTGTGACAAAGCAAAAGGGAAATAAGATTGGTGACACAATTCAACATCTCCATAAGATTAAAAAAAAAATGGTGATTCAAGATAAACACAGAGCACCCAGTATTGAGATGCCCAGGGAAAAATTTCCTGTGTTCTTACAAAGAATCAGCATCCTCAATGATACTGGATATGGTAACAAACCTCAGTTTTTTAACTGTACCCTTCACTGACAAAAGTCCTATCTAATAAAAGAGTAATATGCAAATTGACCATCACTCCAAGACACAAGATGGCTGTCCCCATGTGGACACTAGATGGCCGCCTCAAGATGGCCTGCAGGGGAGGGCAGTTGTGGGCAGTTAGGGGTGACGAGGCCAGCAGTGGAGGGCAGTTGGGGATGACCAGGCCAACAGATGAGGGCAGTTGGGAGTGACCAGGCCAGCAGGGGAGGGCAGTGGGAGGGATTCAGGCCTGCAGGGGAGGGCAGGTGCGGGGGACCAGGCCTGCAGGGGAGGGCAGTTGGGAGGTACCAGGCCTGCAGGGGAGGGCAGTTGGGGGGGACCAGGCCTGCAGGGGAGGGCAGTTGGGGGGGACCAGGCCTGCAGAGGAGGACAGTTGTGGGTGATCAGGCCAGCAGGAAGGGCAGTTAGGGGTGACTGGGCCAGCAGAGGATGTCAGTTGTGGGAGACCAGGCCAGCAGGGGAGGGCAGTTGGGGGTGACCAGGTCAGCAGGGGAGGGCAGTTAGGGGCAATCGGGCTGGCTGGGGAGCAGTTAGGTGTTGATCAGGCTGGCAGGGAAGTGGTTAGGGGGTGATCAGGCAGAAGTGGTTAGGGGCAATTAGGCAGAGGCAGGCGAACAGTTGGGAGCCAGCAGTCCTGGATTGTGAGAGTGATAGGGCCTAAATGGGCAGTCAGACATCCTTCAAGGGGTCCCAGATTGGAGAGGGTGCAGGCTGGGCTGAGGGATACCCCTCCCCCCCACCCCCGTGCATGGATTAGGAAAAGTAATTTCTAAGAGGGCCCCCCAAAACAGATGGTGAATATGCTATTTAAACTATATATTGAACCATATCACTTCTCCACTTAAGATATTTCAAAAGTTTTCTATTGTACCTAGAACAAAATCCAAACTCCTTATTTGGTGCATATATACAAATGAGGCCCTGCATGATCTATTCCTGCTTATTAATCCCATGTCATCAGCTTCCTCCACTTGGCTACCTCAGATCTTCTTTATACATGTGCTACTCCTTAGCCAGGATGCTCTGCATGGGGCTCTTCCCATCACAGGCTCCTTCTCAGCTTTCTACTATCTCCTAGACCCGTGGTTGGTAAACTGCGGCTCGCAAGCCACATGCGGCTCTTTGCCCCTTGAGTGTGGCTCTTCCACAAAATACCATGGCCTGGGCAAGTCTATTTTGAAGAAGTGGCGTTGAAAGAAGTTTAAGTTTAAAAAATTTGGCTCTCAAAAGAAATTTTAATCATTGTACTGTTGATATTTGGCTCTGTTGACTAATGAGTTTGCCGACCACTGTGCTAGACTAATATGTCCTCAAGCAGGCCATCCCTGTTCACTTTACTTAAGTGAAGCAACAATGCATCTGTTGTCTCTAAAGCACCTTTCTAAATGTGTAATTACACATTTATTTTCTCATTGATCTATGTGTTGCTTTTTTTCCCCAGTCGACTGTCATGTCTAGACCATGTCTATTTCATCCACATTCTATAATCAGTGCCTACCCCGAACCTAGCACATAGTACAAAGTCAATAGTGATTGGCTGAATAAATGATTGAGAAAATAATTGAATAAATGATGATTTAAATTTTTCCAAGGATAAAATTGAGAATGTCTAGTGAAATGGATGCACATTTTTTAGGCAATCATCATAAATATTGTTGTTGCTGATATAACAACTTGGATTGGAAAAGGATTGAACAGCAGATAAGTCAAGGTTTTTCTCCAGAAAGAGCCTTAAATGCATATATTTCACTTTGTTGGTTAGTAGCAACAATATATACTTTGACTATTAAACAGAGTCAGTTTAAGGTCCCTTGAAAAGTTAAAGAGCCTGAAGGGATAAGCAATACCTGCTCCACAGAGAGAGTCTGAAAGGCATAGAAGAAGAAGAAGAAGAAGAAGAAGAAGAAGAAGAAGAAGAAGAAGAAGAAGAAGAAGAAGAAGAAGGAGGAGGAGGAGGAGGAGGAGGAGGAGGAGGAGGAGGAGGAGGAGGAGGAGGAGGAGGAGGAGGTTAGTTATATTCCTTGGCTATGAATCAGCCACAAATTTTATAAGCACACCTGCTGTGCCTTCAATTAAAAAGTTGTTCTTCGTGTGTGTGTGTGTGTGTGTGTGTGTGTGTGTGTGTGTGTGTGTTAAAGAGAGAGAGGAAGGGAGAGGGAAAGAGATAGAAACATTGATGTGAGAGTGAAACATAGATCATCTTCCTTCTGCACACCCCCTATCAGGGATCAAGCCGGCAAACTGGGCATGTGCCCTGACCAAGAATTGAACCAGCAACCATTTGGTGCATGGGATAATGCCCAATTAACTAAGCCACACTGGCCAGGGGTCATAATATATATTTTTAAATCTTTATTGTTGAAAGTATTACATATGTCTCCTTCTTTCCACCACTGATCTCTTCTAGCCCACCCCCACCATTCTCCCTAGCCTTTATCACCCTATTGTCTGTGTCCATAGGTTATGCATATATGCATACAAATTCTTTGGTTAATCTCTTCCCACCTACCCCCGCCTTAACTCTGAGATTCCAGTCTGTTCCATGCTTCTGTGTCTCTGGATCTATTTTGTTCATCAGTTAATTTTGTTCATTAGATTCCACATATAAGTGGGATCATGTGATACTTGTCTTTCTCTGACTGGCTTGTTTCACTTAGCATAATACTTTCCGGGTCCCTCCATGCTATCTCAAAGGGTAAGAATTCTTCTTTTATACAGTTGCACAGTATTTCATGGTATAAATGTACTACAGCTTTTTTCCCCCACTCATCTACTGATGGGCACTTGGGCTGTTTCCTGATCTTAGCTATTGTAAATTGTACTGCTATGAACATAGGGATGCATACATTCTTTCTGATTGGTATTTTGGGATTCTTAGGAAATATTCCTAGAAGTGGGATGACTGGGTCAAAGAGCAGTTCCATATTTAAGTTTTTGAGGAAACTCCATACTGCTTTCCATAATGGCTGCACCAGTCTGCATTCCCATCAGTAGTGTACTAGGGTTCCCTTTTCTCCACATCCTCACCAACACTTGTAATTTGTTGATAGTAGCCACTCTGTCAGGTGTGAGGTGATACTGCATTATCATTTTAATTCACATCTTTGATAATCAATGACTTTGAGCACCTTTTCATATGTCTCATACAAAGGATTATAAGAAAATAATATAAACAACTACATGCCAACAAGCTGGACAATGTAGATGAGGTGGACAAATTCCTAGAAAACTACAATCTTCCAAAACTGAGTCAGGAAGAATCAGAAAACCTGAATAGGCCAATAACAACTGATGAAATTAAAGCAGCAATAAAAAAAAAAAACTCCCAGCAAACAAAAGCCCTGGTCTGGATGGCTTCACAGGGGAGTTTCACCAAACACTCAAAGAAGAACTAACACCCATCCTCCTCAAACTATTCCAAAAAATCCAAAAGGAAGATACACTTCCAACCTCTTTTTATGAGTCCAGCATTACTCTAATTCAAAAACCAAATAAAGACACTACAAAGAAAGAGAATTAGAAGCCAATATCTCTAATGAACATAGATGCTAAAATTCTCAACAAAATATTAGCCAATTTGATCCAGCAATACATTAGAAAGATCATGCACCATGACCAAGTGAAATTTATTCCAGGGTTCAAGGCTGGTACAATATTTGCAAATCAATAAACATGATCACATAAACAAATTGAAAGACAAAAAAACACAGGAACATATCAA
Organism: Eptesicus fuscus; assembly: GCF_027574615.1. NCBI lineage: Eukaryota > Metazoa > Chordata > Mammalia > Chiroptera > Vespertilionidae > Eptesicus > Eptesicus fuscus. Next base: position 6,611,497 of record NC_072480.1, on the reverse strand, counting down.
TAGATGCAGAAAAAACATTTGACAAAATCATAAATATTTTTAATAATTATTTTAATAATTTTTATTGGTGATTTTAATGAATTTACTGTCTGGTATTGTCTATAACCTATATATTTTGCCTTAATTGAAAATAAAGGTAATTGCTTATTTTGGGTGTTCCTTTTCTTAAAGGATGCTTAGATTACTAGTATTAGAACGGATATTTCAGTCTCAAGTGTAATTTGTCTGCACTTAGAGACATATCCTCACTTACATCAGGTTAGAATTATAACCTCTTTCCCCAGATTGAACAACAGTGAATACATTTTCTTAATGTTGACTTAAATTATAATGTGAATATATAAAAAGAAAGCTTGTTCATTAAATAAATCCTATGATGAACCCTTTGGAAAGTCCTTTATTGATTTCTCACATTATCTGTTGTGTAAATGAGATTGCCCAATGAAAGGCACACCATTATTAAGATTGTAAGCTCTGGTTCCAGTTTCCATTTTTACATACAATTGCTTCCCATCTGGTATCATGCAGCAGTTGGGCATTGAGTAAAGTTTGGAAATAACCATCGCCCACAAAGTGTGGAGGAATAAGGGTGGGAGTTAATAATGCAATTGCATTTCTTATATATTAAAACCACATATGCCTTTTTAGATAAATTCAGCTCAGTGCACTAAGAATGTGATAGAATGTTTTCTCTCCTTATTCCTAATGTAAGACCATCAATCTATACTCTAAGAATGTGAAGTGATGCAAGAAGGAGCAATGGCATTAGAACACATCCCACAAAGAGAGAAGAACTTGAAAAGAATTTGAGAAGGTAGCAAAATAGCTCTCTAGTTCTTAGATATTAGTATCAGTGGAACTTTGAGGTGACTGGGAAGACAAATTTCAGGGCATCAAGGGGAGGTTCCTCTTTGGAGCTAGGAGCAATTATTTAACCAAAGGATTCTGGTGTAATGAAAACAAGATTTTTGCTGGCATCTTGTTTGTCATCTTGTTTGAGACAAAGCCACTAATTAACTCATGTTACAGTTTCTTTCACCCTTTCATAATGAAATATTTCTAGTATATACTTCATGCCAGGCACATGTCAGGCACAGGCATGGTACAAAGATGACCCTCATCTTAACAGTATGGTTTATAATGGGAAAAGTTGAAGACAGTTATAATCAAAGGACTGCATTACAGATACTATGACAGAGGTGTGTACAGTGTGCCTGTAAGATAGCAGGACAAGAGTAGACTTATTCTGCATAGCAGAAAACTAATGCTGAGCCTGGAGGGATGCATACCAGGTGAGAAGGAGGGAAGACAATATGTTCATGAAGAAAAAAATTATGTAAATATTTTCCTATGCAATACTCCCTTCTGTAACTAATACAAGAGCTTAGTATTTCAAATCACAACATTGTAGAGACCTCTAGGATTTTAAGACTCCACTTGGAAGGACAACTTCCCCCAGCGTTCCTCTTGAGTCATTCTTTTCTGCACCAAAGCTCTAATTGGGATGATACCTCTCAGTTACTGCTATTTCCTGTAGGTATTCCTTTGGAATAGGGCTATGATGGATAATGGTGAAGAACTAAGAGGGCAAACTGAATTCAATAATTATAGGAAGGAAGGAGAGCCTGTGAGGCAGGAATCACAGCCACAGTGTATGTACAAAGTTCTCATCCTACTCATCAAATGCTCTGGTTTTCTAAACCAAACCATCCTCTGTCCAATCACCTTATCAAAATTGGTACAATTCTGCTTTTAAATACAAAGTGTGTTTCCAAACCTATACCCATAGTAGCTTTCCTTAAAGATCCCTTATTCTGGTACTCCTTTGAATTAAGGGAAGAAAACGGTATTATTAAGCTGTTAGACCTACTTTGTATAGCCTTTCTGGTGTATTCTTTTCTGTTAGAGAATATATGTGTGTATATAAATATAGAGAGACTGTTCCGAGATTTCTCGTGTTATTATTTCTTCAGAGCTTGATTTTTATCAAAGTACGGAGTGGCCTCTGGCCAACCTCCAAGAGCACCATCATAATCACACTGTGTCTTATGACTCAGACCTGTTTCAACAGACCAAGTACAACATAGATAGCTGGGCGTGGTTACCTTCTCCTTCTGCTGCCCCACCAAGATGACTCAATACTAATCAATCACAAGAAAATACTTACAAGCACCAAAAATGTGTGTGCTGCATAGAGAAACAGAACATACTGAAAACTACTCTCAGTCTTCTCTAAACCTAAAGTACTCTTTCGTTCCCTGACTCTGGGGTCCTCAAGTGCTGTTCCTGGCCTGGGCTGGTTTCTCAGTATAGATTACTTTAGAAAGTCCAGTCCCATGGCATTCTACTAATCAATGTACTACTGCAAATGAAAAATGTAGGGCACAAAATGCTGTGTGCTATCCTATATAATAAAGAGGTAATATGCAAATTAACCCTCACACCCTCACAAGATGGCTGCCTACGACCAGGCCAGCAGGGGGGTTAGTGAGGGATGACCAAAGGGCTGAACAGCAGGCTGTGTGGGGTGACCAGGTCAGTAGGGGGGTTAGTGAGGAACGACCAAACGACTGAACAGCAGGCTGTGTGGGGTGACCAGGCCAGCAGGGCAGGCAGTTGGGGGTGACCAGGCAAGCAGGGGGGGGCAGTAGGGGGTGACCAGGCCAGCAGGGGGGCCAGTTAGGGGCAACCAGGCTGGCAGAGGGGGACAGTTGGGGGTGACCAGGCCAGCAGGGGAGGCAGTAAGAGGCAACCAGGCTGGCGGGGGAGGAGTGCAGTTGGGGGCAAACAGGCTGGCAGGGGGGGCAGTTGTGGGTGACTAGACTGATGGGGGCGACAGTTGGGGGAGCAGTTAGGGGCAACCAGGCTGGCATGCAGAGGCAGTGAGGGGCAATCAGGCCAGCAGTGGGGAACAGTTAGGGGCAACCAGGCAGGCAGGCAGGCAGGTGAGTGATTAGGAGCCAGTGGTCCAGGATTGTGAGAGGGATGTCCCCATGTCACCACCACTCCTACCATTCTTGATGTGGCTTTTTCTTTAATTCCCTAGTTGTAGGATTTCCATTCAGCTAGATTTCAGGTGGTTCTGAATGATGGTTGTTCTGTATTGTAGTTGTAATTTTGATGTGGTGTTGGAGGTGACCAGTACAGCGTTTATTTATGCCACTATTTTGACAGGACATCTGGGCACTTTTGATATAGAAGAAGCTAATATTATGGTGAATTCAAACCCTACCCATCCATGACATCTTCTGAGATGATACACTCATTTTTTCCTTTTCTGAACTCTTAATGAGTTTGAAGTGATATTAGAGGGTTGTGAGTTCAGGTAGTGGATTAGGAGCCTAGAGAAAGCTACTGAGCTGGAGGAAGGGAATTTGGAAAATTTACAATAGAGGCCATAGTGAGAACAAAAGTTGTGGGTAAGCTCTACAAGGAGACACCTGACCAAATATAAGAAGGCAGAGAGAGAAGCTGGTACAATGCCAACATTTACAAAGCACAGGCTGAGCCAGCGAGGCAAACAGCAGGCCAAGGGGAGAGATCAAGAGAAAATAGTCATATCCAACCTTCCTTTCTCTCAAATGGACTGAACAACAATCCTAAAAGCACTGATAGGTAGTTTATAATCATCTGAAACCACTGCCCTGCATTTAGGATTTCCTATTCCTACTCAGGATATTTGTCACAGTTTCTTTATAAAGTGCAATTTTTTTTTCATGTGCAAATAACAGAAGAGAAAACAGCCCTAAGGAGATGTTAATATTTTGAACTGGGAATGGATGGGACAGAAAGATTTTCTTTTGAGTAAAGAATTTCCTTCTAACAGGGGAATTAAGGTTGGGGGCAATACATGCTCTTATGCCTTGATCAGCCTATTCCTAATTTTAGTGTTTTTCCTCCATATAGCATCACATTTCTAATAAATGACAAGCATTATGAATAATCTACCTTGGATTTCTTTTTAGAATGTTTATGTAGGATCTGTTGACATTATGCTCCCCTAGGGAAAGGAAGGGAATGTATATGGAGAAATAATATAGCTTAGTAAAGGCTTTTCAATTCCTAGTCTGTGAACAGTTAGGAATACAGGAACACAGTGAGTGGCACCATCTCTGCTCTCTTCAATTGCAAGTCTAGGTGGCAACAGGCAGCTGTTGCTCAATTAGTTCTTGGGAGAGCATGTTGCTGACACTTCCCAGATGCTGTTGGTTCTTCCAGGTATAAATCAGTTAATGATAAGATTACATGAAAGGAAATCACTATGCAATTGCAAAAATAAAATATATTTTTTAAGAATGATTTCTTAGGATTACAACAGAATGCTTTGCACTCTCCAGCTTTCTTCTTTATAAAGGAAAGTTATACATCTCTAGTCTGTAATTCAATACATCTGCATGAACTGAGAAATAGCAGTCATTACATCATTTCAGGCATCCTACCTGGGCAGGTTAATAAAGTACTGCCAAATCTCTTGTGATATTAAACTTGCATTGCTGGTTCTTCTTCTTTTGTATTTATAAAGAATAATAAACCAAATGAATGTGAGCATTCATCAAATGATGTTAATATTCCAAACTTTTAAAAAACAGAATGTTTTCTTATTTCATCTTGAATAAAAATTAATTTATGAGATATAATTTTGCAGCTTCTACACATTGTGTATAAAACTTCCAAAGGCAGCTGTATGTAGTAGAAAGCATATGAAATTTAGGAAAGATCTGGGTTCAAATACCAACCAGTGTCTTTATTAACTACTAGGGGCCCAGTGCACAAATCCATGCACCTTGAAAGGAACTGTGGGCTGCGAGGCTGCAGTGAGCACAGGGGCGGGTCTCCGCCCATCCTCTGTGCCCCCGCCCGGCCCCTCCTGCAGCGGGCCCTGGTCCCCTGTCTGCTGGCAGCCCCACTCCTGCCTCTACTATTCCCACACTCAGATGGCGTCAGTCCTGCTCGCACTTGCTGATGGTGAGGAGTGATTGGGGCTGGCGCCAGCAGCGGGTGTGAGTGGGGCCAACACTGTCAGCGGGTGCAAGTGGTGGCTGCTGCTCCAATCACTCCTCAGGAGCAGGGGGAGATGGAGAAGCCCTCAGGGTTGATCAGGGCTGACAGTACCACTTGCACCTGCTGATAGTGCCAAGTGATTAGGAGCAGTGCTAGATGCTGGCAGTGGGTGCGAGCGGCAACTCTGGTGCCAGCTGTGGGTGCGAGAGGGGCCAGCTCTGGCAATGGGTGCAAGCAGGGCTGTCACCAGCAGCAGGTGTGAGAGGCAGCTGCCAGCCCTGATTGCCCCTCAGGAGCAGGGGGAGGTGGAGAAGCCCTCAGGGGCAATCAGGGCCAGGAGCCGCCGCTGCTCACACCAGCTGACAGTGCTGAGCGATTGGGGCCAGCACCGGGCACCAGCATCAGGTGCAAGTGGCGGCTCCAGTGCCGGCTGCGGGTGCGAGTGGGGCCGGTGATGGTAGCAGGTGGGAGCGCCAGGCGGGACCACAGCGTGTGGGAGCAAAGAGTTTTTGGTAACTACCAGAGGCTTCCCCTGATGAAAGTGACCGGTACCCCACGTTGGTTTGGCGCCCCCACTTACCTGCTCCACTATCCCACCGTGGCTGATGCCCGCCATGTTCCAAGCTCTGCATCCTGCTGCTTACACCTGCCATGTTTTGCACGCAGCCCCTGGTGATCAGCGCACGTCCTAGGTACTGGTTGTTCAGTTGTGCAGTTGTTCCACTGTTTGGTCTATTTGCATATTAGGTTTTTATATATATATATAGACTAGAGGCCTGGTGCATGAAATTTGTGCATGGGGGAGGGAGGTTGTGTCCCTCAGCCCAGCCTGCACCCTCTCCAATCTGGGACCCCTCGAGGGATGTCCAACTGCCCATTTAGGCCCAATCCCACCGGTGGGATCGGGCCTAAATGGGCAGTCGGACATCGCTCTCACTATCCAGGATTGTTGGCTCCCAACCACTTGCCTACCTGCCTGCCTGATTGCCCCTAACCACTTCTTCCTGCCAGCCTGATCACCCTCTAACCACTCCCCGGCCAGCCTGTTCGACGCCTAACTGCTCCCCTGCCAGCCTGGTCACCCCTAACTGTCCTCCCTTGCCAGCCTGGTTGCCCCCAACTGCCCTCCCTTGCAGGGATAGTTCCTCCAAACTGCCCTTCCCTGCTGGCCCGATCACCCACAACTGCCCTCCCCTGCTGGCCATCTTGTGGTGGCCATCTTGTGTCCACAGGGGGCAGCCATCTTTGATCACATGGGGGTGGCCATCTCGTGTGTTGGAGTGATGGTCAATTTTCATATTACCTCTTTATTATATAGGATACTCTTGGGCAGTCTACTTAACATGTCTGAGGCACCACTGGCAAGGCTCAGTGGTTGAGTATTGACCTATGAATCAGGAGTTCATGGTTTGGTTCCTGGTCAGGGGACATGCCTGAGTTGCAGGTTTGATCCCCAGTGTGGGCATTCAGGAGGCAGATCAATGATTCTCTATCATCATTGATGTTTCTATCTCTATTTCCTCTCTCTTCCTGTCTGAAATCAATAAAAAATATATTTAAAAAAGCATGTCTGAGTTTTTGTTTCCTTATTTGTAAAATAAAGATGGACGATATCTATGTCATACCATCATTTTGTATATTAAATCATATAATGAAAGTTGTTTGAAAATGTACGTTTTAATTATATTTATGTTTCATCACTTCTAGCTTGACATTACTCATTTCTTTATTCATTTAGTAACTGTATATGTATATATATATAAATGTATATATATTTAGTATAAATCCTATATAATAAAAGACTAATATGCAAATAGACTGAATGGCTGAATGACCAGTGGAGTGACCAGTCGCTATGATGTGCACTGACCACCAGAGGGAAGATGCTCAATGCAGGAGCTGCCCCCAGCCCGAAGGCCCCAGGCAGGCCAAGGCGGGTGCCAGTGGTGGTCCCCCAATTGCCCCGCCAGTCGCCCTGCAGAGGGAGGCGACTGGCAGTGGTGGCAGGGGGTGGGATCTGCTAGTGAGCGGGCGGTGGCAGGGAGGAGGGCTGGCCAGCGAGTGGGCTGGCACCATTCCTCAATCGCCTCCCACAGAGAGAGGCAACCAGCAGCCATGGCAGGGGATGGGGCTGGCGAGCTAGCAGTACCAGACCAGCCAAGGCGGGTGCCAGCAGGGACCCCCCCAATCGCCCCACCAGTCACCCCACAGATTGGCCCTGATCGTCGGCCAGGCCTAGGGACCCTATCCATGCCCGAATTTCATTTATCGGGCCTCTAGTATATATATATATATATGTGTGTGTGTGTGTGTGTGTGTGTGTGTATATATGTATATATATATATATATATATATATATATATATATATATCCTTTTAGACTGTGGAATACAAAATTAAATTATAAAGCATCAGCAGTTTGAAAAAATGTGGCAGGCTCAGAGAGAGTAGGCAGCCATGATGAGAAATAAGGCCTAAGGGGGCACCAAGCCCTGGTTTCAACATAGATGGAAAGCAACTTAATAGGTAAGATATTATTTATGCTATGCTTTACTTGCATGTGGATAATCTTGTAAAGTTCTATGTAAAAGGAAAGAAAATGGTATGGTTCTTTCAATCACTGGAAAACAATGACATTGCTATGAGAAAAAATTTTTACAGGATTTATCTACTATTGAATATGCAATGCAGTTCTTATCAGATAAATGGTTAGTCTTTTTCTTTAGAAAGTTGTGCTTGACATATTTCATGAAATGTCCATGTTTTGCTGTACAAAATATACATAGAAGTTAAAATAACATTTAAGCAACCAAACATTTTTTACTGTTTACCTTCTGGTTTCCCTTGCTTTGGACTATAATATCTGAGGTTCCATCTTTAAGTCTATGAATTTATTAAAGAGAAACAACTTATTTTGCCCTAGGGGAAATTCCTATATTCTTTTTTGTTTGTTTGTTTTTTCTTTTCTCCAAATGGCAATAATGGATTCTAGATGCCTTGTAGCTGGGGAAGATATTCTATCAAATTGGGATTCCCTTGTCAGGAGCATTTTTCCCCCTTAAATTCCTGTCTTAAGAAACTATACTATGCCTCAACTGCCCCTCCCCTCTTTTTCAGCCCTTTCCCCTCCCCTCCCCATCCTCTCATTTTCCAAGATTCTATACTTTAGCATCTGTGCTTGACTCAGGGTGCAGGTAAAGGTCAAGAGATGTCATCATTAAAAGAAGAATATGAGAAATAGTTTCAATGCTTTTGGCATGTATACTTTCTGATATATGTTATATACTTCTGCTATGTGGACTTGTTCCGAATGAGTCAGTTTAGATGGCTACACTAATTTTTTTGAGTAGGCATGTGGCATATCCAAAAAAACAAACGAAAACTCTGCTGGGTAAGTATGTAAATACCTGTTATTGGACTCAGAGGCAAAATTTATTGTGGAAAATCTCATTCAGATAAAAGGAACAACAAAATTTATAATAATTAAAATTTCCATGAGAAGTGATCCATTTGTTCAGCAAGATTTATTAGAATTCTACTGAAAGTTTTTTTTTAGTCCTTTCTTTGCCAATTGTAGTGAGTTCCCTAATGTATAGATCCTAGTTAGCAGAATTGAAATTGTGAACCTAACCAGGTAATTCCCTTTTAATCTCCTAGTAAAATGGCTAACTTTGCTGTTGGATATTTTCAAAACACTAGATTATTGGAGAACATGAGCAAGTGAAAACTGTGTAAGTATCCAGTAAAAATAAGTATAATATAAAGTGTTGCCCTGGCCAGTGTGGGCATTGTCCTGTGCACAAAAGGTTGCTGGTTCAATTCCAGGTCAGGGTACATGCCCAGGTTTCTCTCTCTAAAAAGTCAATAAAAATATAAAAAATAAAATGTTATTGCTGAGAAGACTTTTTAAAAACTTATAAGTGCATTGCCTAGATATCCAGTGGGATTTTGTTTGTTTATTTGTTTTTTTTTGTTGTTGTTGTTGTTGTTTTAGAAAAGCAGGGCATTTAAAATGAAGAATTTGCTATCCCAGTGAAAATTTTCATTATGATGTAATATGAATAAATTCTTACTTTATTAATTTAAAAATTCACATGAACACAATAAATGGAAGCCAACAACTGCATTGATTATATCCATTTTTATGTCCTTTAGGCATCCTGATTTGGGATCAGTAATCTGAGAACCTTTACTTACAATCTGCTTTGGCTTCATGTTAAATATCTTCGCATATGCCGATGCTGATCCTTGCCAAGAGCATTCTTCCCTCCTTCCCATCCTGATAATCTCCTATTATGAAGAGCATTCCAGAAACTACTTCTAAATTCTCACTTTTATCTAATTTGTTGCTTTCCATGAAACTCACAGCAAATTTTCAGCTATCAGGTAGCTGAATTCTAACCAAGGACACCCAAGTTGGTGTCCTTCTCTAACACAAGCTTGCGTTGCTGCTTTATACCTAATAATTGAGTTGTTGAAAACAATAGTTGTGTCTTTTATAATCATAGCACCTGGTAGTATACTCTGTGTAGAAGTCACACAACTGGGAGATGTCTGCAGCAAAGAATCAGGGTTCTCCTATATGAACCTAACCATAGCATCAGTACACATTACTTCTCTCTCTCTCCAGCCAAGCTACACTCATCTCTTCTCAGAAGCCTTCTACAAGTTATCCTTGCTGCTAGAAATTTTTTCTCTCACTATTCTTTCAGCATTTATAAACTTGGTTTGTAGATCATTAATTTGTAATTTTAGGTGAATTTTGTTATTTTTAAAATATTATCAAAGCTATGAATTTTATGCATCAGGTTATATTTTCACTTAATTATAAAAAAAGAGACTGAGTTCTCTCTTATTATTTTTTAATTTCTATAACCTGTAAACAAAGGCATGTTCAAAATAAAATAGGTGTTTGGCAGATACAATTAATTCACCACTCATTAGTCATAGTGTTTAGATGAGCATGTGTGCAACTGCCTAACAAATATTACATCTCATTTAGAAATCAACTACATTTACTAACTTTATATTACTACTCATCATTGTATCTAATATCTTCACCTATATAACTTTTCAAGTCTGATAATGACAAACAACAAGAGTGGCTTATATGTCTTCATAATGTACACAACAAGAGTGGCTTATATGTCTTCATAATGTACACTCTAAATAGCCCAGAGTCTTAGTAACATGAGTCTTCAAAGCAATGCAACTGGTAAAATCATGCTTTACATATGTTGTTTATGCTGTTCTCCACATAGTTTGACTGAGAAGTTAAACCACCAGAAGTATAATAGAAAATGTATCTCTCATTTTCATTACCTAACAAATGAATCAGGAATTATATTTTGTATCTTGAAAGGGCATGCTTGCTTCAAATACAACTTGAAAATTTATATCTACTCATAAAAATTTAAACAAATGCTAGAGTTTAAGAATGACCTTACAGCTGTTGCTCAGACAGATGTGATGTAAAAGCTACAGAAACATTATTCAGCTATTCAGGAATAGGACCCGAAAAGCCTGCTATTTTGGTACAGAAGAGTTGATTTATTTCCTTGTTTCTAAACCAGGCCTTCCAGAAGTTAGTAAAGAAGAGAGCCATATTGAAAACCTAAATCAATACATGCCATGATAATGTAATATAGTTCATATTTCTACTAATATGAACTAATATTCCAATTTCTGAAAGATATACAAGGCTTTTTAGATATTAAAGTAGTTAAAATTGCCATGCCATTATGAACAAGCAGTCATGTAATTTTCTTATGATATATAAAACAAAGACAAACACATTCTTTTTTTTCTTTTCTATTTTTTAGAAATAGGGATGAAGATAGAAACCAGGGAAAAACTGTAACATAATAAGAGACTAAATTTGAAGTCCTAATATTTTTTCTTTCAGCCAGAAGATGTGTAGCACCAACCAGAGCCGCCTTGGTGCACATACTACAGAATACGTAGTCTAATGTGAAGAGTGTTCCCTCGGATGTGCAGTGCTGTGTGAGTGATGCCCACCAGCTTTTCCCCCTGCTCATTCTCTGTGGTCCAACCACACCAGTTGCTTTCCAATCCTGGCTCTGACTCAAGTGCTTTTCTAATTCTGAGATTTTGCACGTGCTGCTCCCACTGCCTTAAATGCTTTTCCTAATCTTTTCTTCTAAGGAATTTATACTACATCCTACAACTTAGCTCAAATGCTATTCCTTGAGGAAGCATTCACCAACTTTCCAGATGCTGTCAGTCCCCTTGCTACACTCCTATTGCACCACTTCTTCACCTACATTGCACTTCCCATAACTTTTATTACGTAATTAAATGTGCGATTTGTTGTATAAAGTCAATCCACACCCTAGACTGCAAGTTTTATGAGCACTCTTGCTTTTTTGGCAACACCCACAAAACCTAGCAAAGTGCCCTGCTGAAAAGAGCACTCAGCATATTAATACATATACTTAACTTCAAAGCACTATCTCCTATCTCCTGCTTTTCCATTTTCCTATATACTTTAAACTTGATTCTCTGGCCTTCAATTAAATTAATGCCAGAGAAGAATGGGCTTTGGCAGAAAGTATGGCAAGATGTACCTCACATGCAAGAAGAGACCACTGGACTTCACAAAACGGCTCCCATAAGAAATGACCCCTTGGGCCAGTGTGATTTCTACTCTGTTATTCCCTTTGGTCTGGTTTCACCATCTCCACTGAGAAAAAAAATAACAACAGGATCTTCTTACATTTCTTTTGGGAATTTCACAAGTCTATTTCCACAGCTGACAATCACTCTATCTGGAGTGAGTAAAATTTTAACAAAAGTGCAATATTTCACAACAGCTGAAATAATTTTCTGTCAAAGACTATTTTAAATTCAAAGTGTGTTTTCTCTGTGTGTATAAGGCAGCTAAAGGTCCATATGTATAATGTGGCATGAATTTAGCACTCTAATATGCACAAACAGAACATACATTTTAATTACTACTAATGATAATAATTACTATTGACTCTAAAGTAAGAAAATCCATATTTGTTTTCAAGTGAAGTGTGTTACTTGAGAATATCTGAAAACATTTGCTAAAGAGGTGTGTACAGTACAGAGTCTCATCAAAATCAATCTGTCTGAATCTGTTAACTGGTTTTCCCCAGCCAGGCATTCCTCAGGGCCTGCATAACAAAAGCTCCTTATGCCATGGTGAGGGCTGATACCCAACTTAGAAACTAGGTTAATTTTATCTAGTAATTAAAAGTTCTAAATAGACTTTGTAAATGTGTATCTTTATAAACCAGCTATATCAAACACAAAAACAGAAGCTGATGATGAATAGAGAATTAGAGTTTCAGATTCAAAGTCATGGTCATCATCAAGACTGTTTTTGTAAAAATCCTACACAACTTATTCACAAAAACATCTTGAAAATACCCATGTAGATTATCTAAAGAAAGAGGTATTTAGTGTTTTATCACCTTCTGAACCCCTATTTAACTTAATTGCTTTATATTTTTTACTCAATGTTAATGAATAAATATTATGTGATTTTTGTAATTTGTATGTTTTTAAGGGATTAAGATATTTGGGTTACTAAAATAAAAAAAAAAACACACCTCTACTTTCATCTTTTAAAAAGGTTCAATGTGCCTCATAAGAACACTGAATGTACTAATAAATACTTGCAGATTGATGACCATATATTGATCTTCTATATCTATGTCAAGTTTATCCCTAAAAATTTCCTTTCTAAGAGTGGGTGCTGATACTTCAGTCTCTGCAATAGATGTCATTCCTACAGGCCCTGGATCTGTTTTGCTGCTACTAATTTTTTCTCCCTTGTATATCAAAAGCATATGAGTTATATCAAAAGCATATGAGGTATATCATATACATTTTCCTTCTCTTTTTAAGAAGTAAACTGAAAGGATTCTGAACCTACACATCAAACAAGTTTGTCATTAGTATCATAGGCCACTTGTCATTCTCTCTGAAAGCATCATGGGCACAACTGTGCTTTTAGAGCAATGTACACTACTTACTTCCTACTGATGCTGAATAGTGAAGGTGCAACTGAACTCTTATTTCAGTCTTCATCAAATCATCAAATAGCTGATACATCAGGCCTCAGTTGCTCCAGAAGAAAAAAGGATGAGGGCTTTTCCCAAACACTCTGCTCAACAGTTCTGTCCACAGATACTGCCTGCTTATTCTTTATATAGAGAGAAAAAAATGAATAAAGACAATAAATATAAAATCCTGGTATAATCTAGTATTTTAATCCCTTTTTTCACAAAACCTTTTTATGTGAAGTACTTTAAAAGTTTTTATTTTAATCTCCTTCTCTTACCCATCCATTATAGGTTGGATTAAACTTTCCAAATGTTACATGTCCAAAGGACAGAAAAGGAATGGGGAAAAGGAACCAAAAATGCATACATAGCCACCTGAATTCATCATCAGTCCTATGAAGTCTTAACAGTGTCTCTTTTATCGACAGCAAAAAAGTGAAACTGAAAGAGTATAATTCATTAACTCATGGCAAACCCAAAGGAGATTTATTCCCACCTTCTCTTCCTCCAAAAAGTGCTATATGTCAATGGGATTAAATAGAAATAGTTGTTTTCATAACAACTCTGAAAACCACAGTATGTATGAAATCATTTAAAATAGGTAAAATGAATAAACAGGAAATCCCGGCACCCCCACCTGGTATTACTTTAGCTGCTCCATATGTTGGGAGAATCCTGAAGAGTTTTATCAAGTCAGAGCTTTTGTGAGAACTTTTATAACCACTAAATGTCCCTTTCATACACTAAAGTTTTACAAAGAGGTCATCAGGGTAAGAAGCTAATGTGAAATGAAATTTTATTTTGTTGTATTTTAATAAAATAATGTAAACCAGATACAATACCCTATGAATTGAGCCCTATTCTTAAACCAGTCTTTGGTTTTCTTCCAAAGACATTTAGGGAAAGGAAACCATATTTAGAACATCTGCTGTGATAAAATGGGGTTTTCAAAGTGGATCCCACAGATCAACAGCCTCACAGTTCTCTAGAAAGGATCTTAAAAATGCAAGTTCCTATCCAATATGACTTTCTAACCAGTAGGTTCTCGATGGCATATATTGAAAAAGCACTCGAGGTGATTTTTTTTGTACTTACACTTTGAGAATTAATTACATACTTTGTCTAAATGCTTTCACATAGGTCATGTTATTTAGTAGCCCAATAACACTCAAGTGGTGATGTGTATAATTTAATTCACATGTTCATTTTCTATCTAAGCAAAAATAGCTGGGCTTTTCTCCTATCAAGGATGCTTAATGGTTGAGACAATGAGCCTTAAGGAAAGATAGCTCTGACCATGAGACTTTGCTTAATTCCTAATCTTCTATAAGATTTAGTTGTATCACATGAAAAATGAATATAATAATGTGCTTCCTAAGCCTGTTTTAGGTATTAAATACAAAATTTGTGTGCCTGGCACAAGTTTAGCACTCAAAATGTTACAATAGTTACAATTTTCCTTGAAAAAAATTATCCATCTATGATCAAAATGTTGCTGCAATCTTAGAATGCTGCATTAGATATGTGATTATAAAGCAATGTTACCATTTAAAAACACCTATAATAGCTACATATCTGCTGTCTCCATTAAAAAATTCTCTTGGAAGACCACATTTATTTCTGAAAACACTGGCTTGCCTGCTTGAAATATTTTCAAAATACTTTTATGAGTACACTTTAGAAGTATGTAGTGGCCCTAGCCAGCTTGGCTCAGTGGATAGAGCATCATCACCTGTGGACTGATGGGTCACGGGTTTGATTCTGGTCAAGGGCATATGCCTGGGTTGTGGGCTCTAACCCCAGTAGGGGGCATGTAGGAGGCAGCCGATCAATGCTTCTCTTTCATCATTGATATTTCTATCTTTCTCTCCCTCTCCCTTCATCTCTGAAATCAATAAAAATATATATATTTTAAAAAGCATGTAGTGGTTATCTTTGGGTGCTTTTTATAATCAACATGTTATCTCTATAATCAACATGTTAGTTTTATAATGATAAGTAAATAAATAAAAATTTTAAATGGGGAAAATTGTCCTTTCAAGTACATACCAGTGGTGCCATTTTTAATTTTTTTTTGCACTTTGAGAATGGATTTACACTTTAAAATAGTTAAGTGTTTTAAAATCTGGTGAAAAAAAAGTTTACTGTTTTCCTTTGGGGATTCACAATTGACATCCAACCCAAAAGGAGTGAGACTCATTTTCTTGTACGGTTCATAAGCTGGCAATTCGCATGAAGAGATTCAAGCATTGGTAGATTAGGGGGTGGGCCACTAATGACAATATCATTTAAATGTATTTCAGTACATTTTTCAAAATCTATCTTATTTTGGTCTAATCATAACTAAAACATTACATGTTGCTTATTTTTCATATACAGTCTCTCCACAGGCTTTCTTGAATTAATATACTTAACTTAGTGTGTAGAAATATTTTTCCTACTATAAAGATATCTATCTATGACTTCTAGATTAAGCAGTAGCCAAGTGTAATGATGATAGGGAATGTGATGTGACACAGTTTTCTCTATACCAGGAGTGGTGAGGGAATGGTATTTAATTAACTCACCCCTAATGTCAAGGCATTAGGGGTGAGTTAATTAAATGTTTGACCAAATATAGCAGGCCAATTTTTAAGTTGATAATTTTGTATGGCCCTCGACTGATGTTATAAATATCCAAATGGCCCTTGGCAGAAGAAAGGTTCCCCACCCCTACTTTACACCAATATATAGAGAGAGGTTTGAGGGCTCCTAGACCTGATTTTAATCTTTGCTTCGGAATACTCCCTAGCTCTGTGAACCTGTGCCAAAAATCATGCACATTTTAGAGTCTAAATGTCTTCATTATAAAATGAGGATATTAATACTACTAACCCTACATGTCATTAGGATGAAATAAAATAATGCATGTAAAGTGCTTAGCACAGTCTCTGGCACATGGTAAGTGCTCAGTTAATGTAGCTGTTATCAGTTTTGCTGGGCTCTCCATGTTGGAGAGCAATGGTTTCAACCAGAGTAGAAAATCATTTAATCTTTTTGAAAGGTTGACCAAGAAAGGGTAAGAGAAACAGTGTTAAGGGCTAGGTGGGAGGTTTTTTTTTAGTTCTCATTTCCCTTGAGGTCAGAAGTCTAGTATTAATATTTCCTACATTCCAGATAGGGAACTTGGGTCATAGCAAGATTTCTAAAAGTGCCAGTAAGTTATCAGTGGAGGTAGGAATCAAATTCAGCATTGTTTTCAGTTGAGTTCTCCAACAGTTCACAGCCTTTCATATGTAGATGATTTGTTATGCAATAATTTAATTCAATGCTTTTCATAAAGAATGCCACAGAGCAGTTGCTTCATGTGGTGACATGTTGTTGCCCTGGTGACATTTAAATAGCCCTCCCTCAGGCGATCACTGATATCTGAGGATTCCAAAGAGCAACTCCATGTGAACAAAAGGGTAAGTGTTACAATGCAGCTGTTCAGTGGAGATTCTCAAGTTGTACACCATGAATTAGTACTTTTCTTCTGACTCTTCCCCCTCTTGCTTCTAGTCAGTATGTTAGATATATAAATCCAGCTTTTCATAAGAGTCTAAGCTTATGCATAATCAAAGAACTCAACTTTTTTTAATGAAAATTTATAAGACCTTTTTAACCATTGACCTAAAACCATTCTGTATGTATACTAAAGTCAGAAAATTATAACATTTCTTATCAGAATTATAAGAAGTCATAAATTCTTATAAGTTGCTTGAAAGGACTTTATCATATTTATCTCTGTGTTCCCAGAACCTGATAGGTAATATTGCCTAAAGTAGGTCATTAGTAAATGCTTATGAATGAATAAGTACAATTTCAGGTCACTTTTCAAGGGAATCCTTTTAAAGTAACTATTGCCCAAAAGCCCTATGAAGAATTGATCAAGACATCATATGAATTTTACTGTGGAAATTATAACTTCCAAATATCTGTAATACACCACATGCATATCAAACACACACTTTAACTTGAAACTTACAAATCCAAGCAACTGCACCAATAATTGGAGTGAAGACTCCCCATGAAGCAAGGCTGGAAACAGAATTCACAGGATCTTCTGTAGGTCTGCTAATTTAACAAAGTCATCTTTAAAAGGCACAGAAGACCTCAGGTTTCTGCAACACCCAGGCAAGAAAAGAGGCTCTAATGGTTATTCTTTAAAGTTGTAGAGCCAGGTAACTTAGAAAACATAGATATAAAAATAAACAGGGGCTTGTGATGCTTATTCCAACCACTAATAGAGAAAAGAAAATGGATTCATGTAATCATAAAGTCCTAGAACAGTGGTTCTCAACCTTTCTAATGCCACGGCCCTTTAATACAGTTCCTCATGTTGTGGTGACCCCCAACCATAAAATTATTTTTGTTGCTACTTCATAACTGTAATTTTGCTACTGTTAATGAATCGTAATGTAAATATCTGTGTTTTTTGTAAACATCTGTGTTTTTAATGTAAATATCTATAGCAGCGGTTCTCAACCTGTGGGTTGCGACCCACAGGTTGAGAATCGCTAGCAGGGTCGCCTAAGACCATCGGAAAACACAGATATTTACATTACGATTCATAACAGTAGCAAAATTACAGTTATGAAGTAGCAACGAAAATAATTTTATAGTTGGGGGTCACCACAACATGAGGAACTGTATTAAAGGGTCGCAGCATTAGAAAAGTTGAGAACCACTGTCCTAGAACTAAAAAAGTATTTACAGACTATCTGAGATAGCACCATAAGTAATGGATGAGGTCCACAAGTTCATTATCTGGTCTCTGCTCACCTTGCCAGCCTTTCTTCGCCCATTCTCCTTCTTGAGCAAATTGACCATCACTCCAACACACAAGATGGCTGCCCCCATGTGGACACAAGATGGCCAGCAGGGGAGGGCAGTTGGGAGGGACAAAGCCTATAAGGGAGGGCAGTTGGGGGTGATCAAGCCTGCAGGGAAGGGCAGTTAGGGGTGACCAGGCCGGCAGAGGAGGGAAGTTGGGGGCAACCGGGCCTGCAGGGAAGGGCAGTTGGGGGCAAACAGGCTGGCAGGGGAGCAGTTAGGCATCAATCAGGCTGGCAGGGAAGTGGTCAGGGGGTGATCAGGCTGGCAGGCAAAAGCGGTTAGGGGCAATCAGGAAGGCAGGCAGGCAAGCAGTTGGGAGCCAGCAGTCCTGGATTGTGAGAGGGATGTCCCAGATTGGAGAGAGTGCAGGCTGGGCTGAGGGACACCCCCTGCCCCCGTGCACGAATTTCATGCACCGGGCCTCTGGTATCAAATAATTATCCATGATGCTTCATGTTTCTCTGTTTACATGTGCTTGCTCTTCCTCCTCCTTAGAATATAATTTCTCTCCTTTAAGGTCCAATTTAGGGTAATCTCTTCTATGAAATTAGGTCAACTTCATCACTCCACCCTCTTTTCTACCTCTACATCTTGTATATTCTTCCACTACTGCACTTTCCATAAGTCTTTGAGGGTAAAACTTAGGGTCTTTTTCATCAGTGTATAGCATAGCACGGTATCTGAAATATATAACTATATAATAGAGGAATATACAAATTAGTCAGGACGCTGTAATGTCACGACCAAACAGCAGGGACCTGAGGCTGCATGGCGTCTGGCTAGGGCGAGGGACCTCAGGCCATGCCCCCCGCCCTGTGGGGCTTGACAGGGAACCTCAGGCTATGTCTCCCGCCCCAGCGCTGGGCCTGGAGACCTCAGGCCGCACCCCCTGCCTCACAGGGCTTGACAGGGGACCTCAGGCCACGTCCCCCCACCCCAGTGCCAGGCCAGGGGACCTGAGACTGTGCCCCCCACCCGGTGCCGGGCCAGGGGACCTGAGGCTGTGCCCCACACCCAGAGGGGCTTGACAGGGGTGGGGCCGGCTGGGTCTGGGTCTCCAGCGTTTTCAAAGCGCTTGTGGGTGGTGAGCAGGAACTTGACTCTAGGTCCCACAGCATGCCCCAGGCTCTGACAGGATGGAGATTTTCATATACATTTTACTAATTTTCTTTCATCTCTGACACTTCTATTATAGAAAACGGGCAAATAGCAATATTAAATATTTCCTCTAATTAATTCTCTTTTAATGTGAACGAATTTTGTGCACCGGGCCATTAGTTATTAAATAAATGTTTTGAATGGATGGATTAATCTAGCTAATTGCTCCCATTTGTGAAAAAAAGCTGAGGGCCAGAGGTTATTTTCTCTCTCATTTGAATTAAGCAAAAGGCCCTTATATGACTAGCAACTAAGTAGTTATTTTTATAACTGAGACATGAACTAAATTTGATACTTTAGGGAGGCCTCAAGTAAAGTCCCTCTGCTTCTACTCTTGGCCTCTATTGTCTTTTATTTTCAACATTTCCATCACAAACCAGATAACTGTTCATAGGAAATCATACCCAAGAATATATTGGAGCTCCTTCCCATGCCATAGGCTAGAGAGGACCAGACTATCTGTCAACCCCTTTTCCTACCACTCTTCTGCTCAATCACTGTACTCTAAGCACCACCAGCATCCTTGGCTTTCCTCAAACACACCCATGTGCTGCTGCTTTAGGACTCATCCACACCCTATTCCTTCCTCTCTTTGTCCCAGATCTTTGAAAGTCTCCATTCTAATGCCACCTCTTTACCATCAGGTCCAAAATAGATCTCTCTTTCTTTCTCAAGCTTCTTCTCACTGTTTGTTTTTCTTCATAATGTGTTATTTATAACACATATCATGTATTTTTTTAGTATTATCTGTCTCCCCATTCAAATGGAAGCCCAATAAGAGCCTTGATTTTGTCTGTTTTGTATACCACTGAATCCTCAATTGCTGGGACAGTGTTTGGCATAACATGTACTGAATAAATATTTGTTGAATAAGTTAAGTCAATGAGAACTTGAAGTCTCTAAGAAAAAAAAAAGTAATATAGCTTGGATTTATTTATTTTTTAATTTCTCTAGCTCTTTAATTTTAGAAAATGGTCAAAAGGGAACATTTTCATCTTAAATGGATGAAAAATTCATATTTAAATTACAACTATGCTTTCTATATTTTCCCCACCCTAACCTGTGATAACAGTAGCAGTGTTAGTTTTATTTAGCTATAAAATTATACCTTGGAAAGAAGCCAGAGTACAGGAAAAGATTATCTTGGTCAACTCCAAAAAGCTGACAAGTGTGCCAAACACATAAGGGTGGGATTATAGTAGGACAGGTAGGGTTTGGGGCCACCAGAGGTAAACTCAACACTTCAGAGGGAGTGATCATATTCCTTTAATGTCCTGAGACAGTGATTCAGGCTGTCAACAAACACTTATAAACATATCTTATGCGAAAGGCTTTGCTCTTGAAGGAAAGGTGCCATTTCCCTCAAGAAGTTTGTATTCTAGACTAATTTCAGATATGGACATTTTGCTAATGATTTGGTGACCAAAAATGAATTCACCTGTAATCCCAAGTCACTTAGTATGATTTGGACTGTAATCTCAAATTTATCACTAAAAATAAAACTAAACTACGGAACAATCATTTATAACTACCTGACATATAGCTGAATGGAAGTCCTTCAATCAGAGAATTAAAGGAGAAGCCACATAAAGGCTGGTATGAGGAGCAGAGACACAGAATGAGCTGGCCCTACACACATGTGTGGTGGATATAAATTTGTAGGAATATTTTGGTTGTGGAGATCCCCTCTAAGGAGCAAGGCATTCCATCCCCACACCAGGTCCCCCATCCCAGAGTTGCAATGTCAGTAAGAGAAGTCCCCATAACTTCTGGCTGTAAAAACCAGAGGGCATTGAGTCAGAGGGAGATTGAAGGAGTCCCAGAAAGTTCCTCTTAAAGAGTTCATGCATGGACTTACTCGGACTCACTCTCTCCGAGCTCCAGCCTAAAAGGCACAAGAGACATATGAGGAGGAACTGAATTGTCCAGCATCAGGGCAAGAGCTGAGGGGTCAGCTTTCTCCCAAACAGAAGTGCTGGCAGAAACCATTGTCCCACAGAATTGGCAGGATGGAGCCATATCTGAGTCTCCATCAATCTGGCTCACACAGTTCACCCCAACCTAGAGATTCCTTTAGGCCTCACCCCACCCAACTTTCAGGCCCACCCAGTGGCTTTTCCATACAAATGGCTTGTCTTGACTCATGCTTCAATTTTCCTAAAATCTCTCAAACAAGCAGCATCTGGCCCCAGTGTGATCTATACCTCATGCTAAGTGGCTCCATTTCCAGCACAAGTAGCAGCTCACCTTGGTTCACAGCTTTGCCTTTCCTGGACATTTCCAAGCCCAGCACAAGTAGCAGCCATGAACTACAAGATTGCTATGTAGCTCATGCTGGGTAGCCCCAGGCAGAACACAGGCAGTGACTGATTTTGGCCTGCACCTTCCAGGAGGCCCCAGAGCCAGCACACCTGGTGAACAGTTTCAGACAATGTTGAAACATTTCCCAACCACCTCCATAAGCAACATACTCAAGTGGCAGAATTAGTGCCCACTGAAGTAATGCAAACAACAATTAATCTAAAAAATTCAAACAACCAAACAACACTGAAGTAAGTCCTGCTCTGTGGGATGGACCTCTGCACAGCTGATCCCCATGGTAGTTTAAGGTCAGTGGTTGCAGCAAGTCCTTGCAGCTGATCAGGCTGGGGGTAAATCCTTCCCATTGACCTTCCAACATCAATCAAGAGGAAGGTATATACAGCCACATTGGGGTCACACATCAAGTGCCTAGCTTGGGTGATCAGGGGGCTGTGCCATTGGACCCTACAGGAAACCTACTACATTAGGTCACTCTACCAAGCCTGGAAGATGTGGAAGCTCTACCTAATTAATAGAACAAACACAGGGAAGCTGCCCAAATAAGGAGACATATATATATTTCTTTTTTTGTATTTTGTTTTTTACTTTTCTTCTTATATACTCATTCTCTTTATGCCTCCTCTATACTTAATTGTGGCTATTTCCCCATTCATTCATTTCCTTGACCTTACCTTCTGGAAATAAGCTCTGCCTCCTCAGATTCATTTGGGTGTTTTTTGTTTGGTTGTTTGAATTTTTTAGATTAATTGTTGTTTGCATTCATCTCTGGGTGTTTGTTGTTTCCATTTTTTGGATTACCATATTTTCCAGCATATAAGACGACTGGGTATATAAGATGACCCCCAACTTTTCCAGTTAAAATATAGAGTTTGGGATATACTCGTCGTATAAGACTACCCCTCTTCCAATGCACACCAAATAAAAATTAAAAAAAACATCAGATTTGATTTCAATATGGTAATTTTAATTAAATGCTTAGGACATGCAGGTACTTAGCAGGAAAACTGTCACTTATAAACATAAGGCTGTTTGTCATCAAACATGTAAACATAAAACAGTGCAAGTGGATTAAACTTTTCCTAATTCACTCTAAAGCTGAAAGGAAGAATAAGACAATAAACCCATTGGAGCTGCCATGCTGTTTGTTTTCTAAGCTGTCAACCAAACTGGAACTGATGATGATAGGAGGAAGATAACAAACAATAGAGAGAGAGCAAGTGCAGGGCAAGTCCCTGGCGAGTTAGCAACGCCGCTTCACTGCAGTCCTCAGGAGCGAGATCTGAGAGGCAGAGAAGGAGGTACGGTAATAGGATACAAGGGCGGGCCAGACGCGTGAAAGAGGCGTGTTTTTCTGGGCACAGCTCTATCTCTTTTTTCCATTCCTTGGGCATCCCAGACACCTGCAGCTTGCTCCGCCCTTCACTTACACCTTCCCGGTGAGGCGCCCCCTCACCTTGTCATCGGGACCGCATTAAGTCACTTGTTTCCACGAATCCTGGTGAGTGGATTTTCTTCTACCATACTTGTACAGCGCCGTCCTTGCTGCTTTCATACGGTCGCCGCATACGGTTGGGGGTAGCTCAAAAACAGCCTCGGCTGCATCCCCGCCGTGTGCAGCGAGCACCTGGCCACACTCCATTCATTTCAATGGAGCCGGACAGAGACCATATGTGGCACAAAAAGGAGCCGACCGGAGACAGTTGCGGTCTCCCTCCGGCACCATTGAAATGAATGGAGTGCGGCTGTTTTTGAGCTCCCCGCACCGTATGCGGTGACCACAGATTCTCCAGTCTGCTCAGAAGTTTCAGCACCCGCCCTATACGACGACACCCAGTGTATAGGACGACCCCCGACTTTTGAGAAGATTTTCCTGGGTTAAAAAGTCATCTTATATGCCAGAAAATACGGTAGTTGTTTTTTCTGAAGTTTTCTCCCCATATACATATATTTTCCCCATCTTTTTTCTTCTCTTTCTTTCCTTTCTTACATTTTTTCCTTTTCTAAGTATCATTTTTGCACTTTTTTCTATCCGCTAATTCTCTTTTATTTGGTGGTCACCTTTATTTGGGGTTATTAGTATTGTGAATACATTTGTGTTTGGTGGCCTGTGCGTTGTGTCTTGTCATGTTGTATTTTGTGCCTTTAAGTCAATGCAGGAGAGAGAGAGAGCTACATAACCATACACCCTGAGAGGAACTATCATGGGAAGACAAAGAAACAGCCTGCATACGAAAGAAAAGGAGGCATCACCAGAAAAGGAAGTAAATGAAATGGAGGCAAGCAATATGTCAGAGAAAGAATTCAGAGCAATGGTCATAAGGTCGCTGAAAAGGATGGAAGACAAATTCAACAATATGTCTCAGAACCAGGAGGAAATGAAGAAGAACCAAGAAGAAATGAAAAATGACATCACTACAATAAAGAACTCAATAGAAAGCATCAACAGTAGACTAGAAGAAGCAGAGGACCACATCAGTGAGCTAGAAGACAAGGTAGAAAAAAATACCCAAGCAGAGCAGCATCTATAAAATAAAACTTAAAAACAAGGGAAGAGCCTCAGGGACCTTTGGGACAACACTAGACGGAAAAAACATCTGCATAATATGGGTGCCAGAAGAAGAGGAAACTGATCAAGGAATAGAAAACCTGTTTGAAGAAATATTGACAGAAAACATCCCTGATATCAGGAAGAAAAAACTCACACAATTCCAAGAAGCTCACAGAGTCCCAAGCAAGATGAACCCGAAAAGACTGACACCAAGACACATTATAATTAAATTGGAAAACACCAATGACAAAGTAAGAATCTTAAAGGCTGCCAGAGAGAGACAGAAAGTTACCTACAGGGAATCTCCCACTAGACTATCAACTGATTTCTCAACAGAAACACATCAGACCAGAAAAGAATGGAATGAAATATACAAAGTCATGCAAAGGAAGGGTCTGTATTCAAGAATGCTGTACCCAGCAAGACTTTCAATCAAAATTGAGGGTGAAATTAGGAGCTTCACAGACAAAAATGGACTAAGGGAGTTTATTATGACCAAACCAGCAATGCAAGAAATGCTAAAGGGTCTGCTGTAAAAAGAAGAAATATAAAGGGAAGAGGGAACACAGGCATAAAGAATAAAAATGGTGACCAACAGTACCTATCAATAATAACTTTAAATGTAAATGGATTAAATGCCCCAATCAAAAGACATAGGGTAGCTAAGTGGATAAGAAAACATGACCCATATTTCTGCTGTCTACAGGAAACCCACCTCAGAAAAAAGGACTCACACAGACTGATGGTGAAGGGATGGAAAAAGGTTTTTCTGGCGAAAGGAAATTAAAAAAAACTGGGGTAGCAATACTTATATCTGACAAATTAGACCTCAAAGTAAAGGCCATATCAAGAGATAAGAAAGGCCACTTCATAATACTAATGGGAGCAATTCAACAAGAAGATATAACTCTGGTAAACATATATGCACCCAATACAGGAGCACCCAAATACTTAAAAATACTTCTAGAGGATATGAAGGGAGAGATTGACAGCAATACAGTCATAGTAGGGGACTTTAATACCCCACTGACATCACTGGACAAATCCTCTCAACAAAAAATCAGCAAAGAAACAGCCATCTTAAATGACTCACTAGATCAGATGCAATTAATTGACATCTTCAGAACATTTCACCCAAAAACCATAGAATATACATTCTTCTCAAGTGCACATGGGTTGTTTTCAAAGATAGATCATATATTGGGACACAGACAAAGTCTCTTCAAATTCAAGAAGATAGAAATTATATCAAGCATCTTCTCAGATCACAATGGCATAAAATTAAAAATCAACAACAATAAAAACAATTAAAAATCAAACACCTGGAGGCTAAATAGCATGCTATTAAACAATGATTGGGTTACCAAAGAGAATAAAGAAAAAATAAAAAGCATCATGGCAACAAATGAAATGAAAACACAACAATCCAAAATCCATGGGACACAGTGAAAGCAGTCTTGAGAGGGAAATTCATAGCTCTACAGGCCTACCTCAAAAAACAAGAAAAAACGGTAATAAATTATCTATCCCTACAACTCAAAGAGTTAGAAAGAGAGCAATAAGAAATGCCCAGCATAAGCAGAAGGAAGGAAACAATAAAGATCAGAGCAGAAATAGATGACATAGAGACCAAAAAAAATTTTTACAAAACCAAGAACTGGTTCTTTGAAAGGATAAACAAGATTGATGAACCTCTGGCCACGCTCACCAAGAAGCAAAGAGAGAGGACCCAAATAAACAAAGTCAGAAATAAAAGAGGTGAAGTAACAACTGATCCTACAGAAATACAAACAATTATGAAAAAACTAGAGGCCCGGTGCACGAAATTCAAGCATGGGGGCGTCTCCTCAGCCTAGCTTCACCCTCTCCAATCTGGGACCCCTTGGGGGATGTCAGGCCTAAACCGGCAGTCGGACATCCCTCTCACAATCCTCAATGCTGGCTCCCAACCACTCACCTGCCTACCTGCCTGGTTGCCCCTAACTGCCCCCCATGCTGGCCTGGTCACCCCTCACTGCCTCTGAGTGCTGGCCTGATCACCCCTAACTGCCCCCCTGCCAGCCTGGTTGCCCCTAACTTCCCCCTCCCTCCCAACCTGGTCGCTCCTAATTGCTCCCCCCTGCCAGCCTGGTCACCCCTCACTGCCCCTCTGCTGGCCTGGTCACCCCAAGGTCACCCCAAACTGCCCCCCTCTGCCAGCCTGGTCTCTAATAACTGCCCCCCCGCCCCTGCTGGCCTGGTCACCTCTTACTGCTCCTCTGACAGCCTGGTCACCCTGAACTGCCCCCCCCTGCTGACCTGGTCGCACCCAACTGCCCCCTGCCAGCCTGGTCACCCGTCACAGCCCCCTGAAGGCCTGGTCACCTGAGGATATGTTTCCATTGATTTTTAGAGAGCTTGGAAGAGAGAGGGAAAGACAGAGAGAAACATCAATGTGAGAGGGACACTTCAGTTGGTTGTCTCCTGCATGAACCCTGACCTGGGCCCCGGCCAGGGAGGAACCTGCAACCTAAGTACATGCCCTTGATCAGAATTGAACCAGAACCTTGCGGTCGGCAGGCCACGGCTCTATCCACTGAGCAAAACCAGCTAGGGCAGGATATGACATTTCTTAGCCCCTCCAGCAGCAGATCTTAGTTTTTTCCTCCAGGAGTGTGGTGGAAAAACCCTAGATCACCTTCTTGGATTCTTATTACCCAAGTTACCAAGAACACTGCGAGTGGCTGCATACAGGGAGCTTAGCCAATGAGCGGTCCGAAAAGGTGTTTCCTCTGAAGCTCATGCACAGAGGCCCCCCCTGCGTTGTGTCCGCTGGGCTGGGGGCATGCTCCCTGCCCAGACGTCCTCCCTCCCTCCGCGGCCAGGACGCGAGATGCTGGCCTTGTCACCGGGGCGACAACACCAGCGTCCTGCCCCGGCCACTATCTTTGTGATAAAGTGATGGTTAATTTGCATATTACCTTTTTATTAGATTAGATTCTCAGGCCATACAAAATTATCAACTTAAAAATTAGCCTGCTATATTTGGTCATAGCACCTTCTCTGCTTACCTCAAAGGACTTCTGTGAGAACCTACTGATTATAAGCCACTGTTATTTCCCTTAATGGAAAAATACTTAACTGTTAAGTGTTACACAAACATTCATGATCATCATCAATCAACATGATTATTATCATGGGGACCCTGGAATGCCAAAATACTGGTCAGCACCCATCGATTACTCCTCATGGTAACTTTGAGGCAATACTAGGCACAGGGTTCTGAAATGGTTCCACATTGTCACTATGACACCATGAACAGTTACCCATTTCTAAGTGCTAGACAGGGATTATGATGTGGATCCCAGAATCATAAGGATCTCACAGTTCTTGCAAGAAATGTGAATTATAGCCAAAACCGGTTTGGCTCAGTGGATAGAGCGTCGGCCTGCGGACTGAAGGGTCCCAGGTTCGATTCCGGTCAAGGGCATGTGCCTTGGTTGCAGGCACATCCCCAGTGGGGGGTGTGCAGGAGGCAGCTGATCGATGTCTCTCTCTCATCGATGTTTCTAACTCTCTATCCCTCTCTCTTCCTCTCTGTGAAAAATCAATAAAATATATTTAAAAAAAAAAAGAAATGTGAATTATTACACTCACAAATTTACACAGCTACAAGTAGTAGTTGTGTGCCTCGAACAAGTTACTTAACCTACGCCTTGGTTTCCTCATACGTTAAGTGGGGATGGTATTGATACCAGAATCACTATGTACAATTATGTGGGCTGTGGCCAGTACAGCAAGAAGCCAAAGGGGGGCATGGAGGTTGAAATTCAGCCTAGGGTTCACTAACCCAACCACACCCCTGGGGCTGCATTTTCTTAGAGGGGAGAACTGTTTTCTAATTGTTTTTTTGTTCCTGAGCCTCGAGAGGAAGCCTTTTTTCTAAACAAAAGCAAGCTGCTCTGTGTGCTAACAGTGACCCTGGTAGTGCTTGTCCTGAAGTTTGGCCATCAAATGAGAAAAATGTGTTAAATCCTTAGTACAATGCCTAGCATATGATAGAGATTAATGCAGGGTAGCTGTTTATATTATAATAATCATTAATTCATTCGCTCAACAAGCATTCATCGTGCACCTTCTGTATCTCAATTTCTATGCTAGGGCAATTGGACAGTCCACAGTGAATAAGACATCCTTTCCCTGCAGGAGATTATGACCTAAGCACAAATACAGATACATGAGGAATTCACTATATTTGACTATTGATATAAGAGACCATGTCCAGAGTTGTAAGAAGCGGCTATAGGGTTAAGCCTTGGACTGACCTGTTGGCAAAGCCACAAACAAGTTCCAGCTTAGAGGGCACAGCCCTCTTAGCATAATTAAGCTTGACCTTATGAAGCTCCCTAGATCCTATCTGGGTAGTTAATGGGATGTGGGAGGTGCAGCAAGTGCTGCCAAAACAAGTGAAACTCACAAGAACATTGTAACTATGGTGACCACGACCTTGTTTACCTCCGGCTATAAAATAAAGCATCAACTCAGCCAGGCACAGGAGATCCACCGAGCCCCAGTTTATTCTCTTTGTCTGTCTTTTCTTTAATCCTTCGCCGCACCCCCTTCCCGCCTCAGACTCACCGAACACTTGGCTGTGCTGGCCTGGTACACAGAGTGATACCTAGAATTTGAATTTCTGAATTCTGACGACTGTACCATTAAGGTTTAATTTACTCCTACAAATTTACTATCTATAAAGTAGAAGTTGATAGGGCTCTTTGATTAAAGCTGTTTACATATCTCATACTTCTTCTGTGTTCAGAGCTAAGCACACAGAATGGGTTTACCAAGCCACTGTCTCTTGTTTCTTTTTCTATGTGGACTACCATCAGTGTCCACCTGGGTGCCAGGGAATTGCTGTCAGGCAGGTCTACTTTCTTACAATATGGCCTAGAATCTGCTGACGAGGGACAGAATCTGCCTACTCATTTGTGTTACTATTCAGAACTACAAATACATTCTTGTTTGAAGTAGCTTAAAAACAAATAACAATTCATATGCCCTTTTTATTTAATTACCCAGAAAAAACTTTGCATTAAATAATGAACTTAACTTTCAAACAAAGGAAAATGTCTTTTTTTACATTATTAAATGAGGATATCTATGCACAACTTCCATTAGCAAAGGGATATTTAATCTATGTAATTTCTGAGACTAATCTCTGGTCAGCTTTTGTGTTCTTCACCAAAAGAGATGGATTAATAACAAAATACAATGTTGGCAGATATGTACTGGAAATCCCTGGTGATAAATAATAGGTTTTATTACTACTTCTAATTTCCTTTTCTGAGTAAGTACCCCTAGGTAAAGCCTACACAGGAAATATCCTTAATTATTTTAATAGCAGTTGTTTAATAAAATTAATCTATTATGGCTATTGCAAATAAATTTTTAATTAAGAAACAGCTTAATTAAGTTCTCAAAACAAGCCTTGAATCTGAAAATCTAGCCTCCCAAAAATTGTAATTTGTCCCAATTTCCTATTATATGTAAGCACTGCAATACTTGAAAAAAGAAAGAAAGAAAATATTTGCTTCAATATATGTAATAACAAAAATATAGTCATTATAGCTCTGTAAACAGCAGTAGTAGTGTTATTGCCTTATTTCATAAAGTTGCTGTCAAAATCAATAAACAATACAATAAAACAAACACACTTTCTCTCTTAGGGGATCACCTTCCCCAAGAGCAAGGGACACAGAGAACATGAATTGTACATTGTAGATGCTCAAGGTCCCTTTCAGATCTAATATCCTGTGACTTTACACCAGTGATGGCGAACCTATGACACGTGTGTTAGCACTGACACGCGTAGCCATTTCTGATGACATGTGGCTGCTGAGGCGGCCGCATGCCGAGGATGAAACATTTGCTGCTCCTGAGGATGAAACATTTGTGAAATAATGTTTTTTCCTCAAAGTGATACACTACCCGAGTTATGCTCAGTTTTTTGGCGAAGTTTGACACACCAAGCTCAAAAGGTTCCCCATCACTGCTTTTCACATTACTTTTATCTTACTTAATTAACCAATGAAAGTGAACTTACAAATCAAGGCACGATTCTACAAGAGGCTGGATGAAGGCCCAGCTATATCATTTTCCAGGCCTAGAACAAAATAAAAAATATGAGCCCTCCATTTAATAATTATTAATAACTAGAAGCCCAGTGCACAAATTTGTGCACAGGTGGGGTCACTCAGCCTGGCTAGCGACCAGAACCCATCTTGCTCAGTCCTGATCAGGCCAATTGGGGCCGGGAGGTTGGCCAGCCACCCTGATTGGGGCTGGCCGGCCAGGGGTAGGAGCCACAGGAGGTTGGTCGGCCATGGGAGGTTGGCTGTGGGAGTGCACTGACCACCAGGGGGCAGCTCCTGCATTGAGCATTGCCCTCTGGTGTTCAGTGCACATCATAGCCACCAGTTGACCGGTTGTAACAGTCACTTAAGCTTTTATATATAGAGAAATCAAGATGGTAACAACAGAGCATTAAACCAAGTGCAGGACCCTTCTGAGCCCTGTCTGAGTGTGGTATAGCCCAAAGACTGTTGAGATGCTATAGGTTTTTGCAGGTCCTGGACTCCTAGCTTTTCCCCCTTCCTTCTTTCTTCTCCAATTCTGCAGATGTAGTTCTACTAGTAAATAAAAGAAAGTACCAGTTATAAGTTGCTGCTGTTGATAAAGGCTAGGTAAACAAAGCTGCATGGGGAATGACACTGGTAGGTATATTTCTGAGGTTCTTACCTTTCTCTGTCAGAACGTCCTATAAAATGCACACAGAAAGGATACTACTAGTAAAAGACTTAGGACATTTAGTTTCCTTTGGATGCATGGCCTTGTTTTATAGACTCACTAGAGACCCGGTGCACGAATTCGTGCACCAGTGGAGTCCCTTGGCCTAGCCTGTGGGACCGCACCAAAACCAGCTCTCTGACATCCCCTGAGGGGTCCCAGATTGTGAGAGGGTGCTGGCCAGGCCAAGGGACCCCATTGGTGCACAATCGGGTCTGGGGAGGGACCACAGGAGGGCTCCAGGGCATGTCCAGCCTGTCTTGCTCAGTCCCGATCGACTGGACCCCAGGAGCAAGCTAACCTACTGGTTGGAGTGTCTGCCCCCTGGTGGTCAATGCACAGTCATAGCAACTGGTTGACCGGTCGACTGTCTGCCCCCTGGTGGTCAGTTCACATCATAGCAAGCAGTTGAGCGGCCTTTTCATATCATTAGCATATTACGCTTTGATTGGTTGAATGGACAACTGGATGACCTGACACTTACCATATTAGGCTTTTATTATATAGGATTGATCTTTAAGCTAAATGGGGCCTAGAGATTAGTCCAAATTCTCTCATTTTAATTAGGTCTACATCAAATCCCATTTAGGCCAAGGGCATGGGAATAGATTTTTGGTTGCACAGCTCTAAAGATGATGGTGATTTTGATGAACAAATCATAATTGATGACCTTTTAGAAAGATGAAATGTTAGTATAATGAATGATTCATGCTATAATGCTAATGTATTTACACAAGATGCTGCCAACCATGCTAACATCATATGAAGTATTTGATTTTTTTTTTTTTTAATCCCAGTCAGAGCGAAGAGAGTGAGGTTACTGTCTGAGCACTTGGAAATCCCTGAACATGGGCTCTAAAATGGGTTCATAAGATATGAGAACAAGGCAGATGAATCCAGGTTTGAAGAAGGTGGGTGATTTAAGGCTGGAGCTAAAAGCATTGTTTTACCAAGAAATATGTCTTTTCTGCTTTATTCTCCACCGTTGTTTGTTTGTTTGTTTTTTAAATAAACTCTTATCCAGTGTTTATTATGGGCCAGACACGATGTCAAATGCTTTAAAAATATTAACTCATTTAATCCTCATAGCAACCCTATAAGTTAAGTACTATGCTTATCCTCCTTTTTAAAGATGAGGAAAAAGAAACATTGAGATCAATTATGTTGCCCAAGGACCCACTGCTTAAGTGGTGGAGGCAGGATTCAAACCCATGTAGTCTTGGGTCCAGTAGATGCTCTTAACTAGTAGATCATGATGCCATGTCTGTAATCTTCCATCATGCCCAATGCCACTAACCCCACTCTCCTCTACATGGTTGTATGAACCAAAAGTAAAACAATATGCATTTACTACACAGGGCAGTCTATGGTCCTAACAATATAACCATAGCTATGGCAAATATTTATATCAACATTATGACTGAATTGATGATAATTTCACAGATACTAATTACCATTACACAGTTATAATTGTATACATATGATACTATCTCAAATAGCTTCAATCCCTCTTCCACCATTATAGTGCTACTCTAAAGGATTATGAGTGCATTTTTTCTTTTATCATTATTGCTTTGATTGAGATTTAAGAGCTAGAAATCAAACACTTAGCGCAAAGTTTCTCTTCTTTCTTCCTGGAAAGAATAAAATAAGACAATGGTTGAAATATGTAAAAGCTTTTGTTTAGTTTATTTTCACTCTAACAATTGCTCCTCTTTTATGTCTATTGCTTATGAAATCTTTCTGGAAACTAAAATAAATATGTAATTAATTACAAGACTTTGGCGAGAATTTGTGGCTAGGAAAGTGCAATCCATCTTTGGTTTTGGAGAGTTCTGTGATCAATACAACTCAATGTCAGGCAAGAGGGAAGCACTATCCTGCCATCTGGAGCTAAAAGCATTGTTTTACCATTGTTTCACTGTGACAACCCTTGCATTTTCATGCAGCGGTACTTTAGTATAACTGACACTGTTACACCTCCCAGATATTCAATCAAATATTTGTATTTTTAGGATATTATTCTAATGATAAATATCAAATTTAGAAAGCACTTTCTGAACCTGGAAATGTTTCCATTTTATCCAGTTGGAGAGAAGATAAGCAGCATATGATAAAACAATCCAATTTAATGTCATTTCTAGTAAATATATTAATTTTCAGGATGTTGCAGAACCATTATGTCTATTGTTCATTTAATTTCCTGTATCAAAAGGAGAAAGAAGTATTCAATTCAACAAACACATTATACCATAATGGCAAATAGATGAAACATCATGTATCACACCAAATAAATGAACCATAGAATTCTGAAATTTTTGTTTGAGATAAAAATGTTACTAAAGAAATATTTTGCCTGAGAATGTAAGATGGCTTGACACAGCAGATTTGCAAATACAATATTATGTAGTCATGACACATTCTATAGTGTCCTTTGAAATTTCTGGAAGTGCTCTATTTCTAGTTACATAGACGAGTTAAGTGATTTATGCAGCATAATAAAATTTGTGTCCTTTGTCAGGATAAAACCACAATACTAAATTAATATCCTGTACTATAGTCCCAACATGTTTTGACAAGGATGTTTTTTCATAGTTCAATAAATACTTATTGATTAACTACAAACATGACAAAAATATTTATCACTTGACTGTTTTAGGACTAAACATTTACAAATCTGAAAAAAAAAAAGCTCAGAAATAGTGCTTTCAAAATACTTTTGTTTTCATTTTGCAATGTCACTAAACTTGCAAAAGGGCAGAATAGAAATACACTGTTAGATGAACTCCCAGAAAAATACAAGGTCTCTAAGCAATTTTTTTCTGTATAAGTTGTTTTGTTCAATATAAGATATAAAAAGCACAAAGGAGGTGTGTATATTAATTTCATAGACTCCAAGTCAAAATGAAAAAATTTGTGACTGGCAAAAATTGAACCAAATAAACTTCTTAGGGAAATCTAGCTAACAAGGTTTGTGTTTCTTATTCAGAGTAACCTACCACCAGCAGCCAATGAACATCATTCTTTCTTTATTCTAGTTTCAGGAGGAAATTGTGTTAATTCCAAGGGTTAGTCAATATATTTGCAGAGAGCTTAGGCAAAATTTAAGTTATGTTCCTTGCCAACACGAAAATATAAAATGTTGTCATCTATTTTTCACTGAGAAATTTCCCTTCATCCAACCCTGTTATAAGCTACCAAATAAATAATAAATCTGTCACAAAAGATTATTCAATAGAGCACTACTATTCTATCATAAGAATACTGAATTATTTTAAAGTATATTTTTATAGTTGACAGTATTACAGATATCTCCCAAGAACACTGAATTTAGTAACAGTATAGGTATTTTTCTAATTCCCCAGAAACTTACCATGTGTATAGTACAGTGTTGTACAGAAGTAGGTTTACAGTTGTTTGTATGAAAAATAACACAATAATACAAGAATGAGATCTGTGTTTCCCATACTCACAACTGTAAACCTACTTTTACTCCATTCTGTATATATACTAGTAATTCACAGCTTACTATTGTGCTGTAAATAAAGGAGGTCCTAGGAGTTGTCCTAGGGGTATTCCTTTTATCTATATACTAGAGGCCCAGTGCATGAAATTCGTTTAGGCCCAGTGGGATCAGGCCTAAATGGGCAGTTGGACATCCCTCTCACAATCCAGGATTGCTGGCTCCCAACTGCTCACCTGCCTGCCTTCCTGATTGCCCCTAACCACTTCTGCCTGCCAGCCTGATCACCCCTAACCACTCCCCTGCCAGCCTGATTGATGCCTTACTGCTCCCCTGCCAGCCTGTTTGCCCCTAACTGCCCTCCCCTGCCAGCCTGTATGCCCCTAACTGCCCTCCCCTGCAGGCCTGGTCACACCTAACTGCCCTCCCTTGCAGGCCTGGTCCCTCCCAACTGCCCTCCCCTGCTGGCCTGATCACCCACAACTGCCCTTCCTTGCAGGCCTGGTCCCTTCCAACTGCCCTCCCCTGCTGGCCATCTTGTGGTGGCCATCTTGTGTCCACATGGGCGCAGGATCTTTGACCACATGGGGGCAGCCATCTTGTGTGTTGGAGTGATAGTCAATCTGCATATTACTCTTTTATTAGATAGGATAGAGGCCTGGTGCATGGGTGGGGGCCAGCTGGTTTGCCCTGAAGGGTGTCTCGGGTCAGGGTGGGGGTTCCCTTGGGGCATGGGGCAGCCTGGGCGAGGGGCCTGTGGTGGTTTGAAGGCCAGTCATGCCCCCCGGTGACCCAAGCAGAGGCCCTGGTACCTGGGATTTATTTATCTTCTACAATTGAAACTTTGTAGCCTGGAGTGGAGCCAAGCCTTCTGCTCGCTTCGTTGTGGCAGCCATTTCTGTTGTGATTTATTTATCTTCTATAATTGAAACTTTGTAGCCTGGACTGGAGGCCTGGGCCGGCCAGGGTGTGTGGAAAGCTTGGCTTCCTCCATCACCGGAGGCAACCCAAGCCTCCTGCTCTCTCCATGGCCGCAGCCATCTTGGTTGGGTTAATTTGCATACTCACTCCTGATTGGCTTGTAGGCGTGGCTTGTGGGTGTAAAGGAGTGATGGTTAATTTGCACATTACTCTTTTATTAGATAGGATAATTGAAAATTTGTAGCCTTAAGTGGAGGCCTGGGCCAGCCAGGGCAGGTGGAAAGCTTGGCTTCCTCCATCTCTGGGTGCAACTCAAGCCTCCTGCTCTCTCCAGCTCTGTGGCTGCCATCATTTTTGTTGGGATTTATTTATCTTCTATCATTGAAACTTTGTAGCATTGAGTGGAGGCCTGAGCCAGCAAGGGCAGGCAGAAAGCTTGGCTTCCTCCGTTGCCAGGGAAACCCAAGCCTTCTTCCTGCTTTCTGTGGCCACAGCCATCTTGGTTGGGTTTATTTGCATATTCGCTCCTGATTGGCTGGTAGGTGTGGCTTGTGGGTGTAGCAGAGGTATGGTCAATTTGCATATTTCTCTTTTATTAGATAGGACTAGAGGCCTGGTGCATGAAATTCCTGCACTGGAGGGGGGGAGGAGTCCCTCAGCCTGGCTTGTGCCCTCTCACAGTCCAGGACCCCTTGGGGGATGTCTTGGCAGCCAGTGAGGAGCCCAAATCGGGGCCAGGTGCCATGCTGCTCGCAATCATCCTGGCCTGCTGCGCCTGCTGCTGCCACTCGGTAGTGCTGCTGCGGATTTGGGAGAGGATCCTGCCACCACAGCTGTGCTCACTTGCTGTGAGCCTGGCTTTTGGCTGAGCGGTGCTTCCCTTGTAGGAGCACACTGACCACCAGGGGGGCAGTTCCTGCGTTGAGTGTCTGCCCCCTGGTGGTTAGTGCGCATCATAGTGATCGGTCATTCTGGTCGTTCCACCGTAATGGTTGCCTTGCCTAGGCTTTTATAAATATACTAGTGGCCCGGTGCACGAAATTCGTTCATGGAGGGGGCAGTTCCCTCAGCCCAGCCTGCACCCTCTCCAATCGGGGACCCCTTGGGGGACATTCCTCTCACAATCTTGGACCGCTGGCTCCAAACCATTCACCTGCCTGCCTGCCTGATCACCCCTAACTGCCCTCCCTTGCCAGCCTAGTTGCCCCCAACTGCCCTCTCCTGCTGGCCTGATCTCACCCCCAGCTGCCCTCCCCTGCCAGCCTGGTTTCCCCCAACTGCCCTCCCCTGCCAGCCTGATCTCATTCCCAACTGCCCTCCTCTGCCAGCCTGATCTCACCCCCAAAGGCCCTCCCCTGCCGGCCTGATCTTGCCCCCAACGGCCTTCCCCTGCCAGCCTGATCTCGCCCCAACTGCCCTCCTCTGCTGGCCAATTTGGTTCTAATTGGTCAGTTTCTATGCCAGCAAGTGTCAAAACCTCCACCTCCTAGGCAGATATTAGTTCCTCACAGTTGACCCAGATTTGGTTCTAATTGGTCAGTTTCTATGCCAGTCAGCATCAAAAGCTCTGCCTTCTAGGCAGCTACTGGCTCCTCACAGTTGACCCAGATTTGGTTCTGACTGGCCAGTTTCTATGCCAGTCAGCATCTCTGGGCCTATCAACGGGGCCTGATCAGAAAGGCGGGGCTTATCAGCAGTCCCGGTAGAGCCCAGGAGAGAAATGGACACAGGGCTGCTGGCCAGGCTCTGAGGTAAAGAGAGAGGCAAGTGCTGGTCAAAAGCTGCCTCAGAAGCTACAGATCAGCCCCTGCTTCTCTCTTCAGGTCTCTTTCTGGGCCTGATTCAAAGCCCCCTAAGCAGTCACTGCATGGTCACTGGGCCTACAGCCAGTAGTCAGCGCTGGGTCACCATGGCAACTCAGCGCTGACTTCTGGATGGTCAGCCTTTGGTTGTGATCGGTTGTTACACCCTGGCTCTTTATTACAGAGATAGTCTTTTCCTAAGTATCCAATCCAGTCCAATCACCCCCAAATTTATCTCTTTCCTCCTAAATCTATACTTGGAAATACAACTCATTGACTTGTAATTTTAGATGTCCAATAGGCATCTGTGCCCTAATTTAGCCAAAGGAAAACATCTCACTCCAAAAAAACAGTTCTGTTCATAATTACAACATGCAAATCTTCCAGGTGTCCCTATCTCAGCCCATGGCACTACAAACCTAGGATCCCTTGATCCCTCACCTCCAGCAACCAATGGGTCAGCATTGCTGTCTCCACTTCCAAGACATATTCCAAATCTGTCTCTTTCTCTCCATTTCCATCACTGTCACCCTAGTCCATGTCACTGTTTCTATCTCACCTGGACTACTACAGTGGTAATTTATTTGGGTCTTGTCACTCCTTGGCTTAAAATTCTTTGCTTCATATTTCACATAGAACCAAATCCAAACTTTTTGCTTTGGCAACAAGGTCCAATCTGATTTTATAATCTGACCCAACCCATACTTGTGACACCTCCTACCAGCAACTCATACCACCTTTTTTCATCATTCTCTGGATACACTGGCCTTTTTATTTCTGTACCTGTAAGACATCAAGCTCATTCCAACCACACTTAAGCAAAGATGTTTCATAGGGGTTTAGAATATGCCTTGTAGTAGACACACACTTCTGTGAGTTATCATATGATTATTATGTAAATCAATGGTTTTCAAACTGGACTTCCCATTGAAACATCTCTGGAACTTTAAAAATGCTGATCTTCAGGCCCCATCTGAACTCAATCCAAATCTCTGGGAAGCAGCCAGGGCATTCATATTTCTAAAAGGCTTCAGATGATTCTACATGCAGCTAAGGTTGAGAACTCTGATGTGTGATGTGCTCTCCTTCTCTGATTTTAACTGTATATTTACTTGATTTGAATTTTTTTGTTATTATTAATATAGATCACATTTATATGTACTCCTTTTTCAAGAAATGCTAAAAAAATAAATCCTGACAAAGTAGGATGGCCTGTTTTTATACAGTAAAGTGATAATAAAAAAAAGAAGGTGGTACTATGAAATACATGAAAAGGATCAGCTAGTATCATTCTATACTTTTTGATATCATGGAATACAGTTAGATTTTTAAAAATATTTTTATTGATTTCAGAAATGAAAGGAGAGGAAGAGAGAGATAGAAACATCAATGATGAGAGAGAATCATTGATCGGCTGCCTCTTGCATGCCCTCCTCCTGCAACTTGTGCCCTTGACCGGAATCAAACCCGCGACTCTTCAGTCCTCAGCCAATGCTCTATCCACTACGCCAAACCAGCTAGGGCCACAATTGGAGTTTGATAAGGAAATTTTTATGGCCTATGTTCTATTCTTGATCCTATTGTGCATTAAAGTCCCAATCTCATATTTACATCACATAAAAGGATGCTACTGTTGACTTTGAGACTGAATGAACCTGTTTTAACATGACAAGAACTCACTGAATTTTGTTGGAATTCATGTTTCTTGCAAAACTCAAATTTTTCCAGTATTTTAAGTTAGTTCAGCGATTTTCAACTGGTGTGCTGCAAGAGTTTTTAAAACATGTAATATCTGACTATTTACTCAGGGGCACTAGTACCTCTTTTCCCTTAGATTGTCAAATTAAAGAATGATAACATCCAACACAATAATAGCTGACTGGTGTGAATGAATCAAAATTATACCTATTTTTTGTCGAAGGCAGCAAAAACTATAATATGTTTTTTATAATGCATTTTTGGTGTGCCTCAGAATTTTAGTAATTGGTTTATGTGTGCCATGAGATGAAAAAAGATGAAAATCACTGAGTTAGTTTATTCTTGGCAGCAATATAATTCTTGTGTCTAAGATAAGTTATTTTAAATAAGACTATAAAATACATCAGAAGACTTGGACATCAATTAGTTCATAAGCTACCTAAATATTTGTATATGAGTATAGAAGAATCAAATATATGGATTAAACTTTCATTAAAATGCAGTAGGGATTTAAAATAAAGGAGCAGAAAGCTTTAGAAAACTCATTTTTATTTTCTCAGACCTTAACTTTTGAAAAATAGTTCAGACTTCTTACAAAACACCAAAAGCTAAAGGGTATGTTTATGCCTAGAGAATTTTAATGATGTTATAAAAGCTAAGAATTATCACCAAGGATGACTGATTGGGGATCTAGGGGAGCCAAGAGAACCTGTCTCCCACCTACCTTGAGAAAACCTGCATTAGGCTTTATGACAGCATCTCATTC
The DNA here is from genome assembly GCF_027574615.1 of Eptesicus fuscus. Classification (NCBI taxonomy): domain Eukaryota; kingdom Metazoa; phylum Chordata; class Mammalia; order Chiroptera; family Vespertilionidae; genus Eptesicus; species Eptesicus fuscus. The sequence goes on along the minus strand of NC_072480.1, from coordinate 6,572,083 downwards.
TTGCCGTCCTAGGCTTCTTGTACCAATGGCAGTGGGCAGGACATACTATAAGGGGCTCTCACAAGCTAGAAGTATGACCATCAGCTCCCAGTCTCTGCCCAGCCCCGTAGGATGATGGAGGGACAAGTTCTTTTAGGTGTCAGGCTTGTCTCTATCACTCCAGGAGAAAAGAAAGAACAGATAACTCAGTTAACTTTGTTCATTTTTAAACTAACTGCAGGTGACAGAGAACCTTACAGAAAGGGTTTGAGGTCCAGGTGTCCCCACAAAGCCTATGGAGGAGGCAGTGTGATATAACAGAAAATGAGTACAGATGGCCCTTGACTTCTGACAACTTGAATTAGAATCTTGCTTTGAACACTAAGTTTGTCGTCTAGGGAATAAGCAACCATTATTACAATAATCAATATTGAGATGATAGGTGAGAAAAGCTCTTGCTGACCCTTATGAGGATTAGAGTCTTGGGAAGTTAATAAGTATGCATTGGCAAAAAAAAATGCCACAATCTGATGAAAATTTAGAGCTACTACAGAATTGGAACGCTCAAGAGCTCAGTATTAGTTTTTTTAAAATATATTTTATTGATTTTTTTACAGAGAGTAAGGGAGAGGGATAGAGAGTTAGAAACATCGATGAGAGAGAAACATCAGTCAGCTGCCTCCTGCACACCCCCCACTGGAGATGTGCCCACAATCAAGTTACATGCCCTTGATCGGAACTGAACCTGGGACCCTTGCAGGCTGACTGAGCCAAACCAGTTAGGACTCAGTATTAGTTATTTGTTAAATAATAGCTCCCTTTTAAACTTGTGTAATGAAATGAACAAATTCAAGATCATTCAGATCTTATCCTTCTATTGGTTCCATTATTTGTGTCATTGTGACATATGTTCAGAAATGCTTTTTGCAATTATGTATAATCCCTTCCTTTCTATGCATGGCCACAAAGCACAGAAATCCACAGGCTACATTGTGTTTACACAGTTCTACTTCTTGTCTCTCTGTTTCTTTGACAAGATAGCTTTTCATGAAGAGAAGTGAGAGTGTGTTAGAATAAGGATTTCTTTCCTAGGGATGTACAAAAAGCAAAAAGAGAGAATCAAATAACCTTCAGAACTCTCTAGACAACAAACACAAATTTGTTATAAAGCACTTTGAACACTGTTCTATTGACTAAAGATAATAAGAAGATAATTTTAGGGAAATTAAAAAGTCCCAGCACAAAACTTTTATCTGATAGAAAATGATTTTTTAAAAATTAATAGCCTCATATCATCTCTTCGATCAGTGGGGGAGGAGGGTGTACATTCATATTATAGTTGGTTTTTCTGATATTGTGAATTAACCCATAAAAAGAACACTTTTACAAATGAAGAATACTTACACCTAGAATTGATGCCAACATTAATACCTTAAGTATTTCAATGTCTCATGGCCAAAGTTCCATATTTCAGCTACCTTAGCAAGAAAACTCCAAAAAATCAATTTGCATCTAAAAGCTCCTTCATGGAGTTGGCTTGGTTTTTGTGGCAAGCATCCCAGCTGGCTTAAAGGAGCAGAAGGAAGCCTGCTTCACAGAGGATTGTTTGGTCCCAGTTGAATAACCTGCTGGCATCTGCTGTGAGCAGAGTGGTAAGCAGATTATTGGTAAGCAGATATTAATATTCTGATCAAACATTTTAAAAACTCATACTGCCAATTAAAAAAAAAACTGCACTATTCTTGGAGAACTTATATTTATCATTCTGAAGCCACTTTTAGCCTTAATTTCTAGATATTCATAATCTTAAAATCTGTATCTATAGTTCATTTCCCAGAATCAAAACTTTTTCTCTTCATTGCCTTAATTAAACTGCAATGTCTACAAGCCATGTGAATAAATGGCTTTCCTGGATAATCTCAGTGGTTTTAAGACTTTACATTACAGTCTCTTCCTTCCCAGATTTCCTTTTGAAAAAGACAGTGCTGCAGTCCTCTGTGACCTCAGCTTCTATAAAAACCGAGCATAGCCTTGGCAACCGTCCTGGAAAGACTTATTGTTTCCTGAAGATCCATTGATTTAACAAATCTAGCAAACTTAAATAACAGAAGCTATGAAAGAGACACTTGCAGTAAGCATTCTGAAGTTATGAAGCAACAAAAGTTTACTAGACCACAAAAATTTCTCTAACACCATCTATCATGTAGATTATACAATTTAGCACAGTAACAGGAAAAGCTATTAATTGGCATGAATTGAGGTCTGCAATACACATACAGGTCTTTAAAAATCAACAGTCAAAACTACTGAGTTACCACAACTTATTTCTGGGTCCAGAGAGAAAAAACAAAATTTTTTTTTAGATGCTTACTAAATGAGGCCACTCTGTTGGAGAGAAAATGTGGAATTAACTTCTTATGATGATTACATTGAGTGTTGGAATCATCTGTAATCACTACTTCTAATTTGACCAAATAGATTGATAAGAACCTAGTACTCAAGGAGAGAGAGACTCTAGGCATCAACTGCCAGATGCTGTGAAGTTGATGGGATGAGGTGCCTGCTTGGGTGTAAGGTCAGCACATCTAGCAAACCACTCCTACAGTTCTACAATGAGGGAAAAGGGGAGGACCCCAGAGACGGTAATGTGTCTCTTTTCACCTCTGGCATCTCTTCCCTCTGTCCAGGGTTCACACCGTCTTCTTCTCTAGAACTCTTTTCTACCCCTGTGGTCACTGACCAACTCAGGAGATATAGCTGGAGCGATGAGAGGCATCAAGGTCTAGAGACTCCACTCGTGGTCAGCTCAAGGCCCTTCTAAGCACACTTACCCCGATTCCTGAAACATCTTCCAGAAGCTAGTACTTGGGTAGAGTGGTCCTAAATCCTACTCACACTGCCTAGTAACTCTTCTGTGCAGTAGGTCCACTTTCCCTTAATGGGGCAGGTGTGATGCAGTGACTAACCTGATTTAAAGCCCCAGCTAGGGCTCTGAGAAGACTCAGACCACTTCCTACATCTGTGGCACCACAGCAAAAGGTTCCATGACACATGAACAGATATAAGGCCACCATGTGCAGGCCAGGAGAGGTGATCAGGAGGGGGCTGGCATTCTGACTTAAGCAAGGAATTTTAAGGATCTCTTGGCTCCCAACAATCATCTCTTCTCTTCCCTGGATTCATAGGCAATGGATTCCAAAAGGAAAACCCTCTTTTGTAACCTCAAAGTGAGGAGAGCCTGATCCACAGCAGGAGATAGAGTTGTGGGTAGCTACTTGCACTAACAAGGATCCACCTGTCCTTTCCCAAATCCTACTCACAAATGTCTGGTCTCCCAGAGTTTGGGATATGCTCCTTAGCCTTCTCTTCCTTCTCCCTCCCACACACGCAATGGACATATTCCATGTGGAAAAGGCAACGTTGGGAGAGGGGCAGCCCTCCTGGAGGGCCACGAGGGCTGCTTCCTCAGCCATTCAGTGGATTGAGGTGGCTAGCAACAAAGCAGCAGGCAGCCCAGAGGAAGTGGCCCCTTCAGCGGCTCGCCTGGGCACCTCTGCCCGGCTCCCAGCCTCGCGCAGCGCCCAGCCAGGCTATGGGTGCGGGCGCCGGGCAAAGCTCACACCCACAGGGCGCGCGGGGCGCGCAGCAGGCTGACGCTCTGGACACCCGGAGGGTGTGCGCCCGGCCTGCCCCACCCAACCCCGGGCTCCGAACCCTGTAGGGGGTGCGGGGGGGGGGGTGGGGGGAGGCGTAAAGCGGCGGCTGCGGTTGCGACTCCTCCCGCCCCTACGGGTGCGCAGTCTCGGGCACCGACCTGCCAGCCTTCTCTCCCGGACGTTTTTCCACAGTAGATCCCAGGCTCTGGCTGTGGAGTCCCTCAGCTGCTCACTGACGGACCGCCTTAGCTGCGTTTGGAAAGGTTTCCGTTTGCTGCTCATGTCAGATCCGTCCTCATCACTGCCCGCGGGCTCACCACCGCCACTCCCTCGTGGCCGCAGCTCAGACTCCGGGCGACTTGAGAGTCCAGATGCAGGACCCGGACCGAGTCTCCGGATCCGCCTCCGGCGCGACACGGTGGGTGGGCGGCTGGTGCCGGGCCTGGACGCGGTGCCGCGGGGCGCCCTGGGGTTACACTCCGCTCCTTCAACCGCTCCGGCTCCCCTCCTGTCCCACTTTCCGACCGTCCGCCGGCGCTCCTCCGCTTCCCCGCTTCCTTCCCTCCCCCTCTCCCCACTGCCCAGCGCCCCACTCCTTCCCGGGGAGTTCTGTGTCCCTCCCTCCTTCCCTCTCTAGCCCAAACCCGACAGCCTGGCCCAAGGACCCACTGACGGACTTTCCATTCCACGTTAAATTCCCTTCAGAGATCAGGGGCTGGCCCTTATTCCTCCCATTTCTTGGTAGTTTCTATTTTTGGTCTTAGGAACTTCCACCATCACAACCATACAAAAATGTTAAACCATGTCATAACTAGGGCTTATAATAACTCATATTTTTCCTGAAATCAGCCACTCAGTTTTGGAGGATTTTATTGGAGTATAGTGTGGGTCCTCTAGTATTAATTTTTCCTGGTTTCATCAATTAAGTAATAATCTGGCTGGAATCTATAATCAAATTTAGATGGCTTAGAGAATCAAAATATAACTATAGTTTGGTCATTCTGTAGGAGGATAATAACATGTAAATATTAAGGTCAAATCATGGGATCCTACAGAAAGTAAATTTCTGTGCTCTGGTAAAGCATTAAAATCTGTATGCAGTTTGAAAAGTATTATGAAAAAAAAAAAAACACCAAATCTGAAAAAAGAATTTTAAGGTATTTTAGTCAATAACAGAAAGTAGGCTTATCATTAGAAATTAGCTTATTCCTGCAGGAAAGAAAGAGGAAATGTGCTGGCCCTTTAAAAAATCACTGAGGCGGTGGCTTGCGAGTTATTTTCCTGGGCTCCAAGCCTCACTCACAGGTGAAGTCAGTACTAGCTCAGACCCCACAGTGCCCTGCTGCTCTCAGGTTTTGCTTCTAAAGTTCTTGAAGAACCTTAGAGAAAGTAAGTATGACATTTGATGTATCTCAACGATGTGGTTCATTTACATCTTAAGTTTCGTGAGAGGAGCTAAAATATTTCAAGAGAATTTCTGAATTATTTAATACAGTAAAATTGCTTAAATCTCAATTCTTTTTAAATGTCTTTGTACCAGACTGCCAAGTAAGGACCAAAGTTTACTTAGCTGATTTGTCATTTTTGTATGTTGTTGTTTGTTGGCTTTTTAAGTGACAGGTGCTCCATGTAAACTTTGAAAATTAAAGGAAACTATCCAATTCTCCCTCTACTATATAAATTACTACTGACTCAGGAGTATAAAAAACAGCTAGCTACCTGAAGTATTCCCTCTGCAGTTATATTTTTTATTATCTTATTTTATTTTTATTCTGTTAGTTTAAATATTCAAAAATGTTCACTAGTGAAAGATTTCAGAATGAGTAATAATTGAGCTTTTATGTGCCACTCTGGTAAACCTTTGAAATTGTCAGTTATGAAGCAATAAGTCATAGATCAGAAATGGACTTGAAACTATGGCAGCCAATTACAGACTAATCCAGATTGCTTTCTGGACCTGTGCCAAATACCCTCTTGAGTACATCCTCTGTTCTGTAGGCATGCCATGGTAACAGGCCGCTTTGCAAGGAACAAGATTTGTGTTATCTTGAAGTGACTGCTGTACAGTTTAACAACAAAATGCTTCACGATTGCATTCCCAGGGAATATGTGTATTTAACTTTTAAAATAAAGCATCTCTAATTGTATCAAACTGAGGCAATAGTTGTAATATTATGTACACAGGACTGATCAGTGAACTCTAAAGATCCTGGACCCCTATTATTTTCTATTTCAGTACATATTTTATATTCAGGAGCCACAGATTAGGGGTTTTCCTTGAATAACTACTTTGAAGAAAAATTCTGGCATTGCAAATTGGTTTAGTTTTACTGTGGGAGGGCCTGGAGATTCAGGACTGTCTGAGAGAAGCTAGATGAGACTGAAGTGGTATGCTCAGAACAGGTGCTGCCTGAGCAGCTTGTGCCGTGATCTGGCTGCTGGTCCTGCTGGAGAAAATCTCACAGCTGTGCAGAGACAGCCGCCACAGATGTAAGGCTTTCAAACTCAATGGAAACCTGGGAGTCTTTTATACAAGCCTTTAGACAGCAGCCACTCCTATTTTCCACAAGCCCGTTTCAAAGGCAATGCTTAGATAGGACCCCTTCCCTTCCTCCCAGGAGCCTTCACCTTGAGCAGATGACAGCACTGCTGACTTAGGAGGAAAGAAATGAGGCAACTCCTGACTCCTGCTACCATCTTACCTTCCCTCCCATCACAGGGGAAGCGGTGTGCATCTCTTCTTACCCAAGACCCAGTCCTTGACCCTGAGTGCTCTGCTAACCATTTTTTCCTCATCCCTACAAGGATTTTGCTACATCAGATATTTCCTTTCTCTCCTATAGTAACCCCTCCCTCTCATAGGCTCAATCCTTAAGTCTCAGCCTTCTTTAAACCGAACCAAAACCAAAGCAAAGACAACAACAACAAAGCATGCTGCCTCTACCATGTATCTCTTGGGAAAGAAGTCTTCTCCTATCAACACTGCACTGCAATCTGGTCTCCCTCACTACATCATGGAAATGCGTCTTGCCAAGGCCACCAATAATTTTCCGATTGCTAACTCTGATGGACATTCCAGCTGTTTTCCTTTCTGGAGCATGTGGATTATGGGACCCTGCTGATCATTCCCTTCCTCCTGACACTGCCTAGTCTCCTGACTGTCAGGCTATACCCTCCCCTGGGTCTTCTCCTCACACCATACTCCATATGGCCTCAGTGTCTGTCCTCATAGCTCCTCAAATGATGACATTTCCTGGGCTTCATTCGTCAGCCCCTTGGAGCCCCCCACTTTTCCTCATGCTTCAGCAGCTCTGGGTGACCATTTTCTTTCCCAGGGGTTCAACCCTCACCTCTGAAGGCCCAACTTGTTAAAGACAGAAGGATTTGTGCTCTTTAAGAGTGAGGCTGGAGGCAGAGTTGAGTTTGGCCATATTTCTACCCCTCAACACTACCTATTTATAGTCTTGTATTGTGGATTAAATGAAAACAGTCCACATGGCACAAATAAAAGATTCAATCAATGCTTCCATCAATACTATTATTATCACATCTCCATCCTATCCAAATCTTCCCTGAGCCCTTACAAGGGGCCTTTCCTGAGTCCCCTCATAGAATCCAGTTTAATTTCTTTATAGAATTTATCACTCCTGCACATTTTCTTATTTATTTATTTATTTATTTATTCATTTATTTATTTATTTGTCTGTCTCCCAGGCCAACCTTGAACATTGTGAGAGCAGAGGCCTTGTCTGTCTGATTAACCAGTATGTCACCTAGAACAGTCCCTGACAGTCTTGCTCAATAAAAACTTATAGAACAAATGAATGATTGTGTTCTAATGCCATATATCATTTGCCTTATTAATGGATATTTCTAAAATGTTCCATCTAAACCTACTCTTCTTTTTCTATTTATGTTAGCCAAATGATGCTGCCACCCATCTAGTGTCCAAGATAAAAATTTAGAAGACATTCTGTGCCGTGCCAGCACAGCCAAGGGTTCAGTGAGCCTGGGGGAGGGCAGCGAAGGATGTAGAAAAGACAGACAAAGAGAATAAGCTGGGTCTAGGTGGATTTCCTGTGCCTGGCTGAGGCCACAGAGAAAGATCCAGATGGCAAGCTGAGCCTTTATTTTATTTTATAGCCAGAGGTAAACAAGGTAGTGGTCACCATAGTTATAATGTTCTTGTGAGTTTCACTTGTTTTTGACAGCACTTGCTGCACCTCCCACAGCCTATTAGCTACCAAGATAAGATCTAGGGGGCATCATAAGGTCAAGCTTAATTATGCTAAGAGGGCTGTGCCCTCTAAGCTGGGACTTGTTTGTGGCTTTGCCAATAGGTCATTCCGAGGCTTAACCCTACTGTCACTCCCTACATCTCACCTTTTTTTTTTATTTTTAAGCTACTATAATGGGAGTAAAACATCAAGGACAAAGCTCTGACTATTAAAACAATAACAAAACAATGCCAATGCAAAACCCAGACATGGCTATTAACAAAACAATGCCAATGCAATACAGCAATAAGAGAGAAATCAAACGACAGTAACATCTTTCTACTAAATGCAAGTTTCTTTTGCTGATTTACTCAGAGTCCTCGAACTTGGCTGCGCAAGAGTTTGCAGAAGACTGGCAGCTAACCAATGCTAGCATGGCCAGAAACATGATTGAGGGAGTAGCTTCCTCTTCCTGCTTTTCTGGGCCTCAGCTGTTAACTTCTTCAGCTGACCCCATGTTGGCACCTCGGTCCCTTGCGTAGCCTTCATCATCTTCCTTTTCTACTTTGCTGTCATTGGGGCAACTCTCAGTCTTTTGAATGATGGGACAAGGAGCTTCTCTGGGTCTATTGTGGTGATGCACGTATTGCTCTGGCACCCAAATGGGCTGCTCTGCTCCTTCTGGAAAGACACAAAACACAATCTCTTCCCCACATCATTACTGAATCTGGTAAAACTCTTGTCTGGTTTGTGCATCCTTCCACCGGGCTAAGTCCATGGAGGCTATTATGCTGGAGGAGTGATGCCTTTCGGCTGCTGTACAACCCTCTGCATTGTAATTTAAAAAATGTAACCCATAACATCCTTCTCCCCCTTTTTTTGTTTTTATAGTGCTTAAGAGTAGAATTGGCTCTTTCCGATATTGCCTGAACCCTGATCTATCACCCCAGGGAGAGCTTGCCAATCCTGCGCTTCCAGGGGTGGCATGATTAAGGTTTACTGAGCCAGCTGGAAAGGCTGCAGTGGGGTCAAGGACAAAGACCCTACTGTCTGGTGGGACTGGGGCTGGCCCTGCTTGAAGTTTCCCTGCCTAGGGGGCATTGGATGATCATCAATATCAGTCTTGGAGTGGCATTCATTTGCCCAATGCTTTCCTCTCCTGCATCCTGAACATAGTCCAGGCTGCTCGTTTCCACTCTCTGTAGCCTGACTTCCATTTCTAGCATTACAGTTTTTAGCAAAATGCCCTAGTTTGCCACAGTTAAAGCAGCCCCATTTCTTTTTCTGCTGACCAGCAAGTAAAATCTCCTTTAATGCAGCAGCTAATACTGCTCCTTGAACGTAGCTGGTCCAATGTCAGCACAAATGCAAATAAAATACTTCCATAATAAGTAGTCTCCTGGTGAGAGACAAACCTTTGTGACAATATTAAGCCTCTGGTAACCTTCCACTATCCATCTTAGTTCCCCTGCCACATTCATCCATTCCCTTTCAGGAGTGGGCTCTAGGGAGTCCCGAATCAGGAACTACAAACTGAAAGTAGAGAGAGGAATTCTCCCTGGACCTTTAGCTATATAATGATCTCAAAGTTGTTTTCCTACCTTCTCCCATGCCTCTACATTTACCTTTCCTTCCTCAGGAAACCATGGGCAGGTTTTACTTACAAAATCCAATAAATCAAAAAGCTGTTGATACACAACAGCCCCGTGCTTGGAGCATAACCTTAAGCATGGATACGTAATTTCCCATGTTTTACACCTAGCTATTACTAAACTTCGCTCCTTACCTTCGTTTTTGCTTTCTGCACTTGCTTCACTGGAGCGTCCTTTCACCTGACAATTGCAGTTCCCCCGAACTCAGGCCCCGTGTTGGGCACCGCATGTGCCGTGCCAGGACAGCCAAGGGTTCAGTGAGCCTGGGGGAGGGCAGCGAAGGATGTAGAAAAGACAGACAGAGAGAATAAGCTGGGTCTAGGTGGATCTCCTGTGCCTGGCTGAGGCCACAGAGAAAGATCCAGATGGCAAGCTGAGCCTTTATTTTATTTTATTTTATTTTATTTTATAACCAGAGGTAAACAAGGTAGTGGTCACCATAGTTACAATGTTCTTGTGAGTTTCACTTGTTTTGGCAGCACTTGCTGCACCTCCAACAGCCCATTAGCTACCCAGATAAGATCTAGGGGCATCATAAGGTCAAGCTTAATTATGCTAAGAGGGCTGTGCCCTCTAAGCTGGGACTTGTTTGTGGCTTTGCCAAGAGGTCAGTCCCAGGCTTAACCTACAACATTCTAAAAGCCAAAATCCTTTACATCGCTTTAATCTTTTTCTGTTTCTCCACCTCCATAGTTCCTGGTTTAGTTCAGGTTTTCTTCTTTCTTCTACTGATTTCAGCAAAATGAGATTTTCATACAAACTATTGCTCTCTGTTGGCCCATACACTGAAGGGTTGTGTGTTTGATTCCATCAAGGGCATGTACCTGGGTTTCAGGTTCAATCCCAGGCCAGGTTGCGGCATGTACAAGGGGCTACCAATCAATGTGTCTCTCTCACATCCATGTTCTCTCTCTCTCTCTCTCTCCCTCCCCCCTCTTTATTCTCTCCCTTCCTCCCTCCCTTCCACTATCTCTAAAAATCAATAGAAAAAATATCTTGGGTGAGGATTAACAACAACCAAAAACTATTGCTCTCATTGAACTCTAGTCCTTATTCATTCCCTTTAATTGAACATCTGATTTTTTCCTTCACTCACCCTTCAAGATTCAACTCAGATTTCACTTCCTCCTGAAAACCTTCCACAAATCCTGGTGGTTGGATTTTTCCTCCTCTCTTGTGTTTCTGAGAACCTTGGGCCTGCCTCTGGAGGAGCATTTATCACGGAGCACCTTGGGTATTTGTCTGTTTTCCTCTCAGCCACCCCACCAGTCCTGAGTTTCTCCAGCTGGGGCTAATACTTTTATTTCTGAATCCTTGGTGCCTTTTTCAGTGAACAGAGCGTAAAGGATTATTTACTGACTAAATGAGTATTTCACTACAGTTTGGATAGCTAGTTATTACTACAGTATGCTCCTTGGTATAAATGTAAATTTAAATTATGCTGTGGTGTCAATTAACTATAATCCTTTCTTCTTATATAAACTTTAAATTTAAATATATAACTAATAAATATTTATGATTATAGTTTTTAAACACATAAAATTATAAATAGAAATATTAAAATCACCTGTAATATTACAAGGAAGAAGGAGCTGATAACATTTGAAAAATTTCCTTTTCATTTTTTTCTTTACATACTTAAAAAAATTGGACTAAATGTTGTACCAAATTTTGAAATTTGTTTTCACTTAGCATTAGATTGTGAACATTTTCTGAATTTATTAAGTTATCTTTTAAAATATAATTTTAATAAATATATGCTGGATAGACATACCATCATTTATTTTGAAACTTCCATAATTTTGGACATTTCCTTTCAAATTTCTGAAACTATAAATAACACTGTGATGAACCTTTGGCAAGTAGAAAAAATACATTTTTTTTCTCCTTTTCTTAATGCTATATAATTAAGACCCATCACCACTGCACCTACAGCAACCACACGCAATGAGCAGGACTTATCACTCATCCACCTACACATACTGTATGAACTCTAATGACTTTGCAATTCTATTAACTTTTATGTTTTCTTCTCACTCTCCTGTGTTCAGTGCCAAGTGTACTCTCACTCTTTACATCAAGAATGGAGAAGCACAGTCTACTGTCCACTTGCTGAGTATTTTGTTGTTGGAAGCCTTTGCTTAAGAAAATAATCCAGGTTCTAACTATGCCAGGTCAGCAACCTTTGCCAGGAGCCTATGGTTGTTGTCCATTATTTTGTGTTATTCTTCAGCTTTACTGTAGGAAACTGCCTTCCTTGTTACATTTCCCTTTACTGAATGACAGAAGGGTAAAGAGCTCACCCAGACTCTTTCCAGGCATGCTCCCTCCCAAAGACAGATGTGACATAACAATTATTCCTTCAGTGCTCCCTCAGGCTACCTTTCAGGTTCTTATTGTTGGAGATTGTGAAATGAAATCTCATATTATTTATTTATTTTACTTATTAATAAAAAAGTTGATGAAAGTTCTGGAGAAGCTAGCTTTTCATGCTGGGTTCTTAGGTCACAGACACTAATCTGTGCCAGTCACACCAGGTATGTCTTAGTGTTCTGTTTAGTCATACTCTGAATCTGCCAATCTCCTATTGCTAACAAGTTGGATAGCTTTTTGGGTTTTGCTATGTTAATTAAAATATTTTTGAGCCCCATACTTTTTTTATTGTGATTAGTATTTTCCTTAAATAGGTTGGTAAATGCCTGAAATCTTTGTGTTATATAATATCTCACTGACATTACAAATACTGTAATATTTTTTGTGTTTTTCATGTATGTTTTGGGAACCATTATTACCACACAGGAGACCCAGGGTCAGTGTATCACACTCACAGGCTACTGGGATGAAGACTTTTCTACTGATTGGAATCATCTTTACATCCACTGTGGATACCCTATGGCAGTGGTCGGCAAACTCATTAGTCAACAGAGCCAAATATCAACAGTACAACGATTGAAATTTCTATTGAGAGCCAAATTTTTTAAACTTAAACTTCTTCTAATGCCACTTCTTCAAAATAGACTCGCCCAGGCAGTGGTATTTTGTGGAAGAGCCACACTCAAGGGGCCAAAGAGCTGCATGTGGCTCGTAAGCCTCAGTTTGCCGACCACGGCCCTGTGATATCCCTCAGCCTGTCTGTTCCATAAAGGCTGAGTAAATTTAACTTACCATACAACCTTGCTTTATTACAAGGTTGGGAAGATTGACAGGTTAAGATTCGTCCATTTTGCTAGTTTAAGACCTCAGTACATTTTTTGGACATTCAAACATACACTGTAAAGCACTCTTCTGGTGCAGCTACTGAGCTCATTAAAGTCACATCATCTGAGGAACAATAAAAAACAACTCCTTGATCCCTGAGACAGTAGAGTGAAGTGGTGAGGCAGATGAAGAAGGCAGACAACTTTGGTTTAACTTTTATCAGGGTAAGTAGAACAAATGTTCTTTTCTGCATTTGATAAAGAAATCAATGCTTAGGGAAGTTAAGTAGCTTCTACCCATCCTACTGCCAATCCTCCAGAGCTGAGAATTTACTTCTATTCTTATTCTTATCAAATTCATTGCTATTCCTACCAGTCTTTAGTGTCTTACTGCAAATCTCAGGATGTTTCTCTTCAACAGAAACAGTGCAAAAGTAGTTGGGTTTTTTTTCAAAATTTTAAGGTGTTTTTTTTTTTTCCTGTTTATGTCTTAGGACAATACAAATGGAATTATTATGTTTAAGAGTTTCTGGGGCAATGGAAATTACATTTATTATTCAATATGTATTTCTCTTCTATTTATCCACCTCCGTTGAACATTTGTTTCCTTCCATATGATAAAATACTGTACTTTTTATGTCACTTCAATTGTGTCCCATTGGCCACTCATTACTGATAATATAATTCTGGTATAATTTATTTTTAATAAAATATTTTGTAGGTATCATTTACAATATAAACTCTTGGTATTAATTTAAAAAATTACAAATCCAAATTGCTCTTTGGAATCCTGGGAGATCATTTTGAATATAACTTTTAATTTAAATTATAATTTTATTGATATTTCTATTTTAGTGGTGTGACTGAGGCCTGGGTTTTATCTATCTTTACATTCCTTGTACACAGAATTATGTTTGACACATGGTGATCTCAAAAAAAAAAATTGTTAAATTTTATTTTCTTCATTTTTAGGTCTCAGCCTAACTACCACCTCTTAGAATGCCTTTCCTATTCACCAATGTAAGCCTGCCTCTCTTTCTCTCCATCCCATCATCAAAACTAACTCTGACCAGAACACATGCTCACATAATATTTGGTGTTTGTTTATTTATATTTATTGCCCCATTGGCCCTTTACTAGATTGTAAATTTTAGAAGAGCAGGGACGTGTCCTTCATTTTGGGCTGATTCTCAGGAGCCACAGCAGGGTCTGGTACAAAGTAGGCACTCAAAGAATGCGTATGATGAATCTACATATGTAAAAGGCTAATATGCTAAGTGTCTGACCTTCTGAAAGATCGCTATGACATGCACTGACCACTAGCGGGCAGATGCTCAATGCAGGAGCTGCTGTGATGTGCACTGGCCATTTACAGAGAAATGGCACCATGGACCTGGCCCTGACAAATAACACTCAGCTTCCCCCAAGTAGGACACAGGCCCTGCCACCACCTTGGAGCAACACCCTACCAAATCGCAGCCTACACTGCTGAGACCACATGGTGCAAAATGCAGCCCACAGCCCAGCCCAGCCTGGGAATGCTGGCTGTGGGCACCAGCTAATGATATCACATAGCAATGCCCAGCTTCCTCTCCCTAGCAACTAGCCTCCTTGGCATTTCTTCAGCCCAGGAACACTACTTGCTTTATAGCCAGGTGGAAACATTTTACACTTTAACCAAATGTCTGTGAAGCATTTTTCCATGCCTCATCTCATTTGATACTCACAGAAGTCCTGGAGTAGATATATAGGAGACTCTGTTGAATCCTATTTCTTTTCATTAGCCAGAAAACGGAGATTTAGAAAGCTTAGAAACTTGACCAGGCTGAAAAGAAGAAATGGTGGACCTTAAAAATGACTTCAGGTTTTCTCACTGAGCAGAATGTAGTCAATCACTGCTGCAGTTAAATATTTTACCCTTTGTTCTCCCTGCATGATCTACAATAATAATTTTCTTTGTGTTGATATTTACTGCTGTGTTGCTGACAATTACCTGAAAGAGAAGTTGGGGTACTTCACTGGGCTGGAAAAAGTTTAGTTAAGTCAGAAAGGAGGTCTAATTAAGCAAGTTTTATACACACACACACACACACATACACACACACACACACACACTGAGTGACCAGATTATTATGACCTCTGAATGCATAATAATCTGGCCACTCAGTGTATATCATTTATAATAAAAGGCTAATATGCAAATTGTCCCTTCGACTAGCAGTTCAAACAGCAGGTAGGCCAGCCAACTGTCCATGTTCCCTCCCCCTGACCCCACCCATGCAGGAATTCATGCACTGGGCCTCTAATATATATATCTATATATATATATATATATATATACACACTGAGTGGCCAGGTTATTATGCATTCAGAGATCATAATAATCTGGCCACTCAGTGTATACTATCTAATAAAAGAGTAATATGCAAATTGACCGTCACTCCAGCACACAAGATGGCCACCCCCATGTGGTCAAAGATGACCACCCCCATGTGGACACAAGATGGCTGCCACAAGATGACCAGCAGATAAGGGCAGTTGGGGGTGACCAGGCTGGCAGAGGAGGGCAGTTGGGGAAGACCAGACCTGCAAGGGAGGACAGTTGAGGGGGACCCAGGCCTGAAGGGGAGGGCAGTTGTGGGTGATTAGGCCAGCAGGGGAGGGAAGTTAGGGGTGACTAGGCTGGCAGAGGAGGGCAGTTGGAGGGGACCCAAGCCTGCAGGAGAAGGCATTTGCAGGGGGGGACCCAGGCCTGCAGGGGAGGGCAGTTGGGGGGAACCCGGCTTGCAGGGGAGGGCAGTTGGGAGGAACCAGGCCTGCAGGGGAGGACAGTTTGCGGAGACTCAGTCCAGCAGGGGAAGGCTGTTGGGGTGACCAGGCCTGCAGGGGAGGGTAGTTGGCGGGGACCCAGGTCTGCAGGGAGGGTCAGTTGGGAGCTACTAGGCCTGAAGGGGAGGACAGTTAGGGGCAACCAGGCCATCAGTTTAGGGCAGTTAGGGATGACCAGGCTGGCAGGGGAGGCAGTTAGTGGCAATCGGGCCGGCAGGGGAGTGGTTAGGGGGTGATCAGGCTTTCAGGGGAGTGGTTAGAGGTGATCAGGCTGGCAGGCAGAAGTGTTTAGGGGCAATCAGGTAGGCAGGCAGGTGAGCAGTTGGGAGCCAGCAGTCCTGGATTGTGAGAGAGATGTCTGACTGCCCGACATCCTCAGTCAGACATCCCTGGAGGTGTCCCAGATTGGAGAGGGTGCAGGCTGGGCTGAGGGACAACCCCCCTCTCCGTGCACAAATTTCGTACACCAGGCCTCTAGTCCCTAATAAATATAGATGCCAAAATCCTCAACAAAATATTAAGCAAATTGGATCCTGCAATATATTTAAAAATCATAGACCATGATCAAGTGGTATTTATATCAGGGATACAAGGCTGAAGCAATATTTGCAAATCAATAAATGTGATATATCATATAAACAAAATATAAAAATCATTTGTTCATATTAATAGTTGCTGAAAAAGCATTTGACAAAATTCAGCACCCCTTTAAAAAAAAAAAAAACTCTCAGCAAAGTGGGAATAGAGGGATCATACCTCAACATTATTAAGGCCATATATGACAAACCTATAGCCAACATCATACTCAATGGGCAAAAAATTAAATTGTTTTCCTTAAGAACAGGAACATGACAGGAATGTCTGCTTTCACCACTCTTACTCAACATAGTACTGGAAGTCTTAGACATAGTGATCAGACAAAAATTAAAAGGCATCCAAATTGGAAAAGAGGAAGTGAAACTGTCATTATTTTTAAATGACATGATATTATACATAGAAAAACCTAAAAACTCCACCACAAAACTACTATATTTAATAAATGAATTCAGCCAAGTAGCAGGATACAAAATTAATATCCAGAAATTGATAATATTTTTATACACTGATAATTAATTATCAGAAAGATAAACTAAAAAAAAAAATCCCATTTACCATTCAACAAAAATTTAAGATTCCTAGTAATAAACTTAACTGAGGAGGTAAGAGACCTGTACTCAGAAAACTATAGGACATTGAAAAAAAAAAAGAAATAGAGGGAGATATAAACAACTGGAAGCATACTAGTATACTGTGTTCATGGACTGGAAGAATTAACATAATTAAAATGCCCATACTATCCAAAGCAATCTATAGATTCAAGGCATTCCTTATTAAAATTCCAAATGCATATTTCACAGATCTAGAACAAATACTTCCAAATGCTAAAGGACCCCAAATAGCCACAGAAATCTTGAAAAAGAACTACAAAGTGGGAGGGATCACAATACCAGATATAAAATTATATTACAAAGCCTTTGTAATCATAACAGCCTCGTACTGGCACAAGAACAGACATATAGATCAATAAAACAGAACAGAGACCACAGAAATTGATCCAAGCTATTATGCTCAATTAATATTTGACAAAGGAGGCAAAAGTATACAATGGAGGAAAGTTGGTCTCTTCAATAAATAGGACATATACATGCAAAAAAAAAAAAAATGAAACTAGACCACAAACTTACACCATACATAAGAATAAACTCAAAATAGATAAAATGCTTAAATGTAAGATGTGAAACCATAAAAATCCTAGAAGAAAACATAGGTAGAAAAATCTCAGACATCTCCCATAGCAGAATTTTCACCATTACATCTCCTATAGCAAGGGAAATAAGGGAAAAAATAAACAAATGAGAGTACATAAAAAGAAAACAAACAAACAAAAAACTTCTGCACAGCAAAATATACCATTATCAAAATGAGAAGGAATCCCACTGTACAGAACATATTTTCCAATGATACATCTGATAAAGGGTTAATTTCCAAAATATATAAAGAATTCATACAACTCTACAAAAGGAAGTCAAATAATCCAATAAAAAATTTGGCAAAGAACCTAAATAGACTCTTCTCAAAAGAGGACATACAGAAGGCAATGTAACGTATGAAATCCTCATGGTCACTAATTATCAGAGAGATTCTAATTAAAATGACAATGAGTTATCCTCACACCTGTCAGAATGACTATCATCAACAAATCAACAAATGACAAGTGCTGTTAAGGATGTGAAGAAAAGGGAATTTTAGTACACTGCTGGTGGGGAAGTAGACTGGTGCAGCCACTATGGAAAACAGTATGGAGTTTCTTCAAAAAAATTAAAAATGTAACTGCAATTTGACCTAGTGATCCCACTTCTAGCAATATATCCTAAGAATCCTGAAACATCAATCATAAAGAATATATGAACCACTATGTTCATAGCAGTGCTTTTTACAATAGCTAATATCTGGAAACAGCCCAAGTGTCCAGTAGGAGAATGGACATTAGAGGTGGAACATTTACTCAATGGAATATTCTGCAACTGTAAAAAGAAGGGTCTCTTACCCTTTGAGACAGCATGGAGCGACCGGGATAGTATTGTGCTAAGTGATATTAGTCAGTCAGATAATGATAAGTATCACATGATCTCATGTGGAATCTAATGACCAAAATAAGCTCATGAACAAAACAGATCCACAGACATGAGAGAATGGAACAGACTAACGAATCTCAGAGAGACAGGGGAAGGGAGGGAGGGAAAAGATCAACCAAAGAACTTGTGGGCATATATGCATAACCCAAAGTCATTGACAATAGTGTGGTGAAGGCCTGGGGGCAGTGGAGTGCAGTGGAGGCAGTCAATGGGGGGAGAATGGGGTACATCTGTAACACTTTCAACAATAAAGATAAATCAAAATAAAAAATAAAAAAATAAAAAGGAGAAAAACTATTGGCTGTGAGTAAGATCCGAAGTATAGAAGTTAAAAGAAACTAGAAGGAACAGGGAGGACTCCAATACAGCACACAGAACTGATGGGGCAGGATCAGTACTTACTAGAATTTAATCTGGAAAGAGGCAACTATAAGAGGTAAAAACTCTGGAGTAAGAACCAATTGTTCACCTTCCAATTTAGTGTGAGGTAATTGCAAAACAAATTGACTTAGGCTCACTTGAGCCTCAAGGAGTAAAGGATACCAGTTTCCTGGAGAGTGATAAAGGAGTGAAAGAAATAGAGCATCGGGGTGGTGGACTAAAGTCCACAGCCTCAAAGGATTGTGATAGAGATATCGAGAGAGTAACAGGGATTGGGAAGAAGAGATGCTGGAAAGGGATTGTTCAGAGCCTTTAAATTGAGCAAAGGGCACTGAACAACATAAAACTAAAGTTTGGTGCACATAAACAATATACAGCAAGTGTCCCCAAAACTAATTTCTCAGTTAAAAGTTTAATCTGTGCATTAGAATGACCCTGTATTCTGGACAACAGCAGTAAGAGCTGGAGATGGAAACCATGGAAGTTAAGGCAGTGTGGCAAGGTTTGAGACTTCTCCCAACTTGACCTTAGGTTTTGGCAGCCAGGAGTAAACCACAAGTTTTCTAGCAAGCGAAATGTCATCTATTTCATCAAAGGGGCTTTTAGATGAATCATGGGAGAACAAAATACAAAATGCAATCCCTCAGCTTTCAATACCTAAATAAATAAATCATGTTCTCTGAACCCCTCACCTATGAACCATTGATCAGAATCAAACCCGGGACCCTTCAGCCCACAGTTTGACACTCTATCCACTGAGCCAAACCAGGTAGGGCCACCTTCATGTTTTTAAATAATACCTTCATTAAGATATTATTAGAATACCATAAATTCACCCATCAATTGTTTTATTTTAATCATGAATTTTCTTAATACTATTAGTTGGAGACATCTATCATAGGGCTATATGGTTTCCTCCCGACCCCCAAGCACAGTATTATAGACAAGAATAGCTTAAATTTATTCTGTAACCAAATGTACATGTAATTTCTATGCATACTAGAGGCCCGGTGCATGAAATTTGTGCATGGGAGGGGGTCCCCTCAGCCCAGCCTGCACCCTCTACAATCTGGGACCTCTCGGGGGATGTCCGACTGCTGGTCTAGACCCGATCTCACCAGCAGTTAGACATCCCTCTCACAATCCAGGACCGCTGGCTCCTAACTGCTCACCTGCCTGCCTGCCTGATTGCTCCTAACTGCTCCCCCTGCCAGCCTGATCACCCCTAATCGCCTCTGCCTGCCAGCCTGATCACCCCTAACTGCCCCCCTGCCAGCCTGGTCACCCCCAACTGGCCCCCCCCCCGCCAGCCTGGTTTCTCCCAAGTGCCCCCCTCCCCACCAGCCTGGTTGCCCCCAACTACCTCCTCAGTTGGCCTGGTCACCCCTGACTGTCCCCCCTGCCGGCTTTGTTGTCCTCAAATGCCTCCCCTGTGGTCTGGTCGCCCCTCACTTCCCCCCGCCCCCTGCTGTCCTGGTCGCCCCACACAGCCTGCTGTTCGGTCATCTGTTTGGTCATTTAGGTAGTGACAGCCCCTGGCTTTTTATATATTAAGATATCACTTGGCTATAATTGTTAAAAATGCTTGCAAATAATATTCCTAAGATTATATTATAGTTAGCCTATGAAAGACAGGATACAGAGGATAGGACTCTAACACAGACATTGGAAGTATTAAATAAATATTTCTGAGGCTGATAACAAGTATGTTTTTCTTAGATTTATGGGATTTTCCTATAATTAATCTGGACACAATGAATTCCTTAGGACAGATCATCTCCAAAACCTGTACAGTATTTAATTCTTCCAAAACAAGATTTATTAGAAATAACTATTTTAATGTTTGCACTCCTAACTTTAGCTCTTATTATTTCTAGAAAGGCCATAAAAACCTAACCTGGCACATGCTTTTGATTTTAGATTTCTATTTTCTCATTTAAATTTTCTAAGTACCTGCCCAACCAACTAACAAAGCTTTGCTTCCTTCACCACCATTCATTCCTGCCACGTGATACTGAGTGTTTTCTTAGTTAACCTAGCTTTGAAACACCTGCAATTCAATTACAAGGATAGTACTGTCTGGTTATTTTAGCAATGAATTGATTTACCTGTCAAGAAAAACTTTACTGTACATTTTATTGGCCTCTGGATTAAGGCCTTATAAAATAGCACATTTGCACATATGCCTTTCATAAGCATTAATCACTGACAGGCCAGATATTATATCAACCTATAGTGAAAGTAGCTTATTGCTGCAAGTTCAAAGATGAACTATTATGAAAGCTAACCTTTTGGATTCAAGCTAAATGTTTATTTTATATGAAGGATTTTTAGAGGTTATGGCAGGAATTGTCCATGTCTTGTAAAATAATACTGTATAAATATCTATTAGTCCAAGTTTGCTTTACAATATATTTAAATGACTATATAGCTAAATGATTAATGATAGTATTAATAGC
This sequence comes from Eptesicus fuscus, assembly GCF_027574615.1. Lineage (NCBI taxonomy): Eukaryota > Metazoa > Chordata > Mammalia > Chiroptera > Vespertilionidae > Eptesicus > Eptesicus fuscus. The sequence continues at coordinate 6,551,038 of NC_072480.1, read as the reverse complement.
ATGAACACTCATCACCCTCTGTCACTATAATATATCAAGGAAAAGGGAAATACAGAATTTTCACCAGGTCAGAGATGTGCTATGTCATAGTTCAAATGACTTAATTTTTGTCACTTTTCTTTCATAAAATGTATGTTAGACATAAAAATAATATTTTCAGCTGTTTCTGAATCTTCTTTTAATTTATTACTAATTAAATCATATATAGGGGTAACAACTTCAAGCTGTGTTTTAAAACCTGAAGACAGTTCTCTGCTTTACCCAGTTAATCAATGCCAAATACAAGCTGGCTCCAATTAAATTCAATCTAAGGTAACTGTTCTGGTCACTGCAATAGAGGGAAAAATTACAACTATTACTTCCCAAAGGTGAGTAGCTCTTATAAGAAAAGGAAGAGCCAAAACATTGTAAACAGTAAAAACAACAAAACTTGATTCCAATATTAAAACCATTCTATATGCATTTGCTTAAATTTTGAGTAGTATTTTTAAATTTACTTTAACCTGTTCTATTTCTGTTTTCATCTTGGTGAGAAAGTATCTCAAGATAAAATGGCAGCTAGCCATGTATCAAATATGCCTTTACCTTATTGTATAATGGAAACCTATTAGAGATGATTTGGGGGAAATCTCAGTAGTAACTCACAGTATTTTTTATCCAGCCTATATCAAATATTTTAATAGAATGTGATAAGTATTTAAAATTGAACTGCATTTAAGAAGGTTTTTGTGTGATTGAAGGATTTAGTTCTCTCTCACACTGGCTAGTCCCTAATTAAAGCATACCAATTTAAATCTGTCACTATCAGAGATATGAGTATTGGGGGAAAATGCCCAAAGTGCCCAGTAGCTATAAGAACTCTCCTCCCCTTTCTGGTAACAGAGTCTGTGATCTCCTTCCCCTCTTCCTTCTTTCCCTGCTATTCGGTACAGATTATGTCCCCAAATCTCTCCCCCTACTTCAAACACTTTTATCTTAGGGGAGTAAAACCTTTGTGTAACCCCTGTCCCCACTTCCTCAAGGCACCCCTCTACCAACTCCTCTCCTCAATAGAGCCACAGCCTAGTAACATCTAACCAGATGCCTCCCCGATCCTGGCCCAGATTCTATAATATAGGAAATTCCCTTCAATAAAATTATATTCTATAAAAATTTAGATAAATGTGATCCCCACCCTTTTTGTACTCAAATATTATAATTGGCATTCATTCACTTACTCAACAAATATTTGTTGAGTACATCCTATGTACCACATACCATACTGGCACATGGTATAAAGGTATTGTGTGCAACTCTGTCTTTCCCTGTGGTCTTTTGAAAATAAAGAGAAATAATGAAAGTTTGGAGGGAACAATTTTAACTATTTCCTCATTATTATTAGCAGGAAAACAACAACAAAATCCTTGAAAACCTCAAATTTAGTTAGGATTTTTTTTACCTTTACTATGTCATTGGCTCTGTGCCTGGTGCTGGAGAGAGTAAAATAAGTACAAAAGTCCTTGTGCTGTGAAGGATCTTAAATGAGAGTGTGGACTAGGAAAACTTTGAGAATGAGAATGAGCTCATGTCCCAGACAGAAATAAGGTGGTGGCTGTGAACATGAAGGCAGTCAGACAACCCCAGAGCCAAGAGAGGTGCTATGAGGAGCCAGCCCATCATATAGTATGTCTTCCCAGGGCTCAAATGGGCAGGACTTCCCAGACCCCAACTAGAGGGACTTCAGGGAAGCATTCCCAATATTCCCTATCAGAGATCCCATCACACTTTGCCCCTTCCCATCACCATACATATCCCTTTCTGGAATGTCTTCTCAAGACCAAGGGAACCACCAGGTGCTTTGAGACAGGCACCCTCCAGATTTATGAAATGAGTAAGTCTTCCAGATTTTGCTATAAAAATGCAGAGTGCCCAATTCAATTTGAATTTTGGATAAACAACAAATAAAATTTTACTAGAAGTATTTCATCTGGCAAGCCTAGAAGTGGGGTCATGTCTTTATTTCTGTTTAGCCTTCAAGATACCAATTCAGAAGGAACATATTTTTCATCTAATCAATTGCCACTTGCTTTAGACTTGTAAACAAAGAAGTATTTGAAAGCTCATTTTCTCTTTACTTAAATAATGTGAATCTATGTTCAGACACAGGGATACACATTACATATATTATGTATATTTATTAAAGTTTATTTTGAAACAGTGAAAGAATAATCTCCCTTGTTTTGAGAGCTGTTTATCATTAAAGGCATAAAGAATCCTGCAGCTTGGCACATGGGACACCATTGGCCCTCAGTAAATATTTGTTAAATAATTGAAGAAATACTGATAGATTAATAATCTTTTAACTTCTCCAGAGATTTCTGATTTTATATTCAAAAATAAATTATCATGATAACTCAGATTTCTAAGAATGCATGCAAGCTGCAGGATAAAGTGCATAAGCATAATATTCATGACCTCTATCTTTTCCTGTCTATCTCTCCCACTTAGTTATAGGTTCTCTGTGTCTAAGCTTCTTCATCTGTAAAATGGGGATAATAATGTTCTCTACCTCATAGGACTCTTGTGAAGATTAAATAAGGTCATCCTATATAATAAAGAGGTAATATGCAAATTGACCATCACCCCAACACACAAGATGGCCACCCCCATGTGAACACAAGATGGCTTCCACAAGATGGCCAGCAGGGGAAGGCAGTTGTGGGCCATCAGGCCAGCAGGAGAGGGCAGTTAGGGGTGACCAGGCAGGCAAGGGAGGGCAGTTGGGGGTGACCAGGTTGGCAGGGGAGGGTTGTTAGGGGTGACCAGGCAGGCAGGGGAGGGCAGTTAGGGGTGACCAGGCTGGCAGGGGAGGGCAATTGGGGGAGACCATGTCTGCAGAGGAGGGCAGTTTGGGGTGACCAGGCCTGCAAGGGAGGGCAGTTGGGGGGGACCAGGCCAGCAGGGGAGGGCAGCTGGGGGAGACCAGGCCTGCAGAGGAGGGCAGTTAGGGGTGACCAGGCCTTCAGGGGAGGGCAGTTAGGGGTGACCAGGCCTGCAGGGGAGGGCAGTTAGGGGCAATCGGGCCAGCAGGGGAGGGCAGTTAGGGACAGTCAGACTGGAAGGGAGCACTTAGGCATCGATCAGGCTGGCAGGGTAGTGGGTAGGGGGTGATCAGACTGGCAGGCAGAAGTGGTTAGGGGCAATCAGGCAGGCAGGCAGAAGTGGTTAGGGGCAATCAGGCAGGAAGGCAGGCGAATGGTTGGGAGCCAGCAGTCCTGGATTATGAGAGGGATGTCTGACTGCCCGTTTGCAGTCGGGCATCCCTTGAGGAGTCTCAGATTGGAGATGGTGCAGGCTGGCCTGAGGGCCACCTCCCCCACCCCCGTGCATGAATTTTATGCACTGGGCTTCTAGTACTTATTATAAAGTATTTAGAACAAGGCCTGACACATATAATTACAAATCACTATAAACTTTTTTATATTAGTTGATTATAAATAATGATATTTACTCCCCTAAAAAAGGAAATTACTTTTGGTATTTGTGAACCCCTTTTACTGAATTTTCATCTCAGTCTTAGCTGGGTTTGGTAAATAGGGAGCAATGGTTACATAGCAGTATCAGTTTCAGGGGGATAGCAAGGAACTGATATTCAGCAAAAACCTGCTAATATTACTTCAGCTGAATTTCAATTTAACTACACCTTTCTGATTCTTACCTGGATTTGGGTAGTAGGACACAATGCATTTCACACTACAACTAGTTTCAGAAGGGCAAAAACAAATTAATATACAACAAAAACCTAGTAGCATTTTTATCATGTCCCAGGATTTTAGTGTTTAGTTGTAATTTTAAAAATGTCCTGCTTCTTTGTGGCATTCATATACAAACAAAATTATTCTTTCTGAATGTTGCTCTGCTTTAATTTGGCATATTTTCTTTAACCATAATGATGATAAATTTAAAAAAATAGTTTCATCTAAAATCTACCTCACAATTTAGGATCAGTTCACTCTATCTCTAAAGTAGTATAAAATGTGCTAAGGGAACTCTAAAATTGGCTTTTTCTTAATAGGGAAAATGATTTCTTTATCTGTAAGTTATTGTCTTCTTCAGTGTTAATGCTTTTACCACTTCAGCAAAGATAACTTTTGTAAAGCTGTCTTACTTATCTTCATTCTCACAAGCATCTGAAAGCATTCTATAGAACAGGTCAGCTAATTCTTTTTCTTCCCATAACTGTTTTTGTTAAACATCTGTTGAAGACGATATCCTTTTTGAAAAACTGTTAGAAAAATACACCCTTGAGTCTGTGTATATAGATATCAACCATTTTCTGTTTCATAGTGATGTCATTAAGGATTTCACACTAGATAGCTTCTTATTATCCTGTCAAAAATATTTGTTAGTTTTAGCATGCTTCTTTCAATAGGAGTGTTGGGATAAGCAGCATGGATGGAATTGGAGAGCATTATGCTAAGTGAAATAAGCCAGGCAGTGAAAGAAAAATACATGATCTCACTCACTTTTTGTTAATAAAGAACATTATAACCTAATGAACAAAAAGATAGATACAGAGGCAGAGAAGCATCGAACAGACTGTCAAATTACAGCGGGAAGGCTGGGGAGTATTGGTGGAGGGTAAGAGATCAACCGAAGGACTTGTATGCATGCATATAAGCATAACCAATGGACACAAGACACTGGTGGGGGTGGGGGTGAGGGCATGTGCTGGGGGCAGGAGAGGGAGGGGAGGTCAGGGGAAGGTCAATGGGGAAAAAAAGGAGACATATGTACTACTATTTGTAATACTTTAAACAATTAAAAAAATAAATAAAAGAGAGACTTCACATTAAAAAAAATCAAGGGAAAAAAAAATTAACAAAAAAAATAAATAAAATCAATAAAGAGCCATTCTAAAATACCAGCTTTACATTTTTAAAAAAGAGACAATACTGACAGCAAGTTAAAAAGGACATGCAAGGATTTAATCCTTTTCATTGTGTAGAGGGCCTCCTGGGAAGGCACCTGAACATTCTATATTGGTCCCTCTTACCCTTTAGGCCAAGAGAGACCCTCTTCTCACAATTCAATTGCTCACAGCTGTTGCATGAGCTCTCTGTTCATGTCGAGGTTGAAGTCTCGTGATGACTGGTGCCATGGATCTGTCTCTCACCCAGTGGAGCGAACTGAGCCCTCCCTGGAGAAGAAACCCGGGTTCCACAAGATATGTGATCAGTGCTGGGACCCTGCCAGCAGGCGAGGGGATCCCAAGGCAAGTGCTGGGCATGGAGGCCACGGGGGCATAGGCTACCAAGGAGACAAAACTGAACCTCACGTCACCCTGCTTGGCCCCGGAGGATGGCTGGTTAGCCAGAGATGGGTAAGATTCCTCAAGGAAGGAACAACCTAAGACAGGCACAGTCGCAGAGGGGCCATCAGGAGAGAATTTGGGGATCAACAGAGGTGGGGCACAGACCCTCACCGCCCCCCCCAACATTGCAGAAGCCTGAACCCTAACCCCTTCTGAGGGAGGTCTCCTGCCCCCAAGGCTGCTTAGTGCTTCCCATGCCCAGCTCAGATCAGGACCCAGGTGACCGACAGAGACTTGGCTGACAACAGCTGCCCTCTTACTCCAACAAGAATTGTTTGAGTTGTCTTATACCCATGGTGTGGGGAAGTGGGTTTACGATATCTAAATCCAGCCTACCACCAGGAATGCTCAGGACCTACTCAAGAAGGCAAATAATCCCTTCCACTCATATTTACAGGGTAAAATAAGATTGTTGTTAGACTAATAAATTTGACAGTAAAATAGTAGTCAAGTTTTCAGGCAAATTTAAATTGGCTAGTTGAAACAAGCGAATATTCTAGAAAAATTAATTGTACTGGACAAAAAGGTGTTCCTAAAGTGTTAACTAAAATTTTTATTGGTACTTCATCTCATGATAAAATTGTGCACCATGTAATGAACCTAAAACAGTAATATTATAGTGCAAAAAATTAAAATTTAAAAGCCATCAAGACTACATTATGAAATTTTCAAAAGCCTCCTAACATTTAAATCAAAAAAGGAGAGGATAGTAGAAGAATATCATGTAAGGAAAAATATCCTGTAAGTAAATTACATCTAGAAAATTAATACTTTAGAAAATTAATTGTAAAGCTAAAAGCAAGACACCCATGAAAAACACACAAGGTGACAAAACACGCCAGAGGAAAATCATTTGGGCAAAAAATGAAATAGGTTCCCAAGTCAAATTTATATAAAATATTCCTTTATTAACTTTTGGTCGAGAATATGTTTGTATATTTTCAGAAAACAACTTCGAGACCATGTGGATTCCAGCAACAGAGAGGAATCGACAGGACTACTCCAGCCATGAAGACAGAAGAGAAGCAGTCCAGAGATGGAAGACACTGACATGGTCTTCCCATACTAGCAGTTAGCAGCTGTGCATCACTGCAGGTTGCCCAAGACCAAACCAGACAGAGTCGGACCTGCATTACCACCATTTCTCCACCATCCAGAACTGTAATGTCAGTGCTGACATGTACACATAAGGAACTGTTGGACATTGTAATTGGGTCTCAAAAGAACTGTTGGCCCAGAAAGAAACTCACTACAGACTGATTCATTTCCTGTCACCATAACCATTATTGCTTGTCTCATTTTCGGTTCTTATAAGTGTATTTCTAATAGCACATGATCTCACTCATCTAGGGGAAATGATGAACAACATAGACTGATGAACAAGAACAGACCCAGAAACAAGGAGGCATGGATCAGACTGTCGGGCCTCAGAGGGAGGGTAGGGGAGAGTGGGGGTAAAGGGGAGAGATCAACCAAAGGACTTGTGTGCAAGCATATGCGCCTAACCAGCGGTTGGGGACAACAGGGGGGTGGGGGCATGTGTGGGGAGGGGTGTGGGATGGGAATGCGGGGATGAGGACAAATATGTGATACCTTAATCAATAAAGAAATTTAAAAAAAGAGACAATATGATAATTTAATAAAGAAACAACTTGTTTCCATCATTACACATGGTTTGATCTAATTAAAAAACAAACAAGAATTGATTAATACAGTGCTTATCAAAACGATCAACTGAAGAAAGATGATGTGCAGTAGTGAGAAGGACAATGAGCTATGATGCTTTCCAGTTTCTGAGTCTCATCTGGTGCTGCCATCAGAGAACTATTTATATTGTTAGTCAGTTTCTTCACATTACCAGTTCTCATTTGTAAATTCAGAGAAACAGAACACATACCCTCCAAGGTCTCTTTTCTAAAATTGTATGATTTCAGATACAATATTGATGCAGAGCACATAAACTTTTCAATTTAAGCTTTTTATACAATGCCATATTGCTTTTATTCCAGAACTGAAATTGGGAAAAGGTAATAACAAAGTTTATTTCTGTTTAAGTTTCAACTATTGATCTCAAGAAGTAATATACCTGTCAGAAAGTATGCCAAAAGGCTGCGGGTACGTATCAATGTTTATCTCTTACATGGATGTTTCTTTCTCCTCCCCCACCCCCGCTTCCTATTTCTCTAAAAAATCAATAAAAACATATCATAGGGAGAAGATTAAGCAAAGAAAAAAGAAAAAGGATGCCTTCTGGTCAACTGGGCCCAAATTTATAATCAGAATGTAGTAGCCATTGTTTACAGGGGATGTCATCTCATGCTGCATTTCAGGAAAAAGTCACAGATGGGACTACTGAGCCTCCTGCACTGTGTTCCTAGCCTCTGAGCCAGTTATAAAGGAACTCCTCGAATATTTTGATCAATGGGCTGAATCCTGCCCTGCCCAATCAGAGCTGTGTTTATGTCTTTACTAACCAATAAAAGCAGTTCCATAACAACCAGTCAGAATGTGTGGTTCAGGCCAATCAACACAGTGCTATTTGGATCAATAAAACTGCAAATTTAGATTCTTTATTTGCATAAAAATGAACCAATCAGGGACCAGGGTGAGCATGTTCTCTATATAAGTGAGCCTCCCCTTAGAATTGGGAGAGTGCATTTTTGGTTTCCTTTGGAGGCTTGTTTCCCAGGTTTGCAATCTCTTCACCTGAATGAAGTCTCTCCTTTACTGCGCCCTAGATTGGAGACTTCCTATTGGAATTGGATTAATGGCAGCAACCTTTTGTTGACACAACTAAGGCTCAAAGAGATCTTGTCTTAGAAACACCTGCCACAGCTTAGATTTATTATAAAACCAATCAGGGTCATATAGGTCTACAGATTTTCTGCTTTAACTCTCTATTGCACTGTTCTGATAATCTCCTTTAATATAAACTATCAGATAAGACTTTTCTAAACATAAGTTAGTGAATGAGTCTATGATATTTGTGGAAGAAACATTTAAAGTATTAAATGTAAGCAGTCAGGGGAAAATATGTAACTTTTGTATATCTGAAAGGACACAGAATGTTTGTTCCAAATGGATCATTCATCATAAAGTCAGGGTTGAGCAAATAGAGTAAATACAGTTATTATGAAAGGCTAAGCATGATTCTGATTAACTACCCACATACACCCTTTAACTACACTTACATATGTGCATGAATGGACCATTATTAGCTCTCATTAATGTTAAACCAGTAAAGATGCTGTCATTGAACTACAGTACTCAGTAGTAATGTTTTGCACCAGAAATACTAAGTGCTTTCCTCATTCTTTTGAAGTTGTTCATAAATCAGAATAAAAATGACCCTAGGAAGGCAATCTCTTATGCCTTCTAAATGACTTTCTTTTGCCTGACCGTTAATTATATAAAATCAACCAACCCTTTGTGGGATACTGTGCAAAGGAGTTTTATGTAATCCTTTAAAATGCAAACCAATCAGAAAAATCAGATTTCCACCAAGCTGTTCTAAAGAGGGCACAGGATCACAGCAATACACAACCAATATGATTTTCATAGCCTGAAGATACGTTGTGGTAAAAATTTCTTGAATTAAAAATAAATCACAGAATACAGGCTAGAATGTAAAAGAGTAAAAGAATCAGAATTGTTAATAGAACTATTATGGTAGCTTTCTTGGCTTATAAACAAGTAACTTATTTCAGAAACACTAGAGAACTTACTACTCCTTTCTTTTTACTAACCTACAAATATTCCCTAGCTTTTTTCATTCACTACTATTATATCAATGACACATCTGGAGTAAGAATAGGAATCATGCTTCAGGGTACATTATGAATTTTTATAAGCATTTCATTTTCACTTTCCTGGAAATTCATTCTTTCAGAATTACTTTCTATTTCCTATCTGTCTTTGATCATGAGGCAACCCTAGCCAAACATGGGAATTTAAACTTTTATCTTATTGTCCCACAAATAACTTTCTCATCTCTTTCTTATAACAAGAGAAATTAATTTTCAAAGCCTCCCCATGGAAATGCCAACATTCTAAACCTAAAGACAACGATGGGGAGTTTTCAGTACTTGTTTTACAGACACTTCCTTTCTATGTCCTAATAGAGCCCAGGCCTGAAAATGTTCACAATTTAAAGTTCCTCAATCTCACTGTATTTGTCCCAAATAATTTTAAAACAAAGTTAATTTATATCTAATTTTTATCATAAACTCAAGCACAGTGATAACTCATTAATTAAGCATCATTAAGAATTAAATTAAAAATGTAAATATTGATCAGACACAATTTGAAGGCAATGTAGGGATATAAGTTCCTATATCAAAGGACACTAAAGACAGAGTGAAAAGGCAACCTACAGAATGGGAAAAATATTTGTAAACTATGCATTTGATAAGGGGTTAATATCCAGAACACATAAAGGGCTCCTACAATTCAATATCAAGGAAACAAACAACCTAAATATAAAAATGGGGAAAAGACTTGAATAAACATTTCTCCAAAGAAGATATGCAAATGGCCAACAAGTACATCAAAAGATGCTCAACATTACTAAACATTAGGGAAATCCAAATCAAAGCCACATACCATTTCTTAACCAATCCATTAGAATGCCCATTATAATAATAAAAAAACCCACATACACACACAAAAATCAAGTCTTCGCAAGGATGTGGAGAAATTAGAATCCTTGTGCTGGTAGCAATATAAAATAGTATGACTACTATGAAAAACAGTATGGAGATTCCCCCAAAAAATTAAGAATAGAATTACCATATGACTCAGCAATTTTACATCTGGGCATACACCCAACAGATATTTCTATATCCATATTCATGGCAGCATTATGCACAATAGCTGAAAGGTGGAAGCAACTCAAATGTCTCTCTATGGCTGACCAGGTAAACAAAATGTAATATCCTACCTAATAATAGACAAACATGTAAAATGACCATACCTTCGCTACGCCCATAGCCAATCAGAGTGAGTATGCAAATTAACCCCCAAAAAGATGGTGGTTAATTTGCATACATAGGTGCCCAGTGCCTGTGTCCCAGGAACATCCTGGCACCCAGGTCACTGTGAGGTAAGGCCGTGTGGGCCCAGAGCAGCCTGGGAAGGGCCTGAGCCAGGGGGCTTCTGGGCAGGGCCACGCCTGCAATCAGAACAAGGGGGCAGGAGCGGAGCCTGCGATTGATGGCAGGGAGCTGGGGGTCCGCTCCTGCCCACAGCTGAAAGCCTCCGGTGGAGGAATCTGAGATCAATCATAGGGAGAGGAGGAGAGGAGCCTGTGATCAATCACAGGGAGCTAGGGGTCCGCTCCTGCGATCAATTGCAGGGAGCTGGGGGTCCACTCCTGCGATCGATGGCAGGGAGCTGGGGGTGCCCTGCCCAAGGCCGAAAGCCTCTGCCAGAGGCTTTTGGTCTGGGCAGGCCTGGGCAGGGGCGGAGCTGGTGATCAGAGGGAGCTAGAGGGCCCCTGCCCAGGCCTAAAGCAGGGCCCAGCCCTCCATTGGTGTGAACTATAGAGGAAACACTTTTTCTGACTGCACATTGGCTAAGCTTCCTGTATGCCACTGGTAATATTCTTAGTAACTTGGGTAATAAGAATCCAAAAAGGTGATCTAGGGTTTTTCCACCACACTTCTGGAGAAAAAAAATGAAGGTCTGCTGCTGGAGGGCTAAGAAATGTCATATCCTGCCCTAGCTGGTTTGACTCAGTGGATAATGCCTCGGCCTGCAGACAGCAGGGTCTGGGTTCGATTCTGATCAAGGGCATGTACTTAGGTTGCAGGCTCCTCCCTGGCCGGGGCCCAGATCAGGGTTCATGCAGGAGGCAACCAATCAAAGTGTTCCTCTCACTTTGATGTTTCTCTTTGTCTTTCCCTTTCTCTTCCACATTCTCTAAAAGTCAACAGAAACATATCCTCAGGTGAGGATAAAAAAAGAGATAAAGAAATGCATATCCTATGAAAGACACATCTTGAAAATGCCTAAAGAAAGTTGTCATTTTTTCTTGGTGAAGGGACTGGAGTCCATGTTGATGAAAACACCTTGGTGGCTGTGTTGACTGGCAGTGGCTGCAGCAGTGGGGTGATGGGGCTGGTGCCTTCCCCTGATCAGCCCGGTTGCCTCTCACAAAGGGAGGCCAGACTGCGGCTTAGGCCCGCTCCCCATGGGGAGCGGGCCTAAGCCGTCAGTAGGACATCCCCTGAGGGCTCCCAGTATGTGAGAGGGGACAGGTTGGGCTGAGGGACCCCCTACCCCCAGTGCACGAATTTCGTGCACCAGGCCCCTAGTACACATATAAAAGAATATTATTCCACCATAAAAAAGAAGAAAATTCTGGCACATGCTACAAAACAAATAAACCTTGAAGACATTATGTTGAGTGAAATAAGACAGGCACAAAACAATGAATATTATATTATTCCACTTATATGAGGTATCTGTAGTAGTCAAATTCTGATACAGAGAGTAGAATGGTGACTGCCAAAATTTGGGGAAATAAGGGAATGAGAAGGTCATATTTAATGGGTACAAGTTTCAGTGTAGGATAGTAAAAATAGTTCTGGAAACAGATGATGGTCATTGTACAACAATGTGAATGTACATACAACCACAAAACTATACAATTAAAGATGGTTAAAATTCTAAAATTTGTTATGAATATTTTACCACAATATAAAAAATAGTTCTTGCCCATATTGAACTTATAGTGAGAAAATGATATATTAGTAACTGAATAACATAAGTGAAATAATGACAGTAGACATTAAATACTATGGTGTCCAGAGATTGCAAAGGAAATACTTTTTCAGGAAATTTTTTTATGGAATATATGGTGGTTGGCTTTTATCTTTGGAAGATTAATATAATTTCCATGAGTAAGAAGGTAGGGGCAGGTATCATGCAAAATGAGACCAGTATAAGCAAAGCATGGAAGTGAAAATCTTGAGGTATGATTTTGAACTGTGATTTCTCCCGGTTATATTAATGTGTAGAGCTGTGCTTGTCAAATTGTGTCAGAACCCTTTGGAATCATGCTAAGTATTAATTCTGATTCCATAGGTCTGATACCATTGTAATTAACCTAGTTATTAATAACAGAAAAGCAGCAAAGGGAGGCTAAACATTATAGGTATGTCATTTGGGCAGGCTCACCAGGAAGCTAAAGCTTTGCACTCTCAGGGAGCCACTGGTCTATTCCTCACAGATCACTGTTGGAAGGGACTGGACAGGGAGGAGAATAGACACATACCCAGTAAAGTTAAGGTGACATAGGGAAGGTATTTGTCAGTCCCACCTGGGAAAAGATCATTGGCCAGAATGGGCGTCACAACTGCAAGGGTGCGAAATTTGGGATATTTAATCCCCTAAACAAAGAAATTCACTCTCTTCGTTTTTCTTAGTTCCTCTTATGCTTTTGTGCTCTTGGTTTCTTTGATGCTCTTGGGACTCTTGTTGCAGGGGGCACTCTCTCTTGGCTCCCCTGCATTCTCCCACATGACCCGCAGCCATGTGGACCCCACACACAATCGACTAGTGGACTGCTGCTAGCCTGATGCTGAACTGGACCGGTTCCAACATAGAAAGAAAACTTTGGACACTGGCTTTGCTTTTAGCTTCACTGAAACCCTAGCTACACTTCTTCTATGACTGAACTAAGGGCAATGAGACCTTGGAAACCCATGGATGTAATTCCATGCAAATAAAAATCACTCACATCCTCCTGTGTGTGTCTCAGAAAATTCTTCTTCTCAAGATATCATAAGGACATCACCCCCCAGCATGCAGTGGGGAAGAGTACACCCAATTTCTCTGATAACAGTTCCAATGGTAGGGTACAAATTCTTCATTTCTATGGAAGATATATGTCTTGGCAGCTAACATGCAGGGGAACATCTGAGAAGGAAAAGTAAAAAGTTGCAGATAATTAGAGTAAGCATACAATCAGGTTTTCCCAAGACATTACAAACTTATGTCTTCTATCCATAATTATTAATAGTGGCCTGTTACACACTAAAAATGTCCCAGTTTGGGTGATACAAAATATAATCACTCAAGTTTTAAGCACAGATGACTAACAGGACATTAGGGATTATTCTAAGTGCTGAGGATATCTAAGTTTAGATAAAAATTATGACAACCAAAAGGCTTGACCTCATGGAGTTTATAATCTAGTGGAGATTTACACATTCCAGAAGTGGGGGTAGAGGAAGGATATATTTGAAAGGAAGATGGATACAGGTTTAGATGTAGATATATATCCTTATGAGGAATAAAACTCTGAAAGTAGGTGAAATGCCTCTCTGAAAGTAGGCCTAAAGAGAAGGAAGAAATCATATATAGAGCCTATACTTAGGGGAGGAGTCAATGAATCCACAGAGGAGGAGTCAGAAAGATAAAAGAAGGACTAAGGTATGACAGAAGCCAGGGAAGCAGAAAGATCAAGAGCCCTTCAGGTAACAATATCAAGTGTTGCTGAGAGGTCAAGGAGATGAGATCTGGCACAGGTGGCCACTGTGGGGAAGTGGAAGATCAACTTTGATAAACCATGGGTTGGAGTTGGGAGTGTGGGATGGTCAATAAGTTGCTACATGGTATTCTGCATATGAGAAAGAGTATTGAGACTATTTTTCTAAAATGTATTTTTATTTATTTCAGAGAGGAATGGAGATGGAGAGAGAGATAGTAACATCAATGATAAGAGAGAATCATTGATCAGCTGTCTCCTGCACGCCCCCCACTGGGGATCGAGCCCGCAACCTGGGCATGTGTCCTTGACTATAATCGAACCCGGGACCCTTCAGTCCACAGGCTAAAGCTCTATCTACTGAACCAAACCAGCTAATGCAAGTATTGAGACTCTTAAGGAGGTCTAGTTATTCTGAGATGACAACTTGCAGTCATAATTTATGTATTTTTAATTGCCATTTCATTGTGAATAAAAATAATCATGTTGTAGGCCTTGTTCCTGAAGGTTTGGAACAAAATAAAGCAACATTTTTAGCACCTCATTTTTTATCAATAGCTAGTGCATAATTTTTCTTAAAAGATTACTCTGAGAATGGATTAAAATGGCAGGTATGTGCTTTACAAATCTAAAGTAGCAAATAATCCAGCATTACCCTGATTCCAAAACCAAAGACACTACACAAAAGAAAATAATAGGTCAATATTCCTGATGAACACAGATGCAAAAACCCTCAACAAAATATTAGCAAACTAAATTCAGCAATACATAAAAAGATCTTATACTATGATCAAGTGTGATTTATTCCTGGGATGCAAGGTTGATTCAATTCTGCAAATCAATTAACATGATACACCACATAAACAAAATGAAGGATGAAAATCATATGATCAATAGATACAAAAAAGCATTTGATAAAATTCAGCATCCTTTATGATAATAATTCTCAGCAAAGTGGGAATAGAGGGAACATACCTCAACATAATAAAGGCCGTATATGACAAACATACAGCTAACATCATACTCAATGGGGATAAGCTAAAAGCGTTTTTCTTAAGATTAAGAACAAGACAAGGATGTCCACTTTCATTCAACATGATATTGGAAGTCTTAACCACAGCAATAAGACAAGTAAAAGAAATAAAAAACACCCAAATTGAAAAGGAAAAATTAAAATTGTCATTATTTGCAGATGACATGATACTATATAGAGAGAATCCTAAGGATCCCACCAAAAACAAACAAACAAACAAACAAACACCTACTAGAGCTTATAAATGAATTCAGTAAAGTAGCAGGCTAAAAAAAAAAATCCAGAAATCAGTTGAATTTTTATACATCAATAACGAACTATCAGAAAGGGAAACTAAGAAAGCAAGTCCATTTACAATTGCATCAAAAGAAATAAAATAAAATGCCTAGGAATAAATTTAACCAAGGAGGTAAAAGACCTGTACTCAGAAAATTATAAAACATTGAAGAAAGAAATTGAATAAGATACAAATACATGGAAGCATATATTATATTCATGGATAAGAAGAAGTAACATCATTAAAATGTTCATCCTACCCAAAGCAATCTATAGATTCAATGCAATTCCTGTCAAAATACCAATGGGATTTTCCACAGAACTACAATAATTAATTGTAAAATTTAGATGGAATTTGACCCTAAATAGTCAAAACAATCAAGAAGAAAGAACAAAGTTGGAGGTTTGCCACCTTATATCAATCTATATTCAAGCTATAGTAATTAAAACAACATGGCATTGGCATAAAAACAGACACGTATATCAATGTAACAGAATAGAGAGGCCTAAAACCACACCTATTGGGTCTATTAATATATGACAAAGGAGGCAAGAATATACAATGGGGTAAAAACAGTATGGAGGTTTCTCAAAATTTAAAAATAAAACATAGCAATTCCACTTCTGGTTATTTATCCAAAGAAATCCAAAACACTTCCTCAAAATATATATGCATTCATATGGTTGCTGCAGCATTATTTACAGTAGCCAATATATGAAAGCAACCTAAGTGTTCATCAACAGATGATTGGAAAAAGAAGAGGTGGTATATATACTAGAGGCCCAGTGCAAGGATCCGTGCACCAGTGGGGTCTCTCAGCCTGGCCTGTGGGGACTGGGCTGAAACCAGCTCTCCGACATCCCCCTGAGGGGTCCTGGATTGCAAGAGGGCACAGGCCAAGCCAAGGGACCCCACCAGTGCACAATCGGGGCCAGGGAGGGACCACAGGAGGGCCCCAGGGCGTGCCCAGTCCATCTCGCCCAGTCCCAATCGGCCGGACCCCAGCAGCAAGCTAACCTACTGGTTGGGGCATCTGCCCCCTGTTGGTTAGTGCACATCATAGCGACTGGTCAAATGGTTGAACGAACGATCTGACACTTAGCATATTAGGTTTTTATTATATAGTAATATTACAATGGAATATTACTTGGCCATACAAATAATGAAATCTACCATTTGCAACAACATGGGCATTATGTTAAGTGAAAAAAGTCAGAGAAGAACAAATAACAATGTTTCACTTATATATGGAATCTAAAAAAAACAACCCACAAAATAACAGAAACAAACAAACAAACAGAAACAAACTCATACATACAGAGAATAAGCTGATGGCTGCTAAATGGAAGGGGTGTTGTGGGGCTGGGTGAAAAGATGAAGGAATTAGGAAGTACAAATTAACAGTTAAAAAACAGTCATGGGGATGTAAAGTACAGCTTAGGAAATATAGTTAATAATATATATATATATATAAGCCTAATATGTTAAGTATCTGACCAATTGACCAGTTGCTATGATGCACACTGACCACCAAGGGGCAGATGCTCGACCAGTTGGTTAGCTTGCTGCTGGGGTCCTGCCGATCAGAGCTGGGCTAGGCAGGCCAGACATGCCCTAGAGCCCTCCCACAGTTCCTCCGCCGGCCCCCATCAGCCTGATCGGGACTGGGCGAGATGCCCCAATAGGCCCCCATCGTTGGCCAGGCTGAGGGGCTCCACCCATGCACAAATTTGTGCACTGGGCCTCTAGTATTGTAATAACTATGTATGGTGCCAGGTGGATATTCAACTATCATGGAGTATCACTTCATAAGTTTTTTAAGCACTGTGCTGTACACCTAAAACTGATATAATATTGAATGCCAACTATAATTGAAATAAATTTTTAAAGAATTGCAAGGAGAGTAAAATTGTAGTAAGATCATTAAAATTTGTATTGGATATAGTAAAATCAGTTTTAATTGAGTCAGTAATACAGAGGACATGCTTAGAAATGCTCTATGAGGATTAAAGAAAAATATAAAAAGATGAAAGGATGAAAAAGAAGGTGGTGTATAGGGAGAAGAAAGAAAGAACAGAGAGATATCTGCTTGAGAATTATAGGAATTCTCAAGCAGTAAGCTAGAATGATTGGAGCATTAGAGTAAGAAATAATTGAGGGTAAATAAAAATTTTTGAGATGACAGAATAATGATAAGAATAATATAAAATAATAGGTAATAATAATAATAGAAACTTATTGAGGAAAAAATTAAAAATAAAGTAGCAAACAAGAGCTATGTTCTAGTAAAAACAGTTTATTTTACTCGATGTCCTCTTTCTGATATGAGGGACATTTAGGAAGAAAGATTGAAATAAGCAGTATATGTGCGAACTTAAGGATACTGATAGCTTTCTCTGAAAGGTAAAAATTAATTTATCTACCCAGAATTTTAAGTACTAAAACTGTTATTATGCGAATGAATTCCAGTAGTTCTGCATGACAATGGAAAAATATTTTCTCAGCATTATGTGACTAAATGAAATAATTTATATATATTTTTAAATCCTCACATGAGGATATGTTTTTATTGATTTTAGAGAGATGACTAAAGAGAGAGGGAGAGAGAGAGAAAGGGAGAGAGAGTGAGAGAAATATTGATGTGAGAGAGAAACATGAATTGGGACCAGGGAAAACAAAAAACATTTTAAAGCACCTTATAAAATAGTACTAGCGTTCCCCTTGCAGGAAAAATCCTGCAATAGGGTTTTCTGCTGCACTCTACCCCGCCCTGCCTGCTCTCCTCCCTTGTCCCCCCACCCACATTCTCTGCTAGCCCCCCTGCTTTTCTCCCTTCTCCACCAGCCTGCTCTCCTTCCTTCTCCCCCAGCCCTGCCTCCACTCCTCCCTTCTCCCCCAGCCCCGCCTCCGCTCCTCCCTTCTCCCCCAGCCCGCCTTCTCCGCCAGCCCGCCTGCTTTTCCCTTCTCCCCTGGCCCCACCTCTGCTCCTCCCTTCTCCCCTGCCTCGCTTTCTCTGCCAGCCCGCTCTTCTTCCTTCTCCCCCGGCCCCGCCTCCACTCCTCCCTTCTCCCCCGGCCCCGCCTCCGCTCCTCCCTTCTCCACCGGTCCTGCCTCCGCTCCTCCCTTCTCCCCCGGCCCGCCTTCTCTGCCAGCCTGCCTGCTTTTCCCTTCTCCCCTGGCCCCACCTCTGCTCCTCCCTTCTCCCCTGCCTCGCCTTCTCTGCCAGCCCGCTCTCCTTCCTTCTCCCCCGGCCCCGCCTCCACTCCTCCCTTCTCCTCCCCCTGGCTTGCTTGCTTCTCCACAGCTTTGCTCCCTTCTACAGCTCTTGGCTTCTTTCTACGCTGTCTTGATATGCAAATTAGCTGCCATCTTTGTTGGGGTGATTTGCATATTCGTCCTGATTGGTTGGTGGGCGTGGTTTGGCTGGTGGGCGTGGCTTGGGCGTAGCGAAGGTGCGGTCAATTTGCATATTTGTCTATTATTAGATAGGATGAGCCCTGACTAGTGATAGAAATCGCAATCTATGTATCTGACCTGACTAGTAATCGAACCCACAATCTTTTTTTTTTTTGTATGTGTGTGTGTGTGTGTGTGTGTGTGTGCGCACGCGCACGCACGCGAGCGGGCATGATGATACTCCAACCAACTGAGTCATCCATCCAGGGCGGGACTAAGTGAAATCTTAACAGAATATTTAAATCAATCCCACCTTGACCCCATGTGCTACACTCTCTCTCTCTCTCTCTCTCTACACACCACACACACACACACACACACACACACACACGAATGCACATATGTGGTCACAAATGCACCACTTGCATACAGTGAGAATGTGTCCTATTTGTAATACTTTTAGGAAAGACTCTACAATACCGTAAGTCCTATCAGAATTGAATATCCTACACTTAGAGCAGGAAGGTATGTAATTACCTGCTGTGATTATGATGTAGTTCTTTTGTGTTTTTCCCTTGTCCTTAACTCAGGAAATAGAACTGGGAGAAGTTTGTGTTTACCCAGCAGAGAAATATATAAATTAATTGAATGGGTAAGTAAGTAATAATATATCTAAAAACCAAATGAAGAAAATCCTGTTATGAAAACCATTCACAATAGCCAATACCATCTGGTAGGGAATGTTTGATGACATTTTAGGGGCTGAATGACTACTTTTATAGTTCTGGAACATTACCACTGTCGATTATTGGTTGTTCACTAAAGCACTTGAGCAAAGCTTTATTTTAATGGGGGGAAGCCAATGTCTGGCTATGGATCTCTGGAGGGTCTCCGGACTTTCCTTGCCTATCAAACTTGGAATTCATGGAATGTGTTTAGCCAGTGGTGTCCAAAGGGAAGGAGATATTAAACTTAAAATTGGGGAAGCAAGCATGCATGGGTTATCAAGGCATTCCAACCCTCTACACTCTAGCTCAGACTACCAGGCTTAGCCCCAATACCAGCGTGAACCTCCACTGCTGCCATGTGGTGACTTCCTGGACCTAATGCATTTCACACTTTTGCTATTCTTCATGCCCTTTCTCCTTTTTAAAACTTGCCTAAATTTTACCTTCCAAAACCCATCTGAACCTCCACCTCCTCTATTATACTTTATCTCACAATGTGGCTCTCTGGAATAATTTCATTCTCTGAAAACCCATTTTTATTATTATGCATTTAAGACTTAGTCTATGCTATGTTATTCATCATTTACCTGTACCATCACCCAGCTGCACTATAAAGCTAGATATTTTTTACAGAGGTCCTATGAGAATCAAATAAGATGATATATATTTTAAAGCACCTTGCAAAAATAGTATAAATTAAAAATATACCCTGTTATACTTTTTTCCTGATATTTTCAGAATTTTTCATAAAAGCTATATAACACTGTTTAAAAGGTAGGAAGTCAGATCACTTTACAATCATGTTGAGATTGAACAGATTAAGATAATTACAAAATGCAAATTACACTTTCATATTTGCTCAGGTAACTCCCTCATTAACATGACCCTTACCTCTGATTGCACACTTAATAGAATTTAGAAGACTAGATGTTTTCTCTTTGTATATTACATTTGATGACCTGTTCTCTCACTGGAAGGCATGGGAGAGACACTCTTAGAAATATACATAAATATAAATTAAAATTTAACAACTCTAGAGGGTGGACAACATCAACATCCTGTTTTTATAGATGACACAGTGAAGGTTTAGTGCTGTGAATGAAAAAGAATATACTAAGTCCCTGTGCCCAAGAACAAAGTTGGCATTGACTCATGGAAACACATAACTTTAATAATTTATGATGAGTGCAATAATAAATGTATGCAAGACAGACAAGTTGTTCTCATCAACAGATAGATGTTTTATAGTTTGACTTGTTTTACTTAAAATGTGGAGAATACCCTTAAAATACAGACACACAAATTCAAGTTCATTCAAGTCAGCACAGACATTTATTTTGTGTGCTAAATGTTTTGTTAGGAAGACTGTATATGAATTTGAGCACTGTTTTTGCCTCAAAGCAAAAATTCAGCCAGGGACAGGCAGAAGGCAGGAAAGGGTCAGATAAACAGACAAATGAGAATATAATGATGTAAGTGCTATGATAGAAGAAAGAACCAAGTTCCAGAGAAGATATTTGAACTAGATCTTGAAGAATTAATAAACCCTTGACAGGCAAAAGTGGACCCTGGGGCAGAAGGAGGTGAAAAGTGGTGGGGGCCTAGGGTTTTCAAAGAACAGTGGAACATACAAGGGACATGCTGGCTGCAAAAAAGGAAGTGTGTTCAGGGTAAGGGAGAATTTTAGTGTGGCCAGAGTGTAAAGTACACAGGCAAGGGTGCAAAAGATGAAAGGAAGGATTGGACTGGGTCCAGATAATGAATGGTTTTATAGGCTCAGCTCAGATCTGTAGACATAGTTACAAAGACAATGAAGTAGCAACAAACTCTAGAACCAAAAATAGTAATGGCTTTTTTCTAATTAGGTTTTGAGGAATGTGCATTACAAGGGGAAAAAGGTGTCCTCTGGTAAAATGTTTGGGAGAAGCCAAATACTATTATTACAGGAGTCTTACAATTTACATTAATATAAAAATATTAAACACTTTGACCAGTCAGACAGTAAGGAAGCCTATTTAACTTTGTATAACCCTAGCTTTGTTAAACTTAATCTTGATTTTTAAAAATTTTCCCCTCACACAGAATGCATATTAAACACCTCACACACACACACACAAAAAAACAAAAACAAACAAACAAAAAAAAAACACCTCACAGTTGACTGATGTTAATATTCAAGGGTGTGACCTGGGACTATTTTATACATCATTCCTTCAGAAAAGCATTAATAAGAGAATACTCATAGAATTTTGGAAATTATAATTCCTCAATTACATGACATTAAGGATCTCTTTTACATTTCAAATATTATCTGTATTATTTTGTGGAATATAAGACATTTATTTTAAGAAATAAATGATACCATCCCATAATTTCCCACAGGTGTCCCCTTTAGGACTTATCCTTCTAGTTTCTTATAAAGAACTGACATGTTTATGGCCACAGAGGATGTGGCTCTTCCCAGCCCCAGTGCAAATACACAGGCCAGAGACCAGGCTGTATAGCAGAAATATAAATGTAATATGTCATACTTTATGGGCACTAAGTCATGTGGAATAGAATGCTCTTAGTAGAATTATCTGAACTTCTGGGTTCTCGTAGTAATTATAAGTCATTTACCCTGCATTTTAGTTTTTTATTTTTTCTGAACAAATTATGTTTCAAGTTAAATCCAGTTATGTGAATTGTGCCCATGCTCCCCGGTACCGCAGGATTTTCACAGAGCCATATCCTGACCCCTCACAAAAACCTCTCTCTCCACTCCTCTCTCCCTATAGGTAGCTCCTACTCAGGCTTAAATATCACTTCTACCACCATATCCTTACTGGGCAGGTCACAATTGTCAATTCATGGAATACCATTTATCTTTTCATACTTAGCATTGACACCAGTTCTAATTTTAAGTTAATCTATGTGGGTATTTGTTTACTGTTGATCCTTTCAGTAAACCATGAGCTCCTTGATGATTGGGGTTCTGTTTCTGTTTGGTGTTGTATTATAGCATCAAGCACATAGATGTTAAATCAACATGGATTAAAGAACACTAAAAATTCAGAATTTAAGAGAGCAAAAACAGTGAAACTCTTCATAAATTGGCCACAGCCTAGACTTCATTTATAATATTTAGGCCATTTTATATTTGAAATTATAGAAAAATGTCATTCCATTGATAACAGCTTATTGATATAATACTTTATTTTCCTAATTATAAATAAATAATAGCTATTACTAATACTTTTAGAATTGGTGAACAACTTACACTTACACTGTCTAGCTTTTAATTAGTACTCTGGGTGTAATATAATTCTTCACATTGGCATTTATACACTTCAAATAATTTTAGTCTCATGCCATCTATTCCCTATCACTTAACCACACTGCACATGATTTGTTCCTTTAATCTGCTCCATAAATCACTCTCCCCAATTCTTTTTATTATTCATGTGGATCATTCCAAACATTTTCTAATTGATCAGTCCCTTTATGACAGCAGGGCATTAAACCAAAGAGAGTGCTCTGTGTGTTTAGAACCCATGGGTCTGGACTGGGTTGGTGGGTGATGTATAGTTGAATCTTTCATGATAAAAATTTAAAAAAAAATCCAGGAAATCAAACTACATTTAAATTCCTTCACAAGACACTTAATATTTCTCCCACATTTTCCTTTAGTTGTTCCACAGTAATGCCACAAGAGTAGCAAATGTTTCCTTTGACATTGAGCTCCAGTGGCATACTATTACTGGGAGAGGAATCTGGCAATGGCCAGTGGAAATGGCACATGGTTAGTGTTTCCTTTGTAAAACAAAACTGCAGTCTCTTTCTAATCAACCCCTGACCCACTCACCTGGTATCTTTATCTTTAGTGAGTTTTGTTTTTTTTTTTCCTACGAGTCCTTCCAATGGAAGGGCGGCGGGGGAAGGGGGGTACTAGTTCAACAGCTATATGTATACAGCAGGCAACATATTCAAGGGTGCACATTTAGATGGTTAATTTAACCTGATGGACCAAGACAAAACAGAGGCTGGAATTCAAACTTTTACTGTGGTTTTATTTAATGTGTAATCCACAAGATGAATATATCCTAATTTGAATTGTGGAATAAGAACTCAAAATACAAAGTATTGAACCTGTCTAGATAGTCAACCACAAGACAGTTTAGCCCTGGGAGAGCAACCTGACTGGCTAGCCCAACTCCAAAGCAAGAATGATGAAAGCCTTAAGTACAGTGTTCTACATGATTCAGTCCAATCACAGATGAAAGGAAGAGTGCAGTTACCTTCACATATAAATACATTGAATCTGAAAACCAGTGATTACAACTAGATGGTCCCTCCTCCAGCTTCAGTCTTTGCTGTTTACCACTTAGTGATGATTGAAAGGATATACTTCTCTTAAGTTTTCTAAACCAATGGTAAAAGCATTGTAGTATTGTCAGCCAAGCCATGAATCAGAGAGGTAGACTGTTAAATCAAATTCACATAAAATCACTCGACCTATTAAATAGTGAACAATCAATATTTTAATGCTTCTTAAATATGTTGAGTCCATTGGTCCAAGAAACAAGTGCTTTTGAATCAAATAATTTAATATTAATAAGCTTCAAAGAACTTTAAAATCCTACCACTAAGTAGCACAAGAGTAAATAAATCTATAGATACAATGGTACAAAAGTGATTTAGTACAAAAATATCCTAATTTGAATTGTGGGATAAGAACTCAAAATACAAAGTATTGAACCTGTCTAGATAATCAACCACACTGTTATCTACAGAAATGTGGTCCTCAAATTATTTAATCCTTTTGTTCTCTGTGGCAACCATATCCTGCTTTCTTCTTAATCCTTACTGCAGCTACCTCTACCCTCAAAGAGTCTGCTGTACCAAAGAAAGGGAAGGGAAATTAGTTAAATGTGTCCATGGCTCCATGGCAAGACTAAAAAGACCACAGATGGTGAACTGTAGCAGGGGGCAGGTGTAATCAAAATGACAGCAGAGAAAAATTTCTCTCTCTCTCTCTCTCTCTCTCTCTCTCTCTCTCTCTCTATATATATATATATATATATACACACACACACACACACACACACACACACACACACACACACACACACATAGTGGCCTGGTGCACAGATTTGTGCACATTGAAAGGAAATTGGGAGCCTGTGCCTGCATGCCTGGGGAGTTTCCATGTCCCCATGGGCCGCCGGGAAGTTGTTTCTGTCCTCCCCGCAGCTTCCTGGAATGATATTTCCAAGTGTCCTTTCTATGGCCAGGGTCGCGCCTGCCAGCTGGGAGGTCCCCAATGGACACCTTGTGCCATGCTGGATGCTTTCCACTGCTTGGAGCTGGATAAGAAATGCTCCGAGGTGAATAATACAAAGTTGGGGATCTTGGGGGGGGGGGGGGGCGAGGGTGCTCTGTTGCCCACGCCCCCACACTTCAGATCCATTTCTCTTTGATTTTTACCCTGATTGTCAGTCACCGCTTGTGGCCACTGTTATATTGCTGCCTTCCTCTGTAGTTCCAGGGCAATCAGTAAGGGATGAGACTTGATCTTGATGCCTGAGGCAGAGTTCCAGGAGCCTGGCTGTGATATCAGGCTCATCCTGGTTACTCCAGGTGTCCATGCTTCAACCATTCTCCAGAGATTGTAACTGCAGGCTTATGGGGTATGAGGGATGTAGCAGTGCGCTAAGCAGCAGGCGGCTGGGGAGGAGTCTGAACCAGGGCTGGGCGCCACATCGCTCCCACTCACCCCTGCCCTGCCGCAGCAGCTCCATAGCACTGCTGCAGAGGCAGGAGAGGCCTAGCTTCTGGCTGAGCGGTGCTCCCACTGTGGGAGTGCACTGACCACCAGGCGGCAGCTCCTGCATTGAGCATCTGCCCCCCTGTGGTCAGTGTGTGCCATAGCGACTGGTTGACTGGTCGTTCCCGTAGTTCTGGATGTTTGGTTGTAACAGTTGCTTAGGCTTTTATATATAGACTAGGAGCCCAGTGCATGAATTCGTGTGCTTTGAAAGGAACTGTGGGCCACGAGGCTGTGGTGGGCATGGGCTGGTCTCAGCCCATCCTCCACGCCCCCGCCAGGCCCCTCCCACCGCCAACCCTGGTCCCCTGTCTGCTGGCAGCCCGACACCTGCTGCCGCTGCTCCCACACACTAACAGCATGGAGCAATTGGGGCCAGTGCTAGCAGAGGATGCGAGCGGGGCCAGCACCGTTAACAGGTGTGAGCGGCGGCTGCCGCCCCAATTGCCTCTCAGAAGCAGAGGGAGGTGGAGAAGCCCTCAGGAGTGATCGGGGCCAGCAGCCACTGCTCACACCTGCTGATGGTGCCAAGTGATCAAGCAGGTGCCAGTGGGGCCGGCACTGGCCGCAAGTGTGAGCACCAGGTGGGACTGCGGCACATGGGAGCAAAGAATTTTTGGTAACCACCAGAGGCTCACCCTGATGACAGCAACTGGCGCCCCACCTTAGTCTGGTGCCCCTGATCATCTGCTCCACCATGCCACTGCAGTCGACGCCTGCCATGTTCTGTGCATGCCCCCTGGTGGTCAGCACACGTCATAGCAACCGGTTGTTCGGTTGTTCTGCCGTTTGGTCTATTTGCATATTAGCCTTTTATTATATAGGATTCCTCTTTGCAAATCATATCTGGTTTGACAATAGTTCCAATTTCTTTGGGGCCCAAGTACCTAATATGCCTGGAAATCCTGGAGTTTTACTTTGGAAAAAAGGAATATGAAAAGGAGAAAAAGAATACAAGTCTTGGATACAGTAGCAAATTGGGAAAGTTTTGGAGAAGACAAAAAAAGGCAAAGTCCTTATCTGGTATAGTTGCCCTGAGCTGTGAGGTCAAGAGTGAAATTGTGCAGAAAATTAGGAGCAGAAACCAAAGGAAATGACAACTGTGAGAAAAAAGAATTCATCTGCAATGGTCAAAAATGGTGACTAGAATTTGACCTGGTGAAAAACAGAGATAAGGATGAACTAGAATGGAGCATTGGAGATAGTTATAAAAGCCTAATTTATGGTAAATGTGTTTTGAGTGAAATTGAGTAAGAACTCTGAATTTGCAATTATTTCCTGGCTTGTATTTCTTCACTTACTAATAAATTCATTATGTATTCAAGTATTATATCTATATCAGCTTAATTCAACTGTGTGCAAGCAGAAAACAGCTTCCCTTTCTTTTTTAACACTTGGCCTTCAAGCCCTCTCTGCCAACCATTTCTTCCTTATTCTTTGGATGAAATCTGAAATGCTATGATTCTTCAGATCACACAGTTGATTGAAAGTAATCTATCCACCTTTGGTCATAAGAATAATTTCATTTTAGTAATTGAAATATCCAGTCCACTATAATTATGAAAAGCTTTAAATTTTATCCATGATAAAGGCTTTTCTGTTTTCCACTCTTGCTCTTCAGCCTTCCATTCACCCTCCGAATCCAGCTCTCATTAGGTCGTCCTGGTTTTCTTAGGGGTGGCCCTAGGTAGGGAAGCGGCCTGAGGTCAGGAAAGAAAAGGTCTTACTTGCAGAGCTAGCTGGTCAGCTAAGATCCATTTTGGTGCCCTATGGAAGTGGAGGATTCTTCTCCCATGAGGTTAAATTGCTGGATTCCTTTTCAGTCCTGGGCATCTATTGCAATCACTTGTCCTACAGGCAGTTCTCATGGTGGCTTCCTGTGTAAGACCCAAGACAAGTGACCTGTGTCCACTCCCATCAGTGGGAAAGAAGTTCCCTCCACATCTCCCTCTTTTTGTGCCACCATTGTGGCAGGGAGTTGAGGGCACAGCCTTTTGCCTTTTGTTTCCACAGAAAGATTACGCCAATTGTGCCCTCAAAAGTCAAGAGAATATAGGTCAACTTCTCTAGTCCCTTCATGTACTGGGATCCCAAGATCCCCCTATTTGACTGAAGTGAGAGGTATACACCACATATTGACCACTCTGTCAATCACAGGGCTGCCTTCCTTACTCTTCAATTTTAACTCTTTTTAAATTTTGAAGTGGGTGATAGGCTGAGAACAGGAAGGGATTTTTCCTACCCTCTGCAAATCCTGCATAGGCCTTCTAGTATCTTGATTTGGAAATGGGGCAAGGAGTGAAGGGACTTAGCCCCTAATGTTTTGATAGTGACAGTAGAGAATCTCAACTGAAATGGTCTATTAACCATGGGGAAACATCTAGTTTTGTGATGGGCTGTGTTCCAAGTGCTAGAGATACAAAAGGAAAAGACATGGCCACTGGTCTTGAGGAGCTCACAGTGGGAGCACTGTCCTCTCCTCATACTCTGTATTCAAGTGGTCTTTGCTTCCTAAGCACATGAGTGGACCATGGGCTATCAGGCCGGGAATGGGGAAAGCATAAGTATGAGAAGTGTGAGGGATTTAGAGTTTAAATGGTGTGTTTCTGGGACTATCACACAGAGTTTCTCATTCCCGATCAAGAGATATGCCAAAATCAGGAGGGGAGCCAAGCTATAGGGTGTCAGAAGCCGGGGTCCAAGAAGCCTCAAAGGAAATCTCCCAGGCTGCAGAACAGTAGAAACTGAAAACATATATCTAGGTTGAAGTTCTAAGAACTAAGGGAAAATTGAGCAAAAATACCTTGTTTAGAGTAAATGTATAGAAATCAGGAGCAATTGGCTAAGAGGCCACTATCTGTGGCTTGTCCTAACTTGCCAACTGAAGCATAATACCAGAGTGGGTTGATAGAGCTTAGGGGCAGGTGTATCCACAAGGCTGAGTCCTGTAGGAGGAACTCTGTGTAGGTTGGGAGGAGCTCTTTAGCCCATGTGGTTAATGCATGGAGCCTGCAGAGATAGGGCATAGGCCAAGTACCCCATGGGGGACACTGCATAAGATGATGCATAGGCTCAAATCTACTGGTGAGATCCCTACTTTCCCCTGGGTTAGTTTATTTACATTCTGCCCTATCTTCTGAGCTCAGATAAGTCACACTTTTCTAGAATATCATTGCGATATTTCCTCTAAACTCTTTTAGAAGTTTGGAAATTAGTAACTGCCCTGCATTGCCAATTCACCTCTATAGACACACCCTGTCCTTTGGCTTGCTGAAGCATAAGGGCATAAATAATTTACTTGGTTGTCTGCCCTGCAGCATGGCAGCTGTGCCAATGTTATTCATGCCAGCAGGCTGAGCTTTACCACAGCCTGAGATCAATCCTCAGATCAATAGCCTTATGGAAGAGATCTAGCACTGGGTCAGTCTTGCTGCTGGTGGCTTTGGTGTCCCAATTTCCAGTACCTTGCTGACATCACATTTTTGCCTCATACATCAGTCTTTCAGAGGAGAGAGATTCTACTAAGATGATATGTGCTATAAAAGGTACATATAACTGGTATATACATAAAAATATCCCCATTAGTGAAAAGGGGTCCTTTACCCCTCCCTTGAGAGGGCTATAATAAAATAAATTATGATTGGGGTAAGGCTGAGGAACTTTCTGGTGAAGGAGGCAGGAAGGTGAGCTGAGCCAGGGCAGGCATGAATTGCTTTTCTCCATCACCAACCCTCTTTAGCTCTTTATTTTCTTGTTGTACTTTAATAAAATGGGTTTGCAAATATTTTGTCCATTGTAAAACAGAGAACAATAAAAACAAACACTCCATTTACCTTAGAAATTAATCATTCTCTGACATTTAAATCATATGTTCATTTTTAATTACAAATAAAAATAAAATTTTAAATTGAATTTATATTTCATTGTCTAATAATCATGTCAACTGAAATTAAAATCAATTTCATATATTAATTTCATTTTACTTATCTTCATCTATATTGTTCAAGTGTAAAATAACCTGGCATTAATGCTTAGGAAGCAAGAATGTCCTTTAACTTGGATTTCAATAGCTTCACAAGTCTGGAGATAATTCAAAAGAATTTTTAAAGTTACATTATTAAAGATCTGACATATTATCTTGTCTTATTTAAAAAGATCAGTTGAAGAAAAAGAAATAAAAGTGATTTAACTTTCTTTGTACAATGATAAAATAAAGGTAAGGAGGTCACTTTTAGCAGCAGTTAGTTTATCCATGAATGGAGCCTATGAAGTCTTGAATAGAAGGAAAGATATTGGGGGATGAAAAAGAAAAACACACAGAAAAAAAAAACAGTAAAAAGAATACCTTAAGTGCTTACTTTATGAAAATATTTTATAAACTCTTATTAACAAAAGAAAAAGACAAAATAAAAAGAAGATACAATCCCCACACTTGATAATTTTATAAAAGCTAGACGAATTGCTGAGCTTAAATTTATTTCCAAAATCAAAGGGCATCCCAGCATTTCCACTAGAAGGACTTCCAAGGATTAGTTACTATAGAATTCTAAATGCCTCACTGAAAAGCTGTGTCTCTTGTCTACCTCGAGATAAGTGTACATAGAGTATTTTCAAGTGTGGTTTCATAGACTAGTCTCTACTTCTATATCCCTATTCCAGGTCACATTGATTTTGTCAATCAGCACTTGAATTCTCTTAATCACCAGCAGGTCTCTCTCTTTTTTCAAAATTTAATTTATTTTTGCAGTTTCTCCCTTTTATTGAACTTATTGAGGTGACACTGATGGACACAGACAACAATGTGGTGATTGCTGGGGGGAGAGAGGGGAAGAGGTAGAAGAGGATATGGGGGTTTAAATGGTGTGGAGGTAGATGTGACTTGGGGTGGTGAACACTATAATACAGTGTACAGATAATTTGTTGTGGAATTGTGCACCTGAAACCTGTATAATTTTGTTAAGCAGGTCTCTTTTATTTAAATACTAGAGGCCTGGTGCATGAAATGTGTGCACTCGGGGGGGGGGGGGCGTTCCCCTCAGCCCGGTCTGCTCCCTCTTGCAGTCTGGGAGCCCCGCGATCAATCACCCCAAAGAGGTAGGCCCCACCCACCTGGCCAGGGTTCCGAGATGGATCGCCCCTATAGAGGGATGCCCAGGCTACCCGCCGCGCCGCCACCGTCTGGGTACCCTGGGCCTCCCTCTTTGGGGTAATTGATCTCGGGGCTCTGTGATTGATTGCCCCAAAGAGGTAGGCCCTGCCCACCCAGCTGGGGCTCCACGATGGATACCCTGCAGAGGGAGGCCCAGCCCATCCGCTGTAGCCCACCGGTTGGTGGCCTAGGCCTCCCTCTGCAGAGCGATAATGGGGCAATGGCAGGGCCCCCGACCAATTGCATCGCACCTGCCTTGGCTGGCCTGGCACTAGTGGGTGTCATAGTGTGGTCGTCCAGACAGTCATTCCACTATTCGGCCATTTGGTCAATTTGCATATTACGGTTTTATTATTATAGATTTATTTATTTATGTATTGATTAGAGAGAAGAAGGAAGATCAATTTGTTGTTCCACTCATTTATGCATTCATTCATTGAATCTTGTATGTGCCCTGACTGGGGACTAAACCCACAACCTTGGCATATCAGGATGATGTTCTAACCAACTGCCCTACCCCACAAGAGCAAAGCAGGTTTTCTTAACCAGGTCCCTTTTTAGCTGTGTGTACAGCTCTTGTCAGGTAGCTTTGAAGGTTGGAGCGTCTCCCCCCATATGCCAAGTTTGCAGGTTTGGTCAGGGCACATATAAGAATCAACCAATGAATGTATAAATACGTGGAACAACAAAGTTACATTTCTCTCTCTCTCTCTCTCTCTCTCTCTCTCTCTCTCTCTCTTTCTTCCTCCCCCCTCCTTCCTTCCCTTCATCTCTTAAAAAAAAAGTTTGTGTGTATTTGTGTTTATGTGTCACAGAAAAATAGAAATTTCCCCCTGTCAGAGAGAGAACCAAGATGACAGTGTAGGTAAAGGCTTGAACTCACTGCCTCCCTCAACAACATCAAAATTTCAACTAAAATACAGAAAAACCATCATCCAGAACCACTGGAAAGCTGGCTGAATGGAAGTCCTACAACTAGAGAAGTAAAGAAGAAAGCACACTGAGACTGGTAGGAGGGAGGGAGGTATGAAGGGGCTGGTCCGACACTCAAATGTATTGCTTTTTTAATCAAGAGGAAGAACATCTATGTGGAGGCTGCCCATGAGGAGCAATGGGTCCCAGCCCCATACCAGACCCCAGCCCAAGCTCCCAGAGCTGGGAAGAGAAGTCCCCATAATTATGGGCTGTAAAAACCAACGGGGACTGTGGTTGAGTGATAAGAGTCTGCTGGAAATCCAGCTGTCTCTCTTAAAGGGCTGGCATATGAACTGAATTTACAAGGTCTTGCTTTCTCTGAGCTCTAGCAACAGGGTGAGGCTCTGGGGGACATGGACACACATGAGGAGGAACTGGATTTTCTGGCATTGGGGCAGGAACTGGGGGGCAGCTTTCTCCCAGATGGAGGTGCTGGCAGGGGTCATTGTTCCTGTGCTGGGACCTCCTGGTAACAGGGATGACTGGCAGCCATTTCTGTTTGCTCCACCCTGGTGATTCCCTGAAACCCCACCCCATCCAATTTGCAGCCCCACCCAAGCTGTTTATAGCAGCTTTTGCATATGAATGGACTGTCCTGGCTCAGGCTTCAGACTTCACTAAAATCTCTCAAATAAGCTGTAGCTGGGTCAGGGAACCCCAAACCTACCAATAAAAGGCCCAAGACCCACACCAGCACCAGCCAGCCTTGCTTCACAGCTGGGCCTTGCCTGGGAACTTCCAAACCCAATAGAAATAGGAGGAATATGCATATCTCTCTGTAGCTCCTACTGGGTGGCCCCAGGCAATGGCTGACTTTGAACCTCCCTGAGGACCCAAGAGCTAGTGCACCTAATGATTAGTATCAGATCATACCAGATTACAACTCTATACATCCCTAATTGACACACTCAAGGGGCAGACTTAGTGAGCACCAAAGCCCCATTGAAGCAAGTCCCGCTCCATAGGGGTGTCTCCTGCACAGGAGCTCTCTCATTGTAGTTGCAGCTAATTGGCCTGGAGGTCAATTACTCCCAGTGACACCAACAGCAATCAAGTCTCAATTACAACAAGACTGTGCACACAACCCACAAAGGGGCACACCTAAAGTGCCCAGCTCAAGTGACTGGGGAGGCCAAGCCACTGGGCCATATAAGATACCTACTACACAAGGCCATTCTACCAACTCAAGGAGATGTAGCAGCTCTACCCAATACATAGAAACAAACAGAGGAAAACAGCCAAAATGTAGATACAAAGAAACATGTCACAAATGAAGGAAATGGAAGAAAGCAAACTACTGGATATAGAGTTCAAAACCATAATTAGAAGGTTACTCAAGGGTATTCTAGAAACCTCCAAGGAACTGAATGAGACTCTCAAGGATCTTAGTGAGAATGCCAAACAAGTGCAAACAGACCAGTCAGAAATTAAGCATACACTGACTGAAATAAAGAATAATATAGAGGAATTCAACAAAGAGTAGAGGATTCCAAGAATCCAATCAATGATTTGAAATATGAGGAAGCAAAACACACCCAATCTATATATATAAAAGCCAAGTGACCAGCAGAACAACCAGAATGACCAGAATGACTGGTGGCTATGATGTACACTGAGGCGGCCAACCAGCCCAATTGGGGACAAGGATGGCTAGCCAAACACTGTGGCCCCTCCCCCCTGCCAGCCCCTCACCCCAATCACTGAAGTGTGACCTTCAGTGATTCTAAGTAAGTAAACACTCTTCAGCCTTCATAGACCAGGAACCTGAATGACAAGTGATCAGGAGGAAAACTGCTCAGGAGAGGTGCCCAGCACAACTACCATCTTCCTTCATTCTCTCTCCACTGCATACTACCAAAGAGGATAGTCACATCACACCATGGCCTCTCTTAGAGGGTTTGTCAGCAGGGAACTAAACCATATTATCTGTCTAGAGAGAGGCTTAGAAACAGAAGCTGTAAGTGTCCCTGACACTAAAGCACCTTTGAAGCTTCAACTCATCCAAAAAACAACAGCAAATGTGTATACACCCTGCAAAGATCTTTGACACTAATAACTCCCCCCAGCTCTGCCCCTGATTGCCCCATCCCCCCACTTGGGGGTGGGTGGCCGAACCCCACCCATGCACAAATTCGTGCACTGGGCCTCTAGTCATAAAAAAGAAAAAAGAATCCAAAAATATGAAGAGAGTTTAAGGAGCCTCTGGGACAATTTCAAGTGTACCAACATCCAAATTATGGGGATACCAGAAGGAGAAGAGAGAAAGTAAGATATTGAAAACCTATTTGAAGAAATAATGACAGAAATTTTCCCCTATCTGGTGAAAGAAATAGACTTACCAGTCGAGGAAGGAAGTGCAGAGGGTTCCAAACAAGAAGAACCCAAAGAGGACCATACCAAGACACATCATAATTAAAATGCCAAAGGCTAACAAAAAAGAGAGAATCTTAAAAGCAGCAAGAGAAAAGCAGTTAGTTAACTACAAAGGAGCACCCATATGACTGTCAGCTAATTTCTCAACAGAAACTATACAGGGCAGAAGGGAGTAGCAAGAAATATTCAAAGTGATGAATAGCAAGGATCTACAACCAAGATTACTCTACCCGGGAAAGCTATCAGTTAGAATTTAAGGTCACAACCAAACCAGTATTATATGAAATGTTGAAGGGTATTCTTTAAGGAGAGGAAGAAGAAGAAAAAGATAAAAAATATGAACAACAAAATGGCAACAAATACATATCTATCAACAATTGAATCTAAAAATTAAAATAAACAAATAAGAAAACTAATAAACAGAATAAGCTGTAGAATAAAATAGAACCAGAGGCATGGAAATGGAACAGACTGAAGATTCTCAGAGGAAAGGGGGGTGGGGGGATGGAAGAGATTAAACAAAGATCTTATATGCATACTAGAAGCCTGGTACACGAATCCGTGCACAGATGGGTTCTGGCTGGCTCGCCCCAATCAGGGCTGAACAGGCCGGACGGGCTAGGGGAGGGGCCGTGGGCAGTTGGTGGGTTGGCCCTGGCCCTGATCAGGGTGTGGGAGGCTGATCGGGGGCGGGGCCAGCTGGGGGCAGGGCTGCAGGTGGTTGGCCAGCTGTCCCAGCCCTCAATTGGAGTGGGGGGCCATTTGGGGGAGGGGTAGGCCAGGGGGTAGGGTTGTGGCTGGCCCCACCACCTGGTTGAACTCACGGTTGAACTCCCAGTCCAACTCCTGGTCGAGGGGACATTTGCATATTAGCCTTTTATTATATACGATATGCCTTATCTACAGACACAGACAATAGGGTGGTGAAGGTCTGGGGCAGGGTAGGAACCAAGTGGAGGGGGCAATGGGGAGAGAAAAAGGGACATCTGTAATACTCTCAACAATAAAGATTTTTTAAAAATCAACATTATAAAAGGCCAGGGTCTGTAACGTCCAAAATGACTGAATGGACGACCAAACACCAGGAAGTGCATGGAGCACCTCTAGGTCCCTTCCCCCCTCCCCCTACCCCAGGAACCCATGGATGGCCAACAGGGAACCAAGGGGAGCCAGGCTGGGTGGCAGCGGAGCGGGACTGGGGACTGGTGAGTAGGCACAAGGCAGACCTCCTGGTCCCTCCCCTAAGCCAGCAGACTCCAATCAATCCTCAGTTTCTGCTGAAAGGAATGTGGCACCTCCACTGCGCAGCCTCCCGGGACACAGACTCACCGCTGTGAGAGGCTCTGGAGTGGAGACTTCAACAAGGACTTCAGTGCCTGCAGCGACCCTCAGCCTTCCCTGCTGGGAGGTGGAAGGAGAGTATCAGCTTTAAAGCACAAACACCCTCCTCAGGAAAGACCGCCACCTCCCTACTCCACAGCTGCTTCCATGTCTGCAAGAAACTGCACATGCTCCTCCCTGCGGGATGGGCCGGGCCAGAGCCTGAGTTGAGCGGTTCTGTGATGGGGGAGGGGCCAATCCAAGCAGCTGGGCCAGTGCAGGGATGGAGGGAGGGAGGGTGGGTCAGGAGCAAGGGGGCAGCCCTGGTTCCCTGCACCTCCTCCCACAGGCATAGACCTTCCAGGTGTTATGAAAAAAAGAATTGTTTTTTTCTAACTCTGTCCGGGTAAAGGAAACAAGTGTCTATTGACTTCTGATCTTACTCTCCGAGCCACCAGTTAATCCCTCTGGATGCATCATATCCAACCTCCAAAGGATCCGAGGGGCAGGTTCAATCTTCATTCCATAGGTGAGGAAACTGACCAATAAACACATGTGTCTCATGCCTCAGTGTCAACTCCCACAGAAGTCTCCAGTTAATAACTCAGATTGTATATCTAAGGGTATATTTTCTTCTGTTTTCATATTTAATTCAACCCCAGGAATCAAATCCTATATAATGAAAGGCTAATATGCTAATTGTCCCCTCAATTGGGAGTTTGACCAGGGGACAGGGCCAGTTGGCCAACTGCCCATGGCCCCTCCCCCTGGCCAATCAGCCCCAATTGGGGCAGGCCAGCTGGACCCCACCTGTGCATGAGTTTGTGCACCGGGCCTCTAATAATACAATAAAAAATAAAATGAGTACAAACTGCAGAGCTCAGTTATCCTGAGATGAAAGAAAGGAAAGAGAAACGTGAAAGGTTTCCCAGCTCAGTCACAGAGACTTCTCATAGCCACATACTAAGGACACAACATTAACTTAGGGGTGGAAAGGACACAAAAGGAATAGAAGATGGAGCCATTTCCATTCAGATTTAAACCAAGTTAACGAGGCAGAAGAAACACTGGATGCCATGGAAGAATAAGATGAAATGGTCCAGTAGGGAGTGTCACAGACCTTACAAGGACAGCACCTGGGGCCCTGGACATGACGGGAGGAGAGAGGTGGCTGGGTAAGAGGAAGTGCATGGAAAGGTCTGGGAGTAGGAACAAGAGGGTGATATGTGGAAGGTGGGCCCCACCGGGTGATGACAGGGGGCAAGCCTGCCAGAGGTGGCCAAGTGCCCTCACCTCTGCTGAGGGGTATATGCATCTGTCCTGGGAGCTGTGGCTGATGGAGAGGGAGGCTATGGCTCTATGTGGATGAATTGCCAAGGAGAGATTCTCTGCAGCCACAGTCTGGGTGTTCTCAATACGGCGGGAGCACAGGATCACATACACAACGTAACGAAAGAAAAAGCATCCTATTCCCAACTTATTCACAGACTTCTGTTTCTGGTATCTATATTCCCAATGTGTCCACAAGTACATTTGGGAAAAGCAAAAAAGATTTGTATGTGATATGACTGCATCTTTAGAAAACCCAAGTGATCACAAGCAGAGCACTTTTAACATCTAATAAGCCCAATACACTGATGAACAAAAATAGACCCAGAGACACAGACGCATGAACAGACTGTGGAACCTCAGAGGGAAAGCAGGGAGGGTGGGTGGGTGGGAAAAGATCAATCAATGGCCTTATGTGCATATATGCATCACCCCTGGACACAGACAATGGGTGGTGAGGGCCTGGGGGGGCGGGTAGTAGGCTGGAAAAGGTTAATGGGGGAAAAGGGGACCTATGTAAACCATTCAACAGTAAAACCTTAATAAAAATAGTAAAAAATAAAAGAAAATAAAGAAGTAAAAGAAAAGAAAAGAAAAGAAAAGAAAAGAAAAGAAAAGAAAAGAAAAGAAAAGAAAAGAAAAGAAAAGCCAAGAATAACTGCCCTGGCTGGGTGGCTCTGTTGGTTGGAGCTTCATCCTGTGCATTGAAAGGTTGTGGGTTTGAACCCAGTTTGGGGTGTGTGTGGGAGGCCACTGAGCAAGTGGTGCCTGGAGGAGGGAGGCTCCTCAGACCTGAACACAGTCCAGGCCTCAACCATGATACAAGGCTCATCCTCTGCTGAGTGAGATCGGACCTCCCAGCTTCCTGTCGAGTCCCTGGTCTCTGAGTCATAGGGCCACTTCCCCATGTTCCCCAGAATGCACTGCTCAGTAACCATCTATACTAGTAAAAGGGTAATATGCTATCTGGACCAGGCATCCCTCCAGACAAAGCCACGGTGGTGGGGGCTGAGGCAGAGGCAGTTAGGGGCAACCACGCCAGCAGGGGAGGTCAGTTAGGGGCGATCAGGCAAGCAGGGGAGCAGCTAGGGGCATCAGGCAGGCAGGCAGAGTGGTTAGGAGTGATCAGGCAGGCAGGCAGGTGAGCAGTTAGGAGCCAGCAGTCCTGGGTTGCGAGATGGATGTCCGACTGTCGGTTTAGGCCCAATCCCTGTAAACTGGCAGTAGGACATCCTTCAAGGGGTCCCAGATTGGAGAAGGTGCAGGCCGGGCTGAGGGACACTGCACCCCCCCTCCACTGTGCATGAATTTTGTGCACTGGGCCACTAGTGAAAAATAAAAGTCATCAGAAAAACAAAAACAAAGTGTTGCTGGTAAATCCAGCAAAGCTGATAAAAACAAAAAAGAAAGAAAAAAAAAAGAAATTTTACACCTCTCAAAAACTAGATAACATCAGAATCTGGGTTATGGTAAAAATCAATCAAGAAAACTTCATCAATTATTGTTAAAAAATGTCATGAAGAATGCAGTACTTTTTATTTTAAAACAAATAACTATATTTTAAGAAATGGAAAACAATTTAGATACATTTTAACATTGCTATTGCTTGCTCTAGGTAAGGAAAATCATAGCAAACAACATTCACAATTGGCAAAACAAAACCACAACTAAAACTTCTTCAAAATAAGCAGGTCAGGTGTCACTAGTTTTGTCTTTCAACATTCACTGCACTTACCAAAATCTTGGCTGATTGAAATGTGTGCAATTTATTATTGAATCTGATTCAAGGTTTAGTTTTGTTTTGCAAGCTGGACCATAATTGTAAATCAATATTGCAAAAGCAGTGCCACTTTAGTAAGATAAGTGTGCAGAGTGCACACAGGATTGATATACATGTCAAACATACTCTACATTACTTTAACACAAAATTTGGAACTATTTCTTAAAAATATTACTATATTTAAGAAGCTTATTATGGATGTGACAGAATCAGTAACAAATGACTCTTAGATGGACTTCACAAATGTTGGAGCAGGGAGTGTTTTGAGAAAGATGCGCAGGATAGCTCAGAAAATCAGTAAGGAGCAGAGATTATATGTTGTCAATTTGGGATCAGTATTTACTCATCACATCATCACCAACATCTTTATTCTGAATGGGGCTGTAAATTGTAGATACCCCTCAATGGGACTGCCAGCAGCCTTTCAAAGCACCATCTACCCACAATATGGGCAGGACCTCTTGGCAGAATACTAAACAATAATATTCAATACTCATGATATTCTGGAAAGAACCCAGCCAACTGTACAATGACTATCTTCTGAAAAATCTTCATAACATCATATCCTAGAATATTATTGCTTGAGGGAGGCTTAGCAATACTATTCCACTAGTTTTCCAGGGTCGACCAGCTCTGGCATACAGTCAACAAGCACAGTATGAACTTGATACTGCTGTGGCAATTCTTTCCTCAACTTCTTTGTTTTTCAGGTGGAGAAAAAAACAGAGAAGTAGAGATGCTCAGTATTATAAAGACATCCCTATAGAGTACTAGTTACAGTCACATGTATTAATCAGAAGATTAAAATACACAGAGAGCTCCCAAGCATTCTGTGATATGTTTTGCATCTCCATCCTGTTGTTCTTTCTGCAACCCAGTTGTGTTTGGCTACGTGCATTCTTTGCTTAATGTTCATGCCCAATGACCCCATGCTAAGCAGGCTGGAAGTGTGGACAGGAAAGCATCCTATATAATAAAAGCCTAATATGCTAAGTGTCCGGTCATCTGGTTGCCCATTCAACCAATCAAAGCATAATATGCTAATGATATGCTAAGGTCACTCAACTGCTCGCTATGACATGCACTGACCACCAGGGGGCAGACGCTCCAACCAGTAGGTTAGATTGCTGCTGGGGTCCAGCAGATCAGGACTGAGTGACATGGGCCAGACACACCCTGGAGCCCTCCCGCAGTCCCTTCCTGGCTGGCCAACCTCCCATGTCCCTCCCTGGCCCCAGTCATGCACCGGTGGGGTCCCTCTGCCTAGCCTGCACCCTCTCCCAATCTGGGACCCCTCGGGGGATGTTGGAGAGCCGGTTTCGGCCTGTTCCTGCAGGCCAGGCCAAGGGACCCCACTGGTGTATGAATTTGTGCACTGGGCTTCTAGTTATATAGGGTGAAGAGACTCAGACTGCCTTTGGATATAAAGGGTGCTATGCTCATTTCGTCATATCATCACACTTGGTTTTATGTATTGGAATGAATGCAGGCATTGAGTTTTGGACTTATTTAGCCCTATTGTTGTATTCTGCCTAATTAACATGATAACACATAATCTGCACTGGTAGGAACACTTTTATGAGTATGGATTCAGAGTCTAACCCTATAAGTCTTATGTGGGTCACCTTTCAAATAACTTGCATTTAAATTTTGCTGGCATGAACAAATACAGGGTAGAGTCCTGAGCAAACAAAATGTAGAAATTGTGCTTTGTTTAATTATTTCAAAGACCTTTGTCTTTGACTTGTAAGGTACAATATGGCAAAGGCCTAAGAGAGTTTATAACTGATGTTGAGATCAGCTAGGACAAAGGCCCATTTGTTGAACTCCAGATTCAAATGTTGGCCTGGCTTTTCAGAGGTAAACCATAAGTGTTTGCTCTTGGATATGGATAAGAGGTTATAAAAAATTGATTTTCCAGTGCTTATGCAAGACACTACTGCATATTATGAAACATTTGCTTACCAAAAACATAAGAACCAAATTTAAAACACAATAGCAGCATGAGGCTGAAAAGAGAGGCAACCCTAGGGATAGGGTATTCCTGGAAAGCAGGAATGTTTGCTAAAATGCAGGCTTGATTAAGCATTTGGAGATGAATAAATAAATTAATTAACATTTCTAAAAAGGCAGTGAGTTGTCTACCAATAGCAAAGGCAGCATGGTAGAGTGGGCTGCCCATGGGCTTTGGAGTCTGAAGACAACTATGCCTTTTAATGCGTGGGTAAGTTGCTTATAGTCTCTAAACCTCAGTTTTCTTTTATAAAGTGGGACTATCTACCTGCTTTGAATATCTGCTTACCTCTTGTTTAGAAGATCAAATGACTTTATGTTCTGAAAGTGCTTTGTCAATTTTGAAGTTCTACGCAAATGAAAATACTAATAAAATAATAATATACTTACTAATTATCAGAGTAAAAATATCAACTAACATTTAATACTTCCTCTGTGCCAGCTAAGGGCCTTACATGAATTATATCGTTGGGTTGCATGCTATTGTTAACCTCATCATTTTATAGAATAGGAAACTGAAAGTATAGACAGGTTGAATAATTTGATGGTCCATTTGGCACTCACATTTGTGCTTTAACTTACACATCGAATTGCCTTTCTTATTATAACCATTGTGGGTGCTAACTGAATTTATTGAGGGATGATGTCTACATTTTCACATATTACATTAAAGTGATTTTTTTTTGTCCAGTATTTTATTGCTAGTTCAACCACTAGCTCAAAACCATTTTATACATGTTTCTACATGCATCACAGTCATAAAGGTATAAGGAAATGATTAACAAAATATAAAATTATCATTATTATTCCAGAGTGACAGAATTTATATACAGAGGGAAGCCTGTAAAACATTTTTAAAAGAAATATGAAAGGCAGTGCAAAATTATAGAGGCTGAGTTGTATATAATTGAATCTTGAAGAATGGAGAAAGAAAATAATTCTTACAATCATATTACCCTAGTAGTGCCTTAATTTTTATGACCAGTTATTCATTTTCTAAAATTCATTTCTTTCTTTTTTATTCCTCACCTGAGGATATTTTCCATAGATTTTTAGAGAGAGTGGAGGAGAGAGGGAAAAACAGAGAGAAATATTGATGTGAGAGAAACACATCAATTGGTTGCCTCCTGCATAAGCCCCGACCAGGACCCGGGCCCAGGGAGAAGCCTACAACCGAGGTACGTGCCCTTGAGCTGAGTCGAATCTGGGACCCTTTCAGTCTGCAGGCCAGCACTCTATCCACTGAGCCAGACGGATTAGGGCTACAATTCATTTCTTTTACTATGAAAAACCTAATCCCTGGAATAATAGTACTATGAGTTGGTATCCAGGCCTATGAGGATTCTAGAATTGGACTGTGTAATACAGTAGCCACTAGCTACATGTAAATATAATATTTACATTATATTTAATTTCATTTAAATACAATTTTAAAAATTCAGTTTCTCTAATACACTACCAATATGTCAGACAATTGCCATATGTGGCTAATAGTTATCACATTGGACAATGCAAGTAAGTTTCCATCATTTCATAAAGCTGTATTGGGCACCACTGCTCAAAAACATAAAATCAGTAAGTATCCTCTCTCTCTGCCTTGGTCTGGTGGGGCTTAGGAGACTTTCAAGTTATATGTGCAATCACATTAGGGGATTTTCAGGGATATTTAGAATGGAAACTCTTGAAAGGGCTAATTGTTGATTAATAGGATAGAAGATTGAGGCATCAAGGCTGTAGAGTTTTCTTAACCCAACTCTTTCATGTTCTCTGGTGGGTAAAGCACAGTGATTGGTAATGACATGTTCACTGGTGCATTTCACTTGCACAGAGGTAAGAGTAGTCAGAGCAAAGGCATAGAATCTTGAAAGGCCTTCTGACCTGGTTATGGTGTAAAGTGATTTCAGAGTGGTAAAGTCTCAAGGTGAAACAAACAGCAAGATATTGGGTTGAAGGTTAAAACTAGGATAAAATTGTAATGGGCCTTGTAGTCCCTAAAATGTTTTCATATTAGCTGGTAGGCAGTGTAGGGAGCCTTCAGAAGTCTTCAAGCTGTACAGTAATATGATTGGCATAGCTTCATTTTTCAAAAAAGTAATTATTGCAGAGGTGAGGAGGGTATATTAGGTTACAGGCTGAGAAACAACTCCTGAATTTTTCTTTGGTAGTGTTGTGCCCTAATCAATCATGATACTTCGTAGTTCAAAATGACAATGACTTTAAAGATATTTACTAATTTCTTGACATTAAACGATCATGACACTAAATGGACAACTTAGTGGTCTGTTAAATATGTACTGGTATAATGGATTATTAGCATAACCTGAAACTTTTAGTCATCTACCGAATAAGTGAAAATGATTTGGGCCCCAGATGATTTAGCTCAATGGTTAGGGTGTCGATCTGTGGACTGAAGTGCTTTATTCTTGTCAAGGGCACGTATCTCGATTGTAGGCTAAATCCTGGATGGGGCACGTGTGGGATTTCTGTAGCTTTTTGTTTGTGTAACACCATTCTCTCAGACCCTTTGTTCTGTAAATCCCAGTCATGTCAGTTTCCCTGACTGTTGTATTTTGCTGAAGTTCCTCTACCTGTATTTAAATTCAGAAAGTGCTTCCAAGCAGAAAGCTGGGTGATTGTAGGGCTCACTTTATCTATTCCCCTTCTTTCAGGAATCACAGTCCTATGCTAAAAATTTTGTCCACTTTTTAATTGTTTATAATGGTGCTAAAAATCTCATTCCAGTTACCTCAGCTTGGTAGGAGCAGATGTCCTACTTTCTGTTTATTTTTCAACAGTTTCTGAGAAGTCATTAAGAATAATCAGGTTTTAAGCTGTATATACTAGTAGATAAAACTAAAACTAATTGCATACCTAAATTGAGACAAAATAACAGAACATGCACTGAAGCATTCATATGCTTCTTTTTTTATGTGCATGTTCCTAAAGCAGAGATGCAGTCTGAGGGTGTCTTTCAAGGAAACTAACAAGATCAGGCTGTCTTCACTGAGGCCAATCAGGTGAATGCAGAGTCATGAAGGGAAGGAAGCATTAGAGGTGCCCTAGAGGCTACTCCCTCTCCTTTCTTTGAAAAGGTGAGTCATCCAAACTGTTGTGAAAAGGTCAGACTGACATCTTTGATACACTTATGTACTTCACTAGAGACCTGGCACACAAAATTTATGCACAGGTAGGTCCCTAGGCCTGACCTGCAATCAGGGCCTATCTTCCTGGCTGCTGGCAGCCAGCCCCGCCTCCTGCAGCCACCTCGGGCCGCTCTGTGTGTGGGGCCACTAGTAGTGCGATTGGGGCCCTGCTCACTTGCACCTGCCTTGGCCTGGTGCTGCCTATGTCCACTGCCACCCACCCCTGGTTCCCTGTTTCCCATTGGGCAATCGGGGCCTCTGGGCTGGTGGCACTTCCTGTATTGAGCGTCTGCCCCCTGGTGGTCGGTGCACATCATAGCAACTGGTCATTCCACTGTCGGTCAATTTGCATGTTATGCATTTATATATATAGACTAGAGGCCCAGTGCACGAAATTCGTGCACAGGGAGGGGGGTCCCTCAGCCCGGCCTGCACCCTCTCGCAATCCGAGACCCCTCGGGGGATCCTAACCACTGGCCTGCCTGCCTGATCACCCCTAACTGCTCACCTGCCTGTCTGATCGCCCCTAATCACTCACCTGCCTGCCTGATTTCCCTTAACCACTCTCCTGCCTGCCTGATAACCCCTAACCCCTCTGCC
Source organism: Eptesicus fuscus (assembly GCF_027574615.1). Classification (NCBI taxonomy): domain Eukaryota; kingdom Metazoa; phylum Chordata; class Mammalia; order Chiroptera; family Vespertilionidae; genus Eptesicus; species Eptesicus fuscus. The sequence goes on along the minus strand of NC_072480.1, from coordinate 6,507,272 downwards.
TGCCTGCCTGCCTGATCACCCCTAACCACATCTGCCTTGGCCCCTACTACTGTGGCTTTGTCCGGAAGGACGTCCAGAATGACATCCAGAAGGTCATTTGGCTGTCTGGTCTAATTAGCATATTACACTTTTATTATTATAGATAGTAAATGCTTTAGGCCTGAATATAGGTATCTCTTTCTTACTTATTAACCCAGGACCTCCAATGTGTTATTGATTATGAAAAGTGGTGGCTTACCTTTTCCAGTTATAGGACTGGAACATATCTGAGGATGGACAAGATAGTTCATCACCCATAAGGTGCAGGTTTTATTTGGGAGAAGTGTTTCCAGCACAATTACCTCAGAACTGAATTAACAGAATGGAAAAAATTGAAGGGTGAGTTTGTCATTCATTTTACCAATTTTTCCCCCCAAAATGAACCAAATGCCAACACAGTGAGTGTGTCTGGCTTATTTCTCAGCTTTTCTCATATTTCATGTTTCATACATCTTCCCATTCTATTTCTAGCCTGATAATTGTCCATTACTTCAACTCTTTTATTTCATAATTTTATAAAACCAGTTAATAGCATTATAAATATTATAATTTTATTGGCCAAGAATAAATTTAAGCTGATTTTCAAATCTTTTCATTTTTGTTATTGTTATTGTTGCTGGTTTGTTAATCCTCACCCCAGAATATTTTTTCCCATTGATTTTTAGAGAGAGTGAACAGTGAAAGGGACTCTAGAGAGAAGCATCAATGTGAGAGAGATACATCAATTAGCAAACAACCATGGAAAACAGAGCTAGTGTCTTCCTCAGGAGCAAAGGGCAGACATACTTACGTTCCCTTATAAAATACTCAGGTTCCCCAAACTCAGGCTTCTTCTCCTTTTGCACACAGTACTGCACATACAGATATTGTCCTGTGGGAACTGGGGCTCAGAAAGATAGAGCAAATACTGACAATTCTGCTCCTACTCCTGACATGAGTAATAAAGTTATTTGTTTAAACCCATCTCTTCACCCTGCCCAGTGTGACTCACTTGGTTGGGCTTTGTCCCCTGCACCCAAAGGTTGCTGGTTAAATTCCCAGTAGGGACATATTTGTTGGCTCAATCCCTGGTAGGAGGCATGCATGATGTAGCTGATCAACGTTTTGCTCTAACATCAATGTCATTTAAAAGTAAAGACTTGCCCTAGCTGGTTTTGCTCAGTGGATAGAGCATCAGCCTGTGGACTGAAGGGTCCTAGGTTTGATTCCAGTCAAGGGCACATGCCCTGGTTGCGGGCTCAATCCCCAGTAGGGGGCATGCAGGAGGCAGCCGATCAATGATTCTCATCATTGATCTCTCTCTCTCTCTCCCCTTTCCTCTCTGAAATAAATAAAAATATATTTAGAAAAAAAAGTAAACACTCTTTGTCATGCAAAAAATATTTGTGAATCATGATTCCATCATCTTTTATATATAGTATCTTTCTCACCTTCGTAATATCCAAGAAGTTGTGACTTCTTCAAGTAAATAAAAATTTTAAATTGCAATATCAAATGACAGAACTTTTTGGTCAAAATCTATAATATGTGATGGTACAAGGAAGTTCATGTTTTCATAAATTAAGTAAATATTAAAGAATTATAAGAACAGTAAATTACATATAGCTAGAAGGTATATAGTATCCTTATAATTAAATTGTAAATCTCTTCCTACAACATTTTGCATAGAAAGTTTTTATAATCACTACCACCAGGACAGCAATGACACCAGAAAAATGTAGAAATGAGTATTTGAAACAAGTTATCTTTTGTAGTTTTCTTTAGAAACAAGCTGCGTAGGTCTTCTGCTCTGATAATATTAGGGTAAAGAGCATAGCATAAAAATTTCAGCTTTTAAGAAAGTGATCACTACCAACTAAATGAAATAACTTTTAAAACCATTGTAACTGTATTCTCTTAAATAAGGACTTGGTGGTTTACTTCATTATGTAATGTAATAGTTCCAGAGGAAAGCACTTTGTTTAAATCTTTTATAATAATTTCAAATTTTGTTTGTGTTTATATTTTAAATGCTTGTGTGGGAATTATAGATTTCCAAACGAATGGTTTTAAGAATAATTTATAACAATTAAGCAAGAGAAAAGACTATTCTAAAAAATATTTTTTATCATGGATATCCATGCTCATATTAAATATTCTATTACATGTTTCTCTTCAGACCTCTTGAGTCATAAGCAAACTTTCATCTTTAATTTGTTTAATGACTAGTGCTATAAATGAGTAGTAATACACAAAAGATGCTGATAATCATTGGTTTTGCATAACTGAAATAGATAATTATGAGATATGTTTTTCATGGACATTGGAAAAGATGTCTCCATGGCTCCTGAAATACAAAGGAATGAACTATAGTACTTCAAAGAACATCTTGATAATAGCAGATTCAAGGAGGACAAAAAAGGAACTGGATAGCTGCTGATTTAAAAGACTTTAAAGGAAATAATATAGTTCTGAACTGTAATATTTCCTTTGAAGTCTTTTTTTTAAGGCAGGAGTCCCAAAAGGAAGTGTTTTTTCACAAACAAGGAAGATAAAAAATGCTCTTCTGGAGAAAGAGAGAGAGAGAGAGAGAGAGAGAGAGAGAGAGAGAGAGAGAGAGAGAAGAAGAAGAAGAAGAAGAAGAAGAAGAAGAAGAAGAAGAAGAAGAAGAAGAGGAAGAAGAAGAAGAAGAAGAAGAAGAAGAAGAAGAAGAAGAAGAAGAAGAAGAAGAAGAAGAAGAAGAAGAAGAAGAAGAAGAAGAAGAAGAAGAAATAATTAGGGCCTTAAACAGAAATGCTTTTATTCAGGAACTAGAGGACTAGAGGCCTGGTGCATGAAATTCTTTCACGGGGGAGGGGTTCTTCAGCCTGACCTGCACCCTCTCCAATCTGGGACCCCATGGGGATGTCCAACTGCTGGTTTAGGCCCAATCCCTGTGCAATCCAGGACCACTGGCTCCTAACCGCTCGCCTGCCTGCCTGCCTGATTACCCCTAACTTCACTGCCTGCCTGCCTGATCGCTCCTAACCCCTCTGCCTTCTGGTCTGATCACCCCTATCTTGCCTCCCTGCCAGCCTGATCACCCCTATCTTGCCCCCCTCCTGCTGGCCTGATCAACCCTAATTTGCTTCCCTACTAGCCTGATCACCCTAACTGCCTCTGCCTTTGCCCCCAGTCTGGCCTCCCTCTGCAGGAGGTGACCTGGCAGATCAGGGGAAGGCACCGCCCCAATTACCCCACTGCTGACCGGAGCCTCAGCCGTTTGCAGCTGCCCATGGCTGCCTGAGCCTTGGCCCTCGCAGCCGCTGCAACTTTGTCTGGAAGGACATCTGGAAGACATCCACTCTAATTAGCATATTACCCTTTTATTAGCATAGATGAGTATTTATGATGTTCATAATGCATGGGTGGTTGCATGGGTGGTGACTGGAACTAGGTTGTGATCCAGGGAGCAAATCAAAAATATGTCCCTTAAGCTACCTAAAGGCATGACTAACACCAATTCACTCTAATCAATAAAGTAAGATTTAGCCTTCTAGTCCGTTAGTTCTGTATACATAACAAACATTTGTTGAATTAATGATAAATACAAAAAGTTTAGCATAGCTCACTTCAGCTAGGTTAATAAACAATAGATGATGTCTCAAAAGAACTTTTAATTTTTATCTCACTACTAGAGGCCAGTTGCATGAATTCATGCATGGGTGGGGTCCGGCCTTCCCATCCTGATTGGGGTTGGAGGGTGATTAGGGGTGGGGCCAGCCTGGGGGAGGGGCCTCGGGTGGTTGGCTGGCCCTGCCCCCTAGTCAAACTCTCGGTCGGACTCCAGGTCAAGGGGACAATTTGCAAATTAGTCTTTTATTATATAGGATGATTGTGCTTACTCTATTACCTCAGATATCCCTATCACAAACTCTATAATGAATAGTTCAGAGACAATTTTTCTTCCAAATTTTACATTTTATTTGACTCAAAAAATAATAATAATAGCTAACATGTATTGAACACTGCTATGTTATATACAGGGATGTGTGCTTATTAATTTTTGTGCATCTTATTTAAAGCTCATAAAAGTTCTATAAAATGAATGATACTATTATTTCCATTTATACTGATGAGAAAACTGAACTTTAGGCAGGTTAAATGATTTGTCCATCTATCACTACTAAAAGGAAGAACCCAAATCCATATAATAACAAAATCCATACTCTTAACTACTACTTTATATTTATTTGTTTACCAGTACATTGATAAACAGATTTACAATATTGTTTAAAGCTAACAAAGACTTTCTGAGACTGTGATTATTTATATAATGACATTGACATTAGCCTAAAAAAATATTTTGCTTAAAAACACTATTCTTGGTGAAATTATGGTTGTTTTTATAATTAAGCAACATAAGTCTTGTTTACAAAGAGTTTTCAAAATACAGGGTAGGTCAAAAGTATGTTTACAGTTATTTGAATGAAAAATAATATAATAAATAATAATACAAGAATAGACTCTGTGTTTCATATACTCACAACTGTAAACCTACTTTTGCCCCACCCTGTAAAGTCAGTTCTCGTAACTCATGGGAGTTGTGTCCTATAAAGTTGCTGTTAACACTGAATCTGTGAATACTGCTCCATTGCTTCTAGGGTAAAGACAGGGTTAGGTTCCTGCCAGCCTCTGATCATCACAACATTTTGTCAAACAATCAGTACGTAATCTTTTTGTGGGTATTGTTCTGTTCTGTTTAAAGACACCTTATTTAATCTATATTGTTGATTCATTAACCCAAACTCATTGCCAACAGCACAATAACTCATGCCTGAATGAGCTTATCTAACTCATGCATTGTCTCCATTAGGAATATCACAGCCTTCTTGTGCTTAAGAACACTAGACAGCATTTCAATACTATGTTTGGGAGCCATTTTAAATAGCAAAGCACCAACTAAAGCACAAAACTGTGAAAATGTGGCACTAGATAAACCATGAAAAGGTCTCTTGTTAACAGTATGAGAGGTGAAAAAGGAAAGTAGAACAATACTTTATTTAACCTCATCTGGGGACACTTACCAGTGCTCTGTGCATGTCCATGAATGACCACAAATTGCTCTGAGTATTGACTTCGGGGTTACACACAAGTCATAGTGAGTAGGTGAATTAATAAATAATGAAACTGTGAATAATGAGGATCGACTGCATATATAAATCACTGGATGGAAATCACAGCACTTAGGCTCAGTGAAGGCAATATTAGATGTACTACTTTATTCTTTCGAACAGCAGCTCAGAATATGGGTTCCCACTGTAATTTTAGCCCATTTAAACCATTCTCTAACAACACACATAATGGAATAATTTCTTACTATTGGCATGTGGTCTTTGAATCTGTATATTCTACCTCAGAGAACAATGAGGTGTTCTCCATCATGCATGCCTCCTTTCAGCCCATTGATAAGACCTGTTACCATGCTCTTTTCATCTCCAGGCCATGTTCATAGTCAGTATCCCTGCCACCAATGAAAAGCCCAAAAGCTCTGTCATGCAGTCAGTGGCTAAATGTAACTCATGACAGGGAGGAAAAGGATTTCAAGCACCATGAGGACAGGACACCAACAGAAATTAAATGCATGCACAGATATGCTTTGGCTTTTTACATTTTTGCTTTTGTTTTTATTTTATCACTTCTTCCAATTGTGAGAGCATTTCTCTGAGCAATAATGGTTAGGAAAAACTTAACCATTATGTGAAAAATACCATTTAAAAGCGTTATTTCAGATGGAAATTATGCTTTTTATAGCAGCAGGTATTTTTGAAAGCACTCAGACTACACACATCCCAGTGGGTCTTTAACATCCTTATCTCTGAGCTTCAGTGAGCCTGGTTATTTTCTCCCTTCATGCTCAAGGCAGCCAGCAGCTTTTTAGGCTTGCGTCTAGAGGCTGGAACATTGTTTTAATTGCCTGGTGGCAGGTGGCAATTGTTGCAGTGCAAAGTCACTAGAGAAAATCTATTGTTAGAATATCATTAAAGGTACAAGAAAGTAAATGCCCCTTAATTTTACCCTATTCTCAGAGAATCTGCAATATTACCTTTATTTTTAATTGTGGTAAATTATATATAACATATAATGTATCCTCTTAACCATCTCTAAGTGTACAGTTCTGTACTGGTAAGTATATTCATGTTATTGTATGACTAGTATAATGAAGAGAAATACAAAGGGCTGGTATCACATAAGCCATGGTCAGATCATTTATCTCCAGGAAATAGGCTTAATTGTTAAGTTTAAAGAGAGCAACTTTGTTCCAAGGGTATATGTTGCCATACCTTTGTCTCATAATTTTAGCTACTTGAAAACAAAGGAGCAGGTAGAAGTAATCTAAGTGTCCATCAACAGATGAATGGATAAACAAAATGTGGTACATGGTACATTCAGCCTTAAAAACAAAGGAAATTGTGACACATGCTACAACATGGATGAACCTTGAAGACATTATGTTAAGTGAAATAAGCCAGACATGAAAAAAACAGAATTGTATCATTCCTCTCATCTGAAATATCTAGAGTAGTCAAATTTATAGAAACAAAAAGTAGAGTGGAGGTTGGGAGGAGCTAGGGAAAAGGAGAAAAGAAAAGTTGTTACATCTTGGTACAGAGTTTTCTAAGATGAAAACTTTCCAGAGCTTGGTTGCACAACAATATGATGGCACAGGTATGTTAAATATCTTATCTAAGGTCATCCAGCTGGTATATAATGTAGCCACCACAGTGCAAAGTCAAACAGTATGGCACCAGACTGTGCTCTTAACCACTAGACTGTGAGTGAAGGAATAAGAAAAATGACCCTTAAATAGCAAAATGAGAGGAAAGACACTGCAAAGTTTTCTCTCTTTTTTTGCATTATGTATCATAACTAGAGGCCCGGTGCATGAAATTCGTGCATGGGGGTGGGGGGTATCCTTCAGCCCAACCTGCACCCTCTCCAATCTGGGACCCCTTGAGGGATGTTCAACAGCCCAATTGGGATCAAGCCTAAATGGGCAGTCAGACATCCCTCTCAAAATCCAGAACTGCTGGCTCCCAACCGCTCACCTGCCTCTGCCTGATTGCCCCTAACCACTTCTGCCTGCCAGCCTGATCACCCCTAACCACTCCCCTGCCAGCCTGATTGATGCCTAACTGCTCTCTGGCCAGCCCGATTACCCCTAACTGCCCTCCCCTGCTGGCCTGGTCACCCTTAACTGCCCTCCCCTGCTGGCCTGATCACCCCTAACTGCTCTCCCCAGCCAGTCTGGTCACTGCTAACTGTCCTCCCCTGCAGGCCTGGTCGCCCCTAACTGCCCTCCCATGCTGGCCCAATCACCCCCAACTGTCCTCCCCTGCAGGCCTGGTCCCCCCAACTGCCCTCCTCTGCTGGCCCGGTCACCCCTAACTGCCCTCCCTGCTGGCCTGATAGCCCACAACTGCCCTCCCCTGTAGGCCTGGTCTTCCCCAACTGCCCTCCACTTTCGGCCTGGTCATCCCTAACTGCCCTCCCTGCTGGCCTGATTGCTCACAACTGCCCTCCCCTGCAGGCCTGGTCTCCCCCAACTGCCCTCCCTTGCTGGCCTGGTCCCCCCCAACTGCTCTCCCCTGCAGGCCTGGGTCCCCCCTAACTGTCCCCCCTCTACAGGCCTAGTCCCCCCCCAACTTCTCTCCCCGCAGGCTTGCCCTCCCCAACTGCCCTCCCCTGCTGTCCTGGTCTCCCCAACTGCCCTCCTCTGCTGGCCCGGTCACCCCTAACTGCCCTCCCCTGCTGGCCTGATCACCCACAACTGCCCTCCCCTGCAGTCCTGCCCCCCCCCAACTGCCCACAACTGCCCTTCCCTGCAGGCCATCTGTGTCTACATGGTGGCAGCCATCTTTGACCACATGGGGGCAGCCATCTTGTGTCTTGGAGTGATGGTCAATTTGCATATTACTCTTTTATTAGATAGGATGTTCTTCCTTGATGACAAATTATACTGTGAATTATAGATTTTACAGATCAGAGGGTGGAAGAGGTAGATTCTTCTACAGCCTTTTCTCCATCGTTGGCAGAATAAAACCCTGGAACATGAGGTGAGTTTTCTTCACTCCATATTCAGCCCTTGGCTATGGCATTGAAAGTTAGCATAGTGTTAGAGTAGGCAGCTAGGAGTTAACAAAAGAGAAAGCTATACTGGCTGGGCCTGATTGAATCTGGAAGTCACACAATCAGGCTTAAGTCTGGAAGTTACAGCTTCAGACACCCCAGGGGATAGCTGAATCCCCATCAAAAGGCTTAAACCCCTTCCCGCCCATCCCCATAGGGAGGAAGAATCAACCTGGTATTTAGAATAATGGGGAGGAGGAATAAACAATAAAGGGGAAATTCCTTTACTGGGCGCATGCAGAGTAGAAGCCAAAATGGCTACATAAAGGGGAGGTATGTAGCCTGGGAAAAGACTGGATTGGATAGGAAGAGGGCCCAGCACAAGCCTGACAAGAATCAGAAGAGAGATTGGTTAGTTTTAAAGAAAGCTGTTCCCTTTCCAAGCTGAGGTAATATAATCAAGGTTTAACAAAGGCCGCTCTTCCTTAGACCATTTGTTGGCCCATTTGCATGCATTCTCTCTCCACAGCAGCAGTGGGGCTCCAAGCACTGTCCATTGCAACCCTGAGGCCCTGGCAGCTGTGCAGGCCTGGGCTGGCTCCAAAGCACAGTCTTGGATGCAGCAGCACAGAGCCAGCTGGAGTGCAGGGGGAGGAGACTGAGCCAGCTGGATGGGAACAGAGACTGAGCTGGACTAAGCTTTGGCATGGACTAACCTGAACTACAACAGCTTTGCATGCTCTGCCAATGCTGTAATGGCATGGTCTATCTGGACTCCGGTCCTTCTTCTGGGTTTGTGAAGACAGAGCTAGACTCCTCCCACAGCAGGACAAAACCAAGCCACTTGGTCATGGGTGAGACACTGGAGACAGTCCTTTGTTTTTACTCCAGCTCCAATGGGTCCCTAAAAGGCTTTTCGAGAGACTCCTTGAAAGAACTGTTTCACTGGCAGCAATAGTACCTTCCTGACTAAATAGAATCAAATTTATTTCAGAGCATGGCAGGACATTACCTTTCTGGGAATAAGATTTAGTCATTTCTACTCAACAGTCCTAACTGAAAGCGCAAATACCTTACCAAGAAAGGAATACACTCCAGAACTTCAACTTTCCTTTATGTTATACATAAATGTTAACCATTAGAGTCATAGATTTTTCCGTCACATTCTCCTTACACTTTAATTTTTCCCATTTTTTTTTCTCATTTAGCCTTATTTTTCTCCTCTCTTCCCTGCTCTGTGTCATTCATCATGTAGTGTATATTTGATATAGCATCTCAGAATTCCTCTAATATGCCACTTCAGTTGAATTTGAAAAACACTGGGGTGATTATTAATTTATCACTGTCTTCTACTAAGTGCTTAATGCAAGCTTAATAAAAATCAATAACTCTGTGTGTCTCTTCATTGCAGAAATATGCTTCTGATATATGACTAGGGTGGGTGGGTTGTTGTCAGATAATTTATTGAAAATCTTCTAAGATAATCTACCACCTCCATTTTATTGGTATCATGAAAAATGTTAATGGTCATGTAAGTGGAAGTAGAAGCAGGGAGCAGATGGAGAAGAGCAGTACTATACACCCTCTTCTTCAAAAGGCTCACTGTGAGCAAAGAGGCTAATAGTGTGGAATGGAGGCATCGTGCCTGATCTGAATAATATCCCAAGGGAATTAGAATGCTAAATGCATTTCCAACCAAAAGGCCATGGCTCTAACTTACGAAGCCATCAGCATTTATCTCCTACCTCAAAAATCATCACTGGTAACACAAAAGGACTTGTCACTGGATTCGCCATCTGCAGTGCCCACTCAGAATACTTGTCTTGCTGCCCCCTGTTGGAAGACAGCCTTCCCCTACAAAAGGGGACCCCTTGTGAGGGATTGTTAAACTGTCTGCTTGCACTGAAAGAACTAGACTCTTACAACAAAATAATTTCAACGTTCTTTTTTCAACTGTCCTTCCAAACAGTATGGCATAACGGAGTCACAAACTGCCTGAGTCAATCTTTTCCTAGATTCAGACAGAATAGTCCTCTGGCAGAAAGCCACTGCAATCTGCACTCAACGCAAGACTGGACATCTCCCTGCTCCAACCCAAAACATCAGCAGAACAGTATGTTATCAGCTAAAGGAAGAATTTCATTTTCTTTACTTCTAGAAATTTGCCAGTTCTTCCTAGCCATGCCTTCTCAACTCCAGCTGCTCTGAATTATGAATGCCTAGTAAACTTTCAGTGTTTAATGAGGTTTTTACAGAGAGAAGTTCTTTAACTTGCTATTCTGACCACTATATCACCTATGGCTTCATCTATTTCATGCTAACATATCTGACTCAAAATATTGGAATTCTTTAAAATAACAGGACATAAGATTTATTATATCATTTAGTTTATGAAAAATAATTTACATTAGTAAGCAATCTCAGCTTCTTAATTCATTTTAGAAAATTCCCTAACAGAGTAAGCTCCTGTCAGTGGAAACAAGCACTCTCCTCCAGAATAAAAGGCATGAATATGACAGATGGCAGGCAGAGGCTGTTTCCACCCTCTGCTATCCTTTTTTCCATTTTCTTTCTTATTTAACTGAGTCACTTTAGATTCTGTGCTTTAAACTGGGATTTCAGCTTACTGTCCACTTTCCAGAACCCCTGGCTCCTCGTCCCAATGCATTTCTGCTAGTGACTTTCCATATGACACACTAAGGTCTCAATGTCCTGGCAGTGTGTTCTGCTGGCATGCGTTTCAGCAATGACAAGGCTGATGGATATTCTGAAAAAACACAATGGAGGCGAAGAGTCTCCTATTTTCTGGGTCAACTTAAGAGAGCACTTGATTTCAGCAGGCATAGACAGAGATAGGCTTCTTTGGAGAGAAAATGTTTTAAACAGTAAAAGCACTATCTTTATGAGTGTCAGATGAGGAATTATTTTGATCATTCTCTTTATTCTTTAAATCAGGAGGCAGCTGACGGTCTCATTGATGCTTTAAAACTCTTTGGTCTAATTTTGCATTTTGCATTGTTTTAGGTGATGTGCAAAACCATTGGCAAATGGCTGAGGCCATTCCATTGGTCTTGTATTACTAAGGATACCACCTGTATGGTCCGCTTCAATTCAGACTCTCTTCAGGTTTCACTGGAACAACAGGTGCATGCATCCATCATTTTATTACTGGCAAAATTCTGTCATCCAAGTGATAGCAATCTTCATGCTCTTTGTAAATATAGAGTCTCATTGGAGATCATCTGAGGACTGAAAATCTTTAGGGAAAATTTCCAGTAGAAATGGGTAACAAAAAGAATAGTAATAGAGGCCAAGGATCAACAGATCTGTTTCTTCTGCTGGGCTTCTCATGGGCGAATGAGCTTTACCAATGGGTCCTGAAGAAAGAACTTCATTACAAAACTTAATTCTGAATTTCCAAGTGTGTGCTCTCTTCCAAGCAGGATCTTCTCACCGGATGCACCAATTCACTTTGATTGAAAGAAGTCTGGAGGAATCTGCACTAAAGCCAACATGTGAGTACTTTCCCTAAATACATGCAGGGGAAACTGAGCAAGAGCACTAGGCTAGGATGTGGGAGGAAAGGACACCACTTCTTGTCCAGCTCTACCACTAACCACTTAAGTGTGGTAGTGACTGAGCAGTCACCCCAAATTTTGGTTTTCTCACTATAGGGTAAGAGGGTTGAACTAATTATCTCTAACCTTTTTTCCAGCTATAACATTTTCTGAGTCTAAATGCTAATGATGATTAATAAAATTATTTTCCTGAGACTTTCTGTCAGTCATATATTCGGATCTCTAAGAGGGAAATACAGAAAAGCACATTAGCAGCTCTTATTTATTGACATTATTTTTTGATTTCCTAAAAATGCTTTGCTACCCTAAGATAATTAGCAATTTAATTTGAATTTATAATATATCATAATATCCATAGGCAAACATTACACTAAATATGTGCTTATGTGAAACCAAAACCACTGGTTTATTGAGTAAAAGTTTATGCAAAATAAAACAAATAAGACTATAGTTTGTATCCACTTATGTGAAATCTTATAACACTGGGGTATTGTAATACAAATTGGAGTCGTATTAGGAAACATGTTCTAGCATTCTTTCTTAATAGATTAAATAGTATATATAAAGAGAAGGTACATCTGGTCCCTCTTGATAATGCAGAACTCTCTCTCTATAGATTTATATTAACAAATATTCAGAAAATGAATAATTTCTTAGGACAATCAAAATCGTTAAGAGACCCAAAACAAAAAAGAAAAGTTAAACATACTAACTGCTGCAAAAGAGAAACTTGTATAAATATTTCCCAAGTTCTGATTTATTATAAAACTAGATCATTCCAATAGTATTTAAACTATTTTTGATCATTAAAAATGTTAGAAATTACCTTAATTTATTTTTTGAAATCATAGAAACTTTTTACTAAATATAGCTCAATATATCAAAATTGCAGTTAATCCCAATAATAAATATAGGTGCAAGAATCTAAAACTAAATGTTATCAAATATTCAGAAATATCTATAATAATAAAAGTGTAATTTGCTAATTAGACCAGACAGCTGAACAACCTTCCGGATGTCATTCCCAATGAAGCCTGGGCTGCGAGGGCCGAGCCTCTTGCATGAATTTTGTGCATTGGGCCTCTAGTGGTAAAATAATATCTTATGTTAAAGGAAATCATGTAAGAACTAGAAAATAATCATGAGTGAATTATTTTACAATCTAGGTATGGGGAAGAGCTTTCTAATTTTGACCAAAATTCCACATACAATAAGATTGGTAAAGTCAACTCAAACATTCAATTAATCACAACTAAAACAAATGTTTGCATGGCAAAAACTCCATAAGTAATGACAAAAACAGATAACAAACTAACAGAAAATATTGGCAGCATATATTACAGATAAAGGACTAATATCCCTAATACATAGAAAACTTTCAAAACTTGAAAGTAGTAAAAGATCAAAACTTGATTTAAAAATGGGGAAAGGACATGAACAACAATTCACAAATAAACTTAAAATACAAAAGAGCCACTGTACATATGTAAGATGCTCATCTTCACTCATAATAAGAGAATGTAAATTTAAAGTATCTTTTCCCACTTACCAGATTAGCTAAATTAAAGGCCTGATCATATATTCAGTTGGTGAGGCTGTGGGGAATAAGCACTTCCAAATATGGCTAGTGTGGATGGAAAATGGATACAAAGCTTTGGACCAAGCAATACCACTTGTAGAAGTACCAAAAAAAAAATGTATGTGCAAGATTATGAATTTCAGCATTATTTGTTTTTATAAAATGTTCAAAATTACCTAAATGTCCCAAACATAGGAGATGGGTTGTTTTAACCATGGTCTACAGATACAATGGAGTGATATATAGCTATTAGAAAAAAAGATTAAAGATTCTCCTGACACTGATAAGGAGTGTTTTCCAGGAAATATTTATTAAGTGATAGAAGAAAAATTTTAAAAACTGCAAAAGAGCATAAATAAAATGTTAAGTTCATGTAAAAAAATGATTAAGTCAGAAAATAAAATGTTTGCTTAGTTTGGCAAAAACAAACAGGATGAGTTAAACCAGAGAAAGTCAAACAATAAAACAAATGGGGAAAAATGTTAAAAAATAATAAAATACTAAAAATTGCTAAGTTCAGGTGACAATTATACAGATAAATCTGGATAAAGAGTGTCCTGGAGTTTTTTGAACTAATTTTGCAAATTTTTTTGTAAGTTGGAAATTATTTTTAGAAAAAGAAGAAGAATCTTATTAATGTTAACATAATCCTATCTACTAAAAGAGTAATATGCAAATTGACCATCACTCCAAGACACAAGATGGCTGCCCCCATGTGGTCAAAGATGGCCACCACAAGATGGCCTGCAGGGAAGGGCAGTTGTGGGCAGTTAGGAGTGACCAGGCCGGCAAAGAAGGGCAGTTGGGGGCAACCAGGCATGCAGGGGTGGGCAGTTGGGGGTCAGGCCTGCAGGGGAGAGCAGTTGGGAGGGGACCAGACCTGCAATGGAGGGCAGTTGGGGGGGACCCAGGCCTTATGGGGAGGGCAGTTGTGGGAGACCAGGCAAGCAGGAGAGGGCAGTTGTGGGCAATCAGGCCAGCAGGGAGGGCAGTTAGGGGAGACCAGGCTGGCAGGGGAGGGAAGTTGTGGGGGCAGGCCTGCAGGGGAGGGCAGTTGGGGAGGACTGAGGCCTGCAGGGGAGGGCAGTTGGAGGGAGACCAGGCCAGCAGGGGAGGGACCAGGCCTGCAGGGAAGGGCAGTTGGGGGGAACCAGGCCTGCAGGGGAGGGCAGTTGTGGGTGATCAGGCCAGCAGGGAGGGCAGTTAGGGGTGACCAGGCCTACAGGGGAGGGTAGTTAGGGGCAATCAGGCCAGCCAGAGAGCAGTTAGGCATCGATCAGGCTGGCAGAGGAGTGGTTAGGGATGATCAGGCTGGCAGGCAGAAGCAGTTAGGGACAATCAGGCAGAGGCAGGAGAGCGGTTGGGAACCAGCAGTCCTGGATTGTGAGAGGGATGTCCTACTGCCCATTTAGGCCCAGTGGGATCAGGCCTAAACGGGTGGTCAGACATCCCTCAAGGGTTCCCAGATTGGAGAGGGTGCAGGCTGGGCTGAGGGACACGCCCCCCCCCCCCCGTGCACGAATTTCATGCACCGGGCCTCTAGTAATAATTATAATAGATTATGACCAATGAAGTTATTCCTAGGTGTGCAGGAATGGTTTAAATTGGAAAATAAAAATGTAGAAATTATAAAACCAACTAACTAAAAATAAAAATGTTAATATATTAATATATATGAAAGATCATTTGATAAAATGAGAATATGTAGCCATTAAATAGTAATTATAGATAAGGTAAGAAAAAAAGTCATTGAAATTTGATGAAGACTATCAAAACTTAACAGAACACTTATTCTAAAAAAAGTGAAACACATTTAAATTATTTCAGCCAAATCATAATGTACTCGGGGATTTCTGCAATCCCTGAGTAATAATGATGTTGGGAAAATTGGACAGATATGTGCAATAAAATAAAACTAGACCACCTTCTTACACCACACACATAATAAGCTCAAAATGGATTAAAGACTTAAATGTGAGACTCAAAACCATAAATATCCTAGAAGAAAGCGTAGGCAGTAAATCAGACATTTCTTGTAGCATTATTTTTTCTGATATATGTGCTTGGGCAAGGGGAAAAAAAAAGAAAAAAGAAACAAATGGGACTACATCAAACTAAAAATATTTTGCACAGCTTAAAACAACAATCCACTGAATGGGAGAACATATTCACCAATAATATATCTGCTAAGAGGTTAGTAACCAAAATATACAAAGAACTTATAAAACGC
The DNA here is from genome assembly GCF_027574615.1 of Eptesicus fuscus. Taxonomy (NCBI): domain Eukaryota; kingdom Metazoa; phylum Chordata; class Mammalia; order Chiroptera; family Vespertilionidae; genus Eptesicus; species Eptesicus fuscus. The sequence continues at coordinate 6,491,758 of NC_072480.1, read as the reverse complement.
AATGCCATATAAACAAACAGTCTAATTTAACAACAGGAAAAGAATCTGAACAGACACTTCTCCAAAGAGGACATACTGATGGCCAATAAACATATGAAAAGATGCTCTATGTAACTAATCATCAGATAAATGCAAGTTAAAACCACAATGAGATTTCACCTTATGCCTGTCAGAATGGCTATCATCAATAAATCAATGAACCACAAGTGTTGGTGAGGATGTGGACAAAGGGGAACACTCATGCACTGTTAGTAGGAATGTAGATTGATGCAGCCACCATGGAAAACAGTATAGAATTTCCTCAAAACATTTAAAATGGAACTGTCTTATGACCCAGCTATTCCACTGCTGTGAATTTATCCAAAGAAACACGAAACCCTAATTCAAAAGCATATATGAACCCTATGTGTATTACAGTGTTATTTACAATAGCCAAGATTTGGAAGCATCCCAAGAGGCCATCAATAGATGATTATATATCCTATCTAATAAAAAAGTACTATGCAAATTAACCATCATTCCACTACACCCACAAGCCATGCCACCAGCCAATCAGGAGCAAGTATGCAAATTAAGCCCAACCAAGATGGCTGCAGCCACAAAGAGAGAAGGCGGCTTGGGTTTCCCCGGTGATGGAGGAAGCCAAGTTTCCGCAGCCCTGGCCTGCCTTGGCCTCCTCCGCTCAAGGCTACAAAGTTTCAATTATAGAAGATAAATAAATCCCAACAAAAAATGGCTGTGGTCACAGAGCTGGAGAGAGCAGGAGGCTTGGGTTTCCCTGGCAATGGAGGAAGCCAAGCTTTCCACACACCCTGGCTGGCCTAGGCCTCCACTCAAGGCTACAAAGTTTCAATTATAGAAGATAAATAAATCCCAGATACCAGGGCCTTCGCTAGGGTTGCTGAGGGGCATGGCCAGCCTGCAAACCACCACAGGCCCCTAACCCAGGCATCCCCATGCCCCAAGGGAACCCCCACCCTGATCTGGGACACCCTTCAGGGCAAACCAGCCGGCCCCCACCCATGCACCAGGCCTCTATCCTATCTAATTCTATCTAATAAAAGAATAATATGCAAATTGACCATCACTTCAACACAAAAATGGCTGCCCCCATGTGGTCAAAGATGGCTGCCCTCATGTGAACACAAGATGGCCACCCCAAGATGGCCAGCAGGGGAGAACAGGTAGGAGGGACCAGGCCTGCAAGGGAGGGCAGTTGTGGGCGATCAGGCCAGCAGGGGAGGGCAGTTGGGAGGGACCAGGCCTGCAAGGGAGGGCAGTTGGGGGCGATCAAGCCTGCAGGGGAGGGCAGTTAGGGCTTACCAGGCCAGCAGAGGAGGAAAGTTGGGGGCAACCGGGTCTGCAGGGAAGGGCAGTTGCGGGGGACCCAGGCCTGTAGGGAAGAGCAGTTGCAGGGGACCAGCCCTGCAGGAGAGGGCAGTTAGGGGTGACCAGGCCTGCAGGGGAGGGTAGTTAGGGGCAAACAGGCTGGTAGGGGAGCAGTTAGGCATCAATCAGGCTGGCAGGGGAGTGGTTAGGAGGTGGTCAGGCTGGCAGGCAGAAGCGGTTAGACAATCAGGGAGGCAAGCAGGCAAGCAGTTGGGAGCCAGCAATCCCGGATTGTGAGAGGGATGTACGATGGCCCGTTTAGCCCCAATCCTACCGGGATTGGGCCTAAACAGGCCGTCGGACATCCCTCGAGGGGTCCCAGATTGGAGAGGGTGCAGGCTGAGCTGAGAGACACACCCCCTCATGCACTGATTTCATGCACCGGGCCTCGTGTGTGTGTGTGTGTGTGTGTGTGTGTGTGTGTGTGTATAAATACATATACACACACACACACACACATACACACTAGAGGCCCGGTGTACAAAATCTGTGCATGAGGGGGTGTGTCTTTAAAATATATATTTTAAAGCTGTGATACAGAAGAGAGAGAAAAAAATGGCAGCCAAACAGGCAGAGGTGTCTCAAAACTTATCCTGGAGCAGATAGAAGGATCATCTAAATTGAATAACATCCACCCTGAATTGGCAAAGTAGACACAGATGGTGAGACAATTTGCAGCTGGGAAGGGCAGAGGATGCCTGGAGAATGGTAGAATTGGAGATCTGGGTTGGAAAGAGTCACAAGACCTCCAAGCCCAGAGGGTCAGAAGGAAGCTGCACAGCACCAGGGCCGTGTTCCTTGGGGACAAGTGTAACATCAAACTGTGGAAAGGAAATCCACGGGCTGCTGGTGGCAAGGGATTCTATATCTAAGTCCACAGCCATGAGAGGCTGAGCCCAGAGGGGCAGCCTGAAGAACTTCCCAAGCTGCATGGTGCTGCGGGGGGGTGGGGGTAGGGGAAAGGGAGGGACTAGCAGTACCATGGTTGATTTGCCTCGGTTTGGTCTTTGCTCTTATTTGCTAAACCCAGTTCGTAGAACCTTTCAATACAAACACTCACCCGTGGCTGAAGTGCAGGTGGAGGAGCAGATTAGTAGTCTGGGGAGAGGCTGTGGAGGAGAGCAGGTCAGTGAGAGGAGACCAGGAGTCCAGCCCTGGGACATTCCTTACCCTTAGGACCTAAGCAGCCATTTTTCTCCTGAAGAGCCAGCCCTTTCCAGTAACCTCAAAGCATTTAATACAGCCACATCCAGACTACACCCTGAGTGGTACAAAGGACACAAAAAACCTGAATAGCCCCAAAGAGCCCTCAGGGACTGAGTTGAAGAGAGGCCTTTCAGTCCCAGAATGAGATACAGCATCCTCTCTACCTATAGCCCTGTCTGAAACAGCCTCTTGAGAGATTAATATTGACAGCAGGCAGACAGGCTAAGTGGGCAGATTGGTCCCACCTGCTTGCAGTCAAGGCTGTGGAGATAGACACAAACAGAAGAGTGGTGGATTGCTTGGAACTTCAACATGGTGCTGACTACCTAACAAGAAACTGAGACATGGCAGACAGAACAGAAGAGTGAGATCTTAAACAAGCCCTCATGGGGCATTAAAACTTGGCTGAAACAAACAACACTTCATTATTTTATTTTATTATTTTTCTTTTATTTATTTATTTTTTATTTTCTTTGTTTTAAAAAAATGTTGCCCAAACCCGTTTGGCTCAGTGGATAGAGCATCAGCCTATGGACTGAAGGGTCCCAGGTTCGATTCCAGTCAAGGGCATGTACCTTGGTTGTGGGCACATCCCCAGTAGGGGGTGTGCAAGAGACAGCTGATCGATGTTTCTCTCTCATCGATGTTTCTAACTCTCTATCCCTCTCCCTTCCTCTCTGTAAAAAATCAATAAAATATATTTTTATAAAGTTTAATAATTTTTAAAAATAAAATAAATTTGTTTGCATTATTTTATCTTCAAAATGTTTTTGTTTTTTATTGTTATTTTATTTTTTTACTAGAGGCCTGGTGCACAAAATTTGTGCACTGAAGGGGGTTGTCCCTCAGTCCAGTCTGCACCCTCTCCAATCTGGGATTCCTCTCACAATCCGGGACTCCTGGCTCCCAATCTCTCACCTGCCTGTCTGCCTGATTGCTCCTAACTGCTTATGCCTGCCAGCCTGATCACCCCCTAACCACTCCCCTGCAAACCTGATCAATGCCTAACTGCTTCCCTGCCAGCCCGATTGCCCCTAACTGCCCTCCCCTGCCGGCCTGGTCACTCCCAACTGCCCTGCCCTGCTGGCCTGGTTGCCCCTAAGTGCCCTCCCCTGCTGGCCTGATTGCCCACAAATGCCCTCCCCTGCTGGCCATCTTGTGGCAGCCATCTTGTGACCACATGGGAGTGGCATCTTGTGTGAGGGCGTAACTGTCAATTTGAATATTACCCCTTTATTATATAGGACTGTTATTTTATTTATAATATTATTTCTTTCTTTTCTTCTTTTTTTCATTTTTTTAAAATTGATTATGGTATTATATATGTGTCCATATCCCCCCATAGCCCCCCCACGCCACTCCCATACATGCCCTCAACCCCCTGCTGTCTCTGTCCATTAGTTATGTGTATATGCATGCATACCCGTGTTTTGGTTGATCTCACTCCCTTACTCCCACCCTCCCCTACATTCCCTCTGAGGTTTGTGCATCTGATCGATGCTTCTCTGTCTCTATATGTTTTTGTTCATCAGTTTATGGTGCTCATTATAATCCACAAATGAGTGAGATCAAGTGATATTTATTTCTCTGACTGACTTATTTCACTTAGCATAATGCTCTCCAGCTCCATCCATGCTATTGCAAATGGTAGGAGTTCCTTCCCTTTTACAGCAGCATAGTATTCCATTGTGTAGATGTACCACAGTTTTCTAATCCACTCATCTGCTGATGGGCACTTAGGCTGTTTCCAAATCTTAGCTATTGTAAATTGTGCTGCTATGAACTTAGGGGTGCTTAACCCTTTACACTCGCTTGCTTTTTTCTCGATTCCTTTATTCTACTCGGGATTAAATTTTTTAAATACCCCAGATTTTACAAAGCGCGGCAGTAGAATAAAAAACTGGAGTTTCTTTTCATACAAACTTATTTATTTGGATTTTTTTTATATTTCAAATTATTGATACATTCAATAACCGTCACACTCGACATCCGAGTGCAAAAGGTTAAATCCTTTCTGATTGGTGTTTCTAGTTTCTTGGGTTATCCACTCATTTGCTTTCTACCTCCTTTATACTAAACCAAGGTCCTCCCCCTAACCATTCAATTCCTTAACTGTACTATCTGTATATAAGCTCTGCCTCTACAGATTCTGCACCCCTTTTTTTTCTGGGTGTTTGTTATTTGCATTTTTTGGTTTATCTGTTTGTTCTGTGGTGTTTTCTCTTCATGTATATATTTTTTCTTCCTTTTTCTTCTTTTTCTATTCTCTCTTACCTTTTTTTCTTTTCTCAATACAATTTTTGCTCTCTTTTCTCTCTCCTAAACCTCATTTCCCTGGTGGTCACTTATATTGGAGTTACTGCTGTTATGAGTACATTGTGTTTTGTTCCTTTTGTGTTGTGTCTTGTTGAGTTGTATTTTATGATCTTCAGTCAAAGTGGTAGAGAGTGAGCCACATAAGCAGACACCCTGAGAGGAGACTCCATCCACGAATGGGACAATAAAACTCAAGACGGAACTAGACTAAGAGAAACCAAATATCCCAAGTAGGGATCATCCCAAGAATACCCAGCCCAGAAGACCAGAGAGATTGCATCAGTGGGTCCCCAAAAATATCTACTATATAAGACAAACTCAAAAATTCTGGGTGGCATAGCAGTTTCAACTAATACATAGAAGTAATCACAAAGGAACAGCAAAAAGGGGAGACAAAGAAACAACTCCCATTGAAAAGAAAAGGAGGAGTCATCAGAAAGGAAATAACTGAAAGGAAGGCAAGCAATTTGTCAGAGAAAGAATTCAGAACAATGGTTTAAAGGACGCTGAAAAGGATGGAAGACAAATTCAACATGTGTAAGAATTAAGAGGAAATGGAGAAAAATCAAGAGGAAATGAAGAATGACATAGCTGCAATTAAGAACACAATGGAAGATTTCAAAAGTAAACTAGAAGAAGCTGAAAACCACATCAGCAATTTTGAAGACAACACAGAAAAAACCACCCAAGCACAGCAGCAACTGGAAAGAAAATTTAAAAAGCAAGAGGAAAAGCCAAGGGAGCTTTGGAATAACACAAAACAGAACAACATCCATACAATAGGGGTGCCATAAGAAAAGGAAGTGGAGCAAGAAATAGAAAACCTGTTTGAAGAAATAATGAGAAAACTTCTCTGCTGTTGGGAATAAAAAAGCCACAGAAGTCCAAGAAGCACACAGAATCCCAAACAAGATTAACCCAAAAAGACTGATACCAAGACACATAATAATTAAATTGGCAAACATCAACAACAAAGTAAAAATCTTAAAGGCTGCCAGAGAGAGACAGAACGTTACCTACAAGGGATATCCCATTAGACTATCAACTTATTTCTCAACAGAAATACATCAGGCCAGAAGGGAATGCAATGAAGTATACAAAGTGATGCAAAACAAGGGACTGAATCCAAGAATACTATATCCAGCAAAGCTATCACTCAAAATCAAAGGTGAAATCAGGAGTGTCACAGAAAAAATAAAATAAAAAGGATAAGAGAGTTTATTAACACCAAGCCAACAATGCAAGAAATGCTAAAGGGACTGCTGTAAAAAAAAGAAACAGAAAGGGAGGGAGGAAAATGGGCATAAAGAATAAAAATGGTGAAAAACAAGTACCTATCAATAATAACCTTAAATGTAAATGGATGAAATGCTCCAATCAAAAGACATAAAGTACCTGAATGGATAAGAAAACATGACCCACATATTTGCTGTCTACAAGAGACCCACCTCAGAAAAAAGGACTCACACAGAATGATAGTGAAGGGATGGGGAAAAATTTTACAGGCAAATGGAAATGAGAAAAAAGCTGGGATAGCAATACTTACATCAGACGAATTAGACCTCAGATTGAGGCCATAACAAGAGATAAGGAAGGCCACTTCATAATACTAAAGGAAGCAATTCAACAAGAAGATACAACTCTGGTAAACATATATGCACCCAATACAGGAACACCCAATACATAAAATCTTCTGGATGATATCAAGAGTAAGATTGACAGCAAGACAGTCATAGGAGGGGACTTTAATACCTCATTGACACCACTGGATAAATCCTGTAAACAAAAATCAGCAAAGAAACAGCATTCCTAAATTACTCATTAGATCAGATGGAACTAATTGACATCTTCAGAACATATCATCTCAAAGGTACAGAATATACATCCTTCTCAAGTGCACACAGGACATTTTCAAAGAGAGACCACATATTGGGACACAGGCAAAGTCTCTTCAAATTCAAGAAGATAGAAATCATATCAAACATCTTCTTAGATCACAATGGCATAAAATTAGAAATAAACTACAGTAAAAACAATGAAAACAATCAAACACTTGAAGGCTAAATAGCATGCTTTTGAGCAATGATTGGGTTACCAAAGAGATCAAATAAGAAATATAAAGCATCCTGGAAACAAGTGACAATGAAAAGACAACAATCCAAAATCTCTGGGACACAGTGAAAGCAGTCTTGAGAGGGGAGTTCATAGCTCTATAGGACTACCTCAAAAAAACAAGAAAACATGGTAATAAATTATCTAAACCTACAACTCAAAGAGTTAGAAAAAGAGCAACAGGAAAAGCCCATAGTAAGCAGAAGGAAGGAAATAATAAAGATCAGAGTGGAAATAAATGACATAGAGACAAAAAAAAAATACAAAAGATTAATAAAAGCAAGAGCTGGTTCTTTGAAAGGATAAATGAGATCAATGAACCTCTAGCCAGGCTAAGTAAGAAACAAAGAGAGAGGACCCAAATAAACAAAATCAGAAATGAAAGAGGTGAAGTAACAACCGACACCTCAGACATACAAAGATTACAAAAAATATTACAAACAACTCTATTCCAACAAACTGGAAAACCTAGATGAAATGGACAAATTCCTAGAAAAATACAAGCATCCAAAACTCAATCAGGAAGAATAAAAAAACTGAATAGGCTGATAACTACTGATGAAACTGAAATAGTAATTAAAGTACTTCCAGCAAACAAAATCCCTGAGCTGGATGGCTTCAAAGAGCAGTTTTATCAAACATTCAAAGAAGAATGAAAACCTAACCTTCACAGACTACTTAAAAAAATTCAAGAGGAAGGCACAATTCCAAGCTCTTTCTATGAATCCAGCATTATCCTAATTCCAAAACCAGATAAAGACACTACAAAGGAAGAGAATTACAGGCCAATATCCCTGATGCACATAGATGCTAAAATCCTCAACAAAATTCTAGCAATTCGGATCCAGCATTACATTTGAAAGTTCATACACCATGACCAAGTGGGATTTATTCCAGGGATGTAAGGCTCATACAATATTTACAAATAAATAAACATGATATATCACATAAACAAATTGAGAGACAAAAATCACATGATCATATTAATTGTTGCAGAAAAAGCATTCGACAAAATCCAACACTCTTTCCTGATAAAAACTCTCAGCAAAGTTGGAATAGAGGGATCATACCTCAACATAATAAAATCTTTAAATGACCAACCTATAGCCAACATCATACTTATTGGGCAAAACCTAAAACCAATTCCCCTAAGAACAAGAACAAGACAGGGATGCCCACTTTCACCACTCTTATTTGACATACTACTGGAAGTGCTAGCAATAGCTATCAGACAAAAAGAAGAAATAAAAGGCATCCAAATTGGAAAAGAAGAAGTAAAATGGTCATTATTCGCAGATGACATGATACTGTACATAGAAAACCCTACAGACTCCATCAAAAAACTACTAGACTTAATAAATGAATTTGGCAATTTAGCAGCATACAAAATTAACACCCAGAAATCTATGGCTTTTTTATATATCAACTAGAGGCCTGGCACACAAAATTTGTGCAATGGAGGGGGGGGTGTCCCTCAGCCCAGCCTGCACCCTCTCCAATCTGGGATCCCTCTCACAATCTGGGACTGCTGGCTCCTATCCACACTCCTGCCTGCCTGCCTGATTGCCCCAACCGCTTCTGCCTGCCAGCCTCATTGCCCCCGAACCACTCCCCTGCCAGCCTGATTGATACCTAACTGCTACCCTGCCAATTGCCCCCAACTGCCCTACCCTGCTGGCCCGATGGCCCCCAATTGCCCTCCCCTGCCAGCCTGTCACCCCCAACTGCCCTCCACTGCAGACCTGGTCACCCCAAACTGCCCTCCCCTGCTGGTCATTTTGTGGTGGCCATCTTATGGTGGCCATCTTGTGGCCACCATCTTGTGACGACATGGAGGAGGCCATCTTCTGGCAGCCATCTTTGTGGTAGCCATCTTGTTATGACTTGAGGGCATTGTGCGAGGGCTTTTATTAGCATAGATTAGTATAGATAATGAACTTACAGAAAGAATAACTAACAAAAAAAATTCCCATTTATCATTGTACCAAAGAAATTAAGATTCCTAGGAATAAACTTAACTGAGGAGGTAAAGACCTATACTCAGAAAATTACAGGATGTTGAAAAAAGACATAGAGGAAGACATAAACAAATGGAAGAATATACTGTCTTCATGGATTGGTAGAATCAACATCATTAAAATGTCCATACTACCAAAGCAATCTATATATTTAATGCAACCCCATTAAAATGCCAACAGTATATTTAACAGACCTAGAACAAACTCTCCAAAAATTCATATGTAATAAAAAAAAAAAAGGCCTCAAGTAGCCACAGCAATACTGAGAAAGAACAAAGTTGGAGGGATCACAATACCAGATACCAAGCTATATTACAAAGCCACTGTTCTCAAAATTGCCTGGTTCTGGCACAAGAACAGACATATACACCAATGGAACAGAACAGAGAACCCAGAAATCAACCCAAGCCATTATGCTCAATTAATATTTGACAAAGGAGACAAGAGCATACAGTGGAGTCAAGAGAGTCTCTTCAATAAAGGGTGTTGGGGAAAATGGACAGATACATGCAAAAAACTGAAACTAGACCACTAACTTACACCATACACAAAAATGAACTCAAAATGGCTAAAGGACTTAAATGTAAGACGGGAAACCATAAAAACTCTTAGAAGAATCCATAAGCAACAAAATAGCAGACATATGTCATAGCAATATCTTTACTGATACAGCTCCTAGGGCAATGGAAACTAAGGAGAAAATAAACAAGTGGGACTATATAAAAATAAAAAGCTTCTGCACAGCAAAAGAAACCATCAACAAAACAACAAGAAATTCCACTGCATGGGAGAACATATTTGCCAATGTTATATCCAGTAAGGGTTTAATCTCCAAAATTTATAGGGAACTCATACAACTTAACAAAAAGAAGTTAAACAATCCAATCAAAAAATGGGCAAAGGACCTAAATAGACACTTTCAAAATAGGACATACAGAAGGCCAAGAGACATATGAAAACATGCTCAGAGTCACAAATCATCCAAGCAATGCAAATAAAAACAACAATGAGGTATCATCTCACACCTGTCAGAATGGCTATCATTAACAAATCACCAAAGACAAGTACTGGCAAGGATATGGAGAAAAGGGAACACTTGTTCACTTCTGGTGGGAATGCAGACTGATGCAGCCTATGTGGAAAACAGTATGGAGTTTCCTCAAAAAATTAAAAATGGAACTCTTATTTGATTCAATAATCCCACTTCTAGGAATATATCCCAAGAAATCACAAACACCAATCAGAAATATACACCCCTATGTTCATAGCAGAACAATTTATAATAGCTAAGATTTGGAAACAGCCTAAGTGCCCATCAGCAGATGAGTAGATTAAAAAACTGTGGTATATCTACACAATGGAGTACTATACTACAGTAAAAAAGAAGGAACTCTTACTATTTGCAGCAGCATGGATGTACCTGGAAAGAATTATGCTAAGTGAAATAAGCCTGTTGGCGAAAGATAAATATCACATGATCTCACTCATATGTAATAAACAATATAAACTGATGAACAAAAATAGAGCCAGAGTCATAGAAGCATTGAACAATCTGTCCAACCTAAGAAGGAAGGCAGGGGAGATTGGGGGGTAAGAGATCAACCAAAGGAATTGTATTCATGCATGTGAGCATAAACAATGGTCACAGACAGTAACAGGGTGTAGGCATGTGCTGTGGGGTGGGGTGGCTGAGGAGACTTCAATGGGGGGAAAGGAGACCTATGTAATACTTTAAACCAGTGATGGGCAACCTTTTGAGCTTGGTGTGTCAAACTTCGCCAAAAAACTGAGCATAACTCGGGTAGTGTGTCACTGAGGAAAAAACTAACTCCAAGACTCTAGTCGCAAATGTTTCATCCTCAGGAGCAGCAAATGTTTCATCCTCGTCATGCGGCCGCAGGTCATCAGAAATGGCTACGTGTGTCAGTGCTGACACGCATGTCATAGGTTCGCCATCACTGCTTTAAACAATAAAGAAGTTAAAAAAAATAAAAAATAAAAAGAAGGCAAAATATCCCATTAGCTAACTTTTGCATTGACTCCATGTTGAAATGCTATTTTGCATATATTAAGTTAAAGTGTATTATTAGAATTTTTTTAAAAAGCTGTGGTACATTTGCACAATGGAATACTACTCTGCCGTAAAGAAGGACGAAACTTTTACCCTTGGTGACAGCATGGATGGACCTGGAGAACATTGTGTTTATTGAAATAAGCCAGTCAGAGAAAGACAAATACCATGGTTTCACTCATATGTGAAATCTAATGAACAAAAAGAACTAACAAGCAAATTGCTGACAGACTCATAGACAGCAGGCTGATATCCGTCGGGGTCGGGGAGGTTGGGGGCTGGGTTGGGTGTGTAGGCATTGAGCAAAAAAGAAAAAACAAAAAAATACTCATGAACACAGATAACAGTGTGGTGATTATTAGGGGGAGTTCGGTTTGGGGAAGGGGAGGTGGAGGAGAGTATGGGGGTAATAAATGGTTATGGAAAGAGACTTGACTTTGAGTGGTAAAATTATAATACAGTGTATTGTGGAATTGTGAACCTGAAACCTCTATAACTTTATTAATCAATATCACCCCCAATAATTCAATAAAAAGGAAAAGAAAGAAAATGCAGTAAGACAGGACATTAAAATAATTAGTATAAATTTGTTCTCTGACGACAATGAAATCAAACTAGAAATCATTAGCAGTCAACTAACAGAAAAATCTCCATATATTAGGAAAAATAACTCACTACTAAATAATCCAGCAAAGAGGAAGTGTTAAGGAAAATAATACATTCAATTTAATGAAAATTCAACATGTCAAAATGTATGAGATACAGCTAAAGCTAGTAAGAAAATTACAGTATTAAATGTATATTAAAAAAGAGGAAGAGTCTCAAATTAATTATCTAAGATCCCCTGTCAAGAATCTAGAAAATAATGGAACAAAATAAGTTCTAAGTGTGTAGAAGGAAAGAAATAAAAAGAAAATCAGCAAATAATTATTCTAAAAATAATAAAGAAAATCAGTAAAACAAAATTAGTTATTGGAAAATATGAAAATTTACAAAACTCATTGAGATAAAAAAAAATGTTCTCTGTGATGCTCATGTAAAGAGGGAAAAAATGACCATCTACAGACTGGGAGAAAGTATTTTTCAAACCACATATATGACAAAGGACTAGTATCTAGAATACATAAAGATTACTCAAAACTCAACAATTAAGAAAGGAAATGGCAAAAAACAAACAAACATGAAAATACATTTCACTAAAGAGTATATACAAATGATGAATAAGAACATAAAAAGATTTCAACATCACTAGTCATTAGAGAAGTACATATTAAAACCACAGAAAGATATCACAACACACCTATAAAAATGGTTTCTAAAAAATGACACTGCCAAATGCTAGTGAGGATGCAAAGCAACTGCATCATGCACACTTTGCTGGTGGGAACACAAAATAGTATAGCCAATCTCAAAAACATTTTGGCTGTTTCTTTAAAAGTTTAAACTTGGAACTACTGTACAACCCAACAGTTGTCCTCCTGGGCATTTAGCCAGAGAAGTAAAACTTATGTTCACACAAAGCCTGTCCACAAATACTTATAGCAGCATTATTCTTAATAGGTCCAAAGTGGAAACAACCCAGATGACCTTCATTGGGTGAATGGTTAAGCAAAGTGTAGTAAACCCATATTAAAAAATACTAATCAACAAGAAAAGGAAATGAACTATTCATAAACAACCTGGATGAATCTTCAGACAACTATGCTGAGTGAAAAGAGTCAATCTGAAAAGGTTCCATACTGTATGATTCCGTCTAAATAACATTATTGAAATGACAAAATTATAGAAAAGAGAAAAAGAAAAGTTAGTGGTTGCCAGAGGTTAAAGTGGGGTGGTGGTGGGAGAGAAATAGGTGTAGCTATAAAAAGAGCATGAGTGATCCTTGTGGTGATGAAAATATTTTCTGTCTTTATCAATGTCAAAATCTTGGCCATAATATTGTACCATAGTTTTGCAAGATGTTACCATTAGGAGAAACTGGATAAAGGGTTCATGGAACCGCTCTATATTATTTATTATGATTGTATATGAATCCATAATTCTCTCTCTCTCTCTCAAAAATTTCTCTCTCTCTCTCTCTCTCTCTCTCTCTCTCTCTCTCTCTCTCTCCTCTCTCTCTCTCTCTCCCTCCCTCTTTCCCTCTCTCCCTCTTAGTTAATATGGTTGGAGTTTCAATGACAATTTTTTTAATAAGGGTGAAAAGTTGCAAAAAAATTACACAAACCATTTATTTTAAAAGTCTGGAAAGAAACAGATCAGTTATCAGCATGGGTTATCTTATGTAGGTGAGGTAGAGACAGTACTAATTGGGGGTGTGTGTAGGGAGAAAGGGATTATTAAAATGTAATAAAAACGAGAAAAGAAAAGTTCACTAGTATCATACATGTATGTGTGGGTAATATGCATAAATACTAGAGAAAGATAGCTAGAATTAGATCTTTATGATCCATGAGTATGTCTATAATATATTATTAAGAGGAAGAGTTTTATACTAATATATTAGTATGCTTCCATTTCATCTAGACCAGTGGTTCTCAACCTTTCTAATGCCGCGACCCTTTAATACAGTTCCTCATGTTGTGGTGACCCCCAACCATAAAATTATTTTCGTTGCTACTTCATAACTGTAATTTTGCTACTGTTAATGAATCGTAATGTAAATATCTGTGTTTTCTGATGGTCTTAGGCTCTACAGCAGCCAAGTGACAAACAAAGCAGCCAAGCTCTAGGCATGAATGCTGGGATAGACTGCCAGCAAAGATAGCTACCAATAACCCCACTCTGACTCCTTTGGGGTAATTTATTGCACAGCAATAGATACATGGGACATATTTATAGCTATGTAAATGTTTGTAAAGAAAAGAGAATGTTGTGAACAAAAACTTACTATTAAAAGTGATTGCTTAGCAGTGGCAGCAGGAATAAGACAGAAATGATTAACTTCTTTTTACATCTTTTTAAAAAAATTATTTTATTTTATTTTCCCCAATACCACTTATCCCCTCTATGCCTTCTTCCACCTCCACTCCCCAACCCCGCAATCACCACACAGTTGCTTTTACTTTAAATGTCTTTAAATTATTTCATAGAGTTTTACAAGTGAATATTATTTCCTAATTTGAAAACCATTAATTAAAGAAAAATTTTACAAGAAGAAATAAAATATTCTATTTAGTTTTTTGTTGTTATTTTTAGGGTTAGCCTTGAAAAAGTATCTTCTGCTGATTTTAGTATTTTCTGTTATTTGCTACAGCATTCCACAGACCTCAGTTTCAGAGAGCTGTATAGAATGTTGGTTTCATAAACACCTTTATAAATTAACTTTCTTTAAAAATAAAGGCCAAAAGCATATGCATTGAAAGTGGCTGTGGATTGACAACTAAAACATTCTTAATCTCTTTAAATATGATGTAAAAATTAAACAAGAGAGAGGCATTAACAAAATTGATTTTAAAATAATCTTAGTAATGCAGTCTACAAGATACATTAGAAAATGTATTAACTCACAAAATATTTTATTGGTCTTTAAAATTTTCACTAGCTTTCTCTGTCCGTAGTATTGATATAGCAATAATAAGTCTGCAGGAAATTTATCAGAAGCATGAGAAAAATGATAATGTTTTCACTGTGGATTGCAGTTTTCATTTTATTACCTTTTATATTTATTAAATACTTGATTTCTTTAGTATCTTGCTGGATTTCTTATAGCCCTAAAATTCCTAGCCAAGGCCATTTCACTGATTCAATTCAACAGATTTATAACTATAGTGTCCAGCACACTGTGCCAGGTGCTTGGAGAAAGAAAATGAGAGTTTTTAAACAAGAAGGGAAATTGTCATTAACTAGTGTGGAAAGCAAAAAAAATTAAAGAGACTAAATAATGGAGGTTAAGCCACAAAAACTAGACCAAGTGGATTCTATTTGAGTTGGTCTTAAGGATAGTTAAGAATTTGGTAGGCAGACAAGACATGGAACTATATTCAAGACAGACTGGAAGGGTATGGGAAAGCACTGAACAGTGAAAGAGCCTGGTGTGGTTAAGGAAGAAAATGAGGATGAAGGGATCTGATCGGCAGAGAGTACTAAAATTAAATACAAAAGCTCTTTTCCAACAAGGTTGTCAATTTAGTGGGGGAAAGGATAGTTTTTTCAACAAGTGATGCTGGAACAACTGGATATAGACATGAAAAAAAAATGAAGTCAGACTCTTTCATTAGACCACACACAAAATTTAATTGCCTGTGATCACAGACAGAAATGGAAGTGCTAACACCACACGACTTTTAGAAGGAAACATAGGAAGAAATCTTTATGACTTTGGATTGGGTTAAGCTAAGCCTTCTTAGACACAACATGGAAAACATAAACAACATTGGAATAAAAGAAGATAATTTGGTAGCCATCAAATTTTTATAATTTGTATTTCAAAGTACATCATCAAAAAAGTTAGAAGACAACCCCACAGGATAGGTGAAAACATTTTCAAATTATGTATCTGATAAGGATTTGTATACAAGAATACACAAAAATTCCTACAACTCAGCACTTTAAGAAGATATATAATCCAATTTAAAACTGTTCTTTTTTAAAATCCTTAAAAAGAGATTTAACCAACATTTCTTCAAGGATATATATATATATATACTAGAGGCCCGATGCATGAAGATTCATGCAGGAATGGACCTTCCTTCCCCTGGCTGTTGGCACTGCCTTCGCTCCAGCCAGAGCCACCTTTCTGCCTTTGCTCTGGTCCAGAGCTGCCTTTCCACCTTCCCACACTTCCCAGAGGTCCAGAGCAGCTGAGGCAGTGTGGAATACCATGGCGACAACGCAAGCGTCCTGCCCCCAGTCACTCGGTGCCTGTGTATGCAAATAACCCACCATCTTTGTTGGGTTAATTTGCATACTCACTCCTGATAGGCTGGTGGGCATCGCAAAGGTACGGTCAATTTGCATCTTTCTCTTTTATTAGTGTAGATAAATGGCCAATAGACACAGGAAAAGGTGCTCAACACCATTAGTCATTAAGCAAATGCAAATCAAAACCACAATCAGATACTATTTCATACCCAATAGGATGGCTATAATAAAAAATACAGATAAGTATTGAAAATGATGTAGAGAAACTGGAATCCTCATACATTGTTGGTAGAAATTTAAACTGATGCAGCCACTTGGAAAACAGTTTAGCAGTTCATAAAAAATATTTAACACAGAGTTACCATATGACCCAGCAATTCCAAGTTTGTACCCAAAAGAAATAAAAACATATGTTCACACAAAAACATGTAATGGACATTTATAATAACATTGGTCATAATAGTTAATAAACAGGAAAAATTCAAATATCCATAAACTGATGACTAGATTATCAAATGTAAAATGTCCATACAATGGAATATTATTAATAAATAAATAAAAATGAAGTACTGATACATTCCACAACATGAATAAACCTTGAAAGCACTATGGTGAGAGTAACCAAGCACAATAAAACAAGTATCCTATGATCCCATTTATATGAAATGTCCAGAATAGGCACATCCATAGAGAGAGAAAGTAAATTAGTGGTGGCCAAGAGACCAGAGGATACGATTGAGGGGTAAATAAGAAATGACTGATAATGTGTGTGTGGTTTCTGTTTGGAGTGATGAAAGTGTTCTCAAATTGTTATGATGATGGTTACACAATTCTGTGAATATACTAAAAACCATTGAATTGTATACTTTAAATGGGTCAATTGTGTGATGCATTCAATAAATAAATTTGTTTTTTAAAAATCTATGTTATGTTAAAACAAAAACATAGACTCTAGAGCCAACCTAGAATCTGTTAGTTAGAATCTGTGCTCTACCACCTACCAGTATGAAGGCCTGAGCTGGTTAATTTTTCTGTACCTAATTTCTTTATCTGTAAATAAATGAGTACTTCCAGCTGAGATCTCAAGGGAAATTTACACAGATTTGGAATTTGAGCTGGTCTCAAAGACAGTGTGTGTTTATAGATTATGAGATAAAGGCCTTAAAAGGGAGGATAAAGAACTAACACTTCTGGAGCACCTATTGTGTGTCAGGGTATGTGCTAAGCATTCTATGTACATTCCTGCAGTTTATTCTGACTGTTCTATCCTTATAAAACATTTGACTGAGTTAAGTGACTAAATAGTGTTTTAAAGACCGGCCGAGAGTC
Source organism: Eptesicus fuscus (assembly GCF_027574615.1). Classification (NCBI taxonomy): domain Eukaryota; kingdom Metazoa; phylum Chordata; class Mammalia; order Chiroptera; family Vespertilionidae; genus Eptesicus; species Eptesicus fuscus. The sequence goes on along the minus strand of NC_072480.1, from coordinate 6,474,457 downwards.
TCCTGCATCTAATCTGAGTGACACCTGTGAGAAGTGAAGCATAGGTGGCCAGAGAAGGGCTGGGGATATGGGCAGTTAGGCTGCTTTGGAACTTTGATGGTCAGATAACTTTTCTGGATTTTATTGCATGGGTGACAGGGAACATGGTATTGCTTATCAAAAAATGTCATAAGCAGTGGGAATGTATTTTTACAAGTAAAAATCTAAGTTCATGTTATATGTTATTATATAGCTCAACTGATTCAGAAACCTTGCAATGTTACCCAAAATAGATTGTTGGACAAGCTTGCCTTTAGTGAATTTCCAGAAAGAAATCAGTTTGCTTTCACAATTGGAAGATGACATTTAAGGATGAATTACAATCCTTTCTGAGTCTGAGAGTTTGTTAATTTAAACTACTGATTTCTTTATTAAACAACAGATTGATTTTGATGTGAGTTTTGGAATTAATAATAGATAATAGAAGCCTTTAAATTTCATTAAAACTCTCAAAAGATGAACAAAATTTGCAGTTTCCCTTTATACAAGAGCTCAGTGAAAAAGAAAACCACCATAAATGTAATTTCAAATGGAATATAAGCTATACATTGTACACTCATTTATTCAGTGGTTTTTTTTTGTTTGTTTGTTTGTTTTGTTTTTATGAGTAGTGTGGGCAGCATGAAGCCTTGTCTATGCCTCCTACTTGGAAAGAGATTCTTTCAAAGCCACCAACAAGTAGAGTTCTCAGCAAACATTTAAAGTGTCTCTGGACTATCAGAACTGGCATTCCAAATTTAGCACCACATCATTGAAGAAACAGGTAGAAAATGTGCACTTAGTCCACTTCCAGGCAGTATCCCAACCTCACATCATGCTTCTAGATCAGTGCATGTGTATGCTAAGTCCCAATTGCAAGGTGTTCTTTCTCTCTAAGCCAATGGTTCCCAATGGAGATCTTACACCTTCTAGAAGGAATCTTGGGGTAAAAAAATGAGGGAAGTGCATTTTAGTTTACTGCAATGATTAGAGGCTTCTGCTAGAATTTAGTGACTATCCTGAAAGCCATGGGACAAGCATACACAGTGAAGAATTGCTTTGTATTCAAATGATCTTCAAGTTTTCTGCCACATAAATTATTATCTGAGATTCTCTGAGACTAAACCTTAATTCCATTTTACACACAAACAGTAAGTAGTCTTTACATGATTTGAATGCACACTGAATTTTCTAGCAATATACCAACCTTATATATTGTAGGACAGCTTCTTTTTTAATCTATCCTCAACTTTCTGGTGCCTATAGAAGGAAATTATCCCTAATATATTTTTAAATATAATATGAGAAACTGCACACATTGACATGTGGTGGAATGTCAAGAAAGGAGGTATGTTTTGGATTCCTATCCCATGTTATGACACAGAGAATTAATTATTGTGACAATGTACATAAATAAAGCCAAGCTCATTTGCAAAAAATGAAAATTTCTCGTTTTGTCCACATAAACAGTTGACAATTTGTCTTGACAGCTAAACTCTAATTTAATTAAAGTTATTTTCTTCTGCTTTTAATCACACACTTATAAGACTATTTTTTATTACTCATCCCAACCCTCACTTTTTATTCTAGTAATTTCACCTTTACCCCAATTTCTTCATTTCCTTATAACCTTCTGTCAAAAGATTTCTCATATCCGTACTACTTTTAAATCCCAAACTGTTCATTATAAGCATTGGGCTATTTCACTATTATCTCATACTATATATTAAATATATAACCATTTAATTATAAATTACTTTTCATTTCATTTATTATATTTAGGCAATATATTGGTTTTTGAAATGATATGTACCTTCTATCTATAAATTGCCTTTCAGAATAGAAAATAGATTGTACTTATATGTTATAAAACTTTTTGTGAAATATTGGTTCTACTAAATGTTCACAGTAACAAAACACTTTTCATATTTTTACACAAGAAAACAGAAAGTTACTTATCCAGGATAACATATAAATAATGAGCTTTGATATCTTAAAAGTTACTTATCTAGGATAACACATAAATAATGAGCTTTGATTTCTTAAAAGTTAGAAGACGTTGGCTTCTTTCTCTAGTCTCAGTTTATGGCATTGAATTCACCATTAAAATGCTTTTTCGGTCCCTGTCCCTCCATCAGAGAGGATGGCGTCCCACCTGGATCCCAGCTTCACTTATATCTTTCTATCTGGTCTCTTTATTTCTTCTATTTCTTAATCCCCAGCTCCTCTACTCAGGAACCAGACCCTTTCCTTTTACGTGCTGGATGCAGAAAAGAGAGAACACCCTCCATTTTCCGCCTAATGTGGTCCAGCTGAGAACAGAGGCAAGAAGCGAGGAGGTCACTCCTAAAAGTGTGCACACCACAGATTGAAGGACTAAGGAGAGAAAGAACTATATAACCAGACATCAGGAGAAGAGAGACCATGGGGAGACAAAGAAACATCCCGCATATGAAAGAAAAGCAGGCATCACCAGAAAAGGAAGTAAATGAAATAGAGGCAAGCAACCTGTCAGAAAAATAATTCAGAGAAATGGTCATAAGGTGCCTGAAAAGAATGGAAGACAAATTCGACAATATGAGTAAGAACCAAGAGGAAATGAAGAAGAATCAAGAAGAAATGAAAAATGACATCGCTATTGTAAAGAACTCAATAGAAAGCATCAAGAGTAGACTAGAAGAAGCAGAGGACTGCATCAGTGAGCTAGAAGACAAGGTGGGAAAAAATACCCAAGTAGAGTAGCTTGTAGAAAAAAAAATTAAAAAGCAGGAGGAGAGCCTAGGGGAACTTTGGGACAACACAAAACAAAGCAACATTCACACAATAGGGCTTCCAGAAGGAGAGGAAACTGAGCAAGGAATAGAAAACCTGTTTGAAGAAATAATGTCAGAAAACTTCCCTAATATAGGGAAGAAAAAACCCACACAAATCCAAGAAGCTCACAGAGTCCCAAGCAAAATGAACCCCAAAAGACCAATGCCAAGGCACATTATAATTAAACTAGAGGCCCGGTGCATGAAATTCATGCACTGGTGGGAGGGGGGGTAGGGGGGTGTGCCACTCAGCCCAATCTGCACCCTCTTCAATCTGGGACCCCTCACGGGATGTCCAACTTCCAGCAGTCGGACATCCCTCTCACAATCCGGAACCGCTGGCTCCTAACCACTCACTTGCCTGCCTGCCTGATTGTCCCTAACCCCACTGCCTGCCTGCCTGCTCGCCCCTACCTTGATTTCCTGCCAGCCTGATTGCCCCTACCTTGCCCTACCCTATCAGCCTGATCACCCCAAACTGCCTGTGCCTTGGCCCCCCGTCTGGCCTCCCTCTGGAGGCACCAACCCCATAACCCCAATGCTGCTGCCACTGCAACTGGTTATGGCTGCCTGAGCCTTGGCCTTTGTAGCCACTGCGGCTTTGTCTGGAAAGATGTGCGGAAGACAACCACTCTAATTAGCATATTACCCTTTTATTAGTGTAGATTTGGGGACCATTACAACCACGCAGAACTTGAAGAAAACACATGGCCCTGGTCAGTTTGGCTTAATGGAGAGAGCATCGGCCTGTGGACTGAAGAGTCCAGGTTTGATTCTGATCTGGGGCACACATGCCTGGGTTAACGGGCTCAATCCCCAGTAGGGGGCCTGTGGGCGGCAGCTGATCAGTGATTCTTTTTTTTTTTTTTTTAATATATTTTATTGATTTTTCACAGAGAGGAAGGGAGAGGGATAGAGAGCTAGAAACATCGATGAGAGAGAAACATCTACCAGCTGCTTCCTGCACACCCCCCACCGGGGTATGTGCCCGCAACCAATGTACATGCCCTTAACCGGAATCGAACCTGGGACCTTCCAGTCCACAGACCGACGCTTTATCCACTGAGCCAAACCGGTTTCGGCTGATCAGTGATTCTTATCATTGATGTTTCTATTTCTCTCTCCCTTTCCCTTTCTGAAATTTTAAAAAAATATATATATATTTTAAAGAAAACACATGATCTTCACTTTGGGCTTTGTCATCTTACAATATCCTTTGTGCAGTGTTTTAACTTCCCTCAACTTTCCTTTACCCACCTTTAAAGTGCAATCTATTTTGGGGAATATGATCAGGAAAGTGATTCCAGTGGGTAGAAGTTTTTTTTGGAGGGGATGGGTCATGAAGATATTTAAAAATTGAGCATGGTGATGGTTGTACCACTCTGAATTTACTTTAAAAAACCAGTACATTGTACACTTTAGGTGACATGAACAGTATATGGGTTATATCTCAACAAAGCTGTTCTTTTATTTCTTTTTAAATAAAGACCAGTCTTATAATCAATTGCAGATGTTTTCAGAGGCCCCTCAAGATTTGCTTACCATGTCCCAAATCACGGCTGTGATTCCCAGTTTCCTCCAGTCCTGGTGGATCTGGATGGTGTGGTTTGCAAAGGAGAAGGTGGAAAGAGGCTTATGGAATTTCGGCAACCCCATTCCCCCGGTCTCCTCATAGGGCACCAGGGCCATTCCCACTGTGCCAGCTCTGCTCCCTTTAACCTGTTGGGCAAAAGAATCTTGTGTGCTCTGGCCAGAAAGTGCATTCTTTCTTAGGTGGCCCGGATGTTTTTTTTAAGGTCATTTTATGGATTCAAAAGAATAAACAGAGATGTGGAAAGCTTTTGTCAAAATCCTTTTACATGGTTCTTCCAGTCTCATGGGAAATGAGATGTGGCTCTGAATTCATCCCAAAGTGTGTCTTTGGGCAAAAGCACCCAGAACGGCACAACTCCTGCAGAATGCCCCACACACTTTGCTGTCAGGACTCAGGGGGGCTTGAGGCTGAGCGAGGCGGCGGTGCCAGCACAGGACCTGGGAGAAGGTAGCGCTTTCTACACTGCCCAGGCCACGTGGACTACAGCAGTACCCGCCCAGGTGGGCAGGGTGTTTCTGCTGTTTTGTTTTGGTCTGGCCTCCACCCCGTCAGCCACGGACCTGTGCCTGCACTGAGACTGAATGGTTTGATAGCCCTACTTTTTGGTGGACAGTGGATGCACTCCCAGAGACTGGCAGTTAGACTCTGGAGGCTTCTGAGTCCCTTGCGGGGAGAGCCCGGCCCTAGGTCAAGAACAGACTCAGGTGTCCTCGGCCAGGAGGCCTCCTTGGGCTAGGAGCCGCCACAGTTTGAAGGCTGGCCATGACCCCAATCCTGGCAGGGGTCTCCTCTGGGGTGCTGGCAGGCCTGGGCTAGGGCTGCGGGCGGTTTAGAGGCTGGTCACGCCCCCGATCCTGGTGGGGGTCTCCTCTGGGGTACTGGTAGGCCTGGGCTAATGGCCGCCCTGGTTTAGAGACTGGTCAAGCCCCCGATCCTGGCGGGGGTCTCCTCTGGAGCGCTGGCAGGCCTGGGCTCTGTCGCCACAAAGGGATAGGTTCCTGAACCTGCTTACCACACACCTAGGCTAGGATACATCTTGTAGGAGGCGGCTTCAATGCCGGGGGTCGGTGACCAGATCCTCCGGAGCCTCGCTTTCTGGACTGCAGTCCCACGTCTCCCAGTGCCCCAGCCTCGGATGCGCCCCTGCAGTTGCCCCCACCACCAGCCACCTCAGCGCAGGCCACAGCAGCTGAAGCCAGCCTCTTGGAAGCCAGGCCACCACACCCACCACCCCTAGTAGCTCTCTGCTGCTCGCTCTCTGTGTCCTGTCTACTGGGGTGGGGGAGTGCTCCCAGCCCAGAGGCCCTCCCTCCCTCGGCAGCCTGGCTTGGGAAACTGGCCTCATGCAGCATCCCCACTCGGCCACTATGGGTGCAATGCGGACCCCACGGAGGCCAACCTGGAGAACGCGGACCGGAGCTCTGCATCCAGCTGCTGCAGATGCCCTCATTGGTCAACTACCTCCCGATCCTTCCACGGGCCCCATTGATCCCTCTCAGCACCAGCCATTTAGGCCAGGGTGGCGATCTCCCAGGGACCCCCGCGGAGTGCCGGGCTCGGCCCGGACACCCTCCCCCCCCCCCCCCCCCCCCCGGTGGCAATCGCCCCCGGGACCCCCGCGGAGCGCCGGGCTCGGCCCGGACAAGCCCCCCCGGGTGGCAATCGCCCTGCGATCCCCGGAACTAACAGGATTGTGCGCAGCCATCTTGGTCTTCCCAACGGCCGGATAGGCTACCCGGAGTCCCACCCCCAGCCTCTGGCAGGCCCAATCATGGGCATAGCGGAGGTGCGGTCAATTTTCATGTTTCTCTATTATAAGGTAGGATTGGCAAACACCAATGACAAAGTAAGAATCTTAAAAGCGGCCAAAGAGACAGAAAGTTACATACAAAGGAACCCCCATCAGACTAACAACTGATTTCTCAACAGAAACTCATCAGACCAGGAAATGGAATGAAATATACAAAGTCATGCAAAGGAAGGGTCTGAATCCAAGAATACTGTACCCAGCAAGGCTATCAATCAAAACTGAAGGTGAAATCAGGAGCTTCACAACAAAAAAGGACTAAGGGAATTTATTACCACCAAACCAGCAATGCAAGAAATGCTAAAGGGTCTGCAGTAAAAAAAAAAAAAAAAAAAAAGAAATAGGAAACGAAGAAGGAACACAATGGTAAAGAATAAAAATGGTGACAAATAAGTACCTATAAATAATAACTTTAAATGTAAATGGATTAAATGCCCCAATCAAAAGATATAGGGTAATGGATTGGATAAGAAAACAAGACCCATATATCTACTGTCTACAAGAAACCCACCTCAGAAAAAAAGGCACACAGACTGAAGGTGAAGGGATGGAACAAGGTTTTCCAGGCGAATGGAAATGAAAAAAAAAGGTGGGGTAGCAATACTTATATCTGACAAATTAGATCTCAAAGTGAAGAACATAACAAGAGATAAGAAAGGCCACTTCATAATACTAAAGGGAGCAATCCAACAAGAAGAAATAACTCTGGTAAACATATACGCACCCAATACAGGAGCACCCAAATACTTAAAAATAAAACTTCCTGGAGGATATCAAGGGAGAGACTGACAGCAATACAATCATATTAGGAGACTTTAATACCTCACTATCACCATTGCACAAATCCTCTAAACAAAAAATCAGCAAAGAAACATCAATCTTAAATGACTCACTAAACCAGATGGAATTAATTGATATCTTCAGAACATTTCACCCCAAAGTCAGATAATATACATTCTTATCAAGTGCACATGGGTCATTTTCAAAGATAGACCATATGTTTGGACATAGGCAAAGTCTCTTCAAATTCAAGAAGAGAGAAATCATATCAAGCATCTTCTCAGATCACAGTGGCATAAAACTGGAAATCAACTACAATAAAGACAATCCAAAATAATCAAACACATGGAGACTAAACAGCATGCTATTAAACAATGACTGGGTTACCAGATATATCAAGGAAGAAATAAAAAACATCATGGCAACAAATGACAATGAAAACACAACAATCCAAAGTCTATGGGACACAGCGAAAGCAGTTTTAAGAGGGAAGTTCATAGTGCTACAAGCCTATTGCAAAAAACAAGAAACAATAGTAATAAATTACCAAACCCTACAACTCAAAGGGTTAGAAAAAGAGCAACAAGAAAAGCCCAGTGTAAGCAGAAAGAAGGAAATAATAAAGATCAGAGAGGAGATAAATGACATAGAGACCAAAGAAACAATACAAAAATCAACAAAACCAGGAGCTGGTTCTTTGAAAGGATAAACAAGATTGATGAACCTCTAGCCAGGCTCACCAAGAAGTAAAGAGAGAGGGCCCAAATAAACAAAATCAGAAATGAAAGTGGTGAAATAACAACAGACCCCGCTGAGATACAAAGGATTGTTACAAAATACTACGAACAACTCTATTCCAACAAACTGGACAACTTGGAGGAAATGGACATATTCCTAGAAAAATATAACCTTCCAAAACTCAATCAGGAAGAATCTAAACAGCTCAATAGGCCAATAGCTATGGAAGAAATTGAAGCAGTCATCAAAAAGCTTCCGGCAAACAAAAGCCTGGGGCCAGATGGCTACACAGGGGAGTTTTACCAAATATTCAAGAAAGAATTAAAATCCTCCACAGACTATTACAAAAAATTCAAGAGGAAGGAACATTTCCAAGCTCCTTCTATGAAGCCAGCATCACCCTAATACCAAAACCCGATAAAGACAACACAATGAAAGAGAATTACAGGCCAATATCCCTCATGAACATAAATGACAAAATCCTCAACAAATTCTAACAAACCGGATCCAGCAGTACATCAGAAAGATCATACACCATGACCAAGTAGGATTTATCCCAGGAATGCAAGGATGGTACAATATCCGCAAATCAAAAAACGTGATACATCACATAAACAAATTGAGAGATAAAAATCACATAGTCATATCAATTGATGCAGAAAAAGCATTTGACAAAATCCAACACCATTTCTTGATAAAATCTCTCAACAAGGTGGGAATAGAAGGATCATACCTCAACATAATAAAAGCTATATATGATAAACCCACAGCTAACATCATACTCAATGGGCAAAAACTAAAACCATTTCCCCTAAGAACAGGAAGAAGACAGGGATGCCCACTCTCACCACTCCTGTTTGACATAGTACTGGAAGTATTAGCCATTGCTATCAGACAAGAAGAAGAAATAAAAGGCATCCAAATTGGAAAAGAAGAAGTAAAGCTGTCCTTATTTGCAGATGACATGATATTGTACATAAAAAACCCGAAAGACTCCATCAAAAAACTAATAGACTTAATAAATGAATTCGGCAATGTAGCAGGATACAAAATTAACGCCAAGAAATCTATGGCATTTCTATTCACCAATAGTGAACTTACAGAAAGAGAGACTAAAAAAGCAATCCCATTTACCATTGCACCAAAAAAATTAAGATACCTATGAATAAACTTAACTAAGGAGGTAAAAGACCTATATGCGGAAAACTACATGACACTGAAAAAAGAGATAGAGGAAGACGTAAACAGATGGAAGAACATACCATGTTTATGGATTGGTAGAATCAACATCATTAAAATGTCTATACTACCCAAAGCAATCTATAGATTCAATGCACTCCTCATTAAAATACCAACGGCATATTCCACAGACCTTGAAAGAACTCTCCAAAAATTCATCTGGAATATAAAAAGACCCCGAATAGCCACAGCCATCCTGAGAAAGAAGAATAAAGTAGGAGGGATCTCAATAGCAGATTTCAAGCTGTATTACAAAGCCACTGTTCTCAAAACAGCCTGGTACTGGCACAAGAACAGACATATAGATCAATGGAACAGAATTGAGAATCTAGATATTGACCCAAACCACTATGCTCAATTAATATTTGACAAAGGAGGCATGAACATACAATGGAGTCAAGATAGTCTCTTCAATAAATGGTATTGGGAAAATTGGACAGATACATGCAAAAAAAATGAAACTAGATCACCAACTTAAACCATACACAAAAATATACTCAAAATGGATACAGGACTTAAACATAAGACGGGAAACCATAAAAATACTAGAGGAATCCACTGGCAGCAAAATCTCAGACATATGCCGAACTTCTTCACTGATACTGCACCTAGGGCAATGGAAGCTAAAGAGAAAATAAGCAAATGGGACTACATCAAAATTAAAAGCTTTTTCACAGCAAAAGAAACCATCAACAAAACAACAAGAAATCCCACTGTATGGGAGAACATATTTGCAAATGTTATCACTGATAAAGTTTTAATCTCCAACATCTACAGACAACAATTTTTATTATACAATTTAATAAAAGGAAGATAAATGATCCAATAAAAAAAATGGGTAATGGACCGAAATAGAATCTTTTCAAAAGAAGACAGAAGGAAGGCCAAGAGACACATGAAAACATGCTCAAAGTCACTAATTATCTGAGAGATGCAAATCAAAACAACAATGTGGTACCATCTCACACCTGTCAGAATGGCTTTTATCAACAAATCAACAAATGACAAGTGTTGACGAGGATGCAGAGAAAAAGGAACCCTCGTGCACTGCTGGTGGGAATGCAGACTGGTGCAGCCACTGTGGAGAACAGGATGGAGTTTCCTCAAAAAACTGAAAATGGAACTCCCATTTGACCCAGTAATCCCACTCCTAGGAATATATCCTAAGAAACTAGAAACACCAATCAGAAAGGATATATGCACCCCTATGTTCATAGCAGCACAATTTACAATAGCTAAGATTTGGAAACAGCCTAGGTGCCCGTCAGCAGATGACTGGATCAGAAAACTATGGTATATCTACACAATGGAATACTATGCTGACATAAAAAAGAAGGAATTCTTACCATTTGCAGCAACCTGGTTGAAATTGGAGAACATTATGCTAAGTGAAATAAGCCAGTCAGTGAAAGAAAAATAACACATGATCTCACTCATTTGTGGATAATAAAGAACATTATAAACTGATTAACAAAAAGATAGATACAGAGGCAGTAAAGCATCAAAGAGACTGTCAAATTACAGCGGGAAGGTTAGGGAGAGGTGAGGGAGATAAGAGATCAACCAAAGGACTTGTATGCATGCATTTAAGCATAACCAATGGAGGCAAAACACTGGGGGGTGAGGGCATGTATTGGAGTGGGGTGGGGAGGGCAATGGTAAGATATGTACACATATAATACCTTAATAAAAAAATGGAAAAAGTGCTTTTTCATTCATCATTTGGGTACTTAGTAAATATAATAAGTTGTATATAAAGGTGATTATGAGAAATTTGTAGATAACTATTTATTATTATTATTATTATTATTATTATTATTAATACAAGTAATAGCCACCATGAATTAACCACACAAAGGCATCATACTCAGAACTTTCCTTCTATTATCTCATAAAACTACCATAGTAATATGTCAAATAGGTATGTTGTATGTATATTCACAGAGCAAAATGAGTCTTACTTCAGTAACTTGCCTTTGATGACAAGGCTAGTAAGTGACAGGGGCCTAAGACTCAGGTCTCTCTCTCTCCAACATTCATGTGTTCTGTCTCCAGAAATAACAATGTTCTTTAGTTTTGTGTTAAAAAATGCAAAACATAAAAACAATACTTTGGATTCCAGCGTATGGTAAGAATCCTTTAAGTAAACAATAATCCCTACAAATATTTCAAACCAAAATGATGAAGGGAAAGACACTAAGTCACACTAGTGGCTTTCTGATTTGCATTAGCTATTCTGTGATGGTATGCCTTTCTTAATTGAAATTGATTTACCCAATATTGCTCTCCACAGGATCATATAAAACAGGAAATCACAGAGTAACTTACAAAAAGATATTATAATTTGTGCTATCCAAAATGATAGTCACTAGCCATATGTGACTAGCAATGTTACTAATCTAAATTGAGATTTTTCAAGTGTGAAATACTCCTCAGATTTTTAATACTTAATGTATAAAAGTGAAACATCTCATTAAAATTTTTTATTTTATTTTGAAATGATATTTTGTAGATCTTAGCTAAATAAAATGTTATTTAATTAATTTAATCTGACTTTTTTACTTTCTTTAATGAGATTAATAGATTTTAAATTACATATGTTGTGGGTCATATATATTTTCAAATAATCAACTTTAAAATTATATCATGGAAAAACAATTTTGAAGAACAGAAGCAAAACAATACACAAACAATACTCAATACTTTGTGTGCTATGAGGAGCATCCAAGATGGCAGTGTAAGAAGATGTAGGGCATGTGCCTTCCCATGAATACACCAAAGGGACAACTATATTTAGAACAATTCCTCCTGACAGACAAATGAGGGACAACTAAACAGCTTCTGCACAAAAAAGACAAGAGAAAGACAACCTTAAGGAGGTTGGGTACTGCAAGAGCTCTTAAAAATCTGAGAGGACCTTCCAGAATCAGTGGAACTAGTGAGCACCATTGTTTATTCTCCTTTTGCACTTGAATAATGCAGGGAGGAGCTCTATTCAGGTGCTCTTGCCAACCTCCAGGGCTGCCATAGTGCATCTCCTCCCACTTCTCCCAGTGCTAGTAGCTCCAGCAAGAGCAAGAGGGTAACCCATTGTGGGAGCAAACAGGGCCCCCTCATCTGAAGCTTGACCCAGCAGGTCCAACAGGCACTGAAGCATGCATGAGTCAGGTCACTACCATGTACACGCTATGAGCTGCTCCTCTAGGAGGAAGAGCAGAACCAGCAGGACACCACTGAAGCATGCCCAGCTCACAAAGTGCTCTGATCCAGATCCATCTATTACAATAGTCAATCAAATCAACAGACTGTGCCTTACTTACACATACCAGGCAGCCCTACCCAGAATAAGAGAAGAACCAATAGGATATTACAATGTACTTACTCATAGGCCTACCTCAAGAAACAAGAAAAATCCCAAATAAACAACTTAACTTTACACCTAAAGACTATAGAAAAAGTAAGCAAAACCAAAATAAGTGGAAATAAAAAAATAATAAAAATCAGAGAGGAAATAACAAATAGAGACTGAAAATTTCAATAAAAATATCAATAAAAGTAAGAGCTGATTTTTTGAAATGATAAACAAATTGACAAACCCTTAGTCAAACACGAGAGAGAGAGAGAGAGAGAGAGAGAGAGAGAGAGAGAGAGAAGAGAAAAAGAGAGAGAATAAATAAAAACAGAAATAAGAGAAGTTACAACTGACACAACAGAAATACATAGGATCATTAAAGAATATTTATAACCAAACAACTGAACAACCTAGAAGAAATGGATAAATTTCTAGAAACATTCAATCTTCTGAGACTGAACCAGGAAGAAACAAAAAATCTGAACAGCCTATTACTAGCAATAACATTTAAGCAGTACCTTGAAAACTCCCAACAAACAAAACTTGAAGAGCAGATGGCTTTAAGGTGAATTCTATCTAACATTTAAGAATTAATATGTATCCTTCTCAAACAATTCCAAAATATTAAAGAGGAAAGAATGCTTTCACCCCGACTAACATGGCTCAGTGGTTGAGCGTCAACCTATAAACCAGGAGGTCACAGTTTGATTCCTGATCAGGGCACATGCCCATGTTGCAGTCTCAATCCCCAGTGTGGGTTATGCAGGAGGCAGCCAATCAAGGATTCTCTCTCATCATCGATGTTTCTATCTCTCTATCTCTCTCCTTTCATCTCTGAAATCAATTAATAATATATATATATTAAAAAGAATGCTTTCAAATTCATGTTATGAGGTTATCCTGATACCAAAACAAGACAAAGACACTACAAAAAAAAAAAAATTTCAGGCCAATATCTTTGCAAAAATTCTCAACAAAATACTAGCAAACAAAATTCCACAATACATTGAAAAGGTTATACACCATGATCAAGGGTGATTTATTCTACAGATGTAAGAATGGTTCAATATCCACAAATCAATTAACATAATATACCCCAGCAATAAAAAAATAATAGTCATATGATTATCTCAGTAGATACAGAAAAAGCATTTGAAAAAATTCACCATCAATTATGATAAAACTCTCAACAAAGTGGAATAGAGGGAACTTACCTCAATACAATAAAGACAATTTAATAAATTGCCGGGAACTAATTCCAGCATGTAATAATTACAAGAGTTCCATCAAAAGGTTGATGGGACTTGGGCGGCTCAACAAGGGTGAGCCACATATGTAACTTACCTGTTGGAAATGGCTAAACAGCACTTCCCCCAAACCTGAATAGGATTGTTAACTGCCAGTCAGCTCAGGGCATTTTATTGCCTCCTGTTGGCCAAACACCTGAACAGCTGTAGGCCATTCCCCAAACTGACAATGCTTCTGTACCCTTTGATACCTTACCCTTTGAAGTGTCTATTTCCACCTTGCCTTAGGACAAATTGTGTTAAATAAATACCACGGGGTCCTTAGACAAGGGAGTCTTTAGTCCCTTCAGCTGAAGATCCTCTGACCCCCCAATGCCTTTCAAAATTATCTTTCATCTCTGGACTCTTTAATCATCTACATGCAGCCCCCTTCTCCAGAATGCTGAACCCTTTGTAAGGCTGGGACAAGAACCATGGCATTATGATGCCTGAACGAGGGACACCAATAATAAATCCACAGTTAACATTGTACTCAAAGATGGAAAGCTGAAAGCTTTTTCTATAAAATCAGGAACAAGACAAGGACACACTCTCACCAATATTGTTTAATATAGTATAGAAAATTCTCGTCACAGAAATCAGACAAAAGAAAAAAAGAAATAAAGGCATAAAAATGGTAAGGAAGAAATAAAATTATCACTATTTGCAGAAGACATGATACTATAGATATCAAAAATTCTAGAGATGCCATCAAATATTTGTTAGAACTAATAAATGAATTCAGTAAAGTAGTACGACACAAAATTAATATATACAAATCCTGCTGCAACCTTTGTGGTGGGGTTCAGGATCTGAAGGAGGGGCTGACGCACAAATGAAAATACTATAGAAGAAATATGAATTTAGAAGACATTGGAGCCAGGTGGAGCCTCTTTCTTGAAGAGACACACCAAAACTGGGTTCCTTCTGCTTTTATTCAGTTTTAGATACACATCTTGCCCTCAGTAAAGTCCGGCAAACAGGTAGCAGACAGACCATCTCTAAGGTCAATAAAGATCAGTAAAGATCAGTAGGTCCAGTAAACATTTCCTTGGATGCCATCAGGTAAGGAAATTGCTTCGAGCCACCACTATCTCAACACGAACAATAGTGCTTAGCGTCAGCCCTGCTAACACTCAAGGTCCATCGCCCTTCTGTGTTCCTTGGTGCACCATGATAGCATTGGCAAGCAGTGGCTTCCTGAGTCTCCCCTTTTTGTTTTCTAAATAAATCTTGAAAAATGTATGCCATCTGCAGGGCTTGAGTCCTTTTAAGACTCTTCATTCTGCATCTTCAGACTAGAAATAAGCATATAAGAAAAAGAATGACACAGATAACAGTGGTTATGCTAAGAGGCAGATGTAAGGTAAGGTGACCAGACGTCCCGCTTTTGGCAGGACTGTCCCAATTTTTAACAATTTGTCCCGCATCCCGCGGCGTTTTAAAGAAGTCCCGATTTTTGGAAAGAATGCACTACAAGCTAGGGAACGGCGGGAGAACGGAAAGGGAATATACGGTTTTCAGCGGCCATGTGGCTATTTAAACAGGATATGAGTTTTATATTATTTTTGTTAATTTTATCATGTTAAACTTTAATAATAACAAATAATTGTTGAGAACTGATTATTGAGAACTGCTTATCAAAGTTCGCATTGTTGATCAGTTGTTAGAATTCGACCACCATTGTTTGGACTTAATGAACAATGGCATTTTTTGGGATTGGCAACGACGAAAACATTTTGTAACTGTCTCTCAGACGATACACATCGTACTGCGTGCTAGTAAGCTAGTTAAACAAACGATGTCATTACAAATCAGCTATTCAGATAATTTAGGTAAGTAATTTATTTATTTTATAAATACATAAATTTTCTTGAATTTAGCAGACAGTACTCGTATTATTTATATTTTATAGTGGCGGCAAAAAGTCTAGCACCGGCCTTGAAAGTGACACCTACAACTTACGTTATGGCAAGTTCAGAGGAAAAATAATACAAGTTAGTATTGTTATTATTTAGAAAGAAATATAGGATTAAAATTAAAATAATTTTTAAAATATAGTTACTTTATAACAATCAAATTAATTTAATTTATAAACTAACAATAAAATAAGTTCATGTAATTATGTACCTACTTACTATGTTTTTAAGCAATATGTATATAATAATTTATAATATAATTTTAAATTACTTTTTTTAGATTTTTAACATAATGAGTAAGAAAAGAGGATGAAAATTCAACGATGATCTAAGAAGTGAATTTCCTTTTATTAAAAAAAACAAAAGCGATTACATGGTAAAATGTGAGAAATGTAATGGTGAATTTTCTATTTCGCATGGCGGGAAGAATGATATTTCAAAGCACTTGGAGACACAGAAACATAAAAGATATTTAAATACTGCTGCATCTTCCTCCAAAATACAGGATTTTTTTGGGAAAACAACTTATGGAGACAAAGAAAAGAAATTAGCATTAGCAGAAGGACTTATGTCTTTTCATGCTATTAATCACAATCATTCCTTCAGATCTATGGACTGTACATCACAAGTTGTCAAAAACTTATTCAACAAAAAATTTGCCAGTGCTAGAACAAAATCCGAAGCAATTGTGTGTAATGTGCTTTCCCCATATGCATTTTCAGAATTAAACAAAAATCTAGAAAAAATTAATTTTATATCCATATATTCTGACGCATCTAATCATAAGGATATAAAGTTATTTCCAACCATTATTAGATTTTTTTGATTTGGAAACTGGAATAAAAATTAGAATTTTATATTTTGTTTCTTTGCCAGGCGAAACTTCTGAAATAATTTTCAGTTCCATTATTAATATTTTGGAAAAAAACTATTTAAAACATAAAATGATTGCATATTGTGCAGACAGCACGAACGCAAATTTTGGAGGAAAAGCGAGAAGAGGTACAAATAATATTTTTTATAAATTAAACAAAAACCTTAATCAAAACATTATTGGTGTTGGCTGTGCAGTGCACATAATACATAACGCCATTCAAACAGCTGCTGACTTGTTGCCCGTAGATGTGGAAAATATTGTTATTAAAATATATTCTTATTTCTATATATACACTGTGCACGTTGAAATGCTTGAAGAATTTTGTGAAACTGTGGAAGTCGAATATCAGAAAATACTTGGATACAGTAAAACGTGCTGGTTAGCTCTTTTGCCAGCTGTCGAAAGAATTTTGAAAATATACGATCCTTTGAAATTCTACTTTCTATCAAAGGATAAATGTCCTAGAATTTTAGAAGAGTTTTTTGAAAAAGAATCTTCAAGAATTTGGCTAGAGTTTGTACACAATCAAGCAGCTCTTTTTCAAAATGCTATAAAACTTATTGAAGGTGACAAAATTTTGGTAATCAAAGTAGCAAATGAAGTTAATAATTTAAAATTTCAGTGTCAAGAGCGGTTAGAAAATAATTTTCTTCCGTTAACTATCCGTAATAGTATAAGCCAGCTAGAAGAACAAGGTGCAATAAATCGTGCAGATATCATGAATCACGTCAAAAAGTTCTATAGTAAATGCATAGATTATTTAGAAGAGTGGACGGTACATTACAATGATATTGAACACTTTCATTGTGTTACATTAAAACAAGAACTTAATTGGAATGATGTGCAAAAATCATTCGATCATATTACTCAAAATTTCCCATCCTATCTAATAATCCTATCTAATAATAGACAAATATGCAAATTGACCATACCTCCGACACACCCACAAGCCAAGCCCACCATCCAATCAGAGCGAGTATGCAAATTAACTCAAACCAAGATGGCTACAGCCACAGAGAGCAAGGTTTCCTAGGTAACAGAGAAAGCCAAGCTTTCCGCCTGCCCTGGCCAGGCCTAAGCCTCCACTCAAGCTACAAAGTTTCAATTATAGAAGGTAAACAAATTCAAACAAATGGCGGCAGAATGGAGCTTGAGAGAGCAGGCCAGGGTTGCCGCCTGCAACAGGGGAAGCAAAGCTTTCCGCACACCCTGGCCGGGCCCACCTGCTTAAGGCAACAAAGTTTCAATTATAACTCCAACACAAATGGCTGCTGGCCTTGGCCTCCAAGGGAGCCCCAGGCTTGGTTCCACTCCAGGCTACAAAGTTTCAATTGTAGAAGGAAAATAAATTCCAGATACCAGGGCCTCTGCTTGGGTTGCCAGGGGACGTGGCCGGCCTGCAAACCACCACAGGCCACTCGCTCAGGCCGCCCCACACCCCAAGGGAACCCCTGCCTGATCCAGGACGCCCTTCAGGGCAAACCAGCTGGCCCCCACCCCTGTACCAGGCCTCTATCCTATCTAATAAAAGAGTAATATGCATATTGATCATCACTGCAACACACAATATAGCTGCCCCCATGTGGTCAAAGATCCTGCCCCATGTGGACACAAGATGGCCACCACAAGATGGCCAGCAGGAGAGGGCAGTTGGGAGGCACCCTGCCTGCAAGGGAGGGCAGTTGGAGGTGATCAACCCTTCAGGAGAGGGCAGTTAGGGGTGACAAGGTTGGCAGAGGAGGGAAGTTGGGGGCAAACAGGCTGGCAGCAGAGTGGTTAGGGGGTGATCAGGCTGGCAGGCAGAAGTGGTTAGGAGCAATCAGGAAGGCAGGCAGGCAAGCAGTTGGGAGCCAGCAGTTCTGGATTGTGAGAGGGATGTCCGACTGCCCATTTAGTCCCGATCCCGGGATCGGGCCTAAATGGGCAGTCAGACATCCCTCGAGGGGTCCCATATTTGAGAGGGTACAGGCTGGGCTGAGGGACAACCCCCCTCCGTGCACGAATTTCATGCACCGGGCCTCTAGTATAGTAATATTTCCGAAAATGATCTTTTTAATGAGGTATCATTATTTAAAAAATATATTGATAAGGAAAAGGTTAAATCTTGGGCATTAGCAAAAATCACAATAGAGAACAAATGGTTAGAAATATTTCATTATTTTGAAACAAACCATGTTCCATACAATAATGCACTA
This sequence comes from Eptesicus fuscus, assembly GCF_027574615.1. Classification (NCBI taxonomy): domain Eukaryota; kingdom Metazoa; phylum Chordata; class Mammalia; order Chiroptera; family Vespertilionidae; genus Eptesicus; species Eptesicus fuscus. The sequence goes on along the minus strand of NC_072480.1, from coordinate 6,455,839 downwards.
AAAATTGTGGGATACGCGCTGTCCTTACCAGGAACTAATATTGCGACTGAACGCGTTTTTTCTACGGTAAATAAAGTGTAGACATCAGAAAAATCACAATTAAGTGTTGAGACTTTGAAAGCCATTTTATGTGTGAAATATAATTTAACAAATTCTTGTGAAAAATTTCATGACCTTTTAAACAACGATAGCAATCTACTAAAAAAAATTCACTCAAATGAGAAATATGTCAAAGAATAAAATAATACTATATATATATTTTTTATTTATTATATTTGTAAATTGTACTTATGTTGAAATTTAAAAATATATATTACAATACTATTTTTGCGTTCTATGAAAATTTTTGTTGCTCCATATAGACCAAATTTTTAATCAAGTACCACCCCCCCCCCCACCCCCCTGGTCAATGGTGTCCCGCTTTACCAATGTTAAAATCTGGTCACCTTAGTGTAAGGAGATCCCGTGAAAGGGATTAAATTCTTTCATATCCTTTTCAAATTGTTGCCAGGCATCTAAGGAACTAGTTTGTAAGTTTGCCTGGAATAATTGTACAATATGCTGTTGCAATTCTAAAATATTAAGGTTGTGTTACTTTTACCCCAAGCACCAAGAAGGTGATTTTTTATATTGATTTCCAAGGGTGTAAGGTACTCTTATAGGGAACAGGGGTAACACAAATAGATTTTAGTGTCAATAATTCTATTCCAAATTGGCTGTTAATTCTTTTTTATATAGACAAGGTCTTTGTTTCATTTTTCTTAACTTGTACAAACTGGGAAGTTTGAACAGTTTATACCATGGATGAAGCAGCAATTCCTACAGAAGTAAGTAACACTACTAGAGCAAAGAGTCCTGCAATTAACATTCCAAGAAATCTTTTTTGTCGTTTAAAGATTTTTACCAGGTCATGTAACAGTTGGTAGGTCTGATGGGATTCCCAAGGCTCGGTTAGGTTAGTAGGAAACCTAAACCTTAGGTTAGTTAGCCAACCCAAGTGAAAGCAGCTTGTTTTAAAATCATGAGGGAATCCTTTTGGAATGTAGAATTAATACAATGGGATAGTGTGCAGCCTGGGCATGACACCTCATACACATTAAGGCTTATTGTATTAAGCACATCTGGATGGGGCCTGAGAGGAGTACAAAAGGATCAAATACACAAGCGGTGGCAAATACTGTGTATTTGGGAGTTCCTCATAAGGTATGAATAGTTATTTGAGCTATAGTTAAAACTATACCATTTTATAGGTGCAAGTGCAGCAGCTAATTTCTATTGCGTGTTTTATAGGGGCCAATTATCATGTTTAATTGAGATCCAACAAATCCTCCTCCATGCTATAAGATGAAGTGATTAGCTTCAACATATAGATAGGATGCAGTCCCCTTCCATTTTAGGGTGCGATTGTTACTATATGCAGACCCATAGGGGCTCCAATCCACAAAAGAGAAACTGTTATTAAGTTTGCTGCTGGTGAGGTGGTCACTATAACAGTCTTGCCAATTGATTTCTTCCTCTGTGGGGGGCCATTCATAAAACTCTTTACATAATGGCTTAGTGGCGGGTGGGGTGTGGGGAGGATAGAGGTTGTCTTAGTAATGTTACATTTTCTGTACCTCTCCCAGGAGCAAGAAGTGGTAGTAGACGTATTTGGGCTTTTGCTTCCCCCTCCTTTGATGCCCACGCTAACCAGAAGCCTCTTTTTAATTCTACACACAAAGGAGCAGTAGTTGGATTCTGTGTCATACAAAAAGAAGCTGAGTGGTGACACCTGTGTAATTATATTTTTCCCAGACACTTCCTTGTCCCACCTGTGGTCCTCTTGAATGACCAAGGTGCTTGGTATTATTGGTGACTATACTAGGCAGGGGATCAGCCCAAGTAAGGGGTCTCACCCATGGAGGGTCAGGAACATAAGTCCAATATAGTTTCCCATTTGCCCCTGGTAGTATTACCCTACAACTGATGGCTGCTAGCATGGCAAGGAAAACATTCTCAGGTGTTCTAGGGGGTTTTTGTTTTCTCACAAACTCACTCAGCTTTTTGGACTCTCTTTTTTTACCATCCCCCAGGATATCTCCGGACTGTTTGTAGTTGTCTCATTCTCCACCCACTCCTTATCTTCAGTGGGTTGCTTGGGGCTACTGCTATCTATGGCTGGAGTTGTCTGTGGCCACAGGTACAGGGTGAGGCTCCAGGTGCAAGGTCCTCATTAGTTTGGTCAGTTCCTTACGTGGCTCTATGTCAGAGTTTGATGATCCTTGCAAGAATCCACACGGGCTTGGAGGAGTTTTCTGGAAATACACAAGCATATTCTCAATCAAAGGTTAATAAAGGGTTGGGACCTTTCCATAAACTAGACTCAGGACCCTTCCATTTGATATAGCCCTTTTTCTTTTGGCATATTCTGACACCAGTGTAATTCCATAGGTGTCTTGCCATCAGAGTTACAAGTGAAAAAAATTAAAGTAATTAAGGCTTGGTGTAGTCTACCTAATGGAGATTTCTCCAGCATCACTATTCCCCCTTTTTTGTTTTTCAAGTTGGGATTTTAGCCACTGATGTTGGCATTTTATAATTGTTTGTCTTTGGGAATTGTATAGTATTCCCATAATGTGCCTGTTGTAATAAAGTATGCATTTCCTTTTGCTAAAGGATCAGGCAGTGTGGTATGAGCCCTGATATCCTATCTAATAAAAGAGTAATATGCAAATTGACTGTCACTCCAAGACACAAGATGGCTGCCCTTTATGTGGTCAAGGATGGCTGCCCCCATGTGGACTCAAGATAGCCACCACAAGATGGCCTGCAGGGGAGGGCAGTTGTGGGCAGTTAGGAGTGACCAGGCCATCAGAGGAGGGGAGTTGGACATGACCAGGCCAGCAGAGGAGGGCAGTTGTGGGGAACAAGGCCTGCAGGGGAGGACAGTAGAGGGGGACCAGGTCTGCAGGAGAGGGCAGTTGTGGGCAATCAGGCCAGCAGGGAAGGCAGTTAGGGCTGACCAGGCCTTCAGTGGAGGGCATTTGGGGGAGATCAGGCCTGCAGTGGAGGGCAGTTGCGGGGGATCAGGCCTGCAGGGGAGAGCAGTTGGCGGGGGACCAGGCCTGCAGTAGAGGGCAGTTGGGGGGATCAGGCCTTCAGGGAAGGGCAGTTGGGGTAGACCAGGCCTGCAGGGGAGGGCAGTTAGGGGTGATCAAGTCTGCAGGGGAGGGCAGTTGGGGACACCAGGCCTGCAGGGGAGGGCAGTTAGGGGCAACCAGGCTGGCAAGGGAGGCAGTTAGGGGTTACCAGGCCAGCAGGGGAGGGCAATTAGGGGTGAATAAGCCAGCAGGGGAGGGCAGTTGGGGGTGACCAGGCCTGCAGGAGAGGACAGTTAGGGGCAACCAGACTGGCAGGAGAGGGCAGTTATGGGTGACCAGGCCAGCAGGGGAGGGCAGTTAGGGGCAATCAGGCCAGCCGGGGAGCAGTTAAATGTTGATCAGGCTGGCAGGGAAGTGGTTAGGAGGTGATCAGACTGGCAGGCAGAAGCAGTTAGGGGCAATCAGGCAGAGATAGGTGAGCGGTTGGGAGCCAGCATAGTCACCCCCAACTGGTCCCCCGCTGGCCTGGCCACCCCTTAGTGCCCCCCCCACTGGCCTGGATGCCCCTTACTGCACCTCCTGCCAGCATGGTCACCCCCAACTCCCCCCACCAACCTGGTCACCCCTCACTAGCCCCCTCTGCTGGCCTGGTTGCCCCCAACTGCCCCCCCTGCAGGCCTGGTCACCCCATGCAGCCTGTTGCTCAGTCACTTGGTCACCCCTCACTAACCCCCCTGCCAGCCTGGTTGCCCCACACAGCCTGTTCAGTCGTCCATTCAGTTGTTTTGGATGCGATGGTTGCTTAGCCTTTTATATATATAGACTAGCTTTCCCGTTGCAGGAAAAATCCTGCAATAGGATTTCCTGCTGCACTCTACCCCGCCTCCATTCCTCCCTTGTCCCCCGCCTCACCTTCTCCTCCAGCCCGCCCGCATTTCGCTTCGCCCCCGGCCCCGCCTCCATTCCTCCCTTGTCCCCCGCCTCACCTTCTCCTCCAGCCCGCCCGCATTTCGCTTCGCCCCCGGCCCCGCCTCCGCTCTGCCCTTGCTGCCTGCCCCGCCTTCTTCTTCAGCCCGCCCGCGTTTCCCTTAGCCCCCACCCACGCCTCCGCCCCGCCCTTCTCCTCCCCCCCCCTCAGCTTGCTTGCTTCTTTGAAGCTTTACTCCCTTCTGCAGCTCTTGGCTTCTTTGGACTCTGTCTTGATATGCAAATTAGCCACCATCTTTGTTTGGGTAATTTGCATACTTGTCCTGATTGGTTGGTGGGCGTGGCTTGGCTGTTGGGCGTGGCTTAGGTGTAGCGAAGGTGTGGTCAATTTGCATATTTGTCTATTATTAGATTAGATAATAAAATGTAATTCATGAAGGAGATTTACTTGTTCTCTCCTTGCCTTGCTTGTCAGAAGTTACTGTAAAAACCAACAAACAGCTGAAACCGGTTTGGCTAAGTGGATAGAGCGTCGGTCTGCAGACTGAAAGGTCCCAGGTTCGATTCCGGTCAAGGGCATGTACATTGGTTGCGGGCACATCCCCGATAGGGGTTGTGCAGTAGGCAGCTGGTCGATGTTTCTCTCTCATCAATGTTTCTAGCTCTCTATCCCTCTCCCTTTCTCTCTGTAAAAAATCAATAAAATATATTTTTTAAAAAAAACAACCAACAAACAAAAAAACACAACTATTTTAATATCATTGCTTCCTTCAAAAATAATATCATCAACTTTGAAAAAATTATATTGTAAAATTAGAATAAAATGACCTCCAGACATGAAAATAATTTGCACCAATGTATTAGAATTAAATTATTATAGGATGCACAAAATCATTTGAAATTTAAAAAGCAAGTAGAATGCTCATTCATGAGGAAGATTTATTGTTTATTTTTCTCTGACTTATGTAAAAATGTATATTATATCTTTTGTCCATTAATAATCAGAAGATTGAAATATAGGTTTTTATTTCTACTCCCCGACCCTCATGTCACCAACAACCTTCTTAGTGCTAAATCCGGTCACTACTTCACTTTATCTCTCAGTAACATCTGAAACTTTGTCTTTCTGGGCTTTTGTTGTTGTTCTCTCACACTGTCGCTGCTATCTTTTCTATCTCTCTAGCTTTACCTTCTCATCTTCTTGTTGAACTACCTATCTGTCTATGTCCTTCTTATATGTTGATTTTATTTACTTTTGCTATACTTTCCTTTGGTACAGGGTTTTCTCTTCTGACTTTGCACTTTTTCCAGGGTGATCTCATCCTCTTTCCATGCATAATCTGATAATATAAAGATTTATATCTCATTCTCTTTCTTTGAGCTCCAGGCCAATAAAGAAACTATTTATTGGACATCTGCATTTAAACATTTCACAGGACCTCAAACTCCATGTATCTAATGCTTAACATTATCTACCCACTCACACTCATTCCCAAACCAGTCCTCTTTTTGTGTTCCCATTTCAGTGAATGGCATCACCATTTCTATAGATTGAATGTTTGCATCCCCCCCCCCAAAAAATCATATGTTTAAAGCTAATCCTCAATGTATTTGGAGATGGAATCTTTGGGATATAGTTAAGTTTGATTGATGTCATGGGATTGGGGCCCCCATTGTGGAATTGGTGCCCTTATAGGGGAATGAAGAGCTCAGAGCTCTCACTCTTTACCTTGTGAGGAACAGTAAGAAGATAGCCACCTGTGAACCAGGAAGTAGGATATCACCAGAGACAGAATTTGCTGGTACCTTCATCTTTGAGCCTCCAGACTAAAAGAAATATTTGTTGTTTAAGCCACCAGTCTATGGTATTTTTGTTAAAATAGCCTAAACTGACTAAAACAACCATCCACCTGGTTGCTCAAATCAGAACATCCTTGAGTCTTTCCTGTCATTCTAGATAAATTCTGTTACTGTCTATCCCAAAATTTTCCTTGAATCCATCCACTTCTTTTCATTCTTACTTCGACTTTCTTGGCAACAATCACATTGCTTAGATAATTGCATTAGTTTCCTAAATTCTAGTCTGGTTCTAGTCTTATTCCCTTCCAATCTATTCACACCAGAATGATCTTGCTAAAGTACAATTTGATTATATCACTCTTCTACTTAAATTGGTTCAATGATTTACCATTTTAGTAAGGATAAAATTTAGAGTTTATGATGATATGTGTAGGTACTAGCTGCACAACATTAAAAAAGATCCCAAATTTCTCTGATCCTAATTTCCTCAAATGAGATTGCTACAAAGAGTAATACAATCATTAATGTGATGTGCTGAATAGCAAGTATGTCATACAAAAGACAAATAACAAATATTTATTGATTACTCTAAAGGAAATTCTGAAAAACAGAGACTTGCATTTTACTAACTTTAAAAAAAAATGTGTATTGATTTCAGAGAGGAAGGGAGAGGGAGGGAGAGATAGAAACATCAATGATGAGAGAGAATCATTGATGGGCTGCCTCCTGCATGCCCCCACTGGGGATCAAGCCCGCAACCTGGGCATTTGTCCTGACCCAGAATTGAACCATGACCTCCTTGCTCATAGGTTGACACTCAACCACTGAGAAACACTGGCTTTGCTTTACTAACTTTTTTAAAGCATCAAGTAGATAATACTCTACAAGAATCATGGATGAAGAAAGCAAAATGCTGATGCCATTACAGCTTTATCCTTGATACCACAGTCCCTCCCCAAATGATTTTTTTAATTCTTTCTCTCTCTTGCTCAATTCAATACCTCTGTTCATACCTTGGGTAAAAGCAGATCCACAACAATGTTGGTGACCGACAATGAGAAGAGTCATTGTTCTCAGGGATATTCATATTTTAAAGGGAACCACCTGAAAACAAACAAGAAGTACTGAACCTTTAATGGCAAAACTTCAGACACTGTGACACAGAGGAAGAAAATGCTCTCTCCACATTTCCCAAATACTATCAAGTAGAAGATTACTTACTGCTTAGAGAAACGTCAATAACCCAGCTGGAGCAGTATAGCATATTTAAATAGTTCTGTCATGGTTCTGAAGCCAGTTTATTTAATAGCTATTTGACTTGGAATAGCAAGTAGAATAAATTTAGAAAGTAACGTGTTTTGTTACCTGAATATAATAAAATATTAAGAATTATTTTCTAAATAGCATCATGTTTTAATACTGATACAACATAGAAATAACTCAGTAGAATTCTTCAAGTGCAACTAGTTAAAAATTTTCATTTATGAGCTAAGCGCAATTGATGCAGAGAAATTTTAACCTTAAGGTTTAAAAAACAAAACAAAACAAAATAAGTAGGTTTCTTCAACCACTCTGAGATTGAGTGATAACAGAGTTACTCAATGCATTAATAATAATAATAAATAATACTTGACAGAAGAACCAAAAGTCAGATTACTTTATTCCAAAGTAAAGCAATGCAACCCAGGGATTCTGATTATATATATTTGATAAAAGTATGGTTGAGGGAAGATTCCAAGATGGTGACAGATTAAGTAGAAGCTGCACTGACATTCTCCCAGGACCAAACTAGAATTATAGCTAAAATCTAGAAAAATCATCCTGAATAACCAACTGAAGACTGGTTAGAGAGAACCCTTATAACCAAGGACATAAAGAGGAGGCCACATCAAGACTGGTAGGAACTGTACAGGCATGAGAGGGCTGGTTGGGCTCCAGAGGCAGCAGCTGAAGTTCTGGAGGGATATCTCAGCTCTCAGCTCTGAGGGTTTCCTCTGAGAAGTCTGTGGTCTAAACCCCAAACTGGGCTCCCCAGCACAGAATAAACAGAACTAGGAAAAGGTACCTACATAAAATCTGGCTGTGAAAAGCACCAAGGGTTCTTTCCAGCTGGGAGAGAGAGCTAGAAACACAGGTCGCCCCTTAAAGGGCCAACACACAGAACATTGTTTGCATCCCCTCACCTTGGGCCTTGGGCTCTGACAGAAGAAAGGAAGAGTGGACTAGAGCTGAATTAGGAGAGTCAGGGGTTGATGGCTCTGGGAAGAGAGCTGAGAGGACAGACACTGGAATCCCTGTGCTGGGTCATTAATCCCAGCTGCAGAGGCCAACTTTCTCAAGCAGACTTTTCCCATAAATGCAGCTTTTGCCTGTAGGGAAGCAATAGCCCCACCCATTGGTAACTATCTCGCCCCACCCTGTGGAGTTTCTGCTATGTCATTCTTCATTTCCGACTGGTTGTTCTTCAGTTTCTATATCATTTTATTATGCTGTTGAATCTCTTTACTATATATTTTTTTCAAATAAAATCTGTATCCGATATACCTATCACCTAGCTAAAGACTACAGCCTGAGGCTCAGTAAGTGACTAACACTAATAGCCTACAGGCAGAGGTGGATCTCTGGGTGCTTTGAGATTTTGTCTGAAATGCTTCTGAGCCTAGATCTAGTAAAAACAGACGTTGGTGCACAGCTTCATCTTTTCCACACACATATAACCTCTCCACAAGCTGTAGATTGCTGATGGCTCCAAACAGGGTAGTCACAAATAGCATCTGTCATTGCCTTCACCAGAGAATCCCTGAAGAGGCCCCAAACCAATATACCCAGTGGACAGCTTTAGACAACAATAGAGCAGTATCCAATAAGTTTCACAAGCTGTATATCCACAGGGAGATATTGGCAGGCTCCAAACCCTGCTGAGGTGAATTCTAATTCATGTGATTAGCACCTGCAAAGCAGCCTGCATGCTGTGTTGTGGGTTGAGCCTCACTGTCAGCCAGTCTGAGGGGCAAGCCCACACAAAGATGAGACAATAGCAATAAAGACTCAATTGTAACAGGAGGGCCCACACAATGCATACAAGGGACATTATTAGAACACCCAGGTCTGGTGATCAGTAAGACTACTCCACTGGCTTTCACAGGTGACCGACTACATAAGACCACTCTACCAAGACTGAGAGTTGTAGCAGATCTACCTAATACATAGAAACCAACCCAAACATGCAGCCAAAATGGGGAGACAAAAAAAAGACACAAATGAAAGAATAAGAGCAGCAGCCATGCAAGTAGCACGCCCCTGCCAGCCAGAGGAGACACCACTGCTGCAAGCAGCCACATGAGCAGCACCTACCAGAGGACCTGCCACCAACTGAGGAACAGCCACCATCTGAGGAGCCACTGCCACTTGAAGAGCAACCCCAACATGACTCAACACCTAGATCTTTGGTGAGAGCAAAAAATGGGAAGACAAAGAAACCCCCAAAGGAAAGAAAAGGAGGACTCATCACAAAAGGAGCTAGTGGAACAGAGGCATGCTATATGTCAGAAAAAGAATTCAGAGTAAGGGTCATACAGTTCATAAACCAGATGGATGAAAAAATCAACAACTTATGTAAGAATCAAGAAGAAATAAAGAGTGATATAGCTACAATAAAAAACACTATGGAAAGTTTCAATAGTAGACTAGGAGAAGCAGAGGACTGAATTAGTGTATTAGAAGATAGAGAAGCAAAACACACCCAAACTGAATTGCAATTGAAGAAAAAAAATAAATAAAAGACAGGAGGAAAGCCTAAGGGATCTTTGGGACAACATGAAACAAAGCAAAATACGAATAATAGGGGTGCCAGAATGACAGGAAGAGGAACAAGGGTTAGAAAAACCTATTTGAAGAAATAAAGTCAGAAATCTTCCCTGGTGTGGGGAAGAAAAAAGTCACACAAGCACAGAGAGTCCCAAACAAGATGAACCTGAAAAGACCCACACCAAGACGCATTGTAATTATGATGGCAAACATTCAGGACAAAGAGAGAATCTTAAAGGCTGCAAGAGAGAGACAGAAAGTTACATACAAGGGATCTCCCATTAGATTATCAAATGATTTCTCAACAGAAACACATCAGGCCAGAAAGGAAAGGAAAGAAGTTTACAAAGTGATGCAAAGCAAGGGACTGAATCCAAGAATACTTTATCCAGCAAGGCTATCATTCAAAATTGAAGGGAAAATAAGGAGCTTCACAGACAAAAAAAAAAAGGCTAAGGGAGTTTATCACCACCAAGTCAGCAATGCAAGAAATGCTAAAGGGACTGGTGTGAAAAGAAGAAATAAAAAGGGAAGAAGGAACACAGGCACGAAAGTTAAAAATGGCTATAAACAAGTACCTATCCATAATAACTTTAAACGTAAACGGACTAAATGCTTCAATCAAAAGACATCAAGTGGCTGAATGGACCCATATATATGTTGTCTACAAGAGACCCACCTTAGAAGAAGGGACTCATACAGACTGAAAGTGAAGGGATGGAAAAATATCATCCAGGCAAATGGAAATGAAAAAAAAAAGAAGGCTGGAGTAGCAATACTTATATATGATGAAATAGACCTCAAAGTGAAGGCCATAAAAAGAGATAAGGAAGGCCACTTCATAATACTAAAGGTATTAATACAAGTGGTTATAACCCTGGTAAACATATATGCACCCAATGCAGGAGCACCCAAATACATAAAAAACTCCTGGAAGATAGCAAGGGAGAGATCAACAACAATACAGTCATAGTAGGGTGCTTTAATACCCCACTGACATCCCTGGATAAATCATCTAGACAAAAAAAAATCAGCAAAGAAACAGCAATCCTAAATGACTCACTACATCAGATGGACCTAATTGACATCTTCAGAGCATTTCACCCGAAAGCCACAGAATATACATTCTTCTCAAGTGCACATGGGACATTTTCAAAAATAGACCACATATTGGGTCACAGGCAAGATCTCCCCAAATTCAAGAAGATTGAAACCATATCAAGCATCTTCTCAGACAACAATGGCATAATATTAGAAATAAATTACAGTGAAAACAATAAAAATATTCAAACACTTGGAAGCTGAATAGCATGCTATTAAACAATGATTGGGTTACCAAAGAGATCAAAGAATAAGTTAAAAACATTCTGGAAATTAATGACAATGAAAACACAACAATCCAAAATCTATAGGACACAATGAAAGCAGTCCTGAGAAAGAAGTTTATAGCTCTACAGGCCTACTGTAAAAAAAAAAAAAGAAAAGAAAAGAAAAGAAAAGGTAATAAATCATCTAACTCTACAAATTAAAGAATTAGAAAGAGAGCAATACGTAAAGCCCAGAGTGAGCAGAAGGAAGGAGATAATACAGATAAGAGCAGAAATAAATAACATAGAGACAAAAAAATGCAAAAGATCAATGAAACCAAGAGCTGATTCTTTAAAAGGATAAATAAGATTGATGAACCTCTAGCCAGACTCACCAAGAAACAGAGAGAGGACCCAAATAAACAAAATCAGAAATGAAAGAGGCGAAATAACAACAAACCCCATAGAAATACAAAAGATTGTAAAAGAACACTATGAATAACACTATTCCAACAAACTAGACAACCTAGAGGAAATGGACATATTCCTAGAAAAATACAACATTCCAAAACTCCATCAGGAGGAATTTTAAAATCTCAATAGGCCAATAACTATGGAAGAAATTGAAGCAGTCATCAAAAAGCTGCCAACAAACAAAAACCCAGGGCCAGAGGGCTTTACAGGCGAGTTTTACCAAACATTAAAGAAGAACTAAAACCTGTCCTCCTCAGAATATTCCAAAATATTCAAGAGGAAGCAACACTTCCAAACTCATTCTATGAAGCCAACATTACCCTAATACCAAAATCAGATAAAGACAACACAATGAAAGAGAATTACAGGACAATATCCCTCATGAACATAGATGCCAAAATCCTCAACAAAATTCTAGCAAATCAGATCCAGCATCACATTAGAAACATCATACACCATGACCAAGTAGGATTTATCCCGGGCAAGCAAGAATGCTACAATTCCACAAATCAATAAATGTGATACATCACATACACAAATTGAGAGATAAAAATCACATAATCATATCAATTGATGCAGAAAAAACATTTCAAAAAATCCAACAACCTTTATTGATAAAAACCCTCAGCAAAGTGGGAACAGTGGGATCATACCTCAATATAATAAAAGCCTTATACCACAAACCTACAGCCAACATCATACTCAATGGGCAAAAACTAAAACCATTTCACCTAAGAACAGGAACAAGACAGGGATGCCCACTTTCACCACTCCTGTTCAACATAGTACTGGAAGTGCTAACCATAGCAATTCGACAAGAAGAAATAAAAGGTAGCCAAATTGGAAAAGAAGATGTAAAACTCTCATTATTCACACATGACATGATATTGTATATAGAAAACCCTAAAGACTCCATCATAAAACTACCAGACTTAATAAATGAATTCAGCAATGTAGCAGGATACAAAATTATTGCCCAGAAATCTATGGCATCTTTATGCACCAGTAGTAAATTTACAAAGAGATTAAAAAATCAATACCATTTACCATCACACCAAAAAATTAAGATACCTAGGAATAAACTTAATTAAGAACATAAAAGACTTGTACTCAGAAAACTACAGGACACTAAAAAAAGAGATAGAGGAAGACGTAAACAAATGGAAGAACATACCGTGTTTATGAATTGGTAGAATCAACAGCATTAAAATGTCCATACTACCTAAAGCAATCTACAGATTCAATGCACTCCCCATTAAAATACCAATGGCATATTTCACAGACCTAGAACAACCTCTCCAAAAATTCATCTGGAATAAAGAAAGACCCCAAATAGCCACAGCAATCCTGAGATAGAAGAGCAAAGTTGGAGGGATCTCAATACCAGATATCAAGCTGTATTACAAAGCCACTGTTCTCAAAACTGCCTATAACTGGCAGAAGAACAGACTTATAGACCAATGGAATAGGATAGAGAACCCAGAAATTGAACCAAACCACTATGCTCAATTAATATTTGACAAAAGAGGCAAGATCATACAATGGGGACAAGACAGTCTCTTCAATAAATGGTGTTGGGAAAATTGGACAGATACATGCAAAAAATGAAACTATACGACCAACTTACACCATATACAAAAATAAACTCAAAATGAATAAAGAACTTAAATGTAAGATGGGAAACCATAAAAATCTTAGAGGAATCCACTGGCAGCAAAATCTCAGACATATGCCAAAGCAATATCTTCACTGATATACCTCCTAGGGCAATGGAAACTAAAGAGAAAATAAACAAATGGGACCACATCAAAATAAAAACCTTCTGCACAGTAAAAGAAACCATCAACAAAACAACAAGAAAGCCCACTGCATGGGAGAACATATTTGCCAATGTTATATCTGATAAGGGTTTAATCTCTAACATTTACAGGGAACTCACACAACTTAACAAAGGAAGATAAACATTGCAAAAAATGGGCAACGGACCTAAGTAGATATTTTTCAAAAGAGGACATAAGGAAGGCCAAGAGACGTATGAAAACAAGCTCAGTCACTAATCATCCAAGAGATGCAAATCAAAATGACAATGAGGTACCATCTCACACCTGTTAAAATGGCTATCATCAACAAATCAACAAATGACAAGTGCTGGCGAGGATACGAAGAAAAAGGAACCCTTATGCACTGCTGGTGGGAATGCAGACTGGTGCAGCCACTGTAGAGAACAGTATGGAGTTTCCACAGAAAAACTAAAAATGGAACTCCCATTTGACCCAGTGATCCCCTTCTAGGAATATATCCCAAGAAACTAGAAACACCAATTAGAAAGGATATATGCACCCCTATGTTCATAGCAGCATAATTTACAATAGCTAAGATTTTGAAACAGCCTAAGTGCCCATCAGCAGATGAGTAGATTAAAAAACGATGGTACCTCCACACAATGGAATACTATGTTGCTGTAAAAAGGAAGGAACTCCTACCATTTGCAACAACATGGATGGTCCTGGAGAGCATTATGCTAAGCAAAATAACTCAGTCAGAGAAAGATAAATATCACATGATCGCACTCATTTGTGGAATATAATGAACTACATAAACTAATGAAGAAAAACAGATCCAGAGACAAAGAAGCATCAATCAGATGCTCAAACCTCAGGGGGAAGGTAGAGTAGGGTGGGGTAAGGGGAAGAGATCAACCACAGGACTTATATGCATACATATAAGCATAACCAATGGACACAGACACTGGGGGGGGGGGATAAGGCCATGAACGGGGGGGGGGGGAGGCAATGGGGGGGATAAGGACAGATATGTAATACCAAAAAAAAAGCCAAAATAAAGTGAAAGTAAAATATATAAATAATTAAAACAACTATTAAAATTATGTGACTTCAAAAAAAAGAAAAGAAAAGGCCATTATAAGAGACATGGAAGGTAATTACATAACACTAATGGGACAGATCCAACATGAGGATAAAACCCTGGTAAACATATATGCACCCAGTAAGAGCATCTAAATGTATATAAAAAAACAAAAACAAAACTCTTTGAGGACTTTAAGGGGGAGATCAACAGAAGTTTGGAGTTTCCTTCAAAAATTAAAAATGGAACTGCCATTTGACCCAGTGATCCCACTTATAAGAATATATCATAGGAATTCCTGAACAATCAGTCAGAAAGAATATATGTTCATAGCAGCACTATTTACAATATTTAAGACCTGGAACAGCCCAGGTGCCCTTATTAGATGAGTGGATAAAAAACCTGTGGTACATTTACAAAAGGAAATACAATGCAGCTGTAAAAATCAAGGATCTGTTACCCTTTGAGACCACATTGAGGGACCTATAGAGTATTGTGCTAAGAGAAATAAGTCAGTCATAGAAAGACAAGTATCACATGCTCTCACTTATATGTGGAATCTAATGAACAAAGTAAACTGACAAACAAAATAAATCCAAAAGCATGGAACCATGGAAACAAACTGATGAATCTCAGAGGGAAGGAATGGGGGTGGGGGAAGGAGGAAAGAGATTAACCAAAGAATTTATATGCATACTAGTGACCCAGCGCGCGAAATCGTGCAAGACCCAGATCTGCAGGAAAATCACGCAAGATCTGAGACCCTAGAATCTCACCAGTGCCATGGGACTCCCCCAAGTCCTGCTGGCATCGCGGGACTTAGAGTCAAGTCCCCACCCACCTGCGCGCGCCTCACCACACGTGCAGCCTCCTGGTGACCAGTCTTTGGTCATTACAGTGTTACGACCACTGGGTTTTTATTATATAGACTAGCATTCCCGTTGCAGGAAGAATCCTGCAATAGGGTTTTCTGCTGCACTCTCCCCCGCCCCCGCCTGCTCTCCTTCCTTCTCCCCTGGCCCCACCTCCACTCCTCCCTTCTCCTCCCCGCCAGCTTGCTTGCTTCTCCGCAGCTTTGCTCCCTTCTGCAAACCAAGTATCGTAGAAGTATTCTATTAAAATGCTATATTGCTGGAGTATAAAAGTTTCTACTCAATTGTTTGGATTGTAAAAGAACACTATGAATAACACTATTTGAGTTTCTACTCAAAAGATTGTAAAAGAACACTATGAATAACACTATTTTGAGTTTCTACTCCATAATGGCTTCTTTCTAGGCTGTCTTGATATGCAAATTAACCGCCATCTTGGTTGGGATAATTTGCATACTCGTCCTGAATGGCTGGTGGGTGTGGCTTGGCTGGTGGGCATGGCTTGGCCATAGCAAAGGTGCAGTCAATTTGCATATTTGTTTATTATTAGGTAGGATATGCATAACCCAAGGACACAGACAATAATGCAGTGAAAGCCTGGGTTAGGAAGTCAGGGTACAGAGTTGAGGGGGTCACTGGGGTAACAAAAGGGAACATCTATAATACTTTTGATTATGAAGATCAGTTTTTAAAATGTATGGTTGAGTGTTATTTAGTTATAAATATACAATGTTACATTACATAGAGTCTGAATTTGATATAAGTTGACCATTGAAGAATGCAGGGATTAGGGACACTGAACCCCATACTGTCAAAAATCTCCATATATCTTTTGACTTCCCCCATATTTAACTACCTTAGGGATTGGTTCTGGAACCCCACGAACACCAACATCCACAGAGGCTCAAGTCCTCTGTATAAAATGTCCACAGATCAATGCATATAGCTGGCCCTCCACATCCTGGCACTCCCAACCACAAATCAAAATCAATAATGGTACTTTTTGAAAAATATCTGTTTATAAGTGGTCCACACAGTTCAAACCTGTGTTATTCAAGTGTCAGCTTATAAATGTACATATATGGAAATATAAAAAATGTTAATGTTAAGTCTCACGATGAGAAAACAGAGAAATTAATTGGCTAAAATTAAAGCAGCAAAACTTAGTTCTTTTGAAAAATAAAAAGTATTTGAAAAACATTACTAAAGTTCAAAGATGTTGGAGATATTTAAAAATGAACCCCTAATGCTTGTAACCATTTTAATAGTACATAAAAGTTTAGAAGCAAAGTGTAGGAACATTCATTTTTTTAGGAAAAATGATGATGCAAAGAATAAATATATAATATGTATTTTCTACAATATGTCAGTTCTAAAACATTATAAATGTGTTCATGAATGGATTTTTCTTATGGCTATTCAGAAATATTTTAGCATAATAATTTTAATTACTGAGAAAAGGAGAAAACAGGGAGTTAGTGTTTCATTAGTACAAAATTTCAGTTTTGCAAATGACAAGTTCTGGAGGTGGAGTTGTTGATGGTTGCATGACAACACAAATGTACTCATGCCATTTAACTATACACTTAAAATGGCTAAGATTAACTATACCTTAAATGGCTAAGATAATAAACTTTATGATATATATATTTCCACAACTAAAAAGAAAGATACACACAAAAATCACCTAATGTACATATTCTATTGCAACTTTATATGTTTCTCTTTCACTGCCTCAGCTTCAAACACTTCTGTTTGAAAATCCAAACAATTGAGTAGAAACTTTTATACTCCAGCAATATAGCATTTTAATAGAATACTTCTACGATGCAAAATGTCCAGGAAGATAATAAAGAAACTGCTACTACTTTGATGGGTAATTATTTATACTCCACTAAAGTCATCATGAGATTATAATCCACTCAAGTAACATAAGGAAGGCAGCACTTAAGAGCAGAATGTGGGATAATGCCATTCACTGATGCCAGTATAGTTTGATTAAATATCTCTAGATAATGGGTATTTCTCTGGATTTTTTATTCAATAAATATGTGTTGATCGATTAAGCAATATGTAGAAATACACATTTCTAGCACCGTGCTGGGTGCTTGACCCTTTCTTTCTGTTGTATAGATGCCTGGGGCAGGCAAATCGTCCAAAGTAGAGATTGAGGAACACTAGACCTGTTAGAATTATCTCATGGATAAATTGTAGTAAACTCCTTTGAAGTATGTTTAAAGAGTCACTTGTCTCATTTGGTGAGATCCACCCCCCCCCCCGAAAGTATTAAATGTTTAGTACCTCTAAAAGCCATAGTAATTATAAATTCATGTTTACATAAACAATCTAAGGATAATAACATCCTAGGAATTTGTTTTGTGATAGAGTGGATATAAATGCAATTGCTTTTTTGAACAAATGTGCCCAGACACATATCTTTCACCACATAGACAAATATGCATGTTAGATGAACAGAACAGCACTAGAAAACCATAAAGGATTCCAAATAAACTTTTTTGAAAGGCTGTGGCCCTTAGGGCAAGTGATGATCAATCATATCAATAAATTTAAGGATGACTTTTTGTAAAATACTTACCTAAGAATATGTTTATTGATTTTTTGAGAGAGAGAGAGAGAGAGAGAGAGAGAGAGAGAGAGAGAGAGAGAGAGAGAAACTTCACATTGATCAGTTGTCTTCCATATGTGCCCTGACCCTGAACTGAGCCTGTAACATTTTGGTGTATGGGATGATGCTCAAACAAACTGAGCTACCTGACCAGGGCAAGGCTGACTGACTTTGATGTAGGTGAATTTATATCTCAAAAAAGGTTTTCTAATCCCTTTCACATTAGCTACCTAATAAATCAGGTATAAATGATATGCAAAAATTAAAAAGGAAATATTTAAAAGCATTATGATCTGTAATTCCAGAGTCTTTTCAGACGTCTGCCTAAGGAAAGAAGTTCAACCAACGTATAAGTTTCTAAAGAAATAAAATGAAAATATAATGTTCCTTAGTTACCATGTTAATTTTCATTATTGATTTTAAATTTGAATTCAAACTAATCCAAGTATGACCTTTCAGAGAAGTTTCTAAAACTTTTCATTTCTTCAAAAATTCTTTGTAATGGTTCCTACCTAATTTTCAAAGCTACCTTTTCTCTAACTCAGATTGAGAAGAGACTGTAGTAATTCTTAGTTGGTGGGTGTGTATTGAGAAATAGAAGATAACAGATTTTTTCACAAATAACTAGGCTATGAAAGCCAAAGAAAAATTTGCTAAAAAGATAGAGAAAATATATAATATAATGTTAATATCTACTCTTTATTTTTATTGCCACTGATTTCTTTTGAAGCTGAGATATAAAAGTAATGCTTATTTTCAGTGCTATATAAAAATATAATTAAATTAAATATAAGAGTCAAATAAAAATCTACTTTTGCAGAATTGGAAATATTTCCATTCATCACATGATGTATAAATCTTCTACTTCTAAATTTAAATGTTGGTATATGTATGTATTAGTAATCAAATATTTGAATAGAAATAGTAATACATAATTTCAGACAAATCTAAATTGAAGAAAGTAGTCTTATTAATTCAGTGAATCTAAAATGATTTATTTAATAAGCATTTTAATAAGCATTCCTGACATCTGGTACTAATAAAAATAATTTTCTATTTTACAATTAACATTTAAAGAAAAAACGTAACTAGTTTTGCTATATATCACAGACCACAGATAGCATAGACTAATTTGGGTGACTTCATTTCCTTCTTGATTAATTTATATAAAGAGGCCACTTGTTTTTTCTTTCTGTGTGTGTTTTATATAAGATTTGGACCAAGTCCCAGAAATGAATAAATGAAGGAAGAAAGGAATGTATCAAATAAAAATGAAGTTTCTCAATAACAAACTTAGTTATAAAATTTTCCTGGATCAGTTTGGTTAATAAAAATTCATTCTAAAATAATGATCCAGGTAATATTGCACTTGATAAATATTTGAAGTAAGTTTTCCAGAAAAGCCATAATGGCCTAAAAACCATAAAGACCTAAAATTTTCCACCTTTTGTACAACCACACTTTCTTTAGGGAAAGTTGACCAATCCTTCCATACCAATGCAGGCTTTACCAGAAGCCTGTATGGAAGCAGCAGTTGATCCTGATGCTGCTGAGAGAGCCAGAGAGGCCTGGAAGCCTCTGGATGCTCCCCTTGTCTCTGAACCATGAACTCCAAATATGGGTCTTATTGCCCTGCTTGCTCAGATTTCCTGTATTCCTCCCTTTAGCTCCAGTGTTGTGTCCTGCTCGAACTTGGACACTGGGCTCAGGCTGTCCCTGACTCTGACTGACCCTAGCATACTAGATCCTGACCTTTCCTATAGAAAATGTCACTACTTCTCTGAAAGCATCAATGCAATAGTATAAAACATAAATCATAGAAATTTTCACTAAATTTATTTAGAAAAATTGATAATTAATTGACTGCTAACAGATGCATTTTCTAGATAGGGACAAACAAAAGCTCTGATTGCAAAGCCAATTTATTAATCTTTGAGAAATGGAAAAATGTGAATGTGAATTAACTAGCTCAAAATAAAACATTTTTTCTCCTTAAACTTTGAGAATTTTTCAATAATCATACTTTTGGGCTTCAAAATTTAAACATGGATTTCCCAGCCAACTAACAATATCACAATCCAGTAATACTTCCAATATCTTAGCTTGCTATCTAACTTTATAGGAGGCTTGATCCATTAAAAAAAAAAAGTCTAATAGACAGACAATAGTATGGTCATTATCAGAGGGAAAGGTGGTAAGGGGAAGTAGGAGAGGTTAAAGGGGGGATAGATAAGTGGTGATGGAAAGAGACATGACTTGGGTGGTGAACATACAATAAAATATACAGATAATGCATTATAGAATTGTACCCCTTAACCCTATATAATTTTATTAACCAATGTAACCCCCATAATTCAATTAAAAATAAAATAAAATAAAATAAAATAAAATAAAATAAAATAAAATAAAATAAAATAAAATAAAATAAAATAAAAAGAGGCTGATCTACCCTACAATAATCTTGTGGGTAAATAAAAGACTTCAAGATTTGATAATCTGGAAAGAGAAATAATACATACACAAAACAACTAGAAAGCAATTCAATGCAGAACTTATTACAATACAGAAGTAACTAACTTAGAAAATATATGCAGTAACCGTAACACTTAAGAATAACTTTGCTGGTGACGTGGAGCTACCCGATCAGCCTGAGAAGGCAGAGGCAGAGGAGACACTCAAGCAACTTCAGAGCCAGAAGGGAGTGCGGGAAATCATCGTGGTGAACACAGAGGCATTCATTCCCATTAGGAGCACCTTGGACAATTGCACCACCACACACAGTATGCCAACTCATGCACAATTCCATCTCGAAGGCCTAGAGCACCATGCATGAAATTGGCTCCCAGAATGACCTCACCTTCCTTCCAATTCACTCCAAGAAAAAAGACTATTTCCTGATTGAGATTCAGAATACAACTGAATAAGCTACTCTCTTGGCTCCACTGTCATTCCTTAATTTAATGCCCACCAAGAATAATAGTGTTAATCATGTCAATTGACTGGCAGGTGGAAATCACCTTAGAGCCCATGCAGACCAATCCAGTGACCAAAGTGGACTGTATCTCCACCCCATCCCACCAAAGGCATCTCTCTGCTGACCAGTTGCCCCCGAGTTCCCGGGAGAAGCCTCTTTCCTCAAGTCCAGATTTTGGAGCAAGAGCTTGTGAAAAGCCCACACCCTGCTTCTTTCTTACCTTCTCTTCACTTTGTTGCCCTTGGAAAAGGCAGTTTTTCATTAACTAAAAATAAATGAAACTTAAAGAATACCTTAAAATTAGTAGTAAAAAAATGTTCACTACATTTGGCTGTGCTGTTGAAAATCCAGCTATATTAGGATGGATTTGAGTTCTCTACCCTGCATGAGATTACAAGCAGGAGCAGAAAATATCCCCATCATGAAAAAGTTACAATCCTATGGAACAAGTATAGGAGTAATGGTTTCACAGAGTAAGGAGTAGTGGACCTCATGGAAAGCCTAGGAGGAGGTTTTGCTAGAGAGTAATATTTAAGATGACTCTTAAGGAATAAGCTCACAGGAAAAACAAGAGACAGGGGGATTTCAGAGAGCAGGAACAACATGTATGAAGGAAAGGCGCAGAGTAGAGCATAAGCGTTTGGGGAAATTCAAGTGTTTTCTTATTGCTATAATGTTATGAGAAGAGTGTAAAGTGAAAGGGTTAGAAAATAGGAATGGGCTAGATCAGTGGTCGGCAAACTGCTACTTGTGAGCCACACGTGGCTCTTTGGCCCCTTGAGTGTGGCTCTTCCACAAAATATTTTGAAGAAGTGGCATTAGAAGTTTAAGTTTAGCCCTGACCGGTTTGGCTCAATGGATAGAGCGTCGGCCTGTGGACTGAAAGGTCCCAGGTTCAATTCCGGTCAAGAGCATGTACCATGGTTGTGGGCACATCCCCAGTAGGAGGTGTGCAGGAGGCAGCTGATCGATGTTTTCTCTCTCATCGATGTTTCTAACTTTCTATCCCTCTCTCTTCCTCTCTGCAAAAAATCAATAAAATATATTTTTAAAAAAAGAAGTTTAAGTTTAAAAAATTTGGCTCTCAAAAGAAATTTCAATCGTTGTACTGTTGCTATTTGGCTCTGTTGACTAATGAGTTTGCCGACCACTGGGCTAGATAATAAAGAAGCTCATATTCTATGCTAAGGAGTTGGAAATTACTTCTATGGGTGGTGAGGACTCCAAAAATGTAGGTTCTTTTATCATGGTAAATCTGGAAGAACAGAAGGGATGGACTGAAAGAGGAAGAGATTAGACACAAGTTAGGGGATGGTTGCAGTAAACCAAGACCAGGTGAAACATAGAGACCTGGACCAGACTATGTGTGAGGAAGCAGCAGTTATGAGTCATTCAGAAGGGGACTGGTTAAAATCAGGGAGAGAGAAGGATGAAGGAGAGAGAGGTGTCATATTTATTTATTATTTATTTATTTATTTATTTAAATCTTTATTATTCAGATTATTACAGTTGTTCCTCTTTTTCCCCCCATAGCTCCCCTCCACCCAGTTCCCACCCCACCCCATGCCCTTACCCACTCCCCACTGTCTTCATCCATAGGTGTATGATTTTTGTCCAGTCTCTTCCCACACCCCCCACAACCCTCCCCCCCCCCAAGGATTGTCAGTCCACTCCCATTCTATGCCCCTGATTCTATTATATTCACCAGATTATTCTGTTAATCAGATTTTTTATTCACTTGATCTTTAGATTCACTTGTTGCTAGATATGTATTTGTTGTTCATAATTTTTATCTTTACCTTTTTCTTCTTCTTCCTCTTCTTAAAGAATACCTTTCAGCATTTCATATAATACTGGTTTGGTGGTGATGAACTCCTTTAACTTTTGCTTATCTGTGAAGCTCTTTATCTGACCTTCAATTCTGAATGATAGCTTTGCTGGGTAGAGTAATCTTGGTTGTAGGTTCTTGCTATTCATCACTTTGAATATTTCTTGCCACTCCCGTCTGGCCTGCATAGTTTCTGTTGATAAATCAGCTGACAGTCATATGGGTGCTCCCTTGTAGGTAACTGTTTTTCTCTTGATGCTTTTAATATTCTCTCTTTGTCTTTTGCTCTTGGCATTTTAATTATTATGTATCTTGGTGTGGTCCTCTTTGGATTCCTTTGGTTGGGGTTCTCTGCACTTCCTGGACTTGTAAGTCTATTTCTTTCACCAGGTGGGGGAAGTTTTCAGTCATTATTTCTTCAAATAGGTTTTCAGTATCTTGCTCTCTCTCTTCTTCTGGCACCTCCATAATTCGGATGTTGGTACACTTGAAGTTGTCCCAGAAGCTCCTTACACTATCTTCATATTTTTGGATTCTTCTTTCTTTGTGCTTTTCCGGTTGAGTGTTTTTTGCTTCTTTGTATTTCAAATCTTTGACTTGATTCTTGTGATCCTCTAGTCTACTGTTGGATCTCTGTATATTATTTTTTATTTTAGTCAGTGTATGCTTAATTTCTAGTTGGGCCTTTTTTATATCCTCGAGGGTCTCACTAAATTTATCTGCCTTTTCTAGAAAATTCTTGAAAAACCTTATAACCGTGGTTTTGAATTCTATATCCAGTAGTTTGGTTTCCTCCATTTCTGTTATTTGAGACCTGTTTCTTTGTCTCCTCATATTGGCTGCTTCCCTGAGTTGATAGAGTGGCTTTGTTTGCTAGGTGTTCTATAGGCTCAGTGGCTCAGCCTCCCCAGTTACCTGAGGTGGACACACTTGATGCACCCCTTTGTGGGCTGTGTGCACAGTCTTGTTGTAGTTAAGCCTTGATTGTTGTTGGTATCACTGGGAGGAATTGGCTTCCAGGCCAATTGGCTGTGAGGATCAGCTGTGTCTACGATGGGAGAACTTCTGTGCTGGAGACACCCTTATGAGACAAGACTTGCTTCAGTGGGGCTTTGATGCTCACTGAGTCTGCCCCCTGAGTGTGTGCCTTATGGATCTGAGGAGTTGTAATCTGGATGGTCCTACTCTGACCCCTGGGTACACTGGCTCTTGGATCTCCAAGGAGGTGCTAATTTAGCCTCTGCCTGAGGCCACCCAGCAGGAGCTATGGAGAGATCTGCAGATTCCTCTTCTTTGTTTGGGTTTTGGAGGTGCCCAGATGAGGCCCAGCTGTGAAGCAATGCAAGCTGCTGTGGGGCCTTGGGCCTTCTTTTGGATGTTCTGGGTCTCTCTGACTCAGCTGCAGTTTGATAGGTAAGTTTAGATTTCAAAGGACCAGGCCATTCGTATGCAAAAGCCTCTGTGCACAGCTTGGATGGGACGGAGTCTCAGGGCAGAGCAAACAGCAATGGCTTCCCATCAACCCTGCCCTAAGAGGCCCCTGGGTCTCAGTGTCCCTTGGTAATCACTGCAAGCACCTCTGAGAGAAAGCCGCCCTCAAGTTCTGCCCGCTGCCAGACAGTCCATTTTCTCCCCGAATGAGTCTGGGTCCCCAGAGTCTCACCTGGAACTGGAGTTCAGAGGAGTCGGGAGCTTGTGTCTCCCTGCAGATTGAAAAAGCCAGTTGCATACTCAGTTGCCAGCCCCCTCTGCGCGCGTGTGCGCCTCCGTACCTCTGCACTTCACTTCTGCAGCTCCTCAGAGTCTCAGTGTGCTTTTCTCTTCCCTTCTAGTTGTAGAATTTCCACTTAGCCAGACTTCCTGTGGTTCTGGATGATGTCCATTTTGTCTTTTAACTGTAGTTTTGAAGTAGTTGTGCGAGGCGGCAAGTTCAGGTGTTTACCTATGCCGCCATCTTGGTTTCTCTCTCTTGTCTTTTCTCTTTAAACAAATTGTGAATTCTGGAAAATTAAGACCTGTCTCTCTCTACTTATTTCTTTTAAGGAATTACAGTATATTAGAAAGAGTTGGGATTTTGAGTTAGACACATTGGATTTGAATCCAATTCTTACTAATTATATGAGCTTAGGCAACTTTTCTCACTTCTCTGAGACTTACTTTTCTTATATGTAAAATGGAAATTGTAATATAGACCTCATAAGAATATAGATTAAAACTCATGTACCCTCTCCCATCTTGGATCAGATTAGGCACATACTGTACTAAACTATGCATTCTAAATCAACGAGTAACCTCAGACACTTATGTGTAGTTATATGAAAATCTTCTCTTCAACTACTCTATTCAGCTTCATCTTGAACTTTAAAAATATTGCCCACCTTTAAAGAAGGTACAGAAAAGAAGTAATCACATTCCAATTCAGTTTTTTAGTAATTATACCTCCCGCCACCCACCAACCCCTAATCTCACTTTTAGGTGTTTATAAGTAAGAAATAAAAATCAAGAGCTTGGTTTGGCTGTTACCGCATAGCCGGCCTCCTTGGGCAACATCCCCCTTAGTCTGACTGCTTCACTGGCCTATTTGCCTTGGCTTTCAGGTTTGTTTTTATAAACCAGAATTGCCAGCTAATTACACAAAATTATAGTGGCATTATTTATTTAATGCTTCATTTTCTTTTTAAGAGTGGTTTTGGTTTTAAAAATAAACAAACAAGAAAAAAATCATAAGCCTGATGATTTAGGCCCTACTTGTTCAGCTGAATATAGGCTAATAGAGAAGAATTGGGTCACTAAATTCTGGACACACATCCCTGAAAAATGTAAAAATTTGAATGGTTTGCTCCTCTGTCTGGCCCCAGCTAAAATAACTTCCTGAATGAATCCTAATTGCTTTAATAAGTAAAACTAACTCTTGAGAATATGTTTTCTTTCTGGGTATAGAAGAAACACTGGTGTTGGCTTTTCTGGAGCACCCTTTTTATTTGGAATTTGAAAGCCACAGAAAAATCAATAGTTCAACAAAATGCCAGTAAGAGATGATGTATAAGAGATAATAGCATAACTGTCACTACTTTTATCTGTGGTAATAGGAAACTGAAACTTTAAAACTATTATCGCCGAAACCGGTTTGGCTCAGTGGATAGAGCGTCGGCCTGCGGACTGAAAGGTCCCAGGTTCAATTCCGGTCTAAGGGCATGTACCTTGGTTGCGGGCACATCCCCAGTAGGGGGTGTGCAAGAGGCAGCTGGTGGATGTTTCTCTCTTATCGATGTTTCTAACTCTCTATTCCCTCTCTCTTCCTCACTGTAATAAATCAATAAAATATAAAAAAAAAAAAATAAAATAAAACTATTATCTACCAAAATGTAATTTAACATCATCTTTAGACAAAAATACTTGTATAAACACTTTACTATATGCTATCATTGAAAATATTTAAGAGAAGCATTCCCCAAAAAGGAACAGTTAAAAAAAAATTAAGGTGGGAAAAGCAGGGTTTTGATCCTGCTGCTTAGTCCTCAATAGTAGAAAATCATGTCCTGATTCTTTTTGCTTCTTGTTCCTGCCAACTTCTGCATAAAAATGATGAGTAGTGAAAAGGATAAAAGGAATGTAGCAGGAATAAGAAACTAAAATAACAAGACTGATGAGTGTTTAGTGTATTACCCACAAGCTAAATGGACAGTCCTTGAACAACTGAAAGTTATTTTTTTTCTTGTATTTACTTAGTTCCTCCTCTCATAATTCTAAAGACTTCCTAGTTGTAGCAGCCATAAAAAATCACCACACAGATCTACTCACAAAACTACTACCTCTCTAGATCTACCTCTCCCTCCTTAGTACTGAGGCCATACTTTCCACAGGCTGCTCCCACCCAATGAATGAGTTTGGTGGGGTTACTGATACAGGCCCTCTGTAGCCAGTAGCAGGTCACTCCCTATCTTTAACTTTTTGCTACAGGACTTCCCAGTGGTATGGCCAAACCTCTTATGGAACTATACTTATTCTATGATTCTTCTTTTACTCTCTCTTCCCACCTCCAAAACAGTATGAGGCTTCCTCATCTTTCCCTGCTCCCTTTCTCAGTAAATTTCTGGCAGGTCTAATTCTATCTTGGAATCGCCTGTTGACAATAATAAACTAATACATTCATCTACTATTTTATTTTGTTTTTATGGTCATAAGTGGGTATTTATAGATAGAAAAAACTGAAGTTAAAAAAATTTAATAAACTACCAAAGGAGATTCTATAACTTAATGACCTGTTTCAGCTCCAACTTAAGTCCTGAGGCTATGGATTTCCTTCAATTTCTCATTTAACAAATATTTATTGAATGTCCCCCATATGCCTGACTTTGGTCCTCATCCTAAGAATAAAGAACTCCTATTGAGTGGCAGACTGAAATTATAATATAACAAGGCCATTCTGCTGCCAAATGGAGAAGAATCACCAAAGAGGAGATGATAGTAGCATGTATGAGAATAGACCAGTGTATGTAGAAGAGGCAGGAAAATACTTAATAGGAAAAACTGAGATTAGTGATTCAGCAGATATTTACTCTGAACCAAGCCTTGGGCTATTCCTTGGGAAAGCAGAAGAAAAGATACATTCCCTATTATTCAGAAGCCTTTGGTTGACTTCCATTCAAAAAATGTGTGTGTAAAGGAACTTTTACTCTGCCCTGTCCCTTAAATCCTAGAGTCATCATAGAAAACAAAGGGGGGAAACCTCCATCATCAATAAAACAGGAAAATAGTAATAAGCCTAAACCACAGACTGACACACAGTCAGTTACAGTTGAAAGCTCTGTCAGAATGAGGATGCTAAGAGTGGCCCCAAACCTAGGCTCTGAACAGGAAACAGACTTTTCTGAAACAATGGTCACCATTGGAAAGTCTAGTCCATGACTTTTTATTAGAACAACCAGTAATAGGAAAGTTTGAGAGAAGAAGGCAGTGCCCTTATGTGAGTGCCCTGTCACATTAGGAAGGCAGGAGAGGCAAGCACATAAAAACAAGCTGAAGTGCCATATTAATGTCTACACCCAGAAGTGAGTAAGGTTGAAGGGTGAGGGAAATTATACAAAGGCTCCTGACTTACTGGGATTCACTGTGAATCACATTGCCCTTTACAACATGGGTCGCAACTAGAACCAGCAGTCAAATCCAGCCATTGCTTGTTTTTGTTCTACCATGAGCTGAGAATGGCTCTTACATATTTAAATGGTTTTTTAAAAAATCAAATGAAGAATAATATTTTTTAACAGAAAATTATATGAAATTTAAGTGTCAGCATTCATAAAGTTTGTTTTAATAACAGGCATGCTTATTTGTTTATATCTTATCTATGACTGTTTTAATGCTATATATTAGTAAATGAGGGCTGTCATAACAAAATACCACAAACTTGGTGGCTTAAATAACAAAACTTTCTTTTCTCACAGTTATGGAGGCTGCATGTCCAAGGTCAATGTGCTGACAAAGTTGGTTTCTCCTGAAACGACTCTCTCCTTGGATTTTAGGCCATTTTCTTGCAGTGTCCTCACATGGTCTTTTCTCTGCATGCACATCTCTGATGCCTCTTCCTCATCTTAAAAGAACACCAGTGCTACTGAATTAGGACCCTACCCTTATGACATCATTTAGCCTTAATTGCTTCCTTACTGGTAAATGCATTATCTCCAAATACAGTGATATTGGGAATTAGGGCTCAAACCTGTACATTTTAGGGGGACACAATTCAGCCTATAACAGGGTACAATGAAGAGTTGAGTAGTTGACACAGAAAACTATATGGCTCACAAAGCCCAAAATATTTACTATTCAACCCTTACTTAAGAAGATTGCCAACAATGTTCAAAAGTGAGAGAAGACTTGCTCTCAGGACAGAGGAAATAACAAATATGGTGATAGAATATTTGTTACAAGACAACAAAGTACTCAGTTAATCCTCTGCTCCAGCCCTGGACTCATAGTATTCCCTTGCAAACAGTAGGTAGTATGTATTCAATGAGTAACAATGACAAAGGAACCACTGAAGTACATGTAAAAAGAAATTTGGGGGAAAATGTATGTGGGGTGTGTGGAGGTAGTCAGGTGATAACACATTGCAAACATGCATCAAAAAATAAATTACCTGGATACAAGATAGCATCAGAGTAGGTGAAAGTTATACTCAATTCTCCCCAGGACCAAATAGGAATTACAACAAAATTATAGAACAATCAACCTGAATAAATGACTGAAGACTAGCTGATAACCAAGGATATACAGAAGAAGCCACCTGGAGTCTGGTGGCAAGGGCAGAGATGGGAAAAGGGTTGGCCTCAAAAAATTAAGAATGGAATTTCTTAGGACCCAGTAAGTCCACTTTTGGGAAATCCAAAGAAACTCAAAACACTAATTCTAAAGAGTATGTGCACCCTTATGTACATAGCAGCATTATTTACAATAACCAAGATATGAAAGAAACCCAAGTGCCCATTAATAAGTGAATGTATAAAAATGTAGTAATACATATACACAATAGAATATTAGTTGTCCATAAAATAGAATGAAATCTCATAATTTGAGGCAACATAGATGAACCTGGAAGGTATCATGCTAAGGGAAATAAGTCAGTCAGAGAAAGACAAATACTATATGATTTCACTTATTTGTGGAATCTAATGAACAAAATAAATGAACAAACAAAATAGAAACAGACTCATAAATACAGAGAATAGGTGAATGATTGCCAGATGGGAGAGAAGTTGAGGGACTAGGTGAAAAAATTGAAGGACTTAACAAGCACAAATTTATAGTTACAAAATAGTGATGGGGATGTAAAGTACAGCATAAGGAATATAATCAATAGTGTAATACTATATATAGTTCCAGGTGGGTACTGAAAATACCAAGGGGAACACTTTGAAAAATATGATTGTCTAACCACTATGCTGTACAACTGAAACTCACACAAAATAACATTGAAT
The DNA here is from genome assembly GCF_027574615.1 of Eptesicus fuscus. Classification (NCBI taxonomy): domain Eukaryota; kingdom Metazoa; phylum Chordata; class Mammalia; order Chiroptera; family Vespertilionidae; genus Eptesicus; species Eptesicus fuscus. The sequence goes on along the minus strand of NC_072480.1, from coordinate 6,426,305 downwards.
GTAAACTGTAATTGAAAAACAAAATTTAAATTAAAAAGAACAGAAAAAAGTAAATTACCCAAAGAAACTCAGTACGTAAAATTCACAATAATAATTCTCCATAGTGCAAAGAAATCATAGACCACATGATCTCTCTTTAAAAGTGTTTAAGTTAGTCCAGGCTGGGTGGCTCAGTTGATTGGAGCATCAACCCATATGCCAAAAATTTGCAGGTTTGATTCCCAGTCAGGGCACATACCAAGGCTGTGGGTTTGATCCCTGCTGGGGAGCATATGGAAGGCAGATCTGTCACATTGAAGTGTGTGTGTGTGTGTGTGTGTGTGTGTGAAGTCAATAAATATATCCTCAGGTGAGGATCCTATATAATAAAAGCCTAATATGCTAAGGGTCCGGTCGTCCAGTCATCTGTTCAACCAATCAAAGCGTAATATGCTAATGATATGCTAAGGCCACACAACTGCTAGCTATGATTTGCACTGACCACCAGGGGGCAGACACTCGTGCTGCTGGGGTCTGGCCAATTGGGACTGAGCAAGACGGGCCAGACATGCCCTGGAGCCCTCCCACATTCTCTCCCCGGCTGGCCAACCTCCCACGTCCCTCCCTGGCCCTGATTGTTCACCAGTGGGGTCCCTTGGACTGGCCTGCATCCTCTCACAACCCAGGACCCCTTAGGGGATGTTAGAGAGCTGGTTTTGACCCACTCCTTTTCTTTCCTTTGGGGGTTATGAAATAAAAGTGTTGCAGGCATGACAATTACACTTGCAGCCACAAAACAAAAGGATAAGTTGCGACTTAGATAACAGATAACACAGCTAGGACTTAGATAGGCAATTTAATGAATTTGATGAGGTAGCAAGTGATCATTGCAACAATGATTGATATGGAAGAAAAATAAGTCTAACATACATAAAAGTGGTATTGCTGAAGAAGATAATAGCAACAAAGACACAAGGAGTATTCAAATAGTTACAGAACATTTTTGTGATTTTTAAAAAGTTGTTGCTTGATGGAACACACTGTGTTCCAGAAAATCCTTAATGTCAAGTTCTAGTGAAGAAAATATATTCCCCTGTAAAGAATGCATTATATAAGCATCTGGACAAAAGCCCTCCATGCCAGAAAGAGTAAATATTTGCTTACAAAGTCTTAGGAAAATTAAATGTGACCCAAAAACTGGATGACTAATCAAGTTGCTCTGTAAGTATAAAAACAATTGATAGTCTTAGCAAGAATTCAAGGAACAGCCAACGTACCTCCTTAAAAAATACAATTTGATAACAAAGACTCTGAAGTGGAAGATGAAAATGAAAAATTAACTCAGAGATGGAGAAACCATGATACAAGGACAGGTGGTAAGCATGGAATCCATCTTATATAATAAAAGGCTAATATGCAAATAGACCGAACGGTGGAACAACTAAACAACCGAACAACCAGTTGCTATGATGTATGCTGACCACCAGGGGGCGTGTGTGGAACGTGGCGGGCATTGGCTGCAGTGGGATAGTGGAGCAGTTGAGCAGGGTTGCCCGACCAAGGCAGGGCACCAGTCACTGTCATCAGGGAGAGCCTCTGATGGTTACTGAAAATTCTTTGCTCCCACATGCCATGGTCCCACCTGGAGCTCGCACCTGCTGCCAGCACTGGCCCCGCTCGCACCTGCTGTGAATGCCCAGTGCTAGTCCCAATCACTTGGCTCCATCAGCGGTTGAGAGCAGCGGCTGCCAGCCCAATTGCCCCTGAGGGCTTCTCCACCTCCCCCTGCTCCTGAGGGGTGATCAGGGCAGCAGACGCTACTTGCACCTGCTGACAGTGTCGGCTCTGTTTGCACCCGCTGCTAGCGCCAGCCCCAATTGCTCCGTGCTGTCAGCAGATGCAAGCAGGGCCAGCCAGCGCTGTCAGCATGTGAGAGCAGTGGTGGCAGAAGCGGGGCTGCCAGCAGACAGGGGCCCAGGGCTTCGGCAGGAGGGGCCGGGCGGGGGCCAAGACCCATTCCTGTGCCCACCGCAATCTCACAGCCCACAGTTCCTTTCAAGATGCACAAATTTTTGCACTGGGCCCCTAGTTTAAATATAGAATCAAGGCATTTGCATAGTCTTACATAGTTTTAGTTGCAGAATTACAATTCACACAGCTGGGGTTTTATTTTAACAATGTTAAAATAAGTATATAAAAACAAAACTCAAAAAGTGTGGGGAAAGGAGCTCTGACTGGTGTGGCTGTTGATTGGAGTGCTGTCCTATATGCCAAAATGGTAGGGGTTCAATTCTGTGTCAGGGCACATACCTAGCTTGTGAATTCAGGGAGCATGCAGGAGGCAACTGATCAATGTTTTATTCTCACATTGATGTTTCTCTCTCTCTCCCTGTAAAAAAAAAAAATTAAATATGGGGAAGAGAAAGTAGGAGGAGGTACAAAAGGGCTGATTTCCTTCTCTTTTATGATAGGAATTAACTGATATTATTTCAAGTTTAAATATGTAGTTTACAAAACCATGAAAATCCCAGTCACTTAATGTTTTCCATGTTTTATGTTAATTTTAATGAATCTTTTATGATTTGCTTTCTCATGTGCATAGAAACAAATTTTAAGTTTAGCAATTCCTTTTGTCGCACTAGGTTGTTTTTCTTATCTTCAAAAAGCGACCCTTACGACTGAACGACTGGAATGACCAGTCAAACAGTCACTACCACTGTTTGGCAGATGCGCACTTACCACTGGGGGGCAGATGCTGAACACAGGAGCTGCTCCCTGGTGGTCAGTGTGCTCCCACAGCCAACCTCCCGCAACCCCTCCCCCCAGCCAGCTGGCCCCCCAATAGGCCTCAATCACCAGCCAGGCCAAGGGTCCCCACCCATGCATGAATTCGTGCACTGGGCCTCTAGTCCTACCTTATAATAGAGAAACATGCAAATTGACCACACCTCCGCTATGCCCATGATTGGGCCGGCGAGAGGCTGGGGGCGGGACTCTGGGTGGCCTATCCGGCCGTTGGGAAGACCAAGATGGCGGTGCACAATCCTCTTAGTTCCAGGGGTCCCAGGGCGATCGTCAGCCTGGGGGGCGTGGCCGGGCCAAGCCAGCCGCTCCCCGGGGGTCCCGGGGGCGTGGCCCGGCCCAGCCAGCTGCTCCTGGGGCGGGGGTCCCCGGGAGATCGCCACCCTGGCCTAAATGGCTGGTGCTGAGAGGGATCAATGGGGCCGGCGGAAGGAGCGGGTGGTAGTTGACCACCGAGGGCATTCTTTATGAATTGTAGATACCAGCCCTTTAAAAGAGATTTGTTAAGATTTCTTTCCAGTCTGTACCTTGTCTTTTTCTTCTTTTAGCAGTGTTTTTTTTAAAGATCAGATGTTCTTAATATTGAAAAAGTCCAATTAATAATTTTTTTTGCTTATGGATTATTTTTAGTGTCATAGTGTCTAAGAAATCATTGCCTAATTCAAGTCATAAATATTTTTTCTGTATTTTAGTCTATACATTTTATAGTTTAAGATTTTTACATTGGTCTATGATCCCTTTTGAGATCATTTTTGTATGTGTTGAGAAGTATAGGCGTAGGTCCATATTTTTGCATATGGATATCCAATTGTCTCAGGACCATTTGCTGAAGACACTATCTTTTCTCCATTGAATTTTCTTTGCTTGTTTGTCTGCCTTCTTTTGCATTGCTTAAAAGCTCTATGGTGTCATTTTATCTCTCTAGTTTATTTGTAAGCTATAACTTGTTGGTTTTCATTGTTGTTACTGTTGATTAGGTTCTTAGTCCTAGCTTTGGGTTTTCAGTTTGCATCTTTGACTTTGCAGTCTATCTTCAAGTAATATCATACCACTTTATGTATCCTATCTAATAAAAGAGTAATATGCAAATTAACCATCGCTCTGCTACACCCATAAGTTATGCCCACAAGCCATGCCCACAAGCCAATCAGGAGCAAATATGCAAATAAACCCAACCAAGATGGCTACAGCCACAGAGAGCAGGAGGGAGGCTTGGGTTTCCCCAGCAATAGAGGAAGCCAAGCTTTCCACCTGCCCTTGCTGGCCTAGGCCTCCACTCAAGGCTACAAAGTTTCAACTATAGAAGGTAAACAAATCCAAAGAGAAATGGCAGCAGACACGGAGCTGGAAAGAGCGGGAGGCTAGGGTTGCCCCCGGCAATAGAGGAAGCCAAGCTTTCCACACACCCTGGCCTGCCCAGGCCTCTGCTTAAGGCTACAAAGTTTCAATTATAGAAGATACATAAACCCCAGATACCAGGGCCTCCACTTGGGTTGCCAGGGGGCCTAGTCAGCCTGCAAACCACCACAGGCCCCTCACACAGGTCACCCCATGCCCCAAGGGAACCCCCACCCTGATCCGGGACATCATTCAGGGAAAACCAGCTGGCCCCCACCCGTGCACCAGGTCTCTATCCTATCTAATAAAAGAGTAATATGCAAATTGACCATCACTCCAACACACAAGATTCCTGCCCCCATGTGGTCAAATATCCTGTCCCCATGTGGACACAATATGGCCACCACAAGATGGCCAGCAGGGGAGGGCAGTTGGGAGGGACCAGGCCACCAGAGGAGGGAAGTTGGGGGTGACTGGTCATACAGGGAAGGGCAGATGGGGGGGACCCAGGCCTACAGTGGAGAGCAGTTGGGTGGGACCAGGCCTGCAGGGAGGGCAGTTAGGGGTCACCGAGCCGGCAGAGGAGGGAAGTTGGGGGTGACCAGGCCTGCAGGGAAGGGCAGTTGTGCGGGATGCAGGCCTGCAGAGGAGAGCAGTTGAGGGGGACTAGGCCTGCAGGGGAGGGCAGTTAGGGGTGAACAGGCCTGCAGGGGACAGCAGTTAGGGGCAAACAGGCTGGCAGGGGTTTGGTTAGGGGATTGGGCCTAAATGGGCAGTCGGACATCCCTCAAGGGGTCCCAGATTGGAGAGGGTGCAGGCTGGGCTGAGGGACACCTCCCCCCCATGCATGAATTTCGTGCACCAGGCCTCTAGTAGTACATAAAACTCACAACATTATATTTCCATTTTCCCCTCTCCTTTTGTACTATTATTGTACATTTTACCTCTACATCCTATGTAATAAAGAGGTAATATGCAAATTGACCATCACTCCAACACACAAGATGGCCACCCCCATGTGGACATAAGATGGCCTGCAGGGGAGGGCAGTTGTGGGCGATCAGGTCAGCAGGGGAGGGGAGTTGGGAGGGACCAGGCCTGAAAGGGAGGGCAGTAGGGGGCAATAGGCCTGCAGGGGAGGGCAGTTGTGGGCGATCAGGCCAGGAGGGGAGGGCAGTTAGGGGCAATTGGGCCGGCAGGGCAGCAGTTAGACATTGATCAGGCTGGCAGGGGAGTTGTTAGGGGGTGATCAGGCTGGAAGACAGAAGCAGTTAAGGGCAATCAGGCAGGCAGGTAGGAGGGCAGTTGGGAGCCAATAGTTCTGGATTGTGAGAGGAATGTCTGACTGCCCATTTAGGCCCGATCCTGGTGGTCGGGCCTAAACAGGCAGTTGGACATCCCTCGAGGGGTCCCAGATTGGAGAGGGTGCAGGCTGGGCTGAGGGATACACACCCCCATGCACGAATTTCATGCACCAGGCCTCTAGTCTGTTAATAAATGGATGTCTGTTATACGAAGACATTATTATATTTGCTTTAAACACTCAATTATTTTAAAGATATAAAAAATGTTTTCAATTGCATTGTCTTCATATTTATATTTTTCAGTGCTCTTACTTCTTTTGTGTATATCTATATTCCCATTTGATATCATATTCCTGTAGCTTGAAGAACTTCCTGTAATATTTCTTACAGTACAAGTCTGCTGGTGATGAATTCTTTGATTTTTATGCATAAGATAGTCATTATGTGACATGTATTTGAAAGATATTTTTTCTGATAGAATTCTCATTTGAGTTTTTCTTTCAGCTGTCAAATATATTGCATTGTTCTCAAACAGAGCTCTAAGGTCATTCTTATCTTTGTTTCTCTGTATAGAATGTATCTCTTTTTTCCTTCATGTGGCTTTTAAGATTATGCCTTTATCATTGGTTTTAAATAATTTCTTTATGATTTAGTGTAATTTTCAAATTTCTTGTGCTTAGAGTTCATTGATAATTCTGGTTCTGTTAGATTGAAGTTTTCATCAAATTTGGAAACAGTAGGCCTTTATTTCTTCAATTTTTTTTTCTGTTTTCCTCTTTCTTGTTTCTTTTGGAGACTCTAATTACATGTATATTTGGTTGCTTGAAAGTATCCCATAGTTAATCAAACTTTTAAATAGATTTTTCTTTAGAGAAGTCTTATGATTATAGCAAAATTGAGCAGAAGGTACAAAGAAATCCCATATATGCCCTGCATACACACACACACACACACACACACACACACACACACACACACACAAAATTTTCCCCACTATCAATATCCCTCACTAGTGTGGTATATCCTATATAATAAAGAGGTAATATGCAAACTGACAATCACTCCAACACACAAGATGGCTGCCCCCATGTGGTCAAATATGGCTGTCCCCATGTGGACACAAAATGGCTGCCATAGGGCCAGCAGGGGAGGGCAGTTGTGGGCGATCAGGCCAGCAGGGGAGGGCAGTTTGGGGTGACCGGGCTGTCAGGGGAGGACAGTTTGGGGGGAACCAGGCCTTCAGGGAGGGCAGTTGCGGGGACCAGGCCTCCAGAGGAGGGCAGTTGGAGGCAACCAGGCCTGCAGGGGAGTTGGGGGGACCCAGGCCTGCAGGGGGGGGTGGGGGACCCAGACCTGCAGGGGAGGGCAGTTAGGGGCAATTGGGTAGGCAGGGGAGCAGTTAGGCATCGATCAGGCTGGCAAGGGAGTGGTTAGGGGATGATCAGGTTGGCAGGCAGAAGTGGTTAGGGGCAATCAGGCAGGCAGGCAAGTGGTTGGGAGCCAGTCATCCCGGATTGTGAGAGAAATGTCCCAGATTGGAGAGGGTGCAGGCTGGGCTGAGGGACACACCCTCCCTCGTGCATGAATTTTGTGCACTGGGCCTCTGTTTATTATAATTGATGAATGTGCATTGACCATCATTATTACCCAATATCCATAGTTTTATTAGAGTTTATTCCTGGTGTTGCACATTGTATGCGTTTAGACAAATGTATGCATATATCAGCATTATACTGTCATACAGAGCAGTTTTGCTCCCTTCAACATCCTCTGTGATCTATTCAGATCTCACTTCCCATAACTCCTGGTAAGCACTGTCCTTTCACTGACTCCGTAGTTTTGCTTTTTTCAGAATGTCATATAGTTTTAATCAAATAGTATGTAGTCTTTTAGATTGCCTTCTTTCACCTAGAAATATGCATTCAAAGTTCTTCCATATTTTTTCATGCCTCAGTAGCTCATTTCTTTTTAGTGCTGAATAGTATTCCTTTGTCTGGATATATCACAGTTCATTTATCTATTAATATATATGTCCTATCTGCTGAAGAACATCTTGGTAACTTATAAGTTTTGGCAATTATGAAAAAAAAAAGTTGTTTTAAACATTCATGTGTAGGTTTTGTGTGACAAATTTCAATTCCTTGAATAAATACCAAGGAACACAATTGCTGGATTCCATAACAAGAGTATATTTAGTATTGTCAGAAACTTCTGAACCTCCTTCCATAGTGGCTATAATATTTTGCATTCCAACCAGCAATAAATGAGAGTTTCTATTGCTCCACATCCTCACAAGCATTTTCTGTTGTCTTCCACATTTTGGGCTTTCCAATTAGGTGTGTAACATTTTCTCATTGTTGCTTTAGTTTGCATTTCCATGATGACATATGATGTTGAGCACTTTTCATATGCTTACTAGCCATCTGTATGTTTTTCTTGACAAAGATTGCCTTTTCTTTCCTCCCACTTTTTTTTCTCTGTGTGTTTATTTTGGATAGTTTTTATGTCTTCAATTTTACTCACTGATCATTTATTTCCTCTGCAGTGTCTCAACTGCTATTAGTCTCGTGAAGTGATTTTTTTAAGTCATTCATTTCCAGAAGTTCATTTTGAATTTATTATTTTTTATGTCTCCACTTAACATGCTTAATCTTTCTTCCAACTTCTTGAATATGTCCTATGTGGTTATAATATATATTCTAATGTCCTAGTCTAAGAATTATACCAACTGTGATTTTTCTGGGTCTATTTCTATTTATAAATGTGAGAGTAGAGCAGCCTTTTTCCTAGGGCTAATTTTTTCCCATACTTAAGCATTTCCCTTTGATTACTCTACCCAATGTCCTATAAATTACAAGGCTTTTTCACTATGGGTAAATTCTGAGATTGTTACCACTGATCCTTTCTGGTGGTTCTTTCCCAGGCCTTATGTAGTTTCTTCCCCTGCATGGGCTGATTAGTTCTCAGCTTGATTTGGGGGTGGGGAAATCCTCTATAACCCTCCACACCTAGAGCTCTCTCTATATATATGAAGCTGTCCTGGCTTCCTTGTACCCCTAACATTGTCTCCTCAATCCAGGGAGATCATCAGGCTCTGTCTGGGATCCCCCTACCTGCATTACAGCATATAATTTTTTCTTATGCAGTAAGCTGGGACAATTATAAGGCTCTCACTTTATTTATTTCTCCTTTTCCAGGGCTCAATGTCCTGTGTTGTCTGATGTTCAATTCTGAAAAGAATAATTTCATATAGTTCATCTGTTTTTGTTTGTTTGTTTCAAGTGGAAGGGTATATCCAGCTCCTGTTATTCTATATTAGCTGGTAGTAGAAGTCCCAAATATGTTTATATAAAACTTCTATATCTATCTATCTATCTATCTATCTATCTATCTATCTATCATCTATCTGTTTGTTGAGAGATTTATGGTATGATGATCAACAGTATTAATTGAGGCTATTTTGGGGTTATAGGATTGGGGTACTATTTTATTTAATTTTCCATATTTCTTAAATTTTAATATTGACAATGTATCACTGTTATTTTTTAAATGAATCCATGGCTCATTTCTCCATTAGAACATTTCCTATTCCTAATTAAAAAATAGAAGTCACTAAAATGTTTATTTATTTTTCTAGTTTTCTAAAGCATTATGCAGAATCAACTTTTTAAAATGGAGATTCTGCATAATGGAGTGCCATAGGTAAATGTGCCACTCACATCATCCCACAACCACATCAGTATTACAACTAAACTACAGAAAAAACATCCTTCAGAACTTCCTGAAATATAGCTGAATGGAAGTCCTACAACTAAGGATATAAAGAAGAAGCCACATGGAAACTGGTAGGAAGGAGCCCCCCACCATCGATCATCCTGCAGAGGGTGGCCTGGGCCTCTCTGTGTGGGGTGATCATGGGGCGATGGCAGGGCCCTCTGACCAATCGCATCGCACCTACCTTGGCTGGTTTGGCACCAGTGTGTGTCATAGCATGGTCATCCAGAAGGTCATCTGGACAGTTGTTCTGCTGTTCAGTGGTTCGTTCAATTTGCATATTACACTTTTATTATTATAGATGATTTTTACAGACTACTCACAATTGAAATGAAAAATTTGAATTTGTAACACTACTTTATCTTTTTTTCTGTTTGTCACAATATATTGGTTTGGGTAAAACTAGGTTTACAGTTGTGAGTATGCAAAACACAGCATTTATTCTTGCACTAGAGGCCTGGTGCATAAAATTTGTGCACGGGAGGGGGGTGTCTCTCAGCCCAGCCTGCACCCTCTCCAATCTGGGACCCTTTGAGGGATGTCTGACTACCCCTTTAGGCCCGATCCCACTGGGACATCCCTCTCACAATCCAGGACTGCTGGCTCCCAACTGCTCACCTGCCTGCCTTCCTGATTGCCCCTAACCGCTTCTGCCTGCCAGCCTGATCACCCCCTAACCACTCCCATGACAGCCTGATTGATGCCTAACTGCTCCCCTGCCAGTCTGTTTGCCCCTAACTGCCCTCCCCTGCAGGCCTGGTCACCCCTAACTGCCCTCCCCTGTAGGCCTCATTCCCCCCAACTCCTCTCCCCTGCAGGCCTGGGTCCCTCCCAACTGCTCTTCCCCGCAGGCCTGGTCACCCCCAACTTCCCTCCTCTGCCGGCTTGGTCACCCCTAACTGCCCTCCCTGAAGGCTTGATCACCCATAACTGCCCTCCCTTGCAGTCCTGGTCCCTCCTACCTGCCCTCCCCTGGTGGCCATCTTGTGGTGGCCATCTTGTGTCCACATGGGGCAGAATTTTTGACCACATGGGGGCAGCCATCTTGTGTGTTGAAGTGATGGTCAATCTGCATATTACTCTTTTATTAGATAGGATTATCTTTCCTAAGGAAATGTAGAAGTGTATAACCTGGGACTGCCATAACCACATTACTATAAGCAGTTAGGTTAATGACGTTGATATTAAGAAAAAAATGAGAATAAATGTAACTACAAAATTCCTCTATGCTCCTAGCAAGTGATTATAAAGTATTTTCAGACTTTCAGCATCAACATTATACCCATGAAATGAATGTGCTTACTATTTATTTATACAGTTATATCTCAGTAGGTTTTAATGTGTTTGCATACTAATTATCACATAAAAGTTTAAAGGCTGGATAAAAGTTAAATGATAATCTCTAAGTGAAAACAGTAACTATAAACAAAAATCCAAGAAACAAACTACCTAACCTAGAAAAGTAGCACTTGAAATAATTAGTTGAAAATGCAACATAAATATAAATTACTTTAGGAGCCAGAAGAAAGTTTCTGGGAACAAAAAGTCCTAAATACAAATTGGAGATAATTTAAAAGGGAAACACATACTTGGCACTTCTTCCTGACCCCTGATCTATATAAGGACAAAAACAAAATCTTCCTAAGGGTAAAACTAGTGTATGTGTGGGTAGCAGATAAGGTAGATTTTATTCTATCCAGGTTATAGATGGTAAATACATTTGATACTATGTCTGAATTATATGTTTTGCTCTCCTCAATCTCTGGGACTAAGGCCTCTTTGAATTGCTGCTCAAGGGGATGGTCATTAAAATCTTTACACTTTAGCCCTCCAGTTTAGTTCAGTGGTTAAAGCATCAGCCCAAGGACCAAAGGGTAGTGGGTTCGATTCCTGGTCAAGGGCACGTACCTCAGTTGCAGATTCCCCAGCCCCAGTAGGAGCATGTGCAGGAGGCAACCAATCAATGGATGTGTCTCTCTCACGTCAATGTTTTTCTCACTTCCTCCCTTCTACCTCCCTTCCACTCTCTCTAGAAATTAATGAAAAAAATATCCTCAGGTGAGCATTAAAAACAAAAAATCTTTACACTTTAATTGTCATTTGGAAAATTCTAATGAGTTATCAAACTTTTGCTATTTAAGCAATATTAGAGAAAATCTACTAGCAAAGGTGCCAGAAACAAGGGAAGCTACAATTGTTGTGTCACATTTTAGCAATTGTATTTGTTCACAGGGACATAACCATTGGTTCTATGTGAATGACTCCCAAAGAAGCCATCAACACCCTGAACTCTTCCCTCCAGCTCTAATCCTACATCTCCCAACTGGATTCTTTTGGACATCTAATCAGTATTCTAAATCAGAATTCATAATTTCTCTTCCCATCATACTTACCTTCCCTTGTGCCTAATTTTTATTAAAGATGCTGATATCTCTACAGGCATTTGAAACATTTTTAACTTTAGTTTTTATCTCTTCCTGCTCCCTTCATCCAATTAATCCATTGACACTTCTTGTTATACTTAGCAACCACCTGATCCTTGCTCTCTGTATGGGTAATGGTCACCAATGGAATGGGATGAGAACAGAAGAGATATGGTAACTTCTTGGCCAAGACCTTCACCGCCCTTTCCTTTCTACTATTGCACAAAGGTGAGCCACGTGCTAATAAGAACATATGCCTCAAACTAATGTGTTGTCATTACTTACTGGTATTTGGGGATCTATTTGTTACTGAAGCACAGCCTACCATAAATATATATACTTGCTATGTGTCAGGCATTGTTCTAAGCACTTCACTTAATTCTCATAATACAACTGTGTGGAATGTATTATCAACATTCCTTTTTAACAGAAAACAAAACTGGAGTTTATATGATTCAAGAAACCTGTGCAATATCACAAGTAAGTTTTAGAACCACGATTCAACCCAAGATTGACTGATTCTAATGCCTACTTCTTAACCAATACTACTTGATTCCTCTCACCACCACCCCCCAAAAAAACACAACACAACAACTAGTAATTTTAAGAATCAGGATACTATGGTTTCTCTGCCTTTGGACCCTTTTGAAAGATGTTAGGGAGGTTGTGGCCTATTGAATCACCAAAAAGTATAGTTGACATGGACTGCCAATTATAAAAAACTGGAATAACTTACATTCCATTAAAAAAATTTAAGAAATTGAGTTTACCTGATACTTGCATAGACATTGGGTACATGATTGTGAAGACATTAGCAAAGACATAATATTAGAGCAGGGGTGATAGGGAAATTTCATAAAGTTATTAGTAGTACACAACAATCTGTGAAACAACAAAAGCAGGCATGGTTACCCCACTTTACATAAAAGGGAATTGAGACATTTGACTTAAGATTAGTATAATCTTATTCAACAAGCTAATGACAGGGCCAGAAGTAGGACCCTGGTCACCTGACCACACATACCCCAAAGAATCTATTCCAAGCAAGGTGGGGATGAGGGAAGATGATGTTTTAGATACCACTATACTGCTTTAAAAAGTCACTGCTACCTTGGCTGGTGGCTCGGTTGGTTGGATCGTGGTCCCATTTACCAAAAGGATATACATTCAATTCCCAGAGCACATCCCCAGGTTATGGTTTTGATCCCCCCATAGAGGCATGTTTCACTCTCATCTCTCTCTCTCTCTCTCTCTCTCTCTCTCTCTCTCTCTCTCTCTCTCTCTCCTTTTCTTACTCTCTCCTTCCCTCCTTCCCTCCTTCTTTCACTTTCTCTCTCTCTAGAAATCAATAAAAGTATATCCTCTGTGAGGATTTTAAAAAATGGCACTGCTAAGATCACCTTAAAATATGCATAAGATTTTAAGCCAAATGCTACTGTGTTGTTTTTCACACACACAAAAGAAGTCGAAATTGACCTCACCATACAGTTATACAGAGAGGCAGAGATCTGTTTGCAGAGATGTGCTACACATATCTTTCTGCATGATGTATAAATAGAAACCAGCCATGCAGGACAGTAGCCCCTGATTCCTGGGAATATGTTACAGTGATGGCAGAATTGCAACATTTCATCCTTAGCTTCTAAGGCACACAGATCAATTTAAATAAACTCCCAATTCTGTTTTATTTGATGGGTTCACAATTCAAGTTCTATAGGAAGGAATACCTAATACTCTCTAAGAGTTTTCTTTCCATTCTAAAATATAACAGGTTCATGGCTGTGTTTCAGAAGTAATTGATTACCAGAATGAATTCACCATTCAATCACATTAGCTTCCCAGTTGTTTTTTGCTCCTTGGGAATAGTTCATATGATCATATGATTGTTATGCCTATGCAAACAAATACATTTTCATTCTTAAAAGCAAAACAAAATGAACTTTCAAAATGTACATAAATCTTTGCAGCACTAATAGGCTAAGCAGCAAACCTAAATTTACTGTTTTCTACATAGCTGGAATAGGAAATGAAATTAACTGCATAGAAACAGTATTCTTTCATTATAGCTGCTTTATATAAAGTCCTTTATTCAGAGAAGTATACACTATCTATATCTATAAACTCACTTCTAAAATAAAAGCCTGGTGAAGGAAATTACATATTATACTCACCTTTCATCAAATTATAAACCAGATGGTGCCTTCTTTTTTATCTGTAATCTCAAGAGTGTAGATTTAGCCAGGGTCTTTTTGTTTACTTTTCATAGCAAGCCCTTTTTTATTTAGAACTCTGTCATCAGTTTACAATTATTTTTCCAAAATTCAACTGTAAATAAGAAAAATAGGTCAGAAATTACCAACCCTGACAATAGTGACACTTGGGACTTGAAGATTCTTTGTCATAGTGGTGATGGTGTGATGGGGTCCTGTGCATTGTAGGATGTCTAGCAGCATCTCTGTTCTCTAACAACTAAATGCCCCCTCCCTCATACACCCCACTCCACTGCTGCCCAAGTTAGGACTTTTACAACCCAAAATGTCTCCAGACATTTCCAATTGTTCTCAGTAGGGGTGAAAGGCAGAGAGCAAAATCACCAGTTGAGAAATACTGACATATACTTATGCTGCTATGTAACTCAATGCAGTTTTATTGTTCAATACTAAAAACTAAAGCATGTAACAATACCCAGGAAATGTCCTCAGCTACTCGGCTTTATAATCAATTTAGGATGATGTGGAATCATGTGTATACAAAGATGGGATCTGAGGCCCTTAAGTGAGGAGCAGGTCTAACATTGAAAATAATATGTATAGACAATCTATTATTCATCCTGTGGTTTTTCCATAGATCTGGCGTTAAATTTAGTTTGGGCCGAGGAAATTGTCTAGATTGTAGAATATCTTTGGCTCCTTTCAGGTTCAAAGGTATCTAGAGAAACCAGTTTACCCCAAAGAAAGGGTCAGACATGGCCTCAGGGACTCTGCCTTTGGGGGATATCTTCATAAACATACACTGAAATGAACCTATAGTTTTTGAAAAAACATGAGGCCTAAACTACTTATGATTCAGAGGTATCCTTGGTCTTCCTGGTTGGCTTGTTGATTTGTCATTTTTCAAATGTATAGCAGGCACAGGGGATACAAAAATGAGTAAGATAACCTCCTACCTCAGGGAAATAGTTCTAGTGTCCAGAATGTTCATAATAATTTATATATAACATATCATTTATAATATATACTTTATTAAAGCCCTACATGGACCCCTGTGTAATACAAAGTTAAAAATAGGTAGTATAATCTACATTTTTAAAACAAGGAACTAATACTCAGAACTGTAAATTTTCTCAACTTTCTAGACTTAAGTAAGTGTCAGAGCTCACATTTAAAAGCACACTTGAATTACTCCAAAGTACATATTTTAACACATACTTATGAGCTATTATTAAAAAGGAATGTGCTAACTACACCATGAATGTATGCATAAGTTTCAACAATTATATAGAGGAAGAGGAGATTAAATATTCTTTGAAGGGAAGAAGCAGCTTCACAGAAGATCATTTATACCAAATCCTTAAGGATAAATAAGAGTTATTATTTTTCCATTTTTCCTTCTTTTTTTTTTTAACTGTCTAAAGTTTTACCTATGTCTCCTTTTCCCCCAATGGACCCCTCCCCCAGCCATTCCCACCCCAGGTAAGCCCCCACTGTCCCAGTGTCTGTGTCCACTGGTTATGCTAATATGCATGCATACAAGTCCTTTGGTTGCTCTCTAACCACTCCTCCTCCCCTACCATTTGTCTCTGGATCTATTCGTGTTCATCAAATTATGTTGATCATTATATCCCACATATGAGTGAGATCATGTGATATTTATCGTTCTCCAAAAGGCTTCTTTCCCTTAGTATAATGTTCTCCAGTTCCATCCATGCTGTTGCAAATGGTAAAAGCTCCTTTTTTATAGTTGCGTAGTATTCCATTGTGTAGATGTACCACAGCTTTCTAATCCACTCATCTCTGATGGGCACTTAGGCTATTTCCAAATCTTAGCTCTTGTAAATTGTGCTGTTATGAACATAGGGGTGTATAAATCCTTTCTGATTGGTGTTCTGGTTTCTTGGGATATAGTCTAGAAGTGGGATCACTGGATCAAATAGGAGTTCCATTTTTAACTTTTTGAGGAAATTCCATACTGTTCTCCAAGTGGCTGCACCAGTCTGCATTCCCACCATCAGGGCAGGCGAGTTCCTTTTTCTCCACATCCTTGCCAACACTTGTCCTTTGTTGATTTGTTGATTATAGCCATTCTGACAGGTGCTCCATTGCCCTAGGAGCTGTGCCAGTAAAGATACTGCTACAACATATGTCTGCTATTTTGCTGCCTATGGAGTCTTGTAGGATTTTTATGGTTTCCCATCTTACATTTAAGTCCTTTAGCCATTTTGATTTGTTTTTGTGTATGGTGTAAGTTGGTGATCTAGTTTCATTTTTTTGCATGTATCTGTCCAAATTTCCCAGCACCATTTATTGAAGAGACTGTCTTGACTCCATTGTATGCTCTTGCTTCCTTAGTCAAATATTAATTGAGCATAATGGCTTGGGTCGATTTCTGGGTTCTCTGTTCTGTTGCATTGGTCTATATGTCTATTCTTTTGCCAGTACCAGGCAGTTTTGAGAACCGTGGCTTGGTAATATACCTTGATATCTGGTATTGTAATCCCTCCAACTTTGTTCTTTCTCAGGGTAGCTGTGGCTATTCAGAGGTCTTTTTTTTTTTATTATTCCAGATGAATTTTTGGAGAGCTTGTTCTAGATCTTTGAAATATGCCATTGGTATCTTAATGGGGATTGCATTGAATCTATAGATTGCTTTGGGTAGTATAGACATTTTAATGATGTTGATTCTACCAATCCATGAACATGGTATGTTATTCCATTTGTTTATGTCTTCCTCTATCCCTTTTTTCAATGTCCTGTAGTTTTCTGAGTACAGGTCTTTTACATCCTTAGTTAAGTTTATTCTTATGTATCTTAATTTTTATGCTGCAAGGGTAAATAGAATTGTTTTTTGCGTTTCTATTGCTGTGAGTTCATTATTGATATAAAAAGGCCATAGATTTCTGGGTATTATTTTGTTTCCTGCTATACTACCGAATTCATTTTTTAGGTCTAGTTGTTTTTTTATGGAGTCTTTGTATAGTATCATGTCATCTGCTAATAAGGACAGTTTTAATTCTTCTTTTCCAATTTGGATGCCTTTTATTTCTTCTTCTTAACCAATCACTATGGCTAGCACTTCCAGTACTATATCAAACAGGAGTGCTAAAAGTGGGCATCCCTATCTTGTTCCTGTTCCAAGGGGAAATGAGTTTAGTTTTTGCCCCTTGAGTATGATGTTTGGTGTAGATTTATCATATAAGGCTTTTATTATGTTGAGGTTTGATCCCTCTATTCCCACTTTGCTCAGAGTTTTTATAATAAAGGGTTTTGGATTATGTCCAATGCTTTTTCTGCATCAATTGATATGATTGTGTGATTTTTGTCTCTCAGTTTGTTTATGTGATGTATCACATTTATTGATTTGTGGATATTGTACCTTCCTTGCATCCCCGGAATAAATCCCACTTGGTCATGGTGTATGATATTTCTAATGTAATGCTGAATCTGATTTGCTAGAATTTTGTTGAGGATTTTAGCATCTATGGTCATCAAGGATATTGGCCTGTAGTTCTCTTTTTTAGTGATGTCTTTATCTGGTTTTGAGATTAGGGTAATGCTGACTTCATAGAAAGAGCTTGGAAGTGTGCCTTCCTCCTGAAATTTTTAGAATAGTCTGAGAAGGATAGGTTTTAGTTCTTTGAATGCTTAGTAGAAATCCCCTGTAAAGCCATCTGGACCAGGGATTTTGTTTGCTGGAAGATTTTTGATCGCTGCTTCAATTTCTTTGGAGGTTATTGGCCTATTCAGGTTTTTTTTATTATTCTTGATTGAGTTTTAAGAGGTTGTATTTTTTTCTAAAAATATGTCCATTTCATCTAGGTTGTCCATTTTGTTGGAATAGAGTTGTTCATAGTATTTTTTCATAATCATTTGTATTTCTGTGAGATCGGTTTTTATTTCACTTCTTTCATTTCTGATTTTATTTGGGTCCTCTCTCTTTGCTTATTGGTGAGCCTGGCTAGAGATTCATCAATCTTGCTTATCCTTTCAAAGAATCAGCTCTTGTTTTTTTTTTATATTTGTTATTGTTTTTGTTGTTGTTGTTGTTGTTGTTGTTTTGGTCTCTTTGTTGATTATTTCCACTCTGATCTTTATTATTTCCTTCCTTCTGCTTATGCTGTGCTTCTCTTGTTGCTCTCTTTCTAGCTTGTAGGGTTAGATAATTTATTACCATTTTTTCTTGTTTTTTGAGGTAGGCCTGTAGAGCTGTGTATTTCCCTCTCAAGACTGCTTTCACTGTGTCCCATAGATTTTGGATTATTGTGTTTTCATTGTAATTTGTTGCCATGATGCTTTTTATTTCTTCTTTGATCTCTTTGGTAACCCAAACATTGCTTAATAGCATGCTATTTAGCCTCCAGGTGATTGATTTTTTTATTGTCTTTATTGTAGTTGATTTCTAGTTTTATGCCACTGAGATATGAGAAGATGGTTGATATAATTTCTATCTTCTTGAATTTGAAGAGACTTTGCCTGTGTCCCAATATGTGATCTATCTTTGAAAATGACCCATGTGCACTTGATAAGAATGTATATTCTGTGGCTTGGGGGTGAAATGTTCTGAAGATGTCAATTAATTCCATCTGATCTAGTGAGTCATTTAGGATTGCTGCTTTTTTGCTGATTTTTTTGTTTAGAGAATTTCTCCAGTGGTGTTAGTGGGTATTAAAGTCCCCTACTATGACTGTATTGCTGTCAATCTCTCCCTTGATATCTTCCAGAAGATCTTTTATGTATTTGGGTGCTCCTGTATTGGGTGCATATATCTTTACCAGAGTTATATCTTCTTGTTGAATCGCTCCCTTTAGTATTATGAAGTGACCTTCATTATCTCTTGTTATGGCCTTCACTTTGAGGTCTAATATGTCAGATATAAGTATTGCTACCCCAGTTTTTTGTTGTTTTTTTTCAATTCCATTTGCCTGAAAGACCTTGTCCCATCCCTTCACCATAAGTTTGTGTGAGTCCTTTGTTCTGAGGTGAGGTGGGTTTCCTATAGACAGCAGATATATGGGTCATGTTTCTTATCCACACAGCTACTCTATGTCTTTTGATTGGGACATTTAATCCATTTACATTTAAAGTTATTATTGATAGGTACTGTTGGTCACCATTTTTATTCTTTATGCCTATGTTCCTTCTTCTCTTCTGTTTACAGCAGACCTTTTAGCATGTCTTGCATTGCTGGTTTGGTGGTAATAAACTCTCTTAGTCCTTCTTTGTCTGTGAAGCTCCTGATTTCACCCTTAATTTTGATTGATAGCCTTGCTCCATACAGTATTCTTAGATTGAGACCCTTGCTTTGCATGACTTTATATATTTCATTCAATTCCCTTCTGGCCTGATGTGTTTCAGTTGAGAAATCAGTTGATTGTATGATGGGAGATTCCTTGTAGGTAACTTTCTGTCTCTTTCTGGCAGTCTTTAAGATTCTTACTTTGTCGTTGGTGTTTGCCAATTTCATTAAAATGTGTCTTAGTGTCAGACTTTTGGGGTTCATTTTGTTTGAGACTCTGTGAACTTCTTGGAATTGTGTGAGTTTTTTCTTCCTGATATCAGGGAAGTTTTCTGTCAATATTTCTTCAAACAGGTTTGTATTCCTTGCTCAGTTTCCTCTCCTTCTGGCACCCATATTATGTGGATGTTGTTTCATTTCGTGTTGTACCAAAGTTCCCTTAGGCTCTCCTCCTGTTTTTTAAGGTTTTTTTTTTTTTCTAGATGCTGCTCTGCTTGGGTATTTTTTCCTACCTTGTCTTCTAGCTTACTGATCCGGTCCTCCACTACTTCTAGTCTACTATTGATGCTTTCCATTGAGTTCTTTATTGCAGCAATGTCATTTTTTATTTCTTCTTCATTCTTCTTCATTTCCTCTTGATTCTTACACATATTATTGAATTTGTCTTCCAACCTTTTCAGAGTCCTTATAACAATTGCTCTGAATTTTTTCTCTGACATATTGCTTACCTCCATTTCATTTACTTCCTTTTCTGGTGATTCCTCCTTTTTTTTCGCATGTGGGATGTTTCTTTGTCTCCCCATGATTGCTTTTCTCAGGTTATGTAGCTCTTTCTCTCCTGCATTGACGTAAAGGCACAAAATACAACACGATAAGACACAATGCACAGGACACCAAACACAAATCTAGTCACGATACTAAAAATCCCAAATTAAGGTGACCACTAGAGGAAAGAGAATTAGGGGATATATAAGAGTGCAGAAATGATATTGAACAAAGGAAAAAATGTAAGAGAGAAAAGAAAGAGAAGAACAAAGAAGGGGAAAAATATATATGGGGAGAAAATCCAATAAATCAACAACTAATCCCACAAATGCAAACAACAAACACCCAAACAACAAATACCCAGATGAATCTGAGGAGGCAGAGCTTATTTCCAGAAGGTAAGGTCAAGGAATTGAATGAATGGGGAAATAGCCATAATTCTTATATAGGAGGTAGAAAGAGAATGAGTGTATAAGAAGAAAAGTAAAAAACAAAATACAAAAAAAAGAAAAAATATATATTAAAATATATATATATATATAAATATATATATATATAAAAAAAGAAAAAAAATATATATATATATAAAATTCCCCCCTTTCCATAATCTATCTATGTATTTGTTTACTATTGGAAAAGGAGAATAGAGAGTTGATAGGCCTGAGTTGGTGATTGAAATTAATTAAGCTATTAGTAGAAGAAGAGAATAAGCAAGGAGAGGAAAAACAGACACAAAACAAGAAAAAAAAAACCCACAAACTAACCACCAATCAAACAAACAAAAACAACAAGATGGAAAGAAAGAAAAAGGAAAAAAAAAAACAGAGGAAGAAAAAAATTTGGATAGTGAAGAAAGAGAAGAGAGAAGTGTGCATAGACATAGGGGAGAGGAAATTAGATATATGAGTAAGATCAATTTTTAACAGGGAGTAAAAAGAAGGGATAGAGAAAACCAAAGCAGTAACAGGGTAAGAGAAACAGCACAATAAAGGGGGAAAGTGAGAAAAAGTGTGTTGGCATAAAGGAAAAATTGAGATAGAGTAAAATAATGCTAAAAGAAAAAGAAAATGTAGAACAGTAATCCTAAGATAAAATAAAACTTTAAAAAGGGTAAAATAATAGTAGTAATAATAATAATTAAAAATAAAAATATAATAATAAAAAGTAAAATCAAGTGAGGAAAAAAATTTGGTTTCTTAAGTAAAAGATAAAAAAATTAAAAAGTGAAGTAATGAAGGTCATTCACTTCCTCTATTGTTCTGCTTGGCACATCTATTTCCTGTCAGGCAGTCAGCATGGTATTGAAGTTCCCTTTGATCCACCGCTCCTCTGTGTCATAAGCCATAATCCTGTTTTCAAGCAGGCGGGATCTCTTTGCTCCCTTTGTTTCTCAGCCTGCCTTTAGTTGTATTTCTGATACAACCCCTGGGTGGCAGTGTTTCTGTATTAATATCCAGGGCTAAAAGGCCCCTCTACCCAGTGTTTAGATTTTTCTTTCCCTGCCACACTTAATACTGGGTTGGAGGGACAGACTGCCCCAGAGCTGGTTTCCTGTTCGTCTCTCCCCACTCTGATCCCCAGTTTCCCCGCCCCCCCCCCAAAAAAAAAACCCACAAAAACAACTTTCCCCTGCAGTCTTGGTGAGTGTTTTTAATTGGAAGATCCTATGTCCTGGACTTAGCAAGCAAAAGCAAGGAGTTAAAATGGGAAAAAATCCAAAGGAAACGTGCAGACTAGTGTCTTTTTCCCCTTGCACTGTGCAGCCAGTATAGAAATTCAGGCTGCCTTTCTGGGCCCAGCCCAGCTGTGGGTTAATATCTATAATCCCTTCTGCCAGAAGCCCTGTGGACCTCCTTCCACATTCGAGGGCTGCACTGACCCCAACAGCCACGGATTTTGTGGGGTGCAGTCTTCCTCTGAGACTCGAGTTCCTGCTGTGCGTATTTCTCCCTCCAGCCTGGATCCCAGATCCCACCTTTCTCTAGGAGATATCTGACCTTTCCATCCACAGATTGCCTCACCAGCTGTGTTTAATTCTCCAATTCTGGGTGGGTGTTGTTCGATTCAGCTGTTTCTTCTACCTGCTCTGTGAGAAGGCACAGGGCCCATACATGTATTCAGCGCCACTTTGTCTCCCTCTGGACAGACTTTTTAGGCATAAAAAGTTTGGGGAGGCTGGAGTCCTGGTGTTCATGGGTTTACAGCTGAGGCAGCTTGTCCCTGGGCATTGTGGTTGTAGGGTCCTGGGTGGTATCGAGGTCTCTCCGGTTGAAGGTAAGTCTGGGCTTCTGATCACAGCCAGTCTCCCCTTCAAGATGGTGTGGTCTCTGCAGCAGAGCCAGCTGCTCCTGGAGAGATTTCAGCAGCAGTGGAGGCTGCCCGGCCAGGGGATCCTGGTCCGCCAGTCCCCAATAGTCCTGTGGAATACAGCTGTTGCTGACTCACAAATAAAGACACTCCCTGCATGTCCACACACTCTCCTTTCATCCTCTCACTCACACACTATCTTGCAGCCTGCTGTCCCATTGGCAGGCATCTTCCCAACAGTCCATTTTTCCACTTTTCACTGACTCATTTAAATGGTCAACAATTAAAGGACACTGAGAGCTAACCATCTATAAAGGCTCTATGCTGAGAGTTAAGAGTTTTAGGCAGTGCCTCTCAAAGTGTGGTCCCTGGATCAGCAGCATCACATCAATGGAAACCAGTTGGAAATGGAAATTCTCAGGCCCCACCCCAGATATACTGAATCAAATGCTCTGTGGATGGAGCTCAGAAAATTGTATTTTAATAAGTCTTTCAGATGACTTTGATAAACGTTAAAGTTTTAGAAGTACTAGTCAATTAATTATACAGCTTACTATATGAAAAGAAAATAAACTTGAAATTAATGGTATAAAGCAGAGCTCTCTCACAGGTGTGCCATGATCTTGATTTCCCTTCCACCCCTACGACCACTTGGTGGGTTTGGGATAGCTAAGACCCAGTTTGTTACTTCTACCTATGAGAAACCTCATTAATATAGTCCAAAATGCTTAAAAATATCTATTTTTCCCTAAGTGCCAACAGTATGAACGTGTTTGGGAGTCTTTGATACAGACTATAAATGCCATCAAATTTCAAAAGGGAGAAAACATTTTTGGTTGGACTATTGGAAAAGCATTAATTGAAAAGATGAAATATGAAAGGGCCTTAAGCCTGTCATGCTTTCTCTTCTTTCTTTAATCCCACTATACCCACTCAGGTATGGCCTGCTGCAATTAATAAAATTGAGTCTCTCCAATGTAAAGTAGAAAATATTTTTAGGAACTGCAAAGAATATACACACAAAAATCTAATTCTACTGAATTCTAAATATTAACGTAAAATAATAAATATTTTAGAGGAAAATATAAAAGAACATTTTTTTTCATTTAAATTATTTATTGTTTAAAGTATTACATATGTCTCCTTTTTCCCCCATTGACTTCTCCCTGGCCGTTGCCACCCCCCCCAGTAAAAGAACATCTTCATGGCCTTGAGGAAAATATAACAAGAACGTCTACACATGACAGAAAATGCATTCATCATAAAAGAAAAAAAAATGGGTTATATTAAAATTCAAAACTTCTGTTTACTAAATACATCAAGAAAGAAAATGCTGGAGGAAGAGATGAAACAAAGATAGATGCATACCCAGTAAAGTTGGGGTGACAAAGGGAAGGTACTTGCCTGTCATTCACACCTGGGGACAGAGATCAATGGCTAGCATGGTCATGGCCACTGCAAGTGTGGGAAAATTTGGGAATACATAATCTCCTAAACAAAGGAGTTCTCTCTCTTGATTCATCTTCGCTCCTGGGGCTCTGTTGGTCCTACTTCCTTGTGTTCTCCTGTGTTTCCTCTATAGCCATGTAGTCCTGATGACCTCACGTGCAGTGGACTGATGGGCTGCAGTGGGAAACACAAATTAAGACAGCCTGATGCTGGATTGGATTGTGCAGGGGTCATGGAATGGAAACTCTGGACACTGGCTCTGATTTTAGCTCTGCTAAAGCCCCAGCTACATTTCTTTATGACTGGGCAAAGGGAAATGCAACTTTGGAAACTCAGGGATTTAATTCCACAGAAATAAAGCTTTCTACCATATTGCATCCTTCTGTACAAGCCTCGGAAAATTATTTTTTCTCAGAATATTGCAAAAAATCCACCCCCACTAGCAACAGCTGAGGATAAGGACCCCCACCTCCATCTTCCTCTGGTAACAAAACCAGTTTTAAAACAAAACATTTGTATTAAAAATATTTCTGACTTTCAAAAAAGCACCAGGAAATTAGAAAATTATCTATATATATAAAAGGCTAAGTGTTCATCCAACCATCCGACTAACTGACCGGCTGGTACATATGACTCGGACTGGCAATTCAAAAATAAACGTTGGCTTGCATATGTGCCATATTTGTCCCCATCTGACACTGGCCTCTCATGTAAATTAATTCGAAGAGTTTCCCATGATGCCAGCATTTGCAATAACTACTAATAAATAACAAGGACAAACTCTAGACAGAGTAGGAATATTCCTACCTGAACCCATTTTCGAACACGGTCAGTTATATGTTGCTTTCTCTCGAGTTCGAAGAGCGTGTGATATTAAAGTTAAAGTTGTAAATACTTCATCACAAGGGAAACTACATAGTCAAGCACTCTGAAAGTGTTTTTACTCTTAATGTGGTGCACACGGAGATATTAGAATAAGTTTAATCAATTTATCAGTCATTGTTTGTATCAATGTTGTTTTTATATCATGTCTTTGTTGATGTTAATCATGTTGTTATCGTTTATTTATTAGTTAGTTTATCAATCATTGTTTTTATCAATGTTGTTTTTATATAATGTTTTTGTTGGTTTTATTCATGTTATTGTTCATTTATTAATCAATTTATATATTATTTTCATATACATTTTACTAATTTTCTTTAATCTTTGACACTTCTATGATAGAGAACCAGCAAATAGTGATATTAAAATATTTTGTATTTTAATTTTATAATACTACTAGAGGACCGGTGCACAAAATTTGTGCACAGATAGGGTCCCTTGGCCTGGCCAGCAATCAGGGCCGATCTGTGGGGTGACTGGCAGGGCAAAGTATCTAAATAAACACTTCTCCAAAATGGACATAGAGATGGCTAAGACACATGAAAAAATGCTCAGTCACTGATCATCAGAGAGATGCAAATTAAAATGACAATGAGGTATCACCTCACACCTGTCATAATGGCTACTATCAACAAATAATGACAAGTGCTGGCAAGGATGTGGAGAAAAAAGAACTCTAGTACACTGCTGGTGGGAATGCAGACTGGTCAGCCATTATGGAAAACAGTATGGAGTTTTCTCAAAAAAATTAAATATGAAACTTCCATTTGACCCAGTGATCCCACTTCTAGGAATATATCCTAAGAAACCCAAAACACCAATAAGAAAAAATGTATGAACCCCTACTAGTATGTTCATAGTAGCACAATTTACAATAGCTAAGATCTGGAAACAGCCCAAGTGCCCACCAGTAGATGAGTGGATAAAAAATCTGTGGTACATTTGTACCATGGAATACTACACAGCAGTAGAAAGAAGAATCAAAAGTCTGCACAATTGGAGCAGAAAGCTTCAATTCTTTCTAGAATACCAGTCCTTAGTGTAAAAGCACAGTAAACATTGACTCAAATGCCACTTTCTCAGAGCAAGCTCTCTACTCCATCAACTCCTTATCCACTTTCTCACTTTTCTTTCTCTCTCCCCCACTCCCACCTCAATGCACTTATTGCCATTCAGCATACTGTATATTTTACTTAACTTTGTTTATTGTTTTCTCACTCCACTAGGGTAAATACTAGAAGGGCAGAGATTTTGTTTTAACATTGCATCCCGAGGCCCTAAAACAATATCTGGCATTTAGTATGCCTTCCATACATATTTGTCAAATTGAATAAATTAACTAATACTTGGAAGAACAGGGTCTAATGGAAGGTGTGCCAGGAGCCCAGGCCATGGGGAACTGAGCAGTGACAACTCTGATAAAGGCAAGTGGCAGAGTACATGGAAAGGACTTATAAATAGAACCATTAGCGTTTAAGGCCCTCCTTTTCTACCTACATTGACCTTTGCATTAGCTTTCTCAGTTTATTTTTTATATGTTGCATGGGTCATTGTCTGCTGCCCATGAGGAGAAAGCTGGAGACACAACAGTGGTCAACAACTGGCCCGATAGGATTGTAATCCCGGTAAAGCTGCATGGAGGCTGAGCAAATAGCTCTTTGGTGAAATGAAGGCCTTGGCTTTTCCCCCTCCCCCCCCCCCCATTGGTTAGCAAAATAAGAGTGACCAGTTGGCCACTTAGAACAACTGCCAAACAGAGAATTTATGTGATATACTCAATAAAGTTTACCATTTCAAGAATTTCTCTGTTATACAAAAAAAAAAAAAAAGAGAGAGAGAGAGAGAAAAAAGAAATAACTAGCCCAAACCACTTAAACACAGTAGCAAACATAAAAACAAATGCCCTCCCAAGTGGTAAGGAATCTACATATGGTTCCCAAGACAAATCATCCAAAATCAACAGTGTGGTGTATTGTAGCTGAATGTTATCTAAGCTCACTAGCTATACATTCCCAGGACATGACTCAGTGACTCTCCATTTCCTGCCTACACTTCCTTTAGCTCTAGACCTCACTGTTAGCTTGGATTTCATGTGTTGCAATGCTATTTCTAGCTCAGCTCCTGTAGACCAAAAAAACTGTTCAGAGAATGTACAACATATGAGAATAAAATCAGAAGTCAATTTGTTTCCCTATTTGATTCACTCTTATAATTGTATCTGTCAATCAAAAATATTCAGAACTCGCCCTAACCAGTTTGGCTCAGTGGATAGAGCGCCAGGCAATGGACTGAAGAAGGGTCCCAGGTTCGATTCCAGTCAAGGGTATGTACCTTAGTTGTGGGTTCGATTCCCAGTAGGGGGTGTACAGGAGATAGATGATCTATGTTTCTCTCTCATCGATGTTTCTAATTCTCTATCCCTCTCCCTTCCTCTCTGTAAAAAAATCAATGAAATATATTTTTAAAAATACTCAGAACTCTATCACATCAGGTATTCTTTGATATCACTTAAAACTTTGGAAAGAAGTACTTGTGTTTTGCATGAGAGAATTGTTATGGAAATACTGACTTAAACAATATGAGCTCCTCTATAGTTGATACTATTTTAAAAAAACCTCAAACATAAATTATAAACATTAACAATAGCAGCATAACCTAAGCTAAAGGATTGAAAAACTTGAACACTTTCTTTATGTAGATAACTTACATTTTTATTAGTCTTGAGTAAAATATTTAAATATTTGTGTCTCAAATTTTCCATCTTCTAAACAGGATAAAAATAATTGCTGTGTATATATTACTGTTGAATAAAGCTAGTAGACAGAAGGAGGAGATTAGGGATGGTTGTGAATTGATCTATATTATTCTCTGTATTCCACCCTTCTCCTATAATGGATGATTTAAATCAGTTTTCATCTTGGGCTATATTTCCATAACATTTTATTATGTATTTATTTATTTTTACTATTTTATTGCTTATTTCAGACAAAGATAAATGTAAAATAAGAAATTACAATAGCATAGTAAATATACTTCCATCTAAAATAATGCTTCCTTTTAATTTACTGATATCTATATACACTGGGTGGCCAGATTATTATGATCTCTGAACGCATAATACTCTGGCCACTCATTGTAGACTGACCACAGAGTTGGGATTTTAAAAGAAGGTTTTTCCATGTATAAGAACTGCATTGTGGGTAGTAAGAAAGAAGCAGAGGGCTTACTAGCCAGAGGCTGGGGCCACTATCTCCTGGTCCCTTGGCATATCAAGATTTACAAGCTTTCCCTTATACATAAGTACACTGAGTGGCCATATTATTATGTGTTCAGAGATCATAATAATCTGGCCACTCAGTGTATATACTAGTGCATGAAATTCATGCATGGGGGGGGGGGTTGTCCTCAGCCCAGCCTGCACCTTCTCCAATCTGAGACCCCTCGAGGGATGTCTGACTGCCCATTTGGCCCGGGCAGTCGGCCATCCCTCACACAATCCAGGACTGCTGGCTCCCAACCACTTGCCTGCCTGCCTGTCTGCCTGCCTGATTGGCCCTAACAGCTTCTGCCTGACAGCCTGATCACCCCCTAACCACTCCCCTGACAGCCTGATCAATGCCTAACTGCTCCTCTGCCAGCCCAATTGCCCCTAACTGCCCTCCCCTGCCAGCCTGGTTGCCCCTAACTGTCCTCCCCTGCAGGCCTGGTTACCCCCAACTGCCCTCCCCTGCAGGCCTGACCTTGCCCCCAATGGCCCTCCTTTGCAGGCCTGGTCCCTCCCAACTGCCCTCCCCTGCTGGCCTGATCACCCACAACTGCCCTGCCCTGCTGGCCATCTTGTGTCCACATGGGGGCAGTCATCATTGACCACATGGGTGTGGCCATCTTGTGTGTTGGAGTGATGGTCAATTTGCATATTACCTATTTATTATATAGGATAATAGAGAAATGTGCTAATTAACTGGAACTCCGTAATGGATCAACCGGACAGGAGGAGGGTGTGCACACAGCATCGGGACGGGGCGGCAGAGACCTCCGCACACATGTGTTGGGGGGGGGGGCCTGGTCAGCAGCCACCAAGGCTGCTTCAAGGGCCAGAGAGGGAGGCAGGGCCAGACCCGTAGCAGCCGTGGCTGCTGCGGGGTCCAGGGAGCCAGGCAGGGCCAGACTGGCAACTCCAGGTGGGTGGCACAGCCAGACCCGCCCCCAGGCAGGTTTGGCCATGCAGCTTGACAGCAGACAGCAGGGCCGGCTTGGCTGTAGCTGCAGCGACCCTCAAGCAGGCAAGTGGGCCCACAGGCAGCACCCAGCAGGACCTGCTTGGCTATCACCATGGTGACCCGGGAGCAGGCAAGCGCGGCCCTCAGGCAGCACCCAGCGGGACCTGCTTGGCTATCACCATGGTGACCTGGGAGCAGGCAAGCGCGGCCCTCAGGCAGCACCCAGCGGGACCTGCTTGCCCATCACCATGGTGTGGAGCAGGCAGGCCCCATAGAGAGCAGAGAACCATGGGGAGAGGGCCTAAGCCATCAGTAGGACATCCCCTGAGGGCTCCCGGATTGGAGAGGGTGCAGGTCAGGCTGAGGGACCCTCATCCCCATGCAACAATTTCATGCACCAGGCCTCTAATCCATATATATAAAAGGCTAAGTGACTGACTGCATGTTGGCCCGACCATCCAACCAACCGACCAGCCAGTGCATATGACATGTACTAGCAACTTAAAAATAAATGTTGACTCACGCATGCACAATCCATATAAAGCTCTCACTGGTGCCAATTGCACTCAACCAGCTGGTACGTATGATGCACACTGGCAAACTATATATATAAAAGTCTAACTGACTGTTATGACCAAACGACCAAATGACCAAATGACCAGAACAACCAGTCAACCAGTCGCTATGATGCGCACTGTCTGCCCCCTGGTGGTCAGTGCACTCCTACAGCCAACCTCCCGTGGCCCCTCCCCCCGGCCAGCTGCCCCCCCAATAGGCTTACATCACCGACCAAGCTGAGGGACCCCCGCCCATGCACGAATTTGTGCACCAGGCCTCTAGTTATACTAATAATAAGCTACTTAGAATAATTGGTCAGTTTCCAAAATATCCTCATAGTCAAAACTTCCTTTTTGGTCTCAATCTTTTTTTTTAATTTTTTAATTTCTTTATTGATTAAGGTATTACATATGTGTCCTTTCCCCCCCTTTTCCCCCCAATCATGTCCTCACCCCCCTAGTGTCTGTGTCCATTGGTTATGCTTATATGCATGCATACAAGTCCTTTGATTGATCTCTATGTAAATCTCTCTGACACATCATCCTACTGAATATACAATTCCCTTCTTCCTATACACAATGTTAATATTATTATTCAATTATTTATTCACATCAGATAAGTGACATATGAATTCCTTTATATGGAATCACCTCTGTGTCAAGGTATACTTAGTATGGTTTTGTGTTAAGCACCCAAATGGGCTCCTATGTTTATTAACTTTCTGTGTAAGACCTAGGACAGTATACACACACAAAAGTGCTTTTAAATTTCATAATGCTGTTGCTGCTGCTGATAATATAGTTTCTGCATACTTAGCACTGTTTTAAAATAAGAAAGAAATGAGTCTTTTGCTAACATCAAATGGCAAATTTTGAACACTGTTATATCTTTGAAATCAGTCTCATTCCAGGATAAATTTTAGCTATGTGATATAACTGTTTTGTTTCTAATATCCTACAAGTATCATTTTTGTCAACTAAACCCTAGATATACACTGAGTGGCCAGATTATTATGATCTCTGAACGCATAATAATCTGGCCACTCAGTGTACTTGTGTATAAGGGAAAGCTTGTGAATCTTGATATGCCAAGGGACCAGGAGATAGTGACTCCCAGCCTCTGGCTAGCAAGTCCTCTGCTTCTTTATAATTCCCACAATGCAGTTCTTATACATGGAAAAACCTTCTTTTAAAATCCCAACTCTGTGGTCAGTCTACACTGAGTGGCCAGATTATTATGCGTTCAGAGATCATAATAATCTGGCCACTCAGTGTATATGAAACAGATGTTATCTAAAAGAAATCTGTTTGGGATTATTTTCATACCAGATTTCCTTTGTGATTATTCTTTTATGGCAAGAAAAAATAGACCTTGGCTTTCCTTGCACATTTTTAGAATATTAAAAACATGTTTAGCTTAGTTAGAATGACCTCAAATTCATCCCATCATATTCTGAAACATTTTAAGTTTTCAAAACCATTAATCTAATTGTTGTGCTGGAAAATCTTATCTAGTGCATGTCTTCATGCTAAATGTATGTTGTTGGTGTTATGTGCTGAAAACTCAGACATAACTAACATAAAGTCTGCTTCCTTTTCATGAAGACTAAATGTCTCTGAATAAGGTTAGTTGCCTTGAGGACTAAAATAGTCTCAAATTCTCCCTACCACAATGCAGCCTGATATTTTATTTCCAGTATCAGCCAATAGAGTTGAAGCTATCATTTGCCAATAAGCATTCCACCCCAATCAGGTCAGAGCTTAGCTTTTACTATCTATTAGCTTGGGAAATCTCCATCTTGATAAAGAAGTGAGAATGGTTTTCCAAGATCATAGAAATATTCAGTAAACAGGTGGGAATACTAGTTTGTAGTGTTAAATCACAACTAAACCATCAAGTCATCCACCTGTTTATCTTTATATTGATCTATTTCTTTACCTTGTCTCTTCAGTATGAAAATGTTTCAAGTTCATCTGGTGGCCAATTAGCTGATTTGCTTATTTTATGTATCATCTATTATAAAGACCACCATCAGCTTTTCCTGCTCTATTTACAGCTAATTACCTTGGTTTCATATCCACAAAGTAACAAGTATGTTGGCTACTGTCTCCGTATGGACCCAAGAGCCCCATTCACTATGGAGAGGATTGGGTCTGGTGAAGATGGAATTAAATCTGTGATGGTTTCCTGGAGTTTATAACTCTTGAAACTGAAATAGTAAACTATTTGGTGATTTGTGGTAATTTTTGTGTCTCAACTGTGTTACTTTAGTAGCATGGGAATTGATAAATATAGACATACAAACCTCTGAAATATGAAATGATGAGTCCTTTCACTGTGTGTATCAATAACAACTAACATTTTACTAATATAAGGAATTGAAATAGTGTCAAATAAAAAGAGCTGTGGTAACAACAGAACAATTTTAGTAAAACCAACTAGAATGCCACTGATATTTCCATGTATCTGAACTAAAGTTTATTTATTTATTTATTTGAGTACTAGTAGCCCGGTGCACAAAATTCGTGCACATTGAAAGGGAATTAATTAGATGAAATATTTTAATATTGCTATTTGCCCTTTCTCTATAATAAAAGTGTGAGAGATAAAAGGAAATGAGTACAATGTATATGAAAATAATACATAAATTTATTAATAAGTAAACAATAACAAAATGATATAACAATAACAAACTGATATAACAATAACAAACTCGTAATATAAAAACAACATTGATGCAAATAATGATTGATAAAGTGATTAAACTTATTCTAATATCTTCCGGTATACCACATTAAGAGTAAAAACACTTTCAGAGTGCTTGACTAATTTCCCTTGAGATAAAGTATTTACAGCTTTAACTTTAACGTAACATGCTCTTTGAACTCAAGAGAAAGCAACAGCCGTAACTGGTTTGGCTCAGTGGATAGAGCATCGCCCTGTGGACTGAAAGATTCCAGATTTGATTCCGGTCAAGGGCATGTACCTTGGTTGTGGGCACATCCCCCGTAGGAGGTGTGCAGGAGGCAGCTGATCGATATTTCTCTCTCATCGATGTTCCTATCTATCCCTCTCCCTTCTTCTCTGTAAAAAAAATCAATAAAATATTTTTTTAAATACTTTTAAAAAAAGCGAGAGAGAAAGCAACATATAACTGACCATGTCCAAAAATGGGTTCAGGTAGGAATATTCCTACTCTGTCTAGAGTTTGTCCTTGTGATTTATTAATAGTCATCACAAATGCTGGCATAACGGGAAAATATCTTCGAATTAATTTAAATGGGTGGCCAGTGTCAGATGGGGACAAATCAATTCTTGGAATCAGAACAATCTCTCCCTCTGCAGATCCTGTTAATATTTCAGCTTTGATAATATTAGGTTGCAATCTTTTGATAATAAATCTGGTACCATTACAAAGACCCCATTTACTATTAAGATTTCTCAATAGCATGATGATTGCACCCACTTTCAATTTTAATTTATGACACGGAATTCCAGAAGGAGTAATACTATTAAGAAATTCAATAGGAAAATTTTCCTTTTCAGCATCATCTGTTGAGTCAATGGAATCATCACTCAAATAGGCGTGAAAATCTCCATCAAGTATATCCAAAATTTCTTCATTTAATTTTTGAACGTGCTCATTTTTTGAACAAAGAATTGCATGTTTGGATATATTTTTAATATTATCTATAGATATACTATTTCCAAAGATGGCTTAAATAATAGATCCATTAAAAATCATTTCATGGGGAATTTCAATAATATCCATTCCTAAATGAAAACTGCTATCAAGTTTGCCATCTCCACGTTTTACTAACCATTCACTATAAGCAGAATCCTCTGATCTCATATTTGTTTTAAGAGATAACTGTCTGAAACATCCCCAAACACTACAGTACTTTAAAACTTATTTGTACTATGGCCAATCGTATAGCATGGCAACACAAAAATCCCCTCTGAAAAGAACTTTCCCACCAAATGCAACATTCAAATTAGCGCCAGCGAGAGCTTTATATGTATGGCACGTGTGCGAGTCAAAGTTTATTTTTATATTTCCAGTGCGTCATATGTACCAGTTGGTCGGACGGATGGACAAATGTCGGTCACTTAGCCTTTTATCTATACAGATTATAAGTCATGATTTTAACTTTTTTAAAAATTATCCTTTAATACCTCCAAAGCACAATGAGTAAGAATCTGAAGGTTTATGTGGCTTCTATTTGGTTTCTAGGACAAAGTTCTTTCCTTTACCCACCACTCACTTCTCTCCTTTTACTCTTGAATGTTAATTCCAACATAATTTTTGTAACACCTCTTGAAAAGGATCCCACCAAGTTTTTGATAGTCCACATGATAAAACTTACAGAAAAATACAGCATGAGACTTTCATTCTCTCACTAAGTTCTTCATATAACTGTAATTCCTCAGCCTCTAAAGAATGAAAAAGGAGAATAAAAGTGCCTTCTCTCATTCAAGGCCTTTCTCAGTCAGGCAACCACAAAAAGAAAGAATGAGCCTA
Source organism: Eptesicus fuscus (assembly GCF_027574615.1). Lineage (NCBI taxonomy): Eukaryota > Metazoa > Chordata > Mammalia > Chiroptera > Vespertilionidae > Eptesicus > Eptesicus fuscus. The sequence goes on along the minus strand of NC_072480.1, from coordinate 6,392,530 downwards.
CAATTCATGCCATGTACTCTCTATCAGGCATAATTCAAATCAAATCCCATCATGCACAGTCTGGGATAATTAAAATGTATAAGAGAACAGTGGTGACCTGGGGGAGAACTTATGAAACCTTGTCTCCTGCTTTTGCTGACTGTTCTTTTCGTTATGCTAGACTCCAAGTCCCTATCGGGGACCTGGTCAGATGGCTGTGGGTGCTAACCCACGCCACCTGGATCCGCGATCGGGGACCTGGGCAGGCGGCTGCGGGTGCTAACCCATGCCGCCTGCCCTGGTCCGTGATCCGTGATCGTGGACCTGGTCAGATGGCTGTGGGTGCTAACCCACGCCACCTGGATCCGTGATCGGGGACCTGGGCAGGCAGCTGCGGGTGCTAACCCATGCCGCCTGCCCTGGTCCGTGATCCATGATCCTGGACCTGGTCAGATGGCTGTGGGTGCTAACCCACGCCACCTGGATCCGTGATCGGGGACCTGGGCAGCCTGCTGCAGGCATTAACCCACGCTGCCTGCCCTGGTCCATGATCCCTGATAGGGGCTTTGAGTCAGCTGCCACTGGCGATGGCTGACTTGAAGCCCTTATCCGGGACCAGTTCAAGCGGCTGCGGGCGCTAACCCACGCCGCCTGCCCTCGTCCGGACCTGGGCAGGCAGCTACGGGTGCTAACCCACGCCGCCTTCCCTGGTCCGTGATCCCTGATCGTGGACCTGGGCAGGCGGCTGCAGGCCTTAACCCACACCGCCTGCCCTGGTCCATGATTGGTGATGGACCTGGGCAGCCGGCTGCGGGTGTTAACCCACGCCGCCTGCCCTGGTCCGCGATCGGTGATGGCGGACCTGGGCAGGCGGCTGCGGGCGTTAACCCAGCCGCCTGCCCTGGTCCATGATCCCTGATAGGGGCTTCAAGTCAGCTGCCACTGGCGATGGCTGACTCGAAGCCCTTATCCGGGACCTGGTCAGGCGGCTGCGGGCGCTAACCCACGCCGCCTGCCCTCGTCCGAGATCGGTGATGGTGGACCTGGTCAGCCGGCTGCCGGTGCTAACCGCCTGCCCCAGTCCACCATCATGGCTTGGATCTCACTGGCATGAGTGTTGCTCTCTCCCCCGCCATCTTTGCTGGTTTAATGTGTATATTTGCTTCTGATTGGCTGGTGGGTGTGACTGGTGGGCGTGACTGGTGGGCGTGGCTTATGGGTGTGGCAAAGGTGCGGTCAATTTGCATATTACTGCTTTATTAGGTAAGATTACAGCTGTCTCCCTTCCCCCCCCCCCATTGCTCCTCTCCACCTGGTTCCCATCCTGCCCCAGTCCTTTACCACCCTATTGTCTGTGTCCATGGGTTATGCATATCCTATATAATAAAGAGTTAATATGCAAATTTACCATCACTCCAACACACAAGATGGCCACCCCCATGTGGTCAAAGATGGCCACCCCATGTGGACATAAGATGGCTGCCACAAGATGGCCAGCAGGGAAAGGTAGTTGTGGGCGATCAGGCCAGCAGGGGAGGGCAGTTGGGAGGGACCAGGCCTGCAGGGGAGGACATTTAGGGGTGACCAGGCTGGCAGGGGAGGGCAGTTAGGGGTGACCAGGCCAGAAGGGGAGGGCAGTTAGGGGCAATCAGGCTGGCAGGAGAGCAGTTAGGCATCGACCAGGCTGGCAGGGGAGTGGTTAGGGGGTGATCAGGCTGGCAGGCAGGCAGGCAAGCGATTGGGAGCCAGCAGTCCTGGATTGTGAAAGGGATCCCAGATTGGAGAGGGTGCTGGCTGGGCTGAGGGACACATACCCCCATGCACAAATTTCGTGCACTGTGCCTCTAGTCCTATATAATAAAAGGCTAATATGCAAATAGTCCCCTTGGGAGTTTGACCACTTGCTATGACGTGTGCTGAACACCAGGGGGTAGCATTGAATGAAGAAAGGCCCCAGCTGGCAGCTGGCAGCTGGGGAAGGAAGGCCCCGGGTGGCAGCTGGAAGGCCCCGATCCGCTCTGATTGCTGGCCAGGCCTAGGGGACTCTACCCATGCACAGATTTCATACACCGGGACTCTAGTATGCATATAAGTTCTTTGGTTAATTTCCCCTTTCCCTGCCTTCCCTCTGAAATTTGTCAGTCTATTACGTGTTTCCATACCACTGGATCTATTTTATTCATCAGTTTATTTTATTCATTAGATTCCACATATATGTCAGATCATGTGATATTTGTCTTTCTCTGACTGGCTTATTGTGCTTAGCATAATATTCTCCAGGCCCCTTCATGCTGTCTCAAAGGGTAATAGATCCTTCTTTTTTTTTTTTTTACAGCTGCATAGAATTCCACTGTGTAAAGTTTTAAAAGCATCTAGGTGTTTACAAACAGAGAAAAATAACATACTTACTCTTGAGCCTTAAGCCAACGTAAAATATTTGCATGCACAAGATGACAACTTACATGCTTCAATTGTAGAAATTTTGAATTTTCCACTGCTAAGTTTAATATAGTGGAAGTGAAATGTTACTCCAATGTTGATGAGTCTTATAATGAAAATTATACAAATAGGAGTTAAATTAAAATTTATCTAATCACTTTCATTAGGGATTCTTAGAGTCTTTTATTTCAGAACATTTTTATGTGTAATGAATCTGACATTTTAAAATATTTGCATTTTTGTGATGGTGAAGAGATAAGGTAATAAATAGGACCTCTACTAAAATTCTTTCTACTACAAATAAACTATTTTGAGTACCACTGCAGGTCAAATTCTAGCACATTAATGAAACTCAGAAATTATTTAGTCCAGTAATCTTACTTTTATGGATGACAAAAGTGAGGCTGAGAGAAGTTAAGTGATTTGAAAAGTTTACAAATATTTATCATGAAAGTAAGGACAAGAGCCCAGGCTTCCTAAAACTTTGGACTGCCACCTTTTCATTCTAATTTACATTATTTAACATTTAAAATTAATTATGTAATATTTAAGAGTCAAAATAAATCTAAGAATTAGAAAATCACCTGAGAAGGGAAATGAGATGTACAATTTTCTACAATGCTGCATAGTTATACGTATTATAACTTTTCTATGCATCTGGTGTCCAACTCATATAATTTAACTATGTGCCTTTTTAATTATTAGTCTTAACAGTATCTGAATATAATATTTTAGGAATTATCAATGAAAATTTTTAATTTCTGCTAAATAAATCCATTATGGGTATTCTTTGGCTCATTACTTCTTGAGACACAATGACTCGGTGCTTGATGAAATCCTTTCTGCCTCAGACTATGATGGCTACTTCTAACAATCATAATTATAAAAGGCCAAGAGGCGTCTCGACCAAAATGACCAAACAACCAGTCACCGTGAGGTGCATAGAGCACCTCTCAGGCCCTCCCCCGTGACCCAATTGCAGCAAAGCTGGCAGCCGGCAGGTGGGTGGGGTGGCAGGTGGGCACGGTGAGGAGGGCGCGGCTGCAAGCATGGCTGCAAGATCAGCGGGCGGGTGGGCGGGGCTACGAGGTGGGCGGGGCACAAGTGCAGCAGAGTAGTGGGCAGGTGGGCAGGGTGTGTGCACGTGGGCGGGGCCACACAATATTATATGCTGGACCTCTAGTCTATATATATAAAAGCCCAGCAAACAGAACAGCAGAATGACCAGAAGAACTGGAACAACTGGTGGCTATGACACGTACTGCGGCATCCAACTGGCCAGATCCGGGCCCCAATCTGCACCCTCCCAGCCAGCCCCACCCCTGATTGGCCCCCAACACCCTGAACAGGGGTGGAGCCAGCCAGCCAACCACCCATGGCCCCTTCCCTCCACTGACCCAGCCTGATGGGCCCCCATCAGGGCAGGCCGGCTGGACCCCACCTGTGCATGAATTCATGCATGGGGCCTCTAATTTATTTATATATTTGGCAGTAAGGCTGCCAAGTGTTAATAAAGTAGAACCAACTACAGCAAGGATTCTATCACGAGGGCAGCATCACTCATGAAAATAAGCAGTGATATAGAAAATTCTAGTCATAAATCTAATTTCTAAATTCATAATATTAAGAAACTGATTTTCTTTCTGTTAAGTTTGTATGATGAGGACAACAAACTTATTTAAAGGATTATCTAATGATGCTTCAGTATGAATGTTATAATGATAGTATGCTTGCTCTGTAAGAAAAATAGTAGTAACAATTGTAAAAAAAAATTAAGATGTTAAAATAATACAACCTAAAAACAACAACAACAAACCACCATTTCTCTCTTCTACCTGTCTTAATTCCCTTCAAATTTTTTCATATATCCTCCTAAAAGTAAATTACATTAGGCAATGGCAGCAATAGTTATTTTGAGATATTGCTAGGATGGTCCTGATTCTGAGACAGAGTCCTCTAATTATAGCTTACATCTTGGACTATCTCAAAGAAAGGTTGCTCCCCAAATTTGGCTCATGGCAGTTGGGATGTTTGGTTAGAACTAAACAGAGAAAGACCAACACTCCCCTTCTAACTACATGAATCTACAATCAATGCTTATTGCTCTGGGAAGTAAATGAATGGAAAGAAGGAAATAAATATTGGGTGTTCTCTATGTGGCAAGAAGAACATTAAGTTTCACAATTATGATGCCATTATATCATTTGTACAAAAGGGCCCCTGTTTTCTACAAATGAGGACACTTAGGCTTAGGGAGGTTAAAAATACAACATCAGTTAGTTGGCAAATAGAAAAGCAGAATCCAAACTTGGGTTTCTCTATTCCTAAAAATCAATTCAGTAAGTAATTAAACAAGTAATCAAAAATTTACACATAATTAACTCACAAGTGTTTTAAGACATAGTAATTTCCTAAAAATGAAATTTCATATATAGTAAGGCAAAATTAAATATTTTAAATAAGAAAAAGAGTGTTTAGTGTTTTACATAGATATTAAAAATACCAAAACATAATATTATCCTTTAAAATTATTCTTAAGCAACAAAACTTTTTAAATGAAAGTAACACAATTTTTAAATTTGTCTGGCAAACAAGTTTTCCAAGAATCAATGTTTCCTGACTTAATTACTTGTTAAGTTAAACTGACTTTTTCTCTCACAATTCTCAAAGCAACTTCAGAACAGAATATTCCAAATCTAAGTTGACATCTACTGTTGCAATGACAAAAAAAGAAAGATAAAAATCAGGGGGATAGCCAAAAATAGCAGCTCAAGCTAATGGGTCCTTTTATGGTGGATCTCAATAAAAACTCTTTATTTCAATTCTTACAAGAACAGATGTGGTTTTTAAAGTGTGGTATCCAGATATTTGTGTCGATGGTGCAAAACAGTGGTGAGTAAACTATTGGCACTTTAGCACATGTGGTCGCAGACTATATATACAGACGTTGTACTTCAATGCCATGCACTAGCAAAGGAAAAACAAAGTGCAAGTTTTATTTAAGAATGTCCTTTATGCCCAGCTGGCTTGATTCAGTGGATTAAGCATCCTCCCCTGCACCATAGAGGTCACCAGTTAGATTCCTGGTCAGGGCATAAGGCCGATTGTGAGCTAGATCCCCAGTAGAGGGCATGCAGAAGACAGCTGATCTATGTTTTTCTATCATCCATGTTTCCATCTCCTCTCCTTCTCCTCTCTTTCTAAAAAAATCTATAAAAACATTTTTTAAAAGAATGCCCTTTATGAAGGAGCAAAAATTGTTTATTTTATTAAATCTCAACTCTAAGTATACATATTTTTAATATTCTGTATAACAACTTAAGAAGTAAACATAAAGCATTCTATTGCATAGGATAATATAATGGTTGACACAATTAGATGCTTTTTCCATGGAGGACCAAATTTACTTGAATGAACAACTGACAGACTATACTTATTCAGACTTAGGTATTTTAAAGACAAAAATTAACAAAGTGAGACTGTCAATGAAAAGTAATAATATTAGTTGCCAAGGATAAAATTCAAGCTTTTAAGAAAGAATTAGAATTTTGGGAAATTTGTATCTACTACTATAAACTTGGCAGCTTCCAAATAATTAAGGACTTTACTAAGAATTGTGTAATATAAATGAATATACTTTTAATAAATATATTATATAATGAAATGTGTCAACATTTGGAAGATCTGCATAACCAACATTTTTCAAATAATCAATGCATGATTAAAAAACTATGCATGGGCAAAATATGACCAAGGAATTTTAATGTAAGAGAATATGAAAAGATCATTGATATAGTTTCAGTTTCTACATGTCAAGAAATTACTACTTGCCCTAGCCGGTTTGGCTCAGTGGATAGAGTGCTGGCCTGTGGACCAGAGTCCTGGGTTCGATTCCGGTCAAGGGCATGTACCTTGGTTGCAGGCTCCTCCCAGGCCTAGGCCCTGACCAGGGCTTGTGCAGGCAGCAACCAATTGATGCGTTTCTCTCACATTGATGTTTCTCTTTGTCTTTCCCTCTCTCTTAAAATCAATGGGAAAATAGCCTCTAGTGAGGATTAATAGGAAAAAAAAAGAAATTACTACTTACTGGGTTTTGGTATAGTATAAAAGAAGAAAATGTATAATTATCTAAAATACATTATTAAAATATTCCTCCTCTGTCCAGCTTCTTAACTGTATGAAGCTAGATTTTTTTCATATACTTCCACTAAAATAACATAGCAATTCATTGAAGCAGAATCAGATGTAAAAATCCAATCGTCTTCTATTAAATCAGACATTTTAGAGATTTGTAAAGTGTGAAAAAAAGAGCAAAGCAGCCAATTTAAAACAAATATAAAACTCTTCTTACTAAATTTTTTGTTTTGGAAAATATAGTAAGGTTTCATTCAAATATTCTAATTATGTAAATATGTAATCAGTTTATTATTTTTATTTTAAAATTAGTTTATAAAAAATTTTAAATTTCTGCTCTTATTTTTAATACCTAAATTTTCTGATTTCTAATACAGTAAATACCAATAGCTATAACCCAGATAACCAAAGGCTTTTTAGAGTCCTTGATAATTTTTAAGAGTTAAGGGGTTCTTGAGACCAAAAATATTTGAGAACCACTGTGTTATAGAAATAATATGAGTTCAACAATTATATTATGGTATGTGTATAACTAAGACTGAATTGTTTTTAGTATTTGCCTTCTTGTAAGGTGACTTACTAAATGTAGGAGACATAGGTTTTTAACCTAGCACCTCTTCAGGAAAACTGCGTCCCTGAAATTCTCAGTCTAAGAGGCTGAACCTGCTCCTGGATCAAGAGTAGGTCAACATGTGTTGCAGATCTCACATGTCAGACTATTACATCTTGAAGAATAGACAGGAGACTTAGACAAGCCAAAAAAGGAATCTCTGCATGTACAATTTTGGTTCTGTTGCTAGCTCTGAGAATCTTGCAAGCCTAGATTTGCTGATGGCTCTCTTTGCTTAAAAGTTGGACAACTATTAGAATCTGACCAACTTAGGTAGTGAAGGTAAGGGGAAAAACGTGTCCTGATAACATTAATCCTCTATAACCAACATGTTTGAAGGCAGTTGCCTCTCTGGTCTTTCTGGTTATGGAAGCCAACAAACTCCTCCTATTTAAACTTTTCTGAGCTGGATGTCCATCATTTTGGCCACAATTATAGGCTAATAACCCTGATGAACATAGATACTAAAATCCTCAACAAAATATTAACAAATTGGATCTAGCAGTGGGATATATTCCAGGGATGTAAGGCTGGTACAATATTTGCAAATAAATAAACATGATACATTACATCAAAAAATTGAAAGACAAAAATCACATGATATTACCAATAGATGCAGAAAAAGCATTTGACCATTTTTTATAAAAACTCCCAGAAAGTGGGAATAGAGGGAGCATATTACAACATGATAAAGGCCATATATCACAAACCTACAGAAAACATTATACTCAATGGCCAGAAACTAAAACCTTTCCCTGTAAGAACAGGAAAAAGACAGGGATATCCGCTTTCACCATTCTTATTCAACACTAGTGACCCGGTGCATGGATTTGTGCACATCGAAAGGAAATTAATTAGAAGGTGGCTGGTGCGGCAGGACTGGGGAAGATGGGCTGGACATGCCCTGGAATCCATCTCCCATGATCCTTCCCCAGTGTCTGTGGAGTAAGTGGGGTCCCTCCAGCAGGTGGGCTTCCTCAGCCTGGCCTGTGGGGATTGGGCCAAACTGGCTCTCCAACATACCCTGAGGGGTCCCGGAGTGCAAGCAGGCATTCTGCAAAGTTGGTCTCATATAGGGTGTGGAATGCAAATGTAAGTGTGCAGTAAACCAGATTCAGGGCGATATCAATCCAGCAACAACATAACCCATGGCCAAAGTTGAAATCGCGCAGTCCTGCAAGGAATCAGGTTCCCTCCTCTCTGGTTTTGGGATGCGTCACCCAAGAACTGCCGCTGCTGCCAAGTAACTACAACTCAGCAGCTCCTGTGTTGAGCATCATAGAAACAATTGGATGGGCAGAGGAACACTTAGCATATTAGCCTTTTATATATATATAGACTAGAGGCCCGGTGCACAAAATTCATGAACTGGGGGGGGGTCCCTCAGCCCAGCCTGCACCCTGTCCAATCTGTAACCCCTCAGAGGATGTCCAACTGTGGGATCGGGCCTAAACTGGCAGTCGGACATCCCTCTCACAATCCAGTACTGCTGGCTCCCAACCACTTGCCTACCTACCTGCCTACCTACCTGATTGCCCCTAACCGCTTCTGTCTGCCAACCTGATCACACCCTCACCACTCCCCTGCCAACCTGATGGACAACTAACGGTTCCCCTGCTGGCCCAATCACCCCTAACTGCCCTCTCCTGCAGGGCCCGTTGCCCCTAACTGCCCTTCCCTGCTGTCCTGGTCACCCCTAACTGCCCTCCCCTGCCAGCCTGGTCACCCCTAACTTCCCTCCTCTGCTGGCCTGATTGCCCACAACTGCCCTCCCCTGCCAGCCTGGTCACCCCTAACTTCCCTCCTCTGCTGGCCTGATTGCCCACAACTGCCCTCCCCTGCTGGCCATCTTGTGGTGACCATCTTGTGACCACGTGGGGGCAGCCATCTTGTGTAAGGGCATGATGGTCAATTTTCATATTACCTCTTTATTATATAGGACTAGTGGCCCAGTGCACGGAATTCATGCACAGAGAGCGGGGAGAGTCCCTCAGCCCAGCCTGCACCCTCTCCAATCTCAGACCCTTCGGGGGATGTCCGACTCTTAGGCCTGCGGGATTGGGCCTAAACTGGCAGTTGGATATCCCTCTCACAATCTGGGACCACTGGCTCCTAACCGCTTACCTGCCTGCCAGCCTGATCGCCCCCTAACTGCTATCCTGCTGGCCTGATTGATGCCTAACTGCTCCTCTGCCATCCTGATCGCCCCCAACTGCCCTCCCCTGCTGGCCTGATCACCCCCAAGGCTTTTATTAGTATAGATATGACCCTTCACAGAAAATTTCACTAACCCTGCTTTACAATAAGGGCTTGACGATTGAATCATTGGGGCCAGACACCAAGATTTTCTATCTTTGAATAGTGGAGGGAATAATTATCTTGTCTTTAAGTTTCCCTGAACACTTTTTTTATAAAAGTATAAAAACACCATATAAAGACAACTGTTTTTTTCATGTACTGAAAAGACAATAAAGTGGTAAAATGAAAAACACTATTTTTATTCTCCCCTTCCTTCCTTTACAGCCTTTATTTAAACTTCGAAATTTATAAAAATTTCACTCCTATTTTTATTTCTTTACATTCAATATTATTTTGTATTAGTTTCAGGTTTTATATTAGTTACAGAAAAATGGTTGGTTAGACAATCATATACTTTACAGAATGTTCCCCGATATTTCCAGTACCCACTTGGCATCATACTATCATTACAACACTGTTGACTATATTCCCTATTTAAGTGACAATAGGTTTACAGGTTCCTTCCAATCTTTCTTTTGTGTTGCTCGTCCCTCCTTTTCTTTCTCACCTCTTCACTCATTTCTTTATATAGTATTTCAATTGGCCTTCAAAGCTCAGTGAAGGCACTAGGACATGCTTAATCCATTTTACAGACCAGGAAACTGAGGCCAATTCCAGTTGGCTGTGGAACTGGACTCACCGCACAGGCAGCCCTCACAACTGCACTCTCCACCTTTCCTAAGGGACAACCACAGGGCAAACAGAACAAACTTCCCCATGAGGCTTCCGAGCCTCGTTCTCAAGCACCTCTTCATCGTGGATGCTCCACATTCCTCTCTCCCACCCCCCCGCCCCCATTCTTTACTGCCTCCCCTTCTGGGGAGCAGGTGGTGGGCTTCACACTCACCATGCAGGCGTGCACCACAGTGGGGTGGGGCAGGAAGTGGGGGTGGGGTGGGCACGGGCTTGCTTTTGGGCCAACGCAGGAGCAGGAGTCTTGGCCTCTCAAGTGCACAGTCAGTGGCGAGGCCCAGTTAGCATCGGGAGCTTCACCAAACCATTGCTGTGGGGTACAGGGCAGTATGACCCCCCTCCACTGAGGTGGCACCGCCCCTTAACCCCCGCCTCAGGGCTGAAGGTCCATGCCCCTCCGCCCGGCGTCCTTCCACACCGGCATTCATCGCCTCTTGTTTCCTGCATCTTGGGGCCACCGCAGAAACTCACTCTCCTCAGGTGAGGCAGATCCCTGCCTGCCGGCCCCCTGCCCTGGCCCGAGCCCCCTCTGGTGCATCCTGCCTTGGCGTTGCTCTGTGCCCCTTGGGTCACCTTCCTCCTGCGCTTCACTGAAGCTTCCTTTTTTTCTTCAGGTTCTCTCCTCAGACCCCTGGGAGTTTGGCTCCAGTAACCCCACCCCTTCATGGCTCCCTGCAGCCCCCACTCCACTTGGCTCTCCTGGGTCACCTCCAGGCCAGGGCCAAGCGGGCCCTTCTGTGCGCTGACAGCGGGGCCACTTGGCCACTCCCAGGTCACCGTGGGCAATGGAAAAGCAGGCCCTGTTCTCAGCAGTGGCCCTGGACTGGAGGACTCCATTGGGGCTGAGAGGACTGGGCACTGCCATTTTGGCTATGGGTGCTGTCATCTTTGTTGAATTAATTTGCATACTCACTCCTGCTTGGCTGTGGGCATCACAGAGGTTACAGTCAATTTACATATTTCTCTTTTATTAGTGTAGATAATACTGGAAGTCTTAGCCATAGTGATCAGACAAGAAGAAGAAATAAAAGACATCCAAGTTGGAAAGGATGAAGTAAATCTCTCATTATTTTCAGATGACATGGTATTGTACATAGAAAACCCAAGACCTCAACTAAAAACTATTGGATTTAATGATGAATTTGGCAATATAGCAGTATACAAAATTGACACCCCCAAATCAATAGCTTTTTAATACACCAATAATGAATCCTCAGAAAGGGAAATTAAACAATTCCATTTACCATTGCAACAAAAAAATATTAAGATTCTTAGGAATAAAGTTAACCAAGGAGGTAAAAGACCTATACTTGGCAAAGTACAGGATGTTGATCAAAGACATAGAAGAAGATATAAACAAGTGAAAGTATATACCATATTCATGGATTGGAAGAACCAACATAATTAAAATGTCCATACTATCCAAGGCAATCTACAGATTCAATGCAATCTCTATTAAAATACCGACAACATATTTCACAGATCTAGAACAAATATTCTAAATATATATAATCAAAAAAGAACCTGAATATCTTCAGCAATCTTGAGGGGAAAAAACAAAGTTGGAGGAATTACAATACCAGATTTCAAGTTATACTACAAAGCCACCATAATCAAAACAGCCTGGAACTGGCACAAGAACAGGCTAATAGATGAATGGAATAGAACAGAGACCCCAGAAATCTTCCCAAGTTATTATGCTCAATTAATATTTGACAAAGGAGGCAAGAACATACAATTGAGTCAGGACAGTCTCTTCCATAAATGGGTTGCAAAAATTAAACAGATACATGGAAAAAAATAAAACAAGACCACCAACTTACACCATACACAAGGATAAACTCATAATAGATAAAAGACTTAAATGAAAGTCATGAAACCAAAAAAATCCTAGGAGAAACCATAGCCAGCAAAATCTCAGACATCTCTCAGAGCAATATGTTTACAGATACATCTCCTAGGGCAAAGGAAACTAAGGAGAAAATAAACAAATGGGACTAATCTATGTATACAAAGAGCCAGGGTCCATAACGACCAAGGCTTGACCAAACACCAGCAGTCAGTGCAGCATGTGCAGGCGCATCGACCCAGCACTGACTGCTGAGGGGGCTGCTGATCAGGCCCAGAGAAAGGCCTGCAGAGAAAGAGGAAAGGTTTGATCCCTACTCTCCGTGGCAGCTGTTGTTCAGCTGTTGCCTCTATCTTTCTCTCCTGGCTTTGCCAGCAACTGTGCCTCTGTTTCTCTCTGGGCCTCCTCGGGGTCTGCTGATCAGCCCCACCTCTTTGATCAGGCCCAGAGATAGGCCTGGAGATGCTCACTGGCATAGAAACCAACCAATCAGAACCAAATCTGGGTGAAGTGCGAGTTGCCAATGGCTGCCTAGGAGGCAGTGCTTTTGACGCTGACTGGCATAGATGAACAATCAGAACCTAATCTGGGTGAACTGTGAAGGCAGAACCTAAGGTGGGGGCTGAGGAGGTGTTTTAAGGACAACAGCTGTTTGGTGTAAGGTGTAAGAAAGCAGTTCAATTTTTTTATGACTGGTTTGGTAGTATAGTGCATATGGTTGGCTATCAATCCAGATATAGGGATTATGTGTTTTTGTCTGCCAAGAGCATATCCTCCTGCTAAAAAAGGTTTTCCTCCCTGCCCCCATTTAAGCAGTCCTATCCTATATAATCTATCTATATTACTAAAAGGGTAATATGCTAATTAGACCAGGTCAACCAGCCATCTTATTGACGTCTGACTTCCTTCTAGACAAAGGCATGGTGGTGGGGGTCGAGACAGAGGCATTTAGGGGTGATCAGACTGGCAGGGGAGGGCAGTTGGGGGCGAGATCAGATTAGGCCAGCAGAGGAGGGAAGTTAGGGGTGATGAGGCAGGCAGAGGCAGTTAGGGGTGATCAGGCCAGCAGGGGAGGGCAGTTAGGGGTGACATCAGGCCTGCAGAGGAGGGCTGTTGGGGGCAAGATCAGGCTGACAGGGGCGGGCAGTTGGGGGCAACCAGGTCAGCAGGGGAGGGTATTTGGGGGCAAGATCAGGCTGGCAGGGGAGGGCAGTTAAGGGTGATCAGGCTCGCAGGCAGAGGCAGTTAGGGGTGACCAGGCAGGCAGGCAGTTGAGTGGTTACAAGCCAGCAGTCCCAGATTGAAAGAGGGATGTCCGACCGCCGGTTTAGGCCCAGCGGTCAGACATCCCCAAAGGGGTCCCTGATTGGAGAGGGTGTAGGCTGGGCTGAGGAACCCCCCTCTCCATGCATGATTTTTGTGCACCGGGCCCCTAGTAAATAAATAAAAAGCTTCTGCACAGCAAAATTAACCACCAACAAAACAAAAAATGGAGCACAGTGTATGGGAGAACATATTTGGCAAGGATACATCTGATAAAGGGTTAATATCCAAAATCTATAAAGTACTCATAAAACTTAATTAAAGGAAGACAAATAATCCAATTAAAAAATGGGCAAATGACCTAAATAGACACTGTTGCAAAGTGGACATACAAACGGCCAAGAGACATATGAAAACATGCTCAAAGTCACTGATCATCAGAGAGATGCAAATTAAAATGACAATGAGGTATCACCTCACACATGTCAGAATGGTCACTATCAACATATCCACAAATGACAAGTGCTGGTGAGGATGTGGATAAAAGGCAACCCTAATACACTGCTGGTGGGAATGCAGACTGGTGCAGCCATTATGGATAACAGTATGGAATTTCCTCAAAAAATTAAATGTGGAACTGCCATTTGACCCAGTGATTCCACCTCTAGGAATATATATTAAGAAACCTGAAACACCAATCAGAAAGAATGTATGCACCCCTATGTTCATAGCAACACAATTTACAATAACTAAGATCCAGAAACAGCCCAAGTGCCCATCAGTAGATGAGTGGATAAAAAAAGCTGTGGTACATTTGTACTGTGGAATACTATGCAGTAGTAGAAAAGAAGAATCTCTTACCCTTTGAGACAACATGGAAGAACATGGAGAGTATCATGCTAAGTAAAGTAAGTCAATCAGAGAAAGACAAGTATCACATGATCTCACTCATTTGTGGAATCTAATGAACCAAATAAACTGATCAACAGAGTGGATCCAGAGACATGGAAGCATGGAACAAAGTAAGAAATCTCAGAGGGAAGGCGGGGGAGGGTGGGTGGGTTGGGGTACTTAACCAGTGACCTTGTTTGCATATATGCATAACTGATGGACACAGACAATAGGGTGCTGAAGATCTGTGTCCAGAGGCAGGGTAGGCTGGAGGGATCAATGGGTGAAAAAGGGGGGCATAAGTAATACTTTCAATAATAAAAAATTATTTTTTTAAAAAAAGAACATATAACAAAGACCTTTCAGGCCTAAGAGTCTAGAGAAGAGATAAAGTATTACATAAAAATAACAAAGAAAGTTATTTTTATGTAATTTTTTTAGTACAATATTGCTTCAGTCAGGTATTTGTAAACTCAATTTAGACTTCTTCATGACCTTTCTCTCCAGTTTCCTGCTTGTTGATTTACTTTAATTCTTCCTCCTTGTTAATTACTTTTGCCATGTTGATTAGTTTCCTATAGTACCTGTGTTCTTTAAATGCTCTAAATGAAGACTGTATGTCAGTGATGGTGAACGTATGACACGCGTGTCAGCACTGACACACGTAGCCATTTCTGATGACACGTGGCCGCTGAGGCAGCCACATGCTGAGGATGAAACATTTGCTGCTCCTGAGGATGAAAAATTTGCAAAATAATGTTTTTTCCTCAAAGTGACACGCTACCTGAGTTATGCTCAGTTTTTTGGCGAAGTTTGACACACCAAGCTCAAAAGGTTGCCCATCACTGCTATATGTTATTAGAGGCTCGGTGCATGAAATTCATATATGGGGGGTCCCCTCAGCTCAGCCTGCACCCTCTCCAATCTGGGACCCCTCAGGGGATGTCTGACTGCCAGTTTAGGCCTGATCCCGGAGATTGGGCCTAAACTGGCAGTCGGACATCCCTCTCACAATCTGGGACCACTGGCTCCTAACTGCTCAACTGCCTGCCTGCCTGATCACCCCTAACTGCCCCCCTTGCTGGCCAGGTCACCCCCAACTGCCCCCTGTGCCAGCCTGGTCGCCCCTCATGGCCCCCACTGCCAGCCTGGTCACCCCACACAGTCTGCTGTTCAGTCGTTTGGTCATCTCTCACTAACCCCTGTGCCGGCCAGGTCGCCCCACGCAGCCTGCTGTGCAGTTGTTTGGTTGTCCTTCACTAACCCCCCTGCCAGCCTTGTCACCCATGCAGCCTGTTGAGTCGTTACTATGAGGGTGTCCTGACCAATTTTCATATTACCCTTTTATTAGTATAGATGCTTACAAATCCTTCTCTAGGCTTCTAATTTATTTTACCATCTGGGTTTTCTTCTCTTTGTTTTTATTTGTTTGTTTCATCCTACTGTCCTTGTTAATGCCTCCCATTCTTCTTGGAATATAATCTGTCTCCCAGGTAGCAAGAGTCCTTTGGGCTATATGATATAGAATATTTATTATCTCATCCTTCATATTTTCACAGAGGGCAGGGATCTCCAACTCACAACCCCCTCCCTTGCCAGAAAGATAAGGATGGAAAGAACAGTTTTCAACCCTCTATCTCTCCCTCACTTAGTTCTCCCCTCTGGAGGAGTAGTGACTTATCACACAAGTAAGTCATTTACAGTCAGTGACATGTTTTTTTTGCAGCCTGCATAAATTTATATATTTTACAAGGTTGGAAATAATGAGAATGTTTCATAACACATGACATTTATGTGAAATTCAACACTTCTTGTCCATGTTATGAGTTGAATTGTGTCTCCTAATTCATTTGTTAAAGTCCTAAACCCCATTACTATAATGTGACCTTAATCTGTAAAAGGGTCCTTAGAGATATAATTGGTTAATACTGGTCATACTGGGGTAGAGTGGGCCTGCTAATTAAATATGACTGGTTTCCTTATTATTTTTTTTAATGAATCTTTATTGTTCAGATTACAATTGTTTCTCCTTTTTCCCCACATATCTCCCCACCACCCAGTTCCCACCCCGACTCTGCCCTTACCTCCCCCCCCCCCCGCTGTCCTTATCCATAGGTGTATGATTTTTGTCCAGTCTCTTCCAATACTCCCCACACAGACACCCCTTTCCCCCTGAGAATTATCAATCCACTCCCATTCTATGCCTCTGATTCTAATAAGTTTATCAGTTTATTCTGTTCCTCAGATTTTTAATTCACTTGACTTTTAGATTCACTTGTTGATAGATATGTATTTGTTGTTCATAATTTTTATCTTTCTTCTTCTTTTTCCTCTTTTTAAGGAATACCTTTCAGCATTTCATATAATGCTGGTTTGGTGGTGATGAACTCCTTTAGCTTTTTCTTATCTGTGAAGCTCTTTATCTGCCCTTCAATTCTGAATGATAACTTTGCTGGGTAGAGTAGTCTTGGTTGTAGGTTCCTGCTATTCATCACTTTGA
Organism: Eptesicus fuscus; assembly: GCF_027574615.1. NCBI lineage: Eukaryota > Metazoa > Chordata > Mammalia > Chiroptera > Vespertilionidae > Eptesicus > Eptesicus fuscus. The sequence goes on along the minus strand of NC_072480.1, from coordinate 6,375,874 downwards.
ATATTTCTTGCCACTCCCGTCTGGCCTGCATGGTTTCTGTTGAGAAATTAGCTGATAATCGTATGGGAGCTCCCTTGTAGGTAACTAACTGTTTTTCTCTTGCTGCTTGTAAGATTCTCTCTTTGTCTTTTGCTCTTGGCATTTTAATTATGATGTGTCTTGGTGTAGTCCTCTTTGGATTCCTTTTGTTTGGGGTTCTGTGCGCTTCCTGGACTTGTAAGTCTATTTCTTTCATCAGGTGGGGGAAGTTTTCGTTCATTATTTCTTCAAATAGGTTTTCAGCATCTTGCTCTCTCTCTTCTTCTGGTACCCCCATAATTCTGATGTTGGTTCGCTTGAAGTTGTCCCAGAGGCTTCTTACACTATCTTCAACTTTCTGAATTCTCTTCTCTTCATGCTTCTCTGGAGGAGTGTCCTTGGCCTCTTTGTATTCCAAATCTTTGAGTTGATTCTTGCAATCCTCTAGTCTGCTTTTGGGTCTCTGTATAATATTTTTTTATCTCAGTCAGTGTATGTTTAATTTCTAGTTGGTCCTCATGGAATTTATTGGCCTTTTCCATGAAATTCTTGAAAAACCTTATAACCGTAGTTTTGAACTCTATGTCCAATCGCTTGTTTTCCTCCATTTCTTTGGTTTGTGATCTGTTTCCTTGCCTTCTCATATTCTCTGCTTCCCTGAGTTGGTAGGGTAGTTTTGTGTACTAGGTGTCCTATTGGTTCAACGGGTCAGCCTCCCAATTACTTGAGGTGGACACTCTTGGTGTACCCTTGTGTACTGTGTGTTCCCCAGCAGGAGCTACAGCAAGGTCTAGTTTTCTCCTCCTTTGCTTGGGCGGTTTTGGAGCAGTCTGACTGGAGCTGCAGTTGGTTAAGCTGCCACAGAACAGGCCATTTATATGTAAAAGCCGCTGTGTGGAGCCTGGGCGGGTTTGTAGAATGTGTGGGGCGGGGCCTCAGGGCGGGGCCTCAGGGCTGGGCGGGGTCTCAGGGCGTCACTAGGCTGGGGCGTGTCCAACGGCGATGGCTGCCGTCAGCCGTCTCTGCCTTTCCCGTTTCCAAGTCCCTGAGCCCCACGGTCCAGCACAGTAAACAATGATTGCTGGGTGCACCACCGCAAAAAAGTCACTCTCACTTTCCGACCCGATGGCTGAGAGTCCAGCTTCTCCCCATAGGTGTCTGGGTCCCCCGAGTGTCCCCAGAAACTGGATTTCAGAGTGATCAGGAGCTTGTCTCCCTGCAGGTTGAAGCGCACCCAGCCGCCCGCCGCCGGCCCGATTCGCGTGCCTCCGTACCTCAGCTTTTCAGCGATTGTGCTCCTTTCTGTTCTTAGTTGTCAGTCTTCCACTCAGCCAGCTTTCCCGTGGTTCTGGGTGGTAGACGTTTTTGTCTTTTAGTTGTGTTTTTGAAATTGTTGTGTGAGGCAGCAGATTAGTTGTTTAACTATGCCGCCATCTTGGTTCCTCCTCACTGGTTTCCTTATTAAAGGAGACATTTGGACACAGAGCCATGGACACCAAGAGAATGTCATGTGAAGGTTAAGGCAGAGATTAGGGTGATGCTTCTACAAAGTAAGGAACACCAAAGATTGCCAGAAAACCACCAGAGGTAGGAGTGAGGCATGGAACAGATTCTCTCTCACAGCCTGCAGAAGGAACCAACCCTTCCCACACCTTGGTCTTGGATTTCCAGCTTCCTACCCCTGAGATAACACATTTCTGATGTTTAACCCACCCATTCTGTGGTACTTTGTTAAGGATATCCTTATTTATTTATATCCTATATAATAAAGATGTAATATATAAATTGACCATCTCTCCAACACACAAAATGGCTGCCCCCATGTGGTCAAAGATGGCCACCCCCATGTGGACACAAGATGGATCCCACAAGATGGCCAGCAGGGGAGGGCAGTTGTGGGCAATCAGGCCAGCAGGGGAGACAGTTTTGTGGGACCAGGCCTGCAAGGGAGGGCAGTTGGGGGTGATCAGGACTGCAGAGGAGGGCAGTTGGGGGCGACCAGGCCTGCAGGGGAGGGCATTTGGGGGCAACCAGGCTGGCAGGGGAGGGCAGTTAGGGGTGACCAGGCTGGCAGGGGAGGGCAGTTGGGGCAACCAGGCCAGCCTGAAAGCAGTTAGGCATCGATCAGGCTGGCAGGGAAATGGTTAGGGGGTGATCAGGCTGGCAGGCAGAAGTGGTTAGGGGCAATCAGGCAGGCAGGTAGGTGAGTGGTTGGGAGCCAGCAGTCCTGGGTTGTGAGAGGGATGTCCGACTGCCTGTTTAGGCCTGATTCTGGTGGGATTGGGCCTAAATGGGCAGTCTGACATCCCTCAAGGGGTCCCAGATTGGAGAAGGTCCAGGCTGGGCTGAGGGTCACACACAACCCCGTGCACAAATTTTGTGCACTGGGCCTCTAGTCTATATATATAAGACCCTAATATGCAAATAGATCAAATTGCGGAACAACCAAACAACCAGTCACTATAACATGAGCTGACCACCAGGAGGTGTGCGCAGAACATGGTCGGTGTCAGCAGCAGGCCGCAGAGCACAGAACACGGCAGGCATCAGCCACAGTGGGATGGTGGGGCAGGTGAGCAGGGGCCCCAGACCAAGGCAGGGTGCTGGTTGCTGTCATTGGGGTGAACCTCTGATGGTTACTGATAATTCTTTGCTCTGGCGCATCGCAGTCCCGCCCTGTGCTCGCACCTGCTGCCAGCACCTGAGCCACCATTCACTCCCACTGCCGGTGTCTAGTACCGGTCCTGGTCACTCCTGAGGGTTTCTCTACTTCCCCCTGCTCCTGAGGGGCGATTGGGGCAGCAGCCGCTGCTTGCACCCACTGACAGTGCCGACCTGCTTGCACCTGCTGCTGGTGCCGGCCCCAATCGCTCCACCCCATTAGGGGTGCGAGCGGGACCGACGCCGTCAGTGCATGGGAGTGGCAGCGGCAGTAGAAGGGCTGCCAGCAGAGAGGGGACCGGGGCTATGGCGGGAGGGGCCAGGCAGGGACACAGAGGATGGGCTGAGACCCACCCCTGTGCCCACCACAGCCTCATGGCCCACAGTTCTTTTCAAGGTGCACGAATTCGTGCACTGGGCCCCTAGTATTTACATATTGTTGCTCTCATGCAAGAACAACAGAGCTAAGCAGTTACATTAAAGACCATATGGCCTCAAATCCTAAAATTTACTATCTGGCCCTTTACAGAAACAGTTTGCTGATTTCCGATTTATCTGATTGGTAAGATAGAAGAAAGGATCACTAGGCATTTGCAGTCTATTTTCTTTGTATCTCTCCTTCCAGAGCTATCTTATGTTTCTTCTTCATCCCTTCTCTTCTCCATAAAGGAGGCCTGGAAATGTCCAGCTGATCTTCCTGATACCAGTAAGCTCTATTAAGAATAAAAGTAAGGAAAAAATAGAAAGGCAATTTGGATTCCAAGGCATGATTCTAGTCTATCAGCAATAAAATTTGTATTTTGATCTCTTTCTGACATCTGTATATATTTCTCAACTGGTTTCAATTCTGGAGAAGAGAGATATGTGATTCACTGGACTACAAAAACCTCAACTACTTCCTCCTCATAGCAAAAGAGTGTTGAAAATCTCATTTCCTTCTTGAAGTCTCTCAAAAAAGGAAGTGAGTGCTGATTTATTTTTTATCTTGGCCATACCCTCTCTGAATATGCAACTCTCATGACTCATTCTTAAACTCTAGACCACATAAAACCACTTGTACTAATGCTCACACAAAGTTTAGATGCTTTTTTCATACAAAAACATTATATATTTATAGAAGTATCTACATATCCCTTTATAGAATAGATCTAAATTACTATAACCTTCATGAGATTATATGCTCCTGAGTGGGTTTTTATTTAACTTGAGGCCTGGTTTGTTTAATAACTAACACAATGCTATGATAATCAATGAGGTTTCCCTCATTAATAAAGAAGACCCTGCTAATCCATTGCCAACAATTTTATTCCTGTAGGTTTATAATGAAGAGAAGATGGAAAAGGTAATAAATAATAGGAATGTTGCTTGAAAAAATACCGTAAGCACTAATAAAAGTATCTAGAAATATAACTTAGAAAGAAAAATCAGTCTCTGGTGTGTTGCCAATAGTTAGTTATTTACTCAATTAACCCATTTATATAAGTAGAAAATGCCCATTACATACAAATTCTCTCTGACATCCCATGGAGGCAGGGCCATGAAAATGATTAAGATAAAATGAACAGTTGTTAAAGAATCTTAATGGCCAGGAAGAAAAATATGGCTTTGATCCAATATATGTCCACAAAGAGTAACTGAGAAAATGGAGTTTCTGGGAAAATTGTTCCAGCAGTCATGAATGTAAATATCTTAACTTGATCATCTAAACTATAGAATATCTGAACCCTTGGGAAGGAAAGCAGGGTAGGCCCAGCAGTTTGTTGGCTGGAGAAAGCTGAGGGTATTCAGGGAAAGAACTCATCCAAAGGAAGGCCAGCTGTGTATAAACTCAATGGGGCATTGTTGGAGGAATGCAACAACTGGGGGACAGCTCAAGGCTTGTCACCTGGACATTTCTTTGGCTCAGCCCTTGTGGATATCTCAGGGAGAAGGCAATACAACAAAAAGGGAGTAAAAGTGAAAAGAGCAGTTTCCTTAAAGACTCTATTGAGGAAAGTATTTAGTAACATTTGTAACAATGGAAGATGGGGTGGGGGTGGGACTGAGGGCACTTCCCCACTCAGGGTGACCTTGCAGAGCCCTAGGCTAACCCAGGAATAGCCCACAGCTAGAGCAGACAAATGAGAGAGCATAACACTTGGGCAACTTCAGTACCTCTGGAGGCTTTCAGCTACTCCTCAATATGGGCAGTTATAGAGACATCATGAATTCCCAACTGGATTATCCTATATAATAAAAGTGTAATATGCTAAGTGTCCGACTGATTGGTCAACAAAATGGCTCAACCAGTCGCTATGATGAGCACTGACCACCAGGGGACAGACACTCCGACCAGTAAGTTAGCTTGCTGCTGGGGTCCCGCTGATCAGGACTGGGCCAGAGGGTGGGAGATGCCCTGGAGCCCTGCCGTGGTCCCTCCCTGGCTGGCCAGGCAACCTGCTGTGATTTCACCCCATCCGGCCGGCCCCCATCGGCCCCTATCTGGACTGGGCAAGATGGCCCTGATCAGCCCCAATTGCCAGCCAGGCTGAGGGACTCCCCCTCCCCCGTGCAAGAATTCATGTACCAGGCCTCTAAGTAAAAGAAACTAGTGCCTGCCACCATGAGGTTAACAAACCCAAGTCCCAAACATATGTGAACTTCTTTCCCCAACATCCCACCCCCACCACAATTCCTAGAGGGAAAAAAAGACCTTGAGAGTCATAGAACTGATGTCAAAAGTTATAAATCTGGAATTATAATAAACTAGTGGCCCAGTGCACGGATTTGTGCACATTGAAAGAAAATTAATTAGGAGAAATACTTTAATATCACTATTCACCCTTTCCCTATAATAGAAGTATCAGAGATGAAAGAAAATTAGTAAAATGTATATGAAAGTAATATATAAATTGATTAATAAACAAAAATAAAATAATATAACAACAACAAATACATGATATAAAAACAAGAAAAACATGATATAAAAATAACAAAAGCATGATATAAAAACAACATGGATGAAAACAATAACTGATAAATTGATTAAAATTATTCAAATATCTCCCAGTATACCACATTAAGAATAAAAACACTTTCAGAGTGCTTGACTAATTTCCCTTGTAATGAAGTATTTACAACTTTAACGTCACACGTTTTTGAACTTGAGAGAAAGCAACATATAACTGACCATGTTTGAAAATGGGTTCAGGTAGGAATATTCCTACTTTGTCTAGAATTTTTCCTTGAAATTTATTAATAGTCATCACAAATGCTGGCATCATGGGAAACTGTCTTCGAATTAATTTACATGGGAGGCCAGTGTCAGATGGGGACAAATATCGCGCATGCTCGAGTCAATGTTTATTTTTAAACTAGAGGCCTAGTGCATGAAATTTGTGCATGGGGGGGAGGGGAGTCCCTTAGCCCAGCCTGCACCCTCTCCAATCTGGGATCCCTCAGAAGATGTCCGAGTGGCATTCGGGCATTTCTATCACAATCCAGGACCACTGGTTCCTAACTGCTCACCTGCCTGCCTGCCTGATTGCCCCTAACTGCCCCCCCTTTCAGCCTGATCACCCCTAACTGCCTCTGCCTGCCTGCCTGATCACCCCTAACTGCCCCCATTGCTGACCTGGTTGCCCCCAACTTCCTCCTAGTAGCCTGGTCACCCCAAACTGGCCCCCTGCTGGCCTGGTCACCCCTTACTGCCCAACTGCCCCCCCCCCCACACTGGCCTGGTCTTCCCCAACTTCCTCCCTGCTGACCTGATCACCCACACAGCCTGCTGTTCAGTCATTTGGTCGTCCCTCACTAACCCCCCTGCCAGCCTTGTCGCCTCACGCAGCCTGTGTTCTATCATCCATCAGGTTGTTTCCGTCATGATTTCCCCTGGATTTTTATATATTAGGATTGCCAGTGCACGTCATATGTACTGGCCAGTCGGTTGGTCAGACAGTCAGACAGATGTACAGTCAGTCACTTAGCCATATATATATATATAAGAGGCCCGGTGCATGAAAATTCATGCACTGGAGGGGGGGGGTCCCTCAGCCCAGCCTGCCCCCTCTCACAGCCTGAAAGCCCTCAGGGGCAAGAGGCAACCCAGCGATCAGGGGAAGGTGACACCCCATCACATCTCTGCTGCTTCCACTGCAGGGAGTGCAAGCCTCTGCCGGCCCTGGTTACCTGCGCCTTGGGCGGCCCTAGGTAGCTGGGCAGCCACCATCCGAGGCTTGCCTGCACCTCGGGTCGGACCTGGGCAACTGAGGGGCTGAGGGGTCTGGGGGACTCTGGAGGCAGCCATGCGCCTGCTGCCCCAGTGGGGCTGAGGGGACTGGGCGCCGCCATCTTGTGGCTGTGGGCGCCACCATATTTGAAGGCATGGCAGTCAATTAGCATATTCCCTCCTTATTGGCTGTGGGTGCCGCCACCTTTGCGATGGCATGAGGGTCAATTAGCATATTCCCTCTTTATTAGATAGATTATAGAGAGAAAAAGGGCGGTGGAATAGACAGACGGGTCCTGAGCCTTGTCCCGGAGCAGAAAGAAAGAACAGCTGAGGGTCGCACTGGAAGTATTTGTTGGTGAGTTAAGGGACAGATAAACTCCAGGAGAAGGTGGGGGACTGCTGGACGGGGTTCTCCTGACCGGGCAGCCCCCACTGCTGCTGGGTTCCCTCTCAGAGCGACCGGCTCAGACGCAGAGACCGCTCCATCTTGAAGGAGAAAGTGGATCTTATCGGAAGCTTGAAAAGCTACAACTTTGGCAACCACCGAACAGCTGCGAGCCCCAGAACATCGGTCCCCACTTGGCGCAAACACGCGGATTCAGAGGAGTTCTACACTCCACCACGGAAAGGTCAGATTTAGCCTGGGATAAGGTGAGGTCTCTGATCCTGGCGGGAGAGAGAAACACGCACACTGTGGGAGCTGGAGGACCGGGGAAAGTCTGTGCCTAGAAAAATCCGTGGCTGTTGGGGCTGGCGTGATCCGTGAATGTATAAGGGGGTCCTCAGAGCTGCTAACAGAAGGGATCTCTAAAAAGCAACCCATTTTGTTCTGACACAAAAAGAAACTCTAAAAATCTTAAAAGTGTGCCGGCTCCTTACACCCAAGGGGGAAAGGGAAACTGCGCAGACTTGCCTGCAGCCTCGTTGTTCGCACACTTGGGCTTTTTCCTCTTCAAATCCTTGCTTCTGATTACTAAGTCCAATACATAGGATCACCCAGTTGGGGACACCCTGGGAGACTGCAGGGGAAAGTTGTTTTTCTGGAACCTGGGGATCGGAGCGGGAAGTGACCATCAGAGAGCCAGCTCTGGGGCAGCCCACTCCACAAACCAGTATTGAGTGTCACAGGGAAAAAAGGCTCTAAACACAGGCTAGAGAGGCCATATATAGACCCAGAAGTCAATCCAGAAACATTGCCACCCAGGGGCTGAATCACAAATTGAATCTTGTGTAATCAAAAATAAAGGAATATGAGAAATTAAGACACTGCCTGCTTAAAAATCAGGACTGGCTTACAACACTGAAGCGCAGTGGAACGCAGGGAACTGAAATACTGTCCTGACTGGGAAACAGGCATGCCAAACAGAACAATAGAGGAAATGAATAACCTTCACTATTGCACATTATATTTTTTTGCTTAAAAAAATTTTTTTTAATTTTTATTTTCTTCATCTTTTACTTAAGAAACTATTTTTTCTTTTTTCCTCACTTGATTTTACATTTTTAATTATTACATTTTTATTTTCAATCAGTATTATTACTACTACAATTTTACCTTTTTTTTAAAGTGTCATTTTATTTTCTCTTTATTGTACTTTGGGATTAGTGTTCTACATTCTATTTTCATCTTTTCTTTGGCATCCTTTTACTCTATATCAACTCTACCTTTATTCCATCACTCCCTTCCTAAATTTTCCCCTTTTGGTGTCCTATTTAACTTAACCCTTTCCTGCTCTAGATTTTCCTTATTCTTTCTGTTTACCCCCTGCTAAAATTTCACCCTACTTATATATCTAATTTCCAATCCTCTGCTACAAGTCCATACACACCTCTCTCTTCTCTGTCTTAACTATCCAAAAAATTGTTTTTCTCTCTGTCCTTATGTTGTTGTTTGCTTGAATGTTGACTATATCAATTCTTTATGTTTTTTTGTGAGATTGTTTTGCTTATTCTTTTTTTTATTTCTTTGTTTTGTTTGCTTTGTTTTTGTTTGTTTTTTGCTTCTGTTTTCCCTTGCCTCGCTTGATATTAGGTTTTTTTGTAGTTTGTATTAACCTCCAGGTACTTGAGGCTGGCATTTACTGGGATTAGTGGCAGTTCTCTCCCCATATATATAGTTTGCTCCCCTTTTCGTTCTTAGTCTCTTTCTTTTCTCTCTTACTTTTTTTCCTTTTCCCAATTACATTTTGACACTCCGTTTTATTTTTATTTTTCCTCTTCTACTTTCTCTCCTATCCCCTAATTTGCCTATCTCTGGTGGTCACCTTTATTGGGAGTTATTAATATCCTGAACACATTTCTGTTCAATGCCTTGTGTTTTGTACCTGGTTGTGTTGTATTTTGTGCCTTTAAATCAATGCAGGAGAGAGAGAACTACATGACCAGACATCTGGAGAAGAGAAACCATGAGGAGACAAACAGCCCGCATATTAAAGAAAATCAGGCATCACCAGAAAAGGAAGTAAATGAAATAGAGGCAGGCAACCTGTCAGAAAAAGAATTCAGAGAAATGGTCATAAGGTGCCTGAAAAGAATGGAAGACAAATTCGGCAATATGAGTAAGAACCAAGAGGAAATGAAGAAGAACAATCTGAACAATAAAGATTTATATAAAAATAAAGAATTAAAACTCCTTATTTTCAGATGACATGATACTATACATAGAAAACCCCAAAGACTCAATAAAAAACTATTAGATCTAAAAAATGAATTCGGCAATGTAGCAGGATACAAAATTAACACCCAGAAATCTATGGCCTTTTTATACCAATAATGAACTCACAGCAATAGAAACGCAAAAAACAATTACATTTACCCTTGCAGCATAAAAATTAAGATACCTAAAAATAAACTTAACTAATGATGTAAAAGACCCGTACTCAGAAAACTACAGGACATTGAAAAATGGGATAGAGGAAGACATAAACAAATGGAAGAACATACCATGTTCATGGATTGGTAGAATCAACACCATTAAAATGTCCATGCTACCCAAAGCAATCTGTAGATTCAATGCAATCCCCAGTAAAATACCAATGGCATATTTCGAAGATCTAGCACAAGCTCTCCAAAAATTCATCAGGAATAAAAAAAAAGACCCCTGGATAGCCACAGCCATCCTGAGAAAGAACAAAGTTGGAGGGATCACAATACCAGATATCAAGATATATCACCAAGCCACAGTTCTCAATTCTGCCTGGTGTGACTACAAGAACAGACATATAGACCAATGGAACAGAACAGAGAACCCAGAAATCAACCGAAGCCATTATGCTCAATTAATATTTGACAAAGGAGGCAAGAGCATATAATGGAGTCAAGACAGTCTCTTCAATAAATGGTGATGGGAAATTTGGACAGATACATGCAAAAAAAAAAAAATGAAACTAGATCACAAACTTACACCATACACAAAAACAAATCAAAATGGCTAAAGGAGTTAAATGTAAGATAGAAAACCATAAAAATCCTACAAGACTCCATAGGCAGCAAAATAGCAGACATATGTCATAGCAATATCTTTACCAACACAGCTCCTAGTGCAATGGAGACTAAGGAGAAAACAAACAAATGGGACTACATCAAAATAAAAAGCTTCTGCACAGCAAATAAACCATCAACAAAACAACAAGAAAGTCCATTGCATGGGAGAACATATCTGCCAATGATATTTCAGATAAGTATTTAATCTCCAAAAGTTTACAGAGAACTCATACAAATTAACAAAAGGAAGATAAATGATCCAATCAAAAAATGGGCAAAGGATCTAAGTAGACACTTTTCAAAAGAGGACATACAGAAGGCCCAGAGACATATGAAAACATGCTCAAAGTCACTAATCATCCGAGAAATGCAAATCAAAACAACGAGATACCATCTCACACCTGTCAGAATGGCTATCATCAACAAATCAACAAACAACAAGTGCTAGCAAGGATGTGGAGAAGAAGGAACCCTCCTGCACTCCTAGTGGGAATGCAGACTGGTGCAGCCACTGTGGAGAACAGTATGGAGTTTCCTCAAAAAGTTAAAAATGGAACTTCCATTTGACCCAGTAATCCCACATCTAGGACTATATCCCAAGAAACCAGAAACACCAATCAGAAAGTATATATGCACCCCTATATTTATAGCAGCACTTTTTACAATAGCAAAGATTTGGAAACAATCTAAATGCCTATCAGCACGAGTGGATTAGAAAACTGTGGAACATCTACACAATGGAATACAATGATGCTATAAAAAAGAATGAACTTTTAACATTTGCAACAGCACGGATGGGACTGGAGAGCATTATGCTAAGCGAAATAAGCCAGTCAGAGAAAGATAAATATCACATGATCTCACTCATATGTGGGCTATAATGATCAATATAATTGATGAACAAGAATAGATCCAGAGACAAATGGCAGGGGACGGGGGAGGGTTAGAGAGCAACCAAAGGACTTGTATGCATGCATATTAGCATAACCAATGGACACAGACACTGGAGCGGAGGCAGCTTGCCCGGGGTGGAAATGGTTGGGTTGAGGGGGCGGGGTGTCAATCGGGGAAAAAGAAGACATATGTAAAACTTTAGACAATAACAAAAGTAAAAAAGAATTAAAAAATTAAAATACATGTTCACAGAAAAAATCTGTAAAAAAAGAAAAATGTCAGCTCTGGAGCTAGAGTGCAGGGTTGAGAGCCAAGTTCTGCCATTCACTAGCTTTATTACTATAAACAAATTACTTCATCTCTCTGTACCTCACTTGCCTCACCTGTAAAACCAGAAATAATAATGCTTTGAACTCACTGTATTGTATAAGTTTATATGTGTAAAACACTTTTTAAAGTGTCTGGTACACTGTAAGTGATGAATTAATGGATAGCTCTTATTGTGTGACAAGTAAGTGAGAAGATAAAAGAATAATGCTATCTAATAAATAGGTAATATGCAAATTGACCATCACTCCAACACACAATATGGCCGCCCCCATGTGGACACAAGATGGCTGCCACAAGATGGCCAGCAGGGGAGGGCAGTTGGGGGTGATCAGGCCTGCAGGAGAGGGCAATTAGGGGTGACCGGGCCTGCAGGGGAGGACAGTTATGGGTGACCAGGCCTGCAGGGGAGGACAGCAGTTGGGGCAATCAGGCCAGCAAGGGAGCAGTTAGGCATCAATCAGGCTGGCAGGGGAGTGGTTAGGGGCCATCAGGCAGGCAGGCAGGCGAGTGGTTGGGAGCCAGCAGTCCTGGATTTTGAGAGGGATGTATCCCAGATTGGAGACCGTGCAGGCTGGGCTGAGGGACACCCCCCTCCGTGCACGAATTTCATGCACCAGGCCTCTAGTGACACTATAAAATGGAGAAAATTAAGATAATCCTTGCTCTGCCTCTGTGCTCTTTTGATCAAGTGATAAGAAATTTTAATAATGGCAACTATTTTAATTATTAAAATCTTTGAAAATGGAAAGCCCCATTGGCCACAAGAAACTGTTTGTGTTTCTGTGTGTGTGTGTTTTCCCCTTTGGAGAAGAGTGACAAGGCCAGAAAAATATGTAGTTGGGGTTTTTTTCCTTATTGGAATGTTTATTTTACATTTTTGGCTCTTCTACAATACTGGCTTATTTTACATATATAGTTTTGATAGCTTAATATTTTTGTAACTACAAAATAACTAAATAAGAATTTTTCCTCAGACTTGATAGCTCCTAGGGAAATAACTCTGATTTTCCAAATATGTTTTATGCTTCTGGATCTTTATCCATTACTTACTTTCTGTAGTTTATACTATATTATTCAAATAGTTTCTTCATTTCTGTATTTTGTGACAATAAATTTTAAAAATGCTATCCTTGTGGTCATTCTCAAATAGTCATTTCTATGTATACATATTAATCCTAAAATATTAAACTTCACTGATATGATAATCATTGACTATTTTGTCCTTTAAACAATTAAACCATGACTTAGGATTGCAAACTAATAATGAACCAAAAACCCAAGGGAGCTTTTGAGGTAGACTTTAAGTAATCTTGGAGAAGAGAAAAAAATCCTCACTGGGTCATTTCTATTTGTTCAGTGTAACTAATATGTGTGTGGTTTCCAGAAATTAGGAGTTTGACTATTATTTTATCCACATTTGAAGGCCTCCTAAAATCCATTGTACAGTCAACTATTTAATTAGATGTAGTCTGTCAAGGTAGATAAAATAACATAAAGGGCATGTTTCTCTAGAATTACCAAAGCAACATTTCATGGCTGTGTCACTAAGCTTTAATTATGTCCTTGTTGAGAAACAACTGAGGGCTGAGAAACATTCACCCACCAGAGAGGCAAAGACAGCCTATGATTTCAAGTTGTTTCCATCTTGGAAAGTATTGAAAGAAAGAGGAAAGTCCCCCATGTTGTGTCTGGCATTCAAGGTTCTTCATTACCTGACTCTAATCTCATCTACCTTAATTCTCCATCTTCTCCAATAAAGGGAATATGTCTTCAAAAGCTTGTGCCCACCTTATCCCTCAAACAGCAATCCATTCCTCATTCAGTCCTTGCTCATTATGTTCCTTCTCCCCTTTTTCTCCTCTTGGCCCATTCAAATTGTGGCCAAACCTTGAGACACAGGTCATAGTGCCCTCCCTCGCTCCCTGTAGAGATAAGTTAGCTCCATCCCACAGCCATCCTTTCAGCACTAGTATTGTTCAGGTGGCATTAAGGACCCATTCTCTTTGCCTGCTCCCTGTACAGATCAATCTCTCAAATCCTACTGAAAATCCCTGGTCATAGGTCTTCCTAACTTTCATTAATGTGCTCAACTGCATTTAGTACCATGTATACAATTTATGTTTAATAAAGAGTGGTTGGATACCTATGCTCATTTCCCCTAGGGTAGGCACATGCTGAGCATGAGTCCCATACTGAGCACAATTCAGCACCTTCTCTTTCAGAGCTTGCAGATTAACAATGGGGTAAGCATTTGTCCAGTTGACAAGATGGAGAAACTCTCACATGAGGTAGAAAGTGGTCAGTGCTCTAGATTTCTGAAGTGGGATTCAAAAGAGGAAGACTACCCTGTCTTTTCAGTTGTGCATTCTTAGTACCTAATGGATGGCACATAGTGAGTGCTCAAATATTTGTGAACTATAGAGTTAAGGAAGCCTTGAAAGAAAGATATTTTACTAAGATTTATAGCTCCCTCTTCCTAATCTTTGTCCAAATTTCATATAGAGGTTAGAAAAAATTCCTAAGATATTTACATTTATAGACAGATAAAAGAGCAAATTACTTTACTCATTGTACTCTTTTCAGAATTTAAAAAAATGAAAATGGAAATACAGAAAGATAATCCATTTATTTAAAACAATTCTAGGACAATTCTAAAGTGTAATATACAATATTCTAATTTTTATATAATATTTAAAATTATAGCATGTCACCCTGGCTGGTGATGCTCAGCGGTTAGAGTGTCTGCCTGAGCATTGGAAAGTCACAGGTTTGATTCTGGTGAAGGGCATGTACCTGGATTGCAGGTTTGATACCCACCACCAGTCCAGGCGCATGTGGGAGGCAACCAATAGATGTGTCTCTCACATTGATGTTTTTCTCTCTCTCCTCTCTCTATCTACCCTCTCCAACCCCTCCCTAACACTCTCTCAAAAAAATATGGAAAAAATACCCACTCTTTGGATAATGATTAAAACATTTTTTTAATTATAGCATGTCATTATTTAATACTAGCTTTCCTGTTGCAGGAAAAATCCTGCAATAGGATTTCCTGCTGCACTCTACCCCACCTCCGTTCCTCCCTTGTCGCCAGCCTCACCTTCTCCTCCAGCCCGCCTGAGTTTCCCTTCTCCCCCGGCCCCGCCTCCGCCCCGCCCTCTCCTCCAGCCCGCCCGAGTTTCCCTTCGCCCCGGCCCCGCCTCCGCCCCGCCCTTGTCACCCGCCCCGCCTTCTCCTCCAGCCGGCCCGCGTTTCCCTTCGCCCCCGGCCCTGCCTCCGCCCCGCCCTTTTCCTCCCCCCCCCCCCCCCCGCGGCTTGCTCGCTTCTTCGAAGCTTTACTCCCTTCTGCAGCACTTGGCTTCTTTGGACGCTGTCTCGATATGCAAATTAGCCGCCATCTTTGTTGGGGTAATTTGCATACTCGTCCTGATTGGTTGGTGGGCGTGGCTTGGTTGGTGGGCGTGTCTTAGGTGTAGCAAAGGTGCGGTCAATTTGCATATTTGTCTATTATTAGATTAGATTTTCTTTTGCAAAAAAGAATTTCACTAATTAACTGATTTAGAAATTAAAGATCACATTTTAAAAGAAACATACACATTTATAAATATTCATGTTTTAAAATATTTAAAATACTATTAATATCCAGTTGAAACAAGGGGCATAAGTAATACAATATTAGTATCAGTTTTGATACCAAATATAAATGATGTGAGCCAAAGGTCAAAGTTATGCAAAGACTGAAAGTAATCCTTGCAATTTAACTTTCTTTCTTTTTAAAAAAATTTAATAAATCTTTATTGTTCAGATTATTACAGTTGTTCCTCTTTTTTCCCCCCATAGTTCCCCTCCACCTGGTTCCCATCCCACCCTCTTCCCTTACCTCCCCCCCACTGTCGTCATCCATAGGTGTACAATTTTTGTCCAGTCTCTTCCTGCACCCCCCACACCTCTTTATCCCTGAGAGTTGTCAGTCCACTTCCTTTCTATGCCCCTGATTCTATTATATTCACCACTTTATTCTGTTCATCAGATTTTTTTATTCACTTAATTTTTAGATTCACTTGTTGATAGATATGTATTTGTTGTTCATAATTTTTATCTTTACCTTTTTCTTCTTCTTCTGCTTCTTAGAGAATACCTTTCAGCATTTCATATAATACTGGTTTGGTGGTGATGAACTCCTTTAGTTTTTTCTTATCTGTGAAGCTCTTTATCAGCCCTTCAATTCTGAATGTCAGCTTGGCTGGGTAGAGTACCCTTGGTTGTAGGTTCTTGCTATTCATCACTTTGACTATTTCTTGCCACTCCCTTCTGGCCTGCATAGTTTCTGTTGAGAAATCAGCTGACAGTCGTATGGGTGCTCCCTTGTAGGTAATTAACTGTTTCTCTTTTGCTGCTTTTAATATTCTCTCTTTGTCTTTTGCTCTTGGCATTTTAATTATGATATGTCTTGGTGTGGTCCTCTTTGGATTCCTTTTGTTTTGGGTTCTGTGCACTTCCTGGACTTGTAAGTCTATTTCTTTCACCAGGTTGGGGAAGTTTTCAGACATTATTTCTTCAAATAGGTTTTCAGTATCTTGCTCTCTCTTCTTCTGGCACTCCCATAATTCTGATGTTGGTACTCCTGAAGTTGTCCCAGAGGTTTCTTACACTACCTTCAAATTTTTGGATTCTTTTTTCTTTTAGCTTTTCCAGTTGAGTGATTTTTGCTTCTTTGTATTTCAAAACTTTGACTTGATTCTTGCGTTCCTCTAGTTTGCTGTTGGGTGTCTGCATAATATTTTTTATTTCAGTCAGTGTATGTTTAATTTCTAGTTGGTCTTTTTTCATATCCTTGAGGGTCTCACTCATATCCTCGAGGGTCTCTTTAAATTTATTGGCCTTTTCTAGGAAATTCTTGAAAAACCTTATAATCGTGGTTTTGAACTCTATCTCCAGTCATTTGTTTTCCTCCATTTCTTTGGTTTTTGATCTGTTTCTTTGTCTCCACATTTTTGCTGCTTCCCTGAGTTGGTAGGGTAGCTTTCTGTGTTAGGTGTCCTATATGAGCCAGTGGCTCGGCCTCCCCAGTTACCTGAGGTGGACACTCTTGGTGTCCCCCTTTGTGGACTGTGTGTACAGCCTTGTTGTAGTTAAGTCTTGATTGTTGTTGGTATCAGTGGGAGGAGTTGACCTCCAGGCCAATTGGCTGTGAAGATCATCTGTGTCTACACCGGGAGACAGCCTTATTCGACTAGACTTGCAAAATTGTAAAAGCCTCTGTGCTCAGCTTGGATGGGGCAGAGTTTCAGGGTGGAGCCTACAGCCTTGGCTTCCCGTCAGCCCCGCCCTATGAGGTTCCTTGGTCTCAGTGTCCCTCTGTACTTGCTGCAAGCACCTCTGAGAGAAAGGCACCCTGGAGTATCGCCCACTGCCAAACAGTCTAGTCTTTTCCCCAATGAATCTGGATTCCCAGATTCTCGCCCGGAACTGGGGTTTAGTGCAGTCCGGAGCTTTTGTCTCCTTCCTGCTAGGGCAATTCAGCAGCACAGTCAACAGTCTGTCCTCTGTACGCATTCACGTGAGCACCTCCAGAGCTCTACCTTTCACTGCTCCCCTGAGTTTCAGCCTTACAGCCCAGATTCCCCCAGTATGAGCCTGGGTCCCCAGGGTCTTGCCCGGAACTGGGGTTCAGTGCAGTCGGAACTGGGGTTCAGCACAGTCTGGAGCTTTTATCTCCTTCCTACTAGAGAACACCAGCCAGGCACTCAGCTGCCCCACCCTCTCCAGCACCATCCTCTCCTCACGTGCGCACCCGTGTCTCCATACCTCAGGCTTTTACAGCTCCTCTGATTTTCCTTGTGGTTTTCTCTTTTCTTCTAGTTGTAGGATTTCCAGTCAGCCAGCTTTCCTGTGGTTCTGGATGATGTCGGTTTTGTCTTTTAGTTGTATTTTTTGAAATTGTTGTGTGAGGCTTCAGTTTAGGTGTTTAACTATGCCGCCATCTTGGTTTCTCTTAATTTTCAAGTAGATTTGTTTTATATCTCAAAAAGGAAGCCCAGGAGAGAAACCAAGATGGCAGCAAAGGTAAACAACTAAACTGCCACCTCGCACAACAATTTCAAAACTACAACTAAAAGACAAAACCACGGGAACCCAGAACCATGGGAAAGCTGGCTGAGTGGAAGTTTTACAACTAGAAGAAAAGAGAAAGGAGCACAAATGCTGAAAAGCTGAGAGGTTCACCCAGCAATCATTGCTTACTGTGCTGGAGCATGGGATGCGGGGACTTGGAAACGTGGAAAGGCAGAGAAGGCAGACTAGCAGCCATCGCTGTTTGCCACACCCTAGCCTAGTGACGCCCTGAGACCCCACCCCGCACAATCTACAAACACACCCAAGCTCAGCACAGTGGCTTTTGCATATAAATGGCCTGCCCTGTTGAAGCTTAACCAAATAAACTGCAGCTCCAGTCAGACAGCTCCAAAACCTCCAAAGCCCAAGCAAAGGGGAGAAGACTGTATTTCTTGCTGTAGCTCCTGCTGGGTGGCCTCAGACAGTAGCTGACCTGCACCCCATTGGAGATCCAGAACTAGTGTATCTAGTGGTCTGCGTGAGACAACACCAGATTTCAACTACTCTCATAAGGGACACATTCAAGAGGCCGACTCAGTGAGCACCAAAGCCTACTGGAACAAGTCCTGCCCCATAAACGTGTCTTCAGCACAGCAATTCTTCCGTTATAGACACAGTGGGTCCTCACAGCCAATTGGCATGGAGGTCAATTCCTCCCAGTGACACCAACAACAATCAAGACTTAACTACAACAAGGCTGTAAACACAGTCCACAAAGGGGTGCACCAAGAGTTTCCACCTCAGGTAACTGGGAAGCTGACCCATTGAACCATATAAGGACACCTAACACAAAACCACCCTACCAACTCAGGGAAGCAGCGAAATGAGGAGACAAAGAAACAGATCACAAACAAAAGAAATGGAGGAGAACAAACGACTGGATATAGAGTTCAAAACCACAGTTATAAGGTTTTTCAAGAATCTCCAAAAAAGGCCGATAAATTTAATGAGAACCTCGAGGATATGAAAAAGGACCAACTAGAAATTAAGCATACACTGGCTGAAATAAAAAATATTATACAGAGACCCAACAGCAGACTAGAGGAACACAAGAATCAAGTCAAAGATTTGGAATACAAAGAGGCAAAGAACACTCCTACGGAGTAGCGAGAAGAGAAGAGAATCCAGAAAGTTGAAGCTAGTGTAAGGAGCCTCTGGGACAACTTCAAGCGTACCAATATTAGAATTATGGGGGTGCCAGAAGAAGAGAGAGAGCAAGATACTGAAAACCTATTTGAAGAAATAATGACTGAAAACTTCCCCCACCTGGTGAAAGAAATAGACTTACAAGTCCAGGAAGCGCACAGAACCCCAAACAAAAGGAATCCAAAGAGGACCACACCAAGACACATCATAATTAAAGTGCCAAGGGCAAAAGACAAAAAGAGAATCTTACAAGCAGCAAGAGAAAAACAGTTAATTACCTACAAGGGAGCACCCATACGATCATCAGCTGATTTCTCAAGAGAAACTATGCAGGCCCGAAGGAGTGGCAAGAAATATTCAAAGTGATGAATAGCAAGAACCTACAACCAAGACTACTCTACCCAGCAAAGTAATCATTCAGAATTGAAGGGCTGATAAAGAGCTTCACAGATAAGAAAAAGCTAAAGGAGTTCATCACCACCAAGCCAGTATCATATGAAACGCTAAAAGGTATTATTTAAGAAGAGGAAGAAGAAGAAGAAAGTAAAGATAAAAATTATGAACAAAAAATACAAATCTATCAACAAGTGAATCTAAAAATCAAGTGAATTAAAAATCTGAGGAACAGAATAAACTGGTGAATATAATAGAATCAGGGGCATAGAATGGGAGTGGATAATTCTCAGGGGATAGGGTGTGTGTGTGGGGGGGAGGGGTACGGGAAGAGACAGGACAAATATTGTACACCTATGGATGAGGACTGTGTGGGGGAGGAAAGGGCAGAGGGTGGGATGGGAACCGGGTGGAGGGGAGCTATGGGGGGCGGGGGGAGAAGGAGAAACAACTGTAATAATCTAAACAATAAAGATTTATTCAATTAAAAAAAATGAAGTCCATGGAATTAACCTCTAGGAAACATTAAAAACACAAAGAACTTTAAGCCTATGTGAGAGTTTCCTGAAATGAGCTAAACTAATAGGTATTGAATTCATTGTTTACTATGTTTCTAATCTGTTCTTACTATAACTGAGACTAATTTACTTGTCCTACTAAATGACTAAGAAAGGCACACTTGATTCCAGATCTGAGAAATGAAGGGCCTTCTATTCATATTCCTATTGCTGGACACAATGATAACTACCATTTATTTCGTGCTTATTATATTCAGTGTAGGGAAAGCAAGCATCTGTCTAAATTCAGATCTCAGTTGTTCTGCTTACTATTCTGTGACCTGAAAATTTTATTATATTTTCAATGTTTCTGCTGTCTCATGGATTAAAATAGGGAATATTAATAGGACCTACTCACAGAGTTTAATACTTCCCACTTTATATGTTGGCGCATTTTTTACCCAAGATATTGTCAGAACTTCAGGACATCAGAGTTCTGTGTTATATTCTCTATGAGAGCTATAACTATACCCTTTCTGA
The DNA here is from genome assembly GCF_027574615.1 of Eptesicus fuscus. NCBI lineage: Eukaryota > Metazoa > Chordata > Mammalia > Chiroptera > Vespertilionidae > Eptesicus > Eptesicus fuscus. The sequence continues at coordinate 6,355,591 of NC_072480.1, read as the reverse complement.
TGGGTCAAATACTGCAAAAAAACTCACCAGAGACCCAACATGAATAGACCAAGAAGAAAGTTAATTCCATGCTGGTGGAAGAACACATTGTCTCTTCCAAATCCCATGATGTGATCCAATGAAGATGGATAAAGAAGTGACAGTATAAAATATAAGATGTACAAACACAGAGGACTCAGGATGGCATACAGTTCTACTTAACAGAGTGACATATAAAAAAGCTTTTGTAACCTTCTAATTTTATTTTTCCCTTGTACATAGTTGATTTAGGTATCTTTAACAAATGGCTTCCTTAGGCAAAGTTATCTTTGAAGTAAGTCAATTCCTGTCTCTTCTCATTCATTCATCCATTCATACATCAATATGCAAGCACTATCCAAGCACAAAAAAAAAAAAAAATAATATATTTTCTTGAAAAGCTCTAGTTTAGGGAGAAAGGGTCATGTAGACAGATAATATTACACGGATTTAAGCCAAAGTACATACAAAATGAAACAGAAACACAATCAAAAGAGAAAATTCTGCCTGAGGAAAAGAAGAGTGCATAGATTATATAACTTTTAAACTGAGTTTTAAAGAAAGAATAGTACTTCAGGGGAAGAGAACCCCAAAAGCATGAAAGCACAAAAAGAATATAGCATGTTCAAAAAATAGTGAGAATTTTTATCTAACTCCATCTGATGGTGCCTAGGGATAATGGCAGCAAATGATGTATGAAGTGAATGGGAGCCCCCAGATAAGAAGCTACATATTAAGGAGTTTGACTTTTCTCTGTAGGTAACGAAAACCCTGTGTATATTTATTGTATTTTTGTATTTTATAACTGAGAATGCTAAAAAATGCAGGAACACTATATAAATATCAAAGTTTTAAATATACATAATAGTTATCAGCATCCCAACAATTATTTGAGCTCAATGCTTTATCAATACAATATTTTTACTGTAAAACAGAGATATAAAAAAGCATACAAAAGAGATGCATTTTTTATTAATGTATTACCCCAAACTGAACAATCTTTTAACCACCATTAGATCAAGAAGTAAAGTTTTCCAGAACTTTCCCCCAGCCCATCCTCTCTCCTCCCACCAAACTGCCTCTATGTACTACAAAGCAATTGCAATCTCATTCTTTTTTAAAATATATATTTTTTATTGATTTTTTTTTTTTTTACAGAGAGGAAGGGAGAGGGATAGAGAGTTAGAAACATCAATGAGAGAGAAACATTGATCAGCTGCCTCCTGCACACCCCCTACTGGGGATGTGCCCGCAACCAAGGTACATGCCCTTGACCGGAATGGAACCTGGGACCTTTTAGTCTGCAGGCCGACACTCTATCCACTGAGCCAAACCGGTTAGAGCTGCAATCTCATTCTTCTTCCCATGAGGAAAATTACCCTTTACAGTAATTATCTCCTTACATTTGTAATACTTGTATCATTCAAATGTATATCTTTAGATGCTCATTTCCCCCTTTATTTATAACTTTTGATATATCTTTGAAGTCTCTTAATCTAATTTATTTTACTGCAATTTATCTGTTGAAAACTATACCCAAGTTTTTCTGTAGTTTTTCACTGAATTTTTTAAATTGCATGTTCAACAGTACATTTCAATTTGTTTGTCTGTCTTCTGTTTTTTTGAAAATCAGTAGTTAAATCATATATATGCACTAGTTAAATCACTGTGGCATGACTTATAGGTAGCATTGAGTACTTCCACAAGAGATATATGTCTGATTGTCTTTCTTTTTTATAACATTAACAGCCATTGGTGCTAAATATCTATATTTATACATGGGGCGGAGGGGCAAGGGGAGGCTGGGTTAGAACACAATGACATTTTATTTTTTTAATTTATGAATTGGAATATATTTATACAGAGATATTTCCCCTCATTTACTATTTGTTTGCCTAGTGTTATACAGTTCATATAAAAAAGCAAAGCAGAATAAATGTTTACGTCTTTCACTTTATTTATTAGTTAAGATAATGAATTGCTTCCCTAAACCCTCCAAGAGAGATGGATCAGTTAGGTTTTTAAAAATTATCATTATGCACTCATGGATTTCAATATATTTGATGAGTTTCAACCCATTTAAATTATACTAATTGAAGTTCAAATTGTCCTATATTTGGCCAGTGGGAGCCTTTTCAAGGTGGCTCCTGAGACCCTAGTAATGTTTAATAGTTTCCTTACCACTGTATGACAAGCTCTTCTAAGCTCATCTTACATATTTCCTCCCCTAAACATAGAATTAGAAATTTCTTCAAGAAAAATAAGCATTGATCAGACTGTCAAACCTCAGAGGGAAGGCAGAGGAGGGTGGGGGGGAGGGGGAAAGATCAACCAAAGGACTTGTATGCATGCATATAAGCATAACCAATGGACACAGACACCAGGGGGGTAAGGACACAAGCAGGGGGGTGGGGGCAATGGGGGGATAAGGACAATGGACGCAGACACCAGGGGGGTAAGGGCACAAGCAGGGGTGTGGGGGCAATGGGGGGATAAGGACAATGGACGCAGACACCAGGGGGGTAAGGGCACAAGCAGGGGTGTGGGGGCAATGGGGGGATAAGGACACATATATAATACCTTAATCAATTAAAAGAAGAATAAATTGGTTTCTTTTCATGAGAAAACATATTTTAAGAATATGATTTGTGACAATCATTGCTACTGGGTTGGTGGTTGTTTCTAGTTGTTTTCACTTGAGGGAATGTTTCCTTTAAAACCCAGTAACTGTACACTAGAATGTCTTGATGTAACCAGTCATTCCAGGTTGATAGTTTTTAGTATTTTCTTCTGGTCCCTAGATTTAATTATTTTCTTTTTTCATGGCTTGTGCTTTTTTTTAAAGTCCCTTTTTGGAAATTCTTCTATCTCACAGTCATAAGAGCATTCTAAAAGTTTTAAAGCTTTGACTTTATCTCTTAAGCTACTAATACACCTGGAATTGAGTTTTTTGTATAATGTGATGTGTACAAAATTCTTTTCATGAAAACAGAGAAATTTATCATATAGTTTATAAAAAATATTGTACTTCTCAGCAATTGTTTATTAGTATCTCATAGAATTATGAATTAGTCTAATTCCTATCTGGTTCCTGATTCAGACATGAGGAATATAAAAGTTTAGCAACAGCAATGCTGGCTTAAGGCAGTATAGCAGAAAGAGCCATGTTAGGAGCTAACTGTATTTCTACACACAGCCAAGCCAAGGAAAGACAAATGGTTCAGCCAAGAAGTCTCCTAAAAGGTACTCTGTTGAAGAGATATAATTCAAAGAGAGAGCCACTTAAATGGGTAATGAGACTCCAACAACAAAAAAAATCTTGGTGAGGTGAACACATTAGTTGATCTCACCTAAGTATTGGATGAAGTTCTAAATGGCCACTCAGAAAAAAAGACCAATCGAATAATGTAGTTAGAGATTCCAGGCAAGGAATGTAGAGATCCAGGAGTGGGGAAAGATTAACCTGGGAAATTTCTATACATACTAGAGGCCCGGTGCATGAAATTCGTGCACAGGGGGAGGGAGCTATCCCTCAGCCCAGCCTGCACCTTCTCCAATCCAGGACTCATCGGGTATGTCCAACTGCTGGTTGGGATCGGGCCTAAACTAGCAGTTGGACATCCTCTTGCAATTCGGGACCGCTGGCTCCTAACCACTGACTCCTAACTGCTCACCTGACTGCCTGCCTGATCGCCCCTAACCACTCTGCCTGCCAGCCTGAACCCCCTATCTGCTCTCCCTGCCGGCCTGATTGCCCTAACTGCTCTCCCCTGCCAGCCTGCTCACCCCCAACTGTCCCGCCCTGCCTGCCTGATCACCTCCAAATGGCCCCCCTGCTGCCCTGCTCTCCCCCAAATACATCATCTCGCCAGCCAGCTCACCCTCAACTCCCCCCCCCCCCACTGGCCTGGTCACCCCTAACTGCCTCCGCCTCAGCCCTGCCACCATGACTTTGTCCGGAAGGATGTCCAGAAGGTCTCTGGTCTAATTAGCATATTACCCTTTTATTAGTATAGATTATTTTGGAGTACCAGACTTTTGGAATAAGAGTATATTCTTTGGAATGCCACTCAAGTTCAATGAGATGACAAAGCAATGAGATGCACTGCTATGCGTAAAGTTGCCTCTAAGCAGTGAAAGAGTATTTGCACAAAACAAGAAAAACAGTCAGTAAAAATGATGAGAGAAAGGCATGTAATCTCTTTGGGATACACATGTAATTCCACAGGTAGGCTTTTGCTTTCTAATTACTTGTCATGTAACCTTTGTTTTAAAGATGTTTGAAACTAGATGTCTAATTCTTTTCATGCAGTTTTATGCTTGCATTTTCTGATCTTAGACATTGTTATTTAGGAGAAAAAGAACATTTTCTTTTCTAATATACTAGAGGCCCGGTGCACGAAATTCGTGCACTGGGGAAGGTGTCCCTCAGCCCAGCCAGCACCCTCTCTAATATGGGATCCCTCTCACAATCCAGGACCACTGGCTCCTAACCGCTCACTTACCTGCCTGATTGCCCCCTAACTGCTCCCTTGCTGGCCTGATTGTCCCCTAACTGCTCCTCTGCGGGCCTGATTGTCCCCAAATACCCTCCCCTGCTGGCCTGATCACCCCCCAAGGCTTTTATTAGTATAGATATGACCCTGCACAGAAAATTTCACTAACCCTGCTTTACAATAAGGGCTTGACAATTGAATCATTAGGACCAGACACCAAGATTTCCTTTCTTTGAATAGTGGAGGGAATACTTATCTTGTCTTTAAGTTGCCCGGAAATTAAAATGAGATAATGACTTAGAAAAGTATAAAAGCACCATATAAAGACAACTGTCTTTTTAATGAAGTGGTAAAATGAAAAACACTTTTTATTCTCCCCTTCCTTCCTTTACAGCGTTTATTTAAACTTTGAAATTTATAAAAATTTCACTCCAATTTTCATTTCTTTACATTCAACATTATTTTGTAATGGTTTCAGGTTTTATATTAGTTACAGAATAGTGGTTAGACAATCATATACTTTACAAAGTATTCCCCGATATTTCTAGTACCCACCTGGCATCATACCATCATTACAACACTATTGACTATATTCCCTATTTAAGTGACAATGGGTTTACAGGTTCCTTTCAGTGTTTCTTTTGTGTTGCTCGTCCTTCCTTTTCTTTCTCACTTCTTCCCTCATTTTCTTTATATAGTATCTCAATTGGCCATCAAAGCTCAGTGAAGGCACTGGGACATGCTTCATCCATTTTACAGACCAGGAAACTGAGGCCAGTTCCAGTTGGCTGTGGAACTTGACTCAGCACACAGGAAGCCCTCAGAGCCATGCTCTTTGCGCTTCCTAAGGGGCAGCCGCCCAGCAAAGAGAACAAACCTTCCAGTCAGGCTTCCGAGCCTCTTTCTCAAGCACTTCTTCATTGCGGATGCTCCACATTCTTTCCTCTCCCCCCATTATTTACTGCCCCCTCTTCTCCGGAGCAGGTGGAAGGCTTCCCACTCACTACCTAGGCATGCTCTGCCATGGGGCAGGGCACTGCGGGCTTGCTTTTGGGTCAAGGCAGGAGCAGGAGTCACTGCCTCTGAAGTGTGAAGGCCGCCTGAGCGAGGCCCATTAGCACTGGGAGCTTCTCTGAATCACATCAGTCAGTCAGGTACCCTGCAGTGCAGCACCCCTCCACTGAGTTGGCACCACCCCTCAACCCCTGCCTCAGGGGTGAGGGTCCTTGCCCCTCTGCCAGGAGTCCTTCCATGCCCCTTGATCCCTGGCTGGGCCCACCCACGTCTTGGGGGCACTGCAGAACCTCTGTCTCTATGCAGATGAAGCAGATCCCTGCCCTAGGTCTCTGCAAAGCTATGAATCTGTGGCCAGAGGCCTGGTCTGGGTCTCAGCAACCATATGCCTGCAATGTTCTCAGGGACCCTGGGAGCGGCTGGGTGAGTCCCTCCTCACCTCCCCAGGGTGCCGATCTCCCCCGGGACCTCCAGGAGCCGCTGGGTGGGCCTGGCCACGGCCCCCCGTTTTGCTAATCTCACCAGGGACGCCCAGGAGTGGCTGGGCGGGCCCGGCCATGCCCCCCAGGTTGCCGATCTCTCCAGGGACCCCTGGGAGAGGCTGGATGAGCCCGGCCACGCCCCCCCAGGTTGCCGATCTCCCCAGGGACCCCCGGGAGAGGCTGGATGGGCCCGGCCACGCCCCCCCGGGTTGCCGATCTCCCCAGGGTCCCCGGATCGTCTGGGCAGCCAGGTCTCCCCTCCCTGGGGCAGCGATCTCCCCAGGGACCCCCGGAACTAAGAGCATTGGGTGCCGCTATCTTGATCTTCTCAACGGCTGGATAGGCCACCCGGAGTCCCACCCCCCAGCATCCCGCCGGCCCAATCATGGGCATAGCGGAGGTGCGGTCAATTTGCATGTTTCTCTATTATAAGGTAGGATTTCATTTATACATAGAATCCACTGTTGAAATACTGCTAAAAATGGTCTTTGGATACCTTCTTAATCTATATATATATAAAAGCCCAGCGACCGTTATGGTGGAACGACTAAAACGACCGGTCGCTATCACGTGCACTGACCACCAGGGGGCAGACACTCAATGCAGGAGCTGCCCCTTGGTGATCAGTGCGCTCCCACAGTGGGAGCACCACTCAGCCAGAAGTCAGGCTCATGGCTGGTGAGCGCAGTAGTGGTGGCAGGATCCTCTTCTGCCTCCACAGCAGTGATATGGAGCAGTGAGCCAAGTGGTAAGGAGTGAGTAGGTGGGCGGTAAGGAGTGAGAAGGTGGGTGGTAAGGAGTGAGCAGGTGGCAGCAAGGATCAGCAAGCCAAGTGGTAAGGAGCAAGCAGATGGGTGGTTAGGAGCGAGGGGTCCCAGATTGCAAGAGGGTGCAGGCTGGGCTGAGGGACCTCCCTCCCCCCGCCTTGCACAAATTTTGTGCATTGGGCCTCTAGTCTATTATAATTACTATAAGGGAAGGAGTTGTCTGTTCTAACATATATATACATATATATATATATATATATATAGCTAATATGTAAAGTGTCCCTGTGGGAGTTTGACCGGGAGACTGGGAGTTCTATTGCTCGCTATGATGTGCGCTAACCACCAGGAGATGGCGTGGAACAAAGGAAGGCCCCGGCCAGCAGCCAAGGAAGGGAGGCCCTGGCCGGCAGTCAGAAGGCCCTGATCGGTCCTGATCAGCAGCCAGGCCTAGGGACCCTGCCCATGCATGAATTTCGTGCACTGGGAGGCCTGATGCATGAAATTCGTGCACGAGTAGGCCTTGCTTCCCCGGGCTTCCCGCATCGGCTTCCCTCTGGCACCCGGGACCCAGGCTTCCCTTGTAGCCCCGGCTTCATCCAGAAGGATGTCTGGTCTAATTAGCATATTACATTTTTATTATTATAGATACTAGAGGCCCGGTGCATGAAATTCGTGCACGGAGGGGGCCGGTGTCCCTCAGCCCAGCCTGTACCTTCTCCAATCTGGAACCCCTCGAGGGATGTCCGACTGCCCATTTAGGCCCGATCCCAGTGGGATCGGGCCTAAATGGGCAGCTGGTTATCCCTCTCACAATCCAGGACTGCTGGCTCCCAACTGCTTGCTTGCCTGCCTTCCAGATTGCCCCTAACCGCTTCTGCCTGCCAGCCTAATCACCCCCTAACCACTCTGCTGCCAGCCTGACTGATGCCTAATTGCTCCCCTGCCAGCCTGTTTGCCCCCAACTTCCCTCCTCTGCCGGCCCGGTCACCCCTAACTGCCCTCCCCTGCAGGGTTGATCACCTCCAACTGCCCTCCCTTGCAGGCCTGGTCCCTCTCAACTGCCCTCCTCTGCTGGCCATCTTGTGGTGGCCATCTTGTGTCCACATGGAGGCAGGATCTTTGACCACATGGGGGCAGACATATTGTGTGTTGGAGTGGTGGTCAATCTGCATATTACTCTTTTATTAGATAGGATAGAGGCCTGGTGCACAGGTGGGGGGCAGCTGGTTTGCCCTGAAGGGTGTCCCAGATAAGGGTGGGGGTTCCCTTAGGGCATGGGGCAGCCTGAGCAAGGGGCCTGTGGTGGTTTGCAGGCCAGCCATGCTCCCTGGCAACCCAAGCGGAGGCACTGGTATCTGGAATTTATTTACCTTCTATAATTGAAACTTTGTAGCCTGGAGCGTAGCCAAGCCTCCTGCATGCTCCACCGGCAGTTAATTCACCTTCTATAATTGAAACTTTGTAGCCTTAAGCAGAGGCCTGAGCCCGGCCAGGGTGTGCAGAAAGCTTTGCTTTCTCCGTTACCACGGGCAACCCTGGCCTGGTCTCTCCAGCTCCGTGGCTGCCACCATTCTGTTTGAATTTGTTTACCTTCTATAATTGAAACTTTGTAGCTTGAGTGGAGGCTTAGGCCTGTCAAGGGCAGGCGGAAAGCTTATTTCCCTCTGTTGCCTGGGAAACCTTGCTCTCGGTGGCTGTAGCCATCTTGGTTCGGTTTATTTGCATACTCGCCCTGATTGGCTGGTGGGCGTGGCTTTGGTGTAGCTGAGGTATGGTCAATTTGCATATTTGTCTATTATTAGGTAGGATTATTGCATTATATTGTAACTTATGATCTTCTATCATGAAAACTATTCATCACAAATGAAATACTACCCCAAAGAGGGATAGTAGGAAAAACTAACATGAAGTGTTTTCTTGATGAAAGAAGGCACTAACTGGAAATTTTAGCCTCAAGTCTTTATTTGAATGTTGATATTGATGATTTAAAAGTAGTGTAGCATAGATGATTAAATGCTGATGATTTTTAAAAAGTTCAGGAAGAGTTACATCAAATTATTTTTGAACTATAACAATTTCAAATTAATATACTTAAGTAAAAAACAATTTACATTTTAAGTTTTATCACAGAAAATCAAAGACAATCAATTAAGGATAGTATTTTTTATTAATTTAAAATAGAAATCAAGAAGCATATAATTTAAACATGAAATGTCAATTTGTGGTTTTAATTTTAAACATAACTCAACATGAATTAAAGAGATGAGACAAAGACATTATCCAAAGTGGGGAAGGGGGTAGTTCTTATCAGTTACTTTGTACTAATTTTGTACTAACATTAATTTTATCATGAACATATAAACTTATATTCTTTCTCTTATCACAAAAGCTCAAGTAAATGTGTTCCAGCCCTCAATATGATTATTTGTGTTTTGGGGATAAAAGGAATTCTGCACCCTTATTTATGGCTTCTTCCTTCTCTACAATAGCCCCATTCAGGGAAATAAAAGGCACATTTGTTTCACTGATCCCATCTAAGCACATTCTAAAAAGCTAGATGACTGCCAGCCAGAAAATCTATACTTAAACTTATTGGAATGTAATAGGGCTGAGCAATTCCTTATAGAACACAGAGAGGTCAGATTTAACACTCCAGCTTGACCTCATCATGATCTGGAATAAGAGCATTTAGTGATTTTTAAGACATTAATAGAGCAGGGTTATGGGAAAGGTACTCTAGATTTGGCACTTCATTTTTTGGTGTGTGCACAAAAGTGAATTCAATATATAACTGTTTCAAAAGAAATATGAAAAAGTCAAGTTTATCCAGTTACAGAATAGATACAATTAAATGTCAAACCCTAGTGATACAATTAGAGAACTACTAACTCAAAACAAAATGGTGAAGCAAGATAAAAATGAATAAGATGACTAAATTGTATTGTCATTACATCTTTGAGTATCTATATTAATAAAAGTATAATATGCTAATTAGGGCAGACGTCTTCTGGACATCCATCCAGATGTCGATCCAGACAAAGTCACAGTGGCTGTGAGGGTGTAGGGCCATTGCCAAGTGGGAGGGGCAGGCGGGTCTGGCACTCAGGCGCCATGCCTCCTCAGAGGCTGGATGGGGTGCAACCTGCTGTGCCTCAACCTCCCACAGCCCCTCCCCAGCCGGCCTGGCCCCAGATCGCCTCCCACCCACCAGCTGGCGAGGGGTGGGGCCAGCGCTAAGAAGCAAGGGCTGAGGGCTGGCAGCTGCAGTGGCCGGCAGTGGCAGTAGCAGCAGGGTGATGGAGGCAGCGCCTTTCCCTGATCAGCCCGGTCGCCTCCCGCAGAGGAGGACATCCCCTGAGGGCTCCTGGACTGTGAGAGGAGGCAGGCCGGGTTGAGGGGACCCCCCCACACCCCGCCAAAGTGCACGAATTTTCTTGCACCGGGCCTCTAGTGTATTTATAAGAAAGGAAATAATCAGTGCAATATAATCTGGATCATTTTATGATAAATACTCTGATAATTTCTTATTTTATCTGTTCCAAGCTACATTTGTTCATTCTATCAGTAGGAAAATTAAAACACCAAATAATACAGGAAACCAACCCCAAAAAACAGAATATTCCATTTTTAAAGGTATTTTCTTATCATGGCAGAATCTCTTACTGTATCTGAGAATGCTATAAAATTATCCATTCCATATTTACTGCATAATTATTATGCTCCCGTGGTAGGGTAGGAATTAGGTAGACATTAGGGATGGGTATGAGAGTAGACATAATAAAAACTGAAGACAACTGTTTGTATTAGAACAATCAGAAGAGGAGTGTTAAAAGGGAAAAGATGGCAGATAGTTCTTTTAGTGAATATTTAACTACAAAACAAACTGGTTTTCCTCTTTAAAGAAAGAATAAAGCCCCCTGTCAGCACAGCAAACAGAATTTCCCTGTGATGTCTGATAAGAACATATCTTCTCATCTCTGGACAAGTCATGCTAATTACTAACACCCTACAGCAGAGCTTGGGCTCTATTTTGTTATACAGTCTTTTACGTGAAGCTGCCTCACTACACTGTTCCATTGGTTTGTTAGTAATAAAAATCCCTTGGAAGTCATTCACGTTAGAGCTGTTCTTTATTAAATTTTATTCCAGGTTAAACTTTATCAAATTTTATTCTAGGTTATTCTATTATAGCAAATTTCATTCTAGGTAACAAACACTATTTCAGGATTCATTAAATAGCAGCAAGAGAACAAAGAACACTATGGTTAATAAAAACTGTTTAGAACAATTCTGACCTTGGTTTTTAATAAAATGGATAAGCTACATCTATATAGCTGTGAGACAAGTTGATTCATTTTTCCTTCATCCTAGTGTATTAGTGTAGTGTTCATTATTAAATAGGGTCTCAATTCATGTTTATTGAATAAAGCAAACTTTAATTAGCAGAAATCTTGAAATAGTATGGGTTCTGAAATACTGTTGCCATGTGAACAAGTTATGGCTGACGAGTTTCCCTTGAAGTTAAAATTGCCTTTCTACATAAATAATAGAACCTATCATGGATCAGACACTATAATCTTTTTTAAGCCCAACAACCACCCTGGAAAGTAGATATATTGTTTTTCAAATTAGTGAAACTGAGGCTTAGAAAACATAAATACCTTGCTCAATTTCACCTGTACAAGAAGTAGGATATCAAGAATGATGTCCTGCTCCTTTTGAACTTTCTATAGCACACCTATGAATGGTGGACAATGTTTTATAGAATTACTGCTAAAAATAACAGTAAGAAATCAAATCCATTCCGTCTGGGTTGCATATACTAGTATTTATTGATGTCTATAAAAAATAGAAGGATGTATTTCTTCCTGCCTGACTGGAAGATATGCTTATATTATAGAAGTACCAAAGGTGACAGACTGAATTTACAGCTACAGCGTGGTAAGGTTTGGTTTGGGTGGAAACAGAGCTTCCCTGGCCCCCCAGTAACAGAAGAAGAGGGCAGAAGACAAGAACTAAGCGTATTCCTTAGGAACCTATCTGTGGCAAGAGAATATCACTTCCAAGAGGGCCCAGAGACACCTCCAGAAGTAAGACAGAAAGCCACTGGCATGTCTCCTGGGTTATTTCTGGTGTTTGAGGGAAAGAAGTGGGGACAATGGTATAGAAAAAGGGCACTACCTTTATTAGCAACACTGAGAATCCCATATTAAGAAGGACTTCCATTTTTGCCAATGATGGACTTTTTTTTAAGCCTCTTAACTGTGAAGAACTAGAAAAGCTGGGTAAAAATACAAAAAGGATCTTTTAGATGTCATCTTGACAGGGTAAGATCTGAAGAAAAAGTGCAGGAAAGTCTTCCCATAATCAACTCTGTTTTCCCCCTTGACACATTGGGAAGCTTTCTAGAAGCTGAGAAATCACTCAGAAAATGGCAGCTAAGAAGCAAAGAAGCCTAAAAGAACTTCCAGGAATCCCACAGTTCACTCACATTGATGTTTCTCTCTCTATGCCCTCCCCTCCCCTCCACTCTCTCTAAAAATCAATGGAAAAACATCCTCAAGAGAAAATTAACAAAAAAATAAATTACTTGCTACAAGCCTTTTACTTGGGACACAAAAAAAGGCCACCCTAGAAATAAGAACAAACCTGAAATAGAATAGATAGAACAGTCTGAAAACCATATAGATTAAGATATTTTACTCCTGGTCTAGTTTCTCAACAAAAGTAAAATATTTTATGGAAGTAAAAAAAATCACTTGTAGCATCATTTTTTCATAAACAAAGAATTTCCATTAAGAATTTCTGGGCATACCAGGATACAGACATAAGAAAATTACAATAGAAACAAGACCCATAGCTGATCTAAATATTGGAGTTATAGGCACAGATTTTAGAATTTCACAAGAGAAGCACAATGTATACATAACAACCAAATGAAAATTCTAGAACTGAAAACTAAGAAGCTGGAAATTTGAATTTTAAAAATTAATTTATGGCTCTGGCTGGGTAGCTAGGTTGGTTAGAGTGTTATCTCAATAAACAAGGTTGCAGGTTTGATCTCTGGTCAAGGCACATACAAGAATCAACCAATGAATGGAGCAACAAATTGATGTCTCTCTCTCTCACACATCAATCATTTTTAAAACTGTTTTTAATTAAAAATGTATTTATAATAAATTAAAAAACAAAATACTTAGGAATAATTTTAATAATATATATGTAAGACCTGTATGATGAAAATTACAATGAGAAAAAAGTTGGATAAGTTGGCATAAGGACAGACATATACTTATCAATGAACCTGAATAGAGATTCGGAAAACTTGGTGATTTTCAACTAAGGTGCCAAGGTAATTTAATGGAGTAAAGGAGACTCTTTCACAAATGCTGCTGGAATAACTGAATTCTCTTTTTTAAAAAATAGGAATACTAACTCTGAGTGTTATACCATACAGAAAATTTAACCTTCAATGGATTATAGGTTTAAATGTAATACACTGTGAATATTAAAAAGACATAAGAGGATTTTATGTAGGACTTCATGATAATTAACTTTAAGATATAGATATGTTCAAATCCCTAGAAAAATCCAACTTAAAAATTGCTCTTCAAAAAACATTCAAAGGCCATAAACTCGGAGAAAAATATTTACAATACACACTTTGACTAAAACATGTATATAGGGGAAGGGGAAATGGTATTAGTCAAAAGGTACAAAGTTTGCTCTACAAAATGTATTTGCAGGGAAGTGACTTAACTGCCACTATTTGTGAATACATAAATATGGTATAAATAAATAAACTGTGAAGAGCTATATTAGTGTAACTTACTGGTATAATGGTGGTAAAATAAAGGAACAGGAAATGTATAAAGTCAAAATAAGCAGCTAAATGTGATATATCAAGAGCTGAAACATCTAATGATGAAAATAATTTATTCATTATTCTACACATTAATTTTGTGGTCTAAAAACTATTTTTTCTTACCATATTCCAAAACAGCCTTTCCATCTCAAATTACATCTTTAGCTCTGGCTTCTCTTTCACGTTTTCTAATATCTTCCATTACATTCTTCTCGCTGGAAATCTCGTCTCTTGATCACCTTATTTCTAATCAGTCTAATGATATCATGACATTGCCTACATTTCTTTCTGGCTTTTCACATATGTAATGGCTTTCAAGTCAGATAACTTTCTTAACATTGTACCAAGGCCACAACAGGTTTTACAAAAAACCAGTAAAATGCCTTCATTTGGCTACTCCATACGATCTACCTTTCTTCTACAGTACTGCCAGAGCACCTGTTTCTCTTGTATATCATGCTTTAAGTCTATTCCTTTTACTCCTGCTTTCACAATCAGCTTTTATGTAGGCCACAGACGGGAAAGAACTCTTAAACACAAAAATGAGTGTTTACCAAGGCTGAAAAAAATGTTTCAGAGAACGTAGCCCCTTGCAGCTGACACTTTTAGAATTACAGCATAAATTAAAAGTGGGTGGATACAGATGCCCAGATTTCATTTTTGCAAGAACTTTATTGTTTCACGCTGCCATTAAACACAAAACAAAGCCACTGCACCCTAATGAGTTCCTATGGGCCATCTGTTAAAAAGGATTTCCCTCTATCTTGTACAATGGAAAAGGGGCAGGACTTTCCTCTGGCATGCTTTGTACAGGAGGCCTTTCTGTAGTTAACACATTTTCGTAAGAACCAAGACCACACCATACACTATAAAATGTATATTCTGACGAGAACGGTAAACTAAAGGGCACGAACTCCTGGAAGTCTTAAGAAGCATTGCTAGAAAGCCAGAGACACGCTTCCTTAACTGAAAAATGTCTCGCTTCCACAGGAACGTCTATTTGCCCGCGTCCCTTTCCTTGAGGACATCCTCCCCGCCTCGGGGCTGGAGCCTAGAAACAGAGTGGGTGTGGGGCCCGTTCGGGGGGAGATGTGAGGGGAGGGCGGCCCATCCAGCCCTGGGCCTGGGCCTGGCCTGGGCCCGCGCCCAGCATCTGGACCCCTTAGGAGCCAAGAGGAAACCCCAGCGCGCGTTACAGTATCACATACTACTAACGCTCCACAACGACTTCCTGAAACCGGACTCAGCCAGAAATCAAACCCTGTGGGCGGGAAGAAAACAACAACAACAAAATCACGCCACCATTCCTGCCTGCTGGGGCCGCCTGTCACGCCAGCAGGGAGCCGGCGCGCGGGCCAGCGGCGCCGACGTCCCCAAAGTGCGCGCGCGCGCGGCGAGGCCCCGCCCCCTCCGCTTCCGCCAAGGCGAGGCGCGCGCCCCTGAAACCAGCTCCCGCGGGCACTGTTCGTGGCTTCCGCCCTGAGGCCCAACGGTCGCCATTCGGTTCCGGTTCTAGCTCCACCCTCGCGCGGGAACGCTTCGGAAGTCCGGGACCCGAGGCTGGCGCCAGCGTGCATTTCCGGCGACGGACACGAAGGCAAGCATCCGGTGACGCCCCTTCCTGTCTCCCTGGAAGCCGCCCCGGCGCTGGCTCTTGGAGCGGCAGCGCCATCTGGTGCCGAGCGAGCCGAGCCCCGTTCCCGGGCCCGTCCTGAGAGACCGCCCGGCTTTCCTTCCCGCCTCGGGGGAGGAAGGGCTCGGGTTCCCGCCCGGAGGGGCTTTGAACTGGAAGCTGCTTGTACAGCGGGGGGCTAAAGTAGGTTTACAGGTGTGAGGACGCGCAACACGGAGTTTGTTATTGTATTATTGTTTATTAATGTGTTGTTGTTTAATAGGAACAACTGTAAATCCACTTTTGCCCTCCCTACAGCTTCCCCGGCTCTGCGGCCTCGCAGTTTGGGCAGCGTCCAGCCATGCTGTCTCCTCCTGGGGTCTTTCCAGTTACATTCACAGTGTATGCTGGGGTGCTGTGCAGACTCACCCACTCTCATCATTTACTTGCACAACAAAATGAACGATACTTCAGTCAGCTCTATAAAAATTAAAAAGATTAAGACCACTGAGTTCTGGGAAGGATTTATGGACATCGAATTGCCCCACTCAAGTTGGCAGGACTATGTCTGTTGCAGCCACTTTAGACAGCAATTGGACAATACCTAGCGGGGCAAACGCAGTTTTACAGCTGTGAGTTTGCGAAACACAGTTTATTCTTGTATTTTGTTTATTAGTTATTGCATTATTTTTCCATAGGAATAACCTGTAAACTTACTTTCCCCTCACCCTGAATAAACCCAAATGGAGAGGAAACAGTTCTTTTTTTTAGTTTTAAGCCCAGAAAAAAAAAAAAAAAGCAATTCTCACTTTATTTTTTCTTCCTTAGTCTGTCGAGATTGGCAGTGTCCATTCCTCGCTTGGTGGGAAGATGGCACGGGCTTTGTGGGCTTAAATTGGCCTCTGTGCTAAAAACTTTCGTTTCCTGTCACGTATTAAAGCAGTGTTGTAAAGCGTGCAGTGCACATGTTTGGAACTCATGAAGAAGCAGAATTTCGTGGATAAACGGCTTTAAAGCAGGCTTAGAAAATTCAGAAAGGTACCTTCGGAAACAGGCGGCAGATTTGTTTGCATGGCATATTTATTTTAGATAACCTGAGAGGGAAAATAATTTCCCCAAAGTCAGCAAAATCAACATAAACTCTTGATAATGAATTATTGCTTGAAAACAGATTTTCTTGGGAGCTTGTAGATATTGACACTACTAGGTAGCTAGCAGTGGATTGTTTTCTGTGTTTCTTTGGAATGGTGATTGAGTGTCAAACTATATAGTGAAAGTTGGTAAAATGTTCCCCTTCGAATTCATATAACAGAACCTACTAACTTGACTGTTACTTAGAGCATTTCCCCTATAACAGTGGTTCTCAAATTTGAACATGGAAGGCTTATTTAAACAAATTGGTCATAACGGAAAGTTTCTAACTGGGAAGATATGGGTAGAACTAGAAAATTATAACTCTCATAAATTCTTTGTGACACTTTAAATTGTTGGTGCTAGGACCCCACCTGGAATAATTTAGAGTTCGGGATTGCATTGTAATTGCTCTTTCTTCTTGCAGGAGGGATACTGATAGTATTAAAACTGGGTAAATTAGTAGGCCTCCTGACCCCATTGCTGGAAAGTAATAAGCTAAACTCTAAAACCAAGAAATTTCTACATAAATTCATATGTATCTTAAAGCAACTGGTACATATAAATGTATTGCGTATATGACCATGTGATAGACAGAGGGTACTGTGATACCAGGCTGCTAAATATCTCAATTATTCTTCAGTAATTTCTGCCCTTCACATTAGCTGTTAAAGTCAATAAATTAGAAATAATTAGAATTAAGGATAAAGTTATTTCAACATTCTAATTTTATCTTTTGATAGACACCAGACTTTTTAAAAGTCCTTTTACATCTCCCCATATTCCCTTGTTTCTCAGAATCTTCTACCAACCCACCCCCACCCCCACCATTACGTTTCCAAATGTACACAATGCTTTCATTTGTAAATAAAAAGGGTCATTTCTTTTATAGAAATGGCTTGCCTAATCTTTTCTGCAGGCCTTTTAAGTGGTCAAATCCTGATGCTGCATTTATTGATCCTGACATGGTGAATAAAGTACACTGCACACTCTGTTTTATCCTTTCCTCTAATTGAATACAAATAGGGATTTGTTATATTCATAGTTGAAATTATTCATAAAACTAATCAAAAGTTCAGAATGTCTGCTCTGTGTTACTGACTTTACTACAGAAGTTGATATAACCTTGATTTTTAAATTAGTATATCTAAAAATCAATGAAGACAATAGAAATGCTGCTTTTGTAATTCATTTTCTAGTAATCAAAAATAATAATAATGCCACAGATTAAAGGAATGAATCATTGTGAGCTCTGAGGAATGAATCTATATAGTTTAAAATGCAACTATCCATTCACCATACAAGAACCTTTAGATCAACAACAGACAGCATATACAACTGTGGTCCCATAAGATTCTAATGGACCTAAAAAATTCCTATTGCCTAGTAATGTTGTGGCTGTTGTAATGTCATGGTGCAATGCATGACTCATATGTTTGTGGTGATGCTGATATAAACAAACCTACCATCTACCACTCATAAAAAAGTCTAGCATATATACTTCAGTAGTAGGCTATACATCTAGGTTTGTGTAAGTGTACTCAGTGATGTTTACACAATGATGTAATTGCTTAATGACACATTTTTCATTATTTAATTATTCCCATAATTAAGAGGTGCATGACTATAATTTATCACAAAAGTATATCACATCAATGAGATTGAACCTTATATCCTGTATAATAAAAGGGTAATATGCGAATAGAACGGCAGAACAACCGAACAACCAATCAAAGCGTAATATGCTAATGATCTGCTAAGGCTATTCAACTGCTCCCTATGACATGCATGACCACCAGGGGGCAGACAGTCAACTGGTCGACCAGTTGCTATGAAAAACACTGACCACAAGGGGGCAGATGCTCTGACCAGTAGATTAGCTTGCTGCTGGGGTCCGGCCAGTTGGGACTGAGCGAGATGGGCTGGACATGCCCTGGAGCCCTCCCATGGCCCCTCCCCGGCCCAACCGTGCACCAGTGGGGTCCCTCAACCTGACCTGCACCCTCTTGCAATCCAGGACCCCTTGGGGGATGTCGGAGTGCTGGTTTCAGCCTGATCCCGCAGGCCACTCCCCTTGGGAGGGTGCCAGACACAGGGCTCATGGCTGGTGAGCACTGCTGTGGCAGCACAAGCCTCTCTGGATTGGGACTGGTTGGGTGCAAGCCTGTGGCAGGTACAGTGTGGCCGGGATGAGCGGGAGTGGCAGGTAGGAGTTGCAGGCAGCATTGGACTGCGTATTTTAGCCCAATCCCTGCAGGCCACCCGGAGGGACCCCCACCCATGCATGAATTCATGCACCAGGCCTCTAGTGTTTTTATAAAATTAGATATATGTCACACATATATCTAGTCCATCAACTAGATTGTTTGTTTTTATCTCTATGTCAGAAGCTGGGTTCCCTAAATCAGTCTTGTTCTAAAGCAAATTTATGGCTTTGAGAGTCCACGTTATAGAAAAATGCAAGGCTCATTTTTTTGTACTTAGGTTTTGTTAAAGAGAAATCCATGGGCCCCAAATAGTGTCAATCATGCTAAAAGCCCATAATACCAAACCTAGATTTAATACTTGATCTAATTCAAGTTTCAGCCTCTCCCAGAAACAATTGTAATCAACCAGTCTGGAGTTTTCTAACCAAGTACCAGTAAAGTAAGCTGTCACATAAGCCCTCTCCATTCTTCTTCAACCTCCAAAAGAAGAAGCAGTCTTCATGATGAAAACCTTTCCGTTCTCTTCCCTCAAAAAAGAGATGTCCAGGCCCTAAAACAATCATTTCTTTCTTTCTTTTTCTTTCTTTTTTTTTTTTTAATACTCCTTTGCCCCACCCTTCTTCCTATACAAAACCTTCCATTTTATGTACCCCTTCAGAGTGACCTAGTTAATATATGGGATGCTTCCCTATTCATGAATTGATTAATAAAGCCAGTTAGATATCCAAATTTACTCAATTGGATTTTGTTTTTTAACAATATGATTGAGCTTGATTTTATAGATTCATTTTTACTGACACTTAAAGGCTTCTTAGTAGTAGCCTAAGTTATTCAAGTTATTCAAGTTATTGCTGAATAAGTTATTCAAGCTTACAAAATTTGGTATTTATAGACTAAAATTATTTCATTACCACAAATAACTGAGGATTGTAATTCAGTACTCTATAGAGTTGTGCGGTATCACCAGTTAGTAGCAAACTTTCTCAACTCTTGCTCTATAAGCACACATGTAGGCAGTTGGAATTCCATAATATTCAATATAAATATACCATGGAGTACTATGCAACAGTAGAAAAGAACACTCTCTTCCCCTTTGAGACAGCATGGAAGGACCTGGAGAGTATCATGCTAAGCGAAATAAGTCAGTCAGAGAAAGACAAGTATTTCATGATGTTATTCACATGTGGAATCTAAGTAACAAAATCAGCTGATGAACAGAGTGGATCCAGAGACATGGAAGCATGGAATAGAGTGCAGAATCTTAGAGGGAAGGCAGGTGAGGGTGGGTGGGTGGGAGGTAATCAACCAAAGACATTGTTTGCATATACTAGTATGCATAACCCACAGACACAGACAATAGGGTACCGAAGTCCTAGGGTGGGGGAGAGGAGGGAGGGTGTTGGAGGGGGTCAATGGGGGAATATAGGGGGCATATGTAATACTTTCAACAAAAAAATATTATTTTAAAAATGAATGTTGTTTTCCTGCCAGTGTATAATCAGTGTTATAGTGAGATGTTAGCTATTCTTATTCATATTCTTTTAACTACTGTCTTTTTAGAATTATGTGAGGTTTTATATTTGTGAATTGTTTTGTACTTTTGTAATTGCCAGATATTATCATGTGGCTATTATTTCTACTTTTCAATATTGTAAATTCATTGTTATTTTGTTCATTGGATTTTAGTGGGGGGGGGGGGTTCTTTTCCATTCTACCATGAATGATCTTCCATTAGAAAAAGAATACAAAAACAAAAATGGTTGAGTAAAACTGTCCTAAAACCTTGGTATTGCCCTAAAATTCTGAGTACTTTGTATCTGAGTAATTATTAACCATTTAAACCAAGAAAAGAAAGGTGCATGTTTCGTGCTTCTCTTTAAACCAGCTTTGTAGTAAATTCATTCATAATGAAGGGAGGTATGATATAAAACACAACTACTCATTAGCAATGATAGTTGCTATATTTTGGGAGAATTATTAAGTAACCCTATTTTGTTGACTAAATGTAATTTTAGTAGTTTATGATGTTTATTTACTATTAGTGGCCCAGGGCACGAAATTCATGCACATTAAAAGGGGAGCCGAAACCGGTTTGGCTCAGTGGATAGAGCGTCAGCCTTCGGACTCAAGGGTCCCAGGTTCGATTCCTGTCAAGGGCATGTACCTTGGTTGCGGGCACATCCCCAGTAGGGGGTGTGCAAGAGGCAGCTGATCGATGTTTCTCTCTCATCGATGTTTCTAACTCTCTATCCCTCTCTCTTTCTCTCTGTAAAATATCAATAAAATATATTTTTTTAAAAAAGGGGGATTAATTAGAGGAAACATTTTAATATTGCTATTATTCCTTTCTCTATAATAGAAGTGTCAGAGATGAAAGAAAATTAGTAAAATGTATATGAAAATCTTCCTCCTGTCACAGTCTGGGGTGCACCACGGAACCCAGAGTCAAGTCCCCATCCACCTACGTGTGCCTCAAAATCACTTGAGACCCAGACCCAGCCACCCCCTCCCCCCACATTGGGCTAGATCCAGACCTGGCCAGTCCCACCCTTGTCAAGCCCCACCAGGTGGGGGGCGCAGCCTGAGGTCCCCAGGCCTGGAGCCAAGGCAAGGGGCGTGGCCTGAGGTCCCCCAACCTGGCGCCAGGGTGGGGGGTGTGGCCTGAGGTCCCCTGTCAAGCCCCACAGGGGCGGGGGGGGGGGTGCAGCCTCATGGCCTGCTGATTACTCGTTAAGGCTCGTTATGGGATCTCAGCCTCTGCTGTAGGTGCAGCCATCTTGTGTTACGGAAACCCCGCCTCTGCTGTGGGCCCATCCATCTTGTGTTATGGAAACCCCCCCCCCCGCCTCCACTGTGGGCTCTGCCATCTTTGTGGTGGAGTGATGGTCAATTTGCATATTCCCTCTTTATTATATAGGATGGCTATTAACATTACCACTTATCTTGATTAATTTTGTCATTAAGCATTATGTGAGATGATGTAGTTTGGTGGAGTTTAATACAGCAATTAGATTCAGATTCCAATGCCAGATTTGCTTTCAAACTTTTTTTTTTTTCATTTACTACATATTTTTTTTTATTGAATTTATTGACGTGACATTGGTTCACAAAACCATACAGGTTTTAAGTGTACAACTTAGTATTTTTCCATTATTAATTACTTTGGAGTTAAATTTTCTGATATTTTATCTTGCATCTTATTTTCTAAAAACATAATACACAAGTGCTGGCGAGGATGTGGAGAAAAAGGAACTCTCATGCACTGCTGATGGGAATGCAGACTGGTGTAGCCACTGTGGAGAAAAGTATGGAGTTTCCTCAAAAAAATTAAAAATGGAAGTCCCATTTGACCCAGTGATCCCACTTCTAGAAATGTATCCCAAGAAACTTGAAACACCAATCAGAAAGGATATTGCACCCCTATGTCCAAAGCAGTACAATTTACCATAGCTAATATTTGGAAACAGCCTAAGTGCCCATCAGCAGATGAGTGAATTAAAAAACTGTGGTACATCTATACAATAGAATACTACGCTGCAGTAAAAAAGGAGTTCTTACCATTTGCAACAGCATGGATGGACATGAAGAGCATTATGCTAAGCGAAATAAGCCAGTCAAAGAAAGATAAATATCACATGATCTCACTCATTTGTGGAATATAATGAACAACATAAACTAATGAACAAAAACAGATCCAGAGACAGAGAAGCATCAATCGGACAGTCAAACCTCGGAGGGAAGGTAGATCAACCAAAGGACTTGTATACATGCATACTAGTATAAGCCTAACCAATGGACACAGACACCAGGGGGGTGAGGGCAAGAGTCGGGGGGGGGGGGGACAGTAGAGGGATAAGGACACATATGCAATACCTTAATCAAAAAAGAAAAAAATTAAATTAAAAAAATAATACAAAAATCTAAACATCTGTGGACAGAAGCAAAAGGAAAGTTCATTCAGCTTTTGTGGTGTCTTAACTGTTGTAGATATCTTTTTATCAGTTATTTTGGTTTCAAGCAGTGGACTTGTTAATACTTTTCATTTTAGTCTAGAAATATTAATATTCACATTTTGCCTCAGTATGGGGATTTACTCTTCTATTCTTTTTGCACTGACTGTATAATTCACTTGCAGTTGAATCTGTGTAGCCATAATACTGCCTCTTCATAGATTTTGACTTACAGTTCTCAGACTGTCTAATCTTTTGGCGGCTTCTTATGTTTTAAATTTCATTCAAACTTCCTATCATTTTTGTCAAGTTATTCTTTGGAAATAAGTTGGAATTAATTACTCTGCTGTATTCATTTTTAATGCCTGCTCTCCCTAGTGGTGAGCTACATTTATATTATTAAAATAATAACATTTATTGTTTTCAATGAATTTAAATAGCAAACTAACACATTGCATGTGTTTCAGTAATAATGATATATTTTGATATAAGATGAATTAAAAGTAATCTTTTAAAGTTGTGAGAATACTGATACAGATCATATTTTTTATAATACCACATTTAAAGCTCTTATCATTTGATATGGGTAAAATATTTTAACTAAGTTTGCATATTACTTTGAGCAGGGCCAATTATTTTAATACTGTAGAAAAAGTAAAAATATGAGTATTTTTATATGGGTTTTAAATATTACCATTCAAAATAGCCATTTCCCAGATCTTTTTGCCTATTATGGTATACTGTTTCATTAATAATCTTTCAGCATGTATTGATCAGAATTAGTCATTAACGCTCCTGAACTATTAGCTGTTCTTCAGTAGCCTTGGTGTTTTGGTTATATAAATGTAGCCATCGTATCAACCCCATTGTCTTAAATGTGCTTCCATACCAGATGAAAGCAGGTGTGGGTTAAGGCCTGCAGCCGCCTGCCCAGGTCCACGATCAAGGATCACGGACCAGGGCAGCTGCCTGCCCAGGTCCATCACCGATCATGGACCAGGGCAGGCAGCGTGGGTTAATGCCCGCAGCCGGCTGCCCAGGTCCACCATCACCGATCTCGGACCAGGGCAGGCGGTGTGGGTTAGCGCCCGCAGCTGCCTGACCAGGTCCCGGATAAGGGCTTCAAGTCAGCCATCGCCAGTGGCAGCTGACTCAAAGCCCCTATCAGGGATCATGGACCAGGGCAGGCAGCGTGGGTTAATGCCTGCAGCAGGCTGCCCAGGTCCACGATCACGGATCCAGGTGGCGTGGGTTAGCACCCACAGCCATCTGACCAGGTCCACGATCACGGATCACGGACCAGGGCAGGCGGCATGGGTTAGCACCCGCAGCTGCCTGCCCAGGTCCCCGATCGCGGATCCAGGTGGCGTGGGTTAGCACCCACAGCCATCTGACCAGGTCCCCGATAGGGACTTGGAGTCTAGCATAACGAAAAGAATAGTCAGCAAAAGCAGGAGACAAGGTTTCATAAGTTCTCCCCCAGGTCACCACTGTTCTCTTATACATTTTAATTATCTCAGACTTTGCATGATGGGATTTGATTTGAATTATGCCTGATAGAGATTACATGGCATGAATTGTAGGCTCATTCTTTCTTTTTGTGGTTGCCTGACTGAGAAAGGCCTTGGAATGAGAGAAGGCACTTTTATTCTCCTTTTTCATTCTTTAGAGGCTGAGGAATTACAGTTATATGAAGAACTTAGTGAGAGAATGAAAGTCTCATGCTGTATTTTTCTGTAAGTTTTATCATGTGGACTATCAAAAACTTGGTGGGATCCTTTTCAAGAGGTGTTACAAAAATTATGTTGGAATTAACATTCATGAGTAAAAGGAGAGAAGTGAGTGGTGGGTAAAGGAAAGAACTTTGTCCTAGAAACCAAATAGAAGCCACATAAACCTTCAGATTCTTACTCATTGTGCTTTGGAGGTATTAAAGGATAATTTTTAAAAAAGTTAAAATCATGACTTATAATCTGTATAGATAAAAGGCTAAGTGACCGACATTTGTCCATCCGTCCGACCAACTGGTACATATGACGCACTGGAAATATAAAAATAAACTTTGACTCGCACACGTGCCATACATATAAAGCTCTCGCTGGCGCTAATTTGAATGTTGCATTTGGTGGGAAAGTTCTTTTCAGAGGGGATTTTTGTGTTGCCATGCTATACGATTGGCCATAGTACAAATAAGTTTTAAAGTACTGTAGTGTTTGGGGATGTTTCAGACAGTTGTCTCTTAAAACAAATATGAGATCAGAGGATTCTGCTTATAGTGAATGGTTAGTAAAACTTGGAGATGGCAAACTTGATAGCAATTTTCATTTAGGAATGGATATTATTGAAATTCCCCATGAAATGATTTTTAATGGATCTATTATTCAAGCCATCTTTGGAAATAGTATATCTATAGATAATATTAAAAATATATCTAAACATGCAATTCTTTGTTCAAAAAATGAGCACGTTCAAAAATTAAATGAAGAAATTTTGGATATACTTGATGGAGATTTTCACGCCTATTTGAGTGGTGATTCCATTGACTCAACAGATGATGCTGAAAAGGAAAATTTTCCTATTGAATTTCTTAATAGTATTACTCCTTCTGGAATGCCGTGTCATAAATTAAAATTGAAAGTGGGTGCAATCATCATGCTATTGAGAAATCTTAATAGTAAATGGGGTCTTTGTAATGGTACCAGATTTATTATCAAAAGATTGCAACCTAACATTATCAAAGCTGAAATATTAACAGGATCTGCAGAGGGAGAGGTTGTTCTGATTCCAAGAATTGATTTGTCCCCATCTGACACTGGCCTCTCATTTAAATTAATTAGAAGATAGTTTCCCGTTATCCCAACATTTGTGATGACTATTAATAAATCACAAGGACAAACTCTAGACAGAGTAAGGATATTCCTACCTGAACCCATTTTTGGACATGGTCAGTTATATGTTGCTTTCTCTCTCGCTTTTTTTTAAAGCATTTTTAAAAAATATTTTATTGATTTTTTTTACAGAGAAGAAGGGAGAGGGATAGATAGTTAGGAACATCGATGAGAGAGAAATATCAATCAGCTGCCTCCTGCACACCTCCTACGGGGGATGTGCCCGCAACCAAGGTACATGCCCTTGACCGGAATCGAATCTGGAATCTTTCAGTCCACAGGGCGATGCTCTATCCACTGAGCCAAACCAGTTACGGCTGTTGCTTTCTCTTGAGTTCAAAGAGCATGTTACGTTAAAGTTAAAGCTGTAAATACTTTATCTCAAGGGAAATTAGTCAAGCACTCTGAAAGTGTTTTTACTCTTAATGTGGTATACAGGAAGATATTAGAATAAGTTTAATCACTTTATCAATCATTATTTGCATCAATGTTGTTTTTATATTACGAGTTTGTTATTGTTATATCAGTTTGTTATTGTTTACTTATTAATAAATTTATGTATTATTTTCATATACATTGTACTCATTTCCTTTTATCTCTCACACTTTTATTATAGAGAAAGGGCAAATAGCAATATTAAAATATTTCATCTAATTAATTCCCTTTCAATGTGCACGAATTTCGTGCACCGGGCTACTAGTATATATATAAAACCCTACTATACAAATATACGGAATGGTGGAACAACTGAACAACAGAACAACCGGTCTCTATGATGTGCGCTGACCACCAGGCGGTGCATGCGGAACATGGAGGGTGTCGGCAGCAGGCAGCAGAGCACTGAACATGGCGGGCATTGGCTGTGGCAAGATGGTGGAGCAAGTGGGGGGGGCACCAGACCAAGATGGGGCACTGTCATCGGGGCAAGCCTCTGGTGGTTACTGAAGATTCTTGCTGCCATGCACCGCGGTCCCGCCGGGCACTCGCACCTGCTGCCAGTGCTAGAGCCGCCGCTCACACCCACTGCCGGTGCCCAGCACCGGTCCCAATCGCTTGGCACTGGCAGCAGGTTTGAGCAGCGGCTGCTGGCCCCGATCGCCCCTAAGGGCTTCCCCCCCCCCGCTCCTGAGGGGTGATCGGGGCAGCAGCCACCGCTTGCACCCACTGATAACACCAGCCCTGCTCACACCCACTGCTGGCGCCGGCCCCAATCGCTCCGCACTATCAGCGGGTGTGAGTAGGGCCGGCCAGCGCTGTTAGTACATGGGAGCGGTGGCAGTGGGAGCAGGGCTGCCAACAGACAGGGGACTGGGAGCCATGGCAGGAGGGACTGGGTGGGGGCATGGAGGATGGGCTGAGACCTGCCCCTGTGCTCACTGCAGTCTCACAGTCCACAGTTCCTTTCAAGGTGCATGAATTTGTGCACTGGGCCCCTAGTATCTATACTAATAAAAGCCTAGTTGGCCCTTGCACACAATGTAGTCACAAAATGGCCATCACAAGATGGCTGTGTGCACAGTAGAGGTGGGGCCCGGTGGCTGCTCTGCACAGTGAGGCCTGAGGGGGTCCTGCAGCTCCACACGGTGTGGAGGAGACCGGTCCTGGTGTCTCCACCACCTCACGCAGAAATGGCGGGTACCAGAGGAGGAGGCGGGTCGCAGCGGGGGAGGGCAGTTGTGGGCAATCGAGCTGGCAGGGGAGGGCAGTTGGGGGTGATTGGGCGGGCAGGGGAGCAGTTAGGCATCAATCAGGCTGGCAGGGGAGCAATTAGGGGGCGATCAGGCTGGCAGGCAGAAGTGGTTAGGGGCAATCAGGAAGGCAGGAAGGCAAGTGGTTAGGAGCCAACAGTCCCAGATTGTGAGAGGGATGTCCGACTGCCAGTCGGGCCTAAACCGGCAATTGAACATCCCCCAAGGGGTCCTGGATTGGAGAGGGTGCAGGCCAGGCTGAGGGACACACCCCCCCCATGCACGAACTTTGTGCACCAGGCCTCTAGTATTTATAATAGAATATTAGGAACAAATGTACAGTAAGGAGATTGGTTATATAAACATATATTTGAAATAGGACATTTAGCTGCCCTTAAAATTATGTTGAAAAAAATGTGTTGACTTGGAAAAATAAGTAAAAATCATACTACAGAATGGTATACTTGATGTCCTCTTCCCAAATGTATAGAAATGAGTTCAAGTATATACCTCCAAATGTAACAGTCACCGTGTATGAGTGATGGGATTGTGGCTTTTTTTTTTCTTTTGTTGTACCTGTACTTTCTAATTTATCTATAATGAAATGAATTGTATAAGAGTCATAAAAATTATAAATTGCTTACATTTGCTCTCTAAAAAGTTTCTTAGAGTACATTGTACAATGACATAAAATCCTTTGGTTTACTACTTACAAGAGATACAGCTAGAAAATTTAGAAAAATTACAAATGAAGCAATGAGCATACTTACAACAAACTAAGGAAAGCATGAGTATTAATACTATTATCAGATTAAGTAGAGTTTATGGCAGAAAGCAATGCATAGGATAATTTTTAAATGTTTAATACAGAAATATATCATAAAGAGAAAAATGAGTCAAAGTTAGGGAAGTGGCTTTGGAAGAATAAAATCAAATTGAGCAAAAGAGAACATGGCAGACTCCAGGAAAACTAATGAATTTGGAAGGGGTTCTTAATGTGGAACTGGATAAAATCTATATGTAGGATGCCCATCACTTCTTAAAAGCAAAATCTTGCATGGAAAGCCTATTGACACAACATAGCAATTTTAAGAAAAGGACATGCTATTCTGTGGAGTTGACTGGTGAGGAAAATGTGAAGCCTAAATCACAAAATCATGACTAGTTGAATATTTTACATATAGGTAAGTTTTTTCACAATCAGGCCTCTCGGGAAAGAGTAGATATATGTTATTAGCACTCTTCATATTAGATATGTGTGGAACATTTCAGTCGACTATAAACTTATGATAAATATTTTATTTTAAAAAATATTCCAGAATACTTTAAAAGGTTATACTGTCTTGGACTATACAATAAAAGTAACTTAGAGAATTAATCAAAGTTTGCTGTTTTAATATACACCTTACTATACAACTATCAGTATATTCTCAATTACACAAAAATGACATCAGGATTTTAAAAACATAACATGGCAAAATATCTATAGCTATGACAAAGTACCTAATTGATCTATTATTCAGTCACCAGGATACCTCAATAAATTCTCCAAAGTAGAAACAAGTAATTAACATCTTAATAAATGAAACAACAAGGTCAGTCAATCTTAAGTGTGGACCCGAGAGTGACTTCAGCATCACTGGAAACTTGTTGGAACTACAGAGCCTAGAGCCTGTCCCAAACCTACTGAATCAGGAGGTCTGGAGGTGTGGTCTGGTGCTGTAAAATTTAAGCGTTTTAGCAAGCTCTCCAGGCAATCCTGATGGATATTAAGTCTGAGAACCAAACTAGTCAGTGGTTCTCAACCTTTCTAACGCCGCGACCCTTTAATACAGTTCCTCATGTTGTGGTGACCCCCAACCATAACATTATTTTCGTTGCTACTTCATAACTGTAATTTTGCTACTGTTATGAATCGTAATGTAAATATCTGTGTTTTCCAATGGTCACAGGTTGAGAACAGCTAGCCGGGCCGCCTAAGACCATTGGAAAACACAGATATTTACATTACGATTCATAACAGTAGCAAAATTACAGTTATGAAGTAGCAACGAAAATAATTTTATGGTTGGGGGTCACCACAACATGAGGAACTGTATTAAAGGGTTGCGGCATTAGAAAGGCTGAGAACCACCAAGATAAATGAATGGAAATTAAAACAAAAATCTAATTTTCTTGGAATTAAGAAAGGACAATAATGCCAAAGAGGAAATAAGAAAGAAACAAAAAATATAAAAACAGATTTCTCAGAAAAATGTGAATGTTAATAAAATACTGTGCAAAGAAGGCACTCTGTTAGATATTTAAGGATATTATGAACAAAGGTATAGAAATACAGCCCTTAATGAGTTTTCATTTTGATGGAAGTATATATAGCTGCTAAACTCATGCTTAACAAAAATTCATAGCTGTAGTTTTTTATTCCATGAGCAAGACAAACTAACCATTTTATTAAATAACTAGAAGCCCGGTGCACAAAATTTGTGCACTGGGAAGGGTGTCCCTCAGCCCAGCCAGCACCCTCTCCAATATGGGACCCCTCAGGGGATGTCCAACCCCTCAGGGGATGTCCAACTGCAGGTTTAGGCCCGATCCTTGTGGAATCTGGCCTAAACCTGCAGTTGGACATCCCTCTCACAATCCGGGACCGCTGGCTCCTAACTGCTCACCTACCTGCCTGATTACCCCCTAACTGCTCCCTTGATGGCCTGATTGACACCTAACTGCTCCTCTGTGGCCCTGATTGCCCCCAAATACCCTCCCCTGCTGGCCTGATCACCCCCAAGGCTTTTATTAGTATAGATATGACCATGCACAGAAAATTTTACTAACCCTGCTGTACAATAAGGGCTTGATGATTGAATCATTAGGACCAGACACCAAGATTTCCTTTCTTTGAATAGTGGAGGGAATAATTATCTTGTCTTTAAGTTGCCCAGAAATTAAAATGAGATAATGACTTAGAAAAGTATAAAAGTATAAAAGCACCATATAAAGACAACTGTCTTTTTAATGAAGTGGTAAAATGAAAAACACTATTTTTTATTTTTATTTTTTATATATTTTATTGATTTTTTACAGAGAGGAAGGGAGAGAGGGATAGAGAGTTAGAAACATCGATGAGAGAGAAACATCGATCAGCTGCCTCCTGCACACCTCCTACTGGGGATGTGCCCGCAACCAAGGTACATGCCCTTGACCGGAATCGAACCCGGGACCTTTCAGTCTGCAGGCCGACGCTCTATCCACTGAGCCAAACCGGTTAGGGCTGAAAAACACTATTTTTATTCTCCCCTTCCTTCCTTTACAGCTTTTATTTAAACTTTGAAATTTATAAAAATTTCACTCCAATTTTCATTTCTTTACATTCAATATTATTTTGTATTGGTTTCAGGTTTTATATTAGTTACAGAATAGTGGTTAGACAATCATATACTTTACAAAGTGTTCCCTAATATTCCCAGTACCCACCTGGCATCATACCATCGTTACAACACTATTGACTATATTCCCTATTTAAGTGACAATAGGTTTACAGGTTCCTTTCAGTCTTCCTTTTGTGTTGCTCGTCCTTCCTTTTCTTTCTCACTTCTTCCCTCAATTTCTTTATATAGTATCTCAATTGGCCATCAAAGCTCAGTGAAGGCACTGGGACACACTTCATCCATTTTATAGACCAGGAAACTGAGGCCAATTCCAGTTGGCTGTGGAACTTGACTCAGCACACAGGAAGCCCTCAGAGCCATGCTCTTCGCGCTTCCTAAGGGGCAGCCACCCAGCAAACAGAACAAACCTTCCAGTCAGGCTTCCCAGCCTCTTTCTCGAGCACCTCTTCATTGCGGATGCTCCACATTCTTTCCTCTCCCTGTCCCCAGCCCCCCATTCTTTACTGCCCCCACTTCTCCGGAGCAGGTGGAAGGCTTCGCACTCACTGCCTAGGCATGCTCTGCCATGGGGCAGGGCACTGCAGGCTTGCTTTTGGGTCAAGGCAGGAGCAGGAGTCACTGCCTCTGAAGTGTGAAGGCCGCCTGAGTGAGGCCCGTTAGCACTGGGAGCTTCTCTGAATCACATTAGTCATTCCAGTACCCTGCAGTGCAGCACCCTTCCACTGAGGTGGCACCACCCCTCAACCCCCGCCTCAGGGGTGAGGGTCCTTGCCCCTCTGCCAGGAGTCCTTCCATGCCCCTTGATCCCTGGCTGGGCCCACCCGCGTCTTGGGGCCACTGCAGAACCTCTGTCTCTCTGCAGATGAGGCAGATCCCTGCCCTCGATCTCCGCGAAGCTATGAATCTATGGCCAGAGGCCAGGCCTGGGTCTCAGCAACCCCATGCCTGCAATGTTCCCAGGGACCCCCGGGAGCGGCTAGGCGGTCCGGCCTTGCCTCCGCCTCCCCAGGTGGCGATGTTCCCAGGGACCCCCGGGAGCGGCTAGGCAGGCCACTGCCCCTCCTGGGGCCTGCAATGGACCTGGACCCCTCCTGTGCCGTCTGGTGCTGCCCACCCCACCGCCTCCCCAGCCATGGACTGGTACCTTGTGGGCGGTGTCTGGCACTACCTGCAGGGCCTCCTCCGTCTCTGATGGACCTGTACCCCAGAAGCAGGCCATGGTGCTGCCCGCTCTGCCTTCGTATGCAAATTAACTGCCATTTTTGGTGGGTTAATTTGCATACTCACTCACTCTGATTGGCTGTGGGCATAGCAAAGGTACGGTCAATTTACTTATTTGTCTATTATTAGGTAAGATTTTAAAATTAAAATGTAAAGGCCCAGCCGGCATGGCTCAGTGTTTGAGGTCACTGTTTCAATTTCCAGTCAGGGCACATGCTGGGTTGCAGGCTTGATCCTGTGTGGCCCCTGCAGGAGGCAGCCGATCAATGATTCTCTCTCATCATTGATGTTTCTATCTCTCCCCCACTCCCTTCCCCTCTGAAATCAATAAAAATATATTAAAAAAAAACCTAAAGAATCTAAAGGAAGATTACATTTAAGAGCAGTAATAGTAGGTGCAGTAGCAAATGGATAAAATGAAGATTATAATAGTAATGTGGAAATTCCAGTAAAAATAGTAAATGTGGAAATAGTAAATGTTGAAAATCCCAATAAAAGTTAGAAATGATAAAAGGAGTTATAACATGTAGAAAAAGTGTGATAAGTATACACATATAATTTATCACTATCAAATTGGAAATCATTAAGTGGATGATATATAGAAAAATCAAAATTACCTAAAATTATTGACCTACCTATTAAAATTTTTAGTTATCAAATTGACTTAATTAAAATTAAACTAAAATAATTAAAATTTTAAGTTAATTTAAAAGTTATCAAATTAATTTAGCATGACCAAGAAGGGTCTATCCTTTGAATATAAGTATGGCAAATTTCATTACTTTTCACAAATATTCCTTCTCCCTAGCCCTTGCTGTTGAAGGGGAGTATATTTCTTCACCTCATTGATATTGGGCATGGCCATGTGTCTTGCTTTGGCCAATTAAATCTGAATAGTTATTAGGTCTGCTGTTTTCATGTAAAAGCTTTTAGAGAAATTGCATGATTCATCTAAATGTTTCTGGTGTTTCCACTCTGCTAAGATTACTGTTGTTCCTTCAGCCTGGACATAGGAAGGAAATAATGCAGCAAAACTACAGTCAACCTGCAGGCTATTACTGAGCTTGAAATCTCCATCCTTAATGTATAACATGTTTGTGTTTGTAAACCACAAAGATTTGGGGTTGTTCGTTCCATCAGCAAAAGTTAAAACAATAAAGATGGTTCAATATCAAGAAATCTATTGCTATCACATTGTATCAATAGGTAAAATAAGAAAAATCTATATAATTACATGTATTAGATTTCCAAAAGTCATTTAGTGAAATTCCATACTTATTCTTAGATCTTTTTTTCAAAAGCATAATTTAGAATGCCAATTTCTTCATATGTAAAGATGTTTATTTTAAAGCAATGACCATTTTTAATCTTATTTAATTTTATTGAAATATAAATTACTACATCATTCCCTTTAAAATTCCCATAACTTTTATGTTAATTTTATGTCGTGAAAATTCTAGACAGTATAATAGGACAGAAAATATTAATTTACAGAGAATATGCTGCTTTAATTAGAACATTGGAATGCCTTCCTGAAGACTCCATTATGATGACAGTTGGGAGACCACACCCTGAAAGACTGGGGTTCTGTTTTACATGATGCAGTATATACTTTGAATTACAGACCATTCTATGGTTCTGTTTCCCTCATTAGAATACATGGCTTCAGAATTTAAGGTGTGAAACACATAATAACCTTGCAGAATTTTTGCTTTACATACCCAAAATTTTGAGCTCTCTGGCTTGGAGATCTTAGTCCCCAAGCATGGAATTCTTCCATCAGGGACACAATAATGGTTCCATTCAATTGGAAGATAATGCTTCCAAGTGGCAATTTGGAATTCCTATGTTATTAAACCAATGGGGGTGGGGGATGGAATAATCAATTCATCTTACCAAGGAGAAATTGGGTTGCACAATGGAGGCAAGAAGAACTATATTTGGAACCTAGGGGATTCACTGGGGCACCACTAATTACTTCCATGCGTAAAAATGAGAGTTAGTGTAACACTATAACAACCAAAAAACAAACAAACAAATAAAGCCACAGAACAGTTGAGGAGACATACTCTTCAGGAATAAAGATTTGAGTTACTCTACCAGGTAAAGAACTCAGAGCATCCAAGTCTTGGCTGAGGGTAAGGAAATAAAGAATGAATAATTAAAGAAGGAATTTATAGATTTCATCTACAACCTTGAGGCCAATTACACAAATGACTATTAGCTTTACATATTTTCCCTCTGCTTGCTATATGCATGTTTATTTATACACTGAGTGGCCAGATTATTATGATCTCGGAACGCATAATAATCTGGCCACTCAGTGTATATCCTATATAATAAAAGGCTAATATGCAAATTGTCCCCTCAACCAGGAGTTCGACCAGCAGGCAGGCTTTCCAACCGCCCATGTCCCCTCCCCCTGGCCAGGCTGGCCGGACCCCACCCATGCACAAATTCATGCACTGGGCCTCATAGATATATATATATATATATATATATATATATATATATCCTACCTAATAATAGAAAAATATGCAAATTGACCATACCTCCAACACACGCTCACAAGCCACACCCACCATCCAATCAGAGCGAGTATGCAAATTAACCCATCCAAGATGGCTACAGCCACAGAGAGCAAAGTTTCCCAGGCAACAGAGGAAAACAAGCTTTCCGCAAGCCATTGCAGGCCTAAGCCTCCACTCAAGCTACAAAGTTTCAATTATAGAATGTAAACAAATTCAAACAGAAATGGCGTCAGAATGGAGCTTGAGAGAGCAGGCCAGGGTTGCCACCAGCAACAGGGGAAGCAAAGCTTTCCACACACCCTGGCCGGGCCCAGGCCTCCACTTAAGGCAACAAAGTTTCAATTATAACCCCAACACAAATGGCTGCCGCCGCGGAGGGATCCCCAGGCTTGGCTCTGCTCCAGGCTACAAAGTTTCAATTGTAGAAGGAAAATAAATTCCAGATACCAGGGCCTCAGCTTGGGTTGCCAGGGGGCATGGCCGGCATGAAAACCACCACAGGCCCCTCGTTCAGGCCGCCCCACACCCCAAGGGAACCCCCCCCACCCTGATCAG
Organism: Eptesicus fuscus; assembly: GCF_027574615.1. NCBI lineage: Eukaryota > Metazoa > Chordata > Mammalia > Chiroptera > Vespertilionidae > Eptesicus > Eptesicus fuscus. The sequence goes on along the minus strand of NC_072480.1, from coordinate 6,320,780 downwards.
GGACACCCTTCAGGGCAAACCAGTTGGCCCCCACCCCTGTACCAGGCCTCTATCCTATCTAATAAAAAAGTAATATGCAGATTGATCATCACTGCAACACACAATATAGCTGCCCCATGTGGTCAAAGATCCTACCCCCATGTGGACACAAGATGGCCAGCAGGAGAGGGCAGTTGGGAGGCACCCGGCCTGCAAGGGAGGGCAGTTGAGAAGGACCAGGCCTGCAAGGGAGGGCAGTTGAGAGGGACCAGGCCTGCAAGGTAGGGCAGTTGGAGGTGACCAACCCTGCAGGAGAGGGCAGTTAGGGGTGACCAGGCCGGCAGAGGAGGGAAGTTGGGGGCAAACAGGCTGGCAGCAGAGTGGTTAGGGGGTGATCAGGCTGGCAGGCAGAAGCGGTTAGGGGCAATCAGGAAGGCAGGCAGGCAAGCAGTTGGGAGCCAGCAGTCCTGAATTGTGAGAGGATTCCGGTGGGATCGGGCCTAAATGGGCAGTCAGACATCCCTCCAGGGGTCCCAGATTAGAGAGGGTACAGGCTGGACTGAGGGACAATCCCCCTCCATGCACGAATTTCGTGCACCGGGCTTCTAGTATGTATATATATATATATACTAGAGGCCTGTTGCATGAAGATTCGTGCAAGAATAGGCCCTTCTTCCCCTGGCTTTGCTCCCGGCAGCCTGGGAGCCTGCAAGTCCTTGCTCCCGGCCGCAGCGCTGCTCCTGTAGCTTCCTCCGCCCCCCACCCTTCCCCTCATAGCAGGTGTCCCGCCCCACCCAGTTGCTCCATGCCTGCCTATGCAAATTAACCCACCATCTTTGTTGGGTTAATTTGCATACCCACTCCTGATTGGCTGATGGGCGCCACAGAGGTACAGTCAATTTGCATATTTCTCTTTTATTAGTGTAGATGTATACACACACACACACACACACACACACACACACACACACTGAGTGGCCAGATTATTATGCATTCAGAGATAATAATCTGGCCACTCAGTGTATACTAGAGGCCCGGTGCACGAGATTCGTGCATGGGGGGGGTGTCCCTTCAGCCCAGCCTGTACCCTCTCCAATCCGGGACCCCTTGGGGAATGTCCGACTGCTGGGATCGGGCATAAACTGGCAGCCAGACAGCCTCTCACAATCCTGGACCACTGGCTCCTAATCGCTCACATGCCTGCCTGCCTGGTCGCCCCTAACTGCCCCCTCTGCTGGCCTGATCGCCCCTCATTGCCCCCCCTGCCAGCCTGATCACCCCTAACTGCCCCCCCCCGCTTGCCTGGTCGCCCCTAACTGCCCCCCACTGCCGGACTGGTCACCCCTTACTGCCCCCCCTGCTGTCCCGGTTGCCTCCAACTGCCCCCCTCTGCTGGCCTGGTCACCTCTAATTGCCACCCCTGCTGGCCTGGCCGCCCCCAACTCTCCCCCCTGCCAGCCTGGTCACCTCTTACTGCCCCTTCTGCTGGCCTGGTCGCCCCCAACTTCCCCCCCTGCCAGCCTGGTCACCCCACGCAGCCTGCTGCTCAGTCGTTTGGTCACCCCTCACTAACCCCCCCTGCCGGCCTGGTTGTAAGTAGCCATCTTGTGAGGGCAGGAGACTCAATTTGCATATTACCTCTTTATTATATAGGATACTATCTCTTTTTCCCCCTCTCATTTTTATTTTATATGCAAGCTGCTGGAAGCTAACATAATGCAGTCGTTAGGTAACAGAATATTTGGTGCCACTGTGACTGAATTTGAAAAGTTATTACTATAGCCTGTGATGGCCACAATAACTGTTGGGACTTTGTACTTCCTCATTTTGGGAAAAGGAGGAGAGCCTCTTCACTTGTAATACTGATAGCTGTATTTTGTTAGTTGGAAATAGATTTTGTTGCTGTTTCAGAAATCAACTGTGTGTAGAGTTTGCGTATGGAAGTGAATGATACAAGGAATGAAATGTGCCAGTTATCAAAATATTGTCCCTCAGTTCTAAACTCCCCTTCCTTTCCTGTTCTATAAAAATGGATTTGGGACCTTCAAATATTTTTTCCTTTTCTAGCTTTCAATAAGCCTTATTATTAGCAGAGGGTTTTGAAAAGACATTGAAGGGAGAAGGGGTTTTCCTTTCTAGTTCCAATGGGCTCACTTGATAGGCTATGATGCCTATGTTGCTACCTTCTCCTGTTCCCAGCTCCTGCAATGCAGGCATCTTCTTCAGCATCTGGCTGCTGCAGCACATATGGCTACTTGGTGCCCAGCTCATATGTTGAGTGTGGCTTTCCAGCACCTAGATCCTGCATTTCATTGCAGTCAGCAGCATCCAGTGGCCTGCAGTTTCCCACTGTGCTGTTTTGTAGCAGAGTGCCTCTAGGGCAGGGGTTGGGAATGTATGGCCCAGGGCTGTGAAAGGCCTGCAAAATCATTTGGTCTGGCCCTGGCAAGGCATTAGGGGTGAGTTAATTAAATATTTGACCAAATATAGCAGGCTAATTTTTAAGCTAATAATTTTGTATGGCCCACAAATGATGTTATAAATGTCCAAATGACCCTTGGCAGAAAAAAAGATTCCCCACCCCTCCTCTAGGGAGATACTAGTACTTCCCTAGGAAGAGATTTTTCCAGCACCATAGAGGGGGATTTCCAGCAAGTGTTGCTGATGCACCTCCATTGTGACTTCTCTACCATTTAGTTAGCCATGGTTATGCCTTCTCCAACAAGGTTTATCTCTCAGCCTTAGGCACTTTACTTCAGCCCTAGGAATAATGGCTTCTTATCTCTAGTCATGAATTTTTAAAGAATTCTCTTTATTTTTTAGTAGCCAATTCTTTATTACTTGAAAATCCAGCTATAGGTAGTAATTTTTAGGTAATAATTAAATTTGTTCAAATTACTACATGGTTTCTCTCTTGAGGATATGCAAACTGAAGAACAGAAAGAAAAATGAACAGTCACAGAGACCTGTAGGACACATGCACATACAAACATACATGTGCAGGAAGCCCAGAGGAGATAAGAGAGATAGAGAGGTAGAAAATATATGAAGAAAAGATGACCAAACACTTTCTAAATGTGGTGGAAAATATTAATGTACATATACAAGAAGCTTAATGAACTCCAAAGAAATCCACACCATGATTCATTATAACAGCCAAACTATCGAAACCCAGAGACAAAGAGAACATCTTGAATAGCAGCAAGAGAAAAAATAACATCATATATAGTGGAGCCACAATAAGATTAAGAGCTGACTTCTCATCGAAAATAGTAGAGGCAATATATCTTTGGGAATAAATTATTTTGAGTTTTTCACGTATATACCCAGGAGTGAGTTTGCTGGGTCATATGGTTAATTTTTTTAGGAATCACCAGACTGTTTTCCATAGTGGTTGTATCAGTCTACATTCCCACTAGCAGTGATTAAGAGTCCTCTTTTTTCCACAGCCTCTCCAGAACTTGTTATTGCTTCTTTTCTTGATAATGGCCACTCTAACAGGTGTGAGGTGGTGTCTCATTGTATTTTTAATTAGCATTTCCCTAATTGCCATTGAGGTTGAACATCTTTTCATATATTTATTGGCTGTATAATTGCAGCATTATTCATGATGGCCAAGACATGGAAACAACCAAAGTGTCCTGAGATAGAGGGCTGGGTAAAGATGTGGTACATATACACAATGGAATACTAAGCCATAAGAAAGAATGAAATAGTGTCATTAGTAAAAACATGGATGGACCTTGAGAACATTATGCTAAGTGAAATAAGTCAGACAGAAAAATCAAAAAATCATATGATTTCACTAATGTGAGATATAAAACTTATGAACACAAACAGCAGTGTGGTGGTTACCAGAGGGAGGGAGGTGGGGGGAAAAGGGAGTCCTAACGTGATGTGACGGGGAAGATTTGACTTTGGATTGTGGGCACATGGTGCTATATACAAATTTTATAACTTAGAAATCCACACATGAAATCTATATGTTCATGTTGACCAATACCACCCCAATAAAATAAAAACAAAAATAGTAGAGGCCAAAAGGCAGCAGGATGACATATTCAAAGAAAAAACTCTCAACCAAAAATTCTATATCCAGCAAAACTACCCATCAAAAAACTGAAGGTGTAATAAAGAGATTCTCAGATAAACAAAGAAAATTTTTTTGCAGATCTGCCTTACAAGAAATTCTAAAGAAAATCCTCAGGATGAACAAAAATGACAACAGATCAAAGCTTGTATCCACATGAAGACATAACACTGGAAAAGGTAATGACATAAAAAGACATGAAGGGCCTAGCCGGTTTAACTCAGTGGGTAGAGTGTTGGCCTGTGGGCCAAAGGGTCCCAGGTTTTATTCCAGTCAAGGGCATGTACCTTGGTTCCAGGATCCTTCTTGGACCAGGCCCTTGTCAGGACTCATGCAGGAGGCAACCAATTGATGTGTTTCTCTCAAGTGGATGTTTCTCTCTCTTTACCTCTCTCTTCCACTCTCCCTAAAAATTTATGGAAAAAATATCCTCAGGTGAGGATTAAAAACAACAACAAAAGACATGGAGGAAGCCAATATGAAAAGGCTACGTCCTGTATGATGCCAACTATATGACCTTCTGGAAAAGGCAAAATATGGAGACTGTAAAAAGATCAGCGGTTGCCAGGTAGTGACCCTGCTAGCGGTTCTCAACCTGTCACGACCCACAGGTTGAGAACCACTGCTATAGAGCCTAAGACCATTGGAAAACACAGATATTTACATTACGATTCATTAACAGTAGCAAAATTACAGTTATGAAGTAGCAACGAAAATAATTTTATGGTTAGGGGTCACCACAACATGAGGAACTGTATTAAAGGGTCGCAGCATTAGGAAGGTTGAGAACCACTGGTCTAATGGTACATTTCTTATAGGTAACTTTCTGCCTCTCTCTGGCAGTCTTTAAGATTCTTACTTTATTGCCAATATAATTATAATGTATCTGGGTGGTTGTCTTTTTGGGTTCATCATGTTTGGGACTCTGTGAACTTCTTGGACTTGAGTGCATTTTTTCTTCTTGATAGCAGGGAAGTTTTCTGTCATTATTTCTTCAAACAGGTTTTCTATTCCTTTCTCAGTTTCCTCTCCTTCTGGCACACCTATTATGCAGATGTTCTTTCCTTTTGTGTTGTCCCAAACCTCCTTTAGGCTCTCCTCTTGTTTTTTATTTTTTTTCCAGTTGCTGCTCTGCTTGGGTGTTTTTTCCTACCTTATCTTCTGGCTCGCTTATGTGTTCCTCAGTTTCTTCTAGTCTACTGTTGATGCTTTCTATTGTGTTCTTCATTGCAGCTATGTCATTCTTCTTGGTTTTTCATCATTTCCTCTTGCTTCTTGCACATGTTGTTGAATTTATCTTCCATCCTTTTCAGTGTACTTCTGACCATTGCTTTGAATTCTTTCTCTGACAAATTGCTTGCCTCCATTTTATTTACTTCCTTTTCCGGTGATTCCTTGTTTTCTTTCATATGGGGGCTATTTCTTTGTCTCCCCATTTTTGCTCCTCTCAGGGTGTCTAGTTAGGTGACTCACTCTCTACCAAGTTGACCAAAAGGCACAAAATACAATTCAATAAGACACAGTACCAATAACCCCAAATAAAAGTGACCACTGGAGAAAAGAGAATTAAGGGAGAAAAAATAGTGCACAAATGATATTGAGAAAAAAGAAAAAAAGTAAGAGAGGAAGAAAAAAGAAGGGGAAAGAAATAGATGTATATTGGGAGAAAACTCCACAAAACCAACAACTAATCCAAAAAATGCAAACAATAAACACCTAGAAAAAAAAGGAGGGGAGCTGAATCTGAAGAGGCAGGGCTTATTTTCAAAAGGTAAGGTACAGGAATTTAATGAATGGGGGAATGGCCATGATTCAGTATAGGGTAGGTAGGAAGAGAATGAGTGCTTAAGAAGAAAAATAAAAAACAAAATACTCAAAAAATAATAATAGTAAAGAATAATAATTAAAAATAATAATAATTGAATACGTATATATTAAAATATATGTATAATAAAATTTATATATGTGAAAATTTAAATTTTTTCCCTTTTCTTTAATCTATCTATACATATATTCATCTATTTTTGGAAAAGAAGAATAGAGTAGAGAGCAGATAGGCCTGAGTTTGGTGATTGAAACTAATTAAGCTATTAGTAGAAGGAGAGAACTAGCAAGGAGAGAAAAAACAAAAGCATAAAATAAAAAACAATTAAAAAAAACTAAGAAACAAACAAACAACAACAAGAAGAAAATAAATTGGCTAGCAAAGAAAGAGAAAAGATAAGGGTGCATGAACTTGAAGCAGGAGAGAGGAAATTAGATATATGAGTAAGCCAACAGAGACTACTTTAATAGTAATGTGTCCATAAGGCAGATAAAGAATATCAATGCTTAATAAGGAGTAAAATGAAAGGTGAGAGAAAAACTAAAGCAGGAACAGGAGAAAAGAAAAAGGATAAAAAAATGGAGAAGTGAGGAAGAAAGAGTTGGCATAAAGGAAAAAAATGAGATAAAGTAAAATAATGATAAAAAATAAAAATAGAATGTAGAACACTAATCAAAAAAAGTTTAAAAAATGAAAGGTTAAAATAATAATAATTAATTAATTAATAAAAAGAATTTAAAAAGAAAATAAAGAAAAGAGAAAAAAATAATTTATTAAGTAAAAAACAAAATATAAAAAAGTGAAGTAGTGATGTTCGTTCACTTCAGCTTTGTTTTAATGTCCCGTGTGGTCTGGTTTAAGACCTCTCTTTACTATTCTGCCTGCCACGTCTCAGTTTCCTGTTAGGTAGTCAGCACTGTGTTGAAGTTCCCAGCAATCCACCACTCCTCTTTGTCAGATGCCACAGCCTTGGTTTCAGCCAGGAGGGATCTATCTGCCCACTTTGTTTTTCTGCCTGCTTTCAGTCGTATTTACACAAGCGTCTATTTCTGACATTACCTCAAGGTAGTGGTGTGTCTGTATTAGTTTCTGAGACCAAATGGCCCCTCAACCCAGTCCCCACGGGCTCTCTGGGGGTATTTAGAATCTTTGTTTCCCTGCCAAGCTCAAGGCTGGGTGTGGCTGCGCTGCTAGGAGGGTCCTGGTCTTCAGGACAAAAATGGTTGTTTAAGGTTGGAGGGACCGGACTGTCTCAGAGCTGATTCCTTTTTGCCTCTCCCTATTTTGCTCCCCAGCTTCCACAAAACCATCTTCCCCTGCACCGTAGCCTTGGTGAGTGTTTGTAGTTAAAAGATGCTATGCACTGGGTTTAGTGAGTAAAAGCAAGGAAATTATAAAGACAGAGCAACCGTGCCACTGCACGACTTTCTCCCCCCGGCCCTTGCAAGGCCAGTGCAGAACTTCAGGCTGCCTTTCTGGGCGCAGCCTCCCACAGCTTTGGGCTTAGGTCTAGAGTCCCCCACTGCCAACAGCCCTGTGAACCCCCTGCCACAGTTGAGTGCTCACATATCCCCAAGGGGTGTGGATTTGGTACAGTGCAGTCTTCCTCTGAGATTCTAGTTCCAGCAGCACACATTTCTCCCTCCAGCCCAGATCCCCCATCCCACCTCTCTCTAGGCGACTTCTGACCTTTCCATCCACAGATTGACTCACCAACTGTGTTTAACTCGTCAATTCTGCATGGTTGTTATTTGATCCAGCTGTTTTTTCTATCTGCTCCATGAGAAGGTGCCAGATGCGTCCACCTATTTGGCTGCCATATTGTCTTCCCCAAGACAGACTTTTTAGGAGCCTGGGGCCAGGGAGGCTTGAGTCTTGGTGTTCATGGGTTCGCAGCCGAGGCAGTAGGTCCCTGGCCAGTGTGGCTGTAGGGTCCTAGGTGATGTCCGAGGTGAGGCTGGGCTCCCAGTCACAGCCGCTCACCCCTTCAAAATGACACAGCCTCTGCAGCTGAGCCGGCCACCCTGGGAGAGATTTCAGTGGTAGCATAGGCTGCCTGGCTTAGCAGAACCTGGTCTGCCAGTCCCCAACAGTCCTGTGGAATATAACTGTCACACACACACACACACACACACACACACACACACATCACGTCCACGCACTCCACTTTTACTCTCTCACTCACTCACATTCTCTTTTTCACTGCTGTCCTGTAGCCTGCCATCTTGGATCTTCTCAATGTTCTCTCTTGACTGGCTTAGTTCACTTAGCATAATGTGTTTATTTATGTTGACGCATGTACCAGAATATCCTTATTAACCCTTTGCACTCGCTTGCTTTTTTCTCAATTCCTTTATTCTAATGCTAACCGTGTCGGGTCACACTCGACATCCGAGTGCAAAAGGTTAAAGATGAGTAATATTTTATTGTATGTACAGAGCATATTTTGTTTATCCTTTCATCTGTCAGTAGACACTTGGGTTGTTTCTACCATTTGGCTATCCTATCTAATAAAGAGGGAATATGCTAATTGACTGTCATGTCCTCACAAAGATGGCAGCGCCCACAGCCAATAAGGAGGGAATATGCTAATTGACTGCCACGTCCTCAAAGATGGTGGCGCCCACAGCTACAAGATGGTGGCGCCCAGTCCCCTCAGCCCCGCCAGGGTGGCACAGCCAGGCCTGCCCCCAGGTGGGACCGGCCACTTCACACACCTGCCTCTGGAGTCCCCCAGTCCCCTCAGCCCCCAAGCCACCCAGGGCCAGCCTGAGGTGCAGGCAAGCCTCAGATGGTGGCTGCCCAGCTTCCCAGGGCTGGCCCAAAGTGCAGGCAATCCTCAGATGGCGGCTTCCCAGCTGTCCAGGCTTAGCCCAAGGCACATGCAAGCCTCAGATGTTAGCTGCCCAGCCACCCATGGCCGGCCTGAGGTACAGGAAAGCCTCAGATGGCAGCTTCCCAGTTGATGCCCGAGGCACAGGCAAGCTGCTGATGGCAGCTGCCCAGGCGCCCAGGGCCACCCAAAGGTCAGGTAACCAGGGCTGGCTGAGGCTTGCACTGCTGACTGTGGCAACAGCAGAGGTGTGATGGGGGTGTCGCCTTCCCCTGATCACCAGGTCGCCTCCCGCCCCTGAGGGCTCTCAGACTGTGAGAGGGGTCAGGCCAGGCTGAGGGACATCCCTCCAGTACATGAATTTTCATGCACCGGGCCTCTAATTATGAATAATGCTGCTGGGAACATGGATGTCAAGGTATGTATTCAAGTCCTTGCTCCCAATTTTTGGAGTATAAGCCAAGAAGTGCAATTGCTGGATCATATAGTAATTCTATGTTTGTTTGTTTTTAAGAAACTTCCATGCTGTTTTAGAATTACTTTTGAAATATGACATTGAACAATAACATCTTGCCACCCTTTCCTCTTCATATAAATGTACTAAAGGAAAATAATAAAATTAATTTGAATACACACACACACACACACACACACACACACACACACACATATATATATATATATATCCTGATTGGAGTTGTTAGAAGTGCAGGAGAGTCAAATATAAAGTAGAAAAACTCTATCCAGTAAGATATAAATATGTGTATCATTTAGAGAACATGTTAGCTGTGACAAATCACTAAATGACTTTCTCAGTTTCTCCCTGGCATAATAAAATGTTTTAGATAAAGATATGAGGAGTTGAAATAATATGGATCACTAGGTTTAAATGGTTTTTTTAAAGAGGCATTTTAAATTATAATGAGAGCAGAGTTTGAAATCCCGTAAGGTTATGAAGGAAATTGTCAATATCATTAAGGGTAAAAAGTTATCCTTCATTTCAATTATGCCTAAATACTTGTAAAAACATAGCGAAAATCTTCAATCTGAGATAAGTGTGATGTGCATATATAGATGGAATCTACTTTAAACAAATGATTTAATGCATACCCTAAAAAACATATATATTCAGGGGAACTAAATACCAAGTTACAGTTTATTGCAAAATAATAAACCAGCGATCTGGAAAGGACCTGTGTGTCAGCATGGTGTAATTTTAGTAATTGCAAAATGGCCAGATTTTGAATCCCAGTGATTTAATCATACTTGAGCATACTCTTCTAAAAATTGTTGCAGCATAGCTCTATTAAATAGCTTCTAACTGGGTTTTTGCAAATTGTGCTGAAATTTACCATTAGATTGCATTTATCTCTGGGATGTGTGGCCTGAGTTTAAAATCAGATGTTTTTCTAGATATTAATCCAGCAATGGACTAAAGTCCAAGAACTATCAGTTAATCATTATAAAATTTGTGAATTTGATAGTTTGTTATAAGCAATGATTTATTAAGCTGATGGCTACTCTTGTCATTAAGGATCTCTTGTACTTAGAAACAGCATTCATTCAGAAGAAAAAAATAAAAAATTATTTTTATTTCAATCATCTACTTTCAAAGGCTAATCGTTGGAGTTTTCACCATTCCTATTATGGTTGAAGAGCCCCAAGTAAATGGGTTAAATCATCAAATTATATTTACATTCTTTTAAAAGTAACTTATTCTACTAGATTTGATAATATCATGATTTAGTCCCTAAACCCACACAGTGATATACATGGCATAATGGAATACTGGGTATATATCCTCCTATATAATAAAAGCCTAATATGCAAATTGACCATCACTCCAACACACAAGATGGCTGTCCCCATGTGGTCAAAGATGGTCGTCCCATGTGAACACAAGATGGCCAGCAGGAGAGGGCAGTTTTGGGTGATCAGGCCAGCAGGGGAGGGCAGTTGGGAGGGACCAGACATGTAGGAGAGGGCAGTTGCGGGGGACCAGGCTGGCAGGGGAGGGCAGTTGGGGGGACCAGGACTTCAGGGGAGGGCAGTCACAGGGGACCAGGACTGCAGGGGAAGGCAGTTAGGGGGGACAAGGCCAGCAGGAGAGGGCAGTTGGGGAGGACCAGGAATGCAGGGGAGGGCAGTTGGGGATGACCAGGCCTGCAGGGGAGGGCAGTAAGGGGCAATTGGGCTGGCAGAGGAGCAGTTAGGCATTGATCAGGCTGGCAGGGGAGTGGTTAGAGGTGATCAGGCTGGCAGGCAGAAGCAGTTGGGGGCAGTCAGGCAGGCAGGCAGGCGAGCAGTTGGAAGCCAGCAGTCCTGGATTGTGAGAGGGATGTCCGACTACCCATTTAGTCCCAATCCCAGTGGGAGTTCGATCTCGAGGAGTCCCAGATTGGAGAGGGTGCAGGCTGGGCTGAGGGACACCCCCCCCCCCGCCCATGCACAAATTTCATGTACCGGGCCTCTAGTATATAATAAAAGCACAATATGCTAATTAGACTGGACAACCTTCTGGATGACCTTCTGGACTACCTTCTGGATGAAGCCATGGCAGCAGGGGCCAAGGCAAAGGCACCCGCCGTGGCGGCAGGGCCCAAGCCCCTTGCACGAATTTCGTGCATTAGGCCTCTAGTCCTATCTAATAAAAGAGAAATATGCAAATTGACCATCACTCCAACACACAAGATGGCTGCCCCCATGTGGACACAAGATGGCCACCACAAGATTGCCAGTAAGGGAGGGCAGTTGGAAGGGACCAGGACTGCAAGGGAGGGCAGTTGTGGGTGATCAGACCAGGAGGAGAGGGGAGTTGGGAGGGACCAGGCCTGCAAGGGAGGGCAGTTGGGGGAGATCAAGCCTGCAGGGGAGGGCAGTTAGGGGTGACCAGGCTGGCAGAGGAGGGAAGTTGGAGGTGACCGGGCCTGCAGGGAAGGGCAGTTGGGGGGGACCCAAGCCTGAAGGGGAGGGCAGTTTGGGGCAAACAGGCTGGCAGGGGAGCAGTTAGGCATCAATCACGCTGGCAGGGGAGTGGTTAGGTGGTGATCAGGCTGGCAGGCAGAAGCAGTTAGGGGCAATCAGGAAGGCAGATAGGTGAGCAGTTGGGAGCCAGCAGTCCTGGATTGTGAGAGGGATGTCCGACTGCTCTTTTAGGTAGGATCGGGCTTAAACAGGCAGTCAGACATCCCTCAAGGGGTCCCAGATTGGAGAGGGTGCAGGCTGGGCTAAGGGACATACACGCCCATGCACGAATCTCGTGCACCGGGCCTCTATTATATATATAAAAGCCTAAGCGATCCTTATGACAGAATGACCAGAATGACCGGAACAACCAGTTGCTATGACACACACTGACCACCAGGGGGGCAGATGCTCAATGCAGGAGCTTCCCCCAGCCCACAGGCCCCAATCACTGATGAGGTCTGCCAGCCAACTCCCAGTCACTCCCCCCAGCCAGCAGGCCTGGATTGCCTGATCAGTGCCAGGTCCCTGGGCTGCAACAGGGAACTTGGGTTTGGTGGCAGCAGATGCGGCCCATTTCCTAGGGCGCCGAGGGCCAGCTCCATCCTCGGGGCTGGTGGCCAACCTCCTGGGTCCCTCTCCCTGTCCCTCCCCCAGCCAGTAGGGCCTGATTGGCGGTTGGCTCCTCCCCCCAATTGGGGCCAAGCCCTGGACTGGGTTGGGGAACCAGAGGTGGTTGACAGCAGACATGGGTGGCAAGGGAAGGAGGAGGGGGAAAGTGGGGAGGCGGGGAACCGTGCAGTGGCAGCATGCAGGCTGTAAGGGAAGGAGGAGATGGGGAGGCAGCGAGGCAGGGAACCATGTGGTGGTGGAGGGTGGTGGTGAGGGAAGGAGCAGGTAGGGAGGCAAGGAAACTGAAGGCCCTGATTACTGGCCAGGCCTAGGGACCCTCCTGTGCATGAATTTCATGCACCGGGCCTCTAATATGTATCCTATATAATAAAAGCCTAATATGCTAAGTGTCCAGTCCACCAGTTGGCCGTTCAACTAAGCAAAGTGCAATATGCTAATGATATGCTAAGGCCACTCAACCGTTCACTATGACATGCACTGACCACCAGGGGGCAGAAGCTCCGACCGGTAGGTTAGCTTGCTGCTGGTGTCCAACCAATCGGGACTGAGCAAGACGGGCCGGACATGCCCTGGAGCCCTCCCACGTCCCTCCCCGGCCCCGATCATGCACCGGTGGGGTGCTTCAGCCTGGCCTGTGCCCTGTCGCAATCCAGGACACCTCGGGGGATATTGGAGAGCTGGTTTCAGCCTAATCCCAAAGGCCGAGGGACCCCACTGGTACACAAATTCATGCACCAGGTCTCTAGCCTATATAATAAAAGTCTAAGCGACCATTACAGTGGAACAACCAGAATGACCAGTCGCTATGATGCACACTGACCACCAGGGGGCAGACACTCAATGCAGGAGCTTCCCCGTGGTGGTAAGTGAACTCCCACAGGGAGAGCACCACTCAGCCAGAAGCCGGGCTCATGGCTGGCGAGTGCAGCTGCCACTACGGGAGCCTCTCCTGACTCCACGGCAGCAGGCACAGCAGGCCAGGATGAGCACAAGCCGTACCCAGCCCCGATTCAGCTCCTCCCTGGCTGCCTGCCTCTTGACACACTGCTACATTCCCCGAGGGGTCCCAGACTGCAAGAGGGTTCAGGCCAGGCTGAAGGAGCCCCCACACACACCAAGTGCATGATTTTCATGCACTGGGCCTCTAGTATATATAAAAAATCACTGACCATCCCTCTAATGTGTTTCTGCATCCTTAGTTAAGAGAATTATCAAGACTTTTCTCATTTAGTCATATGACCTTTATTCTACTATGTAGTTTGGTGGGTAGAACACTAGGAATCAGTGAAATATAGATAAATAAGATTTGATCCTGTGGGAAGCCACCCATTGTCTTCACTAGCAGAGAGGTGTGGACAAGGAACCCGGAAGGCTAGTGACTCTTGAACTCTGGCAAAGGTCAGGGCTGTACACCCACTGTTTAGTCCAGACAATGGTAGCTGAAGCAACTTCCCTACCAGACAGTCATGTAAATCCTTACCGATAAGATAGTCTGCCTGTTACTGGAAATTGCCTGCCTAAGGGCTATAGGTGTATCTCAAATTGAATAAAAGGATGGCAAGGCCAGAGCCCAAGCGGAGTCCTTCCTCTTGAGTTGGACTCCCGGCTGGTCCCCCAATATTTCCAAATTATTATTTCTTGTCTCGACTCTTTCATTTGCATGCAGCCCCTTTTCCAGAGCCTGAACCCTGAACCACGCAGGACATACACATGATTCCTATCCTCAAGTAGCTCAAAATCTAGTCCAGTAGAAGTTGGATGAATGTTAATGGCTATTGGTTGATAGATTTGAACTATGATATATCTTACTGAAAGACTAATAAATGAATGTCTGACTAATGCTTTATTTTACAACTTTTTTTAGCACCTGCCTTAGTCATACCATCTTTGCCACCCAGCCTCTAAGACACTACTGTTGTGGCCATCAAGGGGCTCATAATCTTTTCTACCTTGCCTGATATTAATGTTCTTTTCTGCTAAGCCAATACTCTCACTGTTTCTTGACTTCTACTCCCAAAGATTGTGTACCCTATAACTCACACATAGGGCCCCTTTGAATTTAGTCCTCTCTAGAATACACAGTAAGAAAAAAATAGCTTGTTTGATAGGTATGAAGTAGCCCTAGGAACATTCAATCAGATGATAGAGACTAAAGGGTGGAGGACAGATTACCAAATTCTTAGTCAAATTCTATCCTCAAATGTCTTTGAAGGAAAATCTCATCGGTATATGTTTAGGTTCTAAATCAAATTATTTTAGCCCCTTTGAGTACCTAATGTCTCATTCACTCACCTGTCCCACTAATACTATATTATAATTATTTGCTTATGCATCTACCACTCCTATTTGGATCAAGGTCCACACGTGTAGAAATAGTGGTGGTATCACATGATATGGGGAAAAAAACTTTAGCTTTTTCATAATTTCCATCAATTACTTTCCCTCTGATCCCTTTTTTTTTAATATAAACATAATTGGTATTTTTTTAAGTCTTATGAAAAGAATGAATAAAGCCATCTTCAGAAATCTTTGTTAATTTTTTAGTTGAATGTTAACATATCATATAAGTTTAAAAGCATCAATAACAACTTCGCCTGAAATATAAACACAGCTTTGTGACAAATCTCTTTGCTCCTAAACTGTCATCCTTAAACTTCTAGTAGATGTTCTTCTGTGGAAGCCTCTGGGCTCCTTAGAGGAAAGGACCTAACTTGTTCCAGTGTTAGGGGTAGAATCATTGTGGAGGGAGTTTATGGAACATGTGCATAGTTAAGGCTGGAACATGTGCACAGTTTTAATGCAATGGTTTCCTTAATTGCTGCTTTTCAAATAAATTAATTAGGGCAAAAATAAACTTAGTTTAGGTTAAGATGCATGAAATAAAACCAAGCACAGTATGATAAGGATGGAGTTGTTTCTCACAAGAATTTGAAAAACAAACCACTGGATAATTTTTTTTTATTGAAGTTCTCACAATTGAAATTCCCTCCTTGTAGATATTACTCCCATAAACTTTCTTATATCATTGCAAATTGTGACTCTTTCCTTAGTTTGTTATAAAGGAAAGAAAGCTCTGGAGATGAATATTTCTTATGATCATTTAGGAACATTTAAGGAGGGCCTATGATTTTCTTGGCATGGATTTACAAGTTAGTGATTCAAAGATAAAAAAGACCCTGCTTCTGTCTGGTGCCACCTCCAGAATTTCTATTAGAAGTTTAAGGATGACAGTTTAGGAGCACTTAACTTTTGAATGAATTTTTCTGATCCATAAAACGGGGAAATGATGCTCATAAAAAACTGCAAAGGATAAGAGTATCCCAAAACTTGTGTTTGCATATCTTCCTCTGTGTATTTTCTATGGCATGAAAGGTGGAAATGCTCCCATTATCACTCTCCTCTCATTCCTTTCCTTTCTCAAGTAAACTTGGATCAAAGAAAGCAAATGTTAATAGCACTTTTCATTGTTCAATAAAATGTGAATTCCACTGCTCTTGTCTTTTGGTGAAGATTTCCATGTGCAGCTAGGGACAGTGAAAGATTTAAGGTGGGGAAACTAGAAAATTTTCACCATTACAATTATTTCTATTGCTGCATCACAATAGAGAACAAAGGTTAAACTTAGTTAAATATTTCCCATGTTTCAAATAACTTTTTCCCCCCCACTGTGGGCAGCAGATTTTGTTCTTTGTTGCTAGGAAACCTGGAAGGCTCTTTTAGTCCTCAAAAGGAAATTGGTTTTAATGCTGTTATTTTGACTGATTCTTTATTGGCTCTTTGGTTTGATGCCAATTCAAGGAAGGTTCACCTCAAAACCTTGCAAGGTGAAGTAGTACTGGCAAATTGTGCTAGCCCTAGGGGCTGTGGGAAGTGCCTCAGGAGCTTCCTGGTGGTGGTGGGGTGAGGAGTTGGGGCAAAGATCAATATCCATGCACGAATTCATGCACCGGGCCTCTCTCTCTATACACACACACACACACACACACACACACACACACACATACACATACATACACTGAGTGACCAGATTATTATGCGTTCAGAGATCATAATAATCTGGTCACTCAGTGTATAATTTATATGTTTTAAAACACACAAGATAATTTCTATTTTTATTGTTTGAATAAAAACATGTGGTAAAAATCCTAAAAAAACAACATGGAAATGATTCACCCAATTTAATGAGGTGCCCTCTGGAAGGGTATGATGAAAGTGAGGCTCTACTACATCTTCAAAATTGTATTTCTTTAATAAAAAAAAAATAGTTCTGTTTCCAATAATAGTAATAACTCAATATATTGGTGAAGGGTACATGAGTGTCATATAATTTTTGTACTTGGAGTGTTTTATTGTTAGAAAGAAAAATTACTCTTGTGATTTTGCTTTTAAAAAATAAGAAACAGAAAGTGACAAATAGGGACGAATCGGGGACATGGCACTGCACTCAGAGTCAGTTCTCTGAGCCTTAGGCCAGCTGCTGAGCCTGTGCTGAGCTCATGGTTTTCACCGGGACCTGGATAAACCTGGTCATTAGCTGGCAATGGGCTGCAAGCCACTTGGTCTTCAACTTAAAACTGACTTTCCAGAGGCCAGCCTGGGACACTAAGCAGCAAATATCCCAAGAGCTTACCTGCTGGGGTACTCATTGCAGCTTTGATAGCTAGAAAACCCGTGGGTTTTGTTTGATTTTTGTTTTGTTTTTGTTTCTTTTTTTCTTCCCCTTTGGGTCAAGAGAGAAACAGGGAGGATGGTGAGCAGTGTGTCTATCATGGAGCTGTGCACAGAGAACACCTGTTGGAGGGTGCTACTGAGTCCTCTGCTTCTTCTCTTGGCAGCTCAGGGGACACTGGAAGGCCTGATGGTTGTGTGAATGAAAGGACACAGTGGTGGCAAAAACATCTGTGGCCAGATAACAAGACACACAGGTGGTTGTAAGAGAAAAATCATTGTTTCAACTCTACCCATTGACCTTTAGTGGATGAGCTTTCGGTGAAACAGAAATATCTGACCGCTTAGAGATATGGCTTTGTAACTTGGAGAAAGACATTGCTTCTAAATATATTTGATGTGGCTTTCCTGACTTAATTTTCTATCCATTTTCCACCACATAATCTTCCTATTGTCCAAACTGATTCCTGTTTGGTTTGGCAGGGTTAGCTGTTGGCAAGCTTCCTCAATGCTGAATTCTCCAGGCTGCTCTGGGCAGGAAGTACTGAAATAACAAGCTTTCTGTCACTCTCTGAAACATGAGCCAAGTGTGACATAAATCATGAAATTTGTTTCTGATTACTAGAAAAACTTAAAGAAAATCCAATGAAGCCAAAAGGTCAACAAAATTCTTTCCAAATTTAAACAAAAACGGTATTTGGGGTGGTCTTATATTTATGAAAGTCAATATTCCAATCCCAGACAAACTTTCAGACCTCCTATTCTTAACACTACATTATTTAAATATACTATTAATAACTTTAATTGCTCTAATAGCAGGTCCATATTGTGCAAGACAGCCGTGTTCTGCAGACCTTTTTGAATCTGAAAGACAGAAGTTCCATTTCTGGCCCATAAACTTGAATTAGGACTATGTTGAGCATGCCAATAAAGTCCACACATTTTGACAGTTAGACAAGCTGTTCATTTATTTGGAAAACCCAAATTCCTTCCCAGAGTAAAATGCAGTCTTTTTTTACCCAGAAAGCTTGGAATAAAAGCATCTAAACTGACTTGATCAGTTTTCTGAATTTTAGGATATAGGAAAGTATTTCTGGTATCTTGGAAATGAAGGAAGGATGGAAAACCTGAGCCTGGAAAGAACCATGAGTTCCCGCCATGGTATTTTCTAGTTTGTGTGTTAAGTGAGGGTTTATATTGTTTGTTGAGAATATTATCTTCTTGTGACAAGATCCCAAGGTAATAAAGAGAAAATAGTACATATGAAGCCTCCTGGATAAAACTAATAAAACCCATAAGCATCAATCAGCCAACCAGATTTTCTGAATAGATATTATGCACCAGGTCCTTTGCTAGGTACTAAGGGATAAATATGACTGAGACAGCCTGGCTGGTGTGGCTCAGTGGTTGAGCATTGACCTATGAACCGGGAGGTCACTGTTCAATTCCCTGTCCCATGCCTGAGTTCTGTTTGATCCCCAGTGAGGGGCGTGCAGAAGGCAGCTGATCAATGATTCTCTCTCATCATTGATGTTTCTATCTCTCCCTCTCCCTTCCTCTCTGAAATCAATAAAAATAAATTTTAAAAATATGACTAAGGCAGTCCTTGCCTTGAAAAATTTGTGGTAGGGGGAGGGCGTGTAGGCTAGATGGTAAGAAAGTAGTGATGATCCAGTTATGTACATGTTCCAGTAGTGGTAGTCTCAGCCCTGTCAGAGGGCAGAGAAAGCAAGCCAACTTGCCTGGACTTGGGAACCTTCACACACCCCACAGACCCTGCTTCTGCTGTGCTCTGCTTATTGCCTACAGGCCTCAATCAGTCACTTCTGGACCACTGGGCTCTGGTGCTTTTTTCTATTCTGACCTGTAGGGAAACTCCTACTTCCTGAGACCAGTTTTTTGTTTTGTTTTGTTTTGTTTTTGTTATTTGTTTGTTTGTTTGTTTGTTTCTTCAGAGTTATCCTAAAAAAGAACTATTGGTTTCTTCTTCTTTTTTCTTTTAGCAATATTTAAGATTAATTTTTTAGTTTAAGTATACATTATATAAAAGCTTTATCTCATTAAAATATACCCCATATTGAATACTTTTAAAGATACATGATTTTTCTATACAATGTTTTCAACCTAACTACTCATTATAATGAATACTTTTGGTCCCTGGACCTGCCTTTATTTCCTCTGTTAAGGCTGGATGCAAAATATAACTACCCCGTTGAGAGGGGCAAGAATGGAGGGTACTAGGAAGACCAGTTTCAGTTATCATTGATGATGCTAAGAGGTACTCAGCACCATGAACATGTTATTCAAATGTAAATATGAAAATAAGTTATGAGTGACCTTCATGAGATTTTTCACATAAAGTCTAGTTCATATCACTGAAGATTTAACTACCAACAAGCTACACTAAGTGACTTAACTGCTTCTCAGTCCTTTGAGGTAACATCAATATCCAGTTTTCAATTTCCATCCCTTAAAATATTTCTCCATTGGGTTCCTAGGTTTCAAGGTACCAACATTAATGGTAGGTATAATTTTCTGGGGTTTCAGCCACTGAACAAAATGTTTCATTTCTAGGTAACTGCTGTGTTCACTATATGGAATTCCATATATTGAAATCTTTCCTAAGAGGAAAGACAAAAAGAGGCAGTGTGGAGAATCATATTAATCATTTCAATATAGCAAAAGAGGATTTGACAACATCAATACCCATTTATAATTTAAAATCAGCAAACTAAGACTAGATATATTTTTTCTTGACCTGATAAAGAGAATTTGTGTTAACTTACATACCCCACATCATATTTAGTGGTAAAATATTAAATGCTTTCCTCCTAATTCTGGGAGCAAGGCAAAATTTATTCATTACTTTTTTCAGCAATGTAGTAAAGGTCGTAAACATTGCAATAAAGCAAGAAAAAAAAGCCATAAAGATTGAAAACCTAGAAGTAAAACTGTCTTATTCACAGATTACATGATTATTTATGTAGAAAATCCTAATCAATCTATAAGAATACTTCTAAACTAACAAGTTAATTTAGCGTGGTTCCAGAATACAATGTCACCATACAAAATTCAACTTTATTTCTATATCATAGCAGCAAAAACAGCTTGAAATGAAATTTATATGAATTTTTAAATGCCATTTTCAATGTTACACCACTCACAAACATTATTTTGAGCTCTAATCATAAAGTTAACACCATAACTCTTTTAGAAAAAAAATAGAGAGAATAATTTTGCAACTTCAAAGTAAGTGAAATTTGCTTAGAAAGGACACACACACACACACACACACACACACACACACACAAACTAAACACAAAATAATGATAAATTGGACCTCATTAAAATTTTTAAACTGCTCTAAGAACATGAAAAGACAGAGAGAAAATATTTGTTTTATGAACAAACATACATATATGTAATAAGGAGAAAAATCAATCAATGAAAATGTGCAAAAGACTTGAAAGACTTTCCAACAAAAGATAAGAGAATAGTCAATAAGCTCATGAAAGATGTCCACCATCATTCACTATCAGGTAAATGCAATTAAAGACACTAAGAATAGCATTTCACACTAACTAGAATGGCTAAAATTTTAAAAACATTGTTTTATCAACTGTTGGAGAGAACATAGAATAACTAGAGTTCTCATCCATTGCTAATGGAAATGAATAAATTGCAATCATTTGGACAAAGGTGGGAAATTTTTATGAATTTAACATGGTCATATCCTATCTAACAATAGACAAGTATGCAAATTGACCATACCTCCAACATACCTACAAGCCACGCCCACAATCCAATCAGAGCAAGTATGCAAATTAATCCAAACCAAGATGGCTACAGCCACAGAGAGCAAGGTTTCCTAGGTAACAGAGGAAGCCAAGCTTTCCGCCTGCCCTTGCCAGGCCTAAGCCTGCACTCAAGCTACAAAGTTTCAATTATAGAAGGTAAACAAATTCAAGCAGAAATGGCAGCAGAATGCAGCTTGAGAGAGCAGGCCAGGGTTGCCCTTGGCAACAGGGGAAGCAAAGCTTTCTGCACACCCTGGCCGGGCCCACCCGCTTAAGGCAACAAAGTTTCTATTATAACCCCAACACAAATGGCTGCCGGCCTCGGAGGGAGCCCCAGGCTTGGCTCTGCTCCAGGCTACAAAGTTTCAATTGTAGAAGGAAAATAAATTCCAGATACCAGGGCCTCTGCTTGGGTTGCCAGGGGGCGTGGCCGGCCTGCAAACCACCACAGGCCCCTCGCTCAGGCTGCCCCACACCCCAAGGGAACCCCCACCTGATCTGGGACACCCTTCAGGGCAAACCAGCTGGCCCCCACCCCTGTACCAGGCCTCTATCCTATCTAATAAAAGAGTACTATGCAGATTGATCATCACTGCAACACACAATATAGCTGCTCCCATGTGGTCAAAGATCCTGCCCCCATGTGGACACAGGATGGCCACCACAAGATGGCCAGCAGGAGAGGGCAGTTGGGAGGCACCTGGCCTGCAAGGGAGGGCAGTTGTGAAGGACCAGGCCTGCAAGGGAGGGCAGTTGAGAAGGATCAGGCCTGCAAGGGAGGGCAGTTGAGAGGGACCAGGCCTGCAAGGGAGGGCAGTTGGAGGTGATCAACCCTGCATGAGAAGGCAGTTAGGGGTGACCAGGCTGGCAGAGGAGGGAAGTTGGGGGCAAACAGGCTGGCAGCAGAGTGGTTAGGGGATGATCCTGACAGGCAGAAGCGATTAGGGGCAATCAGGAAGGCAGGCAGGCAAGCAGTTGGGAGCCAGCAGTCCTGGATTGTGAGAGGGATGTCCGACTGCCCGTTTAGGCCTGATCCTACTGAGATCGGGCCTAAACAGGCAGTTGGACATCCCTTGAGGGGTCCAAGATTGGAGAGGGTACAGGATGGACTGAGGGAACCCCCCTCCATGCACGAATTCCGTGCACCAGGCCTCTAGTTTTATTTATACAATGAAATACTAATCAGCAATAAAAACAAATCCAAGCAACCCTAACTAGAAATAACCCAAATGTCCTTTATCAACAGAATGGATAAATGAGTCATGGGATATTTATAAAATGGAGTACTAATCAGCAATAAAAACAAGAGAACTATGAATACAAATATTGAAAAGATACTTTGTAAATGTTTGTGAAAATAGCCTACTCTTCCTTTAAGACTCAGCTCCATTATCTGTCAGTATTTGACAACATGGGCCTCACTGCCTCACTGCAGACAGAGTGGAGTTCCTCCTTGTTTCTTCTATGAGTATATTATCTGTATTATTGTCCTCAAAACAGAGCGTTGTGAATATTTGTTTTCTTTTTCATGTATTGTTACCAGACTAAGAGTTTTGTAGAATAAGAATAAGATGGGTTTTACCCATCTCTGAATCGTCAGTATCCTGCCTGGCACTGGACGTAGTATATAAACCTTATCAATATTTGTGTTAAGAATAAATGGACACCACAGATGCACCTTTTATTTCCATTGAGTCTCCTAACATCAGTACAGTATTTATTCAATAATGTCTGTTAAATAATAATAATCTCATTACTCTGGTGTAAGTAAATGAAAAACTGGATTATGTTTCTATCCCAATGTTTTTGTTTAGTTTAGCCAGATTAGTTATGGACAGTTTGGTTTAATCCAAGGCAATTTCCCCAAGGTCATCCAACTTGTCAGCTGTAAGAGTTTGGATCAGGGTGACTAACCTCTTTCTACCTCCCAAGAATAATTTCAGCCTGTCAGAATCCCTCCAAGGGGGATGTCATCCTGTTTGGCTGGTGCATATTGGCAGCAGTAGGAGGTGAGGTGGGCACTGTCATCCTGAGGGCAGCAATTAGTGTTCTGTTGCTTTCTTGCTACAGACAGGCCCCTACCTTCTGAGGGTCAGGGAAGAACTCTTTTGCTGAGAGCTGCGTAGGAGCAAGCCTGGGCATGGGAGTGAGCAGAGAACAAATTTGGGATGAGACATTTTAGCCTGTTCGTACTTTAGTGAGTGTGAAGAGGTAGGCTTGTGAGTAGAAACACAGTCTGTCCTTAACTACTCGTATAACCTTAGCAATAATCTAATAAATATTCTAAACTTGGGCATAGAAAATTGATAATAGTGTCTAAGAACACATTTAGAAATTTTGTTGATTAGAAAGTAATTTTATTTACCTAATGGTACCAGAAAAATTCTTAAATGTATATCCTCTCAGTCATCAAAATTTTTCATTTAAAATAATTCTGTTCTGATTTAGCCTTATATATTGTTTCTTTTATAATATAAACAGGAAAATTTTATACAAATATAGGATGTAACTATTTCAGGGAAAAATCAGACGTGATAATACCAATATAGAGGAGGAGAAAGGAATGAATGGGAGGAGATTTATTTAAGAGTAGAAGTCAAACTCATAATTTTATCCTCTCAACTAGATCTTGTCTTCCTTCAGTAGCCTGATCTTCACCCCTATATCTCAATCAAATATTCTATTCTCTCTAGCTAATCTTTAACTACGCATGAATCTGATTAAAGGAAACGGTAATAAAGCATGAATAACCAAGGAATGTCCTTAACTTCCAGTATTTGAGAAAGCACTTGGTGAAATTTAAAACAAAGTAAAGTTGTTATCACTTGCATCTCCAAAGAGGAATTATTGCTCCAGGGACTCTCCAGTTTTGGAATGCCTAAGAAAGTATTTGCTATTTGTATGATCATCCAATTTTCTCGGCTCACTTTATGAAGCCATCCTAAGACATGTCACCCACTTCCCTCATCTTTGCAAGTAGTACTATTTGCCACCAGGCTGTGTTGTCATTACTAGAAAAAGAGTATGAATTAGTCCAACACACATTCCAACCGGAGAATGGCAAATCTGGAGACTCACCTGTATTTGAGTCCTTGTTGAAAAATCTGAACTTTGGATGATGTTTGCCTATCTGTAAATTACTAGATGGATCTCATTAAATCACCTTATTTCACCAATACTTTCTAATATTTGATTGTACTTTCCTGCTTAAATCTATACACTGTCAATTTGGCATTTACTTTTCCAAGTATAATTATTAATTTTTTTGACTGACCATACTATAATGTAAATCAGCCTAGATTTATTTTGCAT
The DNA here is from genome assembly GCF_027574615.1 of Eptesicus fuscus. Classification (NCBI taxonomy): domain Eukaryota; kingdom Metazoa; phylum Chordata; class Mammalia; order Chiroptera; family Vespertilionidae; genus Eptesicus; species Eptesicus fuscus. The sequence goes on along the minus strand of NC_072480.1, from coordinate 6,296,679 downwards.
AATTTTAGGATATTTCTAAAACAGTACTTTTTCAGTTGAATAAGTTTAATGAGTTTGGATGCATGCGTCTTTTCCTGAACACACACACATAAACACACAAACAATATTTTCCTTTTATTTTAGAAATTAAACCAGGGATGCCTCTTCTTTCTTCCCTCCCCTTTATACATGGCACTAATAAACATATTCATTAATAAATAGTCTGCTTGCTTTTGTTCCAGCCATTTTCCTCTCTAGACAAGAAGGTTGTTTCTGAGCAATTTTAAAGTTCAAGTTGAAGTATTAAGAATGAGTCAGAATTGATCCTTTTCCTTTTTCTCAGATTTATATTGAAACTAGAGGCCCGATGCACGAAAGCCATGCAAGGGGCTCGGCCCTCACAGCAGCCCCAGCTCCTCAAGGCCCCGCCCCCTGCCCACTGGTCATTCCAGAAGGTCATTCCAGAAGGTCGTCCCAGAAGGTCGTTCCACCGTCTGGTCTAATTAGCATTAATGCACAAAATTTGTGCAAGGGGCTTGGACCCTGCAGCCACAGCAGCTGCCTCTGCCTCAGCCCTTGCCCCCCGGCTTTGTCCAGAAGGTCATCTGGTCTAATTAGTATATTGCACTTTTATTATTATAGATGAGCCTATTCTGATAGGAATTATAGTAATTAAGTTCAGCTTCTCTCAGCAGGAACCTTGCATAATCAGAGTAAAATTTGGCAAAACAACTCATTCTGTGTGTAGTAGGGGCACTTTAGAAAAATCAAGAAAGACTCTTTGAAGGACTAAAATAGGACAGCTAAGAAGAAAGTACCCTTTTTCATTACACTAGCCATCTGAACCTCCACCTCTGAATTAATAATGAGTTTGCCAATAGCTGTTCTTACAAGTCTTATTTAAAAGTGAAAACAAAGGTATCAGTCATAAGTTTTTGTATGTTTCAGCTTCTTAGATATTGCTAGACACAGCCAAATTTTTAGCTTGGCCTTAATATGTATATTCAAATACTTCATAATGATTTTCATTGGGCTTTTACTTTGTCCAAGTTTAGAAAGTGATATTCGTTTCTAGGGAAATACTATAGTTTCTAAATTAAATCTACTTTACATTAGATAAGTAACCTATATGAGAATTATGGTTGATACCTATGGTATTCCTTTTTATAAACATAATAGAGGCCTGGTGCACAAAATTCGTGAATTGGGAGGGGAGGGTGTCCCTCAGCCCAGCCTGCACCCTCTCCAATCTGGGACCCCTCGAGGGATGTCCGACTGCCCATTTAGGCCCGATCCCAACGGGCAGTCAGACATTTCTCTCACAATCCAGGACTGCTGGCTCCCAACTGCTCGCCTGCCTGCCTTCCTGATTGCCCCTAACTGCTTCTGCCTGCCAGCCTGATCACCCCCTAATCATTCCCCTGCCAGCCTGATTGATGCCTAACTGCTCCCCTGCCAGCCTGTTTGCCCCTAACTGCCCTCCCCTGCAGGCCTGGTCACCCCTAACTGCCCTCCCCTGCAGGCCTGGTCACCCCTAACTTCCCTCCCCTGCAGGCTTAGTCACCCCTAACTGCCCTCCCCTGCAGGCTTGATTGCCCCCAACTGCCCTCCCTTGCAGGCCTGGTCCCTCCCAACTACCTTCCCCTACTGGCCTGATTACCCACAACTTCCCTCCCTTGCAGGCCTGGTCTGTCCCAACTGCCCTCCCCTGCTGGCCATCTTGTGGTGGCCATCTTGTGTCCACATGGAGGCAGGATCTTTGACCACATGGGGGCAGCCATCTTGTGTGTTGGAGTGATGGTCAATCTGCATATTACTCTTTTATTAGATAGGATAGAGGCCTGGTGCATGGGTGGGGGCCAGCTGGTTTGCCCTGAAGGGTGTCCTGGACCAGGGTGGGCATTCCCTTAGGGCATGGGGTGGCCTGGGCGAGGGGCCTGTGGTGGTTTGCAGGCCGGCCATGCCTCCCGGCGACCCAAGCGGAGGCCCTAGTATCTGGGATTTATTTATCTTCTACAATTGAAACTTTGTAGCCTAGAGCGGAGCCAAGCCTTCTGCTCGCTCAGTGGTGGCAGCCATTTCTATTGGGATTTATTTATCTTCTATAATTGAAACTTTGTAGCCTTGAGTGGAGGCCTAGGCCGGCCAGGGCTGCAGAAGCTTGGCTTCCTCCATCGCCGGGGGCAACCCTAGCCTCCTGCTCTCTCCAGCTCCATGGCTGCCGCCATTTATGTTGGGATTTATTTATCTTCTATCATTGAAACTTTGTAGCATTGAGTGGAGGCCTAGGCTGGCAAGGCAGGAGGAAAGCTTGGCTTCCTCCATTGCTGGGGAAACCCAAGCCTCCCTCTTGCTCTCTGTGGTTGCAGCCATCTTGGTTGGGTTTATTTGCATATTCGCTCCTGATTGGCTTGTGGGCGTGGTTTGTGGGTGTGGTTTATGGGCGTAGTGGAGTGATGGTCAATTTGCATATTACTCTTTTATTAGATAGGATACCCTATAAGCTGGTACTTTTATATGGGTCAGAATATAAAACGAAAGATATATTGCTGAATTTTAACATCATTTTTTTTTTTTTGAACTCTCAAGAGACAAGGAATTGTTGGGAAAAGAATCAATAATGTCTCATTGCTTCTCTTCCTGGCTTCATTCTATCAGAAACACTCCTTTGTGTTACAAATCTTTAATTTTCTTCTAATGTGGCAAAAAAAAATCCTCAGAAAGTTTGCAAAGTCTTTAGATACATAATACAAGCTTAGTATCATTTGGGTTATGAATGCTAGTATAAAAGACATAAAACTCATGTCAAAAGCAAATGAAAGCCTCTTATTGAATCAAATATAACTTACATGTTCCAAGAGCCCTTACTATTCTTTCACATTTATATAATTTTTCTATATTTGCATAATTCTTTAAGCTTGTTTTAGTATATTTCTCATAGGCACTCCATGAGGTAAGTTTGAGTAACCTGCTTTAAAAGCAAGATGCCAGAGGAATAGGGAAGTGAACTAAACTTACCAGAGCCATCCAGCTAAGAAGTCGCTGATCCAGATTGCAAATTCCAGGTCCCTCACTCATTAGCAACTAAGTCTGAGCTCCTCTCATTTCTTCACATCCTGAAAAGATTCTTACTCTTGCTTATTTTGGGGAGGCCCAAGAGCCCTCTTTTGTCTGCCTCTCAGGCCCTTTTCTACCAGTCCACCATTTTCCTAGCCCCTAGGAAAGATTTACTCTGAAGCCTAGGTACATGTTCATTTGCTGATACTGTACTTATTCCAGATTGGCCTGCTGCAGCCACTAGGGTTAGTTTTCCCTTCAGAGGTGTGGGTTGTGTACCTTTCCTACAGAGATTCAGCATACCCACTCTCCAAGACGCACTATTGGGTTCTGAACAGCATTTCTACAAGTCCCTCATGACCATTTTCCACTTTGACTTGCTGATAGATTTTATCCAAGGGTAAAGTGTGAGGAAATTAAATAAAATAAAGAGGGAGAATTTTTATAAACACCCAAGTCTATGGAATTTTATCTTGTTCCTCATAGTACAAGATATGCTCTGGCTCATTTCTCTACCTGCTGAAGCACAAGTTTTCTTGTACATGTTCTGTCCTGAGAATCTGGGAGTCCAACAGTCCTAAACTTTCTTCACCTTTTTTCATCACTTCGTTGGCCATAATACGGTAGATGCAAGAAAGGAATTTCTCTTCTTTCTAACACCTCCCCTATCTTTGTCTTACTTATTGGGAATAATATAATGCTAGACTCCTGAGGTAGAAAGATTCAGATCTTCATAGGCAGAAATGAATTCAGTTGGCATTCATTATGAAACCCTTTGATATATAAACCTGCATTTTTAAAAAGATGTTCTAGTCTTATAAATTAGATGCCAGTTCCCGCTGTCATCCCAGTGTGTATTATATACTGGTGGAAATGGTTCAGTTCAGGGCACTACTACATAAATTACACTGATTTCATGCGCTTGGAGTGGCACTTATTTGGTTGTCTTTTTCTTACACACTAATCCTTGGCTAGCATAAGCATTACATATCTTTCAGTGATCATCCAAAATATATCACCTTCCTATTAAGGGAATGTCAGATGACATCTGTCTATCTAAAGCCATTTATTGTGTTATCAAAATAGCCAGGTATTATGCTAAATTAAAACCCCAAGTATCTGGAGTGTTCATAAAATCAAGTAGATATTCAAAAGAGTTTGATTTCAGCTTTCTCTTCTAAAAGCACTCAGGATATCCTCTTTGTATTTTTATATTGATAAATAATGTATGAGATATGAATTCATCTTGATGATTGAGAAAGCACTAGTGTTCCATGTCATAATGCTGACTCCTATACCTCATTGTACAAGGTAAGTGATTACAGCTATGAGCTTTGGTAGAAACCTATTGCAGAATGGAAGAATTTAGCCTGGCATGCAAAGCCATGCAGAAGTAATCTGGGAATAGCACCCTGAGCCCTGCCTCACAGCTCAGGGCAGTATTGGCAAATGCGCTAGCATAGTGGAGATCTCATTCTCACTCTTGACCACACTTTTGGGGCTCTCTATTTGAATTTACAGGCTTTCAGATGGACCCAGAGATGACAACAAGACTCCATTTGTTTTCATCTTTCAGTCAAATGGATTCTTTAGTCTATACACTAGGTCTTTGTCAGAGGACAAAACTACGTTTGATAATTTTTTTTTTTAATATTTTTATTGAGGTATTATATGTGTACATATCTTACTATTACCCCCCACCCCACACCCACACATGCCCTCCCCCCCCCCAGAGTTTTGCGTCCATTGTTTATGCTTATATGTATGCATACAAGTCCTTCGTTTGATTTCATAACTCCCCCACCTTTCCCAAACTTTCCCCCTGTACTTTGAAAGTCTGTTTGATGCTTTACTGTCTCTGTATCTATCTTTTTGTTCACCACTTTATAATGTTCTTTACTATCCCTAAATGAGTGAGATCATGTGGTATTTTTCTTTCATTGACTGGCTTATTTCACTTAGCATAATGTTCTCCAATTCCATCCAGGTTGCTGCAAATGATGAGAATTCCTTCTTTTTTATGGCAGCATAGTATTCCATTGTGTAGATGTACCACAGTTTTCCGATCCAGTCATCTGCTGATGGGCACCTAGGCTGTTTCCAAATCTTAGCTATTGTAAATTGTGCTGCTATGAACATAGTGGTGCATATATCCTTTCTGATTGGTGTTTCTAGTTTCTTCGGATATATTCCCAGGAGTGGGATTACTGGGTCAAATGGGAGTTCCATTTTCAGTTTTTTGAGGAAACTCCATACTGTTCTCCACAGTGGCTGCACCAGTCTGCATTCCCACCAGCAGTGCACGAGGGTTCCTTTTTCTCCGCATCCTCGCCAACACTTGTTGTTTGTTGATTTGTTGATGATAGCCATTCTGACAGGTGTGAGATGGTACCTCATTGTTGTTTTGATTTGCATCTCTCGGATAATAAGTGACTTTGAACATGTTTTCATGTGTCTCTTGGCCTTCCTTCTGTCTTCTAATTTAATGATAGTTTTTAATAGATTCAGAATAACTTTTGTTAATAGACAGCCACCGTATGAACATGGGTTGTTTAAACACTCTCATTTTTCTCTTACCTTATATCAGAAAATTAGACTTCTAATATACCTTATTCATGCTACAACCTTATGTATCCCTGAGCTAAGAACTCTGAGTGTCATCAATCCATAACATCTGAGTGCTTTTGCCAAAGTCATGTCAAAACTCCTTCAAGGAAGAGATCACCCCATGAATTCTTACACAACATCAGTGACTTCACTGTAAAATTATACCTTAATGACCCAATGGTAGAAGCTGTTTAGTAAATACATGGAATATTTTTTCATTATTATCAATGGGTGTTTTCTAGAAATTCTGTACTGCTTCTAAAATGACAGTCCCATGGTGTTTTCAAGTTTGATTTACAAAAGAAATAGACACCTAAAAGATTTTCTATATCAAATTTGTGTGTGGGGGGGGAGCAGAAGTTAAAATTGATACTCAAAGTTATTTTATGTCATCAAATCCTTCTTACTTTTAGGTCTAAAACCCTAAAAGTAGCCCCGAGAGGTAAATTCACTGCACTGCTTTTATATTTGACCAAAAGTAAATGACTTATTTTTACACACACACACACACACACACACACACACACACACACACACTTCTTTCCTTTCTCCTATTTCTCTTTCACATGGATGGATTGCCTCTCTGACAGAGAGAAAAAACAATATTTATTGGACTCCCCATGGAAAGTGTTGTAGCTGCAAATGAAGGGTGGAGTGAAATGGTGAAACAGTGAGTGTGCCCTTTGTTTGTCTTGTCACTTCCCCATGACTTCCCTCTGATTTCTCCTTGTCCATGCCTGATGGAAAATCTGCTGTGGAGGGCACGAGAAAGACAGCTATGTACCAGGTCTCCCTTGGAGATTCTACCAAAGATGGACATTTGAGACACATTTTTTATTTGACCATAAATTATAGAAAAAAATAAGGATGATATGCATTTCAAGAAGTAAGCCTACTTCTTCATTTTGCTTTAGCAAATGTTTTTCTAGACTAATAGAAACCTTTTCCAATACCCACTTTGTGAAATCTTCACTCAATGTACAGGATGTATGGGAAAATAGTACAGCATAACAGAGCACAGATCATGGATATAGACTGCCCTGTGTTCAAATCCTGGCCCTACCATATGCTGCTGTATATCCTTGGTTTAATTTTCTTATCTGATAAATGAAGTCAAATACCTATGGAATCCTATATAATAAAAGCCTAATATGCTAAGTGTCCGGTCGTTCAATTGTCCGTTCAACCAATTAAAGCATAATATGCTAATGATATGCTAAGGCCACTCAACTGCTCGCTATGTCTGCCCACCAGGGGGCAGACAGTTGACCAGTCAACCAGTCACTGTGACGTGCACTGACCACCAGGGGGCAGATGCTCCGACTTGTAGGTTAGCTTGTTGCTGAGGTCTGGCTGATTGGTACTGAACAAGATGGGCCGGACATGCCCTGGAGCCCTCCCGCAGTCCTTCCCCAGCTGGCCAACCTCCTGAATCCCTTCCCGACCCCAATTGTGCACTGGTGTGGCCCCTTGGCCTGGCCTGTGCCTTTTCGCAATCCGGGACCCCTCGGGGGATGTCGGAGAGCCAGTTTTGGCCTGACAGCAGAACAACCAGTTGCTATGATGCACACTGACCACCAGGGGGCAGACACTCAATTCAGGAGCTACCCCTGGTGGTCAGTGTACTCTCACATAGGGAGCGCCGCTCAGCCAGAAGCCGGGCTCATGGCTAGCGAGCATAGTGGCAGTGGCAGGAGCCTCTTCTGCCTCTGTGGCAACACTAAGGATGTCCAACTGCCGGCTTAGGGGAGCGGGCCTAAGCCGGTAGTCGGACATCCTCTGAGGGCTCCTGGATTGCAAGAGGGCACAGGCTGGGCTTAGTAACCCCTTCCCGAGTGCACAAATTTCATGCACCGGCCTCTAATAGAGTAATAAGAAAATGAATGTAGCTCACTTAGCACAGACCATTGCTCATAGTAAATGCTCACTACATGGTGGTAAATATAATTATGATGATTGTTGAAGCCCCTGACACATGCCCTTTTCTTAGTTCTCTATTTAAAAGAACAAGAGGAATAGAATTTTTCCTGTTCTCTTGGAAAGGAAGACTTGGAGTCTCAGCAACTTTTCTTGCCACTGTTCTTGTTGAGATTCCGTTTTGAGTAAGGAAATCATAAAATCCATCACTTCAACTAGGGTGTTCACTTGAGAGTAAAATTTAATGCTCATCTCATGGAACACCAGGGCAACAGGCACAAACCTTGACTCTCCCTGGAAGATGGAGGGTTTGGCACCCTGATTATGAGACTATTCAGGAAGCTGAAATCCTAAACCTTTTTCCAGTTTCAAAATCTGAAGCACAATTGTTGGAAAGTTGCTTATTTTTTCAAAAGTGTAGCCTCCTAACTGAAGATAAATAGGAATAATTGTACCTGCTATTTAAACTCCATTTAAAAAATAAGTCAAGAAAACAAAGCATTATTGCTGCTTTAATATGCCTGTGTCTGAAACACAGGCTGTATCAACAGGACCTCTGGTTTGTTGCCCTGCTTGGTAGCTAATTAGCTGTGTTATGACAGTCTGAGTCCCAGTTATGCCATCTACACAATCAGGAAGTCGGATCAAGGGATCTCTGAGTTCTTTAACAGTTTAGAATTGTTTTTAATCTCCTGGAGTACTAGAGTAGAATTTCATAATAATTTCAGCCATATTTTTGAAAGGCAGGTTTTGCATCCTTCTGCAAGTAGCATTCAACCTAGGTTATGAACACTATGCTACTCCTGAAAGCACCACGAAAGTATAAGCAATACTCTTATTTATATTTATTCAAGTGTTTTATGTGCCAGGTACCATTGTTTCATTTAAGCCCCATAGCAAATCCCTGAGGTGGATACTGTTAAGACAGGGAACCTGTGGCACAGAGAAGTTAAGTAACTAATCAAGTTCTTGAAACTAATAAGCTATACTGTGGCTTTGAATGGAGAGAGTGTGTTCTTAACCCTGTGTCATTTAACAAAGCAGGTTAAGGAGAGTCAGAGGCCTTCATATCTCCTGTACCGACAACAGGAAACAGAATTTATTTAGATTTTAGAGGGTGAAGGAGTAATTTCCATGGCCCACATCCTCAAAGTGTCATCTTCTGGTCTACCAGGTAAATGAGAGAAAAACTTGTCCTCAGTAGAATAAATATCTACAAGATACATTTTAACATGCAGCTGTCTGAAAATGCTCCATTTCCACATCATAACTTGAAAGGTCTGAAATATAAATATCATTGTGATTGCTCTCTTTCTCATTGGAAAATCATTTTAAGTTCTCACTAATCTGCTTTGAATATCAACATGTGACCAAACTTTCAACTTGCATGACATTTTCCACTGAGCTTCTCATCAGTTAATGCTTATTATTTTGCAGCTCATTCAAGGGCTTTGACAATTACTTTGCCAAAGACCAAAAAGCAGTTTCTAATCAACTCACACATTTCATTATATGGAAAGAAACTTAAGGAAGTTACAACTTATACTAACTCAGGTAATTTGCTTTCAGGAAGTAATTTAAAAATATGAGTTAAATTGACTTGAATTACATTGCTACATAAGATTCACACAAAAAATCTAAAGAAGATGGTTCCAAGTTTTGAATTTTGATTCTTGCACAGCCTACTTTATTAATAGGCAAATAAAACTATATTCATAAACAACAGGTATTGGACTTGGTTTTTCAGACTCCTTTAAATATAAATTTTATTTGCTTCAATCTCATAGTATTAGCGTTAACATTTACTAGAGGCCTGGTGCATGAAATTCATGCACTGGAAGGGGGGCACTCAACCTGACCTGTGCCCTCTCACAGTCCAAGACCCCTTGCTCCTTACCACCCACCTGCTCGCTGCTCCTTACTGCTCGGGTTTCTGCTCCTTAGTGCTGCCGCGGAGGTGGGAGAGGCTCATACCAACACTGCTGCGCTCGCCAGCCATGAGCCCAGCTTCCTGCGTTGAGCGTCTGCCCCCAGTGGTCAGTGCACATCATAGCGACCAGTCATAACAGTTGCTTAGGCTTTTATTATATAGATGTTATTTATTTATTTTATTTTATTTTTTTAGTGTTTAGTTGTTTGTTTTCAGCTTCTGGCCAAATTTATATTATGTTTTTATTCATTCATCCATTTGTACATTTTATTTAGCTAACTCTTTGGGGGTACCTAATGACTTCTTTTCATATTCTTGTCATGTTCTTTTAATAAGTCTCATGTGTTTGTTTGAATAAATCTGGGTTGCTTTGTATTTATATGATTTACCCTGTTTTGAACTATGGATTTGGAAACTCAGTATGTGATACTTGGTTAGCTCATCCAAGGTTTTGATAACTACAAATTTGGAAGTACTGTATATACAGGCTTTATTTTCTGAAATATAGTGGTACTCATTTATTTGAAACTAGAGGCCCGGTGCATGAATTTGTGCATGGGTGGGGTCCCTCGGCCTGGCCAGAGATTGGAGCCAATTGGGGCCATCTTGCCCAATCCCAATCGGGGCAGCCAGCTGGGGGGAGGGACCGTGGGAGGTTAGCCAGCTGTGAGAAGTTGGCCGTGGCTGTGCACTGACCCCCAGGGGGCAGCTCCTGCGTCAAGCGTCTGCCCCCTGGTGGTCAGTGCACATCATAGCTACCAGCCAGTTGCATGGTCATCCATTCAAAATGGTCACTTAGGCTGTTTTATATATATAGATACGTCAGATAAGAAATGTCAGATCTGCAGAAATTATATTAGGTCAACATTTCTATAATTGTTCAAATTATAGATTCTATCTAACTTGATTGTATTGTGGCCACTGACTCAATATCTAAGTGTCCCTTGTAATATTACTTTCTTAAAAAATCAGGTAGGTGTAGAATAGTAGGAATAATAAGACAGATGATGATGGTAATAATATTAATGTAAAATTCTGATATGCAGATAAATTTCCTATAAGCCTTCATTATGTATTTCTAAAATGTTAAGAATGAGATACAGAAGTGCTGCTATAGTCAACTGAACGATTGAGACTTTGGAGGCAGGTGCATGCTACAGAGTATTTCCAGCAGGGTATAGCACTGCAACAAGTCATCATTGTCCCTCTAAGTCACTTGTCTTTAGACATTTGTGGAGGTCAGATGTTTCCTTTTTCTAAACTCAGAGATCATTGATTGTGTTTGAATTGAAACTACCCTAGCCTTTAGTCAGTTAACAGATTTAGTCATCCAGCAAATATTTTTGAATCAGTTATTTTTCTAAATTCTGGAGATAAAGCAATGAACAAAATTGATAGGCTCCCTGTCCTCATGTAGTTTACTATCTAAGGGGAAAAGAAAGTAAGCAAGAAAACGTGAACAGATAAAGCAAGACTAGATTATGACAAATCTGACAAAAGGGTAAAAAGAGTGATATGATGGAGAGTTGGAGAGTAATTAGGAGGAGGCTACTTAAGTAGGGTAGTAAGGGAAGCCACATTGAAGAATCATTAGAGTAGAGATTAATCATGAGAATACTTGGGCATATTTGGCTGAGGGGGAGCAGGTCCAGGTCCTGGAATATCAGCTATGTGCCAGGGCTGTGCTGGAGATGGGAGATTAAAAGTTACAGAAGAATGGCCATTGTCTTTACTTTTATGAAGTTTACTGTCTAATAGAAAAAGAAGTTTCTTGCCTTCAAAGAACTCATGAATTGTAGAGAAAACAGATTGTAAGGAAGTCATTGCAATATAGCAAAATTCTCCCAGTATGACCACTATGGCACAGAAGCAAGGGAATGATCCAGTCTCTGTGGACAGAGCAATGGGTCAATGGAGACCTCCCAGAGGAATTTCTATAAGATCATCCAGCTCATTAGTGACAAAGCCAAATCTCCAACATGGGTTTCTCAACTCCCTATTCAGTGTTTTTCACTATATTCTCAGCAGGACACAGAAAAGAATGGGGAAAGTGAGGAGGCTAAGAGAAATCTCCATGGATAAAACCAGGGAAACACAATTTTAGAGATGGCACAATTCATATTTATTGAGTCCAGTATGATACTTCTAAGCTGTCTTTAACGAATTCTAACATTATATCTGGGCCCCTATACAGAAGATCAACTTACTCTGTGAAAATGCAGTTACTTAGTCTTCCTCTTAGTAAGTCCCCTTTTAGGGAAAACATGGATTTAGCATAAAGGAATTTTTGGCAGTTCTGAGAACCTTGCAGACACCCACACATCTTGGCTCTGTACCTACCTCAGCTCTGTAGGAATTCGGTAATGGGAAAAGTCAAGCGCAGTGTTTCTGAGTCAAACTAAGCACCAAGGTTTTATCCCTTGGTGCTTAGTTAGTGTTGTCATTTAAAGGATTTCTCTTATGCAATAAGAATAAGACATAGACACCAAGACCATCATTTGCATATTTGAAATCATACCAATATTCAAAAAATTAAATTTAGTTCAACTATGTTCCAAATTTTTAGCCAAAGGGCAAATGGGAGAGAGCAGGTTGTATGAAGTAGGATGTTCAACTATTATTACATTCTCACAGAACTTTAAACAATGAAAAGTTACATGCAGGTGCTTTTAAAAAGTAAAAAGTGTCACCTAATACAATGTGTTACTTGTTTTCTGACTTTTAAATAAAACTATGAAAGAGTTATATAATCCATGATTAAATAAATTATTCAATAGTAAGGAAATTAATTATATGAAAGGAAGTTCTTCATATATAGTGGGTTCACAGTTTACTTACCTAATAAGTAATGGTATCTGTTTTTTAAAAGATACTACCAGTTATGCCTTTAATTTATAGCATAAAAAATAACAAACTACTTAGGAATAAATTCAACAAAACTAATACAAGACATATACACTGAAAACTATAGAACACTGAAGAAAGTTAAAGAAGATTTAAGTCAACAGACATCATGTGGCCTTCAATGGACTAGAAAATTTAATATCAGTATGATGGCAATACTCTTCAAATTGATCTACAGATTTAGTGTAATATCTGTCAAAATCCAAAGTTCCTATTCTGCCTAAATTGTCAGATTAATCCTAAAATTCATAGAGAAATGCAAGTGATCCAGAATAGACAAAACAATATTGAGGAAGAAGAACAACACTCCAAGATCACACAAACTTACTAATTTCAAAGTTTATTACAAACCCACAGTAATAAAAAACAGTGTATCACTGACATAAGGATAGACATGCAGGTCAACAGAATACGAGTCCAGAAATGACCCATACATCTATGGTCCACTGATTTTTCACAGGGCCAACAAGATGATTCAACAATCTTTTCAATAAATGGTGCTAGGACAAAAGGATGTGCACACGCAAAAGAATAAAGCTAACCAGCTACTTTATACAATATGCAAAAATTAAATAAAAATGGATCAAATACCCAAATGTATGAGCTAAACTTCTGGAAGTTTTGGGAAAAAAACCTGGAAGAAATTTTAACTTTCTTGGATGCAGTAATGAATGTTCAGGTGTAACACCAAAAGCACAAACAGCAAAACAGTGTGAACCTCATCAACATCAAAAACTTTTGTGCTGTTACCCCCATTACCTATAATAGTACCTCGCACCCTTGGGGATCAATAAAAAATCATCTTTTGGCGCTTGGAAACAAAGGTAACACATCTCTTGATATTTTAGAATTACAATAGCATAATGTACAATTATCCCAAACAAACTTACAAACTAATTCTTTGAATGTCTGGCAGCAATTTAAAAGGGACATGAAAGGATTTAATCCCTTCCATTGTGTAGAGGACCCCCTGGGAAGGCACCTGAACATCCTATATTGGCCCCTCTTGCCCTTTTGGCCAAGAGGGACCCTCTTCTCACAATCCAATTGCCCACAGCTATTGCCTGAGCTTTTTTCATGCCAAGGTTGAAGCCTCATGAGGGCTGGTACCATGGATCAGTCTCTCGCCCAGTGGGGTGAGCTGGGCTCTCCCTGGAGAAGAAACCCAGGTTCCCCAAGATATGTGATCAGTGCTGGGGCCCCACCAGCAGGCAAGGGGATCCCAAGGCAGGTGCTGGGCATGGAGGCCACGGGGGCATAGGCTACCAAGGAGACAGAACTGAACCTCACATCACCCTGCTTGGCCCCAGAGGATGGCTGGTTAGCCAGAGACGGGTAGGATTCCTCAGGGAAGAAACAACCTAAGACAGGCACAGTTGCAGAGGGGCCATCAGGAGAGAACTTGGGGGTCAACAGAGGTGGGGCACAGACCCTCACCCCCCCCCCAACTTTGCAGGGTCCTGAACCCTCACCCCTTCTGAGGGAGGTCTCCTGCCCCCATAGCTGCTTTGCTTCCCATGCCCAGCTCAAATCAGGATAAAATAAGATTCTTGTTAGAGTATTAAATTTGACAGTAAAATAGTAGTCAAGTTTTCAGGCTAATTTAAATTGGCTAATTGAAATAAGCGAATATTCAAGAAAAATTAATTGTACTGGACAAAAAGCTGTTCCTAAAGTGTTAACTAAAATTTTTATTGGTAATTCATCTCATGGTAAAATTGCATAACATGTAATGAACCTAAAGCAGTCATATTTTAGTGCAAAAAATTAAAATTTAAAAGGTATCAAGACTACATTATAAAATTTCCAAAAGCCTCTTAATATTTAAATCAAAAAAGGGGGGATAGTTGAAGAATATCATGTAAGAAAAAATATCCTGTAAGTAAATTACATCTAGAAAATTTTTACTTTAGAAAATTAACTTTCATTTGTAATGCTAACAGCAAGACAAACATGTAAAACATACATGGTGTCAAAACAAGCCAAAGGAAAATCGTTTGGGCAAAAAAACGAAAAAGGATCGCAAGTCAAATTTATAGAAAAGATTCCTTTATTAACTTTTGGTCGAGAATATGTTTGTATATTTTCAAAAAACAACTCCGAGACCATGTGGATTCCTGCAACAGAGAGGAATTGATAGGAGTGCTCCAGCCATGAAGACAGAAGAGAAACAGTCCAGAGATGGAAGATGCTGAAGACGCTTTGCCATACTAGCAGTCAGCAGCTGTGCGTCACTTCAGGTTGCCCAGGACCAAACCAGAGAGGGTCGGACCTGCATTACCACCATTTATCCACCATCCAGAACTGAAATATCATTGCTGACATGTACACATAAGGAACTGTTTGACATTGAAATTGGGACTCAAAAGAACTGTTGGCCCAGAAAGAAACTCACTATAGACTGATTCATTTGCCTCTCAGCATAACCATTATTGCTTGTCTCATTTTTGGTTCTTATAAGTGTATTTCTACTATCACATGGTCTCACTCATCTAGGGGAAATGATGAACAACATAGACTGATGAACAAGAACAGACCCGGAGACAGGGAAGCATCGATCAGACTGTTGGACCTCAGAGGGAAGGTAGGGGAAGGTGGGGATAAGGGGAGAGATCAACCAAAGGACTTGTGTGCATGCACATGAGCCTAACCAGTGATCAAGACAACAGGGGGGTGGGGGCATGCCTGGGGAGGGGTTTGGGATGGGAATGGGGCGATGAGGACAAATATGTGATACCTTAATCAATAAAGAAATTAAAAAAATAATAAAACTAAACTTTTGTGTTGCAAAGGATACTATCAAGAAAATGAAAATATAAACTGAGGAAAATATTTAAAAATCACATCTCTGATAAGTAATTAGATTCAAAATATAAAAAGAATGTGAAACTCAGTAGTAGATGTCTTAGCCAGTTTGGCTCAGTGGATATAACATTGGTCTGCAGATTGAAGGGTCCCAGGTTTGATTCTGGTCAAGGGCACATGCCTGGGTTGTAGGCTCGATCCAACATGCAGGAGGCAGCCAATCAATGATTCCCTCTCATCATTGATGTTTCTATCTCTCCCTCTCACTTCCTCTCTGAAGTTAATAAAAATATATTTAAAAAATAAAACAAAGAAAAAACTCAGTAGTAGAAGTATAAATAGCCTAATTTAAAAATGGGTAAAGGATTTGAGTAGACATTTCACCAAAGAAGATATACAAATGGTCAACATGCACATGAAAAGATGCTCTGCTTCATTATCATTAAGGAAATACAAATAAGAGTCACAATGAGATACCACTTCATATCCACTAAAATGTCTATAATAAAAACACAGACAATAACAAGTGTTGGCCAGGAAGTGGAGAAATTGGAAACTTCATACATTATTGCAGGATAGTAAAATGGTGCAGCCATTTTGGAAAAACAGGTTGGAAAAATTATTATATGACCCTGTAATCCCATTCCTAAGTATATAAAAAAAAGAGAAATGAAAACATATGTCTATGCAAAAATGTGTACATGAATGTTTATAATGGTCAAAAAGTGGGAACAATCCAAGTGTTCATCAGCTGGTGAATTGATAAAAACTGTGATATTTTTATGTTGGAATTATTATTGAACTATAACAAAGGAATGAAGAATTGATACATGCTACTCCATGGATGAAACTTGAAAACATTACCCTATGTGAAAGGAGCCAGACACAAAAGCCTACATATTATGATAAGATTTTGATAAAATGTCCTGATTAGGCAAATCCATACACACAGAAATTAGATTAATGGTGCCAGGGACCCAGGAAGGGGGGATGGCAAATGACTACTTATGAATTGGTGGTTTTATTTATTTTTATTTTTAAAAATTTAAATTCTTTATTGCTTCAAGTATTACATAAGTCTCCATTTCCCCCATTGACCTCTCCCCAATAGCTCCCATCCCCCAGCACTTGCCCTCACACCCCTACTGTCTGTGTCTATTGGTTATGTTCATATGCATGGATACAAGTTCTTTGGTTGATCTTTTCCCCCACTGCTCCACTGCCTTCTGTCTTAGGTTGGATGGTCTGTTTGATGCTTCTATGACCCTGGCTGTATTTTTCATCAGTTTATGTTGTTCATTATATTCCACAAATGAGGGAGATCATGTGATATTTATCTTTCTCCGAAAGGCTTATTTCACTTAACATAATGCTCTCCAGTTCCATCCATGCAGTTGCAAATGGTAAAAGTTCCTTCTTTTTTACAGCAATGTACTATTCTATTGTGCAGATGTACCACAGTTTTTTATTCTACTCATCTACTGATGGGCACTTAGGCTGTTTCCAAATCTTAACTATTATAAATTGTGCTGCTATGAGCATAGGGATACATATATTCTTTTGTTGGTGTTTCTGATTTCTTGGGATATATTCCTGGAAGTGGAATTACTGGGTCAAATGGGAGTTCCATTTTTAACTTTTTGAGGAAACTTCATACTGTTTTTCACCATAGCTGCACCAGTCTGCATTTCCACCAGCAGTGCAGGAGGGTTCCTATTTCTCTGCATCCTCTCCAGCACTTGTCATTTCTGACAGGTATGAGATGGTACCTCATTACTGTTTGGATTTGCATCTGTTGGATGATTAGTTACTTTAAGCATGTTTTCATATGTTTATTGACCTTCTGTATGTCCTCTTTCAAAAAGTGTCTATTTAGGTCCTTTGCCCATTTTTTGATTGGATTGTTTATCTTCCTTTTGTTAAGTTGTATGAGTTCCCTATAAATTTTGGAGATTAAACCCTTATCTGAGATAGCATTGGCAAATATGTTCTCCCATGCAGTGGGCTTTCTTGTTGTTTTGTCGATGTTTCCTTTTGCTGTGCAGAAGCTTTTTATTTTGATACTAGAGGCCTGGTGCACAAAATTCGTGCATGGGGTGGGGGTGTCCTTTAGCCCAGCCAGCACTCTCTCTAATCTGGGACCACTCGAGGGATGTCCAACTGCCCATTTAGGCCTGATCCTACCAGGATCAGGCCTACCAGGATCAGGCCTAAATGGGCAGTTGGACATCCTTTTAAAATCCAGGACTGCTGGCTCCCAACCACTCACCTGCCTACCTGCATGATTGTCCCTAACTGCTTCTGCCTGCCTGCATGATTGCCTCTAACCGCTCCTGCCTGCCAGCCTGATCACACCCTAACACTCCCCTGCCAGCCTGATTGACGCCTAACTGCTCCCCTGCCAGGCTGATTGTCCCTAACTGCCCTCCCCTGCAGGCCTAGTCACCCCCAACTCCCCTCCCCTGCAGGCCTGGTTGCCCCTAACTGCCCTCCTCTGCTGGCCATCCTGTGGCAGTCATCTTGTGTCCACATGGGGGCGGCCATCTTTGACCACATGCGGGCGGCCATCTTGTGTGTTGGAATGATGGTCAATTTTCATATTACCTCTTTATTAGATAGGATAGTCCCATTTGTTTATTTTCTCCTTAGTTTCCATTGTCCTTGGAGTGGTATCGGTAAAGATATTGCTACTACAGATGTCTGATATTTTCCTGCCTATGGATTCTCCTAAGATTTTTATGGTTTCCCATCTTCATTTAAGGCCTTTATCCATTTTGAGTTTATTTTTGTGTATAGTGTAAATTGGTGATCTAGTTTCAATTTTTTACATGTCTCTGTCCAATTTTCCAAACACCATTTATTGAAAAGACTGTCTTGATTTCAATTGTATGCTCTTGCCTCCTTGGTCAAATATTAATTGAGCATAATGGCTTGGGTCTATTTCTTGGTTCTCTGTTGTGTTCCATTGGTCTATATGTCTGTTCTTGTGCCAATACCAGGCAGTTTTGAGAACAGTGCCTTTGTAATACAGCTTGATATCTGGTATTGTGATCCCTCCAACTTTCTCAGTATTGCTGCTGCTATTCAGGGTCTTTTTTCATTCCATATGAATTTTTGGAGAGTTTGTTCTAGGTCTGAGAAATATGCTGTTGGTAGTTTAACCTTTTGCACTCGGATGTCGAGTGTGACTCAACACAGTTAGCATTAGAATAAAGGAATTGAGAAAAAAATCTAGCGAGTGCAAAGGGTTAATGGGGGTTGCATTGAATCTCTAGATTGCTTTGGATAGTATGGCCATTTTAATGATGTTGATTCTACCAATCCATGAATATGGTATATTCTTCCTCTTGTATATAGCTTCCTCTATCTCTTTTTTCAAAGTCCTGTAGTTTTCTGCATATAGGTCTTATACCTACTTAGTTAAGTTTATTCCTAGGTATCTTAATTTTTTATTGTTGCAATGGTAAATGCAATTGTTTTTTTAATTTATCTTTCATTGTGTTCATTATTGGTGTATAAAAAAGCCATATATTTCTGGGTGTTAATTTTGTATCCTGATACATTGTCAAATTCATTTATTAAGTCTAGTAGTTTTTTGATGGAGTGTCTGGGGTATTCTATGTACAATATCATATCATTTGCATATAATGACAATTTTACTTCTTCTTTTACAATTTCAGTGACTTTTATTTCTTCTTCTTGTCTGATCACTATGGTTAGCCCTTCCAGTACTATGTCAAACAGGAGTAGTAAAAGTGGGCATCCCTGTCTTGTTCCTGTTCTTAGGGGAAATAGTTTTAGTTTTTGCCCATTGAGTATGATGTTGGTTGTAGGTTTGTCATATAAGGCTTTTATTATATTGAGGTGAGATCCCTCTATTCTCACTTTGCTGAGAGGTGTTTTTTTTTTTATCAGGAAAGGGTTTTGGATTTTGTCAAATGCTTTCTCTGCATCAATTGATATGATTATGTGATTTTTGTCTCTCAATTTGTTTATGTGATGTATCACATTTATTGATTTGCAGATAGATATACCAGCCTTGCATCCCTGGAATAAATCCCACTTGGTCATGATGTATGATCTTTCTAATGTAATGCTGGATCCTATTTGCTAAAAATGTTTGATGGTAATAGCATCTATGTTCATCAGGAATATTGGCCTGTAATTCTCTTTCTTTGTAGTGACTTTACCTAGTTTTGGGATTAGGGTAATAATGGCTTCCTAGAAGGAGCTTGGAAGTATGCCTCCCTCTTGAATTTTTTTGAATAGTCTGAGAAGGATAGGTTTTAGTTTTTCTTTGAATGTTTGGTAAAACTCCCCCGTGAAGCCATCTATACCAGGGCTTTTGTTTGCTGGAAGTTTTTTGATTACTGTTTCAATTTCATCAGTAGTTATCAGCCTCTTCAGGTTTTTTGATTCTTCTTTAATGAGTTTTGGAAGATTGTATTTTTCTAAGAACATGTCCATTTCATCTAGGTTGTCCAGTTTGTTGGAGTAGAGTTTCAAAGTATTTTTTATAATTCTTTGTATGCCTGTGGGGTTGGTTGTTACTTTTCATTTCTGATTTTGCTTATTTGGGTCATCTCTCTTTGTTTCTTGGTTAGCCTGGTTAGAGGTTCAACAATCTTGTTTATCCTTTCAAAGAACCAGCTCTTGGTTTTATTGATCTTTTGTACTGCTATTTTGGTCTCTATGTCATTTATTTCTGCTCTGATATTTATTATTTCTTTCCTGCTGCTTACTCTGGGCTTTTCTTCTTGCTCTCTTTTTAATTCTTTAAGTTGTAGGGTTAGATTATTTATTACCATTTTTTCTTGTTTTTTGAGGTAAGCGTATAGAACTATATACTTTCCTCTCAGGACTGCATTCACTGTGTCCCAAAGATTTTTCATTGTCATGTTTTTATTGCCATTGGTTTTCAGGATGCTTTTTATTTCTTCTTTAATCTCTTTGATAACACAATCATTGTTTATTAGCATGCTAATTAGCCTCCAAGTGTATGGGTTGTTTTTGTTTTTTTTCATTGTTTATATTGTGGACTAGAGGCCGGTGCACAAAATTCATGCACGGGGATGTGTGTCCCTCAGCCCAGCCTGCACCCTCTTCAATCTGGGATCCCTCTCACAAACCAGGACTGCTGGCTCCCAACTGCTTGCCTGCCTGCCTTCCTGATTGCCTGTAACTGCTTCTGTCTGCCAGCCTGATCACCCCCTAACCACTCCCCTGCCAGCCTGATTGATGCCTAACTGCTCCCTTGCCAGCCCTATTGCCCCTAACTGCCCTCCCCTGCTGGCCTGGTCACCCCCATCTGCCTTCCCCGGCAGGCCTGGTCCTCCCCAACTGTCTTCCCCTGCTGGTCTGGTCCCCCCCCCCAAATGCCCTCCCCTGCAAGCCTGGGTCCCCCCCCAACTGCCCTCCCCTTCAGGCCTGGTCACCCCTAACTGCCCTCTCCTGCAGGCCTGGTCTCCCCCAACTGTTCTCCCCTGCAGGCCTGAGTCTCCCCCCCCCCCCTGCCCCAACTGCCCTTCCCTGCAGGTCTGGTTGCCCCCAACTTCCCTCCTCTGCCAGCCTGGTCACCCCTAACTGCCCTCCCCTGCAGACTTGATTGCCCCCAACTGCCCTCCCTTGCAGGCCTGGTCCCTCCCAACTTCCCTCCCCTGCTGGCCATCTTGTGGCAGCCATCTTGTGTCCACATGGGGCAGCCATATTTGACCACACAGGGGCAGCCATCTTGTGTGTTGGAGTGACAGTCAATTTGCATATTGCTATTTTATTAGATAGGATGATTTCTAATTTTATGCCATTGTGACCTGAGAAGATGTTTGATATGATTTCAATTTTCTTGAGTTTGAAGAGACTTTGCCTGTGTCCTAATATGTGGTCTATCTTTAAAAATGTCCCATGTCCACTGGAGAAGAATATATATTCTATAGCGTTGGGGTAAATGTTCAGAAGATGTCAATAAATTCCATCTGATCTAGTGAGTCACGTAGGATTGCTGTTTCTTTACTGATTTTTTGTTTGTTTGTTTAGAGGACTTATCCAGTGGTGTCAATGGGGTATTAAAGTTCCCTACTATGATTGTATTGCTGTCGATCTCTCCCTTAATATCTTCCAGAAGTTTTTTTATGTATTTGGATTCTCCTATATTGGGTGCATATATGGTTACCAGAGTTATATCCTCTTGTAGAATTTCTCCCTTTAGTATTATGAATTGGCCCTCTTTATCTCTTGTATGGCCTTCACCTTGAGGTCTATTTTGTTCAATATAAGTATTGCTACCCCAGCTTTTTGTTCATTTCCATTTACTGGGGGAAAAACTTCCATTCCTACACTATCAGTCTGTTTGAGTCCTTTATTTTTGAGGTGGGTCTCTTATAGACAGCAAATATATGGGTCATGTTTTCTAATGTATTTGTTAGAGAGTGGGAATTTTTGAGCATGCTTCCAGAGAGGCTGTGGACTATGCCCCAGATAGAGTTGTCAGTGCTGACACTAGGCCAGGCCTTAAGATACGGTCTCATGGCCCCTTCCCAGCACGTAGGCCTTCTTTCACAAAACACTGTCAGCTTTCTGAAGAACAGGATGACCCTGAGAATAACATGGTCGTCAATGGCATGACTCTGACATTGCTTGGGAAAAACTGTTTTGTCTTGGGTTGCTTGCTCTGCAAAAACAGGATGTGGTTAATGTGCTTAAAAGTGGTCTTACACAAAGGGTTGCTGCTGCTCTCTGGACTCCCTGCGTGGAGAATAACAGCAGTCACCCAGCTGGCTGGCTAGCTAATAAAGGCTCCCTAAATTTTAATTTGGTCTGGACTCCAGTGGTCGTTCACTCATGTTCACTCCACAACATTTGGAAGCCCCTGCGAGATAACCAGCCTTTGCCTGGTCCTGTGACTGGAGCCCACCGGGGTCCCCGGACTCTCCAACCCAGGGGGAGATCTCTGAGAGATGTTCCTCAGCCCTGGGACTGGTAGAGGTCAGAGACTCCGCCTGCTAAATTTCCCGATTGACTCTGATTGGAGCCGCCTGGATCTGGTTCTTACCGGTAAGAAACTTATTTCTGGTTCTGTGGGTGCCCATCTAGGGTCTCTGGAAGGCTGGACACAGCGCTACTTCTGAGACCAGATCCCGGCGCACGATGGTGCCCAGCGATCCTCAGTTGGTTGTCATTGTCTTTGTTATTCTGTGTTATTGTGGTCTAATTGTCTCTATCATTAGAATGGGTCAGTCTGCTTCATGTTCTGTCTCTACTGCCCTGCAATGTTTTTTTAAAAATTTTCAGGAATTCAAGTGGCGAGCGGATGACTATGGAGCCTCTGTTAATGCTTTTGATTTACAGAAATTTTGTGAGCGGGAATGGCTGACTTTCCCATATCCCAGTGAGTGGAAGGGGGAGCTTGATCACCTCCCCAGAAGTCAAAAACTCAGACTGTCTGGTGTATAGATGTAAGTGTGAGAGTCTGTGTGAAGTGAAAGCTACTTTGTGCCATCTGGCTATACACATGAGAGTATTTGTTATCTCTTTCTATTGTTTAATTTGCTTAAAGATAGTGCAAACCCTGCTTTAGAGGGAAGACAGTAGAGAACTTTTAATTGCTTTTCCTTGGTTTAAAATTTTGCTGTGTTAGTTTAAAATTTTGGAATTCTAGGGTTAATTTAAGGGTATAAAATTTGTGAAGGTTGCCAATCCAGAGAAGTTTAAACAAAGGCTTGTTGGGTTAGGATTAGTCATAATTAACTTCTTTGTAGGCTGCTTTTTCAGACCTTCCAACAAACAGAGAATCATGTGGTCCTGAGAACTGCAACCTGCCTGCCCTTCCTGATAGATTTACAGTGGGTCTCTGGAGGAGGAAGAGAGCCGAAAACTACTCCAGAGCAGGTGTGAGAAAGGGTAGAGGCGGTGGAATTCACTCTCGGCCTGCTGAGATAGAGAAGCCCTAGACTTGGGGACAGCGGATGGTTGGAGATATCAGAAGTGGTGAAGGTTGAGATCTTTTGGGGCCTTAGAGTGAAGAAGGAAAATCTGGGAGGGAGAGCAGCTGTTCCTTAAGTGTAAAAAGCCTGGTTATACAGGATCTCAGACCGCTTGCCTTATTTCCCCTGCTAAATGCAGAAAAGGGGGGAGGGCATCAGTGGGGAGAGCAGGGAGAGATAGGTTTTTGATCATTTTGCTGGCTACAAGCTGCTCTGCTGGCATCCTTGGTTTCTTGCTTATCTGAACTATGCTGGCAAAACACAGTGGATCTTCCTCTGCCCCGTTTTATTACTTCTTGGGCGGTGGTGGAATATTCAGCAAAGGAACTTTAAGATATAATATCTTTAATATTACAACTAGTTTAGGTTTTAAAAATCTCTGTCTCTCAAAAAGAAATACTTTTACCTACTCTTAGTTTTATCACAGAAGGTCTAAGTCATAAATGTTAATCTAAGAAATTCTGGATGTTTAGTTTTTAGGAATCATTAAAGGATTGAGGTTTCAAAGAATAAGGAATACTGAGTAGAAGGTCTGAGGCATGGTTATGCATTTTTAAAGGACATAGAAAGAAGGTTTAAAGGCTAATTTGGAAGTGTAAAATTTATAAAGGTTGTGTATGTAGTAAAGAAGGAGAAGAGAACTGTTTAAAAGAAATCAGATAATGCAGGCCAGTAAGCCAGGAAGAGTAAATAATTTGCATTCTGCCTCCATAAACAGAGGGTAAATAGCTTATGCCAAAGTACTTAGGGAGGGACTGATAAAAGAAATCTAACAGTTACTGTTAGTTATAATACATTCAGAAAAATTCTATTTACTTTGGAAAGTCCATAAAAAGGACTGGCAAGGAAAATTCTATCTTAAAGCAGGTCAGTATATTTTTCTCCTTATACAATTCCTCCAAAATTTGGCAATACACTTCTTTGCATAAATTCAATAAGACCGGTTTCTAATAGTGGTTTTATTGACCGGAAACTTTGACTGGAGTATCATGTTTTAAAGAGCCCTGCCTGAACTTTGAAGACTTGAAGCCAATAAGAGTGCCATGGAGAAAGCCTGGTATCCTGCTTAGTAGCCCTGAAAATAGCTGGTGCTGGAGCATCAGGCCCATACCCACCATCACTGGCGGTTGGTCAGAGCAGAAGGGGAGCAATAAGGGCGCCTCTGCGTCCCTGCGGGACCCCCTTACCATTAATAAATGAAAAGGCAATCCACATATTGGAAGACAATATGCACAATATATGTATCTAACAAAAGACTGAATCCACAATATATAACAAATTCTAGCAATTCAATAAAATGAATCAACCCAGTAAAATGGGTAAAAGAGTTAAATAGACCACAAATGAAGATATAGGAAGCATTTTTCATGATCAATAAATACATGGAAAAATGCTTACTATTAGTCATCAGAAAAATGAAAATTAAAACCACAATGTAATACCACTTATTCAAATATACACTCAATCCAATGACTAAAAACAAACAAATGAGATTCAAATTGCTGGCAAAGATGGGAGCACTCATACACAACTGGTGGGGAAATAAAAGGTACAACCACTTTGGAAAGACTATTTGGCTGCTTTTTATGAAGTTGAATACATCCTTAACCTCATAACTCGGAAATTTTACTCAGATATTTACTAAAATGAAAAAAAAAGAAAGAAAGAAAACATATATCCACAAAAGACCTATACCTGTATGGCAGTAGCATCTTTATTCATACCAGTGAAATATTGAACACAAGTCCATCAAGATATGAATTGATAAATTTTGGTATAACTATGCTATGAAATATTTCTCAGCTATTAAAAGTAATAAACTACTGAAATATGGAGCAATAATGATAAATCTCCAAGTATTAGGCTAAATATAAAAAGCCATATACAAAAGACAACATATTTTAGAATTCCATTTATATGAATCTCTAGGAAAGACAAATTTATGGTATAGAAAGAAGACCAGTGTTCTTGGGACTGAGGGTGGGGTATAGGAACAGAATGGGAAAGTTCACAAGAGAATCCTTGGGATGCTGGCAATATTTTATTTATATATTTATTGTGTTGTGTTTACACAAATATTTATATTTGTTAACATTTATTGACCTGTAAACATTTTGTGTCATATAAAGAAGAATGGGAACAACAACAAAAAATAGGAACAATGACCATTGGTTTGGTTTTGAACAGAGTCCAAAGCTTGACATCCAATGCAAAATAAAAATTCAACCATAACCTCAAGGTAGGTATTCTGCTGGATGTTTCATCCTGGAGCAACACTGGGAGACAGGTAACAAACTGGAAAGCCTTTCTTTGCATCTTTACCCCAAATTAGGCTTTGTTTTAAGTACTGCTTCCTCCAGCTTTTCTAATCAACCCCTCCAAGCCCAAGGACCACAAAGATTTGACAATGTGAAACTATGTGCTGCTGTGAGTCAGGATCAGGGAACATTGGCAGGTTAGAGAAAGGGTTTCCAGGAATTCAGTTCAAGCCCTTACTTACCATTATTTGCTGCCATGATCCTGATCCTATCATACCCAGAACTGATAAAATAAAATTGCATCTAGGCACAGGACCACAGAACTGGGTCTGGAACAGGCCCAGTTGTTTGCTGGCCATAGATAGAAGGTGGTTTCTTGCCATAAGCATCAGATTTAGGATGAGTCATTAGCTCGGAAATACATTTTTCTGGCTCAAATCTCATCCTTGAGCATTTGACATAATTCCTTTTCCTTTAGACTGCTTGTGCTTACTTTGAGAATTAATGAATGCATCTGGCCTTGCTAATAACAAGGTTAGCCACTTTAGCAATATTAAAAGTATCTTTTCATCTTTCAGTCTCAGTTCTAATATCATCTCCTTATGGAAGACTTCACTGATTATTACAGCAGACATGTCTCACCCCATACCCTCAGTCACACTCAATCACATGCCCCACATTATTGTCTTCATTGTACTTATCAATATCTGAAATTATCCTGGTGCTTATTACTGTCTGTCTTCTACTAGAATGACATCCCTGTGAAAAAAGGACCTAGTTTGCCTGTTTATAGTATCCTGAAAACTATGCTCAGTTCCAAGCAGGTACTCCATGAATATTTTGGAAAGAATTTAACTATACAATATAGGGAGAACATTTAAAAAAGAAAAACAGTTATAGAGAATCTATATTTAAATTCTTTCAAGAATCCCTATTTACACTCTTGATAATTAAAAATCATCTGCACTAATAAAAGAGAAAGATGCAAATTGACCGTACCTCTGCAACACCCACCAGCCAATCAGGAGGGAATGCAAATTAGAAGGACAAAGATGGTGGTGGCCCCTCTTCCCAGCAGCTCCTGGTGCAGAGCAGCCAGGTGGGGCAGTATGCCTGCTGTGAGAGGAAGGGTGGGGGGCAAAGTGATCTACAGGAGCGGCACTCCAGCCACAGTGAAGATGAAGATGGCAGACTTTGGCCGGAGTGTGCAGCGAAGTCAGCAGAATCTGGCGGAGTCTGCAGCAAAGATGAAGATGGCAGATTCCAGCCGGAGTCTGCAGGGAAGATGGCAGACTCCAGCTGGAGTCAGCAGCAAAGGCGGCAGACTCCAGCCGGAGCAAAGGTGGAAGGCGGTGGCCAGAGCAAAGGCCTGGGTCCCAGGTGCCAGAGGAAAACTGGTGCCGGAAGCCAGGGGAAGGAAGGCCTATTGCACGAATCTTCATGCAACTGGCCTCTAGTTTACAATATAAAATTGTGTTCCATATTTTGTCACCTACTGATGAGAGATCTGTAAACAAAAGTTGCCAACATGCAAACTAAGTTTTTTACTTTAATTTTCTTCAAAAGACCTTTTAAATTCTTAAAAACTAAATTTTAGTCTCAGAGGGTGTATTTACCATTATTTAACTATCAAACAATATATATGCATTTGTTTTATTTAGGCATCAAAGAATTTCAGTTGATTTTTGCCCTTTTCATGGTTCAGAGGTTCCTATTTCAAAACTGTAAATAAAAGTTAACTGAAAATATAAAAATGGCCAAGGTAAGGTCACATAGTGAATAAAATTTCAATAATGAGAAGGTGTATAAGTAAGGTAGGCAATGTTCTGTCTTCTTTGATTTATTGTGTCAAAGAAAGAAAATGTAATGATCATTCAACAATTTCAAAGACCTTTATCATTTTAAACTATTTAATGAAAAATCCTATCTAATAAAAGAGTAATATGCAAATTAACCATCACTCCGCTACACCCACAAGCCATGCCCACCAGCCAATCAGGAGTGAGTATGCAAATTAACCCAACCAAGATGGCTGCAGCCACAGAGCTAGCAGCAGGAGGCTTGGGTTTCCCTGGTAATGAAGGAAGCCAAGCTTTCTACACACCCTGGCCAGCCTAGGCCTCCACTCAAGGCTACAAAGTTTCAATTATAGAAGATAAATAAATCCCAACAAAAATGGCTGCAGCCAGGGAGCAAGCAGGAGGCTTGGCTCCGCTCAAGGCTATAAAGTTTCAATTATAGAAGATAAGTAAATCCCAGATACCAAAGCCTCCAATTGCATGGGAGAGCAGTTGGGGGGAACCAGGCCTTCAGGGGAGGGCAGTTAGGGGTGACCAAGCCTGCAGGGGAGGGCAGTTAGGAGTGACCAGGCCTGCAGGGGAGGAAAGTTAGGGGCAAACAGGCTGGCAGGAGAGCAGTTAGGCATCAATCAGGCTGGCAGGGGAGTGGTTAGGGGATGATCAGGTTGGCAGGCAGAAGTGGTTAGGGGCAATCAGGAAGGAAGGCAGGCAAGCAGTTGGGCCTAAACGGGCAGTCGGACATCCCTCGAGGGGTCCCAGATTGAAGAGCTTGCAGGCTGGGCTGAGGGACACACACCCCCGTGCATGAATTTTGTGCACCAGGCCTCTAGTCCTATCTAATAAAAGAGTAATATGCAAATTGACCATCACTCCAACACACAAGATGGCTTCCTCTATGTAGTCAAAGATCCTGCCCCCATGTGGACACAAGATGGCTGCCACAAGATGGCCAGTAGGGGAAGGCAATTGAGAGGGACCAGGCCTGCAAAGAAGGGCTGTTGTGGGCGATCAGGCCAGCTGGGGAGGACAGTTGGGAGGGACCAGGCATGCAGAGGAGGGACGTTGGGGGTGACCGGGCCTGCAGGGAAGGGCAGTTGAGGGGGACCCAGGCCTGCAGGGGAGAGTAGTTGGGGGGGGGGAACCAGGCCTGCAGGGGTGGGCAGTTGGGGGGACCAAGCCTGCAGGGGAGGGCAGTTAGGGGTGACCAGGCCTGCAGGGGAGGGCAGGTAGGGGCAAACAAGCTTGCAGGGGAGCAGTTAGGCATCAATCAGGCTGGCAGGGAAGTGGTTAGGGGGTAATCATGCTGGCAGGCAGAAGCGGTTAGGGGCAATCAGAAAGGCAGGCAGGCGAGCAGTTGGGAGCCAGCAGTCCTGGATTGTGAGAGGGATGTCCAACTGCCTGTTTAGGCCCAATTCTACTAGGATCAGGCCTAAACGAGCAGTCAGACATCCCTCGAGGGGTCCCAGATTGGAGAGGGTACAGGCTGGGCTGAGGGACACACACCCCCGTGCACAAATTTTGTGCACTGGGCCTCTAGTATTTTTATAATAGAAAAAAAATGCAGCATTTAGAATCCTAATATATAAAAACCCTGAGTGTGTTGTAATGTCCAGTAAGGACCAAGGCGTGACAAACCGGAAGTCAGTCCTGAAGTCAGCTTCCCTGTAGGCATGATGCCCCAGCACTGACTGCTGAGGGGGCTGCGAATCACGGCCAGAGAGAGGCCTGAAGAGAGAAGCAGGGAATGATCCATTGCCTCTGTGGCAGCTTTTGATCAGGACTTGCCTCTCTCTTTCTCTCCCAGTCTGGCCAGCAGCCGTGCCTCCATTTCTCTCCAGGCCTCTACCGGGGCTGCTGGTCAGCCCTGCCTTTCTAATCAGGCACCGTTGGTAGTCCGAGAGATGCTGACTGGCATAGAAACCGACCAATCAGAACCAAATATGGGTGAAGTGTGAGAAGCTAATGGCTGCCTAGGAGGCAGAGCTTTTGATGCTGACTGGCATAGAAACCAACCAATCAAAACTAAATTGGCCGGCAGGGGAGGGCAGTTGGCAGCAAGATCAGGCTGGCAGGGGACAACTGATGGGGGTGAGATCTGGCTGGCAAGGAGAAGGTAGTTGGGGGCAAGATCAGGCTGGCAGGGGAGGGCAGTTTGGGGCAATCAGGCCAGCAAGGGAGGGCAGTTGGGGTCGAGATCAGGCTGGCAGGGTAGGGCATTTTGGGGCGAGATCAGGCAGGCAGAGGCAGTTTGGGGCGATCAGGCAGGCAGGAAGAGGGGTTAGGGGCAATAAGGCAGGCAGGCAGAGGCAGTTAGGGGCAATCAGGCAGGCAGGCAGGCAGGTGAATGGTTAGGAGCCAGTGGTCCCAGATTGCGAGAGGAATGTCCGACTGCCGGTTTAAGCCCAATCTCTGTTGGATCGGGCCTAAACCAGCAGTCGGACATCCCCCAAGGGGTCCCTGATTGGAGAGAGTGCAGGCTGGGCTGTGGAACCCCCCCCCCCTCCGTGCACAAATTTCATGCACCGGGCCACTAGTAATATATAAACAGGACCTCCATCAGCTCAAAAAGTAAATCTATGTTGAGTAATGTGAGACATTCATTTTGAATAGAGGTTTCTTTCTCCTTTTAGGTTCATGTGTTAGATCAATCAACTCAACTTTGAGGCTTGTTGTCTCTGGCCCCCTTGACATCACAAAACCTTGGTTTTCTATGAGGGTTGGTTGTTGTAATGGGTTGAAATGTGTCCTTCCAAAATTATGTCTAAGTCTTAACCTCCAGTACCTGTGCTTGTGACCTCATTTTAAATAGGGTATTTGAAGATAAAATTATGTTAAAGATGTCCAGGTGGGATGATCCTGCATTTTGGATGAGTCCTAAATCCAATGATTAGTGTTCTTAAAAGAGAAAGGGAAAAGTAGATTTGAGACAGACACAGAGGGGAAGTCCATATACAGAAAGAGGCAGAGATTGAAATGATGTGTCTACAAACCAAGGAATGATGATTTCCAGCAACCTAGGAGAAGAGAAGTTAGGAGAGAGGCATAGGATGAATTCTCTCTCTGAGCCTCCAGAAAACACCAGCCATGCCTGCTGATAGCTGATTTAGGACTTGCAGACTCCAGAACTGTAACAGCCAATATTACTGTTGTCTTAAGTCATCAAGTGTGCAGCTTAAATTTCTTGTGGCAGCCCTAGGAAACAAACACAGTTCTGTAATGTTTCAATAGGCTTTCTTTGGTTGTGTTCAAAATGTTGCAGAACAAGATGTCTGGTTACTTTTCAGACCACTGTGTCGCATTATAATCTGTATCTTTGGGAAGTAGCCTTCTCATGCTCTTTAATGAAAGCTTCTGTAGGTTCTACTGCAGTTTATTTGGGGGAACAACAGTGACAACTTTGAGACTCAAGAAAAATAATCTCAGCCACCTGGGGTCCAACTGAAAACTATGCTTTTTCATTTAATAATAGTTAACATTCTTGGGGAAAATAATAATTTAGTAACTAATTCTCTTGGTAGTAAAGAAAAATTTTCTTTGAAATTATTGCGTGGCATAGTTGTTCTTTATTCAGTAGTTTTGTAATGTTTTTTATTTAATGTGTAATGTGAAACTTGTACTTCAAATTACAGGTAAAATAAGCCATAGTAGATGAGGAGTGAGGGTGAAAGTCTGTGTTCTTCAGTATTTGCAACATCCACTAAGAACTTGGGCTATAATATTAAATTTATTAAATACATGGTAAAAGTTTAGGAGCAATCCTATCTCTAAAATGCATTTGAACTTTTCACAGTTCAGAAAATAACTTTATTATTACTCAATCAATCAAACAAGAAATTTTAGAAACATTCTTGACAGCCCAGCCAGTGCACTCAGTTGGTTGAGTGTCCCGCTATGTACCAAGAGGTCATGTCTCGATTCCTGGTCAGCACACATTCCCTGAGTTGTGGGCTGGATTCCATTAGGGGGTGTGCAGGGGGCAGCGGCTCAATGTTTCTTTCTCTCTCTCCCTCTTCCTTCTTATCTCTCTAAAAAAATCAATAAAAGCATACTACAAAAAAAAATACATTTTTGACAACTATATCTCTCCATCCTCCTTCTCCAATTCCCATCTAAATATCGTCTAAACATCTGTCCTTATTGCACTGCCCTAAGAAAGGCTCCTGTAACCCCATGACTAGACAGACATTCACAGTGTTTCTGACTGTTCTCCCAGCTTCGTTTTCTATTTGTTCCAATCCACACTGCTCTAGGGCTGTATTTTTTTTAAATACAACCTCATGATGTGAATACAAATTATTCAGCATTACACAAAAGACCTTTTCTTACCTGGCACTTGCCTAGTTCTAATTAATTTCTCCGGACTCTCCCAGCCTTCATTGTAGGCACATGCTGGTAGTTTCCTACTGAATATCTAATCTCCCTCATTTTCTTATTCTTAGAACTCCAATTTATTTTGGAGTATCAATGTGCCCAGTTTAAGACAATATATTTTTGAGCCTCCTTTCAGCCAGGATTCTGGCCAGGGAGTTATTTCTAGAAACAGTGCCTCCATTTTGTCTTTGCTAGTTCTGTCTTCTTTTTCACCTGAATAAATGGATTGAGCCTGGAGTTAGAGCAGCCTTTTCTCACCATGAGACAAGCAAGGATGACAGCTACCAGTGACAGATGGTGGTATAGAGAGATGAGAGGAGCCTGGGATACAGATGACTCATGGTGCTGCTGCATCAGCCCTGGGTTTCCTGCCTCTGGGTGTGTGTGTGTGTGTGTGTGTGTGTGTGTGTGTGTGTGTGTGTGTGTATGTGTGTGCGTGCCTCTGTGTGTGCCTGTGTGTATGTGTGTGTATGTGTGTGCCTGTGTGTGTATGTGTGTGTATGTGTGTGTGCATGTGTGTGTCTGTGTGTATGTGTGTGCCTGTGTGTGCGCCTGTGTGTGCCTGTGTGTGTGTGTGTGTGTGTGTGTGTGTGTGTGCCTGAGAGAGAGAGAGAGAGAGAGAGAGAGAGAGAGAGAGAGAGAGAGAGAAATCAATCCCTATGCCACCAATTCAGGTCACTTTAACATGAAACCAAATGCAATCCTAGCAGACACAGCCATTGACAATATACCATTGAATATTGGTATATCTCTTGAATAAATCTTTGCTATCAAGCCTGTGTGCCTAAGTAGATTCCTCTCATGGCTGGGAAAATTCCTATTTATCATATAGGACCCAATAGGTGGTGCAACCTCATAGATTCATTTCACAAGTTCTATTTCAATTACTATTTTATCTCAGTTTTCCTACCTGTAGTTGGTATTTCCTAAAATAAATAGGCACTATTCAGACATTCAGACATGATTCTGTGAGAAATGCTACTTTCCACATATGGCTGTCTGGAATCTAAACCTTACCTGAATTGTCAGTGAGTCCACCTGATTGAAGCACTCTTCCTTTAGAATAGTCTAGGGAAAAATAACTC
The DNA here is from genome assembly GCF_027574615.1 of Eptesicus fuscus. Classification (NCBI taxonomy): domain Eukaryota; kingdom Metazoa; phylum Chordata; class Mammalia; order Chiroptera; family Vespertilionidae; genus Eptesicus; species Eptesicus fuscus. The sequence goes on along the minus strand of NC_072480.1, from coordinate 6,263,988 downwards.
AGAGTCTATAAAGTCAAAGAAAGAAAATAATATTTTGAAAAGCTGCTTTCACACCAACAAAAGAATAATATCTATACTAATAAGAGGGTAATATGCAAATTGGCTGGGACACTGTCACAGTAACAACTGATCAGCAGACTGCATGTGCGGCAGGCGCGGGTGGGCGGGGACTTGCAATATTGGGGACGGGGGCGGGGTTGCAGCAGAGAGGCCTCTCCACCATGGCCCCAGCCAGGGTCCACAGGTGCACGGAGAGGCCTCCACCCTGGGCCCGGCCCAGCCGGGGGTCTGAAGGTGCGCGGAGAGGCCTCCACCCTGGGCCTGGCCCCAGCCGGGGGTCTGAAGGTGCGCGGAGAGGCCTCCACCCTGGGCCCGGCCCCAGCCGGGGGTCTGAAGGTGCGCGGAGGTCCACAGGTCTCCGCCACAGCCAGGCCCAGGGATCCGCAGGCCTCCCCCGGCTCTGGCCTACCTCTTTGGGACAATCCATCGAGGAGCCCCGGATGGGTGGCCGGGGCCTACCTCTTTGGGATGATAGATTGCGGGGCTCTCACACTGTGACTGGGCACAGGCCAGGCTGGGGGACCCCCCCCCCAGCCCTGAGTGCATGAATTTTGTACACTGGACCACTAGTATAGTTATAATTAACATAAGCATATATATACATTTATTACATAAATATATACACATCCTGCAACACAGCATGTGGAGTTTGTCTGTGTAAGTTATAAAATATATAGCTATGTATGCAAAAGTATAAATTCTATACAAATAGAAAAATAATTCTGAACTAACACATGTCTTCTTAATTGATATATAGGCTAGTACCAAACTTTAATGTTAAAAGTCATTTGGGGACCTTATTAAAATGCAGACCAGGAGGACTAGGATAGAACCTGAGAGTCTGCATTTCTAACAAGCTCCCAGGTGTTGCAGATGTTGTAGGGTCCGGTACCACCCCTGAGTAGCAAGGATAGAGTGAAGCCTTAAGTTAACTGTAAATAACTGAAAGTTAATATCCCTATCTTGACATAGGTGCTAATCCTCTTCTAATTGTTCCTCTGCTATCTATTCCTCTGAAAGCCCACCTAGGAGAGTAAAATCCTTGAATACAATGACCATGTCTCCTTCCTTCTTGAATCCATTCCCAGGCGGTAGTGCCAAGCCTCTCATTAGGCAGTCATGCCATAAGCTGTCTTCAAGTACAACAGGGGTGGGGAACCTTTTTCTTCCAGGGCCATTTGGATATTTACAATACCATTCACAGACCACACAAATTATCAACTTAAAAATTAGCCTTCTATATTTGGTCCAACATTTTATTAACTCACCCCTAATGCCTTGGCAGGGCCAGACCAAATGATTATGCTGGCCTTATATGGCCCAGAGGCCAAATGTTCCCCACTCCTGAACTACAATAACACTTAAATGAATTAAGTATCACAGGGGCCACAGAGACATAGTGCTAAGGAGCTGCACATGGAAAGGTGCTGGCAAAAGGGGAGCAGTTTTATGAAAGAGGACGTCTTTTTGCTCGGGTCCTTAATAAAGAGATAGTGTTTTGAGCACAGCAAAAACTGGGAAGATTCCATTGCAGCCAGAGGGATTATAGAGGCAGAAAATTCTGAGCATGTTCAGAGAGCAGTATCATTTGAGGTAGTAAGAATAATTCCAAGTATAAAAATTTAGGTAGGTAATAAGAGAGGCCTGAACTAGAGTGGAAAAGGAAAGGAGGTGGTAGGCGTAAGAACATCAAATACCTCCTGCATATTAAGCCAGCACTGGTAGGTAGAAAAGGTAAGGAAGTCTACTTGGAGGGTGTAGAAGGAGCTGCCAAACAGGAGTAATTTGGGGGAAGTAATTCCTGGTAACCTCTGTGCTGCCTTCTTGTCTCTCTCACTAGGTTGAACATCCAGCAAGACTGAGAATAAAACAACTTTTTAAAAAATTGTTCAGATTCTTAAATAAATTTGACTTTTAAAATGTTTCATTATTCTACTTTGCCTCAAAAAATATGAGATTATTTACTTAGAAGAAAAAGACAAAAGACTAAATTCTGCCTTTAGATCCACGAAGGTGAGACAAGAAAGGAAAGTGAGTGGCAAGACCAGGAGAGCACTGAAGAGTGAGATATTCACCTTGTCTCGTGGCCTGACTTTGGAGAATATGTGTTAGGCACCCATTTGATATGACACTCATCTAGTGTTGTGTGGCCAGAGAGGGAGCCACTCTGAAAAAGACACATACCTTTGGATTTAATAAAATATTGTGAGCTTCACATGTATAGACTTGCCTTTTTTCAAATTATATTCACAGTTTTTCCTCTATCCCCCCTCCCCGCCCACCACAACCACCATAATTCTTACCTTGGCTTCCTTCTACCCTACTATTACCTCAACAGAGAATATTTCTACCTGGCTAACCCTGAACCTCAAGGCAATGATGACAAAAAAAAATACTGTTTACATATATGTGGATATGAATGATCAAGAAAATAAAGCAAAGGGGTGTCTCTAGAGCACTTAAAAATGGAGTATTATGCTAATGGAATGGAATAAATATTCCTGTGAGTGAGTACATGTCTGAATTGAATTTACAAGATAATATAGCATGGTGGTTAAATGCCTGAGCACTGCAGGTAGATGAACCTTAGTTTGAAAAAGACACCTGTCAGAATGACTACCATCAACAAATCAACAAATGACAAGTGCTGGCAAGGATGTGGAGAAAAGATAACCCTAGTGGTAAGGCAGCCACTATGAAAAACAGTATGGAGTTTCCTCAAAAAATTAAATATGTAACTGCCAATTGACCCAGTGATCCCACTTTCAGGAATATGTGCTCAGAAACCCAAAACACCAATCAGAAAGAATATATGCACACCTACGTTCATAACAGCATAATTTACTAGTGGATAAAAAACTGTGGTACATTTATACCATGGAATACTATGCAGCAGTGAAAATGAAGGCTCTCTTACCCTATGAGACAGCATGGAGGGATTTGGAGAGTATTATGCTAAGCAAAAATGCCAGTCAGAAAAAGACAAGTATCACATGATCTCACTCATATGAGCAATCTAAAGAAAAAAATAAACTGATGGGCAAAATAGATCCAGAGACATAGAAACATGGAAGAGACTGTTGAATCTCAGAAGGAAGGCAGTGGTGAGTGGATGGGAAAAGACTAACTGAAATATATGGATACTCCATGGACATGGACAGTGGTGAGGTAAAGGCCTGGGATGGGGAGCAGGTGCAGGAAGGAGGGTGTCAATAGGAGAAAAATGGGACATCTGTAATACTTTCAACAATATAGATAGATAGATAGATAGATAGATAGATAGATAGATAGATAGATAGATAGATAGAACAGAGTTCCAGTTTGGGAAGATGCAAAAGTTTTGGAGATGGATGGTGGTGATGGTTGCACAATAATGTGAATGTACTTAATAGCTACTGAACTATGCACTTGTAAATGGCTCAAATGGTAAATTTTATGTTATGTATATTTTACCACAATAAAAAAAGAAAAGAGGATTTCTTTTATTCTTTAGTGATACGTGTGTACTAGTAAATTGGTACAAATATTTTGGAAAACTTTTGTCAGTATCTACTGCAGCTGAACATCTGCCTACCTTTATCATCCAGGAATTTTTGATTCCTAGATGTACATAGCCAATAGAAATTAGTACATATCTCAAACATATGTACAAGAATGTTTAGCAATATAATTCTTTTTTTATTGTCTAAAGTTTTACCTATGTCTCCTTCCCCCCGCCCTGATTACACCCCTCCCCCTGCCATTCCCATCCTGGAGGGCAAGCCCCCACCACCCCAGTGTCTGTGTCCATTGGTTTTGCTAATATGCATGCATACAAGTCCTTTGGTTGATCTCTAACCACCTCCCCCCCACCTCCCCTGCCATTTGTCTCTGGATCTATTTTTGTTCATCAGTTTATGTTGATCATTATATCCCACATATGAGTGAGATCATGTGATATTTATCTTTCTCCAACTGGCTTAGCAATATAATTCTTATGAGCTAAATACGAAAACACCCAAACATTCATCAATAGTACAATGCAAAAATAAATTGAGATATACTATTTATCATGACTATCATGATAATATACAGGGTTCAGTGCAAAATGAAAATTCAGCTGCCTTGTTAAGGAATTATTAAGAATTTCAAGATGTCAACAGCATAAAATTAAACCAAGCAGGAAGCTATGTGGCACTGCATTGCTAACATTCCCATGAAGATTGCCCTAATATTGATGCAATGGAACACTAGATAGCAATAAAAAGGAACAACCTACTGCTACATATAACAAGTGGATGAATTTTGTAGATATATGATGAGTAAAATAAGTAACACAAAAATAAAATATACTATATGATTTAATTTATGTGAAGATTATCAATTCTCGGCCTTTCGGCTAAGATCAAGTGTAGTATCTGTTCTTATCAAGTTTAATTTACATGAAGATTAATACCAAAGAAAAGAACATACAATGATAAAATTTAGAATTGTAGCTACTCCAGGGACTTATTGAATGAAAAGGGGTATGAGAGAGCCGTCTTGGTTTGTTGAAATGTTCTATATCTTGATCTGGATTGTGGATACACAGCTATGTGCATGTGTAAAAACATAAATAACAATATATGTCATATTGAATATAAAAGCACCAGGTATGAGCTTCTCCTACCCTCCAGTCCCTTTTATCCAGGAATCTTGTGCTCTTAGTCGATTTGGATGGGTAGTGTTGCATGGCCCAATGGCTCAGAGAACAGTGGGAAGAAGACCCTCCGTGCTCTCTGATTTATGGCACCCACATATCCATTGGCCACTACCAATGATTGCCATCCTGAGACCCTTCTTAGAGCCAGGGATACCAGCAATGCCAGTTCATACCCAACAGATGCAGAAGTCTATCTAGGATACTTAGTTCATGAGCTAAAGTACCTCACAAGACTAACAAAACATGTTATAGTGCATCACAGCTGTACTTTGCCTTCCTTTTTGCAATATGTTGTTGCAGAGGTCCTCCTTTTTTATTGCAATGTAATTAATAGATTTACAATAAGAAAAATAAAATAATACAATTTAGAAAGGAAACAATTTTTAAGTAAAAATAAAAAATTAGAAGAAAATTTAATCTGGTAATAGAAGTCATCCAGAAAGCACATATTTTTGACTGGTGCAATTGGTTGAAGGAGCCTGGACATATAATAGCACCTCAGTATTTGAATTTCTAGATTTCCTTTTTGAAGCAATGCATATGCCAACTGAAAAACGGCAAAATAGCATCAGTCAAAAAACTGTCTGCCTCCTCATTGAACTTGAGAATCCATGGCATTTTCATGAAGTGCCATTTGCTTTTTATGTGAAAGATACTTCTCTCCTATGCATCAACCTCTCTGATAAATCATAGTTAATATTTCTATTATTTTTATTAATAATAAAAGTTGTCTTTATTATCCTGGGATATTTTAAGATTGTGTGAAAATTTAATATAAAAAGTACAAACCCATTATTACATATTTTATAAAAGAATGGATGAATAGATGCATAAGGAAATGAATGATGGATAAGAAAAAAATGGTAGGGTTGTTGGGCTTTGATGGAATGGGCACCAGCAGGATCCTGCTCAGCATTCAGGCTCTTTACAGAATGGTGTGTGTGTGTGTGTGTGTGTGTGTGTGTGTGTGTGTGTGTGAAGTACCATCTTCAGGGGAAGTCCTTAGCCAATAGAGTGTGGGAGCTGGTGGAAGAATGTTTCTCCCTATCCCTTTGGTAGCCAATTCAAAGAAATCTTCTATATTTTCTTCAGGATGTCTACAGAGGTATCAAACCCCAGTTGCCCACAGAAGTGACCTCCATAACACCCTCTTCCTTTGACTTTACTTCCTCCCCTGTTTTACTTTCCTCAGTCCATCTCTGCTGATGCATGAGGCCATCTCCCAAATAAATTACCTTATTTGGTTTGGGGTGTGGGTGCTGGGTGGGGAAAGCAATAAGGATGAAGAAGCAGGGACTCAGGTTACTTCCATCTAGTGTTTCAACTATCCCCTAGAACCTCTGTGCCCTCCACTGGATTCTCTGCATTAAACTGGCCAATGAGCTAATAGAGTGCAGAGGCGTGGAATAGGAGTGGAAATGGTGCCCATCACTGGACACTTCTTTCCATTGTTCAAAACTTAGTTACAGTAGGTCCTCGGGTTACATTGGAGATCCGTTCCTATGGTGCGACGTAAAGCAATTTTCGCCATATGTCAGAACCCACCTACATAAGCACCTATGTCACTCACATGGAGCACATACACAGCAGTAATGAAGTGAAACAGTAAAAATAAATAAATAAATAAATAAATAAATAAATAATAAATAAAAGAAAGATAACAATTCCTGACCTTTACTTGTGATAAATCTTACCTAATAATAGACAAAAATGCTAATTGACCATACCTTTGCGACTCCCACAGCCAATCAGGAGTGAGTAACCAACAAAGATGGCGGTTAATTTGCATATGCGGCTGCTCTGGGCCTCTGAGCAGTGTAGGAAGTTAGAAAGGCGGCTCCGGACCAGAGCGAAAGCGGTGCTGGCAGCCAGGGAAAGGAAGGCCCATTCTGGCATGAATCTTCGTGCATCGAGCTTCTAGTAAATAATAAAAAACATAAAGCACATATGTACTTATGTCGAAATGATGGAACTTTTTTTTTTAAATAAATGGGAGATGGCGACATAACCACAAAGTGACGTACACTGAGTCTGACATAACCTGAGGACTGCCTTATATGATTCTACTAACTACAGAGGAGGCTGTAAGAAATACCCTTGAATCGAAGAGATAGAGGAAAGAAATATTGAGCACAGGACATTACTTCTGCCACAATTTACCATAAATTTCACACTTTGTTTCTCTCTTGGAGTGTATTAAGCTATCGTTCTCATTATTTGCACCATGATTTATGCACAATTATGGTATTTCAGAAAGATAATTTGCATATAGTTCCCCCCCAAAAATGTGACATAATATAATATTCCTGTGGAAAATCTCTGTTCAGATTTTTTTCTAGCTTACTACTTAATGTTATAAAGTTGAGAGGATTTGCCCATTAGTTTTGTCTTAAACAAAGAAATGGAATTATAACTGGATACTATCACTGCCAATCTGAGAGGAAAGTATAAGGGAAAAAAGGGCCAGCCCTGGCAGGTTTGGCTCAGTGGTTGGAGCGTCAGCCCCTGGATTGAAGGGTCCAGGTTCTACTCCCTGTCAAGGGCATGTACCTGGCTGGATTGCAGGCTTGATCCCAGCCCAGGTAGGGGCATGTGCAGGAGTGTCTATCTCACATAAATGTTTCTCTCTATCTCTCATAAATGTTTCTCGATCGATGTGTCTATCTCACATAAATGTTTCTCTCTATCTCTCCCTCCTTCCTCCCTTCCACTCTCTCTAAAATAAATAAAAAAGAAAAGAAAAATGGGCCAAAAAACTGCTTACTTTCAAATAGATGTGAAGCAGATGCCAGCAAATGTGCTAAATTTACTCTCTGAAAAGGAAAGTCCAAATCTACTCAACCATATGAAACAGAAAACTTACAATCATGTGGTGAAGCCAAAGTGATAATTTTTTTTTGAGGAAGTAAAATTGCATGCATCCCCTTGACCAGTCTCTAGGCCTCTTAGATCATGACACATCTGCCTTATCCCTCCTCTTTAAATAACCAAATTTATGTTTAGCTTATAGAAGGACCTTACTCCTGATTTTGGCAAGAACCATTACAGGTTAGCCCCAGAGAGGTACATTGGAATAAACTGCCAAGAGTTAGGAGCAGAAAAGTGCAGGGAATGTAATCCTTCATCTTGAGGGAATTTGAAGTTTTGGTTGGTTCTGCCTAGTCCGAAGTTACAGGTACAAGTTGATAGATTTATCATTTTTGTTCAGATAAACTCAGTGCAGGTTTATCCCTGGTGTTTTCTTACCATCTCTGTACAGTATCCATGCCCCCTCATCGTGTATCACTAAAAATATGTCTCTCCTCATTAAAATATAACCGCTAATTACTGAGTGACTTATTTGTGATAGATGTTTACATGACCTCACTTATTCCTCAAATGAGCCATGTAAAGCAGTTTTCATCAACCCCACTTTAGAGCTGAGGAATCTGAGCTACTGAGTGATTGGAGCTGTAGTTTGCCTGCCACTGCTTTATATTCATAATCTCTTCTCTGAAGACTTCTTTCATGTTCTGGCTCTCCTCAGAGGATTCTATTTTCTCTATAACATTTTTTTTTGCACCCCAAATATTTAAGGGTCTGGAGTAGGATTGCCACATAAAATACAGGGTAACCAATTAGATTTTAATTTCAGAAAAACAATATATGTATTTTGCATAGGTATGCCCATCCAATATTTGCAGTAATATTTAATAATATTAAAAAGCTATCTGAATTTAAAATTAAATTGGGGCTTCTGTACTTATATTTGTAAAATCTGGCAACCCTAGTTGAGCTAAGTGTCTTTTGTGGTATTGTTGTCCCCTCCACACCATTTTTCCTTCTTTGGAACCTCTGACAATTTTGAAAACACTTTTCATCCCTGTCAGGGTGGCTCAGTTGATTGGAGTGTCATCCTGTGCACCAAAATATTTTAGGTTTGATCCCAGGTCAGGGTGCATGAGGGAGGCAACCAATAGATGTTTCTCTCTCTCTCTTTTTCTTCCTTTCTCTCTCTAAAATCAATAAAAACATATCCTAGGATAAGGATTTAAAAAACAACGCATGTCTTCAAACTTCACTCTCTATTACCACTCCTTGTTGACTTTGTCATGCTCATGGTTACTCTTGTCAATTCATTGATCATTTAGTACATGGTTCATTTTCTTCTTCTGAGTAATTATTTCCATTATTAGTTTTCTAGGGTTGCCAGATTTTACAAATATAAGTACAGAAGCCCCAATATCCATATAGATGATGTTTCAATACTCTTGCTTCTGATTTCTTTTACATTCTAATTTCAAACACTCTTCAGTCCACCCCAATTCAATAGGGAGTAGTGTAGGGAGTGTGAAGAGTTTTGCAGTATTATATTATGTGGTCAGGGAGACCTCACTAAAGAGATGAATTTAAGAAAACACTCTGAATTAATTGAGGAACACAGCTCTATTGACATCTGGATAAAAGTGGTTAGGAAAGAGGAGATTGTAAGTGCAAAGGCCCTGAGGTTGAAGCTTTATAGGCTTGTTTCAGAAAGTTTCTTGAGAACAGGAATTATATCTTTTACTTGGTGGTGTTATTTATTGTGTCCAGTAATATCTTACAGGAACAACTCAGTAAATATAATGGTAAACAAAAGACTGCAATAGCCCTAGCTGGTTTGACTCAGTGGATAGAACGTCTGCCTGCGGACTGAAGGGTCCAGGGTTTGATTCCAGTCAAGGGCACATGCCCAGGTTGCAGGCTCAATCCCCAGTGGGGGGCGTGCAAAAGGCAGCCAATCAATAACTCTCTCTCATCCTTGATGTTTCTATCTCTCTCTCCCTCTCCATTCCTCTCTGAAAACCAATAAAAATGTATTTTAAAAAAAGACTGCAATAAATTCATGTTGATTAAATGAATGAGTGAAGGCACTTTGATATAAGCTTATTAAACATATTTGAGAATCAATTCCTGTTCTGGAGACTTTGCAATCAAATGACAGCATTTAGGATTCTGAACAATATATAAACTAAAACCACAAATTAAGTGAGGAATTAATATTATGTACAACTAGAAAGTGCATTTGAGAGGTATAATGAACATTTTTTATAAGTTTGATATGCAAAATATTTTCCCAAGGGTTTCATATTTCCCCCCTCATTTTAATCAAAAGGGCTTTCAAACATTCCGGACTTAGAATAGTTTGTTACCCTTATGTCTTTTCTACTACAGGCCACATTTCTGTAGCTTTTCATGACCTTCAGATTGTTTTGCTTTTAATCCAGTAAGAACCTCAAAGAATGGAGGTAAGGAAAGATAGTAAAGTTTAGATCTTATTTTTAGCAATTAATTCAATAAATTATTGGATGCCTGTCAAATGAGGAAAGCCACAACCCAGACATATTCTAGTGTCAAGAACAGAGCTCAACGCAGTAAATATGTTGTACGTTTCTGCAGAAAGCATGAATAAATAAATGAATAACGAAATGAATCAAGGAGGGTAGCTTCTCTAAGGTACCCAGAGATTTGACGCCTAGAATATCAGAACCAATTTCAAATTTTGCTGGATAGCTCCTGAACTATCACACCGGGCGAGAACAAAGGGAAAATGATTAGAATGAACAGATGACGTCAACGGGACCTAGGCGGCGGCCAATTCTGTCTGCACTAGGCTTCCGTAGTAGGAGAGGTCCGGAAGTCTTTCGCGCGCCCGCGGCCGGTAGTGACGTCACGAGATTTGGGCGGTGCGCAAAGGTCGCCGGGGCCGCCGGGTGCGGAGCGCGCGCGCGGGAGTTTCGAGCGTCGGACGCGGGCAGTCCTCCAGCCATGAGCCTCTGGGCCGACAAGTACCGGCCCTGCTCGCTGGCGCGGCTGGACTACCACCGGGAGCAGGCGGCCGGGCTGCGCAGCCTGGTGAGGCGCCGGGCGGGGCGGGGGCGGGCGGGGGCGGGCTCCGGCGTGGGCCCGGCCGAGTGGTGGGAGGTGAGGGTGCTGTGGGGAACAGAAAACAGTGAGGGGGACCGGGGAGCACGGGGAAGGGCCAAGGCTGTGCCTGTAACAAGGATGGGCCGGCTGAGAACCGCCATCTGAGCCAGGACGAGTCGCAGGTGGAGGGAGAAAACCCGGCACAGCTGCGGGGGCGGTGGAGCTGGTGGCGGGAGCCGCCAGTACCGAGGCGCGGAGCCCGGAGCGCCCTCCAGCCCGTGCAGCTGGGTAACGGTGGGCCGGGGAGAGGGTAGGAAACGGGGGTGTGTGCGGGGGAGGGCTGCGGATTCAGTACGTTCCCTAGAGGTGGTGGGAAGCCTTTGGCAGGTTTGGGGCAGAGAAGTGACGTCATCCCGCTGATTTTTTTAAAGCAGCTTCTTAAAATTTCCTGGTGTCATTGTCCTGTACAGATGGGAAGGTATTTGGCTTATTAATTTCTAAGGTCATTTGTAATACTAAAACACGTTAATTAGGTTGTCCTTGAGTTTAATTCCATGTGGAAGACCCTCTCCCCCCCATCCTGATGCCTATTTTTGTGTTGTCGTTTATAAAATGCTGATGGCAATGTTTATGAGAAGCGAGCTAAATTTTGTAGGGAGTGGACAGGGAAGAGGGTCTTCAGAAAAATCTTGTGTCCCTGGAGCCATTTATCCACCCCTTTCAAGGACCTGAAACACCACGTGCTGATAAAAGTGTTTTTGCTCACCAATTACAGGTACTACTTAAGTACTTTTTAAAAATGAGAACTAATAAAAGAGGGAACTCCATCCCTTTATATGATGGTCATTAGAAGAGTTGATAGTGTCGTGAGATAGGTTTTTTTTCCCTCTTCATTAATTATTGGTATTCCATCTGTGCTAATTAAAAATAAACCTGTTATATCTGTATACTTTATAGACAAATTGCATTTTCTCTCAATGGCTTTCACTTCATTTTTCTTAGACAAAAGATACATTTTACATTATCTGTGGCATTTTTTACAGAATTTGGAATAAATGTTTTGGACAAAAATTTAATATACTCATGAGTTAACAGATTTGCTTTTAAAAAATGTTTACCTGTTTATTGTTGAGTCTACAGTTTCATAAAACTATAAAACATTTAAAGCATAACCTTTATTTTTTATTAGATTGAAGATTAAAAAAACAAAGGCAGCTAGTATTTGAGGAGCATGTATTATTAGTTGAATAGTCTCTTTCCTTGAGACGTTTTTTCTTCAGTGCCAGAGTTAGATGAGTTTACAAAGTGTTAAAATGTACTGTAAATTTTAAGTACTTCTCTTAAGATACTTATTTTTCTATAATGCTTTTACAAAACTTGCTCCACAAGATTTTATACACTGAGTGGCCAGATTATTATGATCTCTGAACGCATAATAATCTGGCCACTCAGTGTATATCCGAGGCACAGATGTGTTTTCATCTTTATAGCCTTCATATTATACATTCCTAAACCAGATTGATCATCAGTGTCACCTGGGAAACATTATAAAACACAGTCTTGTACTGTAATGCAGCACTATTAGTGCTCTACTTTGTCCCCTTGCTCTTTCTTGTGAGTGCACACAGACTGACTTTCACCTCCCTGTATTTGCACTTACTGAGGCTTTCCCTTGCTGTCACCCCTAAATTGACTTGAAATACCTGGGAATGTTCACTACTCCCCCTCCACTTTTCCAGTCTAGCTTTAACAAAGGATTGATGAGAGATAGCATGTCAGACTCCATCTTCTGTACCCTTGAGAGGGGTAATACTGTGGTGTATTTTAACTTTAGCTTCAAGATCCCCAGCAAGATCAAGTCTCAGGTGCCCAGAATGGTATTTAAGTTGATAATACACTCTGCCTTCTTTTCCTTTTGCTTCCCTACAAAATTTTTCTTTACTTTCCAAATAGGCCAAATGCACTCAGTTCTTATCAAAGGGACTGTGTGTGGAAACCCAAACTATGACAGATATTAATTTTAGTTACTGAATCATAATTTGATGGAATGGATCTAATAACCAATCAGTCTTTTAATTTAAAAAGTTCCCTAGGAGATTCTGACAGTCAGCCAGGTTTGGGAGTTCTTACTTTCTAGCACATGGTATTGTATCAAGCATGTATGCTAGGTATATAATTACATAAAATTAATGCCAGGGAATAATCAACATTCCATAATTTTAAAAAATCTCTATATGTACATTCATACACACACACACACACACACATACATATATATATTTGAAGTTTCATAGGTAGAGATACAAAATATTGATACTTAAAAAGAGTTTAATTCTACCCAGAACAATTGTGTGATTAGGAAAATGCGTCATTGTTTGATTTTTTTCTTTTCCCAGGTACAGTGTGGTGACTTTCCTCATTTGTTAGTGTATGGTCCATCAGGTGCTGGTAAAAAGACAAGAATTATGTGTATTCTACGTGAACTTTATGGTGTTGGAGTGGAAAAATTGAGAATTGAACATCAGACCATCACAGTAAGCATTTCACTTTGAGGCCCTCCAGATATTTATAGCAGGGATTTTCAGTCCTCATCATCAATACATTGCCCTCCCCCATTGCTGCCCCATATATGATTTAAGTAAGAATTTCACAGGTAATCCTGGTATTCAGGATTGAGAGCTACTGATTTATAGACTTAATTATTATAACCAGCCCAAAGTCAGTTATGTTAGAGAGAAATATGAGCAACAGGAGATTAGGGTAAAATGTGGCGGTAGGGTTCATTTTAAATTACCTAGAAAATCAGTGGCTCATTTGGAACTAGAACTCAAGGTTTTAAAAGCCCATTATTCTGAGAGCAATAGTGGGTATGGAAAGAAAGGGAATGATTTTGAGCGAAATTGTAATCGTGGAATAAGGCAACTTAGTAAAGATTGGCAGCTGACTGTCTGGAAAAGGAGGCATGAGGTTCTGGGATCATAACAGAGTTCCTGTAATCTTGCCCTGGCTGAGCTTTCCAGCTTCATATCGTGCAGTGCATTTTCATGCTCTTTCCTTCTAGACCATGTTGAAGATCTAGCTGGAATGTCTGCTCTCAGAGTGCCCTACAACTCCATTAGAATTAATTTTTCCTTCTAGTACACAGTTTATATGTTTAGAGTACTTTTTTTTTGCCTTATGTTATATTATTATTGCTTTTACATCTTTCACTTTGACAAAATAGTATTTATTTTGAAATTATATAGGGAACATAGCATATTCATTTTCATATCCTTCATAGCCATTGCTATACTGTCTTATACATATAGAATGTTTAGGATGTTAGATTTTAGGCTAATGTTGATTAGCTTGTGTTTATTTAATTTTTAATCTTTATTGTTGAAAGTATTACATATGTCCCCTTTTTTCTCCCATTGACCCCTTATTGCCTCACCCCACCCGAGGCCTCCACCACCATATTGTCTGTATCCATGGGTTACGCAAGCAAGTTCTTTGGTTGATCTCTTTCTACCTCCCTCTACTCCTCACCCCCGACCCCCGCCTTCCCTCTGAGATTCCACAGTCTCTTCCATGCTTCTGTGTCTCTGGATCTATTTTGTTCAACAGTATATTTTTTTCATTATATTCTACATATGAGTGAGATCATGTGATACTTGTCTTTCTCTGACTGTCTTATTTTGCTTAGTATAATACGCTCCAGGTCCCTCCATGCTGTCTCAAAGGGCAAGAGATCCTTTTTTTTTTTTTTTTTTTACTGCTGCATAGTATTCCATTGTGTAAATGTACCATAGCTTTTTTTATCCACTCATCTACTGATGTGCACTTGGGCTGTTTCCAGAAATTAGTTATTGTAAATTGCTCTGCTGTGAACATAGGGGTGCATACATTCTTTCTGTTTGGTCTTTTGGGTTTCTTAGGATATATTCCTAGAAGTGGAATCACTGGATCAAATGGAAGTTCCATATATAAGTTTTCTTTTTCATATTTAATTATTTGCGGAAACGCCATACTGTTTTCCATAATTGCTGCACCAGTCTGCATTCCCACCAACAGTGAATTAGTGCTCCCTTTTCTCCACAACCTGGCTAGCGCTTGTCATTTGTTGATTTTTTGATGGTAGCTATTCTGACAGGTGTGAGGTGATACCTCATTGTTCTAATTTTCATCTCTGATGTTCAGTGACTTGGAGCATTTTTTCATGTCTTTTATCCACCTGAATGTCCGCTTTGGAAAAGTGTCTAGTAGGTCCTTTACCCACTTTTTAATTGGACCATTTGTCTTCCTTTTGTTAAGTTGTATGAGTTCCTTATGTATTTTGGATATTAACTGTTTATCAGATGTATCATTGCCAAATGTGTTCTCCCATACAGTGGGCTCCTTTTTCATTTTGTTGATGGTTTATTTCACTGTGCAGAAGCTTTTTTATTTTGATGTAGTCCCATTTGTTTATTTTCTCCGTAGTTTCCTTTGCCCTAAGAGATATATCCACAAACATATTGCTACGAGAGATGTCTAAGATTTTGCTGTCTATGTTTTCTTGTAGGATTTTTATGGTTTTATGACTTACATTTAAGTTTTTTATCCATTTTGAGTTTATTTTTGAGTATGGTGTAAGTTGGTGGTCTAGTCTCGTTTTTTGCCTGGATCTGTCTAATTTTCCCAACGTTTATTGAAGATACTGTCTTGACTCTGATTAGTTTGTGTTTAGATACATTGAGTTTGGTGGAAATTCTTATAATATATGCAGGGAAAAATTTAATAAGAAAAGTGTGGAATCTGTAGGAAGAAACTTGAACATAAAAGGACAAAGAACAAGAACTGATCAAATAGAAAGATGCAGTATGTCTCAGATATGTGAGTTAATATTTAAAAGTATCTTTTTCCTCCACTCAGAGTGTAACTTTCAATGAAGATTAATTAAAATCCAATTGTTTTTTAATTGTATGAAATTCTTAAAGTACATATGAAATAATAGATTTCTGATACTGGCTAAAGTAACTTAAAAATATTTGGAAGTGGGACTGACTTGAACAGATATTAAATCATATTGTAAAGCTACTATAATAAAAACAGTATTGTATTGGCATGGGTACAGAGAGTTAGGTCAGTGGAACTTAATAGCCCAGAAATAAGATGGAGGATCTATTTCAGATCAGTAGGAAAAGGATGAGTAATCACAATGTGCTAACATAAAAAGTTGAATCTCTGATACCTAACGTATAAAGATAAATTCCAGATGAAGGAAAGATTTAAATGTTAAAGTGAAACACTAAATTTTTCAATAAAATTCCTTAAACAGCCTATGGATCAAGAACACCTTTTGATAGAAAACATAGACGCTATAGAAAAATATATATGTTCTTGGAAATATATGAATTTTTGAAATTTGTATGACAGAAGATAACACATGAAATCAATAGGAAAATGAATGATTATAAATATTTGAAAGGAACATTTTAGGTAAAAGATTTTATAAACCAACAATGGAAAAGACAAAAACCTGGTAGAAAATGGAATAAAAAATAGTCACAGAAGAGAAATATAAATAGACAATAAACATGTAAAGATGTTGACCTTTGTGATAGTCAAGGAAAAGCAGTGTGAATCTATTACATATATTCAGTAATATATATACTCTCTTATATTTTATATATTATAATGTATATTAACTATGGTATATATATGTACATATATATATATATATATATATATATATATGTGTGTATATATATATATATAATCATCAGCTGGCAAAAATTAAAGTCATGACGTAAAACTTACTGAGAGTGGGGAATTTTGGGAAATTGTATTCACTGCCAGGAGAAAAATGAATTGCTAAATATTTTTTTGGAAGGGAAACTGATTATAGATATAAACACACATACATAATAGAAGTATAGAAAATATCCCTGTTAATCGAGCAAATTCTTTATTGGGAACCTATTGCTATGGAAATGAAAGCAGTGCAAGAGACATGTGCAAGGGTGTTAATTATGGAATTGTTTGAAATGGCAAAAGGCAAAAAATAAAATGCCCATCAATATGACTAGTTTTTGGGACACCCATGTTATAGATTCAAATGCAACTCTAACACCGTATTCCACTTTGTCTGAGAGGAATTGCCTAGTTCTGTGGTCAGCAAACTGCAGCTCACGAGCCACATGCGGCTCTTTGGCCCCTTGAGTGTGGCTCTTCCACAAAATACCACGGCCTGGGCGAGTCTATTTTGAAGAAGTGGCGTTAGAAGAAGTTTAAGTTTAAAAAATTTGGCTCTCAAAAGACATTTCAGTCGTTGTACTGTTTATATTTGGCTCTGTTGACTAATGAGTGCTGACCACTGGCCTAGTTGTATTATTAAGTAGGAAAAGCAAAACAGCGAAATATGTTTGCCTCTTTTATTTTTGACAAGAAACACTGATGTGTGTGTGTGTGTGTATTTTTGTGTGTTATGGGAAAGGCTGTAACAGGACATATAGGTTGTGTACAAAGATGATCTGATAACAAAATGGTTTGGAGATTTCTGGAGGTAGAGGAAAAATGTAATCTCAATAAAAAACAGGCTATGATGCAGTTTGTATAAAAAATGTTTATCTGCACAGTAATAAAAGAATGGGATTAATGAAGTTAAAACATTAGTGGTAGTTCTTTAAAATTTTATTTTAGTAAGCATTATTGTTTATCTATAATAATAAAAGCATAATATGATAATTAGACCGGACAGCTGAACAGCCTTCCGGACGTCATTCTGGACGTCCTTCTGGACGAAGCTGCGGTGGCAGGGGCCAAGGCCGAGGTGGTTAGGGGCGATCAGACAGGCAGGCAAGTGGTTAGGGGCAATCAGGCAGGCAGGTGAGCGGTTAGGGGCGATCAGGCAGGCAGGCGAGTGGTTAGGGGCGATCAGGCAGGCAGGCGAGCGGTTAGGAGCCAGTGGTCCCAGATTGTGAGAGGGTGCAGACCGGGCTGAAGGACGCCCCACCTTGCACAAATTTATGCACTGGGCCTCCAGTATAATAATAAAAAACAAAACAAAACAGTGAAATACAGGAAAGAGGAGAGCTAGCCAATAAATGAATGTTAAAAACATCTATTTTCTTTGTCCACAGACTCCATCTAAAAAGAAAATTGAAATTAGCACTATTGCAAGCAATTACCACCTTGAAGTTAATCCCAGGTAAGCTGCTACTGTATAAAAATAAACATTTTTATTATTTTTTGTTAATCCTCACCCGAGGATATTTTTCCCATTGATTTTTAGAGAGAGTGGAAGGGAGGGAGGGAGGAGAAGAGAGAGAGAGAGAAAAGAGAGAGAGAGAGAGAGAGAGAGAGAGTAATATTGATGTGAGAGAGACACATCAATTGGTTGCTTCTTGCATATGCCCCAACCAGGGCAGGGCAACGAACCTACAACCCAGGTACATGCCCTAGACCTGGAATCGAACCTGAGACTGATACTCTACCACTGAACCATACCAGCCAGGGCTAAATAAGCATTTTTAGGATAGTGATGTTCAGACCTTTTTTTTAAAGAGTAGAACCCTTTCTTAAAGTAAAATCATGTATGAAAACACAATATATAAACAGATAAAAGTGAAGCTGCCTAGTGTGGTTAGAGAGCCTAGACCCTCTCACTTTGCCTTCTCTCTGAGAACCCCTCATTTAAATAATTTTGATAATTAAGTTTTCTTGCTTTACAGAGCTTGGTGTTTACACAAAGTACATAGTAAGTTTAAAAAAATATTAACTCATTCAGAACTAATGAGCAAGATTGAATGGAGTAGGAGGAATCCTATCTAATAAAAGAATGATATGCAAATTGACCATCACTCCCTACAGAGGAGATGGCTGGCCCCATGTGGACACAAGATGGCCGGCAGGGGAGGGCAGTTGGGAGGGACCAGGCCTGCAGGGGAGGGCAGTTAGGTGTGACCAGGCTGGCAGGGAAGGGCAGTTAGGGGTGACCAGGCTGGCAAGGGAGGGAAGTTAGGTGTGACCGGGCCAGCAGGGGAGGGCAGTTGGGGGGGACCAGGCCTGCAGGGGAGGACAGTTGGGGGCAA
This sequence comes from Eptesicus fuscus, assembly GCF_027574615.1. Taxonomy (NCBI): domain Eukaryota; kingdom Metazoa; phylum Chordata; class Mammalia; order Chiroptera; family Vespertilionidae; genus Eptesicus; species Eptesicus fuscus. Next base: position 6,245,307 of record NC_072480.1, on the reverse strand, counting down.
CCAGGTTGGCAGGGGAGGGCAGTTAGGGGCAATCGAGTTGGCAGGGGAGCAGTTAGGTGTTGATCAGGCTGGCAGGGGAGTGGTTAGGGGGTGATCAGGCTGGCAGGCAGAAGCAGTTAGGGACAATCAGGCAGGCAGGCAGGTGAGCGGTTGGGAGCCAGCAATCCTGGATTGTACCTAAATGGGTAGTCAGACATCCCTCAAGGGGTCCCAGATTGGAGATGGTACAGGTTGGGCTGAGGGACACCCCCCCCCCTCCCATTCATGAATTTTGTGCACTGGGCCTCTAGTAGGATTATAAGCTAACTAGATGCCCAGTGCACGAAAATTCGTACACTCGGAGGGCAGGGGGTTCCCTCAGCCCAGCCTACACCCTCTCACAATCTGGGACCCCTCGGGTGGGGTCGCTAGGCCTGGCCTGAGATCAGGGCCTAGTGGGGCTTTACTTCCCCTGGCTGCAGGCAGCTGGCCCCACCCTGCCACTGCCACTGCTTGCCATCTGTGCAGTGCTGCCCCCCCTCACCTGTCACTGGTGTCCTCCCTCTGCAGGAGACAGGCTGGGGTGCGATGGCTTGGCTGGCCTGGGCCTCCCTCTTTCTTTGCTGAGGGGCGAGGCCAGCCCTGCAAGGGGTCATCTGTCTACCTGATCACCCTAACCATTCTGCCTGCCTGCCTGATCACCCCTAACTGCTTGCTGGGTGGCAGGGCCAGCCCCGTGAGGGGCTGTCTGCCTACCTGATCGCCCCTAAATGCTTGCCTGCTTACCTGATCACCCCTCACCACTCTGCCTGCTTACCTGATCTCCCCTAACCGCTGGCCTGCCTACCTGATTGCCCCTAACCACTCTGCCTGCCTGCCTGCCTGATCACCCCTAACTGCTGGCCTGCCTGCCTGATCTCCCCTAACTGCTGGCCTGCCTGCCTAATCGCCCCTAACTGCTTGCTTGGGGGCATAGCCAGCCCAGCGAGGGGCCATCTGCCTACCTGATCGCCCCTAACCACTTGCCTGCCTACCTGATCACCCCTAACCACTGGTCTGCCAACCTGATCACCCCTAACCACTCTGCCTGCCTGTCTGATTGCCACTAACCACTTGATTGGGGCAGGGCCCACCTGGCGAGGGGCCGTCTGCCTACCTGATCTCCCCTAACCATTCTGCCTGCCTGCCTGCTTGATTGCCCCTAACCACTTGCTTGGGCGTGGAGCCAGCTTGGCGAGGGGCGGGGGTGGTCTGGTCTCTGGTAGTTCCTTTTGTGATGCCTGGCCTTTTAGTATAGATATGTATTCAGTATAAGGCACCCTGAGAAAAGTTTTACATGGATTATTATATGATTATTATATTTAGCCCTCTAAACAATCCTGATAGGTATTACTAGAGGCTCAGTGCATGAAGTTCGTGCACTGGGGGGGGGGGGGGAGAGTCCCTCAGTCCGGACTGCGGATGTCCGACTGACAGCTTAGGCCCGCTCCCCCCATCAGTCGGACAGCCTTAGCGCTGCTGCGGAGGTGGGAGAGGCTCCTGCCACCACCGCTGCACTCACTAGCCGTGAGCCCGGCTCAGGGCTTCTGGCTGAACTGCGCTCCCCCTAATGGGAGCACACTGACCACCAGGGGCAGCTCCTGCATTGAGCACCTGCCCCTGGCGGTCAGTGCACATCATAGCGACCGGTTGTTCCGCAGTTCGGTTGATTTGCATATTAGCCTTTTATTATATAGGATTTTCCCTAGGTAAGAAAATTAAGAGAAATAAGGTTGGTGGGAAGGATCTGATCATAAATGTAGAAAAAGTTTTAATTCCATAGTCAAAAGGAAAATGGTTTAGATTCTTGACTAGAAAATTATCATAAAAAGACACTATAGGTATATTGATGTAATAATAGTGAATTGGGAAAGATTTTATGACTGGGAAAATAAAGCTGATTGCTTTGCCCTCTTTTTCTCATTGTGAGTTCCTCTGTAGCAAGAATAGTCAATTAGAGATTAAGCTGATTGTTTTTCAGGTGTTTGAAATTGACATTCAGCCTAAATTAACCTGGTAACAGGTTGGTTTGTGAGGCACATGACTCAAATGCTAAAGCAATATGTGGGTATAAATGAAAGATAATGCCTATAATAAGTCAACAGCTTATAGAGTTCTGACTTTGTATCTTAAATTTCATTTGGTTATTGCATTCCCTTGCTAAGGGAATCGGCTCCATGCTAGTGCAGGGAGCAGGTGTGTCTAGAGTTGTTCTTGCTCAGATCTTTGCTGTTTTGATGATGGGGAAGAAGAATGGAAGTTATTTCAAATAGTTATTTCTGTATTTTGAGTAATTCTAGATAATCAAGAATATTAGTTGTAACTAGGTAGTAACTATAGTGTATACAGAAGTGCTAAAGTAATTGTCAAACTTATTAGTTATTGCTCTTTTTAAGTAACAGTAAACTTAGTGTTTTCAGTGATTAATTAAATTGTAATTAAATATGGAATATTGTTAGTATTTTTTAGTAACCCTAATATATCTCAGTTTTAAAATCTTGTGAATGTAATTTAGGTTTTATTAATTTTGATTAAAATTGTAACTACTTAATATCTTTAACATTTTTCTTATATTAACAATAAGGGCATAATACTTTCAAGTTGTGTGTGTGTGTGTTGTGTGTGTGTGTGTGTGTTTTTTTAATCATTATTTTTGTTTGTATAGTGATGTGTGTGTGTATTTTTAATCATTATTTCTGTTTATATAGTGATGCTGGAAATAGTGACCGGGTAGTAATTCAGGAGATGTTGAAAACAGTGGCACAATCACAGCAACTTGAAACAAACTCTCAAAGAGACTTTAAAGGTATATGATTAAAAAAAAATTATTTTCATTAGACAGACACTCAAATGGTAAGGAATGCATATGAGAGAAAATGTAATGGGAATTTGTAAATTTCATCCATTTAACAAATATTTATTAACCATTTATTCTTTGTCAAGGATTATGCTACTTTTGGGGGTAGGAAATCTAAAAGTAAGAGAATCGTGATCTCTGTTCTCATGGGAGTTTACATACAGTTCCGCGGAATTGGATTTTGGTGGAAAGAGGGTTATGTATTTGTACTGCTAAGGTTACAGGATTTAGAAAAAATAACTGGCCTTAAATGGGAGATATTTGTAATACTATCAACAATAAAAATATATTGGAAAAAAAAAACTGTTGTTAGGATCAAAGTTATATGTTTATTATCAAATATCTAAATAAACAAAAAGAAAATTAAGCAATAATCCCTCCATTGAGTTAAAATTATTGTGGTGCATTTGTCATTAACTTGCATTATCATTTATATGTATGTATATATGTACACATTCTTTTTTTTTTTTTTAATCTATATTGCTGAAAGTATTACATACGTCCCATTTACCCCCTCCCTCCGCCCCCATTGACCCCTGCCAGCCGCACCCGCCCACCACCCTAGGCCATCACCACCCTGTTGTCTGTGTCCATGGATAATGAATATATGCATACAACTTATTTGGTTGATCTGTACTCACCTATCTCCACCTTTCCTCTGAGATTCCACAGTCTCTTCCAAGCTTCTATATCTCTGGATCTATTTTCTTCATCATCAGTTTATTTTGTTCATTATTTTGTTCACACATATGACTGAGACCATGTGATACTTCTCTTTTTCTGACTGGCTTATTTCGCTTAGCATAATACTCTTCGGGTCCATCCAGGATGTCTCAAAGGGTAAGAGATGCTTCTTTTTTACTGTTGCATAGTATTCCATGGTATAAATGTACCATAGCTTTTTTATCCACTCATCTACTGGTGGGCATTTGGGCTGTTTGCAAATCTTAGCTATTGTAAATTACCCTACAATGAACATAGTGGGGCATACTTTCTTTCTGTTTGGTGTTTCGGGTTTCTTAGGATATATTCCTAGAAGTGGGGTCACTAGGTCAAATGGCAGTTACTTAATTTAATTCTTTTGAGGAAACTCCATACTGTTTTCCATAGTGGCTGCATCAGTTTGCATTCCCACCAGCAGTGTACTAGGGATCTCTTTTTGCAACATCCTTGCCAGCACTTGCCATTTGTTGATGGTAATCATTCTGATAGGTGGGAGGTGATATCTCATTGTCCTTCTGATTTGCATCTCTCTGATGATCATTGACTTTGAGCATTTTTTCATATGTCTCTTATTCATCTGAATGTCTCTTTTGGAGAAGTGTCTATTTAGTTCCTTTGCCCATTTTTTAATTGAATTATTTATCTTCCTTTGTTAAGCTGTATGAGTTCCTTATATATTTTGGATATTAACCGTTTATCAGATGTATCATTGCCAAATATATTCTGCCATACAGTGGGCTCCCTTTTCATTTTGTTGATGGTTTATTTCACTGTGCAGAAGCTTTTCATTTTGATGTAGTCCCATTTGTTTATTTTCTACTTAGTTGCCTTTGCCCTAGGAGATGTATATGTCTGAGATTGTGCTGCCTATGATTTCTTCTAGGATATTTATGGTTTCCAACTTACATTTCAGTTATTTTATTCATTTTGAGTTTATTTTTGTGTATGGTGTAAGTTGGTGGTTTAGCCTCATTTTTGTGCATGTATCTGTCTAATTTTCCCAACACCGTTAATTAGACTGTCTTGACTCTATTGTATGCTCTTGCCTCCTTTGTCAAATATTAATTGAGCATAATGACTTGGTGTGATTTCTGGGGTCTCTATTCTATTCCATTGATCTTTATGCCTGTTCTTGTGATAGTATCAAGCTGTTTTGAGCAAAGTGGCTTTGTAATACAACTTGATATCTGGTATTATGATACCTTCAACTTTGTTCTTCTTTCTCAAGATTGCTGCAGCTATTAGGGGTCTTTTTTGGTTCCATATTAATTTTTGGAGTATTTATTTGTTTTAGATATGTGAAATATGCTGTTGGTATTTTAAAAGGGATTGCATTGAATCTATATATTTCTTTAGGTAGTATGGACATTTTAATGATGTTAATTCTACCAGTCAATGAACATGGTATATTCTTCCACTTGCTTTTATCTTCTACCTCTTTTTTCAACATCTTATAGTTTTCTGAGTACAAGTCTTTACCTCCTTGGTTAAGTTTCTTCCTAAGTATCTTAATTTTTTTTTATGGTAATAATAAATGGGATTGTTTGGTTTCTCTTTCTGAGAATTTATTTTTAGTGTATTGAAATGCCATCGATTTCTGAATATTAATTTTGTATCCTGCTATGTTGCTGAATTCATTTATTAAATCTAGTAGTGTTTTTGATGGTGTCTCTAGGATTTCCTATGTACAATATCATGTCATCTGCGAATAATGAGAGTTTTACTTACTCCTTTTCGATTTGGATGCCCCCCCCCCTTTTTTTTTCTTGTTTAATTACTGTGGCTAAGACTTCCAGTACTATGTTGAATAAGAGAGGTGAAAGTCAACATCACTGCCTTGTGCCTCTTCTTAGGGGGAATGCTTTTAGTTTTTGCCCATTGAGTATGATGTTGGCTGTAGGTTTGTCATATATGGCCTTTATTATGTTAATTTATGGTCCCTCTATTCCCACTTTGCTGGGAGTTTTTATCAAAACAGCAATTGCTCCCCCTCACCACCACCCCCACCACCACCCTGGGGGGCAAAACCTGCCTGGATAGTAAAGGTCTGCTGGTGATTGATGTCCTCTGCCTTATGAGGGAATGACTTGGCTCCGGAAACCAGGGTGTCTGCCTTCCAAGCTCTAACCCCAGAGCCCCCAACCCTGGCTTCTGCTCCTCCATCTCCAGTGCACTCTGCCCTCCCTCTGCTGGAGCCCAAGGTGAGTGGGTGCACACTTAATTTTGTGAGTTGGTCTTTTAATAAGGTGCCTGCATTTCCAGCTGTCTTTCACTGGCAGACTGCAATTCTGCTGCTTTTCACAGGCAGATGATATGTGGACACCCTTCTCAGTTCTGGTGCTTTTAGCTGGGGACCCAGCTTGGGGATTAGACCCCAGAGTTCTCCATAGGAACTCCCCTCTCCCCCCACAGCTGAGATATCCCTCCGGAACTTAAGCTGATGTCTGTGGGAGCCCAGCTAGCCCTCTTGTGTCTCTGCACTTCCTACCAGGCTCTATGTGGTTTCCACTTTCTGTTCTTGATTATCAGGGTTCTCTCCAGCTAGTCTTCAGTTGACTATTCAGGATGGTTTTTCTGTAGTTTAGTTGTAATTTTAGTTTAGTCCTGGGAGCTTGGCATTATTGCTTCCATTTATTCACTGCCATTTTGCACATCTATCTATGCACACATTCTTATAGAAGATTTTGTGATGATAAATATTCCAACATTTAGTGCTTTTGATATTTTTTGCAAAATTCTTCATCAGAATTATGGTATAAGTTTATACTACTATCAGTGGTAATGGGGAGTTCCTGTTTTTTCCCAATATTCTTCAACACAGGGAAAATTTTAATCTTTGTCAGATTTAGTTAGGGAAATAAATTGTGTTTTTATTTGTTTTTAGTAAGTGTGGTAATTTTTCCTTTTGTTCATTGCTCATTTTACTGTTTTGTGAATTGCCTGTGTATATTCCAGGCTGTTATCTTTCTCCTCAGTCTGTATTTCAAAATAAATATATTTACTTATTTATTTTTGCTACTATAAATGGGATTGTCTTATATTTGCTTTTTTGTTTACATATATGACAGCTGTTGATACTTATGTCTTGATTTTATATCCTGTACATTATTAAATTCTCTTATTGTTTGTAATAGTCTTTACAATGTCTCTTGGGTTTTTCAGATATGTATTCATATCATTTGTAAATAGAGACGGTTTTCCCTTTTACTTTCCAATGTGTATGGTCTTAAATACTTTCTCTTGTCTAATTATGTTTAACATCACCACAATACAGTGGTTAATAGGAGTAGATATAGTGAATGTTTTTGTCATGACTCTGGGAAGAGGAAAGCCCTAAGGTTTCACCATTTAGTTAGTTGCTAGATTTTGACCTGAGGTATATCTATTTAATCATGATAAGGAAATATCCATAATTTTTTATTTTATTGTTTCTAACATGAATGTGTGTTAAAATTTTCAAATGCTTTTTTTGCATCCATGAATGTGTTTATATGACTTTTCTTCTTAGGCCTATTAGTATAATCCTATATTAATAAAAGGCTAATATGCAAATTGACCAAACGGTGGAATGACCGGTCACTATGACATGTACTGGCCACAAGGGGGCAGCTCCAGTGCTGAGGATGTCTGTCAGTCGGACATCCCCTGAGGGCTCCCGGACTGTGAGAGAGTGCAGGCCAGGCCGAAGGACCCCCCTCCCAAGTGCATGAATTTCATGCACCAGGCCTCTCTAGTCTATATATATAAAAAGCTAATGTGCTAAGTGTCCGCCCAACCGATAGCTATGATGTGCACTGACCACCAGGGCCAGAAGCTCAACGCAGGAGCTGCCGAACTGCATTGACTTGGAAGTGGTGGTTCTCAGGTGGCGCATCCTCAAACCAGAGAGGAGGGAGCCCAATTCCTCACGGGGCTGCACAATTCCACCTTCGGCCGTGGGTTATGTTGTTGCTGGGGCACTGTCGGCCTCAAGTCTGGCTTACTTCACACTTGTGTTTGCATTCCACACCCTGTACGAGAGCAACTTTGCAGAGTGCCCTTTCACACTCCAGGACCCCTCAGGGATTTCAGAGAGCCAGTTTCAGCCCAATCCCCGCAGGCCAGGCCAAGGGACCCCACCTACCAGAGGGATCCCACTCACTCTGCAGACGCCCTTCAAGCCACGATCCACCCCAGGTGCAGCCAGCTGGGAAGGGACCATGGGAGGTTGGCTGCAGGGCGTGTCCAGCCCGTTTTGCCCAGTCTTGACCTGCCTGTCACCTTCTAATTAGCTAGAGGCCTGGTGCATGAAATTTGTGCATGGGGGGCGTCCCTCAGCCAGGCCTGCACCCTCTCCAATCTGGGACCCCTCAGGGGATGTTTGACTGCCGGTTTAGGCCCGAACTGGCAAACATCCCTCTTGCAATCTGGGACCACTGGCACCTAATGGCTCACCTGCCTGCCAGCCTGATCACCCCTACCTTGCCCCCCTGCCGGCCTGATCGCCCCTACCTTGCCCCCCTGCTCCCCTGCCAGCCTGATCGCCCCTAACTTGCTTGCCTGCTGGCCTTATTGCCCCTAACCACCTCTGCCTTGGCCCCCGGCCTAAGCCTCAGTCTGGCCTCCCTCTGTGGGAGGCGATCTGGCGGATCAGGGTAAGGCACCGCCCCCATTACCCCGCTGCTGCTGCCACTACCAGCCTGAGCCTGGGCCTTTCGCAGCCACACCTCGGCCTTTGCAGCCACTGCAGCTTTGTCTGGAAGGTCATCCAGAAGACGTCCGCCCTAATTAACATATTACCCTTTTATTAGTATAGATTTCCTTTCAGTGTGCATGAATCTGTGCACCAGGTCATTAGTAAAAACCTTTGCATGTTTATAACATTACTAGAGGCCAGGTGCATGAAATTTGTGCACGGGGTTGGCGGGGGGGTCCCTCAACCCGGCCAGCCCCCTCTCACAGTCCAGGAGCCCTCAGGGGATATCCTCCTCTGCGGGAGGCAACCAGGCTAATCAGGGGAAGGCACTGCCCCCATCACCCCACTGCTGCTGCCACTGTCCGCTGCCACTGGCCCTTGGCCCTTGCTTCTTAGCGCTGGCCCTGCCCCCAGCTCACTGGTGGGTGAGCGGAGATCTGGGGCCAGGATGGCTGTAGGAGTGGCTGTGGGAGGTTGAGGCACAGTAGGTTGCGTCCTATCCAGCCTCTGTGGAGGCTTTGCACCTGGACTGGGCCCCCGCTGCTGCCTCTGTGGCTGCATCTGTGGAAGGGGCAGCACTGGAACCAGGCCGCACCGTTGCCTGTCCCGCGCCACCTTTGCGGAAGGGGGCATGGTGCCGCCATCTCGCCACCTCTGCAAAAGGGGCCGTGGCGCTGGACCAGCGGTGCCAGCCTGGCCCTCCTCTCCCGTGCGAGCACTGGTCCTAGGCCCTCGCAGCTGCTGTGGCTTTGTCCGGATGGATGTCTGGCCTAATTAGCATATTGCCCTTTTATTAGTATAGATACTAGTGGCCCAGTGCACAAAATTCGTGCATGGGGGGTGGTGTCCCTCAGTCCAGCCTGCATCCTCTCCAATCTGGGACCCCTCGAAGGATGTCCTGCTGCCAGTTTACAGGGATCGGGCCTAAACCAGCAGTCGGACATCCCTCTCCCAATCTGGGACTGCTGGCTCCTAACCGTTCACCTGCCTGCCTGCCTGATTGCCCCTAACCACTCTGCATGCTGGCCTGCTCGCCGCCCCCAAGTGCCCCCCCCCACCAGCCTGATCACCCCCAACTGCCCCCCCCGTGCCAGTGTGCTCGCCCCCAGAAGCACCTCCCTGCCGGCCTGCTCATCCCCAACTGCCCCCCCTGCTGGCCTGATTGCCCCATCTTTCCTCCCAACTGGTCTTCTCGCCCCCAACTGCCCCCCTGCTATCCTGATCACCTCCAACTGACCCCCACTGACGTCCTGCTCGCCCCCAACTGGCTCCCCTGCTGGTCTGCTTACCCCCAACGGACCCGCCCCCCACCAGCCTGATCACTCACAACTGCTGTCCCATCCTGGCCTGATCACCCACAACTACCCTCCCCTCTTGGCCTCTAACTGCCTCAACCTCGGCCCTGCCACCATGGCTTTGTCCAGAAGAATATCCAGAAGGTCTCCTGGAAGGTCTCCCAGTCTAATTAGCATATTACCCTTTTATTAGTATAGATAGAGGCCTGGTGCACGGGTGGGGCCTGGCTGAATTGCCCTGAAGGATGTCCTGGATCAGGGTGGGGGTTCCCTTGGGGCGTGGGGTGGCCTGGGTGAGGGGCTGAGGGCCGTTTTCAGGCTGGTCAAGTCCCCCAGTGGGGACCCTCACCCCATGGGGGTTTGGCCAGCCTGGATGAGGAGCTGAGGGCTGTTTTCAAGCTGGCCATGCCACCCGGTGATCCAGGCTCCCAGCCCCTCCTTTTTTTCTTTTTTTTTCAGCGCCTCCTTGAGCGGAGGCCAGGGCCGGCTGGAAGCAGGTATCTGGGATTTATTTATCTTCTATAATTGAAACTTTGTAGCCTTGAGCAGAGGCCAGGGCCGGCCAGGGCGGGTGGGAAGCTTGGCTTCCTCCGTTGCCGGGGGCAACCCAAGCTTCCTGCTCACTCCAGCTCCATGGCTGCCGCCATCTTTGTTGGGTTAATTTGCATACTGGCTCCTGAGTGGCTGGTGGGTGTAGCGGAGGTACGGTCAGTTTGCATGTTTCTCTTTTATTAGTGTAGACTAGAGGCCCAGTGCACGAATTCGTGCAAGGGTGGGGTCTGGCCGGCCCACCTGATCGGGGCCAATCTATCATGCCAGGCCGGCCAGAGGGAGAGGACACAGGAGGTTGGCGGGCTGGTCGAACTCCCGGTTGAGGAGATAATTTGCATATTAGCCTTTTATTATATAGGATTACTGGGTCTCCTAATGAAACTGCTTTGCATTTCTAGACTAAAACTCATTTGGTCATGTTTTAATTTTATAGATGTGCTTCTATTTTCTGACTACCAGATTTATTTTTGTATCAGTTGGGTTTTCCTACTTTCTGTTTGGTTCTATTTCAGTCACATTTCAGGATCAATCTTTTCTTCTATCTTTTTCCTATTCTGTTCAATCATTTGGATTCTCTGTCCAGAATTTCTCCTCATTGTGAAACATTGTCTTAGAGGGGCACTTCCATTTTGTTATTTTCAGTCTAGTGCTCTGTCAAACCTTATTGCATCAAGCTTCCATTGTTCTCAGCCATGAGCTCAGCCCTATGGATGCTGTTTTCATCTTAGCCCTTGATGCTTTCTAGGGTTTCCTTTGGGTGATTTAGGGTTCTCCTGCCCTAAAGGCTGTCAGAAACCTACTAGATCCTAGCTACTTCCACCCATGCATAGTTGTTCACCAGTATTTTCACTTTCTAGAATTTGGGGTTCTTAGGTAAAGCTTATTGCTATGTTTTGGTATAAATGTTGTCCATGTGTCTTTGGTCTTGGAATATTTAGTTCTGTCTGTTTACATGGAAGAGATTGGAATGCTGCAATGCTACCACTGCCATCTTCTAGACAAAAATTGGTATAATGAATAATACAGCAGTTGGATTCAGTCTGTCCCTACATATTATTCTTGAAAAATTGTAAGGCCTAATCTTAAGACTAATTATGGCCAGGTAGAAACTTACTATACAAGTAACCAGATGTCTTTTTGCCTTGTTTGCTACATCTCTGTGCCTGTTGTTTTCCAAAGTATATTCCTTAGAATGCTACAATTTAAGGCAGCAATGGGGAATCATTTTTCTGCTAACGTCCATATGCATATTTATAACATCATTTGTGGGCCATACAAAATTATCAACTTAAAATTAGCCTGCTATATTTGGTCAAACAGTTAATTAACTCACTCCAATGCCGTGGCAGGGCCAGACTAAATGATTTCATGGGCCTTATATGGCCTGTGGGCTGGACGTTCCCCACCCCTGATAAAAAGATGTTCCACGATCATTATGCTACTGAGATAGTAAAATATTTTTGGAAAATGTAGCACCATACATCCTTGTTTTGGTGATTCTCTTTCTAGTGCATATCCTATATAATCCCATATAATAAAAGCATAATATGCACATCGACCGAAAGGCAGAATGACCCGGTCGCTATGACGCACACTGACCACCAGGGGGCAGACGCTCAACGCAGGAGCTGCCCCCTGGTGGTCAGTGTGCTCCCACAGGGGAGCGCTGCTCAGGCAGAAGCTGGGCTTATGGCTGGTGAGCGCAGCAGCAGTGGTGGGAGCCTCTCCCACGTCCGCTGCAGGCAGGTGGTAAAGCAGCGAGGGGTCCTGGACTGTGAGAGTCCCGGGCTGTGAAAGGGATGTCTGGGGGGATCAGGCCTAAGCCAGCAGGCGGACATCCCCCGAGGGGTCCTGGACTGCAAGAGGGCGCAGGCTGGGCTGAGGGACCCTCCCCCCACCCAGTGCATGAATCTTGTGCACCGGGCATCTAGTAAATATAAAGGCTACAATGAATTCTATAGCAAATTAACCTCTTTAACTTCATTTAGCCTAGAATTTCTTAGGCTTATTATAGAATGTTAAAAATAAAAATAAATTATTTTTACTGTACCTGTAACTTTCATATTTCCTTGTCAAAGGGAAGAGCAATATGTCAGGATTACTATTTAGGATTTCATGCTGAATGAATAATGAAGAGGAAGAAGGATATAGTTATGCAAGTAAAGTTTATTTTGTTTCTCCTTCTCTCAGTGGTTTTGTTGACAGAGGTTGACAAACTCACCAGAGATGCTCAACATGCCTTGCGTAGAACCATGGAAAAGTATATGTCTACCTGCAGATTGATCTTGTGTTGCAATTCTACATCTAAAGTGATACCACCTATTCGTAGTAGGTGTCTGGCAGTTCGTGTGCCTGCTCCCAGCATTGAGGAAGTAAGTCAAGTTATTTTCACTTGCAGTGAAGTGTGTCAGTAATTCAGGAACATCTGTGATCTGGATGCTAATCATTAGTAGATGCAAAAACCAATATATAGTAGTAAATACCAGATACCAATATAGGAAAAGTGTTCTTTGCTTTAAATTATCCTTTACCTTAAATGAGTAGGTACAGTCAAACCTTGGTTCTCAAATGTCTCCTATTTCTAACAATTGGGTTCTCAACCAAGTTGTTGTTAAAAAAAAAAAAAAAGTCTCAGTTGTTGAACATCCCTTTTATACTGATGCCTCAGCATGAGAAAAAGCCATAAACAAAGGAGAGAATGCTAGTGTTTACCCCTAAACCTCACATTGTTAACATTTCAGGAAATTGTGCTGTGAATATTTTTGTGGTTTTATTTTATCTTTTTGCTTTTGTTGCTGCTAAAATGGATGATTAATACCATTTTAAAACATAAAGAGGCCATCAAGAGTGCTAATGTTTCTAAGGGTGTGAAAGAAACAATGATCACAGGCAATTGAAGAGGTAGAAAAACTGTTGATTTGGATAAAGGAAAACCAGTTAGCCTGTGACAGCATTTCCAAGGCAGTGATATGTGAAAAAGCAAAGACAATGCATGCTGACTTTCTGAAAGACTCCCCTGGAATGAGTGGTAAAAGTGATTTCTTTAAGGTTAGTAGGGGGTGGTTTGATAAATTTAAGAAAAAAAGTGTTTGTTTATAAATTAAACAGTATATTAGACATGTACTGTATATAAACAAGGTTAAAACAGGGAATCATTTGGAGGTCTGGAATGAATTCAGTTTACATTATTTCTAATGGGAAAAAATGATTCCATTTTCGAACAAATTGCTTCTTGAATAGTCTCCCAGAATGAATTCAGTTTGAGAACCGATGTTTCACTATATTATGAATTTTACTAAACTATGGAGAGGTTAGGTACTTAGTATCTTTTACCTCAACCTGATTTATTTGGCTTTGGAGGAGACTTGAGTATGGAAGAAATAGGTTTTTCCGGGACATAATGTGAGAATACCAACTGTATAGGTAGGGGACCAACATTATATACAGGAATGGGCAAAATAGATTTAGTTGTTTGTATGGAAAAAAAACATACAGGTTATAATTATTATAGTAGCTTTCTTAACTCAGAATGTCACTCACAACTGTAAACCTATTTTGCCCACCTGTGTGGGTGTGATATTCTTAATAGCTATCAGTAAAATTTTTAATTCTCACAATAAGCAGTTTTCCTGCCATTAGTAATTTGGGTCAATTTTATGCAAAGTATGGATAATATGTGACATTGTATTAGTTGCAAAGTGGTAAAATACCTTTATTTTATGTTTCAGTTGTAAAAATTTTAGGAGTAAAGGGTTTATAGGGTTTATAAAGCAGGGTTTATAAAGCAGGGTTCACCACTCCCATGGATACCATTCTTGTCTTAGTCCATGCAAATAAGGCCTTCTTAGTTGTGAAATTCAGGCCAGGTGTCTCAACTTGGCAGCCCTATTTTTGCCACCAACCTGGGACCCTGTGTCTCCTCCCGGCTGCCCTGAGGAGGCTGGAAGGCTTGGACCTGGCACCAGGTCTTTCCCCAGTTGCAGGGCCAGCTGCTGCCTCTTCCTGATAGCTAGGCAAGACCCCTGGCTTCCTGCTGAAGGAGAATGTGGGTTAGGGTAGGATAGTGACCCCAAAAAAGTGGGGATCTATGAAGATGTTATCAACAGGAATTATTTCAATATACTGTTTGACAGATTGCTCATTTTTAAAAATTATTTTATTGTAGATTTGCCATGTTTTATCTACTGTGTGCAAGAAGGAAGGTCTGACTCTCCCTTCACAGCTGGCTCGTAGACTTGCAGAGAAGTCCTGCCGAAATCTCAGAAAAGCACTACTCATGTGTGAAGCCTGCAGAGTGCAACAGTGAGTTAAAGAGGCAGTTAGCACCAGAAACATTTTAGAAAATAAGCATGCTGCCATTTAGTTTATTGTGTTTTCTTTTTGTCATATAGATATCCTTTTACTGAAGATCAAGAAGTCCCTGAAACCGATTGGGAGGTGTATCTGAGGGAGACTGCCAATGCTATTGTCAGTCAGCAGACGCCACAAAGGTAACCAGTATAAAAGATGACTGTAAAAGTTTGGTCATCAAGGTAGTACAGCTATTCCGAGTTTTAGGGTAGTGGTTTTTTATTAGCACCATGCAATTTAGAATTATAATTAAATATTGAATCTAACGATTAAATTTTTAAAGAAAAGGGAGAATAAAATTTTAGAAATTTAATGATTTAGAATACAGTGGAATCTCGGTTCTGGAACTTAATTCGTTCCAGAAGGCTATTTGAAAAGCAATTTGTTTTAAAACCTAATTGTTTTTTCCCATTAGAAATATAATTTGAGTTAATCCATTACAGACCCCCAAATGTTTCTGTTTTTACCTTCAATTGCCTGTGAAAATTGTTTCGTGGGCACTTTCACTTAAAGTCAGCACTCTTAATGGCCTCTTTTTGTTTTAAAATTGTGTTAATTGTCCATTCCCCTTACCATACGCCAGTGATGGGGAACCTATGACATGCGTGTCAGCACTGACACGTGTAGCCATTTCTGATGACACGCGGCCGCATGCTGAGGATGAAACATTTGCTGCTCCTCAGGATGAAACATTTGCGACTAGAGTCTTGGAGTTAGTTTTTTCCTCAAAGTGACACACTACCCGAGTTATGCTCAGTTTTTTGGCGAAGTTTGACACACCAAGCTCAAAAGGTTGCCCATCACTGCATACGCAGTAGCCAGATCAGACATGTAAACACCTCTATTATACTTGGCAACTATATCTTTTTAAGCTCTATTTTTTATTCTCACAACTTTAGTTTCCACTTTGCTGCTATCACTAACCTTCTTAGGACCCATGGTGTCTTACTGTACGTATTTAATAATAATAGGCAGCAACAAAAGCAAAACAAAACAAAAAAAAAACACAAGAAAATATTCACAGCACAATTTCCTAAGATGTTAACGCAAAGTTTAGCAGTAAATTGTCTCATGAATTCTCTCCTTTGTCGCCTGAGAGGCAAATGGTTGATCATACAGGTGTCAGCATGAAAGAGTTGTTGGTCAAGAACTGAAGTTTTGTTTGACACCTGAAACATTTTTTTCATGAACAACTTGGTTAAGAACCAAATTGTTGGAGATGGGAGATGTTCGAGAGAACCGACATTTGACTATAGTTGGTGTGGTATAATGGCCTTTATTAAGCTGTTTACCTGCAAATGTGGAACTTATACATAAATTAAAACACATCTTGGAATTTTTAGTTTTTCTTTTAGGATTTCAGATGACTTATGTTTCTAGTTTTTAATATCAAAAAGAACAATATATAGCTTTGTAATTGATACCTCATATGCTAGAAAGACGCGAGACTATGAGTCAGATTTCTACTGATTTTTAGGTATGATATAGTTCTGTTAAGAATAGTATTGTGTATATGCCGTTAGTATTGAGGAAGTGTATTGTGACACACAGTTGTTTCCATTTATTTCTGTGTGTCTGTTACTCAGTAGTGGCCATACCGAAAATGCTTCAACCACTAGTTGTTTGATTTATGACAGCTTTGATTGAGAAGGGCAATCTGCTCTTCTCTAGATCAAGAGTGATAGGTTTAAGGTCCACTCCCTTTGGCAAGCCTGGAGAATGTTCCTTAGGCTCACCAAGACACAGCCTCCTACTCTCATTGTCTGTCAGAACTAGAAACCATCCTTAGATTTAAGAGAAGGTAGGTGATTATTTTAGGAAACAGAATAGATTGAGTGCAACCACTGAAATTTAAGCTTCCCTGGTTTATTTTAATGTAATCATGAGAAGAATATGCCATGTGTTCCTCCTCTTTGGTGATATAGCTGATGAATTTTAATTTTTATAAAAGAGTCTTCAAAGGATTTTATAACATGTACTCTGGCTATCATCTAGATTAGTGGAGGTGTGTAGTCATATATATTGGTACTTAGTATTTCATCAGGGTTTGCTTTGGATTCCCATTCAATTATTTTAGTTGAATAGTTGGCAAAAAGTGTCAAGTATTATAAAATAGTCTCTTCAGAAAAGTAACCTTGACTTTAGGAAAAGTGTACAATCCATTTTGTAAAATGCTGAGTAATTGAAGAAATGTCAGCCTTTAAAGAGATAAAATTCAAAGCATGTCTAATGAGTCTTTTACTTTTGTAAAATATTTCCACACTGAAGATGACTTTCTTCTTTTTGTTGTGATTTTAGAGAAAAACTGATGATAGTAGTAGAGCTTATTATTATTATGCTTTAATAATCATGTTTTATTTTTGAGATATACTACCATGTCCAAGAATAATCAAGGGCTTTGGAGTTAGACTTGAATTAAAAGGCTACCTCTACCACATGAGTTTTGATGGAAGCTTAAGGGGCACGTCTCTGAATGTTAAGTTTTTTTCAGTAACAGAGAGTGGTGGTGTTTGCAACTAACAGTGTACTGCAGTGAACTTCATTGAGAGTATGGGATTAGAGCGGGGGTAGGAAACCTTTTTTCTGCAAGAGCCATTTGGATATTTCTAACATTATATGTGGGCCATGTAAAATTATCAACTTAAAAAGTAACCTGCTATATTTGGTCAAGCATTTAATTAACTCACCCCTAATGCCTTGGCAGGACAAAACCAAATAAGGTCCATGGGTCAGATATTCCCCACCCTGAGTTAGAGAAATGCCTGTCAGACATTGGAAGGGTATGGACTTTGGAGTAAGAGAGATCTGTGCTTAAATCATGGCTCTGCTGTGGTCAACTTTGTTGACTTAAACTACCTGAGTCTTAGTTTTTTCATCTAAAAATAGATGGAGATAATGCCCACTCACAGCTGGTGTGAGGACTGATTTTTAAATTATTAGTTATAGTATCTTTCACATAGCAAGTGATTAAAAACATGCTGGATTTAAAAGCAAAAACAAAAACAACTTTTATTAAGCTTTATCATGGCACAGCTTCATAGTCCTGGATTCCCAGAATGGGGTTTGAACTTCTGCTTTTAAGAAATCTTTCATAAATCACTTTCCTGATTAATCTGAAATAATAGAACATCTATGATATTATTTTAATGACGATTCAGAAAATTTTTTTCCCTTTAGGGTAGGTAAATTATATATCTATACTAATAAAAGGGTAATATGCTAATTAGACCGGATCGACTGGACATCTTCCGGTCTTCCTTCTGGACAAAGCCATAGTGGCGGGGGCCAAGGCAGAGGCGGTTAGGGGCAGTCAACCCAGGAGGGGAGTAATTAGGGGCGATCAGGCTGGCAGGGGAGGGCAGTTAGGGGCGATCAGGCCGGTGGGGGAGGGTGGTTAGGGGCAATCAGGCAGGCAGGTGAGCGGTTAGGAGCCAGCGGTCCCGGATTGTGAGAGGGATGTCTGACTGCCGGTTTGGGCCTAAACTGGCAGTCGGACATCTCTTAAGGGGTGCAGGCCAGGCTGAGGGACACCTCCCCCCCCTCCCCGCCCGTGCACAAATTTCATGCTCCAGGCCTCTAGTATATATGGAAAGAGAGAGAGAGAGAAATAAAGATTCTTGTGTTTAGAATTTTAATAGTCACTGGTTTTTTTACTGTTTTAAAATGCCTTGTATATTTCTCTCCACTCTTTTGTGAAGGAGAGAAATGTTATGAGAGGGGTCTAGAATTAAAGGCTCAGAGGTGGAAATGCTCATGTTGACTTATGCAGCCTGTTTTTATACTTACCTATAATGATAGGACATCTTTGTTTCCTTGCCATATTGCTTTTCACTTTGCACTCTAGACAGTATCATTATATTATACTAGAGGCCGGTACACAAAATTCGTGCACAGGGGCGCAGGTTGCAGAGGGAGGTCCCTCAGCCCGGCCTGCACCTCTCACGGGATGTCTGACTGCTGGTTTAGGCCCAATCCCTGGATCGGGTCTAACTGGCAGTCGGACATCCCTCTCACAATCCGGGACCGCTGGCTTCTACCGCTTGCCTGCCTGCCTGCCTGAGCGCCCCTAACTGCCTCTGCCTGCCTGCCTGATCATCCCTAACCACTCACCTGCCTGCCTGATCACCCTTAACTGCTTGCCTGCCTGCCTGATTGCCCCTAACCTCCTCTGCCTCGGCCCCCTCCCGCTGTGGTCCCTGCCTCTGCAGCTTCTTTAGAAAGGTTGTCCAGAAGGACATCCGGAGAATTGTTTGGCTGTCCGGTCTAAGTAGCATATTATGCTTTTATTATCATAGGTATCCTTATATCCCTTTCTCACTTGTGTAATTGACCAGTAATTCTTCAATCTTTGTTTTTTAAATATATTTTATTGATTTTTTACAGAGAGGAAGAGAGAGGGATAGAGAATTAGAAACATCGATGAGAGAGAAACATCAATCAGCTTCCTCTTGCACACCTCCTACTGGGGATGTGCCCGCAACCAAGGTACATGCCCTTGACCGGAATTGAACCTGGGACCCTTAAGTCCGCAGGCCGACGCTCTATCCACTGAGCCAAACCGGTTTCGGCTCTTCAATCTTTTTTTGATTATTTTCTACCTGTTCTAGGTATCATTTATTTGGAGGAAAAATAAACATATTACTTGATGTGTCATGAAAGTATGCTAAAGTCCATGGTGTGAAATAAACTCAATCTTCACTGTTCATGAAGTCTTAATATAAGACTGAGTGTAAGTTTTGTCTACCTTTAAAAGAATTCTGTAAATTTTCTTTAAAAAAATGAACTGAAATTAGAAAAAGCTTCTATATGTGTATGCTAAGTATGATAAGCCATTTAAGAAAATGTTTGTATTGGATTGTTTGTTTAATTAATAAATTTAAACAGCACAGTAGGTACTTGGAAAAATTACCTCTTATTTTTAACACAAAATATTGCTGTGTTTTATGTAGGCTCCTTGAAGTTCGTGGCAGACTCTATGAGCTTTTAACTCATTGTATTCCTCCTGAAATAATAATGAAGGTAACCTGATTACACATCTTGAATCTTTCATAAGCATAAAATTTGCAATCATAAGAAAACGCTGTCACTTCTTATCCAGTTCATTAATTCAGCAGATATTTATTGAGCTTCTACTGTATGTCAGGCACCATAAGGGGGATGAAGAAGGAGAGGTCCTGCCTTCAGAGAAGTTACATTTTAGTAGGGTAAGATTAGAAACAAGTAAACAGGCAAAAGGATTTCAGAATGCTATGTGTTAAGAAGTCACAAGGTGAAATAAGGGAGAGTGGCTGTATGGAAGGTTAGCAGTAGCTTCTCTGAGGAAGGTTATGCTTAAGCTAAGACAGGATTAAAAGAAGGGAATTGTGTAAATGACTGGGGAACAAGTATTTCAGACTACTAGATTCAGTGAACATGGGGAATGAGGTTAAATGTGTAGACAGAATCTGAACTATGGTATATTGTAAGGCACAGCTTTAGAGCTGGTCTGTCAGCTACCTACCTAGCTAGATTGATTTGTTAGGAAATGCAGGGTTTTTTGTTGTTGTTTATTTGTATTTAAATGGTAATATTTACATGAAAAAATTCAAATGACCCAACATACAAAAAAAAAATGAAGGTCTACCCTTTCATTTCCATAAGGATAACCAGTTTTAATAGACCTCTATTCTGTTCACGTAGAAATTAAGCTCATATTTTTTGTGTGTGTGTGTGTGGTTTCACAAACTTTGACTGTTCTGCACAGTGTTTCTCATTCAACATTGTAACATGGATGTTGGTTCATGACAGTCCATATTTACCAAACTCTTTTTTTTAAAATATATTTTTAGTATTGATTTCAGAGAGGAAGGGAGAGGGAGAGATAGAAATATGAATGATGAAAGAGAATCATTGACCAGCTGCTTCCTGCACACCCCACACTGGGGATTGAGCCCACAACCCAGGCATGTGCCCTGACCAGGAATTGAACCGTGATCTCCTGGGTCATAGGTCAACTCTCAACCACTGAGCCATGCTAGCTGAGCTACCTTACTGTTTTTAATGTATGAATGGGATTTCATTGTATATCACTTGTTTTTTTAAATATCTCTATTGGTGGGACTTTAGGTTGCCATATAGATTATTATCCTATATAATAAAAGCCTAATATGCTAAGTGTCCAACCGTTCATTTGACCAATCGCTGTGATGCACACTGACCACCAGGGGGCAGACGCTCCGACTGGTAGGTTAGCTTGCTACTGCGGTCTGGCCCATCGGGACTGGGCGAGATGGGCCGGACACGCCCTGGAGCCCTCGCGCAGTCCCTCCCCAGTCCCGATCGTGCACCGGTGGGGTCCCTCGGCCTGGCCTGCACCCTCTCACAAGCCAGGACCCCTCAGGGGATGTCAGAGCTGGTTTCGGCCCGATCCCCACAGGCCAGGCTGAGGAACCCCACCAGTGCATGAATCCGTGCATCAGGCCTCTAGTAATTAATAATTTATAATAAGCATCTTTGTGCTTATATCTTTGCATCCTCATACATTTAAGTATTGAATTTGGAATATGCTAAATAATTGCCACATTTTTACATTATAGAAAAGGTACACTTTTTTGGGGGGGGGTTAAGACTGTCAGTCCATATAAAAGAATTCAGGATTTCACAAATAAGAAAATAACATATTTCACTTGAAGCATGTTTTCATTAAGTGTTTGAGACTTGAAGAATATGCATCATGTAGTTGTTAACATATTTAACTTAAGATTTACTTCTGTTTTGAATGAGAAATAAACCTTGTTTGGCTAATATTTTTTAAAAATAATTTTTTAATTACTAGTTCTCTTTCTTTAGGGCCTTCTCTCAGAACTTTTACATAATTGTGATGGACAACTGAAAGGAGAAGTGGCCCAGATGGCAGCTTACTATGAACATCGTCTGCAGCTGGGTAGTAAAGCCATTTATCACTTGGAAGCATTTGTGGCCAAATTTATGGCACTTTACAAGAAGTTCATGGAAGATGGATTGGAAGGCATGATGTTCTGACATTTATCAGTAATTCTTTATATGTCTCACTATCAGCATTTACATTCAGTTTATATTGCAGGAGCTGTAGGTAAAATAAACTTTACTTAATCATGTCCTTTTTTAATTCCTCTGTGAACCATTAATCATTACTCTCTGAGTTAAATAATTATTCCTATGCTATTGAAGTATATTTAACCCTTTGCACTCGCTTGCTTTTTTCTCGAGCTGCTACCGATGCTAACCATGTCGAGTCACACTCGACATCCGAGTGCAAAAGGTTAAAGGACACAACTAGAAATTTCAGAGTCCATGATTTTATTTTAAAAATTTGCTATCCAAGTATGCAATGTTGATCCTCCCATTTTTCAGTTAATCTCTCACCTGCTGAAGGAAATTTGCACATAGGAAAACAAAGATTAGCGCTAATCTTTGGGCTCAGTGTATAGAGCATCTGCCTGCAGACTGAAGGATCTCAGGTTCTATTCTGGTTAAGGTCACATATCTCTGTTGCAAGCTCGATCCCTGGCCCCCTTTGGGTGTATGCAGGCATTAACCAATCAATGTGTCTCTCTCACATTGATGTTTCTGTGTCTTTTCCCCTCCCTTCCACTCTCTCTAAAGATCAATGGGAAAATATCCTCAGGTGAGGATTAACAAAAATAAAAACATTAATAAATAAAGCAAATATTATTTTCTATCCTCCAGATGAGTATTTTTGGACACAGTTACATAACAATTTGGTAAGTCTTCACCTTTAGTCATATTTTCCTCAACCAAGAATTATATTTTTGCAGAAAAGATAAGAATTAATTTTTAAACGCAACTAACATGGGTGTGGAAAATACTGAGACTGCAAAATCCAATCTTTATTTCAGTGATTCAGATTTGGTATTGGATTGACTAGTAAGTAATAAGCATGTTTTCATTAAGTGTTTGAGACTTGAAGTATATGCATCATGTAGTTCTGAAGCAAAGGTATATTACTGTAGAAGTTACTTTTTAAACAAGTGTATATTGTGTCATTGGTCTTGTCCTTTGGAACCTTTTTTTGTTTGTTTATTTCCAAGTAATTTTATTCAGAATTTTGTTTCCTGAATCAATAAATACCATACAAAACAATATAAAAATGACTATTATTTTTTTCTCCCCTATTTCCCCCAATGGGGACAATCTCCTGGGCTAACACAGGGGTTCTCTCTCCAGATTTGGCCCAGTAAATGAGGTTGAGTAACATTATAATCCCTTTGAGTCATTTTCAGAGGAATTTGGCTGAAGCAGGGAGTCTCTGGGGTTTGGAGGTTGACTAGGTTAGGGAAGTGGATTAGTGTTTTTGGGAGAAGAGACAACACCTGGGGCATGAGCCTACCCCCCAAAAAAGGGTAAATTGTTCACAGTTCCTTCTTTGCCTCAAAAAGTGACATTTATTAAAAGGGATGAGATAGCAGACCAACCCCTCTCAGATGAGGTCAGCAACATTGAGGGGTATCTCCTCATTGGAGGTGTAGAAGGTCTCGATGTCTCGAAGAGTCCTCTTGTCTTCTTCTGTCACCATAATATTAGCCACATCCTTACAGCCAAAACATCCACCCCAACTGATTCTGTGGATAGTTTTCCCTGTTGGTGGAAAGTCATAGTTGATGACTAAAGAAACCTGCTGCACATCACTGCCTCTGGCCAGCAGGTCAGTGGTAATCAATATTCTGCTAGAGCCAGAGCAGAACCCTCACATGATTACATCTCATTCCTTTTGGTCCGTATCTCCATGCATGGCAGAGACATTGAAGGCTCAGGCGTGCATCTTCTCAGTGAGCCAGTCAACCTTTTTTTGTGTTGATGAAGATGACTGCCTGGGTGATGGTGAGGGTTTCATATAAGTCACAATGTGTCCAGCTTCCACTCCTCATTCCACGTTAATAAAGAATTGGCGGATACCCTCCAGACTCAACTCTTCCGTCACAAGAATCCGAATGGGGTCCCTAACCGGTTTGGCTCAGTGGATAGAGCGTCGGTCTGTGGACTGGAAGGTCCCAGGTTCGATTCCGGTCAAGGGCATGTACCTTGGTTGCGGGCACAGCCCCAGTAGGTGGTGCGCAGGAGGCAGCTGATCGATGTTTCTCTCATAGATGTTTCTAACTCTCTATCCGGCTCCCTTCCTCTCTGTAAAAAAATCAATAAAATATATTTTAAAAAAAAAAAGAATCTGAATGGGGTCCCTCATGAACTTCTTGGTTACCTCAAGCATATCAGAAGGCATTGTAGCTGACAGCAATACCACCTGGGTGTTGCTGTTGAGCTTTTGGAATATGTCATAGATCTGGTCCTTGAACCCACAGCTTAATATTTCATCAGCTTCATCCAGTACAAACATCTTGGATGCATTTGGGAGACAGCTATCTGTGATTAAGCATGTCAAACACATCCTGGGGTGCCCACTATGATATGGGGAGCTTCCATCTGCAGCGCACCTCAGCACGCACGTTGGTACCCCCAATGCAGACATGGCAGGAGGCACCAATGTAATCTAAAGCGTGACTACCTTCTGTATCTGCTGTGCAAAGGTGCCAGGACCAAGGCCTGAGTGGCCTTTAGATCCGATCCAATCTGTTACAGAATCGATACGGCAAAAGTGGCTGTTTTTTCTCCCAGGTTGGGCTTGAGCGATCACATCATAACCCTCTCGCAACCGGGACCGCTGGCTCCTAACCACTCACCTGCCTGCCAGCCTGATCACCCCTAACCATCTCTGCCTCGGCCCCACCACCATGGCTTTATCTGGAAGGACATCCGGAAGGTCGTCTGGAAGACGTTTGGTCTAATTAGCATATTACCCTTTTATTAGTATAGATAGCTGCCATATATATATATATTTGTGTATGTTTTTATTGATTTCAAAGAGAAAAAGGAGAGGAAGAGAGAGAGAAACATCAATGATGAGAGAGAATCATCAATTGGTTGCCTCCTGCATGCTCTCTACTGGGGCTTGAGCCTGCAATCCTAGGCATGTAATAAAGACCATTAAATATATACACACTAGAGGCCTGGTGCATGAAAATTCATGCACTGGAGGGGGGGTCCCTTAGCCTGGCCTGCCCCCTGACACAGTCTGGGAGCCCTCAGGAGCGGGAGGCGACCCAGCGATCAGGGGAAGGTGACGCCCCCATCACACCTCTGCTGCTGCCACTGCTGGCAGCTCAAGCCTCAGCTGGTCCTGGTTACCTGTGCCTCAGGCGGCCCTGGGCAGCTGCCATCTGAGGCTTGCCTGCACCTCAGGCCAGCCCTGGGTGGCTGGGAGACTGAGGGAACTGGGGGACTCCAGAGGCAGGCACACAGAGCGGCCAGACCCACCTGGGGGCAGGCCTGGCCTTGCTGTGCACCTGCTGCCCCAGCGGGGCTGAGGGGACTGGGTGCCGCCATCTTGTGACTGTGGGTGCTGCCATCTTTCAGGGTGTGGCAGTCAATTAGCATATTCCCTCCTTATAGGCTGTGGGCACCGCCATCTTTGTGAGGGCATGATGGTCAATTAGCATATTTCCTCTTTATGAGATAGGATATGTATATTTAATGTGAAACTTAAAAGTACATGGTACACACACACACACACACACAAAGTATATGCAAGCTATCAGGCAGGAAGGAACATGCTGATCGAGTTGGTTAGGCAAAATGGGGAAGTGGTAAAAAAATAATGTCAGAGATGTGTTGGGCAGGCATGGAGTGGTATAGACCAGATAGGGTAATGGTGCTGGTAAATGTTTAACCTTTACTGGCCCTCTGGTGAGTGCGGGGTGGTAACTAATAATAAAACATACTGATTTGTAGCATTTGCCAATTTCTCTGCTCTAATATTCCTACCATGGCCAATTTCAAGCTACAACATGAGTGTGGATGAGTGAGTTGGAGAATGGTATAGCGGGGGATAAATGTTGTTGGGAAAAAAATAAAGAGAAAAAAACAACTGAGTTGCTGCAAAGTTGAATCTCCAAAGCTGTTTAAAAAACAAAAACATTAGACACACATATATTCTCCAATGTACTTACTGATACTGATTACTTGGCAGGGAATAATCTGGCCTAAAATTGTATGGGAAATAAATTTCAAGACATTTCAATAACAGACCTAATAACTATGAGTACATCCCTCAAATTGTGGAGTTGGAAGTCCTAGCCACAATAATCAGACAAAAAGAAAAAATAAAGGCATCCAAATTGGAAAGGAGGAAGTAAAACTCATTATTCACAGATGTCATAATATTGTACATAGAAAATCCTAAGGACTCCATAAAAAAACTACTAGATTTAAAAATGAATCTGGCAGTGTAGCAGGATACAAAAATGACACCCAGAAATCAATGGCATTTTTATTCTCCAATAATGAATTATCAGAGAAACTAAACAAATAATCTAATTTACCATTGCAACAAAAAAATGTAAGATACTTAGGAATAAACTTAACCAAGGAGGTAGAAGACTTGTATTCAGAAAACTATACAGGACATTGAAAAAGGAGATAGAAGAGGATATAAACAAATGGAAGAATATACCCTGTTCATGGATTGGTAGAATTAACATCACTAAAATGTCCATACTACCCAAAGCAATCTATAGATTCAATGCAATTCTTATTAAAATACCACCAGCATATTTCACAGATCTAGAACAAATACTCCAAAAATTTACATGGAACCAAAAAAAGACCCTGAATAGCTGCAGCAATCTTGAGAAAGAACAACAACTTGGATTGGAGGGATCATAATACCAGATATCAAGTTATATTACAAAGCAACTATAATCCAAACAGCCTGGTACTGGCACAAGAACAGACATATAGATCAATGGAATTGAACAGAGACCCCCAGAAATCAACCCAAGCCATTATGCTCAATTAATATTTGGCAAAGGAGACAAGAATATACAATGGAATAAAGATGGTCTCTTTAATAAATAGTGTTGGGAAAATTGGACAGATATGTGCAACAAAATGAAACTAGACCACCAACTTACACCATATACAAAGTAATCTAAAAATGGATAAAAGACTTAAATGTAAATTGTGAAACCATAAAAATCCTAGAAGAAACCATAGGCAGCAAAATCTCAGACATCTGTTATAGCAATATGTTTACAGACATCTCCCAGGGCAAAGGAAACTAAAAAGAAACTAAACAAATGGGACTACATAAAAATAAAAGTTTCTGCACAGCAAAATAAACCATCAACAAAACGAAAAGGGAGCCCACTGTATGGGAGAACATATTTGCCTCTGATACATATGATAAAGGTTTCATATCCAAATACATAGGGAACTCAAACAACAAAAGTAAGAAAATCCAATTAAAAAATGGGCAAAGGACCTAAATAGACACTTCTCCAAAGTAGACACATGGTTGGCCAATAGACATATGAAAAAATGCTCAAAGTCAGTGATCATCAGAGACATGAAAATTAGAACAACAGTGAAGTATCACCTCACACTTGTCACAATGGCTACCATCTACAAATCAACAAATGATAAGTGTTGGCAAGGATGTGGAGAAAAGGGAACCCTCGTGCACTGCTGGTGGGAATGCAGACTGCAGCAGCCACTGTGGAGAACAGTATGGAGTTTCCTCACAAAATTAAATATGGAACTTCCATTTGACCCAGTGATCCCACTTCTAAGAATATATCCTAAGAAACCCAAAACACCAACCAGAAAGAATATATGCACCCCTATATTCATAGCAGCACAATTTATAATAGCTAAGATCTGGAAACAGCCCAAGTGCCCATTAGTAAATGAGTGGATAAAAAAAGCTGTGGTACATTTATACCATGGAATACAAAGCAGTAGTAAAAAAAAAGTATTTACTACCATTGAGACAGCATAGAGGGACCTTGAGAGTATTATGCTAAGCAAAATAAGCCAGTCAGAGAAAGACAAGTATCACATGATCTCACTCATATGTGGAATCTGATGAACAAAATAAACCAATTAACAAAATAGATTCAGAGACATAAAAGCATAGAACAGACTGTGGAATCTCAGAAGGAAGGCAGGGGAGGGTAGGTGGGTGGGAAGAGATCAACCAAAGAACTTGTATGCATATATGCATAACCCATGGACACAGACAATTAGGATGGTGAAGGCCTGGGGCTGGTGGTGGGAGCTGTCTAGAAGGGGTCCATGGGGGAGGAGGGAGGTGACATATGTAATATTTTCAACAATAAAGATTTAATTAAAAAATAAAGTAAAAAAACTTAAAATTGGCTTTTTGGTATCATGTTTTATGTAAATGCATTAACCTTGATATTGTGAAATTGATATTCATGATAGGATTTATTAAATTGCAGTGCATTATGGTTAGGAACACTAAATATGAGGATATTACACTGTTAGAATTACACAAATATCTTGAGAAAAGTTACTCTAAATACAAAAACCAATAAGCAAAGAGTTTAGCTATGTTTACAAGTGTTGTTAGCAGGAGGCCTTATCCAATTCTAGCACTACTCCACCTCCACCAAACAAGTCATGTCCGGCAGCCTGCCCTCTATCAGTAACAGGTGGTATTTTGGACTGTGACTTTTCTGATTTGTACTTACAATAAAAATAGAAAATCTTGAGAGGAAAAATTTGGGATTTTTTTTTTTGTATCCAAGGCCCACAACTGTGGGTCTTGGACTTAGTTTGGAGAAGAAATGTATTGATCTGTTGGTTATTAGAGATTTATTTTAGGTTAAATATTTTTTACACTTTTGCACTTGGCTTTTAACTTCAGTACCCTGGGAAAGAAGCTTTAGCTGTCCTCATGTATTTTGAGCTTGACAGGTGACTGCATCTTATGACTTATGCAACTTAGGTGAAAAAATAAGACACCTTTAGCTGTGTTGAAGCTGCAGGTAGACTGCTTTAGCTTACTTCAACAGACCTAGCTTTTCTTCATTTGAAATAAAAATTCCATTTTAGTTTTATAAGCATTTTAGTCATTGGTGATTAAAAGAATATTTACCACTTTTAAAATGCAAAGTAGCCTGAAAGAATGAGAGAGAGTCCGAAAAACCAGGACTGCAGGCTTTATTAGAGGAGAAGGACCTGCCGGGCTGTCTCACAAGGGAGAACAGCAACACATGCAGAGGTGAACACGCCTTTTGAGGGGAGGAAGGGGAAGGGATGGGGCTTAGGGTACTCAGCACATGCTGATTGGTGGTTTCATATAAGGCACATGATTAGGCACTTAGGTACTTAGGAATCAAGAGCTTAGGGTATTTGGCAGGTGCTGATTGGTGGTTCAATGTATAGTCCATATAAGGTGCCTGGTTAGGTGCTCAGGAATGTCCAGGCCACAGGTGCAGGTTACATCATACTCCATCCATCAGTTGGGGGAAGGGAGGATCTATCATAGCCTAATTCTGCATGTGAACAGAGCACTAGTGATTCTCTAGCTTTGTATGGTCAATACCAAGCCTAGTTAGATAAACTAGATCATGTCCTCCAGGCTCTATTCCTTTTTAGGATCAAGGAAAGTACTATGGAGGGACTAACATTGGATTCATGTTGAAGCATCCATCTTATATAAAAACTGCTGTTTGACATTTTAACCCTGCTATTTGGCTTCTGTAAATGCTTGCTTGCTTAAATAATAAGGAAAATAAGACTACTCCCACTTCAGAGAGGCCATTAAACCTTCCCCGGACAAAATTATCAGTGCTGGCACCAGGCCAGACCTTTGGTTGAGGTCTCAAGGCCCCAGCACATAGGGGCTCTTTAAGAACTTGTAAAAGGGGCCGGAAACACCCCATATTTGGGAGACAAAGAAGGTAAAAACATATAAATAGGGAAAGTTCCTCCATGTTGGGGCCCAGAATTTGAGAGACATTTTCCTCTGGACTCATGTGTAATAAAGTGTGACTCCAAACTCTCCGAGCATTGCTTGATTTATTCCAGTTCTCTGTGACATTATTGGTTCCCTGACCAAGAAAACCAACCCATGCTTGACTTTTTAGCCTCTGGTGAGTGGACCAGGTTTGGGGCCTGGGGTGCTGGACAGGCCTCCGGGAGGTGCTGCTCTGCTGAATTAGCAGAATTAAACTGGGGGACTCTGGGAGCTCCCAGACCTCAGCCCAGGACCTGGCCGGCATCTGGAGAGAGCGGACAGACACTTCTGGACCTGTCGACAGAATCTGTAAAGTAGGGGCCCCGTCATTTCAGCCCACTCCAAGTGAGTGGAAGGGGGAGCTTGATCACCTCCTCGGAGGCCATATGGCTTCCTCAGGCAAATTAATCAGGAATCAGGAATCAGGGGGACTGTTTAAACTCTGGGTAAATATCTGGTAGAAGTCAAAAACTTGGACTAGCTAGTATATAAATGTGGGACTCTGGAGGTGAATGAATTCAGATTTGATTAAGGAATTATGAGTTCACTCTGCTGTTTGTTTGTGTGGGACTAGCCAATGTGCTACCGAGAAGGGGGACTGGACGCAGTCTTAACTCCTCCGGTAAATTCTCACCAAGACGTTGGTCGAGAATTCTGTTCTGGGGCGTGGGTGCCGGGGGTGCCCCCAAGCCCATCTGGGGAGTTGGGCAATGTTTTGTTTATCTGCTCAGCTCCAGTCTGGGCTAGTCTACTGAGAGAGTGTGAGTACGGATGTTTGTCTGTCTTGGCATAATTATCTGCTCATTAACTGTTTGTCTGTCTTGGCATAATTATCTGCTCATTAACTGTTTGTCTGTCTTGGCATAATTATCTGTGTTAAGCGAAAGCCGCTTTGTGCCTTCTGGCTGTACACAGGAGAGTATTTGTTATCTCTTTCTATTGTTTAATTTGTTTAAAGATAGGGCGGACCTGCTGTGACAGAATACAAAAGTCTTTAGCAGCTGCTGAGATTCCTTTTCTCGAATCTTTTGCTCTCCGTCAGAGAGGGAATCAGCCCATTTAGCTAATAAAAATTTCTCTCTATGTTTGTGTAAGTAAGGGTTTCAGTTTGCTCAGATTTGTGAATTTGCTGTATTAAATTGAAATTTTGAAGTCCTAGGGTTAATTTAAAGGTACAAATTTGTGACATTTCAAAGAACAAAGAATTTTTATTTATGACTTTCTTTTCTCTTTTGGTGGTCGGAGACTTCCAGGGGCAGGGCTTACAGCTCCGAAGGGCGGAGAGATTTACAGGCCCTGTCCCTGCCTGTGACATCATGGTCCAACATGAGCCATCTGAGGCAGAACTAAGGCTGAAGTTATTATTAACTGTCTATGAATCCCATTAACCCTGGTTGTGTGTTTTGTTTGACTTGCTATTTTCAGTTATTTATTAGGATCCTCATAGAGGACATAACCTGGTCTTTCCCTTCCTCCCTCATCCTGATTCTAATAGCATCTGTAACTGGATTAAAGATCTTTTCTTTCAGGAGGCCCTCCTGGCTTTCAGTTCACAAGAAATCTCCCTACACACCCTTATCCTCATCCACTATCTTTCCAGGCTGACTAAGAGTCATTTTTCTCCACAGGTCGGACCTCAGCCTTCGAAAGGCAGGACTACTACAGTGGTAGTCTGTAGTTTTCTCTGAAACTCCCACTGTTTCTATTTCTCCCCTCTGTAGGAATTGTCTTCCTCTGACTCACAATAGGAAAGGGAGACAAGCAACTGGACTAGGGAACAGGAATCGTTGGAGAAATCAAGAGTGGTAAAGGAGAAGGATTTAAGATCCTCTAGGAGTCTAGGGGCTTAGAGTAAAGAGGAAAAATCTATGAGGGAAAACAATGGTTACAGAAAGAAAAAAGTATCCTTAAATGTAAAAAGCCAAAATATACAGGATCTCAGACCATTTGCCTTATTTCAGGACAGAGTAAATGGTTAATACAGAAAGGGGGGCTGGATGCCCAAGCTGCCTGCAGTGGCCCTGGAAGAAGCCTCAGCAGCAAGAAAAACGGGGGGGACAGCAGACATTTACCTGACACTAGAGAAGCCCCGCTGCTGCCCAGTGAGTAATGAGCCTTTTACAACAAGCAATACAAGACTTAGGCCTTTGGCTTGCTGGCTGCAGCAGTTAAACCAGAAGCCAGTGACTGCTACTGGCCTTCCGGCAGCCCCAGGAATAGAGCAGTGAGCCCGGGATCTATGAAAGCAGCAGATAGAGCTAGTAGAAACTCCCTGTTTGCAAATGTACTGAAAGGGTTCAGTACCTGTTGCTGCTGGAAGAGGAGGGGCTGAGATCCCCTTCCAGTGCACGCCCTTGGGAGAGGCCTGGTCACTGCTCTGCCACAAAGGGGACTGGCAGGAAGACAAGGGGCCTAATACCCAAGCCACTGCCTCAGAAGCCCTTTGCAATATGCAAAGCTGTTTCTAACTGCAACTCTGGCTGTTTGGGACTGGCAGCTTAAAGTCAAAGAGCAAAGGAAAGGCACTCTCCCTGGACCGGGGAGCCTTCAGGACTTTGAGATTCTCCAAGAGAGGAGGAGTCTGACTGAGGGATGGCAGAGACCCTGTTGGGTTGGAAGGACCTAAGGCCACATGTTAAACTTATAAATTACGGTTTTCTAGGCAGATGTCCAAGCCCAGTTATGTAGGGGTTAAGCTGCCTGTTTACAGCAAAACAACTTTCTCCCGTGCCAGAATAAATTTTAGGGAAATTAAGACAGGCTGTGTTTGTGGCTAGAAAGAAGAACTGGCCACCATGCACAGCCCTGACAGTGACCTGCAGAAAACTGTATAATAGACTTAGATGATGCCTGCGTCTTCATCGACATGACTCCAGAAAGACAAGGACAATTTTGCTTTGTGTGGGAAGGTCAAGAATAGACTGTAGTCACCTCCCTAAGATATTTGTATAGCCCTTCCATGTGTCATATATGGTAGCAGAAGATTTGGCTACCTAAGGTGGCCACAGTGCCAATATTGTACTTCATTGTGTTAATAATATTGCATTATCTTAGAGATTTGAATGCAGTTGCCAAAAGAGCAGGTGCCCAAATCGGCAAGGAAAATACCCATCTGGTTTTGGTCTCTATTGAAAGACAGTTGGCAGCCTGTATACTGTCTTGCAGGCCTGTGTGGCCATACCCATGTCGGGTGTGGCACAAACCTCAACTTTAGGAAACTGGGGAAGGCCTGTTTGGAACAGAGGGAAGTGGTGAGTACCAGCCCTTTGTTACAGGAATTACAGACCCCGTGAGGTCCTGTGACATGTGAGACCCTGTAAAGCAATAAAGCTCCCTTAGTCCTTTCTCAGAGGGCATGTCACCCCTCCCAGAGACCATATAAAATTTTAAGGACAGGTCAAGTAGGGGGAACCCTACTACAAGGACAGCTATAATTGTCTACTTGAATATAGACACATTTTGAATTTCTCCTTGTCATTTGAAGACAGTTATATTACTCTGAATAATCCATAGAAAGGACTGACAAGGAAAATCAGAAGATCTTGAAGCAGGTCAGTATATTTTTCTCCTTATATAATTCCTCTGAAATTTTGCAATGCTTAATAAATCATGGCAATACATTCCTTTGCATAAATTCAATAAGACCGGTTTCTAATATTGGTTTTATTGACCGGAAACTTTGACTGGAGTGTCATGTTTTAAAGAGCCCTGTCTGAACTCTGAAGACTTGAAGCCAATAAGAGTGCCAAGGAAAAGCCTGGTATCCTGCTTGGGAGCCCTGAAAATGGCTGGCGCTGGAGCATCAGGCCCATACCCTACCATCACTGGCGGTTGGTTAGAGTAGAAGGGGAGCAATAAAGACACCTCTGAGTCCCTGCAGAACCCCCATGCACAAGTAGGAGAGCTACTGAGATGGGCCTTAAAACCTAGGGCGTGGGCCCAGGTGGAGTCGCTGCAGGTGAGGGATTCACCTAACTCAGCAGATACTGCAGGCAGGCCGGACAGCAGCTGGATGGCTTGGCTTCCTAGCCCTACAGGGCGCACTAAGATTCAATCACGAAATTCTGGCAAAGGTAGTTGGTTACCATTCTTGTTGTGTTTATGCAAACAATCAGGCTAAATTAAATACAATGGGTCTCTTGATAAACATAGAGGTAATTTTGAGGAGAAAAATTCGATTTCAATAGAGGTTATTAAAACTGAAATGTTTTCTTTCCCTTCCATCGGACCATTTGTTAGTTTGTCTCTGCCAGGTCACAAGCCCACCTCCTTCTGTGCCCATGCCTCATTGTCCCTCTGACAGACAGCAAGGATCTCTTGGCTCTGAAAGCAATTCCTATGTCCGCTAACACTGTCAAACACAGAATTGAAGACATGGCTGAAGATATTGAAAATCAAGTTATAAAATGGTGAAAAATTCGCCATGTTATTCAACTTGAATCAATGGACGTCAGTGACAAGGCACTTCTTCTCAGTTTTGTGAGGGCTGAGTGTGCAGGAGAGTTACAGGAAGAACTACTTTGTTCGCTCAACTTGCCCGTGGAACAACTAGCTCTGAGATGTTTGAAGCACTTAATAGTTATCTCCTGGAACACGGAATTAAATGGAAAAATGTATTGGAATATGTACAGACGGTGCCGCAACATGATTGGACATCTGTTCCTCCTCAGCATGAAGCAGCTACAGAAGAAATTCAATATCCATTTTTTCTAAAAGAATTCAAAGCCAGGATCCTTGAGGTAATATATTAGGCAGTTAGACAGACATGAGCAGAGCAAGGACGATGGGCCAACTAGCATTTGCCATTTGTTGATTTGTTGTTGATAGTCATTCTGACTGTCCCTCATTATTGTTTTGATTAGCATCTCTGGGATGATTATTGACTTTGAGCATCCTACCTAATAAAAGAGTAATATGCAAATTGACCATACCTTCACCACACCCACCAGCCATGCCCACCAGCCAATCAGAGCGAGTATGCAAATAAACCCAACCAAGATGGCTACAGCCACAGAGAGCAGGAGGGAGGCTTGGGTTTCCCAGGCAAGGGAGGAAGCCAAGCTTTCTGCCAGCCCTTGCCGGCCTAAGCCTCCACTCAAGGCTACAAAGTTTCAATTATAGAAGGTAAACAAATCCAAACAGAAATGGCGGCAGCCACGGAGCTGAAGAGAGCAGGCTAGGGTTGCCCCCGGCAACAGAGGAAGCCAAGCTTTCCACCTGCCCTGGCCGGCCTAGGCCTCCACTCCAGGCTACAAAGTTTCAATTATAGAAGGTGAATTAACCCCAACAGAAATGGCTTCTGCCACGCCACAGAGCCAGCAGAAGGCTTGGCTCTGCTCCAGGCTACAAAGTTTCAATTGTAGAAGGTAAATAAATTCCAGATACCAGGGCCTCCACTTGGGTCGCCAGGGGACATGGCTGGCCTGCAAACCATCACAGACCCCTCGCCCAGGCCACCCCATGCCCCAAGGGAACCCCCACCCTGACACCCTTCAGGGCAAACCAGCTGGCCCCCACCCATGCACCAGGCCTCTATCCTATCTAATAAAAGAGTAATATGCAGATTGACCATCACTCCAACACACAATATGGCTGCCCCCATGTGGTCAAAGATTCTGCCCCCATGTGGACACAAGATGGCCAGCAGGGGAGGGCAGTTGGGAGGCACCAGGCCTGCAAGGGAGGGCAGTTAGAGGCGATCAACCCTGCAGGGGAGGGCAGTTAGGGGTGACCAGGCTGGCAGAGGAGGGAAGTTGGGGGCAAACAGGCTGGCAGGGGAGCAGTTAGACATCAATCAGGCTGGCAGGGGAGTGGTTAGGGGGTGATCAGGCTGGCAGGCAGAAGCAGTTAGAGACAATCAGGAAGGCAGGCAGGTGAGCAGTTGGGAGCCAGCAGTCCTGGATTGTGAGAGGGATGTCCAACTGCCCGGTTAGGCCTAATCCCGCTGGGTCGGGCCTAAACGGGCAGTTGGACATCCCTCGAGGGGTCCCAGATTGGAAAGGGTGCAGGCTGGGCTGAGGGACACCCCCCTCCATGCACGAATTTCGTGCACTGGGCCTCTAGTGTTTTCATATGTCTCTTGGCCTTCTGTACGTCCTCTTTCAAAAAGTGTCTATTTAGGTCCTTTGCCCACTTTTATTTTTTGTTTTTTTTGTCTTTATTGTTGATATTATTACAGATGTCCTTCTTTTCACCCCCCCCCCATAGCTCCCCTCCACCCAGTTCGCACTCCATCCCAGGCCCTTGCCACCCAATTGTCTGTGTCCATAGGTACTACATACATGCATATAAGATCTTTGTCTAATCTCTTCCCATACCCCCACACCTCCTTCCCTCTGAGAATTGTCGGTCTGTTCCATTTTCATGCCCCTCATTCTATTCCATTCACCAGTTTATTCTGTTCATCATATTTTTTATTCATTTGATTTTTAGATTCACTTGATAGATATGTATTTGTTGTCACTTTGTTGTTCATAATTTTTATCTTTACCTTTTTCTTCTTCTTCATCTTCTTAAAGAATACCCTTCAACATTTCATATAATACTAGTGTGGTGGTAATGAATTCCTTTAGCTTTTTCTGTGAAGCTCTTTATCTGACCTTCAATTCTAAATGATAGCTTGGCTGGGTAGAGTAATCTTGGTTGTAGGTTCTTGCTAGTCATCACTTTGAATATTCCTTGCCACTCCCATCTGGCCTGCATAGTTTCTGTTGAGAAATCAGCTGACAATTGTATGGGTGCTCCCTTGTAGGTTAATAACTGTTTTTCTCTTTTTGCTTTTAATATTCTCTCTTTGTCTTTTGCTCTTGGCATTTTAATTATGATGTGTCTTGGTGTGGTCCTCTTTGGATTCCTTTTGTTTGGGGTTCTCTGTGCTTCCTGGACTTTGTAAGTCTATTTCTTTCACCAGGTAGGGGAAGTTTTCTGTCATTATTTCTTTAAATAGGTTTTCTATATCTTTCTCTCTTCTTCTGGCACCCCCATAATTTGGATGTTGGTATGCTTGAAGTTGTCCCAGAGGCTCGTTACACTATCTTCAGATTTTTGGATTCTTTTTTCTTTTTGCTCTTCTGGTTGGGTGTTTTTTGCTTCCTCATATTTCAAATCATTGACTTTATTCTTGGGATCCTCTAGTCTACTGTTGAATCCCTGTATATTATTCTTTATTTCAGTCAGAGTATGCTTAATTTCTGACTGATCCTTTTACCTTTTTTTTTTTTTTTTTTGTATTCTCACTAAGATCTTTGAAGGTCTCACTAAGTTCCTTGGAGGTTTCTAGAAGATTCTTGAGTAACCTTATAACTGTGGTTTTGAACTCTATATCCAGTAGTTTTCTTTCTTCCATTTCTTTCATTTGTGACATGTTTGTTTGTTTTTTGTCTCTGCATTTTTGCTGCTTCCCTGTGTTTGTTTCTATGTATTGAGTAGCTCATAATGTTGTACCACAAATCAGTGAGCTGGACAAGATGCTTTAATGAGCCAATTAGTTAGGAGTCATCTTTATTGCTCGCAGGTTCAGAGCAGATTACCTCTGTCAAATTCTGAACCAACACAGGAAGGAGTACTTCCTTTTTATATTCTTCTAGTTTTTTGTGTAAGTTATGTTTGTAGACAGTTTGTAACCTTGAGTACATATCATATCTAGCAAACACCTGTTATATCTCTACAGACAACTTGTAACCTTGAGTACATATCATATCTATATAGACACCTATAACCTTGGATACAAACACTTGGCATGAGAATATGGGAATTATTAGCAGTATCAGTGTATCAGTCCCTTTAGATGGCTAGCTTGCAAGGTAAGACAGTTAAGTTTATCTTTTCTATTATTCAAGCTAAAAAACAAAGTTATATTTTACAGAATAAGAGACTATTTAAAAATAACAGATTAGTTCAAATATCAGTTTTAAACAGCAGTTTTCCAAAGGAGGGACCACCATGCTTCACTAGGTCTCCTTGAGTTGATAGAGTTGCCTTGTGTGCTAGGTGTCCTACAGGGCCCAGTGGCTCAGCCTCCCCAATCACCTGAGGCAGACACTCTTGGTGCACCCCTTTGTGGGCTTTGTGTACAGTCTTGTTGTAGTTGGGCCTTGATAGCTGTTGGTATCACTTGGAGGAATTGACCTCCAGCAAATTGGCTGTGGGGATCAGCTGTGACTACAGTTGGAGAGCTGCTATGCAGGAGATGCCCTTATGGGGCAGGACTTTCTTCAGTGGGGCTTTGGTGCTCACTGGGTCTGCCCCTTGAGTGTGTCTCTTATGGATGTGAAGAGTTGTAATCTGGTATGTTCTGACACTGACCACTGGGTACACTGGCTCTTGGATCTCCAGGGAGGTGCAAAGTCAGCCACTGCCTGGGGCCACCCAGCAGGAGCTACAGAGAGATCTGCAGATTCCTCTTCTTTGTATGAGTTTGGAAGTACCCAGATAAGGCCCAGCTTTGAAGTAAGGCAGACTGGCTGTTCCTAGCCTTGAGCCTTTTATTGATAGCTTTGGGGCTCCCTGACCTAGCTGCAGCTTTTTTGGCAGGTTTTAGGCTGAGAAAGAACAGGCCATTCATATGCAAAAGCCACTGCACACAGCTCAGGTGGGGTTGCAAATTGGGTGGGGCAGCATCTCAGGGAATCTCCAGGGTAGAGCAAACAGAAATGGCTGCCAGTCAGCCCTGCACTGGGGAGGTCCCAGCATGAGAACAATGACTGCTGTGAGCACCTCTGCCTGGAAGAAAGCCACCCCCATATGCCTTCCCTGATGCCAGACAGTCCTGTTTCTCCCCTTATTTGTCTGGGTCACCCAGAACCTCGCCTGGCACTGGAGCTCAGAGCAAGTGGGAGCTTGTAAATTCAGTTTGTGGTGCCTGCCTTTTAAGAGGGGCAGCTGGGTCTCCAGTAGCCTGTGTGTCACTCAGCCCCAATCTGCACTTGTTTTTACAGTCCTTAGTTCTTACTGCCTGTAGGGACATCTTTCCCCAGCTCTGGGACCCTGGGCTGGGGGTTTGGTGTGGGGCTGGGACTCCTTACTCCTTCAGGTGGCCTCCAAAGAGGCAATCTCCCTCCCAATTAAAAAAGCAGCACACCTGGGTGCCCGACCATCCCGTTCTGCACCTCTGCACCTCCTACCAGTCTCCATGCGCTTTCTTCTTTACCTCCCTAAATTGTAGTACTTCCGCTCAGCCAGCTTTCCTGCAGTTCTAGATGATAGTTTTTCTGTATTTTAGTTGTAATTTTGATGTGGTTGTGGGAGGCAGCAAGTACAAACGTTTACCTATGCCGCCATCTTGGTTCTCCCACTTTTTGATTGGATTGTTTATTGCCCTTTTGTTAAGTTGTATGAGTTCCCTGTAAATGTTGGAGATTAACCCCTTATTGGAGATAACATTGGAAAATATGTTCTCCCATGCAGTGGGATTTCTTGTTGTTTTGCTGATGGTTTCTTTTGCTGTGCAGAAGCTTTTTATTTTGATGTAGTGCCTTTTGTTTGTTTCCTCCTTAGTTTCCATTGCCCTAAGAGCTGTATAGGTAAAGATATTGCTATGGCATATGTCTGATATTTTGCTGCCTATGGATTCTTCTAATATTTTTATGGTTTTCCTTCTTAGGTTTAAGACCTTTATCCATTTTTAGTTTATTTTTGTGTATGGTGTAAGTTGGTGGTCTAGTTTCATTTTTTTGCATGTATCTGTCCAATTTTCCCAACACCATTTATTGAACAGACTCTCTTGACTCCATTGTATGCTCTGTCCTACTTTGTCAAATATCAATTAAGCATAATGGCTTTGGTCAATTTCTGGGTTCTCTGTTCTGTTCCACAAGTCTATATGTCTGTTCTTGTGCCAGTACCAGGCAGTTTTGAGAACAGTCATTTTGTAATATAGCTTGATATCCTGTATTGTGATCCCTCCAACTTTGCTTTTCTTTCTCAGGATTGCTGAGGCTATTCAGGGTAATAATTTTTTTTTTTTTTAATTTCAGATGAATTTTTGGAGAGTTTTTTTCTAGGTCTGTGAAAAATACCATTGGTGTTTTAATGGGGATTGCATTGAATCTATAAATTGCTTTGGGTAGTATGGACATTTTAATGATTTTGATTCTACCAATCCACGAATATGGTATATTCTTCCATTTGTTTATGTCTCCCTCTGTCTCTTTTTTCAATGTCCTGTAGTTTTCTGCGTACAGGTTGTTTACTTCCTTAGTTAAATTTATTCCTTGGTATATTAATTTTTTTTGGTGCACTGGTAAATGGGATTTTTTTTTTTAGTTTCTCTTTCTATGAGTTCATTATTGGTGTATAGAAACACCATAGATTTCTGTGTGTTAATTTTGTATCCAGTGACATTGCTAAATTCATTTAAGTCTAGTAGTTTTTTGATGGACTCTTTAGGTTTTTCTATGTATAATATCATGACATCTGCAAATAATGATAGTTTTACTTCTTCTTTTCCCATTTGGATGCCTTTTATTTCTTCATCTTGTCTGATTGCTATGGCTAGCACCCTCAGTATTATGTCAAAAAGGAAAGGTGAAAGTGGGCATTCCTGTCTTGTTCCTGTTCTTAGGGGAAATGGTTTTAGTTTTTGCCCTTTGAGTATGATGTTGGCTATAGGTTTGTCATATAAGGCTTTTATTATATCAAGTTATCATATCATCCCTTTATTCCCACTTTGCTGACAGTTTTTATCAGGAAAGGGTGTTGGATTTTGTCAAATCCCTTTTTTGCATCAATTGATAGGATTATGTGATTTTTATCTCTCAATTTGTTTATGTGATGTGTCACATTTATTTTTTTATTTATTTTTTTTCTTTTTTTTTAAAAATATATTTTATTGATTTTTCACAGAGAGGAAGAGAGAGGGATAGAGAGTTAGAAACATCGATGATAGAGAAACATCGATCAGCTGCCTCTTGCACAACCCCTACTGGGGATGTGCCCGCAACCAAGGTACATGCCCTTGACCGGAATCGAACCTGGGACCTTTCAGTCCACAGGCCGATGCTCTATCCACTGAGCCAAACCGGTTTCGGCATGTGTCACATTTATTGATTTGAAGATATTGTACCAGCCTTGCATCCCTGGAATACACTGAGTGGTCAGATTACCATGATCACTGAATGCCACTCAGTGTATATCCTATATAATAAAAGGCTAATATGCAAATTGTCCCCTTCCCCTGGCCAGGCTGGCTGGACCCCACCCATGCACGAATTCATGCACTGGGCTTCTAATAGCCTATCTAATAAAAGAGAAACATGCAAATTGACCATACCTCCGCTACGCCCACCAGCCTATCAGAGTGAGTATGCAAATTAACCCAACAAAGATGG
Organism: Eptesicus fuscus; assembly: GCF_027574615.1. Lineage (NCBI taxonomy): Eukaryota > Metazoa > Chordata > Mammalia > Chiroptera > Vespertilionidae > Eptesicus > Eptesicus fuscus. The sequence continues at coordinate 6,204,656 of NC_072480.1, read as the reverse complement.
CAGCGGCCACGGAGCTGGAGTGAGCAGGAGGCTTGGGTTGCCCCGGTGATGGAGGAAGCCAAGCTTCCCACCCTGCCCTGGCTGGCCCTGGCCTCTGCTCAAAGATACAAAGTTTCATTTATAGAAGAGAAATAAATCCCAGATACCTGCTTCCAGCCAGCCCTGGCCTCCACTCAAGGAGGCACTGAAAAAAAAAAAAAAAGAAAATAGGAAGGGCTGGGAGCTTGGGTCGCTGGGGGTCGTGGCCAGCCTGCAAACAGCAATCAGCCCCTCACCCAGACTGGCCAGGCACCCCAGCAGGGACCCCCACTCTGAAGGGGGTGTGGCCAGCCTGAAAACGACCCTCAGCCCGTCACCCACACTGGCCAGGTACCCCATAGGGTGAGGGTCCCTGTTGGGGGGCTTGACCAGTCTGCAAAAGCCATAAGCCCCTCACCCAGGCTGGCCAGGCACCCCAGTGGGGAACCCCCACCCTGAAGGAGGTGTGGCCAGCTTGAAAACAGCCCTCAGTCCCTCACCCAGGCTGGCCACGTCCCCCCAAGCGGGGACCCTCACCCCATGGGGGCATGGCCGGCCTGAAAACCACCACAGGCCCCTCACCCAGGCTGCCCCATGCCCCAAGGGAACCCCCACCCTGATCCGGGGTGAGGGTTCCCTTCATTCTTCAGGGCAAACCAGCTGGCCCCCACCTGTGCACCAGGCCTCTATCTATACTAATAAAAGGGTAATATGTTAATTAGACTGGGAGACCTTCCGGACATTCTTCTGGACAAAGCCATGGTGGCGGGGCTGAGGTAGAGGTGGTTAGAGGCCAAGAGGGGAGGGCAGTTGTGGGTGATCAGGCCAGGATGGGACAGCAGTTGTGGGTGATCAGGATGGTAGAGGTGGGGCCGTTGGGGGTAAGGAGACCAGCAGGGGGGCCAGTTGGGCATAAGCAGGCCATCAGTGGGGGTCAGTTGGAGGTGATCTAATATATATTAGAGGCCTGGTGCATGAATTCATGCATGGGTGGGGTCCAGCCAGCCTGGCCAGGGGGAGGGGACATGGATGGTTGGCTGGCCTGCCTGCTGGTCGAACTCCTGGTCGAGGGGACAATTTGCATATTAGCCTTTTATTATATGAATATACACTGAGTGGCCAGATTATTATGTGTTCAGAGATCATAATAATCTGGCCACTCAGTGTAGGTTTGAACTTATTGAGTGAAACTAGTTAAGCAATTAGGAGAAGAAGAGAGCTAGAGAGGAGAGGAAAAACAAAAACATAAAAATTTGGCTAATAAAGAAAGAGAAAAGAGAAAGGTGCATGGACTTGGAGCAAGGGAGAGGAAATTAGATACATGAGTAAGCCAACAGAGACTACAATAATAATAACATGTCAATAAAGAAGTAAAGAGGATCAATTTTTAACAAGAGGTAAACAGAAAGGAGAGAGAAAAACTAAAGCAGGTATAGAAGAAGAAAAACAGGATGCAAAAGGGAGATGTGAGGAAGAAAAGGGTGGGGGAAAAAAGAAAATAAAACAATGAAAAAATAAAAATAGAATGAAGAAACATCATACAAAAATAAAAGATTATAAAAATATATAAAGAAAAACAATTTTTTAAAGTAAATCATAAAAAAGAAAAAAGTGAGGTTTCATTCATTTCAGCCCAGTTTTTATGTCACAGGGCGGCTGGTTTAAAACCCCTCTCTTCTGCTCTGTCTGCCACTTCTCAGTTTCCTGTTAGGTAGTCAGCACCATGTTGAAGTTCCCAGTGATCCACCGCTCCTGAGTGTTCATAATTTAAAGGTCCTAGCAACTGGGTTTAGCAAATAAAAGCCAGGAAAATATAAAGGCAAAACAATTGCACCACTGTAAGTTTCTCTCCCCTCAGTACTATGTGGCTTGAGCAGTTCTTCAGGCTGCCTTTCTGGGCATAGCTTCTCATGACTGTGGACTTAGATCTAGATTACCTGGCTGCCAGCAGCACTGTAGACCCCCTTCCACAGTCGAGTCTTACCGTGTCCCCAAGGGACGCAGACTTGGTGCAGCACAGGTTCCTTCTGACCTCCTTGTCCTAGTGGTTGTGCTTTTCTCTCTCCATCCCAGATCCCTGCTCCTACTGTTCTCCAGGTTTCCTCTACCCTTTCCAGCTGAGGATTGTCTCACCAGCTGTGTTTAATTCACCAATTCCAGGTGGATGTTATTCAATTTAGTTGTTCCTTCTATCTACTCTGTAAGAAGCTTCAGGACACATCCGCCTATTCAGCCACCCTACAAACTAATTTCAAGATTTGTTATTTCAATAATAATCAACTTGATTTCAGTGTGACATTGAATTAATAATATCGGTATAGTGATCTTTCTTCCAACAAGCATGTTAATTGTTGATTGTAGAATGGCTTTGCAAAGAGAAGAATTATGACATTTTCATATTTGAGATCACAAATCATTGCAGTTCATTGCAATGGAGGCAATTTACTTTGTAAGGACAAATACAACTCCACTTAGAAACTCCAATGGTGTCTTGCCAACTCAAGCTGTGCCATACAATAATACTGCACCAATTACAGTAGGTGACCTTTGCAGTAAAACTTACCTGGAAAATGTAAGAAATTGTTTTTATGAGTAATAAAAATGCCTATTATGGGGGCTTTAAAAAACATTAAATTTTATTTTAGGTGTAGAAAGACACCTGCAAAACTGTGCTTTTGTTATTTCATGTTATAATATGAAAATATAATCCACAAACTTATTGAGAAAGTGTTATTCAACAATCCTATATAATAAAAGGCTAATATGCAAATAGACCAAACAGTGGAATGACTGGTTGCTATGATGCACACTGACCACCAGGGGGCAGATGCTCAATCCAGGAGCTGCTCCCTGGTGGTCAGTGTGCTCCCACAGGGGGAGCACCACTCAGCCAGAAGCGAGGCTCACAGCTGGCAAGCACAGCAGCAGTGGCGGGAGCCTCTTTCACCTCTGCGGCAGTCAGACATCTCCCGAGGGCTCCCGGACTGTGAGAGGGTGCAGGCCGGGCTGAGGGACCCCCTCCTAGTGCATGAATTTTGTGTACTGGGTGTCTAATGTTATATATTTATTTAGTTCCACATGTCTCATTTTTAGATATTTTAAGATGAAGTGTTGGTCTTTTTAATCAAAATTTTTGTTCCCTTCCAGTTAGCTAGGGCACTCAAGGTCTCTATTCAGTCAGCATTTTCACTCAGTTTGGGTGATTTTCATTACTGAAGAATTAGGTCTGGTAATTAAATCCGATCTCAGCAAAGTTTATTTTAGGCAGTTTATTTAGGTTCTATGCAAAATGGAATCTCATAGGGACAGAGAATTAACATTATTTGAAGTACAATTGCAGTGAAATATATTTAACAGCTATTTTTGAAAGAAGAGCTTAGAAACTTCCCTGGAGTTGACTCAGCTTCAGTGTCTTCATGCACCATTTTCCACTTATAGTTCCCATTCTTTATAATTAGATGTGTTCCTATATTGTCTGCTGGTTTTCTACTCAGTATGTCTTCCACTGATTGGTACACATACATACACACATACACATTAAAATACTTAAAAAGTGATACCAAAATATAAAAAGTTACAAAAATATACATGTAAATATATAATACATAATATTTATACTTACATATTATACTAGAGGCCCAGTGTACAGATTTGTGCACCAGTGGGGTCCCTTGGCATGGCCTGTGGGGATTGGGCAGACACCAGCAGTCCAATGCCGCCTGCTGCTCCTGCCTGCTGCTCCTGCTCATCCCAGCCCCACTGCACCTGCTGCCACTTCTGCTGCCATTCAGTAGGCTCGCTGCCTCTCCATTGAGGTCTCAAGGTTGCAGCGGTCAGCCATGAGCCCTGCATCTGGTGCCTGTAGGTCAGCTGAGTGGCGCTCCCAGTGTGGGAGCACACTGACCACCCGGGGTCAGCTCCTGCATTGAGCGTATGCCCCCTGGTGGTCAGTGCACATCATAGTGACTGGTTGAACAGTTGCTTAGGCTTTTATATATATAGATATTTATGTATTTTAACATTCTGTATTTATTTTTCTTAAATATATTTTTATTGATTTCAGAGAGGAAGGGGAGAGGGAGAGACAGCGTATAGCGACTGGGGCTGGTGCCATCAGTGCATGGGAGTGGTAGTGGCAGGAGCGGGGTTGCCTGCAGAGAAGGGACTGGGGGCCATGGTGGGAGGGGCTGGGTGGGGGCATGGAGGATGGGCCAAGACCTGCCCCTGTGCCCACCACAGCCTCATGGCCCACAGTTCCATTCAAGGTGCACAAATTCATGCACTGGGCCCCTAGTTTAAAATAATGTTTCTTCTAGTCACAAATTCCTTTTACTGAGATTATTTTTTTCACCATTTTATAACCACATTGCTATGGCCTGAATGACGGTGTGCCCCAAACATTCATGTGTTGAAACCTAATTCTCAGAGTGGTAATATTTTGGGGTGGAGCTGTTGGGAGGTGATGAAGTCATAAGGGTGGAGCCTTCAGGCATGGGATTAATGGCGTTTTAGAAGAGACCTAAGAAAGTCCCCTTGCCCTTCCTTCACCATGAACACAGAGTGAGAAGGCTGCTGTTTATGAACCAGGAAGTGAGTCCTTACCAGACAAGGAGTCTGTCGGTGCTTTGATCTTAGACTTCCTAGACTTCAGACTGTGGAAATAAATTTCTGTTGTTTATAAACCACCTAGTCTATGGCATTTTGTTATAACTTCCCAAATGGACTAAGAAACATATTGATGATCTATGACTTTTTGAAAAATGTATATATATATATATAATATGCAGATTTAGGTAAGAAATGACTTTTTAAATTTTTTTGTAACTGAGTTTAATTTCTGTTCAGAGTTCCCACTCTGCTAGCTAGCAGATGTTACATCTTCATCAATTTAGCACCCTTGTACTCCCCTCCCCAGGCAGAGTTCATGGGAGGAGTGATGGGGCTGAGAGAAGGTAGAGTAAGTGGCTTTATATGATATTCAGGCCCTGAGAAAGGCCATATTCTATGTGGATCTTTGTCATTGAACCACTCTAGCATCATATGAGGTTCCCTTTTCCCCTGGTCTTGGGCCATGTCACTTAGGTAATTGTTGTATCTTTCTTGTTCACACTATAAGAATGCTGTCAACCACTAAGGGGCTGTCAGTACCAAATCATCTCTTCCCTGCTGTTTGCTTTCTTTTTTAAAATATATTTTATTGATTTTTTACAGAGAGGAAGGGAGAGGGACAGAGAGTTAGAAACATCGATGAGAGAGAAACATCGATCAGCTGCCTCCTGCACACCCCCCACTGGGGATGTGCCCGCAACCAAGGCACATGCCCTTGACCAGAATCGAACCTGGGACCCTTCAGTCCACAGGCCGATGCTCTATCCACTGAGCCAAACTGGTTTCGGCTGCTGTTTGCTTTTGAAATGCTCTTTGGCACAATGAAATCATTCTCTTGTTTGATATTGAACATGCATTCAAGCCCTCTATGAGACCACTTAAAGCTCTTGTTCTAGATTCCCACTCCACTGCTATGTCTGTTCTCCCATACACATTGAGGTTGGGGACACTGGGATCTTGGCAATTTTCAGGGTTCTACTGGGCACAGGGCACAGATTCCCTCTGCTTAAGTCTCCCAGACATCTAACCAGAGGTTTTTGTCATTTTCTTTCCTTCCTTATCCCTGTTACTTAAGAAAGGAGATGGCTAAGCATAGGATACCCTGTCAAGGACATTATCAACATCTAATTGTTGCATCCTCTCCCTCTGGGCCTTTTATTTATCCTGAAGTTCTTGGGTTCTTTACACATCCAGCTGAGAGGGGAGGGTTTGGAGTTGCAAGGAGGGAATAGCATGACCAGAGATGATGAAGTCAATTTACGAAGGGTGAATATGAGAAATAATAGGCACTGAGATTACATTGGAAGTCATCAGATAAACTGGACATCTGTTTTAGAGAGTGTTGGGGCTAGAAAAAGAGTCAGTAGATCACTAGTAGCCTAAAGTTTTAAACTCTAGAGATTTTTTCCTCAAGGCAATGGGAAGCCTTTGAAAATGTTTTAGCAGAAATTATATAATCAAGGAAATAAGGTGGATTCTAGAAACTTTATGGTGATATTTGAAAGGAAATGGCATAGAGGGAATGTATGAATGAGGGAGAACAACTCAAATATGATTCCAAGAACATAACCTGGCTGATGCTGAGCTTGCTTTGTGGGAAGAAGAGGGGGTTCAACCTTAGAGGTATTAGGTTGCAGTGGTAAACTTTGAGATGTCTGGCATGCAGCTGGAAATATGGGAATGGAGTTTAAAAGAGAGATAAAGGCTAATCATGTAGCTATAAATGAAAAAAAAATGACTATTGATGAAACTATGAAAGAAAAGAAAGAAGATAGAGAAGATAAAAGGTCATCTTGGAATAGTGAGGAATGGTCAGAAACTGAGGAAGAAAAGCAAAATTAGGAGAATGAAATGACACTGAAGCATAGAAGGAGGGAGGTTTCCACACAGAGAAGAGGTTACTGAATCAAATGTTGCAGAACAGTTTCTAGGAATATAGTGGTTTTGCTGTCCAGGGTCATCCTTTCAATTCAGAGGACCTGAAAATTCTGTAAAAAAAATATATGCCCAGCCAGTGTCACTCAGTGGTTGGGAATTGACCTATGAATTAGGAGGTCATGGTTTGATTTTTAGTCAGGGCACATGCCTAGGTTGTGGGCTTGATCCCCTGTGGGGGGCATGCAGGAGGCAGCCAATCAATGATTCTCTCTCATCCTTGATGTTTCTCTCTCTCCCTTCTCTCTGAAATCAATAAAAAACATATTTTTAAAATATGCAAAAATATTTCTATAAGCATTTTGGATTTCAGAAAACAAGGGGAGGGCTTCCAATCAAGACGGTGGTGTAGGTGAACATGATACTAAAATCCTCCCACATCCATATAAAAATACAACTAATCTTCAGAACCTCCTGAAATCTAGCTGAATGGAATTGCTACTTACAGGGAAATTAAAGAAGCCACACTGAGACTGGTAGGAGGGGCGGAGGTACGGAATGAGCTGGTCCCACACCCATGTGTGGTGTGTTTTAACAGGGATGGATATCTTGCCTGCAGAGGTGCCCCCTGAGAAGCAAAGGGCTCCTAGCCCCACATTAGACCCCTCAGCCCAGGGTTTTAGTGCCAGGAAGAGAATTCTCCATAATTTTGGGCTGTAAAACCCAGCAGGCATTGAGGCTTAGGAAGACAGAAGGCTTCTGGAGGCCAAGGCAGTTCCTCTTAAAGGGCTCATGCATGGACTTATTTGGACTCACTCCCTCTGAGCTCCAGCACTGAAGCAGAAGCTTGAAAAGCACCAGGAACATACAAGAAGGAACTGAATTGTCCAGCATCAGGGCTGAGGAGTTAGTTTTCTGCCATACAAAAATTCTGGCAGAGACCGTTGTTCCTTTGATGAGCCCTCCCCCACAGAGCTGGCAGGATGGAGTCATATCTGAGTCTCCATCAACCTGGCTCACACAGTTCACCTGGTGATTGCCTGAGACCCTGACTCACCCAACTTGCAGACTCATCCAATCCATTTCCACTATTTTTTTCATACAACTGGCCTCTCTTGCCTCATGCTTCAGACTTTACTAAAATATCTCAAGTAAGCAACAACTGGCCTCAGCAAGCTCTGTACCTTTTGCTAGGTACTAGTGGCCACCTGCCTTGGTCCATGGCCTGGCCTCTCCTGGACATATCCATACCCATCATAAATAGCAGCTGTCTGCAGATTTTTCACTAGCTCATGCCAGGTGGCTCTAGGCAGGGCATGGCCCCAGGCAGGGCACAGGCAGCGGCTAACTTTGTACCTCCCAGGAGGCCCTAGAGCCAGTGCACCTGGTGAAGATCTTCAGGTCTTTCTGGATTACAATCCTACCACATCAATGAGCAACACAACCAATGGACGGACTCTGTGAGCACCAAAGCCCCACTGAAGTAAGTCCTGCTCTATAGGGCCGACACCTGCACTCAGCTCTCCCGGTGTAGTTGCAGTTGGTTCTCACAGCTGATTAGTCTGGGGATCAATTCTTCCCAGTGATGTCAAAAGCAATCAAAGTTCAACTACAATAGGACAGTGCAGACAGCCCACACCTGGGTACATCTGGAGCACCCAGCTCAAATGACTGGTGAGGCTGCACCACTGGGCCCTTCAGGACACCTACTATACAAGGCCATTCTATCAAGTAAGGGAGATGTAGCAGCTCTACCTCATATATAGAAACAAACACAGGGAAGCAGCCAAAATGTGGAGACAAGGAAACATGTCACAAATAAAAGAAAAGGAGAAATCTCCAGAAAAAGAACTAAATGAAATGGAAGGAAGAAAACTACCAGATATAGAGTTCACAACAATGATTATAAGGAACTTAGTGATAACTTCAAGAAACTTAGTGGGAACTTTAACAGCATGAAAAAGGACTTAGGAACCATGAAAAAGAACCAGTCAGAAATGAAGGCTACATTAACTGAAATGAAGAATAATTTACACAGAATCAATAGTTGAGTAGAAGACACCAAAAATAAGATCAGTGGTTTGGAATATGAGGAAGCATAAAACACCTAATTAGAACAGAAAAAAAAATAATCCAAAAAATGAAGATAGTGTAAGAAGCCTCTAACTAACGTTCTCATTATAGGGTTGCCAGAAGAAGAGAAGGAGCAAGAAATGGAAAATCTATTTGAAAAAATAAAGATGAATCCTAGTTGGTTTTGCTCAGTGGTTAGAATGTCAGCCTGCAGACCGGAGGGTCGTGGGTTAGATTACAGTCAAGGGCATATACCTGGGTTGCAGGGTTGATCCCAACTCTGATCAGGCACTGTGGGAGGCAACCATTTGATGTGTCTCTCTCACATCGATGTTTCTCTGTCTTTTCCCCTTCCTTTCGTTCTCTCTCTAAAAACAAACAAGCAAATAAATAAATAAAGTCAGAAAACTTTCCTTACATGATGAAAGAAATAGACATTTAAGTCCAGGAAATTCAGGAAAAACAACATGAATCCAAGAAGCCCACACCAAGACACATCATAATTAAAATACCATGGGTTAAAGACAAAGAGAGAATGTTAAAGACCGCAAGAGAAAAGCAGTTAGTTACCTACAAGGGACCTCCCATAAGACTGTCAGATTTCTTAACAGAAATTTTGAAGGTCAGAAGGGAATGGCAAGAAATATTCAAAGTGATGGATAGCAAGGACCTACAACCAAGATTACTCTACCTATCATTTAGAATTGATGTCAAATAAAGAGTTTCACATACAAGAAAAAGCTAAAGGAGTTCATCACCACCAAACCAGTATTACATGCAATGTTAAAGGTTCTTCTGTAAGAAAAAAAGATAAAAATATGAACAATAAAATTCAATAAACACATATCTATCAACAATTGAATCTAAAAATAAACTTACAAGCAGAACAGAAACTGACTCATAGACACAGAGACAGTTGCCAGATGGGAGGGCGGTTGGAGGAATGGATGAAAAAAGTGAATGAAGTATAATTTAGTAGTTATAGTATAGTCATGGGGGTGTAAATTACAGCATAAGGAATATAGTCAATAATATTATAATAACCAGGTATGGTATCAGATGTGTATAAAATTTTGGGGAATGATCACTTAGTAAGTGTTATAGTGTCTAATCACTGGGGTGTACACTTGAAATTAATATGATATTGTATGTCAACTATAATTGAAAAATGATTTAAGAAATGAAAAAAGGGGGAATTTATTTCATAGTACCTTTGTTTCACCTACCCTAGTGATGTTGCTAAGACTGGAACCAGATTGCGTGTTATGAGTATGGATGATAGAGAAGTGGGTGCTTGGGAAATTACAAAGGCAAACCTAGTATAAGGTGATGTATGATAAGAACTACAGTCTTTTGCTAATTTATGTCAGCAGAATCTGCTGGGAAATGATTTCTGAAGAAGCTCTATCAAGGAAGAGAGAGCGTAATTACAGATCAGATTGAAAGTATCAATGCAGGTCCACACCCCAGAGATTCTGGATCCTGTGTCCTGAACCCAGTGGCTAGAAATGATTCTAAGTGACTTGCCTGTTGAATGAAAACTTGGTTCCACAGGGGACTAGAGTAAATAGACTTTATCTGTCAGAAAATAATCAAGTGTGACTCCTATAAGTATACCCTCTGAGAGGTCTCAGGAGAAACTTTCTTTACCAAGGCCTTGAATAATACATTGAAGAGGTGAGCACCTTTGTGAAGTGGTTCAGGGGTTCTTTTTTGTAGGTTCAAATTGCAATGGGAAGTGCTTCAGGGGAATAGTTTTATAAACTCAGTGGGGATAGGAAATACGCATGCCCAAGCCAAGTAATGGCATTTGATTGGCACAGGTAAAGTGGTGTGGTTGCCTTCATGGGCATCTGGGATCATGGTCAATTGGAAGAGTGTGACCATACAGATTTTGGAAGTGGATAATTGATCATGGAATCCCTAATTGGAAGCAGATATGTTTTTGTCTTTATGTATTTAAGTAAAAAACAAAAATATCTCTAAGTGTGGTGGTAAGAGGTCTGACTTGAGCTTGTAAGTCATCGCTCCTTACCCAATTCCCATACTACTTCATATACTTGGAATCCCTTGAATGAAGGCAGATCTGGGACCCCTAAGAAAGGCAATAGTTTTCTTTTAAGGGCTCATAGCCATTTACTGTGGTAGTGGACCCTGGGGAAAGAGACATACCCAGATATTCCAGGGAATACTTCACAAAGGCTCTAACTCAGGCTAATTTCTGGTGACTCCAAATTCCACTGAGGCCTACCAGGAAGAGTGGAGATTAAAAAAAGCCAGATAATAGAGTTTTGACCCAGATCTATCTCACAGTAGGTCCAGTATGTTTCTGGACATGCTTATTTACCAGGTTCTTATATAGATAGATGATAGATAGATAGATAGACAGATAGATAGATAGATAGATAGATAGATAGATAGATAGATAGATAGATAGATAGATGTATTTTATACAGTCAGGATAGGTATCCTAAATGATTGGCAGATATATTCATTAGTTTTATGACTCATGAAGCAAGAACTATTATGTAGGAAGGACAAATTGGATGTTAAGCTACAGTAAAATAAATGAGGCAATGGTTGATGCCCATGGAATTTACTGAATTTATATCTTCAGCACTAGAAGCAGTTAGCTTTATAGCATTGTGCAATGGACTCTGTTATACTCAATTTTAGTGCTAATACCTTGTGAATTTGGCTACTATCTTACAAAATTCAAAATGCTATCTGAACTGGCAAGTGCAATATGCTGCTCTTTCTCCCTTAGCCAGAATGTGTATATCTATGAATGATGAACTGGAAGAGGGGTGGATTCACTACCTAGTACATCTAATGACCCACTTATAAAACTTCCTTTCTGTCATTGTGGCTCTGGATTCTGTCAGTTTAATAATTTTAGTACCCCATGGAGAAATGCTTTTTCCAGAGGGTTTAACAATAGGGTTCAGTTTAATTGGAAGTTAAGGTTGATCACTTTAAGCCACTCCTGCTGCTGGGAGAACAGAGGAAAAGGAGGAGCATGGTTGTAATTGGAATGATGGGTTCTGACTATCAAGGAGAAAAAGGGTTTCACTTACTCAAAAGCAGAGATGCGTGTAGATAATTTCTGGAGCAGCATTCTACTTTTATGCTATTGGGTACTAAAATTTAATGAAAAACTACAGTGCCCTCACACCCATCCCAGGCTAAGTCACAGGGCTGAGACCCTCCAGGTGGAAAAAAGAAGGTTCGGTTTATCCATTTGGCTAAAGAGACCACACCAGTTACAGTGCTGGCTGAAGACAAAGGGAAAATGAACAGTATATAAAATCTACCCCTCTGTAAGACTGAAGTTTCTATTTCAATCTGATAGAGGGGAGAAATCTTAATTATCTGTATATCTCATTACTAGTATTTTCTTCCTTGCCATGTCATGTATGGATTTATATATTTTAACTAATTTTCTTCTTTCCTATCTCTTTCCCATGTCATTTTAAAATAAATTTTGTTGATTAACTGCCACAGTCTTTCGCAGCAAGAGTACAAGGATCTGGAGAAGGGGCTGCACATAAATGGATACACTAGACAAGAATTATAAATTTGGAAGGCATTGGGGGAAGCCAGGCAGAGGCTTCACTCTAGTGGCACAGCTCCCTGACTTTTCCATCCCCTTTGTGCCGGAAGCTAATTCCAGCAGGTCATAAATGCAAGAAGTTCATCAAAAGGTTGGTGGACCTCGAGCCTTCATCAAGGGCTGGAAAATACATATTATTGCCTGTTGGAAATGGCTAAGGGCACTTCCCCAAACCTGAAAAGGATGCATAAATGATTGCTTGCTGCCAGACAGCTGAGGGCATTTCAATCTACATGTTATTGCCTCCTACTGGCCAAACACCTGAACAGCCATAGGCAGTTCCTCCAATCTGACAATGGATTCTGTATACCAAACCTTGCCTTTGATATGTATATTTACTTTGGTTTAGGACAATTTGTGTTAATAAAAAGCTCTGGGTCCAGAGAGACAGGAAGACTTGGTTTATTTAGCTAAGTCTCCTCTGGCTCCCCAAAATGCCTTCCAAAATTATGTTTCATCTCGAGACTCTTTATTAATTTACCACAGCCCCTTCTCCAGATTCCTGAACCCTTCTAGATGTTGGACAAGACTCCCGGCACCTTTGATTTTATTTACTAGAATATACATATGCCCTTTAGCAAAGCAAACACACATCAATGGTAAGGTTTGGTAAAGAATAAAGGATTATCAGGTTAGGGGAATTGCCTTCAGCTGTTCAGCCCTGCTGAATATCAAAGTCCATTAGCCTTCTGACGGACTTCTCGCATTTATTATGCTAACTACTGTTGGTCTTTGCCTCCAGCAGTTAACTTTATATTTTAGGTCACAGGCTGCAGAATATTAAATAGGTATTCAATAGAAATCAAGGAAAAAACATTATGCAGAGATTTTAGACTTTGATCTAATGGCAATAACTGGCAAGTCTGAGGGTCGCCTTCCTGTGCTGGAAGGGGATGAGAATCTCTTAACTGGGACACACTGCATTATACCAGGCAGTGAAGAGTATATGTAGATAGCAGGAAGAGTCCTGGACTGTGTTAGACATCTGCTATTGTTTGGCTACTCGGCACCCAAACACCCTTTTAGTTGTGGGAAATCCCCAAAGTGTAAATAGGCCTCACTTCCTATTATAGAAGCTGAAATGGCCAGACACTTCTCCCTGTCCCCTGGTGCTGTGGTATATATGCCTCCATGACCTAGGCTTAAACATTTCGATGTTCCTGGGAGAATGACACAAAGTCACAGACCCTGTGAAAAATGTTTCCTGGTGACCTGGATCATTTTGCAGAGCTCAGCAATAGCGGTGGTTAGTGTCAAAATTCTAGAAAAAAGGACATGAAGTGTCAGGTGGTGGCACTGTAAGTTGTTGTTGGTGGTGGTGATAATCCTGGTGGCATCCTGACAGAATGTTTCTGGTTCCCTGCTGTTCACTCTACTCTGGTCCTGCACATTTTCTCAGCCTGGGCTACATAGTCTTCCTGTTGATAGAGTTAGTAACACAATATTCTCTCAATAAATGCCTTTCCGCTTTACTAAGTTTGTGATATTTGGTCCCATTGCTTGCAACCAAGAGCCTTGACTTTTACAAGACTGATTCATGGATAACATTTGATTTCTAGCTAGGGACAGTGAGCCAGAAAAAATGAGCGCTACATGAAAAACACTGCAGATATTTTATTTGTATGATTGTTGTTTTCTTTACTCATCTACTTTTTCACATGAAGTAAAAAATAGAAAAAAGAATAACTCCCACTAGTAGAAAATTAAAAACTTCTTAGGGAGATAAGAAGGATATAACTAAGTTTCTTTAGTGCTTGTGACTGCAGAATTCTGCCTTTGTGTCTCCAGTGTGGGCCATTTGTCCTTCTCATCTTCATCTAGTTCCACTGCTGCGCATAGCCTGCCTGCTGGTATAGGCGAGGGAAAGTAAGGCTTCAGATCCTGCAGGGGAAGGGGGAGGGAGAAAAGGATGTCATTATAGTCTGACCTTCAGGAGAACTGTCTCAAGATTAGACCTTTCCACACTGTGAAGGTTAATATTTTTCTAGCACATCTCTAGTTCTTAATATGCAAAATAATTTCTATTACTTCTTAACAGCACATTTTAAAAGGCTCCCATTTTATGATGCAAGCTTTCCCTCAAGATAATCAGTATATAAAATTTACCCCTCTGTAAAACTGAAACAAAGGAATATAAATATCCAACTCTCTATTCTTATGTCTGCCAGCTTCACAAAGGGAAGGAGCAATTCCTTGTCAAGTTGACAAAATACAGTGAGCACTCTCATGTCAGAATTGTTAAGTACATGCAATCTGGTTCTTAAATGAATACTCAGAATATTTTGGTTTCTATTTTTATTTTGGTGAAAGTGTCCTCACTTAATTTGGCAGGTTGAATGCAATTTAAAGCTCAGTTTCAGATAGAAAAAATCCTTTTCACAGGGTGAGTGAGGAGTAAAGCATCACCTAGCTGTTCTTAGCTCATTTCCAGTGGCAGGTGAGTGGGTGAGCTTATTTATTTTGAAGAAGATAAAACACAGATAAAGCAGTGGGATTCCTTTAATCCATTAGTCTTGTGTATGTCTAGAATGGGGAGTGGTGCCAACAGGAATGTATTTAGCTGAAAAATCCAAGACACATGACATCTCAAAGATGGCAAAGTAAGAAATAACTGACATCATGTTTCTAAATATACATCATTTTGCAACAGCTACCTGGAGTACAAGCAGAAAGGTTATGAAGACAAAATAATGACTTTAGTTACTGGAAGGCATCTGTGTTCAACAGTATGTAAGGAAGACAGGTGGGGCTGGCTTACCACCTAGGATGAGGGCTGGTACAGGACTTTTATTAAAATTACTCTACATCGGTGGAGAAAATAAACACTTGGTGGGTGCTGTGTAACTGCCAGGCCATATGTTTGACCAAAACTAAGAAGCCCTGCTCCAAAATAAACCTACCTGAAACAGGCACCATGTGTTTTTTTTGTTTGTTTGTTTGTTTTTTAAATCGGTGTATTAGGCAAATTTGGAAAGACAGTTTATCTCTTGCTATGTCTTCAGTGCCAATGTCTGGGATTTATGATCTGGCCATAGAGTCACTTGAGGTGTGGTATTGATGGGGGAAAATAAGACATTTTTTGGGGGGCTAGCAATCTGTATCTGTGCCAGTAACCTAATGCACGTTCTTATTAGCCTATAGTCTAGTCACTGCCCCTTCTTTAATTATCTGGTCCTGCAAGACCTGTTTACCTACTCCCATTTTAGAGAGGCCATAAACCATGAATAATACACAGCCTCCAGACAGGGTTATCAGCACTGGCGCCAGGCCAGGCCTTTAGGTGTGGTCTCATGGCCCCCATCCCAACACACGGGACTTTTTGCAAAGCCCGTGAAAGGTCTGGAAGTATGATCCATACTTGGGGGACAAAGAAACCAAAGGGTATAAAGGGAGAGCTTCCTCCATATTGGCTTGCTCAGGATTTGGAGAAAAACAGTCTCCCCTGAGTCACTGTACCGGTACATGTGAAACATCTAAAAATAAATGAGTTTTTCCTGTGATTCCAAGTACACCTATGTGTTCTTCAGTCGCCTGATAAATTCTGTAACTGTATGGCATGGCAAGGAGAATGTAAACACAACTTTAGAATATCATCAGGAGGACAAAGAGGATGTTAAGCGGTTCTGTACACTTAGCATTGTGACCATCCTAGACTCTCAGAGCTAGAAGGGACTAGTAGTTAAACAGAGTTAAACTCTCTGGTGTATGGGTACATTAAGGTCCTGAAAGGAAATGGGAATTGTTTAGGATCCCACAGCTATTAGTGAAAAACTTAAAACCAGAACCAGTCTTCTGAGCCTCACTCCTTTGTTCTTTTTAATGAGAGAACATAGCTTATCATTTGTATTAGTTTCACATGGCTGCTATAACAAATTACCACAAATTTAGTGGCTTAAAACAATGCACATTTATTTTCTTGTTGTTCTGGAGGTCAGAAACCCAAAAACATTTTCACTGCTGATGCCAAGTTATTAGCAGGGCTGGGTCCTTTGGGACACTCTGAGGGAGAATCTGCTTCTGTGCCTTTAGCAGCTCCGAGAATCTCTTGCATTCCTTGACTTGGAGCCCCATCCGAGAATCATTCCAACTTCTTGCTTTCATAATCCCATCTTCTACTACTGACTCCAACCCTCTGACCTCCCTCTGATAAGGACACTTGTGATTACATTAGTCCTAGCCAATTAATCCAGGACAATCTCCCATTTCCAGATGCTTAATTTAATCACATCTGCAAAGTCCATTTTTCCATGTAAGGTTTCCAGGGATTAGAATGTGGACATTTTGGGGGCATTATTCTGCCCACCACTCCATTCTACCTTCCCTTATACCCTTTCCAATTCTCTGAAATCAAATAATATAGAAGGCAGAAGAGATTTCTGGAGTCAAAACTATGCAGTAAAACTTAGAACAGTGGGTAGTTCTCTTCATTTGACACAGCACTTTTGCTTCAGTCAATTTCCCTGAGCCCTCAGATGAGAGGAAGGGCCAGTATAATTTCTATTTTACAGATTAGTAAAAGAGGGGAAAGTTAAGGAATTTTTTCAAGTACAGATTGGTTCTTAAGACATATCTGCGTGTACCAAGTAATATTGAACTGCACTTAGTACTTAAGTATTTTAAATCCTTAGGTTTCTAATTTTTTTTGTTAATATTTAGAGCAGGTGGCTTCATTTGTTCTTTCAATCAATTTTTCCTAATACCTGCTTGTTTGTTTGACTTCGTGTCCTTGGCCTATGCCAATGGAAAGAGCATTGGTAAAGAAAACTTATTCATAATCCTAAACACATTATATAAGTGGCTGGATCAAAACAGGGAGATGCCTGTTACCAAAGGCAATCCAGTGAGGAATCCCTGGGAGAGGAGGAAGCCTCATTAGCAAGGGGTGGATGGCCCTTGAAGAGGTCAGTGATTTCTATGCCATTTGAACAGGAAGATTAAGCTCATTGCTCTTTGAGTTTCTTTCCTGCAGATTGATGGAGAGGGAATAAACATATTTACAGTTAACATGAACTTTACCAGTTTCCCAATATTCTGAACATGTGGCATTTTTAATTAAAAACGAATATAGTAGATACTCAATAAATGTTTACAAAGTATCGAGTAAATTAATCTCATTGTTATAGGATTCTAGGGCAGAAGGGAGAGATAAACTGAGACAAGAAAGTTAGATCAAGGTCAAACAGTGTAGGTAATTTGCAACCAGCTTGTAACTAACAAACCATTATCTTCCCCAGCCAAGGACACTTGATAGCAAATGTTTAAAATCTTTCTAAGGAGAATGCAGAAGGGAAAAAAAGGAAGTTTTTCCCCCTAAGCAAAAAAGCCAGCAGTCTCAAGGTTTGGCTAGATAAAGTTGTCAGGTGCTTCTCATGATTTCTGGGAAGGTCACACCAAAGTGAAAAGGGACTTTGAGAATTAATCTGCACCAAATATTCAGCAGAGGGATTTTGAAGCCTATAGGCAGGAGGGTATGTAATTCCTCAGACCCCCACCCAACTTGCTCTTCAGAGTAGCTGAGAGCCTGTCTGTGCTTCATAAGCCAGATGTATAGGTTTTCTTGCTTTGCCTTTTCAGTAAATGTGCATGCTTTAATATATTGGCTTTTTACAATACAGTTAAGGTCTCTCGTATACATTTATTTATATGAAAAGACAAGGATTGAGATTGGGGACAGCCCTCTCCCACTGACTCAGGGGGCTGTCCGTTAACATATCTCTGGTGTTGGTGAGAGGTGACTCTAACATCATCATTTGTTAATTGACTTCCTGAAAATTAAATGAAGAATGTTTTCATTTGGGCTTGTTTGCTTCCTCTACATTCAAGGATGACTAAGAGTCATTTATCTTTTAAAATTGGACTAAACAAACATAGGCCTGTGGTCAGAAAATTGCTAGATTTGGTTTACTTGGAGACAAAAGAGAGGGAAAATATATTATTGGACTAGACAGGGTCTTTAAGTGTTAAAAAATTGTCACAATGAACTTCTTTCTACCATTTCAATGGTTCACTGACCAACTCCTTACATCCTGGAGGAGACATTGCCAATTTCAGAAGGTATTGTGGAATCTAAGGACAATCATTGACCAAAGTCAGCAAATATTTGAGCCCCAACCATGACCCATGCCTTTTTCAAATATATTACTTCATTAAATTCTCTCAACAACTTTGTGAAATAGGTGTTGCTCCCATTTTACAGATTAAGAAATTTTGAAGGAGGTTAAGTCACCTGGTAAAGAAAAAGATCCAAGTATTCCAATGCCCTTATTTTTCAACTCCAAGTCTAGTGCTGTTTAGACCTCACTGTGGCTTTTTATTGTGCCAGAAATTTCTGTTAAGTGAAAAGACTAAGAAAACATCCATGGAATGTTCGAAAAGTGAGGTCATAAATTTAATACATCTCCCAAAGAAGAACTTAGAGTGACAAATTGATAGAAGGCAAGGGCTGAATTTCTGGTTTTGCAAAGGGACATAAAAGCAGGAGCTGTACACTTTGGGCATCTTGTATCTCAGGTCCGCCATTACTCATGAGATTCTGAACAAGAATCCTTAACCCTCCTCTGCTCTGCCTCTTCAGTTTTAAGACAGGATTAATGATGACACCTACTTACAGGGTGGTTGTGAGGGCAATGGCATAAGACATGTAAATTCAGTTTATGCCATATAGGAAGTTCTTCAATAAATGCTAGTGATAGTTACTTTTGGGAAGTCAAAACCTTTTTCACCACTTATTTATTCTTTTAAATTAGAGCTAATCTTCCTTTAAGCCTCATTTGTCTTTAAACGGTCCAAGATTCTAAAATTTTAGATTATTATTTTTAGAATAATTACACTTGTAATTTTAATATCTATACAGAACTTTAATGTCATTATTCTTTTTCTAAAACATTTTTAGAGCCATCCCATTTTGGGCATTGATTTAATTTATGTGCCACCATCCTTTTCTAGATCACTCATAGAGAGAGGAGTTACACACTGTCACTTCTGCCAAGAAATATGTCTGCCCAAAAGGATTTCTCCTGGTTAACTGGGCCTAAGTTTATAACGAGAGGCTGGCAGCCATTGCTGCCTTTCACACCCTCTGCATTTCAGGGAAAGCCACAGACTGAACTTTCTTTTTCTTTATTTTATTGTTTAAAGCAGGGCTCCTCAAACTTTTTAAACAGGGGGCCAGTTCACTGTCCCTCAGACAGTTGGAGGGCCGGACTATAGTTTAAAAAAACCTAGAACAAATTCCTATGCACACTGCACATATCTTACTTTGAAGTAAAAAAAAAAACACAAAAAACGGCAAAAACACCCGCATGTGGCCCGCGGGCCGTAGTTTGAGGACGCCTGGTTTAAAGTATTACATATAGTAGTACATCATCTCCTTTTTTTCCCCCATTGACCTTCCCCCAGCCTCCCCTACCCCCTGTCGCATGCCCTCATCCCACCCCCTCAGTGTCTTGTGTCCACTGGTTGTGCTTATATGCATGCATACAAGTCCTTTGGTTGATCTCTTTCCCCTGCCCCCCAACACTCCCCAACCTTCCCGCTGTAATTTGACAGTCTGTTTGGTGCTTTACTGCCTCTGTATCTATCTTTTTATTCATCAGGTTATAATGTTCTTTATTTTCCATAAATGAGTGAGATCATGTGGTATTTTTCTTTCACTGCCTGGCTTATTTCACTTAACATAATGCTGTCCAGGTCCATCCATGCTGCTGCAAATGGTAAGAGTTCCTTCTTTCTTATAGCAGCATAGTATTCCATTGCGGAGATGTACCATACTTTTCTAATCCACTCATCTGCTGATGGGCATTTAGGCTGTTTCCAGATCTTAGCTATGGTGAATTGTGCTGCTATGAACATAGTGGTGCATATACCCTTTCTGATTGGTATTTCTGAGTTCTTGGGATATATTCCTAGAAGTGGGATTACTGGGTCAAATGGGAGTTCCATTTTTACTTTTTTGAGGAAACTCCATACTGTTCTCCACAATGGCTGTACCAGTCTGCATTCCCACCAGCAGTGCAAAAGGGTTCATTTTTCTCCGCATCCTCTCCAGCACTTGTCGTTTGTTGATTTGTTGATGATAGTCATTCTGACAGGTGTGAGATGGTACCGCATTGTCATTTTGATTTGCATCTCTTGGATAATTAGTGACTTTGAGCATGTTTTCATGTGTCTCTTGGCCTTCCTTCTGTCTTTTTCGAAAAGATTCTATTTAAGTCCATTGCCCATTTTTTTTATTGGATCATTTATCTTCCTTTTATTAAATTGTATAAGTTCCCTGTAGATGTTGGAGATTAAACCCTTATCAGTGATAGCATTTGCAAATATGTTCTCCCATACAGTGGGATTTCTTGTTGTTTTGTTGATGGTTTCTTTTGCTGTGAAAAAGCTTTTCATTTTGATGTAGTCCCATTTGCTTATTTTCTCTTTAGCTTCCATTGCCCTAGGAGCAGTATCAGTGAAGAAGTTCGGCATATGTCTGAGATTTCTCTGACTGTGGATTCCTCTAGTATTTTTATGGTTTCCCGTCTTATGTTTAAGTCCCGTATCCATTTTGAGTTTATTTTTGTGTATGGTGTAAGTTGGTGATCTAGTTTGATTTTTTTGCATGTATCTGTCCAATTTTCCCAACACCATTTATTGAAGAGACTGTCTTGACTCCATTGTATGTTCATGCCTCCTTTGTCAAATATTAATTGAGTTGTTCATAGTATTTCTTAACAATCCTTTGTATTTTGGTGGGGTCTGTTGTTATTTCTCCTCTTTCATTTCTGATTTTGTTTATTTGGGTCCTCTCTCTTTGTTCCTTGGTGAGCATGGCTAGAGGTTCATCAATTTTGTTTATCCTTTCAAAGAACCAGCTTTTGGTTTTGTTGATCTTTTGTATTGTTTTTTTTTTTTTTTGGTCTCTATGTCATTTATCTCCGCTCTGATCTTTATTATTTCCTTCCTTCTACTTATACTGGGCTTTTCTTGTTGCTCTCTTTCTAACTCTTGGAGTTGTAGGGTTAGGTAATTTATTACCATTGTTTCTTATTTTTTGCAGTAGGCTTGTAGAGCTATGAACTTCCCTCTCAAGACTGCTTTCGCTGTGTCCCATAGATTTTGGATTGTTGTGCTTTCATTGTCATTTGTTGCCAGGATGTTTTTTATTTCTTCCTTGATCTCTCTGGTAACCCAGTCATTGTTTAATAGCATGCTGCTTAGTCTCCATGTGTTTGATTTCTTTGGATTGTTTTTATTGTAGTTGATTTCCAGTTTTATGCCACTGTGATCTGAGAAGATGCTTGATATGATTTCTATCTTCTTAAATTTGAAGAGACTTTGTCTGTGACCCAATATATGGTCTATCTTTGAAAATGACCCAGGTGCGCTTGAGAAGAATGTATATTCTGTTGCTTTGGGGTGAAATGTTCTGAAGATGTCAATTAATTCCATCTGGTCTAATGAGTCATTTAGGATTGATGTTTCTTTGCTGATTTTTTGTTTAGAGGATTTGTCCAATGGTGATAGTGGGGTATTAAAGTCTCCTACTATGATTGTATTGCTCTCAATCTCTCCTTTGATATCTTCCAGGAGTTTTTTTTATGTATTTAGGTGCTCCTGTATTGGGTGCGTATATGTTTACTAGAGTTATTTCTTCTTGTTGGATTGCTCCCTTTAGTATTATGAAGTGGCCTTCCTTATCTTTTGTTATATCCTTCACTTTGAGATCTAATTTGTCAGATATAAGTATTGCTACCCCAGCTTTTTTTTCATTTCCATTCGCCTGAAAAAACTTTTTCCATCCCTTCACCCTCAGTCTGTGTGCGTCTTTTTTTCTGAGGTGGGTTTCTTATAGACAGCAGATATATGGGTCATGTTTTCTTATCCAATCCGTTACCCTATGTCTTTTGATTGGGGCATTTAATCTATTTACATTTAAAGTTATTATTGATAGGTATTTGTTTGTCGCCATTTTTATTCTTTACCCCTGTGTTTCTTCTTCACTTCTCATTTCTTTCTTTTTTCTTTTTTTTTTTTACAGCAGACCCTTTAGCATTTCTTGCATTACTGGCTTGGTGGTAATAAACTCCCTTAGTCCTTTCTTGTCTGTGAAGCTCCTGATTTCACCTTCAATTCTGATTGATAGCCTTGCTGGGTACAGTATTCTTGGATTCAGACCCTTCTTTTGCATGACTTTGTATATTTCATTCCATTCCCTTCTGGCCTGATGTGTTTCTGTTGAGAAATCAGTTGCTAGTCTGATGAGGGATCCTTTGTAGGTACCTTTCTGTCTCTCTCTGGCTGCTTTTAAGATTCTTACTTTGTCGTCGGTGTTTGCCAATTTAATTATAATATGCCTTGGCATCGGTCTTTTGGGGTTCCTTTTGCTTGGGACTCTGTGAGCATCTTGGATTTGTGGGGGGTATTTTCTTCCCTATATCAGGGAAGTTCTCTGTCATTATTTCTTCAAACAGGTTTTCTATTCCTTGCTCAGTTTCCTCTCTTTCTGGAACCCCTATTATGTGGATGTTGTTTTTTTTCATGTTGTCCCAAAGTCCCCTTAGGCTCTCCTCCTGCTTTTTAATTTTTTTTTTCTAGAAGCTGTTCTACTTGGGTATTTTTTCCTACCTTGTCTTCTAGTTCACTGATGCAGTCCTCTGCTTCTTCTAGACTACTCTTGGTGCTTTCTACTGAGTTCTTTACAGCAGCGATGTCATTTTTCATTTCTTCTTGATTCTTCTTCATTTCCTCTTGGTTCTTACACATATTGTTGAATTTGTCTTCCATTCTTTTCATCCACCTTATGACCATTTCTCTGAATTCTTTCTCTGACAGGTTGCTTGCCTCCATGTCATTTACTTTCTTTTCTGGTGATGCCTGCTTTTCTTTCATATGCAGGCTGTTTCTTTGTCTCCCCATGTTCTCTCTTCTTCGCATGTCTGGTTATGTAGTCTCTCTCTCCTGCGTTGATTTAAAGGCACAAAATACAACACAACAAGGCACAATGCACAAGGTACTGAACACAAATGTATTCACGATATTAATAACCCCAAATAAAGGTGACCACCAGAGAAAGGTGAATTATAGGATAAGAAAGAAAGAAGAAGAGAAAAAAAAAGGAGTGCAAAAATGAAATTGGGAAAAGGAAAAAATAAGAGAGAAAAGAGGAAGAATAAGAAAGAAGAGGGGAAAAAACTATATATATGGGGATAAAACTCCAATAGAACAGCCACTAACCCCAACACATGACAGCAACAAGTACCTGGAGATAAATGCAAACTACAAACAACAACTAATATCAAGTGAGGTGAAAAGCAAAAAGCAAACAAAAACAAAACAAAAAAAATGAAAATAAATAGCAAAACAATCTCACAAACAAGCATAAAAAATCGATATAATCAACAATCAAGCAAACAACAAGAAAAGGACAGAGAGAAAAAAAATTTTGGACTGAAGAAAGAGAAGAGAGAGGTGTGTATGGACTTGGAGCAGGGCGTTAGAAATTAGATATTTAAATAGGGTGAAATGTTAACAGGGGGTAAAAAGAAGGAATAGGGAAAATATAAAGCAGGAATAGGATAAGAGAAACAGGATAACAATAGGGGAAAAGTGAGGAAGAGAGTGATGGTGTAAAGGCAAAGTTGAGATAGAGTAAAATGATGCTAAAGGAAAGATGAAAATAGAATGTAGAACCCTAATCCCAAAGTAAAATAAAGGGAAAATAAAATGACACTTTTTTTAAAAAAAGGTAAAATAGTAGTAGTAATAATACTGATTGAAAATAAAAATGTAATAATTAAAAAGGTAAAGTCAAGTGAGGAGAAAAGAAAAAAATAGTTTCTTAATTAAAAGACGAAAAAAATAAAAATAAAAATGTGCAGTAGTGAAGGTCATTCACTTCCTCTACTGTTCTGTGTGGCACGCCTGTTTTCTAGTCAGGACAGTATTGAAGTTTCCTGCTTTCCACTGCTCCTCAGTGTTGTAAGCCAGTCCTGATTTTTAAACAGGCAGTTTATTAGTGTTTACATAAGAGTCAATTTGTGATTCAACCCCTGGGTGGCAGTGTTTCTGGATTGACCTCCGGGTCTATAAGTCCTCTCTAGCTAGTGTTTAGATTTTGTTTTCCCTGTGGCACTTAATACTGGTTTGGGGGAGTAGGTTGCCCCAGAGCTGGTTCTCTTATGGTTATTCCCCGCTCTGATCCCCAGGTTCCAGTAAAACAACTTCCCCTTGCAGTCTCTTTCGGTGTCCCCAATTGGGTGATCCTATGTATTGGGGTTAGTAATCAGAAGCAAGAATTTAAAGAGGAAAAAAAAAAAAAAAGAGCCAGAGTTAAGTGTGCGAACTCCGGGGCTGCGCGCAAGTCTGTGCAGTCTTTTTTCCCCTTGGGTCTAAGCAGCTGGCACACTTTTAAAATTTATAGGCTGTCCTTTTGCGTCAGATCAAAATGGGTTGCTTTTTTAGAGTTCCCTTCTGTTGGCAGCTCTGCGGACCCCTTCCACATTCATGGATCACACCAGCCCCAACAGATGCAGATTTTTCTAGGCGCAGACTTCCCCAGGTCTCTAGCTCCCACATGCACGTTTCTCACTTCTGCTGAGACCATAGACCTCACTATCCCAGGTGAAATCTGACCTTTCTGTGGTGGAGTGTAGAGCTCCTCTGAATCCGTGTGCTTGTGCCAATTGGGAACCGGTGTTTTCAGGTTCGCAGCTGTTCGCTGGGTGCCGTAGTTGTAGATTTTCAGGTTTCTTTTTTTTAATATATATATTTTTATTGATTTCAGAGAGGAAGGGAGAGAGAGATAGAAACAACAATGATGAGAGAGAATCATTGATCAGCTGTCTCCCGCACGCCCCCTACTGGGGATGGAGCCTGCAAACCGGGCATGTGCCCTTGGCCGGAATCAAACCTGGGACCCTTTAGTCCACAGGCCGACACTCCATCCACTGAGCCAGGTTTCCGATAACATCCACTTTCCCCTTCAAGATGGCGCGGTCTCCGTGTCCAAGCCAGTTGCTCCGGGAGGGAACCCAGCAGCAGTGGGGGCTGCCCGTTCAGGGAAGCCCCGTTCGACAGTCCCCCACAGTCTCCTGGGGTATAGCTGTCCCTCAGCTCACCAACAAACACTCCCCGGGCGACCACACACTCTCCCTTTGTTTTCTCACTCACATAGTAACTTGCAGTCTGCCTTCCCATCGGCAGCCATCTTCCACAGACTGAACTTTTAACCTCCTGTGCTGTGCTCCTGCTGTTTGAGTCAACTGTTATAAGGGAGTTAGTTCCTGGTTTTGTCTTTCAACCAAGGGACTGAGACCTGCCCTATCTAATCAGAAGTTCATTATTATATCCTCATCTGTATCTATACCAACCAATCAGGACTGAGAATTTAGATATCTCATTTGCATAAAACTGGACCAATGGGAAACCTGGGCAGGCACTTTATGAAAGGTGGCCTCCCCTTTGTCTTGGAAAGTGCATTTTCAGTGTCCACTGGAGGCTGCATTTCCATTTTGCAAACTATTCACCTGAATGAAGTTTCTCCTTTTCCACACCTCAAATTGGGGATTTTTGTTGAAAATACTAATTATGATGAGTCCATAAAAAAAAGTCATTATTCCATTTCACAGGCACAGTAACTAATCACTGTTCAATTATTAACAAATCCAATTCTGGTTTAACAGAGGCAGCATGACACCAGACAAGCATTAGCTGGTTTGGGTTCTGGCCTGGCATTGCCACTCACTTACTGGGTGCTTTTTGTTTGAAATATCTGCTCTTTTCTCCCAGATGAGGTGTTAAGATTCTAAGAAGGTTGTGAATTTGACTGAGAATGACTCAGTCTATGAGAAAATACATTCTTGGAAAATGTCCTTTCAGATGACAAACCTGTGTAAAATCCTTTGCTTCAAAAATGCAAGTAGACAAGGTGACTGGTTTGTTTGGTTTGGGTGTCCTTTTACTTCTGTTTACAACTTTACTCTCAGGTTTATTCCATTTCAAATATTTCTTCTGCTTTCTGTCAACTAAAGGAGGAAATATTGACCTAACAGGTGAGATCTCACTTTTGCTTTCATTTCCTCTAGTGTCTGGAAGCAAGTATTGTGAGTGCCCACCTATGCTTTTGGTATTGAAAACACAGCAGGGTATTATGACTTACTGGAGTCTTCCAAAAGACCACAAGATGGGGATATTACTCCACAAAATTAGATCTTCTATATGTTTGGCAGTGGAGCAGGCTCTGAGATTGCAATAATGAATAAAATAGACCTTGCTCCATGGAATTTTCAGTTTCATGGAGAAGGTAGATGTTTGAATGTGGATTTAACAGTTCACTTAGTACTATGGTGAGAGTACTATGGTTGGGGCTATGGTTATACATGGTAGGGACCCTAAATGTAAGTCAAGAAGGCCTGGATGATGCTCTTGGAAGCTTCCCTGGAGAAAACAATGTCTAAGCTGAGACCAGGAGAATAACTAAGCATTACCTAGGAGCAGAGTTCTAATCTAGACAGAAGAAGGGCATTCCCAGAGTCCCAGCATGGAAATGAACTTGGAAGGAGTCTTTAAAGCAACTGAAAAAATGTCAAATTATAGTTGAAGCCATAGGAGTAGAGAGTGATGAGAAACAGGGCTGGACCATATCATGAAGAGTCTTTTAGGGCAATTGGAAGGCAGTTCCTCATATACTGGTTTGTCCACCTCAAAGGTCTTTCTTGTTCTTTCTAACTGGCACAATCCCTATCATATCTCAATGGTACACATTGTGTTCTCTAGGAAATGGTCCCTGATCCACCAGAACTGGGTTAGGAGCCTCACCTGTAAGCTCCATTGCATCTATCACTTTTGTAGTAATTGACATTATAAACAGACAGGACTTGGACTCAGCTGACTAGGATTTGAGTCCTACCTCCTCTAATTTCTAGTAAATTCCTGGCCTCATATTCCTGATTTGGAAATGAGGCTAATGGTAGCAACCATCTAACAGGGTTTTGTAAAATGACTTGCAAGTGCTCAGTATATTCCTTGGAATATATTATGCATAGAATAAATATTAGCTACTGATATCCACTATTCTAAATGTTAGTTGCTGATGGCCATTATTCTATTTTGGATTGTAGTTTCTTAATCACATGTCTGAGGATATTCATTGTATTACTCAAGATGAACCTGTGTCACATTTAAAGCTATTAACTCAAAGAAGATACAGTTGAAGACTGTGGTGACGCTCCTCTGTGATTTCCCCTATCGTGAATTGGGATCCCTAAGGGTAGAAACATGTCAGAATCAGGATTTTTATATCCTTAGTTGATTTTTGAGGTTTCTGTTGACAGTCTTAACTTTAATCAATCTCTGTTGCTTTCTGAATTTATTTATTTATTTATTTTTAAAATTTCTTTATTGATTAAGGTCCTCAGCCCCCATTACCCCTCCCAACCACCCCGACCTCATGCCCTCACCCCCCCTGGTGTCTGTGTCCATTGCTTAGGCTTATATGCATGCATACAAGTCCTTAGGTTGATCTCTCCCCCTTACCCTCACCCTCCCCTACTTTTCCTCTGAGGTTTGACAGTCTGATCGTTGCTTCTCTGTCTCTGGATCTGTTTTTGATCATCAGTTTATGTTGTTCATTATATTCTATAAATGAGTGAGATCATGTGATATTTATCTTTCTCTGTCTGGTTTATTTCACTTAGCATAATGCTCTCCAGTTCTATCCATGCTGTTGCAAATGGTAAGAATTCCGTATTTTTTACCACAGCATACTATTTCATTGTGTAGATGTACCACAGCTTCTAATCCACTCATCTGCTGATGGGCACTTAGGCTGTTTCCAAATCTTAGCTATGGTGAATTGTGCTGCTATGAACATAGGGGTGCATATATCCTTTCTGATTGGTATTTCTAGCCTTTTGGGATATATTCCTAGAAGTGGAATCACAGAGTCAAATGGGAGTTCCATTTTTAGTTTTTTGAGGAAATTCCATACTGTTCTCCACAGTGGCTGCACCAGTCTGCATTCCCACCAGCAGTGCAAAAGGGTTCCTTCTTCTCCGCATCCTTGCCAACACTTGTCCTTTGTTGATTTGTTGATGATAGCCATTCTGACATGTGAGATAATACCACATTGTTGTTTTGATTGCATCTCTCAGATAATTAGTGACTTTGAGCATGTTTTCATATGTCTCTTGGCCTTCCTTCTCTCTTCTTTCAAAAAGTATCTATATAGGTCCGTTGCGCATTTTTTGATTGGATTGTTTATCTTTCTTTTGTTAAGTTGTATGAGTTCCCTGTAAATGTTGGAGATTAAACCTTTATTGGTGATAACATTGGCAAACATGTTCTCCTATGCAGAGGGCTTTCTTGTTGTTTTGTTGGTGGTTTATTTTGCTGTGCAAAAGCTTTTTATTTTGATGTAGTCCCATTTGTTTATTTTCTCATTGCCCTAGGAGCAGTATCAGTGAAGAAATTGCTTTAGCATATGTCTGAGATTTCTCTGCCTGTGGATTCCTCTAGTATTTTTATAGTTTCCAGTCTTATGTTTAAGTCCTTTATCCATTTTGAGTTTATTTATTTATTTATTTATTCATTCATTTTATTTATTTTAAATATATTTTTTTGATTTTTTACAGAGAGGAAGAGAGAGGGATAGAGAGTTAGAAACATCGATGAGAGAGAAACATCGATCAGCTGCCTCCTGCACACCCCTCACTGGGGATGTGCCCGCAACCAAGGTACATGCCCTTGACTGGAATCGAATCTGGGATCTTTCAGTCCACAGGCTGACGCTCTATCCACTGAGCCAAACCGGTTTCGGCTTGAGTTTATTTTTGTGTATGGTGTAAGTTGGTGGTCTAGTTTCATTTTTTGCATGTATCTGTCCAATTTTTCCAACACAATTTACTGAAGAGACTGTCTGACTCCATTGTATATTCATGCCTCCTTTGTTGAATATTAATTGGGCATAGTGGTTTGGGTTGATATCTGGATTCTCTATTCTATTCCATTGATCTATATGTCTGTTCTTGTGCCAGTACCAGGCTGTTTTGAGAACAGTGGCTTTGTAATACAGCTTGATATCTGGTATTGAGATCCCACCTACTTTGTTCTTCTTTCTCAGTATTGCTGCAGCTATTCATGATCTTTTTTTATTCCAGATGAATTTTTGGAAAGTTCATTCTAGGTCTGTGAAATATGCCATTGGTATTTTAATGAGGATTGCATTGAATCTATAGATTGTTTTGGGTAGTATGGACATTTTGATGGTGTTGATTCTACCAATCCATGAACATGGCATGTTCTTCCATCTGTTTATGTCTTCCTCTATCTCTTTTTTCAGTGTCCTGTTGTTTTTTGCATATAGGTCTTTTACCTCCTTAGTTAAGTTTATTCCTAGGTATTTTAATTAAAAAATTTTTTTTTGGTATGATGGTAAATGGGATTGCTTTTTAGTCTCTCTTTCTGTAAGTTCACTATTGGTGTATGCTTTCTGAATTTAATGAGACTTTTTACAAACTCATTTAACCTGGATGGAATCAAAGATGGGGGTCGACAGGACAGCAGTGATGGAGAGAGTGTGAGTGAGTGAGGGAGCGAAAGGGGAGTGTGTGGATGTGTGGGGCGTGTGTGTGTGTGTGTGTGTGTGTGTGTGAGTGAGGGACAGTTATATTTCACAAGACTTTGGGGGGCTGGCAGACCAGGCTCCCCTAGCCAGGCAGCCTCTGCCATTATTGAAATCTCTCCCGGGGCACTGGCTCTGCTGCAGAGGCCATGCCATTTGGAAGGGGAGAGCTGCTGTGACTGGGAGCCCAGCCTCACCTACACCCGGGGAGACCTCGGACACCACCCGGGACCCTACAGCCACACTGGCCAGGGACCTGCTGCCTTGGCTGTGAACCCATGAACACCGAGACTCCAGCCTCCCTGGCTGCAAGCTCCTAAAAAATTTGTCCGGAGGGAGATAAAATGGTGGCCGAATAGGCGGTTGTGTCCTTCGCCTTCTCATGGAGCAGATAGAAGAAACAACTAAATCAAATAACATCCACCTGGAATTGGTGAATTAAACACAGATGGTGAGACAATCCAGGGCCAGAAAGGAGAGAGGACACCTGGAGAATGGTAGGATCGGGGACCTGGGCTGGAGAGAGAGATGTGCAACCACCTGGACTAGAGGGTCAGAAGGAAACTTCATTGCACCAAGTCCGCATCCCTTGGGGATACTGTAGCACTGGATTGTGGAAGTGGTCCACAGGGATGCTGACAGCTGGGGACTTTAGATCTAAGTCCAAGCCATGGGAGGCTGTACCCAGAAAGGCATCCTGAAGTTCTGTACTGGCTGTGCAGTGTCAGGGGAGAGAATCATACAGCGGTGTGGTTGCTCTGTCTTTATATTTTCCTTGCTTTTATTCACTAATCCCAGTACATAAGATCTTTCAATTACAAACACTCACCAAGGCTGCAGTGCAGGTGGAGGTAATTCTGGGGAGGCTGGAGAGAAAAGCAGTGAGAGATGATCAGGAATCCAGCTCTGAGGCAGTGTGGTCCTTCCAACCCTAAACAGCCATTTTTCTCTTGAAAAATCAGTCCCTCCTAGCAGCACAGCCACACCCAGCCTCATGCTCCACAGGGAAACAAGGATTCTGAATACCCACAGGGAGCCCTCTAGGACTGGGTTCAGGGGCCATTTAGTCCCGGAAACTAATACAGCAACACCCCCCCACCGCCCTCCCCGCCAAGAGCCTATGTCAGAAATAGATGCTTTTGTAAATATGACAGAAAGCAGGCAGACAAACAAAGAGGGCAGATTGGTCCCACCTGCCTGAAACCAAGGTTGGGAACACAGACAGGGAGGAGCAGTGGATAGCTGGGAACTTCAACACAGTGCTGACTACCTAATAGGAAGCTGATAGATGGCAGACAGAGCAATAGAGAGGGGTCTTAATCCAGCTCCCATGGGACATTAAAACTCAGCTAAAGTGAACGACACTTCACTACTTCGCTTTTTTATTTTTTATCTTTTACTTAAGAAAGAAAAGGAAAGAAATTTCTTTTTTCTTTATTTTATTTTTTAATTTTTATTTATTATTATTATTATTATTAACTTTTTAAAAAAAACTTTTTTTTCTGGATTAGTGTTCTACATTCTATTTTTATTTTTTATCATTACCTTACTTTATCTCATTTGTTTCTTTTTGCCAACCTTTTCTTCCTCACTTTTCCCTTTTTTATCCTGTTTCTCTTCTCCTGTTTCTGCTATAGTTTTTCTCTCTTTTTTCTTTTTACCCCTTGTTAAAAATTGATCTTCTTTATCTGCTTTATTGATGCATTACTATCTTGCTCTCTTCTTCTAATCACTTAGTTAATTTCACTCACCAAGCTCAAGCCTATTTGATCTCTACTCCATTCTCCTTTTCTAAAAACAAATGAATAGATAGATAGATAGATTAAAGAAAGGAAAAATGATTTTAATCATTTATTTTATTATTATTATTTTTTATTTGATTATTATTTTTTTTTTTTTACTTTTCTTCTTATCCACTCATTCTCTTTCTACCTTCTCTAAACTGAACTGTGGCCATTACCCTATTCATTCAATTTCTTTACCTTACCTTCTGGAAATAAGCTCTGCCTCTTCATATTCAGTTTCCCCCTTTTTTTCTGTGTGTTCGTTGTTTGCATTTTTTTGGTTTATTTGTTTGTTTTGTGGAGTTTTTTCCTCATACACGTATATTTTCCCCCTCCTTTTTGCTACTTTTTCTTTTTTCTCTTACCTTTTTTCCTTTTCTCAGTATCATTTTTATGCTCTTTTCTCTCCCCTAATTCTCTTTTCTCTGGGGTTATTGGTGTTATGAATGAATACTTACATATTTTGTTCCCTCTGTGTTGTGTCTTGTCGAGTTGTATTTTGTGCCTTTTGGTCAATGTGGTAGAGAATGGGCCACATAACTAGACACCCTGAGAGGAGCAAAAATTGGGAGACAAAGAAACAGCCCTCATACAAAAGAAAAGGAGGAATCACCAGAAAAGGAAGTAAACGAAATAGAGGGAAGCAATTTGTCAGAGAAAGAATTCAGAACAATGGTCATAAGGACGCTGAAAAGGATGGAAGACAAATTCAACAACATGTTTAAGAATCAAGAGGAAATGAAGAAGAACCAAGGAGAAATGAAGAATGATATAGCTGTAATAAAGAACACAATAGAAAGCATCAATGGTAGATTAAAAGAAGCTGAGGACTGCATCAGCGAGCTAGAAGACAAGATGGGAAAAAACACCCAAGCAGAGCAGCAACTGGAAAAAATATTAAAAACAACAACAACAAAACAAACAAACAACAAAAAAAAAATGGGAGGAGAGCCTAAGGGAGCTTTGGGACAACATAAAAAGAAACAACATCCAGATAATAGGGGTGCCATAAGGAGAGGAAACTGAGCAAGGAATAGAAAACCTGTTTGAAGAAATAATGACAGAAAGCTTCCCTGATAATGGGAAGAAAAAACTCACACAGTTCAAGAAGCACACAGAGTCCCAAACAAGATGAACCCCAAAAGACCATCACCAAGACACATCATCATTAAATTGGCAAACACCAAAGACAAAGTAAGAATCTTAGAGGCTGCCAGAGAGAGACAGAAAGTTACCTATAAGGGAGTTCCCATTAGACTATCAACTGATTTCTCAAGAGAAACACATCAGACCAGAAGGGAATGGAATGAAATATATAAAGTAATGCAAAGCAAGGGATTGAATCCAAGAATACTATACCCAGCAAGGCTATCATTCAAAATCAAAGGTGAAATCAGGAGGATCATAGACAAAAAATGGCTAAGGAAGTTTATTACTACCAAGCCACCAATGCAAGAAATGC
Source organism: Eptesicus fuscus (assembly GCF_027574615.1). Lineage (NCBI taxonomy): Eukaryota > Metazoa > Chordata > Mammalia > Chiroptera > Vespertilionidae > Eptesicus > Eptesicus fuscus. The sequence goes on along the minus strand of NC_072480.1, from coordinate 6,171,621 downwards.
TGAAAGGACTGTTGTAAAAAGAAGTAGAAAGGGAAGAAGGAATACAGGCATAAAAAATAAAAATGGTGACAAACAAGTACCTATCAATAATAACCTTAAATTTAAATGTATTAAATTCTCCAATCAAAAGACATAGGGTAGCTGAATGGATAAGAAAACATGACCCATATATCTGCTGTCTATAATAGACCCACCTCAGAACAAAGGACTCACACAGACTGATAGTGAAGGGATGGAAAAAAAAATTCAGGCAAATGGAAATGAACAAAAAGCTGGAGTAGCAATACTTATATATGACAAATTAGACCTCAAAGTGAAGGCCATAACAAGAGATAAGAAAAGTCACTTCATAATACTAAAGAGAGCAATTCAACAAGAGGATATAAGTCTTGTAAACATATATGCACCCAATGCAGGAACACCCAAATACATTTAAAAACCCCCAAAAAACAACTTCTGGAAGATATCCAGTGAAAAATAGATAGCAATACAGTCATAATAGGGGACTTTAATACCCCATTGACACTACTGGATAAATCCTCTAAACAAAAAATCAGCAAAGAAACATCATTCCTAAAGGATTCGCTACATCAGATGGAATTAATTGACATCTTCAGATCATTTCACCCCAAGCTACAGAATATACATTCTTCTCAAGAGTACATGGGACATTTTCAAAGAATGACCACATGTTGGGACACAGGCATAGTCTCTTCAAATTCAAGAAGATTGAAATCATATCAAGCATCTTCTCAGATCACAATGGCATAAAATTAGAAATCAACTACAGTAAAAACAATGAAAAAAATAAAACACTTGGAGGCTAAATAGCATGCTATTAAACAATGATTGGGTTACCCTGACGAAAGTGTGCTTACTTTGGGGAAAGTCTATTTTTACTTGTCTATTAGCTAATTCCTTATGTTGGAAAATGAGGTCAAGTGAAACACTCAGCCACAGTCTAGAATTATAGCTGTAAACACTGGGAGCTACTTAGAAATGATCCTGATTCAGAAGAGCAGTCTTTGAAATCCCCAGAATGAAATGACCCAGTTACACTGATTTCTACTATTTCTTCAAAGGCACCATCTTTTGAATTATCCCTGACTGTCAGAATAATGTTCAAAATGAGTTTTATAAGGGTGTCAAGACTGTTTTGCTCAGAAAAAAAAATTCTTTCTACAATCCATCCAACCAAACCTTATAATAATAACCAGAGCTTTGCTCACCATGGTGACTGTGGAAGCTGGTATTGAAGGTTAAATCTATTGATCTTGAACATAGAGTCCATCTCACAGAGTTTTCAAATGGGCTATGAAGTCTTCCCTCAGGCATGAACTACATTTTAGTTTCTTGTGGGTTTCTAAAGACTCATCTCTTGGTATGATGTGTCCTTTAGATTTGCTGGTGATTTTGTTCTTTTGATGGAGAGATGCAAACCAGAGGACAGAAGGAGGAAAATGAGTCCAAGGAATATGGAGTTCTTACTTTTCAAGTCACCTTTCCTACGCTCTGTTGCCCTCATACCCAGGTCATTTGCTGAACTCCTCTACTCTTTCTTAAAAAAATATGTTTTTATTGATTTCAGAGAGAGGAAGGGAGAGGGAGAAAGGGATAGAAATATCAATGAGAGAGCATCCTGCACGTCCTCCACTGAGGATCAAGCCCCAAACCTGGGCATGTGCCCTGACCGGAATCTAACTGTGACTTCCTGATTCATGGATTGATGCTCAACCACTGAGCCACACTGACCAGGCCTCCTACTCTTTTTTTTTTTTTTGCTGGTTTTCTAATCTTCACCAGAGGATATATTTTCCATTGTTTTTGAGAGAGAGGGAGATAGGGGGAGAGAGAGAGAAAAAAAACCCAAAACATTGATGTGGTTGCTTTCTGCATGTTCCCCCAGGGGAGTGAACCTGCAACCCAAGTATATGCCTTTGACCAGGAATGGAACCCTTGACCCTTTGGTGACTGGCCGATACTCTAACCACTGACACACCAGCCAGGGTCTGGCCTCCTACTGTTAGAATGAGAGACAACTCTTTTATTTCTCTCAGGCTGCCTTGGGAAGATGGTGGGCTTTTGGGACAGAGAGTGCTCTGTTGAATAGAGCTACCTTTAAGCTTGTAATCCCTATAAGGCTGATTAATCTATCTTGCGCTATCCCTAAATGCATTAGCACCATGAAAATAAAAATTATTTAGAAGTGGATACTCTGTGGTCTACTCAGTTCTAATATCTTTATTATTCCTAAAAGTGGACCAGAAATCCTCGATTGCTACATTTGCCACTTATTTTTGATAAATGATAAATCCTAGGATGTATTTCACTGCCTGAACTTATTACATATCAAAAATTAAATCTCCACAAGACCAATAAAATACATGAAAAGTTAATTGTGAATGCAGAACATGTCAAAATTAAGCTTAGACCAGACAGTATAGCTCCGTTGGTTGAGAGTCCTTCCATGCACCAGGAAGTCCCTGGTTCATTTCCTAGTCATGGTACATGCCTGGGTTGCCAACTCAATCCCGAAGAAGGGGCATGTAAAAGGCAACCAATTGATGTTTCTCTCTCATGGAGGTTTCTATTTTTCTCTCTCTGAAATAAATAAAAACATATTTTTAAAAATAAGAATAAATTCATAGCTGGAAATACTTTTCTTAGTAAAGGAGATACTTAATTGTTATGTAAAATTTTTAACTGAAAAATTCTTAATGATTTAATTCATTTGAATCCTATCCTATATAATAAAAGCTCAGTGACCAAACAGTGGAACAACCAGAATGACAAGAGACCAGGGCAATCAGGCAGGTAGGCAAGTGGTTATGGGCGATCAGGCAGGCAGGCGAGCAGTTAGGGGTGATGAGGTAGGCAGGCAGAATGGTTATGGGCAATCAGGAAGGCAGGCGAGCAGTTAAGGGTGATCAGGCAGGCAGGCATGTGGTTAGGAGCCAATAGTCCCAAATTGTGAGAGAGATGTCCGACTGCCAGTTTAGGCCTGATCTGTCAGGATCCCAGTGGGATCGGGCCTAAACCGGCAGTTAGACATCCCCTGAAAGGTACTGGATTGCGAGAAGGTGCAGGCCAGGCTGAGATACCATCCCCTGTGCAAGAATTTTGTGTACCAGGTCTCTAGTTTAATAAGAATAAAATGAATTGCTTTTTAGATTAATTTTAAAAAAATTTAATCTTTATTGTTGAGAGTATAACAGATGGCCTCCACTTTCCCCCCATTGCCTCCCTATATTGGGTTCCTGCCCCATTTCAGGCCTTTACCACCCTACTGTCTGTGTTCTTAGATAAGATCTTTGGTTAATCTCTTCCCACCCCCTCTCTCCCCTTCCCTCTGAGATTAATCAGCCTTCCATGCTTACATGCCTCTGATTCTGTTTAATTCACCAGTTTATTTTGTTCATTAGATTTCTTGTTAATTTATTTTGATTTTTAGATTCTATTGTTGATAGATATGTATTTATTGCCATTTTATTCTTCATATTTTTATCCCTCCTCCTTCTCCTCCTCCTCCTCTTCCTTCTTCTTCTTCTCTCCTCTTACTTCTTCTTCTTCTTCTTCCTGCTTTCTTAAAGAATATCCTTCAACATTTCATGTAACACTTCTTTGGTGGTGATGAACTCCTTTAGCATTTTTTTCATATTTAAATATTTATCACACACCCATTGCTTTAAATGTATATTTATGAACTGTCCAGAGACAGTTTTGATCTTCCTCAGACTCTTGAAAATTTTAAATGATCCAGGAAACTACTGTGAAGATCAAGTTTTCAAGTTCTTCACCAAAGGAATCCTTACCTCATTTGTGCTCCCAGGTAGTATTCAGGTAGCAGCAGTCTATGCTTCAAGCATCCATCTTTTCCTGCCAAGTTGGCAATACTCATTTGATTTCTGCCTGGTTCTGTACCTGGACAAGGTGGTTAGGATCTCTCCTTTAGCATTTTCTTATCTGTGACTGGGAACCACTGCTTCTCATGGGAGGCCTTGGAAATATCCCTCCTGATTAAAAGAATGCCACATGTGGGTGCCAGCCCAGCCCATTCCATGCCTACAGCCCTCCTACTAGTCTCAGTGTACTTTCCTCTTTACTTCTCTAGTTGTAGAACTTCCATTCAGCCAGCTTTCTGTGGTCCTAGATGATGGTTGTTCTGTATTTCAGTTATAATTTTGACGTGGTTGTGGGAGGCAGCTAGTGCAGTTGTTTACCTACACCACCATCTTAGTTCTCCCTCCATCTGACTTCTCAGAATTGAGATTTCTTATACAGTTACTATCTGCCTATCACTGGACTAGGACATACATATATAGCTATGCTTCAATTTGGCAACAACCCAATGACATCCTGACTTTCATTTGACACACAAAGAAACTGAAACCAAGGTAAAGTACCCACAGTTGATACCAGGTGGACCTAATATTTTACCCCAAACAATGAGACCCTAGAGATTTTTTCCTCTACATACATACCCTACACAAATTCCATTTCTCAGGAAAGATGCCCATGGGATTAATAATAAGAAGATAACACTCTTTAATATAATTGTTCCACTTTTGAAAACATTTCAGCAAATAGTATTTTAAAAGCATACATAAAGCAATAAAATAACACAAGCATTTTAAAGTAAGTTAATTTTTTTTCAGAATCATCTGGTTCACATCAATATTTCTGGCAAAGAAACAGACAACTGGTTTTATTAATGTTTGTAAGTGATCCGTTTACATTTGAAGCAAATTGATTCTCATACCATAGTACTGTGAACGAAAGAAGCCACCTGCTAACCTGACAAGCTCAGGGGAGGCCTGTGTGGCAGTCTTAAAAACTCAGAGACCTAAAGTAACCACAAAAGATGGTCTGAAAATTAAATATTTAACTACAAACAGGTTATAGTGGGCAGTCATGTCCTAGGCCGATATTTTCCCTGACAAAGATCAACTTAGATCTTTCCTGAGCCCATTTGCCTTTTTGCCTCTAAGATAACATATTTGTGAGATGTCTGGGTAACTTGTAACTTCCTTCTTTTGCTGGAGCCCCGGGGGCACAACCAAATGTGGTGGGCGCCAGGACAGATACTTCAAATTCCTTCATTATCATGTTAATTGTTCCTGTACCCACCTAAGTATATGTCCATCATTTTACTTTTTATCCAATCCCAGGGGTTTCCCACCGTTTGACTTTATCCCACCTCCTTAATCTGTCACCAATGAATATCATGTAACCCACCTATGTCCCTCCTTTGATGGCAATGTATAAATACAGATGTAACCCGCCATTCCTTGGAGCATTATCTCAATTCATTGAGGTTCTGCTTCCTGGCATATGTCGACAGTTTGGCTCAAATAAACTCACTAAAATTCTTTACAGGTTTCAATGGTTTTTTTCGTTAACAGTACAAATATAATTGGTGTAACAGATATATCAAGTATCTTAACTCAGAGCAAGTGTCTTGTGAGCATACGTATAATAGCTTTCTAGAGGAGAAACTTCAATGTCATCCAAATAAATAATTGCTTACAGAGGAAAAAATAGATTGGGTAAGTTGGTCTAAGAACCTTAAGGGTTTCTATGACAACCACAATTAGTACATTTAACAACAACAACCCACAATGTATTTGCAGGCTCAGAATAGTAGTCAAATATATGCCTCCTAATTTATTTCTACTATTAGAAATAAAAAGAGATAATTGAATAGGGTAATGTGACTACTCCTGCAAATGCTTTTCAGAATTTCTGATGTGGTGGGCAACCACATTATTAGCATAAAAAATATTGATTGTGTGACTTGTGGGTGGACTAAGATAAATGCTCTCTGAACACTTACCACCATCCCAAATCAATTACCTTCTCTAGGATAAATAAGAACTGACAAGTTTTGTCCCAAAATGACCAAAAGACAAAAGGTATTCTCCTGCTCTACCTCTGTTTTTTGGCTGGACAGATCACTCTGAATTACAGAGGTTAACTAAAAGCAAATCAATAAGTCAGAGCTGTCAGCATTTCATGATTGCCTCATAAGAACTTTCTGATTGTGCTTTTTTCCTGACTTTATTTTTGAGAATGTGGAAATATGACCACATGAATTCTCGAGCATAAAAACTTGGCTGTTATTACTGCCTGCCTTTGGCTGAGTCAACTTGGAGTTAGACTATGAAGTAATGGGCCATGACAGCCTCTGCTCTTATTATATGGCACATGTTTTATTATAAGACTCTCGACCACTGGCAAATTTTGTACATCAGCCTTATTTATGTAATTGGTACTATTATTTGAGATTTCTAGCAAGCCAGTTAATTTACTCCAAAAATTTCCCATATATATATTATTTCCCATATACAGGGTAGGGAAGACAGAAACCTTTACGTACAATCCTATTTAATAAAGAGGTAATATGCAAATTGACCGTCATGCCCTCACACAAGATGGCCGCTCCCATGTAGACACAAGATGGCCACCACAAGATGGCCGGCAGTGGAGGGCAGTTGTGGGTGATCAAGACAGCAGGGGAGGGCATTTAGGGGTGACCAGGCCAGCAGGGGAGGGCAGTTGGGGGTGACCAGCCAGCAGGGGAGGGAGGGCAGTTGGGTGGGACCAGGCCAGCAGGGGAGGGCAGTTGGGGACAATCGGGCTGGCAGGGGAGCATAGTTTCTTTCAAGGTGCACAAATTCATGCACTGGGCCCCTAGTTTTAGTAATAACAATGGTTACCTTGTATGGAGTACCCAACAGCACTTTGCAAGCATTTTCTCATTTAATCCTCAAAACAAACCTATGAGGAGAATATTATTATTATCCTCATTTTATATCTCAAGAAACCTAACCCCAGAGAAGTAATAGCCCCAAATCACACAGCCACCAGCGGCCATGTGCCAAATAAATGTAAGTGTTCGGGTTTATTAATAACAATACTCCATTTGCTTCAGTCTGAAACCACTTGGAATTCTTTGTTCCAAATAAATATTGTTAATGAAATGTATTCACACAAAACTAATATGTCTGCAGCATGTTACTGCAATAAAATGAGCCAAGCCAGGGGACCCAGCTTTAAATATCAGCTCTGAAACTCACCTGCTGGATGACCTTGCACAAGCTTCTAGATCTCTCTGAATTTGAATCTCAACTGTAATACCCATCCTGCAAAGCTAGGTGGGTAGTAGTAATAACATGTGTAAATGTTTTATAGGCAATGGGCACTCAAAAAATGGAGTTGATAGTTATTATGAGCTTCTTATAATCAGAGCCCTTTCAGATCCATTTCTGACCCCAGTACTACCAGCTGACCCCAAAACAATGTTTTTTTCTAGCAAAATGGAGGTGGATTGTCTGTATGCTCTGAATAGGGCTAGTGGAGTAATGATAATCTTACCCAAACACCTTTATACACAGTGTTATTGGGTAAGGTTCTAATCCCAGGAAGCCTGTCATCTACTAATGAAAAATTTAAACACCATGAAAAGTTCAACTTAAATGAAGCAAGATGTTATGAGACAGAAAATAAATAGTGTGTGTGTGGTGGCCACTGGGCTGTGCCTGGCCTGGAATGTGAAGATTATAGAAAGGGCCTGATATGGCACACAAAACACAACTAAGAATCCAAAATGGGACTATTGGCAGCATTTGATTAACTCCAAGAAAACAGGAGGGCTCTTTGATCCTAATATATTCAAACTAGAGGCCTGTTGCATGAAATTTGTGCATGGGTAGGGTTCCTAGGCCTGGCCAGTGATCAGGGCTGATTGGGTCTTCCAGCTTCTGGCCAGGGCCTCCCTTCCCTGGCTGCCGGCCACCAGCAGGGGCCTCCCTTCATTCCACGCTGCCCCCTGGTGGTCAGTGCACATCATAACGAGCGATCAAACTCCTGGTTGCTCAAACTCCCGAGGGGACACTTTGCATATTAGGTTTATATATATATATATATATATATATATTTATATATATATATATAGTATAGATAGATCCTGAAGAAGTGCTGAAAACAGCAGAGTGTTCTGCAGTATTCAAAGGATACTGCAGAGACTCAATCCTAAAATTAGAACTACAGGGTGTTTCCTGCACTTCAGGCTAAACTTCCTTTCCATGTCTGTGATTATCTTTCTGGAAATAAAGGTTCTGGTTCATTTAAAAATCTACTCTGCTTATAATAAAGAGGGCCAGCCACAAGAAGCCTGAGCTCTCCTGCCTTTCTCAGAGACTATGTATGCAGGACTACACCAGTGTTCTCTGAAAAGTGAGGGTTAACATATACAGCCTTGGCCTATCACACAAGGACTTTACAGAGAAAATTTGGACCCTGTGTGCCTTGCAGATACCTTCACGTGATGAGCACATGAAAACAGGAGCTTATGTCTAGGATCTTCTTCTTTTCAGAGTTTTAAATTTTTAAAACATTGAAATTCAACAGATTAATGTATTTTTTTCCACATATAATCTTTATTGCTAAAAGTATTACATACTGGTATGTCCAATTTTTAGCCACATTACCCCTTCTAGCTCACCCCTACCCTCCACCCCAGGCCTTCACCATACTATTGTCTGTGTCCATAAGTTACACATATGAATAAAAATTATTTGGTTGATCTCTTCCCTCCCACGCACCAAACCCCCAATTTCCCTGAGATTTGATAGTGCATTCCATTCTTCTATGCCTCTGGATCTATTTTGTTCAATAGCGTATTTTGATCATTATTTTGTTCACACATATGAGTGATCTCATATGATACTTATCTTTCTCTGACTGGCTTATCTCAGTTAGCATAATACTCTCCAGGTAACATTCATGCTGTCTCAAAGGGGAAGAGATCCTTCCCTTTTACTGCTACATAGAATTCCATGGTGTATATGTACCACAGGTTTTTGTTCCACTCATCTACTGATGGGCACTTGGGCTGTTTCCAGATCTTAGCTATTGTAAATTGTCCTGCTATGAATATAGGGGTGCATACATTCTTTATGATTGGTGTTTCAGGTTTCTTAGTGTATATTCCCAGAAGTGGGATTATTGGGTCAAATGGCAGTTCCATACTTAATTTTGTGAGGAAACTCCATACTGTTTTCCATAACGGCTACACCAATCTGCATTCCCACCAGCAGTGTACTAGGGTTTTCTTTTCTCCACATCCTGGCCAACACTTGTCATTTGTTGATGGTAGCCATTCTTGCAGGTATGAGGTGGTACCTCATTGACATTTTAATTTGCATCTCTCTGATGATCAGTGATTTTGAGTATCTATACTAATAAAAGGATAATATGCTCATTAGACCAGACATCTTCCAGACATCCTTCCAGACATCCTTCTGGACAAAGCTACAGTGGCAGGCGCTGAGGCAGAGGTGGTTAGAGGCAATCAGGTTGGTAGGGGAGAGTGGTTAGGGGTGATCAGGCTGGCAGGGGAGAGTGGTTAGGGGCGATCAGGCAGGCAGGCAGGTGAGCAGTTAGGATCCAGCAGTCCCAGATTGCGAGAGGGATGTCCAACTGCTGCTTTAGGCCTGATCCTAAACTGGCAGTTGGACATTCCTGAGGGGTCCTGGATTGGAGAGGATACAGGCCGGGCTGAGGGACCCCTCTGTGCACGAATTTCATGCACCAGGCCTCTAGTCTATACTAATAAAAGTGTAATATGCTAATTATACTAGACATCTTCCGGACGTTCTTCCTGACAAAGGTGGGGGTCCCCACTGTGTGGCCAGCCTGCAAACCACCCCAGGCTCCTCGCCCAGGCCGGCCCTGCCCCACAGTGGGGACCCCCACCCCGATCCGAGGCCCCCTTCAGGGCAGGCCAGCCAGCCCCCACCTGTGCACCAGATCTCTAACCTATATAATAAAAGGGTAATATGCAAATTGACCTTAATGGCAGAATGACCAGAACGACTGCTGGACCAGTCACTATGAGGCGAACTGACCACCTCTTGGTCCCTTTCCCCAGCTGGCAGGCTCCAATCACCTGAGGCCATCCGTTGCAGGGGCAGGGCCAGTGAGCAGGCAGGAACAGCCAGCCTCTTGGTCCCTTCCCCCAGCCATCAAGCACTGATCACCCAATGGAACTGGGGGTGGGTGGCAGCAGGGGGGGGTGGTGAGGCTGGCTGTGGGCAGCTGGGGAAGATGGCCCTGATCGCAGGCCAGGCCTAGGGACCATACCCATGCATGATTTAGTGCACCAGGCCTCTAGTTTTTTCATATGTCTCTTGGCCATCAGTATGTCCACTTTGGAGAAATGTCTATTTAGGTCCTTTGCCCATTTTTTAATTGGCTTGTTTGTCTTTTTTTGTTAAGTTGTATGAGTTCCTTATATATTTTGGATATTAGCCCTTTATCAGATGTGTCATTGCCAAATATGGTCTCCCATACAGTGGGCTCCCTTTTCATTTTGTTGATGGTTTATTTCACTGTGCAGAAGCTTTTTATTTTGATATAGTCCCATTTGCTTATTTTCTCCTTAGTTTCCCGTGTCCTAGGAGATGTATCCCCAAACACATTTCTACAAGAAAAGTCTGAGATTTTGCTGCCTATGGTTTCTTCTAGAATTTTTATGGTGTCACATCTTCTATTTAAATCTTTTATCCATTTTGAGTTTATTGTTTATGGTGTAAGTTGGTCGAGTCTAATTTTTTTTTTTTGCCTGTATCTGTACAATTTTCCCAACACTTAAAAAAAAAGACTGTATGCTATTGCCTCTTTTGTCAAATATTAATTGAGTATAATGACTTGGGTCAATTTCTGGGGTCTCTGTGCCATCAATTTATATGATTGTTCTTGTTCCAATACAAGGCTGTTTTGAATACAGTGACTTTGTAACATAACTTGGTATCTAGTCTTAAGATCCCTCCAACTTTGTTCTTTCTCAATATGGTTGCAGCTATTTGGTTCTATTTGAATTTTTGGAGTATTTATTCTAGATCTGTGAAACATGCTATTGGTATTTTAATAGGGATTGCATTGAATCTATAGATTGCTTTAGGTTGTATGGACATTTTAATGATGTTGATTCTGCCAATCCATAGACATAATATATTCTTCTATTTTTTTATATCTTCTTCTATCTCTTTTTTCAATGATTTTAGTTTCCTGAGTACAAGTCTTTTACCTCCTTGGTTAAGTTAATTCCTAAGTATATTAATTTTTTGTTGTTGCAATGGTATATGTGGTTGTTTGTTTAGTTTATCTATCTGAGAATCTATCATTGGTGTATAAAAATGTCATCAATTTCTAGATGTTGATTTTGTATCCTGCAACATTGGAAAATTCATTTATCAAGTCTAGTAGTTTCTGATGGAGTATTTAGGATTTTCTATGTACAATATCATGTCATCTGCAAATAATGACAGTTTTACATTCTTCTTTTCAATTTGGAAGCCATTTATGTTTTCTTCTTGTCCGATCAGGGTGGCTAAGACTTCCAATACTATCTATACTAATAATAGAGGAATATGCAAATTGTCCAGGATGCTGTCACAGTAACAGTAACGACTGAACAACAGGCTGCATGGGGTGATCAGGCCAGCAGGGGGGTTAGTGAAGGATGACCAAAAGACTGAACAGCAGGCTGTGTGGAGAGACCAGGCCAGCAGGGGGGGGGGGCAGTTGGGGGTGATCAGGCTGGCAGGGGAGCAGTTTGGGGGAGACCAGGCCAGCAGGGGTGGCAGCTAGGGGTAGGCAGGCAGAGGGGGCAGTTGGGGGCAACCAGGCAGGCAGAGGGGGGCAGTTAGGGGTGACCAGGCAGGCAGGGGGGCAGTAAGGGGTGACCAGGCCAGCATGGGGGGCAGTTAGGGGTGACCAGGCCAGCATGGGGGGCAGTTAGGGGTGACCAGGCAGGCAGAAGGGGGCAGTTAGGAGCAACCGGGCTGGCAGGGGGGGCAGTAAGGGGCAACCAGGCCAGTGGGGGGGCAGTTTGGGGCAATCAGGCTGGCAGGCAGAGGTGGTTAGGGGTGATCAGGCTGGCGGGGGGGGAGGCAGTTAGGGGTGATTAGGCAGGCAGGCAGGTGAGTAGTTAGGAGCCAGTGGTCCCGGATTGTGAAAGGGATGTCCTGGATTGGAGAGGGTGCAGGCTGGGCTGAGAGGACCCCTCTCATGCACTGGGCCTCTAGTGTTGAATAAGAGTGGTGAAAGTGTACATCCCTGTCTTCTTATTCCTGTTCTTAAAGGAAATGGTTTTAGTTTTTGCCATTGACTATGAGGTTGGTTGTAGGGTTGTCATTATGTTGAGGTATACTCACTCTATTTCCACTTTGCTGAGAGGTTTTATCAAAAAAGGGTGCTGGATTTTGTAGAATGCTTTTCCTGCATCTATTGATATGATCATGTGATTTTTGTGTTGCAGTTGGTTTATATAATGTATCACGTTTTCTGATTTGCAAATATTGCACCAGCCTTGCGTCCCTGGAATAAATCTCACTTGATAATGGTGTATGATCTTTTTAATGTGTTGCTGGGTGTGATTTGCTAATACTTTGTTGAGGATTTTATCATCTATGTTCATCAGGAATATTGGCCTGTAATTCTCTTTCTTTGTAGTGCCTTTATCTGGTTTTGGAATTAGGATAATGCTGGACTCCTGAAAAGAGGTTGAAAGTGTTCATTCTTCTTGAATGTTTTTTTAAAAATAGTTTGACGAAGATTGCTGTTAGTTCTTCTTTGAATGTTTGGTAAAACCCCTCTGTGATGCTGTCCATACCACACCTTTTTTTTTGGCTGAGATTTTGTTTTATTACTGCTTCTATTTAATCAGTTGTTATTGGCCTTTCCAATTTTTATGATTCTTCCTGATTCAGCTTTGAAAGGTTGCATTTTTCTAGGAATCTGTCCATTTTATCTACACTGATCAACTTGTTGGCATATAGTTGTTCACAGTATTTTCTTACAGTCCTTTGTATATCTGTGGTGTCAGTTGTTACTTCACGGCTTTCATTTCTTATTTTATTTGTTTTGGACCTCTCTCTTGTTTCTTCATGACTCTTGCCAAAGGTTCATCAGTCTTGTTTATTTTTTCAAAGGACCCACCCTTGGTTTCATTGATCTTTTGTATTGGTTTTTCAGTCTCTATGTCATATATTTTTGCTCTGATCTTTATTATTTCCTTCCTTTTACTTACTCTGGGCTTTTCTTGTTGTTCTCTTTGTAATTGCCTAAGTTGTTGGTATAAATTGTTTATTAATAATTTTTCTTGTTGTTTTTTGTTGTTTTGTTTTGTCTTTTTAGGTAGGCTTGTAGTGCTATGAACTTCCCTCTCGGGACTGCTTTCACTTTGTCCCATTAATTTTGGTTTCTTATGTGTTCGTTTTCATTTGTTTCCAGGAAGTTTTTGATATTTTTCTTGATCTCATTGGTAATGCATTCATTTTTAAATAACATGCTATTTAACCTCCATGTGTTTCAATGTTTTTGACAGCTTTTCAGTAGTTGATTTCTAATTTCATGCCACTGTGATCTGAGAAGATGCTTGATGTGATTTCAATCATATCTAGGATCTTGAACTTGTAGTGACTTGTTTTGTGTCCTTACATGTGATATATCTTTTAGAATGATGCCTGTGCACTTGACAAGAATGTACATTGTACAATTTTGGGGTGAAATGTTCTGTAAATGTCAATTAAATCCATATGATCATTTAGAGTCACTGTTTCTTTGTTGATTTTCTGTCTGGAAAATCTATTCAGTGAAGTCAGCAGGGTGTTAAAGTCCCCTACGATTACTGTATTGTTATCAATCTCTCCATTAAAGTCCTCTAGAAAATTCTTTATATATTAGGTGCTCCTATATTGGGTGCATATATGTTTACCAGAGTTATATCCTCTTGTTGAATTGATCCTTTTAGTATTATGTAGTGACCTTTGTTGTCTCTTGTGATGGCCTTTATTTTGAAGTCCATTTTGTCAAATATGACTGTTGCAACCCCAAGTTTTTTTCCCATTTGCATGGACATTTTTTCCCTATACAATAATTCTTTTTCTGTGTGAATTCTGAGGTGGGTCTCTTGTAGACAGCATATATTTGGGTAATGTTTTTGTAATTATTCAGCTACACCATGCCTTTTTAGTGGAACATTTAATCTATTTACATTTTAAATTATTAATAACAGTTACTTATTTACTGCCATTTTGATTCATTATACCTATGATTCTCTCTCTCTATTTCTTCTTCTCATTACAATAGTTGTTTTAGCACTTCTTAAAATTCTGGTTTGGTGGTGATAAACTCCTTTAGACTTTTTCTTGTCTGGTATTCTCTTTATAATATTGCACCATTTGAATGTTAGTGTTGCTGATATAGTAATCACTCTCCTAATATATTATTTTAATTTTTGTTTTCTCTTTCTTTGTCATTTTTATATAAAATGTTTAATCTTCATATAGCTGTAAACCTAGAACAAGTAAATTCTTGCAAACTATTTCATCTAAAAGATTACTGTATTTTCTGGCATATAAGACCACTGGGCGTATAAGATTTTCCTGGGTTAATAAAGTTGTCTTATACGCTGGAAAATATGGTAGTCCAATATATCTAATCCATTATATATAATCCCATCAATATAGTCCAATATACCATATTTTCCGGCATATAAAACAACTTTTTAACCCAGGAAAATCTTATATGCCCAGTCGTCTTATACGCCGGAAAGTACGGTATTAATTTTGTTCAGATTTCTGAGGAGAATTTGCAAATATTATGAATAGCTATATAATAGTATGTAGAATTAATACAGGATTGTCATTATTATCATTTAATATTAGACCATTTATTTTCAGTTTTTTTATTATTGTAGATGCTATAATAAATATCTTTATACAAACAGTTTTTTTTCTTCTACTGAATTATTTTCTTCAGATAAATATTCAAGGAAGGGAGAATGCTGGATCAAATGGAATACTAGTTTGTGCTTGACTTACAAAGGTATATGGCTTTCTTAAAAGGTATTGGGGGAAAGCCTTAATTTAGGATTGATTCTGAAGAACTGACATGGAGCCTTATTCAAATTCATAATAGCTTTAATAGGAGAAGATTAATTACAGGAGCAAAGCAGTTGCTCCCAGTGGTGGCCAGCCATGAAGAATCCACACCCCTCCCAGGACAGGGTCTCTTTTTATAGGGGGTTAATAGTAAGACCATATGGTGGGTAGTCACATAGACCACCAGAAAGAACAATACATTCCTAAGTTAGCAGATAACTTCTGGGAGTTACCACACTCTATGCATTCATTAACCTCCTTCCTGGGGGCATGACATTTACCTTTGGGCAGCATTCTGGTTTTCTGTGTAGTCAGTCAAGACTGAGGCTACAAAGAGTTAAGAGTTTGACATTTCCCAGGTGTTTTTGCTGCTAGAATCATATTGCATTTCTAAGTGAGTTCCCCTACTCTCCACCCCAGATGTAATTTGGATCCCTACATTTCACATGCCAGTCTTCCACAAATTCCCTCAGGCCCATAATGGTTTGGAGTTGGATGGCACAGCAACCCTATACGCCACAGATGCCCAGCCTAATTAACAAATAAACAACAATAATGCCTATCAGAGCCCCCTTCCAAGGTAGCGATATAGAATGAAACCAAGTGGGATAGAGGGGGGTCAATGGGAAAACAAACAAACAAACAAACAAATAAACAAACAAACAAAAACAAAGGGGACATCTGTAATACTTGCAACAATAAAGATAAATTAAAAGAAGGGGGAAAAGAGGATCAATTCCTAACTGCTGAATAGTTGAGATTTGGTTAGTTATTTGGGTCAGAGCAAGGGATATGTTACAATGATTATCAGGAATGTATACTCAACAGTCAGTATGTATAAGCATGTAAGTTCCTCCCTGGGCAACAGTAAGTATATCTAAAGCCATGTGGTTCTGCAACACTGCTTTTCTCACTTGAATAGTTTCTTGATCTAAAAAAATCTATAGCATACTTAGAATTATTAAGAGCTTGGGCAGTATGGTTAACTAATACAATGATCTGCCATTCTAGACTGAAGTGACTACAGGTGGGGAGAAAAATGATAAAGGATACATCTACCATCCCACATGCTTGTATCTCCCCCTGAGCGTAGGGATGGCAGGCAATTAGCTGGGGGGTTGCGGGGGTGGGGTATTCAGAGTCTTCCAGATATAACCAGACAGTATGGGGGCTGTCCTAGAACACATATACCTATTCAATTGTATGGTAGGTAGGGTCAGTCATAAGTGCCACATGTCACAGCTACCCTGCAGGCACTGGATAGGCTCCAGTTCTAGTAGGTGTTTGGTGTTGGAGCCACTGAGTGGCATTTAAGGTTATTTTAACCAATCAACAGGGGCTGAAGTACCCTTAAAGTGACTTCCATTATAAGTAACAATGCAGTAGGAGGTACAATGGGCAAGAACTACAGTAACTGGGGATTACCACCCTGTCATCCCAAATTCTAGGGTACAGGACTGGATGGGAACAATTAACCTCTTCCCACATGATGGGATAGATAATAGTACTAAGAATCTTTTTTTTTAAAATATATTTTATGATTTTTTACAGAGAGGAAGGGAGAGGGATAGAGATAGAAACATCGATCAGCTGCCTCTTGCACACCCCCAACCAAGGTACATGCCCTTACCGGAATCGAACCCGGGACCTTTCAGTCCGCAGGCTGACGCTCTATCCACTGAGCCAAACCGGTTTTGGCAGTACTAAGAATCTTATTTCATGAAAGAGAGAGGGAAAAAAGCAGTGGTTACATTACAGGACAAAGGGAAATCCATAGTGATCACTGCAGGCCTCCAGCCAGCAAGCGCACATCAGGCAGTAAGGTTTGTGGGATGGGTCTTCCATTGGAGTCCTTTGTCTGCAGAAGAGGACATTTCTCTACAGACCCAGCAGTCACTCTCATTTTGGAATTAGGCCAACGTGTGAGCCTAGGTGGCAAATAGGTTACCTTTCATGAAATGGCCAAAAAGGCAAAGAAGTTACAGGCACCAGCAATGGTAAACCATGACTGGGAGTAGTTTCTGCCTTGGTTCTCAATATTACACCAAGTTACCAGCCAGGGATGAAGCAGTTGGTGGCATTAATGTAAGGGGAAGAATGATAATACTCCAAATCACCACAAAGAGCATGCTTTTTCTTAGTCATTGATCTGATGGGTTCTGCACCACCAGCCAACAAGGGAGTGTTGGAAATAACCAAGGAGTTATCTGCAAGTTAAGATTTTGTCCCTCCCTTTAGGCTCCAATGAGCCCAATCCATCTGGGGGTAAATCTGCCATATCTAATATACTCATAGATGACTGATACCTGGCCCTACGTCATGTGGAACCAATCAACAATATGGCATTAAGTGGTCCCAGTTGCGGAGTCCATTCGGCAGTAGAACTCTCCAGCTGAATCCTCATCGCTGTCAATGGTCTGCTGGTTAAGAGATAATGTACACTAGCCCTAGCTGGTTTGGCTCAGCAGATAGAGTGTCAGCCTGCAGACTGAAGGGTCCCAGGTTCGATTTCGGTCAAGGGCACATGCCCGGGTTGCGGGCTCGATCCCCAGTAGGGGGCGTGCAGGAGGCAGCCGATCAGCGATTCTATCTCATCATTGATGTTTCTAACTGTCTCTCCCTCTGCCTTCTTCTGTGAAATCAATAAAAATATATTTAAAGAGAGAGAGAGATAATGTGCACTAGGACGTGCTTGTCTGGTGTAGCTGTTAAGTTCCATCGGAGCATCAGAGCTTCTGACAACCTATTGTCCATCTCTTTAAAGAGTGGGTTTTTCTCCACAGAGCCTGTTTCAACAGTCCATTCATCCTCTCAATCAATCCAGCAGCTTTAGGATTATAGGGAAGATGGATGTGCAACACTATATTGTTCTCAGTGGCTCATTCCTGTATCTGGTGACCAATTAAATGGGTCCCTTGTTCACTGTCGATGTCTCTGGACCATCTCTACATAGCACACAATTTGCCTAGTCCCTATATGGTAGCCTTCTGGGTTGTTTTCTTACTAGGATATGCATGCTACAGGCCAGTGGCTGTATCAATGTACATCAATGTGTATAGGCAATTTTGAGACAGTGGCAAGGGTGTACTCTACCTGCCATCTCATAGCTGG
This sequence comes from Eptesicus fuscus, assembly GCF_027574615.1. Classification (NCBI taxonomy): domain Eukaryota; kingdom Metazoa; phylum Chordata; class Mammalia; order Chiroptera; family Vespertilionidae; genus Eptesicus; species Eptesicus fuscus. Next base: position 6,153,562 of record NC_072480.1, on the reverse strand, counting down.
AGCTCCTGCCCTTGCTATCTATTCAAGATGGAATGGCAATTATCTCTCACAATGGAGAGAAAAAGGTACATTCCCGCCAGGCCTCCTCAACATGGGTATTGGTGAGGTAAATGCCCATCTGTTTCACAATTTCCCAAAGAGTATGTATCCCTTGTGAGTAGTTTCTCTATGTAGCCAGCAGGCCACTTCTTGAGAGTCACTGCTTTCCTCTATGTATCAGATCTGGACCAGCTGATCCACCTCCTGATTCCCTGGAGGGGACGGAATGCTGTGGACCAGTTCATGGTACACTGTGACCTCCAAGCCTCTTGTCTGTTCCCAAATCTCATCCCACATTTCAGCTCTCCATAATAGGCAGTGATGAACTTCTCAGTTGTCCTCTTTCCATTGTCCTATCCACCAAGTGAAGCCTTTGTAGACAACCCAACTGTCAGTCACCAGAGTGATAGGGCTCGGTTCATGCATTAGTGCCATCCAAGCCACTCTCAGCTCTGCCAATGGACTGCTTTGCTGGCTTCCTCCATCCTGCCATATAGTGTCTGTACTAAGCAGTATGGTCACTGCAGTTCAGTGGGGTGGGTTGCTCTTAGCAGACCCATCAGTGCACCAAGCAGTCACAAGAATTGGTGCCTGACCTTCTTTAATATAAGACTGTAATGGTGGGTGTGTCCACAAACCCATGTCAGTGTCTGCAGGCATTTCACTAATAATATATGTGACTGGGCCCAGGATGGCATGCAGTTCAGCACTAAGTGGACTGGTGGATAGAGCACATCATTGCTGCAGGTAGGCATACCACTTGTGCAGGGTAGTGGACTGGGCCACCCTGGATCAGGGTTTGGCCAATTCCCGATCCTCCAGCAAAAGGGTATTGTGCCCTTAGTGTAAGGTGACCAGATTTTAACATTGGTAAAGCGGGACACCATTGACCGGGGAGGGGGTTCTTGATTAAAAATTTGGTCTATATGGAGCAACAAAAATTTTCATAGAACGCAAAAATAGTATTGTAATATATATTTTTAAATTTCAACATAAGTACAATTTACAAATATAATAAATAAAAAATATGTATAGTATTATTTTATTCTTTGACATATTTCTCATTTGAGTGAATTTCTTTTAGTAGATTGCTGTCGTTGTTTAAAAGGTCATGAATTTGCCGTAACGTAAGTCGTAAGTGTCACTTTCAAGGCCGGTGCTAGACTTTTTGCCGCCACTATAAAATATAAATAATACGAGTACTGTCTGCTAAATTCAAGAAAATTTATGTATTTATGAAATAAATAAATAAAATTACTTACCTAAATTATCTGAATAGCTGATTTATAATGACATCACTTGTTTAACTAGCTTACTAGCACACAGTACGATGTGTATCGTCTGAGAGACAGTAACAAAATGTTTTCGTCGTTGCCAATCCCAAAAAATGCCATTGTTCATTAAGTCCAAACAAGGGTGGTCGAATTCTAACAACTGATCAACAATGCGAACTTTGATAAGCAGTTCTCAATAATCAGTTCTCAACAATTATTTGTTATTATTAAAGTTTAACATTATAAAATTAACAAAAATAATATAAAACTCATATCCTGGCTAAATAGCCACATGGCCGCTGAAAACCGTATATTCCCTTCCCGTTCTCCCTCTGTTCCCTAGCTTGTCGTGCATTCTTTCCAAAAATCGGGACTTTTTTAAATGCCGTGGGACATGGGACAAATTGTTAAAAATCGGGACTGTCCCGCCAAAAGCGGGACGTCTGGTCACCTTACCTTAGTGTCACTAGTGAGGCTTTCATGATGCTTTCTACATGCTGCAGACTAAGGTATCATTCTAGGTGCTCCAGAAGACTCTCCAACACCTAATGGTAAAATAGCAAGCAAATTACCAGTTAACATAGTGTCATCAATACAATGATGTAATGCCACCCCCTGACACACACCTTTCTGTGTAGATATATTTTTCACTACTAAACCATGACAGGTGGTGGGGCTATGCAGGTAGCCTTGTGGTAGCATCTAAAACATCCAGTATTCATCATTCCAGCAGAAGACAAGCTGGTCTTTGCTTTGAGGGTCTATGGAAATACTGAAGAAGGCATTGTCACGATCTAATAAAAAGTGATATGTCCCTAGAGACTCACTGACTTCATTCTATAACTGGGCAGTATTAGGAACTGAAGCATAGATTGGGGGGTACTACTTTATTGAGCCGCCGGTAGTCCACAGTCATCTGCCAAGATCTGTCTGGTTTACAGAATGACCTCACAGGGCTGTTCAAAGGACTATGGGTAGGATGGATTCTGCCCACTCTATATAGCTTTTTAATCATATAGGTCATCTCTGCATGCCCCCCAGGAAAGCAATTGTCTCAGGGATATTACCCACGTAGGCACAGGGAGCTTCACAGGTGTTCATTTCACTTTCCCCTAGAGCATGGGCTTGATTGCTCATATTCACAAATGGAACTCTCCTGTTGTGAATATTTGGCCTAATTGAGCTAAGATATCAATGCCCAATATATACTCAAGTAGGGGCAAAATGAATACTTGATAGGACATCAAGGGCAATTAACCAATCTACATGAAGAGTGAGACTTGCTTCACCTTTATGAAACTACCCCAATAGCCATCTATAGCAGTAACATAGCTGGTACACTTATGAATATTACCATAGATCAGTGTGCATTCTGCTCCAGTATCTACAAGAGCCAAGACCCGCTGTTTATTTTGTATTGTCCAATGGATGTTTAACTCTACATGGGGCCTCCAACCTCTCTGCACCATTCTTAGGAGGGATATCCACCATTTCCCTAGTCCAGCTGCTCAGGCTCCTCACATTAAAGGGCAGCAGATAGAGGAGCTGATTCATGTGAGGACCTTTCTTAGGTGGCAGCTTCTGAAACTGCTGTTCAGGCTTTAATTTCTGCCATAATTGTACCAAAACAGCATTTAGCTGTTTGTCAGTTCTCTCTATTGGCATGCCTTATTTCATTAAATCAAACACAATTGTCAGTGGGAGACCTTGATTGGGCCCTTTTCTCCACACTTCCCACCCTTCTTGCTGGTTGCCAGAAGGCAACCATCTTCTTCTGGTTCTCTCAGTTTCTCCTAAGTCTGCAATAGGTTGGCCTACTTGACCCACCAGCAGTCTAACCATAGGGTCCAGGATCAACACCAGGGGTCCTGTAGTATACAGTCAGGGGACGACTGTAGTATATCTTTCATGCAAGAGGAAAATAGCTTATTATCAGGCCCTCAGGAACGCTGTGCATAAATAGCATTTTTCATTCCTAACTCTCTGATCAATTCCTGTAGCTCTTCTATGGTCTGCCATCAGGGTGGGGAGAATGGCAGATTGCCCACATTCATCCAAGCTCCCTGTCATGCCCCCCTATATCCAGGCCAGCATGGATACCACCTGTTCTTTGTTCAAAGCTCCATAGAGGTGCTGTCTCAGAGTTGGTCATGTGGTAACCAATGCTAATTTAAATATTTCTTCCCCTGTTAGGAGGAGGCCTTCAGCACCTGAATCCCACAAGTATAGCATCCAGCCTGCTACAGATTCCTTCCCTCTCTGCCTATACCTGTATATTCCCTCATGGAAGTGAACCGACTCCTTTCTGGTGCCAGGTTCACTCACTGCGGCCGTGGCTGTTCTGTCTTAATCTCTGTGATCATTACCAGTCATACTTGTAAGTCCAGTATCTCTATCATGTCCCCTCTTCCTCCTCTGATGGGAGGGACGAGAGAGATGAATCCTTCATGGGGTCCCAAGTCTTGTGGTCCCAATTTGCCTTGACCATGACCGCCCAAACCTGGAAGCGCTGTACTTGCTTTCCTTTCAGTTTCGCTACCCTGCAGGCTAAAGTTTCTACCTTCTCATCACTCTCACACAGATGTTGTGAGAGCCCTTCAGTAGTAGCCTCCTATGCCAGGCAGATTTCCCTTTCTAATTGAAGGTCCTCCTCCAAACAGTGATTCCTAGCGGCCAGTGCTAATGCCTCTTCCCAAGAAAACCTCCAGCACAAGGAAAAGCCAGGCTACAGTGGCCACCATACATAACCTTACCATCTTTCCTTTCTTTATCTCTCTTCAGCCTCTCCCATAACTCTGCTATCTGGTGGGCATTTTCAGGGCATCCTCATATGCACACTCTAGTCCTCAAGACTCCAGTGCTTGTGTCAGTTGGCCCAAAGCATGAGTACTTGGCCAACCTGGGATTTTCTCCTGTTTTGATCCCATTTTTCCCCTAGGTTTAGTGGGGTCTTTGAAATTCTGCTCACAGCACCAATTGTTGGGAGAAAGCCCCAAAAGTATAAATTCAGGATTGATTCTGAATAACTGACACAAATTAAAAGAGCTTTAATAGGAGAGAATTACATACACGGGCAAAGCCTCTGCTTCCAGTGGTGGCCAGCCATGAAGAATCCACACCCCTCCCAGGGGAGGGCCTCTTTTTATAGAGGGTTACTATTAAAACCACATGGTGGGTAGTCACATAGAGAACCAGAAAGAACAATGCATTCATAAGTTAACAGTGTGATAACATCAGGCAGTTATCACGCTCTATACATTCATTAACCTCCTTCCAGGGGCATGGAGTTTATCTTTGGGCAGCATTTTGGTTTTCTGGGTAGTCAGCCAAGCCTGAGGCCTAGAAGAGTTAAACAGTCACAGAGAATTATAGAGTCCAACATTCCTCAGATGCCTGTGCTGCTGGAGCCATATTGCATCTCAGTGAATTTCTCTACAAAGGTGTTCCAATTTATGTTGTCATCAGCAAGTGTGTAAAATGTGCTCATTTCTAAATTTTTGTGGTACTTTGGAGTATATGGGGGCAAAGTGGAAAAAGAAGGTACTGAGTAGGGAAGAAGAGAGAGGTATATGAAAGAATAATAGTTGGTGTTCAATAGTGTTGATGGATAATTGGACTTTTCAAATGCTGAACTCCTTCCTTAGAAGAAAAATGAAGCACAATAAGTGGTTTCGTTTTTTTCCCAAAGCTTGGCACAATACTAGAGCAAGCAGGGGCTTCCTATTAGCTTAAAAGTGGAAATAACATGCTGTTTTCAATGTGATTTTTAAAATTATAATGAGCCATGAACTGCCTTAATGAACCGCTATCATATGAACAATACACTCTGTCATCATTTCGAATCTTCAAATCCATTTCTAAGGCAATTACCTGTCTACTATAGATCAGCCATCTGTTTTGCAGTAATTACATGAGCATATCACTTAGCAACAGGATGCATTTCTCTTCTATATTTCCATAGAACAGCATGGCTATGGTTTTAAAGCAAGAAATAACAAAGTCCTCTGTTATTACAAATAAATATGTAGACACATGGTCTGTGCACATCTTTGTGCATGAGTGTGGCTATGCACTTCGTTGTTGTTTTTTACCCATAGTTGCCATAGTAAATAGGGGTGGGTAAGAGGGGGGGGAAGAGGATATTTTAAGAGGATGTATCATAATAACAACTATTGCAGCTGCAGTAATTACTAGACTTACTATTTGCCAGAAATGGAAATTTGCTAAACCTTTACAGATATTATTTCATTTAATTCTTACAACAATATGATGAGGTAGATATTTTTATACCTAACCACATAGTTTTAGCTCATTTGCAGATAAAGAAATTGAGGCTTAGAGAGAATGAGCTCCCTAAGGTCACAAAGCAAGTGGCATAACTGAAATTATAAACCAGAATTATTTGTTCAAAAGCCCATGTTCTTAACCACAGTGTCCTTTGAGATGGTCACAAAATTTGTTCATTTATTACCTGGGTAACTTGGTGCTTTCTGGCTAGATTAATAATAAAGAAGAGTTTTAAAGTACCCCTGGCTTCCTCTTTTATATAGATTAATATAATGCTTTCATGTAGATTAATATAAATCTTTTAATATAATGCTTTCATATAGATTAATAATGAAGAAGAGATTTAAAGTACCTCTGGCTTCCTCTTTTGCTCCTCTGGATGTTTCATGGTTCTCCCTCAGCACCATGCTCAGTGCTCTGGGTTCAGTTTAAGGCCTGTGGGGGCTGCTTTGGGTGCTGAGACACTCCCAAAGCCGGAAAACACTGATGTCCCAGCTCAAACAGCATACATCACACATGTCTTTGTCGAGAGAATTTTATCTCCTTCTCCAGAGATTGTCTCAATAAAATAACTACTTATTAAGCTCTTGTACATAAACAGACGACTTTGCTTGCCTGCTTTTTGCTGCACAGCCTCAGTTGGGTGATCACAAGCGTTTTAAATTCAAAAGGACCAAAATTAAACTCACCTCATTTTCTTTCTCCATACTTCCAAACTCACCTATAATTTCTCTCCTTCATCCGCCCACACATTCATTCAATTACCAAGCCAATTACCACTCCCAACCTTCCCCCATCTTCACCCCCAGGTCACAGATATGTCTTTCCTTAGCTATTATAAAAATCTCAGTTCCCTAACTCATTTCTTTGCACCTAGTTTTGGCCTGGACCACTTAGTCACTCACTGTACTGCAACCGAAAGGATCTTTCTAAAATTCATATCTGATCTTTTCAAACCCCTGATAAATAGTATATATTTCCACATTATCCTTTGAATGAGCTTTCAACTCCTTTCTTGGATTCATATAGTCCTTCATATCTGGTTCCTGTATCACTCTGCAGCCTCACCTCTAGAGATGAATGAGTTCCCTCCATTCCAACACATTGATTCACTTCTTAGTCCTGAATATGTCCTCTTATCTTCAGGCCATTGCACTGGTTGTTCCTTAAGCCTTCACCCAAAATGCCACCCCATTATAACTCACTAACTCCTACCCACTTCCAAATTCAATGCAGAAATTACTTCTTCCAGAAAGCCTTCCTGGGTCAGAATAGAAGTCCCTCCCAGAAGCCCTCATAAGAGCTTAGATTTCCCCCAATCATTGCATTTGTCACACTATTTTGCAGCCATTCATTTACTCTCACTTGGTTCCTGGTTCATAATTCTTATCTTCTTGCTGAAGGGGTGACTAAAAGTTTACTGCAGTTTTATGATGGAATTTCTCAGACCTCTCTCCTCTGGCTAACTGAGCTAAAGTGTTTAATATAACACTCAACATATAGTATGTGCTCATCAAATGTTAATTTTACTGAGTAAATGCCCCAAACAATCTTTCTTGTGAGATGCTAAAGGTCAGTACAGATGTAGTCCCAAGTCCTCAGGAACACACATACATTGGTCATATCTGTAAGACCTTTGCTCAAAAGATAAGCCATCATAGGGAGATGACCAGTATAACCTTTGCCTTCAGGCTGAAGATGGATTACTAAGATAAGGAAGTCTGCTTTCTTTTGTATTCCAATCCTTAAGTTTTCCACACGTGAAAAAAGAAGACAACAGAACAGGAAGAGGAGAAAGAAAGAAGAGGAGGAGGAAGAGGTAAAGAAAGGAAGAGAAGAGAAACAGGAAGGAGAGGAAAAGAAGCAAGATAAGTAGGAGAAGAAAAAAGAATTATAGGAAGATGATAGAGAGTAGGAAGAGGAGGAGAAAAAACAGGAGCAGGTGAAGGAGATAACAAACCTCTCCCTAAATGACACCTTCTTTGACTTTAGGAGAAGTGCTATGAACTGTGGGGGAAACCCTAGCCTGAAAGCAGGGGGACAGGGACTAGCTGGGCCTCATTATCTCAGAGACCCCAAGACAGTTATCTTTGTGAAAAGAGTTGAACTAAAATTTTCTTCTAGGTCTAAAATATTAATGCTTTATAGAAAACCATGCTTTTGATGCTTTTAAATCCTGCCTGAAGAATGAATATTACAGATAATTTCAATGTCTTTTAGGCAACATGAGAAAAAGCTATCAGTAGAATCAGATTGTGCCAAGATATTTGATCAAACATTATTCTGGATTTATCTGAGAGGGTGTTTCTAGATGAGATTAGTATTTCAGTCAGACTGAATAAAGCTGATTGTCCTCCATAATACAGGTGGACCTCATCTAACCAGTGGAAGGTTTGAATAGAACAAAAAGGCTGACCATCCCCAAGTAAGAGAACTCTTCCTGCCTGTTTGAGCTGGGACATTAGTGTTTTCTGGCCTTTGAACTTGAACGGAAACATAAGCTCTTCTTAGGTCTTGAACTATAACTTATACCACTTAATTGGATTTAGATGGGAACTATATCATTGGCTCTCCAGAGTCTACAGCTGGCTGACTGCAGATCTTGGGACTTCCCAGTCTCCATAATCACATGAGCCAATTCTCTCTCTCATTCTCTCTCTCTCTCCATCTCCATCTCCATCTCCATCTCCATCTCATCTCCATCTCCTCTCCATCTCCATCTCCATCTCCATCTCCATCTCCATCTCCATCTCCATCTCCATTTCCATCTCCCTGTATCTCTATCTCTATCTCTATCTCTATCTCTATCTCTATCTCTATCTCTATCTCTATCTCTATCTATCTCTATCTCCCTCTATCACTATTTCCATAAATATATATATATATATATATATATATATATATATATATATATATATATATATATAATTAGGACTCTCCAGAAACAGAGAGTTCAGCAATACCTGGTTATTTCCCTCTTCTCTGGAACAATAAGATTTTTCCCAGCTAATTTTGTGGAGCTAATAATCTCTACAAGAACTAGGATTCAAGTAACAACAGCTTTCTAGATCATGGAGCACTCTGTACCATCTGGAAAATCACAGATAACCAGAGCTCCTCTGGCACTCAAGTTAGAATTTCCTAAAACTTCAGGGTCCAAAGCCACAAAAGGCCTGGTTCTATGGTTCCGGGATGATGTGGAGTAGTTTCCAAACACTGAACCTCAGTGTGTCTTTCTCTTTTAAGGAAAACACTCATCCTTCTTATGAAAACAGATACTGAACTGGTCAATTTAATATTGGTGTGTTGTTTTTATTCTTCAGACAAATGCAGTGCAAACATTAATCATTTAAATGGAAATATTTTGAGAATTCTTTGAGTAGTTTAATATTTGATTATTTTAACCTTTCTAACTTTCAGCATATCCTTAGAAAAAGAATAAAATTTTATATTCTAAATTCTTATTCCAAACACATTGAAGACTTTTTATAAAGGAACTGTCAGCGAGGAAGTGACATTAAGCAGAGAAAAAAAATTTTTTTTAATAATGATGCTCTGATTCCCAAATGCTTTTCAAAGATTTGTGAAAGGCCTTGACTTTATTTTTATTTATAATTCCTTATTGTTGAAAGTATTACATATGTCCCCTTTTATGGACCTCCTCAGCCTTTACTTAATTATAAGGCATGGCAGGAGAATTATTTCTGATTACATGTTTTCTTGCCTTTTAATAAGATTTAAATTGAATCAGTGATCAAAAATTTTTGAAAATTATGTTGCAAAAAATAAGATTAAATAGTTGACACTTTTAACTGTTGTCTTTAGAGACAGCTAAATGATATTAAAGCTTGTCCATCATTGTCATTTTGTACATTTAAGTATTTTATCCATTTTGAGTTTATTCTTCTATATATATTTTTGCCCGTGTCTGTACAATATTCCCAATATCATTCCTTTGACAAATATTAATTGAGCTAGTATTGATTTTTGGGGTCTCTGTTCTGTTCCATTGACCTATATACAGGTTCGTTTGCCAGTACCAGGCTGTTTTGGTTATAATAGCTTTGTAGTATAACTTGATATCTGGTACTTTGATTCCTCCAACTTTTCCCTCCTTTCGCAAGATTGCTTTGGCTATTTGGGGTCTTTTTTGGAGTATTTTTTGTAGATCTGTGAAATATGCTTTTGGCATTTTAATAGGATTGCACTGAATCTGTAGATTGCTTTGGGTAGTATGGACATTTTAATGATGTTAATTCTATCAAACTAAAAACATGGTATATTCTTCCACTTGTCTATATCTTCCTCTATCTATTTTTTCAATGTCTTGTACTTTTCTGAGTACAAGTCTTTTAACTCCTTAGTTAAGTTTATTCCCAAGTATCTTAGTATTTTGTGTTGTTGTAATGGTAAATGTGATTGTTCAGTTTCTCTTTCTGAGAATTCATTATTGGTGTATCAAATTACCATAAACTTCTCTGTGTTAATTTTGTATCCTGGTACATTTCTGAATTCCCTTATTAACTCTAATAGTTTTTTGGTGGAGTCTTTTGGTTTTTCTATGTACAATATCATGTCATCTGTGAATAATGACAGTTTTACTTCCTCCTTTCTAATTTGGATGCCTTTTATTTTATTTTTTTCTTGTCTGATCACTATGGGTAGGACTTCCAGTACTATGATGAATAAGACTGGTGAAAGCAGACATTCCTGTCTTGTTTTGTTTTTAGGGGAAATGATATTAGTTTTTGCCCATTAATATGATGTTGGCTGTAGGTTTGTCATATATGGCCTTTATTATATTCAGATATGTCCCTCCATACCCACTTTGCTGAGAGTTTTTATTAAAAACTAGAGGCCTGGTGCACAAAATTTGTGCATGGAGGGGGGGTGTCCCTCAGCCCTGGCCTGCACCCTCTCACAATCAGGATATCCCTCTCGCAATCTGGGACTGCTGGCTCCTAACCGCTTGCCTGCCTGCCTGCCTGATCGCCCCTAACTGCTTGCCTGCCTGCCTGGTTACCCCTAACCCCTCTGCTGGCCTGCTTGGTCATCCTTAACCACCTCTGCCTTGGCCCCTGCTGCCATGGCTTTGTCTGGAATGATGACTGGAAGGTCGTTCGGCTGTCCAGTCCAATTAGCATATTACGCTTTTATGATTATAGATTGATGTTGGATTTTGTCAAATGCTTTTTCTGCATCTATTGATATGGTCATGTATTTTTGTCTTTAAATTTACTTATGTTATTTATCATATTATCAATTTTCAAATATTGTACCAGCCTTGCATCATTGGAATAAATCCCACTGTTCATGGTGTATGATATTTTTATATATTGCTGCATCAAATTTGTCAATATTTTGTTGATGATTTTAGCATCTATGTTAATCAAGGATAGTAGCCTATAATGTTCTTTCTTTGTAGTGTCTTTATCTGGTTTTAGGATTAGGATAATGCTGGTCTCATATAAAGAGCTTGGAAGTGTTCCTTCACATGCTGTTGAGCATCTTTGCCATCATTATTCTGAACGCTATGTCTAATAAACTTCTTATCTCCATTTCATTTCATTCTTCTTCTGGAGAATTCTCTTGTTATTTCATTTAGGTGTTGTTTTGTTATCTTCCCATTTTGACTACCTGTTTTGGTTTGTGTCTGTGTATTAACTATATATGCTATGACTTCCAACCTCTACTGCAGGACAATGTCAGACATTGTCTATGATTGACCCAGAGAACTATTTGTTGCTATCAGCAATCCACATCTTGTGGCTCTCTCTGCTTGGGCTGGATGCCTTTGGAAAGGATCACAGGGTGGAGCTAGAGATCATCCATCAGGGTTGGGCAACTGCCTTCGTCCCAGTGAAAAATCACCTAGATAGCAAACACCCATGGGAAAAATATCTGCTCCACAGTGTAAGGGAATGATTTAGCACAGTAAACCTGGATGGCTTCTCTTTGAACTTCAACCCCAGAGTCCCCAACCCTGGACTCTCTTACACAACTCCTGTACACTCTTCCCTATCTTTGTCAGAGCCTCAGGTGAGTGGGCTGCACAAATGCAGGTTTCATAATATCCTGAGCTATAGCTGTGATCAGTAGGTAAGTATCATTAAGATTGAGAAAGGAAGATAGTACTTGATTGAAGTTCATTTACTGTAAGTGCTTCCAGCTAAAAGAGAGAACTACTGAGAATTCCCTTCAGGTTTCTGGTTAGGAATGTGTGAGAGCCAATTACCAAAACTGAGAAGTGGGCTTGCTAGGTTATGGGTGGTGATGATAAGTTCAGGTTTGGGCACATTGAGTTGGATGTTTAGAAATGTAAGCTATCGCTAAATGTGGAAGACTTTCATCTTTTATCAATTAAAGCAAAAAAAGGTTATGATGAATTCTAAGAGAATTACCAATCATATCAGTGCTTTGGAGAGAAGTTTTATGACAATCTATAATAATAAAAGCATAATATGCTAATTAGACCAGACGTCATTCCAGACATCCTTCTGGACAACCTTCTGGATGAAGCTGCGGGGGTGGGGGCCGAGGCAGAGGCAGTTAGGGGTGATCAGGCAGGCAGGTAGAGTGGTTAGGGGCAATCAGGCAGGTAGGTGAGTGGTTAGGTGCAATCAGGCAGGCAGACGAATAGTTAGGGGTGATTAGGCAGGTAGGCAGAGTGGTTAGGGGTGATGAGGCAGACAGGCGAGTGGTTAAGGGGCGATGAAGCAGTCAGGCAAGCAGTTAGGGGCAATGAGGCAGGCAAGCGAGTGGTTAGGGGTGATCAGACAGGCAGGTGAGTGGTTAGGGGCAATGAGGCAGGCAGGCAGGCAAGCGGTTAGAAGCCAGAGGTCATAGGTTGCTAGAGGGATGTCCGACTGCCAATTTAGTTCTGATCCTGCAGGGATTCTTGTGGGATTGGGCCTAAACCAGCAGTTGGACATCCAAGGAGGGGTCCTGGATTGCAAGAGGGTGCAGGCCGGGCTGAGGGAACTGCCTCCTGTGCACAAATTTTGTGCACCGGGCCTCTAGTTAGAATATAAAATATGTACTATGTTAAACCCTATGCTAATATTTGGCTGTTTTTTAAATCTACTTGTATGGCAATTTGATATGGTTTGACACATAGTTTGCCTGCTTTGGGAAAGAACCTTACAAGGGATCATCCTTATATTTCTCTAAGGAAATAATGATTATTGTTAAGTCTTGAAATAATTTTCCAAGGGAAATGAAACAGGTGATAGGTATTAATCAATACAAATATCTATCTTCTATTCTTTAACTTTCAGGACAGGTGAATGGTGCTCAGGTAAGCTAGTATATAGCTCTTACCTGGGTGGCAAGTGGCAGTAGGGGTGGAGGGACACTTTTTAAGACTCTAGTCTCAAGAACTCTGCTGGAGAAACTGTATTGTATCCTCCTCATTCTCTCCAGTCCACACACCAGTATTCTACAGAAGTTACCATTTAGAGCAGCATCTCTTGGAACTTCAAAGAAAAATCTAAGGACTCATGAAAATATCATTTACTTTTCATGCAAGTTAAATTGAAAAATTCTTATTTGTTAAACAAAAGGAGGAGTAAAATATTTTCAGGCTGTTCAGATAGAAAAAATATATATAAAGAAATGTTATTTTTATTTTTGTATCATACTTTATTTTTCAATTACAGTTGACATACAATATTATATTAGTTTCAGGTGTATCCCCCAGTGATTAGATATTATATAACTTACTAAGTGATCATCCTGATAAGTCTTATAACCGTTTGTTACCATATAATAGTTATCACAATATTGTTGACTATATTCCCTATGCTGTATTTTACATCCCCATGACTATTTTGTAACTACCAATTTGTACTTCTTAATCCCTTTACCTTTTCCACCCATCTATCCAATCCCCCTCCCATCTGGAAACCGTGAAAATATCCTCTGTACCTATGAGTTTACTTCTGTTCTGTTTGTTCATATAGTTTGATTTTTAGATTCAATTGTTAATAGATATGTACTTATTGACATTTTATTGCTCATATTTTTTTAAACCTTTTCTTCTTTTTAAGAAGACTCCTTAAGATTTCATGTAATACTGGTTTGGTGGTGATGAACTTATTTAGCCTTTTCTTGTCTGGGAAGCTCTTTATATGTCCTTTGATTTAAATTATAGTTTTGCTGGGTAGAGTAATCTTGGTTGTAGGTCCTTGCTACTCATCACTTTGCATATTTCTTGCCACTCTCTTCTAGCCTGAAAAGTTTCTGTTGAGAAATCAGCTGACAGTCTTATGGGAGCTCTCTTGTAGGTAACTAACTACTTTTCTCTTGCTGCTTTTAAGATTCTCTCTTTGTCTTTAACCCATGGCATTTTAATTATAATGTGTCTTGGTGTGGGAATATTGGGTTCATCTTGTTTGGGACTCTCTATGCTTCATGAATTTCATGTCTATTTCCTTCACCAAGTTAGGGAAGTTTTCTGTCAGTATTTTTTCAAGTAGGTTTTCCATTTCTTGCTCTCTCTCTTCTCCTTCCTGCACCACCATGATGTGAATGTTGGTATGCTTGAAGTTGTCACAGAGACTCCTTATACTATCTTGATTTTTTTTTTTCTGTTCTGATTGGGTATTTTTTGCTTCCTTATATTCTACATCACTTACCTTACCCTTAGCATTATCTACTGTTGATTCCCTGTAAATTATTCTTCATTTTATTTAGTGTATTCTTTATTTTTGACTGGTTCTTTTTATAATTTCTATGTACTTTTTCATGATGATAAAATTCTCACTAAGTTACTTGAGCATTCTTACAATCATTGTTTTGAACTCTGTATCTGGTAGTTTTCTTCCCTTTATTTCATCTAGGTTTTATTCAGAAGATTTCTCCCGTTCTGTCATATGGGACATGTTTCTTTGTCTTCATGTTTTGGCTGCTTCCCTATGTTTGTACTAGGGAAGGGGTTGGGAATGTTCAGCCCACGGGCTGTATAAAGCCCACAAAATCACTTGGTCTGGCCTTGTCAAGACATTAGGGGCGAGTAAATGTTTGACCAAATAAAGCAGGCTAATTTTTAAGTTAATAATTTTGTATGGCCCACTAATGATATTATAAATGTCCAAATGGCACTTGGCAGAAAAGTTTCCCCACTTCTATATTAGATAGAGCTTCTATGTCTCCTGGATTTGGTAGAATGGCCTTGTGTAGGAGGTGTCCTGTAGGGCCCAGTGGTGCAGCCTCTCTAGTCACCTGAGCTGGGCACTTCAGATGCAACCTGTGTGCACTGTCCTGTTGTAATTGAGCCTTGCTTGCTGTTGACGTTACTGGGACAGATTGACCCCAAGGCCAACAGGCTGTGAGGACCAGCTGAAACTACAATGGAGGAACTGCTTGAGGAGTCAACCCTATGAAGCATGACTTGCTTCAGTGGGACTTTGATGCTCATTAAGTCCATCCCTTGGGTGTTTTTTTTTTTTTTTAACTTTTTTTTTTATGTCGTTTTTTAAAATTATTTTTTAATTTTTCAATTACAGTTTACTTTCAGTATTATTTTGTATTGGTTTCAGGGGTACAGCATAGTGATTAGATAATCATATACTTTACAAAGTGTTGCCCTGCATTACTCACCCAGCAACCATACATAGTTATCACAATATTTTGACTCTATTTCCTTTTTTTTTTTAATGAATCTTTAGTGTTCAGATTACAATTGTTTCTCCTTTTTCCCCACATATCTCCCCACCACCCAGTTGCTACCCCCCCTCTTCCCTTACCTCCCCCCGCGCTGTCCTTATCCATAGGTGTATGATTTTTGTCCAGTCTCTTCCCATACTCCCCACACAGACACCCCTTTCCCCCTGAGAATTATCAATCCACTCCCATTCTATGCCTCTGATTCTATTAAGTTCACCAGTTTATTCTGTTCCTCAGATTTTTAATTCACTTGACTTTTAGATTCACTTGTTGATAGATATGTATTTGTTGTTCATAATTTTTATCTTTCTTCTTCTTTTTCCTCTTTTTAAAGAATACCTTTCAGCATTTCATATAATGCTGGTTTGGTGGTGATGAACTCCTTTAGCTTTTTCTTATCTGTGAAGCTCTTTATCTGCCCTTCAATTCTGAATGATAACTTTGCTGGGTAGAGTAGTCTTGGTTGTAGGTTCTTGCTATTCATCACTTTGAATATTTCTTGCCACTCCCGTCTGGCCTGCATGGTTTCTGTTGAGAAATTAGCTGATAATCGTATGGGAGCTCCCTTGTAGGTAACTAACTGTTTTTCTCTTGCTGCTCGTAAGATTCTCTCTTTGTCTTTTGCTCTTGGCATTTTAATTATGATGTGTCTTGGTGTGGTCCTCTTTGGATCCCTTTTGTTTGGGGTTCTGTGTGCTTCCTGGACTCGTAAGTCTATTTCTCTCATCAGGTGGGGGAAGTTTTCAGTCATTATTTCTTCAAATAGGTTTTCAGCATCTTGCTCTCTCTCTTCTTCTGGTACCCCCATAATTCTGATGTTGGTTCGCTTGAAGTTGTCCCAGAGACTTCTTACACTATCTTCAACATTCTGAATTCTCTTCTCTTCATGCTTCTCTGGAGGAGTGTCCTTGGCCTCTTTGTATACCAAATCTTTGAGTTGATTCTTGCAATCCTCTAGTCTGCTTTTGGGTCTCTGTATAATATTTTTTATCTCAGTCAGTGTATGTTTAATTTCTAGTTGGTCCTTTTTCATATCCTCAAGGGTCTCATTGAATTTATCAGCCTTTTCCATGAAATTCTTGAAAAACCTTATAACCGTGGTTTTGAACTCTATGTCCAGTCGCTTATTCTCCTCCATTTCTTTGGTTTGTGATCTGTTTCCTTGCCTTCTCATATTCTCTGCTTCCCTGAGTTGGTAGGGTAGTTTTGTCTACTAGGTGTCCTATTGGTTCAACGGGTCAGCCTCCCAGTTACTTGAGGTGGACACTCTTGGTGTACCCTTGTGTACTGTGTGTTCCCCAGCAGGAGCTACAGCAAGGGCTAGTTTTCTCCTCCTTTGCTTGGGCGGTTTTGGAGCAGTCTGGAGCTGTAGTTGGTTAAGCTGCCACAGAACAGGCCATTTATATGCAAAAGCCGCTGTGTGGAGCCTGGGCGGGTTTGTAGAATGTGCGGGGCGGGGCCTCAGGGCGGGGCGGGGTCTCAGGGCGTCACTAGGCTGGGGCGTGGCCAACGGCAATGGCTGCCGTCAGCCGTCTTTGCCTTTCCCGTTTCCAAGTCCCTGTGCCCCGCGCACCAGCGCAGTAAACAATGATTGCTGGGCGCACCTCTGCAAAAAAGTCACTCTCACTTTCCGACCCGATGGCCGAGAGTCCAGCTTCTCCCCGTAGGCGTCTGGGTCCCCCGAGTGTCCCCAGAAACTGGATTTCAGAGTGATCGGGAGCTTGTCTCCCTGCGGGTTGAAGAAAAGCCGTGCACCCAGCCGCCCGCCGCCACTGGCCTGATTCGCGTGCCTCCGTACCTCAGCTTTTCAGCGATTGTGCTCCTTTCTCTTCTCAGCTGTAAATCTTCCACTGTGCCAGCTTTCCCGTGGTTCTAGGTGGTAGACGTTTTTGTCTTTTAGTTGTGTTTTTGAAATTGTTGTGTGAGGCAGCAGATTAGTTGTTTAACTATGCCGCCATCTTGGTTCCTCCTCCCCTTGGGTGTTTTGAACATGGATGTGGTCCAGTAATCTGAAGCTGTCCACAAGGTACATTGGTTCTGGGGCCTCCCAGGAGGCCACTACCTGTGCCCTGCCTAGGGCCACCCAATATAAGCTAAAGAATGATCAGCAGATGGTTGCTACTTGTGCTGGGCTTAGAGGTGTCCAGTAGAGGCCAAGCTGTGAACTAAGGCAGGCTGCCACTTAGCAAGAGGTAGGGGGTACACAGAGGCCAGATGCTGCTTGTTTAAGAGATTTTAGGAAAATCCAAAGCATGAGGCAAGAGAAGCCATTGTACGGAAAAGCCTTTTATGGGCCCACAAGGTGGGTGGGGCAGGATCTCAGGGCATTACCAGGTGGGGTGAACAGTGTGAGCTGGGTTGATGGAGACTCATATATGGTGCCTGCCTATCATCTCTGTTGGGGCGGGGGAGGATATCTTAGAAAAGGAACAATGACCTCTGCCAGCACTTTTGTCTGGCAGAAAGATATCTCCCCTCCCCCTCAGCTTTCACCCTGATGCCAGACAATTCAGTTCCTCCCTGTATGTCCTGGTTTCTTCCTTTTTCTTTTCTTGGTTCCTTTCAAGCTACTGCCCCATGCTGGAGCTCAGTTGGAATGAGTCTGAGTAAGTCTGTGAGTGGGCCCTTTAAGAGGAACTTCCTGGGACTCCGGAAGCCTCTGTCTCACTCAGCCATAATCTCCACTGGTTTTTATAGTCAGACTAGAGGCCTAGTGCACGAAATTCGTGCACGGAGGGGGGTTGTCCCTCAGCCCAGCCTGTACCCTCTCCAATCTGGGACCCCTCAAGGGATGTCCGACTGCCCGTTTAGGCCCGATCCCAGGGATCGGGCCTAAACGGACAGTCGGACATCCCTCTCACAATCCAGGACTGCTGGCTCCCAACTGCTTGCCTGCCTGCCTTCCTGATTGACCCTAACCGCTTCTGCCTGCCAGCCTGATCACTCCCTAACCACTCTGCTGCCAGCCTGTTTGCCTCCAACTTCCCTCCTCTGCCAGCCTGGTTACCCCTAACTGCCCTCTCCTGCAGGGTTGATCACCTCCAACTGCCCTCCCTTTGCAGGCCTGGTCCTTCTCAACTGCCCTCCCTTGCAGGTCGGGTGCCTCCCAACTGCCCTCTCCTGCTGGCCATCTTGTGGTGGCCATCTTGTGTCCACATGAGGGCAGGATCTTTGACCACATGGGGGCAGCGATATTGTGTGTTGCAGTGATGATCAATCTGCATAGTACTCTTTTATTAGATAGGATAGAGGCCTGGTACAGGGGTGGGGGCCAGCTGGTTTGCCCTGAAGGGTGTCCCTGATCAGGGTGGGGTTCCCTTGGGGCATGGGGCGGCCTGAGCGAGGGGCCTGTGGTGGTTTGCAGGCGGGCCACGCCCCCTGGCAACGCAAGCGGAGGCCCTGGTATCTGGAATTTATTTTCCTTCTACAATTGAAACTTTGTAGCCTGGAGCAGAGCCAAGCCTGGGGCTCCCTCCAAGGCCTGCAGCCATTTGTGTTGGGGTTATAATTGAAACTTTGTTGCCTTAAGTGGGTGGGCCCGGCCAGGGTGTGCGGAAAGCTTTGCTTCCCCTTTTGTCGGCGGTAACCCTGGCCTGCTCTCTCAAGCTCCATTCTGCCACCATTTGTTTGAAGAATTTGTTTACCTTCTATAATTGAAACTTTGTAGCTTGAGTGGAGGCTTAGACCTGCAGTGGCTGGCAGAAAGCTTGGCTTCCTCTGTTACCTAGGAAACCTTGCTCTCTGTGGCTGTAGCCATCTTGGTTTGGGTTAATTTGCATGCTTGCTCTGATTGGATGGTGGGTGTGGCTTGTGGGTGTGTCGGAGGTATGGTCAATTTGCATATTTATCTATTATTAGATAGGATGTTGTGGGGACTTGTCTTCCTGGAACTGGAATCCTAGGCTGGATTGCCTGAGGTGGAGTTGGGCCCCTCGCTCCTCAGGGGAGACCACCAAGCTGAGATACCCCTCCCAATTTTCAACTGCCACACATTGGTGTGGTACCAGCCCTTTCTGTATCTCTGACCCTCCTGCCAGTCTCTATGTGACTTCTTTATATTCTGAGTTGTAGGACTTCCATTCATCTTGATTTTAGGTGGTTCTTAATGATGGTTGTTCTATAGTTTAGTTGTATTTTTGATGTGGTTGTTGGAGGATTCAAGTACTTCATTTAACTACACTGCCATATTAATCAGAAGTCTGAATGTTATTTTTCTTGATGACTGATGTCACAAACTTTTTGTTTTGAAAAGTTCAATTCTGTCATCATTACATTACAGTCAAAATATAGTTTCTGACTGAATTATACATATCTTTCCTATGCTGCTCCTTCTCTCTGGAACTGAGATACTTTCAGTTCAAATTTATTTCTTCCTTTCAGATTTATACCGACATTAGTATAAACCAAATGAAAAAAAAAATTAAAATATATCCATGCAAGTGTTTCTGCACATCACCTTCAATCTTTCATGCACTTTAAAATATGTGTTTCTCAGAGAGGAAGAGAGAGAGAGAGAGAAAGAGAGATCTATTTTTGCTTTATGTGGATATAAAAATAATTTGTTACCATGGCAATATATTTTTTCTATCCTATGTGTTTCAAACACAGCCTTTGGTGTAGGTTTTGGAGACAGTCATTCTATCTGTCCTCCATTTACAGAGCCATGTTCACCTGACCACTTCAGGTCAGGCACATTTGACAGAGATTTTTATTTTTTTGGTGCTTGTATCAATATGAAGCTCTTAACAGAGTCAGGGAGAGGGCATTTCAAATTTCTGATATCCTTAATTTGGCAAGTGCTAAAGTTTAATGTTCCAGTTTCCATGGTTGTGTTTAATTTTGTTTTGTTATTTTATGCCCATCTCTCAAAGAACCACTTTATTTTAACCCTATGCAATCTAATCGGATCTCTATTCACTTAGCATTACATTCACCAGCCTACCAGTCTACAGTGGATGTTATTCTATTATTTCTGTATTTATAAAAATTTACAAGTTAGTAACTTCATTGTTTTGTTTCTTTTTTTGTTGTGTTTTTTGTTTGTTTGTTTGTTTTGTTTTGGCATTAGAATATCTTTTTTGTTTTTATTATTCTTTAAAAAAATATTTTTGTTGAAAGTATTGAATATGTCCCTTTTTCTTCCCCCATTGACCCCCTCCAGCCTGCCCCTGCCCTCCACCCCAGATCTTCAGCACCCTATTGTTTGTGTCCATGGGTTATGCATATATGAATACAAGGTCTTTGGTTGATTACCTCCCACCCACCCATGCTCCCCTGCCTTCCCTCTGAGATTCTTCACTCTGTTCCATGCTTCCATGTCTCTGGATCCACTCCATTCATCAGTTTATTTTGTTACTTAAATTCCACATATGAGTGAGATCATGTGATACTTGTCTTTTTCTGACTGACATATTTTATTTAGCATGATATTCTCCCTCTTCTCCGTTGTTTTGTAAACAAACAGAAAATCAGTGGCCTAATTATTTTTTACTTAAGGAAGGCGTAGTAAAGCAAAAAGTAATTAGGACATGGAGAGTCAATCTTTAGGCTCAAAGAAATTATGAATTAAGATAAATTGTCTTAAAGACATGGCTGGTTAGGGAAGACAGAGAAAGAAAGGTGTGATCAGAGAACTATATCGGCTCAGTTCTGAGGGTATATTGTCTATATGGTGGTGATGGGAGGTGGGGAAGAGGGATTTGAAGGGGGAAATAGAAGAGAATCAGTCAAGGAGAAAAGACAACTGCAAACACAGAAAGTTGTGCAGTATGTGAGCAATTTAATTCTAAAATGTTAAAAGAGCTGACCAATAGTTATTGGTCAAAATGTTAAATCCCCAAAGTTGAGGGTCACTTATAAGCTCCTCTGTATAGCCTGCTCTTGGATAGGACAAAAACATGAATACACAAAATAGATCATTTATGTTTAAGTTAAATATTTTTTGAATATCCACCAGGACAGGACATTGTGTTAGCCTTGAGGAAGGTAAACCAAAGTTGAGTAATATAAAGACTGAATAAACTGAAAGAGGCAATAATATGGAAACACATAAAAGGTAGATAATTATACAAAAGCCATATGCTCTATACAGATAGAGTAGGTTTATTAAAGTTGAAGGCAGGAGAGATTCCTTTTACTATAGGGGATCACAGACCAAGATGAGAAGTAGCTTTTTAAGAATGAGCTGAATTAAGAGAGAAACAACTCTGTGTACTACTCTGGGTACTGACCAATAGAGCATACACACAAAGGAAATTGTTTAATGAAATAGGAAGGTGGATTGTACACTATGTGTTTGAGTCAATGTTGAATAGGCTTCATATTCTCTACTCTGAATCTTAACACTAATTCCCACAGAGATCCTACTGGGCCTGAAGTACAAACTCAAAGCCCCTATACCCAACCAGGTGGATGAATGAGGACCTGAAGATTGCCTTAAACATCCATTTTGAGGCAGAAAATAAAGTGGAGTAATTACCTTAGGAGAAGAGGCAGCTCAAGCTTGACAGAGTGCAAGAGTGAAAAAAAATGTGGATTCTGCTCTAGCTTTTGTCACCATCAGCATGGCCACAATAAAAATGGGGCTCTGGATGACAATTTGTAACAAAACTCACCACTGCCTTTTCATTTATGAGCATCAGAAGACCTCTATTTTACCTTCAGTACTCTCCAACCTAGAGAATGGGGATTTGGGCTATAATATAATGGATGAAATTAAAAACAGGAAAAAAAAAAAAAGGAGAAAATATTCACTCTCTCTCCTCATGCCTGCAAAAGCCCAACACTATGGCAAGTTCTTTCCATATTCCACATCACTGGCTTTCACAATAACCCAATGATCCTATATAATAAAAGCCTAGGTGGCATCACACCCTGTGTGATGTCATCACAAGATTGCCACTACAAGATGGCTGGCAGGGGAGGGCAGTTGTGGGTGATCAGGCCAGCAGGGGAGGGCAGTTGGGGCAACCAGGCCTACAGAGGAGGGCAGTTGGGGGTGACCAGGTCTGCAGGAGAGGGAAGTTGGGGGCGACCAGGCCTGCAGTGAAGGGCAATTGGGTGTGACCAGGCCAGCAGGGGGGAGAAGTTGGGGGCAAGATCAGGCCAGCAGGGGAGGGCAGTTGGGGGCGATCAGGCCAGCAGGGGAGCGATTAGGGGGCGATCAGACTGGCAAGAAGAAGTGGTTAGGGGCAATCAGGCAGGCAGGCAGGCAGGCAGGCAAATGGTTAGGATCCAGCAGTCCCGGATTGTGAGAGGGATGTCTGAATGCCGGTTTAGGCCCGACCACTGCAGGATTGGGCTTAAACTGGCAGTCAGACATCCCCCAATGGGTCCCATATTGGAGAGGGTGCAGGCCGGACTGAGGGACACCCCCTCCTTGTGCATGAATTTCGTGCACTAGGCCTCTAGTATAGGTATAATTGGCTCCATTTTACAGATAGACTGAGTCTTAAGGGCTAAAGTAAAGCAATTGGCCAAGGTCAAGTAACAAGTAAGTGGAAACACTCAAAATTTAAATCCATATACCTAACTCTGAAGCTAGGAAATAGGTAGCATCAGTGAGAGGCTATTCTGCAAGGGATTATAGCAAAGTTAAGAACTTAAATTGTTTTATAGTAAATTTGGAGTTTCTGAAGCATTTCCTTTGAACAAGAAAAAGACACAACAAGGCTTACTTTAACTGATTTGGGGTAAAATTCACCCCAGAACATATTTAATAACATGAAAATAAACCATTTTGGTTTTAAAAGTCTGCTAAAAACAATTTTTTTTAAAAAAATTGCTTTAGAAGTAATGAATCATTCATCATTGCATGGTTCTCTATTGCTCACAACAAAGCATCCAAAAATTCAATGGCTCAAAACAACAGTCATTTCTTACTGCTTTAGCATCTACAGGACAGCAGGAAGTGTCTGAGCATAGCTGCATGGTTCTGTTTCAGGTTGAGGTGGCTAAACAACTCTGCTTCTAACTATACATCTGTGGGCTGGTGGATGGCTCTGCTCCATAGTCCCTCATGCTCCTTGGTCCAGTGCTTTAGATAATAAATGTCTTCTCGTAATGATGAGTGCGGTCCAAGTCAGCAAGAACACACCCACAGACCTTTTAAGGTACAGGATAAGATCTGTCTCACACACTGTAACTTTCACTTAAATCTATTGGACAAAGATGGTCACTTGGCTAAACTCACAGCCAAGGAGCAGATAAATATACTCCATTCTTTTCCTTAAAAGTCACATGGCAAAGTGTGTGAATGTAAGGAAAGATGAAGAATTGAGCTAGTAATGAAATCATTATAATCATCATTATCATCACTATAAATCACTATGTATATACTCAGTCGGTTCTTAAATTTATAGGTTCTATTTGAAACATAGTTTATTTTATATAGCCCAATGTTTATAATAGAATGAAAATAATAAAATCTAATCCTTAGTACCTGACCTAGATTTTGTTTTCTCATCTGTAAAACCAAAGGTTTGAACTAGGCAATCTCTATTGTCCCTTCTAACTTCAGGTTTATATATTCTCCCTCAGATAGGTTTATATATTCTCCCTCAGATATTGTTTTAAGTTTTTAACATATAAAACATGGTCAAATAAAATTTCTGACAGAATGCATATTCTATAACAAATTACTGGAGAAATACTTAGGGAAATTTTCAATATTTTAAGTTTCAAGACTCCAAAGATATGTTAAATTTCATTTTATTAGAAAAACTGAATTATACTCTTCACAGACTAATCACAGCTAAGACTTTTGAGTCACCTGTGTCTAATACATATTTAATGTCCTCTTGTACAAAGGGAAACATAAGTAGAATATCATATAAAGTCTGACAGTTCAAAAAGTTTTTATTTAACAAATGTGGGTAGAACTTTTGAGAAGTATTTGAAACAACAAAATAGTGGGAAAATACATTTGGACAACCTCAATATGAGGCTTTTAAAATTGCTATAAAAAGTTTTTTCCTTTTCCCACTACCTTCTGCTTTACTACAAGGACTTCCACTTTTGGAGATTTTTCTGACATGTGGGGACACACAAGCAATGAAAAGGAAGTCCAGGGCAAGAGTTGTGAGGGAAGTGATTGGCAGTATGCAGCAGTGGAAGGGATGGTGAAAACTATGTATCTACCACCTGCCCCTTGTCTTGTTCTGCTTTGCAGTCCCTTCAGTGCTATTCTCGTACTTTCTTCCACCTTCTCTTAATTTTTTATTTCTTTTTTGGTAATATGGCATTTCACTTGTATTTTTACGAATGGATATTCTGTTCTCATGTTACCTTCTTATTTATTACCGAAGTTCTTTAGCTTTCTGAGTTTAGTGTATCCTTTAAAATGTAACTCAAACTGGTTTATATCCATTACACATGTGAGGGGCAGGGGTGGGCACCGAATAATTTCCATTAACTCTAGGAGTTCATGGGGTCTCAATTTTTTCCAGCCACCCTGGCTCTGAGTTCCTACTGCTGCTGAATTCTTGATCTTGGTGAGCACTCCACCTTTAGGGAAGGCTTTCTCTTTCCACACCATGTTGTGCTGCTGCTTACTCATCACCCTCTATCATTCTCTTCTCCCCTGAAGTTTTACACACACATAAGGCTGGTGGTTAAATAAACTTTGCTAAAAGTCTGGGAAGGTGGAAGAAAATGACTTTACATGTAATACTGGAAGTAATGTAACAGTAAGCACTAGATAGCCCTGTAACTAAAAGCACTTCAGTCATGTTCTGTGTCCAGACCTTTCTCACAGAGAATGTTTCCTATTAAGACCTTGGTTATCTTAGGAAGCTATTCTCTCCTCTTCACCTTGGTTGCCTCTCAAAAGACAACAAAACAATTAAAAATGGCAGCAGAATAAATGGATGCTATATAGACACAATCCCAGGACCAAATTGTAATTACAAGTAAAATACAAAAACAAAACAAAACAAAACAAAACATCCTGAATGATAACCTGAAGACTAGCTGGAAAGAATGCTAATAACCAAGTATGGAAAGTGGAGACCACACAGAGACTAGTAGAAAGGGCAGAAGTGGGAAAGAGTTGACCGGGCTTACACAGATAGCAGCTGAAGTTATGGAGGGATATATCAACTGTGGAGTGTAGCCACTGAGAACTTTAGGGTCTAAACCCCAAGTTGAGCTCCCCAGTAGAAAGCACCAGAACTGATCATGGTACCCACTGACAGTTGGCTGTGAAAAGCAGCAGGATTGTTGTCTGCCAAGGAGAGACAGCTGAATATGTAGGCACTCTATTAATGATCCAATGCACAAAATTTCATTTGCAGCCACTCATCTTGGGCTATGGCAGAGAAAGGGCAGAGTGAACTAGAGCTGTGTGAGTAGAGGCCAGGTTTGGGGGCTTTGGCTTTGGAGCTCAGAAGGAAGACATCCTGGTTTTCTGTGCTGAGCCATTCCCTCATGCTGCAGAGGATATCTTTCTCAGGCCAACCCTTGTTATCAAGGTGGTTTTTGTCTTCAGAGAAGACAGTCACTCCACCTTGTTGGAAAACCCCTTGATTAACCCTGTGGTTTTTCTGAGGCTAATTATGAGACTGAGAATAACTATTAGTCTCCAGGCAGAGGCAATTGCCCCACCCTGTTGGAAAACATCTCAATCTACCTGTGGACAATTGCCTGAGGCTACTTGAGACTGAATCCAATCATTCTACAGGCAAAGGCAGGTCTGTGGAGGCTTTGAGTCTTTGCCTGATCTAATTAATCAGAAACAGCATTTGACACTGTCCTTCCCTAGGAATTGGGAGGCATAGCAGATCTACCTAATATATAGTCATAAACCCAATAGGCAGCCAAAATGGGGAGACAGTAAATAACCCACAAATGAAAGAACAAGATAATTCTCCAGAAGAAGAGCTAAATGAAATGGAGATAAGAAGTTTATCAAATATAGAATTCAGAATAATGATGGCAAAGATGCTCGACAGCATGAGAAAATATGTAGTAACTATGAAGAATGACACAGAACTAATAAAGAATATAGTGGAAGGAATACACAGCAGATTAGGGGAAGCTGAGGATCAGATCAGTGAATTAGAAGATAGGATAGAAAAAAATCACTCAATCAAAGAATCAAAAGGAAAAAAAAACAATTAAATAACAGGAGGACAGTGTAAGAGAGCTGAGGGACAATATGAAATATAATAATATTCACATAATAGGTGTGCCAGAAAGAGAAGAAAGTGAGTAAGGGATAGAGAAGATGTTTGAAGAAATAATGGCAAAAAACTTCCCTAACCTAGTGAAGGAAAAAAAAAAATCACACAAGTCCAGGAAGCACAGAGAACCCCAAGCAAGAAGAACCAAACAGGCCCATGCCCAGACACATCATAATTAAAACACCAATAATTAAAGACAAAGAAAGAATCATAGTGGCAGCAAGCAAAGTGTTACCTACAAAGGAGCTCCCATAAGGCTATCTGCTGATTTCTCATCAGAAACTCTATAGGTCAGAAGGAAATGACATGATGTACTCAAGATAATTAAAAGCAAGGATCAGAAACCAAGATTACTATATCCAGCAAGGTTATCATTCAAAAATAGGTGGTGAAATAAAAAACTTCCCAGACAAAAAAAGGCTAAAAAAGTTTATCACCAACAGAACAGCACTGTAAGAAATACTAAAAGGATTGCTGTAATGAAAATAAGAAATATATATTGAGAGAAACATAGGCATACAGAATTAAAATGGCAATAAATAAGTACCTATTAATACTAACCTTAAATATAAATGGATTAAATGTTCCAATCAAAAGACAGAGGGTAGCTGAATGGATACAAAAACATGATCCAACTATACGCTGTATACAAAAGACCCACCTCAGAACAAAAGATTCACACACAATGAGAGTGAAGGGATGGCAAAAAATTTTCCATGCAAATGGAAACAAAAAATAAGCTGGGGTAGCAATACTCATATCTGACAAATTAGACAACAAAATGAAGGCCAACATAAGAGACAATAAAGGTCGCTACATAACACTAAAGGGATCAATCCAAAAAGAAAATATAACCGTGGTAAACTTATAAGCACCAAATACAGGAGCACCTAACTATATATTAAAAAAAAATCCTAGAACTTTAAGGGAGAGATTGACAACAATACAGTCATAGTAGGGAACGTTAACAACCACTGACTTCATTGGAAACATCTTTCAGACAAAAAATTAACAAGAATACAATGACTCTAAATGACACACTGCATAAGAAATATTTAATTGACATTTATATAATAATGTACATGAAAGCAGCAGAATATACATTGTTCTGAAGTGCACATAGATCATTCTCAAAGATAGACCACATGTTAGGACACAAAACAAGTCTCTATAAGTTCACAACAACTGAAACCATATTAGGCATCTTCTCAGATCACAAAGGCATGAAATTAAAAATCAACTGCAGTAAAATCACTCAAAGATATTCAAACACATGGAGGCTAAATGCATGTTATTAAGTAATGAATGAATTACTAATGAGATAAAAAAGAAATCACAAACTTCCTGGAAACAAATAGAAATGAACACATAAAAACCTCAAATCTCTGGGACACAGCAATAGGAGTCCTGAGAGGGAAGTTCGTAGCGCTATAAGCCTACCTCACAAAATCAGAAAAAGTGAAAATAAACTATTTAACACCACAACATAAAGAATTAGAAAGAGAACAACAAGAAAAGCCCAGAGTAAGTTGATAGAAGGAAATAATACATATCAGAGCAGAAATAAACAACATAGAGACTAAAAAACCAATATAAAAAAAAATCAATGAAACCAAGAGCTGGGTCTTTGAAAAGATAAACAAGATTGATGAACTGTTAGCCAGACTTATCAAGAAAAAAAAAAAAGAGAGAGGATACAAATACATAAAATCAGAAATGAAAGCCGTGAAGTAGTAACTGATATCAGAAATACCAAGGGTTATAAGAAAATACTATAAACAACTCTATGGCTACAAGCTGGACAATGTGGAGGAAATGGGCAAATTCCTAGAAAAATATAATTCCAAAAACTGAATAAGAAAGAATCAGAAAACCTGAATAAGCGAATAACAATTGATGATATAGAAGGAGTAATCAAAATAAAATCCCAGGAAACAAAAATCCTGGTCCAGATGATTTCACAGGAGAGTTTTACCAAATATTTAAAGAATTATCACCTATACTCCTCAAACTATTCCAAAAATCCAAGAGGAATGAACACTTCCAACCCCTTTTTATGAAACCAGCATTATCCTAATTCCAAAGCCAGATAAAGACACTACAAAGAAAGAGAATTATAGGCCAATATCCCTGATGAACATAGATACTAAAATCATCAACAAAAAAATTAGCAAGTCAGATCCAGTAATATATTAAAAAGATCAGACCCCATAACTTAGTGACATTTATTCCAGAGATGCAAGGCTGATATAATATTTGCAAATCAATAAATGTGATACGTCATATAAATAAATTGAAAGACAAAAATAACATGATCATATCAATCGATGCAGAAAAAGCATTCAACTAAATTCAACACCCATTTCTGATTAAAAACTCTCAGTAAAGTGGGAATAGAAGGAGTATACCTCAACATGATAAAGGCCTTATATGACAAATCTACAGCCAACATCATACTCAATGAGCAAACACTAAAACCGTTTCTCCTAAGAACAGTAACAAGACAGGGGTGTTCGCTTTCACCACTCTTATTCAACATAGTACTGGAAGTCCTAGCCACAGCAATCAGACAAGAAGGAAAAATAAAATGCATCCAAATTGGAAAGGAGGAAGTAAAACTGTCATTATTTGCAGATGACATGATATTTTACATAGAAAAACCAAAGATCCCACCAAAAAACTAGGAGATTTAATAAATGAATTTGGCAATGTAGCAGGATACAAATCAACATCCAAAAATCAATGGTATTTCATACACCAATAATGAATTCTCAGAGAGAGAAACTAAACAAACTAAATAACAGAATTTACCATTGCAACAAAAAAATTAAGATACTTAGGAATAAACTTAATCGAAGTGGTAAAAGATGTGTACTCAGAAAACTACAGGACATTGAAAAAAGAGATAGAGGAAGATATAAACAAGTGGAAGGATATACTGTGTTCATGGATTGGTAGAATTAACATAAACAAAATGTCCATATTATCCAAGGCAATCTACATATTCAATGCAATCCCTATTAAAAACCATATTTTACAGATCTAGAAAAAATACTCAAAAATGTATATAGAACCAAAAATGACTCTGGATAGTCCCAGCAATCTTGAGAAAGAAAAATTACATTTCAGGGATCACAATGCCAAATATCAAGTTATACTACAAAACGACTGTAATCAAAACAGCCTGGTACTGACATATGAATAGGTATATAGATCAATGGAACAGAATAGAGACCCCAGAAATCGACCCAAACCATTATGCTCAATTAATATTTGACAAAGGAGGCAAGAACATACAATGGAGTCAAGACAGTCTCTTCAATAAATGGTGCTGGGAAAATTGGATGGATACATGCAAAAAAATGAAACTAGACCACCAACTTACACCATACACAAGAATAAAATAAAAATTGATAAAAGACTTAAATGTAAGTTGTGAAACCATAAAAATCCTAGAAGAAACCATAGGCAGCAAACTCTCCAACATCTCTCCTAGCTATATGTTTATGGATACATCTTCTAGGGCAAAGGAGACTAAGGACAAAATAAATGAATTACTCCATCAAAATAAAAAGTTTCTGCACAAAAACATAACAAAATGAAAAGGGAGCCCACTCTACAGGAGAACATATTTACCAATGAGACATCTGATAAAGGGTTAATATTCAAACTATACAAGAAACTCGTACAACTAAACAAAAGGAAGACAAACAATTCAATTAAAAAAATGAGCAAAGGACCTAAATATACATTTCTCTAAAGCACACATACAGATGGCCAAGAGACATATGAAAAAATGCTCAGTCACTGATCATCAGAGATGAAAATTAGAACAACAATGAGTTATTACCTAACACCTGTCAGAAATGGCTACCATCAACAAATCAACAAATGACAAGTGCTGATGAGGATATGGATAAAAGGAATCCCTAGTACATTGCTGGTGGGAATGCAGACTGGTGCAGCCATTATGGAAAACACTATGGAGTTTCCTGAAAATATTAAGTATGAAACTGCCATTTGACTGTAATCCCACTTCTAGAAATATATCCTAAGAAACCCAAAACACAAATCAGAATGAATGTGTGCACCCCTATATTCATAGCAGTGCAATTTACAGTACAATAGCTAACAGCCCAAGTGCCCATCATTAGATAAGTGGCTTAAAAAGCAGTGGTACATTGATACAATAGAATACTATGCAATGGTAAGAAGCAGAATCTCTTACTCTTTGAGACAACATAGAGGAACTTGGAGACTATTATGCTAAGTGAAATAAGCCAGTCAGAGACGTCAAGTATCACATGATGTCACCCATATGTGGAATCTAATGAAGAAAATAGATCCAGAGACATAGAAGCATAGAATAGACTGTGGAATCTCAAAGGGAAGGTAGGGTAGGGTGCGTGGGTGAGAAGTGATCAACCAAGAACTTGTATGCATATATGCATAACCCATGGACACAGGCAATAAGGTGGTGAAGGGCTAGGGTGGGGGTGGAGGCAGGCTAGAAGATATCAATGGGGTAAAAAAGGGGACATGTAATACTTTCAACAATAAAGATTTTTTAAAATAAGACAACAAAAGTCTCTTAGTCTAATACATAGCACAACTGTCTATTGTGCAAAGCCTATACCAACATCCAAGTGACTTTATGTGCACACAGACCATAAAGTACTTTAATAAACTTTAAGGACTAAATAATTCAGCAGTACAAAGCCTTAGGATGACAGTATTTCCTTAATCTAGGTAATCTCAAATGCTTTGATAGGACTGTCTTCCTTTAATATGAACATTGCCAATGCACCTAACCACCCTTCATTTCCCCCACACCGTCATTTACAGCAGGAGTAGCTATAGGGATTGTGTTCATGTTGTTTTGAATAATATTTTTATATCCAATACAGATAAATATGAAACCTCAACACAGAAATATAAGTGAAGAGCATTCCCAGTGGGTAGAAGTCACTACAGTCCAGACATTGAAGCAAGGGTGCTAGGAGAATGTAGAAAGTAGTCTGATTTGTGCCTATAAACATATGGCATGTAGATGAACTTTCCTTTGTAAGTGGTCCCCATCACTCACAAAACCAACAATCATCCAAACTAATAATGGTTTTTGAGCAGAAACTTCTTTATCTTTGCAATTTTGATTTATGGAGATATTTCATGAAAGAGATGTGGTTGACCAGGGTGGCCAAGTGTGAAAAGAAAGACAGAAAAATCCATAAGAAGACTATTGCAGGAGGGCCTTTGTATGTATTACATATATGACAAATAGATAATCGAAGTAGTTTATTTTAGTACCTGTTATTTTTTGGGCATCTATAAAGGATATGGAGCCTGTTTGATTTATTGTTTCAATGAATTGAGGAATATCCTGTGGGTTGAAAAAAGTTATTGCTATTATTTTTTATGGTAACTCTCAAAACAAACAAACAAACAAACAAAAACACAACCTGATGAGGAATTTAGGAATTAGAAATATCTAGTCCATTAATACATGGCAATACAAATACTTTTATATTTTTGACAAAGTGCTAAATTTGACCTCAATAAAACTAAGGGTCAAAACCGGTTTGGCTCAGTGGATAGAGCATCGGCCTGAGGACTCAAGGGTCCAGGTTCGATTCCGGTCAAGGGCATGTACCTTGGTTGTGGGCACATCCCCAGTAGGGGGTGTGCAAGAGACAGCTGATCGATGTTTCTCTCTCATCGATGTTTCTGGCTCTCTATCCCTCTCTCTTCCTCTCTGTAAAAAATCAATAAAATATATTAAAAAAAAACAAAAAACAAAAAAAACTAAGGGACATATTTAAAAGGGTTGGATGGCAGTCACAGCCAAAATAAATATCAGAATTACTTTTCCATTAGAATCATTCTGATAAATGCCACAACCCTAAGTATTGTGAATGGTAAAATTGCCTTCCAGAGGAATGGATTTTACTCAATTCAGTCTATCACCTCCTCCATCCAAAAGGTGTGACCACTGTTTCTGACTTCTGCTTTGATACTGCTGAACATTTGGAAGTGGAGTGGAGGTGAGTGGGTACTAAGGGAAACTATATCCAATACAGTATCTGAAGCTTCAGTACGTATTCTTTAGTCTACTTCATTTCTCTCAAGAGACCGACTGCTAAGATGAATCAACTTTAGTAATTTCATATAATTAGAGTGAAATCTGAGTTACGGATGTCTTGTGCCCTATTCTGCTTCTACATTAGAGAGCATTGGGCCTGGTCAACACACTGAAACCTGGAAAGGAAGAGAGAGAGGCATATTTACCAAGTTTGAGAGAAGGTACACTTAACTATGTACTTGATTTGATCCAAGCCCTGTGATAGGGCTTTACTTATGTCAGTGATGGGCAACCTTTTGAGCTTGGTGTGTCAAACTTTGCCAAAAAACTGAGCATAACTCGGGTAGTGTGTCACTTTGAGGAAAAACTAACTCCAAGACTCTAGTCGCAAATGTTTCATCCTCAGGAACAGCAAATGTTTCATCCTCGGCATGTGGCCGCGTGTCATCAGAAATGGCTACACGTGTCAGTGCTGACACGTGTGTCATAGGTTCACCATCACTGACTTATGTTAACGAAGTAATACACATAAATATCCATTGTGTCAATGAGAAAACAAATTCAGAGAGGTTGGTTAATTTACTAAAAATTACACAGTAAGTGGTAGAGTAATTTATTAAAATCCTTTTTGTCTCTAAAGTTGCATTTTCCCTGTGAAATATGCTTCTCATTAGTTAAAGGACAATCCACTGTGATTTATCTGCAGTAACTGTGGATAGCCCAGAAGAGGCAGAGCCAAATTTGTAGCCCAACACCCAATAGCTCCCTTTTCTGGCAGAGCTCATCTTGGCAAAATTATTGCTGGAAGTTGGACTCTGGAATGATAAAGCAGTCACCAAGAGGAAGGTTATTTATTTTTAATGAATCAGTACAATTGCTCATATTGAGCGCTAAGTAAACAACCTGCCAGAGAGACACTGCAAGGAAGGTCAAATAAAAACAAGGTCTTGGTGCCTTTAAATTTGTTTGATGTAATTTTTTTTGGCAGTCCAGGGAGGATGTTGTTTTCCTATTGAGTTGTTATGATGATTGCTGTGCAATTGTTTGCCCAACTCTCTGACTTTTCATGTTCACTGTTCTCTAGGTTCAGAAATTATCACTGACTCATTTAAAGTGAGGAGAATAACTCCTGGGAAAATACCATCTAATAAAGGAGGGAATATGCTAATTGACCATCTAATAAAGAGGGAATGTGCTAATTGACCATCACACCCTCACAAAGATGGTGATGCCCACAGCCACAAGATGGCGGTGCCTAGTCCCCTCAGCCCCACCAGGGTGGCAGATGCGTGGCACTGCCAGGCCCACCCCCAGGCAGGTTCGGCTGCTCCATGCGCCTGCCTACAGAGCGCCCAGTCCCCTCAGCCCCCCAGCCGCCCAGGGCTGGCCTGAGGCACAGGAAAGCCTCAGATGTTGGCTGCCCAGCCGCCCAGGGCTGCCTAAGGCTCAGGTAACCAGGGCTGGCCAAGGCTTGTGCTGCCAGCAGTGGCAGCAGCAGAGGTGTGATGGGGGAGTCACATTCTCCTGATCGCCGGGTCGCCTCTTGCCCTTGAAGGCTCCTGGACTGTGAGAGGGAGCAGGCTGGGCTGAGGGACCCCCCTCTCCAGTGCATGAATTTTCATACACTGGGCCTCTAGTATTAATATAACTAAACATATTCTATTAGAAAAACTGGAATGCTGAGGTGGTCACTTGCAACAGAAAGATGAACAAATTGATGCAGTGAGCAGAGCAGCCATCCAGACCTCATGCTGAACAAGACTGTTTTCCTCCCAGTTATCTCTGTTCATTCACAGCCCCCACCCCATATTTCCTAGATGATTGACAGTCCTGGTTTTACAATGGTCAGGTTTCCACTCTCAGGGCAGAGATATGTGTTAATCATTGTACCTCAAAAATGGAGATGAAGTGCTTTTCCCCTAAATTACCTGGAAAATTGTCTCAATTTCCTATTTCATTTTTGCTAGAGTAGGCTTGGTCTTTAGCTGAGAGAGTCTAACCCAACTAAGCCATTACTGAGTGACTCCTGCAGGGTTGTTTTTAAAATGCCATTGTGTAGTCATTAAAGCATTGTTTAGCTGCTAGAATATTATTGCTTTCAACTTCTTTAGTTTCTTCCCTCTGAAAAGCCCAAGCTACTTGTTAAATTTCAAAAGTATTCCATATTTACAATGGAGAGACTGATGAAAAAATTAGGTGCCACATATTTACAAACTTGAATATGCTCAGTTCAGCTGTACTTTTCATGTCAGGTTTTCTTTGGAGAGCAAAGTAAGCTTTCAGGCAAGATTCTATTGAGCATATTGAAATTAATCCAACTGTTACATATGAACATTTTTAAATATTTGACACAGTGATTATACTGTATATTGATAGTCTACTATGTGCCACATGCTTTATTTACATTATTTCACTGAATTCTCAAAGGATTCTTATGGTCAGGAATTTTCCTCACTTTTTTATATGTGCCTATTGGACTAGACATCAAAAGCCTCATCCTCTTTTTTTTTTTTTTTTTTTATTGAATCTTCCCTTGCTCACTTGCTTTCTGAGTCACCTTACAATGTCCTTTTGGTGGGTGCTGTTTCTTGGGGTTCTTAACTTGCCTCTAAGCACTAACTTCTTGTCTGACCTTGGGCATGTTTCTTAGTTTCTCTGTGCCTCAGTTTCTCTGTTTCTGAAATAAAAATAATACTAATACCTTCCTCACTGTTTATTTGTATTATGAATGTCATGATCCTCACAACACATAAAGCATACTGAGCAGGGAATGGCACAATAAATGTACTGGATCCACACAACTGGGGCCTAACCTTGCTATGTTCTACTGCTGTGAGAGTGAAAGAAAGGAATCCTTTTTGAGAACTTTAAGTGTGTATATGTGCTTAGGTAATTGGGAAGCATTCATGTCCTTATCATGTAATTGTGCACTTTTTGCCTGCTTACTCATTTTCTTCAAATTGTTTTATGAATGGCAATTCTCCCTAAAGAAATAGGGCTCTGATATCAGGATCTCTGTGAGGAATTTCTTTTGTATTCTTAAATGTCACTCAACAATATTTATAACACTTGGCTGTTTTCAAAGGTCTTTCAAAGACATCCTCCCTCTACAAGGCAATTCTGTATGGTATGTGTTGTAATTCTGCCTTTAAAGGTGAAGGAACTGGGGTTCAAGGAGGTGATTTATTTAGCACCCCTGGAGGAGAGTGAGGGGTAAGAGGCAGATCTGTGTTAAGAACCTACAACTCTCTTTCCACCCTTTTTTATAGCTGCATGGTACTCTATTGTATAGATGTACAACAGTTTTTTAATCCATTCTTCTGCTGATGAGCACTTAGGCTGTTTCCAAATCTGAGCTATTGTAAATTACACTGCTAACCAAGTTTTTGAAAATTTTAAAAGAGCATGGATGGAACTAGAGAACCTTATGCTAAGCGCAGTAAGCCAGTCAGAGAAAGATAAGTATCACATGATCTCACTTATATGTGGAATCTAATGAACAAAAATAGACCCAGAGACATGGATACATTGATCAGACTATCAAACCTCAGAGGGAATGCAGGGGAGGGGGGGAGATCATGTGCGTATGTGCATAGCCCATGGACACAGACAGTAGAGTGGTTAGGGCTTGGGGGGTAAGAGGGGTTGGAGAGAACAATAGGGGGAAAAACAATAAAGATTTATTTTTAAAAAAAGAGTTGTTAGGAAACAATCTTATATAATAAAAGCCTAATATGCTAAGTGTCTGGTGGTCCAGTCATCCATTCAACCAATCAAAGCATAATCTATCTATATCTATATCTATATCTATATCTATATCTATATCTATATCTATATCTATATCTATATCTATATCTATATCTATATCTATATCTATATCTATATCTATATCTATATCTATATCTATATCTATATCTATATCATCTATATCTATATCTATATCTATATCTATATCTATATCTATATCTATCTATCTATCATCTATCTATCTATCTATCTATCTATCTATCTATCTATCTATCATCTATCTATCTATCATCTATCATTAACTATCTATCTATAAAAGCCTAAGTGACTGTCACAACCTAAACAACCAAATGGATGACTGAACAAGCTGTGTGGGGTGACCAGGATGGCAGGGGGGTTAGTGAGGGATGACCAAACGACTGAGCAGCAGGCTGCGTGGGGCGACCAGGCCAGCGGGGGGAGGAGCGGGCAGTGAGGGGTGACCAAATGACTGAACAGCAGGCTGCATGGGGTGACCAGGCCAGCAGAGGGGGGCAGTGAGGGGCAACCAGGCCAGCACGGGGGGGCAGTTGGGGGTGACCAGGCCAGTAGAGAGGACAGTTTGGGGTGACCAGGCCTGCAGGGGGGCGGGCAGTTAGGGGCAATCAAGCAGGCAGGCAGGTGAGCAGTTAGGAGCGAGGATTGGGCCTAAACCGGCAGTCGGACATCCCCCGAGGGGTGCCAGATTGAAGAGGGTGCAAGATGGGCTGAGGGAACCCCCCCACACACATGGATTTTGTGCACCAGGCCTCTAGTTACCAATAATTTTGAACTTAATGAATTGTTTGAACTGGATGAATTATTAGATGAATTAATTAATGGAAAAATTGATTTTCAGAGATGCAGCCAACTTCTTGGTGGCACATGAAAAATGTCCAATAAATATTTGTAAAAAATACCCTACAACTTTTCTTTCCAGCATCTGTGTTCTTCCCACCTTACCAAGTTGCCTCCTGTACTGGTAAGTATCTACTGATCCATGGCTACTGCTCATGGGTTTGATCAATCTAAAAAGTGCAAGGGGGCTGGCCTGCTCCAGAGAAGTTTCCTTAGCAAGGCAAGAGTCTAGACACATGGTCTGACTGATTGGGAACCCCCTGTGGCCCGTTTCCCTGAAGCTTTGGCTGAACCCACTGCTCATCTTCCACGGGCGCTGCACATGGTCACTTGGATGGCACAGTCAAGGCCAAGGACTCAGAGCACTTTTCAGAATTATTACAATAATCACAGTGCCTTCTATGTGCTGTGGTTGCCCTCTGAGGGCAGAGGTCAGCAGCTAATCATCTGTCCTCTGCCCCTTTGACAGATTTGAGCAGCCTTCCATAGCAGTATGATATTGGCCTCACACCTGCATTGGGCCTTTGCCTGATTTCTGAATTCCCACCAAGGCACACTTAGCACAGCTGAGGAGAGGGTCACTGTGGTCCTGTGCTCTCAAATCACTCCACATTAATACTCTTTATAGATACTCTTATTGTTAGAAGAAAACCATTTGGAGGCCTGTGTGATTATGGCAGGTGGCCAGCTGGAGGCATTTGAAGAAAATATCTTTTTATATTTTCTTTTATTGAGTTTGAAGAATTTGAGGTTTAATGCAGAGTTTTGTACTGCATTTCAATACAGAAAAACTTGAAAGAAAATCTCTTTTAAAGCTACAGATGGATCTTGGTAACACTTTGATTAAATAGCTGTGAGCTATCCACATTTTCCTACACTCACCATAGACCTTTCTTGAACCTTGGTAATCCCACCTTTGATTTCATTGTTTTATCAATGAACGTGGAAGGGAAAATGAAATACAATTTAATGAGTGTTTTACTCATCATGCAATATGCAATAAGAGAAATGTAGAACACACACACAAAAATAAATCTCACACTGCCAAGCTTTGTAGGCATGAGGTTTTTGTTTTATTTATTTATTTATTTTTAATATACTTTTTATTGATTTCAGAGAGGAAGGGAGAGGAAGAGAAAGAGAGAAACATCAATGATGAGAGAGAATCATTGATTGACTGCCTCCTGCATGCTCCCTACTGGGGATCGAGCCCACAACCCAGGCATGTGCCCTTGACCAGAATCAACCTGGGACCCCACAGGCTGATGCTCTATCTACTGAGCCAAACCAGCTAGGGTTGTTGTTGTTTTAAATCTAAAATCACTGGTTATAGAACTAGCAAATTAGTTTTCTGATTAAAATGTAATCAACCTTCAACAATTTATTCTTTATATCCATAAGACACTCTGGTATGCTGTGTGCACAAGACATAGTGCTGCTTTTCCTGTTCTTACAATGAAAAGACATTTAATAATATAGTGTTATATTATTTTTATTGTGTTTATGATTATGAACACTCCTAGCAACAGAGATCATGTGTTCAGTGTCTTCTAGAGTCTCCATGCATAGACTGTAGTAGCATGTATCTCACATGTGAGAGGAGGCAAGAGAAAGGCAGAGGGTTTCTAAGTGCAGAAATGCTCTAAGACACAAAATTTGTAGCTCATATTCAAACACAGCTATTTGACCCTTTAACTAATGGGATGAGTACTACATAAGGTTTTTGAAATGGAAAATGGAAAAAAAAATACTGTATACATATATTGACTTCAGAGAGGAAGGGAGAAAGAGAGAAGCATGAATGATGAGAGAGAATCCTCATTTGGTTGCTTCCTACACACCCCACACTGGGAATTGAGCCCACAACCTGGGCATATGCCCTGACCGTGAAACGAATGGTGACCTCCTGGTTCATAGGTCAATGTACTGTAGCATTTCTTAAAATGCTATTCAACACATGTCCAGAATAGAAGCTGAGTGGGCCATAGAATCTGCTG
This sequence comes from Eptesicus fuscus, assembly GCF_027574615.1. Lineage (NCBI taxonomy): Eukaryota > Metazoa > Chordata > Mammalia > Chiroptera > Vespertilionidae > Eptesicus > Eptesicus fuscus. Next base: position 6,114,417 of record NC_072480.1, on the reverse strand, counting down.
AAGCCTCATTGCTAAATTAATGATTATGGATGGAAAAGCAACACTTTAGACTCCAGGAAAAAAAAAAAAGCCAAATGACTCTAAAATGAATATAGGGCCATGTGGGATGGACTTGGGTGGCTCAGAGGAATAATGATATCCATGTATGTCAGTGTGTGCCTATATGTATGTGGATGCTCAAAGCCCTAAAGTCCTTTCCCTTACCTTTCTTACTACTGCTTTTGCAACAGCCCTCTTTGATGGCCTTCCCCAAAAGCCCAAGGGAAGCAATATTTGCATATTAATTATGTATAACAAAAGCAAAGAGTATGTTTAGTAATTTTCTTTGTTATGGAGGATGTGGAATTGATATAAACTAAGAATTATTTAGTGCATTTGCTAGTATTTTCCAACAATGTCTACATTTTTCTGCTCTCTAACTTTATGCTTTAACCTAGAGAATTATAATTTTTAAAATTTCTTTATTGATTAAGGTATCACATATTTGTCCTCATTCCCCCATTCCCATCCCAAACCCCTCCCCACACATGCCCCCATCCCCCTGTTGTCCGTGACCACTGGTTAGGCTCATATGCATGCACACAAGTCCTTTGGTTGATCTCTCCCCTTTATCCTCACCCTCCCCTACCTTCCTTCTGAGGTCCGACAGTCTGATCTATGCTTCCTTGACTCCAGGTCTGTTCTTGTTCATCAGTCTATGTTGTTCATCATTTCCCCTAGATGAGTGAGATCATGTGCTACTAGAAATACACTTATAAGAACCGAAAATGAGACAAGCAATAATGGTTATGCTGAGAGGCAAATGAATCAGTCTGTAGTGAGTTTCTTTCTGGGCCAACAGTTCTTTTGAGTCCCAATTTTAATGTCAAACAGTTCCTTATGTGTACATGTCAGCAATGATATTTCAGTTCTGGATGGTGGACAGATGGTGGTATTGCAGGTCTGACCCTCTCTGGTTTGGTCCTGGGCAACCTGCAGTGATGCACAGCTGCTGACTGCTAGGAGAATTATAATTTTTATCTGAGGCCAAATATAATGATTCACTGCCATGTCTAGATTTCTATGGTTAGTTATGAGACCTAGAGTCAATTCAAGATTTTTACTTTTTTAACACTGTACATAAAAATCTGATTAGCAAGTACTTTTCACTGATCTTATTGTCTTTTAGAATCACCTCTGCTTTCTTGCATTTTAAATTATTCTCTAGAGGACGAAAAATGGCAGTCTAATAAGCATACCTGTCATGCATCTTGTCCCAGAGCCAGACTGGAAATAGTACAACTAAATTGGAGAACAATCACCCAGAATGACCAACTGAGATCCAGTTGAGGAGGTGACTTATATCAAGGAAACACAGAAAAAACCTGGAAACCAGTAGGAAGGGCGAGGTCATGAGAGGAGTGGACCCAGCTCCCAGGGTTGCAGGGGGAGCCCAGAGAAGGGAGGGAGAGCTGTGCTACAGGAGAGTCTGTTCCCTCAGAAAATAGAGGCCCAGAGCCCAGGCTGGGCTCCAAAGCCCCAAGCACCAGAGACACAACCCATGGCTATGCAAGTAACATCCAACTGTGAAAGGGAAAGGCAGTGTGGTTGCTGGCTGCCGGGGAGTCTAGAGCTGAGACCCCAGCTGGGAAAAGTGGCACAGCAGCTGTCTTTGTTTCATTGTTGCTTTTTTTTTTTTCCTCTAAACCTAGACGCAGGGAGGGAGGTTCGGACTTGAGGTGCCTGAGGAGAGGCTGGGGAGGGAAGCATAGAAGAGAGACTTGGAAAAGCAGTATCCCGGAGTCCTGCACTGGGTCATTTATATGCTGTCAAAGGAAAATGACCATTTTTCCTGAGAGGAGCTAGCTGATGGCAGACAAAGGAAAAAACCCTGCCCTAGGTGATACAGCCTGCCACACCCTGCATTTTGAGCTTTACAGAGTAAACAAAGGGAGAGGCCAAGCTTAGGGGTCTGAAGAGTCTCAAGGAGCCCTCGGTGACTGGATTGGAGGAGAGACCATCCGCCCCACTATTCTGGGAAGCAGACTGATAAAAACTCCGGGGTCCCAGCTTGACCCCATGGTACCATACAAGAATCTCTGTCCAGCTAAGGGCAGAGTATATTTTGGGTCACTGGCAGAGGAGTAGCTCTGGGACAGGAAAAGACCCCATCATATTCTCTGAAAGTGAAACAGCACTTACCCCACCTAAAGCCCTGTCAGAAACAGACTTTTGAGTGATTAAGATTGACAGCTGGCCAATAGACAAAGGCAGGCAGAAGTAAAGCCCAGGAAACCAGGGAACTTTGCTGAACCAGCCCTGGGCTCCATGCAACTAACAAACCTCCTTTAGAAGGAAGATTGATCCCTTCTTGCTTGCAGCCCAGGTCTGTGGAGACAGACACAAGCAGTGGATCAGTGGGTCACCTGGAGCTTCAAGCAGGACAAAAGACAGTGCTGGACACTGGTTAGCACCTAAGTACCTAACAGGAAGCTCAGAATTAGCAGACAGAACAGAAGAGAGGGATCCTAAGTGAGCTCTCAAGTGGTCTTAAACTCAGCTGAAACAAATGCCACTTCACTTTTTTTTCTCTCTCCTCTTTTTTGCTCCCACTTTTCTTCTCTTTTATCCTTTTTAGATTTTATCTTTCCTTTCTTTCTTTCCCATTTTAAATTTATGTTCTTTATCTACCTGCTTTATTGGTTAGTTATTATTCTACTTTCTATTATTTCATTCATATATCTAATTATCCTCTTCCCTTCTTCTACTCAACTTTCTTTTTCTCTTTTCTTTCTTTTTTCTTTTTCTCCTGATTTCTTATCCTTTTTCTTTTCCTTAATTTAGGTCTATCTGCTTTCTCCTCTATTTTCCTTTTCAAAAAATTTTCTTGTCTTTTAATTTTGTTTCTCCCTTCTTTATTCTAAACTGTTTTCTTTCCCCTATTCCTCTAATTCTTTATTCTTATTTTCTTTATTTAAGCTCTGCATCTACATATTCTGTACCCCACTTTTCTTAATGTTTTTAGTTAGTGCTTTTTAAAATTTGTTTATTTGTTTTGTTGCATTTTCTCCCTATATTTTGTCTTTCTTCTTTTCTTTCTTTCTTTCTTTTCTTTCTTTCTTTCTTTCTTTCTTTCTTCTTTCTTTCTTTCTTTCTTTCTCTCTTTTCTTTCTTCTTTCTTTCTTTCTTTCTTTCTTTCTTTCTTTCTTTCTTTCTTTCTTCTTCCTATCATTCTTCCTCTTTTCTCTTTACTGATTCTCACTTCTCTGGTGGTGGGTTTTGTTGGTGCTATAGAGGTCTTATTTTGTTTGTCCTGTGTCATGTTTTGTCTTGTATTTTGTCCTGTTTGTTCACTTCCACATCAGCTTACATGACAAGGTCAGGGCTTACCCACATAGTCAGACAACCTGGAAGGAGACTCAATCCACAAATGGGACAATAACATTCAAGACCCAACTACAACAGGAGAACCCAAATAACTCAAGTAGGGGGCTTTCCTAGAACACCCAGCTCAGGAGATCTGAAAGCCTATAGCACTGGGTTCCACAAAACACCTACTACATAAGACAACCACCCAAAAAATCTGGGTGGCACAGCAGTTTTATCTAATGTGTAGAAACAAATACAAAGGGACAGCAAAAATGTGGACACAAAGAAGCAATCTCCAAAGGAAAGAAAAGGAGGAATCACCCAAAAATAAACTAAACGAAATGAAGGCAAATAATTTGTCAGATAAAGAATTTAAAGTAATGATATAAGGATGCTAAAACATCTGACAGGAATTGCAAGCAACTGAATAAAAATTATAAGCAGCTGAATGAGAAATACACCAACATGGATAAGAATAAAGAAGAAATGAAGAATGACATACCTGTAATAAAGAACACCCTGGAACATTTCAACAGTAGACTATAAGAAGCTGAGGACAGAATTAGTGAGTTAGAAGACAGATAGAATAAAAACACACAATCAGGGTAGCAATTAGAAAAAAGAAAAGAAAAGCAGGGGGAAAGTTTAAGGGAGATTTGGGACAACATGAAATGAAACAACAGCTGCATTATATAAGTGCCAGAAGGAGAAGAAGCTGAGAAAGAAATAGAAAACCTGTTTGAAGAAATAATGACAGAAAACTACTGTGACTTGGGGAAGAAAAAGTCACACAAGTTCAGGAAGCACACAGAGTCCAAAACCAGATAAACCCCAAAAGACCCACACCAAGACACATCCTACCTACTAAAATAGTAATATGCAAATTGACCGCACCTTTGCTACACCAAGCCACGCCCACCATCCAATCAGGGTGAGTATGCAAATTACCCAACAAAGATGGTGGTTAATTTGCATACACTGAGGGAGGGAGGAGTGAAGACTGAAGACAACTTAGAAGGAAGAGGGAGGAAAAGCGGAAAGCAAGGTGGCTGCCAGAGGGAAAGCCCAGGCGGGGCGGGGCGGAATGAGGCGGGCGGCAGCGGAGTGTGGGTGCAGGCGTGGCCGCTTGCAGGATTCTTCCTGCAAATGGGCTACTAGTCATAAATAAAATGGCAAACAATAAAGTCAAAGAAAAAATCTTAAAGAATGCAAGAGAGAGAGAGAAAGTTACCTACAAGAGATCTCCCATTAGACCAGCAGCTTATTTCTAAATAGAAACACATCAGGTAAGAAAGGGGTGGCATGAAGTATACAAAGTAATTAAAAGCAAGGGACTGAATCCAAGACTACTATATTTAGCAAGTCTATCATTCAAAATTGAAGGTGAAATCAGGAGCTTCACAGACACAAAAAGGATAAAGGAGTTTATTACTATCAAACCAGCAATGCTAGCAATGCTAAATGGAATGTTGTAAAAAGAAAAAATAGAAAAAGAGGAGGGAACACAAGCATAAAGAATAAAAATGGCAGCAAACAAGTACCTATCAATAATAACCTTAAATGCAAATGGATTAAATGTTCCAATCAAAAGACATAGGGTAGCTGAATAGGTAAGAAAACAGGATCCATAAATGTACTGTCTACAAGAGACTCACCTCAGAACAAAGGACTCACACAGACTGAAAGCAAAGGGATGAAACAAACTTTTTTTCAGGCAATTGGAAATGAATAAAAAGCTGGGGTAGCAATACTTCTATCTGACAAAATAGAGCTCTAAGTGAAGGCAATACCAAGTAATAACAAAGGCCACTTCATAATACTAAAAGGATCGATACAACAACAGGATATAACTCTAGAAAACATATATGCATCCAATACAGGGGCATCCAAATATATGAAACAAAACAAAACAAAACAAAACAAACAACTCTGGAGGATATCAAGGGAGAGATAGACAACAAAAGAATTATAGTAGTGGAGACCATAATACCCCACTGACATCACTGGATAAATCTTCTAGACAAAAAACAATAAGGAAACAGCAATCCTAAACCACACACTAGAACAGATCAATCTATTTGACATCTTCAGAACATTTCACCCCAAAGTTACAGAATATACATTCTTCTCAAGTACCCAGGGGACATTTTCAAAGATAGACCACATTTTAGGACACAGGTTAAGTCTCTACAAATTCAAGAAGATTGAAATAATATCAAGCTTCTTCTCAGATCCTAATGGCATTAAATTAGAAATCAACTACAATAAAAACACTCAAAAACAATCAAACACATGGAGGCTAAATATAATGCTATTAAACAATGAATGGGTTACCAAAGAGATCAAAGAAGAAATATAAAACATCATGGAAACAAATGAAAATTCACACCAAAAAATACCAAAATCTATGGGACACAGTGAAATCAATAATAGGAGGAAAGTTCATAGCACTATAGGCCAACCTCAAAAAATAAGAAAACCTTGTAGTGAGTTATCTAACCCTGCAACTTAAAGAATTAGAAAGAGAACAATAAGAAAGGCCCAGAGTAAGTATAAGCAAGGCAATACTAAATATCAGAGTGGAAATAAATGACATAGAGACACACACACAAAAAAAATATCAAAGATCAATAAAGGCAAGAACTGGTTCTTTGAAAGGATAACCAGATTGATGATGAGGAGGACAATATTGTGGCAGAATAGATGTACGTGTCCCAAGCTTTGTCCTGGAGCAGATAAAATGAGCAGCTGAATCAAATAACATCCACCCCGAATTGGTGAAGGAGACACAGCTGGTGAGACAATTCACAGAGGACACCTGGAGAAAGGTAAAATCAAGTATCTGGGCTGGAGAGAATTGCAAGGACTTGTAGTAAGTTATCTAACCCTGCAACTTAAACACTTGAAAACTGAAGAGCATGCTATTAAACAATGATTGGGTTGCCAAAGAGATCAAAGAAGAAATTACAAACCTCCTGGAAACAAATGACAATGAAAACACAACAATCCAAAATCTATGGGACACAATGAAAGTAGTTCTGAGAAGGAAGTTTATAGCTCTACTGGCCTACTTCAAAAAACAAGAAAAAATGGTAGTAAATCATCTAAATCTACAACTTAAAGAATTAGAAAGAGAGCAACAAGAAAAGCCCAGAGTGAGCAGAAGGAAGGAGACAATAAAGATCAGAGCAGAAATAAATGATATAGAGACCAAAAAAAAAAAAAAAAGAAAAGAAAAAAAAACAATACAAAAGATCAATGAAACCAAGAGCTGGTTCTTTGAAAGGATAAACAAGATTGATGAACCTCTAGCCAGGCTCACCAAGAAGCCAAGAGAGAGGACTCAAATAAACAAAATCAGAAATGAAAGAGATGAAATAACAACAGACCCCACCGAAATACAAAGGATTGTTAAAAAATACTATGAACAATTCTACTCCAACAAACTAGACAACCTGGAGTAAATGGACATATTCATAGAAAAATACAACCTTCCAAAACTCAATCAGGAAGATTCTAAAAATCTCAATAGGCTGATAACTATGGAGGAAATTGAAGCAGTCATCAAAAAGCTTCCAAAAAACAAAAGCCTGGGGCCAGATGGCTTCACAGGGGAGTTTTACCAAACATTCAAGGAAGAACTAAAACCTATCCTCCTCAACAATTCCAAAAAAATTCAAGAGGAAGGAACACTTCCAAGCTCATTCTATGAAGCCTGCATTACACTAATACCAAAATGAGATAAAGATAACACAATGAAAGAGAATTATAGGCCAATATCCCTCATGAACATAGATGCCAAAATCCTCAACAGAATTCTAGCAAATCGGCTCCAGCATTACATCAGAAAGATCATACACCATGACAAGTAGGATTTATCCTGAGGATGCAAGGATGGTACAATATCTGCAAATCAATAAATGTGATACATCATATAAACAAAATGAGAGATAAAAATCACATAGTCATATCAGTTGATGGAGAAAAAGCATTTGACAAAATTCTGCACCCTTTCTTGATAAAAATTCTCAGCAAGGTGGGAATAGAAGGATCAGACCTCAACATAATAAAAGCCATATATGACAAACCCCCATAGCCAACATCTTACTCAATGGACAAAAACTAAAACCATTTCCCCTAAGAACAGGAAGAAGACAGGGATGCCCACTCTCACCACTCCTTTTTGACATAGAACTGGAAGTACTAGCCATTGATCAGAAAAGAAGAAGAAATAAAAGGCATCCAAATTGGAAAAGAAGAAGTAAAACTGTCCTTATTTGCAGATGACATGATATTGTACATAGAAAACCTAAAAGAATCCATAAAAAATTATTAGACTTAATAAATAAATTTGGCAATGTTGCAGGATTGTGTGGGATCCCTTGTCACGTCCCGCGTGTTTCAGGGTTCCCGTTCAGGTCCGGTTTCTGGAGAAGGCCGCAATCAAAATGAAGAGAAGCTAGAAAAGAATTAATTTGGGAAAATGTGGGGCCAGGCGGGAGCCACCTCTAGTGGGAGGACTCCAAACTCTGGCCTTTGCTCTATCCCTTTTATTAGAGTTCTGAGATACACCCATTGCCCTTAGGCAGGTAATTCCAGTAACAGACAGATGATCTTTATCAATATGGATTTACATGATTATTTGGTGGGGAAGTTGCCTCAGTTACCATCGTCTCAATTAGATAGGGAGTGGTTGGCTCTGACCTTTAGCTTCAAGGTTGACCAGCCTTGCCGGGTTCCCTTTTCACATAACTACCAAGTGACAATGTTTGGTTTCCGGCATCTCCCCCCAATTCCTTCCTTAAAAAAAAAAAAATCTTGCATTTACAGACCAGAAATAAACATAATAAGAACAAAATATGTTTGAGTCCCAATTTCAATGTCCAAAAGTTCTGAGTCTAAAGTTTCAATGTCCAATGTCCAAAAGTTCTGAGTCCAAAGTTTAAATGTCCAAAAGTTCCTCATGTGTACACATCAGCAACGATATCTGGATGGTGGACAAACGGTGGCGATGCAGGTCTGACCTCTGTGGTTTGGACCTGGGCAATCTGCAGTGATGCACATCTGCTGACTGCTAGTATGGCAAGTCGTCTTCCATCTCTGGACTATTTCTCCTCTTGTCTTCATGGCTGGAGCATTCCTGTTAATTCCTCTCTGTTGCAGGAATCCACATGGTCTAGGAGTTGTTTTCTGAAAATATACAAACATATTCTCGACCAAAAGTTAATAAAGGAATCTTTTCTATAAATTTTTTCTTAGGATCCTATTATTTTTTGCCCAAACAATTTTCCTTTTGCTTATTTTGACACCATGTATGTTTTTCATGGGTGTTCTGCTGTATGAAAATTAATTTTCAAAGTAAAATTTTTCAAGATGTAATTTACTTTCAGGATATTTTTTCTTACATGGTATTTTTCCACTATCCCCCTTTTTTTAATTTTTAGGAGGCTTTTGGAAAATTTTATAATGCAGTCTTGATAACTTTACATTTTTGCACAAAAATATGACTGCTTTAGGTTCATTGCATGTTAAGCAATTTTACCATGAAATGAACTATCAATAGAAATTTTGGTTAATACTTTAGGAACAGCTTTATGTACAATTAAATTTTCTTGAATATTCACTAATTTCATTTAGCCAATTTAAATTAATCTGAAAACTTGACTATTTTACTGTCAAATTTAATACTCTTTAACAAAAATCTTAGTTTACACTGTAAATATTAAAGAAAAGGATTATTTTGCATCCTTGAGAAAGCCCTGATCATTCCTGGATTTAGGCTGGATTTTGATATAAGTCAGCTGCCATCGGCCAACTCTGTTGCCTGGGTCCCAATCTGAGCTGGGCCAAGTCTCTTTCTGTTACCTGGGTCCCGATCTGAGCTGGCATGGGAAGCGCGAAGCAGCCATGGGGCAGGAGACCTCCCTCAGAAGGGGCGAGTGTTCAAGCCCCTGCAATGTTGGGGGGGTGAGGTTCTGTGCCCCACCTCTGTTGACCCCCAAGTTCTCTCCTGATGGCCCCTCTGCGACTGTGCCTGTCTTAGGTTGTTCCTCCCTTGAGGAATCTTACCCGTCTTTGACTAACCAGCCATCCTCCGGGGCCAAACAGGGTGATGTGAGGTTCAGTTCTGTCTCCTTGGTAGCCTATGCCCCCATGGCCTCCATGCACAGCACCTGCCTTGGGATCCCCTCGCCGTCTGGCGGGGCCCCAGCATTGATCACATGTTTTGGGGAACCCAGGTTTCTTCTCCATGGAGGGCTCAGCTCACGCCATTGTGCGAGAGACAGATCCATGGTACCAGCCACCACGAGGCTTCAACCTCTGCATAAACTGAAAACTCAGGCAACAGCTGTGGGCAATTGGATGGTGAGAAGAGGGTTCTCTTGGCAAAAAGGGCCAATATAGAATGCTCAGGTGCCTTCCCAGGGGCCTTCCACACAGTGGAAGGGATTAAATCCTTTCATGTCCTTATTAAATTGCTGCCAAACATTCAAAAAATTAGATTTTTCAGTTTGTTTGGGATAATTGTACAATATGCTGTTGTAAAATATCAAAAATTGTCATGGCAATTCAATCTCAAACTGGCTATCAATTTCTTTTTGTATAGAAACGGTTTTAACCAGTTAAAGTCTCCTAATAATTTCTAAAAGTCATTTAATCTTTTTCTTATATACACCTTCTGAGGCCTAATGCATTGGTTATCAATTACAATCTGTAAGATATTTGAAGGAAGCCTCTCTATTTCCTTCCAAAATAACTTTCAGGTTACAGAGTTTCATTTAAGAATCTTTGTCTTTCTTTTTATAACAAGCAATCAGTATGGTTACAGTTTGAAAGACAAGCCTCAGGTGACTAGCTAGCTACATTACAAGTACTCTTACAGTAAGGCTGACTACTAATTTACTTTCAGATTTAACATTTTAACAATAATCTTAGTTTACATTGTAAATACTAGTGAAAGAGAATTTAAAATTTTAAAATTTCTCCTTTTCATAAATTTAGAATTATATTTTTAAGGTATCCTCTTAAGACAGAGGGATCATGGGAAGGCTTCAGTAACTTTCTTAGATTTATTTAAATTGCTTACAAAGACATTGGCTTATTCAAAAGAAAGGGGTTGGCCTTTGTTATTTCAAGATGGCGGGCAGTAATCACATGGCCAGAGGGGCAGGCAAGATGGCGGCTATCTCACAAGCTGCAAATGTTGCTCCTCCTCTAGCTTAATTAAGAATGCAGGCGGCAATTACTTTACATTCTTAAAAATGGCTATTGGTGGGAACTTGCCTCCCAGAATGCTGGGGGAAGGGTGACTACACCTTCCTGCATTAACAAGGGCATAGCCAGTCTTTATCTGGGCTACTTTATTTTTATATTTTTCAACAATTTTGAGTTTCAAATCCAATTACAATTGTTTTAAGGCATTTACTTTGGATAAATTTTGTCTTGAAGACCTTAAGGTTAAATTTTTAATACTTTCCATTAGCATTTTAAAAATTACTTTATGGAAATGCCAATCTGCTGCTGGAACTAGCTTGTTTTTTCCTTTTGGTCAAATCCGCCATTTTTCTTAGGAAAAAAAGGTTCTGGGTTTTAAGGCATATTCAATTAATTAACTTATATCATCTAGACTTCATACTAGGCATACTCAGATCAACATTTCATTATTTTAAATTTCAATACATTTAGATCATTTGAACTTAAAAGTTTTAAATTTCCAGCCAATAGGCTTGGCACAGCCACTAAATTTTTTAAAGAATTTTTCCTGCTGAGGAAGTCAAGAAACAAACCATAGCTGTTCACATGTAAACTTGCTTTCTACTTCCTGGTGGTTACCTGCCTCTGGGCGGGAAATTTCAAGAGAGCCTTGGGAAGCCTGCCTGTATCTCTTTCCCCGGTTCATCTCCGCCATTTTTAAGGCCAAAAGTCTCGGGTTTTTATTCTGTACCCAGCAAAAGGTCAAGTTCAGCTCAAAACTATGCGCACTCGTTTTTAAACTGGCCCTTTCCCCTTACATGTGCACAGAAATCCCGGATGCATTTATGAATTTTTAAAAAGCTTCAAGTCATTAGCTGGAAAATAAATAAAGATGGCGAAGATGAGGCGAAGAAGTGGCTTTCTTGGGGAGTGGCGTCCATATTGGATCACCACATGTCTCCCTTCCCCCACATCCTACTTACTTCAGGGGAAGTTTCAGCAACAGATCTGGCCAAATTTCTTTTCATACTTAAAAGACAGACAGATCTTAATTTTTTTCCTCCTTTTTTGCTTTCCTAAATAATAACTAACACCCAATTTGGCCAAGATTTGAACTTCTCTTTGAGTTCTTTTATAATTTTTAAATAAAACATTGAGTAATCTCATTGCGGGAGAGCACATAGCCTTGCCCCCTCCTGCCACAGTTGAATTTCTCTGCACTGGAGACGGCTTCAGCAGTGGAGTTTCATTTCTTATTACAGATTTTAGATTCAAAATACAAATTAAGATTTTAATTTGAACAAGAAACCACATTCTTTAAGCATACAAACCAAAATTCTATAATAAAGTTTACTTTATATTTATAACCTAATTCTTCCCCATTAGCCTGGTTGAAAACAAAGACATTCCCACCCTACTCACAGATCCGGACTCTGCAGCTGGCCGTGGGTTTTTGAGTGCGGTTAATTTTTCACACCTTTTTTCGGTGTATTTTTCCTCCTTCGCTCTAGACGAAAACCATCATCTCCTCCAGAAGTCCCGTGTGGGCGCCAGATGTGTGGGATCCCTTGTCACGTCCCGCGTGTTTCAGAGATCCCGTTCGGGTCCGGTTTCTGGAGAAGGCCGCAATCAAAATGAAGAGAAGCTAGAAAAGAATTAATTTGGGAAAATGTGGGGCCAGGCGGGAGCCACCTCTAGTGGGAGGACTCCAACTCTGGCCTTTGCTCTATCCCTTTTATTAGAGTTCTGAGATACACCCATTGCCCTTAGGCAGGTAATTCCAGTAACAGACAGATGATCTTTATCAATATGGATTTACATGATTATTTGGTGGGGAAGTTGCCTCAGTTACCATCGTCTCAATTAGATAGGGAGTGGTTGGCTCTGACCTTTAGCTTCAAGGTTGACCAGCCTTGCCGGGTTCCCTTTTCACATAACTACCAAGTGACAATGTTTGGTTTCCGGCACAGGATACAAAATTAATGCCAAGAAATCTATGACATTTCTATACACCAATAGTGAACTTACAGAAAGAGAGACTACAAAAGCAATCCCATTTACCATCACACCACAAAAAATTAAGATACCTAGGAATAAACTTAACTAAGGAGGTCAAAGACTGTACTAAGAAAACTACAGGACACTGTAAACAGAGATAGAGGAAGACATAAACTGATGGAAGAACATATCATGTTCATGGATTGGTAGAATCAATATCATTAAAATGTCCATACTACCCAAGGCAATCAATAGATTCAATGCACTCCCCATTAAAATACCAACAGCATATTTCACAGACCTAGAACAAACTCTCCAAAAATTCATCTGGAATAAAAAAAGACCTGAATAGCTGCAGCAATCCTGAGAAAGAAGAACAAGGTAGGTGGTATCTCAATACCAGATTTCAAGCTGTATTACAAAGCCACTGTTCTCAAAACTTCCTGGTACTGGCACAAGAACAGACATATAGATCAATGGAATAGAATAGAGAACCCAGAAATTGACCCAAACCACTATGCCCAATTAATATTTGACAAAGGAGGCAAGAACATACAATGGAGTTAAGACAGTCTCTTCAATAAATGGTGTTGGGAAAATTGGACAGATACATGCAAAAAAAAAAAAAAAAAAGAAAGAAACTAGACCACCAACCTACACCATAAACAAAAATAAACTCAAAATGGATACAGGACTTATACATAAGATGGGAAACCGTAAAAATACTAGAGGAATCCACAGGCAGCAAAATCTCAGACATATGCCAAAGCAATTTCTTCACTGATACTGCTTCTAGGGCAATGGAAACTAAACAGAAAATAAACAAATGGGACTACATCAAAATAAAAAGTTGCACAGCAAAAGAAACCATCAACAAAATAACAAGAAAGCCCACTGCATGGGAAAACATATTTGCCAATGTTATCACCAATAAGGGCTTTAATCTCCAACATTTACAGGGAACTCATATAACTTAACAAAAGGAAGATAAACAATCCAATCAAAAAATGGGCAATAGACCTAAAAAGAAGACAGAAGGAAGGCCAAGAGGCATATGAAAACGTGCTCAAAGTCACTAATCATTCGAGAGATGCAAATCATACGACAATGAGGTACCACCTCACACCTGTCAGAATGGCTATCATCAACAAATCAACAAAGGACAAGTGCTGGTGAGGATGCAGAGAAAAAGGAACCCTCATGCACTGCTGGTGGGAATGCAGACTGGTGCAGCCACTGTGGAGAACAGTATGAAGTTTCCTCAAAAAACTAAAAATGGAACTCCCATTTGACCCAGTGATCCCACTTCTAGGAATATATCCCAAGAAGCTAGAAATACCAATCAGAAAGGATATATGCACCCCTATGTTCACAGCAGCACAATTCACCATAGCTAAGTTTTGGAAACAGCCTAAGTGCACATCAGTAGATGAGTGGATTAGAAAGCTGTGGTACATTTACACAATGGATACTATGCTGTGGTAAAAAAGGAGTTTTTACCATTTGCAACAGCATGGATTGAACTGGAGAGCATTATGCTAAGTGAAATAAGCCAGTCAGAGAAAGATAAATATCACATGATCTCACTCATTTATGGAATATAATGAACAACATAAACTGATGAACAAAAATAGATCCAGAGACAGAGAAGCATTGATCCGACTGTCAAACCTCAGAGGGAAGGTAGGGGAGGGTGGGGATAAGAGGGAGAGATCAACCAAAGGACTTGTATGTATGCATATAAGACTAACCAGTGGACACAGCCAATGAGGGGATGAGGACATGAGTGGGGGGGATAGGAGGGTAATGGGGGAATAAGGACACATATGTAACACCTTAATCAATAAAGAAACTTTAAAAAACCACAAAGTAATGTCCATCGATAGCTACACATTTCCCTCATCTTTCAGGTAATTTGTGAATACCGTCCCGATAGAACTTTCCTTGTTTTGAGGCAAACCATACAGATACCCAATTTTCCACTTCTTCATATGTTTTGAAGTGCTTCTCAGAAAGTGTGTGTGCCATAGATCAGAACAAGTGGTAATCTGAAGGAGCATGGCCTTGTGAGTATGGGGGGTGGGTTAATTCCTCCCAGGCAAGATCTTTTAACATGTCTTTAACTGGTCTTGAAGTGTGTGATGGTGCATTACCATGAAGCAAAATTACTTTGCCGTGACTTCTGGCACATTCTGGTCATTTCAAGATCAAATCGTGGTTCAAATTGATTATTTGTTGTCAGTAGCGATCAGTATTAAAGGTTTAACCTGGTTTTAGAAGCTCATAAAACACCACACCTTCCTGATCCCACCAAACGCAGAGCATTGTCTTCTTTCCGAAGCGATTTGGCCTTGCAGTGGATGTTGATGGTTGACCTGCATCAACCCATGATTTTGTGCATTTGGGATTCTCAAAATAAATCCACTTTTCATTGCCAGTCACAATTCGATGCAAAAAAAAGACTTTCTTTCATGCCATTGAAGCATGACTTTTCAGTTTTCCATTTGTCTTTTGTTCAGTTGATGTGGCACCCATTTTCCTTCCTTTAAAATATTTCCATTCCTTGTAAATGATCGGAAATTGTTTGCTGAGCAATATTTAATCTTTCTGCAAGTTGTTTTTGAGTTTGACATGCATCTTCATTCAGTAATGCTTGTAATTGTTGGTCTTCAAACTTTTTCGTTTGTCCTGGACGTTCTTTGTCTTTCATATCAAAATCATCACTTTTAAAGTGTTTAAACCAGCATTCACATATATCTTGAGATGGAGCATGTTCACCATAAGCTTCCCAAAATATATGATAACCTTTTCTTGAAAATAGAGTAATGAATGAATTAAAACTTCCCCCAAATGCTCTTTTTTTTGGCATGAAATTCGACATTTTTAAGTGTAAAAATATCTATGATGTTAACACCTTCAGCCAATTTGACATATGAAGTTTTGAAGCTTGCTGTTAATACAACAAAATAGCATACATATCAAATCACATATATATCGACATATGTGTAACCCCATCTATTGAAAAAAAAATCCACATTATTAACTGGTACAACTAGTAAATGCCATATATGACAAACCTATAGTGAACATCATACTCAATGGGCAAAAACCATTTTTCTTAAGAACAGGAAGAAGATAAGATTGTCCACTTTCACCACTTTTACTGAACATAATACTGAAGTCCTAGCCACAGTGATCAGAGATGAAAAAAAATGCATTCCAATTGGAAAGGAGGTTGTAAAACTGTTATTATTTGCAGATGACATGATATTGTAGGTAGAAAATCCTAAAATCTCCACCAAAAGTACTAGATTTAATAAATGAATCCAGCAAGGTAGCAGGACAGAAAATTGGCACCCAGAGATTGATTGAATTTTTATACACCAATAATGAACTCCCAGAAAGAGAAACAAACAAAAATCCCATTTACCATTGCAACAAAAATTAAGATACTTAGGAATAATCTTAACTAAGGACGTAAAAAAATCTGTACTCAGAAAACTACAGAACATTGAAAAAAGAGGTAGAGGAGGATATAAACAAGTGGAAGTATATACTGTGTTCATGGATTAGTCAAATTAATATTAAAATGTCTATACTACCCAAAGCAATCTATAGGTTCAATGCAATCCCTATTAAAATACCAATTCGTACTTCACAGATCTAGAACAAATACTTAAAAAAAATTATATGGAACCAAAACAAACAAACAAACAAACAAATCTGAATAGCTGCAGCAATCTTGAGAAACAAGAACAAAATTGGAGGGATCACAATATTGGATATTAAGCTGTACTATAAAACCACTGTAATGAAAACTGACTGGTACTGGCACAAGAACAGGCATATAGATCAATGGAACATAACAGAGAACTAGAAATTGACCTATACTTTATGCTCAATTAATATTTGACAAAGTAGGACAGCATAAAATGGAGTCAAGAGAGTCTCTTCAATAAACGGTGTTGGGATAATTGGACAGGTACATGCAAAAAACTGAAACCACACCACCAACTTACACCATACACAAGAATAAAATCAGAATAGGTAAAAGACTTAAATGTAAGGCATGAAACCGTAAAAATCCTAGAAGAAAACTTAGACTGCAAATTATCAGACACTCACAGAGCAGAATTTTCACTGCTACACCACCTAGGGGAAGAGAAACAAAGGAAAAAACTAAAAAAATGGGACTACATCATAATAAAAAGCTGCTGCACAGCAAAGGAAATCAGCATCAACATTAAATGGACACCCACTGCATGGGACAACATATTTGCCAAAGATACATCTGATAAGGTGTTAATTTTCTTTAAAAAATACTAGAGGCCCGGTGCATGAAAATTCATGCACTGGAGGAGGGGGTCCCTCAGCCCAGCCCAGCCCAGCCTGCCCCCTCTCACAGTCTGGGAGCCCTCAGGGGCGGGAGGTGACCCGGCGATCAGGGGAAGGCGACGCTCCCATCACACCTCTGTTGATGCCACTGCCGGTAGCTCAAGCCTCAGCTGGCCCTGGTTACCTGAGCCTCGGGCCAGCCCTGAGAGGCTGGGCAGCCGACATCCGAGGCTTGCCTGTGCCTCAGGCTGGCTCTGGATGGCTGGGGGCTGAGGGGTCTGGGGGACTCAGAAGGCTTGTGCATGGAGCAGCCAGACCTGCCTGGGGTCGGGCCTGGTCGTGCCATGCACCTGCCGCCCCAGCAGGGCTTGAGGGGACTGGGCACTGCCATCTTGTGGCTGTGGGCACCGCCATCTTTGAGGACATGGCAGTCAATTAGCATATTCCCTCCTTATTGGCTGTGGACACCGCCATCTTTGTGAGGGCATGATGGTCAATTAGCATATTCCCTCTTTATTAGATAGGATATAAAGTACTCATACAACTCAGCAAATGGATGGCAAGCAAATGAATTTAAAAATGGGCAAGGGACCTAAATATACACTTTTCCAAAGAAGACATACAGATTGCCAAGAGACATGAAAAAAAATGTTCAACCTCACTAATTATCAGAGAGATTTAAATTAAAATGACAATGAGGTATCACTTCACACCTGCCAGAATTGCTACTATTAACAAATCAATAAACAACAAGTGCTGGTGAGCATGTAGAGAAAAAGGACCCTACTACACTGCTAATGGGAATGCAGACTGGTGTAGCCATTATGGAAATAATGTGGAGTTTCCTCAAAAAATTAAAAATGTAGCTGCCATTTGACCCAGTGATCCCACTGCTAGAAATGTATCCTAAAAAACCAGAAACACCAATCAGAAAGAATATATACACCCCTATGCTCATAACTGTTATTTACAATAGCTAAGATCTGGCAACAGTCCAAGTGTCCATCAGTCCATTAATGGATTAAAAAACTGTGGTACACTTACACAATGGAATACTATGCAGCCATTTAAAAAGGGATTTCTTACCCTTTGAGACAGCATGGAATGCCCTGGAGAGTATTATGCTAAGTAAAATAAGCCAGTCAGAAAAAGACAAGTATCGTATGGTATCACTTATATGTGGAATCTAATGAACAAAATAAACTGATGAACAGAAATGATCCAGGGACATGACATATTTCAGAGGGACATGGCAGGGGTTGAAAGAGATCAACCAATTAACGGGTATGCCTATTTGCACAGTCTCTAGACAGACAATAGTGTTGGGAAGACCTGGGAAGAGGGTTGGAGCTGAGTGGACAAAGTCAATGGGGGGAAAAAGGAGACATCTGTAATACTTAAATAATAAAGATAAATTAAAAATAATATAAAATAAAAATAAACCAATGTAAGTTGTTTTGTTTTTAATTAATTTATTTTTATTTCACACATCCTCTGCCATCCACTCCTTTGGCAACCATCAACTGATTCTTTTTTTTTTTTTTCTGGCTAGAAAATTATTTTATTGTATATTTTATTTTATTTTTAATTACTTTATTGATTAAGGTATCACATATTTGTCCTCAACCCCCTCCCCCCATTCCCTTCCCAATCCCCCCCACACACAAGCCCCCCTCCCCCTGTTGTCCGTGATCATTGGTTAGGCTCATATGCAAGCACACAAGTCCTTTGGTTGATCTATCTCCCTTGTCCCCACCCTCCCCTACTTTCCCTCTGAGGTCTGACAGTCTGATGGATGCTGTTCTTGTTCTTCAGTCTATGTTGTTCATCTTTTCCCCTAGATGAGTGAGCTCATGTGATACTAGGAATACACTTATAGGAACTGAAAATGAGACAAGCAATAATGGTTATGCTGAGAGGCAAATGAATCAGTCTGTAGTGAGTTTCTTTCTGGGCCAACAGTTCTTTTGAGTCCCGGTTCCTATGTCCAACAGTTGTTAATGTGTTCATAACAGCAATGATACTTCAGTTCTGGATGGTGGACAAACGGCGGTATTGCAGGTCCGACCCTCTCCGGTTTGGTCCTGGGCAATCTGCAGTGACGCACATCTGCTGACTGCTAGTATGGCAAGGCATCGTCAGCGTCTTCCATCTCTGGACTGTCTCTCCCCTGACTTCATGGCTGGAGCACTCCTGTCAATTCCCCTCTATCACAGGAATCCACATGTCTCGGAGCTGTTCTCTGAAAACATACAAACACACTCTCGACCAAAAGTTAATAAAGGAACATTTTCTATGAATTTGATTTGCGATCCTTTTTCATTTTTTTGCCCAAATGATTTTCCTTTGGCTTGTTTTGACACCATGTATGTTTTACCTGGGTGACTTGCTGTTAGCATTACAAATGGAAGTTAATTTTCTAAAGTAAAAATTTTCTAGATGTAATTTATTTGCAGGATATTTTTCCTTACATGATATTCTTCTACTATCCCCCCTTTTTTGGTTTAAATATTGGGAGGCTTTTGGAAATTTTATGCTGTAATCTTGATAGCTTTTAAATTTTACTTTTTTGCACTAAAATGTGACTGCTTTAGGTTCATTATATGTTATGCAATTTTACCATGAGATGAACTACCAATAAAAATTTTAGTTAACACTTTAGTAACAGCTTTTTTGTCCAGTACAATTGATTTTTCTAGAGTATTTGCTTATTTTGGTTGGCCAATTTAAATTAGTCTGAAAACTTGACTACTATTTTACTGTCAAATTTAATATTCTAACAACCATCTTGTTTTACCCTGTAATTATTAGTGGAGAGGATTATTTGCCTTCTTGAGTAGGCCCTGAGCATTCCTGGTGCTAGGCTGGATTTAGATATCCTTAGACCCCAGTTCCCCGGATCATGGGTGCAAGACATCTCCATCAAGTCTTGTTGCGGTGAGAGGGCATCTGCTGTCGGCCAAGTCTCTGTTACCTGGGTCCCGATTTAAGCTGGGCATGTGAAGCTGAGCAGCCATGGGGGCAGGAGATCTCCTTCAGCAGGGGTGAGGGTTCAGGCCCCTGCAAACTTGGGGGGGGTGAAGGTCTGTGCCCCACCTCTTCAACTGATTCTTTTTATCCATGGGTATGCTTCCGTTTTGTTCCTTTTTATTGCAGAGTAATATTTCTGTGTCTGCGTGTGTGTGTGTGTGTGTGTGTGTGTGTGTGTGTGTGTATCTTATCATCTTTATTCATTTATATATCAATTAATATTTAGGAAGCTTCCACATCTTGGCTATTACTAGTACTACTGCTATGAAGGTAGGGGTACATATGTGTTTTTGCATTAGTGTTTTGGATTTCTTCATATAAATACCCTGAAGTAGAATTTCTGGGTATGGTAATTCCAATTATATATTTTTAATTGATTTCAGAGAGTAAGGGAGAGGGAGAAAGAGATAGAAACATCAATGATGAGAGAGAATCATTGATCAGCTGCCTACTGCACTCACCTTATCGGGGATTGAGCCTGCAAACCAGGCATGTGCCCTGACCAGGAATGAAACCGTGACCTCCTGGTTCAATTATAATTTTTTTAGGAATCTTCATACTGTTGAAAGTAATCTACTCTATTTTAAAAATTTTCTTTTCTTAAGAGTGATGAGATGCAGGAGGAGGGGCCAATTAATGGTGAAACATGTCTATAATATGATAATTTAATGTAACTCAATTGCTTTGTGTTGTTAACTTAGTAGTTCAGGCCATCTTTTACAAAAAACCTGTGCAGTGGACTTGACTCCAGTTGCAAGTAGAAATTAATAATAGATACTGCTAAATAAATTTCTCCATTGAAAATTTATGGAGATTGGGTTTTTTTATTCTTAAATTATTCAAATTAAATACCCTTAGCCTCAGATTTTCCAGGGAAAAAATATGTATCACTTTCCATCCTGGGTATAAGAAAGTAACTTAAGCAAACTGTAAATTATTTAAATTGGTCACTTTGCTCTAATATATTCTAAGTAGCTCTTTAGAATAAGCAAAATCTGGGTGGAAAATAAAAAAAAAAAAGACAAATCTATGCTGCCTTCAATTACTTTTAAAAAATAGAATCAGACCCTGATCTTATTAAAACCACATCATAGGTACTCAGTAATTTAGAGCAAGAAAATAAATTGAGTTTTATACCACCCAAAGTTTCAATACTTTAACTATAATAGGCTCATGTATGTTGCCTTCTTTGTTCCCATAATATTTTCTACATTATTTCCATTAGTCCTGATAACAGCTATGGAGGTAGACATTGTAATTTCTCCTTTACAGATGAGGAAACTGTAAATTAAGGTTAGTGAGTAATTTAGAGATTTAAATTACTCACTAACCTTATATGTTTCTGAAGTGAAATTCATTTTGTGGACTATTTTTACACCAAATCCCATACACTTTCCACTATATCATTCTGAAGCTTATGTTATTACTAGAGGCCCAGTGCACGAAATTCGTGCATGGAGGGGGGTTGTCCCTCAGCCCAGCCTGTACCCTCTCCAATCTGGGACCCCTCAAGGGATGTCCGACTGCCCGTTTAGGCCCGATCCCTGTCGGACATCCCTCTCACAATCCAGGACTGCTGGCTCCCAACTGCTTGCCTGCCTGCCTTCCTGATTGACCCTAACCTCTTCTGCCTGCCAGCCTGATCACTCCCTAACCACTCTGCTGCCAGCCTGTTTGCCCCCAACTTCCCTCCTCTGCCAGCCTGGTTACCCCTAACTGCCCTCTCCTGCAGGGTTGATCACCTCCAACTGCCCTCCCTTTGCAGGCCTGGTCCTTCTCAACTGCCCTCCCTTGCAGGTCGGGTGCCTCCCAACTGCCCTCTCCTGCTGGCCATCTTGTGGTGGCCATCTTGTGTCCACATGAGGGCAGGATCTTTGACCACATGGGGGCAGTGATATTGTGTGTTGCAGTGATGATCAATCTGCATAGTACTCTTTTATTAGATAGGATAGAGGCCTGGTACAGGGGTGGGGACCAGCTGGTTTGCCCTGAAGGGTGTCCCTGATCAGGGTGGGGTTCCCTTGGGGCATGGGGCGGCCTGAGTGAGGGGCCTGTGGTGGTTTGCAGGTGGGCCATGCCCCCTGGCAACGCAAGTGGAGGCCCTGGTATCTGGAATTTATTTTCCTTCTACAATTGAAACTTTGTAGCCTGGAGCAGAGCCAAGCCTGGGGCTCCCTCCAAGGCCTGCAGCCATTTGTGTTGGGGTTATAATTAAAACTTTGTTGCCTTAAGTGGGTGGGCCCGGCCAGGGTGTGTGGAAAGCTTTGTTTCCCCTGTTGTCGGCGGCAACCCTGGCCTGCTCTCTCAAGCTCCATTCTGCCACCATTTGTTTGAAGAATTTGTTTACCTTCTATAATTGAAACTTTGTAGCTTGAGTGGAGGCTTAGACCTGCAGTGGCTGGCAGAAAGCTTGGCTTCCTCTGTTACCTAGGAAACCTTGCTCTCTGTGGCTGTAGCCATCTTGGTTTGGGTTAATTTGCATGCTCGCTCTGATTGGATGGTGGGTGTGGCTTGTGGGGGTGTCGGAGGTATGGTCAATTTGCATATTTGTCTATTATTAGATAGGATGTTGTGGGGACTTGTCTTCCTGGCACTGGAATCCTAGTACACAAATCCCATACACTTTCCACTATATCATTCTGAAGCTTATGTTATTACTAGAGGCCCAGTGCACGAAATTCGTGCATGGAGGGGGGTTGTCCCTCAGCCCAGCCTGTACCCTCTCCAATCTGGGACCCCTCAAGGGATGTCCGACTGCCCGTTTAGGCCTGATCTCCCTGGGATCGGGCCTAAACGGGCAGTCAGACATCCCTCTCACAATCCAGGATTGCTGGCTCCCAACTGCTTGCCTTCCTGCCTTCCTGATTGCCCCTAACCGCTTCTGCCTGCCAGCCTGATCACCCCCGAACCACTCTGCTGCCAGCCTGTTTGCCCCCAACTTCCCTCCTCTGCAAGCCTGGTTACCCCTAACTGCCCTCTCCTGCAGGGTTGATCACCTCTAACTGCCCTCCCTTGCAGGCCGGGTGCCTCCCAACTGCCCTCTCCTGCTGGCCATCTTGTGGTGGCCATCTTGTGTCCACATGGGGGCAGGATCTTTGACCACATGGGGGCAGCTATATTGTGTGTTGCAGTGATGGTCAATCTGCATAGTACTCTTTTATTAGATAGGATAGAGGCCTGGTACAGGGGTGGGGGCCAGCTGGTTTGCCCTGAAGGGTGTCCCTGATTAGGGTGGGGTTCCCTTGGGGCATGGGGCGGCCTGAGCGAGGGGCCTGTGGTGGTTTGCAGGCCGACCACGCCCCCTGGCAACCCAAGCGGAGGCCCTGGTATCTGGGATTTATTTTCCTTCTACAATTGAAACTTTGTAGCCTGGAGCAGAGCCAAGCCTGGGGCTCCCTCCGAGGCCCGAAGCCATTTGTGTTGGGGCTATAATTGAAACTTTGTTGCCTGAAGCGGGTGGGCCCAGCCAGGGTGTGCAGAAAGCTTTGCTTCCCTTGTTGCCGGTGGTAACCCTGGCCTGCTCTCTCAAGCTCCATTCTACCGCCATTTGTTTGAATTTGTTTACCTTCTATAATTGAAACTTTGTAGCTTGAGTGGAGGCTTAGGCCTGCAAGGCTGGCAGAAAGCTTGGCTTCCTCTGTTACCTAGGAAACCTTGCTCTCTGTGGCTGTAGCCATCTTGGATGGGTTAATTTGCATGCTCGCTCTGATTGGATGGTGGGCGTGGCTTATGGGCGTGGCTTGTGGGTGTGTCGGAGGTATGGTCAATTTGCATATTTGTCTATTATTAGATAGGATGAACAACTTATTTAACTTTTTTGAGTCTGGTTCATCCAGAAAAGTGAAGCTAATAAGCACAGTGAGTTGCACACAGTAAATAACTTAGTAGTCAAATATAATTTATTACTAGTGGCCTGGTGCACAAAATTTATGCACATTAAAAGGGAATTAATTAGAGGAAATATTTTAATATTGCTATTTGCCCTTTTTCTATAATAGAAAGTGTCCAGCCCGCCCCACCCCCATTGCGCAACACCAATGTGTCCACATGAGGCAGCCATCTTTGACCACATGGGGGTGGACATCTTGTGTGTTTGAGTGATGGTCAATTTGCATATTACCTCTTTATTATATAGGATAATTATCACCCTTGATAGAGTGAAAATAAAAATTATGATGGTAATTATGAACATAAAAATCATGCTTAAGAGCAACATAATGATATTTATTTTGCAGTGAATGAGACGATGAGTGAAAATGTCATTCTATGTGCAAATTAATATAAATAGAGTATAAATGAGAGAAATACGATCAGAGGGTGCATAAAAACTTGTAATTCTACATAAAGTTAGACAATGTAATAAAATGAATGCATCTCACACTGGAACAATAGAGGTTATTATTTTCAAAATCAATTGGGTAATTATCAAATGGAAAATGATTTAAAAAATATTCTGCTTCACTTTTGTAATATCAATATGAAACTTTTTAAACATGGTATTTTTAGGTGGCATTAGAGTATTTGAGAATGTGGCTGTCAGAATGGAAGACTTTTCAAGACAGGCTTTAAAGAATTAGAATCCCAGATATGTGTTCAAAATGAACATTAATTACTTGATATTCAAGTTGTATTACCATATGTTCATAATAAGTCATTTGGTGTTCTGGAATACAAAGGTATTGCATAAAGTCTCATATTTTCTAATTCATCACAATGAACCCAAAGCAATTTATTTTATTTTACTTATATAGCCTCTGCTCCCATGGCCTCAGCTTTGGTGTTTCAAACGGAGGCAGAGTAGGAGAGTGATGGAGTTGCTGTTTTGGGAAGCTTGATCCTCAGGCTGGGTATGACTCTCAGTCATGGAGAACTCTCGCCTTTGAAAGCCTTCTTGGATGATTTGGCCCCAAATTCTAATTATGAATGTTCTGAGTGATTCTCTAACTCAATTTACACCATCTAATCTTAATGTACTTACTCTTGACATTTGGGGTTTGGTGACTACGTCATCTGTTTCAAAAAGGGAATTCTCAAATTGTCATGTGTATGTACTTGCGAGAACAATGGACTACAATATCTGAAATGTCAAAATCCTGCAAAATTTATAAGTTAGTTTCCTTAGGACAGGTAAGTATTTTCTCCATATTCTCAACCTATATATGGACTTGGCCCTCAGTAGGAGAAACTGCTACATTCTCTGTCCAAATGTCCAGAAGACCCCACTATTTCCAAGAAAATGACAGATTGAAATATATGGTTTTTATATTTATTATAGTCTTAAATATTTATTAGTGTTAGATTCCTTGTTTGTAAAGTATGTGCAACAAAGCAAGTAACGGTAAAAATTTGCACACTATGGGGAATACAAAAAAATGTAGATTCTCTGTTTTCTAAATCCAATTCTATCTTTCTCTAGATCCTCCACTCTTGTTGCTAGCAGAAAACAAACAAACAAACAAAAAACCCCACTAACCTTTCTCATTAATGATCAATGCATCTGAAACAACAATCTCTTTTCAGCTAACTGAGACTCATTTTGGATAAATATTCAATCCATCAAATGTTTGAAAGAGGGCTGCTCTTCTTTTCTCAAGTGTTCCCTCCCCTCTTCCCTTTGCAAGGTACTACCTAGCTAACAGGGGACACTTGTGTGCTTCGAGAGACTGACTATACAGACTGACAATGACCAACATACATTAAAAACTTAACTCAGAAACCTACCCAGGAAACCAATCCCTGGTCTACAATAAACAACTCAGGCAGTCAGTCTGCTGTAAGTCACACTTGCAGAAACCACCATTGCTATTTCTAGTGGCAATCCAAGACGCTAAACAGCCAGGAACTAATTAATAACTGACAGCTTCCTTAATTTTTGTCCCTGCTTCAAATTTAGAACAAGCTGGAGAAAGCAAAAAAATACATCCCAAAAATGTAAGGTGCCCCACTTGTCGTTAGCCTGCTTACAGTGCCCCCATGCCAGCAGCCTTTAATGAGGGCACACCTGAACCCTCCCTTTCTTCTGCTCTTTGCCTGCTGTTAAATCTCTGCCAAAACGCAAGTGTCTATGACTGAGTCCCTTGGTATGCCAAAATCTTAAGAATTAGCATTTGCTTTTCTCATTTAGTTGGTATTTGTTTATTTCCATGGCTCCCCTGTCATCAATGGAGAATAACCAGTAGCATGCTGTTTTTTTCTGCAGACACCTACTGACCTCCTACTGAGACACTATGGATGTTTCTGGGCTTTGCTCTTCCTCCTGGATGGCTTTGCTAATCTAATGTCTGGTATATTTGGGGTCTATCTACTTGGCATTGAAGGCTCTGTAGGTCTCACTCTGCTCTGCAGCAAAATTGGCCTCACCTTGGCTCTCTTGGTGTGCACATATCTGGAATCTTAGTGGAACACACTGTTGTTGTTTCTGCCTAGTCTGTGTGCCCCACAGTCTGTGCCATAGGCTCTCTAATCCCTTGCCTCAGTGGCTTTTTTATTTTTTCCAGAACAATTTGGCTCTTAACTCCTAGCTACTTCCTCACAATCCCGAGCATGTGTGACTATCACTTAAGACAGTGATGGGCAACCTTTTGAGCTTGGTGTGTCAAACTTCGCCAAAAAACTGAGCATAACTCGGGTAGTGTGTCACTTTGAGGAAAAAACATTATTTCGCAATGTTTCATCCTCAGGAGCAGCAAATGTTTCATCCTCGGCATGCGGCCGCCTCAACAGCCGCGTGTCATCACAAATGGCTACGCGTGTCAGTGCTGACACAGGTGTCATAGGTTCGCCATCACTGACTTAAGAACTAAGAACCACATAGGGGTGGTCTCCTGCCCTCTCTCTGCCAAACATGTCATACCATCATTTTTTTCTGTTCTGCCTGCAGTGTTAGCTTGAGGGCATCTTGCCAAGTGATATCTAAGCAGGAAATGAGCTAAAGGTCCCTTTGAATTTTGTTGCCCCTTTGTACTCTCTGGGCTCTTTCCTCCTCCTCCTCCTCCTCCTCCTCCTCCTCCTCCTCCTCCTCCTCCTCCTCCTCCTCCTCATCTTTCCTCTCTTGATTTTTTTTTCTCTTCTTTCCATTTTTCCCCCCTCCATTGCTCTCATTCTGAGGATCATGTCCAGGGAAGTTGACATGCTACTTTCCTGAGACCCAAGTTACACTTCTCTCCTCCTTTGTGGGTTGCAAACCTCTTCTTCCTTGCAAGGTATGTCTGATTAGATCCCCTGCCCCCTGTGTTATACCCTCATTTTCCCTAACTTCTTACCTTTAGGTGGTTTATTTACTTTTCTTCCTTGAGGGCAATAAGCCTTGTTACTAGTTTTAACAGTGGAAGAAGTACAGAAAAATAAACCACTATACAGGCAAGAAGTTATACACCTGGAATACTTAACAATCTTATCCCATCACTTACCACTTCTGATTAATCCATAATGTGATAATGAGGATTAAGTGTAGTTAAGTATGAAGAAACTAGTGCCCCAATGCATGGATTCGTGCACATTGAAAGGAAATTATTTAGAAAAAATATTTTAATGTCACTGTTCGCCCATTCTCTATAATAGAAGTGTCAACCAAATTAATGATCAACAATGACAGATAGAAACACACGCATGCGATTGGCGCCAGTGAGAGCTATATATATATAATTGATCCCCAGTCAAGTCACGTACAGGAGGCAATTGACCAATGTTTCTCTCTCACATTGATGTTATCCTCTTTCTCTCTCTCTCCCTCTTCCTTTCTCTTTCAAAAAAAAAAAAAAATCAATAAAAACGTATTTTAAAAAACACACAGAAAACAAAGAAAAAATGATTTCTGTTATTTCTATTGGTTTTTAAAGAGAAAGAATTTAATTTATACTTCAATATATATTATTATTATATATATATATACTTGCTTAATTAGACCTGCTTTCTGATTTAGCTAAACTTTTTCCAGCCCAGTGAAGCACCCAAACTTCTCTTTCAGGTAATTATCAGCAACATGGTAGTCAATATCAACACAAAGCAGATTATTATTGTAGATCATGCAGGGAGAACAAAGGGTAAAATATGTAACTGCAGCAGTGTTTGACTATATTCTGCGTAGTGAGAAAACCTGAAGTCATTTTCAAGTTCCACCATTTTTTATTTCTTTTCAGTTGGGTGAAGTTTCTAAATCTCCATTTTTCAGCTAATGAAAAGAAAATAGGATTCTACTGAGTCTCCTATCTACCTACTCCAGGACTTCTGTGAGGATCAAATGAGATGAGGGCGTGTGAAAACACTTCACAGACATTTGGTTAAATTGTAAAATGTTTGCACCCAGTAATAAAGCAAGTTGGGTTCTTAGGCTGAAGAAACTCCAATGAAACTAGATTTTGCACCATGGGGTCTTGGCAGCATTGGCTGCGATTTGGTGGGGTGTCACTCTGGGGTGGTGGCAGGGCCTGTGTCCCACTTGGGGGAAGCCGAGTTTTGGTTTGTCGGCACCAGGTTAGTGATGCTGTTTATTTTTAAATGGCCAGTGTGCATCATGGAAGCTCCTGCATTGAGCTTTTTCCCCCTGGTGATCAGTGCGCATCATAGCTACCAGTTGGAGGGAAGGATGGACTCTTAGCCTTTTATATGTATATTAGAGGCCCAGTGCATGAAATTCACCCTCTCGCAATCCGGGACCCCTCAAGGGATGTCTGATTGCTGGCAGTCGGACATCCCTCTTGCAATCTGGGACCACTGGCTTCTAACTGCCTGATCACCTCTAACCGTTCTGCATTCCTGCATCATCATCCCTAACCACTCGCCTGCCTGCCTAATCACCCCTAACCACACGCCTGCCTACCCAATCACCCCTAACTGCCTCTGCCTGCCTGCCTCATAACTCCTAACCACTCACCTGCCTGCCTGATTGCCCCTAACTGCCTCTGCCTCAGCCCCTGCTGCCGTGGCTGCTAGATCTAATTAGCATATTATGCTTTTATTATTATTGATATAGACACTTTGTGATTATAAATGGTAGGCAAACATGAGTTGTTATTAAAATAAGAACTTAGCCATTCAGTCTTGTCCTTAAAAGGGGTTTACCTCTTGTTTATTTAAAAAAGATTCCTTTTTTGCCCTGGCCAGTGTGGCTCAGTATGTTGAGCATCATCCCGTGCAACAAAAGGTTGTCAGTTCAATTCCCAGTCAGGGCACATAACCAGGTTGTGGATTTGATCCCCAGTCGAGTCACATACAGGAGGCAATTGACCAATGTTTCTCTCTCACATTGATGTTATCCTCTTTCTCTCTCTCTCCCTCTTCCTTTCTCTTTCAAAAAAAAAAAAAAAATCAATAAAAACGTATTTTAAAAAACACACAGAAAACAAAGAAAAATGATTTCTGTTATTTCTATTGGTTTTTTTAAGAGAAAGAATTTAATTTATACTTCAATTATTTCTATGCTAGTCAAAGGTGTGAGTTTATATTGCTTTTCTTGAATTTATTAGTTTCTCATGGATATTTTGGTTTACACTAATAAAAACCAGAAATGTGAATTCTGAAGACTTCCATGTAATATTATTTCCTCCTATTTAGAGATAGAAGAAGTCCACACAATACCTTCATAATTAACTAGTTAATAATAAAGGAAAGAAAGAAAAGGGAAGTTAGACACTGTAAGCATGACCACTTGGGAATCTTCACCAGGAAGCTACAGCTTCACACAGCATTTGTCCTCCAAGAGGATTAACACCCTTCCCTTCCCCGATTTGATACTAGATTATTGGGGGAGAAAGAGGGAGAAAAGCACATGTGCAGTAGAAGTCAGGGTGGTACAGGGAAGGTGCGTGCCTGTCAGTCTAGCCTGGGGAACAATGGATTGGCTAGAGGATGAACCTCATCAGAAGCATGCAAAATCTTGAGAAATAAATTGGTCCGTTTTAAGAAGCTCCTGGTTAAAATCTTCAGAGTTCCATTGTTCTTATTCTCTCGTTCTGTCATCAGTATTGCCAATGTGTTCATGTGTTCTCTCTTCATAGCCATGTGGCCTTAGCAGTCGCATGGCCATGGCCTTGTGGATTCCACACACAGGATGCTGGACTGTGCTTTATTTTATTTTATTTTATTTTTAATTTATTTTTGGACTGTACTTTAATATGGAGCAGAAACTATGGGCAGTGGCCTTTATTTTGGCCCTGCTGAAGACAAGATTGGACTTCTTCCATGGCAAGATGGTCAGAAATGGAACACTGGAACCACAGGGCTTTATTTCTACACCAATAAATGTTCATCATTCTCCCATATGGGTCTCAGGAAATTCTTTGCTTCTTGACATCACAAGAACTCCACTTCCACCAATAACACACAGAGTAGCCAGAGAAAAGCCCATATTCACTCTGGAACTGAGGTTCCAGACACTGAGGATGCTGCCTCTTCTCTTCCATAAATAGATAGGAGAGAAAGAATATTCAAACATCTTAAAGAGGAACCAAGAGAGCTCAAAACAGATTTCCTGCTAATATGAGAGGACAATCTGCTCTGATGTGGAATAAAAACTAGAATTGGTATTCACATAACACTTTATAATTTACAAAGCTTTTTTCTTATTTGTTATGTGTCATTTGAGCAATAGTTGATCTTGACTTTGAACTAGAGTCTTCTGATCCTGAAGTATTTGTTCTTTCTACCATGTTTATGCTGTTATACCCTACAAGATGACTTGTATTTTTTTTATCACTTTAAAATGTATGTTTACATTTACTGAATTGGAAATACGTTTAAAAAGTAGATATTTGGAGTTCCATGTGCTGAAGAGATTGAAAACCCTGCTAAACTTAGCTGAAATAAAATCATGAGTGATAATAACTTTTCAGTAGTCATTTCAAAACATATATGCCTCACAAATCATCACATTGTACACTACACATATAAACAATTATATTTTTCATGTATTCCTTAGTAAAGCTGGAAATAAAGGAAAAAGTAGAATAACTTTTGGCATTGAGTGGTGGAACTGTTGGAAAGAAGGCCGGGATGTCCAGTGCTTCTTAGAATGATTAAACAAGAAAGCTAGAAATGCTCCAGAAACAGGATTATTATTGGGCTATTTTCTTCTCCTTTAATTCATTTGTAGATATGCAATATTTTTGAAGTAAATTCTTATTGGCTGAATATTTGGATTTAATTATTATTCTATCTTCAACCTTAAAGTATTAGGGTGCTTTTTAGAGCACAAAGCTAACACTCAGTATTTTTATGAGCTAAACTCTTGAAAAATATGTCTGAATAGAGTAACTGTCGAATTCCTCAGGACTCAGCACAGGTGTCACCTCCTCAGTGAAGCTTTCCTTGACTTCCCCAGCAAAACTAATAGCCCCCTACCCTTTACTCCCACGGCACTTTATTTCCCCATTGGTTGGTAAACCCCTTGGAAATAGTTTATTGTTCTTTGTATGCACAGCACTTAACAGAATGATAGTCATGGTCACCCTTAGTAAGGAGCTCAATAAATGTGTGTTTGAATGAACAGCTGAATGACAAAAAGATCCCTGGTGTTTTGCTCCTGACTTATTTTGTGTCATGAAGTGGTGGTCATGATGGCTCTCTGAGATAGCCCAAATAGCTTCTACAGAGTAAGTCCAAGTGAAGGATAAATTAGCCATTAGCATCTTTTGACAACCCTTTGCTAGAGGCTCTAATGAGATTAGCACCTTCGGAGCACATTATGATGTGGTCCTACTCCAGATGCAATTAGATCAGAGCTCCCAGCATCCAGTATCAATTTCATATTGATGCCTGGGGAGATGGACCTGCATATTGCAGGACAAATGCCTCATAGTTTTAATTGGAACTTTCAGGATTCATAATATCTACAATGGTTCTAATGTGAGATGTAGGATTTTTTAATTAGTGCCTTTACTATGGATTTATTTACTTCCTTCCAAAATAGAAAAAAAAAAGTTGATTTCATAGTTATATTGAAAGGGAAATTATCAACCTGCTTTTTATGTGGTAATTGTGATTTGAGAGTAGTAATTGTAATTATATCACAAATAGATTTAAGAAGTATATTATTATGTTACTCTGCATCCCTGCTATTTTGTCTTTGAGAACTGTATTTTGCCAAAATTATATAGTAAATTTACAATACAAAGCACCCATTTTGTTTCAGGAAACTAGATTTTACAACTAGGGCAACTGCCTATCTGGAATATGCTCAGGACAGTCTTAAAAGTCCTACATCCCAGGACCCACAGTTATGGGCAGTCCTGACCAGTTGGTCATTCTATTTGCACTCCTCCTTTCTTTACTTCTTGTTGACTGCCTACTTACTTTCAATCCTGTCAGTGTTCCCCCAGCTTCTTTCTTTATCCCAACAGTGCTGCTCATTCTGAGCAGAGGTTGAATTCAGTTTGCCACTCACAGAACCAGCCCCAGAAAGCTGGCATCCTTCTCCTCAGAGGTCTGGGCCAGCCAAAGGGACCCTTCTTCCAGGGTCAGAGACCCAGCATCAGCTGATTTCTGCCTCCTTCTCAGAGCTTCCTTGCCCAGGACCTCTTCCCAGGCCCAAGTAATGGTGAGTTCAGCTTATCCTTTTGTTCCTCCAGCTCAGGGCAGGTTGCTTCCTGCAGTTGCTCATTACGTGATAGCCATTCTTTCTGTGTTTTCGGTTATTTAGTTAACAGCTCTTTATATTAAGTTCTTTCTGTTGAAAAAAACAGCCTGTTTCTGTCTCCTCACAGAACCCCAACAATACATTTTGTGAATATGATTGTACTGATCCATGATTTCCTCTAGACTATATTTTCATTTTATCCTAAGCTTTGGTTTTCAGGTAATATGCAGGGTTTCCACAGTACTGGCCATATCACATATCATTTTAATTCATTTCTCTGAAATTCTTGTCAGCACAGCTGTGGTAGGTTCCTGGGAAAGTTTCAAGTTAATGTTTAACACATTCTATGGAGAAGTCCAGCTGGTTTCCTGGAGCTGGGAGATTTTCTTGAATCCCAACTGTAGGTAGACCCAAACTAACGATATTTAAGAGGTTTCTTTTGAAGACCATTTGATTGGCCAAGATAAATGGGGGTCCAAAATTTCCCCTTGGAGTCATTTAATAATGTTGGGCTTTTACTATTACTATTATTATCATTACTAGAGGCCCGGTGCACAAAATTTGTGGCCGGAGGGAGTGTCCCTCAGCCCAGTCTGCACGCTTTCCAATCTGGGACCCCTTGAGGGATGTTAGATCCTATCGGGCCTAAACGGGCAGTTGGACATCCCTCTCACAATCCAGGACTGCTGGCTCCCAACTGCTTGCCTGCCTGCCTTCCTGATTGCCCCTAACTGCTTCTGCCTGCCAGCCTAATCACCCCTAACCACTCCCCTGCCAGCCTGATTGATGCCTAACTGCTCCCCTGCCAGACTGTTTGCCCCTACCTGCCCTCCCCTGCAGGCCTGGTCACCCTAACTGACCTCCCCTGCAGGCCTGGTCACCACTAACTGCCCTCCCCTGCAGGCCTGGGCCCCCCCCAACTGCCCTTCCCTGCAGGTCCTGTCGCCCCCAACTTGCCTCTTCTGCCACCTGGTCACCCCTAACTGCCCTCCCCTGCAGGCTTGATCGCCCCCAACTGCCCTCCCTTGCAGGCCTGGTCCCTCCCAACTGCCCTCTCCTGCTGGCCACCTTGTGGAGGCCATCTTGTGTCCACATGGGCAAGCCATCTTGTGGGTTGGAGTGATGATCAATTTGCATATTACTCTTTTATTAGATAGGATCGAGGCCTGGTGCATGGATAGGGGCCAGCTGGTTTGCCCTGAAGGGTGTCCCGGATCAGGGTGGGGGATTCCCTTGGGGCATGGGGCGGCCTGGGTGAGGAGTCTGTGGTGGTTTGCAAGCTGGCCATGCCCCCTGGCGACCCAAGTGGAGGCCCTGGTATCTGGGATTTATTTATCTTCTATAATTGAAACTTTGTAGCCTTGAGTGGAGGCCTAGGCCAACCAGGGTGTGCGGAAAGCTTGGCTTTCTCCATCACTGAGGGCAACTCAAGCCTCCTGCTCTCTCCAGCTCTGTGGCTGCCACCATTTTTGTTGGGATTTATTTATCTTCTATAATTGAAACTTTGTATCCTTGAGTGGAGGCCTAGGCCAGCCAGGGTGTGCGGAAAGCTTGGCTTTCTCCATTACTGGGGAAACCCAAGCCTCCTGCTTGCTCTGTGGCCACAGCCATCTTGGTTGGGTTAATTTGCATACTTGCTCCTGATTGGATGGTGGGTGTGGCTTATGGGTGTGGCAGAGTGATGGTTAATTTCCATATTACTCTTTTATTAGATAGGCTTTTTATTCAGATATAGCAGAGTTCTCTTAAAGTAGGAGTGTTTAAATACCTACATTCATTTGTATATGTGCTCATTGCCTGGCATTAGAAAATGATTTTAATAAGAATTATTTTCTGGACTAGGCACTCTTAAACAAGGAAGAAAACACTAGGCAAGATGTTTATGAACACTAAGAACACCAGTGGTGTTAGAAACATTTCAGAGGCACGGCACTTCAGTCTTGTTTCATTAATGAAGTGCAAGGCAGATTCACCCCTAGCATGCTAACAGGCTCAGGCTGTGTTCAACATTTGTTCCATGAAACATGCTAAGCACTGTTATCAAACCAAAGTTTGTGTACCCAATGCTTTGAAAGGCCAAAATTCAAAATGTAAGAGGTAAGAAATGGTTTATTGATGGAGAAAGCACCAACCGAGAACATGGGAGACCTAATGGTATTTCAAATCCTTCCTGCTCTCTGAACCAGATTAAGGGTTTTAGGTGAATCAGGTATGTGGAAGCACTGATAGAGTACATTTTAACTGGGGAGCCTTGGAACTTCATTTATGATAAAGGAGCACCAATATTAGATCTTCTTGGACAATGGGCCCTTGGATTCAGAGAGGAATCAGTATTCAACTTCTGATTATGTCTTTGTCCTTTGGTTCGGGGGGGATAGGGGGTAGAATGAGTCTTTGGTTCAGGTAGAGCTGGAGGTCAAAGTTTTCTCCTCTGCACAGGCATCAGTTGCATGACTTGCAGTTTTGGTATATTATCTCTGAAAAGCACCTTGATATTTCATTAAACATGATTGGACCATTTTGAGCTGGTTCTGCGGTTATGAAACCAGATAATGAATGGGTCTGGTATACCTGTCACTAACTGAGCCAATTAAGCAGGGATAGGGTTGATCCATGTAGGAGCATTTATCCCAATAATGCAGCAATATGGGAGAGAAGAATGTCATCCATAGAATCTGCTCTAACTTCCCCCTCCCCCCCACATAAGCCAGTTGCTTATATTGGGTAGAAGGACAAAGATTACATGGGAAAGTAGGAATTACAGGCATGGAGATGTAGGCAAGGCATAATGGTTACAGGTTACAGGCAATGCAGGCTGGGTAGAAGAGGGGGTCACAGAGGTCAAGTGCCTCCAGGACTTCATTGTTTCAGCAACAAGGTTGTTAATCTTTCCACCATGATAGGCAGTTCTCTGATAAGAAGAATGAACTTCATTCCAGGATTAATTTCCAGGTCCCAGTGAGTAAAACTTCCAGCCATATCAGAATGTGCTTTCTTTAATCAAAATAGAACAATTATGGTTAACAGAGCATAATTAATATTTCTTATAACTATAAGTAATCCCCACTATTTTATTTCTGTTCCTAACAGTTATAGCATGGTAACAACTTTCTTGTCTAACTTCATATGAAACAGGCACTTCTAAATTTTTTTATATGAAGTATTGTTGTATATTTCAACTTGATATATTATTATATTATC
Organism: Eptesicus fuscus; assembly: GCF_027574615.1. Classification (NCBI taxonomy): domain Eukaryota; kingdom Metazoa; phylum Chordata; class Mammalia; order Chiroptera; family Vespertilionidae; genus Eptesicus; species Eptesicus fuscus. The sequence continues at coordinate 6,078,740 of NC_072480.1, read as the reverse complement.
CTTATTTTATACAAGGCAAATAAAGCTAAGAGAGGACTTAACTTTGAATATACAAAAATAGATCCAGTGTAATTGTCATGTACTGAGGCCTTGTTCCTGCCTCTGATTTCTAAGTAGCACATGTGGCACCAAGGGAATGGTTCTGATATTAAGGTTTACTAAATAAATATATTATAAATAAGATTTTGTAGAAATCACAAAATTTATGGAGTAAAGTTTTTATATAAATATAAGATATATAAATTTTATGAGATACATATATATCATATATAATAAGAATTATATGTGTACGTGTGGGGAGGGATGTGTAAATTTTCAGCACAATAGTGTCCCTGGAGTTGGCTGTATGACCTTGACAAGAGAGTTCATTTTCTCCCTGTGAGTTTCCTCATTTGTAAAATGGGGATAATAGTATCTACCTCATTCGGTTGTTGTGCTGATTAACAGAATTAATTTTTATAAAGTTGCTGGCACAGTGCCTAGCATATCATGTATATTCAATAAATTCTAGTTCTCTCTCCTTCATTTTAAATTATTAGGGCATAAAACAAAATAGGATAATGTATATGAGTGTGTGCCATTAGCTGTACATATATATATACAAATTTGACATATTCTTATTACAAAGCTGTATTATTAGTAGAGCCAGCAAAGCAAGAAGTTAATTAATTTGAGAACAATATGCAACTTTTAATTATTCAGGATGATGAGAAAAAGGTTGAAATAGATAATCCAAAACCAAGACTGGAATAAGCAAATTAGACTACATTCTATGAACATACTATTTATCTATTCCAACTCTGATAAATAACTATTTTAATACAGTTGTTTCCAAAGAGAAGACAATAGAGAACAGTAAGCAGAGAGACACAGACATCTTCTTAAACTAAAGCTCTTTATCTGTGCCCAGAAGTAGCTTCCACTTCCTTAGACTGCAGGGTCTGGAGAGTAATCCACTGTTACTGTTCTTTGGTGGCTTTCCTTTGTAAGGGTTTTCAACTAACTCACAGTCAGCTGGCCAGCTCCCTCCAAATGTCTCAATAGAACATGATGTGCTGCCTGTTTGTTCTCAGTTTCAATCTCTCCATGTGCCCTCTTCTGCTCCATATCGCAAGAAACAACTTTTCCCAGGGTCCCAGCAACTGGCTTTCAGGTAGTATTGGCCAATGGGAGACACTGAAGTCTGGAAGGCAGCAGGAAAGGAAAAATAAGAGTGTGTCATCTTAGGACTTGGCAGCAGCTGCCTCTCCTTCATGACTTTAACTCCTGCGAGTACTAATGCTCTCTTAGATTCCAACTACAACCCTTCCCCCCATTTCTGTTCCTGTAAATAACCTGCTCCTGGACTCTTGGAACAGCACCTTGTCCTGCTGTCACTCTAGTCTTAGGGGTCATATTGGTTTCTTGATTCTGCTACTCCAAATTTTATCACAGGCCCCTGTCTTCTTCTCAATATTCATCATCTTTGTAACCAGTTTCTTGTATTCAATTTACTTTGTTAAAGGACCTGAAGAGGTTTTGTGTTCTGAATAAATCCGGTGAAATGTATTTGAGGAGATAATGGACAGATTTTGGTGGGAAATGGACTAGTAGGAGTCAGCATCCTATTCCCAAACCAGCTCCCTCAGCCCCTTCTTCACTTTACCCTCCACTGTTTTCCTCCCAGATCTAAGAGACATCATGTCCTTTCCAGCTGGATAGATGTAGAACAAATATGTCCTTTCACTAAAAAAACAACTCATGAACAGGTGGCCATTCTACATAAGCGGCAGAAGGCTGAATATTAACAGCAGAATTTAGTGAAGTAACCACATTAAACTTAAAACAGAATGGACCTGTTATGTATAAATGATATGCATTATCTGCCCTGGCGACTGGTGGTGTATGACTAGTTAGAAATGGCTGCTGGCTAACTGACACTATTTCTATTAGTTTCACAAAACCTAGCCAATATTTCTCAGGGTTTTTTGTTTTAATTTCTGTTGGTTTTCTAGCCTTTGAAATTAGCATCAATGTTTATATTCTTTTCATAATTCACTGTTTGTTTTCATTTTCATTATAGACATACACTCCCTGAGTAGACTATTCTAATGCTCACATGCCACCTTGCACTTGGTTCCTTCTCCCCCACCCATAAGCACAAGGTGACGAGACTTTGGGCTCAGAGCATCAGCCACTGCAGGAGTGGTGCCAATGTTTCTGCAAGGTTTAGGGTAAGCCACATAGAGGGCATCCAATGGCATAGGCTTATCTCATTTAATCTTCACAACAGCCTGAAAAGCAAATAATAATTAAAATTTCTATTTTAAACTCTCATAAAGGTTAAGTAAGTTGCCCCAAATCATAACACCCTGTAAGTGGTAAGACTAAAATAATAATCCAAATTTGTCTTACCCCAATAAAAGATGTTCTCAATTTTGATAGAAAAAACAATATCAATATGGGCAAAAGGTGATAACTTTAGATAAAGAATAATTTCCAGATAAAACAAAAACAATTCTTTCCCTTCTATTGTGTCTGCTCAATATCGACCTCAGGTCTTGTTAACTCCAGTGACCCAACAATTAAGGGGCCACTTTGGTACCTGAAATCAGATCTCTAACATGTCTTCATATGTAAGTACTTTCACCAATGAAGTCTTTAGGGTTTTCTATGTACAATATCATGTCATCTGCAAATAAGGACAGTTATACTTCGTTTCCAATTTGGATGCCTTTTATTTCTTCTTCTTGTCTGATTGCAATGGCTAGTACTTCCAGCACTACGTTGAACAGGAATGGCGAGAATGGGTATCCCTGTCTTGTTCCGGTTCTTAGAGTATGATGTTGGCTGTGGGTTTGTCATATATGGCTTTTATTATGTTGAGGTTTGATCCTTCTATTCCCACCTTGCTGAGAGTTTTTATCAAGAAAGGGTGCTGAATTTTGTCAAATGCTTTTTCTCCATTAACTGATATGACCATGTGATTTTTATCTCTCAATTTGTTTATGTGATGTATCACGTTTATTTATTTGCGGATATTGTACCATCCTTGCATCCCGGGATAAATCCTACTTGGTCATGGTGTATTATCTTTCTGATGTATTGCTGGATTCGATTTGCTAGACTTTTGTTGAGGATTTTGGCATCTATGTTCATGAGGGATATTGGCCTATAATTCTCTTTCATTGTGTTGTCTATCTCATTTTGGTATTAGTGTAATGCTGGCTTCATAGAATGAGCTTGGAAGTGTTCATTCCTCTTGAATTTTTTGAAATAGTCTGAGGAGGATAGGTTTTAGTTCTTCTTTGAGTGTTTGGTAAAACTCTCCTGTGAAGCCGTCTAGCCCCGGGCTTTTGTTTGCTGGGAGCTTTTTGATGACTGCTTCAATTTCTTCCATAGTTATTGGCCTATTTCAATGTTTAGAATCTTCCTGATTGAGTTTTGGAAGGCTTCTTTTTCTATGAATATGTCAATTTCCTCCAGGTTGTCTAGTTTGTTGGAGTAGAGTTGTTAATAGTATTTTTTAACAATCCTTTGTTATTTTGAGTCCTTTCTCTTTGCTTCTTGGTGAGACTGGCTAGAGGTTCATCAATCTTGTTTACCCTTTCAAAGAACCAACTCTTGGTTTCATTGATCTTTTGTATTTTTTTTTTTTTGGTCTCTATGTCATTTATTTCTGCTCTGATCTTTATTATCTCGTTCCTTCTGCTCACTCTGGGCTTTTCTTGTTGCTCTCTTTCTAACTTTTTGAGTTATAGTGTTAGATGATTTACTACCACTTTTTCTTGTTTTTTGAGATAGGCCTGTAGAGCTATAAACTTCCCTCTCAAGACTGCTTTCATTGTGTCCCATAGATTTTGGATTGTTGTGTTTTTATTGTCATTAGTTTCTAGGATGTTTTAATTTCTTTTTTGATCTCATTGGTAACCCAGTAATTATTTAATAGGATGCTATTCAGCTTCCAAGTGTTTGAGTTTTTTGGATCATTTTTATTGTAGTTTATTTCTAATTTTATGCCATTGTGATCTGAGAAGATGCTTGATATGATTTCAATCTTCTTGAATTTGGGGAGACTTTGCTTGTGACCCAATATGTGGTCTATTTTTGAAAATGTCCCATGTGCACTTGAGAAGAACGTATATTTCATGGCTTTGGGGTGAATTGTTCTGAAGATGTCAGTTAAGTCTACCTGATCTAGTGAATCATTTAGCATTGCTGTTTCTTTGCTGATTTTTTTGTCTAGAGTATTTATCCAGTGAAGTCAGTGGTGTATTAAAGTCCCCTACTATGATTGTATTGTTTTTGGTCTCTCCCTTTATATCTTCCAGGAGTTTTTTTTTAATGTATTTGGGTGCTCCTGCATTGGGTGCATATATGTTTATCAGGGTTATATCCCGTTGTTTTATCGATCCCTTTAGTATTATGAATTGGCCTTTCTTACCTCTTGTTATGGCCTTCACTTTGAGGTCTATTCTGTCCAATATAAGTATTGCTACCCCAGCTTGTTTTTTATTATTTCCATTTGTCTGAAATATATTTTTCCATCCCTTCACTTTCAGTCTGTGTGAGTCCCTTGTTCTGAGGTAGGTCTCTTGTAGACAGCATATATATGGGTCATGTTTTTTTTTTATCCATTCAGCCACTTGATATCTTTTGATTAGAGCATTTAGTCCATTTACATTTAAAGTTATTACTGAAAGGTACTTGTTTGTAGTCATTTATATTTTTGTGCCTGTGTTCCTTCTTACATTTTTATTTCTTCTGTTTACAGCATTCCCTTTAGCATTTCTTGCATTGCTGATTTAGTAGTGGTAAACTCCCTTAGCCTTTTTTTGTCTGCGAAGCTCCTGATTTTCCCTTCAATTTTGATTGATAGTCTTGCTGGATAGAGTATTCTTGGATTCAGTCCTTTGCTTTGCATCACTTTGTATACCTCCTTCCATTCCCTTCTAGCTTGATGTGTTTCTGTTGAGAAATCATTTGATAATCTGATGGGGATCCTTTGTAGGTAACTCTCTGTCTCTCTCTTGCAGCCTTTAACATTCTCTCTTTGTCATTAACATTTGCCATTGAAATTATGACATGTCTTGGTGTGGGTCTTTTGGGATTCATCTTGTTTGGACTCTCTGTACTTATGTAACTTTTTTCTTCCCCATATCTAGGAAGTTTTCTGTCATTATTTCTTCAAGTAGATTTTCTAATCCTTGCTGCTCTTCTTGTCCTTCTGGCAGCCCTATTACATGCATGTTACTTCATTTCATGTTGTCCCAAAGCTCCCTTAGGCTCTCCTCCTGTTTTTTAATTTTTTTCTCCAGTTGCTGTTCAGATTGAGCTTGTTTCTCTACCTTACCTTCTAACTCACTAATTCAGTCCTCTGCTTTTTCTATTCTACTGTTGAAACGTTCCATGGTGTTTTTGATTATAGCTATATCACTTTTCATTTCTTCCTCATTCTTGCATAGGTTGTTGATTTTATCATCCATCCGGTGTATGAATTGCATGACCATTTCTCTGAATTATTTTTTGGTCATGTTGCATGCTTCAGTTTCACTAATTTCCTGCATGGACCTCGGCCATGTGCCATGGGAGCTTCACACCAACCAAGTGTCACTGAAGAGCTCCAACACCAAGACTTGTGGCTGCCGTGGGTTGGTGGGAACCAGGCTCACCAGGGTCAGCGTTACCAGTGCTCAGTGTGGTCTTGTGTGCGCAGCTAGAATCAGGGACCCCGCCTGCACAGCACTGAAACAGAGACCCTGCTGATGTGTGCTGAAAATCAGAGTCCCCTAGCGATTGGCCAGGGGACTCTCTCCCTCCCTACCTTCCTGCCAGTCCCCTCTCAGGAGTCAGAGTTCCCCTGTGTCATATACACATCCACACACTCCTCTATTGCTCTCTCACACTCTCTCCCTCCCTACCTTCCTGCCAGTCCCCTCTCAGGAGTCAGAGTTCCCCTGTGTCTGCACCAAGAATCAAGTATCAGAGTCTCTGTTGCTTCGTGCGGCCTCTCACTGAGAATCAGGGTCCCCGTGTGCACATGCACCAAGAATTGGAGTCACTGGCTCTTAGTATGAATGCACTGTGAGTCAGGGATCTCAGGAGCACACAATAAGAAACAGAGTCAAGTCAGTGGTGCTCAGTGCTGCCTCCCGCCTGGAGAATCAGGGTCCTAGTCAGCTTGGGGGACTGGGTTCCACAGTAGCACTGTGTCGGCAGGAGGTCCGCTTCTGCACTGCGGAAAACAGACTTCCATGTGCGTTTGCCCAGAATCGAAGTCAGGTGGCACTGCTGCCCTGCGTGGGCTTTGGGTTTGGTCGCTCTATTGCATTGCGGGGAACAGATTCCCAAGTGCCTGTGCATCCCAGGCTCAAAATCCTGTAGTGGCGCTGAGGCCCGTGCGAGGGGCAGGTCTATCAGTTACTATGGCACTGCCAGCAAACCTGCGGGGAGGGGGATAGGCTCCTTGACTCACAGAAATCTGCGGCCAGGATGTCTGGATTCTTGTTGTCTGTGGGTCTGCAGCTGTGGTCGCAGGTCTCTGTCCCCAGTGGCTGCAGGGTCCTGGTTTGTGTCTGAGACCAGACTGGGTGGTGCTGAAGCCAGGATCCTAGTCTCAAGCAGCTCTGTTTCTCAAGATGGTATGGTCTCTGTGCCCGCACTGGCAGCCCCAGAGTGTCTGCGTTGTGCCCGGGGCTCCGCCTTCTAAGACTGCCCGGTTTGGCAGCCCCTTGGAGGACCTGCTGAATCTAACTGTCCCTAGCTCATATACACATCCACACACTCCTCTATTGCTCTCTCACACTCTCTCCCTCCCTACCTTCCTGCCAGTCGCCATCTTCAATTCCCCTCAACACTATTTTCCATAAAGAGTTTTCCCCAAGCTAAAATAATTGTCCAATTGATATATTTCTCTTATCTATTTTTTTCTAATTGTTTCTACAACATTCTAACTTGTATATTTGTTGAAAATCCTGTTCTCTAGGGTTATAATTGTTTTTCCTCTTTAGTCTAATGAGAAAATGTGATTAAAAAGGCAAGATTATATTCTTCAAAATATAAATTATATTATTGATTTGAGAGAGGAAGGGAGAGGGAGTGAGAGAGATAGAAACATAATGATGAGAGAGAATCATTGATCAGCTGCCTTCTGCACTCCCCAGTGTCTCAGGCATGTACCTTGACCAGTATTCGAACTGTGATCTCTTGGTTCATAGGTCAATGCTCAACTACTGAGCCACACTGGCTGGGCGGCAAAATTATATTCTTCAGTGTCAGTTAGCAAGGCAATTCTCCTAAAAATACATTTTTAAACTGCTGAATATATTTTTTTGGCATCCAGTTAAATTCTAGTTTTTAATCTTCAAACCTTAAATTTTCACAATTCTGAGTGGAAGATCATTCCCAAGGTTAGATGGGAAATCCTCTTTGAAAGCCAGTAGAGAACAGCAAACCATTTTGTGTCTTGGAGAAAAAGTGGAAAGTAATTAATGAAGCTCATTCTTTTCATTTATCCTCCTTTCATTTTTACTTCTTATTTTTTTCCATATTTATTCCTTCCCCTTTCTGTCTGATCACATTCTATAAGCACATTATTATTAAAAATCTTTTAAAAATGATTAATGACATAGAGCACCAAATTTTCTATCAGTGGTTATTAGATTTTATATCTTCAAATATGATTTTACAATATACATGTAAGATTTGTGGATAAAAGGGGCCATATGCTAACCTGACTAGTTCAGGGAAGGACTGCATGGCAGCTGTGCAAATTCAAAGACCTAAAATAACCACAAAGGATGGCCTGAAAATTAAATATTTAACTACAAGCAGTTTACAGTGGGTAGTCATGTCCTAGGCCAGTATTTTTCCTGACAAAGATTAACTTCAATCTTTACTGAGCCTATTATCTTTTTGCATCTAAAATAACATATCTGTGAAATGTCTGGGTAACTTGTAATTTCCCTTTTTCTGGACCTCTCAGGGCCAACAAATGGCACCAGGGCATTCCCACATTGTTATTGTTAACAGGTTAATCATCAACTGTTAACTATGTTAACTATCCTGTATCCATATATGTAAAAGAAGCATATGTCCATCATTTCACTTTTTATCTAATCCCAGAGGTTTCCCCTCTTTGCTTTCTCCTACCTCCCTAATCTATCATCAATGGATTTCATGTAACCCACTTAAGTCTTTTCCTTTTTAAATATAAATTTTTAGGGGTAAAAAAGACAGATTTAGGGAATTTTTTAAATTAAGGGGGTCCATGGAAAAAACACAGGGCTACAGAGTTGCAAAAGGATACATTTCCATAAGACAAGGGAGCAGGAGGCCAGCAGAAGTTACATTTCCATAAGACAAGAAAGATGGGAGAGGAAGCAGTTACCTTTCCATAAGACAAGGTAACTGGGAGTAGCCAAAGGTCTATATTTACAAAATAAATAAGGAAGGCTTCACATGTCCCATGTGAGGTTTGACCTTTGAGCTCAGGAGTTGCTATAGTGACCAAATCAAAGGGGAATAGTGACCAATCAGAGGGGATATTGAGGCACAAAAACTGTAGCCTTTATAAACCGGGGAAAAAGGAATTCGGTGGGATTCTTTCCCCTTCCCCAGGTGGGAATCTGTGCTGTGAGATTCTTTACCCCTCCCCATGTGGGAGTCTGTACTTGTTCTTCAATAAATTTCCACCTTTGCTACACCATCTTCTGTCCATGGTTTCATTCTTTGACTCTGACAGACAAAGAATCTGGGGAAGCCATCCTGCCCAGGGGAACACCGTGTGTTCCAGTCCAAAAATCCAGTATCACTTTTGATGGTAATTTATAAAAACAAGGTATGAACTCGCCATTCTTTGGAACATTATCCCAATCCGTTGGGATTCTGCTTCCCGGCAATTGTCGACTGTTTGGCTCAAATAAACTCACTAAATTCTTTATAGGTTTGAATGTTTTTTTATGTTAACAGATTGCATGAATCAAAAGTAGTTTTTTGTTAGGATGAATTTAAAAAATTAAATTATCAACATAGATCACCCTTTAAGAGTTTAAATAACTACTTATTTACCCTCAAGAAAGCTTGGTAAAACACAACTGAGTTTAAGTCAAAGGATTCCTTATCTTCATCAAAGATGTCTGTGTTTCAAAATCTCTTGTGTCTAATGAAAAACTGAGTCTCCATAAGATAGTATTCCCATATGTTTTCTTTGGTGAAACATTCTTTTCTGTTTTATTTGGCTAATAAATGGACATTTCATGGCCAGGGAAAATGAGAAAAGGTCTATAACAGCTAGCTGCTCTCCAACTTGTTAGTGTCTTACTTCTGCAGATTAATCATCTACTTAAAATATGGAAATGGGAGTCAGCCCACAAGGGATGGCCACTCACATCTTTTACAGGCTTTGCATGTAGAATGAGTCCACTATCTAGTTTACTTCATGTGATATCTTCTACCAGCAGGACCAATAAACCAATGGGGCTTGCTACAAGGTCTAGAATAAGCCTGTGAGAACTAGAACTAATTTAGATATGGGCAGAATTTTGGGGCAGAAACCCTGGCCTTTACTCCCCTCTTTTTCCACATTTTACAAACCTAGGATGCTCTTCTCAGGATGTATCTTCTCTGGTTTTTAACTTTTCTAGCTTCTCTCATCAATTCAAATGCGTTTGATTATGAACCACACCTTAAGGCCCTTCTAGGGAATCTGTGAAGTAAATTGGGTCTATGCATTAACAGTAATAAGTGAGTTATTCCTTGCAAATAAGGCAGTTTTATTTTAATTTGATTCATTTAAACAAGTATTTACTGCTACTTAACATATACCAGGAACTGTATTAGGTTCCTAGTATATAATAATAATCAAGAAGATATGACATTTGACCTTACAGATCTGAAGTCAAGTGTGCAAATGAAATACAGGCAGTAGGATAAGAGCTTTGATAAGGACATTGGTAAGAGTATATGACTAGTAGACCTTGATTTCTGGAGTTAAGAGGCTTCCAGATAATGTTTTCTGACACCTGAAGAGTGGGCAGTTAGTCAAGCATATGAGTGGCCAAAAAGGAGAGAATGGTTTTGACAATGCTTGGGAGTTGCTAAGAGAATTTGATTTTGCTGCAAAGGGAAAAGGGCAGAGTGGTAAAAGCAGAGGCAAATGGGGATCTTTTTATGTGCATTAACCAAAGGAATGCTTTTTATGGTAGATGTAGGACTAGTTATGACCAGTGGGAGACAAATTTTGGGAGAAATGAATATTTTGTGGTCCCTCCCTCCCCTATATGTAAGTGACCCCTTACTCTACCTGCCCAATGAGTATGATCTAACAGTGGTTCCGAACACACCATTCACATGTGAATAGCCAGAGAAGGCTTCCCAGATAACAAGTAAATTCCTAAGACATGAAATCCTGCTTCTTCTGCTGGTGCTCCAGACTCACTATGATCTGTCCCATCTACAACTCCTTGAGGAAACAGTCTCACTCACAAGCATCACTCACTTCTCTCCAATGTTCTGAAAGGAGCAATCTCACCCACAGTTCACAGCTGAAAGGTTCAGAGTTGTACAGCTGATGGAAGGGAAGTCACCCACAGGTTGATTAGTGTAGCATAGCTCAAAAAATGAACTGTGCCGTTAAATCCTTGCTTTCTGTAAGCTAAACTGGGAAATGGGAAGGTTTGGCTAGTGGAATTAAGGGTAAGAATATGCTATACATTTTAGGTTAGTTCATGTACAAGTTAATGTTCGGTGGCAGTTGTCACAAGGATCTAATAAATTAATGTATGTGAAATAATTAGAACAGTGCTGGAATACAGAATATGCTCAATAAAGATTAACCATTGCTAATTTTGCATCTTGATGCTGAAAACATGGCCAGAAAAAGCCTTTTGGTAGAGAGGCATGTGAAGCAAGCAGATGCATAGATAGAAACTAAAATGCCACGAGGGAGAGGTCAAACCAATTTAGTTTCAATTTCAAATCACATGCATCCCTTATTTTGATGCCCTGTTTCTTAAAGTAACTAGGAAGAAATTTGTTCTTTACAGCTAAATAAACCCAACCAAGAAACTCCCTAGTTCACAGAATAAATTGGGCAAAATGAGGTATTGTTCCTCAACTGATTTGCAGTGTTTGGGTACAAAATGTCATGTCAAAGTTATGAGCTGCTGCCCTAGCCAGATTGGTTCACTGTACAGAGCATCAGCCTGCAGACTGAAGGGGCCCGGGTTTGATTCCAGGCCAAGGCACATGCCTGAGTTGTGGGCTCAATCCCCAGTAGGGGGCATGTAGGAGGCAGCTGATTAATGATTCTCTTTCATCATTGATGTTTCTATCGCTCTCTCCCTCTCCCTCCCTCTCTGAAATCAATAAAAATATTTTTTTAAATTAAAAAAAATTATGAGCTGTTGTTAAATCTTAAAGCTCTACTGCATGCTTTTCACCCCAGTGTATGTTAATAATCGATTAATTTAATAACTTCAGTGCTTTTCTCACTATAAAATTAGTTAATACAATTTAGCCTATGAATTTTCATAGATTCTGCTTTGTAAAATGTTGGGATAATAAACTCATTGAAAAATTTCTCCCACAGGGCAGCTATGATCCAAGCCCCTTTGGCAGCCCAGCTTCATGAGAGGCAAATGAAATCTTTGATGGTGTTTGGGTGTAGCCAAGTTAACGATAGGTTAAATCCTTTGAAACTTTCCATTAAAGAAGAATAAAGTGGGGGGGTGGGCAATGGTAAGATATGTAAACATATAATACCTCAATAAAAAAAATGTCAAAAAAAAGAAGAATAAAGTAAGAGGGAAAATAAAAGTGATCTAACACTGTGAAATGCTTTGTTATGAATGGAAATAAAAATACAATTTTAGTAAAACTGAAAAGAAGGATTATGTTCTCTGATAAGAATCTAAATGAGGTGCTGAAATAAGACAGACAAACTAATTTGACACAGAATGGTAAGAGCACAAGACCAGCTAACCAGGGAAATATGCAATTGAGACATGTTTCAATGTTGTCTGCCCCTGTGTCCAAATCATGAATCACGCTTTAGAGCAATGCAATCAATCTTTTGTATTGGAATTCTGTCTTCTCAGTTTTATTTTCAGTCAAGTCTCCATGCTGTAGTTAAACTTACGTTATTTCATGAGGATGTTCCTGTTTTCCATTGTTTGGTAGTTACTATCTTAATTGCACTTACCTGTTGGAAAGTTCAGGGTGGGTTTGTTATCATTGTTCTTCAGTTATGCTAAGCCATTATACTTTTTTGGGAAAGTTTTTGTGTGGAAATTTTTAAAGATTCACATGGGAAGAGAGACTAAAGCCACAATCTACCAATTATCTACTGTATTACTTCAACTTCAACATTTGGCAACATTGCTCTATCCCCCCAAATTATTAATTTACTTGTTTGTGTTTGCATGAGTATTATAAGCAACTCCTAGACATCTCATTCCACTCATAGATATTTTTCTATGTACAAAAAGCATCAAATATTATTTTAAAAATTATAGTTATTTTATCATTAAAATAAAAAATAGAAAGAGACACTTGAAAAATATGGGCTTCCAATACTACATTCCAAGTATCCAAATTTTACCTCTTCTCAAGGTCTAGTTCAAGCTTACTAGAATCCTTCTCCAAGCTTACTAGGATCCTTGCATCCATCTGACCCACACATTTGGGGATTCATATTTTGCTATCCTGTAGCATGTCCTGAATTTGTTTGATATAACATTAAATTTTGTATTTTTATTTAATTTATCAAGAATGTTTGTTGTTCTCAGATACATCTGTATGCACTCAACTGATCAACAAATAATGAAGTAAATACATCAACTTGTGAAAAAAAACAGTATGTTGTTTTACAACATAGAACAAGGAAGCAATGTGGGATCAAAAAAAGAAACCACTCAAATTTAGACTCAGAAACTATTTGATTTGCTGATATACCTGGTAAAATAATGTTTAAAAATTAAAAAAATAGAACTTCTAATATAGGGTATTTTTCACAGAATCTGGAGGGACATTATGATATGGAGTCAAAGGTAAAAGACACAGACAGGATGTGTCCTGAGACTCAGGTATGAATCTTATTCTAGCAACAAAAGAATGGAGGTTTTGAAACTTGCTAGGACAATATAAAAGAATATCAGAGTTGTAACTCAGCACATGGGGTATGAATATTCTGATTTATCTGTAATCTTTTTCTCAAAATATGAAAGACTCTACTGAGAAATTTATCAGGAAACATAGACATCCTCACTAAGGTCCTTATGTTCTGTTAATTCTCCTTCAAACCTGCTAGTAGTTTCTGAAGTTCTGTCTTATTGGACTATTCTAGTTCTGGCAAAAACATCTTAGAAAAACTGGTTAACCAGACCAAACATTCAAACCATATCTCAAGTCAATGTGTGCAGTCTAGTGACTATCTGACCACCTCAAAGAGCCATGCAAGGTAACTGGAGATTGTTGTTTCTAACACAAGTCCACACCTAAGGGAAATGTGAGCAGGTTTAATTAGCAAATCTCAGGCATTCTGATCCTCCATGCACTTTATCCTCTCCAGGAACCTGGTACTCTGTGATGTTTCTCCAAGTGATGCTGGGAGGGTTTGCAAGGATTTTCCTGGGGGATGGAAGGCCAACGTCTCTAGACCAGTAACAAGTTGCTATGTGGTGTTATTGGTGGGCATTAGTTGAGGTTGGTAAAACATCTTTCCCTCCTCCGGTCCCTTGCCTGCAAATACTTGGCGATTCTCTATAGTTTTCAGAGCTGTATTTAACTCCCCACTTTTCTCTTCTCCTCAGCTTCTTCCCATTAACAGGCTCATCCTCCAACTCTGGATTGAAAAATAGAAAGACATGACCCTGGATCCCCTTCCCCTCCAAAGCAAGGACACTTGACCATGTCTGATGGAATTCTGGAAACATATTGAGAGCCATTGCACAATTGCTCACTGTAGACAAAATACTCAGAGACCAGAAAAGTGTGGGGCTTGTCAGAAATGAGAAACCTGAATTCCATCATGGCTGCTAACTTGAAAACAGTGGCCAACAGGTTACTGACAGCTCCTCCTGGGAGTGTTTCTTCTTGAAGAAGATTAGCTTGATCTGTACTGTGTCTGGCATTAATTTTGGGCCTTGGGTAAGCATTCAGAGAAATAAGGTGAGCCCCAGAAGGCAAAATGAGTAAATTTTCCATGCAGACAAAGGTGGAAGTAGGTGGAGATTAATCAGTAGTTGTGGGAGTGGGCTATTTCCTGACGTGACTCACTGCACTGAGGGTTGGGTGATGGTAATATGTGCAGACACTGTGCTCATATGGGTGTGAGTCCTGTTCCACATCTGGACTTGGTAGCTGGGGGCTTCCTGGGAAAGCCTTCATTTCTTTAAATGGCATTACAGAGAGAACACATAAAAATACATATTGCTAAGGTTCACAGACTCACACACAAGCTAGCAATGAATTTATTTTCCCACAATGCACATTTAATTCTTGTTCTGGCCCCAGAACTGTGCTACACACCAGACACATTTGGAATGACTGGAAGAAGGACAAAGGGGAGAATAAGGATGCAAGAATGCAAAACAGAAAAAAAAAATGAAGGCTAGAAACAGCAATTGAAACTAAATTATAGAACAATCATTCTGACCAACTGCAGGCTAGCTGAAGAGAAGTTTTATAAGCAAGGATTAACAGAGGAAGCCACATCAAAACTGGCCCAGGTTAAGTGCATGCATGGACCATCAGGAAAGGGATGAAGACTCCCAAAGTTGCAGGAAAGATTCACACAGATTTTGAAAAAGGATTCAATATAACTGAAGTAATGAAATATGAAGTTTTTAAAGAGGAAGTTTCTAAGAATGTGGTCAAGGCTGGAAAGTGCAGAAAACAAGGCAGAAATTATATTGTTGGGCATGGAGGTATTATCTTCTTGAAATTTGATATACCTCAGCAACCGAAGAAGAAATAAATTTTAGTTATCACTCAGATAAATGTACAATTTCCAAAAGGCATATGATTTTTTTTAATTAAAATTTCTGAAAACTGACGGGTCTAACAAAATTAAGAGGATGGGGATCTTATACAAACATAATTGTTTTTAGTTATTTTAAAATTAAAATACTGTTTATCTTTAAAAATGAAGAATGTTCCAAAAGAAATTGCAATGTAATGAGAGTAATAGCTCACATACATGTTTAGTGATTACTATGTGACAGACCCTGAAAATAACAAGATCAATACACCCAGTCCCTCCTTTCCCAGAGCCAGTGGGCCTGGTGAGGGTACAAGGGGCAACCTTCACACAGAGCAGCTCTTCTGCTCCTCACTGCAACCCAGGACAGTGAGGAGAGCAGAGACGCCCAAATTGGAACCCACTGTGTAACACCACAAGAGAACACCTACCAGAGCTGTTCCACTCCACCAGAATGCCCAGAACTTAAAGAAGCCCTAAAACAGTGTAGTGGTCCTCATCCAATCCTATTTATTGAATAAGTTTAAAAATAATGTTAATATTGTTTTCCATTAAAGAGATGCTGCCAAACTTAAAGGGAGTTTCTTCCCTTAAAGAGTGAAATATCCCCCCCTCCCAAAAAAATATCTATCTGTACATATTAATAACGTCAAGGTACTTTACTATAGGCAATGAAAAGGAAAACATCAACCTAGCTAGTGTAAAATGTATTATGAGCTCTGAACTAGTGGATACTGAATTTTAATGAACTTTTATTAGTTATCTTGTTCCCTTAATTTTTTAATGCCACTGACTCTTCATGAACAAGACATGAGCACATTGTGTATTTTTAAAAGGTAAGAAAATTCTGAAGAACTAATTTTCCATTTAACCTTAAGTTCAATAGACTTGTGTCCTTAAAAAATAAGTACACAATTCCACCATCAAAAGTTTAAAGTAACCTGATCACCTTAAACCAAATCTTTCTGGGAAAAAAGTTTTTTGTGTTTCTTTTCCTCCCTGGGGCCACTTTTTGATATTATAGTTGTATGAATGTGTATCTGAGGTACTAACTTCTTATACTCATTCCTTTGTATTCAGAAATCATACCTTATTGCATAAGCCTATTATATGTGCAAAGGATGTTCTCACATCTTTTATAGGCCTGGGAGGAAGCAGAAATAGAACTTTGAATGGGATTGTTTTTCCCTCCCTCTCTTCATTTATTCCTCTCTTCCCATTAGTAAGTATTTTTAAACCCCTTGTACATTCACTCCAGATTTCTTTGGAAGATTTGAATAAAGACAGTATCACATGATCCTATCAAAGAGTCAAGACAGGGAGAATTCTCTATAAATGAAAAGGAGAAAAGAGAGGAGAAGTGAAAGATGAAGTCCTATTCTTTATCATTTTACAGGTGTCACCAAATTAGGAGTTGAGGGATCATACATTTATAAGACCCAAAGCGGGTGTATACTCTTGGAGAGCTGGCATGTGGGCAGGAAAGAGGCAGATGAGACTCAAGTACATCTCCTCAACACACCTATACTTTAGAATTACATTTCAGCTAGCAATGTTTGGTGCTAGATGTGATTTTGCTGAGAAATAAAAAGGGAGCAGACTGGGGCCAGGAGAAAGGAATAAAATTATTGGAGTTTCTCAGAGTTACATCTAAGCTTTAAGGGCCAGAGGTAAAGAGGAGGAGGGCATGTCTGAGGTTCTCTATGACATTCTTCTGCTCAGTTCAGAGTAGGGAAAAATGAAGCATTTGAGCGTTAAGGACCAAATTTAGAATACATGGCAGTCACTTCATTTCCATTGGAAACATGAGGATAGAGAATGGATAGCTTCAGAGGGTTCATCTGAAGATCAAGAAGATGGGGTTTTAATGCTACTATGTCTTCCATCCTTTTCAGCGTCCTTATGACCATTGCTCTGAATTCTTTCTCTGACAAATTGCTTGCCTCCATTTCTTTTACTTCCTTTTCTGGTGATTCCTCCTTTTCTTTCATATGGGGGCTGTTTCTTTGTTTCCCCATTTTTGTTCCTCTCAGGGTGTCTGGTTATGTGGTTCACTCTCTACCACGTTGACCAAAAGGCATAAAATACAACTCGACAAGACATGACACAGAGGGAACAAAACACGAATATATTCATGACACCAATAACCCCAAATAAAGGTGACCACCAGAGAAAAGAGAATTAAGGGAAAGAAAAGAGCACAACAATGATATTGAGAAAAGGAAACAAAGGTAAGAGAAACAAGAAAAAGAAGAAAAAGTGAGGGGAAAATATGTACATATGGGGAGAAAACTTCATGAAACCAACAAATAAACCAAAAAATGCAAACAAGAAACACCCTCAAAAAAGGGGGCAACTGAATCTGAAGAGTCAGAGCTTATTTTCAGAAGGTAAGGTAAAGTAATTGAGTGCATAGGAGAATGGCCATGGTTCAGTGTAGAGGAGGTAGAAAGAGAATGAGTGTATAAAAAGAAAAGAAAAAACAAAATACTCAATAAAAATTAAGTAATTAAAATAATTAAAAATTAAAAATATATATATTAAAAATATATATAAGAAAAAAATTCCCTTTCTTTAGTCTATCTATCTATATATTCATCTATTTTTGGAAAAGGAGACTAGAGAGCAGATATGCCTGAGTTTGGCGAATGAAACTAATTAAGCTACTAGTAAAAGAAGAGAACAAGGGAGGAGGGGAAAAACAAAAGCATAAAATAAAAATAAAAACAAAACAAACAAACAATAACAACAATAAGAACATTGGCTAGTTCAGAAAGAAAAAAGAGAAGGGTGCATGGACTTGGAGCAGGGGAGAGGAAATTAGATATATGAGTAAGCCAACAGAGACTACTATAATAGTAATGCATCTATAAAGCATATAAAGAAGATAAATTTTTAACAAGGAGCAAAAACAAAGGAGAGAGAAAAACTAAAAAGCAGGAACAGGAGAAGGGAAACAGGATGAAAAAGGGAGAAGTGAGAAAGGGTTGGCATAAAGGAAAAAATGATATAAAGTAAAATAATGATAAAAAATAAAAATAGAATGTAGAACACTAGTCCAAAAGAAATAAAAAGTTAAAAAATAATAAATAAAAATAATAAAAAATAAAGAGAATAGAAAAAAAATAATTTCTTAAGTAGAAGATAGAAAATAAAAATAAAAAAAGTAGTGAAGTTCATTCACTTCAGCTGAGTTTTAATGTCCCATGGGGGCTGGTTTAAGACCCCTCTCTACTGTTCTGTCTGCTACATCTCAGTTTCCTGTTAGGTAGTCAGCACTGTGTTTAGTTCCCAGTGATCCACCGCTCCTCTGTGTCAGACTCCACATCTTGGTTTCATGCAGGTGGGATCAATATGCCTGCTTTTTTTTCCTGCCTGCTTTCAGTCATATTTACACAAGCATCTACTTCTGACACAGGCTCATCGTGGCAGTGTTGCTATATTAGTTTCCAGGACCAAATGACCCCTCAGCCCAGTCCCTGAGGGCTCCCTGGGGGTATTCAGAAACCTTGTTTCCCTTCTGAGCTCAAGGCTGGGGGCAGCTGAACTGCTAGGAGGAGCCCAGTCTCCAGGAGAAAAATGCCTGTTCAGGGTTAGAGGGACCGGACTGTCCCAGAGCTGGCTTCCTGATTGCCTCTCCCTATGTTGATCCCCAGCTTCCACAAAACCACCTTCCCCTGCATTACAGTCTTGGTGAATTTTTGTAATTTAAAGATCCTATGCACTGGGTTTAGCGAGTAAAAGCAAGTAAAATATAAAGACAGACCAACCTGATGATTGTGCCTGATTCTATTATATTCACCAGTTTATTCTGTTCCTCAGATTCTTAATTCACTTGATTTTTAGATTCACTTGTTGATAGATATGTATTTGTTGTTCATAATTTTTATCTTTACTTTTTTCTTCTTCTTCCTCTTCTTAAAGAATACCTTTCCCCGGTTTGGCTCAGTGGATAGAGCGTCGGCCTGAGGACTCAAGGGTCCCAGGTTCGATTCCGGTCAAGGGCATGTACCTTGGTTGCGGGCACATCCCTAGTAGGGGGTGTGCAAGAGGCAGCTGATCGATGTTTCTCTCTCATCGATGTTTCTAACTCTCTATCCCTCTCTCTTCCTCTCTGTAAAAAATCAATAAAATATATTTAAAAAAAAAAGAATACCTTTCAGCATTTCATATAATACTGGTTTGTTGGTGATGAACTTCTTTAGCTTTTTCTTATCTGTGAAGCTCTTTATCTGCAATTCAATTCTGAATGATAACTTTGCTGGGTAGAGTATTCCTTGTTGTAGGTTCTTACTATTCATCACTTTGAATATTTCTTGCCACTCCTGTCTGGCCTGCATAGTTTCTGTTGAGAAATCAGCTGACAATCGTATGGGTGTTCCCTTGTAGGTAATTAACTGTTTTTCTCTTGCTGCTTTTAATATTCTCTCTTTGTCTTTTGATCTTGGCATTTTAATTATGGTGTGTCTTGGTGTGGTCCTCTTTGGATTCATTTTGTTTGGGGTTCTGTGTGCTTCCTGGACATGTAAGTCTATTTCTTTCACCAGGTGGGGGAAGTTTTTGGTCATTATTTCTTCAAATACGTTTTCAGTATCTTGCTCTGTCTCTTCTTCTGGCACCCCAGTAATTCGGATGTTGGTACACTTGAAGTTGTCCCAGAGGCTCCTTATCCTATCTTCAACTTTCTGGATTCTCTTCTCTTCTTGCTTCTCCGGAGGAGTGTCCTTTGCCTCTTTGTATTCCAAATCTTTGACTTGATTCTTGTGTTCCTCTAGTCTGCTGTTGGGTCTCTGTATAATATCTTTTATTTCAGTCAGTGTATGTTTAATTTCTAGTTGGTCCTTTTTCATATCCTCAAGGGTCTCATGAAATTTATCAGCCTTTTCTAGGAAATTCTTGAAAAATCTTATAACTGTGGTTTTGAACTCTATATCCAGTCGTTTATTTCCCTCCATTTCTTTTGTTTGTGATCTGTTTCTTTGTCTCCTCATTTTCGCTGCTTCCCTGAGTTAGTAGGGTGGCTTTTTGTGCTAGGTGTCCTATATGGTCCAATGGGTCGGCCTCCCAGTTACCTGAGGTGGACACTCTTGGTGCACCCCTTTGTGGACTGTGTGTACAGCCTTGTTGTAGTTAAGTCTTGATTGTTGTTGGTGTCACTGGGAGGAATTGACCTCCAGGCCAATTGGCTGTGAGGACCTGCTGTGTCTATAATGGAAGAATTGCTGCACTGGAGACACACTTATGGGGCAGGACTTGCTTCAGTGGGGCTTTGGTGCTCACTGAGTCTGCCTCTTGAATGTGTCCCTTATGAGAGTAGTTGAAATCTGGTGTCATCTCACACAGACCACTAGATACACTAGTTTCTGGATTTCCAATGGGGTGCAGGTCAGCTACTGTCTGAGGCCACCCAGCAGGAGCTACAGCGAGAACTAAAGTTTTCTCCTCTTTGCTTGGGGTTTGGAGGTTTTGGATCTGTCTGACTGGAGCTGCAGTTTGTTTGGTTAAGCTGCGATAGGGCAGGCCATTTATATGCAAAAGCCGCTGCTTGGAGCTTGGGTGGGTTTGTAGATTGTGCGGGGCGGAGTCTCAGGGCATCACTAGGCTAGGGCATGGCAAACAGCGATGGCTGCCAGTCAGCCTTCTCTGCATTTCCACCTTTCCAAGTCCCCGCATCCCGCGCCCTAGCCCAGTAAACAATGATTGCTGGGCGCACCTCTGCAAGAAAGTCACCCTCACTTTCCGACCCGCTGGCCGACAGTCCAGCTTCTCCCCGTAGGAGTTTGGGTCCCCAGCGTCTCCCCAGAAATTGGATTTCAGAGTAATCAGGAGCTTGTCTCCCTTCGGTTTTAAAAAAAGGCAGCACATCCAATCGCCTGCCACCAGCCCAATTTGCGCGCCTCTGTACCTCAGCTTTTCAGCGCTTGCGCACATCTCAATGCTCTTTTCTCTTTTCTTCTAGTTGAAGAACTTCCACTCAGCCAGCTTTCCCGTGGTTCTGGGTGATAGACATTTTGTCTTTTATAGTTTTGAAAATGTTGTGCGAGGCAGCAGTTTAGGTGTTTACCTATGTCGCCATCTTGGTTTCTCTCACAAAAATTCTTTACCAGTTTGAATGTTTCTTACATTAACACCTGAAGTTTACTGGCAAAAGAAAGGGAGGGAAGAGTTCAGGGTAAGAATGAGGCAGGAAGAAAAGCCTGTGTAAAGGTCCTGAAGCCCAGAGGAGCCTAGCACAACTGAATCGGAAGGCCAGTAACTGCGTTGGAGAGAGGCAAAGGAAGTCACCAGCTGTGTTTAATTCACCAATTCTGGGTGGATGTTATTTGATTCAGCTTTTTCTTCTATCTGCTCCATGAGAAGGCACAGGACACGTCTGCCTATTTAGCCAACATTTTTTCTCCCCCACACACTCCCAACAAACTTTTTAGGAGCCCATGCCTGGGGAGGCTGGAGTCTCGGTGTTCATGGGTTTGCAGCTGAGTCAGCAGATGCCTGGCCGGTGTTGCTGTAGGGTCCCTGTGGTGTCCAAAGACTCCCTGGGTGGAGGTGAGGGTGAGCACCCAGTCACATCCACTCTCCCCTTCAAGATGGTGCGGTCTCTGCGGCAGAGAGGGCCATCCCAGGAAAGATTACAGTGGTAGTAGAGACCGCCTGGCTAGGGGAGCCTGGTCCTAGCCCCCAACAGTCCTGCAGAATATAATGTTCCTCACTCATACGTACACACATGCCCCACATATCCACGCACTCCCCTTTCACTTCCTCACTCACTCACACTCTCCCCATCACTGCCATCTTGTCGGCCGCTATCTTGGATCCCCCTAGATAAGTTTTTGATGAAGTGTAGAAGATGATGTGTGAGAGAATTCCTGATTCTTGAATTTGTGATTTCTGTTGTAGGTTGCGTTCCTGAGAAGCAGCCTCTAAGATTAGATTTTCTGGCAGAAAGTTTATTGGGGATTGTCCATAAAATCCACCCCAGTGCTGAGGGAGAAGTTGCCTCTGCCATCATAACAAAGGCCTCAGAGCTGGATGGCCTTTCAGAGTTGTATCAAATTGGGCCAATGGGGTCAGGCCTTATCCCCATATCTTTCAGTCATTGGATAAAGAAGGGGGTGTGATCTTGGTCAGGTGGGGCAATCTTCAAGAAGGAGAGCTCTGCTGCAAACTTTCAGTCATCCACACTCTCATCATTTGGGAAAATGAGAGTTCCACCACCATCCCTAGTCTTCCCAATCTCTAGGGGGGGGAAATGGCACCACCAATTACCCCATAATCATATCAAAGCCTAGTGATGTTCTTGGCTTCTCTCTTTCCTTTATACTTCCCACCCACTCCATCAGTAAATGCTGCCAGCTCGTCCTTTAAGATGTTAATCTTCTTGCAGTTAGAATACATTCATCTTTGTCCAGGCTCCCTCATCTTCTACTGGGTCTATTACAATAGATTCTTGAATGGTCTCCCTGATTCCATTCTTGCTTACTTATAATCGATAATGATCTCTTTTGCCAAAGATAAACCACTATTATGGTGAAATGAAGAATTTGTTGAGTCCTGGTCAATCTAAGGAAAAAAGAAGAAAAGAAAAAAAGGGATATTAAGAAATATTTTAAAGGGTAAAATTCCATAAATGTTAATACATGTCAAAAATGTAAGTTAATTTATTAATGAAAGAACCAGTAAAAAGTTACAACCAGTTCAAAGGTGAATTCAAAGTAACCCATATATATTAGCAATAGGTAATACTGAAATGAATTTATGAAGAGTTGTAAAATTGATTTATTGGAAAGGAGGAGGGAGAAAATCAAGTGTATTTCCTCCAGACAAAATTTATTTGTATCTCTAGAGGTAAGAATCATGTCCACTGCTAGCCATTATATATAACTCACAGAGATATTTAACACTTCACAGGCAATGAAAGTTGCAGAGTTCCCATAAAATCTGCTAATCTGGAAGGATGTGCTTAGGCAACATCTAGATTTTTATCAAAGATACCCAGTAATCTTTTTGGTTCATTTAAATTCTTTCATGGTTGTTTTCTTACATGGGGTAGAAAAGAGAGGGGGAGGGAGAGAGAAAGAGTGAATTTCTTGGACAGTTTTGGTTTATGCCTATTTTCCTGGAGAAATTATTAATAGCAAGTCTTTTAGTCTCAAAAATATCCTGACTTGGAAGGTAAGATATGTACTTACCCTGTTTGGGATTTACTGTCATTTCATTATTTTTCACATAAAACCACTTAAAATAGGAGATAGAGCAATGCTGTGAAGGATTAACAACAATTCAAATAGCACTTTAAATCTATAAGTGATTGACTCTATGGCAACAAGTTAACAGTGTGAGTTTTCAAATGGGCAAGACTGTGGAGTAGTCATAGCTTCTGGTTAGGCTGTCTCCTGCACAGCAGCCCTGATCCATCTCTCTGGATAGATTTAGTCTGTCTCTGAATCCATTGTCTACAGAATCTTCTCATGGTGGGTGGCTAATCAAAGGCTTGCACAGCTTCACTTTCCAAAACATGGGGGATTTTGTTTCCTGGTAACACGCAAAAGTTCACAATAATAGTTCTGAGTATTTCTGGTTAAAGGACATAGGGCAGACAATGAGTGAAAGGGCATAGTATATTATGGCTGTAATCTATATATATAGCTATACTAATAAAATAATAATATGCTAATTAGACTGGGAGACCTCCTGGGAGACCTTTCGAATGTCCTTCCAGACAAAGCCATGATGGTGGGCCAAGGCAGAGGCAGTAAGGGGAGATCAGGCTGGCAGGGGAGGGCAGTTGGGGGTGAGCAGGCTGGAAAGGGGGGCAGTTGGGGGTGAACAGGCCAGCGGGGTTGGGGGGAGCATTTGGGGTTGATCAGGCCGGCAGGCAGAGTGGTTAGGGGTGATCAGGAAGGCAGGCAGGTGAGCGGTTAGGAGCCAGCAGTCCTGGATTGCTAGAGAGATGTCCGACTGGCTGTTTAGGCCCAATCAAGGGGTCCCAGATTGGAGAGGGTGCAGGCTGGGCTGAGGGACACAGCCCCTGTGCATGAATTTTGTGCACCAGGCCTCTAGTATATCCTATATAATAAAAGAGTAATATGCAAATTGACCATCACTCCAACACACAAGATGGCCATCCCCAAGTGGTCAAAGATGGCCGCCCCCATGTGGACACAAGATGGCAGACAGGGGAGGGCAGTTGTGGGTGATCAGGCCAGCAGGGGAGCGTAGTTGGGAGGGACCAGGCCTGTAAGGGAGGGCAGTTGGGAGCGATCAGGCCTGCAGGGGAGGGCAGTTAGGGGTGATGGGGCCAGCAGAGGAGGACAGTTGGGTGGGGCCAGGCCTGCAGGGGAGGGCAGTTGGGGCAACCAGTCCAGCAGGGGAGGGCAGTTGGGAGTGACCAGGCCTGCAGGGGAGGGCAGTTAGGGGGGACCAGGCTAGCAGGGGAGGGAAGTTGGGGTGACCGGCCCTGCAGGAAAGGGCAGTTGGGGGGGACCCAGGCATGCAGGGGAGGGCAGTTAGGAGTGAGCAGGTCTTCAGGGGAGGGCATTTAGGGATGACCAGGCCTGCAGGGGAGGGCAGTTAGGGGTGACCAGGTCTGCAGGGGAGGGAAATTAGGGGCAATCAGGCTGGCAGGGGAGCAGTTAGGCATCAATCAGGCTGGCAGGGGAGTGGTTAGGTGGTGATCAGGCTGGCAGGAAGAAGCAGTTAGGGGCAATCAGGAAGGCAGGCCAGCGAGCAGTTGGGAGTCAGCAGTCCTGGATTGTGAGAGAGATGTCCAACTGCCCGTTTAGGGCAGTCGGACATCCTTTGAGGGGTCCCAGATTGGAGAGTGTGCAGGCTGGGCTGAGGGAGACACACACACACACACACACACACACACACACACACACCCATGCACGAATTTCGTGCACCGGGCCTCTAGTCTATATATATATAAGAAGGCAATGACCGTGATGACCAAAATGACCGTTTGACCAGTCAACATGTGGGGCTAGCATAGATGCATAGACACAGGTAAAGTCTATGAGTGAACTAAGAATGAACAAGACAAATGCTTGCCTTCACGGAGCTTGCACTGTAAGAAGGTTAGGTCAGGGATGAGAATTCTCAATTGCCACCAGCACAGATCTGAGGTGCCGCTCTTCAAAGCAGCCAGAGATACACCCGGTAGTGGACTGGGGGTGAGACTGAAGGGCTGGCGCCGATGTGAAGGCGGGGCTCTTCTGGATTTCCCAGAGGATCCAATGGCTGCCTAGGAGGTGGAGCTTTTGATGCTCACTGGCATAGAAACCGACAAGTCAGAACCAATTCTGGGTGAACTGCGAGGAGTCAATGGCTGCCTAGGAGGCAGAACCTAAGGTGGGGGCTGAGGAGGGGTTTTAAGGGCAACAGCTGTTTGGTGTAAGGTGTAAGAAAGCGGTTCAATTTTTTAGTGACTGGTTTGGCAGTATAGTGCATATGGCTGGCTGTCAGTCCAGATATAGGGATTATGTATTTTTGTCTTCAAAGAGCATCTCCTCCTGCTGAAAATGCCCCCCCCCCCATTTTAAGCAATCCTATCCTATATAATCTATATGTACTAATAAAAGGGTAATATGCTAATTAGACCAGGTCGACCAGCCATCTTCCAAATGTCTGACTTCCTTCCAGACAAAGCCATGATGGTGGGGGCTGCGGCAGAGGCAGTTAGGGGTGACCAGGTCAGCAGGGGAAGGCAGTTGGGGGCTACCAGGCCAGCATGGGAGGGCTGTTGGGGGCGACCAGGCCGGCAGGGGAGGGCAGTTGGGGGTGATCAGGCTGGCAGGGGAGGGTAGTTGGGGGCATTAGGCAGGAAGGCAGGTGAGTAGTTAGGAGCCAGTGGTCCTGGATTGTGAGAGGGATGTCCAACTAAACCGGCAGTCAGACATCCCCTGAGGGGTTCCGGATTGGAGAGGGTGCAGGCTGGGCTGAGGGGCACCTCCCCCCATCATGCACGAATTTTGCACACTGGGCCTCTAGATATATTTTTAATATTATCTATTGATATACTATTTATAACTATATACAAGTTATAAATAATACTGCAATGAACATAGAGGTGCATATGTCTATTTAAAATTTGTTTTTTTTGTTTTCTGTGGATAAGTACCTAGAAAAGAATTGCTGAGTCATATGGTAGATCTGTTTTTAGTTTTAAGAAACTCCCTACTGTTTTCCATAGCAGCTGCACCAATTTGCAGTTCCACCAACAGTGACTAAAGATTCCCTTTTCTCCATATCCTCACCATTACTTGTTATTTGTTGACTTTTTAAATAATAGCCATTCTGATTGGTTTGAAGTGGTATCTTGTGGTTTTGATTTGTATTTCCCTGATGATTAGTGATGTTGAGCATCTTTTCATATATCTGATGGCTATCTGTATGTCAACTTTGGAGATGTGTCTATTCATGTCCTCTGCCCATTTTTTTTTATAAGATTGTTTATTTTTGTTAATGAATTGTATGAATTCCTTATTTTATACTATCTTTAAAAATCCCAGCCAGAGTTGCTTCTTACTTGTGTGTAACCTGTAGTTTTTCTCTTGATTACTATGAAAAGATATCATGGGTGTTCATATTGTAAAATCTGATTTATGAGGAGATAGGTCTTATCTGGGGAGTTTAGTTACCAAAGTAACCAGACAATAATAATTTTTCATTTCACAAAGAAGCCACAAATCATAGACCAAAAGGATAGCAGTTTGGTGAGACTCTAATTGTTTTCTACACTTTATTATTGAAGTAGGTAGAATATTATAATGGATTATCATGTATCCACCTTTGGAAATAGTATATACAAGCCTAAGTGACTGTTCAACTGGTAGCTATGAAGCGCAATGACCAACAGGGAGCAGATGCTCTGACCAGTAGGTTAGGTTACTGCTGGGGCCCTGTCAGCCCAGAATCTGGTTCACCCACACCTGGACCCAGAGAGGAGGGAGGAGGGAGCCTGGTTCCTCTCAGAATCAGCCATGGGTTAGCTTGTTGCTGGGGCCCTGTTGGCCACGAATCTGGTTCACCTGCACCAGATTCCCTTTCAATGTACACGAATCTATTCACCAGGCCACTAGTATTCTATATTCACCATTTCTCAAATTAGAGAAACTAAATGAATATATAAATGAATTTGCTTTAGATTTTGTCAGGTTTTAAAATACTCCGAGCTTCTTTTTTGTTTCTGCAGAATCTGACAGTTTTAACCTTTTGCACTCGGATGTCGAGTGTGACTCGACACGGTTAGCATCGGTAGCCCATCCCTTCCCTCCCTCCATCCCTCCTCCTTTATTTGGGCTTTTCTTACATTAAATAAATAAGTTTGTATGAAAAGAAACTCCAGTTTTTTATTCTACTGTCACACTTTGTAAAATCTGGGGTATTTAAAAAATTAAATCCCGAGTAGAATAAAGGAATCGAGAAAAAAAGCAAGTGAGTGCAAAGGGTTAAGAATCCCTTTTTCTTCTTTTTCCTCTGTTTTACACTTTGGAGAGATTTTAAACTTCTGTCACCTCTGCCTTCTTTGTGGCATTATGTTGGGAAGTAGGCAGCTTAATCACAGAATTTCCAAGAAAGCTCACAATATAGAAAGTGCTTTTTAAAATGTCTTAGAAGATTTGCATATATATATCTTCAAACTAAGATGTCACATTGTGAAATATAAACAGAACTTATTTCCAAAGGGATTAAAGTTAATCTTAGAACCAACTATTTATGAACTTTCTACAAATGAAACCACATTTTAATTCATTCTATGAACAATACTATGGACAAATGCAAACATGGCTACTAAAACTTTGTCAATTACAGTCTCTAATCAAAGATTGCTTTATTCTAGGAGCAAATGATGAATTTGTACAAGCTGTCAGCTCCTCATTTGGAAGCACTCCTTGAAATGTAAGGTCAGAGTGGCAGTCCTAATATAGGAGTGGACTTGAGTAATGGCTTTAAGTATCTAGTATTTTGGCTGAGCCTCTGATTTGTATGTGGTGAGAATCCCCCTAAGAAATATTTTGGAATTATTAACATTTGCAAAACAAGTCATTTTTTATAGATGGCAGGTCCCTAAAGTATGTTCTTAAATACAAAGGCAAAACAAGCAGAGCAGCACCAATTCAGGCCTTTCTCCGAGGAGAAGGTACATGCCACAAGCATTTTGCAAAAGATTTCTCTGAATAGCAACAATTATAACTAACATTTGTCTTGCCCTTTATGGTTTGCAAAGTGCTTCCAACCAAAGATGACATTTCAGAAGCTCTCAGCATGGATCTTCACAATACCACCTTGGGGGTGTAGAAGATATCTCAGCAGCAAGTGTCAGGAGATGACACTTCCAGCTGTCATGTCCCTAACTTTTGCTTCAGTGAATCCTTAGGGATGAGATTCTCCTGCAAAAAACTATAAACTGGTTGTTATAATACTTCACAGTACCTTCCTTGCAGTTTCTGTTTTACATAAGTATTCATTGAGTTATATAGTATTTTAAGACCAGTTTCAAAAGTGAGTGCTAATTAAACTTGAAAATGTTTTTTAAAATCACAAAGTAGCTATGAATCTACATTATATCAGTACTAAGATTGTTCAGACTTTCAAGCAAACAGACTTATGTAAATCTCTATTTTCTGAAAACATGGTTAATTCATTTACATATTCAGTGAATATTTAAGTACCTATCTTGTCAATGCCTCCCATTTTTTAAGTATACAAAATGAGTAAAGTCTTTGCCTTCTGAAAGCCTACATTTCATTAGAGAATGTAAGATTTGCACAGAAATTATAATGTGAAATGTCAATCTGAAAATATAAAGAATTAAAATCTACTCCTGAATAAGGAGAATTAGAGCAAATCTTATAAAGTAGGATTTGAACTGGGCTTTGATGAAGGAGTAGGCTTTGTAAAGATGGATGAGAAAAGGTTTTCTAAGGGACAGAAACAGCATGCAAAATGGGAAAATATGGGGTATGTTCCACTGTGGGGGGAGCACAGATGATGATAAAGAACCCCTCTGAAGGGGCAGCATTCTTGTGTGGCCCTGTCAAATATTTTTTGTGAACAGTCTAAGAAAAACAATAACCTCAGATAAAATTAAAATTTAAGCCTATACTGCATATTAACATGGAATCATAGTCACATGTGTACATAAGTAATTTTTTCTGAGAGACAATTTTATTTTTTTAAACACAAATAACAAATGTCCTAAAATTATTTAATTTTATTTTTCCCATCACCATTTATCCCCTCTATGCCCTTTTCCACCTCCTCCCACCCCACTCCCCCCTGAAATTACCACACTGTTGTACATGTTCATGAGTCCTCTTTCTTTTTTTTTGTCTCAATCCCTCTGATATCCCTCCCCCTCTCCCCCTGCACCCTCCCAACCCCGCCCCCAAACCAGAGCTGTCTACCTGCTCTCTATGAATCTGTATCTATTTTGCTTGGTAGTTCATTTTGTTCAATAGATTCCACATAAGAGTGAAATCATATGGTACTTGTCTTTCTCTGACTGGCTATTTCAGTCAGATAAATAATACTCTCCAGGTCCACCCATGCTGTCTCAAAGGGTAAACTTTTCTTAGTAGTATTCCATTGTGTAGATGAGCCACAACTTTTTAATCCACTTATCTACTAATGGACATTTGGGCTAGTTCCAAATCTTGGCTATTGTAAATAACACTGCAATGAATATAGGAGTGTGTATATTCTTTCAAATTAGTGTTTCAGGTTTCTTTTTTTTTTATTGTTTGAAGTATTACAAATAGTGGTACATATGTCTCCTTTTTTTCCCCCATTGACCTCCCCCCGGCCTCCCCTACCCCCCAGTACATGCCCTCACCTGCCCCCCGCCCCAGTGTCTTGTATCCATTGGTTATGCTTATATGCATGCGTACAAGTCCTTCGGTTGATCTCTTATAGCCTCCGCCCCCCCAACCTCCCCTGCCTTCCCGCTGTAGTTTGGCAGTCTGTTCAATGCTTCTTTGCCTCTGCGTCTACCACCCCCTCGCCCCCATTTCTTTCCTTTAAAAAATCTTGCCTCTGCAGACTAGAAATAAACATATAATAAAAAATGTTTGAGTCCCAATTTCAATGTCCAACTTTTGGTCGAGAATATGTTTGTATATTTTCAGAAAACAACTCCAAGACCAGGTGGATTCCTGCAACAGAGAGGAATTGACAGGCCTGCTCCAACCACAAAGACAAGAGGAGAAACAGTCCAGAGATGGAAGACACTGACGACGCCTTGCCATGCTAGCAGTCAACAGCTGTGCATCACTGCAGGTTGCCTAGGACCAAACCAGAGAGGGTCGGACCTGCATTGCCACCATGTGCCCACCATCCAGGTATCATTGCTGACATGTACACATAAGGAACTGTTTGACAATGAAACGGGGACTCAGAACTGTTTCAGGTTTCTTTGGATAAATTCCCAGAAGTGGATTTTCTGGGTATAAGGCAGTTAAATTTTTAATTTTTTGAGGTGACTTCATACTGCTTTCCACAGTGGCTGCCCCAATCTGCACTCACACCAACTATGCACAAGGGTTGCTTTTTCTCCACATCTTCACCAACATTTGTTATTTTTGATTTATTGAAGATAACCATTCTGACAGCTGTGAGATGATATCCCATTTTATTTTTATTTTGCATCTTTCTGATGATTAGTGATGTTAAACATCTTTTGATATGTCTATTGGCCATCTGTATGTCCTCTTTTGAGAAGTGTCTACTCAGGTCTTTTGTATATTTTTTAACTGGATTGTTTGCTTTTTTGGTCTTGAGTTTTAGAAGTTCTTTATAAATTTTGGATATGAACCCCTGTCAGATGTATCATTGGCAAATAGGTTCTCCCATTCAGTGGGTTGTGTTTTTATTTTGTTGATGGTTTCCTTGCTGTGCAAAAACTCTTTAGTTTGATGTAGTCCCACTTGTTTATTTTTTTTTTTTTTCCATTCATGAGGAGATTTATCAGAACAAAATATTGCTACAATAAATGCCTGAGATTTTACTGTCTATGTTTTCTTCTAGGATTTTTGTGGTTTGGAGTCTAATATTTAAGTCTTTAATCCATTTTGAGTTTATTCTTATGTATGGTGTAAAAAGGTGGTCTAGTTTTATTTTTTACATGTTATCTATCCATTTTTCTCCACACCATTTATTGAATAGACTATTTTTAGTACATTGTATGTTTTTGCCACCTTTGACAAATATTAATTGACTATAAATGTGTGGATTTATTCTGGGCTCTCTATTCTGATCTATATATCTGTTTTTATGCCAGTACCAGGCTGTTTTGATTACTATGACTTTGTAGTATAGTTTGATATCAGGTAGAGTGATTCCTCCAATTTTGTTCTTCTTTCTCAAGATCACTGTTGCTATTTGGGATCTTTTGTGGTTCCATATAAATTTTTTGAAACAATTATTCTAGTTCTGTGAAATACACAGTTAATATTGTGATAGAAATTGCATTGAATCTCCAGATTGCTTTGGGTATTATGGACATTTTAATAATGTTAATTCTTCCTATCCATAAACACAGTATATTCTTCCAATTAATTGTATCTTCCTCAATTTCTTTCTTCAGTGTCTTGTAATTTTCTGAGTACAGGTCTTTTACATCCTTGGTTAAATTTATTCCTACCTATCTTATTATTTTTGAAGCAATTGTGAATGGGATTGCTTTTTAGTTCCCCTTTCTAATAGTTAATCATTATTATTTAAAAATGTAACTGCTTTCTGGTTATTTATTTTGTATCCTACTTTACCAAATTAATTTATTAGTTCTAGTAATTTTATCATGTAATCTTTGGGGTTCTCTATATACATCATTATGTTATCTGCAAATAATGACAGTTTCACTTCTTCCTTTCTAATAAGGATGCCTTTTATTTCTTCTTGTCTGACTGCTGTGGCCAGGACTTCCTGTACTATGTCAATAAGAGTGGTGAAAGCATACATCCCTGTCTTGTTCCCAATCTTAAGGGGGAATGGTTGTAGTTTTTGCCCATTGAGCATGATGTTGGCCATAGATTGGTCATGTATAGCCTTTTTGATGTTGAGATATGTTCCCTCTATTTACACTTTGCTGATAGTTTTTATCATAAATAAGTGCTGGATTTTATCAAATGCTTTTCTGAATCTATTGATATGGTTTTTATTATTCAATTTTTTTATGTGATGTATCATGTTTATTGTTTTGTGGATATTGTAACAACCTAGCATCCCTGGAATAAATTCCACTTGATCATGGTTTATGATCTTTTTAATGTATTTCTGGATTCATTTTACTAATATATTGTTGAGGATTTGAGCATCATCTATGTTCATCATGGATCTTGGCCTATAATTTTCTTTATTTGTTGTATCTTTATCTGGTATTGGAGTTAGGATAATACTGAAATTATAAAATGAGCTTGGGAGACTTCCTGGCCTCTTGCGTCTTTGGAATAGTTTGAGAAACATAGATGTTATTTCTTCTTTGAATGTTTGGTAAAATTCACCTGTAAAGCCATACAATCCAGGGCTTTTTAAAAAAAATTATTATTACTGCTTCAATTTAACTAGTTGTAATCTGTCTATTAAGATTCTCTGATTCTTCCTGATTTAATTTGGGAAGGTTGTATATTTCTAGCAATTTATCTATTTCTTTCAGATTGTCCACTTTGTTGGCATATAGTTATTTGTAATATTTTCTTACAAACCTTTGTATTTCTTCTTTTTCATTCTGATTTTATTTATTTGGGTCCTCTCTTTTTTTTTTCTTGATAAATCTGGTTAAAGGTTTGTTAATTTTGTTTATCTTTTCAAATAATGAGCTCTTTGATTCATGGATCTTTTGTATTTTTTTAAGACTCTATTTCATACATTTCTGCTCTGATCTTTATTATTTCCTTCCTTCTACTCACTCTGGACTTTGTTTGTTGCTCTATTTCAAGTTCCTTTACACGTAAAGTTAGATTGTTTATTTGAGCTTTTTATTGTTTCTTGAGCTAGGCATGTATTGCTATGAATTTTCCTCTTAGGACTACTTTCACTATGTCCCATATAGTTTGGGTTGTTGTGTCCTCATTTTTATTTTTTTCCAAGTATCTTTGACTTCCTCTTTGATCTCATTGCTAACCCATTCATTGTTTAGTAACATATTATTTAGCTTGCTCTCTATCTAGCAGTTTATCTCTACTTTGATTGTTAGTTTATTTTGTTTATTATATTCCACATAGGAGTAAAATCATATGGTGCTTGTCTTTCTCTGAGTGGCTTATTTCAGGTCCATCTGTGGTTGTCACAAATGGTAAAATTTACTTCTTTTTTACTGCCTAGTAGAATTCCCTTATATAAATGTACCACAGCTTTTTTATCTACTCATCTATTGATGGACACTTAGGCTGCTTCCAAATCTTGGCTGTTGTAAACAATGCTACAATGAACATAAGAGGGCATATATCATTTTGAATTAGTGTTTTGGGTTTCCTTGGGTAAATTCCCAGAAGTGAAATCACTGGGTGATAAGGAAGTTCCAATTTTAATTGTTTGAGGTAACTTCATACTGCGTTCACAGTGATTGCACCAATCTGCATTCCCACAACAGTGCACAAAGGTTCCCTTTTCTCCACATCCTTGCCAACACTTGTTATTTGTTGATTTATTGATGATAGTCATTCTGACAGGTTTGAGGTAATTCTCATTGCGTTTTTAATTTGCATCTCTCTGATGATTAGTGATGTTGAGTATCTTTTCATATGTTAATTGGCCATTTGTATGACCTCTTTGGAGAAGTGTACATTCAGGTCTTTTGACCAATTTTTCATTGTTTGTTTGTTTTTTGTGTTGAGTTTTATGAGTTTTTTATAAATGTTGGATATTAGCCCCTTATTTGATGTATCAATGGCTAATACGTTCTCCCATTCAGTGAGCTGTCTTTTCATTTTGTTGATGGTTTCCTTGACCATGCAAAAGCATTTCAGTATGATATAGTTTCATTTGTTTACTTTTTTCATTTGTTTCCCTTGCAGGAGATATATCAGAAAAATATTGCTATGAGAAATGTGCAAGATTTTACTGCTCATGTTTTCTTATACTATTTTTATGGTTTCAAGTCTAACATTCAATTTTTAATTCATTTTCAGTGTATTCTTGTGTATGGCATAAGAAGGTGGTTTACTTTCATTTTTATGCATGTATCTGTCCAATATTCCCCATACCTTTTATTGAATAGACTATCTTTAACCCATTGTATGTTTTTGCCTCCTTTGTCAAATATTAATTTACCATTAAGCCAGGGTTTTATTTCTGGTCTATCTATTCTGTTTCTTGATCTCTGCCTGTTCTTGTGCCAATACCATGTTCTTTTGATTACTATGACCTTGTAATAGTATAGTTTGATATCAGATAGCAATATTCCTTCAATTTTGTTCTTTCTCAAGATTGCTGTTGCTATTTGGGGTCACTTGTGTTTCCATCTAAATTTTGTTTTCCTTCTGTGATACAAAGCATTAGTATCTTGATAAGCGTTGTATTGAATTTGTAGTGGCTTTGGGTAGTGTGGACATTTTAATGGTTTTAATTCTTCCTATCCATGAACATGACATATTCTCTCACTTACTTGTATCTTCTTCAATTTATTTCTTCAATGTCATAGTTTTCCAAGTACAGGTATTTTATATTTATGATTAAATTTATTCTAATGTATTTTATTATTTTTGAAGCAGTACTGCTGGATCAAGTTTGTTTTTTAGTTTCCCTGTCTAGTAGTTAGCTATTCCTGTCTCAAAAGACAACTGATTTCTGAATATTTATTTTGTATCCTGCTACTTTACTGAATTCATTTATCAATTTTAATAGTTTGTTGGTGGAATCTTTAGGGTTCTCTACATACAGTATAATGACATCTGCAAATAATGACAATTTTACTTATTTTCTCACCAATTAGGATGCTTTTATTTATTTATTTTTTTCTTGGCTGATTGCTCTGTCTGGGACTTTCAGTGCTATGTGGAATAAGAGTGGTGAAAGCAGACATCCTTTTCCCACTCCAATGTTAATGGAAATGCTTGTAGTTTTTGCCCATTGAGTATAATGTTGGCTGTGAGTGTGTCATATATGGCCTTTATTATGAGGTATGTTCCCTCTATTCCCATTTTGCTGAGTTTTTATAAAAAATGAATGCTGAATTTTATCAATTGCTTTTTCTGCATCCATTTGTATGATAATGTGTTTCTTATCCTTAATTTTGTTTATGTGGTATATCAGGTTTATTGGTTTGTGGACATTGTACCAGACTATAGTAAATCCTACTTGATCATGCTTTATGATTTTTTTTACAGTACTGCTGGATCAAGTTTGCTAATATTATTTAGAGTGTTTGAGCCTCTATGTTCATCAGGGATATTGATCTATAACTTTCTCTGTAGTGTCTTTACCTGGTATTGAATTTAGGATAATCCTAGCCTTGTGAAATGAGCATGTAAAATGGCTTTGTAAATGAGTCTTCCCTCCTTTTGAATTATTTTGGAATAGGTTGAGAAGTGTAGGTGTTACTTCTTTGAATGCTTGGTAAAATTCAACTGTGAAGCCATCTTGTACAGGACTTCAGTTTGCTTGGGGTTTTTAAATTATCAGTTCAATTTTATTAATTATAGTCTATCTAGTCAGATTCTCTGATTCTTTCTAATTCAGCTTTGGAAAATTGAATGTTTCTCAAATATATCCATTTCATTCTGATTGTCCATTTTGTTGGCATATAATTGATCATAATATTTTCTTACAATTTTTTTTTTTGTATTTCTCTTGTGTCAGTTCTATTTAATTTCTGATTATATTTATTTGGATCCTCTCTCTTTTTTTCTTGATGAGTCTGATTAAAGATTTGTCAATCTTTTTTATCTTTTCAAAGAATCAGCTCTTGGGTTCATTGATCTTTTTTCTTTTTTTTCTTTTTATACTCTATTTCATTTATCTCTGGTTTGATCTTCATTCTTTCCTTTTTTTGTATGTACTTTGTGTTTTGGTTGTTATTCTTTTTCAAGTTACTTTAAGTGTAAAGATAGACAGTTTATTTGAGCTTTTTCTTGTTTCTTAAGGTAGGCCTGTAATTCTATAAATTTTTCTTATAGGACTGCTTTTAATGTGTCCCATGATTGTGGGTTACTGTGTTCTCATTGTCATTTGTTTCAAAGTGTATTTTGACATTTTTCTTGATCTCATTGTTAGCCCATTCATTGTTTAGTGCCATGTTATTTAGCCTCTATGTATTTTTGTGTTTTTCAGGATTTTTTCCACCCCTCCCGGCCCCCCGCCCCTCCATGGGATTGATTTCTAGCTTCATACCATTATGGTCAGAGAAGATGTGTGATATGATTACAATCTTGTTAAATTAATGAGACTTATTTTGTGTCCTAACATGAGGTCTATCCAAGAAAATGTTCCGTATCACTTGAAAAGTATGCATATTATGCTGATTTAGAAAAAAATGCTCTGAAAGTGTCAATTAAATCTATCTGATGTAGTTTGTAATTTAAGGCCCCTGTTTTCCAATTGATTTTCTGTCTGGTAGATCTATCTATTTATTACAATGGGTGTTAAAATCCCCTACTATGTCTGTATTATTATCAATCTCTCGTTTTTGTCCACCAAGGTTTGCTTGACATATTTAGGTGCTCCTATGTTGGTTGCATATATGTTTATAAGAGTTATGTACTCTTGTTGGATTGCTTTCTTTATCATTATGTGGTGTCTTTTTTGTCTCTTTAATATATGCTTTCTTTTAAAGTCTGTTTTGTCAGATATAAGTATTTCTACCCAATTTTTTTGTTTGTTTTCCATTTGAATAAAATATTTTTTTCCATCCCCTCACTTACTGTCTGTGAGTATCTCTTGTTCTGTGGTGGTTCTCTTGTAGATAAATGTATATATATGAGTCTTCTATTCTTATTCATTAAGCTATTCTCTGTCTTTTGATTGAAGTCATTTACATTGAAAGTGATTATTGATAGGTACGTATGTATTGTAATTTTATTTATTTATTATTTATTATTTTTAAAATGTATCTTTATTGTGGAAAGTATTACAGACATCTCCCCTTTTATTCCCCCATTAATTCCCTTCATCCTGAATCCACCACTCTCAGGTCATCACCACTCTATTGTCTGTGTCCATGGGCTATGCATATATGCATATAAGTTCCCTGGTTAATCACTCCCCACCCACTTCCCAACCCCCACCTTCCCTCTGAAATTCTCAGTCTGTTCCATGGTTCAATTTCTCTGGATCTATTTTGTTCAACAGTTTATTTTCTTCATTAGATTCCACATATGACTGAGATCATGTGAAACTTATCTTTCTCTGACTGACTTATTTCAATTAGCATAATAATCTCCAGGTCTAACCATGCTGTTGCAAATTGTAAAATTTCTTTCTTCTTTACAGCATAGTATTCCATTGTGTAAATATGCCACACCTTTTTTTATATACTCATCTGCTGATGGGCACTTGGGCTGTTTCCAAATCTTAGCTATTATAAATTGGGCTACTATGAACATAGGGGTGCATATATTCTTTCTGATTAGTGTTTTGGGTTTCTTAGGATATATTTGAACACTGGGTCAAATGAGAGTTCCGTTTTTAATTTTTTAAGGAAACTCCATACTGTTTTCCACAGAGGCTGCACCAGTCTGTGCGGTAAGCCACCCCTTGCCAATACTATCATGAGAGTGCACCAAGGAACGCGGAAGGCCGATGGATCTTGAGTGTTAGCAGGGCTGATGTTAAGCACTGATTGTTCATGTTGAGATAGTGGTGGCTCAAAGCAATTTCCTGACCTAATAGCTTCCAAGTAAACGTTTACTGGACCTTACTGATCTTTACTGATCTTCATTGACCTGTCTGCTACCTGTTTGCTGTGCTTTACTGAGGGCAAGATATGTATCAAAAAGTGAATAAAAAGCAGACGGGACCCAGTCTCGGTATGTCTCTTCAAGAAAGAGGCTCCACCTGGCCCCCAATGCCTTCTAAATTCATATTTCTTGTATAGTATTTTCATTTGTGCGTCAGCCCCTCCTTCAGATCCTGAACTCCATCATGAAGGTTGCGGCAAGTCTGCATTCCCACAAGAAGTGTACGAGGGTTCCCTTTTCTTGACATCCTCACCAGCACTTGTCATTATTTTGTTGATGATAGCCATTCTGAGAGGTGTGAGGTGGTAACTCATTGTCATTTTGATTTGCATCTCTCAGATGATTAGTGACTTTGAGCATTTTTTTTTTTTCATATGCCTTTTGGCCTTCTGTATGTCCACTTAGGAGAACTATCTATTTAGGTCCTTTGCCCATTTTTTTAATTTGATTTTTTGTGTTCCTTTGTTAACTTGCATGAGTTCCTCATATATTTTTGAAATTAACCCCTTATCAGATGTATCATTGGAAAATATGTTCTCCCATGCAGTGGGCTCTCTTTTCATTTTGTTATGGTTTCTTTTGCTGTGTAGAAACTTTTAATTTTGATGTAGTCCTATTTGTTTATTTTTGAGTTTTTTTATTGTAGCTGATTCCTACTTTCATGCCATTGTGATCTAAGAAGTTACTTGATATGATTTCAATCTTGAAGTTGTAGAGAGTTAGTTTGTGTCATAACACATGGTCTATCTTTCAAAATGTCCAATATGCACTTGTGAAGAATCTATATTCTGTAGTTTGGGGGTGAAATGCTCTGAAAATGTCAATTAATTTAATCATATCTGGTGTGTCACTGAGGATTGCTGTTTCCTTGTTGATTTTTTTGTCCAGGTGATCTATCCAGTGATGTCAGTGGGGTGTTAAAGTATCCTACAATGATTGTATCACTGTCAATCTCTCCCTTAAAGTCCTCTGGAAGTTTTTTGTTTGCTTTATTTGGGTGAATATATGTTTACTAGACTTACATCCTCATGTTGTTGATTCTTTTTGTATTATGTAGTGAACTTTATTGTCTCTTGTTATGGCCTTCACTTTGGAGTCTATTTGTTATATACGAGTATTGCTACCCCAGTTTTGTTGTTTTTTTCCTTTTCTGTAAAAAATTTTTCCACCCCTTTACTTTCATTCTGTGGATATATATATATATATATATATATATATATATATATATATATAAAATGTTTTCTTATCCATTCAGCTACCCTATGTCTCTTTATTGGAGCATTGAAGCCATTTGTATTTAAGGTTATTATTGATAGGTACTTATTTACTGCCATTCTTATACTTTATGCTTGTGTTCTTCCCTTTCTCTCTGTTTCTTTTTGTTGCAACAGTCCCTTCAGCATTTCTTAAGTGCTCATTCAGTGGTAATAAAACTCTTTTAGCCTTTCTTTCTTTCTTTCTTTCTTTCTTCCTTTCTTTCTTTCTTTCTTTCTTTCTTTCTTTCTTTCTTTCTTTCTTTCTTCTTTCTTTCTTTCTTTCTTTCTTTCTTTTTTTTTTTTTTTTGTCTTCAAAGCTCTTTATTTCACCTTCCATTTTGAATGATAGCCTTGCTAGATAGAGTAATCTTGGGTTCAGTCCCTTGATTTTCATTAATTTGTTTACTTCATGCCATGCCCTTCTGGCCTGAAGTGTTTCTATTAAGAAGTCAGCCAACAGTCTAATGAGAGCTCTCTTATAGATAACTTTCTGTTTCTCTCATGCAGTCTTTAAGATTCTTTCTTTGTCTTTAATGTTTGCCATTTTAATTAATATTAGAGGCCTGATGCACAAAATTGGTGCAAGAGTAGGCCTTCCTTCCCCCGGCTGCTGGCACTGGCTTCCCTCTGGCACCCGGGACCCAGGCTTCCCTTGCAGCCCTGGCTTCATCTGGAAGGTCGTCTGGTCTAATTAGCATATTATGCTTTTATTATTATAGATGTGCGTCAATGTGGGTCTTTTGTGATTCATCTTGATTGGGACTCTCTGTGTTTCCTGAATTGAGTGACTTTTTTCTCCACCGTGTTAGGTAAATTTTCTGCCATTATTTCTTCAAACAAGTTTTCTATTCCTTTCTCAGATTCTTCCCCTTCTGATACCCTTATAATGTGAATATTGCTAAGTTTCATGTTGTCCTAAAGCCCCCTTAGACTCTACTGATTTTTACTTATTTTTTCCATTTGCTGTTCTGAAAGGTTTTTTCCCCCCTACTTTGTCTTCTAAATTGCAGATTCAGTCCTCACCTTCTTTTATTGTACTATTGAAACCTTCTACATGTTCTTTATTTCAGCTATGTTTTTCCTCATTTCCAATTGATTCTTATTTATTGTTTCAAGCTCTCTTCTAATGTTGGTGTAACTCTCCTTAAGTTCCTTATAAATAGCATTAAATTGCTTATTGAATACTCTTATTAACATTATTCTGAATTCTTTATCTGACAAATTGCTTACCTCTATTTCATTGATTCCTTTTCTGGCAATTCCTCCTTTTCTTTCATTTGGGGAGTTGTTTCTTTGTCTCCCCATTTTTTCTGTCCATTTGGTTTTGTTTCTATATATTAGATCAAACTGCTATATCTCCCAGACTATGTGGGGTGGTCTTATGTAGTAGGTGTTTTGTGGGACCTAGTAGTGCACTTTCTTAAATATCCTGAGCTTGGTGTTCTAGAAAAGCCTCTTACTTGAGTTATTTGGGTTATTGTGTTATAGTTGAGTCTTAAGTGTTATTATACTGTTCATGGATGGAGTTTACCCTCAGGCTGACTGACTATGTGGCTCACCCCTGAACATGGCATGTGAGCTGTTATGGAGGTGCTGACCAAACAGAACAAAATACAACACAACAAAACACAAAACAAAATTAACAGAATAAAAACTTACAAAAGACCCTTTCAGCACCAACAAGAGAAGAAAAAATTAGGAAAACAAAAGAATGATAGAAAAAAATAAAGAATTGAATAATATAAGGAGAAAACATAACAAACAAAAAATGGAAGGGAGGAATATGTAGATGCAGAGCTGAAATAAATAAGCATAATGAATTTGGGTAATAGGGGAATGAAACTGGTTTAAAATAAAGGAGGAAGAAAAGAAATGAAAATAAAAGAAAGAAAAAAAATTGAAAAGTAAAATAAAGGAGAAAGCAGGAGAAAAAGAAAGGATAGAAATAAAATAGAAAAAAAACTAAAAAATATGAGTAGGAAAAGGGAAGAGGAAAATTAGATATATGATTGAAACTACAGAGACTAGAATAGTAACAATTGGGAAAACTGGACAGTTACTTGCAAAAAAGTGAAACTAGACCATAAACTTACACCATACACAAAAATAAACTCAAAATGGATAAAGGACTTAAACATAAAATGGGAAACCATAAAAATCTTAGAAGAAGCCATAGGCAGCAAAATAGCAGACATTTGTCATAGCAATATATTTAACGATACAGCTCTTAGGGCAATAAAAACTAAGGAGAAAATAAACAAATGGGACTACATCAAAATAAAAAGCTTCTTCACAGCAAAAGGAACCATCAATAAAACAATAAGAAAGCCCACTGCATGGGAGAACATATTTGCCAAAGTTATCTCCGATAAGTGTTTAATCTCCAACATTTATAGGGAACTCATACAATTTAACAAAAGGAAGATAAACAATCCAATCAAAAAATGGGCAAAGGACCTAAATAGACACATTTTGAAAGAGGACATTCAGAAAGCCAAGAGACACATGAAAACATGCTCAAAGTCACTAATCATCTGAGAGTTGCAAATCAAAACAACAATGAGGTACTTCCTCATACTTGTCAGAATGGCTATCATCAACAAATCAACAAATGACAAGTGCTGGAGAGGATGTGGAGAAAAAGGAACCCTCCTTCACTGCTGGTGGGAATGCAGACTGGTGAAGCCACTGTGGAGAACAGTATGGCATTTCCTTAAAAAATTAAAAATGGAACTGCCATTTGACCCAGTAATACCGCTTCTATGAATATATCCCAAGAAAACAGAAACATCAATCAGAAAGGATATATGCACCCCTATATTCATAGCAGCACAATTTACAATATCTAAGATTTGGAAACAGCCTAAATGCCCACCAGCAGATGAGTGGTTTAGAAAACTGTGGTACATCTACATAATGGAATACTACACTGCTATAAAAAAGAAGGAATTCTTACCATTTGTAACAGCATGGATAGACCTGGAGAGCATTATGCTAGTGAAATAAGCCAGTCAGTGAAAGAAAAATACCACATGATATCACTCATTTTTGAATAATAAAGAACATTATAAACTGATGAACAAAAATAGATACAGAGTTAGAGAAGCATCGAACAGACTGTCAAATGACAGCGGGAAGGCTGGGGAGGGTTGGTGGGCAGGAGGAGGTAAGAGATCAACCGAAGGACTTGTATGCATGCATATAAGCATAACCAATGGACACAAGATACTGGGAGGGGGGTGAGGGCATGTGCCGGGGGTAAGGGAGTCTGGGGGAAGGTCAATTGGGGGGGAAAAAAGGAGACATATGTACTACTATTTGTAATACTTTAAACAATAAAAAAATAAAGCAGAGAGATAAAGCAGATATAGTTAAAAAGGGAGAAAAAGGAAAAAATAAAAAAAGAAAAGTAAAAAGGGAAGAAAAAAGAGAAAAAAAATTGAAGTGCAGTTCATTTCAGCACACTTGAGTGCCCCATAGGGGATCCCTTTGGATCTTGCTCTTCTGTTCTGTCTGCCAATTCTTGGTTTCCTGTGAGGTACTTAGATGCTAACCACTGTCAGGAACTGTCCTTCTTTAGCTTCCAGCACCTTGCTTGAAGCTCCAAGTGATCCACTGATCCACCATGTGTGTCTATCTCCACAGAACTTGGCTGCAAGTGGGAGGCAGCAATCTGCCCTCTAAAATAGGTTTGTTAGCAGCTCAGGGCCCAGTGCTGGGTCAGCAAACTTTCCCTCTTCCCCAAGCTCCTCTTTTTGCTGCTAGACAGCTGTCAATATTAAGCACTCAAAAGTCGGTTTCTGAAAGACCTTTAGGGTGGGAGATGTTGTTTCACTTTCAGTGAATGTGGTGGGTGTGTTTCCCTGTCCTAGAGCTACTCCTCCACGAGTGGCTCAAAATATTACTCTGCCCTTGGCTAGACAGAGATCCTTGTATGGAGACCTGTGGGGTTGGCTCAAAACCTGGATATTTTACCAACTCTCCCATGCGGGGAAAGTACTGGTCTGGTTCCCAGGATAGTGGAGTGGATGGCCCCTCCCCCATCCAGTAACTGATGCTCCTTCCACTGTTCAAACCTGTAGGCTTGGCCTCTGCTTTTGTTTCCTCTGAAAAGAGTGTGTCATGTAGGGCTTCTTAGGGTGGGACAGGCTCTATCACATAGGGCAGGATTTTTTTCTTTTCCTGCCCTGTGGTTACTGAGAGCAGCTGGCTCCTCTCATGAAAAATGGCCATGTTGTTTGGGGGCCTATGACCAAATACTCCTGGCTTCTGCTTTTCCACGTCTTCCTACAATGTTTCCCACCCTGGCCTCTCCTTAGGCACTTTGAGTTTACATCTTCCTCCCTGTACCAAAGCCTCAGGTGAGTAGCTATAAATGAAAACTCCTGTGCTCTGGGTTTAAAACAAAACAAACAGGCTCCAGTCTACCAGCTCCAGGTTTCACCACAGCCAGCAACCCTGCTGCCTTTCATGGCTGGATGTTACGTGCACCACTGGTCTAGGCTCTGGTGCTCCAGGCTGTGGAGTCCAGCCTGTTTTTCAGGTCCCTATCTTCTGAGGGAACAGACTCTCTCATAGCTGGAAGCTCCCTCCTCTCTCTCTCAGCCTGCCACCCTTGGAAGCTGGGTCAGCTCCTCTCGTGACCTCGTCTGCCTATTCAGCTACCATTTTTCTCAACTACTCCATTTTTTTAAAACCATGTTTCTTCTCCTCCTCCTCCTCCTCCTCCTCCTCCTCCTCCTCCTCCTCATCCTCCTCTTCCTCTTCCTCCTCCTCCTCTTCCTCCTCCTTGTTTTCTTCTTCTCCTCCTCCTCCTCTTTCTTCTTCTTCTTCTTCTTTCTTCTTCTTCTTCTTCTTCTTCTTCTTCTTCTTCTTCTTCTTCTTCTTCTTCTTCCTCCTCCTCCTCCTCCTCCTCCTCCTCCTCCTCCTCCTCCTCTCATCCTTCTCCTCCTCCTCCTCCTCCTCTCATCCTTCTCCTTCTCTTCTTCTTCTTCTTCTTCTTCTTCTTCTTCTTCTTCTTCTTCTTCTTCTTCTTCTTCTTCTCTTCTTCTTCTTCTTCTTCCTGCAAGCCCTTTAACATTTCTTGTAATACTGGTTAGGTGAAAAAATAGCAACACTCCTTTAGCTTCTTCTTGTCTGGGAAGCTCTTTATTTCTCTGTCAATTTTAAATCATAGCCTTCCTGGGTAAACTAGTCTTGGTTGTAGGTCCTTGTTTTCCATCACTTTGAATATTTCATGCCAATCCCTTCTGACCTGAAATGTTTCTGTTGAGAAATCAACTGACAGTCTTATTGAGAGCTCCCTTCTAGGTAACTGACTGCCTTGCTCTTATATCATTTAAGAACCTTTCTTTGTCTCTAACTTTTGGCATTTTAATTGTAATGTGTCTTGGTGTGGGCCTTTTTGGATCCATCTTATTTGGCACTCTGGGCTTCATGGATTTTGTGTGCTTTTTCCCTTTACCAGATTAGGGAAATCTTTAGACATTATTTTTTCAAATAGATTCTCAATCCCTTGTTATTTTCCTTCTCCTTCTGGTCCCCCTATGATGCAGAGGTTGTTACACATCATGTTGTCCCAAAGGTCCCTTATCATTAGTTTTTAAAGTAT
This sequence comes from Eptesicus fuscus, assembly GCF_027574615.1. Classification (NCBI taxonomy): domain Eukaryota; kingdom Metazoa; phylum Chordata; class Mammalia; order Chiroptera; family Vespertilionidae; genus Eptesicus; species Eptesicus fuscus. The sequence goes on along the minus strand of NC_072480.1, from coordinate 6,034,022 downwards.
TTGTTTTTTGATAACTTTAAATTTTAATTTTTTTGCACAAAAATATGACTGCTTTAGGTTCATTGCATGTTCAGGAATTTTACCATGAGATGAACTACCAATAGAAATTTTAGTTACTACTTTAGGAACAGCTTTTTGTCCAGTACAATTAAATTTTCTTGAATATTCACTTATTTCAATTAGCCTATTTAAATTAATCTGAAAACTTGATTACTATTTTACTGTCAAATTTAATACTCTACCAACAATCTTAGTTTACCCTGTAAATATTAGTGGAAAGGATTATTTGCATTCTTGAGTAGGCCCTGAGCATTCCTGGTGCTAGGCTGGATTTAGATATAGGGCAGCTGCTGTCGTCCAAGTCTCTGTCTGTTACCTGGGTCCCGATCTTAGCTGGGCCAAGTCTCTGTATATCACCTGTGTCCTGATCTGAGCTGGGTGTGAGAAGCAAAGCAGTCATGGGGGCAGGAGACCTACCTCAGAAGGGGTGAGGGTTCAGGCCCCTGCAAGGTTATCAAGACTGCATTATAAAATTTACAAAAGCCTCCATTAATCAATAAAAGGGGGGATAGTAGGCTAATATCATGTAAGGAAAAATATCCTATAAGTAAATTACATCTAGAAAATTTTTACTTTACAAAATTAATTTTCATTTGTAATGCTAACAGCAAGACACCCATGAAAAACACACATGGTGTCTAAATAAGACAAAGGAAAATCGTTTGGGCAAAAATAAAAAGGATCCCAAATCAATTATATAGAAAAGATTCCTTTATTAACTTTTGGTTGAGAATATGTTTGTATATTTTCAGAAAACAACTCCAAGACCAGGTGGATTCCTGCAACAGAGAGGAATTGACAGGTCTGCTCCAACCACAAAGACAAGAGGAGAAACACTCCAGAGATGGAAGACACTGATGAAGCCTTGCCACGCTAGCAGTCAGCACTGTGTGTTGCTGCAGGTTGCCTAGGACCAAACCAGAGAGGGTCGGACCTGCATTGCCACCATGTGCCCACCATCCAGATATCATTGCTGACATGCACACATAAGGATCTGTTTGACATTGAAACGGGGACTCAGAACTGTTGGACATTGAAATTGGGACTCAAACATTTTTTGTTATTATATGTTTATTTCTAGTCTGCAGAGGCAAGATTTTTTATAGGAAAGAAATGGGGGAAAATAGATACAGAGGCAAAGAATCATTGAACAGACTGTCAAACTACAGTGCGGAGGCAGGTAAGGTTGGGGAGGGGCTGTAAGAGATCAACCGAAGAACTTGTACGCATGCATATAAGCATAACCAATGGATACAAGACACTGGGGGGGGGGCAGGTGAGGGCATGTACTGGGGGGTAGAGAAGGCTGGGGGCAGGCCAATGGGGGGAAAAAGGAGACATATGTACTACTATTTATAATACTTCAAACAATAAAAAAAATAAAGTGCTTGTTTTTTTTTTGTCTTCTTTTTGCCACTCTGATTGTTTTTTGGTTTTTTTTTCTTCTAGCTTGTCTTCCAAGTCACTGATTTGTTCATCATTTCATCACGCCTGCTGTCTATTCCTTCCAGTGTATTCTTTATTTCAGACATGGCATTGTTCTTTTCTAACTGATCCTTTTTTTTAATGGTTTCTGTGTCCTTTTTCATGCTATTGAGCATCCTGATAATCATTACTCTGAATTCTATATCTTATACATTTCTTATCTCCATGTCATTTAGCCCTTCTTTTGGAGAATTCTCTTGTTTTTTTACTTGCTGCTTGTTTATTTGTCTCCCCATTTTTCTTGCTTCTTTTTCTTTGTTTCTATGTTTTAGATAGATCTGCAATTATTCCTAGTCTTGGTAGGGTAGCCTTATGTGGCAGGTTACCTTTGGGACCTAGTGGCATAGTCTACCTGATCACCTGAGCTGGATGCTCTAATAATGTCTTTTGTGTACATTTGGTGTACCTTCCTGTTGTAGTTTAATCTTGTTTGCTATTGGTCTGTTCATGCATAGGATCCATTCTTAGGCTGGCTGACAGGGAAGCTCAACTTTCAATAGAGTATGCAAGCTGCTGTGCAGGTGCTGATCACATGAAGCATAATTCACCTCAGTAGGGTTTGCTGCCTGCTGATATCTCCCTGCCCCCAGGGATATGCTTCTTGTGAAGCATATTGGATCCTGCTATGTTTTTGTCTGAAGCTGGCCACTGTGTTTACTGGTTTTGGGCCTCTTCTAAAGGGCTCTGGTGCAGGCCAATGTCAGATGCTGTCTGTGATTGGCCCTGGCCAACCTGTTTGGTGCTATCAGCAATCCACAGTTTGGCTTCCTGTACTAAGCGTAAGTGAATGTGGAAAGGACCATGCTGTGCACCAGTGTATGCTTTTACAAGCACCAGGGCCATGGGCAGGTTAGCAAAAGTCTAAAAGCACTGAGAGATCTTTCTCAGTCTGTAGCCTATTAGGCTCAGTCTCTTATATAGCCTCAGGCTTATTGCACAGCAGGGTGTAAGCTCCACATGGTGGGGCAAAAGGGTTTCCACTGGATGGGTCTATGGTTTCCCCCAGGCTGATACTTCATGGAGGGAATGCTCTGCCTGGGAGTGATGGCTTCTTCAGTATAGGTGACTCAGCCCAGGAATCCTGACACTTTCTCCAGACCCAACGAACCCAGACTCTCCTTGCACAGCTCTAGTCTGCTCTGCCCTCTCTCTGCTGTAGCCATAACACACAGTGAGGGGCTAAAAACAAAATTTTGTGTGGCCTGTGTTTCTGTCTGTCTCTCTGTGGAGGATAGAAATACTGCTGCTTTTCATAGCCATATATTATGTGGACACCTTTCCTGGTTCTGGTGCTCTGGGCTTGGGAGCCTGGCTTGTGATTTAGATGCCACACTTCTTAGGAGGAAACCCCCACAGTGATATATCCCTTTGGAACTTCAGCTGCTCGCTGTGAATACTTGGCTAGCTCTCTCATGCCTCCACACCTTCCACCAGTGTCAGTGTAGCCTCCTCTGTAAGTTACTGTTTATTAGGCTTGTCTTCAGCTAATCTTCAGTTCTCTGTTTCTTTTAGATTAATTTTCACCCTATTGTTTTATTTAATAGTTCTTAATAGCTATTGAAACATATCAGATTAACATGTTGATTATAATGATGTTTAACTTCTCATAGTCAATATTCAACACTCATTTCGTATTTTAAGGGCAGTGTTAATATTCCAGGAGAATAAATTACACTGTCAGGAAGTCTGGGATCATCTTATAAAGTCGATTGACCTTTTATTCAGATGCTGCTAAGTCATTCTTTTAAAATATATTTTTATTGATTTCAGAGAAGAAGGGAGAAAGAAAGAGGGATAGAAATATCAACGATGAGAGAATCATTCAGCTGTCTCCTGTACATCCTCCACCGGTGATCGAGCCCACAATCTGTGCATGTGCCCTGACCGAGAATCGAACCGTGACCTCCTGGTTCATTGGTTATTGCTCAATCCCTGAGCCACACTGGCTGGGTCATTTTTAATAAATGAAATTTAAAAATTGGATTATCAAGTTTATATTTAGTATAGTGCCTATAAATGAGCATTATCAAACAGAACTTCTAATAGAATGATGATTAAATACAACGCTCACAGTTGGCTTCTTTTTAGAGACCTGGTACTTCACGGTGTCCTTGGCAACAGTCCTTGTAGAGGACCCCTGATTATAACATTGCTTTTAGCTGTATTGCTGTCCAAAGCCCTGCCTCTTTACTCCATGAGTAGCTCTTAATCCAAATCAACCATCAACTATAGAGGTGCTGCAGCCCTTTTCTGCTTCAGAGGTGGGCTCTGGCCTCCATTGTTTCTATCTCTCCCCTTTGGAGCTGATTTACTTTACAAAAAGTTCTTAGAGTGGACATTTGTCTGGAGGGATCCACATACTCTCTGCCAACTAATCTCCATGCTACTTTCATGTCCACTTGTTTAATCTTAAGAAACTTAGTGAAAAAAGTACCAGTCTATAATTTTATATCTGCTTTTTAAAAAATATGATATCATTTTGTTAGACTTTTTCCTGTGCCATTAAGTGTCTTCTAAATCCTAGTTTAAGTAGCAGTATATTTTGTTCCAGGGATGTGATATAATTAAACCTTTCTCCTATTGTTGGGTACTTATACTGTTCCCAAAACTTTGTAGGTTACATTGGCTTCATCCTTTCAACATAACATCCATGATGTATATATATCTTGCTGTAATAAACTTTAAAAAACATTTATATTTCAAAGCTTTAATTTTTTAAAAGATAATTTTTAAAAAGATAATTGATAGATTCAAAGTTATGAACTTTCCTGAGCTACTTGTTATATTCTGGGCTAATTATCTCTCTTACCACACACTTACAACAATTGATTATTACCTTGTAGAAATTTTTGTCAATTTAGTACATGAAAAATCCTATTTCATTTTAATGCAAATTGAGAAATATTTTCAATTTCACAAATGATAAGTTGCACACATTCAACGAGGTTTGTAATCCTTTTCAATCTATATACGATAACCAGGAGGTCACTTCTGAGCTGCCGACCTTTATATGATCTTCATGTCCCATTAAGTAGTCTGATATTTAAAGCCTCAGGTCACTTTCAGTCTTAATTATACTTTATTATTCTCTAATGTTGCAGAATGTTTTCATTAATTCAACTAAGAGTGTCTCTCTTCACCTTTTCTTCACTGGTTGGTGTCCAGTTATAAGGATGATAGATTTCGTGAGAGGTTATGTTAATTTCATCACAGTGATTATTTTTACTCAAATGAAAGTAGTAATAAAATTTAATGCTTAGAGGAGAAAGAGTTTTTGTTCACTGAGGATATATATATATATATATATATATATATATATATATATATATATATATCCTATCTAATAAAAGAGTAATGTGCAAATTGACCATCATTCCAACATACAAGATGGCTGCCCCCATGTGGTCAAAGATGGCCACTCCCATGTGGTCAAAGATGGCCGCCCCCATGTGGACACAAGATGGCCACCCCCATGTGGACACAAGATGGCCGGCAGGGGAGGGCAGTTGTGGGTGATCAGACCAGCAGGGGAGGACAGTTAGGGATGACCGGGCCAGCAGAGGAGGGCAACTGGGGGCAACCATGTCTGCAGGGGAGGACACTTGGGGGGGACCCAGGCCTGTAGGGGAGGGCAGTTGGGGGGGACCAGGCCAGCAGGGGAAGGCAATTAGGGGTGACCAGGCCAGCAGGGGAGGGCAGTTAGGGGCAATCAGGCCTGCAGGGGAGCAGTTAGGCATCGATCATTCTGGCAGGGGAATGGTTAGGGTGTGATCAGGCTGGCAGACAGAAGCAGTTATGGGCAATCAGGCAGGCATGCAGACGAGCGGTTGGAAGCCAGCAGTCCTGGATTGTGAGAGGGATGTCCGACTGCCTTCGAGAGGTCCCAGATTGGAGAGGGTGCAGGCTGGGCTGAAGGACACAACTCCTCCCCCCTGTGCATAAATTTTGTGCACCGGGCCTCTAATATATATATACTAGAGGCCCGGTGCACGAAATTCGTGCACGAAGGGGGGTTGACCCTCAGCCCAGCCTGTACCCTCTCCAATCTGGGACCCCTCAAGGGATGTCCGACTGCTCGTTTAGGCCCAATCCCTGGGATCAGGCCTAAACGGGCAATCGGACATCCCTCTCACAATCTAGGACTGCTGGCTCCCAACTGCTTGCCTGCCTGCCTTTCTGATTGCCCCTAACCGCTTCTGCCTGCCAGCCTGATCACCCCCTAACCACTCTGCTGCCAGCCTATTTGCCCCCAACTTCCCTCCTCTGCGGGCCTGGTTACCCCTAACTGCCCTCTCCTGCAGGGTGGTTCACCTCCAACTGCTCTCCTTTGCAGGCTTGGTCCCTCTCAACTGCCCTCCCTTGCAGGCCGGGTGCCTCCCAACTGCCCTCTCCTGCTGGCCATCTTGTGGTGGCCATCTTGTGTCCACATGGGGGCAGGATCTTTGACCACATGGGGGCAGCGATATTGTGTGTTGCAGTGATGATCAATCTGCATAGTACTCTTTTATTAGATAGGATAGAAGCCTGGTACAGGGGTGGGGGCCAGCTGGTTTGCCCTGAAGGGTGTCCCTGATGAGGGTGGGGTTCCCTTGGGGTGTGGGGCGGCCTGAGCGAGGGGCCTGTGGTGGTTTGCAGGCGGGCCATGACCCCTGGCAATGCAAGCGGAGGCCCTGGTATCTGGAATTTATTTTCCTTCTACAATTGAAACTTTGTAGCCTGGAGCGGAGCCAAGCGCCATTTGTGTTGGAGTTATAATTGAAACTTTGTTGCCTTAAGCGGGTGGGCCCGGCCAGGGTGTGTGGAAAGCTTTGCTTCCCCTGTTGCCAGTGGCAACCCTGGCCTGCTCTCTCAAGCTCCATTCTGCCGCCATTTGTTTGAATTTTTTTACCTTCTATAATTGAAACTTTGTAGCTTGAGTGGAGGCTTAGGCCTGCAAGGCTGGCAGAAAGCTTGGCTTCCTCTGTTACCTAAGAAACCTTGCTCTCTGGCTGTAGCCATCTTGGTTTGGGTTAATTTGCATACTCGCTCTGATTGGATGGTGGGCTTGGCTTGTGGGCATGGCTTGTGGGTGTGTCGGAGGTATGGTCAATTTACATATTTCTCTATTATTAGATAGGATATATATATATATATATATATATATATATATATATAATTATTTTAAGTGAGAAGTGCTTGAAGTGCTTGCACAGAAACTAAAGGTCAGAGATTCTCAGGTTTAACCACAATTGTTTGCATTTTACATCATGTCAGAAAATAAATAGGTGGTAATAAAATATCAGATTTCTTTAACATTTGGTGAGGGGTTTTCTGCTGCACTATTTTAAATTAAATTAGAGATCAGTCACCTAATACCTCTTTCTTCATCATCATATACAGTAATGGCTCTACAAGCAGTTCTCAACCTGTGGGTCATGACCCACAGGTTGAGAACCGCTAGCAGGGTCACCTAAGACCATTGGAAAACACAGATATTTACATTACAATTCATTAACAGTAGAAAAATTACAGTTATGAAGTAGCAACGAAAATAATTTTATGGTTGGGGGTCACCACAACATGAGGAACTGTATTATAAGGTCGCGGCATTAGAAAGGTTGAGAACCACTGGTTTAGGAAGAGAGATAGATCTTCAGTGTCCAGTCTCTCCTTTTTCCCTTCAATGAGGTCCAAACTACTGAGAAGGAAGCTAAGTATCTTCATGTTTTCTCTCCCTCTATTAGAATTAACCATTAATCAAGTTTGGAAAAAAGCGTCATACTAAAATGTTGCCTCCACCAGTATTATTTCTGCTTTCAAATAATATGAGTACTTCTCAGGTATCTAAGAGTAAACTCACCCTTCAGTAAATAATTGGACTTAACGTTCAAGCACCATCAAACATATTAGCCAAAGGAATAAATAATGAATTTGCAATTGTAAAAAATTTTTTTCAGTTTCCTTTTTCTGTCAGTAGATACTTTTATCCTTCCCATCGGAAGGTCTTTTGTGGCTCCATTGTGATAATAGCTACTATATGTTGAACATTGTGTATGTACCAAGCGCATATTTATTATTATAGCATCCTTCATTTTATAGATGAGGAAACTAAATCTCAGATAAACTAAATAAGTTTAGTTGTTAATCAATGGTGGAGCAGAGATTTGAACCCCTGTCTAACTCTAAAGGTTATGTTCTTAACTATTACACTCTTTGATGCTTCATCTGAATGGCCGACTGGGTGTCTAACAGTCTCTCCCATCCCACATGCTCTTCTGCCAGTGATTTTTCCACTAATCCTCAAGAGGTACGGTTTATTTCTTTTCTCGATGATTCTGGGGTGATCCTGTGACTATTTGATTACTAAAATGTGGCAAAAGTGATGCTGTGTAACTTACCAGTATTATCCTTAAGAAATTTCCAGCTTCTGCTGGAGATTTGGCTCCTTAGAACTATTGGAATCCATAATGTAAGACGGTCTATATAAAGGAAACAAAAACTTCCCCACTTTCAGGAAACGGCTCAGCTGAGTTTCAGGAGACCAGCACCTAGTGTCAGCTATGTAATTTGCAGGGTCCAGGGAAAAGTGAAAATATGGACCCCAGCCAGGATAAAAAAAAAAAAAAGTCAATCTCCTTTCCCTTAGGTTCAATGCCTTGTAGGAAAGAAAAAATCATTTTTTCCATCATCTTAGGTTCCCTGCCTAAATTTGAAAATTAATCTGACAAAGATAGATGAACAGCAGGCATTTTATCAATTTTTTATCCTATCTAATAAAAGAGTAATATGCAAATTGACCATCACTCCAAGACACAAGATGGGCGCCCCCATGTGGTCAAAGATGGCTGCCACCATGTGGACACAAGATGGCCACCACAAGATGGCCTGCAGGGGAGGGCAGTTGTGGACAGTTAGGAGTGACCAGGCCAGCAAGGGAAGGCAGTTGGGGGGACCAAGCCTGCAGGGGAGGGCAGTTGGAGGGGACCAGACCAGCAGGGGAGGGCAGTTGGGGGGGGGGACCAGGCCTGCAGGGGACAACAGTTTGGGGGGACCCAGGCCTGCAGGGGAGGGCAGTTGTGGGGGACCAGGCCAGCAGGGGAGGGCAGTTGGGGGGGACCCAGGCCTGCAGGAGAGGGCAGTTGCGGGGGGACCAGGCCTGCAGGGGACAACAGTTGGGGGGGACCCAGGCCTGCAGGGGAGGGCAGTTGTGGGGGACCAGGCCAGCAGGGGAGGGCAGTTGGGAGGGGCCAGGCCTGCAGGGGAGGGCAGTTGGGGGAGACCAGGCCTGCAGGGGAGGACAGTTAGTGGCAATTGGGCCGGCCAGGGAGCAGTTAGGCATTGATCAGGCTGGCAGGGGAGTGGTTAGTGGGTGATCAAGCTGGCAGGCAGAAGCGGTTAGGGGCAATCAGGCAGAGGCAGGTGAGCGGTTGGGAGCCAGCAGTCCTGGATTGTGAAAGGGATGTCCAACTGCCTAAACAGGTGGTCAGACATCCCTCAAGGGATCCCAGGTTGTAGAGGGTGCAGGCTGGGCTGAGGGACACCCCTCCCCTCCGTGCACGAATTTTATGCACCGGGCCTCTAGTATGTAGATAATAGCCTTCACAAGAGAATTAATATTTGAAAAAGTGACCAGAACTGGAAGCTTTTATACTTTATAAACAAATGAAAAATACATTTGTGAAAAATTCACAAGACAAAGGGTTTAGGCTAGAGATAGTAAATGGTGAAGAAGTAACTAGGAAGATAAAGGTTAGTTTAACAAGGTTTGTTTGTACAGATTTCTTAGCCCCAAAATTCAGTCTCTGGTGATGAGAATGTCTTCCTCCGGGTACAGGGAGGTTATCTTTCACAAAGGAGTTTTATAACCTGTTTCAGAGAAGAAGGGCGAGGGGAGGTAGGTCAGAGTGACTTCCTGTTCCTGCTGTTTTTTAAAAGTCCTTCAGTTTAAAGAGGTTTAATGTGCCAAGGTGCCATGTTTCAGGATAGCATGGTCTGAACTTCATAAGCCCCAAAGCACAATAGATGAATATTCCCAAGAGATTGCAATCTCAATCACAGGCAGTACATGCTCAGAATCTGGACTGGCCATAGTTAAGAGCTGTCTATCAAACTTGCCATGATCTTGCCATTTCAGCTGGAATGTAATCACCCCTGTAGCACCTGCAGATGCTGCATGCTCCAAGATTCTATGTGCTCCTGACCTTGAACTTCCCGAATTCTGCCCCCAGGCTTTTGCTAGGAGTAGCGGGCAATAGCAGAACCATGGCCTTCCACTCACTGATGTGACAAGGCAGGGAGTAGCACTGGTCATGGGGCAGGTGTGGAGAGGAGGGAGCAGAGTGGGGCCCAAGGAACCAAGGAGCAGGAACAACCAGGCAGACAAGAAGCTGTTCTGAGGTGGTGGGAGATTTTGAGAGGTGGGACTGTGCATGAGCCAAGGCTTTAAGTCCCCAGCACACACACACTCCATTGTCCCTTCCTTCTTCATTTACCAAATACAAATGGAAAGAAAATCCTCAAGTGTGGGGCCCTTCTGAGCACAGCACCCTATGTGACTACACAGATTACTTATGCATGTGCCAATGTGCTGGCCCTGCCAGCACCAATTGCCAACCTTGTGATTGAACACATTTTGGTCCTGTGAGTTGCTCCAGAGTTCCAGGAGAAAAACCACTAAGGCAACACACAGACATAAAACCATGTGAAATAACAAATAGTTGATACTTTAAGCCACTAAGATTTTTTTTTTCCTTTCTAATGAATTTATTAGAGTGACACTGGTTAACAAAATTATACAGGTTTCAGGTGCACGATTCTATAATATTGTACACTGTATTGTGTGTTCACCATCCCAAGTTAAGTCTCTGTCCATCTCCCTTTATTCTCCCTTTTACCCTTCTCCAACTCCCCCCTCCCTCTCTTCCCCCACCCAATCACCACACTGTTGCCTGTGTCCATGAGTTCTCTCTCTCTTTTTTTCTCAATCCCCCCACCACCATCCCAGGCCCTCAACCCTCCCTCCTGACAGCTGTCAGTCTGCTATCTATGAGTCTGTCTCTATTTTGCATGTTAGTTTATTTTGTTCATTAGGTTTCACATATGAGTAATTGTCTTTCTCTGACTGTAGCCACTAAGTTTTGAGGTGGTTTATTATACATCACTTCATAACTGAAACAGCTGCTACCATCATAGTAGGTATTATGGAGTCACTATCTTATATAATAAAAGCCTAATATGCTAAGTGTCTGGTCATCCATTCAACCAATCAAAGCATAATATGCTAATGATATGCTAAGGTCGCTCAAATGCTCGCTATGATGTGCACTGATCACCAGGTGACAGACAGTTGACCAGTCGACCAGTTGCTATGACGTGCACTGACCACTAGGGGGCAGACGCTCCAACTGGTAGGTTAGCTTGCTTCTGGGGTCCGGCCAATCGGAACTGAGCAAGAGGGGCCAGACATGCCCTGGAGCCCTCCCATGGTCTCTCCCCGGTTGGCCAACCTCATGCGTCCCTCCCTGGGCCCTATCGTGCACAGGTGGGGTCCCTCAGCCTGGCCTGCACCCTCTCGCAATCTGGGACCCCTCAGGGGATGTCGAAGAGCCGGTTTCGGCCCAATCCCACAGGCCAGGCCAAGGGACCCCACTGGTGCACGAAAACTTATAGTGTAATTGGCAAGTAAAGGGCACCTGAAAGAATTGTTGACCAAAAACAGACAATGTACAACCAAGAAAGAAAGAAAAAGTTGAAAAAGTTAAATGTAAAGACTTTTCAAAAACAGGAGATCCCTGGGGAGAGGTGGCTAGGATATTCAGGGAAGGCTTCCCATGGGAGAACCTTGAGCCAGACCTTGGAGGATGTATAGTATCTGGACTGTAGATCACAGATGACCCTGCTTGAGTTTCTACTACACTCACCAGGATGTAGCATGCAAACACATTAAAACATTTAAAATCCATTTCTTGGATCAAGAGCCCTGACTATTCAGCTTCCTATACCTTATGCCCACCTCCTCCCCTCTTTCCATCTCTTGACCCAGCCTTCATTTTGGCCTCTGGCTTTGAATCTGATGCACAAATGAATTTTTGTCAGCCTCTGATCTTGTTTTAGTATGCTGGTCACAGGTTTTTCTTTTTTCCAGAGCTCGGAGAACCTAAAGCCTCTGGGAATCCTCCAGGACTAGGCCTACATTATTCCTAGGACTCTGTCTCCTATACATAGCCCCTCCTGTGAATGCACAAATTTGATGCTTTTTAGTACAGTTTGTATATAAAATCAACTTATAAGATTTACATAAAACACCATTTCCCACACTTACTTGTCCATGGAATCCTGTTTTCCCAGATCATATTTTGGTTTCTCAGATTACCATTTGAGAAATGATAGTTTGAACTAAATTTCTGCAAGTTGATTTGTAGCATTTATACTTTTAGCAAGGTTCCAGGTGATTCTGATGTGCACCACAGTTTGAAGAGCACTATTTTAGAAATAAGTAAAATTGAAGTTGTAATAGTCCTCCCATGACTTTTGATTATTTTCTTTCACTTATTTTTTACAATTCAGATATGAAACCATTCAAAATTCTATAGCTTTTCATAGTTACAAGTGAATTTCTTTGCTACTTGGCAGTTACTATAGTTAAATATAAAAGATATAATCTGCCTAAACATTTTATTATATTGTATTCTTTTTTTTTTTTTTTTTACCTTTCTATGGAACTTGGATTCAGGAAATCTGCATTCTTTAATAGATATTCAACTAAATAATTTGACTGTTTGTGATATGTGATTTAATATTCAATGCCAAAAGCCTGATAAAGTAGATTTTAAAATCAGGCAGACCTGTGTTTTAAATCTCGATTGTAACACCTACTGCCTGTGTGACATTGGGAAAATAATTTCAGATATTTTTGGCCTCAGAATTCCTGAATGAAAATCAGAATAATATGAACTGCTTTACAAGTTAGTTTTTAAAATTAAAAGAGCTTCAATATTCAGCTTGTAAAAATACTGGTACCTGAATAAAAACCAGTTTGTTCTCTCTTTTCTCTTACATGCCTCAGTACCATGAAGGACAAAGTGGTTAATAATATTGTTTTACTTATCTGACAGAGAGTTGTGGAAAATAACATTGCATAAGTTGAAAAATACTTTGAAAATGTTAAAGGGGTTTCATAAATGCACGTAACAGTATTTTCTGCTGATGTGATCTGAAGGTCCTTGAAGAAGACTTCTTATTTTAAAGTATTGGACATTTTAGTTTAAAATTTAAACCAAAATGAAAACATGTAAACAGTGTATGTGTCTCTGTAATCATTAAACATTCATTAGTGATAGTGCTAATTTAAAAGTTCCTGACTATAGACAAATGTTCAGTATTGCTATCCTCATTTTGTGTATGTTTCCACTTTTCTTCTTTAGTGTAAATTTTAAACAAACCTATAAGTACCCTTTTCCTCCCCCTACACACAAAAGAAGTTTGTCAGAACCTCACTGCCAGTTTTAATGGAAATTAAAGTTTAATTGCTATCTCTCCTCATTCTGGGTTTTTGCAAAGTTAGGACAATAAATATTGAAGGGAAATGGAAAATGAAACTTTTCATTATGGCCAGTTTGTTAACTAAAAATGACTCCATGTAATTTTATTTGAATTTAAATCACACCAGCAAGGGCTTAGCATTTATAAATTCCCTTTCTAATTCTCACAGGTTCTATTAAGGGAGTACAGAATCCCACAAATGCAAGTAACAACATTCTTAAAATTGAAAAACACGTACTAAAAATTTCATTAACTCAATATATCACCTAACGTTAAAACAAACAAACAAAACCACAACCACACACACACACACACACACACACACAAACCCATAATGCAAGTTCTCTGAGTAAGATTGCATTGACTGTGTGTAGCATTTGGTCTATTAGTATGCTCCATTATTTTGAATTTGTTAAATCCTTGAATAAAAAACCTCTGTGTTAGCAGTTCTTGGCTAAATTCTAAAAAGTAATAACAGTTGCATTATCACTTCTCAGGTAGAAGAAGGTTTGTCACAATGCGCAATGTTCTTCCTACCGAGGTGTTCTCAAACACATTTACCTGTACCAGGCACTAATTTGATTTTCCGCACACATAAATGTACATATATAATCTCCAGTTTCTGCTAAGACAAGGGACATTATTTATTAAGCTGAGTTTGGTGTATGTATACCCTGCCAATTTTTTTTAACAGTTATACCTGTGGAGACACCTTACTCCAAGCATAGAGGCTCTAGTATTTTTACATATTCAGTCTAGTAGAGAGACATTATTAATATTTCTGTTTCACAGGTGGGGCATAAGAAACAAGTCAGTGGGGGATGTGTAGCCTCTTTCTAGATTTCTTCCCTCCAGGCAGAGAGAATGAAGAGGATAACCCTTGATCCTGGGCTGAAACCTAAAGTGAAGCTGGGGAAACAAATCTGCTTCTGCACAACCTGAACTCTCTGCCACTTAAAGAAACACCATCTTTAATGTATACGCTATCTCAAGTCTGGGTGAGCAGATTAGGTGATGCTGCAAGGAGCTAACTCAAGAGTGTCCTGGAGTGAGGAGGCACACATCATTCTCACTTTACCTAAGAACCTCTGCTGGGGTTCTCTCTGCATGACCATATTCAAGGCCTCTTGGGAGAAAAAAAATGCAATGACTCAGGCCCTGGGAAGCCAGGATTAATAATCTATTTTTATAATTATTATTGTGGTAAGAGCACTTAACATGAGATCTACACTCAACAAATCTTTAAGTGCATGATACAGTATTGTGAGCTATAGGCACAATATTGTACAACAGATCTCTTGAACTCAGTCAACTTATATAATTGAAACTTTATACCCATTAAAAAGCAACTCCCCATTTCCTCCATCCCTCAGCCCCTGAAACCATCAGTCTGCTCCTTCTTTCTATGAGTCTGAATATTTTGAATACCTCATGTAAGTGGAATCATGCATTATTTGTCCTTCTGTGACTAGCTGATTTCATTTAGCATAATCCCTTTCAAATCCATGTATGTTGTTACATTGACAGGATTTTCTTCTTTTTAAAGGCTGAATATATCCCACTGTGTGTGTGTGTGTGTGTGTGTCTATCTATCTAATCTATCTATATAATAGAGGATTATGCAAATTAGCTGGGACACCGTAATGTCAGAATCAAACAGCAGGGACCTGAGGTTGCATGGTGCCTGGCAGGGGTGAGGGACCTCAGGCCACGCCCCCTGCCCTGCGGGGCTTGACAGGGGACCTCAGGCTGCACCTCCCACCCAGTGGGGCTTGACAGAGACCGCAGGCCACGCCCCTCACCTGGTGGTGCTTGGCGGGGGACCTCAGGCCATGGCCCCTGCCCAGCGGGGCTTGACGGGGACCTGAGGCTGTGCCTCCCCCACCCTGGTTCTGGGGGACCTGAGGCTGCTCCCCCCACCCAGCGGGGCTTGACGGGGGACCTGAGACTGTGTCCCCCACCCGGCGCCGGGCCAGGGTACCTGAGGCTGAGACCCCTGCCTGGAGGGGCTTGACTGGGGTGGGGCCAGCCGGGTCTGGGTCTCACCTAATGGGGGTGGGGCCGGCTGGGTCTGGGTCTCCTGTGTTTTCAAAGCACGTGAGGGTGGTGGGCGGGGACTTGACTCTAGGTCCCGTGGTGCGCCCCAGACTCTGACAGGAGGGAGATTTTCATATACATTTTATTAATTTTCTTTCATCTCTGACACTTATATTATAGAGAAAGGGCAAATAGCAATATTAAAATATTTCCTCTAATTAATTCCCTTTTAATGTGCATGCATTTCGTGCACCGAGCCACTAGTATGTATGTATATGTGTGTGTGTGTGTGTGTGTGTGTATCACATTTTATTTATCCCTTCATTTGTTTTTTTTAATAAATCTTTATTGTTCAGTTTATTACAATTGTTCCTCTTTCCCCCTCCCCCCCATAGCTCCCCTCCACTTGGTTCCCACCTCATCCTTGCCCTTACCCCCCTCCCACTGTCCTCATCCATAGGTGTACGATTTTTTCCAGTCTCTTCCTGCACCCCCCACACCCCTTTTCATTCCTCTAGTCTACTGTTGGATCTCTGTATATAATTTTTTATTTCAGTCAGTGTATGCTTAATTTCTAGTTGGTCCTTTTTCTTATCCTCGAGGGTCTCACTAAATTTATCGGCCTTTTCTAGGAAATTCTTGAAAAACCTTATAACTGTGGTTTTGAACTCTATATACAGTCATTTGTTTTCCTCCATTTCTTTCATTTGTGACCTGTTTCTTTGTCTCCACATTTTGGCTGCTTCCCTGAGTTGATGGAGTGGTTTTGTGTGCTAGGTGTCCTATAGGGCCCAGTGGCTCAGCCTCCCCAGTTACCTGAGGTGGACACTCTTGGTGCACCCCTTTGTGGGCTGTGTGCACAGTCTTGTTGTAGTTAAGCCTTGATTGTTGTTGGTATCACTGGGAGGAATTGACCTCCTGGCCAATTGGCTGTGAGGATCAGCTGTGTCTATGATGGGAGAACTTCTGTGTTGGAGACACCCTTAAGAGACAAGACTTGCTTCAGTGGGGCTTTGATGCTCACTGAGTCTGCCCCCTGAGTGTGTCCCTTATGGATCTGAGGAGTTGTAATCTGGATGGTCCCACTGTGACCCCTGGGTACACTGGCTCTTGGGTCTCCAAGGAGGTGCTAATTTAGCCTCTGCCTGAGGCCACCCAGCAGGCGCTATGGAGAGATCTGCAGATTCCTCTTCTTTGTTTGGGTTTTGGAGGTGCCCAGATGAGGCCCAGCTGTGAAGCAATGCAAGCTGCTGCAGGGCCTTGGGCCTTCTTTTGGATATTCTTGGTCTCACTGACTCAGCTGCAGTTTGTTAGGTAAGTTTAGAATTCAACGGACCAGGCCATTCATATGCAAAAGCCTCTGTGCTCAGCTTGGATGGGGCGGAGTCTCAGGGCAGAACATACAGCAATGGATTCATGGGGCAGGATCTCAGGGTGGAGCAAACAGCAATGGCTCCCCATCAGTCTTGCCCTAAGAGGCCCCTGGGTCTCAGTGTCCCGCAGTAATCACTGCAAGCACCTCTGAGAGAAAGCCGCCCTCGAGTTTTGCCCGCTGCCAGACAGTCCAGTTTCTCCCCGTATGAGTCTGGGTCCCCAGAGTCTCACCCAGAACTGGAGTTCAGAGCAGTCGGGAGCTTTTGTCTCCCGCCTGATTGAGAAAGCCAGCCACGTGGTCAGTTGCCAGTCCTCTCTGCGCATGCACCTCCGTACCTCTGCCTTCCACAGCTCCTGTGAGTCTCAGTGTGCTTTTCTCTTTCCTTCTGGTGTAGAATTTTCACTCAGCCAGCTTTCCTGTGGTTCTGGATGATGTCCGTTTTGTTTTTTAGTTGTAGTTTTGAAGTGGTTGTGTGAGGCAGCAATTTCAGGTGTTTACCTATGCTGCCATCTTGGTTTCTCCCCTTCATTTGTAGATGGGCATTTAGGTTGTTTTAGTATCTTAGCAATTGTGAACAATGCTACAGTAAATGTGGGAAGTGCTAAAATCCCTCTGAGGTCATGATTTCAATTCCTTTGGAATATACACTCAGACTACATTATGTGTGGCATTATGTTTTTCAATAATCTAGTTGCCACTCTTCCAGATGTTAGCTGCTATTGATGCTCAGTTCATTAGTGGGTGCACAATGATATTCTATCATCCATTCTTTGCTTTTAACATACCTCAACCATTTGGTCACCCAATGTAACAGTTCATATCGGTAATGTAGAATAAATACTTAATTCCACTCCCCTATTTATCAATTTTCAAATTAAAGAATTTGTTTCCTTAAATGTTCAAAGAGAGTAAATAGATTTTTAAGCTACTTATGAACTTCTTGTTTTTTATTTAAACCTAACTTATATATTTAAACACTTGATGAGTTTCTGCCCTATATAATAAAAGCCTAATATGCTAATTGTCCAGTCATCCAGTCCACTGTTCAACCAACCAAAGTGTAATATGCTAATGATATGTTAAGATTGCTCAACCTCTCACTAAGACGTGCACTGACCACCAGGGGTCAGATGCTCTGACCGGTAGGTTAGCTTGCTGCTGTGGTCTGGCTGATTGGGACTGAGCAAGACGGGCCAGACATGCCCTGGAGCCCTTCCGCGGTCCCTCCCCAGCTGGCCAACCTCCTGCACCCCTTTCTGGCCTTGATCGTGCACCAGTGGAGTCCCTCGGCCTGGCCTGTGCCCTCTCACAGTCTGGGGCCCCTTGGGGGATGTTGGAGAGCTGGTTTTGGCCCAATTCCACAGGCCAGGCCGAGGGACTCAACTGGTGCATGAATTCGTGCACCAGGCCTCTAGTCTGTTATAGTAATACCAGAGGCCTGCTGCACTAAATTTGTGCATTGGGGGGAGGGGGGATCCCTCAGCCCAACCTGCATCCTCTAGCAATCTGAGACCCCTTGGGGGATGTCCAACTGCCGGTTTAGGCCCAATGCAGGATTGGGCCTAAACCAGCAGTTGGACATCCCTCTTGCAATCTGGGACCGCTGGCTCCTAACCACTCGCCTGCCTGCCTACCTGCCTGATCACCCCTAACTGCCTCTGCCTGCCTCCCTGGTTGCCCCTAACCACTCTGCCTGCCTGACTGTTTGCCCCTAAGTAGTTGATTAATTCTTGGCCCCTGCTGTCATGGCTTCATCCAGAAGGTCATCTGGAAGGATGTCCGGAATGATGTCTGGAAGGTCGTTTGGCTGTCCAGTCTAATTAGCATATTATGCTTTTATGATTATAGACTATACAGAGGTTGGCAAAAGTAAATTTACAGTTCTGAGCACACAAAATGGTTTATTCTTATATTATTATTTATTTTTAATTATTGCATTACTTATTATTATTAGCTACTTTTGCCCACCCTGTACTTGAAAGTTTGAATTGTAACTATTTAATCAGTGTGAACCTCTTTGAGTTTTCTTCTTAGTCCTTTAGGCACAACTCTAGTAGTTGATGAATTCTTTGTTGTATATTATGAGAAGATGTTCTAGGTTTATCTTCATATTTCCTGCCCCAAACTTAGAATAATTCATTCTTCAGGAAGTCCTGGTATTTTTTAAGGAGAGACAGTATTTCAGGAACAGAATCTGTGTGCTTGGCATATTTTTTTGCCACTGGGTTTATTGCTGTTTCTAAGCCATTTCAATGGATATAGCTAGGGGAAATTATATTTCAATGCAAAATACTTCCATATAATACTCAAGAGTACAATGCTTTCTCTTAAAGTTTTTTTTTTTTTAATCTTAAATCTGTATTAACTTTTTCCATACCAAGAATCCTAGTTCTCAAGGACATTGGGGAATGAACATGTACAACATTTTCAGAATAATAATACCAATATTATCAACAAAAATATCTTCTCATTTAATTTTTATTCTACATATAAATATACATTTAATGCTCACTATTAGCTCTGATTTTATTTTCCTGAAGCTTATTCTATGTATATTTCTCAGGAATGGCTCATGAAAAGAACATATTTTAAGTTCTTGTATGCTGATGATAGTTTATCTGCAGTCTTTAAACTTGAAAGTCAGTTTTGCTAAATAAAACATTCTTGGCTGCCGAAAATAGTTTGGCTCAGTGGATAGAGCATCGGTCTGCAGACTCAAGGGTCCCAGGTTCGATTCCGGTGAAGGGCATGTACCTTGGTTGCGGGCACATCCCCAGTAGGGGGTGTGCAAGAGGCAGCTGATCGATGTTTCTCTCTCATTGATGTTTCTAACTCTCTATCCCTCTCTCTTCCTCTCTGTAAAAAATCAATAAAATATATTTTTAAAAAACAAACAAACAAAAAAAAAACATTCTTGGCTTACATTTTCTTTCCTTCAATATTTTAAATAACTTACTCTAGTTTTTTGTCAAAAAGTTAGATAATAATCTAATATTTTTCCATAAAAATTACTTTCTATATGAGTGAACAAAATTTTTTTCTGTAAATTCAACTATTTTTTTAAAGAAATGTCCCCACATTGGTTATTTTGTATCATCATTCTAAGGTTTGTAGCATGCTCTTTTGAACCGAAATTTTAAGACATTTTTATCTTTCAAGAAAAAATAATTATATTTTAGACCTCAGTATTTGTCTTATTCCTTTCTTTCTTTGGCATCCTATTTCATAAATTTGGGTCTTCTTTGCATATCTTCTGTATTTGTCACATTTTAACCATTTTTTTTTCATTTCATTTTAATTAAAAAATTTCTCTTTGCCATATTTAAAAAATATTACCGATTATAATTACTTGCATTAATGGCTTCTCTAGTTTAATGTTTATTTCTGAAAGGACTTTTAAAATTTCTATAAAAGTTTTATAAATCCAAGAGCTAGTTCTTTGAAAAGATAAACAAGATTGATGAACCTCTAGGGAGAATCATCAAGAAACAAAGAGAGAGGACCCAAATAAATAAAATCAGAAATGAATGTAGTGAAGTAACAACTGACCCCACAGAAATACAAAGGATTGTAAGAAAATACTATGAATAAATATATGCCAACAGCTGGACAAGAATTAAATGGACAAATTCCTAGAAAAATATGACCTTCCAAACTGAATCAGGAAGAATCAGAAAACATGAATAGGCCAATAACAATGGATGAAATTGAAGCAGTAATAAAACAACAACAAAACAACAACAACAACAACAAAACCTCCAAGCAAACAAACCGCCTGGTCCAGATGGCTTCACAGGGGAGTTTTATCAAACATTCAAAAAAGAACTAACACCTACCCTCCTCAAACTATGTTTTTAAAAAAATCCAAGAGGAAGGAACACTTCCAAGCTCTTTTTATGAGATCAGCATTATCCTAACTCCAAAAGCAAATAAAGAAACTACAAAGAAAGAGAATTACAAGCCCAAATCTTTGATGAGCATAGAGGCTAAAATCCTCACCAAAATATTAGCAAATCAGGTCCAATAATACATTAAAAATATCATACACCAAACCAAGTGGGATTTATTCCAGGGATGCAATGCTGGTACAATATTCACAAATCAATAAACGTGACACATCACATAAACAAACTGAAAGACAAAAAAACACATGATCACAACAATAGATGCAGAAAAAAAAGGCATTCGACAAAATCCAAAACCCTGTTTCGATAAAAACTCTCAGAAAAGTAGAAATAGAGGGATCATACCTCAACATAATAAAGTCCATACATGACAAACTTACAGCCAACATCATTCTCAACAGGCAAAAACTAAAAGTATTCCCCCTAAGAATAGGAACAAGATAGGGATGCCCGCTTTACCACTTTTATTCAACACTAGAGGCCCGGTGCACGAAATTCGCGCATGGGGGTATGTATGTCCCTCAGCCCAGCCTGCACCCTCTCCAATCTGAGACCCCTCGAGGGATGTCCGAATGTCCGTTTAGGCCCGATCACACCAGGATCGGGACTAAACAGACATTCGGACATCCCTCTCACAATCCAGGACTGCTGGCTCCCAACTGCTCACCTGCCTGCCTTCCTGATTGCCCCTAACAGCTTCTGCCTGCCAGCCTGATCACCCTCTAACCACTCCCCTGTCAGCCTGATTGATGCCTAACCACTCCCCTGCCAGCCTGATCACTTCCTAACCACTCCTCTGCCAGTCTGATTGATGCCTAACTTCTCCACTGCCAGCCTGTTTGCCCCTAACTGCCCTCCCCTGCAGGCCTGGTCATCCCTAACTGCCCTCCCCTGCAGGCCTGGTCCCCCCAACTGCTCTCCCCTGCAGGCCTGGGTACCCCCCAACTTCCCTTTCCTGCAGGCCCGGTCACCTCCAACTTCCCTCCTCTGCCAGCCTGGTCACCCCTAACTGCCCTCCCCTGCAGGCTTGATCGCCCCCAACTGCCCTCCCTCACAGGCCTGGTCCCTCCCAACAGCCCTCCCCTGCTGGCCATCTTGTGGTGGCCACCTTTGTCCACATGGGGGCAGGATCTTTGACCACATGGGGGCAGCCATCTTGTGTGTTGGAGTGATGGTCAATCTGCATATTACTCTTTTATTAGATAGGATAGAGGCTTGGTGCATGGGTGAGGGCTGGCTGGTTTGCCCTGAAGGGTGTCCTGGATCCGGGTGGGGGTTCCCTTGGGGCATGGGGCGGCCTGGGCGAGGGGCCTGTGGTGGTTTGCAGGCCAGCCACGCCCCCCCAGCAACCCAAGCGGAGGCCCTGGTATTTGGAATTTATTTATCTTCTACAATTGAAACTTCATAGCCTGGAGCGGAGCCAAGGCTCCTGCTCACTCTGTGGTGGCAGCCATTTCTGTTGGAATTTTTTATCTTCTATAATTGAAATTTTGTAGCCTGGAGTGGAGGCCTATGCCAGCCAGGGCTGCAGAAACTTGGCTTCTTCCATCACCTGGAGCAACCCTAGCCTCCTGCTCTTCCAGCTCCATGGCTGCCGCCATTTCTGTTGGAATTTATTTACCTTCTATAATTGAAACTTTGTACCCTTGAGTGGAGGCCTGGGCCCGCCAAGTTGTATGGAAAGCTTGGCTTCCTCCATTGCCAGGGAAACCCAAGACTCCCTCCTGCTCTCTGTGGCCGCAGCAATCTTGGTTGAGGTTAATTTGCAAACTCACTCTGATTGGCTGGTGGGCGTGGCTGGTGGGTGTGGCTTGTGGGTGTAGCTGAGTGATAGTTAATTTGCATATTACTCTTTTATTAGATAGGATCTTTTACTTAAGAAACTAAATTTTTTTCTCACTTGATTTTACTTTTTTATTATTGTATTTTTATTTTTAATTATTATTATTACTACTATTATTTTAGCTTTTTTAAAAGTTTTATTTTTTTCTCTTTAATTAATTTTATTTTGGGATTACTGTTCTATATTCTATTTTTATTTTAACATTATTTTACTCTATCCCAATTTTTCCTTTATGCCAACACTCTCTTCCTCACTTTTCCCCTTTTTCATCCTGTTTCTCTTACTCTGTTCCTGCTTTAGTTTTTCTCTATCCTTTCTTTTTACTCCCAGTTAAAAATTGATTTTATTCATATATCAAATTTCCTCTCCCCTGCTCCATGTCCATGAACACATCTCTCTTCTCTTTCTTCACTATCCAAATTTTGTTCTTCCTTTTTTCCTTTTTCTTTCTTTCTGTCTTCTTGTTGTTGTTTGTTTGTTAATTTGTTTTTTTTCTCTCTTCTTTTGCCTCTGTTTTTCCTCTCCTCACCTGTTCTCCTCTTCTACAAATATCCTAATTAATTCTAAACATCAACTCAGGCCTATCTACTCTCTATTCTCCTTTTCCAATAGTAGATGAATACATAGATAGATAGATTAAAGAAATTACTTTTTTCTTATACACTCATTCTCTTTCTACCTCCTCTATATTGAATATGGTTGTTTCCCCATTCATTCAATTCCTTGACCTTACCTTCTGGAAATAAGCTCTGCCTCCTCAGATTCACCTGGGTGTTTGTTGTTTGGGATTTTGTTGTTTAATTTTTTTTGGATTAGTTGTTGTTTGTTGTTTCCATTCATCTCTGGGAGTTTGTTATTTGCATTTTTTGGATTAGTTGTTGTTTTATTGGAGTTTTCGCCCTATATACATATACTTTTCCCCATTCTTTTTCTTCTCTTTCTTTTCTCTTACATTTTTTCCTTTTCTCAATATCATTTTTTCACTCTTATCTCTCCCCTAATTCTCTTTTCTCTGGTGGCCACCTCTATTTGGGGTTATTATTATCCTGAATACATTTTGTTTTGTGCCCTGCTTGTTTTGTCTTGTCGTGTTGTATTTTGTGCCTTTAAGTCAATGAAAGAGAGAGAGAGCTACATAACCAGACAACCTGAGAGGAGCGATCACAGCAAGACAAAGAACAACTTGCATACAAAAGAAAAGAGGAATAACCAGAAAAGGAAGTAAATGAAATGAAGGCAAGCAATATGTCAGAGAAATAATTCAGAGCAATGGTCACAAGGATGCTGAAAAGGTTGGAAGATAAATTCTACAATCTGTGTAAGAACCAATAGGAAATGAAGAAGAACAAAGAAGAAATGAAAAATGATATCGCTGCAATAAAGAACTCAATAGAAAACATCAACAGTAGACTAGAAGAAGTGGAGGACCGGATCAGTGAGCTAGAAGATAATGTAGGAAAAAATACCCAAGCAGAGCAACATCTAGAAAAAAAAAACTTAAAAAACAGGAGGAGAGCTTAAGGGAACTTTGGGACAACATGAAATGAAACAACATCCGCATAATAGGGGTGCCAGAAGGAGAGGAAACTGAGCAAGGAATAGAAAACCTGTTTGAAGAAATAATGACAGAAAATTTCACTGATATTGAGAAGAAAAAACTCATACAAGTCCAAGAAGCTCACAGAGTCCCAAATAAGAACCCCAAAAGACCAACACCAAGATACATTTTAATTTAAATTGGCAAACACCAACGACAAAGTAAGAATCTTAAAGGCTGCCAGAGAGAGACAGAAAGTTACCTACAAAGGATCTCCCGTCACACTATCAACTTATTTTTCAACAGAAACACATCAGGTCAGACAGCAATGGAATGAAATATACAAAGTCATGCAAAGCAAGGGTCTGAATTCAAGAATATTGTATCCAGCAAGGCTATCAATCAAAGATGAGGGTGAAATCAGGAGCTTCACAGACAAAAAATACTAAGGGAGTTTATGACCACCAAACCAGCAATGCAAGAAATGCTAAAGGGGCTGCTGTAAAAAGAAGAAATAGCAAGGTAAGAAGGAACACTGGCATAAGGAATAAAAATGGTGACAAACTAGTACCTATCAAAAATAACTTTAAATGTAAATGCATTAAATGCCCCAATGAAAAGACATAGGGTAGCTGAGTGGATAAGAAAACAAGACCCATGTATCTGCTGTCTACAGGAGACCCACCTCAGAACACAGGACTCACACAGATTGATGGTGAAGGGATAGAAAAATGTTTTTCAGGCAAATGGAAATAAAAAAAAGCTGTGGTAGCCATACTTATATTTGAGAAATTAGACCTCAAAGTGAAGACCATAACAAGAGATAAGGAAGGCCACTTCGTAATACTAAAAAGAGCAATTCAACAAAAAGAAATAACTATGGTAAACATATATGCACCCAATACAGGAGCACCCAAATACATAAAAATACTTCTGGAGAATATCAAGGGAAAGACTGACAGCAATGCAGTCATAGTAGGGGTCTTTAATACCCCATTAACACCACTGGACAAATCCTCTAAACAAAATATCAGCAAAGAAACATCAATCTTAAATGACTCACTAAATCAGATGGAATTAATTGACATCTTCAGAACATTTCACCCAAAAGCCACAGAATATACACTCTTCTCAAGTGCACATGGGTCATTTTCTGTTTTATTTCTTTAAATTATATTTTTATTGCTTTCAGAGAGGAAAGGAGAGAGAGAGATATAAACATAAATGATGAAAGAGAATCATTGATCAGCTGCCTCTTGCACACCCCCTACTGGGGATTGAGCCTGCAATCTGGGCATGTGCCCTAGACTGGAATCAAACCTGGGACCCTTTGGTCTGCAGGCCGACGCTCTATCCACTAAGCCAAACCTGCCTGAACTCACATGGGTCATTTTCAAAGATAGACCACATATTGGGACACAGGCAAAGTCTCTTCAAATTCAAGAAGATAGACATCATATCAAGCATCTTCTCAGATCATAATGGCATATAACTAGAAATCAACTACATTAAAAACAATAAAACAATCAATCACCTGGAGGCTAAATAGCAAGCTATTAAACAATGATTGGGTTACCAAAGAAATCAAAGAGAAATAAAAAGTATCATGGCAAAAAATGACAATGAATACACAACCATCAAAAATCTATGGGACATAGTGAAAGCGGTCTTGAGAGGGAAGTTCATAGCTCTACAGGCCTACCTTGAAAAAACAAGAAAAAAATTATAACAAATTATCTAACTCTACTACTCAAAGAGTTAGAAAGAGAGCAGCAAGGAAAACCCAGTGTAAGCAGAAGGAAGGATATAATAAAGATCAGAATGGAAATAAATGACATAGAGACCAAAAAAACAGTACAAAAGAGCAATAAAACCAAGAGCTGGTTCTTTGAAAGGATAAACAAGATTGATGAACCTCTAGCCAGGCTCACCAAGAAGCAAAGAGAGAGGACCCAAATAAACAAAATCAGAAATGAAAGAGGTGAAATAACAACCAATCCCACAGAAATACAAATAATGATGAAAAAATACTATGAACAACTCTACTCCAACAAAATGGACAACAGATGAAATGGACATATTCTTAGAAATATGCAAGCTCCCAAAACTCAATCAGGAAGAATAAAAAAACCTGAATAGGCTGATAACTGCCGAAGAAATTGAAACAGCGATCAAAAATCTTCCAGCAAACAAAAGCCTTGGTCTGGGTGGCTTTACAGGGAGTTCTACCAAGCATTAAAAGAACTAAAACCTATCCTTCTCAGACTATTCCAAAAAATTCAAGAGGAAGGAACACTTCAAGCTCATTCTATGAATCCAGCATTACCCTAATTCCAAAACCAGATAAAGACACCACAAAAAAAGAGAACTACAGTCCAACATCCTTGATGAACATAGATGCTAAAATCCTCAACAAAATTCTAGCAAATTGAATTCAGCATTACATTAGAAAGATCATACACTATGACCAAGCTGGATTTATTCTGGGGATGCAAGGATGGTACAATATCTGCAAATCAATAAATGTGATACATCACATAAATAAACTGAGAGACAAAATCACATAATCATATTAATTGATGCAGAAAAAGCATTTGACAAAATCCAACATCCTTTCTTGATAAAAACTCTCAGCAAAGTGGGAATAGAGGGATGATACCTCAACATAATAAATGCCTTATATGACAAACTTACAGCCAATAGCATACTCAGTGGGCAAAAATGAAACTCATTTCCCCTAAGAACAGGAACAAGGCACAGATGACCACTTTCACCAGTCCTGTTTGATATAGTACTGGAAGTGGTAGCCATAGTGATCAGACAAGAAGGAGAAAAAAAGGCATCCAAATTGGAAAATAAGAAGTAAAACTGTCCTTATTTGCAGATGACATGTTACTATACATAGAAAACCAAAAAGACTCCATAAGAAACTACTGGACCTAATAAATGAATTCAGCAATGTAGCAGGATACAAAATTAACTCCCAAAAATCGATGGCCTTTTTATACACCAATAAGGAACTCACAGAAAGAGAAATGAAAAAAAATCCCATTTACCATTGTACCAAAAAAACTAAAATACCTAGGAAGAAACTTAACTAAGGACATAAAAGACCTGTACATAGAAAACTAAAGGACATTGAAAAAAGAGATAGAGGAATACATAAACAAATGGAAGAACATACCATGTTCATGGATTGGTAGAATCAACATCATTAAAATGTCCATACTACCCAAAGCAATCTACAGATTCAATGCAATCTCCATTAAAATATCAATGGCATATTTCAAAGATCTAGAAAGAACTCTCCAAAAATTCATCTGGAATAAAAAAAAAAAGGCTTAGGATAGCTGCAGAAATCCTGAGAAAGAAGAACAAAGTTGGAGGGTTCACAATACCAGATAGAAAGCTATATTACCAAACCATGGTTCTCAAAACTGCTTGGTACTGGCACAAGAACAGACATATAGACCAATAGAACAGAATAGAGTACCCAGAAATCCACCCAAGCCATTATGCTCAATTAATATATGAAAAAGGAAGCAAAAACATACAATGGAGTCTCAAACAGTCTCTATAATAAATGGTACTGGGAAATTTGGTCAGAGACATGCAAAAAAAATGAAACTAGATCACCATCTTACACCATACACAAAAACAAACTCAAAATGGCTAAAGGACTTAAATGTAAGATTGGAAACCATAAAAATCCTATAAGACTCCATAGGCAGTAACATAGCAACCTATGTTGTAGCAATATTTTTACAGACACAGCTTCTAGGGCAATGGAGACTAAGAAGAAAAAAAAAATGGGACTACATCAAAATAAAAAGCTTCTGCACAGCAAAAGAAACCATCAACAAAACTATAAGAAAGCCCACAGCATGGGAGAACATATTCTCCAATGATATTTCCCATAAGATTTTAATTGCCAAAATTTACAGAGAACTCATACAACTTAACAAAAGGAAGATAAACGATCCAATAAAAAAAAAATGGGCAAAGAATCTAAATAGACACTTTTGGAAACAGGACATACAGAAGGCCCAGATATATATGAAAACATGCTCAAAGTCACTAATCATCTGAGAGATTCAAATCAAAACAGCAATGAGATACCATCTCACACCTGTCAGAATGGCTATCATCAACAAATCAACAAACGACAAGTGCTGGTGAGGATGCGGAGAAAAAGGAACCCTCTCTCATTGTTGGTGGGAATGCAGACTGGTGCAGCCACTGTGGAAGACAGTATGGAGTTTCCTCAAAAAGTTAAAAATGGAACTCCCATTTGACCCAGTATTCCCACTTCTAGGACTATATCCCAAGAAAACAAAAACACCAATCAATGAATATACTCACCCCTATGTTCATAGCAGCACAATTTACGATATCTAAGATTTGGAAACAGCCTAAGTGCCCATCAGAAGATGAGTGGATTAAAATATTTTTGTACATATACACAATGGAATACTATCCTATCTAATAAGAGGAGAATATGCAAATTAACCATAACTCTTTCACAAAGATGGCAGCGCACATAGTCACAAGATGATGGTGCCCAGTCCTCTCAGCCCCACTGGAGTCCCCCAGGCCCGGGAGGGCCACTGAGAGCGGGCTGCGTGAGCAGCCTAGCAGAATGCTTGCTTTGTCACTGCAGCGACAAGGCAAGTGTTCCACCCTAGCTTTGGACGGCTTCTGGGCAGTGGGCACAGAGTGGCTGGGTGAGGGGGTGAGGGAACACTTGCATCATTGCCCCGGTGATGAGGCAAGCATTCCACGCTGGGCTGCGGATGGGCCTCTGAGCTGCGGAGAGCCTCTGGGCAGTGGGCGTGGAGTGGCCAGACCCCTCAGAGAGCTACTGGCACATAGATTCGTGCACAGGGCTACTAGTCCTTATATATAAAAACCCAGGGTCCATAATGACCAACCAAAGGCTTGACCGAACACCGGAAGTCAGTCCTGCAGTCAATTCTGGGTTGCTGTGGCGACCCAACACTTACTGCCGAGGGGGCTGCAGATCAGGCCCAGAGAGAGGCCCGTAGAGAGAGGCAAGGTATGATCTGCAGCCTCTGTGGCAGCTGTTGATCAGCTGTTGCCTGTCTCTTTCTCTCTAGGCTTCGCCAACAGCCACGCCTCTGTTTATCTCTGGGCCTCCATGGGGGCTACTGATCAGCCTCACCTCTATGATCAGGCCTGGAGATAGGCCCAGAGATGCTGACTATAAATTTTGGCATAGAAACCGACCAATCAGAACCAAATCTGGGTGAACTGTGAGGAGCCAATGGCTGCCTAGGAGGCGGAGCTTCTGATGCTGACTGGCATAGAAACCAACCAATCAGAAACAAATTGGCTGGCAGAAGAGGGTAGTTGGGGGGCAAGATCAGGCTTGCAGGGGAGGGCAGTTGGGGGCATGTTCAGGCCAGGAGGGGAGGGCAGTTGGGGGCAACCAGGCCAGCAAGGGAGGGTAGTTTGGGGGTGAAATCAGGCTGGCAGGGGAGGGCAGTTGGGGTCGAGATCAGGCCAGCAGGGGAGGGCAGTTAGGGGTGATCAGGTAGGCAGGCAGGTGAGTGGTTAGGAGCCAGCAGTCCCTGATTGCAAGAGGGATGTCCGACTGCTGGTTAAGGCCCAATCCCATTGGGCCTTAACCAGCAGTCGGACATCCCCCAAGGAGTCCCCGATTGGAGAGGGTGCAGGGCTGGGCTGAGGGAACCCCCACTCTGTGCAGAATTTTGTGCACCTGGTCACTAGTGCCAGCATAAAAAAGAAGGAACTTTTATTATTTGCAACAGCATGGATGGAACTGGAGAGTATTATGCTAAGCGAAATAAGCCAGTTGGAGAAAGATAAATATCACACAATCTCACTCATATGTGGGATATAATGATCAACATAATTTGATGAACAAGAATAGATCCAGAGACAAATGTTGGGGAGGGGAGGTTAGAGAGCAACCAAAGAACTTGTATGCATGCATATTAGCATAACCAATGGACACAGACCCTGGGCGGTGGGGGCTTCCCCGTGGTGGGAATGGCCGGGGGGGGGGGCATCAATTGGGGAAAAAGGAGACATATGTAAAGCTTTAGACAATAAGAATATAAATAAATAAATAAATAAATCAACAAATAATGCTGGTGATGATATGGAGAAAAAGTAACCCTAGTACACTCCTGGTGGGGATGCACTGGTACAACCAGTATGGAAAATACTGTGGCCTTTCCTCAACTTAAAAATGGAACTTCCATTTAACCTAGTGATTCCCACTTTTAATTTAGCCCAAGAAACCTGAAGCATCAATCAGAAAGATTGTTTACACCCCTATGTTCATAGCGGCATTGTTTACTGTAGCTAAGATCTGGAAAAAGCCTAAGTGCCCTTCAGCAGATGAATGGATTAAAAAACCATGGTGCATTTACACAAAGGAATACTATGCAGTTGTGAAAAGGGAGGATCTATTACTCTTTGGCACAGCATGGAGGGGCCTGGATTATTATGCTAAATGAAATGAGACAGTCAGAGAAAGACAAGTACCACATGATTTCACTTATATGTGGATTCTAATGAACAAAATAAATTCATGAACAAAAAAGATCCAGAGACATTGAAACATGTAACAGAGGGAAAGGTTGGGGGATGGAAGAGATTAACCAATGAACATATATGCATATATGCATAGCCCATGGACAGACAATAGTGTAGGAAAGGCCTGGGGAGGCGACAGAAGTGGGGTGGATGAGGTCAATGGTGGGGTTGGGGGGGAGGAAGAATGGGACGTCTGTAATACTTTCAACAATACAGTTTAAAAATTAATTTTTGCTTGAAAATCACAATTTATTCATTCACAAACACATATTGTTGTCCTGTTTGACTGTATAGAAATAATCTTTGTTTTAATAAACATTATGCATTTGTCCACTAATAAATTATCCTACTGAAAGATGACAATATTTCTCATCAGAAACTGCTCTGTTGCTAAAACTGCACTCTCATAATTTCCTGCCCTAGAATTGCCTTCAAAAAATAAAATAGATTAATATTTAAATTATGCAGGGGTATATAATGTTTTGATGTTTCAAATTTTATAGGGATCTAATGTTCATCAAATTATTAAATAAAAATTTAAAGTTAATCTAGGTACTTCCTTGTCACTTGGTTCTAGTTTTTCAATCAGCCATGACTTTTTTGGCTTACAACGTTAATTAAAACACTCTCATGCTGAGAGGTTTTTGCTTCCCCTGGTGACTTTTCCTGAAATTGATGTATTTTGACAGACAGGGACTGTATTGAAGTAGCTATAGAAGTAAAGCTGAATAGATATGTTAATAATCCATGAAGATTTTCAATAGCTAAACACTTTATTTGAACTTCATGATGGATGTCAGTAAGATTGTTACCCAAAGCAAAGAACTGCCTAATCAGTATTGCTGATATAGTGTAGTTAGCTAATATTCAGCAGATTCACTTTTTAGCATCAAGCTCTAGCTAATGAAGTAATAGTACCATATTTTATACCTCCAAAGCTAATAATAAATGACCATGTAGAATAGCATTTGTCAACATAGTATTAAATAGAGATATGCTAGTTATCCAGGTAAATAAATGTGTCATTTAAATATCAAGAATCCCCATGAAACTGTAATTTTCCAAAATCAGTAATCATAATTATTTATCTCATTAGACACATTGTAGGTGATATTTGTAACAAGATTAAGGACTTTGATTTAACCAAACCTCCTAATCAAGTGGCAAGTTTATCTGGTTTTAGGATTGCTGCAGCTATCAGTTATAGCAGAATCCGCACCAATTGTGAAAATATCCTAAAGAAAACAAATGTGTCATGACATTATTCATTCTTTTAATATATTGAGACACAGCTAAGACAAAAGCCAGTTTTTTCCTCACTACTGTATATCTAATCAAGTAACCTATCAATGGAAAGAGAACTCTTTCTTCTCTTTGAATTAGATTTCCTGACTTTCTGATGTGAGAAAGCTTGATCAATACTTTATCATTTGACCTCAAATCTTCTCCAGATATTTATTATACTGTCTTATACTCATTTACACTAGTGCTTTGGTCCTGCTACCAAAATTTCTATTTTGCCAGATTGTCACTTAATAGTCAGAATACACTGGTACAATTTCAATTATCTGTAAAAACACCTTGAAGAGCAAAACTACAGGGGTGTGTGCTGATTTTAATATTCATATTTTGGCATCTGATTTAAAATATTTTTGTTCATATATTTTTAGGTGGGAAACATTCTTTTTTTTATATTTTATTGAATTTTTACAGAGAGGAAGAGAGAGGGATAGAGAGCTAGAAACATCGATGAGAGAGAAACATCGATCAGCTGCCTCTTGCACACCCCCTACTGGGGATGTACCCGCAACCAAGGTACATGCCCTTGACCGGAATCGAACCCGGGACCCTTGAGTCTGCAGGCCAACGCTCTATCCACTGAGCCAAACCGGTTTTGGCCGGGAAACATTCTTTTAAAGGTATCATTCTATATAATAAAAGCCTAATATGCAAATTGTACCCTCAGGTGATCGTTCGACCAGGAGTTCGACCACTCGCTATGACATGTTCTGACCACCAGGGGGCAGCATGAACCATGGCGGGTGTTGGTGATGCGGCGCTGGCAGTGGGCAGCAGTGGAGGCGTTGCTGGCCCCAATGGGCCCCAATGAGAGTGGGACTGCAGAGGGATGGTGGAGCAGGTGAGCAGGCAGCGCCAGGCCAAGGCAGGTGTGAGCGGGGGCCCAATCACTCTGCCAATTGCCCCACAGATGGCAACCCACAGCAGCAGTGGGGGGCAGGGCCACCACCCGGTCCCCAGGCACTGAGGGAGAAAGGGCAAATAGCAATATTAAAATATTTCTTCTAATTATTTCCCTTTCAATGTGCAAAAATCCATGCACCAGGCCACTAGTTTTAAGATAATTATAAAATATAAGGATTTTAAATAAAAATCGGCAGTTTATTAGGTAGGTCTCATTGAAATCACCAGAAAAGACATTAACAGGGTCAGCATAAGGTAGCATAGATAGCACTGGAAAAGGATATATCAAGTTAAAGCTCTATTCTATGCCATTAGACAAGTCACCTTTTTTCCCTGCACTCTAAAGTATATAATACATAGTTCAAATTTGCTTAAAATTCTCTATTTTGATAGACTTTAACAATGGATATTGTTCAAATGTAACATTTGCCTTTCCTTTTATAGATATTAAAAATGGGTAAAGAAAAAGTAATGGCATAGAGGGTATCTTGTCAAAAAAAATGGTGGTTATTTTGCTAGGAAGAAAATATGAGGCCAAACAGTTGGAATCTTGTGACTATAACCCCATGTAATAAGCACAATTTCTCCTTGAATTGACATAAGGGCATTATAACAACCGCTGGTCTGTCTAGGCATACAGAAGCATCCAATTACAGTGTGAATTATTTTTGAACTGCTAGGAAATGTTAATACTTGTGCAATCTTTTTTTTTTTAAGTTTCAAAGTTTCCCAGAATAACTCATTCACATAATTTCTTAAACATTTATAGAATGCTACTGTGTAGATTCAGCTATTGTCTTTGCCCAGTGAACATTCCAGCTCACTCTAGTTATAACTGCCCAGAAAGCCACTTGGTCTATGATATCCTATTGGATATCTTTCTAATAGTTTTTGTTAAAAATTATTTTTATTGATTTCAGAGAGGGAGAGGTATAGAGAGACATCGACTATGAGAGAGAATCATTGATTGGCTGCCTCCCTCCCAGTGGGGATAGAGCCTGCAACCCAAGCATGTGCCCTAAACTGGAAATTGAACCATGACCTCCTTATTCATAGGCCAATGGGCAACCACTGAGCCACACCAGCTGGGCTCCAATAGCTTTTTAATGGATAAAATTCCTTCCTTTCCTTTCTTTCTTCCTTCCTTCCATAATGGAAATATGGGAATAAATTATGTTATTAGCTTTACAATTGTCTATAATAGGTGAAAGAAAGGAGTAGAAAGACTACTGTGTAGTTTCCTTTCTGACTGTATTCAGGTGGGCTCTGAGAGAGAAGGGCCATGTGCAGGACTGACCTGGGTGTGGAGTGCAGCTGCAGAACAGTTACACAGCCTTGGCTATAAGATGTGATCCTGTGTGGAGCAAGCCTGGCTTCAAAGTGAACCCAAGAGAACAGCAGAGGAGAATTTCCTTTCTGATATGTTTTGAAGTCAAATCTCCGTATGGCAAAGGGAAGAGTTGGGCAGAAGAAGAATAACACTAAGTGCTTATGGCCATGCTAATAAAACGGCATTCTGTTGGGGAGCACTTTATGTACCAGAAGAGTGCAGCTAGGATTCCAGGAATTTAAGAACATGAAAAACAGCATCTTTCACTCACTGACTAATATTCAAAGATACATTTTTTTTAATTCTACAATTGAAGCTAAGGCATAACTCACAGATACTACTAGAGAGAAAACATGTTGGTTCTTACAAATTATTCATGTCAGATCCTTTCTTAATGGAAATTTTTGATTAAAAGGTAAGTTTGAAAGAACATTTGGTTTGGGGACAAGGATTCACATAAAAAAAAGAAAGGACTAAAAAGTGGTCAGAGAGCTTGGTGGGTCAATGAAAATGAAAAAAAATAGACTTTTTCATAAACATAGACTTTTACAACTAAAATATATGTGAATTTCCATGCATCATAATTAATTATCACTCTAGTATTTTATTAGGATATGGTTAAGAGATGTTTTATCTAGAATAATCACCTAGAAAAAATAGCAAATAAAATACCTATTAAAAGAGTAATGACAATGCAATTGAATCAGTAGTTATTGAAGTGTCCTCTAAAACTACCAATTAAAAATTGTACTGTGGTATTAATTCCATATTTGACATACAGAGCAGTGTAAGTATTTAATATTTTAGAAACAGACCTTAGTAAATATAAACTTGTACTATATGATAAATGAGATATTTAATGTCCAAAGGGAAATGATTAGTTTATACTTAACCCTGAGATACTTAACATCCTATATAATAAAAGCATAATATGCAAATCGACCGAACGGCAGAACAACCAGTAGGCAGGGGGCGGGGCAGGCGAGCAGGTGGCGCCAGGCCAGCTAAGGTGTGTGCCAGTGGGTAGAGGGAGGGGACAGCGATGGGGGGGTTAGGCAGTAGCAACCAGTGGAGGCAGAGGGGCAATGGGGGTGGGGGCTGTGCTGGCCAGCACTGTCCCCTGATTGGCGTGCCCCATTGCCTCCTGCAGAGGGAGGCCTGTGGTGGCAGCAGCAGCAGGTTGATGGGGGCAGTGCCATGCCCTGATTGGCCGGCCTGGTGGCCTCCTTCAAAGGGAGGCCAGACTGCGGGGAGCGGGCCTAAGCCATCAGTAGGACATCCCCTGAGGGCTCCCAGACTGTAAGAGGGTGCAGGCCGGGCTGAGGAACTCCCCCCGAACCCCGCCCGGAGTGCATGAATTTTCTTGCACCAGGCCTCTAGTATGAGAAATAATTTGAGAAAAACTTTTACTATAAAATGTAGGGGAAACACAACCAACATCCTATCCGATGAATAGCAGAGCTCCCAAGAAGGTGAGGAAAATCTCCAGGTACTGAAAATAAAGTGGAGCTAACAAATGGAGAAGAATATTTATGTGGGGAAATATTGAACACTCTCTCTTTGAAATTAAAACAGAAAATGATGCCCTCTCTTACCTATTTAGCATTATACTAAAAATATTAGTCAGTGCAATAGACAAGAAAAGTAAAATAAATGTACAAAGATTGCAATGATTGAAATAAAACTATTAGTATATGATATGATTGTACATGTGAAATATTCAAAACAATATAGAAAACAGAATAAATATGTTTACTGAATATATCAATGCACAAAAATAAATTATATTTCTATTTATTAGCAATCAACAATTAAAAATTAAATTCAAATAAATATTCTGAATAGTGATAAAGAGCATCAAATACTTAGAGATAATTCTAATGAAAGATGTACAGAAAAAAAAACCCAAAAACCAAGACTATTCTGAGAGACTTTAAAGGGGATATAAATAAACAGATACGCATCGTGGGTCAGAAGACTCAATATTGTTAAAATGTCAATTCCACCTAAAGGATCTACACTGACCAAGATAATACTGAAAAAGAAAAAAGCTTAAGTACTTTTAACTACCAGATAGTAAAATGTACTATACAACCAATGTAACACATTGGACAAGGATAGGCAACGAAACAAGTAAAGGGTCCAGAAACAGACCTATACATATAAAGTCATCTGGTTATTATTTTTCTTTACCAAGTTAGTGCTGTAGAAAGAAAAAAATTTCTTGTAAAAAATGGTACTATCAATTCGGTATCAATTGATATGGGGGGAAAATGAATTCTGATTCTTACCTCATACTATTTATAAACATTTTTCAAGCTGGATAATAGACTTAAATCAAAAAGGTGAAGCAATAAAACTTCTAGATAAAAATAGTAGTTTATATTAATTCGCGCTAGCTGGTTTAGCTCAGTGGATAGAGCGTCGGCCTGCAGACTGGAAGGTCCCAGGTTCCAATTCTGGTCAAGGGCACATGCCAGGTTGCAGGCTCGATCCCCAGTAGGGGGCATGCAGGAGGCAGCCAATCAATGATTCTACCTGATAATTGATGTTTCTATATCTCCCTCTCCCTTCCTCTCTGAAATCAATAAAAAATATATATTTAAAAAAAAAGACTTCTTAAGAAATGATTAAGATTTTAAAATACAGCAGCAGATTCTTTGGCACTCCTCACTTCATTAGAAAGTTGGGGTCTAATTTCCCTCCTTCCAAAGGTCGGCCAGACCTACTGACTTCCTTCTAAGGAGTACAATGTCCTGGAAGTAACCCTGCATGACTTCCTTGGCAAGATTAAAAATATCTAAACCACTTTGTCCCGGTTCTCCCTTTCTCTCAGGACACACATCTTTGCATACCTGAGCCGCCATGTAAGAATTCTGGCCATCCTGGTTTTCATGCTGGGAGACCATGTGGCAGGTGAGACAACATACGAGGAGGGAGAGATGCTTAAAGAGCCCTGATGTTCCAGCGCCAGCCGCCTAAGTCTTCCCATTTGTATGACTTCCTTGGCTGGTGTAACAAATTGCCACAAACTTGGTAGCTTAAAACAACGCTTTTTATACTCTTACTGTTCTGGAGACCTGAAGTCAGTCAGAAGAGCCCATCAAGGTGTTGTCAGAGCCCTGCTTCTCTGGAGACTTGAGAGAAGAATCCCTTTCCTCACCATTTCCAGCTTCCAGAGCTGCCTGTGCCCCTTGGCATGTCCTTACTCCATCTTAAAATCCAGCAGCATGGTCTCACTGCAGTGGTCACATTGCCTCCTTCTTCCATGCCCAATCTTCTTGTGTCCCCTTTTACAGGACACTTGTAATTGCATTGAAAGCCCACTAGGATAAAACAGGATAACCTCTCATTTTAAGAGCTTTGTTTAGGTAACATGCACAGGTTCTGTCTTTGGGGGTAAGAGACATGTGAGTGAAGATGCCTTGGAGGTGACCCCTGCTCCAGACACTTCTTGGCTGCAGCCTCATAAGGGTGTCAAAAGTTCAAAACAAACAAAACAAACAAATAAAAAAGATAAACAAAACAAAAAAGGAATCACCAAAGCAGTAATTATTAAAAGTTTATTGTTGCACACACCAAAAGACAGTTTGCAAACTGGGAGCACTCGCACTAAAACAGAATGAGGCGCCGGTTAGATATTGTTGCAAATCAGATTATATAGAGAGAAAGCAGTGGCTTGATTTTCACAGTGATTGGTTATAGTATTCAAATTTTTAGAGGAAAACCGTTCATTTTGCTTATGATTTCCAGACGTATAAGGAAGAAATAACTCAGGTCAAGTGAAGCTTGCAAAAGAAACTAAATAAAGTTTTATTTTTATGACAAACCTGGTTTTGTATGCTCAGGGAACTTTAAAGGCTGGGTATCTGTTTGTTTTTTATTTTAACAAGGGAATGAGCAATAATTGCCCTACTGAGCAGCTGAATTCCTGACTCACAGAAGCCATGAGAAATAATAAATATTTGCTATTGTTTTTACATTTCTGAGTTTTGATGCTCCTTGAAGTTTTCCTAGACAAAATGAAGAAGAAAGTGCAAATGAGCTTGGCACAAAGCTAAATTATTCCTTTAAATAATTGTACTTTGTTCTTAGAGTATGTTCTTTTTATAAATATACTGTATTAAGAATTTATATTAAAAGAATATGATAGTGCATGCTTTTTAAATAATCTGCTTGGCATAATGCAAAATTAATCTTTGTCATTTTCACATATTTTAAATTGTTACTTTGAAATTTGGAGGTCAGGGAACTACTGGCTATATGATTACCTCTAACTTTATCAGTCTGCATACAAATCCCCCATATGTCCCATGCCTCCTTTCCCAGCTTTTTCTCCTGCTATAACTTTCTGCAGTTTATGCCTCAATATTTCTAACTTCTGATTTCTTCACACACAACATAGTTTCACAACAGATGCCTCTGTATGTGCCTTTCTTCGGCCTGAAATCCTTCCTCCCTCCCTCCCTCCCTCCCTCCCTCCCTCCCTCCCTTCCTTCCTTCCTTCCTTCCTCCCTCCCTCCCTCCCTCCCTCCCTCCCTCCCTCCCTCCCTCTCTCTCTCTCTTTCTTTCTTTCTTTCTTTTCTTTCTTTCTTTCTTTCTTTCTTTCTTTCTTTCTTTCTTTCTTTCTTTCTTTCTTTCTTTCTTTCTTTCTTTCTTCCTTCCTTTCTTTTTTTTTTGTCAGACTACTGGTCAACCTTGGAATATCAATTTTAAGAAATCTTATCCCCTTATCTAATTTGTGCTTATTTATATTTTAGCATTTAAGATTTTGTTGAGGTGATCATTTTATACTAGACAGTAAATCCTCAAGAACACATTTTTAAAAATCCTTATATCCCTAGAAATTTACAGAAAAAATATGAGAAGAATTGGTAATCAAGAAATGTTTGTTAGCTGAAACTGGTTTGGCTCAGTGGATAGAGCGTCAGTCTGCGGACTGAAAGGTCCCAGGTTCGATTCCGGTCAAGGGCATGTACATTGGTTGTGGGCACGTCCCCAGTGGGGGATGTGCAGGAGGCAGCTGGTCGATGTTTCTCTCTCATCGATGTTTCTAGCTTTCTATCCCTCTCCCTTCCTCTCTGTAAAATATCAATAAAATATATTTTTTTAAAAAGAAGAAATGTTTGTTAAAGTATAAATAAGTTTTGAAATACTAGTACAAATATAAATCTCAGGTCTGGTAAGTGACTCCATCTGGTGTAAATTTCATTCTGATACTGTAAACCCCTCTATATTGGTGGGTGGTATTCTAACCACTTGTTTATTTTTTTTTTGTCTCTTTATTTTTTCATTTCTTTATTTTTCCAGTTTTATAGAAATATAATTGAATACAACACTGTAGAGTTTAATGTATACAGCATAATGATTTGACTCACATATATTGTGAAGTGATTACCACAATAAGTTTAATTAGCGCACATCATCTCATATAGATACAAAAACGAAAAAGAAAAAATGTTTTGTTTCTGTGATGAAAACTCTTATGTCTACTTTTTTTTTAAAAATATATTTTATTGATTTTTTTTTTTTTTTTACAGAGAGGAAGAGAGAGGGATAGAGAGTTAGAAACATCAATGAGAGAGAAACATCGATCAGCTGCCTCTTGCACAACCCCCACTGGGGATGTGCCCGCAACCAAGGTACATGCCCTTGACCGGAATCGAACCTGGGACCTTTCAGTCCACAGACCGACACTCTATCCACTGAGCCAAACCGGTTTTGGCTCTTATGTCTACTTTTAACAATTTTCCAATATACCTTGCAGCAGTGTTAAGTATAGTCATCATGTTGTACAGTATGTCCCTAGTACATATTAACTTTTGATCAAGATTTTTTAATTCTCCCTCTCCTCCGCTCTACTTTTCCACCTCCCATCGGTGGTAACCACAAATCTGATCTCTAATACCTTTATTCTATTGGTATAACCACTTCCTTTTTTTTAGGTGGCTTTATATATTTGAAAAGTCTTTCTTAGATGAATCCAGTTTCCTTTCCATAACTTCTACAAGTCCCAGCTAGGCCTTTGGAAGCCAGGATATAAAGTCAATGTCTTCTCCTATGCATCAGTGTTTCAGATTGGTGAAGCCAATTAGCATGTCTCCACTCAGTTCCTTCACCTGCAGGCTACAGGTACTTGTTCATTTATTGTTGACATCTCCGTTTCAATCTTCCACACCCAGGTCACCATCTGTATTGTTCAGCATTGTAATAGGATGCCTGGAAGAGAAAACATAACAAAAATAGCTTAAACAAGACAACTGCTTATTTTTTTTCATGTCAAAAACTCAGAGGTAGTTATCCTGGCAGTGCCATCCAGACCCAGGCTCTGCTCATCATTCTTAGCATGGGTTTTGTCCTCATTCTTGATGCTGTCACATGATTGCTACATGGCTGCTGCACTTTCAGGACAGCATTGCTATTCCAAACCAGAAGAGAAACTGCAAAAAGCAGAAGGAATGTGGCTGTGGGACATGTCCTCTTTACAGAAATTTTGCAGGAGGATCATAGTTACACAAACATCTGATTAACTATAACTATACCCGTGGTTGCAAGGGATGCTGGGAAAATAATAATTCAGCTGGGTACAGTATCTCCTTGAAAAAAATAAGGGAGAAAGAGAATGAATATTGATATTGGTAGGCAACTAGCAATGCATGTCATTGATCTTTTTAAAGGTTCGTCCCTAGACTGGACAATATATCCTAGAATGTTGATCCCAGCAGGCTATTGAAGACCATAACCTCTCTAGCTGTTAGGTTTTATAAGTTTATCAACATAGCTGAGGATTGGCTCTCTTTTTTTTAAGTTCCACATAACTTTTATATATTCATGTCATTCTTACAATTAAATAAAAATGCAGTGAATTCTCTCATTCTACTATTCAGAAGGTCTCCACTGCAGTTGCTACCCTGTAATCCAATGGAGAAGGTCACATTTACTCCAGCAGACTTCATTATGCATGCCATGACCCATCATTTCAATGTATTGAAATCTTTTAAAAATTAATTTATCATTTATACATTCATTATCTTTCCAAAATTTGCATCATCTGCAAATTTAATGTTTGGTTTAAAAATAAATTTGTAATGTACATGTTAACCTATAATTAGATTGAAATGGGATAAGTATATTAGTGAAAATCTGTTCAGAGCATAAGAGAAACTTGGGAGAACCAGTATCTGGCTGAGCTTATCTAGATTCTAATGTTGAGTATTAAAGATGAGATAAACTATTCCATAGAGACCACATTGAAATGAATATTCCTAGAAGAAGAGATAGAATAAGAAAAGGCCCAGAGGTGTGGCAGACTGAGAATTATAAATGTCATGATCTGTCATGTCAGGGGCATAGGAAGGGAAGTAGGAGATAAGGCAAGAAAGTAATGGAAGTTTGAAATGTACTTTTCTTCAGTAGTCCTCAGATACAGGCAGTAAACTAGGTATATATTTTGGAAATATTTTTCAATACCTGTCTTTTAAATTTACAATTTCATTTTTATTTCTAACAATGGTTGAGTAGACACTAGATGAAACTAGATTATCTAAGACCTTCTTTCTTCTGTTCCATGTGATCTTAATTCCCTTCAGATGTGATGATCATATGACTCATTTTCCAATATTAATTTTCAAATTATTTGTCTTGTGGTTGCTCAAGATATTCTCAGACTTGTCAATCAACTGTACTGATTTTTATTCCAGAAAATTTAGCCACCAGGCCTCTGATCACATACTTCTCTCCTTGTGGGAGATGTTTTGATGGTTCTTCAGCTTTTTTAACATGTTCTGTTTGGTCTATCAAAGGAGATATCAACTCTGCAATGTGAATTAGGGAGCCAAAGAACACCAGGCTTGACATTAATTTCATAAAAATGAGAAACTCCAGTAATGAAAGGAGTAAGCAATAGCACAGTCTGAAAGCTTGTATTTTTAGCCTGTGTACAAGAAGCTCACAACCTTAATTTTCACAGCAATATTAATATTATGACTATACTTAACCATGAATATTTGATGAAGTTGGAGAGGATCATCTACAATTGCTTAATATCACTGAATGTCATGATAAATTCTGGATGTTTTTGAAGTATGAAAATGTTCTCTGCGTGCTGTCAAATTTCTAAACAAATGTGTGGTGGAAAATTACACCTTAGCCAGAATAATAACCTAAGTAAATAGGCAATAATGGGCATCTATTTTGCACATTAGCTCAACACGCAGCATTAAAATATCCCAGGACATGAAAGACTGAGTTTTATAAAGATAATTAAAATAATCCTAATAGTCATGCTTACATGAGAGATTGCTGCATCACAGAAAAGTATTTTTTTATGTGTGAAAGAGGAAATAGTGCCTTGTTAAAACGCCAGGGATTCTCAAGTTGGGAGAGATGGAAGTATTTTTGATAGGCACCGATTTACAAGTGGCATTGGAGTGCTTATGTGATCTGGGGATCAAAATCCTGAGGTCCATGTGTGTCTAGGGCACGTTACAGCCAAAGGCTTTTTTTCAGGAAACAAAATGTGTGCTTACTGATTTTTTTAAATTTTGATTTTCTTACATTAGAAAAACATTTTCTTTAAAATGTGTTTTTTCTTTATCTTATAGTGAAAAGAAGAGGGTTTCTGACAAAATGTATTTTGACTGTACAGGCAATGTACAGCCAGAGTGCACTGC
This sequence comes from Eptesicus fuscus, assembly GCF_027574615.1. Taxonomy (NCBI): domain Eukaryota; kingdom Metazoa; phylum Chordata; class Mammalia; order Chiroptera; family Vespertilionidae; genus Eptesicus; species Eptesicus fuscus. The sequence continues at coordinate 5,991,471 of NC_072480.1, read as the reverse complement.
AACATGTTTTCTCAGTCCTCAGAGGCAGTTTACCTCATGGTATAAGTCATTAAGATACGGCTGTTGGGTAAGACTCAGCACTGTTGGTGTCTTTGGCGCTGAAGAGTGGCAGACCTTGATGGATGCGGTGGATCAAAGATGGCTGCAGAATATTTGTTAATATTTTCTTTCTCCCGTTGAGAGAAGGTATCTAATTCTCTTCTCTCAGAATCTGGACTAACATTGCACTTGCTTGATCAACAAGTATGGAGGAAGATACTATGCTAGTTCTGAGGCTAGACAGGAAGCTTCAATCTTGCCTTCTCAGAACTCGGTAAAGAAAAATTGATTAGGCTGAAGCCAACTTTCTGTGAGGAAGTGCAAGCCACATCAGAGGACACATAGGTATGCTTATGAACAGGTAAACCTGTCTCAACAACCAGAATCAACTGATAGATGTGTGAGTGCACCCTCTGGACATTTAGCTTAGTCAAGCCTTCAGATGAGTTAGCCCCAGCCACCACGTGATGGGAAGGAAGTAAAGAATACTAAGCAAACATGCCCAGCTGAGCCCCATCTTACCACAGAGCAATAAGAGAGAATAATAATGTTCGCACCATTAATAATTATGTGAACTTAATTGTTTACACCATTATGTTTTGGGGTCATTTGTAATGCATTAAAAGAACTAGAACAGTAAGGGCAGTGGAATCATGAGTTTCATGAATCAGAGAGCTTAGGAAAAAAAGAGCTGTTTTCTTCCTCCTTTCCTGTCTCTCTTCCATCATCCTTCAGCCACAGAAAGATGAGAACACTTATAATCTGTGTGGAGGGAACAAAAGTATGTTAGATAAATAAATGCTAAAGCGTAGGGAGTGCAGGGCCGCTGATATCCACTGAGCATGTACTACATGATATTTTGTTTAAGATCTTGAGCTCTGGAGTCAGAGCTACCTTAATGTAAAATAGAGCCCAAACCTCTACCAGGTGTGGGGCCCTAGACAACTTACATAATCTTTCTGTGCCTTCGCTTTCTCACCAAGAAACAGAAAGATTATGTATGACACCTAAGAAGATCTCAGTAAATATTGTTTATGTCATTATTGTTTCTGTGATGATGGTGTGATATCTCGTAATTTGTCTTTTCTATTCCAATTTCTGGCATTTATTTTGTCAGATTCTGTCTTTCATAAAGCAAGTAATAAACATTTCATTTTATTCTGTAGCCTTGTGTTTAATTTGCTTTAGTTAGTATGTATATAAAATTTTAAAATTATATCTGTTTGTATAAAAAATTCTAAATATATTGAGTACTTTATATAGTTGGCCATTGTTATTTTCTCAAATTTATTAAACACCAGAAAAATAAAAAATTGATGATACAGTATAAATTTCATTTGACTTTAACTTAATTAATAAATGGGTTAATCATCACTCTCCATGCCATCTAGGGATTGATTGTACGGACTCTTGCTCATGACTCTTTGAATGCTCAGGATGGAGCTGCATCTGGTTTGCCTAATCATTATACACACCAAGAATCAGTTGTATTTATTCACAAAGCTGTTTGTGTCAATTGTACTTATCATTATAATTACCTAATTAATTAAATATTATTTCAATTGACAGTATATGAATGTTTAAAAAGTGTTGTTTATCTGAAAAGACAATAAAGCAAATCACTAATATACATTTATGTCAAATTAGATGAAAGTGAAACAACTAAAAACTGGGAAAATAATCTGGAAGGACTTTAAATTCAGCTTACATCACAGGTACTTTTCAGTTCCTGCTGCACTTCAAGAAAACTGAGAATTTAATTGGAAAGAATTCAGCATGGCGGCCGGCAGGGTGGGAATGAGGGAGAGACTGTGAGTGTGTAAGGGAGTAGAGGGAAGTGTGTGTGTGTGTGTGTGTGTGTGTGTGTGTGTGTGTGTGTGTGTGTGAGGGACAGTTAGATCTCTCAGGAGTCTGAGGGCTAGGGGATCAGGCTCTCCTTGAGGAGGAGTCCCTGCTGCTGCCACAGGCAATTCCAGGGCAGGCACAGCTCTGGCACAGAAACCACCCCATATTGAAGCGGGGAACAGCAGCGGCTAGGAACACAGCCTCACCACCACCCAGACTAGCCTTGGACACTACCCCAGACCCGCACAGTGAGCCTCATGCCAGTGGGACCGTGCAAGTGATCCCACCATGTCTCCAGGACTATGCAGTCAGTGCAATGCCAGCAGGTTCCAAGACCTCAGAGGGAATTGCACTCCAGAAGAACTGTGCATGCGCCCTTGCTGACCCTGAGAACCTACAGCTGACACCGGCAGGGCCTGATCCACGGGGGAAGGGAGTAGAACTCAGACCAGAAATAATCAATGCGTGAGACTCAAGGCAGACCCAGCTTCTGGGCTAGGGAGTACCTGACCACTGGACTACTAGGGGCTTGAACTTTCAGACCTCAGTAAGGTTGCCCAGGGCCAGAAAGGGACAGTGACTCACATTCACCTGCACTAGAGCCGCTTCCAGGAGACCCAGGATAGGGACTAGATTCAACAACTTTAGAGCAAAATCTAGTGAGCTCCAACCTCACTGGCAGCAATTCGGAGGAGAGATCCTTCCCACGATCAGAACATTAGCAATCAAGTCCCAGTTATAACAGGAGAGCCCAGATAACACACTAGGGGCACTCCTAGAGCCAACAGCTCAGGCAAACAGAGACTGCACCACTACACACCTCAAGTCACTCTGTACATTAGGCCAGCCCACAAAGACTGGGAGGCACAAAAGTTCTATCTAATACATAGGAGCAAATACAAAGAGACATCTAAAATTTGGGGACAAAGTAGCAACCCCCAAGAAGGGGAAAGAAGGAATAGCAAGAAAAATAACTAAATCAAATAGAGGCAAGAAACCTATCAGACATAGAGTTCAAAGCAATGGTTATAAAAATGCTTAAGGAACTTAGAACTTAGTGTAAATTACAACAGCATGAAGAGGGAAATAGAGGTCATGAACAAGAACCACACAGAAATGAAGAATGATGTATCTGACATTAAGAATACACTGGAAGGGATTAAAAGTAGATTGGATGAAAGAGAGGACTGAATCAGCAATTTGAAAGACAAGGTAAAAGAAACACCCAATTAAAGCAGCAAATAGAAAAAAAGAATTAAAAAGCAGTAAAATAGCATAAGGGAGCTCTGGGACAACATGAAAGGTTGACAACATCTACATAATAGTAATACCAGAAGAGGAAGAAGGTGAGCAAGGAACAGAGAACCTGTTTGAAGAAATAATGACAGAAAACTTTCCCAACCTGGTGAAGAAAAATGTCACACAAGTTCAGGAGGTACAGAGAGTCCCAATCAAGAGGAACCCAAAGAGACCCACACCTAGACACATCATAATTAAAATGGAAAATATTAAAGACAAAGAAAGAATCTTAAAGGCAGCAAGAGAGAGAGAGAAAATTACCTACAAAGGAATTCCCATTAGAATGTCAACTGACTTTCAAGAAAAACACTTCAGGACAGAAGGGAGTGGCATGAAGTACTCGAAGTATTGAAAAGCAAGGCCTTCCCTCTGAGGTTTGACAGTCTGATTGATGCTTCCCTGTCACCGGGTCTGACAGACTACTTTAACACCCTACTGACATCACTGGATAGATCTTCCAGACAAAAATTAACAAGGAAACAGAGGCCTTAAAAACACAATAGATGAGGTGGATCTAACAGATATTTACAGAACATTTCACCCAAAGCAACAGAATATACATTCTTCTCAAGAACACATAGAACATTCTCAAAGATAGACCACATGTTAGGGCACAAAACAAGTTTATACAAATTCAAGAAGATTGATATAATATTAATCATCTTCTCAGATCACAATGGCATGAAGTTAGAAATCAACTACAATAAAAAGAACTCAAAAACACTCAAATACATGGAGATTAAATAGCATGTTATTAAATAATGAATGGGATACCAGAAAGATCAAGAAAGAAATTAAAAACTTCCTGGAAACAAATGAAAATGAACACACAACCAACCAAAACCTATGGGGCATGTAGAAAGCAGTTCTGAGAGGTCAGTTCATAGCACTACAGGCCTACCTCAAGAAACAAGAACAAAGATTAATAAACTAACCCTACAACTAAATAAATTAGAAAGAAAACAGCAAGAAAATCCCAGAGGAAGTAGAAAGAAAATAATAAAGATCAAAGCAGACATAAATGACATACTAGAGACTAACAAAAAGAGTACCAAAGATCAATAAATAAAAGAGCTAGTTCTTTGAAAAGATAAAGAAGATTGATGAATCCCTAGCCAGACTCATTGAGAAACAAAGAGAAAGGAGCTAAATAAAAAAATCAGAAATGAAAGAGGTGATATAGCAATGGACACCACAGAAATACAAAGGATTGTATGAAAATACTATGAACAACTATATGCCAACTGAACAAAATGGGAGACATGAACAAATTTCTAGAAACATACAATCTTCCAAAACTCAATCAAGAAGAATAAGAAAACCTGAGTAGGCCAATAACAACCAATGAAATTGAAGCAGTAATAAATAAAAAAAAACTTCCAGCAAACAAAAGTCCTGGACAGGTTGGATTTATAGAAGAATTTTACCAAACATTCAAAGAACTAACACCTATCTTCCTCAAGCTATTCCAAAAAATTCAAGAGGAAGGAACACTTTCAAGCTGTTTCTATGAAACCAGTATCATCCTAATTCCAAAACCAGATAAAGACACTACAATAAATTTCTATTAAAAACCAAAGGTATACTTCACAGAGCTAGAGAAAACATTCCAAAAATGTATATGGAACCATAAAAGACCCTGAATAGCTGCAGCAATCTTGAGAAAGCAAAATGAAGTAGAAGGGATCACAATACCAGATATCAAACTACACTACAAAGCCATTGTAACCAAAACAGCCTGGTACTGGCAAAAGAACAGGCATATACTATTAGACCTATGGTTCAGAACTGAGACCCCAGAAATTGACCCACACCATTAAACATACAATGGAATAAAGACAGTCTCTTAAAAAAAATGGGGCTGGGAAAACTGGACAGACACATGAAAAAAGATGAAACTAGTCCACCAACTGACACCATACACAAGAATAAACTCAAGATGGATAAAAGACTTAAATGTAAGGCATGAAACCATAAAAATATTAGAGGAGAACATAGGCAATAAAATCTCAGACATATCACATAGCAATATGTTTATGGATACATCTCCTAGGACAAAGGAAACTAAAGAGAAAATAAACAAATGGGACTGCATAAAAATAAAAAGCTTCTGCACAGCTAAAAAAAAAACACCAAACCATCATCAAAATGAAAAGGGAAAAGAAAATATGTTCTCCACTGAGAACATATTTGCCAGTGATACATCTGATAAGAGGTTAATTTCTAAAATATATAAAGTATTCATATAACTCAACAAAATGAAGACAAGCAATCCAACAAAAAATGGGCAGAAGACCAGAATAGACATTTCTCCAAAGAGGACATACAAAAGAGACACATGAAAAAAATGCTCAGTCACTAATCATCAGAGAAATGCAAATTAAAACCAAAATGAGATATCACCTCATACCTGTCAGAATGGCTATTATCTAAAAATCAACAAACAACAAAATGCTTGCCAGGATGTGGAGTAAAGGAACACTAATTTACTGCTGGTGGAAATGCAGACTGATACAGCCACATTGGAAACAATATGGATTATCCCCCCAAAATTAAAAATGGACCCAGCGATCCACTTCTGGGAATATAAAAACCCCAAAATTCCAATCAGAAAGAATATATACATCCTTATCTCCACAGCAGTGTTATTTACAATAGTTAAGATTTGGAAACAACCCAAGTGCTCATCAGTAGATGAATGGATAAAAAGCTGTGGGACATTTACACAATGGAATACTATCTATCTATACCAATAAAAGGGTAATATGCTAATTAAACCGGACATCCATCTGGACATCCTTCTGGACAAAGCCACAGTGGCAGGGGCTGAGGCAGAGGCAGTTAGGGGCAACCAGGCCAGCACGTGGAGAGCAGTTAGGGGAGACCAGGCTGGAAGGGGAGGGCAGTTAGGGGCAACCAGGCCAGCAGGCAGGGGAGCAGTCAGGGGCGATCAGGCCGGCAGGGGAGGAGTTAGGGGAGATCAGGCCAGCAGGCAGGGGAGCAGTTAGGGGTGATCAGGCAGGCATGCAGAGAGGTCAGGGGTGATCAGGCTGGCAGGCAGAGGTGGTTAGGGGCAATCAGCCCAGCAGGGGAGCAGTTAGGGAGCGATCAGGCCAGTGGGCAGAGGACGTTAGGGGTGATCAGGCAGGTGAGTGGTTAAGAGCCAGTGGTCCCGGATTGTGAGAGGGATGTCTGACTGCCAGTTTAGGGATCGAGCCTAAACTGGCAGTTGGACATCCCCCAAGGGGTCCTGGATTGGAGAGGGTGCAGGCCAGGCTGAGGGACCCCCCACTCCATGCACAAATTTCATGCACCGGGTCTCTAGTGAATCTACAAAAAGGAGGGATTGCTTACCCTTTGGGACAGCATGGATCGACCAGAAAAATATTATGCTAAGTGAAATAAGCCAGTCTGAGAAAGATAAATATCACATGATCTCACTTATTTGTGGATTCTAATGAACTGAATGAATTGACCAACAAAATAAGACCTGAAGCATGGAGGCATGAACAGACGACACATCTCGATGTTTTGGGTTGGGGGATGAGAAGAGATAAGTCAAAGAACTTACATACTTATAGGCATAGCCAATGGACCCAGGTAATAGGGTAATGAAGACATGGCGTTGTGGTTAGGGGATGGGAGGATGAGGTAAAGGTGGGGAAGTATTGTTGTAATACTGTCAACAATAAAAAGTTTAAAAGGAAAAAAACTGTGACTGGAAATTGTAGGTAGGGTAATATGACTTAGGAAGAAAGTGAATTCATAATCAATGAAAGGCCTTGGCTCTGTAACAAAAGATAGGCAAGCAAATGTATAGTTATGTGTTTACCTTATTTTTCCTCAGTTTAATCAACTTGTGCATTAGCAGATCAAACATTAATCTAAATTGTGTCGATAAAAGGTTACACCAGTGGTGTGCTGGTAAATGTTCAACAAACAGGTCTCTGGGAGCAGGAAGGGAATCCTGATTTATAGCATTTGTCCATTTCTATGGTGTAAAGATTCACATCATGACTGATTTCAAGCTGTCAACATGATATCAATCAGCTCACAAAATTCCTGAAAAGTTAACAATTGACTTTCTCAAGTTGGTACAAACTGGCTCTAGAACACCACTCTCTATACCATGCAATTCACAAAGAGAAAAAAAATATTTAAGTCATGTTGAATATAGCCCATAGTCTCAACTAAATTACCATTGGAGCTGAACTTGATGACTAGTTGTTCACTGATGAAGAAACAACAAACCTAAAGGGATATATGTAATTTTAGAAATATATTATTAAATATGAGAAAAGTGATAAATTAAAGATCAAGCCAAAATATTTATGTGATCCAGATGCAGGGACAATTTTCATTGAACTGTCTGTATACTTTATCAGATTTCTCATGCTGTAGGTATGGAAACCTCACTTATAATGTGAAAATCTCTACTTATTTTTTCTTTATTGATTAAGGTATTACATATGTGTCCTTATCCCCCCATTACCCCCCTCACCCACTCATGCCCTCATCCCCCGGGGTGTCTGTGTCAATTGGTTAGGCTTATATGCATGCATACAAGTCCTTTGGTTGATCTCTCCCTCTTACCCCCACCTTCCCCTACCTTCCCTCTGAGGTTTGATGATCTAATCGATGCTTCTATGTCTCTGGATCTGTTTTTGTTCACCAGTTTATGTTGTTCATTATATCCCACAAATGAGTGAGATTATGTGATATTTATCTTTTTCTGACTGGCTTATTTCACTTATCATAATGCTCTCCAGTTCCATCCATGATGTTGAAAATGGTAAGAATTCCTTCTTTTTTACAGCAGCATAGTATTCCATTGTGTAGATATACCACAGTTTTTTAATCCACTCATCTGTTGATGGGCACTTAGGCTGTTTCCAAATCTTAGCTATGGTAAATTGTGCTGCTATGAACATAGGGGTGCATATATCCTTTCTAATTGGTGTTTCTAGTTTCTTCCTATTTGACCCAGTGATCCCACTTCTAGGAATATATACCAAAATCTCTACTTTTTATATTCATCTTTTATACATATTTTAAAGAATGAATTATGTACCAAAGTAGACACTGACTATAGTAGTGAGAAAGATCCCTTTGAAGTATTAATTAATACACCTTTGGGTTCTGATTTAATAGAGCACAATGAGCAAGGAAAAGCAAACACGTTCTATAGTAAGAAAGCTGCTCCTGTTAGCTTGGTGCTAATTTACACAGCATATGTTTAAATGATATTTACTGGCTTATGAGCTTTTAGCTCCCACCAATTCTTTCATGAGCATATGCAATTATTTCATGAGCATATGCTTCACTGGGGGAATGTCATTAACCAGAAATTCTAGCTATGTCATTCAAGGAGAATTCTCATATCAAAAGTCCTTAAGGCTAGAGATGCTGGAAGTGGCACCACTGATCATGACTCACTTATTGCTGAAACAAAGTGATAATGAGTTGCCTTCCTGGGCTCCAATGAGAAATGTTCCCAGGATATGAGAGGCCAGGAATGAGCTGACTCCATGGCTCAGCTGCCCAACTCCACCTTTGCTGAATGGAAAGTGACATTGGGTTCCTCTTTCATGGCTATAAAACAAAACAAAACAAAACAAAACCCTTTCTACATCGGACCTTATTCCTTTGGCCAAGCTTATACCAATGTGAGAGAAAAAAAAATTTTTTAAAAAAATGCAGACACTAGGATAACTTTTAATACTAAAAATACTTTCTTCCCCTATGATGCAAAAATCAGTTGTGACAGTGAGGAGCTGAATTCACAAAGCATAGTGTCTATTTGCTTTGTTTTAAAGGTGGTGAAATTAAAACCCAGAGAACTGAAGCAACTTGTTCCTATGAAGGCCATTTTTAGCAGCAAGGTGTCTTTTTACTCAGTCTAAATCTTTATTCCATTTTTCTTCCCAGGGGAAGATGTGAACACTTAGTTGAGCTACCTAGTTTTCTTCTCTATGTTTCATCCTTTCCCAGGATAAAGGACCTTTTGCCCCCAAATAGGATGAACATTCAGGCTTTAACTTGTACAAGTTCACTCAGTTTATCAGTGGCAGAGTTGAGATCTCAACCCAGGTTTCTCTGAGATCTAGGTTATTTTGTCTAAGAATAACAGTCATCCTAGTGACTTGCCTGCAGGGATTTGGGGTGGGTTTGCAGTGATGACAACCTACAATGTAGGGTGGTATGTTCACTGCCCACCTGTCCCCACCACGTTCACAGGCTTTGACTTCCTTTGTAGGCCTCCCTGGGTTACCTCACCAATGCAATTCATACACTTCTTCCTTCATCTAGGTTTATTTCAGTTGGCCCTGACTGTGTTGCAGCTTAGGGTGGAAATAAGTATGTGGACCTAGAACACAGATTCATGTCTTAGCCCTGGATGACCCAAGAATTGCCTGGGTATCATGCCCAGAACATTAACTTTGACCACAACTCAGAGGATTTTTCTCATGACCTATTTTATATGAATAAAATTACAACCCAAGCTATGGAATCATTATGTAAGTAGAGGCAAATACACATATTTTAAACATATATGAAATAGTTTTCAAATACATGGAAATACAGTTGATACAGTGGAACCTCGGTTCTCAAACAATTCATTCTGGAAATCTGTTCAAGAAGCGATTTGTTTGAAAACAAAATCATTTTCCCATTATAAATAATGTAAATTGAATTAATTTATTCCAGACCTCCAAAGGATTCCCTATTTTAACCTTTCTTATATTCAGTACATGTTTAATGTATTGTTTAATCTATAAATAAACACTTCTTTTCTTAAATTTATCCAACCACCCCCTACTAGCCTTAAAAGAATCACTTTCAGCACTCATTCCAGGGGTGTCTTTCAAGAGGTCACCATACATTATCTTCACTTTTTCACATATCATTGCCTCCGAAATGGCTAACTGCTTTTTGTTTATCCAAATCAGCAACAGTTTTTATATCTCTTCAATTGCCAGTGATTATGGTTTATTTTACAGCCTTAGCAACATCAGCACTCTTGATGGCTTCTGTATATTCTAAAATTGTGCTAATCATCTATTTTGCCACCAACAAAAGCAAAACACACACACACACACACACACACACACAATTATTTGCAGCACAATTCACTGAAATGTAAACACACACACAAAACACACACACACACACACACACACACACACACACACAATTATTTGCAGCACAATTCACTGAAATGTAAAGAACTCGAGGTTTAGTGGTAAACTGACTCAAATTTTTCCCTTGATTTGTGGCCTGAAAGACAATTTTTGTCATGCTGATGTATCAGCATGAAAGGGTAGTCAGGTTGAGAACCAAAGTTTTGTTCAATGACTGAGACAATTTTTTTGTTTTCACAAACAACTTGGTTAAGAATCAAATTGTTTAAGATGGGAGATGTTTGAGAATTGAGGATTTCTTTTTTCCCTAGATATTTTATTTTTAAAATTTAAATTCTTTATTGTTTAAATTATTACATAAGTCTCTTTTTTCCCCCATTGACCTCTCCCTGGATGCCCCCACCTCCCAGCACATACCCTCCTACCCTTCCCCCCATCTGTGTCCATTGATTATGCTTATATGCATACATACAAGTCCTTCAGTTGATCTCTTATCCCTCACAGCTCACATTTCCTCATAGGTTGGACAGTCTGTTCAATGCTTCTATGACTCTTGTTCTATTTTTGTTCATCAGTTTATGTTGTCCATTATATTCCATAAATGAGTGGGATCATGTAATATTTATCTTTCTCTGACTGGCTTATTTCACTTAGCATAATGCTCTCCAGTTCCATCCATGCTGTTGCAAATGGTAAGAATTCCTTCTTTTTTACAGCAGCATAGTATTCCATTGTGTAGATGTACCACAGATTTCTAATCCACTCATCTGCTGATGGGCACTTAGGCAGTTTCCAAAAGTTAGCCATTGTAAATTGTGCTTCTATGAACATAGGGGTACAAGTGGGCCAAATGGAAGTACCATTATTAATTTTTTGAGGAAACACCATACTTTTTTCCACAGTGGCAGCACCAGTCTGCATTCCCACCAGCAGTGCACCAGGGTTCCTTTATCTTCACATCCTCACCAGCACTTGTCATTTGTTTTGTTGATGACAGCCATTCTGACAGGTGTGAGATGGTACCTTATTGTTGTTTTGATTTGCATCTCTCAGATGATTAGTGACTTTGAGCATGTTTTCATATGTCTCTTGGACTTCTGTATGTCTTCTTCTGAAAAGTGTCTATTTAGGTCCTTTGACCATTTTTTGATTGGTTTGTTAATCTTCCTTTTCTTAAGTTGTATGAGTCCCTTATGAATTTTGGAGATTAAACCCTTATGGAGATAACATTGGCAGATATGTTCTCCTATGCAGTGGGCTTTCTTGCTGTTTTGTTGATAGTTTCTTTTGCTGTGCAGAAGCTTTTTATTTTGATATAGTCCCATTTGTTTATTTTCTCCTTAGTTTCCATTGCCCCAGGAGCTGTATCGGTAAAGATATTGCTACGACAAAGGTCAGCTATGTTGCTGCCTATTGCTTCTTCTAGGATTTTATGGTTCCAAAAAATTCAAGAGGAAGACATACTTCCAAGCTCTTTCTATTAAGCCAGCATTACCCTAATCCCAAAACCAGATAAAGACACTACACAGAAAGAGAATTACAGGACAATATCCCTGATGAACACAGATGCCAAAATCCTCAACAAAATTCTAGTAAATTGGATCCAGCATTACATTAGAAATATCATACACCATGACAAAGTGGAATTTATTACAGGGATGCAAGGCAGGTACAATATCTGCAAATCAATAAACGTGATACATCACATAAACAAATTGAGAGACAAAAATCACATAATCATATCAATTGATGCAGAAAAGGCATTTGACAAAATCCAACACCCTTTCCTGATAAAAACTCTCAGCAAAGTGGGAATAGATGGATAATACCTCAACATAATAAAAGCCTTATATGACAAACTTACAGCCAATATCATACCTAATGGGCAAAAACTAAAACCATTTCCCCTAAGAACAGGAACAAGACAGGGATGCTCACTTTCATCACTCCTGTTTGACATAGTACTGGAAGTACTAGCCATAGCTATCAGACAAGAAGAAGAAATAAAAGGCATTCAATTTGGAAAAGAAGAAGTAAAATTATCATTATTTGCAGATGACATGATATTGTACACGGAAAATTCTAAAGTCTCCACCAAAAAACTACTAGAACTAATAAATGAATTCGGCAATGTAGCAGGATACAGAATCAACACCCAGAAATCTATGGGGTTTTTTTTTTTATACAATAATGAACTCACAGAAAGAGAACCTAAAAAAAAAAATCCCATTTACCATTGCAACAAAAAAATTTAGATACCTAGGAATAAATTTAACCAGGGAGGTAAAGGACCTGTACTCAGGAAATTATAGGATGCTGAAGAAAGAGATAGAGGAAGACATAAACAAATGGAAGACTATACCATGTTCATGGTAGAATCAACATCATTAAAATGTCCATACTACCAAAAGCAATCTATAGATTCCATGCAATCCCCATTAAAATACCAATGGCATACTTCAAAGACCTAGAACAAACTCTCCATAAATTCATCTGGAATAAAAAAAAGACCCCAAATAGCTGCAGCAATCTTGAGAAAGAAGAACAACGTTGGAGGGATCACAATACCAGATATCAAGCTATAACACAAAGTCACTGTTCTCAAAACTGCCTGGTACTGGCACAAGAACAGACATATAGACCAATGGAACAGAACAGAGAACCCAGAAATTGACCCAAGCCATTATGCTCAATTAATATTTGACAAAGGAGGCAAGAGCATACAATGGAGTCAAAACAGTCTCTTCAATAAATGGTGTTGGGAAAATTAGACAGACACATGCAAAAAAATGAAACTAGACCACCAACTTACACCATACACAAAAGTAAATTCAATATGGATAAAGGACTTAAATGTAAGACGAGAATCGGAGTTTGACTGTATATATTTTACAAGTTTACGTCTCTAAATTTCTTCAGAAACACATAAGAAGAAAATACTGAGCATTTTTTAAAAAAAAGAAATTAGGCAAATAGAAAGGTTTATTGACTTCTAATACAATGCACCTGAGGAGGGTGGGTAGAAATCAAGGCCTTCTGTCAATTGTATGCTGTGTAGCCTGCCTTCACTGGATCTCCCAAATTTCTCTATTGTAATAAATAGTGAAAGGAATGAGTTAATTTAGAGTTAATTAAGCTAACTTAGTTTAGGACTTCTAGCTTGGAAACCAAACAAGAATTCTTAGCCCGTTTGCAATTCAGTTATACCTTTCAGCTTTGGAAGTAGGTCCTGATAGAGTCAGCAGTTAAGTAGTCTAAAGTCAGTAACTGAAGAATGCTTCTCGGTGTGTGTATGTGTGTGTGTGTGTGTGTGTGTGTGTGTGTGTGTGTGTGTGTGTGTGTGTGTTGTGTATCTCTGTGTCTGAGAGAAGAGGTTAAAGAGCAATAGGTGCGATGGATTTGGTGTGTCTCCAGGCCCTGCTTCTTATCCCCCTGCTCTCTGTCTTCCTGACATGACCATTAGTGGCCTGGGATTCAGAAATCCAGATGGGAAAGAATCAGAGCCCTGAACATGGCTTGAGGAAAGAGGGATAGATACAGAGAGAGCAAAACAAAAGGACAAAATGCTTTATTGTGTTTTGCTATATTTTAGAAAAACAATGGCTACTTATTAAATTCCCCGAACAGCACACTCAGCATAATAAAACACAAATCACTGGTTCCATTTTTCTGTCTTTTAGTCTTTGTCAGCAAAATCTTTGAGTTCAGATGCACAAGAGAAATGCTTCAATAGTTTGCCTGTATCAAGCCTTCTCAGGACTCCCTGGCCACCTCAATGTATTTCTGATGTTTCCCAGAAGGCCAATGCTCTAAACACTGAGCAAACAGCCAGGGCCAAAACCTTTAATTAATTAATCAATTAATTTATTTACTTATTAAATTTATTATTATTTTTTAAATCCTCACCAGAGGATATTTTCCCCATTGCTTTCTAGAGAAGGTGGAAGGGAGGGAAGGAGAGTGAGGTAAACATCAGTGTGAGACACATCTATTGGTTGCCTCCCACACTAGTCCTGATCAGGGCCAGGGATCAAACATGGGACCTTTCCATCTAGGGCCAATGTTCTAACCACTGAGCACACTAGCCAGAGCCAAAACCTGTAATTTTATTTATTTTTTAAAATTTATCTTGTTGAAAATATAACTTTCCCCCTTCTCCCCCCCCCCCCCACATCGATCACCTCCACCCCACTCCCACTCCTCCAGGCCTTCACCACACTATTGTGTGTGTCCATGGGTTATGCATCAATGCATATAAATTCTTTGATTAGTCTCTTCCCACCCCCACCCACTATCCCATTTCCTCTGAGATTTGTCAGTCTGTGCCATGCTTCCATGTTTCTGGATCTATTTTTATTTGTCAGTTTATTTTGTTCATTAGATTCCACATATGAGTAAGATCATGTGAACTTGTCTTTCTCTGACTAATTTATTTCACTTAGCATAATACTCTCCAGGTCCCTGAATACTGTTTCAAAGGGTAAGAGATCCTTCTTTCTCACAGCTGCATAGTATTCCATATTATAAACTTATCACAGCTTTTTTATCCACTCATTTACTGATAGGCACTTGGGCTGTTTCCAGATCTTAGCTATTGTAAAAAGTGCTGCTATGAATATAGGGTTGCACATATTCTTTCTTTTTTGTGTTTTTGTTTCTTCTTCATTTCTGTCAATATATTTCCAATATATTTTTTTCAGTTAAAATATAAGAAAACAGTCCAAATTATTTTAATCCAATATCCCTGCCTTTATTTGATACTTTCTTCCAGATGAATTGCATTTTGATGATTTTTAAGTGATTGACTTTTAAGATTTAAATTAGACCCTACACTTGTCAAGTTAATGTTGCTAAAATGGTAAAAGACTTTGAAAGGAATTTTAGTAATAAAATAGGCGGGTTTAGGGAGTTTTAGGAATTAGTGGATCCATGGGAGAGGACTGCCTAGATGAGGGCTTGGAGCTGCCAAAAGGCATACATTCAGAGAGATTAAAGAGAGAGAGAGAGAAGAGAGAGAGAGAGAGAGAGAGAGAGAGAGAGAGAGATATGCCACCGGATAAGGGGGGAGGAAGACATCCACTCACAGGAGACAGGGAAAAGCCACAGGGTGTGAGGAGAAAGAGAAAACGAACTTTCACAGAGGATAGAGAAATGTCCACAAATGGGAGAAAGAGGAAAACAGATTTTCACAGGAGATAGAGAATTCTACCACTGAAGGGAGAGTGAAAGAGGGGGGCACCATGTGGAGTTTGAGATTTGAAGCTGATATAGTGATCAATTGGAAGGCAGTACGAAGAAACAAAGGACTGCAGCCTTTATAAACCTTAGCAAAAAGGGGGTAGGTGGGTCACCCCCTTTGGGGTCCCCTCCCTACATGGGAATCTGTACTTGTTTCCAATAAATTTCCACCCTTTTCATCTACCACCTTTTGTCCATGGTTTCATTCTTTGAATCCATATGGATAAGAATCCAGGAAAGAAACCACCCTTGCATCTTGCTCAGGAAAAACCACCTGACTCAATTTTTTCAGTCAAGAGAGACATCCAATCAAAGTAGCCCTTACAAGATGCCTTCCCTCAGTTTTGGAATGAAGTTTTAAGTGTGTTTACAATCAGAGGACTTGCCATTTTGGCCAATAATAGTGACTAGTCCAATTGAATAAAAGTAGCTCTAAGAGGTGTTTTTTGGGAAAAGAAAGTCATTCTTCACAATGTCTGCTTTAAGAGATAAGTGAGGCATACCAATGATCTTAATTTATAGTGTCTTAAAAATTGTTTGAAGCTTATACATTGACAAAAGGAATCTCTGGATATTCTTTATGGACCTGGTTTTCTATTGGATAGGTCATTTTATAACTCACAGCAACAAGTGCAACTGGTATACTTTTGTATAATAGAAATGCAAATAATTTCTGTCTAGTGCAAATAACTTCTATCTGTAAATTATGACTTATTACTCTCTAAGACATCAGTTTTCTGTCTAACCCAGCATTAACTTTATCCTAGCAATTCTAGTTTCTCCACTGATCTTTGGACTGGCCTTTATATTTTACTAGATGCCTAGAGCACAAAATTTGTGCACTGGGGGTTGTCCCTCAGCCCAGCCTGCACCCTCTCTAATCTGGAACCCCTCGGGGGATGTCGAACTGCCAGTTTAGGCCCCATCTAGCAGGGGCCTAAACTGGCAGTCAGACATCCCTCCCACAATCTGGGACTGCTGGCTCCTAACCACTTGCCTGACTGCCTGCCTGATTGCCCCCAACTGCTTCTGCCTGCCAGCCTGATTGCCCCCAACTGCCCTCCCCTGCCGGCCCAATCGCCCCCAACTGCCCTCCTCTGTCGATCTGGTCACCCCCAGGTGCCTTCCCCTGCTGGCCTGTTTGCCCCCAACTGCCCTCCCCTGCTGGCCTGATCACCCACAACTACCCTCCCCTGCTGGCTATCTTGTGGCAGCCATATTGTGGTGGCCATCTTGTGGTGGCCATCTTGTGACAACGTGGGGGCAGTCATCTTGGGACGACATGGGGGCAGCCAACTTGTGATGACATGAGGGTGCAAGGGCCACCTAGGCTCTTATTAGTATAGATTGGTTTCCTCTTGAATAAGTTAAATACAATATTTGATACATTTTATATCTGTACTAGGGGCCCAGTGCACGAATTCATGCACCTTGAAAGGAGCTGTGGGCCGTGAGGCTGTGGTGGGCACAGGGGTGGGTCTCAGCCCATCCTCCGTGCCCCTGCCCGGCCCCTCCTGCCGTGGCCCCAGTCCCCTGTCTGCTGGCAGCTCTGCTTCTGCCACCGCTGCTCCCAGGCACTGACAGAGCCAGTCCCACTTGCACCCGCTGCTGGTGCTAGCCCCAATCACTCCACGCCAGCAGCGGGTGTGAGCAGGGGGAGGTGGAGAAGCCCTCAGGAGCAATTAGGGCTGGGAGCGGCCACTTGCACCTGCTGATGGTGCCGTGCGATCAGGGCCGATGCCAAGCGCCGGCAGTGGGTGCGAGCAGTGGCTCTGGTGCTGGCAGCAGGTATGAGTGCAGGGCAGGACTGCGGCACACAGGAGCAAATAATTTTCAGTAACCACCAGAGGCTGGCTCCAATGAGAGTGACTGGCGCCCTGCCTTGATCTGGCACCCCCACTCACCTACTCCACCATCCTGCTGTGGCCGATGCCCGCTATGTTCTGTGTGCACCACCTGGTGGTCAGCGCACCTCATAGCGTCCAGTTGTTTGGTTGTTCCACCGTTTTACCATCTTGAACTTATATTTTAATAATTATCTTAACCCAGTATAGGTTCAACATCCATCAATTTATTTTGGTATTTCCCAAATTTGTTTACATTTTTGCTCTTTTTTCCTAAATTTGTTTTCCTATGTAAATTTGTGTATTTTGTCTATCTCTACATTATTTCTTAAAGTTTAAAGGAATTCTCCAAAATTTTGTTTTTCTGATATTGTGATCTAATATCCATACCATATGCCATAGTGGATTTAATCTTTAAAGTCAGAAAAGTCTACATATTTTTAATTTGACCCCATCAGGAACTACCTTTTTTCTTTAACTGCTTTTCTCTGGGCCTTTCCTAGCTTTGATATGTCTTTCTGGAAGTTAGGTAAAGAGAAATGGTTTTTCCAGGCACAGTCAAGAGCAAAATTATCAGAGAGTGGGGGGAAATGAAAGAATTGTCATGCTATTGTAGGTACTGACATACTCAGTTGATCTAATCTTCACAGTGTCCTGGTAAATTATATGTACACCACCACTTACAGATGAAGTAATTGAGAGTCAGGCCTGTACATCTGGTGAGTGGGAGCCCCTAGCCTAATCCTAGTTCTGTCCAAAGCCCATGTGCTTTTTCATATTTGATATAACTTCAATTAATTTTATATTGTCATTGCAATTATCCTGCTGTGGATGCAGTAAGATGATGTGCCCCAGTGTGAACTGAGCAATGTGTTGAATATCATGAACAGGTGCCAAAATCACATAAGATGTGGGATTGCACTTTCAGGCTTACCCGGCTTTGGGAAACCAAGCTTTGCCTCTCTTTTTTCTTGGTCTCCCTCTTTCATACCCCTTTATGTGTACTTAGCTTTCATGGTCACATAATTGGGACAAACAATGGCTGCAACAGAAGGACCCATACAGTGGTTGATAACTGGGCATTAGTAGATGTGGACAAATTGAGACCAAGTGGTTCCAACAAATCAGTTGGCTTGTACATGGGAGAAAAAAGAAGGGAAGTGGGCAGATTTGTTAAATATAGCAAGATGTATAAAACAATAATTCCAAATAGCATTATCTACAGCCATTATTCACACATGCCCTTAATTTGCCAATCTGAATGGATATTTTGTGATATTTTAATTTCCCTTTTGTTACATTTGATGGGAAGCAAGCTTTACTTGTTGAAAGAGACCCTGCACTCTTAAATAGTGATACATTAATATGGGTACATCAGCACCATCCATAATAAAACAGATCACCCCATTCTTTTTCTGTTTCACCCAAATAGAATTGTTAAACTGTGGAACTAGCAAATACAAGTAATTGTACTAAGTAAAGAATGCACAATTTCATTTAATATACTTCAGTACCTCTGTTTTTAAATAATACAAATAAAGTTCTAAAATCAAATGTCTTCTAAAACACACATTTTTGCATCTGTACTCATTTTTATTTGCTGGATTTAAAAAAAAGCCTTCTGTGCTAAGAACAATAAAGTAGAGATAGTTGCAAATTTCCTTCTTTCAAGGAATGTGAATGAATGAAGAGATACCCCTAATTTTCAAAACAAATGTTTATCTTTTCCGAGATTCTTAATCATTACAAACTTACAACTTTGCTTAGAGAAGATATTTGGGGCAAAATATTTCTATGATATTTATGGGAGATAAAAATGATGAATCATCTCAATTCTACCGTGGAAATGATTTTTCTTGAGCTTTACTTGCAATGTGAAGAGTGCTTTAGACCTGCTGCACACTGTATTTTATTTTGTGCTTAAGGGAATAGAAAAGAGGCTACTATTTATTCCTCAAAATAGTACTTTTGCATCCATACTCCCTGCCCAGACTGAAAGAAAGGTCACATCAAAGATATTTTAATTCTAAGATGGTTAATTACAATAACAATACCAGTTATGGAAAAGTTTTGCATGAAATCTTCCACTCATATGTGATCAGATATTTAGAAGACACTTTATTGCTGTCTTAAGAGGATTGATGTCATAAGATATTATCTTTAAAATCTTCAGCTAATTATTAAAAATGAAATGATGGTAAATTAGTTAACACTATAAAAAAATTAACACTTCCTGAAGGAGACACGGAATTATTTGATCTAGATCTTGACATCTGGACAAAAATCTAAGTCTGAAACATAGGCCATGTGGAGCTATTGAGTGTGATTCCTTTGTTTTCATGTTGACTCATTCACCCAAGTCACCAGAGCAATCAAATTCTGAGCAGGCTTAGTTCAATCAATGTTAGAAGACATTTATAAATATTTACCCCATTCAAAAGGTACTTCTCATTGCATCCTTGCCATTGCCCACTAGGACCCAGGTGTCTGGTGCCTGATAAATTTTATCTCTGAACTTCTCCTTTTATGTTGCAGTCACATGATTTTTGTCCTTAAATACATCAAATTTTTTCCCTCTTCAAATTATTCATACTTGCTACTTTTTGCCTTCTTTCCTGTCTTCAGGCAGTAGACATCTTATCATTTAGATTCAGCTTAAAGCCTCTTTCTAGAGAGCTCTTCCATGGGTAGTGGAACCAGATTCTCCAACACCAGATAGATTCTTTATTTCATTCCTCCATTTTATTTTGTTTTTATGAGCTGCTGTGATTTCAAATAGTCTAGTTTACTTGCTTACTTATTTGTGTATTGTTTCCAAACTAGAATGAAAGTTACAGAAAGAGGGTATCTTAGATGTCTTGTTTACTACAGCATTGAGGACTGTGTCACACTAAAAGTTAGCACCCGCAAAATATGGAAAAATATAGTTGCAACTTCATATGTTTAGAAAAAATAGATAAAACATGCATTTATTCTGCAAAGCAGAAAGTTGAAAATTTTGCAAGAGAATAGAAAGGCTAATGGGGATACCTATGAGAAAATACTTATTT
The DNA here is from genome assembly GCF_027574615.1 of Eptesicus fuscus. Taxonomy (NCBI): domain Eukaryota; kingdom Metazoa; phylum Chordata; class Mammalia; order Chiroptera; family Vespertilionidae; genus Eptesicus; species Eptesicus fuscus. The sequence continues at coordinate 5,971,014 of NC_072480.1, read as the reverse complement.
ATAACTCTGAAATCTGGTGTCTTCATCACAAAAGTAGCATTTCAACTGCACCATGAAATAGGTATATTTTTACATAGAGAAAGGAGGAAGGATGGTCTAAGTGTTTTCAGATAGTCTAATGTGTGAGAAAAAAGATTAGAGGAAAGCAGTGAGTACATTCAAGAAGAAGAAGGTAACCCTGTGTTTTTTGTTTTTTGTTTGTTTGTTTGTTTGTTTTTTATATATTTTATTGATTTTTTACAGAGAGGAAGGAAGAGGGATAGAGAGTTAGAAACATCAACAAGAGAGAAACATTGATCAGCTGCCTCCTGCACAATCCCCACTGGGGATGTGCCTGCAACCAAGGTACATGCCCCTGACTGGAATTGAACCTGGGACCCTTCAGTCCGCAGGCCGATGCTCTATCCACTGAGCCAAACCGGTCAGGGCTAACCCTGTTTTACTTGAGTAAGTGACTACAGATGGAATCAGAAATGTTTTACATTCTGTCTCTGGCATTCTACATTTGGGTTAAAGTTATAGGCTGAATTGTGTCTCTTCCAAAATTCATATGTTGATACTCTAATTTATAGTACCTCAGAATGTGACCCTATTTGGAGACAGAGTCTTTCAGGTAGTTATTATGTTAAAATCCTATCTATCCTAATATATAAAAACCCTGGGTCATAACATCCGGTAAGGAGGGAGGCTCGACCAACTGGATGTCAGTCCTGCAGTCAGTGCTGGGTTGCCTGGTGCCCCAAAACTGACTGCTGAGGGGGCTGCGAATCAGGGCCAGAGAGAGGCCTGAAGAGAGAAGCAGGGACTGATCCGTTGCCTCTGTGGCAGCTTTTTTAAAAAATATTTTATTTGATTTTTTTACAGAGAGGAAGGGAGAGGGATAGAGAGTTAGAAACATCGATGAGAGAGAAACATCGATCAGCTGCCTCCTGCATCCCCCCACTGGGGATGTGCCCACAACCAAGGTACATGCTCTTGACTGGAATCGAACCTGGGACCCCTCAGTCCGCAGGCCAATGCTCTATCCACTGAGCCAAACCAGCTAGGGTTCTGTGGCAGCTTTTGATCAGGACTTGCTCTCTCTTTCTCTCCCAGTCTGGCCAGCAGCCAGGCCTCCATTTCTCTCCAGGCCTCCACCAGGGCTGGTGATCAGCCCCGCCTTTCTGATCAGACCCTGTTGATAGGCCCAGAGATGCTGAATGGCATAGAAACCAACCAATCAGAACCAAATCTGGGTGTAGTGTGAGGAACCAATGGCTGCCTAAGAGGCGGAGCTTTTGATACTGACTGGCATAGAAACTGACTGATCAGAACCAAATCTGGGTCAACTGTGAGGAGCCAATGGCTGCCTAGGAGGTGGAGCTTTTGATGCTGACTGGCATAGGAACCAACCAATCAGAACCAAATTGGCCAGCAGAGGAGGGCAATTGGGGGTGAAATCAGGCCAGCAGGAGAGCGCAGTTGGGGATGAGATCCTTGTGGGATTGGGCCTAAACCGTCCCCGATTGGAGAGGGTGCAGGCTGGGCTGAGGTAACCCACCCCCTATGCAAGAATTTCATGCACCGGGCCACTAGTATATATATATAAAGGGCCACCGTAACGTCCAAAATGACCAAAGGCTCCACCAAATGCCAGGCGGGGGGTGGGCAGGGTGGGGCGAGGCGGGTACAGTGAGGTCATTAGCCTCTGGCTCAGGCAACCGCTGCCTCGGTGGTTGACTCCAGCAGGACCTGGGCCCTCCCCACTGTGGACCAGAGGCTCTTTTCCTGATACTATGTTCCCAGGATCTCTCAGACCCATTTGTGGAAGTCAGGAAACACTGCGTGTGGTCATCTTGCCCTGGGGACTCCAAGGGCTGACAGCAAGAGTGAGCTTCTGTGGGGTCCCCTCTATTATGCGATCCAGGGTCGCTACATCCTAATGTTGACTCTGGCAGGACTTGGGCCATTCCTCTGCGTATCTGAGGTCCTGCTCCCTATACCAAAGCCCCTGAGTCTCTGAGACCCGGATGCAGAAATTGCGTGTCATCATCATCCCACCCTGGGGATTCCCAGGGCTTACAGAGGAGGAGGGCCTTAGTGCGGTCCCCTCTGTTGTGGTGTCCAGAGTCCCATTACTATTTCCTCGGGGTCCTCACCTTGACTCTGGCAGGACTTGGGCTGGTCCTCTGCATATCTGAGCTCCTGCTCCCTATACCAAAGCCCCCAAGTCTCTGAGACCCGTATGCAGAAATTGCCTGTTGTCATCATCCTGCCCTGGGTGGGATGATTCTGTTCTAGGGTCTAGGGTCCCTCCCTCCTGTCTCATGTTTCTCACCTTGAGCCCTGGCAGGTCCTGGGATCCTCCCTCTGTTGTCCCAAGGCCGGACTCCTAAGATCAAAGCCTCACTGCCCTGAGTCCTCTGCAGAAAGTCAGTGTACATCATATCTGGTACCAAGCCCAGCAATTCCAAAGCCTGATTGCAGGGGCTGAGATGGATATCATAGGGTCCTTTATCCCTCTCTCTGATCCATACTTTAACAAGGCCTGGGCCTCCTGGCCTCTATGAACCTGAGTCTGCAATCCTCAGACCAAGGGTCTGACTACCAGAGTTCCCTGAGGAGTGTGGCAGGGGGAGGTGCAGTTTTCAACATACAAACAGGAAGCCCAACTTCAGGAATTTAAATTCCTGCCTCATTCACCTTATTCTGTTAAATTCCAAATCTAGATATTATACCTACTATGATCACCCCCAAGATTTTAAACAAAGCTAAGATAACCAGTTGAGCAACTCTATTCATTAAAGACAGCCTAAAGGCAATGATTTCAACCTTGAAAACAGAATGCTGGGGAGAGCCACATGGACAGTGGAAAAAGGGGGGTGAGATGGAAAATTTCTCTGGTAGTAGCCAAGAAGTGAATGGTTTTCAAGGCGCATAAGAGCAACCTGTACTAGGGAAGCAGGATGATTCACATCTCCACAGAGACAGTCACATTACCTCGAAAAGACTTTAGGTAAATCTATGAAAACTAGCTAATGGTGAAGGATGAGAAAGAACAATGAACCACTGAAATGGGTGGCCTAGGGAAACGTTTGGAGGAAGCATCATCTCCCTACCATGTGACCCATCAGAATTGAACATGGGATCAATAAGTTTGAGAAGGCTTAGGAGTGCTAAAGAAATGCCCCCTTTCTCTTACCAAAGCATCTTGACCTCCTCACCCCTCCCCATAGAAGTGTCAGGATGGTGCTTTATGATGTTTAAGTTTCTCTCCCAGAGCTACATTAGCTGGAAGAGGCTTCCTGATTAATTAAAGCCTAGGGGGTGTGGCCCCTCATTGTCCTAGAGAAAAGCATATGTTCAGGAGGCCTGGGGTAGGGCCCTGGGAAATTTTGACATGGTGAAGATGACCAGGAAACCACAAAATCCTAGCACAGTTATGTAACAACCAACCCCATTCACCAAAAGAAGGTAAAAGAGGAAGAAGCCCTGTTATCCCAGGTTCAGTGTCCAGGATGAAAGGACCACACCCAAACTTCTCCTCCTCTTCTTTAGTGGCATATCCCCAAGACTCCCTGGTCTTGCCTGGCAGATTCCATCCTCAACTCATAATTTTTCTCATGAAGACTTTTTCCCCTTTCATCCCAGCCATTTCCCCACAAACCAATGTCCTTTTGCACTTACTTTGTTGTTCTTCCAGGTACTAAAGACATCCATGGGGTGAAAAGATGTCTTTAAGGGAGTTCAAGGAAAGAAGCCTTTCCAAAAATTCCTACCCCTTCAAGAAAACCTACGAAAGCTATAAAGCCAACAATATCACAGGCCAAATGAGGAACTGAATAAAATGATCCAGAAAAAGACCAAGACAATGTAGAAAAATTCACCACCTTGAGTGATAACTTGGGCAGCCAGTAACTTCAGAGAGAGACCAAAGACTTCAGAACTATCTTTGAAGTCTGGCCCCCAAGAAATGCTGACAGTGTGGAAGCCAAATTTTACACCTACAGAGTATACCAATAGTGATGATTAAAATAAAATTGATAAGTGATTCACTTCCAGTGTAAGCATAATTTGAAGACAATTTTTATTAAATTTATTGGGATAACATCTATACTAATAAAAGAGTAATATGCTAATTAGACCAGGATACCTTCCAGAAACCTGGATGTCCTTCCAGACAAAGCCACGGTGGCAGAGCTGAGGCAGAGGTGGTTAGGGGCGATCAGGCCAGCAGGAGAGAGCAGTTGGGGTCGATCAGGCCAGCAAGGGGGGCAGTTGGGGGCAATCAGGCTGGCAGGGGAGGGCAGTTGGGGGTGATCAGGCTGGCAGGCGAAGGCAGCTAAGGGCAATCAGGCAGCAGGCGGAGTGGTTAGGGGTGATCAGGCAGGCAGGCGAGTGGTTAGGAGCCAGTGGTCCCAGATTGCAAGAGGGATATTCAACTGCAGGATTGTGCCTAAACCAGCAGTCGGACATCCCCCAAGGGGTCCTGGATTGGAGAGAGTGCAGGCCGGGCTGAGGGACACCCCCCCATCATGCACGAATTTTGTGCAGCGAGCCTCTAGTATAATAAAAGCCTAATATGCTAAGTGTCTAGTCAGGCATTCAACCAATCAAAGTGTAATATGCTAATGATATGCTAAGGCAGCTCAACCGCTGGCTATGATGTGCACTAACCACCAGGGGTCAGACAGTCAACCAGTCAGCCAGTTGCTATGACATGCACTGGCAACCAGGGGGCAGACGCTCTGACTGGTAAGTTAGCTTGCTGCTGGGGTCCAGCCGATCGGGACTGAGCGAGATGAGCTGGACACACCCTGGAGCCCTCCTGCAGTCCCGCCCTGGCTTGCCAACCTCCAGCATCCCTCCCCAGCCCTGATCGTGCACCGGTGGGGTCCCTCGGCCTGGCCTGTGCCCTCTCATAATTCGGGCTGAGGGACCCCTCCTCTGAGTGCATGAATTTCGTGCACTGGGCCTCTAATACAGTTATGAGAGTGGACCCTAATCCAGGACATTAGAACACCGACAGACATCAGACATGCATAAGCACAGAGGAAAAGCCACATGAGGACACAGGAAGATGACAGCCATCTGCACGCCATGGAGAGAGGCATCTGGTGAAACCAAAGCTGCTAACACCTTGATCTAGGACTTCCAGCCTCCAAACTGTAAGAAAATTAATGTGTGTTGTTTAAGCCACCTCGTCTGTGGTATTTTATTATGGCAACCCTAACAAACTAATACAGTTACCTTGAAAATTTTAAACCTAAGTTTGTTTTCTTGTTTGCATAATGTTCATAACACTATAGAAATAAAGACTCAAATAAGAGTCAAAGTTCTTTTAAAAACAGAATAAATTTAGAACTGAAAGATATCTTAAAAATAGTCAGAGTGGGTGATGTCAGTTTCACTTTCCTCTCTCTGTTGATGTCAATAGTAGGGAGAACTATGGGGTTAGTCTAATTTAAGATAGTTGTTACACAGTTGACTATCCCAAGGCTCTCCCTGGAAGAAAATATATCTGTATTGAGACAGGGCTGGAGGAAGTAGCCTGGGCAAAAGTCGGAAGGAAGAACAAACTCTTTGATATATTGCAGGATTTACAAATGCACAATGTCACAAAATTAGAAACAGTTTAGTGTTGGACTCAAACTCTGAGTTTGTTACCTAGTCTTTGTTTTTGCTCTAATGTTTTCCATATGTGTAGCCACTCACTATAGACACAGACACAGGCTGGCACTGATGGCCCAGTATTGCACAGCTGTCTGTCCCTCACCAGACTGTGAGTTTTTAAGGGATTGGCTCTCAACTCAAATTTCCAGCATCCATGCCTGACACAAGGCTGGCACTCATCAATGGTAGGTTGCTCCGAAATATTTGCTTTGATTCTCTGATCATTTATTATTATAAGAGATAGTGCATTAGAGTGAAAGGCTTGGAGAACAACTCATTCCTCAAACTCAGAGTTTGAGTCCAACACTAAACTGTTTCTAATTTTGTGACATTGTGTATTTGCAGATCCTGTTGGAGACCTGGTTTTGAGAATGTAATAATCACCTCTTTATCTCTTTTAAGAATTAGTCTAAATCTATGTGTAAAATATCTAGTACAGTTCTAGTATCTAGTTGATGTTTAATATTGCATTTTATTATGGTTGTTTTGATATTGTTACCTGTCTACACTCTTTATACCAATGTGATGGCTTATGTGTCAGTTCTGCAAGGACACGTTCTATACTGTTTTATTTCATCTGTATTATACCATGTAAAACAAGCACTTTTTACTGATTAGTAAGTCTTTTTATATAGCACATAGTAATGAAGACTAGGAAGAGGTGATTTCTCCCTGTAAATTAATCCATAAGTAATCGGAGCTCAGAGCCTATTTGGTAAGAAAGCTTTTCTTCATCGAAGACTCTTATCAGATTTAAAATGGAAAACAGCCAAGCCAGTGTGGCTCAGTGGTTGAACATCAGCTTATGAGCCAGGAGGTCATGGTTCAATTCCCAGTCAGGGCATATGCCCAGGTTTCAGGCTCAATCCCCAGTAGGGGGCATGCAGGAGGCAGCCAATCAACGATACTCTCTCATCATTGACGTTCCTATTTCTCTCTCCCACTCCTTTCTTCTCTGAAATTAATAAAAAATATATATTTAAAAATTAAGCATTTAAAATGGAAACCAATGCTTCTGCTTTCCTTTATGGTTCTTTGATTCTTTATATATAATTTGAGTGAACTAAATCTGATAGCCAGATTCTAGTGAATTTTGCTTAATTGTGTGCAACCTTTTCTCATACATTTTTGTCTATTGAGACAATCCATAAGCTAGCCTGTGGTATCTGTTTGCTTATGCCTCTAATTAAGCAAAGCTGTCTATAGGCTGGAATGCTGGTCTCAAATGGTATTCTGTTTCCGCAGCAATGACCTCTAATAAACCCCGTAGCACATTCCAGCATTTGCTTGTGCATGGAAGAATTGTGCATGCTCCATGCTGTGTTTCTGGATAGTCATGTTGCCAAAGAAGTCATACTCATTAGTAATTTCTGCCAGGAACTTGCACGGCTGCCTGAAGAGAAAAATAACTGGAAGCAGGCAGTAGTAGAACCACAGAAGAGTCAGGAGTAAGGGGCAGAAAGGAGGTGTGGGAGTGGAAGTGCGGAAGCAGGAACATCTGAATACCAAGACAGGCTACTGAGTCATTCTGTTTCTGGTGAGAAGGCTTCAGAGTGATGAAGCTGGGTCTTCTGGATCCCTGTATGTCTTAGACAACATTTAAAACAGATTGTCGCAGTAATAGCTCCCAATTTGTTCATACCACTCACATCTACACTGACTTTGAGCTGGACCATGGAATGAGAGCAAATATGACACAAGCACCCATGACTGTCATATAAAAAAGCCTGAAACAAACTACTCACGAATGACAAATCACATGGTAAGAGGGCCTCATCAACCCAGCTGTCCCATTCCTAGCCATTGTAAACTAGCCAGCCTCAGCTGCTCCATCAGACACCTCAGACACAGTGTGCCCAGGTAAGAAGACTCAAGCCTGCACTACTCCAGAAGTGCCCAGCTGAGCCCAGCCCAAGGTACTGATGTGCACCATGTTTGGGAATGTTTTCTTGGGGTGGGGGGGCTTTGTTTTGTTTTTTAATTTCTTTAAAAATAGAGAGAGAGAGAGAGAGAGAGAGAGAGAGAGAGAGAGAGAGAGAGAGAGATCATTGGCTGCCTCCCACACATGCCCCAGCTGGAGATCAAACCCACAAACTACATATGTGCCCTTACAGGAATCAAACCCACTGCCTTTTGGTGCATGGGGCAATGCTCCAATCAACTGAGCTACACCAGCTAGGACTAGGAATGTGTTTTTACACTGTAAAAGATAATTGATAAATGCTTTCATGCTTGACTAGTATGCTCAGGAATAATTCCAATTTCATCTTTCATGAACGTTTTCAAAATTCCATTTGGAAAATTCTGCTCTAAAATAACAAAGTCATTTCAAAATAGGGCAAACTATTATATCATCACCATGTGATAAATGCATTTTTCAGATTAGTCTCTCCCTGTGACTTTTAGAAGTATTTGTAAGGTGAGATGTGGGTGGGGAAAGACTCTTAAAATAATAATGCCAAAAGGAAGGAGCTTCACTTAAGCACAGAGGCATTTTGAAACCAGAAAATCTTGAAATACTGTAGCTCATGTGCTATGATAGACATTTTTATAGTTGCAGGAAAATCAGCCCTGACTCTCTGTTCTCTTAAATATAATGGCTAAAAGTACTCTATTTAAAATTCCTGGATCCTTTCTCAAGCTCCCAGTGTTTTAAGTTTGAGACGAGATCAAGGAAAATGTGATATTTGGTATTTATTTATACTTTAGAATTTATTTATTCAACTAATTCATCTGTTGAGCAAATATTTTGTGAGGCTCTGGTCTCTGCCTGGTTCTATGCTCCTCTAAAAAGCCTGATCCCACTGTACAGAGTGGGCAGAAAAAAAACAAATACTGTAATCTCCACGTCTTACCCAAGAAACTGTCTGCTGGAAAACTTCACAGAGTGCTCTGCCTCTCTTCCCAGCCACCCCAATTTTAGTTACCTCAAATAAGGGCACATTGAACATTTTCAGACAGTCCTCCCTCCCTAGGAAGCTGTAGATCCTGGATAAGAAACCCTGGCCAAGGCCTTTTCCTCTGCCTAATATTAGTATTCATGTGAAAAAATGATATTTAAGAGTAAGCACTTAGAGAGTGCTTACTATGTGGCACGGAGCTGTTCCAACACTTTAGATCTACTAACTGATCTGTAGTAACTTTGACCAATGAAATCATGTGAGTAGTACCTTCACCGGGTTTGGGTCATGTAACATGCCACGCCCCTCTCGCCCCCCGCCCCTCCAGAGTTACTTTGGAGAGTGATGACTACTGATGCTACTGCTGGTCCCAAAGAAGTTGCTCCAAGTTTGTCTATAAACAAACATCCCACTATCTTCTGCACAGTCGGACCCTGAAGCCTAATTGAAAGCAGCCATTTTTTGTGACTTTCAAAGCTTCATATGAGAATTATCCCTAATGTTTCTCTTTCCCCATAATGTGACATGAGGGCCTTAGTTATGCAGGTTTAGAAGTTTTTGGAGCACTCACTCCTTGACCCTACTCACTGGGCCAATTGTGGGAGTAAGTTCCTCCTTGATCTTGCTCCGCTACCCCAACTGTGGGCGTACAGGGCCTCAGACGCCGGGTATTAGAAGCTGAAATGAGAAGTTGTAGGTGTACAGAAGAGACTTTATTGTAGACCAAGTAGACATTGCGAACAAGGAGCCATCAGACAAAACAGTTTTTCAAGTAGCCTCACAAATCAGCCTTACAAAGCAGCTGCTCCCCCGCTGGTCAGTAACACATCTTTATACTAACTCAGAAAATAGAGGCTTCCTGCCAAACAGTGACATCAATGTTTGGGTTATAGAAAGGTACGCCTGCGCAGTGCATACAGTAAAATTACTGTGTCCTTGCTCTTGCACCTGGGTATGGTAAATTGGCCTTGAACATCTGGTGTACTCTGATTAGGGTTCCCACAGAAGTGAAATCACATTTATACTTTTTACTTGTTAGGGAGTAGGGTGATTCATTTTATTAGTGTGCTTCATAATCTATATGTGTTAAATGTTTTCATTTGTATGTATTAAAGAACTTGTAATAAAATAATAAGAGAACCAGAAAATATGACCTCCAACATTCCTCCCCTTTTTTCTTGAAGATAAGGTCACAAGAGTTCCAGAAAGGTTCCTTCCTGTTCCAATTAATTTTATTTGTCAAATGATTGGGTCACAAAGTGCCCAGACATTCAGTCAAACATTATTTGGGGTGTGTCTGTGATGGTCTTTCAGGATGAGATTAGCATTTATAACAGTAGACTGAGTAAAGCAGATTATTCTCTCTAATGTGGTGACCTTCATCTGATCAATTGAAAATTAAATAGTACAAAAATGTTGAGTAAGAGGGAACTAATTCCTCCTGCTTGACTGTGGAGCTGGGCCATGGATGTGACTTGAACTGAAACTTGGGCTCTTCTTGGTCTTGAAATGCTTGGTCTAGCCACCATTCAGACTAGGGCTATGTCATTGGCCCTCCTGGGTCTCCACTATAGGTCTTAGGACTTCTCAGCCTCCATAATCATGTGGAGCCACTTACTTATAATAAACCTGTTTACACACACACACACACACACACACACACACACACACACACACACACACACCATTGGTTCTGTCTCTGAAAACTCTGACTAATGTATTCCATTTCATTCCATTCCTCAGAGGGATCTGATTTATAAACTCCCCCACTTCCTCCCTACATTCTGCAGATACTCTGTTGTTCACACTTCTTTTTGACTACTCCCTTGGACAACATACTTGAAACTTTCCCTTGCAGCCCATCCAGCCCTCATCCTCATGAAGGCAGCTACACACCCAGGCCTGCTTCCCTGCTTCTCCTGAGATCACAGCCTAGCTAGGGCCAAGGTCTTGTGGCAGCCAGGAGGGCAGGTTGTACAGCCACAGCAATGATTTGATGGCTCCAATAGAATTGGAACCAGAACCCCAGTGAATAGGGGTATAGCCCAGAGTGAGTGGTTCTAGTACATGAACAATGTGTGTCTATGACCCAGTAAAGAGAAACCATTTGCTAATTTCCCTAGCAAAACCTTTTCTTCACAATTATATCATGATTATATGGCATTGTTTCTTAGTCTGCATCAGTTCTGAATAGAATTAAGATTAATGAAGCTTTAATGTCACAAATGAGCTGTATGTTAGAGGACAGTGTCACTGTATTGGCTGAACATCAATACATGTTACCATGGATATAAATACTGGTCTATATTGCATTCTGATTTATATAAAACAATTTACATTTTTATCATGGGTTTCTGAGATAAATCTTTTTCCTGGAATAAGAATATTCCTGTTCAATATATTCCATTCCAGTGATGTCAAGCACCTCAGGAATGACTTAGTAATAATTACTCCTTTCATTATCATCGTCTTCTATTATTGACATCGTATTTAAAATAACTAAGTGTATAAGCTCAGAAATCATACTTGGCATTGAATCCTGGCTATGTCTCTTTTTTAACTATATGATTTTTATAAATCTTTATTGTTGAGAATATTACAGATGTCCCACTTTTTTCACCCCATTGGCCCATCCACTCTGTTCTCCCACCCCAGGCCTTCACCAATCTATCTGTGTCCACAGATGTGCATATAAGTTCATTGGTTAATCTCTTTACAGCACACCTCCCCCTTTTCCTCTGAGATCAGTCCGTCTATTCCACATTTTTATGCCATTGGTTCTATTTTACTTGTCAGTTTATTTTGTTCATTAGATTCCACATATATGTGAGATCATGTGATATCTGTCTTTCTCTGACTGGCTTATTTCACTTAGCATAATACACTCCAGGTCCCTCCATGCTGTCTCAAAGGGTAAGAGATCCTCCTTTTTTAAATCTGCATAGTATTCCATGGTATAAATGTACCAGAGCTTTTTTATCCACTCATCTACTGATGGGCACTTGAAATGTTTTCAGATCTTAGCTATTGTAAATAGGGTTGCTATGAACATAAGAGTATATTATTCTTTCTGGTTGGTGTTTCAGGATTCTCTGCCTCTTAAGGCTGTATAAAAGTCAACAATGACTCATCTGAGCTTTCACATGTACAAAATGTCAATGTAACCTAGGTCACAGGGTGATTGTGAGGGGTAAACAAGATAAAGCTTTAAATGGATTAGCAGAGTGTCTGACATGTGATACATTTTCAAGAAATATTAGCTGCTATTTTCATCACTATTGAAGTTTATATTTGCATAGTACTTTGCATTTCAACTTATTTACATTTAATGAATTTATTGATATAACTGGTACGTTTGGTTTCTATTTGTTCCATCTGTTCTTTGGTCCTTGACTATTTTTTTGAACTTTATTGTTGAAAGTATTACATATATCCTCTTTTCCCCCCAATTGATCTCTTCTAGCCCTTCCCCATGCCTTAACCCAGGCCTTCACCACCCTATTATGTGTGTCCATGGGTTATGCATATATGTATACAAGTTTTTTGGTTGATGTCTTCACATCTACCCACCCTCTCCAGCCTTCCCTCTGAGATTCCATAGTCTGTTCCCTGCTTCTATATCTCTAGATCTACTTTTTTTATCAGGGTTTTTTGTTGTTGTTGTTGTTCATTAGATTCCACATATAAGTGAGATCATGGGATACTTGTCTTTCTCTGATTGGCTAATTTTACTTAGCATAATATTCTCCAGGTCCCTCCATGCTGTTTAAAAGGGTAAGAGATCCTTTTTTTTTTTTTTTTACTGATTTTCTATCCATTCATCTACTGGTGGGCACTTGGGCTGTTTCCAGATCTTAACTATTGTAAATTGTGCTTCTATGAACATAGGAGTGCATACATTATTTCTGATTGATTGGTGTTCCTTGATTCTTTATTTTCTGCCTTCTTTTAGGTCAAAAAAATTTTAATATACCATTTTAGCTCTTCTATGGAATTTCTAGATACAACTCTATATTTTTTCCTGCTTGTTGTAGAGATTATAATATGAAACTTGAGCTTTTCACAGTCTATTTCAAATAATATTATACTATTTCATAACAATGCAGAATCTTACAGCAATCCAAATTATTTCCTCTCTCCTGCCCTTTGTGTTTTATGTTTTCTAATTTATTTATACAAATACTAAAAACTCAAAGGACTTTAAAAATTTGCTTCAAGCTGTTAATAATCTCTTAAAATGTATATGTGGCATATGTATAGTTTAAAATATTTTAATAATTGTAATTAATATTTTTAAAACAAACTTTTATGGTTTTTCTTATATGTACTCTTTTTTGTTGCTATGCATTTCTCCCTATAGATTTGGGCTTCCTTTCGGTATCATTTTCCCTCTCCCTAAAAAAAGATTTTGAACATTTCTTCAGTAAATTCCTTAGTTATGTGTATGAATGAAGCTATGTTTATTTTGACTTAATTTTTAAGTATAATTTCATTGGATATAGAATTGTAGGTTGAATTATAGAGTTGTAGTGTTTTGTTTTTTTTCTTTCAGTACTCTTAGAGGTATTCTACTGTGTTCAGGAATTTATTGTTTCTGAGAAATCAGCTTTAAATCTTATTTTTATCCTTTTGAAGATGGTGTATCTTATTTTACTGGCTGATTTCTCAGATTTTTAAAAAATCTTTGATTTTTAGCATTTTAACTATGACATGCCAAGATATAGTTCTCTTTTATTTTCAGTTCTTAGAGTTCACTAAACTTCTTGAATCTATGTGTTTATGTCTTTTATCAATTTAAAGAAATTCTTGGCCATTTTTCTTCAAAATTGTTTCACCCATTTTCTCCTTCATATATTTCTGGACTCAAATTAAATGTATGATAGACCATTTGATATTGTCCCTTATATCTCAGATGCTATGCTCTGTTGTCTTACTTTTTTATCTCTGTGTGTTTCTATAAGTGTTCTCTTAGCCACGACCAGCACAGCTAGAGAGTGAATGAGTCCTGAGTAGGGGCAACCGGGGGATTGAGGAAAAGAAACAGACAGACACAGAGAGTGGGTAAAGCTGGGACCAGGTGGGACACTGTTCTCGGATGGACAGACAGTGACCCAGAGCTAGTGCAGCGTGTTTATTATATACAGCATGATACCAGCCAGTTTTACTAGAGTTTAAGATAAAAGAAATTGTGTGAAATCATGCTTAAAGATCAAGCTGCAATTCTTCATTCTTGTGTCTTCTTGGAATCATCAGGCCTGACTGGAACCTGATAACTGCATCCACACTTGGCGCCTGGCTGAAGTTAGATAATTACACCCAACCCCTGGCGCCTGAGCTAAAGGTCAGGACTGATAACATCCCTGCCTTTGGCAAGGTGTGATTCCAAGACATGGCTTTGCCATGCCACTGGACTCAGCCAATGACCCTTTGCTAAGGTGCACCCCCAGGCACTCTCTACATGTCTCATTTGTGATAATTTCCATGTATCAGTCTTTGAGTAACTAAAATACCTCTGCTTGACTAGTGTGTTGTTAAGCCCATGAAATACATTTTACATTTGTGATATATCTTTTTTTTTTTTTTTAATTTCTTTATTGATTAAGGTGTCACATATTTGTCCTCATCCCCCCATTCCCATCCCACCCCTCTCCCCACGCATGCCCTAATCCCCTGTTGAACTTAACCGTTGGATAGGCTTATATGCATGCATACAGGTCCTTTGGTTGAACTCTCCCCCTCACCCCACCCTCCCCCTACCCTCCCCTATCCTCCCTCTGAGGCCCGATAGTCCGATCGATGCCTCCTTGCTTCTGGTTCTGTTCTTGTTCCTCAGTCTATGTTGTTCATCATTTCCTCTAGATGAACGAGATCAAATGTCACTAGATATATACTAATAAGAACTGAATGTGAGACGAGCAATAATATTTATGCTGACAGGCAAATGAATCAATCTGTAGCGAGCTTCCCCCTGGACCAACAGTTCTTTTGAGACCCAATTTCGATGTCCAGTAGTTCCTTATGTGTACATGTCAGCACTGACCCCTCAGCTCTGGATGGTGGACAAATGGTGGTAATGGAGGTCTGACTCCCTCTGGTTTGGTCTCGGCCGATCCCAGGGGCACGGCGTCACCCGGACTAAGGGGCACGTGGCCTCACCCATACCCAAGGGGCGCGTGGTCTCACCCGGGCCTGGGACCCAGCCTCACCCGGATGGATCCAGGGGCGCACGGCCTCACCCGGACCCAGGATCTGGCTTCACCCGTACCCAAGGACGCTTGGCCTCTCCCAGACCCAGGGGCATGTGGCCTCACCTGGGTCTAGGTTCACGAGGCCTCACTCGGGTCCAGGGACACATGGTCTCACCCAGACCCAGGAACGTTTGGCCACTCCCAGACCCAGGGCCACTTGGGCTCACCCGGGCCTAGGTGCACGAGGCCTCATCCGGATCCAGGGACACATGGTCTCACCCGGATCCAGGGACGCTTGGCCTCTCCCAGACCCAGGGCCACTTGGGCTCACCCGGGCCTAGGTGCACGAGGCCTCACCCGGATCCAGGGACACATGGTCTCACCCGGACCCAGGGACGCTTGGCCTCTCCCCGACCCAGGGCCACTTGGGCTCACCCGGGCCTAGGTGCACGAGGCCTCACCCGGATCCAGGGACACATGGTCTCACCCAGACCCAGGAACGTTTGGCCACTCCCAGACCCAGGGGCATGTGGCCTCACCTGGGTCTAGGTTCACGAGGCCTCACTCGGATCCAGGGACACATGGTCTCACCCAGACCCAGGAACGTTTGGCCACTCCCAGACCCAGGGCCACTTGGGCTCACCCGGGCCTAGGTGCACGAGGCCTCATCCGGATCCAGGGACACATGGTCTCACCCAGACCCAGGAACGTTTGGCCACTCCCAGACCCAGGGCCACTTGGGCTCACCCGGGCATAGGTGCACGAGGCCTCACCCAGATCCAGGGACGCATGGTCTCACCCGGACCCAGGGACGCTTGGCCTCTCCCAGACCCAGGGCCACTTGGGCTCACCCGGGCCTAGGTGCACGAGGCCTCACCCGGATCCTGGGACACATGGTCTCACCCGGACCCAGGGATGCTTGGCCTCTCCCAGACCCAGGGCCACTTGGGCTCACCCGGGCCTAGGTGCACGAGGGCTCACCCGGATCCTGGGACACATGGTCTCACCCGGACCCAGGGACGCTTGGCCTCTCCCAGACCCAGGGGCACGTGGCCTCACCCGGGCCTAGGTGCACGAGGCCTCACCCGGATCCAGGGACACATGGTCTCACCCGGACCCAGGGACGCTTGGCCTCTCCCAGACCCAGGGCCACTTGGGCTCACCCGGGCCTAGGTGCACGCGGCCTCACCCGGATCCAGGGACACATGGTCTCGCCTGGACCCAGGGGTGTGTGGGCTCTCCCAGACCCAGGGGCGCTTGGCCTCGCCCGGGCACGGGATCCAGCGTCATCCGGGTCCAGGGGCACTTGGCCTCACCCGGACCCGGAGTCCGGCCTCACCTGGACCCAGGGGCATGTGGCCTCACCTAGACCCAGGGATGTGAGGCCTCACTTATACCCAGAGGCGTGTGACCACACCCGAGCCCAGAGGCGCGCAACCCCGCCCGCACCCGGGTCTCAGCGGGGCCCCGTCTTCCCGATCCCAATTCCTGCCGGTCAATCCCCCCTCATCAATTCCCCTGGCCATCCTTCCAGAGCTCCAGTATGGCTGCTGCAGAACTCGTCGGGCGGCGGCTCGGCGAAGCTCCGGTGCACCCGGTGCATGGCGGTGGGCCAGTCTGGCGTCGCTGCGTTGGCCCTTGGGTCTGCATCGGTGGCCGGTCGCCGAGCATGCGCACCTGGCCGCTTCCGGGGCGTTGAGATTCTTGACGGACTCAGAGGTCAGCAAGCGCGGAGTCTCCCACCCCATGTCTCATAGGGGCTCGTCTGTCCGTGCTTGGCTGCCAGTGGAGCCGTCCCCTCAGCCGGAGACCGCCGGGGGAACTGCGCCGAGCACGTTCCAGGCCGCTGTTGTATCGCCTGAGCCATAGTTCTTTTGTGTCGCCTGAGCCGTAGTTCTTAAAGTGTGGTCTTTGGGTCACCGGCATCAGCATCATCCCACATACCCCTCTTTTATTCTAGTTGTAGAGCATCTACTCAGCCAGCCCTATGGTGGTCTTGGATGGTGTCTGCTCTGCTCTCTTGTCGTAGTCTCAAAGTTGTTGTGGTAGGCAACAATCAGGCTTCCGCCCTATGCCTCCATCTTGGTCCTCCTTTGTATAGTTAAGTCTTGATTGTTGTTGGTGTCACTGGGGGGGCTCTCTTTGTCTATAAAGGAAGAGTTGCTGTGCAGGAGACACGTTTATGGGCCGGGTCTTGGTGCAGCAAAGCTTTGGCGCTCACTGAATATTCCCGTTGAATGTGTCCCTTATGCACGTGGTTGAAATCTGGTGTCATCTCCCACAGACCACTAGATGCCCTCGTTTCTGGGTCTCCAATGGGGTGTAGATCAGCTACTGCCTTAGGCACTCAGCAAGGATTACAGCAAAAACTGTAGTTTCTTCCTCCTGTCTGAGTGGCCCTGGAGCAGTCCGACTAGAACAGCAGATCATCTGGTCCGCTGCCAGAGGGCAGGCCACCCACATGCATAAGCCGTTGCTTGGGGCGCAGGTGTGCCTGCAAGACTTGCGGGGCAGGTCTTCAAAACATTCGGGGCGGATCCCAGGGCGGGGCGGGGTCTCAGGGCGCCAACAGGCCATGGTGCGGCGAGCCTCGATGGCTATGAGTCTGGTCCTTCTGCCTTCCATGTATCTAAGTCCCCTCGTTCCGCACTCCAGCGCAGCAAACACTGATTGCTGGGCGCACCTCTGCAAGAGTCCCGCCTCTCCCCGCAGGCATCTGGGTCTCCCGGGGTTCGCCCGAAGATGGGTTTCAGGGTGATGGAGAGCTAATCTCCCTTAGATTTGGAACAAAAGCCCCTTTCCCCTGCCACCAGCCAGACCCACGCACCTCCACACCTCATCCCCTCCGATTTCGCTGGGTGCGAGGCAACAGAACAGCCTTTAACCTCCGCCGCCATTTTTTTCAAACTTCTCAATTTGTACTTCTTAATCCCTTCATTTCAGTCAACTCTACTGAAGTCTAGCGCCGCCGGGAGGTGCACGGAAAGGGCGCCCGGGCCTCCGTCCGGTGCGCGGTGCGCGCGTCCCGGGGAACCAGGCGCGCGAGGGCCGCGCGGCTGGGACGGGCGCTGGGCGGCCGCCGAGCTCCAGGCACCGCCATCACCGCGTTCCGGACGTCGCCGCCGCGGCGTCCCCCCAATGTATACTTCTTAATCCCTTCAATTCAGTCAACTCTACTGAAGTCTAGCGCCGCCGGGAGGTGCACGGAGAGGGCGCCCGGGCCTCCGTCCGGTGGGCGGGGCGCGCGGCCCGTGGCACCAGGCGTGCGGGGGCTGCGCAGCGGGGACGGGTGCTGGGAGGCCGCCGGGCTCCGGGCGCCGCCTCTGCGGCGGCGTCCCCAGCGTCCCGGGGCCGGGCGGCCTGCGGGGGCAGCGGAGTTGCGAAAGTGAGTGAGTTTCCCAGGGTTTCGCCCGGAATGGGGTTCAGTGCAATCGGAGCCGGTGCTCAGCGCACTCCGGAGCCTTTATCTCCTTCCTGCCAGTGAACTCCGGCCAGGTCATCAGCCGCCCCCTCCTCTCCGGTTCCATCCTCCCCGCAGGCGCGTGTGCTCGTGTCTCCGCCCGTTTCTCCATACCTCAGGCTTTTACGGCTTCCCCGACTGTCCCCGTGGCCTTCTCCTTCCCCCCAGCTGTGGGCATTTCAGTCCACCAACTTTCCTGTGGTCTGTGATATATCTTTCTAGAATTTTCATTTAGCTCTTTTTAAATACTTTCTTTCTACTGAAATACCCTTTAGTTCAGTGTGTTCACTTTTCCACTATATCTTTTAACATTTTTATTATGAAGTCTTGTCTGATAATTGCAACCTAATGGAAATCTTTGAATCTACTTCTATTCATTATTTTCTCTTTTGACCATGGTTCCCACTTTCTTCCTCCTACACGTGTCTTGGATTTATTAAATTATATGTTGCATTGTGTATAAAAAATAGAGTTGTAAATGACATTTACCCCCAGAAAAAGAGCAGGAGAAGTCCTGACAAGCTACTAATATATGTTAAAAATTGTGCAAAGTCAATTTAATCTGTAGTTAAGCTGGACATGGCACTGTTGCCACTGTATTTGAATTCAGTTTACTACATCTTCAAAATATGTTGAAGATAGAATCATGCCTTTCTCTTCAGAAAGCCTTGATATCTGAGCTGTAGTTAAATTCTAGTAACTATTTTTCTCCTTTGATATCCAGCTCTCAACTTTTTGGTGGCTTAAAACTCTATTCTCTCCAGCTTTCTGCACCTTGCAAGATCTCTCTCTACCCTGCTGTCTTGCTGTTGACTTAGAAAGGCCACTGCAGTATGCTCAGTGAAGACCTAGGATGTGTGAGATGATTTTTCTCTGGCCCTTCTCTGCCCTAAGGCTTTGGAAAATACTCCCATTTCACTTAGTGAAAACCTAAACTGTGGAACTTTCATCTTTATGCTAGTCTGTAAACAGCCATTAAAAGTTTATTAACGTTTCACCTGTCTTCTCTCAATCTCTTTCTGTGAGGGATTCTTCCTCTTCTTATCACTCTGCCAACAAGGAAAGCAGCCATGGATCTCTTCTCTAGAAAATTTGTCACCTTATGGAATATAGTTCATCTAGTTTTGTTTTTTTTTAACACTTAGCTATCTGGTGAATTTTTTTTTAAACCTCTGACTTTGGGAATTAACTGGCTTGTTCTTATTGTTAACCTAAATTTTTTTATACCTGCAACATTCTGGTAGATGTAAGAAGAATATTTCTCATATAAAAGTCAAAAGTTTGCAATAATTTTTGAACAAATAATGAATTGAATAAGTAGATAAAGTAAATGAATTAAGCAGATGAAACAAGAAAACAGCACACTGGCCCTAGCCAGTATGGCTCAGTTGGTTGAGTATCATCCCATTCACTAAGAGGTCATTGGCTCAATTTACCATCAGAGCACATGCTGGGGTTGTTGTTTCAATTTTTTCTCTCTTCCTCTCCCTTCCTTTGTCTCTCTAAAATCATTAAAACCTATTTTAAAACAAAACAAAAGAGCACAATAGTTCCCCAAACCAAGAGTTTTAAAGTGGAAAGCATTTTTCCATTGTGAGTTTGTCCATAAAATATAAGCAAAGTATTATTAAGGTTTTTGTGGTTACCAATTGCCCTCTTATCCCACAGAGCCATCCTCTCAGTCTGACTTGTCATGCCAATTCCAGAGTCTTTGCCTGAGAAGTTTGTCTTCCCCCAAGGCAATCTCTGAGCACATAGTTATGCATTGGAAAGAATACCTGGAATACCACAGAAAAATATTATGTGGTCAGCCCTAGGATATTTATACATTTATTTTGTAAATGTATGCAGAGTAAGTAAGATGCATAACTGAGATTTAAATTTTTGCTTCTTTTACTAAACCATGAATTAGTTATTCTAACTTTAATTTCTTATATGTAGCTAATCCTGCAATGATTTAAATAAGTACTGTCCACATAGACAATCATGTGAGATAATTTGGATAAGTATTATTTAGAGAAGAAGAGTTTAAGATCAAATTAATACTAAATAGTGTATTCAGCCTTGAACCCTGGAGTTCTGATTCTAAGTCAAGGGCTCCTTCTAATACATCTCACTGTCCCTCACATTCTCTTGTTCAAGGCTTTGAATAATGACAGAAGACTTACCAGTTTTACTCTACCATAAAATCTGTTTTCTTCAATGAAGTGATGACAATGAATGCTCTTTTAGCAGTAATAAGCCATTTTTATAGCCCAGAAACATTCACCTATTAAAAATTTACACCACGGTGGAAGTCAAAGAGCCAAAATAGTCTTCATTTTTATATTATTCAGCTAGAGGGAATCTAGTTTTGTTGGGGAGAAGCTTATTAACCTGAACTTTTTTTCCCCTAAAATGTTGTTATTTTATTGGTTAAAAAAATGCAAGATGCCATACTAAGATAGTTGTAAGCAATTAGAATTCAAAGGTCACAATCTTATTCAGATTTAGAGCATGGTTCTAGCATTTTCTTGCTCTGTTTCACTGGGACTTTTTTATTCAGCACCGAAAGAAACATTCATTTTGTAAAGGTTAATTCACACTCTGGATTTCATGAAGTGTTTTGCCTGTATCATTTGTATTTTAGCACTGCATTGGTGTCAGTCAAGCCCTCTTTCCTGATTAGAACTAGTCCCCCTCTGTCAGAGTGATAATCCACCTTGCTTTCTTGGCTCTATCTTCCCACAGGGTCCCACTAGGGATTACATCACACAGGTTATGTTTCTTTTTTTTACCAGCCAATAGATAGAATTATTGCCTTTAAAATTCCCATTAGTTAATAATTTAAAATAATTATATCCTTCTCATTATAAATTCTGGTGGGCAAAATAATATCATTTTTTCTTTCTCTCTCTTTTTGTAACTAGACAACTTTATTTTGGTTTCCTGTCCCAACAGGAACCAGAAACATCTGTCATTTCAGGGTCTCTCTTGTTTACTTAGTGTTGCTTCTAGGTAGGTACCCAGGATAGGACTTAAATGGTGAAGTACCAGCGTAGGAAAGGCCTCTGGTCATTGTCCTACGTCATTACTGGCTTGTGATAAGATGTCAGCATTCTTACTCAATCCTCGGAAGTCTATCTATTTAGGTCACTAGCATTGCCTCATTTCATTCAAGGCCTTTAAATCGCTACCAGCTCTAGGTCATATCCCACACTGTTCTTGGTGATACCAATAATGATGCTACTCTCTTAATATAAGGGCCTGTGCAGATTTTCAAGGCCATTTCAGGATTATTGGCCCAAGCTCACTATGCATATATTTCTTCTGCCCTCGGGTATATTGTCTTAGAGCCTAGGACTCACGACTTAAAACTGAGGGTATCAGTTGAGCCCGTAGTATGGTATGTTGACTAGATATTTACCATATTTTACCTGTCAAGCTTCTAAAACCTTTCCTGATTTGGGAGACAGCCCCCATTATGTGTCCATTTGGAAAGCAGTAGGTTCTTACCTCCCTTTACATATGAAAGAGGGAAGTAACCCCACCCAGCAGCCAGTACAAGAACACATGACACAGCCTTAATCATTCGGGTCCTTCCACAGTGAGTGTCCATCATTGTGGTTCCTGCTGACTTGCTTTTGCTTGTTTTTGCCAATTGCCCTGCATGTACTTTTCCAAGTTTCCCATTAATTATATAAGCCACCAGTTAAACTTCTGTTGCATTCCATTTGTTGTTTAAATAACCATATCAGTTTCCAGTATTGTTTTATAACCCAAACATAAGGCAGACTGAATAATGCCTGCAGCATGAGCTGCATAGGCAAATGGGCCTGAAAGGGGCTCAGAGACTCCTTGCATGGGCGTTAGGGAAGAAACAGAGTATTTATGAAACAAGACATTAATGGCATAGATTATTGGCATTTACATGAAGGACCTTCCTATTGGTTGATACCTGAAGACCAGATAAGAATAAGGACCCCTCAGAGGTTGGCAGGATGGAGCAGTGGCAACACTTGATAAGTAATACTCCTCTCCATGTATCACTATTAGAGACGCCTTATCAGAGGAAAAGGTTAGCAAGAGAACTTGACAAAATTAAGAAGTTAGGTTCATTATAACTTGTTAAATTTTTTGTATACTTGGACTTGGTAACAGAAGAGTTAGTTTACATACTCATTAACCTTTGCTATTCTATTTATTTATAATTTCAATCTGCCTACTTGCACAAGGGATTTGAGGCCGCCAAGCCTTGCTTGATATTCTAATGAGGCAGGAGCTTGATGAATCACACGCATCTGCCCACAGCCCTGATCATTAGAGGCTGAAGGGAGGCTGGGACTAATGTAGGCAGGCCCAGCTTGACTTCGCCATTAGGCAGCTCTGCAGCTGCTCTCCCAATCACAGAGCCAGACCGCAGCTTCAGAAACAGAAACTGCTCATAACCTGTCCAGCTTCCAGAGAGTTTCATCTCCCAGGACCTCCTCAAGGCCTTATGTCAGTGACGTGCATTTCCTTGCAAAAACACCAGCTTGATCTGTTAGTGATAATAGGGGATTTCAATCATTCAAGAAGGGTGAGAAAGTACATCAGACAGGCTTTACATAAACAGATGGATTTTCATAGGACTCCTTCCTGTTAAAGTGACTTCAGAACTCACTGGGAAAGAAAATGCATCAGATGTGATGCTGAGGAGCTGGCTGGAGATGGGCCATAGATACACTAGTATATGTGAATAGACTACTATGTAGCAATGAACGTAGTAACAGCAATCATTTCTGGCTGACACTACTAAGAACTTTACACACTTCACTCAGACATCAGCTGGGTGCTTAGCATGCTTCCTAAGCTCTAGCTGAAATTTCTTTGACATATGGTCCACTCTAAACGTCATGGCCTAAGCAGAGTCACTGTCTTCCCAAGATCTGGGCAACTCCTATGGCCGTGCAGCCTCGGGCTCCTTCACCTCCATGATCGTGTAGGTGTGTGTGCTGTCTGGTTCACCACCCCCAATGTCAGCCAAGTCACAGAAATCAGCCTGTTTACCACTTTTCACAAGACTTCCAATCTATCTAAGCATCCTGGTGTTCTATAAATTTTACTGAGCATTTGCTTTTTTTTACTCAGGAAATAATGCACCAACCCATAGGCAGAATCAGAGAAGAAATTTGAAATGACAATAGTAATTTAATTTTCTGATGATAGAATGATTTTGGTGTAGCATCTCATGTTTGGTACTGTCCTAGTGTTCTATTATTGCTGTGAAAAATTATCATAAACTTACTGGTTGAACCAATACAAAATATTATTTGAAAATTCTGGAGATCAGAAGCCTGAAATGGGTCTCACTAGGCTAAATTCAAAATAGCACAGTAGGATTCCTTCCTGGGGACTGTAGGAGAGAATGCAATTCCTTGCCTTTTCCAGCTTCTACAAATGGATTTTCACAGGACTCCTTCCTGTAAAAGTGACTTCGGAACTCACTGGCAAAGGAAATGTATCAGATGTGAGGCTGAGGAGTGGACTGAAGACGGTGCAAATATATATACACTCTAGTTACTTCCCTTTCTTCTTTCTTTCCTTTTTTTATTTCCTTCCTTCCTTTTTTTTATGTCCTTCTTTTATTTTTGACATGAGTTCCTTCTGGAAAATAGTAAAATGTTTCTCATTTTAAAATATCCAATCATTATAGAAAAAAAATTTAAATAAGGTTAAATTACTCAAAATCCCACCACCCCGGAATCTTTCCTCTCCCTTAACAGTGGGCAGCCTTCCAGCTCCTGCTGCACCCATGTACAGATCTATATGTACAAAGTTACATAAATTGTCACCTGTACTCTACAGCACCTCTCATTCTACTGTGTAATGCACACATTTCCTCAGCATAAACAGAAATAAATCCCACAATTCATACTGGCTACGAGATTCCTTTGTGTGGGTATGCCATCATTTATGAACTAATCCCAAATTGATGTACATTTAGGTTCTTTCAGATGTTTTATAACCTCTAAAAATCCAGAGATAAATGCTTGGGAATATATCTTTTGGGCCTCATGTAATTTCAAAAGTCTGTAACTGTGGAAAACAAATTGGGGATTTTTAAAACTCTCTTTGTTATCTGTCTCATTTTGCCTCTGGCTTCACATTTCTACCAACAATGACAGTGCCTGTGTCCTTAAGCCTGTGACACAACATTTCCCCCAATCTTGACTTTTTGCCAATCTAATAAGAAAAACAGGGAATTTCACAGCTTTAATTTCCATTTATTTCCTTACTAGAGGCCCAATGCATGAAATTCGTGCACGGGATGGGAGTGTCCCTCAGCCCAGCCTGTGCCCTCTCGCAATCCCGGACCTCTTGCTCCTAACCGCCCATCTGGTCGCTCCTTACTGCCTTCCTGCTCGCTCCTTACCGCTTGGCTCACTGCTCCTTAGCTCTTGGCTCACTGCTCCTTTGTGCTGCTGCAGAGGCACGAGAAGGTACCACCACTGCCACTGCACTCGCCAGCTATGAGCCCGGCTTCTGGCTGAGTGGCGCTCCTGCTGTGGGAGTTCACTGACCACCAGGGGGCAGCTCCTGCATTGAGCGTCTGCCACCTGGTGGTCAGCATGCGTCATAGCGACCTGTTGTTCTGGTCATTCTGGTCGTTCCACCATAATGGTCGCTGGGCTTTTATATACATAAATATTCAGGATAAAAATATCTTATAGCATGTACTAGCCATGGTCCTTTGAGTATTTGCTATTGAAGGCAGAAGCCCCAACATAATTATGTCTCTTTAAGCTTGAAAAGTTTAGTCAAATTTTCCATGCTTCAGAATTCCTTCTCCCTTATTTTGAATGAGTGTGTGTGTGTGTGTGTGTGTGTGTGTGTGTGTGTGTGTGTTTGAAGAAAATTTAGAAACTACTATTTGAAGCACATACTTTGGATCCAGACTAACCAAGTTTGAATGCTTACTAGTTGTATAATCATGCCTCTCTTTCCTCTATAAAGTAGGTATAATAGCACTTACCTCATAAGATTATTGTGAGGATTAGAGTTACTTTGTGTAACATGCTTGGAACAATGTCTCACACATTACTAAGTCTCTTAGGGATATTAATGCTAATACTTTCCAGTTGTCTTAGAGGCAAAATGTTTTTGGATTTCAGTACAGTAGAGAATGTGCTAATGCAATACTGGGTTTTGTTAATTTAAAAAATTTCATCCCAGTATAATAAACACTCTGCCACCCCATGCCTCTTTTTAAAAATTCTGATAAATATGTTCAAAGAGAGACATCATACCAGTGTGTGTGTGTGTGTGTGTGTGTGTGTGTGTGTGTGTGTGTGTGTGTGTTTCTGGTAGGATAAAACATAAAACCCTTATTCCACCCACACAAATATACTATGACCCTTTTATTATTAAAGACATAACTCCCATCGGCTTATTTCAAGCAAGTTATATGCGTTGTTATTTCTCTGAGTACAAAAAGAAGGAAGACTTAATATGGTATTGATTGGTAAGAATTTTTTTTACATTACTTTTTTTTTTTTTACTGTTTAGAATTATTTACATTTCTTTGACTCTTCTTAGCTATTGTAAATTGTGCTGCTATGAACATAGTGGTGCATATATCCTTTCTGATTGGTGTTTCTAGTTTCTTGAGATATATTCCTAGAAGTGGGATCAATGGGTCAAATGGGAGTTCCATTTTTAATTTTTTGAGGAAACTTCATATAACTTTTATTTTTTTCAAATTTTCTTCACCTGAAGGCAATTAAAACATTAGAAATTTGAACAATGTACTTTTTATGAAAAATCTACAATATTTATTTGCAGAGATTATAGGAAATACTTTCTAATTTTAAAGTTAATATTTGAAACATAGTGAAATCTCACATTTCTGAATATATTACTGCAGTTTATTATTATCTTCATCTAGCCTTGTCCATGAAAATTCATAAGACAACATTTTATCTTTATCAAGCACTGAGCTAAGTACTATAATTTTTTGTAAGGAGCTGAATTGTGTCTGCCTCTAGTCCATTAATGCCCAGCTCCTCTACCACAATTCACATATTCAAGCACTAACTCCAATGTTACTAAATTTGTAAATAGGGACTTTTAGGAGGCAATTCAGGTTAAATAAAGCTGTAAGTGTGGGGCCTACATCCAATAGGACTGGCGTCCTATTAAAAATAAGAAGAGACACCAGAAGTGAGCATACACAGAGAAAAGACAATATGAGGACAGAGGGAGAAGGCAGCTATCCAATGACAAGGAGAGAGGCCTCACCAGAAACCATTCCTGCCAGCATTTTGATCGTGGATGTTCTAGCCTCCAGAACTATGAAAAATACATTTCTTTTGTTTAATTCACCCAGGCTGTGGTATTTTTTATGGCAGCCCCAGCTGGCTGATACATTTAAGTTTAATCAAAACAAACAACCACTCTTTTAAAGAACTAATGGCTGATTATATCAATGATACTAGACAAAGTCACCATTTTTTCTTTTCTTTGACATAGCAGGAAGAAACTTACATGTGTAAACATACTCTATTTATTTCAATTACATTTTACTTTCAATATTATTTTGTATTAGTTTCAGGTGTACAGCATAGTGGTTACACAGTTATATACTTTGCAAAGTGATCCCTTTTATATTTCCAGTACCCACCTGGTCCCCTGCATAGTTATTATTATATTAGTGACCATATTCCTTATGCTGTATTTTACATCCCTATGACTATTTTGTAACTATCAATCTGTCCTTCTTAACCCCTTCACCTCATTCACACAGTCCCTTTTCTGGCAACCACCAGTCTGCTCTCTGTGTCTATGAGTCTGTTTCAATTTTGTTTTTTATATTCCACATATCAGTGAAATCACATAATATTAGTCTTTCTCTGACTGACTTATTTCACTCAAAACCAGATATGGAATCCTAGTTCTACCCATGTTGAGTGGGAAGGTTGTTCAACCTTTCTGAGCCTCAGTTTACTAATCTCTGTAAAAGTCATATAAGTAAGTTATATTTGTAAAAGGCATAATAGCAAGTACCATCACATTATTGTGAGGATTTAGTGCAATTATGTAAAATGTCTAGCACATAGCTATAATAAATTTGAATTCTTGCACAAGGTCACCCAGTTACTTAGGGATTGTGTGGCATAAAAGAGTAGCACACATTTTGACAGCTGAAATGTTGAGAGAATAAATACCTAAAATAATTCATGGCAAAATGGTGCAGAAACATCTGAAAAGAATGAAAATAATCTTTTCTTTCTTCACTGAGTCAGAATGAGTAGGTGTACTCCTGGAGGAACACTGGGATATGTGGGGTAATCTTGAAGAAGACAGAATTGTTCTGGGAAATAGGAAATGTTAGGGCCCAGGGCAAGTCACTCAAAAATATCCTACAATGGCATATTGATTATTTCAAATTAAAGTTACTTTAAAAGCAGCAAATTAAAGAAGGATATCTTAACCATCCTTTGTCTCCTTTAATGCAGTAAATAAATATCCCCTGTGAGAGATACCCTCCCTGTTACAAGGGGCCTGAGAGACATCCTTATCACCAGAGTTAAATTTGGGGCT
The DNA here is from genome assembly GCF_027574615.1 of Eptesicus fuscus. Lineage (NCBI taxonomy): Eukaryota > Metazoa > Chordata > Mammalia > Chiroptera > Vespertilionidae > Eptesicus > Eptesicus fuscus. The sequence continues at coordinate 5,943,253 of NC_072480.1, read as the reverse complement.
GAAAAGCTTGTTACTTCTTTACTAAATTACTACCCAAACACAAACTTTGTTTAAATTCTTCACTAATAAGCACCCAAACCTAAGTTCTTTCTGTTGTCAAATCTTCACATACTTATTGTTTCTTTGTCTAAATGATACTGAAAGGAGTTAAAGAAGAATTAAGTAGACAGGGTAAGGGATGGAAGGAGAAATCATGGAGCAAGCTGAAACCACAAAATGTTTTGCAGAAAAAACAGGGTGTTTTGAAGCAAGGATGCTTTTCTTACAAGTGCACAATAAAATGTTGCAAAAAGGCCAGGGACCAATCAGAGAGCAGCACAGACAGACAAAGAATGGGCCTTTAGTAGATACAAGGGGAAGAGCAGAATGCTTCAGTGGCAACCCATTTGGGTCTCCTCTCTGAGCAGGGAGCCTGTGTTTGTTTGCAATAAATCCCTGCCTTGTTTGAACTCCTCTGGTCCTCGGCTTCATTCTTTGATTCCATGAAACATGACCCAGGGAAGAATTCCTGCTTGCCTGGTCCGGTATTATCATTGAGGGCTCATGCTGAATCCTACCTCCTGACATCGAACCTCGATCAGGGAGCAGAGAGAACCCTGTCGTTTCTCTCTCTTCCTCTTATAGTACTGTGAGCATACTTGGGCACCTATCAGCTGCGTAATTCTGGCTGCCATTCTGAGGCAGGAATTCCATTTCTTTCACTTTCTACTCCTTTGTCTTAGAGCGATGTCACACTACAGGCCATTTGATGTGGGCATGGGTCAGCTGCTTGGGTACTGCCTCTAGAAGACTCCCATGTGAGGAGAAACTGGTAGTTGAACTGGATTAGAAGGCAATAGGCCCCCGCCAGTAGCAAGAGAAAGTCCAATCAATGACTGCATAAGTGCTTGGGTCCCGCCCAGTCTCTAAAGATCAAAGAGGCAAAATCCTCTATCTGGTTCCAGGCTCACAAACATCCTTACACGAGTAAGGACCTTGCAGAGGTGTCTTGGATTGAACTCTAAGATGTGTAGGTGCCTCATAGGGAATGCAACTGTAATTAATTCTGACTTGTCTAGGGAGTGCACATAAGGGCCGGTCACCCATTGTTCCAGGTCCTCATGGCTGTTTTAGACAACCAGGGAGAGAAACTGAGGCACGTAAACTGGGGGAGATGACCAGAAGCATCACTTCCTCTGGGAGATCCCTCCATAAGTAGCACAGTTTGACCCACAACACTTGACCCACTCCTGGCCTGTGTCCCTCGTAGGCTATTCAGTTAGAGACTCTCTCACTGCCCTTGCTACCTCCATTGCTCTCCTTGAGTGGATGCTCCAATAGCTTTGAATGGGAACCCCTTTTTGTTTGAGCCACCTTCCCAAATGAAGACCACCAGCTCCTCAGGCTGGACACTACTAAATTAACCTTCATGGTCTCCATTTGTCGGTCCATGTTTACACCATTGGGGACTGAACTCCTCAGACAACTCTTAGGGCTGCCTCTATCACTGTGTCCCTGTGCCCATGGAGCATGTTTCATGGCTTTCTAGGGCAATGGGGACCTAGTTCTTTCCTCCCACTCCTGGCATATTACTCCAATGATCCCAAGACCTTCGGGCAAGCTAATCATGCAGCCCTCTACCATTTCCCCACCTGCCAGGGACAGTTAACTCTGTGGCCCCCCCATGAGAGGGCATATTTCCACACTATCTAATTCACTATGGTCTTACAGGTCTAGACCCTGCACAGGGGATGTAATCTTAAAGTGAGGGCCATTCCTCATCCATTTTTATATACTGTAATATATAAATACAATCTGCATTTTACTGATAACATTAATCAGAGTAATAAAAAGCCCTGACACACACACTCATATATGTGTGATTATTATGATCTCTGAATGCATAATAATCTGGGCACTCAGTGTGTGTATGTGTGTGTGTGTGTGTGTGTGTGTGTATATATATATATATATATATATATATATATATATATATCTTAGAGGCCCAGTGCATGGAGGGAACATGGGTGGTTGACTGGCCTGCCTGCTGGTTGAACTCCTGGTTGTGGGGACAATTTGCATATTAGCCTTTTATTATCTAGGATATACACTGAGTGGCCAGATTATTATGCATTCAGAGATCATAATAATCTGGCCACTCAGTGTATATACATATATATAGTGTTACATATATATATTGTGTGTATATACATATACATATATGTTCACATGTATCACAATAAATATATGCCTAATTTCAGAGACTCAATGAAAACTCAAAAGTTTCTCATTTTAGTTACTTTTTTGTTTGTTAAATTTATGTATGGTTTTTCTAATAATTTGGCAATTATTAAGTCAACTTGAACAATCTGGATGATCAAACTGATGATTTATGTTACAACAAACATTCTAAAGCCTGGATAATCTACATTTCTGTCCACATTTATTTTAAAAAATAAGGGTTTCTAGAGATTTATTCACTTATTACAGTGTAGACAAAAACTTTGTGCATTTATAAGGTAGTTTTAATCAAAGCTGCTGTTTCCAACTCAGCCACATGCAGCCAGATTACTCAAACAGAAATTATAAGTGAAATCCATAGATATTGGCAAACCTCATTTCAGCTAATTGTTTTAGCATCTTTCTTCAGCAGATCTCTTAGGAAAGATGCCCACTGGCTGACTGGAATTTTACAACCTCTCCACTCTCTGGGGAATGTGCTAATATAGAAACAAGGCCAGGAAAACAGTTCAGCTTCATAATCACATCCTGAATAACCAGCAATTGAAAGAATCTCCTCACACAGTGTTTTCTCCACACTCAAGCAAACCCAGCAAAGGCTGTGAAACTTCTATGTTATGCATACACTTGTTCTGAAATTGTATTAGATAGGTAAAATCAAATCCTAATTTTCCATCACTGCCAGTTAGATTTCCCTGGTAGTCTTATCTCTTTAAAATATATTTCCATGGTAACTAGTTTAAAAATATATTTGACTGTAGAGTCTCTTCCATTATGAAAGCCAGAAAAACCCAAGTGGTCTTCTTATCAGAGCCCTTCTCCTCAGGATTGTTGGCACTTAATTCTTTCTGGAAAAAGAGGGCACAGGTTCTCTTAGCTGCTTCCTGCTGAAAGCGAATGATGTTTTCCTTCAAAGCCAAAAGTTCCCACCCTCTGGAATCCCTTTCACCCCATCCTATAGAGCTTATATCCTGTTGAGGAGTAAGGCCAGAGGCTCTTTTGGTGACAGAGTAAGCAGAGGCATGCAAAAGCAATACCATGGGATTTTTCTGATCTGCCCCCTGCTCCAATGTTGGCAAGAGCCAGCCTTGATGTGCAGCTTGGTCTTTTTCCAGTGCCAACTCAGACCCAGCAGAGGCAGCCACAAATTATGAATTGCTTATAGTTTCAAACAGGTTGGCAAAGGACATTCGCAGGGAACATCTTATATTGGCCTGAACCAGAGTCCCTTCCAAGAGTCCCAGAACCAACAAACACAGTGTCCAGCTTCAGAAACTCAGCACAGGATCCAAAGAGCTTCACAAGCAGCACATACAAAGGGATATCTAAGCATGCACCAAACACAGCTGAAGCAAATTCTGCTTCATGTAGTAAAAGCCTGCACAGACCGCACACCTTGCTTTCTGAGAGCCTCACAGGCACCAGCCAGAGTGACATGAACAGGTAAATAGCAATGAAGACTCAATTATAACAGGAAGGCCCACATAGGCCCCACAAGGAGCATTCTTAGAGCATCCAGATCAGGTGATCCAGGAGAATGCACAGTTGGACCCCACAGAACACCTACTATATAAGGGCACCCTACCAAGACCAGGAGTCAAGCAGATCTATTTAATATATAGAAACAAACACAAAGAGGCAACCAAGTTGAAGAGACAAAGAAACAGTCCCCAAATAAAAGAGCAAAAGAAATATCCAGTAAAAGTTATAAATGAAGTGAAGGTAGCAATTTATAAGGTGTACAGTCCAAAGTAATTGTTATAAGGATGCTCATGAAAAAATACAAAGAAACCATAAAAAAGGACCAGTCAGAAATGAAGGATACAATACCTAAAATGGAGAGTACACTGTAAAGAATAAAATACAGGATGAATGAAACAGAAAATCAAATCAGCAATTTGGAAGACAATATAGAAAAAAATACACAATCATTCAGAGCAGCAGAAAGAAAAAAGATTTTTTTTTATTTTAATTCATTTTATTTAGTTATTTTTAACTGTTTCCATGATTTAATTTTTAACCTACTAGTTATCAATTTCTTTAAAATTCTTTATTGTTGAAAGTATTACATATGTCTCCTTTTTTCCCCATTGATCTCTCCGAGCCCGCTCCTGCCTCCCAGCACCGGCTCTATTGTCTGTGTCCACTGGTCATGTTTATATGCATGCATATAAATCTTTTGGTAGATATCTTACCCCACCCCCCACCCCTGCCTACCCTCTGAGGTTTGAAGGTCTGCTCAATGCTTCTGTATCTCTGGATCTATTTTTGTTCATCAGTTTATGTTGTTCAGTATATTTCATAAATGAGTGAGATAATGTAATACTTACCTTTTTCCAACTGGCTTATTTTGCTTAGCATAATCCTCTTTAGATCCATCCATGCTTTTGCAAATGGTAAGAGCTTTCTTTTTTTACAGCAGTGTAGTATTCTGTTGTGTAGATGTACCACAGTTTTTTAATCCACTCATCTGCTGATGGGTACTTAGGCTGTTTCTAAATCTTAGGTATTGTAAATGGTTCTGCTATGAACATAGAGGTGTATATATTTTTTTCTGATTGCTGTTTCTAATTTCTTGGGATATATTCCTAGGAGTAGTATGACTGGATCAAATGGAAGTTCCTTTTTAAATTTCTTGGGAAAATTCCATATATTTTACACAATGCCTGCACTGGTCTGCATTCCCACAAGCAGGGTTTCTTTTTCTCCACATCCTTGCCAGCACTTGTCCTTTGTAAATTTGTTGATGATAGCCATTCTGGCAGTGTGAGATGGTACCTCATTGTCATTTTGATTTGCATATCTTGGATGATTAGTGATTTTTAGCATTCCATATGCCTCTTGGCCTTCTGTATATCTTCTTTCGAAAAGTATCTATTTAGATACTTTGCCCATTTTTTTAATTGTATTGTTTCTCTTCCTTTTGTTAAGTTGCATGCAGTTCGTATAAAATTTGGAAATAAACCCTTATCGGATGTAACATTGGCAAATATGTTATCCCATGCAGTGGGCTCTCTTGTTGTTTTGCTGATGATTTCTTTTGCTGTGCAGAAGCTTTTTATTTTGATGTAGTCCCATTTGTTTATTTTCTCCTTAGTTTCCATTGTCCTAGGACCGTGGTCAGCAAACTGCGGCTCGCAAGCCACATGAGGCTCTTTGGCCCCTTGAGTGTGACTCTTCCACAAAATACCACGGCCTGGGCGAGTCTATTTCTTCAAATAGGTTTTCTAACCCTTGTTCCTCTTCCTGTCCTTCTGGCACCCCTATTATTCATATGTCCCTTCATTTCATGTTGTCCCAAAGCTCCTTCTGTGTTTTAGTTGTTTTCTCCATTGCAGTTCAGTTTGAGTGTGTTTTGCTTCCCTGTCTTCTAATTCATTAATTCGGTCCTCTGCTTCTCCTAGTCTACTGTTGAAACGTTCCATAGTGGTTTTTATTGTAGCTATATCAGTCTTTATTTTCTCTTGATTTTTACATAAGTTGTTGATTTTTTCTGCATCTGGTTTATGAACTGTAAGACCCATATTCTGAAATATTTTTCTGACCTATTGCATGCCTCCATTTCACTTATCTCCTTTTCTGGAAATTCCTCCTTTTCTTTCTTTATTCTAGAAGCTGCTCCACTTGGGTATTTTTTCCTACCTTATCTTCTAGCTCACTCATGCAGTCCTCTGCTTCTTCTAGTCTACTGTTGATGTTTTCTATTGAGTTCTTTATAGCAGTGATAATCATGTTTCATTTCTTCTTGGTTCTTCTTCATTTCCTCTTTGTTTTTACACATATTGTTGAATTTGTCTTCCTTTCTTTTCAGCCACCTTATGACCATTTCTCTGAATTCTTTCTCTGTCAGGTGGCTTGCCTCCATTTCATTTACTTCCTTTTCTTATGATGCCTGCTTTTCTTTCATACGCGAGCTGTTTCTTTGTCTCCCCATGATCTCTCTTCTCTGGGTGTCTGGTTATGTAGTTCTCTCTCTCCTGAGTTGATTTAAAGGCACAAAATACAACACAACAAAGCACAATGCACAAGGCACTGAACACAAATGTATTCACGATACTAATAACCCCAAATAAAGGTGACCACCAGAGAAAAGAGAATTAGGGGATAAGAAAGAAAGAAGAAGAGAGAAAAAAAGAGTGCAAAAATGAAATTGGGAAAAGTAAAAAAAGTAAGAGAGTAAAGAAAGAGAATAAAAAAGAAGAGGGGGGAAAACTGTTTATATGGGGAGAAAACTCCAATAGAACAGACACTAATCCCAACAAATGCCAGCAACAAATACCTAGAGATGAATGCAAACTGCAAACAACAACTAATATCAAGCAAGGCAAGGGAAAACAGAAGCAAAAGACAAACAAAAACAAAACAAAACAAAAAAACAAAAAGTAAAAATGAAACAATCTTACAAACAAGCATAAAAAAACCAATATAATGAACAATCAAGCAAAGAACAACAAAAGGACAGAGAGAAAAAAACTGGGTAGTGAAGAAAGAGAAGAGAGAGGTGTGTATGGACTTAGAGCAGGGGATTGGAAATTAGATATATAAGTAGGGTGAAATTTTAACAGGAGGTAAAAAAAAGGAAGAGGGAAAATCTAAAGCAGGAATAGGGTAAAAGAAACAGGACAACAAAAGGGGAAATGTGAGGAAGAGAGTGTTGGCATAAAGATAAAGTTGAGAAAGAGTAAAATGATGCTGAAGGAAAAATGAAAATAGAATGTAGAACACTAATCCCAAAGTAAAATAAAGAGAAAATAAAATGACACTTAAAAAAAAAAAAGATAAAATAGTAGTAGTAATAATACCAATTGAAAATAAAAAATATAATAATTAAAAAGGTAAAATCAAGTGAGAGAAAAAGAATAAAAAATTTAGTTTCTTAAGTAAAAGATGAAAAAAATAAAAATAAAAATGTGCAGTAGTGAAGGTGATTCACTTCCTCTACTGTTCTGTTTGGCACGCCTGTTTCCTAGTCAGGACAGTATTGAAGTTCCCTGCGTTCCACTGCTCCTCAGTGTTGTAAGCCACAGTCCTGATTTTCAAGCAGGCAGTACTTCATTGTTTCTTATACTCCTTTATTTGTGTTTACACAAGAGTCAATTTGTGATTCAACCCCTGGGTGGCAGTGTTTCTGGATTGACCTCCTGGTCTATAGGTCCTCTGTAGCTAGTGTTTAGATTTTGTTTTCTCTGGCACTTAATTCCAGTTTGGGGGACTGGGCTGCCCCAGAGCTGGTTCTCTGATGGTTATTCCCCTCTCTGATCCCCAGGTTCCAGAAAAACAACTTTCCCCTGCAGTCTCTTAGAGTGTCCCCAATTGGGTAATCCTATTATTGGGCTTAGTAATCAAAAGCAAGGATTTAAAGAGGAAAAAAGAAAAGGAAAAAAAAAAACAGAAGAAGAAGGAGAAAAGAGCCAGCGTAAGTGCGTGAACTCCGGCGCTGCAGCGCAAGTTTGTGCAGTCTTTTTTCCCCTTAGGACTAAGCAGCTGGCACACTGTTAAAATTTTTTAGGCTGCCTTATGTGCCCAGTTCAGCTATGGGTTCCTTTTTAGAGTTCCCTTCTGTTAACAGCCCTGTGGATCCCCTTCCACATTCGTGGATCACACCAGCCCCAACATCCATGGATTTTTTTGGGGTGCAGACTTCCCTGGATCCTCTAGCTCCTGCCTTGCATGTTTCTCTCTCCTGCCCGGACCACAGACCTCACCTTATCCTAGGCAAAATCTGACCTTTCCATGAGGAGGCTCAGAGCTCATCCGAATCCATGTGCTCACGCCACTTGGGGACCAGTGTTCCTGGGTTCGCAGCTATTTGCTGGGTGCTGGTGTTGTAGATTCCCAGGATTTTCAGGCTTCTGACAACATCCACTCTCCACTTCAAGATGGCACGATTGCCGAAACCGGTTTGGCTCAGTGGATAGAGCGTCAGCCTGCGGACTCAAGGGTCCCAGGTTCGATTCCGGTCAAGGGCATGTACCTTGGTTGCGGGCACATCCCCAGTAGGGGGTGTGCAAGAGGCAGCTGATCGATGTTTCTCTCTCATCGATGTTTCTAACTCTCTATCCATCTCTCTTCCTCTCTTTAAAAAATCAATAAAATATATTAAAAAAAAAAAAAAAAAAAAAAGATGGCACGATCTCCGTGTCAGAGCTGGCCACTCCAGGAGGGATTCCAGCAGCAGTGTAGGCTGCCTGGTTGGGGGAACCCCGTCCATCTATCCCCCACAGTCCCCTGGAGTATATCTGTCCCTCAACTCACAAACAAACACTCCCCTTGCAACCACACACTCTTTCTTTGTTCTCTCACTCACGCATTATCTTGCAGTCTGCCTTCCTGTTGGCAGCCATCTTCCTTCTCCAGAACATCTTTCCTCTTTTTATTTCTTTTGGGGGTTTCTTTGTCTCCCCATTTTAGCTCTCAGTGAAGGATCTAGGTGTTGAGTCATGCGGGGGCTGCTCCTCAGGCAGCAATGGCTACTCAGGCAGCAGATGCTCCTCAGGTGGTCATGGCAGTGTCAGCTCCTCAGTTTGCGGTGGCTCCTTGGGTGGTCGTTGCTCATGTAGCTGCTTGCAGCAGTTGTGGCTCTTCTGGCTGGTGGGGCAGGCTGCCTTGCCTGGCTATTGATCCTTGGATGGGGTCGGGCTGCTCACAGGGCTGCTGCCCATTGGACGGGACCAGGCTGTTTGCACGGCTGCTGTTCCTCGGACAGCTGTCAAAAGAGAGGGGATCTGGGAGGCTGGCTAAAAAAAGTAAAGAGATTAAGCAAAGAAATAGAACTCTTTGACACAGACAACAGTATGGAGATTACCAGAGAGAAAGGGGGGTCATGGATGGTAGAAGAGGGTATAGAGGCATAAATGGTGATGGAAAGAGAGTTGACTTTGGGGTGGTGGACACACAATATAGTATATGGATGATGTATTAGAATTTTATACCTGAAACCTATACAATGTTATTAATAAATATTACCCAAATAAATTCAGTTTTAAAAAAATCAGTCTGGACAGCTTGGCTCAGTGGTTGAGCATCTACCTATGAACCAGGAGGTCATGGTTAGATTCCCTGTCAGGGCATATGCCCGGATTGTGGGCTTGATCCCCAGTGTGGGGCATGCAGGAGACAGCTGATCAATGATTCTCTCTCATCATTGATGATTCTCTCTCTCTCTCTCTCTCTCTCTCTCTCTCCCTTGCTCTCTGAAATAAATAAAAATATATGTAATATAAAAATTAAAAAACAAATCAAATAATTGAATGGATACCCCCACCCAGGAACTGACCTTTAGACCACTTCACAACCAACATTCCCTTTCACTTAGACCACATTCCACATGCTAAGACTACATTCCACTTGCTAAGACAATTATCCTTCTTTCCCAGAGAATTCTCTGCCCAGAAAAAGCCTACCTAAAGACCTTTAAAATCTGACTTTCCATCCCTGGGTGCTGGCACCATTTTTGGACTAAGCCATCTGGTTTTCCAGATAACCTAATAAATTCGTAATTCTTTACTCCTTTTGGCCTCATGTGTTCCTCCTTTAGTGACCCAAACATTTGTTGCCAAGACCTGGGAGTGTTCCATGGGGAAGGGAGGCCATTGCCCGGTCTTTGGTCACCCCACGTTTGCTACTGGAAGATCAGTAGGCAGTGGCAGCTTGACCTGGGCTTACCTCCAAATCCTACTTGGGTGAAACTGAAATGTGGGGTGTTGAGGCCGAGTTTGCTGTCTCGTGATATCTGAGAATGAAGTCGCAGACAAAAATAGTTAGTGGAACCAAAGTTAATTGAGAGAAGCCAGTCATAGAATAGGTGCACCTGGGGTTCCAGGAGCAGAACAAGTGATCAGAGCTTCCCTTCCATGTTACAGTCGGGTGTGGAAGTGTATTAGTCCATGTGTAGAGTCCCACATGGCCATAAGCCAGGTGGGCTCAGGGATGTGCTCACTTGCCACAGGAATGAACATCAGAAACCCACATCAGGAACCCATTATATACTGGGGAGAAGAAAGAGAGAGGAAGCTTGAACCTTTTAATTTAGGGAGTGGAATCAGCCTTGCTAGCTCCTGATTGGTCTTTTCAAAGAATTTTGCTTTAGCAACATCCTTGGGATTGCTTTATATTCCTTACTGCCTTGTGATTGGTTATCTGCATGCTGTCTGTCTTAGCAATATCCATATATTTAAAAGTTCATGCCTTCCTTCCACACCCAATTGGGGTGTGTTAATAACTCCTTCTAGTTGGGTTCTTGGTTTTTACTTTCCCTTCCCATAGTCTACCTAGCTTTCCTCTGTCTCCTCAATATGGTCACCAACCTCTATAAGGCCTCCTTCCCTTACAGGCTCTCCCAAATCAGCTAAGGAGGATGCCAAATCAGGAACCTCTCCTTCCTATTGCTAACCCTACACTCAACACCCACCGGCGCATTTCATTTCTAGTAAGTAACAATTGGATCACCCTTTCAGATTTCTGATTTGCCATTTTTCATCTCAAAGACGTAGCGCTAGGCCAGAAATCCTCTCCAGTCTGGGCTCAGCCCTGGGACCAAGTCCCACAGTCTTCCTCAACACAGGGGACATCTCCCACACAGGTAAGATTGTTTTCCTCCCCCTGGAGCCTGACTAGATGGTGGAGACGCCCTCCCTCTAGTCTAGCTTCCTGGGTCTCCCTTTGTTGCTTACCTCCTCTTCCTAATTTTCACCATTACTTTTCCATTCACCCAAAAAAAAAAAAACAACACAAAAAACACACACAAAAAAAAACAAACCACAAAACACTCCTCTGGGATGTCTCCCCAGTAATATTAACATACTCTGCCTTTCCACAGAGGTTCAGCCAAAGAGCCTTATCCACAATATAAATTAAACAATGATTCTGTTAGGTCTGATCAAATAATTGAATCAACACCCCCTACCCTGGGAACTGACCTTTAGACCACATTACAACAGACATTCCCTTTTGCTTAGACCACATTCCACTTACTAAGACCATTATCTTTCCCCTCAGAAACCACCTAGAGAATTCTCCACCCAGAAAAAGCCTGCCTAGATTCCTTTAAAATCTCTGACTCCCTGTCCCTGGATGCTGGCACCATTTTGGGGCTCAGCCCATCTGGTATCCAGATGACCTAATAAATTTATAATCCTTTACCACTTTGGCCTTGTGCATTCCTCCTTCGGTGACCCTAACAGATTCCCATTGGTCCAAAAATGGAACTTTCAATTTTAACCTTCTCTGAGATTTAGACAATTTTTGTCACCACAATGGGAAATGGTCAGAGATCCTGTACATCCAGGCCTTCTTTACACTTTGTAATCATCCTTTTCTGTCAAATTTTCTCTACCTATAAAATCCTACTTCTCCACTCAAATCCCCCTTCTGCAAACACCTGAGGTTTCTGATCCCTCCTTCCCAACCTGTCAGGTGCCTCAGAACCTCTTTTTCACCCTTCAAATCATTTGGTTCTCCAGTCCCCAGAACCCACCTCTTTATGTCCCTTTTCCTACTGCCCCCTTGTATTCAGACTCAATCTCTTCATCCCCCCCTCAATTTCCTTAACAAGCCCCCTCATACTCATTCCAGGACAGCACAACCTCCAACCCCCATCTTCCCCTCTGAGATGTTGCTAAGGCTGAGGATATTGTCCAGATACACATCCCATTTTCCATGTCCAACCTTACACAGATTGAGAGGCATCTTGGGTCTTTTTTCACTGACCTGACCACATTTACTAAGGAATTTTTGTACCTGACCCAGTCCTATGACCTGACCTGGCACAACATCTCTGTCATCCTGTCCTCCTCTCTCGCTGTAGAGGAGAAAGAGCCCATCTTGCTAGCAGCTCAGCACCATGCTGATGACCTCCACAGACAGAATGTGGCAGCCAACCTGGCTGCACTGACGTGCTCCCGTGAACTGGCCTGAGATGGGACTATCAGGTTAATTTTCCAGAGCGCTGGCTCCATAGCCATATGATCATCTGTCTCATTGCTGGACTCAAAAAGGCTGCCCATAAGGTGGCCAACTATGCCAACTCAATGAAATCATTCAGGGCCTTGACAAAAATCCAGTTCTCTTTCTCTCCCACCTCACGGAGGCCTTACAGAAATTTACTACATTAGACCCCTTCTCCCCAGAGGGAACCCTTCTTCTAAACACTCATTTTATATCCCAATGAGGCCCTGACCAACATACACTGCAAACTTTGCAAAATAGACACAGGTTCACAAGTCCCTCAAAAACACCTCATTAACCTGGCCTTTAATGTCTTTAATAATAGAGATGAGGAGACCCAAATCCAAAAACAAAGGCAAGATCAGGCCAAGGCTGAAGCCCAGAAGGAAGCCTTTTGGCTCCTAGCCACCACTCTCACAAACTTCAAATGAAGTGCTGGTCCTCCAACCAAGGGTAAGTCAGGGCTAAGCCCCTTCTGGGCCAATGCTTCAAATGCAATAAGAAAGGACACTGGTCCAAATCCTACCCAAATCTGAGACCCCTGCATGGGCCCTGCCCAAGATGCAGAAGGGGAGGCCACTGGAAATCAGACTGTAGTCTGGCCGCTCCAGGTCATATCTCAGCCAGTCTAGGCTGCCCTCTGGATCCAGTTTGGAGCTCCCAGACCTCCTGGGACTGGCCACCAAAGACTGAAGCTGCCCAGGCCCTGACAAGGCCCCAGAGACTTACATCACCAGGACACAGCCTTGAGTAACAATTGTGGTGTCAGGTAAGCTGATCTCCTTTTTAATTGACACTGAGTCCACTTATTCTGCCCTACCCAAATTCACTGAAACCCTTGTACCCTCCTCAGTCTCTTTTATGGCGGTTGATGAACTAATCTCACAGCCGTTAGCCACCTCACCTCTACATGGCATCTTACTAGACACCCCCCACCCTTCCCAAAGAACATCTTTCTTTACTGCCTTACTGCAAACATTTACTTAACAATCCTGCTACTATCAGAAACTGAATTCATTATTACCCAAACCTTAGCATGTTACCTCTAAGGAAAAATGTGGCAGTTTTAAATTCAAGTGGCTGGAGGCCTGGAAACTGCATTTCTAGAACAGGCTGCGGGGCCTGCTTCTTCCCCCCTCCCATCACCCCCACACACACACACACACACACACACCTTTTCTCCAGCCTCATATGCCTAATTGATAACTTAAAAGTTTTGGAGCATTGTAGGATTAAATGATAAAAATCTAAAATTTTCAACAAGTTTTAAATTCACCTGATTTTAGCTTTTGTTACAGAAAATCTATAAAGTAGATTTGGAACTGTTAATATAATGGCTTGTGCTTTGTTGAAGGTGTGTTTCTTGAAAGTGAGAGTGTTCATAAATGTCATCTAAGAAATGTTAGTTGTTTACTCTTTGGTTATCATTGGAAAATTAAGGTTTCTAAGAGTTAAGAATTCTAATTAAATTGGCAACAAATTTTATGGTCTGGGTAATAGAAGGCATGAGGCATGGGCATGCATTTTGATGGAAAAAGAAAGTGAGTTAAAGTTGTAAGAAGGTTTGTGAAAGTTGTAAGAAGGTTTGGGAACATTATAGAACATTTGTAGGGAGGCTTTATATAAATGACACAGGCCAGTAATCCAAGACAAGCAGGATAAGGAAACGGAGATAGTTAAACAGCAGTTTGCTAGGGAGACCAAGATAGTTAAATAGCAGTTTGCAGACATCTAGTAAATTCTATCTTCCCTAAACCAAGGACACTTCAGAGTAAATGAGTTGCACTATTCCTCCCCAGCCAGAGGGTAAATAGTTTGAATCAACCTACTCAGGGAGACAGCAGAAATCCAAGTAGTGCCATTTGCTAACGATACCCAAGATAAATGAAGCTGAGAATAAACCTCATTTTGGTATATTAGTCTACAACCCTCCAAACTAATGTCTCTTTCCTTCCACCAGAACATTTGTCATAATTCTTTTTTTTATATAATGAACTTTTTTTCATTTTTTTTATTGTTTAAAGTATTACATGTGTCCATATCTCCCCATTGTCCCCCCACCCTACTCCCATAAATTCCCTCACCCCTCTCCCAGGGTCTTGCGTCCTTTGGTTATGCTTGCATGCAAGTCCTTCGGTTGATCTCTTACCTCACCCGCCTCCTCAGCCTTCCTGCTGTAATTTGACAGTCTGTTCCATGCTTCACTGCCTCTGTATCTAACTTTTTATTCAGCAGGTTATAATGTTCTTCATTTTCCATAAATGAGTGAGATCATGTGGTATTTTTCTTTCATTGCCTGGCTTATTTCACTTAGCATAATGCTCTCCAGTTCCATCCATGCTGCTGCAAATGGTAGGGATTCCTTCTTTTTTATAACAGTGTAGTATTCCATTGTGTAGATGTACCATAGTTTTCTATTCCACTCATCTGCTGATGAGCAATTTAGGCTGTTTCCAACTCTTAGCTATTGTAAATTGTGCTGCTATGAACATAGGGGTGCATATATCCTTTCTGATAGGTGTTTCTAGTTTCTTGAGGTATATTCCTAGAAGTGGGATTACTGGGTCAAATGGGAGTTCCATTTTTAGTTTTTTGAGGAAACTCCATACTGTCCTCCACAGTGGCTGCACCAGTCTGCATTCCCACCAGCAGTGCACGAGGGTTCCTTTTTCTCCGCATCCTCGCCAACACTTGTCGTTTGTTGATTTGTTGATGATAGCCATTCTGACAGGTATGAGATGGTACCGCATTGTTGTTTTGATTTGCATCTTTCGGATAATTAGTGACTTTGAGCATGTTTTCATATGTCTCTTGGCCTTCCTTCTGTCTTCTTTCAAAAAGTATCTATTTAGGTCCATTTCCTTTTTTTTTTATTGGATCGTTTATCTTCCTTTTATTAAGTTGTACTAGAGGCCCGGTGCACGAAATTTGTGCATGGGGGTCCCTCAGCCCCACCTGCACCCTCTACAATCTAGGAGCTCTCAGGGGATGTCCTACTGATGGCTTAGGCCCACTCCCAGTGGTTCTCTGCTCTCTGCGGGCCTGGAGGTTTCACTGCAGCCATGGAGATGAAGCCTCCATGCCCTGCTCTTCGCTCTCTGCCTGCCTCCGCCATGCGCCATACGAAGGAAGCCCCAATGCCCTGCAGCGTGCTCTGTCTGCCAGGCCTGGGGGCTTCACCAACACCGACACACTAAGGAAGCCCCATGCCCTGTTGTCCTGGCTCTGTCTGCTAGGCCTGGGGGTGCTCCTGCTGTCACCACGCTAAGGAAGTCCCCAAGCCCTGCTGTCCTGGCTCTGTCTGCCTTGTCTGGGGGCGGATCAAGCCTGGCTGCTTGGTCCCCCCTGAACCCCTGCAGGGCTGACAGGCCCAGACACTGCAGCAGCAGTGGAGCAGGGAGGCTGGATCTGCCCCCTCTGGAGGCGGATCCAGCCGCGCTGCTCCTGTGGACAGGCCAGACACTCAGCAGGGCTGAGAGGACTGGGCACCGCCATATTGTGGCTATGGGGGCCGCCATTTTTGTCTTGGAGTGATGGTTAATTTGCATATTACTCTTATTAAATAGGAGGATGATTTCCCTATAAATGTTGGAGATTAAACCCTTATTGATGATAACATTGGCAAATATGTTCTCCCTTTCTTATTGTTTTGTTGATGGTTTCTTTTGCTGTGCAAAAGCATTTTATTTTGATGTAGTCCCATTTGTTTATTTTCTCTTTAGTTTCCATTGCCCTAGGAGCGGTATCGGTGAAGAAATTGCTTTGGCATATGTCTGAGATTTCTCCGCCTGTGGATTCCTCCAGTATTTTTATGGTTTCCCATCTTATCTTTAAGTCCTTTATCCATTTTGAGTTTATTTTTGTGTATGGTGTAAGTTGGTAGTCTAGTTTCATATTTTTGCATGTATCTGTCCAATTTTCCCAACACCATTTATTGAAGAGACTGTCTTGACTCCATTGTATGCTCATGCCTCCTTTGTCAAATATCAATTGAGCATAGTGGTTTGGGTCGATTTCTGGATTTTCTACTCTATTCCATTGGTCTATAGTCTGTTCTTGTGCCAGTACCAGGTTGTTTTGAGAATAGTGGCTTTGTAACACAGCTTGAAATCTGGTATTGAGATCCCACCTACTTTGTTCTTCTTTCTCAGGATTGCTGTGGCTATTTGGGGTCTTTTTTTATTCCAGATGAATTTTTGGAGAGTTATTTCTAGGTCTGTGAAATATGCCATTGGTATTTTAATGGGGAATGCACTGAATCTATAGATAGCTTTGGGTAGTATGAACATTTTAATGATGTTGATTCTACCAATCCATGAACATGGTATGTTTTTTCCATCTGTTTATGACTTCCTTTAACTCTCTTTTCAGTGTCCTGCAGTTTTCCACGTATAGGTCTTTTACCTCCTTAGTTAAATTTATTCCTAGGTATTTTAATTTTTTTGGTGCAATGGTAAATGGGATTTCTTTTTTAGTCTCTCTTTCTGTAAGTTCACTATCAGTGTATAGAAATGCCATAGATCTCTTGGCATTAATTTTGTATCCTGCTACATTACCGAATTCATTTATTAAGTCTAATAGTTTTTTTATGGAGTCTTTTGGATTTTTTATGTACAATATCATGTCATCTGTGAATAAGGACAGTTTTACTTCTTCTTTTCCAATTTGGATGCCTTTTATTTCTTCTTCTTGTCTAATTGCAATGGCTAATACTTCCAGTACTATGTCAAACAGGAGTGGTGAGAGTGAGCATCCCTGTCTTGTTCCTGTTCTTAGAGGAAATGGTTTTAGTTTTGCCCATTGAGTATGATGTTGGCTGTGGGTTTGTCATATATGGCTTTTATTATGTTGAGGTATGATCCTTCTATTCCCACCTTGCTGAGAGTTTTTATCAAGAAAGGGTGTTGGATTTTGTCAAATGCTTTTTCTACCTCAATTGATATGACTATGTGATTTTTATCTCTCAATTTGTTTATGTGATGTATCATGTTTATTGATTTGAGGATATTGTACCATCCTTGCATCCCTGGGATAAATCCTACTTGGTCATGGTGTATGATCTTTCTGATGTACTGCTGGATTCGATTTGCTAGAATTTTGTTGGGGATTTTGGCATCTATGTTCATGAGGGATATTGGCCTGTAATTCTCTTTCATTGTGTTGTCTTTATCTGGTTTGGTATTAGGATGATGCTGGCTTCATAGAATGAACTTGGAAGTGTTTCTTCCTCTTGAATTTTTTGGAATAGTCTGAGGAGGATAGGTTTTAGTTCTTCCCTGAATGTTTGGTGAAACTCCCCTGTGAAGCTGTCTGGCCCTGGGCTTTTGTTTGCTGGAGGCTTTTTGATGACTGCTTCAATTTCTTCCATATTTATTGGCCTATTGAGATTTTTACATTCTTTGAGATTGAGTTTTGGAAAGTTGTACTTTTCTAGGACTATGTCCATTTCCTCCAGGTTGTCCAGTTTGTTGGAGTAGAGTTGTTCATAGTATTTTTTAACAATCCTTTGTATTTTGGTGGGGTCTGTTGTTATTTCTCTTCTTTCATTTCTGATTTCGTTTATTTGGGTCCTCTCTCTTTGCTTCTTGTTGAACCTGGCTAGAGGTTTATCAATCTTGTTTATCCTTTCAAAGAACCATCTCTTGGTTTTGTTGATCTTTTGTATTGTTTTTTTGGTCTCTATGTCATCTATCTCCTCTTTGATCTTTATTATTTCCTTCCTTCTGCTTACACTGGGCTTTTCTTGTTGCTCTCTTTCTAACTCTTTGAGTTGTAGGGTTAGGTAATTTATTACCATTGTTTCTTTTTCTTTCTTTCTTTTTTTTTTTTTTTTTTGCAGTAGGCTTGTAGAGCTATGAACTTCCCTCTCAAGAGTCATTTGGAGTTGATGTTTCTTTGCTGATTTTTCGTTTAGAGGATTTGTCCAATGGTGATAGTCGGGTATTAACGTCCCCTACTATGATTGTATTGCTGTCAGTCTCTCCCTGGATATCCTCCAGGAGTTTTTTTATGTATTTGGGTGCTCCTGTATTGGGTGCATATATTTTTACTAGAGTTATTTCTTCTTGTTGGATTGCTCCTTTTAGTATTATGAAGTGGCCTTCCTTATCTCTTTTTATGTCCTTCACTTTGAGATCTAATTTGTCATATATAAGTATTGCTACACCATCTTTTTTTCATTTCTATTCTTCTGAAAAACCTTTTTCCATCCCTTCACCATCAGTCTGTGTGCTTCTTTTTTTCTAAGGTGGGTTTCCGGTAGACAGCAGATATATGAGCCATGTTTTCTTATCCACTCAGATATCCTATCTCTTTTGATTGGGGCATTAATTCATTTACATTTAAAGTTATTATTGATAGGTACTTGTTTGTTGCCATTTTTATTCTTTACCCCTGTGTTCCTTCTTCGCTTCTTCTTTTTTTTTTTTTTAAATATTTTTATTGAGGTATTATATGTGTACATATCTTACTATTACCCCCCACCCCACACCCACACATGCCCTCCCCCCCCAGAGTTTTGCGTCCATTGTTTATGCTTATATGCATGCATACAAGTCCTTCGTTTGATTTCATAACTCCCCCACCTTTCCCAAACTTTCCCCCTGTACTTTGAAAGTCTGTTTGATGCTTTACTGACTCTGTATCTATCTTTTTGTTCACCACTTTATAATGTTCTTTACTATCCCTAAATGAGTGAGATCATGTGGTATTTTTCTTTCATTGACTGGCTTATTTCACTTAGCATAATGTTCTCCAATTCCATCCAGGTTGCTGCAAATGATGAGAATTCCTTCTTTTTTATGGCAGCATAGTATTACATTGTGTAGATGTACCACAGTTTTCCGATCCAGTCATCTGCTGATGGGCACCTAGGCTGTTTCCAAATCTTAGCTATTGTAAATTGTGCTGCTATGAACATAGTGGTGCATATATCCTTTCTGATTGGTGTTTCTAGTTTCTTCGGATATATTCCCAGGAGTGGGATTACTGGGTCAAATGGGAGTTCCATTTTCAGTTTTTTGAGGAAACTCCATACTGTTCTCCACAGTGGCTGCACCAGTCTGCATTCCCACCAGCAGTGCACGAGGGTTCCTTTTTCTCCGCATCCTCGCCAACACTTGTTGTTTGTTGATTTGTTGATGATAGCCATTCTGACAGGTGTGAGATGGTACCTCATTGTTGTTTTGATTTGCATCTCTCGGATAATAAGTGACTTTGAACATGTTTTCATGTGTCTCTTGGCCTTCCTTCTGTCTTCTTTTGAAAATATTCTGTTTAGGTCTGTTGCCCATTTTTTTATTGGATCATTTATCTTCCTCTTATTAAGTTGCATAAGCTGCCTGTAGATGTTGGAGATTAAACCTTTATCAGTGATAGCATTTGCAAATATGTTTTCCCATGCGGTGGGCTTTCTTGTTGTTTTGTTGATGGTTTCTTTTGCTGTAAAAAAGCTTTTTATTTTGATGTAGTCCCATTTGTTAATTTTCTCTTTATCTTCCATTGCCCTAGGGGCAGTGTCAGTGAAGAAGTTCTTTTGGCATATGTCTGAGATTTTGTTGCCTGTGGAGTCCTCTAGTATTTTTATGGTTTCCCGTCTTATGTTTAAGTCCTGTATCCATTTTGAGTTTATTTTTGTGTATGGTGTAAGTTGGTGATCTAGTTTCATTTTTTTGCATGTATCTGTCCAGTTTACCCAACACCATTTATTGAAGAGACTGTCTTGACTCCATTGTATGTTCATGCCTCCTTTGTCAAATATTAATTGAGCATAGTGGTTTGGCCTTCTTCGCTTCCTATTTCTTCTTTTTACAGCAAACCCTTCAGCATTTCTTGCATTGCTGGTTTGGTGGTAATAAACTCCCTTAGTCCTTTTTTGTCTCTGAAGCTCCTGATTCCACCTTCAATTTTGAATGATAGCCTTGCTGGGTATAGTATTCTTGGATTCAGTCCCTTGCTTTGCATCACTTTGTATATTTCATTCCATTCCCTTCTGGCCTGGTGTGTTTCTGATGAGAAATCAGTTGATATTCTAATAGGAGATCCCTTGTAGTTAACTTTCTGTCTCTCTCTGACAGCCTTTAAGATTCTTACTTTGTCGTTGGTGTTTGCCAATTTAATTATCATGTGTCTTGGTGTTGGTTTTGGGGTTCAACTTGTTTGGGACTCTATGTATTCTTGGACTTGCATAGTTGTTTGTTTTTTTCTTGCCAATATCAGGGAAGTTTTTTGTCATTATTTCTTGAAACAAGTTTTCTATTCCTTGCTTCTCTTCCTCTCCTTCTGGTACCCCTATTATGCGAATGTTGTTTTGTTTTGTTTTGTCCCAAAGCTCCCTTAGGCTCTCCTCTTGCTTTTTGAGTCTTCTTTCCAGTTGCTGCTTGTTTGTGTGTTTTTTCCTACCTTGTCTTCTAATTCGCTGATGCAGTCCTCAGTCTACTGTTTAAGCCTTCCATTGTGTTCTTTATTGCATCTATGTCGTTCTTCATCTCCTCTTGGTTCTTTTTCATGTTGGTGACATTCTCATTCAGCTCCTTATATTTCTCATTGAGTTGTGTGTATTTGTCATTGAGTTGTGTGTATTTGTCATCCAGCCATTTAAACTTCCTTATAACCATTACTCTGAATTCTTTCTCTGATATGCTGCTAGCTTCAATTTCATTTAACTCCCTTTCTGGTGACTCCTCTTTTTCTTTCCTTTGGGGATTGCTTTTTTGTCTTCCCATGTTTTGCTGTAATGTTTTAATTGTAGGACTGATTGGTTTGATACTCAGGTTATTTGGGGACGGTGCTACTGGTGTGATCTCTCAGGTCTCCTGGGCTTGGTAATCTAGTGTAGCTCCCTACTTGAGCTACTTGGGTTCTCTTGATGTAGGCCTGTGAGCTGGAAAGGTACAACTGTAGTGTCTAGAAGTCAGCAACCATGGAGGGGGTGTCCCAATTTTTGCTGTCCTCCACCCTTGATTGAAATCGCACATGCCCAGCAGAGACTCACAGTGACACACAGAACCGTCTGTTGGGGTGATGGGTCTCAGGAGGCCTGCGCTCTGGAAAGGCATGACTGTGGTGTCTAGAGTTCTGTAGTTGTGGGGTGGGCAGACTCAGCTTTTGATCCTGCATCTGTGGTGGATATGCACACATTCCCAGTGGTGGCTTACAGGGGCTCCCTAGGTGCGTTTGCCAGCGAGGGACGCTGAAGCATTCTGAAGGGCCCTGGCACTGAAGCTGCGTAATTGAGGCGTAAAAGGGTAGGTATCCAGGAAGAGTGAATTCAGAATTTCTACTGCCAGGGGTAGTGCATGCTTGTTTGTCCAAGATCATACCCAGAGGACCCTGTGGATATGTGCACGACTGTGGTGGTGAGTTTGCTGGCACAGAGCTCTGATGCACTTTGAGGGGCCCTGTCACTGAAGTTATGCTGCTGAGGTGTCTGTGGGCAGGCATCCAGGATGAGTGAATTCAGAATTTCTACTGCCATGGGGAGTGTGTCCCTGTTTGTCCAAGATCACACCCAGCAAAGACCCACAGCAGCTCCCACAAGCACCCTATGGATAGATGGGCTCAGGGTGCCTGCCCATTGGAAATTTGCACACGGATTGTGGTGGTGCATTTGTAGGCATTCTTGTCTCTACAGAATCACACCCAGGAGGGGCTCAAAGCAGCTCCCCAGAGGACCCTGTGGATAGATGGGCTCAGGGTGCCTGCCCATTGGAAATGCATGTGCAGACTGTGGCAGAGCATTTGCCAGTGCGTTTGCTGGTGCAGAGCTCTGACACTCTTTGAGGGGCTCTGGCACTGAAGTTACACAGCTGGGGTGTCTGTGGGCAGTTATTCAGGCAGAGGGAATTCAGAATTTCTACTACTGGGCAGTGTGCCCTTGTCTGTACAGAATCACACCCAGTAGGGGCTCACAGTGGCTTCCAGTTGCTGCCCAAGGAGTGGTGTGCCTAGATGCCTGTGCTGGAAATGCGCGAATGTGGTGTTCGGAGTTCTGCCGCTGGAGAGGGGGAAGATGTACTTACTGCTGTGGGAACGGTGCACCTTTGAAGGTGTAGGTCCCAGGGCCCATGGGTCTGCAGCTGGGGTAGCAGGATTTTGGCTGTAGTGGCTGCTGGGTTGTGGGCAGTGTCAAAGTCCTGACTGGGTGCTGGTGCTGATGAGTTTCTAGAAAAGGCCACTGTCCCCTTCAAGATGGCATGGGCTCTGTGCCCAATTCCTGCAGTCCAAGGAGTGCCCACAGTGGTAGTAGTCTCTCCTTGTCCAAAATAGCCTGGTCTGCCAGCCCCTGCTGCCCCTGCAGGATTTAACTATCCCTTACTCACTCACACATACACCACACATGACCACACACTCTCCTTTCATCCCCTCACTCACTCACTTCCTCTCCTTCACTTCTGTCCTGCCAGTCGCCATCTTTTTTCCATCTCTTATCTTTATTATTTCTTTCCTTCTGCTTGCACTAGGTTTTTCTTGTTGCTCTCTTTCTAACTCTTTGAGTTGTAGGGTTAGGTAATTTATTATCATTGTTTCTTTTCTTTTTTGCAGTAGGCTTGTAGTGCTATGAACTTTCCTCTCAAGACTACTTTTGCTGTGTCCCATAGATTTTTGGATTGTTGTGTTTTCATTGTCATTTGTTGTCATGATGATTTTTATTTCTTCTTTGATCTCTCTGGTAACCCAGTCATTGTTTAATAGCAAGCTATTTAGTCTCCAGGTGTTTGATTTTTTTGGATTGTTTTTATTGTAGTTGATTTCAAGTTTTATGCCATTGTGATCTAAGAAGATGCTTGATATAATTTCTATCTTCTTGAATTTGAAGAGACTTTGCCTGTGACCCAACATATGGTCTATCTTTGAAAATGACCCATGTGCACTTGAGAAGAATGTATATTCTGTGGCTTTGGGGTGAAATGTTCTGAAGATGTCAATTAATTCCATCTGGTCTAGTGAGTCATTTAGGATTGATGTTTCTTTGTTTGGGACTCTATGTACTTCTTGGACTTGCATAGTTTTTTTCTTGCTAATATCAGGGAAGTTTTCTGTCATTATTTCTTGAAACAGGTTTTCTATTCCTTGCTCAGTTTCATCTCCTTCTGGTACCCCTATTATGCAGATGTTGTTTCGTTTTAGTGTTGTCACAAAGTTCCCTTAGGCTCTTCTCCTGTTTTTTAATTTTTTTTTTCTAGATGCTTCTCTGCTTGGGTATTTTTTCCTACCTTGTCTTCTAGCTCACTGATGCAGTCCTCTGATTCTTCTAGTCTACTGTTGATGCTTTCTATTGAGTTCTTTATAGCAGTGATGTCATTTTTCCCTCCGGTGCTACGTGCAAGTCTGTGCAGTCTTTCCCCCCCTGGCTCTAAGTCGCTGGTACACTGTTAAAATTTTTAGGCTGCCCTTTTGCACCCAGTTTAGCTATGGGTTGCTTTTTAGAGTTCCCTTCTGTTAGCAGCCCTGCAGATCCCCTTCCACATTCACGGATCATACTAGCCCCAATGGCAGCCAATATTTTTGGGATGCAGACTTCCTCGGATCGTCTAGCTCCCATTGTGCATGTTTCTCTCTCCTGCCTGGATCACAGACCTCACCTTTTCCTAGGCAAAATCTGACCTTTCCGTGACAAGGTGCAGAGCTCCTCCAAGTCCATGTATTCGCATTTCTTGGGGTACGGTGTTCCTGGGTTCGCAGCTGTTCCCTGGGAGTTGTAGATTTCCAGGATTTTTAGACTTCTGATAACAGCCACTCTCCCCTTCAAGATGGCATGGTCTCTGAGTCAGAGCCGGTTGCTCCGGGAGGGATTTCAGCAGCAATGGAGGCTGCCTGGTCAGGGCAACCCTGTTTAGCAAACCCCAACAGTCCCTTGGAGTATAGCTGTCTCTCAACTCACAAATAAACACTCCCTGTGCGACCACACACTCTTCTTTTGTTCTCTTACTCACGCACTATCTTGCAGTCTGCCTTCCTGTTGGCAGCAATCTTCTTCTCCCTTGTCATAATTCTTGCTGTTCTAGTTTTTGCCTCAATAATACTAAAATTTATAAAACAGTTTGTCTCCACCAGGTTACAAGCCCCACTTGTACTCAGGAAATACAACCCCTAGACATGACCACAACCTCCTTTTGTGCCCAGACCTCATTGTTTCTCTGACAAAGAGCAAAGATTTTGGCTCTGAAGGAAAACATCATCCCCTTTTAGCAGGAAGCATCTAAAAGACCTCGTACCCCCTTTTCCCTGAAATAATTAGTGCCAAAAATCCTTGAGGGGTAGGGAGATATAGACCCTGAGACTCCCAAAGTAAGGACAATGGGCCAGCTACAGGTATAAAACTAATTGGGCCAGAAATCTCCCGATGCCTAGCAAGGGACAAAACTGGGAAAACAAGAACCTCATCCCCAGGGTAATAATTGAATGGCTAACCACTTCCCCTGAGACTGACCTTTAGATCACTTCACAACCGACATTCCCTTTTGCTTAGACTACATTCCACTTTCTAAGATTCCATTCCACTTGTTAAGACCATTATTCTTCCTGTCCAGAGAATTCTCCCCCCAAGAAAAAGCCCACCTAGAGCCCTTTAAAATCTATGAATTCCCATCCCTGGGTGCTGGTGCCATTTTGGGGCTCAGGCTTTCCAGATAACATAATAAATTAATAATTCTTTAGCCCTTTCAGCCTTGTGCTCCTCCTCCTTCTATGACCTAACAAACATAAGACAGATTTTACAAATAAAATAATTCTGCAAAAATATATAGTATTTTATTTAAGTGATCAAAGTGAACATCACTATTAATGCTGGGTTGATATTATGTACCCCCAAATATGATGTGATGAGAAGGACACTTCACCTCTGAATTTTTTTCTTACAAAGGGGGAAAAAAGCTGTCTAATGATAAAAAAAATTGAGGAATATTTTACAAAATATCTGATCAGTAACCAATAAAACTGAAAAGGACATGAAAGGTAAGGAAATATGCAGAAACTGTTACATACCAGAGAAGACTGAGAAAACATGACAACTAAATGCACTGTGTCATTCTAGATTGGATCTTGAAACAAGGAAAAAGTCATTAGTGAAAAACTTGGTGAGATCCAAATAAAGTCTATAATTTTGTTAAAATTAATGTTCAGTGGTTATTTCTTAGTTTTGACAAATCTGCCATGGTAATGTAACATAATAACATTAGGGGAAGCAAAACTAGGTGAGAGCTATATGGAAGGTCTTTGTACTACCCTTTATATTTTTTCTCTAAATTTAAAATTATTCAAAATAAAAAGTTTATTAAAATAATATAGGTATATAATTTTAATAAAACACATTAATTTTTATGAATTTAAAAATAAATATTTAATAAGTAGAATTTTATTTTTAATAAAAACATTAAATTTTTAATATTTATCTACAATATTATTTTAATAAAGTTTTATTCATATCTATCTATCTGGCTATGAAGAAGAATCTAGCATTCTGAAAAGATAATTTGTGACAGTATAGTTTTTGATCTCTTTAAAGAACCACATTAAATCAGATGAAGTAACTCAATGGTAAAACAAAAAGTCCATCACAAAATTTACAACAAATCTAGATAATATTGTATCTCTGTGAATTTGAAAATGCCAAGCAGGTGGGGATGAACCACCATAGCCACCAGTACTGCACAGACACCAGAATTTGTGCAGGAGAAAGCAGAGGGAAGCAACAGATGGATCTGAGGATAAAACCCCTAAATACTCAACAGGTATTCACTGCAAAGCATGACCACCTAATTTGAGAAATGGATCTGAAACTGGGAGAGGTTGTGCCCAATCTAATACTGGGTGATTGCAAGGACCCCTCAGTAAGGTATGAGGATTCTGGAGTAGTCAGTGTCCTATGAACTTCTCAAAATGCCCAGACAGACCTATAAAGCTTGCTTCCATGACAAAACCACTTAATGAGAAAAAATTGCTGGAAATGCAATTAAAATTGAGCAAGGCAGGGTCATACAGATTAATAAAGTGTGAATCCAGATCAAAGTAGAAAGGGAGAACAGAGCCAGGAAACTTTAGAAGAAAACTGCCCTATTTTTTAGTACTATATGACAAAAAAGAAACAACACATAGAGAAGATGATTTACTAGGCAGTAAAAAAATAAGCTACTCTGAGCCACAAATCCTTCTAAAGTTCAAAAACTAATTTCTCAAAAGTCAGCAACAGAAAACAAAAAAAAAAAAAAAACAGGCAAAGCTATTGTGAGATAAAGATGAATAAGAAGTAAAATAGTATCTATGAAGTTATGCCAGAAAGTCATGTTGACTAAATTGATTTAGTCTGTACCTAATATTTTAAAACACATTAAAAGAGTCTGAATAACTGACATAAGACATGAAAAAAATCAAAATTATAGAAAATCTAAAACAAAGTGACAGAACTCAGTAAAGAATCTACACTAATAAAAGAGAAACATGCAAATTGATAGTACCTCCGCTATGCCCACAAGCCACGCCCACCAGCCAATCAGGAGCAAGTATGCAAATTAACCCAACCAAGATGGCTGCGGCCACAGAGCGAGCAAGAGGCTTGGGTTTCCCCGGTAATAGAGGAAGCCAAGCTTCCTGCCCAGCCTGGCTTGCCCTGGCCTCCACTCAAGGCTACAAAGTTTCAATTATAGAAGATAAATAAATTCCAACAACAATGGTGGCAGCCATGGAGCTGGAGAGAGCAGGAGGCTTGGGTTGCCCCAGCGATGGAGAAAGCCAAGCTTCCCACCCGCCCTGGCCTGCCCTGGCCTCCGCTCAAGGCTACAAAGTTTCAATTATAGAAGATAAATAAATCCCAGATACCAGGGCCTCCGCTTGGGTCGCCGGGGAGCATGGCCAGCCTGCAAACCACCACAGGCCCCTCACCCAGGCTGCCCCACACCCCAAGGGAACCCCCACCCTGATCTGGGACACCCTTCAGGGCAAACCAGCTTGCCCCCACCCGTGCACCAGGCCTCTATCCTATCTAATAAAAGAGTAATATGCAGATTGACCATCACTCCAACACACAAGATGGCTGCCCCCTTGTGGTCAAAGATGGCTGCCCCCATGTGGACAAAGGTGGCCACCACAAGATGGCCAGCAGGGGAGGGCTGTTGGGAGGGACCAGGCCTGCAAGGGAGGGCAATTGAGAGGGACCAAGCCTGCAGGGGAGGGCAGTAAGGGGTGACGAGGCCTGCAGGGGAGAGAAGTTAGGGGCAATCAGGCTGGCAGGGGAGCAGTTAGGCATCAATCAGGCTGGCAGGGGAATGGTTAGGGGTGATCAGGCTGGCAGGCAGAAGTGGTTAGGGGCAATCAGGAAGGCAGGCAGGTGAGCAGTTGGGAGCCAGCAGTCCTGGATTGTGAGAGGGATGTCTGACTGCCCATTTAGGATCGGGCCTAAATGGGCAGTCAGACATCCCTCAAGGGGTCCCAGATTAGAGAGGGTGCAGGCTGGGCTGAGGGACACACACCCCTGTGCATGAATTTCGTGCACCGGGCCTCTAGTTAGAAATAAATTTTAAAAAATTAAAACTACTAGACTAATATATCAGACTATTAGAAGGAATACAAGAGAGAATAAACATAACAAATAATGCCCTGAGAGAAACAGGCAAAGAAGAAGGAAAGTATTTAAAAATAAAAAAATAATAAAGAGATAAAATTTCAAGAGAAAGTAACAAATATTGATGATAAGCAAACAAATCCAAAATATAGATATAGAAATCCCTAAAGAAGAAAACAAAAACAAGGAAATCTAATAAATACTGAAATTCAAGAAAACTAAAATTAAAATATATGAAAATACATATGGAAAGAACATCTCACTTACCTAATAAGATCAACCCAGACTGCCCAAGAAAACACATTCTAGTAAAGTTATCAGACTTTAAAGATTAAAAAAAAAAAGTCCATTGGATATCTAGTCAGAATAAGTAATTTACAAGGTCAATTAGGCTTTCATCATACTTTTAACATTGATGCTTTATGCCAGAAGAAGGAAGAGAAGAAAGAGAAGGAAGAAAAGGAGAAAGAGGAGGTCACCTTTAGAGAATGATAAAAAATAATTTGCATTTTCTTGGGAACCTGATAAACAAAGAAATGGTTTCAATCATGTATCTTCCCTTTCCTATACAAACTACTACTGTGTAATCAAATAGTAGATGAAGAGAAGTATCTCCATATAGATTATTTCAATTATTAAAATAAAATGAAAACATAAAAAGCACTATTTTACAACCTTAAGTGAATTAATGTACTCATTAATAGGCATTGAGCATAATCAAAAGAGAGACAAATAGACATCCTGATTGTTGAAACTGATATATCTTTTAGAAAGAATAATGGCCCCCAAAGATATTCATATTCTAATTCTAAAAACTTATAAAATGTGTTATTTTTATATGGTAAAATGACTTCGCAATTGTCATTAAGTTAAGGATTGAGATGCAGAGATGGGCTACTAGTTGGAATATTCTGGAAACAGAACGTTGTTAGAAACAGATTACCTGAAACTAGGGTTATGGAGAATTGCAATCATTGACACAAGCTTTCTCAACCAGAGATAATTAAGCTTTAATGTCCTGAAATACCTAAAATATGTAATAAATTAACTTCACTCCTTTGAATCTGGAATGATGTTAGTTATGTACCATTTTAAAGGATTTTAAAAACTATTCACTGAAATCACTTAACAGCATTCTGTGGATCAGATGAAGAGCCCCTTTGGAGAAAGGCTGGAGGGTATGACCATAAGAATACTTGACTTAAGTAGAGGACAAGGTGATTTTAAAAGTTCAAAGAACAGAGAGTACTGATATCATCTGTGTGTAAATTTAATTTACTAAGAATTAAGACAAGAATAGTATTAGAGGTGAAATTATTGAAAAAAGAGAAGGGGTGACCCAGGAGTGGATAGATAACAACAGTGAAAGATGGAGGTTGATGCCATCTAATGATGGATATAAAAACAGGTTTTCTGAAAAAGGAAAAATAGATGGAATGCAGCAACAAGGAGAAGGGAGGTGATGCAGCTCCCCCTCCTCCAGGCCCATAGGTAAGAGGACTATGAAAGGTAAGAAGGCCACTTAAGGGCCTTACAGAAAACCAGAAAACCAAAGTCCTCAGAGGAGAGTTGGCCCTTCAGCCAGGAGGTAGAGAAAACAATCATAAAATAGATAGAGGATAAATAGCATTTTGCTGATAATGGACCATAATATCCAGAGAGTACAGTGGAAGGACTCAAAAATCAAAGAGGGATGAGAGCATACTCAGACCTTATGGGTATTACAGTGTGGGTACCAAAGAGTGACTTGGCAGTCAGGGACTGTGGTGGCTGACATACACAGAAATAAAGGGCATGATAACATTGCTCCAGTGGATTCAAGGAAAATAGTGCTGGTTGAATGTGAAGAGAGAGAGGTGGGCTTCAAGGGCCCTGTGATTTTGAGAAAGCCTAAAAGAGGTGTGGTCTTAGATCTAGTGCATACAGGTAGCCTATGTAATGAAATTTTTAAATATTGGAGGATCACACACCTCTTCAAGAATCTTAAGAAAAGGATGGATCATCTCAGAAAAATGTAGATAAACCAAAAATTATGAAAATAATTTCAAGGTAGTGTTTTTAAAACTAAATACATCCATACATCTTTCTCACCCACTCCCATTTTAGATCTATGAATTTGAATTAGGAAAATTATTTCGACTCTGCTTTTTTTTTTTTATTGATTTTTTACAGAGAGGAAGAGAGAAGGATAGAGAGTTAGAAACATCGATGAGAGAGAAACATCGATCAGCTGCCTCTTGCACACCCCCCACTGGGGATGTGCCCGCAACCAAGGTACATGCCCTTGACCGGAATCGAACCTGGGACCCTTGAGTCCGCAGGCCGACGCTCTATCCACCGAGCCAAACCGGTTTTGGCATCGACTCTGCTTTTTACTGTGACAATATTATTAAATGACATATTCTAAACTTAAAGGAGAATAATTTGTTATCCCTCCAGGGAAACTTATTTGCATTTGAACATAGATATGCTGAGGACAACACTGAATCCAAGGCACTGAGTTGAGACAAGAACAGAGTTAAGCTGAAAGATGAGGAGGGTCCTTTAAAATCCACCATGGAGACAGAGGTCCACATCACCCACACTGAGGCCTAGCATCGTCATTTAAGAAAAAATTTTCTTGCCCTGGCTGGTGTTGCTCAGTTGGTTGTACATCACCCTGGGCACCAAATGGTTGCTAGTTTGATTCCCAGTCTGGGCACATGACCAGGTTGTGGGCTCAGTCTCAGGTACAGGGCATATAGGAGGCAGCTAATTGATGTTTCACTCTCTGATGGATGGATGTTTCTATCTCTTTCTCCTATTCTCTCTCTCTCTAAAAAAAAAAAAAAGAAAAATCAATTTAAAAAGGAAACCTTTTAGTAAATGTCATGGATGCTTTATAGAAACTGTACAAAGCAACAGAAACACAGATCCTGCCCTTGAAAAATGGAAAACTCTAGAATTTCAGATCAGCCTAAAAATGTATCTTCTAGTTTTGCCTATGCCTCTGCCTCTCCATTATGATCTTGGCTCAGTCATTTCATCTTAGGACCTTTAAATAAGAATAATAATATCTGCCTACAAGGAACTCAGAAGTGGTAATCTTGGCAATGTTAAATGGAGGTGTTAATTCTAATTAGACTGGCCTGTGCAAGAAGCACCTGTATTTTCTTATTTGCCACAAACCTCTACTGAGACATAAGAGAATGAAGAGCAAAGAAAAGACCTCTGATGGAAAAAGAGCCACAGAAATCCCTGAGAGGAGATAAGTCTGAGCTCCTCATCCCCCGGGACTTGCTTTAGCAGACAAGATTTCAGAAGATACACTCTTCTTAGCTAGGAATGAGGAAAACCAGTTTGCATATTTCAGGCGTCCTCAAACTATGGCCCGCGGGCCACATGTGGGTGTTTTTGCCGTTTTGTTGTTTTTACTTCAAAATAAGATCTGTGCAGTGTGCATAGGAATTTGTTCATAGTTTTTTTTTAAACTATAGTCCAGCCCTCCAACGGTCTGAGGGACAGTGAACTGGCCCCCTGTTTAAAAAGTTTGAGGACCCCTGGATATTTTAAAGGCCACTGTTGATGTAGTAATTTGTGAAATGAAATGTTGCATATGAATAAGAAATGGGTCATTTATAGTAAAGAAGAAAGCTAGAGTAAGATGTTTTGGGAAATGCTATCTTCTATTTAATTGAAATTAAAGTATAATTCTGTATTATAGGACTTATTTGCACATTTTAGAAACTAAGCAAAAGATTCAAAATACTTTTTCTAAAATGAAATTTGCAGTTCATTTAAACCCTGAATTAATATTTGGGTTACTTGAATAAAAAATTATAACATCTACTCATACTGATTTTGTTATTTAATATTAGTTTGTCATATTTAAATACTAAAGACTCCAAATAGCTAAAGAATTCAAACTCCCTTGGATAGATCACCTAATTTTTTTTTTTTTTTTTTTTTTTTTTACAGAGAGGAAGGGAGAGGGATAGAGAGCTAGAAACATCGATGAGAGAGAATCATCGACCAGCTGCCTCCTGCACACCCCTGACCAGGGATGTGCCCGCAGCCAATGTACATGCCCTTGACCGGAATCGAACCTGGGACCTTTCAGTCCGCAGACCGACGCTCTATCCATTGAGCCAAACCAGTTTCGGCAGATCACCTAATTTTTAAATGACATGATTGATAGTTGTTCTCTCATTTGAAAAAATACAATTCACATTTTTTCTTAAGTGTCAAGATTGAAGAGGACTTTTATATGTCAGAATGATAAACTTTGTGTGCAAAAGGTTACAAAGGAAGAAAAAATAGGTGTATTGACATCTTCATTTAATTTAACAAAAGCATAATTATAGATATAGAAATATGAAATGCAGATAAGTTAAAATTATGCTTCTGCCATTTTGTATTGTGTTTCCATGGGCTAAAAAATATAAATTTTTAAAAAAATCCATTGACTTGAAAGGAGAGAGATCATTGGGCCTGGAGATCAATAAATGAAGAGCAAAGCTTTAGGGCTTATCTGTGTATTTACTAACTTATCTAGATTTAAATTTTTTCTGATTTTGCATTCTAGTTAAGTTGGCTTAATAAACACAACAAAACAAAACCCTTTCCTTCCTCCCTCTGGATTTTCTTCTTTAATTAGATTTACTGGTTTTTCAAAAGATCCATACTTCACATAGATTAAGTACCAACAATCTGTCATGTAGATTCCAGATGAACCTAGGAAATTTGTTATAGAAGGCATGGGGTGATTGTTGCTGAGTGATTATCTCTTCTATTGACATCTGCACCTCTGGGTCTCCAAGGGCTGGATTTTTATTTCTAGGTAGAGATCCTGGATTTTCTCAACTCAGATTTGCTAAGATCTAGGAAACTCAATATCCAGAAAGAAAATGTTCTAAATTATAGCTGGAATAATCTTAAGAAGTAGGTACATTATCTTCATTTTAGATCTTGGAGTTCTTTAAAAAGTTAATATTGAGTATTAAATGGAAGAGCTGAGATTCTAAGCTTGGCGAAGCCTTATATCAATCATGTATATATAGATTATTACACAAGCCATCTATATTATACACATACCTTATAGTTTTTTTCATATCATATATATTTTATATTATATAGCCATATGTAAAAACAAGATGAAACTAAAAATTAAAATTAATAACAAAGTGACATGAGTTGCAATTTTTCAACATGGATCTAAAATGGAGGCTGTTTTACCTAAGGTTATATTTTCTGCATACTTATTTGAATCTAGCTTGCACATGGCTTGGGGCTGAACAGAGCAGAAAATTGCAGACTGGGGACAGAATAAAGGCACCAGCAGGAGTGGGAAGCACTATGGCAGAAGCCCTGCAGAACAGTTCTTGGGAACTAGGAGCACTCTTCCCCATATACTAAGATTCCAGGTCCCAGGAAGAAGTTTGGCTGGAAGGACAAAATATGATTAATATCCTGTTTTATACCTTGATAGCTGGTTAAGCTGAATCAACTGTAGTCCACTTGGGACTTCATCTGAAGATTTAATCACTTTCCTATTAAATTTCTAAGCTCTCTAGGAACCGCTTGGCTTCTCAGCAATAATTGGCATACACAAGTTCTACGGGCAGTGTGTAAGTAGGAGAGAGTTTTGCCAGGCACACCACATGGCCTCCATGCTGCCTGGCACCACTGGGGTTGCTGGCCTGGGGTAGCAGGAACCTTTGTGGATGTCTGGCCTTCCCTCTTGTAATACCACCTAGTGGATAAGTGTGCAGCACCTGGAGTTGGGTTGGCTGGATTCAAATTTCAGCTCTACCATGTAGTAACCATGTGACTCTGAGAAAGTAACATAAACATTATCTCTGTGTCCTTATCTGTAAAACAATGAGGAAAATAATGGAGCCTGCTTCTTAAACTGTTATGAGGATTAAATAACATGTGTAAAGCTCTTTGAAGTGTACCTAACACATAATAAGCTCTCAAAATATGTCAGTGATAAATATATGCCAACTTTATAGAATATTCCCTCTAAAAGTTGCAATAACCTATAGTGTGTCTGTTAGTATGAAGAACTTCATATTTTCTTAGTAAATTCCAGATGGTATTTTCCCCAAAATATAAGACTTTTCTTAACATCCTAAAATCATTGTCAATTAAAGTATTTGTTACCCCTCTCCTTCAAATATTATCTGCTAGAATTCCAATAATTGAGATAAGGGGAACAAAGGATTATATTATCTACCCTGCAGTGGTAGAAAGAACATAATTGTAATTGTATAAGCCACAAAGTTTTGGTATACACATTTGCTTTTTTTTTTTTTCTGTTGAAATTCTTTTTTTTCCCTTTATTGATTAAGGTATTACATATGTTTCCTTATCGCCCCATTGCCCCCCACGCCAACTCATGTACTCACCTCCCTGTTGTCTGTGTCCATTGGTTAGGCCAGTGGTTGGCAAACTGCAGCTCACGAGCCACATGCGGCTCGCAAGCCGCGGTTTGCTGCTCTGTTGACTAATGAGTTTGCCGACCACTGGTAGACTAAATGTTACCTTGTAGTTGGAAGCTGTGAGGATTAGGCAATTGTGGCATATTGTGTGCAAAGAGGTAAAGGGTAGTATATGACAGTGGTCGGCAAACTCATTAATCAACAGAATGGCAAACCACGGCTCACAAGCCGCATGTGGCTCGCGAGCCGCAGTTTGCCGACCACTGGATTAGGCTTATATTAAGGTGACCAGACGTCCCGCTTTTGGCAGGACAGTCCCAATTTTTAACAATTTGTCCCGCGTCCCGCGGCATTTTAAAAACGTCCCGATTTTTGGAAAGAATGCACGACAAGCTAGGGAACGGTGGGAGAACGGGAAGGGAATAGACGGTTTTCGGCGGCCAGGTGGCTATTTAGCCAGGATATGAGTTTTATATTTTTTTTGTTAATTTTATAATGTTAAACTTTAATAATAACAAATAATTGTTAAGAACTGATTATCGAGAACTGCTTATCAAAGTTCGCATTGTTGATCAGTTGTTAGAATTCGACCACCATTGTTTGGACTTAATGAACAATGGCAGTTTTTGGGATTGGCAACGACGAAAACATTTTGTAACTGTCTCTCAGACGATACACATCGTACTGCGTGCTAGTAAGCTAGTTAAACAAGTGATGTCATTACAAATCAGCTATTCAGATAATTTAGGTAAGTAATTTATTTATTTATTTCATAAATACATAATTTTTCTTGAATTTAGCAGACAGTACTCGTATTATTTATATTTTATAGTGGCGGCAAAAAGTCTAGTGCCGGCCTTGAAAGTGACACTTATGACTTACGTTACGGCAAATTCAGAGGAAAAATAATACAAGTTAGTATTGTTATTATTTAGAAAGAAATATAGGATTAAAATAATTTTTAAAATATAGTGACTTTATAACAATCAAATTAATTTAATTTATAAACTAAAAATAAAATATGTTCATGTAATTATGTACCTACTTACTGTGTTTTTAAGCAATATGTATATAATAATTTATAATATAATTTTAAATTATTTTTTTTAGATTTTTAACATAATGAGTAAGAAAAGAGGATGCAAATTCAACGATGATCTAAGAAGTGAATTTTCTTTTATTAAAAAAAACAAAAGCGATTACAATATAGACCAAATTTTTAATCAAGAACCCCGCCCCCCTTCATCCCCCCCTTCCCGCCCCCCTTCCCCCCCCCCCCCCCCCCGGCCGAAACTGGTTTGGCTCAGTGGATAGAGCATCGGCCTGCGGACTCAAGGGTCCCAGGTTCGATTCCAGTCAAGGGCATATACCTTGGTTGTGGGCACATCCCCAGTAGGGGGTGTGCAAGAGGCAGCTGATCGATGTTTCTCTCTCATCGATGTTTCTAACTCTCTATCCCTCTCCCTTCCTCTCTGTAAAAAATCAATAAAATATATTTAAAACCTCCCCCCTTCGCCCCCCCCCCCCTCCAATGGTGTCCCGCTTTACCAATGTTAAAATCTGGTCACCTTAGCTTATATGCATGCATACAAGTCTTTCGGTTCATCTCTCCCCCTTACCCCCACTCTCCCCTACCTTCCCTCTGAGGTATGACGGTCTGATCCATGCTTCTCTGTCTCTGGATCTGTTATTGTTCATCAGTTTATGTTGTTCATTATATTCCATAAATAAGTGAGATCATGTGATGTTTGTCTTTCTATGACTGGCTGATTTCGCTTAGCATAATGCTCTCCAGTTTCATCCACGATGTTGCAAATGGTAGAAATTTCTTCTTTCTTCCACAGCATAGTATTCCACTGGGCAGATGTACCACAGTTTTTTATTTTATTTATTTATTTATTTATTTATTTATTTATTTATTTATTTATTTATTTTAATATATATTTTTATTGATTTTTTACAGAGAGGAAGAGAGAGAGGGATAGAGAGTCAGAAACATCGATGAGAGAGAGACATCGATCAGCTGCCTCCTGCACACCCCCTACTGGGGATGTGCCTGCAACCAAGGTACATGCCCTTGACCGGAATCGAACCCGGGACCCTTGAGTCCACAGGCTGACGCTCTATCCACTGAGCCAAACCGGTTTCGGCTGTACCACAGTTTTTTAATCTACTCATAGGCTGATGGGCACTTAGGCTGTTTCTAAATCTTAGTTTTGGTAAATAGTGTTGCTATGAACATAGGGATGCATATATCCTTTCTAATTGGTGTTTCTAGTTTCTTGGGATATATTCCTAGTAGTAGGATCACTGGATTAAATGGGAGTTTCATTTTTAGTTTTTTGAGGAAACTCCATACTGTTCTCCACAGTGGCTGCACCAGTCTGCATTCACACCAGCAGTGCACTAGGGTCCCTTTTCTCGCCATCCTTGCCAACAATTGTCTTTTATTGATTTGTTGATGATAGCTATTCTGACAGGTGTGAGATGGTACAGCATTGTCGTTTTGATTTGCATCTCTTGGATGATTAGTGACTTTGAGCATGTTTTCATATGTCTCTTGGCCTTCCCTATGTTTTCTTTCAAAAAGTATTCATTAAGGTCCATTGCCCATTTTTTGATTGGGTTGTTTATCTTCCTTTTGTTAAGTTGTATGAGTTCCCAGTAAATGTTGGAGATTAAACCCTTATCAGTGATAACTTTGGCAAATATGTTCTCCCATGCAGTGGACTTTCTCATTGTTTTGTTAATGGTTTCTTTTGCTGTGCAAAAGCTTTTTATTTTGATGTAGTCCCATTTGTTTATTTTCTCTTTAGTTTCTATTGCCTCTGGAGCTGTATCTGTGAAGAAATTGCTTTGGTATATGTCTGAGATTTTGCTGCCTGTGGATTCCTCTAGTATTTTTATGGTTTCCCATCTTATGTTTAAGTCTTTTATCCATTTTGAGTTTATTTTTGTGTATGGTGTAAGTAGGTGGTCTAGTTTCATTTTTTTGCATGTATCTGTCCAATTTTCCCAACACCATTTATTGAAGAGATTGTCTTGACTCCATTGTATGTTCTTGCCTCCATTGTCAAATATTAATTGAGCATAGTGGTTTGGGTCAATATCTAGATTCTCAATTCTATTCCATTGGTCTATATGTCTGTTCTTGTGCCAGTACCAGACAGTTTTGAGAACAGTGGCTTTGTAATACAGCTTGAAATCTGGTATTGAGATCCCTGCTACTTTGTTCTTCTTTCTCAGGATTGCTACAGCTAATCAGGGTCTTTTTTTATTCCAGATGAATTGTTGTAGAGTTCCTTCTAGGTCTGTGAAATATGCCATTGGTATTTTAATGGGGAGTGCATTGAATCTATAGATTGCTTTGGGTAGTAGGGACATTTTAATGATGTTGATTCTACCAATCCATGAACATGGTATGTTCTTCCATCTGTTTATGTATTCCTCTATATCTTTTTTCAGTATCTTATAGTTTTCTGAGTATAGGTCTTTTACCTCCTTAGTTAAGTTTATTCCTAGGTATCTTAATTTTTTTGGTGCAATTATAAATGGGATTTTTTTTTTAGTCTCTCTTTCTGTAAGTTCACTATTGTTGTATAGAAATGCCATAAATTTATTTGCATTAATTTTGTATCCTGCTACATTGCCAAATTCATTTATTAAGTCTAATAATTTTGATGGAGTTTTTAGGGTTTTCTATGTGCAGTATCATGTGATCTTCGAATGACATTTTTACATCTTCTTTTCCAATTTCTAGACCTTTTATTTCTTCTTCTTGTCTAATTGCTATGGCTATCACTTCCAGAACTATGTCAAACAGGAGTGGTGAAAGTGAGCATCCATGTCTTATTCCTGTTCTTAGGGGAAATAGTTTTTGCCCATTGAGTATGATGTTTAGGTTTGTCACATAAGGTTTTTATTAAGTTGAGGTATGATCCCTCTATTTTCATTTTGCTGAGGGTTTTTCAAGAAAGGGTGTTGGATTTTGTCAAATGCTTTTTCTACATCAATTGATATGACTATGTGATTTTTATCTCTCAATTTGTTTATGTGACGTATCATGTTTATTGATTTGCAGATATTGTACCATCCTTGAATCCCCATGATAAACCCTACTTGGTCATAGTGTATGATCTTTCTGATGTAATGCTGGAACTGATTTGCTAGAATTTTGTTGAGGATTTTGGCATCTATGTTCATGAGGGATATTGGCCTGTAATTTTTTTTCATTGTGTTATCTTTATCTAGTTTTGGTATTAGGGTGATGCTAGCTTCATAGAATGAGCTTGGAAGTATTCCTTCCTCTTGGATATTTTGGAATAGTCTGAGTAGGATAGATTTTATTTCTTCCTGGAATGTTTGGTAAACTTCATCTGTGAAGCCACCTGGCCCTGGGCTTTTGTTTGCTGGAAGCTTATTGATGACTGCTTCAATTTCTTTCATAATTATTGGCCTATTGAGACTTTCAGATTCTTCCTGATTGAATTTTGGAAGGTTTTATTTTTCTAGGTATATATCCATTTCCTCTAGGTTGCCTAGTTTGTTGGAATAGAGTTTTTTATAGTATTTTTTAACATTCCTTTGTATTTCTGTGGGGTCTGTTGTTATTCTGCCTCTTTCATTTCTGATTTTGTTTATTTGGGTCCTCTCTCTTTGCTTCTTGGTGAGCCTGGCTAGAGGTTCATCAATTTTGTTTATCTTTTCAAAAAACCAGTTCTTAGTTTCATTGATCTTTTTCATTGTTTTTTTGTCTCTATGTCATTTATTTCTGCTCTGATCTTTATTATCTCCTTTCTTCTGTTCACTCTGGGCTTTTCTTGTTGCTGTCTTTCTAATTCTTTAAGTTGTAGAGTTAGATGATCTCCTAACATTTTCTTTCTTTCTTTCTTTCTTTCTTTTTTTTTTTGAGGTAGGCCTGTAGCGTTATAAACTTCCCTCTGAGGACTGCTTTCATTGTGTCCCATAGATTTTGGATTGTTGTGTTTTCATTGTCATTCATTTCCAGGATGTTTTTAATTTCTTCTTTTATCTCTTTGGTAACTCAATCACTGTTTAATAGCATGCTATTCAGCTTCCAAGTGTTTGAATTTTTTTATTGTTTTTTTTTTTTTTTGTAGTTTGTTTCTAATATGTCACTGTGGTCTGAGAAGATACTTGATATGATTTCAATCTTCTTGAATTTGGAAAGACTTTGCTTGTGTCCCAATATGTGGTCTATCTTTGAAAATGTCCCATGTGCACTTGAAAAGAACGTATATTCCATGGCTTTGGGGTGAAATGTTCTTAAGATGTCAATTAAGCTCCTCTGTTCTAGTCAATCATTTAGGATTGCTGTTTCTTTGCTGATTTTTTGTCTAGAAGATTTATCCAGTGATGTCAGTGGTGTGTTTTAGTCCCCCACTATGATTGTATTGTTTTTGGTCTCTCCCTTGATATCTTCCAGGAAATTTTTTATGTATTTGGGTGTTCCTGCTTTGGGTGCATATATGTTTATCAGGGATATATCCTCTTGTTGTCTTGATCCCTTTATTATTATGAAGTGGCCTTCCTTATCTCTTGTTATGGCCTTCATTTGAGGTCTATTTCATCAATTATAAGTATTGCTACCCTAGCTTTTTTTTTTTTTTTTTTCATTTCTGTTTGCTTGGAAGATATTTTTCCAACCCTTCACTTTCAGTCTGTGTGAGTACTTTGTT
The DNA here is from genome assembly GCF_027574615.1 of Eptesicus fuscus. Taxonomy (NCBI): domain Eukaryota; kingdom Metazoa; phylum Chordata; class Mammalia; order Chiroptera; family Vespertilionidae; genus Eptesicus; species Eptesicus fuscus. The sequence continues at coordinate 5,903,411 of NC_072480.1, read as the reverse complement.
CTGAGGTGGGTCTCTTTTAGACAGCATATATATGGGTCATGTTTTCTTATCCATTCAACTACTTAATGTCTTTTGATTGAACCCTTTAGTCCGTTTACATTTAAAGTTATTATTGATAGGTACTTGTTTGTAGCCATTATTATTTTTTGTGCCTGTGTTCCTTCTTCCCTTTTTATTTCTTCTTTTTACTCCAGTCCCTTTAGCATTTTTAGCATTGCTGGCTTGGTAGTGATAAACTCCCTTAGCATTTTTTTTTCTTTTTTATCTGTGAAGCTCCTTATTTCCCCTTCAATTTTGAATGATAGCTGTGAATGCCACATCCATTTGCAGCTAGGGTTCAAGGTCTGGAGAAGGGGCTGTGCACAAATGGATACACTAGACAAGAAATATAAATTTAGAAGGCATGTGGAGCCAGGCAGATAACTTCCCTCTAGCAGAGAAGCTCCCTGAATGCCAGGACCCATTAGCTTATATTTACTAAAATACACATTTGCCCTTCAGCAAAGCAAGCAGGCATATCAATGGTAATGTTTGATAAACAATAAAGGAATAAAGGTTTATGGGATTGCCTTCAGCCATTCGCCCAATGCAGGGCAATATTATGCTGATTTTCAGCCCTTAGGAATATCAATGTCCATTAGCCTTCCAGGGGACTTCTTGCATAATTATGCTAACTACTTGTTGGTCTTATCTTACAGCATTTTCCCCTTATTGTTTTCTTTTAAATTTAGAAAGGTGTTTGCCATTTTCAGGGCTTGAGTCCTTTTAAGACTTTTAGATTCAATGAAAAGGATTGAGTTCTTTCATATCCTTTTAAATTGCTGCCAGGCATCAAAGGAACTAGTTCTCAGTTGGCTCCTTTCAGGCCAACAGTTCTTTATGGGTTCCCTTCTCAATTACTCTTCCCTTGTGACATGATAGCAATGATATTCGAGTTCTTGATGGTGGACAAATGGTAGGCAATGGCAATGCAGGTCCAACCTTCTTTGGCTTTGTCCAGAGCAACCTGCACTGACACACAGCTAATGATTGCTAGCATGGCAAGGTGTCTTTACCATCCTTATCTCTGGACTGTTTCTTCTCTGTCTCATCAGTGTGTTGCTTGGGGCTACTGCTATCTGTGGTTGGAGTAGTAGGGTCAGTTACTCTCTCAGATCCATTGTTGAATTTTCCACATGGGTCTGGAGGAGTTTTCTGGGAATACACAAGTATATCTTCCACCAAAGGTTAATAAAGGGACCCTTCCATAAACCAGACTCGGGATCTTTCCATTTAACCAGACCATTTTCCTTTGTCTTATTCTGACACCAGTGTAATTCCATGGGTGTTTTGCCATCAGCATTACAAGTGAAAAAATTTAAAGTGAAAAAATTTAAAGTAATTAAGGCTTGATGTAGTTTACTTATAAGATATTTCTCCACTATTCCCCCTTTTTTGTTTTAATATGTAAGGGGGACATTTTTGCTTGCTGAACAATATTTTGGCTTTTGAAAATCCTGCAATGCAACCTTGATAGCTTTTAATTCAATTTTTAGCACAGAGGTATGACTGGTCTGGATGAGTTGGCCTGAATTTATGGCATGATAAGTAGCTTTACTATGAGATGAACCATCAGTAAAAAATAGTTAATGCTCCAGGAATAGGTTCCTGCCTAGTACAACTAAGTTCCCCTGAATATTCACTTATTTCAATTTGCCAATTTAAATCAGTCTGAAATAAGGCTTATTTTCTAACTTCATTTGTCCTTGGGTGTGGACAGTAAATGACACTAATTAGATTTCTGCAATCAGTCTTTGAGTATATTGACATAAGCTTTGTTAGGAAGGCAAAATGCAAATTATTTACTTTTTTTGAGGTCTAATATATTGATTTATAATTACAGTTTTCTAGATATTTGAAGGAAATCTTCTGGGTTCCCCCCCCACACACACACCCCAGAGTAATTTCTAGGCCACATTTAGGGAGTTTCTTTTAAAAACCTTTTTCTTTCTTTTAAACAGAGCAAAAACTTGGTTGTTTTTCAGATGCTGGCCAATACTGTAATGCATACCTAGCAAGTAAAAGTAACTCTCTTTTTACTTCTGGTGTCTTATTAATGGTGAGATTTAATGCTTGAATAATAACTTTTAGTTTACTTTGTAAATAGTAGCAGAAGAGATTTTAAAATTTCTCCTTTTTATTAAAATTTACTTTTAAACAGCATTCTTTTTGGCTAGTGCTCATTTGCATATGTATGCAAATTTTTACTTGGGCTTTTACTAGAACCAGGTTGCTCATAAAATATTGGCTTGTCATATAAATGAGATTATATAAGACCTTGATTATATTGTAGAAAGCAAACTTTATATTAAGTAATTAATGCATGCACCTTTATTGAATAAGCAAAGTAAGCAAACTTAAACATTTGACCTATGAAGTACAGATGCTGCCCTACCCCCAGCCTATTTAAACAGCAAGCTGTCTGAGGCTTTTTGTCTTAAAATTCCATTGCTGAATAATCTGGTTTTGCTTAAGAAGTATTTATTCAGCAACTTTGTCTTGCCCTCACTTAGAGGTTAAAACCTTTATAACATTTAAAATATGTGTATATAAATAAAATGTAGTTATTAATTTTTATTTGATAAACTTCCCATGTGATTTCAAGTATATATTGGCCTAATTTAGTTCAAAAATATTTCTTTTAAGAGAAAATACATTCTTGAATCATTTCAGGACCCTTGAAATGTCCCAAGGGTATCTCTCAGTTAAAGTCTTGAAATTTAACTTGGAAAGACCATCAAATATACATAACCCAAATATTGTATTATATACTTTTTTTGTAATTATTCTAAAATATATTAATTAAATTTAAACTGGTTTTTATATTAAAAATTTGGTTCAGACCATAGAATTAATTCTTCTTTTTTAATTAGACCATACAAAATATTATATTCTAGGTTGAAATTTTACCACACGTAGTACACATAAGGACTATGATACATTTTGAACTACTAATTTCTCCAGAGAAAACATAAGAATTATTTTTCTTAAAAATGAATTTCTAAATTTTATGCATTTTATAATCATAACCATATAATTTCTCCTAACTTAATTTGAACTTTAAACTCTTAGAAGCCTTAAATTTTAGGTGGCAAGTTAAGTACTTAGCATTTTTTAGATTAGTAAGACCTTCACATTTTTAAGGATATATTTCAAATAAAATACAAGACATATTTAATTAATAGATTCAAATCTATCCTTTAGATTTTTCATATGAGTCAAACTCAGATAAATATTTCAGTATTTTGTCATTTTAAACCTTTGCACTCGTTTGCTTTTTTCTCTATTCCTTTATTTTAATGCTAACCGTGTCGAGTCACACTCGACATCCGAGTACAAAAGGTTAAAATATCTAGATATTTAATAATTTTTATTATTTTATTTAGTAAACTCAAAAGTTTTCAGTTACCAAAGACTTTGGAAAAGTATGTTTAGACATATGAGGCTGATGAAAAAGGCAGGAGGAGGAGGGAGCAGGCCTTCATTCTCCAGGCCATTTGAATATAAAACCACCACATTCTTCCTTAGAGATAACATCTAAGGTTGCTGTTGCCAGGTTCTCCCCTTTTACAGGGAGAAGAGCGATGGGCCCTTTCCTCCAACAGAGAGTGCAGTCAGCCCTCTCCTGAGTGACTGGACCCTCATCATTAATATATTTATAATTATGACTGAAAAGCTTTACCACAAATTCTTCATTTTAGCTACATTTATCCATCCATGTTTCAACAATTTTGAGATTCCAAAGCCAATTATCAACATCTAAGGCATTTACTTTGGCAATTTCTGTAACAGAGATAACTTACTGGCTTTCAGTGGCTTTAATGTTAAAGTATTATTTTATTTTATTTTTCTTTATAAAAACAGGAGTGCCCTGGGACCTGTGAAGGAACCTTGGAGTGCAGTCCATTATTATTCAAGAATGACCCTTCATTATGGAAACACTAATCATGTTGCCCAAACCCAGCCTGTATATCTTCTTTGCATAATTTTCACCATCTTTTAAAGGAAAACAGTCTTGGGTTTATTCTATAGCAACTATAAAGAGATGGGGCTAAGAGGCCACCCAAAATTGGGTGGAGCATGCTTTCCCTTAAGCTAGCCTTTTTCTCTTCACGGGTACAGAAATCCCAGATGTATCCCTTAAAATTGGGAGGAATATCTCATCTATCCAAATTTTAAATGATGGACTGGTAAATAAAAACATGGTGAAAATGACACTTAATAGCACTCTTGAGAGTGGGCGTCCATTTTACAAAATCACCAAAAGACCTAGTAACTAATGGGCTAGGGCCTTTTTAGTTATCTCTACCTCCCTTTGTTTCCAAGGACATGTACCCACCGGGCATGTGTCTCCCCACCCCTTTATCCTGTTTTCTCTGGGGAAATTCAGTAAATGGCCTGGCCACCTAGGTTTCTTTTCATATTAAATTAAATCAAAGGCATGCTAAATAGACTAACAATAAACAACAAAAACAGATAAAACAACAATCAACAGACAAGAGCCCATAACATATAGGTAAGACTTAATAAATCAGAGTTCTTTTCATGAATATTTTCCTATTATGCTCTCCATAGCATTGACTGGCCTCTAAAGTTATTTTAGCTAAAATCTGCCTGTCCCAAGGTGTCATATGGTAATTTTCAGACAAAGTATTAAGGAGTCCTTGTGTGAAAGGAATGCTAGCACCATTTTTTCTAGCTGTTGAGCCTTTCCACATTAGAGGCAGAGGATCTGGGGCCTTAGGTATTACAAACTTTTGATCCCCAATATGAATTAGGCATAATGCAGTTAGAACAAGAGCCCACCTAGTTAAAGATGACAAGGGCATTCATTTTCCTTGAGCCTGATTAAAGAGAGTACCTTTTGACATTTTAATTTCTTTATCCTTGAGCATACAAGCTAAAAATTTACAATGATATTTTTGCCTTTTACTCAATTTCTTCCGCATTATAGCCTGGCTTGAAATAAAAGACATTGCTGCCCTCTTACGGCTCGCAACTTCCAAAGCTTTGCACAGGCTTTGTGCACAGTGAGTCTCCCCACCTTTTTGGGTGCACTTCCCATCTTTCCAGTGAACTTTCTTTGTTTTTCACTCTGGTGAATCTTCTTCTCCAGGTCCTTGTTCGGGTGCCAGATGTGAATGCTGCATCCATTTGCGGCTAGGGTTCAAGGTCTGGAGAAGGGGCTGTGCATAAACGAATACACTAGACAAGAAATACAAATTTAGAAGGCTTGGGGAGCCAGGCAGATAACTTCCCTCTAGCAGAGAAGATCCCTGAATGACCAGATCCATTAGCTTTTATTTACTAGACTGCACATTTGCCCTTTAGCAAAGCAAACATGCATATCAATGGTAAAGTAAGGTAAACAATAAAGGATTATCAGGTGGGAGGATTGCCTTCAGCCATTCAGCCAAAGCAGGACAATATTATGCTGATTTTCAGCCCTTATGAATATCAAAGTCCATTAGCCTTCCAGCAAACTTCTCACATAATTATGCTAGCTACTTGTTGGTCTTAGCCTCCAGCAGATAGCTTTGCTCTATAGAGTATTCTTGGTTTCAGTCCCTTGCTTTGCATCACTTTGTAAATTTCCTTCCATTCTTTTCTGACCTGATGTGTTTCTGTTGAGAAATCATTTGATAATCTAATGGGAGATCACTTGTACATAACTTTCTATCTCCCTCTTGCAGCCTTTAAGAGTCTCTCTCTGTCCTGAACATTTGCCATCATACTTATGATGTGTCTTGGTGTGGGTATTTTTGGGTTCATTTGTTTGGGACTCTCTATGCTTGTGTGATTTTTTTCTTCTCCACATCAGGGAAGTTTTCTGACAATATTTCTTCAAATAGGTTTTCTTTTTTTTTTTTTAATATATTTTATTGATTTTTTATAGAGAGGAAAGGAGAGGGATAGAGAGTTAGAAACATCGATGAGAGAGAAACATCGATCAGCTGCCTCCTGCACACCCCCCACTGGGGATGTGCCCGCAACCAAGGTACATGCCCTTGACCGGAATCGAACCTGGGACCCTTCAGTCCGCAGGCCGACGCTCTATCCACTGAGCCAAACCAGTCAGGGCTTCAAATAGGTTTTCTAATCCTGTTCCTCTTCCTGTTGTTATAGCACCACTATTATTCATATGTTGCTACATTTAATGTTGTCCCAAAGCTCCCTTAGATTCTTCTCCTATCTTAATTTTTTTCTTCAATTGCAGTTCAGTTTGGGTTTGTTTTGCTTCCCTGTCTTCTAATTCACTAATTCCGTCTCTGTTTCTCCTAGTCTATTGTTGAAACTTTCCATGGTGTTTTTTACTGTAGCCATATCACTCTTTATTTCTTCTTTATTCTTACATAAGTTGTTGATTTTTCCATCCACCCGGTTTATGAACTGTATGACCCTTATTCTGAATTCTTTTTCTGACATATTGCATGCCTCTGTTTCACTTAGCTGCTTTTCTGGTGATTCCTCCTTTTCTTTCCTTTGAAGGTTTCTTTGTCTACCTATTTTTGCTCTCACTGAAGCATCTAGATGTCGAGTCATGGAGGGGCTGCTCCTTAGGTAGCACTGGCTCCTTGGTCAGCGGCTGCTCCTCAGGAGGTCACATCAGCAGCTGCTCCTCAGTTGGCAGTGGTTCCTCTGGTGGGCGCTATTTGCAGCAGTGGTGGCTCCTCTGGCTGGTGGGGGAAGACTGCTTGCACAGCTGCTGCTCCTCAGATGAGGGTGGGCTTCTCACAAGGCTGCTGCTTCTTGGATGGGGGCAGGCTGTTTGTGAGGCAGCTGCTCCTCATACTGGGGTGGGCTGCTCAGGCAGCTGCTAATCCTTGAATGGGGGTGGGGTGCTTGTGGAGCTGCTGCTCCTTGGATGGGGGTGAGATGCACACAAGACTGCTGCTCCTCAAATGGGGGGTGCCATTTGCACAGTTGCTGCTCCTTGAATGGGGGCAGGCTGCTCGTGTGGCTGCTGCTCCTCAGATGTGTACGGGCTGTGTGCGGCTGCTGCTACTCAGACAGGGGAAGGCTGCTTATATAGCTGCTGCTCCTTGGACAGGAGTGAGCTGCTCATGTGGCTGCTGCTCCTCAGACAAGTTGGGCAGGGCTGCTGCTCCTTGGTCATGGGTGGGCTGTTCATGTGACTGCTGCTTCTTGGATGGAGGGAGGCTGCTCACGTGGCTGCTGCTGCTCAGATGGGGGGTAGGCCACTCACACCATTGCTGCTCCTTGGTTGGGGGCAGGGCGTATGAGGCTGCTGCTCCTTGGCCTGGGGCAGGGCTGTTGCTCCTCAGATAGGAGCGGGCTGCTCACGTGGTCACAGTGCCCTGGGCTAAAGAGTTGGGCCAGTCAGAGGGTAGCACACTTTGGAACTCACAGGAACTTGTGCGAGGGATGGCTGGAGTCTCGGCGACCATGGACCACAGCCGAGGCAGCAGGTCCCTGGAGGGAGTGGCTGTAGAGTCCCAGGTATTATCTGAGGGCACTTTGGGTCGAGGTGAGGATGGGCTCCCAGTCTCAGCAGCTCTCCCCTTCAAAAAGGCGAGGCCTCTGAGGAAGAGCGAGCCACTCTGGGACCTTTTGCAGAGGCTGCCTAGTTAGGCGAGCCTGGTTAGCCTGCCCCCAAAGGTCCTATGGCATTTAACTATGCCTCACACACACACACACACACACACACACACACACATGCCCCACATGACCACACACTCCTCTTTTGCTCCCTCCCTCACTCATGCTCTCTCCCTCACTGCCACCTTCTTCCTGCCTCTGTAGTTGGGTCCAGAGTGTTATTGACCCATTTGTGGATAGAGTCTCCTATCCAGGTGTCTGGTTATGTGGCTTGCTCTCTATCACATTGGAATAACAGGATAAAATTCACCTTGATAATACACAATACCAAGGGAACAAAATATGAATGTACTCACAACACCAATAACCCCAGTATAAGTGACCACCAGAGAAAAGAAAATTAGGGGAGAGAAAAGAGAGCACAAATGATATCAAAGAGAGAAAAAATGGTATGACAGAAAAGAAAAAAAAGAAAAAGAAAGGAAAAGAAAAAAAAAAAAATATATAAATATATATATATATAAATATATATATATGGGGAGAAAACACCAGAGAACATACAGGTAAACCAAAACATACAAACACCAAATACCCAGTGAAGAGTGTGGCAGCAGAATCTTATATACAGAAAGTAAGGTTAAGGAATTAAATGAATATGGGGAGGAGTTCCGTTCAGTATAGAGGAAGTAGAAAGAGGATGTGTGGATAAGAAGAGAAAGAGAAGAAAATAATGATAATAAATTTTTAAAAATAAGATAAAAAATAAAATAAAATAAATTAGAATGATGGAAAAATAATGTGAAAAGAAATCTATATATACAATGGAGGAATATGCAAATTTGTCCAGGATGCTGTCACATCATGACCGATCACAGGGTGGGAGGGGCTGTGGGGCTGTGGGGTGGCACTCTGTGTATAAGCGCGATTTTGTCCCACCCAGGCAGACTCCCCTGAGGCCTGCAGCCAAATCCCAACACCAACCTGGGGTTTACTAAACTTTACTGGAGCTGCTCCCCACACACCCACCTCCTTCCCCAGGATTGCACTGTCCACAGCAAGGCCCCCCAGCAGCATCCTGACAGGTGGGTGGATGGGGAGAGCTGAGTGGGGGGGGGGGGGCGCTGAAGGGAGCCACAATGGAGTGGGACCGCCGGAGCCAAGCTCCTGGGGATCGGAGGAGAGTACCTGAAGGAAGAGGAAGCTTCAGGGAAGCAGCCAGCCAGGAGCCATGGCTGCGGGGGGGGGGGGGGGGGGGGGGCCTGCAGACAGGCCTCCGCCGGAGAGGTGGCTCCCAGGTGAGTGCCACAGCTTTGGCGAAGCGGCTGACAGGAGTTGGGTGGCCTAAGGGGCACAGAGCTGTGCTGAGGCAGGGTGCACTGGAGGGGGCGCAGGCCGGGGCAGGGGGCCGGTGGGTGGGGATCTGCCTTGCCCTCGGAGAGCAAGGTTCTGCAGTGGCCCCAAGACATGGGTCAGCCCAGCAGGAAATGCTGGCCTAGAGGGATGCAAAGTCACAGCCCTGAGGCGGGGTTGAGGGGCAGCGCCACCTCAGTACAGGGGCACCACACTGCCAGGTACCCCACTGCAGCGGTTCGGCAAAGCTCCTGGCACTAACCAGGCCTCACCTCGGCCTGTGCACTTGAGATGCCATGACTCCTGCTCCTGCCTTGGCCCAAAAGCAAGCCCATGCCCGCCCTACCCCCAATTCCCACCCTGTCCCACCCCACCCTGCCCCAAGGCAGCACGCGCCTGCATGGTGAGTGCGAAGCCTACCACCTGCTCCCCAGAGGGGGGGCAGTAAAGAAAGGGGGTGGGGGGAGGGGGAAAGAAAATAATGTGGAGCATCCACGATGAAGAAGTGCTTGAGAATGAAGCTTGGAAGCCTCACGGAGAGGTTTGTTCTGTTTGCCCTGTGGTTATCCCTTAGGAAAGGCATAGAGTGCAGTTGTGAGGGCTCCCTGCATGCTGAGTCAAGTTGCACAGCCAACTGGAATTGGCCTCAGTTTCCTGGTCTGTAAAATGGATTAAACGTGTCCCCATGCCTTCACTGAGCATTGAGGGCCAATTGAAATACTATATAAAGAAAATGAGGGAAGAAGTGAGAAAGAAAAGGAAAGGTGAACAACACAAAAGAAAGACTGAAAGGAACCTGTAAACCCATTGTCACTTAAATAGGGAATATAGTCAATAGTGTTGTAATGATGGTATGATGCCAGGTGGGTACTGGAAATATTGGGGAACACTTTGTAAAGTATATGATTGTCTAACCACTATTCTGTAACTAATATAAAACCGGAAACTAATACAAAATAATATCGAATGTAAAGAAATGAAAATAGAAGTGACATTTTTATAAATTTCAAATTTTAAATAAAGGCTATAAAAGAAGGAAGGAGGAGAATAAAAATAGTGTTTTCATTTTACCACTTTATTGTCTTTTCAGTACATGAAAAAGACAGTTGTCTTTATATGGTCTTTATACTTTTCTAAGTCATTATCTCATTTGATGTTCAGGGCAACTTAAAGACAAGATAATTATTCCCTCCACTATTCAAAGAAAGGAAATCTTGGTGTCTGGCCCCAATGATTCAATCATCAAGCCCTTATTGTAGGCAGGATTAGTGAAATTTTCTGTGAAGGGTCATATCTATACTAATAAAAGCCTTGGGGGTGATCATGCTAGCAGGGGAGGGCAGTTGGGGGCAACCAGGCTGGCAGGGGAGCAGTTAGGGGGCAATCAGGCTGGCAGGCAGAAGTGGTTAGGGGTAATCAGGCAGCCAGGCAGGTGGCAGGTAAGTGGTTAGGAGCCAGCAGTCCCAGATTGTGAGAGGGATGTCCAACTGCTGGCTTAGGCCCAATCTGCTAAAACGGTAGTCAGACATCCCCCGAAGGGTCAGAAATTGGAGAGAGTGCAGGCTGGGCTGAGGGACACCTCCCCTCCCCCCGTGCAAGAATATCATGCACTGGGCCACTAGTAGAAAATAAAGAAGCAAATGAAAAAAGGAAAATAAAGAAAAAAGAAAAGAAGAGATAACAAAATAATAATAAAATAAAAAATAAAAAAATGAAGTGTTGTTCCTTTGGCTGGTTTAAGATCCTACTCGTCTATACTGTCTGTGGCTTCTCAGTTTCCTGTTGCTGAGACTGAAGGCCTCTCTTTAGGCTAGTCCCTGTGGACTCTCAGGGACTATTCAGATTTTTTTTTATCCTTTGTAACACTCAGGGTATAGTCTCAGTGTGGCTGTATTGGTTGCCTGGAGACTGCAGGGAGTGGCTATCTCTTCAGGAGAAAATGGCTACCTAGGTCATCAGATATGACTCAGCGCCAGACTAGCGGCCACCTCTTCCAGGCCCTCTCCTCACCCCAGCCTCTCCTCAGACTCCTCAGGTTCGCACCTCCTCCTGCACCTCAGCCACAGGTGAGTGTCCATATCCAAAAAGTCCTATGAACTAGGTTCAGTGAAGAAAAGCAAAGACCAAAAAGAGGGAAAAGAGCTACACCTTTGCGTGCCCCTCTCCCCATAGCACTGCGTGGTTTGGGCAGCCATCCAGGCTACCCACTCTGGGCTCAGTCTTTCATGACTGTGGACCCATATATAGAATCTCCTGCCACCAACAGTCCTGTGGACCTCATTTCCACAGTCATTTCCTCGTTCCACAGGGACATGGCCCCAGTACCGTGTGGCTTCCCTCTGACCCTCAGAGCTTGGAGGTCTTGCAGTTCTCTCCAGCCCAGATCCCTGATTTTACCATTCTCCAGGTCTCCTCTGCCCTTCCTGGCTGCGGATTGTCTCACCAGCTGTGTCTACTGTGCCAATTCGGAGTGGATGTTATTCAATGTAGTTGTTTGTTCTATCTGCTCAGGGACAAGGCTCAGGACATGTCCATCTATTCTGCCACTATTTGGTGTCCCTGGACAGTGGACAGACTTTTTAGGTGCCTACATTTGGGAAGGCTGGAGTCCCAATGTTTGTGGGTTCACAGCTGAGGCAGCTGGTCCCTGTGTATTGTGGTTGTAGGGTCTCAGGAGGTATCCGAGGTCTCCTCGATTGAAAGTAAGACTGGACTCTCCACATTTGCTTTTAAAATGTTATCCTTGAATGTATCATTTCTTACTATATCACCTAAATTTTAATTATAATACCTTTAAGATCCTAAAAAATAGAAGAGCTGTATTCAAATAATGTATATTAAGTTGGGTAGAAAAGACATGCATGAGTGACAAGCTAAACAATACATACAAACAACAGTTTGACAGATATAGTTTCAAGCTAAACAATACATACAAACAACAGTTTGACTGATATAGTTTCAAAAATATTTAGTGAGCATCTATTGGTAAGGCATATAATATATAGGAAATATGGAGGGTACAACACAGAGAAATAAATAGCAGAAACTGTACTCCAAGAACTCAGTCTGGAGAAAGGTATAAATGAGCATGAATACTACTATGGGACCCAAAATGAAGTACGAAATCCTTGAAGGTTTTTAATAATAACAATGGCATACAGGCAGTCCTCAGATTATGTTGGACTCGACGTACGTCGTTTTGTGGTTATGTCGCCATTTCCCATTTATTTATAAAAAAAAAAAAAGTTCTGTCATTTCGACTTATGCACATATGTGCTTTATGTTTTTCATTATTTATTTACCACAAGTAAAGGTCAGGAATTTTTATCTTTCTTTTAATTTTTTTACTGTTTCACTTCATTACTGCTGTGTATGTGCTCCATGTGAGTGACATAAGTGCTTATGTAGGTGGGTTCTGACTTATGGTGAAAATTGTGTTATGTTGCAACATAGGAACAGATCTCCAACATAACCTAAGGACCTACTATAATCAGAATTTTGAGGGAGTACAACTGAAGTATAAGGTAAGCAATGAAGACAAAACTATAAATCCAAACATTTTATTTCTGGCCTTGGTTTGAACATTCTTTGTGTGACCCTGTCTCCAATCACTCTAAGCTTCAAATAGGATAATAATCCCTGCCCTGCCTTCCTCCCAGGGCTCTTGTAAGAAGGAATTCATAATGAAGTAGGGTATTGTCATTAGGGTCACTTGGGAGAGGTTGGAGGCAGGGGCACTTCTTTAAGACCCTATTTACCAGAAGCAGTGAGAACCCGGATTGGCAGCAGAATAATATAGGATATCAAGGATTGTGATCCTTTTATTCCCTATTCCAAGATAATTTATTTAGTCATTGCTATTTTTTTTTCAGTCTTAGAGTTTTCTGTTGGTAGGTGTTAATATTACCTCAGGAACAGCATTTCTGTATAACTTTCCACTACTTCCTCATATGTGTGTGAGTAATTGTGACATGACAGTAGATAGCAATTGAGTAGTTTTATACTTAAACTAGAGGCCTGGTGCACAAAATTTGTGCATGGGGGGGTCCCCTCAGTCCAGCCTACACCCTTACCAATAGATGCTCACTAAATATTTTGCTTACTCATGGCCTTTTCTCCAAAAGCAAGATTAAGACATATTCACATAAGTGAGAATATTTTTGTTTTCCAAAGAAGAGGAAGTAAGAAGTGCTTTTGAAATTTTCTAATTATGAATTCCATGTGAATTATTGATAAAAATAAAATGTAGAAAACCTAAGTGAAAAAGAATAATTGTCTTTGTTAGTACTATTGGGCATATTGAGCAGTCTATCTTTCTTTTTCAAATTTCACAGTTGCCTCTTAATTAATGAGTATTTCATTAATATAAAATCAAGTAATAAAGAATTAAAATTATTCTGCTATCTTAAAAAATGACCTCCAGATTTCACAAAATAAAATGATAAGTAAAGAATTACACTTCTAAAGTATGTTTTGGTGGAACTATTTTTCAAAATGTAATTAGAAAGTTATAGCTAACTTAACAGTTATGACATAATTTGAACATATTTTTAGAAGAATATCTTTTTCTTTCTAACAAAGCCATATTCTTTAAGATTCATGTGACAGAAAACATGCTCTATTTCTGTCCTGCCTCTGTCAGAGAGAAGTTTTAAGACCAGCTGCAGCCCAGCTGGTGTGGCTCAGTGATTGAGCATTGCCCTATGAAACAGCATGTCAAGGTTTGATTCTGGTCAGGGCACATGCCCAGGTTTAGGGCTCAATCCCCAGTAGGGGGCATGCAGGAGGCAGCCAATTAATGATTCTCTCTCATCATTGATGTTTCAATCTCTCTCTCCCTCTCCCTTACTCTCTGAAATCAATAAAAAATATATTAAACAAACAAAAATGGCTGCAGTGGGTTTCCAAGATAGATGTCAAACATATGTTGTTAGGTATTTGTTGAATGAAGCTGCACATCATGATGTGGCCCCAGCAGAAAGAGTGATGTAAGGGAACTTTCTTCAGTTGACAAGGGAAAAAAAATATAGAAGAAAATTTGTTTTTTATTAAGAGAAGTTTCGTACATCATTGAAAACCGAGAGAAATAAAGTGAAATAGATTGGGATGGAAACTCTTTTTTTTTTTAGTCATTTCAGTCCAAAGCATTCCAGTCAGTAGTCTGAACACACTGCTAATGAGAGCAGATTTACCACTTGATTTCACTGAATAACAATCTCAAACCTTAAAGCAATATTTGTGAAAGGGACATAGTGAAGGTTAATGCATTGTGATTTTTTTCTAAAGGTAATATGTTGCTTAAACATGAATTCTCAGAATGTAAAATGTAAAGATAAAGAACACTATCTTGCACATCCAATGAATTTAGAAGCAGGGGAAGAAATCTGAAATAGTGCCTAGGAAAGGCAGGAGTCTTTCTACAAGAATGTAGAATAAAAGAAATGCTAGGACTTTAGCTTGAAGTTATGTCTTTATAAAAAGAATGATTCAGTTATTCTGTGGCTGTTTTTGTTTTGTATTGCTTTTTCTTTTTTTCATTTACAATAATCCAATAGCTGAAAAATCAATCAGAGACATTCATGGTTTATGTGATCCAGCTTTAAGACAGAAAAATAAATCATAACCAAACTGCACTTTCTGATAAGCCATTTCTGTAATCAAAATTTCTATGATTAAAATAAGTAGGGAAAGATTTGTTGTTGTTTAATTTAAACTCCTCTTTTCTATTGAATTCACCTAAGTACATGCATACAATAAACAAATGATACCCACTTCTGTTTTAAAATGCTGTTCTAGAGAAACTGTCACCTTAGATGAAAATTGTAGAGTTGTTCTAGAGAAACTGTCACCTTAGATGAAAATTGTAGAGCTGACTGCTACCTGGACTTGGAGCTTTATTTTCCATGAATAATTGTAGCATAAACCATAAGAAGAAGAATTAAATAATAAAGGTGTACCTTCTTTATTAATGGAGCATATACATTTTATATAACCTGTGAGTGTGAAGGAGGAAGGGTCCTGTGGGTTATAGAACCAACCATAGGTGAAAGGGATTCTGCAAAAGAAAGTAGGTATTTCCAGCTAACTCATAACTTGGCTGTTCATATTTTTCCAACAAAAGGTAGGAAAGTCTAGGTGAATCTTTCCCCAGCCGCCATGAAAAATGCAGATATTTTAGCTAAAAGCACCAGCCTAGCTCTTACAGTGAAGAAGAGCCACACTTCCCATTCTTTCTGCCATGCATTCAATCTTGGAGATTATTGATTAAAAACAGGAGTGATACAAGTAAAATGTGGTTGATGAGATTTGGATGATACATTGCAAGACAGAAGGCTCTTACAAATTTAAACAATCATTGAAAAAAAGCATTTGCATTAGTATATATACATATCTATATGATTCAAGCCTTAAAGTTTATAACATAACATGGGATCATCATGGCATGTAGATTAACATGGAAGTAAAAAGGACCAAGGAGAACCTGGAGCTGCAAAGGAATAAAGGGATCAAGTGAGACTTGTGAATCAAGCCATAAGGGACATAGGATATTATTAATATCAATCGACAAAAGGCTATTAATTTGCTGTTATACCCACAGAACATTTACAATTGCTGTGAAGCTATATAAACTTGAATGTCTATATTCCACTCTAGTTTGCTGACCAAATTAGTATCAGCAACAACTGTACTAAAATTTAGCCAGTTCAAAGTCCCCACCAACATCAGACCCTGTTCTTCATGGCCTCAGTTGTTCTTAGGAATTTGTAAGCACACTTGCCATCTTATTTCCTGGCCTCATCCTTTCAGTTGCTATCCAAAGATTTTGTAAGGTGCTCCCCTTCATTACTGCTGACATATTCTATAAAAATGAAATAATAAAGTTTTATTTTATTATTTTATCTTATCATTAAAATTTCATAAATAATATGAATTTCTGCAGAGATTACCAGCACCTCCACTCTTGAAGACATTCGGTTGTGAGCAAGGGAGCATCTCCAGAAGAAGTCACTCATACATTTGTCTTTTCACAATGCTAGGTTTATTAGGGGAAACCTCCCCAATAAGCCAAGAGTCACACGCAGGATAACACAGAGATAGGAGCGAGCAAAACGAGACTCTGAGCACTCTGGCACAAAGTCCTGATCACTGGTGGCACCCACATGTGGAGAGGCAGAAATTGGTGTCAAGCCAAGTGACTAAATGACAGCACATGTATTGTGGGGTGGAAGTCCAACTTGTTTTCAAAAAGTTGATTCCAATTAGGTGTTAGTCTCAGAAAGGCAAAGTACTTACCTGTGACAAGGCACATGCCAACTATTTGCTTGTAGCTAATTCTATGTGTTTTTGCCCCAAGAAAAAGAGCTTTCAAAAAGCCGGAGGTCAGCACTACTGCTCATTTTCAAGGAGATAAGTGATTTTTAGGTTGACCATGATAGATTCACCTGCAATCACCTGATTCCAAAAGTCTCCAGAAAGATGGCTTCTTTTGCATTTGTTGTTTTTAGTAAGATATGTATACAATAAAATCTTAAGCACTTAATGGAAATTAAGCAAACCAGGGAAGAGCAGGAGCTCTGGAGACATACAGTCCTGAGTGTGAATCCTGGCACTGCCATTCAGTAACTGTGTGATCTTGGGTAATTTGTTTAATTATTCCATTCAAGCCTCAGTTGCCTCATCTACAAAATGGAGAGAAAATGATAAGTAATGTTGTCAGTGAAAGTTAAGTGGAATAATGTTTATCAAGGGTCTGCCTCAGGTATTGTAAGTGGTCAGTCAATAAGTGTTGGCTACCAATACTGTGGACTTAAACATAGACAAGCCTGGAGCTGATGCAAACATTAATGTCTCCTCTAGGAAATTTGTTCCTTAGAAGTCACCTTTAAAGGAAATTAGGAGGAGACACTAAATACTGCCACCTACAAAGAGGGAGAGAGAGATGATGTAGGCATGGCAGTAGATGATGCAGGCATGCCTGAGGGCTGAGGATTCTAATAGAAGAAGCCTGTTGGAGCTGGACCTGGACTGCCCTAGAACATCTGATATGGAAGAAATTAAAAAGTTGGTAAAGACTCTCTCACAATCTTTTATAAAGTTTAACTTTATGTGAAAGCAATAGAGATCTAGCTGTATCTGGAAGGCATAAGCAGGTGTGATATTCTAAGTCAATGAACATATAGGGTCACATGAAACACAAAGGGAACTACTGAGTGGCAGGTGGTTCTGTGCTGTGTGCCTGAAGGGGGAAAGCAATTCACTGACACTACAAGGATTCTCATAGACATAACTTATTGGTGAGGCACACATCATCTTCTAAGGATGATTATGAAGCAGAAATATGAGCAGAAATATGGAAGAAACACACAGACTTCAAGGCCTCACTGAATGTCCCTAGGGAACACAATCTTGCACACTTACAGGCACTTCATGCGTTGGGCAGGTGCTCCAGCTGCCCAAGAACACCAAATTGAGCTTGATTGCTCATCAAATGAACTTTAAAAATTGACACCCTAGTGCCTGTGGAAAATTGGGTTCCCTATGTGGGTAGAAAGTAGGTAGAGGGGACCCCAGGGAGAAGATTCATGAAGTCTTTTCTGATGCAGTTAGAAGGCAAATGAAATACAGTTGAATTAAAATCAAGGGAGTATATGCACACCTATGTTCAATGCAGCATTATTTATAATAGCCAAGATTTGGAAGTATCTCAAGTGCCCATCAGTAGATGAATGAACCAAAAAAACAAAAACAAAAACAAATAAAAAATCTGGTACATTTACACAATGGAATGCTACTCAGCTGTAAAAAAGAAGGAAATCTTACACTTTGCAACAGCATGAATGGACTGGGAAAGCATTATGCGACATGACATAAGCCAATCAGAGAAAGACAAATACCATATGATTTCACTCATATGTGGAATCTAATGAACAAAATGAACTAACAAGCAAAATAGAGATAATTATAGATAGAGAGCAGGTTGACAGCTGTTT
Organism: Eptesicus fuscus; assembly: GCF_027574615.1. Lineage (NCBI taxonomy): Eukaryota > Metazoa > Chordata > Mammalia > Chiroptera > Vespertilionidae > Eptesicus > Eptesicus fuscus. The sequence goes on along the minus strand of NC_072480.1, from coordinate 5,885,472 downwards.
TGGAGAGGCTAGATATGGGCAGGTGGAGGGATTGAGCGAAAAAGAGAAAAAAATCTCATGGGCACATACAACAGTTTGGGGATTTCTGGAGAGAAGGGATTAGAAGGAGGTAGAAGAGGGTATAGGGGTGATAAATGGTGATGGAAGATGGAAGGAGACTTGGCTTGAGGTGGTGAACAGGTGATGTGTTGTAGATTGTGCACATGAAACATATTATTTTGTTGACCAGTGTCACCCCAATAAAATCAACAAAAATAGGGAAAAGTAAATGAAATCAAGTGTCTACACCTTTATTTTGCATATTACAATTTATAAATGGACAACCAATGATGGAAAATAATAAGAGACAGATATAATGGGGTGATATTTTGAAAACTATGAATATGAATTTTTCTTTTCACTTTCTGAGTTCATAATCTTCACCCAAATTGGTCCAATTAAAATTGAGAAATAATTTGTTCCAGAAAGAACAAGGAAAGACTAAGGTTATACTTGGCTTCTGACACTTTAATTAGAAGCATTTAGCAACACAGAGCCTTACTAATATTCAAAATCCCTTTATTCCTTGTACTGGAGGACTCTACTTGGTTTATTCCTCCATGGCATAAAGAAAATAAACTTTGTAGCTAAGTTATGGTGAGGTATCAAATCAATAAGGCTTACAGTTTTATGATAGACTCAAGACATTATATAGGATAAAAGGGGAGGAACCCAGGGGATAAAAGAGACCAGAGAAAAAGGATGAGATACAAGGAAGGCCATTATATTGTGTGACAGACATTGTCCTCTCTGGCTTCAGTCTAGAGAGGGTGTGAATATCAGATAATCAACATTCAGGCTGAGTGCAGATGTGGGCACCAGGGACTATAGAAGAATGCTATCTTGTAGCTTTCTTATACACGCCTTGTTCACTACCTTACCAAAATTCAACTTGATTGTTTAGCAAAGTTAGGCAGAGGCAGGCCTGTTAGCATCTCTTAATTCCAAGCAGCATTGACAAGTCCCAGATATATCTGAGAATCTGGCTGGGGCTATGGTAGAGAGCAGCACCCTCACTGGGGTCAAGTGGCTCTGCAGTGAGGTCATGGAGGGTGTGGCACAGACAGGAATCAAAGGGGCATTAACTTTCATAACTCAAAAGACTTCATAGCACCCATAAGAGAGGAGTTTGGGAGTTAAAACACTTAAGCAGCACAGCATGCACTGATCAAGACAAGGGAGAGGAAGCAGCAGCTGGAATGCATCCATGAGGCACACAGGACAAGACACATCATTCCTGAAGCCAGGAAGTCAAAGAAGACTATGTCTCAGGGCCCTGAATTTGCCTCCACTCTAATACCTTGTAAGAGTCACCATTCCTGCCTCATACTCAGATGACTTCTTGAAATGAAACCAGGTGCTAAATAGACAACTGAAAAATCTGAGCTATGAATAGTTTGTTGTTTTTTTCTTAAAGGACTGAATTGAAAGTATTTTAAGCCCTGGCCTGTGTGGCTGAGTTGGAGTGTCATCCCATGCACCAGTTGGTCACCAATTTGACTTCTGGTCAGGGCACATACCCAGATTGTGGGTTCAGTTGAGGTGCATCTGGTCACTGTTCCTCTCTCTCCCTTCCTCTCTCTCTAAAATAAAATTTTTAAAAATTACAAAAAATGTTTTTTTACATTTCAAATCAGAATATGTTTTAACCAAAATATTAAAAACAATTGTCAATTGTTTCAATTCCTTGCTTGTTTCCAAGTAATCAGTGGCAGGAAAACCCTATTAGTTATCTTACCTAATAATAGAGAAACATGTAAATTGACCATACCTCTGCTATGCCCACAGCCAATGAGAGTGAGTATGCAAATTAAACCAACAAAGATGGCAGTTAATTTGCATACATACCTGGGTCCTAGGAACCTCCTCAGCACCCAGGTCACTTCCAGCCGGCCATCGGAGGGAGAGGGCCTTTCCCAAGCCTAAAGCCTACACTGATGCTTTAGGATTGGGAAGGGGCCGAGCCTGCGATCGGAGGGGACGGGGGGGGGGGGAGGGGGGGGGAGCCCGCTTCCCAAACCTAAAGCCTGGGGCGGAGGCTTTAGATTTGGGAAGCGGCCGAGCCTGCCATCGGAGGGAAGGGGAAAAAAATCAATGGAAACATATTCTCAGGTGAGGATAAAAAGAAAAATAAAGAAAGAAATGTCATATCCTATGAAAGACACATCTTGAAAATGCCTAAAGAAAGTTGTCATTTTTTCATGGTGAAGGGACTGGAGTCATGTTGATGAAAATACCTTGGCAGCTGCGATGACTGGCAGTGGCTACAGCAGCAGAGTGATGGGGCTGGTGCCTTCCCCTGATCAGCCCGGTGGCCTCCCGCAAAGGGAGGCCTTCAGTAGGACATCCCCTATGGGCTCCCAGTATGTGAGAGGGGGCAGGCTGGGCTGAGGGACCCCTCCCCAGTGCAAGAATTTCGTGCACCAGGCCCCTAGTAGATAAAATAAAAAGATACATTTTCCCTGTACACCTCAGCTAAAGTGTGAGTGAAATTTTCAGTCCTGCTCTGTAGCTAAATCATGGGAGAACTAAGAAAGCATAGATGAGGGAGTAGAAATACTGATCAAGTGTGCCTCACCAAGATAAACCCCAGAACGGAGTGATTCATGGAAAGAATAAGGAATGATAATGTTAAATGCTGAATCTGTTCCAATACTCATTTTTGAAAGAATACATAAAAGTAAAGGGGTCATTGTGGGGGAAAGGAGGACGTATTTAATACTTTCAGCAATAAAGTTTAAAAAAAAAAAAAGAAGTAAATGATACTAGTTCATGCTGAGGCAAAGCCAATAGCATTTTTAAAATGCTCATGTTGGAGTCAATGACTAAGCATCTACTACCTGACTCATGGGCTCAATTCAGCAAGTGATATTTAATAATGTACCACAGTCATGAGATATACATTGGCTTCTGCATCAGGTATATGTTGCTACATAAGTACTCCAAAACTGGCAACTTAAAATAAGCATTTGCTGTCTTACAGTTTGTGAGGATCAGGAATCCCAGAGTAGCTTAGCTAAGTAGATAGGCAGTTCTGGCTCAGGCATTCACATGGCTGTTGGCAGCAGGCCTTAGTTCCTCATAATGTAAGCCTCTTAACAGGACAGCCAAAGGGTCCTTGTAAAATGTCAGCTAGCTTCCATAGAGTGAGTGATCAGAGAAAGAGAGAGAGAGAGAGAAAGAGAGAGAGAGAGAGAGAGAGAGAGGAGATGTCACATGTGTTTTATGACTTTACCTAAGAAATGACTTATTATCTCTTCTACAGTATTCTGTTAGTCCAATAGACCACATGGCAGGTGATTACACAGGGTGTGAATTCCAGTAGATAGGATTATTGGGCTTTTTGGAAGGCTGCCTACCATGACTCCTTTTAAAGAAAAACAAAAACTCAGACTTCCAGTGTTATATAAATTATTTATGTTACTTAAACTTTCAAAAACATGAAACTAAGTACAAATCCCTTTGGCATAAATAAGTTGTACAAAAAATACTATAACATTTTAAACCTTTGTTTGCTAGTTCAGAATAATCACGTCTCATAAAATTTAAAACTTTGTCAATCCTAGGATACAAATTTTAGTAAGGTGTCCCTTGATAACTCTGCAATTGTCTTGTTTGTCACTTGAAGATAAGTTTCACATTGAAATGTTATTGAAATCTACATTAAAATATATATCTAATTCACTTACTGCTAGAATCAACAGAAAATTCTGCATTGATTTTTTTTACTTCTATGCTTCTGTTGATGAATGGCTGCCAGTTTGCCTGTGGACAAATATAATCTGCATAATATATTTTCCTTGACATAAATATGGTCCTGGCCACCACAGCACAAATTCTTGGGGTTTTGGCATGCCTATATTTTGTATCCCTCAAATAAATCATTTTTCCTATTCCCTTTCTGATTTGAACTACTGTATAATCTTCCTTTTGAAAATGCTGTGATATTTGCCTTCTCTTGGCATAAGAGAGATAAGAAATGGATGTGCAAAGCCATCATTGAAATCATGTGGTCATGCTCAATTTTAAGGCAAATCTAGATGATACATGTTGTGCTTATATTAATTATTTATAATCACAGAAATTTTTTAAAAATGTGACCACATCTTGCAACATACTGCTATAAATGTTTTCCCAACATGTAGCTGTGGCCTGAGGCCTCAGTTTAGGCTTAGATGGCCAATCAAATGAAAAAGTGCGGCCACATTACCCTTAGATAGAGGAGCAAAGAGCCATCACTAGAGAACACAGCTCTGTCTCCACAATCAGTATATCTCCATCAGTCCTGCAGGTGCGAGGCCCATGTTAAGACCCAGGTGTCTTTTGACTCTCTTTCTCAGGTTCTTCCTGCTTTCTAGATTGTGAGACACTCCCATGTCAGTAAGATGGCAAATGACCATTTCAAAGGAATAAACAAAGGGGCAGAATGATAGTTGGTATTAGAAAAGTAGGCATTGAAAAATAGTATCCATATGTTTAAGGAGATTTTTTAACCACTTGGCACTTCACATCCTTCTGCCCTCAAATTACCCTTTGGGGCTGAACAAAGAATCCCCTGGCTTTGACACTGACTTGGGCTTTCAAAGATGATGTGGAGATTCTGACCATAGGCATCTTATCTGTCAGCCACAGTGGTTTATGTTCTAACAGTGTATCATGACTCCTTGCCCATCTGAGGATATTTTTTTGCTTTGTTAATCCTCACCTGAGGATATTTTTTCCATTGATTTTTTAGAGAGTGGAGAGAGAGAGAGAGAGAGAGAGAGAGAGAGAGAGAGAGAGAGAGAGAGAGAGAGAGAATGTTCAAAAAATGGCTTCCCTTCCATGAAGAAGGCCCCTTGGCTCTCACCTCAAATCAACCATGGAGAAAGCTCTGGCATTCCGTCTCCAGCTCTGTTTTTGGGGTTTATCATAGCTGACACCAATGTCAGCACTGGAAATACAGCACATGGGGTCTTCCTGCTCATCCTCTCTCTTGCCTGTTGTTTGGAGAGAAGTGGCACTTACTCATTGAAAGAGACAAGCAAATAAAATCTCTTACACAGAGCTGAGTGTGTACCCACTTTGGGCCTCTGTCAAAGTGCAGTGGCAGATGGAGAAAGACCTCCTGCCCTGTTCTCTGGCTAATCAGGATTGGCCTGTGGGCACTTTCAACAAGGATGAGAAAAAGCAATGTATGCAACGTGCAGATGTTTACTTCCCTCCAGTGCCTTTGCTGTTTAAAAACTCTAAAAATTTTTAGGGCAAAACAAGGCTGAAAACAAAAACTACTTAGCTAAGAAATCCCTTGGGATAATTCTATGCTATACTTGGGGTTTAGTGCAATTGGAAAGTTCCCAGAAATCCATCCTTCTGAGAGTCACATTCAATTTTACTGCTGAAGTGCTGCAGGTACTAAAGCATAATAAGGAGAATGAGAAAATCCTCACAGCATAACCAGACTGGGGCACCTACAGCAAAAGCCAATCTGCCAGCAGTAATCTTGGGTCCCTGGGCAAAAATTTCATATAGCTGGGTGACAGTCAGACTCCCCTTTCATTGTTAATGCAAATGCAGCCTATAGATATCACAAAATGAAACATTAAAAGTGAGCTATATGCTCTTACTTTAGCTGCATGTCACCTGGTTGGAAGAAAGTGTCTAGAATCTCATTAGACTGGCAGCCAGAAAGGAGTTTAAAGCATTACATCATAAAATTGTCAAGGTAACTGGCTGGCCAGGCTGCCTCCTGGAATCTGGAATCCTGTAGCCCATGATGACAGGTTCTCTAGACCAGGACTGAGCCACCCTGATGAGCAGAGGAGTGGCCTGCAGCCTGATCCACAGCTCGCAGCTCACACGCAGAAAGGTGGCTTTCATGCTGAGATATTACTGCTGGACTGGATCCTTGGGTGGGGCCCAGCAGCCCAACAACCCTTACTGTTCAGTGTACAATGTGAAGGAGTATTACTGGTGTTACCACCTGCTCAGAGTCCCAGAAAAGTGCTTCCTGGCTTGACATCACCTCACATCTAAAAGTGGCTATGAAGCTCATAAGGGCACCTTTCATTCCCCAAGAGCTCAAGCTCCAGCTTCCTGTCTTTCTGGAATGGGAGGTAGCTCCCTAGACATGTCTAAAAAGTACCACCAACTGTGGCTTTAAACAACAGAAATATGTTCTCTTACAATTCTGGAGGCTAGAATTATAAGATTAAGGTATTGGCAAGCCCATGCTCCCTTCAAAGCTTCTAGTGGAGGATCCTTCCTTGCTCTCTGGCTTCTCATAACCCCAGGTATTCTTTGGTTTGTAGCAGCCTCTGTCTTCACAAGGGCACCTTCCCTCTGTGTTTGTGTCTCTTTGTGTGTTTATATAACATTCTCCTATTTGTAACTGTCTATGATGTCTAAATTTTCTTCTTCCTGTAAGAACACCAGTCATATTGAATTGGGTTCCACCCAATGCTCTCATCTTAAAGTGATTACATCTGCAAATTCCCTATTTCCAAATAAGGTCACATTCACAGATGCTGTAGGTGAGGACTTCAACATATCTTTTTCTTCCCTCTTTTTATTAAATTAAATTTTTATTTAGGTATAGTTGGTATATAATCTTATGTTGGTTATATTAGTTTCAGGTGTACAATATGGTGATCTGACATACCTTACAATGTGATCACCCACCAATTCCTACAGTCATCTGTCACCATGTAAATAACTTATCCTTTTGACAAACACAATTCAATCTGTAATAGGCCCACTCTTCACTCTGCACAAAGACAGGTACACGCATGACTTTCCCAGGTTACTTCTTGATTATAAGCTTCCAACAGTTGCTCCTGTCTCCTATCACAAGGCTCTAAGGGAAAGTGTATGGGACAATGAACTCATCAATAAAGTCAACTGGAAGGGACTGCCCTTCCACTATTCACCAGAAAAAAATGCACAAGACATTATTCTGGCTTTATCTTTAGTAATACTCTCCAAGACATGTAGACCAGGTAAAGTTTTCTCAGCCCTGTGGATCATTCATCGAGGGAGAAAATGTTCTTGGTGAGATGTTCCTGACTTTGCTGTCTTAATAGAGGATGTTCCTTTAGGTTCGGCACAGAGATTTTACATTGTCTCAATGTCAGGAGCCTGCCAGAATTCTTCAGAAAGGTATTCTTCTTTTGAATTGAAGCAATAAGGTAGAGAATTTTACCCTTAGAAACATAAAAGATCTAGAGACTTTACCACTTCACTCACGTGCTCTCTCCAAGGTATACAGAGCAGGAGGCTCCCAAAATGTCACCAGAAGCTAATATTGTGTGGTTTAAAACATCATTCATAAAAATTGTATTAAGGCTACTAACTCGGAAATAGAAATTTTCTTTCTGAAGATAAGGATATGGTTAATTTCAGGTGAGAAAAGGTCAATGGGAAAAAATAGCAGGGTTCGGAGAACACGCTCCCCACAGCCAAGAGTAGAAAATAGGAACGCGAAGAGAATTTGTTTGTCTCCAAATTCTGATATTATTTCTCTCTCATCCTGAAGCCAACTTGGTCTAAGAAAAATTATGCATATATCTATTATCTCACAGGCCCCTAAGGAGGTGGTATAGCATAATAGCAAATAATACAGGCTCCAGAGTTAGATGGCTAGACTCAAGTCCATATAACCCCACCTCTCTTTGATTCTAGGCAAGTCAGTGAGTCTCTGTGTTATGAAATGGCAGATTCAAATTCCAATTTCTTAGAGTGATTGCAAAGATTAAAAAAATATAACCTATTGAAATACTCAAATGTTAGCTTCTATTATTATGTATTGTAATCATTCCTACTTTATATAAAAGAAATATGAGATCCAGAACAGCTAAATAACATACTCTGGTCACCCAACTAATTGTGGGGAACAGGACTCAACCCAATATTTAGCCACCTGATAGCTCCCCCCATCAATAATTTTATGCCCAACAGTCACCCTGACAATTTAGGCCAACATTACCTTTGGGGTTCCCTCACCTCTGTTTTCAATTCAGTCTCCTGCCTTTCAGTTTCTTCCTGGGAGTCTAGTACCCTCCTAGATTCCCCATCTTCCAAGATCCTAGGGCTCTCCTTTGGAAGCCATCTTTCCTAGAGAGCACCTAATAATTCAAAGCAAACATTTCCCCTCATTAAGATGCTTTCCTTGGCACTGGCTGGTGTGGCTCAGTGGTTTAGTGTCAACCTTTAGACCAGGAGGTAGAAGTTCAATTCTAGGTCAGGCCATATGCACGGGTTGTGGGCTTGATCCTGGAATTGTGGGGCATGCAGGAGGCAGCTGATCAATGATTCTCTCTTCATCATTGATGTTTCTATCTCTCACTCCCTCTCCCTTCCTCTCTGAAAGCAATAAAAAAATATTTTTAAAAGGATGCTTTCCTTGGAATCCCCTTCTATTAGCACAGTCCTAGTCTTCACAGAGCCTATGGTCCAGAAATGAAGGAAGACATGTAAATATTTAATTCTCATGCCCTGAGTAAAGTGGTTAGGAATAATGAGCTGGGAATGCCAAGGTGAGGATGCTTGAACTGGGTATGGAATATTTTTTAAAAAATATATTTAATGATTTTTTACAGAGAGGAAGGTAGAAGAATAGAGAGTTAGAAACATCAATGAGAGAGAACCATGGACCAGCTGTGTCCTGCATACCCCCTACTGGGGATGTGCCCGCAACCAAGGTACATGCCCTTGACCAGAATCAAATCTGGGACCCCTCAGTCCGCAGGTCAACACTCTATCCACTGAGCCAAACCGCTTAGGGCTGAGTATGGAATATTGAGTCATAGTTTGCCAAGAAGACATGTGGCAAAGAATCCTGGAAAAGAATAAAGAACAAACAAGGAGAATATGTACAAACATGAATAACCATAGGGATAGGAGCCAGTGTGGCTGGAGTTTGCTGAGCTTAGGGGAGAATGACGGGATAAGGCTGGAGATCTAAGCAGAGTCCAGATTGAAAGATCCTTAAATGGCTACTGAGTAACTGCTTTGGTATTTTTTCCAGCATGCTACTGGTTCTCAAATTTTAGCCTGCATTAGAATTACCTGAAGGGTTTTCTTTCATGATAAAAATGCAAACTCTGGCCCCCATCAAGTGTTTTGATTCAGCAATTAAGGATGGAGCCTGGAAATTTACATTTCTAACACTCACATGACATTGAATCTTATCAGTGTTATTTTGAAAAGTAGGACCATGCTTCAAAAATTATTTTGGCAGATGGTGAGTTAATAGGAAAGCTATCTGGAAACATTTGCATTCTAAGTTCAGCACTGTAGTTTTCTCTAGGGAAAGTTATTTGGGAACCAGTGAGCATGCTCAGCTCATCCTCACCATCTACTGTCTCCTCTGCCTCTGCCCAAGGCTAGGCCACCACAGATGTTGGGCTAAGCTCCAGATTGGAGTACAAGTATATCACCACACTTTGTTTAGCAGCAACTCATCAGAAAAGCCAGAGTTGTTTCCAGTTATTGTGTCTCCTGTGAAATGATGTTCCAGGCCATGTCCTAATGCCACTTGCTGGCTGAGGGCTGCTGGTTTCCTCTACTGTCACAGAGTAGTTGTTAACAATTTCTAGATGTTCATTGCTGTTGCTGCTGTATGTGAGAGTGAGAGGGAGAGTGCCTAAGTTCAGCTCTTCCTCTCATAGCTACTTGAAATCCATTCCCGCCCCAAGTTCAATTCTGCTAAAATCAGCAGCTCTGGCCATCCAGAGGCCTGTCCCGCGCCCCCAGGCCCCAAACCGCATCCACTCACTGGAGGCAAGAGCCAAAGCGGTTAGCTTCCTGGTCAGGGAATCAAATGTTGCAGAAGACCAAAGAAATACCAAGTACGCTTCCTAGAGAAAGGGAGGGACCCCGTTTATTAACACTAGTGGACTCCGGGAATAATTTCCAAATCAGAGTGAAGAAGCACGCAGAGGGCTTCACTCTTTATAACCTTCTGGGGGTCTTTGTCTTGCAGATATGGTTCCACCCCCTTTCGTGGGCTTACAGGAAGGCCCCCAGATGTTGGGGGTCCCCAGGCCATATCCAATTATCTGTCCTGGGGCCGGCAATAATGACTCCCCCTCCAGAGCAGTGCATTGTTCACAGTTTTTATGGCCTGACAAGCCTTGCAAGACCAGTTTCCTCCTCCGGTATTTCATATGAATTGTGGGATTCCTGGGTTTCATTGACCTTAGGGTTGCAATTTGACATTTAAATTTTAGTCTTTCTTTGCAAAGTCTATGCAAATTTTCTAGGAATGTTATGTAGTGGGTTGAAGTGTGCTACTTATGGGTTGAGCTCCACAAAGCTTTCACCCCTTGAGTCACAGTCAACCCTCGTAGGAGCTTCAGTTTCTCTCCTGGCTGTCTAAAACAATATGAGGGGCTTGGGGCACTGGGTGACCAACCCTTATGGGCACTCCCCAGATGAGCCTGTCAGTTCAATTTCAGTTGAGTTGAAATTTCCCATTGGGGCTCCTGCACATTGAATGGAATAAACTCTGACACTTCCACAAAGGTTCTTAGTTGCCTAAGAACACCTGAGGTTTGAGCTGGAGAGAGGGTGTGCCCCTTATCTTCGGAACTAAATGAGTTCAGTTCTCATTTATATAGCAAAGGTTTTTGTTCACACTCTCAGAAAGAAATTAAAATTGAAAAGCCAAAATCAAAATAGGCCACCCATTTCAACTCCTATCCTTTAGTGCCACCTCAAGGATTTTCTAAGAACACCTCAAATAAAGTCAAACCCTCTACCCCAAACAAGGGAAGGTCCTAGATTAAAGAGACAACTCACCCAAGTTCACCCTCTGTGGCTGGTAGCCAGCAGGGCTACTTTGAGAATTTTTTCTTTGTCATTAATTTTTAACAGCTTTAATACCAAGTGCTTTGAGGAGAGCCTCTTTGGTTCAAGGTTACTAGGTGTTCTGTTTGCTTTTAGATATAAGGATCTAGTTTTTTGCATAGATTTGGGAAGTTCTAATCTACTATTTGTTTGAATAGAGTCTCTGTTCCCTGGTCTCTCTCCTCCTCCAGAATGCTTATAATTCTAATATTGCTTGTTCTGATGGAATCAAATAGTTCTTGTAGAGCTCTTTCATTTTTCCTTATACTCAGGTTTTCTTCTTCTTCCTTTTGTGTTATTTCTAGATTCCTATCTTCACTATGACTAACTCTTTCCTCTATCTAGTTAGCTCTGCTTTCTATGCTCATTAGTTCACTCTTTTTTTTTTTTTAATCCTCACCCGAGGACATTTTTCCATTGATTTTTAGAGAGAATGGAAGACAGAGGGAAAGATAGACAGAAATATTGATTTGAGAGAAAAACACCAATTGATTGCCTTCTGCACATGCCCTGACCAAGACCCAGGCCGGGGAGGAGCCTGTAACCGAGGTAAGTGCCCTTGACCGGAATCAAACCTGGGACCCTTTGATCCACAGGCTGACACTCTATCCACTGAGCCAAACCAGCTAGGGCAGTTCACTCTTTTTTTTAAAAAAAAATTATGTTATTGATTTTAGAGAGAGAGGAAGGAAGAAGCGTAGAGAGATAGAAACATCAATGATGAAAGAAAATCACTGATCAGCTGCCTCCTGTATGTCCCCTGATATGGATCAAGCCTGCAGCCTGGGAATCAAATTGGTGACATCCTGGTGCATGGATCGACACTCAAACAATGAGCCTAACCATCTGGGCAGTAGAGAGAGATTGAAACATCAATGATGAGAAACATCAATCATTGATCTTCCTGCATGCCCCCCAACTGGGGAGCAAGACTGAATGTGCCCCTACCAGGAATATAATCATGATCTCCTGGTTCATAAGTCAACACACAACCATTGAGCTAGACTGGTTGGGAAGAAGTTTACTCTTTTTTTAAAAAATTTTATTTTATTGTTTAAAGTATTACAAATCTCCTTCCCCCCCCCCCATTGACCTTCCCCCAGCCTCCCCTACCCTCTGTCGCATGCCCTCACTCTTAATATCCTTAATTGCATGCTTCATTTCCCAGGTTTCTGATTTGTTCTTTTTTATAGTTTCAATCACTTAAGTAAAGTAGTCGTTTTGTTTGTTGATTTGTTTTCTAAGTGCACTGAATTGCCTATCTGTGTTTTCTCACATCTTGATGAGTATTTTCAAAACTATAATCTTGAAATCTCAGTCATTTATATGACATATTTCCATGTGTTCCAGCTTGATTTCTGGGAATTTTTCATTTTCTCTCTGATCATCCTTGTTACTATGGTTATTCATGGTGTTTGCTGTTCTCCTTTGTCTAAGTATTTTTATCTGTCTATATTAATGAAGAGGCCTTTGTACTATTGTCCAGGAAATGACACTGAATTGCAAGATGTTTTACTTTTGTGATCTCCAATTTCCATAAGATAGAATAGCTATGCTGTTTGGGTGTAGAGTTTGTTTTATCCTCACTGTAATTGTGCCCCCTGACCTTTTTGGGGTCCCACCCCAAGAAACCCTCTTGAGGATCAGTCACAGAGGGAACAGCAGTTCTACAATAGCTGTTGGTTTACATAAAATATGCCCCTGGACCCAAATACAGAGACAACAAGAGACGAGTTTGGGGAGTCCAAGTGACAACAGGGCTCTGTGGTTCCATTTGCTTGTCTGAAACACCATCATCCTTTCTGACAGTACCACCCACAATGACTCAGACACTGTTTTTCCCCTCACTGCTCCTTCTCCTTAACTGACTCCTAGAGCTCTCTCTTCATCCCAGCCAAAGGAAGTGCCTGCTACCACTGGCTTCCTCCCTCTCCAGGCTGGACCCTCAGCTGTGGCTGCAGGGCTGCATATGTGGGCTGTCTGCCCTATCCTTTCTTCTCGTCTCACTGTTTATTCCTGGTTGCCTACCTGTAGATGTTTCAATGCGTAAGTCTGTGTTGAGCAGGGATTTCTTTGTTGAATTATAGTGAGTCAATTGTTAACATTTCAGAGGAGTGGCCAAGGGCTCTCTAATACTGCCATTCCTCTGATGTCACTCTGAGTATCTTATATTTTATTTTTTATACTTACCCTATTTCTGGTCTGTTCCTTCTTTACTTTCATATTGTATTTATTTATTTATTTATTTATTTATTTATTTTTCTTTCGTCCTATAATTCTTCTGGTCTTGGGCCTTCTTCTAAGATTTTTTAGTGTGCCTGTTGTGTGTTTTGTTGTTTGCTTTTTAGCTTTTTAGTTGAGTCTGTTGTCTTTATTATTGTGGATGTGTGGAGTTTTTTATTTTGTTTTTGGTTTGGTCTTGTTTTGCCTTTTTTTTATTCTGTCAGCACTGGTATAACAATTAGCATGATGTACTTGGGATTGAGACCCACAGTGTACAAGCCTGAAGGTTAGGCCCACCCATAAGTGGAATAACAGCAATCAAGATCCAAATTCCATAGGAGGACTTATATAACCCATGTAAGTGTCATTTATAGACCACCCAGCTCATAATATAAAGAAAGCTATAAAACTGGATCCCATAAGAAGCCCTTCCTCAAGACTGGGAGACATAGCAGTCTTCTCCCAAACACAAAAATACAAATAAACAGCAAAAATAGGAAAACAAAGTAATAGGCCCCAAATGAAAGAATAGGAGGAATCCCCAGGAAAAAAAAAGAGCTAAATAAAATGGAAGCATGCAATATATTAGATATAGTGTTCAAAATAATGGTGATAAGGCTGTTAAAACAACTTGGTGAGAACTACAAGCAACTTACTGAGAACTATAAGGAACTTAGACAAAACTATATCAGCATGAAAACAGATATAGAAACTATGGATAGGAAACAATTGGAAATGAAGAAAGATATAGCTGAAATAAACAATACCCTGAAAGGAATCAAAAGTAGATTAGAAGAGGGAAACCAAGATGGCGGCATAGGTAAACACCTAAACTGAAGCCTTGCACAACAATTTCACAAATACATGTAAAAGACAAAACGAACATCATCCAGAACCACAGGAAAGCTGGCTCATTGGAAATCCTACAACTAGAAGGAAAGAGAAAACCATAAGGAAAATCAGAGGAGCTGTAAAAGACTGAGGTACAGAGACACAGGCATGCGTATGCGGAGAGGATGGAGCTGGAGAGGACAAGAGGCTGAGTGCCTGGCTGGCGTTCTCTAGCGAGAAGGAGATAAAAGCACCGGACTGCACTGAACCCTAGATCCGACTGCACTGAACCCCAGTACCGGTCGAGATCCTGGGGACCCAGGTTCATACTGGGGGAATCTGGGCTGTAAGGCCGAAACTCAGGGGAGCGGCAAAAAGCAGAGCTCCGGAGGCACACATGTGAATGCATGCAGAGGACAGACTGTTGAGTGTGCCGCTGGATTTCTGTAGCAGGAAGGAGACAAAAGCTCTGGACTGTGCTGAACTCCAGTTCTGACTGCACTGAACCCCAGTTCCAGGCGAGAATCTAGGAATCCAGATTCATTGGGGGAGAGTCTAGACTGTTTGGCAGCAGGCGAAACTCAAGGGTGCCTTTCTCTCAGAGGTGCTTGCAGCGAGTACCAAGGGACACTGAGACCCAGGAACCTCATAGGGCAGGGCCGATGGGAAGCCAAGGCTGCAGGCTCCACCCTGAAGCTCCACCCTGAAACTCTGCCCCATCCAAGCTGAGCACAGAGGCTTTTACAATTTTGCAAGTCTAATCAAATAAGGCTGTCTCCCGGTGTAGACACAGCTAATCCTCACAACCAATTGGCCTGAAGGTCAACTCCTCCCACTGATACCAACAACAATCAAGACTTAACTACAACAAGGCTGTACACACAGTTCACAAAGGGGGGCACCAAGAGTGTCCAACTCAGGTAACTGGGGAGGCCAAGCCACTGGCCCATATAGGACAACTAGCACACAAAGCTACCCTACCAACTCAGGGAAGCAGCGAAAATGGGGAGACAAAGAAACAGATCACAAACCAAAGAAATGGAGGAAAACAAACGACTGGACATAGAGTTCAAAACCACGGTTATAAGGTTTTTCAAGAATTTCCTAGAAAAGGCCGATAAATTTAGCGAGACCCTCGAGGATATGCAAGAGACCCTCAAGGATATGAAAAAGGACCAACTAGAAATTAAACATACACTGACTGAAATAAAAAAAAATATTATACAGGGGAGGAGTCAGCAAGATGGCGGCGGAGGTGAAAGGCTGATCTGTTGCCTCGCATGGCAGTTTCGGAAATACAACTGAAACATGGACTGGTGAGGGCGGCGACTGCTGCTCGCGTCTCCCCAGACCGGGCGGCTGCTCCTCTCAGTCAGCACCGCAGCCGGGGCCATGGGCTTGTGGGCGCCGCGGCAGCTGCTGTGGCGGCGGCCGCGGACTCGGCGCAGCTGCTCTCGGTGAAGGAAGAGACCATCTTTCTGCAGGAGGGGCTCATCCGCGCCACCGACCTGGCCGAGCTGCCCAGGGAGATCTTCGGAGCCCCAGAGGCCGCCAACACCAATTTGGAGGATTCTTAGGATTTCCCATCTTACATACAAGTCCTTTAGCCATTTTGACAGAGGAGAACCAAGAAGGCGGCAAAGTTAAACAAATGAACTGCGCCGCGCACAGCAATTTCAGGGGCACGACTGGAGGACAGAGCGTCTGCCACCCAGAACTACAGGAGAGATGGCTGAATGGTAGATTTACAGCTAAGAGGGAAGAGGAAACCAGCGAAATCGGAGGGGATGAGGTGCGGAGGCGCGTGGGTTGGGCTGGTGGCGGGGGAAGGGACGCGCGGCTTGTGTTCCAACCCTAGGGGAGATTAGCTCCCCATCACCCTGAAATCCAGCTTCTGGGGAAGCGCGGGAGACCCAGACGCCTGCGGGGAGAGGCGGGACTCTTGCGGAGGTGCACCCAGCAATCAGTGTTTGCTGCGCTGGAGTGCGGAACGAGGGGGCTTAGAAACGTGGAAGGCAGAAGGAGCAGACTTGCAGCCATTGCGGTTCACCGCGCCATGGCCTGTTGGCGCCCTGAGACCCTGCCCCGCCCTGAGACCCGCCCCGCCCTGGGACCCGCCCCGCATGTTTTGAAGACCCGCCCCGCAAGTCTTGCAGGCGCACCTGCGCTCCAAGCAATGGCTTGTGCATGTGGGTGGCCTGCCCTCTGGCAGCTTGACCAGATGAACTGCGGTTCTAGTCGGACTGCTCCAGGGCCACTCAGACAGGAGGAGGAAACTACAGTTTTTGCTGTAATCCCTGCTGAGTGCCTCAGGCAGTAGCTGACCTACACCCCATTGGAGACCCAGAAACGAGGGCATCTAGTGGTCTGTGTGAGATGACACCAGATTTCAACCAAGCGCATAAGGGACACATTCGGGAGGCAGATTCAGTGAGTGCCAAAGCCTTGCTGCACCAAGACCCGGCCCATAAACGTGTCTCCTGCACAGCAACTCTTCCTTTATGGACAAAGAGGGCTTTCACGGCCGGTTGGCCTGGAGGACAATTCCTCCCAGTGACACCAACAACAATCAAGACTTAACTATACAGAGGAGGACCGGGATGGAGGCATAGGGCGGAAGCCTGATTGTTGCCTACCACAACAACTTTGAGACTACGATGGGAGAGCAGAGCGGACACCATCCAGAACCACCAGAGGGCTGGCTGAGCGGATGCTCTACAACTAGAATAAAAGAGGGGTATGCGGGATGATGCTGATGACGGTGACCCAAAGACCACACTTTAAGAACTACGGCTCAGGCGACACAATGGCGGCCTGGAACGTGCTTGGCGCAGTTCTCCCGGTGGTCTCCGACTGAGGGGACGGCTCCACTGGCTGCTGAGCACGGACAGACGAGCCCCTGGGAGACATGGGGTGGGAGACTCCGCGCTTGCTGACCTCTGAGTCCTTCAAGAATCTCAATGCCCCGGAAGCGGCCAGGTGCGCACGCTCGGCGACCGGCCACCGCTGCAGACCCAAGGGCCTACGCAGTGACACCAGACCAGCCCGCCGCCGTGCACCGGGCACACCGGAGCTTCGCCGAGCCGCCGCCCAACGAGTTCTGCAGCAGCCGTCCTGGAGCTCTGGGAAAATGGCCGAAGGAATTGCTAAGAAGGAATTGACCAACAGGAATTGGGATCAAGAAGACGAAACCCCGCTGGGACCCGGGTGCGGGCGAGGTTGGGCACCTCTGGGCTCGGTTGGGGTCACACGCCTCTGGGTCTAGGTGAGGCCTCATGTCCCTGGGTCTGGGTGAGGCCACGTGCCCCTGGGTCCAAGTGAAGCCGGATTCCGGGTCTGGGTGAGGCCATGTGCCCCTGGGTCCGGGTGAAGCTGGATGCCAGGTCCGGGTGAGGCCATGTGCCCCTGGACCCGGATGACGTTGGGTCCCGTGCCCAGGTGAGGCCACGCGCCCGAGGGTCTGGGAGAGGCCACGCGCCCCCGGGTCCGGGTGAGGCCATGTGTCCCTGGATCCGGGTGAGGCCTCGCGCACCTAGGTCCGGGTGAGGCCACGCGCCCCTGGGTCTGGGAGAGGCCACGCGCCCCCGGGTCCGGGTGAGGCCATGTGTCCCTGGATCCGGGTGAGGCCTCGCGCACCTAGGTCCGGGTGAGGCCACGTGCCCCTGTGTCTGGGAGAGGCCACACGCCCCTGGGTCCGGGTGAGGCCATGTGTCCCTGGATCCAGGTGAGGCCTCGCGCACCTAGGCCCGGGTGAGGCCACATGCCCCTGGGTCTGGGAGAGGCCACGCGCCCCCGGGTCCGGGTGAGGCCATGTGTCCCTGGATCCGGGTGAGGCCTCGCACACCTAGGTCCTGGTGAGGCCACGCGCCCCTGGGTCTGGGAGAGGCCACACGCCCCTGGGTCCGGGTGAGGCCACGCACCCCTGGACCCGGGTGTGGCTGGGTCCCTGGGCCCGGGTGAGGCCACGCGCCCCTGGGTCCAGGTGAGGCCTGTGCCCCTGGACCCAGGTGAGGCTGGGTCCCTGGGCCCGGGTGAGGCCACGCGCCCCTGGGTCCGGGTGAGACCACGCGCCACTGGACCCGGATGAGGCTGGGTCCCTGGGCCCGGGTGAGGCCTTGCGCCCCTGGGTACGGGTGAAGCCGGATCCTGGGTCCGGGTGAGGCCGTGTGCCCCTGGATCCATCCGGGTGAGGCTGGGTCCCGGGCCCGGGTGAGGCCACGCGCCCCTTGGGTCTGGGTGAGGCCATGTGCCCCTTAGTCCGGGTGAAGCCGTGCCCCTGGGTCCGGCCGAGACCAAACCAGAGGGAGTCGGACCTCCATTACCACCATTTGTCCACCATCCAGAGCTGAGGGGTCAGTGCTGACATGTACACATAAGGAACTGGTGGACATTGTAATTGGGTCTCAAAAGAACTGTTGGTCCAGAAAGAAACTCACTACAGACTGATTCATTTGCCTGTCAGCATAACTATTGTTGCTCATCTCACATTCAGTTCTTATAAGTATATATCTAGTGACATATGATCTTGCTCATCTGGGGGAAATGATGGACAACATGGACTGAGGAACAAGAACAGAACCAGAAACAAGGAGGCATCGATTGGACTATCGGGCCTCAGAGGGAGGATAGGGGAGGTTGGGAGGAGGGGGGAGAGATCAACCAAGGGACTTGTGTGCATGCATATGAGCCTATCCAACGGTTAAGTTCAACGGGGGTTTGGGGCATCCGTGGGGAGGGGTGTGGGATGGGAATGGGGGGATGAGGACAAATATGTGACACCTTAATCAATAAAGAAATTTAAAAATATATATATATATTATACAGACACCCAACAGCAAATTAGAGGAATGTAAGAATCAAGTCAAAGATTTGAAATACAAAGAAGCAAAAATCACTCAACTGGAAAAGCTAAAAGAAAAAAGAATCCAAAAATTTGAAGATAGTCTAAGAAGCCTCTGGGACAACTTCAAGCGTACCAACATCAGAATTATGGGGGTGCCAGAAGAGAGAGAGAGCAAGATACTGAAAACCTAGTTCAAGAAATAATGACTGAAAACTTCCCCCACCTGGTAAAAGAAATAGACTTACAAGTCCAGGAAGCACACAGTACCCCAAACAAGAGGAATCCAAAGAGGACCACACCAAGACACATCATAATTAAAATGCCAAGAGCAAAAGACAAAGAGAGAATATTAAAAGCAGCAAGAGAAAAACAGTTAATTACCTACAAGGGAGCACCCATACGATTGTCAGCTGATTTCTCAACAGAAACTATGCAGGCCAGACGGGAGTGGCAAGAAATAGTCAAAGTGATGAATAGCAAGAACCTACAACCAAGAGTACTCTACCCAGCCAAGCTGACATTCAGAATTGAAGGGCAGCTAAAGAGCTTCACAGATAAGAAAAAGCTAAAGGAGTTTATCAACACCAAACCAATATTATATGAAATGCTGAAAGGTATTCTCTAAGAAGAGAAAGAAGAAGGAAAAGCTAAAGCTAAAAATTATGAACAACAAATACATATCTATCAACAAGTGAATCTAAAAACCAAGTGAATTAAAAATATGATGTACAGAATAAACTGGTGAATATAATAGAATCAGGGGCATAGAAAGGGAGTGGACTGACAACTCTCAGGGGGAAAGGAGTGTGGGGGTTGCGGGAAGAGACTGGACAAAAATCGTACACCTCTGGATGAGGACAGTCGGGGGGAGGAGGTAAGGGAAGAAGGTGGGCTGGGAATCAGGTGGAGGGGAGCTATGGGGGGGGGGAAGAGGAACAACTGTAATAATCTGAACAATAAAGATTTATTAAATTTTAAAAAAAAGTAGATTAGAAGAAACTGAGGGCCAAATTAGTAAATTAGAAGATAAGAATTTTTAAAAATCACTCAATTAGAGCAGCAATAAGAAAAAATACTTAAAAACCATGAGGACAGTGTAAGGGAAGTGTGAGACAACATGAAATGGAACAGCAACCACATCATAAGGATGCCAGAGGGTAAAAAGGGGAAGCCCAGAACAGAGAAACTGTTTGAAGAAATAATGACAGAAAAATATCCTGACCTGATGAAGGAAAAGGGAGCCAAGTTCAGAAGAATAATAGTGTCTGAATTAAATTTACACACACAGATGCATGCACAAGCACGTGCACCAACCCACAGCAAGATTCATAATTAAAATAGCAAACTTCAAAGAAAAGAAAGAATTCAGAGGGCATCAATAGAAAGCAATCAGTTACCCATAAGGGAGCTCCAATATGGCTGTCAGCTGATTTCTCACCAGAAACATTATGGCAGGAAGGAAATGGCATGAAGTATTCAAAGCAATAAAAAGCAAGGCTCTGAAACAACAACTATTCTATCCAGCAAGGCTGACTCAAAAGTGAAGGTGAAACAAAGAGCTTCTCAGACAAAACAAGGCTAAGTTAGTATATTATCACCAAACCAGCACTGCAAGAAATACTAAAAGGATTGTTGGAAGAAAATGAAATAGAGAGACAGAGAGAAACATAGGCATAAAGAACAAAAATGGCAATGCATAAGTACCTTTGAATAATAAACTTAAATGTAAATGGGTTAAATGATCCAATCAAAAGACATAGGCTAGCTGAATGGATATAAAAACATGACCAAAATATATGCTGTCTACAAGAGACCCACCTCAGAACAAAATATATACACAGAGCCGAAACCAGTTTGGCTCAGTGGATAGAGCATCGGCCTGCAGACTGAAGGGTCCTGGGTTCGATTCCAGTCAGGGGAATGTACCTTGGTTGTGGGCATGTCCCCAGTAAGGGGTGTGCAAGAGGCAGCTGATCGATGTCTCTCTCTCATCGATGTTTCTAACTTTCTATCCCTCTCTCTTCCTCTCTGTAAAAAATCAATAAAATATATTTTTAAAAAATACATACACAGGATCAGAGTGAAGGGATAGAAAAAAAAATTCAATGCAAATGAAAGTGAAAAAAATTTCGGGGTACAAATACTCATATCTGACAAAAAAGACTTCAAAATCAAGAACATAATAAGTGACACTGAAGGTCACTACATAATACTAAATGGATCAATTCATCAAAAGGCTATAAATCTGATAAACATATATGCACTCAGTATAGAAGCACCCGAATATATACTAGTATAAATTTTTAAAAAGTTGCTGGAGCACTTTAAGTTAGAGATTGACAACAGTACAATCATAGTAGGGAACTTTAACACCCCACTGACAACACTGGATAGATGTTCAGACAAAAAGTCAACAAGGAAACAGAGACCATGTAAAACACATAACATCAAATGGACTTAATTGACATTTACAGACTATTTCATCACAAAGCTGCAGAATATACAATATTCTCAAGTGCATGCAGGACATTCTCAAAGACAGACCACTTGTTGGAACACCAACTAATTCTCTACAATTTCAACAAGATTTAAATCATATCAAGCATATTTTCAAGCCCACAAAGTAATGAAACTAGAAATTAAATACAATGTACTTTTAAAAATTGAAGCAAATGGAGGTTTAATAGCATGTTATTAAACAATTAACAAGTTACCAAAGAGATTAAAGAAGAAATTTTAAAAACTTCTTGGAAACAAATAAAAATGAACACACAACTGAAAATCAATGGGAGGGAAGTTCATAGCACTACCCATCTTCCTCAAGAAACAAGAAAAATCTGTAATAAACTAACTAGACCTACAACTAAAAGAATTAGCAAGAGAAAACAAGAAAAGCCCAGAGTAAGTAGAAGGAAGAAATTTATAAAGATCAGACCAGAAATAAATGACATAGCGACTAAAAAAAAAAAAAAAAAATCAATACAAAGGATCAATGAAACCAATACCTGGTTCTGTGAAAAGATTAACAAGATTGATGAACCTTTAGCCAGACTCATCAAGAATCTCAGAGAGGGGACCCAAATAAATAAAATCAGACATGAAAGAGGTAAAGTAACAACTGACACCACAGAAATACAAAGGATTATAAGAAAGTATTATGATATGCCAACAAATTGAACAATTATGATGAAGTGGACAAATTCCTAAAAATATACAACCTTCCAAAATTAAATATGGAAGATTCAGAAAACCTGAACAGATGACTAACAATGAATGAAATTGAAACAATAATCAAGAAACTCCTAGCAAACAACAGCCTTGATCTGGACAGCTTCAAAGGGGAGTTTTTACCAAAGAAGAAATAACTATTCTCTTCAAACAATTCTAAAAAATCCAAGATGAGAGAACACTTACAAGCTCTTTCAACAAGGCCAGCATTATCCTAATATCAAAAACAGATAAAGATACTACAAAGAGAAAGAATTATAGGCCAATATCTCTGATGAAAATTCTCAACAAAATATTAGCATATTGGATCCAGCAATATATTAAAAATATTATACACCATGACCAAGTTGTATTTATTCTGGGGATACAAGGCTCATACAATAATTGCAACTCAATAAGTATGATACATAACATAGACAAATTGAAAAATAAAAATTACATTATCATATCAATACATGCAGAAAAGGCATTTGACCAAATACAACACCCATTTTTAATAAAAACTCTCAGCCAAGTGGGAAAAAGAGGATCATACGTCAAAATAATAAAGGCCATATATGACAAGCCTTCAACCAACATCATACTCAATGGACAAATGTAAAATTGTTTTTCTTAAGAACAAAAAGACAGGATATCCACTTTCACCACTCTTATCCTATGGCACTGTATGTCCTAGCCACAGTGATCAGACAAGAAGGAAATATAAAAGGCATCCAAATTGGAAAGGAGTAAATATAACTGTCATTATTCATAGATGACATGATATTGTACATAGAAAATCAAAAAGACTCCACCAAACACTACTAGATTTAATAAATGAATTCAGCAATAAATACAGAAGCAACTTCAAAAAATCAATGATGGGAGAAACCAAGATGGCGGCATAGGTAAACACCTAAACTGCTGCCTCGCACAACAATTTCAAAACTACAACTAAAAGACAAAATGAACATCATCCAGAACCACAGGAAAGCTGGCTGAGTGGAAATTCTACAACTAGAAGGAAAGAGGAAAGCACACAGAGAATCAGAGGAGCGGCAAAAGGCTGAGGTACGGAGACACACATGTGGGCTGCTGAGTGCCTGGCTGGCTCTCTCTAGCGGAAAAGAGACAAAAGTTCCCCACTGCGCTGAACCCCAGTTCCGTCTGCACTGAACCCCAGTTCTGGGCAAGACCCTGGGGACCCAGGCTTATAGGGGGTGAATCTGGACTGTCAGGTGGAAACTCAGGGGAGCCGCAAAAGGCAGAGATCTGGAGGCGTGCGCACGAGTGTGCGAAGAGAGGACTGACTGCTAAGTATGCTGCTGGCTTTCTCTAGCAGGTGGGAAACGGAAGCTCCCACTGCGCTGAACTCCAGTTCTGGATGAGAATCTGGGAATCCAGATTCATTGGGGGAGAAAATGGACTGTCTTGCACTGGGCAAAACTCAAGGGTGGCTTACTCTTAGAGGTGCTTGCAGTGATTACCGAGGGACACTGAGACCCATGGGCTTCATAGGGCAGGGCTGATGGGAAGCCAAGACTGTCTGCTCAGCCCTGAGACTCTGCCCCATCCAAGCTGAGCACAGAGGCTTTTGCAATTTTGCAAGTCTTGTCTCATAAGGCTGTCTCCAGCACAGAAGTTCTCCTGGAGTAGACACATCTTATCCTCAGAGCCAATTGGCCTGGAGGTCAATTCCTCCCACTGATACCAACAACAATCAAAAATTAACTACAACAAGACTGTACACACAGTCCACAAAGGGGTGCACCAAGAGTGTCCACCTCAGGTAACTGGGGAGGCAGAGCCACTGGGCCATATAGGACACCTAGCACACAAAGCTACCCTACCAACTCAGGGAAGCAGCGAAAATGCGGAGACAAAGAAACAGATCACAAACCAAAGAAATGGAGGAAAACAAATGACTGGACATAGAGTTCAAAACCACGGTTATAAGGTTTTTCAAGAATTTCCTAGAAAAGGCCAATAAATTTAGTGAGACCCTCGAGGATATGAAAAAGGACCAACTAGAAATTAAACATACACTGACTGAAATAAAAAATATTATACAGAGATCCAACAGCAGACTAGAGGAACGCAAGAATCAAGTCAAAGATCTGAAATAGAAAGAAGCAAAAAACACTCAACTGAAAAAGCTAAAAGAAAAAAGAATCCAAAAATTTGAAGATAGTCTAAGAAGCCTCTGGGACAACTTTAAGTGTACCAACATTAGAATAATGGGTGTGCCAGAAGAAGAGAGAGAGCAAGATACTGAAAACCTATTTCAAGAAATAATGACCGAAAACTTCCCCCACCTGGTGGAAGAAATAGACTTACAAGTCCAGGAAGCACACAGAACCCCAAACAAGAGGAATCCAAAGAGGACCACACCAAGACACATCATAATTAAAATGCCAAGAGCAAAAGACAGAGAGAATATTAAAAGCAGCAAGAGAAAAACAGTTAATTACCTACAAGGGAGCACCCATATGATTGTCAGCTGATTTCTCAACAGAAACTATGCAATCCAGATGGGAGTGGCAAGAAATATTCAAAGTGATGAATAGCAAGAACCTACAACTAAGATTACTCTACCCAGAAAAGCTATCATTCAGAATTGAAGGTCAGATAAAGAGCTTCACAAATAAGAAAAAGCTAAAGGAGTTCATCACTGCCAAACCAGTATTATATGAAATGCTGAAAGGTATTCTTTAAGAAGAGGAAGAATAAGAAAAAGGTAAAGATAAAAATTATGAACAACAAATACATATCTATCAACAAGTGAATCTAAAAATCAAGTGAATTAAAAATTGGATGAACAGAATAAATTGGTGAATATAATAGAATCAGGGGCATAGAAAGGGAATAGATTGAAAATTCTCAGGGGGAAAGGGGTGTGGGAGGTGCTGGAAGAGACTGGACAAAAATCGTACACCTATGGATGAGGACAGTGCGGGGGAGGTAAGGGCAGAGGGTGGGAATCGGGTGAAGGGGAGCTATGGGGGGGAAAACAGAGGAACAATTGTAATCTGAACAATAAAGATTTATTAAATTTAAAAAATGGCAAAAAAATCAATGACATGTTTATACACCAATAATAACATCTCAGAAAGGAAAACACAAAAAAAATCCCATTTACCATTGAAACAAAAACATTGAATACATAGGAATAAACCTATCTAAGGAAGTAAAAGGCCAGTACTCAAAAGACTATAGAACATTAAAAAAAAGAGATAGAGGAAGATATAATAAGTGACGAATATTCCATGTTCATGGATTGGTGGAATCAGCATCATTAAAATGCCCATACTCCCCAAAGCAATGTATAGGTTCAATGCCATCCCTATTAAAATGCCAATGGCATATTTCACAGATCAAGAACAAACACTCCAAAAATGTATATGGATCTAAGAAGGAACCCAAATAGCTACAGCAATCCTGAAAAAGAAGAATAAAATTTTAGGGTCACAATACACAATCTCAAATTATTTGCCAAAGCTACTGTAATCAAAACAGCCTGGTACTGGCACAAGAACAGGCATATTGATAGATGTAACAGAAAAGAGAACCCAGGTGTTGACCAAGCCATTATGCTCAATTAATATTTTACAAAGGAGGAAAGAGCATACAATGGAGAAAATACAGTCTGTTTGAGAAAATGTTGGGAAAATTGGGCAGGTATATGAAAGAAACACACAAAAAAAAAAAACTGGACCACCAACTTACACCACACAAGAGTAACATGAAAATGTATAAAAGACTTGAGAAATGTAAGTCACAAAACCATAAAAATCCTAGAAGAAAATATAAGCAGTAAGTAAGATCTCAGACATTTTTTTGTAGCAATATTTTTCTTAATACATCTCCTAGGACAAAGGAAACAAAAATAAACATATGGGACTCTATCAAACTAAAAAGCTTCTGCACAGCAAAAGAAACCACAATCAAAATGAAAAGGGAATCCACTGTATGGGAGACATATTTGTTAATGATGCACCTAATAAAGGGTTGATTTCCAAAATATAGAAAGTACTCATACAACTCAATAAAAGGAAAAAAAAAAAAAACACAACACAACCCAATTAAAAAGTGGGCAAAGGACCTAAATAGACATACAAATGACCAAGAGACATATAGAAAAACGCACAATCACTAATCATCAGATAGATGAAAATTAAAACAACAATGAGGTATCACACCAAACCTGCCAGAATGGCTACCATC
Organism: Eptesicus fuscus; assembly: GCF_027574615.1. Lineage (NCBI taxonomy): Eukaryota > Metazoa > Chordata > Mammalia > Chiroptera > Vespertilionidae > Eptesicus > Eptesicus fuscus. Next base: position 5,859,278 of record NC_072480.1, on the reverse strand, counting down.
AATAAATACAACAAGTGCTGGTGAGGATGTGAAGAAAAAGGAAGCCTTGTACACTGCTGATGGGAATTATGACAAGGTATAGCCACTATGGAGAACAGTGTGGCATTTCCTCAAAAAATTAAAAATGGAACTGCCATTTGAGCCAGTGATCCCACTTCTAATAATATATCCTAAGAATCCTAAAATAGCAACTAGAAACTATATATGCACCATTATGCTCATAGAAATATTATTTACAATAGCTAAGATCTGGAAACTGCCCAAGTGATGAGTGGATTAAAAAAAAAAAAAACACCTATGGTACATTTACATAATGAATATTTATGAAGCTGCAAAAACGAACAATCTCTTACCCTTTGAGACAACATGGAGGGGGCATGGAGATTATTATGCTAAGTGAAATAAGCCAGTCAGAGCAATACAAGTATCACATGATCTCATTTATATGTAGAATATAATGAACAAAATAAATTGATGAATGAAATAGATCTAAGAGAAACAGTTTTTGGGTCCCCAACATAGACATCACCCCATATGGCACAGGGAGGTGAATGCTAGTGAAACCCCAAGAACCTGTAGCTAATACCTGTGCAACAAGTTCTGGGGCAGAGGGGAGGCAGTACAGTTCAGAACAGGGACAATCAAGCTTGAGACTCAAAACAGATCCAGCTTCTGGGCTAAGGAGTCTCTGACCATTGGATTACCAGGGAATCCAGCCTTTCAGAATTAAATTAGGTTGCCCAGCATTATAAAGGGACAGTGACTCACATTCACCCGCACTAGAGAAGCTCCCAGGAGACTCAGGATAGACACCACAAGAGACCAGACTCAACAACATCAGAGCAAAATCTGTCAAGCACCACAAATAATGGGCCCAAAGCACCTGTATAAGAGCTGACATGACAACATTGGGGTTGAACCTCATTGGCAGCAAGTTGGAGGGGAGAACCCTCCCAGGAATGGAACCCCAACAATCAAGTTCCAATTACAACAGGAGAGCCCAATAAATGCGCCCAAGGGGCATTGCTAGAGCATCCAGTTAAGGTGAACAAAAAGACTGCATCACGGCACCCTGAAGATACTTTCTACATAATGCCATCCCACAAAGACTGGGAGGCATAGCAATTCTGTCTAATTCATAGAAGCACATACAAAGAGACAGCTAAAATGGGGAAACATAGAAACAATCCCCAAATGAGAGAAAAGAAGAAATATTCACAAAAAGAACTAAATGAAATAGAGGAAAGCAACCTATCAGACATAGAGTTAAAAGCAATAGTTATAAAGATGCTTAATGAACTTGTGCCAATAACAACAGCATGAAAAGAAAAATAGAGGCCATGGACAAGGACCAGACAGATATGAAGAATGATTTAGCTGACATCAAGAACACACTGGAAGGTATTAAAAGTAGATTGGAGGAAGCAGAGGATTGAATCAGCAACTTAGAAGACAAGGTAGAAATAAATACCCAATTAGAGCAGCAAATAGAGAAAAGAATTAAAAAGCAGGAAGATAGCCTAAGGGAGCTCAGGGACAACATGAAACATAAGAACATCCACATTATAGGAATACAAAAAGGGGAAGAGGTTGAGCAAAGGAAGAGAAAAACTGTTTAAAGAAATAACGACAGAAAACTTCCCCTACCTGGTAAAAGTAAGTATCACCCACATTCAGGAGGTACAGAGAGTCCCAATCAAGAAGAACCCAAAGAGACTCACACAAAGACACATCATAATTAAAATGGCAAATTTAAAGACAAATAAATAATCTTAAAGGCAGTAAGAGAGAGAAAGAACATTACCTGCAAAGGAGTTCCCATTAGAATGTCAGCTGACTTCTCAATAGAAACACTTCAGGCCAGAAGGGAATGGTATGAAGTATTCAAAGTAATGAAAATAAAGGGCCTAAATCAAGACTATTGTATCCAGCAAGGCTATCATTTAAAATTGAAGGTGAAATAAAAGTTTTCCAGATTAAAAAAAAAAAAGTTGAAGGAGTACATTACCACCAAACCAGCAATGCAAGAATGTAAAAGGGACTACTTAAAAAAGATGTGGAGAGAGAAGATCATAGGAATAAAGAAAATAAAACAGCAATAAATAAATACCTATCAATAATAACCTTAAAACTATGGTACATCTACATAATGGAATACTATGCCGCTATAAAAAAGAATGAACTTTTACCATTTGCAACAGCATGGATGGAACTGGAGAGCATTATGCTAAGTGAAATAAGCCAGTTGGAGAAAGGTAAATATCACATGATCTCACTCATATGTGGGATATAATGATCAACATAATTTGATGAACAAGAATAGATCCAGAGACAAATGGTAGGGGAGGGGGAGGTTAGAGAGCAACCAAAGGACTGGTGTGCATGCTTATTAGCATAACCAATGGATATAGACACTGGGGCAGTGGGGGCTTGTCCGGGGTGGAAATGACTGGGGGGAGGGGGTCTATTGGGGGAAAGGGAGACATATGCAAAACTTTAGACAATTTAAAAAAAATAAAAATAAACTAAAAAAGTATAAATAAAAAAACAATAATAACCTTAAATGTAAATGGATTAAATGCTCCAGTCAAAAGATATAGGGCATTTACCACCCTATATCTTTTTTACTGGAGCATTTAATAATACTTATGTATTATTAATACTTTAAAGTAATAATACTTTAATAATTATGGAGCCACTTCATAATATTAAAGGGAATATTTAAGGTTATTATTTTTTTATTTATACATTTTTAGTTTATTTTTTTTTTTTTTAATTGTCTAAAGTTTTACATATGTCTCCCTTTTCCCCCAATTGACCCCCCTCCCCCTAGCCATTCCCACCCCGGACAAGCCCCCACTGCCCTAGTGTCTGTATCCATTGGTTATGCTAATATGTATGCATACAAGTCCTTTGGTTGCTCTCTAACCTCCCCCTCCCGTACCATTTGTCTCTGGATCTATTCTAGTTCATCAATTATGTTGATCATTATATCCCACATATGAGTGAGATCATGTGATATTTATCTTTCTCCAACTGGCTTATTTCACTTAGCATAATGCTCTCCAGTTCCATCCATGCTGTTGCAAATGGTAAAAGTTCATTCTTTTTTATAGCAGCATAGTATTCCATTGTGTAGATGTACCATAGTTTTTAAGGTTATTATTGATAGGTATTTATTTATTGCTGTTTTATTTTTTTTATGCCTATGATCTTCTCTCTCCACATCTTCTTTTTTAAGTAGCCCCTTTTAAACTCACTACAGAGTGATTCATTTGTCTCTCAGCATAACCATTATTGCTTGTCTCATTTTCATTTCTTATAAGTGTATTTCTAGTATCACATGATCTCACTCATCTAGGGGAAATAATGAACAACATAAACTGATGAGCAAAAACAGATCCGGGGCAGGGAAGCATCGATCAGACTGTCAAACCTCAGAGGGAAGGTAGGGGAGGGTGGGGGTAAGAGGGAGAGGTCAACCAAAAGACTTGTATGCATGAATATAAGCCTAACCAGTGGTCACGGACAACAGGGGTGTGGGGGCATGCGTGGGGAGGAGTTTGGGATGGGAATGGGGGTGAGACAAATATGTGATACCTTAATCAATAAAGAAATTTAAAAAAAAACTGTAAAAAAAGGTATAGGGTCACTGCGTGGATAAGAAAACATGACCATTTATATGCTGTGTACAAGAGACCATTTCAGAACAAAAGATAAACAAAGAATGACAGTGAATGAATAGAAAAATATATTCCATGCAAATGAGAGGGGGTTAAAGCTGGAGTAGCAATACTTGTATCTGACAAAATAGACTTCAAAACTAAGGCAATCACAAGAGACAGACAGCCACTTCATAATACTAAAGGGAATGATTAAACAAGAAAATATAACCCTTGTAAACACATATGCACCCAATATAGGAGCACCCAAAGGCATAAAAATACTCTTGATGGAATTTAAGGGAGAGATTGACAGCAATACAGTCATAGTATGGGACTTTAATACCCCACTGACATCACTGGATAGATCCTCCAGACAAAAAAAAATTAACAAGGAAACATAGGCCTTAAATGACACACTAGTTCAGAAGGATCTACTGGATATTTACAAAACATTTCACCACAATGCAAGAGAATATACATTCTTTTCAAGTGCACATGGAATATCCCCAAAGATAGACCACAGTTAGGGCCCAATACAAGGCTATACAAATTCAAGAAGATTGATATAATACCAAGCATCTTCTCAGATCACAATGGCATAAAGTTAGAAATCAACTACAATTTAAAAAAAAAACCTCAAAAAACACTCAAATACATGGAGGTTAAATAGGATGTTATTAAACAATGAATGGGTTATAAATGTGATCAAGCAAGAAATTAAAAACTTCCTGGAAACAAATGAAATGTACATATAACCATTCAAAATCTATGGGACTCAGTGAAAGAAGTGCTGAGAGGGAAGTTCATAGCACTATAGGCCTACCTCAAGAAACAAGAAATAGGACTAATAAACTATCTGACCCTACAACTAAATGAATTAGAAGGAGAACAGCAAAAAAACCCAGAGGAGGTAGAAGGAAGGAAAAAATAAAAATCACATGGCAATAAATGACATATAACCTAAAAAAAGACAAAACAAACAAAACAACAACAACAAACAAAAAAAAACACAGTACAAACGATCAATAAATCCAAGAGCTGGTTCTTTGAAAAGGTAAAGACAATTGATGAAACCTAGCCAGACTCAACAAGAAACAAAGAGAGAGGACCCAAATAAATAAAATCAGAAACTAAACAGGTGATATAATAACTGATATCAGAGAACTATAAAGTACTGTAAGCAAATACAATGAACAACTATATGCCAACAAACTGGACAACCTGAAGGAAATGTACAAATTCATAGAAACATACAATCTTCCAAAACTCGATCAGATAGAATCAGAAACCTGAGCAGGCCAATAACAACTGATGAAATTGAAGTAATAATTTAAAAACTTCCAGCAAACAACACTTTTGGACTGACTGGATTTACAGGTGAATTTAACAAACATTCGAGAAGAACTAACAACTATACTCCTCAAACTATTCCAAAAAATTCAAGAGGAAAGAACACTTCCAAGCTCTTTTTACAAAGCCAGCATTATCCTAATTACAAAACCAAACAAAGACACTACAAAGAAAGAAAATTACAGGCCAATATTCCTGATGAACACATGCCAAAATCCTCAACAAAATTTTAGCAAATCTGATCCAGCAATGTATTTAAAAAAATCATACACCATGATCAAGTGGGATTTATTCCAAGGATGCAAGGCTAGTACAATTCACTAATCAATAAGCGTGATACATATCATAGACAAATTGAAATATAAAAACCACATCATCATATCAATAGATGCAGAAAAAGCATTCAACAAAATTCAGTACCAATTTTGATAAAAACTCTCAGTAAAGAGGTTATAGAGAGATCATACCTCAATATAATAAAGACCATATATGACAGATTTATAGCCAACATAATACCCAATGGTAAAAGTTTTCCTTTAAGAACCAGAAAAGACAAGGATCTCTGCTTTCACCACTCTTATTCAACATAGAACTGGAAGTCCTAGGCACAGCAATTAGACAAGAAGAGATAAAATGCATCCAAATTGGAATGGAGGTAGTAAAACTGTCATTATTAGCATATGACATGATATTGTACATAGAAAATCCTAAAGACTCCACCAGGAAACTACCAGACATAATAAATGAATTTGGCAAGGTAGCATGATACAAAATCAACATCCAGAAATCAATGGCATTTTTATACACCAACTAGAGGCCCAGTGCACAGATTTGTGCACTGGTACAGGGCATGGACTGTGGAGATCGGCCTGCTGTGGAATCGTGGTTCATCCTGGTCAGCCGAGTGGCACTCCCACTGTGGGAGCGCACTGACCATCAGGGGGCAGCTCCTGCGTTGAGCGTCTGTCCTCTGGTTGTCAGTGTGCATCATAGTGACTGGTTGACCGATTGTTCTGGTTCTTCCACCGTTTAGTCGCTGGGCTTTTATTTTATAAGATAATGAACTGTCAGAAAGAGAAACTAAAAAATCCCATTTACCATTGCAACAATAACAAAAATTAAGATGCCTAGGCATAAACTTAATTAACCAAGTAGTTAAAAGACCTGTACTTGAAAAACTGTAGGACATTGAAAAAAGAAATCTAATTTAAAAAAAAATCTAATTTAAAAATTGTCACAAGACCTGAATAAACATTTCTCCAAACAGGACATAGACTTGACCAAGAGAAATATGAAAAAATACTCAAAGTCACTAATCATCAGAGAAATGCAAATTAAAACCACAAAGAGATATCATTTCACAACTGTCATAATAGCTATCATAAAAAAATCAACTAATAACAAGTTGGTGAGGATATGGAGAAAAGGGAACACTAGTTCACTACTATTAGGAATGCAGCTTAGTGCAGCCACTATGGAAAACAGTATGGAGATTCCTCAAAAATTAAAAATGGAACTTCCATTTGACCCAGTGATTCCACTTCTAGGAATATATCCTAAAAACCCCAAAACACCGATCAGAAAGAATATATGCATCCTTATGTTCACAGCAGCATTATTTACAGTAGCTATGACATGGAAACAGTCCAAATGCCCATCAGTAGATGAATGGATAAAAAATCTGTGGGACATTTATACTATGGAATACTATGCAGCTGTAAAAAAGAAGGATCTCTTACCCTTTGGGACAGTGTGGATGGACCTGGAATATATTATGCTAAGTGAAATAAGCCATCTGAAAAAGACAAATATCACATGATCTCACTTATATGTGGAATCTAATGAACAAAATGAATTGATCAATAAAATAAGACCCGAAGCCTGGAGGCAAGGAAAGACTGACATACCTCTATGTAGGTTTTGTGGGACAAGAAGAGATAAACCAAAGATATCCATAGCCCATGGACATGGGCAATAGGGTAGTGAAGACCTGGGGGTGCTGGATAGTGGCTTGGAGGAGGGGGGTGAAGGGAGGGAAAATGGGAGATATCTGTAATACCATCAACAGTAAAAGTAAAATAGACCCAGAGTCCTGGAAACATAAGAACACACTGATGAATATCTGGGGGAGCGGGGAGGAAGGAACAAACAAGATTAACCAAAGAAATATGCATAAATGCATTGTCCATGGAAAGAGGCAATAGTATGATGAAGGCCTGGGGCAGAGGGAAACTGGGTGGAGGGGGCAAAGTGTGAAGAAAAAGGGTAGACATCTGTTATACTCTTATTGATAAATATTAACAATAACAACAACTAAATAATAATGAGGGCATTTGTGGTCTATGTAGAGTGGTGCCTCTTCTTTGGTGGTTCCAGAAAAAGGAAAATACTTAGATATTCTAAAGATATTTTGTAGATGAAAATAGACAGGCTCAGTTAAGGCAAAGATTGACCTTTGTCAGGGAATATACTGGCCTAGGACATGACTATCCACCATAAGCTACTTTTAGTTAAAAAGTTTTCATTTCAGACCACCCTTTGTGGTTGTTTATGTGTCTGAGTTTGTAAGGTCACTGCCAAGGCCACCCCTGAGCTTCTCAGGTTTAGTATGTGGTCACGTTTTGTCCACATGCCTGATGAGTGAGAGCTGGGAAGGATACTAGATAGAGTAAAATAGAAATCACTGTTACCATTGTGAGAGCCATCAAGGCCAAACTTTTACAGAGGCCACTTCAATACTAATTTTACAAAAACAATGGTAGCAGTGATTAATGATGATAAATCACCATAGCAAAGTTAGGAATAGCAATTACCTTTGTAAAGCACATTTCTGATTATGAGTAGTTATTAGAGAATAATGATTAAACAATTATACCTATATTGATAATCAATCATGGAAGTTTAGAAAAAGAATTAATGAATGGTTTTTCAGAGACTGCCTGAAAACATGACTTAACAAATAAATTTTGAAATTGAAATCGGACTAAGAAAAAAAGATAGATGACAAACATTGGGGCCATTTTGTGCAAAGTTCAATAGATTCCCTGAGATCAATATTCCAGCACTGGCTGAGCATTAGGTAATAGAGTCAAGCAAAATTAAACAGATTCTGACATTGATGAAAGTCACTTGGTAAAATTATCATCTATTAAATGATACAAAATGTGAACAGAAAGGGCTGGAAAAGCTTCTTGGATCTCCTAAAAGAGATATCAACATGATCCAAAGCTTGGAGATTTTGCAATCAAATTTCCATTGAGGCTTTCAATAGAGACCTGTGTCAGATTGGATGGATCATTTAACCATGAACTTCCAGTGAAGAAGGATGCACCCATGTATACATGTAGGTTTATATGCATGTGAACCTGTGAATAAAATTCTGAGATGAATAAATCTACTGCAAATTAAAATTTAGGTATGCCTGTTGCTTTCTTCTCCTTCTCTTCCATAAAAATTTACAGTCTGAGAGAATGTTGATTTTTTTTGTGTTATATCATCTCCTCAGTTCTACAATGGTGATAATTTTCAGATTGAATGAATAAAGTAATGATTTTCATTTATTGAACATATACCATGTTTCAGCACTGTGCTAAAGCACTTTACGCTAAAAGGAGTTCAGAACCTGTCACCACAAAATATGTCACTTTGGCATGTGAATTATTTTCAGCTGAAGGTAATCAAGGCCCACAGACCAGACTTAGGATAAGCTCTTCATCTCCTCTTTAACTGCCTAAAGAAAGTACAAATTTCCCAGTCTGTGAGGAGAAATTTACATTTATCAAAGAAATTTCTATTAGAAAGCTTATCTGTTCCATCAAGGGAGCTACTATCAGAAATAAATGTTTTCACCTCATTTTTCTGCATAAAAAACAAATATTGTTTATAATACATTTCTTCTACCTTTCCTCAAATTATGCCCCTCTCCCCACTTAGAAGCCCCAGGCCCCTATCTCTTTCTTTAATTCTAGATGGTAGACAAGTCTCAATTATCTGGCTGCCTTTGAGTCTCATATCTTTGTGAAATGTCCATGTATACACAAATTGCATTTTTTTCCTTCCGCTTATACATCTTGTGTCAATTTAATTCTTAGACCAGTCACGGAATCTAAAGGTAGAAAGGGACATTTTTCTTCCCCTAAACCTACATGGCCTTCTTTAACCCTAATAGCAAACCTAATTGGTGGGTTTGTTCACTTCCATCTTATCAATGAGGAAAAACAGGTTTCATATCATTAAATTAATTGCAACTTGGAATTGTTGCCAGATATTGCCTGCAAATCTGTTATCAAATCTGTGTTTTAATTGTTATAATGTTCAACCTATATTGCATCCCCCCTAGTCAGAAGCTGAGAGACAGATAATGATTGTCTTCATGGGTCAAGAAGTGGAAAATGTTCAAGGGGACATATTATTACCTCAATGGGGAAGAGAAGACTTTCCTCATTTCTTTTATCTGGAAATGATCCACATGAGACAAAAGAGGGCTAATTCCAGGCACCACAGCTCTGTCTCTGCCTGCCTTAATAGAGACAGGTCTTTTAAAGGCATCATTTACAAACAATGGAATAGTTGAGGTAGTGGACAGAAAACCTAGAATTCACTGGGGTGTCCTCAGTGGGGGGTGGCAAGCTTTGAGTTTGAGTTTAAAATAGGAGTTTAATCAGGTTTGATTGGTGTAGCCAGAGAATAGACACTTACCATGTATTCCTGCTTTCTCCTAGGCTGATTCTGAGATTTGCAGTCTGAAGATCACTGGTTGCCTGTTATTTTTTGTAGGTTCACCCTTCTCTGTTCATGTAAAGTATGTAAAGTGTGATGTGCTCTAGGCTTTGGATACCTTTCTCATTCTATGTTCTCCTTCTGAAAATTTGACCCAAGACCTTGCATCAGTTATCAGTTCTGGCATCATATATAATGTGTGTGTGCTCACACCTGCACATGCGCGCGCGTGCACACACACACACACACACACACACACACACACACAACACACACGAATAACTCTCTTGGCTATATCCCTCTTTGGAAGGTCTGATTCATATAATGAACTATTATATTGAACTCTCCATATACCTGTCTCCAAGGAATCTCAACCATATTATGTCCAAAATCAATTTCATAATCTTCCTCATAAGACCCAATTCTCTTTTAGTGTTTCCCGTCTCAGTGAATGGTACCACCATCTTTCTGATACCATTGTAATTAACTAAGTTACTAATAACAGGAAAGGAGAAAAGGAAAAGCCAAATATTATAGACACTAGTGGCCCAGTGCATGAAATTCATGCATGGAAGGGGGGGTTCCCTCAGCCCAGCCTGCACCCTCTCCAACAGGGGACCCCTTGGCGGGTATCTGACTGCCGGTTTGGATAGGGCCTAAACTGGCAGTTGGACATCCTTCTCGCAATCTGGAACCGCTGGCTCCTAACCGCTCACCTGCCTGCCTACCTGATCACCCCTAACTGCCTCTGCCTGCCTGCCTGATTGCCACTAACCCCTCTGTGTTTATTAAGTCAATGTCTGTCTCCCAACTAGATGATAATTTATGTTATGGTAAAATCTGTCTTCTTGTTTGCCAGTGTCTATTTAGCACCTGTTTCTAGAGGTGCTTATAAATATTTGTTATATGTCTGACTGACTAACTGACCAATAAATTAAATGAATAAACTAATCTAGTATGTTATTAATGTGTTAAGTTTCTATAACTTGCTAGAATACTAAAATATTAGAATCTCCATATGGAGGCAAGTCTTGGCTCAAGTGTTTCCTTAAACCTGGCCTTCCCAATGAAAGTTACCTTGACCATACTATTTAATACTGTCAGCAACCAACTCTTCCTAAGTCTCATACTCAGTTGTATTCTTTTCTTTTTTCTATAGTATTTATCACCATATAACACACTAGATAATTTTGTTTATTTATCATTGTTCAGTGTCATCTTAGATTCTATATTTGTCTATTTGACTTTCATTCATCACAGGGCCACTTATATTATGCATGTTTTCTTATTTTCTATATTCTTGATAATATGGCATTTGTGGCTTCACTGACTAGAGAGAAACTAAATCTCCCAGGTTTAGCCAGTTCTTAGAGAACACAACGTGCTCACCAGGAGTATGTCCTTCATTTGCAAACTAACCTCTCCAGAGCCTACACCTCCAACCATCTCCTTGACCTAATTCTCATGAACCAACCAATATTCCCCTGCCCTAAATAAATCCAAGGCCAGGCACCAAACAATTAGGGGAAGCCCCTAAATCCTAAACCCTCCTGGAAATATTCAAACTCTCCAACACTAAGCTACTTGCTCTGCACTGCCTTACCTTTCCCACAGAAAGCATAAAGAAGACTGCCTGGGCTTTTCTCTCCCTCCTTTCTGCCTCCTGACACTGGTGCCTCCTCTCAGGCAATGTTAGCAATAAAAATATTTCAATGGTATTAGCCTCTCCATGTCATCACTCAGTCACCTCCACAAATTAAAATCCCACAGATACCACTGAGATAATCATTGTCACTGTTTATCACCTGTTTTTCCCTCCTTCCTAATGGAAAGCAGGCCCAATAAAGTCAAGGACCTATATCTGTTTTGTTTCTGTTTCTGGTGCTTAGAGCAGTGCCTAGAACATACTAGAACTTTAATAAATACATGTTGAATGAATGAATGCTTCTTGTCCCACTTCTGACACAATATTATTTCTAATTTTGAATTCCCCTGGTACAGAAATTTTATCTTATTCCCCTTCATATGATCAGGTGCTCTCTCAGAGTCTGAAAATTAGTTAAAAGCTTAATAATTGGTCTGATTCATATCAACTAACCCACTGCATTCTTTTTATGCTTTGCTGGTCCACAGATATCTCAGATGAGCCCCTCAAGTCCTGGGGCCAGCAATGGCTCCTGTTCTCAGTGGCAAGAATCCTTTTTCTTGTATCTTTTAAATGGCTTCCCAACCACAGAGTGTATAAACTGTGATCAACAGAGAAGTGGAGTCCTATGTCTATAGGCCTGATCTGCCCCAACCCTGGGTGTCTTGAGCAAATATATTGATAATTGTGGAAGGTGTCCAATACTACCTCCATTAGTATACAGACATGAGTAAAACAATGCATAGCTTTAGATACTTTCGATGTGGATTCCATTAGTACCCAACTAGATGACTTTTCTAGGTCTCCATGAGCTTTATGAGTTTATGGTCTATTGTATGGTTGGCAAACATAATGACATTTTTTTAGCCTCATTGCTTTTCCTATCTCTCCTTCTGATACATAAGGCAAAGTTCAGTGCTTAATATTTACATTTGAAGTATGTAGAGATATGCCAGGCTGTGCAATACTCATTTAAATTACATTGATTGAACTTCTATTTGGAGTTACTATATTCTTAAAATATATGTTAAGCTCAACTCTTCTAACCTCACTTTCTTCTCACACAAATGCAGTCTTGGAATTCTAGCATTCTTTTTTTATTGCAGGAAAATTTTACTCTGATAATAATAGCTGACATTATTGAGCACTACATGAACTATATTATTTTCATCATCATAGCAGATAAGTCTAATTTTACAAATGAGGAAAAGAAGGTCCAGAGCAGTCAGTCATTAGCCATTAGTCACACAGCCAGTTAACAGTAAGAGAAGGGTTCAAACCACGGTAGTTGTCTCAATAGACTATGCACTTATGCACTTACACACATTGCCTCTGTGGGTTGATGGAACTCAGTAACTTAATTCTTACTGACTTGAATCCATTTTCTTTCCTAGTTGTATATATTCTACTTGATTTTTATTTTTATGGAAATGTTCAGAGGCTGAAAGCAGAATCAGGTTTCAGTCTTAGATAAAGGTAGTAGCGTAGATGGCAAAATACTGTATAGACATTTCAATATAGGTAGCAGCAGGCATGTTTGAGGATTCTAAGTTCTGAGTATTAGTACGCAGAAAAACCATCAGCTGCTTACATCATTTTCTAATAAACCAGGTATTAATTATGTCCCAGTTATCCAGAGTGTGTTTAACTTGTCAGACACAGATTTTTAAAAGCAGTTCTGTCTTGAGCCATTTTAGCTAACATGAATTTCTCCCTCCTTATTAATTTGAAGTCTGACTTTCTAGTGTTCTATCTCTTTTTCAATATATTTGAAAAAGCTTTTTATTCTCTTTAACCCATCTGCCTTTTTTTTTCTTCACAGTCAGAAATTTTGCTGATCTTATCTCTTTCCTCTTGACTCAAATAATCAGTTGTTTGCATTTCCACAGTTCATTGACAGTATGTGTTTTTTGACCAGTCATCTTGAAATCTAATTGAATGTTTTCTGTTCTAAAATATTTCTCAGGGGGACAGTAGGTGTCTGGCAGGATTGCTACCACTGCCCTCTCGTCAAATTTCTCCCTGCATTCATATTGTGATATTAAATATTTAAACATTCAAAATGCCCAAATCAATGTGTTGAATTGAATTAATTAAAAAATATTTTGAGAGTATAGTAACATAAAGAGAAAAGTGTTCTGCCATGCAGGACAATTCTGTTACTGCAGGTCAATTCAAAGAAAGCATCATCATAATTTACTAACAACCGTCTTAAGGCACACATATTTTACTTTTCATCCCAACAGATTTCTTAAATGTACAGAAATAAAAAATTATCAAAAAGTAAGAAAGAAGAGAGAGAAATTTTGGTATTCAGATATATCATTCAGATTCAAGCAAAGCAGAGGTAATATTTTACGTGAATTTCAAATTGAATGAAACTATGAACATTCAATATTTCCAAACTGGATGGTCATTGAAAGTTAAGATTATATTTCTCTTCAGATATGCATTAGAGTTCTATCTTTTATTCTCTAACTTAATTATTAACAGCATCTTTTTAAATAACTGGACCCAATCTCCCGTAATTTGATTCCATACCTTGTATTCAGCTCAAATATATTTTATTATTTCTCAGAAGCATTGACTGAATTATAAATAGACTGAAGAACTGAAAAAAAAAACGGAAATATCTGACTCCATTATTTTTGTTTTGGTGTTTACTACTTACTTTAAGTCAATAATAAGTGTTTGGATGCATTTTAAATATCAATACACTTACTGGTAAATTCAGAAAATGGTGCATAGAAATGACCCTGAAAAATCCAAATTTTTTCTTTAATTTAATGTATATTTCAATAAATCTTCTACTAGTATATGAAAAATACCCAGTGGAGGATATAAACTTGTTTTGCTGCTGGCAGAGGAATATATTTGAGCTAAGTCAAATCTCCTCACTCTGCTCAAATATTCCAATGGCTTTGAATCTCATTAGAGGGGGAAATCCCAGATGGAGAAACTGAGGCTTGTAGAAATTGACCTGAGAGACATCATTAAAACTAGAAAGAAAACATTGAAATGATTCCCTTATACTCAGATGCTTTCCCACAGTCTATAGGCCTGTATATTCAGCTGCCTCTTGGACCTCCACTTCTGTGCACACACCCCTTATTCTTTCTATCCTTCCTGAATAATGTCAGTCAGGCTTCTTGATAATTCTTTTATGTCTTTGCTTGGTATGCTCTTTCCCCAGATTCCACGTGCTCACTCTCCTTTCCTGTTCTCTCCTGTCACTCCCTGCCCCTTGCCCCTGCAACTTCTGCCAAATATCAGCATGGCCTTCCCAGAACACCCACCTGTGCTCCCAATCTGCCTTACTCTACTTTATTTCCCCACATAATATGTATCACCACCTCATATTGTATATATTTGCATGTTCACTTGTTCACTGTCTGTAACTTAAAGGTAAGCTCAGTGAGAACCTGACTACTAGGTTTGCCATTGTATCCTCAAAACTGAAGAGTATCACACATGTAATATGTGCCCATGATATAGTTAATGAATTAGTGAATGATATTATTCTCCCTGACCTCCCAAATCAAATACATTTTGAAGACAAATTCATATGAATACTAGTAAAACAAGCATTGGACTAAGTGAAGTGGAGTCACAGAGATCAGTGCTGCATTTAGAAACAGGATGAATTAGATAACCTTAAAGTTAGACATTGAATTGCTGAACACGCTCCCAAGTCTGTGGTGTAGCTTGTATCAGATTCCTGTCTGAAAAATGGGGTCAGGAGAGGAGACCAGATACACAGGCATTTAACAGTCCCTCCTCTGTTGCATGATTGATGGGAAAGATGCTTTCAGCAGTACTCACTGCTGTCTGAGGCAACCAAATTTCAAGCATCCTATCTAATAAAAGGGTAATATGCAAATTGACCATCACTCCAACACACAAGATGGCCACCTCCATGTGGTCAAAGATGGCCATCCCCATGTGGAGACAAGATGGCCACCACAAGAGGGCCAGCAGGGGAGGTAAGTTGCAGGGGGACCAGGCCAGCAGGGGAGGGCAGTTGGGGGGGACCCAGGTCTGCAGGGGAGGGCAGTTGGGGGGCATCAGGACCATAGGGGAGGGCAGCTGAGAGGGACCAGGCCTGTAGGGGAGGACAATTGGGGGGACCAGACCTGCCGGGGAGGGCAGTTGGGGGCGACCAGTCTGGCAAGGGAGTGGTTAGGGTATGATCAGGCTGGCAGGCAGAAGCAGTTATGGGCAATCAGGCAGGCAGGCAGGCAGGCGAGCGGTTGGGAGACAGCAGTCCTGGATTGTGAGAGGGATGTCCGACTGCCCGTTTAGGCCCGATCCCAACAGGCATTTAGGTTATTTTTCCAATATTAATATAGATATATCAGTAGATATATCAACTTCCTTTTTCATTTAGTGTTTGCTTTGTATATCTTTTTTATTTTTTCACAACTTTTCTGAGCATTTGTGTTATAAGTGTGTGTCTTTAGATAGCATATCCAAGAATTTTGAAATCAAATATTAAAAACACTATTTCTAATTGTAAATTTAAGCCATGTGCACTTATTTTATTTTAATATTGTGATTAGGATTAATTCCTGCCATCTTATATAGTGCTTTCAATTTAGCACATTTTCTATTTTATCTTTCTTTCTTGTTTTCTATCAATCATTGAGGGGGTTTTTGTGCTTTTTTTCTAAATTACATTTTATTTATTTTAAATATGTTTTTATTGATTTTTAGATAGAGATGAATGGAGAAGGGGAGAGAGAGAGAGAGAGATAAACATTGATTGATAGGCTGCCCCCTAATGGGGATCAAGCCTAAAACCCCTGACCAGAATCAAACTGGGGACCTCCAGTGCAATGGGGTGATGCTCAACCAACTGAGCAACACTGGCCAAGGCAAGTTTTTTTAATTTATTATTTTTTTACTCTTTATTGCCTTAGAATTTATGTAATTACTGGCTTAGAATTTATATTATTAAAAGTTACCTTTATCTGGATCTATTGATAAGATATATTTTTATCCTCTCTTTTATTAATGTGGTGTATTACTGATTGATTTGCATCTGTTGAACCATTCTTTGTCCCTGGAATTTACCCACTTGATTGTGATGTATTATTTTTTTGATGTACTGTTGTATTCAACATGCTAATAATTTGTTTAGAATTTTTGCATCCGTATTCATCAGAGATATTGATCTATAGTTTACTTTTTTGTGTGTTATCTTTGACCAGGTTTTGGTATCAGAGCTATATTGACCTCATAAAATGTGTTATGAATTGTATTGCCTCTTCTTTAATTTTTGGAAGCATTTGAGAAGGATAGGTTTTAAATCTTCTTTGAACGTTTGGTAGAATTCATTGGTGAAGCCATCTGGTTATGGACTTTTATTTTGGGGGGATGTTTTTAATGGTTGTTTCAATTTCCTCACTGCTTATTGGTCTATTTAGATTTTCCAATTCTTCATGATTTAGTCGAGGAAGGTTATACATTTCTAGGAGTGTATCCATTTCTTCTAAGTTACTGAATTTGGTGACATATAGTCTTTTATAATATGATCCTTTGTATATCTGTGATGCCTGTGGTGACATCTCCTCTCTCATTTCTGATTTTGTTTGTAATGTTTTTTTTTTCCTTTTTTTCTTAGTGAGTCTAGTCAGCAGTTTGTCAATTTTATTAATATTTTCAAAGAACCAGATCTTTTTAAAAAAATTTATATAGTCTTTTTGTTCTCTATTTCATTCATTTCTGCTCTAATTTTTATTTTTTCCTTTCTTCTGCTGACTTTGGGTTGCTTTGTTGTTGTTTTTTCTAATTCTTTAAGACATGATGTTAGATTTACTTGGGATTTCTCTTGTTTCTTGAGATAGGTCTGTAATGACATAAATTTTCCTTAGACGACTGATTTCACTGCATCCCAGAAGTTTTCAATATGTTGCATTGTCATTCTAATGAGTCTCTATATGTTTTGAACTCATCTTTTATTTATTTGACCCCATCATTTTTTAGTAGTATGTTGTTTAATTTCTATGTATTTGTGGGTTTTTCACTTTCTTTTCGCAGTTAATTTCTAATTTCAAGGCATTATTGTTGGAGATTATGCTTGGCATAATTTCAATCTTCTTGAACTTATTGATATAAGTTTTGTGAACCAACATATTCTGAAAATTACAAAGAATTATTAAAAGAGATTAAAAAAAAACACAACAAAATGGAAACATATCCCATGTTCATGGACTGGGCATAGTTAAAATTACCATATTACTCAAAGCAATATACAGATTTAATGCAATCCCCATCAAAATCCCAATGTTGTTCTTTTAAAGAAATAGAACAAAAATAATCAGATTTGTGTGGAACCACAAAAGACCCCAAATAGCCAAAGCAATCCTGAGAAAAAAGAAGAGGTATCATGCTCCCTGATTTCAAATTATATTACAGAGCTATGATAATCAAAACAGCATAGTATTGCTCAACATCACTAATTATCAGAGATATGCAAATTAAAACAACCATGAGTTATCACCTCACACCTGTCAGAATGGTTGCCATCAATAAATCAGCAAGTAACAAGTGCTGGTGAGGATGTGGAGAAAAAGGAACCCTAATACACTGCTGATGGGAATGCAGACTAATACAGCCACTATGGAAATCAGTGTGGAGTCTCCTCAAAAAATTAAAAACGGAACTTACATTTGACCCAGTGATCCCACATCTTGGAATATATCCTAAGAAGCCTGAAACACCAATCAGAAAGAACTAATGCATCCCTATGTTCATAGCAGTGCTATTTACAATAGCTAAGATTTGGAAACAGCCTAAGTGCCCATCAGCAGATGAGGGGATAAAAAAGCCGTGGTACATTCACATAATGGAATACTATGTGGCAGTAAAAAAGAAGGATCTCTTATTCTTTGAGACAGCATGGAGGGACCTAGAGAATATTATGCTAGGTGAAATATGCCAGAAAAAGATAAGTGGAATCTAATGAATAAAATATACTGATGAACAAAATAGAATCAGAGACACAGAAGCATGGAACAGACTGTTGAATCTCAGAGGGAAGGCAAGGGAGGGTGGGTGGGGGGTGGGTGGGTGGGTGGGAAGACATCAACCAAAGAACTTTATGTATATACTAGAGGCCCAATGCACGAAATTCGTACAAGGGGCTTGGCCCTTGCAGCCACTGCGGCTGCCTCCGCCTCAGCCCTCGCAGCCACAGCTTCACCCGGAAGATAGTCCGGAAGGTCATTGGTCTAATTAGCATATTACACCTTTATTATTATAGATATGCATAACCCACGGACATAGACAACAGTGTGGTGAAGGCCTGGTGTGGGTGGCAGGGGATAGGCTATAAGGCGTCAATGGGGGGAATATGGGAGGCTTATTAAATACTTTCAACCATAAAGATTTTTTTAAAAAGCATGGTATTGGCAGAGAAACAGACACACAGATTAATGGAACAGAATAGAGAGCCCAGCTATAAAACTACATGTATATGAACAGATAATTTTTGACAAAGGAGTCAGAAACACACAATGAAGAAAAAAGAGTCTCTTCAATATATGGTGCTGGGAAAACTGGAAAGATACATACCAACAAATGAAACTGATTACAGTTTGCCCCCATGTGTAGAAATTAATGCAAAATGGATCAAAGACCCAAATATACCACCCAAAGCAATAAGACACCTAGAATAAAATATAGATACCAAATTTATGGATCTTGGTCATAGAGAACATTTTATGAACTTGACCCCAAAGACAAGGGAAGTAAAGGCAAAAATAAATGAGACTATATCAAACTGAAAAGCTTCCGCACAGCAAAAGAAACTGACAACAAAACAAACAGGCAGCCAACCAGATGGGAGATGATATTTGCAAACAGTAGCTCTGACAAAAGTTTAATTTCCAAAATATAAAACGAACTCATAAAACTCAACACCAAATACACAAACAACCCAATCAAAAAGTAGGCAGAGGACCTGAAAATACCACTCTCCCAAGGAGATATATGAACAGCCAATAGACATGAAAAGATGATCAACCTTTCCAGCATTTAGGGAAATGAAAATCAAAACTACAATGATATACCACCTTACACCTGTTAGAGTGGCCATTATCAACAAGGCAAGCAATAAAAAGTGCTGGAAAGGCTGTGATAAAAAGAGAACCCTCATTCATTGTTGGTGGGAATGTAGACTGGTATAACCACTATGAAAAGCAGTCTAGTGATTACTCAAAAAAAATAAGTATAGTGCTACCATACGACCCCACCAATCCCTCTCGTGGCTATATACCCCCAAATTTGAAATTGTGTATTTACAAAGATATATTCACCCCCATGTTCATTTCAGCATTTTTCACAGTGGCCAAGACATGTAAACAACCAAAGTGCCCTGCAATAGAGGACTGAATAAAGAATATGTGGTACATATAACAATAGAATACTACTCGGTCATAAGAAAGGATGAAATATGCCATTTGCAACAACGTGAATGGACCTTGAGAATATCATGCTAAGTGAAATAAGTCAGTCAGAAAAAGCTAAGAACCATATGATTTCACTCATATGTGGGATATAAAACTGAAACTTATGAACACAAACAGCACTGTGGTGGCAGCCAGAGGAAAGGGGATGGGAGGGAAAGGACAGACTCAAACCCGGTGGCAATCTGATTTCTAGCACTCCTGCTGGAACCTCAGTGGGATCTGTGTGTATATGGGGATCAAAGGAGATCCCTAGACTCTCTCCCCTCTTCCTAGTCTGTCTGTCCATTGAAAAAGGTTTACGATATGCCAATTTTGAAAGGGATAGCCAATTGTATCAGAGTGCATGTTCCACTCCAAGTGCTGAGCAAGGCCACAAGTCAGGGTCCCCCATGACACCACCAGACATCAGCACAGGGTACTGACAGTCCAGCATGATGGGCTTCTGAGGATACTTGGCCATTTACGCATCTGGATACATTTCTCATAAACTCTGAGCACTGTCCCCCGCCTCCCCCCCACCCCCCCTTGAGGGGCAGGAGGTATAATTGAATGGCAAGAGTCTTACAGGAAGCGTTTCCCCAGGCAGTTTCCTCCTGGTACAAGGCAAACACACATTCCATCCCATTACTGTCTGAGGTCCATCTGAATGGGAATGGGACCACTTGGGCCTCTAGCCTTCCTGCCACGCAAATGTTAACAGTTGCTTTTATTTAGGGTGCGTACAGAATATTCAATCCATTCCACCCAGGCATTAGTTCCCTTATATATCCTACTTCTATTTGCATGGTGGTGGCAGTGGCCTAGGGGATCTTGTCTTGTGACATCTACTCCTAAATCTAATCCTAGCCAATCTTTTGACCTAAAGGCTAAAATATCCAAGTCATTCAAGTTATCTATAACCAATAACTTAACTGGGTAAGCATGATGCAGATTGTACACATTTCTCCAGCCCACATTGTAAGCCCCTGCAATTTGCCAGATTTCCAAAGCAAATAGAGCCCAGTACATGATGGTTATTTAGACAGCTCACTGTTTTCAGCATCATTTTCAAGGGGTTATGTCCTGGTATGGCTGTTCAAGTTGAGGTATGTCTGCCTTTAACCCGTGTGTGATGGGTCTAACCTTGCTCTGCAGTATGAACAGCAGTCTCTGTAGAAAGCAAGACATGTAAGGTCCTTCCCAGGAGGTTTCCAACTTGCTTCTCTTCCAGGTCTTTTTTTAAATTTAATTTAATAAATCTATATTGTTCAGAATACTACAGTTGTTCCTCTTTTTTCCCCCCATAGCTCCCCGCCATCTGGTTCCCAGGCCACCCTCTTCCCTTACCTCCCCACCACTGTCCTCATCCATAGGTGTACGATTTTTGTCCAGTCTCTTCCCGCACCCCCACACCCCTTTCCCCCTGAGAGTTGTCAGTCCACTCCCTTTCTATGCCCCTGATTCTATTATATTCACCAGTTTATTCTGTACATCAGAATTTTTAATTCACTTCATTTTTAGATTCACTTGTTGATAGATATGTATTTGTTGTTCATAATTTTTAGCTTTACTTTTTTCTTCTTCTTTCTCTTCTTAAAGAATACCTTTCAGCATTTCATATAATACTGGTTTGGTGTTGATGAACTCCTTTAGCTTTTTCTTATCTGTGAAGCTCTTTAGCTGACCTTCAATTCTGAATGTCAGCTTGGCTGGGTAGAGTACTCATGTTTGTAGTTTCTTGCTATTCATCACTTTGACTATTTCTTGCCATTCCCGTCTGGTCTGCATAGTTTCTGTTGAGAAATCAGCTGACAATCGTAAGGTTGCTCCCTTGTAAATAATTAACTGTTTTTCTCTTGCTGCTTTTAATATTCTCTTTGTCTTTTGCTCTTGGCATTTTAATTATGATGTGCCTTGGTGCAGTCCTCTTTGGATTCCTTTGGTTTGGGGTTCTGTGTGCTTCCTGGACTTGTAAGTCTATTTCTTCCACCAGGTGGGGGAAGTTTTCGGTCATTATTTCTTGAAATAGGTTTTCAGTATCTTGCTCTCTCTCTTCTTCTGGCACCCCCATAATTCTGATGTTGGTACACTTAAAGTTGTCCCAGAGGCTTCTTACACTATCTTCATATTTTTGGATTCTTTTTTCTTTTAGCTTTTCCAGTTGAGTGATTTTTGCTTCTTTGTATTTCAAATCTTTGACTTGATTCTTGCGTTCCTCTAGTTTGCTGTTGGGTGTCTGTATAATATTTTTTATTTCAGTCAGTGTATGTTTAATTTCTAGTTGGTCCTTTTCCATATCCTTGAGGGTCTCTCTCATATCCTCAAGGGTCTCACTAAATGTATTGGCCTTTTCTAGGAAATTCTTGAAAAACCTTATAACTGTGGTTTTGAACTCTATCTCCAGTCATGTGTTTTCCTCCATTTCTTTCATTTGTGATCTATTTCTTTGTCTCCGCATTTTCGCTGCTTCCCTGAGTTGGTAGGGTAGTTTTGTGTGCTAGGTATCCTATATGGACCAGTGGCTCTGCCTCCCCAGTTACCTGAGATGAACACTCTTGGTGCACCCCTTTGTGGACTGTGTGTACAGCCTTGTTGTAGTTAAGTCTTGATTGTTGTTGGTATCAGTGGGAGGAGTTGACCTCCAGGCCAATTGGTTGTGAGGATCAGCTGTGTCAACGCTGGGAGACAGCCTTATTCAACTAGACTTGCAAAATTGCAAAAGCCTCTGTGCTCAGCTTGGATGGGGCGGAGTTTCAGGGTGGAGCCTACAGCCTTGGCTTCCCATCAGCCCCGCCCTATTAGGTTCCTGGGTCTCAGTTTCCCTCAGTGTCCCTCGGTACTCACTGCAAACACCTCTGAGAGAAAGGCACCCTCGAGTTTTGCCCGCTGCCAGACAGTCTAGTCTCTCCCCCAATAAATCTGGATTCCCAGATTCTCGCCCGGAACTGGGGTTCAGTTCAGTTGGAACTGGGGTTCAGCACAGTCTGGAGCTTTTGTATCCTTCCCGCTAGGGCAATCCAGCAGCACAGTCAACAGTCCGTCCTCTGCGTGCATTCACGTGCACGCCTCCAGAGCTCTGCCTTTCACTGCTCCTCTGAGTTTCCACCTTACAGCCCAGAATCCCCCAGTATGAGCTTGGGTCCCCAGGGTCTAGCCCTGAACTAGGGTGCAGTGCAGTCGGAACTGGGGTTCAGCGCAGTCCAGAGCTTTTATCTCCTTCCCGCTAGAGAATGCCAGCCAGGCACTCAGCCGCCCCGTCCTCTCTGGCTCCGTCCTCTCCTCACGCATGCGCTCCTATCTCCTTACCTCAGGCTTTTACAGCTCCTCTAATTTTCCTTGTGGTTTTCTCTTTCCTTCTAGTTATAGAATTTCCAGTCAGTCAGCTTTCCTGTGTTTCTGGATGATGTACGTTTTGTCTTTTAGTTGTATTTTTGAAATTGTTGTGCGAGGCTGCAGTTCAGGTGTTTACCTATGCCGCCATCTTGGTTTCTTCTCTCTCTTCCAGGTCTTGATTAAACAAACATAGACTCTCCAGTCAATGGCAATGAACCAGAAACTCAAGAGGGCTTTGGGTCAGGAGGCCTTCTTGAGTAGGAAATTTGTCTTGCAGAACTTGTTATCTAAATGCAGAAGCCATGGAACTGTAAACAATGCACTGCCCTGGCCGGGGGCGGGGGGCGGGATTATGCTGGTTCCATGATGGACCATCTGATGTGGCCTGACGAAGGGGGCCATGAAGGGGGCAGGGGGCATATCTGCAAGACAAAGACCCCAGCAGGATATATATATAGACAGGCTCTCTGCATGTCTTCACTCTGATTTGGAAATTATTCCTGGAGTCCACTAGTGTTAATAAACGGGGTTCCTCACTTTCTCTAGGAAGCGTGCTTGGTATTTCTTTGGTCTTCAGCAACATTCTAACCTGAGAGAGATTAAAGTAGAAGAGATACCCAGTACATAATTCTTAAGAAATTGGTCCCTAGTTTCCACTGTAGGAAGATCTTGAGGCATTCCAGGGCCTATTGAAATCACCTAGAGCCAACTGTAAGTAAAAAAAAAATTTTTCTTAAAATTCAAACTCTAGAGAGGTTGTTAAACTTGATTTTACCAAAATATTATGTATTAAAGTGTATTAGATAGAAACATAGGCCAGAAAACTTCAGATCCTATGATTAAAATATGGCCTTTTTATTAAATACCCAATTAATATAACATACCATATTTTCCAGCGAATAAGACGACTGGGCGTATAAGACAACTCCCAACTTTTCCAGTTAAAATATAGAGTTTGGGATATACTTGCCGTATAAGACTACCCCTCTTCCAATGCACACCAAATAAAAATTTTAAAAAATCAGATTTGATTTCAATATGGTAATTTTAATTAAATGCTTATGACATGCAGGTACTTAGCAGGAAAACTGTCACTTATAAACATAGGGCTGTTTATCATCAAACATGTAAACATAAAACAGTGCAAGTGGATTAAACTTTTCCTAATTCACTCTAAAGCTGAAAGGAAGGATAAGACAATAAACCCATGGGAGCTGCCATGCTGTTTGTTTTCTAAGCTGTCAACCAATCTGGAACTGATGATGATAGGAGGAAGATAACAAACAACAGAGAGAGAGCAATTGCAGGGCAAGTCCCTGACAAGTTAGCAATGCCACTTCACTGCAGTCCTCAGGAGCGAGATCTGAGAGGCAGAGAAGGAGGTACGGTAATAGGATACAAGGGTGGGCCAGACGGGTGAAAGAGGCGTGTTTTTCTGGGCACAGCTCTATTTCTTTTTTCCATACCCTGGGCATCCCGGACACCTGCAGCTTGCTCCACCCTTCACTTACACCTTCCCAGTAAGGCGCCCCCTCACCTTGTCATCGGGACCCCGTTAAGTCACTTCTTTCCACAAATCCTGGTGAGTGGATTTTCTTCTACCATACTTGTACAGCGCCGCCCTTGCTACTTTCATACGGTCGCCACATACAGTGGAGGGGAGCTCAAAAACGGCTGCGGCCGTGTCCCCGCTGTATGTGGCGAGAACCCAGCCACACTCCATTCATTTCAGTGGAGCCGGTCGGAGACCGTATGCGGCACAAAAAGGAGCTGACCAGAGACACTTGCGGTCTCCATCCGGCTCCATTGAAATGAATGGAGTGCAGCTGTTTTTGAGCTCCCCCCACCATATGCGGCGACCGCAGATTCTCCAGTCCGGCTCGGAAGTTTCAGCACCCGCCCTATAAGATGACACCCAGCGTATAAGACGACCCCCGACTTTAGAGAAGATTTTCCTGGGTTAAAAAGTCGTCTTATACACCGGAAAATACAGTACTAGAAAAGAACTGACCAAAATAAGGCTTATTTTCTAACTTCATTTGTCCTTGGGTGTGGACAGCAAATGACACTAATTGGATTTCTCCCATCAGTCTTCCTGAGTACTTTGGCATAGGCTATTTACCCTCTGTTTAGGGAGGCAAAATGCAAATCATTTACTCTTAAGTGTCCTTGGTTTAGGGAAGGCAAGAGTTTTCTAGATCCGTGGTCGGCAAACTGCGGCTCGTGAGCCACATGTGGCTCTTTGGCCCCTTGAGTGTGACTCTTCCACAAAATGCCACGTCCTGGGTGAGTCTATTTTGAAGAAGTGGCGTTAGAAGAAGTTTAAGTTTAAAAAAATTGGCTCTCAAAAGAAATTTCAATCGTTGTACTGTTGATATTTGGCTCTGTTGACTAATGAGTTTGCCGACCACTGTTCTAGATGGTTGCAAACTGCTGTTTAAATATCTCAGTTTCCCTGTTCTGCTTGTCCTGGCTTACTAGCCTGTATCATTTAATCAATTTCCTTTTAACATTTCTTTTTATAAACTTCACAGACATTTCTACAACATTCAAAAACATTTTTACAATTTCCATAAATAACCACTTTTAGAAACCACCTTCTTTTTCCTTCAAAATGCATAACCATGCCTTAGTCCTTCCATTAAGTATTTCTACTCTAATATTATTTCTATCATACCATCAGCAACTTGTAAACCTTAATTTTTCAATGATAACCAAAAAGTAAACAGCCAGCATTTCTTAGATTGACATTTATGAACACATTTTAAATGCACTTTTACTTTCAAGAAAATATACCTTCAACAAAGTACAAGAGACCTTCTATAATAAAAACTAAGAGTATCTCCAACATCTACAGGCAGCTTATGCAACTTAATAAGAGGAAGATAAATGATCCAATAAAAAAATGGGCAACAGACCTAAACAGAATATTTTCAAAAGAAGACAGAAGGAAGGCCAAGAGACACATGAAAACATGTTCAAAGTCACTTATTATCCGAGAGATGCAAATCAAAACAACAATGAGGTACCATCTCACACCTGTCAGAATGGCTATCATCAACAAATCAACAAACAACAAGTGTTGGCGAGGATGCGGAGAAAAAGGAACCCTCGTGCACTGCTGGTGGGAATGCAGACTGGTGCAGCCACTGTGGAGAACAGTATGGAGTTTCCTCAAAAAACTGAAAATGGAACTCCCATTTGACCCAGTAATCCCACTCCTGGGAATATATCCGAAGAAACTAGAAACACCAATCAGAAAGGATATATGCACCACTATGTTCATAGCAGCACAATTTACAATAGCTAAGATTTGGAAACAGCCTAGGTGCCCATCAGCAGATGACTGGATCGGAAAACTGTGGTACATCTACACAATGGAATACTATGCTGCCATAAAAAAGAAGGAATTCTCATCATTTGCAGCAACCTGGATGGAATTGGAGAACATTATGCTAAGTGAAATAAGCCAGTCAATGAAAGAAAAATACCACATGATCTCACTCATTTAGGGATAGTAAAGAACATTATAAAGTGGTGAACAAAAAGATAGATACAGAGACAGTAAAGCATCAAACAGACTTTCAAAGTACAGGGGGAAAGTTTGGGAAAGGTGGGGGAGTTATGAAATCAAACGAAGGACTTGTATGCATGCATATAAGCATAAACAATGGACGCAAAACTCTGGGGGGGGAGGGCATGTGTGGGTGTGGGGTGGGGGGTAATAGTAAGATATGTACACATATAATACCTCAATAAAAATATTAAAAAAAAAAAAAAAAAAAAAAAAAAAAAAAAAAAAAAAAAAAAAAACTAAGAGTAGGCAAATTAAAACGTGTAACTTTATGTTAGTTTTCTGTTTTTGCCTTTCTTATTTTTATGTACATAGACATTCTGAGCCTCTTTTAACAGCTTTTCTGCACTTCTATCTTTCCAGTTCTCTACCTTTGCAGTTTTCTTGAGATGTCAGGCCAACTATTGGTGACAAAATGTAATGTAATTTTTAATATTTTTGGCCCAACAGTTCCTCTGGGTCTGGCACAGAGTACTTTCTCATTTGATTTTTCAGTCTTTGGTAAAATTCGGAAGGCCCTTCTTCTTTGCCCTGCTGAATATTGAAGGCTTTATTTAGATTCTGAGACTGGGGAATTTCTCCCCTAATCCTTTAATTATTTGTTCCCTTAGAGATCTCTCATGTATCCCCTATGGACCTTATTGTTAAGGTCCCACTGGCACTCCCGTGTTTGGAATTCTTACATCTGCTGGAAGCACACCAGGGCCAGCCAGGTTCTCCCTTTCCCAGATAGCAATAGCTGAATTTCAAATTACTCCCCCTTCTTTTAGTCTAGCTAGTCAGCTGAGCCACATGGTCTTCCAGCAGAGTTTTAACTTTTTTTTTTTTTTTTTTTTTTTTTTTACTGCTGAAACTCCTTTTGCAGCCTAGAAAAGCTGGTTTCTGATGGCACAGTGGCCTCATGGTGGTTGGAGCCTTATCAAGATAGCTCTCCTCCCAAGGGGAAGACTGGGATTGTAAATTGTCATCTTGGCTGTTCCCTCACATCGTCCCTGAGTTGCATAGAGAGGGGAAGGCAGGACAAGGGTCTCATTCCTGTCTGCCTTTGTTCTCTTTTAAGCTTCTCTGCCTTTACAGGGAGAAAGAGGACTGACCCCTTCCTCCAACAGAAAGCATAGTCAGTCTCCTCTTGAGTGACTGGACTTTCATTATTAACATATTTATAATTATTACTGAAAAGCTTTATGTAAATTCTTCATTTTAATCCCACTCCTGACACCAATAAATAAATAAATAAATAAATTCTTCATTTTAGTTACATCTATTTATCATATCTTAACAACTTTGAGATTTTTAAATCCAATTATTACCTAAATCATTTTCTTGACTAGTTTTGTAACAGGGATAACTCAATGTGAAAGTACCATTTTATTTTAATTACTAGTGGCCTGGTGCACGAAATTCGTGCACGGGGGTGGGGGTGTGTTCCTCAGCCTGGCCTGCACCTTCTCTAATCTGGGACCCCTCGAAGGATGTCCTACTGCCGGTTTATAGGGATCGGGCCTAAACCAGTAGTCAGATATCCCTCTCGCAATCCGGGACTGCCGGCTCCTAACCGTTCACCTGCCTGCCTGCCTGCCTGCCTGATTGCCCCTAAACATTCTGCCTGCCGGCCTGCTTGCCCCCAACTGCCCCCCATCGCTGGCCTGCTTGCCTCCAAATACCCCCCCTGCCAGCTCGATCATCCCCAACTGCCCCCCTTGCCAGTGTGCTTGCCCCCAACTGCCTCCCCTGCCAGCCTGTTCACCCCCAACTGTCCCCCTGCTGGCCTGCTTGCCCCTACCTTCCCTCCCCACTGGCCTGCTCGCTCCTAACTACCCCCCTGCTGGCCTGCTCACTCCAAACTGTCCCCCCCCCCGCTGTCCTGATCACCTCCAACAGACCCCCACTGACGGCCTGCAAGCCCCCAACTGGCCCCCTTTCTGCTCTGCTTACCCCCAATGGCCCCACCCACAACTGCCATCCCATCCTGGCCTGATCACCCACATCTTCCCTCCCCTCTTGGCCTCTAACTGCCTCTACCAAGGCCCTGCCACCATGGCTTTGTCCAGAAGAACGTCTGGAAGGTCTCCCAGTCTAATTAGCATATTACCCTTTTATTAGTATAGATAGAGGCCTGGTGCACGGGTGGGGGGCAGCTGGTTTGCCCTGAAGGGTGTCCCAGATCAGGGTGGGGATTCCCTAGGGGCATGGGGTGGCCTGGGCGAGGGGCCTGTGGTGGTTTGCAAGCCAGCCATGCCCCCATGGGGTGAGGGTCCCCGATAGGGGGGCGTGGCCAGCCTGGGTGAGGAGCTGAGGGCTGTTTTCAAGCTGGCCTTACCCCCTTCAGGGTGGGGGTCCCTGCTGGGGTTCCTGATCAGCCTGGGTGAGGGGCTGATGGCTATTTGCAGGCTGACCACGCCCCCCAGTGGGAACTCTTACTCCATGGGGGAGTGGCCAACCTGGGTGAGGGGCTAATGGCTGTTTGCAGGTTGGCCAAGACCCCCAGAGGGGAACCTCACCCCATGGGGGTGTGGCCAGCCTGGGTGAGGGGCTGAGGGCTGTTTGCAGGCTGGTCATGACCCCTGGTGACCAAGCTCCCAGCTCCTCCTTTTTTTCTTTTTTTTTCAGCACCTCCTTGAGCTGGCTGGAAGCAGGTATCTGGGATTTATTTATCTTCTATAATTGAAACTTTGTAGCCTTGAGTGGAGGCCAGGGCCAGCCAGGGTGGGCGGGAAGCTTGGCTTCCTCCATCACTGGGGGCAACCCAAGCTTCCTGCTTGCTCCAGCTTCATAGCCGCTGCCATCTTAGTTGGGTTAATTTGCATACTCACTCTGATTGGCTGGTGGGTGTAGCGGAGGTACGGTCAATTTGCATGTTTCTCTTTTATTAGATAGGATGTTATTAACTATGATTACCCTTTCTGTTCAAAGAAAGGACACGATAATCTGGCTGGGAGTAGTATGCCTCCAGGACCACCCTTGGAATGCAGTCCATCCTCATTCAAGAACTGCCCATTCTCTTGCTGCCATACCCCCAAGGTCAGCCTTAGTTCCACCTGAGCTGTCCTGCATGGGTTTGTGACGTCACAGGCAGGTGCAGGCCACCCACTTCCATCCCAGTCCCATTCTGGTCCCATTCTGGTCCCATCCAGGTTAATACCAATGCTGATAACTGGACGTTTAATGGACCTGATGCTGGGCGGGGTTTTGCAAACTTCTCCACCCTGCTGAGTTCCACAAGCACCTAAGTACTGCCTCCCATTCTGCCACTTGGAAACCTCAGGCTTTTTCCCTTCCTCTACTGCTTTGCCTCAGGTGGGAAAGATAATGGTTTGTTAGCCTTGGAATTAGCTGGCCTTTGCTTTAAACTTCCCTGGGTTGCAACCTTTACACATTTTACACTTTTAAATAAATCTTAGAATCTTAACATTTTAACCCAGCACAGCAAAATCATAAAGCAGGGAAGAGAAAATTAAAGTCCCTAAAAGTTAGACAAAATTGCATCACAGACATACAGATAGAAATTTCACTAGCTAAGTGTTTCTGGCAGGCCAACACCCTGCCAGGGAGAGCAGGATGAATCCCCAAGAATAAGGATTCTTGGCAGCTGCTGGGATGTTCCTGAAATCTCTGTCACGGGTTCAGACCCACCACACACAACTGGGCTTCCCCCAAGGTGGAACTTGCCCCATCTTTAAACAAATTAAACAAAAAAAAAACAGACATAAAACATCAACACACACTCTCATACAGGCACGTGCAACACTAAAAGTTTACACCAAGAGCAATGTCTCTGTCCCTGATTTGGGAACTTGCCTTCCCAGAACCTCAGCATTCTCCCAATGGACTATTTTGAGGGAATGTATTCTCTAGGCCTAGAATTTCTGTTTCCCATCCTCGGTAGGTTCCCTGTGACTAATACTCAACCCCCCATGTTGGAGGTTTCTCGTATTCCCTGAGATCTGCTTCATCCCTCTCTGGCCACTCCCCTTGCAAGAGAACGGAACCACAGATCAGAACTCTACACTCACTTTATGTCCAAGACACAACCCAGGCACATATGCCTGACCTCCGAGGACACCCAATCACCAAAGAAGTACTCAGTCCATTTCCCATCTTGGCTCATGCATGAGGTTATCTGATTGCCATGGGTCTTTCTTGGGCCCTTTCTGCATTGCTGGCTGACTCTCTATCCTGAGCTCATAGTCAGCCCAGGGGTAATGGCTGTCCCTCCTCACCGAGGCCATCGCAACTTGGCAGCAGGGTGCACCTCCTCAGGAGAAGGATCCAATTTCCCTGTGGCAACAGACTGTATCCCAGACATGCCCCCAAATTGTTAGAAATAAGGCAAGCTCCCAAATTCAGGGGTCCTGATAGAACACAAAACATACTTGGGAGCCAGGCAGCAAGGCAAGTATCTTTACTTCTATGTAGAAGGGTGCACATACATGGTCTGGAAGCACACACACACCAAGCAGGCAGTCTGCTTGGCTTTATAATCCCTGATGCATGTGACCTGTCCCTTGCTGTTGATTGGAGCTCAGGCGCATAGTCTTTTGCGATTGGCTAATTCAAAGCGAGGGGTTGGTCTTTGCTGTTCCAAGATGGCGGCCCCCAGGGGAGCTGCAAGCCATGTGGCCAACATGGTGGCTTCCAAGTCATGCAGTCCAAAATGGCAGCTGTTGCCGAAACCGGTTTGGCTCCAGTGGATAGAGCCTCGGCCTGTGGACTCAAGGGTCCCAGGTTCGATTCCAGTCAAGGGCATGTACCTTGGTTGCAGGCACATCCCCGGTGGGAAGTGTGCAAGAGGCAGCTGATCGATGTTTCTCTCTCATCGATGTTTCTAGCTCTCTGTCCCTCTCTCTTCCACTCTGTAAAAAATCAATAAAATATATTTTTTTTAAAAATGGCAGCTGTCTAATCTGTTCTTTGATAGAAAAGATGACTTTTTCATTCTCACACACTCAACAAATATTAATATAGCAACCACTATTTCCCAGGCACTATTTCAGGGGCCACAGACAGAATAGTAGACAAAATGAACAAAAAAATACAGATTTCATGGTGCATACAATGTGGTATTATGTGAAGTAAATTATCATTTTCTATTCTAAACTCTCTGAGAGCTAGCTGTCTTAGGGATCCCAGCAAATCTTCCCAGCCTGTTATCACCTGTTCCTGCCACCTTCATCACTACCACCAGCAGCACACATATACAGACATACACAACCCTAAAGACCTATCAGACTTCTAAATGGTTCTGGATCCCATTCTACATTTTTCTGCCTCCATACCTGTGCTGTGGGCATCACCTCTACTTAGAAGGCACTTTAACCTCCAAGCCTTACCAGTAATTTATTATTAATATTTTTTATTGATTTTACAGAGAGGAAGGGAGAGGGAGAGAGAGAAGCATCATTGATGAGAGACAATCATCTATTGATTGCCTCCTGCACACCCCGTACTAGAGACCAAACCCCAAAACCCAGGCATGTGCCCTGACTGGGAATTAAACTGTGACATCCTAGTGTAGAGGTCGATGCTCAATCACTGAGCCACACCAGTCAGGCCTTCTCAGTACTTTAAAACTATTCATAATATTATCTCCAGGCCATTTTATTCATCCTAATACAAATACTTTCTTTTCATTCAATCTCATTATATACTGGTTCAAAGCAACAGCACCATTTGGAATACGATTGAGATTGTGGTTACTTTTGTATATAGATATATAAGTATTAAGTTATGAGAAATAGTCAAAACCTGTGGTTAGCAGATTACTTTCTCTTTTATAACTTCAAAATCCATAGGTCCTAAACAGAATAGGCACAGAATAAGTTCTCAATAATACTTGATAACTTGAATGACTATGCTAAGTTTTCTGTTGTATACTTAAATTTTTAAAAAATATTTTTATTGACTTAGAGAGGAAAGGAGAAGGAAAGAGAGATAGAAACATTGATTAGAGAGAAACATCAACATTAATCAGCTGCCTCCTGCATGCCCCCTGCCAAGGATCAAGCCCACAACCTGGGAATTGAACCTGTGACCTCTGGGTGCATGGGTCAATGCTCAACTACTGAGCAATACTGGCCAGGCTAATTTTTAGTTAGTTAGTTAGTTAGTTAGTTGTTCATCTATTAAAAAATATTTAGTCTACTAGATGCCAATCACCCTCTTAAGAAATTGAGAATAAATGGTTGAAACAAAACAGATGATAACATTGTTTACTTAGTTTTAGAATTATTTACATTAGAGTTTATGAAAAATCACTTGTCTGTAATGATTGATAAGACACTGAGGCCTATCATTAAAGGAAATGGCAGCATTTCTTATGGAGATTGTTAAGTGTAGTAAACTTTATATCTTGAGATATTTGAATGAATTCTTCCCTTGAGGCAAGGGGATGGAGGCTTTTGTATCATAATATTATTTCTTCAGATCTTTAGTTTTGTGAGTTAATATGCATGAGGGCAAACAACCAAGGGAGCCCACTCTCCCTCCACCTTTAGTTATTTATTCAAACCATGGAGTCAGTGAAAGGCTTCTGTAAAAATCACTAGTTGTAGAAATTATAGTAAGTTTAAGACCTTCATCAGCCCCTTAGGCCTCATCTAAAGTAAACTATTTTTCCAGGAGCTCAAAAAGTTTAATAATGTAGAAGTGTAAGTTCTCTATAAAGGATTTCAACAATATGTGGATGGCTAGTATTTTGTGCAAAGGAGAAACGCAAGTTAATTTTGTAAAGAAAAAACATTTTATTGAATAGCAGAAAACTCAAATTAACCAAAATTTAAATGTATGAAACAGACCATAACAAAGCTTGAATTCATAAAATAGCCACTCCTAAAAAGCATGTTGGCAAAGAGATGGTTGGTTTTCTCTGATCCGTACTAAATAGAATCTTTAAGTCTCATAGTACATTTCCTTTAAAACATTTCCTTCTAAGATATTAGAAAGAAGAGAGGCTGAATCACCAAATGAATGACTCAGCATTGAAGATATTCTTCATGCAGCAGCAACCAAGTTCATATGCTCTCTGCTGTCCCATCCTCCTCCTCCTCCCACCACCTCTGCTTGTATGCCTCCTCCACCCCCCATGCAGGGTGCCTAGGACAGGGTACTCAAAGAGACCCTTCCTTAAACTGACCTGACCACTTGCAGAAATTACAGTCTTAGAGTTTCACCATTCACATTTCTTAATGTAATTTTTCTGGAGTGATGATGTATTTATTCCAACTGGATGATTTCAAATGACCTTTATTTCAACTGTGCTGAAGTCAGAGGAATTAGCTACTTCTGACTACTGCTTTATGCCAGTGAAATGCCTAGGTGAAACACCAAAGAAAATTACCTTTTGGTCATTATTACTCAGAGAATCCTGAAGGTCAGTTCTGATGAGGAAAGAAATTCAAGAGTGAGTAATAAAACCGTGTTTATCACTAAACAGCTGAAGGATGAATGGCATAATTAGAGAGCTTCAGTGTTGCCAGGATTCCAGAAAGAAGGTTCCTCCCCAGAATCTTCCCTGGCTCCATCTCAAATACACTATTAGGATGTAGAAATGCCTCTCCACCTCCATGTCAAGCACAGTCTATCATTCTTCTGGAACATCAACCAGCTGGAAGGTCAAAGCTATCCAGACTAAAATATTCCACTCAAGTTCCTGCATTTATTGGGGCCATTGGCAGTCAACCCAGCCATGAAAGAAATGTAGCGGAACTGGGCAGAAGCAAGGAACTCAGTTTAACAGGATAACAGAAAGCATGAGCTATAAGGGGGAAATTGTGTTTAAGACTTTTGTTTGAAAGAGGAGCTAGACCAATTCTGAAGTGAGAGCAACAGCCACCCACAGAAGCTCTTAGGCCTTTATTTACTTGAATAAGGTTTCAGAACTACTCTGGCATTGGTTTATAATTTATGATAATCTATTCTTCATCATAAATTCAAACATTTTCCTTTAGGTTCATTGACATTTGGAGAGCATGATATTATAACTTCTTCACTGAACAAACATTTATTCAAGGTTTACAGTGTAATAGGCACTAACTACTCCAGGCTCTGAGCTTCAGACTTGGAACCAGAAAGACAAAGGACTGTTTTGCATAGAGCTTTGCATTCTGGTGCATGGGCTTCTGGAGAAAGAGACATGTAAACAAAGAAAGAAATATATCAATAAGGCCATTCCCTATATTTATATTGTATAAAGTAACAGGGCTATGTGATAGAGTGACTTCAATAAAGATGAGATTTGTTTTTTTAGGATGAGAGGTCCACTGGGTTTGCTAAGATAACCTTTGAACTTGGATATCAAAAATGAGAGCAGCCAGCAAAGATATACGGGCTGCAGATTGTAATAGAGGGTAAAGGAAGTAGAATATCTTAAATGAAACTAAAACTTGGAATTTATTTTTTTAAGGAAGTGAGTAATATCTTTATTTATTTATTTTTTTATTGTTTGAAGTATTACAAATACCGTACTTTCCGGCGTATAAGACGACTGGGCGTATAAGATTTTCCTGGGTTAAAAAGTCGTCTTATACGCTGGAAAATACGGTAGTCCAATATATCTAATCCATTATATCTAATCCTATTAATATAGTCCAATATACCATATTTTCCAGCGTATAAGACGACTTTTTAACCCAGGAAAATCTTATACGCCCAGTCATCTTATACCCCGGAAAGTACGGTAGTAGTACATATGTCTCCTTTTTTCCCCCCAATTGACCTCCCCCTGGCCTCCCCTACCCCCCAGTATATGCCCTCACCTGTCCTCCCCCCCCCCAGTGTCTTGTATCCATTGGTTATGCTTATATGCATGTGTATAAGTCCTTCGGTTGATCTCTTACAGCCCCCCCTCCCCCGCAACCTCCCTTGACTTCCCGCTGTAGTTTGACAGTCTGTTTAATGCTTCTTTGCCTCTGTATCTATTTTTCCCCATTTCTTTCCTTTAAAAAGTCTTGCCTCTGCAGACTAGAAATAAACATATAATAACAAAAAATGTTTGAGTCCCAATTTCAATGTCCAACAGTTCTGAGTCCCTGTTTCAATGTCAAACAGTTCCTTATGTGTACATGTCAGCAATGATATCTGGATGGTGGGCACATGGTGGCAATGCAGGTCCGACCCTCTCTGGTTTGGTCCTGGGCAACCTGCAGCGATGCACAGCTGCTGACAAGGCGTGGCAAGGCGTTGTCAGCGTCTTCCATCTCTGGAGTGTTTCGCCTCTTGTCTTCATGGTTGGAGCAGACCTGTCAATTCCTCTCTGTTGCAGGAATCCACATGGTCTTGGAGTTGTTTTCTGAAAATATACAAACATATTCTCGACCAAAAGTTAATAAAGGAATCTTTTCTATATAATTGATTTGGGATCCTTTTTACTTTTGCCCAAACGATTTTCCTTTGTCTTATTTAGATACCATGTGTGTTTTTCATGGGTGTCTTGCTATTAGCATTACAAATGAAAATTAATTTTGTAAAGTAAAAATTTTCTAGACATAATTTACTTATAGGATATTTTTCCTTACATGATATTACCCTACTATTCCCACTTTTTTTTTATTAATGGAGGCTTTTGTAAATTTTATAATGCAGTCTTGATAACTTTAAATTTTAATTTTTTGCACAAAAATATGACTGCTTTAGGTTCATTGCATGTTCAGGAATTTTACCATGAGATGAACTACCAATAGAAATTTTAGTTACTACTTTAGGAACAGCATTTTGTCCCATACAATTAAATTCTCTTGAATATTCACTTATTTCAATTAGCCTATTTAAATTAATCTGAAAACTTGATTACTATTTTACTGTCAAATTTAATACCCTACCAACACTCTTAGTTTACCCTGTAAATATTAGTGGAAAGGATTATTTGCATTCTTGAGTAGGCCCTGAGCGTTCCTGGTGCTAGGCTGGATTTAGATAGAGAGCAGCTGCTGTCGTCCAAGTCTCTGTCTGTCACCTGTGTCCCGATCTGAGTTGGGTGTGGGAAGCAAAGCAGCCATGAGGGCAGGAGACCTCCCTCAGAAGGGGTGAGGGTTTAGGCCCCGCAAGGTTGGGGGGGGTGAAGGTCTGTGCCCCACCTCTGTTGATCCCCAAGTTCTCTCCTGATGGCCCCTCTGCAACTGTGCCTGTCTTAGGTTGTTCCTTCCCTGAGGAATCTTACCCATCTCTGGCTAACCAGTCATCCTCCGGGGCCAAGCAGGGTGATGTGAGGTTCAGTTCTGTCTCCTTGGTAGCCTATTCCCCCATGGCCTCCACACCCAGCACCTGCCTTTGGATCCCCTCGCCTGCTGGCAGGGCCCCAGCACTGATCACATATCTCGGGGAACTCAGGGTTCATCTCCAGAGAGGGCCCAGCTCACACGATTGGGTGAGAGACAGATCCATGGTACCAACCACCACAAGGTTTTAAGCTCAGCATGAAAAGAAAGCTCAGGCAACAGCTGAGGGCAATTGAATTGTGAGAAGAGGGTCCCTCTTGGCAAAAAAGGCAAGAGGGGCCAACATAGAATGCTCAAGTGCCTTCCCAGTGCCTTAATTCCTTCTGAAAGGGATTAAATCCTTTCATGTCTTTTTTTAAATTGCTGCCAAACATTCAAAGAATTAGTTTGAAAGTTTGTTTGGGATAATTGTACAATATGCTGTTGTAAAATATCTAAAATTATAATATTTGACATTGTAGAATAATATCATGTAAGGATATTCTTTGCTCTAGACCATGGCAATTCAATTTCAAACCGGCTGTCAATTTCTTTTTGTAACTTTATATAAACTTTGTCAGGGAGGCAAAAGCATAAATTACTTACTTTAGTTCAAGAGGCCAAATATATTGACTTCCAATTACAATCCTTACGACTTTTGAAGGAAACTTCTCTTTTTTTCCTTCCAAAATAATTTTCAGGCTACAGAGAGTTTCATTTAAAAATCTTTGTCACATGAAACAATTTATCTTAAGGTTATGGAGACCACTAGTATGGATTAGATTTAATATTTTATTTTTATTTTATATTTTTAAATAATTTTTTATAATTTTTATTTTTTACATATGTGTCCTTATTCCCCTATAATCCCCCCACAAACTTATGCCCACCCCCTTGTTTGCTGTGTCCATTGACCAGGCTCATATGCATGCATGCAAGTCCCTTGGTTGATCTCTCCACCTTACCCCCACCCTCCCCTACCTTCCCTGAGGTATGATGTTCTGATCGACCTTTCTCAGTCTCTGGATCTGTTCTTGTTCATCAGTGTATGCCGTTCATTATATTCCACAAATGAGTGAGATCGTATGATATTTATCTTTCTCTGCCTGGCTTATTTCATTCAGCATACTGCTCTCAATCTCCATCCATGTTGTTACAAATGGTGGGAACTCCTTTTTTTTCTAATATATTTTTTATTGCTTTTTTTTTTACAGAGAGGAAGGAAGAGGGATAGAGAGTTAGAAACATCGATCAGCTGCCTCCTGCACGCCCCCTACTGGGGATGTGCCCGCAACCAAGGTACATGCCCTTGACCGGAATCGAACCTGGGACCCTTGAGTCCGCAGGCTGATGCTCTATCCACTGAGCCACACCGGTCAGGGCTCCTTTTTTACCACAGTGTAGTATTCCATTGTGTAGATGTACCACAGTTTTTTAATCCACTCATCTGCTGATGGGCACTTAGGCTGTTTCCAAATCTTAGCTATGGTGAATTGTGCTGCTATGAACATAGGGGTGCAAATATGCTTTCTGATTCACATTTCTAGTTTCTTGGGATATATTCCTAGAAGTGGGATCACTGGATCAAATGGGAGTTCCATTTTTAGTTTTTTGAGGAAACTCCATACTGTTCTCCACAGTGGCTGCACCAGTCTGCATTCCCACCAGCAGTGCAAAAGAGTTCCTTTTTCTCTGCATCCTTGCCAACACTTGTCGTTTGTTGATTTGTTGATGATAGCTATTCTGACAGGTGTGAGATGGTACCGCATTGTTGTTTTGATTTGTACCTCTCTGATGATTAGTGACTTTGAGCAGGTTTTCATATGTCTCTTGGCCTGCATTCTGTCTTCTTTCGAAAAGTGTCTATTTAGATCAGTTGCCCATTTTTTGATTTGGTTGTTTATCTTCTTTTTGTTAAGTTGTATGAGTTCTCTGTATATGTTGGAGATTAAACCCTTATCATTGATATCATTTGCAAATATGTTCTCCCATGCAGTGGGCTTTCTTGTTGTTTTATTGATGGTTTTCTTTGCTGTGCAAAGGCTTTTTATTTTGACGTAGTCCCATTTGTTTATTTTCTCTTTAGCTTCCATTGCCCTAGGAGTAGTATCAGTGAAGAAGTTCCTTCAGCATGTGTCAGATTATGCTGCCTGTGGATTCCTCTAGTATTTTCATGATTTCCTGTCTTATGTTTAAGTCCTTTATCTGTTTTGAGTTAATTTTTGTGTATGGTGTAAGTTGGTGATCTAGCTTCATTTTTTTGCATGTATCTGTCCAATTTTCCCAACACCATTTGTTGAAGAGAATGTCATAATTCCATTGTATATTCATGCCTCCTTTATCCAATATTAATTGAGCATAGTGATTTGGGTCAATTCAATTTCTGAGTTCTCTATTCTATTCCATTGATCTATATGTTTGTTCTTATGCCAGAACCAGGCTGTTTTAAGAACAGTGGCTTTGAAACACCGCTTGATATCTGGTATTGAGATCCCACCTACTTTGTTCTTCTTTCTCAGGATTCAGGGTCTTTTTTATTCCATATAAATTTTTGGAAAGTTTGTTCTAGGTCTGTGAAATATGTCATTGGTATTTTAATGGGAAATGCATTGAATTTATAGATTACTTTGGGTAGTATGAACATTTTGATGATGTTGATATTACCAATCCATGAACATGGTATGTTCTTCCATCTGTTTATGTCTTCCTCTATCTCGTTTTTCAGTGTCCTGTAGTTTCCGCGTATAGGTCTTTTACCTCCTTAATTAAGTTTATTCCTAGGTATCTTAATTTTTGGTGCAATGGTAAATGGGATTGCTTTATTATTCTCTCTTTCTGTAAGTTCACTATTGGTGTATAGAAATGCCATAGATTTCTTGGCATTAATTTTGTATCCTGCTATATTGCCGAATTCATTTATTAAGTCTAATATTTTTTATGCAGTCTTTAGGGTTTTCTATGTACAGTATCATGTCATTTGCGAATAAGGACAGTTTTACTTCTTCTTTTCCAATTTGGATGCATTTTATTTCTTCTTTTTGTCTAATCGCAATGGCTAATATTTCCAGTACTATGTGGAATAGGAATGGTGGGAGTGGGCATCCCTGTCTTGTTTCTGTTCTTAGGGGCTAATAGTTTTAGTTTTTGCCCATTGGGTATGATGTTGGCTGTGGGATTGTCATATCTGGGTTTTATTATGTTGAGGTATGATCCTTCTATTCCCACCTTGTTGAAGTATTTATCAAGAAAGGGAGTTGGATTTTGTCAAATGCTTTTTCTGCATCAATTGATATGACTATGTGATTTATATCTCTCAATTTCTTTATGTGATGTATCATGTTTATTGATTTTCAGATATTGTACCATCCTTGCATTGCTGGGATAATTCCTTCTTGGTCATGGTGTATGATCTTTCTGATGTACTGCTGGATCTGATTTGCTAGAATTATGTTGAGGATTTTGGCATCTATGTTCATGAGGGATATTGGCCTGTAATTCTCTTTCATTGTGTTTTCTTTATTTGGTTTTTGTATTATGGTGATACCAGCTTCATAGAATGAGCTTGAAAGTGTTCTTCCTCTTGGATTTTTTTGGATTAGTTTGAGGAGGTTGTTTTAGTTCTTCCTTGAATGTTTGGTAAAACTCCCCTGTGAATCCGTCTTGCCCTGGGCTTTTGTTTGCTGTGAGCTTTTTGATTACTGCTTCAATTTCTTCCACAGTTATCAGCCTATGGAGATTTTTAGATTCTTCCTGATTGAGTTTTGGAAGGTTGTCTTTTTCTAGGAATATGTCCATTTCCTCCAGGTTGTCTAGTTTGTTGGAATAGAGTTGTTCATAGTATTTTTTAACAATCCTTTGTATTTCTGTGGGGTCTGTTGTTATTTTGCCTCTTTCATTTCTGATTTTGCTTATTTGGGTCCTCTCTCTTTGCTTCTTGGTGAGCCTAGCTAGAGGTTCATCAATCTTGTTTATTCTTTCAAAGAACCAGCTCTTGGTTTCATTGATCTCTTATATTGTTTTTTTGGTCTCTATGTCATTTATTTCTGCTCTGATCTTTATTATCTCCTTCCTTCTGCTCACTCTGGGCTTTTCTTGTTGCTCTCTTTCTAATTCTTTGAGTTGTAGAGTTGGAAGATTTACTACCATTTTTTCTTGTTGTTTTTTTTTTAGGTAGGCCTGTAGAGCTATAAACTTCCCTCTCAGGACTGCTTACATTGTGTCCCATTGATTTTGGATTGTTATGTTTTTATTGTCATTAGTTTCCTGGATGTTTTTAATTTCTACTTTGATCTCATTGGTAACACAATCATTGTTTAATAGTATGCTATTCAGTGTTTGAATTTTTTTGATTGTTTTTATTGTATTTTATTTTTTTAATATATCTTTTTTGATTTCAGAGAGGAAGGGAGAGGGAAAGAGAGATAGAAACATCAATGATGAGAATGAGTCATTGACTGGCTGCCCCTGCATGTCCGCCTACTGGGAATCAAGCCCGCAACCTAGGTATGTGCCCTTGATCAGAATTGAATCTGGGACCTTTCAGTCCACAGGCTGATGCTGTATCCACTGAGACAATCCAGCTATGGCAATTGTATTTTATTTCTAATATTATGCCATTGTGGTCTGAGAATATGCTTGGTTTCATTTCAATTTTCTTGAATTTGGGTAGACTTTGCTTGTGATCCAATATGTGTTCTATGTTTGAAAATGTCCCTTGTGCACTTGAGAAGAACATATATTCTGTGGCTTTGGGGCAAAATGTTCTGAAGATGTCAATTAAGTCCATCTGATCTAGTGAGTCATTTAGGATTTCTGTTACTTTGCTGATTTTTTGTCTAGAGGATATATCCAGTGATGTCAGTGCTGTGCTCAAGTCCCCTATTATGATTGTATTGTTGTCAGTCTCTCCCTTGATATCTTCCAGGGTTTTTTGTTTTTTTTTAATGTATTTGGGTGCTCCTGGATTGGGTGCATATATGTTTATCAAGGTTATATCCTCTTGTTGTATCCATCCCTTTAGAATTATGAAGTGGCCTTCCTTATCTCTTATTGTGGCCTTCACTTTGAAGTCTATTTTTTCAGATATAAGTATTGCTACCCTAGCTTTTTTTTTTTTCATTTCCATTTGCATGAAAGATATTTTTTCCATCCCTTCACTTTCAATCTGTGTGAGTCCCTTGTTCTGAGGTGGGTCTCTTGTAGACAGCATATACATTGGTCACGTTTTTTTATCCATTCAGCCACTCGATGTCTTTTGATTGGAGCATTTAGTCTATTTACGTTTAAAGTTATTATTGATAGGTACTTTTTTGAAGCCATTTTTATTTTTTGTACCTGTGTTCCTTCTTACCTTTCTATTTCTTCTTTTTACACCAGTCCCTTCAGCATTTCTTGCATTGCTGGCTTGGTAGTGATAAACTCCCTTATCCTTTTTTTTTTTTTTTTTTTT
Source organism: Eptesicus fuscus (assembly GCF_027574615.1). NCBI lineage: Eukaryota > Metazoa > Chordata > Mammalia > Chiroptera > Vespertilionidae > Eptesicus > Eptesicus fuscus. Next base: position 5,816,903 of record NC_072480.1, on the reverse strand, counting down.
TTTTTTTGTCTGTGAAGCTCCTTATTTCCCCTTCAATTTTGAATGATAGCCTTGCAGGATAGAGTATTCTTGGATTCATTCCCTTTCTTTGCATCACGTTGTAAATTTCCTTCCCTTCTTTTCTGGCCTGATGTGTTTCTGTTGAGAAATCATTTGATAATCTAATGGGAGATCCCTTTTACGTAACTCTCTGTCTTTCTCTTGCAGCCTTTAAGATTCTCTCTTTGTCCTGGACATTTGCCATCATAATTATGATTTGTCTTGGTGTGGGATTTTTTGGGTTCATCTTGTTTGGGACTCTCTGTGCTTGTGTGACTTTTTCTTCCCCACATAAGGGAAGTTTTCTGACATTATTTCTTCAAATAGGTTTTCTAACCCCTGTTCCTCTTCCTGTTGTTCTGGCACCCCTACTATTCATATGTTGCTTTGTTTCATGTTGTCCCATAGCTCCCTTACGCTCTCCTCCTGTCTTTTAATTTTTTTCTCCAATTTCAGTTCGTTTGGGTATGTTTTGCTTCCCTGTCTTCTCATTTGCTAATTTGGTTCTCTGCCTCTCGTAGTCTACTGTTGAAACATTCCACGGTGTTTTTTATTGCAGCTATACCATTCTTCATTTCTTCTTGATTCTTACATAAGTTGTTGATTTTTTCATCCATTTTATGAACTGTATGACCCTTATTCTGAATTATTTTTGTGACATATTGCATGCCTCTGTTTCATTTATCTGATTTTTCTGGCGATTAATCCTTTTCTTTCCTTTGGGGGTTTCTTTTTCTACCCATTTTTTATCTCACTGACTGATGTAGATATTGATTTGTGCAGAGGATGCTCCTTGAGTGGCAGTGGCTCCTTGGGCTGTGGTTTCTCCTCGAGCAGTCACAGTAGCAGCTGCTCCTCCGTTGGCAGTGGCTCCTCTGATGGGTGCTGTTCGCAGCAGTGATGGCTCCTCTGGCTGTTATGGGGAGGCTGTTCACACAGCTGCTGTTCCTCATATGGGAGTTGGCTGATCATGAGACTGCTGCTCCTGTTATTAGAGCAGGCTGCGCGCAGCTACTACTCCTCTGACCAGAACGGGCTGCTTGCATGGCTGCTGCTCCTTGGACAAGGGTGGACTTTTCACAAGGCTGCTGCTCCTTGTATGGTGGCTGGCTGCATGCTGCTGCTATTCCTCAGATGTGACGGGCTGCTCATGAGGCTGCTGCTCCTTGGACAGGGGCAGTTTGCTCGCAGGGCTGCTGCTCCTCGGGACAGGGGATGGGCTGCTTGCATGGCTGCTACTTCTTGGTTGGGAGTGAGCTGCACGTGCGGCTGCTGCTCCTCGGATGGGGGCAGGCCACTCACCCACTGCTGCTCATCAGACGAGTGCAGACTGCGTGTGGCTGCTGCTCCTCGGACCGGTGCAGGCTCCGCAGGGCTGCCACTCCTCAGACTTGGGTGGTCTGCTCGTGTGGCTGCTGCACCTCATACCGGGGCAGGCTGCTCAGGAGGCTGCTGCTTCTCAAATGGGGGTGGGCTGCGCTCAGAGCTGCTCTTCCTCAGATGGGTGCAGCTGCTCACACAGCTGCTGCTCCTCGGATGGGGGAAGACTGCTTGTGTGGCTGCTGCTCCTCGGACAGGGGCCTGTTGCTCCTCAGATGGGTACGGGGTGCATGAAGCTGCTGCTCCTCAGACAGGGATACAGGGGCATGCTGAATGTGGCTGCCACTCCTCAGTCATGGACAGGCTTCTTGTGCCACTGCTGCTCCTTGGAAGGGGGTGGGCTGATCGTGAGGTTGCTGCTCCTCAGATGGGGGAGTGAGCTGCTTACACAGCTGCTGCTCTAGATGAGTCTCCTTTGCCAATTTGGGGAGGGTGTTATTTGTTTCAGCTGCTCATTCTATCTGCTCCAGGACAAGGCTCAGGGCACATCTATCTATTCTGCTGCCATTTTGTGTCCAGTATCAGTTTTTTTAAGTTCATCTTGTTTGGGACTCTTTGTCCTTCTTGGACTTGTATGGCTTTTTTCTTTCCAACATCAGGGAAGGTTTCCGTCATTATTTCTTCTAACAGATTTTCTATTCCTTGCTCCACTTCTTCTCCTTTTGGCACTCCCGTTATCAAGATGTTGTTTCCTTTCATGTTGTCCCAAAGCTCCCTTAGTTTTTTTTAAGTTTTTTCTCCAATTGCTGTTCAGATTGGGTGTGTTTTTATAGCCTAGCTTGGGCAGTTCTTCAGGCCTCCCCCTCTGGGCTCAGCCTCTCATGGCTGTGGACTTAGATCTAGAATCCCCTGTTGCAGGAGCCCTGTGACAGTCAGATGTTACACATGTCCCCAAAGGACATGGACTTATTGATGTGTGGCTTCCTTCTGACCCTCTCAGCAAGTCAAGCACAGCCAGATATCCTGGGAGACTCAAAGCAAAAAGGATATAATTTCTTTCTCAAAGGTAATTATTTACAATTTATCCATAGAAGCAAAACACACTCATGAACTTAAGTTGAAAGAAAGCAAAGTGACATTTCACTAGGGCATGGTGCTAAGCTTAGAGGATTCAATGGAGAAAAGGCCTACAACTCTGACATGAGAACTTACTTATAACCAAGTTGGGAAGTCACAATAGGGATGTGTATTGTGTATTCACTGTGTATGAGTTTTTGATAAATAATGTAGTGGTAGGATGATCAACCACAACCACTATCAGGGACTGAGGGGTTTCCTGAAATGTGGAGTTCCTAGTCCTAAAACTGGGATAGTCTGTATAAACCAGGGCCAGCTGATAATAGGAAAGTGGATCAAGCACAAACTAGAATATGGATGGCTTAAGTTTAAACCAAAGATCTACTACTGCCTCTGAGAACACATGCAAGTTATCTAAAAACTTCTCTTTGTATTTTTATTCTTATCTGGAGATAGATTCATTTTATATTACAGAGAGTGTATTAAGACACATAGATCACAGTAGAGCCATTATGATTATTGTAGGATTTATGTCCTGAAGCAGTGCTTTATACAGTAAAGTCTCAATGGATTTCAGATAAAGGAAATAGTCACTCTAGTTTCTGATAGAATAGAAAAGGTTCTTAAGTAGAGTGACCATTAGAGTGACCATATCATTTCTCTTCCAATTGCGACAATTTTGAATGAGAAATAGTGTACTCTTATGAAGCATGTGTAACAAGGGATATAAACTGTGTGTGTTCCAGACAATGAAGAAAGTATGGTCAGAAAAACAACAACACCTTATTTAAGGGTTGAAGGAAAAATGGAAATTAAATGACAGAAATGTCATGAGATTCAAAGGCCAGGTGACCTGTAGTATTTTCATGAACTATGATAAATCCTGATAAATCCTTGTTAAAGGACTCTTTTGAAAGTGTAATTTATGATAAGGATAGAGGTTGAAAAAGGACAGAATCAGAGTATGGAATATTTTAAATATCAAATTAATAACTTTTGTTCTATATCTTAAACATAAGTAGCTATTAAATATATTTGAGTGAAACAGAAAAATTAAAAAGTACTAATAATATAGCAGATTGGAATGGAAAAAATTAAAGAATCTAAAGGGGTAGATACTAAAACCAGTGTTCATATATGAGGTGATGTGGGGAGGGTTTGGGCCAGGAGATTAGTGTTTAAAATAAGAAATAGTTGGAAGAAAATTTCAGAGGGCTTAATCATGACTAATTATTGGAAAGTAAGAGGGAACTGAACATGATTTCATGGGTGGAAATTTATTTAAATGAGAAAGAACAAACTGATACTGGTGACAAAAACTGATAATATATTACAAGTCACATAATTTTCAAATGTATCACACAGGATAATAACATACAGAAGATGTTATTTTTTATTAATTTACATTCACTGAAAAGTTCTCATCAGGTAAGAATAATATCATAGATGAACATGTTTTGACAAGATGCATCTCTGGACCTTGACTTTGCAATCTACATTGAATGACACTTGGAGAAGTGAGTTAATGGCAGGGTTAGGTCTGGGAGTCCAGTTGACCAGGAGTGGTCTGAGACCATATGTAAATCCAAATAAGAAGGAGGAAGCTTAGTTTATTTATTAATTCAAGTAGGAAAGGAAGACTAGAATTCAATATCTGATAAATCAGGTAATAAAAGTGAAGAACCCAATTCAAGGACATAAAACAAACAATCTGGGCCAAGAGTGAAAAGATGTGGGAAGGAGGTATGAGTGGGAACAGGGAACATAAAGGGTTAATAAAAGGTATGAGTTGGAACAAGGAGCATGAAGATTTAATGAAAAGGAATTGGACAATTGAGAACCAGTGGATGCAGAAGGAGTTTTCTGCCCTCCTTTTCTTACGAGAAAGGTGCCTGCATCCAGGCCCCTCAGTCACCCAACACCAATTCCAGGGAGAGAAGAGCAACTTTTACCATTGAAGACAGAGTAATTGACACCAAAATTAGATTGCATTAGACAGACCTGACTGAAATAATCATTATTTTCCTTCAGTTCCCCCATATATTTCCTAGTCACTTGACTAAAATTTATCATCCCTTGAAGTTCAAAACCCTTTTTTTGTTGTTGAAAGGGTATACAAGCTCCTGAGTCTAACCATTTATTTGAATTTCACTTTTCTTTGAACTCTTGTACATGCAAAAATTAATAAGCCATAGCTAGTTTGACTCAGTGGATAGAGCATTGGCCTACAGAGTGAAGGGTCCCGAGTTTTATTCCAGTCAAGGGCACATGCCCAGGTTGTAGGCCTGATCCCCAGTAGTGATCATGCAGGAAGGAAGCAGTCCATCAATGATTCTCATCAGTGATGTTTCTATCTCTCCCTCTCCCTTCCTCTCTGAAATATATTTTTTTAAATTAATAAAATTTGGGGGTTAGTGTTATTTCCTATTAACCTGTCTTTGGTTGGTTTAATTTGCAATCCCCTGGTACAAAAGTGAGGGAGAAGAGGAACTGTCTTCCTCCTTAACACTCATTTTAACCCTGAGAAAACTGAGGGAATTGCAAATCATCTAAGAGCAAATCTCTTGCCCTTTCCAATATAATTTACTGGAGCTCCTTCATATTATACTTCCTGGCAGAGGCAGCAAATGCTTTCAGAGAATTAATGTCCTTGATGTCACAGAAGACAAGGGACTCACCATGCTAGGTGGGAGGGAAGGGCCTGAAGAACAAGGCAGTTTCTAACTCTGGCAGGATTATTCCAAAGCAATTTGTCACATAATTTCTCCACAGGTAAAATATCTGAGGATCAACAAACTGGCTGAGAAGGAGATAAATGAATCTGCTCATTCTTTAAAATAAAAAAAAAATACCTTAATTGTGTCTTTCTCCTTATCTAGTACTACATTGTTGTGATACACACAAACCAGCAATATCACATCTTCAACTCTTAGGTAAGCTATATATAAAGTAATATGGAAGTAAGGATTCATAATGAAACATGTTAAAATGTAATCCTGTTCTACTTATCTTCCCAGCAAATATACATAAATTCTAAAGGAATTGATGACCAGTGACAGTCTCTACAAAAAAGTGTGGGAATCAAGTAAGCAGAAGCTGAAAAATGCCCCTCAGGGTATAAATGATAACATGATCACATAGGGGGAAAAATTATAAGTGTGAAGTTAAGACCAAAACTTCTTATCAAAAATGCAGAGGCTTCTGCTATCCCACATGACCTATCTCTAGACTATTAGTGTTTGGCGAGAACCAGAGAATAACTGTTGTTGTTTGCTTATTCGTGATAGTTTTAAAGAACAATTTCTCCTGGGGGTGATTTATTTTCTGCTTAAAAGTTTCTTCTAAACCAAAACTATTTCAAGAAACTTTGTTGGCATTTCCTTGAACTTTGGAAATGGATTTTGCAAAAGTTTGCATATTCTGTTTACTTAATTGCTTCAGTAGATTATCAGTACTCAAATTCAAATGTTTAAAACCATCACTGTAGATGAAACATTCAGGAAAAAAAAAATGTTGCAAAGATTAGATGCCATACCAGTAAACGAAGGGCCAGGATTGTGTCCATGGTAGTCGCTGAATTGGACAACTGCCTTTTTCAGTATTAAAGCTGTCAGCATAGGCAGCTGGGAGTTAACAAAAGAGAAGGGAGCTGACTGGCTGGGCCTGATTGAGTCTGGAAGTTACACTTAAACAAGCTTAAGTCTACAAGTTACAGCTTCAAACACTCCAGAGGATAGCTGAATCCCTGCCAAGATTAACACCAGTCTGGCCCCTGTGTAGGTAGGAAGGACTAGCTTTTCAGTCTCCTTTGGAGTCAGCCAGCTCAGTAGCCAGAATAATGGGAAGGAGGAATCTATCCTATATAATAAAGATGTAATATGCAAATGGTTGTTACGCCGTGAAGCGTAATGACCGACCGTGTAACGACTGGATCACAGATCAGCAGGAGGATGGGCAGCAAGCTACAAGTGGGTGGTGGAGAGTTACAGGAAGGGTCAGGGCAGCAAGCTATAAAGGGGGTGGGGGGAGCTACAGGAGGTTGGGGCAGTGGGTGGAGAGCTACTGGAGGGCAGCAGCGAGGTACTGGTGAGCTACTGGCACACAGATTCATGCACAGGGCTACTAGTCCTATATAATAAAAGGGTAATGTGCAAATTGACCAAACGGCAGAATGACCTGTCGCTATGAGCACACTGACCACCAGGGGGCAGTTGCTCAATGCAGGAGCTGCCCCTTGGTGATCAGTGCGCTCCCACTGGGGGAGCACTGCTGAGCCAGAAACTGGGCTCATGGCTGGTGAGCACAGCGGTGGTGGTGGGAGCCTCTCCGGCCTCCGCAGCAGTGCTAAGGATGTCCAACTGCTGGCTTAGGCCCACTCCCCATGAGAAGTGTCAGTTGGACATCCCCCAAGGGCTCCTGGACTGTGAGAGGGTGCAGGCTGGGCTGAGGGACCTCCCCCCCATGAATGCACGATTTTCTAGTATAAATATATATATATAAAAGCCTAAGTGACCAAACGACTGGAATGACTGGAACGACTGGTTGCTATGACACTAACTGACCACCAGGGGGCAGATGCTTAATGCAGGAGCTGCCCCCTGGTGGTCAGTTTACTCAGCTGAACAACTCATCCCAGAGGCCCACCAGCCCCAGCTGCAGCCTCTCACTCCCTCAGTAGTCCTGCAGGTCCAATGTCCAGAGAACAGGCCAAGCACCAATGGACCAGCACTGCCAGCACAATATCAACCTCAGGCACTGTGGCCACTTCCCCTCCCTAGACGCTCCTCAAGGGAGTAAGGATGTAAAAGTGGCTGCCAAGTGGCTCCCGACAACCAGCGTAAACATCAGAGACAGATCCAGATCCCAGGTTAGCAAGGGCTTCCCACCACCCGCCTGGAGGGCTGATCACATCCCGGCCCCATGCTCACCCCTCTTGGCACCCCACCCATGCATGAATTCATAAACAATAAAGGGGAAATTCCTTTTCTAGGCACATGTGCAGTGAAAGCCAAGATGGCAATATAAAAGGGCAGAGTCTAACCTGAAAAATCTGGAAAAAAGACCAGATTGGATAGGGGGAGGATGTAGCACAAACCTGATAAGGATTAAGAAAGAGATTGGTTAGTTTGAAAGAAAGCCACTCTCTCCCAAGCTCAACGTAACATAGTCAAAGCTTAATAAAAGCCAGTCTTGCCATGTTTATCGGAATTCCGACTTAGGGGAGACTTAAGGGAGTGTAGAAGGTGGCTCCCCTAATTATTCCTTGACCTTTCCAAACAAGTCTGTGCATGTGTAGACTCCTGGGTGTTTACTGGAATCCTTATGCTTAATCCCTGGATGCCCTTGCCTAGAGGACAATGTAAACACATGTGTTCTCCCAAGATTACTCACCCTACTGATTGTATCTAAAGGTAAAAACTGCAATAAAAGGCTAATGGGGCAGGCAATCGAGGCTGCTCTGGCTGCTAGAGCCAGGCGTCCCTTAGCCCTCTCTTTCACAGTCAAACTGTGTCTGAGTAATCTGTTCATCCATCATTCAGGGGCTGCTGGTCAACCCTGGCAATTTTTTATGTGATTTTTCATAAAATGTTAAAGTGGTCCAAATGCTTTCTTGAGTTATAGCCAGTCAATTTAGGCACTTAGATCTAAAGGTAAGCACTGGCTGCCAGATTTTCTTAGTGCATTATCCATCCAGCAACACACACAGCTAAGGAAACCTTAATTTCCATTAAAATGTTAAAAGTTGGTAAAAGGATTTAGTTTTTGCATGACACAATTAGATGTTGTTTCACTTGCAAAATTATAGGCTTAATGATCTCTAACATGAGACTTAAAATATAAATATAGCTAATACCAACACTATTTAGTATTTCAGTTCTTAAAGAACCTCTGAACCATGAGGCTATTCCAGAGAATGTAACTCATAGATACCTGAAATACATTGCTCTAAAATTAAGTTAAAATTATAGTACCCCATTAAAATTTGTAATCTTTTGTTAATGAAGTTTCAAAAGACAGCCCATTTATCTCAGGGAACCAAGGGAAAGAAGGAGTAATTATCAGAATACATGCACCAAATCATTATCCTACCTCATTCCTTATGCATTTAAACTGTGTCGCACCAATATGTAAGTCATTTGTAATAAAAATGAAAGATTTTAATAGCCTGCTTAATATAAATTTATATGCAATTCACAGCTAAATTTAAAAGAATAAAAATTTTAACTTTTATTACCATAGATTCCAGATTAATTAATGGCAGAAAGGTTAAAATTCCAAATGCATGTTAATCTTGTTAATACATTGATTCCAGCTCCTCAAAGATAATTCCTCCTTTCTATGCCAGGCATCTAGGTTGTAAAATAAGATAACTATTGTGAGATATACAGTATATCAATAAGGATCTATTTAGACTTTGTTCATTTATCCTTTTCTAAAGTTATTTTTAATCATAATTGAAAGGTTTGGAGTGGTCTGGGATCACGCACCTATGACATGAGGCCATAATGTATCAAAAGAGATTTTTATTTCAGGCACCTGGGTGCAGGTGGGCTAAGTCAGACAAAGGAATCAGCAGAGACTGAAGGGAGAGAAAGGTTTTTATTAATCACTAGAGGCCCAGTGCACGAAATTCATGCACAAGGTGTGTGTGTGTGTGTGTGTGTGTGTGTGTGTGTGTGTGTACAGCCTGCACTATCTCCAAGCTGGGGCCCCTCGAGGGATGTCCAACTGCCCATTTAGGCCTGATCCAGGTAGGACATCCCTCTCACAATCCAGGACTGCTGGCTCCCAACTGCTTGCCTGCCTGCCTTCCTGATTGCCCCTAACCACTTATGCCTGCCAGCCTGATCACCCCCTAACTACTCCCCTGGCAGCCTGTTTGCCCCAAACTTCCCTCCCCTGTAGGCCTGGTCACCCCTAACTGCCCTCCCCTGCAGGCCTGGTCACCCCTAACTGCCCTCCCCTGCAGACCTGGTCCCACATAACTTCCCTTTCCTGCAGGCCCAGTCGCCCCCAACTTTCCTCCTCTGCCGGCCTGATCACCCCTAACTGCCCTCCCTTGCAGACTTGATCTCCCACAACTGCCCTCCCTTGCAGACTTGGTCCCTTCCAACTGCCCTCCCCTGCTGACTATCTTGTGGTGGCCATCTTGTGTCCACATGGGGGCAGTCATCTTTGATCACATGGGGGCAGCCATCTTGTGTGTTGGAGTGACAGTCAATTTGCTTATTATCCTTTTATTAGATAGGATTGCTGGCTGCAAACCGTTCTGCTGACGTAAGGGTCCGGTCTGTCCTTGACTCCTCCTGATGTCAGGTGTCTTCTGGTTATCTAAGCTATGTGATGCTCAAGGCTGCAAGCTTTCTGAAAAGTATCTGCTAAGCACAATACATTTTTCTCTGCCCTATTTTATTCTCTTTAAACCTTTAAATAATAACAACAAATATTTGAGTGCCTACATTTTATAAGCACTATCTTGTTTTAAACTGACAGCAATCTTAAGTGGTTATGAATTAATATTTTCTTCATTGCATAACTAAAAATTTTTAGACCCAAAGAACTTAAATAATTTGCTCAAGGTAATTTAGCTGTTAAATGACATCCCTTGGATTTGAATCCAGGTTCACTTGACACTTGAATCTGTGGTTTATCACTGAGGAAAAGTGCAGTCATCAAATTATCTGATAAATTCCTTCTGAAAAATCAGTAAACCTTTCAAGTTAGGCAAGCTATTTCACTAACATTTTTTGTCATTGTTGTTTATACATGATGAACAGGCCAGCAAAAGCTTATTAGCCTGCTTGACTTTGAGCAGCATGATACTCTCAAAGTATGCCTATATCTTTAAAGCTCTGTACACCTCTTTATCATGCCTGTAGCAGTTTTATGATCTAGATAAGAAAAATATCTCACCTCCCCGTCTGGCTGGCTGGTCAATCCACAAAATCCTCCCCCAGTAATACCCGTATCTGAAAAAGCACAAAGACTCAAAGATATTTCAAATACCACTTCTGTGAAGCTTCCTTAACTCTCCCAGACCAGTGGTCGGCAAACCACGGCTCACGAGCCACATGTGGCTCTTTGGCCCCTTGAGTGTTCTAACAACACTTCTTCAAAATAGACTTGCCCAGGCTGAAGACCGACTTCTGCGCATGGGCCACGAATTTTCAATCGCACGGTAGGTGCTCTCCCGCACGTGGTATTTTGTGGAAGAGCCACACTCAAGGGGCCAAAGAGCCACATTTGGCTCGCGAGCCGCAGTTTGCTGGCCACTGTCCCAGACAAAATGAGGCATTTCTTCCTATATGCTATCTAATACTTGTTCTTACTTCCATCCAATCCATGTCTCTGGGTTTTGGCTGGGTGGCTGGGTTTTTGGCTTCAGACTCAGTTGACCTCCAGTTTCAATTTCACTTACTTCCATCAATGCAGAAACCACAGAGCATTCAAAATTATCTGAGGTGGCTCATCTTCCACAACAGACCATGTTTCAGGACTGTCTCTTAGTTTTCAATGAATCTGTTGGTGAATATATTAAGTCTATTTCTCAATACACCTTTCACTTTTCTAGAGCAAAGGAGCTGATTATTATTGCAATTTTCTTTTCATGAGCCTGTCCAAATTATGACTCTAAAAACACTGATTTTAATTTTATAAATGTAAAACCTGTCAACTTGAGAAACTACCAGATCTGTAGATGATTTTTATACAAGTTTATTTGAGCCAAACTGATGACATATGCTGGGGAGCAAGATCTTAAATGCTCTACAGAATAGCAGTTTTGAAAGAAATTGAGGAAGATCACATAGAGGTGGAAAAAACAAGGTGGGGATTGGATTACAGGATAGTTAACAAGATGATGTGTTCTCTTGGGGTGATTATGGCTTATTTCAAAGGTGTGTTAACCTAAGTGGATAGGACTTGCTTTTTCTAAAAATTTTTATGCCTGATGCACAACTACCCACCATAATTTGCCCAGCTAAGAATTTATATCAGATTACCCAATTAAGTTACTTTCCACAGAAACTTCTTTTTTTTTCTGTCCATAAAACAATGATTAGATCCAAGCAGTTTATCACAAAGTGACAAAGTATCTGAAGCCTCTACTTGAAGGAAAACCTTTGAATAATGGAGAATGCACAATACTGCATGTTGTTCCACTTTATGCCACTCTATAACATAAACATTCCAGAGAACGTTAATGACTAAGAAAATACAAAATTAATATTTAGTTTTTTTGAAACTAATTTTATTAATAACTTCATTTCATTTTAATGACTTAAAACTATAGTTATTGAATGCAAAACCACATTAGGAATGACTACTAGTTTGCTTGAAACAAAAAGTGATTAACTCTGTATGAGTAATTAAAATATATGGGACCACCATAACACTTCCATACAGAATAAATAATAAAGATCTTGAAAAGTATAAATTACATCAATTCTGTAGAACATTAAATAAAAAAAAATTAAAGACTACTTAGAAAAAGCAAACTATTTTCCCTTAAAGGAAAACATAAAGATCTTCAGAATATTAAATATTCATATGTGTGCTACTCTCTGACAATTTTTTATTAATCATCCAGTATTATTGAAATGCACACTTACTACATACATATACAGAACATTCTCATATTTATGCATATGTGTATGTTGATTTTTATACTTCTGTAGCTTCAGTGTAACTAAAGCTTTAAACTTAGTTATACTAAAAATAAATTGAGATTTTACCCAGCTCCAAGTCTGCCTGAAGCTGTAAAATAAATGGGTGGAGATGGGCAAAGTTTAGATATTCCAGGAATGGAAGGCGTGATCACTATAGTACAATATAGTCAGAAAATTCCAGAAACTCAAACCTAAGCTGACAATGTTCTCAGAGATGTCCTGAGGATGCTAGGCACCTATTTCTTAACTATACAATCTCTAAGACTGTAGGAATACCAAGATGTATGACCTCTACCACAGTGCTACCAGTTAAGTGCTTCAACAGGAAGTTAACTTTTGCCCCTGTAATGATGACTTTCTAGGGTGTGTGTGTGTGTGTGTGTGTGTGTGTGTGTGTGTGTGTGTTCATGTGTAGACATATGCACAGTCCAAGTATAAGTACTTAATTTTTGTCCATATGTAAGAAAAAGAGAATAATAAGCAAGCAAATACATGAATATATGTCAAATTATGGTGAGTAGCTGAAGTGAATGAACCACATGTGATGAGCAGTAGAAAAGGAAGCAGGATAAAATGACTGAGTGGTTTACTAATGATCTCCATACTGCCTTTTGGGAAAGTAAGTTCATACTTCTTATATACTCAAATGTATTTTTATTCAACCACAGAAACAATAGTATCTGTGGTAAGCAGAAAAGACAACCCCCAAAAGACTTTCATGTCCTATTCCCTAAAACCTATCTATACATATAAGCCTAAGTGACCATTATGACCAAACGACCGGAACAACCAGAATGACCGGTCGACCAGTCGCTATGATGCGCACTGATCACCAGGGGGCAGATGCTCAACACAGGAGCTGCCCCCTGGTGGTCAGTACATTCCCTCTGGTGGTCAGTACACTCCCACTTGGCTGGTGAGCACAGCTTCTGAATGCAGCTGTGGTGGCGGGAGCCTTTCCTGACTCTGCGACAGCGCTACTGAGTGGCGACAGCAGGTGCAGTGGGCCGGGATGGGTGCAAGCAGCATGGCACCTGGCCTGGCTTGGGCTCCTTCCTTGGTCGCCTGCCACTTGGCCCACTGCTACATCCCCTGAGGGGTCCTGGATTGTGGAGGGTGCAGGCCAGGCTGAGGGAACCCCCCTCCCCCCATGCACGAATCCATGCACTGGGCCTCTAGTTTTGTAATATAAAGTACAAAATATTTTCAAATTGAGTTCCAAAATGGCAGCTGATTAAGTGGAACTTCCACTGACACTCTCCAAGGACGAAACTGGAATTTCAACTAAAATACAGAAAAAACATCCTGAATAAACAACTGAATAGTAGCTGAGGAGAACCTGGAAAACTAAGGACCAAACGTGGAGACTGCATAAAGACTTGTAGGAGTTGAAGTTCCAGAGGGATATCTCAGTTGTGGTGGGTTCCCACTGAGAACTCTGGGGCCTAAACCCCAAGCTGGGCTTCCCGTCCAGACTACCAGAATTGAGAAAGGTGCCCACATAACATCTGGTAGTGAAAAGCATCAGGGTTTTCACTAGTCATTTCATTTCAAGATGTTGAAACAGCTCCAACCCAAGGAAACCAAGGCCTTTACAGTCAGAACAGCTGAAAGAAGATGAAAAGGATGTTTTTTTTAAATTATAAGAGTTCGATCTGAATCCATTTGGATTATCTCAGATATATTTTCTATTTCAGAACTATTTGCCAATAGTTCAGAAATCGTCCATGAGATTTCTAAAATGAAGGTTTTATAAAAGAGCTTGCAAATGGCTAATTTTAAGCAGAATATTTCATAGAAAACAATGCTAAACCATTTAATATAACTATTTAAATCCCTAACCTGATTATAAAATTTAAAAGATCTTAAAATAGATTTCATGTTAAGCCTAGGGCTTTTCATATGAAGGTGAACAACATTGCATTATCTCTAGGTTTATTATTCTAAAAGGTTTTAGATTTTCTTTTCCAAATGAATTCAGATCGAACTCCTATAATAACAAAGCTTCCTTTTCATCTTCTTTCAGCTGTTCTGGCTATAAAGGCCTTGGTTTCCTTGGGTTGGAGCTGTTTCAACATCTTGAAATAAAATGATTAATTAATATGTTTTGTGAGATCAACCAAAGGACTTGTACGCATGCAAGCCGAACCAATGGACACAGCCAACAGGGGGGTGAGGGCATAAGTGGGGGGGGATGAGGGGGTAATGGGGGGATAAGGACACACATGTAATGCCTTAATCAATAAAGAAATTTTTTAAAAAGTAACTTTTTTTAAAAAAAAAAGAAAATATATCCGAGAGAATTTGAAATCAGTTACAAATTTTTTCAAATAGCAAGAAATATGACTAGGAGGAAACATAATTTTTAGATTGTAAGAATTGATATAAATCTAAATAGGAACAGAGAAGGAACATGTTTAAAGGTGATCTCCTAGTTGTGAAACCTGAATGTTGTCTTTAAAACCAAAATAAGATGATAAATATCAATGTTTATTATATTTGAACTTGGAGAAGAAAGGAAGAAAAGAGAAGGAGAAAAAAGAGTGGAGGCCAGCTTACAGAAGATGTTTCAGGTTACTTGAAAAAGGGAAAGCAATTTGTCAAGAAATTCATACACTTGTAATTATTTCATCTACATCCCTAACAGGCATAAAATTTCAAAATTAATTTTTAAAAAGTCTAAATAAATTATTCGATTGTCTATGCTATTCATTATCTAATTAATTTGAATTAAATAAAATTATATCAAATATTTAATTCATAGCATCTCTTCTTGCATAGCCAATACAACTTTTTGTGCCAAGATGCAGACTCCAGAGAATGAAAAAAACTTCTGATGTGAGGTTTGAATCTTTCTCTACTAATTCATGACCATCTTCTAAATTCTTGCTGTTCTCCAAATATGTCATGTTTTTAAGGCCTGCCTACTTTGGCACATGTTGTCCCATCTAGCTAGCCAATCCCCTCTTCCTTCAAACCTTCAATGGCCCTTCCTCTGGAAAACCATTCTGGTATTACTTCTTCCTCTGTGCTCTTGGAGCAGCTTATTTTATGGAAACTTTCCCCAATAACATATTACGTTTGGGGAGTTTACCTGTCCATTTCTTTTAGTAGACTCCAAAGAGTAAAAACTATTCTTTTCAGGTTTGTATTTCCATAACTTTGTGGGGTCCTGTAACTGAATTAAGGGTTTAATACATTAACAAGAGAAATAAAGGTGGAGCTGAAAACCTCAGATATTGAGCACTAATTGTACTTTGTAAGCTTATCTATCTAACTGATTGCCTATAAACATTTTCTATATATAAGACCTCTAGATGTTTTGGAAAAGACATATTTGGGAAAACAAAATAGTATCAAAAGAACATCAACTTATGCTTTTCAGAGGTAGAATTTACCATTAATCTTCAGATTTTGAAGAACAAATTATTTCATCCCTTCATCAACTAGGAAAGCACTTTTAGGACATTAAATTTCTTTAAAAAATTTTATTGACATAAATATACATTTCTAAGACACAAGACAACATAATTTATGTCTATGAAGACATCAGAGAGTAATAAAATGCTGCCATGACATGAAGTAAGATATAAAAATCAGTATTATCAATTTAAATCACATAATAATTTATAAAGACCACTAAATTTTCTAAAGCTGCACCTGCTGTGTGTATTTTGTAAATTATGAAAAAAGGCTGTATTAGTACAGCTTTGTATGTTTTTTCAAATCATGCTCTCTAAAGCAGAAAAACCACTTTACTCAAAGAAAGCAATTCTAGAGCAGAATTACATGCAAATGTGGAAACTGAGCTTTGAAGCTCCACATCTGGAGTTCCACAAGTCTCCCCACTTTGGGGGCAGGGGAGCTTCACACCTTGGCATGCTCTTATGCCAGCACTCACCTAGCTAGCATCTAAGGGGTAATGATTCATTTCATGTACATTCACTATCAATCAGTATCATTCAATATCAATCCCTCTACTTTAAGTAATAGCAACATTGCCTTCTCTATAGTTCACAGCACACCTACTCCTGTGTCTTGCTATTCCCAACCCACTCCATGTCCACATCATCTCATGCATGGACATCTACCAGAGTTGACTCCCTGGGCTCCTTACCTCCCCCAATCTATTCCCTCTTCTGCAGCAAGAGTAATTATTTGAAAACACAAATTTGACCATGTCATTGTTTAAAATATCTTAATGGATTACCTAGAATGTTTAGATAAAAACCAGGTTCTTTGGTAATCTTCCATGTGCCTGCTACCTCCCACCTCTGGAGCTACTAGTATTTCCTATTCCAGACCCTCGTCATTCTCCACACCCCAGCCATTCTGATGTTTTCAGTTGCAGGAGGTTCCATGGACTCTCATCCCACAGAGACTGTGGACATGTTACCTCCTCTGTCTGGAAACATCGCCCACACTTCTACACCCCAGATAACTAACTGCTTTTCCTCCCTCAGATCTCAGCTTGAACTCCATGTCCTTACATCACAAGAAGACAACAGGTCACTCTAGTACACGCTCTCCTATCATAATCCCCTGTGCTTTGCCTTTAGAATGCTGTCATGTTTTCACTTGTGTGTTTATAACTTGTCTTTCCCTCTAGCCTGTAAGACAAGGACTGTATCCCACCACCCCCTTTATTATTAATACCCAAAAGGGCCTGGCATACAGAAAACAACTAGTAAAAAAGTGTTAATTGACTAACTAGACCTAAGTAAATATATCAACTCCAGTAGGCAAAAAGGTATGAGATAACCAAGAAAATATATCCATGAAGACTGGATACAGCTAGTTTCTGTTATTCACAGTAGTTAGGTTTCATAAGGTCACCGCAAACACTGAATTAGTGAATACAGATTGCCCCTAAGGAAATACAAAGTACAGTCCCCAGGACACTCTGGTAACACATTCTTATCAAGTAATCAGTAAATAAACTTGTTCTGTGTGCATGTAAGACACCTTATTTACAATATATAGTTGATTTGTCAATGTTGTACTCACACACAACTTATGCCTGAAGGAAGCTTATTTAACAAGTGGTGGGGTTTTTTTCTTCCCCATACAAGACTCATCCCAGGCTTCTTGTGTTTAGAAACACTCAACAACACTTCAGTACTACATTTGGGGCCTTTTAAACATCAAAATCACAAACAAAAACACAGAAGTGTGAAAAACAGGGCACTAACTAGACTGTGAAACAAGAAGACTGTGTCACTTTGTTTGACTTCAGCTGGGAATGTGCCCCTTGGGTAATTCAAAAGTCTGAAAATGACTACAAAAGCACTGTGATGTTGATTTGGGGGTTAAAATAAATTTCAGTGAGTAGAAAAATTCCCAAATACAGGATCTATAAATAATAAAGATAGACTGTATTTGCTAAAGGCTTATTGCTTATGTGGCACATGTATGTAGGGTTGGCATGTTCTGGAGCATATGGAGCAGACAACAATCTCATTTTTCACTATGCAGTTCACAACACTCTCTCTATAGGAGAGTAATAAATATTAAATTTTCATATACAGTTGGAGAGAATTAAGTCAAAGCTCTTTTATTCAACTGAGATAACCACTGAATGAGATTCTATTGCCTCCAGTTAGGGAAAAACACTATAATATTTGATTCTTACAAAAAATATATACAATGTGAAAGTATGCCAACATATCATTAATTATATACATCTCCTTTGTAAAAACTTCAATGCTTTATGATCATAAAATGTCTTAGAAATAAATGAATGTGTAATTCCTGGGCAGTATAAATATAATAAAATCAACTCTGAATTCATTTGGTAAGTAAATAATCATGCCAATGGACCATATGTAAATAAATCTTAAGCCCAAAGGACATTTTAATATGCATGTTACTATTTAAGTAAATCCATGTGAGAATTTTGTACCTAAAGTAAAATTGGTGAGTTCTGAGCCTCTCCCTAATTTCATTTTGAGTGTGTTATCTCTAATTTGCAAGCCAAAATTCTTGGTATCTTATAAGCAACTAGAGGCCCGTTGCATGAAGATTCATGCAATAGGCCTTCCTTCCCCTGGCTGCCGGTACCAGTTTTCCTCCGGCACCCAGGACCCAGGCCTTCGCTCTGACCACAGCAGAGAAGCCAAGCCTCTTCAGTCTTCAGTCGTCTTCAGTATTCAGTCTTCAGTCTTCGCTCTGTGCCTGCATATGCAAATTAACCTGCCATCTTTGTTGGGTTGATTTGCATACTCACTCCTGATTGGTTGTGGGTGTGACAGAGGTACAGTCAATTTGCATATTTCTCTTTTATTAGTGTAGATTTTTTTCACTTGAGAATGATTTTCCCACCCACAAAATTACCTTCTTCCCTTTACTTAACAGTTATGGAGGAGCACAATTTACAGGCATGAGGATGACCTCCATCCATCTTCAGCCCCATAACTCTCTTCTCATTGCTGGCTGCCCCATTGATGCACAAGAACTCCTGGACCTAAAGAATGTCACAACACATAAGAAGGCAGGAAGCCAGTCCCATCAAACCCTCATCTCAGGTTATTTGAGGTAAAGGGAGAAATGGCTATGAGAAGGAAATGACAGCACTTCCTATGCATAGCCAGATGTGTCTTTTGTGACCCAGTCATCATTCCTGTTGATTCTGATGGTAATATTCCTCACTTCTCGCCAATATTTGCTGCCACTGATGTAAGGCTGGTCCTCTCAGGAAATTAGGAGAGAGATAGTAGACCCCATATGGGGATGCCATTTTAACTTATAACTAGACAGGGATATCTGGGCCTTTATTTGGAAGCATTTTAAGGCTATATTTAGGTACATTTATAACTCACATGCAACAAAAATGCACTTTTCTAATGTGTACTATTTGGTGATCTTTGACAAATGGATAAAGCTGTAAAACTTTCACATGTGAAATAACCTTATTTCTCACACATATACAAGTTAGATAAAAAGTAGGCTTACAGATGTGAGTATGCAAAACACAGAGTTTATTCTCTTTTTTAAAAATAAGTATTATAGCCCTAACTGGTTTGGCTTAGTGGATAGAGCATCGGCCTGAGGACTGAAGGGTCCCAGGTTCAATTCCGGTCAAGGGCATGTCCTTGGTTGCGGGCACATCCCCAGTAGGGGGCATGTAGGAGGCAGCTGATTGATGTATCTCTCTCATTGATGTTTCTAACTCTCTATCCCTCTCCCTTCCTCTCTGTAAAAAGTCAATAAAAATATATAAAAAATAAGTATTATATATTTTAAAATATATTTTATTGACTTTTTAGAAAGAGATGAAGGGAGAGAGAGAGATAAATTAACATATGAGAAACATTGATCTTCTCCCTCATGCACACCACCTACAGGGCATCCAGGCAGGCATCCAAGGCTCCTTCCTTTGCGGGAGATCATATCTGTCCTTCCTCCAGAAACTCCATGACCTTCCCAAACTTGCTGCTTAAGCAATCTCCTGATGTCATTTTTATTTCTCACTTCAGGGTATGTTTACCCATGTATGTGAGGAACAGAAAAAAAAAAAACAACATTTAGTAGAAAGAGAGTTATTTCCCATCATTACTTTATCAAATAATCATTCTCTTCTCCATTAAGAGAGAAAGAATATGTCTTTAGGATCACATAGCTTCTCTCTCACCTTGGTGAGTTTGGCCTGTATTCTCTGAAATCTCAAAGTGCAAGATCTAGCATCCCATTCTCATTTAAGGAGGCTGCAGAGAACTGTAAATGGGGTCTGACTCCTGCACAGGAAATCTAGGTACCATGTCCCCACTCCTATGCTGTGCCACATATGATCATGCAGGACAGAGGGAGAGTCCATGTGGGTACATGAGTCCTGTTATGGCCAATAGAGTTGTGTAGGAGCAAGGCGATGTCTGCAAAAAATGGATGGTTTAGGGGTGGTGGTCCTGCCAACGCCCCTGAGCTGAACAAGAAGCCACCAAATGGCTATGAAAATAGAGACATGAAATGATTGAAATTGAGACCAGGCCTACAACTCAAAATCATCATAATACTGTGCATTTTCTAAGAACAAACAGAAAAACTCTGGGATCTGCCAATGTCTTAATCCAGCATATGAAGAAGAAAACCTCCATAAAATAAAGTTTAAAAGATAGTTAGAGGCAAAATAAAGTTATGTTTGAATTAAAGACATTTTTGTTCCTTCAACTTACCTGTTACATACACAGATACAGAGTTAGAAACAACAGGAAGGATGAGATAAAGTTGGAAACCAACTTATGAATTTCCAATCAGAGTTTTAGGAAAAAAAATTTAGAAGAGAAATCTTCAGAAACTCTCAAATCTGAGTCTCTACCAAACTTTTCTAAGCTAAAGCCTATATCTTTTTTTCCTAAGTGCCCCACAGGGATCTTTAGAGGAGCATGTTCAAAGAGGAATGTCCCACCACCTCAAATCCCATTCCCTCCAAGCTCCACACTAGGTTCTTGCATTAGCTTTTTCAGTCATACTTCTGTAAGAAAGAAGTGAAAAAGTGCATAAGGAACATTGAGTGCTTTGTTAGGCACAAAACAGTTAATATTACAAGCTGGTCAAACGAAGGAAGGAAGGAGAGAGGGAGGGAGGGAGGGAGGGAGGGAGGGAGGGAGGGAGGGAGGGAGGGAGGCAGAGCGGGAAAGAGGAATTGAAGAAGAGGCAAGGTGCAACCCCATCACGCATGCAGATATATGCCAGCCCATGCCAAAGATATTCAGGTGACCATGCATGAAGGCATGTGTTTAATCACAGCAGCTCACTCAAAGAGTAGACACTTCAGCACTGCAGGTGGAATCTGGTCTTCAACATATTAAGTAGATACCCGTGACATGCAGATGGAAGATGGGTTGAGAAAAGAGTTTGGTCAGGACATGCCATCAGAAGACCTGTTTAAGATTCAACTTGATAATTTGATTAAGCTATTTAATCTCTCTTAAATTTCAGTTTTCTTATCTATAAATGGGAATAACAATCATAATTCTGGTTACCTCACTGGAAGGTGTAGACATAAATGTGGGGGACATTGTGTGCCCCTAAAGCCCAAGCCACTCATTTCCCCATCTTCCAAGAGTGTTGACTGCTGATGTCCCTTTCTGGAAATTTCTCTCAGCCATTCCTAAGAGCTGCCTTCCTGGGGCCTGTCTATTCCAACAACTCATTTATCTAGCCTCAAAATATCTCCAGAATCCAACTCCATCTCTCCACCTTTATTTCTCCATTATAAGCCATGCCTCCATCATATATCATCTAGGTTCTTGAAATAATTTTGTAATTGGTCTCCCTCATTCTGCTTTTGACCTGTTACAGGTTGAATTACTTTAAAACATGACTTAATTCATATCCTCCATTACTTCCCACTCCCTTTTATAAAAGACAAAGTCCTCATGAATGGCTACCAAGCACTACCTAATGTTCTACCACTGGCTCACCTTGCCCAGGAAACCTGCTGATCTCATCTCCAGATTTTCCTCTCTCCCTCTTGTTCACACCACTTCAGCCACACTGGCCTCCTTACTCTTTCTTAAACATACCAGACATGCTACAGGCTTAATGCCTTTGCAATTGTGATTCCCTCTACCTAGAATGCCCTTCCCAGATATGACTCACTCTCTCACTTACCTCAAATATTTGTGCAAATGGCTTCTGATCAGTGAGATCACCCTAATTAAAATTGCAAGACCCTATTCCTTTTTTCTCTCCTTAACACTTATCATTATCAACACATTATCTATTTTACTTGTATATTTGCTTATCATCTATCTCCTCATACTACAATATAAGCTACATGACATCAAAAGGCTTTGTTTGTTTTGTTCACTGTTATAGCTTCAGCACCTAAAACAGTGCTGGATACATAGTATATGCTCAATAAATATTTACTGATTGAATGAATAAATTAATAAAAGATGATGAATTTCCCAACAAATAGTAGTGAATGATATTTTTTTCTGTAAGTGTTCAACAAAATTTAGATACTCCTGATATAAATGTATGTGAATACCTATATAAAAAAGTAAGATTTTTTAACATAGTACAGTTATATTATACATCCCAAGACATGTAAAAAATCTGTAGTGATTAGGCAATGACAGCAATGGATTCTGATAAAGGACATTATCAACATCTAACTCCTACTTTATCAGATTTCTGTGAGCCAAGAAATGACACATTTTAATTATTCAACATCTTTTCTCTGTCAAATAAACTGATTATGGAAGTCTGTGAAATTCTAAGGGCAGATGCTACCATATAGTACTTTTTTTCTTCTTTCTCTACTATTTCTCAAAGCACTAGGTTTTAAGCCTCCAATGATATCATTGTTTTCTATAATAGACATGAAGCCTGGGTGTCCTTTCCAAAAGACAAGCAGTTCTTAAGAGTGGAAACAAATCCTCTACCTTTTGCATTTTCAATGGATGCTCTGTCCCCATACCAGTTCTAGCATCTCAGGATTTAGATTGGACTCATCACCCAGTTGACAAAAGGCTTTGCTAGATCTCTTAACAGACTCATCTCCAGCTTTTGCTATTAGCCAACAATGTGTTGTGCTGTAGTTGCCAATGATTCCATTGCTCTACCAAATTACTGGAGTTCATATAGGTGGCAGTGATTTGAAGGGAATGAATTTCTCAGCAACACCAAGCAAGAAAACAAATAAGAAGCCAAAACTCTTTGGTCTCAGGGGCACTCAATGTCTTCTGTTTGCAAGCCAGTCACTCTTTGAAAAGGGAAAGGAAGGATGAGACACAAAAAGTCACCCTCACAACTTTCCAGGCACGCTAAGAGATGTGACTGGAACATCACAAGCCCTATTAAAGCTTCTGTATAAACTCTTGGGATCAATCTCTCATTTGTCATGTGAGACAGATCTGACATGGAAGAAATCTGCTGATCATCTTTCATACCCCATGAGGTCATTAGAGAAAGGGACTAAATGATTTGAATAATGAGAATAATTAGAGACCTCTTATAAGAATAGCAAAGGGTATGTATAAAAGACCAACAGCAGAAGCAAAAGTTTCCTTGTTGGGTCCCTTTCTACAATTTCAGAAAGCTCACAAAGAATCTGGTCATCCTAAACTTGGCAGATTTTCAGTGAGAAAGCAGCCCTGACTTTCCTCCAGGCTCAGGATAAGAAGGTCACTAGGGTGCTATTTATGTTTTGATTGACAAGAATACACTCTGTCTAGATAAGTAGAGAAGCATCTCTTGTAATGATGCTTCAAAGAAGCAGCTATCTGAAAAGATGAATCAATACTAAGATAATTCAAAAGACAATTCAAATACTAGTACCTGTAGTAAGCATTAACAAATGAGGCAAACATTTGAAAGAGGAGACCTACTCTAGGAGTCCACAGTGCACTAAATATAGACAACAGGATATATATGTCTTCTTATTTATTTTTCATTGAGATCTTTCAACCAAGAATTATCATCTTTAAGGAATTATCTTGGTTTCTATTATTTGTGCCTGTCATATTGTTTAAATATAAGGAATAGAAACAATCACTTTATTTTTCCATTCTCTTAATTTCTTTAGCATGGTATTCAATGTCCCTAATTATTTTGTGCCACATGCTTTCATATTCCATCTACTGCCACCCCCATCATCCATACATTCTATTTCGTAAAGTCTAATGCGCATCATTCCTTAAATTTGCATAAACATTTGCTTATTCCCTTCCTTCTCTCTGAAATTTGTTTTCCCGCAATCCATCTGGATCAAACCCTAATTAATGCTCAAATCTCAACCCAATTGACATCTTCTTTGGGGAAACCCTACCAAATGTCTTCTTAAGGAAAATTTGTTCCTTAAAGTATGCTTCTCTACCATATTTTAATATCCATATTGTAACAATTGCCATACTGTGTAAGTGCCCACTGGTCATGGGCCTCTATCTTCTACTCTGCCATTAAGTTTTTTTGGTGAGTTGGTCAGTATCTTACTCAGATACCCCCTGATCCCTCATTAAATGTTTGATGAAAGATATGTGAAAGAAATATCAGAATATTTCTCTTTTTTCTCTCACTTTTTCACTCTTTTGTTTTGTAGAAGATAAAACTACACTTCAGAGAGATTCAGAGTCTTGCCCTAGATAACATTATTAAGGCTGAACATACAGAATTAGATTAAAAGATTCTTTTTCATAAATATGGTTGTTAGAGCATAGGGTGTTTTTAACCACTGATAAGAATCAGGTAATGTAATACTTTAAAGAATAAAGAATTTAAAAAACAAAACAAAACAAAAGAATCAGGTATGTAATGGGCAAGAATCTCAGGTGGTATAAAGGATTAAATGTAACAATATTGTTTAAATTCTGAAAATTAAGGTTAAAACCCAGGGAAAGCATCTACATGCTTTACAAAAACATTAGTCTCTAGCAAAAAGGAGTATTCCTTCTGGATATGACCTCTTCTTTCCTCAATTTTTCAACATTCATACAGACACTACTAAATTCAAGTTTCTACCATGCTTCAGTGGTACTGATGTCATCAGAGAGAAGTGGGAGTTCCTGGGAGTGGAAGGTGGAGGCATGGATTTTGACTTCTTTATTTCTGCATTATACTCCTTCAAGTTCATATGAGTGCAACATGCAATCATTAGCAAGTGGGAATCTTCATCTACAAGAAAAATTGTCTGACATTAATAATTTAGTACAAAAATTCAATGGTTGAATTGAATTTAGTACATAAATTCAAAGCCCTTGGAGTGTTCTAATAATGCTATGCTTACATATGTCTCTCACTGAATTAGCAGAATCAAAGACCAACACAAAGATTCTCACTCACTCGTTCTGCTCTAATCCCTACAGCTGTCAGTGCCACAGACATTGGTGGGCAAGGAGTTTTAGACGAGGAAGCATCCCCTTGTCAGTGACTTTCTGGAAGCTAGTAAAAGTGAGAAAGTATAATTTCATCATTACCACATCAACATGCCAATTGATGTGTTTATAATATACAGAAACATTTCTAAATCATTCGGCCATAATTGCTTGGTCAATTCACAAGGGAGTCAAAATTCTCCAAGAGTGCTAAGAAACAAAATGCTAAAGGCATGTAACATGGTAAAATGTCAAAGTGATAGTAGTTTAAGATATGTGACATATCAGCAAGGGTGGTGGCAAAAGGAGATATGGAACTTTGCCTCTGTAGGGAGACAAAGGCTGAGTTTAACTAAAAGGACATTTTATTCCATAATTATCACTCTTCCACTAAGTATTAATTATCAGAAGTCACAGGTCAGGGCTACTTCACACACACACACACACACACACACACACACACACACACACACACACACACACAGATTTTAAAAATCTCAGACTTTTCTCTACTAAATAACTAGAAATATATACATTTAGTCTAGGTCATGGAATTAGGAATTACAAGAAGCACTCTTGCTAAGGGTATGTGAAGGTAAGATGACTTATGTATACCACAGTAAAAGGAATCTTAGAGGATCCATCAAATATAAGGTCTATGGACCATCAGCTCACTTTCACTTGAGCTTTACATATGTTGGTTTCCACTCTATTTCATTCTATAGCCTTTAGTGTTTCAGCCATTTCTATGGTTTTTATATAGTGATGATATCCTAATATCTAAGGTCTAGATGCATAGTTCCAATATTGCCTATTGGTAGTGGATATTGGTGTTCTTCAGATACCTAAAATTCAACACATGAGAAAGCAAATGACTATAATAGGTCAAAGGTTGGCAGTTTTGATTCATAATAGGACAATTATGTGATTATGTCCAATGACCAAAAATTTAGGGAAGTTTTTCTCAAACTTTCACTACCCATGAACTAACTATTTCATTGGCCCACATGGACTAATACTTTTTATATTTTTAGGTACTCATCACAATTTTATTTTATTTTATATTTTTACTAGTAGCCCATTTGCAGGAAGAATCCTGCAAGTGGCCGCTGTGGCTGTGTGCGCTGCCGCTACCGCAGCCATTGCAGCCGCCGCGCCTGCACCCACACACCGCTGCCGCCCCACCCCACTCCGCCCTGCTCCGTCCCGCTCCGCCCCCCTCCGCCCCGCCCAGGCTTTCCCTCTGGCAGCCACCTTGCTTTCCACTTTTCCTCCCTCTTCCTTCTAAGTTGTCTTCAGTCTTCACTCCTCCCTCCCTCAGCGTATGCAAATTAACCACCATCTTTATTGTATAATCTGCATACTCACCCTGATTGGCTGGTGGGGGTGGCTTTGGCTGGTGGGCGTGGCTTGGGCGTAGCAACGGTGCAGCAATTTGCATATTACTATTTTATTAGGTAGGATTGTTTAAAGTATTACATATAGTAGTACATATATCTCCTTTTTCCCCAATTGACCTTCCCCCAGCCTCCCCTACCTCCTGTCGCATGCCCTCATCTCACAACACCAGTGTCTTGTGTCCATTGGTATGCTTATATGCAGGCATACAAGTCCTTTGTTGATCTCTTTCCCCCCACTCCCCAACCCTCCCCAGCCCTCCTGTTATAATTTGACAGTCTGTTCGTTGCTTTACTGCCTCTGTATCTATCTTTTTGTTCTTCAGGTCTAATGTTCTTTATTTTCCATATTAGTGAGATCATGTGGTATTTTTCTTTCATTGCCTGGCTTATTTCACTTAACATCATGCTTTCCAGGTCCATCCATGCTGCTGCAAATGGTAAGAATTCCTTCTTTCTTACAGCAACGTAGTATTCCACTGTGTAGATGTACCATAGTTTTCTAATCCACTCATCTGCTGATGGGCATTTAGGCTGTTTCCAAATCTTAGCTATGGTGAATTGTGCTGCTATGAACATAGGGCTGCATACATCCTTTCTGATTGGTGTTTCTAGTGTCTTGGGATATATTCCTAGAAGTGGGGTTACTGGGTCAAATGGGAGTTCCATTTTTAGTTTTTTGAGGAAACTCCATACCGTTCTCCACAATGGCTGCAAAAGTCTGCATTCCAACCAGCAGTGCATCAGGGTTCCTTTTTCTCCACATCCTTGCGAGCACTTGTCGTTTGTTGATTTTTTGATTATTGCCATTCTGACAGGTGTGAGATGGTACCTCATTGACATTTTGATTTGTATCTCATGGATAATTAGTGACTTTGAGCATGTTTTCATATGTCTCTTAGCCTTCCTTCTGTCTTCTTTCGAAAAGATTCTATTTAGGTCCTTTGCCCATTTTTTTATTGAATCATTTATCTTCTTTTTATTAAGTTGTATAAGTTCCCTGTAGATGTTGGAGATTAAACCTTTATCAGTGATAACATTTGCAAATATGTTCTCCCATACAGTGGGCTCTCTTGTTCTTTTATTGATGGTTTCTTTTGCTGTGCAAAAGCATTTTATTTTGATGTAGTCCCATTTGTTTATTTTCTCTTTAGTTTCCATTGCCCTAGGGGTGGTATCAGTGAAGAAATTGCTTCGGCATACATCTGAGATTTCTCTGCCTGTGGATTCCTCTAGTATTTTTATGGTTTCCCATCTTATGTTTAAATCCTTTATCCATTTTGAGTTTATTTTTGTGTATGGTGTAAGTTGATGGTGTAGTTTCATTATTTGCATGTATCTGTCCAATTTTCCCAACACCATTCATTGAAGAGACTGTCTTGACTCCATTGTATGTTAATGCCTCCTTTGTCAAATATTAATTAAGCATAGTGTTTTGGGTTGATATCTGGGTTCTCTATTCTATTCCATTGGTCTATATATCTGTTCTTGTGACAGTACCAGACTGTTTTGAGAACAGTGGCTTTGTAATACAGCTTGAAATCTGGTATTGAGATCCCACCTACTTTGTTCTTCTTTCTCAGGATTGCTGTGGCTATTCGGGGTCTTTTTTTATTCCAGATGAATTTTTGGAGCGTTCTTTCTAGGTCTGTGAAATATGCCGTTGGTATTTTAATGGGAAGTGTATTGAATTTATAGATTGCTTTGGGTAGTATGGACATTTTAATGATATTGATTGTACCAATCCATGAATATGGTATGTTCTTCCAACTTTTTTGGTGCAATGGTAAATGGAATTGCTTTTTTAGTCTCTCTTTCTGTAAGTTCACTATTGGTGTATAGAAATGCCATAGATTTCTTGGCATTAATTTTGTATCCTGCTACATTGCCGAATTCATTTATTAAGTCTAATAGTTTTTTGATGTAGTCTTTTGGGTTTTTTATGTACAATATCATGTCATCTGTAAATAAGGACAGCTTTACTTCTTCTTTTCCAATTTGGATGCCTTTTATTTCTTCATCTTGTCTAATTGCAATGGCCAATACTTCCAGTACTATGTCAAACAGGAGTGGTGAGAATGGGCATCCCTGTCTTGTTCCTGTTCTTAGCGGAAATGGTTTTAGTTTTTGTGCATTGAGTATGATGTTGGCTGTGGGTTTATCATATATGGCTATTATTATGTTGAGGTATGAGCCTTCTCTTTCCACCTTGCTGAGATTTTTTGTCAAGAAACGGTGTTGGATTTAGTCAAATGCTTTTTCTGCATCAATTTATACGACTATGTGATTTTTATCTCTTAATTTGTTTATGTGATGTATCACATTTATTGATTTGCAGATATTGTACCATCCTTGCATCCCTGGGAAAAATCCTACTTGGTCATGGTGTACGATATTTCTGATGTCCTGATGGATCCTATTTGCTAGAATTTTGTTGAGGATTTTGGCATCTATGTTCATGAGGGATATTGGCCTGTAATTCTCTTTCATTGTGTTCTCTTTATCTAGTTTTGGTATTAGAGTGATGCTGGCTTCATAGAATGAGCTTGGAAGTGTTCCTTCCTCTTGAATTTTTTGGAATAGTCTAAGGAGGATAGATTTTAGTTCTTCCTTGAATGTTGGCTAAAACTCCCCTGTGAAGCCATCAGGCCCCGGGCTTTTGTTTGCTGGAAGCTTTTTAATGACTGCTTCAATATCTTCCATAGTTATTGGCCTATTGAGGTGTTTAGATTCTTCCTGATTGAGTTTTGGAAGGTTGTATTTTTCTAGGAATTTGTCCATTTCCTCCACGTTATCCAGTTTGTTGGAATAGAGTTGTTCATAGTATTTTTTAACAATCCTTTGTATTTTTGTGGGGTCTGTTGTTGTTTCTCCTCTTTCATTTCTGATTTTTTGTTTATTTGGGTCCTCTCTCTTTGATTCTTGGTGAGCCTTGCTAGAGGTTCATCAATCTTGTTTATCCTTCCAAAGAACCAGCTCTTGGTTTTGTTGATCTTTCGTATTGTTTCTTTGGTCTCTATGTCATTTATCTCCTCTCTGATCTTTATTATTTCCTTCCTTCTGCTTACACTGGGCTTTTCTTGTTGCTCTCTTTCTAACTCTTTGAGTTGTAGGGTTAGGTACTTTATTACCATTGTTTCTTGTTTTTGCAGTAGGCTTGTAGAGCTATGAACTTCTCTCTCAAGACTGCTTTCGCTGTGTCCTATAGATTTTGGATTATTGTGTTTTCATTGTCCTTTGTTGCCATGATGTTTTTTACTTCTTCTTTGATCTCTCTGGTCACCCAGTCATTGTTTAATGGCATGCTATTTAGGCTCCAGGTGTTTGGGTTTTTTTCTATTGTTTTGATATGATTTCTATCTTCTTGAATTTGAAGAAACTTTGCCTGTGATCCAATATATGGTCTATCTTTGAAAATGACCCATGTGCACTTGAGAAGAATGAATATTCTGTGGCTTTGGAGTGAAATGTTCTGAAGATGTCAATTAATTCCATCTGGTCTAGTGAGTAATTTAGGATTGATATTTCTTTGCTGATTTTTTGTTTAGAGGATTTGTCCAATGGTGATAGTCTGGTATTAAAGTCTCCTACTATGTGTGCATTGCTGTCAATCTCTCCCTTGATATTTTCCAGGAGTTTTTTTTTATGTATTTGGGTGCTCCCGAATTGGATGCATATATGTTTACCAGAGATATTTCTTCTTGTTGGATTGCTCCCTTTAGTATTATGAAGTGGCCTTCCTTATCTCTTTTTATGTCTTTCATTTGGAGATCTAATTTGTCAGATATAAGCATTGCTACCCCAGCTTTTTTTTCATTTCCATTCACCTGAAAAACCTTTTTCCATTTATTCACCCACAGTCTGTGTGCGTCCTTTTTTTCTGAGGTGGGTTTCTTGTAGACAGCAGATATAGGGTCATGTTTTCTTATCCAATCTGTTACCCTATGTCTTTTGATTGGGGCATTTAATCCATTTACATTTAAAGTTATTATTGATAGGTACTTGTTTGTTGCCATTTTTATTCTTTACCCCTGTGTTCCTTATTCACTTCCTATTTATGTTTTGTTGTTGTTGTTGTTGTTTTACAGCAGACCCTTTAGCATTTTTTGCATTACTTGTTTGGTGGTAATAAACTCCCTTAGTCTTTTTTTTTGTCTGTGAAGCTCCTGATTTCACCTTCAATTTTGATTGATAGCCTTGCTTGGTATATTCTTGGATTCCAACCCTTCCTTTGCATGACTTTGTATATTTCATTCCATTCCCTTCTTGCCTGATGTGTTTCTGTTGAGAAATTAGTCACTAGCCTGATGGGGTATCCTTTGTAGGTAACTTTCTGTCTCTCTCTGGCCACTTTTAAGATTCTTACTTTGTCTTTGGTGTGCCAATTTAATTATAATGTGCCTTGGTGTCAGTCTTTTGGGGTTCATTTTGTTTGTGACTCTGTGAGCTTCTTGGATTTGTGTGAGTTTTTGCTTCCCTATATCAGGGAAGTTTTCTGTCATTATTTCTTCAAACAGGTTTTCTATTCCTTGCTCAGTTTCATCTCCTTCTGGAATCCATATTATGTGGATGTTGTTTTGTTTTGTGTTGTCCTTAAGTTCCCTTAGGCTCTCCTGCTTTTTTAATTTTTTTTTCTAGAAGCTGCTCTACTTGGGTATTTTTTCCTACCTTGTATTCTAGCTCACTGATGTGGTCCTCTGCTTCTTCTAATCTACTCTTGATGCTTTCAATTGAGTTCTTTACAGCAGCAATGTCATTTTTCATTTCTTCTTGGTTCTTCTACATTTCCTCTTGTTTCTTACACATATTGTCAAATTTGTCTTCAATTCTTTTCATCCACCTTATGACCATTTCTCTGAATTCTTTCTCTGACAGGTTGCTTACCTCCATTTCGTTAACTTCCTTTTCTGGTGATGCCTGCTTTTCTTTCCTATGGGGGCTGTTTCTTTGTCTCCCCATGGTCTCTCTTCTCCGGGTGGCTGGTTCTGTAGTTCTCTCTCCTTATCCCAGGTGAAATCTGCCCTTTTTGTGAGGGAGTGTAGAGCTCCTCTGAATCCGCGTGCTTGCGCCACTCGATGACCGATGTTCTCAGGTTCGCAGCTGTTAGGTGCGTGACATAGTTGTAGATTCCCCGGGCTTTTCAGGCGTCCAATTACATCCACTTTCCCCTTCAAGATGGCGTGGTCTCCGCATCAGAGCTGGTCGCTCCAGGAGGGAACCCAGCAACAGTAGGGGCTTCCTGGTCAGGGGAGCCCCCTCCAACAGTCCCCCACCATCTCCTGGAGTAAAGCTGTCCCTCAACTCACCAACAAACACTCCCCGTGCGACCACAAACTCTCCCTTTGTTTTCTCACTCACACACTATCTTGTAGTCTGCCTTCCCGTTGGCAGCCATATTCCTCATCACAATTTTAAACAATTAAAAATAAAACATTTCAAGTAAATATTAACAGTATTTTTATATCAGGGAGAAAGAATAAATTGTTTCAAATTGTATCAGGTTATTTAAAAAATTTTGTATATTTCAAATGAGGCCACAAGGCAATAGGTGCCTTGGATATAAAGGTATACACCTGTACGTGTTGCCTCTCACAACCACACCAAAACTGATGTGTTTCTCCCACTCTGAAAGTAGATGCTAAGCTATTTATAAAGATGTTTATTAAAGTCAAGAAGAGACCTAAAATTGAAAAGAAAAATTTATTGGAAAATATTGTTGGAGTAATGTGACATTTCCCCCTTTCGACCTCCAAGGGGAAAAGGAGAGAGATCCCACTTACCTTACCTAAGAAATAAAAACAATAATTCAAAGAGTTAAATCATGGGTCTTGATATGTGACTTAGAGATTGTGGGACAAAGTAAACATGTGTCTTACAACAGAACAATATAAAGGGAAGAAGCCCTAACCAGTATGGCTCAGTGGATAGAGTGTCGGTCTGAGGACTGAAGGGTCCCAGGTTCAATTCCAGTCAAGGGCATGTACCTTGGTTGCAGGCACATACCCAGTAGGGGGTGTGCAAGAGGCAGCTGATCAACGTTTCTCTCTCATCAATGTTTCTAACTCTCTATCTCTCTCCCTTCATCTCTGTAAAAAAAATCAAGAAAATATAATTTTAAAAAATAAAATAAAGTGAAGAAGGCTAAGCGAAGTAGAGTTAAGATTATAAGTACACACTTACATTGTCTTTTTTTAAATAAATCTTTATTGTTCAGATTATTACAGATGTTCCTCTTTTTTTCCCCCATAGCTCCACTCCATCCAGTTCCCACCCCACCCCATGCCCTTAGCCCCCGCCACTGTCCTCATCCATAGGTATAAGATTTTTTTCCAATCTCTCCTCCACACCCCTCACACCCTCTTCCCCCCAAGAATTGTCAGTCCATTCCCTTTTCTATGCCCCTGATTCTATTATATTCACCAGGTTATTCTGTTCATCAGATTTTTATTGACTTGATTTTTAGATTCACTTGTTGATAGATATGTATTTGTTGTCACTTTGTTGTTCATAATTTTTATCTTTATCTTTTTCTTCTTCTTCCTCTTCTTAAAGAATACTCTTCAACATTTCATATAATCCTGGTTTGGTGGTGATGAACTCCTTTAGCTTTTTCTTGTCTGTGAAGCTCTTTCTCTGACCTTCAATTCTAAATGATAGCTTTGCTGGGTAGAGTAATCTTGGTTGGAGGTTCTTGCTATCCATCACTTTGAATATTTCTTGCCATTTTCTTCTGCCTGCATATTTTCTGTTGAGAAATCAGCTGATAGTCCTATGTGTAATCCCTTGTAGGTAACTACCTGTTTTTCTCTTTCTGCTTTTAATATTTTCTCTGTCTTTTGCTCTTGGCATTTTAATTATGATGTGTCTTGGTGTGGTCCTCTTTGGATTCCTCTTGTTTGGGGTTCTCTGTGCTTCCTGGACTTGTAAGTCTATTTCTTTCACCAGGTAGGGAAATTTTTCTGTCATTATTTCTTCTAATAGGTTTTCAATATCTTGCTCTCTCTCTTCTTCTGGCACTCCCATAATTCAGATGTTGGTACTTTGAATTTGTCCCAGAGGCTCCTTACACTATCTTCATATTTTTGGATTCTTTTTTCTCTTTGCTTTTCCAGGTGGGTGTTTTTTTGCTTCCTGTATTTCAAATCTTTGATTTGATTCTTGGGATCCTCTAGTCTACTGTTGAATTTCTGTATATTATTCTTTATATCAGACAGTGTATGCTTAATTTCTGACTGATCCTTTTCTTTTCTTTTTTTTTTTTTTTTTGGCATTCTCATTAAGATCCTTGAAGGTCTCACTAAGTTCCTCAGAGGTCTCACTAAGTTCATTGGAGGTTTCTAGAATATTCTTGAGTAACCTTATGACTGTGGTTTTGAACTTTATATCCAGTAGTTTGCTTTCCTCCATTTCTTTCATTCATGACATGTTTCTTTGTCTCCGCATTTTGCCTGCTTCCCTGTGTTAATACAGTGGCCTTGTGTGGTAGGTGTCCTATAGGGCCAAGTGGCTCAGCCTCCCCAATCACCTGAGATGGACACTCTTGGTGCACCCCTTTGTGGGTTGGGTGGACAGTCTTCTTGTAGTTAAGCCTTGATTGCTATTGGTATCACTGGGAGGAATTGACTTCCAGGCCAATTATCTGTGAGGACCTCCTGTGTCTATAATGGAAGAACTGCTATGCTGGAGACACCCTTATGGGGCAGGACTTGCTTCAGTGAGGCTTTGGTGCTCACTGAGTCTGCCTCTTGAGTGTGTCACTTATGGTTGTGAGGAGTTGAAATCTGGTATCGTCTCAAATTGACCACTAGGTATACTGGCTCCTGGATCTCCAAGGAGGTGCAAAGTTAGCCACTGCCTGAGGCCACCCAGAAGGAGCTACAGAGAGATCTTCAGATTTCTCCTCTTTGTTTGGGGTTTGGAAGTTTTGGAGCTCTCTGACCCAGCTGTATTTTGTTAGGTTAGGCTGTGAAAGGACAGGCCATTCATATTCAAAAGCCGCTGCACACAGCTTGGGTGTGGTTGTAAATTGGGTGGGGCCAGGTCTCAGGGAATCACCAGGGCAGAGCAAACAGCGATGGCTGCCAGTCAGCCGTCTCCATGTCCCCACATCCCCCTGTCCCATGCCCCCACGCAGTAACAATGATCCCTGAGAGCACCTCTGCGAGAAAGCCACCCTCACTTTCCAACCCAATGCCAGACAGTCCATTTTCTCCCCATATGAGTCTAGGTCCCCAGAATCTTGCCAGAAACTGGAGTTCAGAGCAGTCCAGAGCTTGTATCTCCCTTCTGATTGAAAAAAACAGCACACCCAGTTGCCAGCCAATTCCACTCTTCCATGCCTCCACACCTCCTACCCAGTCTCAATATGCTTTTTTCTTTCCTTTTAGTTGAAGTACTTACACTCAGCCAGCTTTCCCATGGTTCTGGATGATAACTGTTTTGTCTTTTAGTTGCAGTTTTGGTGTGGTTGTGAGAGGCAACACGTACAGGTATATACCTTATGCCACCATCTTGGTTTCTCTACATTTTCATTTTTGATGGATATATGTATATATCCAATAGGCAATAATTTTATTTTTTTAAATCCCCAAGAATGCAAAAAATATCAAATAACCAAAAACTAAGAGAAGAGAAAAAACATGAAATTGGTCAAATATGCAAGGAACTCATATGACCAAAATTTAAGAGGAGTTAAAAAAAAAAAAAAGCAAAAAACAATGTTAGATGATCAGAAATTAGAGTTGTCAGACATGGATTCTAGAGTACCTGTGATCATTATTAAGGTAAATAGGTGGCAACATTGTGAGTTTCACCAGATAACATAGTCAATATAAACAAAAGGGAATTATGGAAATGAAAACTTTAATAACTTAAGCCAAATTTTTGCTGGGTGAGTTAAATGATAGATTACACATATTACAAGAAAGAAAGAGAGAACTTGAATCGGATAAATAGAATCCAGACTAAAATCACAAAGAGAAATACTAAATGACAATTGCAGACAAGTCCATGAGAAAAAAAAGACAACAAGAAATATATGAGCCACTGTGAAAAACAAACAAACAAACAAACAAACAAACCCTGAGAGTATTAGTCCTGAAAGAGAGGAGGGAATTAAAGGGTCAGAAGCAATATCTGAACATGACTTGCTGTGAATTTTGCAAAACTAATAAATGACATGAAACAATAGAGACATAGATTCTAGAGAGCCTACCAATGTCAAACAGTATAAATACAATGAAAAGCACAACTGGGTACATCATAGTAAAACTGTTGAAAATAAGTCAGTGAGACAAGGCTCATTACCTTCAAAGATCAATAATAAGACCAATGGCTGACCTTGCAACTGAAACTATGCATTGCCCAGGGACCATGAAAAGACATTGTTACAGTATTGAAAAAACTGCAAACCTGTAATCCTATAGCTAAAGAAAATATATTTCAAAAATAAAAATAAAAATTGTTCCTATTTCAGGCCATACATAAAAATTTATTGCAAGTGGCTTTCAAACCTAAATGGAAAGGAAGGAAGGAAGGAAGGGAAGGAAGGAAGGAAGGAAGGAAGGAAGGAAGGAAGGAAGGAAGGAAGGAGACCTCAAAAAATGAATTTAAGAGTATATCCTCATGACAATAAAGGTGAGCATATTTTCTTACATAAGACACAAAGGTTACTAACCATAAAGAAAAATACTGAAAAATTATATGTCATAAAATTGGGGACTTTAGTTCATAAAAAAAATTAAAAATTAAATGACAAACCACACAAGATATTTTCAATGCATATGTGTGACAAAGGATTTAGATCTACAACATATAATGAACTCCTACAAAATAGTGAGAAAAGAACAAGAACCCAACTTTTTAAAGTAAGTTCAGAAGACATTTAAGTATTTCACAAAAGATAAAATATAAATGGTCATTAAGCATTTGAAAACACACTCAGCACCACTAGTTATTGGGAATATTTTAATTAAAACAATAATAAGATGTAACTATAAGAATTACAAAAAATTCTAAGAGATTTTTAAAATCCAGTGTTACAAGAATAAGGGACAACCAGAATTGTCATTGGTATATTTATTTTTAAAAATATATTTTTATCAATTTCAGAGAGGAAGGGAGAGGGAGAAGAGAGAAAGAAAAATCAATGGTGAGAAACAACCATTAATCAGCCTGCAACCTGGGCATGTTCTCTGACCGGGAATCAAACCATGATCTCCTGGTTCATAGCTCAACATTCAACCACTGACCCACACTGGCCAGGCCATCGTTGGTGTACTTAAATGGATACAATGAATTTGGAAAACCTCTTGGCAGGATATTCTAAAACACACACATACTCTGTTACCCAGAAAGTTCATTTTTAGGTATTAACTCAACACAAATACATACCAAGAGACAAGAAAGGAATGACTATAGCAGCATTATTTGTAATAGCTAAAAAATATGAAAGTCCAAATGCTCAACACTTTGTTCACTCTGCTTTGGCAGGCAGTTGCTTATGCATCTGTTCCCAGCCCACACTGCTCCTACGCCTATTAAGTAGCAACCTCCAGTTAGTCAGAGACTCTACGCTAAACAAAGAAATCTAGAATGGATTTATCAAAGAAATCTAAGTCACTAAATGAAATTACTCTCAAGGTAAAAATATAAAGTTTCTTTAAACACATCTTCTTACTGACCACTTATCAGTCTCTATGGTAACCTATCTGTGGAAAGAGTCTGTTGAGATAAGAGAGATAAGATTTATACATCGCTAAATAATTGATATGTACTCATGAAGAGTTTATATAAAAAATTAACTTTCCAATGATAATTACAGAGTATATAGCAGATATATCTACCAAGCATATCTGCAAAAAGCATACAAATGGTAGAAAATGAATTTTTAATTACTTAGTTCATTAACAGAAGACAAAAGTTCATAATATTCTACATATGATTGCAACATATGGTACTAGTCTTTCTCTGACTGGCTTATTTCAGTAAGCATAATACTCTCTAGGTCAATCCATGCTGCCACAAAACGTAAGATTTCCTTCTTATATTTTTTTAAGGTTGGGTAGTATTCCACTGTGTAAATGTACCACAGCTTTTTTATACACTCATCTACTGACAGGCACTTTAAACATATACTTTAATTTTTTTTTCAAATTATATATTTTCACACAGAAATAGTTTGTTATTTTCAATATAATCATGAAAGTTGTTGGACAAGAAAACAAGAAGTACTAAGAAGTCAAATGATGAGAAGCAAAACAATTATAAAGCAGTATCAATTAATGTCAAACACATACATGGATACACATACACACATGTGTGGCAAATGCTAATACTGACATTTAAAAAAGAGAGAGAGAGAGTATTTACCCAGTGGCACTTATTACTCTTTCATGGTCATTTTGCATAATTTTCTCTCTTTTTGTTGTTGTTAAGGTCTTAGTTATTTGAATGTACTGGTTTTGAATAATATACATTCTTTTTTTCTGTATTTTTCTTCTCTCATCTCCTTTGTGACTCACATATTTGTGTTCTTCTCCACTGTAATGAGATGAATGCATAATTATTCTCCCATAAGAGAAATGCCATGTTAACGAGAGCATGCTAAATATAAAAGTATGCATGAAAATGTTCTTTCTATGGACTATGAGGGGTCAGAGGGCAGTCTCTGTTAGGTACTGGAGGGAAATTCTGTTTCTGGTTTCAGGAGAGAAGAACTTGCTTTCAATTCCTTGAAATCTATCAAAGGCCATTCTGCATGGCTATCAGAAGGACACCTAATAAGGCTACAGTTTAAAATTACTCCTCAGACAGAATTTCTGATACACTATGACATACTGATACATTCTGATTTACTATGATATGCTTTATAACATGAAATTTGAGGAAGAATTGGCTGCCAAGTGTGTATATAAGAAAGGACATCTTAAATTGAGGATAGGTTTTGTTAATAAACCAGGGCATAAAGGTTTATCTTCCCCATCTCAAATATAAAAAATAACTGCAATGACAGTAAAATGCCTTTGGTTAAACTCTACTGTATTAAAGTATTGCCCGCAGTACTATACCTTTTTTGCTGGTGTATGGCTATGCTTCAATTCCTTGAGATCTTAAGCAACATACATTTAATAGCATGACAAGTTAAAGGGAGAACAAATTTATTTTCTTTACACCAGATGGAAATAAGAAATGTGAGTATTGTGCACAATGAAACAATATTTATAAATCTAGCATTTTTATTATACCACTTCAGACTATGAAATTAGGAGAGTCATCAGTAACACCTCCAGCCATGGAATATACCTGCTGAGGTATGGGGTCCCTGTGGGAAGACTGATACAGATAACAGATTCAGAGGGGTGAAGTCATACATCAGTGAGCATCACAGGTTTAGTAGGAGCTGTGACCCTCGTATCTAACTGCATTTATATCATGCTGTAGAATGTCAGGAGCATGCTGGGAAACAGAATTATTAAGAATTTGCTTATTACCAACTCTGTAACTCATGAGCCTTATAGACATCTTATTTCTTACAAAGATATTCCTAAACAATATTAAGGTAATATTCAAAATTGACCAAAAATTACTTTTCTATTATTAAGATGATATTTTCTTATTGGGGGGGGGGGGGAAATACAGTTTTTGACCTATTTCTTCTCTCTTTTCTTTTTCCAAGTTTCTAATTATATCCTCATGGTTGTAACAATAACACATGATACTTGTAAGGTGTTGAAAAATTTTAAAAAGCTTACATGTTTATTATCTCATGTATTCCTTGAGTGAGCAACCCAGAGAGGTTGGAGAAGAAATGGCTTAATGGCCAAGATCTAGGGTGAAACTCAGATATTCTGAATAATTTTCAGTGTTGTTGTTTTTTCCTCTCTCAACATGCTATGCTACCACATTTCCTTCCCCAATGGTCCAATGATATTAGCAAACTAGGTAAGATACTTGTCAGATTCTTTGTTTTCTGTATTCTTTTTACTTTTTCTGTTTGACAGAATACCTGTAGAACACAAGGAAAATAGCACTATTCTCTTGCCACATTCTTTCCATTTGAGTCATATTACATGGGCACTATGGCTTCTTCAAACCTGGAAAGGTAACTCTGACTTCATTGGTTTGGGAACATATACAAATTAATTAACTGTATAGAATAAACCACTCCAGAACCTAGTAGCCTAAAAAACAATAAGAATTTATTATCTTTGACAGTTTGTCTGGGTCAGGATTTTGGGAGCAACTTAGCTGGCCAGATTGACCTGGAGGAGTCTTTCATGAAATTGGTATCAGATATCAGACAGAGCTGCAATTAGTTAAAGGCGAGAGGAAATCTTCCAAGATGGTCTACTCACATGCCTGGCAAGTTGATGCTGGATGTTAGTTGAGGTCTCTGTTCCTCTCCCATGGCTGCTTGAGTGCCTTCCCAACCAGAGAGCAGGTGGAAGCCACAATGGCATTTATGACCCATCCTCCAAAGTCATAAGCTATGCACACCATTGTGTTCTATTTATCACCCAGGCCAGCCTGGATTCAACGTGGGTTCAAACCACATGTGTGAAGAGTTACTGGATCCATCTTGGAGGTTGGTTATGGTTACTGTGGACTTCCTTGATTGAGCCACTCTCCCAAGTAACAAGAAGGTTCTGGGGAGTACATGTCCTAACAGAGGTTTGATTTCATGTTGGTATATATTTGGCACTTTTTTTTCAACTTCGCCCTCACCCTTCATCTCTCTTGGGACTGCCTTATAATACACGGCTACCACGGGAACTTCTTTGGATTTACATACCCCTGACTTCCTAACTATAGTTTGTTGGTCCAGAAAGGTGGGCAAGATTGAAAATAGCATCCCCCAGGCTACGATTGACTTGTTCAAGTGGGACACCTGACTCAAAATAAGTCAGTGTCATCATTTCCTGGGATTTTGAAATTGAGATAAAAACAAACTTGAGGAAAGTCACCCCTCCTCTAATGGTTAAAGTATATATATATATATATATATATATATATATATATATATATATATATATACACACACATATATATATGTGTGTATATATATATGTGTGTGTGTGTGTGTGTGTGTGTGTGTGTGTATATATATATATATATATATGTATATATATATCCTAATATATAAAAGGCCAGGGTTGTAACAACTCGATCATGACTAAAGGCTGACCAACCCAGAAGTCCTTCAGTCAGCGCTGGTGCTGACTTCCCAGGGGGCTGACACCCAGAGAGAGAGGCAGGGTCTGATCCACAGCCTCAGTGGCAGCTGTTGATCAGTACTTGCCTCTCTCTTTCTCTCACTCTTTCTTTCTGAGCTTCACCAGCAGCCAGCTTTTCTTTCTCTCTCAGCCTCTGTAGGGGCTGCTGTTCAGCTGCGCCTCTCTGAACAGGCTCAGAGATAGGCCTGGAGTTGCTGACTGGCATAGGAACTGACCAATCAGAACCAAATGTGGGTGCTGTGAAGAACCAACGGCTGTCTAGGAGGTAAAGCTTTTGATGCTGACTGGCATAGGAACTGACTAATCAGAACCAAATGTGGGTGCTGTGAAGAACCAATGGCTGCCTAGGAGGTGAAGCTTCTGATGCTGACTGGCATAGACACCAACCAATCAGAACCAAATCTGGGTGCTGTGGGGAGCCAATGGCTGCCTAGGAGGCAAAGCTTTTGACACTGGCATAGAAACTGAGCAATCAGAACCAAATGGGCCTACATGGGAGGGCAGTTGGGGGTGAGATCAGGCAGGCAGGGGAGGGCCATGGGGGGTAACCAGGCCAGGAAGGGAAGGCAGTTGGGGGAGAGATAAGGCCTGCAGGGGAGGGCCATTGGGAGTGAGATCAGGCCGGCAGGGGAGGGCAGTTAGGGGCAGTAAGGCAGGCAGGCAGAGGCAGTTAGGGGCAACCAGGCCAGCAGGGGAGGGCAGTTAGGGGTGATCAGGCTGGCAGGCAGAGGCAGTTAGGGGTGATCAGGCAGGCAGGCAGGTGAGCAGTTAGGAGCCAGCAGTCCCAGATTGTGAGAGGGATGTCCAACTGCCAGTTTAAACAGGCAGTCGGACATCCCCCAAGGGGTCCCCAAATGGAAAGGGTACAGGCTGAGCTGAGGAAACCCTCCATCCATGCATTAATTTCATGCACCAGGCCTCTAGTGTGTGTATGTATATATCCTACCTAATAAAAAGGTAATATACAAATTGACCGTACCATCGACACACCCATAAGCCATGCCCACAAGCCATGCCCACAAGCCAATCAGAGCAAGTATGCAAATTAACCCAACCAAGATGGCTACAGCCACGGATAGCAAGGTTTCCCAGGTAACAGAGCAAGCCAAGCTTTCTGCGAGCTGTTGCAGGCCTAAGCCTCCACTCAAGCTACAAAGTTTCAATTATAGAAGGTAAACAAATTCAAACAGAAATGGCGGCAGAACGGAACTTGAGAGAGCAAGCCAGGGTTGCCGGCGGCAACAGGGGAAGCAAAACTTTCCGCACACCCTGGCCGGGCCCAGCCTCCGCTTAAGGCTACAAAGTTTCAATTATAGAAGGTGAATTAACTGCCACAGAAATGGCTGCCGGCCGTGGAGGGAGCAGCAGGCTTGGCTCTGTTCTAGGCTACAAAGTTTCAATTGTAGAAGGAAAATAAATTCCAGATACCAGGGCCTCCACTTGCATTGCCAGGGGGCGTGGCTGGCCTGAAAACCACCACAGGCCCCTCGCTCAGGCTGCCCCACTCCCCAAGGGAACTCCCACCCTGATCTGGGACACCCTTCACGGCAAACCAGCTGGCCCCCACTCCTGCACCAGGCCTCTATCCTATCTAATAATAGAGTAATATGCAGATTGACCATCACTCCAACACACAAGATGGCTGCCCCCATGTGGTCAAAGATCCTGCCCCCATGTGGACACAAGATGGACACTACAAGATGGCCAGCAGGAGAGGGCAGTTGGGAGGCACCCGGCCTGCAAGGGAGGGCAGTTGGAGGTGATCAACCCTGCAGGAGAGGGCAGTTAGGGGTGACCAGGTCGGCAGAGGAGGGAAGTTGGGGGAAAACAGGCTGGCAGGGGAGCAGTTAAGCATCAACCAGGCTGGCAGCGGAGTGGTTAGGGGGTGATCAGGCTGGCAGGCAGAAGTGGTTAGGTGCAATCAGGAAGGCAGGCAGGCAAGCAGTTGGGAGCCAGCAGTCCTGGATTGTGAGAGGGATGTCCGACTGCCCGTTTAGGCCCGATCCCACCGGGCTGGCAGGGGAGCAGTTAGGCGTTGATCAGGCTGGCAGGAGAGTGGTTAGGGGTCAATCAGGCAGGCAGGCGAGTGGTTGGGAGCCAGCAGTCCTGCCTAAACGGGAAGTCGGACATCCCTCCAGGGGTCCCAGATTGGAGAGGGTACAGACTGGGCTGAGGGACAACCCCCCTCCATGCATGAATTTCGTGCACCGGGCCTCTAGTATATATATATAAAGACAGTGTCTGTGAGGACCATGACAACCAAATGACCGGTCACCATAAGGTGCATTGAGCGGGTGGGTAGGTGGTGGGCGCACCCCACAGCTTCCATCAGCACCTCAAGCCTCAGCAGTAGCAGCAGCGGCCGTGGCGGCGGCAATAACGGCAGTGCCCACATGAGTGGCCCCGAGCAGGCAGCGCATTCCATCAGCGGCCGGCCCGGTGCACACGCATGGAGGTGAAGTTGCCGGTGCCTGCTTTCCCACAGGCCTGAGCCCCCAAGCAGCTGGGGATGAGCTGGTAATCCCAACGGCCTGACAGCCTAGTGGTGGAGGCAGCGTTTGGCCTGGGGACTGGCGAACGGGCAGAAGATGGCCCTAATCGCAGGAGGTTAGGCCCTAGGGACCCTGCCTGTACAATTCTGCATGCTGGGCCTCTAGTAGAATGTAAAACTTCTCTCTATGGAGAAGCTGGTCAGTGCTGAGAAAGAAGGTCAGTAGTAAGCAAAGCCAAAATTAGTAAAGAGGAGAGAAAGCATAGCTCTGCCTCTAGGTAAGACTGTATGCCTCTCACAGCTAGTTTATGTCTTCTAAAGCCCTTCAGATTCTGCAAACTAGTAAATTTCCCCTTGTGTATGAACTATATTAACAGAGCTGAAAAATTGCTCACACTGCAATTTTTTCTCAGATGCAGAGAAAATACAAATTTTGTCTGGCCTTTGTGGAAAGAAAATGTGCTGA
This sequence comes from Eptesicus fuscus, assembly GCF_027574615.1. Classification (NCBI taxonomy): domain Eukaryota; kingdom Metazoa; phylum Chordata; class Mammalia; order Chiroptera; family Vespertilionidae; genus Eptesicus; species Eptesicus fuscus. The sequence goes on along the minus strand of NC_072480.1, from coordinate 5,773,396 downwards.
TTTTCTCTCCAACATCTGTAAGCCTCTCTGGAGTCCTAGAAAAGTCTCTGTAGCTGGGCACTCTTTGTTTCTGCCTAATTCCCCAAGTCTCAAACTCCTTCATTCTCAAAATGTTTAGGGAAACTAGATACTAGTGTTTTACTAATAATATTATCCTATATAATAAAGAGGGGAATATGCAAATTGACCATCACTCCACCACAAAGATGGCGGTGCCCACAGCAGAGGCGGGGGTTTCTGTAACAAGATGTCTGTGCCCACAGCAGAGGTGGGGTTTCTGTAACACAAGATGGCTGCACCCACAGTGGAGGCCGAGTTTCCATAACAAGCCTGAACAAGCAATCAGCAGGGACCTGAGGCTGCACCTCCTCCCATCCCCGTGAGGCTTGATAGAGGACTTCAGGCTGTGCCCCCAACCCTGGCGCCAGGCTGGGGGACCTCAATCCATGCCCCCCACCCCGCAGGACTTGATGGGGGACCTCAGGCCATGCCCCCAGCCCTGGCACCTGGTTGGGGGACCTCAGGCCGTGTCCCCCTCCCCAGCACCAGGTGGGGGGACCTGAGGCTGCACCCCCCCGCCTGGCAGGGCTTGACGGGGGTCTCAAGGTGTGCCTTCTGCCCTGACGCCAGGCCAGGGGACCTGAGATTGCAGCCCCCGTCCTGCAGGGCTTGACACGGATCTCAGGCGGCATCCCCCACCCGATGGACTTGATGGGGGACCTCAAGGCACACCAACCACTCCGGCCCTGGCTGGGGGACCTCAGGCTATGCCCCTTGCCCTGGCGCGAGGCCAGGGGACCTGAGGCTGTGCCTCCCTCCTGGCAGGGATTGACAAGGGTGAAACCAGCTGGGCCTGGGTCTTGCGCAATTTTGAAGCACACGTGGGTCAGCAGGGACTTGACTCTGGGTCCGTGGTATGCCCCAGACTCTGACAGGAGGAAGATTTTCATATACATTTTACTAATTTTATTTTATCTCTGACACTTCTATTATAGAGAAAGGGCAAATAGCAGTATTAAAATATTTCCTCTAATTAATTCCCTTTTAATGTGCACGAATTTTGTGCATGGGGCCACTAGTATTGATATAATGCTTTAAATTTTTAAAAAATATTTCCAAAAGTATTATATTAGTTTTCTAGGGCTACCAGGGCAAACTGACACAGACTGGGTTACTTGAACAACACTTTCACTTTTTTTCCTCACAATTCTAAAAATCCAAGATCAAGGTCTTGACATAGTTGGTTTTTTCTAAGGCCTCACTCCTTGTTTCTGTTGGTCACCTTTCTCAAGTGTCTTCACTAACTCTTTCCTGTGTGTGTGTCTCTGTCCTAATTTCCTCTTCTTATAGGGACAACAGTCATATTGGATTAGGGCTCACCCATATGACCTTATTTTACCTTAATACCTTTTAAAGACCCTGTCTCCATATACAGTCACATTCTAAAGTGCAGGAAATTAGGAAAAGAAGACACAATTTATTCCATAACAGGCATGATTTCATTTTATACGCTAGAAACATAAAATTTTAAAAAGGAAACAGTATGACCAAACTCAGCCAGATTTCAGGTGTTGTAGCTAAAATTGGATCCCTGGGTCTCTGATTCAAAATGCCAAGCTCTATCCATGACCATCTGCTGCCACTTCAATAACTTATTTGTGTTTAACTGCTAACATTTACCCCTAATACATCATCTTATTGAATGCTAGATATTACCCAAGGAACTGTTTGGCTATCTCTTACACATCTCTGCTTGAAAAATTTGGGGCCAGGGGAAGAGGTTCTTCTAGGATTCTTTAGCAGTTTACTCTTTACCCATAACATATTTCCACTAACTCAGTGGTTCTCAATCTTTCTAATGCCGCGACCCTTTAATACAGTTCCTCATGTTGTGGTGACCCCCAACCACAATATTATTTTCCTTGCTACTTCATAACTGTAATTTTACTACTGTTAATGAATCATAATGTAAATATCTGTGTTTTCCGATGGTCTTAGGCGACCCTGCTAGCGGTTCTCAACCTGTGGGATTCTCAATGCAGGAGCTGCCCCCTGGTGGTCAGTGCACTCCTACAGGGGGAGCTCCATTCAGCCAGAAGCCAGGCTGATGGCTGGCGAGCGAAGCAGTGGTGGCCGGACCCTCTCTTGCCTCGGTGGCAGTGCTAAGGATGTCCAACTGCCAACAGTTGGACATCCCCCAAGAGCTCCCAGACAGAGAAGGCACAGGCCGGGCTGAGTGTACGAGGCCTCTAGTCTATAATAATAGAAGGATAATATGGTAATTAGACCAGACAGCCGAATGACCTTCTGGACGTTCTTCCTGAAGAAGCTGGGGCAGCCAGGGCTGTGAGTGAAACCCTCTGGCCTTGGTGAGCCCATGGCTCCACCCTCACACCAGCCGCCAACCCTCCACATGGTTCCCAGGTCCCACAGCACAGCCCCCGCCTCTTTGGACCCTGCCTGGCCCGGCACCAACCTATACCTCACCCAGAGGCATTCCTGTGTGCCCACGGGACCCTCCCCGCACCCCCATGGGGCTACACTCCCACTGGGCGGGAGCCAGCGGCCATGGCAGAGGGCAGCCTGCTGTGTTCCTGCAGCAGCTCTCCTGACGTCCAGGTGGAGAGCCCAGGAGGACGCAGCGCTGGCGGTAATAATGGCTCCTGTTTATCAACCACTTACACTGTGCCCGGCTCTGTGTTGAACCCTTTGAGTGCGTTCATCCTCGTGTCAGCCCTGTGAAGTGGCCACGATTGTTATCCTTATTTTTCAGAAGCAGCATTTGAGATTCAGAAAGGTGAAGCAACTTGCAGTCAGAAGGTGGTGAAGTCAAAAGGGAACCAGAATTTTCTTGACACCTTACCTGCTGCTGAACATAAAGCTGTGACACCCACCGAGGCCTCGCTGATGTCAATAAATTGCTCCCCAGTAGAAATAAAACAGTGGTAAAGAAGAAGGGGATAGCGTGTATGAGAATTGTGAAGGAAGCACTGGTGGGGCACAGTATTTACTGCAGACTCCCCAGATAGCGGGACAGTTGCCAGTGGTCAGTCAGATCAGTGCCCCAGAGGCCATCAGGGATCATGAGGGAGAATGTTGCCATCCAGAAACCCTCTCATAGCTCATTGTTTCAGGCAGAAATTTTAATTTATTGTAGCTGATAACTATTGCACAGCTGACTGGACAGGCCCTCAAGTAATTAAAACTAAAGGTGTTGAAATCAAAATTTATTCTTTCATCCCCATTATTGACCTTCGAAGAACTTTCACTGGGGTGAAAAGAATCCTCTCCAAGCTAGCCCATGCACATGCGTATTTGAGTCTGGATGCAGCTCCACTCCATCCACCCCAGTGAACCACACCACCATCTACTGGTTTGCTTCAGCCAGAAACCTCAAGATCACCTTTGACTATACTTTTGCTTGACTTTAGGTGAATACTAGTATAAATGTTTTCACTTTTTTTATGGAAAATTTAAAAATATAGATGAAAGGAGAAATAACAGTGTAATGAACCCTACTCATATAACTATCACTCAGCTTCAACAACTATCAACTCCTGGACAAGAGTTTATTATTATTTGACAAATATCTAGGATATATGAATCATGTACTAAGTCCAAACTAGGCCCTAGGGATCCAAAGATGTATCAGATTTGACTGTAACCCAACCTGGAGGATATAACATCTGGCCTTGGTCCTTGATAGGTGAATAAGAGTTACCCAGAAAAAGAAAGTTGTCCTTTCGACAAATAATTATTATGTGTGAGGCACTGTCCTTTGTGGTAGGAACACATAAAGAAACAAGATTGTGTTTCTACCTTATAGAAGTTTGAATAATGGGAAAGAAACATTAAACATGGAATTAGAAATGTGATGAGTATCTTTTCTAAAATATATTTTTATTGTTGATAGTATTACAGGTATCTCCCATTCCTCCCCTTACTTCCCTTCCCCTACCCCCTACCCATTCACCCTCAGCCCTTCACTACTCTATTACCCATGTCCATGGGCTATGCATATCCTGTATAATAAAAGAGTAATATACAAATGGACTGAACAGGGGAACAACCAGTCACTATGATGCACACTGACCAACAGGAGGCAGACACAACACTCAATGCCAGAGCTGCCCCTAGCCCACAGGCCCCAATTGCCTGATTGGAGCCTACCGGCCAACCTCTTGGTCCCTTCTCCCGGCCAGCAGGCTCCAATTGCCCAGTGGCGAATGGGGAACTGGGTATGGGTGGCTGCAGGTGAAGGGGCTGGCTGCCAGCAGCCAGGGAAAATGGCCCTGATCTCAGGCCAGGCCTAGGGACCGTACCCATGCACGAATTTTGTGCACTAGTCCTCTAGTGTTGAATAAGCAGGCTGAAAGCAGACATCCTAATCTTGTTCCTGTTTTTAAGAGAAATGCTTTTAGTTTTTGCCCATTGAGTTTGATGTTGGCTGCAGGTTTTTCATATCTGGCCTTTATTAAGCTAACATATGATCCCTATATTTCCATTTTACTGAGCATCTTTATCATAAATGGGTGCTAGATTTTATTAAATGCTTTTTCTGTGTGTATTAATATGATCATGTGACTTGCATCCTTCATTTTGTTCTTGATGTAACACATTTATTGATTTGTGAATATTGTACCAACCTTGCATCCCCAGAATAAATCTCACTTGGGCCTGGTGTCTGATCTTTTTAATGTATTGCTGGATCCAATTTACAATATTTTGTTGAGGATTTTTAGCATCTACATTCATCAGGAATATATGCCTATAATTTTCTTTCTTTGTAATGTCTTTATTTGGTTTTGGAATTAGGATAATCCTGGCCTCATTAAAGAAGAAGAAGAAGAAGAAGAAGAAGAAGAAGAAGAAGAAGAAGAAGAAGAAGAAGAAGAAGAAGAAGAAGAAGAAGGAGAAGAAGGAGGAGGAGGAGGAGGAGGAGGAGGAGGAGGAGGAGGAGGAGAGAAGGAGAAGGAGAAGGGAAGGAGAAGGAGAAGGAGAAGGAGAAGGAGAAGGAGAAGGAGAAGGAGAAGGAGAAGGAGAAGGAGAAGGAGCATCATCTTGGAGTTATTCTCTTTTTTGAATTGTTTTGGAATAGTTGGAGGAGTATAGGTGTTAGTTCTTCTATGAATGTTTGGTAAAACTCCCCTGTGAAGGCATCCAGAATGGGGCTTCAGTTTGCTTGGATTTTTTTTTATTATTATTACTAGAAGCCCGATGCACGAAGATTCAAACAAGAATAGGCCTTCCTTCCCCCGCCTGCCGGCATGTGGCGGGCTTGCTCCGGCCAGCCTGTGCAGCGGCGGTGGAGGTGGCAAGCCCTGCGTGCTCCAGCCCTGCTTCCTCCTCACCCTCCTTCTCCGGAGAGTTCCTCTGTGCAGTGCTGGTGCTTCCAGGGAGGCGCTGAGGGCAAGAGGTGCGGGGAGCGAGGCAGGCAGGGAGGACTAGAGTGGTTGGGTGCGCTAGTGCATTTCACTTTCCCATTGTGAAAGTGGGATGTAACTGGCCCCCTTCACCATCCTCTTCCTCCTCCACCCTCCACCTCCTGCCCACCTGCCCTCCCTCCACGCCCATCACTCCTCCCCTCTTGATTTGGTGAGATAGGGAGGAGGGAGAGGGAGATCTGATAATTTGGGTTACTGTGTAGGTGGCCTCCACCATCGCCCCTTGGCTGGCCCGGGGCTCCCGGGGCGCACTAACTGTGCACCAAGCGAGCTCCTGCATGCGTCCACACCCGTGGGGCTGCTCCAACACTAAGGTTTTGTTCACCAGAGCAGCGGGGCAGGGGTGGGGTAGAGGGAGACACCAGACACTGGGAGCTACGACCTCAGGCTCCAGAGGGTTGACTCTGAGGCCAGGGGCTGGGCCACAGGGAGGCTGCAAGGACTGTTGACAGGTATGGAGTGTGGCAAGGAGGCCCTGAGGAGGCGTGCTGCCCTGAGGCTCAGAGCAGCCAGGTGGCAAGGCCGCCACCATCTTTGTTGGGTTAATTTGCATACTCACTCCTGATTGGCTGTGAGTGTTGCGGAGTGATGGTCAATTTACATATTTCTCTTTTATTAGTATACACTAGAGGCCCAGTGCACGAAATTCGTGCACGGGGGGGGGGGGGGGCGCGGGACGGGGGGGTGTTGTCCCTTAGCCCAGCCTGCAGTCTCTCCAATCTGGGACCCCTCAAGGGACCTTCATTTTTTTCTCCAGGAGTGTGGTGGAAAAACCCTAGATCACCTTCTTGGATTCTTATAATCCAAATTACCAAGAACACTGCAAGTGGCGGCCTACAGGGAGCTTAGCCAATGAGTTGTCAGAAAAGGTATTTACTCTCAAACTGGTTTGGCTCAGTGGATAGACCGTGGGCCTGCAGACTGAAGGGTCCCAGGTTTGATTCCTGTTAAGGGCATGTACCTTGGTTGGAGGCACATCTCCAGTGGGGAGTGTGCAGGAGGCAGCTAATCAATGTTTCTCTCTCATTGATATTTCCGACTGTCTATCCCTCTCCCCTCTTCTCTGTAAAAAAAATCAATAAAATATATTTTTTAAAAAGGTGTATCCTCTGCAGCTCATGCAGCCCCTGGGTTGTGACCACTGGGCTAGGGGTGTGTCCCTGCCACCCAGTGGTGGCTGCTGGGGTCTCCGCACACCCCAGAGGCCAGCAGCCCTCCCCCTGTGGAGGGCGCTGGGCTGGGGGCATGGAAACAAACTGTCACTTGGTGCTGGAGCTTGGAAAGCCTCTGGGGAGGGGCGGGAACATCCCCGTCTCCAAACGCCCTGAGGCCAGCAGCCAGTCCCACCATGGGCCCCAGGCTCAGGGCATGCAGGGACCCTGGGCAGCACGCAGCAGTGGCCACCAGGGTCTCGGCACACCCCAGAGGCCAGCAGCCAGCCCCCGGTCGTGGGCGCCTGGCTGGGGACGTGGCCCCAAACTGCTGCTTCGTGCACGAGCCTTTGCAAGCCGCTGGGGGCGGGGCGGGAACGCGATGCGGGGATGTTCCCGCCTGCCAGGCGGCTTGGGGCCTGCACCCATAGGCTTCAAGTGGCCAGGGGGCGTTCTGGGACCCCTGCCGCTCAGGACCTAAGCGCGGGCCTACAGGCTAGGAGAGGGCTGGGTTGGGAGGATGTTTCCGGGACCCAGGCTGCTCAGCGCCACATATGCAAATTAACCGCCATCTTGTTTGCTCTGATTGGCTGTGGGCGTAGCGAAGGTACGGTCAATTTACATGTTTCTCTTTTATTAGTATACATTACTGCTTCAATTTCATTAGTTTTTATCAGCCTATTCAGGACTTTTTATTTTTCCTTATTGAGTTGTGGAAGGTTGTATGTTTCTAGGAATTTGTCCACTTCTCCCAAGTTGTCCACTTTATTGGCATATAGTTGTTCATAGTATTTTCTTGCAATCCTTTGTATTTCTGTGATGCCAATGTTTCTGGTTTAATTATTTGGGTCCTCTCTGTTTCTTTTAAATTTTTTTAATTGGTTTTTTAGAGAAAAGGGAAGAGGAAGGAAGAGAGAGAGAGAGAGAGAGAGAGAGAGAGAGAGAGAGATCAATGAAAGAGAAATATTGATCAGCTGTCTCCTGCACAACTCCTACTGGGGCTAGAGACACAGACCTGGGCAAGTGACCTGACCAGGAATCAAACTTGCAATCTCTGTGTATGGGACAACTCTCAAACAAATGAGCCACACCAGTCAGTGATCTCTTTTTATTTCTTGATCTGAGGATTCATCAATCTTGTTTATCTTTAAAAAATCAACTCTTGATTTCTTTGATGTTTTATATTTTTTTTACTCTCTATATTTATTTATTTATTTCCAATCTGAACATTATTATTTCCTTACTTTTACTTACTCTGGGCTTTTCATGTTATTCTTTTTCTAGTTCTTTGAAGTTTAGGGTTAGTTTGTTTATTTGAGATTTTTCTTACTTCTTCATGTAGAACTGTAATGCTATGAACTTCCCTCTCGGGACTGATTTTGCTGGGTCCCATAGATTTTTGGTTTTTGTGTGTAAATTTTCATTTGTTTACAGGTAATTTCTTATTTCTTCCTTGATCTCATTGGTAACCCATTCATTCATTATTTTTTAGAATGTTCCATAAGCACTTGAGAAGAATGTATAATCTGTTGCTTTGAGATGAAATGTTCTGTAAATGTCAATTAAATCCATCTGGAATAGTGTATTGTTTAAAGTTGCTGTTTCTTCGTTGAGTTTTTGTCTGGAAGATGTAGCAAGTGATGTCAATGCATTTTCAAGTCCCCTACTATGACTGTATTGCTATTGATCTCTTCCTTAGAGTCCATCAAGAGATATATATCTATACTGATAACAGAGGAATATGCAAATTGGCCAGGATGCTATCATGTAATGACCAATCAGGATGGGGCTGGGGTTGTGGCAGAGAGCTCTCATCATGTCTGTGCCGGGGGTCCAAAAGGCATGGAGAGGAAGGAAGATCAGATAGGCAGTTAGGGTAATCAGGCCAGGAGGGGAGCACAGATAGGCAGTTAGGGAAATCAGGGCAGGAGGGGAGCACAGATAGGCAGTTAGGGGGTTCAGGCCAGGAGGGGAGAGCAGTTAGGCAGTCAAGGGGATCAGGCCAGGAGGGGAGAGCGTATAGGCAGTTAGGGGGTTCAGGTCAGGGGGGAAGCACAGATAGGCAGTTGGGGGGATCAGGCTGGCAGGGGAGAGAAGATAGGCAGTTAAGGGGACCAGGCCAGCAGGGAGAGCAGTTAGGGCCATCAGGATGGCAGGGGAGCAGATAGGAGCATCAGGCAGGCAGGCAAGTGAGAGGTTAGGAGTAAGTGGTTCTGGATTGTATACACACACACACACACACACACGCACGCACACACACACACGCACGTGCGTGTGTGTATGTGTGTGTGTACGTGCTCAATTCTATATTGGGTACATATATGTTCACCAGGGAAATAGCATCTTGGAGTGATCCCTTAATATTACATAATGTTCTTCTTTATCTCTTATTATGGTCTTTGTTTTGAAGTCTCTATTGTCAGATATAAGTATTGCTATCCAGATTGTTTTTTCATTTCCATTTGATGGAATATTTTTTCCTTTCCCATCACTTTCAGCCTGTGTGAATGTTATATTCTAAGGGTCTCTTGAGGAGAGCATATATATTGATAATGTTTTCTTATTAATTCAGCTTCGCTATGTTTTTTGATGGAATCATTTAATCCATTAACCTTAAAGGTTATTATTGATTAGAGGCCCAGTGCATGAAATTTGTGTATTTGGGGGGGGGGTGTCCCTCAGTCCAGCCTGCACCCTCTCTAATCTGGGACCCCTCGCGGGATGACCAACTGCCAGTTTAGCCCCCAGATTGGGGCTAAACTGGCAGTTGGACATCCCTCTCACAATCTGGGATGCTGGCTCCCATCCGCTCGCCTGCCTGCCAGCCTGATCACCACCTAACCACTCCCCTGCCAGCTGATCAATGCCTAACTGCTCCCCTGCTGGTCCAATTGTTCCCAACTACCCTCCCCTGCTGGCTCAGAAACCCCCAACTGTCCTCCCCTGCAGTCCCAGTTGCCCCCAAATGCCCTCCCCTGCAGGCCCAGTCACCCCCAACTTCCCTCCTCTGCCAGCCTGGTCACTGCTAACTGCCCTCCCCTGCTGGCCATCTTGTGGTGGCCATCTTGTGGTGGCCATCTTTGACCACATGGGGGCAGCCATTTTGACCACATGGGGGTCGCCATCTTGTGCAAGGGCGTGAGGGTCAATTTGCATATTACCTCTTTATTATATAGAATAGGTACTAATTTATTTCTATTTTTATTATTTATGCCTATGTTCTCCTCTCTCTCTTTTTTCTTCCTATAGTAGTTCCTTTAACATTTCTTGCAATGCTTGTTTGGTGGTAATAAATTCCATTAGCCTCTTTTTTCTGGTAAGCTCTTTATTTCACCTTCAATTTTAAATGATAGCTTGCTGGATAGAGTAGTCTTGGTTTCAGATCCTAGCTTTTCATTACTTTAGATATTTTATACTATTCTCTTCTGGCCTGTAATGTTTCAGTTAAGAAATAAACTAACAGCTTTATGGGAACTCCCTTGTAGGTAACATTTTTCCGTCTTGCTGCATTGCAATTCTCTCTTTGCCTTTAATGTTTACCATTTTAATCATGATGTGTCTTTGTGTGGGTCTCTTTGGGTTCATCTTGATTGGGACTCTCTGTGCTTCCTGCATTTGTGTGAATTTTTTCTATACCAGGTTAGAGAATTTTTCTGTCATTATCCCTTCAAACAGGTTCTCTATCCCTTGCTCAGTTTCCTTGTTTTCTGAAATCCCTTGATGCAGATATTGTTACATTTAGACTTCCTCATTCTTTTTCATTCTTTTTGCTTCTGATTTGGTGTGTGTGTGTTTTTTTCTACCTTGTCTTCCAAGTCACTACGTCATCCAACCTACTTTTAATTCCTTCCAATGTATTATTGATGTCAGATAGTGTATCCTTTATTTTCAACTGGTTCCTATTCATGGTCTCTATGTCATTTTTCATGAGTTTGATCCTCTTCATAAGCATTACTTTGAACTCTGTCTCAGATAAATTGCTTGTCTATGTTTTATTAATTTGTTTCCCCTTTGGAGAGTCCTCCAGTTCTTTTATTTGGGGGTCTGTTTCTTTGTCTCCCCATTTTGGCTATCTCTTTGTATTTGTATATACATATTCATATATATTAAATAGAACTGCTATAACTCCCAGTCTTATTTGGATGGTCTTCTGTAGTAGGTGTCCTGTAAGACCGAGTGGGGCATTCCCCTTGACATTCTGAGCTCGGGATCCAGAAATGTCCCTTATGTGCATTATGTGGATCTCAATTGCTATTGTCCCATTCTTTTGGTGGGCTTGACCCTCAGGCTGATTGATTGAGAGGCTTTACCCTGACCATGTCATGCAAATTGTTGTACAAACACAGAACAAAAATAAATACAAACCAAAAAGATCACACAAAAAAATAAACAAACAACACAAAAAAAAACAAAAAATTATAAGAACAGAAAAAAAGAGACAAAAAAGAATAATAAAAGACAAAAGACAAAAAACTGAGAAAAAAAGAAATTGAAAAGATAATAAAAGGAAAAGATGGTATAGTAAATATATATATATATATATATATATATATATATATATATATATATATAAATTACAAAGAGGAAAAGAAAAATGAAAAAGCAAGAAAAGATTGAATAAAAAAAGGAAAGAGAGAAATAAAATATATGAAAGAAAAGTGTGGAAAATAAAAATTAAAGTTTTTCTTTTTAAAAAGTGAGGATTGAACATGGGAAACACGGGCACCAATGCCTGGCTTGCCTGCCTGCTCAATAAAAAGTGAATTTAAAAAAAGTGAGGTTTGCCTTAGCTGATTTTTGTGTCTGCTGTGATCACCCTTTATTTACACTGTTTGTGAAGCTTGTTAGATATTGCTCCAATGTTGTATGAAGCTGGCCACTTGGTGTGTAGGTCCTGGGCCACCCAAGAGGTTTTCTGGTGCAAGCCAATGTCAGGTGCTGTACCTGCCTTGCCTTCCCCAACCTGTCCAAAGCTCTACAGGGTGGAGCTCCTAGTAGTCCAGTAGTGGGACCTCTGGAGCCTAAAGGTTGTGTATTCTTTGGGTCTCACACTTTGAATGTCCCTGCTCTGAGCTGCTCTCCCTTCCTTCACAGAACTGCACTCAGGGGGATATCTAGGACCTGAAAGAGGTCATTCAAACTGTCTTCTGTTAGGGGTGGTACCCCCTGTAGGAGAAGTGGTGGACACCTTGTCTCCCTCCTGGAGCTGCACAGGCTGAACTAACTGGGGAGCTCAGATCTGCTTCCCTGTAAGGCAGCCACAGAGCCCAGCACATGCCCCTTAACTGCATGCCCAGGAGACACAGACACAAAAATTCAGCTGTATGTTGGCACTCCAATCTTTCTATATGCCTGGCTACTGCAGGACAAGGTCAAAATTCACAGCTCCACTGGGGCGCACATGGTCCAAATGTGCAACTTATGCATGCTGTCAAACTGAGTAGTGCAGGCCCCAATTTTCCAGCCAGTACCATCTCCTTTGCCTCAGAACACAGTAGGATGGGGCAAACTGAGCAGTTCAGTAGATGGCAATAGGAGTACTACCCATGTGCTTGAGGTGGGCAAGATTGATCCTGAAGCATCCATCTTATATAAAAACTGCTGTTTGAAATTTTAACCCTGCTATTTGGCTTCTGTAAATGCTTGCTTAAATAATAAGGAAAATAAGACTACTCCCACTTCAGAGAGGCCATTAAACCTTCCCCAGATGAAATTATCAGTGCTGGCACCAGGCCAAGCCTTTGGTTGAGGTCTCAAGGCCCCCACACATAGGGGCTCTTTAAGAACTTGCAAAGGGGGCTGGAAACACCCCATATTTGGGAGACAAAGATGGTAAAAACATATAAATAGAGAAAATTCCTCCATGTTGGGGCCCAGAATTTGAGAGACATTTACCTCTGGACCTGCGCATAATAAAGTGTGACTCCAAGCTCTCCGAGCATTGCTTGATTTATTCCGGTTCTCTGTAACAGTCCTGTAGCCCTGGAGAAGGCAGACAAGGAGAGCAGGAAACAAATGCAGGTTGGTTTAGTGAACAGGCTACCACTGTGGGCAGCAATTGTGCCTCAATCAAATCGGGACCATCTGCAATGCTTCATTTCATATCCCAGATTTGTCCCACTAAGGAATATTTACCCACCAATTCATATTCCTCATTGTTTGAAGTTTGCTTCTGGGACTATCCTTGATTCCCCATGTGCCTCTGGCCTGCACAGTGCACAGGTAAGGTACAGTGCTGTGGCTGGAGAATACCCTCTGGCAGAAAAACCCAAATGTTTAAGGGAAAAAGTTCTCAGTGTGGCTGGGAACGGCCCCTCAAAACTGTAGGTGACCTTTGGAGTGGGCTGAGGAGTATGTGCAGGTCTCCAGCAATGGTTCCTGCTGCTGCACATGCCAGAATTCCTTGAATGCTCAGCTATGATCAGAGAAGGTAGTTGTATTTACCAAGTGAATATTCAAATATTCTTTCCCTCTTATGCTCTAACTAAATGATGATCCTTATTTGTATCTTTTCTAAGATATAACCTTAACCTAATTATTCATTTACACATTTTTTAATCTGCACAAAAATCTTTCTGTCGTCATCCTGTAAACACTTGATTTGAACCTAATTATCTCTGTGCTCTCCTCTCTCTTATGCACTGTCAAAGCAATTTACTTCAAATGAGCAAAGAGTTCCCACTCATAGCCTTTGCCTTTGAACCTCAGAAAAGTAAACCAACATATATTTCTCAACCATAGAGTTATAATGAGTTATTTTTCAGAAGTTTAATAAATGTTTAATTATTTCAGATTTACATCATTATCTTTTGCATCTTCTATTAACAAAAGTAAAAATAAAATGAGCTCTTTTATAGATTAGCCTGCTATTCATCAGCAAATATGCGGGCAAAAAATTTTATCACAGCAAATTCCATTGTTTTTATATTTAAATCATAATTGCCACTTTGTGAATGAGCTTATAGTAAAGTCCCTTCAGAACTAGAAAAGTAAAATCAAACATGTACTTATAAATATGAGTTATCATCTAGAAACTTATTTCATCTTTCATATTAGATATGTCCTATTGACTTTTATTTTCTCCATCACTCATCTTATTATTACCCAGGATGGTTTATTAACCATAGATTTTGAAAACTGTGAAACAAGAATTTTAGGGGAACATAGGCAGGTTTAGGGAATTTTTAGAATTGGGGTCCATGGAAAAAACATAGGGGTACAAATGGGGAGAAGGTACATTTCCATAACACAAGGAAGCCAGGTGTAGTTACATTTCCATAAGACAAGGGAGCAGAAACAGTTGTATTTACATAAGACAAGGGAGCAGCAACAGGTATATTTCCATAAGACAAGGGAACTGGAAGTAGCCAAAAAAGGTCTATTTTACAAAATAAAGGAGGCAGAAAGCCCAGAAGGAATAGGAGGACAATGAGGGAGTAGGGCCTCAGGAGTCACTACAGTAACCAATTCAAAGGGAATATTGACCAATCAGAGGGGACATCAGGACACAGGAACTACAGCCTTTATAAGCCATGAAACAGGAAGTTGGTGGGACCCTTTCCCCTACCCCACGTGGGAGTCTGTACTTGTTCTTCAATAAATTTCCACCTTTGCTATACTACCCTCTGTCCATGGACTCATTCTTCGACTCTGGCAGACAAAGAATACGGGTTCCAGTCCAAAAATTCCATATCAACTGCATCACTGCATCAATTCTCAAAAGGGTTTCCCACCTGACAGTGACTTTTTCAATTGAATTATTATATCTAAGACTATTGGTGTAAAAACATGTGTGTTAGGGATTTGCAGACAAAATTGTTCAATTTCAGATATAACCAAAGTGCTACATTTTCTTAAAGATTGGAGAAATATCCTAAGGCCATGGATAGTAGTGTACTGTAGGATATCCCTTCCTGATTCATATGTAAAATGAACCTGTTTTTAAGTCACCGGCAATAAAAATAATATAATCCATAATTATGTCTCAGAGAGACTCCAGTGATTTTTGTGGCAGCACTCAATCTCCTGTGAAGATTTAAGGAGAATCCACACAGTATACAGTGAGCCCTGCATCTGTTACAGAACATATATCCAGACTCTTTTAAACAGACAAGGATGACCTTATAGAGAAGGAGGGAAGAAAGGAATAACAACAAGAAGACTATATTGATCCATTATATACTTTCTGGTTATTGTACTAGACTCCAAGTGTCTCCCCAAAGGGAAGAATCACAGGGATAACTTATGTGCCTATTGAAAGTAATCTTCTATGCCAGAGTGGCTGAAGAATTATCATTTATTTTCCCTCCCTCATCACAGGTCTCCCAGGGGTTATACAAATAACCAGCATCTTCTTATCCTAAACACTAAGCCAAGCCCTAACCGGTTTGGCTCAGTGGATAGAGCGTCAGCTTGCGGACTGAAAGGTCCCAGGTTTGATTCCGTTCAAGAGCATGTACCTTGGTTGCAGGCACATCCCCAGTAGGAGGTGTGCAGGAGGCAGCTGATCGATGTTTCTCTCTCATCGATGTTTATAACTCTCTATCCCTCTCTCTTCCTCTCTGTAAAAAATCAATAAAATATATTTTTAAAATTGTTAAACACTAAGCCAAGGTTGAGATATGAGCCTATTAAAATCCAGTTTAAAAAAGAATTTTATTTTACCAATGATCTCATTTATTAATTGATGTCTGCCTTTTAGAGCCTTTAGGGGAAGACAGAAACTTTCAAATCTTTTCTCTGAGAGTTAAAACTTTCATTTAAGGATTCCAGATGGGCCAAATTTAAATATTAAAGTTCAAATGCTTAAATCACCAATAGATGAAAGGAATTTTACACGGTTTGTTCCACATTTGCAGTAGTAGTTCTTCAATCCCACCTAAATTGGGCACTAGTTTAAATTAGATTTACTCCTGGGACCCTTAACAATCAGTCAACGAAGGATATTAGGGAGTTTAGGAAATAGGTCTATTAAATGACAATTAAAGCTGTTAGCCTTCCAGAGCTAATTTTCAGTTAATTTGACCCCTGCAGACAGTTGTATTAGACTGCTGTAAACAAAGAAGCCTGCTTGAACATTCAAGCTGAAATCTGATCCTGGTTGTTAAGCCCTGGTAATGGTTACGCTTTATGTTTATGTTAAGATGTCTTCAGCTGTTCCTCTGAATAAGTGACTTCAAAATCACTTCCTAGACAACTACTTAAGTATTCCTAAAGTCCTAACATTTGCCAAAGAATAATCTAGCTGGACTTTTTCAGAAAAGTCAGCAGAAGTCCTAGATAGTGGCTGGCTTTTCCTTCTTCTATGAAGTCTCACAAAAATTCTTATCACTGGGTGCTCTCAGCCTGGTGCAGAGTAAACAGGGCTTTTCATCTAGAATGTGAATGAAATTGGCCTTCAAAAGTCTTAGATTATCCATAACCTCTGATATAGTATTTTTACTTCCAGGGATATATTCTGAAGGAAAAAATCAGATATTTGCACAAAGATTTGTGAACAAGTGTGCTTGTTGCAGCATAGGATGTAGGCAAAACATAAAGCAAGTTTGTTTTGGTATTTCCTCCTGCCTCATTCTCTTTAGTCCTCCCCATATGCCAAATCACCTTTCTCTATCTTAGAAACCTTCCTTTGCAGTTTCACTTCCTCTCAGGCAATTACCTGAGAGCTGTGCCCTCCACAGGGTCTTTCTGCATCAAAATCTACCTATATGGCAATGTAAGAAACCTGTAAAAAATGTGTGTTAGTTTATTTGAGCCAAACTGCAAAAATTGCCAAGAAGCAAAATCTTCTTGAGAAAGGCAATTTTGTAGCTTATTTTATATATTACAATCAAAAGAGAAGAAGTAATGGGTTATATTAAAGTAATGGTAGTGATGATACCAAATTTTTGGACTGGAACCCGGATTCTTTGTCTGCCGGAATCGAAGAATGAATCCACGGACAGAAAGTGGTATAGCAAAGGTAGAGATTATTGAAGAACAAGTACTGACTCCCTCCCACATGGGGAGAGGGAAAGAGTCCCACAGAACTGACTCCCACGTAGGGAGGGGGAAAGGGTCCCACAGAACACACTCTCAGGGAAGGAGGGGGAAGAATCCCACAGACCTGACTCCTATGTAGGGAGGGGGAAGAGTCCCACTGGGTTCCTCTTCCCTACAGCTTATAAAGGCTGCAGAGACTGGTGCCCTGACATCCCCTCTGATTGGTCACTATTCCCCTAAACTGGCTACCATAGTAACTCCTGGGCTCAAAGGTCAAACCTCATATGGGACACGTGAGGTTCTCCCCCCTCCTTCCTTATTGTTTTCCTATTCCCTTTGGGCTTTCTTCTCCTCTTTCTGAATGAAGGGCTTCCTTCTCTTTATTTTGTAAATATAGACCTTTCTTGGCTACTTCCAGTTCCCTTGTCTTATGGAAATAGACCTGTTGCTGCTTCCTTGTCTTATGGAAATGTAACTGTGCCTGGCTTCCTTGTGTTA
Source organism: Eptesicus fuscus (assembly GCF_027574615.1). Classification (NCBI taxonomy): domain Eukaryota; kingdom Metazoa; phylum Chordata; class Mammalia; order Chiroptera; family Vespertilionidae; genus Eptesicus; species Eptesicus fuscus. The sequence continues at coordinate 5,756,322 of NC_072480.1, read as the reverse complement.
TGGAAATGTACCTTCTCCCAGTCTGTGGCCCTGTGCTTTTACATGGACCCCAATTCTAAAAAAATCCCTAAGCCTGCCTATGTCCCCCTAAAATTCCTGCTTCAGTGAGAAAGCTAAAAGGCTAATTCCAATGTAACCCCGATATTTGGGGTGGGGGTGGGGGCTAGCAATCTGAATCTGTGCCAGCAAGCCCAGTGTACATTCTGGATAACCCATAATTAAGTTGAAGCATCCATCTTATATAAAACTGCTGTTTGAAATTTTAACCCTGCTATTTGGCTTCTGTAAATTCTTGCTTGCTAAGACTACTCCCACTTCAGAGAGGCCATTAAACCTTCCCCGGACAAGGTTATCAGTGCTGGCACCAGGCCAGGCCTCTGGTTGAGGTCTCAAGTCCCCAGTACATATGTGCTCTTCAAGAACTTGCAAAAGGGGCCAGAAACACCCCATATTTGGGAGATGAAGAAGGTAAAAACATACAAATAGGGAAAATTCCTGCATGTTGGGGCCCAGAATTTGAGAGACATTTTCCTTTGGACCCGCGCATAATAAATGTAACTCCATCTCTCTAAGTATTGCTTTGTTCTTCTTCAGTTTTCTGTAACATTATTGGTTCCCAGACCAAGAACAACTGTGCTTGGCTTTTTGGCCTCCGGTGAATGGGCCAGGTTTGGGGACCGGGGGAGCCAGATAGGCCTCCGGGAGGTGCCACTCTGCTGATTTAGCAGAATTGAACCAGGGCACTCCTGGCGCTCCCGGACCTCAGCCCAGGACCCAGCCGGCTTCTGGAGAGAGTAGACGGACACTTCTGGACCTGTCGACAGAATCTGTAAGGTAGGGGCCCCGTCAGTTCAGCCCACTCCAAGTGAGTGGAAGGGGGAGCTTAATCACCTCCCCGGAGGCCATAGAGCTTCCTCAGGCAAATTAATCAGGAAACTCTGGGTAAATATCTGGTAGAAGTAAAAAACTTGGACTAGCTAGTATATAAATGTGGGACTCTGGATTTGTTATCTCTTTCTATTGTTTAATTTGTATAAAGATAAGGTGGACCTGCTGTGATGGTCTGCTAATGTCTTAAGCAGCGCTGCTGAGTTATTTTTCTGAGATGTTTGCTCTCTATCACAGTGGGAGAGAATCAGCCCACTTAGCTAATAAAAATTTCTCTCTAATTTTGTATAAGTAAGGTTTCAGTTTGCTCTGATTTGTGAATTTGCTATATTAAATTGAAATTTTAAAGTCCTAAGGTTAATTTAAAGGTATAAATTTGTGATATTTCAAAGAACAAAGAACTTTTATTTATGGCTTTCTTATCTCTTTTAGTAGTCGGAAACTTCCAGGGGCAGGGCTTACAGCTCCGCAGGGCAGAGAGATTTACAGGCCCTGTCCCTGCCTGTGGCATCATAGTCCAACATTTGTTTGACTTGCTGTTTTCAGTTATTAAGATCCTCATAGAGGACATAACCTGGTCTTTCCCTTACTCTCTCATCCTGATTCTAATAGCATCTGTAACTGGATTAAAGATCTTTTCTTTCAGGAGGCCATCCAGGCTTTCAGTTCGCAAGAAATCTCCCTACACACCCTTATCCTCATCTGCTATCTTTCCAGGCTGACTAAGAGTTATTTTTCCCACAGGACAGCAGACCTCAGCCTTCGAAAAGGAGGACTGCTACAGAGATAGTCTGTAGTTTTCTCTGAAACTCCCACTGTTTCTATTTCTCCCCTCTCTAGGAATTGTCTTCCTCTGACTCACAATCAGAAAGGGAGACAAGCAACTGGACTGGGGGATGGGACGGGTGGGGAGGGGGTGGTCAGAGAAATCAAGAGTGGTAAAGGAGGAGGATTTAAGATCCTCTAGGAGTCTAGGGGCTTAGAGTAAAAATCTATGAGGGAAAACAACGGTTACAGAAAGAAAAAAAAGTATCCTTAAATGTAAAAAGCCTGGTAATACAGGATCTCAGACTGCTTGCCTTATTTCCCCTGCTAAGGACAGAGTAAATGGTTAATGCAGAAAAGGGGAGGGGTGTCAGCAGTTAATTATGAAGTTGGGAGAGATAGGTTTTTGTTTATTTTTACTGGCTGCAGACCGCTCTGCTGGCGTAGGTGTCTTATCAGAACTTCTAGCTGCCCTGGTGATTTAAAACTGGTTGCTAGGCAGACTCAGCCCCCAAGAGCCAGATGAAAGAAGGGAGTGAGGGGGGCTGAATGCCCAAGCTGCCTGCAGTGACCCTGGAAGAAGACACAGCAGTGGGAAAAGTGGGGGACAGCAGACATTTACCTGACACTAGAGCTACCCCGCTGCTGCCCAGTGAGTAATGAGTGTTTTACAACAAGCAATACAAGACTTAGGCCTTTGGCTTGCTGGCTGCAGCAGTTAAACCAGAAGCCAGTGACTGCTACTGGCCTTCCTGCAGCCCCAGGAATGGAGCAGCAGGCCCAGGATCTGTGAAAGCAGCAGACAGAGCTAGTGAAAGCTCCCTGTTTGCAAATTACTGAAAGGGTTCAGTACCTGTTGCTGCTGGAAGAGGAGGGTCTGAGATCCCCTTCCAGTGCACGCCCTTGGGAGAGGCCTGGTCGCTGCTCTGCCACAAAGGGGACTGGCAAGAAGATGAGGGGCCTAATACCCAAGCCACTGCCACAGAAGCGCTTTGCAATATGCAAAGCTGTTTCTAACTGCAACTCTGGCTGTTTTGGACTGGCAGCTTAAAAGTCAGAGCAAAGGAAAGGCACTCTCCCTGGACCGGGGAGCCTTCAGGACTTTGAGATTCTCTAAGAGAGGAGGATTCTGACTAAGGGATGGCAAAAACCTTGTTAGGTTGGAAGGACCTAAGGCCACATGTTAAACTTATAAATTATGGCTTTCTAGGCAGATATCCAAGCCCAGATATGTAGGGGGTAAGCTGCCTGTTTACAGCAAAACAATTTTCTCCCGTGCCAAAATAAATTTCAGGGAAATTAGACAGGCTGTGTTTGTGGCTAGAAGGAAGAACTGGCCACCATACACAGCCCTGACCGTGGCCTGCAGAAAACTGTATAATAGACTTAGATGTTGCCTGCGTCTTCATGGTCATGACTCCAGAAAGAAAAGGACAATTTTGCTTTGTGTGGGAAGGTTAAGAATAGACTTTAGTCACCTCCCTAAAATATTTGTATAGCCCTACCATGTGTCATATATGGTAGCAGAAGATTTGGCTACCTAAGGTGGCCACAGTGCCAATATTGTACTTCATTGTGTTAATAATATTGCATTAACTTTACAGATTTTAATGTAGTTGTGAAAAGGGCACGTGCCCAAATGGGCAAGGAAAATACCCATCTGGTTTTGGTCTCTATTGAAAGACAGTTGGCAGCCTGTATACTGTCTTGCAGGCCTGTGTGGCCATGCCCATGTCAGGTGTGGCACAAACCTCAACTTTAGGCAACCGGGGAAGGCCTGTTTGGAACAGAGGGAAGTGGTGAGTACCAGCCCTTTGTTACAGGAATTACAGACCCCATAAGGTCTTGTGACATGAGAGATCCTGTAAAGCAATAAAGCTCCCCTAGTCCTTTCTCAGAGGGCATGTCACCCCTCCCAGAGACCATATGAAATTTTAAGGACAAGTCAAGTAGGGGGAACCCTACTACAAGGACAGCTATAATTGTCTACTTGAATATGGACACATTTTGAATTTCTCCTTGTCATTTGAAGACAGTTATATTACTCTGAAGAATCCATAGAAAGGACTGACAAGGAAAATTAGAAGATCTTAAAGCAGGTCAGTATATTTTTCTCCTTATATAATTCCTCTGAAATTTGGCAATGCTTAATAAATCATGGCAATACATTTCTCTGCATAAATTCAATAAGACCGGTTTCTAATAGTGGTTTTATTGACCGGAAACTTTGACTGGAGTGTCATGTTTTAAAGAGCCCTGTCTGAACTCTGAAGACTTGAAGCCAATAAGAGTGACAAGGAAAAGCCTGGTATCCTGCTTGGGAGCCCTGAAAATGGCTGGCACTGGAGCGTCAGGCCCATGCCCTACCATCACTGGCGGTTGGTCAGAGTAGAAGGGGAGCAATAAGGACGACTCTGCATCCCTGCAGAACCCCACACACTCTAGGCCGTGACAAGTAGGAGGGCTACTGAGATGGGCCCTAAAACCTAGGGCGTGGGCCCAGGTTGAGTCACTGCAGGTGAGGGATTCACCTAACTCAGCAGATACTATAGGCAGGCCTGACGGCAGCTGGATGGCTTGGCTTCCTGACCCTATGGGGAACAATAAGATTCAATCATGAAATTCTGGCAAAGGTAATCAGTTACCATTCTTGTTGTGTTTATGCAGACAATCAGGCCAAATTGAGTACAATAGGTAAATTAGTCTTGATCTGGCTGTTTTGATAAACAAAGAGGTAATTTTGAGGAGAAAAATTCTATTTCAATAGAGGTCATTAAAACTGAAATGTTTTCTTTCCTTTCCACCAGACAATTTGTTACAGTTTGTCTCTTCCAGGTCACAAGCCCACTTCCTTCTGTGCCCAGGCCTCATTGTCCCTGTGACAGACAGCAAGGATCTCTTGGCTCTGAGAGAAAACTCCGTCCCTCCTCAGCATGAAGCAGCTACAGAAGAAATTTAACGTCCATTTTCTCTAAAAGAATTCAGAGCCAGGATCCTTGAGGTAATATATTAGGCAGTTAGACAGACATGAGCAGAGCAAGGATGATGGGCCAACTAGCGCTACCAGATGTAACTAAGTCTTTCCACCTCCACGTATGTGAGACAAGGGGCATAGCCAAAGAGGTACTCACCCAAAGTCTCAGCCCTTAGAAAAGGCCAGTAGCCTATTTGTCCAAAAGACTTGACCTTTTTGCATTTGGGGGACATATTTGCCTCTGGGCGGTAGCAGCCACAATTATGCTTATTAAAAAGCAAATAAGTTAACCCTAGGGCAGTAACTAATCCTAACTGCCCCACATGAGGTCGAGGTTTTACTCCAGAACACACTAGAGCATTGGATGTCAAACACGTGAGTCACCCAGTTTTAGGCACTCTGGTAGACAAAAGAAAAATCAGTAACAATGTATACTGATAGCAGGAATGCATTTACAACAAGGTAAGGGTTCTCCACAGAAGCAAGAGCAAACTGAGCCACAGATGAAGCTGCCCAGGAGGCTGCCCTAAAACCAGTGGGGCCTCTACAGATTCTAGTGACTCTTCCAGACCCTGATCTACCCAATCTAGAAAAGCTAAAATCCATAACCAGTCTTTACTTAAGTTCTTACAGGCTTTACAGTCTACCCAGGAAGCATCTGAGACGCTCTTCCTGTACCAACTTCTGATCTGGTTCATCCCTTCCACCCTGGTGACTCTGTTGGGTAAAGGTATTTGCCACCCAAGGACTGACTCCTACCTGGAAAGGACCACCTCCACGGCAGTCAAGGTCAATGGAATCCCAACGTGGCTTCATCACACCCAGCTTAAGACAGCCAAGGAAAAATTGAGAGTCTAGGACTCTTTGGACTCTCTAAAGATTATTCCTGGTCCTCATTCTGGGCGCTTATCTAATGAGCAGGCCCACTAACTTTATTAGGCAGAAAATTAAGATTATAGTCCTCAGGGGTAAATATACTACAATGACTAAGAGTCAATGATTGGACTCATGTACATAAAACCAGTGGGGAATGAAGCATCCATCTTATATAAAAACTGCTGTTTGAAATTTTAACCCTGTTATTTGGCTTCTGTAAATTCTTGCTTGCTAAGACTACTCCCACTTCAGAGAGGCCATTGAACCTTCCCCAGACAAGGTTATCAGTGCTGGCGCCAGGCTAGGCCTCTGGTTGAGGTCTCAAGGCCCAGCACATATGGGCTCTTTAAGAACTTGCAAAAGGGGCCGGAAACACTCCATATTTGGGAGACAAAGAAGGTAAAAACATATAAATAGGGAGAATTCCTGCATGTTGGGGCCCAGATTTTGATAGACATTTTCCTCGGGACCCGCGCGTAATAAATGTAACTCCATCTCTCTGGTATTGCTTTGTTCTTCTTCGGTTTTCTGTAACACTACCATGTGTCCACAAACTTCAAGTCTGCTGAGAACAGCACACTGTCAAGGCAGAGACACAGGTGAGACTGTTAAGAGCATATATAGAATATTGGAGACTGGCTATAGGTTATAAGAAATATTAATACGGTATCCCATTCCGTTTGTTTGATTTAGAAGCCCCTGCTCTTAAGTACACTTTTAAATCATTTTATCTAATTGGGATGTTCCTCATAATGGCAATTGTAAGTCCACGTTGTAATTTCCTTGAGGACTGGCAGCAGTATGGCAGGACATTAGCCACAAATGGAATTTAATCCACATTTTTTGTTTAGCCATACTAGCTATAAAATTGGGGTCAGTCTACATTTTTGTTTAGCTATATCTGAGGCCCTCACCATATGGTTAACAACCCAAGTTAACAAAAGAATTTTAGTAGAATTTCACCATTTCTGTATATATTTATAGTTTCTGGAACCACAATTCTTACACACAAATAAGCAGGTGTGCTGGATAGTGGCAAGCTTGACTCTTTGTAGTTTAAAAGAATTTGTTGAGGAGATAAGGTTAGATTTTAAGAAGAGTATTTACATTGAATATGATGTTTAATTTTGTTCTAAGTTTAATTTTTATTTTTCATCTTATTAAGGAAGTCTTAAGGCCAGCTGTCATATTTCTTTATATCCATCATTCATATGGTCTATCTACAGATATCAGTAAGACAATTGTTTAAAATGAAAGTTCTCTTTAAAATTCTTTTAAATATAGACAATTCTAAAGATTCATTGTCTTCCCATTGATGAGTAGGATCTCATATTAACTTCAATATAGATTCAAATCAATAAGGCTTAAAAAAAGATGTAAGAGGCATCCCAAAGAAGGGTGCAACCCTCACAAGATCCAGAATGTTCACTCCCAGAGTTAGTCTAAGAAAGCAAAAACCATTGTTGTCATAAGTGCTAAGAATGGTTAGTGCAAATGATGTCTTTTGTTTTCCACAGGAACCTGAGATGCTTCCAGTCACAGAACTTCTAATCTGTGATGCCAGGAAGGTGTTACTGGGATGAGAATTTTCCAGCACTAACAAGACAGTAGATGTTGACATGATGAAAGCCCCTCATGGACTGGACCCCTGAAAGCTGATATAGTCAGATAAAGAGAATGTTGCTGTGACTTCATGTCTCAGAATCCAAGTGTATTCAATGACCACCAGATGTACCCTGACATGTGTACCTTCTGATAGAAAAGGCCAGAAAGAATATTCTCATTGGTCATAAAGCCAAGATCTCAGGACACAGAACAAAATGAAAATAAAAACTCACCTGGTTTTAATAAGAAAACCCACACCAAAATTTATTTAAACTGATGCCAGTCTGGTGATAACTATGAACTCACCAATCTTCAATGATGGCTCAAAAAACCTGCTTATGGGATCTATTTCTGTGTTCTATTCTATAGTTTTTTCCTCCTTATGATAAACCACACAAAAGACAAAGGCAAAAGAAAGCCATGACTATCTCTTAGAGGAAAAGAATCAACAGAAAATGAGAGTACTCATAGCCAATCTTTACTAGTGTCACTATACCCAAATAACTAGTTCCATAAATTGCCGAGAACCAATTCCAGCACGTAATAATTACAAGAGTTCCATAAAAAGGTTGATGGGACTTGGGAGGCTCAACAAGGGTGAGCCACATATGTAGTTTACCTGTTGGAAATGGCTACAGGACACTTCCCCCAAACCTGAATGGGATTGTTAACTGCCAGACAGCTCAGAGCATTTTATTGCCTCCTGTTGGCCAAACACCTGAACAGCTGTAGGATATTCCCCAATCTGACAATATCCTTTGATACCTTACCCTTTGAAGTGTATATTTCCACCTTGCCTTAGGACAAATCATGTTGAATAAAAGCAAGGGTCCTTGGTCAAGGGAGAGTCTTCAGTTCCTTTTAGCTGAAGCTCCTCTGACCCCCAATGCCTTTCAAAAATATCTTTTGTCCTTGGACTCCTTCTTATCTCATCTATGCACAGCCCCTTTCTCCAGAATGCTGAACCCTTTTTAAGGCTGGGAAAAGAACCCCGGCATTATGGTGTCCTAACAAGGGACACCAACAATAAAAACTTTATCCTGCTAATATAAATTAAAAAAAAAAAATCTCAACACTCTCATTTCCACAAGACCCTACAGGTAGATATCTGAAGATTAAAGTTATAAGAAAACTTACCTTCTGCTAGTGTTTGTCAGAGGTCCCAGTGTCAACAAAGGAGAGAAGACCTTCTCTCCCCCTGGTTGCTAGTGGGGGTGAAATTTTTGTGATATCCCCCAAAAAATAATTTTCTGAGACTAGCACAGGAGAATTAATTATTTTTATTTGAGTGGAAATAAATGCCTAAGTTTCCAAAGTCCCATTTCCTTTAATTCAGTCATAGAAGTGTAGCTTGGACTTCAGTAAAACTAAAAGCAAAGCCAGTGTCCAGAATATCTTTTCCATGTTGGAACTGGGTCCAGCTGAATAGCTTGTGTTTCCTGCTGCAGTCTATTAGTCCATTGTATGTGGGGTCTACCTGGCAACATGTCTATGAAGGAAAAATGGGCGAATGCAATGAATTAGGAGCAAAAGAACCCTATAAGCCAAGGAACAAGCACAATAAAAGAGAGAACTCCTTTGTTTAGGAGATTATGTAATCCCAAATTTTCACATGCTGCAGTGGCCACACCCATCTGGCTAATGATTTCTGTTCCTAGGTGTGACTGACAGACAAGTACCTTCCCTATGTCACCCCCACTTCACAGGGCATGTATCTATGTTCCTTTGTTGGATCCCTTCCCCCAGTGTTTTTCAGAGAATAAGCTGGTGGTTCCCTGGGGAGTGTAAAGTTGCAGTTTCCTGGTGAAACTGCTCAAATGACATGCTTATAATGTCTGGCCTTCCCTTGCACCTTTCCTATTATTAATAACTAGCTAATTACAATGGTATCACCAGGATCTCTCAGCTACAACAGCTTTGGAGTAAGCAGTGTCTAGCCAATGAAATTTATCTTGTCAGCTTTGCCAACTGTATGGGAGGAAAATTTTTACTTCTATCCTCTTAGGTTCTTTTGACTAATAATCAAATCAACATAAGATGGATTGACAGGAGAAAAACATTTAATTTTATACATACAGGAACCCCAAAGATATGAGGCTCCCAGACAATCAGTCAACTGGGGCTTACCTGCTATCCTGAACTAAGGAGAAGGAGGTTTGAGTCTCAGACTTCAAAGTGTCGGAACACAATTCACAGGGAGATGGGAAGAACAAAAGTGTGTAAACAAATGTTTGCCATACCATGCAAAGACGTTATCTTTGGTAATAGCCCTCTTCCTGATTCAGGCTCCCTATTTAAATTTTTTTTTTGGCAGTTTAGGTGAGGCACAAGGAAAAATTTCCTGAGTCTGCTGTTTATTAAACGACACATTTTGGGGTGGCAAATTTTGCTTCCCTACAATATAAAGAAAGATAAGATACAGAATTTGCTTTCATGTTTCTCGGTTTAGCACAAATTGTTTCAAAATATATTTCAAATATTGTTGAATAAATAAATAATTATTTTGACTCTAATAATTATTCTAAGGGAAGGATTCTCCCCTTTTGTCAGCACCTTCTGAAGTTGGAACCAGAAAGAAGAATGTTCTTGTCATTTTTGCAGCTGGATATTTGTATCCTGGTATCCTAAAGTCCATAGTGAGCATGTGGGCCAATGTTTGATGAGCATCAGAGCAGGACAACCCTACCCATTCCAAATGCTTTCTTGCCTGAATCAACTAAATAATAAAGGCTTAGATAGTTCTAGGTTCAGAAGATTTTTCCAAAACCTGACAGAGTAGGGGAGTGACGGCAATGGGTGGAATCAGTTACTATGCCAACAGTCTCCTCACTCTCTTGAACTCTCTAAAGGAAGAATCTTTTTGGCCTCATCTTGTCTAAGGTACCCCACATGGATAGTTCATTTTCTCCTCCAATTCAGTTTCTTCCTGCTCTCTACTCCCTTGTAGTGTCATCCCCAGCTAATGACCTAGCATTACTATCTCAGCCCCCTATTTCAAGATATCTTATAAGCTTCTGACAAATAATTAAGTTCCAATACTCTGGTAAATTTGTTTCTTGCAAATTTCCCAATTTCAGGCACTTACTGAATAGCATATGTTTTCTTCTAAACATAAGGTCCACTGGTGTACAATGTGCAGAGCAGTTTTGGTGTTTCCTAGTTCCACTCTAGAAAACCATGAACTCATGACACTTGGCTTTAGGTAAGCAGTTGAAGGGAGGGAAACAGTATACTTTTATAACTGAGTTGTAGCAGATTTTATCCCAAAGTCCAACTATAACAGCAATAAGAACCCCCCTAAAAAAAATAAAACTGGTTTAATTTTTCCACTGGCAGTGTGTATTTTTCCTAAAAACATTACTTTGAGAGTCAGTGTTTATGTTCAACCACCATAGTATGAGAATATAGAGTGGTACAAATAAATACTGATCAATAGCCAGAGAAAAGAGTGATTCCATTTGGTGTGATCTAGAACAACTTTATAAACAACGTGATCTTTACATGATAGTTGAAGGAAGTTCACCAAGAACAGAAGTGGTATTAAGGGTAAAAAATCTTTGAGTCATATTTCAGGCAAGGGGAAAATATGAGGAAACACAGAGGCATGAATATGCCTGGTGTGTTAAAAACATTATTAAAAGTTAGCCATTCTAAAAGTATTTTAGAAATCTTCGACTGCAGCTTCCTCCCCAGTAGCTGCTCTTTAGATACGTCTGAATGCCCATACTACTGTTATCAATTGAAGGGGGTGTTCACTCGTGGAAGTGGGAGATCCCTTTCCCCACCAGGTGCTGGGGGTTGGGTTCTTATGATATCCTGAGAAAAAGAATTTTCTAAGACTCGCATGGGAGAAGGAGTGATTTTTATTTTGCGTGGAGTTGTATTCCTTGGTTTCAAAAGTCCCATTTTCCTTAAACCAGTCCTGGAAAAGGTGCAGCTGGGGATTCAGCGGAGCTGAAAGCAGAGCCAGTGTCCAGAGTTTCTGTTCCATGATGGAGTTCAATCCAGTGTAACACCAGGCTAGTCATAGTCCATTAGTCCATTGTGTGTTGTCCACGTGTCCGTGAGCCAGGTGGGCAAGTGCAGAGTGTGAGAGCCCTGCAAGCCAGGAGTTAAGCACCAGCAGCAAAAGAGAGCAAAAGACAAGATAGGGAATCCCTTTCTTCAGGAGCTTATGTAGCTCAGATTTTAGGCCTTTGAAGTGGCCATGCCTCTTCTGGCCACTGACATACTCCCAGGTGTGACTAACAGGTAATTATATTTTCTATGTCACCCAAACCTTACTGAACATTCCTATAATATTCAGCCTTCCTTTGGTTCATTTCCAGTTAATTAATAACAGGGTTAAATACAACAATATCACTACTTTTGAGAAATAGCAATGAGAAGCTCTAAGATAGTCCCCATCTAACTTTATAAATATCCATCTAGTGTTAATAATGTTAAATGAAACTTTCTAGAAGATAACAGATGCAGAGTCAGGAAGGGAAGAACAAAGCCATGTGTAATACTATTTGTAAATTCTGTGTCCTAAATGAAAAACATAAAATTCAACTCCACCTGCCATTCCATGGCTTCTTAAAGTAATTCAATCTGGTCCTTATTTCCAAACCACATTTAAATTTAAAAAAAAAAAAAGCTATTCTTAGGAAACACAGATCCTGCAAGGTTAAAGTAATTACTATGGTCAAGGAGTGTAAAACACAACAGGGTGGACAAGATCATCAAGATCATGTAACTAAAAAAGAAACTATGGTAAGTGACACAAGGAAGGTATAATCTATGAAATGAGAGATGATGGTTAAATGGAATCAGTGAAGGCTTCCTGAAGAAAGTACAAAGCAAGGTTATGAAGGTTAGATAGGAGTTTGAGAGGTGAAAATGTGGGAGGGAGACAAAGCAGTAGGAATAACATGCAGTGTGAAAACCCTAGGTATGTGCAGAGTTGTCCAATAAAACTTCCTTAGATTATGGAAATGTTCCATATCTACACTGTTCTGTACGTTACAACTAGCTGCTGAGGCTACTGAGCACTTGAAATTTGGCTAATGCAACTGAAGGACTGAACTTTTAATATTATATACATTTAATTAATTAAATTTAATTAACCACTGTGAAAATATGTGAAGACCAATCAAATGAAAACAGGTCAAGGCTTTTTACTGAGACTTGGCTGTAGCAATGGAGTCAGCTATTGTCATTTGTGTTTTGGCAGAGACTCAGAGGCAGAAGGAGGAGTGGAAACACTCTGTAGTGGAAAAAGAGAAGGCACCAGGTGTTCCCTGGCTGGAGGCTGTTGGTATGGGGAAGCTGTAGGTCTATGAATTATAAGTTATTTGTTAGGGGTGCATATTTGGCTTTCTCTGATTGGTCCTAAGTTTGAAGTGGGAACAAAAATTAGACAAGCAAGTCACTTATGAATAAAGGCCTGGCCACTTGGGAACTGCCGTTACAGAGGTTATTGTTTGGCTCGCTGGAATGTTGTAGAGATAGCAGGTAAATGTCACTTACAGATACAGGTTGTCTTCCTAGTTTGGTCACTGTAGATCATGGGTTGGTTTTCTGGACTGATAGATAGATGCACAGTGTGGATTAGAATTCTATTTCTATATGTGGTCTACTAATTGTCTGTATGTTCCTTCTCTCACCATTAATGGCTCTATCCAGTTTGATGGAACATAAGGTGTGTTTTAGCAAATAGTAGGAAATAAGACTAAGAGTAGAGATAAGACCAGAATGTGGAAACCATGTTGCTAACCTAAGAAATTTTAATTTCTTTTCATATGGATGAAATATCAAGGAACATTTGAGCACAAGTAGCTGTGTGATCACAGTTCTTCTTTTATATATACTAGTATATATTTATTTATTTTAAAAAATAATTTTTTATTGTTGAAAGTATAACACATGTCCCCTTTTCCCCCCATTGGCCCCTTCCAGCCTGCCCAGCCCCCACCACCCCAGGGCTTCAGCACCCTATTGTCTGTGTCCATAGATTATGCATAAATACATAGAAAAGGCTTGGTTGTCACTGTCATTTTCCAAGAATGCCTGACCTTTCTGTTTTTTAGCACTCTCACGGAATGGTTTTATCAAGAAGATTTTATTGAAAAGGTAAAAACACACTCAGGTATTTTACACTCACAAAGTAAAGGTACCAGTTTACCAGTAGAGAACTGTCTTCCACAGTTTCATAACAAAATTCAAACAAGCTAAAAATCAAACAAAAGTTCTTTATCTCACTAATACTCCATTAAAAGTGAATCTTTGGAGACTAGACTATATGATTTCACTAACATTAAATTTTTCAAAATGAGTTCCTCCAACTTCATCTTGTTTCAAATCAAGATCCTCTCCAAAAACAAAAAGAAATGAATATTTATTTAATTGGTATAAAAAAACACATATTTTAAGAAAAGTAATTAAAGATTGATAACAAAATGCACAATAATAAAAATTGGATCAATTATCTTGGGTTGCCTTTTCTGTCCACATTCTGAATATTGCACAGCTAGCATAGTAGTCATAAACACATTTTTGTTTGAATATGTCACTGCACATTTTTAGAACAATTTCAATTATCACTGCAAGTAATATATGGTAATCTGGAGTTGAATGCCACCTCTGGTGTTTTAACATCCATGATCACTGCCTGAAGGAAAGTCATTAATTAACTACAGTCCTGATCCCCAAAGCCAGAGTAGAATATTTCACTGTTGTAGTGGTCTAGAAACCATTAGTTCTATCTGAGCATTTTCAAAATTCCAAAGGAGCCTCTAAAAATGTATATAATTATGAAAAAAATAATCCACAGTCATTCTCAGTGGTAAATTCTTTTGCTGGGATCTTTGCCAGGTTGGCAAAAATATCAGTACAATATTCAGATAGATTTGTTTCCAATAGACAAATAACTTTGTATAGGAAAGTCACTTAATGCAATACTGAGCTTTTAGACTCCATTTCAATTGGCCTCCTCAGATTGCATTTCATGAAAGCAGGACAGGCCTTCAGGGAAGTCTCTGAAGCCCTGGGTGTCCCTCAGAGCCCTGCTCTACCCTTCGCAGTGCTCAGCATTTGTTCTCCTTGAAATCCCATCATCTAAATACATGCTCATCTATGCCCCTAAGAAATGAGGTTAGCACTTTCAGGAAGCAGCACACCTGGTTAGACCAAGAGAAATGGACCTCGTATTCTTTTTCAATTTCAAAGAGACTATGTATCTGGAGGTTTGGGGCAAGCAAAACAACCCAACTCAGACTAATATAGGCAGGCAGAAAAGAGATTTAATCAAAACACACCATGTATGTTGATGTAGTCACATTTGTACATTTTTTCTTTAGTTTCCATTACCCTAGGAGCTACATCAGTGAAGATATTGCTTCGGCATATGTATGAGGTTTTGCTGCCTGTGGATTCCTCTAAGATTTTTATGGTTTCCTGCCTTACGTTTAAGTCCTTTATCCATTTTGAGTTTATTTTTGTGTATGGTGTGCTGGTCATTCTGTGGAACAAGAGGGGTTAAGGGGAGCCAATAGGCCCTTTTTACAGCAAAGATTCCTCTGACAAGCTGGCCACCATGACAGGCAGTTTCTCAAAGTTTGGAAGAGAAACTGGGTCAGGAATCAAGAGCCTCCTCATGTGGCACAGATACAAACTAGAGAGGCAAGTGCAGGTGACATTGAAATTGTTTTCCAGCAGCTTTCTGCCATCTCAGCTAAATTTTACTAGCCCATCTAAAGAAATAGTAGCTGCCCTCAGGGGAGTATCTTATCTTCCATGTCTTGCCTGGGTTTTCAGATATCCTTAATACAATATTCTCATCATTTGGGGTTATGGGCTTCTGGTTGTCAAAACGGTAAATTACCCTTTCATTGTACTTTCCTCTGTGCAACCATCTTTGGAATGAAAACAAGAATGTTAACAAAAAATCATGTGTTATTAGCTGAATGCTTGTGTACCCCTAACATTCATGTATGGAAAGCCAAATTCCCAGTGGGATGGTATTAGGAGGTAGGGCTTTGTGGAAAGTAATTAGGATTAGATGAGGTCATGAGGATGGAGCCCTTGTGAATGGCATTAGTGAACTTGAAAGATTCATGAGAAAGAGTGCTTCCTCTTGCTCTCTGCCATGTGAGGACACAGTGAGAAGTCAGCAAGCAGCCTGATCTGGAAGAGGGCTCTCAGCAGAACTCAACAGTGCTGTCACCCTGATCTTGGATGTCCAGCCTCCAGAACTGTGGGAAATAAATTTCTGTTGTTTATAAGCCATCCAGACTATGGTATTTCTGTTACAGCAGCCAAATGAACAAAAACATGTTTGGACAAACACATCATAGGACTACAATTAAAAATACTAAAGAATATAAAATTATAGGATTGTTCTCCAAATTGGCCCAGGAGCACTAACAGTCTTTCAAGTTAACTTTACTCTGTCACCTTTTCCTATATTATTTTATGTATGTATATGTGTGTGAGGTGTGTGTGAGTGTGAGTGAGTGTGTGTGTGTGTGTGTGTGTGTGTGTGTGTGTGTGTGTGTGTGTACATGCACTGGAATAGAGAATTGAAGTTTGAATGGGTAGAAAGAAAATATAAGAGCATTAGAAAACAGCTGCGGAAAAAAGTCTGTGCTTTCTACATAGTCTGATCTGAATTTTACATAAATATGCATACTTGGCACCTATTTAGCTTTTTGTAAAAACCAGGAGATGACCATTATTTTTTAACTTCTCATTAGCTTTGTACTATACAGGCAAACCTCATTTTATTGTGCTTCACTTTATTGTACTTGGCAGATGTAGCATATTTTTACAAATTAAATGTGAGACCCTGTAGCAGAAAAATGATTGTGACTCACTTTATTGTAAAACTCACTTTTTTGTGGTGGTCTGGAACTGAACCTGCAATATCTTTGAGGTATGACTGTATAGTAGTCCCTCCTTACCTATGGGGAATATGTTCCAAGATGCCAGTGGATGCCTAAAACTGTAGATAATACCAAACCCTTTGTATACTATGTTTTTCTCCTATATTTACATTTTCTATGTTAAAAAGTTTAATTTGTAAGTTAGGCACAGTGAGAGATTAACAACAATAGCTAATAATAAAATGGAACAATTGTAATAGCAAAACAAAGGTTACTGAATCACAAACACTGTCATACTGCAACAGTTGATCTGATAAGCAAGATGACTACTACCAGTAAGTGACTAACGAGTGGGGAGTGCCTATAACATGGAGACTCTGGACAAAGAGATGATCCACATCTTGTGCAGGAGAGAGCAGGATGGTGAGGTATTTCATCACGCTTCTCAGGATGGCATGCAATTTAAAATACATGGATTGTTTACTTCTGGAATTTTACATGTAATATTTTAAAACTGTAGTTGACCACAGGTAATTGAAACTTCAGGAAAAAAAAACCTGGATAAGAGAGGAACTACTGTATTCCTTATTAAATTACCCAGTCAACGTTTTCATGAAAAAATTATCTCAAGTGGTTAGTATCAACCTCTTTGTCTCCTACAAAATGAATGAATGAATGAATAAATAAATAGAAGTTGCTTAATCTATCCACTTGCTTAAATTAAAATTTGAACTTGTAGAGGAAAGAAGTATCTTACTAAAATACTCGTTATACAGAGACTTTTAAATAAATATTTAATATCACTATATATGAAACATTCACCTTTTTGAAAGAAAGGACCAATGAACACTCCTATGAATTCAGCGGGATTTAATACACATGTATATTTTCTCTGCTCATTTCTGAAAATATAGAAGAGAATGTTAATTTTTCCAAATAGACTTTCTTTAGCCTACCAGCAAAGTTAGTTTGGATAAAGCAGCTTTTCATCGTCTTCTTTTATATGTATGTGTATGTTTTGTTAATCCTCACCCTAGGATATTTTTTCATTGATTTTTAGGGAGAGTGAAAGACAGAGGGAAAGACAGAGAGAAACATTGATGTGAGAGAATGTCATGGATTGGTTGCCTCTGATCAGAGCCCAGGTGGGGGAGGAGCCTGCAATCAAGGTACGTGCCCTTGACTGGAATTGAACCCGGGACCCTTTGGTCCGCAGGCAGATGCTCCATCCCCTGAGTCAAAGCAGCTAGGGCCATCTTCTTCTTTATTAAATTCACATCTGTACACAAATTATCCTTCTCATTTAGAGTTTTGGTGTTTTGATTACTGTTTTTTCCTTGTTGTCTTATAATTCTATAATGTAACAAGAGGCCTGGTGCATGAATTTGTGCATGGGTGGGGTCCCTCGGCCTGGCCAGTGATCGAGGCCTATCAGGGGACTGGCTGAAGGGGAAGGAGGGACCCCAGGGGGTTGGCCGTCTGGGGGGAGGGGCCACAGGAGGTTGGCTGTGGGAGTACACTGACCAACAAGGGGCAGCTTCTGTGTTGAGCGTCTGCCCCTTGGTGGTCATAGCAACTGATCAGCTGGTCATTCTGGTCATTCCAGTCATTTGGTGGTAACGGTAGTTTAGGGCTTTTATATATATAGATGGTTGCTTTGGCAATAAAAAAGTAGGTTCAAACCTTTTCAAATGATAACCATCTCTATTTCATGTTATTTACTGGATTTCATTCAGGTATATTCTATTTTTCCCCTTCATAAACTTAAAGTTACTCCTTCCTTTGCCATACTTATTTGCATTTTCTTAATACTTCTTAGACTACCAGTATTTCTCATCTATTTTATTCAAATGGAAAATGAAGTCCATGATTTTATATGCAATTAAAAAACATGTATTTGTATTTCAACCATTATTATTGCTGAGCACCACATTCTACCTGAAAAGACAGCTGTTCCCAGCTACTGTGTCTGTGAGCGACCCTGGACTGGTGATTCCAGGTCTGTGGTCTGAGGTGCAGGGCAATTAGGAACCATGGAGTCAGAGAGCACTTTGTGAGGGAACCCCATGAAGACTTTAGCCAGTTCCATTCCTTAGAAGAGTTTCTGAGAGCAGTTGGTCTTTGCTTCCAGCACCTGTGTGGTGATTGGTCAAATCTATCAAGGGTGGCCATGAAAGAAGGCTGCAACTTAGTGTAAAGTGTAAAGCTCTTTAATTGTAAAAAGACACCAAGTGATGACTTGTGGCCCAGGGTTGAGCAATTATAGTGAGAGTTGTCCTAAATCCTGTGTCAATAACTCATGACTATCAGCAGACTAGACTGGTGAAAGTATAGAATCTTAATAAAAAAGGAACTTAATGTAATTTGGCCCAGGTATTTTTCTTAATCTAGAAAAGTAGATTCCCATAATTCTACAGATAAACTGAAGTGGGTTCATCGACCACTCAAATTGTATGTGAAATTTAGGGAACAGGTGTGTGTTTCTCTAAAGAAACATCTTTTTTTTTTTTTTCACATTCACATAGAGGCCTATGGTAAGCAGACCATAGATCACAGTTTGAATGGGATAGTCAAATTTATGCCCATGTCCTGCCATAGTTATTAATAATGCCCTTATTTCACTCTTAAAAGTTCAGTTTAGTTTATAAATTATGTAGTCCTCCCTACTTTTGACCTACACAAGGATAAGAACTGTTGATTTTGCTCAACCCTCTACTTTCACACAAAAACTATTATACTATTTTCTTATAAAAGAGACTGTCAAGGAATAAACATTTCTGAGACAAATGTATTTGCATAAGTAAGGTATAGTTGCATAACAAAGATTTGAAAAACAAGCAAAGTTTGCTTTAGACTTCACTAAGATGAATATTTTAATTATAAACATCAGCACTGTTGCAAATTTAGAATACATTTATAATCATAAGCAACAACTTGCTTGTGGCAGTATTCTGAGATTAATTCAAGATGAAGTAAGTTCAATTATATTGCAGTACAAAGATTTTATTCTTGTAAATTTCTTTTTTCCTTCTGCTCATATGGTTCAAAGAAATACCAAGTCCTATGATCAACAACAAACAGTTTTAATCAGGTTAATACCAAGATCTTTGATTATGTGCCAGATTCTGTGCTAGGTATTTGTGGAAACATGAAGATAAATAAGACCACAGGTAAGCCTTCAAGGATCTTAGGGTCTAGGAGGGAAGGAAAAAGATATAAATAATGAACAAAATGCATACATTTAAAGTACAATCGTTCATAAAGCATTAGGTTCAAATGAAATGGGGAGGGAGGTGGATCTAAAACAATAGTTGCTTAACAAGATTAAAGTTTGTCCATTAGCCATAAAAAATTATGAGATTAGGCAGTCCAAAGGTGGAGTGGCACTCTAGAGTCAAAGGGTTCAGGCTCCTTTCACATCATTTCTTAGCATGTTTGGCCTACATTCCCAAAGTTATCATAGATCTGGCTAACTGCTTTAGCTCCAATCATCATATCTATATTCATGGCTGCAGAAGAAAGGAAGAGAAGGTAGGGGAAGGTTGGGGTAAGGAGGAGAGATCAACCAAAGGACTTGTATGCATGCATATAAGCCTAACCAGTGGTCACAGACAACGAGGGTGTGGGGTCATGAGTGGGGGGGGGAGGGGGGTTGGGAAGGTAATGGGGGGATGAGGACAAATATGTGATACCTTAATCAATAAAGAAATTAAAAAAACACACAAACAACAACAACAACAAAAAAACAAAGGCTTAACTACAAGACTGTGCACACAGCCCACAAAGGGGTGCATCAAGAGTGTCCACCTCAAGTAACTGGGGAGGCTGAGCCACTGGGCCCTATAGGACACCTAGCACACAAAGCCACTCTATCAACACAGGGAAGCAACCAAAATGTGAAGACAAAGAAACAGGTCACAAATGAAAGAAATGGAGGAAAGCAAACTACTGGATATAGAGTTCAAAATCACAGTTATAAGGTTTTTCAAGAATCTTCTAGAAACAGCTGATAAATTTAGTGAGACCCTCGAGGATATGAAAAAGGACCAACTAGAAATCAAGCATACGCTGACTGAAATAAAGATTAATATACAGAGATTTAACAGCAGACTAGAGGATCCCAAGAATCAAGTCAAAGATTTGAAATATGAAGAACCAAAACACCCAACCAGTAAAGCAAAAAGAAAAAAGAACCCAAAAATATGAAGATAGTGCAAGGAGCCTCTGGGACAATTTCAAGCATACCAACATCTGAATTATAGGGGTGCCAGAAGCAGAGAGAGAACAAGATATTGAAAGCCTATTTGAAGAAATAATGACTGAAAACTTCTCCTACCTGGTGAAAGAAATAGACTTATAAGTCCAGGAAGCGCAGAGAACCCCAAACAAAATTCAGAGGCCTGGAATCCAAAGAGGACCACACCAAGACACATCATAATTAAAATGCCAAGAGCAAAAGACAAAGAGAGAATATTAAAAGTAGCAATAGAAAAACAATTAGTTACCAACAAGTGAGTACCAATAGGACTATCAGCTGATTTCTCAACAGAAACTATGCAGGCTAGAAGGGAGTGGCAAGAAATATTCAAAGTTATGAATAGCAAGAATCTACAACCAAGATTACTCTACCCAGCAAAGCTATCATTTAGAATTGAAAGTCAGATAAGGAGCTTCACAGATAAGAAAAAGCTAAAGGAGTTCATCACCACCAATCCAGGATTATATGAAATGCTGAAGCGTATTCTTTAAGAAGAGGAAGAAGAAGAAAAAGGTAAAGATAAAAATTATGAACAACAAAGTGACAACAAATACGTATCTATCAACAAGCGAATCTAGAAATCAAGTGAATAAAAAATCTGACGAACAGAATCAACAGGCAAATATAATAGAATCAGGGGCATAGAAAGGGAGTGGACTGACAATTCTTGGGGGGAAGTAGGTGTGTGTGGGGGTGCCATAAGAGACTGGACAAAAACTGTACACCTATGGATGAGGACAGTGGGGCAGGGGGTGGGGTGAGATCCGGGTGGAGGAGAGCTATGGGGGAAAAAAGAGGAACAACTGTAATAATCTGAACAATAAAGATTTATTTTAAAAAATAGTAAGAGTAAGAACTAAATTGGAGTAATGGTTTATATATATACTAGATGCCTGGTGCATGAAATTCATGCACAGGGGTGAGGTGTCCCCCAGCCCAGCCTGCACCCTCTCTAATCTGGGATCCCTCTCACAATCTAGGACTTTTGGCTCTTAATCGCTCGCCTGCCTGCCTGCCTCATTGCCCCCTAACCACTCCCCTGCCAGCCTGATTGATGCCTAACTGCTCCCCTGCCAGCCTGTTTGCCCCTAGCTGCCCTCCCCTTCAGGCTTGATCGCCCCCAACTGCCCTCCCTTGCATGCCTAGTCCCTCCCAACTGCCCTCCCCTGCTGGCCTGATTGCCCACAACTGCCCTCTCTTGCAGACCTGGTCCCTCTCAACTGCCCTCCCTGTTGGCCATCTTGTGGTGGCCATCTTGTGTCCACATGGGGGCAGCCATCTTTGACCACATGGGGGCAGCCATCTTGTGTGTTGGAGTGATGGTCAATTTGCATATTATCCTTTTATTAGATAGGATTCTATTTGTCCCTAAGCATTCAGTCATCTGCCATGCTGTCAGCCAACATTTTCTGATTATTCCCTGTGTAAGAGGTATTGTTTTAAGTGCTTGCATTTTTTAGTTTACTTAAGGTTCTCAAAAACCCTTTAGAGTAAGTATTACTATTATCTACATTTAATAGACAGGGAAACAAAGTACCAGTAAGTTTAGATAAGTTCACCTAGCTAAAATAAAATCCAGGCAGACTTACTCCAGAGCCCTTTTCTCAGCTACTATACTACATTCCTCCCACACAGTATTTAAAATCACATTAGAAAAAAAATAATTATGTTACTAATCAAAATGGTAGTATAGGAGTTTTCCACAATCTCCTTGCCAAATTACAATGATTTTGAGAATCACCCAAAGACAAGAGTTCCTCTGTGGAAGCCTGGGAGTCCAGGAGAGAAGTTCCAGCACATTATTGAACAAAAACACAATCTGAGAATGGGTACATTGAAGAGGTAAGAGGAATAGTTTATTTTACCTGTCACCCCTCTTCCAAGGCAGTACAGCTAAATTCCAATAGAGACCTTCTCTGTGCTTTCTATCCAGGGGAAAAGAGAACAAGCGAGTGAGCATCCAGCATCTCTAATTGTTCAGCATTCTAACAAGGAAGCACATTTCTTTCTCACCCCATCCAGAATATTGAGATGTGACTTGGGTCAGTGAGCAGCTGGAAGAACAGTAGTCAGGGTTCAGAATGAAATATAGCAAAGGGACATGGATGCTACTAAGTGCTTCATGGACTCCATCAGGAAGCCTGACTATAAGCAGGGGGGAGTGGAGCATACACCTGTAGATCCCTCCAACTGGCTCATGGGCACTCCCAATGTTGTAAGCACCTGCATGCTCGCGTGCGAGAAGGCATAACATCTTAACAATTTTCATCCAAGAAACAAGGAGTATGGAGCAAGTATACCCACTGAAAAGGTCCAAAAAAGCCTCAGAATCCCTAGCAGGGCTGACAGAAGGCATTTCTCTCCTGAAGCCAGTCAATAAAGACTGGAGGAGGTGACTACTTCTACAAATGCAAAGACAGCAACACAAAATTTCAAGGAGCTTGACAAATCAAGAAAAACACCACCAAAGGAGCCACAATAATTTTCTAGTAATCAGTCTCAAAGAAATGAAGATCTGTAATTTGCTTGATTGAAAAATCAAAATACTTGTTTTAATAAAATTCAGGCTAAATTTCTAGAAACATACAACCTAGCAAGACAAAGTCACAAAGAAATAAAATCTGAACAGACCAATTACTAGCAAAGAGATTGAATCAGTAGTCAGAAACCTCCCAACAAATAAAAGTCCTGGAGCGATTGTTCTATTAATTAATTCTACCAAATATTTAAAGAACTAAAACCAATTCTTCTCAAACTCTTACAAAAATAGAAGAGGGGGGAATACTTCCAAACATATTTTATAAGGTCAGCCATACCCTGCCACCAAAGCCAGACAAGGCCACTACATAGAAAGAAAATTGTGTGTCAATATCCCTAATGAACATAGATGTAAAATCCTCAACAAAATACTAGCAAGCTGAATTCAACAACACACAAAAGTATCTTAAATCCTGATCAAACTGAATTTATTCTAGGGATGCAAGAATAGTTCAACAACCACAAATCAATCAATGTGATACAGTTCATAAACAAAATGAATCACAAACCTGTATGATCATCTCCATCAATGCAGAAAAAGCATTTGACAAAATTCAACACTCTTTCATGATAAAAATAAAACACAATAAACTATGAAAAAAAGAACCCACCAACATAATAAAGGCTATATATGAAAACCTACAGATAACAACATAATGGTGAAAGACTGAAAGCTTTTCCTCTAAGATCAAGAACAAAACAAAGGTGTCCACTCTTCTCACTTCTATTCATTCAAGTACTGGAAGCCATAGCCAGAATAATTAAGAAATAAAATGAAGTAAAAGGCATCCAAATTGGTAAGGAAGAAATAGAATTTCTGTATGCAGATATTTTATATATAGAAAACCTTAAAGATTTCACCAAAAATTTGTTAGAATTAATAAATCAATTAAGTAAGAATACAAATTATGAAATCAACATACAAAAATTAGTTGTGTTTCTACATCCCAATAATGAACTATTTAAAAGAGCATTAAAGAAGACAATTTCATTTACAGTTGCATCAAACAGTAAAATATTTAGGAATAAATTTAACCAAGAATGTGAAAGCTCTGAAACTGTATTATCACATTGATGAAAGGAATTGCAGAAGGCACAACTAAATGAAAAGCTATCCTATGTATTTTGATTAGAAAAAAATGAATATTATTAAAATGTCTATACTATACAAAGCTATATAATAGATTCAATGCAATTCCAAATATATTACAAAATTATAGTAATCAAAACAATACAGTATTGGCATAAAAACAGACACACAGACCAATAGAACAGAATAAAGAGCACAGAAATAAACTCTTGAATTATGGTTGATTATTTCTTGAGAAGGCACCAAGAAAGCACAGTGAGAATTGTTTCATCAATAGGAAAAGCTAAGAGTCTAAATGCAAAAGAATGAAATTAACATAATTCATAAAAATCAACTCAATATTGATTAAAGACTTAAATATAAAGACCTGAAAGAAAACAGAGGGGGTAATTTGACACCAAAAACAAAGGCAACATAAGAAAAGAAAAAAAAAAAAAAAGTGAGACTACATCAAACTAAAAAGCTTCAGTACAGAAAATAATCCAAAAAATGAAAAAAAATCCAAAAAATGGAATGTGAGAAAATATTTGCAAATCATATATCTGATAAATGGTTAATATCCAAAATATCTATGGAACTCATAACTCTATAGCAAAAATTAAAAGCTAATTTTAAAAATGGGCAAATGACCTGAATAGACATTTTTCCAAAGAAAGTATACAGATGGCTAACAAATATGTGAAAAGATGCTCAACATATTTTCTAATCTTCAAGAAAATGCAAATCTGCACCACAATGATAAGTCACCTCATACCTGTTAGGATGGCTATTATTAAAGAGATAAGAGATTATGGAGGGGCTGGGTGGGCGGGAAGAGATCAACCAAAGAACTTGCATGCTATATGCATAACCCATGGACCCAGACAATAGGGTGGTGAAGGCCTGGAGTGGGGATGGGGGGATTCGGGTGGGCAAAAGGGGTCAATGGGGGAGAAAGGGGAAATATGTAATACTTTCAACAATAAGTATTTTTTAAAAAGACAATAGATAAAAAATGTTGGCAAGGATGTGGAGAAACTCTTTTACACTATTGGTGGAAATGTAAATTGGTGTAATCACTAGGTAAAACAGTATGGAGGTTCCTCAAAAAATAAAAGTAGAACTATCATGTGAGCCATACTATCTCAAAGAGATATCTATACTTTCATGTTCATTGCAGCATTATTCACAATAGCCAAGATATGGAAATCATCTAAATGTTCATCAACAAATGAATGGATAAAAATGTGCTATAAATATATTCAATGAAATATTACTTAACCCTAAAAAAAGGAAATTCTGCCAATTGTGACAACATGGATGTACCTTAAGGGACTTACACTGAATGAAGATTCAGACAGAAAGATACAAATACTATATGGTATTTTTTATATCTGACATAGGACTAGATATTTGGACTCCTAGAAGCAGAGAATAGAACGTTGGTTGCTAGGGGCTGAGGAGTCGGGGAAATGAGGAGAGGTGATTGAAGTATACAAAATTAAGTTATCTAATGAGTAAGTTCTGAGGATCTAATGTACAGCATGGTCACTCTAGGTAATAACACTGTATTTTATACTTTAAATTTACTAATAGAATAACTCTTAAGTGTTCTCACACAAACGCACCCCAAAATAAGATTAGATAATTATGTGAGGTGATAGATATGTTAATGTTTTGATTGTGGGAATAACTGAAAAATGTATACTTATATCAGATCATTTCATTGAACACTTTCAATATAATACAATTTTATTTCTTAATGTTATATCTCAATAAAATTGGTAAGAGACCTTCCTGACTCTACAGAGCACCCTGTACTTCCTCCATCATAACACTTACCTCATAGACAGTCTTCATTTAACAAATATCTCCTGAAAGTATGGAAATAGAGCACTAAACAAAACAGACTTAATTGTTAGGATTGTCTAATACTTGTTTGTGATTTTATGCAGGCCTTGCAGTGTCAGGATGGCAGAAACACCGTCTTTCCTATTAGCATCTCAATCTTCAACACCTACCACTGGATTTGACACATAATAGGCTCTTAATAATTATTTGTTCAATGAATATTATTTAATGAAAAAAATCACTTTAGCATATAATAGCATATAACAAAAAACCACCTTCATTCTTAATTAAAAATGATTCTCTTTAGTTAAATTCTGCTATAGGCATAAACCTGTGAACACTGAAAACACCTATTTCTTTATCAGAAAAATTCAAATACCTCTGAATTTTTATGAACTTGGATTCTGCATCAAAGGAAAAAGTCTATGAAGAGTATAGTTAAAGAAAATGTACTTTGTATCTTTCATTCTTCTCGCTTCTGAGAAATAAGCCTTGCAGCAGCCAGCACACAGTTAAGACAGGATATCTAAACAAACAAACAAACAAATACTACTTTCTTTGCATGACACCACATTGAAAAACTTTTCTATACCCAAGTCCAGATGTCACCAAAGCCAAATGTTAACAGAGAAAATATGCTTTAGGACTTGGGTGATTCATGTATCTGATAGATTTTAGATCCCAATCTTTCTGTGGTTGTTCCTCCACGGATGAAGTTAGAAACTCCCAGAAGACACCGAGCCAGAGCCCTGCAATGAAGAGAGCTAGACAGCATCCTTTTCTTATAACCAGAACTCTCCTTAACACCCACCAGTTAATGGCCTTCCCTCAGGGAACCTATTTCCAAACACCATGTGAAAAATATAACACAGTCATACTAGAGGCACAGTGCACGAATTAGTGCACCAGTGGGGTCCCTCAGCCTGGCCTGCGGGATCAGGCTGAAACTGGCTTTCTGACATCCCCTGAGAGGTCCCAGATTGTGAGAGGATGCAGGAAAGGCCCAGGGACACCACCAGTGCACGATCAGGACCTGGGAGGGATGATCGTGGCCTAGAAGGGACACGGGAGTTTGGACAACCCAGGAGGAACCACGGGAGGGATCCAGGGCATATGTAGCCCATCTTGCTCAGTCCCAATGGGCCGGACCCCAGCAGCAAGCTAACTTACCAGTCAGAGTGTCTGCCCCCTGGTGGTCAATGCACACCATAGCAAGCGGTTGAGTGGCCTTAGCATATCATTAACATATTACACTTTGATTGGTTGAATGGATGACCAGACAATGGGACACTTAGCATATTAGGCTTTTATTATATAGGATATGTCAGCTGTATGTCAGCCCACACAAAGGCTTACCCACACTTCTCTCATTTTTCACTTTAACTCTAGCTTTCACTTTCTATTTTCCCTGATTTGCCTCCTACCATTCTTGTTTAATGGACTCCCTGTGAGCTTTACATGGAAATTATTAAACCCAGGATGAAAACTGATTATTAAGATTTATGAGGTTATGATTTATTCACCTCTCAAGGAAAGAGGCAACATGTCACATTTTGAAAGGCTGTACCATCAAGTTATTCTATACTTATATATCACTAGAGGCCCGGTGCACGAAATTCGTGCACTGGGGAGGGTGTCCCTCAGCCCAGCTTGCACCTTCTCTAATATGGGACCCCTCGGGGGATGTCCAATTGCAGGTTTAGGCCCAATCCCTGTGGAATCGGGCCTAAACCTGCAGTTGGACATCCCTCTCACAATCCGGGACAGCTGGCTCCTAACCGCTCACCTACCTGCCTGATTGCCCCCTAACTGCT
The DNA here is from genome assembly GCF_027574615.1 of Eptesicus fuscus. Classification (NCBI taxonomy): domain Eukaryota; kingdom Metazoa; phylum Chordata; class Mammalia; order Chiroptera; family Vespertilionidae; genus Eptesicus; species Eptesicus fuscus. The sequence goes on along the minus strand of NC_072480.1, from coordinate 5,728,820 downwards.
CCCTTGCTGGCCTGATTGCCCCCTAACTGCTCCTCTGCGGGCCTGATTGCTCCCAAATACCCTCCCCTGCTGGCCTGATCACCCCCAAGGCTTTTACTAGTATAGATATGACCCTGCACAGAAAATTTTACTAACCCTGCTTTACAATAAGGGCTTGAAGATTGAATCATTAGGACCAGATACCAAGATTTCCTTTCTTTGAATAGTGGAGGGAATACTTATCTTGTCTTTAAGTTGCCCAGAAATTAAAATGAGATAATGACTTAGAAAAGTATAAAAGCACCATATAAAGACAACTGTCTTTTTAATGAAGTGGTAAAATGAAAAACACTTTTTATTCTCCCCCTTCCTTCCTTTACAGCTTTTATTTAAACTTTGAAATTTATAAAAATTTCACTCCAATTTTCATTTCTTTACATTCAACATTATTTTGTATTGGTTTCAGGTTTTATATTAGTTACAGAATAGTGGTTAGACAATCATATACTTTACAAAGTGTTCCCCAATATTTCTAGGACCCACCTGGCATCATACCATCATTACAACACTATTGACTATATTCCCTATTTAAGTGACAATGGGTTTACAGGTTCCTTTCAGTCTTTCTTTTGTGTTGCTCGTCCTTACTTTTCTTTCTCACTTCTTCCCTCATTTTCTTTATATAGTATCTCAATTGGCCATCAAAGCTCAGTAAAGGCAAGACAGAGCAGATTTAAACAGACAAAGCTCTTCTAAGCAGTTGTATAGCGTATATTTTAAGAAAAAAATGTTTTCAAATTAAGATGTAGGGTGGCCGGTGGTGCTCAGTGGCTAGAGTATTGCCTCATGCACTTAAAGGTCCAGGGTTTGATTCCAGGTCAAGGAGGCAATCAGTCAATCTCTCTCTCTCTCTCTCTCTCTCTCTCTCTCTCTTCTCTCTCTCTCTCTCTTCCTCTCCCTCCCCTTTTTCCTCCCTCTCTTTCTCCCTCTCTTTGTAAAAATCAATGGAAAAAATCAAAGGGTGAGGATTAACAACAACAAAAAGGTATTATAATGTAGGCACTAGTAAGCAAAGGTTAGGAAAATTGAAGAGATAAAGTAAATATTAAATTCTTCTCAACTTTGTTCAACAGATTTCATTTCCCAAAGGGCCAAATTATTTTGGTTTCACTAAACTTAACCCCAAATGCAAAGCTTCATTTCATTAAAATAGTAACACCTAATAAACTTTGAGGTTAATTCAGATGGTTTCAAACCTTCAGTGAAGCCTTTTTTATAGTTTCAAGCAAATTACACATCAAAACTGCTATTAGGGTTGCCTAGCAACAAAGATAATTGCTACCATAAACTCACTGCAAATCCTTAGTAAAGCAGATTTTTATATTCAAATATAAAAGATTTGCCCTGAAACAATATTTTTAAAAACTATATGAGGTTTTTAAAAATGTCCAGAATTTCCTATTAGACTATTTTGTTTAACAAGCTCATATAAGTGAAAAATCACTTTACCTATTGAAATTACATATTCATCACAACTAATGCTTTAGTAAATCTCTTTGTTTACTTTCTCCCATGTACATGTTTTCTGATTTTGAAACAGAGATTGATTTCCTTTGAAACCATAAATATTTCTTTATGATATCATCCATGGTGGTAACTGCTGTGCTGGTTAGCACTACTATCCATGGCACTAAGTTTGAAGGAAAGCCTTTACATATGCTGTGTCAGCATTTATTCTGTCTGACTTGTTCACATAAAGGTGAAGAACATAGTCTTATTTATTCTGGAAAAGTATTTGCTTACATGCTAAGAAACCTACAATAAAAATCAAGAAGAATATTCATAGCCAATGTCACTGGATTATTTTTTACATAAGAATTAGATAAATTCCCAAATCATATTAACTTTACTATCCTACCTAATAATAGACAAATATGCAAATTGACCGCACCTTCGCTACGCCTAAGCCACGCCCACCAACCAATCAGGACGAGTATGCAAATTACATCAACAAAGATGGCAGATAATTTGCATATCAATACAGCGTAGAAAGAAGCCAAGAGCTGCAGAAGGGAGCAAAGCTGTAGAGAAGCAAGAAGCCAGCGGGAGAAGAAGGGAAGAGCACAGGCAGGGCTGGGGAGAAGGAAGGAGAGCATGCGGGCTGGCAGAGAAGGGAGAAAAGCAGGCGGACTGGCGGAGAAGGCAGGGCAGGGTAGAAGGGAGGAGAGCATGCGGGCTGGCGGAGAAGGGAGAAAAGCAGGCGGGCTGGCGGAGAAGGCAGGGCGGGGGAGAAGGGAGAAGAGCAGGCGGAGCAGGGTAGAGTGCAGCAGGAAACCCTATTGTAGGATTTTTCCTGCAACGGGAACGCTAGTCTCTAATATTAATAGACCGTCCTAAAGAAGGGATTGTGCATTCATATATCAAATACATTTTAATGGCATGTTTGTCACCATGCAAACAACACTAAAGTAAAAAGACAACAACAAAGTTTTATTACAGCTTTATATAGGGATATTTTAAGTGTAATTAGTTCTTGTATGGAAACTTTGAAGATTGGGCTTCTTTCTCTCCAATTTATAAACTTTCCCTATAGTGTGCAAGTTTTAGAGATGTGAAGATAAATGATTAATACATACTAGCTGAGCATTCATTAGTATTTAATGGGAAAACTACTGCTGGTTTTAAAAGTAAGCTATAGAGGAAGATGGCTACCAGCAGGAAGGAAGGGAGGGAGAGAGTGTGAGAGAGTGAGGGAGCAATAGAGGAGTGTGTGGATGTGTGTGGTATGTGTGTGTATGAGCTAGGGACAGTTAGATTTTGCAGGTCTTCCAAGGGGCTGCCAAACCGGGCAGTCTTAAATGGCAGAGCCTCGCTCCCACCGCAGACACTCCAGGGCGGCCAGTGCGGGCACAGAGACCACGCCATCTTGAGAAACAGCTGCTTGAGACTAGGATCCTGGCCTCAACACCACTCAGTCTGGTCTCAGATGCAAACCAGGACCCTGAAGCCACTGGGGACAGAGACCTGCGACCACAGCTGCAGACCCACAGACACCGTGAATCCAGACACCCGGCTACAGATTTCTGTGAATCACAGAGCCTATCCCCTCTCCCCACAGGCTTGTGGGAAGCACCATAGAAACTGATATACCCACCCCTCACACGGGCCACAGTGCCGCTACAGGAATTTGAGCCTGGGAGCATGCAGCCACTGGGAATCTTTTCCCCACAACACAATTGGGTGACCAAACTCGAAGCCCACACAGGGCAGCAGTGCCACCTGACTTTGATTCTGGGCAAGCACACATGGAAGTCTGTTTTCCACAGTGCAGGAGTGGACCTCCTGCTAACACAGTGCTACTGTGCAACCCAGTCTCCCAAGCTGACCAGAACCCCAATTGTACAGGTGGGAGGCAGCACTGAGCACCACTAACTTAACTCTGTTTCTTATGACCTGCGCCTGGGATCCCTGACTCCCAGTGTATTAACACTAAGAGCCAGTGACTCCAATTCTTGGTGCATGCGCACAGAGACCCTGATTTTCAGCACGAGGCTGCACAAAGCAACAGAGACTCTGACACTCGATTATTCGTGTAGGCACGGGGAACTCTGACTCTTGTCATGTGATAGGGGACTCTAATTTTCAGCACATGCCAGCAGGGTCTCTATTTCAGCGCTGTGCAGGCAGGGTCCCTTATTCTAGGGGCACACATGAGGCCACATTGAGCACTGTTAAGGCTGACCCTGGGCCAGCCTGGTTCCCAGCAACCCACGGCAACCACACGTCTTGGTGTTGGCACTCTTCAGTGAAACTCAGGTGGTGCGAAACTCCCACTGCACATGGCCCAGGCCCATGCAACTCGATGTTTGAACCTTCTGGTGATAGTCAGAATGTAGAGATGAACAATCCCCAGAGGAAAGAACATGAAGAGTCGCCAAGAAAGGAAATTAGTGAAATTGAAACATGCAACATGACAGAAAAATAATTCAGAGTAATGGTCATACAATTCATACACCGGATGGATGAGAAAATCAATAACCTATGCAAGAATCAGGAAGAAATCAAAAGTGATACAGCTACAATAAAAACAACATGGAAGGTTTCAACAGTAGACTAGAAGAAGCAGAGGACTGAATTAGTGAGTTAGAAGATAAGGTAGAGAAACAAGCTCAATCTAAACAGCAACTGAAAAAAAAATATTAAAAAGCAGGAGGAGAGCCTAAGGGAGCTTTGGGACAACACAAAATGAAGTAACATACATATAATAGGGCTGCCAGAAGGACAAGAAGAACAGCAAGGATTAGAAAATCTATTTGCAGAAATAATGACAGAAAACTTTCCTGATATGGGGAAGAAAAAAGTTACACAAGTACAGAGTCCCAAGCAAGATGAATCCCAAAAGACCCACACCGAGACACGTCATAATGACAATGGCAAATGTTAATGACAAAGAGAGAATCTTAAAGGCTGCAAGAGAGAGACAGAGAGTTACCTACAAAGGATCCCTCATCAGATTATCAAATGATTTCTCAACAGAAACACATCAAGCTAGAAGGGAATGGAAGGAAGTATACAAAGTGATGCAAAGCAAAGTACTGAATCTAGGAATACTCGATCCAGCAAGACTATCAATCAAAATTGAAGGGGAAATCAGGAGGTTCAAAAACAAAAAAAGGCTAAGGAAGTTTATTACTACCAAGCCAGCAATGCAAGAAATGCTAAAGGGAATGCTGTAAAAAGAAGAAATAAAAAGATAAGAAGAAACACAGAATCAAAAATAGAAATGACTACAACTAAGTACCTTTCAATAATTACTTTAAATGTAAAGGGACTAAATGCTCCAATCAAAAGACATCGAGTGGCTGAATGGATAAAGAAACATGACTCATATATATACTGTCTACAAGAGACCCACCTCAGAACAAGGGACTCACACAGACTGAAAGTGAAGGGATGGAAAAATATCTTTCTGGCAAATGGAAATGAAAAAAAAAAAAAAGCTGGGGTAGCAATACTTATATCTGACAAAATAGACCTCAAAGTGAAGGCCATAACAAGAGATAAGGAAGGCCACTTCACAATACTAAAGGGATCAATACAACAAGAGGATATAACCCTGATAAACATATATGCACCTAATGCAGGAGCACCCAAATACATAAAAATTCCTGGAGGATATCAAGGGAGAGATCAACAACAATACAATCATAGTAGGGGACTTTAATATACCATTGACATCACTGGATAAATACTCTAGACAAAAATTCAGCAAAGAAATAGCAATCCTAAATGACTCACTAGAGCAGATGGACTTAATTGACATCTTCAGAACATTTCACTCCAAAGCCATGGAATATACTTTCTTCTCAAGGGCACATGGGACATTTTCAAAAATAGACCACATATTATGTCACAAGCAAAGTCTCTCCAAATTTAAGAAGATTGAAATCATACCAAGCATCTTCTCAGACCACAATGACATAATATTTGAAATAAACTACAATAAAAACAATCCAAAGAACTCAAACACTTGAAAACTAAATAGCATGCTAATAAATAATGATTGGGTTACCAATGAGATCAAAGAAGAAATTAAAAACATAATGGAAACTAATGACAATAAAAACACAACAATCCAAAATCTATGGGACACAATGAAAGTAGTCCTGAGAGGGAAGTTTATAGCTATATAGGCCTACCTCAAAAAACAAGAAAAAATGGTAGTAAATCATCTAACTCTACAACTCAAATAATTAGAAAGAGAGCAACAATAAAAGCTCAGAGTGTGCAGAAAGGAGATAATAAAGATCAGAGCAAAAATACATGACATTGAGACAAAAAAAAAATACAAAAAATCAATGAAACCAAGAGCTGGTTCTTTGAAAGGATAAACAAGATTGACGAACCTCTACCCAGGCTCACCAAGAAGCAAGAAGAGAGGACCCAAATAAACAAAATCAGAAATGATAGAGGTGAAATAACAACAGACTCCACAGAAATACAAAGGATTGTTTTAAAATACTATGAACAACTCCACTCCAACAAACTAGACAACCTGGAGGAAATAGACATATTCCTAGAACAATACAACCTTCCAAAACTCAATCAGGTAGATTCTAAAAATCTCAATAGGCCGATAACTATGGAAGAAATTGAAGTAGTCATCAAAAAGCTCCCAGCAAACAAAAGCCCGGGCCAGACAGCTTCACAGGGGAGTTTTTCCAAACATTCAAGGAAGAACTGAAACCTATCCTCCTCAGACTATTCCAAAAAATTCAGGAGGAAGGAACACTTCCAAGCTCATTCTATGAAGGCAGCAATACCCTAATACAAAAACCAGATAAAGACAGCACAATGAAAGAGAATTACTGGCCAATATCCCTCTTGAACACAGATGCCAATATCCTCAACAAAATTCTAGCAAACTGGATCCAGCAGTACATCAGAGAGATCATCCACCATGACCAAGTAGGATTTATCTTAGGGATGCAAGAATGGTACAATATCTGCAAATCAATAAATGTGATACATCACATAAACAAAATGAGAAATAAAAATCACAAAGTCATATTAATTAATACAGAAAAAGCATTTGACAAAATCCAACACCCTTTCTACATAAAAACTCTTAGCAAGGTGGAAATAGAAGGATCATATCTCAACATAATAAAAGCCACATATGACAAAACACACAGCCAACATCATACTCAATGGACAAAAACTAAAACCATTTTTCTGAAGAACAGGAACAAGACAGGGATGCACACTCTCACCACTCCTGTTTGACATAGTACTGGAAGTACTGGCCATTGTGATCAGACAAGTAGAAGAAATAAAAGGCATCCAAATTAGAAAAGAAGAAGTAAAACTGTCCTCATTTGTGGATGACATGATACTGTACATAGATAACCCTAAAGACTCCATCAAAAATTATTAGACTTAATAAATGAATTCGGCAATGTAGCAGGATACAAAATTATCACCAAGAAATCTATGGCATTTCTTTACACCAATAGTGAATTTACAGAAAGAGAGATTTAAAAAGCAATCCCATTTACCATCGCACCAAAAAATTAAGATACCTAGGAATAAACTTAACTAAGAAGGTACTAGACCTATACACGGAAACCTATAGGATACTGAAAAAAAAGATACAGGAAGACACAAACTGATGGAAGAACATACCATGTTCATGGATTGGTAGAATCAATATCATCAAAATATCCATACTAACCAAAGCAATCTATCGATCCAATGCAATCCCCATTAAAATAGCAATGGCATATTTCACAGACCTAGAAAGAACTTTCCAAAAATTCACCTGGAATAAAAAAAAAAAGATCCAGAAGAACTGCAAAAATCCTGTGAAAGAAGAACAAAGTAGGTGGGATCTCAATACCAGATATCAAGCTGTATTACAAAGCCACTGTTCTTAAACAGCTTGGTACTGGCACAAGAACAGACATATAGATCAATGGAGTAGAATAGAGAACCCAGAAATAGACCCAAACCACTATGCCCAATTAATATTCAACAAAGGAGGCATGAACATACAATGGAGTCAAGACAGTCTCTTCAATAAATGGTGTTGGGAAAATTGGACAAATACATGCAAAAAATGAATCTAGATCACCAACTTACAGCATACAAAAAATAAACTCAAAATGGATATAGGACTTCAACATAAGACAGGAATCCATAAAAATACTAGAGGAATCCACAGGCAGCAAAATCTCAGACACGTGCTAAAGCAATTTCTTAGGAAACGGAAACTAAAGAGAAAATAAACAAATAGGACTACATCAAAATAAAAAGCTTTTGCACAGCAAAGGAAACCATAAACAAAACAACAAGAAAGCCCACTGCATGGGAGAACCTATTTGCCAATGTTATCACCGATAAGGGTTTAATCTCCAACATTTACAGGGAACTCATCCAACTTAACAAAAGGAAGATGAACAATCCAATCAAAAAGTGGGCAAGGGACCTAAATAGATACTTTTCAAAAGAAGACAGAAGGAAGGCCAAGAGACATACAAAAACATGTTCAAAGTCACTGATTATCTGAGAGATGAAAATCAAAATGACAATGCGGTACCATCTCACACCTATCAGAATGGCTATCATCAACAAATCAACAAACAAGTATTGGCAAGGATACGAAGATAAAGGAACCCTCATGCACTGCTGGTGGGAATGCAGACTGGTGCAGCCAGTGTGGAGAACAGTATGGAGTTTCCTCAAAAATGGAACTCCCATTTGACCCTGTGATCCCACTTCTAGGAATATATCCCAAGAAGATAGAAACACCAATCTGAACGAATATATGCACCCCTATGTTCATAGCAGCACAATTTACCATAGCTAAGATTTGGAAACAGCCTAAGTGTCCATTAGCAGATGAGTGGATTAAAAAACTGTGGTACATCTACACAATGGAATACTATGCCACAGTAAAAAAGAAGAAATTCTTACTATTTGCAACAACATGGATGGACCTGGAGAGCATTATGCTAAGTGAAATAAGCCAACCAGAGAAAGATAAATATCACTTGATCTCACTTATTTATGGAATACTAGAGGCCCGGTGCACGAAATTTGTGCACGGGGGTGGGGATGTGTGTGTGTCCCTCAGCCCAGCCTGCACCCTCTCCAATCTGGGACCCCTTTCACAATCCAGGACTGCTGGCTCCCAAGTGCTCACTTGCCTGCCTTCCTGATTGCCCCTAACCGCTTCTGCCTGCCAGCCTGATCACCCCCTAACCACTCCCCTGCCAGCCCAATTGCCCCTAACTGCCCTCCCCTGCCTGCCCGGTCACCCCTAACTGCCCTCCCCTGCATGCCTGGTTCACCCCCAACTGCCCTTCCCTGCAGGCCCAGTCGCCCCCAACTTCCCTCCCTACAGGCTTTGTCACCCATAATTGCCCTCCCCTTCAGGCCTGGGTCCCCCCCAACTGCCTTACCTGCAGGCCCAGTCTCCCCCAACTTCCCTTTTATGCTGGCCTGGTCACCCCTAACTGCCCTCCCTTGCAAGCTTGATTGCCCCCAACTGCCCTCCCTTGCCTGCCTGGTCACCCCCAACTGCTCTCCCCTGCAGGTCTGCCCCCCCCCCCAATTGCCCTTCCCTGCAGGCCTGGTCACCCTCAACTTTCCTCCTCTGCCATCCTGGTCACCCCCAACTGCCCTCCCTTGCAGGCCTGGTCCCTCCCAACTGCCCTCCCCTGCAGGCCATCTTGTGGTGCCCATCTTGTGTCCACATGGGGGCAGCAATCTTGTGTGTGGAGTGATGGTCAATTTGCATATTACTCTTTTATTAGATAGGATAATGAACAACATAAACTGATGAACAAAAACAGATCCAGAGACAGAGAAGCATCAATCAGATTGTCAAACTTCAGATGGAAGGTAGGGGAGGGTGGGGGTAAGGGGGAGAGATCAACCAAAGACTTGTATGCATGCTTATAAGCCTAAGCAATGGACACAGACACCAGGGGGATGTGGGCATGAGTATGGGGGTTGGGTGATAATGGGGGGATGAGGAAACATATGTAATACCTTAATCAATAAAGAAATTTTTTTAAAAGTAAGCTTTAGAATTTAATGTATTATTTTCTCTGAAGCCAGCATGTTGACCTGTGGAATTGTTTCTTCTGCCCACAATAATTTAATTATTTGTTTAAACCAGTATAGAAGCTTTTCACTATGGTGTTTCAATTTATTTCCTCAGTCTGTACTAAAGATTTATATGTTAACCTTACCCCTCCCATCCTATCATGACTGATAAAATATTTAAAAAATAAAAGCAACACTATACACCTGAGTAATGTTCCACATTTTAGAGCCAATTTTGATATGCAGAATTCAGAAAATAACATGCTAATTATCCCTATGACACTTCATAAATCCCCAATAAGTAACATTTTCTACTTGTAAACTGAACAAGGCACTCATAATCACAAAAAAAAAACTGGCTAGACTGTGAAGAGCCAGTCTGACCAAGAGTAGACAGACCACTTCTGTGAAACTCTAGGGAACTGTTTTCAACCTTGGCAGTGGGGAAAATTACTGAGCTTAGTGAGCAAATTGAAATTGGCACAATATTTCAAAGCCATCCCATTCAGTAGTGCTTAAACAAACACAGACACAGCATTAAAAGGCTGTAGGCTTTAAAATGAAAAAGCCAATATAATTATCTCTACCATTCTCTAAGGTTGTGACTGAACAAAATAGAAACACTCTTAAAGTCAAAGTAAATATAAGCTTGTTTCCACTTTCAGAATATTGATGCCATTTGTTGAGAGTCTTCCCAATTGGCTCTTTCTGACACATACTAAGACTGGACCTTCACAAGGCTTCCTATAGCTACTGTTTTACTATTTAAACTTCAAGATCAGCTATGAATTTCAGAATGTTCGTCTCTCTTCCATATGGTGCAAGTCTTTTATGAATAATCACTTCTGCTATCCATCATAAAAAAAAAGAGTGTATAATATTGGAAGGAAATTGTGCTATGTGAATATCAGCAGCACAAATTGAAAAAGCAACAAGTTTTGTTAATCCATTGAAAAATAGTAAGAAAGGCGATTTTCAAAATAAAAAAATTAATTATTTTGCTTTTCATTTTGGTCACTGCCATGTGTGATTTAAGGAATGTGAAATCAGTGGATACAAGGTGAGGCTCTTGCCGGCGTGGTTCAGTTGGTTGGGTATTGTCTGGTGTACAAAAGGTTGTTGGTTCGATTCCTGATCAAGGTCACATGCCTTGATTTCAGGCTCAATCCTTGGTAAGAGGTGTGCAGGAGGCAGCCAATCAATGTTATGCTTTCACATAATTGTATCTCTCTCTCCCTCACCCTTCCTCTCTCTCTAAAAATCAAGAAACTATTCTTTAAAAATTTTTTTTAACATGAGGGCTCTTCAGTAAAATGATTTAGTTTTAAATCCTGGTTCCATCATTTCTTTCTATAAGATTTTGGGCAAGTGTATGCTTAAGTTCCTCTTCGTTAGAATGGGAATAAGTAATAGCATTATCTTATAAGTTTGTTTTGAAAATTGAGAGAGAGCACATAAAGTTCTTAGCACAGTAGCTGCCAAGAACTCAGTGCTCAAAACAATGGCAGTTATTACTAACTAGGGCCCAGTGCATGAATTTGTGCACCTTGAAAGGAACTGTGGGCAGTGGGGCTGCGGTGGGCACAGGGGCAGGTCTCGGCCCATCCTCCGTGCCCCCGCCTGGCCCCTCCCACTGTGGCCCCCCAGTGCCCTGTCTGCCAGCAGCCCCACTCCTGCCGCTATAGCCCCCACATGCTGATGGCGTTGGCCCTGCTCGCACCCGCTGACTGCATGGAGCAATTGGGGCCGGTGCCAGCAGTGGGTGTGAGCGGGGCTGGCATCATCAGCAGGTGCAAGCAGGTGCTGCTGGCCCCAATCACCCCTGAGGGCTTCTCCACCTCCTCATGCTCCTGAGGGGTGAATGGGACCTGTAGCCGCCACTCGCATCTGCTGCTGGCGGCTGCCCAATTGCTGGGGCTGCCCAATTGCTCCGTGCCATCAGTGGGCATCTCTGGTGCTGGCAGTGGGTGCGAGCGATGGCTGCCAGCCCCAATCACCCTTCAGGAGCAGGGGGAGGTGGAGAAGCCTTGAGGGGCGATTGGGGCTGGCAGCTGCTGCTCACACCCACTGACAGCACTGAGTGATCGGGGCCAGCATGGGGCACCAGCAGCAGGTGCGAGTGGCGGCTCCAGTGCTGACAGCGGGTGCAAGCACTGGGTGGGACTGCAGTGCGCGGGAGCAAAGAATTTTAAGTAACCACCAGAGCCTCGCCCCGATGACAGCAACCAGCGCCCCACCTAGGTCTGGCACCGCTGCTCACCTGCTTCACCATCCTGCCACGGCTGATGCCCACCATATTCCACATGTGTCCCCTGGTGGTCAGTGCACATCATAGTGACCGGTTGTTTGGTTGTTTGGTTGTTCTGCCATTCGGTCTATTTGCCTATTAGCCTTTTATTATATAGGACTAGTGGCCCGGTGCATGGGGTTGGGTGTCCTTCAGCCCGGCCTGCACCCTCTCCAATCTGGGACTCCTCGGGAGATGTCCAACTGACGGTTTAGGCCCAATCCCATCGGGCCTAAACCAGCAGTCAGAAATCCCTCTCACAATCCAGGACCACTGGCTCCTAACCATTGAACTGCCTGCCTGCCTGATTGCCCCCAACAGCTTCTGCCTGCCAGCCTGATCACCCCCTAACCCAGTGATGGGCAACCTTTTGAGCTTGGTGTGTCAAACTTTGCCAAAATACTGAGCATAACTTGGGTAGTGTGTCACTTTGAGGAAAAAACTAACTCCAAGACTCTAGTCGCAAATGTTTCATCCTCAGGAGCAGCAAATGTTTCATCCTCGGCATGCGGCCGCATGTCATCAGAAATGGCTACCCGTGTCAGTGCTGACACGCGTGTCATAGGTTCACCATCACTGACCTAACCGCTCCCCTCCCAGCCTGATTGATGCCTACCTGCTCCCCTGCTGGCCTGATCACCCTCAACTGCCCTCCCCTGCCATGACCCACTTCCTCCACCAGAACCTGCCTCCTCCATGCCCCCAGGCCTCACTGCATGGAGCGGCCGCTGGGCCCTGCCTCCACTGTGCATGTGGCCAAGTTGTGGCAGCCATGTTTTGGTGGCCATATTGTGGTGGCCATTTTGTGACGACATCATGCGCAAGGGCCACCTAGGCTTTTATTAGTATAGATAATAGCACTTCACACATGCAGATGCTCAATAGATGCTGATTGGATGGATAGATGGATGCACTGTTGAAATAAAATAACTATAGGCACACACATAGCTCAGTTGTTGTAGACATAAACAATCTGTTAACCACCATTTATTTATCTAAAAAGACCATGAATATCAGAAATGTGGAATGAGAGAAACACCAGTCCAGCAGGCAATTACAAGATAATTAGAGTAATCAAGCAAGGAACTCAATCCTTTCAGCTCTGGGTCTAATTTGCTAAAATTTCCAATTCACAAAATGTTTTGAAATGTTATTCAGTAGAAATCCCTCCACTCCCAAGAGTTTTCTCTTATCCTCTAACTGTTGAAGATTTAAAACCATTTAAAAATCTATCAAGCTGATAATAATGATATGTCTCATTTTCATGAAAAGTGGTGGCAGGTAGGTATTATTATCTCTATTTCATAGATAAGAAGCTGAGAGTCATAAAGTTGTGATAATTTGAACCAGTCACATATCTAGTAAGTGGTAGAGCCAGTATTTAACCCTGGCCTTAGATTGCACTTTTGGTGTAATTTGACCATTACAGTATTTCAACAACAACAAAAATACGTCCAATGCCTGTTATGTATTAGACATTGGTTAGGTACTATGGATACAAATACAAATAGTATACCATGACTCCACTCAAAATGTTTATCATTAAATATAAAAGACACAGAAGTACATTCAAAATCCCTCTATCATGTTCTAAGTAGTTTATTTTAAAATGTGGATTCCTGGGTCCTACCCTAGAGCTTGATTCAGTAAGTCCAGAATACAGGTCAGCAATTGGTACTTTTAGCAAATATTCCTGGGATAATTCTCTAAACCCACACCAGGAGATAAGTTATAATAGAATATGTAAGTCTAAAAACAAAAAACGAAGACTTCCTGAGAAGGTGATTCCTAAACAGGTTGTTGAATGACCAGTGAAAGTTACCTAAACAGAAAGAAGAAAAAACCATTTAGATTTAAAAACAGAATTGACCAAAATTTTGAGAGATGAAACTCATCTGGAAAGATGTGGCAGTTAAGTGTAACTAAGCTAAAAGTGGGTAGAGGGGAAAGAATTTAGAGAAAATAGCTATAGACCTAGATCCCTAGAAGCTGTGTGTCCTAGGCCCAGGGTTACAGAACATACAGAGGCCAGGGCAGCTCCAGGTGGACCTTAAACAGAAGAGCAAGTGGCATGACCATGAGCTGCTGCCTTTACTCCTTGGAATCTTAGATTGTGCTAAATAGAGAACTGTGGAAGTTTATTTTTTTTAAATATATTTTATTGATTTCAGAAAGGAAATAAGAGGTAAATAAGAGGGAGGGAAATAGAAACATCAACAATAAGAGAGAATCCATGATCGGCTCCGCCTTTTGCATGCTCCCTACTGGGGATCGAGCCTGCAACCCGGGCCTGTGCCCTAACTGGGAATCGAGTCATGACCTCCTGGTTAGTATACTCAACCCCTGAATCACACCGGCCAAGCTGGAAGTTTATTTCTAAATAGTTAGTTTTTTTTTTTTTTTTTTTTTTTTGGAATGGCCTGTTTCAGTTAAAATCTCTATGGAGGATTAGATCCAACCCAGTAGCTAGTTTCTCTCTTTTATACCATATAAAAAATGCACTCATGGCCACAAGGTAAATGCAAATCTCTGGCAACTTCTTTTTTGGTAACATATGTTGGCCTACTTTTTTTCTCAAACCTAAAGTACTGTCTGGTACTGAAATGATAGGCAAAAACTAGAGTTAAGGGAAAAAAACTAAGCATCTTCAGATGGAAAGTGCAGGAAAGATGAAGGAGAAAAAAAATTATCTAGACTTATCCCCATGATTATTTTAGAGTACCAAGAATAAAACAAGAACTTAAAATCTTCTAGAAAGGTGAAAAAACAAATTTCTTCAAAGGAAGAAGAATAAGATTGACACCATAATTCTCATCAAAAACACTGGATTCCATTACCAATAGTACCAGTAAACATTATTGCTTAGTAGGTAAAAAACATACAATCTTCAACATTTTGGAAGATAAAAAATTTTTTGAAGCAATATAGCACTCAAATGAGAAGAGGCTTGATGCACAAGGATTCATGCAAGAATGGGCCTTCCTTCCCCTGGCTGCCGGCACCACCTTTGCTCCGGCCCGAGCTGCCTTTCTGCCTTTGCTCCAGCCTGGAGCCGCCTTTCCACCTTCCCACGACTGCCCAGAGGCCCAGAGCGGCTGGGGCAGTGCGGAATGCCTGTGTCGTCGCCATGGCAATGATGCAAGCATCCTGACCCCTGCCACTAGGCGCCTGTGTTTGCAAATTAAACCACCATCTTTGTTGGGTTAGTTTGCATATTCCCTCCTGATTGGCTGGTGGGCGTCTCAAAGGTACGGTCAATTTGCATCTTTCTCTTTTATTAGTGTAGATATCCGATATAATAAATCCTATATAATAAGGAGCTAATATGCAAATGGTCCTCACACCCTCTCACCCTTGTGCCAGGGCCAGGGAACCTGAGGCCTGGCCGGTGGACCTGATGCTGCGTCTCCCACCCGGTGGGGCTTGATGGGGATGTGAGGCTGCACCCCTTGCCTGGCAGGGCTTGACAGGGGACCTGAGGCTGCACCCCACCCAGGGGGGTTTGTTGGGGGTGAGGCCAGCTGGGTCTGGGTCTCACCAATTATGAGCTGCGAGCAGGTGGGCAGGGACTTGACTCTGGGTCCTGCAGTGCACCCCAGACTCTGACAGGAGGAAGATTTTCATATACATTTTACCTTTTTTTTTCATCTCTGACACTTCTATTATAGACAAAGGGCAAATAACAATATTAAAATATTTCCTCTAATTTATTCCCTTTTAATATGCATGAATTTCATGCACTGGGCCACTAGTATATATACACTGAGTGGCCAGATTATTATGATCTCTGAACGCATAATAATCTGGCCACTCAGTGTATATCCTATATACTAAAAGGTTAATATGCAAATTGTCCCCTCAACCAGGAGTTCGACCAGCAGGCAGGCCGGCCAACTGCCCATGTCCCCTCCTTCAGGCCAGGCTGGCCAGACCCCACCCATGCACGAATTCATGCACCAGGCCTCTAATATATGTGTGTGTGTGTGTGTGTGTGTGTGTGTGTGTGTGTGTGTATCCTATCTAATAATAGACAAATATGCAAATTGACCATACCTCCAACACACCCACAAGCCACGCCCACCATCCAATCAGAGCGAGCATGCAAATTAACCCAAACCAAGATGGCTACAGCCACAGAGAGCAAGGTTTCCTAGGTAACAGAGGAAGCCAAGCTTTCCTGCCTGCCCTGGCCAGACCTAAGCCTCCACTCAAGCTACAAAGTTTCAATTATAGAAGGTAAACAAATTCAAACAAATGGCGGCAGAATGGAGCTTGAGAGAGCAGGCCAGGGTTGCCGCCGGCAACAGGGGAAGCAAAGCTTTCCGCACGCCCTGGCTGGGCCCACCCGCTTAAGGCAACAAAGTTTCAATTATAACCCCAACACAAATGGCTGCCGGCCTCGGAGGGAGCCCCAGGCTTGGCTCTGCTCCAGGTTACAAAATTTCAATTTTAGAAGGAAAATAAATTCCAGATACCAGTGCCTCGGCTTGGGTTGCCAGGGGGCGTGGCTGGCCTGCAAACCACCACAGGCCCCTCACTCAGGCCGCCCCACACCCCAAGGAAACCCCCACCTGATCCCAGACACCCTTCAGGGCAAACCAGCTGGCACCCACCCCTGTACCAGGCCTCTATCCTATCTAATAAAAGAGTACTATGCAGATTCATCATCACTGCAACACACAATATCGCTGCCCCCATGTGGTCAAAGGTCCTGCCCCCATGTGGACACAAGATGGCCACCACAAGATGGCCAGCAGAAGAGGGCAGTTGGGAGACACCCGGCCTGCAAGGGAGGGCAGTTGAGAGGGACCAAGCCTGCAAAGGAGGGCAGTTGGAGGTGATCAACCCTGCAGGAGAGGGCAGTTAGGGGTGACCAGGCCGGCAGAGGATGGAAGTTGGGGGCAAACAGGCTGGCAGCGGAGGGGTTAGGGGGTGATCAGGCTGGCAGGCAGAAGCGGTTAGGGGCAATCAGGAAGGCAGGCAGGCAAGCAGTTGGGAGCCAGCAGTCCTGGATTGTGAGAGGTATGTCCGACTGCCCGTTTAGGCCCGATCCCAGGATCAGGCCTAAACGGGAAGTCGGACATCCCTCCAGGAGTCCCAGATTGGAGAGGGTACAGGCTGGGCTGAGGGACAACCCCCCGCCATGCACGAATTTCATGCACCAGGCCTCTAGTGTATATATATACACACACACACACACACACACACACACACACACACACACACTGAGTGGCTAGATTATTATGCGTTCAGAGATCATAATAATCTGGACACTCAGTATATATATATATGGCTAGTGACTCTAATGCCTGTAATGACCAAACGGCTGGTCATTCACTTGGGGTAGACGCTCAATGCAGGAGCTGCCGCCTGGTGGTCAGTGCACTCCCACAGCGGGACAGCCACTCAAGCCAGAAGCCAGGCACATGAGCCTCTCCTGCCTCTGGCAGGAGCAATCTCCAGCAAACAGACTGTAGTCCCCACACCCAGGTGGTGGGGGTGTAGCTGGAATGACCACAGTTCAGCCTTCACCGGCCCCTGGAACTCTCCCTTCAGACCCTGCGACTGCACCACACCCCTTACTTATTGCACTCTAGGTCTCTGGATGCAGGCTCAGGAGAAACTCACCGAGGTGCTTCATAAACATACTGCCTGGGCCGGCCCCCATCTCAAGAGCAAGTGCTGGTGAAGTCCAGCCCAACGACCAACACCCATGTGTGTCCGCGGGTGAGCCCTTCACAACTTCCACCTACTACCCAGCCCTGGCCCCATCTCCCAGAAATGTCTGCGACCTGGCACTGAATACCCACTCCTGAATCCCTGCAGAGCACTGGCCAGCTCTGGTGGGCAGAGGGGCACCAGCAGGTGCTGGTCTGACTTGTTCAGTCAGGCAGCCCCACACTTGGGCCAGGAATTGCATGGAAAAATCACCCCCTATACCCTGCAGGTACAAGCCACTGTGAACAAATGCAGCATGGAATGTTTGTGCATGACTGGGATGACCTTGATACTGACCCCTGGAACTCCCCCTCAGGCATCAGGGCCATGTTCCACCTCTTAGCTATTGCCGTGTTCCTTCGGATGTGGAACTGAAATATTAAGAATGTGACTTACCTAGGACAGCCATCTGCCTCTCCCTCCCTCCTTCCTACCATCCTCAGCTGCCATCACACCCTTCCAGGGCCTGGCCTGCATCCGGGCTCCCTCTGGGTTCCCATATTCCCCACAGATCCCTGGTGGCTCCTAGGGGCCCACAGATGGAAGCTCCTGTTTATGGATTAGCCCCCGCCCCCTGCGGTGCTGGTACCCAGCCCTGGGGCCTCCCATAGCTCAGCCAGAACTTGCTGTGAGTCACATTTCCCATAAGCCTACAGGTACAATCTCTGAGGAATGGATGAAGAGCAGATACTCAGAGTAACCAAGAAGAGCCTGATATTGCTGCCAGGCTCCTGGAACTATGCCTTGGGCATAGAGATAAAATCTCATCCCTTACTGATGGACCCAAGCTACAGAGGAAGGCAGCAATATAAAAATGGCCACAAGGTGGCGACTCATAATTGGGGTAAAAGTCAGAGAGATGGATCTGAAGGATGGAGGCATGGGGGAGAGCGCACCTACTCCCTCCAAGATCCCCAACTTTGTATTGTTCCCCTCCAAGCATCCTTTATCCGGCTCTGAGTGGTGGAAAGCGTTCAGCAGGCCCAAAGTGTTCACTGGGGATCTCCAGGCTGGCAAAGTGCGACCCTGGCTGCAGAAGGGACATTGGAAATATTTTTTCAGGAAGTTGCGGGAAGGAGGACAGACTTCCCACGCAACTACCCGGCCGTTCGGGGAACATGGAAACTCCCTGGGCATGCGGGCACAGACTCCCGATTTCCTTTCAATGTGCACAAATCTGTGCCCCAGGCCACTAGTATATAATAAAAAAGTTTACCTGTCATATGCCAAAAATTATTTACTCTGTTTCCCTTATTATTAGTATCTCACATTAGTGTAGCACACTTGTTACAACTGATGTGTTCTGTCAAAAAATTTTAAAGTTTAAGAAATACATTTGTTTCTTAATAATGGAATTAACTCAGATGTTCAATAAAAAGAAGTCTACCTCATTGTCGTTTTGATTTGCATCTCTCAGATGATTAGTGACTTTGAGCATGTTTTCATATGTCTCTTGGCCTTCTGTACGTCCTCTTTCAAAAAGTGTCTCTTTAGGTCCTTTCCCCATTTTTTGATTGGGTTGTTTATCTTCCTTTTATTAAGTTGTATGAATTCCCTATAAAATTTGGAGATTAAACCCTTATCTGAAATAGCATTGGCAAATATGTTCTCCCATGTAGTGGGCTTTCTTGTTGTTTTGTTGATGGTTTCTTTTGCTGTGCAGAAGCTTTTTATTTTGATGTAGTCCCATTTGTTTATTTTCTCCTTAGTTTCCATTGCCTTAGGAGCTGTATCTGTAAAGATATTGCTACAACATATGTCTGATATTTTGCTGCCCATAGAGTCTTCTAAAATTTTTATGGTTTCCTGTCTTACATTTAAATCCTTTAACCAATTTGAGTTTGTTTTTGTGTATGGTGTAAGTTGATGATCTAGTTTCATTTTTTTGCATGTATCTGACAAAATTTTCCAACACTATTTATTGAAGAGACTGTCTAGACTGCATTTTATGCTCTTGCCTCTTTTGCCAAATATTAATTGAGCATAATGGTTTGGGTCTATTTCTGGGTTCTCTGTTCTGTTCCATTGGTCTGTATGTCTGTTCTTGTGCCAGTACCAGGCAGTTTTGAGAAAAATGAGGTACCATCTCACACGTGTCAGAATGGCTATCATCAACAAATCAACAAAGAATGAGTGCTGGCAAGGATGTGGAGAAAAAGGAACCCTCGTGCACTGCTGGTGGGAATGCAGACTGGTGCAGCCACTGTGGAGAACAGTATGGAGTTTGCTCAAAAAGTTAAAATGGAACTCCCATTTGACACAGCAATTCCTCTTCTAGGACTATATCCCAAGAAACCAGAAACACCAATCAGAAAGAATATATTCACCCCTATGTCCATACCAGCACAATTTACAATAGCTAAGATTTGGAAACAGCCTAAGTGCCCATCAGCAGATGAGTGGAATAAAAAACTGATACAACTACACAATGGTATACTATGCTGCTATAAAAAAGAAGGATCTTTTACCATTTGCAACAGCATAGATGGAACTGGAGAGCATTATGGTAAGCGAAATAAGCCAGTCGAGAAAGATAAATATCACATGATCTCACTCATATGTGGGATATAATGATCAACATAAACTGATGAACAAAAATAGATCCAGAGACAAGGGGCAAGGGAGGAGGGGGTTAAAGATCAACCAAAGGACTTGTATGCATGCATATTAGCATAACCAATGGACACAGACACTGGACTTGCCCTGGGCAGGGTGGGAGTGGACAGGGGAGGGAGGCTCAATCAGAGAAAAAGGAGACATGTAATACTTCAAACAATAAATTAAAATAAAATAAAATAAAATAAAATAAAATATCTAAATCCTGGCATGCCAACCATGCAGCACACCTGGGAATCCACTGGCCATAGTGTATCAATGATGTTAGAGGGCCCAGTGCGAGGAGGCCACTCCTAGGTGGAGCAGGGGGATGGCCCTCTGGCTTTGGCCTCCCATCACAAAGGGCTTTCCATTCCACTTTTAAAACAGCTTATACACACAGTCAAATAGATGCATCAACAAGGTTAAACTAAAATATTTTTATTGTTTGAGCTCTCTTCACAGAAACTCAAATAACAGTTGACTCAAATAATATAAGTTTGCTTTTATTTCTCATTGAAAAAAAATTCTGAGATTGGCAACACCTAAGATTGGCCAGTGGCGAAGTTCAAAGGAAAAATCTCATTAAACAAGCCTCTTTAGCAAGTCCCCTCATCTGCAACAAAATCTAAGAAATATAGATTTTTTTAAAACTGGGTATAGTGCCACACTAAAAGAATTATAATTCTATTAACAAGAAATATATTATGTAAGTAACCAAATTTGGGTACTTATTCATTTTTATAATGGACTTTTTAAATATATTTACTTATTAAATTGATTGGGGTGACTTTGGTCAACATGAATATCTAGGTTTCAGATGTGTGTTTCTTAGTTATAAGATCTGTATACTTTGTGTGTACCCACCACACAAAGTCAAATCTTCTCCTCTCACCTTATATTAGGACTCAATTCTGCCCCACCCCTTGCCCCATCCCCTTCCCTTAGGCAACCATCACACTCTTGTTTGTGATCTGAGTTTCAGTTTTATATCCCACATATGAGTGAAATAATATGATTCTTAGCTTTTTCTTACTTTTTCTCTTAATATAATGTCCTCAAGATCCATCCATTTTGTTGCAAATGGTACTATTTCATCCTTCCTTAGGCTCAGTCGTATTCCATTGTATATATGTACCTCTTCTTTAAACAGTCCTCTATTGCGGAACACTTTGGTAGTTTCCATGTCTTGGCTACCGGGAATAATGCTGCAATGAACACAGTGGTGCATATATCTTTGCAAGTACATGATTTCAAGTTTTTAAAGTACATACCGAGGAAGGAAATTGCTGGTTCATATGGTAGCTCTATTCTTAATTATTTGAGAAATGACCTTTGTTAATTTTATTCCTAGGTATTTTTGCTTTCCATAGAGGTTTTACCAGCCTACATTCCCACCAGCAGTGAATGAGGCTTCCCTTTTTTCTACAACCTCTCCAACACTTGTTATAGCTTGTCTTATTGATAATGGCCACCCTAACAGGTGTGAGGTGGTATCTCATTGTAGTTTTGATTTGCATTTCCCTAATTGCCAATGAGGTTGAACATCTCATATCTATTGGCTGTTCGTATGTCTTCTTGGGAGAGGTGTATTTTTAGGTTCTCTGCCAACTTTTTGATTCAGTTGTTTGTTTGATGTTGAGTTTTATGAATTCTTTATATATTGTGGAAATTAACTCTGTCAGAGCTACTGTTTGCAATATCATCTCCCATCTGGTTGGCTGCCTCTTTGTTTTGTTGTCCATTTCTTTTGCTGTGCAGAAGCTTTTTAGTTTGATATAGTCCCATTCATTTAGTTTTGCCTTTACTTCCCTTGCCTTTGGGGTCAAGTTTATAAAATGTTCTCTACAACCAAGGTCTATAAGTTTTTTGTTTTTTGTTTTTTTAAATTTCTTTATTGATTAAGGTGTCACATATTTGTCCTCATCCACCCATTCCCATCCCACACCCCTCCCCACGGATGCCCCAAACCCCTGTTGAACTTAACCCTTGGTTAGGCTCATATGCATGCACACAAGTCCTTTGGTTGATCTCTCCCCCCTCCCTCCACCCTCCCCTATCCTCCCTCTGAGGCCCGATAGTCCGATCGATGCCTCCTTGTTTCTGGTTCTGTTCTTGTTCATCAGTCTATGTTGTTCGTCATTTCCCCTAGATGAGCGAGATCATGTGTCACTAGAGATATACTTATAAGAACTGAATGTGAGACGAGCAATAATAGTTGTGCTGACAGGCAAATGAATCAGTCTGTAGTGAGTTTCTTTCTGGACCAACAGTTCTTTTGAGACCCAATATCAATGTCCACCAGTTCCTTATGTGTACATGTCGGCACTGACCCCTCAGCTCTGAATGGTGGACAAATGGTGGTAATGCAGGTCCGACTCCCTCTGGTTTGATCTCGGCTGGACTCAGGGGCACGGCTTCACCCGGACTCAGGGGCACGTGGCCTCTCCTGGACCCAGGTGCGCGTGGCCTTACCCGGGCCTGGGACCCAGCCTCACCCAGATCCAGGGGCGCACGGCCTCACCCTGACCCGGGACCCAGGGGCGCGTGGTCTCACCCGGATCCAGGAGCACACGGCCTCACCCGGACCCGGGATCCAGCCTCACCCAGATCCAGGGGCACACGGCCTCACCCGGACCCAGGATTCAGCTTCACCCGGACCCAGGGGCACGTGGCCTCTCCCGGACCCAGGAGCACTCGGCCTCACCCGGGCCTGGGACCCAGCCTCACCCGGATCCAGGGGCATACAGCCTCTCCCAGACCCAGGGGCGCGTGGCCTCACCCGGACCCAGGAGCGCGCGGCCTCACCCGGACCTGGGACCCAGCCTCACCCGGATCCAGGGGCACACAGCCTCACCCGGACCCAGGATCCAGCTTCACCCGGGCCTGGGACCCAGCCTCACCCGGATCCAGGGGCATACAGCCTCACTCGGACCCGGGATCCAGCTTAACCCGGGCCTGGGACCCAGCCTCACCCGGATCCAGGGGCATACAGCCTCACCCGGACCCAGGATCCAGCTTCACCCGGGCCTGGGACCCAGCCTCACCCGGATCCAGGGGCCCACGGCCTCACCCAGACCCGGGATCCAGCTTAACCCGGGCCTGGGACCCAGCCTCACCCGGATCCAGGGGCGTGAGGCCTCACCTGGACCCAGGGGCAAGTGGCCTCACCCGGACCCAGGGGCGCGTGGCCTCACCCAGACCCAGGGGCGCACGGCCTCACCCGGACCCGGGACCCAGCCTCACCCAGATCCAGGGGCGTGTGGCCTCACCCAGACCCAGGGGCACGAGGCCTCGCCCGGGCCCAGGACCCAGCCTCACCCGGACCCAGGATCCGGCTTCACCCAGACCCAGTGGCATGTGGCCTCACCCGGACTCAGGGGCGTGTGGCCTCACCCAGATCCAGGGGCGCACGGCCTCACCCGGACCCGGGATACAGCTTCACCAGGACCCAGGGGCACGTGGCCTCTCCCGGACCCAGGGGCGTGACCTCACCCAGGCCCGGGACAAGGTCTATAAGTTATGTACCTATATTTTCTCCTATGTAACTTATTGTTTTGGGTCTTATATTTAGGTTTTTTACCCATTTTGAATTAACTTTTGTACCTGGGGACAAACTGCAATCCAGTTTCATTCATTTGCATGTGGCTTTCCAGTTTTCCCAGCACCATTTGTTGAAGAGACTATCTTTACTCCACTGTGCATTTCTGGCTCCTTTGTCAAAAAGTATCTGTCCATATATATGTGGTTTTATAGCGGAGCTCTTTATTCTGTTCCATTGATCTGTGTGTCTGTTTCTCTGACAATACCATGGTGTTTTGATTACCGTAGTTCTGTAGTATAATTTGAAGTCAGGTGGCATTATACCTCCAGTTTCGTTCTCTTTTTCTCAGGATTCCTTTGGCTATTCGGGTTCCTATGTGGTTCCATACAAACCCAATGATTTCTTGCTCTATTTCTTTAAAAAATGACTTTGGGATTTTGATAGGGATTGCATTATATCTACATATTGTTTTGGTAATATGACCATTGTAACTACAGAATATTTTTTTCACTTTGTTATGTCTTTTTAAATCTCTTTTAATAATGCTTTGTGATTTTCAGTATACAGGTCTTTCACAATTTTGTTAAGTTTATTCCTAGATGTTTTATTCCTTTGGTTGCAATTGCAAAAGAAATTGGTTGTTTGTTGGTTTGTTTGTTTGTTTTTCATTTCTTTTTCTGAAGTTTTGTTGTTAGTATACAGGGAGGCAATTGATTATTTATTCTGCAACTTGACTGTATTTGTTTGTTTCCAATAGTATTTTTGTTGGAGTCTTAGGGTTTTCTATATATAGAATCATGTCATCTGGAAAAAGTGATAGTGTGACTTCTTCCTTCCTTATTTGGATACCTTTTATTTATTTCTTTTGCTTTATTGTTCTGGCTAGGACTTTCAGCACTATGTTGAGTAAAAGTGGTGAAAGTAGACATTCTTGCATTGTTCCTAATCTTAAAGGAAAAGCTTTCAGTTTTTTACCATTGAGTATGATATAAGCTGAGGGTTTATCATAATTGGCCTTTATTATGTTGAAGTACTTTTCTTCTATTCCTATTTTATTGAGTGTTTTAATCATAAATGGATGTTGTATCTTATCAAATGCTTTTACTGCATCCTATATACTAAAGAGGGAATATGCAAATTGGCGTCACACCATCACAAAGATGGCTGCGCCCACAGCAGAGGTGGGGTTTCCATAACACAAGATGGCTGCAGAGTGGAGGCTGAGTTCCTGAAATGAGCCTTAAGGAGCAATCAGCAGGGACCTGAGGCTGCGTGGCACTGGGCCGGGGCAGGGGACCTGAACCTGTGCCCCCCTGTCCAGTGGGGCTTGACAGGAGACCTCAGGTCATGCCCACAACCGCGGTGCCAGGCTGGAGGACCCCAGGCCGTGCCCCCCACCTGGCAGAGCTTGACAGGGGACCTCAGGCCATGCCTCTGCCCAGTGGGGCTTGATGAGAGAACTCAAGGTGCACCCTGCACCCCAGCGCTGGACCAGGGGACCTGAGGCCGTGCCTCCCACCCAGCGGGGCTTGACAGGGGACCTCAGGCTGCTCCCCCTGCCCCGGGCCAGGGGACCTCAGGCCACGCCCTCCACTGTGGGCTAGGGGACCTCAGACCACAGCCCCCTCCTGGTGCCAGGCTGGGGGACCTGAGGCTGCACCCCCCACCTTGCAGGGCTTGACAGGGGATCTCAAACCACGCCCCCCTGGTGGGGCTTGATGGGGGACCTCAGGCCACACCGCCCACCCCAATGCTAGGCCGGGGGACCTGAGGGTGCTCTGGGGGACCTGAGGCAATGCCCCCCACCCAGGGTGCACCAGGGGACCTGGGGTTGTGCCCCCCCTGCACAGTTCTGGGCTGTGGGACCGGAGGCTGCGACCCCCACTCGGCGGGGCCTGACGGGGGTGGGGCTGGCCAGGTCTGGATCTTGCACAATGGGGGTGGGGCAGGCTGGGTCTGGGTCTCGCGTGATTTTGAGGTGTTTTGGGTGGGCGGGCACTTGACTCTGGGTCTCACAGCATGCCCCAGACTCTGACAGGAGGAAGATTTTCATATACATTTTACTAATTTTCTTTCATCTCTGACACTTCTATTATAGAGAAAGGGCAAATAGCAATATTAAAATATTTCCTCTAATTAATCCCCTTTTAATGTGCACGAATTTCGTGCACCAGGCCACTAGTCTATTGATAAGATATTTTTATCCTTTCTTTTGTTAATGTGGTGTATTACATTGATTCATTTGCATATGTTGAGTGATCCTTGTGGCCCTGGAATGAATCCCACTTGATAGTATTATTTTTTGGATGCACTATTGTATTCAATTTGCTAGTATTTTGTTTAGGATTTTTGCATCTGTGCTCATCCAAGATATAGGTCTGTAGTTTTCTTTTTTTGTGTAATCTTTGCCAGGTTTTGGTACTAGGGTTATATTGGTCTCATGGAATATGTTAGAAAGTATTGCCTCGTCTTCAAGTTTTTGGAGGAGTTTGAGAAGGATAGGTTGTAAATCTTCTTTGAACATTTGGTAGAATTCACTGATATAGCCATCAGGTTCTGGATTTTTACTTTTCTGAAAGATTTTTTATGGTTGTTTCAATTTCCTCACTACTGATCAGTCTATTTAGATTTTGAATTCCTCATGATGTAGTCTAGGAAGACATATGCATTTCTAGGAATTTATCCATATCTTCTAGGTTATTGAATTTGGTGGCATATGGTCTTTCATAATTTTTAGTATGATCCTTGTATATCTGTCATGGCTGTGGAGACTTCTCTCTGGTTTCTGATTTTGTTTATATTCATCTTTTTCCTTTTTTTTTCTTATTGAGTCTAGCCAGGGATTTGTCAATTTATTAATCTTTTCAAACAACCAGATCTTTGTTTTATTGATTTTTTTTGGTATAGTCTTTTGTTCTCTATTTCATTCAATTCTGCTCTAATTTTTATTATTTACTTTCTTCTGCTGACTTTGGGTTGCTTTTGTTCTTTTTCTAGTACTTTAAGTTGTGATGTTAGGTTGTTTACTTGGAACTTGTCTTCCTTTTTCCTTGAGACAGGCCTGTAATGATATAATCTTCCCTCTTTTTACTGATTTTTCTGGATCCAAGAGGTTTTCACATGTTGTATTATCATTCTTATTTGTCTATATATACATGTTTTGATCTTATCTTTTATTTCTTCTTTGACCCAGTCATTTTTAGTAGTGTGTTGTTTAATCTCCATACTTCCTTTTTGCAGTAGATTTGTAATTTCAAGGCATTGTGGCAAGAGAATATGCTTGGTGTAATTCAATCTTCTTGAATTTGTTGATGCTAGTCTTGTGACCCAACATATGGTCTATCCTTGAGAATGTCCCATGTGTACTGAAGAAGAATGTAAAATCTGATATTTTGGGATGAAAGGTTCTGTAAATGTCAATAATGTCCATTTGATCTAGTCACTAGTGTGTCATTTAAGGCCTATATTTCTTTATTGATTTTCTGTTTGGTTGATCTGTATGAGTTGTCAATAGAATACTAAGATCCCCAACTATGATTGTGTTTGATATCCCTTTAGTTCCATGAGTAGTTGTTTTATATATTTCGGTAATCCCTGGTTGGGTGCATATATATTAAGAAGTCCTATTTTCTTGATGTAGAGTTCCCTTTATCATTATAAAGTGTCCATCTTTGTCCCTTGTTATCTTTGTTTCTTGAAATCTATTTTGTCAGATATAAGTATGTCTACACTTGCTTCTCTATGGATGTTATTTGCATGAGGAATCATTTTTCACACTTTTATTTTGAATCTACTTATCTTTTCAGCTTAGATGTGTCTCTTGTAGGCAGCATATGATTAGGTTTTGTTTTTTGTTCCACTTGGCTACTCTGTGACTCTTTATTGGTGAATTCAAACCATTTACACTTATGGTAATTATTGATATATGAGGATTTCCTATAGACATTTTATCTTTTGTTTTCTGGCAGCTCTGAGCCTCCATTGGTTCTTTTCCTTTATTTTTCTTTTGTTTAATGGTAGTCCATAAATCTTTCCTCTGTTTCCTATTTTTTTTGAGCTATATCTCTGGGTTTGGGGATTTTTGTGTGTGGATACCATTAGGTGTATAAAAAATTAAGTTGCATATATATATCAAAGTTGTTTATTTTCTTTTGAGTGCATCTGATCTTCACCCTCCTCTGCCAGTTAAGACCTCTCCCACCTCCCCTTTTATATTTTTGTTGTCACAAATTATCCCTGTTTATGTTGCACATTTTTTGGTGATTTTACTCATAGTGTTGTGCCATTATGTTCTTTGTTTCAGGTAGAATAACTCCCTTGAGTATTTCCTGCAATGTAGGTTTTCTGGTGGTAAGATCCCTTGGCTTCTATATGTCTGGGAATGTCTTTATTTCTCCTTCATATTTAAATTTGTGGTTGGTAATTTCCCTCTTTCATATGTTTGAACATTTGACTCCACTCTCTTCTGGATTGTAGAATTTCTGCTGAGAAGTTGGATGAAATTCTGATGGGTTTTCTTTTATAGGTCACTTTCTTCTTTCCCCTGGCTGCTTTGAGAATTTTTTCTTTGTCTTTAATTTTTGACAGCTTTAATATCAAGTGCCTTAGAGAGAGCCTCTTTGGATTTAAGTAACTAGGTGTTCTGTTTGCTTCTTGGATTTGAGGATCTAGTTCTTTCTATAGAATTTGGAAGTTCACATCCACTATTTGTTTTAATAGACACTCAATTCCCTAATTCCTCTCTTCCTCCTCTGCAATACCTATAATTCTATTTTTTTTTTCTGATGGAGTCAGATAAGTATCCTAGAGCTCATTCATTTTTCTATATTCTCAGGTCTCTCTCCTCTTCCCTCTGCATCATTTCTAGATTCCTATCTTTGATATCACTAGTTATTTCTTCTATGTCATTGGCTCTGTTTTCTTTTGTTTGTTCATTTGTTTTTCATTGTTTTGTGTTTTTTTAATCCTTACCTGAGGATATTTTTCCATTGATTTTTAGAGAGAGTGGAAGAGAGAGGGAAAGACAGAGAGAAATACTGACCTGAGAGAAGCATGTCGATTGGTTGCCTCCTGCTTGAGCCCCAACCAGGGCCCAGGCCAGGGAGAAGCCTGCAATTGAGGTACGTGCCCTTGACTAGAATCTAACCTGGGACCATTCAGTCTGCAGGCCAATGATCTATCCACTGAGCCAAACCAGCTAGGGCTTGTTGGCTATGTTTTCTACTCTCAGTAGTTCACTCTTAATCTTCTTAATTTCATGCTTCATTTCCAGTATTTTTGATTGGTTCTTTTTTTTTTAAGTTTCAATATTCCTGATAAAGTGCTCATTTTGTTCACTGATTTGTTTTCTGAGTGCACTGAATTGCTTGTCAGTATTTTCTCACATCTCATTGAATATTTTCAGAACTGCAAACTTCAAATCTCTGTCATCTATATCACATATTTCCATGTGTTCCAGCCTGCTTTCTGAGGATTTTTCATTTTCTTTCTGGTAATCATATTTACTCTGGTTTTTCATGATATTTCTTGTCTTCCTTTGTTTTTGAATTTATGATTGAAGCAGTCTTTCCACTATTATTCATTAGATTGCATTGAATCACAAGATATTTTACCCCTGTGATCTCCCAGCCATGACCTCCATGGCTTCTGAAGACAGTACAGCTATACTGCTTGGGCTGCTGTTTGTTTTGCCCTCATTGTAATGGTGACCCCTGATCTCCATGGGATCCCATCCCAAGCACCTCTCCTGGTGATCCATCATAGAGGGAAACAGAGGTTCTACTGCAAAAGCTCTTGGTTTACAGATAATATACTCCTAGTCCCAACTCCAAGGTCAATGGGAGATGAGTTTTCAGAGTCCAAGTGGCTGCAAGGCTCTGTGGTTCCATTTCTTTGTCTGAAACACCACCACCTGGCCTGACAGTGGAAAACTGCACAGCAGAACCCCGTGCTGTATCATGCATTTGCTGACTCAGGAAATGTTTGTGTTGCTTGCTGCTCAATCTGGTGGGCTGGCCCCACAGTTCTCTGTTCCTTCCAGCTGATGGAAGTGCCTGCTACTGCCAGCTTTCTCTCATCTCCTGGCTGAGCCAGAAGCTCCTGGCTGCATGGCTGCAACTGCAGGAAAACCATCTGTGCTTTCCTCCCTTCTCATCTCGTTTATTCAAGGTTGCCCTATTTTAGGTGTTTCAATGTGCAAGTCTCTCAGGGGTGTCTCTGTTGATCAGTTATTTCTTTGTTGAATTATAGATAGTTAACTTGTTGAAATGTCAGGGAGAGAGGAAAAGATGTGCCTTTATGCCACCATTTCTCTGATGTCCAATAAATTACTTATTTAAATTGTCTATGGTGTATTCTGCATATGGTAAACCACTGTTATCATAGTGTTGCTGGAGCAATCAGTGGGTCCAGTTTCCCTGACATTAGTGCCAGTGGGGTGGCTCTTGCGATATTTTCAGAAAAAGAATTTTATGAGACTCCCCTAGGAAAGTAAGTGGTTTTTATTGGCATGGAATTATATTTCTCAGGTTGTAAAGTCCCATGTCCCTTAACCCAGTCCTGAAAAAGTTACAGCTGGGGGTCAGGCAGAGGTAAAAGCAGGGCCTGTGTCCAGAGCTTCCATTCCATGGTGGAGTCGAGTCCAGCAGACCATCAGGCTAGGTTCAGGCTAGAAACAGTCCATTGTGTGGGTCCCACATGGCTGTAGGCCACTTGAGGGAATGCAGTGGAGCACTCCCTCTGCAACAGGAGTCAGGCTCAAGCAGCAAGAAAAGCAAACCAAGAGAGAGCACTCTTTCCAGTAATTTAAATATTTATATTTCATGCCCTTACAGTGGCCATGCCTATTCTTGCCACTGACTGTTCCCAGGTATAACTTACAGCTAAGCACCTTCCCATGTCACCCAGGCCTCACTGGGCATGCATCTATTATCTAGTCCAGTGATGGGCAACCTTTTGAGCTTGGTGTGTCAAACTTCGCCAAAAAACTGAGCATAACTCGGGTAGTGCGTCACTTTGAGGAAAAAACATTATTTCGCAAATGTTTCATCCTCAGGAGCAGCAAATGTTTCATTCTCGGCATGCGGCCGCCTCAGCAGCCGCATGTCATCAGAAATGGCTACACGTGTCAGTGCTACGTGTGTCATAGGTTCGCCATCACTGATCTAGTCCCTTCCCCCAGTGATCTACAGGAAACAGACTTGGCCAATGTTAAGTACAGCTTTTTAGCAAAGCTGTATAAATGTCATACCTTTATTATCTTGTCTTCCCTTTACTCCTTTCCTGTTCTTTAATAACCAGGTTATTACAATGGTATCAATAGAAGGTTAATTTTGACTACAAATTTATATCTCATTATGATCTTAGCAAACTAGTGTTATTTTAAGGTAAAACACAAATGATTATAACAGATTAAAACACAAGGAAGAATCTTAATTTGTCATGTCATTAAGACTAGAATGATGAAAACACTAATTTAACAAGATTACCTTATGGGTATTTTCAGAAAAACTGCAAAGGATAAAGGATGGAAATCAGAAGAAAAAAAAAATTCAGACCTCTTTCACATCAGGATTCATGCTGCCAGAAGAGCCTAGCTGGAAGAAGGTCAAGTACTATTTACCACACTCTACTAAAAATCTTTGTCCCCCACCAAATTGAGGTCTTGTTACCATGCCTAAGTCTGTCTCTAAGAGAATGATAAAATAATGAACTAATTTCCCTCAAGGTCAAGGCCCTATGAAAAACATTGGAATGGGGAGGGGTGCATATGTAAACCTGTCCTCTAAGTGTACAATTTTTAAAATTTTATTGTTTAAGATATTACAAATAGTAGTACATATGTCTCTTTTTAATATTACCCAGCTCTGTGATGTTCAATATGGTACCACTAGCTGCATGTAGCTATTTCATTTTAAATTAAAATGTCTGGTACTTACAAATTGGACTGGGTTTTGAAAAGTACAGGTCATTATATGTAATGACCAAAGAATTACATGAAGAAAGAAACTTGGTTCCTGAATAAGTCTTCATGAAACCAAATGGCCCATAAACCAGGGCAATCACTTTGGAATCTTATATGAAAGAGAAATAAACTTCTGTATTTCTTGAGCCACTGTATTTTGGGATCTCTTTATTACACAAAGTTTAAAACTAAATTTTATTTCACTTTTTATAAACCCTCTTATTCATATGTTCTTTCATTATCTTATCTTAATTAAGTCAATATGTACCCTCAGATCTTCCCATCTCTCCATCCCTGAGGATAGTCATCTGAGGAAGTAATTCACACTATGGTGTTAATGACTGAGTTCCAATGGCTAGCATTATTGTGTTAACCTCTTTTAGAATCATTTGATAATAAAAGAAATCCCAGAAATAAGGATAGGAATAAATCTTTGATGGAGAACTTTTAAGAATTAGCAACACATCAGTGGGAGAGATATTTGGGGGTCTGAAGATTTCTTATCTGTTCTCCATACACTCATGGCTAACTCCTCTACATATCAAGGCAGCATCCAAATTCAGAATTTAGAACATACTTTTTTTTTCAAATAAGATATATGAATGGCTAACAGATACATGAAAAGGTGCTCAATATCACTAAGCATAAAGGAAATAAAAATCAAAACTATAATGAGACATCGTCATCTCAGACCTCTTAGAATAGCTATTAGCAAAATAAGAAATAACAAGTATTTGCTTGGATGTGGAAAAAAAAGAATCCTGGTGCAATGCTACTTGGATTGTGTTTGATACAGCCACTATCAAAAACAGCATGGAAGTTCCTCAAAAATTAAAAATAGAACTACCATGTGATCCAGAAATTGCACTTCTGGGAATATATTTAAAGGAAATGAAAACACCTAGTCAAAAGAGCTTTATGAACCCCCATGTTGATAGAAACATTATTTACAATAGTCAAGACATGAAAACAACTTATGTATCCAGAGAGATGCAAAGACAAAGCTGTGCTATATCTATACAATGGAATATTATTCAGCTATAAAAAAGAAGGAAATACTGCCATTTGTGACAACATTTATGGACCATGAGACTATTGTGAATTTTAAAATAAGTCAGAAAAAAATACTGTATGATCTCACTTATGTGTGGAATCTTTTTTTAAATTAAATTTTATTGGGGTTATATTGGTCAATATGAACATATAGATTTCATGTGTAGCTTTCTAAGTTACAAAATCTGTATATAGCACCATGTGTCCACCACCCCAAGTCATTTCTTCTCCTGTCACCTCATATTAGGACCCTCTTCTTCCATTACCCCCTGGCAACCACCACACAGCTGTTTGTGTTCATAAGTTTCAGTTTTATATCCCACATATGAGTGAAATCGTATGGTTCTTAGCTTTTTCTGTCTGACTTATTTCACTTAGCATAATGTTCTGAAGGTCCATCCATGTTGTTATAAATGATGCTATTTCATTTACATGGCTTTCTTATGGCTCAGTAGTATTCCATTGTGTATATGTAGCATATCTTTAACCAATCCTCTATTGCAGGGCACTTTGGCTGTTTCCATGTCTTGGCCACCTTGAATAATGCTGCAATGAACATAGGGGTGCATATATCTTTGCATATAAATGATTTTAAGTTCTTTTGGGTATATACCCAGGAGTAGGGTTGTTGGGTTATATGGTAGCTCTATTCTTAATTTTTTGAGGAATTGCCAGACTGCTTTCCACAGTGGTTGTACCAGTCTACATTCCCACCAGCAGTGGGAGCTTCTTCCACAACCGCTCCAACACTTGTTATTGCTTGTCTTATTGATAATGGCCACTCTAATAGGTGTAAGATGGTATCTCAAAGGCAAGGGAGGTAAAGTCAAAAATAAATGAATGGGACTATATAAAACTGAAGAGCTTCTGCACAGCAAAAGAAACAGACAACAAAACAAACAGGCAGCCAACCAGATGGGAGATGATATTTGCAAACAGTAACTCTGACAAAGGTTTAATTTCCAAAATATATAAATAACTCATAAAACTTAACACCAAACAAATCAACAATCCAATCAAAAAGTGAGCAGAAGACTTGAAAATACACCTTTCCCAAGAAGCTATACAAATAGACAATAGATATATGAAATTAGGGATATGTGTGGAATCTTAAAAACACACACACTAATAACTAAGGAGATTAGAAGTTGAGGGGTATGGGAGAGAGAACTGGATGAAGGTGGTCAAAACTTGTAGTTATAAAATAAATAAGTACTATGAATATAATACACAACATAATGAATATATTAAACACTGCTATATGGTATATTTAAAAGTTGGTAAGAAAGTAAGTTCTAAAAATTCTCATTGCAAGGAAAAACATTTCTTTTCTTTTTTGTCAATATCTATATGAAATGATAATTGTGGTAATCATTTCACAGTGTGTGTAAGTCAAATAACTATGTTGTACACCTTAAACCATACAGTACTGAAAAAAGACAAATGCAGGATTTAATTGCAAAGATCTATTAGGAGGAGAAAAGAAAGGAAGGAAAAATCCATTTCTGTACTGTGTCTTTGCAAATTTCAGAGATTTAATACTGAAAGGAGTAATCCAACTCTTCTTCAGTATTACCATTCCATGACTACATAAGAGGCAACACTTTATTTATATCTTTGTTAGACCCATGTAGAAATTTATCTTATACAGGAATATCAGTACTTTTAAAAACTCAGTACCTTTCATACAAGAATTGCTGCATAAATACTTGTTTGGACAGTCCCCAACTTTGATAATTCAGGCAGCCAATAACTTATTTTGTCCTGAGTCAAGATGCTCTTGCTAAACAGCACTTTTCTCTGCAAGCATCTGCACCCCACTCCCTGCCATGGCCATAGGTGTTCCCCATCTCTATTACCACGCCTGCCACACAAATGAATGAGAACCATCCTCTCCTCTGTTCTATATTTAGGTAAGGTAGAGGGACCCCTACAGCAAGGTTGTTGGGTCTTCTCTACTGACCTATGTGTCTTGCTACTTGAGTCTGAGTCTGCTTACGGGGGAGCCCTCCTACAGGAACTTTGCCATATCATTCTGCAAAGTGATTTCTGCTCAACACTCATCCTCATTCCCCATTGCTCATCCTTAGACCATCAAGCTGTTTATCCTAGATGTGGTTTAAGTTTTATTTTTCCCCAGGAGGCTCCTCAATAAGTCAGTAAGACTTACACTGACTGTGCCAGACTAGTATAATAACTGTTGGTTAGTTGAAATGTAGCTGTGCGTGTACAAACATGGTCAAAGTTGTTCATACTGTTGTCATTTAAGTTGTGATTCTGAAAGCAATTTTAGAGACAGAACAGACAGTTTTAGGGAAAATGGGTTCCATGGGAGAAGAATGCATATGTGAAGGGAAGGAGATAGTTCCAAGACCACAGAATGCTTATCTTACTTTCATTGAGGATAGAGAAATGTTACAAGAAGAAGACATACTTTCACAGAGGATAAAGCCGTGGTCGGCAAACTGTGGCTCGCGAGCCACATGCGGCTCTTTGGCCCCTTGAGTGTGGCTCTTCCACAAAATACCACGGCCTGGGCAAGTCTATTTTGAAGAAGTGATGTTAGAAGAAGTTTAAGTTTAAAAAATTTGGCTCTCAAAAGAAATTTCAATCGTTGTACTGTTGATATTTGGCTCTGTTGTCTAATGAGTTTGCCGACCACTGGGATAAAGAAATGTTATAGGAGGAAGGCAAACATTCACAGAGGATAGAGGAATGTTGTAAGATAAGGGGGAGAGAAAAAGGGGTGTACCAGGTGGGCTTTGTACTTTGAAATGGATACTCTGTAGAAGAATGACCAATTAGGAGAGCACAGGGCTCATAAATTAAGGAAGGGTCCAATTAGAAAGGGTCATGAAGAGACAAAGAGCTGCAGTATATACAAACCAAAGACAAAGAGACTCAGAACGGATTTAGATTTTTTTTCCACTTTAGAGAGAGAGAGAGCACGCTCATCCCATTTGGGGACTCCTCCCCAGGGGGAGTTTGTATATACTTCCAATAAACTTCCACATTTTTACTAAAGAAGCCTTTTAGTCTGAGACTTTATTCTTCAAACTTTGTAGGGCAAGAACCCACAAGAAGAGTCTTCACCCCAACTCCACATATTAATGCTATATAAACATACTGAGTTGAATTATCATTTAAAATGTCATCAGGAAAATTATACAGTGATTCATCATTGATATTAAAAACGATTGTGTATGAAGAAAGGGAAAGAAACAAGCAATGAGACATAAATTTGATTTTAGTTAAGCAAAATTTTGTTATTAGAAGAATGGCTGGAATTTATATTTTCTGGCAAAAACAATTAAGTGCTTAGTGAGAATGATGAAAGGAAGAAATCCACAAATAAATAAATCTATGTTATTTTGCTACTGA
This sequence comes from Eptesicus fuscus, assembly GCF_027574615.1. Classification (NCBI taxonomy): domain Eukaryota; kingdom Metazoa; phylum Chordata; class Mammalia; order Chiroptera; family Vespertilionidae; genus Eptesicus; species Eptesicus fuscus. The sequence goes on along the minus strand of NC_072480.1, from coordinate 5,692,688 downwards.
CATATGTGGAAAGTAATTAACCACCACATGTAAGAAACATATATAAAGGCAGGAGAAATTGCCCAAACCATCAGAATGGATGAAGGAAATTTCAAACATGACCAGCTCATCTGAATGATTCATGCATCCAGCAGGACTAACAGTAAGGCATCAAATAGAATTTTGTCAGATGCTCCCTTCTGCCTTTGAACAGAAACTACTTAACTTCCGAGTGATTTAATTAAGAAAAACATGACATTGGATTTATTAGCACTATGAAATCAAGAAATCAAAATTCTGGGTTTGGGTAACAAAAAGTGATTTATCACTACAATACTATGCAAAATAGCAAATGGCCAAAAGTTTGACTCTACATTAAATTGTAAACCACAGAAATCCTATATAATAAAAGGCTAATATGCAAATCAACCGAATGGCGGAAAGACCATTCATTATGATGTGCACTGACCACCAGGGGGCAGACACTCAATGCAGGAGATGCCCCCTGATGGTCAGTGCGCTCCCACAGAGAGAGTGCCGCTCAGCCTGAAGTCCTGAGCTGGGCTCACGGCTGGCCAGCGCAGCAGCGAGGGCAGGATCTTGTCCTGCCTCCCAGCAGTCCTAAGGATGTCCGGCTAATGGCTTAGGCCTGCTCCCCGCAGGGAAACATCAGTCAGACATCCACCGAGGGCTCCTGGACTGTGAGAGGGTGCAGGCCGGGCTGAGGGACCACCTCCCCAACCCCCCAAGTACACGAATCTCATGCACTGGGCCTCTAGTCTAAGAATAAGACATCTCCCCCCAAAATAAAATTACTTTCCTTCAAAAAAGATGCAAACAGACAGTTGAGCAAATGGAAGATTAGTGGTTAAATTTCATCAGAGATGCCCGGAAGCACTACTAGTGTGTAGCCAAGTGAGTTAGTCCTTGGTGTTTTTGAGACATGTGTCTAAACAGTTTCATTAAGAAGAACAAAATGCTAAAATCAAACTTATTAGTGGATTGGAAGAAAATCCCAGAGAATATAGTGGAGCATTTTTTAAGAAACATTGTATAATGGAGGTTTCTGATGGTATAAACAATGACACTATACATAAAAACATAGGCATTACTATATTAGAATCAAAAGTCATTTAAAAGAGACAGACCATGGATGGGAATTTTAGGGATACTAGTACTTTAACCAATCCATTTTATTTATATTTTCCTTTATAGAGTGATATATTATTTTTAATTATAATAAAAAGTCTGAAAGTGCTCTTCAATATATATATGTAAAATAAAATTTTAAAAATGAGACAGAAATATTGTTCCATGGTTTGATTTGAAGTGTTTTATCTTTCTTAGTAGTATATAAGATAATGGTGGATCTTACAATCATTAACACCTTTAATTTGATGAAATTTAATGTACTTTTTGGCTCATTGCTTTTCTAGATAGCTATAACAGTTTAGATAAGTCATCGTATATATAATAAGGATGGTCATTTCCAGTGGTGACAATTAAACTATAAACTCTTGCTCCTAACTTTTCAAAGACCATCATCCAGCTTCTTCAGGAATTGTACATTTATACTCTAAAAGGGAGGTCATTCTCTTTCAAACCAAACTATGAGGTCTATATGGGGTGCTCCTTAAGAAATGAAGGAGAAGAAGAACATTTGTTTAAAAAAATAATGAAACAACCCTTTATATTTTCCAAAAATATACCCAAATAGTTGACATTTTTCCAACATTCAACAAGCATTTTGGAGGATATTTACTGTGTTCCAGATACTACACTCATCATATCTTATTTGCAGGAAACTTACTTTTGGTTTTTTCTTGCTATTTTTGTCCCTAATTGACCATTTAGTCAAAACATTAAACCTCAAGATGGCTAATTAGAAAGGCTTGTTTTCATAGTTCCATAATCTGTACCAGAAATATAATCATGCGAAGGCATAACAAAACAAAGTCATTATTTCATCAAATGTCAGGATACTCACTGAAACAGCCTGCTGACAAGCATGAAGGCTAATTATAGCACATCACCTTTGTAGAACATTTGTGCTTGTTAATTTGGAGCTCACAGATTGTGTATGAAGTTATAGTGTTCTGTTTTAGATAAAAAGGGTGGTAGTATCAAAAACAAATCATTGTGAAATCAAAGGACTAAGTTGGTACACAGCACTGTATAGTGTTTATTTATTACACCAGAACCTTGGTTGTCAATAGTGCTTGATACTCGATTTCTAGCCACTTTCCACCTGCCACTCTGGTCTTCCTTTTACATGGATCCTATCATATTACCTCTCTACTTACTAGTATAGTCTGTGGGGTCTCCTTTTTGCAGCCCCATCAAACCTGTAAGTTCCTCAGCTTAAATTCCAAGGCTTCAGAATCAGACACAACCCTGCCAATTGAAATCATTTTCCACAGCCTCAAATAGGTAATTTTCCTTCAGTCAGTGCATTCTTCACCCTGGTTCTCCATGCTTGCTGCTCTTTGCCAGCCATGTTCCCCTTGGCGAGCTCCCCTCAAATAACTCCTATTTTTCTTCTTTCTGCTGATCAAAACTACCAGTGTTCAAGATACAGCTTACATCAAAGGATTTCCACAAAACATGTGTTTATCTCAGTAATTATCATCATCTTCTCCCTTGAATTCTAAGTGCAAACACAGTAAGTGCCACATAGTTTTAAATAGTTTGTTGATTAGTTTAACAAGATGGCAAGATTGCCAGCAACAGAAAGACTGCCACTCTTCCGTGGCTTCCCTCACCACACTGAAATAAATGTAGTTGAGAGGAAAAGAGTAGGTGATTAATAAATACCTGTGTAGTGTCTTATTAGTACAGAAATAATTTCCAGCAAAATATCCAGAAGGTAACATTTGCAAGTTCATTCTTTTAAAGTAGAGGAAGCTAAATCTAATAGCTAGTGTAGAATGTTGACTCTGATCATGAAATAAATAATCCCTTAGAAATGTATCATTCTGCAAACTGTTAGGGACCTCCTGCATGTCACAGGAAACGAGAGCTCAAATCATCAGTTTAATAGTTGGGGCTTTATAATGCTAAAGACTATGCAACCCAACGAAGGGATTTTTTTTTTTTTTTACCATTAGCTATTTGTTACAATATTCAGTGCCCAACTTCAGTGGTAATTCAGGTATCTGGCACAGTGTTTCAGGTATGTGTTTACTTACTTAACACTTTGGTATTCCTAGTACTGAGAAAAATAAAAACCTCAGAAAATGGTATACATGTCCATATCAAGATATAAAAAAAACTTGCTTCATAGCAAATTATTAGAAAGTTTGATCTGTTATAAAATGATTTACATTTGAAATACTTATATTTGGAAAATAAAAGTTTGCTGTGAACCAATATAAACAAGCAAAGAAAAAAGATAAAGGACCCAAGCTAAAGGAAATTCAGAAAATCCTATCAATGAGATGGATGGTAACTTACAAACTATAGCATCCATTTGTCACATTGTGTCTCAATGACCCTAATATTTTGTAGCTGTCCGTGGGTGGGTGTGTGTGAATTCTTAATGTGATAAAGCCAAGTATTGTGTGTGTGTGTGTGTGTGTTGGGGGGCAGGGGAGGTGACAATATCTTATTTTGAACCTGAAATAAGAATGTGTACAAAATACTATAATGATAAAGGAGATGAAACTTCACTGGGCAGTTGAAATTTGATAGCTGAAGTGGCAGGTAAAGTTAGCATTGCTTCTGATCCCACAACTCTATTGCCCTACTGATTTTTAACACTTCAAGTTAGATCAATATTGCCAGGGACCTTACTTTCCAGAAAAGTTGTTGATAAGAGAAAGTAAGATCCAAAAGTATGCCCTTTTCCATTGTACATGCTCTTTCCTTTCTCTGGTTTCCTTTTACTTGTGCTGTTCCTATTTTTTCAAAATACTGTGGGCATCTCAGAATAAAAACTATTTTCTATTTCTGGAAATGCATCCTACAGTGGCAGTGTCATCATGAGCAAATTGGAAGTCTAAAATGCATACTTGGTTCTTGATTGTTTGCCTGAGAGAAATTAATAAAGTGTGTGTATAAAAAAAGGAGAATAATCTGACTATTAGAAATCTAACTACTTATGAACACTAGAGGCCCTGTGCACAAAATTCATGCACACGAGGGGGGGGGGTGTCCCTCAGCCTGGCCTGAACCCTCTCCAGGCCCCTCGGATGTCCCTCTCTCGCAACCTGGGACCACTGGCTCCTAACCGCTCACCTGCCTGCCTGCCTGATCGCCCCTAACCACCCTGCCTGCCTGCCTGATTGCCCCTAACCTCTCTGCCTGCTTGCCTGATTGCCCCTAACCACTCTGCCTGCCTGCCTGATCACCCCTAACTGCTTGCTGGAGGGTGGGGCCAGCCCTGCGAGGGGCCGTCTGCCTACCTGGTCTCCCCTAAACACTGCCTGCCTACCTGATCATCCCTAACTGCTGGTCTGCCTGCCTGATAACCCCTAACCACTCTACTTGCCTGTCTAATTGCCCCTAACCACTTGCTGTGGGGCAGGCCCAGCCCTGTGAGGGACCGTCTGCCTAACTGATCACCCCTAACTGCTGGCCTGCCCACCTGATCTCCCCCAACCACTTGCCTGCCTATCTGATCACCCCTAACCACTGGTCTGTCTGCCTGATAACCCCTAACCATTCTGCCTACCTGCCTGATTGCCACTAACCACTTGCGTGGGGGCAGAGCCAGCCCAGTGAAGGGCCGTGTGGTTCTGATCTAATGGTCGTTATGGTCATGATGCCATTATGGTCTCTGGCTTTTTATTATATAGGATTCCTTACTCAGATTTCACCCTAAGATACCAATTTATTTGAGAACATTGAGATTTTTCACCTCAAGGACTTCATAAAATGATAGGGATATATTAGATTTTAAGGAAGGTAGGATTTATTTTAGTTTATGAATTTATTTCATTCATACCCTACCTTCTCTCTTTTCCTCATATTAATTATCTCTGTATCTATTCGTACTTATTTTGTTTAACTCTTTTCAAAAGTCATACTCTTATTCAGCCTTCAAGAAACCTAAATGGGAACCTAAATTCTAGGCACTATACATGGAATTGAGGATTGTGGGAACATAGGTCCTTGAACACAGAGTATTATATGGAGAAGACATGAGACGTCATAGGCATAGAAGAGGGAATTTATTGCAGAACAAGTATCCATTGCTAATAAGGAACCATCAGACAAAATTTTTCTTTAAATGGGCCCCACAAAGTAGCCGAGCACCAGCTGATCAGTAACACACTTTATACTAACTTAGACAAAAGAGGCTTCTTGTCAAATAGTGACATTACTATTTGGGTTATAGAAAGGTACACCTGCACAGTGCATACAGTAAAACTGCTGTGTCCTTGCTTTTGAACCTGCATATGGCAAATTGGCCTTGAACATCCAGAATATTCTGATTAGGGTTTCCACAAGTATATAAACTAATAAGCCACAGGGTTCCTTAATATATGAAGTAGCACGTGGGAGAGTTTTGTACAGTTGAATGAAGTTAGAACTGCTGTTACAAAAAACTGATTTTGTTCAGAAGCATTTGATAAGTCAGGACTCCTGAAGTGCTATTATTTCCCATTGTCTCTTATCTAAACACTAGGGGCCCGGTGCACGAAATTTGTGCACTGGGGGTCGGGGGTCCCTTAGCCCAACCTGCCCCCTCTCACATACTGGGAGCCCTCAGGGGATGTCCTACTGATGGCTTAGACCCGCGCCCCATGGGGAGTGGGCCTAAGACGCAGTCTGGCCTCCCTTTGCAGGAGGCCACCGGGCTGATCAGGGGAAGGCTCCAGCCCCATCACCCTGCTGCTGCAGCCACTGTCAGTCACTGCAGCCACCAAGGTGTTTTCATCAACACGGACTCCAGTCCCTTCACCAAGAAAAAATGACAACTTTCTTTAGGCATTTTCAAGATATGTCTTTCATAGGATATGCATTTCTTTCTTTATTTTTTTATCCTCACCTGAGGATATGTTTCCATTGACTTTTAGAGAATGTGGAAGAGAAAGGGAAAGACAGAGAGAAACATCAAAGTGAGAGGAACACTTTGATTGGTTGCCTCCTGCATAAGCCCTGATCTGGGCACCGGCCAGGGAGGAGCCTGCAACCTAGGTACATGCCCTTGATCAGAATGAACCCAGACCCTGCTGTCTGCAGGCTGAGGCGTTATCCACTGAGTCAAACCGTGTAGGGCAGGATATGACATTTCTTAGCCCTCCAGCAGGGGACCTTCATTTTTTTCTCCAGAAGTGTGGTGGAAAAACCCTAGATCAGCTTTTTGGATTCTTATTATCCAAGTTACTAAGAATATTACCAGTGGCATACAGGAAGCTTAGCCAATGTGCAGTCAGAAAAGGTGTTTCCTCTATACTTCACACCAATCGAGGGCTGGGCCCTGCCCAGGCCTAAAGCCTCTGGCCAAAGCTTTAGGCCTGGGCAGGCCCCACTAGCTCCCTCTCATCACCGGCTCAGCCCTTGCCCAGGCCTGCCCAGACTGAAAGCCTCTTGGGCAGGAGCAGACCAAGCTCCCTGCCATCGATTGCAGGGGTCTGCTTCTGGACCAGGCCAAAAGCTTCCCCAGGAGGCTTTAGGCCTGGTGCCGGAGCAGACACCCAGCTCCCTGCAATGGATTGCAGGAGGTCTGCTCGTTCACCAGGCTGAAAGCCTCCAGCAGAAGCTTTCGGCCTGGTGCTGGAGCAGACACCCAGCTCCCAGCGATCAATTGCAGGGGTCTGCTCCGGCACCAGGCCGAAAGCCTCTGCCATAGGCTTTCGACCTGGTGCCGGGGCAGACACCCAGCTCCCTGTGATCGATCACAGGGGGTCCACTCGTGCACCAGGCAGAAGCAATCCCCAGCTCCCTGCGATCGATTGCAGGGGATCTGCTCCCTGTGATCAATCCCACCAAAGGCTTTCGGCCTAGTGCCGGAGCGGTCCGTCTCAGGGAGTCCGCTCAGGATGCCTATGTATTCAAACTAGCCGCCATCTTGGTTGGGTTAATTTGCATACTCGCCCTGATTGGCTGGTGGGCGTGGCTTGGGCATAGTGGAGGTGCGATCAATTTGCATATTACCCTTTTATTAGATAGGATATGTATTTTTTATCCCTCCAGTTAATATTTAGAAGACAAAGAAGTGAATTAGTGGAATAACAGGTGTGTAGGTACCATCCTATCTAATAAAAGGGCAATATGCAAATTAACCATCACTCCATCACAAAGATGGAAGCACCTATAGTGGCTGGGGCACTGGACGCTGGCAGTGTTACCCTGGCGACAGGCCCCAGTGTCCCGCGTGCCCCTGCCCATGGAGTGAGGGCAGGCAGGCCTCTAGCCAGAGGCTGGCCAGGGCGTGGGACGCTGGTGTCATTGCAGACCAGACTGAAGGACATGTCCCCCATGCATGAATTTTGTGCACCAGACCTCTAGTGTGTAATAATATGCTAATAGAGGTTTTGTTTTCTATAAGATTTCTGATGATTGAGTGCTTAGTATGTGACTTGTTTTCTAATTACAATCAATCATTCTTTCCTTGAAGTCATTTTTGTAACACATCTCTGCCACTATTTTTAGATCTGTGACAAATCATATCTTCTGTACTGATTCAGAAATATTTTTATTGAATAGTTCTCATAAAAAAACTGCTTTAATGACTATACTAACAGTTGTTTTATCTCAAGACTTGGCTCCATTTCATACAGAAGGGAAATTAAGTTTATTATACCAATTAATCAATCAGTGAGTGCTAATCTTATGCCTGTGTCAAGAAGTCATTTTCTATTATTTGGAATGAACCCACATCTTTATAATGTCTTCCTCATATGATCATTTAATCTTGAATTTTCTTTAACAAACTATGGTCTTTTATTGTGAAACTCCTGTTAAAATGCAAATAGTTCCGATAGAGGTATACACAGATCAAAATTCACATCAAAGTAAGAATAACGAATACAACTGATAATATTTCTTTCCTGATAAAAAATTGTTCTGTTATAAAACTGAAGACCCTGAAGGTATTCATTCTGAAAAGAGGAAAGGACACAAACATTTGAGAGATGCTAAGGACAATTTTATCTGTATTTGCAAATCACCATGGATTTTCACAGACTAGAAAGTTAGTAGAATTTTCCCCAAAAGTTTTCTATATTGAACCCTATCTTTCTAGTTGTCCAATTACTTGAGTTCCAGTGAGAAAGAATTGCAATTGACATCCAAACTACACATAGAATCAAATTATTCATAGAAACCATAGTTTGCTGTATGTACACTTGTTTAAACTGTGTTTGTGTGAAGTTTCTACAGTTCAATCCATGATGTAAACTTAATTATTTCCAACTCAGTTATCACTATTTTTTTATAAGCTAGGAAAAAATAAGCAAAGCCTTCCCATATAGTCTTGAATTCCACTAATACAGCCTGGGTATTCCAAGTTATGGAGGCACTGGAATATATATTTATTGAATGAATGAATGAGTGTGAAAGAACAAAGAAACCAAAAAGCACAAGAAAGAGCAGAAGTAACCTGGTAAGAAAACATTCTGATAAGTAATTAATCCAATTATAATAAAAACTAGAGGCCCGGTGCACGAAATTCGTGCACTGGGGAGGGTGTCCCTCAGCCCAGCTTGCACCCTCTCTAATATGGGACCCCTCGGGGGATGTCCAACTGCAGGTTTAGGCCCGATCCCTGTGGAATCGGGCCTAAACCTGCAGTTGGACAACCCTCTCACAATCCGGGACAGCTGGCTCCTAACCACTCACCTACCTGCCTGATTGCCCCTAACTGCTCCCTTGCTGGCCTGATTGACCCCTAACTGCTCCTCTGCGGGCCTGATTGCCCCCAAATACCCTCCCCTGCTGGCCTGATCACCCCCAAGGCTTTTATTAGTATGGATATGACCCTGCACAGAAAATTTTACTAACCCTGCTTTACAATAAGGGCTTGACGATTGAATCATTAGGACCAGACACCAAGATTTCCTTTCTTTGAATACTGGAGGGAATACTTACCTTGTCTTTAAGTTGCCCGGTAATTAAAATGAGATAATGACTTAGAAAAGTATAAAAGCACCATATAAAGACAACTGTCTTTTTAATGAAGTGGCAAAATAAAAAACACTTTTTATTCTCCCCTTCCTTCCTTTACAGCTTTTATTTAAACTTTGAAATTTATAAAAATTTCACTCCAATTTTCATTTCTTTACATTCAACATTATTTTGTATTGGTTTCAGGTTTTATATTAGTTACAGAATAGTGGTTAGACAATCATATACTTTACAAAGTGGTCCCCGATATTTCTAGTACCCACCTGGCATCATACCATCATTACAACACTATTGACTATATTCCCTATTTAAGTGACAATGGGTTTACAGGTTCCTTTCAGTCTTCCTTTTGTGTTTCTTGTCCTTCCTTTTCTTTCTCACTTCTTCCCTCATTTTCTTTATATAGTATCTCAATTGGCCATCAAAGCTCAGTGAAGGCACTGGGACACGCTTCATCCATTTTACAGACCAGGAAACTGAGGCCAATTCCAGTCGGCTGTGGAACCTAACTCAGCACACAGGAATCCCTCAGAGCCATGCTCTTTGCGCTTCCTAAGGGGCAGCGGCCCAGCAAACAGAACAAACCTTCCAGTCAGGCTTCCCAGCCTCTTTCTCAAGCACCTCTTCATTGCGGATGCTCCACATTCTTTCCTCTCCCCCCATTCTTTACTTCCCCCGCTTCTCCAAAGCAGGTGGAAGGCTTCCCACTCACTGCCTAGGCATGCTCTGCTATGGGGCAGGGTGTAGCAAGCTTGCTTTTGGGTCAAGGCAGGAGCAGTAGTCACTGCCTCTGAAGTGTGAAGGCCGCCTGAGCGAGGCCCATTAGCACTGGGAGCTTCTCTGAATCATGTCAGTCAGTCCAGTACCCTGCAGTGCAGCACCCCTTCACTGAGGTGGCTCCAACCCTCAACCCCCGCCTCAGGGTTGAGGGTCCTTGCCCCTCTGCCAAGAGTCCTTCCATGCCCCTTGATCCCTGGCTGGGCCCACCCACGTCTTGGGGACACTGCAGAACCTCTGTCTCTCTGCAGATGAGGCAGATCCCTGCCCTAGGTCTCTGCAAAGCTATGAATCTGTGGCCAGAGGCCTGGTCTGGGTCTCAGCAACCACATGCCTGAAATGTTCCCAGGGACCCTGGGAGCGGCTGGGCGAGTCCCGCCTCACCTCCCAGGGGTGCCGATCTCCCCAGGGACCCCTGGGAGAGGCTGGATGGGCCACCCGGGATGCCGATCTCCCCAGGGACCCCCCTGAGAGGCTGGATGGGCCCGGCCACGCCCTCCCAGGTTGAGTTCTCCCCAGGGACCCCCAGGAGCGGTGAAATGGGCCCAGCCACGCCCCCCCTGGGTGCCGATCGCCCCCGGGACCCCCAGGAGCGGCGGGATGGGCCCGGCCACGCCCCCCCAGGGTGCCGATCGCCTCCCGGGACCCCCAGGAGCGGTGGGATGGGCCCGGCCACGCCCCCCCAGGGTGCCTAACGCCCCGGGACCCCCAAACTAAAAGGACTGGGCGCCACCATCTTGATCTTCTCAACAGCCGGATAGGCCACCCGGAGTCCCGCCCCCCAGCCTCCCGCCGCCCAATCATGGGCGTAGCAGAGGTGCGGTCAATTTGCATGTTTCTCTATTATAAGGTAGGATATTCTCCATCAGTAAGTATTCAACGGCTATCGGCTTTACATATAACTAATGATTCTTCCTTTATGATAGACCCTTTCACATAGTAAGATATAGCATGAAGTCAGGAATGCTTAGGAGAAGTGATGACAGTTGCATACAGACAACAGTGTGGTGATAGCCAGAGGGAAAGGGTTTGGGGGCTACATGGAATTGGGTAAATGGGGATAAAAAGGGGACAAAAAGAGACTTTGTTTGGGTTCATGGGTGCAAGATGCAATGTGCAGATGATGTATGAGTTGTGTATGGTTTTGTGAACCCATGTTATCCTAATAAGTTCAATTAATTTTAAAAAGTGGATTTTCTCAGCCTAACTCCACTAATGGTGTGAGTGCAAATGACTACCTGGGGTTTCTCACCTTTCCTGTTCATTGCATCAAGATCTGTGACTTATGGGAAAAGATTAGGTGGTGGTGTAAGACATTACTTGAAAAGCACTAGTGTCTTATTGTGTTTGCTTTTAACATCTTGTAAAAAGTGAAAGGATTGTCATTTGTGGTACTCTAGTAAAATCTCTCATTTCACAGGATATATGTGTGTAGGTTTCAATCAGAGGAGCTCCAGGTGCATAAGTAGTAACTACTCAATATAAATCACCCTTGGATTTACCACAAAAAAATTTCAGGTCATGCTCTCTATATAATACAAAGCAGATTTTGGTATCTAGAGTTTATTCTATCCAGAAAAATTAAATGGAAATTTGATAGAATAAGCTAGAATATTTAAGCAAAACAATTACTCTTATCTGAATTATTCAGTTTAAGGGATTTCCCCCCTGTAAACAATGGCTTTAGCAGGGCTATTTAAATAGCTCTCCCAGTATTTCTAAGTGAGATCTTATTTTAAGAATAGAGATAAAAGATTTAAGGAAAGAGGGTTTATTTAAAAACTACTGAGGAGAAGAAGCTAAGCGAGACCAAAGATGGTGACTGGCAGGAAGGTAGGGAGGGAGAGTGTGTGAGAGAGTGAGGGAGCAATAAAGGACATGTGCAGATGTGTGTGGTGTGTGTGTGAGTGAGAGCTAGGGACAGTTAGATTCTGCAGGTTTTCCAAGGGGCTGCCAAACCAGGCAGTCTTAGACGGCAAAACCCCGCTGCCACTGCAAACACTCCGGGGGCAGCCAGTGCGGGCACAGAAACCACGCCATCTTGAAGAACAGAACTGCTTGAGACTAGGATCCTAACCTCGCCACTACCCAACCGGGTATCAGACGCAAACTAGGACCCTACAGCCACTTGGGTAAAAGACCTGCAACCACAGCTGCAGATCCACGAACACCAAGACCCCAGACAACCCGGCTGCAGATTTCTGTGAGTCACAGAGCCAATCCCCCTCCCCGCCAGCCCCGCAGCAGTGGCATAGGAACTGCCAGACCCTCTCTGCTCAAAAAGGCCTCCTGTCCACACACAGCAGTGGTGGCTCTACCTGAATTTGAGCCTGGGTGCATGAACTCAGGGAGCCCGTTTCCCACCACAGACCACAGGCTAATGCAGGGAGGCTGCACTGAATTTGAGCCTGGGTACATGGACACGGGGAATTTGTTTCCAGCATTGCAACCTGTGGAACCAGACCTCATGCCCACACAGGACGGCAGAGCCACCTGACCTTGATTCAGGGCAAGCACACACGGAAGGCTGTTTTCTGCAGGGCAGGAGTAGACCTCCTGCCGACACAATGCAACTGTGCAACCCGGTCCTCCAAGCAGCCCAGGGACCCTGATTCTCCATGTGAAAGGCAACACTGAGCACCAGTGACTTGACTCTGTTTCTCATTGCATGTGCCTGGGATATCTGATTCCCAGTGCATTCACACAAAGAGCCAATGACTCCAATTCTTGGCACATGCACACACAGGGATCCTGGTTCTCGGTACGAGGCCACACCAAGCAACAAATACCCGGATACTCAAATTCTCGGCACAGGCACAGGGAGTCTCTGACTCCTGACATGCGCTATGGGACTCTGATTTTCAGCACACGCCAGTGGGGTCTCTGTTTCAGCATGGCACAAGCAGGGTGCCTGATTCTAGGTGCGCACATGAGGCCACACCAAGTGCCTGTGACTCTGATCCTTGGTGAGTAGGGCTCCCACCAACCCATGGCCGCCACACGTCTTTGTGTCGGAGCTCTTCAGTGACACTTGGGAAGTGTGAAGCTCCCACTGCACATGGTCCAGGCCCCCGCAACTCAACATTTAAACCTTCTAGTGATAGTTAGCATGGGGCAACAACAAAACAATCCCCAGATTAAAAAAAAAATGAGGAATCACCAAGAAAGGAAATAAGTGAAAAGGAAGCACATGACAGAAAAAGAATTCAGAGCCATGGTCATACAGTTCATACACTGGATGGATGATTAAATCAACAACTTATACAAAAGCCAGGAAGAAATCAAAAGTGATATAGCTACAATAAAAAACAACATGGAAGGTTTCAACAGTAGACTAGAAGAAACAGAGGACTGAATTAGTGAGTTAGAAGAAAAGGTAGAGAAACAAGCCCAATCTGAACAGCAACTTGAGAAAAAAATTTAAAAGCAGGAGGAGAACCTAAGGAAGCTTTGGGACAATGCAAAAATGAAGTAACATACATATAATAGGGCTGCCAGAAGGACAAGAGCAGCAAGGATTAGAAAATCTATTTGAAAAAATAATGACAGAAAACTTCCTGGATATGGGGAAGAAAAAAGTCACACAAGTACAGAAAGTCCAAGAAGGTGAATCCCAAAAGACCCACACCAAGACACGTCATAATTACAATGGCAAATGTTAACGATAAAGAGAGAATCTTAAAGGCTGCAAAAGAGAGACAGAGAGTTACCTACAAAGGATCCCCCATCAGATTATCAAATGATTTCTCAACAGAAACACATCAAGCTAGAAGGGAATGGAAGGAGGTATAGAAAGTGTTGCAAAGCAAAGGAGTGAATCCAAGAATACTCTATCCAGCAAGACTATTAATCAAAGTTGAAGAGGAAATCAGGAGTTTTACAGACAAAAAAAAAGGCTAAGGGAGTTTATCACTACCAAGCCAGCGATGCAAGAAATGCTAAAGGGACTGGTGTAAAAAGAAGAAATAGAAAGGGAGAAAGGAACTCAGGAATAAAAATACAGAAATGACTACAAACAATTACCTATCATTAATAACATTAAACATAAATGGACTAAATGCTCTAATCAAAAGAAATGAAGTAAATGAATGGATAAGAAAACATGGCCCATATATGCTGTCTCAAAGAGACCCACCTCAGAACAAGTGACTCACACAGACTGAAAGTGAAGGGATGGAAAAATATCTATCAGGCAAATGGAAAAGAAAAAAAAGCTGGGGTAGCAAAATTTCAGTGTTCTGAAATTTTCTGAGTAAAGGTCCTTTATCTCCTAGGTTAAGTTTATTCCTAGATATCTTAATTTTTTTGTTGCAATGGCAAATGGGATTTTTTTTTTAATTTCTCTTTCTCTGAGTTCATTATTGGTGTATAGAAAAGCCATAGACTTCTGGGTGTTAATTTTGTATCCTGCTACATTGCCGAATTCATTTACTAAATCTAGTAACTTTTTGATGGAGTCTTTGGGGTTTTCTATGTATAATATCAAGTCATCTGTAAAATGAAGATAATCCTTACTTTTCAGAGATAATCTTCAAGTATACTTGTCATCTAGTAAAAAGTTATCACATGTTAGTTTCTTTTTTCTTTTTTTATTGCAGGTTAAAACAATGAAGCAAAAAGACTTTAACATTAGAATATATATATATATATATATGCCAAATACAGAAACCTCACATAAGAAAGAATTTTTGTATTTTCATGTTAAAATTCACTAAATTAATGCTCTATGATAATGTCAGTACCTTCTATTTGACATGTGAAATTTGTTCTGTTTTATTTTAGTCTCACAACAACTCTAGGAGGGAAGTAGGACAAATATTCTTTTGTCTTGTTAAAGATACAGAAACTGGGGCATGCCAAGGTTAAGGAACAGCCCATCTTCAGTTCTTAGTGGAGCAGGATGGACTAGAACTGCTCTCTGGAGTTCAGTGCTTTGTTTAGGAACCCATAATATGCAAATAAATGCTAATTGCAGTCTCAATAGTACATCTAGAGTACCTTTAAATAGGAAATTATTAGGTACTTACTCTTGAACTCTCAGAAATGATTAATTTAAGTTTCATTCAACATTTTTTTAGATTATTCCTAGAACAACTAATTCACTGGAATTGAATCATTCTTGCCTCTGAGACTAACAAATGCTTTCCTTTAAAACTAAGAATACCTAGGAGCAGATAATCTTAATCCTGGTACCCCAGAAACAGAACCTGAGCCCTCAATGAGTTGGCAAAGAGAACAACAAACTCATCCAAAAGTGACACAGCAACCAGGAAGAGGACGCTGGGTTAAAACATCCAAAAAAGAAGCTTTTTAGCAAAAGGGAACTACAAAAGAAGATAGATATCAACCCAAACCAAGGTATTCCTGGCATTACTATTAATACTACCAACAACAATAGTAATAGCAGTACAGGGAAGAAGTCCATTACATCACATACCAATATGTATCCTAATATATAAAAACCCTGGGTCTGTCACTACCAGAGGCTCGACCAACCAGAAGTCAGTCCTGCAGTCAGTACTGGGTTGCTGTGGTGACCCAGCACTGACTGCTGAGAGGGCTGTGAAATAGGCCCAGAGAGAGGCCTGAAGAGAGAAGCAGGGTCTGATCCATAGCCTGTGTGGCAGCTGTTGATTAGCACTTGCTTCTCTCTTTCTCTCTGGGCTGGGCCAGCAGCCAAGCCTCCATTTCTCTACAAGCCTCCAATGGGGCTGCTGATCAGCCCTGCCTTTATGATCAGGCCCCATTGATAGGCCCAGAGAAGCTGACTGGCATAGAAAGCAACCAATCAGAACCAAATCTGAGTGGGAGGAGCCAATGGCTGCCTAGGAGGCAGAGCTTTTGATACTGACTGGAATAGAAACCAACCATTCAGAACAAAATCTGGGTGAACTGTGAGGAGCCAATGGCTGCCTAGGAGCCAGAGCTTTTGACACAGACTGGCATAGAAACTGACCAAGCAGAACCAAATTGGCCGGCAGGAGGAGGGCAGTTGGGGGCGAGATCAGGTCTGCAGGGGAGGGCAGTTAGGGGTGATAAGGCAGGCAGAGGCAGTTGGAAGAGAGATTAGGCCAGCAGGGGAGAGAAATTAGGGGCAATCAGGCAGGCAGACAGAGGGGTTAGAGGCAATCAGGCAGGCAGGCAAATGAGTGATTAGGAGCCAGAAGTCCCAGATTGTGAGAGGGATGTCTGACTGCCAGTTTAGGCCCCATAACCGGCAGTCGGACATCCCCCAAGGGGTTCCCAATTAGAGTGGGTTCAGGCTGGGCTGAGGGAACCCCCTCTCTGTGCTCAAATTTTGTGCATTGGGCCACTAGTATGTATATATTTGGAAATAAAAATCTATGATTTTCAAACTAAAAAAAAAAAAATCAAGTGAGAGAAATTTAAAAGGCCTAGAAATTATGAGGGAAAACATGAGACTTGGTAGACAGGTCCAAGATATGTAACATGAGAATGAAAGAAATTTTAGGAAAAAATTACAGATTAAGAATAGGGTCTAATTATGTATATAGAAGAAAAATACTGTCCTTGAATTAAAAGAATATAATAGATTTGAAGGACTCACTGAGTTTCAAGCATATCATATATATAGCATAACTGATTTTAATTCCTGGACTTAAAAAAAGAAAGAACAAGTTTGAAACAAAGCATCAGGCCCTGGCCAGTGTGGCTCAGTTGGTTAAGTGTCCCCCATGCACCAAGAGGTCATTGGTTTGATTCCTGTTCAGAGCACATGACCAGGTTGAAGTCTTGATTCCCAGTAGGGGACATGCAAGAGGTAGTCGATCAATGTATTTCTCTCATTGATGTTTCTATCTCTATCTCTCTCTCTCTCTTCCTCTCCCTTTCTCTCTCTCTAAACATATATGTTTTTTTTAAAAAAACATCAGCTATGTTCATAGCAGCACAATTTACAATAGCTAAGATTTGGAAACAGCCTAAGTGCCCATCAGCAGATGAGTGGATTAAAAACGTATGGTACATCTACACAATGGAATACTACGCTGCTGTAAAAAATAAGGAATTCTTACCATTTGCAACAGCATGGATGGAACTGGAGAGTATTATGCTAAGTGAAATAAGCCAGTCAGAGAAATATAAATATCACATGATCTCACTCATTTGTGGAATATAATGAACAACATAAACTGATGAACAAAAACAGATCCAAAGACAGAGAAGTATTGATCAGACTGTCAAACCTCAGTGGGAAGGTAGAGGAGGGTGGGGGTAAGGGGGAGAAATCAACCAAAAGACTTGTATGCATGCATATAAGCCTAACCAATGGACACAGACACCATGTGGGTGAGGGCATGAGGGGGGGGGGGGGTTAGGGGGGTTCAATGGGGGAATAAGGACACATGTGTAATACCTTAATCAATAAAGAAAAATAAACATCAGAAATACTTGGCTTCTCATCTATATACAACAGAGGAACACAGAAAATGATAGAATACTATCAATTGATGTAAAAAGAAAAGGACAGCAGCCCAAGAATCCTAAAGCTCTCTAGGATACCACTTATCAGCCAGGTTAAAGAAGAGATATTTGCCAAAAGCAGAAATTCAGATAACTTCCATTAAAAATAGCAGTGAATATATACCTGCATGGCAAATTAATAAGAAAATGAAACAGGGGTGACAAATTAACTCTGCAATATGCATATTTAAATTGAAATGGATAATAACTAGGAATGTGTAAGATATATCCTACCTGAGAATTATTATAATAAATCAGTTATACTACAAGTGAAAGCTTAATAGTTTGGATAGTAAAAAATTATCTCAACAAAACTGAGGAAGTGGGGTGTTAATGAAGAAAGGGTTAACTTCCTGTTTATATAGGGGAGACTGGAATGAGGAAAGTAAAAACATTCTAAAATACCTCATAATGGGCTGGAGTTATTGGGAGAAATCTTTTCTTATTGTCACTCAGTAATATATATAACATTCATAAATGCACATATATATATATATATATTATTTATATATGTATATATATATATATATATATATATATATATGCATTTATGAATTTTAGAAGAGGGTAGCTACCAGCTTGATGGAACACTATGGGAGGATTTCTAAATTAAGGAGGGAGTGAGGTTGAGAAGAATTCATAGTAATATTAAATCACCACACAAAAAAAGAAAAGGAAAAAAGAAATCTCAGAATAATATTAGTAGTTATCACAGTAAGATAAAGGAATAAAATATGATAATGATATATGATTTTTTTAATCTGCACAAAAATATCAAATTGAACTAAGATGCACATATTCTTATTAAAATACTAGAGGCCCAATGCACAAAATTCGTGCATGGGAGAGGGAGGGTCCCCTCAGCCCAGACTGCACCCTCTCCAATCAGGAACCCTGAGGGGATGTACGACTGCAGTTTAGGCCCGGTCCCTGCCCCCCCTGCCTGCCTGGTCACTCCACGCAGCCTGCTGTTCAGTCATTTGGTCATCCCTCACTAACCCCCCTGCCAACCTGGTTGCCCCACGCAGCCTGTTCGGTCTCGGAGGTTGTTTTGGTCATGATGGCCCTGGCTTTTTATATATATGGATTAACAGGTAGATTTCAATATTGTATCAAAAGAAAGTAATTCCATATGATTAAGTCGTACTTTCTCTGTGATTTAAAGAATTTTTCAAAATCAGGATATTTTTTAGTAAAGTTCTTTACCTTAACAAAGGAGAAAAACAAATGACTTTATCAGTAGGTGCTGAAAAGCCTTTGATAAATTCAGCAGCTATTCTTAATAAAAACTCTAAGTAAGAGCAATGCCGGGCTCGGTCCGCTGTGGCCTGAGGCGGCAACGCTGCTCGCCCAGGCTGAGACCCGGCCTGCTGGCCTAACCTAACCACACTGCATTTGAGGTCGTGGATTTCCATAGGCTGAAATTTTGTTATTCGGTTAAATTCGGGACCTCCGCAAAGAGGACCCACTTATTTTTTTTCTTTCCAAAATGGCAGCCTCCAGCCGAGCACGAGAGTTAGATCTGTACCGAGCGATGCTGAGAGAGAGCAAGCAATTCAGCGCCTACAATTACAGAACTTATGCTATCAGGAAGATAAGAGATGACTTCAGAGAAAATAAGAATGTGAAAGATCCTGTAGAAATTCACTAGTGAATAAAGCCAAGAGAGACCTGGAAATTATTCATCGACAGGTCCACATTGGCCAACTGTATTCGACTGACAAGCTTATCATTGAGAATCAGGAGAAGCCCAAGACCTAAAGACCAGCACCATCAGCCACCACGGACCACCTCCAGCACCCACTCTGTGCTTGGGATTTGGACCCCAATGGACCACGAGTGGCTTCTTGCATCAGCTTCAAATAATAACCTCTTGCTCAGCCTGCCCTGTAGAAACTGATACAGTAAATTGAGTGAGGTTTCCATTCTTTTACAGCCTTAGTGGCAAGGGTGGCTGTCTCTCCTTGGTTCAGTGTTAGAATGAAGAGCCGGTGCTCACTCAGAATAATGCTGTGTGTTATTGTGTCTCCTCTCTACCGGCCCCCCACCCCCTTAGTAGCTCATCGCCACTTGTACAGAGCATCTCCAGACTGTTTCTTAGTCCTCAACAATAAACAGGATTGTCTCCCTAAAAAAAAACAAAACAAAAAAACCTCTAAGTAAAATAGCAATAAAAGGAAACTACTTGAATATGATTTAAAAATACCAAAACTAATTACAAAATATTATTTTTAAATTATGAAATGAGATTTTTTATGAAATTCAAATATAAATGTTTGTACCACAAATATTATTCAATACTGCTTTAATTTTCTAGGAAATGAAATAAGGCAAGAAAAATAAATTATCAATATAAATTAGGAAAGACTAAAAGTTCATATTTGCCGATTACATTATTATATATCTAATGAATCCAAGAAACTATAGAAAAACACTACTAGAACTTGGTAATAAATTTAATAAGGTGATTGAATACTAATAAATGTATCAACGGTATTTACTTTCTTCCTCCATTCGCAATGACTAGAAATATTCTATTCATAATGATGTTGAAAACAAATAAAACAGTTAGAATTAAATGTAACAGGAACATAGAGCCTGCATAAAGAAAACTGTAAAATGTTATTAAATGACATAGACAGAAGTCATTTTATATCCTTGAACTGGAACACTTAATATATTTTTTGTTTTTGTTTTAAATTTATCTTTATTATTGAAAGTATTACAGATGTCCCTTTTTTTTTCTCCATTGACTCACTCCCCTAGGCCTTCAAGGCACTATTGTCTGACCGTGGGTTAGCATATATGCATACATGTTCTTTGGTATTGTTTTTTATCCAAAGTTCAGAGCACTTAATACTAAATGCCAAATCTCTTCAAATTAATATATACAGAAAATTTAATTCAAATTATAATCCCAATTTTAAAGGAATGAAGCGTTTGAGTAATATAATATTAAAGTCAATGTAGATGAATTGATATCCAAGAATAATGAAAAGAAAATTATTTATAAGGGTAATGAGAGGAGATTTTGCCTAACTGAATATTAAAATGTACTATAAAGCCAATGTAATTAAACAATATAGTATTGACACAGAAATAGACAAATAGATCAATGGAACCAAAGAAAAAACCCTGAAATATATATAAGAGTATTTAGTCTAGTATAAAGATAGCATTTCAATTCTGTGGAATAAGTATAGTTTACATAATTAATAATGTTGGAACATTGTATTTCACACAATCCTAAAACAAAATTCTAGGACTTAAGTGTAGAAAATAATATAACAACTGTTTTTATAAAATGAAATTTAGTTTATAAATTTATAAGTGTGATCATTAATTTTATATGTCAACTTGATTGGGCTAAGAGATGTCCAGATAGCTGGCAAAACATTATTTCTGGGTATGTCTATGACGATGTCTACGGAAGAGATTAACATTTGAATCAGCCCACTAAATGCAGATCACCTTCCCCAGTGTGGGAGGGTGTCACCCAATTCTTGATGGTCAGAGTAGAACAAAAAGTCAGAGGAAAGGCAAATTCTCTCTCTTCTTAAGCTGGGTCATCTAGCTCCAACTGCCCTCAGACATTGGCTCCTGGCCTTCAGACAATGACTAAATTATATCATTGGCTTTCTTACAGACAGAAAGTCATGAGACTTCTCAACCTCCATAACAGTATGGACCAATTCCTATAACAAAACTCCCTTGTATATGTGTATAAATGTAGCCTATTGTTTCTTTTTCTCTGGAGAACCCTGACTAATACACTAAGTAAAATTTTAAGCTTTTACCCTGATTTGTGATGTTTAGTGGTTAGAATATCGGCCCCAGGACCAAAGGCTCACAGGTTCCATTCCCTGTCAAAGGCAAAACCAGCCTGAGTCAGGGCATGCATGGGAGGCAATTAATTAATGTGTCTCTTTTACATTAATGTTTCTCCCTCTATCTCTCTCCCTCTCTCTCTCTGTATCCCCCTCCCTCTCTCTCTCTATCCCCCTCTCTCCTACTCTCTCTAAAAGAAATCAAAGGAAAAAATATTATCCAGTGAGGATTAACAAACAAATAAATAAAAATTTAACCTTTTGTATGGCAAAAGATATGCAGACCAAGTCAATAAACTAATAAATTGAGTTTTAAAATTTATACATATAATGACATTCATATCTTCATTAGACAACTAGTGGCCTGGTGCACGAATCTGTGCACATTGAAAGGAAATTAATGAGAAGAAATATTTTAATATCTCTATTCGCTCTTTATAATAAAAGTGTCAACCAATTCATGATCGACAGTGACAGATGGAAACACATGCATGCAATTGGCACCAGCGAGAGCTTTATATATATTTAGATAAACTTGCTTAATTAGACCTGCTTTCTGATTTAGCTAAACTTTTTTTCAGCCCAGTGAAGCACCCCAACTTCTCTTTTAGGTAATTGTCAGCAACACAGCAGTAAGTATAAACACGAAGCATATTATTATTGTAGATCATGCAGGGAGAACAAAGGGTGAAATATTTAACTGTAGCAGTGTTTGACTATATTCTGTGCAGTGACAAAACCTGAAGTCATTTTCAAGGTCCACCATTTCTTCTTTTCAGTTGGGACAAGTTTCTAAACTTTCTAAATCTCCATTTTCTGGCTAGTGAAAAGAAAATAGGATTCTAACAAGTCTCCTATCTACCTACTCCAGGACATCTGTGAGGATCAAATGAGATGAGGCACTGGAATCTGCATCACAGACATTTGATTAACATGGAAAATGTTTGCACCTGCTATAAAGCAGGTCATCTTCCTGGGCTGAAGAAACTGCAAGGAGGCTAGTTGCTGGGGAGAGGAAGCCAGGCATTGTGACATGACATCATCACACAGCACCCACAACCACCATTTCCAGGCTGGGCTGGGCAGGACTGTGGGCCACATTTTGCACCATGGGGTCATGGCAGAGTCAGCTGTGATTTGATGGGGTGTCATTCTGGGGTGGTGACGGGGCCTGTGTCTCACTTGGGGGAAGCTGAGTGTTGCTTTGTGGGCACCAGGTCTGTGGTGCTGTTTCTCTGTAAATGGCCAGTGCGTGACACGGCAGCTCCTGCATTGAGTGTCTGCCCCCTGGTGTTCAGAGCACATCATAACAACTGGTCGGACGGTCGGATACTTAGCATATTAGCCTTTTATATATTTAGATGATCTCATAGAAATTAATGAAAACAATAGGAAAGTAATGTGAATGAACAATTCATAGAAAGGCAAATTCAAATGACTATTGTGTGTATTAACCTCCAAGTAAGTCAGGAATATGCAAATAAGGTAACAATCGATTAATAATAATTTAAAATTTTGGTAACATCTATTGCTATTAGAGATACTATAAAAAGGTTACCTTCAAACAAATTAGTAAAGATATACATTGTTAAAGCATTTTTGGAATATAACTGATATGTCTACTGAAATTTAAAATACATGACTCAAACAAAAACACTCCTAAAGAAACAAAACTTTCCAATATATATAAGAATATAATGAGGAAAAAAAGAATATAATGTTTATGCAACATTGTTTTAGTGGCAAAAGATGGAAGCCAAAGAAAGCATCTAGGAATACTTAGTTGAATAATTTGAATAATTCGCAGTACATTTATAACATGGGATAATATGTAGTCATTAAAAGAATGAATTAGATTGTTTTTAATTGATTTGGTGGGATTTCCATGATGTGTACACAGAGCTGGAGCGAGCAGGAGGCTTGGGATGTCCCCAGTGATGGAGGAAGCCAAGCTTCCCAACCGTCCTAGCCGGCCCTGGCCTCCGCTCAAGGCTACAAAGTTTCAATTATAGAAGATAAATAAATCCCAGCTAAGATGGCAGCTGCCACAGAGCTGGAGTGAGCTGGAGGCTTGGTTTGCCTTCAGCGATGGAGGAAGCCAAGCTTCCCGCCCACCCTGGCCTACCCTGGCCTCCACTCAAGGCTACAAAGTTTCAATTATAGAAGATAAATAAATCCCAGATACCTGCTTCCAGCCGGCCCTGGCCTATGCTTGGGTCGCCGGGGGGGGCGTGGCCAGCCTGCAAAGCACCACAGGCCCCTAGCCCAGGCCGTCTCACACCCCAAAGGAACCCCCACCCTGATCCAGGACACCCTTCAGGGCAAACCAGCCAGCCCCCAGCCGTGCAACAGGCCTCTATCCTATCTAATAAAAGAGTAATATGCAAATTGACTGTCACTCTAACACACAAGATAGCTGGCTCCTGCTGGCTCTGATCACTGGCTCCCTCTCTCTCCAATCGCTGGCTCCCTCTCCCTCCTAGGTCTGGCTCCCTCTCGCTCTGATTGCTGGCTCCCTCTCACTCTGATGGCTGGCTCCCTCTCGCTCCGATCTCTGGCTCCTGCTGGCTCCGATTGCTGGCTCCCTTTCACTCTGGGTGCTGAGGATGTTCCCAGTTCCCGGATGAAGGCCATTGGGCGCCTACTTAGGCAAATTAGCCGCCATCTTAGTTGGGTTAATTTGAATAGTCACTCTGATTGGCTGTGGGCTTATTGAAGGTACGGTCAATTTACATGTTTGTCTATTATTAAGTAAGACTAGAGACCCACTGCATGAAATTCATGAAAGAGTAGGCCTTCCTTCCCCCAGCTCCCGGCACCGGCTTCCCTCTGGCACCCGGGACCTGGGCTTCCCGTGCAGCTCCAGCTTCATCCAGAAGGTCAGTCAGAAGGACATCCGGAAGGACGTCTGGTCTAATTAGCATATTATGCTCTTATCATTATAGACTAGTGGCCCGGTGCATGAAATTTGTGCACATTGAAAGGGACTTAATTAGAGGAAATATTTAAATATTGCTATTTGCCCTTTGTCTATAATAGAAGTGTGAGAGATGAAAGGAAATGAGTAAAATGTATATGAAAATAATACATAATTTTATTAATAAATAAACAATAACAAAATGATATAACAACAAACACATGATATAAAAACAACAAAAACATGATCTAAAAACAACATTGATGCAAACAATGACTGATAAAGTGATTAAACTTATTATAATATCTCCCTGTATACCACACTAAGAGTAAAAACACTTTCAGAGTGCTTGACTAATTTCCCTTGGGATGAAGTATTTACAACTTTAACTAGTCACACACTTTTCAAACTCAAGAGAAAGCAACGTATAACTGACCATGTGTGAAAATGGGTTCAGATAGGAATATTCCTACTGTGTCTAGAGTTTGTCCTTGTGATTTATTAATAGTCATCGCAAATGCTGGCATCACAGGAAACTGTCATCGAATTAATTTACATGAGAGGCCAGTGTCAGATGCCTAACCTCTCCCTCTGCAGATCCTGTTCATACTTCAGCTTCGATTATGTTAGGTCGTAATCTTTTGATAATAAATCTAGTACCATTACAAAGACCCCATTTACTATTAAGATTTCTCAATAGCATGATGATTGCACCCACTTTCAATTTTAATTTATGACACGGCATTCCCAAAGGAGTAATACTGTTAAGAAATTTGATGGGAAAATTTTCCTTTCCAGCATCATCTGTTGAGTCAATGGAATCATCACTCAAATATGTGTGAACATCTCCATCGAGTATATCCAAAATTTCTTCACTTAATTTTTGAACGTGCTCATTTTTTGGACAAAGAATCGCACGTTTAGATATATTTTTAGTATTATCTATAGGTATACTATTTCCAAAGGTAGCTTCACTAATAGATCCATTACAAATCATTTCATGGGGGATTTTAATAATATTCATTCTTAATGAAAACTTATATCAAGTTTGCCATCTCCAAGTTTTACTAACAACTCACTATAAGCAGAATCCTCTGATCTCATATTTGTTTTAAGAGACAACTTTCTGAAACATCCCCAAACATCACAGTACTTTAAACTCGTTTGTACTATGGCTGATCGCATAGCATGCGGCACAATACTGAGACATTGTTGAAAATCCCCTCCAAGAAGGAGAACTTTCCCACCAAATGCAACATTCAAATTCATAATTTCTCTTAGTAATCTGTCTATGGTGTTTATAGCATGACTGGATGCCATGGTGCATTCATCAATAATAAGAAGTTGGGCCTTTTTAATGGTTTTAGCAACTTCGCTCTTTATATCGAGTCTAGAAATTGAAGTTTCATTTAATGGAATTGGTAATTTATATTGGGAATGAAAGGTTCTTCCACCATTAAGTAAATTTGCAGCAATTCCTGTAGATGCTGTGGGTAAAACAGTACCACCACGACCTCTAATATAATGTATTAAAACTTTATACAGATATGTTTTTCCACTACCACCTGGACCATCCAAGAAAAAGCATTTGGGGTGTACAGTTTGATCTTCGATGGCTGAAGTTATAGTCTGAAAGGCTGCCAACTGTTCATCATTCAGAGAATTTATCAAAACCTTTGCTGTTGTCACTTGTACGATTTATCACATGTATTTGCATTCATTAATAAAGGATAGTCCGGAAGTTTGAAATGTGAACATTTCATTCCATGCAATGTGAATACCTCCTGAATTTCATCAAGGGCATGGATTTCACAGTTTACACAGGCACCTTCTTTTCAGTGTAATTTTCAACAGAAATCTTCAATAAAATTAGATTTATTCTCATCCCATAATTTGTCTGCATCAGAAGGCATCCAAACACACATATGTATGCAAAAAGTTTCCATAGTTGTTTGGGCATATTAAGGATGATTGCATTGTCAATTATATCTTTCCAGAGAGTGTCATTAAGTAATAATCCTCAGTGTTTAGCAGCTTCACTAAATGTATCATAAGTTACACCTCCTACAGTTTGCAGATCATCAAAACTTATAGCACCTTTTACATGCAGAAGCAAAAGTCTAAGGTAATTTCGTTCTGGTTAGTCCTATATAAAACTTCAGCAAAATCATCGGCATGAAAATACAAATTCTGATCATTTGTCAAATGAATAGCTAATCTTCTCATTGCATGAGATTGGTCATACATTCGCATTGCAAAAAGTCTCCAAACAGCCTCAGAAGCACTCACATACCTGGAGTCAATGAAGTCCTGTACTTCATCATGATAGATAATATTGTTTTCAGAAATTTGAATATTTGCACAATCATGCCCTTTATAGATGTATTTAAATAGATATTTGACACTTTTAATTGATGCGCAGACTTCAACATTTATATGACAGTTATATTTAAGGCACAAATACGGGTTATAAGGGACAATCCAAGTATTATTGACAACTTTATTTCCAATAGACATGGTGCTACCAGATCTTTGTTTGTATTTGGGATATCCATCAATATTTCAAAGTGATGTATTCCACATGGTCCATGTACCATATTTGATTTTACAATTTGAAAAAGTTGAGGATACTGGTCTTCATCTGGAATTTCTGCCTTAACTATACGATCAATGTCATCTTCTGTCCATAATTTGGATTCACTATCTAATATCAATAATATGTGAGTGAGAGGCAGTCCGCATTTCTGTAATTCAATGACATGAATCTTAGCTATTACTTTGCCAAATAAATGGAATTTACATATATCATTTAAAAAAGCATTCAGCTTAATATTAAAAACTCTGGCTACCAACTCAGGTCTGTTTTCAACTTTTTGCCAGTGTTGTAAATTGTTTGCAATATCTGCCCATTTGGGGGTGCATGTCATGGTTTTGAATAAATCAGGCTTGCCATACCTTGTTACAATTGCCATAGCATCCTGATATCGCTGCTGCAAAATTCTGGGACTACCCTCAAAAGATGAGGGAAGTGTTATCATTTTACCAATTGGCACATTGTCATTTTCAGATCTAGATTTGAGATAATCCATCAAACCACTATATTTTTCAACTCTCAACTTAGATTGGGTGCTTTAATGAAATTTATCCTATTTGCCTCCATTTTTTAACATGAATCCACAATAAACTGTTGAGCTAGTTATCCTGCATTTAAAATAGCATTGAACGTGTCTCGCACAGAGAGATGAAATCCATAATACTGCATTTGTGTGACTCATGTCCTTACATTTCATCTAGTATTATTGTTGATTACACTATCATCCCTGAGTCTTAATGCAATATCTGTTCCTTAGCCTTTTTCGCCATGTGGAAAAAGAATAGGCTATGTCATTGCATCTAATGTAGGAAACAGGATACTGTTTATTTCATTTTAGTGGCATTCAGATTATTGGGATCTGGTTTACAATGAATGAGCAAGTCCTTTTCAAAAGGAGGTTCTCCATCTTCGTTTCTGAATATTAAAGCAACCTCAGTTACATGGGGAGAATTATATCTACCTGGGTCACTGTTAAGATTGTATTTAATTGCCATTGTTACTTTTTTTTTTTAAAATATATTTTATTGATTTTTTACAGAGAGGAAGAGAGAGGGATAGACAGTTAGAAACATCGATGATAGAGAAACATAGATCAGCTGCCTCCTGCACAACCCCTACTGGGGATGTGCCCGCAACCAAGGTACATGCCCTTGACTGGAATCAAACCCGGGACCTTTCAGTCCGCAGGCTGATGCTCTATCTACTGAGCCAAACCAGTTTCGGCCCATTGTTACTTTTGTGGGAGCAATACCTTTTGCTGTTGCTTCAGATTGGGCTTCCTTTTCTACCTCATGTAGCATCTTGTACGATTTTGTTAATTCATTTATTTCATGCATGAGATTGTTGATGTTGGTCATGAGTCTTTCTGAGCAGCCCTGGTTTTCTGGCATTGCTAATCTTTTACTTGTAGCTTCTGCTGTATCCAAAATATAGAGTTGAGCAAACTTCCGTGAAACACCATCCAAAGGATGTAAAGTTCCAGTACAGTGATAAACTTGTTCATATATTCTAAAACAGTATGGCCCATATCCTGATGGCGATGCAATATTTGCACCCATGGAAGCAAAAGCAAAAGAACTATTTATGGATCGAATATTTTACATGAAATTTTTACTGTCAGAGTCTTCGTCTGTCATTAATCTTTTTAAATATGCTGGGTATTCTGGAAAATGTATATCATTTGGACAGACTTTACCTTTGCTACAACATTGAGTAAATTTCCCATTGGATGGTTTTTCATCAGATAAATTTAGTGACAGGTAAAATTCACATCTAATAGTCATTCCACCACAACTATGTTCAAGAATTACATCCTCATGTATTCCATTTTTGCTGAGAAGGCAGTTCCTACCAGTATTGGTAGTACTTGTTGATGACTGTTCTCTAGACATATTCTGTCATCACCACTGCCTTCTTTCAACTTCAAAGGCACGTTGATCTTTAGACATTTTCTGTAGATGACACCGGCGTTTTTTTGGCTTCAGAGTGACGTTTTTCCAATAGCTGCTCTTCAGATACATTCTGTCACAGGCATCGCCTTCTTTCAAGATCAGACACACGTTGCTCTTCAGACATTTTCTGTCAATAACACCAGCATCTTTCAGCTGCAGAGGTACGTTGTATCAACAGTTGTTCTTTAGACATGGTCACACCTCTCTGCTCTCATGGTCTGAGATGCAGGTGAATTAGAGTCCTGGCTGTCAGGCCGCTGAGAGCAGTCTGACCCACTGCTGATTCTGGCTGATTCTGTGGGGGCAGGACTTCCTCATTCCTGCTGTCAGTCTCCATGGCGGTGATGAGGAAGCTGGGGCAACTGAGGGAGCCAAGCCCCCCAAGCCACCTGCTCTCCATTTGCTCTCCCGCTCTGCCAAGCCCCCCAAGCTGCACGCTCTCCACCCACTCTCCACCTGCTCTCCCGCTCTGCTCTCCATCTGGCCACAGGCCCACCATCTTTATTGGGTTAATTTGCATCCTCACTCCTGATTGGCTGTGTGCATCATGGATGGATGGTCAATTTACATATTTGTCTATTATTAGTATAGATGATTATCTTAGTGGTTTTTCTTTCCCACTAAATTATGCTTCATGTAAACAAAAACTGTTGTTCATCCCCAGCTTCTTGCAGAGCTCCTAACATATTCTAGGGTATCAAAGCTCAATTAACATAGGTTGAATGAATGAATGATTCCCTCAGAAGGTTCTCAAGCACATGTTCAGCATCATTTACTTAAATGTATCTTCCTCCACTCCTAGAGAGTGGATTCTGGAGTCTAGAGATAGTTTCATCAGGAACTATTTATGAGTGAATACATGAATAGATGGCAGAAAGTATCATAGTTATGACATGTGAAAGATCTAACCACTTCCTACAGTAGGCTTAGATAAAAATCAAGGTGGTAGGCCAGTTGTGGTGTTTAAGGAAATTAGAGCTGGTAAATAGGACATTTAAGGACTGAAACATGTCTTATTCACTTAGGTCTGATTTGAGACAAATTGATTGTATCACTTTTCCTCCATAGATCACTTGAGTGTTCAGAGATGAATATACTTATAACTAGGGCTGAAGACATGGATTTACACAGTCCTATATAGCTTGTGACCACACATTCCTAGCCCTATCTGCAGTTGCTTAAGTAAGGCATGGACACCTGACCCAAATGTATCTAATTTTATCCTCTTCATTAAATTTGAAATTGGAAAACTGAGAGACTCTGGAGCCAAAAAACCATACAAAATCAAGACCAAACCATTCTATAACAGAACAAAGCCAATGACAAGCTTATCTCCAGTGAACAGAGGGAACCATACATAGCAGAGAAATGCAGGTAAATAGAGAGACATGAAGGATGTTACTAGATTTGGAATATCTTTAACATGAGAAATGAACAGAGCAGCCTCATTTATTTATTTATCTATTCAAATATTTACTGAACCTCCTAGGATCCCTACATTGCCATAGGTGCTGGGAATTCAACAGCAAATGGGACAATGCAATCCCATGCCTTCATAGGGCTGAAGTCCTATAAAAGGACTGAAAGGAACAAATTATAATGAAGTGTCACCAGTGTTATGACATGGGAAGTTCAGGACACTCTGGAAACATAAAACTGGGGAGCCCAACCTGGTGTATCTTTACTATATACCTTCCAGTTCCAATACTTTTGTGGTCCAGTTGTATTTCATTTCCTACCCTTTGATTCATCTTTATTCCCTCAAAAATAAGCTCTTTTTTCTCTTGAACCAGCATATCAGATATCATATGTATTTTGTCTACCCAGCACCTTTTTGGATGCTAACATTATAGGAACTGTCCCTTCTCTTCCTGGTAGGGGGTTAGAGGGTTGCACACAAACTACCCTGGGTTACTTGGAATCCTTTTGTGGAGACTGATAGAGAGTCTCTGTCCTTCTTTGTCCTATCTAGAGCAAAGGGTCTTTTGAGGTTGTAGTTGTTGGGACTGTTCTTGCCACCACTCGGAGAGGATTTGCCCAAGCATAAAGCACAATGGATGGCAGAGTCAAGAGATTCTGAAAAAGATGAAGATTTCTAATGACATATTTTTAAGCATCTCTAAGGCTTTCTAGTTACAGGACCCAATGAGTTCATTTTTTCCTAATTTACATGAGTTGCTTTCAATCACAACTAAAAGTATCCTTACTACTATAACTATTATGAATAAATTTCTATTTCATGCATAATAATCCTGACCAAGATGATTTAGTGGGGTGGGAGAGTGGAGAACAAAATTAACTTACTCTATCTTTCCCATACTCTTTCCCAGCTTGTAATAACTCATTTGAATAATAATTTATGCAATAGTTACTCACACAAGTTCCTACGGCCCTTCTGCCATTTCTGTGAAGTAGGTATTAGAACACCATTTTGCAGTGGTGTTATAAGGTTAATTTCGTACTTGGAATGTCATTCTGAAACCAATACACAGCTCTGATTCCTGTTCCCGCAAACCCAGTCCCCCAGTCTCAGTGCCACCATAATCAACCACCAGGTCCAGCTCTAGTCCCTTGGTGTATTTACTGGAAAATTATCCATAAATTTAATTATCTTTCTTGAGGAATTAAAAATCATAACATACATTTTATTATCCAGGAAGAGTTTAATTTTCATATGCAAATTTTTAATAAGTTAATAGTAAAATCAGATTTTTTCAAGAACCATGCCAAGTTATTTAATGCATGAGATAAATACATATTTTCTTGACACTTGGCAAATATCTAGAAATAGTAATAGCAATAATCACACATAGGTATAATCACACATAGACAATAGACAGAAAGATCTTTTTTATCCATAGTTCTTCTCTTAAATATATGAGAGTCCTCAGCAAGAAATAAAACCCAGAAAACTATAACTGTTTATTTGTTAATAAAAAATTCCTATAGTGCTATGAGATATGATCCTTAAATCTTTAAGATTTGGGAGACATAAATAATATTTTGTTCCATTACTCTAAAAGATTCCAAATAAATATTAAATTTGGATTGTAACATTTAAAATACCATTTATTTCATTCATAATTAAATTTATGTTAAAATGGGACCCTGCACTTTATTTCCTTGACAGCCTAATAAAACTAAACTTTCTCTTTCAAACTCCATTATATTTTTAGTTTTAGAATTTCATTTGGATACTATCTTGTTATTTTTGTGTCCGTTTCTGAAGAATGACACCAACAATTATGCACTTGAAAGCCCTCTTTTAAATTACCTGCTAAAATAAGCGAGGGACTCTCACCACTCAACACACTTTTACTTTGATGTGCTATTAATTAAAGCTTTATTTTAAAATATAAATATTGCCACTTGTTACCCATTAACATAGGCTGGGGTCATTTAATAAATCTCATATTTGTGTTTGTAAGCCACAATTTTTTCATTAAAATATTATCCTATTTATATATTAAGCAAAAGAAAAAATCTAAAAATCTTTTTCTAAGCTCATTCTGAAACCCTTCTTTGATTATTATAAGATAATTCTATTAAGAATTTTTCTGAACTTATTTCCATCTTGCTTACACAAAAATGAAGCATTAAATAATAATCAGACATGAAGATTTGATTCTGTGTGCAGTCTGAGTAACTGCCTATGCAATATGATTTTGAAGACTCCACATCTCTCAAAATTGAAATCACTTAATACAGTCTGAGAGCAGGGACCTTTGTACCTCCTTGCAGTATCATTGTCAACTGCTAACACCTGGCCATGAACAAATGATGAACAAATCAGATTTTCTATTGTAGCAAAACATTAAAGGAATGAAACTGAGAATCAATGTGTTTTGTCAGAAGCGTAGAAGAGACAGTAAGAAAGTCCCAGATGACTGCATGGAGCTGTGAGCAGCCAGGGAACATCATAAAAGCCCTAGAGTCCTGAGAGTATGGAAGGGCAGAAATAAAAGATAAGAAATGTTAAAGGAACTAAAGAGAAACTCACAAGAAATTTCACCTACTTCACATTTTAGACAGCACTAATTCTATTTAGTAACACTTTCAAAATATAATATCAGTATCATGACATTAAAAACAGACCCTGGAACTAAGGGTATTGGTGGTGGAAATTATTCTCTTAATTAAGTTCACCGAGATAGCTGGCTAACTGGCAATGAAATTTAATTTATTCTTTTCCCCATTCTCTCATATGCACACTCTTCTGCACCTTACTGAACAAGCTGAACATTCAATAGATAAATGTATTCATTAATAATTTAGTATAACCCAAAAAGAAAGGAAAAATTCTGGAGTCACTCCCAGGGTCTCCACTTTGCCTAAAATGATTACAGTGGTGCAGAACTGATCTTTCGAACCTGGCTGTGGGGGCCCTGGGATGCTGCTGCTCGGCAGCAGCCGCTGTTTGAGCGATCCTGTAGTTGTCTCGATAGCCTTAGTATTAGCACACCCACAGTGAGAAAAGATAAACTTAAATGTATTCATGTTTCCTTCTCCCCCTTCATTATGCACCAAGAGATGTTCTAATAAAATTCAAGACATCAGCTTAGAATATGTTAGTGTTCATAAATTAAATTGCTCACAGAAGGTGATCAATTTTTAATGTTTACACTCAAGATGTTCTTTTTAATTAACACTTAGCTACATTTGTACTCTCTGTTCACTCAGAAAATGTATGAACTTGCAAAGAACTGCAATAAGTTGTAAGACATCAAACTACAATAATTTTCAAAGCTGTGCCCTTCAACTGAACAAAAAGGGATTAGCTGGAGAGTGTGGACATCACAAAGAGACCTAACTTACTCTTAGAAAGTGGTGGGAAGCTACTCTGTGTGCATAAATATTTTTGGAAAGTTACCTATATTTCTCATATGGAGGTGGAAATTACCCATCCTTAAATTCCTATTATGTTTTCTAATATATATATGAGAAAATTAAAAGGGAATTTCCAAATTTAATGAGCAGAAACTCAGTAATGAAAAATCCACTGCTTTATAATTGATCATTTGTTAGCTATATAGGACTATAAGCAGATTGTTTACTAGCTGTATAACCTTGAGAAGTTCACTTACTCCTCATCAGTAAAAATGAGAATATACAATGGTTTCTTATGACCATTAAGTAACATAGCATTTGTCAGTACCCTGCATACATTAGCTACTAAATAAACTTTAGCTTCTTTCCTGTGTATACTACCATACTTAGTTGCATTGTGCTTCTTAGTACTTTCTCTCTAAAAATAGTAATATGATATGTATAAGTATATATACATATACATATATATGTGTGTGTATATATATATACATATATATATATACATATATATGTGTGTGTGTATATATATATATATATATATATATGTATATATATATATATACATATATACTAGAAGCCCATTGCATGAAGATTCATGCAATAAGCCTTTCTTCCCCTGGTTTTCCTCCAGCACCTGGGACCCAGGCCTTCGCTCTGGCCGCTATCTTCCATCTTTGCTCTGGCCGGAGCCTTCAGTGTTCACTCCAGCCAGAGCCTTCTGTCTTCTCCGCTCTGGCCAGAGCGCCGATCCTGTAGCTCCCTCCAACCCCTGCCCTCCCCCTCATAGCAGGCATCCCACCCTGCCCAGCTGCTCTGCACCTGTGTATATAAATTAACCCGCCATCTTTGTTGGGTTAATTTGCATACTCACTCCTGATTGGCTGGTGGGTGTCACAGAGGTATGGTCAATTTGCATATTTCTCTTTTATTAGTGTAGATAAGTATATATCTTCTTGTGGATAATGTTGCTTCTGGTATAGTCCAGGGGCCTGCTCCACGATAGGAACAACTCAGGAACGCAGACCCAGGACTATAAAGTATTCTACAAAGGAAGGAGTATGGCTTATAATTTAAAAAAAAACTAGTCTCAGTAGAAAAACAGATATTCATGTACCATAAATTACAGAATGGCTTTCATGGTGGAATTGTCAATTATACAGGAAACTAGAGGCCTGGTGCACGAAATTCATGCAGGTGCGGGAGGTCCCTCAGCCCAGCCTGTACCCTCTCCAATCTGGGACCCCTTGAGGATGTCTGACTGCCAGTTTAGGCCTGATCCTAGGGATCAGGCCTAAACTGGCAGTCGAACATCCCTCTCACAATCCTGGACCACTGCCTTCTAATCGCTCACCTGCCTGCCTGCTTGGTCACCCCTTACTTCCCCCCCTGCCGACCTAGTCACCCCTCACTGCCCCCCTGCCAGCCTAATCACCCCCAACTTCCTCCCCCTGTCAGCCTGGTCACCCCTCATGGCCCCCCAACTGGCCTGGTCACCCCATGCAGCCTGCTGTTCAGTCGTGTGGTAGTCCCTCACTAACTCCCCTGCTGGCCTGGTCATAGGCAGCCATCTTGTGAGGGCATGAAGGTCAATTTGTATATTACCTCTTTATTATATAGGATAAAAGCAGAACAGTGTAACGAGAGTATAAAAGAGTAATTTTTTTCAATGTTATGCATTCTTTCTCATCCTTATGTTCTCTCTATGCTAACTGTATTTTTTTAAGTATCTGTAAGAATATCTTGAGCAGATTTCAAAGTTGTTTTAGTTTGCTGGGATAATAAATTTCAAGCTTAAAGAAGATAGTGATAAAGGAGAAGTATTGGCACCAAAAAGGGTGGGTGGAGCCAAAAAAAATTTTGCAGACTAATGAAGTGTGATTTTGACAAAGTGGTTTTTTTGGCATAATTCTACATATCTATGCTCAAACTAGCTGTTGAGCAGCTGAAATATCTATAATAATAAAAAGCATAATATGCTAATTAGACCAGACAGCTGAATGACCTTCTGGATGTCATTCTGGAAGTCCTTCTAGACGAAGCTATGGCAATGGGGGGCCAAAGCAGAGTTGGTTAGGGGTGATTAGGCAGGCAGGAAAGCAGTTAGGGGCAATCAGGCAGGCAGGCAGAGTGGCTAGGGGCAATCAGGCAGACAGGTAGAGTGGTTAGGGGCAATCAGGCAGACAGGCAAGCAGTTAGGAGCAATCAGGCAGGCAGGTGAATGGTTAGGGGTGATCAGGCAGGCAGGTGAGTGGTTAGGGGCAATCAGGCAGGCAGGCAGGCATGCAAGCAGTTAGGAGCCTATGGTCCCGGATTTCAAGAGGGATGTCTGACTGCTGGTTTAGACCCGATCATCGGGCCTAAACTGGTAGTTGGACATCCCCTGAGGGGTTCCGGATTGCAAGAGGGTGCAGGCTGGGCTGAGAGGACCCCCTTGCATGAATTTTGTGCATTGGGCCTCTAGTTAAATTATAAATGCATAATTTTTACTCTTGGTGTGTTAACCTGACCAGGAAGTTCTCAAGATATATTTTTAGGATAAATATCCTGAAGTCTGAGTTTCTTCATCTATAAACAATTTCTGCCTATCTGTAATTCCAATAATTCATGTGTCTTACTTTCAGATGTCTATAGAAAATTTTGGTGTGTGACTTATTCAAATTATCATTTAAGCCCATAAAAATCAATGGTGCACTAGACAGGTCAATGAGAGTGTATATTCTTGGAATACTTAAAACCAGATCTGTGAGAGAGCTTCCTGATCCATTATTTCTGGGATATCCTACCTAATAATAGAGTAATATGCAAATTGATTGCATCTTCGCTACGCCTAAGCCACGCCCACCAGCCAAGCCATGCCCACCAGCCAATCAGGAACAGATATGCAAATAAACCCAACCAAGATGGCTACAGTCACCGAGAGTGGGAAGGAGGCTTGGGTTTCTGCGGTAACAAAAGAAGCCATTCTGTTGCCGGCCTAAGCCTCCACTCAAGGCTACAAAGTTTCAATTATAGAAGGTGAATTAACTCCAACAGAAATCGCTGCTGGCCGCCGAGTGAGCAGGAGGGAGGCTTGGGTTTCCGTGGCAACAAAAGAAGCCAAGCTTTCCGTGCCTCCTGTTGCCGGCCTAAGCCTCCACTCAAGGCTACAAAGTTTCAATCCAGAAGGTGAATTAACTCCAACAAAAATTACTGCTGGCCAGGAAGCGAGCAGCAGGCTTGGCTTTGCTCCAGGCTACAAAGTTTCAATTGTAGAAGATAAATAAATTCCAGATACCAGGGCCTCCTCTTGGGTCACCAGGGGGCATGGCCAGCCTGCAAACCACCAAAGGCACTTCGCTCAGGCCACCCCCCCCACAAGGGAACCCCCATCCTGATCCGGTACACCTTTCAGGGCAAACCAGCTGGCCCCCACCCATACACCAGGCCTCTATCCTATCTAATAAAAGAGTAATATGCAGATTGACCATCACTGCAACACACAATATAGCTGCACCCATGTGGTCAAAGATCCTGCCCCCATGTGGACACAAGATGGTCACCACAAGATGGCCAACAGGGGAGGGCAGTTGGGGGTGATCAACCCTGCAGAGGAGGGCAATTAGGGGTGACCAGGCTGGCAGAGGAGGGAAGTTGGGGGCAAACAGGCTGGCAGGGGAGCAGTTAGGCATCAATCAGGCTGGCAGCGGAGTGGTTAGGGGGTGATCAGGCTGGCAGGCAGAAGCGGTTAGGGGCAATCAGGAAGGCAGGCAGGTGATCAGTTGGGAGCCAGCAGTCCTGGATTGTGAGAGGGATGTCCAACTGCCCGTTTAGGCCCGAGCCTGGATCGGGCCTAAACGGGCAATCGGACATCCCTCAAGGGGTCCCAGATTAGAGAGAGTGCAGGCTGGGCTGAGGGACATGCCTCCCCCTCCATGCATGAATTTCGTGCACTGGGCCTCTAGTCCTACCTAATAAAAAGAGTAATATGCAAATTGACCATCTCTCCACTATACCCACCAGCCAATCAGGAGCAAGTGTGCAAATTAGCCCAACAAAGATGGTGGTTAATTTGCATATGCAGGCATGGAGTGAAGACTGAAGACAGCGTAGAAGGAAGCCAAGCACTGCAGAAGGAAGCGAAGCAGTGGAGGAGGGAGATAGCGAGGCAGGAGAGAAGGGAGGGAGCAAGGCAGCGGAGATGTGAGGGAGCAAGGCAGCAGAGAAAGGAGCAAAGCCCACTGCAGGAAACCCTATTCTTGTAGGAATAGGCCTGAGGAAACCCTATTCTTGCAGGAATCTTCCTGCAACGGGCCTCTAGTTCATTATAATTTGCTACATGTTAAAGTAGAAAAAATGATTTGCCTTTACCTTACCAAAACTTAATCTTCTTGTATTTTAACTGATTTCCCAAATACTTTCTAAGCATTGCAATGTAAACAAATTTTCTAACAGCAGGACAGAATATAACTATACATGATATGGAGTTTTCTTTTCTAAAGTCAATGATTCAAGAGTGTTAAGGCACAAAAAACAGACTAAGTGACTCTTTTGTTAGCCTGACAATTAGTTTTAAATATGGAGGCTTGTGGGGGAAGCAATGCTAGTTTACATAAAAGAAACTTGGACCAGCAAAAATTCCGTTGCCTTGGGACTTTAAGAGGACCCACCCAATCCTAATTAAACATCCACCAGTCCTTGAATGTTTTATTTTGTTAATGTATTTCAGATTTACTTTATATCATATTTGAGTCACTGTAAGTCAAACTGGATAATTACATAATATAACCCTTAGAGCAAATAGCTGAAATGTAAAATAATAACCCTGATCAGTGCTTTTTAACTTTGGAAAACATGCAATATCCATCTCCCACACAGTTCATGTCCAAGTAACTGTAACACTATCCAAATGATTTTTTATGTGCAGACAAGATTAAAAAGCACTGCTCTCAATAAAGCCTTTTATTAGATAGAAAAGAGACAAAAAACTATGTCCACCATAATTCCCTGAATATGGAGAACAGTCAACAAATACTAGAGCCTTAAGTATGTAAACCCATCATGGTTGGCAATTTTTTCTGTAAGAGGTCAGATCATAAATATCTCAAGTTTTGCAGGCCAAAGGGTCTCTGTCACAACTGCTCAATTCTGCTGGTCTCTGTCACAACTTCTCAATCCTGTCATTGTAGCACATAGTAACCATGGACAATATGAAATATATGGACCTATCTCTGTTCCAACAAAACTTTAGTTATAAAACAGGTTGCAAGTTGTATGTCGCTCACCTGCACCTGACAGTCATTTGCCAACCCCTACAGTGCATCACTTCTCAATTCTATTGTATAGTTAAAAATTGTCATGGATTAAATAACTAAGTAGCTAACACAGAGGCCCAGTGCATAAAAATTTATGCACTGGAGGGGGGTGTCCCTCAGCCCGGCCTGCTCCCTCTCACAGTCCAGGAGCCCTCAGGGGTGGGAGGCTACCCGGCGATCAGAGGAAGGCAA
This sequence comes from Eptesicus fuscus, assembly GCF_027574615.1. Classification (NCBI taxonomy): domain Eukaryota; kingdom Metazoa; phylum Chordata; class Mammalia; order Chiroptera; family Vespertilionidae; genus Eptesicus; species Eptesicus fuscus. The sequence goes on along the minus strand of NC_072480.1, from coordinate 5,653,779 downwards.
CGCCCTATCACACCTCTGCTGCTGCCACTGCCAGCAGCACAAGCCTTGGCCAGGCCTGGTTACCTGAGCCTCAGGTGGCCCTGGGTGGCTAGGCAGCTGCCATCCAAGGCTTGCCTGCGTCTTGGGCTGGCCCTGGGTGGCTGGGGTGCTGAGGGGACTGGGGGACTCCAGAGGCAGGCACCTCAGCGGGGCTGAGGGGACTGGGCGCCACCATCTTGTGGCTGTCGGCACCGTCATCTTTGAGGGTGTGGCAGTCAATTAGCATTTCCCTCCTTATTGGCTGTGGGTGCTGCCATATTTTGCGATGGCATGAGGGTCAATTAGAATATTCCCTCTTTATTAGGTAGGATTGTATAAGTGAAAATGATCAAAATAATAACCTGTGCACTTTTTATGAGATTACCATCTCTAATGATGTTGATTATGAGTGAATTTCATTCAACTCTACCAATTTAACTAATATAACTTTATAAACTATGCCTACTGGATATGAAGTGACTAAATAGAAATTTCTCAATGCTACTACTACTAGAGGAAAGAAGCTATTAATTATTTTCATAGAATGTACCATGGACAATGATAAGAAATACTTGGTATATAAAGGGCCACTTTTCTCTCTAGGAAATACATTGCCAATCAGTTATAACTAAGCTTGCATGTGGCCTCATAATATTTCTTAATATTGCTGCAGTACTCACCACAAATCAGAGTTAGAAGACTGAATGAAATCCATGTGATGTTCTTAGCACAAAAGGAGGTATTTTTCCAGCTCAGACAACAAGCAGGAAATTATTCTCCTCTCCAAGGGTATACTAGTAAATACCCATCCCATCACCTCACTAAAGAGTTGGCATTTCATGCAGCATATTTGGAAGACAGCAATAATTCCTATTGAAGTCAACTGATAACAATTCTGTAATTAAAGACTTTAATTTGAGTGCCTGCAAAAAGGAACAGTTAAAACTTTCTATTTATAGAAAACTTATTTACTTTACAATTTATATAAAATAAAGCCTAAAGCGGAGATTTTTTGGGTAGCTCACAGGAGACTAGAGAAATGTGTGGCACACCAAAGGTGATCCAGATTGTTCCAAAGTTTTTTTCATACTCTCATGACTGATATTTTGTGCTCTGCTGTCACCTGAGCATCCTAGTTCTGCTTCCCTTGGCCTCTCATCTTCCAGTTTCCAGACCAGTTCCCACACATTCAGTTAGAGCAAAGACAAAAGTTGAAAGGCCTTTGAGGCCTAAGGTTCAGAACTTGCAGAACATCACTACACCCGCATTCTATAGGTCAAAGCAAGATTCAAGGGCAGGAAAACAACTTGGTGGGAGGCTCTACAAAATATTTGGACATGCTTTTGATCTGCCACTCATGCTGGAGTCATAATCTTACTTAATACGTTCTTCTATTTCTTCATAAAATCCCAAAGTAAGCCTTTCTAGTATGGATAGCAGGACCAGATGGCCTCTCTGACACAATTTGAGGTTATGATTGCCAGAGTGGCCAAAATGTATAAGAAGTTGATCTAATAAAATTCTGTCACAGTGAAGCTTATTTCTGTTTAAGAAACATATCTTACATGTTTGCTCTCCTCTATTTAATTTTTTAGGATCCCAATATTAAAAAAGAAGAAAGGACCTTAAATATTATACTTCCTGGTAAGCCAGGTTACCAATTGATAAAAAAAATTATTTTATTAAAAAATATTGGGGTCCATGGGGAAAATTATATTTTTCTAAAATTATGCCTTTTTTTGAATAGTGCAATGCAGTACTTTTTAGTGACTAGTGTTTACTATCTGACTATATTTAAGCAGAAGCAAAGCTAGGAAGGCAACGTGACCAATTCCCTGATTTCCTAAATGAGAAACAGAGAGGGAAACTAAGGGTCTTGTTCAAAATAACGGAGATGGCTAATGACAAAATCTGTGCCATAAGACAAAACTTCCCACTCCCCAAAGTATTTTTCCCATTGCTCCATCAGGACAGTTATGTGAACTCAGGAAATGTATTCTAGTCTTTATGTGTAGAGCATGCTGCTCTGCCAAGATCAGGGACTAGTAAACTTGTTGTAAAGGGACATATAATAATTATTTTGGACTTTTCAAGACAGATGGCCTCTTGTCACAGCTACTCAACTCTGCCATTGTAGCAGGAAAGCAGACATGGACAATACATTAAAAAATCAACATGCCTGTGTACCAGTAAAAATTTATTTATAAAAATGGACAGCAGGCCAGGTTTGACCCAAGGGTCATTATTTGTCAATTTCTGCATCTAATTTAAAATTTAAGCAATTAAGAACCCCATTCCTTACCCTGCATCCATACCCCTGCCATATCTTCATTTTGTATACAGTTTATTACACCTTTACACTGGGTTTGAACTTGGGTTGAATTGCATCCCCTCCCAAACAAAATATTTATATTTTAAAGTTCTAACCACCAGTATCTGAGAAGGTGACCTTTAGGTTTGATGGAGAAATTGAGTTGATACCCTTCCCCTGAGAACTGGCTTTTCAGGTCATTTCACTATGGACATTCCCTTTGCTGAAGACCACTTTTCACTTGCGGTGACCACATTCCATTATCTCCCCTCTGGGTATACATAAAGAAGTCTCCGCCCAGAAAAATCCCTTCAAAAGTCCTTTAAAAGCCGCTGACTCCCCTCACTGGATGCTGAAGCCATCCAGGCTCAGCCACCTGGTGTGCGGATGATCGAATAAATTCATAATCCCTCACCACTCTGGCCTCGTGCTTTCCTCTTTCAGCGACATAACATTTGGTGCCAAAACCTGGGAGGGTTCCAAGGGGATGGGGAGCCATCGTCCAGGCTTCGGTCAACCCAAGTTTGCTACTTGGAGAGCAGTAGGCAGCAGCAGCTCGTCCTGGGCTTACCTCCGAATCCTACTCGGGTGACTCGATTGCCAGCCTCAATTAGGCCTCCCTCCCTTGCGGGTCTTCCCCAGCCAGCCAAGGAGGATGCGAGACCAGGAATCTCTCTTTCTCCATTGCTGACCCTCCATCCCACACCGGCCAATCTTCTCTAGGTGAGTGACGTTCCACAATTGCCCTCATCGCGGGTCTTCTGCCCACTTTCTCTGACTTCTCATAAGTCTCTCACCTCAAAAGTCCTAGAGCTAGGCCAGAAGACTCCTTAGCCGTTCCACTTTGGGTCCTTCTGGATTGGGCATGCCCAGTCCACAGGGTCACCTTTCGTTTCTCGTGGTGATTTGTTTAGCAGCAGGGACGCCTGCGCTAAACTGTCACCTTTGGATTTGTGGTCTGTCACTCACCCTTCCTTTCTTGTGGGCCACGCCCACTCCCTCTGCACACTCGAGGGGGACATCATGCCCAACCACCTCACTTTATTTTGTAACACTGTTTGGCCACAATATAATCTAGATAATAAGTCTCAATGGCCTGAAAACAACACTTTCAATTTTAACACACTGAGAAATTTACATAATTGTTGTCACTGCGATGGAAAATGGTCAGAAATTTCCTACATCCAGGCCTTTTTCACCCTTCAGTCCCAATCCTCTCTCTCAGTCCTGCTCTACCCATCAGATCTTTCTCCTTCAACAAAACATCTTACCCCTAACAATTCTGATTCTGAATCTACTCTTGACCCAGCAGACCACCAATCTCCACCTCCTTATACAGCCTCACCCTCACCTGCAGTAGATTTCCAAAACCCAGACCCTCCTAACCAGAAGCTGCCTTCTCCCCAGTCCCTGAGAGCCCAAATCCTGAGAACATGAGCTCCAAAACAGCCTTTCCCATCTAACATTCATTCTCAGGCCACCCAAAGACTGCCTTCCTCAACAGCCTCTTCTATTCCCATATCCACTCTACCCCTGAGGGAGGCAGCAGGAACTGAGGGCATAGTCAGTCCATGTCCCATTCTCTATGTCCAGCCTCACACAGATTGAGAGGCATCTCAGGTTTTTTTCCACTGATCCGACCACCTTTACTAAGGAGCCTGACCCAGTCCTATGTCCTGACTTGGCATGACATCTATGTCCCCCTGTCCTCCTCTATAGAAATTTACCACCTTAGACCCGACGTCCCCAGAGGGAGTCCTTCTTCTAAACACCCATTTTGTATCCCAATCAGCCCCAACATATGCCACAAACTTCAAGAAATAGACAGGTTCACAAGTCCCTCAAAAACACCTCATTAACCTGACCTTTAAGGTATTTAATAATAGAGACAAGGAGACCCAAAAACAAAGGCAAGATCAGGCCAAGGCTGAGGCCCAGAAGGAGGCCTTCCAGCTCCTACCCACTGCTCTCACGAACCCCAAACGAAGTGCTGGTCCTCCAACTGCAGGTAAGTGAGGGGCTAAGCCTTCTCCAGGCCCATGCTTCAAATGAAGCAAGGAAAGACACTGAGCCAAGTCCTGCTCAAACCCGAGACCCCCGCCTGGGCCCCTGCCCAAGGTGCGGAAGGGAAGGCCACTGGAAATCAGACTGTAGACTGGCTCCTCCGGGTTGGACCTTAGCCAGTCCAGCATGGCTGCCCTCTGGTTCCTGTTTGGAGTTTCCAGACCTCCTGGGACTGGCCACTGAAGAAATTGCTCAAGCCCTGACAGGGCCCCACAGACTTACATCACCAGGACAGAGCCTCAGGTAACGGCTCTGGTGGCAGGTAAGCCAAACTCCTTTTTAATTGACACTGGGGCCACTTATTCTGCCCTCTCAGAATTCGCTGGGACCCTTGTCCACTCCTCAATTAGTCTCACAGCCATTAGCCACCTCACCTCTACACTGCATCTTACTAAATACCCCCATTCACTCTTTTCTTGTTCTACCTCAGTGCCTGTCTAGGGCTACCATGTATCCCCTCATAAAGCCCAGTTGTCCCAAACCAGTCACCTACCTCAGTTTCACTCTCTCACCCCACAAGGCCGAGCCATTCCTTGGACTGTAAATGCCTTATCTCCTTATCTCCTCTATGACTGTCCCCTCCTCTGAACAAGAAATCTTCTCCTTTCTCAGGCTCACTGGGTGCTCTCACCTCCAGGTTCACAACTTTACTCTTCTTGCAAAGCTCCTCTATGACATGACATGGCAAAGGGACCCCCTCACTGAGCCTCACAAGGCCAACATTCTGATGCCCTTTAATGCTCTGAAAAATGTCAATCTAAGAAATGTTGGCTGTTTGCTTTTTGGATATCATTGAAAAAATAAGGTTTCTAAGAGTGAAGAATTCTAATACATTATAAAGAAAAAAGAAAGAATATTAGAGTAGAAATACTTAATGGAAGGTCTGAGGCATGGTTATGCATTTTTGAAGGACATAGAAAGAAGGTTTGAAGGCTAATTTGAAAGTGTGAAATTTGTGAAGGTTGTGTATGTGATGAGAAGGAAAAGAGAAATGTTGAAAGAAAGAAAGAAGTTCTAAAGTTAACTATTTACAAGAATTGTAAAAGGGTCATTTTACTCTGAGCAAGAAAGTGAGGTTTTATTCTCCAAGCCTGGCAGGACAAGGTTGCTGGATACTTCTTAAGCTAAACCAGAATATTCAGAAAAACAGCAGGGATTAAGATTCAGTAAAAATAAGAAGTTAAGCCAGCACAGTGTCTTACTTCTTATCCAACCATCCAGGTGCCTGGCTTCCACTGCTCCTTTCCTTCCCTTTCTCTTTTCCCTAGATAATAGCCTATTCTAGCATTCCCTCCCACTTTCACTGCAATAAAATCTCAACCACTCATCTTTCACCCCTTATTGGTAGCACCATGGCGACTACTCTCTCAGCTTGGAGTGTGGAACCGGGAAAGGGAATATCATACCTTTTAGTTCACCTCTTCTCCTTACCCGTTTCAGCTTGTCTCCATGATCAGGGATTTTTCTTCCTCTGTGGGGAAAACACATACATCTGTCTCCCCATCAGCTGGACCGGAACCTGTACTCTTATCTCTCATCCATGTAGATGTAGCCCCAATAATCAGTCTTTACCTGTCCCTGTAACCCATCATATCTGACACAAAACAGGGGTCCAGATAATCCCTCTCCTCCTAACCCTCAGCATCACAGCAGGGGTTGGAACTGCCATAGGGAGCTTAACTACTGCTCTACTCATACTTTGAAACCCTGTCTCAGGACCTACAAGAAACCTGTGGATGCTCAGCAAAGGGCAAAACTGGGAAAACAAGAACCTCACCCTCAGGGTAACCTATTCTTTCCTTTCATATCACTAGTGAGGCAACTGAGACCCCTACTCTTTTCCCCCCTAAAAATAACTTCTAAGTCTCAGTTGTATTTCAGCTCCAGGCTCAGAAAAGCAGCAAAACCAGACAAGTGATGCTGTGGCAGCCTCAGGACCAGCTTTTACCTCCCAAGTCACTCAACAGGATCTCTCTCGAGACTTCACCAACCAGTCTCTTGGGGAAATCATGCTGCTGCACCCCTAGTCCAGCCCATTGCTATCAAAGTCCATTCCCCAGTGGTCTCGATTCCCACCTCAGCAGGAAGCAATTACAGAAGATATGACCTTCATCCCTATTCCATAAAACAAAAAGGCTGGAATGTTAGGTTTGATGCAGAAATTGAGGTGATACCCTTCCCCTGGGAATTGGCTTTTCATGTCATTTCACTATGGACATTCCCTTTGCTGAAGACCACTTTACACTTGCGGTGACCACATTCCATTCTCTCCCCTCCGGGTATGCATAAAGAAGTCTCCGCCCAGAAAAATCCCTCCAAAGTCCTTTAAAAGCCGCTGACTCCCCTCACTGGATACTGGAGCCATCCAGGTTCAGCCACCTGGTGTGTGGGTGATCGAATAAATTTGTAATCCCTCACCACTCTGGCCTCATGCGTTACTCCTGCTACCTAACAGTGACTTTATTTGTTGATAGGTTCTTTACAAATTAAAATGAAGTCATTTGGGTGAGCCCTAATCCAATCTGAGTGGTATCCTTATAAAAAAGGGGAAATTTGAAAATAGAGAGAGGGAAATCACTATGGCACCCCACTCCCAACCTATCAAACAACTAGGTCTGCTGGATTCTGCTGTGATCCCAGCCTAAGGAAAATGGTGTGGGACTAGAAATATGAGCCCCTATTGCTCTGTCTGATGGCACAGCAGACACAGAGCTAGCTGCATGGGAAAGATTGGAATGCTAAGCAGGGCTGATCTTTGTTTGTATTGTTGTTTGTTATCCCTTCCTACTTTAGTGGTGGTGAGGGGTTCCTGGAATCCAGATGGAGCTGAGGTATTCCAACAGTGTCTCCTGAAGGGGGAGAGAGGGTTCTGTCCAGGAAACAGAGGGGTGTGTGCTGGGCCCTTCAGCAGCATTACAGAGAAGCAGATCCAAGCTCCCCAGTGAGAACAGCCAGCAGCCAATGGAACCTGGAAAGAGAGGAAATGCCTTCCCCCACTCCTACAGATTATAAATCTGTTTATACCACCCTGACCAAGTCCCAGATAACCCACAGAGCTTAGATCCATGGGGGAAGGGAAAGCAATTCAGAGCAGGGACCTTCAAAGGGGAAGACCAAAGGCAGACCAAAGTCTCTGGGCTTCAGAGTCCCCATCCACCAGACTGTTTGGAGCTTTGGCCTGCTTAGCATCGGACTCCTGGCCTAAAACCAGGCAGAGAAAGCCACCAGAGATTGCACCAGAGAACCTATGGGAATGCCTGTTAATGGCACACCCATGGGCCAGCCTTGGACAACATCAGAGAAAACCCAGAGAGCTCCAGAAATAGCAGATATAAAGAGTGAACACAGAAGGCACCGAACTCTGTGGAGGCTAACTCCACTTTTTTTCCTTTTCTATTGATTTATTTATTATTATTTGGTATATAACTTTTTCTTTATTTCATTTCTTTTCTTCCCCTTTTTCTCTCAGATCCCTTATTTCTCTCTTTCCTTTCCTTCATTTCTTTCTTTGCTTTCATAGTTATTTATTTATTTATTTCCATTTTTATTTTCCTATTCCATATATTATTTTATTAACTATTATTATCTTTTTAAAATTATTATTATTATTTCATACTAGAGGCCCAGTGCACGAAAATTCATGCACTCCGGGGTCCCTCAGTCCAGCTAGCGTCCTCACACAGTCCAGGAGCCCTCAGGGGATATGCGACTGATGGATTAGGCCCACTCACAGCGGACATCCCTGTGGGAGTGCACAGACCACCAGGGAGCAGCTCCAGCCCTGCCCCCTGATCTCCCCCCCGCCCCCGCCACTAGTTGCTGCATTCCCCCCCCCCACTGGCCATCACCTCCCGTTGCCCACTGGCACCCTCCTTGGCTGGCCTGGTGCCACCTGCTCCCCAGCCCCGCCCCTGGCCAACCCATCATTCCTCAGTTTCATCAATTTGCATATTAGGCTTTTATTATATAGGACTAGAGTCCTGTGCACGAAATTCATGCACAGCAGCGGGGGGGGGGGAGGTGTCCCTCAGCCCAGCCTGCACCCTCTCCAATCTGTGACCCCTCGAGGAATGTCCGACTGCCCATTTAGGCCCGATCCTGGTAGGGATCGGGCAATCGGACATCCCTCTCACAATCTAGGACTACTGGCTCCCAACTGCTCACCTGCCTGCCTTCCTGATTGTTCCTAACTGCTTCTGCCTGCCAGCCTGATCACCCCCTAACCACTCCCCTGCCATCCTGATTGATGCCTAACTGCTCCCCTGACAGCCTGTTTGCCCCTAACTGCCCTCCCCTGCAGGCCTGGGTCCCCCCGAACTGCCCTTCCCTGTAGGCCCAGTCGCCCCCAACTTTCCTCCTCTGCCAGCCTGGTCACCCCTAACTGCCCTCCCCTGCTGGCCTGATTGCCCCCAACTGCCCTCCCTTGCAGGCCTGGTCCCTCCCAACTGCCCTCCCCTGCTGTGGTGGCCATCTTGGGTCCACATGGGGGCAGCCATCTTTGACCACATGGGGGCAGCCATCTTGTGTGTTGGAGTGACAGTCAATTTGCATATTACTCTTTTATTAGATAGGATAGAGCTTGGTGCATGGGTGGGGGCCAGCTGGTTTTCCCTGAAGAGTGTCCCGGATCAGGGTGGGGATTCCCTTGGGGCGTGGGGCAGCCTGGGCGAGGGGCCTGTGGTAGTTTGCAGGCCAGCCACGCCCCCTGGTGACCCAAGTGGAGGCCCTGGTGTCTGGGATTTATTTATCTTCTATAATTGAAACATTGTAGCCTTGAGCAGAGCCCAGGGGCAACCCAAGCCTCCTGCTCTCTCCAGCTCTGTGGCTGCCACCATTTTTGTTGGGATTTATTTATCTTCTATAATTGAAACTTTGTGGCCTTGAGCAGAGGCCAGGGCCAGCCAGAGCAGGCGGGAATCTTGGCTTCCTCCATTGCCGGGGAAACCCAAGCCTCCTGCTTGCTCCATGGCCACAGCCATCTTGGTTGGGTTAATTTGCATACTTGATCCTGATTGGCTGGTGGGCGTGGCTTGTGGGCATAGCAGAGGTATGGTCAATTTGCATGTTTCTCTTTTATTAGTGTAGATTTTCTTCTTCTCTTTTAGTCTTTCTTTTTATTTTCTCATGCTTTTATTTTTTATTATTATTTAAAGTATTACATATGTCTCCTTTTTCCCTGATTGACCCCCCCACCACTCCCACCCCTGAGGGTAAGCCCCCACCACCCCAATGTTTGTGTCCATTGGTTATGCTAATATGCACATATACAAGTTCTTTGGTTGATCTCTAACCCATCTCCTCACCTGCCTACTCTCTAAGATTGAATGGTCTGTTCAGTCCTACCTAGTCTCTGGACCTATTTTTGTTCATCAGTTTATGTTGATCATTATATCCCAAATATGAGTAAGATCATGTGATATTTATCTTTCTCTAACTGGCTTATTTCATTTAGCATAATCCTCTCCAATTAAATGGTAAAAGTTCCTTCTTTTTTATAGCAACATAATATTCCATTGTTTAGATGTACCACAGAATTTTAATCCATTCCTCTGCTGGTGGGCATTTAGGTTGTTTCCAAATCTTAGCTATTGTAAATTGTGCTGCTATGAACATAGGGGTGCATATATCCTTTCTAATTGGTGTTTTTGGTTTCTTGGGATATTGTTCTAGAAGTGGGATTACTGGATCAAATGGGAGTTCCATTTTTAACTTTCTGAGGAAATTCCATACAGTTTTCCACAGTGGCTACACCAGTCTGCATTCCCACCAGCAGTGCACGAGGGTTTCTTTTTCTCCACATCTTCACCAGTACTTATCATTGGTTGATTTGTTGTTGATAGCCATTCTGACACATGTGAGATGGTATCTCATTGTTGTTTTGATTTGCATCTCTCAGATGATTAGTGACTTTAAGCATGTTTTCATATGTCTCTCAGCCTTCAATATGTCCCCTTTCAAAAAGTGTCTATTTAGGTCCTTTGCCTATTTTTTGATTGGATTGTTTATTTTCATTTTGTTGTCTTATGAGTTCCCTGTAAGTTTTGGATATTAAACCCTTAACAGAAATAGCATTGGCAAATATGTTCTCCCATGCAGTGGGCTTTCTTGCTGTTTTGTTGATGGCTTTCTTTCCTGTGCAGAAGCTTTTTATTTTGATGTAGTCCCATTTGTTTATTTTCTCCTTAGTCTCTAGGTGGCAGTGTTTATGTATTAGTTTCTGGGACCAAATGGCCCCTCAACCCAGTCCCCAAGGGCTCCCTGTGGTTATTTAGAATCTTTGTTTCCCTGCCCAGCTCAAGGCTGGGTGTGGCTGTGCTGCTAGGAGCGGTCTGGTCTTCGGGAGAAAAAGATCTGTTCAGGGTTGGAGGGATCGGACTATCCCAGAACTATTCCTGATTGTCTCTTCCTATTTTGCTCCCCAGCTTCCACAGAACCACCTTCCTCTGCACAGTAGCCTCTGTGAGTGTTTGTAATTGAAAGATCCTATGCACTGTGTTTAGCGAGTAAAAGCAAGGAAATTATAAAGACAGAGCAACCATGCTGCTGTGTGTCTCTCTCCCCCTGACACTGTGCAGCCAGTGCAGAACTTCAGGCTGCCTTTCTGGGCATAGCCTCCCATGGATGTGGGCTTAGATCTAGAGTCCCATGCTGCCAGCAGCCCTGTGGACACCCATCCACAGTCGAGGCCTACACATGTCCTCAAGGGACACGGATTTGGTATGGTGTAGTCTCCCTCTACGACTCTTGTCACAGCTTCATGTGTTTCTCACTCCAGCCCAGATCCCTGATCCTACCTCTCTCCAGTCAACCTCTGATGTTTCCGTCCATGGATTGTCTCACCACCTGTGTTTAATTCACCAATTCCAGGTGGATGTTATTCTATTCAGCTCTTTCTTCTATCTGCTCCATGAGAAGGCCCAGGATCTATCCACCTATTCAGCTGCCATTTTGTCTCCCCCTGGACAAACTTTTTAGGAGCGGGGAGGCTGGAGTCTCAGTGTTTGTGGGTTCACAGCCAAGGCAGTGTGGCTGTAGGGGCCCATGTGGTGTCCAAGGTCTCCCTGGGTGGAGGTGAGGCTGGGCTCCCTTTCACAGCCACTCTCCCCTGAAAGATTTCTTGGCTGCAGGCTAGATTCACAGCCACAGTTAGATTTCTTGGCTGCAGGCTAGATTCGCAGCCACAGGACTCTCTCTCTCCTCTCTTTCTTCCACTATATCTTCGACAGATGTCACTTTCTAAGGCTGCCAGAAACACACACGATGAGCTTGAAGCATCTTATAGTTCTAGAAAATATGGAAGTACTGAGTAACAATGCCACATCTTAGGTTAGTGTAGCAGATCGGTGGTCTCTCCTGCTTCTTTTCTTTCACATTCTCCTCTTTCCTTTTCCTTCTTTCTGCTCCAATGCTTTTGGTCTCTTGCATTATAGTATTCTATTTTTTTTATCTTTTCTCTTTTGTTGCCTTATTTTATTTGTCTTGGTTGGGGTGTTCTTTTTGCTATTGTTAGTTTTTAATGTGTGTGTGTGTGTGTGTGTGTGTGTGTGTGTGTGTGTGTGTGTGTGTGTGTGTGTTATTTCTGGTTTGGTGTTGTTTTGTTCTGTCAGCACCTGTATGACAGTTGCCAAAACGTAGTTGGGGTTGAGTCTCATAGTCAACCATCCTGAAAACTGAGCCTACCCCTGAATGGGACAACAACAATCAAGAACCAATTACAATAAGAAGGCCCACATAACATAGATAATAGACATTCTTAGAGCACCCAGCTCAGATCTAGCAGACTACACCACTAAGCTCTACTGGACACCCACTACAGAAGACCACCCCACCAGGACTGGGAGTCATAGCAGATCCACCTAATAAATAGAAACAAACATAAAGAGGCACCCAAAATGGATAGATTAAAAAATAGGCCCCAAATGGAAAAACAAGAGATATTATTTTTCCATTTCATGTAGATATTCCAGGGGAATATCTACATGAAATGGAGATAAGCAATTTATTTGATATAGAGCTCACACTAATGATTATAAGGATGTTCAACAGCATTAAAAAAAAAAGACATAGAAAACAAGACAACCAGTCAGAAATGAAGAATAACATAGCTGAAATAAAGAATACACTGGAAGGAATAAAGAGTAGATTAGAGGAAGCAAAGGATTAAATTGCAAAATTAGAAGACAGGGTAGGAAAAAAACACCCTCAATCAGAGCACCAAAAAGAAAAATAATAATTACAGGAGATCGAAGATCGCTGCCAATGGGAAGGCAGGCTGCAAGATAGTGTCTGAGTGAGAGAATGAAAGGAGAGTGTGTGGACGTATGAGGAGTGTCTATTTGTGAGTGAGGGACAGCTATATTCCAAGGGATTATTGGGGACTGCCTGATCGAACTCCCCTAAATGGGCAAACTCCACTGCTGTTGAAAAGTCCCCCAGAGAAACTGGTTCTGCCTCAGAGACTGTGCCATCTTGAAGAGAAGAGGGGCTGTGATTGGAAGCTTAGCCTTAATTTCAACCAGAAAGAATCAGATACCTGCCAGGACCCTAAAACCACAACACCCAGGGACCAGCTGCAAACCCACGAACACTGCATCTCAAGCAGCATTAATATGTGGCCTCAGATGAGCTCTGCACCTTCCCACGGAAAGGTGAGCTTTCACCCAGAGAAAGGTGAGGTCTTCGATCCAGGCTGGAGGGAGAAACACACACAGCTGGGTCTAGAGGTACAGAGGAAGTCTACACCCTACAAAATCCACAGCTGTTGGGGCAAGCATAGTCCATGAATGTGGAAGGGGGGCTGCTGGCAGAAGGGAACTCTATAAATCAACCCATAGCTTGGCTGCACACAAAAAGGCAGACTGAAGTTTTATGAGTATACCGGCTGCGCTGTGCCAGGGAAAAAAGACTTGCACAGAGATGTGAGCAGAGTTGTGCACAGTGCCAGGGCTAAAATGTAGTGAGTTTGAGTGCTTACTCTGACTCTTTCTTCTCTTTAAATCCTTGTTTTTGATTACTAAGCCCAGTATATAGGATCACCCAATTAAAAACACTCTCAGAGACTGCAGGAGAAAGTTGTTTTTGTAGAACCTGGGGATCAGAGCAGGGAGAAACAATCAGGAAACCAGCTCTGGGGCACTCCATTCCCCAAAACCAATATTAAGTGTAGTAGGGAAAACAAAATCTAAATACTGGCTAGAGAGGACTTATAGCCCTAGATGTCGATATAGAAACACTGCCACCCAGGAGTTGAATCACTAGTTGACTCTTTTGTAAATACAACTAAAGGCAGGCTGAGAAACAAAGAAATATTGCCTGCTTAAAAACAGGCAAAAGGATTGTGGTTTACGACACAGAGGAGCGGTGGAATGCAGGGAACTGCAATACTGCCCTGACTACCTGACAGGAAATAAACATGCCAAACAGAACAGTAGAGGAAGTGAAAGACCTTCACTACTGCACATTTTTATTTTTTATTTTTACTTAAGAAACTAATTTTTTTCTCACTTGATTTTACCTTTTTATTATATTTTTACTTTTAATCAGTATTATTTCTACTATTATTTTACCTTTTTTAAGTTTCATTTTATTTTCTCTGTATTTTATTTTATTTTGGGATTAGTGTTCTACCTTCTATTTTCATTTTTCCTTTAGCATCATTTTACTCTATCTCGAATTTACCTTTATGCCAAAACTATCTTCATCACTTGTCCCCTTTTGTTGTCCTGTTTCTTTTACACTATTTCGGCTTTAGATTTTCCCTATTGCTTCTTTTTACCCTGTTAAAAATTCATTCTACTTATATATCTAATGTCTGATCCCCTGTTACAAGTCCATACACACTTCTCTCTTCTCTTTCTTCACTATCCAATTTTTTTCTCTCTTCCATTTTTTTTGTTTGCTTGATGTTGTTTTTTGTTTTGTTTTATGTGTTTGGTTTTATTTTGATTGGTTTTGCCCTTCTTTCTGATATAGAGAAGAAAAAACTCACACAAATCCAAGAAGCTCTCATAGTACCAAACAAAATGAACCCCAAAAGACCTGTGTCAAGGCACATTATAATTAAATTGGCAAACACCAACGACAAAGTAAGAATCTTAAAAGTGGCCAGAGAGAGACAGAAAGTTACCTACAAAGGATCCCCCATCAGACTAGTGACTGATTTCTCAACCGAAACACATCAAACCAGAAGGGAATGGAATGAAATATAAAAAGTCATGCAAAGGAAGTGCCTGAATCCAAGAATACTGTACCCTGAACAGTATTCTTGGATTGAGGGGGAAATCAGGAGCTTCACAGACCATAAAGGACTAAGGAAATTTATTATAACCAAACAAGCAATGCAAGAAATGCTAAAGGGTCTGCTGTAAAAAGAAGAAATAAAAAGCAAAGAAGAGGGGTGAGGAAAAATGGCGACGGAATAGAGTCGGGTTTGGAGTCTGTTCCTGGGGCGGAGAGTCGGAGCAGCAGAGGCTCACAGAGGGAGTGTAAGTGGGCAAGCCAAGGGACAGCTAAACTCCAGGAGGAGGCGGGGGAGTGCTGGGCAGTGTTCCTCTGACCGCGCAGCACCCACAGGGGCTGGGTCCCCTCCTGGAGCTGCGGGCTCGCCGGGCGCCTCGCCATCTTGCAAGGAAAGGAGGATTTTAGTGGAAACCTGACTTTCCGCGACAACTGCAAACACTGAACTGCTGGGAGCACCAGACCACCGGTCCCCTATCAGCGCAAACATTTGGATTCAAAGAAACTCTTCACTGCACCACGGAAAGGTCAGATTTTGTCTGAAATGAGGGGCGGTTTCTAATCCCCGCGGTGGGTGAGGGAAGCGCTGGGTGAGGGAAGTGCGGCAGCCGCAGGACCGGCAGGAGCCGGGAGGTCTGTGCCTAGAAAAATCGGCGGCAGTTGGAACTGCCGTGATCCGTGAATGAGGAGGGGGGTCTTCTGAGCTGCTAACAGAAGTGACCTCTTGAAAGCAACTCATTTTAATCTGACGAGGAGGGTCAGACTAAGAATTTTCAAAGGAGTGCAGGCTCCTTAGTCTGGGGCACAGACCCACGGTCCGCACACCTGGGCTCTTTCCGACTCTGATTGCTAAGCCCAACACACAGAAAAACCCAGGTGGAAACCCTGAAAGACTGCAGGGGGAAGGAGTTTTTTCGGAACCTGGGGCCAGAGCTGCGTGTGACCATCAGAGAGGCAGCTCTGAGGCGCACACCTCTACAAACCGGTAGTGAGTGCCATAGAAGGGGGAAAAAAAAAGAAAAAAGAGCTAGAGAGGCCCGGAAGTCAATTCAGAAACACTGCCACCCAGGGGCTGAAACGCTAATTGTCTCTGGTGTAATCAAAAATAAATACGAGAAATTAAGACAGGGCTGGCTTAAAAAGCAGGACTGGCTTCCAACACTGAGGAGCCCTGGAATGAAGCTGAACTGAAATACCGCCCAGACTGGGAAAAAGGCGTACCAAACAGAATAATAGAGGAAGTGAATGACAGCCGCTACTGCACATTTTAGTCTTCCTATTTTTTAATTTTCAATTCTTTTTTCAATTATTTAAATTTTTTATTCTCATATTTTTTTTATTTTCATTTTTTGCATCTTATACTTAAGAAACTAATATTTTTTCTTTTTCCTCACTTGATTTTCACCTTTTTAATTATTACATTTTTATTTTCAATCAGCAATATTATTACTATTATTTTACTTTTTTTTTTTTTAATGTCATTTGATTTTCTCTTTCTTTTATTTTTGGATTAGTGTCCTACATTCGATTTGCATCTTTCCCTTACAATCGCTTTACCCTATCTCAAAGCTAACATTATGCCATCACTCTCCTCCTAACCTTTCCCACTTTGGTCCCCAGTTTATCTTAACCCTTTCTGGCTTTAGATTTTCCCTACTTTTTTAGTTTACTCCCTGCTAAAACTTCACCCTACTTATATATCTAATTCCCAACCCCCTGCTCCAAATCCATACAAACCTCCCTCTACGCTACCTTTAAAAAATTATTTTTCTCTCGGGCCTTTTGTTGTTGTTTGCTTGAATGTTGATTAGATTGAATTTTTATGCTTTTTTATGAGATTGTTTTGATTATTCTTTTTGTTGGTTTGGTTGGTTCTTTTGTTTGCTTTGTTTTTGTTTGTTTTTTACTTTTGTTTTCCCTTGCCTCACTTGATATTAGCTGCTGTTGCAGTTTGTATTAATCTCCAGGCTCGTGTTGCTGGAATTTGCTGGGAATAGTGGTTGCTCTAGTGGAGTTTACTCCCCATATATATAGTTTGTTCCCCTTTTCTCTCTTAGTATCATTCTTGTCTCTCTTACTTTTTTTTCTTTTCTTTTTCTTTTCTGTTATTTCTTTTCTTTCTTTCTGCTCTTTTCCCAAGTTCAGATTCACACTCTTTGTTGTTGTTTTTTTTTTTTCTTCGTTGTTGTTCTTTCTTTTTACTCTCCCTCTTCCACTCCTATTCCCTAATTTGTCTTTCTCTGGTGGTTACCTTTATTGGAGGTTATTAATATCGTGAATACAATTCTGTTCAGTGCCTTGTCTGTTGTGCCTGGTTGTGTTGTATTTTATACCTTTAAATCAACGCCAGAGAGAGAAATCTATATAACCAGACATCCGGAGAAGAGAGACCATGAGGAGACAAAGAAACAGCCCCCACAGGAAAGAGAAGCAGGCATCACCAGAAAAGGAAGTAAACGATTTAGAGGCAAACAACCTATCAGAGAAAGAATTCAGAGAAATGGTCATAAAGTGGCTGAAAAGGATGGAAGACAAATTCGACAATATGAGTAAGAACCAAGAAGAAATGAAGAAGAACCAAGAAGAAATGAAAAATGACATCGCTGCTGTAAAGAACTCAATAGAAAGCATCAAGAGTAGACTAGATGAAGCAGAGGACCGCATAAGTGAGCTAGAAGACAAGATGGAAAAAAATACCCAATTACAACAGCTTCTAGAAACAAAAATTAGAAAGATTGAGGAGAGCGTAAGGGAACTTCGGGACAATACAAAACAAAACAACATCAGGATAATAGGGGTGCCAGAAGGAAAGGAAACTGAGCAAGGAATAGAAAACCTGTTTGAAGAAATAATAACAGAAAACTTCCCTGATATAGGGAAGAAAAAACCCACACAAATCCAAGAAGCTCACAGAGTTCCAAGCAAAATGAACCCCAAAAGACCGACGCCAAGGCACATTATAGTTAAGTTGGCAAACACCAACGACAAAGTAAGAATCTTACAAGCGGCCAGAGAGAGACAGACAGTTACATACAAAGGAACCCCCATCAGACTAGCAACTGATTTCTCAACAGAAACTCATCAGGCCAGAAGGGAATGGAATGAAATATACCAAGTCATGCAAAGGAAGGGTCTAAATCCAAGAATACTGTACCCAGCAAGGCTATCAATCAAAATTGAAGGTGAAATCAGGAGCTTCAGAGACAAAAAAGGACTAAGGGAGTTTATCACCTCCAAACCAGCAATGAAAGAAATGCTAAAGGGTCTGCTGTAAAAAAAAAAAAAAAAAAAGAAAGAAATAGGAAGCAAAAAAGGTACACAGGGGTATAGAATAAAAATGGCGTCAAATAAGTACTTATCAATAATAACTTTAAATGTAAATGGATTGAATGCCCCAATCAAAAGACACAGGGTAACAGACTGGATAAGAAAACAAAACCCAGATATCTGCTGTCTACAGGAAACCCACCTCAAAAAAAAGGATGCATACAGACTGAGAGTAAAGGGATGGAAAAAGGTTTTCCAGGCAAATGGAAATGAAAAAAAAGCTGGGGTTGCAATACTTATATCTGACAAATTAGATCTCAAAGTGAAGGACATAACAAGAGATAATGAAGGCCACTTCATAATACTAAAGGGAGAAATCCAACAAGAAGAAATAACTCTGGTAAACATATATACACCCAATACAGGAGCACCAAGATACATTAAAAAACTCCTGGAAGATATCAAAGGAGAGATTGACAGTAATACAATCATAGTAGGAGACTTCAATACCCCACTATCACCATTGGACAAATCCTCTAAACAAAAAATCAGCAAAGAAACATCAATCCTAAATGACTCACTAGAACAGATGGAATTAATCGACATCTTCAGAACATTTCACCCCAAAGCCACAGAATATACATTCTTCTCAAGTGCACATGGGTCATTTTCAAAGATAGACCATATGTTAGGACATAGGCAAAGTCTCTCCAAATTCAAGAAGATAGAAATCATATCAAGTATCTTCTCAGATCACAGTGGCATAAAACTGGAAATCAACTACAATAAAAACAACCCAAAGAAATCAAACACTTGGAGACTAAACAGCATGTTATTAAACCATGACTGGGTTACCAAAGACATCAAGGAAGAAATAAAAAACATCATGGCAACAAACGACAATGAAAACACAACAATCCAAAATCTATGGGACACAATGAAAGCAGTCCTGAGAGGGAAGTTCATAGCTCTACAAGCCTACTTCAAAAAACAAGAAACAATGGTAATAAATTACCTAACCCAACAACTCAAAGAGTTAGAGAGAGAGCAACAAGATAAGCCCAGTGTAAGCAGAAGGAAAGAAATAATAAAGATTAGAGCGGAGATAAACGACATAGAGACCAAAGAAACAATACAAAAGATCAACAAAACCAAGAGCTGGTTCTTTGAAAGGATAAACAAGATTGATGGACCTCTAGCCAGGCTGACCAAGAAGCAAAGAGAGAGGACCCAAATAAACAAAATCAGAAATGAAAGAGGTGAAATAACAACAGACCCCGACGAAATACAAAGGATTGTTACAAAATACTACGAACAACTCTATTCCAACAGACTGGACAACCTAGAGGAAATCGACATATTCCTAGAAAAATACAACCTTCCAAAACTCAATCAGGAAGATTCTAAACAGCTCAACATGCCAGTAACTATGGAAGAAATTGAAGCAGTCATCAAAAAGCTTCCGGCAAACAAAAGCCCGGGGCCAGATGGCTTCACAGGAGAGTTTTATCAAACTTTCAAGGAAGAACTAAAACCTATCCTCCTCAGACTATTCCAAAAAATTCAAGAGGAAGGAACACTTCCAGGCTCCTTCTATGAAGCCAGCATCACCCTAATACCAAAACCAGATAAAGACAACTCAATGAAAGAGAATTACAGGCCAATATCCCTCATGAACATTGATGCCAAAATCCTCAACAAAATTCTAGCAAATCGGCTCCAGCAGTACATCAGAAAGATCATACACCATGACCAAGTAGGATTTATTCCAGGAATGCAAGGATGGTACAATATCCGCAAATCAATAAACGTGATACATCACATAAACAAATTGAGAGATAAAAATCACATAGTCATATCAATAGATGCAGAAAAAGCATTTGACAAAATCCAACACCCTTTCTTGATAAAAACTCTCAACAAGGTGGGAATAGAAGGCTCATACCTCAACATAATAAAAGCTATTTATGATAAACCCACAGCAAACATCATACTCAATGGGCAAAAACTAAAACCATTTCCCCTAAGAACAGGAACAAGACAGGGATGCCCACTCTCACCACTCCTGTTTGACATAGTACTGGAAGTATTAGCTATCGCAATTAGGCAAGAAGAAGAAATAAGAGGCATCCAAATTGGAAAAGAAGAAGTGAAGATATCCTTATTTGCAGATGACATGATATTGTACATAAAAAACCCAAAAGATTCCATCAAAAAACTAATAGACTTAATAAATGAATTCGGCAATGTAGCGGGATACAAAATTAACGCCAAGAAATCTATGGCTTTTCTATACACCAATAATGAACTTACAGAAAGAGAGACTAAAAAAGCAATCCCATTTACCATCGCACCAAAAAAATTAAGATACCTAGGAATAAACTTAACTAAGGAGGTAAAAGACCTATACG
Organism: Eptesicus fuscus; assembly: GCF_027574615.1. NCBI lineage: Eukaryota > Metazoa > Chordata > Mammalia > Chiroptera > Vespertilionidae > Eptesicus > Eptesicus fuscus. The sequence goes on along the minus strand of NC_072480.1, from coordinate 5,633,472 downwards.
CAGAAAACTACAGGACACTGAAAAAAGAGATAGAGGAAGACGTAAACAGATGGAAGAACATACCATGTTCCTGGATTGGTAGAATCAACATCATTAAAATGTCCATACTACCCAAAGCAATCTACAGATTCAATGCACTCCCCATCAAAATACCAACAGCATATTTCACAGACCTAGAAAGAACTCTCCAAAAATTCATCTGGAATAAAAAAAGACCCCGACTAGCCTCAGCAATCCTCAGAAAGAAGAATAAAGTAGGTGGGATCTCAATACCAGATTTCAAGCTGTATTACAAAGCCACTGTTCTCAAAACAGCCTGGTACTGGCACAAGATCAGACATATTGATCAATGGAACAGAATAGAGAACCCAGATATCGACCCAAACCACTATGCTCAATTAATATTTGACAAAGGAGGCATGAACATACAATGGAGTCAAGACAGTCTCTTCAATAAATGGTGTTGGGAAAACTGGACAGATACATGCAAAAAAATGAAACTAGATCACCAACTTACACCATACACAAAAATAAACTCAAAATGGATACAGGACTTAAACATAAGACGGGAAACCATAAAAATACTAGAGGAATCCACAGGCAACAAAATCTCAGACATATGCCACAAGAACTTCTTCACTGACACTGCCCCTAGGGCAATGGAAGCTAAAGAGAAAATTAACAAATGGGACTACATCAAAATAAAAAGCTTTTTTACAGCAAAAGAAACCATCAACAAAACAACAAGAAAGCCCACTGCATGGGAAAACATATTTGCAAATGCTATCACTGATAAAGGTTTAATCTCCAACATCTACAGGCAGCTTATGCAACTCAATAAGAGGAAGATAAATGATCCAATAAAAAAATGGGCAACAGACCTAAACAGAATATTTTCAAAAGAAGACAGAAGGAAGGCCAAGAGACACATGAAAACATGTTCAAAGTCACTTATTATCCGAGAGATGCAAATCAAAACAACAATGAGGTACCATCTCACACCTGTCAGAATGGCTATCATAAACAAATCAACAAACAACAAGTGTTGGCGAGGATGCGGAGAAAAAGGAACCCTCGTGCACTGCTGGTGGGAACGCAGACTGGTGCAGCAACTGTGGAGAACAGTATGGAGTTTCCTCAAAAAACTGAAAATGGAACTCCCATTTGACCCAGTAATCCCACTCCTGGGAATATATCCGAAGAAACTAGAAACACCAATCAGAAAGGAAATATGCACCACTATGTTCATAGCAGCACAATTTACAATAGCTAAGATTTGGAAACAGCCTAGGTGCCCATCAGCAGATGACTGGATCGGAAAACTGTGGTACATCTACACAATGGAATACTATGCTACCATAAAAAAGAAGGAATTCTCATCATTTGCAGCAACCTGGATGGAATTGGAGAACATTATGCTAAGTGAAATAAGCCAGTCAATGAAAGAAAAATACCACATGATCTCACTCATTTAGGGATAGTAAAGAACATTATAAAGTGGTGAACAAAAAGATAGATACAGAGACAGTAAAGCATCAAACAGACTTTCAAAGTACAGGGGGAAAGTTTGGGAAAGGTGGGGGAGTTATGAAATCAAACGAAGGACTTGTATGCATGCATATAAGCATAAGCAATGGACGCAAAACTCTGGGGGGGGAGGGCATGTGTGGGTGTGGGGTGGGGGGGTAATAGTAAGATATGTACACATATAATACCTCAATAAAAATATTTAAAAATAAATAAATAAAAAAAATAAATAAAAAAATAAAATAAAAAAAAAAGCAAAGAAGAAACATAGGCATACAGAATAAAAATGGTGGCAAACAAGTACTTATCAATAATAACTCTAAATGAAAATGGAAAAATGCCCCAATCAAAAGACATATGGTAGCTGAGTTGATAAAACAACATGACCCATATATCTGCTGTCTATAGGAAACCCACCTCAGAAAAAAGGACACACACAGATTGATGGTGAGGGGATGGAAAAAATTTTTAGGCAAATGGAAATGAAAATATAAAACTGGGGTAGGTAGCAATACTTATATCTGACAAAATAGATCTCAAAGTGAAGAACATAACAAGAGATAGGGAAGGCCACTTCATAACATTGAAGGGAGCAATTCAACAAGAAGATATAACACTGGTAAACATATATGCACCCAATACAGGAATACCCAAATACATAAAAAAAACTTCTGGAGGACATCAAGAAAGAGATTGACAGCAACACAGTCATAGTAGGGGACCGGAATAGCCCACTAACACCACTGGACAAAACCTCTAAACAAAAAATCAGCAAAGAAACATCAATCCTAAATGACTCACTAGATCAGATGGAATTAATTGACACCTTCAGAACATCTCACCCCAAAGCCACAGAATATACATTCTTCTCAAGTGCACATGGGTCATTTTTAAAGATAAGCCATATATTGGGAGAAAGGAAAAGTCTCTTCAAATTCAAGAAGATAGAAATCATATCCAGCATCTTCTCAGATCACAATGGCATGAAACTAGAAATCAACTACAATAAAAACAATGAAAAAAATCAAACACTTAGAGATTAAATAGCATGCTATTAAACAATGACTGGGTTAACAAAGAGATCAAAAAAGAAGTAAAAAGCATCATGGCAACAAACAACAATGAAAACACAACAATCCAAAATCGATTGGACACAGTGAAAGCAGTCCTGATTGGAACTTCATAGCTCTATAGGCCTACCTCAAAAAATAAGAAACAATGGTAATAAATTATCTAACCATACAACTCAAAGAATTAAAAAGAGAGCAACAAGAAAAGCCCAGCATAAACAGAAGGAAGGAAATAATAAAGGTCAGAGCAGCAATAAATGACATAGAGGCCAAAAAATACAACAAAAGATCAATAAAACCAAGAGCTGGTTCTTTGAAAGGATGAACAAGATTGATGAACCACTAGCCAGGCTCTCCAATAAGCAAAGAGAGAGGACCCAAATAAACAAAATCAGAAATGAAAGAGGTAAAGTAACAACTGATCCCACAGAAATACAAAGGATTGTTAAAAAATACAATGAACAACTCTATTCCAACAAAATAGACAACCTACATGAAACGGACATATTCTTAGAAAAATACAAGCTTCCAAAAGTCAACCAAAAAGAATCAAGAAACCTGAATAGACTGATACCTACTGAAAAACTGAAACAGCGATCAAAAAGCTTCCAGCAAACAAAAGCCCTGGTCCACACTACTTTACAGGGGAGTTCTACCAAACATTCAAAAAAGAAATGAAACCGATCTTTCTCAGATTATTCCAAATAAGTTAAGAGGAAGGCACACTTTTAAGCTTTTTCTATGAAGCCAGCATTACCCTAATCCCAAAACCAGATAAAGACACCACAAAAAAGAGAACTACAGGCAAATATCCTTGATGAACATAGATGCTAATATCCTCAACAAAATTCTAGCAAATCGGATTCAACAATACATTAGAAATATCATACACCATGACCAAGTGGGATTTATTCTGGGATGCAAGGATAGTACAGTATCTGCAAATCAATAAATGTGATACATCACATAAACAAACTGAGAGACAAAAATCGCATAATCATATCAATTGATGCAGAAAAATCATTTGACAAAATCCAACACCCTTTCTTGATTAAAACGCTCAGCAAAGTGTGAATAGAGGGAGCATAACTCAACATAATAAAACCCCTATATGACAAACCTACAGGAACGTCATACACAATGGGCAAAAATTAAACTAATTTCCCCTAAGAACGGGAACAAGACAAGGATGCCCACTTTCACCACTCCTGGTCGACATAGTACTAGAAGTACTAGCCATAGTGCTGAGACAAGAAGAAGAAATAAATGGCATCCAAATTGGAAAAGAAGAAGTAAAACTGTCCTTATTCGCAGATGACATGATACTATACATAGAAAACCCCAAATACTCCATCAAAAAACTATTAGACCTAATAAATGAATTTGTCAATTATACTCCAATAATGAACTTACAGAAAGAGAAATGAAAAATCTATCCCATTTACCATTGCACCAAAAAAATTAAGATACGAATAAACTTAACTAAGGATGTAAAAGACCTGTTCTCAGAACACTATGGGACATTGAAAAAAGAGATAGAGGAAGATATAAACAAATGGAAGAACATAGCATATTCATGAATTGGTAGAATCATCATCATTAAAATGTCCATACTACCTAACGCAATCTATAGATTCAATGCAATACTATTAAAATACCAATGGCATATTTCAAAGATCTGGAACAAACTCTCCAAGAATTCATCTGTAATAAAAAAAAAAGATCCCAAATAGCCACAGCTATCCTGAGAAAGAAGAACAAAGTTGGAGGGATCACAATACCAGACATAAAGGTACATTACCAAGCCACGGTTCTCAAAACTGCCTGGTACTACCACAAGAACAGACATATAGACCAATGGAACAGAATAGAGAACCCAGAAATTGACCCAAGCCATTATACTCAATTAATATTTGACAAAGGAGGCAAGAGCATACAATGGAGTCAAGACAGTATCTTTAATAAATGGTGCTGGGGTATTTGGTCAGATACATGCAAAAAAAATGAAACTAGATCACTAACTTACACCATACACAAAAACAAAATCGCTAAAGGACTTGAATGTAAGATGGGAAATCATAAAAATCCTACAAGACTCTGTAGGCAGCAAAATTGCAGACATATGTCATAGCAATATCTTTACAGACACAGATCCTAGGGCAAGAGAGACTAAGGAGAAAATAAACAAATGGGACTACATAAAAATAAAAAGCTTCTTCACAGCAAAAGAAACTATCTAAAAAACAACAAACAAGCCCACTGCATGTGAGAACATATTTGTCAATGTTATCTCCAATAAGGGTTTAATCTCCAAAATTTACAGGGAACTCATACAACTTAACAGAAGAAAGATAAACAATCCAATCAAAATATGGGCAAAGGACCTAAATGGACACTTTTCGAAAGAGGACATTCAGAAAGCCAAGAGACACATGAAAACATGCTCAAAGTCACTAATCATCTGAGAGATGCAAATCAAAACAACAATGAGGTACCACTTCACACCTGTCAGAATGGCTATCATCAAGAAATCAACAAATGACAAGTGTTGGCAAGGATGTGCAGAAAAAGGAACCCTCCTTCACTGTTGGTGGGAATGCAAACTGGTGCAGCCATTGTGGAATACAGTATAGCATTTCCTCAGAAATTTAAAAATGGAACTGCCATTTGACCCAATAATACCATTTCTAGGAATATATCCTAAGAAAACAGAAACACCAATCAGAAAGGACATATGCACCCCTATGTTCATAGCAGCACAATTCACCATAGCTAAGATTTGGAAACAGCCTAAATGCCCATCAGCAGATGAGTGGATTAAAAACTGTGGTACATCTACACAATGGAATACTACGCTGCTATAAGAAAGAAGGAATTCTTACCATTTGTAGCAGCAAGGATGGAACTGGAGAGCATTATGCTAAGTGAAATAAGCCAGTCAATGGGGAAAAAAAATACCACATGATCTCACTCATTTATGGATAAAAAAGAACATTATAACCTGATGAACAAAAAGATAGATACAGAGGCAGAGAAGCATCAAAAAGACTGTCAAATTATAGCAGGAAGGCTGGGGAGTGATGTGGGGGGCGTGGAGGAGGTAAGACATCAACCGAAGGACTTGTATGCATGCATATAAGCGTAACCAATTCACGCATGACACTGGAGGGGTGGGGTAAGGGTATGTGCCAGGGGGTAGGGGACCCCTGGGGAAAGTCAATGGGGGAAAAGGGAGACATATGTACTATTTGTAATACTTAAAACAATAAAAATAATAATAATTTAAAAATAGGACAGTTTAAGGGAGCTTTGGGACATGAAATATAACAACATCCATAATCACAGGAGTACTAGAAGGAGAAGAAAGTAGGCAAGAGATAAAGAACCTGTTGAAGAAATAATGATAAAAAAAAATCCCTAACCTGATGAAGAAAAAAGTCACACAATTTCAGGAAGCACAGAGAATCCCAATAAAGATGAACCAAGAGACCCATACCAAGACAAATCATGATTAAAATGCCAAAAAACAAAAAAAACAAAAAAAACAAAGAGAGAATCTTAAAGGTAGCAAGAAAAAAACAATTAGTTATCCATAAGGCTGTCAGCTTATTTCTCAACAGAAACACTAGAAGTAATGAACAGCGAGGATCTGAACCCAATATTAATCTATTTATCATGGCTATAATTTAAAATTGAAGGTGAAATAAACAGTTTCCAGACATAAAAAGAAACTACAGGAGTTTATTACCACTTAACCAGCATTGCAAGAAATGTTAAAGCGACTGCTTTAAGAAGAAGAAGTAACCTACCCAGTTTTGTTCAGTGGATAGAGTGTTGGCCCACAGACTGAACCATCACAGGTTTAATTCCTGGTCAAGAGCACATACCTTAGTTGCAGGCTTGATCCCTAACCTCAGTCGGGGCGGGTACAGGAGGCAACCAATCAATGTGTTGCTCTCACATGGATGTTTCTCTCTCTGTGTCACTTCCTCTCCCTTCCACTTTCTCTTAAAATCAATGGAAAAATATCTTCTGTTTAGATTATTTTTTTAAAAAAAGGAGAAGAAGCAGAACAAGAAATAGAGAGTGAAAGGAAGGTAGGCACAAAGAAGAAAAAAAATGACAATAAACACTTATAAATAAATGGATTAAATATTCAAATTAAAAGACATAGAGTAGCTGAATGGATAAGAAAACATAACCCATATATATGCTGCCAGAGCCTGCCGGCATCAGTTGAACAGTACCTGCAAGCGGGGGAGAGGATGAGAAAAGACAGACAGAAAACAGAATGGGATCGGGAGGACAGTAGCAATTCCCGCTTACAGTCCCGAGTTTATTTTTCTCCACACTTTTATACAGGGTCAGTTACATTCCATACAATACATCATTCCTATAATGTGGTAAGCATAATTATACCCCTTTGTTTAAGGTTTCCTACTGACCTTTACACAAAGCTCCTTATCTTGGCTAAGATCCCAACGGCTATACCTCTACATAAACCTCTGACGCCACCTAAGTTCCTTTCCATCAGATAATCTAGCCATGCTTCTTGCTGAATGATAATTATGCTTATACATTAACTGTGCTTAAAGGTTAACTAAGCTCTAGGGGGCAGAATGTGTGATTTCTAAACTATTGTGCTTAAGGGTCTCTAAGTCTAAGGGGGCAGGATGCATGACTAACCTTGGGAACAGGCAGGCCACTTTGTGAAACCTGCCCTCTCAGGACTTTGTCAACTGAGGTCGCTCCCGACAATATGCTGTGTACAAAAAACCCACATCTGAACAAAAGACTCACACAGATTAAAAGTGAAGGGATTGAAAAATATATTGCACACAAATGTAAACAAAACAACATCAAAAAAAGCTGTTGCAGCAATGCTTATATAATCAAACTTCAGTTCTTGAACATCTCCTATTTTGAACAATTCAGTTCTTGACCAAGTTGTTCACAGAAAAAGAAAAAAAAATGTGTGTTAACTTCAGTTCTCAACCTGACAACCTTTTCATGCTAATACATTAGCATGACAAATAGCATCATTCAGGTCACAAACCAAGGAGAGAATATACCAGTATGAGTCACCTTACAGCTAAACCTTACCTTGCTAATATCTCAGGAAATTGTTGCTGTGAATATTTTGTGGGTTTTGTTTTTGTTTTCTTTTGTTACTGTCAAAATGGACTATTAACACAAATTTATAACATAAAGAGGCCATCAAGTGTGCTAATGCTGCTAAGGGTGTGAAAGAAACAATGATCATAGGCAACTGAAGAGGGAGAAAAACTATTGTTGATTTGAATAAATCAAAAGCAGTTAGCCCGTGACAGCATTTCAGAGGCAATGATATGTGGAAAAGCCAAAATGCTGCATGCTGAACTCATGAAAGACATCCTTGGAATGAGTGCTGAAATTGATTTGCTTAAGGCTATTAGGGGCTAGTTTGATAAATTTAAGAAAATAAGTGTTTACTTACAAATTAAACAGTACATTAGACCTGTAATGTATATAAGAAAGGTTGAAGCATGGAATAATTTGCAGATCTCAACTAATTAATTAAATTTACATTATTTCTAATGGGGGAAAAATGATTTGATTTTCAAACAAATCAATTCTTGAACAGCCTCTGGAATGAATTAAGTTCGAGAACTGAGGTTCCAATGTATCTGGAAAAATAGACTTCAAACAAAGGACATAAATGAGACAAAGAAGGTCACTACATAATACTAAAGTGATCAATTCAACAAGAAAATATAAGCCTTGTAAACATATATGCACCCAACATAAAAGCACCTAAATATATATTTTTTTAAAACTGCTGGAAGACTTTAGGGAGAGATCAACAGCAAAAAACAGTTATAGTAGAGGACTTTGACACCCAAATGACATCACTAGATGTGTCTTCCAGACAAAACATTAAGGAAACAGTGATCCTAAATTACACACTAGATCAGGTGGATTTAAGTGATGTTTACAGAGCATTTAATCCTGAAGCAGCAGACTATATAATCCTCTCAACCACATGAAAGATAGGCCATATCTTAGGATACAAACTAAGTTTTAACAAATTCAAAAATATTGAAATCCTATCAAGCATCTACTAGGATCACAATGGTATGAAACTAGATATCAATTAAAATTTTGAAAAGCTCAAAAACATTCAATCACAAGGAAACAAATGTCCTGGGACAGATTACTTTACAGGTGACTTTTACCAAACTTCCAAAGAAGAGCTAACACCTATACTCCTCAAACTATTCCAAAAAATTCAAGAAGAAGGGAGACTTCCAAGCATTTTTTATGAGGCACTTTTTATCCTAATTCCAAAACTAGATAAAGACACAACACAAAAAAAGAAAATTACAGGCCAATATCACAGATGAACATAGATGCTAAATCCTCAAAATATATTAGCAAATCAGATCCAGCAAAACATTAAAACGATCATACACCAGGACCAAGTGGGATTTAATCCATTGATCTATTGGTTCAATATTCACAAATCAATAAATGTTATTCATCACAAAAACAAAATGAAAGACAAAAATCACATGATCTTATCAATAAATGCAGAAAAAGCACTCAACAAAATCCAGCACCCATTTACAATAAAAATTATCAACTATGTTTGAATAGAATTATTGTACCTCAACATAATAAAAGCCATATATGAAAAACCTACAGGCAACAAGGTACTCAATGGGCAAAAATTAAAAGTATTTTCCTTACTATCAAGAACAAGACAAGGATATCTGCTCTTATTCAACACTAGAGGCCTGGTGCATGAAAATTCATTCACTGGAGTGGGGGCAGGGCTCCCTCAGCCCAACCTGTCCCCTCTCACAGTCCAGGATCCCTCAGGGGCAGGAGTGACCTGGCAATCAGGAGAAGGCGATGCCCCCATCACACCTCTGCTGCTGCCACTGCCAGCAGCACAAACCTCGGCCAGCCCTGGTTACCTGAGCCTCTGGCGGCCCTGGGTGACTCGGTGAGGGGACTGGGTGACTCCAGAGGCAGGTGCCCCAGCAAAGCTGAGGGGACTGGGCGCCACCATCTTGTGGCTCTGGGAGCCGCCATCTTTGAGGGCAGGGCAGTCAATTAGCATATTTCCTCCTTATTGGCTATGGTTGCTGCCATCTTTGTGATGGTGTGAGGGTCAATTAGCATATTCCCCCTTTATTAGATAGGATAGTTCTGGAAGTCATAGCCAGAGTGATCAAACAAGAAGAAAAAATAAAAGGCATCCAAATTGGAAAGGAGAAAGTAAAACTGTCATTGTTTGCAGATGACATGATATTGTATATAGAAAACCCTAAAGACTCCACCATAAAATAACTAGATTTAACCTTTTGCACTCGGATGTCAAGTGTAACTCGACACAGTTAGCATCGGTAGCAGCTCTTTTGATACTCTTTGAATGTATCAATAATTTGAAATATAAAAAAATCCAAATAAGTAAGATTGTATGAAAAGAAACTCCAGTTTTTTATTCTACTGCTGCGCTTTGTAAAATCTGGGGTATTTAAAAAATTAAATCCCGAGTAGAATAAAAGAATCGAGAAAAAAGCAAGCAAGTGCAAAGGGTTAACAAATAAATTTGACAAAGTAGCAGGATACAAAATTAAAAATGGAAATGAGAGCTATTTTTATATACCAACTAGAGGCCCGGTGCATGAAATTTGTGCACATGGGGGGTGTACCTCAGCCCAGCCTGCACCCTCACCAATCTGGGACCCCTCGAGGGATGTCCAACTGCTTGTTTAGGCCCATGGGCAGTCGGACATCCCTTTCACAGTCCAGGACTGCTGGCTCCCAACCACTCGCCTGCCTGCCTGCCTGATTGCCCCTAACGGCTCCTGCCTACCAGCCTGATCACCCCCTAAACACTCCCCTGCCAGCCTGATCAAGACATAACTGGTCCCCTGCCAGCCTGATTGCCCCTATCTGCCCTCCTCTGCCGGCCTGGTCACCCCTAACTGCCCTCCCTTGCTGGCCCAGTCACCCCTAACTGTCCACCCTTGCCAGCCTGGTCGACCCTAAATGTCCTCCCCTGCTGGTCTGGTTGCCTCCAATTACCCTCCTCTGCCAGCCTGGTCGCCCCCAACTGCCCTCCCCTGCCAGCCTGATTGCCCCTATCTGCCCTCCTCTGCCGGCCTGGTCACCCCTAACTGCCCTCCCTTGCTGGCCCAGTCACCCCTAACTGTCCACCCTTGCCAGCCTGGTCGACCCTAAATGTCCTCCCCTGCTGGTCTGGTTGCCCCCAATTACCCTCCTCTGCCAGCCTGGTCGCCCCCAACTGCCCTCCCCTGCAGGCCTGGTCGCCCCCAACTGCCCTTCCCTGCCAGCCTGGTCGCCCCCAACTGCCCTCCCCTGCAGGCCTGGTCGCCCCCAACTGCCATCCCCTGCAGGCCTCGTTGCCCCCAACTGCCCTTCCCTGCAGCCTGGTTGCCCCCAACTGCCCTCCCCTGCAGGCCTGGTCGCTCCCTTGCTGGCCCGGTCACCCCTAACAGCCTTCTCCTGCAGGCCTGATTGCCCACAACGGCCCTCACCTGCTGGCCATCTTGTGGCGGCCATCTTGTGTCCACATGGGGGTGGCCATATTTGACCACATGGAGGCAGCCATCTTGGGTGTTGAAGTGATGGTCAATTTGCATATTACCTTTTTATTTGATAGGATAATGAATTCACAGAACGAGAAACCAATAAAGCAATCCTATTTAATAAAATAAGGTGTATAGAATAAACTTAACAAAGGGGGTAAAATACCTATATTCTGAAAACTATAGGTCACTGAAAATGAAATAGAGGATGATACAAACAAGTGGAAGCATATATCTTGTTCATGTATTTAAAGAATAAACATGAGAGGCCAAGCGTCCCTGGGTCTGGGTGAGACCATGTGTCCCCGGATCCGGGTGAGGCCTCGTGCACCTAGGCCCGGGTGAGCCCAAGTGGCCCTGGGTCTGGAAGAGGCCAAGCGTCCCTGGGTCCGGGTGAGACCATGTGTCCCTGGATCCGGGTGAGGCCTCGTGCACCTAGGCCCAGGTGAGGCCACGTGCCCCTGGGTCTGGGAGAGGCCAAGCGTCCCTGGGTCCGGGTGAGACCATGCGTCCCTGGATCCGGATGAGGCCTCGTGCACCTAGGCCCGGGTGAGCCCAAGTGGCCCTGGGTCTGGGAGAGGCCAAGCGTCCCTGGGTCCGGGTGAGACCATGTGTCCCAGGATCCGGGTGAGGCCTCGTGCACCTAGGCCCAGGTGAGCCCAAGTGGCCCTGGGTCTGGGAGAGGCCAAGCGTCCCTGGATCCGGGTGAGACCATGTGTCCCTGGATCCGGGTGAGGCCTCGTGCACCTAGGCCCGGGTGAGCCCAAGTGGCCCTGGGTCTGGGAGAGGCCAAGCGTCCCTGGATCCGGGTGAGACCATGTGTCCCTGGATCCGGGTGAGGCCTCGTGCACCTAGGCCCGGGTGAGCCCAAGTGGCCCTGGGTCTGGGAGAGGCCAAGCGTCCCTTGGTCCGGGTGAGACCATGTGTCCCTGGATCCGGGTGAGGCCTCGTACACCTAGGCCCGGGTGAGCCCAAGTGGCCCTGGGTCTGGGAGAGGCCAAGCGTCCCTGGGTCCGGGTGAGACCATGCGTCCCTGGATCCGGGTGAGGCCTCGTGCACCTAGGCCCGGGTGAGCCCAAGTGGCCCTGGGTCTGGGAGAGGCCAAGCATCCCTGGGTCTGGGTGAGACCATGTGTCCCTGGATCCGGGTGAGGCCTCGTACACCTAGGCCCGGGTGAGCCCAAGTGGCCCTGGGTCTGGGAGAGGCCAAGCGTCCCTGGGTCCGGGTGCGACCATGTGTCCCTGGATCCGGATGAGGCCTCGTGCACCTAGGCCCAGGTGAGGCCACGTGCCCCTGGGTCTGGGAGAGGCTAAGCGTCCCTGGGTCCGGGTGAGACCATGCGTTCCTGGATCCGGATGAGGCCTCGTGCACCTAGGCCTGGGTGAGCCCAAGTGGCCCTGGGTCTGGGAGAGGCCAAGCGTCCCTGGGTCCGGGAGAGACCATGTGTCCCTGGAACCAGGTGAGGCCTTGTGCAACTAAGCCCGGGTGAGGCCACGTGCCCCTGGGTCTGGGAGAGGCCAAGCGTCCCTGGGTACGGGTGAAGCCAGATCCTGGGTCCGGGTGAGGCCGTGCGCCCCTGGATCCATCCGGGTGAGGCTGGGTCCCAGGCCTGGGTGAGACCACGCGCCCCTTGGGTATGGGTGAGGCCACGTGCCCCTTAGTCCGGGTGACGCCGTGCCCCTGGGTTCGGCCGAGACCAAACCAGAGGGAGTCGGACCTCCATTACCACCATTTGTCCACCATCCAGAGCTGAGGGGTCAGTGTTGACATGTACACATAAGGAACTACTGGACATTGAAATTGGGTCTCAAAAGAACTGTTGGTCCAGGGGGAAGCTCGCTACAGATTGATTCATTTGCCTGTCAGCATGACTATTGTTGCTCGTCTCACATTCAGTTCTTATTAGTGTATATCTGGTGACATATGATCTCGCTCATCTAGGGGAGATGGTGAACAGCATGGACTGAGGAGCGGGAGCGGAGCCGGAAGCAAGGAGGCATCGATCGGACTGTCGGGCCTCAGAGGGAGGATAGGGGAGGGGAGGGGGAGGGTGGGGGGAGGGGGAGAGTTCGGCCGGGGGGCCTGTGTGCATGCATGTGGGCCTGTCCAGCGGTTGGGTTCGGCAGGGGATTGGGGCATGCGTGGGGGGAGGGGTGGGATGGGAGTGAGGGATGGGGACAGGTGTGTGACACCTTGATCAATAAAGAAATTAAAAAAAATAAATAAATAAAAAAATTAAAAAAAAAAAAAGAATAAACATGGCACATAGCCATCCATCTCTCCTCCACCCTCCCTCCCCTGTTCTTTTTTCTCTGTGGGACCCCCTCTCTGCGGCCAGCAGAAGAGCACTGACCACCACAATGAGTTCCTTCAGCTAAGAGCCTTACTACAAGACCTCCTACAAGCAGCACTAGGTGGAAAAGCTGCCCGGGTGCACATCTCCAGCGAGCACAGCAGCTACAGCACTGCGCTCCTTGTGCTCCAGCTACTCAACGCCTGTCTCCTTGCTGTCGCAGCTACTCGTCCAGCTCTGGCTTCTTGATGCCCAGTCTCGAGAATCTCGACCTCAGCCAGGTAGCCGCCATCAGCAACAACCTCAAGTCGATCCACACGCAGAAAAAGGAGCTGCAGCAGGACCTCAACAACTGCTTCTCCGGCTTCATGAAGCGCGTGCACGAGCTGGAGCAGCAGAACAAGGTCCTGGAAGCCAGGCTGTGCTGGTGCTGCATCAGAAGCACTCGGAGCCGACGTGCTTCCTGGCACTGTATGAGCATGAGATCCGCGACCTGCGCCTAGCGTAGGAGGACGCCACCATGGAGAAGCAGGTGCTGCAGGGTGAGCGAGAGGGGCTGAAGGAGACTCTGCCAACCTTCAGGCACACTATGAGGAAGAGGTGCTGAACCTCTAGGATGAAGAGGGCCGGCTGATGGAGGCTTGCAATGGTGCAGATGAGGTGGCTCTCCCCCAAGCTGAGCTCGAAAAGTGCATCGACAGCCTGATGGACGAAATCACCTTTCTGAAGATGCAGGAAGAGGAGATCGCCAAGCTGCAGGCGCAGATCCAATAAGTTCAGATCTCCTTGGAGATGGACGTGTCCTCCAAGCCCAACCTCTCAGCTGTACTTAAAGACATCCGTGCCCCGTACGAGAAGCTGGCTGCCAAGAACATGCAGAATGCAGAAGAATGGTTCCAGAGCCGCTTCACCATGCTGACTGAGAGTGCTGCCAAGAACACCAACTCGGTGCGCACTGCCAAGGAGGAGGTGTCCAAGAGCCATCGCCTGCTCAAGGCCAGGACCCTGAAGATCAAAGCATGCCAGGGCATGAACTATGTGCTGAAAAAGAAGCTGCAAGAGCTGGAGGATAAGCAGAACATTAGTACTATACAGGACACAATCAACAAATTAGAAAATGAATTGAGAACTAAACTACAAAGAGTGAAATGGCATGATATTTAAAAGAATACCGGGACCTTCCCCAATGTGAAGATGGCTTTGGACATTGAGATTGCAGCTTACAGGAATCTCTTGGAAGGTGAAAAGACCCGGCTCAGTTTCACCAGCGTGGGAAGCATAGCCAGCGGCTACTCCCAGAATTCCCAGGTCTTTAGCCGATCTGCCTACAGTGGTTTACAGACCAGCTCCTACTTGATGTCCGCTCGCTCCTTCCCTTCTTACTACACCAGCCAGGTCCTGGAGGAGCAGATAGAGGTAGAGGAGACTGTTGAGGCTCAAAAGCCGAGGAAGCTAAGGATGAACACCCCTCTGAAGGAGAAGCTGAAGAGGAGGAGAAGGAGAAGGAAGAGGCTTAGGAAGAAGAAGGAGAGGAAGAGGAAGAAGGTGCCAAGAAAGAATTTGAGGACTCAAAGGAGGAAGAAGGAGGTGAAGGTGAAGGAGAAGATGCCCAAGAAGCTGAGGACGAGAAGAAAGATGAAGGTGCTGGGGAGGAGCAAGCAACCAAGAAGAAAGATTGAGCCCCTCTTTCCTTAATTATTTCAGGAATAATCTTCCTGAAACCAGGTCAACTCCATCACCAACCAAGCAGTTGAGTTCCTGATACTGTATGAATTAAGAAGTCAATATATGTAACATTCTGAGGTGACTCAGGTTGGACATTAAATGTTGTGCTATGACTTTTCTCCTTATGCAGAGTATCTGCTTGCAGAGTGGCTTCCTGGCTTGCTGCCAGCCTGTGCATGGTCCATGCTTATAAGTTCAGGAACTATGGTAATGTGAATAATTCAGACGTTTACAATAAAAACACATAAACACATGAATTCACTAATGTTAATGTTAAACTTCATGTAAAAAATAGTCCTTTGAATCTTTGGTGGTTAGATATTAAAAACCTCAAATCATTTGCAATAAACAGTAAATAAAGCTACACAAAAAAAAAAGAATAAACATAATTAAAATGTCCACACTATCCAGAGCAATCTATAAATTCAACACAATCCCTATTAAAATACCAATGGCATATTTCACAGATCTAGAACAAATACTTCAAAAATTTATATGGAATCAAAAAAGTCCCCAAATATCCATAGCAATCTTGAGAAAGAAGAGCAAAGTTGCAAGGATCACAATACCTGATATCAAAGTCAAAACAGCCTGCTACTGGCACAAAAATAGGCATATACATCAAGGGAACGGAACAGAGAGAGCCCATAACTCAACCCACATCTTTATGGTAAATTAATAGTTGAGGAAGGAGGCAAAAGCATGCAATGAAATAAAGACAGTTTCTTCACTAAATGGTGTTGGGAAAATTGGACAGGTGCATGCAAAAAAAAATGCAACTAGGCCACCAACTTATACCATAAAAGATAAAAGACTTAAATATAAGTTGTGAAACCATAAAAATGCTGGAAGAAAATACAGGTAGTAAAATCTCAGACATTTCTCAGAGCAATATTTTTTTCCAGTGTCTCTAAGGCAATGAGAAACACAGGAAAAAATAAACAATGGGATTACATCAGACTAAAAAGCTTTTGCACAATACAAGAAACCATCAACAAAATGAAAAAGGAGTCTGCTGTATGGGAGGACATATTCGCCAATGATTTATTAGTTAAGGGGTTAATCTCCAAAATATATAAAGAACTTATACAACTCAACACCAGGAAGACAAACAATACTATAAAAAAAATCTGAATAGACACTTCTCCAAAGAGGCCATACAGATGGCAAATAGGCTTATGAAAAAATGCTCAAAGTCACGAATCATCCAAGAGATGCAAATTAAAACGACAGTGAGATATCACTTCATAGCTGTCAGAATGGCTATCATCAGCAAATCAACAAACAAAAAGGGCTGGCAAGGAATTGGAGAAATGAGAACTCTAGTGCACTGCTGGTGGGAATGCAAACTGGTACAGCCACTATGGAAAACAGTATGGAGTTTCTTCATAAAATTAAAAATGGAACTCCCATTTGATCCAGTGATCCCACTTCTGGGTATATATCCTAAGCATCCCAGATTACCAATCAGAAAGAATATATGCACCACTATGATCATAGCAGTGTTATTTACAATAGTCCAAATCAGTAGATGAGTGGATAAAAAAAGCTGTGGTACATTTACATAATGGAATACTTTGCAGTTATAAAAAAGAGGGAACTCTTGCCCTTTGCAACAGCATGGATGGACCTGGAAATTATTATGCTTAGTGAAATAAGCCAGTCAGGGAAAGACAAATATCACATGATCTCACCCTATGGAAGCTGAAGAGCAAAATAGATTGAAATAGGATCAGAGGCATGGATAAACAGAACAGATGGACAGATCTCAGAGGAGAGGATGATGGGGAGGACCAGAAGAGAGCAACTAAAGTATATATATGCGTATATGCATAGGCCCTGGACACAGACAACAATGTGGTGAAAGCCTAGGTGGGACAGGGGGAGGGAAGAGGGAGGCAAAGGGGGAAAGGGGATGATGGACATCTGTAATAAAGTCAATAATGATAAATAAATAAATAAATAAATAGTTTTGGGGCAGCAAAAAAAAAAAAAAAAAGAAATGGATCTATAAAAATATAGTATTTTATTGTTAACTAAATAATGTAATCCATTTAAAACACACAGAAATATAAAACACTTTTTATCAGATGTTCAGTATTTTCATAAACTCTTTAGTACTTATTCTTTAATCTGCCTAACCTTTTGGTCTTAGTATTTGATCAATAGAATAAAATTAGTCTATTTGTTGTATTAGTTTTCTTTTCTTTTTTAATTTTATTTTATTGGGTCAACATGAACATATAGGTTTCATGTGTGGACTACTAATTTACAAAATCTATATATAGGATCATGTGCCCACCACCCAAAGTCAAATCTTCTCCTGTTTTCTAGGGCTACCATAACATAGTACCACAAACTGGGTGGCTTAAAACAGCAAAAATGTGTCACAAAACAGAGGTTTAGAAGTCCTAAATCAAATTGTCAACAGGGCCATGTCCCCTCTGAAACTTCTAGAGGAGAATTGTTCCTTGCCTTGTCTATCTTCTGGTGTTTGCTGGCATTCCTTGGTGTTCAGTCCTTTATTCTCTACCTCTGTCTTCACATGGCTGTCTCCTCCCTGTGTGTCTCTCTCCTTTTATGAGGACACCAGCCATATTTGGTTAAGGGTCCACCTCAGTGGGACCTCATCTCAATTTAACTAATTACAACTATAATGACCCTATTTCTAAATGCAGTTATATTCTGAGGTACTGGGAGTTTGGACTTCAGGATAATGTTTTTGAGAAGCACAGTTAAACATATAACAATTGGTTTTCAGTATTGTTTTGCTATTTTTAAATAACCTTTTTTTTCCTGAAGTGTAAATTAGGAAAGTAGTTTAAAAAAGAGTTGCTCTGGTTGAAGGAATAGTAAGCAGCACAGAAAACTCACATCTCCAATAGTGTCCCAGAAGCCTTGAATCATAATCTTTGAAACCATTGGTCTACATAAATTCTGGCTTTGAGTGATTTTTTTTTACAAGTAGAAAATATCCTAAAAGATTATATTTTCTTTTAATTATTATGTTGAGTAAATCTTTTATATTGGAAAATCAAATGTTATGCCTTCTAAATAGTTACTATTCTGGGGTGGGCAAAAGTAGGTTTATAGTTGTTCATATGGAAAAAGGCATGAAGGTTATGATTACTACAATAGCATTAAGTCTGTATTTCATGTACTCACAACTGTACACCTACTTTTGTCCACCCATGTATAAGTGATTAAATTTTCTCTGAAAAACTACATTATCTTGAGTGGCCCATTTTATTTTATCCATTTTCTACAGATACCTGTTAGATTTATTTTAACTGTGTGATAAAGGCTTAATATTCAAACTCTGCACTTTCCAAACAAAGAATGACTCTGAATCAGCTCTTGGGCGATCTCCTCTCATCCCTTGAAATATCCTGCCTGATAAGATATCTTTATCTACCTGGGGCCTTTGGCCATGCCAGATAGTTTAAACTAACAATGTGATTTACTTGGGGGCCCCTGGGCCATGCTCATGCTATAACAGTTTGACCTTTGGAGGCACTGAAATTTGAGCAACTAAGATCGGTCATATGGGTACTCTATGCCTATGTATCCAATCCCTGATAAAAACCCTGAACACAAAGGCTTAAGTGAACTTTCAGGTTGCTGACACTCTGTATGTGTTGTTATTCATCATTTCTGAGATATTTAGGTTCTGCCATATATGACTCAACTGAGAAAAGACAACTGAAGTTTAAGCCTTGTCTCTCCTGGACTCCACTCTCTGAGCCTTTTGTCTTTACTGTTTTTAATCTGTATCCTTTGGTTGTAGAAAGAGTTGTTACAGAGATTAGGAACAATCAAACAATGCAGGAGAGGTTGGAGAGATTCACTTTAATCACCACAGTGGGCTTAGAGAAAATGAATTCAAATTCTAAGCCCCGTTACAAGTAGAGCCTCCCTTTTTATTCAGGAGCCAGCCCTATGTGCACTTAGTGGTTATCTCACAGCTGGCCTTGAAAACAACACAGTTCTATCCAATTAAAAAATGCACCTGGCATGGCTTAGAGATTATGGGCATATCTAGTGTCTGGCCTACAAGGTCAGGCAGCTAAGTTTATCTTCAAAGAATTCCAAACAGTAGTTTTACAAAATAGGAGTTTTCCTTCTCATTCCCTCCCCTTGTCCCACAAGCTTTTCAGCCTTGTGGTACAATAACCACGGGATGTTATGGTGAACAGGGGTGTCGAAACTCTTTTAGTTACCAAGGCCCCTAGTACCACAGTCCCCATCAGTACTGTCCTCACTGAAGTCCAGTTCCTCTCCTGCAGGTGTCGAGTCTCCTCCTGGCCTGCGTGGAGCCCAGGCTAGGGATCTCACGGGTGAGGCCACTGGTTGCCAGGATCCAGGCCATTTCCTGGTGCAGGAGCTGGGAGTGGTGTAGGCAGGTCTGGATGCCATCTACTTCAACAGCCATGGGCGTGCTCAGGATAACAGTGTAGCGTCCCTTTCAGGTTGGGGTGAGTCCTTGGGCAGTGAACTTTACCCACACCGAGTCCCCGGGCTGGAAGGGATGTACAGGGTCCGCAGTGGGCACTGGCAGTGCATCTCGAACAAGCTTATGGGTGGCTCTATGGGTATACTGCAGAGCCTGTAAGGACTTGAGTAAGGGAATGGTTATGAATTCCAGCTTTTAGTTTCTCCCTGGCCCTGGGAAGAATGGGGGAGGTCTACCATACATGATCTCTAAAAGGGGGAAACCCCTCCCGGTAGGGGATACACCTGGCCCATAAGAAGGTGAAGGGCAGGAGGTTGGTCCAGTTTTCACCAGTTTCTAGGACAAATTTAGTTAAATTCCTTTTTAGAGTCCTGCTCATGCCTGTCCTAAGGCTTGAGCTATACTTTGAAATACCTTGGCTACAAAGGCGGGGCTGTTATCTGATCCTATGACTACTGGCAGCCCGAATCTAGGTATAATCTCCTGGAGTAATCTCTTAACAACTATAGAGGTAGTTTCTGTCCTAGTCGGGTATGCTTCAACCCAACCCGAGAAGTGTCTATGAGAACTAGCAGATACTTGTACTCTGATGCTGGTGGCTTAATCTCTGTGAAATCCACCTCCCAATGCTCTCCTGGGGAATTTCCCTGGGGCCCAAATTCCCAGGGGGACCCTCTTACCTTGCTTAGTATTTACCTGTGTACAGACAGTACTTCTAGTGACTATGCTTCTAATTACCTTATCTACGCCTATGTGGGTAGCCTGGTGTAACTGGGCAACTAATGTCTGACCTAGAGCCTCTGGGACCAACAGTCTGTCATCTGGTAGGGTCCACCAACCATCTGGTCCTTTGATGGCTTGCTTCTGTTCTGCCAATTCCTCTTCTTGTTTGATGTAGGAGGGGGTCCGTAGTAGGTCGGAGTCCCGCAGGGTTACTAAAATTTGTAAAGGCCCCACTGGTTTTTGGGCAGCTTCTTTGGCAGTTTTTGTTCTGTGGCTCTATTTCCTCTGGCTTCAATTGTCTCCCCTTTCTGATGTCCTTTGCAGTGCACCATTGCTACTGCCCTTGGGAGCCAGAGGACCTCTAATAAGGCTAATATCTTTTAATGTCTTTTCCGGCTGAAGTTGGTAACCCTCTTTCCTTGGGGATGGCACTGTGTCCCCATCGAAGGGCCTGGATTAAGGTCAAAAGTTCAGCTTTTTATACTGATTTCCCCCTGTTCAGAGACTGTGCCCAAATGGTGCGGTCCAAGGTGACTACCGCTGCCCCTGCATATCGGATGCTATCCTAAACATAATTGTTCCCATCTATGAACAGTACCTCATCTGGTGATGATAGCGGGGCATCTGTCAGGTCTGGGCGAGCTGTTTGTACTGCGTCTGTTACCTCTGTGCAGTCATGAATGGGTTCCTCTGGGTCATCATCTGGAAGCAGGCTGGCAGGGTTGATGGCCAGTGTCTTATGGAACCGGACGCAGGGCTGGTCCAGGAGAAGAGCTTGGCACTGGGTGATCCTGGTGTTTGACATCCATCTCTCCGGAGCACTTCGAAGGAGGGCCTCCACACCATGGGGTGTTGTCAGGGCTAGTTCCTGGCCCAGAGTTTGCTTATCTGCCTCCTTCACCAGCGATGCTGTGGTGTCCACTGCCCAGAGGCACACTGGCCACCCTGCTGCCACGGGGTCTAGTCTCTTAGACAGATAGGCTACAGGTCTCTTCCGGGGACCTAGAGTCTGAGTGAGAACCCCTTTGGCAATGCTCCTTACCTCACTCACGTGGAGGTGGAAGGGCTTCGTGACATCTGGTAAGGCTAGGGCAGGTGCTGAGATGAAAGCCTTCTTTAGCTCTTCAAAGGCCCGTTGTTCTACTTTGGTCCAGTTCAGCGGCTGCATTCCCTCAGTACTTCAGTATAGAGGTTTAGCAATCTCCGTGAACCCCAGTCTACAGTCCTCTTTGATGTCTAAGGAAAACAGGCAATTTGTCCGGTGGCTCCCTGGACTGATGTCTTTTTAGAGGTTATGGGTCCTATCGGCTCTGTCAAGACTGAATAGGCTGCCCCAGTGTCCACCAGGAAACTAATAGGTTTGCCCCCCACTTGTAAGGTTACCCTGGGGGCTTAATGGAAAGGAACCCTGGTCCTGTCAGTCTTTTTCCTCTAAGTTAAAGACCCTTGGAGTCTGAGTCTCCCCTTTCTGCTTCTCTAGCTAACCTGCCAGGACATTCTCTCTTCCAGTGCCCCTCCTTCTTACAATAAGCATACTAATTCCTTCCTATTTGCTGATGGCCTTTTCTTTCTTTCTCTGTTCCTCTTTCTCATCACATGTACAACCTTTATAAAAATCTTTATAATTTCAAATTAACTTTTAAACCTTTTATTATTTTAAAATATTTAGAAAAAGGCAGGGGGAGGAGGGAGCAGACCCTGTACCCTGTTCCCAGGCCTCCAGCTGCTTGAAATTCAAAATGCTACATTCTTCCTATAGAGATAAGGATCTCAGATTCTGATAAGCCTGGAAAGGGGAATTTCTAGCTGTGCCTTCTTTAAGTCCCCTTAACAGAACACGGTGAAAAGTGTCCAAGGAGTCGCCAGGGGTTCTTGGGTCTCATTGGGGCACAGGGGGTCACAAGGGAATTTCTCTCCTCGCCACACCTCCAGCCACTCAAAACAACCCCTGAAGGGGATGAACACCGGGTAGGAGGAGGCAGGGAGTGCCTCATGGGTCCCAGGTGGTGAAGGAGGGCTCCCACCAAGGCATTTTCATCTGGCAGTCCACTCTCTGTTCCCACTGGGAAAAGCGCTTGCCTCCTACCAATGAAGGTGGCATGGGGGAACCAGTGACCCCTACACTGCAATCAGACTCCCTGAAAAGCCACTCCCTGAAAATCAGACTACCTTTCTGAAAAGCCACTCTGCTTGAGTGTGTTTCTATTAAAAATTACTGATCTTAAAACTATAACTTAAGAGATGACATACACATACAAGGACCAAATGGCCCACAAAATATTTTTCTTTTCTTCTAAAGATTTTGCAATGTACTGTAATCATTAATCACATCAAACTTAAATGGCCAATTGAGACAAACAATTCTGAGACCATTTCTCCCCCACTGATTAAGACTGGGTGGCGGCAGGTGTCAGAAATAAAATTCATTTAGTTTTCTGAGCTTGCTGGGCAGACTTGGTGACTTTGCCAGCTCCAGCTTCCTTCTTGTAAATAGTTAACTTTAAAATTTGGTCCCTGCTTTAAACCTCTTTGGACTACAATTGTTACAACTTCATGCCTTCAAATTAATAAACATAGACAGAAATGTTGTTAGGCAGGCCGATTCCCCCTCTGACAGAGAGCAAACACCCCTGGGAAAAAAAGAATCCCAGTGGCCACTTGGCGGGGGGGGGGGGGGGAGGGGGCGGGTTGCTATCCATCAGAGTACTCAGCCTTAAACAAATTAAATGTTTCTTCTTGCAGACTTCTATATATGAACAAATAATTATAACCAGGCAGACAAACAAAAAGACAAAACAAACAGTCCTGACACCAACACGAAAAAACACAAAACAAGCACCTGTCTGGAGGGAGACCCTCCAGCCCCTTCTCGGGGGGGGGGGGGGGGGGGTCCCTCTCTCCTCTTGCAGGAGGAGATTTCTTTCCAGCTGAAAGCCTGGATGGCCTCCTGAAAGAAAAGGTCTTTAATCCAGTTACAGATGCTATCAGAATCAGGATGAGAGAAGAAGGGAAAGACCAGGTTATGTCCTCTATGAGGATCCTAATAACTGAAAGCAGTAAGTTAAACAAATGGTTAATGGGGGTCTATAAAGAGTTAATAATAACTTCAGCCTTAGTTCCACATTGGACTATGATGTCACAGGCAGGGACAGGGCCTGTAAATCTCTCCACCCTGTGGAGCTGTTTCTCCCTGTCCCTGGCAGTCTCCGACCACCAAAAGAGATAAGAAAGCCATAAATAGAAGTTCTTTGAAATATTACAAATGTATACCTTTAAATTAACCTTAGGACTTTAAAAATTCAATTTAATACAGTAAATTCACAAATCAGAGCAAACTGTAACCCTTACTTATACAAACATACAAACAGAGAGAGGAATTTTTATTAGCTAAATGGGATGATTCCCACTGTGGTAGAGACCAAACGCCTCTGAAAAAATAAATCAGCAGCACTGCTTTAGATGTTTGCAGACCATCAGAGTAGGTCCCATCTTTAAACAAATTAAACAATAGAAAGAGATAACAAATACTCCCATGTGCATAGCCATATAGCACAAAGTAGCTTTTACTTCACACAGACCAGTTAATGAACAGATAATTATGCCAAGACAGACAAACATCCATACTCACACTCTCTCAGTAGACTAGCCCAGATTGGAGCTGAAACAATGCCCAACTCCCCAGACGGGCTTGGGGGCTCTCCAGGCACCCATGCCCCAGAACAGAATTCTCAACCAATGTCTTGGTGAGAAACTACCGGAGGAGTTAAGACTGTGTCCAGTCCCCACTTCTCGGAAACAAATTGGCTAGTCCCACACACAAACAAACAGCAGAGTGAACCCATAATTCCTTCAATCTAAAGAGCCTTCTGAGGGCCAGCCAACCCCGAAGGCTGGCCATTCCACTTCACCGAATTTCCTCAATGTTTCAGACTTCATTTTAATTCCATAATCTCTATCAAATCCCTTTTTAAAATTTTTCAACATGCAATTGAGAACAGTGGGTTTACTCTGTCCCGACCCTATGATGATCAGTGGTGCGAGACAGACAAGGGAGGGGGTGACCTGTTTTCACCAATCCTCACTCAGATGCCCGCCTGGCCACGTCCCTTGGGAGCTTAGATTCGTCTTAGCTAAGGTGCACCCATATAAACCCCGGGCCTGGTCACCTCCACGTGGGGGTGAGTCACCGTTATGCCATATGACGAATCGCGGAACCACAGATTGGAGCCCACTCAGACTCCGTAACCGAAGTCGTGGAGCCACACAAAGGAGAGGAGAGGGCAGGCCCTCTCCCTCCACACTCACACACTTTCACCAGACATTCACTCAGAGTTTAAACAACAATCCACCCAATTCCTGATTAATTTGCCTGAGGAAGCTCTATGGCCTCCGGGGAGGTGATCAAGCTCCCCCTTCCACTCACTTGGAGTGGGCTGAACTGACGGGGCCCCTACCTTACCAATTCTGTCGACAGGTCCAGAAGTGTCTGTCCGCTCTCTCCAGATGCTGGCCGGGTCCTGGGCTGAGGTCCGGGAGCGCCCAGAGTCCCCCGGTTTAACTCTGCTAATTCATCAGAGCGGCACCTCCCGGAGGCCTGTCCAACACCCCCGGGCCCCTAACCCTGTCCACTCACCAGAGGCTAAAGAGCCAAGCATGGGTTGGTTTCCCGGCCAATGCACCAAATTATGTTACAGAGATTCGGAACAATCAAACAATGCAGGAGAGGTTGGAGAGATTCACTTTAATCACCGCGGTGGGCTTAGAGAAAATGAATTCAAATTCTAAGCCCCGTTACAAGTAGAACTTCCCTTTTTATTAAGGAGCCAGACCTATAGTGGTTATCTCACAGCTGGCCTTGAAAACAACACAGTTCTATCCAATTAAAAAAATGCACCTGGCCCATATGGCATAGAGATTATGGGCATATCTAGTGTCTGACCTACAAGGTCAGGCAGCTAAGTTTATCTTCAAAGAATTCCAAACAGTAGTTTTACAAAATAGGAGTTTTCCTTCTCACAGTAACAATAAGTATAACAGCTTTTCTGAGCTCTGTGAGGTCTTCTAGAAAATCACTGAACCTGAGAGTGGTCTTGGGGATCCCCAAACACATAACTATTTGTGCAAATATACATGAATGAAAACTTTAAGATTATGATTAATAACTTTTCCATCAAGTACATGTGTAATTATTGTACTCTGTGTTGTTGTACATTACATTCATTTAGAGTACTATGTGTGTGAAAGATTCCCTCGCTAATGTGTGAGTTGGTGAGCCATTGAAACTGGTAAAAGCCTGAGTCAGTCCCTTCCTTTTTAATAAAAAATATCATTACCATTGTCTCATCCAATTTTTACAGGACATGGATCTGTCCTTAACCAGTCACACATAAAACTTGCCATCTAGTATCTTGCCAAGACCAGGGTTCACAATTCCAGTTGAACTATTTGCTAGCTATCAGGCCTTGAGCAAATTTCATAAACTCTCTGAACCTTAGTTTCCTGATGGTAAACAGAAAAACAGTAACTCTCACACAGAATTATTGCTAAGTTTAATAAAGCTAATGTATGTGTTGAATCATTTTAGAGACAAGAGAGGCAGTTTTAGGGAAGGGGGATCCATGGGAGAGGAATGTATACATAACTGGCAGAGACAGCTCCAAGCCACTAGAATGTTTATCTTTCAAAAGAGGATAGGGGAGCGCTGAGTGGGCTCTGAAGCTTTAAAACTTTGAAACTGATACAATAAGGAATAAAGTGACCAATTAGGAAAGCATGGGTAACATAAAATAAGGAAGGGTCCAATTAGAAAGCAGGATGAGCAAACAAAGAGCTTCCAGCATTTATAAACCCATAGACAAAGAGACTCAGAGGACCAGTTTTTTTCTCAGCTAGAGCAGGTTTATCCCCTTTGGGGACTCCTCAGAGATTCGGAACAATCAAACAATACAGGAGAGGTTGGAGAAAATGAATCTTAAAAAATCTTTTAGTCCGCAACTTTTATTCTTCAAACTTCATAGGACAGGAACCCACAATGAGAGTCCGAGCTTGCCCAATTCCACATATCAGTGTGATTGAATACAAATTAGAGGATGACTCAGCCACTAATCTTGCTAAAGAGAATCTTGTCTTTCTATTTCATCTTCCTCCCCTTCCCCACCTTTCAAAGAAGATTCTGCCTTTGGCAGGTTTGCTATTTGGAATTTGATGCTGCAGAAGAGAAAAAAGAATATAAAGGATGAGGTTCATAGATTAATGCCAGGGAACAAGTTTTTCAGGAAAACTTTGAGATAGAGCTGGCAGCTCCTGCAGTAGGAAAGAAAGTAGATTAACATAAAGAAGTGTTGTATCCTCTTCACAATATTTGGGAATCACAAATATTTACCTGAATAATCTCAGTTTGCTGTCCAATGTATGGCAAAACCCTAGTTGAGAAAAATAATACAGAAAACTGCTTGAAGGACAGTCTTTCTATTTCTCTGTAAATTAGGTCATTTAAGATCATAGAAAATGTCATGTGCTTGTATTTGTCTTGCTCCCCAGAAATTCTTTCTGTGAGTTCCATGTGAGCTCTATCTCCTAAGCTTGTACCGAGGGAATAATAGACCCAAAAATATACGACACTTGGAGACATTTTTTCAGTGTGATGTCACACTGAACAAATTTCACTCAGAACCCAATGCCAGAAAAATTTGTTTCCCTAAAGATCTAATATGATTCTCTTTTTGTACACTGATAAGCACATATTTTAAGCTAACATTAAGACCTAGTTCAGGGGTGGGGAACATCTGGCCCATGGGCCCTATAATGCTCATGAAATCATTTGGTCTGGCCCTGGCAAGGCATTAGGGGTGAGATAATGAAATGTTTGACCAAATATAGCAGGCTAATTTTTAAGTTGATAATTTTGTATGGCCAGAAAATGATGTTATAAATATTCAAATGGTCCATGGATAGAAAAAAGGTTCCCCACCTATGATCTAGTAAAATTCCTAGTCTAACTTTTGTAATGATCTAAACCATAAATTCTGTTTGCATTTGAATTGCCTTCTTCATATTTTCATGATGTTCAGATTCAGGCCATTGGGAATGAAGGAGGATAAGAACATCAGAACAGACAGTTTTGAAGTTGGTAAAAGAAGACAAGTAAGTCAACAGACTTCCTTTATGTGTGAGTTTTTTATTTTATTTTATTTTTTAAAGGATTACACATAGTAGTACATATATCTCCTTTTTTTCCCCATTGACCTTACCCCAGCCTCCCCTACCCCTTGTTGCATACCCTCAACCAACCCCCCGCCCCCAGTGTCTTGTGTCCATTGGTTGTGCTTATATGCATGCATACAAGTTCTTCATTTGATCTCTTTCCCCCTTCCCCACCACTCCCCAACCTTCCCCCTGTAATTTGACAGTCTGTTCGATGCTTCTCTGCCGCTCTATCTATCTTTTTGTTTATCAGGTTATAATGTTCTTTATTATCCATAAATGAGTGAGATCATGTGATATTTTTCTTTCATTGCCTGGCTTATTTCACTTAGCATAATGTTCTCCAGGTCCATCCATGCTGCTGCAAATGGTAGAAATTCCTTCTTTTTTATAGCAGCGTAGTATTCCATTGTGTAGATGTACCATAGTTCCCTAATCCAGTCATCTGCTGATGGGCATTTAGGCTGTTTCCAAATCTTAGCTATAGTGAATTGTGCTGCTATGAACATAGGGGTGCATATATCCTTTCTGATTGGTGTTTCTAGTTTTTTGGGATATATTCCTAGAAGTGGGATTACTGGATCAAATGGGAGTTCCATTTTTAGTTTTTTGAGGAAACTCCATACTGTTTGCCACAGTGGCTGCACCAGTCTGCATTCCCACCAGCAGTGCACGAGGGTTCCTTTTTCTCCGCATTCTCGCCAGCACTTGTCCTTTGTTGATTTGTTGATGATTGCCATTCTGACAGGTGTGAGATGGTACCGCATTGTCGTTTTGATTTGCATCTCTCTGATAATTAGTGACATTGAGCATGTTTTCATATATTTCTTGGCCTTCCTTCTGTCTTCTTTCAAAAGGTATCTATTTAGGTAAGTTGCCCATTTTTTTATTGGATAGTTTATCTTCCTTTTATTAAGTTGTATGAGTTCCCAGTAAATGTTGGAGATTAAACCTTTATCAGAAATAACATTTGCAAATATGTTCTCCCATACAGTGGGTTTTCTTGTTGTTTTGATGATGGTTTCTTTTGCTGTGAAAAAGGTTTTTATTTTGATGTAGTCCCATTTGTTTACTTTCTCTTTAGAGTGGTATCAGTGAAGAAATTGCTTCGGCATATGTCTGAGATTTCACTGCCTGTGGATTCCTCTAGTATTTTTATGGTTTCCTGTCTTATGTTTAAGTCCTTTATCCATTTTGAGTTTATTGTTGTGTATGGTGTAAGTTGGTGATCTAGTTTCTTTTTTTTTTTTTTTTTGCATGTATCTGTCCAATTTTCCCAACACCATTTATTGAAGAGACTGTCTTGACTCCATTGTATGTTCATGCGTCCTTTGTCAAATATTAATTGAGCATAGTGGTTTGGGTCGATATCTGGGTTCTCTATTCTATTCCATTGATCTATATGTCTGTTCTTGTGCCAGTACCAGGCTGTTTTGAGAGCAGTGGCTTTGTAATACAGCTTGAAATCTGGTATTGAGATCCCACCTACTTTGTTCTTCTTTCTCAGGATTGCTGTGGCTATTCGGGTTCTTTTCTTATTCCAAATGAATTTTTGGAGAGTTCTTTCTAGGTCTGTGAAATATGCGATGGGTATTTTAATGGGGAGTACATTGAATCTATAGATTGCTTTGAGTAGTATGGACATTTTAATGATGTTGATTCTACCAATCCATGAACATGGTATGTTCTTCCATCTGTTTACGTCTTCCTCTATCTCTATTTTCAGTGTCCTGTAGTTTTCCGCGTATAGGTCTTTTACCTCCTTAGTTAAGTTTATTCCTAGGTATCTTAATATTTTTTATGTGATGGTAAATGGGATTACTTTTTTAGTCTCTCTTTCTGTAAGTTCACTATTGGTGTATAGAAATGCCATAGATTTCTTGGTGTTAATTTTGTATCCTGCTACATTGCCGAATTCATTTGTTAAGTCTAATAGGTTTTTGATGGAGTTTTTAGGGTTTTTTTATGTACAATATCATGTCATCTGTGAATATGGACAGTTTTACTTCTTTTCCAATTTGGATGCATTTTATTTCTTCTTCTTGTCTAATCACAATGGCTAATACATCCAGTACTATGTTGAGCAGGAGTGGTGAGAGTGGGCATCCCTGTCTTGTTCCTATTCTTAGGAAAAATAGTTTTAGTTTTTGCCCGTTATGATGTTGGCTGTGGGTTTCTCATATATGGCTTTTATTATGTTGAGGTATGATCCTTCTCTTCCCACTTTGCTGAGAGTTTTTATCAAAAATGGGTGTTAGATTTTATCAAATGCTTTTTCTGCATCAATTGATATGACTATGTGGTTTTTTATCTCTCAATTTGTTTATGTGATGTATCACATTTATTGATTTGTAGATATTGTACCATCCTTGAATCCCTGGGATAAATCCTACTTGGTCATGGTGTATAATCTTTTCGATGTATTGCTGGAAACGATTTGCTACAATTTTGTTGAGGATTTTGGCATCTATGTTCATGAGGGATATTGGTCTGTAATTCTCTTTCATTGTGTTGTCTTTATCTGATTTTGGTATTAGGGTGATGGTGGCTACAGAGAATGAGCTTGGAAGTGTTCCTTCCTCTTGAATTTTTTGGAATAGTCTGAGGAGGATAAGTTTTATTTCTTCCTTGAATGTTTGGTAAAACTCCCCTGTGAAGCCGTCTGGCCGCAAGCTTTTGTTTGATGGAAGCTTTTTGATGACTGCTTCAATTTCTTCATTACTTATTGGCCTATTGAGATTTTTAGACTCTTTCTGATTGAGTTTTGGAAGGTTGTATTTTTCTAGGAATATGTCCATTTCCTCCAGGTTGTCCAGTTCGTTGGAATAGAGTTGTTCATAATATTTTTTAACAATCCTTTGTATTTCTGGGGGGTCTCTTGTTATTTCTCTTCTTTCACTTCTGATTTTGTTTATTTGGGTCCTCTCTCTTTGCTTCTTGGTGAGCCTGGCTAGAGGTTCATCAATCTTGTTTATCCTTTCAAAGAACCAGATTTTGGTTTTGTTGATCTTTAGTATTGTTTTTTTGGTCTCTGTGTCATTTATCTCCACTGTGATCATCATTATTTCCTTTCTTCTCATTGCACTGGGCTTTTCTTGATGCTCTCTTTCTAACTCTTTGAGTTGTAGGGTTAGGTAATTTATTACCATTGTTTCTTGTTTTTTTGCTGTAGGCTTGTAGAGCTATGAATTTCCCTCTCAAGACTGCTTTTGCTGTTTCTCATAGATTTTGGATTGTTGTGTTTTCATTGTCGTTTGTTGCCATGATGTTTTTTATTTCTTCTTTGATCTCTCTGGTAACCCAGTCATTGTTTAATAGCATGCTATTTAGTCTCCAGGTGTTTGATTTTTTTGGATTGTTTTTGTTGTAGTTGATTTCCAGTTTTATGCCATTGTGATCTGAGAAGATGCCTGATATGATTACTATCTTCTTAAATTTGAAGAGACTTTGCCTATGACCCAACATATTGTCTATATTTGAAAATGACCCATGTGCACTTGAGAAGAATGTATATTCTGTGTCTTTGGGGTGAAATGTTCTGAAGATGTCAATTAATTCCATCTGATCTAGTGAGTCATTTAGGATTGATGTTTCTTTGCTGATTTTTTGTTTAGAGGATTTTTCCTGTGGTGATAGTGGGGTATTCAAGTCCCCTGCCATGATTGTATTGCTGTCAATCTCCCCCTTGATAGCCTCCAGAAGTTTTTTTTTTATGTATTTGGGTGTTCCTGTATTGGGTGCATATATCTTTACCAGAGTTATTTCTTCTTGTTGGATTGCTCCTTTTAGAATTATGAAGTGGCCTTCCCTATCTCTTGTTATGTCCTTCACTTTGAGATCTAATTTTTCAGATATAAATATTGCTATCCCAGCTTTTTGTTTTCATTTCCATTCGCCTGAAAAACCTTTTCCATCCCTTCACCATCAGTCTGTGTGCATCTTTTATTCTGATGTGGGTTTCCTGTAGACAGGGTCATGTTTTCTTATCCACTCAGTTACCCTATGTCTTTTGATTGGGGCATTTAATCCATTTACATTTAAAGTTATTATTGATAGGTACTTGTTTGTTGCCATTTTTATTCTTTACCTCTGTGTTCCTTCTTCGCTTCCTGTTTCTTCTTTATACAGCAGACCCTTTAGCATTTCTTGCATTGCTGGTTTGGTGGTAATAAATTCCCTTAGTCCTTTTTGTCTGTGAGGTTCCTGATTCCACCCTCAATTTTGATTGATAGCCGTTCTGGGTACAGTATTCTTGGATTCAGGCACTTCCTTTGCATGACTTTGTATATTTCATTCCATTCCCTTCTGGCCTGATGTGTTTCTGTTGAGAAATCAGTCACTAGTCTGATGGGGGATCCTTTGTAGGTAACTTTCTGTCTCCCTCTGGCCACTTTTAAGATTTTTACTTTGTCGTTGGTGTTTGCCAATTTAATTACAATGTGCCTTGGCATCAGTCTTTTGGGGTTCATTTTGTTTGGGACTCTGTGAGCTTCTTGGATTTGTGTGAGTTTTTTCTTTCCTATATCAATGAAGTCTTCTGTCATTATTTCTTCAAACAGGTTTTCTATTCCTTGTTCAGTTTCCTCTCCTTCTGGCACCTCAATTATGTGGATGTTGTTTCGATTCATGTTGTCCCAAAATTCTCTTAGGCTCTCCTCCTGCTTTTTCTTTTTTTTTTTTTCTTTCTAGAAGCTGTTCTGTTTTGGTATTTTTTCCTACCTTGTCTTCTTGCTCACTGATGCAGTCCTCTGCTTCTTCTAGTCTACTGTTGATGCTTTCCATTGAGTTCTTTACAGCAGCGATGCCATTTTTCATTTCTTCTTGGTTCTTCTTTATTTCCTCTTGGTTCTTACACATATTGTTGAATTTGTCTTCCATTCTTTTCAGCCACCTTATGACCATTTCTCTGAATTCTTTCTCTGACAAGTTGCTTGCCTCCATTTAGTTTACTTCCTTTTCTAGTGATGCCTGCTTTTCTTTCATATGCGGGCTGTTTCTTTGTCTCCCCATGATCTCTCTTCTGCAGATGTCTAGTTCTGTAGTTCTCTGTCCTTATCCCTGGCGAAATCTAACCTTTTTGTGAGAGGGTGCAGAGCTCCTCCGAATCTACATGCTCGCGCCATTTGGGGACCCATGTTCCCAGGTTCGCAGCTGTTCGCTGGGTTCCGTTGTTGTAAATTCCCGGGATTTTTAGTCTTCCAACAACATCCATTCTCCCCTTCAAGATGGCGAGGTCACCGCCGTCAGCCTTTATGTGTGAGTTTTAGAGAATATCAGTGAGTGTAGCCATAAGACACAGAAAACAAATCAACACAAATTTGGAAGCAACAGTAAGCCAACATGAATAGAGTAGTTTGATGAAGCTTCAAGAATCAAGAATAAATGAAAGAAACTTCTTATGAACCTTGACTCATTTTAAAATATCTGAGTGATGAAAACAAGTATAGTGTTTTGGTTTTAGGGTCTAGACAAAGAACTCAATTCATGGCTGCAAAGTGTACAGTTTTGATTTTTTTAAATTTACCTTTTTTGTTGAAAGTATTACAGATGTCCCCTTTGGGGGATTTTCCCATTGACTCCCCTCACCCTGCACCTGCCCTTTCCAGGTCTTCACCACACTATTGTCTATGTCCATGGACTAGCATATATGCATATAAATTCCCTGGTTAATCTTTCCCCACCCCCATCCTCCCTCTGAAAAGACATTGAACCTGGGTTCCCCACATGCTTAAGGAATTAGAAAGATTTAAGCAGGTGGATGTGAAGAAGTTTACAAATCTAACAATCTAGACAGTTATCCTACCTAATAATAGACAAATATGCAAATTGACCGCACCTTCGCTATGCCCAAGCCATGCCCACAAGCCAAGCCACGCCCACCAACCAATCAGGATGAGTATGCAAATTAACCCAACAAAGATGGCAGCTAATTTGCATATCAAGACAGCGTAGAAAAAAGCCAAGAGCTGCAGAATGGAGCAAAACTGCGGAGGAGCAAAGTTGCAGAGGAGCAAAGCTTCGGAGAAGCAAGCAAGCCAGGGGGAGGAGAAGGGAGGAGCGGAGGCGGGGCCGGGGGAGAAGGAAGAAGAGCAGGCGGGGCCGGGGGAGAAGGGAGGAGCATAGGCGGGGCTGGGGGAGAAGGGAGGAGCGGAGGCAGGGCCAGGGGAGAAGGGAGGAGCGGAGGCGGGGCCAGGGGAGAAGGAAGGAGAGCGGGCTGGCAGAGAAGGGAGAAAAGCAGGGGGGCTGGTGGAGAAGGCAGGGTGGGGGACAAGGGAGGAGAGCAGGCGGGGTGGGGTAGAGTGCAGCAGGAAACCCTATTGCAGGATTTTTCCTGCAATGGGAACACTAGTGTTAAATATTGTGCCATGCAGAGTACCCACAATTTATCTCTGTTATTATAATAACAATCCTATACCTTCATTTAAAACACTTGAACCATTGATTCAGAAGGCAATATGAGCCTTCTTTTTAAGGGCCTTTTTATTGGTTTCATGAACTAAGTCCACATGTACACATGTACACATCAGTTCTCCTTAACAAACCATAAATAAACATGGACAAGTAAACTAAAAATAAGACACACAGAATCACCCCCACGAAGAACCTTAGAAATGATATATCCCTACTCCTTCATTTTATAGATTAAAAACTAAAATTCAATAAGGACAATATCATATGTCTCAGCTAGTGCAGAGAGTGAGGACTTGGATTCTAGCACAAGCCCCTTGTTGCATGAGAAAAGCATCAGGTTAATTTGCCCAAAACACTATCAATGCAAGCTATCCATGACAGTGAATTTGAAGTTATTTCTGGTGCAAAAACAAAGACTCACAGCTCTATTGTTCATTGCCGGGGTCTTATCCACATCTAGAAGGGTTCAGGAATCTGAAGAAGGGGCGGTGAATAAATTAATAAACTAGACATGAAATATGAAGTCATGAAATAGAAGGCATTTTTTGGTGGAGCCAGGGAAGGCTTAGCTTTAGTAGCTGAGCTCCCTGAGTCTCCGAACTCAGGGCTTTTTATTCACACATTTTTCCCTATAGCAAAGCAGATATACATATCAATGGTAAGGGTTGGTCAGGTTGGAGGAACTGCCCTCAGCTGTCTGGCAGCAGGCCATAATATGCAGATTTTCAGGTTTGGGGAAATGCTTTCAACTATTCCAGCAGCAGGTAATATGATTCAGCCCTGCTGAAACCTTAACCTTTTGCACTCGGATGTTGAGTGTGACTCGACACGGTTAGCATTAGAATAAAGGAATCGAGAAAAAAGCAAGCAAGTGCAAAGGGTTAAGGTTCATCAACCTTTTGATGAATGTCTTGCACTTATGACCTGCTGGAATTATACTCCACATATCCCCCTTATTTGATTTAATAAATTTAACAGGAATGTATGTAATTTCCAGAGCTCGGGTCCTTTTAAGATTTTTAAATTCAATGGAAAAGAAAGAGTTCTTACATGTCCCTTTAAATTGCTGCCAGGCATCAAAGGAATCAGTCTACAGTAAGCTCCTTTCTGGGCCAACAGTTCTGTGAGTGCCCTTTCCAATGTCCAACAGTTTTTCATGGGTACCCCTCCCAATTACTGTCCTCTATGATATGACAGCAATGATATTCCAGTTCTGGATGGTGGACAAATGGCAATGCAGGTCCAACCTTCTTTGGCTTGGTCCTGGACAACCTGCAGCGACACACAGCTGCTCACTGATAGCAAGACAAGGTGTCTTCACCATCCTCCTTCTCTGGACTGTTTTTCCTCTGTCTCCTCAGCTGTTACTTGGGGCCACCGCCATCTGTGGCCAGAGTAGTCTGGTTAGTTCCTCTTTCAGATCCATTGTTGCAGGAATCCATACGGGCTTGGAGGAGTTTTCTGGAAATATATAAGGATATTCTCAACCAAAGGTTAATAAAGGAATCCTTCTATAAACTAGATTCAGTATCTTTTCATTTTGCCCAAACCATTTTCCTTTGGCTTATTCTGACATCATGTGTGTCTTGCTATTAGCATTACAAGTGGAAAATAATTTTAAAGTAAAAAATTTAAGTAATTAAGGCTTGTGGTAATTTACTTACAGGATATTTCTCCCTTTTTCTGTTTTAAATAATATTAGGAGGCTTTTGGAAGTCTTGCAATGCAGTCTTGATAGCTTTTAATTTCTTTTTTTTTTTTTTTTTTTGCGCAGAAATATGACTGCTCTGGATTCATTGCATGTTAAGCAGCTTTACTATGAGATGAATCATCAGTAAAAAATCAGTTAATGCTCCCGGAATAGTTTCCTGCTTAGTACAACTAAGTTCTCCTGAATATTCACTTATTTCAATTTGCCAATTTAAATTAGTCTGAAATAAGGTTTATTTTTTAACTTTATTTGTCCTTGGCTTTGGACAGTAAATGACACTAATTAAATTTCTGCTATTAGTCTTTGAGTAATTTCACATAAGCTTTGTTTAAGGAGGCGAAATGAAAATTACTTACTTTTCTTTTTGAGGCCTAATGCATTGATTTCTAATTACAGTTTTCCAGACATTTGAAGGAAACCTCTCTTTATTTCCTTCCAGAGTAATTTCTAGGCCACCTTTAAAGTTTCTTTTAAAAACCTTTTTTTTTTCTTTCACACCAAGCAACCTACATGGTTGCTTTTCAGATGCTGACTGATACTGCTGCCTATGTATAAAGTGACTCTGTTCATGATGACTTTATTTATGGTCAGATTTAATGCTTGAATAATAACCTTCAGATTACCCTGTAAATATTAGCAGAAGAGATATTAAAATTTTAAAATTTATCCTTTTTATTAAGCTTAAAATTTACTTTTAAACAGCATTCTTTTGGCTCATTTGCATATACAGAGGGATGATGGGAGGCCTCAGTAACTTTCAGAGGACTGGCTTGTAAAGCAAATTTTTAATTTGGCTTTTGTTAAACCTAATTGCTTATAAAGATATTGGCTTCTCATTTAACTGAAATCATATGAGACCTTGATTATATTTTAAAAAGCTAATTTATTAAGTAATTAAAATAGGCATCTTTATTGAAAAAGCAAAGTAAGTAAACTTAGATATTTGATCTAGTAAGTATAAATGACGTCCCATCCCCCAAGCCTATCTGAAGTGCAGGCTGCCTGAAGCCTTAGTTTTTTAAAATCCCATTGCTTTTGTGTGTTTTTTTAATTTCACTGCTGAATGTTAAGAAATATTTAGCTATTTTGTATTGCCCTCCCTTAGAATCCAAAACCTTCATAATATTTAAAAGATATGTACATAAATAAAATATAGTTATTAATTTTATTTGATAAAGCTTTCCACGTGATTTCAAGTATATTGAATTGTCCTATTTCAAAATTATTTCTTTTAAGAAGAGAATAAATTCTTTGAATCACTCCAGGGCCTATGGAATGCCTCAAAAGCCATCCCTTGGTTAAAGTCTTGAAAATTAACTTGGAAAGACTATCATATATATATCCCAAAGATTATATACTTTTTATAATTATTCTAAAAGATATCAATTAAATTTAAACTGGTTTTTATATTAAAAATTTTGTCGAGATCATAAAATTAATCCTCTTTATTAATTAGACCATATAAAACATTATATCTTAGGTTGAAATTTTACCACACTTGGTACATTAATATAATTTAAACTACTAATTTCTCTAGAGAAAATACAAAAATTATTTTCTCAAAAATAAATTTTTATACTTTATGCATTTTGTTACTACAACTATATAATTTCTCCCAACTTAATTTGAACTTTAAACTCTTAGAAGCTTTAAATTTTAGCTGGCAAGTTAAATACTTATCATTTCTCAGATTAGTAATAACTTCATATTTTTAAGAATATATTTCAAAAATACAAGACACATTTAATTAATAAATTCAATTCTATCCTTCAGATTTTTCACTTGAGGCAAACTCAGATTAACATTTCAATATTTTGTCATTTTAAAATAACTAGATATTCACAAGTTTTTTATTATTTAATTCAGCAAACTCCAAAGTTTTAAGTTGCCAGAGGTTCCAGAAAACCACGTTTCTGACTGGCGAAACAGGTTTGGCCAGCCACTTGATGTAAAACTACTACATTTTTTCTGCTGGGGGAAGGGTGACCAGCCCAGCCCCCTCCTTCAACAAGGAGTGAAGCCAGTTTCCCTCGGGCGACTGGACCTTCATGTTTAATATATTATTTATCTATGTTTCAACAATTTTGAGATTTTTAAAGCCAATTATTATTATCCAAGGCATTTTCTTTGGAATAGAGATAATTTACTGACTTTCTGGGGGCCTTAATGTTAACTTTGGAATGCAGTCCATTATTATTTAAAAAAACTGCCTTCTATTATGGAAATACCAATCTTGTTGCAACCAGGCAGTATTTTTTCTTTTCTCCTTGGGTCATTTCTGCCATCTTTCTTTTGAGAAAAAAAAACAAAAAACCAGCTTTGGGTTTTTCTATATCATCCATTAAGAGAGTTAAACTATCTAAAATCTGAAATCGGACAGTGCGTGCATTTGTCTTAAGCCAGCTTTCTCGCTTTATGAGTACAGAAATCCCAGATGCATTCCTGAATTCTGTAAAACTTTTAAAAGACGAACCGGGAAAGAAAAATCATGGCGAAGATGAGACTTTTCTTAGCTCTCTCAAGAGTGGGCATCCATTTTACAGGATCACCACATGTTCCCAACCCCTACTTCCTGCTTGCTTTGGGGGAATTTCAGTAAATGATCTGGCTGCGTTTCTTTTCTTATTAAATAAAGGCATGCTTAATAGATAACAATAAACACATTTAACCAAATAAAATGACAGATCCTGAATCTTTACCTATTCTGCTCTCCATGGCATTGACTACCTTTTAAAGTTATTTTTGCTAAAATCTGCCTGTCCCAAGGTATCCTATGATAATTTTTAAACAAAGCATTAGAGAGTTCCTCAGTGAGAGAACTGACAGCTCCACCC
Source organism: Eptesicus fuscus (assembly GCF_027574615.1). Taxonomy (NCBI): domain Eukaryota; kingdom Metazoa; phylum Chordata; class Mammalia; order Chiroptera; family Vespertilionidae; genus Eptesicus; species Eptesicus fuscus. The sequence continues at coordinate 5,594,922 of NC_072480.1, read as the reverse complement.
TCTCTAGCTGCTCTCAACACCAGAAGTGGAGGATCTGGCGAGGCCTTAGGTATTACAGATTTTTGATCCCCAATATGAAATTAGGCATTTTGCAATTTGAACAAGAACCCACATAGTTAAAGATGACAATGGCACTCTTTTTCCTTGAGCCTGATTTAAGAAAGTACATTTGACATTCTAATTTCTTTATCCTTGAGCATGGAAGCTAAAAGTTTACAATGATATTTTTGCCTTTAAACCTAATTCTTCCCCATTATATTCTGAATTGAAACAAAAGACTTTCCGACCCACTCTGGTTTGTGAAATCTAAAGCTTGGTATGAGCTTTATGCACAGTGACCCCACCTTTATCAGTGATTAACTTTTTTTCTTTTCTCAGGCAAAATCTTTTTCTCCAGACGTCCTTGTCTCAGGTGCCATTAATGCCGGGGTATTATCCACATCTAGAAGCATTCAGGAATCTGGAGAAGGGGCGGTGAGTAAATTAATAAACTAGACATGAAATATGAAGTCATGAAATAGAAGGCATTTTTCAGGGGAGCCAGGGAAGGCTTAGCTTTAGTAGCTAACCTCCCTGAGTCTCCGAACCCAGGGCTTTTTATTCACACATTTTTCCCTATAACAAAGCAGATATACATATCAAAGGTAAGGTTAGGTCAGGTTGGGGGAACTGCCCTCAGCTGTCTGGCAGCAGGCCATAATATGCAGATTTTCAGGTTTGGGGAAATGCTTTCAACTATTCCAGCATCAGGTAATATGATTCAGCCCAGCTGAAGCCTTAAGGTTCATCAACCTTCTGATTAATATCTTGCACTTATGACCTGCTGGAATTAGCTTCCAGCAGTTCATCATATCAGGCAACAGTTCACATTGGCTTTTCTTTTACGTTATTTCAACTTTAACATTTTTAGTTTTCAAATCCCAGTATAATTTGCATTTTCCACACAATTCTCATATGATCTTACTGACAGTGTAGACAAATTTCATCTTATAACTTCATACTACATATATTTCTGTATGAATCTTCTCTGTTTTTTATGACTCAAGATTTCCTTTAAATATCTTTGGACCAATATTGCTATATTTTCACTAATGTTTTGATAGCTCCTTTAAATTAAAAAATGTAATCTGCAACTATAAAACTTTTTTTCAGCAGGATTGTTGCTCTTTGGCAATTTACTTTTCACCTTATAGTTACTTCCACCTCAAGATATTTGCAGAAAGTCTTATTTTCTTCCCTAAGTATTTCTTCTATGTATGGAGCATCCTCATTTCAAATTGAAGGAAAGATACAAAACAGAATCAAAGTAGTATTAAAGTATAGCAGGTACATTGTCATGACAATTATGAATCTTGTGGGGTTTGGTATTTTTTAGAAATTTTGTGCACTGATTTATTTTTTTAGTAACAATATCTATCATCATTTTAAGGACATATATTCTATTTTTTCTGTTGTAACATAGCCTATAATTTCTTCTTTTTTAAAAAATGACACTTTTACTGTGTCTTCTGTAACTGACACAAATTCAGAAAGAATAATAAATATTTTATTGCAATGAAAATAGTTGATTTTCTCAGTCAAACTCTAAAACAATGGGAGACCTTTACAAGAATTAAATTCACGAAGTCATATATGAACTCAAATCTGTAAACATTTAGCAGATACAGTCAGAGCAGTGAGTAAGAATTCGTCAGAATGGCTCTGATCAACTCCATTTATTAGGTCCACCATGAAATTTAGTATAACGTATAAAACTATTCAATTCCATTTTGTTTTACAATACCCTCTCCAAATTTGTCACCACTTACAATTCATCAAAAGCTAAAATTTGGATTATTGCTTTACCACCAGAAAGTTTCTAAATCTTCTACCATCTATAAAATCTCTTCACAAGCATGTTTCCTAAAAAAAGATAAAATTCATCATTAGGGTGAGTTTCAAGGGTCTGACTTTAAAAAACCTTAAGAGTTCTTCCTGGAGCATCTCAGGGACACTTACCTCAGGAAGAAATTTTCTGAAGTCCAGCCAGCATGGCCATAGCCCAAACAGTTCTGAGGCTATTATAGAGCGCTGTGATATTTTCATCAGAACTATTGTCTTCCTTTCCTATAGTATCACTTTCAGAATAATATCTGATACATAAAGAATGGGATTTTAAAAAGTGTCAAGGAAAAATAAATACTTCTAGAGTAGAACTAAGACTGTTGTTAAAGCATTGATGTTTACTTATTTTCTAATCAGAAAATCTCTTTTTCTGTTTATGTGTGTTTATATAAGCACACATATGAGTTACAAAACTAAATTAATCAAATTACATTGCCATATGCTTCTGATAATCATTGACCTACATAAACATGCTTTTAAAACAATAAACTATATATCTTGCCAACTTAATTGTATCCCAAAACTTAATTTATATATTAATAATTAGCAAAGTGTGTACTTTAAATGATTATTTTGACACAATTTTTTCTTGTGTCAAAACCAGATAGTCTTCATCTTTTTTAATTTTTGGTGTGGTTGCAAACCATTCATTAACACAACCCACTGAAAACAAAGTTTTATTTCACTGTACACCATGATTTTTTTTATTGTTTAAAGTATTACAAAGAGTAATACATATGTATCCTATTTCCCCCAATGACCTTCCCCTGGCCTCCCCTAACCCCCGGCACATGCCCTCACCACCCCCCAATGTATTGTGCATTGGTTATGCTTATATGCATGCATACAAGTCCTTCAGTTCATCTCTTACAACCCTGCCCCCACCCACAACACTCTCCAGGTTTTCCGCTGTAATTTGACAGTCTGTCCAATGCTTCTCTGCCTCTGTATCTATCTTTTTGTTCATCGGGTTATAATGTTCTTTATTATCCATAAATGAGTGAGATCAAGTAGTATTTTTTTTTCCACTGACTGGCTTATTTCACTTAGTATAATGCTCTCCAGTTCCATCCATGCTGCTGCAAATGGAAACAATTCCTTCTTTTTAATAACAGCGTAGTATTCCATTGTGTAGATATACCACAGTTTTCTAATCCACTCATCTGCTGATGGGCATTTAGGCTGTTTCCCAATCTTAGCTATTGTAAATTGTGCTGCTATGAACATAGGGGTGCATATATCCTTTCTGATTGGTGTTTCTGTTTTCTTGGGATATATTCCTAGAAGTGGTATTACTGGGTCAAATGGCAGTTCCATTTTTAAATGTTTGAGGAAAGGCCATACTGTTCTCCACAGTGGCTGCACCAGTTTGCAATCCCACCAACAGTGAAAAAGGGTTCCTTTTTCTCTGCATCCTCTCCAGCACTTGTCATTTGTTGATTTGTTGATGAAAACCATTCTGACAGGTGTAAGATGGTGCCTTATTGTTGTTTTGATTAGTGACTTTGAGCATGTTTTCATGTGTCTCTTGGCTTTCTGAATGTCCTTTTTCGAAAACTGTCTATTTAGGTCCTTTGCTTATTTTTTGACTGGGTTGTTTATCTTTCTTTTGTTAAGTTGTATGAGTTCCCTGTAAATGTTGGATATTAAACTCTTATCAGAGATAACATTGACAAATATGTTCACCCATGCAGTGGGCTTTCTTGTTGTTGTGTTGATGGTTTATCTTGCTGTGAAGAAGATTTTTATTTTTATGTAGTCTCATTTGTTTATTTTCTCCTTAGTCTCTCTTGCCCTAGGATCTGTGTCTGTAAAGATATTGCTATGACATATGTCTGCAATTTTGCTGCCTACAGAGTCTTGTAGGATTTTTATTTCCCATCTTACATTCAAGTCCTTTAGCGATTTTGTTTTTGTGTATGGTGTAAGTTAGTGATCTAGTTTCATTTTTTTTGCATGTATCTGACCAAATACCCCAGCACCATTTATTAAAGATACTGTCTTGACTCCATTGTATGCTCTTGCCTCCTTTGTCAAATATTAATTGAGTATAATTGCTTGGGTCCATTTCTGGGTCCTCTATTCTGTTCCATTGGTCTATATGTCTGTTCTTGTGGTAGTACCAGGCATTTTTGAGAACTGTGTCTTGGCAATATAGTTTGATGTCTGGTATTGTGATCCCTCCAACTTTGTTCTTCTTTCTCAGGGAGCTGTGGCTATTCGGGGTCTTTTTCTGTTCAAGATGAATTTTTGGAGAGTTTGTTCTAGATCATTGAAATATGCCATTGGTATTTTAATAAGTATTGCATTGAATCTATAGAATGCTTTAGGTAGTATGGACATTTTAATGATGTTGATTCTACCCATGCATGAATATGCTATGTTCTTCCATTTGTTTATGTCTTTCTCTATCTCTTTTTTCAATGTCCTATTGTTTTCCGAGTACAGGTCTTTTAGCTCCTTGGTTAAGTTTATTCATAAGTATCTTAATTTTTTTTGTGCAATGGTAAATGGGATTGGATTTTTTTTCATTTCTCTTTCTAAGAGTTCATTATTGGTGTATAAAAAGGCCATAGATTTCTGGGCATTAATTTTGTATCCTGCTATATGGTCAAATTCATTTATTAGGTCTAATAGTTTTTTGATGGAGTCATTGGGGTTTTCTATGTAGTGTCATGTCATCTGCTAATAAAGACAGTTTTACTTCTTCTTTTCCAATTTGGATGCCTTTTATTTCTTCTTCTTGTCTGATCGCTATGGCTAGTACTTCTAATACTGTGTCAAACAGGAGTGGTGAAAGTGGGCATCCTTGTCCTGTTACCATTCGTTGGGGAAACAAATTTAGTTTTTGCCCATTGAGTTTGATGTTGGCTGTAGGATTGTCATATAGGGCTTTTATTATATTGAGGTATGATCCCTCTATTCCCACCTTGCTGAGAGTTTTTATCAAGAAAGGGTGTTGGATTTTGTCAAATGCTTTTTCTGCATCAATTTATATGATTATGTAATTTTTGTCTCTCAGTTTGTTTATGTGATGTATCACATTTATTGATTTGCGGATATTGTACCATCCTTGCATCCCCGGTATAAATCCCACTTGATCATGGTGTACGATCTTTCTAATGTATTGATGAATCCAATTCACTAGAATTTTGTTGAGGATTTTAGCATCGATGTTCATCAAGGATACTGGACTGTAGTTCTCTTTTTTGTGGTGTCTTTATCTGGTTTTGGGATTAGGGTAATGCTGGCTTCATAGAAAGAGCTTGGAAGTGTGCTTTCCTCTTGAATTTTTTGAAATAGTCTGAGGAGTATAGAATTTAGTTGTTCTTTGTGCTTGGTAGAACTCCCTTGTAAAGCTGTCCAGACCAAGGCTTTTGTTTGCTGGAAGATATTTTATCACTGTTTCATTTTCTTCAGTAGTTATCAGCCTATTCAGGTTTTTTTATTCTTCTTGGTTGAGTTTGGGGAGTTTGTATTTTTCTAGGAATGTGTCCATTTCATCTAGGTTGTCCATTTTGTTGGAATAGAGTTGTTCATAGTATTTTTTCATAATCATTTGTATTTCTGTGGGATCGGTTGTTACTTTACCTCTTTCATTTCTGATTTTGTTTATTTGGGTCCTCTCTCTTTGCTTCTTGGTGAGCCTGGCTAGAGGTTCATCAATCTTGTTTATCCTTTCAAAGAACCAGATTTTGGTTTTGTTGATCTTTAGTATTGTTTTTTTGGTCTCTGTGTCATTTATCTCCACTGTGATCATCATTATTTCCTTCCTTCTCGTTGCACTGGGCTTTTCTTGATGCTCTCTTTCTAACTCTTTGAGTTGTAGGGTTAGGTAATTTATTACCATTGTTTCTTGTTTTTTTGCTGTAGGCTTGTAGAGCTATGAACTTCCGTCTCAAGACTGCTTTCATTGTGTCCCATAGATTTTGGATTGCTGTTATTTCATTGTCATTTGTTGCTATGATGTTTTTTTATTTCTTCTTTGATCTCTCTGATAACCCAGTCATTGTTTAATAGCATGCTATTTAGCCTCCAGGGGTTTATTTATTTTTTATTGTCTTTGTTGTAGTTGATTTCTAGTTTTATGCCATTGTGATCTGAGAAGATGCCTGATACGATTTCTAACTTCTTGAATTTGAAGTGACTTTTCCTGTGACCCAATATATAGTCTATATTTGAAAATGACCCACGAGCAGCTGAGAAGAATGTATATTCTGTGTCTTTGGGGTGAAATGTTCTGAAGATGTCAATTAATTCCATCTGATCTAGTGAGTCATTTAGGATTGATGTTTCTTTGCTGATTTTTTGTTTAGAGGATTTTTCCTGTGGTGATAGTGGGGTATCCAAGTCCCCTGCTATGATTGTATTGCTGTCAATCTCCACCTTGATAGCCTCCAGAAGTTTTTTTTATGTACTTGGGTGCTCCTGTATTGGGTGCGTATATGTTTACCAGTGTTATTTCTTCTTGTTGGATTTCTCCCTTTAGTATTATGAAGTGGCCTTCCTTATCTCTTGTTATGTCCTTCACTTTGAGATCTAATTTTTCAGATATAAGTATTGCTACCCCAGCTTTTTTTTTCATTTCCATTCGCCTGAAAAACCTTTTTCTATCCCTTCACCATCAGTCTGTGTGAGTCCTTTTTTCTGAGTTGGATTTCCTGTAGACAACAAATATATGATTCATGTAATCTTATCCACTCAGTTACCCTATGTCTTTTGATTGGGGCAATTAATCCATTTACATTTAAAGTTATTATTGATAGGAACTTTTTTGTCACAATTTTTATTCTTTACGCCCGTGTTCCTTATTCGCTTCCTATTTCTTCTTTTTCCAGCAGACCCTTTAGCATTTCTTGCATTGCTGGTTTGGTGGTAATAAACTCCTTTAGTCCTTTTTTGTCTGTGAAGCTCCGGATTTCCCCCTCAATTTTGATTGATAGCTTTGCTGGGTACAGTATTCTTGGATTCAGATCCTTCCTTTGCATGACTTTGTATATTTCATTCCATTCCCTTCTGGCCTGATGTGTTTCTGTTGAGAAATCAGTCACTAGTCTGATGGGGGATTCTTTGTAGGTAACTTTCTGTTTCTCTCTGGCCGCTTTTAAGATTTTTACTTTGTCGTTGGTGTTTGCCAATTTAATTATAATGTGCCTTGGCATCGGTCTTTTGGGGTTCATTTTGTTTGGGACTCTGTGAGCTTCTTGGATTTGTGTGAGTTTTTTATTCCCTGTATCAGGGAAATTTTCTGTTATTATTTCTTCAAATAGGTTTTCTATTCCTTGCTCAGTTTCCTCTCCTTCTGGCACCACTATTATATGAATTTGTGTGTGTGTGTGTGTGTGTGTGTGTGTGTGTGTGTGTGTAGTCCCAAAGTTTCCTTAGGCTCTCCTTCTGTTTTTTAAGCTCTTTTATTAGATGCTGCTCTGCTTGGGTATTTTTTTCTACCTTGTCTTCTAGTTCACTGATGTGGTCCTCTGCTTCTTCTAGACTACTGTTGATGCTCTCTATTGAATTCTTTATAGCTGTGATGTCATTTTTCATTTCTTCTTGGTTTTTCATTTCCTCTTGGTTCTTACACATATTGTTGAACTTGTCTTCCATTCTTTCCAGTGACCTTATGACCATTTCTCTGAATTCTTTTTCTGACATATTGCTTGCCTCCATTTTGTTTACTTCCTTTTCTGGTGAGGCCACTTTTTCTTTCATATGCGCGGTGTTTCTTTGTCTCCCCATGATCTCTCTTCTCTTGTTATCTGGTTATGTAGTTCTCTCTCTCCTGTGTTCATTTAAAGGCACAAAATACAACAAAACAAGGCACAACGCACAAGGCATTGAACACCAATGTATTCACAATACTAATAACCCCATGTGGCCACCAGAGAAAAGAGAATTAGGGGATAAGAAAAAAAAGGAGTGCACAAATGATATTAAGTAAAGGTAAAAAGTAAAAGAGAAAAGAAAGAGAATAAAAAAGAGGGGGGAAACTATTTATATGGGGAGAAAACTCCAATAGAACAACCACTAATCCCAAAAAATGCAAACAACAAACACCCAGATATAGATGCAAACTACAAACAATAACTAAATAATAAGCGAGGAGAGGAAAAACAGAAGCAAAAAACATACAAAAACAAAAAAGACTAATAATCTCACCAATAAGCACAACAATAACCAATCTAATAAACAATCAAGCAAATAATAATTGGACAGAGAGAAAGCAAGACAACACAAAACAAAAAAAACTGAGAACAAAAAAAACAGAACAAAAAAACAATAACAACAACAACAAAAATACACAAACCAAAAAAAGTGCAGAGAGAAAAAAAATTGGATAGTGATGAAAGAGAAGAGAAAGGTGTGTAGGGCCTTAGAGCAGGGGATCTGGAATTAGATATATAAATAGGGTGAATTTTTAACAGAGCATAAAAAGAAGGAATAGGGAACATCTAAAGCAGGAATAGGGTAAGAGAAACAGGACAACAAAAGGGGGAAAGTGAGGAAGAGAGTGTAGGCATAAAGGTATAGTTAAGATAGAGTAAAATGATGCTAAAGGAAAAATTAAAATAAAATGTGGAACACTAATCCTAAAATAAAATAAAATAGAAAAATAAAATGACACTTTTTTAAAAAGAGGGAAAATAGTAGTAGTAATAATACTCTTTAAAAATAAAAATAATTTAAAAGGTAAAATCAAGTGAGGACAAAAGATAAAAAATTTAGTTTCTGAAGTAAAAGATGAAAAAATAAAAATGTGCAGTAGTGAAGGTCATTCACTTCCTCTACTGTTCTGTTTGGTACGCCTGTTTCCTGTCCAGTAGTGAGGACAGTATTGAAGTTCCCTGCGTTCCTCTGCTCCTCTGTGTTGTAAGCCACAATCCTGATTTGCCAGCAGGCAGTATTTCTTTGTTTCTTAGACTCTTTTATTTGTGTTTTCACAAGAGTCAATTTGTGATTCAACTCCTGGGTGGCAGTGTTTCTGGAATGACCTCTGAGGCTATAAGTCCTCTCTAGCCAGTATTTAGATATTGTTTTCCCTGTTGCACTTAATACTGGTTTGGGAGTATGGACTGGACCAGAGCTGGTTCTCTGATCATTACTCCCTGCTTTGATCCCCAAGTTCCACTAAAACAACTTTCCCCTGCTGTCTCTGAGAGTGTCCCCAATTGGGTGATCCTATTTACTGGGCTTAGTAATCAAAAGCAAGGATTTAAAGAGAAAAAAAGAGCCAGAGTAAGTGTGCGAATTTGCAACTTTTACACTCTGGCACTGCGGGCAATTCTTTGAAAGTCTCTGTGCAGGTATCTTCCCCCCCCCCCCCCCCCCGACACTAAGCAGCTGGCACACTGTTAAAAGTTTAGGCTGCCTTTTTGTGCCCAGTCCAGCTTCTGTTAACAGCCCTGCAGATCCCCTTCCACATTTGCGGATCACGCTAGCCCCAACAGCCACGGATTTTGTGGGGCGCAGACTTCCTCGGAACCTCTATCTCCCGTTGTGCACATTTCTCTCTCCTGCCTGTATCGCACACCTCACCTTTTCCTAAGCAAAATCTGACCTTTCTGTGAGAAGTTGCAGAGCTCATCCAAGTCAGCATATTCGCGCTGCTTGAGGTCCGGTGTTCTTGGGTTCACACCTTTTCCCTGGGTGTTGTTGTTGTAGATTCTCAGGATGTATAGGCTTCCAATAACAGCCACACTCACCTTCAAGATGGTGTGGTCTCCACGTCAGAGCCGGTTGCTCTGGGAGAGATTTCAGCAACAGTGGAGGCTGCCCAGTCAGGGGAACATGGTCCAGTAATCCCCAAAAGTCCCTTGGAGTATAGCTGTCTCTCACCCACAAATATGCACTCCCCATGCAACCACACACTCTCTTTTCATTCTCTCACTCACACGAAATCTTCTTGTTGGCAGCCATCTTCCAACCCTTTTTTTTTTTTTTTTTTGTACACCGTGATTTTTAAATTGCATGAAAGAATGCTTCAGGAATATTTTTTTAAATCTTTTGCTCTAAACTTTTCCTCTCATTCAATTTTTGCTTTCTGTAGCTTTCCACACACAAAAGGCTCCATGACATTACTCTTTGGGTAATTAGCATTCTAAAATTTCTTTCACTCTTGACCATTTCTCACAAGGACTCTGAGTATTCATAAACTTGCATATAAAATTTGCATAAAAAGCTGGGGAGAGGTCATTGGGAAGAAAAAAATAAGAAATATGTACTAGGTACTGGCACAAGAACAGACATATTGATCAATGGAACAGAATAGAGAACCCAGATATCGACCCAAACCACTATGCTCAATTAATATTTGACAAAGGAGGCATGAACATACAATGGAGTCAAGACAGTCTCTTCAATAAATGGTGTTGGGAAAATTGGACAGATACATGCAAAAGAATGAAAATAGATCACCAACTTACACCATACACAAAAATAAACTCAAAATGGATACAGGACTTAAACATAAGACGGGAAACCATAAAAATACTAGAGGAATCCACAGGCAACAAAATCTCAGACATATACCAAAAGAACTTCTTCACTGACACTGCCCCTAGGGCAGTGGAAGCTAAAGAGAAAATTAACAAATGGGACTACATCAAAATAAAAAGCTTTTTTACAGCAAAAGAAACAATCAACAAAACAACAAGAAAGCCCACTGCATGGGAGAACATATTTGCAAATGCTATCACTGATAAAGGTTTAATCTCCAACATCTACAGGCAGCTTATGCAACTTAATAAAAGGAAGATAAATGATCCAATAAAAAAATGGGCAACAGACCTAAACAGAATATTTTCAAAAGAAGACAGAAGGAAGGCCAAGAGACACATGAAAACATGTTCAAAGTCACTTATCATCAGAGAGATGCAAATCAAAACAACAATGAGGTCCCATCTCACACCTGTCAGAATGGCTATCATCAACAAATCAACAAATGACAAGTGTTGGCGAGGATGCGGAGAAAAAGGAACCCTCGTGCACTGCTGGTGGGAATGCAGACTGGTGCAGCCACTGTGGAGAACAGTATGGAGTTTCCTCAAAAAACTGAAAATGGAACTCCCATTTGACCCAGTAATCCCACTCCTGGGAATATATCCAAAGAAACTAGAAATACCAATCAGAAAGGATATATGCACCACTATGTTCATAGCAGCACAATTTACAATAGCTAAGATTTGGAAACAGCCTAGGTGCCCATCAGCAGATGACTGGATCAGAAAACTGTGGTACATCTACACAATGGAATACTATGCTGCCATAAAAAAGAAGGAATTATCATCATTTGCAGCAACCTGGATGGAATTGGAGAACATTATGCTAAGTGAAATAAGCCAGTCAATGAAAGAAAAATACCACATGATCTCACTCATTTATGAATAGTAAAGAACATTATAAAGTGATGAACAAAAAGATAGATTCAGAGACAGTAAAGCATCAAACAGACTTTCAAATTACAGGGGGTAAGTTAGGGAGAGGTGGGGGAGATATGAAATCAAACGAAGGACTTGTATGCATGCATATAAGCATAAACAATGGACGCAAAACTCTGGGGGGTGAGGGCATGTATGGGTGTGGGGTGGGGGGTAATGGTAAGATATGTACACATATAATACCTTAATAAAAAAATTGGAAAAAAAAAGAAAGAAATATGTACTACCTTAAACAATAAAATAAATAAATAAATAAATAAATAAATAAATAAATAAATAAATAAATTTGGCAGAAAAATACTTTTAAGTAACAAACTTGCATCAGTTATATGAACCACATTAAGTTCCTGTTAGTCTTCTTTTAATATTTATTTTACTGTATTTCAGTAAACATAGCCAAATAAATTTTTATCGTCTTTGATGATAGTTTCAAGAGTCTAGCTACAAACTTGAAGATGGCGGCTGGCAGGACGGAGATGAGGGAGAGGAAGTGAGTGAATGAGGGGATGAAAGGAGAGTGTGTGGATGTGTGCGGTGTGTGTGTGAGTCAGTGAGGGACAGTTAAATCCCTGCAGGAGCAGCAGGGGCTGGCAGACCAGGCTGTCTTGGACAGAGAGAGACTACCACCACTGCGGGCACTTTCCAGACTGCAGGACTTGGACACAGAACCTACGCCATCTTGAGGGGGAGAATGGCCTTTTCTAGGAACTCATCAGCACCACCAACCAGACAGGCAGTGGAACTGCCCACGACCCAGCAGCCACTCCAGCCAAAATCCTTCTGTCCCACCCTGCAGACCCACGGACCCTGGAACTTTCACCTCCAGAGGCGCACCACTCCAGCAGCAGTAAGTGCAACTTCACCCTCCCCAGTGGCAAAAGTCCAGACATCACATTTGTGCATTTCCAGCATGCAGGCATCCAGGGCACACCACTCCATAGGCAGTGCCTGGGAGCCACTGGGAGCCCCCACTGTGTGTAATTTTGTATAGACAAGGGTGCGCTGCCCCGCAGTAGTAGAAATTCTGAACTCTCTCTTTCTGAATAACTGCCCACGGACACCCCAGCTGTGCAACTTCAGTGCCAGGACCCCTCAGACTGCGTCAAAGATCTGCGCAGGCAAACGTACCTCCACAGTCGCACATTTCCAACGAGCAGGACCCCTGAGCCTATCTGTCCACAGGGCGCTCTGGGGAGCATCTGTGAGACTCTGCAGGGTGTGATTCTGCACAGAAAAGGGTGCGCTGCCCCGCAGTAGAAATTCTGAATTCCTTCTTCCCGAATAACTGCCCACAGTCACCACAGCTGCTCAACCTCAGTGCCAGGGCCCCTCAGAGTGCGTCAGAGCTCTGCGCTAGCAAACGCACCTCCACAGTTGCGCATTTCCAACAGGCAGGCACCTGAGCCCATCTTTCCACAGAGCACTCGTGGGAGCCACTGTGAGCTCTCGCTGGGTGCAATCTTGGACAAACAGGGACACACTGCCCCCACCCTGCCCTCGGCAGTAGAAATTCTGAATTCACTCATCCTGGATATCTGCCCACAGATGCCTCAATTACGCAGCTTCAGTGCCAGGGCCCTTCAGAGTTCTTCAGTGCCCCTCCCTGGCAAACGTACCACAGGTGCCCCTGTGAGCTGCCACTGGGAGCACTTGCATTTCCACCACAGGTGAAGCAGCAAAAGTTGAATCTGCCCACCCCACAACTACAGAACTCTGGACACCACAGTCACGCCTTTCCAGATTGCAAGTCCCCTGAGCCACATCACCCCAATAGACAGTCCCTGGGGGGCACTATGAGTCCCCACTGGGCATGCATGATTTCAATCAAGGACACAAGACAGCAAAAATTGGGACACCCCCCTCCATGGCTGCTGACTTCTAGACACCGCAGTTGCACCTTTCCAGCTCACAGGCCTACATCAAGAGAACCCAAATAGCTCAAGTAGGGAGCTACACTAGATTACCAAGCCCAGGAGGCCTGAGAGATGACATCAGTAGCACCATCCCCAAAAGAACCTGTGTAGCAAAGCAATCGGATCTACAATTAAAACATTACAGCAAAACATGGGAAGACAAGAAAGCAATCCCCAAAAGAAAAAAAAAAAAAAGAGGAATCACCAGAAAGAGAGTTATAATGAAATTGAGGCTAGCAACATATCAGAGAAAGAATTCAGAGTAATGGTTATAAGGATGCTTAAATGGCTGGATGACAAATACACACAATGCAATGATAAATACACACAACTCAATGAGAATTATAAGGAGCTGAATGAGAATGTCACCAACATGAAAAGGAACCAAGAGGAGATGAAGAATGACATAGCTGCAATAAAGACCACAATGGAAGGCTTAAACAGTAGACTAGAAGAGGCTCAGGACCACATCAGCGAATTAGAAGACAAGGTAGGAAAAAACACACAAACACAGCAGCAACTGGAAAGACTTAAAAAGCAAGAGGAGAGCCTAAGGGAGCTTTGGGACAACACAAAACAAAACAACATTCGCATAATAAGGGTACAGAAGGAGAGGAAGAAAAGCAAAGAATAGAAAACCTGTTTGAAGAAATAATGACAGAAAACTTCCCTGATATTGGCAAGAAAAAAACTATGCAAGTCCAAGAAGCACATAGAGTCCCAAACAAGATGAACCCCAAAAGACCGACACCAGGACACATCATAATTAAATTGGCAAACCCCAACAACAAAGTAAGAATCTTAAAGGCTGCCAGAGAGAGACAGAAAGTTGCCTACAAGGGATCTCCTATTAGAATATCAACTGATTTCTCAACAGAAACACTCCAGGCCAGAAGGGAATGGAATGAAATTTACAAAGTGATACAAAGCAAGGGACTGAACCCAAGAATACTATACCCAGCAAGGCTATCATTCAAAATTGAAGGTGGAATCAGGAGCTTCACAGACAAAAAAGGGCTAAGAGAGTTTGTCACTACCAAGCCAGCAATGCAAGAAATGCTAAAGAGATTGCTGTAAAAAGAAGAAAGAGAAAGGCAAGAAACACAAACATGAAGGAAAAATATGACAACAAACAAGTACTTATCAATAATAACATTAAATGTAAATAGATTAAATACACCAATCAAAAGACATATGGTAGCTGAATGGATAAGAAAACATGACCCATATATTTGCTGTCTGCAAAAGACCTACCTCAGAACAAAAGATTCACACAGACTGAGAGTGAAGGGATGGAAAAACATTTTTCAGGTAAATGGAAATGAGAAAAAAGCTGGGGTTGCGATATTTATATCTGATAAAATAGACCTCAAAGTAAAGGCCATAACAAGAGATAAGGAAGGCCACTACATAATACTAAAAGGAGCAATTCAACAAGAAGATATAACTCTGGTAAACATATATGCACCCAATACAGGAGCACCCAAATACATAAAACAACTTCTGGAAGATATCAAGGGAGAGATTGATAGCAATACAGTCATAGTAGGGGACTTTAATATCCCACTGACACCACTGGATAAATCATCTAAACAAAAAATCAGCAAAGAAAAGCAATCCTAAATGACTTACTAGATCAGATGGAATTAATTAACATCTTTAGAAGATTTCACCCTAAAGCTACAAAATATGCATTCTCCAGTGCACAAGGAACATTTTCAAAGATAGACCACATATTAGGACACACGCAAAGTCTCTTCAATAGAAATCATAACAATTATCTTCTCAGACCATAGAGGCATAAAACTAGAAATCAACTACAATAAAAACAATGAAAAAATCAAACACTTGGAGACGAAATAGCATGCTATTAAACAATTATTGGGTTACCAAAGATATCAAAGAAGAAATTAAAAGCATTCTGGAAACAAATGACAATGAAAATACAACAATCTAAAATCTACGGGACACAATGAAAGCAGTCCTAAGAGGGAAGTTCATAGCTCTACAAGCCTACCTCAAAAAACAAGAAAAACTGGTAATAAATTATCTAACCTTACAACTTAAAGAAATAGAAAGAGAAGAATAAGAAAAGCCCACAGTAACCAAAGGGAAGGAGATAATAAAAATCAGAGCAGAAATAAATGACATAGAGACCAAAAAAACAAACAAAAAAAAAACAAAACAAAAACAATACATAAGACCAATGAAACTAAGAGCTGGTTCTTTGAAAGGATAAACAAGATTGATGAACCTCTAGCCAGACTCACCAAGAAACAGAGAGGACCCAAATAAACAAAATCAGAAATGAAAGAGGTGAAGTAACAACTGAACCCACAGATATACAAAGGATTATTAAAAAAAATACTATGAACAACTCTACTCCAACAAACTGGACAACCTCAATGAAATGGACACATTCCTAGAGAAATACAAGCTCCCAAAATTCAACCAGGAAGATTCAAAAAACCTGAATAGGCTGATAACTACTGATGAAATTGAAACAGTAATCAAAAAGCTTCCAGCAAACAAAAGCCCTGGCTTCACCGTGGAGTTTTACCGAACATTCAAAGAACTAAAACCAATCCTTCTCAGACTATTCAAAAAAATTCAAGAAGGCACACTTCCAGACTCTTTCTATGAATGCAACATTACCCTAATCCCAAAACCAGATAAAGATAAGACAAAGAAAGAGAATTACAGGCCAATATCCCTGATGAACATAGATGCTAAAATCCTGAACAAAATTCCAGCAAACCAGATACAGCAGTACATTAGAAAGATCATACACCAGTGATGGCAAACCTATGACACGCGTGTCAGCACTGATGACATGCGGCTGCATGCCGAGGATGAAACATTTGCTGCTCCTGAGGATGAAACATTTGCGAATAGAGTCTTGGAGTTAGTTTTTTCCTCAAAGTGACACACTACCCGAGTTATGCTGTTTTTTGGCAAAGTTTGACACACCAAGCTCAAAAGGTTGCCCATCACTGTCATACACCATGACCAATTGGGATTTATTCCAGGAATGCAAGGCTGGTACAATATCCGCAAATCATTAAATGTGATACATCACATAAACAAACTGAGAGACAAAAATCACATAATCATATCAATTGATGCAGAAAAGGCATTTGACAAAATCCAACACCGTTTTCTGATAAAAACACTCAGCAAAGTAGGAATAGAGGGATCATACCTCAATATAATAAAAGCCTTATATGACAAACCTACAGCCAACATCATACTCAATGGGCAAAAACTAAAACCATTTCCACTAAGAACAGGAACAAGACAGGGATACCCACTTTAACCACTCCTGTTCGACATAGTACTGGAAGTGCTAGCCACGGCAATCAGACAAGAAGAAGAAGAAATAAAGGGCATCCAAATTGGAAAAGAAGAAGTAAAATTGTCATTATTTGCAGATGACATGATACTGTACATAGAAATCCCAAAGACTCCATCAATAAACTACTAGACCTAAAAATGAACTTGGCAATGTAGCAGGATACAAAAGTAATGCCAAGAAACCTATGGCATTTCTATAAACCAACAGTGAACTTACAGAAAGAGAGACTAAGAAAACAATCCCATTTACCATCGCACACAAAAAATTAAGATATCTAGGAATAAATTTAACTAAGGAGGTAAAAGACCTCTACTCAGAAAACTATAGGACATTGAAAAAGGTGTTAGCGGAACACATAAATAGATGGAAGAGCATACCATGTTCATGGATTGGTAGAATCAACATCATTAAAATGTTCATACTACCCAAAGCAATCTATAGATTCAACGCAATCCCCATTAAAATACCAATGGCATATTTCACAGACTTAGAACGAACTCTCCAAAAATTCATCTGGAATAAAAAACAACCTCGAATAGCTGCAGCAATCCTGAGAAAGAAGTGTAAGGTAGGAGGGATCTCAATACCAGATATCAAGCTATATTACAAAGCCACTGTTCTCAAAACAGCCTAGTAGTGGCACAAGAACAGACATATAGACCAATGGAATAGAATAGAGAACCCAGAAATGAACCCAAACCACTATGCTAAATTAATATTTGACAAAGGAGGCAAGAGCATACAATAGAGTCAAGACAGTATCTTCAATAAATAGTGTTGGGAAAATTGGACAGATATATGCAAAAAAATGAAACTAGACCACCAACTTACACCATACACAAAAATAAACTCAAAATGGATAAAGGACTTAAACATAAGACGGGAAACCATAAAAATACTAGAGGAATACACAGGCAGCAAAATCTCAGACATTTGCCAAAGCAATATCTTCACCAATACAGCTCCTAGGGCAATAGAAACTAAAGAGAAAATAATCAAATGGGACTACATCAAAATAAAAAGCTTCTGCACAGCAAAAGAAACCATCAACAAAACAACAAGAAAGCCCACTGCATGGGAGAACATATTTGCCAATGTTATCTCTGACAATGCTTTAATCTCCAACATTTACAGAGAACTCATACAACTTAACAAAAGGAAGATAAACAACCCAATCAAAAAATGGGCAAGGGACCTAAGTAGATACTTTTAGAAAGAGGACATAAGGAAGGCCAAGACGCATATGAAAACATGCTCAAAGTCACTAATCATCTGAGAGATGCAAATCAAAACTACAATGTGGTACCATCTCACACCTGTCAGAATGGCAATCATCAACAAATCAACAAACGACAAGTGCTGGAGAGGATGTGGAGCAAAAGGAACCCTCGTGCACTGCTAGTGGGAATGCAGACTGGTGCAGCCACTGTGGAGAACAGTATGGAGTTTCCTCAAAAAACTAAAAATGGAACTCTCATTTGACCCAGTGATCCCACTTCTAGGAATATATCCCAAGAAACTAGAAACACCAATCAGAAAGGATATATGCACCCCTATGTTCATAGCAGCACAATTCACCATAGCTAAGATTTGGAAACAGCCTAAGTGCCCATCAGCAGATGACTGGATCAGAAAACTGTGGTACATCTACACTATGGAATACTATGCTGCTTTAAAAAAGAAGGAATTCTTACCATTTGCAGCAGCATGGATGGAACTGGAGAGCATTATGCTAAGTGAAATAAGCCAGTCAGTGAAAAAAAAATACCACTTGATCTCACTCATTTATGGATAATAAAGAACATTATAACCTGATGAACAAAAAGATAGATACAGAGGCAGAGAAGCATCAAACAGACTGTCAAATTACAGCAGGAAGGCTGGGGAGCAGGGGTGGGGGGGGAGGTAAGAGATCAACCGAAGGACTTGTATGCATGCATATAAGCATAACCAATGGACGCAATACACTGGGGGTGAGGGCATGTATGGGAGTGGGGGGGGTAATGGGGGATATGTACACATGTAATACCTTAATCAATAAAATAAATTGAAAAAAATGAGTCTAGCTACTCTTTTAATATGATCTTTCAGGTCAAGAAAAAATGTTTAATTATTCTTCAAATGAAATCTCCTATATCATAGAATTTTTTAATTTCCTTGGCTATCTCTAATATTTGTAGGCTAAATTTCTGTAAACTACCAGGCCCATCCTTTTCCCTTGTGTTGTTAATTGTATGTTTTATTCACAATGGGACACATTGTTCTGATTAGCTCTTCTTAGTTGGTTTATTACTTCACGTAATGCCTTCTGAAGTGTGTTTAGTTTATCTCTAGTATTAACTGGTTTAGAACTTGTCTTTCATCGTCATAACTAGTTACTTTTCTGCAATCCTTGTTTTCACTTTTATTTCTTCTCAAGAATGAGCATCAGCTCATTTACATGTGCAGGTCAGTCTTTTTATTTCAGGCATCACAAGTTTCTTCTCCAGGTTGACTCTCTTAGTTTGATGTTGTAATACCTATTCATTGGTCATGAAGTTTGAAAATGTGTCATTATTTTTTCAAAGTTAAATTATTAGATTCTTTTCTATTCCCTTTTTATTGTTCCCTTTTATGGCCAAGTAGCTAGGGCACATTTTTTTTTTTTTACTGTTTAAGGAAATAAGGAATAATCTGATGTTATGATGTTCTTCCTCAACTGTGTCATCTTTCCAGAATGCCATAGGCTTATACCACCAAAACTCAGTAATTTCTTTTAATAGCTACACTTGATTTTTTTCTTGTTAACCTCTTATGATGATCATTGCACAGTGTAGTAAAATATATGGACATATCACTTTAGTAGTATTTTTCATTCTTTCAAAAGCCAAGTACTTAAGGTTTGGACTATATGATAATGACATATACTATAAAATAACTAATGTTCAGAGATCTCCCCAAGTAGGATTTCTGAGTAAACTAGTGGCAAAATTTTTCACCCTAGCAACTTTTCTTAGCTAGAGCCCAGTACAGTTGCTGCCCCTTGCCTTCATGCTGAGTGCTGTATTTATTGAAGTTAAGCAACATTTTTTTTTTACCAAGTTAGAGTTCATCCTTTAGCCTATCCAATGGTGCAGCTTCAAGCCCCAGCTATTTGGCCATGTAAGCAGTAAAAGTAAAATGTGTTTTGTCTTGTCACTGACTGGCTTTTAGCTCCATTAAAACTACAGAAAATACAGAACCAAAATGCAATGTAGGTAAACGCAGTACTCACCACCTCCCACAACCACATCAAAATTGCAACTAAAATACAGAACAACCATCATTTTGAAGCTCCTGAAATCTGGCTGAATGGAAATCCTGCCACTAGAGAAATAGAGAAAAAAATCACATTAAGATTAGTAGGAGGGGTGGAGGTGCTGAACGGGCTGGTCTGACACCCATGTGTGGTAGGTTTTTTTAAAATAAGGAGGAATATCTCAGCTGTAGGGGGTCCCAGCTCCACACCATACCCCCATCCAAGGGTTGCAGAGCTGGTAAGAGAACTTTGGGCTATAAAAATCCACGGGGATTTTGGCTGAGTGACATGGAGGCTGCTGGAGGCTCAGGCAGTTCCTATTAAAGTGCCAGCACACAGACTTACTCCAACTCACTCCCTTTGAGCTCCAGTGCTGGGTAGTGACTTGAGGGGATCCAGGGATATACAGACAGAAACGGGATTGTCTGGCATCAGGGCAAGAACTCAGAGGCAGTTATCTCCCAGACAGGGGTGCTCACAGGGTTCAGTATTCCTATGCTAAGACGTCTCCCATCACAGAGCTGACTTGCAGCCATATCTGAGTCTCCATCCACCTGGTTCACACTATTCACACCATCCTGGTGATTCCCTGAGATCCCGCCCATCCAATTTGCAGCCCCACCCAAGCTGATTTCAGTGGCTTTTCCATATGAATGGTCTATCCTGGATCAGGCTTCAGACTTTACTAAAATCTCACAAACAAGCAGCAGCTGGTGTCAGCATGTCCCATACATGTCAATAAGAGGCTTAAGACTTGGCACTAGCAGTAGACTGCCTTGCTTCACAGCTTGCCTCACCTGGGCACTTCCAAGCCCAACACAAGTAGCAACCATCTTCAGATCACTCTGTAGCTCCTGCTAGGTGGCCCCAGTTAGGGCACAGGCAGTGGCTGACCTTGCACCTCCCAGGAGGTCCCAGAGCCACTGCACTCTATGGACAGTTTCAGACCACACTAGCTTACAACTCTACACATCCACACAATCAAGGGGCTGACTCAGTGAGCACCAAAGCCCCACTGAAGCAAATCTTGCTCCATAGGGGTGTCTCCTGCACAGCAGTTCTCCCACTATAGTCACAGCTGGTCTTCACAGGTCAAATCCTCCCAGTGATGCCAACAGCAATCAAGGCTGAACTACGATACTTTGCACACAGCCCACACAAGGGTGCAGCTAGACTACCAAGCTCAGGTGACTGGGGAGGCTGATTCATTGGGCCCTATAGGACACCTACTACACAAGGCCACTCTAACAATTCCAGGATACATAGAAGCTCTATCTAATACATAGAAACAAACACAGGGAAGCAGCCAAAATGTATAAATAAATAAAAAATGTCACAAATGAAAGAACAGAAGAAATCTCCAGAAAAATAATGAAATGAAATGGAAGAAAGCAAACTATTAGATGCAGAGTTCAAAACAATGGTTATAAGGATGCTCAATGATCTTAACGAGAGCTTCAAGGAACTTAGTGAGAATTTTAAGGATCTTAGTGAGAATATCAAAGACATGAAAAAGGACCAGTCATAAATTAAGCATACACTAACTGAAATGAAGAATAATTTACAGGGAATCAACAGTACAGTAGAGGATACCAAGAATAAAATCAGTGATTTGGAATATTAGGAAGC
Source organism: Eptesicus fuscus (assembly GCF_027574615.1). Classification (NCBI taxonomy): domain Eukaryota; kingdom Metazoa; phylum Chordata; class Mammalia; order Chiroptera; family Vespertilionidae; genus Eptesicus; species Eptesicus fuscus. The sequence continues at coordinate 5,573,430 of NC_072480.1, read as the reverse complement.
AAAAAACACCCAATTAGAAGAGCAAAAAGAAAAAAGAATCCAAAAATATGAAGATAGTGTAAGGAGACTCTGGGACAACTTCAATAGTACCAACATTTGCATTATTGGGTGTCAGTAGGAGAAGAGAGAGAGCAAGATATTAAAAACGTATTTGAAGAAATAATGACAGAACACTTTCCCTACCTGTTGAAAGAAAAAGACTTACAAGTCCAGGAAGCACAGAGAGTCCCTGACAAGAGGAACCCAAAGAGGCCCACCCCAAGACACTTCATAATTAAAATGGCAATGGTTAAAGACAAAGAGATAATCTTAAAAGCAGCAAGAGAAAAGCAGTTAGTTACCTACAAGGCAGTGCCCATACGACTGTCAGCTGATTTCTCAACAAAACTTTGCAGGCCATAAGGGAGTGGCAAGAAATATTCAAAATGATGAATAGCAAGTACAGGCAACTAAGATTAGTCTACCCAGCAAATATATAATTTAAATTGAAGGTCAGATAAAGAGCTTCACACACAAGAAAAAGCTAAAGGAGTTCATCACCACCAAACCAATCCTATATAATAAAGAGCCAATATGCTAATTAGACTGAACAGCAAAATGGTTGTCCGGACAACCTTCCAGACAAAGCCAGGGCTGCCAGGGCTGGCCGAGGCTGCGAGGGCCGGCTGTAGCTGTGAGGGCCAGCCAAGGCAGCCGGGGCTGTGAGGGCTGAGCCCCTTGCATGAATTTCGTGCATTGGGCCTCTAGTATTACATGAAATGTTGAAGGGTATTATTTAAGAAGAGGAAGAGGAGGAGGAGAAGGAGAAGGTGGAAGAGGAGAAGGAAGAAGAAAAAGAAGAAGAAATATGAGTAATAAAATGGCAATAAATCCATATGTATCAAAAATTGAATCTAAAAATAAACAAATAAGGCATCTAATGAACAAAATAAACTGATGAATAAAATAGAACCAGAGGCATGGAAACATGAAACAGATGATAAATCTCAGAGGGAATGGGGGTGGGATGGGCAGGAAGAGATTAACCAAAGACCTTATATGCATATATGCATTACTTATAGACACAGACAAAGGGGGATATCTAGAATACTCTCAACAATAAAGATTTTTTTTAAAACAACGGAAAATAGTTCAAGTGACTATAAAATATAGACCCTGTTCCGGAGATTAAAATGGGCCACCCCCATGTTTTGATTTGTTTTATTTTGTCTTTCACAAAAAGAGCCCCTGCCTCTTTCTCTCCTTAAGCAGAGAAAATGAACCATTGTGCCATTTACATTCTCCTCCTCAAAGCAATGCAAGCACCTTTGACCCACATCTCTATTTTTAGATTTTCTTACATTTGCATAACTTAGACATCTCTCTAAACAGTTCGCTTGAAAATTGCATGAGAATTTACATCTTCCTCCTAATATTACATTCTTGCAGTTTTTCAATAATGAAATTTGAGAGATTGCAGATATTATACTCTATCATCCCTGCCCCTAGCTTTTAAAAAATTCAAGGGGTCTGGGAAACCTGACACAACTTCGCATAGTCTATGAGACCTGGTGTTATGCAGGTATTGCACCCAAATAGTTTTCACCCCATTCAATAAATAATTGTTGAGTGTTTAATATGTACCTATCTCTGTCTGGGATACATCAGTAGACAACAAAGACAAAACCTTCTTCCTTCAAACAGTTAGTGGAAGGAACACCCACTCTAAACAAAAATGAGGAAGCTAAACATATCTATTAGATAGCTATTAGAGCAAAGGAGAAACATTAAAGAGGAAAAGGAAGATGGGGAGGTCAGTGGGGTAACTCAGAGACATCACAGAAAGCCCTAAAGGAAGAAAGAAATGCAGCAAAGGAACCCTGAAATCATGCATGCCTGGAGTGTTAGAACAGCAAGGGGCCAAAGATAAGAAGCCAAAAATTATATCACTTAGATCTCCCATGACTAATATTTTCTTCAAATCAAGAAAATTCTGATATAAGATTTAAGTATAAGGTTTACCATTTTCTTAAGCTTTCTTGATCCTTACTGTATCTGTGTTCGCTGAACTGTCTTAAGAACTCCTTAGTACACAGAGGGGTTTGGAAGTTTCCTTCAACTTTTGTTGTAGTTTAGGCCAATTTCTTCAAAGAGCAACCATTTCATATCTGTTTTTTCTAAATGTATAGACTATAAGAAAATACATTGGGGATCTATTTGGATTTTTTCTTCCTCCCTATCAACTGCCGTGTCTTTAATTACTTAGAGGTGATATCTCATTGGCAGCTGCAAGGCTGCAGACCTCATACCAATCTCACCAAAATGAAATTGGTCCACACCTGAGGAAATTTGCCTTCTGGACTCCAGTGCTAGCTGAGAAATATATGCCCTACTTTGACAACCTGAGCCACAGAGAAGGAGATAACTTACAGGAGTTCCCATTGCTCTCATTATTTACCTCCAAAGCTGCCTTAGCACCACAAAGGGGACCTACAGATCCTACCCCCATACTTCCCAGCCTGAAAATTTCATAAGCTCAAACAGAGTGAAAGACATAGGGGACATCATAGTAGGACAAGAAAGGGGTGTCCATTTAAAATACATCATGTAAATGAGCCAAGTTGAATGAGTGGGATTCACAGCAGACTGTTGAGCTTGCATAGCTTTAGGGGAGAGCCAATTCTCAGATCCAGTCAGTTGTGGCAATGTGCCAATAAAAGCCAGTGTTCTCAAGTAGGATTTTGTTCAAATTTTTATTCATTGATGAGAGAGAGGATGGAGGGGGTGGAGAAAGACAGAGACAAGGAAACATCAATCTCTTGTTCCACTTATCTATACATTTATTGGTTGATTCTTTTATGTACCCTGACTGAGGATCAAACCTACAATCTTTGCATATTGGGATGATGCTCTAACCAACTGAGCTACTCAGTCAGGGCCCAAATATGATTTTCAAAGAAAAGACAGAGATCAGAGCATTTGAATCAAATTTCCTGATGTTTTAATGTTGGCAACCAATAATTTCTTTTTTAAAAATCACTATTGAATAAGGCCAAACAAAATCTGTCTTCAGTAGGCTGAGTTCTGTCTGAAAGCTCCCATTCTGTGACTTTTGGAAGAACAATATTTGATTCTGTCAGTCATTGCATATTTTATGGTATTTATGGAGACTGAAATTCAAAAACAGGAGATGAAGCAAAAATTATAATTTCTAAATTGCATGCCAACTTGATTCATTAGTAGTGGCTGCCCTGAACACTGTCTTGAGGATTCTAAGGCTACTTCTGGGTCAGCAGAGAAAGTACTGTGTTGAATTATCAATGTTGAATGATGGTATATAGATGTATATTTGCCATTCTGCAGCAAGACTGCTTGTGATGGTTAGTGTTGATGGTGGTAGAATAAATGTTTTAAGCTGCCCCTACTGCCTTAACTCTTCAATTAAATGTGTTTTTTTCAAGTTACCCAGAGTCTGAGAAATGGAGTGCTGACTTTCAATGTACATGGGGCCCTGCTAATGATCAGGAGCCTTTGCTTATAATTGATGATTCACAAATCAAGCTAACATGTTCAGCACTAAAGGAAGAAAGTAATCAATCTGACCTATCAGACACCTAAGATATAATTTATTCACAGTTCTTGTGATGTAAAAGTATCAGAGCAAAGTTTCACTACTATAGACCAATCAGGGGTCAGATTATTAAATGTTTTAATCTGTGTTGATAGTCTAGCTGATTTTAATTTACCAAAATAAATTGCACTTTATAATTAGAATGTTCTTGAATAAAAGTAAAGATATTTTATTTTAAAGAGAAACATTTAAAAACAAAACTGGAAAGCAACTTAAAAGACAATAATTTTTAGTGTTTTAATTTTTGATCAAGAAACCAAAACCAGGAAAGTAATTGAAAAATATTATCCCCCACAAGGATATCTTCAAGACAAGGGCATTTGAGTGTTCAGAAATACGTTTTTGCAGCAGGCATCCATTTAGGTTGAACTCCAGTGGAATTTATTTACAGAAAAAGAGTAGCAAAGCTATCAGATAGGTTCTTATCTGTTAAGGCGCTGTTATCCAGCTAATAGATCCTCTACCAACATTCTAATCAAAATAAGAGGTCTACAAATTTGTTTTCAATAATGCTAACTTGGTACTATAATAATCTCCTCGAGTAAATTGAGTAAGTGGTAGATGGCCTATAGGTGGTTTTATATACCATATGATGGAGTGTAATGTGAGAAAGCATCTTCCCACAACACCAAAATCTCTATCAACATGATGCCTGAAATTCATCAATCAGAATCCTTCTGAATATATTTTAACAATTTAATATTACAATATTATTTAATTTGGAGTATCAAAATTTCAGTCTTTGAGACTGTAAGGAAAAATTTGTGCTTCCATCGAAAACTATGCATTGTCTATAGAGCTTTCTTTCATGTACTTGATTCTGATTCTATGGGAGATATTTTTTCCAGTTCTGTAAGTCATAGGTAGCTGACATTTCTGCCAAATAATTCTTGTCTGTAGACATTCAAATAAACTCTGTCTGATGGAGGGACCAGCCTTTCTACCTAAGGGAAAAAAATTGTTTTAATTTCTAAATTTATTTCAGTAGTCCTGATCTAGAAATGTATCTGTTGTTGGTCTATTTGGTTTGTGTTTGTGTTTGTTTTGTGTGTTTTTTTATACTTCTTTGAATTGCTTATAAGCTCATTGATCAATTACTAGTAGTTAAATAAGATTTTTTAACACATGTTTGTTTTATATCTGTATGAGAGTGATGATTTTCCTATCTTTAAAAATTATTTTAACAGTACTTACCTATTGGATCAATGTAAATGTAATTCTTGATATGTAATATCAATATTTACCCACAAAAATATTAAGCCTTCAATCCTAATTAATATTTTTGACTTTATCCTATCAAAACTTCCATTGAGAAATTTGTTTCCGAAGAGTATATTCACAACAGAGTCCCACTCTGTTGTATAAAATCTTATGTTAATTCATGGCTTAGAAAAACTAAAAAAGAATATAAATAATATGTGGGAGGAAAAAACTTTCAACAAATAATTATTCAGCACTTACTCTGTTCTAATTTTGTTCATTGTTATAGATTGAATTGTGTCCTTCCCCCTGGCAAATTCATATTCTGAAGTCCCAAACCCCAGTACTTCATACTATAGCCATATTTAGAGTTAAGGTCTTTAAATAGATAACTCAGTTAAATAAGATGGGGCCCTAATCCAATGAGTGGTCTTGTAATAATAAGAAGAAACACCAGGTCACACTTTTAGAGAAATGGCCAGGTGAAAAGGCAGTGAGATAGCAGCCATTGTAATATGAAAGGACTGGAACAAAAAAAAAACCTTTATTTTTGGCCCTCAGAGGAAACCCACCCTGATGGCACCTTCATCTTGGATATCTAGCCTCCAGACCTGTAACAAATAAATTTCTATTGTTTATGCATACAATCTGTTGTACTTGGTTATGGCAACCCTAACGAATTAACACATTCATGTATCAGACCAAAATCTACTTTTTGCATCGCACTTTTGAAGAGTCCTTTTAAAGGCTATCTAAGAACAAATTCACACCTTCAGCATTCACCACCCCAGCCAGAGAGTTATTCAAAGTGCATGAATTAAGTCATCAAAGAGTTTATCCAAGGTAACATAGATGTTAACAGGGTTACTGGGCCAATGCCCTCAGCTGTCATGCTTAATTCCTTCTTCAGTAAACCTGCTTTCCAACTCATCTTAACAATTGGTCCCTTCAAGCTCAGCCCTGCAGCCAGGGTGGCCTTTCACTCAGGTCAGTCCTGCCTTCCAGGTGGAAGAGCAGTTCCAGATGATTGGGAAGTCCACAGTGTGGTGAAGAAAGTGGGTTGAAATGATATGGGGTGCAATTGGAAGTGAAGACCTTCCATTGATCAGTCACAGAGTAAAGCAGGACCAGAAGAGCAGAGGAAGACTAGAGCCAGAGGCCAAAACATTTTCATGACTGTAGGAGAAAAACTTAAAGGTTGATGCAGGAAATGGAAGAGGGGGTTTTGCCTGAGTGGATTAGTCTGGAATCAACAATGGAAGTAGGATAAACAAGATGACAGCACTATTCTCCTGCCCTAAAGGTTTTACAGTGATAAGGGAGATACTAGCAAACAGATAATCAAAATACACTCTGGTCTCTATATGGTCAGGGCATGGTAAGGAAGTCCATACAACATATACTGACCCCAGTCTGGGTCAGTGTGAAGCTTAAAGAAGGGAAGAATTAAGACAGATCTGGGAGGTGTTTATTCAACACAATACAGAAATACCAACCATGGCCAAGATACACTTTCTAGTCACTGGAAAAGCATCTCTGTAAGTGGAGTAGAGATGGTTAATCAGATCTTTCACAAACTAATGAAATATTACTCCCTCCACCCCCCTCTCACCAATAATGGATTATTAGTTTATCTTCCTGAGTCCCCTAATTCCAGGAAAGGAATACAGGGATAGAGAATACATGGATTCCAGAAACTAGGATTGAATATCTCACATAAATTACTTAGGCCTCTTGTGAATAGATTGCCATGAATCATGTTTCCTGAGGCTTTTCATCTCTGAAAAATTGACAGGGCTGAGAGCCGGACTGGGGGCCTTGCTAAATTTGCCAAAAGTAATATGACCTGTGAGGCTTCTTGACGGGTGGCCTTTCCCATTCTCCTGGAAGCACCCTAAACTTCTCTGTAGCTCCTTTGCAACTTTTACCTGTGGGCATGGTGAGTATGAATTGGATATCTGTAATCAGCTTGGTGAAAACATAAAACCCATTTTATTTTTATGACAGCATACACTTTTTGACAGGCTGTTACTGCTCAATAGCAGAAAAACTAAATTTGATATTAAGCGGATGGGCCGGCACGGGTGCCAGATGTCGGGGCCACAGCCAGTAAGTCCTGCACATCTCATCATTTAGCTAATTGAGTCGAAAAGTTTCTGTAAGGGCCAGACCCACAACCTTTGCAGTGGGCTAGAGGCCTGATGGGGAGCCAGACCCGAAGTGGGGAGCCAATGGGCTAGAGGCCCCGTGCACGAATTTGTGCCGCACTCAGCATGGTCAGGTGTGAACCTGAGCGGGGATGGTGAAGGATTAAAGAAGACAGACAAGAGAATAAAGCTGGTGCTAAGTGGAACACTGCTCTCAGATGGAGAGACAGTGCCACAGCCTGCAAACCAAGTATTTTATAGCCAGATTCCATGAGGCAAAGTAAGGGTGTGGTTAAGATGTTTACAATGTTTTCACGGGTTTTGAATCTATTCACTTACATGCATGTGAACTCTATCAAGCTTTGTTTGGGCAGCACTTGCTTCACCTCCTGCAGCCTATATCATTTAGCCACCTGGGACCACAAGTTCCGACCATAAGGTCAAGGTTACAATTACAACCTTTGGCTATAATTGTGCTGGGAGGGCTTTGCCCTCCAAGCTGGGACCTGCACATGGCTTTGCCATGAGAGGACCATGCCCTCTCATTAGCTCATTAGTCCGAGGCTTGAACCTGTCCAAATGCTGTAGTTTTCTCCACATGAATTCATACACTGGAAGAGTCCCTTGGCATGGCCTGCGGGATTTGGGCTGTACCGGCTCTCCAACCTCCCCCAAGGGGTCCCAGATTGCGAGAGGGCAGTTCTCTGGTGATGCTCCCTGGAAAAGGGCTCCCTCCTCTCTGGTTCTGGGTATATTACCCGAGAACTGCAGCTGCCAAGTCATTGCTGCTCAGCAGCTCCTGCTTTGAGCGTCCGCCCCCTGGTGGTCAGTGAACATCATAGCTACTGGTCAGATGATCAAATGGTTGGCCAGTCGGCCTGTCACATAGGCTTTTATATATATAGACTAGAGGCCTAGTGCACAAAATTTGTGCATGGGGGAAGGGTGTCCCTTAGCTAAGCCTGCACACTCTCTAATCTGGGATCCCTATAAAAATTGAGGACTGCTGGCTACCAACTGCTCGCCTGCCTGATTGCCCCTAACCACTTCTGCCTGCCACCCTGACCACCCCCTAACCACTCCCCTGCCACTCTGATCAACACCTAACTGCTCCCCTGCTGGCCCGATTGACCCTAACTGCCCTCCCCAGCCTGCCTGATCAGCCCTAACTGCCTTCCCCTGCTGGCCAGGTTACTCCTTACTGTCCTCCCCTGCAGGCCTGGTCACCCCCAACATTCCTGCCCTGCTGGCTTGGTCACCCCTAAATTCCCTCTATTGCCAGCCTGGTAGCCCCTACATACCATGCCCTGACAGCCTGGTAACCCCTAACTGCCCTCCCCTGCAAACCTGGTTGCCCACAACTGCCCTCGCCTGCAGGCCTGGTCCCTCCCAACTGCACTCCCCTACAGGCCTGGTTAAGCCTAACTGCCCTTCCCTGCAAGGCGGGTCCCCCCCCAACTGCCCTCCCCTGCAGGACTGGGTTGCCACAATTGTCCTCCCCTGCCAACCTGATCACCCCCAACTGCCCTCCCTTTCAGGCCTGGTCCCTCCCAACTGCCCTCCCCTACAGGCCTGGTCCCTCCCAACAGCCCTCCCCTGCAGGCCTGGTTGCCCTAACTACCCTCCCCTGCCAGCCCAGTCACCCCTAATTTCCCTCCCTGCCAGCCTGGCTGCCCCTAATTGCTCTCCCCTGCTGGCCTGGTAACCCCCAACTGCCCACCCCTGAAGGCCTTGTCCCCCCAACAGCCATCCCATGAAGGCCTGGTCCTCCCCAACTGCCCTCCCCTGCTGGACTGATCACCCTTAACTGTCCTCCCCTGCAGGTCTGGTTGCCCCCAACTGCCTTCCCATGCATGCCTGGTCCCCCCTAACTGCCCTTCCCTACAGGCCTGGTCCATCCCAACTGCCCTCCCCTGCATGCCTGGTACCCCCCAACTGCCCTCCCCTGCCAGCCTGGTCACCCCTAACTGCCTTCCCCTGCCAGCCTGGCTGCCCTTAACTGTCCTGCCCAGGAGGCCTAGTCTCCCCAAACTGCCCTCCCCTGCAGGCCTGGTCACCCCCAACTCTCCTCCCCTGCATGCCTGGTCCCTCCTAACTGCCCTCCCCTGCTGACATGGTCACCCTTAACTGCCCTCCACTGCAGGCCTGGTCCCCTCCCAAACTGCCCTCCATGCAGGCCTGGGTCCCTCCCAACTACCTACTCCTGCAGGTCTAGTCCCTCCCACCTGTCCTCCCCTACAAGCCTGGTCCCTCCCACTGCCCTCCTCTGCAGGCTTGGGTCCCTCTTAATTGCTCTGTCCTGCAGGCCTGGTCATACCTAACTGCCCTCCCCTGCAGGCCTGATCACCCACAACTCCCCTCCCCTGCTGGCCATCTTGTGGTGGCCATCTTGTGTTCACATGAGGGTAGTCATCTTTGACCACATGGGGGTGGCCATCTTGTGTGCTGGAGTGATGGTCAATTTGCATATTACCTCTTTATTATATAGGATTGGTTTTATGTATACAGCATAGTGGTTAGACAATCATGTACTTTAAAAAGTGTTCACCCCTAGTGCCCATTTGACACCATACATAGTTATTACAATACTAGAGGCCTGGTGCATGAAATTCCTGCAGAGAGCAGTGTCCCTCAGCCAGCCTGCACCCTCTCCAATCTGGAATCCCACTCAAAATCAAGGACTGCTGGCTCCCAACTGCTCGCCTGTCTGATTGCCCCTAACCACTTCTGCCTGCCTACCTGATCACCCCTGTGATCTCCAGCACAGCCAAGGGTTCGGCGAGCCTGAGTGAGGTGGTGAAGGATGGAGAAATGATAGACAAAGAGAAAAAGCTGGGTCTAGGTGGATCTTTCTGTGCCTGGCTGAGGCCACAGAACAGATCCAGACTGCAAAGCTGAGGCTTTATTTATAATCCGGGACAAACAAGGTAATCTATAATGTTGTTGTAAGTTTCACTTGTTTTGGCAGCACTTGCTGCCCCTCCCACAGCCCACTAGCTACCCAGGAAAGATCTATGGAGCAGTCACAAGATCAAGCTTTATGCTTAGAGGACTGTGCCCTCCAAGCTGGGACTTGTTTGCGACTTTGCCAGCAGGTCAGTCTGAGGTTTAACCCTATAACTGCTTCCTACATCTCGCCCTTTCTTTTAAATTTAAGCTACTAATAATGGAAGTAAAATTTAAAAATCAAGAACAAATTTCTCACTATTAAAACTAACAAAACAATGCCAGTGCAAAACCCAGTAACAAAAAAATGCCAATGCAAAATCCAGACATGGCTATTAATCAAACAATGCCAATGCAACATAACAATAATGCCAATGCAACACAACAATAATGCCAATGCAACACAACAATAAAGAAATCAAACTACAGTAACATTTTCCTACTAAATGAAAGTATCTTTTGCTGATTTACTCAAGAGTCCTCAGACTTGGCTGCAAAAGAGTTTGCAGAAGACTGGCAGCTAACCAATGCTAGCGTGGCCAGAAACATGGTTGAGCGAGTAGCTTCTACTTCCTGCTTTTCTGCCATCTGCTGGGCCTCAGTTTTTAACTTCTTCAGCTGACCCCATGTTGGCACCTCGGTCTATTGCATAGCCTTCGTCATCTTCCTTTTCCGCTTTGCTGTCATCAGGGCAACTTTCCGTCTTTTGAACGATGGGACAAGGAGCTTCTCTGGGTCCATGGTGGTGATGCACATAATGCTCTGGCACCCAAATTGGCTGCGCGGCTCCTTCTGGAAAGATACAAACACAACCTCTTCCCCACATCATTACTGGATCTGGTCCAAAACATTGTCCAGTTTGTGCATCCTTCCATTAGGCTAACCCCGTAGATGCTATTGTACAGGAGGCCCGATGCCTTTCGGCTGCTGTATGACCCTCTGCATCGCAATTCAACAAATTTAAAGTATAAAGAACATGACTGAGTTTGTTTTGAGGTGACACATAACATCCATCTCCCCTTTTCTGTTTTAGTAATTGCATTTTAAGAGTATGATTTGCTCTTTCCACTATTGATTGACCTTGAGGGTTGTAAGGGATACCAGTTTTATGACAAATTTGATATTGCTGACAAAAATGTTGAAAAGCAGAACTAGTGTATGCGGGTCCATTGTCTGTCTTTAGCTCTAAGAGAGGACCTAGTACCGCAAAGGCAGCTAGGCAATGATTAATCACATGCTTGGCACTCTTTCCCGTTTGGAGAGTCACAAAAATAAAGCGGGAGCAGGTATCTACATTAACATGTACTCATCTATGCTTTCCAAATTCTGGTATGTGGGTGACATCCATTTGCCAAATTTGACTAGGTTTAATACCCCTAGGATTAACCCCCAACGATTGTACAGGGCAATGAATTACACACTGAGAGCACTGCTTACCAATTTGACAAGCTTGCTCCCAAGAAATACGGAATTGTTTACATAAGGCAGAAGCATTTTGATGATGCAAAGCATGGGAGGACTGGGCAAGAGAAAATGGAGTAGCCTCTTGCATTACACCAAGGAGGCGATCTATAGCATCATTGCCTATAGCTAATGGACCAGGGAGACCTGAATGAGATCGGATATGACCGATAGAACAGGGAAATTGTCTTTCTCTAATGACTTTTTGAAGGTTGAAAAATAAATGAAAGAGTTCCTCCAAATTAGTGTGTCTTATAGTAGCTGTTTCAATAATTTTGGCCATACTTACCACATAGGCACTATCACTATATAGATTAATGGGCTCCATAGCAAAATCTGTCAAAGCATAGATAAGAGCTTGTATTTCTACCTGTTGTGCTGAAATATAAGGGATTTGAAGGACCTTTGCACCTCTGCTGCAGTAGTATCCAGCTTTTCCAGAACTGGATCCATCTGTAAAAATGGTTAGTGCCTGAGGTATAGGTTGTGACTTCACTGTCTTTGGGAAGGTAAAGGTAGTGACTGAGAGAAATTGTAAAACCTTATTTGCTGGATAATGGTTACCAACCTTTCCGGAGAAATTAGCAAGTGCATCTTGCCAATTTATTGGTCGTTGCCAGAGCCAGTCTTGCTGTATAGCTGTAAATGGCACTACAATAAGGTCAGGGTGATGGCCCATTAATTGGCCTGTTCGAAGGTGGGCTCGAGCTATTAGCTGGGAAACCGAATCATGGAAAGGAGTTAATACCTTAGTTGGAGAATGAGCCAAATATAGCCATTCAACAACTCCAGGAGCTTGCCAAATGACCCCAGTGGGTGTATGTGTCGTAGGGAAAATTAAAACCTGTAAGGGAAAGGAGTAATCAATTCTAGTAAGTTCTGCTGAACTTAAGGCATCCTCAACTTTATGTAAGGCTGTCTTGGCTTCCTCTGTCTAGCAGCGTGGGGATGACGGAGATGAATCTCCCCTTAGTATATAAAATAAAGGGCTTAAGTCAGCAGTGGTTAATTTTAAAGCAGGCCGAACCCAGTTAATATCTCCTAATAATTTTTGGAAGTCATTTAATGTAAGTAAACTGTCAGTCTGAATTTGAATTTTCTGAGGTTTTATTGTTTTTCCCTCAATAATGCTGCCAAGGTAAGAAAAAGGAAATGTCCTTTGAACTTTTTCAGGTGCTATGCATAATCCAGCACAATGCAGAGAATCCTGCATTATAAGAGATATTTAGTTACTTCATTTTTCCCTTCTTAGTGGAAAAAACCTTCATAACATTTAAAATATATTTATTAATTTTTATTTGATAAGGCTTTCCATGCATTTTCAAGTATATTAGATCTGTTAAATTTAAAAAGATTTCCTTTAAGAAAAGAGAATAAATTTCTTGTATTACTCTGGGCGTCCTTGGAGATTTCCAAGAATCATCTCTGTTAAGACCTTGAAATTTTAACATGGAAAAAAAACATCAAATATATATATATATATATATATATATATATATATATATATATGATTTCAAGATTATAATATTTTTTATAATTATCTTAAGATATCAATTAGATTTTAAACTAGTTTTTGCATAGAAAAATTTTGGTTGGGATCACAGAATTAATCCTCTTTTTTAATTAGACCAATAATAAGCAACTTAGTTTGAATTCCTAATTATTAGAGAAAACACAACATTTTACTTTCTCAAAAATAAATTCTTATACTTTAGACATTTACCACAACTATATAATTTCTCCCAATTTAATTTGCACTTTGAACTTTTAAAGCTGGCAGGACAAATATATTTAGCATTTCCTAGATGAATAACTTCATATTTTAAAGAAAAATACAAGACGTAGATTCAATTCTGTCCTCTAGGTTTTTTATGAGGCAAACTTAAACTTTACTTTTTATTTGCCAGTGGCTCTGGAAAACCAGGTTTGGAGACTCAAATCCAATTCCAATTGTTTTAAGGCATTTACTTTGGATAAGTTCTATAACAAAGACAAATTTACTTATTTTCTTGAAGGCCTTAAAAGTTAACTTTTTAACAAGGTTCATTAGTATTTGAAAACTACTCTTTATTATGGAAATGTGAATACTGTTGCTGGAATTAGCTTGAATTTCTTTGGAGAAGACTTTTTCACTGTTTTTCTTAGGAAAGAAAAAAAAACAGTTCTGGGTTTTTCATTTTCTATAGCTTCTGTAGCTTTTGTAGAGAGATTCCAGCTGAAGACAATCTAAATGTCCAAAATCGGACTATGTGCGCATTCTGTCTTACAGCTAGGTTCTCTCCCCAGGAGCACAGAAATTCCAGACCATTTCTAAATTTTTAAGACTATTTTATGGCGAGAAAGGAAATTTTAAATTAGTCTACTGAGAGAGTGGGCTTCCATATTGGATCGCCCTGTGTTTCCCTTCCCCCACATCCTGCTTACTTTGGGGGAAGTTTCAGCAACAAATATTAATTTTTTCTTTCTTTTTTGCTTTCCAAAGTAATAACTAATCACCCAATTTGGCCAAGATTTGCATTTCCCTGCCACATTCCTCCACTCTCCTTCTGGAGTGGGCTCTAGGCAATCCCGAATCAGGGATCACAGACTGAAAGCAGAGGCAGGCATTTCCTCTGGACCTTCAGCTATATAACGATCGCAAAGTTGTTTTCCTACCTTCTCCCATGCCTCTATATTTAAAACCATGGGCAGGTTTTCCAAAAAATCAAAAAGCTGTTCATACCTCACATAACAGCCCCTTGCTTGGAACATAGCCTTAAGCATGGATACGCATACATTCTTTCCCTGCGATCCTGAATTTCCCACGTTTTACACATAGCTAGTACTAAATTGCGCTCCTTACCTTCTTTTTTGCACGTGCTTCACTGGAGCGTCCTTTCACCTGACAATTTGCAGTTCCCTCACACTCAGGTTCGCATTGAGTGCCAGTAGGGCCGAACTCAGCACCGCGTTGGGCACCACTTGTGCCGCGCCAGCACAGCCAAGGGTTCAGCAAGCCTGAGGGAGGTGGTGAAGGATGGATAAATGATAGACAAAGAGAAAAAGCTGGGTCTAGGTGGATCTTCTGTGCCTGGCTGAGGCCACAGAACAGATCCAGACTGCAAAGCTGAGGCTTTATTTATAATCCGGGACAAACAAGGTAATCTACAATGTTGTTGTAAGTTTCACTTGTTTTGGCAGCACTTGCTGCCCCTTCCACAGCCCACTAGCTACCCAGGAAAGATCTAAGGAGCAGTCACAAGATCAAGCTTTATGCTTAGAGGACTGTGCCCTCCAAGCTGGGACTTATTTGCGACTTTGCCTGCCGGTCAGTCCGAGGCTTAACCCTATAACCGCTTCCTACACACCCCCTAACTGCTCCCCTGCCAGCCTGATTGATGCCTAACTGCTACCCTGATGGCCCAATTGCCCCTAACTGCCCTCCCCTGCAGGCTTGATCGCACCCAACTTCCCTCCCTTGCAGGCCTGGTTCCTCCCAACTTCCCTCCCCTGCTGGCCTGATCACCCACAACTGTCCTCCCCTGCTGGCCATCTTGTGATGGCCATCTTGTGTCCACATGAGGGTGGTCATCTTTGACCACATGGGAGTGGCCATCTTGTGGGTTGGAGTGATGGTCAATTTGTATATTACCTCTTTATTATATAGGATTATCAACTATATTCCCTATGCTGCACTTTACATCCCCATGACTATTTTGTGATTGCCAATTTGTACTTCTCAATCCCTTCACCTTTTTGACCCAGCTCTCCAATCCCCTCCCCCTGGCAACCATCAGTTGGTTCTTTGTATCTATGAATTTGTTTCTGTTTTGTTTGTTCATTTATTTTGTTCTTTAGATTCTTCATATAAAGAAATCACATAGTATTTTTTTTTCTCTGAACTGACTACCATTTTAGATCTAAGTGCTAACTGTTCCCTCTTCCTAGAATATTGTTACAACAGTTCTACTATTGTTACTTCTTATTTTCATACTAGAGGCCCAGTGCACAAATTCGTGCATGGGTGGGGTACGAATAGCCAGCCCCATGGGGGCTGATCAGGGACAGGCTGGTTGGGGGGAGGGAACATGGGAGGTTGGTCGGCCAGCCCCACCCCCAGTCAGGCCGGTTGGCCAGCCCTAGTGGGCATCACAGTGACTAATCGTTCCAGTTGTTCTGGTCGTTCCGGTAGTTCCTGCATTCCAGTCACTGGCTTATTTTTTTTTTTAATATGTTGTTTGTTTTTTTAAAATATATTTCTTTTATTGATTTCAGAGAGGAATGGAGAGGCACAGAGAGATAGAAACATCAATGATGAGAGAATCATTGATCAGCTGACTCCTGCATGCTCCCCTCCACTGGGGATCGAACCCCCAACCCAGGAATGTGCCCTTGGCTGAAATCAAACCCAGGACCCTTCAGTCTGCAGGCTGATGCTCTATCTACTGAGCCAAACCAGCTAGGAGATATATATATACTAGTGGCCCGGTGCACAAAATTCATGCACAGGGTGGTCACCTCAGCCCAGCCTGCGCCCTCTCCAATCTGGGGATGTCCGACTCCCAGTTTGGGCCTATTCCCCAGAGATCAGGCCTAAACCAGCAGTCAGACAGCCCTCTCACAATCAGGGACTGCTGGCTCCTAACTGCTCACCTGCCTGCCTGCCTGATTGCCCCTAACTGCCCCCCTTGCCATCCTGGTCACCCCCAAAAGCCCCCCGGCTGGCCTGGTCATCCCTAACTGCCCCACCTTCCAGCCTGGTCTGCCCCAACTGCCCTCCCCTGCTGACCTGATCTCGCCCACAATGGCCTTCCCCTGCTGGCCTGATCTCACCCCCAACTGCCCTTTCCCTGCCAGCCTGATCTCGCCCCCAACTGCCAATTTGAAGATACTGGGAGTATCCAGAGGGGAGGGCACCCTTCTCCATCCCTGCCTGTGACTTTGGCTCCCCTGCTCACTTCTGAGAACCACAGATGAGTTGGTGAGGGGTTGCTGAAATATTTCAGTTCCTGGCCCCCACAGGCCTCCCTTCCATCCAGGCCTCTTCAGGGCCAGTCTGGTTGTTTTTTTTCCCATCTCTCCATCCCAGTCTCTCCCAGTCTGTATCTCCCTTTATCTTTCTCAGCAGACCTCCAGGCCTCCCTGCCTCCCTCTCTCCCTCTTCCTCTTTCCCAGCTGGGAGGGGGCAGGGCCAGTGGGGGCAGCTCCACCCTCTGCCTGCACTGGGGCCTATTCTGAGAGAGGCTTCAAGAGCAAGCTGGGAGGGAGGGAAAGAAAGGGAGAAAACGTTGTGAGCTGGTGGGCGCTGTGTGTGTCTGTGTGTGTGTGCAGTTGTGAGTGAGTGTGAGTGCCAGCCCCACCTCCCCTGGCCCCAGTCCCATTGCCACAAGTCCCTACCCACCAGAGCCTGGGCATTAGGTCAAGCCTTCAGTCATTGTGGATGTTACAAACCCTGGCTCTTTATATATAGAGATATAAATGACCTCCTCAGAGAGAGACTACAATGTAAAGGAGAGCCATCTCACCCAGAAGTCAGTATCTTATCACCCTGTTTCTTCCATCGTACATACCACTGATAAATTTATTTTATTATTATCTATTTGCTCCCATAGATTATTCAGTCTATGAGAGTGGATAACTCCTTTATCTCGTGCACTGCTAGACCCCTTGTGCCTAGAACAAGTAGGTCCTTAATAAATACTTGTTGGCTGAATAAATGAAGCAGGTCATTGCCAAGGAACAGAAAAGATGGTGCAATAAACATTGCAAAACCTTTGGATTAAGTCTAATTTGGATGTGCATTTTGAGAAATACGGAGTAATATGGTGAGTTACCATGTCTTCATGTTTTTTTCTACCTGCAATTTTCTCACTTTAACAAATCTTGAGAAAAAGACTCAAGAATCCTGCTATCTTTTATTTTCACAAATGACCTGCTGTGATTATTTCAGTAGTGACTGGGTTTGTTTTAGAATATCTTTGTTGGAGATTTTGCCTTATTTAATGCTACTCATGAATATGAACAAGAAATAGATATGCCATTATTGCAGGTTCAAGGATCACCCCTTCAATAACAGAAAAATAGATCAGAACATCTGAAAGAACCACATGCAGTACAATTGTTGCTGCCTCTAGAAAGATGTGACTACAACTCTGTAACACCCTGATTTCAGTTTGTAAATCTCCTAGTTAAGTCTGGACTCACACTGTGTTACCCACTTTTAAACTGTGTTAAACTTCTTAATACTTGAGAGTTGTAGGGTGAGCCCATTTTCTGCAACAAAAGGATTACGTTTAAGTTGGTCTTTTACTTTAAGTAAGCAATATTCCTTCTTTAAGGATTCCAACAAAGGGGACTATAGTTTCTTAGCCTTAGATGGGAAAAAGAGGATTCTGAGGCATATTGGATTCTAAGAGGAGCCACCATTAGTATGTGTAAACTGCGGCACATAGCAGGTATAAAGAAGTCATTAGGATGATGGGACCTACAAACAGCAATATCAGATCATAAATACATTTTCAAAAGTCAAATTTGAGTACTTAATAAAATTAAATTTGAAAATATTTTCTCTTAATTTAAATGTGCTTAACCATTATCTTTCTTTAATAACAATAATAATAATTTTTGAAATTAGTACTTGTCAAAGGGTTTGGCAGTCATGGTAGTAGCTATTAAAGATTGAGTTTTTACAATACCAAAAGGATATTTTTTTTCAAAATGCATTCATTTATACATTTTAAGGTCCTTCTTCAGCAAGTTTCATATTCTTTTTATGCAAAGAGTGCAAATATTCTTTTTTGCTTCTTTGTATGATATTCCTTTTCCATCTTCTTCTGTAAATTTAGGTCTAGGCCAGCAGCAATTTTATAAATTTGTCTCCATCTTTCACATTTCATTCCTGAAAGATCTCTTGAGATATTTAGCATCTACACTCCACTTACTATGTTTTAGAATCTTTAACTAGAGGTTCAGTCCCGTAAGACCCATCAAACTTCCCATATCTTTACGAACATACAGATATAGGCTTTCTCATTGACTTTACTGATCTCTTGGAAGGTGCACCTCTTGAAGACAGCACTTGATTTTTACAGTTATGTGCCTTTCAAAATTTTATGACTAACCCTAAAAATTGACATTGGTCAGTTTTCTTTGTAGAAAAGATTCTAATTTTGTTCAAAGTGAAATTATTTCATTCCTTACAACATCAGAGGCCGTTTTGCTGTTATTTACATTCAGTCTCTGCCCTAAGTCAAATAATTAATTCTTGCTGGAGGTGATCTTAGAAATAACTATTCTGAACTCTATGGAGAATGATTAGGATATTTTTAGAAGCCCTTTAGTTGTATCTATGTAAGAACAACAAGGAAAAACAATAGACAACTACAAATAATTTTGTTCTTTTGGGGAAAACCTTTAGTTACTTATCCTTTCCATTCTCTCATCTCCATATTTCTCTGTGCCTGACTTCTGAATCAAATTTTCTTCCCTCCCAAATTTTTCCACTGTGAATTCTGAGAACCTCATCACAGGACATTCACTCCATTTCTTTGCTTTAATTAAAATTCAACTTTCTCTATAGAGACATTGCTTCCCTTGAAATACATTCAAGTGGAGGCTGGTCATTTTCTCAAAGGCTCAGTGACCAAGGATTTAGCAGTGGCTTTGTGTGTTTTTAGCTTCACATTGCCATTCCAAATCATGGCTCCTCTACCCTAGTAAGACATTCCTTCTTTTAGCATATTTCCATTCATCTATATTACCTTCTAACAACCCATCACCACATTAATTTCCAAAACTTCTTCACCCAAGTCCTATTACTGTCTACATGGCTTCATTTCTGTGCCCATTTGGTTGACCCATCTAACCTCATAAATTTTTAATTTCCTCAGCTTTGACAACCTGTGCTTCTTTTTGTATTCAAACTCCCACAGCCTATATCAGGCGTCCTCAAACTATGGCCCATGGGCCACATGCGGGTGTTTTGCTGTTTTTGTTTTTTTACTTCAAAATAAGATATGTGCAGTATGCATAGGAATTTGTTCATAGTTTTTTTTAAACTATAGTCCGGCCCTCCAACGGTCTGAGGGACAGTGAACTGGCCCCCTGTTTAAAAAGTTTGAGGACCCTTGGCCTATATCCTAGTAATTTTTTAATGGTCTCAAGTGTTTCACATCCAAAATCATAAGTTTCAATATCCTTATTCTCTGATTCTCATTTTAATTGTTTATAATATTTCTTACTGCTATTTTAACTATTTTCTGACTTGAGTAATCTAGACCTCTTATCTCTTTTCCAAATTTATCAATTGTTCCTCTATTAACTTTCTTATTTCTTATATAACATGATATGTGATATAACACAATGCAGGATACAACCAAACTCAAGCTAATATATTTAACTTCTTTTATCACCTGACATGAATGCCCAGAGAAGTTCTAATCCTGCTTCAATGCTATTGTAGACTTCTCCATTCCTAAACCCAATACTGCGAGAGAAAACACAGAAACCAAGAAGCTAGTGCTACTACAAATGTACAACCTCTAACCTTGGCAATATCCTCAGGAATGATGACAATCATTTCATGTGGTACTATTTTGCTTCCTCTTGCACCCCTATTCACTCTTTTAACACTGCTCAGGTTTCCTATTCCAACATATGTTCTTTTATTTTTAGCAGACAGCCTGATCTTCCACCTTCAGATAATAGTAGAAGACCTAAAACACACACACACACACACACACACACATGCACACAAACATATGAAACAAAATTTATTTTAGTTACTTTCTACCCACCCCTAGAACACATATGTATTTTCTTTGGCTTTCTTTTACTTCTCATATATTCCATCTCATGTCAGGGGCTAGTCCCTTTTACTTTTTACTGTCCTAAATTGTTTACTAGGTAAGAATTTTACAAACATCTATGTATATAAAAGGCTAATATGCTAAGTGTCTGTCTGACCAGCAACTATGATGCATACTGACCACCAGGGGGCAAACGCTCAATGCAGGAGCTGCTGAGCTGCAGTGACTTGGCAGCGGCTGTTCTCGGGTGATACACCCAGAAACAAGAGAGGAGGAAGCCCAATTCCTCATGGGGCTGTACGATTCCACCTTTGGGTGTGGGTTATGTTGTTGCTGGGGCACTATTGACCCCGAATCTAGTTTATTGTACACTTGCATTTGCATTCCACACCCTGTACGACAGCAACTTTGCAGAGTGCCCTCTCACACTCCAGGGCCCCTTGGGGGATGTTGGAGAGCCAGTTTCGACACGATTCCCCACAGAGCAGGCCGAGGGATCCCACCTGCCTGAGGGACTCCACTCACTCCACAGATGCCATTTGAGCCTCAGTGCCACCCCAGGTGCAGCCAGCAGGGTAGGGACCGCAGGAGATTGGCTCCAGGCATGTCTGTCCTGTCTTGCCCAGTCCCACCCCATCGGCCACCTTCTAATTAATTTTCTTTTAATGTGCACGAATCCATGCACTGGGTCACTAGTTACTTATATTAGTGGTAATGATGGAGCTGGAGAGTATTGTGCATTCTCCAAGCTCCAGGGTTCTTGACACCTGCAGATGTCAGCCCTCACATCTTCCTATTCTTGTGGACTGGTTTGATGATTCATTGGGTTGTAGGATTCCTTCTGATAGACTTATGGAATAGAATGGATCAATGAGGATAACCTCAAAGAATTTGTACGCGAACTCTTCACCAACCTAGTAAGAATTCAGCCCTAACTGGTTTGGCTCAGTGGATAGAGCGTCAGCCTGCAGACTCAAGGGTCCCAGGTTCAATTTCGGTCAAGGGCATGTACCTTGGTTGTGGGCACATCCCCAGTGGGGGGGTGCAGGAGGCAGCTGATTGATGTTTCTCTCCCATCGATGTTTCTAACTCTCTCTCCCTCTCCCTTCCTCTCTGTAAAAAATCAATAAAATAAAAAAATAACTCAGGCTCAACTGGTGTGGCTCAGGGGTAGAGCATGGACCCATGAACCAGGAAGTTACAGTTATATTCCTAAATGGGGCACATGCCTGGGTTGTGGGCTCCATCCCCAGTGGGGGGCATGGGGAGACATCCCATCACTTATTCTCTCTCATTATTAATGTTTCTGTCTCTCCCTCCCCTTTCGCTCTAAAATGAATAAAAATATATTTTTTTAAAAAAGGAATTCAGGATCCTCAGAACCCCCACAGTGGCCTCCAGCTCCCTTCTTGGCAACAGACTGAAGGCTTCAAGCAAACTTGAGCATGATGGACAGGCTTGCCAGAGGTTACACTCTTAGGAACAGGACATTTGTGGCTGCCAGGGTGCACATGAATCTGATGTATGATATAACCTTGCTTTGCTTTGTTTCCTACCCTGTGTACTTTATCTGGTCCTGGGCAGAGGTTCCTTATGGAGGGCAGACAGCCTGTGGTACTGCCAGCAGCGCACTCTGGGAAGGAAGTACATCACTTCAGACTGCTTATTCCTCCATAGCTCCTCGATGTACTCCTAAGCAAGGGCCCATCTTGGCTTACCTGATAGCTGCTGGCAGACAGACAGGAAGAGCCTGGGGCTAGTCCTTTTCCTTTGCGTTGGATATCATTGCTGCCTGCCGCATTTTTTGTTGCTTCTCCTTTTCTGATTCTTAATTCTTACTTTTTTTTCTCTTGATTCTTCCTTTAGTGTTTAGAAACAGGCTTAAGACTTTCCCCTCTTAAGACAAATGTTTTAACCACATGTCCACCTCTAACTTTTGTTCGTCTTTGCACAGTCAAATTACCTTCAAAATGCTTGCTCTTTCCATTGATCATTACCCACTTACTCCTGAACCCATTTCTGTTTTTCACACTTTTTATTCCATCGAAGAGATTTCTGCTATTTTGCTAAGTTCAATGGAAACATTCTAAAGCATTTTTGTGTGCTACTTTTCTGCAGCAGTCCCTATTGCATTCTTCTTCCTCTGAGTCTCCCCACCCTCTCATGAGACCTGTTCATAGTCTCATAACTGACTGCCTACTTCCAGGCTTGTATCTTCCAATCCAGCTGCTTGCTGTTATGAGATGATTTTCAAAAATACATATCTGAGCATGCTAATTCCCTACAAAAATAATATAGCTCTTCATTGATATCAGGACAAAATTCATACTCATCAACAGGTATACAGGCGTTTTATAGCCTGAGTTCTTCATTTTTCTCCAGCTTCATATCTCAAGTACCTCCCTGACATCCTGTTCTCAAGCTGTTCTAGCTACTTGTATGCCATCAAATATGCCAGATTCTCTCAAGACAGTGCCTTCACCCAAGTTCTTTCACCACATGGATGATATCTACTAATTCTTCAATATATAGTTCAGTCATCTTTAAGAAGACTTCCTACCCTTGTCCACCTTGGTCTGACTAGGTCTACTTATTTATGCTACTACTAGAGGCCCAGTGCATGAATTCATGCATGGGTGGGATCTGGTCGGGCCTGTCAGGAGGAGGAGACTACAGCAGGTTGGCTGGCCAGCTTACCCCGATTGAGGCCTGATCAGGGCCAGGCCGGCTGGTGGGAGAGGCCATGGGCTGATCTGGGTGGTGGGGGCTGATCAGGAGTGGGGCTGGTTGTAGGGAGGGGCTGTGGGCTGTGGGCAAGATGGCCCTGCCCCCAAATGAGGTTGGGAGGCCAATCAGGGGCAGAGCTGGCTGTGGGGAGGTGCCATGGGCCAATCAGGATGGTGGGGGCCCATCAGGGGTGGGGCCGGCCAGGGGGAGGGGCTGCAGGAGGTTGGCTGGCTGGCCCGATCCCCTATTGGGGTAGGGGGGTGATCAGGGGTGGGATAGCTGGGGGAGGGGCTGCAGGCCCATTGGGGTGGTGGGGGCCCATCGGGGGCAGGGCCAGCCAGGGGGAAGGGCCTCAGGGGGGTTGGCTGGCCAACCTGCCCTTGATCAGGGTGAGAGAGGCTGATCAGGGATGGGGCTGGCTGGGGAAAGGGGCCACAGGACGTTGGCCAATAGGCCCCACCCCCAGATCGAGCCAGTTTGCTGGGCAGCAGTGGGCGTCATAGAGACCAGTTGTTTTGGGTGTTACAGCATTCCAGTTGCTGGCTTTTTATATATAAATAGATAAGTTTATGCTTGTTTTCATCATACTATATTATATTTCTTTATCACACCAGTTTTATAATTATTTATATTCTGTTTCCCCCATTAGACTGTGAGTTTCTTCATGCCAAAGGCTCTAGCATAGTGTCCTGTATACTTTAGATGCTCAATAAATACAAATGGATTAATTAGAAATAATACCCATGACCACTGCTTAAAACTAATATTACTATAGAAGGGATTTAACTAAAATCATGAAAGAAATTGAAAAAACACAAAAATTATTCAAAACTTTACAATCTCTCTCAATGTTACCTCAGAGGGGACCATCCATCATTTCTATAAATGTTGGGTTATGCCCAGAAAAATAATACAAAAATAAATAACATGAAAAGGTTATCCCTATATTCTGAGTTCTTCATCCCTCAGTTTACATGAGATTAAGACTGGGATGTTGTCTTTATTTTACCAAGGTTAGTAACTGTAAATGTATATGTATACACACACTTTCATAACAAATAGATACTCCTTGGGAAGAGGTAATTCTTTCAAAGTAAATGAGCTGTAAACTGGAAGGTACATGGTTATGTATTCTCAACTTCCTAGTTTTACTCTAAACCAGAATAATACTTCCTACCCCTAAATAATGGAAAGCTTAATATGAGAGGTCTCTGCTTTGAGATAGCCTTTCCAGTGATTTATATCACTTTTTAATAGAATGCTTAATTAAGCCAGTCATATTAGTTAAGATATAGCTTTTGCTGCTTTGAGGAATGTATAATTTAAAAGTACATTCTCATCATGGAAGTTTGTTTCTTTTTCACTTTAAAAGTTTATGCCACCCTGGCTGCTGGCATCCAGTTCCCACGGTAGCGCTTCTCCAGCACATGGGCTCCCTGAGCCCACCACCCCAGCACACAGCTCCTGGGCACCTCTGTAATCAGTCACAGGGCACACATATCCAACCAAGAGCACACATCTCCAGAAGCAGAAACTGGGACTTCTCCCTCCCCGGGGCTGGGGGTCCACCACGATCATACCACTCCAACATGTTGGCCCCATGAGCACACAGCCCTGGCAGATGGCTCTTGGGCCCCTCTGTGAGCTGCCACTGGGTGTGCACCTCTCCAACCATGGGCATACTGCTCCCTCAGCAGGATCCAAGACATCCCCTTCCCAGCTGCCTACCTGTGGACACCTTGGTGATTTACTGAGGACTCGCCTCCAGGACAAGGTCACATTGTTTCAGCCACAGACTCTGAGATTCCCACAACCACAGCTGCTGACTCCTGAACCCCCTCATGATTCAGAGAGGGAAATCACTTTGGCCAGAGTCCCACTGCCTCAACCGCAGACTAAGAGACACCTGCCCCCACCATCATAAGCTCCAGTACCATCATAGTGAGTTGCAGAGTGATGCCACTCAAGCAAGAGTCACACAACACTGGCCAAAGTCACAGTACCTGAGCCTCAGGCCCTAAGACTCCTTCCTCCCAGGCTGTGGACTATGGGAACCAACAGTGAGCATATACCAGTGAGAATTCAGACAAACCTTACCACAAGAGCCGGAACCACAATCACATCAAAAACAGCTTGCAGAAGTCGGGGGTGAGTCACATTGCCAACCTGTGACGAGACTTCATCCACAAATAAGAAACTAACATTCAAGACCCAACTATATCAAGAGAACTGAAAAAGCTCAAGTAGGGAGCACTGCTAGATCACCAAGCTCAGGAGCCATGAGAGACCTCACCACTGGTCCCAAAAATCACCAACTACATAGCACCACCCCCAAAAGAACCTGGGTAGCAAAGCAGTTGGATCTAAGACATAGAAATAATTAAAACATTACAGCAAAAAAATGGGGACACAAAATAACAATCCCAAAAGGAAAAAAAGAGGAACAGCCAGAAAAGTAATTAAGTGAAATGGAGGCAAGTAACATGTCAGAGAAAGAATTCAGAGTAATGGTTATAAGGATACTCAAATGGCTGAATGACAAGTAAACACAACTCAATGAGAATTATAAGGAGCTGAATGAGAATGTCACCAATATGAAAACGAACCAAGAGGAAATGAAGAATGACCTAGCTGCAATAAAGAACACAATGAAAGGCTTAAACAGTAGGCTAGAAGAGGCTGAGGACTGCATCAGCGAATTAGAAGACAAGGTAGGAAAAAAAACACACAAACACAGCAGCAACTGGAAGGAAAACTTAAAAAGCATGAGGAGAGACTAAGGGAGCTTTGGGACAACACAAAACAAAACAACATCCACATAATAGGGTTACCAGAAGGAGAGGCAGTGGAGCAATTAAAAGAAAACCTGTTTGAAGAAATAATGACAGAAAACTTCCCTGATGGTGGGAAGAAAAAAAAAAAAACACATACAAGTCCAAGAAGCACATAGAGTCCCAAACAAGATGAACCCAAAAAAGATCGACACCAAGACATATCATAATTAAATTGACAAACATCAATGATAAACTAAGAATCTTAAAGGCTGCCAGAGAGAGACAGAAACTTGCATATAACGGACATCCCATTAGAATATCAACTAATTTCTTGAGAGAAACATGTCAGGCCAGAAGGGAATGGAATGAAATATACAAAGTGATGCAAAGAAAGGGAGTGGAACCAAGAACACTATACCCAGCAAGGCTATCACTCAAATTTGAAGGTAGAATCAGGAGCCGCACAGACAAAAAATGGCTAAGAGAGTTTATTATCACCAAGCCAGCAATGCAAGAAATGCTAAAGGGACTTTTGAAAGAGAAGAAATAGAAAGGCAAGAAGGAACACAAGAATAAAGTATAAAAATGTCAACAAACAAGTACATATCAATAATAACATTAAACATTAAATGGATTAAATGCTCTTATCAAAAGACATAGGGTAGCTGAATGGATAAGAAAACATGACCCATATATTTGCTGACTACAAGAGACCCACCTCAGAACAAAGGATTCACACAGACTGATAGTGAAGAGATGGAAAAATTTTTTTCAGGCAAATGGAAATGAGAAAAAAGCTGGTGTAGCAATACTTATATCTGAAAAAATAGACCTCAAAGTAAAGGCCATAACAAGAGAGACAAGGAAGGCCACTACATAATACTAAAGGGAGCAATTCAACAAGAGGATATAACTCTGGTAAACATATATGTACCCAAATGCAGAAGAACCCAAATACATTTTTAAAAAATCAGGAAGATATTAAGGGAAAGATCGAAAGCAATACAATCATAGTATGGGACTTTAATATCCCACTGACACCACTGGAAAAAGCCTCTAAACAAAAAATCAACAAAGGAACATCAATCCTAAATGACTCACTAGATCAAATGGACTTGACATCTTCAGAACATTTCATCCCAAAGCTACAGAATATACATTCTTCTCAAGTGCACACTGTACATTTTTAAAGATAGACCACATATTAGGACACATGCAAAGTCTCTTCAAATTCAAGAAGATTGAAATCATACCAAGCATCTTCTCAGATCACAATGGCATAAAATTAGAAATCAATTACAATAAAAAAAATGAAAAAAATCAAACACTTGGAGGCTAAATAGCATGCAATTAAACAACTATTGGGTTACCAAAGAGATAAAAGAAGAAATAGAAAGCATCCTGGAAACAAATGACAATGAAAACACAAAAATCCAAAATCTATGGTGCTGGAAGTAAATTCCAGCAGGTCATAATTATGCAAGAAGTTCATCAGAAGGTTGATGGATCTTGGGGTCAGCAGGGCTGAAAATCTGCATATTACTACCTGCTGCTGAACAGATGTAGGCAATTCCCTTAACCTGATGGTCCTTTATTGTTTACCAGGTATTTTTGCCATGATTTTTATTTCCAGGTCTGTCATTTAAAAATTTGACAGAATTTAGGAATGCATCTGGGAATTTCTGTACTCGTGAAGAGAGAAAGCTAGCTTAAGACAAAAGAATGCTCCTTCCAATTTTGGATAAGTTTTGAGCCGAGCTTTATCTATTTATGGATGATATAGAATAAACCCCGACTGTTTTTCTCAAAAGAAAGATGGTGAAAATGACCCCCCCCCAAAAAAAAAAAATACAGGCTGAGTTTCAGCAATAAGATTGGTATTTCCATAATAGAGGGCAAATTTTGAATAATAATGGAGTGCATTCCAAAGTTAACCTTAAGGCCACTAAAAGACAATAAGTTATCTCTGTTACAGAATTTGCCAAAGAAAATGCCTTGGATAATAATATGTGGCTTTAAAATCTCAAAATTGTTAAAACATGGATGTAACTAAAATGAAGAATTTGTGGTAGAGCTTTTCAGTTATAAGTATAGGTATATTGATGGAGGAGGGGACTGGTTTTATTTCCCACAGCAGCAACCTCTAAGGAAAGAATGTGGCGATTTTGCATTCAAATAGCTACAGGCTTAGTTCCAAAAGTCATTGGCAACTTAAAGCTTTAGAGTTTGCTGAATTAAATAATAAAACTTATTAAATATCTAGGTATTTTTAAATGACAAAATACTGAAATGTTAATATGAGTTTGCCTCATATGAAAAATCTAGAGGACATAATTGAATCTATTTAATTAAATATGTCTTGTATTTTATTTGAAATATGTCCTTACAAATGTAAAGATGTTACTAATCTGAGAAATGCTAAGTATTTAACTTGCCACCTAAAATTTGAGGCTTCTAAGAGTTTAAAGTTTAAATTAAGTTAGGAGAAATCATATAGTTGTGATAACAAAATACAGGAAGTATAGAAATTTATTTTTGAGAAAATAATTCTTATAGTTTCTCTGGAGAAATTAGTAGTTTAAAATATATTATACTCTTTAAGTATGGTAAAAATTTCAATCTAAAATATAATATTTCATGTGGTCTAATTAAAAAAGAGAATCAATTCTGTGGTCTCAACCAAATTTTTAATATAAAAACCAGGTTAAATTTAATTAATATCTTTTAAAATAATTACAAAAAGTATATAATATAATCTTTGGGATATATATATTTCACTTGGAAAGATCATCACACACACACACACACACACACACATACATATATATATAATGATGATGATCTTTCCAAGTTAAATTTCAAGAATTTAACTGAGAGCCGAAACCAGTTTGGCTCAGTGGATAGAGCGTCAGCCTGCGGACTGAAGAGTCCCAGGTTCGATTCCGATCAAGGGATTGTACCTTAGTTGCGGGCCCATCCCCAGTAGAAGGTGTGCAAGAGGCAGCTGATCGATGTTTCTCTCTCATCGATGTTTCTAACTCTCTATCCCTCTCCCTTCCTCTCTGTAAAAAGTCAATAAAATATATTTTTTTAAAAAAGCATTTAACTGAGAGATTATTTTAGGACACTCCAAGGGCCCTGGAGTGGTTCAAGAATTTATTCTCTCTTCTTAAAAGAAATATTTTTTAATTAGGCTGATTTAATATACTTGAAATCACATGGAAAGCTTTATCAAATAAAAATTAATAAATATATTTTGTTTATATACAAATATTTTATTTTATTTATTTTTAAATATATTTTATTGATTTTTTACAGAGAAGAAGAGAGAGGGATAGAGAGTTAGAAACATCAATGACAGAGAAACATAGATTAGCTGCCTCCTGCACATCCTCTACTGGGAATGTGCCCACAACCAAGCTACATGCCCTTGACTGGAATCGAACCTGGGACCCTTCACTCCAGAGGCCGACGCTCTATCTACTGAAGCAAACTAGTTAGGCTATATATGTATATTTTAAGTGTTATAAAGGTTTTAACCTCTAAGGGAGGGAAAGGTAAGATTGCTGAATATTTCTTAAGCAGAACCAGATTTCTTCAGCAGTAGAATTTTAAAAAACAAAACCAATGGAATTTTAAAATCAAAAGCCCTTGGCCAGCCTGCCTTTTGAATGCACTGGGGGATAGGGCGGCATCTGTACTTCATAGGTCAGACATATAAGTTTGCTTGCTTTGCTTTTTTAATAAAGATGACTACTTTAATTACTTAATAAATTAGCTTTTATAACATAATCAAGGTATCATATAATTTCAGTTATATGAGAAGCCAATGTTTTTATAAGCAGTTGGCTTTAACAAAGGCCAATGTAAAAATTCATATTCCTGAGACCTCCCATGATCCCTCTGTGTATACAAATGATCACTAGCCAAAAGGAATGCTGTTTAAAAGTAAATTTTAAGCTTAATGAAAAGGAGAGATTTTAAAATTTTAGAATCTCTTCTTTTACTATTTACAGGGTAAACTAAATGTTATTATTTAAGCATTAAATCTGATAATTAATCAGTCACCATAAGTATAAAGAGAGTCACTTAAAAATGTATGTGGCAGTATTGGCCAACATCCAAAAAGCAACCAAGTTTGTTGCTTGGTTTAAAAGAAATAAAAAAGGTTTTTTAAAAAAAAAAAACTTCCTAAATCTGACCTATAAATTACTCTGGGAGGAAATAAATGGAGATTTCCTTCAAATATCTAGAGAAATGTAGTTAAAAGTCAATGTATTAGTCCTCAAAAAGAAAAGTAAATAATTTGCATTTTGCCTCCTTAAACAAAGCTTATATGGGTATACTCAAAGACTAGTAGCAGAAATTCAATTATTGTCATTTACTATTCACACCAAAGGACAAATAAAGTTAGAAAATAAGCCTTATTTCAGACTAATTTAAATTGGAAAATTGAAATAAGTAAATATTCAGGGGAATTTATTTATACTAGGCAGGAACCTATTCCTGGAGCATTAACTAATTTTTTACTGATGGTTCATCTCATACTAAAACTGCTTATCCTATCCAATAAAAAAGTAATATGCAAACTGACCATACCTCCGCAGCAACCAAAAGCCATGCCCACCAGCCAATCAGGAGCGATCATGCAAATTAACCCAACCAAGATGGCTGCAGCCACGGAGCAAGGAGGGGCCTTGGGTTTCCCCAGCAATGAAGGAAGCCAAGCTTCCTGCACACCCTGGCTGACCAGGCATCTGCTCAAGGCTACAAAGTTTTAATTATAGAAGATAAACAAATCCCATCAAAAATGGCTGTGGCCACAGATTGAGCAGGAGGCTTGGGTTTCCCTGGTGATGGAGGAAGCCAAGCTTCCAGCCTGCCCTAGCCGGCCCTAGCCTCCACTCAAGGCTACAAAGTTTTAATTATAGAAGATAAATAAATCCCAGATCCCAGGGCCTCCACTTGGGTCGCCGGGGGGTGTGGCCAGCCTACAAACCACCACAGGCCTCTCACCCCGGCCACCCTACACCCCAAGGGAACCCCCACCTTGATCCAGGACACCCTTCAGGGCAAACCAGCTGGCCCCACCCGTGCACAGGCCTCTATCTTATCTAATAAAAAAGTAATATGCAAATTGACCATCACTCCAGCACACAATATGGCTGCCCCATGTGGTCAAAGATGGCTGCCCCCATGTGCAAACAAGATGGCTTCCACAAGATGGCCAGCAGGGGAGGGCAGTTGGAAGGGATCAGGCCTGCAAGGGAGGGCAGTTGTGGGCGATCAGGCCAGCAGGGGAGGGCAGTTGGGGGGAACAAGGCCTGCAATGGAGGGCAGTTGGGGGAAACCAGGCCAGCAGGGGAGAGCAGTTAGGGGGTACCAGGCCTGCAGGGGAAGGCAGTTATGGGTGACCAGGCCTGCAGGGGAGGGCAGTTAGGGGTGACCAGGCCAACAGGGAAGGGCAGTTAGGGGCAATCGGGCTGGCAGGGGAGCAGTTAGGTATCAATCAGGTTGGCAGGGGAGTGGTTAGAGGGTGATCAGTCTGGCAGGCAGAAACAGTTAGGGGCAATCAGGAAGTCAGGCAGGCAAGCAGTTGGGAACCAGCAGTCCTGGATTGTGAGAGGGATGTCCGGCTGCCCATTTAGGCCCGGCTTCCCATTTAGGCCTGACCCTAGTGGATCGGGCCTAAATGGGCAGCCGGACATCCCTTGAGGGCTCCCAGATTGGAGAGGGTGCAGGCTGGGCTGAGGGACACATAACCCTGTGCACAAATTTAATGCACTGGGTCTCTAGTAATGCAATAAATTCTGACCAGTTATACTTCTATACGAAGAATTAAATTAAAAGCTTATCAAATCAGCATTTCAAGATTTTCAAAAGCCTCTTGATATTATTTAAAACAAAAAAGGGGGGATAGTGGAGAAATATCCTGTAAGTAAATTACATCAAGCCTTAATTACTTCAATTTTTTACTTTAAATTTTTTTTTCATTTGTAATGCTAATGTCAAGACACCCATGGTGTCAGAATAAGCTAAAGGAAATGGTTTGGCAGAATGAAAAGATCCCAAGTCTAGTTTTTAGAAAGGATTCCTTTATCAACCTCAATAAGCATATTGAGAATATGCTTATATATTTCCAGAAAACTCCTCCAAGGCTGTGTGGATTCCTGCAACAATAGATCCAAGAGAGGAACTGACCAGACTACTCCAGCCACAGATGGCAGTGGCCCCAAGCAACACACTGATGAGACAAAGGAGAAACAGTCCAGCGATGGAGTGTGGTAAATACACCTTGCCATGTTAGCGGTCATCAGCTGTGTGATGGCGCAGGTTGCCCGGGACCAATCAAAGAAGGTCGCACCTGCATTGCCATTGCTCACCATTTGTCTACCATCCAGAACTGGAATATCATTGCTGTCATGTCACAAACAATGATTGAGAAGGGAACTCATGAAAAACTGTTGGACAGTGATTGAGAAGGGAACCCATAAAAAACTGTTGGGCAGTGATTTGAAAGGGGACTCAAAGAACTGTTGGCCCAGAAAGAGCTTACTTCAAACTGATTCCTTTGATGCCTGGCAGCAATTTAAAAGTACATGAAAGAATTAAATCCTTTCCATTGAATTTAAAAATCTTGAAAGGGCCCAAGCTCTGCAAATGGCATACATTTTTGTCAAATTTATTAAATCCAAAAGGGGGATATGCTGGGAGCAAATTCCAGCAGGTTATAATTATGCAAGAAGTTCATCAGAAGGCTGATGGACCTTGGGGCTTCAGCAGGGCTGAAAATCTGCATATTATTATCTTCTGCTGAACAGCTGTCGGCAATTCCCCTAACCTGATGGTCCTTTATTGTTTACCAGGCCTTACCTTTGATATGTATGTATATCTGCTTTGCTAAAGGGAAAAAAATGTAGGAATAAAAAGCCATGGGTCTGGACATTCGGGGAGGACACTTCACTAGAAAGTGGAGCCTTCCCTGGTTCCCCCATGCCTCCCAAATTTATATTTCTTGTCTAGTCTCTCAATTTATTTAATATAGACCTCTTCTCCAGATTCCTGAATGCTTACTGTGAAAAGATTGCAGCATATGGGACACAATGAAAGCAGTTCTGAGAGGAAAGTTCATAGTTCTACAGGCCTACCACAAAAAAAAAAAAAAAAATAAACAAATAAACAAAAAAATAATTACAATAAATTATCCAACCTTGCAAACTTGAAGACTTAGAAAGAGAGCAACAAGAAAAGCCCAGAGTAACCAGAAGGAATGAAATAATAAAGATTAGAGCAGACATAAATGACATAGAGATGAAAAAATAAAAATAGAAAAAAATAATACAAAAGATCAATGAAACCAAGAGCTGGTTCCTTGAAAGGATAAACAAGATTGATGAACCTCTACCCAGGCTCACCAAGAAGCAAAGAGAGAGGACCCAAATAAAGAATATCAGAAATGAAGGAAGTGAAGTAACAACCAACCCCACAGACATACAAAGGGTTGTAAAAAAAAAATACTACAAACAACTCTACTTCAATAAAATAGACAACCTCGACAAAATGGACATATTCCTAGAAAAATACAAGCTTCCAAAACTCAATCAGGAAGAATAAAAACCTGAATAGGCCAATAACGACTGATGAAATTGAAACAGTAATCAAAAAGCTGCCAGCATAAAAAACCCTTGAACAGATGGCTTCACAAACATTCAGAGAAGAACTAGACATTCAACCAAACATTCAAAGAAGAACTAAACCTAGCCTTCTCTGACTATTCCATAAAATTTAAGAGGGAGGCATACTTCCAAGCTCTTTCTATGAAGCCAGCATTACCCTAATCCCAAAACCAGATAAAGACACTACAAAGAAAGAGAATTACAGGTTAATATCCCTGATGAACATAGGTGCTAAAATCCTCAACAAAATTCTAGCAAATCATATCCAGCATTACATCAGAAAGATCATACACCATGACCAAGTAGGATTTATCCTGGGGATGCAAGACTGGTACAATATTTGCAAATCAATAAATGTGATACCTCACGTAAACAAATTGAAAGACAAAAATCACATAATCATATAAATTGATTTAGAAAAGGCATTTGACAAAATCCAACACCCTTTCCTGATAAAAACTCTCAGCAACATAGGAATAGAGATATCATACTTCAATTATAATAAAAGCCTTATATGACAAACCTACGGCCAATATCATACTCAATGGGCAAAAAGTAAAACCATTTCCCCTAAGAACAGGAATAAGACAAGGATGCCCTCTCTCACCACTCTTGTTAGACATAGTACTGGAAGAGTTGGCCATAGCAATCAGACAAGAAGAAGAAATAAGAAACTTCCAAGTTGGAAAAGAATAAGTAAAATTGTCATTATTCGTAGATGACATGATATTGTACATTGAAAACCCTAAAGACTCCATCAAAAACTACTAGACTTAATAAATGAATTCAGCCATGTAGCAGGATAAAAATTAACACCCAGGAATCTATGGCTTTTTTATACACCAAGCAGAGGACCGGTGCATGAAATTCATGCACAGATGGGGTCCTTAGGCCTGGCCGGTGATTAGAGCTGATCAGATTCCCCACCTCCCTGCCTCCCCATTTCCTCCTTCACCTGCTGCCCGCGTGCCACCACAGCATGATTCCCCACCTCCCTGCCTCCTTTTCTTTCCCTCATTGCCCACGTCTGCCGCCATCACCAACAGTTCCCTGTCCCAGCCCTGTTGGCAGGAGGGAAGGAATGGGAGGTTGGCTGGTAGTCCCCATTCGTGATCTGGGCCTGTGGGCTGGGGGAAGCTACTTCGGTGAGCATATGCCCCGTCGTGGTCAGTGTGGTCATAGTGACCAGTTGTTCCAGTCATTCCGGTCATTCCAGTCATACCATTGTAACAGTCGCTTAGGCTTTTATGAATATACATACTGAACTCACAGAAGTAGAAACTAAAAAAAAATCCCATTTCCCATTGCAACAAAAAAATTAAGATACCTAGGAATAAATTTAACCAAGGAGGTAATAGACCTATACTCAGAAAATTACAGGACACTGAAGAAAGAGATAGAGGAAGACATAAACAAATGGAAAGATATACCGTGTTCATAGATTGGTAGAATAAAAATCACTAAAATGTCCATACTACCCAAAGCAATCTATAGATTCAATGCAATCCCCATTAAAATACCAACGACATATTTCAAAGACCTAAAACAAACTCTCCAAAAATTCATCTGGAGTAAAAATAAAGACCCCAAATAGCTACAGCAATCCTGAGAAAGAGTAACAATATTAGAGGGATCACAATACCAGATATCAAGCTATATTACAAAGCCACTGTTCTCAAAACTGCCTGGTACTGGCAGAAGAACAGACATATAGACCAATGGATAACAACAGAGCACCCAGAGATCGACCCAAGCCATTATGCTCAATTAATATTTGACAAGGAGGCAAGAACATGCAGTGGATTTAAGACAGTCTCTACAATAAACAATGTTGGGAAAAATGGACAGATACTTGCAAAAAAAAATAAAACTAGACCACCAACTTAAACCATATACAAAAATAAACTCAAAATGGATGAAGTACTTAAGCATAAGATGGGAAACCATAAAAATCTTAGAAGACTCCTTAGGTAGCAAAATAGCAGACATATGTCATAGAAATATTTTTAAAGATACAGCTCCTAGGGTAATGGAAATTTAGGAGAAAATAAACAAATGGGACTACATAGAAATAAAAAGCTTCTGCACAGCAAAAGAAACAAACAGCAAGAAAGCCCACTGCATGGGACAGCATATTTGCCAATATTATCTCTCATAAGGGCCTAATCTCCAAAATGTACAGGTAACTCACATAACTTAACAAAAGGAAGATAAATAACCCATTAAAAAGATGGGCAAATGACATAAATAGACACTTTTTCAAAAGAGGACATACAGAAGCCCGAGAGACATGTAAAAACATGCTCAAAGTCACTAATCATCTGAGAGATACAAATAAAAACAACGAGGTACCATCTCACACCTGTTAGAATGGCTATCATCAACAAATCAACAAACGACAAGTGCTGCAGAGGTTGTGGAGAAAAAGGAACCCTCCTTCACTGCTGGTGGGAATGCAGACTGCTGCAGCCACTGTGGAGAACAGTATTGCATTTCCTCAAAAAACTAAAAATGGAACTCCCATTTGACCCAGTAATCCCACATCTAGGAATATATCCCAAGAAACTAGAAACACCAATCAGAAAGTATATATGCACCCCTATGTTCACAGCAGCACAATTTACAATAGCTAAGATTGGGAAACAGCCTAAATGCCCATCAGCAGATGAGTGGATTAGCCAACTGTGATACATCTACACAATGGAATGCTAAGCTGCTGTAAAAAAGAAGGAATTCTTACCATTTGCAACAGCATGAATGGAACTAGAGAGCATTATGCTAAGCAAAATAAGCCAGTCAGAGAAATATAAATATCACATGATCTCACTCATATCCTATATAATAAAGAGGTAATATGCAAATTAACCCTTACACCGTTACAAGATGGCTGAGCCCACAGCGGAGGCAGGGTTCCCATAACACAAGATGGCTGTGCCCATAGCAGAGGTGGGGTTCTCATAACACAAGATGGGTGCATCCACAGCGGAGACATGGTTCCCGTAAGGAGCCATAACGAGCAATCAGCAGAGACCTGAGGCTGCATGGCTCCAGGCTGGGGCAGGGGTACTGAGGCTGCACCTCCCAGCCGGCGAGGCTTGATAGGGGACCTCAAGATGCATCCTCCCGCCCCAGCCCGGGCCGGGGGACCTCAGGCCACACCCCCTGCCCTGGGGCCAGGCCAGAGGACCTGAGGCTGCTCCCTCAGCCTGGTGGGGTTTGACGGGGGACCTCAAGGTGCGCCCCTGCCCAGCAGGGCTTGACAGGGCCCCGAGGCTGCTACCCCACCCGGCGGGGCTTGTAGGGGGACCTGAGGCTGCGCCCCCGCCCCACCTGGTGTGCTTGATGGGGTTGGGGCCAGCCGCGTATGGATCTCGCGCAATTTAGAGGTGCATGCAGGTGGGGTGGGGACCTGACTCTGGGTCCTGCAGCGTGCCCCAGACTCTGACAGGAGGAAGATTTTCATATACATTTTACTATTTTTTTTTCACTTCTGACACTTATATTATAGAGAAAGGGCAAATAGTAATATTAAAATATTTCCTCTAATTAATTCCCTTTTAATGTGCACTAATTTCGTGCACCAGGCAACTAGTGTGGGATATAATGATAAACATAATTTGATGAACAAAAATAGATCCAGAGACAAATGGCAGAGAGGTGGGGGTTGAGGGGTGGGCAGTTAGAGAGCAACCAAAGACCTGTATTAGCATAACCAATGGACACAGACACGGGCGGTGGGGGCTTGTCCGGAGTGGGAATAGTTGGGAGAAGTCAATTGGGGTAAAAGGAGACATACATAAAACTTAAGATAATAAAAAATAGTTATAAGCTTTGCTCCATATTCAACCATACATAAAATTCATTCATTACAAATAGAATACCTGTTATATTCCCTTTTGGAAAGGAAAGACTAGAAAACATGTAGACATTTCTGGTTTTTATCTATACATATAAAGAGGTAATATGCTAATTTGTCCATTATGGTGTCTGAGTCATAGGCCTGCCCAGCGCTAACTACACGCTGGCTCAGAGGCAGAGGCTGCTCCCAACTGGTGGGTGGAGACAGGGACGGCCAGCCAAGCCCAAGCCCAAGCCCAGCTTTGGCAGGGCCAGTGGGAGCCTGAGGCCACCCCAGCCCCCACAGGTCCTGGGCCGGACCGTGGCTCAGCGGCAGGCGGCATCTCCATGCATGGCGCCCAGGGGCAGCTGCGAGGGGTGTGGGGCCTCACTGCGGGCTGCTGCACCGCTGCTGCTGCTCAGGGGGACCCTGGTGGCCTGGAGCCTGAGTGGGCGTGCACAGACTGCCACACGCCCCACCGCAGCCTGCCCCGGC
Organism: Eptesicus fuscus; assembly: GCF_027574615.1. Classification (NCBI taxonomy): domain Eukaryota; kingdom Metazoa; phylum Chordata; class Mammalia; order Chiroptera; family Vespertilionidae; genus Eptesicus; species Eptesicus fuscus. Next base: position 5,535,770 of record NC_072480.1, on the reverse strand, counting down.
CCCACGCCTGCCTCCGCAGCCGGCCACGGACCCCGCCTTGCACTTCAGGGTGGGATAGGAGTCTTATGGTCACCGGCACCCTAGGGCACACCACCTGCCCCACCGCCTGCCTGGCTGGCAGGGACCAGAGCGTCGTGGGCGAGCTGCTCCCACCCCTGGTGGTGGAATGGGGAGGAGGGTGCTGGGTGCACAGAGGGGACCTCAGCAGGGGTCCTCCCAGCGCAGGGAAGGGGCCTGGCCTGGGCCCGGTGGGGAGCTTAGGAAGTCTAGCTGAGCAGGTGCCGGTTCATGCCAACTGTTACTCTGCCATCTTCCTGCAGCTCTCCAGGCCAACCCCCCTGCCTCACCTGCCTGGGGGAATGGGCTCTGGGCGACCTCCCTGAGTGCAGACTGTGGGCCCGGAGACTCTAGGAAGAGTGCCTGGTGGGGCCGGGCAGGGGCCAGTGCAGAACTACCAAGGTAGAGCTGCTTCGGTGTCTCGGTGAACTTTGCAATTGACCCAAGTAGGAAACCGAGATGGGAGAGGCTGGGAGCTGTGGATTCCCAGCACTTTAGTCACCTGAAAACAGCTCCACTTGGAATGCGAGGCGGCTGTACATTCAGCTGAGAAGTGAGGGGGCTGAGCCCCACTGTCCTGAGCCCAAGCGTCCACCACGAGAAGGAAAAAATGGAGGGAGAGGCCCGGAGGAAGGGAAGACAATCGAAGGAAATGTGTCTAGACTTTCCCCAGCCCTCTCCCTCTTTCCGCTGCCTACAAAAGCCCCAGGCCGAACCAAGGTTCTGTCTCGAACTTTTAGTCCCCTGTTCTCCAACCACAGAGGAAAGAAATAAGGAAGCAGTCCTTGCTGCCTCCAGAAAGTATCTATATACCTGATCTGCTGGTCGCCTCCCGCAGAGGAGAGGGCCTAAGCTTTCAATAGGACATCCTGTGAGGGCTTCCCGGACTGTGAGGGAGGCAGGCCAGTCTGAGAACACCCCCCCCCCCCCGGGTGCACAAATTTTCGTGCACCAGGCCTCTAGTCCTATCTAATAATAGACATCCCTCTCACAATCCAGGACTGCTGGCTCCCAACTGCTTGCCTGCCTGCCTTCCTGATTGCCCCTAACCGCTTCTGCCTGCCAACCTGATCACCCCCTAACCACTCCGCTGCCAGCCTGTTTGCCCTCAACTTCCCTCCTCTGCCGGCCTGGTCACCCCTAACTGCCCTCTCCTGCAGGGCTGATCACCTCCAACTGCCCTCCCTTGCAGGCCTGGTCCTTCCCAACTGCCCTCTCCTGCTGGCCATCTGTGGTGGCCATCTTGTGTTCACATGGGGGCAGGATCTTTGACCACATGGGGGCAGCTATTTTGTGTGTTGGAGTGATGATCAATCTGCAGATTACTCTTTTATTAGATAGGACAGAGGCCTGGTACAGGGGTGGGGGCCAGCTGGTTTGCCCTGAAGGGTGTCCCTGATCAGGGTGGGGTTCCCTTGGGGCGTGGGGCGGCCTGAGCGAGGGCCTGTGGTGGTTTGCAGGCGGGCCACGCTCCCTAGCAACGCAAGCGGAGGCCCTGGTATCTGGAATTTATTTTCCTTCTACAATTGAAACTTTGTAGCCTGGAGCAGAGCCAAGCCTGGGGCTCCCTCCGAGGCCCGAAGCCATTTGTGTTGGGGTTATAATTGAAACTTTATTGCCTTAAGCGGGTGGGCCCGGCCAGGGTGTGAGGAAAGCTTTGCTTCCCCTGTTGCCGGCAGCAACCCTGGCCTGCTCTCTCAAGCTTCATTCTGCCGCCATTTGTTTGAATTTGTTTACCTTCTATAATTGAAACTTTGTAGCTTGAGTGGATGCTTAGGCCTGCAATGGCTGGCAGAAAGCTTGGCTTCCTCTGTTACCTAGGAAACCTTGCTCTCTGTGGCTGTAGCCATCTTGGTTTGGGTTAATTTGCATACTTGCTCTGATTGGATGATGGGCGTGGCTTGTGGGCATGGCTTGTGGGTCCCAGATTGGAGAGGGTACAGGCTGGGCTGAGGGACAACCCCCCTCCGTGCATGAATTTCGTGCACCGGGCCTCTAGTTAAATATAAAATCCTTGAAATTATCAAATCCTACAACTTCCTGCCCTCAAAATGTAGTAGAGGTCTTTGTTCAGCCTCTGGATCTGTTCTCTGGAGAAACTTTCCATTATGACTTTACCTGATGGGCATAGGGAATATAGATCCTTTGGCAAAAAAGGGTGGCTGGAGGGACAGGGCACAGTTTTTGTAGCTGCCACTTGTTAGTGCAAATTTGGGGTTCAATGTTTGCTAATTATCAATATAGCTTTGGAAGTCAGGTTTGTCATATCTTTGGGAATATATTTCTCTCAAAATTGTAACAGACACCCATTATATTTGCTTTTGATCATTTTTCTTAACAAGGATATCCAACCAAACATCTTACTTAGGTAAGATTTTTAAGCCTGAGTACTCCTTGACTTTTATTTATTAGGCTTTGGACTCTGTCATTCTGTCCTACCTTCCAATTTGATAGCAGCAGCTTGAGGCCAGGTGAAACTATTGTCATGTGTGTAAAGTCAACACCCTCAATCTAATTTTTTACCCCTATGTTGTATATCACTGTCTAGTTGCCATTGTTTGGGTCTTCAATTTTTATCTCCTTCGAAGGCTGCCTCTTAAGAGTTACCTTTAACCTTTTGCACTCGGATGTCGAGTGTGACTCAACACGGTTAGCATTAGAATAAAGGAATGGAGAAAAAAGCAAGCGAGTGCAAAGGGTTAATAGCTCTTTCAGTGTACAAAAGTGTTGACAAAGTGACTGAAGCTCTTCCCAACTTTCAATCAACTTAAATGACAAGCTATGGGCAGAGAGCCTTCTTAGTATAATTGTAATCCTTTGTGCTCTGCTATAATTTAACTAGCTATAGCCAGAGTTCCTCTCTCCTTTGGAAACTTTGCTGAAAGTAGCAGGAAGCAGCCAACTTATATCAAAGACCTGAAATATTTCTATGCACTTCCTTTGGAGATATAGGCTCAGAGGGCATGTGGTCTGCCTTTTATGACATCATAGGCAATAATCTTACCAAATATTTTTCCATAACCTAGCAAGACTAATCATTTGGGGAAAATTAAAGCTAATAACATACATTTTATTTTATTTATTTATTTTCAAATATAGAGAGGAAGGTAGAGAGAAAGAGAGAGAGAGAAACATCAATGATGAGAGAGAATCATTGATCAGCTGCCTCCTGCACACCCACTACTGGGGATCCAGCCTGCAACCTGGGCATGTGCCCTGACCAGAAATCGAATCGTGACCTCCTGGTTCATAGGTCAACGCTCAACCACTGAGCCACACCAGCCAGGCAAGCTAATGCCATACATTTTAGATTCTATTCTGGTCATCCTCTCTTCCAAGTACCAAGTTATGTATTCATTGTGATATAGGTTTGGCAGCTGTGAAAGAGGTTTAAACCAGAAATGGTTTAAACAAGAAAAAAATATTTCTTGTCATAGAACAGAACAATCTGGTAACAGTGCAGCTTTACATGGTTGTCAGTATTCAGGATCCTTCTATTTTGTTTTTGTGCCATCATTGAAGTGCGACGCCGGCGGTCCAAAAGGGTTCACCACCATATGTACATGCTAGCCAGAAAAAATAAGAAAAGGACCCACTTCACTGACACTCGCACAACAGTCACCAAACTTGGTCACATGGCTATTAATTAAGAAGCTGTAATGGAAGCTGGGGAACATACAATGTATTCTGTGTAGTCAGAAACGGGGTGAGATGGAAAGTAACCCAGTTAGCCACACTAATGTACTTTGATGTTAATAATTATACATGGTAGCTGTTAATTTTCATTTTAAACTTATAATTATGTGAATTGGAACAGTAAATAAGAAAAAATGAATAAAATTACAGAATTTTTTTATTTTATTCATGTGACTTTAATCTTTGATGGAGTTTCAGCCTGAGGGAGATGAGAGGCATACATCAGCAGGATAAGAAGATCTGGGTATAACTTTATTTCCAAAACACTTTCCTGATAACTGAATTTAAAAAATCCCTTATACAGTATGTTATTTAGTCCTTCCCTCTGCCTCTGGGGAGGCCAGCATTTAAGATATCATGGATAATTTTCATTTAAACACTGCCATTAAAAGCTCATTCATTGATCCCCTTTATTGAATTTAATGTCTCTCAGTTTTCTAGCCAAAACTAATCCTTTATAGAAGGTTTGATACTCATAAGCAATTATATCTGAGACTGACATAATACTAGAACATAAACTCTTTGAGAACTAAAATTGTGCATTTTTGAGTTAGTAGATTTTGTGATTCTTCTCTTAACTTAATGTTTCATACACTTAAAGAGCTACTTGGGTGCATACTTTCCCATCTTTTATTTTTGTGAGTGCATGTATCTGAAAAAGGATAATGGAACTCTATCAATAGAAGAGAGGTCAGATTAGCAAGTTCAACACTTCATATCCTGTCTTGGCCCTCCACCCAAATGTTACAGAACCAAAGATAGGATTTTCTGACTATTTTTAAACTCCTAGGATAGGAAAACAGTGACTGCAGAGGGAAAAAAGAAGAAGAGAGTTTTTTAAAACATAAGATAAGGTTTTTAATGGGAATATAACAGTTCCACAAAACAGAACAGAAGACTCTTATTGAAGAAACCATAACAGGCAGCTTCATAAGAATTTTGCTCCTGAACCTATGTTCTTACTAGATACTTATCTACAGGGCTATTCTGAGGACCTACTATTCATTTTTTTCAAATAATTAATATTTCAATGTATTCACATAGATAATTTACATACAATTATTTTTAGAAATGATGATAAATTCCCACTCATCACATGATTATCTATGCTTTTATTTCTATGAAAAGCAATTAAGTTTGTTTGGACTCTAGCTATGATGATCTCTAATTTTGTTGATCTCTAACTTGGTCACCCATTTATTTAGAATGAATTATGTCTTTTCATCTATGGCATCTTCTAATGTTTGGGTTCAAAAGTCCACCAATACATACTGCTTGAAATGTATGAAAAAAAGGAGGGTATAAGTTTATTCAAGAAACATTAACAGAGGAAGGGGGGGAGAGGAACAAGATGGCGGCAAAGTTAAACAACTAAACTGCTGCCTCGCACAACAATTTCAAAAATACAACTAAAAAGACAAAGCGTCTACCACCCAGAACCACAGGAAAGCTGGCTGAATGGTAGATTTACAACTAAGAAGGAAAAAGAAAGGAGAAGAAACGTGGAAAAGCTGAGGTACAGAGGCCCGCGTAGTGGGATGGTGGTGGGCAACAGGGTGCGCGGCTTTTTTTCAACCCGAAGGGAGACAAGCTCCCAATCACTCTGAAAACCAGTTTCTGGGGACACACGGGGGACCCAGACACCTACAGGGAGAAGCTGGACTCTCGGCCATCAGGTCAGAAAGTGAGAGTGACTTTCTTGCAGAGGTGCGTGCAGCAATCAGTGTTTACTGCGCTGGAGCGTGGGACGTGGAAAGACAGAGACAGCTGAAGGCAGCCATCGCCAGTTTGCCACGCCCTAGCCTAATGACGCCCTGAGACCCCGTCCCACCCTGAGACCCCACCCTGCACATTCTGCAAACCCGCCCAGGCTCCACACAGCAGCTTTTGCATATAAATGGCCTTCCTTGTGGTAGCTTAACCAAATCAACTGAAGCTCCAGTTAGACTGCTCCAAAACCACTCAAGCAAAGAGGAGAAAACTAGTTCTTGCTGTAGCTCCTGCTGGGGGGCCTCAGACAGTAGCTGACCTGCACCCCATTGGAGATCCAGAAACTAGGACATCTAGTGGTCGGTGTGAAATGACACCAGATTTCAACCACTCTCATTAGGGACACATTCAAGAGGCAGACTCAGTGAGCGCCAAAACCCTACTGGAACAAGTCCTACCCCATAAACGTGTCTCCAGCACAGCAATTCCTCCTTTATAGACACAACGGGTCCTCACTGCCAATTGGCCTGGAGGTCAATTCCTCCCAGTGACACCAACAACAATCAAGACTTAACTACAACAAGGCTGTACACACAGTCCACTAAGGGGTGCACCAAGAGCATCCACCTCAGGTAACTGGGAGGCTGAGTCGTTAAACCAATAGGACACCTAGTATACAAAGCTACCCTAACCAACTCAGGGAAGCAGCGAAAATGAGGAGGCAAGGAAACAGATCCCAAATGAAAGAAATGGAGGAGAACAAATGAATAGACATAGAGTTCAAAACCACGGTTATAGGATTTTCAAGAATTTCATGGAAAAGGCCAATAAATTTAATGAGACCCTGGAGGATATGAAAAAGGACCAACTAGAAATGAAACATACACTGACTGAAATAGAAAATATTATACAGAGACCCAACAGCAAACTAGAGGAAAGCAAGAATCAAGTCAAAGATTTGGAATACAAAGAGGAAAAGGACACACCTCCAGAAAAACAAGAAGAGAATTCAGAAAGTAGAAGATAGTGAAAGAAGCCTCTGGGACAACTTCAAGCATACCAACATCAGAATTATGGGGGTGCCAGAAGAAGAGAGAGAGCAAGACACTGAAAACCTATTTGAAGAAATAATGACAGAAAACTTCCCCCACCTGGTGAAAGAAATAGACTTACAAGTTCAGGAAGCACACAGAACCCCAAACAAGAGGAATCCAAAGAGGACCACACCAAGACACATCATAATTACAATGCCAAGAGCAAAAGACAAAGAGAGAATCTTACAAGCAGCAAGAGAAAAACAGTTAGTTACCTACAAGGGAGCACCCATACGACTGCCAGCTGATTTCTCAACAGAAACTATGCAGGCCAGACGGGAGTGGCAAGAAATATTCAAAATGATGAATAGCAAGAACCTACAACCAAGACTACTCTACCCAGCAAAGTTATCATTCAGAATTGAAGGGCAGATAAAGAGCTTCACAGATAAGAAAAAGCTAAAGGAGTTCACCACCACCAAACCAGTATTATATGAAAAGCTGAAAGGTATTATTTAAAAAGAGGAAAAAGAAGAAAAAAGTAAAGATAAAAATTATGAACAACAAATACATACCTATCAACAAGTGAATCTAAAAGTCAAGTGAATTAAAAATCTGAAGAACAGAATAAACTGGTGAACATAATAGAATCAGGGGCATAGAATTGGAGTGGATTGATAATTCTCAGGGGGAAAGGGGTGTCTGTGTGGGGGGTACAGGAAGAGACTGGACAAAATCATACACCTATGGATGAGGAAAGCAGGGGGGAGGTAAGAGCAGAGGGGGGTGGGAACTGGGTGGAGGGGAGATATGGGGGGGGAAGGAAAAACAATTGTAATAATCTGAACAATAAAGATTTATTAAATAAAAAATAAAATAAAGAAACATTAACATAAAGTGTTCTCAAACACACTACCTGGGTTGCTTCCTTCTTTCATTTTTACTTTCATATATCATAATTCAAAACCCTGCAGAGCTGACCCTAGAAGTCTCTTCTTCTCATCATAAATACCTAGATCCAACACATCAAGCAATCCTAATAATAGTCAAATATGTAAATTGATCATACCTCCGACACACCCACAAGCCACGCCCGCAAGCCACGCCCACCATCCAATCGGAGCGAGTATGCAAATTAACCCAAACCAAGATGGCTACAGCCACAGAGAGCAAGGTTTCCTAGGTAACAGAGGAAGCCAAGCTTTCTGCCTGCCCTTGCCAGGCCTAAGCCTCAACTCAAGCTACAAAGTTTCAATTATAGAAGGTAAACAAATTCAAACAAATGGCGGCAGAATGGAGCTTGAGAGAGCAGGCCAGGGTTGCTGCCGGCAACAGGGGAAGCAAAGCTTTCCACACACCCTGGCCGGGCCCACCCGCTTAAGGCAACAAAGTTTCAATTATAACCCCAGCACAAATGGCTACAAGCCTTGGAGGGAGCCCCAGGCTTGGCTCTGCTCCAGGCTACAAAGTTTCAATTGTCAAAGGAAAATAAATTCCAGATACCAGGGCCTCTGCTTGGGTTGCCAGGGGGCAAGGCTGGCCTGCAAACCACCACAGGCCCCTCACTCATGCCGCCCCACACCCCAAGGGAACCCCCACCTGATCCGGGACGCCCTTCAGGGCAAACCAGCTGGCCCCCACCCCTGTACCAGGCCTCTATCCTATCTAATAAAAGAGTAATCTGCAGATTGATCATCACTGCAACACACAATATAGCTGCCCCCATGTGAACACAAGATGGCCACCACAAGATGGCCAGCAGGAGAGGGCAGTTGGGAGGCACCTGGCCTGCAAGGGAGGGCAGTTGAGAGGGACCAAGCCTGCAAGGGAGGGCAGTTGGAGGTGATCAGCCCTGCAGGAGAGGGCAGTTAGGGGTGACCAGGCCGGCAGAGGAAGGAAGTTGGGGCAAACAGGCTGGCAGCAGACTGGTTAGGGGGTGATCAGGCTGGCAGGCAGAAGCGGTTAGGGGCAATCAGGAAGGCAGGCAGGCAAGCAGTTGGGAGCCAGCCGTCCTGGATTGTGAGAGGGATGTCCGACTGCCCGTTGGGATCTGGCCTAAACGGGCAGTCGGACATCCCTTGAGGGGTCCCATATTGGCGAGGGTACAGGCTGGGCTGAGGGACAACCCCCCTCCTTGCACGAATTTCGTGCACCGGGCCTCTAGTCTTACCTAATAATAGACAAACATGTAAATTGACTGTACCTCTGCTACACCATCAGCCAATCAAGAGTGATATGCAAATTAACACAACAAAGATGGCAGTTAATTTGCATACATAGGCACTGAGTGATGGGGCCAGGATGCAGGCATTCTGCCTCACTCCCAGTCTCTCAGGGCCTCTGGGCAGCGTGGGAAGGCGGGGCTGGAGCAGAAAGAGGCAGCTCCAGGGCCTGAAGGGAAAGGGGCTGGAGCAAAGTGGAAAGGCGGTACCGGCAGCCAGAGAAAGGAAAGCCCATTCTAACCCAAATCTTCTTGCATCGGGCTTCTAGTACTAAATATTTTTAAAAATAAAACAATGAATAGCCTCAGAAAAGTAGCAGCAACATTAACATATTTGTGTATGTGTGTGTGGGTGGGTGTCTGTGTGTCTGTGTGTGTGTATTAGAGACCCAGTGCACGGATTCATGCACCAGTGGGTCCCCTCCGCCTAGCCTGTGGGGATTGGGCGGAAACCGGCTCTCTGACATCCCCCAAGGGGTCCTGAATTGCGAGAGGACAGTTCTAGGGTGACGCAACCCAGAATTGGCTCCCTACTCTCTGGTTCCAGGTGCGTCACCCAAGAACCTCAACTGCCAAGTCATTGCAGCTTGGTAGCTCCTGTGTTAAGGGTCTGCCCCCTGGTGGTCAGTGTGTATCATAGCTACCAGTTGGATAGTCAAACTGTTGGATAGTCGTGTAGGCTTTTATATATATAGATAGTAATAACATTAAAATACTATGATAATCATTTAATGTTATACTGGTCTATGATTCCTTGTTTTATTTATAAAAAATTTGAGTCATAACTAAAGAGATCATTTAGTTACAATTTTTTAATCAGAGGGAAAGGGTTTTAGATTCTATGTGAGGAAAGACCAAAATATAGCTGGAGTTTCACTTTGTTAGTTATTTCTTAATTATACTAGTTTTCAGACCATAAAATGAACAAAGAGATTAATTTAATTGTGTCATTAGGTATTAAAATTCAGTTGTTCATTTATTCACTTCACACATTTTAATAGTGTCTACCAGGCACTATACAGCCACAGATGAAAAGAGAAGCAGCTAGAAGACAAGTGAGGAGATGAACAATAACAATTAAGTTCTTACGGCTACAGTGGAGGGAATGTGATGAGGGAACTGATGAATTCTCTTTTTTTTAATATGTTTTTTAAATTGATTTGAGAGAGAGAGAAACATCTATGAGAGGAACATCAATATTGATTGACTACCTCTGCATGCCCCCCCTCCCCAGTTGGGACTAAGCCCAAAACTCAGGCATGTACCCTGACTGGAAATCAAAGTGATGACCTCTTGGTGCATGGGTCGATGGTCAACCATGAGCCACACCAGCCAGGTGGGTACTGATGAATTCTTGTTATATTCTAGTCATTGTGGTAGATACAACTCACAAAATTAACTCATTTGGTCCTCATAACAGCCACCTTAAAAGAATATTATTAATACCCAAAGAAACTGAAATTCAGAGAGATTAATTGACTTTTTCAAAGTCACAAAACCAATATGAAACAAAGCCTAAATTCAAATCATGCCTGTCTCACATCATAACTGCACTCTATACATTACATCCTGTAAACCCTCCCCAGCCCTCTGCCTGGGCTATGCAAGGGGACACAGAAGCTAATACTTTAACCCTAAGAATCAGAAAATTTCACAAAAATGAAGACAGCTGAAGTCCATTTTTGTGGAATAAACATGAATCCTACAATATGACCCAGTGGTGAAAGACATAGAGGCTTTGAGAAATGTCATGTTTAGAGAACTGAAAGAACTTTGGCAGAGAAACGCTACTGTGGACCATAGATTCAAATCCCATCTGCGGCACTGCTTAGATATGTAACTTTGGCAAGTCTTTAACCTCTTTTTTCTTCCCTATAATATATGGATAGTAATAGGACCTATTTACTAAATTTAATGACATAACATATGTAAAGTACATTACACAGTGGCTAGAACCCAGGGAAAGTTCCATCAGTCCTATATAATAAAGAGCTAATATGCAAATGGTCATCACACCCTCGTGCCCTCACGCTGGGGCCTCAGGGGACCTGAGGCCGCGCCCCCCGCCCGGCCCGGGTGGGGGGACCTGAGGCTGTGCCCCTCGCCCGGTGGGGTTTGACAGGGGATCTGGGGCTTGACCACGATTGGGCCAGACCGGTCTGGGTCTCATGTGATATTGAGGCACACATGGGTGGGCAGGGACTTTACTCTGCGTCCCGCAGTACACCCCAGACTCTGACAGGAGGGAGATTTTCATATACATTTTACTAATTTTCTTTCATCTCTGACACTTCTATTATAGAGAAAGGGCAAATAGCAATATTAAAATATTTCCTCCAATTCCCTTTTAATGTGCACGAATTTCGTGCAACGGGCCACTAGTATTACATATTATTATTCTGAAGTAGTAGTTGGAATACAGTGTAGAAGAGAAATAATGACAGGAGACAAGTTTGGGTTGAAAGGACAAGACCAGATTATGAAGTGCCTCCTATTTCATATACTTGGGAATGTGATTGAAGGAATTAAAATGTGTCTTTTTGTGTGCATATTTTTTATAACATTACTTACTTTTCATTAAAAATATATCTTTGTGATGTCAGTATTAAGAACAGAATACACTGGGTAGAAAACATAAGACCTGAATCAAGGAGACTGACTCTCTTAGCCAGGGAAGATACCATAATGATCTGAACTTGAACTGAGTTGGTAGTGATGAAGAGATAGGACAGACCTGAAAAATATTTAGGAAGTAGTGTCAAGAGGACCTAGGTTACTCTCTCCCCACACACACCTCAAAGCCCCACCTTCCCTCTCAAATTAATCAGTCTGTTCGATAGTTCTATGTTTCTCAATCTATTTTTTTTTCATTAGTTTGCTTTGTTCATTAGATCCCACATATGAGTGAGATCATGTGATACTTGCATTTTTGTTACTGGCTTATTTCACTTAGCATAATAATATCCAGGTCCACCCAGGCTGTTGTAAATAGTAAGACTTCATTATTTTTTACAGCAGCATAGTATTCCATTGTGTAGATGTACCACAGGTTTTTAATCCACTCATCTGCTGATTGGCACTTAGGTTGTTTCCAAGTCTTAGCTATTGTAAATAGCAATGCTATGAACCTAGGGGATCATATATTATTTTTGATTGATGTTTCAGATATCTTAGGATATATTCCTAGAAGTGGGATCACTGGGTCAAATGGGAGTTTCATTTTTAATATTTGCGAAAACTACTTATTGTTTTCCACAGTGGGTGCACAAATCTACATTCCCACCAGCAGTGTATGAAGTTTCCATTTTCTCCACATCCTCACGAACACTTGTTGGTTGCTTTGTTCATGATAGCAGTCTGACATTTGTGAGGTTATATACCTCATTGTCATTTTAATTTGCATCTCTCAGATGACTAGTGACTTTGAGAATTTTTCATATGTCTCTTGGCCTTCTGCATATCCACTTTGGAGCAGTGTCTATTTAGGTTCGTTGCCCATTTTTTAATTGGATTGTTTATCTTCCTTTTGTTAAGTTGTATGCGTTCCTTAGATATTTTGGAAATTAGGCTCTTATTGGAACTGGCCTAAGCCAATGTCTGGCCTCCCTCTGCGGGAGGTGACCAGGCAGATCAGGGGAAGGAGCCGCCCCCATCACCCTCCCACTGCTGCTGCCTCTGGCCTCCCTCTGCTGGAGGCAACAGGGCTGATCAGGGAAAAGCACTGCCCCCATCACCCCGCTGCAGCTGCCTTGCCCTCGGCCCTTGCAGCTGTCACAGCTTTGTCCAGAAGACATCCGGTCTATCCGGTCTAATTAGCATATTACCCTTTTATTAGTATAGATGAATGGGTTACCAAAGAGATCAAGAGAGAAATAAAAAAAACTTCCTGGAAACAAATGAAAATGAACACACAACAACCAAAAACCTAAAGGACATAGTGAAAGCAGGCCTAACTAAAAAAACTAGAAAAACTTCTTCTTTTTTTTTTGATATTTTATTTATTTTTATTTTTTTATTTATTTTTTAAATAAATCTTTATTGTTCAGATTATTACAATTGTTTCTCCTTTTTCCCCCCATATCTCCCCACCACCCGGTTCCCACCCTCCCTCTCCCCTTACCTCCCCCCCCCCATTGTCCTTATCCATAGGTGTATGATTTTTGTCCAGTCTCTTCCCATACCCCCCACACAGACACCCCTTTCCCCCTGAGAATTATCAATCCACTCCCATTCTATGCCTCTGATTCTATTATGTTCACCAGTTTATTCTGTTCTTCAGATTTTTAATTCACTTGATTTTTAGGATCACTTGTTGATAGATATGTATTTGTTGTTCATAATTTTTATCTTTACTTTTTTCTTCTTTTTCCTCTTTTTAAATAATACCTTTCAGCATTTCATATAATACTGGTTTGGTGGTGATGAACTCCTTTAGCTTTTTCTTATCTGTGAAGCTCTTTATCTGCCCTTCAATTCTGAATGATAATTTTGCTGGGTAGAGTAGTCTTGGTTGTAGGTTCTTGCTATTCATCATTTTGAATATTTCTTGCCACTCCCGTCTGGCCTGCATAGTTTCTGTTGAGAAATCAGCTGGCAGTCGTATGGGTGCTCCCTTGTAGGTAACTAACTGTTTTTCTCTTGCTGCTTGTAAGATTATCTCTTTGTCTTTTGCCCTTGGCATTTTAATTATGATGTGTCTTGGTGTGGTCCTCTTTGGATTCCTCTTGTTTGGGGTTCTGTGCACTTCCTGAACTTGTAAGTCTATTTCTTTCACCAGGTGGGGAAGTTTTCTGTCATTATTTCTTCAAATAGGTTTTCAGTATCTTGCTCTCTCTCTTCTTCTGGCACCCCAAAAATTCGGATATTGGTACACTTAAAGCCATCCCAGAGGCTCCTTACGCTATCCTCACACTTTTGGATTCTTCTTTCTTTCCGCCTCTCTGGTTGGGTGTTTTTTTTTCTTCCTCATATTCCAGATCTTTGGTTTGACTTTTTGGGTATGGTGGTCTACAGTTAAGTGTCTGTATATTCTTTATTTCAGACAGTGTATGCATAATTTCTGACTGGTCCTTTTCCATTTTTTTGGTATTCTCATTAAGGTCCTTGAAGGTCTCTTCAAGTTTCTCAGTGGTTTTTAGAAGATTCTTGAGTAACCTTATAAATGTGGTTCTGAACACTGTGTCATCCATTAGTTTGCTTTCCTCTATATCTCCTACTCATGACATACTTCGGTGTCTCTGCATTTTGGCTGCCTCCCTGTGTTGAAGGAGTGGCTTTGTGTGGTCAGTGACCTATAGGGGCTGGTAGCTCAGCTTCCCCAATCACTCTAGGTGGTCGCTCTTGGTACACCCCTTTGTGGGCTGAGCGGAAAATCTTGGTGTAGTTAAAAGCCTTGATCGCTGTTGGTACACTGGGAGGAATTGACTTCCAGGCCAATTGGCTGTGAGGACCTGCTGTGTCTATAACGGAAGAATTGCTGTGCTGGAGACACAGTAGGGCTTTGGTGCTCACTGAGTCTGCCTCTTGAATGTGTCCCTTATGAGAGTGGTTGAAATCTGGTGTCGTCCACACCGACCACTAGATACTCTAGTGTCTGGATCTCCAATGGGGTGCAGGTCTGAGGCCTCCCAGCAGGAGCTACAGCAAGAGCTACAGTTTTCTCCTCTTTGCTTGGGCGGTTTTAGGGCATTCTGACTGGAGCTGCAGTTAATTTGGTTGAGCTGCCACAGAACAGGCCATTTATTTATTTATTTTTTAATAACTTTATTGATTAAGGTATCACATATTTGTCATCAACCCCCTCCCCCCGTTCCCTTCCCAATCCCCCCCACACGCAAGCCCCCCCCCCCCCCTGTTGTCCGTGATCACTGGTTAGGCTCATATGCAAGCACACAAGTCCTTTGGTTGATCTATCTCCCTTGTCCCCACCCTCCCCTACTTTCCCTCTGAGGTCTGACAGTCTGATCGATGCTGTTCTTGTTCTTCAGTCTATGTTGTTCATCTTTTCCTCTAGATGAGTGAACTCATGTGATACTAGGAATACACTTATAGGAACTGAAAATGAGACAAGCAATAATGGTTATGCTGAGAGGCAAATGAATCAGTCTATAGTGAGTTTCTTTCTGGGCCAACAGTTCTTTTGAGTCCTGGTTTCTATGTCCAACAGTTGTTAATGTGTTCATAACAGCAATGATATTTCAGTTCTGGATGGTGGACAAATGGTGGTATTGCAGGTCCGACCCTCTCTGGTTTGGTCCTGGGCAATCTGCAGTGACGCATATCTGCTGACTGCGAGTATGGCAAGGCATCGTCAGCGTCTTCCATCTCTGGACTGTTTCTCTTCTGACTTCATGGCTGGAGCACTCCTGTCAATTCCTCTCTGTTGCAGGAATCCACATGTCTCGGAGTTGTTTTCTGAAAATATACAAACATATTCTCGACCAAAAGTTAATAAAGGAATATTTTCTATAAATTTGACTTGCGATCCTTTTTCATTTTTTTTGCCCAAATGATTTTCCTTTGGCTTGCAGAACAGGCCATTTATATGTAAAGGCCGCAGTGTAGAGCCTAGGTGGGTTTGTAGAATGTGCGGGGCGGGGTCTCAGGGTGGGGCGGGGTCTCAGCGCATCACTAGCCTGGGGCGTGGCCAACGGCCATGGCTGCCTTCAGCCGTCTCTGCCTTTCCGCGTTTCCAAGTCCCCGTGTCCCGCGCTCCAGCGCAGCAAACCCTGATTGCTGGGCGCACCTCTGCAGAAAAGTCACTCTCATTCTCCGACCGATGGCCGAGAGTCCAGCTTCTCCCCCTAGGCATCTGGGTTCCCCGCTTGTCCCCAGAAACTGGAGTTCAGAGTGATGGGGAGTTTGTCTCCCTTCGGGTTGAAGAAAAGCCGCGCGCCCAGTCACCCGCCGCCAGCCTGCTTCGCGCTCCTCCGTACCTCGGCTCCCCAGCGTTTGCGCTCCCTTCTCTTCTTAGTTGTAAATCTACCACTCAGCCAGCTTTCCCGTGGTTCTGGGTGGTAGACGTTTTGTTTTTTAGTTGTATTTTTGAAATTGTTGTGCGAGGCAGCAGTTTAGTTGTTTAACTTTGCCGCCATCTTGGTTCCTCCTTAGAAAAACTTCTAAAAAGCTATCTAACCCTACAACTTAACCCTTTGCACTCGCTTGCTTTTTTCTCGATTCCTTTATTCTACTCAGGATTTAATTTTTTAAATACCCCAGATTTTACAAAGCACGGCAGTAGAATAAAAAATTGGAGTTTCTTTTCATACAAACTTATGTATTTGGATTTTTTTATATTTCAAATTATTGATGCATTCAAAGAGTATAAAAAGAGCTGCTACCGATGCCAACTGTGTCGAGACACACTCGACATCTGAGTGTAAAAGGTTAAAGATTTAGAAAGAGAACAACAAGAAAATCCCAAAATAAGTAGAAGGAAGAAAATAATAAAAAACAGAGTGGAAATAAATGACATAGAGACTAAAACAAAAACAAAAACAAGAAAAGGATCAATGAAACTGAGAGCTGTTTCTTTGAAAAGATATACAAGATTAATGAACCTTTAGTCAGACTCATCAAGAAACAGAGAGAGCCCTAGCCAGTTTGGCTTAGCAGATAGAGCATTGGCTTGCAGACCGTAGGGTCCCAGGTTCAATTCCCGTCAAGGGCATGTACCTTGGTTTCAGGCTCCTCTCTGTCCTGGCCCTGGTTGGGACTCATGCAAGAGGCAACAAATCCATGTGTTTCTCTCACATTGATATTT
The DNA here is from genome assembly GCF_027574615.1 of Eptesicus fuscus. Classification (NCBI taxonomy): domain Eukaryota; kingdom Metazoa; phylum Chordata; class Mammalia; order Chiroptera; family Vespertilionidae; genus Eptesicus; species Eptesicus fuscus. Next base: position 5,519,290 of record NC_072480.1, on the reverse strand, counting down.
CTCTCTGTCTTTACCTCGCTCTTCCACTCTCTCTCTAAAAACAAACAAACAAAAAATCAATGAAAAATATCCTCTATTGAGAAAAAAAAGTAAGAAAGAAACAAAGAGAGAGGACCCAAATAAACCAAATCAGAAATGATAGAGGCGAAGTAACAATTGACCTCACAAAAATACAAAGGATCATAAAAAAAATACTATGAACCAATATATTCCAACAAGCTGGACAACCTGGATGAAATGGACATATTTCTAGAAAAATACAATCTTCCAAAACTCAATCAAGAATAATCAGAAAACTTGAATAGACCCATAACTACCAATGAAATGGAAGTAGTAATAAAAGAAACAGTACATATTGAGTATTTAATAATGAGTGCATAAATCACAGATTTACAGTTTTTTCTTTCTAAATACTTTTCATGGTAGTATCATGAAAATATGATGCAAATCCCAAGGGGAATTTGTCTAGAGATTTGACAAAGCTTTACTTTGCTGTCCAATTAGAAAATAGATTATAGGAAAGAGTCTTCTAAAAACTAGCTAATATATTTATTGCCAGAATCTTCTTGAGAGAAACTGGCTGTTTGGCTGTTCCTTTATTTCCTGATCACAACCGAGTTCTCTTGAGTATCTGTCCCTGAGAGATTGTTGCTTTCCTCCAAAGGAGCCATATAAATGCACTGAAACTCAGGAATAAAAGTTACCTTGAAGCCTTTTGAGGATCTCCAATTTGGTTTTGTGTTTTTCTTTCTTTGTGTTCACTTGTTTCCAGGTTCCTGACTGCCGAACTTTGAATTGCCTTCTCATTTGGTTCTTAAGGATTCATATTTGCCAACCCTCCTTTGTAAGTTTGCACTAACTATGGCTAGTCCCTCAAGTTTGGATTCCTGACCATGTGATACCTGACTACTATCTCCACAACTTGTCACACACTTTGTCAAAACCAGCTTCCTGATCTGAGTCTACAGTCCATCATTGCTTTCATTCCAAAAAATGAGAGGAGTGCTCATCCCAGATGGCTGCCAGAATTCATGCTATCGTTTTTTCTGTACTACGTACTTTTCAAAGCATGACCACAATTGGTCTAATTTGTGATTACAACAATTTCATTATATAGCGAGTTACTCATTCCCATTTTATTGGTAAGAAAACTGAGACTAAAATAGATCAAATAGTTTATTTTATACTAAGATTCAATCATTTGAAAGATAGTTTTGAGGAATTTAACTTTCTTAAAATCCGTATTTTAAGAAATTTAATAGTCCTATTGTTTTATTCCTTGCTGTGTTTCCTGTGCCTTGGAACATGGCTCCAGAATATACACGATAGTAGTAACAAAAAAGACGTTTATTTTCTTTTAGGCTTTTTAATAACAATTATTCATGTTATGTTTCTAGTGAGTGAAGAATGCTTATCAAATACATGAGTTCAATGTATTTTTCTTAAAGTTTTAGAGGAATGATTGTGTTGATTTAAAAAGTCTTTGTTCTCTATTAATAGTTGAAATAAGCAAATGTATTTGTATAAAGTTGTTGAATTTATTGAACTGCTAAAATCTCTGCCTTTTCATTCTTCCTTCTTTTCTTTGCCCAAACATTTATTGAGTACTAACCACGTATCAGTCAATGATCACAGTATATTACTGAAGGTTTAATTTGCAAGAAAGACATAATCCCTGCTGTCAAGTAGCTGTCAATCTAGTGAGAAAGAAAACAAAAACACTTGGCAAATGACTACAGCTTCATATTTTTCCATAAAAATAATTACCATGAAACTATCACCTTCCAAAATCATATTATTTACTTAAATTTTACAAATTTATTGTCTTGTGTCCTTTTTAGAATGCAAGTGCAACTAAGACAGGCACTTTGTTTTATTCATTGCTATATTTCCTATGCCTTGGAACTATTCATGGCTTGCGAATATACACAATAGTAGTAACAAAGAAGATGTTTATTTTCTTTTAGGCTTTTTAATAACAATTATTCATATTATGTTTCTCGTGAATGAAGAATGCTTATCAAATACATGAGTTCAACGTATCTTTCTTAAAGTTTTGTGGGTTTTTTTTTTAAGTTGAACTTCTTTTTCAAGTATTCTACCCTTATCCAACAGGCCATTTGTGTTATATTATTTAACAGACACACAATCTTTTATATATAGAATTCCTTTCATTTATTTAACAACAAATATGTACTGTAAGAAATGTATAATGTATCTTTAAAGTTGTTCTATTTCAGGGCTTCATTATTTGCGACTGAAATGCTTTCTGATGAATCTATAATGAATATTACAGATATGCTACTTGTTTATGTAACAATAGAGGAATAAGTTCTTATTTAATTATCTATATGACATTTCATTTTTGGTTAATGCTTATTGAGTAAGATGATCACAAAGCTCAAAGAATTGATGTTTCATTATATTGACCATTTTGTTTATAGTTGTGTGTTCCAAGTTCCATTGCTTCTCTACGCTTACTCTATTTTGTGTTATATGTGACTAGAGGCCCAATGCATGAAATTCGTGCAAGGACCTTGGCCCCTGCCACCACGGTGGCTGCCTCTGCCTCAGCCCCCTCCACGGTGGCTTCATCCAGAAGGTTGTCTGGAAGGACATCCGGTCTAATTAGCATATTATGCTTTTATTATTATAGATTATATTTTCATTGGTGTTTTTCTTACTTAACTGTCAAACAGATTACATTTTACAACTCTGGAGTACTGAGACCATGTCTCTCTATTTAGCTTTCAGAGTAATTAAAGTATTACTTACATGTTAAAAGTTAATGTATGCTTTAAAGTGATTCAATATAAGACATTTTTGGTTTAGCCATTAGTAAAAGTATTGAAATAATAAAAAACATGAATTTTGTAAGTTCTGGGTTAGGACAATTCCAAAGAACCGATAGGAAAAGAAAGTAGAATTATAAAAATATTTACTGTTAACTCACATTTTAATAACTGGAAGCTACATGAGCTACATGGATAATCTTAGCAATAGCTAAGAAGTTTAATGTATGGCATATGAATGATGTCATTAGTGCTGTGGGTTCCTGAGAGCCAATGTCAAAATTAAACACACATACCTAAGAAATAATTTGGAAAAGTTAATCCCATGAAGTCCCACTATTCCTTTAAAAAAAAAAAACAGAGAAATTTTTCTGTCTTGGCATGAACTTAAAGTACTAAACTTTATTTACAAAGAAAGCAATAACAAAAAAGTCTAATAAAAATGAAAAGCAGAGAAACAGATATTGCAAAAGTTTGGTTTAAACTCTCACATACATTTTGGTAGACTGTTGACTTCTGTGGGTTAGTAAGTTATGTATCATAATTTTGTTGTTATTATTTGCTTTTCCTTTTGGCTTTTTTATTTAAAAAAAAAACCCCACCTCATTCATGATACGCCTACTCTCCCTATGGATAGTAAAAAAAAAAAAAACAAAAACAAGGAAAAGATATGTTGCTAATTTGGTTTTATGTACATAAAAACATTTAAGCTTGAGATATAAAAGGGAATTGTTAATTTTTGAGGCAAACAAATATAGACAGTATATATGTGTGTGTGTGTGTGTATATATATATATATATATATATATATATATATATATATGACTATTTATTTAAAAAACTAAAGAAGACCCTAACTGGTTTGGCTCAGTGGATAGAGCGTCGGCCTGCAGACTGAAGGGTCCCAGGTTCAATTCCGGTCTAGGGAATGTACCTTGGTTGCGGGCACATCCCCAGTAGGGGGTGTGCAGCAGGCAGCTGATCGATGTTTCTTTCACGCCGATGTTTCTTACTCTCTATCCCTCTCCCTTCCTCTCTGTAAAAAATCAATAAAATATATTAAAAAAAAAAACTAAAGAAGATAATGCTGTCCTATTTGCTATTTGAAGATGGAAAATTAAGGTCAATGAATGAAAAGTAAAAAGCATATATTAGTTTATTATTAATTATTATTAAAAATTCACAAAATTCTTCTGTCTTCTTTTTGTGTTAATGTATAATCACAACTTCTATCGTCTGTTAAGTACTTGTTACAGGCATTGTTGTAAATGTTTTATATGTTTGTATCTTTAAATCTTCTAAGCAATACATGTGAGGTACTTATATTTTACAGGTGCAGAAATAGGTTCTGCTGGTTGATATTCTATAGCCCTGGGAAATCAAAGAATAAACCTCTGCTTGTCTTCATGTACTACTTGCTAATTGATCAATGAGGTAATACTTTAAGCCATTTTCGCACTGGTTAATCCATGGCTGATGTCACCATTAGAGAAAGACTCTAATCCAAAGCTTTATGCACCGGAGGCTCAGACTGATTCTATGCACTGTTCCTTAGTAGAGCTAAAATTTAGTATAGATGTTCTTTCTTACCTTGACCCAGGGGCGCACAGCCTCACCTGGACCCGGGACCCAGCCTCACCCGGATCCAGGGGCGCATGGCCTCACCCAGATGCGGGATCCAGCTTCACCCGGACCCAGGGGCACGTGGCCTCACCCGGACCCCGGGGCGCGTGGCCTCTCCCGGACCCAGGGGCGTGGCCTCACCCGGACCCGGGACCCAGCCTCACCCGGATCCAGAATCTTGAAGAGATTCTATTAATGAGATAACTATTCTAGAGGACACTAGCACATTTCCTCATATGATACTTTTAATGGAACTATAAATTAAATTGATGAATATAATAAAAAATTTTTATTTATTCCAGGTAATTTTTGTCTACAATTAAAATGATTACAAGTAAAAAGGCTAATGGAGTTTTCTGAAACTTTATAGGCACAGATATATAAAATCAGATTGATTCTAGAAAGCACCTCTTGTTTGGCAGTTTTCACCAAAACATGCAAAAATGTATTGACAAAAAATGACTTTTCCCAGTCTCATTGTCTTTCATCTGGTATATTTGGTAGAAATGAAATAACGGCCTTAGTCTAGGTTCCAAAGTAGGCCATGTGGAATAGTGAAATAACCTGAGGCCTTGGGCCAATCATGACTGAGATAAAATCTTAATTTTATCACTTCCTAAAGTATGATCTCACACAACTGACAACCTCTATTCATATTTGTTTCCTCATTTGAAAAGTGTGAACAATAACATCTTACTTGAAGGATTGTCATAAGGATTAGAGGTAAATCTAAAAGTGAATGGCAGGTAAGAGATGAACAGTATATGCTAGCTGTAGTGGTTAACAATAATCAACCATAAACTTCACTCTTTAACATAATTTTCTTTCTCTAACACATGTATGCCAAACACAATGGCAACTACAGAGCAACAGATGTCATTATGGGGAAAAAAATAAACTTACTGGTCAATGTTTCCTAATATGAAAATAATTATAAATATATGTTTAAAATATTTCAGTGAACAAAGTGTAAGTGACTACATATACATTATTGTCTTGCCAATTTCTTACTCTTGGCAAATGAGGCAAATAAGATGAAAACAATTTATTTAAGTGAAAATTTGTCAAACTATACTACCTGAAAAAAAAGTCAGAAAAATATTAAATGCTGGAAATGGGTATAAAGTTTCAGATCACTTTCATCAAGATGAAATGCTATATGCATTCATGAAGGTGGCATTTATGATGGTAAGAATTTCAATAGAGGATATGAGGAATACAATACTAAAGATAGAAGGAAGAGCATGAGTAAGGTACCAAAAAAGGAAAACAAAATGTATTAATTGAGAACAGAGTAATTTAGATTGGTTAAAGCATTGTTTCCCAAACTAGGGACCCCAAAATCATTGAAAGTGATCAATAAAAACTTTATATATATATGAGGCATTTATTCTTTTTAAAACTACACTTTACATTCAATATCATTTGATATTAGTTTTTGGTGAACAACATCATAGTGGTTAGCCAATCAAAAACTTTACAACAGAGAGTTCAGAAAATGGCGACGGAATAGAGTCGGGTTTGGAGTCTGTTCCTGGGGCGGAGAGTCGGAGCAGCAGAGGCTCGCAGAGGGAGTGTATGTGGGCAAGCCAAGGGACAGCTAAACTCCAGGAGAAGGCGGGGGAGTGCTGGGCAGTGTTCCTCTGACTGCGCAGCACCCACCGGGGCTGGGTCCCCTCCTGGAGCTGCGGGCTCGCCGGGCGCCTCGCCATCTTGCAAGGAAAGGAGGATTTTAGTGGAAACCTGACTTTCTGCGACAACTGCAAACACTGAGCTGCTGGGAGCACCAGACCACCGGTCCCATATCAGCGCAAACATTCGGATTCAAAGAAACTCTTCACTGCACCACGGAAAGGTCAGATTTTGTCTGAAATAAGCTGCGGTTTCTGATCCCCGCGGTGGGTGAGGGAGGCGCTGGGTGAGGGAAGCGCGGCAGCCGCAGGACCGGCAGGAGCCCGGAGGTCTGTGCCTAGAAAAATCGGCGGCAGTTGGAACTGCCGTGATCCGTGAATGAGGAGGGGGGTCTTCTGAGCTGCTAACAGAAGTGACCTCTTGAAAGCAACTCATTTTAATCTGACGAGGAGGGTCAGACTAGGAGTTTTCAAAGGAGTGCAGGCTCCTTGGTCTGGCGCACAGACCCACGGTCCGCACACCTGGGCTCTTTCCGACTCTGATTGCTAAGCCCAACACATAGAAAAACCCAGGTGGAAACCCTGAAAGACTGCAGGGGGAAGGTGTTTTTTCGGAACCGGGGGACCAGAGCTGCGTGTGACCATCAGAGAGGCAGCTCTGAGGCGCACACCTCCACAAACCGGTAGTGAGTGCCATAGAGGGGAAAAAAAAAAGAAGAGCTAGAGAGGCCCGGAAGTCAATTCAGAAACACTGCCACCCAGGGGCTGAAAAGCTAATTGTCTCTGGTGTAATCAAAAATAAATACGAGAAATTAAGACAGGGCTGGCTTAAAAAGCAGGACTGGCTTCCAACACTGAGGAGCCCTGGAATGAAGCTGAACTGAAATACCGCCCAGACTGGGAAAAAGGCGTACCAAACAGAATAATAGAGGAAGTGAATGACAGCCGCTACTGCACATTTTAGTCTTCCTATTTTTTAATTTTCAATTCTTTTTTCAATTTTTTAAATTTTTTATTCTCATATTTTTTTATTTTCATTTTTTGCATCTTTTACTTAAGAAACTAATTTTTTTTCTTTTTCCTCACTCGATTTTCACCTTTTTAATTATTACATTTTTATTTTCAATCAGCACTATTATTACTATTACTTTACTTTTTTTTTTTTTTAATGTCATTTGATTTTCTCTTTCTTTTATTTTTGGATTAGTGTCCTACATTCGATTTGCATCTTTCCCTTACAATCGCTTTACCCTATCTCAAAGCTAACATTATACCATCACTCTCCTCCTAACCTTTCCCCTTTTGGTCCCCAGTTTATCTTAACCCTTTCTGGCTTTAGATTTTTCCTACTTTTTCAGTTTACTCCCTGCTAAAACTTCAACCTACTTATATATCTAATTCCCAACCTCCTGCTCCAAATTCATACAAACCTCTCTCTACGCTACCTTAAAAAAATTATTTTTCTCTCGGGCCTTTTGTTGTTGTTTGCTTGAATGTTGATTAGATTGAATTTTTATGCTTTTTTATGAGACTGTTTTGATTATTCTTTTTGATGGTTTGGTTGGTTCTTTTGTTTGCTTTGTTGTTGTTTGTTTTTTACTTTTGTTTTCCCTTGCCTCACTTGATATTAGCTGCTGTTGCAGTTTGTATTAATCTCCAGGCTCGTGTTGCTGGAATTTGCTGGGAATAGTGGTTGTTCTAGTGGAGTTTACTCCCCATATATATAGTTTGTTCCCCTTTTCTCTCTTAGTATCATTCTTGTCTCTCTTACTTTTTTTTCTTTTCTTTTTCTTTTCTGTTATTTCTTTTCCTTTTCTTTCTTTCTGATCTTTTCCCAAGTTCAGATTCACACTCTTTGTTGTTTTTTTTTCTTTTTTTTCGTTGTTGTTCTTTCTTTTTACTCTCCCTCCTCCACTCCTATTCCCTAATTTGTCTTTCTCTGGTGGTTACCTTTATTGGATGTTATTAATATCGTGAATACAATTCTGTTCAGTGCCTTGTCTGTTGTGCCTGGTTGTGTTGTATTTTATACCTTTAAATCAACGCCAGAGAGAGAAATCTATATAACCAGACATCCGGAGAAGAGAGACCATGAGGAGACAAAGAAACAGCCCCCACAGGAAAGAGAAGCAGGCATCACCTGAAAAGGAAGTAAACGATTTAGAGGCAAACAACCTATCAGAGAAAGAATTCAGAGAAATGATCATAAAGTGGCTGAAAAGGATGGAAGACAAATTCGACAATATGAGTAAGAACCAAGAAGAAATGAAGAAGAACCAAGAAGAAATGAAAAATGACATCGCTGCTGTAAAGAACTCAATAGAAAGCATCAAGAGTAGACTAGATGAAGCAGAGGACCGCATAAATGAGCTAGAAGACAAGATGGAAAAAAATACCCAATTACAACAGCTTCTAGAAACAAAAATTAGAAAGATTGAGGAGAGCGTAAGGGAACTTCGGGACAATACAAAACAAAACAACATCAGGATAATAGGGGTGCCAGAAGGAAAGGAAACTGAGCAAGGAATAGAAAACCTGTTTGAAGAAATAATAACAGAAAACTTCCCTGATATAGGGAAGAAAAAACCCACACAAATCCAAGAAGCTCACAGAGTTCCAAGCAAAATGAACCCCAAAAGACCGACGCCAAGGCACATTATAGTTAAGTTGGCAAACACCAACGACAAAGTAAGAATCTTACAAGCGGCCAGAGAGAGACAGACAGTTACATACAAAGGAACCCCCATCAGACTAGCAACTGATTTCTCAACAGAAACTCATCAGGCCAGAAGGGAATGGAATGAAATATACCAAGTCATGCAAAGGAAGGGTCTAAATCCAAGAATACTGTACCCAGCAAGGCTATCAATCAAAATTGAAGGTGAAATCAGGAGCTTCAGAGACAAAAAAGGACTAAGGGAGTTTATCACCACCAAACCAGCAATGAAAGAAATGCTAAAGGGTCTGCTGTAAAAAAAAAAAAAAGAAAGAAAGAAATAGGAAGCAAAGAAGGTACACAGGGGTATAGAATAAAAATGGCGTCAAATAAGTACCTATCAATAATAACTTTAAATGTAAATGGATTGAATGCCCCAATCAAAAGACACAGGGTAACAGACTGGATAAGAAAACAAAACCCAGATATCTGCTGTCTACAGGAAACCCACCTCAAAAAAAAAGGATGCATACAGACTGAGAGTAAAGGGATGGAAAAAGGTTTTCCAGGCAAATGGAAATGAAAAAAAAGCGGGGGTTGCAATACTTATATCTGACAAATTAGATCTCAAAGTGAAGGACATAACAAGAGATAATGAAGGCCACTTCATAATACTAAAGGGAGAAATCCAACAAGAAGAAATAACTCTGGTAAACATATATGCACCCAATACAGGAGCACCAAGATACATTAAAAAACTCCTGGAAGATATCAAAGGAGAGATTGACAGTAATACAATCATAGTAGGAGACTTCAATACCCCACTATCACCATTGGACAAATCCTCTAAACAAAAATTCAGCAAAGAAACATCAAACCTAAATGACTCACTAGAACAGATGGAATTAATCGACATCTTCAGAACATTTCACCCCAAAGCCACAGAATATACATTCTTCTCAAGTGCACATGGGTCATTTTCAAAGATAGACCATATGTTAGGACATAGGCAAAGTCTCTCCAAATTCAAGAAGATAGAAATCATATCAAGTATCTTCTCAGATCACAGTGGCATAAAACTGGAAATCAACTACAATAAAAACAACCCAAATAAATCAAACACTTGGAGACTAAACAGCATGCTATTAAACCATGACTGGGTTACCAAAGACATCAAGGAAGAAATAAAAAACATCATGGCAACAAACGACAATGAAAACACAACAATCCAAAATCTATGGGACACAGCGAAAGCAGTCCTGAGAGGGAAGTTCATAGCTCTACAAGCCTACTGCAAAAAACAAGAAACAATGGTAATAAATTACCTAACCCAACAACTCAAAGAGTTAGAGAGAGAGCAACAAGATAAGCCCAGTGTAAGCAGAAGGAAAGAAATAATAAAGATCAGAGCGGAGATAAACGACATAGAGACCAAAGAAACAATACAAAAGATCAACAAAACCAAGAGCAGGTTCTTTGAAAGGATAAACAAGATTGATGGACCTCTAGCCAGGCTCACCAAGAAGCAAAGAGAGAGGACCCAAATAAACAAAATCAGAAATGAAAGAGGTGAAATAACAACAGATCCCGACGAAATACAAAGGATTGTTACAAAATACTACGAACAACTCTACTCCAACAAACTGGACAACCTAGAGGAAATCGACATATTCCTAGAAAAATACAACCTTCCAAAACTCAATCAGGAAGATTCTAAACAGCTCAACATGCCAGTAACTATGGAAGAAATTGAAGCAGTCATCAAAAAGCTTCCGGCAAACAAAAGCCCGGGGCCAGATGGCTTCACAGGAGAGTTTTATCAAACTTTCAAGGAAGAACTAAAACCTATCCTCCTCAGACTATTCCAAAAAATTCAAGAGGAAGGAACACTTCCAGGCTCCTTCTATGAAGCCAGCATCACCCTAATACCAAAACCAGATAAAGACAACTCAATGAAAGAGAATTACAGGCCAATATCCCTCATGAACATTGATGCCAAAATCCTCAACAAAATTCTAGCAAATCGGCTCCAGCAGTACATCAGAAAGATCATACACCATGACCAAGTAGGATTTATTCCAGGAATGCAAGGATGGTACAATATCCGCAAATCAATAAACGTGATACATCACATAAACAAATTGAGAGATAAAAATCACATAGTCATATCAATAGATGCAGAAAAAGCATTTGACAAAATCCAACACCCTTTCTTGATAAAAACTCTCAACAAGGTGGGAATAGAAGGCTCATACCTCAACATAATAAAAGCTATTTATGATAAACCCACAGCAAACATCATACTCAATGGGCAAAAACTAAAACCATTTCCCCTAAGAACAGGAACAAGACAGGGATGCCCACTCTCACCACTCCTGTTTGACATAGTACTGGAAGTATTAGCTATCGCAATTAGGCAAGAAGAAGAAATAAGAGGCATCCAAATTGGAAAAGAAGAAGTGAAGATATCCTTATTTGCAGATGACATGATATTGTACATAAAAAACCCAAAAGATTCCATCAAAAAACTAATAGACTTAATAAATGAATTCGGCAATGTAGCGGGATACAAAATTAACGCCAAGAAATCTATGGCTTTTCTATACACCAATAATGAACTTACAGAAAGAGAGACTAAAAAAGCAATCCCATTTACCATCGCACCAAAAAAATTAAGATACCTAGGAATAAACTTAACTAAGGAGGTAAAAGACCTATACGCAGAAAACTACAGGACACTGAAAAAAGAGATAGAGGAAGACGTAAACAGATGGAAGAACATACCATGTTCCTGGATTGGTAGAATCAACATCATTAAAATGTCCATACTACCCAAAGCAATCTACAGATTCAATGCACTCCCCATCAAAATACCAACAGCATATTTCACAGACCTAGAAAGAACTCTCCAAAAATTCATCTGGAATAAAAAAAGACCCCGACTAGCCTCAGCAATCCTCAGAAAGAAGAATAAAGTAGGTGGGATCTCAATACCAGATTTCAAGCTGTATTACAAAGCCACTGTTCTCAAAACAGCCTGGTACTGGCACAAGATCAGACATATTGATCAATGGAACAGAATAGAGAACCCAGATATCGACCCAAACCACTATGCTCAATTAATATTTGACAAAGGAGGCATGAACATACAATGGAGTCAAGACAGTCTCTTCAATAAATGGTGTTGGGAAAACTGGACAGATACATGCAAAAAAATGAAACTAGATCACCAACTTACACCATACACAAAAATAAACTCAAAATGGATACAGGACTTAAACATAAGACGGGAAACCATAAAAATACTAGAGGAATCCACAGGCAACAAAATCTCAGACATATGCCACAAGAACTTCTTCACTGACACTGCCCCTAGGGCAATGGAAGCTAAAGAGAAAATTAACAAATGGGACTACATCAAAATAAAAAGCTTTTTTACAGCAAAAGAAACCATCAACAAAACAACAAGAAAGCCCACTGCATGGGAAAACATATTTGCAAATGCTATCACTGATAAAGGACAGGCAGCTTATGCAACTTAATAAGAGGAAGATAAATGATCCAATAAAAAAATGGGCAACAGACATAAACAGAATATTTTCAAAAGAAGACAGAAGAAAGGCCAAGAGACACATGAAAACATGTTCAAAGTCACTTATTATCCGAGAGATGCAAATCAAAACAACAATGAGGTACCATCTCACACCTGTCAGAATGGCTATCATCAACAAATCAACAAACAACAAGTGTTGGCGAGGATGCGGAGAAAAAGGAACACTCGTGCACTGCTGGTGGGAATGCAGACTGGTGCAGCCACTGTGGAGAACAGTATGGAGTTTCCTCAAAAAACTGAAAATGGAACTCCCATTTGACCCAGTAATCCCACTCCTGGGAATATATCCGAAGAAACTAGAAACACCAATCAGAAAGGATATATGCACCACTATGTTCATAGCAGCACAATTTACAATAGCTAAGATTTGGAAACAGCTTAGGTGCCCGTCAGCAGATGAGTGGATCAGAAAACTATGGTACATCTACACAATGGAATACTATGCTGCCATAAAAAAGAAGGAATTCTCATCATTTGCAGCAACCTGGATGGAATTGGAGAACATTATGCTAAGTGAAATAAGCCAGTCAATGAAAGAACAATACCACATGATCTCCCTCATTTAGGGATAGTAAAGAACACTATAAAGTGGTGAACAAAAAGATAGATACAGAGACAGTAAAGCATCAAACAGACTTTCAAATTACAGGGGGAAAGTTTGGGAAAGGTGGGGGAGTTTTGAAATCAAACGAAGGACTTGTATGCATGCATATAAGCATAAACAAGGGACGCAAAACTCTGGGGGGGAGGGCATGTGTGGGTGTGGGGTGGGAGGGTAATAGTAAGATATGTACACATATAATACCTCAATAAAAATATTTAAAAAAACAAACAAACAAAAAAAAACAAACAAAAAAAAACTTTACAACATTTCCCTTCAATATTTCCAGTACCCACATGAAACCATACTAAGTTATTACAATACTAGAGGCCTGGTGCATGAAATTCGTGTATGGGGGCGGGGAGGTCCCTCAGCCCAGCCTGCACCCTCTCTAATCTGGGACCCCTTGAGGGATGTCTGACCACCCATTAAGGCCCAATCCCATTGGTCAGGCGTTCCTCTCACAATCCAGGACTGCTGGCTCCCAACTGCCCTCCCCTGCAGGCCTGCCCCTGCAACTACCGTCCCCTGCAGGCCTGGTCCCCCCCAACTGCCCTCCCCTGGAGGCCTAGTGTCCCCCAACTGCCCTCCCCTGCTGGCCTGATCCCCCAACTGCCCTCCCCTTCAGGCCTGGTCCCCCCCAACTGCCCTCTCCTGCAGGCCTGATCCCCCCAACTGCCCTCCCCTGCAGGCCTGGTACCCACCCAACTGCCCTCCCCTGCAGGCCAGCCCCCCCCCCCCCCAACTGCCCTCCCCTGCAGGCCTGGTTCCCCCCCTCAACTGCCCTCCTCTGCAGGCCTGGTTCCCCCCCACACAACTGCCCTCCCCTGCAGGCCTGGTTCCCCCCAACTGCCCTCCCCTGCAGGCCTGGGTCCACCCCAACTGTCCTCCACTGTAGGCCTGGTCCCCCCCCCCCCCCGCAACTGCCCTCCCTGCTGGCCTGATTGCCCACAACTGCCTTCCCCTGCAGGCCTGGTTCCCCCGTTTCAACTGCTCTCCTCTGCAGGCCTGGTTCCCCTACACACAACTGTCCTCCACTGTAGGCCTGCCCCCCCCCCCCCAACTGCCCTCCCCTGCTATCCTGATCTCCCCCAACTGCCCTCCTCTGCCGGCCCGGTCACCCCTAATTGCACTCCCTGCTGGCCTGGTCTCCCCAACTGCCCTCTCCTGCAGGCTTAGTTCCCCCCAACTGCCCTCCCCTGCAGACCTGGTCCCACCCCAACTGCCCTCCACTGCAGGCCTGGCACCCCCCCAACTGCCCTTCCCTGCAGGCCTGGTCCCCCCCAACTGCCCTCCTCTTCTGGCCTGGTCACCCCTAACTTCCTACAACTGCTCTCCCCTGCAGTCCATCTTGTGGTGGCCATCTTGTAGTGGCCATCTTGTGTCCTCATGTTGGCAGCCATCTTTGACCACATGGGGGCAGCCATCTTGTGTCTTGGTGTGACAATTTGCATATTACTCTTTCATTAGATAGGATTATTGATTACATTCCCTATGCTATACTTTGTATCTGCATGACTATTTTGTGATTGCCAATTTGTACTTCTCAATCCATTCACATTTTTCATTAGTCCCAACACCAACTCCCCTCTGGCAACCATCAGTCTATTCCCTGTATCTATGAGTCTATTTCTATTTGGTTTATTTGTTTACATTGTTTTTTAGATTCCATATAAATACTAAGTGAAATCGTATGGTGTTTATCTTTCTCTGACTGACTTATTTCACTCAGCACAATACTATCTAGGTTCATCCATGCTGTCACAATAATATTTCATTATTTATGGTCAAATAATATTCCATTGTATATATGTACCACCATATGTGTTATTGTTCACCTTCTTCTCCTCCTTCTTTTTGCATGGATTTGTCCAATTTTCCCAACACCATTTATTGAATAGATTGTCTTTACCCCCATTTTATGTTCTTGCCTCCTTTTTTAAATATCCATCCATCTATTGATGAATACTTGGGTTGCTTCCATAGCTTGGCTATTATAAATAATACTACAATAAACATAGGCATGCATATATTCATATTTTCTTCAAATTAGTGTATTTGTTTCCTTGGATATACACTGAGTGGCCAGATTATTATGCGTTCAGAGATCATAATAATCTGGCCACTCAGTGTATATACATATATATACATATATATGCATTTGTCAATTTTTTTTCTTCCCCAGGGACATATATCAGAAAAAAATATTACTAAAAGAAATTTAAGAGATTTTCTATGCTTTCTTCTAAGAGTTTTATAGTTTCAAGTTACATTTAAGTCTTTAATCCATTTTGAGTGTATTCTTGTATATGGTTTAAAAAGGTGATCTTGTTTTCTTCTCCTTCTTCTTTTTGCATGGATCTGTCCAATTTTCCCAACACCATTTATTGAATTGACTGTCTTTACTCCCATTTTATGTTCTTGCCTCCTTTGTTAAATATTAATTGACCATATAGGTGTGCATTTATTTCTGAACTCTATTTTGCTCCATATGTCTGGTTTTAGGCCAGTACCATGCTATTTTGATGACTATAGCCTTGTAGTATAGTTTGATATCAGGTAGCATGATACTTCTAACTTTGCTTTGTTTTTTCCCTTTTATTTTGAATTTATAGGTTGCTTTGGGCAATATGGACATTTTAATGATGTTAATTCTTCCTATCCATAAGCACAGTATATTCTTCAATTTTTTTGTATCTTCTTTGATTTATTTTATCAGTGTCTTATAACTTTCAGTGTACAGGTCTTTTACTTTCTTGGTTAAATTTATTCATAGGTATTTTTTTATGCAGTTGTAAATAAGATTGTTTTCTTAGTTTCCATTTCTGATAGTTCATTTTTGGTGTATAAAAGTGCAACCAATTTCTGGATATACTTCTTAAAAATCCTGGTACTTTACTGAATTTATTTATTAGTTCTAGTAATTTTTTTGTGAAATCTTTAAAGTATAGTATCATGACATATGCAAATAATGAGAATTTTACTTCTTCCTTTTCCATTTGGATGTATTTTATTTCTTGTTCTTGTCTGACCTCTGTGGCTAAAAATTTCAGTATGATGTTGGATAAGAGTAATAAAAGTGGACATCCCTGTCCTGTTCCTGATCTTAAGATAATTCTTTTAGTTTTTGCCTGTTAAATGTGATGTTAGCTGTTGGTTTGTCATATATAGCCTTAAGTTGAAATATGGACCCTCTATTTTCACTTTGCTGAAAGTTTTTATCATAAATGGGAGCTAGATTTTGTCAGATGTTTTTCTGCTTCTATTGACATAATCATACAATTTTTATTATTATTAAATACTAGAGGCCCAGTGCATGAAAATTTATGAACTGGAGGAGGGTCCTTCAGCCCAGCCTGCCCCCTCTCACAGTCTGGGAGTGCTCAGGGGCAGAAGGCAACCTGGCGATCAGGGAAAGGCGACGCCCCATGACACCTCTCCTGCTGCCACAGCCAACAGTCCAAGCCTCAGTCGGCCCTGGTTACCTGAGCCTCAGGTGGCCCTGGGAGGCTGGGCAGCTGCCATCTGAGGCTTGGTTGCACCTCGGACCAGCCCTGGGCAGCTGGGAGGGCTGAGGGGACTGGGCGCCACCATCTTGTGGCTGTGGGTGCCACCATCTTTGAGGGCGTGGCAGTAAATTAGCATATTCCTCCTTATTGGCTGTGGGTGCCGCCATCTTTGCGATGCCATGAGGGTCAATTAGCATATTCCCTCTTTATTAGATAGGCTATTTTACTGATTTTTTACAGAGAGGAAGGGAGAGGGATAGAGAGTTAGAAACATCGATGACAGAGAAACATCGATCAGCTGCCTCCTGCACACCCCCTACTGGGGATGTGCCCTCAACCAAGGTACATGCCTTTGACCAGAATCGAACCTGGGACCCTTCAGTCCACAGGCCAACACTCTATTCATTGAGCCAAACTGGTTAGGGCATGATCATACAATTTTGATCCTTCATTTTGTTTATGTGGTATGTCATTTTAATTGATTTGTAGTTATTGTACCAACATAGCATTCCTTGAATAAACCCCACTTGATCATGGTGTGATTTTTTTTAATGTATTGCTAGATTCAGTTTGCTAATATTCTGTTGAGGATTTTTGCATCTATGTTTATCAGAGACATTGGCCTATACTTTTTTTTTTTCTTTGCGGTGTATTTAAAAAAAATCTTTATTGTTCAGATTATTACAGATGTTCCTCTCCTCCCCCCCTCCCCCCGCTACTAGCAGCCTTCCAACAGGTTCCCAACCCCACTCCAGGCCTTCCCACCCCCACCCTCACTGAGGTCATCCATAGGTGTAATCTCTTTGTCCAGTCTCTTACTGCACCCACCCCAACCCCTTCCCCCTGAAAATTGTCAGTCTGCTCCCTTTCCATGCCCCTGATTCTATTACATTCACCAGTTTGTTCTGTTCATCAGGTTTTTTATTCATTTGATTTTTAGGTCCACTTGTTGATAGATATGTATTTGTTGTCACTTTGCTGTTCATAATTTTTTATCTTTACCTTTTTCTTCTTCTTCCTCTTCTTAGAGAATACCCTTTAGTATTTCAAATAATACTTGTTTGGTGGTGGTGAACTCCTTTTGCTTTTTCTTATCTGTGAAGCTCTTTATCTGACCTTCAATTCTAAATGATTGCTTTGCTGGGTAGAGTAATCTTGATTGTAGGTTCTTGCTATTCATCACTTTCTATATTTCTTGCCACTCCCTTCTAGCCTGCATAGTTTCTGTTGAGAAATCAGCTGACAGTCGTATGGGTACTCCCTTGTAGGTAACTAACTGTTTTTCTCTTGTTGCTTTTAATATTCTCTCTTTGTCTTTTGCCCTTGGCATTTTAATTATGATGTGTCTTGCTGTTGTCCTATTTGGATTCCTCTTATTTGGGGTTCTCTGCACTTTCTGGACTTGTAAACCTATTTCTTTCACCAGGTAGGGGAAGTTTTCTGACATTATTTCTTCAAATAGGTTTTCAATATATTGCTCTCTCCTTCTTCTGGCACCCCCATAATTCAGATGTTGGTACGCTAAAGTTGTCCCAGAGGCTCCTTACACTATCTTCATGTTTTTTTATTCTTTTTGCTTTTTGCTTTTCTGATTGGGTGTTTTTGCTTCTTCATATTTCAAATCTTTGACTTGATTCTTGGGATTCTCTAGTCTGCTGTTGGAAATCTAGATATTATTCTTTATTTCAGTCAGTGTATGCTTAATTTCTGATTGGTCCTTTTTCATATCCTTGAGGGTCTCACTAAATTTCTCTGAGGTTTCTAGAAGATTCTTGAGTAACCTTATAACCGTGGTTTTGAACTCTATATCGAGTATTTTGCTTTCATCCATTACTTTCATTTGTGACTTGTTTCTTTGTATCCGCATTTTGGCTGCTTCCCTGTGTTTGTTTCTATGTACTGGGTAGCTGCTAAGTCTCCTTGAGTTGACAGAGTGGCCTTGTGTGGTTGGTGTCCTATAAGGCCCAGTGTCTCATCCTCCCCAGTCACCTGAGGTGGACGCTCTTGGTGCACCCCTTTGTGGGCTGTGTGCACAGTCTTGTTGTAGTTAACCCTTGATTGCTGTTGTTATCACTGGGAGGAATTGACCTCCAGGCCAATTGGCTGTGATGACCAGCTATGTCTACACTGGAAGATCTGTTGTGCAGGAGACACCCTTATGGGGCAGGACTTGCTTCATTGGGGCTTTGGTGCTCACTGAGTCTGACCCTTGAGTGTGTCTCTTATGGATGTGAAGAGTTGTAATCCGGTATGGTCTCACTCTGGCCACTGGGTACATTGGCTCTTGTATCTCCAAGGAGGTGCAAGGTCAGCCACTGTCTGGGGCCGCCCAGCAGCAGCTACAGAGAGATCTGCAGATTCCTCCTCTTTGTATGAGGTTTGGAAGTGCCCAGATGAGGCCCAGCTGTGAAGCAAAGCAGGCTGCTGCTGCCGGGCCTTGAGCCTTCTTTTGGAAGCTCTGGGGCTCTCTGGCCCAGCTGCAGTTTGACAGGTTTTAGGCGGGAAAAGGACAGGTCATTCATATGCACAAGCAGATGCGCACAGCTTGGGTGAGGTTGTAAATTGGGTGGGACAGGGTCTCTAGGAATCACCAGGGCAGAGCAAACAGCAATGGCTGCCAGTCAGCCCTGCACTGGAGAGATCCCCGGGTCTCCGCATCCCACGCCCCCTGTGCAGGAACAATGATTGCTGTGAGTACCTCTGAGAGAAAGCCGCCCTTGTGTTCCTGTCCCAATGCCAGACAGTCCAGTTTCTCCCCGTATGTGTCTGGGTCCCCCAGAGTCTCACCCAGAAATGGAGTTCAGAGCAAGCGGGAGCTTGTATCTCCCTCCTGATTAA
The DNA here is from genome assembly GCF_027574615.1 of Eptesicus fuscus. Taxonomy (NCBI): domain Eukaryota; kingdom Metazoa; phylum Chordata; class Mammalia; order Chiroptera; family Vespertilionidae; genus Eptesicus; species Eptesicus fuscus. The sequence continues at coordinate 5,500,027 of NC_072480.1, read as the reverse complement.
AAGAGCAGCCCATCCAGGTGTCAGCACTTTCCGCGCCTCCGCACCTCTTCCTAGTCTCAGTGTGCTTTCTTCACCTCTCTAGTTGTGGAACTTCTACTCAGCCAGCTTTCCTGCGGTTCTGGGTGGTAGTTGTTCTGCCTTTTAGTTGTAATTTTGATGTGGTTGTGAGAGACAGCAAGTATAGGTGTTTACTATGCCGCCATCTTGGTTCTCTGTCTTTGCAGTGTCTTTATCTGTTTTTGCAATTAGGATAATGCTAGCTGCATAAAATGAGTTTGGGAGTCTTTCCTCCTCTTGATTTTTTTGGGTATAGTTTTAGAAGGATAAGTGTTAGTTATTCTTTAAACATTTTGTAAAATTCACCTGGGAAATCATAGGTCCAGGATTTTTGTTTGTTGGAAGTTTTTCTCTTATTACTGCTTTAATTTCATTAGTTGTAATCCCTCTGTTAAGATTTTCTGTTTCTTCTTGATTCAGTTTTTGAAGATTATGTTTCTAGGAATTTATCTATTTCTTCCAGATTGTCCAAATTTGTTGGCATATAGTTGTTAGTAGAATTTCTTATATTCTTTTGTGTTTCTGTGGTGTCAGTTATTCTCCTCTTTCATTTCTGATTTTTTTTTGAGTCCTCTCTCTTTATTGAGTCCAATTAAGGATTTATCAATCTTATTTATTTTTTTCAAAGAACCAGCTTTTGATTTCATTGGTCTTTTTTGTTGTTGTTTTTGCTTGCCTCTTTCTCATGGGACTCTGAAGTCCCTGAAGAAATGAAGCTAGGTTTTTGTTTTTTTGTTTGTTTGTTTTGTAAGTGTTAATTCTCACTCGAGGATATTTTTCCATTGATTTTTAGAGAGAGTGGAAGGGAGAGGGAGTGACAGAGAGAAACATCAATGTGAGAGAGACACATCAAATGGTTGCCTTCTGCATGCACCCTGACTGGGCTGTGGATCGAGGTTGCAACCAAGATATGTTCTCTTGACCGTAATTGAACCTGGAAACCCTTCAGTTCACAGACTGACACTCTATCCACTGAGCCAAACTGACTAGGGCTATATTGTTTTATTTTTAACTCTATTCTGATTATTTCTGCTATGATTTTTATTTCCTTCCTTCCACTCATTCTGGGCTTTGTTTGTAGTCTTTCCAGTTCCTTTAAGTGTAATGTTAAATTGTTCATTTGAGATTTTCTTGTTTCTTGAAGTAGGCTTATAATCCTACTAGAGGCCTGGTACACAAAATTTGTGCACGGCGCGGAGGGTGGTGGTCCCTCAGCCCGGCCTGCACCCTCTTGCAATCCAGGACCCCTCGGGGGATGTCAGAATGCTGGTTTAGGCCCGATCCCAGCATTCGGACATCCCTCCCGTAATCAGGGACCGCTGGCTCCTAACCACTTGCCTGCCTGCCTGATCATCCCTAACCATTCTGCCTGCCTGCCTGATCACCCCTAGCTGCTCACCTGCTTGCAGCCCCTAACTGCCTCTGCCTCAGCCCCTGCGCGCCACATATGTTGAGAAGGACGTCTGGAGGGTCGTTTGGCTGTCCAGTCTAATTAGCATATTATGCTTTTATTATTATAGATGATTTCCCTCTTAGAATTGGTTTATTTATATCACAAAGCTTTTGGGTTGTTGTATTCCCATTTTCATTTGTCTCAAGGTATCTTTTAATTTCTTCTTTGATTTCATTTTTAACCCATTTATTGTTTAGGAGCATGTTATTTAGCCTCCATGTGTTTGTGGTTTTGTGTTTTTTCTTGTAATTGATTTCTAGTTTCATACTATTGTGTCAGAGAAGATGCTTGATATGATTTCAATCTTTTTAAATGACTGAGACTTGTTTTGTATCCTAGAAAATGTTCCATGTGCAGTTGAAAATAATATATATTTTGCTGCTTTGGGTAAAATACTGTGAACATATCAATTAAATCCATCTGGTTTAGTGTGTCTTTTAAGGGCATTGTTTCCTTATTAATTTTATCTCTGGAAGATTTATCCATTGATGTCAATGGAATATTAAAATCCCTAATTATGACTGTATTACTGTCAATCTCTCCCTTTATGTCCATCAAGATTTACTTTATGTATTTAGGTGCTCCCATGTTGGGTGCATAGAGGTTTAAAAGAGTTATATCCTCTTGTTAGATTGATACCTTTATCATGATATAATGTCCTTCTTTGTCTCTATTATAGCCTTTGTTTTAAAGCCTATTTTGACTGATACAAGTGTTGCAATTCATTTCTATTTGCATGAAATATCTTTGGCATCCCTTTACTTTTAGTTTATGTGTGTCTTTCATTCTGAGGCAGGTCTATTTTGGATCTTGTTTTCTTATCTTCCCTGTCTTTTGGGTCTTGTTTTCTTATCTTCCCTGTCTTTTGATTAGAGCATTTAAGCCATTTGTATTTAAAGTGATTACTGATAGGCATGTAGGCACTTTTACTCTTTGTAGCTATGTTCCTTTTTTCTTCTTTTAAAAATATATTTTTATTGATTTCAGAGAGGAAGGGAGAGCTAGAGAGAGACAGAAACATCAATGATGAGAGAATCATTGATTGGCTGCCTCCTGCATGCCCTCCACTGGGGATCAAGCCCGCAACCAAGGTTCATGCCCTTGACTGGAATCAAACCCAGGACTCTTCAGTCCGCAGGCTGATGCTCTATCCACTAAGCCAAACCAGCTAGGGCATATGTTCCTTTTTTCTTATTCTTCTTCTTTTTTTTTTCTTCTTAAAGAAAACTCTTTAACATGTCTTGTATAACTCCTTTGGTGGTAATGTTATCCTTTAACATTTTCTTGTCTGGGAAGCACTTTATTTCTCCTTCAATTTTAAACAATAGTCTTGCTGGGTAAAATAGTCTTGGTTGAAGGTCCTTGCTTTTCAGCACTTTAAATATTTCATGCCAATTCCTTCTGGCCTGAAATGTTTCTGTTGAGAAATCAGGTGATGGTCTTATGGGAATTTCCTTGTAGGTAAGTAACTACTTGTCTTTTGCTGCTTTTAAGATTCATTTTTTGTCTTTAAACTTTGCCATTTTAATTAAGATGTGTCTTGGTGAGGACCTCTTTGGATTTATCTTGTTTGGGACTCTGCACTTCCTGGACTTCTGTGTCCTTTTCCTTCACTAGGGTTGGAAAGTTTTCAGTCATTATTTTTTCAAATAGGTTCTCAATCCATTGCTCTATCTCTTCTCCTTCTGGTACCCCTATGATACCAATGTTGTTACATTTCATGTTGTCCAAGAGTTCTCTTAAGCTAATTTCATTTTTAAAAATAATAATAATAATAATATTATTATTATTATTATTTTGCTGCTCTGATTGGGTGTTTTATGCTACCTTGTCTTCCAAAGCACTGACTTGATCTTCTGCTTCATCTAACCTATTATTTGTTCTTGTTGGTATTGTCTTCATTTTAGATATTATATTCTTTATTTCTGGCTGGTTCATTTTTATGGTTTCTATGTCATTTTTCTTGCTGTTGAAGTTCTCACTAAGTTCTTATAACCCATATCAAGTAGATTGCTTGCCTCCATTTTGTTTAGTTCTTTTTCTGAAGATTTCTTGTTCTTTTATTTGGGGCATGTTTCTTTGTCTCCACATTTTGGCTGTTTTTTGTGTATTAGGCATATTTGCTATGTCTCCCAGTCTTGATAGGTTGGCCTTACATAGCAGGTATCCTATGGGATTCAGGGGCATAGCCTCCTTGATCATCTGAGTTGGGTGCTCCAGGAATGTCCATTTGTGGGTTATGTGAGCTCTCCCATCATAGGTGAGTCTTGATTGCTGTTGGCCCATCTGTGCATAAGGTCAACCCTCAATCTGACTGTGAGGATCTATTCAGACCACACCGTACAAGCTGCTGTGTGGGTGTTGACCACACAAATTTGAATCTGCCTCAGTAGGGTGTGGTGTCTTCAGAGATCTCCCTTTGGATGTGCCACTTGTGGAGCTAATTGGATCTTACTCTGATGTAGTCTGACGCTTGTCACTGTGTGTGTTGGTTCTGGGGCCTCTTGGGAGGGATTCTGGTGCAGGTCAATTTCAGACACTGCCTGTGCCTGGTCCTGGGCAACCTGTTTGGAGCTACAAAGGGATCTATAGTTTGTGGCTGTCTCTGCTGGGCCTGTGTGTGTGTATGGAATGCATCAAATTACACACCAAGCCTCACTTCTACCAACACAAAGTTCAGGGGGAGGTCAGCAAAAGGCCCAAGGCACTCTGAAATCCACATCTGTTTGTGCTGCCTGTCACTGCCTGTTAGACTCAGCCACCGAAAGATCCTCTGGAGGTATTCGAGTTGTGTGAGGTAGGTTTTCAGTGAGTCACAAGGTAGGTGTGAATGTTGTTTGCCTGACTGATACATATTCAAACTCGGTTCCGGTGCTGGATCTGAGGCCACCCCGAGCAAAAGTCCCAGGGTATACCAAAGCTAGCTACTATCTGCCACATGCCCACAGACCTTTGTCTTGGAGTGGGGTCTCAGAGAGTTGTCAGGGGGAGGTCAGCAGTGTTTATCAGGCCCAAAGAGACCAAGATTTTGCCTTGGGAAGGGTGGGCTCTGTACCTGTCAGTCACATGTGTGAGAGAAGAAATGCCTCATCCTAGAGCCACACAACTCAGTCTGTCCTGCATTTAGCCTGGCCCTCCTGGAGAGCTCAAACTTAGTGGGGTGAGGCTAGGGGATCTCTTGTGGGAGAATGGTTCAGGTCAGGCTAGCAGGGAGGTGGGTCAAATGGTCCCCTCCCCAGAGCCACACAACTCAGGCTCTGACACCCTGAGTCTGCCCAGACCTCTACACACCCAGGTCTGGGCAGCTGATTCCTCCCTAAGGCACAAGCTCCACAGGTCTGGGAGACGGGGAGTTGGGAGGATGAGGCTATTGCATTCCCCCAGGCTGATGCCATATGGAGGGAAGTGCTCAACCTAAGAAAGATGGCATCTGTGGGCAATGTGGCAGATGGACTGAGCACAGGGAGACTGCCAGCTGTCCCTCAGCTCTTTGTCCAGATTCACACAACTGAGTCTTGCTTCCCACAGCTTTAGTCTGCTCTGAGCTGCCCTCCTCTGGTGGAGCCTAGGGTGAATGGATACGAACTAGTTTTGTGTGCTGGGCCTTTAAAAGGGTACCTGAATTTCTAGGCGATTCTTGTCTTTCCCTGAACAAAATCCCTGATTAAAAAAATTTTTTTAATTGATTTTAGAGAGAGAGGAAAAGATAGAAACATGGATGAGAAAGAAACATTGATCGGCTGCCTCCTACATGTCCCCTACTGGGAATTGAGCCCACAACCCAGACATGTGCCCTGACCAGGAATTGAATCACGACCTCCTGGTTCTTGGGTTGATGCTCAACCACAGAGCCATACCAGCCAGGCAATCCTTGCTGATTTTCACAGCCAGATATTATGTGGGTTCCTCTTCCTGGCTCTGGAGCTCTAGGCTGAGTTATAACTTTAGAACCTCAGCCAGCCTGTTTTACATCTCTGCCCTTCCTACCAGTCTCCATGTGGCTTCTTCTGTAAATTCTTGGTTATAAAACTTACGTTCAGATAGTCTTCAGTTGGTTATTCAAGTTGATTATTTTATATTTTAGTTATAATTCCAGTTTGGTCTGGGAGGAGGTGAGTGTAGCTTCCACCTATAAGGCCGCCATCTTGGATCTCCTGATATCAGTATTTCTGATTGTGGAAAGAATTTCTGGAGCTCTATGAATGCAGTCCTTTTAGTTTTTTTGTTTTTTTATTTTAATGGAAGTGTCTTTATATAGGCATGGCTAATTAAGTCACTGTACTTTTGTGATTCTACATCAGGCATTTTTTGTGGACAGGAAAAATATTAAACACACTTATGCATATTAGTTTCCTAGAGCTGCTGTAACAAAGTACCATAAACTAGATGGGATAAACATCAGAAATTTATTAACTCACAGTTCTGGAGTTTAAAAGTCCAAAATGAAGGTATCAATAGGGCCATGCTTTTCCTGGTTCCTGGTGGTTGTCAGCAATTCTCAGCATTCCTCGGCTCACAGCTGCAGAACATCAATCTCTGCATCTCTTCACATGGCATTCTTCCCTGCGTGTCTGTCTTTCCATCATCTTCCCTCTGTGTGCATGTTTGTCTGTATACCTCTTTTCCTCTTATTATAAATCACCAATCATATTTGATTTAGGGCCCACCTAATTCCAGTATAACCTCATTTGAACTTGATTATATCTATAAAGGCATATTTCCAAAAAAGCCACAAGGTACTATGCGTAGGACTTAACATATCTTTTGAGGGAATACAATTCAACCCACAATAGTGTGTGTGTCTGGAATATATGTAAAAGTTATAATTTTAAAAAAGTAAATATTAAGTGGCATTTTAAAATTGAAAATAGCTTTTCATTATTGTATTTTCTCAATTAATGGACATTAAAAGAATATCGCAGGTAAGAGTCTAGGAGTCTGAGAATATTTTTTTTAATGATAAAAAGAGTTATGCACATAAAAAAGGTTGGGAGCCATTGGTATAGACTTTGTGTCAGGAATAGAATAAGGTAAAACTAGCCAAGTAAGCTAAAGTAAAGTATGGAGAGCTTTAATGACAAGATAAGGACTCTTGGTTTCATTTGTTAGGCAAAGAGAATTACTAGTGATTTTTTAGCAGGTGACATGTATGCATGTAAAAGCTTTTGTGATTGATAAAGTAAAAATTCTGAACCAACAATCTATCCATCAATGTGGGGCTTTATAGGAAAATTACCCAAGTACAGGATGGACTATATAAGATCGAGTGTGGAGAGGTCACCAGGCATGAAGTGACCAGTATCTACTCACTGGATGACAATGATAATGAAGAGAATGGGATAAATGCTGGATGTATTACTAAGAAGAAGGGGCAGAGGTATGGTAAGTATGTACATGCATATAGTGCATTTGTATGTATATTTTTTGTGGATGTTTGAAGGTACACATGTGAATTAGAGGTTTTATACAGTATCTAGCTCTTTTAAAATGAAAGAATACTTTTATTATTTCATTTGATATGTTTAATACATTGATTTGGTGGTTATCTTTCCATTTGTAAATGCAATATTTTTCTAAATAGAAAATTTTAAATAATCGATTTTGACCTGTCTACTTTCTGACACACAGTAGACACTCAATATTTCTTGGTTGGTAAACATCAACATTTTAGCCATTCCAAAACTGGGTCTAATTTATTAGTGTATATTGAATTTATATTTTCTATCAGTGATTTTTTTGTTTGTTTGTTTTTGTTAATCCTTACAGGAGATTTTTTCCATTGATTTTTAGAGAGTGGAAGGGAGGGAGGGAGGGAAGGAGAGAGAGAAAGAGAGAGAGAGAGAGAGAGAGAGAGAAAGAGAGAGAGAGAGAGAGAGAAAGAGAGAGAGAAATGTGAGAGAGAAATGTGAGAGAGATACATTGATTGGTTGCCTCCTACATGCTGGGGATTGAACCTAAAACCCAGGCATGTGCCCTTGATGGTGAATCGAGCCAGTGACCCTTTGGTACACAGGCCAATGCTCTAATAATTTAGCAACATTGGCAGGGGTATTTTGTGTCAGTGTTCTATGTTTAGGAGAGAAAGTGGTGGAGAGAAAAAGGTAGAAGTAATAGTAGTTGGAGGAAACTGAAGTTTGAGTTTGGTAAAGAAGTTGTAAATACGTACCAAGCTAGTCTAAATGATTTCAACTCCCCAAAACAGGACAAATTCCATCTATTGATCCTGAAAGAATTTGAAAACTAGATTACTAAACAACCTTCAGTGGTCTTTGAGGAGTCATAGAGAAGTAGAAATGCCAAAGGATTAAAAAGCCGAAGGGATGAGAAGATATATTCTCAAAAACACACAGTATATAATTTAGTATTACCTCTAGGTGAGATTAGGAAACATATCATTCACTAGAAAAAGGAAGCAGTAAATCATGTCATCAGATTAAACACACTATTTTATTTGTAATATAGTTATTGGAAAAAGGTCATGATTTGCATCTCTCTCTATTTTTACTTTAATTTTGCTCAGATACAGAGACAGAGTATATCCAGACTCCAACCAAATAGTTGTTAAGGTCCCTTATGACATCCAATTAGACAAGTTAGTTGTTAGCATAAGACGGTAACTGTTTAGCAGTTGAAGGATTATACCAAACAGGTGCTCATAAACAATTTAAATTAGTGGTTTTCAAACTTTTTGACTATGATTTGCAGTAAGAAATACATTTTACATTATTATCTGGTAAGCATACATGTTCAAATGTATGTCTGTTTATGTGTATGTCTATTTACAATAATGGGTGCACTTTGATATTTTCCACTCTATGTTTTTCTATTCTATTTCATTTACAAAACTGCTGGTTGCAACCCACTAAGTCTATTTCATGACTCACTAATGGGTTGGGACTCACAGTTTGAAAAATGTGAATTGATTTCTATCCGAATGTTTTTAGTGACTACAAAGCTGTTTTTACCCTGTTCAATTGAATATTTGAATGAAGACAGAAGAAATGTTTTCAAATTTGCATAGAGGAATAAGGTCATTTTTTTCCCATGAAATTATTAACAGTTTAAAATTAAATAGAAAATTAGAGTCTTAACAGGTCCTTGAGGTGATTCTGAAGCACAGTGAAGTTTTACCACCGTCACTGAGGCAAAACCTTCAACTGAGGACTTGGGGGATAAGAAGGAAGGACAGGATAGCAGTGAGGTTCCCTTGAAAGTGAAAATACACCTCAAGAAACTCAAAGAATCATGCTGCCACAGACAGAGAGTTCCAATGGATCCACTCAGGTTTCTCTTTGAAGGTCAGAGAATAGCTGATAACCATACTATTAAAAAACTGGGAATGGAGGAAGAAGATGTGATTGAAGTTTATCAGTAATAAACAAGGTCATTAAATGGGTTATTCTTTTTATTTTCCCTCAGTCCTTTTTTATTTTTAAAAATAGTTCTTTTGTAATGTGGTGTTCAAAATGGAATTGAAAACTGCCTCCCCTCCCCGCAATCTCTTTAACGTCTGGTAATGTGAATTTTAGTGCCCATCATCATTCATTATTTGTTTTCATTGTGCTAATTTTGGTGATCAAACTTCAGCCCCCTTCATATTGCCCTCTCCTTTTGAAATATTACATGTGTGCACAGGGAGACCACCTTTTCCAAGACTGAATTTCCAGGCTGTGATAAATAAGGTGGACTAATGCAAGTCTGCACAATGACTTTCTACTGGCCTGCAAGTTCTAATATGTGATTGTTTCATCCCTAGATTATTACTTTCAGTGGGAGATGCAAGTCTTTTAGAAAACTGAACTGTGGAAAAATGAGCTTTCCTCAACTTGAAGCCACTTTTAAAATATGAAGGTCTGGATCAAAAGAAGAGGAATATCAGGTTGGAGTCAAGATGATAGGTAAGGTGAGAGTAAAGACTAACTCCAAAGATGGCTTCGCTGAAGAGAAAGCATTTTAAGAGTAAAGAAAAATCTTGTCCGAAGATGCCAGAAAAGTTCTAAATTTAATTAGCAGTTAATAAGGTTATCCATGCAGAAGTGTGTACAATAACACACAGAACTTTTTTATTTTATTTGTAACTTTTGGCCTGGGATATAGTTTTTAAATGGACATTATCTATACCAGGTTTATTAAAATAAACAAAATATTTGTAAAAATTGTACTAATGTTTATTCTATTTCTTATTGTACAGAAAGAAAAAGAAAATGGCTTAAACAAGATTTTTTTGCACAATACTGGAAATTATTGTTTGTACATAGTACAAATAAATTTTTCCTTCAGTACTGTACAATGATGATGATCATGACTTTGGTGCACTAGAAGTTACTGAGGTGCCTTCTGAATTAAGGATTTAATTAAGGCCAAAATATTTCTTACTCAGTGTTCTGTTTTTTTGTTTTTTTTTTTTTTTTAATGTGGTATTTCTCTATGGTGCTTATTTATGACAGTTATCCAATCACGTTGAATAAGTGGGCATGCCAAAAATTTAAAACAGAAAATCTGAAAAGTAAATTAGATTTAAGTATATATGTACATTTCTGCACTTTATATCTCAAAAACTATCTGTAAAACCAATATTGCAGATATGCTGCTGCTTCAGAGCTGCATGTTTAGAAACAAAGTAAAACATTAACAGAACAAAATCTGTTGTGTTTCTGATGATAAAAAACTTTAGAGGGGAAAGGGACCAAATTTTTTGAGAACCTACTATATGCCAAACATAAATCACTACTGTGATATTGTTGAAAAACCATGACCCTAAGCAAAGCAAACCAAACTGATTTGATTTGGATTACATTAGGGGCTATAATTCCAAAGGAAGAAAGTTTCCCTCTTTTTTTACTGGTCTGAACTTACCTAGAATTTGGAGTACTCTGTTCAGATTAAGTTTAGAGGACAGTGAGAAACCTGCTTTTTAGAAAACACATGACGGATATAGGAATATTCAGCCTGGAGAATTGCCGTTTTCATGCATTAATTTTTGAACACGTTTATTAAATATAAATTACAAGCCAGGCATGGTAGGTGCTGAAAACACAAAAATAACTACAATGTTGTCTTTTCCAACAGTCAAAGAAGGAAACATTACTTATTTATTGACAATTGCTACTACATTAATTACCTTAAATGTATTAGATCCTTTCATCTCATAATCCTGTGAATCTCTACTTTGGGTTGAGTAAACTAAGACTTTGAAGAGAAGTCCTTTGGCCCAGAGCCCACACGGGTAAGTGGATGGTGGAGCTGGAATTCAAATCCAGGTCCCAGTAAATATGGAGCATGTATTCTCAACCACTATATAATATTATCTTTTGAAACTCAGATTCATGGGCTTCTTATCTTTGAAGAATTGACCTTTGGAAGTATGGGTATGCATCTATTAAAGCAAACATGTATACAAAATTAATATTCACCACACAAAATATACAGTATATATTTAATACAAAGACTTAAAATGAACATTTTAGTTAGCTTCTATTATTATACACCTATCTTTTATTTCAAAATATTGTTAATACTAACGCTAAGTTAATTGTACATTTGCAGGGAAACAGGCTTTGTAGGCTAAAAGGAAACGGACCTGCTGTCTTTTTCTAAACTTTATATTTGGAGATGGTATTGAAAACATATAACTGCTATTATAAAGACTGGCATGTGGTTTCAAAATAGTCTTCCATGTGTTTATAGGTCATTCAACACATTGTGCCTTTGTACTCAGGGTAGAAGGACACATATAATGTGTACTGGCTGCTGGGTTGAAATTGTTTTATTAAATTTTCACTGCTGTTAGTGAATGAGGAGACTGAGCTCAATAACTTGAGTAGACTGCATGGGTAATAAGTACTGAGTGTGATTCCAAAGCTTATGCACTTTCCACAGTACCACACTACCTGCAAGGAGCTGACAGTGTACTGTATAATTCGTCTAAATTGGTAAACTCTTTTAAATGTCTTTGATGTTGAATTAAACTCCAGTTGTTTGCATGGAAAATAATACAATAATCCTATATAATCCTACATAATAAAAGCCTAATATGCTAAGTGTCCGGTCATCCATTCAACCATTCAAAGTGTAATAAGCTAATGATATGCTAGGGCTGCTCAACCACTCGCTATGACGTGCACTGACCACCAGGGGGTAGACGCTCCGACTGGTAGGTTATCTTGCTGCTGGGGTCTGGCCGATCAGGACTGAGTGAGACAGGCCGGACACGCCCTCCCATGGTCTCTCCCTGGCTGGCCAACCTCCTGTGTCCCTCCCCGGCCCCGATTGTGCACCAGTAGGGTCCCTTGGCCTGGCCTGTGCCCTCTTGCAATCTGGGACCCCTCGGAGGATGTCGGAGAGATGGTTTCAGCCCAATTTCACAGACCAGGCCGAGGGACCCCACTGGTGCACAAATTCGTGCACCGGGCCTCTAGTAATACAAGAATAATCTTTGTCTCATGTACTCAAAACTGTAAACCCACTTTTGCCCTACCCTGACTATGCCCAGTGGAATGACAAAAGTTAGTGCAATGACCTTTCAGTATAGATTTACATATTTAAGATAGATGTCATTTTAAATTTGCAAATGAAAATAGCACTGGTAAAAGTAGAAGATACATATTTGGGACACACAAGTGCTATAGGTGGATATACACGTTACAAGAGTTTCCAATTGTATAGCATATCTAAGTCACACTATTAAAAGTTTTTGGTTTTGTAAATTTTCCACACATTTCCATTTTCCAAATCTTCCATTCTAGCATTTTTAAATTAAATGGTATTTAACTTTAATGATGTACCAATTGCCACTTCTTTCATAAATTTTTGCTAAACTATTTCAGTAACTCAAACTCTCCAGTGCAAATTTAAACACACACACACACACACACACAATCCTAAGCACTGGTTTTGAGGAACTTTGTTATACTAGTATATGATCTATACCAATTTAGGATTTTACCATATTCCAATATCCTGGGAGTTAACTTGACTAGCTAGTCCAATATAATATATGCAATAACAAAACAAATTATGATAGATTTGTATATTGACAATTAAAATGATTTCAACATTTCTCAAGATATCTAATATTTCTAGCAGCTTTTAATATATTGAAAAGGGCATACCTCATGAAATATTAAAATAAATTACATCATTTCGAGGAAGAAAATGACAATCATACCTATTTAGTTTTAATTAAATACTAGAGCAAGATTACTTTGTACATTTTAATTTTTTAACTAAAAGTATTTTCTTGCTTCTATACTTGTGAAGGCAGAGAAATATACTTTTATCACAGACCAGGGCTGGCAGTGAGAATTACCTATATTTTTAGATAATTTCGAAATTCTCTGAAGGGGACATGCCTAAGAAAAAGGGAGGCATCATCATTAACTGGTATCATACCTGAGGGTCCTTAGGGAGTTTTAAAATAAGGTATTTGTAGCTTCCACCACAGTGTGACATGGTGCATTCTTTTCAGGCTGGGAGGTGAGTTCAAGAGCTGTTTGTTGTTCCGAGCTCCATCCAGAGCAAATCACTGCTGGACAAATTCTAAGGTCAGTTGTGCCCGTGTGTGCGGGTGTCAGCCTCCCGCACAGCCGACAGAAAAGACCCGCTCCCTTTCCTCTGTATCCTTCCCCAGCCACACGGGACCACCCTCCACGGGGTTTGTTTCCGCTCTGCCGGCCGCCTTTTCTTCGGGACGGTCCAGCGGTCCGGCGGGCAGGACGGCGAGGCAGGGCGCCGGGGCGGAAGCGGTCGCCTGGCACTCCCCTACCTTAGGAGCGCGGCACGGCCAGTGGCCGCTGCGGTGCGACGCCGAGGATGAAGGTGACGAACCCCCAGCAGAGCACGGGGGGCGGGGATGGCAGCGAAGGCGAGACCCAGCCTCAGGGCGCCCTTCCCGCAGGGAGCACTCGCCGCCAGGGAAAGCTCCAGGAGGCCACCACGCCCCGCCCCTGCCGGCGGTGCGGAGCACCTGGTCACCTGTCCGAGCCTCCGGCCGGGGGCGGGGCCTGGGAGGAAGACCAGCGGGGCCAGGCCACGGGGGGTGCACCGCGGCTCCGCCCCTCCGAGGCGCTGCGCAGGCGCAGTGGCCCTACCGCAGGCAGGGGGCGGCAACATGGCGGAGTGAGCGGCGGCGGCGGCGGGGCTTCACAACAACAGTGGGGCCGGTGGTGGCGGCAGCAGCCGTGTCCGTAGCGTCGGCCACAGCCCGGGCTTCAGCACCGGCCAGCGCCGCGGCCAGCCGCGCGCCCAGGGCTTTTCGGAGGGGCGGCAGCATCTCCGCGAGGCGCGGCCGGGCCGGGGCGGCCGGGAGGGGGGGAGCGGAGGCAGTGGAGGCGGCGGCACAGCTGCTCTCCCGAGAGCGGTCGGCGGGGCGGCTGCCGCCGGGAATCAGCCTGAGAGGAACCCACCGCCTCGGCCGGCAGGGCTGAGGCGCAGGCGGGGAGCGAGCCCGGCGTCGCGGCGCCGGTGGATGCTGGGCCTGCGAGGCGACGGCCGGGGGGCGGAGGACGCGGCAGGTATAACGGTGCCGGCGGAGGCAGCGCCTCTGCTTTTCCCTTCTCGGGAGCGGGCCATATGGCGAGCGAGAAGCCAGGCCCGGGCGGCCTCGAGCCTCAGCCCGTAGGGCTCGTCGCCGTCGGGGCCGGAGGCGGCGGCGGCGGCGGCGGGGGCAGCGGGATGGGCGAAGCGAGGGGCCCGTCCGCCTCCGGCGCGGTGGTGCTGCCCGCGGGGATGATTAACCCGTCCGTGCCGATCCGCAACATCCGGATGAAATTCGCAGTGCTGATTGGACTCATACAAGTCGGAGAGGTCAGCAACAGGGACATCGTGGAGACGGTGCTCAATCTGGTAAGGGAAAACGCCTGCCCTCTTCTCCCCGCCCCCACCGCCTCCCGCACCCCAGGGTCACCGCGCTGCGCATCCCTGCGAGCCGGGATCGAGCCGCCGGCGGTGCCGCCGGGGGACCCGCCCGCGCGTGGCCCTCGCCCCGCCACCTCCCGGTCTCCGCGGCTCTTCTCTTGCCACCTGAGCGCAGTGTCCGTCCAACTTAATGAACAGTGAAGCATCCCCTGCCGTGCGCGCAGGTGTGGGTGGACTTGAGAGTTCGTTGTGGGGGAGGAGGCCTCCCTTGCTCTGGAGTTCTTTCTCTCACACTGTTAGTGGTCCCTGGTGTGGCTCCGCCAGGATGGAAGCCTGGTCCCTGGAGTCTAAAATCCCCGGGGCTCCCGAAATGCGGGCAGCGCGTTCGCTCGAACTCGGAGCAGCTGGGTGTGCTGTTTTCCAATGACGAGGAGAAGGATGCCGTTTTGCATCTTCTTTAAAATACGGAGTGTTGTGGCTGTGTCCCCCACCCTCACCTCTATTAGGCAGCCTTTCTTTCTTTGTAATGTTGTTCTGAATGCGCTCACCTCTTAGTCGTGTGTGTGTGTGTGTGTGTGTGTGTGTGTGTGCGCGCGCGCGCGCGCGTGCGTGCGCAGTTCGCTTGCGCCCCCACAACATGTTAAAATGTGAGGGCACTAAATCATACAGGTTGGTCTCTGTGGTTGTCTTAGCGTGGCAATGGATCAAGATGAAAGGAAAGGTGTTAGGTGTAGCCCTAGGTTTTGTTGTTGTTGTGTGTGTGTGTGTTTTCATGATAAGAAAGCGTTACTGCAGAACTGTGTGTGACTTTATGTTTTACGCTATCTACTGAGGCTAAGAAGCGTTCAAAATGTTAGGGGAAGAAATAAGGAGAGGGGAATCATATAGTTCACATAATTAAGAGTAGTTCATTTTTTATGTTTTGTAAATGCAGTTTTTGCTGCAGCAAAGCTTTTCAACAGTTTCCTTTACAGTCGTCTTTGACATTAAGTAAGGCTCCGTTTTGGAAGGCAAGGCTTAAATCAGGAGCAATCAGCTGACTATTGTATTTAATGTGGAGTCACAGCAAAGAAACTGTGCTTGCAAGGAGATTTTATGACACCCAGGTACTCCGATTTTTCAACTAACCCATTATTTTTATTTGGTTTATTGGAAAACTGAAAGGACGCTGCAGCTATAGCAGTGGTGCCATGGATTAGATAATATCTATAGTTTATGCACCTCTTAAATTCACAGAGAAGTTAAAGCTGTTTTTTTTTCTGTTTGCTTTGATTTTTCAAATCAAAGATAGGAGAATATCTGTCCTTGCTTTGTTATGTTTACTACTGTTTAAATACAGACCACCACTTTCTACTTCTTTTTACCCTTAAATATGTCACCATAAAAATCAGTTGTAAGTTTGGGTAATGTTACCACATTGATATAACCGGATTATTTTAAAAACACTAATAGAAATATTATTGAGAGTTTTAATTTTAATCAGCTGCAAATAGGAGGTTAGTACATGTCTTTAGTTTTCCCTTTTAAAAGAAAAGAGGTGAGATCTGTGTTAGTATTTTAGCAGGTACTGTATTCTATAACTTTATTTCTGTAAATTTAAAAGAACACATTTAAAGTGTTTTTCCAGTTTTCACCAAACCAATACCAATTTCACTTTAAAAGATGTGCTATTAGGTTATTTTAACAACTGTTTACATGCTTATTTAATACATTTTAACGTAATAAGAGGCAATAAAGCCCTCGCAAGCTGGAAACTGATTTGAATGGGTTTGGAATCTGCAGCAGTAGCAATGTTTGCTAGATCAATCCTTAACAGATGGGGTTCTATAGATACACAGTAGATTAAGAAAGGAAGTGAAATATTTCTTTTGAGATAAAAAAAGACATTTAACTCTCTTCAGTGCAATGAAAATCTGCCATGAAGTCTCATATGCAAACATTATTGTAGAGATTAACTTGTACTATTAAGGTTTAGATTAATCAGAGATAAGTTAGCACTGAAATGGTATACCCCCAAATCTACTTAGCACCTTGTAACTGCATTGATTTTTGGAATAAACAAAGTTAGGTTTAAAGTTATTTGTATATGTTTAAAGAATACAATGAATCTTTAAATGGAACTTTTGGGGAAAACAAATGACAAAAGGAGCTATTTGCTATTTAAGTTAATTATATTGATTGTGGAATACATATTGGTCATATGAAGGGTCATATTTCTTGAATAGTAGGTTTAGGTCTTTATCTTTCCAATATACTCATGATGAAAATGTCATGTGAAAACTTAAGCTGATTCTGAAAATATTTGGAAATCTTAGGAATTTAAAAAATAATTATCAAACTTAATTCTATTTGTTTAATAAGTACAATCCAGTAAAATCCATTTAGGGCACTCAGTGATTTGTTAGAGATTGAAAACCCCTAAAGTGGGGTTATCTCTAAAGTGAGTTTTTTTTTTAATCTTAATTTAAAACATTAAATAAAAATGATAGGTGGAAATAGAATAATATCTATCACAGTGCCCTTTATGACAGAAAAGAGAAAAACTAGTGAAAATTAAAAACAATAGAGTTTCTGCCTTAAACAGTACTCTTTTCTCAGTCACCTCTGTCAAAATACTTTTCTTTCTATTTTTTTTTTCCTGTACATTCTTTTTATATAACATGAGACTACTAATACTTGGTTTTTAGGTGCTGTTTCTCATATGTCTTGCCAAAGAATTAAAAGTTTTGCAGAGTAAAGTTTAGGCATGCAGCAAAATATAGGGCTTCTTCAACACAGCTGTGGCTATAATTTTTTGCTTCTATTTGCCAAGGTAGAAATGTGTTTTCATTACTCAGGTGGATTGTGGGTGTTTGTTAAAATTTTTTCTATGTAAATAGAAAAAATGAATAATTTTCATTGTAGATGGATGTATTTTGTATAAAGATATTATCACTGACTTAAAACATTCACATATGGGGTGAGTGGATAGCATCTGAAAGTTGAGTACATTAGTTTGTAAATGATGTTACTTGAGAGCATATTTTCAAGGATTTTGCATTGTAGCTTTACTAATAAAAGAAAAACTGATCATCAACAAACTTTGATTTAGAGAGGAATTATTTAATGTGGCAGTATAAGCGCATTTGTAGAAAAAAATTTATTGACTGTTTCAGTTATAAAGCAGGCGTACTACTTAATTCATTGCTTCCTTAACATTTGTTTTTATAAGGTTTTTCCTTCCTTGAGGTAAATGCTATGTAAATATCATGTGTTCTTTGTTTATAACATGAAAGTTTATTTTTAACAAACATTTTAATATGAGCATATTTTTAGAAAAGATAAAGTAGAGAATTAATATTTACTTAATGAGAGAATGCACAATGGGGATTTTTGAAATAGCTATCTATAATTCTATAGCATTTAATTTGTAGATATTTCCCCCCCATGAATTACAGTGTGATATATCAGTGTATCCTTAATTGTAGAAAATGATCATTTTTTTCACATTTAAGTGGCACATTGTATATTGTATTGAAAAATATAACAAGATACTTTCAGGGGATTTTGTGAGCTAAGTTCCTCTTTTTTGGCATATTGATCATATATTTTAGTAAAAAGGAAATTTCTAAGTTATTCTTCTATACTTTTATTCCTTGGAGTTTATTTGAAGCTTGATAATCAGAATAATTTTCAATTAAAAGATATTTAAAATTTTACAAACAAAATGTATGTTCTGCATTTGAACTAAATTTATTTTAAAAATATGAAGCATTTTGGAATCATAGTCCTTAATATTAATAAAACCACATATATATATATTAAAATAATTTCTTGCATTTTAATTTATGTTGACATGTAAGCTTTTCATATTAACTTGAATTATATTTTATTCTTGCTATTGGGTGTTGAAAATGAAATTAAAATGCATATATAATTATTGAACTTTCAGAATCTTGAGTTCTTAGGTTTTCCACAGAATTATTAATTTCGTCATATAATGACACTAAAGTAGCAAATATTCTATAGCCAGTCTATAGTCGTTATATTAATTTTAAATAAGTACTTTGTATATTGCTAGTTTTTGGCAAATACGGTGCTCTTAATTAAATGTATCTGTAGGATCTCTCTGCTTTTGTTATATTTTCTCCAACACAATGTAAAGAAATTTATTGGTTCTAGCAGACCCAACCCCCATATTGGTTCACTGATGTAGCTGTATTATACTAGTAACATTCAGTCGTCCATCTTTTTGACTATTTAAATATTATTTTGCATAAGTTTTATAGGTTTTTCATTTCTTGCCTATACAGCTCATATTTTATGAATTGGTAGTATATCTCCTTATATGAAGATATACCTGTCACTCTCTGGTATTATGGTTTACAGGCGGTTCCCCTCCTATGCTGTGAACTCCAAGAGGGCAGGAACCTATCTTATATATATTTATTCTTTGTATTTCTGGGTCTTGGATAAGTTAATGCATTTTGAGTATGCAGGATATCATTATTAGGCAGAAGATCAGTTTCTGAAATTCTGTTCAATTGTAGAGACCAGACCCAAGATCTTTAAATAAATTAGACTCATGTCAAATTAATATATTGTTTATTCCTATGACTAGAAATGTGTGTTGAATATGTATGTTGTTATTAATGTGGTCATTATTATATATGTAAGTGTTATTTTAAACTGGTATCCTGCAATAAGTAAGAATCTGATAAAAACTTTTCAGTAAACGTATGTTTGTCAAATATATAAGTACATAACAAAGATTGTGTTATTATTAACAAAGAATACATAGTGCATTGAATAGAAATTTAAAAAATGATGGTTAGCATTTGTCATATTACCAGGAATAGTAGATATCTCTTATTTTTGTCTATCTAGCATAATGGTAATGTAATGGGGAACCACAGGGTCAGTCCCAGGACTTGTGCTGGAACTCCTGTTAGCACTGCTGAACAAGTCAACTCATTCCATAGTTGGTGATGCCTGTGTTAGAATTTGACCAAAACTGAGTCCAAGAGCAAGAAATGTGTTTGTGATTCTGCTTGAGAACCTGAAGTTCTCTGTGCCTATAGTAATTATCGTATAACCATTAAATTTTCTCTTTTAAAGCTTATTATTATTGTTGTGATTAGCTTGACGTCTCTTTAAATTGGGTTTTTGTTACTTATAAATGGAAAGGATACTTAGAAGTGTAGACATCAGTAACTGGAAATGGGACATTGTAAGGAACAGACCTTAAAGGTTGAAATAGAATGTAAGGCAGCAAGGATGTTGCTTTCTCTACCAATTCCTCTTAAGGAATTATAGAGCAGCTGTTTTAAATTGTCACCTGTGTTATCTTTGCTCATGAAACTACTGAGACTGGAACTTTAGTGATAATAGAGTGTTTGGGGCATGTCTCAGGGCCTTTGATAATCCTACCTAATAAAAGAGTAATATGCAAATTGACCACACCTCTGCTACACCCACAAGCCACACCCACCAGCCACGCCCATCAGCCGATCAGAGCGAGTATGCAAATAAACCCAACCAAGATGGCTACAGCCACAGAGAGCAGGAGGGAGGCTTGGGTTTGCCAGGCAACAGAGGAAGCCAAGCTTTCCGCCTGCCCTTGCCGGCCTAAGCCTCCACTCAAGGCTACAAAGTTTCAGTTATAGAAGGTAAACAAATCCAAACAGAAATGGCGGCAGCCACTGATCTGGAAAGAGAGGGAGGCTAGGGTTGCCCCTGGCAATGGAAGAAGCAAAGCTTTCCGCACACCCTGGCCAGCCCAGGCCCCTGCTTAAGGCTACAAAGTTTCAATTATAGAAGGATAATAAACTCCAACAGAAATGGCTGCCGGCCATGGAGCGAGCAGGAGGCTTGGCTCCGCTCCAGGCTACAAAGTTTCAATTGTAGAAGGTAAATAAATTCCAGATACCTGGGCCTCCGCTTGGGTCGCCAGGGGGTGTGGCTGGCCTGCAAACCACCACAAGCCCCATACCCAGGCCGCCCCACGCCCCAAGGGAACCCCCACCCTAATCCAGGACACCCTTCAGGGCAAACCAGCTGGGCCCCACCCGTGCACCAGGCCTCTATTCTATCTAATAAAAGAGTAATATGCAGGTTGACCATCACTCCAACACACAATATGGCTGCCCCCATGTGGTCAAAGATCCTGCCCCCATGTGGACACAAGATGGCCACCACAAGATGGCCAGCAGGGGAGGGCAGTTGGGAGGGACCAGGCCTACAAGGGAAGGCAGTTGAGAGGGACCAGGCCTGCAAGGGAGGGCAGTTGGAGGTGATCAACCCTGCAGGAGAGGGCAGTTAGGGATGACCAGGCCGGCAGAGGAGGGAAGTTGAGGGCAAACAGGCTGGCAGGGGAGCAGTTAGGCATCAATCAGGCTGACAGCGGAGTGGTTAGGGGTGATCAGGCTGGCAGGCAGAAGCGGTTAGGGGCAATCAGGAAGGCAGGCAGGCGAGCAGTTGGGAGCCAGATTGGAGAGGGTGTTGGCTGGGCTGAGGGACACCCCCCCCTCCGTGCACGAATTTCATGCACCGGGCCTCTAGTGCCTTATAAGAGGAATTAGCTTTGGTCCAAGATGGCATGCCGAAATCATAGAGGGAAGAGAATGTTGTCTTTCCAACTAAGAGAGGCCCTTTCTGTCCGTAGGCACCATCCAAAATAGTAGATAATCAGAATACATACCAAGAACCTTGAAGGTTGAAAAGCCCCAATTTTCAATGAGTTTAAATTAGAACCATGTAAAGTTCTGTTTTATAAGCTTCTCCCAAGCATCTCATGTATGTTTCCAGACTCCTGACCAGAGTAACAAACCAGTTACTAAAGAGCTTTAAAAAGGGTGCAACTAGGGAACAAGTGCTAGGTAGAATAGCTGTGCCTGGTTACACAGCTTATTGTTTCACATTGCTTCTTGGAAAATAATTAAGCTGAGGGTTAAGGGGATGAGTCCTGTGAAGGCCTGTTGCTTTGAGATTGAATATTGCTAGAAAACTGGAAAGTTGGCAATCTAGATTCATATACTGTATTCTGACAAGATCTTTGGCTTTGTTTGCTCATTTAACCAGTTGCCTGAAGTAAATTGACCAAAAGCTTATTAAGCTTTTAGGGAAACTATTTCCAGGGTTAACCTCAAGCCAGGTAAACAAAGGCCTCTATTATTGTATTTCAAAGGCAACTGCTAAAGCAGTACAACTACTAGAAGGAATATATAAGGCTATAGAAGGTAATGGATAAGAGAGGTCTTCTGAGATGGTAATAATGACCAAGGAACTCCATTGCCAGGACACAGAATTTTTGCTACTCTGACCATTACTGTATGGTCAGTCTGTGCTTTGAATTAGTGACCATGGTTTGTTTTACCCTTTTCACCCTTTTAAGTAGGAGTTAAGTTCTTTTACCATTATATATTAATTACTAGTGACCCAGTGCACGGATTCCTGCACATTGAAAGGAAATTAATTAGAAGGTGGCCAGCGGGGTGGGACTGGGTGAGATGGGCTGGACACGCCCTTGAGCCAACCTCCCAAGGTCCCTCCCTGGCCGGCTGCAACTAGGGCTCCAAGGCTTCTGCGGAGTGAGTGGAGTTCCTCCGGCAGGTGGGGTCCCTCAGCCTGGCCTGCGGGAATCGGGCTGAAACCAGCTCTCCGACATCCCCTGAGGGATCCCGGAGTTCGAGAGGGCACTCTGTAAAGTTCCTGTCATACAGGGTGTGGAACGCAGACACAAGTGTGCAGTAAATCAGATTCGGGGCCAATAGTGCCCCAGCAACAACATAACCTATGGCCAAAGGTGGAATCGCAGGGCCCTGCAAGGAATTGGGCTCCCTTCTCTCTGGTTTCTGGGTGCATCACCCGAAACCGCTGCTGCCAAGTCACTGCAGCTCGGCAGCTCCTGTGTTGAGCATCTGCCCCTTGGTGATCAGTGCGTGTCATAACTACCGGTTGGACGGACACTTAGCATATTAGCTACACACACACACACACACACACACACACACACACACACACACACACAATTACATAGCTATATTGTCAGATTATTAGGTACCATCCAAAAAGAATTTAGATCTGTCCAATTGCTCCTAGCTCAAAGATTTTTCTTTGTTTCTCCTTCCCCTGGTGAGATGATGAGTGTGTTTTTTGTTGTGCCTAAGATAGTAATATTGCTAAACAGGGAAGTTTAAAACGTGTTACATGTATGGAAAGAAGTGAGTTTATAAGGCAGATGAGCAGCCAAGGACTAGAATGTTTCAGATTTCTGTTGGTTTTAACTGCATAGAATCTGTTGTTTCTGATACTAACAGTTCTAGACTTTTTGATACTTTGTTGGGGAGTCATTTCTTTTTAATTCTTGTTTACATGGTTTGGGATTTCCCTGAATTCCTTTCTGCTTTCCTGGACCAGAATCAGAAACTGGACCTGGCCTATCAATAAAAGATAGTGGTTAAAAATGTAGCTGCACATCTGAGACAGCATGATAATTTCTTTCATTCTGCTAGAGAATAAAAGGATGCTCACCACTAGAGTTGCTAAGATGTCAGAATGTAAGTTTAGATTTGATTGGCAATCTGCCACAATTAATGCAGAGTATGCTTGAGAATGAAGTTAGCACAGAGGCAACTAGAACCAAGAGATAGATTGACAATGGTATTTTTGGAGCCTTTCAAGTCAATTATATGCCCAGACTTTTCAGTGTATTAAGCTAATATGTTTCCTGTTTTGCTTAAGATAGTTTGAGTTGGGTTGTATCCATTTCACTCCCATGATTCTGTTACCGGAAAGGGGACCTGGCCCTGAGAGGGTCTTGTCAAGGGCTGGTCAGTTGTGTGTGGGTTCTTGACTTCGTGCAGGAAAATTTCACAACATGAGTCTGGATGACCATGAAGAAACATTTATTAAAGCTGGGGACTGTGAAACAAGAACAGGCTTAGCATAGAAGAAGCAACAGGAGAGCCTATGCTGAGCTGCCCTAGATCTCTGGGAAGTCAGAGAAAATGGGGCCTTGGCATCAGGGTCAGGGGTTAGCCTGGGATGAGCTGCTGCTGCCCATTGCTCCTCTAGTTGCAAGCCTGCTGGGGTCTTTTAGGATTTAGGAGATGCATGCCTGTGGGGGAAGAAGTGGGAGAAGAAGAGGGAAAAGGTAATTGCGGGGACTGCTCCGCAGAGGAAGAGCTTGCACTAGGTCCTTGTCTTGAGGCTTTATCTCTTTCTTACTGGAGGGAATCTTAGGGGAAGTCTCAGGAGAGGGTTTCAACAGAATACTCATCAGTTCTCTAGGTGTGCTCCTCAGGGTCATGGTCTTCACTGTTTGGTCAGTGTCAGGGCAGGGGGTCATTGGTCATTGTAGCTGGTCCTAGTGTTGCCCACCTGGTTTTGCTGCTTTTCTGGGTCTGGAGCAGAAGTACAACTGAGGCCAAGATTTATTTTTAGGGAGGTGACCTTCTGTATCTGCTGTAAATTGCTCTGTCATTTTGTTTAGCTGTCTCAGTTTTCCTATTTCACTTCTCCTGACTTACTGGCTTGCCTCAATTCCTGATTAATATTTGGAATTAATTTTTTTAAAAAATTGGGTATTATGTATTACAGGACAAATAATAAGAAAAAAGTTAACTTGGCTAAGGACTTGATATATTTCAAGAAAGAAGAAATATATATTGCTAGTTAATGCAAAATTACCCTTCACTAAATAATAGTGAGGTACCATGAATAAGAAGAAAATTACCATTAAATTAAAAAGAAACCTACCATTGTTTTCTAGGCATGCTTAAATAATCTTAAATGATGATGTTGGAAGTGTAAATGTTATAGCTGTCCTGAATGACATTTTAACAATATGTATCCAGGTTTTTGACATCAGTCCTCAGTTCTTTTGACTAAGGAAGAGTTTATCTGTGGACAGTTATAGGGGTTAATTGTAGTTTTGTGTAGTTTTGTGATACAAGAGTTTGCAAAAACCTAAATCTTCAACAATAGGAAAGGTTAAATAAATTATTTTATATCCATGTTATGGATTATCATGCAGTCATTAAAACTTTATGTGCCTCAGTTTCATTAGGTGTAAAAGGGGATATTTACCTTAAGGTTTTTGTACAGATTAAATGAATTTATATGTGTATACAGACAATATATATATACTAGTGGCCCGGTGCATGACATTTGTGCATGTGGAGAGGGGTCCCTCAGCCCGACCTGCACCCTCTCCAATCTGGGAGCCCTCATGGAATGTCCTACTGATGGCTTAGGCCTGTTCCCTGTGGTTCTCTGCTCTCTGCGGACCTGCCTGCTTGACACCACCGCAGGCCCTAGTGTCTGCTCTCTGTGGGGGTCTGCTTGCCCTTCGCCGCTGGGGCCAGGAGCAAACAGGGCCCTGCTGTCTGCTCTCTGTGGGGGCCCTGCGGGGGACTGCTTTCCCCTCGCTGCCATGGCCAGGGGCAAGCAGGGCCCTGCTGTCTGCTCACTTGCTGTGGGGGACTGCTCGCTCGCTGCAGGGGATGTTCCCGCCCCGCCCCTGGCCGTTTGTGCATGCACTGGCTCAGAGCGCCTGGGTCCCGGGAATGTTCCTCCTCCGCCCCTGGCTGCTCCATGCCTGCGCGCATAGGACCTGGGTGGCCGGGGGTGGTTCCAGGACCCCAGCTGCTCTGGGCTTACATGAGGGCCTACAGGCTCAGAGTGGCCTGGGTCCCGAGGACGCCTGTTCCCAGGGTGCAGGCCGCTTGGCGCTGGCTCTCGCGCAAGCGGCCACCCCGCCCCCAGCCGCTCTGCGCCTGTGAATGCAAATTGACCCACCATCTTTGCTGGGTTAATTTGCATATTCACTCCTGATTGGCTGGTGGGCATCGTGGGGGTATGGTCAATTTGCATATTTCTCTTTTATTAGTGTAGATATATATATATATATATTTAATTTTAATAGTTTATTGATTTTTAGAGAGAGCAGGAGGGAGAGGGAGAGAGAGAAACATTGATGTGAGAGCGCAACATCGCTGGGCTGCCTCCTGTACGCCCCCTACTGGGAATCAAGACTGTAACCTGGGCATGTGCCCTCACCTGAATGGAACTTGCAGCTTCCTGGTGTACTGAAAGACGCCCAACCAACTGAGACACACCTTTAATCCTCACCCAAGGATATGTTTTTATTAAGTTTTAGAGAGCGAGAAACATCAATGTGAGAAACATTGATCAGTTGCCTTCCATACACGCTCTGACTGGGACTCGAACCTGCAACCTTTTGGTGTATGGGATGTGCTCTAACCAACTGAGCCACTGACCAAGGCATGAATTAGTATCACTTAAAGTACCTGGTACAAAGCTAACTTAATTTAGTACTTACTATAGTTTTTTAAATTTTTTTATTTTTACTCTTATCCTGAGCCTGGAGATAATCTGATCAGAGAAAAAAACACATCTATTTAAAACTGAGCTATTCTCTTGTAGCTTGGAGTACCTGAGCCTGGTGAACCTTTCAGAGAACAGATCTCAGGTACCCACAGATCATGATCTCCTATTAAACATAGGAGGTCTGTTCCCCTGAATCTTGTATAGTCTTTAACAGTGCCTTGGGTCATTTTTCCTAATTTTTTAATTTGAGCGAAGTGGATGGAAAACTGGAGAAAGAATGGATAGGAGGTTATTCAAGTTCCTTTGCCAGGAATCTCTTCCATCTCTTCCCTTAAATGGCTGAATTTCACATGTAGACCTAGTAGGACATGAATGATGATCCTAGGTAAATAATACTTCCCTCTGGGAGCATTAGCTTGAATATTTATAAGACTACTTGAATAACAAGCCTGAGGGACAAGTTAGAGGAGTAACAACGATTTTGTGCATTTGTTTTAGAAAATATTAGCGTATATCTTAATAGCTCTTAACTGTTTACAGTGTTTTTGAGAAATTACTCTGCATTAACTAATCCTCAGAATAACTTTCTTTTCAGATACCATTCCTTCTCTACAGATTTGGAAACAAAGGCTGTATAAAATGTCAAGTAGTTACACAAGGTTATCTAGGTATTAAGTCGGAAGAGTTGGGACTCAGGCCTTCAGATTCAAAAGGTGGAGTCTTTTCCATTATTAATTGAAATGTTTATCCAGTACTTAGAAATTATCCCAAAGGCCAGTTTTATGTGAAGAGATGATATTAGAAGAGAAGGGATCAGCCAGCCTCAGTGAGTTGATTCTGTGGTAGGGAATGCTAACCATAGAGGGCTCAGGACAAGATGTTCACAGGAAATAAAAATGAATGCAGGACAGTTAGATGGATTTGAACACAAAGGTGATTTAGCAAGCCCAGCCCGTGTGGCTTAGTGGTTGAGTGTCAACCCGTGAACCAGGAGGTCACGATTCCATTCCTGGTCAGGGCACATGCCAGGCTTTGGGCTGGATCCCCAGTAGGGGCTGTGTAGGACGCCTCTGATCGATGATTCTCTCTCATCATTGATATTTCTATCTCTCTCCCTTCCCCTTCCTCTCTCTAACATCAATAATAAAAATATATATATCTTTAATGTGATTTATCAAGAAATATAAACTATGGGCCCAGTACACAGATTCATGCACCTTGAAAGGAACTGTGGGCCACGAGGCTGAGGTGGGCACAGGAGTGGGTTTTAGTCCATCCTCTGAGCCCCCGTCTGGCCCCTCCCACTGTGGCTCCTGGTGCCCTGTCTGCCTGCAGCCCTGCTCCCGCCACTGCCATTCCCACGCGCTGATGGCACTGGCCTTGCTCATAACCGCTGATAGCGCAGAGAGATTGGGGCCAGCGCCAGCAGTGGGTGTGAGTGGGGCTGTCACTGGTAGTGGGTGCAAGAGGTGGCTGCTGGCTCCGATCACCCCTCAGGAGCAGGGGGAGGGGAGAAGCCCTCAGGGGCGATCGGGGCTGGCAGCCACCGCTTGCACCCGCTGATGGTGCTGAGCGATTGGGGCTGGCACCAGGTGCCGGCCATGGGTGCAAGCGGGGCTGGCACCGGCTGCAGGTGCGAGTGCTGGGCGGGACCGTGGCACACGGGAGCAAAGAATTTTCAGTAACCACCAGAGGCTTGCCACGATGACATCAACTGATGCCCTGCCTTGGTCTGGCGCCCCCACTCACCTGTTCCACCATCCTGCCGCGGCCGACGCCTGCCATGTTTCATGCTCTTCCACCTGCTGCTGATGCCCGCCATGTTCCCTGCGCATTCCCTGGTGGTCAGCGCACGTCATAGTGACCGGTTGTTCGGTTCCGCTGTTCTGTCTATTTGCAGATTAGGGTTTTATCTATATAGATTGCTTTTTCTGATGGAGTCAGATAGTTCTTGTAGAGCTCTTTCATTTTTGTTTATGCTGAGTTCTCTCTCTTCTTCCCTCTTTGTCATTTCTTATTTCCTATCTTTGATATCACTAATTCTTTCCTCCATCTGGTTGGCTCTGTTTTCTTTGCTCAGTAGTTTACTCTTGATCTCATTAATTGCATGCTTCATTTCTAGGATATCTGATTGGTTCTTTTTTAAAGTTTCAAGTCTTTTTGATAAAGTACTCGTTTTGTTCATTGAATTGTTTTCTGAATGGATTGAACTGCCTCTCTGTATTTCGTGCATCTCATTGAGTATTTTTAGAACTGCAGTCTTGTAATTTCTGTCATTTATTTCACATATTTCTATTTGCCAGCTTGCTTTCTGGGGATTTTTCACTTTCTTTCTGATTATCCTCGTTACAGTGGTTATTCATGATATTTGCTTCTCTCCTTTTTGTAGGCACTTATATCTGTCTATATTAATGGCCATTGGCACTTTCCTCTGAAGACATCTTTCTCCTCTTTTCCAATAGATGGTGCTGAATTGCAAGATTTTTTACCTCTTTGATCTTCCAGTCATGACCTCCACGTCTTCCATAAGTAATGCTGGGCTCCTTTGGATTGGGGTTTGTTTTGCTCTCACCATATTGGTGACCTCTGATCTTTGTGCGGTCCTGCCCCAAGCACTCCACTTGGGTATCTGCGAAACAGCAGCTCTATTTACAGATGACATGCTCCTCAATCTGAGTCTAAGGGCAACGGAAGGTGAGTTTTTAGGAGTCCATGTCATGGCAGAGCTCTGTGGTTCTGTTTCTTTGTTTGAAACACCACTGCAGGACGGACAGTGGAGAGCCACAGGGCAGAACCCTGTGCTCTGTTCCTTTAGGCCCATGGTTGGCAAACTGCGGCTCGCGAGCCACATGCGGCTCTTTGGCCCCTTGAGTGTGGCTCTTCCACAAAATACCATGGCCTGGGCGAGTCTATTTTGAAGAAGTGGTGTTAGAAGAAGTTTAAGTTTAAAAAATTTGACTCTCAAAAGAAATTTCAATCGTTGTACTGTTGATATTTGGCTCTGTGGACTAATGAGTTTGCCGACCACTGCTTTAGGCTGAAGGAAGCGCTTGCTACGGCAGGCTTCCTCCTCTCTTCAGGCCAAGATGTGAGCTCCAAGCTGCAGGGCTTTGCTATAGGCCATTTGCACTTTCCTCCTTTCTCATTTCCCATTTACTCCAAGTTGTCCAGCTTTAGATGCTCCAGTGCACCGGTTTCTCAGGCGTGCCTATGTATTGAACAGGTAATTCTTTGTTGAATAATAGTTGGTAAACTTGTTGAAATTTTAGGGGGAGAAGCCAAGGTTATTTCTCATGCCACCATTCCTCTTATATCCTAACTTATTTTAAGAGTGGGTGAAGCAGTTGTGAGGAACCATTTTTGTCTGTGGAAGTATGTTGAGCAAATAGATTTTAGTCAGATTTTCTGGGTTTTTAAATTAATTATATTGGGCTTTTTTTGTTCCAGAAATAATGTTTAATGATGTTTAGTGATCCGTACTCATGACAAACTGTCCTTTGGAATGACAGCTGTATCCAATTACATTGAAAAATTATGCTGCCAAACTCTGAAATAAATTGAAGATGATTTCTTAGAAAATATGGGATCTAGACATTTACAATAGTGATTATAGTTCCAGTGAGAGTGGTTGGGGTTTTGGATCAATATAATTATGCATTCTGTATCTTAGAGCCTTAATTTATTATCTTTGTATGTAAAAGGAGTAAATGTATATAATGGGGAGGTAGTTTATGATATTAAAATTTCATAATTCAATGTACCATATTTGTGGCATATGTTATTAGTTTTTAAAGAGAGACACTATTAACGTAGTTTATTCCTGAGACCTTATAAAGGTTTTGCTTTTATTATGATACTTAGCTATTAATGTTTATTATACACTGTTACAGAATCATTTCATTCTACGGTTGACTTATTTTAGTTATTTAAGATACATTACTATAGGGAGGGTGAGTGGGTGGGAAGAGATCAACCAAAGAACTTGCATGCATATATGCATAACCAATGGACACAGACAATAGGATAGTGAAGGTCTGGGGTGGGGATGGGGTAAGGCCCGGTCATTGTGGGAAAAAAGGGGACATATGTAATACTTTAAACAATAAAGATTTTTAAAAAATTAATAAAATACATTACTATCTTTAATTTGCAGATCATTTAGTTCTTAGTTCATGGCTACTTTTCCTTAGGGCCCCCCTGCCTCTTTTAAATACTAGTCAGTTGTGTCTGAACATATATACTCATTTTTAGTCTAACTGCATCTCTAATCACATAATCTGTTTTATTCAACAAACATTTATTGACTCCTTACCTTAAGTAATGCTAGGCACGGAGTTTATAGTACTGTATCTGATGACAAATGTAGGCAATGAAATGTAAAAATTCTAGAATAGAAATAAATTAGGGCATAGTGGGCCACACTGAAGGGAGAAAAATACCAATGGAGTCAAGGAAAGGCTTCATAAAGTGATGCTTGAGTTGAGGTTTAAAAGATGGCTAGATCTATTTAGAACTGTACAGTTGTGTGGTAGCCACTAGCCACATGTGACTGATGAGCACTTGAAATGTTCTGAAAGCATAAAATGCACACTTGATTTTGAAGACTTGGTATAAAAATGTAAACTATACTAATAAAAGCCTAGGTGGTCCTTGCGCCCTTGCGCATGAAGTTGCCATAAGATGGCTGGCACAAGCTAGCCACCACAAGATGGCCGTGCGCACAGCGGAGGCGGGGCTTGGCAGCTGCTCTGCACAGTGAGGCTTGGGGGTCCCATGGCTCCACGCGGTGCGGAGGGGGCCAGTCCCAGCATCTGCCACCTTGTGCGGAGGAGGCGGGTCCCAGCGGAGGAGGCAGATCGCAGCAGGGGAGGGTGATTGGGCCAGCAGGGGAGGGCAGTTGTGGGCAAATGGGCAGGCAGGGGAGGGCAGTTGTGGGCGATTGGGTTGGCAGTGGAGGGCAGTTGGGGTGATCGGGCCAGTAGGGGAGCAGTTAGGCGTCAATCAGACCGGCAGGGGAGCGGTTAGGGGGTAATCAGGCTGGCAGGCAGAAGCGGTTAGGGGCAATCAGGTAGGCAGGCAGGCGAGTGGTTAGGAGCCAGTGGTCCCAGATTGTGAGAGTGATGTCCAACTGCTGAGAGACACCCCCCACCCCATGCATGAATTTTGTGCACTGGGCCTCTAGTACTATATAATAAAAGGGTAATATGCAAATTGACCCTAACAGCCTAACGGCAGAACGACCAGGAATGACGGGTCGCTATGATGCTCACTGACCACCAGGGTGGAGACGCTCAATACAGGGGCAGCTCCACTCAGCCACACCTCAGGCTGATGGCTGCGAGCGCAGTGGCAGTGGTGGGAGCCTCTCCTGCCTCCTCGGCAGTGCTAAGGATGTCTGACTGCGGTTTGGGCGGGGAGCAGGCCTAAGCCATCAGTTGGACATCCCCTGAGGGATCCTGAGCTGCCATAGAGATGTCTGATTGCCAGCTTAGGCCCAATCCCCCTGGGGAATGGGCCTAAGCTGGTAGATGGACGTCCCCTGAGGAGTTCCAGACTGCGAGAGGGCACAGGTCGGGCTGAGGGACTCCCCCCCCCCCCCCCCGAGTACACGAATTTTCATGCACCGGGCCTCTAGTCTCATTAATAATTAAAAATATTTATTACATGTTGAAACGATATTTTAGATACATTGGGTTAAATAAAATATAAATTAACATCTCCTGTTTCCTTTTACATTTTTCTTTTAATGTGGCTAATGGACTATTTAAAATTACATATGTGGCTTACATTATACTTATATTGGACTAGAGGCCCGGTGCATGAAATTTGTGCATGGAGGGGGTGTCCCTCAGCCCAGCCTGCACCCTCTCCAATCTGGGACCCCTTGAGGGATGTTGGACCGCCCGTTTAGGCAGTTAGGGGTGACCGACCAGCAGAGGAGGGCAGTTGGGGGAGACCGGGCCAGCAGGGGAGAGCATTTGGGGGGGACCAGGCCTGGTCGTCTCCCCCAACTGCCCTCCCCTGTGGGCCTAAACGGGCAGTTGGACATCCCTCTCACAATCCAGGACTGCTGGCTCCCAACTGCCCTCCTCTGCAGGCCTGGTCCTCCCCAACTGCCCTCCCCTGCTGGCCTGGTCCCCCCCCAACTGCCCTCCCCTGCTGGCCTGGTCCCCCCCAACTGCCCTCCCCTGCAGGCCTGGTCCCCTGCAACTGCCCTCCCCTGCAAGCATGGTCCCCCCCAACTGCCCTCCCCTGCAGGCCTGGTCCCCCCCCTCCCCCCCAACTGCCCTCCTCTGCTGGCCTGGTACCCCCAACTGCCCTCTCCTGCAGGTCTGGTCCCCCCCAGCTGCCTATTGCGCTAGTCTTTTTCTGAAAGAGAGATATAGTTACTGTATCTATAGTTACAGTATTCTGTTGCTCATTCTCAGTTCCTCAACTGCCCTCCCCTGTAGGTCTGGTCCCCCCCAACTACCCTCCACTATAGGCCTGGTCACCCCCAACTGCCCTCCTCTGCTGGCCTGGTCACCCCTAACTGCCCACAACTGCCCTCCCCTGCAGGCCATCTTGTGGTGGCCATCTTGTGTCCGCATGGGGGCAGCCATCTTTGACCACATGGGGGCAGCCATCTTATGTCTTGGTGTGACGGTCAATTTGCATATCACTCTTTTATTAGATAGGATATTCCTGGTTTAGAGATGACATAGAAAAAGTAGATGAACCATAGAAAGAAACTAATGGGTATTTTAGCATGCTGCCTTTATTATGTGTATGCATATCTATTTGTGTACATATACACGTACCTCATATACTTATAAATACAAACACATTTATGTATCTTTATTATATTGTTTGAGCCACTCATATTTTGGGTTGTTCTGTTAGGTGTCAGTAAACCTCATTCTAACGTATGCATTGACTTAATAACAACAATTTAAAAATCACATATCATTGGGGAAAAACTTGTTCTGCTCTGGTAAAAATTGCCTAAACAATTCATGGAAATCAATATGGCAACATAGTAAATGCATTTTATTGTCAGCAAATACTTTGGAAGGCAAATTGTAAACATTGCTACAGAGTTAAAAAAAACACAATTTCATTTTATTATTTATAAAAAAATATTTTTATTGATTTCAGAGATGAAGACAGAGGGAGAGAGGGAGAGAAACATCAATGATGAGAGAGAATGATTGATTGGCTGCCTCCTGCATAGTCCCACACTGGGGATCGAGCCCACAACTCTGGCAGGTGCCCTTACTGGGCATTGACCATAACCTCTTGGTTCAACCACTGAGTCACACAGGCTGGACTGAAGAAACAATTTTAATAAAATGTAGGAGTTTATTGTGTAGGATTTAGATAAAAGTACTATTATTTCTAATATGGTTTGCTTATTCTAGACTAATTCTTAGTGAAATAAACAATTGCTTTTTTTGAGTTACTATTAAAAAATATATATGAAAGTATACTTTCTGGAAATACATGTTTGCCCTATTTACCCAAACCTGAAATCAAGAAGTAACTTTACCTGGAAAACAGGATATATACTTAGTGAAGGTTTATTTGATTTATCAGAATAAGAGTACTCCATTTTTGTTAGATTGCAATTTTTGTTTTAATGAGGAGTACTGTATTTTAAATGAGACTCTGAATTGGATAGTAGAATCCTGGAATGCAAGTGATTGATAAGATTTCAGAGATTTTCTGGATTATAGATAAGGAAACCTAGGCACAGAGAAGTTACTGATTTAATCTGCTGCTCAGTTTTTAAGTTGCCCAACTGAATTTCAGGTCTCTGAATTTCTAGTACCCTTTCTGTTATATTAACCTGAGTGACTTGGGTTTGGCTAGCATATCTATCATTTTGCTAGGGTGCTATAACAAATACTACAGACTGGGTAGCTTAAATATCAAATTTACTTTTTCATGGTTTCGGTGGCTAGATGTCCATCTTCTCCCTGTGTCTTCATATGGTTGTCTGTGTGTCAGTGTCCTAATTTACTCTCTCTATAAGGAAAGCAGTAATATATGGATTAAGGCTCACCAATATGATCTCATTTTACCTTAACTACCTCTTCAAAGGTTCTGTCTCCAAATACAGTTAGAATTTGAGATTCTGAGGGCTAGCATTTTTGTGTGTGGGGGGAGGTGGGGAGTTGGTTAGGGACCAGCTTCCATATAGTCTCTTTAATATGACAGAAAAACACCAATCCCAGGTTTATTGGGTTTAATAAGTTTACTCCCTTAGTTCCTATTTGCAGCACCCAATATTCCTTTGAAATACCAGATAGACCCACAGTGGCTAGCAGTAAATTTCAGAACTTCATAGTTTAAGTTCAGGTTCTCTGAGCATTCTGTGTTGCAGTGTCACTTATCCAAAATTGGTACCTCCCTGTAGTTGGGGAACTTTAAACATACCAGTGAAAAAAGTTTTTTCCCCTTCAAGAAAAAGGAAAACCACTGCTTAACACTCAGCAGATATGGCTATGAGGTCTTTCATCCTATCTCTCCCTTCAGGTTTATATTTTGCAGTGGAAGAAGAGAGACCAACCTGAGTTACAAGAAACAAGACAGGAATGGCTATAAAGGGAGTGACCAGAAGCAACTGAGATAACCTTTTACCTCCCACATGCAATATATGTGCTTCACAGAAAAAAAACAAAAATAACAGGACTACAAAATACAAAAGCTAGAATTTCAAAATCCATTCATCCAAGGGTGGTGAAAGGGAGGAAGGGGAGGTGGGAAGGTAAATAGCATGGGGAGAAAAAGTACTCAGATCAGTCCAGGCACAGGGGCTGGCAGATGCTAGGAAAGACCTGCAGAAAAATGTGTCCTTTCAGACTCACAGGTGTTGAAAATCCACATATTGGTGTCAGGAAGATTGTGTCTTACCGGCATGCACCAGAGACAAAAAATCCAATTCCTCAGAAGGGAATATGCAGAGGGCCCTTGGCAGAGTTGGTCTTGCCTTTCCTGGTGGGGGAGATAAACAAGGAAAGAGCTGCAGAGCCCCCTTCCAATCCCACTCATCTCCTCTGGATGGCAGGTGACTCAGTGGCCTGAAGTAGCCTTCAGTTTGGCAGGAGATGAAAGTGGTGGAGGGAACTTCTCTGCAGAGGTCGAGGTACTCAGAGCAGACTGTAGGTAGACCATCTTGTGGAAGTCTGTTGCTTAAGAGAACCACCAAGGAGATGAGGCACAACAAAGGTAAGCTTTGCCAGGGGTCTTTGCTTTATTGGCACTGACAAATAAAGGAAAGAGGATAGAGAAGAGGCAGCCATTGATAATGTATGAGGGCTGCATAGCTGTGAGGGCAAACCAAATCGGAAGTTAGTTGGTAGTTTCTATCTAAGGAAAAAGAGGTTAAGTGCCCCTGACTAATTAGTCAGGTGTTGCACATATTTTTTAGGCCAATTCATCTGTATGTTTGACAATCACTGGTGCATTTCAATTCCTTTATTGAACCCTTAATACTCAAGTCACTATAGTGATTTATGCAGGAGACTAACCAGCTGACCATCATGGTGGATGGGAAAGAGACTCACAGACATCCCTTGGATGAGGAAAAGAGCCTGAAGCAGAAGGCTGAAGAGCATGTCAACCATTATTTTGCTAACACTAGGGAATGTGTGAGGTTTCCTCCCAGATACCTTGAATGCCAGGCCAGCTATATCTTGAAATCAAATGGCATTCACAAACAGGGGGAGCACTCAAAGAGCACTGAAAATTATTGTGAGAGAGAATTCCATCCATGACCAAATATCTCCATATAGAGACGGATCAGTAGTTACTGACTGAAGTACAGGAATAGTATCTAATAAAAGGGTAATATGCAAATTAACTGTCACTCTGTCACAAAGATGGTGGCGCCCATAGTCACAAGATGGCGGTGCCCAGTCCTCTCAGAGTCCCGCAGTCCCAGTGGGGGGTGGCCGCTGAGAGTGGGCAGCGTGAGTTGCCTGGTGGAATGCTTGATTTGTTGCCGTGGCAACAAGGCAAGCGTTCCACGCCCAGCCGCGGATGGGCCTCTGGGCCGAGGAAAGCCTGTGGGCAGCGGGCGCGGAGCGGCCAGGTCCCGCAGAGAGCTACTGGCTCACAGATTTGTGCACAGGGCTCCTAGTAAACAATAAAACAGGAGGAGACTAAACCAGAATACCCTGCCATTTTAAGCACAGCATTGGAGAAATTCTACCAAGACTATGTGGCTCACTTTCTTGTTTCCTCTCCATGCTCTCGACTCTCCTCTGTGCCAGGACACTACCTGCTCTTTTTTAATGCTGCTCCTCTCTCTTTTGCTGAATTCAAGCATCAAGATGCTACAGATTTCCCAGATGGAGTCTTTGGTTCCCCTGGCAAGGCTCTGGAGAAAGATTTGACACTGCCAGCCATCTCGTCACCTCCCAAACTACCAACTATATGGAGGAGAGAGAAGCGTCCCAAGATCTTTCATTATGAAGAACCCGGCAGCTCTATTGCTGGGCTCTGGTCTGGCCCCTCACCCACGGAGGGCCACTCCGATCCTCCTCACCCAACTACGAGCTGCCGCCTGCCTGGGCAATCACAGGGCTGAGGCCACTGTGAGGGTTAGCATTTTAACATGAGTTTTGGAGGTACACAGAAGGTCTTAAGTGAAAATAAGGATTAAATAAGTGATGGTGATAAAACTATGAGATCTATTTATAGTGTTTCACATACATTTCCTTTAAAATTTACACTGTTTTTCATTACATAAACCCCTGACTTCCTTAATTTGAATTATTTTATTCTTTTCCTTCTACTTTTTTCTTTTCTCTCTCATGTTTTTATTCTCATACTAGAGACCTGATGCATGGAGATTCGTGCAAGAATAAGCCTTCCTTCACCTGGCTGCTGGCACCGCCTTCGCTCCGGCCAGAGCCTCCTTTCTGCCTTGGCTCCAGCCCGCAACCGCCTTCCGCCTCTTGCCTTGTCACATCAATTTGCATATTCCCTTCTTATTGGCTGTGGGCGCCGCCATCTTTGTCGTGGAGTTATGGTCAATTTGCATATCCTGTCTTTATTAGATAGGATGCCTTCATCTGTGCATCCAAAGGTATTACTTATTTACTGGTATCACTAAGCCCAAACAGTTTTGACACTCTTCTTTAGCTAATTACAAGTGTTATTTTTATATCTGCTGCAATGTTGGTAGAAAACTGATGTTTTCACTCTCCTTCAATAATAGCAATAAGGATAATAATAATGAACCTGTGTTGAGCTCATGAAGCACCAGGTAGCCATTGTGCTAAGTCAGCTATTTTCAACTGAAGACACACATAAACTAATTACTAAAATTCTGTGGCACACCAAAAAATGTTCTATTTTTTGCTGATGTGACAAAAAAATAGGTGTAATTCTTATTGATTTACAAAAAAAAATAATAGTAACTACCTACTCTTTTTGCTCCAAAGTGACTTTTAAAAAAACCAAGTGCCTATATTTGTATATAAGGATTTCTGATACCAAGAATTAATAAATCAGACACAACCTTATTATGTGATGTGACCAATAAGATGTAACACTACTATATGATCTCTATATTTATGGTTCATACGAGGGCATTCATACCAGATGGCTATTGTTTTGGCTGTTGTCATTTTTTTTATTTGGCAATCTAAGGAAAAAGAGGTTAGTGCCCCTGACTAATTAGTCAGATACTGGATATTTTAAAAATTCTTGTGGCACACTGGTTGAAAATCTTTGTGCTAAGTGCTTCACATGCATTAAATCTCACCAGAGTCATGTGAAGTTAGGTAGTGATGAGGAAACTAAGGATTAGAGGTGTAAATAATATTTTCAAGATTTTATAAGTAATAAGCATTGTTAGGTTTCAAACAGAGGCAGTATTTGCTATGTTTATTGCCTCTATTTTAGAAATCTTAAGAATTTAATTTGCTGCTATCTTAAATTCTAACTATAGTCTCATTGAAATAAGATACGGAAATAACATCATGTGTTCATAGCTTCTGTGATAACTATGCCAAGCATTTAGCACACTTAACTTGGAGTATTTAAATTTATTGAAGTTTTGATTCTCAAGCCCTTTGAAGTCTGTTTGCATACCCAGTTAGTCATTCAGTATTTCCTCTCCACTTAGCATATAGCACGGAGTTCAGTGGCATGATTTATATTGCTTGTCATCATCTGCCCCTGCCTCTCTTTTTGGTGACAGTTTATTTCTCCACAGTATATTTAAAGTAGTATCTCCTTTATGACATTCTTTAGTCATAATAAACTAGTATTTTTACTTTCAGAAATTTAACATACTCATATGGCTCATGTGTTGCACATGTTTTTTAGGGTTGTTTATGAACTATATTATTGATCACCTATTGAGACAATATCCAATGTATGTTTGTGTTGTTGTTATTGTTGTTGTTTTTGTCTCTGTACTATTCAGAGTGATAATGGGGCCCAAAAGATAATTACTGCTTCTGGACCAAAAAGGAGATATTCACAGCCTGATGTGGGCTACCGTGAAGAAAATCTGTACATACCTATTTGTATCTGACCAAGTGTATTTTTATTTCTATTTATTTATTTTGATTTCAGAGAGAAAGGGAGAGGGGGAGAGAGACAGAAACATCAATGTTGAGAGAGAATCATTGATTGACTGCCTTCTGCATGTCCCCCAGTGAGAATCCAGCCCACAACATGGGCATGTGCCCTGATCAGGGATCGAACCGTGACCTTTTGGTTCACAGGTCGATGCTCAACTACTGAGCAGCACCAGCCAGGCTAACCAACTGTATTTTAAATGGGAGGCAACAGGAGAGGGGCAGGGTTGTGAAGGAGGAGCAGGGGAAGACCGTTAACTAGATTACCAGGTAGATACACATTTGATCCCACCTGGGTCAAATTAACACTGGAACAGAGTAGAAATAGTGGACTGGGAAAATGACCATTGTAAGTAGCTTCTGAATGCTCCAAAGCAGTGCCCAAAGTAGAGGACTCATCATAGCAGTGTTCCAGGGATGATTTGCCTAGAAATCTAGCACTGTGTATTTCGAGAGTTGTGGTTGTTCATTAAGATTTTAGAGTATAGTTCAGCAACATTCTTGGATGATCTTAAACCCTGAAGATGTCTAAATACCTAATGGAGAGGAGAAGGAGATTAAAGAAGATTAATTTAAACATACATTTATTTCTATGTGGTGGTTGGGATCTCAAGTGTCCAAACCTAGTGATAGTATGCTGGGACAAAGTAGGATTGAAAAGATGATTCTTTTCTAAAAAGTTCAAATTCTATTAAGAGACCAATATAAAAAATACTAAATATTTCTAGCCAGTTTGGCTCAGTTGTTAGAGCATCGGCCCTTGGACTGAAGGGTCTCTGGTTCAATTCTAGTCAAGGTCACATACCTAGGTTGCAGGCTTGATCCCCAGCCCAGGTCAGGGTGTGTTCTGGTGGCAACCAATCAGTGTTTCTCTCTCTCTGTCTCTCCCCCTCCCTTCTTCTCTAGTTCTAAAAAATGAATGGAAAAACATATACTTGGGTGGGGATTAACAACAAAAAATATACTAAATAGTGTGATCAGGCCTTTGTGGTTTCACTTACTTGAATTCACATCCTGGCACTGCTTTTTTTTCTCTTGTGATCTTGAGTAAAAATATGTATTAGAATGTGATATCACAAAGGAGAAGATGATAAGTTATTTGCAGGAGTCAGAAAAGACTTTGAGGTGGAGGATTCTCTTGAGATTGGCTTTGAAGAGTGAGAAGAAGTTTATTGAGTAGGCAGGATGGAGCAAGGGCTCAATTCCAGTACTGGAAGTTTTGATTGGCACAGTATATTTAAAGTAGTATCTCCTTCTAGGAGTGTTTTTCTCCTTTAAAAAATTGGTACTTAGTCTTTAGGATTTAGCATAAGCTTCTGTCATTTCCATTTTTCTTGTATCCATTAGCACCTTGTAAATACATTAATCTCAACAATCTTAGGAGTCACATTTTTGAAATGTATTGTGGTTTGCAAAACTGCAGTTTGCAAAATCAAGGTCTCTAGACACTAAGGGGTAGAAAGAAGAGGAGAAATAAAAGCAATGACTTAATCATGTATATATTTGTATATAAGTACATAAATAAAGTTCTGGAAACAGCTGTTACCAAAACAAACCAGAATCATTTGTTGCTTGTTTGCACCAAATATAATGTAACTAAAGGCCCGGTGCACGAAATTCGTGCACAGGGGAATGTGTCCCTCAGCCCAGCCTGTACCCTCTGTCCAATCTGGGACCCGTTGAGGGATGTCCGACTGCCCGTTTAGGCCCGATCCCTGTGGCAAGCAGTCGGACATCCCTCTCACAATCCAGGACTGCTGGCTCCCAACTTCTCACCTGCCTGCCTGCCTGATTGTCTTCTGCCTGCCAGCCTGATCACCCCCTAACCCCGCCTCTGCCAGCCTGATCGATGCCTAACTGCTCCCCTGCCGGCCCGATGGCCCCTGTCTGCCCTCCCCTGCCAGCCAGGTAACCCCTAACTTCCCTCCCTTGCCAGCCTGGTTGCCCCTAACTGCCCTCAACTGCCAGCATGGTCACCCCTAACTGCCTTCCCCTGTAGGCCTGGTCCCCCCCAACTGCCCTCCCCTGCAGGCCTGGTGTCCCTCAACTGCCCTCCCCTGCAGGCCTGGTGTCCCTCAACTGCCCTCCTCTGCAGGCCTGGGTCCCCCCAACTGCCCTCCTCTGCTGGCCCAGTCACCCCTAACTGCCCGCCCCTGCAGGCCTGATCGCCCCCAACTGCCCTTCCTTTCAGGCCTGGTTCCTCCAATCTGCCCTCCCCTGCTGGCCTGATTGCCCACAACTGCCCTCCCCTGCTGGCCATCGTGTGGTGGCCATCTTGTGTCCACATGGGGGCGGCCATCTTTGACCACATGGGAGCAGCATTTGTGTGTTGGAGTGATGGTCAATTTGCATATTACCTCCTTATTATATAGGATTATATAGGATAGTAGTTACAAGTTTTGGTTAGGTATGCTGTTAGGCTGTTGAGTGTTACCTTTTAATAAGAACTCTTGCTGGGAAGAGAAAAAACACTATTACATTAAATGTACACATCAATTATGGGTTATATGTGATTTCAGATATTTTAAAATGTGAAAAATATTTTCTTGAATAAAGGAAATACAGCATTCTCAATTAATAGAATAATTCCATGACATAGGCATTTCTGTCCCATTATACACATGAGAAAAGTGAAGCTGGGTGAATTTGAAAGTAAGGACTTTGGGCAATGTGGAGCAACAAGTTTTGAACAAGTGAAGCAATATGTTCATTCCATGTAAGTTGTTATTCTCTTCTCCTTTCAGTATAGTTTTTGTGTTTCTCTCCTGAAACAACAGGAATGGTCAGAGAGAACAGCTTATTTAGTGGTGAAATATAGTATATGATCATGGGTGCTTTCTTTAGTGCCAGCTTGTACCTGCTCCTTTTAGGCCGTTTATAGCCATTTATAACTATGAACTAATGTACCTGACTTACAGTATTTAGAGTTATGAGTTAATGCGTAAAATGCTATTTGAGTCAAATTCATTTTTGTATCCTGGTTTCCTATAAAGTGGTTGGCCTTTGTGGTATGTCTAATCTGAATTCATATCTTGGGTCTGCCTTTTCTTTGGTTTGTGATTGACCTTGAGCCAAGTATTACATCGTTGAGCCTCTGTTTCTCTTTTTTTATAACTCCATCTCTATATCTATATCCTTCATATATGTATGAATATATATTCACTAGAGGCCCGGTGCACGAAATTCGTGCACGGAAGCTGAGGGTGTGTGTGTCCCTCAGCCCAGCCAACATCCTCTCCAATCTGGGACCCCTCGAGGGATGTCCGACTGCCTCTTGAGGCAGTCGGACATCCCTCTCACAATCCAGGACTGCTGGCTCCCAACTGCTCACCTGTCTGCCTTCCTGATTTCCCCTAACCGCTTCTGCCTGCCAGCCTGATCACCCCCTAACTACTCCGCTGCCAGCCTGATTGATGTCTAACTGCTCCCCTGCCAGCCTGTTTGCCCACAACTTCCCTCTGTTGCCGGCCTGGTCACCCCTAACTGCCCTCCCCTGCAGGCTTGATCGCCTCCAACTGCCCTCCCTTGCAGGCCTGGTGCCTCCTAACTGCCCTCCCCTGCTGGCCATCTTGTGGTGGCCATCTTGTGTCCACATGGGGGCAGGTTCTTTGACCACATGGGGGCAGCCATATTGTGTGTTGGAGTGATGGTCAATCTGCATATTACTCTTTTATTAGATAGGATAGAGGCCTGGTGCACGGGTGGGGCCAGCTGGATTGCCCTGAAGGGTGTCCTGGATCAGGGTGGGGGTTCCCTTGGGGCGTGGGGCGGCCTGGGCAAGGGGCCTGTGGTGGTTTGCAGGCAGCCATGCCCCCTGGTGACCCAAGCAGAGGCCCTGGTGTCTGGAATTTATTTACCTTCTACAATTGAAACTTTGTAGCCTGGAGCGGAGCCAAGCCTCCTGCTCGCTCCATGGCCGGCAGCCATTTCTGTTGGGGTTTGTGTATATCTTCCACAATTGAAACTTGGTAGTCTTAAGCGGAGGCCTGGGCCGGCCAGGGTGTGCGGAAAGCGGGGGGCAACCCTAGCCTCCTGCTCTTTCCAGCTCCGTGGCTGCTGCCATTTCTGTTTGGATTTGTTTACCTTCTATAATTGAAACTTTGTAGCCTTGAGTGGAGGCTTAGGCTGGGAAGGGCAGGCGGAAAGCTTGGCTTCATCCGTTGCCTGGGAAATCCAAGCCTCCCTCCTGCTCTCTGTGGCTGTAGCCATCTTGGTTGGGTTTATTTGCATACTCGCTCTGATGGGCTGGTGCGCATGGCTGGTGGGTGTGGCTTGTGCATGTAGCGGAGTGATGGTTAATTTGCATATTACTCTTTTATTAGGTAGGATATGTATATAAATGCATATATGAAAGCAAAATAAATGATATTGTATTTTGTTTTATTTCTCAAAAGGGAAATGTGTATATGAATTATATATATGACTGATCCTTATATTACTGTTTCTGCTACTATACTGAATGTTCATTTAGCACACTGCTATTCAAAATGTGGACAACAGATCAGTTTGCATATTTGTGAAATGTTTGCTGGTCCTGGTCTAAGATGAGATAAGGAGCTTGTGCAAGAATGTAAATCAGTTTTGTCAATAAACACACTTCTTATTTCAAATAACTTTTTTTTTCTTGATGAAGGAAACAGTATGTTGATTCATGTTTTAATTCAGTCTCCTGTTGGCTGGTTCCTTGAGCAGCACGAAATAACCTGAGAGTACTTTTGGGGTACATTTTGAACAAAGCTTATTTTAATTCCTGTCACTTTTTTTCACTTGTGGCATTAGAAAGGATTGCTATTTTGAGTGAAAAAAATATTGATTTTAGTCTTGGATTCTAATCTTATCTTTGTTACTAACTGGGCAGTTCAATTAAGTCTTTTAGACATTATTTTGTCTAACTTAAAATAAAGATTGGGTTAAATTATATCTGTGGCCCTTTTAGACTTTACCATACTAATAATTTATGATTTGTAAATAGTATCTTTTCTTTTCTTCTTCTTTTTTTTTTTAGAAGCAGAACATAGTCTAATATTAAAGTAGATGATAGGATACATTGGGATAGAAACATGCTTTATAAAGCTTTTCCAGTGGATATAGATTTTTTTTAAGCTTCTATTTACCAGATACCAAGAAGTTGGTTCTAAAGATAAAATGATTAATGAAACTATTTTTTATTCATAAGTGGAAGTCTTCTGGGGGGAGATAGATGTTTAAGTTTTTCTTTTATATACAGGGTGGTACAAAAGTAAATTTATAGTTGTTTGTAAACTGTAATACAATAATTAATAAATAATACACTAATCCTATATAATAAAAGGGCAATATGCAAATTGACCCTAATGGCAGAATGACCGGGAATGACCAGTCACTGTGACATGCACTGACCACCAAGGGGCAGATGCTCAACACAGGAGCTGCCCCCTGGTGGTCAGTGTGCTCCCACAGGGGGAACTCTGCTCAGCCACAAGCTGGGCTGACGGCTGCGAGCGCAGCGGCAGTGGTGGGAGCCTCTCCTGCCTCCTCAGCAGCACTAAGGATGTCCGACTGTGGCTTAGGCGGGGAGTGGGCCTAAGCCGTCAGTCGGACATCCCCCGAGGGCTCCCGGGCTGCCAGACCAGAGGGATGCCTGACTGCCAGCTTAGCCCTAGCCCCCCAGGGAGCGGGCCTAAACTGGCAGGTGGACATCTCACGAAGGGTCCTGCATTGCGAGAGGGTGCAGGCCTGGCTGAGGGGACCCCCCTCCACAAGTGCACAAATTTCTGTGCACTGGGCCTCTAGTCTGTAAAATAAAAGCCTAAGTGACCATTATGGCGGAACAACCAGAACGACAGGTTGCTATGATGCACACAGACCTCCAGGGGGCAGACACTCAATGCAGGAGCTGCCCCCTGGTGGTCAGTGCGCTCCCACAGGGGGGGGGGCTCCTGCTCAGCCAGAAGCCGAGCTCACAGCAGGTGAGCGCAGCTGCGGTGGTGGGAGCCTTTCCTGCCTCCGTGGTAGCACGAAGGAGCAGTGAGCCGAGCGGTAAGGAACAGCAAGCAGGCAGGTGGTAAGGAGTGATAGCTCCGGGACTGTGAGAGGGAGCAGGCTGGGCTGAGGGACACCCTCCCTCCCCCAGTGCATGAATTTCATAAATAATAATACAAGAATAAACTCTGTTACACATACTTACAACTTTAAACCT
This sequence comes from Eptesicus fuscus, assembly GCF_027574615.1. Lineage (NCBI taxonomy): Eukaryota > Metazoa > Chordata > Mammalia > Chiroptera > Vespertilionidae > Eptesicus > Eptesicus fuscus. The sequence continues at coordinate 5,455,575 of NC_072480.1, read as the reverse complement.
ATTTTTGCCTCACCTTGTACGTGCAAATATATATAAGTAAAAAAATATATATGTTAATGATATAGACAAAAATGTTGAAAAAGGAGGCTGTGAGAAACGAATTCTCTAGAACAATAGTAGGAAAATGCTTTCCTTAAAGATCCAGGAATTTTAGGTTTTATGGGCCATATGGTGTGTCTATTGCAACTACTCAACTCTGCAGTTGTCACTGTAAGGCAACACTAGCAGTATTTAAATAAAATACATTATTTCGGACACTGATTTTCTGGCACCAATTAAGTGTTCTAGAATTCAGTTCAATTCTGATACTAACTACCTGAAATTAGTGCAAACCCAACAGATTAAGGGCTCAGTTCCACAAGACTGCCTTCACTTAAATACCAGCTGCAGCAGGTGGGCTGCCTGCATTTTTGCCTGTCTGACTTCAACCCCACCCTCAGGTTTGATAATTTCCTAGAATGATTCACAGAACTCAGGAAAGTACTATACTTACAATTAGTTTTATTATAAAGGATACAACTTAGGAACAGCCAAATAGAATAGACATATAGGACAAGATATTGGAGGTAGGGGAGTGGGTGCACAGAGCTTCCAAGCCCTTTCTGGGCACCCTTCCAGAACATAGATGTGTTCAGCAATTTGGAGCTCCCTGAACCTCTTAATTTAGAGTTTTTAGGAAGTCTTCATTATGTAGGCTTGATTGATTGAATCATTGGCTACATAATTAAATTCAGTTTCCAGCACTCTAGTTACATGCTTGGTCTTTCATTGGCCAGGTCCTGTCTTGGAACTGTCTAAGGGCTGACCTTGTCACCTTATTAGCATAACCTTAGGTGTGATCAAAAGGGTCTAATTGTGAATAACAAAAGACATTCTTACCATTCATGAAATGTGGAGGACTTTTTGAAGTCCTCTGCTAGGAACTGGGGTAAAAAAAAAAAATAATGATAGCTAGCAGGGAAGTATGCAGGGAAGTGTGCTTACTAATTTTTGTGCATTTTATATAAGGCTCATAAAAGTCCTATAAAATGAATACCACTTGCCCTGCCAGTGTGGGTCAGTGATTAAGCGCCAGCCTTTGAACCAGGAGGTCTTGATTTGATTCCCGATTCCTGGTCAGGATACATGCCCACTTTGCGGGCTCGATCCCCAGTGTGAGGCATGCAGGAGGCAGCTAATTGATTATTCTCTCTCATAGTTGATGTTTCTATCTCTCCCTCTTTCTTCCTTTCTGAAGTCAATAAAAATATAAAAAAAAATGAATACCAGTATTATTTCCTTCTATACAGATGAGAAAACTGAACAGGTTAAATAATTTGCCCATCTAGCACTAATAAAAGGGAGAACCCAAATCCATATAGTGGCAAAATCCATACTCTTAACTACAACTCTATATTTCTTTGTTTACCAGCTCATATACAGGGTGTCCCAAAAAATGTATATATATATTTGTTTCTTTAACAGTGTATCCTTTTAATACTTTAACAGTTGATAGCTCAATTTTTAAAGTGAAATACATTTTTCATAAACTCTGCCTTTATAATTATTCAAAGTGTGTGCATAAGGTTTTTGGGACGGACACACACACACACACACACACACACACACACACACACATATATATATATATATATAAATTGTCATATTTCTTAATGATAATTCATCTAATCTGTTGTCATTAGAATGCTCTTCTCCTTCTGTCATTTTTATTTTGAGTCTTACTTTTGTTTTTAGTGAAAGGAATTAGAGCTTTGAGTTTGAGTTTTATCATTTTGACTAAGAGAGCCTTCAGTTAGGCAGCTTCCACATTACAAGAGCTGTCTCTTGTTAAAATTGCTATGTAATAGATGTCAAAGCATAATCATTTAGAAACTTTAGTTTTCTGCCTCTTATTTATTTATTTTTTTGCCACAGCATAAATTGTCTCCTGTTCTTGCTGGAGACTTCACAATGGAATGAATAATCATGCTTACAACAGTGTATCAACTTATCTTGTTAATTTTATGTCTTAGAATGTATGAAGTTTCAAATGTTTATAAAGATGAACAATTGGAAGGCCTCTAACTAGGCGAAGGCTTCTAAGATTGGGAACGACCAGAACAATTTTAACAGGGATACGGGGGGTTTAGGTTATCAAAGCTTGTGACTGCAAACTTAGGGTAGGGAGTAAAGTCAGTTCTCATTATGAATACATGCAGAAATGATGAAAAATAGGATAATGGAAATATAATCTAGTATTTTAGGGATAAAATGAAAGCAAAATTTAGAAGAACCAAAGTGGAGCTCATTTGTTTTTATCAGTAACCATAGATAAGTTAGTACTCTCATCTTTAAACATGAAGGGCAGTTACTTAAATATGTTTATACTAGAGGTATAAACATATTTAAGTAACTGTGTGTGTGTGTCCTTCAGCCCAGCCTGCACCCTCTCCAATCTGGGACCCCTCAAGGGATGTCTGACTGCCTAAAGTAGGATCGGGCCTAAACGGGCAGTCGGACATCCCTCTCATAATCCAGGACTGCTGGCTCCCAACTGCTCGCCTGCCTGCCTTCCTAATTGCCCCTAACCGCTTCTGCCTGCCAGCCTGATCACCCCCTAACCACTCCCCTGCCAGCCTGATCACCCCCTAACCACTCCCCTGCCAGCCTGTTTGCCCCTAACTGCCCTCCCCTGCAAGCCTGGTCCCCCACAACTGCTCTCCCCTGCAGGCCTGGGTCCCCCCCAACTGCCCTTCCCTGCCAGCCTGGTCACCCCTAACTGCCCTCCCCTGCAGGCTTGATCACCCCCAACTGCCCTCCCTTGCAGGCCTGGTCCCTCCCAACTGCCCTCCCCTGCTGGCCATCTTGTGGCGGCCATTTTGTGTCCACATGGGGGCGGTCATCTTTAACCACATGGGGGCATCCATATTGTGTGTTGGAGTGATGGGCAATTTGCATATTACTCTTTTATTCGATAGGACTAGAGGCCCAATGCACGAAATTTGTGGAAGGGGCTCCACTCTTGTAGCCACGGCAGCTTACCTTGGCCCTCGCAGCCCCAGCTTCATCCAGGGGGAATTGGGCCTAAGCTGCAGGCAGACATCCCCGAGGGGGTCCCAGATTGTGAGAGGTGCAAGCCGCCTGAGTGACCCCTCCCTCCCCCCCTCCACAGTGCATGAATTTCGTTCACCGAGCCTCTAGTATAATAATACAAGTAGGAACTCTGTCTCACAACTGTAAACCTACTTTTCTCACTAGTGTATTTTCAAAATGATCTTCAATGAGCATATACACTATTAAAATAAGAAAATACATGCACATGTGAGTATGGACACACACACACACACACACACACTCTTATCTATTAAAGAGTGACCTTCCTAATACAAATCTTGGTCAAAAGTATGATTTTCCATTGTGCCTGTATAATGTAAATAATTTATGAGTTAAAGACATATCTTTCAAACTTCTATTCTTTTGCCTAATAATCAGTTTTATGAAAAACTAAAATTTTTTTCCATTTCTTGTCAACCAGATAATTCTGAAGTTGTCATAAAAAACTTTTTACCTTCTAATAATGGGAGCTGAGTATTATGAAGCTATAATTTAAAGTTGTATTCATTGGTGTAATTTCTGGCAGTATGTCTATCTCTACTGTCAGATGCTTGTATGTTGTGGTATGTACTGATGAAAGGGCTTTCTAGTATCCTACAGGTTACAGATTTTTTTGCTTTTCTGCCAATTCTAAAAGATCTTATTATATGAAACCAGTGAGATACAATAAGGTACCTTTTTCAGAGTGCCGTTTGGCTTATTTTTACTTCTTTTTTTTTTTATAGACACACCTCCAGCTTCATGCTTATCAGATATTTTTCAGTGTGGACTTGATAGAGTCATGTAATTAAAAAGCACATATCTTCCCTTATAGAATTAGTGAAATACTGTAAATGCTAATTCTAACAAAAAACAAATAAAAATATAGTAACATTTTAAAAAAATATATTTTATTGACCTTTTACAGAGAGGAAGGGAAAGGAATAAAGAGTTAGAAACATCGATGACAGAGAAACATCGATCAGCTGCCTCCTGCATACCCCCTTACTGGGGATGTGCCCACAACCAAGGTACATGCCCTTGATCGGAATCGAACCTGGGACCTTTAGCCCGCAGGCCAACGCTCTATCCACTGAGCCAAACCGTTTAGGGCCAAATATATTAACATTTAAAAAAATTTATTTATAAGAATAACATTTGAGCCCTGGCAGGTATGTCTTAGTGGTTAGATCATCAGCCTGCACACCAAAGGGCCGCAGGTTCAATTCCTGGTCAAAGGCACATTCCTGGCTTGCAGGTTCGATCCTGTGCCCTTGACTGTTCGGGGCATGAGGGAGGCAACCAATGGATGTGTCTCTCTCATGTTGATGTTTCTCTTTCTCTCTCCTTTATCCTTTCTACTGTACCTAAAGTCAATGAAAAATATCCTCAAGTGAGTATTAACAACAACAAAAAAACAAACAAAAAAATAGCTTTTGAAACTGGTTTTGATTGAGAGGTATTTAATCCATTATTTGTGTTCCCTTCCTGACTCAGGGATGACAGAACTCTGTATAAAGTGGGCGTAGACTGTGGAACCTCAGAGGGTAGGTTGGGAAGGATGAGTGGGTGGGAAGAGATCAACAAGAGAACTTGTATTCTTATATGCATAACCCATGGACACTGACAGTAGGGTGGTGAAGGCCTGGGGCAGGGATAGGGGCAGGCTAGAAGAGGTCAGTGGGGAAAAAGGGGACATATGTAATACTTTCAACAATAAAGATTTAAAAAAAAAAGAAAAAAAGTTGGCATAGAAATTGAGTTTTCTATTTTACTAGTTTTAATTAGTACTTTAATAAAATAATTAATATTTTAACACTTTTTACTTTAGTTTTTTTTTTTTAAGCAGCTCACAATTTTAAAATGTGGAGATACTTTGAGAATTAAAATACGTTCAATAGTTAAAATGAATTATATTCACTTTGACTGAATGCTGTTTTACTGGTAAACTAAATACCTTGAGGTTAATTCTAAGCCATGTTCTCATCTCTTTCAGTTGTGCGTGTTCTTCCTCCATGGGCATTGCCTAAGATACAAACCCTCGTGAACGAGTTTCTTCTGTAAACTTGGTATACAGTGCAGTGATTAAGCATGTGGCCACTGCTTGTTGAGTACTTATTTGCTGGGCACTGTGATGGGTCAAAGCAATTAAATACATGATTTTTACTCAGGTCAAATTAATTTAGTTGTAGGCCAGATAATGAAACAACAACAATTACAGATTGACAAATGTTTCATAAAGATAGACAAAGTTGTACATGCTTAGGAAATGGCACTGAATTGGGGATGTGGGTTAGATAATGCTTTCTTTTAAGAAATAACTCCTGGGCTGAATTCTGTCAGCCAGATCAAGGGGATTAAAAAGGGCATTTCAAACATGTGCAGAAGCTTAGAGAACTTGGCCTTTTCTTACTTTAACCTGTTTCTTTATCATTAATTCATTTTTCATAAAAATGTTTCTTTGTATGACCACCATTTCCCTTCGGTATTCTCTTTTACCTCCTTTTTGAAATATAAGTGCTTTTTCATTCTCTATAGTTCAGTGTACCTCAAGATGAGCAAAGAACTTGACATTCTCTAGATATTTTGTTTCCACATCACTTTTGAAATTATTTTCTTTCAATAATTCCTCTCACTTTGAAATTTGTGCCAGAGCTGCTTTATCACACTATCCTTATTGCCATTATCTATTAACCTATAGTATATCTCTGAAGGACTTTTGTTATCTGGCTCACTATTTTCCTTTGTAGTCTGTCTTTCTCATTAGCGTTAAGGATAATTTCATCTCACAGATAAATGTCCCCTGTATAGCAGGCTTCTCAGTTCATCCCTGCTCCAACAACTTGTGTTTTCATGCCACTATAGCTACCAGCTTACATGGCCACACATCCAACCTTGGAATCACCAGATCTGTTTTAAAAATTTGGATGCTATAATTACCTATTCTGATACCAACATACCTTTCTGTGTTCCATTCCCAGTAACCTGATTTATACCCTTATTGAGACGTCTAGTTTATTAAAGTCTCTTTACTTCATTCTTCTTTCTATCAAATTCAGATCTAATTGAATACTATTTCAATTATACGTATACATATGTGAGAGTCTTTGGCTTATTTGACCTTGACACTCTTATTTTTTGATAATCTCATGAAAACATACATATGTATGTTCTCTATACTAGCTGGCAATCCTGGGGGTAAAAAAAAAATTACATAATAATCTTGATTGGGTTATTAGAAACTCAGGTTCTTCAACCTTTTCTGGCTTCTTAGTGTCTCTCAATAATTTAAAAAAATTTTAACTTTGGTGTATATGCTCTCAGACTTTTGTCAGTGCATATAAAGACTCATGATCAGGTATACTGGGATAAGATAAATTCATATATTTTATATTTGGTAATGATCTTCTATTCTTCATTAATTCCCCATTCTCAATAATGAAATAATACCCATTACTTACTTGTAATCTAGAATATCAATATTGTAGAAGCTCCCTGTGTGTTACTTTCCAATCCCATTTTCCTCATCTTCCTTAGAGTAACTAATTTTGTGAATATATTTATCATTCTTTCTTTTTACATGATTTAAAAAAAATGTGTTCCTCAACCATTTGTTATTATTTAATTGATTTAAAAAACAAGTTTTATAAAAATGGAAGCCTACATGTGAATGTTTCTGTTTGTTGTTTTTTTTTTTGATTCAACATCATAGATTTTAATTCATTCATTTAACTGTCTTGTTTAAACCTCACAACAACGCTATGAGATAATAGATAATATTATTGTGCACACTTTACAGATGTGGAGGCTGAGCACATATTTATGTTTAAGTAACTTGCCTAAGATTATACATACAGTATGTGTCAGTCTAGATTATAACACAGGAAGTCTATCTCAAAGTCTAGACACCTAACTGTTATACAGTGTTCATATTCACTAGTAATCAGGGCAATGCAAATTAAACTACAGTGCCTGCCACTCATGGATATGTCTGTATCTATCTTCTTTTTGTCTCTTTTTCTCTGTATTTACATATATTTAAAATACCATGCGGTACCATCTCACACCTGTCAGAATGGCTGTCATCAACAACAAACGACAAGTGCTGGCGAGGATGCGGAGAAAAAGGAACCCTCGTGCACTGCTGGTGGGAATGCAGACTGGTGCAGCCACTGTGGAGAACAGTATAGAGTTTCCTCAAAAAAACTAAAAATAGAACTCCCATTTGACCCAGTAATCCCACTTCTAGGAATATATCTCAAGAAATATATCCCAATCAGAAAGGATATGTATACCCCTATGTTCATAGCGGCACAATTTACCATAGCTAAGATTTGGAAACAGCCTAAGTGCCCATCAGCAGATGAGTGGATTAAAAAACTGTGGTACATCTACACAATGGAATACTACGCTGCTGTAAAAAAGAAGGAATTCTTACCATTTGCAACAGCATGAATGGAGCTGGAGAGCATTATGCTAACCAAAATAAGCCAGTCAGAGAAAGATAAATATCACATGATCTCACTCATTTATGGAATATAATGAACAACATAAACTGATGGGAAAAAAAAAATAGATCCAGAGACAGAGAAGCATCGATCAGACCATCAAACCTCAGAGGGAAGGTAGGGGAGGGTGGGGGTAAGGGGGAGAGATCAACCAAAGGACTTGTATGCATGCATATAAGCCTAACCAATGGACACAAACAACAGGGGGGTGAGGACATGAGTGTGGGGGTTTGGGGGACAATGGGGTGATAAGGAGAATATGTAATACCTTAATAAAGAAAAATAAATAAATAAGCAAATAAAAATAAATACCAACGGATTACCTGCAGAGGACCGATAATCAGATGGACAGCACATTCTTACGAGCAACTTTGGAGTCCACAAGATAGTGCACTGATAAAAGGGCTAGGGGAAAATAACTTTGAATCTAGAAATGTCCTATCCAGATAGATTAACATTTTAGAATAAGATAGAAATAAATACAATATCAGGTACACAGGGACTCAGAAACTGTCCTATCCATTGATCATTGCTGAATTACTAATGATGTATGTATGCTAGCAAGAAGATCAGTGAACCAAGATAAAATAGTGAAATACAGGATACAATGATGCACAAAGAAAGCAATAAAACATGTTAAATCTAATTTTTAAAATTACATGTAAGTTGTGAGAGAAAACTGTAGAGGAGAATGAAATAATAAGGTATGGCTCTGGTCCTGTTTATGAGAAGGATAGATATACTTAACGTTATAGATACGCTAACGTTAGATTTGTCTAGGAAAAATAACTGATAATAATAATACCGCCTATAATTTACTAAGCATTTAGAATATATTAGATATTTTGTAAACATTTTACATGGATTATAAGATGTATATTATTCTATCTATCTATATATCTGTCTGTCTATCTTTAGTATGGCCATGCACTTTATTTCCCTCCCTTTTAGACAATTAGTGTTTTAATTGTGCATTCCAATTCTCTATCAAACTATTACTCTGAGGGAGGATATCTCTCTGCCCATTGTTGAATATTAGGCCTGTAAAGTGTACATCGTGGCCTGAAGAAATTACTGTCAGCTGTCCTAATGGGTGTAGTATTGTCTGCTCTTTTTTTTTTTTTTTTTAATAGCTTTCTGAGCATTTTTATCTACCACCAGGTAAACACAACCCCAGAAAGAATCAGTGTCTGTCTCTGTCAAGACCCATTTGTAGCACTCAGAGCTGCTAGCATCAGTCTGATTTGCCATCTATGACCAGGGTCTTTCCACTAGGTAGTTTGCCACATGGCCATCTGCTGTCTCTGTCTATCTTGATGGTTAACAGAACAGAACAGTTCTTATTGGCATTTTGTGCAAGAGGAACTTCAGCCCATATCTGCATTGCTGCAGTGTCTATTCATTTCATGAGCCCACATGACCAACTTAAGTGAGGACCTGCTCATTGATTGCAGTCAGTTCTGAATCTGGAAGATTTCGGATGGGCATCAACATGTCCTACTCTAATGCACTGCACAGATTTCCCTCAGTGATTTCTATAGTCATGCTCTATATAGTTATTCCTTTAATAGTTGAGGTTTATATTTACCTCTGCCCTGATTATAGGGCCAGTAAAGATTTCAACTTAGGGGCTTTTACCGTTGTTTAATTCTTCATTACAGCTAGGAATGCCACATGCAATTCAGCCATCGGGCTGATCTAGTTTTTTTTTTCAGTCACAGTGGTGGCCTTCCAAACAGGATGTTGTGGATTCACCTCGAAACTTCCATCCACAAACCAAGCAGCTCTTTTTATTAAATTTTTTATTTATCTTTATTGTTGAGAGTATTACACATGCCCCCCCCCCCCCCCCATTTTCCACCCAATGCCCTCTTCCACCTGGTTCCCGTCCCACCTCAGGACTTCACCACATTGTTGTTTCTTTGTTCGTCAGTTGAACTGTTTATAGCAGCGGTCGCCAACCGGTGGTCCGTGGACCACTGGTGGTCTGTGAGGTCTGAAAGGTTGGCGACCACTGGTTTATAGGGCACCGTCCAAGTAACATGCAGCAGCTCCTTGCACAGTTTCAGAGTCAGTCCCAGGGGAAAAGAGGCTCCCTGTTCCTGAGAATCTCCTCTTTGCATTCCCCAGGCAGCATGATCCTTTATAAACCATATTCATTGTATTAGGTTACTTTTGTGGGCACTGTCATCCTTATTATAGTGTTTCTCTGACTTCATTCTGGACATAATGGCTATTTTGGGCTTCAAGATCACCTTATGTCTTTCAGTCATAGGAGTAGCTTCAATTAATAATGTCCAATAGCAAGGTAATAAACATTCCTCAAATATAAATTCTGTAGTCCAAAGTTTCAGTAATCTTCGCTGGGAGGCACTCACTCAGCCTCTTCCCATAAGCCCCATAAGTCCCAGCCTATGCTCTACATAGGGCTACCACAGAGAATTTGTCCAGACCAGCACTTGAGCTTATATCCTATACTGTGTGGGCTCAGGCCATCTTATTGATTCCCATTTAGCATGTTCAATTAATATTGCTTGAAGGGTGGATTTACATGATTTATATTTTATAATATTAGGTAGGGGAAATGTGTCCCAGGCAGATACAATGTCCATCCCCATCTGTAATAATAAAAGCATAATGTGCAAATCGACCGAACCACCAAACACCAGAAAGACTGTCTGGACGACCTTCCACATGACCATGCTATGACCCCCACTGGCACCAGGCCAGCCAAGGCAGGTGTGATGCGATTGGTCAGGAGGCTCCGCCATTGCCCCATGATCGCCCCGCAGAGGGAGGCCCAGGCCACCGGCCAGTGACGCTGTGGCGTGTGTGCATGGCTGGATAGCGATCGCCTGGCAGAGGGAGGCCCAGGCCAGCCAAGCGATGGCACCCCACACCCGTCACCTGCAGAGGGAGGTGACCAATGGCAGGGGAGGGGGAAGCACCACACAGATGGCAAGCAGTGGCAGCATGGGGGTGGGGCCAGCAGCTGGCAGCCGGGGGAAGGAAAGCCCCGATAGGCCCTGAATACTGGCCAGGCTTAGGGACCCTATCCGAGGGGTTCCTGATTATAAGAGGGTGCAGGCCAGGCTGAGGGACACCCTCCCGCCCCCTGTGCATGAATTTTGTGTACTGGGCCTCTAGTAATACAATAAGAAAAAAGGGACAACTTCACATAAATCCTGTTCAAATATACCAAATCTTCTACAAACCTTTATCTTAATTCATCAACTCTATAGTCTATTCACTTTCCAATATGACTATCTTACAGTTTCTCATCTCTGCTTAAATATTCAAGACCTCCTGCCCCATCCTTACTCAGTGACAGCTAGGTTTTTTTTGGTTTGTTTTTTGCACTAATATAAGTAGAAAATAGCTTCATTATCATCTATCACATTTACCCTGCAGGTATACCCATATAAACCACCTTCCCATCCTAGCTAATAAAAGAGTAATATGCAAATTAACCGCCACTCTGCTACACCCACAAGCCACGCCCACAAGCCAATCAGATCAAGTATGCAAATTAACCCAATCAAGATGGCTGCGGCCACAGAGAGCAGGAGGGAGGCTTGGGTTTCCCCGGCAATGGAGGAAGCCAAGCTTTCTGCACACCCTGGCCAGCCGAGGCCTCCACTCAAGGGTACAAAGTTTCAATTATAGAAGTTAAATAAATTCCAACAGAAATGGCGACAGCCACTGAGCTGGAAGAGCAGGAGGCTAGGGTTGCCCCAGGCGATGGAGGAAGCCAAGCTTCTGTAGCCCTGGCCGGCTCAGGCCTTCACTCCAGGCTACAAAGTTTCAATTGTAGAAAATAATAAATTCCAACAGAAATGGCTGCCACCACGGAGCGAGCAGGAGGCTTGGCTCCGCTCCAGGCTACAAAGTTTCAATTGTAGAAGATAAATAAATTCCAGATACCAGGGCCTCCGCTTGGGTCACCAGGGGGCATGGCCGGCCTGCAAACCACCACAGACCCCTCGCCCAGCCGCCCCATGCCCCAAGGGAACCCCCACCCTGATCCGGGACAACCTTCAGGGCAAACCAGCCAGCCCCCACCCGTGCACACAAGATGGCCACCACAAGATGGCCAGCAGGGCAGGGCAGTTGGGAGGGACCAGGCCTGCAAGGGAGGGCAGTTGAGAGGGACCAGGCCTGCAAGGGAGGGCAGTTGGGGGCAATCAACCCTGCAGGGGAGGGCAGTTAGGGGTGACCAGGCCAGCAGAGGAGGGAAGTTGGGGGCAAACAGGCTGGCAGGGGAGCAGTTACACATCAATCAGGCTGGCATGGGAGTGGTTAAGGGTTGATCAGGCTGGCAGAAGCGGTTGGGGGCAATCAGGAAGGCAGGCAGGCAAGCAGTTGGGAGCCAGCAGTCCTGGATTGTGAGAGGGATGTCCGACTGCCCGTTTAGACCCCTCGAGGGGTCCCAGATTGGAAAGGGTGCAGGCTGGGCTGAGGGACACCCACCCTCCCCGTGCACGAATTTCGTGCACCGGGCCTCTAGTCTCTTCATATGGATGAACTATTCAGGTTCCTATATTAAAGTCAACTTTTCCATCTATGCCCTCTATATTCTATGCCCTTTCCTTCCCCTTCTCAAGAATATAGTTCCAAGAATTGTTCCTAACTTCTATGTCCATGCATCATCAGAAGCTGGATCGTTTCCTTCACTGAATCATTCCCATCAGTACACAAAAACACTAAAATCCACCCAATCTTTAAGAGTCATTTACTCAACCTCACTCTTAAGCCGTTGGCCTGTTTGTCTATTCTCCTTTGCAGAATCATCCTCATCTCTAGTATTTTACAAAATTTGAATTGCCCCTGGTCCAGTATTTATCTTTTCTCACTCCTAGATGACTTCACGTAATCTCATGGCTTTTAATACCAGTTAGATATCACTGACTCACAAATGTTTATCTTCAGCTCTTACCATTTGCAGCCTCATCTATCCAATTGATTTCTTGTCATCTCCTTATATGGGTAACTAGAGGCCTGGTGCACGCAAATGTGTGCACTGGAGGGGGGGTCCCTCAGCCCAGCCTGTCCCTTCTCACAGTCCAGGAGCCCTCAGGGGATGTCCTACTGACGGCTTAGGCCAGCTCCCCATGGGCCTAAGCCACAGTCTGGCCTCCCTCTGCGGGAGGCGACTGGGCCGATCAGGGGAAGGTGCCGCCTCCATCAGCGTGCCACGTTGCTGGCCCTCAGCCCTTGCAGCCGCCGTGGTGTTTTCATCAACATGAAAAAATGACAACTTTCTTTAAGCATTTTCAAGATATCTCTTTCATAGGATATGACCCCTCCCTCCCTCCCTCCCTCCCTCCCTCCCTCCCTCCCTCCCTCCCTCCCTCTCTCTTTCTCTCTCTCTCTCTCTCTCTCTTTCTTTCTTTCTTTCTTTCTTTCTTTCTTTCTTTCTTTCTTTCTTTCTTCTTTCTCTATCACCTGAGGATATTTTTTAATTGATTTTTAGAGAGCATGGAAAAGAGAGGGAAAGACAGAGAGAAACATCAATGTGAGAGGGACACATCGATTGGTTGCCTCCTGCATGAGCTCTGACCTGGGCCTGGGCCAGGGAGAAGTATGCAACCTAGGTATGTGCCCTTGACCGGAATTGAACCGGGACCCGGCGGTCTGCAGGCCGAGGCTCTATCCACTGAGCCAAACTGGCTAGGGCAGGATATGACATTTCTTAGCCCTCCAGCAGTGAACCTTCGTTTTTCCTCCAGAAGTGTGGTGGAAAGACCCTAGATCACCTTCTTGGATTCTTATTACCCAAGTTACCAAGATCACCACGAGTGGTATACAGCGAGCTTAGCCAGTGAGCAATCAGAAAAGGTGTTTCCTGTGCAGCTCACGTGCAGAGGCAGGACTGCTGGTGCACCGTGGCTGCCAGGTCCTTGTCCACCCTCGCAGCCTCCATGGCTGCCAGGTCCTTTTCAGCCCTTGTAGCCGCCGCAGCTTTGTCTGGAAGGACATCCAGAAGACGTCTAATCTAATTAGCATATTACCCTTTTATTAGTATAGACACCTAAAACTTAACAAGGCCAAGAACAAACTCCTACTATTCCCATTCCATCCCCATGTTAGATCCACTACAGACTTTTCAGTCTCAGTCAATTGCACACTCTCCACCTGTCCATTTAGTCAGGCCAAAAGTTTCAAGATCATTCTTGACTCCTCTCTTTCTCAAGTGCCCCATCCACTAGCTAACAAATCCAGTCGCTGTGCCTTCAAAATATATGTAGAATCTGGTCAATTCTTACTGTTACCATCCTGATCTGAAACAATATCTATCTCTTGTCTGCTTTACTGAAAAAGGTCCTCAATGATTTCTCTGTATCTATTCTCACAACCTAGGGTTTATTCTCAACATGGGTTTTAATAGAATTGATGTAAGTGCTAAGCAGATCATGTTTCTCCTCTGCTCAAGACACTCCAGTGGCTTCCCAACTGAGTTACAATAAAATCCAAACTTCTATAGGCTCCTACATAATCCACCCCATCCTCCACCTCTCAGTTCTAATCTACCAACTTCATTTCTGCTCTATACTGTTGCTTTGACAGTCTCTATTCACTCATGCATACTTGCTGTTCCTTCAGTTTGCTGTGGCTTTCCCCTGATATCCACATGTGTCTCTCCCTTAAGGTCTCTCTTCAGGTGTTACCTTATCAAAGAGGCCTAAACTACTTTACTTAGAAGAGTTAACACCCAGAACTCCGTCTGTTCTTATTTCCCACCTTATTTTATCCATATAAAGTTTCTATTCTGACATGTCATGTATTTTAAGTCTGTGTTTATTTTATACCACCTGTTCCTGGAATGTAACCCCCATGAGAGCACAGACTTTTGTCTACTTTGTATGCTATTGTTTTACCTCTAACACCTGGCATATATTTGTCATTCAATAAATATTGGTTGAATAAATAAATTTTGTCCTTAAGCATAATTTACAGAGCCCAACCCCACTATAACCCCATGGGGAATTATGAAAGATGCACAAAATATGAAAACAATATTTGATGTCATCAGAGAGCTACAGAGAAAATGAAAGATTTCAAAGCTGGACCCAGAGAGGAAGAAAGCTCAGAGAAGTAAACCCAGTATTGGAGATTTCTTTCCCCTCAAAGCAAATGGCCACTGCAAAAGCAAAAGTTGAAAGGCTGTGAGCCTTAACATAAATTTTAGCATACACATGGAAATAGACAAAAACTATGGGAAGAAGAGTAATTATGGAAAATGTTTTAATTTAGGGAGATAGTTTTATTTTTTTCAGTCATGATACGTTGCAGATGGATTTTGGGGAAGAAAGAAATTATCCTCTACGCTTCTAGGTTCTTTTGGCTGATCTAATTTTTAATTACATGCCATAGATTAACAAGAGAAAATAACCAAATTTAATTACATGCATACTTATGGGAACCCCACATACATGAGAGAATCAGAGACTCGCATATGCATGAGTAGTTCAGAGATAGAAAGTAATTATGGAAATTACTTTTAAGTTAAAACATTTATAACATTAAAATGAGATATAGATGACATACTGAGCCAAGGAGTGAGATAAGGCTCCTAGGTCTCCAGAGAGGAGGGCAATTTCTAGGACAATGAGAAGAGCAGATGTCTAGTAATTATGTTTTCCCTTTCCTATAGATAGGTCATAGTTATTATGGGCAATGCCCCAATTTAAATCCTTTAAGGAAAGGTAAAAGTTTCTTTTGAGCCCATAGAGTCTCTGTTGCCTTCACCTCAAAATAATCCACATGCCAAAGTAGCACATCAGGAGCCTGTTCTGGACTCCTTTAGGATGATAGTTCTTTTCAAAGAAGTTAAATTTTGAGGGTATGTATCATGTTATAATATGCATTCTTAACTATTAAAAGTCAGCTCTTTGGTTAAGTTAAAACATTTTCATTCTTGAATTTTTGGTTTTAGCTTTTCACCCATGATATAGATTCTATTGTTTCCACGCAAAGCAAATTGGTAAGAAAGATAGAGGAGAGGTGACACCTGTGAAAACCTTGAGTACTTTAAGATTGTTTTATTAAAGGTATTTTAGATACTAGCTGATGACTGATAACCTATGACTTGGATTAATACACTTTAATAATGGTTTACTGTTGTAAAATAAACTCAGTCCTATGTGTCAATTAGTGAGTTTTTAAAAATATCCAAATTCTAGAATTCCAGTATAATTTAATCATGTATTACATGAATAACGAAGTGTTAAGAGAACATAAAATAAGAAGGTTATTTCCTACTTATTGTTTAGATGTTATCATTTTCCTTCTACAAACTTAAGCTTTATTGAAATAATTTCATACATGCACAGCATGTACTTTAAAAATGTAGATGCTTATATTTGTTATATGATTTCAACTGTTCATGAGGTTTATTTCTGTGTTAGATAAAAATAAATACCAGAAGCCAACTCACAGTGATTATAACTACTTTTCACTCTTTTTCAATACTAGTTTAAGTTTTCTTTATGTTAGCTAAATCATACTATTACTCTACACAACTAATATCAGGTGATATAATGTTATTTAATTCAAGTCATGTGGCCTGAAAAAAACAAAAATTATGAGGAAAAAAGTCTTAAGAACAATGTTATGGAGATTAATAATTGCAAATTATTTTAGAATTTTGATTATTCATTTTAAAACTTTTCCGTATATGAGTAAGATGCATATATAAAAATTCTGTATGCTCTATTAGAGAAACTTACATAATAGCCTTTTTTTGACTGACTACATATAGAACGGATTTATGTGTGCAGATTTTATTTGTGTAAAGATAAACAAAGGTATATTTATGGCTGAATTTTGAGATTTGGATAAAAGAATGCAATGTATGCCTTAGCTGGCGTGGCTCAGTTGGTTGGAGTGTCATCCCATGCACCGAAAGTGTGCCAGTTTGATTAGTGTTAAGGGCACATACCTAGGTTGTGGGTTCGATCCCTGGTGGGGGCACGTATGGGGAGAGCAACTGATAGATGTTTCTTTAATACATCGATGTTTCTCTTTCTCACTCTATCCCTTCCCCTCTCTAAAATCAGTAAATCTCAGATGATGATTAAAAAAAAAGATTTGAATGTAGATATTAGTTATTTTATTATATAGCCTTTGGTTATCTTTTATTCATCGATTAAAAAGTCCAGAGACATAGAAGCGTGGAAGAGACTGACGAATCTCAGAGGGGGATGCGGGAAGGGAGGGTAGATGGGAGAGATTAACCAAAGCATTTATATGTCTATATGCATAACCTATGGACAGAGACAGTACTGTGGTGAAGGTCTGGGGATGTGAGTGTGCAGGATTGAGGGGGTCAGTGGAGGAAATAAAAGGGGACATATGTAATAGTTTCAACAATAAAGATGAATTAAAAAAAAACATTCCTTACAGTTACATTTAAATTGAAGGAAGTAAGTAGAATAAAGTTATATTTTAATATCAAAGCGCACAACTATTGAAAATCTCAGATAGTCAATATTATTTAAAATTAGAAATTAAAATGTTAGAAATTGAAATACGTTGAGCTCTCATATAATATTTGTGACACTGACTTTGACATGATAGGAATCAGACAATGCCATGTGTATATTTGTGTGTATGTGTCTCTATGTATATATGCACACAATAAAATACATAATGAAGATTACTTGTGAAGGGATTTTTAAGGTTTATGGTGAAAATGGAGCTTACTACTTTGCATTATAATTTAAGTATCTAACTGGGAAATACACTCTGTTGTAGAACAGTCATATGCTGTATAACATTGTTTTGGTCAACAGACCACATATATAGGACAGTGGTCCCATAAGATTTTTATGGAGTTATAAAATTCCTGTCACCTAATTACTTTACAGCACATGACTTCAAATGATTTGCTAAGGATGAGGAGGTTGCCAAAATCAACAAGACTGGTGAGATGGTAAACAACTTTAACGTTTGGTACTGACATTGAGGAGCTCCTAGAGGTGGATCCTGAGGAATTAAATAATGAATAGTTGGAACTGGAACTGGAACACATAGCAGAAATTACAAGAAAATTCACAGTGAAGGGTTTAGCAGAAACTTTTTCAAACTTCAAAAAGCTCCTCAAAAACTTTGAAGACGTGGACCCCAAAAGTTTTTTTGTTAATAGAGAAGAATGTTCATGATGCATTATCTGCTTACAAGTAAATCTATGATAAATAAAAAAATTAAAGCAAACTAGGATAGACATATTTCTGAAAAGAATGACAGCTTCTTCAGAAGAGCCTCAGGCAAGTCCTTGAGAAGGTATTCAAGAAGACTGCATGGCCATCATAGGAGATGACAGCTCCATGGGTGTTATTGACCCTGAACACAATCTAGTAGGGCAAGATGTAGAGATGGAAGATAGTGATATTGATGATCTTTTTCCTATGTAGGCCTACTCTAATCTGTGTGTTTGTTTCTTAGTTTTTAACAAAAAAAGTTTTAAAGAGTAAATAAAAATTAAATAGGAGAAAGCTTGTAAAGTAAGGATGTAAAGAAAGAAAACATTTTGAATAGCTGTACAATATGTTCATATTTTAAGCTAAGGTGTTGTTACAAAGAGTAGAAATGTTAAAAAGATAAAAGTTTATTAAGTAAAAATGTTAGAGTAAGTCAAGGTAAATTGAAGAAAAAAAAGTAAATTTAGTGTACATTAAATATACAGTATTTATAAAGTTTACAGCAGTGTATAGTAATTTCCTAGCCGTCATATTTACTCATTTTCCTTTCACTGACTCACCCAGAGCAACTTCCAATTCTGTAGTCTCTATTCATGGTAAGGGCCCTATATAGTGTAGCATTTTTTAATCTATTACACTGTATTTTTACCGTAATTTTTCTTTGTTGAGGTATGTTTAGATACACCAATAGTTACCATTGTGTTACAGTTGGCTACAGTACTCACTACAGTGACATGCTGTATAGATTTGTAGCCTAGGAGCAATAGGCTATCCTATGTCCTAAACTAATAAAAGAGAAACATGCAAATTGACCATAACTCCGCTACGCCCACCAGCCATGCCCACCGGCAATCAGGAGTGAGTATGCAAATCAACCCAACCAAGATGGCTGCGGCCACGGAGCGAGCAGGAGGCTTGGGTTTCCCTGGTAATGGAGGAAGCCAAGCCTCCCGCAGCCCTAGCCTGCACTCAAGGCTACAACGTTTCAATTATAGGAGGTAAATAAATCCCAACAAAAATGGCAGCAGCCATGGAATTGGAGAGAGCAGGAGGCTTGAGTTGCCCCCGGCGATGGAGGAAGCCAAGCCTCCCGCAGCCCTGGCCTGCCCTGGCCTGTACTCAAGGGTACAAAGTTTCAATTATAGAAGATAAATAAATCCCATATACCAGGGCCTCTGCTTGGGTCACCGGGGGCGTGGCCGGTCTGCAAACCACTACAGGCCCCTCACCCAGGCCGGCCCACGCCCCAAGGGAACCCCCACCCTGATCCGGGACACCCTTCAGGGCAAACCAGCCGGCCCCCACCCGTGAACCAGGCCTCTATCCTATCTAATCCTATCTAATAAAAGAGTAATATGCAAATTGACCATCACTCCAACACACAAGATGGCTGCCCACATGTGGTCAAAGATAGCTGCCCCCATGTGGACACAAGATGGCCACCACAAGATGGCCAGCAGGGGAGTGCAGTTGGGAGGGACCAGGTCTGCAAGGGAGGGCAGTTGGGGGCGATCAGGACAGCAGGGGAGGGCAGTTAGGGGTGACCAGGCTGGCAGAGGAGGGAAGTTGGGGGCGACCGGGCCTGCAGGGAAGAGCAGTTGGGGGGCACCCAGGCATGCAGGGGAGGGCAGTTAGGGGTGACCAGGCCTGCAGGGGAGGGCAGTTAGGGGTGACCAGGCCTGCAGGGGAGGGCAGTTAGGGGCAATCAGGCTGGCAGGGGAGTGGTTAGGGGGTGATCAGGCTGGCAGCCAGAAGCAGTTAGGTGCAATCAGGAAGGCAGGCATTTGGGAGCCAGCAGTCCTGGATTGTGAGAGGGATGTCCAACTGCCTGTTTGGGCCCGATCCTACTCTTGAGTGGTCCCAGATTGGAGAGGGTGCAGGCTGGGCTAGGGACATCCCCCCTCCCCGTGCACAAATTTCGTGCACCAGGCCTCTAGTATATATTGAAACCTAATATGCAAATTGTCCCCATGGGCGGGCGTTCAACGGACCAGGAGTTAGATGTGCACTGACCACCAGGGGGTGGTGCAGAACATGGCGGGCATTGGCGACGCAGCACTGGCAGCAGGCGGCAGTGGAGGTGCTGCCGGCCCCAATGGGCCCTGAGGAGAGCGGGACTGCAGTTTGATGGTGGAGCAGGTGAGTGGGTGGTGCCAGGCCAGAATGGGTGCGAGCAGGGTCGCTGATCGCCTTACCGATTGCCCCACAGATGGCAGTCAGCGGCAGTTGTGGCGGGTAGGACAGGTGAGCAGGTGACTCCAGGCCAAGATGGGTGTGAGTGGGGGCCCCGATCACCCTGCCAGTTGCCCCACAGATAGGTCCTGATCACTGGCCAGACCTAGGGACCCTACCTGTGCATGAATTCCATGCACCAGGCCTCTAGTACCATATAGTCTAGGTGTAAAGTAGGCTTTACCATCTAGGTTTATGCAAGTATATGTTGATGTTTGCACAATGACAAAATCACCTAATGTTGCATTTAGAACATATCCCTGTTAAGCAGTGTGCATGACTGTAATTGATTCATTAGCTATCGGGATTTCTTTGCCCTCTTGGAAGAAAGTTACATTATGTAACAGGCAGTGAGGTAGGCACTATGATATATAATGATGAGCAAGACTAGGACTCTGCCCATTAGGAGCTTATATTTTTCATGTGAGACAGATAATTTACACATAAATCAAGTACAGATTGTAATTAGTGGTATGAATGAAATACCTGTGATGTATTTTAATATAGAATAATGGAGACACACTTTAGGTAGAGTAGCCAGTGAATGCCTCTTTGAAGAAATGGCACTCAAACTGTGACCCGAAATATCCCATATAATAAAGAGGTGATATGCAAATTGACCATCACACCCTCACACAAGATAGCCACCCCCATGTGGTCAAAGATGGCCACCACAAGATGGCCAGCAGGGGAGGGCAGTTGAGGGTCATCAGGCCTGCAGAGGAGTGCAGTTAAGGGCGACCGGACCGGCAGGGGAGGGCAGTTGGGGGCAATCAGGCAGGCAGGCAGGCAGGCAGGCAGGGGAGCGGTTGGGAGTCAGCTGTCCCAGATTGTGAGAGGGATGTCTGACTGCCGGTTTAGGCCCAATCGTGGGATCAGGCCTAAACTGGCAGTCGGACATACCCCAAGGGGTCTCAGATTGGAGAGGATGCAGGCTGGGCTAAGGGACTCCCCTCCCCCAGTGCATGAATTTTGTGCACTGGGCCTCTAGTAATAAAGAACTGGTTATTGCTAACTTTAGAATTAAAGTCAACGTGAGCGGCAACAAGTGTTTATTTGAGGTAAAAAAGAATTGTAATATTGAAGCATATATTCTGGCAGCAGCCTGAATTATGTGTTGATTATGGGGTGAAGGAAAGGGTTTTTTATGAGAATAGGAAGGGAAATAATCACATGAATAGAAGGAAGGATTTTCTATTGATACTAACAATAGACCTAAGCCATCAGTAGGACATCCTGTGAGAGCTCCCGGACTGTGAGGGGGGGCAGGCCAGTCTGAGGGAACCCTCTTTAACTATGCTTGGCTAGTTACTGACTTTAAAGTACATCCACAGTCATCGATCCTTGCTTTTCATGATGTCTACTTCCCTGTTAGCTTTATAAATAGTTGTTTGTAAGACAGTGTTGATTTGGACCAGTCCAAAGGTTATTTTGCCCAGTTCACTGTTTCAGAGATTCAAAGAGTAAGACCTATAAGGCAGTTCATTTAGAATTGCTTCTCAAGCCCTATTTTAAAATGGCTCCACTGAATGTCAACTTTTCACATCATGTAAAGAGCCAGTGAAAGCATTGCAGACAGAGGGAACAGTTAGCAAAAGGCTTGGGAATTGGGGGAAACAAAGATTTCTTGAGAAACTGATCACAATCTGAGAGATTGGAGTCTGTAATGAGCAAAGTAGTTGGGGTGGGGCTGGCAAACAGATGAAATTGGTGAGATATGAAGATTTAGTCAGGTTTTACAGACTGGGGAAAGAGCTTGTATTCTATTATAGGAGCAGTAGGAAGTCATTGAGAGGCTTTAAGCTGGAGGGGTGACATTTGTTTTTTAAAAACCTAGCTGTAGTGGAAAGGCACAAGGGCAAGGGAAGTGGAGATCTGGATTAGGGCTTTGTTCAAAGTAGCTACACAGAATTTTTTAAATAAAATAAAGCAATGAGATGAGAACTAAGCAAAGAGTCATGTTTCCAGTAATTTCCATTTATAGACTACTAGAGGCCCGGTGCACGAAATTCATGCACAGGGAGGTGTGTCCCTCAGCCCAGCCTGCACCCTCTCCAATCTGGGACCCCTCTCACAATCCAGGACGGCTGGCTCCCAACTGCTCGCCTGCCTGCCTTCCTGATTGCCCCTAACTGCTTGTGCCTGCCAGCCTGACCACCCCCTAACCACTCCCCTGCCAGCCTGATTGCCCCTAACTGCCCTCCTCTGCAGGCCTGGTCACCCCTAACTGCCCTCCCCTGCAGGCCTGGTTCCCCCCAGCTGCTCTTCCCTGCAGACCTGGTCCCCCCCTACTTCCCTCCTCTACCGGCGTGGTCACCCCAGCTGCCCTTCCCTGCAGGCTTGATTGCCCCCAACTGCCCTCCCTTGCAGTTCTGGTCCCTCCCAACTGCCCTCCACTTCTGGCCTGATCGTGCACAACTGCCCTCCCCTGCTGGCCATCTTGTGGTGGCCATCTTGTGTCCACATGGGGGCCGCCATCTTGTGTGTTGGAGTGTCTGTCAATTTGCATATTACTCTTTTATTAGATAGGATTAGTAAAAATTCATGTACCTTTGTTTTCATTTCCTGTGGGTAAATATCAAGACTAGAACTTTTGGGATATATGGGTAAATACATGTTTAACATTAAAAGAAACTTGCCAAATTGTTTTCAAAAGTAGCTGTATCATTTTGTATTAACATTAAAAAATGTGCTGTAGTTCCAACTGTTTCATATACTCTACTTGGTATGGCCAGTCTTTTTTTATTTGAATCTTGTGGGTGGGTATTGTAGCTTAACTAGGGTTTGATTTTCATTTTCTTTTTTAAATCTTTATTGTTAGAAGTATTACAGATGTCCCACTTTCTCCCCCCCAATGCCCCCCTCATCCTGGTTCCCGTACCACCCTAGGCCTTCACCACCCTATTGTCTGCCCCAGCCCCCCCTTCTGACTTTTGTCAGTCTGTTCCATGTTTCCATGCCTCTGCTTATATTTTATTCATCAGTTAGTTTTGTTCATTAGATTCTTTGTTTATTTTGATTTTTAGATTCAATTGTTGATAGATAGTATTTATTGCCATTTTATTCCTCCTCCTCCTCCTTCTCCTCCTTCTTCCTCTTCTTCTTTCTCTTCTCCTCCTTCTTCCTCTTCCTTCTTCTTTAAGAATATCCTTCAACATTTCACGAATACTGGTTTGGTGGTGATGAACTCCTTTAGCTTTTTCTTGTCTGTGAATCTCTTTATCTGACCTTCAATTCTAAATGATAGCTTTGCTGGGTAGAGTAATCTTGGTTCTAGGTCCTTGCTATTCACCACTTTGAGTAGACTAATCTTAGTTGCCTGTACTTACTATTCATCACTTTGAATATTTCTTGCCACTCTCTTCTGGGCTACAAAGTTTCTGTTGAGAAATCAGCTGACAGTTATATGGGCACTCCCTTGTAGGTAACTAACTGCTTTTGTCTTGATGCTTTTAAGATTCTCTCTTTGTCTTTAATCCTTGGCACTTTAATTATGATGTGTCTTGGTATGGGCCTCTTTGGGTTTCTTTTGTCTGGGACTCTCTGCACTTCCCGGATTTGTAAGTCTATTTCTTTCACCAGGTGGGGGAAGTTTTCTGTCATTATTTCTTCAAATAGGTTTTCAATATCTTGCGCTTTCTCTTCTCCTGGCACACCCATAATGTGAATGTTGGTACGCTCGAAGTTGTCCCAGAGGCTCCTTACACTACCTTCATATTTTTGGATTCTTTTTTCCTTTTGAACTTCTGATTGGGTATTTATATTGCTTCCTTATATTCCAAATCACTGATTTTACTCTTGGTGTCCTCTTCTCTACTGTTAATTCCCTATAAATTGTTCTTTATTTCAGTTAGTGTATGCTTAATTTTTGACTGGTCCTTTTTCAGGTCTTTGATATTCTCACTAAGATCCTTGAAATTCTATCTAAGTCCCTTGAAGGTGTCATTAAGTTCCTTGAGCATCGTTATAATCATTGTTTTGAACTCTGTATCCAGTTGTTTGATTGTTTCCATTTCATTTAGTTCTTTTTCTGGAGATTTCTTATCTTTCATTTGTAACATGTTTTTTTGTCTCTGCATTTTGGCTGCTTCCCTGTGTTTGTTTCTGTGTATTAGGTAGAGCTTCTATGTCTCCTGGATTTAGTAGAGTGGCCTTGAGTAGTAGGTGTCCTGTAGGGCCCAGTGGCTCAGCTTCTCCAGTCACCTGAGCTGAACACTATCAGTGCACCCCTGTGTGGGTTGTGTGTACTGTCTTGTAGTTGAGCCTTGTTTGCTATTGGTATCACTGGGAGAAATTGACCTCCAGGCCAATTGGCTGTGAGGACCAGCTTTGTCTACAATGGAAGAACTGGTGTATAGGAGAAACCCTTATGGAGCAGGACTTGCTTCAGTGGGTCTTTGGTGCTCACCAAGTCCGCCCCTGAAGTGTGTCCCTTGTGGATGTGTAGAGTTGTAATCTGGCATGATCTTTCCCCAACTGGCTCTGGGGCTTCCTGGGAGGTGCAGTGTCGGCCACTGCCTGTGTCCTGCTGTGGGCCACCTGGCAGGAGCTATAGAGCCATCTGCAAATGGTTGCTGCTTGTGTTGTGCTTGGAGGTACCCAGGAGAGGCCAAACTGTGAAGCAAGGCTGGGCCTGAGGCTGCTTATTGAGAAATATGGGGCATGCTGAGTCTGGCTGCTACTTGTTTGAGATTTTAGTAAAATCTGAAGCCTGAGGCAGTACAGGCTATTCATATGGAAAAGCTGCTGCAATCAACTTGGGTGGGGCTATAAATTTGATGGGGCGGGGTCTCAGGGAATCACCATGGCAGGGCAAGCAGTGTGAGCTAGGTTTTTGGAAATTCAGATATCATGCCTGCCAGTCAGCGCTCTCTGTCTCTCTCTGTCTCTCTCTCTCTCTGTCTCTCTCTCTCTCTCTCTCTCTCTCTCTCTCTCTCTCTCTCTGTGTCTCTCTGTGTCTGTGTGTGTGTGTGTGTATGTGTGCGGGGAGGGGGGTAGCAGGGAGAATGTTTCATCATATTGACAATGACCTCTAGAAGGACCTCTGGATCCTTTCAAACTGCTGCACCTGCAATGGAGCTCAGTGGGAGTGAGTCCAAGTAATTCTATGCAATGGCCCTTCAAGAGGAACTGTCTGGGTCTCCAATAGCCTCCATGTCACTCATCCACAATCCTCCAGGTTTTTACAGCCCAAAGTTGTGGAATTCCCTTTCTGGCTCTGGAACCCTGGCCTGGGGGCCTGGTTTGGGGCTGGGACCCCTTGCTCCTCACCGGAGACCTCCTCAGCCAAAATATCTCTCCCAATTAAAAACACGCCACACATGGTTGTCGTACCAGCCTGTTCAGCACCTCTGCCCCTCCTACCTCAGTCTCAGTGTGCTTCCTACTTTTCTTCTCTAGTTGTAGGACTTCCATTCAGCCAGACTTCAGGTGGTTCTGAATGATGGTGGTTCTGTATTTTAGTTGTAATTTTGATTTGGTTGTGGGAGGCAGTGAGTACCATGTTACCTATGGTGCCATCTTCCATTACTCTGAATTTTCATTTTCTTAGTAACAAATGATGTTGAATATCTTTTTATTTGCTTAGAGCACATTTTAGTACCTATTTTGAAATATGGTTATATCTTTTCCCATTTTTAAAAGAAATTGGTTTATTAATAGCAATATGTGAGAGTTCTTTTTAAAAAAATATTTGTTTTATTGATTTCTGAGAAGAAGGGGGAAGGAGAGAGAGAGAGAACATTAATGATGACAGAGAATCATTGATCAGCTGCCTCCTGCATGCCCCCCATTGGGGATTGAGCCTGCAAACCCAGACATGTGCCCTGACTGGGAATTGATCCTCCTGGTTCATAGGTCAGTGCTCACCCATTGAGCCTCACCAGCTGGGCGAGAACTCTTTACATATTCTGGATACAGTTCCGTTATCACAAACATGATTTATAAATAATTATTTTAGTGCTGTGGTTTGTCTTTTCATTCTTTTAACAGTATATTAATTTTACAGAAGTCCAGATTATCAGTTTTTACATATGCATGTTATCCTTTGTGGCCTGTTTAAAATATATTTGCCTAATTAAAAAGTTAAGATTTTCCTTAGAATTTTTATAAGTTTAACTGTTAAGAGTCCAGGTTCATCTACTGGCATATGAATGTCCAGTTTTTCCTCACTATTTTATGTATTAGAGGCCCGGTGCATGAAAATTCATGCAATGGAGTGGGGGCATCCCTCAGCCCGGCCTGCCCCCGCTCACAGTCCGGGAGCCCTCAGGGGCGGGAGGTGACCCAGCGATCAGGGGAAGACGACGCCCCATCACACCTCTGCTCCTGCCACTGCTGGCAGTGCAAGCCTCGGCCGGCCCTGGTTACCTGCACCTCTGGTCGGCTCTGGGCAGCTGGGCAGCCGCTATCTGAGGCTTGCCCGCGCCTCGGGCCGACCCTGGGCGGCTGGGAAGCCAGCATCTGAGGCTTGCCTTGTGCCTTGGGCGTCGGCTGGGTAGCCGCCATCTAAGGCTTGCCTTCGCCTCGGGCCGGCCCTGGGCGGCTGGGGGGCTGAGGGTACTGGGGGACTCCGGAGGCAGTTTGGGGGAAGGGTCTGGCCTTGCCACACGCCTGCTGCCCCGGCGGGCCTGAGGGGACTGGGCACCGCCATATTGTGGCTGTGGGTGCCACCATCTTTGAGGGTGTGGCAGACAATTAGCATATTCCCTTTTTATTGGCTGTGGGTGCCACCATCTTTGCAACGGCATGAGGGTTAATTAGCATATTCCCTCTTTATTAGTTAGGTTACTGTTCTTTCCCCATTACTTATCTTGATACCTTTGTCTATAACCAGTTGATCATCTATTGATTTCTGTTTTTATTTGTGTGGGTGTATTTCTGGACTTTCTGCTATTAATGCATATGCTTACTCTTATAGCAATACCACTGTTTTATGTGGCTTTATAGTAAACTCAGAATCTGGTAGTTTAGCACCTCTCCAGTTCATTCTTTTCAGATTTGTTTTAGCTATTATTGGCCCCTTTATTGTTTATTGTTCATATACATTTTAGAATCAATAAATTTTTAACAGAAAGACAGCCACAAGTTTGATTAGAATTGTGTAAAAATTTGGGTGGAATTCATATCTTTTAATCCTTGAAAATGATACATTTCTGTAACTGTTTAGGATTTTGTTTTCTTTCTTTTTTGAAAAAAATCTTAATTTTGTGTTTTAACCTTTTGCACTTGGATGTCGAGTGTGACTCGACACGGTTAGCATCTAGAAAAAAGTGAGTGCAAAGGGTTAAGGTGCACAGACCTTACAAATATATCTATACATATAAGGAGGTAATATGCTAATTTGTCCGTTATGGTGTCCAAGACACGACCGGGCAGGAGCTGGTGGGTGGAAACGGGTGCGGAGACTTCCGCCCCTAGTGCAGGCATGCACAGGCCTGCCCAGTGCTAACTACATGTTGCCTTGGAGGCGGAGGCCACGGGAGTCTATCTTTGGTGGGGTCAGTGAGAGCCCGAGGCCACCCCAGCCTCCGTAGTTCCCGGGCCAGACTGTGGCTCAGTGGCAGGCGGCGTCTCCATGCAAGGTGCCCAGGGGTGGCTGCGAAGGGTGCGGGGCCTCACCACGGGCTGCTGCACCACCGCTGCTGCTCGGTTGGGAGCCCGGTGGCCTGGAGCCGGAGTGGGTGTGCACAGACTGCCGCGTGCCCAGGCCCGCCCTGCTCTGGCCCCACGCCTGCCTCTGTGGCCGGCCGCGGACCCCGCCCTGCACTTCAGGCTGGGGAGGAGCCTCACAGCTGCTGAAGTCCTAGGCCACACCACCTGTGCTGCTGCCTCCCTGGCTGGCAGGGACCAGAGCATCTCGGGTGAGCTGCTCCCGCCCCTGGTGGTGGAACGGGGAGGAGGGCGCTGGATGCAGGGAGGGTACCTCAGCCATGGTCCTCCCAGCGCAGGGAGGAGGCCTGGCCTGGGCCCGGTGGGGAGCTTAGGAAGTCTAGCTGAGCAGGTGCCGGTTCATGTCAACTGTTACTCTGCCATCTTCCTGCAGCTCTCCAGGCCAACCCCCCTGCCTCACCTGCCTGGGGGAATGGGCTCTGGTCGACCTCCCTGAGTGCAGACTGTGGGCCCGGAGACTCTAGGAAGAGTGCCTGGTGGGGCCGGGCAGGGGTCAGTGCAGAACTACCAAGGTAGAGCTGCTTCGGTGTCTCGGTGAACTTTGCAATTGACCCAAGTAGGAAACCGAGATGGGAGAGGCTGGGAGCTGTGGATTCCCAGCACTTTAGTCACTTGAAAACAGCTCCACTTGGAATGTGAGGCGGCTGTACATTCAGCTGAGAAGTGAGGGGGCTGAACTCCACTGTCCTGGGCTCTGTTCGGTCCGAGGCCCGAGCGTCCACCAGGAGAAGGAAAAAATGGAGGGAGAGGCCCGGAGGAAGGGAGGACAATCGAAGGAAATGTGTCTAGACTTTCCCCAGCCCTCTCCCTCTTTCCGCTGCCTGCAAAAGCCCCAGGCCCAGCCACAGTTCTGTCTCGACCTTTTAGTCCCCTGTTCTCCAACCACAGAGGAAAGAAATAAGGAAGGAGTCCGTGCTGCCTCCAGAAAGTATCTATATACCTAAACGGCCGGTTGCCACCCACAGAGGAGCGGACCTAAGCCGTCAGTAGGACATCCTGTGAGAGCTCCCGGACTGTGACGGGGGGCAGGCCAGGCTGAGGGAACCCTCTCCCCTGTGCACAAATTTTTGTGCACCGGACCTCTAGTTAAGTATAATGCTGAATATGAGCAGTTGGAGAAAAAACTTCCTTGTCTTATTCCTAAAAAGTATGTAGTCATTCACCATTAAGCATCATGTTACTTGTAGGTTTTTCATAGATACCTTTTATCAGTTTGAGGAAGTTTCTTTATAATCCGTTTGTTGAAAGTTCTTCTAATAAATTATTTTAAATCTTTTAAAGTGATTTTTCTACATCTTTTGAGATGGTCATATGGTTTTTAGTGTGTTCATATGGTGAATAACA
The DNA here is from genome assembly GCF_027574615.1 of Eptesicus fuscus. Classification (NCBI taxonomy): domain Eukaryota; kingdom Metazoa; phylum Chordata; class Mammalia; order Chiroptera; family Vespertilionidae; genus Eptesicus; species Eptesicus fuscus. The sequence goes on along the minus strand of NC_072480.1, from coordinate 5,426,546 downwards.
TTGTTTGGTATGTTGATTAGTAAACTAAACCTGCTTTCCGGATATATATTTACTAATTTTTTTTGTATCTATATTCATGAGGGTTGTTAGTCTCTAGTATTCTTTTTTCCTCTGATATATTTTTCTGGATTTATTATCATGGTATTGTTGGCCTAAAAAATGAGTTTGGAAGTGTTCTCTCTTTTTAAAATTTCAGGAAAAATACGTCTAAAATCGGTAGTAATTTTTTTTAAAGTAACTGATAGTATTCATCTGTGAAATCATCTGGATCTGGGGTTTTGTTTGTGGGACGGTTTGTAAATACAAATTTAATTGCTGTGATGGACACAGGACTAGTTACATTTTTTACTTCTTCTTAAGCAGTATGTTTTTTTTTGCATTATTCACATGATACATGTTTGATTTAAGTTGTCAAACTTATGGGCATACATTTTTTTAGAAGGATCATGTATCCCTTGAGTGTACATAGGATCTATAGTGATGCCTTCTTTATTTGTACTTCTTTGTATTTCTGTCAGGCTTTTTCTACCCTCCATTTCCACCCCCAATACACACACTTTGAGTCATCTGGCTAAATAAATGGAAGAACCAGGATTTGGTTTCATAATTTTTCTCTATTGTTTTTGATACTTTAAAATACCTTTGAATTTTTAAAAATTTTATTTAAAATTTTCTGTCTTGCTTTGGGTATAATTTGCTCTTTTTTTTTAGTTCTTAATGTGCAAACTGAGGTGATTTTATTTAAAATCTTTCTTCTTTAGTAATATTAGAATTTAATGGTATAAATTTCCCTGAAGCACTGTTTTGTCCCCATCCCATAAATTTTAACATGTTGTGTTTTCATTTTCACGCAGTGAAAAATTTAAAAAATGTTTCTCGTGACTCCTTCTTTGACTCACAGGTTATTTAGAATAAATTTTTAGGTACTTTTTCTTTTTTCCTGATGTATATTTTTGCTTTAATTCTACTGTGATCAGAATTGTGACCTTCATTGAGATTTTTTTTTACATCCCAGGATTTCTTGTCTTGTTGAATATTTGATGTACATTTAAAAAGGATATGTTTCTACTGTTGTTGGATGTTTCTACAAGTTGGTTGATAATATTATTTAAGTCTTCTGTATCTTTGCTGATTTATTTTAAGTTATTATTACCAATTAATGAAAGAGAAGTGCTGAAATTTACAACTAAAATTGCAGATTTGTGTATTTATCTTATTTGTATTAGGCTTTGCTTCCTGCTTTTTGAAGTTCTATTATTATATGAATTTATACTTAGGATTACTATCTCATTTGGATGAATCAACCTTTACCTCCTTATGGAAAGTCTCTCGTTATTTTTCTTTTGTCAAGCCAACTTTTTGTGATATTAATATAGCTACATCCTTTTTTTTAAGCTATAGCATGTGTTTGTATGTATATCTTTGTACATTCTTTTACTTTTAACCTTGTTCTATATACTTTAATTAATTAATTTGCAGTGTTAACCAAAGTAGAAATTCAGCCTGTAATAAAAAAACAAAAAACTATTTATTTGAGCAAAAATAATAGCAATCTGGAAGACAGATTCTAGTAGCAAGCTAAATTGTGCTCCAGAGAACAAAGAAAAGCAGGGCTTATAAGGCAAAACCACCATTGCGGTTCATCCCTGCAAATGAAAGATCGCTGGCTAGTTTAACAGGGATTGGTTAGTTCTATTATGCAAAAGAGATGGGCAAAAAATGCAAGGAGGTCTAGTCCTTGCAGCAATTGTTCCAGGATGTTTATGACTCAGCCTTAGTCTGAGTTAGCAACAGGTTAGCGACTTGATAGCAGGTCTGGGAACTTAGGCACAAGATGTGCATAGGCTCCTGACTCTATTTTAAGTGACTGTCTTAGAAAAGTTTATTCCATTTTATTTTTTCCGTTATCACTAAACTATTGCTCATGTGCTAGCTCCCTGGTTCTATAAATAACTGGACAACAGCCACATCTTGTCATTTAGATATTATATGGGGCTGTTTTTAACTAAAAAATGCAGAATTTAATTGTTATGATAGAGGCCAAGTGATCTGGAAGTCTAAGGTTTTTACTGTATTGCCCTTGGAGAAAAAGTTTGCTGACCTCTACAGTTTTGTTTTTTTGTTTTTGTTTATATTGTTGGAGCTTGCTATAGTTTTACATAACTACAATTTCTACCTTTTAAGTGATGGCTTTAGATTATTTACATTTAATGCAGTTGATTAATATGGCCATATTTCAGTTAGCTACCTTTGCTATCTATCTATATATAAAAGCCTAAGTGACTGAACGACTGAGTGACCTGTCGCTGTGATGCACACTGACACCAGGGGCCAGGTGCTCAATGCAGGAGCTGGTCCCTGGTGGTCAGTGCGCTCCCACAGCCAACCTTCCGTGGCCGGCCAACCTCCCACGGTCCCCTACCATGCATTCAACCATTTGACTGGTCTCTGTGACGTGCACTGATCACCAGGGGACAGATACTCTGACCGGTAGGTTAGCTGGCTGCTGGGGTCTGGCCGATCGGGACTGGGCATGCCCTGGAGCCCTGCCGTGGTCCCTCCCCGGCCCCAATCGTGCACTGGTGGGGTCCCTGGGCCTGGCCTGTGCCCTCTCACAATCTGGGACCCCTCAGGGATGTTGTTGAGCCAGTTTTGGCCCAATCCCGCAGGCCAGGCCGAGGGAACCCACGGGTGCACGGATCTGTGCACTGGGCATCTAATTTACTTTATATTTATCACATCTCTATTTTTTTTGGTCTTTTCCATTTTCATGTCCTGTTTGTAATTAGTTGAATATTTGTTATAATTTTATTTTATAAAATAAAATAGAGGCCTGGTGCACGAAATGCGTGCGTAGATACAGTCTCTAGGCCTGGCCTGCGATCAGGGCCATCTTCTCCAGCTGCCCACAGCCAGCCCTGCCCCCCGCTGCCACCCACCCCTGGTTCCCTGTTCTCCATCGGGTGATCAGTGCCTGACATCTGGGGGAAGGGACCGAGAGGTCGACTGTTCCCGCCCACTCGCTGGCCCCGCCCCTGCTGTGGGTGGCTATAAGGTGATTGGAGCCTGCCAGCCCGGGAAAGGGACCAAGTGGTCAGTGCGCCTCATAGTGATTGGTCCAGCAGTCGTTCTGGTCTTTCTGCTGTTAGGATCAATTTGCATATTACCCTTTTATTATATAGGATAGAAGCCTGGTGCACGGGTGGGGACGGCTGGCCTGCCCTGAAGGGGACCCTGGATTGGGGTGGTGGGGGGGTCCCTGCTTGGGGGTGGGGCCTGCCTGGGCGAGGTGCTGTGGGCAGTTTGCAGGCTGGCCACCACCCCGGCTTTGTCAGGAAGGATGTCTGGAATGATGTCCGGAAGACGTCAGGTCTCTCCGGTCTAATTAGCATATTACCCTTTCATTTTTTTTTTTTTTTTTTGCCTTTATTTATTTTTTTTTTTTAAATTTCTTTATTGATTAAGGTGTCACATATTTGTCCTCATCCCCCCATTCCCATCCCACCCCTCTCCCCACGCATGCCCCAATCCCCTGTTGAACTTAACCGTTGGATAGGCTTATATGCATGCATACAGGTCCTTTGGTTGAACTCTCCCCCTCCCCCCACCCTCTCCCTACCCTCCCCTATCCTCCCTCTGAGGCCCGATAGTCCGATCGATGCCTCCTTGATTCTGGTTCTGTTCTTGTTCCTCAGTCTATGTTGTTCATCATTTCCTCTAGATGAATGAGATCAAATGTCACTAGATATATACTAATAAGAACTGAATGTGAGACGAGCAATAATATTTATGCTGACAGGCAAATGAATCAATCTGTAGCGAGCTTCCCCCTGGACCAACAGTTCTTTTGAGACCCAATTTCGATGTCCAGTAGTTCCTTATGTGTACATGTCAGCACTGACCCCTCAGCTCTGGATGGTGGACAAATGGTGGTAATGGAGGTCCGACTCCCTCTGGTTTGGTCTCGGCCGAAACCAGGGGCACGGCGTCACCTGGACTAAGGGGCACGTGGCCTCACCCATACCCAAGGGGCGCGTGGTCTCACCCGGGCCTGGGACCCAGCCTCACCCGGATGGATCCAGGGGCGCACGGCCTCACCCGGACCCAGGATCTGGCTTCACCCGTACCCTGGGACGCTTGGCCTCTCCCAGACCCAGGGGCACGTGGCCTCACCCGGGCTTAGTTGCACAAGGCCTCACCTGGATCCAGGGACACATGGTCTCACCCAGACCCAGGAACGTTTGGCCACTCCCATACCCAGGGCCACTTGGGCTCACCCGGGCCTAGGTGCACGAGGCCTCATCCGGATACAGGGACTCATGGTCTCACCCGGACCCAGGGACGCTTGGCCTCTCCCAGACCCAGGGCCACTTGGGCTCACCCGTGCCTAGGTGCACGAGGCCTCACCCGGATCCTGGGACACATGGTCTCACCCGGACCCAGGGATGCTTGGCCTCCCCCAGACCCAGGGCCACTTGGGCTCACCCGGGCCTAGGTGCACGAGGCCTCACCCGGATCCAGGGACATATGGTCTCACCCGGAACCAGGGACGCTTGGCCTCTCCCAGACCCAGGGCCACTTGGGCTCACCCGGGCCTAGGTGCACGAGGCCTCACCCGGATCCAGGGACACATGGTCTCACCCGGACCCAGGGACGCTTGGCCTCTCCCCGACCCAGGGCCACTTGGGCTCACCCGGGCCTAGGTGCACGAGGCCTCACCCGGATCCAGGGACACATGGTCTCACCCGGACCCAGGGACGCTTGGCCTCTCCCAGACCCAGGGCCACTTGGGCTCACCCGGGCCTAGGTGCATGAGGCCTCACCCGGATCCAGGGACACATGGTCTCACCCGGACCCAGGGATGCTTGGCCTCTCCCAGACCCAGGGCCACTTGGGCTCACCCGGGCCTAGGTGCACGAGGCCTCACCCGGATCCTGGGACACATGGTCTCACCCGGACCCAGGGATGCTTGGCCTCTCCCAGACCCAGGGCCACTTGGGCTCACCCGGGCCTAGGTGCACGAGGCCTCACCCGGATCCAGGGACACATGGTCTCACCCGGACCCAGGGACGCTTGGCCTCTCCCAGACCCAGGGCCACTTGGGCTCACCCGGGCCTAGGTGCACGAGGCCTCACCCGGATCCAGGGACACATGGTCTCACCCGGACCCAGGGACGCTTGGCCTCTCCCAGACCCAGGGCCACTTGGGCTCACCCGGGCCTAGGTGCACGAGGCCTCACCTGGATCCAGGGACACATGGTCTCACCCGGACCCAGGGACGCTTGGCCTCTCCCCGACCCAGGGCCACTTGGGCTCACCCGGGCCTAGGTGCACGAGGCCTCACCCGGATCCAGGGACACATGGTCTCACCCGGACCCAGGGACGCTTGGCCTCTCCCAGACCCAGGGCCACTTGGGCTCACCCGGGCCTAGGTGCACGAGGCCTCACCCGGATCCAGGGACACATGGTCTCACCCGGACCCAGGGACGCTTGGCCTCTCCCAGACCCAGGGCCACTTGGGCTCACCCGGGCCTATGTGCACGAGGCTTCACCCGGATCCAGGGACACATGGTCTCACCCGGACCCAGGGACGCTTGGCCTCTCCCAGACCCAGGGCCACTTGGGCTCACCCGGGCCTAGGTGCACGAGGCCTCACCCGGATCCAGGGACACATGGTCTCACCCGGACCCAGGGACGCTTGGCCTCTCCCCGACCCAGGGCCACTTGGGCTCACCCGGGCCTAGGTGCACGAGGCCTCACCCGGATCCAGGGACACATGGTCTCACCCGGACCCAGGGACGCTTGGCCTCTCCCCGACCCAGGGCCACTTGGGCTCACCCGGGCCAAGGTGCACGAGGCCTCATCCGGATCCAGGGTCGCATGGTCTCGCCCGGACCCAGGGACGCTTGGCCTCTCCCAGCCCCAGGGCCACTTGGGCTCACCCGGGCCTAGGTGCCCGAGGCCTCACCCGGATCCAGGGACACATGGTCTCACCCGGACCCAGGGACGCTTGGCCTCTCCCAGACCCAGGGCCACTTGGGCTCACCCGGGCCTAGGTGCACGCGGCCTCACCCGGATCCAGGGACACATGGTCTGCCTGGACCCAGGGGTGTGTGGGCTCTCCCAGACCCAGGGGCGCTTGGCCTCGCCCGGGCACGGGATCCAGCGTCATCCGGGTCCAGGGGCACTTGGCCTCACCCGGACCCGGAGTCCGGCCTCACCTGGACCCAGGGGCATGTGGCCTCACCTAGACCCAGGGACGTGAGGCCTCACTTATACCCAGAGGCGTGTGACCACGCCCGAGCCCAGAGGCGCGCAACCCCGCCCGCACCCGGGTCTCAGTGGGGCCCCGTCTTCCCGATCCCAATTCCTGCCGGTCAATCCCCCCTCAGCAATTCCCCTGGCCATCCTTCCGGAGCTCCAGTATGGCTGCTGCAGAACTCGTCGGGCGGCGGCTCGGCGAAGCTCCGGTGCACCCGGTGCATGGCGGTGGGCCAGTCTGGCGTCGCTGTGTCGGCCCTTGGGTCTGCATCGGTGGCCGGTCGCCGAGCATGCGCACCTGGCCGCTTCCGGGGCGTTGAGATTCTTGACGGACTCAGAGGTCAGCAAGCGCGGAGTCTCCCACCCCATGTCTCATAGGGGCTCGTCTGTCCGTGCTTGGCTGCCAGTGGAGCCGTCCCCTCAGCCGGAGACCGCCGGGGGAACTGCGCCGAGCACGTTCCAGGCTGCTGTTGTATCGCCTGAGCCATAGTTCTTTTGTGTCGCCTGATCTGTAGTTCTTAAAGTGTGGTCTTTGGGTCACCGGCATCAGCATCATCCCACATCCCCCTCTTTTATTCTAGTTGTAGAGCATCTACTCAGCCAGCCCTATGGTGGTCTTGGATGGTGTCTGCTCTGCTCTCTTGTCGTAGTCTCAAAGTTGTTGTGGTAGGCAACAATCAGGCTTCCGCCCTATGCCTCCATCTTGGTCCTCCTTTGTATAGTTAAGTCTTGATTGGTGTTGGTGTCACTGGGGGGGCTCTCTTTGTCTATAAAGGAAGAGTTGCTGTGCAGGAGATACGTTTATGGGCCGGGTCTTGGTGCAGCAAAGCTTTGGCGCTCACTGAATATTCCCGTTGAATGTGTCCCTTATGCACGTGGTTGAAATCTGGTGTCATCTCCCACAGACCACTAGATGCCCTCGTTTCTGGGTCTCCAATGGGGTGTAGATCAGCTACTGCCTTAGGCACTCAGCAAGGATTACAGCAAAAACTGTAGTTTCTTCCTCCTGTCTGAGTGGCCCTGGAGCAGTCCGACTAGAACAGCAGATCATCTGGTCCGCTGCCAGAGGGCAGTCCACCCACATGCATAAGCCGTTGCTTGGGGCGCAGGTGTGCCTGCAAGCCTTGCGGGGCAGGTCTTCAAGACGTGCAGGGCGGGTCCCAGGGCGGGGCGGGGTCTCAGGGCGCCAACAGGCCATGGTGTGGCGAGCCTCGATGGCTGTGAGTCTGGTCCTTCTGCCTTCCATGTATCTAAGTCCCCTCGTTCCGCACTCCAGCGCAGCAAACACTGATTGCTGGGCGCACCTCTGCAAGAGTCCCGCCTCTCCCCGCAGGCATCTGGGTCTCCCGGGGTTCGCCAGAAGATGGGCTTCAGGGTGATGGAGAGCTAATCTCCCTTAGGTTTGGAACAAAAGCCCCTTTCTCCCGCCACCAGCCAGACCCACGCACCTCCACACCTCATCCCCTCCGATTTCGCTGGGTGCGAGGCAACAGAACAGCCTTTAACCTCCGCCGCCATCTTTTTCAAACTTCTCAATTTGTGCTTCTTAATCCCTTCATTTCAGTCAACTCTACTGAAGTCTAGCGCCGCCGGGAGGTGCACGGAAAGGGCGCCCGGGCCTCCGTCCGGTGCGCGGTATGCGCGTCCCGCGGAACCAGGCGCGTGAGGGCCTCGTGGCTGGGACGAGCGCTGGGCGGCCGCCGAGCTCCAGGCACCACCATCGCCGTGTTCCGGACGTCGCCGCCGCGGCGTCCCCCCCAATTTATACTTCTTAATCCCTTGAATTAAGTCAACTCTACTGAAGTCTAGCGCCGCCGGGAGGTGCACGGAGAGGGCGCCCGGGCCTCCGTCTGGTGTGCGGGGCACGCGGCCCGCGGCACCAGGTGCGCGGGGGCTGCGCAGCGGGGACGGGTGCTGGGAGGCCGCCGGGCTCCGGGCGCCGCCGCTGCGGCGGCGTCCCCAGCGTCCCGGGCCGGGCAGCCTGTGGGGGCGGCGGAGTTGCGAAAGTGAGTGAGTTTCCCAGGGTTTCGCCCGGAATGGGGTTCAGTGCAATCGGAGCCGGTGCTCAGCGCACTCCGGAGCCTTTATCTCCTTCCTGCCAGTGAACTCCGGCCAGGTCATCAGCCGCCCCCTCCTCTCCGGTTCCATCCTCCCCGCAGGCGCGTGTGCTCGTGTCTCCGCCCGTTTCTCCATACCTCAGGCTTTTACGGCTTCCCCGACTGTCCCCGTGGCCTTCTCCTTCCCCCCAGCTGTGGGCATTTCAGTCCGCCAGCTCTCCTGTGGTTCTGGACGATGTCCGTTCTGACCTCTAGTTGTATTTTTGAAATTGTTGTGCCCGGCTGCAGGTTAGGTGTTTAACCTATGCCGCCATCTTGGTTTCTCTCTACCCTTTCATTAGTATAGATGTACTATTGATATATTAATTATACCTACTTGTTTCTTTAAGATTTTTTTGAAAAAAATTAAGACTAACTTTTTTAGCAGTTTTAGGTTCATAGAAAAATTTAGGGGACACTACAGAGATTTCTCATATACTAGAGGCCCGGTGCACGAAATTCGTGCACTGGGGGAGGGGGTGTCCTTCAGCCCAACCTGCACCCTCTCCAATCTGGGATCCCTTGGGGAATGTCTGACTGCCTGTTAAACAGGCAGTCAGACATCCCTTTCACAATCCGGAACTGCTGGCTCCCAACTGCTTGCCTGCCTGCCTAATTGCCCCTAACTGCTTCTGCCTGCAAACCTGATCACCCCCTAACCACTCCCCTGCAAGCCTGATCGATGCCTAACTGTTCCCCTGCCAGCCCGATCATCCCCAACTGCCCTCCCCTGACAACCCGGTCACCCCCAAATGCCCTCCCCTGCATATTCCCTCTTTATTAGATAGGTTTTTTTCTTTAACATATTGGACAGCTCTAATTGGTTTGGCTCAGTGGATGGAGCATCGGCCTGCAGACTCAAGGGTCCCAGGTTCGATTCTGGTCAAGGACATGTACCTTGGTTAGGGGCACATACCCAGTGGGGAGTGTGCAGGAGGCAGCTGATCAATATCTCTCTCTCATAGATGTTTCTAGCTCTCTAGCCCTTTCCCTTCCTCTCTGTAAAAAATCAATAAAATATATGTAACAAAAAAAGAAACATTTAAGACTTCTCCATATCTGCCTGGCTGGTGTGACTCAGTGGTTGAGACCACAGGCTGCTGCCACTGGGAGGGGGATCGTGGCATGGGGGTGTGCGCCCCTTGCAGGCTTAGACTCAGCCCAGGCTATGGCCGCTAGGAGGGGGATCATGCCGTGGGGGTGCACGTCCCTCACATGCTGAGACCCAGCCCAGGCTAAGGCTGTTGGGGTGCACGCCCATCACTGGCTTAGACTCAGCCCAGGCTATGGCCTCTGGGAGGGGGATCGAGCCGTGGGGGTGCCCGCCCCTCGCACGCTGAGACCCAGCCCAGGCTGTGGCTGCTGGGAGGGGGATCGAGCTGTGGGGGTGCCCGCCCCTCGCACGCTGAGACCCCAGCCCAGGCTGCGGCGGCTGGGAGGGGGATCGCACCGTGGGGGTGCCCGCCCCTCGCACGCTGAGACCCCTGCCCAGGCTGCGGCTGCTGGGAGGGGGATCGCGCCGTGGGGGTGCGCGCCCCTCGCATGCTGAGACCCCAGCCCAGGCTGCGGCTGCTGGGAGGGGGATCTCGCCGTGGGGGTGTGCGCCCCTCGCACGCTGAGACCCCAGCCCAGGCTACGGCTGCTGGGAGGCGGATTGCACCCTTCGCAGGCTGAGACCCCAGCCCAGGCTATGGCTCTTGGGAGGAGGATCGTGCTGTTGGGGTGTGCGCCCCTCGCAGGCTAAGACCCCAGCCCAGGCTGCCGCTGCTGGGCGGGAATCATGGTGTGGGGGCGCAGGCGCTTCCGAGCTGGACAACCTGCGCTGCCAAGGCTGGGTGGACTGGGGGACTCCGGCAGGGATGAGAGGACTGGGCGCCGCCATCTTGTGGCCATGGGCGCCGCCATTTTTGTTGTGGAGTGATGGTTAATTTGCATATTACTATTTTATTAGATAGGATACCCTGCCTGCACACATGCATAGCCTCTCCCATTATCAACATCCCCCAAGATAGTGGTACATTTGTTATAATCAAGGAACCTACATGGATACATCATAATCACCCAAAGTCCAGTTAATCTTATCGCTCACTCTTGGTGTTTTACATCCTATGAATTTGACAGATATATAAAGACATACATGCACCATTATGCTATCGTATTTTCAATGCTCTAAAAAATCTTCTGTGCTTCACCTATTTCTTTCTTCAAAATCCCCTGGCAACCACTGATCTTTTTATTGTCTCCATAGTTTTGCCTTCTCCAGAATCTCATCTATTGGAATTGTACATTTTATAGCCTTTTCATATTGGCTTCTGTACTTAATAATATGTTATTAAGGTTTCTCCATATCTTTTTATGGTTTGGTAGAATCGTGATGTGTGTGTGTGTGTGTGTGTGTGTTTTAGCACTAAATGATATTCTGTTATCTGAATATACCATTCACCTACTGAAGGACTTCTTGATTGCTTTGCAGTTTTGACAGTTATGAATAAAGCTACTATAAATGTCCTGGTGCATATTTTTGTGTGGACATGAATTTTTGTCTCCTTTTAAGTAAATACCAGGTGTCACAATGCTGGATTCTATGGTATATTTAGTTTTGAAAAAAATCCACTAAATTGTCTTCCAAAGTGGCTGTGCCATTTTGCATTCCCAGCAGCAAGGAATGAGAGTTCTTGTTGCTCCACTTCTGCACTAGCATTTGGAATTGTCAGTGTTCTGAAGTTTGGTCATTCTAGTAGGTGTGTAGTGGTATCTCATTGTTGTTTTAATTTGCATTTCCTTGATGTGGAATATCTTCTCATAAGCTTATTTATAATTTGTATATCTTCTTCAATGAAGTGTCTGTTAAGGTCTTTAGTATTTCTTTTTTTACAATTTATTGTTTTTCTAGAGTTTACAATAGGCATTATTAAGTATAATTTTTTACCTTCAAATAATATACCACTTCAGGTATGGAATTAGAACCTTTTAAAAGTGCACTTATATTTTCCCTTTCCTGTTCTTTGTACTCTTGTTATCATTGTTTTTACTTCTACATGTGTTATAAATCTCTTAATGTGCTGTTCTTATTTTTGCATTAAATAGTTTTATTTAAAAGGGTTTTTAAAAATAAGAAAAAACATCTTTTGTATTTAACAACAGACTTAACAGTTCTGGCATTCTTCAATTTTTTTGTGGCATTTCAAATTTCCATATGATAACATTTTCCTTCTGCTGGAAGAAGTAACTTTAACATTTCTTGTAGTGAAGTATGCAGGCAATTAGTTCTCTCAGTTTTTATTTATCTGCAGAAGACTATTTTGTTTTCATTTATGAAATAGATTTCTAAGGTTTTTTTTTTTTTGCTTAGGGTTTGCTTTATTTTTTTTTTACATTTTGAATTTATTGGGGTGACATTTATTAATAACTTTATATAGGTTTCAAGTGTACAACTCTACAATTTTAGGATTTCCTTAGGGTTTTCATTGTTAGGCTATGGGTTAGAATTTAAAAGCATTTTGTAGTTTAGCAAGTAGCACTTCTAATTTTTAATTCTTTTTACATGTCAGTTGGCTGAGAGCAACTAGTTAACTTTTATCTGTTTGTTATACTCATATAAAACAGTTATAAATGTGGTTTATACTGCATGTTATTTAAAAATACACTTTAAAGAAGGCACTTATTATTTGAAGTTGCTCCCTTTATTTTCTCCATCCTTCCCTAAAGTTTTTTGGATTGTATTTGTAATAGTATTTATTATACTCTTGAGTATAGTTATTTCTACACTATGGAAAGAGTGTCAATATTAATTACCTGTAGAGAGTACTGGTGTGAAGGAAATAGGAAATAAACAAGTAATTTTTAATTTTTATTGCTTTAGTTTGTTAGCTGGCTTCAGTATCATTAACTTTTATTATATTCATGTCTGAATTATAGAGTATTTTTTTGTGATTTACTAAACACTTATCTAAAAGTTCTTTATTTTCATGCTAACATTTAACAGCCAATTTTGAAGGTTTGATGACTGGTGAAGGTACATCTTTATGTCTTGGGTGTGCTTTTTCTGGTATAGATATACTTCTTAATTCTTTATGATATCGTTAAGATAAGACACATTCTGATGATGACTAGCTTTTGGAGCTTGCCAACTTAATTTACGCCAACTTCAATTTCCTTGTTTGGGATAGTCATTTCATAGAGTCATGAGAATTATGTGAAGCTATCTATATATGTAAATTACTCAGCACATACTAAATGTTTATAAAATAATGGTTTTTAGTGATGTTTCCACCTTTTTCTTTGTAAAATTGCTGATAGATATAGCTTTATCTTGAAAATAATTTTTTTAGAAATTAATAATTGAAAAGTCTTATAATTTAGATTATATCAATGTTGTCTCTTGTTATAGGCTGATACACTTAATACCTGTGGCATTAAATGCTTTCAGCCAAAGTGTCCCAGTTGTGGGGATATTCCGAGTTCTGTGAAACAAAAGGCATTCTTTGCATGTGTCTTTTAGGGAGCTGTCAGATAGTTGATCCCCACAAACAAAGCTCTTTGAGAATAAGGACCCTACTGCTTCTTGTGGTACTAGTAACCCACACGAGTACAGGCTGTTGTCCTCACGATTGTCGTCAGTGATGATGGGACAATGCTTTTTCGCACAAAACAGTAGCTTCTCTTCACCAAGTCTTCCCATGATTGTTGTATATTTTTTACTTGATTCCAGAATTCTTCAAAAGTTCATTCTGACATTTTTTGCCAGCTCATTAGTTTTTTACGGAGTACATAGCCCTGGAATTGCCCATTCTGCCATTTTTTGGTGATATCACTCCCAGGATTCTTTTTCGAAGGAAGATGTTGTAAACTGATTTCACTTCAAAATAGTTAGAAACTGGAAGTGGAAATATATTTAAGACTGATTTTAACAACTACAAATTGTGCGTGGTATGTTTAATGTCTTAGTTAATAATACAAACCTCAATTTTACCTGTGGAACCTTACATATTTTCCATGTAATAGTAAACAATGTAAGGCAACTGAGAGGTATAAAAAGCAATGAGAAAACAGTTTCTTTTGCTTTGTGATAATCTCTGAGCATTAAAAATGTTAAGTGGCAATAAGTGTAATTCATTTCTGAAGGAGAAAAGTAGAGTACAGTAGAAAAGCTGGCTTACAACGTGGTGATTGACTATGAATTAGTGAAGCCTTCCAACCAGCCTACTTTTATCCTCCATGTTCTCCCATCTTGCCATCTTCCATTTAAAATATTGAATACTTTACATGGGCCTGGAAGTGTGCTAATGATACAGATATAGAGAATAGTTAGAAATGGTCCTTACCTCTACAATGCTTATTGCAATGTGGGGGTTAGAAAGAAATTTCTAAGCATCTAGGTATCATGTAATGTCTGTTCTGATGTGGATGGCTCATATGGGAGTGCAGAGAAAGGGCATTTTTGTGGTTACTGGGAAGGCTTTCTGGATTAAGTGATATCTAAACTGAGGTTTGGAGGTTTAATGGAAGTTAACAAATTTAAGAGTTGGGAGAGAACTCTATATCATGACTAGTTAATACCATAAATGAAGAATTTTAAATGACGTGACCGATGGCATAACAGCAGTGTTCCTTATGACAGTAGGTATGAAATGGGAAGTAGAGGAAACTGAATCTGGGATGTTAAATTGGGGCATTAAAAGTAATGTTTAGAATTGAGAGTTTATCCAGAAGAGTAAAATACAAAAAACTCCAGCTGGTTGATAATTGTCCAGTTTGATCTAATTAATGCACATTGAATTATCTCATACTAGAGGTCTGGTGCATAGATTCGTGCACCAGTGGGGCCCTTTGCACCAGTGCACAATCAGGGCTGGGGAGGGACCACAGGAGGGCTCCAGGGTGTGTCCGGCCCATCTTGCCCAGTCCCAATTGGCCCAACCCCAGCAGCAAGCTAACCTACTGGTCAGAGTGTCTACCCCTGGTGGTCAATGTGCATCATAATGAGTAGTCGAACCTTCAAGTGAATAGTCGGACACTTAGCATATTAGGCTTTTATTATATAGGACTAGAGGCCTGGTGCATGGATTCGTGCAGCGGTAGGGTCCCTCGGCCTGGCCTGCGCCCTCTCACAATCCGGGATCCCTCGGGGGATATCAGACTGCTGGTTTCGGCCCGATCCCCGCAGACCAGGCCAAGGGACCCCACTGTTGCACAAATCCGTGTAGCGGGCCTCTGGTATGCATATAAGATATTTGGTTAATCTCTTCCCGCCCTCCCGCCTCTCACCTTTCCTCTGCGATTCATCAGTCTGTTCTATATTTCCATGCATGTGCATTGAGCGTCTGCCCCATGGTGGTCAGCGCGCGTCATAGCTACCAGTCAAACGGTCAAACAGTTGCTTAGGCTTTGGTATATATAGGTGATCTTAACTAATAACTAAGATTTCAAAATAAAGTTATTTAAAGACTATATATTAAAGTGTGAATGATACCTAAATTGCTAGTAATTATAAACCGTAGTACTTTCAGAAAATAATATATTTCCAAGTAAGCATTTTATACTCCAAATTTTTACGCAGTATTAAAAATGTTTATTCAAGTCCATTTGGCATGAAATATATTAGTTTCAGGTGCACAACATGTTGATTCCACATTTTTTACTTTACTGTGTGATAATCAAAATTAGTTTAGTAACCATCTGTCACTGTGCTAAGTCATCAGATATTAACATATTCTTTGTGCTATACACTATATCCCCATGGATTAATCTATATTAATAAAAAGGTAATATGCTAATTAGACCATGAAGCCTTCTGGACGTCCTTCTGGATAAAGCCATGGTGGCGGGGCCAAGGCAGAGGCAGTTAGGGGCGGTCAGGCCAGGAGGGGAGGGCATTTGGGGGTGAGCAGGCTGGCAGGGGGGTGTGGTTGGGAGCAAGCAGGCCAGCATGTAGAGTGGTTAGGGGCAATCAAGCAGGCAGGCAGGTGAGCAGTTAGGAGCCAGCCGTCCCAGATTGTGAGGGGGTTGTGTGGAATCGGGCCTAAACTGGCAGTCGGACATCCCTTGAGGGGTCCCAGATTAGAGAGGATGCAGGCTGGGCTGAGAAATACCCCCCCTCCCTGCACAAATTTCCTGCACCGGGCCACTGGAGATTTGTACCTCTTAATCAGCTTTACCTTTTCTCCCATTTCCTCCACCCTCTTCCCCTCTGGCAACTAGTTTGTTCTTTGTTTCTGTAGTTTTGTTTGTTCTTCCTTTTTTTTTATGATTTCTCATGTAATATACTTTCTCTGTCTTGTTTCACTTAGCATAATACACTCTAGGTCCATCCAGTGTTGTCACAGTAGGCAATATTTCTTTTCTTTTTTTTTGAGGAAACTTGGCTGATATATTTATTGCTTTGGGGTGACAGGGTGCTCAAGAGCTCTTGGTGGGGAGGGCCACTTCCTCTTCACCTTCATAGGCTTCTGGCTGCTTAGGATGGCGCTGGGTCTGTGGTTGGCAGCCCTGCTCAGATCCAGGCCATACTTGTTCTTGTGGACCATGTACTGGATTCTGCTCCTAGGCCTTCTTGTTGATGGTGGTCCACACATAGGATGTGGCAGGCTTTTACTGCCCAGATCTCTGCTTCATGATGACTACCACATCTTTGCCATAGGGCACCACTCCACATCCATTGTAGCGAAAGCAGTTGTGGGCCTTAAGGTTATTGGGTTCCATAAGTCTGCTGTTCCTCTTGATTAAGAAGCTGAAGCGGTTCTGTACGATCACCCATTGCAGGTGGGCAGACATGGCATGGCAGCTCTTCATGATGCCACAGCCAGAGACTGAAAGCAAAATTTCATAGTCCTTATTGCTTGAATAATATTCCATTATATACATATGCCACATCTTCTTTAATTCATTACCCATTCATCTATGTATGGACACAGCTAGGTTTCTTCTATATCTTAGCTATTATAAATAACTGGAGGCCCAGTGCATGAATTCGTGCACCAGTGGGGTCCCTCAGCCTGGCCTGCGGGATTGGGCTGAAACTGGCTCGCCGACATCCCCTGAGGGGTCCCGGATTGTGAGAGGGCGCCGGCCAGGCCGAGGGACCCCACTGGTGCACGATAGGGGTCAGGGAGGGATGCGGGAGGTTGGCCAGCCGTGGCGGGACCGTGGGCGGACTCCAGGGCGTGTCTGGCCCGTCTTGCTCAGTTCCGATTGGCCAGACCCCAGCAGCAAGCTAACCTACCAGTCGAGGTGTCTGCCCCCTGGTGGTCAGTGCACATCATAACCAATGGTTGAGCAGCCTTAGCATATCATTAGCATGTTATGCTTTGATTGGTTGAACAGACGACTGGACACTTAGCATATTAGGCTTTTATTATATAGGATTATTACATGCTTTAATGAACATAGGGGTTGCACATTTCTTTTCGAATAAGTGTTTTGGTTTTCTTTGGATAAATACCCAGAAGAGCAATTTCTGGGTTATATCGCAGGTCTATTTTTAATTTTTTGAAGAACCTCCATGCTATTTTCCATAGTGGCTGTACCAGTTTACAGTCCTACCAACAGTGCATTTTCTCCACATCTTTAATAACACATCTTATTTGTTGATTGACATTTTGATGATAGCCATTCTGACAGGTGGTATGTCTTGTGGTTTTGATTTACACAACCTACTAAATGGGAGAAGATATTCACAAATGATATATTAGATAAGGGGTTAATATTCAAAAATAAATAAGGAACTCATACAACTCTACATCATAAAAACCATACTGTGCCCTGGCCCTAGTAGCTCAGTTGGTTGGGTGTTGTCCCCTGCACCAAAAGGTTGCTGGGTTCGATTCCTGGTCAAAGTCACATGCCTGGGTTGCAGGATCAATCCCCTGTAGGGGGCGTGCAGAAGGTAGCTGATGGATGTTGTACTCTCACATCAATGTTTATCTCTCACTCTCCCTCCCTCTCTTTCTAAAAATCAATAAACTATTTTAAAAAAACTATCTCATAATCTGATAATTAAAAATGGGCAGAAAAAATATTGGCAGAAATTTCTCCAAAGGTTATATACAACTAGGGGCCCAGTGCACAAATTTGTGCACCCTGAAAGAACTGTGGGGTTCGGTGGGCACGGGGGCAGGTCTCGGCCCATCCTCTGCGCCCCCACCTGGCCCCTCCCGCCACAGCTCCTGGTCCCCTGTCTTCCTGAAGCCCTGCTCCTGCTGCTGCCGCTCCCACGTGCTGACAGCGCAGGTCCTGATCACACCCGCTTATGGAGCAATTGTGGCCGGCGCTGTCAGTGGGTGTGAGCAGTGGCTGCTGCCCCGATCACCCCTCAGGAGCAGGAGGAGGTGGAGAAGCCCCCAGGGGCGATTGGGGCTGGCAGCCGCTGCTTGCACCTGCTGATGGCCCCGAGCGATTATGGCTGGTGCTGGGCTCCGGCAGCAGGGGCAAGTGGTGGCTCCGACGCTGGCAGCAGGTGTAAGTGCTGGGCAGGACCACAGCACGCTGGAGCAAAGAGTTTTTAGTAACCACCAGAGGCTTGCCCTGATGACAGCGACCAGTATCCCATCTTGGTCTGGCGCCCCCACTCACCTGCTCCATCATCCCTCCACGGCTGATGCCTGCCATGTTCCGCACGTGTCCCCTGGTGGTCAGTGCACGTCGTAGCGACCACTTGTTCTGCCATTTGTTTTATTTGCATATTACGGTTTTATATATATAGATAATTTTTATGCTTTCATGTAAATAAAAGGATTTCATTAAAAAGGCTTAGCTATGTCATTTTATATAAATTCAGTTATGATTACTTCTTGAGTTAGAAGCAATTCTTGAGTTGTGCATCACTTTTGTGTGGCAATACCGTTTATAATTTTAAGAAGGCCTTGAGGAGAAGAGCACCCTTAACAGTGCAAATAGACTATCACAATGATACATTCAGATTTAGAGGAAGTTTCATTTGTTTTATAAATATTTTTATACTATGGTTACAGTGATTTTAGCTTTTATTTAATAAGCATTTTTATACTGTTTGTGTCACTATCTTTGCTTTTAAAAATCTTTTCTTTTTGCCTGGCATGACTTAGTGATTGAGCTTTGACCTATGAACCAGGAAGTCAAGGTTCGATTCCTGGTCAGGGTACATGCTGGGGTTGTGGGCTTGATCCCTAGTAGGGGGCATGCAGGAGGCAACTGATCAGTGATTCTCGTCATTGATGTTTCCATGTCTCTCTCACTTTTCTTCTCTGAAATCAATAAAAAATATTTAAAAAATTTTTAAATGTTTTCTTATTTTAGTATTTTTGCTAATTTTTTTTAAAAAAATAAGTGAGCCTTCAGTTTTCTACTTTCTTGATGAAATAACTTAAATAAATTGGCTGTTTTTCCTTATTGTGATTTACTACTTCTGGATGTTACATTTCTTATCCACAGAAAACATTTTGTCTTTCCTCATTTTATCCCACACCCTGTTTATAAAACACTGATTTTTTTCATTGCGCTATAACTTATCTGAAATGTATTTTTTAAGTTTACCCTCCTTGACTTTGTAGCAAGGTGTTTAGGTGTGCTTTCTAGTCTAGATTAGAATCTTGGATCTGCCATTTACTTATGTGTGACCTAGGTCATGCACTTCACCTCATTTATCTATAGTTTCTTTCTATGAGGTCAATTATGTCTTTTTCTTATAGGTTTATTAGAGAATTGTTTCCATGATAAAGGCCAATTGTTTCTACTTTTTTTTTTATGCTTTAGTTGATAAGTATTGAACTACTTGTTAGAAGTGGGGAATAAGTATTTCCCTAATCTTGGAATGATAGTTTCATAAGCATTAACCACATTAACACTAATATATTAGAAGTTATAATAAAGGTTTAAAAGACTATCAGAAAACATAGGCCCAGCCGAAACCGGTTTGGCTCAGTGGATAGAGCGTCAGCCTGCGGACTGAAGGGTCCCGGGTTTGATTCCGGTCAAGGGCACGTATCTTGGTTGTGGGCACATCCCCACTAGGGGGCGTGCAGGAGGCAGCTGATCGATGTTTATCTCTCATCGATGTTTCTAACTCTATCTCCCTTCCTCTCTGTAAAAAATCAATAAAATATAAAAAAAGAAAAAAAAAAAAGAAAACGTAGGCCCATTCTACATTATCCACAATAAATGTTTTTAGAGCTGCTGGCAGTTTAATCCGAGAGCCTTAACTGAACTCTTTTGTTATTAAATGATATATCTAAAAGGGGATTTTTTTTTTTTAATGTGAAAGATGGAACCTTAGGCTTCACATATCAGAGCCTGATTGTTGGAATTACACATATTAATTGTTAATTCCTTTAAAAGCAAACTATTATTTTTCAGCTGAGTCCATCTCTGCTATTTTACACATTTCATAATGGTTTTTTGTTACTTCTGATTCTACTAAAGAACAAAGAGCTCATTTAGAAATTAGTCTAAAAAAATTCTTCAATGTTCTTCCAATTTATTTTATACTAACTTGATACATTTATTCAGTGGCTTAAATCTTGGTTGTCTGCTTCTGTTACTTCCATCAGTAAGTATCCATGTAATTGTTTTTCAAACCTTTGCATTCTCCATATGGTCCATTCTAGAGAACCTCTTCTAAGTTACTAATCACTGGTCTGCAAGGTTCAAAATTGTGACCCAGATCAATTGGGCATATAATTAATAAATAAATAAGCAGTTCTTCAGTAAGACTATGGCCTGGCAAAAATGATATTGAATTGGTTTTCATAGATCTACTAGGTAACCTTAATTAAATGCTAATTATATGCCCAACTTTGTTCTTAACTGCTTATAACCCAGTTACTTTATTCAATCCTCACAATAATCCTATTACATAGGAACTTTTATTCCCATATATTGTTGATGAAGTTACTGAGATTCAGAGAAGTAGTATTATTAACATCACACTTTAAGTGAGTGTTGCAGCTAAAATCTAAATCTAGGAAGTCTGAATTCAGAGCCAAACTCTTAATCAGCTATTATTGTGAATAAACCAGAACTAGTAAGAATAGTTGAATTTGTTTCATACATAGAAGTAAAACTGGCCTTTAACCAGAGAGAACATCTAGGTTGGCTAAAGAAGTTAACATAAGGACTAGTTTCTTATAAAGTTGAATTTTGGAGCTATTACAGAGAAAAATATATGGAGTACAATATATTAAAAATTGAGGATATTTTTGTTTTCAAATTCTAGAAGATTTAAAAAATATTCTTAAGTGAGCTTTTTATTGCTTGTATGGACTTGTACGCAGACAGACTTACTGGATTTTGATCTTGTGGCCATTTGCAAGTTAATTAAACTTTCTGTGCCTGTGATTACTTATCTGTAAAAGGAAAACAAATATAGTTTCTCATAAGTTGTAATGAGAATTACATTACTTAATACTGTATATATAAACCACTTAGAATAGCACTTAATGGCATGTAGGGTTAGGTAATGATATTCTTATTGTTTATCCCATTTATGTCATACCATATAGCCATTCATCCGTATTAATAAATACATTTCATTGATGGAAAATTAATTCTACTTTTTGAATTTCATTTCCAGTTCCTATCTGTCCCTAATCTTAATTCTCCATTGCTTCCTCTTTGTCAACTACTCACAATTTGTATCTTCTTTTATGCTTTATGTAATTCTAGAGGCCCAGTGCACAAAATTTGTGTACTCGGGGCCAGGGAGTTGTACCTCGGCCTGACCTGTGCCCTCTTGCAGTCAGGGAGCCCTCGGGGAATGTCTGACTGACGGCTTAGGTCTGCTCCTCCTGGGGAGCGGGCCTAAGCAGGCAGTCGGACATCCTTAGCGCTCCCGCAGAGGCGGGAGAGGCTCCCGCTACCGCCGCTGTGTTTGCCAGCCATGAGCCCGACTTCTGGCTGAGCGGCGCTCCCCCTGGTGGTCAGTGCGCGTCATAGCGACCGGTCCTTCCACTGTTCAGTCAGTTTGCATATTAGCCTTTTATTATATAGGATGTAAGACAACCTCAACCTTTTTTGGAATTAGGTATAGTATGCACACTATCCTATATAACAAAAAGGTAACATGCAAATTGATCATCACGCCCTTGCACAAGATGGCCGCCCCCATGTGGTCACAAGATGGCTGCCACGATGGCTGGCAGGGGAGGGCAGTTGTGGGTGACCAGGACAGCAGGGGAGGGCCGTTAGGGGCGATCAGGCCAGCAGGGCAGGGCATTTGGGGGTGACCGGGCCTGCAGGGGAGGGAGGGCAGTTGGGGGGACCAGGCCCACAGGGGAGGGCAGTTAGGAGTGACCAGGCCGGCAGGGGAGGGGGGAGTTAGGGCTGACTGGGCCAGCAAGGGAGGGCAGTTGGGGATGACTGGGCCTGCAGGGGAGGGAGGGCAGTTTGGGGGGACCTGGCCTGCAGGGGAGGGCAGTTAGGAGTGACCAGGCCGGCAGAGGAGGGGAGTTAGGGCTGACCAGGCCAGCAGGGGAGGGCAGTTGGGAGTGACTGGGCCGGCACGGGAGGACAGTTGCGGGGTGATTGGGCCGGTAGGGGAGCAGTTAGGTGTCATTCAGGCTGTCAGGAAGAAGTGGTTAGGGGCAATCAGTCAGGCAGGCAGGCAAGCGGTTAGGAGCCAGCAGCCCCGGACTGTGAGAGGGATGTCCGACTGCTGGTTTAGGTCTGGTGGGATCGGGCCTAAACCGGGAGTCAGACATCCCCCGAGGGGTCCTTGATTGGAGAGAGTGCAGGCAGGGCTGAGGGACACCCTTCCCCCCCAGCACCTCCCCTGCCCCCCTCCAGTGCACTGGGTCTCTAGAATATGTATATACATCTTTATTCTTGGAATTTAGCACTATTGGTTAATGGGCTTTTTCTTGTCCACAGATATACCTCCTAGTTCCTAGAAGAGTAAGTCCCAATCTTTAATAAATAAAGTATTTGTTGTATGAATGGGTGAATAAATAACTTCAAAACTGTTAGGCATTTTATATATGGCTAATATTTTTTAAATTGTTGTCAATATTACATATGTGTCCCCCATTTTCCTCCTTTTTGCCCCCCCGTCCACCTAACCCCTGCCCCACTCCAGGCCTTCCACACACTATTGTCTGTATTTATGGGTTATGCATATATGCATATTTGATCTTTGTTTTATCTCTTCCCATCCCTCCCTCCACCTCCCCACTGATATCTGTTCTGTTCCAAGCATCCATACCTCTGGACCTATTTTGTTTTTCAGTTTATTTTGTTTATTAGATTCCACATATAAGTGAGATCATGTGATATTTGTATTTCTCTAACTGGCTTATTTCACTTAGCGTTATAGTTTCCAGGTTCATTCATGCTGTCTCAAAGGGTAAGAGCTCCGTCTGTTCTGCAGCTTTCTTTATCCAGTCATCTAGTGAGGGACATTTGGACCGTTTCCAGATGTTAGCAATTGTAAATAGCGCTGCTATGAATGTAGAGGTGCATATATTCTTTCTGATTGGTGTTTTGGAATTTTTAGGATATGATCCCTGAAGTGTGGTATTGTTGGGTAAAATGGCAGTTCCATTTTTAATGGTTTTAGGAACCTCCGTACTGTTTTCCACAGTGGCTGCACCAGTCTACATTCCCATGTACTAGGGTTCCCTTTTCTCCACATCCTCACCAGCACATATCATTTGTTGATTTGCTGATGGTAGCCATTCTGACATATGTGAGATGGTACCTCATTGTCGTTTTGATTTGTATCTCTTGGATGATTAGTGACATGGAGCATTTTTTCATATGACTAGTGGTCATCTGTATGTCTTTTTTGGAGAAGTGTCTATTCAGGCCCTTTGTCCTTTTTTTTAAAAAATATATTTTACTAATTTTTTACAGAGAGAAAGGGAAAGGGATAGGGAGTTAGAAATATCGATCTATCAGCTGCCTCTTGCACATTCCCTACTGGGTATGTGCCTGCAACCAAGGTACATGCCCTTGACCAGAATTGAACCTGGGACCCTTGAGTCCGCAGGCCGACGCTCTATCCACTGAGCCAAACTAGTTAGGGCCCTTTGTCCTTTTTTAAAATTAGATTATTTGTCTTCCTTTTGTTGAGTTGGATGTGTTCTTTCTATATTTTGGAAATTAGCCCCTTATCCGATGTATTATTGTTGAATACGTTCTCTCATACAATAGGTTTCCTTTATATTTTGTTGATTTTTTTTTCTGTGCAGAATCTTTTTAGTTTGATGTAGTCCCATTTGTTTATATTTCCAGTGTTTCCCTTGCATAGGAGATGTATCAGTAAAAATAATGCTACATGAGATGTGTGAGATTTTACTGCCTATGTTTTCTTTTTTGGGTTTTTATGGTTTTGCAACTTATAGTTAAGTCCTTTATCCATTTTGAGTTTATTCTTGTGTATGATTTAAGTTGATGATTTAGTTTCATTTTTTGCATGTATTTGTCCACTTTTCCCAACACCATTTATTTCAGAGATTATCTTTAATCCATTGTGTGCTCTTACCTCCTTTGTTAAATATTAATTGACCATATTAGCTTAGGTCAATTTTGGGGGTCTCTGTTCTGTTCCATTGATATATATGCCTGTTCTTATGCCAGTACCAGGCTGTTTTGATTACAGTGGCTTTGTAGTATAGTTTGATATCCAATATTGTGGTCCTTCCAACTTTGTTCTTCTTTCTCAGGAGTGCTGAGGCTATTTTTTGGTTCCATATAAATTTTTGGAACATTTGTTCTACATCTGTGAAATATGCTCTTGGTATTTTAATAGGGTTTGTGTTGAATCTGTAGATTGCTTTGATGCTAATGCATCCAATTCATGAACACAGTATAGGCTTCCACTTGTTTTTATCTTTTTCTATTTTCTTTTTTAATGTACTATACAAGTAGTTTTCTGAGAACAGATTTTTTACCTCCTTGTTTGGTTTATTCCTAGGGATCCTATTTTTATTTTTTTTAGTTTCTCTTTCTGAGAATTCATTATCTATATATCTTATCTAATAATAGACAAATATGCAAATTGACCACACCTCCGACACACCCACAAGCCATGCCCACCATCCAATCAGAGCGAGTATGCAAATTAACCCAAACCAAGATGGCTACAGCCACAGAGAGCAAGGTTTCCTAGGTAACAGAGGAAGCCAAGCTTTCCCATAGCCATTGCAGGCCTAAGCCTCCATTCAAGCTACAAAGTTTCAATTATAGAAGGTAAACAAATTCAAACAAATGGCGGCAGAATAGAGCTTGAGAGAGCAGGCCAGGGTTGCTGCTGGCAACAGGGGAAGCAAAGCTTTCCACACACCCTGGCCGGGCCCACCCACTTAAGGCAACAAAGTTTCAATTATAACCCCAACACAAATGGCTTCAGGCCTCGAGGGAGCCCCAGGCTTGGCTCTGCTCCAGGCTACAAAGTTTCAATTGTAGAAGGAAAATAAATTTCAGATACCAGGGCCTCCGCTTGCGTTGCCAGGGGGTGTGGCTCGCCTGCAAACCACCACAGGCCCTCACTCAGACCGCCCCATGCCCCAAGGGAACTCCACCCTGATCAGGGACACCCTTCAGGGTAAACCAGCTGGCCCCCACCCCTGCCCCAGGCCTCTATCCTATCTAATAAAAGAGTAATATGCAGATTGCTCATCACTGCAACATACAATATAGCTGCCCCCATGTGGTCAAAGATCCTGCCCCCATGTGGACACAGGATGGCCACCACAAGATGGCCAGCAGGAGAGGGCAGTTGGGAGGCACCCGGCCTGCAAGGGAGGGCAGTTGGAGGTGATCAACCCTGCAGGAGAGGGCAGTTAGGGGTAACCAGGCCGGCAGAGGAGGGAAGTTGGGGGCAAACAGGCTGGCAGCAGAGTGGTTAGGGGGTGATAGGCTGGCAGGCAGAAGCGGTTAGGGGCAATCAGGAAGGCAGGCAGGCAAGTAGTTGGGAGCCAGCAGTCCTCGATCGTGAGAGGGATGTCCGACGTTTAGGCCCGATCCCAGGGATCGGGCCTAAACGGGCAGTCGGACATCCCTTGAGGGGTCTCAGATTGGAGAGGGTACAGGCTGGGCTGAGGGACAACCCCCCTTTGTGCACGAATTTCGTGCACCGGGCCTCTAGTATATATATAAAAAGGCAGTGACCGTGACGACCAAAATGATCGTTCGACCAGTCACCATGCGGTGCTAGCATAGATGCAGAGACACAGGTAAAGTCTATGAGTGAACTAAGAATGAACAAGACAAATGCTTGCCTTCATGGAGCTCACACTGTAAGGTTAGATCAGGGATGAGAATTCAAAATTGCCACCAGCACAGACCTGAGGTGCCACTTCTCAGTGCGGCCAGAGATACACCCACTAGCGGACTGGGGGGGTGACTGAAGGGCTGGTGCCGACGTGAAGGCAGGGCCGTTCTGGATTTCCCAGAGGAGCCAATGGCTGTGTAGGAGGCAGAGCTTCTGACACTGACTGGCATAGAAACCGACCAATCAGAACCAAATCTGGGTGAACTGTGAGGAGCCAATGGCTGCCTAGGAGGTGGAGCTTTTGACGCTGACTGGCATAGAAACTGACCAATCAGAACCAAATCTGGTGAACTGTGAAGAGCCAGTGGCTGCCTAGGAGGCGGAGCATTTGACGCTGACTGGCATAGAAACTGATCATTCAGAACCTAATCTGGGTGAACTGCGAAAGCAGAACCTCAGGTGGGGGCTGAGGAGGGATTTTAAGGGCAACAGCTGTTTGGTGTAAGGTGTAAGAAAGCGCTTCAACTTTTTAATAACCAGTTTGGCAGTGTAGTGCATATGGCTGCCTATTAGTCCAGATATAGAGGTTATGTATTTTTCTCTGCCAAGAGCATCTCCTCCTGCTGAAAAAGGCTTCCCCCCATGTAAGCAATCCTATCCTATTTAATCTATACTAATAAAAGGGTAATATGCTAACTATACCGGGTCGACTGGCCATCTTCTGGACATCCGACATCCTTTAGGACAAAGCCATGGTGGTGGGGGCCAAGGCAGAGGCAGTTAGGGGCTATCAGGCCAGCAGGGGAGGGCAGTTGGGGGCAAACTGGCCTGGATGGGAGGGTAGTTGGGGGCGGCCAGGCCTGCAGGGGAGGGTAGCTGGGGGCAATCAGGCCACCCGGAGAGGGCAGTTGGAGGCAACCAGGCCGGCAGGGGAGGGCAGTTGGGGGCATTAGGCAGGCAGGGAGGTGAGTGGTTAGGAGACAATGGTCTTGGATTGCAAGGGGTTTGTCTGACTGACTGCTGGTTTAGGTGGGATCAGGCCTAAATCAGCAGTCAGACATCCCTCGAGGGGTCCCAGATTGGAGACAGTGCAGGCCGGCCTGAGGGACAACCCCCCGCCCCATGTATCAATTTCGTGCACCGGGCCTCTAGTTGATATACACTGAGTGGCCAGATTATTATGATCTCTGAATGCATGATAATCTGGCCACTCAGTATATATCGTATATAATAAAAGGCTAATATGCAAATTTTCCCCTTGACCAGGAGTTCGACCATCATGCAGGCTGGCCAACTGCCCATGTCCCCTCCTCCTGGACAGGCTGGCCGGACCCCACCCATGCGCGAATTCATGCACCGGGCTGGGCCTCTAATACACACACACACACACACACACACACACACACACACACACACACACTGAGTGGCCAGATTATTATGCGTTCAGAGATCATAATAATCTGGCCACTCAGTATATAAAATGTCGTTGATTTCTGGATGTTAGTTTTTTATCATGATGTCTTGCCAAATTTATTTATTAAACCTAATAGCTGTTTTGGTGGAGTTTTTAGTGTTTTCTCTTTAAAATATTATGTTTCATTTCTAATTTAGATGACTTTCATTTCTTCTTTTCTGATTGCTGTGTCTAGGACTTCCAATACTATGCTGAATAAGAGTGGTGAAAGAGAAATACCTGTCTTGTTCCTGATCTTAAAGAAAATGCTTTTAGTTTTTCCTCATTCAGTGTGATATTGACTGGAGGTGTATGGCCCTTATTATGTTGAAGTATGATCCCTCTATTCCCACTTTTCTGAGATTTTTTTTATCATAAATGAGCACTAGATTTTTTAAATGTTTTTTCTGTCTATTGATGTGATTGTGTGATTTGTCTCCTTCATTTTGTTTACATGATGTATTATGTTTATTGATTTACAAATATTGAACCAACCTTGCATCCCAGGCATAAATCCCACTTGGTCATGGTGTGTGATCTTATTAATGTATTGTTGGATCTAATTTGCTAATATTTTGTTGAGGATTTTAACATCTATGTTCATCAACGATATTGGTGTATAATTTTCTTTCTTTGCAGTGTCTTTAATTGGTGTTGGCATTCGGATCATTCTGGTCTCATAAAAAAAGCTTGGAAGCCTTTCATCCTCTTGAAATGTTTGGAATAGGTTGACGTGGATAGTTGTTAATTCTTTGAATGTTTGGTAAAATTTGTTTGTGAAGCAATCTAATCCAGGACTTATGTTTGCTGGCAGTTTTTTGACCAATTCTTTAATTTCATTAGCTGTTACTATCCTATTCAGGTTTTCTGATTCTTCCTGTTTCAGTTTTGAAAGACTGTATGTTTCTTGGAATTTGTCAATTGTACTCAGGTTGTTGGCATACAGTTGTTCAAAGTAGTTTCTTACAATTCTTTGTATTTCTGTGATACTAGTTGTTGCTTTGCCTCTTTCATTTCTGATTTTATTTATTTGGATACTCTCTCTTTGTTTCTTGGTAAGTCTGGTTAAAAGTATATCAATGTTGTTTATCTTTTCATAAAATCAACTCTTGGTTTCATTGATCTTTTGTACTATTTTTTTTTGTCTCTATTTTCATTTATTTCCTCTCTGATCTTTATTATTTCCTTACTTCTGCTTATTCGGGTCTTTTCCTGTTGTTTTCTTTTTAATTATTTTAGTAGTTGGGTTAGATTTTGTATTTGAGCTTTTTCTTGTTTCTTGCAGTATGCCTGTGGTGCTATGAACTTTCCTCTCATGACTGCCTTCTCTGTGTCCCTTAGGTTTTGGTTTGTTGTATGTTCATTTTCATTTGTTTCCAGGAAGTTTTTTATTTCTTTCTTGATCTCATTGGTAATCCATTTATTGTTTAATAACTTGCTATTTTGCCTCCATGTATTTGAATGTTTTTGAGTTTTTTTACTCTAGTTGATTTCTAGTTTCATGCCATTGTGATTTGAGAATATATGATTGATATGGTTTCAGTCTTCTTGAATTTCTCAAGACTTATTTTGTGTCCTAACATGTAGTCTATCTTTGAGAATGACCCATGTGCTTTTGGGAAGGAAGTATATTCTGCCATTTTATGATGAAACTAGAGGCCTGGTGCATGAAATTCATGCATGGGGGGTGTATGTCCCTCAGCCCAGTCTGCACCCTCTCCTATCTGGGACCCTTCTAGGGATGTCTGACTGTCCGTTTAGGCCTGATCCCGGGAGGATCGGGGCTAAACGGGCAGTCAGACATCCCTCTCATAATCCAGGACTGCTGGCTTCCAACTGCTCGCCTGCCTGCCTTCCTGATTGCCCCTAACTGCTTCTGTCTGCCAGCTTGATCACCCCCTAACCACTCACCTGCCAGCCTGATTGATGCCTAACTGCTCCCCTGCCAGCCTGTTTGCCCCTAACTGCCCTTCCCTGCAGGCCTGGTCATCCCTAACTGCCCTCCCTTGCAGGCCTGGTCACCCCTAACTGCCCTCCCCTGCAGGCCTGGTCCCCCCCAACTGCTCTCCCCTGCAGGCCTGGGTCCCCCCCCAAATGCCCTTCCCTGCAGGCCTGGTCGCCCCCATCTTCCCTCCTCTGTTGGCCTGGTCACCCCTAACTGCCCTCCCCTGCAGGCTAGATCGCCCCCAACTGCCCTCCCTTGCAGGCCTGGTCCCTCCCAACTGCCCTCCCGTGCTGGCCATCTTGTGGTGGCCATCTTTGACCACATGGGGGTGGCCATCTTGTGTGTTGGAGTGACAATAAATTTGCATATTACTCTTTTATTAGATAGGATGTCCTATAAACATCAATTAAATCTATCTGATCCAATGTGTCTTTTAAGGTCGCTGTTTCATTGTTGAGTTTTGGTTTGGAATATCTATCTAGTGATGTTAGTGGGTGTTAAAGTCTCCTAGCACTCCTGTATTGCTATCGATCTCTCACTTAAAGTTTTCCAAGAGCTTTTAAATATTTAGTTGTTCCTGTGTTTGGTGTGTATATGTTTATAAGGGTTATATTTTCTTGTTGGAATGATTCCTTTAGTATTATGTAGTGATCTTCTTTGTCTTGTGTTATTGTCTTTGTTTTAAAGTGTATTTTGTTAGATTCGACTATTGCTACTCTAGCTTTTTTTCTCTTTGCATTTGCATAGAATATTTTTTTCCATCCTTTCACTTTTATTCTGTGTGAATCTTGTCTTCTGAGGTGGGTTTCTTTTAGAATATGTATGGTTCATGTTTTCTTATTTATTCAGGTACCTTATATATTTTGATTGGAGCATTTAGTTGATTTACATTTATGGTTTTTATTGATAGGTCCATATTTATTGCCCCTTTTCTTATGTCTATACTAGGGGCCCGGTGCACGAAATTTGTGCACTGGGAAGGGGTCCCTCAGCCCAGCCTGCCCCCTGTCACATACTGGGAGCCATCAGGGGATGTCCTACTGATGGCTTAAGCCCACCTCCCCATTGGGAGCGGACCTAAGCCGCAGTCTGGCTTCCCTTTGCTTGAGGTGACCGGGCTGATCAGGGGAAGGCACCTGCCCCATCACCCCTCTGCTGCAACCACTGCCAATCACCGCAGCCACCCAGGTATTTTCAACACAGACCTCAGTCCCTTCACCATGAAAAAATGACAACTTTCTTTAAGCATTTTCAAGATGTGTCTTTCATAGAATATGACATTTCTTTATTTTTCTTTTTATCCTCACCTGAGGATATGTTTCCATTGATTTTTTCCTTTCCCTCTGATCCCAAGCCAAAAGCCTCCTCCCCAGGTTTAGGCTTGGGAAGGGGTCCCCCCCACCTCTGATCTCAGGCTCTGCCCCTTCTTAAGCCTAAAGCCTCCACCCCAGGCTTTAGGCTTGGGAAGGGGTCCCTCCCCCCTTCGATCACAGGCTCAGCCCCTACCCAAGCCTAAAGACTCCACCCCAGGTTTAGGCTTAGGAAGGGGCTCCCCCCCAGCACTTCCCCAAGCCTAAAGCCTCCGCCCCAGGGTTTATGCTTGGAAAGGGGTCTCTCCTCACCCCCTGCACCTCCGATAATAGGCTTGGCCACTTCCTAAACCTAAAGCCTCCACCCCAGGCTTTAGGCTTGGGAAGGGGTCCCACCCCTCCTCCGGCACCTCTGATCATAGGCTCGGCCACTTCCTAAGCCTAAAGCCTCCGCCCCAGGTTTAGGTTTGGGAAGGAGTTCCCCCTCCCACACCTCCAATCGCAGGCTCGGCCCCTTCCCAAGCCTAAAGCCTCTGCCCCAAGTTTAGGCTTGGGAAGGGGTTTCCCACCGGTACCTCCGATTGCAGGCTCGGCCCCTTCCCAAGCCTAAAGCCTCCGCCCCAGGCTTTAGGCTTGGGAAGGAGTCATCCGCCTCACCCCCCACCTGGAACCTCCGATCGCAGGCTCGGCCCATTCCCACGCCTAAAGCCTCTGCCCCAGGCTTTAGGCTTGGGAAAGGGACCCCTGTCCCTCCGATCGCAGGCTCGGCCCCTTCCCAAGCCTAAAGCCTCTGTTTGATCCTGCCTGGGAGTGACCTGGGTGCCGAGGAGGTTCCCCGGACCCAGGTATGTATGCAAATTAACTGCCATCTTGGTTGGGTTAATTTGCATACTCACCCTGATTGGGTGGTTGGCATGGCTTGGGCGTAGCGAAGGTGCGGTCAATTTGCATATTACTCTTTTATTAGGTAGGATTCCTTTCTCTTGGTTTCTTCTTAAAGCATTGCCTTTAACATTTTTTTGGAATGCTTGTTTGGTGTTAATGTGCTCTTTTAGCCTTTTTTGTTGTTTTTGTCTGAGAAGCTCTTTCAACATCAATTTTAAATGATAGCCTTGCTGGATAGTGTAGTCTTGGGTTCAGGTCCTTGGTTTTCATTACTTTGAATACTTCATTCCAATCCCTTCTGGCCTGAAGTGTTTCTGTTGAGAAGTCAGCTGACAGCCTCATGGGGACTCACTTGTAGGTAACTGTTTCTATCTTTAACCTTTTGCACTCAGATGTCGAGTGTGACTCGACACGGTTAGCATCGGTAGCAGCTCTTTTTATACTCTTTGAATGTATCAATAATTTGAAATATAAAAAAAATCCAAATAAATAAGTTTGTATGAAAAGAAACTCCAGATTTTTATTCTATTGCCGCGCTTTGTAAAATCTGGGGTATTTAAAAAAAATTAAATCCCGAGTAGAATAAAGGAATCGAGAAAAAAGCAAGCGAGTGCAAAGGGTTAAGATTCCCTCTTTGTTTTTAACTTTTGCCATTTTAATTATGATGTGTCTCGGTGTGGGTCTCCTTGGGTTCCTCTTGATGGGGACTCTCTCTGCTTCCTGTACTTGGGTGACTTTTTCCATTAGCAGGTTAGGGAAGTTTTCTGCTTCCTTCAAACTGGCTGTCTGCTCCTTGCTCCACCTGGTAACTTTATTGATACCGGAATAGTCAAGGGTCGTGTCTCATGGAATCAAAGAATGAAACTGAGGACCAGAAAAGGTCACACAAGGCAGAGATTTATTTTAAACAAACATAGGCTCTCCACTCGGGAAGGGGATTCAAATGGGTTGCCGTTGAAGCATTCTGCTCTTCCCTTATATCTGCTAAAGGCATGCTCTTTGTCTTTCTGTGCCACTCTCCCATTGGTTCTGGCCTTTTTGCAACATTTTACTTTGCACTTGTAAGAAAAACATCTTCATTTCAAAACATCCTGTTTTTCTGCTATCTATCCTGTTTTTCTGCAAAACATTTTGTGGTTTCATCTAACTCCAGGATTCCTCCTTCTTTTACTCCTTACACTGTGTTTACCTAATTTTGCTTTAACTCCTTTCACTATCATATGGTTATTGTTATGTTTCATGTTGTCCCATAGTTCCCTTAAACTATCCTCCTGTTTATTAATGCTTTTTTCTTTTGGCTCTAATTGGGTGTATGTTTTCTACCTTGTCTTCCAAATTTGACCCTCTCCTTCATTCAACCTGCTTTTGATTTCTTCCCGTTTATTCTTGTTGTTAGATATGGTATTTTTCATTTCCAACTGCTTCTTGTTCATTGTTTCTATTTTCTTTTTCATGCTGTTGTAGTTACCACTATGTTCCTTGTTATTCTGACCAAGTTTCTTGAACATCGTTATAACCTTTACTTTCAAACTCTACTGTATATGTGCTAATTTGCTTGTCACCATTTAATTTAGCTTATTTTCAGGAGATTCCTCCTTTTCTTTAATTTGGGGTTTGTTTCTTAATCATCATTTTCCCTTCCCTTTGCATTTATTTCTATGTATTAAATTGAACAGCTATGCCTCCCAGTCTTCATGGGGATGTCTTATGTTCTGAGGGACCCGATGATGCAGTCTCTTTGATCACCTGAGTTGGATACTTTAGGAATGTCCCTTGTGTAGATTGTTTGAGCTCTCCTGTTGTAAGTGGGTCTTGATTGTTGTTGATTTTCCTGTTCATGGGTGTATTTTCTCTCAGTCTGGCTACCTGTGCATCTCAACTCTGACCACGTTGTGTGAGCAGTTGTGCCAGTGCTGACAGAACAAAACAAAACAAGAAACAATAAAAACATACAGAAGACGCTTACAGCAACAACAAACACAATCACAAATAAAAGAGATTTAGGAAAGAAAAAGGTGAACCAGAATAATAAAAGAAAAGAAATATGAGAACAGAAAAGGGGAAGAAAAGGGAATATGAAAGGAAAGAAGGAAGAGAAAAAATAAGAACAAAGAATAGGAAAAGGAAAACAGTATAAACGAAAAGAGGAAAAAATTATTAAAAGGAAAAAGATGAAGAAAGAAAAAAAGAAAAAATAAGAAAGGGAAAACAAGAGAAAGGAGGAGAAAGAAGAAAAAGTAATAGAGTCATAAAAGGAAGAAAAGTAAGGTATGAAAGAAATAACAAAGCAATAAAGGAGAAAAAATAAAGAAAATAATAAAAAAAAAAAAAAAAGTGAAGTAGCATTCCTCTCAGTAGAGTTCAGTGCTCCCTGGGAGCTCTCTTTGAATTCTGCTCTTATGTTGGCTGAGGCTGTCTGTTTTATCTGGAGGTACTTTGTGGGTTGCCACTATCAGAAGCTGTCCATCTTTGGCTCTCAGCAACCTGCTCGAAGCTTCAAGCGATCCATAGTTTGTGTCTGTCTCCAGAGGGCTTGGCTGCACACAGGAGGGGCCAGTCTGCACTTTAGGTCCAACTTGTTAGCAGCAAGGGGCCCAGGCAAGGGTCAGTAAACATCCCAAGGTTCCTTGGGCTCCAGCTCTGCCCTCCTCCACCTGCTGGTCAACTGTCAGTCTTAGTCACTGAAAAGGCTGTTTCCGAAAGGGCTTTTGGCTGAATTAGTAGTATGTGACCTCTGGGTTTCCCATGATGGGGATTGCCACACCCCAAATCCAGTCACTGACACCGCTGAGACTGTCTAGGCCCATAGGTTTGGCCCCTGCTGCTGCCGCCTCTGCAGGGTCCAGATGCAGGGTGTGGCAAGAAAGATGGGGTGAGCTGTATCCCGAGGGCAGGGTATTTGCCTTTTCCCCTAGCTTTGGCTGCTGGGAGGGGCCTGTGCCTCTTAGGAAAAATAAACTGATGCGGTATTGGTGGTGGTGGTGGGGGGAGACATTAGATCACAGGTTTCCCAGCTGCCACTGTTCCACATCTACCCCAATGCTTCCCACCCCAGCCTCTCCTCAGTCAACTCCAGTCCAAAGCATCCTCCTTCCATCAAAGCCTCAGCTGAGTGGCTGCAAATGAAAATCCTGTGCTCTGAGATTATTTTTGTGTGTGTTTTTTGTTTTTTTAAATGTGGCTTTATCTCTGATAGGCCATAAGCCCCAAGCCTTTCACTGCTAAATATTACGTGGGCCACTGTTCTCAGCTCTGGTGTTCTGGGTAGGGGTGTCCAGCCTAAGGTTCTGGCCTTGATCCTCTCAGGGGAACCCCTCATTCTCAGCCCCTCTTTTGACCCTGCCATTCCTTTCAGTCTCCAGATGGTTTCTGCCCTCCCTTGTTAAATGTCTCCTCTTCAGTCCTCAATTGGTAATGCCAAGTGAATGTTCCCCAGTTTAGTTTTATTTCCAATCTGACTCGAAGGAAGTACAAGAAAGGTCCACCTACTCTGCTGCCATCTTGAAATCCATATATGGCTATTATTATCTTCCAAAATTTCCCAATCTATTGATAAAAATGATATCCAGTTTGTCAGTGTTCTTCTTTAAGAATGGAACATAATTTATGTGGGATTGGTCAGTTGAGATGAGCATCATTATAGTATGTCTTTTACTCTATACTAGTGGCCCGGTGCACGAAATTCATGCACGGGGGGGGGGGGGTCGTGTCCCTCAGCCCGGCCTGCACCCTCTTCAATCTGGGACCCCTTGAAAGATGTCCTACTGCTGGTTTACAGGGATCGGGTCTAAACCGGCAGTCGGACATCACTCTCGCAATCTGGACTGCTGGCTCCTAACCACTCACCTGCCTGATTGCCCCTAACCACTCTGCCTGCTGGCCTGCTTGCCCCCAACTGCCCCCCGTGCCAGCATGCTTGCCCCCCCGCCAGCCTGCTCGCCCTCAACTACCCCTTTGCTGGCCTGCTCACCCTAAACTGCCTCCGCTGCTGTCCTGATACCCCCAACTTACCCCACTGATGGCCTGCTTGCCCCCAACTGGCCCCCCTGCTGGTCTGGTCACCCCAACTGCCCCCCCCCCCTGCCGGCCTTATCACCCCCAATGCCCCCCCCCCCAACAGCCTGATCACCCACAACTGCTGTCCCTTCCTGGCCTGATCACCCACAACTGCCCTCCCCTCTTGATCTCTAACCACCTCTACCTTGGCCTCGCCACCATGGCTTTGTCCAGAAGAATATCCGGAAGGTCCCCTGGAAGGTCTCCCAGTCTAATTAGCATATTACCCTTTTACTAGTATAGAGGCCTGGTGCACGGGGGGTTGGGGGGGTGCCTGGTTTGCCCTGAAGGGTGTCCTGGATCAGGGTGGGAGTTCCCTTGGGGTGTGGGGCAGCCTGGGTGAGGGGCTGATGGCTGTTTGCAGGCTGGCCATGCCCCCCAGCGGGGACTCTTACTCCATGGGGTCGTGGCCAGCCTGGGTAAGGGGCTGAGGGTTGTTTTCAGGCTGGCCACACCCCCTTCAGGGTGGAGTTCCCCACTGGGGTGCCTGACCAGCCTGGGTGAGGGGCTGATGGTTGTTTGCAGGCTGGCCAAGCCCCCCAGTGGGGACCCTCACCCCATGGGGGAGTGGCCAGCCTGGGTAAGTGGCTGAGGGCCATTTTCAAGCTGGCCACGCCCCCTGGTGACCCAGGCTCCCAGCCCCTCCTTGAGCTGATTGGTTGGTGGGCGTAGTGGAGGGACAGTCAATTTGTATGTTTCTCTTTTATTAGCGTAGATGTATTTGTCTATCACTATACTTGAAGTAGCATTTGGCAGGTACAGTAATACTTATGAGTAATTTGGCATAATGCCACATGTCAAATAGGTTGCTGTTAGTTCAACTTTCAACTTTTTAAAGTATTACAAGATAGGTATTTCTCTTTCAAACTTTTTAACATTGATTATCTCATTTCAGCATTTATATTTTATTTCTTAAAATTTATACTTAAATTTTGTCTTTTAATATCACTTTTAAGAGCCAAACCCATTTTTTGTATGAATTTTTCTTGAATCCCACCCAGGAGTCATATTCTCTATTTTTCTCTGTTATTCTAGATTTGAAATCACATTAAAAATTTTACATTTCTCTTTGCAAATTTTAATTCTTACAAAGCAACTGTGTTCACTTATTTGTAGCTTAGAAATTTTTATCAAATTAGTTTTAGACTAAATGATGACAATATTTAGAGTAGCTATGCTTTCTTGCTAGTTGAATGTTTGTATTTTATTTTATTGTTATAAATAACCTTCCTCCTTATTAGTTATTATGTCTTTTTTTCTTCTTTCAGCTGGTTGGTGGAGAATTTGACTTGGAGATGAACTTTATTATCCAGGATGCTGAGAGTATAACGTGCATGACAGAGCTTTTGGAGCACTGTGATGTAACATGTCAAGCAGAAATATGGAGCATGTTTACAGCCATTTTACGAAAAAGTGTTCGGAATTTACAGACTAGCACGGAAGTTGGGCTAATTGAACAAGTATTGCTGAAAATGAGTGCTGTAGATGACATGATAGCAGGTATGAGATTATCTGACAGGAAAATATAATTTAAAAGTTTGTAGAGATTTATATTCTATAGGTAATATAAATTTGTTGAAGCTAACTTGATTTAAAATAGATAAATAGAAATGTATGGAAAATTTGCTTTTTGTATTAAGGGAAAATCTGGCAAATGTAGGATGACTTCTTCTGTATTAGACAAACATAATTACTAATTTTGCTTTTTCAGGTTTTAGAAAATTTAAATAATATGAATAAATGCTATGAAATCTACCAGAAAACTAAGCAGTACTTTCTATGTAGTATTTAATTAAACTTTTACATAATTAAAAGACACAATACATATTGTATTTCTGTATAATGGGCACTTTATCAAATTCTTGGAACTCTGTGCTCTTCAGTTTGATATACATGGAACTATGACAGGAGGAACTAAAAATTTTAGGATAAACTTGTTTTTTGGAGGTGTTCATTTTACTAGACAATTTTTGAAGAAATATTTGTAGAAAATAAACAGATATATTGAGGTATAGAATATAAAAGTGGCATGAAATTTCAAGATAAAATATTAATTATTGTACTTTTATTGTGTTATTTTAAATAATAATTTGAAGTCTTTATTCTTCACCACAAGTTTTTTACCTCCCTGCAAGTTCATTCCCATTTGGGTTAGATGCACTGAAATATAAATAGTTGAAAAGTTAGTCCCAGAGTAACAGTCATTCCCAAAAAATAAATGTAGAGTTTGAAGTGTTGATTCTCTGAAGCCATGAACCTTGAGCATAAGTTTCTTCTGACATGAAAGGGGTTTTATAATTCTAAAAGTGGGAATGTGATTCCATAATATCATATCTGATCCTTAAAAGTAGTTCAGACACTGGAGAATTCACTATGCTATTTTGATTTATGCTTTAATTAATACTAGTAGACTAAAACATTAATCAAAAGAGAGTGGAATGAAGAATAGGTTAAAGATGAATGTTTTTAAAATTTAAAAAGTATTTTAAAATTTTCGTCTTCAAGAATATATTAAAATCATTTTTAATTGCTTTCATGGTGGCATCTACTTATTTAGAATGATTTAGTATTCTCTATATTGTTTACTAATTATTCATTTGAAGAAAAATTAGATTCTAACAAAACACCTTTTTAATGTAGATGTAAATTCTATCATCGTTTAAAGAAATTTATTTTTGTAAAGTTATATGTACATGTTTTATTGAAGATCATGTGATCTTTGAATACTTTATCTGGATTTAACCTGTTATTTTTTTTTCTCGGTAAATAATAAAGTGTCTACCACTTTATAGAGTGCATTTTTCAAAATGTGCCACACTTACATACATAGTGGTTACAGGCATATAATTGATGAGCATTCAGATAAGTGTGATAGTACTGCAGAAAATTCTTATCTTCACAAATTTCTGTTATATAAAGCTTCCTAATTCTTATAGTCTTTGCTTTAAATAATAATATGATAACAAATTTCACTTTTTGTTGTATTAAGCATTGAATAAGTGTGAGGAAAATACCTCTGCACCTTACTTTTCAGTAGAGAAATTAAAATTTAGGCAATATACTAATGAAGTATCAGTAACCACCAAAAACCTACTAAATTTTAACTGAGTATTTTGTAGCATAAGTTCAAAGACATACATTTTATTTAATAATGTGAAGGTATCACTAGAAGGTGGAGTAAATTGATAGAGGAGAATTTCATAGTTTTGGTATTTTTTTCTCCCTTAAAAATCTTGTACAGAAAAGAAGACCTGTTACATAATTAAACTGAACTACTTTGTGATAAGAAATTTTAGTAATTATGTAATTGAATACAAACTTAATAGATCACTTTTTATGGCATACATAGGAGATGAGAGAAATGGAAATTACATATTTCAAAAAAGTATTTGTAGGTGAATTTTTAAGAAATCTATGAAGATTGAAGCTGACTTTTTAAAACTGCTTTATATTAACTTAGAGGTTTAAGATACTTAATTTTTATCCAGAATTCTTTCTTAGGAACATATCTTCTGACTAATATGTAGTAACTATGAATATTTTTGTTACTTGAATGATGAAACATTTTATTAAAAGATTTCTCTCAAAAATGGCATATTCACTGTCACAATTTTATCACAGGGGTTGCTTACTTACTGTGGCATTAAGTGAAAATTAGTCAATTATTTATTGATGAAAACGACCAGTTAAATTTCTATTTTGAAATCATAAATATTTTTAAAGTTTCAAATTCCGGTTATTAACCTATGATATTGGATAACATATATTAAATATCAATAACTAATTATTTCAACTTATCCTAAAGTAATATTTTAAAATTGATGATTAGTTTTTTAGAATTTATATGTATATTGATTGTAATCAACTTGTATAGTATCTTTAATTCTTAGGAAGTATGTTAGAAATCAAGAAAATGAAGTAAAAATATTTAGATGTTTAATTTCTTGCAAAAAAACAATTGATAGAGGTATGACTCACAGTCTAGAGGATGGAAAGTAATTTGGGACAAGGGATTAAATGTATGTGTTTTTTATTGTTGAGCTGGTATGTCTCTTATGTGTGCATAAATACGTTGACATAATGGGTTTCACTAGTAGTGCCTTTAAAGAATACATCTTTTGAGGGACTGTTGAGTGAGAGAGTGAGGTCTCTGAAGCCATACTACCTACATTTGAATCCTGATTGTACCACTTACTAAATAGAGTGTATTGCAGGAAATGTGATTAAGTTATCTGTGCTTCACATTCCTCATTTTTAGAAGGGGATAGTGGTACTTACCCCTTGGCTTGTTGTGAGGATTTGTGAAGTTAATCCATGCCAATCACTTGGAATAATGCCAAGCAAGGAGTTAAGTACTCAAAATTGTTGTTAATGTGCCAAGGAATATTTCAAAAACATTTTCTAAAAGAAAATATTGTGAGCTATCACTTTTTCATTGGAAATAACCAGTTTAATGTTAAGTCAATGTACCTTTGCATATTTTTGCCTACCTTTCCCTGCAAACAGCAGATTTGTGTGTGTATTCTGGGAATTTATAAAAGTCTATTTTATGTATTTACTAAGAAAACTTAATTAGAATGGTATACCTGATGTGGGAAAATTCTAAAACTTACATATAATTTTTTGTTTTTCTGATGACTTAAAATTACTTAGAATGACTATTCATGAGGATGTATGTTCTGTATATATATTGAAATGACACTTGATAACTTCTGTTCTTTTAAAAAGTATATTATCTTGATAGATGGCAGCTCATGACTAGAGTTCAGAATAACTTTATTTTCCTTTGAAGATCTTCTAGTTGATATGTTGGGGGTTCTTGCCAGCTACAGCATCACTGTCAAGGAGTTGAAGCTTTTGTTCAGCATGCTTCGAGGAGAAAGTGGAATCTGGGTAAGCTGAATTTAGAGTGAAAAGTATCCAATATCAGTACATTAATTTAATGTTCAATAATTTGTCTCTAGAGAGCTATGGTCTTGAATTTATAATGGAAATTCTTCCTCTTAAAGAGTTACATAAATGATTTAAAATTAATTTTCTCTCTAGTTAGAAAAATAGTTCAGTGGTTAATGTGATGTATTTGGTATTTTTACTAAATTTGTACAATGCCTTTATTTTTCTTGTTTCCTCAGCCAAGACATGCAGTAAAATTATTGTCAGTTCTTAATCAGATGCCACAAAGACATGGTCCTGATACTTTTTTCAATTTCCCTGGTTGTAGTGCTGCGGTAAGTTTAAAATACACATGTTTATTTTTATTTACATATTTTTAAGTCATCTCTATTAAGGCATGATTTACATACAGTAAAATTTACTAATTTAAAAAGTTAGTTTGTTAAGTTTTGAATCGTTTGGTAATCACCACCACAATAATAATTTAGAACATTTCCATTACTCTCCAAATATCCTTGTTTATGTTTGAAGCCAGTACTCACTTCCCAGCCCTGTTTCTGTTACCTCTTATTTATTTTTGTGGTTGTTTAACTTTGCCTTTTCTAGAATTTCATATAATTAAAATCACACATTTTGTAGTCTTTTTGTCAATCTTCTTTCATTTACCATATGCTTTTGAGATCATTCTTGTTGTAGCTTACCAGTAGTTTAGTAATTTCCTTTTTATTCTGAATAGTTTTACATTTTATGCATATACCACAACTTATTTATACATTCACTGGTTGATTGGCATTTGGGTTTTCAGTTTTTGGCCATTATAAATAAAACAACAATGAACATTTGAACATAGATTTGTGGAAATGCTTTCCTATCTCTTGAGTAAATGCATAAGAGCGTAATTGCTGTTTTTTGTGTTTTGTGTGTGTGTGTGTGTGTGTGTTTCATTTCATGAGAAACAGGCAAATTGCTTTTTATAGTTGAAAATTTTGCATTTCCATTAGGAATATATGAGAATCCTGGTAGATATGCTTCCCAGTCATTGTCAGTCTTTTTAATTTGAGTCATTTCATTGATTATGTAATGGTGCACCTCATTGCAGTTTTTTTATTTTGTGTTGTTTTTTTTTTTTTGTAGTTTTAATTATGTATTGTTCTCATGGCTAATGATGTTGAGCATTTTTTCATGTGTTGATTAGCCAGTCTTATGTCTTCTTTTGTTCTGCTTGTGTTAAAATATTCTGTTTATTTTAAAAAATTGGTTGTCCTATCCTAAGGGTAAGGTTCTAATGTATGTTTGGAGTATAAGTTAATTTGTCAGATATGTATATGTCAAATAGTTTCTACTAACCTGTGGCATGTCTTTTTAATTTCATAACATCATTTTTTATACTATTCAAGATTTTAATTTTGTTTAATTAAAATATTTTATGGCATATGCTTTTGTAATATCAGAAAATAAGGTCACAACATTTTTTTCTCTTACTATTTCTACTAAGAGCTGTGTTGTTTTAGCTCTTACATTTAGGCCTGTGATCACTTTTGTGCTAATTTTAAAAACATTGTGTGAGGGAAGGTTGAGATTAAGTTTTATATATTAATATTGAAGTATTTCCTTAACTATTTGTTGAAGAAACAGTTCTTTTCACATTTACTTGCCATGGCATTTTTTTCAAAAACTATCTGAACTCTCCATTTTATTCCTTTGTCCTTATATAGCTATCCTTATGCCAACATCACATTATCTTTATTGTTGTAGCTATATAGTAGTTCTTGAAATCAGGTAGTATAAGTACTGCAAATTTGTTCTTTATTTTAAATATAATTTTGGCTATTCTAGATTGATTGCATTTTCATATACATTGTGAGTAAAGTTATCAAATTTTATAAAAAGCCTGCTGTGATTTTGATTGTGTTGTTTTAAAATTATAGAACAATTTGGAGATAATAGATCTTAGAACTCTTGAGTCTTCCAGCTCATAAACACAGTATATCTCTCCTTTTATTAGATTTCTTTGACTTTTCAGTGTTTTGTAGATTTCAGCATACAAGTCTTAAAAGTCTTTTGTTAAATTTATCTATATAATAATAGATAGGACTTTTGGCTAGTAAATGGAAATGCTATAGATTATTTATTTCAGAGAGGAAAAGAGGGAGAAG
The DNA here is from genome assembly GCF_027574615.1 of Eptesicus fuscus. Taxonomy (NCBI): domain Eukaryota; kingdom Metazoa; phylum Chordata; class Mammalia; order Chiroptera; family Vespertilionidae; genus Eptesicus; species Eptesicus fuscus. Next base: position 5,384,310 of record NC_072480.1, on the reverse strand, counting down.
GAGACAGGAACATCAATGATGAGAGTGAATCATTGATTGGCTGCCTCCTTCACACCCCACACTGGGGGTCGAGTCCACAACCTGGGCATGTGCCCTGACCAGGAATTGAACTGTGATGTCCTGGTTCACTGGTTGATGATCAACAACTGAGCCATGCCAAACTGGGCTCCGGGTTTTGTTCTTTATTTGAAATTGTTTGTGCATCTGTGTATGTGTTTGTGTGTGTTTCTGTTTTATTTTTATTTTTAAAGCAAGCACTTATAAATCTTCGGTACATTGAGATTTTTCCATTGATCACATAGTGAATGTTTTGTATGTCTTATGTCACATGCTGGGAGTCTAAATTATATTCCTTACACTTGAGGAACTCTGATGGGTAGATAGATGTAAAAACATCTTGTTAATAGTAAGCTACTGTAGATTTAGTTACTAAGTGCTATGGTGTTGGAAGCCGCCCTTGTCTTCACTAGCAGAGAGGTGTGGACAAGGAACCCGGAAGGCTGGTCAACCTTGAAGCTCTGAAAGGTCAGAGCCAACCACCCACTGTTTAGTTGAGACAATGGTAGCTAAAGCAACTTCCACCTTTTAATCTTATGTAAATCCTTGCTGATTGGCTATTATTGGAATTGCCTGCCTCAGGGCTATGGGTGTATCCCACAATCTGAATAAAAGGGATAGCAAGGACAGAGCGGAGTGGAGTCCTTCACCTTGAGTTGGGCTCCCACTTGGCCCCCAATATTCCCAAATTAATATTTTCTAGTCTCTTTCATTTGTGTGCGGCCTCCTCCAGAACCTGAACCCTGAACCTGAACCCTGAACCACACGGGACATGGCGGGGCACTCTCAACTGGTAGCCCAATGTAGGGTACTTGCAACTGGCAGCCTAACGTGGGACACTCACAACTGACTCGCACTATGGGAAAACAATGAAAAAGGAAGCTAAGCTAGGGTGAAGTCCAGGAAAGCTTCACCGAAAATCCTGGTGTTGAGGGATGCTTGTGATTTTGCTGGAAGAAGTCTTTTGGACAGAGGGTGTATCATATACAAAAAGGGGAGTTGTAACAGAACAGGTGGAGCAGCTGTCATATTTAGGTATACTTTGGAATATGGAATAAGATAGTAGAAGTGAATAAGATTGAAGGTTTTTTTTTTTTTTTTAGTTATAGGGTGTTTGGAGAGCCTTGTATATCCTGAAGAAATTTAAGCTTTAATCTGTATGCAGAAGATTTTTAATATCGAAGCTATCTTATATTTGAGAAAAGGGTCATTATCCACTCAGCAATCTGAAGGATCTGTTTGGGGGAACAGATCAGTCATAAAAGCATAATGGATAATTATCTTTTAGGTGATAGGAATTTGGATATCTCATAGGAAGACAAGTAAATCCTCAGATGTTTGTTTATATCAATTAAAGTAATCAACCACTTTCTCAATTTTTCCTTAGATTGGCTAGATTTTTAAAATTACTATTATCATCTGAATACTATATTATTCCTTTCCTACTTAATGAGTGGGTCTTAGTCCTTTTCAGTCATAAATTTTATTGGTGAAGTTTCTTAATGATCTTATGATTTTCCTTCCTTTGTTTCACTATTAATGAGTATTAATTACCTCGTAATACTTAAATTTGATCCCAATATTGATCCCATTAACATTCTCTCACAGAGTTGTTTTTGGATTCAAAGATTCAATCAACCTCCTTTAACCAAATGAAATATTACTGAAAACCTAACAGATACCACAGAAAACTGAAAATTCTGAGGCATAGTAATGAGGGACTGTATATTGGTGAAACTGGAGGAGAACTACTTGGAGTCTGAAACTTATTATGTAACCTGGAGATGAAACTTCATTCAGCTAGTATTTGAAAATGCAATGCTTCTGTAGCCACCAAATAATATTTATAGACTAGAGGCCCGGTGCACGAAATTCGTGCACTTGGGGAGGGGGTACTTCAGCCCAGCCTGTGCCTTCTTGCAGTCCAGAAGCCCTGCAATTGATCGCCCAACAGAGGGAGGCTCTGCCCACCGCCGCCGGCCGGGTAGCCTGGGCCTCCCTCTGCGGGGCGATCGTGGGGCTATGGCAGGGCCCCCAGACCAATTGCATCACACCCGCCTTGGTGGTGGCAGTCAGTGCTGGGTTGCCGCGGCGCCCATGACCCAGGAGGGACCAAGAGGTCAGCAGTTCAGCCTGCTCCCCAGTCCCCGCTCACTCGAGCCTGCTGCGTGTGTAACCTGGTGTTTGGTCGCCTGTTCCATTGTTTTGGACGTTACGGACCCTGGCTCTTTATATATTAGGATTATTTTCATAAGATACTATTTTACATTTTTATACTTACCATGATTTTCTGATATTTATACCTCCACCATTTTTAATCTGTGAAATTCATATCTGACCTTGGTTGCTGTCACATTTTTCTTTAACTAATACTTTTGTATCTTTTTTCATTGCCCTGTAGGCAATTGCATTGCCTCCTATTGCAAAGTGGCCTTATCAGAATGGCTTCACCCTGAACACTTGGTTTCGTATGGATCCATTAAATAACATTAATGTTGATAAGGATAAACCTTATCTTTATTGGTAAGTAAGATATTTAATTTCAGTACGTTTGTCTTAAGTATTTCAATTTTGTAAATATAGTAAATTTAACATTAATATATTAAAGTATATGTTAAAATGATAGACACAGTTAAGTCAATTAATTATATATTTAAAAAATTTTTGCTGTTGTGTCCATATTTTTTTACAGTTGCAGTTTTTTTCCCCCCTCTTACATTTAAGAGTCAAGGGTTGCAGACTTTCTCTGTACTGTCTTACCAATATAGATCAATTGTGGGTTTCTTAGTGAAGATGTGGGTTTCTGATAAAGGAGAGGGAAGAAAACCAAAACTCCTACTTTTTTTCATTCACTTTGCCTTTTTACTTATTTTGTTCTGTGAGCATAATCAGGATATGTTTCAAAATATTAATAACAGCCCTGTAAGAAATTATAATTAGTTAAGAATAATTATGTGGTAGATAAGTAACAGAATGAGTTGCTCAACCCAAAGATGGATTGACCTGACAGGACTGAGAGCTTGGTAATTTTAGTTTACCAGTAATGCACAGTAATACTATGGAACTTTCATTGATTGCCTTACTACATAGTAGGTATTGTAATTGTTTACAAATATTAACTCATTTAATACAGTCAGTGCTCTGAAATAAGACTGCCTGAGTTTCAGTCCTGTCTTCGGCTCTTACTTTATCCTTTGCTTTGTTGTATTCAACTGTAAAATGAAATTATTAATAGTTCCTATCACATAGGTTTTATTTGAAAGAATAATATTTAAGTTGCTTTTTCTGCAATGACTGGCTCTGAAATGTGAGTGTGAAAATGTGGTCTATTAATAGCTTGTAATTTCTTATTACAAAAATTTAAACAAATATCTGAATTTCCAAACATAAATTGGGTTGAACTTCAGAATGGTCATTTTAGGAGAGCATTAATTTATTTCAATAATACTGTCATTTTCAAAACATATATAAATTTTTTATATGGGGGTTGAATTTATAACTAGGAAGAATTACCCCTAGCTGTAGAAGAAAATAACTATATTTCCTAGTCACATAGCCAGAAGGGCGGGGGGTGGGGGACTGGATGAAGTTGGGCAAAGAGTGGGAATTGGACGACATCTGTAATAATGTGAACTATAAATATAAAATAAAGTATTTACCCTAAAAAAAGATTATATATTATACTTAAAAAATAAAAATGTATTCCATTGCTTGATTACCTACATTATTTTTCAAAGTTGACTGACATTTAAAAATATTTGTATGTTTTTAAAAAACATTTATCTTTATTGTTGAAAGTATTATAGATGTCCCTCTTTATTCTCCTTTGATCCCCTCTACCCTACTCCCGTAAGATACAGTAAAATTATGGAACAAGTTGTTTTTGAAACATTAACTGCATGAGTGATTTTTAAAATTTGCTAATTCCAGATAGTTCTTAAATGTTGATGTAATTGACTTGATAGGCTTTTGTAGGCCATTACTTTAATTTTATGTATTAAAATTGAAATGTTAAATGGTTCTTTTGTCTTCCATTTTTCTAATTTAAATTATTTCTTTTAGTTTTCTAAGCCTTTTATGTTTTAGCCTTTATTTGGTACATAAGTTTTATTTTTATAATAATATTTTGTGTTATTTATATAATAAACTTTAGATACATTGTTCTTTGTATCAGATGATATTATACTATTCTTAATTTTCTTTATAGTTTTCGTACTAGCAAAGGAGTTGGCTACTCTGCTCATTTTGTTGGGAACTGTCTAATAGTCACATCACTGAAGTCCAAAGGAAAAGGTTTTCAGCACTGTGTGAAATATGATTTTCAACCACGCAAGGTAGGTGTAAGTAAATATGTCTATTGAGAATGACACAATGCACCATTCTTGCTGTCTTAAAACTGACCTGTTATGACTTCTGTAATATTCTTTTAATGGTTTTCTCATGACTTCTAATTCTTTCCTCTGATCCTTGTCTGTATTCTCTTGCTACTTTTATGTCTAACTTTTTGACATAAAACATCAGGCTCTTGACCTCTTGCAGTCTCTCTCTCTCTCATTCTCTCACTGTGATCTATTCTCTTGCATTCTTTCAGATAATACTTACAGTAGTATCCTTTTACCTGCAGTTTTGCCTGCCATGGTTTTAGTTACCTCCAGGCAACTGTGATCTAAAAATATTGAATGGAAAATTCCAGAAATAATTCATAAGTTTTAAATTGCGCACCATTCTGAGTAGTGTGATTAAATCTGTGCCTTCCTGCTCTACCCTACCCGGAAGGTTAATCATCTCTTTGTCCATGGTATCTGTATATATAAGCTATCCCCCTCTAGTTACTCACTAGCCATCTTGGTTATTTGATTGGTTATCAGGTAGAGACCACATTTATATAACTTTTATTAGAGTATATTGTTATTATTGCTCTCTTTTATTATTAGGTATGTTAATCTCTTACTGTGTCTAATTTATAAATGAGCTTTTATTATAGGTATATATGCAGTGGAAAAAACATAGTATATATAGGGTTCCATACTACCCGAGGTTTCAGGAATTCACTTGGGGTCTTGGAACATAACCCTTTCAGATAAGGGAGAATAATCTATTGAGTATTTAATTGAGTACCAGACACTGTGTAGGCACTGGGGAATATGACAGTGAACAAAACAGACAATACCCTTGCTTTTCTGGAGTTTACAAATTTGGGGGAATTTTTATTCAGTTTCATGATAGCTTTCCACTTTTACTTTTATCTCCCGAACTCGATTCTTTTATTCTCATCTACCTATGAGATTTGCCATGTGGATATCTTTATGATTGCTCAATCTCAGATTTGTAACATTGAATTTACTATTTCCAGTGCCATGTTCATTCATGTTCTTAAGTCCCATTTTGATTTTTTTTTAACAGTATGAATTTTTTATTGCCTCATTTTCTCTATAAGGAAAAACTAGTGCTTCCTAAATTTGGAAGACCCCATGAAATATTTTTATTATATATTTTGTAGTTGACTAGAGGCCCGGTGCATGACATTGTGCACTGGGGTGGGGGAGTGGTCTCTCAGCCCGGCCTGCACCCTCTTGCAGTAATGAGGCATAGTAATGAGGGACTGCACTCCCACAGGGGGCGCACTACTCATCTAGAAGCCGGGCTGGTGCAGCAGCAGTGGCAGACCTAAACCAGCAGTCAGACATCCCCTGAGGGGCCCCAGCGGCTAGGGCTGTGGTCAGGGGGAGGGACAAGCAGCCTACCCGGTCCTGGGTGCCAGTGGCTGGGGCTGCGGCCTGGAGAGGCACTAGCTGCCCGCCCTGCGGCCCAGGAGAGGGACAAGCCACACTCCCTGTGGTCCTGGGTGCCTGCGGCTGCGGCACAAGCCAAGCTACCTGCCCATGGTCTCCTGCGGCTGCGGCCCACCTGTGTCCTGGGTGCCTGCGGCCAGCCAGAGGGAGGGAAGCCTGGGTCCTGGGTGCCTGCGACCGGCTGGAGGAGGGAATCCTGGGTCCTGGATGCAGGGCGAGGCAGAGGCGGTTAGGGATGATCAGGCTAGCAGGGGAGCATTTAGAGGCAATCAGGCAGGCAGGCAGAGGTGGTTAGGGGCAATCAGGCAGGCAGAGGTGGTTAGGGGTGATCAGGCAGGTAGGCAGGCGAGTGGTTAGGAGCCATTGGTCCCAGATTGCAAGAGGCAGTCGGACATCCCCCGAGAGGTTCTGGATTGGAGAGGGCGCAGGCCGGGCTGAGGGACTCCCCCCTCCCATGCATGGATTTCGTGCACCGGGCCTCTAGTAAGTATATAAGTTCTTTGCTTTATTTCTTCTTGTTCCTCTAACCCCACTTGGATTTATGTCAGTCTGTTCCATGCCTCCCTGCTTCAGGTCTTCTTTTGTTGGTCAGTTCATTTTGTTCATTAGATTCCACATATAAGTGAGATGATGTGATATTTGTCTTTCTCGGTTTGGCTTATTTCACTTAGTATAATATTTTCAGGTCCACCTATGCTGTCCCAAAGGTATGAGATCCCTCTTTTTTTACCACTGCATACTATACCATTATGTACATGTGCCACAGCTTTTTTATCCATCTAGTGATGGGCACTTGGGCTGTTTCTAAATTTTAGCTATGGTAAATAGTCCTGCTATAGGGTTGCATATATTTCTGATTGGTGTTTTGGGGTTTTTAGGATATATCCTAAAGTGGGATCGCTGGGTCAAATGGAAGTTCCATATTTTATTGTTTGAGGAAACTTCATATTGTTTTCCATAGTAGCTGCACCAGTCTGCATTCTAACTAGCAGTAAACTAGTGTTCTTTTTTCTCCACATCCTTGCCAGCACTTGTTGTTTGTTGATTTTTGATGATATAGCCATTCTGACAGATGTGAGGTCAATATCTCACATGGATTTAATTTGCCTCTCTCTGATAATTAGTGACTTTGAACATTTTTTCATGTTTCTTGGCCATTTGCATGTCCTCTTTGGAGAAATGTCTGTTCAGGTTTTCTGCATATTTTTTAATTGGATTGTTTGTCTTTCTTTTGTTGAATTGTATGAGTACTTTATATATTTTGGATATTAACCCATTATCAGATATATTATTGGCAAATGTGTTCTCCCATACAATGGGTTTACTTTTCATGTTAATGGTGGTTTCTTTTGCTGTGCAGAAGCTTTTTATATTGACGTATTCCCATTTGTTTATTTTCTCCTTAGTTTCCTTTACCCTAGCAGATGTATCCATAAACATATTGCTACATGAGATATCTGAGATTTTACTGCCTATGTTCTCCTGTTCTCTAAGACATTTATAGTTTCACTAGAGGCCCGGTGCATGAAAATTCATGCACTGGAGTGGGGGCATCCCTCAGTCTGGCCTGCCCCCTCTCTCAGTTTGGGAGCCCTCAGTGGTGGGAGGCGACCCGGCAATCAGGGGAAGGTGATGCCCCATGACACCTCTGCTGCTGCCACTGCCGGCAACGCAAGCCTCGGCCGGCCCTGGTTACCAGAGCCTTGGGCGACCCTGGGTGGCTGGGCAGCCGCCATCTGAGGCTTGCCTGCGCCTCGGACCTGCCCTGGGCAGCTGGGGGGATGAGGGGAATGGGGGACTCTGGAGGCAGGTGTATGGAGTGGCTGGGCCCACCTGGGGGTGGGCCCGGCCTTGCTGCACACCTGCCACCCCGGCGGGGCTGAGGGGACTGGGCACTGCCATCTTGTGGCTGTGGGCAGTCAATTAGCATATTGCCTCCTTATTGGCTGTGGACGCCACCATCTTTGAGGGCGGGGCAGTCAATTAGCATATTGCCTCCTTATTGGCTGTAGGTGCCGACATATTTTCTACAGCATGAGGGTCAATTAGCATATTCCCTCTTTATTAGATAGGATGCCTTATATTTAAGTCTTTTATCCATCTGGAGTTTATTCTTGTGTATGGTGTAAAATTGTGGTCTAGTTTCATTATTTTCATGTGTCTGTCCAGTGTTCTCAGCACCATTTGTTGAAGAGACTGACTTGACTCCATTGTATGTTCTTGCCTCCATTGTCAAATATTAATTGACCGTAATGGTGTGGGTCAATTTCTTTGGTTTCTGTTCTGATCTATTGGCCTATATGCCTCCCCTTGTACAAGTATAAGGCTGTTTCGATTATAATGGCTTTGTAGAATAGTTTGATATCTGGTATTGTGATCTCTTCTTCTTCGTTCTTCTTTGGAGAGATTGCTACAGCTATTTGGGGTCTTTTTTGGTTCCATATACATTTTTGGAGTATTTGATCTTGCTCTGTAAAGTATGCCATTCGTATTTTAATTGGGATTGTTTTGAATCTGTAGATTGCTTTGGGTAGTATAGACATTTCAGTGATGTTAATTTTTCCACCTCATGAACATGGTATATGCTTCCATTTGTTTGTATCTCCTCTATTTCTGTTTCTTTCTGTTTTTTTTTTTTTTTAATCCTTACCAGAGGATATTTTTCCCATTGATTTTTAGAGAGAATGGGAGAGTGAGAGACAGAGATAAATACCAATGTGGTAGTGAAACACTTCAATTGGTTGCTTCCCACATACCCTCAACCAGGGCCAGGAGTCTGCAACCTAGGTATATGTCCTTGAACAGAATTGTACCTCTGGGTCCCTTCAGTCGTAGGCTGGTGTGCTATCCACTGAGCCAAACTGACTAGGGCTTTTTAAAAATATATATATTTTTATTGATTTCCGAGAGGAATGAGAGGAAGAGAAAGATAGAAACCTCAGTGATCAGAGAGAATCTTTGATATGTTGCATCCTGAACGACCCACAGTGGGGATCAATCCCACTACCCGGGCATGTGTCCTGACTGGGACTCAAACCATGACCTCCTGGATGCTCCACCCTTGAGCATTGCCATCCGGGCTCTTCCTCTATTTCTTTTTTCAATGTCCTATACTTTTCTAAGTGCAGGTTTTATACCTCCTTGTTTAAGTTTATTCCTGGGCAACATATTTTTTGTTGTTGTTGTTGTAATGTTAAGTGGGATTGCTTTTTTAGTTTCTCTTTTTGAGAGTTCATTATTGCTGTATAAAAATTACATTGATTTGTGGATGTTGATTTTGTATCCTGCTACTTTTTTTTTCATTTCCATTTGCCTGAAGAATTTTTTTCCACCCATTCACTTTCAGTTTGTGTGAGTCCTTTGTTCTGAGGGGTGTTTCTTGTAGACAGCATATATCTATACTAATAAAAGGGTAATATCCTAATTAGACACGACATCTTCTGGACAAAGCCACGGTGGTGGGGGACGAGGCAGAGGCAATTAGGAGCGATCAAGCCAGCAGGTCAGGGCAGTTAGGGGCAATCAGGCTGGCAGGGGAGGGCATTTAGGGGGCGATCAGGCAGGCAGACAGAGGCGGTTAGGGGCGATCAGGCTGGCAGGGGAGGAGGTAGGGAGCGATGAGGTAGGCAGGGGAGGGCAGTTAGGGGGCAATCAGGCAGGCAGACAGAGGTGGTTAGGGGTGATCAGGCCAGCAGGGGAGCAGTAAGGGGCATTAGGCCAGCAGGCAGAGTGGTTAGGTGCAATCAGGGAGGCAGGCAGGTGAGCGGTTAGGAGTCAGCAGTCCTGGATTGCGAAAGGGATGTCCTACTGCCAGTTTAGACCCAATCACTGTGGGATCGTGCCTAAACTGGCAGTCGGAAATCTCCCGAGTGGTCCCAGATTGGAGAGGGTGCAGGGTGGGATGAGGGACCCTCCCCCCCCCCACCATGCATGAATTTTGTGCACCGGGCCTCCAGTCTATAAAATAAAAGCCTAAGTGACCATTGCGATAGACCTGGTCAACAGGACCTGATCTCAGGACGGTGGCCACAGCTGCAGAACATAGATCGGTTTCAAGAAAAGTTGGAAATGCAGACTTTCATGGGCCCCTGTTCCAAATGGTGGCAGTTTATTCACATTGTGGCAAAGACACCTTCGAGAGTAACATAAGTGGTTAAAGTCAGGGCCAAACTGGGCCGTTTTCTCATCCAATCTCTCTGAGGCACATGGACAGAACCAAGTCTCAGCTCTTCGCAGGACACTTCCAGTTTTTTTTTTAAGCCTAAAGGACAGTAGTCTGTCTCCATTCTTGTTCTTTGGGATTTTTTCATCATCGGACAAAAGGATACATACATTGGAGCAATCCTCTCGAGATACAATATTCCAGTTGCATCCATGTGATGACAACAGCCCCCCCCCCCCCCCCCCAGAGGGAGGGAGCCGACAGATGGAGAGTAGGGAATTCTGAAAACCAAAGCGATGACAGAGATGCTAAGCCTTTCCTTCACATGTCTGACAACCCTCCTCAGGCGGCCTGCAGGCCGGGCGTCTGCTGGACCTTTACCACTTGATGTCCTGGCAGGCTGCCCTGGGCCCTCCTAGGCTGTGTGTAGGGTCGCTTGGGCCCGGGGGGAGTCCCCCGCTCCAGCCACTCCTGATACAGCTCCTGCACATGGGCACTGGTCTCCGGGGACCACACTGGGATGGCAGAGTAAATGCCTTCCATCTGCTGCAGCAGTGCCCTGTCTGCACACCCGTCCTCACCTGGGCCTGGCCCCTGCCACTTAAGGCATCCCCGGCACAGGCCAGGACCTCCACGAAGTGGCAGGGGAACTTGCCCCTCTACAGCTTCAGGACCACTTCTGGATGTTCTGAAAGCTGTAAGCAGCCTCAGAGCGTAGCAGAACCTCTCCGTCCCTTTCAAGGGTGACCTCCTGGAAGTCTTTGTTCCTCAGGGTGTGGTAGGTGAGCACCCTCACGTCCTCGATGAACAGCTCCTTGGCCATGTGCCTGAAGATGTGTGCCAGGTGCCCGTCGGAGCTGGCACCCTCGTGGAGCCTCACCTCCTCCTTCATGTCTCCAAACAGAGTGTCCAAGGCGGCGGCGTTCAAAGCGAGTTACTTTGCTCTGTTATCTGGACAATTTCACCTGAGGTTAACACGCAGTCAGCACCCTGGGAACTATGCAAAGCTCTTGGAACATCTTCTCGAAGGGCCTCCAGTTTCTTGTCATAACACGGGGCCACAATGACATGGAAAATCTTGTCTGGGAACAGGTTCTGCCATCTGGCAAAGTCATCCTTCACCAGAGAGCCTATGATGTGGTGGGGAGACTTGGCCGTGCAGAGGTGGAGGTGATGGGGTGACCCAGCACATGTTCTGCATATCAGACCCAGCCAGGGCAGGTGGAGGTCAGCATGGGTAGCTGGGGCTCTTCCTCACGGTGCTGGCAGTACCGACGCAAAAATTCCTTCTGACTCTCCAGGATACTGAAGTCTGCAGCTATCTTCATGTCAAAGACAGTGTGCCCCAGGGCTTTTGAGAAAGCCGCAGAGTCTTCTGGATGCATCAGAGACACTGAGGCTGAATTTAGCAGCAAAATAAGGCAGAGATTGAGGACACACGGTCACTGTCAGCACCTTGTGCTGTGTGGTATCACATCTCTTATTAAGGTTCAAAGAACACAGAAGAAGTCCTTGGTGTTCTGAGAAATTTGGACTCCTTCTTCTGCGGTCACACAACTGTCACACGCCAGGCAGTCACTAAGAAATAACTTGGCATTGGCCAACTTATGGAATTCTTCCTTCTCTCTTTTCTCCTTAGCCACACTCCGGACGATGACTGCAGCATTCTCTTGGTCATCGGTTTTTGTTTTTTGTACTACATTCCTTCTGTGTGCAGTGCTCACACGTCATCTGGAGCAGGGCGGGTGGGGGCCGGCTCAAGTGACCTGGAGAAAGCATGGGGAGAGCAGTCACCACTGGTCGCCCCTGGTGCTGCTGGCGGTATCCTTTCTTCCTTGTGGAGGGTCTAGGGAGGGGGAGCAGCTGCAGCACCCGAGGCCGAGTTCCAGGAGGCCCAGGAGTGCTGTCAGAATCCTGCCAGCGGTGCTGGTCCCTTGGTGCCTGTCCCGTCCTCTGGAGATTGACCCTGCAGGACTAATAAGGGAGCCAGTCCCCAGTTCTGCCCCGCCGCTGCCACCGATTGATTGGAGTCTGAGGGCCGGGAGGAAGGTTAGTGAGGGGCGACCAAACAACCAAGCAGCAGGCTGCGTGGGGCAACCAGGCCAGCAGGTGGGTTAGTGGGGGCGACCAAACAACTGAGTCACAGGCCGCATGGGGCGACCAGGCTGGCAGGGGTTTAGTGAGGGCTGACCAAACGAATGAGCAGCAGGCTGCGTGGGGCAACCAGGCTGGCAGGGGGGTTAGTGAGCAGTGACCAAATGACTGGACACCAGGCTGCGTGGGGCGACCAGGCCCGCCAGGGCGGGGGGGGGGGGCAGTTGGGGACGACCAGGCCGGCATGGGGGTTAGTGAGGGGCGACCAAATGACCGAGCAGCAGGCTGTGTGGGGTGACCAAGCCTGCAGGGTGGGGCAGTTGGGGGCGAACAGGCTGGCATGGGGTCCAGTACGGGGTGACCAGGCTGGCGGTGGGGCAGTTAGGGGTGACCAGCCTGTGGGGGGGGGGCAGTTGGGGGCGAACAGGCCAGCAGGGGGGCAGTATGGAGTGACCAGTTGGCGGGGTGGGTGTTTAGGGGTGACCAGGTCACCAAGGGGGGCCATTTGGTGGCAACTAGGCTGGCTGGGGGGCAGTTGGGGGTCTCCAGGCCAGCAGGAGGGGCAGTTATGAGCGATCAGGCAGCAGGCAGGTGAGCAGTTAGGAGCCAGTGGTCCTGGATTGTGAGATTGGAGAGGGTGCAGGCTGGGCTGAGGGGGACCCCCCCCCCCCCCGTGCATGAAATTTGTGCACCGGGCCTCTAGTTCCTTGGCGTTGGTCTTTTGAGTTTCCTTTTGCTTGGGACTCTGTGAGCTTCTTGGACTTGTGTGTGAGTTTTTTATTCCCTATATCAGGGAAGTTTTCTGTCATTATTTCTTCAAACAGGTTTTCTATTCTTTGATCAGTGTCCCCTCCTTCTGGCACCCCTATTATGCGGATGTTGTTTTGTTTTGTGTTGTCCCAAATTCCCTTAGGCTCTCCTCCTGTTTTTAAATTTTTTTTCTAGATGCTGCTTTGCTTGGGTATTTTTTCCTACCTTGTCTTCTAGCTCACTGATGCAGTCCTCTGCTTCTTCTAGTCTACTGTTGATGCTTTTTATTGAGTTCCTTATTGCAGTGATGTCATTTTTCATTTTGTCTTGGTTTTCTTCATTTTCTCTTGGTTCTTACACATATTGTTGACTTTGTCTTCCAACCTTTTCAGTGACCTTATGACCATTTCTCTGAATTCTTTCTCTCACATATTGATTGCCTCCATTTCGTTTACTTCCTTTTCTTTCGATGCCTCCTTTTCTTTCCTTTGTGGGCTGTTTCTTTGTCTCCCCATGATCTCTCCTCTCCAGGTTTCTGGTTATGTAGCTCTCTCTCTCTTGCATTGACTTAAATGCACAAAATACAACACAACAAGACACAACGTACAAGGCACTGAACACAAATGTATTCACTATACTAATAACTGCAAATAAAGGTGACAACCAGAGAAAAGAGAATTAGGGGATTAAAAAAAAGAGAGAGAGTGCAAAAATGATATTGAGAAAAGGAAAAAAAACTAAGAGAGAAAAGAAAGCATAAAAAAGAAGGTGGAAAAAATTCAATACAACAACAACTAATCAAAAAATATGCAAACAATTAACACCTAGAAATGAATGCAAACTACAAAAAAACAGCTAATAACAGGCAAGGAGAGGAAAACAGAAGCAAAAAAAAAAAAAAGAGAGAGAGAGAGAAACACACAAACAAAAAACAACCTAATCAACAATCAAACAATAACAATAGGACAGAGAGAAAGAAGGGCAAAATGAAACTAAATAAAACAAAAAACAAAACAACAACAACAACAACAACACACACCAAAAATAAACAAAAAACAAAAAAAAGGGGAAGAGAGAAAAAAATTGCATAGTGAAGAAAGAGAAGACAGAATCGTGTATGGACTTGGAGCAGGGGATTGGAAATTAGATATATAAGTAGGATGAATTTTTAACAGGGGGTAAAAAGAAGGAATTTGGAAAATGTAAAGCAGGAATAGGGTAAGAGAAATAGGACAACAAAACTGGAAAAGTGAGGAAGAGAGTGTTGCCATAATGGTAAAATTGAGATACAGTAAAATGATGCTAAAGGAAAAATGAAAATAGAATGTAGAAGATTAATCCCAAAATAAAATAAAATAAAGATAAAATTAAATGAAAGTTTAAAAAAAGGTAAAATAATAGTAGTAATAATACCGATTCAGAATAAAAATATAATAATTAAAAAGGTAAAATCAAGTTAGAAAAAAAGAAAAAAATTAGTTTCTTAAGTAAAAGATAAAAAATAAAAATGTGCAGTAGTTAAAGTCATGTACTTCCTCTACTGTTCTGTTTGGCACGCCTGTTTCTTGTCAGGTAGTGAGGACAGTATTGAAGTTCCCTGCATTGCACCACTCCTCTGTGTCATAAGCCACAATCCTGTTTTCAAGTAGGCAATATTCCTTTGTTTCTCAGGCTGCCTTTAGTTGTAATTGCAAAAGAGCCAATTTGTGATTCAACCCCTGCTTGGCAGTGTTTCTGTATTGACATCCGAGGCTATAGGTCCTCTCTACGTAGTATTTAGATTTTGTTTTCCCTGCCACACTTAATACTGGTTTGGGGGTATGGACTGCCCCAGAGCTGGTTTCTGATTGTTTCTCCCTGCTCTGATCCCCAGGTTCCACAAAAACAGCTTCCCCCTGCAGTCTCTGAGAGTGTTTTTAATTGGGTGATCCTATGTACTGGGCTTAGTAATCAAATGCAAGGATTTAAAGATAAAAAGAGCCAGAGTAAGCACTTGAACTTGGGACTTTTTAGCCCTGGCACTGCGCATGACTCTGCGCAAGTCTCTGCGTACGTCATTTTCCCCTGGCACTGCGCAGCCGGTTTACTGGTAAAACTTCAGGCTGCCTTTTTGTGCCCTGCCCAGCTACGGGTTGATTTCTAGAGTTCCCTTCTGCCAGCAGCCCTGTGGACCCCCTTCCACATTCGCAGACTTCGCTGGCCCCAGTGCCGTGGATTTTGTAGGGTGCAGACTTCCTCTGTACCTATATACCCCTCTGCGTGTGTTTCTCCCTCCAGCCTGGATCGCAGACCTCACCTTTCTCTGGGTGAAATCTGACCTTTCCGTGAGAATCTGCAGAGCTTGTCCGAGATCGCATATTCGCGCTGCTTGAGACCCAGTGTTCATGGGTTTCCAGCTGGTCCCTGGGTTTTGTAGTTGTAGGGTCCCGGTAGGTATCCGATTCTTCCTGGTTAAAGGTAAGGCTATGCTTCTGATCACAGCCACTCTTTCCTTCAAGATGGTGCAGTCTCTGCGGCAGAGCCCATTGCTCCGGGAGAGATTTCAGCAGCAGTGGAGGCTTCCCGTTCAGGGGAGCCCAGTCCGGCAGTCCCCTACAGTCCCTTGGAATATAGCTGTCCCTCATTCACAAATAGACACTCCCCACACATCCACATTCTCTCCTTTTGTTCTCTCACTCACACACTATCTTGCAGCCTGCCTTCCCATCAGCAGCCATCTTCGATCTACCCCATTTACCAGATCTTACGCATTGTGAAAATGGATGTAAACTGTTAGTATATGACTTAATTTGTAGGAACTGTGCTATACATTTTAGCTACTATTGATATTTATAAAAATGTTATGTTTATTATGAATTTTTAATTAAAACTAAATGCAGATCTGAGTATGCATACGTGGTCTCCAAGTTTATATCCATGTTCTTTAGTCATTAAATATCAAGTCAAAAAGTTGTGGTACATTTACGCAAAGGAATACTTCTCTGTTGTAAAAGAGAAGGAAATCTTACCCTTTGTGACAGCATGGGTGAACCCTTGAGAGCATTATGGTAAGTGAAATAAGCCAGTCAGTGAAAGACCATATGATTTCACTCGTGTGGAATCTAATGAACAAAATAAATTCACAAACAAGATAGAAACTAGACTTATATTCATAGAAAACAGACTGACAGCTGTCAGAGGGTGAGGGTTGCAGGGCTGCTTGAAAAAGTGAACGGATTAAGCAAAGAAACAAAAACAAATAAAAAATAGCATCATAGAAACAGACAACAATATGGTGATTATCAAAGGGAAATGCGATCAGATAGGTAGAAGTGATTAAGGGGAGATAAATGGTGATAGATGGAGACTTAGGGTGGTGAACACACAATTGAATATATAGATGATGTATTATAGAATTGTACCCTTGAAAACTATATAATTTTATTAATGTCACCCCAATAAATTCAAGAAAAATGTAAAAAAATATGTATATATGAAGTAAAAATTTGGGCACTTTTGTTTGGAAAATTCTTTTGTGTATTAGCTGTAGAGTATATATTGATGCACCAAAGAATGAACAGTATGTAACTTTCACTGAAATAATTCAACTATGATTCACATATTTATTTATTTAATTGTATCATACATTAGTTATGATCAAAAGCAAACTATTCCTTTGTAATTCCAAACCTGTTTATCTGCCAAATTAACTGCTTCACTGTATTAATTATCTTAAGTTACTTGTACTCATTTAAGTTTAAAATTGTAACCATCATAGGCTCCCTTTTTTCCATATCAACACTTCCATTCCGTTTTTTAAAATTAGTCCCTATCTCTCTCTTTTTTAATCCTCACTCGAGGATATGCTTATTGATTTTAGAGAGAGAAAGAGAAAAACATCACCTTGAGAGACAAACACTAATCAGTTGCCTCCCAATCCAGTCCTTACCAAGGATGGAACCCATAACCTAACTAGAGGCCAATCCTGCGAGGAGGCGCCCTGCCTCCCTGTGTGCGAGGCCGCACCCCTTGGGGGGCCGGGACCTGCACCTTACCTGTGTAGCGCCAGCCTCCGTGTTGTGTCCGCTGGGCTGAGGGAAGGTGCTCCTGTGTGTTGTGTCTCCGCTCAGGCCCACCCCCAGCCCCAGCCTCCCTGTGTGTTGTGCCTCCACTCTGGCCCGCCTCCAGTACCAGCCTCCCTGCAGCCGCTGGGGCTGGGGTGGCACGCGGTCTCCTCACGGCCATCTGCGCACGCAGCTCCTCCTGAGCAGTCATGATGCAGCCTCCTCTTGAGCGGGCGTGACGCCCAGCTAATTAGCATATTCCCTGTGTGTGTGTGTGTGTGTGTGTGTGTGTGTGTGTGTGTGTGTGTGTATTATGTGCCCTGACCAAGGATCAAACCTGCAGTCTTTTCAGTGTTAGGGACCATGTTCCAACCAACTGAGCCACTCTCTTTTAAATTACCAATACTTTCACCTTAGTTTAATTTTCTGTGGTGTTCTTATCTGAACCTTTCCTACAGTTTTTAAGTTTATCCATAATTGCCTAACTATCTCACTTCCTCAATACTGCGAGCTATTTTCCTAAATTATGAAGATGATCATAGAAGTTTCCTGCTCAAAATTCTTCAGTGATACTACACTATGCAAAAACCAAAGGCTGATTACTAAAGTTGTCCAACAGATCTCTTTATAATTTGGTCTTTGTCTGTTTTTCTCTATAAGACTTAATGCTAGAAATAACTTACCAAACATCTGTGCTGTCTGTACCATATTAAAATACCTCTGTATGGAATGTATTTATTGTCCCTTTTTTACTTAATAAATTTGTATTCATCCTTCAAGGTTAGTCTTAAATTTTATTTTTCTCTTTTTTTTTGCCAGTTTTAAATTAGATTGTTTGTCTTCCTTTCGTTGAGTTGTGTGAGTTCTGTATGTATTTTGGAAATTAACCCCTTATCAAATGTATCATTGGAAAATATGTTCTCCCTTACAGTGGGATTCCTTTTTATTTTGTTTATGGATTCTTTTGCTGTGCAGAAGATTTTTATTTTTATGTAGTCCCATTTGTTTATTTTTTTCCCTGTTTCCCTGGGCCTAGGAGATGTACCTGCAAATATATTGATATGAGATGTCTGACATTTTAATCATCTTAATTCTTCTAATCCATGAACACAGTATATTCTTCCATTCATTTTTATCTTATGCTATTTTATCAATGCTATAGTATAGGACTTTTACCTCCATGGTTAAGTTTATGTGAAGATATCTTTTGTTGTTGTTATGATGGTTAATAGGATTGTTTTATTAATATCTCTTTTGGAGAGTTGATTTTTGGTGTAAAAATATGCAATTAATTTCTGGATGTTAACTTTGTATCCTGCTACATTGCCAAATTCATTTATTAAATCTAGTATTTTTTTGGTGGAGTCTTCAGAGTTTTCTGTGTACAATACCATGTCAGGTGTGAATAATAATGACACCTTTACTTCCTCCATTCTGATTTGGATGCCTTTTATGTTTTCTTGTCTGATTACTATGGCTAAGGCTTCAAGTACAATCTATATATATAAAAGGCTAAGTGACCGACCGTCTGTCAGTCTGATTGGCCAACCAACTGGCTACTACACCGGCTGCTACATATGACGTGCACTGGCAATTTAAAATAAACGTTGACTCGCGCATACATATAAAACCCTCGCTGGTGCCAATTGCACGTGTGTTTCGATCTGTCATTGTCAATCGTGAATTTGGTTGACACTTTAAAGGGTGAATAGTGATATTAAAATATTTCTTCTAATTAATTTCCTTTCAGTGTGCACAAATCCGTGCGCACCAGGCCACTAGTGTTGAATAAGATTGGTGAATGGGGATATCACTGTATTGTTCCTTTTCCTAAGGTAAACGCTTAATTTTTGCCCTGTGAGTATGATATTTGCTGTAGGTTGAGGCATGATGCCTCTATTCCTACTTTGCCGGGAGTTTTTATCAAAAATAGGTGCTGGCCCTAACTGGTTTGGCTCAGTGGATAGAGCGTCGACCTGTGGACTGAAGGGTCCTGGGTTTGATTCTGGTCAAGGGCTCATGCCTGGGTTGCGGGCTTGATCCTCAGTGGGGTTTTGAAGGAGGCAGCTGATCAATGATTGTCACTCATTATTGGTACTTCTATCTCTCTCTCTCTTATCCTGTCTGAAATCAATAAAAATATTTTTTAAAAAATGGGCGCTGGATTTTGTCAAAGGCTTTTTTTTAATGTATTGATATCATATAATTTCTATATTTTATTTTGTTCATGTAATGCATCTTGTTTATTGATTTACCAGCCTGCGTCCTTGGTATATATCCAACTTGTTCATGGTGAATAGTCATCCTATATAATAAAAGGCTAATATGCAAATTTCCCCTTGACTGGGAGTTTGACCAGGAGGTGTGGCTGACCTGCCAACTGCCCATGGCTTCTCCCCCCTTCCGGCCCCTCCCCTGATTGGCCCAACCCACCCAGAATGGGAGCGGGGCCAGCTGGACAACCGCCCACAACCCCTACCCCAGCCAGCCCCGCCCCCAATAGGCCCCAATCGGGGTAGGCCGGCTGGACAACACCTGTGCATGAATTCGTGCACTGGGGCTCTAGTTTCAGTATATTGCTGGATTCCATTTGCTAACATATTTTTTAAGGATTTTGGCATCTATATGCATCAGAAACATTGGACTGCAAGTTTCTTTGTAGTGTCTTCCTTTGGTTTTGGCCTTAGGATCATGCTGGCCTCATAAAAAGAGCTTAAATATCTCTCTTCCTATTGAATTTTTTGAAATAGTATAAGGAGGTTAGGTCTTAGTTCTTCTTTCAATGTTTGGTTAAACTCCCTTGTGAAGTCTGGTCCAGGGCTTTTTTGCTTACTGGGAGTTTTTAGATTTGTGCTTCTATTTCATTAGTTTTTATTAGTCTAGTCAGGTTTTCTGAATCTTCCTGATTAGTTTTGGAAGCTTGTATGTTTCTAGGAATTTGTCCATTATGTCCAGGTTTTCCAGTTTTTTGGCATATGGTTGTTTTTGTTTTCTTACAATATTTTGTATTTCTGTGCTGTCCATTGATACTTCACCTCTTTTGTTTCTGATGTTATTTTATTTGGGTCCTCTTTCTTTATTTCTTGATGAATCTGGATAGTTGTCCATCAATCTTGTTTATCTTCAAATAACAAGGTCTTGATTTCATTGATATTTTGTATTCTTTTTAGTCCCTATTTCATTTATTTCTACTCTAATCTTTATTATATCTTTTTTTTCTATTATCTGTGGGCATTTCTTGTTATTCTTTTAAAAATTCGTTTAGTTGTAGAGTTTATTAGAGATTTTTCTTAATTTTTTAGTTAGGCTTGTAGTGCTATGAAGTTCCCTCCCAGGACTGCTTTTGTTATGTTCCCTTCAATGAATGGGTTGTTGTGAGTTCATTTTCAGTGGTTTCCAGGAGGTTTTTTATTTCTTCATAATCACATTGGTAATACATTTATAATGTTACTAGAGGCTCAGTGCATGAAATTTGTTCACGGAGGGGGGTCCTTTTGCCTGACCTGCACTCTCTCCAATCTGGGAGCCCTAGAAGGATGTCCAGCTGCCAGTTTAGGCCTGATCCCAGGGATCTCTAGCTCCTAACCATTCACCTGCTTGCTTGCCCTAACCACTCTGCCTGCCTGCCTGATCCCCCTAACTGCTCTCCCCTGCCAGCCTGGTCACACCTAACTGACCTCCCCTGCCAGCCTTGTCGCCCCTATTAACTTTTAAAAAAATCTTATCCCCTTTACACAATTGTATTTGACTTTTTTATTGGCTTCTCTCTCTCACACAATTTTTCTCTCTCCTTTATGTAACACTTTTTCCTACTGACTCATCATTTATAAACTTTTCTTTCCTCATTTCCTTCTGTTCCATTATCCTTCTTCCCATCTTTCTCTTACCCTCCCTCCCCACATTCCTTCTTTCCTTTATCTTTACCCCTCCTCTCCCTCCCCTTTTCCTTCCTTCCCACCTTAATTTTCTTCTTCACTTCCTCCCTCAGACCTGCTTTGCTCCCTCCCCCATTTCTTCCTTCTTCCCATTCTCCTTTTAAGCTCTACCGGCTCCCCTTTAAAACTTTTCTTCCTTTTCTCTTTCTGATCCTACCTTGCCCATACATTCTTCTCTATTTACTTCCACTGTTTTAATATCTTTCTATCTACCTGCCTAATTATTCACTATCATTTATCTTTTTTCTTTTTTGAATCCTATTTTTAAAATCTTTCCCCAGATTTTAAAAATAGGATTTATACTTGATTTTCATTATAGCTCCTACAGTTCACTCATACATCCTCTTTCCTTCTTTAACTCTGCTCTCTACTGACTCCATTATAAAGTTCTTCCCTCCCTCCCTCCCTTCTTAAAGCTTTCGTTGGCGGGGGGGGGGGGGGGGGGGGGCGGGGGGGCATTAACCTCCAGCACAGGGCTCAGCCCCGGCCAGGTGTTCGCCGCCCCCCTTTCTCTGGCCTCCATGCCACCGTCCTGCTCCCATTCCCTGCCCGGGAGGCCTGGCATAGCGAGGGTGGCGGAGGCCCTTGCAGCTCAGGCACTGCTGCTGGGACCGCAAAGTAGGAGCGCCTCTGCCCAGAAGGCTTCGGACCGTCCACCTCTCTGTCCCAGACTGTGGGCACCTCCACGCCAATAGGCCGCACTGGGGCCCACCGCCCTGCTCCTGCGGCTGGGCGGGCCTCCCGCCCTACCCCTTGCTGGGTGCACCTGCTCCCCCGCTGCGGTCACCACCCCCTCCCGCGTGCAGCCCCCCGTTTCCTTCCCTTTTCTATTCCTGCATCTTTTTATTTTTTATATATTTTTTATTGAGGTATTATATGTGTACATATATTACCATTGCCCCCCCCACTCCACTCCCATACATGCCCTCACCCCCCAGAGTTTTGCATCCATTGGTTATGCTGATATGCATGCATACAAGTCCTTTGTTTGATCTCTTATCTCCCCCACCTCTCCCTAACCTTCCCCCTGTAATTTGAAAGTCTGTTTGATGCTTTACTGTCCCTGTATCTATCTTTTTGTTCATCAGTTTATAATGTTCTTTATTATCCATAAATGAGTGAGATTATGTGGTATTTTTCTTTCATTGACTGGCTTATTTCACTTAGCATAATGTTCTCCAATTCCATCCAGGTTGCTGCAAATGATGAGAATTCCTTTTTTATGGCAGCATAGTATTCCATTGTGTAGATGTACCATAGTTTTCTGATCCAGTCATCTGCTGACGGGCACCTAGGCTGTTTCCAAATCTTAGCTATTGTAAATTGTGCTGCTATGAACATAGGGGTGCATATATCCTTCCTGATTGGTGTTTCTAGTTTCTTCGGATATATTCCCAGGAGTGGGATTACTGGGTCAAATGGGAGTTTCATTTTCAGTTTTTTGAGGAAACTCCATACTGTTCTCCACAGTGGCTGCACCAGTCTGCATTCTCACCAGCAGTGCACGAGGGTTCCTTTTTCTCTGCATCCTCGCCAACACTTGTCGTTTGTTGATTTGTTGATGACAGCCAATCTAATCAACATTCAAGCAAACAACAACAAAAGGCCAGAGAGAAAAACAATTTTTTTTTTTTTAGTTAAGTAGCATAGAGAGAGATGTGTATGGACTTGGAGCAGGGGGTTGGAAATTGATATATAAGTAGGGTGAAATTTTAGCAGAGGGTAAACTGAAAGAGTAGGGAAAATCTAAAACCAGAAAGGGTTAAGATAAACAGGAGACCAAAAGGGGAAAGGTTTGGAAGAGAGTGATGGCATAAAGTTAGCTTTGACATAGGGTAAAACGATGCTAAAAGAAAGATGCAAATAGAATGTAGGACACTAATCCCAAAATAAAACAAAGAGAAAATCAAATGACACTTTAAAAAAAAATAATAGTAATAAAATGCTGATTGAAAATAAAAATGTAATAATTAATAAAATGAAAATCGAGTGAGGGAAAAGAGAAAAAATTAGTTTCTTAAGTAAAAGATGCAAAAAATGAAAATAAAAAATAAAACATTAAAATAAAAAATAAGAATAAAATGTGCAGTAGTGGCGGTCATTCACTTCCTCTATTGTTCTGTTTGGCACGCCTGTTTCCCAATCCGGACAGTATTGCAGTTCCCTTCGTTCCACTGCTCCTCAGTGTTGTAAGCCAGTCCTGATTTGTAAGCAGGCGGTGTCTTAATTTCTCGTATGTATATTTGATTGCACCAGAGACAATTTGTGTTTGAGCCCCTGGGTGGCAGTGTTTCTGGATTGACTTCCAGGTGTCTCTAGCTTTTTTATTTTGTCCCGATGGCACTCACTACCGGTTTGTGGAGGTGTGCACCTCAGAGCTGCCTCTCCGATGGTCACTCCCAGCTCTGCTCCCCAGGTTCCGGAGAAACAACTTCCCCCTGCAGTCTCTCAGGGTATTCCCCAACTGGGTTTTCCTATGTATTGGGCTTAGTAATCAGAGTTGGAAAAAGCCCAAGTGTGTGGACATTGGGTCTGAGCGCAAGACTAAGCAGCCTGCACTCCTTTGAAAATTCTTAGTCTGACCCTCCTCGTCAGATCAAAATGAGTTGCTTTTTAGAGATCCCTTCTGTTAGCAGCTCAGAGGACCCCCTTCCACATTCATGGATCATGGCAGCTCCAACAGCTGCGGATTTTTCTAGGCACAGACTTCCCCAGTCCTGCAGTTCCCGTCGATCCGCGTTTCCCTCTCCCGCTGCTGAGACGAGAAACCTCACCTTATCTCAGGCGAAATCTGACCTTTCCTTGGTGCAGTGAAGAGTTCCTTTGAATCCGAGTGTTTGTGCCTTTTGGGGACAGGTACTCTGGTGCTCACAGCTGTTCAGTGTTTCCTGTTGTCGTGGAAAGTCAGGCTCCCATAAAATCCTCCTTCCCTTGCAAGATGGTGAGGCTTCCCCCTCAGCCCGCAGCTCCGGGAGGGGACCCAGCTGCTGTCCAGAGTTTGAGCCGAGGCTGCAGAGCAGGGAGAGGCACAGATTTGTGGAGCCTGAGGAGAGGCTGGGGAGGGAAGCAGGGCAGGGAGACGTGCCCAGGACTCTAGCACTGGGACCTTCGTCCCTGTATCTTGTTCCCTCTCTGTATTTCTGTTTCTCCTCTTGGTCTGTCTGCATGCAGGCCTGCCTTCCTTTCCCTCTCCTTTCATATCTCCTCCTATCCTATCCTATCCCACCCCGGGCCTTGCAGCTGACTGAGCAGAGGGTGGGGTCGCAGCCTGCTGATCCAGTCGTTACATGGTGCTATAACGAATAATTTGCATATTTCTCTATTATTAGTTTGGTGTTTGCCTCCTTGTGTTTGAAAGTTTTTGAGGTTTTTTTTTTTTAATTTAAATTCTTTATTATTTAAAGTTTTGCATATGTCTCCTTTTCTATATCTTCACCAGCACTTGTTTGTTGATTTGTTGAAGATAGCCATTCTGTGAGATGGTACCTCATGGTCGTTTTGATTTGCATCTCTTGGATGATTAGTGACTTTGAGCACGTTTTCATGTCTCTTGTCCTTCTGTATGTCCACTTTAAAAAAGTGTCTATTTATATTTAGGACCTTTGCATATTTTTTGATTGGATTGTTTATCTTACTTTTGTTAAGTTGTATGAGTTCCTTATAAGTTTTGGAGATTAAATCCTTATCAGATAAAACATTGGCATATATGTTCTCCCATGCAGTGGGCTCTCTTGTTGTTTTGTTGATGGTTTCTTTTGCTGTGCAGAAGTTTTTATTTTGATGTATTCCCATTTGTTTGTTTTCTCCTTAGTTTCCATTGTTCTAGGAGCTGTATTGGTAAAGATATTGCTATGACATATGTCTGATATTTTGGTGCCTATGGATAATTTTAAAACTTTTATGGTTTCTCATCTTATGTTTAAGTCCTTTTTCCATTTTGATTTTATTTTTCTAAGTTGTAAGTTGGTCATCTTGTTTCTTTTTAGCATGGTATAAGTTGGTTGTCTTGTTTATTTATTTATTTTTTCATGTATCTGCCCAATTTTCCCAGCACCTTTTATTGAAGAGACTGAGTTGTGTGTGTGTGTGTGTGTGTGTGTGTGTGTGTGTGTGTGTGTTTGTGTGTTTTTTAACTCTGGTTGATTTCTAGTTTCATGGCATTGTGATCGAGAATATATGCTTAATATGGTTTTAATTTTGAATTTGTTAAGATTATTTTTTGTACTAATTTGTGATCTTTTTTGGGGAATGGCTCTTGAGAAAAATGTATATACTGCCCTTTTAGGATCAGATATTTTGTAAATATCAATTAAATCTATGTGATCAAGTATGTCCTTTAAGGTCGCTATTTCTTTATTGACTTTTTTTGGAAGATCTGTCCAGTGAAATCAGAGGGGTGTTAAAGTCTCCTACTATGACTGTTGATATCTCCTTTAAAGTCCTTCAAAAGTTTTATTTTAAACTAGAGGCTCAGTGCACGAAATTCATGCACTTGGGGGAGGGGGTCCCTCAGCCCGGCCTGCACCCTCTTGCAGTCTGGGAGCACTCGGTGTTCCACTGCCACTGTGCTCGCCAGCCGAGAGCCTGACTTCTGGCTGAGCCTCGGTCCCCCTGTGGGAGTTCACTGACCACCAGAGGGCAGCTGCTGCATTAAGCATCTGCCCCCTGTTGGTCATTGTGTGTCATAGCGAGCAGCCATTCTGCCGGAGTCCAAGGTGAGTGGCTGCAAATGAAATTTAGACGATTGGCCCATTAAGGGAGTATCTATATATCTAGCCAACTCCCCCTGCTGGACAGTACCCATGGTGCTTTTCACAGCCAGGTGTTATGTAGGCACCTTTCCCAGTTTTGTTACCCTGGGCTTGGAAGGCCAGCCTGGGTTTATACCCCAGACATCTCAGAGGTAACCCCCTACAACTGAGATATTTCTCCAGAATTTCAGCTGTTGCCTGTGGGAGTCTAGCCAGCCTTCTCGCACCACCATACTTCCTGCCCATCTTGATGTGGCCTCCTCTTTACATCCTTGTGTATAAGGGTTCTTTCCACTTAGTCTTCTGTAGGTTATTCAGGATGGAATCTCTATATTTTAGTGTAATTTCAATTTGGACTGGGAGATTGTTGGTGTAGCTTCTACTTATTCTGCCACCATCTTGGAATCTCTCAATTGTACAGCTTTTAGTGTTTGTCTTAAAAATATCTTTCAGCAGCAGAAATTTTTATTTATTTATATATTTAGGTACTTTAATTTCTCAAAATTTATTTTAAAATGTACAGATTGTGTCTAGATTACATTATGGTTGAAAATTTTCAAACTCAATGAATGTTATGTAGACAAATTTTAAAAGAATATACATATTTTTGATTTCACAGAGGAAGGGAGAGGGAGAAAGAGAAACATCAATGATGAGAGAGAATCATTGATCGATGCCTCCTGCACACCCCTACTGGGGATCAAGCCAGCAACCTGGGCATGTGCTTTTGACCAGATCGAACTGGGACCCTTCAGTCTGCAGGCTAATGCTCTATCCACTGAGCAAAACTGGCTAAGGCTATTTAGATAAATTTTGATTCTTATATATATAAATATCTATGAGGTTTTCTTAAATTTATATGATGCTCAATTTTATGAGCTCTTTCTGATAAGTTTGTAATACTTAGAAACATGAGCTTTTAAATGACTAATTTTAATGACTCAATTTGCAACAAATTAGATAACCTAGAATGAAACAACTTAAAAAGATAAAAAAGACTTTTAAATGAGTGAAATGATTTGACCTGACATTATTTTTATAGTTGATAAACAATGTTTTTATATATTACTGTTTTCTGTTGTTCAGTGTTGATTTTCTAAATAAAAATAAATGAATTGAATTTTGTTTAAAATATTCCAGACAACTTGAAATAACTAATTTTAGTGGTTGAGAATTATTATTAAAGTTATGTACTTTGCAAATATATATTAAATAATTGAATAGTGCTTTTAAGTAATCTGGAGAACAAGGTCTGTAATCTATATTTTTATTTTTTTATGAAAGCTCATCTAATTATCCCTTATCCCCTTATCCACTGAAGGTATATCTAGAAATCATTTGTGTTTTTCTATATTTTAGAAAACAATTTTTATATTCTCTGCTTTAGGCTATCCTATCTAATAAAAGAGTAATATGCAAATTAACCACCACTCTGTTACACCCACAAGCCATGCACACCAGCCAATCAGGAGCAAGTATGCAAATTAACCCAACCAAGATGGCTGTGGCCACAGAGAGAGCAGGAGGGAGGCTTGGGTTTCCCTGGTGATGGAGGAAGCCAAGCTTTCTGCGCACCCTGGCCGGCCCAGGCCTCTGCTTAAGGCTACAAAGTTTCAATTATAGAAGATAAATAAATCCCAACAAAAATGGCAGCAGCCATGGAGCTGGAAGAGCAGGAGGCTAGGGTTGCCCCCTGGCGATGGAGGAAGCCAAGCTTCTGCAGCCCTGGCCTGCTTTGACCTTCGCTTAAGGCTACAAAGTTTCAATTATAGAAGATAAATAAATCCCAACAGAAATGGCTGCCGCCACGGAGCGAGCAGAAGGCTTGGCTCCACTCCACGCTACAAAGTTTCAATTGTAGAAGATAAATAAATCCCAGATATCAGGGCCTCTGCTTGGGTCGCAGGGGGGCGTGACCGACCAGCAATCCACCACAGGCCCCTCGCCCAGGCCGCCCCACGCCCCAAGGGAACCCCCACCCTGACCTGGGACACCATTCAGGGCAAACCAGCTGGCCCCCACCCATGCACCAGGCTTCTATCCTATCTAATAAAAGAGTACTATGCAGATTGACCATCACTCCAACACACAAGATGGCTGCCCCCATGTGGTCAAAGATCCTGCCCCCATGTGGACACAAGATGGCCAGCAGGGGAGGGCAGTTGGGAGGGACCAGGCCTGCAAGGGAGGGCAGTTGGGGGTGATCAAGCCTGCAGGGGAGGCCAGTTAGGGGTGACCGAGCTGGCAGAGGAGTGAAGTTGGGGGCACACAGACTGGTAGGGGAGCAGTTAGACATCAATCAGGCTGGCAGGGGAGTTGTTAGGGGGTGATCAGGCTGGCAGGCAGAAGCGGTTAGGGGCAATCCGGAAGGCAGGCAGGCGAGCATTTGGGAGCCAGCAGTCCTGGATTGTGAGAGGGATGTCCGACTGCCTGTTTGGGCCCGATCCCACTGGGATCTGGTCTAAACGGGCAGTCGGACATCCCTTGAGGGGTCCAATATTGGAGAGGGTGCAGACTGGGCTGAGGGACATCCCCCCCTCATGCACGAATTTTGTGCACCGGGCCTCTAGTCTCTCTATATAAAAGCCTAGTATGCAAATTGTCCCTTCAGGAGCTCGACCAGGAGACCAAGGGTTTGATTGCTCGCTGTGACATGCACTGACCACCGGGGGGGGGGGGGGGTGTGAGGCAAAGGAAGGCCCCGGCTAGCAGCCAGCAGCCCAGGAAGGGAGGTCCCTGCCAGCAGCCAACAGTCGGGAAAGGAATGTCCTGGCCGGCAACCTGAAGGAAGGCCCTGGCCAGCAGCTGGAAGGCCCCGATGGCGTGATCACCGGCCAGGCCTAGGGGCCCTACCCATGCACGATTTTCATGCATTGGGCCTCTGGTTAACTATAAAGAGACTAAGGTTTGGGTCCACAAATTATTACAGAACTTAAACCATCTATATAAAAAAAGCACACCAAAAGTGCATTTTGTTGACCCTAGTAAATATGAAATGAGAACTCAATTGAAATTTATTTCTTTATTTTTAATGAATATTCATAAGTTAAGTTTAGAATATAAAATTATCCCTGATTTAATAAGTCTAAATGGTGTGTTTCAATTGTATGTAAGTTGTACTATTTTTTAAAAATATATTTTTATTGATTTCAGAGAGGAAGGAAGAGGGAGAGAGAGGCAGAAACATCAATGATGAGAGAGAATCATTGATTGGCTACTTCCCAAATTCCCCCCCATTGGGGATCGAGCCCACAATCCGGGCATTTGTCCCTGACCGGAATCAATCCCGGGACCCCTCAGTCCACAGGCCGACCGACGCTCTATCCACCAAGCCAAACTGGCTAGGGCTAAATTGTGCTATTAATGTTAAAAAGTTTTTCATTTGTCAGGTTTTTCTTGACCATACAATCCAAAGTAGAATGTAGGTTATGCTCTCTTCTTTTACACCATTCTCTTTTCCTCACAGAAATCATTATGATTTGTGATCCTATATTGTTTTACTTGTTTAATGTATGTCTATTTCATTATACCATAAATTTCAGAAAAGTGGGAACTATGATCAGTCTTGTCAAATCTGTGTGTTTGCAGAACCTGGCACAATGTAAATGTTGTTAAATGAATGAACACAAATATAATCGTTAATTTCATAGTTTTTGGACCTTGCTTAATTGGAAGGTTTATCAAGAATCAAGGCTTTCTCGCTCTATCCAAATCACAAGTTTATTCTTTATGAACCACTTCTTTCATCTGATAAATGAGAAATGGGATGAGGGACTTGAAATGGTAGAGGGCAACTGTTACTTTCTGCAAGCATTTTTTGTAGGTATGTTATGAATGTTACAATTGCTTTTTATACAATAAAAAGTAAACATTACTTATTGATATCTTTAATTTTTTTTTCATATAAGTGGTACATGATCAGCATTGTCCACATATACAATCGATGGAGAAACAGTGAAATTCGATGCTATGTGAATGGACAGCTAGTATCCTATGGTGATATGGCTTGGCATGTTAACACAAATGATGTAAGTTTTATTTTAACCTGTGTTTTAATGTATTTGAGCATATGATATGTAGTTTGTAATTGAATATTAAATAGTTTGTTAGAAACTTAATAGTTTTACTTTGAATTTTTTTTATTAAGTGAATTTTTAAGTCTTAAATTTAATGTAATTGCTACAAGATATGATTAGTGATACAAAAAAGAAAAAAATGCTTGGGTAATTTATTAAGTATTAGGTCAAAAACATCAAGGCAGTATTCTAGTATTTCCAGAATCCCAGGCATTAAAAATATATCTTTCACCTTATTTGGATGTGACACAAAAACCTTAGACAGTTAAGTATAACATATAGTCACTACTATTTTTAGATAAATGGTGATAAATTCTATGGACTAAAATTAAGTGGGAACAGGTATAGAAAGTGTAGGTTTAGGGAAGGGAGAAACCAGATGATACAGAAATGATTTTATTAGAGTTCAGGGAGTAAGCCATGTGGATATTTGGGGAGAAAATCCCATTCATTTGATGTTTAAAGATTTTAAGCCGGAACTGGGAAGTTTTTTAAACAACAAAGTAACCGGTTTGTTTGGGGCAGAGGGAAAAGAACAGATAGATGAGGCAAAGCAGATACTAGACAGTCAAATATGCAAGGCCTCATATACTAACTTAAGGCTTGGGCTTTCCAATCTTACCTAGTATAAAAATCTTTATCTATAATAATCTATAATAATAAAAGCATAATGTGCTAATTAGACCGGTAGTCCTTCCTGACCACCTTCAGGAGGAAGCCGGGGCTGCCAGGGAAGCCCTAGTCCCAGGTGCCTGCTGGCAGTCAAAGGGAAGCCTGGGTCCCAGGTGCCAGAGGGAAGCTGGTGCGCAGCTAGGGGAAGGAAGGCCTACTCTTGCATGATTTTCGTGCATTGGGCCTCTAGTAAGATTATAAGCAGACTAGTGATATGATGCTGATGGGTATTTTAGAAACATCAGTCAGGCTGCAGAAGTGAGAATATTTTTAAAGGAAATAATTGGCAGAAGCAGGGGGATCTGTTAAATGATTTACTGCTATAACAAAGATAGTAATTTTGACTAGAATATTAGCAGTGGAGGAGATAACATAGTTGGATTCTTAATAGAGAATATATAGATTTAAAACCTTAAAAGCTCTTTTTTCTCTGTTTTGGGCCTTCTCTTATCTTCATCCTAGCCTGTTAGAGCAAAAATAAGAGATGTGTTCTAATGCCCACAGAATAATTCTAGCAAGCCTCTTTTTAATAAAATTCATCTCTCAATATTATCTGTATCTCAGTAGACTTTAGTCTTCTCAGTGCAGGGATTGGCTCTTGTTCTAGTAACCATGTATGCATAGTCTATTGTTTGTTCTCTCGGTCAGGGCCCTTTACCTCTTTCTGTATGGCCTAGAAACTAAGAATCTGTTTTTATATTTTTTAATGACCCTAACTAACAGAAATCAAAGAAGATAACAGAAATCATATGTGGCTTACAAACCATATTTCCTATCTGTTCCTTTATAGGAAAAGTTTTTTTCTGTCCTAGAAATTTGTAGTTGGGACATAGTCAGTAAATATTTATGAGGATAATTTTGTCAGAATTAGAATATACCCATGAAATTCTTAAGTTTTGCTCTCCAAAGGAAAAAGTCTTTTTATTAGAGTGGAAAAAACCTCAGTGATATTGTTGAGTGTCATTATCTCTACCGTTATATATATTTTTAATACAAGGAAGAAAATACTTAGATTTGTGGATTATTTGCAGTAGCGCTCCACTGCATGGAGAGGCCTGGATAGTAATGCATATGCACATATGTATTATGAAGTCAGTTCTTACGTTCTTATACTTTTAATTAAGAATTGGATAATTAATGACTAGTTTCTGTTTTTGCATCTCATTCACATGAGTGTAATAACCTGTGAGGATGTGAGAGAGAAACAGCTAGTGGCTGCTTTCACTGGTCTAGATGGGTGGGACCAAATATTAGGAGAGGTTTAAAACATCCTAGTGGGAAAGGTCTTGTTAAGAACGGCTTCTTAGGTGCTCAACTCTCCAGGTGGAGAACACGGTACCATCTGCTTTAGGCATCAGACTTTTGTGATCTTTTTTGATTTTGAAAAATGCTTATGTATGTGAGAGAGGGAAGTGATTTTCTCTGTCTGGAGAAATAGAGGAATATATCAATAATGGAGAAATTGGGTTGATTTTTAAAAATTCGGCACTGTATTTATGGTTAAAATTGGACCAGTTATTCTCTGATTCAGATGAGTCTCTCTCTGCATATGGATAATAATAAATCATTTCAGTTTAAAAATAAGTTTTACTATTATAAATAAATAACTATAAGCCCTTTTGCCTTGAAATATAAAATTGGAGAACTGGTCAAGTGATTATTGAGTAATGGTTATTATTTGTTTAACTTGTCCATCAATATAAAACATTTAACTGATTTCTTTTTCCTAAAAATCTTTAGCTGGCTTTTATTACTTAAATGCTCTGTAATTAATTGATGCTTTCTTTTCTTATTGTTATGACAGTGAAAGAAGATATTCTTAAGTATTTTGTCATTAGAAAATAATACATTTGCTTTTTATGACTTTTTAAAAATAGAGCTATGACAAGTGCTTTCTTGGATCCTCTGAAACTGCTGATGCAAATAGAGTATTCTGTGGTCAACTTGGTGCCGTGTATGTATTCAGTGAAGCACTCAACCCTGCACAGATATTTGCAGTTCATCAGTTAGGACCTGGATATAAGGTAGTAAGAACTCTCTTATAAATTCTGTGGAAAGTTTTATGTAAATTCCATGTGAAATGTGATATAATATATAGCGATAGTCTTCAATGTGGTATAAAAGTCATCTCTATTTTTTGGAACTCAGTTGTTATGTTTATTTTCTTTCAAAGGTGCTTTTCCTTTTTTAACATTTACCTTTCATGAGCTATTTTTATTCTTGAGTTTGTTTTCTAATGTTGAAGCCATGGCTTTTCTTATATAATTTTGAAATACAAAATTTATAAAAACCTATTGCTTAATGTGCTATTTGAAATAACAAATTTTGAAAGATATACACTGAGTGGCCAGATTATTATGATCTCTGAACGTATAATAATCTGGCCACTCAGTGTATATCCTGTATAATAAAAGGCTAATATGCAAATTGTCCCCTTGACCAGGAGTTCGACCAGCAGGCAGGGTGGCCAACCGCCCATGTTCCCTCCCCCTGGCCAGGCTGGCTGGACCCCACCCATGCACGAATTCATGCACCGGGCCTCTAATGCATACACACACACACACACACACACACACACACACACACACATATATGCTGAGTGGCCAGATTATTATGCGTTCATAGATCATAATAATCTGGCCACTCAGTATATAATGAACAAATGAAATGACTGTTATTTTTAAAATTAGAGGTAACCTAGAAAGAATAATGATTTAGAAGGAAAATGGTATAAAGTATTACATGTAGGCTGAAATTATTTGATTCTAGGGCAGGCAGTGATTATGGAGTAATAATCCTAATTTTGCAAAGCTAATTATTTAATACTAGCGTTCCAGTTGCAGGAAGAATCCTTAAATAGGGTTTCCTTCTGCACTCTACCCCGCCCCGCCTTCTCCGCCAGCCCGCCTGCTTTTCTCCCTTCTCCCCCGGCCCGGCTGCTTTTCTCCCTTCTCCCCCGCCCCGCCTTCTCCTCCAGCCCGCCTGCTCTCCTGGCTTCTGCGCCATCCCGCCTGCTCTCCTTCCTTCTCCCCTGGCCCCGTCTCCACTTCTCCCTTCTCCCCCGCCCCCCCCTCCCAGCTTGCTTGCTTCTCCGCAGCTTTGCCCCCTTCTGCAGCTCTTGGCTTCTTTCTACACTGTCTTGATATGCAAATTAACCACCATATTGGTTGGGATAATTTGCATACTCGTCCTGATTGTTTGGTGGGCGTGGCTTGGCTGCTGGGCGTGGCTTGGGCGTAGCGAAGGTGTGGTCAATTTGCATATTTGTCTATTATTAGGTAGGATGATTTACTATATTCTTCCTGCTTTGTAATGTTTAAAATGAAGACTTATTTAGGTAAGATATTGTATTCATATATATGAACTAGAGGCCCGAAATTTGTGCATGGGTAGGATCCCTAGGCCTGGCTGGTGATCAGGGCTGATCTGTGGGGCGACTGGCAGGGCGATTGGGGGTCCCCCGCTGGCAACTGCCTTGGCCGGCCTGGAGCCACCCACTTGCGAGCCCTGCCCCCTGGCAGTGCCGCCAGTTGCCTCCCTCTGTGGGGCGATCAGAGGGGCAATTGGGGGGACCCCCAATGGCACCTGCCTTGGCTGGCCTGGGCCTGCGGGTTGCGGGCAGCTCCTGTGTTGAGCATCTGCCCCCTGGTGGTCAGTGTGCATCATAGCAACCAGTTGTTCCACTAGTAGTTCTGCCGTTTGGTCAATTTGCATATTAGGCTTTTAATATATAGGATAGGATTAGCTTTTTAATTTAATTTTGTTTATTTTATCTTATTATTGACAGTATTACAAATGTTCCCCAATTTCCCCCTCCTGTATTCCCCACTTCCCAACCCCTGCCCCACCCCAGGCTTTTACCATACTATTTAATGTGCAGCACACCTGGCTAGGAAATATACTAGTATAGGAGTTTTATTAAAATTATATTGGAAATAGTGACATCACTAAATGTTTGGAGCTGAAAAAAGAATTATACAGTGTATGTGAAAGTGTTTATGATTCTGAAGAAGTCCATGTGTTGAATGGAAGAGCCAGTGATTTATTTTAAACCTAATGTCTAAATAATCAGTGTAAAGATTGTGTTATGAAAAAGGACTACAAACATTAAAAATATTTCTTTTGTCTTTTTATTTTTGCATTAGTATTTCTGTTTTCAACTTTATGTTCCATGTTGACATATAAGTCACAGTTTGAGTTCACTATTATGAAAATATATTGCTGTTTTCAGTGATTTTAATAATCATAAATTGCATTAGGATAGTACTGTCATTTTTATGTCAAGGTGGCAATACTTGCTATCTTTCCTTTTTCTATATAATTTTACTTGTTTATCTGTAGAAGTGAATTTATGCTTATACAGTTAGTTACTTCTTCTTTCATGGGTCCTTTTGTTAGGTTTGAGACATAGCTGTGCCAAGTGTTGGCTTTGCATTGGAATCTATACTAATAAAAAGGTAATATGATAATTAAACCAGACGTCTTCCAGATGTCCTTCTGGACAAAGCCACAGTGGTGGGGGTTGAGGCAGAGGTGGTTAGGGGTGGTCAGGCCGGTAGGGGAGAGCAGTTAGGGGCAATCAGGCTGGCAGGGGAGAGCAGTTAGGGGCGCTCAAGTTGGCAGGGGAGAGCAGTTCGGGGTGATCAGGCCGGCAGGGGAAAGCAGTTATCAAAGGCAGGCAGGCCGAGGCGGTTAGGGGCGATAAGGCAGTCAGGCAGAGGTAGTTCGGGGTGATCAGGCCAGCAAAGGAGCAGTTAGGGACATCAGGCAGGCAAGCAGGCAGAGTGGTTAGGGGCAATCAGGCAGGCAGGCAGAGTGGTTAGGGGCGATTAGCAGGCAGGCAGAGTGGTTAGGTGTGATCAGGTAGGCAGGCAGGTGAGTGGTTAGGAGCTAGGGGTCCCAGATTGGAGAGGGTGCAGGCCGGGCTGAGGGACCACCCCCTCCTGTGCACTAATTTCATACACCGGGCATCTAGTATTTCTGTAATTGCAGCCTGCCTTCCTTGCCTACTGCTTTGCCTTGTTCCATAAAATATTTGAAGTGGCTTTCTTTGAGCACTAACAGAATGATAAGTAGAGTGACCAATCAAACCAATGAAACATAAATAAAGTTAGAAAATCAAATAAATACAGATATGCAAACCATAAATTCAATAGGATTGCCATAATGAAATTTCAAAATTGATGGGTGCTTTTAAGGTGCAAAAAGGAAAAGGGGCTAAATATAGAGTTATGTAATTTTTTCATTTAGAAAGGAGAAAACATTATCCTGAACCACTTTGCAAACATAGTAATTTGTCATATTGCTCTTTCTTATCACATTCTTCCATACCAACCGTGAAAATGAGTATTAACCCGAGTCACTATGTTCTATGCACAAGCATTCATGTGATACCGTATGTTTTCCTAGCATTCTAACATAGATACAGAGTACCTATACAAAGTGAGAACTTTTAAAAGAACATGCCTCTAAATTTTGGGCATTACATGAAAAAGTATTACGTTTGTAAGTTGCCAGCATTTCAAAGGCTCCTTATTGTTAATGGAAGTTGACTTTAAATTTATGGGTGTGTATGTATTTTCTCAAGTTTTTAAATACTAAAAGTATAATTAATATCAGGAAAGATACCTGCAAAAATTTTTTGACATTAATATTTTTTTTTTTAAGAAGTTTAGAGAATGAATAAGGGAAGGTGGATTGGATGCAGATGCAGATCAAATTTATTTTTGACTGGTAAAAAGGCTGAGATAGTTCACACCTGGTAGTCTCAATTTCTTTGTGAAATAGGAAGCAAAGTAACTTCCTATGAGTGAAGGGAGTAGAGGGCTGTTGTGGAATTTTTAAGGGATGTGGGATATATTAATTATTTGACATTTGATTTAAATCACAAATGAAGCTTAAGTTATTCAATGTTGTGTAATAAATTTATTATTTTTTGCCTCAAGTTATATGGAGCTTTCTGTAATTGCAGGGGTCAGACAGTATATGATTCTGAGCTTAATGTATATAGCATATCAATATTTGGGCTCTGAAGTAAATAAAATAAATCAATTATGGCCTTTCCCACCCCCCTCTCTCCATCCCCAACCCCCATCCATAGTTTCAAGTGATTTTGGTCTGTCACCAGAGGGCTACTGTTAATTTAAAATAATCCAGTACAAATATTCACTGCTCAAAACCAGGCATTTCACAGAAAGAAAATTTTGTCTTTCTGTGAAATGCCTGGTTTTGAGCAGTGAATATTTGTACTGGATTATTTTAAATTAACAATATATAAGGGAGGGTATCACTAATCAATTAAACAAATTGTTAGGTTTGAAAGTAATTTTTAAAATCCAAATTTTCTCACTATAACTTTATGTACTATAGTAAAATTTAGCATGAGTTATATTTATTTGATTGGTGCTATGGAATGTCTATAATATTATGAATTCTTATATATATGGTAGTCTTTTGACAAAATTGCAACACAGATTTTAATAAAGTTTTGGTAGTTTATAGTTGTTATTGGGAATTTTCTAATTGTCATATAACCTCATGTGGCAAGTAATTCATCTACATTTGTAGATACTTCAATTTTTAGCTTTCTGTTCTTTCCTTCATTTAAGAAAATGATACCATAATGATTTTTTATCAGTTTATTATTTATTATAAAGACCTGGCTGATAAGAGAAAAATATATAAAACAATTTCCAAAAGTAAAAATCATTTTGCAGGAATTCCAATACTCAGAGTCACATATGTTTTCTTGATATGTAAATATCCAGTATTTAATTTCCATACAGCATATTCTGTAGACTTCTTTTTCAAATCACAGATATCTTATAGTCAACATATACTCAGTAGAAAAGAAAAACAATAAATTAATTCAAACTAATGGATACAGGATAAACTAAGTATGAGTAAGAAGCATTTACTGACTCATCCATTCATTTTTTGGTAAATATTTATTATTAAATGTTGTCATTCTAGGTCGTCTAGGTGCTAGGAATACAACAGTGACCAAAATGACAAAAGTCCCTGCCTTTATTTGGGGAAAGGAAGATGTACATTATCATGGGCGGAGACAAAACAATCTATACTAATAAAAGTGTTATACGCTAATTGACCATCACTCCGCAACAAAATGGTGATGCCCATAGCCACAAAGATGGCAGTGGCTCTCCCGCCCTCTGCTTCTATTGGCGCCGAGAGAGGCCCGGAAGTGCCTGGAGCGTGCGGGGCGCTGGGCTTGCTTCGGTCGCCGGGGCACTCCCCCTCTGCTGCCTCAGAGGGCGCCTCTTTCAGAGGTCGCCCCGGCAGGGAGGAGGGAGCAAGCTTCCTGACAAGCGCCCGTGGCAGCAGAGGGGGAGCACGTGGGGTGCTTGGATCTACATGGCTGTTGCCGCTGAGAGAGGCGCCCTCCGCAGCGGCAGAGGGGGAGTGCCCTGGTGACGGAAAGAAGCCAAGCGCCCTGCACGTTCCCCCTCTGCCACTGAGGGAGCCTGTGAGGAAGATTGCTTCCTCATCGCTGCTGTGGAGACTGACAGCAGGGAAGAGGAAGTCCCACTCTCACAGAATCAGCCATTGGTCAGAAAGCTCTCAGCAGCCTGACAGCCAGGACTTTCGTTCACCTGCATCTCAGACTGTGACAGCAGGGAGTTGGGACTATGTCTAAAGAACAACTATTGAAACAATGTAGCTCTGCAGCCGAGAGATGCAGGCGTTATTGACAAAAAATGTCTGAAGAGCAATGCGCGTCTGATCTTGAAAGAAGGCAGCGCCTGCGACAGAATGTATCTGAAAAGCAGCTATTGGAAAAACGTCACTCTGAAGCTGAAAAACGCTGGCATCATCGAAAGAAAATGTCTAAAGACCAATGTGCCTTTGAAGTTGAAAGAAGGTGGTGGCGACAACAGAATATGTCTAGAGAACAGTCATCAACAAGTACTACCAATACTGATAGGAACTGCCTTCTCAGCGAAAATGGAGTACATGAGGATGCAATTCTCGAACATAGTTGTGGTGGAATGACTGTTAGATTTCAGTTTTGCCTATCACTAAATTTCTCTGATGAAAAACCATCCAATGGGAAATTTACTCAATGTTGTACCAAAGGGAAAGTCTGTCCAAATGATGTACATTTTCCAGATTAGCCGGAATATTTAAAAAGAGTAATGACAAACGAAGATTCTGACAGTAAAAATTTCATGGAAAATATTCGTTCCATAAATAGTTCTTTTGCTTTGCTTCCATGGGTGCAAATATTGCATTGCCATCAGGATATGGGCCATACTGTTTTAGAATACACAGACAAGTTTATCACCGTACTGGAACTTTACATCCTTCGGATGGTGTTTCTCGGAAGTTTGCTCAACTCTATATTTTGGATACAGCTGAAGCTACAAGTAAACGATTAGCAATGCCAGAAAACCAGGGCTGCTCAGAAAGACTCATGATCAACATCAGTAACCTCATGCATGAAATAAATGAATTAACAAAATTGTACAAGATGCTACATGAGGTAGAAAAGGAAGCCCAATCTGAAGCAACAGCAAAAGGTATTGCTCCCACGGAAGTAACAATGGCAATTAAATATGATCATAACAGTGACCCAGGTAGATATAATTCTCCCCATGTAACTGAGGTTGCTGTCATATTCAGAGACGAAGATGGAGAACCTCCTTTTGAAAGGGACTTGCTCATTCATTGTAAACCAGATCCCAATAATCCAAGTGCCACTAAAATGAAACAAATCAGTATCCTGTTTCCTACATTAGATGCAATGACATGTCCTATTCTTTTTCCACATGGTGAAAAAGGCTGGGGAACAGATATTGCATTAAGATTCAGAGACAATAGTGTAATTGACAGTAATACTAGACATAATGTAAGGACACGAGTCACACAAATGCAGTATTATGGATTTCATCTCTCTGTGCACGACACGTTCAATACTATTTTAAATGCAGGAAAATTAACTCAATAGTTTATCGTGGATTCATATTAAAAAATGGAGGCCAATCAGATAAATTTCATCAAAGCAAACCAATCTAAGTTGAGAGTTGAAAAATATAGTGGTTTGATGGATTATCTCAAATCTAGATCTGAAAATGACAATGTGCCGATTGGTAAAATGATAATACTTCCATCATCTTTTGAGGGTAGTCCCAGAATTATGCAGCAGCAATATCAGGATGCTATGGCAATTGTATCGAGGTATGGCAAGCCTGATTTACTCAAAACCATGGCATGCACCCCCAAATGGGCAGATATTGCAAACAATTTACAACACTGGCAAAAAGTTGAAAACAGACCTGAGTTGGTAGCCAGAGTTTTTAATATTAAGCTGAATGCTTTTTTAAATGTTATATGTAAATTCAAAGTAATAGCTAAGATTGGCTATTACTTTGGCAAAGTAATAGCTAAGATTCATGTCATTGAATTTCAGAAACGCGGACTGCCTCACACTCACATATTATTGATATTAGATCGTGAATCCAAATTACGGACAGAAGATGACATTGAACGTATAGTTAAGGCAGAAATTCCAGATGAGGACCAATGTCCTCGACTTTTTCAAATTGTAAAATCAAACATGGTACATGGACCATGTGGAATACAAAATCCAAATAGTCCATGTATGGAAAATGGAAAATGTTCAAAGGGATATCCGAAAGAATTTCAAAATGCGACCATTGGAAATATTGATGGATATCCCAAATACAAACGAAGATCTGGTAGCACCATGTCTATTGGAAATAAAATTGTTCATAATACTTGGATTGTCCCTTATGACCCGTATTGTGCCTTAAATATAATTGTCATATAAATGTTGAAGTCTGTGCATCGATTAAAAGTGTCAAATTATCTATTTAAATACATCTGTAAAGGAAATGATTGTGCAGATATTCAAATTTCTGAAAAAAATATTAATCATGACTAAATACAGGATTTCATTGACTCCAGGTATGTGAGTGCTCCTGAGGCTGTTGGAGACCTTTTGCAATGCAAATGCATGATCAATCTCATGCAATCACAACATTAGCTATTCATTTGACAAATGAACAAACTTTGTATTTTCATACCAATGCTTTTGCTGAAGTTATAGATAGGGCTAAAAGGCATAATTTGACTTTGATGGCTTGGTTTTTATTGAAAAGAGAAAATTCCTAAGCATGTAATTATTATTATTGGGAGATTCCACAACATTATGTGTTTAATAACTCTTTGTGGAGAAAACGCCAAAAGGGTGGGAATAAAGTATTAGTAGACGTTCACTGTGAACTTTAGAGAACCAGAACGATATTACCTTAGACTTTTGCTTCTGCATGTAAAAGGTGCTTTAAGTTTTGATGATCTGCGAACTGTAGGAGATTAATTTATGATACATTTCATGAATCTGCTAAACAGATGATTATTAATCAATGACACTATCTGGAAAGATACGATTGACGATTCAATCATCCTTAATACGCCCAAACAACTACAGCAACTTTTTGCATATATGTGTGTGTTTGGATGTCCTTCTGAGGCAGACAAATTATGGGATGAGAATAAATCTCATTTTATTGAAGATTTTTGTTGGAAATTACACCCAATAGAAGGTGCCTGTGTGAACTGTGAAATGCATGCCCTTAATGAAATTCAAGAGGTATTCATATTGCATGGAATGAAATGTTTACATTTCAAACTTCCAGACTATCCTTTATTAACGGATACAAATACATGTAATGAATTGTATGAGCGACAACATGCAAAGGTTTTGATAAAATCTCTGAATGATGAACAGTTGGCAGCCTTTCAGACTATAACTTCAGCCATCGAAGATCAAACTGTACACCCCAAATGCTTTTTCTTGGATTGTCCAGGTGGTAGTGGAAAAACATATCTGTATATAGTTTTAATACATTATATTAGAGGTCATGGTGGTACTGTTTTACCCACAGTGTCTATAGGAATTGCTGCAAATTTACTTCTCGGTGGAAGAACCTTTCATTCCCAATATAAATTACCAATTCCATTAAATGAAACTTCAATTTCTAGACTCGATATATCAAGAGTGACGTTGCTAAAACCATTAAAAAGGCCCAACTTCTTATTATTGGTGAATGCACCATGGCATCCAGTCATGCTATAAATGCCATAGACAGATTACTAAGAGAAATTATGAATTTGAATGTTGCATTTGGTGGGAAAGTTCTCCTTCTTGGAGGAGGTTTTCTACAATGTCTCAGTATTGTGCCGCATGCTATGCGATCGGCCATAGTACAAACGAGTTTAAAGTACTGTAATGTTTGGGGATGTTTCAGAAAGTTGTCTCTTAAAACAAATATGAGATCAGAGGATTCTGCTTATAGCGAATGGTTAGTAAAACTTGGAGATGGCAAACTTGATAGCAGTTTTTATTTAGGAATGGATATTATTGAAATCCACCATGAAATAATTTCTAACGGATCTATTATTAAAGCTACCTTTGGAAATAGTATATCTATAGATAATATGAAAAATATATCTAAACGTGCGATTCTTTGTCCAAAAAATGAGCACGTTCATAAAATAAATAAAGAAATTTTGGATATACTCAATGGAGATTTTCACACATATTTGAGTGATAATTCCATTGATTCAACGAATGATGCTGAAAAGGAAAATTTCCCCATCAAATTTCTTAATAGTATTACTCCTTTGGGAATGCCGTGTCATAAATTAAAATTGAAAGTGGGTGCAATCATCATGCTATTGAGAAATCTTAATAGTAAATGGGGTCTTTGTAATGGTACTAGATTATCAGAAGATTATGACCTAATATAATCAAAGCTGAAGTATGAACAGGATCTGCAGAGGGAGAGGTTAGGCATCTGACACTGGCCTCTCATGTAAATTAATTCGATGACAGTTTCCTGTGATGCCAGCATTTGTGATGACTATTAATAAATCACAAGGACAAACTCTAGACACAGTAGGAATATTCCTATCTGAACCCATTTTCACACATGGTCAGTTATATGTTGCTTTCTCTCGAGTTTGAAAAGTGTGTGACAAGTTAAAGTTGTAAATACTTCATCCCAAGGGAAATTAGTCAAGCACTCTGAAAGTGTTTTCACTCTTAGTGTGGTATACAGGGAGATATTAGAGTAAGTTTAATCACTTTATCAGTCATTGTTTGCATCAATGTTGTTTTTAGATCATGTTTTTGCCGTTTTTCTATCATGTTTTTGTTGTTTTTATATCATGTGTTTGTTATATCATTTTGTTATTGTTTATTAACAAAATCATGTATTATTTTCATATACATTTTACACATTTCATTTAATCTCTCACACTTCTATTATAGAGAAAGGGAAAATAGCAATATTAAAATATTTCCTCAAATTAATTTCCTTTTAATGTGCATGAATTTCGTGCACTGGGCCACTAGTCCTATATAATAAAATCCTAATATGCAGATTGTCCCCTTGGGTGGTCATTCGACCGGAGTTTGACCAAGAGACTGGGAGTTCGACCGCTCGCTATGATGTGCGCTGACCACCAGGGGGCAGCGTGGAACATGGCGGGCGTTAGCAACACGCTGTGACCTCTTGCCAGCTACCTGGGGGTGCAGGTGACATAGATGGAGGTGTGGTGAGAATGAAGGTTGTCTGCTGAGCACACTCAAACTCCCCCTGCTAACCTCCCCTCGATGCCAGGGCTCGCGTGCTGTGGAATTCCCGCTCGCAGTTGCCAGGCTCCCACATGGAACCCGCCCCACATGCGTGCAGCTTTTTCCGGGTGAGCCGGGCCACAGCCACCGGGACCGCAGGGGCTGGTCGGCTCCCCATGGTTTTGCGCAGGAGCTGGTCTGCGAGGCAGGCTGGGAGAGAGTGTGCTGCCTGCCTGGCTTCCTTGCGGTGCTTTTGGGCAGCCCAGAGGCCCACGCTGCACCCCAGCCTGCGTCCTCTGGCCGCACTCACCACATCTCCATGTGGGGACTTGGGCGCCGTGACTCAGGTGGAGGGGGTGCGTGGGGGCCTGGGGGCCCAGGTGCTACCCAGGGCCCAGAGGTCAGCTGGGACCTGCCCTTCCACGCCAGATGCTTACGCTTCAAATACCGGCCAGGCCTAGGGACCGCACCCATGCACTAATTTTGTGCACCAGGCCTCTAGTCTATATATATAAAAGGCTAGTATGCAAAGTGTCCCCTTGGGAGCTTGACCGGGATATGATCGCTTGCTATGATATGCGCTGGCCACCATGGGGCAGTGCAGAATGAAGGAGGGCCTGGCCAGCAGCCAGAAGGAAGGCCCTGGCTGGCCGCTAGAAGGCCCCGATCGTCCACGATCAATGGCCAGGCCTACGGACCCTACTCATGTATGAGTTTCGTGCACCAGGCCTCTAGTAAAGTACAATACAAAATAAAAATATATAGTGTGTGAGATAGTTTCAAGTGCTATGGTTAAAACAAAGGAGGTAAATAAGAGGGGATGTGGTGAACTGCAGTTTTTGTTTTTTTAAAATCCTTACCAAAGGATATGTTTTAATTGATTTTAAAGAGAGAGGAAGGGGGAGAGAGAGAGAGATAGAGAGAGAGAACCATCAATAAG
This sequence comes from Eptesicus fuscus, assembly GCF_027574615.1. Classification (NCBI taxonomy): domain Eukaryota; kingdom Metazoa; phylum Chordata; class Mammalia; order Chiroptera; family Vespertilionidae; genus Eptesicus; species Eptesicus fuscus. Next base: position 5,340,416 of record NC_072480.1, on the reverse strand, counting down.
TAAGAGAAACACTTTGATGGTTGACTCCTTTAAGCACCTTGACTGTAGATTGACTGGGGATGGAAATTGCAACATGGGTATGTGCTATGACTGGGAATAGAACCTGCAACCCTTCAGTGCAGGGGACTATCCTCCAACCAACTGAGCCACACTGGCCAGGGCAGAGCTGCAGGTTTAAATAGAGTGATTAGAGCAGATTTCACTAAAGTCTTGGAGGTGAAGGTGAAGTCAGCTACATAGCTATCTGGAAGTGAAGGTGAAGTCAGCTACATAGCTATCTTATTTCACAGCAAATAAGAGAGTAAGAGTAAATTCCATTAGTAGAGTTTCACTTGGTAAATTAAAGAACAGTGTGATTGTGTGTCATTGTGATTAGAATAGATGGAGCATGGGGAATAATAGTATGAGGTGAATTTGTAGATAAACTAATGCTTGCAGGTGATTGTTTACTTCTGAGTGAGTGGGAAAATCTTTGAAGAGTCTTAAGTGACTTGGTCTGATATCAATTTTAAAAGGATCACTCTGGCTGCTATATTAAATAGGGAACCAAGGTGGAAATAGTGTGACTAGTTAGCAGGCTGTTACAGTTATTTAAGTGAAAGGTGATAGTAATTTAGAAAAGGCTGATTGCAATGGAAAATAATAGGGCTTGGTTGTACTTTTGATAAAAAATAAAACTCTTCAATATTTTGGAGGTAAAGAACTTAGGATTTTCTGTCATTGTGAATGTGGGGAAGAGGAGCAAGAGAGGATTCAAAGGTTAGACCCAATTTATTTTAGCCTGAGCTACTGAATTGATGGACTTAGCATTTACTGAGATGGGCAAGACTTGAAAGGACTAAGTTTTGTTAAGAGTCTGGCTTTGGACATCTTAAGTTTGAGATGCCAATTAGACATCTAAATGGGGAAGCAATGTAATTATGGAGTTTAGGGGAGAGTCTAGGTTGGAGATAGAAATTTAGGACTGGATTTATGTACCAATGAAAAGTGTTAAATGATGACTGAGTAATGATGGGTCCTTGGGAAAGGCAGGTAGGAGGTTGTGGAGATGAGGAGTACTCAGCAAAGGATTCCTAGAAGTGCAAGGGAGTGAATGGAAAAAAGCTAGAAAGTATGGAAGCATTTAAAGGGAGAGGAAGTAACTGCCAAATGCTGCCGACAAACTGAGTGAATTGAGAACTGAGAAATGGCTGTTGTATGTAGCAGCATGAAGGACATGGGTGATCTTTATTATCACATCTTACAACTAGTAGAAATAGGGAAAAGTATTTCATTTAATGAAGATAGAATTCCTTTCAGAATTCAAAGAGAAACATTAATTAGGATTGAAAGTATGGTTGTTTAGTTTTGCTTGTTTCATTTAAGTACATTTCATACAAAGGCATTATCTCTTTTCTTGTTACATTTTTTTCACTCCATTTCCATCATTGTTTTCTTTTGTGGGACTGTCGTTGGTTTTTCTTCTCTCCCGATTATTTGCTTATACTTTATTATACATTTATTTATGCCTAATATATTTGCAAATAAAATTTTTATAGAAAAATACCTCTGAGTAGTATGTGCACATGTACTTATGTTCATATGTAAATTTTTGTGAAATAGGGAAGCTTTATTTTTAAACTAACATTTTAAATGATTTATATTTTTAGCCAGTATCTTATAGAAGATAAATGCATATTCAAATGTTATCATATTTCAATTAGTTGTAATTTTTATTTTGGAATTGCTTGAAAGGTCAATGCAGTTTTCATTACAGCTATACTATATTTTTTATGAAAGATGGTTTTATGACACTTATTAATATATCTACCATGGCTGCAAATAACTTTCTTTATCCAAAACTTAAATCCATCTCTTGAGGATGACAGTTTGTCTTCAAAAATATAATTTAAAATGCTTCGAGTTTGATCGGTAGTGGGAGTGGAGCGCTACCCCGGCTGGCCCCAGTCCCCATTATAGTGACCATAAGCACCCAGGCTGAGACGCAGGCCGCACTATGGCAGTGGTCCTGGGTGGCCGCATACTGGTAGCACCTGACAGGGACAAGAAGGTCATTGCAAGGAAGATAATGGCTCCGTGTAAGAAATGCATATGGTTTCATCAATAGGAATGACACCAAGAAAGATATATTTGTTCAACAGGCTGCCATAAAAAAGGATAACTCCAGTTAGTTCCCTCACAGTGTAGAAGATGGAGAGACTGTGGAGTTTGGTGTTGAAGGAGAAAAGGGTGCAGAAATAGCCAATGGTACAGGCCCCAGTGGAGTTTCAGTACAAGGCAGTATATATCATTAGGTTGTAATGTTAGTTTGTAATTTTTCTTGAATTTTGAGATATCTCTTGGGAGAAGACAGTTGACCTACCCTATTGAAAACCCCCTTGCCCCACCTTATAGAGTTTCTGAGGCCCATTTAGAGTCTGAGAATTACTGGTAGCCTCCAGGCAGCAGCAATTTCCCCATCCTTTTAAAAAACCATACCCTACCTCTGGACAATTGCCTGAGGCTCCTCAAGGATGAATCCAATTAGCCTGCAGGCAGAGGACATTCTTGGAGGCTTTGAGTCTTTGTCTAATCTAATAAGTTAGAACGAGCTTTTGGGTCCCCACCACAGACGCTGCCCCAACCCCTGATGCTGCAGGGAGGCTAACACCAGCAGGACCTCTAGTATGACCACCCCAGATGGCATAGGTAGCGAATATTAGCGAGACCTTGCATGTACCCCCCTCCCAAGACACCAACCCGGACCCTAAGTGAGGTAAAAGCCAGTGGGACCCCAAGTGCCTGCAGCTGATACCTTCAGATAAGCTTCATGGGGGAAGGGAGTACAGCTCAGTACAGGTACAATCAAGGCATGAGACTCAAGGCAGACCCAGCCTCTGGACTATGGAGTTTCAGACCTCTCAACTACTAGGGTTTCAATTTGTTGGATCTCAGTAAGATTGTCCAGGGCCAGAAAGGGACAGTGACTCATATTCACCTGCACTAGAGAAGCTTCCAGGAAACTCGGGGTAGAGAAACCACGGGACCAGATTTAAGAACATCAGAGCAAAATCCAGCAAGCCCCACAAATAGTGGATCCAAAATATCTGTATAACAGTTCGCACAAAAACATTGTGTTTGAACTTCACTGGCAGCAAGTAGGAGGAGAGATCCCTCCCATGAAAGGGGCATCAATAATCAAGTCCCAGTTACAACAGGAGAGCCCAAATAATGTACAAAAGGGGCATTCCTAGAGCTTTCACCTAAGGTGAATAAAGAGACTACACCACTGGATCACTCAAGAATCTTTATTTTTTTTTCTTTTTAAGTATATTTTATTGATTTTTTACAGAGAGGAAGGGAGAGAGATAGAGCGTTAGAAACATCGATGAGAGAGAAACATCGATCAGCTGCCTCCTGCACACCTCCCACTGGGGATGTGCCCGCAACCAAGGTACATGCCCTTGACCAGAATCGAACCCGGGACCCTCCAGTCCGCAGGCTGACGCTCTATCCACTGAGCCAAACCGGTTTCGGCTCAAGACACTTTCTACATAAAACTATCACACAAAGATTAGGAGACATAGCAGTTCTATCTAATACAGAGAAGCAAATACAGAGACAGCTAAAATGGGGAGACAAGGGAAAAAGAAAACCCAAATGAAAGAAAAGAAGGACTCTCCAGAAAAAAAACTAAATGAGATGGAGGCAAGCAACCTATCAGACACAGAGTTCAAAGCAATGGTTATAAAGATGCTTAAGGAACATAGTGGAAATTATAGCAGCATGAAAAGCGAACAAGTACCAGATAGAAATGAAGCATGATATATCTGACCTCAAGAAAAAAGTGGAAGGTTATTAAATGTAGATTGGATGAAGCATATGGTCGAATCAGTGATTTGGAAGACAAGGCAGAAATAAATACCCAATAGAAATACCGAATAGAAATACCCAAATAGAAAAGTGAATTTAAAACGAGGAAGATAGTTTAAGGGAGCTCAGGAACACCATGAAGTATAACAACATCCTCATTATAGGAGTACCAGAAGGGGAAGAGGAAGAGCAAGGAACAGAAAACTTGTTTAAAGAAATGATGACAGAAAACTTCCCCAGCCTGATGGAGGAAAATGTCACACAAGTTCAGGAGGTACAGATAATCTCAATCAAGATGAACTCAAGGAGACCTACACTTAGACACATTATAATTAAAATGGCAAATATTACCTACCAAAAAAAAAATTCTTAAAGGTAGCAAGAAAGAGACAGGAAATTACCTACAAAGGAATTCCCATTAAAATGTCTGCTGACTTCTCAATAGAAACACTTCAAGCCAGAAGAGAGTGGCATGAATACTTGAAGTAATGAAAAGCAAGGGCCTAAATCCAAAACTACTATATTCAGCAAGACTAATTTAAAATTGAAGGTGAAATAAAATGTTTCCACACAAAAAAATCGTTTAAAAGAATATATTCCCACCAAACCAGCAATGGAAGAAATGTTAAAGGAAGTGCTTTAAGAAGAAGAAAAGGAGAGATAGAGGAAAATAAAAATGGCAATAAATAAATACCTGTCAATAATAATCTTAAATGTAAATGGATTAAATGTTCCAGTGAAGATTCATAGCATGCTGAATGGATAGGAAAACATGACCCATGTGTATACTGTCTACAAGTGACTCACCTCAGAACAAAATATACACAAAGCCCTAGCTGGTTTTGCTCAGTAGATAGAGTATGGGCTTACAGACTAAAGGGTCTCAGGTTCGATTCTGGTCAAGGGCACACAATGTCCTAATTTTGGGATTAATCTCCCCAGTAGGAGGTGTGCAGGAGGCAGCCAAGCAATGAATCTCTCTCATCATTGATGTTAACTCTTTCTCCCTCTTGCTCCCTCTCTGAAAATTAATAAAAATATATTAAAAAAATAAAAAGACACACACAAACTGAAAGTGAAGGAATGGAAAAATATATTCCACACTAATTCTGCAGAAATCTTGAGGAAGAAGAATGGATTAGGAGCGATCACAATCCTGGATATCAAACTATACTACAAAGCCAGTATAACCAAAATAGCCTAGTACTGGCACAATAACAGGCATATAGACCAAAGGATCAAAACAGAAACCCCAGAAATTAATCCACACGATTACGGTCAATTAATATTTCCCAAAGAAGGCAAGTGCATACAATAGAGTAAAGACAGTCTCTTCAACAAATATGTTTGGAAAACTGGACACACACATGCAAAAAGATGAAACTAGACCACAAACTTACACCATACACAAGAATAAACACAAGGTGAATAAAATTTTTAAATATAGGGCATTCTATATAATAAAAGCCTAATAAGCTAAGTGTCCCGTCGTCCGGCTGGCCGTTCTACCAATCAAATGTAATATGCTAATGATATGCTAAGGTCGCTCATTTGCTCACTATGGGGCAGAAGCTCGACCAGAAGGTTAGTAAGTCCAGCCAATAGGATTGAGTGAGACAGGCCAGACACACCCTGGAGCCCTCTGTGGTCCTTCCACGGCTGGCCAATTTCCCGTGTCCGTCCCAGGTCCCAATCATGCACCGGTGGGGTCCCTTGGCCTGGACTCTGCCTTCTCATAATCCGGGACCCCTTGGGGGATGTCAGAGAGCCAGTTTTGGCTCGATCCCGCAGGCCAGCCCGAGGGACTCCACTGGTGCACGAATTCGTAAACCTGGCCTCTAGTGAAAACATAAAAATCTTAGAGGAGAATATAGGCAGTAAAACTTCAGTCATCTCACATAGCTAATGTTTATGTGTACATCTCCTAGGACATAGGAAAGTAAGGAGAAAATAAACAAATGGGACTACATCAAAATAAAAAACTTCTGTACAGCAGAAGAAACCTCCATCAAAATGAAAAGGAAACTTATTGTATGGGAGGACATATTTGCCAATGATACATCTCATAAAGGGTTAATATCCAAAATATATAAAGTACTCATACAACTCAACAAAAGGAAGGCAAACAACCCAATTAAAAAATGGTTAGAAGATTTGAACAGATATTTCTCGAAAGAGGACATACAAATGGCCAAGAGACATATGAAAAAACTATAGGATCGGGCCTAAACAGGCAGTTGGACATCCCTCTCATAATTCAGGACTGCTGGCTCCCAACTGCTCGTCTGCCTGCCTTCCTTATTGCCCCTAACCGCTTCTGCCTGCCAGCCTGATCATCCCCTAACCACTCCCCTGCCAGACTGATTTATGCCTAACTGCTCCCCTGCCTGCCTGTTTGCCCCTAACTGCCCTCCCTTACAGGCCTGGTCACCCCTAACTGCCCTCCCCTGCAGACCTGGTCCCCCCCAACTGCTCTCCCCTGCAGGCCTGGGTCTCCCCCAACTGCCCTTCCCTGCAGGCCTGGTCGCACCCAACTTTCTTCCTCTCCCAGCCTGGTCACCCCTAACTGCCCTCCCCTGCAGGCTTGATAGCCCCCAACTGCCATCCCTTGCAGGCTTGGTCCCTCCCAACTGCCCTCCCCTGCTGGCCATCTTGTGTCCACATGGGGGCAATCATCTTTGTCCACAATGAAATTTTTTTACAGTCAAGTTTCTATACAAGATGTGAAGTGGTATAATATCCACTCGAAGATAGACTGTGACAAGTTAAAATACTATATAATAAAGATCTAATATGCAAATAGTCATCATGCCATCATGCCATAATGGCTCAGACACTCAACACTGGGGAGAGAGGAATGGGGACCAGCCAGGCTGTGGCCCATGAGAGGGACAAGCCACCTGCTCCAGGGTCCCGGGTGCCAGCAACTGCTCCTGTCCCTCTGGCCCAGGAGAGGGACAAGCCACAATCCTTGTGGTCCCGGGAGCCTGTGGCTGCAGCCTGGGTGAAGCCGCCTGCCCACGGTCCCCTGTGGCTGTGGCTGGCCTGGGTGAAGCTGGCCTGGGTCCTGGGTACCTGTGGCTGGCCAGAGGGAGGGAAGCCCGGGTTCCGGGTGTGGGGCGAGGCAGAGGTAGTTAGGGGCAATCAGGCCAGCAGGGGAGCAGTTAGGGGCGATCAGACAGGCAGGCAGAGGGGTTAGGGGTGATCCGGCAGGCAGGCAGAGGCAGTTAGGGGCGATCAGGCAGGCAGGCCGGTGAGCGGTTAGGAGCCAGCAGTCCCAGATTGCGAGAGGATCGGGCCTAAACCGGCAGTCGGACATTCCCGAAGGGGTCCCCAATTGAATAGGGTGCAGGCTGGGCTGAGGGAACCCTCCCTCTGTGCATGAATTTCGTGCACCGGGCCACTAGTAATACATATAACACGTGATTGTTGCAAAGGTTAAATTTATTTTGTCATTGTCAGGTTCATGTATGCAGAGAAATTTTAACTATTTCTAACAATACCTTTCTTATTACAGCTGGTATATTTTTATTTTTTTCTCTTATTTAAAGTGGTAATAGGTTTTTTCTTAAGTTTATAATCTTTTTTAAAAAAGTTTTTATCAGATTTATTGGGGTGACATTGGTTAATAGGACCATATAGGTTTCAAGTTTATATTTCTGTGATACAAGATCTGTATATTGTAGTGTGTGTCCACCCCCCAAAACCAAACCATCTCCTGACTCCATATATTAGGCTCTTCTCCACCAACCACCGCCTTCCCACTCCTTTCCCTCTGGTAACCAGCACTCTGCAGTCTGTGTCCACAAGTTTCAATTTTATATCCCACATATGAGTGAAATCATATGGTTCTTAGGTTTTTCTGACTGATTGATTTCACTTAACGTAATAGGTCTATCCATGTTGTCACAAATGTCAGTATTTTGTTTTTTTCTTCTGGTTGAATAGTATTCCATTGTACATATGTACCACATCTTTTTTACTCAATCCTCTATCAAAGTACATTTTGGTTATCTCCATGTCTTGGCCACTGTGAATAATGCTTCAATGAACATAGGGGTGCATATATCTTTGCAAATACTTGTTTTCCAGTTTTTGGGGTCGATACCCAGGAGAAGGATTGCTGGATCATATGATAATTTTATTCTTATTTTTTTGTGTGGAACTGCCAGACTGTTTTCCATAGTGGCTATACCAGTCTACATTCCCAATGTCAGTGAATTAGAGGATTCCCTTTTCTCTACAACCTCCCCAACACTTGTTCTTATTTGTCTTTTTGATACTAGCCATTCTAACAGGTGGTAACATGAATTTCTGTTTGGGGTTCATTAGGCTTTTGTGGAGTAACGTTGTTGGTATTCAATATGTTGATAAACTTGCATAGAAGTTTTTCATGTGCCAGGCACTGTGTGTGTGTGTGTGTGTGTGTGTGTGTGTGTACACTTGAAAGTAATAACAAGAAAAATTTATATTATAGATTATTAAAGTAAAATTTTATTTATATTTAATATAATCTGGTTTTAGGTGTTTTCTAATAAAAACAGTTTATAGTAAAAAACAATAAGAATGAGAAAATGAAGATGTGTTTATTAGCGTAATAAAATTTAACTCTTATAGAACTGAAGTGAGAATAAAAAAATAATATAAATACCACGGATTAATGCGTGGAAGGGTCACAACAAGTTTTTTACCTTAAATGTTTCTGTTCTTTAAAACTTTAGGGGTTTTATTGTATATTGCCTTTAAAATGAGTATTTAACTTAGCTTTATTTTTTCAGAGCACCTTCAAGTTTAAATCTGAGAGTGATATTCATTTGGCAGAACATCATAAACAGGTTCTATATGATGGAAAACTTGCAACTAGTATTGCATTTACGTATAATGCCAAGGCCACTGATGCTCAACTATGCCTGGAATCCTCACCAAAGGAAAATGCATCAATTTTTGTGCATTCCCCACATGCTTTAATGCTCCAGGTGGGTGAATAGTAACTTAGTTTTCATGTTCTCATCCTGGTTAACAGTATTTTTGTTTTACATATTAAACATTGTTCATCTATAAATCTACAACTGCTCTTTTGTTTTTCTTTTTGGTTTTCTAGTTCTTTGAATGACATTTTTTCCTTCTTCCCTTTTTTTGGGCAATATACTTTACCTTGGACTTGTCTCCTTAATAGGATATCTGTCATTTCTGATATCTCCTATCTTCTATAGCCTTTGAAATAAAATCTGTTGGTTAACTGAACAGATAGTTGTTAATATAAAAAATACTTTGGTTTAAGAACAGTAGTGTATATCTCCCTAACATAAAATTCCTTGAGTATCTTTAAATTAAGGTGACCGGATTTTAACATTGGTAAAGCGGGACACCATTGACCGAGGGGGGGGAGTTCTTCTTCTTCTTTTAAAAAAAAATATATTTTATTGATTTTTTACAGAGAGGAAGAGAGAGGGATAGAGAGTTAGAAACATCGATGAGAGAGAAACATCGATCAGCTGCCTCTTGCACACCCCCTACTGGGGATGTGCCCGCAACCAAGGTACATGCCCTTGACCGGAATTGAACATGGGACCCTTGAGTCTGCAGGCTGACGCTCTATCCACTGAGCCAAACCAGTTTCCGCCCGGGATGGGGGGGGAATTCTTGATTAAAAATTTGGTCTATATTGTAATCGCTTTGGGTTTTTTTAATAAAAGGAAATTCACTTCTTAGATCATCGTTTAATTTGCATCCTCTTTTCTTACTCATTATGTTAAAAATCTAAAAAAAATAATTTAAAATTGTATTATAAATTATTATATACATATAGCTTAAAAACACAGTAAGTACATAATTACATGAACATATTTTATTGTTTATAAATTAAATTAATTTGATTGTTATAAAGTAACTATATTTTAAAAATTATTTTAATCCTATATTTCTTTCTAAATAATAACAATACTAACTTGTATTATTTTTCCTCTGAATTTGCCATAACGTAAGTCGTAAGTGTCACTTTCAAGGCCGGCGCTAGACTTTTTGCCGCCACTATAAAATATAAATAATACGAATACTGTCTGCTAAATTCAAGAAAAATTATGTATTTATGAAATAAATAAATAAATTACTTACCTAAATTACCTGAATAGCTGATTTGTAATGACATCACTTGTTTAACTAGCTTACTAGCACGCGGTACGATGTGTATCGTCTGAGAGACAGTTACAAAATGTTTTCGTCGTTGCCAATCCCAAAAAATGCCATTGTTCATTAAGTCCAAACAATGGTGGTCGAATTCTAACAACTGATCAACAATGCGAACTTTGATAAGCAGTTCTCGATAATCAGTTCTCAACAATTATTTGTTATTATTAAAGTTTAACATTATAAAATTAACAAAAATAACATAAAACTCATATCCTGGCTAAATAGCCACCTGGCCGCCGAAAACCGTATATTCCCTTCCCGTTCTCCTGCCATTCCCTAGCTTGTGCATTCTTTCCAAAAATCGGGACTTTTTTAAAACACCGCAGGACGCGGGACAAATTGTTAAAAATCTGGACTGTCCCGCCAAAAGCAGGACATCTGGTCACCTTACTTTAAATCCATTAACAGTATTTCTTATAAAAATCTCTTGATTTATAACTTCATATTTTTTGTGTAAAAAATCTCTCAAGTTAAGATTTCAAATTTCTATTTTATATGGGCATCAAAAATTGTATAATTGAAGGTTTTTAAAATGTCTAGCTAATGTTATTTAATTGTATTTCAAAGTTATTTGGAACAAGGAAATAGTGATAATATTATGCTTCAGAAATATTATCAACATTTTTGTTTTCTGAATGTAGGATGTGAAAGCTATAGTAACACATTCAATTCATAGTGCAATTCATTCAATTGGAGGGATTCAAGTACTTTTCCCACTTTTTGCCCAATTGGATAATCGACAGCTCAATGACAGTCAAGTGGAAACAACTGTCTGGTAAGTTTTCTTTGAATGTATAATTTCTTACATTTTTTACATACTTAGAGTACACCTGGTATACTCGGTATTGTATAAATGTATTATAATATTTGGGTTTTATTCTTAGAGTTTGAATTAAAGTATTTTAGGAGTGAGGCAGATACATATTTAACCCTAAAGAGGAGAGACTTCCTTCATTATAAATAAAAAAATTCTTACCAGACGAAACATAGTGATTACATTATGCATTTGAGGAAAAATATTACTCTCAACATTATCCTTTGCAAATACTCATAGATTGGATTGTCCATGAGAAATCCTGCCAGGTTAAATAAAATTATTAGGGTAAAGTTTATTTTTAAGAGTAATATTTAATAACAGTTACATAATTTAAATACTGATATTATTTTATAATGCTGTTATCATAAGAGTAGCACAGACATTAGCTTTTCTTTATATATAGTTCATGTTTGAGAGCCCAAATCTAACCAGTGGCATCTGTGTCTATAAAAATTCAATATCTTCTAAGTAGGTTTATTTCTGTTTTTGTAGCTTCCCTCCTTTTTATTAAAAATATCTCATTCATAAAACTCTGATTTAATCATATCTTAGAATCATATATGTAAGAAGTTAAATGTAAATTTTAACAGCTCTTTAGGCTGTGTGCATTGCTATGTTTAGAGAATTTAAGGAAAAGTTTCATAGGCAAACATTAATTTCTACTTCAAAAATAATATATAGGAATGCTTCATTAGTATGCACATGAAATCGTTCCTTTTTGAATTGACAAAAAAACAACTAGTGAATGAATCAAAGATGGGAAAATTTAAAGTCCCCTGAAATATAACATGACTTTCTCATAGTTATTATCTAATCTAGCTATTAACAGAATTTTGTTGTATTATTGCTATTAATATTGTTCCTGTGGGTATAAATGTAAATATAAATATTACCTGTACCTTTATAAAATTCAGCTCCCGTCCATAGGTCATGCTTTCTTTCATATCAATATAGTATGAAGATTGAAGTTTTGAAGTGACATGGAATCCTGAGGTCATGTCCTGTTATCATACTACTTTTGTATGAGGTCTTAAATAATTTCATTGGCAGGCAGATCCGCATTTTGGAAAAATAAAATTTTAAATTCCAGTCCTGAATTTCAATTAAAAATGTTTTATCTTTATCATCTAAGTAATTCAGTACACATTATGATCAGTAATTAAAAACTTAGTAAACACTATGAAAAAAAGTTAAAGATGAGGTAGCCAGTAGAAAGTTCCATGTGTGATTTTAATATTTCTTATGAAATTACTATTAAGTCCATAATTATTTTAACCTGAAATGGAATTATTTTGCTTGAAAAAGAAATATTAGGAAGATTATGCTGTTTGAAATGTTATAACTAAAATTATCCACAATAACTTATATCTTTATGAATAGCTATTATAAAATCTTAGTGCTAAAATTATACTTAACAGTTTGTCTGGTTCATTCATCCAACACACATGGTTATTTTTAATTGCCTGTCATTAAAACTCATTTTTAGTTTTTACATTATATTTTGGTATTTAAATTGTATTTATTTTATTATAAAAGACAGTGTAAAGGTTCAGCATTCTGATTTTCATTTTGATTTGTTTCAAGTTACTTTAAATTTTCTCTGTAATAAATAACTTCAGTTTTTTCAGTGATATGTATGTTCTTAGTTTATGGCCAATAGAGAACATACAGATATCACTCTCCTTTTTAATAATAATACATACACAATTCCAAGCTACCCTGTGCTTTTTTGAATTCTTACCAGATGAAACATAATTACTATTTTTAGTTAATTGTGTCAAAAGCCCTTGATATCTGAGGTTCACTTATTTGTGGACAGTTGTGTGCATCAGTAATATAATCTTTTGTCATTTAAAGTTTTAAAGTGAACATTATAGACGTGTGTACATTAGTGATAAGGGCTTTGGGTTTTAAATGTTACATGCAAGTTGTTAAATGTGATTTCCCTCTCTATTTGAAGAACACAGAGTCTTAGCTACAGGATAGGGTAAGCATTATTAGAATTTCATGTTTTCTGGGAAAATAATAAATCCATATTTATGAATGAGACCTTGAAATAGCCTATATCTTATTTTTAGTCAGCATAAAAATATTGTGTGGGAATGAAAATCTATTTGAAGTTTTTAAATCTTCTAGATAAAATTCAAAAGACTCTTTTTTTTGGAAAATTTGTTCACAAATGAAATACATGCCAAAAATTGCAATATTACCTAATTCTTAATCACATTTTGGAGAAATTGAGCAAATCTCTAAAATAAGTTATTTTCCTTCTGTGTTTCAAATTGAAGCATTTTAGGTCCCATGTACTTTTCTCCACTCAGTAGTCATTTTAAATAAATTTTTTTTCTTTTACAATAAGACAACCTTTATTGGCACTACTGTGCCATTATTATAAACTTTGATGAGTTTTACTTGATATAAAGGGTTTAGGATTAAAATAATTTATTGAAATAATAATCTTATTTCCTGGAGCCTTTAAAAGTAGGCTTTATTTGTGTAAGATAATTTTTGTGGCTTGTTTTATCATAAAGGCTTCGTAATACAACTATTTTATGTGTGCCAGACTTGGGTTCAAATCTAAAGTTTACTGTTTCTTATTAGTGTAACTCTTGAGTGTGTTATTGCCTTTTTTGTGCTTCAGTCTACTGGATTATTTAGCTTAAATGCGATAAAATATATAGCTCAACATACTAATCACTCAGTACATGATGTTTTTTTTTTTTTTTATTATGAGTGTGGGCTAGGGGACTACAAGATTATCTAAAATACTATGGTTTTATATTTAAAATATATATTATCTCTCTTAAGAGTTAGTTGTTATTTATAGGGGCCATATTGTTTTATATTTGAACTTCTTTCTACTTATTTAAGTAGGTCTTTAATTTTGAATTTTAGTTGTAATGATCAAAACTTCTTTTGAATGATCCTATCCATTTTTTAGATAGAGTGGCTTAAAATTGAAGACTTTAACTCAATTTTTTAAACACATACACACACACACACACACACACACACTAGAGGCCCAGTGCACAGATTCGTGCACCGGTGGGGTCCCTCTGCCTAGCCTGCATCCTCTCGCAATCCAGGGGATGTCAGAGACCCAGTGCACAGATTCAGCCCCATCCCCACAGGCCAGGCCGAAGGACCCCACGGATTCCTGTACTGGGCCTCTAATATGCATATGAGATATTTGGTTAATCTCTTCCTCCCTTCCCCCTTCCCCCTTCCCTCTGAGATTCATCAGTCTATTCCCTGTTTCCATGCCTGTGTGTTGAGCGTCTGCCTCCTGGTGGTCAGTGTGCGTGATAGCTACCGGTCAAACAGTCGAACCATTGCTTAGGCTTTTATATATATAGATCTGTATAATATTTATTGATTTCAGAGAGGGAGAGAGAGATAGAAACATCAATCATCGATCAGCTGCCTCCTGCATACCGCCCGCTGGGGATGGTGCCTGCAACCCAGGCATGTGCCCTGACCAGGAATCAAACCATGACCAGCCACTGTGCCATGCTGGCTGGGCATTAACTCATGTTTTGAACAGACTCAAACAAAATCCCAGGTCAAACAAAGCTTGGACTGGTTTAAGATGATTTTCTTTAGTTGGTTTTTGGATTTTGTATAGTTATCCTCTTACTCTAGATCTTTAGAAATAATATTTTCTACATACTTTTATTTTAACATGTAGCTAGCCGTTAGCATGGCATAAAATAACTAACCAACAGAGGAGTAGATAAATACTCTTGAACTGAGTGAACTAACATGTGGCAACACACACTGTATTGTTGATGTGATCTGTTTTTAGTAAGTAAATGAGGCCAATATATGGTCACTATTGTGATTTCATCCTGTTCATAATGATTCTCAATCAGCATGATCACCTTGAGTAATACTGCCCAAATGACCAAAGCTATTTGGATGTTTTATCATTCCTTGGGGACTAGTAGTATTTTATATTGTACTGGTTGATCTTTCTCAGTCAAGTGACTATTGAGAGCATTAACTATGCAAATCGCATTTCACTAGACATTTAATAAATACTTAATGACTAAACGAATAAGCAGATGGCCCTAGCTGGTTTGGCTCCGTGGATAGAGCATCGGCCTGTGGACTGAAGGGTCCTGGTTCAATTCTGGTCAAGGGTAAGTGCCAGGTTTGCAGGCTCAATCCCTAATAGGGGGCATGCAGGAGGCAGCTGATCAATGATTCTCTCTCTTCATTGATGTTTCTATCTTTCCTTCTCCCTTCCTCTCTGAAATCAATAAAAAAACCAAATAATTTAGTCCTAACCGGTTTGGCTCAGTGGATAGAACATCGGCCTGCGGACTGAAGGGTCCCAGGTTCGATTCCATTCAAGGGCATGTACATTGGTTGTGGGCACATCCCCAGTAGGAGGTGTGCAGGAGGCAGCTGATGGATGTTTCTCCCTCATCGATATTTCTAATTATCCTTCTCCCTTCCTCTCTGTAAAAAATCAATAAAATAAAATAAAAAATAAATAAAATAATGAGCAGATTAATAAATTAAGAAGCATAACTCTAATCTTGAAATAATCATATCATCTGTATTTTGTGTCTAAGAGTGACTCAGTATATTAGAAATTTCATTTTCCTTTGATTTGGATTATCATACTCAGTGAATACAAATGACATATTCTTCTCAAATTTGGCCTACACCCCTTCTTTTTAAGAATGTATGTTATTAAATTCTATGGATGATACAAAACAGAATAAATCTTCTTCATTGTGTGACTTAAGAAATTACTTTGAAAAAATGTTTTTTTTTGTCTCAAGGTATAAATACATTTTTCACGTTAAGCAGTTAAAAATATATGAAGCCTTGGGCAGTGTTTTCAGTGGTTAGAGCATAGGGTTGTGGGTTTGATTCCTGGTCAAGGGTCAGGGGCAGGTATCTCGGTTGTAGATTCCATACCTGGCCCTAGTTGGAGTGTGTCCTGGAGGCAATCGATGTGTCTCTCTCACATAGATGTGTCTCTCATCTCTCTCTCCCCCCTCCTCTCTTTTTTCCCCTCTCTCCCTCCTTCCTTCACTCTCTCCTTATGTCCCTCTTTCCCTCCCCGCCTTTCTCCTTTCTCCTCCTTCCCTCCCTCTCTCCTCTCTCCCTCCTTCCCCCTTTCCAGTCTATCTAAAATTTACCTCAGGTGAGGATTAACAAGACAGACAAAAAATATGTGAAAAGAGTAGTTTTCATTAGAGACAGTGTGATGTGATGAGCAGGTCTTCTTTGGGTGTAATACAGATTAAGACAAACTGATGTTTTGTTACGTACTATCTGATTTTAGGAGATGGTAATGTTTGAGGGTGTGTAGTAGTAGTAGTAGTAGTAGTAGCGCGTGGTATTTATTGATAACTCACTATGTGCCAGTCACTGTTTGTGATTGTATTGTCTTTTCTGCTGATGAGGGAGGGAAAAATTAAGTAGCTTGCTCAAGATCCCAGAGACCCAAGTGGTACATTAGAACCAGGGCACTCTTCCTGAAAGACTGACTCCAGGGCCCTCCTTGGAAACCAGTACAGACAACACCGAGAGTCAGTTTTGCCAGCTGTGGAATGATTTTAATCATACCAACTTTACTTTATTGTAGTATGCATTTAAGTAAGGTAGTATATGTAAAGTGTCAGAGTTCCTGGTATATAGTAGGCATTTAATGAGTTTTCTTTCTTTTTTCCTCAGTAAATATTGGTAAGTCTATTGATGTGACACAATCTTGTAGTACTAAAACTTATTTTAATGCTATTTACTTCTGATAAATTATATAAACCAAAAATGAATTTCAAGTGATAACAAATAAATTATCAGAAGTATATAAATATTTTTCTCAGAGATGTTTTATTTTTATTATTAGATATGTAGTTTGATAGACTGCCTGACAGAATATAATGTATAAAAAGATTTGCCCTAGCCAGTTTTTCCCAGTGGTTAGAGCATCGGCTGTGCACTGAAGGATATTGGGTTCCATTCCCAGTTAAGGATGTGCACCTGGGTTGTGGGTTCACTCACAGCCCCCACTTGAGGCACTTGTGGGAAGCAACCAATGGATATGTCTCACATGGATGTTTCTCTTTCTAACCACCTCCTTCCCTTCTACTCTCTGTGAAAAAAGTAATTTAGAGAATTCCTTAACACATTGATGTTAATAATGCTATCATTGAGAATACTCTGGTAATATGAATATTAATGGATCATTAATTTGGTTAGTGAACTTAAATCAAGATTTTCTCCCCCCAAAAATACCTTGCTAACCAGTTATTACAGTAATTTTCTTGAATTTTATAGCCTCCTTAATAATTAAGCAACCCCCTTAATAATTAAAGGTTTTATAGTAAAGTACTAATTAGAACTAGTTTATATGCAAAACAACAAAATTACCTGAAAATTTCAACATTTCAGTGTCTAACTTACCTAATAGAGATTTTTTTCTTAAACTTCACAGTGACATTAAAATCTTTCTTCTGGCTATGTTTCCTGAATTCTTGTTCAAGGAAAAGTGCCTAGTATGTACATAATGTCAAAATTTGATTATCTAATTTTAGACCAACTGATATAAAAAATGAAATATGATTGCTTTCAGTAAGCAAAATAAGTGAGATCAATACTTTTTGTAATGGTTGTCTTCTGTGGAGGTTGTTGTTCATATATATAGAAGATAATTATTTCAGTTTCCAAAAGTTTTTAAATATTTTGAACATATACCTATCAGATCATGTTACTTTTGTATAGTTTTCAGAAATTTACATCTGTCACTCCTTAATATGCATATTTGTTGGTTTTACCTGTTTTGTAAAGATTACTAAGTTAGTAATGAAAATATTCTTTCACATGAAAGAGACACAAAAAATGCCTTTGAAGTATTGTGATACTACTATTATTAGAGGAGAAAATTTAATAATCTGTGTAGTGAGATTTAATGAGAGTAAAATATAACTTACATTGAATTCACTGAGCAAATTAATTTGTAAAGAGTGAAAAATAAAGTACAGTAAGCATTCTGTCTGAAACATAGGGACATTTTAATGTGATGTTCAAATTGTTCCCTCTTCTTTGTTAGGCAAGTCATTTTTATTCCAAGAAGTCTGTACAGAGGCTATCTAATAATAAAGTTTATAGTCTTATGTAATTTAGAGTGTTTTTCATAAGTAATTAATTTTCTACAATAATTCTTCAAATAAAACATTTCCTTCAAATTTAGTGAAATCCATTTTAACACTATGTTACTTTGTGCTGTTTTAGTTTACAACACATAATCTTTAATGCACTTCTTGCCTTCATTTTCCTCTAGTTTGCATATCTACATCATCTGTCATTCAATATTTCAATCATATCATGTTACAGAAGGTATTGTTATTTTATTATGGAAAAGTATTAATTTCTTTTAACTTCTCTATGTCTTTAAAATTCCTTTGAGAAGTAAATTGCTTAATTTTAATTTTATGGTAATCATACAGTCTAAAAAGAAAATTAGTATTATTTGTTTTTACAAGGAATATTGTCATATGCCTAAATATTTATGAATTTAATCTCAAAACTTCACAATATTTTTAATGAAAAAGTGGGTATAATACTGAGTCTCCCAGGTATTTAGGCTCTTTTCCTTCCTTTCTCCTGGATGTGATGACCTTTATGTGCAGTGAGTGGAATCTATAAAAAAACAACAACAGGGCATCATTAGGAGGTTGTAGTTAATTTAGTATTGGGGTTTTATTGCCTTTTATTTTTTTAAATATATTTTTATTGATTTCAGAGAGGAAGGGAGAAGGAGAGAGAGGTAGAAACATCAATAATGAGAGAGAATCATTGATTGGCTGTCTCATGCACGTTCCTAACTGGGGATTGAGCCTGAAACCTGGACATGTGCCCTTGACCAAAATCAAACCAGGGACCGGTCCCTTCCGTCTGCATTCCCAATGTCAGTGAATGAGGGTTCCCTTTTCCCACAGCCTCACCAACACCTGTTCTTGCTTGTCCTGTTGATAATGGCTGCTCTAACAGGTGTGAGCTGATACTCATTGTAGTTTTGATTTGCGTTTTCTTAATGGCTAGTGAGATTAAACATCTTTTCATATATCTATGGACTGTTCTTGTGTCTTCTTGGAAGAGGTGTGTTTTCAGGTCTTCTGCCCACTTTTTTGATTGGGTTGTTTTGTTTGGTCTTTTTATGAGTTCTTTATTAGAAATGAAACCTTTGTTAGAGCTATTGTTTGGAAATATCATTACCCATCTGGTTGGCTGCCTCTTTGTTTTTGTTTTGTTTGTTTGTTGTTGGTGGGTGTTTTTTTTTTTTTTGTCATTTCTTTGGCAGTTCAGAAGCTTTTTAGTTTTATACAGTCCCATTCATTTATTTTTGCCTTTACTGCCCTTGCCTTGGGGGTCAAGTTAATAAATGTTCTCTACCACCAAGGTCCGTAAGTTTGGTACCTATATTTTCCTCAATATAACTTATTGTTTTAGGTCTTATATGTAGGTCTTTGATCCATTTTGCATTAAGTTTTGTACCTAGGGACAAACTGTAATCCTGTTTCATTCCTTTGCATGTGCCTTTTTAGTTTTTTTCAGCACCATTTATTGAAGGACTAATTTTACTCCATTGTGTGTTTCTGACTCCGTTGTGGATAATTATCTGTTCACATACATGTGGTTTTATAGCTGGATTCTCTATTCTGTTCCATTGATCTGTGATCTCTGTCAATACCATGCTGTTTTGATTATCATAGCTTTGTAGTACAATTTGAACTTAGTGTGATACCTCCAGCTTTGTTCTTTTCTTCTCAGGATTGTTTTTGCTCTTTGGGGTCTTTTATGGTTCCATAAAAATCTGTTGATTTCTTGTTCTATTTCTTTAAAAAATGACATTGGGATTTTGATGATGATTGCATTAAATTTGTATGTTGCTTTGGGTAATATGGCCATTTTAACTATGTTGATTCTTCCAATCCAAGACGTGATTTTTTCCCATTTTGTTTTGTCTTTTTCACTCTCTTTTTAATAATTGTCAGTATATAAGTCCTTCATGTTCTTTGTTAAGTTTTTTTCCAGGTGTTTTATTCTTTGGTTTTAATTGCAAAAGGAAGGTGTGTTTTTTTTCTTTTTTTTTTTCTTTGTTTGTTTCATTTCTTTTTCTGCAGTTTTGTTGTTAGGAAGGCAATGGATTTTTGCATATTGCTTTTGTATCCTGCAACTTGACTGTATTTTTTTGTTGTTTCGAATCGTTTTTGGTGGAGTCTTTAAGTTTTTCTACATACAGAATCAAATCTTTCACAAAGAGTGACAGTTTTACTTTTTCCTTCACTATTTGGATGCCTTTTATTTCTTTCTCTTGCCTTATTGCTTTGGCTAGGACTCCCAGCATTATGTTGAATGAGAGTGGTGAGAGTGGACATCCTCGTCTTGTTCCTGATCTTGGAGGAAAAGCTTTCAGTTTTTTACCTTTGAGTATGATATTAGCTGACCGTTTATCATATATGGCTTTAATTAGTTCAAGATACTTACTTTCTATTCCTATTTTATTGAGTGTTTAAATCGTAAATATATGTTGTGTTTTTTCAGATGCTTTTTCTGTATCTATTGATAAAATAATGATTTTTATCCTTTCTTTTGTTAATATGGTGTATTACATTGATTGATTGTGTCTGTTGAACCCTCCTTGTGCACCTGGAATGAATCCTACTACATCGCATTGTATTAGAATTTTTTTTATGTATTTGATTTCCTAGTATTTTGTTGAAGATTTTTCTATCTGTATTAATCCTAGATATTGGTCTATAGTTTTCTTTCTTTGTGTTATCTTTGCCAGGTTTTGGTATCAGGGTTATGTTGGCCTCATAAAATGTGTTAGGAAGTATTGCCTCCTCTTCAACTTTTTGAGAAGGATAGGTTTTAAATCTTTGAACATTTGGCTATTTGGTCCTAGAATGTTCTTTTTTTGGGAGGTTTTTGATTATTGTTTCAACTTCCTCACTGCTGATTGGTCTATTTAGGTTTTTCAATTCCTCATGATTTAGTCTAGGAAGGTTATATATTTTTAGGAACTTATCCATTTCTTCTGGTTTATTGAATTTGGTGGCATATAGTCTTTCTTAATATTCTAATATAATCCTTTTTATATCTGTGATGTCTGTGGTGACGTCTTCTCTTTCATTTCAGATTTTGTTTACATGGGTTTTTTTTCTTTTTTCCTTAGTGAGTCTAACCAGGGCTTTGTCAATTTTATTAATCTTTTTAAAGACCCAGCTCTTTGTTTTATTAATATTTTGTATAGTTATTTTGTTCTCTCTTTCATTCAGTTCTGCTCTAATTTATATTATTTCCTTCTGCTGACTTTGGGTTGCTTTTGTTCTTCTTTTCTAGTTCTTTAAGATGTGATGTTAGGTTTTTTTACTTGGTATTTCTCTTGTTTCTTGAGATAGGCCTATAATTATATAAACTTCCTTCTTTTTTTAAATATATTTTTATTGATTTCAGAGAGGAAGGGAAAGGAAGAGAGAGATAGAAACATCAATGATGAGAGGGAATCATTGATTGGCTTCCTCCTGCACGCCCCCTACTGGGGACTTGAGCCCGAAACCCGGGCATGTGCCCTTGGCTGGAATCGAACCCAGGACCCTTGAGTCCACAGGCTGACGCTCTATACACTGAGCCAAACCAGCTAGGGCTAAACTTCCTTCTTATTACTACTGTTGCTGCATCCCAGATGTTTTGATGTGTTGTATTATTATTCTCCTTTGTCTCTATATGTCTTTTGATCTCTTCTTCTATTTCTTCTTTGACCCAGTCAATTTTTTTAGTAGTATGTTGTTTAATCTCCACATATTTGTGGGTTTCTTTACTTCCTTTTGCAGTTGATTTCTAATTTCAAGGCATTGTGGTTGTAGAATATGCTTGATATAATTTCAGTCTTCTTGAATTTGTTGATGTGAGTTTCGTGACCTAACATATGGTCTATCCTTGAGAATGTTCCAGGTGCACTGGAGAATAATGTGTAATCTGATGTTCTGGTATGAAAGGTTCTATAAATGTCAATTATGTCTATTTGGTCTAGGGTGTCATTTAAGGCCAATATTTCGTTACTGGTTTTCTGTTTGGTTGATATATCTAGAACTGTCAATGTAGTATTAAGGTCCCCAACTATGATTGTGTTTTGATGTATTTCTCCCTTTAGCTCTATAAGTAGTTGTTTGATACTCTCTGGTTGGGTGCATATATATTAAGAGGTGTTATGTTTTCTTCATGTAATGTCCCCTTTATCATTATGAAGTGTCCATCTTTGTCTCTTGTTATCTTTAAATCTATTTTGTCAGGTTTAAGTATGTCTAAACCTGCTTTTTTTCTGGATGTTACTTGCTTGGAGAATCATTTTCCACCCTTTTACTTTGCATCTACCTTTGTTTTTGCAGCTTACATGTGTGTCTTGTAGGCAGCATTTGGTTGGGTTTCATTTTTTGATCCATTCGGCTACTCTGGCTTTATGAGTGAATTCAGGCCATTTACACTTCGGGTAATTATTGATGTCTGAGGATTCCCTATAGCCATTTTATCTTTTGTTCTGGTAACTCTGTGCCTCCATTGGTTCTTTTCCTTTTTGTTTCTGTTTGGTGGTATTCCATACTTCTTTCCTTTATTTCCTCTTTTTTTAAGCTTTGTGTCCTGTTTTGAGGATTTTTGTGGGTGGTTACCATTAGGTTTATAAAAAATAAAGTTCATATATACCATAGTATTTTTTCTTTTGAGTTTAGGTGAAATTCATCCTCCTTTGCCAGTTCAGACCCTAACTCCCTTCCCCTTTTATGTTTTTGTTGTCACAAATTATCCCCATTTAAACTGTGACTTCTTTGGTGACCTTACTTGTAGTTTGTGACCTTCTGTTCTTTGTTTCATGTAGAGTAACTCCTTTGAGTATTTCCTTCAATGGAGGTATTCTGGTGATTAAATGCCTCAGCTTCTGTATGTCTTGGACCGTCTTTATTTCTCCTTCATACTTAAAGGATAATTTTGCTGCATGTATTATTCATGGCTGGCAATTTCTCTCTTTCAGACATTTGAATATTTGGTTTCTGTTCTTTTTTGTAGAGTTTCTGCTGAATAGTCAGATGAAATTCTGATGGGTTTTCCTTTATAGCTTTGAGAATTGTTTCCTTCTTTTCCTTGTCAGCTTTGAGAATTTTGTATTTGTCATTAATTTTTGACAGTTTTAATATCAAGTGTCTTGGAGAGGGCCTCTTTGGATTGAGGTACCCAGGTAATGTTTGCTTCTTGGATTCAAGGATCTAGTTCTTTCCATAGGTTTGGGAAGTTCTCATCCACTATAGTTTCAATAGACTCTCCATTCTCTTCTTCCTCTCTTCACCCTCTGGAATGCCTAATATTGTAATACTGCTTTTTCTGATGAAGTCAGATAGTTCTTTTAGAATTCTATCATTTTTCTTTATGCTGAGGTCTCTCTTCCTTCTATGCCTTTTCTAGACTCCTATCTTTGATATCACTAATACTTTCTTCCATCTGGTCCACTCTGTTTTCTTTGCTCAGTAGTTTACTCTTAATCTCTTCAATTGCATCCTTTATTACCAGGACTTCTGATTGGTTTTTAAAAAGTTTTAATGTCTTTGGTAAAGTATTCATTTTGTTCATTGATTTGTTTCTGAGTGACTTAACTGTATTTTCTTGCATCTCATTGTGTATTTTTAGAACTGCAATCTTGCAATCTCTGTCATTTATATCACATATTGCCTTGTGTTTCAGCTTGCTTTATCGGGAATTTTCATTTTCTTTCTGATCATCCTCATTACAGTGGTTATTCATGGTATTTACTGCTCTAGTTTACCTAGGCAATTATATCTGTCTATATTAATGGCTGTTGGCAGCTTCCTCTGAAGAGGTCTTTCTACTAGTTTCCAGTAGATGGTGCTGAATTGCAAAATTATTTACCTTTGTGATCTTCCAGTGTTGACCCCCAGGGCTTCTCTAAGATAGTACTGCTGGGCTGCTTTGGGTTGGGGATTGTATTGCCTTCACTGTAATGGTGACCCCTGACCTTTGTGGGGTCCCTCTCCAAGCACCCCACCTGGGGATCAGGAAAATAGTGCTTCTTTTCCAATTGCTCTTGGTTTTACAGGTCATATGCTCCTCAACCTGATTCCAAGGGCAATGGGAGGAGAGTATATTTTGGCAGTGCTCTGTGCTTCTGTTTCTTTGTCTGAAATACCACCAGCTGACAGTGGAGTAGAGCAGGGCAGATCTCTGCTCTGTCAGGCATCTGCTGGTTCAGTCAGTTAGCTCTGCTCACTGCTGGCCCTGCTGGACTGCCCCTGCAGTTCTCCTTTCCTCAGTGCTGAAGGAAGCCTTGAGCTCCTGGCTTCAGGGCTGCATCTGTGAGAAGTCTGTGCTTTCCTCCCTTCTTGTCTCTCTGTTTATTCCTGGTTGCCCAGTTGTAGATTATTCAATGCGTGGATCTCTGAAGTGTGCCTTTGTATCGAGCAGGGAATTCTTTGTTGAATTAAAGTTGCTTAACTTGTTGAAATTTCAGGGCGAGAGGCCAAGATTACCTCTCTCGCCTCTGATGTCACTTCCTATCATTATATTATTGTTAAAAATTGTATATTTTAGAGCAGTTTAATGTTTGCAATAAAATTTTGCAAGGCTCTGCCATATATTCTTTCTCCCCACACATTCATACTCTACCCCATTATCAACATCACTGACCAGAATTGTAATTTTTAATCAAGGTTTAAACTAAATTGATACTCATAGTTACTCAAAGTTTATACTTTGAGTTTACTCTGGTATTGTGCATTCTCATGTACATTGGGTTTTGACAAAAGTATAATAACATATATTAATCATTATTATGTTATAAAAAATATTTTCCCTGCCCTAAAAATCCTCTGTGCTTTGTCTGTTCAACCCACTCCCAGAAAATACTGACATTTTTATTGTCTCTATATATTTGCCTTTCCTAGAATGTCATATAGTTGAAATCATACAACAGGCAGCCTTTGCAGCTTTCTTTTCCCTTAGTAATATGCAGTGAAGGTTCCTTTATGTCTCTTTATGACTTGATACCACATTTCTTCTTAGCACTGGATATTCTATTTATGGACTTCCACAGTTAATTTATTCATTCACCTACTGAAGTACCTTGATTGCTTCCAAGTTTTGGGAATTATGAATAGACCTGGTATAAACATTTATGTACACGTTTTGTGGGAATATAAGTTTTCATCTCCTTTGGGTATTTATCAGGGAACATGGTTGGGTTCCATGTATTTATCAGGGAACATATGGCACAAGATGTTTAGTTTTGCAAGACACTTCCAAATTGTCTTCCAAAGTGGCTGTACTTTTGCATTCTCTCTAGCAGTGAATGAGAATTTCTATTGCTTCAGTTTTGCACCAGCATTTGATGTTGTCAGTGTTCTGGAATTTAGTCATTCTAGTAGTTGTGTGCTGGTATCTCATTTTCATTTTACTGGTGACATAAAATGTGGAGTATCCTTTCATATCTGTTTTTTGTTGTTGTTTTTTTTTTTTGTCATCTGTGTATCTTTGGTGATGTGTTTGTTAAAGTCTTTTCCACATTTATAATTTTTTAAATCATTACTTTTATATTTTTAAACTTGATTTTTTTGAGATACAGGAAGGGAGAGAGAGAAACATTAATGAGAGAGAAACATCAAATACCTGCCTTCTGCATGTCCCTTCCTAGGAACTGAGCATGCAACCCAGGCCGGGGCCTCTCAGTACCTGGGAGAATGCTCAACCACCAGAGCCACACTGGCCAGGGCTTTTGGCACATTTTTAATAGGGGCTGCTTTTTAATTATTGTTGAACTTTGATAGTTCTTTGTATATTTTTGAATATTAGTCCTTTATAACATGTATCTTTTGCAAATACTTTCTCCCACTCTGTGCCTTGTCTTTTAATCCTCTGAGTATTGTCTTTCTCAGAGCATAACCTTTAATTTTAATGAAGTCTACCTTATCAATTATTTTATGGATTGTGGCTTTGGTGTTTTATCTAAAATATCATCACCATACTAAAAGTAATTTAGATTTTTCTCTATGTTATCTACTAGGAGTGTTTAGTTTTGCATTTTACATTTAGGTCAATGGTCCATGTTAAGTAAAATATTGTGAAAGATGTAAAATTTATTTCTAGATTCACTTTTTATATGTGGTTATCCATTCTTTCAGCATCATTTGTTGAAGACACTATCTTTGCTGCATTATATTAACTTTGCTCATTTGTCATAGATCAGTTGACTATATTTATGGATGTCTATTTCTGGATCTCTAATCTTTTCCATTGATCTGTCTACTCTTTCACCAATACCACACTGTCTTGGTTACACTAGCTTTATAGTAATTCCTATAGCTGGTAGCTTCATTCTTCCAACTTTATTCTTCTTCAGTATTGTGTAGGCTATTCTCTCTCTCTCTCTCTCTCTCTTTTTGCTTCTCCATATATACTTGAGAATTAGTTTGTCAATATCCATAAGATAACTTATTGGGATTTTGATTGAAATTATATTGAATCAATATCCATCTTAATAATATTTAGTATATCTACTATCCATTTACATAAAACATCTCTTCAGTTATTTAGTTAACCTTTGATTTTGTTATTGAGAATTTTGTAGTTTTCTTCAATAGATCTTGCATATATTTTGTTAAATTTATAACTATCTAATTTGTATTTGTTTTGAATTTCAAATTTTACTTTTTTATTATCGGTATATAGGAAAGCAATTGAGTTATTTTATATTAACTTTGTATCCTGCAAACTTGCTAGAAATTGTTTTTCATTATCGGTATATAGGAAAGCAATTGAGTTATTTTATATTAACTTTGTATCCTGCAAACTTGCTATAAATCTTGGATATTTTTTGTTGATTCTTTCAGGTTGTCTACATAGACAGTAATGCCATCGGTGAACAAAAGAGTTTTATGTCTTTGTTTCCAGTCTGAATATTTTTTGTTGTCTTTCCTTGTCTTACCAATTTATCAAGGACTTCCAGTGCAATGTTAAAAAGGAGTAGTGAAAGGGACAGCGTAGCCTTTCATTCAGTCTTAGTGGGAAGGCTTGAGTTTTTCATCAATTATGAGGTTAGCTGTAAAGAAAGGTTCTCCTCCTAATTCACTGAATTTATTTTATTTTATTTTTATTTATTTTTTTTTACCATAAATGGTTTCTGGATGGTGTCAAAAGTATCAAATCCTTTTTCTGATGCTAAGAGCATGTAAATTTTTTTTAGCCTGTTGATATGATGGATTACATTAATTGACTTTTAAGTCTAGAACCAGCCTTATATACCTTGGATAAACCCTACTTGGTTGTGGTGGGTGCATAATTAATTCTATTTATACTTTTTTGGATTCAGTTTGCCAATTTTTTTTGTTGTTGCAGATTTTAGCATCTGTGCTCATTGAAGATACTGATTTATAGTTTTCTTTCTTATAATGTCTTTTTTGTTTGTTTTGTCATTAGAATAATACTGGTCTCATAGAAGGAGTTAGGAAATAGTTTCTCTGCTTCTACCCTCTTAAAGAAATGGTGGGAAATTGCCAAAAGTTGTTTAAGTGTTTGGTAATATTCACCAGTGAACCAATCTGGACCTGTTGCATCCTGTTTTAGAAAATTTTTAATTTATGATTCAGTTTCTTTAATAGTTATAGGTCTATTCAAAAATGTCTATTTTTGCATGAGTTTTGGCAGGTTATTTCTTTTAAGGAATTGGTCCTTTCATCTACGTTTTAAAATCGATGGGCATAGGATTGTTCATAGTATTCCTTTATTATCATTTTCCATGGGATCTGTAGTTATACCCCATCTTTCATTTTTTTATATTAGTATTTTGTATCCACTTTTTATTTTTCTTATTTTGGCTAATGGCTTACCAATTTTATTGATCTTTACAAAGAACTAGCTCTTGTTTCTGTTGATTTCCTGTTTTCAATTTCTTTGATTTTTATTCTAATTCTTCTTTTTTCTTCTTACTTTGGATGGAATTACTTTTTCTAGTTTCCTAAGGTATAAGTTTATATTATTGATTTTTAGACCTTTCTTCTTTTTGTAGAGTATAGAGGTCTGAGCACCCAATTCCTATGTATGGAGTGGTAGTTTCCCCCACACCTCTAAGCAGTTCTCTGCTATAGCACCTCTTTGTCATACAATTTAACTCAATTCTCACACTATTTACATGGAGATAGTTTCAGATTTTACAGGTTATTAAGAGCTCAGTCACACAAGACTGCCCTTACCACCCCGCCCCCCCCATTTCAGATTCTAGTTGCAAGCCAGATTATCACCTGTGCTTCTGATTAACTGACTATAGATTGGCAGTTCCAACAAGGTTCTGGTTGGACTTGAGATGTAAATAGCAAGTTCAGGTTATTACCTGTATTTCTTACCAACTGACTATAAATCAGAGGTTCCCACAATCCCCCCTTGGGTTTGATTAATTTGCTAGAGTGGCTCACACAGCTCAGAGAAACATTTTACTTACTGATTACTGGTTTATTTTAAAAGTATATGATAAAGGATGCTGATGATTATCCAAATGGAAGAGATTCTTAGGGCAAGGTATGGGGAAAATTCCTGGAGCTTTAGTGCCCTTCCCAGGTATGTCACTGTCCAAGCACCTCCACATGTTCACCAACCCTTTTCTTTTGGGTTTTTATGGAGGCTTCATTACATAGGCATGAATAATTAAATCATTGTCCACTGGTAATTAAGCAATCTCCAATTTCCCTCCCTGGAGATTAGGGAGAGTGATGGAGTCTGGAAGTTCCAACACACTAATCACATGGTTGGCTCCACAGCGACTAGGTCCCATTCTTAGGC
This sequence comes from Eptesicus fuscus, assembly GCF_027574615.1. Lineage (NCBI taxonomy): Eukaryota > Metazoa > Chordata > Mammalia > Chiroptera > Vespertilionidae > Eptesicus > Eptesicus fuscus. The sequence continues at coordinate 5,311,705 of NC_072480.1, read as the reverse complement.
AAGTTCCAAAATTTACCTCATTAACATAGCTAAAGACAGCTATAATTGTTCTGATCACTTAGAACATTTCAAGGACTTTAGGAGCTCTGTGCCAGATATTGGGGAGAAGACCAAATGTATTTATTATAAGTCATTATCATATTATGTTATGAATTTACCTATATGCATTGCTTTAATTTCATTCCACAAATTGGTAAATTGTGGTTTCATTTAAAATATTTTTAATATCTCATGATTCTTTTTTTTACCCAGGTATTACTTAGAAATGTGCTGTTTAATTTGTACTTCTTATGGGATTTTCCAGTTATCTGTTATTTCTACTTAATTCCACTATGATCTGAGTATAGATATTGTATGCTTTCTATTTTTTTTTTTTTTTAATTTGGAAGATGTGATTTGTGATCCAGAAGGTGGTCTGTCTTAGTGAATGTTTCATGTGAGCTTGAGAGGAATGCTTATTTTGCTGCTGTTGGATGAAGTAGTGTATAGATGTCAGTTATCTCCAGTGGTTTGTTGGTATTGTTGAGTTCAACTATATCCTGATTTTCTGCCTACTGTATTTGTCCTTTTGTTAGAGAGGAGTGTTGAAGTCTCTAACTATCATAGTGGATTCATTTCTTTCTCGTAGTTATAGCAGTTTTTGCATCATCTGGGTTGATGCTCTTGCACCTAGAGAATTCTTATGTCTATTCAGAAAATTGACCCTTTTAACATCATGCAATGCCCTTCTCAATCTTTGCAAATTTTCCTTGATTTGAAGACTGTTCTGTCTGAACAGTTATTTTAAACAAACTTATAAGATTACTTTAGATTAAATAATAGAAGTTTTTATTATTATTTCTTCAGTGTTCTTTCTTTATGTAGATCCAAGATTCTGACCTATGTTGTTTTCTTTCTCTTTAAAGAATTTCTTTTAACATTTTTTCACAAGTCAGTTCTACTGGAAACAAATTTCCTCAATTTTTGTTTGTTTGGGAGTCTATTTATTCTTCACTTTCAAAGGATAATTTTGCAGAGTACAGAAGTTGAGGTTGGTGGGGTTTTTTTCTTGAAGCTCTAAATATTTCACTCCATTCTCTTTATGCTTGTAGGGTTTCTGAGAAAAAGTTGGATGTCATTCTTTTTACTACATTTAAGTTGTCTTTTCCTTCTGGCATATTTCAGGAATTGCTGTTTAACTTTGATTTTCTGTAATTTGAAAATGATATGCGTAGGTGTAGTTTTCTTTTCCTTCCCTTTAAAATTTTTTTAAATTAAGATTTCCATCTCTATGCTTGCATTGCCCCTTTGTTCTTTCATGCTATATATTTTTATCATTCAGAACGCTTAGCATGTTAATTATAGTTGTTTTAAATTCCAATTCTGCTAATTCTAATATCCCAGCCATGTCTGGGTCTTATTCTTGATTTGTCTTTTTAAATTGGAATTGGCCTTCTAATTTTTCCTTAATAGACATTATGTATCTGGAAAAGGAATTGCTGTAAATAGGTCTTTAGAAATATGTTGGGGGTGGGAGCACACTATAGTCGTTATGATTGGGTCATTTTGTTTGTTTGTTTTTGTTTTTGACTATTAAAGTATTACAAATAGTAGTGCATTTGTCCCCTTTTCCCCCTATAGACCTACCCCGCCACCCCCCACCTCCTGGCACACGCTCTCACCCCCCTTAGTGCCTGTGTACATTGGTTATGCTTATATGCATGCATGCAAGTCCTTTAGTTGATCTCTTACCCCAGTGGTCGGCAAACTCATTAGTCAACAGAGCCAAATATCAACAGTACGATTGAAATTTCTTTTGAGAGCCAAATTTTTTAAACTTAAACTTCTTCTAATGCCACTTCTTCAAAATAGACTCGCCCAGGCCGTGGTATTTTGTGGAAGAGCCACACTCAAGGGGCCAAAGAGCCGCATGTGGCTCACGAGCCGCAGTTTGCCGACCACGGTCTTACCCACACCCCAACCTTCCCCTGCCTTCCCGCTGAAGTTTGAAACTCTGTTAAATGCTTCTTTGTGTCTGTACCTATTTTTGTTCATTGGTTTATGATGTTCTTTATATTCCACAAATGAGTGAGATTATGTGATATTTATCTTTCTCTGACTGGCCTATTTCGCTTAGCATAATGCTCTCCAGCTCCATCCATGCTATTGCAAATGGTAAGAATTCCCTCTTTTTCACAGCAGCATAGTATTCCATTGTGTAGATGTACCACAGTTTTCTAATCCACTCATCTGCTGATGGGCACTTAGGCTGTTTCCAAATCTTAGCTATTGCAAATTGTGCTGCTGTGAACATAGGGATGCATATATCCTTTCTGATTGGTGTTTCTAGTTTCTTGGGGTATATTCCTAGAAGTGGGATCCCTGGGTCAAATGGGAGTCCCGTTTTCAGTTTTTTGAGGAAACTCCATACTGTTCTCCACAGTGGCTGCACCAGTCTGCACTCCCGACAGCAGTGCACGAGGGTTCCTTTTTCTCCGCAACCTCGACAGCACTTGTCATTTGTTGATTTGCTGATGATAGCCATTGTGACAGGTGTGAGATGGTACATCACTGTCGTTTTGATTTGCATCTCTCAGATGATTAGTGACTTTGAGCATGTTTTCATATGTCTCTTGGCCTTCCTTATGTCGTCTTTCAAAAAGTATTTAGGTCCTTTGCCCATTTTTTTTATTGGATTGTTTATCTTCCTTTTGTTAAATTGTATGAGTTTCTTATAAATTTTGGAGATTAAACACTTATTGGAGGTAACATTGGCAAATATGTTCTCCCATGCAGTGGGCTTTCTTGTTGTTTTGTTGATGGTTTCTTTTGCTGTGCAGAAACTTTTGATTTTGATGTAGTCCCATTTCTTTATTTTCTTCTAAGTTTCTATTGCCCTAGGAGCTGTATTGATGAAGATATTGCTATGACAAATGTCTGCTATTTTAATTTCTGTGGCTTCTTCTATGATATGTATGGTTTCCTGTCTTACGTTTAAGTCATTTATCCATTTTGAGTTCATTTTTGTGTATGGTGTAAGTTGGTGGTCTAGTTTTAGTTTTTTGCATGTATCTGAGCAAGTTTCCCAGCACTATTTATTGAATAGACTGTATTGACTCCATTGAATACTCTTGCCTCCTTTTCAAATATTATTTGAGCATATTGGCTTGGTTGTATTTCGAGGTTCTCTGTTCTTTTTTGTTGGTTTATATGTCTGTTCTTTTGCCAGTACCAGGCAGTTTTAAGAAACTTGGCTTTGTAATATAGCTTGATGTCTGGTATTTTGATCCCTCCAACTTTGTTCTTCTTTCTCAGGATGCTATAGCTATTCAGGGACTTTTTTTTTCCATATGAATTTTTGGAGAGTTTGTTCTAGGTCTATGAAATATGCTGTTGGTATATTAATGAGGATTGCTTTAAAACTATAGATTGCTTTGGATAGTATGGACATTTTAATGATGTTGATTCTACCAATCCATGAACATGGTATGGTCTACCATTTGTTTATGTCTTCCTCTGTCTTTTTTCAATGTCCTGTAGTTTTCCAAGTATAGGTCCTCTATCGCCTTAGATAAGTTTATTCCTAGGTATCTTAATTTTTTTTTATTGGATTATTTTTTTAGTTTCTCTTTCTGTGAGTTAATTATCTATAATAATTAAAGCATAATATGCAAATGGACCGAATGGCGGAACAGCAGAATGACTCTCTGGACGTCCTTCTGGATCAGGCCAGGGCTGAGAGTTCCGAAGCAACTGTGGCTGCATATGCCGAGGCAGACGAGACTGTGAATGTCTACTCTTTTTTCTTTTCCTTTATTGATTAAGGTATTACATATGTGCCCTTATCCAAACATTGCCCTCCCATCCCCCACTCATGCCCTCACACCCCTGGTGTCTGTGTCCATTGGTTAGGCTTATATGCATGCATACAAGTCCTTTGGTTGATCTCTGACCCGTACGCCCACCCTCTCCTACCTTCCCTCTGAGATTTGATGGTCTGAATGATGATTCTCTGTCTCTGGATCTGTTATTGTTCATCAGTTTATGTTGTTCATTATATTCCACAAATGAGTGAGATCATGTGATATTTATCTTTCTCTGACTGGCTTATTTTGCTTAGCATAATGCTCTCCAGTTCCCTCCATGCTGTTGCAAATGGTAAAAATTCCTTCTTTTTTCCTGCAGCATAGTATTCCATTGTGTAGATGTACCACAGTTTTTTAATCCACTCATCTGCTGATGGGCACTTAGGCTGTTTCCAAATCTTAGGTGTTGCAAATTGTGTTGCTGTGAACATAGGGGTGCATGTATCCTTTCTGATTGGTGTTTCTAGTTTCTTGGACTATATTCCTTGAAGTGGGATCACTGGGTCAAATGGGAGTTCCATTTTTAGTTTTTTGAGGAAACTCCATACTGTTCTCCACAGTGGCTGTAGCAGTCTCCATTCCCACCAGCAGTGCACGAGGGTTCCTTTTTCTCTGCATCCTCGCCAGCATATTTCACAGACCTAGAACGAACTCTCTCAAGATTCATCTGGAATGAAAAAAGACCCTGAATAGCTGCAGCAATCCTGAGAAAGAAGAAGAAAATAGGAGGGATATCAATACCAGATATCAAGCTGTTTTACAAAGCCACTGTTCTCAAAACTGACTTGTACTAGCACCAGAACAGACATATAGATCAGTGGAATAGAATAGAGAACCAAGAAATCGACTCAAACCATTATGCTCAATTAATACTTGCAAAGGAGGCAAGAACATACAATGGAGTCAAGACAGTCTCTTCAGTAAATGGTGTTGGGAAAATTGGACAGATACATGCAAAAAAGTGAAACTAGATCACCAACTTACACCATACACAAAAATAAACTCAAAATGAATAAAGGACTTAAATGTAAGACGGAAACCATAAAAAGAGGAATCCACAGGCAGCAAAATCTCAGACATATGCTGAAGCAATATCTTCACTGATACAGCTCCTAGGGCAATAGAAACTAAAGAGAAAATAAAGTAATGGGACTACCTCAAAATAAAAATCTGCACAGCAAAAGAAACCATCAACAAAACAACAAGAAAGCCCACCGCATAGGAGAACATATTTGCCAATGTTATGTCCGATAAGGGTTTAATTTCCAACATTTAAGGGAACTCATACAACTGAGCAAAAGGAAGATAAACAACCCATTCAAAAAATGGGCAATGAACCTAAATAGATACTTTTCGAAAAAAGACAGAAGGAAGGCCAAGAGACATATGAAAACATGCTGAAAGTCATTAATCATCCGAGAGATGCAAATCAAAACGACAGTGAGGTACCAACTCACACCTGTCAGAATGGCTACCATCAACAAATCAACAAATGACCAACAAAGGCCTACTCTATCACGAAATTTGTGTATAGGGCCTCTAGTTGGTTTATAAAAAAGCCATAGATTTGTGGGTGTTAATTTTGTATCCTGCTACTTTGCCAAATTCATTTATTAGGTCTAGTAGTTCTTTGATGGAGTGTTTGGGTTTTCTATGTATAATATCATGTCATCTGTGAATGATGACTATTTTACTACTTTTTTCCCAATTTGGATGCCTTTTATTTCTTCTTCTTTGTCTGATTGCCATGGCTAGTACTTCTAGGACTATGTTAAACAGCAGTGGTGAGAGTGGACATGCTTGTCTTGTTCTTATTCTTAGGGGAAATGTTTTTTTTTGTTTGTTTGTTTTTGGTTTTTGCAAATTGAGTATGATATTGGCTGCAGGTTTGTCATATATGGCTTTTATTATGTTGAGGTATGATCCCTCTATTCCCACCTGGTTGAGAGTTTTTATCACGAAAGTGTGTTGGATTTTTTCAAATGCTTTCTCTGCATCAATTGATATGATTATATGGTTTTTATCTTTCAACTATAGGCCCGGTGCATGAAATTCGTGCACGGGGGCGGGGAGGTGTCCCTCAGCCCAGCTTGCACCCTCTCCAATCTGGGACCCCTTGAGGGATGTCTGACTGCCCGTTTAGGCCCGATCCTACCGGACATCCCTCTGACAATCCAGGACTGCTGGCTCCCAACTGCTCGCCTGCCTGCCTTCCTGATTTTCCCTAACCGCTTCTGCCTGCCAGCCTGATCACCCCCTAACCACTCCCCTGCCAGCCTGATTGATGTCTAACTGCTCCCCTGCCAGCCTGTTTGCCCCCAACTTCCCTCCTCTGCTGGCCTGGTCACCGCTAACTGCCCTCCTCTGCAGGGTAGATCGCTTCCAACTGCCTTCCCTTGCAGGCCTGGTCCCTCTCAACTGCCTTCCCTTGCAGGCCTGGTCCCTCCCTACTGCCCTTCCCCTGCTGGCCATCTTGTGGTGGCCATCATGTGTCCACATGGGGGCATGATCTTTGACCACATGGGGGCAGCTATCTTGATCTTGTGTGTTGGAGTGATGGCCAATCTGCATATTACTCTTTTATTCGATAGGATAGAGGCCTGGTGCACGGGTGGGGACCAGCTGGTTTGCCCTGAAAGGTGTCCTGGATCAGGGTGGGGTTCCCTTAGGGTGTGGAGAGGCCTGGGCGAGGGGCCTGTGGTGGTTTGCAGGCCAGCCACGCCCCTGGGGACCCAAGCAGAGGCCCTGGTATCTGGAATTTATTTACCTTCTACAATTGAAACTTTGTAGCCTGGAGCAGAGCCAAGCCTCCTGCTCCATCCGTGGATTTGTTTACCTTCTATATTTGAAACTTTGTATCCTTGAGTGGAGGCCTGGGCCCGCCAGAGTGTGTGGAAAGCTTGGCTTCCTCTGTTGCCGGGGAAACCCAAGCCTCCTTTCTGGTAGCCATCTTGGTTGGGGTTAATTTGCATACTCGCCCTGATTGGCTGGTGGGCCTGGCTTGGTTGGTGGGCTTGGCTTATCTAGTGGAGTGATGGTTACTTTGCATATTACTTTTTTATTAGAGAGGATTTGTTTATATGGTGTATCACGTTTATTGATTTGCAGATATTGTACAATCCTTGCATCCCTAGGTTAAAAACCCACTTGGTCATAGTGAATGATATTTCTAATGTAATGCTGGATCCGATTTGCTCGAATTTTCTTGAGGATTTTGTCATCTATGTTCATGAGGGATATTGGCCTTTAATGCTCTTCATATTGTCTTTATCTGGTTTTGTGATAAGGGTTAATGCTGGCTTTGTAGAAAGAGTTGGAAGTATTCCTCCCTCTTGAATTTTTTTGTATAGTCTGAGGAGGATAGGTTTTAGTTCTTCTTTTGATAAAACTCCCCTGTGAAGGCATCTGGTGCAGAGAATTTGTTTGTTGGAAGTTTTTTGATTACTGCTTCAATTTCCTCTATAGTTATCGACATATTCAGATGTTTTTATTTTTCCTGATTGAGTTTTGGAAGATTGTATTTTTCTAGGAATATGTCCATTTCTTCTAGGTTGACCAGTTTGTTGGAATAGAGTTGCTCATAGTATTTTTTTTTTTTACGATACTTCATATTTTGTGGGTTCTGTTGGTTTTTCACCTCTTTGATTTCTGATTTTGTTTATATGTGTCCCCTCTCTCTGCTTCTTGGTGAGCCTGGCTAGAGGTTCAGCAATCTTGTGTATCTTTTCAAAGAACCAGCTCTTGGTTTCATTGCTCTTTTTTTGGTCTCTATGTCTTTTATTTCCCCTCTGATCTTTATTATTTCCTTCCTTCTGCTCACTCTGGGCTTTTCTTGTTGCTCTCTTTTTAATTCTTCAAATTGCAGAATTATATGGTTTTTATTAAAAGTTTTTCTTGTTTTTTGAGGTAGGCCTGTAATGCTATGAACTTCCCTCTCAGGACTACTTTCACTGTGTCCCAGATATTTCTAATGTAATGCTGGATCCGATGATTTTGGGTTATTGTGTTTTCATTGTCATTTTTTTCCAAGATTTTTTAAATTTCTTCTTTGGTCTCTTTGGTAACCCAATCATTGTTTAATAGCATGCTATTCAGCCTCCAAGTGTTTGAATTTTTGTGATTGTTTTTATTGTAGTTTGTCTATACTAATAAAAACCTAGGTGGTCCTTGCACTCTCACGCACGACCTTGTCACAAGATGGCCACCCCAAATGGCTGCCACAAAGATGGCCACCACATGATGGCCACCACAAAGATGGCCATGCGCACAGTGGAGGCGGGGCCTGGCCGCCACTTTGCACAGTAAGACATGAGGTCCCGTGGATCTGCATGGCATGGAGGACGTTGGCCCCTTCATCTCTGCCACTTCGCGCAGAGGTGGCGGGTCCCGGCGGAGGAGGCGGGGTGGGGCAGTTGTGGGCGATCAGGCCGGTAGGGGAGGGCAGTTGGGGGCAATCAGGCTGTCAGGGGATGGCTGTTGGGGACTATCCGGCCGGCAGGGGAGGACAGTTGGGGGCAATCAGGCCGGCAGGGGAGCACAGTTGGGTGCAATCTGGCCTGCAGGGAGGGCAGTTGGGGGTGATCATTCTGGCAGGGGAGCAGTGAGGAGTCAATCAGGCTGGCAGGGGAGCGGTTAGGGGGCGATCAGGCTGGCAGGCAGAAGTGGTAAGGAGCAACCAGGCAGGCAAGCGGGTGAGCATTTAGAACCCAGCAGGGATTGGGCCTAAACCAGCAGTCAGATATCCCCCGAAGGGTCCCATATTGGAAAGGGTGCAGGCCGGGATGAGGGACACCTCCCTTCTGTGCACGAATTTCGTGCACCTGGCCTCTAGTTTCTAATATTATGCCATTGTGATCGGAGAAGATGCTGAATATGATTTCAGTCTTCTTGAATTTGGAGAGACTTTGCCTGAGTCCCAAAATGTGATCTATTGTTGAAAATGTCCCATGTGCACTTGAGAATAATGTTTATTCTGTAGCTTTGTGATGGAATGCGCTGAAAAAATTAAGTCCATCTCATCTAGTGAGTCGTTTAGGATTACTGTTTCTTTGCTAATTTATTTTTTCTAGAGGATTTATCCAGTGATGTTAATGGGATATTAAAGTCCCCTACTATGATTGTATTGTTGTCTATCTCTCTCTTGATATCTTCCACAAGTTTTTTTATGTATTTGGGTGCTCCTGCATTGGGTGCATATATGTTTACCAGAGTTATGTCATTTTGTTGTATCGATCCCTTTAGTATAATGTAGCTGCATTCCTTGTGTCATGTTATGGCCTTCACTTTGAGGTCTATTTTTCAGATATAAGTGTTGCTACCCAGCTTTTTTTTTTTTTCATTTCCATTTGCCTGAAAGTTATTTTTCCATCCCTTCATTTTCAGTGTGTGGGAGTCCCTTGTTCTGAAGTGGACCTCTTGTAGACAGCATATATCTGGGTCATGTTTTCTTGTGCATTCAGTCACTCGATATCTTTTGATTGGAGCATTTACGTTTAACCTTTTGCACTCGGATGTCGAGTGTGACTCCACACGGTTAGCATCGGTAGCAGCTCATATGTCGAATTGTATTGAATGTATCAATAATTTGAAATATAAAAAAATCCAAATAAATAAGTTTGTATGAAAAGAAACTCCAGTTTTTTATTCTACTGCCGCACTTTGTAAAATCTGGGGTATTTAAAAAATTAAATCCCGAGTAGAATAAAGGAATCGAGAAAAATGCAAGCGAGTGCAAATTGTTAATGTTATTATTGATAGGTACTTGTACTGTGTGCGGCTAGCCATTTTTATTCTCTATGCCTGTTTCTTCTTCCCTTTCTATTTCTTCTTTTTACAACAGTCACTCTAGAATTTCTTGCATTCCTGGTTTGGTGTAGTGATAAACTTCCTCAGTGTTTTTTTGTTGTTGTCTGTGTGTGTGTGTGTGTGTCTGTGTGTGTCTGTGTGTGTTTGTGTGTGTGTGTGTGTGTGTGTGTGTGTGAATCTTCCGATTTCCCCTTCAATTTTGATTGATTGTCGTGCTGGATAGAGTTTTCTTGGATTCTGTCCCTTGCTGTGTATCACTTTGTATACTTCATTCCATTCCCTTCTGGCCGATGTTTTTCTCTTGAGTAATCATTTGATAATCTGTTGGGAGATCCTTTGTAGGTAACTCTCTGTCTCTCTATTGCAGGCCTTAAGATTCTTCTTTGTCGCTAACGATTTCCATGGTAATTAAGATGTGTCTTGGTGTGGGTCTTTTGTGGTTCATCTTGTTTGGGACTCTCTGTGCTTGTGTAACATTTTTCTTCCCCAAATCTGGGATGTTTTCTGTCATTATTTCTTCAAATAGGTTTTCTAATCCTTGCTGCTCTTCTTGTCCTTCTAGACACCTGTTATATGTATGTTACTTCGTTTCATGCTGTTCCAATGCTCCCTTAGGCTGTCTTTCTGTTTTTTAAATTTTTTCTCCAATTGCTGTTTAGACTGTGCTTTTTTTTTCTACCTTATTTTCTAACTCAATAATTCGGTCCTTCGCTTATCCTAGTCTACTGTTGAAACCTTCCATTGTGTTTTTAATTATAGCTGTATCACTATTTATTCCCTTCTGATTTTTACATAGGTTGTTGATTTTCTTGTCCATCTGGTTTATGAACTATAGGACCATTACTCTGAATTCTTTTTCCAACATATTGCATGCCTCTCTTTCATTTAGTCCCTATCTTGGCAGTGCCTCCTTTTTTCCTTTGGGGATTATTTCGTTGTCTTCCCTTTTTTGCTATCACCAGATGGTTCAAGTGTCGAGTTGCAAGAATCTGAGCTGTGTGCAGTGGGAGCATCGTGCAACCCAAGTGTCACTGACGAGCTCTGGCACCGTGACTCAGCTGTTGTGGATCGGCGGCAGTTGTGCATGCCGAGAATTAGAGTTCCTGCATGCTCTGAGAATCAGAATCACTGGTGCTTAGCTAGGCCTCATGCGTGTGCCAAGCATCAGAGTCCTCGCAAGAATGCACCAAGAATCAGAGTCACTGGTGCTCTGTGCGGCCTCGCGTGTGCGCACTGAGAATCAGAGTTCCCATGTGCATGCGCCAAGAGTCAGACTTACGGGCGCTGGGTGCCGTTCCCGCAGGTTAGCGTTGGGCCTCTGCACCTAGAATACGAGTCTCCTCTCATGCATGCTCCGAGAATCAGTCACAGGCCTGCTAGGGGATCAGGTTGCTTGGCCGCCCTCTTTCTGCAGGAGGCCTACTCGATCACCTCGGGTCGCACAGGCGCTATGCTGTGGCGACAGGCCAGTGGGAGGGGTATGCACTCTGTGACTCACAGGAATCTGTGGCCGGGATGGCTGAGTCTTGGTGTCCCTGGCTCTGCACCTGTGGCAGCAGGTCTTTGTCCAGAGAGGCTTTAGGGTCCCAGCTTGCACCTGAGCACAGTCTGGGTCATGGTAAGCCTGGTTTCTGAGTCACAGCAGTTCTACTCTTCAAGATGGTGTGGTTTGTATGCCAGTGCTGGCTTCCCTGGAGTGTTTGCAGCGGCATCCGTGTCTCGCAGTCTAAGACCACCTGGTTTGCCAGCCCCCGAAAGTCCTGCAGGATCTAACTGTCCCTAACACACACACCATGTCCACACACTCCCCTTCCACTCCCTCACTCTCTCACACTCTCTCACACTCTCTCCCTCACTACTGTCCTGCCAGTCGCCATCTTCCACCTCTCTGATTCGGTCTTTTAGTGATCCTTTGCCTATCAACTGTGACCTTTAGAAGTGTTTTTCAGTTTGTTAAACCTCCGTAGTTTGAAGAAGATGATTAGAGTTAGCTGTCATTGGACATTTCCTTTCCCAGGTCAGTTAGGCTCTAATAATACTTTAGCAAGTTAGGCCTGGTTAACTAGTTTATCCTGAGACCAGGCCTTGTTAAAAATGGAGTGTTTCATAGTGGTTCCTTTTCCTTACTTCTGCTGGAAGCCCAGAGGATTTTCCTCTCACATTATCATATGGAAACTCAGTCAAGTTCCTGAAGATAAATCTTATAATAAACCTGGGGGCCTCTATTAATGGTGAATTGTAAGCACTCAGCTTCCAGAAATTTCTCAATTATAGGTCAGGTTTTCCCACCTGGGCACTGGTTCCCAGGGAATTTTCCATGTGTGGGTCTCTGCTTTGGTTTCTATGACTCCCTGTGGGATTTTTGTCTGCCTCACCAACCTGGGGGGCAGCAGTTGGCCCTGTTCCCTTCTCTTTTTGGATCCTAGAAGAGTTGATTTTTCAGACTGTTCATTTACCTGATAGGATAGAGTGGTGGCTTCCAGACTCTCAGGCTCTTTACATTTAGAACCAGAAACCTCTCTATTGTGTGTGTGTGTGTGTGTGTGTGTGTGTGTGTGTGTGTGTGTGTTTGCGCGCGCGCGCGTGCGCTAATTTCTCTCTTTTACAGTTGGTATGTCCTGGATGTTGTCAGAGTTATAGAAGTGCATAACAGAGTGAGGATATTTCTGAAGCTCTAGCATTTTGACAGCAGAACTGAAAAGAGGAGCCCCAAAGCTGGAAATTATCAGGAAAGAATGTGTGGAAGTACCCACATAATATTATGTATGAACTGAGCCCTGAGCTATACATGTGTAGATCTTGTCCAAATCAGAGATTCAAGCAATTGCGATAAGGCAAGAAAAAGAAACAAAAGTCATACTGATTGGAAAGGAAAAAAAGTAGAACTGTCCTTTTAACAGATTAAATGATTATCTGCATAAAAATTAAGGAATTAATACATACAAAATTCTAGCACTAGTAAGCAAGTTTAGAAAGTTTGTAAGATACAAGGTTCTCACATAAAAATAAATTATATTTCTTTGTATTAACAATCTGCAGAAGGAAGCCAAATTTAAAATACCTTTAATGATAGGTATTGAAATATGTATGTAGGATCTGTGTGCTGAAATCTATATATTGCTGATGAAAGAAATCAGAAGTCCTAAATGCATGATGAGGTATATTGTATTCACATATAGGAAGATTCAACATAGTAAAGGTGTCATTAAATTGATCTATATACTTAATGCAATACCATTTAATGACCTGTCTGGATTTGTTTGTTGATATAGACAAGATGGCTTTAAAATTAAATGGAAAGTTAAAGTAAGTAGCTTAGATAAAATTATTTTGAAACAGAATAAAGTTGGAGGATTCATACTTATTTGCCTCTAAGACTCACTATAAAGCTACAATAATGAAGACAGTGTGGTATGAGCAATGTGATAGACATATGTATCAGTGGAACAAATAGAGTTCATAAACAGTTCCTCACAAATATGGACAATTGATATTTGGTGGAGGTGCAAAAGCAGTGTCAGGGAGGAAGGATAGTTGTATGCCAAAAAAAGAACCTAGATCTAAACTTCACACTTTATAAAAACTTAACTCTAAATGTAAAATATAAATCTATAGAAGTTTTAGAGAAAACACAGGAGGAAATCTTTGTAATCTAGGTTAGGCAAAGGCATATTGGACGTAACACCAAAAGCATGATGCATAAAAGAAAAAAAAAAGATAAGTTTGACTTGGTCATCATCAAAGTTAACACCTTTTACACTGCAAAAGATGCAGTGGAAAAAATGCTACAGACTCAAGAAAGATGATAGAAAATCATTTATTTTAAAAAGGATTTATATCAAGAATATATTAAATTCTCAAACCTAAGAAAACCTAAATTGCAATTATAAAAAATGGGCGAAAGACTTGAATATACACTTCACCAAGGAGATATAAAAATGCCAAAATGGCACATGAAAAGATCTTCAACAGCATTAACCAGTAGAAAAATGTATATTAAAACCACTGTTAGAGAACAAATACACATCCAGAAGAATGGCCATGATAAAAAAATCTCATGGTACCAAGTTCTGGCAAGGATGTAGAGCAACTGGGACATATTACTACTGGGATTGCCAAGTGTTAGAACCACTCTGGCAGGTTAGCAGTTTATTATAAAGTTAAATATACACTTATTTTATTATTCAACCTTTCTACTCCTGGGACTGTTTTTATGAGAAATGAATGGAAACTGTGTTCACACAAAAACCCTTTTGTGAATGTTTATAGTAGTCCTATTCATAATTGCTATTAACATATATAATTCAAATGTACACAAATTGTTACAATCCATTCATACTATGGAATTATATTGAATAGTTAAAGGGAATAAACTCTTGATGTATGCGACTACTTAGATGAATCTCAAAGGCAGTATGTTGAGGTCAATGACATACTCAGATTATATATTGTACTAGAGGCCCGGTGCATGAATTCATGCACAGGTGGGGTCCCCGGCCTTGCTGGCGATTGGGGCCAATAGGGGGGTGGGGAACTGGCCAGCTGGGGGGAAGGACCGCGGGCGGTTGGCCAGATGTCTGCAGGGAGGGACCATGGGAGGTTGGCTAGCTGCGGGAGTTTGGCTGTGGGAGAACACTGACCAGCAGCGGGCAGCTGCTGTGTTGAGCGTCTGCCCCCTGGTGGTCAGTGCACATCGTAGCAACTGGTTGTTCGATAATTCCGTCACTTAGGCTTTTATATATATAGAAGACTAGCAGCCCGTTTGTACGAAGATTCGTGCAATAGACTTGCATTCACCTGGCTGCCTGCACCAGTTTTCTGCCGGCACCGGGGACCCAGGCCTTGGCTGTGGCCACCGCCTTCTGCCTTCTTTCAGGGTCGGGGCTTGGCCCCGGGCGGCGGCCTTGGGCTCTGCTGCACCCCAGCATCCCTGCTAAGGATCATAGGAGCCGACCCCCGGTGGTTGCCTGCTGTCCTGTGCAGGCTCCCCGCTGGTGCCCAAGGCCGGGAAAGCCTCCACCCGAGGCTTTCCCGGCCTTGGGCTCCGCCGCACCCCAACGTCCCTGCGACGGTTTCCTGGTGGGCGTGTCTGGTGGGCGTGGCTTGTGGGTGTAGCGAAGGTACGGTCAATTTGCATATTACTCTATTATTAGGTAGGATGATTCCATTTATATGAAATTCATGAGAAGTCAAAAGTATAGTGATGGATAAGAGGTAAGTCCTTACCTAAGGTTACTGGTTTTGGGAGAGTGTGGGTATAAAGATGTAAAGGAATAGGATAAATTAATATTTTTGATGTAATGTAACTGGTATCTATCTTGATTTTGGTGAGATTATACAAATCTATATATCTAACATTCTCAGAACTATACATATACACATAACATAAAGAGGTCAGTTTTACTGTATAGTTCACTTAAAAAAGATAATTAACTAGAGGCCCGGTGCATGAAATTTGTGCACGGGGGGTGTGTCCCTCAGCCCAGCCTGCACCCTCTCCAATCTGGGACCCCTTAAGGGATGTCCGACTGCCCATTTAGGCCCGACCGGGATCGGGCCTAAACAGGCAGTCAGACATCCCTCTCAAAATCCAGGACTGCTGGCTCCCAACTGCTTGCCTGCCTGCCTTCCTGATTGCCCCAAACCGCTTCTGCCTGCCAGCCTGATCACCCCCTAACCACTCTCCTACCAGCCTGATTGATGTCTAACCACTCCCCTGCCAGCCTGATTGCCCCTAACTGCCCTCCCCTGCAGGCCTGGTCACCCCTAACTGCCCTTCCTTGCAGGCCTGGTCACCCCTAACTGCCCTTCCCTACAGTCCTGGTCCCCCCCAAACTGCTCTCCTCTGCAGGCCTGGGTCCCCCCCAACTGCCCTTCCCTGCAGATCCAGTACCCCCCAACTTCCCTCCTCTGTTGGCCTGGTCACCCCTAACTTCCCTCCTCTGCCAGCCTGGTCACCCCCTACTGCCTTCCCTTGCAGGCCTGGTCCTTCCCAACTGCCCTCCCCTGCTGGCCATCTTGTGGTGGCCATCTTGTGTCCACATGGGGGCAGCCATCTTTGACCACATTGGGGCAGCTATCTTGTATGTTGGAGTGATGATCAATTTGCATATTACTCCTTTATTAGATAGGAAGATAGGATAGAGGCTGGTTCATGGGTGGGGGCCAGTTGGTTTACCCTGAAGGGTGTCCTGGGTCAGGGTGGGGGTTCCCTTGTGGTGTGGGGTGGCCTAGGTGAAGGGCCTGTGGTGGTTTGCAGGCTGGCCAAGCTCCCCCCGTCAACCCAAGCGGAGGCCCTGGTATCTGGTATTTATTTATCTTCTATAATTAAAACTTTGTAGCCTTGAGCGGAGGCCAGGGCCGACCATAGTGGGCGGAAAGCTTGGCTTCCTCCATTGCCGGGGAAACTCATGCCTCCTGCTCGCTCCATGGCTGCAGCCATCTTGGTTGGGTTGATTTGCATACTCACTCCTGATTGGCTAGTGGGCGTGGCTTGTGGGTGTAGCAGAGGTACAGTCAATTTGCATGTTTCTGTTTTATTAGTGTAGATGATAAGCAGATTAGAAAATTATTGGACATACAGGGTTGGCAAAAGTAGGTTTACAGTTGTTCATATGGAAAATAATTCAATGATAAATAACAAGAATGAACTCTGCATTTCTCATACTCACAACTGTAAACCTGTTTTATTTTACATTGGAGCCTTTTGCCACAACATGTATGTAGAGCCTAAGTGTCAAATAATTATTTCAGCTTTCTGTGTATTCAGCTGTTTAAACATTTTTTTCCTTTATTTTGTAATTTCAGCACATCTAGGGTATATTTTTTATCCTGCTTCTATTAAGTAGGCTGAGGGTTGGCTGAAAGTAGAGCCAGCACCAGATAAAGCACTGACCAGTTGGCTTCCCTGCAGTAGCATGCTTTCATCATGAAGGGCATTATATATATATAGTTAAGATTTAAAAAAAAAAAAAAGAGTTCACATGTTTAGTTATAATCTTTCTATTTTTTCTTTTAAATTTTTAATTTTTTTAAGTGTACGAAGTTATAGCATCAAATTTCTAAAGTATTCATGTATTACTATAGTGTTGCTGCTATTTGTTACACATCCAGGGAAGTTTTCATAAAGAGACTAGGGAATTTACTAGTAGAGTATTGAAGTGGCTGTTTGTCATTTGAGGTTAAATTGCAAACTCTTAGGCTTTGAGAGTTTTTTTGTTTTGTTTTATTTTACATTGGAGCCTTTTCAGTTAATATCTATCAGCCATTTTATAGACATTATGAATGGAGCTGATCAAAAGACTCTTGTTCTCAAACTATGTAAATACTGGTAGATATTATGTAATACCACATCATGTCATAATGGGTTTATAATTAATTTGTTTACATGATCAATTTTTTAAATTGTTTCTTTGATAAGACAAATTGTTATACCTTTAAGTTCACACTTTAATAAACTTCTATGTTTTTAGGCTATGAATATATTTTGTCAGAAATAAAATAGGCTAATGAAATATAAAATCAAAGTTTGTTACCAAAGAAAGGTAAAAAATTGTTACAGCTTGACAAACTTTTAATAGAGCCTTTTAAGACTGCTCTTAAATAGCCATGATAGAGGTAGCAATTGAATTAATATGGCGGCCTATCTCATATCAGGTTGAAAGAAAAGAGAGATTACAGAGGCGAGATTTCATGGCGAAGTGCATGCGCAGTGATTTCATGTGCTACCCATTGTATTCCATCCATCCTTACATTTTATTGTGCTGCATTTCACTCTTTTCCTTTTTTGACTTGCAGATAAATGTATTTTACTTAATTTAGCATATATCTCCACTTGATGTCTTATTTGATGAATGTAACAGTTTGTGTACCAGGATTCATTGCATATGTAGGCAGGTAGGCAATGGTCTTTTGAGATAGTATCTTCAGGAATATATTGTCTAAAAGTGACAGCTAAATGTACCTGGAGTTGGAAACTTTGGGTTTGGGCATTTCTAATTTTGAACTGTGAAAAAACTTAACTCTTCTAACTTACTGTGAGAATTTTTGTGTGTGAATGTTGCTGAAAATTGTGTTGAGTATGAAATTATCTTGAGTATGGACTTGAATTGATTTCTTTTACAGTTTTATTCTTGCTATGATCACTCTCATCTCCAAAGAGTTTTGTAGTGGAAAAAAAACTAGTATTAAAACTATAGTATTAGCCCTAACCAGTTTGGCTCAGTGGATAGAGCATTGGCCTGTGGACTGAGGGGTCCGAGGTTCGATTCCGGTCAAGGACATGTACTTTGGTTGCGGGCACATCCCCAGTAGGGGGTGTGCAGGAGTCAGCTGATCGATGTTTCTCTCTCATCGATGTTTCTAATTCTCTATCCCTCTCCCTTCCTCTCTGTAAAAAAATCAATAAAATATATTTTTAAAAACTATAGTATTAGATATTTTATGTAAGTTTATCTTTTGCAAGATTTCAATCTATTTCAATACTAAAGACATGAAACTTTATGAAAAAGCCAAAAGACCCTCCCCTTAATGGCACCTTAAATCTTATTAGAACTTGATCTACTTCTGAATTTATTCTGACAGTTACTTTGCTTGTAGTGAGTGTTTTTTAAAGATTAAAAACATTTTTATAAAGGTATGTGTTGAATCTCTGAGTGAATATAGAATATTTTATTTTAACTCTATTCCATTCTTAATATATTTAAACAACTCATCAAACTGAGGTACTTGGCTTGTACAAAGCAAATTGAAAAGTGAATTTCTGTATTCTAATAACTGCTTTTGAACTGAACTTAGATTATATATTTAATATTAATTATTTCAGTAATAAAGTAGGTCTATCTATATGATATATTTTATCTTTAAATAATAAAGTACCTCAATAAAACTTCTGTGATCACATCACATAAGTTATCCACATTAGTTACTTTAAAAAATAAAGGGCAAATTAGAATGGATAAAATAATATTAAAATCAAGTAAAATCTACAGTTATATAAATTTTAATGGAACCTAAATATAGTCATATTTTTATTAGAAACATAATTTAGTTACATTTTTACATAGTTATTAAAATTCTTAGGTATTTATGGGCCAAGACTGATGTGTGTGTGTGTGTGTGTGTGTGTGTATGTGTGTGTTTTAAGATAATATGGGCCAGAAAGCTCTGGAAATTTTAATAAATATAGCAAGTTGTTAAATGTATTATACTATTTTTTTCAATTTTCCTAAGGTCTAGACCTTTATAAGTATGACACTTGAAATAAATATTATTTCCTAGTTTACTTGAAGCTTATTAAAAATTGAAAGATTGTTATTATTTTTAAGAAATAACCCTAAAGATACTTAGTGTCATTTTCCTTAAAAGGAGGCAGAATTAAAAACCCATTAACTGTTTCTGAAGTGGAATTGCTATGTACAGAACATATGTTACAATGTCTATTGAAAAGTTTAGCAGTTTTACCTTATGAGATAAAAATCAGAGTACTTTTTATCTATCAAGTAAAAAAATTCTGTGAACATCTCTTTCTAGCAATTGATACACTTTTCAAGAGAATTATCTTGTTTTGGCTGACACAGATACTTACTTTTAATTTATCCTATATATTTAGATCTTCTACAGTTGAACTGATGTGTCTAGACAGGAAGTGGTATGTAGGAGATATAGGAATGGGCTGAAGTATCCTTTATATTTGCCTTTGTATCTAGGGGAGTTGGAAATAGGCAAGAATGGAGAGAAATTTTGTATGGCAGTACACAGAATTTTGCAAGTTTATTGTGAGCCCTGCAGCAATCCGATGCATTTTAGTTACTGGTAAGTTTGTTAAATTATGTTTGAAAATGTACCTCTTCGAAGATGGCCATCTATTTACTATTACATCTACCATGTCAAATATATCTATTTTAAAGATTTAAGAAAGATATGGTATTGCTATTGCATTGGGTCTTAGGTATAAATGAATAATACCTTTTTAGTGAATGAATTTGACTTTTTAATTTTTGTCATAGTTAAAATAGAAGTGAAATTAATATTATATGGATAGTATATATTGTGTTAAGATTTTGGAAAAATAAAATTAATATTTATGGTTTTGTAATGAAACTCTAGTGTGTTTAGAAGTCTGAGTTAATTCATTAGATTGTTGCTAAAGAGTTGTCTTTCTGACATAAAAGAATAAGAAAATCCATGGCATCCTTGTAATTTTATATGGGTCTACATAGGAGGAAGATTTATCATAAGAAATACTTTTTGCATTTTTTTATGGACCATAGGGACCATAGTGATGCTTTTCTGGTCTTTTTGGCAGTGCTGATGTTTAGGAATCCTAGTCATCTTCCTCTCTAAATCACTAACTCAGATGTAGTTTAAAACTCCATGACAGATTAGGAAATTGTGTGATCTCTATGCAATCGCTGTCTTCATTCTTTTCACACATGTAGGCAGAAGTATTATGTATAACATTTCTTAAGCAGTTATTTGTGAAGTGGCTTTGACTATTGATATAATTCATTTAAAATGGACTAGATTGTTTTTAATAGCTGTTCTTTTTTACAGAAACATTTAAAAAATCCCAAGGAATTCCTTGGGAGTTGTGTTTTTCTTGTAAATATCTACCTTTGATTTTTGGGACAGAGCAAAACAATATCATTGTTTTGTAATAGTAGTTTACTTGTTTTTGTGGCTTAAAGATACAGGGCCAAATAATGTAATAGAATATTAATTTCCTGTAATGAAGTACTTTATTTTCAAATGTACTATATATTTTTATATAGTACATTTGAAAATAAATCTGTCAAACTCTTGATTTTTACAATAATGATAATTTTTGGTAACTATTTTTATGAGAATACTTTTCTAATTTGAACAAGTATAGCCTCACTGTTAGAGAAAAGTGTTGTTTGTAATTTTTATTGAAATCAGAAGAGCAACCCCCAGGTAGGTCAGGTAAGTGCCCATGATGCTCAAACCACTGAACCCTGCCGGCCAGGGCTCTCTGGATATTTTTTTACAAAAGTATTTTTTTAAAATAACTCCAAAGAATATAATAACTTTAGATTATTTGGGGGGGCCTTAGTAATTTTCAAGTTTTCCTCACTACCAGATTTTCTAATTTCTTTTAGGAATGAGTACTTGTGTGTTAAAATATATTTAGAAATTTGAGGCTTTACCCATGCTTGTGTATATAAATAAGGAATTTAGGGTTCTTGTAAAGCACTTTAAATAGATATTATTTTATTGGTGGTAAAGTCTGGCTTATAGTCATTTATTGCTATAAACTATGGTAACATATAACTAGAAATGCTGTCATGTATGAATGCTGCTGTTTGAAAATTGTTCTATGTAATTTTCTGAATATATTACCACAGCTTAATAAATTGCAATACTTTCTTTTTCTTTTGTTTCTTCATTCAGTTACCACATCAAGTGTTTTATGTTTGTCTGGCACATATCTTTATGTGCTTTTATGTGTTGTATATACATTGTGTTACTGTCACTTTTCATTTTAATATCACATAAATCATTTATTTTCTCTGCTCTCATGAACTTTCCTGAGGGCATATAGGGACATAAGTAACATGTTTCATGTGTCTCCGGATATATATTTTTTATTGACCCTTACTCAGAAGTGAGAATATTTTTTCCATTGATTTTTTTTTTTTTTTTTAGAGAGAGAGAGAGAGAGAGAGATAAACATCAGTGTATGAGAGACACATCCATTGGTTGGTTGCCTCCCACATGCGCCCTGACTAAGGACAGGAAGGGGGTGTGGGAGTGGGGGCTTGGGGAGGGGTTAAACTTACTGCAACCTCCAGGTAGGTTTGGTAGGTGCCCATGACCAGTAGTTGAACCTGTGATCCTCTAGTGTGCAGGCTGATGCTCTAACCACTGAACCCTGCTGGCCAGGGCTCTCTGGATAATTTATAAAAAAATAATTAAAAAAAATAGGTCTAAATGAAAGGTTTATTTAAAAAATCAATGTGTTCTTCCAAAACAATCTTATATACCTATTTAAAATTCTCTAACATAGCACGTTCTTTAAAGATATGATAAAGTCTATTATGATGAAGTGACATATTTTGGGGTGTGTTTCTTACGTTAAATTTATTTGAAACAGGGAATATATATGTGTATAGGTAAACTTAGATGTTTTGCCTTGGAACATAAAAAAATATACACAGTTTGTTGATTTATGATATTTAATTTTAAATAGATGAATCTAGTTTTCTCATGTTTATAAGAAATATATTATTGCATAACGTAAGGTATAATAATCATTTTCAGCAAAACAGAGATTCGATTTAAATGTGGTTATCTTTTGTCATAAAAATATTGAAATTGAACACTATAGTCAACAGTTGATGATTATATAATGAAATTATCTGTACTTTGCAGTGCTACTCTTTTGGCTTTCCTGGTTGAACTGCTTAAAAGTTCAGTAGCCATGCAAGAACAGATGCTGGGTGGAAAAGGCTTTTTAGTCATTGGCTACTTACTTGAAAAGGTAAGTGACATGTAATGATGATTTTATTGTGTACCCTACAAAGATGTACAACTGACACTCACTAATTATAGTTTTTCTTTAGTTTCCTTTTTCATTAACTATAGAGAGGCTATATTTTAGGCTAATTCATAAGCATTTTTATATTATACACCTAGATGTAAGTGTAGACATTGAACTAAATTAGGTTAGAAATTTATATAATTAAGAAATTCTGAGTGAAAATAGAAACTAAAAAAGATATTTCATCTGCTTTTCTTTAAAAGTTATAAGTTTGTTCTTAATTCTTTTTTAATTATGGAAACTGTTTTCCTATATCTTGAGTATTGATAATTACCTAGATTTATCTGAAATTACATTTTACATAAATGAGATTCTATAAAATGTCTTTGCCACATAACTGCACATGACACAGTAACTATCAGGAGCTACCCCTTACATAAACTTGTCATTTATTTACTAATGTTTTATCGGCATAATTTTAAAGTGAGCTTTTTTTAATCCTCACCCAAGGAAATTTTTCCATTGACAATCAGAGAGAGTGGAATAGAGAGGGAAAGACAGAGAGAAACATCGATGTGAGAGAGACACATTGATTAGTTGCCTCCTACATGAGCCCTGACCAGGGCCCGGGCCAGGGAGGAGCCTGCATCCAGGTATGTGCCCTTGACTGGAATCAAACCCGGCACCCTTCGGGCCGCAGGCCTACACTCTGTACACTGAGCAAAACTGGCTAGGGCTGAAGTGAGCATTTTTTTACACTAAAACTTAGCTTAAAATTAGAAATATTGTGAAAACACTTCAATTCAAATAAATAGAATTCAGTACTTTCTCTTTCTCAGAATTAATGTCCTTAATATTATACTGTCAATTTAGTGGGTAAAAATATTTTCTTGTTGTGTTTTTTATTTGCATTTTTAAATTTTGAATAATATTGGATATATACATATATGTGTGTGTGTGTGTGTGTGTGTGTGTGTATGTATATATATATATGACATTCTTCATTTCTCTTCTATGAAGTGCTTATTTATTCCTTTGCCAATTTTCCATATTACCTTCAAGACCCCTACTCCTAGGCAGTCTGTGATCTACTTTTTGTCTCTGTGATCTTATGTATTATAGATATTTTTTGTAAGTGGAATCATGTAGTAGTTGTCCTTTTGTAAATGGCTTATTTCACTAAGCATAATGTTTACAAAATTCATTGTTGTAGCATATATCAGAACTTCATTTCTTTTTATGACTTAACAGAATTCCATCATATGTATTTATTGCATTTTCTCTATCTATTCATCTGTCAGTGGATATTTGTATTGTTTTCTATCTTTTGGCTACTATAAATAACTAGAGGCCCGGTGCACAAAATTCATGCACGGGGGTGTATGTCCCTCAGCCCATCCTGCACCCTCTCCAATCTGGGACCCGTCGAGGGATGTCCGACTGCCCGTTTAGGCCCAATCCTGGTAGGATATGGACCCTAACTGCTGGCTCCCAACTGCTCGCCTGCCAGCCTTCCTGATTGCCCCTAACCACTTCTGCCTGCCAGCCTGATCACCCCCTAACCACTCCGCTGCCAGCCTGATTGATGCCTAACTGCTCCCCTGCCAGCCTGACTGCCCCTAACTGCCCTCCCCTGCAGGCCTGGTAACCCCTAACTGCCATCCCCTGTAGGCCTGGGTCCCCCACAACTGCCCTTCCCTGCAGGCCCGGTCGCCCCCAATTTCCCTCCTCCGCTGGCCTGGACACTCCCAACTGCCCTCCCTTGCAGGCTTGGTCCCTCCCAACTGCCCTCCCCTGCTGGCCTGATCGCCCACAACTGCCCTCCCCTGCTGGCCATCTTGTGTCCACATGGAGGCAGCCATCTTGTGTGTTGGAGTGATGGTCAATTTGCATATTACTCTTTTATTAGATAGGATTCTTTATTAGATGTATGATTTCCAAAGGTAGTGTTCCATTCTGTAGATCACTTTGTGTTATCATTTGCATTTCTCTGATAACAAGTTAAATTTAGCATTTTCATATTTTTATTGTCTTTTTGGTTATCTTCTTTCATTAAAATCTGCAGTATTTGGATTTTCTATCATTTTTTTATTAAGTTGTGGAACTTCTGTGTATATCCCAGATATGACACCTTTGTTGACTATGTATTACATATATCTCTTCCTCTGTGGCTTGTCTTTTCATTCTCTTAATGGTATTTTTTAATGAACAAAAGTCCTTAACTTTAATATATGTCAAGTTTTCATTTTCTTTTATGATTAACCCATTTTGGATTCTTATGTATGCCAGAACCATAAGACTCAAAATTATGTTTTACTTTACACATTTAGATTTATAGTCAACCTCCAGTTGCATTTTGTATATGGTATGAAGTATAAAGGGAAAAATTTCTTTCTCTCTCTCTCTCTCTCTCTCTCTCTCTCTCTCTCCCTTTCTCTCTCTCTTCAGGTATATATCCTATATAACAAAAGCCTAGGTGGTGTCACGTGACATTATCACAAGAAGGCCACCACAAGATGGTCATCACAAGATGGTCAGCAGGGGAGGGCAGTTGGGGCCGAACAGGCCAGCGGGGGGAGGGGCATTTAGCAACGACCACGCTGGCAGAGGAGAGCAGTTGGGGCGACCAGGCCTGCATGGGAGGGCAGTTGGGGGCGACTAGGCTGGAAGGGGAGGGCAGTTGAGGGTTACCAGGCCAGTAGGGGAGGGCAGTTGGGGGCCATCAGGCTGTCAGAGGAGGGCAGTTGGCGGCGAGGTCAGGCCTGCAGGGGAGGGCATTTGGGGGCGAGATCAGGCTGGCAGGTTATTGCAGTTGGGGGTGAGATCAGGCTGGCAGGGGAGGACAGTTCGGGGCACTCAGGCCGTCAGGCGAGGGCAGTTAGGGATGACCAGGCCTGCAGGGGAGGGCAGTTTTGGGGGCGACCAGGCCTGCAGGGGAGGGGAGTTGGGGGCAACCAGGCTATCAGGGGAGGGAAATTGGGGGTGACCAGGCCGGCAGGGGAGGGTAGTTGGGAGCCATCAGGCTGGCAGAGGAGGGCAGTTGGGAGTGAGATCAGGCCTGCAGGGGAGGGCAATCGGGGGCAATCAGGCTGGCAGAGGAGGGCAGTTGGGGGCCAGCAGGGGAAGGCAGTTGGGAGCGATCAGGCCAGCAGGGGAGGGCAGTTGGGGGCTGACAGGGGAGCAGTTAGGCCTTAATCAGGCCAGTCTGAGAGCAGTTAGGGGGCAATCAGGCTGACAGGCAGAGGTGGTTAGGAGCCAATGATCCCGGAGGGATGTCCGTCTGCCAGGATCAGGCCTAAACCGGCAGTCGGATATCCCCTGAGGAGTCTCAGATTGGAGAAGGTGCAGGCCGTGTTGAGGGACACCCCCCCCCCCATGCAAGAACTTAGTGCACCGGGCCTCTAGTATGTAAATAAATAGGTAACTGGGTGACCATGTGTACATTAGGTCATTTCCAGAATCTTACTATTGTGGTTTATTTCTTATCTTTGACGCAGTACAACATTATCTTGATACCTCATAGTGTGCCATCTAGTTTTATTTTTCTTCAAAATTGCCTTGGCTATTCTTGGTCTCTGAACGAGCATATACATCAGCCTTTCAATTTTCACATACAAAAAATTTTTCTAGGGTTTTTATTGTATTATGTTGATTTTTACATTGAATCTTTCAATTCATACACTTCTTATATCATTCTGTTTATTTAGGTGTCTTGATTTCTGTGTAGAAAAATTTTTGCTGAAATTTTTCCTAGATAGTTGAGGTTTTATAAATTTCCTTTTTTTTTTTAATTTGTCATTGGTACGTAGAAATATAGTTGGTCTTTATATTGATCTTTTATATACTGATCTTGCTATTACTTTATTAAACCTAGTAGTTTGTAGATTTTTTAAAATTCTGTGAAAGTCCTAACCAGTTTGGCTCAGTGGATAGAGCGTCAGCCTGTGGACTGAAGAGTCCCAGGTTCGATTCCTGTCAAGGGCATGTACCTTGGTTGCGGGCATATCCCCAGTAAGGGGTGTGTAGGAGGCAGCTGTTCAATGTTTCTCTCTCATCGATGTTTCTAACTCTCTATCCTTCTCCCTTCCTCTCTGTAAAAAATAAGTAAACTAAAAAAAATAAAAATTCTGTTGAAAGTTATATATCTGAGAATGAGAACTTTTTTTCTTTCTGATACTTTTTATGCCTCCCCTCCCTTTGACTAACTGTACTATCTAAGCCATTCAGTATAGTGTCAAATAGAGGTTGTAATGGTGGGCATTCCTAACTTATTTCAGATTTCATGGGCAAAGATTTCAATAATTTTCCACTAAGTAAGATTAGTAGGCTATAAATTACATTTTGTTGATTCTTTAAATCAAGTTAAGAAACTATTTCAAGTTTGCTAAGAGTTTTCTTTATCAAAAACAGGTATTGAATTTTATCAAGTGCCTTTTCTGCATTATTTGAGATAGTTATAATGTTCCTACATTTTTTTTATTAGTTTAGTGAATTATATTGATTTTCAAATGTGAAACCATTCTTATATTC
The DNA here is from genome assembly GCF_027574615.1 of Eptesicus fuscus. Classification (NCBI taxonomy): domain Eukaryota; kingdom Metazoa; phylum Chordata; class Mammalia; order Chiroptera; family Vespertilionidae; genus Eptesicus; species Eptesicus fuscus. Next base: position 5,285,023 of record NC_072480.1, on the reverse strand, counting down.
CTGGAATCCTGTCTAGCCTTAAATTCATTCTCATTCCAACCAGTTTTCATCTCTTTACTTCCCTTAAAATGGCTATGTGTCACCCATAGGCTTCATGTTCTTTCTTTATGATTCTCAGTCTACATCTTACTTGACCTTTTAATAATATTTCAGTTTAACATTCTTTCCTTGAAATGCTTTCTTCAATTGTATTTTGTGACAGTATTCTTTGTTTCTTCTTACCTCCTTGGGCTTTTTTTATTCTCTCTTTGTAGTTCCTCCCCTTGTTTCTAAATTCTAAAGACTGTACTATCTTGTTATCTAATCCTGGAAACCTTTTTACTTTTCTGTTTACATTTAATTGAGTTTATCATTCCCTTAACTTTTATTGTCCTGTAAATACTACATATTCTCAAATATATATCTCAAACCACAATCTTTTCTTTGACTGCTAATCTCTCATATACAGCTCCAGATGGATGTCTAATAAGCTTCATAAATAGAAATTAGCCAAACTTACTTTTTATTTTCCTCTCTAACCTTTAATCCTTCAGTCTTCTCTTAGTTAACAATAACAGCATTCAACAAGTACTTCAGACCAAAAATGTTAATCCTTTTTTTTAAGAGCATTTTCTTTTTAAATGTATTTTTTATTTTTATTGTTACTGATTTCAGAGCAGAGGAGAGAGGGAGAGATAGAGACATCAATGATGAGAGAGAATCAATGATTGGCTGCCTTCTGCATGCCCCCTACTGGGCATTGAGCCTGCAAACTGGGCATTTGTCCTTAACCGGAATCAGACTTGGGACCATTCAGTCTGTAGGCTGATGCTCTATCCACTGAGCCAAACTGGCTAGGGCAGTGGTCAGCAAAGCCAAATATCAACAGTACAACGATTGAAATTTCTTTTGAGAACCAAATTTTTTAAACTTAAACTTATTCTAACGCCACTTCTTCAAAATAGACTTGCCCAGGCTGTGGTATTTTGTGGAAGAGCCACACTCAAGGGGCCAAAGAGCCGCATGTGGCTTGCGAGCCGCAGTTTGCCAACCACGGGGCTAGGCCAATGTTAATCCTTTTTGACTCTACTTTTTCACACAGTAAATTCGTACTATCAGCAAATTGTATTGCTTAGTATCAAAATATATCCCGAAACAATAACTACTTTATACTTATTATTCTGCACCTTTCTATATTCTATATATATAAAAGCGTAATATGCAAATCGACCAACGGCTGAACAACTGGTCACTGTGATGTGCACTGACCACCAGGGGGCAGACGCTCAAAACAGGAGCTGATGGCCAACCTCTTGGTCCCTCCCCCCAGCTGCTGCAGGCTCTGATCGCCCGATGGGGAACCAGGGGAGGGTGGCGGCAGATGCAGGCAGCGCCAGGCCAAGGTGGGTGTGAGCGAGCGGGGCCCCGATCACCCTGCTAGTTGCCCCAAACACAGGGCGACTGGCGTCAGCGTCAGCGGGGCGGGGCCAGCTGCTGGCACCTGGGGAAGATTGGCCCTGATCGCAGGCCAGGCCTAGGGACCCTACTCATGCTAGAATTTCACGTGCTGGGTCTCTAGTACATTGATATTATCTTAGTTCACATTGCCATCTTTCACCATTGGTTACTCACAGTCCATTTTTCACTTGCATTCAGAGTAAAATTTGCCAGATCTTACAAGTCTATCCTGTTTATAGTAAATTCACAAATTTCTTACTTCTGATAACATATCTTTAACATTCTCCTTTTTGCCTTTTCTTTTGCAGTCACATGAGAGGCCTTGATATTCATCACATTTGGACTGTTTCATAAAAAACTTTTAATGTATTTTGTTTTATTTTGCCAAAATATGAATGACACCATGATTACTCTAAATAGAATAGTAACCCTTCCCTGACCATCAGTATCTGTCTACCAGGCTAATTTTTATAGCACTATTCTGATATATATATTTTTTTCTTTTTTTTTTTTTAAATATATTTTATTGATTTATTACAGTGAGGAAGAGAGAGGGATAGAGAGTTAGAAACATAGATGAGAGAGAAACATCAACCAGCTGCCTCTTGCACACCCCCTACTGGGGATGTGCCCGCAACCAAGGTACATGCCCTTGACCGGAATCGAACCTGGGACCTTTCAGTCCACAGGCTGACGCTCTATCCACTGAGCCAAACCGGTTTCGGCAATTCTGATATATTTTTAAAAATATTTATTTTTTAGCTCCTTTCACTGGAATGTAGTTTTTAAATTCATGAAAGCAGGGACAATATCTTTTTTTCCTCACTTTATTGCTGTATCCTCGGCACCTAAAAGAGTGACTGACAACAAATATTTGTTGAATAAATGAAATGTACTTACATGCTTCTTTGATTACCTAAAAAGAATATGCTTTCTCAGATTATTCTTTATACTGTTATTTATTTTTATTTAAAATGTATATTGGTTTTTATTGATTTTGGAGATAGGAAGGGAGAGGGAGAGAGAGCTAGAAACATCAGTGATGAGAGAGAATCATTGATTGGTTGCCTACTGCATGCCCCTTACTGGACATCAAGTCTGCAACCCAGGCATGTGCCTTTTATGGGAATTGAACCTGAGACCCTTCAGTCTGCAGGCCAATGCTCTACCCACTGAGCCAAACTGGCTAGGGCTATACTGTTTTCTTTTTAAATAATTGGCTGCCAGGTCAATAGTATCTATACTAATAAAAGGGTAATATGCTAATTAAACCAGTTCATCAATCTCGTTTACCCCTTCAAAGAACCAAAGAACTTGGTTTCATTGATCTTTTGTATTTTTTTTATTGTAGTTGATTTCTAATTTAATGCCATTGTGATCTGAGAGGATGCTTTATATGATTTCAGTCTTCTAGAATTTGTAGAGACTTAGCCTGTATCCTAATATGTGGTCTATCTTTGAAAATGTACCATGTACACTTGAGAAGAATTTATATTCTGTAGCTTTTGGGTGAAATGTTATTAAGATGTCATTTAAGTCCATCTGATCTAGTGAGTTGTTTAGGATTGCTGTTTCTTTGTTGATTTTTTTTCTAGGAGATTTATCAAGTGATGTCAATAGGGTATTAAAATACCCTACTATTATTTGATTGCTTTTGATCTCTCCCTTGATATCTTCCAGAAGGTTGTTTTTTTTATGTATTTGGGTGCTCTTGCATTGGGTACATATATATTTACCAGAGTTATATCCTCTTGTTGTATTGAACCCTTTAGTATTGTTGTATAGTGTTCTTGAATTCTGTCCCTTGCTTTGCATCACTTTGTATACTTCCTCAATTCCCTTCTGGCCTGATGTGTTTCTGTTGAGAAAGCATTTGATAATCTAATGAGAGATCCCTTGTAGGTAACTCTCTCTCTCTCTCTATCTTGCAGCCCTTAAGATTCTCTCTTTGTTGTTAAATATTTCCATAGTAATTATGTTTCTTCATGTGGGTCTTTTTTGGTTCAATTTATTTGGGACTCTGTGTACTTATCTGACTTTTTTTTCCGCAAATCAGGGAAGTTTTCTGTCATTATTTCTTCAAATAGGTTTTTAAATCCTTGTTTCTCGTCTTGTCCTTCTCACACCCCTATTATACAGGTGTTACTTTGTTTCATGTTGTTCCATAAGTTTCTTAAGCTCTCCTGCTTTCCAATTTCTTTTTCCAATTGCTGTTCAGATGGGGTGTATTTTTCTACCCTGTTTTCTAGCTTACTGATTTGGTCCTCCACTTCTTCTAGTCTACTGTTGAAACCTTTCCATTGTGTTTTTTTATTGTAGCTATATCATTCTTCATTTCCTCTTGATTCTTACATATGTTGATTTTCTCATTCAGCTGGTTTAGCAACTTTAGGACCCTTATGCTGAATCTTTCTCTGACATATTTCTTGCCTCTGTTTCATTTAGTTCCTTTTCTGGTTATTCATCCATTTCTTTCCTTTGGATATTATTTTTCTCCCCATTTTTGCTGTCTCTTTCTTGCCCTGGGCTCACTGCTTGGGGTTGAGGGGTTGAAGCTCCTAGTGGTTCAGTGATCTCTGACTCCGTAGCCAAAGTTTGGGTCTGCCTGAGTTTCACACCAGTATTGTCTCTGCTCTTAATTGTAACCCTTTTTCCCACGGTTCTGGTCCCTCAGTTGTCCACTTAAGATTCTCGGGGGCGGCAGTGGCCATGCACAGTTCCTCCGGTGTGTGACTCCCTGTGATGGCCCAGGGCCCTCTGGTATGCAATTCACTGTGCGGCCCAGCACCCAATGCAGGATGGTGCCCTAGGACCCACTTGCAGCACACATACATTGTGGTTCTGGGACCTGTGGCTGGGCACACCAGGTTGCACCAGCAGATCTGACGTGGGCTAGGGAAGGCATGCCCCAGATGATAGCTGTATCTGTGTCGGGGGCTGAGCACACACCTACTGATTACTGTCTGTGCTGGGGTGCACTGGTCTTTGGCTCTGTACTGGAACCAGGGATGGAGCTCGGCGAGGGGTATCCCTGGCTTGCACTTATAGCACGGACCCGAAGCATGGGCTCCTGGGACAATGAGTTTGGGCTTTTGCGAGGAGGTGCAGCTTGGAAGGTCTGTCTGGTGTATACTCACTGCAGACGTCTAGAACCTCTGTAGCTGTACCACGCTGCTCACTGCTGGGCACAGTGGTCGTTCCACATTGGTTATGGGCTGGCAAGTGGCTCACTGTACATGTCTGGTGGTGGTGTTGGAGGCTCATCTGGGTGTAGGTATGCATGCACTTTTGGCCTCCATTGCTCCCCTCTTCAAGATGGCCTAGGCTCCCCGCTAAAGCAGCGCTGGCGTTGGAGTGCCCACAGCAGTATCAGGGACTCCCCGCCTAGGAGAGTCCGGTCTGTCAGTCCCCCGGACTCCTGTGATATCTAACTATCCCTCACTCCCCCACAAACACACCACAAATGTCCACACACGCTCCTCTCACTCCTTTAGTTACTCACACTCTCCCCCTCCCTGCTGTCCTGTCGGCCCCCATCTTTTTCTCTTCACTACTCTTCATTGTCTACTACCCTGATGATATATTGTTGTTGACTACATGCATATTGTAATCATCTGAGTTTGTAGATTTCTTATGTAGAAGTATGAAAATGCATGCATGCTTAAATAAAATTTATTGAGTTGTTACGAGCATGATGAGTATAAGTAATATTATACCTTAATAATCCTATACTGATAGTTTGACTTTAATCAGTGGATAATAGAGATAAAGGTATAATATGAACTGTGCTTTAGGGTAGTGTGATAGGTGATTCTACTACCTTGGGGAGGCTGGTGATACTACGAACATGATTACTAGATGAGGAAGAAGTAATTTGTGTAGGTAGATACATTTTTTGACATTTGAGTTTTTGTTATTAGCTTTTTTGAATACCTTTTCCTCTATAATATTTTCTACTGAAATTATACTCTAGGGTAGCATTTTCAATTAAACTATAATACAAGTTTGATATGCATAAAATTTTCCAGTAGAACGTAACTGGTGAAATTAACTTTAATAATATATTTTATTTAATCTAGTATACCCATAATATTTCCACTTCAACATATAATCAATATGAAAAAGAGTAATTGGTATTTTGCATTATTTCTTCATTCTAACCCTTCAAAATCCAGGATGTACATAATTACAGCACATTTCACTTTAGACACATTTCAAGGGCTTAGTAATTAGATATGATTAGTGGCTACTCTGTTGGACAGTGAAGCTTTAAGGTTTGATTTGAATTTTGGAAGGTCTATCATTTACCTAAATACCATTTGTTACAGGTTATGTATTGGTGATGGCAGTTGAAAATTCTTGATGGGAGACCTCAGCATAGAGATTTGTTATATGAAGCTGTGGAAGCCTAAAATATCTAGGGAGAGTGTATTTATTCAGAAGAAAGTTCCAAATAAATAATCTTCAGCAGTTTCCATCTTATAAGTAAAGGACTCTTAGGAGTGATCTGAGCCTTGTGAATGCCAAAGGAGGACAGTATTTTCAAGCAAACATTATGGATAGGTCAGAAAATTTTATGCTGTGCAAGGTGCAACTCATTTGTAACTTTTTGAAGAAAGGTTTCAGTAGAATGGTAGCATCAGTTTATTATCCCTGTGGGTTGGATATAGCAAAAGCACTTCTCTTTACTAATAACTTTTTTTGGTATGTATATGTATTATGAGTTCATTTTTTAAATTGTGTTTTTTTTTTAATTTTCCCCCCATCAATTTCTAAAAAAAAAGGAATAAAACAATTTATTATTCATAACATATTTTATTTCTTTAGCCTGAGTAAAGTGGCATTTTTTAAACAGATATTTACTAGTATCTGCTGTTATCCTAGAAAGAGCTTCAGATAACAAACTATCATTCAGAGAATTATCTTAAAATTCTAAGTTTCTAAATGAAATTAAAATTTAAATATCTATCAAAAGAAATGTAAAGTTTTTTTAAGTTTATATTTAAAGTATTAGGGATAGCATATGAAAAATTAGTATGTGTTTATGTTAAGTCAACAATTTTATACTTTGGTATTCTGCATAGTTTTAGTTTGAATTTCTGTTTTCTTTCTTCAGTCCTCACGAGTTCATATAACTAGAGCTGTCCTAGAGCAATTTTTATCCTTTGCAAAATACCTTGATGGTTTATCTCATGGAGCACCTTTGCTGAAGCAGCTTTGTGATCACATTTTATTCAACCCAGCCATCTGGATACATACACCTGCAAAGGTATACATTTATTCTCATTTATTTTATTTTATTGTAATGTTATAAGTAACTAGAGGCCTAGTGCATGAAATTCGTGCACTCGGGGGGGCGGTGGTCCCTCAGCCCAGCCTGAGCCCTCTTGCCATCCGGGAGCCCTCGGGGGATGTCCAACTGACGGCTTAGGCCCGCTCCCCATGGAGAGGGTGCCTAAGCCAGCAGTTGGACATTTTTAGCACTGCCGCAGAGACGGGAGAGGCTCCCACCACTGCCACTGCGCTCGCCAGCCGTGAGCCTAGCTTCTGGCTGAGTGGCGCTCCCCCTGTGGGAGCGCACTGACCACCAAGAGGCAGCTCCTGCATTGAGCGTCTGCCCCATGGTGGTCAGTGCGTGTCATAGCTACTGGTTGTTCTGCAGTTCATTGATTTGCATATTAGCCTTTTATTGTATAGGACTAGAGGCGCGGTGCATGAAATTCATGCATGGGGGGTTCCCTGAGCCCAACCTGCATCCTCTCCAATCTGTGACCCCTCGGGGGATGTCCCGCTCACAATCCTAGACCTCTGGCTCCTAATCGCTCACCTGCCTGCCTGCCTGATCACCCCTAACTGCCTCCCCCCCCCTCTGCTGACCTCATCGCCCCTCACTGCCTCTGTGTGCCGGCCTGATCACCCCTAACTGGGCCCCCCCCCCCCGCCGGCCTGGTCACCCCCACTTCTCTCCCTCCGCTGGCCTAGTCACCCCTCACTGCCCCCTTCCCCCCGCCAGCCTAATTGCCCCCAACTGCCCCCCCCTGCTGGCCTGGTTGCCCCCAACTGCACCTCCTGCCCCCGCCGGCCTGGTCACCCCCAACTGCCCCCCCTCCCACTGGCCTGGTGACATCTTACTGCCCCCCCCTGCCAGCCTTGTCGCCCCAAATTTCCCCCCTGCTGGCCTGGTCACCCCCAACAGCCACCCCTGCTGGATTGGTTGCCCCCAAATGTCCCTCCTGCCAGCCTGGTTGCCCCTCACGCCCCCCCACCCCCACTGGCCTGGTCGCCTCACGCAGCGTGCTGTTCAGTCGTTTGGTCGTCCCTCACTAACTCCCCTGCCAGCCTGGTTGCCCCACGCAGTCTGCTATTCAGTCGTTTGGTCATCCCTCACTATCCCCCAGCCAGCCTGGTCACCCCACGCAGCCTGCTTGTTTAGTCATTTGGTTGTCCCTCAGGCCAGCCCTGGGCGGCTGGGCAGCCCACATCTGAGGCTTGCCTGCTCCTCAGGCCGGCCCTGGGCAGCTGGGGGGCTGAGGGGACTGGGGGACTCTGGAGGCAGGTGTGTGGAGCGGCCAGTCCCGCCTGGGGCCAGGTCTGGCCATGCTGTGTGCCTGCTGCCCCGGCAGGGCTGAAGGGACTGGGCGTCGCCATCTTGTGGCTATGGGCACTGCCATCTTTGAGGGCATGGCAGTCAATTAGCATATTCCTTATTGGCTCTGGGCACCACCATCTTTGTGAGGGCGTGGTGGTCAATTAGCATATTCCCTCCTTATTAGATAGGATAATTAGTGGATCTAAACTATCCAGTAGAACACATTTGGAATTTTCAGCTTATCTTGTACTCAATATGAAGCAATTGTATTAAGCTGCATCAAAAATCAAAATATTAAATATGTAAATATTTAAATAAGTGAAACTACAGTTAAAAATTAAGCGTGATATAACTGTATTCTGATGTCATTAGCTGTGATTTATATTTTTCCAAAAAAGAGAATTTGGTACGCTAATTATTAGAAGACTAAAGAGAGAAAATAATAGATAACTAACTGTATTATGATAATTATGATCCTGTGATTAGAAAATTGCTTGTATTGTAAATATAGAATTTGTTATGTAAATATAATTTGTTTTAAAATAAATATATACACAAGACATTTTTTCTAGATATCAACATAAACCTTTTAATATTTTGCATACCTGCACTTAGCCCTATTACAGTCTACTGTTAATCAATCAATAATCAGGGACATATTTTATGATTTTGAGCTGCCTTATGCAATTTTCAAATCTTTCACATAACTTTTTGTACATCATCTTTAAATTCTGACTTTAATTATTACAGTTTATTATGTTCATTATAGTGCTAATCTCAACCATGAAGTTTGTTCACTATTTCAACAAGGTGTTTGACTTATCTTTTCTCTGTTGACATGGTTAGACTTCTCATAGTGGCAATGGGTTACGATATTTTGAAGTTACATCAAACTTTTAAGATATATGACAATACTATATATTGTTTGCAAATATGACATAACTATGTGATATTCTGTGCTCTTTGAGCTGCTGAATCATACTTTGATTTAGGCTTTCATCTAATTGACTTTTTAAACAATTTGATAATCCTTTCAGATACTTTCAATGGAATTACTGATTTATTTAAAATTATTTCATGTTTAATAGCTATTGCGTTACCTTTATTAAAATAAATGGCATTACATTCTGTTTATTGCTGATCGTTTTTTAATATAAATAATATTTAAAAAATATTTATTTTTAACCTCATATGCTACTTGCTAGGCCTTTACTAATTTTCATTTAAGTTAGAATAGAGTGCATGTGTATAATATAAACACTTGAAACTTTAAAAATTTATTTTAATGGTCTGTTAATATTTTGTGAATTAGGTTCAGCTTTCTCTATACACTTATTTGTCTGCTGAATTTATTGGAACTGCTACCATTTATACCACCATACGCAGAGTAGGAACAGTGTTACAGCTAATGCACACATTAAAATATTACTACTGGGTCATTAATCCTGCTGACAGTAGTGGCATTACACCTAAAGGATTAGGTAAGTATAATCTTTATTTGTACCTTACACTGTACTATGATTGGTCTATATTCTGAGTACTGTTATAATTAACAGATATGCTTGGTTATGAAAATATCACTCAACTTTTGTCTTTCTTATATAGTAAACTGCTATATTGAGATATGTTTTTTTGGTCAAGAAGTTTATAGTTCTGCAATATTAAACTATTTTTGCAAAAAGAACAGGTAGTATAAATAATATTCTATCTTATATACTATATACTTATTGTGATTAAGGAAATATATTCATAATATTAAAAACATATGAATGATATTGGTCATGATACCATGAATTCTGATAGTTCTTTTAACATTTTGAAATTGTTTACTTTCTATATATTTGTTTCCCGACTTCATAGTTTCTTACAAGTATAGAAGAAGCTAATTATTCACTGCATTGGGTTGTTTAAAATATACTGAAAGTTATTTTCTAATTATATAAAAATACATACTTATCATAGAAAATATAATAATATATAAGAAAAATTATTCATAACCCAAACCTCAGGAATTAACTATTACAAGTTTGGTGTATCCACTGTTTCTCATTGAATAAATCCGAGAAATATTTAAACTCTTAAAGAATTAAGGTTTTCTTGATTTTTGCATATTTTTGTTTTCTTAGCTCTGCATAAGATGATATGCCATTTACCTATTTCTAAAGTTTTGATTCTATAAATAATCAAATCTACAGATAATTAAGTGATTGATTTGATTGTACATCATTACTTACCTCTACCTTTGATTTGTTTAGAATTTCTGAGAAAAGGTCTCATAATAAATATTGTCAGTTTTATTCAGAAATATTATACCAATTTACAATTTCACCAGTAGTATGTTAGAGTGCTTTTCTCAGCATATGCACAAATTCATCATTTTATAAAAATTTTTTGATAGGGCAAAATAGCACTTCACTATTTTAATACTCATTTATCAGCTTGCTTTTATGTCTTTTATTGATGGTACTTTAAAAATTGTGACATTTACACTCAGATATAGTATTCTATCTTTATGTCTTTTTCTATTTTTTTAAAACTCAGTGATGCCTAAAGTCTACTGAATATTCACAATGAGTTGGAATCTATGCTAAGCTTTTTACATGTTAATTTTAAAATAGTTTATATGTAATATATTCTATATACATATTTACACATGCATATAGTACTATATCTAAATATAACTATTTTATTAATATCACTCACATTTTGTAGATTGGGGGGAAAGTTACAGAACTAAAATTTGAATCATGTTTATCTGACTTAGAGCACTTGTTCTTAAACACTACTGAGTTTTCTTTACTTAGGAAAACCATATATTCACACATACTTATTTCTGCTTCAAATAAATTGTTTTGGTAAATACAGTTTTTAGAAACCAGAATTTTGGTGTTAAATGTGCTTGTTGTATTTATTCTCCTTTGGGTGTCATTGGCTTCTGGGCATTTTTAGTGAAAAGGATGCAGAAATATAAATACATGCATTCGTCTAAACTGATCTACCTATATTAAAAACTGTGAGTTCATACCTTCAATCTCAGCTCAAAACTATGTGGTTCAATATAACCTCAAACATTTCAGCTTTCTTCCTTTAATAGTGAGAAATCTTACTCCCAGTATCTTTAATATATTTATGTTAGAGGCCCAGTGCATGAAAATTCGTGCATTCGGGGTGGGGGGAGTCCCTCAGCCCATTCTGCACCCTCTTACAGCCCAGGAGCCCTCAGGGGATGTCCAACTGCCAGCTTAGGCCCCCTCCATGGGGGAACAGGCCTAAGCTGGCAGTCAGACATCCCTCTGGTAGCCTGGGAGCCCTTGGGGGATGTCCACCTGCCAGCTTAGGCACACTCCCTGGGGGATCTGGCCTAAGCTGGCAATCAGACATCCTTCTGACAGCGGGAAGCGGGCCTAAGCCGCAGTCCGACATCCTTAGTGCTGCTGCAGAGGTGGGAGAGGCTCCCGCCACCGCTGCTGCGCTCACAGCCATCAGCCCGGCTTGTGGATGAGCGGAGCTCCCCCTGTGGGAGTGCACTGATCACCAGGAGGCAGCTCCTGTGTTGAGCGTCTGCCCCCCTGGTGGTCATTGTGCATTATAGCGACCAGTTGTTCCGCCGTCTGGGTCAATTTGCATATTGCCCTTTTGTTATATAGGATATTTGCATATTCTACATTATGAAACCAGTGTTCTGACACCTACGCCATCACCTTCTCAGCATTGACATGCCACTTGGCTCTGAATCTCCACAACTTTAACTGTGGATGATCCTTATTGCCTCCTTGACCTCCATTGTTTCTTTGCCATTGCATACCACTGGCCTCTATTGTTTTTTCACTTTGCCCTAAAGGTGTTACCTCCTGGTCCATGCCATCCTCTGGTGTCTCCTTGGCCTCTGCTATCTTCTGGACTCTTAGGCCCTGCTGGCTCTGGCCACGGAAAAGAGAGGAGAGGGAAAAAACCACATATATATATCCTATATAATAAAAGCCTAATATGTAAATTGCTCCCCTTGGGTGGTTGTTCGACTGGGAGAACAGGAGTTCAACCGCTTGCTATGACGTGCACTGACCACCAGGCGGCGGCACGGCACTGGCAGCAGGCGGCAGTGTAGGCGCTGTGGGCCTTATGGGCCCTGATGAAAGTGGAACCTTGGCGAGATGGTGAAGCAGGTGAGTGGGTGGCACCAGGCCAAGGCTGGTGCAAATGGAGGCCCCATTGCCATGCCGATCGCCCTGCAGACGCCGACCAGCAGTGGTGGTGGGGATGGGGCCACCACCTGGCTCCCAGGCACTGAGGGAGACAGGTGGCGGCCTGGCCTGATAGATTGCCCTGCAGGTGGGATGGTGGAGCAGGTGAGGGGGCGGTGCCAGGCCAAGGCCTGATGCACGAAGATTCGTGCAAGAATTGGCCTTCCTTCCCCTGGCTGCTGGCACTGCCTTCACTTTGGCCCAGAGCCGCCTTTCCGCCTTTGCTGAAGCCTGGAGCCACCTTTCTGCCTTCACATACTGCCCAGATGCCCAGAGTGGCTGGGGTGGTGCAGAATGCCTGTGTCGTTGCCATGGGGATGACGCAAGTGTCCCGCCCCCGGCTGTTCGGTGCCTGTGTATGCAAATTAACCCGCCATCTTTGTTGGGTTAATTTGCATACTCACTCGTGATTGGCTGGTGGGTGTCATGAAGGTACGGTCAATTTGCATCTTTCTCTTTTATTAGTGTAGATAAACACAAAGTGGTATTATATGTGTAAATATAAAATGAACCTTAACAGACATAATTAAAAAAAAATAAAGGTAGACCTTTACCCCTCAAAAAAAAAGTAAATAAATAAAATGAACCTTATATAAGTAACACTAAGCTTAAGAAATAGAACATTATTATAAACCTGTTTGAAGGTGCACACACCTTCCTCCCCTCTCCAGTCCAGAGATTTCCCCATCTTTAATTTTATGTTTATTGTGCTTTTACTTTACTTGAGTAAGTTTTAGTTTTTACTATGCTTGACTCTTTTGTTATTTATGTATGTATTCCTGAAGGATTGCTTTGCTTCTGTGTTTTACATAAATAGTATTATTATTTGTTTTGTCATTCAGTTTTATATTTGTAAGATAAATTTATTTGTATTTCATTTTGTAAAATTAGTTCTTATTATTCACATACACAAAATTTATACATACCTATATATTTCTATGCAACCTGCTCTTTACATTGTGTAATGTATGACAGTAGTAAATCATTACATATAACATTTACTGACTACTTACAATTAAAATGGACCAGGAACTATTCTAATGTCTTTACATATGTTGATCTATTTAATTCTCATAAAATATTCTATGACATAAGCACTATTATTACCCTCCTCCTAACAAAAATATTCATGTATTAAGGTAATATAAAACTTGTCCAACTTCATTAAATAATGGCAAATTTATAAATAAAACTAATATAATTTTACTAAGATATTGGTATACTCTACTGGGATGGAATAGGAAATATCAGAGGTAGGGTGAGGATTCTGTATTTCTGGTGCCCCAGGCAATCCTATATAATAAAGAGGTAATATGCAAATTGACCATCACTCCAACACACAAGATGGCTGCCCCCATATGGTCAAAGATGGCCACCCCCATGTGGACACAAGATGGCCACCACAAGATGGCTGGCAGGGGAGGGCAGTTGGGAGGGACCAGACCAGCAAGGCAGGGCAGTTGGGGGTGATCAGGCCTGCAGGGGAGGGCAGTTAGGGTGACCGGGCCTGCAGAGGAGGGCATTTGGGGGCAACCAGGCCTGCAGGGGAGTACAGTTGGGGGGGACCCAGGCCTTCAAGGGTGGGTAATTGGGGGGGACCAGGTCTGCAGGGGAGGGGAGTTGGGGGTGACCAGGTCTGCAGGGATGGACAGTTACGGGCGACCAGGCCTGCAGGGGAGGGCAGTTAGGGGCAATTGGGCCAGCAGGAGAGGGCAATTGGGGCAATTGGGCTGGCAAGGGAGGGAAGTTAGGGGTGACTGGGCTGGCAGGGGAGGGCAGTTAGGGGTGACCAGGCCTGCAGGGAAGGACAATTACGGGCGACCAGGCTGGCAGGGGAGGGCAGTTAGGGGTGACCAGGCTGGCAAGGGAGCAGTTAGGTGCTGATCAGGCTGGCAGGGAATGGTTAGGGGTGATCAGGCTGGCAGGCAGAAGCGGTTAGGGGCAATCAGGCAGGCAGGCAAGTGAGGGGTTGGGAGCCAGCAGTCCTGGATTGTGAGAGGGATGCCCACCGGGATCGGGCCTAAACGGGCAGTTGGAAATCACTCGAGGGGTCCCTGATTGGAGAGGGCTGGACTGAGGGACACACACACACACACACACCCGTGCACGAATTTCGTGCACTGGGCCTCTAGTGTTTAAATATTCAGGGATTTTATAAACTGGTACTTAACCCTTGGTACCTTGAACTTGAAATCAGTCATGTTGGGAATATTTACATAACAGAAATAGAACTCTGCAAATGACCTAAATCAGGACCTCACTCTCCACCTTGTACAGTTCTTTCCCTGCAATCAACTGGTTAATGGGTTTCCCTGCTAGGCTGCTCTCAGTGTTCAATTTCTTCACCTAAATAGTGGTTATACAATAGGTGTTCATTTTATAATAATTCATTAAGTTGTACATGTATATCTTTTGTGTAAGTGCTATTTTTTCACAGTGAAAAATATTTTTTTAAGAATACATAATACCAGTGTTGATAGGAGGATAGGGTACTTTTTACTATTGGCAAAGTGGGGCAAAGATGTAGAAGGCAGTCTTGGAAAATAGGGAAGATATTTCTTTCTCAAGAATAAAAAGAGTGGATTATTTGAATGTTAATTTGCTTTGAGATATAATAATCTACATGTTAATTTTTGCTGAATAAATAAGAGATGCTAGAAATGACACATAAAGGGATTGTAGTTTTAAAACTTATGTAAATCCTGGTTGCATTAAGAAAAGTTTGATGTTTAAGGACTCTAATGGTTCTAGCTACCTACCTTAAAGGTATAATTTAATTTTTGTATATTATATATATTACATGTGCTTATTGTATATTCTCATTTTTTGGTAATTAAATATTTGCAGTTAATTAATTTGAAATTTGGATATTATGTAATTAGTATATATGTTTAATGTAATTGTCATTTTCATTTATTGACTCATAAGCATTTATTGAGAGTCCACTATAATATGTATTTGGTACATACAGGTGACAGAAGGAAAGATCTGCAAAGAAATAATTACAATACAGTGTCACTTTTTCTATGCTTTGTTTTTTAAATGAAGACCACTTTGAGGATGGAAGATGTATTGGGAAAACTTGGATTTGAGAGGGAAAAGGGAACCAACCTATTAAGTTAATAGAAGTGGGAAAAAGTATCTGTGTGACCAGTTGATGATTATACATTTATCCATGTATAGTAATGTAATTTTTAAAAAGTAATTCTTTCCCTCAAATCTGACATTTAGTGAATAATTTGCAATTGCTAAAACTCTGAAAAATTAATGTTTAGATTCTCTGATATAATTCTAATTATGCAGCATTAGTAGTAATAAATATAATTATATCAAATATAACTATTAAATAATTCCATACTATCCTAACATTATTGCATTAAGCTTATTATCAAAATTTTTTCCTGTTTTTCTTTTTTTTTTTTTTCTTTTTGTTTTATTTCAGATGGTCCACGGCCATCACAAAAAGAAATTGTATCACTACGGGCATTTATGCTACTTTTTCTGAAACAGCTAATACTAAAGGTAAAATAATTTTATGTAATTTAAAATTACAATATATTAGGTGAAAAGAAATTTTTGGTATAGTTTAAAATCATTATCAAAATTAGCACAAACTGTTTAATTCATGGATTGTTTTCAGAATTTTATAAATGTTAGTATTAACTTTGGTTGAATTTTATTTTTTGTTAAATACTCTTTGAGATTCTTTATCTTAACAGTTATAGCACAAAAGCAAGGAACATGTGAATATGAAACAAGAATAAATATTTTATTCCAGAAAATGGTGTATGTCCTCTTTTAATAAGGCTTACATTAATGTATTTTATCAAAGTAGGGTTTTTAAAAGATTAATATTTTTGAAATGGAAAATAAAGATAAAATTCTCAATATTGTGAAGTTTTATAGTAATTTGCATTATTTTTAAATTTTACTAAATTTTTATTGATTTCATAATGGAAGGGAGAGGGAGCGATAGAAACATCAATGATGAGAGAGAATCATTGATTGGCTGCCTCCTGCATGCCCCCAGGTATGTGCCCTGACTAGGAATGGAACCTCACCTCCTGGTTTATAGGTCGATAGTCAACCACTATGCCACACTGGCAGGGGCAGTAATTTGCATTATTTTAAGGAAAGAGTACATGTTTAAAAATAGTGATTATTAATACGACAACATGATCAAAATATACTAACTCTTTATAGGGAATGTCAATCAAATATTAACTTCAGAGAATAGATACAAATTTCCAAATATTTATTTAAACTGACGTAATATAGTCTCTTGATTAGGAAGTGTCTGGACATTTTAACTAAAACATTACTTCTTTTAAGTTTTTTAAAATTTCTTTAAAAATGCTCATTTTGATGCCTTTAATTAAAGTTTTAAGTTTAGATTTAAATTAATACTGTTTTTAAACATTAGGATCGAGGTGTCAAAGAAGATGAACTTCAGAGTATATTAAATTACCTACTTACAATGCATGAGGTAGGACATGATCTGGGTCTTCTATTTTAATTATTTTATTCAAAGCATAGCATAGTTTTAACTAAAGAAATTTTGGTTATTCTTATGCAGGATGAAAATATTCATGATGTGTTACAGTTATTAGTGGCTTTAATGTCAGAACATCCTGCCTCAATGATACCAGCATTTGATCAAAGAAATGGAATAAGGTATGAGTATAATATTAGTATTTTAATAGACTTTAATTGAGTACAGTTGTGCTTTCTAGAATGGACCCTATTCTATGAACTTTTGAATAAATATAGCAGTCTTACACGTTAAAAGGAAATAAATGGAGGAAGCTGCTATATAAACTCCAAAATGTAACTGATGAGGTGTACAGAAAATGGATCTCAGGTCTCAAGAAGAGTAATTAAATCATTACTATACTGGAGAGTATTATTCTAAGAAATAAGCCAGACAGAGAAAGACAAGTATCACATGATGTCACTCATATGTAGAATCTAAAGAACAAAAATAAACTGATGAACAAAATAAATCAAGAGACATAAAATCATGGAACAGACTGTGGAATCTCAGAAGGAAGGGGAGGGGGGACAGAAAGAGATTAACCAAAGAACTGTCCTAATATATAAAAACCCAGGGTCTGTAACGACCGACCGAAGGCTCGACCGAGAAATGCATGTGTATGTATTCTTATTTTAAGGTTAGGAATATACAATGAGTTTTCAAATTCAACATATTATATTGTTATACTTTACTTTTATCCTAATATATAAAAACCATGGGTCCGTCACATCCACAAGGACCTGAGGCTCAACCTAATGCCCAGGCTGCACGCACAGCAGGCTCTGGTGGGTGGGGACTTGTGGCAGTGGTGACGAGGACAGGGGAGGCGGGACCGGCACTCACACTCACTCACAACTGCACACACGCACAGACACACACAGTGCCCACCAGCTCACAGCCTTTTCTCCCTTTCTTTCCCTCCCTCCCAGCTCGCTCTCAGAGCCTCTCTCAGGATGAGGGAACAAAACAGACTGGGCCTGAAGAGGCCTGGATGGAAGGGAGGGCGGGCAGAGGGTGGAGTGGCCCCCACTGGCCCCACCCCCTCCCAGCCAGGAAAGAGGAAGAGGGAGACAGGGAGGCAGGGAGGCCTGGAGGACTGCTGAGAAAAGCAAAGAGAGACAGAGACTGGGCGAGATCAGGTTGGCAGGGGAGGACAGTTGGGGCAACCAGGCTGGCAGGGGAGGGCAGTTGGGGGCGAGATCAGGCCGGCAGGGGAGGGCAGTTAGGGGTGATCAGGCAGGCAGAGGTAGTTGTGGGTGAGATCAGGCCCACAGGGGAGGGCAGTTAGGTGCAATCAGGCAGGCAGGCAGGCAGAGGCAGTTAGGGGTGATCAGGCAGGCAGGCAGGTGAGCAGTTAGGAGCCAGCGGTCCCAGATTGCGAGAGGGATGTCCGACTGCCCATTTAGGCCAGATACCTGTGGAATCGGGCCTAATCTGGCAGTTGGACACCCCCCAAGGGTCCCCTATTGGAGAGGGTGCAGGCTAGGCTGAGGGAACCCCGCCTCCATGCACGAATTTCATGCACCAGGCCAATAGTCTTATATATATAAAAGCCTAAGCGACCATTCGACTGCTCGACTGGTAGCTATGATGCACACTGACCACCAGGGGGCAGACACTCCAACCGATAGGTTAGCTTGTTGCTGGGGTCTGGCCAATGGGGACTGGGCTAGATGGGCCTGACATGCCCTGGAACCCTTCCTCAGTCCCTTCCTGCTCAGCCAACCTCCCATGGTCCCTCCCCAGCTGGCCAGCCCCAATTGGCCCCAATCAGGACTGGGCGACATGGGCCAGACACACCCTGGAGCCCTCCTGCTGTCCCTTCCCACCCCTGATTGTGCACTGGTGGAGTCCCTCAGCCTGGGCTGTGCCCTCTCGCAATCTGGGAACCCTTGGGGGATGTCCACAGGCCAGGCCGAGGGACCCCACCGTTGCACGAATCCATGTACCGGGCCTCTAGTATGCATATATGCATAACCCATGGACACAGACAATAGTGCATCGAAGGCCTGGGTGTGGGTGAGGGGCTCAATGGGTGGAATAAAGGTTACATCTGTAATACTTACAACAATAAAGATAAATTAAAAAAAAATAAAGACATTTCAAGAAGTGGGAAGAGCAATTTGTTTTTTGCAGGAAAATGAGAGTATGGAATAATTCAGCCAAAGAGAGCACAAGAAAATTAATGAGTTTAGGATCAAGAGCTAGAATACTGGCCAGGTTTGGAAGGTCCATAGCATGCTAAATTTAGATTTTGTTCTGTTGTTGATGAAAATTAACGAATTTTTAATGGGGAACTTATTTACTCAGATTTCCATTTTGTAAAATATAGTCAACTGTGAAAAAGAGTTGGAGAGGAACAAAATTGTAGTGAGACCATTAGAGCAATTATTATATTCATCAGTGTTAGGCATGATGAATTAGGGCAGTGGCAGTGCAATGGCAATAATATAGATGAAAAATGTCTTAGGGCAAGAGGACAAAGCAAAGGACTTTGAAGATTAACTTTATTTATGAAGATTTAAAGTAATTATGTAAACAAGTGAGACATAGTTTTTTGTTAATATATTTTTGTAGGTCAAGTTTAAATAAAAATTAACAAAATGTGCTAATTTTTTTTCTAAGAATTTGAAATCCTGAGTGGTATTTTATATTTTACATATGTGTAGTTTAATTGTAAAGGATACAGTGCTTATATTTTCAATACTTATAGAAGTTTAAAAGATCATTGGTTTCTATATTTTTTAGGGTAATCTACAAATTATTGGCTTCAAAAAGTGAAAGTATTTGGGTTCAAGCTCTGAAGGTTTTGGGATACTTTCTGAAGCATTTAGGTCACAAGTAAGTAGAAGTTTTTTATAATGAATAATAGAAATGTCTACTGAAATTGTATTTTTACTCCTTTTGTATCTAATTTTACATGCAATCTGACTGGAATAATCTTACAATGGAAAATAGCTTCTTATGGTAAAAGTTGCAAAAATATTTTATAAGACAATATTTATTAATAATAGATTATATAACAAATATCACAATTTCAGTAACATAGTGTATTTCTATATTCTTGCTGAAAAATATTGTTCATTTTGAGGATATAATAAAATATTTCATCAAATAAAGTAAAGCACATATGGATAGGATTTCAATGAAAATTTACTTGTATCATGTATATTAAAATTTCCTTAGAGCTGTTTCTTTGCTTACATGCTAATTCAATATTTTATTATTTGGTACATTGGGCTTTACTGGCATTGGCCTTATTGATCACTTTTGTGATTTAAAAGTCCTAAAATATATTTTTCCCCCAAAGTCCAGAAGTCAGCTACTTTAAAAGTCACCTGCTGATACAATAAGTTTTTTACACTGTTTTGACCACTGTATGATTACTCTTTTTTAAAATCCATTTTCTATGCAAATGAGCCAGCCAAAATTAGTGCTTTTATTGAAATACTAGTAGCCCTGCACACAAATCCGTGTGCCAGTAGCTTGCTGCCGCCCTCCAGTATCCGTCCACTGCCCTGCCCTCCTGTAGTTCCCCCTCCCTCCACCCCCCCTCATAGCTTGCTGCCCTGCCCCCTCCTGTAGCTCTCCGCCGCCCACTTGTAGCTCGCTGCCCCACCCTCCTGCTGATCCATGATACTGTCGTTACTCGGTCAGTCGTTATGCTTCACGGTATAATAACCATTTGCATATTATATCTTTATTATATAGGATTGCCAAGTGGGATTCCTGTCAGAACCTTACTTTGGCAGTTCTTTTTAGTGTTTAAATTTACCAAGAGTTTACTGATAACACTAATGAAAACTGCACAAAATCCTGGTAAAAGATATTATTTTTGTTTTGGTATCAAAACAAGATTTAAGTAAGGGGGAATAAAGATAGCAATGATACAAAGACTAATTCAGTGTAACCAGATTGTAGGAAAAAGTTACCTATTTATGAGGGAACAGTATATAGATTACTGAGAGTGAGAAACATATATACTTTAGTATTAAGAGAAAAAGGTTGCTTATTTAAAGAAATCAATTAGGAGATATTAATAAGAGATTCTAACCAAGATGCATCTCTTGAAACTTGTAAAGAAAGCACATTTAAAAATATAGAAATGTGAAAAAATTGCTATCGAGTACATCATTGTGATTAGAAATTTTACCATATGTTAAAAAAATAAGAAATAAATTATTTGCTTCTGAGGAAGGACAACTACTAACAGAATTTCAAGAAGTTGGAAGAAATGGTAGGATAACATGGAAGTATTGAACCACGAGCTTACGTAACTTTGGGGAAAAAATGAAGGATAAAAAACTTTCACACAAATAAAAATGAAATCAGAAGAAGGTCAAGGAAAATTGTGTGGAAAGCATACTAAGATACAGAGAAGATGAAATTGGAAACAGCAAATAATATGTATTGATAAGATTATACCAAGGATTACACAGAAAATTATTGACCTAGAAAACACAGAAGTTCCAACAATAGCATAAATGGCATTTTCAAGTAAGAAAATTTGGACACTGGACTAAACAAATATATACAGCTGTAATTTAGTGAAATCCTAATACAAGATTTTGCCATATGTACTGTTTATCAGGGAAAATTTCTTGAATGATCAGCACAAAAGTATACTATTGGATTTAAATATAAGTAAAGAATACTTTGCAGTATGCAAATAAGGAGAAAAAATATATTGAGTCTTGCCTTAACTTTTCTACAACAACCTTCAATACAGGTAACGTAAAGCTCCAACCATAAGGTACTGAAATGAAGAAAATGTGAGATGAAGGATACTTGAAGCATAAAGGGTGCTGACAAACAATTTTTAACCACAAGTAATTGTGTTTTTCTGAATAATACTTAAGGAAATTTCTGGGGCAAGAAATGAAGTCCAGCCAGTTAGGCAGACTACAGCTAAGGACTATTGGAGAGTAATGCATTAATTTAACAGTAAGAGCAAGATTAAAACAAATGTTCAAATTAGAGTTGCAGACCAGAATTTACTTTTTATATGATATAATAATTTAGAAATGGTACGATTATAAGAAATTGGGAAATGACTGAGGAAATATAGAAAGTGGAGTAGATCCAAAGAGTCAAATGATATCCATGTAAGCTGACAAATGAAATAGTAGAAATATAGGCTTATTGGCTAAATTTGATGACAGAAGAGAGGGAAAATTAAGAGTAAATATGATTATCATTGCTTATATTAGGAAAATATAGAGGACCTCTGATTCCTTTATACTTACAAAGATAAGCAGTTCAGTAAAACTGTGAAGCTTTCAAAAGATTAAAGAGAAAAATTGCAGTTCTATATTCAGTAAACATCCTAAAATCAAAGTGAATTAGAGAAATGCTGAAAATAAAAGGATGAGTAAAGGTATACCACATAAATACAAATGATAAAAAAGAAGTAATCATGACTTAATATTGGAAAAAATCTAAAAGACCAAAAGCAACAAACAATATAAAGAGGGATACTTTAAATTATCAAAGGGTGAAACCTTCATGAAACAGAAATGAAAGGGGAAGTAGACAAATACTACGTTTAAACATTAAGACAAACTTTAATTTATTGATCTTGGTTCAAAACAAGTGTAGAGAGAAAGTACTATAAATAATAACATAAATCTGATTAGTATGGTTTGAACTCTGTATCGTGTTAATGAGGACTACGACTTTAAGTGCCCAAGGAGCATATATAAAAATTAGAGAAAAATTTCAAGACATAGAAACAAAACAGGAAAGATTAAGATTATCTTATTAATATGCAATAACATTAGAAAATAATAACAGTCTGGAACCAAAAAATCTACTTAGAAATTTAAAATTTATTGTACAATATTTGTGTCAAAGAGAAAATACACACTGCAATTACAGAAGTTTTAGAAAATAACTTTAAAAATTATAACATATAGCTGAAGACCTAGCTATATATCTTTTTAGTGGTCTTGGAAACATCCTTGAAGCTCATTTTTTGTTCTATAAATGAATAAAACCACTGTGCTTCCTCATTTGGTTTTAGACTCAGTCAGAGCAGATATAAAGTGGTTAATTATAGTATACTGCCATGTGATAATTTGAACAGTTAGCAAAAGGTAATAGGTACAATTTAACATACAGTTTTGATAAATTCAGAACATTTCTTTATATATGATAAAATATTGATCTTAAATAGTTGATATCAAATAAATGTGAAATACTGGCAGCATTCATACAATAATCTAATCATTACTTGTTCAAGATTTGAAACAAATACAACACCCAATTATTAGGGAGGAGAAAATAGGTATCGTTATTTATAGGTGGTTTTATTACATACCTAAAAATCAAAAAAGAATAATTTTTAAAACTGCTAAAAAATGAGATACTACCTAAACTCAGCATCTTAGTTGTATATGGAGGAATTGTTTGTCTAACAGAGAATCTGACTGGGGTTCAGAAATGAAGCTAAACTGAAGTCTGTGTGGGTTGGTCCTTTGTAATAGATAGCATATAATTTATGTGAAGTGCTTGGAATACAGGTTGTGAGATAATCATATACTGTAATTGTTAACTGAACTAGAAATAGGTTTGGCATCTGTCATTACAATGGAGAAGTATGTTCCAAATAATATATGCTACAAATTCTCCCACCTGAAGATGGAATTTAAGTCTTCTCTTCATGAGTATTGGGTACATTTACTGGCTTTCTTTTAAAGAATAATAAAACCTGGCAGTGATTTTCACTATTGATTAAGGGTAATATCAACAGTCATATACTTCACCTTTATGTTATTCTTCTAAAAAATAAATAACCCTAATATAATCCAGAGAAAGCCTCATACAGCCCCAAATTTTGAGATACATTCTATAAAACATTTGACCAGTCCTTAAAACTGTTGAAGGGCATGGCAAACAAATAACAGGAAACTCCCACAGATCAAAGGAGTATACTAGTAAGGATATATGAGGATTAAATGAAAGGTGCAATCATGTATTGGATCCTGAATAGAAAAAGCACATGAAGGAAAACTGTTGAAATATAAACAAAATCTGTATGTTAGTTGATAATATTATACCTCTGTTGATTTCTTAGTTTTCACATGTGTACTATGTTATGAAGAAGTTGGGTGACTACTAGGTAGGAATACTCTGTACTGTTGTTTAGCTTTTCTATAAAATTTAAAAGTTTCCAAAACAAAATACATGTATATAAATTTTAGAACTCTAACTTGGGTATATGCTTGCCTATTAAAATAAAATGTTGCTTCAGGGAGATGGTCTGATTATGGTTATCCTCAAAACAGAATTCTAAGAAATGGATCAAATACATGTTCAGAATGCCCAAATTCTAAAGCTACAGGGGACTTCTGGTCAAGATGACAGAGTAGGTGATCTCTGTGCCCTCCACCTCCCACAACTGCATCAAAATCACAAGTATATTATAGAGCAACCATTACTGAAACCACCTGAGGACTAACTGAAATAAAAATCTATAAGGAGACAAAGAAGAAGCCACTTGGAGACTGGTAGGAGAGATGGAGACATAGAACAGAGAGGTCACATACCCACAGTGTGGTAAGAATCAGAAGAGGTATATTGGCTGCATTGTTTTCACCTGAGAAATGAGTGGTCCCAGCCCCAAATGTAGCTCTTCACACCAGACAAGCAGTGTTGGGAAGAGGAATCCTCATTATCATCTGACTGAAAACAGCAGGGATAGCATCTGAGTAAGATTGAGGGCTGCTAGAGACCAAGTTGATTATTTTGAGGGGCGCACACGTGGCCTCTCACTCACAAACACTCATTTTAAGCTTCAGTTCAGAGGCAGCAGCTTGAAAAGCACCAGGGACATAAATACAGGGAGGAACTGAATTGATTAACTTCAGCATGAAGGCTGGAGAGGCTCGGATTGGGGTAGCTTTCTTCAGGGACAGAAGTGCTGGCAGGCATTATTACTTTGTTGAACTTTCCCCCCACCAAGCTTGCAGGCTCAAGCTGGGATCAAATCTGAGCTAACATTGTTCACCTTGTGCTGGTAATTTCCTGAGACCTGGCCCCACACAACTCATACACTGGGTCGAAACCTTTTTCTATCGCTTTTCCATACCAGCAGCCTGCCTGGGCTCATGCTGCAGACTTTCCCAAAATCTTTTCAAGGTCCACAAATCCCAAAGAAGCAACAGCTAGCCTGGCCATGCCCTCTCCCTCTTGCTAAGCAGCTCCAAGCCAGGCACAACATAGCAACTGGTCTCAACTTGCATTGTAGATTCCACCAAGTGGTCCCAAGCCTGGCATAAATGGCAGCCAGCCTTAGCTTGGAACAGAGCTTCAACTAAGCAGTGACAAGCTTGGCAAAAGTGGCAGCTCGTCTCAGGTCACATCATGGTACCCACCAAAGGGCCCAAAGCTCTGTACTAGTGGCAGCTGGCCTCAGTTCATAGCATAGCCTCTCACAAGTGCCTCCAAGACCAGCACAAGTGACAACCAAACACAGCTCACTTTCTAGCTCCTACCGAGCAGCCCTAAGGTGGATACAAGTGGTGGTGGACATTGGATTGCACGGGAGTCCTCCCAGAGGCTCCACAACAACACCACGTGGTGGCTGGCATTTTACCAAACAATAACACTGCCCACCCAGGTCCACAAATGACACATCTAAAAGGCAGATTCCATTGGCACCGAACCTTGTTAAAGTGACTCCTACTAATCAGGTCAGCACCCACAGAACATCCTGTCTGCTATAGTAGTCTTCACAACCAGTAAGCTTGAAGGTCAGTTCTACCTACTGATGTGCCAACAACAATCAAGGCTTACCTACAACAGGAGGGCACATATAACCCACACAAGGGACACTTCTGGAGCACCCGCTCAGGTGATTAGGGAGAGTGTGCTACTGGGCCCCACTGGAAACCTATATATAGCCACTTTGCTGAGCCTGGGAGACATAACAGATATCTCTAATAAATAGAAATGAACACAGGGGTGCAGCCAAAATGAGGAGACAAAGAAACATATCTCAAAGGAAAGAACAAGAAAAAACTCCAGAAAAAGAA
Organism: Eptesicus fuscus; assembly: GCF_027574615.1. Taxonomy (NCBI): domain Eukaryota; kingdom Metazoa; phylum Chordata; class Mammalia; order Chiroptera; family Vespertilionidae; genus Eptesicus; species Eptesicus fuscus. The sequence continues at coordinate 5,259,187 of NC_072480.1, read as the reverse complement.
TTAAGTGAAATGAAGGCAGGCAGTGTACCTAATACAGAGTTGAAAACACTGGTTACAAGTATGCTCAATGAATTTAGGGAAATAATAGATGAACTCAGTGAGAAATCTAACATAGAGACAAAAAAAACAAAAAAAAAGATAGAAAACATATAAAAGTACAGTCAGGAATAAAGAATACTGAAATGAAGGATATATTAGAGGGAATCAATATCATATTACATGGAGTAGAGTTTCTAGTCAACAATCTGGAAGACAAAGTGGCAGAAAACATTCAGTCAACACAGGAAAAGAAAAATAATTTTTAAAAATGAGGATAGAGGAAGGGGCCTCTGTGGCAACATCAAGCATATCAGCATTTGCATCATAGGGGTACCAAAAGGAGAAGAGAGAGGCCATTATCCCTGGTGAGCATAGTAGATGGAAAAATTCTCAACAAAATGTTAGCAGTTTGAATTCAGCAATATATTAAAAAGAATATACACCATAGTCAAGTGAGAATAATTTCCGGGATGCAAGGTTGGTACAATATCCACAAGTCAATTAATGGGATATACCTCATTAACAGAATGAAATATAAAAATCATGCACTCATGTCAGTAGATTCAGAAAAAGTATTTTACTATATCCAACATCTGTTTACAGTAAAAACTCATAGGAAAGTGGGGCTATAGTGAACATGCCTCAATATTATAAAGGCTATATATGACATATCTGCAGCCAGTATCATACTCGGGTGAAAAGTTGAAAGCCTTTTCTTTTAAGATGCGGGGCAAAACTAGGATGTGCACTTTCATCACCTAGCAACAGCAATCAGAAAATAAAAAAATAAATAAAAGGCATTAGAATTTAAAGGAACAAATAAAACAGCCATTATTTGCAGATGATATGATACTATATAGAGAGAATTCTAAAGATTTCACCAAAAACCCGTTAGAACTAATAAATGATTTCAGTATAGTTGCAGGATACAGTATTTATATTTAGAAATCACCAATAAAATACCAGATATTGAGAAAAACCCATTTATAATTGCATCAAAAAGAATAAAATACCTTGGAATAAATTTAAGGAAGGTGGTAAAAAACCTGTACTTAGAAAACTATAAGATATTGAAGAAAGAAATTGAAAAAGGTACAAATAAATGGAAGAATATCATGCTCGTGGATAGGAAGAATTAACATATTTAAAATACCTGTACTACCTAAAGCAATCTATAGATTCAGTGCAATTCCTGTCAAGATACCAATGGCATATTTCACATAAGTAGAACAAATATTCCAAAAATTTATGTGGATCTATAAAAGATCCCAAATAATCACACTAGTCTTGGGAAAGAAGAGCAAAGTTGGAGGAATCATACTTCCTGATATCAAACTATACTACAAGACCATAGTAATAAAAACAGCATGGTATTGGCCTAAAAACAGACATATAGATTATTGGAACAAAATAGAGAAATTAATCCACACCATTATGATCAGTTAATGTATGACAAAGGAGGCAATAATACACAATGGAGTTATAGACAGTCTCTCTAATAAATGGTAAACATGCAAAAAAATAAAACCAGACCACTTTTTACACCATATGCAAGAATAAACTCAAAATGGATTAAAGACTTAAAAGTAAACCCAAAACCTTAAAACTTCTAATAGAAATTGTAAGCAGTATACTCTTTTTTATTGCTCTCAGTAATATGTTTTAGGATATGTCTTCTTGGTCAAGGGAAACAAATTGAAAAATAAACAAGTGGGAGTATATGAAACTAAAAAGTTTTGCATAGTGATGAATATCATTTAAAAAAAATGAAAAGCCATCCTACAGAATGGGAGAAAATATTCCCCAATGATGCATGCACTAGCGGTTAATACCCAAAATATATAAAGAACTGATACAACTTAACTCCATATAATCCAAACAGTACAATTAAAAAATGGGCAGAGGAAATAAGTAGGACTTTCTCCAAAAGGGACCTACAGATGACGAAAAGACATATGAAAAAATGTCAAAGTTACTAGTCATCAGGGAAATGGAAATTAAAACCACAATTAGGTATTACCTTACATATCTCACAATGGCTATCATCAATAAATCAACAAACACTAATTGTTGGGGAGGATGTGGGCCAAAAGGAACCTTTGTGCACTGTAGATGGGATTGTAAATTGCTTCAGGTGCTATGGAAAACAATATGGAGATTCATCAAAAAAATTAAAAATAGAACTACCGTATGGCCCAGCAATTCTACTTCTGGGTATTTATAGGAAGAAATTCAAAACAGTAATTCCAAAGATCCATACACTCCTGTCTTCATTGCATCATTATTTATAATAGCCAAGATAAGGGCACAACCCAAGTAACCACTGATAGATGAATGGCTAAAGAAGGAGTGGTACATATATATAATGTAATATTACTCAGCCATAAAAAATAATGAAATTTTGCCCTTTGCAACAACATGGATGGGATCTAGAGGGTATTTATTATTCTAAGTGAAGTAAGTCAGATATAGAAAGACAAATGCTATATTATTTTACTATATGTAGAATATAAAATACAACACAAACAAAAATACAAGATAGAAGCAGACCTATAGATACAGAGAACAAATGAATAGCTGCCAGATGAGAGGGGTTTGGGGGGACTGTGTGAAAAAGGTGAAAGGATTATGAAGTGCAAATTGGTAGTTACCAAATAGTCTCAGGGATGCATAGTACGGCATAAAGGATGTAGTCAGTAATATGGTCGTAACTGTGTATGGTGTCAGGAGTGTACTGGACTTTGGGGTGGTCATTTTGTACGGTATATAAATGTCTAATCACTATGTTCTATACCTGAAACTATTTTAATATTGTATGTCAACTATAATTAAAAATTTTAAAAATATTTTTTAAATGCTCTATCATAATACAGCTATGATTATTTTGTTTTATAACAATTTAAAACACATTATTGAGTTTTCATGGAGGAAATAAAAATTCTCAACCAAATATATTTGTCTAAAGTCTTAACTATAAACATTGTAACTTCTGGGTGAATTCTTTAATATGATCACACTATAAAATGTATTGTTGCCATGGCCTGTGTTGCTCAGTTGGTTGGGCATCGTCCCATGTACTGTTACTGGTTTGATTCCAGGTCAGGGCACATACCTGGGTTGTAGACTCGATTCCTGGGAAGGGGTGTGCAGGAGGTAACCAGTCAGTGTTATGCTCTTAATGTTTCTCTTTTTCTCCCTCTCCCCTTCTTTCTCTCTAAAAAGCAATAAAATAAATAAAAATAAATAAAATGTATCATTGATTGTTAAATGAATCAACTTGCTGTCTATATTAGTTAGTTTTAGGCCTTTGTAGACATTTGTTTAACTTAATGGTTTGTTTATTTGTTTATTTTTGAACTAGTTGAAATTAGTTCAGTATTTTGGCACAGCCAGTTATCTATTAACAAAAAAGTAATAATGTAGATTCTGGGAGTATGACAGTTGTGATGAAGCTTTCTTCCCACCTACTCTCAACTCCAAACTGTTTGGCTCTCTTAAGGCAAATGTTGGTTTCTGTGTGCTCCTCAGTACAAAAGAGTTTTGGTGTGCAATTGGGGTATTAGCAAAGAAAACAAGGCAATTGGTGGGGAATTTTCTCTCCCACAGGAATCACAAGCAGCTGAAGAAGTATGGTAGAGGGCTAAAGTAAAGACTAAAACAGAAAATCTTGAGAGGTGTTTTACTCTCAGAGATCTCTGGCCCCCAGTTTGTCTCCTCTATTTCGTTCCCTTCCCCAGGAATGTTATTGTTGGCTTGTGTGTAAGTGACACCAGAAAGCTGAGATGTACCTGAAATGATGGGATGAATCTTCCCTAACCATCAAGTGATATTGGAGTGCTAGCATGTTGGCTCCAGGGCTTACAGCAGGCTAAGTTTTATACTACAGGTCACTGTGTTTAGAGGGTCTTTTGCCTTAACACACCTGCAGGGATCCCATCATGTAACATTCACAACAGTGAGATCTGACCTGAACTGTGTCAGGTCAGAAATTGAGAAATTGAAATAACTCACTAAAGGGGCCTAGCATCCAGAGACAGGAGAAAAGAAAGAATCATCAAACTATGTACTCATTGAAATATAACTGGTGGTGAAGGCTATGGTGGTACCTTTGAATTTTATTTTTAAAAACAGGATATGAGGTTCAAGTAGGGCACCAAGGTCATATTCTGCTTCTTTAGCCTAACTGCAATTCATTCAAATAGTGTGATGGAAGATCTAAAAGTGTGGATCAAAAATACAAAGGGAGAGAAAAGATAAAATTGTAGAAAACAGGTGATTGAGTGTGTGACAAATATGAATTATTGGAGAAAAATAATGGACAAAACATGATATCCTGAAACACTTTGTATTACTAAAAACTTAGAAATGCTGGATAAAATAAACCATGAATTATTTTAGAAGTATAACCGACGACACAAAAAGGAAGTTCTCAAATGCCAAAAAATGAAGATTAATCATAATAGGAGAAACTATTCAAGATAATATTAAAAGAAACTATGAAGCTTAAAAATAATCAAAAGTAGCTTTTAGAGTGAAAGGTTAGTGATTAAAATTGACAACTCCATGGACATATTAAATAGATTCATAAAACTTAAGAAATAATTGGTGAACTTGAAGTTAGAAATGAAGTAATGACCTAGAATATAGCACCAAAAGAGAAAACAAAAGTTGAAAACTAGGAAATGAAGCTGAGAGATATGGAGAAAAATGAATGGTTTCATAGAGCAAAATCCTGAGGAATAAATTTAACCAAGGGGGAAAGTGATCTGTACACTGAAAGCTATAAAAATTGGCTAAAAATTTTGAAGAACATACAAATAAATGGGAAGATACTGTATTTTCATAGATAGAGGAACTGTTGTTAACGTGTTCATACTACCTAAAGTGATCCACAGTTTGAATGGAATTCCTTTCAAAATTGCAATGGCATTTTAAATAGAACAAACAATCCTAAAATTTGTATGCAATCACAAAAGACTCCAAATAGCCAAAGCTGTGTTGAGAAAGAATAAGACAGCCTTCACATTTCATGATTTTAAACTATAGGGTGGGATAAAAATAGGTTTAGAGTTGTGACTACATGAAACACAGAGTTTATTCTTGTGTTATTTATTAATTATTGTATTATTTAACATGTGAACAACTATAAATCTTTCACTACTTACTATGTCTATCAAAGCTGTAGTAATGAAACAGTGTGGCATTGCATAAATACAAACAGACACAGGTCAGTGGAACAGAACAGATCCAGAAATTAACCCATGCATATTTGGTCAATTATACGACAAAGGAGCCAAGAATATACAGTGGAGAAAAGGATACTTTACTTAATAGTGGAGTAAACAACCTAATTGTCTACAATCAGGGGTCCTCAAACTACGGCCCGTGGGCCACATGCAGTCCGCCGAGGACATTTATCCGGCCCGCCGGGTGTTTTTGCCGCCGCTGCCTGTCCTGCTTAGCAGCCGACTTAGCAGTGTGCATAGGAATTTGTTCATAGTTTTTTTTTTTAAACTATAGTCCGGCCCTCCCAACGATCTGAGGGACAGTGAACTGGCCCCCTGTTTAAAAAGTTTGAGGACCCCTGGATTTTTTATACATTCATCCATTGATGGCCACTTAGGTTGTTTATATTTCTTGGCTATTTGTAAATAATGCTGCAATGAACTTGAAGGTACAGATATCTCCATATAAAAGTGGAATATTATTCAGGCCTAAAGACTAAGGGAATCCTGCTATTTGTGACATCATGGATGGATCTTGCGACACTATGCTAAGTGAAATAAGGCAGACAGAGAAAAACAAATATTGTTTGATTTCACTTATATGTGGAAATCAAATAAACCAAATTCATAGAAACAGAATGTAAAAAGTGGCTTCCAGATGGCAGTAAGTGGGGTGTGGAAGAAATGTGTGAACTCAAAAGATACAAGCTCTGAGTTATAAGGTAAATCAGTCTTGGGGATATAATGTTCAGCATGGTGACTACAGTTATGAATATTGTATTGTAGCCTGGCTGGTGTGGGTTAGTGGTTGAGGTCACTGTTCCAGTACCATTCAGGGCACATGCCTGGGTTGTGTGCTGGATTCCCAGAAGGGAGCATGCAGGAGTCAGCTGATCAATGATTATCTCTCATCATTGATGTTTCTATCTCTCTCTCCCTCTCCTCTTTCTGAAAATAGTAAAAATATATTAAAAGAAAAAGAATACTGTATTGTGTATTTGAAAGTTGCTAAAGAGTGGATTTTTAAAGTTTTTATCACAAGAAAAGGAAATTCTAACTACATAAGGTGATGGATGTTCATTAAACTTACTGTGGTCATCCTACCTAATAATAGACAAATATGCAAATTGACCGCACCTTCGCTACGTCCAAGCCACGCTCACCAGCCAAAGCACGCCCACCAGCCAATCAGGGTGAGTATGCAAATTACACAACCAAGATGGCGGTTAATTTGCATATGCTGAGGGAGGGAGGAGTGAAGACTGAAGACAACTTAGAAGGAAGAGGGAGGAAAAGCAGAAAGCAAGGTGGCTGCCAGAGGGAAAGCCCGGGCAGGGCGGGGCGGGGCGGGGCGAGGAGGGCGGCAGTGGCGCGTGAGTGCAGGTGCTGTGGCCGCAATGGTGGCAGCAGCGGCAGCGCACGCAGCCACAGTGGCCGCTTGCAGGATTCTTCCTGCAAATGGGCTACTAGTCATTTAATAATATACATATATATCAAAGCATGATGCTTTACACCTTAAAAACTGGAAAGAGGGTGAAAAAAACTTGATAGGCAACTGTAACAAATGCACCACGATGGTGGGAGATGTTGATAGTGAGTGGAAGCCATGAGTACATGGAATGTGTGAGTTCAGGGTTTATATGGGAACTCTCTTTATACTCTCTGCTCAATTTTGCTGAACCCCTAGACTACCCTAAAAAATAAAATCAATTTTAAAAGGGTGTGTAGAGGGGGGAAGTTGATAGGCAAATAAAACAAAAATGTTTACCTATTTGGGGAGTGGGGGAAATAAGAGAGGGTATGGCCCTAACCAGTTTGGCTCAGTGGATAGAGCATCGGCCTGCAGACTGAAGGGTCCCAGGTTTGATTCCGGTCAGAGCATGTACCTTGGTTACGGGCCCATCCCCAGGAAGGGGTGTGCAGGAGGCAGCTCATTGATGTTTCTCTCTCATCGATGTTTCTAACTCTCTATCCCTCTCCCTTTCTCTCTGTAAAAAAATCAATAAAAAATATATTTAAAAAGATAAAATAAAAATAAGAGAGGGTATGAGTTGGGTGTGAAACTCCTCTGCACCTTTTGATTGTCACCATTTAAATTTTTATTTTTTTAAAAGATTGCAGTTGATATATAATATTATATTAGATTTAGGTGTACAGCATAGTTACTAGACATTTATGTATATATATAAAAGCCCAGCAACGTTTATAGTGGAACGACCAGAACGACCGGTTGACCAGTTGCTTTGATGTGCACTGTCCACCAGGAGGCAGACGCTCAACTCAGGAGCTGCCCCCTGGTGGTCAGTGTGCTCCCACAGTGGGAGAGCTGCTCGTCTCCACATCAGGAGCAGCTGCTCAGAGGACGGGTCCACAGTTGCTCGGCTGGCTGGGATGAGCGGTACTCCCACAGCAGGCTGATCCCCACAGGCCACGCCCCCCACCAGTGCACGAATCCCATGCTCCAGGCCTCTAGTATAATTTATAAAGTGATCACCTCAGTAAGTCTAGTACCCATCTGACACCCTGCATAGTTATTGGAATATTATTGACTCTATGTATTTCCTATGCTATATTTTATGTCCCAGTATTCTTTTTGTAACTGGCAATATGTACATTGTAATTCCTTCATCTTTTTCACCCGTTCTCCCAACTCCCCTCTCATATGGCTATCATCAAACGTGTCTGAGTTTGTGTCTGTGAGTTTTTTATTTTGTTTTTTAACCCAATAAAAGTATTATTTTAAATACTAAGTAATAAAAAGTGGTAGACCAATCCTATCTAATAAAGAGGGAATATGCTAATCGACCGTCACGTGCTCACAAAGATGGCGCCCACAGCCAATAAGGAGGGAATATACTAATTGACTGCCATGCCCTCAAAGATGGCGGTACCCACAGCCACAAGATGGCGGCGCCCAGTCCCCTCAGCCCCACTAGGGTGTCAGGCACACAGCACATCCAGACCCACCCCCAGGCAGGTCCAGCCGCTCTGCGTGCCTATCTCTGGAGTCTCCCAGTCCCCTCAGCCCCTCAGCCACCCAGGGCTGGCCCAAGGCACAGGCAAGCCTCGGATGTTGGCTGCCCAGCTGCTGCCTGAGATGCAGGCAAGCTGCTCAGGGTGGGCCCGAGGTGCAGGCAAGCCTTGTATGGTGGCTGCCCAGCTGCCCAGGGCCACCTGAGTCTCAGGTAACCAGGGCTGGCTGAGGCTTGCACTGCCAGCAGTGGCAGCAGCAGAGGCGTGATGGGGGTGTTGCCTTCCCCTGATTGCCGGGTCACCTCCCACCTCTGAGGGCTCCTGGACTGTGAGAGGGTGCGGGCCGGGCTGAGGGACACCTCCCCTCCAGTGCATGAATTTTCATGCATCGGGCTTCTAGTATTAAAATAAACTTTAAGTCAACTAAGTTAATGAGGCTAAAGAGGGGTACCATCCTATATAATAAAAGCCTAATATGCTGTGTCCAATCGTCAAATCGTCTGTTCAACTGATGAAAGCGTGATGTGCTAAGGCCGCTTAACTGACTGTTATGACGTGCACTGACGACAAGGGTTCGGACAGTATACTGGTCTTCTAGTCGCTATGATGTGCACTGTCAACCAGCGGGCAGATGCTCCAACTGGTAGGTTAACTTCCTGCTGGGGTCTGGCCAATTGGTACTGAGCGAGACGGGCTGGATACGCCCTGGATACCTCTCGTGTTCCCTCCCCGGCTGGCTAACCTGCATCCCTCCCCAGCCCCAATTGTCCACTGGTGGGGTCCCTTGGCCTGCCCTGCGCCCTCTCACAATCAGGGCTGAGTGACCCCCCCAGGTGCATGAATTTTGTGCACTGGGCCTCCAGTTTAATGATAATGGTACAGTTCACCGGGAAGATAAAACAATTTCAAATGCACATGCCCTTAACAACATAGGTGACAAAATTGGCTAAGTTTGAAAGATAAATCACAATGAGTTTTAAAGTTTAACATGTTCCTTTTTTTAAAAGAGCAATAAGAAAACAAATAGTATAAATTTGAAGAAAAAAAATCCAGTGGCTTGATTAGCATATACATTTTCTCCAGCACAAACAAAACTGTAAAAAGTATTCAAATTAAGCCATAAAATAGTCTCCATAAATTTAAATAAATTATTATCATCCAGATGACTTCTCACAGTGTAATTAAACAAATCAGTGATAAAAACTGAAACTCATAAACACAAACAACAGTATGTTGGTTACCAGAGGGAATTGGGGGGTGGGGATAGTTAGTAAAGGTTAAAGGCAGCCAAATATATGGTGACGAGAAATGATTTGTCTGTTGGCGGTGGGCACACAATGCAGTGTACAGATCATGTATCATGGAACTGTTCACTTGAAATCTATATAATCTTATTAGCAATGTCACCCCATTAAATTTAATTAATAAAAAATAAAATTAAAAAATCAAACTATGATAATGGAAATACGCATATTTTAAATAACAAAACAAAAATTGTGCAAATTATAAAATACTTAGAATCAAAAGTTATTGAAAATTTTGTGTTTACACTTCTGACAGTTGGTCTAAGGGGCATTGAATGAAATTTATAGCCATAAATATTTAGATTAAAAGGAGAAAAGTGGTTTGCCCTACCTCCTCTCTGCCCCAGTTTCTCAGTTTTATGTTGAATGTAAGGGTAGTTTAACATCAGGATAACTTAAATATCACCTACTTATTAACACATTAAAGAGTAGCCATATAACTATAACAATGGAGTCTCTCGGCCTGGCCTGAAGAATTGGGCATAAACTGACTCTCCGACATCCCCCCAGGGGTCCCAGATTGCGAGAGGGCACAGGCCAGGCCCAGGGACCCCACCAGTGCATAATCAGGGCCAGGGAGGGATGCGGGAGGTTGGCCAGCTGGGGAGAGACTACAGGAGGGCTTCAGGGCATGTCTGGCCCATCTCACTCAGTCCCAATCGGCCAGACCCCAGCAGCAAGCTAACCTACCAGTCAGAGCATCTGCCCCCTGGTGGTCAGTGCATGTCAAAGCGACTGGTTGACTGGTCGACTGTCTGCCCCCTGGTGGTCAGTGAAGGTCATAGTGAGCAGTCCAGTGGCCTTAGCACATCATTAGCATATTACACTTTGGTTGAATGGACGACCACTTAGCATATTAGGCTTTTATTATATAGGATGGTATAAAATCCACACTAATAAAAGAGTAAGATGCAAATTGAACGTACCTTCGTGACACCCACCAGCCAATCAGGAGTGAGTATGTAAATTAACCCAATAAATATGGTGGGTTAATTTGCATATGCAGGCGCCAAGCGGCCGGGAGTGGGGCGGGACACTTATGTCATCACCATGGCGACGATGCAGGAGTTTCGCACCGCCTCAGCCACTCCAGGCCTCTGGGCAACGTGGGAAGGCAAAAAGTCGGCTCTGGGATGGAGCGAAGGCGGTGCTGGCAGCCAGGGGAAGGAAGGTCCATTCTTGCACGAATCTTTGTGCATCGGGCCTCTAGTATTTAACCCTTTACACTCGCTTTTTTCTTGATTCCTTTATTCTACTCGGGATTTAATTTTTTAAATACCCCAGATTTTACAAAGCGCGGCAGTAGAATAAAAAACGAGTTTCTTTTCATACAAACTTATTTATTTGGATTTTTTTATATTTCAAATCATTGATACATTCAAAGAGTATAAAAAGAGCTGCTACCGATACTAACCGTGTCGACTCACACTCGACATCCGAGTGCAAAAGGTTAATAAAATGCAGTTCCTGTTTGTCAGAAAAATTTTTAGGAAGTTGCAAATAGAAAATTATTTTTTAACCTGATAACACATAACTACCCCAAATGTACCATAGTCCTATTTAGGAATGTAATCTTAAAAGCATTCCTTTCAATAACATTAATGAAAGCCTATTTTTACCACCTGGGTTCAAGGTTGTATTGAACAATTCATTGACATTTATAGGACAGTCCACCTAAAAACAGCAGAATTTTTTTCAAGTGCATATATGTTGCATTTTCCAGAATACCGGTATATTAGGGGTTGGGCAGTAAAATATCAAACAAGTTTCAGTAAACCTAAACTTATTGAGATAAAACAAAATATGTTCTTTGACCACAACAGAATTAATTTAGAAATCAGCAATAGAAAGAGATTTCAGAAATTGCTATGTATTTGGATAGTAACACACTTCTAAAGAACCATTGGATTAAAACAGAGTAAAATAAAAATGGAATATTAGTTTGATTTGAAGAGAAGCAAAACCACAAATATAACAATTTATTGAATCCTCATGCATGGGAATGTAAAATGCTCTAACCATGTTCAATAGGGTTTTCTTATGACTTTAAAAATCTAACACATATCATACATGTTGGCATTTCCATGATTATCTATCTACGCAAGAAAAAAGACACACTAAGTTCATACCTGGACTGATGCATGAATATTCTTAGTATCATTATCGATAATAGGCCCAAACTGGAAAGAATTCAAAATGTATCAATTAGTGAATGAATAAACAAAATACCATATGTCCACAAAATGGAATAATATTGCACAATTAAAATAAAACTACTGATATATGCAATAATATTAATGAGTCCTAAATACATTATGCCAAATGATAAAAGCCAGATGGGAAAGACTGTATATTATATGATTACTTATATATGAAATGTCCAGAATTCAGATTAGTAGTTATGTGGGGCTAGCAATGGGAGTTGGGATTAACTTCAAATGGACACAAGGGAACTTTGTAGGGTGATTAACCCTTTGCACTCGGATGTCGAGTGTGACTCGACACGGTTAGCAGTAGAATAAAGGAATCGAAAAAAGGAAGCGAGTGCAAAGGGTTAAACTGTTATAAATGGGATAGTGATGCTTGTGCAAATTATAAAATACTCTAAGGATTGAAAGAAAGCACTGAATTATCTATATATATAAAAGGTTAACATGCTAAGTGTCTGACCGTTCGGCCAGTAGCCATGATGTACACTGACCACCAGGGGGCAGATGTTTCGCGCACAGCCATGGAAAAATGGAACAGACTGATGAACCTCATGGAAGGAGGGGCGGGAGGAGGGCAGGAAGAGATTAACCAAAGATCGTATATGCTTAGTAGAAGCCTGGTGCACGGATTCGTGCACCATTGGGGTCCCTCAGCCTGGCTTGCGGGGATCGGGCCAAAACTGGCAGTCCGACATCCCCCGAGGGTTCCCAAATTGCGAGAGGGTGCAGGCCAGGCCGAGGGAACCCACCAATGCACGAATCCATGCACTGGGACTCTAGTAAATATGTAAAATGTGTGAATTTATGTTATACATATTATACCTCAATAAAGGTAATAAAATTTTGAGAGCAAAATTAAAAACTTTTAGAAAATGTAGGATTATAGTGTCATCACCTTGGATTAAGGAAATGTTTCTGAAACAATAAGTAGTCAACTCATCCTGGGAAAAGTTGAGAAATTTGACCACTAAAATTAAAACGTTTTATTATTATTTTTTTATTGTTTAAAGTATTACAAATAGTAGTACATATGTTTCCATTTTTTCTCCATTGACCTCCCCTGGACTTCCCCCACCCCCTGGCACATGCCCTCGCCTCCCTAGTGTCTGTGTTTATTGGTTATGCTTATATGAATGCACACAAGTCCTTTGCTTGATCTCTTACCCCACCCACCAACCCTCCCCTGCCTTCCCGCTGAAGTTTGACTGACTGTTCAATGATTCTTCGTCTCTGTATCTATTTTTGTTCATCATTTTATGATGTTCTTTATATTCCACAAATGAGTGAGATCATGTGATATTTATCTTTTTCTTACTGGCTTATTTTGGTTAGCATAATGCTCTCCAGTTCCATCCATGCTGTTGCAAATGATGAGCATTCCTTCTTTTTACAGCCGCATAGTATTTCATTGTGTAGATGTACCATACTTTTCTGATGGAGAGACTTTGCCTGTGTCCAAATATGTGGTGTATCTTTGAAAATGACCCATGTGTACTTGAGAAGAATGTATATTTTGTAGCTTTGTGTTGGAATGTGCTGAAGATGTCGATTAAGTCCATCTGATCTAGTGAGTCGTTTAGGATTGCTGTTTCTTTGCTGATTTTTTGTCTAGAGGAATTATCTAGTGTTGTCAGTGTGGTATTAAAGTCCCCAAAATGATCATATTGCTCTCTCTCTCTCCCTTGATACCTTCCAGAAGTTTTTTTATGTATTTGAGTGCTCCTGCATTGGGTGCATATATGTCTACAAGAGTTATATTCTCTTGTTGTATTGATCGCTTTAGAATTATGAAGTGGCCTTTCTTGTCTTTGGTTATGGCCTTCACTTGGAGGTCTATTTTGTTAGATATAACCCCAGCTTTTTTTTTTCATCTCCATTTGCCTTAAAGATATTTTTCCATCCTTTCAGTTTGTGCATCCCTTGTTCTGTGGTGGGTCTCTTGTGGACACCAAATATATGGGTCATGTTTTCTTATCCATTCAGTCACTCAATGTCTTCTGATTGGAGCATTTAATCCATTTATGTTTAATGTTATTATTGATAGGTACTTGTTTGTAGCCATTTATATTCCTTATGCCTGTGTTCCTTCTTCCCTTTCTATTTCTTCTTTTTACAACATTCCCTTTAGGAATTATTGCATTGCCCGCCTGGTAGTGATAAACTCCCTTAGGGTCCCCCCCCCCTTTTTTTTTTGTCTGTGAAGCTCCTGATTTCACCTTAAATATTGCAATTTTGATTGATAGCCTTGCTGGATAGAGTATTCTTGGATGCAGTCCCTTGCTTTGCATCAGTTTGTATACTTCATTCTATTCCCTTCTGGCCTGATGTGTTTCTGTTGAGAATTCATTTAATAATCTGTTGGGAGATCTTTTGTAAGTAACTCTCTGTCTCTCTTGCAGCCTTTAAGATTCTCTTTTTGTCCTTAATGTTTACCATTGTAATTACACTGTGTCTTGGTGTGGGTCTTTTGGGGTTCATCTTATTTGGGACTCTCCTTTCCTGTGTGACTTTTTTCTTCTCCATATCAGGGAAGTTTTCTGTCATCATTTCTTCAAATGGGTTCTCTAATTCTTGCTGCTCTTCTTGTCCTTCTGGCACCCCTATTATATGTATGTTACTTCATTACATGTTGTCCAAAAGCTCCTTTAGGCTTTCCTATTTTAATTTTTTTTCTCCAATGCTGTTCAGATTGGGCTTCTTTCTGTACCTTATTTTCTAACTCACTAATTTGGTCCTCCACTTCTCCTAGTCTACTGTTGAAACCTTTTATCGTGTTTTTGATTGTAGCTATATCACTATTGATTTCCTCTTGATTCTTGCATAGCTTGTTGATTTTCTCATCCATCCGGTATATGTGATCTGTATGACCATTTCTCTGAATTCTTTTTCTGACATATTGCATGCCTCTGTTTCATTTAATTCCTTTCTTGGTGATTCTGCCTTTTCTTTCCTTTGGGGAAAGAAAATTTTAAAAAAATTAAATATGTAAAAAAGTGAAAAGACAAGCTACAGAGTAAAAGAAGATATTTATGGTTTATCTAGAATACAATGGATTTGTATCTTGAATATATCAAAGATTATGGGATCAAATAAAAAGAAAAAAACATTAGGACCATAAATAATATAAACAGTCAATTCCCAGTAGGGGGAACCAAAAATGGCAGCAAATATATGGAAAGATACGCAGTTTCAATTGCAATCAAGGAAGTACAAGTATTTTCACAGCAATGTTCATTGCAGGGCCTTTCTTTTCTCCATTGTACATTTTTTGCTCCTTTGTCGAAATTATTTACCCATGTATATGTTTATTTCTGGACTCTCAATTCTTTTCCATTAATTTATGTTACTGTTTTTCTGCCAATACCATTCTATTCTTATTATGATTGCTCTGTAGAATAATTTGAAGTTAGGTAGCATGATACCTCCGGCTTGGTTCTTTTTCTCAGAATTGCTTTTTATATTTGGGGTCTTTTGTGTTTCCTTATAAATCTGATGATTTTTTTGTTCTCTTTCTATAAAACATGTTACTGGGGTTTTGAGGGGTATTGCATTAAATTTGTATATTAATTTGGGTCATATGGACATTTTAACTAATTAATTCTTCTAGTCTATGAATTCAGAACATCTTTCCATTTCATTGTGTATTTTTCAATCTCTTAATAATGCTTGTAGTATTCAGTATATAGGTCTTTCACTCATATAGGATATAAAACTTTAAGTAACAAATGAACAAGCAGGAAAAACACATAAACAAAAACTAATAGGCACAGACAATAGTATGGTAGTTACAAGAGGGAAAGGGGATATAGATAGTAAAAGGTAAAAGGGGGCAAATATAGGATGATCGAAGATGATTTGACTTTGTGTGGTGGGCACACAATACAGTATACAGGTCATGTTTCATAGAAATGTACACTTGAACCCTACATAATCTTATTAACCAATGTCACCCCATAAATTTAATTAAATTTGCAGATAAAAAAAGTTTCATTTAATGCCTATTAGGATGGAAAACTTTAAAATCTTGACAATATCAAATGTTGGTAAGGATGTGCATAAGAACACCTTTCAAATCACTGGTATAATTGTATAATTCACATAATCACATTGGAGAACACTTTAATAATTGTCAAGTAGGTGAAAATGTGCATACTCTAAGACTTAGTAATTATCTCTTTAATATAGAGAAACTCTCATATGTATACATAAAAATTCAATGCAGCATTGTTGGCAATAGTGAAAATTGGAAATAACAAAAGAATACCAATAGGCTAACAAATCAATTAGGTATCCTCATACAATTGGATATATTCAGTTTTGGAAATTAATTACCAAAAGTTAACTTTTGCAAACCTAATATAAAGCAATAATACAAGTAGCAAAAGGATATGCAGTAATGATACCATTTATTTAAACTTTTAAAATATTGAAAAAAGTATGGTAACAGTATAGACAGTATAATTTTTTCAGAATTGGACCAATTGAATAGAAATTGGAACAATGGTATAGAGAAGTTGAGTATGTATTCATAGAACTTAGTAGATGTATATTCAATTTTACATTTTTGAGAATATACTTAATGGGTATCTAACCTGGAACCTGGGCGTGTGCCCTGACCCAAAATTGTTTGGGATGACACTCAACCAACTGAGCCACACTGGTCAGGGCTACTGTAATTTTTTTTAAGTAACCAATAGAATGGATAAAAATTTTCCATACTTAATTCAGATAAAATGTTCTCCAATTTAGACAGGAAACCAAAAATAAATCTTAGAAAAAACTATAGGCAGCAAAATCTCAGATATCTCTCATAGCAATAAGTTTACCGATACATTTCCTAGGACAATGGAAACTAAGGAGAAAGTAACAAATGGTACTGCATCAAAATAAAAAATTTCTGCATAGCAAAATAAACCAGAGACAAAGTAACAAGAGAGCCCACTGCATGGGAGAACATATTTGCCAATGATATGCGATAATGGGTTAATCTCCAAATTTAATAGGGTACTTATGAAACTTAACAAAAGAAGACAAACATCCAATTAAAAAATGGGCAAGGGACCTAAATAGACACTTATGCAAAGTAGAAATACAGAAGACCAAGAGGCATATGAAAAAAGCTCAGTACTAATGATTTGAGTGATGCAAATCAAAACTACAATGAGGTGCCAGCTCACACCTGTTAGAATGGCTATCATCAACAAATGACAACTGTTGGCGAGGTTGTGGATAAAAGGGAACACTAGTATACTGTTTGTGGGAATGCAGACTAGTGCAGCCTCTGTGGAAAACAGTATGGAGTTTCCTCAGAAAATTAAAAATGAAACTTCCATTTGACCCAGTCATCTCACTCCTGGAAATATATCCCAAGAAATCAGAAACACGAATCAGGAAGAATATATGCACCCCTATATTATAGCAGTGCAATTTACAATAGCTAAGATTTGAAAACAGCCTAAGTGTCCATCATCAGATGAATTGATTAAAAGATTGTGGTACATTTACACAATGGAATACTCCGCTGCTATAAAAAAGAAGCAACTCTTTATCATTTGGTACAGCATGGATAAACATGGAGAACGTTATGCTAATCAAAATAAGCCAGTCAGAGAAAGATAAGTATCACATGATCTCACTCATATGTGGAATTTAATAAACAAACTGATGAACAAAAATAGATCCAGAAACATAGAAGCATCAAACAGACTGTCAAACCTCAGAAAGAAGGCAAGGGAGATTGGGTGGGTAGGAAGAGATCAACTAATGAACTTGTATGCATATATGCATAACTCATGGACACAAACGATAGGGTGGTGAAGGCCTTGGGTGAGGGACGGCAGTGGGGCTGGAAGAGGTTAATGTGGAAAAACAGGGGACATGTAATACTTTCAACAATAAAGATTTAAAAAAAATAAAATGGAGTAATGTAGAATGAAGAAATTTTAAAATTATAGGACATTATAAAATTATAAGAAAATATGTTACTTTTTGGCAACATAGAAAAGGTCATCTTTTAGCTCCTAGTAATAAAATCATTTTGTTCCAAATGTTTTAAATGGTTATTTTATGGCTTCTCCATACATATACATGCTATTTTCCTCAAATAAATGGTGGAAAGAGTAATACCAAATTATTAATAAAAAAGGTAAATGTACATATTTTGTTTTGCTTCACTAGTAGTCAATACTGATATTTCAAGTCCTATCCTGTCATTCCTTAATTCATAGTTGTGTTTTGGTACAGTTTCCTTCTAATTACTGATAGATATTTACCTGTAATCATTGATAGATATTGTTGAATTCATATAGCTTTTTCAATTTTAGCCTCAAAGTAAAAGGTTGTGGAAATGTAGGTTAAAACTTCAATCTTCCAATTGTCCTAATATATTGAAGATTAAAAAGCATAATAGAGTCTAATAGTTGAATAAATAATGATTTTTACTAAAGAATAATAATATATCAAACAGTAGCCTAAAATGCTGTTATTTTCAGTTTATTAGAAAATAAATTGAAAAGTAAATAAAATTTTTCCTAAAAACCATGAAGAAGATTTAATAACTATAGTAAATGAAGAACTATATCATGTACTTTAATGGAAAGACTCAGTTATTTTAAGACAGAATTATAATGAATTAACTTGTTTACGTGACTCAGTTTTAGAAAAAATTTTGTTTTATTATAGTTTTTCAAAACTTCCATAAAGTTAACTCAGATGAACAAATGAGTAAAAATGTCAATGAAAGATTTAAAAATGTATTTAGGAAAAGCACATGATCTAGGAAAATGTGACATAGCATGATCACATTCTGTTGTGATAAGTCTAATAGTCTTTATACCAAGGCAAATGATAAAACAGAGGTGAATAGCAAGCCCAGGAACATATACTAATTAATACATGTATGCTTAGATTCTAGGAACATGATTAAGATGAGATTTAACCAATAATTTACAATGGGAAATTGTTTCGTTTCTGAATTGGACATAGGAAGTACAGAAGAGTCATACCCCAAACTATGTCTCCTCTCTCTTCACCCCACATGTTCTGGTATTCCCCCCAAAACAAACAAACAACAGAGAATATAAACATTTGGAATTGTAGACTACATCACTTAAAGCAATGCCCAGCTAAAGAAAAACCAGAAGATTTTTCATATATGACTTCATGTGTATCCTTACCCTATCCCCATGCCTCCATAATCAGTAGAATTCCTAGATTTCTCCTAAAATGGAGTGATAGGAACTTATTAAGCATCCCTATTTTATTTTGCTTCTAAATTTGGGTGGATGGAAATAGTTGCTGGGAGAAGCATGGAGGAGGAACAACTATGGCTGACATTCTGTGATGAAAGTTGAAATTCCAAGATTTTCTATATCAAATATGGGGATCAATCCAAAGCCTAAGATAATTTCTTTGTCAGAATGAGGTATAGCCCCTTAAGTAGACTGAATTGTAGTGGAGAATTTTTTTTAAAATTGTCTCAGAATAAAGAATGGTACTAATGCCCTAATAAAATCTGTACACAGTCTCAGCTGTTCTCTTTCTATCCAATAAAATCTTCAGAACTCAGAATAAAATAGAACAGGAAATAATTAACCCTGAAAAATACCTCAGATGACAAAGCAAACAAATTTCAACATGGGTAAAGAGAGAAGATGAGAGGTACATGAATTATATAAGAATTAAAGAATAGATACTATATCATAAAATATACTAGAGGTCCAGTGTATGAAATTCGTCAACTTGCAGTGTGTGTGTGTGTGTGGGGGTCCCTCAGCCCAGCCTGCACTCTCTCACAGTCCAAGAGCCGTAGGGGGATGTCGGGTCTAAGCCGGCAGTTAGACATCCTTAGCGTGCTGCTGCCGAGGTGGAAGAGACTCCCTCCACCGCCACCGCTGCTGCGCTCTCCAGCCGTGAGCCTGGCTTCTGGCTGAGCAAGTGCTCCCGCTGTGGGAGTGTATTGACCACCAGGGGGCAGCTCCTGTGTTGAGTGTCTGCCCACTGATGGTCACTGCGTGTCATAGTGACTGGTCGTTCCATCGTTCTGTCGATTTGCATATTAGCCTTTCATTATATAGGATAAGCATAAAGAAGATGAAAAAATATGGTAGAGAAATCATTACAAATACGAGAGAGAAAAAGGACTGAAGAATTTAGTCCAGAAAACACATATAATAAGAAAAAGAGGTAATAATGTTTTGACTTATAAAATAAATTTCAAGAATATAAATGCAGTAAGCTCTCAAAGGTAAGCTAACAACAAAATGAGATGAACAGGAACCTAAAGAGTTAATAAAACATGCTGATGAGCCAGTGAGATTCAGAGGACAGTGTATCTAAAGATGACTGGAGTCTCTGGAGAGGAGAACCAGACAAATGATACAGAAAGTACTCCCATGAAATAAAGAAAGATCTCACTTTCTTTATTTCATAAAGAAAAAAAAGCACATGATCTAGGAAAATGTGACATAGAATGATCAGTACTGAACACAGTATGTATATTGAAGTTTAGAGATAAAAAAAGAAAACTTATTGTAATCTAGACCAGCTGTTGCCAACCTTTTGGACCTCACGGACCACCAGTGGTCTATGGACCACCAGTTGATGACCGCTGATCTAGAAAAGAAAGGAAGGCACCTTCATCAGCTTAAACATTGACAGGCCTTAGACTTCTCTATAGTTAAATTCAATGCCAAAGGAATAATTCAATTTTTACAAGTTCTAAGAGAACATGTGACCCAAGAATGTTACACGCTTCTCTCAAAATTCAGAAGACATACTTTTTGGTTTCTTCTTGAATGACATCTATTCATTTGAGAGATGTGTCAAAAGAATGAAAACAATGATAAATGAGATTTTGTTTGTTTGTTTCTCTTTCTGTGAGTTCATTATTGGTGTATAAAAAAGCCATAGATTTCTGGGTGTTAATTTTGTATCCTGCTACTTTGCTGAATACATTTATTAGGTCTAATAGTTTTTTTTATGGAGTCTTTGGGGTTTTCTATGTACAGTATCATGTCATTTGCAAATAAGGATAGTTTTACTTCTTCTTTTCCAATTTGGATGCCTTTTATTTCTTCTTGTCTGATCGCTATGGTTAGCACTTCCAGTACTATGTCAAACAGGAGTGGTGAAAGTGGGCATCCTTGTCTTGTTCATGTTCTTAAGGGAAATGAGTTTAGTTTTTGCCCATTGTGTATGATGTTGGCTGTAGGTTTGTCATATAAGGCTTTTATTATGTTCAGGTATGATCCCTCTGTTCCCACATTGTTGAGAGTTTTTATCAAGAAAGGGTGTTGAATTTAGTCAAATGCTTTTTCTGCATCGATGGATATGATTATGTGATTTTCATCTCTCAATTTGTCTATGTGATGTATCACACTTACTGATATGTGGATGTTGTACTATCCTTGCATCCCTGGAATAAATCCCACTTGGTCATGGTGTATAATCTTTCTAATGTAATGCTGGATCCGATTTGCTAGAATTTTGTTCAGGATTGTACCATCTATGTTCATCAGAGATAATGGCCAGTAATTCTCTTTCTTTGTAGTGTCTTTATCTGATTTTGGGATTATGGTAATGCTGACTTCATAGAAAGAGCTTGGAAGTGTTCCTTTCTCTTGAATTTTTTGGAATAGTCTGAGGAGGATATAATTTAGTACTTCTTTGAATGTTTGTTAAAATACCCCTGTGAAGCCATCGGGCCCATGGCTTTTGTTTGCTCGAAGCTTTTTGATGACTGCTTCAGTTTCCTCCATAGTTATTGGCCTATTCAGATTTTTTATTCTTCCTGATTGAGTTTTGGAAGGTTATATTTTTCTAGGAATATGTCCATTTCTTCTAGGTTGACCAGTTTTTTGGAATAGAGTTGCTCATAGTATTTTTTTACGATTCTTCATATTTCTGTGGAGTCTGTTGTTATTTTGCCTCTTTCATTTCTGATTTTGTTTATATGGGTCCTCTCGCTTTGCTTCTTGCTGAGTCCGGCTAGAGGTTCATAGGAATAATCTTAACTAAGGAAGTAAAAGACCTGTGCTCGAAAAACTACAGGACATTGGAAAGCATTATGCTAAGTGAAATAAGTCTGTTGGAGAAATATAAATATCACATTTGTGGAATGTAATGAACAGTGTAAACTGATGAACAAAAACAGATCCAGAGACAGAGAAGCATCGATCAGACCATCAAACCTCAGAGTGACAGTAGGGTAGGGTGGGAGAGAGGGGGAGAGATCAACCAAAGGACTTGTATGCATGCATGTAAGCATAACCAAAGGACACAGACACTAGGGGGGTGAGGGAATGAGCAGGGCCGGGGGTGGGGGGGAATGGTGGAATAAGGACACATATGTAATACCTTAGTAAAGAAAATTTAAAAAAAGAGATAGAAGAAAATATTAAAAAATAGAAGAATATTTCATGTTCATGGATTGGTAGAATCAACATCATTAAGATGTCCATACTACCCAAAGCAATCTATAGAATTAATGCAATCCCCATTAAAATACCAACAGCATATTTCACAGACCTAGAACAAACTCTTCAAACATTCATATGGAATCAAAAAGACTGAATAATCCCAACTATCTTGAGAAAGAAGAACAAAGTTGGAGGGATCACAGTACCAGATATCAAGCTATACTATAAAGCCTCTGTTCTCAAAACTGCCTGGTACTGGTATAAGAACAGATATATAGACCAATGGAACAGAGCAGACCCCAGAAATTGACCCAGCAGTTGAGTGGATTAAAGAACTGTGGTACATCTACACAATGGAATACTACACTGCTATAAAAAAAAAAAAGAACTCTTACCATTCACAAAAGCATGGATGGACATGGAGAGCATTATGCTAAGTGAAATAAGCCAGTCAGAGAAAGATAAATATCATATGATCTCACTCATTTGTGGATTATAATGAACAATGTAAATTGATGAACAAAAATAGATCCAGAGACACAGAAGCATGGAACAGACCATCAAACTTCAGAGGCAACGCCGGGGGTGAGGGAGTGGTTAAAACATCAACCAAAGGACTTGTTACCATGCATAGAAGCATATTCAATGGACGCAGACACTGGGGGGCTGAGGGCATGTTCTTGGGGGTAGGGTTGCCTGGGGAGAGGTCAATGGGGGGAAAGGGATAATCCTTTAAACAATAAAGAATTTAAAATAAAAAGTAAATGAAATCAGAAATGATGAAGACAAAACCAAGGAACTCAATTTAAAATAGGCCAAGATCTAAAAACTAATATATAACGATGTTGACATGAACATAATCTAAGTATTTTAAACCTTGATGATGTTAATATAGTAATGTAGGTCACGAAAAATGGGGGGTGACATGAAGTGTAGGAGAGCTAATTGTTTTTAATTTAATGGGAAATTAATAATTTCCAAAACTGAAATGTTTAGTCAAAATATATTAACATTTTACTTTTATTCATAATTTCTTTTTTAAACTTCATAGATATTTAAAAAAATAAATTGTATATTTTTGGGGTGGAGAAAGTCACCTCAGTTTCACAATTTTTAAAATTTAGTTTCATATAAATTTCTTAAATATTTCTTAAACCACCTCATTGCCAAGAAGACAACAACAACGCTTGAAATTCAAAATGTGGAAAATATTTGTCAATTATTTGTGAAGTAATGTACTTTATATTGAGAATTCTTATACTCAGTAAGAAAAAGGTGATTACAGAGATTAAAAAAATGGTCAGAGGATGGCATCAGGCAGTTCTTAGAAATAATGTAAATGGTGAGAAGACTTGTGAGCATTTGTTAGCACTTCTTCTCAATTAAAATTCTATTTTTGCATATCACATTGACTGCTTTCATGATTATTATAAGATTAATAATTGTTGAAACTGCTTATAAAATGCATTTATACTTTGATGGTGGAAGTTTGAATGTACATATTTCAAGAGGTTTTAAACTGCAAGGTCTCAAAAATAAAATTAAATATAATAGCTTTTACTAAATTATTTCAGTTACAGGAATTTGTCCTAAGGAAATAATAATGAATATGCCCAAAAATATAAATAAAGGCACCAAGTTTTGGGTAGAAATTTTTATAAATAGCAAATGGCCAGCAGTAGTGACTAGATTATTATGCTACTTTCTTATTATCAATTATATTTAATGACAGTAAAAAATGTTTTTTTGTTGTTGTTGTTAATCCTCACCAGAGAATAAATTTCCCTTGATTTTTAGAGAGAGTGAAAGGGAGGGGGAGAGACCGAGATAGAGCAACATCTATGTGAGAAAGACACATCGATTGGTTGCCTCCCCCATGTGCCCTGACCTGGGCTGAGCCTGCAATTGAGGTAAGGGCCCTTGACCAAAATTGAACCGGTGATCATTCAGTCCACAGGCCAACACTCTATCCACTGGGCCAAATGGACTAGGGCAAAATTTAATATATTGATTTATAGGACACAAGTAACAATTTACCTTATACAGAGTTATTTTCATTGAATGTATATCATTATATTTGTGTCATCTTCATAGTAATCTGGAATAACATAAACTGATAATTAAAACTATCTCTGAGTTAATAGAATTATAGGTTTCTTTTTTCTTATTCCTGTTCCAACTTATTCTCTGAATTTGTTACAAGAGTTAATTCTATGACCATTCCCCACCCCCCCCCACCCCCCCCAAAAAAATAGCTTGTTTGGTTTGTGAAGAAGGAAAGCAGAGCATGTGAACTTTCCTGTTCGCAGTCTTCAGTTAAATGGTCACACCTAGCTGTAGTATAGCTGTGGTCTCAGACTCAGGAAGAAAGCAACAAGCATTTGGCGATTACCTAGTCATTTTATGTCATAGTTGCCAAATCCAAACAGGGAGCCATGGAAAATCAAGGTAAGAAGTGAAATATATTGGGTTGGGAACCAAGAAGACCCAGAGCCTGGATTTTAAGAAAGTGAAGTGAATGAGAAGCTTGTAATAATTCCCTGAGCTAGAGCTAAGTGTTCTAGGAGGCCTTCAATAGAGCCTTCTATCCTCAGTATGGATTGGGGCAGAGGGGCAGTTGAATGAGCCAACAGTAAGTAACTATATAGAAAGGGTTTGTTGGTTTGTTTGTTTGTTTCTTTATTTGGTTTTTTAATCCAATGGCAGACTATGAGTACAAGCGATAATGAATCTGCTTCACTTCTGTCAATTTTTTTGGCTTTGTAATCCCCACTTTAAGCTAGAATATTCACTTTTAACTATAATTTTAAGTTCTTGATATTAAAGTTTGTCATAGACTATTTCATATACTTCCATTTGAATAGAAAGGATTTAAAAATTCTGTGGTCTCTGTGTTAGGGGAATCCATAAATCTAAACCTAATAAAAAGAACTCCTAAATAGTTATTAGAAATTTGAAAATTATAGCTGTTAACATTTATATAATATTTTATAATTTTTATATTTCACATTTTAGTTTGCACAGATATTTTATTTGAGAAATGTTTAAGTAGTATTATTGGAATTTTAGGAAATATCTGTGCTATAAATTCTTTTTTTTGTAGGTGGAAGTTAATAAAGATTATTACTTATATGGTTGTGTATCTCCTTAAAGATTGTACTTTTTTAAATCTCAAAGTCATGAGATAGAAAATTCAATGTGTTTCATAGCATTGTGTGGTGTTTGTTTTTTCCTCTTTTTCTCCAGGAGAAAAGTTGAAATTATGCATACCCATAGTCTTTTCACTCTTCTTGGAGAAAGGCTGATGTTGCATACAAATACTGTGACTGTCACTACGTACAACACACTTTATGAGGTAAAAATTTTAAAATGTGTGATGTCATTTTTAAATGTATGAAGTGGATACTCTCTATGGAATTAGGATCCATTGTTGGTCATTTAACCTACAAAGCCAGTAATCATTTTAGAAAATAAACAGTTGCAGTTTTATATTTTATATCCAAATATATCCATGTACATTTATTTGCCAATTTTTATGTTGGTCCAAGGACATTTCTTTGAGTATGGATTAGGTGATTGGTTTTGCACAGTTTTTCTTACATAACCACATACCCATTATGCCTTATGTATTAGTTCTCTCCTTTCTCCCTTTCCCTAATATGTAGTGCACGAAATTTGTGCATCTGGGGAGGAGGGGATGGGGGTCTCTCAGCCCGGCCTGCACCCTCTCGCAATCCGGGACCCCTCAGAGGATGTCCAACTGCCAGTTTAGGGCCGATCCTCCAGGGATCTTTGCTGAGGACATTTCAACATATAAAATGACTTGGCTCTGAACATGTCAGGGATCTGCGGGATTGGGCCTAAACTGGCAGTCAGACATCCTTCTCGCAGTCTGGGATTGTTGGCTCCTAACCACTCGCCTGCCTGCCTGATTGCCCCTAATCACTCTTCCTGCCTGCCTGATTGCTCCTAACCACTTGCCTGCTTGATCTCCTCTAACTGCTTGCCTGCCAGCCTGATTGGCCCTAATCACCTCTGATTGCCCCTAACTGCTTCCTGCCTGCCTGATTGCCTCTAACCGCCTCTCCCTCAGCCCCCACCACTGCCGCTTCATCCGGAAGGATGTTCGGAATGATTTCTGGAAGGTCATTTGGCTGTGTTGGTCTAATTAGCATATTATGCTTTTATTATTATAGATTACCTACCTTAACCTAGAATTAAAACTGGTTTGAATTGTAGGTAAGAATAATTTGTAAAATGTTATCTGGAAGAAACTTTATATCTCATCATTTTATTCAGAAATCTGTTTTTCATCATTTCTAACAGATGGCCATATAGCTTGGGTTCACATTTTTCTATGAAATGCATGTGCTACCTCCCAAAGTAGCTGTTTTTATTTTTAAATACTAGAAAAATATTTGGAATGTTCTCTTATGTTAACCTTAATTCTGTTTTCCTGCAACTGATCTTCTGTGTCTCTAGTTCTTTTGCCCAGTGAAAAGATTAGCAACCTGCCAACACCCATCTTTGTGTGGCAACAAGCTCAGCAGTTTCTATATTTTTAAATAGTTGACAATAATTAAAAATAAAATAATTTATTACACAGAAAATTATTTGAAATTTAAATGCCAGTGTCTGTCCATAAGTAGTTTTGATGGAAAATAGTCACATTCATTCTTTACAGATTGTTCATGTTTAGTTTTACTCTGCAGATCACAGTGATGCAATAATTTGACAGTGTTTCAATTAACACATGTATTACTAAACCTAACATTAAAAAACACACCAGTGAATATATACTCTTTGAAAACAATGAAAGTGGATTTCAGAACTCACCCTTTTAAAATACAGTGGAGTATGGGTGATTTTAGTGTAGATTGAGATGGCAAAACATTGTGTTGTTATGCAAGTACACTGTAATTGTGCTAATACAATATACATTTATATTACTAGATTAAAGACTCATAATAATATTCCTAACTCAGAAAAACAGTGGTCATAATGTATAAAACCATATTGTATCATTGCAGTTTTTTTTCACAAAAATGAAAATATGAAATGAGAAACATTGAAGAGGGCAGATGCTAAGATTCTGAATGGAATTGTACTGGAATTTGAAATTAATACTAGACACCCAGTGCACGAATTCATGCACGGTTGGGGTCCAGCCGGCCTGCCTGATCAGGGCGAATTGGGCCCGGCTTGCCTGGGGGAGGTGACTCAGGAGGTTGGCCAGCCACCCCCACCCCTGATTGGGGGGGGGTCGATCAGGGGGGAGGTCTGGCTGGGGGGACCGGCCACAGGTGGTTGGTGGGGCCAGCCCACCCCTGATATCTTTTTTTCAACTCATACATACAGACACACCTCTTGTGAACTATCATCCTGCACATAGTTTTGGGTCTTGATTTTTCTACTTAATATACCACAAATATTTTTATTATAAAATTGTTCATCTTTGTTGGGGGGAGCAACCTCTTCTGATAAAGGGACAGATAATATAACATATTTTGGGGCTTTGGGGTTGTATTAGTCCATTTGGGCTTCTCTTAAGAGAATACCATAAACTGGGATGCTGATACACAACAGAAATTTATGTCTCTCAGTTCTGGAGGTTAGGAAGTCCAATACAAACAATCTTTTCTCTCTGTCCTCACACGCATAAAGGGCAAGAGAGCTTTCTGGGTCTCTTTTGGAAAAGCACGAACCCAACACTAACCTGACCTCTAACCCCTTCACATAAGGGATATGTAATCCTAATCACCTCCCAAAGGCCCACGTCCTAATATGATCACAATGGGGGTTAGGTTCTAACATACGAATTTTAGGGGGACACAGACATTCACTCAAATAGTAGCAGGATATATAGTGTCTGTTGGAACTACTCATCTCTGCAATAGTGGCTTAGAAGCAGCCATGGCCAATATGAACCAAATTCTCATGTCTGTCTAATAAAACTGTATTTAATGTCCTATATAATAAAAGGGTAATATGCAAATTGACCCTAATGGGTGAATGACCGCTCGCTATGAGGCACACTGACCACCAGAGGGCAGATGCTCAACACTGGAGATGACCCCTGGTGGTTAGTGTGCTTTCACAGGGGGAGTGCCACTCAACCAGAAGCTGGCTCAGGGCTGGCCAGTGCAGTGACGGTAGTGGGAGCCTCTCCTGCCTCCACAGTAGCGCTAAGGATGGCAGCGCAGGGAGCAGGCCTAAGCCGTTAGTCAGATATCCCCTGAGGGCTCCCAGGCTGCCAGAGGAATTTCTGACTGCCAGCTTGGGCTCGATCCCCCGGGGAGCGGGCCTAAGCTGGCAGGTGGACATCCCCTGAGCAAGTCCGGACTGTGAGAGGGTGCAGGCTGGGCTGAGGGACCGCCCTGAATGCACAAATTTCCATGCATCGGGACTCTAGTGTATTTCTTATATTACTAGTAGCCCGGTGCACGAAATTCGTGCACATTGAAAGGGAATTAATTAGATTAAATATTTTAATATTGCTAATTGCCCTTTCTCTATAATAAAAGTGTGAGAGATAAAAGGAAATGAGTACAATGTATATGAAAATAATACATAATTTTATTAATAGCTAAACAATAACAAAATGATATAACAATAATAACAAACTCGTAATATAAAAACAACATTGATGCAAATAATGACTGATAAAGTGATTAAACTTATTCTAATATCTCCCTGTATACCATATTAAGAGTAAAAACACTCTCAGAGTGCTTGACTAATTTCCCTTGAGATAAAGTATTTACAACTTTAACTTTAACGTAACATGCTCTTTGAACTCAAGAGAAAGCAACAGCTGTAAGTGGTTTGGCTCAGTGGATAGAGCATTGGCCTGCGGACTGAAAGGTCCCAGGTTCGATTCCAGTCAAGGGCATGTACCTTGGTTGCGGGCACATCCCCCATAGGAGGTGTGCAGGAGGCAGCTGATCGATGTTTCTCTCTCATCGATGTTTCTAACTCTCTATCCCTCTCCCTTCTTCTCTGTAAAAAAATCAATAAAATATTTTTTAAAAATACTAAAAAAGAGAGAGAGAGAGAGAGAGAGAGAGAGAGAAGAGAGAGAGAGAGAGAGAAAGCAACATATAACTGACCATGTCCAAAAACGGGTTCAGGTAGGAATATTCCTACTCTGTCTAGAGTTTGTCCTTGTGATTTATTCATAGTCATCACAAATGCTGGCATAACGGGAAACTATCTTTGAATTAATTTAAATGGGTGGCCAGTGTCAGATGGGTACAAATCAATTCTTGGAATCAGAACAATCTCTCCCTCTGCAGATCCTGTTAATACTTCAGCTTTGATAATGTTAGATCACAATCTTTTGATAATAAATCCGGTATCATTACAAAGACCCCATTTACTATTAAGATTTCTCAATAGCATGATGATTGCACCCACTTTCAATTTTAATTTATGACACGGCATTCCAAAAGGAGTAATACTATTAAGAAATTCAATAGGAAAATTTTCCTTTTCAGCATCATCTGTTGATTCAATGGAATCATCACTCAAACAGGTGTGAAAATCTCCATCAAGTATATCCAAAATTTCTTCATTTAATTTTTGAACGTGCTCATTTTTTGGACAAAGAATTGCACGTTTAGATATATTTTTAATATTATCTATTGATATACTATTTCCAAAGGTGGCTTTAATAATAGATCCATTACAAATCATTTTGTGGGGAATTTCAATAATATCCATTCCTAAATGAAAACTGCTATCAAGTTTGCCATCTCCAAGTTTTACTAACCATTCACTATAAGCAGAATCCTCTGATCTCATATTTGTTTTAAGAGACAACTGTCTGAAACATCCCCAAACACTACAGTACTTTAAACTCGTTTGTACTATGGCCAATCGTAAAGCATGGCGACACAAATATCCCCTCTGAAAAGAACTTTCCCACCAAATGCAACATTCAAATTAGCGCCAGCGAGAGCTTTATATGTATGGCACGTGTGCGAGTCAAAGTTTATTTTTATATTTCCAGTGCGTCATATGTACCGGTTGATCGGACGGATGGACAAATGTCGGTCACTTAGCCTTTTATCTATACAGATTATGAGTCATGATTTTACCTTTTTAAAAAATTATCCTTTAATATCTCCAAAGCACAATGAGTAAGAATCTGAAGGTTTATGTGGCTTCTATTTGGTTTCTAGGACAAAGTTCTTTCCTTTACCCACCACTCACGTCTCTCCTTTTACTCTTGAATGTTAATTCCAACATAATTTTTGTAACACCTCTTGAAAAGGATCCCACCAAGTTTTGATAGTCCACATGATAAAACTTACAGAAAAATACAGCATGAGACTTTCATTCTATCACTAACTTCTTCATAAAACTGTAATTCCTCAGTCTCTATAGAATGAAAAAGGAAAATAAAAGTGCCTTCTCTCATTCCAAGGCCTTTCTCAGTCAGGCAACCACAAAAAGAATGAGCCTACAATTCATGCCATGTAATCTCTATCAGGCATAATTCAAATCAAATCCCATCAGGCAAAGTCTGGGATAATTAAAATGTATAAGAGAACAGTGGTGACCTGGGGGAGAACTTATGAAACCTTGTCTCCTGCTTTTGCTGAATATTCTTTTTGTTATGCTAGACTCCAAGCCCCTATCCAGGACCTGGTCAGGCGCCTGGCGGCGCTAACCCATGCCGCCTGCCCTGGTCCCTGATCTGTGATCGTGGACCTGGTCAGGCGGCTTCCACTGCTAACCCACGCTGCCTGCCCTGGTCCATCATCTGGGACCTGGTCAGCCAGCTGCCGGCGCTAACTGTCTGCCCCAGTCCACCATCATGGCTTGGATCCCACCCCCCACCCGCCATCTTTGCTGGTTTAATGTGTATATCTGCTCCTGATTGGCTGGTGGGTGTGGCTGGTGGGCGTGGCTTATGGGTGTAGCGAAGGTATGGTCAATTTGCATATTACTGTTTTATTAGGGAGGATACTATATCTATTGTATATAATGTCTTTATTATATATGCATTTATAAAAATATTAATATTCTGCTCTTTTATTTAATATTTTTTCCATTTTATATTCTCATCACTAAATTTAAGAATGGCTGCCCTTTAGATAAATGAACAAAACTCTTTCGTTACTCTGTTTTATTGTTCCTGAGATGAATATTCCAACTTTGTGTCAGTCATTCCTCAAATTACATGATTTGAAAACTGCTTTCAAAGGTGTTGCTGTTTTGAGTTATAGTAGTTTTCTTTTTTTTATTGCGCTAATATTTTATGTACAGGGCTGAATAAGCACTCACTAACAGACTTAAGTTATATAGGACATCTTGATTCTGATTTATTTTTCTAATAATGATTTCTTTTTTGGGTACTTCCTATGATAGTCACCTTGGCAAGTCCTTTACAACATTATTTTAGATCCTTGAAACAACCCTATCAAACTGGTATTTTTATTGCTTTTTTAAACAGACAAACTGAGACTCACAGTTTAAATTATTTGTTCTGTGTCTTACCACTAATAAGTAGTCATACAATAGGCAGTTTCCTTAGTATATGTGTGTAAGGCAAAAAATGTCAGAATATACCTTCAAGTTGAAAGCATTAAAGTCATCTGAATCAGAACCTTTGCTAAAATATCAGAGTTCTGAATGCTAGTGTCTAATATTAACTAACTTGTTTTTCTATCTTGGTGTCTTCCTACTAATTGCTTTGGTTGATGATGCCTATATATGTTTTTTAATATCTATCTATCTATATGTATATGTATATGTATATGTATATGTATATGTATATGTATATGTATATGTATATCTATATCTATATCTATATCTATATCTATATCTATATCTATATCTACATCTACATGAGTTTCTGACCTGCTTGTTTTGATCTATATAGTGTCTATTCAGTAGAAAGTCTTTGTAAACAATGAAACTTTATATTAAAACTAGTGGCCCGGTGCACGAAATTTGTGCACGGGAGGGGGTTTCCTCAGCCCAGCCTGCACCCTCTCCAATTGGGGACCTAATCCTGCAGGCGGACATCCCTCTTGCAACCTGGGACCGCTGGCTCCTAACCACTCACCTGCCTGCCTTCCTGATCACCCCTAACTGCCTCTACCTGCCTGCCTGCCTGATTGCCCCAACCTCTGCCTTCCTGCCTGATTGCCCCTAATGTCTCTGCCTACCTGCCTGATCGCCCCTAACTGCCTCTGCCTGCCTGCCTGATCACCCCTAACGGCCCTCCCCTTCCGGCCTGATCTCGCCCTCAACTGCCTCTGCCTGCCTGATCACCCCTAACTGCCCTCCCCTGCCAGCCTGGTTGCCCCTAACTGTCCTCCCCTGCCAGCCTGATCTCACCCAGTCTCTGTCTTTCTTTGTTTTTCTCAGCAGTTCTCCAGGCCTCCCTGCCTCCCTCTTCCTCTTTCCTGGCTGGGAGGAGGTGGGGCCAGTGGGGGCTGCTTCACCCTCTGCCCGCCCTCCCTTCCATCCAGGCCTCTTCAGGCCCAGTCTGTTTTGTTTCCTCATTCTGAGAGAGGCTCCGAGAGCGAGCTGGGAGGGAGGGAAAGAAAGGGAGAAAAGGCTGTGAGCTGGTGGGTACTGTGTGTGTCTGTGCGTGTGTGCGGTTGTGAGTGAGTGTGAGTGCCGTGAGTGCCGGTCCCGCCTCCCCTGTCCTCGTCACCACTGCCACAAGTCCCCACCCACCAGAGCCTGCTGTGCGTGCAGCCTGGGCATTAGGTTGAGCCTTTGGTCCTTGTGGATGTGACGGACCCAGGGTTTTTATATATTAGGATAAAAGTAAAGTATAACAATATAATACGTTGAATTTGAAAACTCATTGTATATTCCTAACCTTAAAATAAGAATACATACACATGCATTTCTATTAGTCTTCCTGAAAAGTGGCTCAATAGCAAGTGCAGCAGCATTTTCACGTACTATCTACACTCACGTGCAGGCTTTAAGTTTCTCATTTTAGTATCCAGATTTTGGTCTCTAATGATATTACACACTAAACAAAGCCAAGTTATTGCTGATTTCACAACTTAGGTAGAACAGCCATGATACGATTGGATCTTCTGATACTGGATTTCACAGAGTTTCTGAAATGATAAAGTAACTGACCTACTGTCTGACCAATTTAGCAAAAATATATGCTTTTAAAGTAGAATAATAATTATGGCTAATTGGAATGAAGAACTTTGAGTTAATTGATACTCTAAGAAGGAAAGTTGATGTATGTGTACAGAAAGTCCAAAAAGAAAAATGGTTATGATATGATTAGATAGCAGTGTAGATCTCAAAAAAATATAGAAAGGATCTTCAAAATAAGCTTTATTACAACTAACAAATCAAATTGTTTTATCAGACTGTCAGGATGGTGGATGACTAATTCCAGATCACCAAAGTTTAAAGGTTGTATCATTTTAGAGGGTGGCATCTATTGCAAAACATTAAAATTTATATGATAGGTTTGAACTTAAATTCCAATTAATATAATAAGTGAAATATAACCAAAGGAAAAAAAAAAAGAAATAAAAATCGGCCTGAAAACCTGCAGCTGGATTTGATGCAACTTGTGTCAACCTGGGTCTGCACCCCTAGAAGGATTTGGTTGATAATCTATAGTTAGCAAGCTCATTTTATCTCATTCTCTTTTTTGGCTTGGGGAAATTATATTAATCCCAGCCAATGTATCAAAATCAATATCAACACAGCTATAGAAAGGTAGAAAGGTGTAAAAATAAGTACAGAAATAATAAAGAACTGTGTAAAACCTGTTTTGACAATAATGACATTTTAGAATATGTGGTTTTCACAAAAGTCCAATTAGGATAAGGACTATGTCACTGTGATCTTTAAAATTCTAAATCTAATAGGATACTTGTAATAGAATAAATAATAAATATTAAAGGACAAAGTAAGTTAGGCTTTCATTTTAGCAGGATATATCAGACAACATTGCTTAAAGTTATGAAAATGTAAGAATGTTAATTATTATGAAAACTAAAAAATTATTAAGAAAACATCCCTGTCTCCTAGTTTTCTGAGGAGAATTTATTCTTGAATCTCATATACGAAGAAGCGAGTTAGCTTTAATGGACTCCTCTTTGAAATTATGCAAAGCTGTTTTTATACAAATAATTTTGAGAATTATAATATTTGCAAAATATGTCTTAAATTTCATTTGCTTTATTTTATATTTCACTCCATCTGTAAATTATATTTATGTTTTCTTAATTATTTGTAGCATGCTTCAGAATTACTTGTTAGATTTTAGAATATGTCTTCTAATGCAAAACTGGACTTTTTAATATTCTTGTAGATCTCAACAATACTATTAGACACATTACTTTATTAGGTGTTGTGATATTAATGTCTCTTTATAGGTTTGGGTAAACTGCTTCTCTTTACATCCTATTCCTATAATTCAGTTAAACAGTGCGGGGACCTCACAGTGTGGGATCTTTATATTAGTGATTTAATTTCTTTTTTTGCTTAATATGCTAAGCAAAACAAGATATAATTGTTTCTTACAGAAATAATTAACTGATTTTTAAATGTATATTTTTAGTTACTTTATCTTTTTTTTTATAAGGGTATAATGGTTATTGAACACAGATTTTTTACAAGGAGGTATTCAAGTTTAAATCTTTTTTTAAATAAATCTTTATTGTTCAGATTATTACAGTTGTTCCTCTTCTCCCCGCCCCCCTCCATAGCTCCCCTCCACCTGGTTCCCAACCCACCCCATGCCTTTACCCCCCTCCCATTGTCCTCGTCCATAGGTATAAGATTTTTGTCCAGTCTCTTCCCGCACCCCCCACAGCCCCTTCCCCCCGAGAATTGTCAGTCCACTGCCTTTCTATGCCCCTAATTCTATTATATTGACAAGTTTATTCTGTTCTTCAGATTTTTTATTCACTTGATTTTTAGATTCACTTGTTGATAGATATGTATTTGTTGTCGCTTTATTGTTCATAATTTCTGACTTTACCTTTTTCTTCCTCTTCTTAGAGAATACCCTTCAGCATTTCATATAATACTGGTTTGGCGGTGATGAACTCCTTTAGTTTTTTTCTTGTCTGTGAAGCTCTTTATCTGCCCTTCAATTCTGAATGATAACTTTGCTGGGAAGAGTAATCTTGGTTGTATGTTCTTGCTATTCATCACTTTGTATATTTCTTGCCACTCCCATCTGACCTGCATAGTTTCTGTTGAGAAATCAGCTGACAGTCGTAGGGGTACTTCCTTGTAGTAACTAACTGTTTTTCTCTTGCTGCTTTTAAGATTCTCTCTTTGTCTTTTGCCCTTGGCATTTTAATTATGATGTGTCTTGGTGTGGTCCTCTTTGGATTTCTCTTGTTTGGGGTTCTCTGTACTTCCTGGACTTGTAAATCTATTTCTTTCACCAAGCAGGGGAAGTTTTCTGTCATTATTTCTTCAAATATGTTTTTAATATCTTGCTCTCTCTCTTCTTCTGGCACCCCCATAATTCGGATGCTAGTACACTTGAAGTTGTCCCAGAGGCTCCTTACACTATCTTCATACTTTTGGATTTAAAAAAATTTTTTTTTGCTTTTTCCTTTTCCAGTTGGGTGTCTTTTGCTTCTTCGTATTTCAAATCTTTGACTTGATTCGTGGGATCCTCTAGTCTGCTGTTGGATCTCTAGATATTATTCTTTATTTCAGTCAGTGTATGCTTAATTTCTGATTGGTCCTTTTTCATATCCTTGAGAGTCTCACTAAATTTCTCGGAGGTTTCTAGAAGATTCTTGGGTAACCTTATAACCGTGGTTTTTAACTCTATATCCAGTATTTTGCTTTCATCCATTTCTTTCATTTGTGACTTGTTTCTTTGTCTCTGCATTTTGGCTGCTTCCCTGTGTTTGTTTCTATGTACTGGGTAGCTGCTAAGTCTCCTTGATTTGATAGAGTGGCCTTGTGTGGTTGGTGTCCTATAGGGCCCAGTGTCTCATCCTCCTCACTCACCTGAGGTGGACGCTCTTGGTGCACCCCTTTGTGGGCTGTGTGCACAGTTTTGTTGTAGTTAACCCTTGATTGCTGTTGTTATCACTGGGAGGAATTGACCTCCAGGCCAATTGGCTGTGATGACCAGCTGTGTCTACACTGGAAGATCTGTTGTGCAGGAGACACCCTTATGGGGCAGGACTTGCTTCATTGGGGCTTTGTTGCTCACTGAGTCTGACCCTTGAGTGTGTCTCTTATGGATGTGAAGAGTTGTAATCCGGTATGGTCTCACACTGACCACGGGGTACACTGGCTTTTGGATCTCCAAGGAGGTGCAAGGTCAGCCACTGTCTGGGGCCGCCCAGCAGGAGCTACAGAGAGATCTGCAGATTCCTCCTCTTTGTATGAGGTTTGGAAGTGCCCATATGAGGCCCAGCTGTGAAGCAAGGCCACTGCTGGGAAATAATTCCATTTGTAAAATATAATTTAAATGTAAATGCTAGGCTAGTTCTATGTCTGTAAATAGCATATTTATTCAATTACCTCAATGCACTGTTGTTTCCATGCCAGCTCTTATATGATAGTCACTAGTCTCATGTAACTATTAAATACTTAAAATGCGGCTAGTTTTTATATCAAGTCAATGCCTTTTTTATATACATTGCTAATATAACTAAGTACATTTCCTATCTTTTTCTTATTTTTCAAAAAAATCTGGGGACGAAGGTAAGAAAAATGTGACCTTTGGATGTCATCGTCTTTTTCTATTCTGAAGGGATCATCTGCGTCTCTTTTTTTATAATTTACTTTCTTCATTCCCAGTTTTTGCAATATAACTATTTCAACTTACTTTTATAGTTTTTGTACTTTAATCTAGGTTGAACTATTTTGGGGGGCCTTGAACTATTTTTAAAGATTCATTCAAAACTTAGCATATTAAGCAAAATAAGAAATTAAATCACTAATATAAAATACCTTTACTCAATAACTAAATGAAAACAAATGAAAAAAAGAAAAAAGAATACTGTACTCACCAAGATTTTGTGTTAGTGGAAAAATTAGTAAATGTTTTAGAATTCTTCTTTCCTTTAATTGGTTAACTTTTGATATTTTATTGTTGTTTGAAAGAAGTGTTTAAAACTCTTTAGTAAATGATAATGAGCCACATATTTTATTTAAAAAAAAATGTCCCTCATAGCCCTTCCGGGGTTGCTCAGGTTGAGCATTGACCTATAAATCAGAAGTCATGGTTTGATTCCTGGACAGGGCACATGCCCAGTGGGGGCTATGCAGGATACAGCCGATCAATGATTCTCTCTTAGCATTGTTGTTTCTCTCTTTTTCCCTCCCTTCATCTCTGAAATCAATAAAAATATTTTTTAAAAAAATTTTTTCTTATGGCATTTCATTTTGAGTTGGGTCCCAGGCTTCAGACTTGATTTTATTTACTCATTTTCTAAGTTTTCAAAATTAATGTTGACATCAAGAGTCAAATGTTTACAATTTGCAGCATAATATATTAAGGATGTATGCTGAAAATGTATTTAAAACAGAATAAATTCTTGCATTTCCTAATTAAGCTCTTTTTCTATAGATACTGGTCTTGGTTTTGTCTTTATAATTAAGAAAATAAAAACAAAAAAACAAAGAATCCATGGTTTAGAAGTATGTAGAATACACTAGAAGACCATTTAGAAGAGATATTTCTTTTAATTTGAACAGAACTTATATTCTTTTAAAATTTTATGTAAGTATATATTTTGCTATTATGTTTTAAATTATTTTCTGAATGAAATTAAAATTCTTCATCTTTCAGATATTGACAGAGCAAGTATGTACTCAAGTTGTACACAAACCACACCCAGAGCCAGATTCTACAGTGAAAATTCAGAATCCAAGTAAGCAAAAAGCAATTTTTTATTTTAATTCAATAGTAACATGGTAATATGTCAGACTAAATCACCTTTTTTCCAACCATCTAAATTCATTATGGTGCTTAAATAGTTCATAACACTTGAAAATCACCTACCATGGTGCTAAGCCTTTAGTTGAAAAATCAGTAAATATTTTTTGAGTGGAAGATATGATGTAGTTATAAATCTATACTATGTTTTTTTGTTATTGTTGTTCTTTTACAGTGATTCTTAAGGTAGTGGCAACTTTGTTAAAAAACTCTACACCAAGTGCAGAACTGATGGAAGTTCGTCGTTTATTTTTATCTGACATGATAAAACTTTTCAGTAATAGCCGTGAAAATAGAAGGTAAGCAATTGGAATACTATTACAAAACAAAACTGTATTCCATAATTAACCTCAGGTTTTTTTTTTCTTTATTTTCAGTCTCTTTCAGAGAAAACAAATTTCTAATCTTTTCCACTTTTCTAAATACTTCTATTTTTATCCTCACCTGATGATATATTATTTTTCCCATTGATTTTTATAGATTGGAAGGAAAGGGTGGGGAGGGGAGAGAGAGAGAGAGATCTACGATTGGTGGCTGGTTGCTTCCCTTATGAGCCCCTTCTGGGGCTGGGTGTGGAACCTGCAACCAAGGTACATGCCTTTGACCCATAATCAAACCTGTGACCCTTTGGTCTGTGGGCCAATGCTCTAACCACTAAGAAAACCAGCCAGGGCGCTGAACACTTTTAATCATCAGAAGACATATTTAATATAATCTGCAGTTAGCATACTTCCGCTTATATCAATGTTTTTACTTAAATGGGTATTATATTTTAATTGAATATATGAATATATACCCACAAACGATTATTTAAAATGTACTGTTCCTTTTGGTGCTTTCTATTATCTATCACCGATAATAGTTTTAATTATAATTATGTTGGATTAGCTCATATTCATCCATGCTTTTCCTGAATTTGTCTGCTAACTGATTGTTATCATGTATTTTTAAGCTGGTTACCTAGGAAATGGAGCCATGTTTGGTGCCTGAGTCATTAATTTAACGAATATTGATTGTCTGGTGGGTATGAAGCACCTTGCTGCATAGGTTGTCTCAGTATACAGTCTTAGTCCAGTTTAGTGGGAAAGAACAATAAAGCAGTGGTTGTTTTACAAGATATTAAGTGCATCATGAGTGCTGCAGGTGATGAGGTAGTAGAGAAATAATAACTTAATCTGACTGGGAAAGTTAGGAAAGCAGTTTTAATGATAATTTGGATTTTTCCAGGTATAAAAATGGGGGAACGCCATTCCAAGTGTAGAATATAGGATATGCAGAATGATTGTACCTTCATTGACCTAGGTGCAGTTTTCACTATTTATCTAAATTTCAAAATAGTAAATTCTAATATAATTTAGATGTTTTTAATGAATATATTTTTCCCACTAGATGTTTATTGCAGTGTTCAGTATGGCAGGATTGGATGTTTTCTCTTGGCTATATCAATCCTAAAAATTCTGAAGAACAGAAGATTACTGAAATGGTCTATAATATCTTCCGAATTTTGTTGTATCATGCAATAAAATATGAATGGGGAGGCTGGAGAGTCTGGGTGGATACACTCTCAATAGCGCATTCCAAGGTAACAGAGATTTAGCATTTTATATCATCTAGTTTTCATCTGTGGGTTAATTAAATGGCTATAAATGCTCATCTGGTGCCATCTTCTGGGCATTTTCCATTAAGGCCAACTCATCCTTCCCAGTTTTCTCTCTTTTATGTTTTGTTTTTTCCCCTTCTGTTTATACACTATTAGATATTGAAGTTTTATATATCATTTGATTGAAATCTCAGGTTTATAAATTAGGAATTTTAGACCCCAAAGGTGACCCCACATATATAGCAGATCTGAGAACTTGAGACTGAGCCAGTTGCCCTTTTTAAAAATAAAACATACCTAAGAATATTTTATGGACTCTAATTTTTAAGACTTTAAAAAAGCAGCCAGAAATTATTTTTGTTTACAAGTAAATTATAAATATTTTAAAGTTTAATTTTAGTGGTATTTTTAATTGCATTATCATTTCTTTATTTTTAATCCTAGAAATCGAAATATTTATATTTAAAATTGTATCTGATCTTTGGTAGAAGGAAGACAGCTTTTCCAACTCCGTTTTTGGGACTTGATTTCATCTTCCATAAAATCAAGGGGTTTTTGTATCAAGATAATCTCCAAAGGGAGGTCCACTACAAACTAAAATTTTCTTTCTATGACTTAATTAGAAATCAATATCATATGTGCCTCTAAGGAAAAATTTTGAACTTATTTTTAATTTTAGAAGAGCTTTTATTGCTGTTAATACCTTAAACTTTATAATGTATTGGTACCTTACTTTTATTATTACACTAACAAATTTGAAAATGGTATTTTATAAGAAAAAACATTGCATTTTTTTATTATGACATTACAGATGCCCCTTTTCCTCCCCTTTGCCCTCCTCCATCAGACATTGCATTTTATGTAAGCTATATATATATATCTCCTAATGAAGTCTATATAAAGTTTCAAATTAAATAGCCTATGTAAAAATAAAATTGTGATGTTTTAACAGTTTATAATTGTATATTCATAGATGTGTGTGGGTTTTTTAAAACAATTGTTGAAATAGGCACACATATGAGTAATGAGTGGTGAAATCTGATCTAGTAATAGTATTGGGTTTGTGAGCCAATGCTCAATGTATATTAGTCGCTTCTTCAATTTAGCTCAAATTCCTCAAATATGTAGGGCTTCAACTGGCATATTAGGTAAGAGCAACATTGAAATACTTAACCTAAAAGTAAAGATCAGTATTTAAAACATTAATATTGTTAATTTACCTAACTTACTATTAATACATGCTGTGTTTGATAATTTAAAATTCTTGGCACCATTTTCCTATTATTAACATAACTAGGGGCCCAGTGCATGAATTGGTGCAACTTGAACTGTGGGCCACGAGGCTGCAGTAGACACAGGGGTGGGTCTTGGCCCATCCTCCTTGCCCCCTCCCGGCCCTCCTGCCAACCCTCCCCTGTCCCCTGTCTGCAGGTAGCCCCCTCCCGCTGCTGCTGCTCCCACGTGCTGAATGGCACTGGCCCCGCTCACACCTGACGGCGCGGAGTGATTGGGGCCATTGCCAGCAGTGGGTGAAAGCAGTAGCTCCGGTGCCGGCTGCAGGTGCAAGTGGGGCCGGTGCCGGCAGTGGTTTCGAGCAGCGGCTCCACCACCAGCAGCAGGTGCGAGCAGGGCCGTCACCAGCAGTGGGCGCAAGAGGTGGCTGCCAGCCCCGATCCCCTCTCTGGAGCAGGGGGAGGTGGAGAAGCCCTGAGGGGCAATCTGGGCTGGCAGCCACCACTCACACCCACTGACAGCACCGAGCGATTGGGGCAGGCACCGAGCGCTGGCAGTGGGTGCAAGTGGGGCCGGCGCTGGTGCCGCCAGCAAGTGTGAGCAGCAGGGCGGGACCATGGCACGCGAGAGCAAAGAATTTTCAGTAACCACCAGAGGCTCGCCCTGATGACAGCGACTGGTGCCCGCCTTGGTCTGGCGCCCCCGCTCACCTGCTCCACCCTCTGATGCCTGCCATGTTCCACGCGTGACCCCTGGTGTTCAGCGCACGTCATAGTGACCAGTTGTTTGTTTCTTTGGTTGTTCTGCTGTTCAGTCTATTTGCATATTAGCATTTTATATAGAGAGATTTTATTTGTATCTTTTATTTCTTCTTGGTATATATAAAATGCCTTAATGTTTCTTCCTTTGTTTCTAAGGTCACTTATGAAGCACATAAGGAATACCTAGCCAAAATGTATGAAGAATATCAGAGACAAGAAGAGGAAAACATTAAAAAGGGAAAGAAAGGGAATGTGAGCACCATCTCTGGTCTTTCATCGCAGACGACAGGAGCAAAAGGTGGAATGGAAATTCGAGAAATAGAAGATCTTTCACAAAGCCAGAGCCCAGAAAGTGAGACAGATTACCCTGTCAGCACCGACCCTGGAGACTTGCTTATGTCAACAAAAGTGTCAGATGATATTCTTGGGAATTCAGACAGACCGAGAAGTGGTGTACATGTGGAAGTGCATGATCTTTTAGTTGATATAAAAGCAGAGAAAGTGGAAGCAACAGAAGTAAAGCTGGATGATATGGATTTATCACCAGAGACCCTAGTAGGTGGAGAGAATGGTGCCCTTGTGGAGGTTGAATCTTTGTTGGATAATGTATATTGTGCTGCTGTTGAGAAACTTCAGAACAATGTACATGGAAGTGTTGGTATCATTCAAAAAAGTGAAGAAAAGGATAATGGCCCATTGATAACATTAGCCGATGAGAAAGATGATCTTCCTAATAGTAGCACATCATTTCTCTTTGATAAAATACCCAAACAGGAAGAGAAACTTCTTCCTCAACTTTCTAGCAATCACATTATTCCGAATATTCAGGACACACAAGTGCATCTTGGTGTTAGTGATGATCTTGGGTTGCTTGCTCACATGACTGGTAGTGTAGACTTAACTTGTGCAAGTATAATAGAAGAAAAAGAGTTCAAAATCCATACAACTTCAGATGGAATGAGCAGTATTTCCGAAAGAGACTTATCATCTAAAGGGTTAGAGTATGCTGAAATGACTGCTACAACTCTGGAAACTGAATCTTCTGGTAGTAAAATTGTACCAAGTATTGATGCTGGAAGTACAGTTTCAGATACTGAGAGATCTGATGATGGCAAAGAATCAGGAAAAGAGATCCGAAAAATTCAGACCACTACTACAACACAAGTAAGTTACCTAACATGAGTTCTAAAAATGCATCAAATAGATGTTGCATTGTTAGCATTAAAGCAGAGTAATTTCTTACCAGTTACACTGTGCTTATATTTAATTATGGTAAAATAGATTTTATAGAATTGGATAGTATGGTAGTACATATTAAATAAATTTAAAATAGCTGAATTATATTTCCAATTCTGTGTAACTTTGCTCAATCTCTCTGGGCCTGAATTTGCTTATATTGTACTACAGATTATACTAGATTAAACTATGACATTAGGGTAAGCTGACCAGATTTTAACATTGGTAAAGTGGGACACCATTGACCGGGGGTAGGGGGGTTCTTGATTAAAAATTTGGTCTATATGGAGCAACAAAAATTTTCATAGAACGCAAAAATAGTATTGTAATATATTTTTTAAAATTTCAACATAAGTACAATTTACAAATATAATAAATAAAAAAATATGTATAGTATTATTTTATTCTTTGGCATATTTCTCATTTGAGTGATTTTTTTTTAGTAGATCGCTGTCGTTGTTTAAAAGGTCATGAATTTGCCGTAATATAAGTCGTAAGTGTCACTTTCAAGGCCGGCGCTAGACTTTTTGCCGCCACTATAAAATATAAATAATACGACTACTGCCTGCTAAATTCAAGAAAATTTATGTATTTATGAAATAAATAAATTACTTACCTAAATTACCTGAATAGCTGATTTGTAATGACATCACTTGTTTAACTAGCTTACTAGCACGCAGTACGATGTGTATCGTCTGAGAGACAGTTACAAAATGTTTTCGTCGTTGCCAATCCCAAAAAATGCCATTGTTCATTAAGTCCAAACAATGGTGGTCGAATTCTAACAACTGATCAACAATGCGAACTTTGATAAGCAGTTCTCGATAATCAGTTCTCAACAATTATTTGTTATTATTAAAGTTTAACATTATAAAATTAACAAAAATAATATAAAACTCATATCCTGGCTAAATAGCCACCTGGCTGCCGAAAACCGTATATTCCCTTCCCGTTCTCCTGCCATTCCCTAGCTTGTCGTGCATTCTTTCCAAAAATCGGGACTTTTTTAAAACGCCGCAGGACGTGGGACAAATTGTTAAAAATCTGGACTGTCCCGCCAAAAGCAGGACGTCTGGTCACCTTACATTAGGGGCTCACCTAGTTCTAACATTTTATGACTCTGTGACTACATGTACACATTTTGTACTCAATATCTTCGCTCTGAATACTCAATTTAAATTTTTTTGTTGTCATTGCTGAAAGTATTACAGATGTCCCCTCCCCCCCATTGACCCCCTCCAACCTGCTCTCAACCCCTCCCCAGCTCCAGCCCCAAGCTTTCCCAGCACTATTGTCTGACAATGGGCTATGCATATAAGTTCATTGGTAAATCTCTTCCCATACCCCCCACCCCACCACTGTTTCCCTCTGAAATACATCAGTCTGTTGTATGCTTCAATATCTCTGTATCTTTTTTGTTCATCAGATTTTTTTCATTAGATTTCATATGTAAGTGAGATCATGTGATACTTACCTTTGTCTGAATGGCTTATTTTGCTTAGCATAATACTCTCCAGATCCCTCCATGCTGTATCAAAGGATAAGAGATCATTTTTTACAGCTGCATAGTATCCCATTGTGGAAATGTACCACTGTTTTTTAATCCATTCACCTACTGATCGGCACGTGGGCTGTTTCCAAGCTATTTTACATAATGCTGCTATGAACATAGGGGTGCATATAT
The DNA here is from genome assembly GCF_027574615.1 of Eptesicus fuscus. Lineage (NCBI taxonomy): Eukaryota > Metazoa > Chordata > Mammalia > Chiroptera > Vespertilionidae > Eptesicus > Eptesicus fuscus. The sequence continues at coordinate 5,214,579 of NC_072480.1, read as the reverse complement.
TGTTTCTGGCTTCTTAGGATATATTCCTAAAAGTGGGATCACTCAGTCGAATGGCAGTTCCATTTTTATTTTTTGAGGGAACTCCACACTGTTTTCCATAGTGGTTGTACCAGTCTGCATTCCCACCAGCATTGTGCTAGGGTTCCTTTTTCTCCACATCCTTGCCAGGGAAATGAACACATTCCTAGAAAAATACAATCTTCCAAAACTGAAACAGAAAAAAGCAGAAAACCTGAATAGGCCAATAGTAACTGATGAAACCATTCTCCTTAAAAAGCAAGACAGAGTTGTCCATTTTCACCACTTTTATTCAATACTAGAGGCCCGATGCATGAAGATTAGTGCAAGAATGGGCCTTCCTTACTCTGGCTGCCAGCACTGCCTTTGCTCCAGCCTGGAGCCTCCTTTCTGCCTTCCCACACTGCCCAGAGGCCCGGAGCAGCTGGGGTGGTGCGGAAAGCCTGCATCGTCACCATGGCGATGACGCAGTCCCACCCCACTCTCGGCCACTTGGCGCCTGTGTATGCAAATTAACCCACTATCTTTGTTGGTTTAATTTGCATACTCACGCCTGATTGGCTGTTGGGCATTGCAAAGGTACGGTCAGTTTGCATCTTACTCTTTTATTAGTGTGGATAGTACCCAAAGTCCTAGTCACAGCAATCAGACAAGAAGACAAAATAAAAGGCATCCAAATTGTAAAGGAGGAATTAGAACTGTCATTATTTGCAGATGACATGATATTTTATATAGAAAACCATAAAGACTCAACCAAACAACTACTAGATTTAATAAATGAATTCAGCAATATAGCAGGATACAAAATTAACACCCAGAAATCGATGGCGATTTTATCCACCAATAATGAATTCTCACAAAGAGAAACTAAAAAAAAAAAAAAAAAAAAAATTCCCATTTACCATTGCAACAACAAAAAAATTAAGATGCTTAGGAATAAACTTAACCAAGTAGGTAAAAGACCTGTACTCGTAATTAATTTTAACCTTTTAAGCTTCATTCCCAGACCTGTTCTGTGGATTATAGAAAAGAGGACTTGGAGCCCAGATTGAACTGGTAGATGAAATGAAGGGGAAGGGAAGAAGGACATGTTATTTATCAAGTGCCTGCTATGTTCCAGGCAATGTGATATATGTTTTCAGATTTAATCCTCAGATCAACCCTGTGAGGTAGGTAATATGGCTGAGGAAATTTGCAGTTATTAGCAGTGAGAATTTTTTTCTTACAATCACATGGATATAAAGTTATTATGAGGAAAATTAAAGACTCTAAGGCCTGGTGGGGAGGAAATGTTAGTGCTTCAGTTTTGGCCTCACCAAAGTAAAACGAAAAATGGATGATTTTTTCTGATGTGGATTTTAATTATTGATCTTTGAGTTTTAAGTCTACTTCCTTATTTTCTAGGCTAAATAATGCCTTAGAATTAAGAGTTGAAAAAAAACTTTTATGTTTTATGATTTGTTTTGTTGCTGTTCTCTGAGTTTTACAAAATTCACTGTAAATTTAACATGTTCTATTATAAAGAGTAAGCCATATACCTAACTAGTGTCTTTGTACTCTAATAAGATTCCTTAATAATAGATTTTGTGTGTGGGAAAAGTTTCTTCATTTTTGTCTCTGTTAACTGACAATTGCCATTTTTGTGGTCGATGTACTACAGTGATAATTGTCAGGGTATGGGAATATTGAATTAGCTATAGATTTAAAATAAAGGACAGCATGATGCATTGTTTATTGAATATAATAATCATTAGGTTTGTCTGGTTTTCATTCAGAGTGCATGGGCATTTTCTGGTTTTTCATTATATTAAATGCATTTGCTTTTTCTAAATTGAAGTATCATGAGCAAAATAGACTTTGAAGTTAACTTGAATCTGTTCAATTAATATTTCTTTTAATCTTGTGTTTTTAACTACAATTAGTTGATGACATATATTCGGTATACTTTACTTTCATAAGGAAGAAATATGGGCTAATGTAAAGCCTCCAAAACAGGGGTAAAGTGAGTCTGGTTTTCCGTGTGTACATTGATATTAAACTTAGGTATTTGATTTTTTTGCTTAGTTCATGAAACTGCAAAAATAAAAATAGTAGCCCTCAGCTCTAAAAGGTTCCTGAGCAGGGAATCACTAGGTGAACAATATATATACTATCTAATAAAATAGTATATGCAAATTGACCATACCTCTGCTACACCCACAAGCCACGCCCACCAGCCAATCAGGAGCAAGTGTGAAAATTAACCCAACCAAGATGGCTGCGGCCACAGAGAGAGCAGGAGGCTTGGGTTTCCCTGGCAATGGAGGAAGCCAAGCTTTCTGCACACCCAGGCCTGCCTTGGCCTCCGCTTACGGCTACAAAGTTTCAATTATAGAAGATAAATAAATCCCAACAAAAATGATGGCAGCCACAGAGTGAACAGGAGGCTTGGCTCTGCTAAAGGCTACAAAGTTTCAATTATAGAAGATAAATAAATCCCAGACACCAGGGCCTCTGCTTGGGTTGCCCGGGGGTGTGGCCAGCCTGCAAACCACCACAGGCTCCTCGCCCAGGCCGACTCACGCCCCAAGGGAACCCCCACCCTGATCCAGGACACCCTTCAGGGCAAATCATCCGACCCCCACCTGAGCAGCAGGCCTCTATCCTATCTAATCCTATCTAATAGAAGGATAATATGCAAATTGACTGTCACTTCAACACACAAGATGGCTGCCCCCATGTGGTCAAAGATGACTGCCCCCATGTGGACACAAGATGACCACCGCAAGATGGCCTGCAGGGGAGGGAAGGTGGGAGGGACCAGGCCTGCAAGGGCAGGCAGTTGTGGGGGGACCAGGCCTGCAGGGGAGGGCAGTTAGGGGCAATCGGACTGGCAGGGGAGTGGTTAGGCATCAATCAGGCTGGCAGGGGAGTGGTTAGAGGGTGATCAGGCTGGCAGGCAGAAGCGGTTAGGGGCAATCAGGAAGGCAGGCAGACAAGCAGTTGGGAGCCAGCAGTCCTGGATTGTGAGAGGGATGTCCTGCTGCCCGTTTAGGCCCTATCCTACTGTGATTAAATGGGCAGTCGGACATCCCTCGAGGGGTCCCAGATTGGAGAGGGTGCAGGCTGGGCTGAGGTTCACACACCCCCATGCACGAATTTTGTGCACCGGATATATATATATATATATATATATAAAGTAGCCTACTTAAGTCATAAGCAAAAGCTTTATTCATACACTTACTTTACTATACTTATTGTTTTTATTTTGAAATCAGTAATTTCTTTTGCACTCTACAAATGTTCACCTTTTATTTCTCTAGGCTGTTCAGGGTCGGTCTCTTACACAACAGGACAGAGATCTCCGTGTTGATTTAGGATTTCGAGGAATGCCAATGACTGAGGAACAGCGGCGCCAGTTCAGCCCAGGTCCACGCACTACAATGTTTCGTATTCCTGAGTTTAAGTGGTCTCCAATGCACCAACGACTTCTCACCGATTTACTATTTGCTTTAGAAACAGATGTACATGTTTGGAGAAGGTAGAAATATTTCTTTTCTAGAAATAAGACTACTTTCATTTAAGAAATGTCCTTTTTATCTTTTACTCTTAAAATTAATACCACATACTAAATGTATTTTTATTAATGAGTTTATAAGATATATGTATTGTTAAAATAAAATTTTAAATTATTTTATGACACCTATTTTTGAGACTATATCAGTTAAAATATAATCACTTAATGAAAACCAAGTGTGCATAAATTAAGTCAATACCTTGCCTCACTTTTGATTTAATTTTTAATAGCAAATTTACAACAAATTGATTATGAGAGTGTGTCATTTATATAAATTAGGAAATTGATGGTACTCTGTAACAGAGTATGCCACTATCACAAGTATCAGTGGTGCAGTATTCTCAAGACTCAAATGGGTTCCTCTGCTTCTCCTGATTTTTCTTCTAAGATTCAAGGTGGTTGCTTCAGCTTCCAGGATTGAATCAATGTAGGAAACTTGCCCTAACTAGAGGGTATGGATGACTCTTCATCTTCCTCCTTCATATCCTTCTTTCCACCTCTTTCTTTAATCCTCCTCCATTCCTCTTCCTTTCTTTCCTTTTTTCTCCTCCTCTTCTCTTTCTTCTTTTATGTTTTGTTTTAATTGAAGCCACTCAAGAAATTTCCCCCTTATATCTCACATGCTAGCAGGATCATATGCTCTTTTCTAAGTTAATCACCAGCAAAAGGAAATCCTATCTAATAAAGAGGCTATATGCTAATTGACTGCCACACCCTCAAAGATGGCGGCGCCCATAGCCACAAGATGGGGGTGCCCAGTACGCTCAGGTGCACGGCACGTCTGGGCCCCTCCTCAGGCGGATCTGCTCTGTGCGCCTGCCTCCGGAGTCCCTCAGTCCTCTCAGTCTCCCCCCCCCCCCCCCCAGGGCCGGCCCGAGGCGCAGGCAAGCCTCAGATGGCAGTTGCCCAGCCACCCAGGGCCGGCTCAGGGCGCAGGCAAATCTTGGATGTCAGCTGCCCAGCCAACGCCCAAGGCGCAGGCAAGCCTCAGATGGCAGTTGCCCAGCCTCCCAGGGCCTCCTGAGGCTCAGGTAATCAGGGCCGGCCAAGGCTTGCACTGCCGGCAGTGGCAGCACCAGAGGTGTGATGGGGTGTGCCATCCCCTGATCGCCTGATCACCTCCTGCCCCTGAGGGCTCCCAGACTGTGAGAGGGGGCAAGCCAGGCTGAGGGAACCCCTCCAGTGCATGAGTTTTCATGCACCGGGCCTCTAGTCCTATATAGTAAAACCCTAATATGCAAATAAACCGAACAGTAAAATGACCAGTGCTTAGGGGTAGCACCGCTCAGCCAGAAGCCTGGTTCATGGCTGGCAAGCGCATCGGTGGTGGCGGGAGCTTCTCCTGCCTCCACTGCAGGTGGGCAGTAAGGAACGAGGGGGTCCCAGTCTGCTAGAGCCCCGGACTAAGAGAGGGATGTCTGACTGCCAGCTTAGGCAGACTTCCCCCAAGGGGTGGTCCTGGACTGCGAGAGGGTGCAGGCCAGGCTGAGGAACCCCCCCAGTGCAAGAATTTTGTGCACCGGGCCTCTAGTGGAATTATAAAGACTGATCTGTACAGAGCAATATTGGTCAGTAATCTAGTAGCTGGGGTGAGGCGAACCTTTCCTATACCCGGTCTAGTTCAATAATTGAACAAAATCTTGATTGTGTTAGCATAGAAGAGGAATATGGAAGTAGTCAAGGTCTGCCACATAATGTTTTTACTTCTGATGTTATTGTATTAGTTTGTCCTTAGTCTACTGATGTATAGAAACAAAGGTATTTTCCTTGCTAGTGTTGTTACATGATAAATTACGTACAGATAATAAAGAAGGAACCTAGAATACCATGAAAGACATTAAGGTTAACATGAATATCAATGTATTAAAATTGTGTAATTTCCTAATTACAGTATTAGTGGCTTCTAAGTGAGTGATAGTCAATTTTCTTTCCTTTAACATACGGTGTAACTTGGTTTCCTTTCAAGGGCTCTCAAAAAATTTCCCAAACAGAGTCTATATAATTAAAAATTTTTTAAACACAGAGCTTATATTTAGGACAGGGGAAAACATCTTGAGAGCTAAGATATAATATATGATATTGTACAATTCTAAAAGTTGAGAATCATTGACTTAAATTAGATCATGAAGTAGTTTCTTCCTTTCCCCCGTTAGAATATAGTTCATATTCTTGACTGACACCGAACTAAAGCAGTGTATTTCACTGAATATCTGCGTTGCATGTTTTGTATGGGGAAACTCTACTGCCAACCTTTGAGGTCTTTTCTCTTTTTATTCAATAAATCTTTGAATTTTTAATGATTTATTTCTCCTACTACATCACTTCTGTGACTAGCAATATACATTTTCAGTATGGCTGGTCAGAGGTAGGGGGCTGGAGTCTGGTGATGCAACAAACTGAAACTGCTTAAAAGGTAGCAAAACGTTGTTAACTATCCAGTTGTTTTGCCTTTTAATACAAAATGAATAACTGGCAAAAATAAATATTTTCAGCCAAATTCATTGATATAGTCCTATACCTTTCAATATATTTCTTGGGAAACAAAATACTAGATTAATACACACACATAATAACCATGTAAAGGTGCTAAATTCTTGGTAATATAAAATGTCAATTTTAAATTATATTATTTTCTGAAAACTCCATTTTAAATTTGCCTAGCTCTTCATTATTTGTAACTTAAAAAATGTTATTATAAACTGTCTAAATTTCTTATTCTTAAGCCAAGGAATTGTTCATTTGCATTTTGTTTTTCTTCTATTTTAGCCATTCCACAAAGTCTGTAATGGATTTTGTCAACAGCAATGAAAACATTATTTTTGTACATAACACAATTCACCTCATTTCCCAAATGGTAGACAACATCATCATTGCTTGTGGAGGAATTTTACCTTTGCTCTCTGCTGCTACATCACCAAGTGTAAGTACTTTGCCTCCATCTAGTGGTTATATTGTATAATTACTTGACTAGAGCATGTCAGTGGTGTTCCATACTGTATACAGGTTTATTAAGGCCTAGGACTCATAAAAAAAGGTATCTAAAAACTTAGGCTCTAAGTTTATAGGTGGATTTTAACAAAATATGTTCATCTAAGGTAACTTGTAACTATATGAAGTTATATTTATCCATTCATATTAATGTTTGTCAGTTTTGGGATCCAGCTATGTGTGTTTATGAAAATATTTCTCTGGTAATTCTAATAAATACTTCTTATAAATAGTCATAACTAGAGATTATTTATTTTGTGTATGTTGTTTATCCCTTCAAATATAATATTATAATAAACTGTTAAAATCCTCGTTCTGTAAATCTTGATGTTCTAAATAGAAATATATACTTAATCATGAATATAAATGTAGAAAAAAATTATAAATGCAATCTCATATAATTTATTTGACATATTATTTCTAAACTACATCTAGGATGTTTACCTTCCTGCTCTCTGAGATTTGATCTTAAGCAATTTGTTTCAAAGAGAACCAAATTAATAATTTCTAAGAGTGTTTCTTATTTAAAACTAGACACTTAGATAGGAAAATTACAAAACATGCTGTTTTTATGCTATCTTAAAAATTTCATAATCATTGAAATCCTCAGAAAACTTTATGTTCTCACATGGCCTTTAATAGCATTTTTATCTGACTTTATTTGCTGGTTCGACATTTATTTAAAAAAATATTGTTTGTCTCTATATAAAACATTGAAATGTGTTAATAGCATAAGGTTGAAAGTCAATCAGTGTTAATTATGTCATTTATAATATAGTAGGTAAATGCAAACTTTATATTTAGTTATCATTTTAAAAAATATCTCTGATCCATATAAAAAAATTTTGGCACCATAGCTGTCTACTGAAATGAGAAAGAATAGAAAATTATGCTTCCCATATTACCTGTGTTCTTGCTATCATATTAGAAACTCATCTCTAAGCCCAAGAAGTATACTTTTTTCCAAAGAGAGACCTGTTTTGTTAAGATGTCTTTTACTAGCCCTGGCCAGGTAGCTCAGTTGATTAGAGCATCATCCCCTATACACCAAGATTGTGGGTTTGATCCCTGGTCAGGGCACATAAAGTATCAACCAATGCATTTGTAAATAAGTGGAACAACAAATCATTACTTATCTCTCTCTGTCTCTCCCTCCCACCATCGCCCCCCTCTCAAATGAATAAATTTTTAAAAAAGAGGGTGATGTAGTTTCTTTTTTTTTTTTTTAAAGATGTCTTTTACTTGGTAAGGCAGTGTTTCCAAATTGATCTCTGGCTTTATTTCATCATTAACACACTTCTTCTACATGACTCTTTTGCTTACTACACTTTTGTCATTGCTACCACTCCCAAACAACCTGAACTTAATATTAGCAGCAGAAGATTGTACTCTCAAATCCCCATTCTCTCACAGGTACATATACTTCAATTTCATCCATGAATTTACTCAAGAAGTCTAGAAAACATGGAGGCTAGTTCAGGTGGATGTGCAGCAGAACATATCATCATTAGGACTTTAATGGAATTAGTAGCTAACCAAGGAAATAGAGCCAGGAAAAAAATCGTTGAGTGCAGGTAGCCTGTGAGATTAATATACTATCCCTTCTTTTAATCTGGTTTTCTCTGGAGATATATATCAAATACCAGTAAATTGACAATTGTGTATGATTTTAAAAAAAGCATTGTAATACTGAGGCAGGGAGAATTGTTTTTCTTTTGTCTTTTATACACTAAAAACTGAATAAATCAGTGTTTTCCTTCTGGCATTTTTTTTATCATATAAATTTTGTTTTATGTCCTATAAATTATCATTTATTATCAATACATTTTAAAAGTTTGTATTGAAATTCATTTTTAAATATATCATTTTAAAATTTCTGCAGAACAAAAAAAAATTGGCTTTATATAAAGTTAACAGTTGGTGCTAAAATTTTCATAGGTTTCAGATATTCACATTACTATACAGTCTTCCAGATTTTAAAGCTAAAAATGTAACTATCAAGATAGGGAAATATTAAATTAATGGAATATAAAGTATATAATATTTCACTACCCAAATTTGCTTATTTTTATTTTATAATGAATGTACAGTAAAGATACTGACATTTTGAGGGTTTGATTTTCAAACATATTACCTGTGCAATTTTGACTAGTATAGTTTGAGTTTGGAATTACTTAAAGCCTAAACTGTTTTCAAAAGACTTGGAAATTCATTCAGTAGTAGAAACTTTTCTTCTTTGTTTCTATATTTTTGTTATTTTGGTCCATTAACTGATTTTACCTACGCCTGGTTATATACCAATTTTATGTACTTTGAATCAATTGTGTCCCTAAAAGAAACAGCTAGAATCATTTCTCCCACTTTATACTAGTGGAACTGTATTTGGTGCTGACTGCTGAGTATTGTTTTCTATTCCTTGACTGTATAATATTCTTGCTAAAAATTATAATGTAGTAGAGGGGGAAAGTTAGAAAGGAGGATATTGAATAAAGAAGGAATTAGAACTAAAATATGGAACATTTTTTTACTTAGTTTTAAAATGTGAAAAGCCAAGTGACATATTTGGAAGGAATAAATGAAAAAGGAATCATTGACAACATCAGATTACCAAAGAGAAACATTATCATGTAGATGCCATTAAAATTTTAAAAGAGAAATAAGAAATATTTGAAACTAATGCTTGAGTGATCTGATAACTTTGTTTAGGTTTATGGAGTTTTTCAAAATATTCATGCATTTTATGTGGATATGCATTTAATGAAAAATTATGAGAAATTATGGTATGGCAGTGGTTGGCAAACTTTTTATATATGAATCAGATAGTAAATATTTTCAGTTTTGTGGGCTGTATGGTCTCTGTCCCATGTACTCAACTATGATTTTGAAGCCTAGACAGTTACATAAAGGATTTGGATATATGTGTCTCTCAATAAAACTTTATTTATAAAAATAGCTAGTGGGGCAGATTTGACTTGTGGGTTATAGTTTGCATCATTTCTTCAAGTAAATACAAATATCATAATAAATGTTTTAGTGTGAAAACTTTATTACTTATTACTGAAACTTAGTGTGAAATTTTAATAGAGCTTAACATTTATTACAGTTTAATTTTTTAAAAGCAATTTCTGAGTATTACAGGCATTATGTTCCACTAGGAGAGATGTAACTTTTGTCAGCCATGCTACTTTTCTTTAGCATTTGACATGTCTAATGTTGAGATTATATTTAACTAGGAGAGTGTAAGTAGAATGCTAAGAATTCTGCATAGTTGTCTATTTTAAAAAATGACTCAAAGCTCAGCACAGGAATATGTCTTTCCCATATAATTTACTTCTTATTATAAAAAACAAACTTGTTTCCTGTTATCAGTAAGATTCAGACATGATCTTTGGACGTTTTGCTTTAATATAAGGTATATGAGTTTTAGCATAAATCTTATATTTTAACTTGGGTTCTACCACTTCCTGGATATGACCTTAACTGCAACTTTGTCATTTATTAAAAGGTGTTCATGTTACTGATCCCATAGGGAGTTTGTTGAAAATTGTTAGGTATATATGTAAAGTGCTCTAGAGAAGCTCTTATTGAATGTTTCCTTCATTTAGTTCCTTTTGGAACTATTTATTCAGAATTGTATCATAGAATAATCTTCCCATTTATAAACTAAAGCTGTCATACTAAAAATTCTGAAGTTTAAAAGAAGATATTTGACACAAATTTAGTTATTATGGGTTTTGATGGCAAAATACTAAAATGATATAATATTTTTGCCTGTTGTTTCCATGGGATTGGCATAGTGCTTGTCTATTTTCTGCCCTGGGACCTTATATGAATACAACAATCCATACTAAGGATAACATTTGTGTATTGCTGTTGCAGTATCATCATGTATGAAAATTTGAGCTGTTTATATTCATCTTTCTTATAAGAAAATATCTTAATGGAAACTTCAAGGAAAAAGGAGTATAGTGATAGAATATTTATATTATAATGAACACCTTGAACTTAATATCCATGGAAGAATAGGAGTTTATTGAGTTTCAATTTTGCCTATATCATTTAAAATCATATGTGGCATAGAAAATAAATTACAAAAATAATTTCAAGTCTTTAATTAAGACCAATGGTTTTAACTTTAGACCTCTTAGTATGTATTTTGACCAATCTTTGTTTTCAGGAAGGAACATTATTTTTGTTGATTTTTTGGAGTTAATGTTTTCATGATTAGCTATTTGAATCAAACTCTTATTTACTAGTATTTTCTACACATTGTGCAAGTTAGTCATAAATGAAAGGAAGAAATAGGAGGAAAAAATGAAGAAAAGTAAGAAACATAGATCAACTGCAAATTGCAAAATGACTTTGTGATTTTAGATTGACCATTTTGGTCAGTCATCCAGAAGACTGAATGCTTAGAATTTAATTCAGTTTCATCTATGGTTTATTTTCTCTGTTATAGAAAAATAATTGAGGCTGATATTTTTGGCTTTCCTAATAGTTTCAAAGTCATAAGAAAGAAGAACAACTTTTTCTGTTAAAAAATGATGACAAAATCTTAATATTGGTAATGTTTTCTTACCATTATCAGAATATTTAGTTAATAGATTTGAAAATATTTTTTGTTTTATCTCATAACACTGATTATTCTTTAGTATTCTCAGGAAGATTTTGTATGTTCTCCTATACAATGTACCATGTAAATAGTGTCTTTTGAAATTTATGCTCACATATATTTGATCAGAGAATAGGAACAGTTGATGACTTTTACTGTAAACAATTCTACTCAAAATTTTCAATATATTAAATATAATTCTTATAAGATTCTGAAGCTAAAATATCTATCTATTTAGGTTAGTTCATATGCAGACTCCATTTAGTACCAGGTATATCAATAAATTCTTTCCTAGCAAGGGACAGTGGTCTTTAAGTTATAATCACTGAAATATGTTATCTTTTATTAACTTCTGGTGGATTTGATCTATAGGAGGGGCTCCAAATTATAACATAATTTTTTAAAGAAAATTCTAGAAGTATGGTATAAATAGTTTATTTTCCTAAGTCATTTCTGCCTAAACCAGTACAGGCTCTTACAGAAACATTATACTAGTTTATTTACTAAATGTTCCTTAGCCATCTGCTAGAAGAAAGATACTTAATTTACAAAATAGGATATGCATAATTTCTAATACATAACTTACATTTATAGACATGTTATTTGGGCAGAGTTATTCTAATAAAAAAATAAACAACTCTAAATATTTGACATTTGATTTCAGTCATTTTAATTTATAAAATGAATTCCTCTTCTGAGATTTTGGCTTTTAATAAAATACTCAAATATAATTTTAAAATATATTATTTTGTGTTTCAATTTTATATTGTATTTTTATTTAATTTTAATAATTTTCTTTTCTTGTACTTTTTTGGTCTGTTGTCTGTTTTGTCTAATGCATGTCCAGGGTTCTAAGGTTAGTATTAACTTCAGTAATTTTCAGGTGTTTAGTTTTAAATTTTATTTTTACTTATTTATGAATTTTTTGACTTGGTTATATTTTGCGTTTCTATACCATCTTTAACATTAGGCATGCCTTCAGCATATTTAAAAAATTCACTGAATATTCTTAGTTTATTGACGAATTACTGTTTTATTATACAATTAACTTTAGAGTATCGTAATGTAATGAAAACAATGTTTCAGTCATATGTACAATCAGATGTCAGATGCTTCCAATGAAAGGAAATTGGATAGAATATATTATTTTAAGATTAGTAGCAATCATATGTGAATGCTCTTTATTTTTAAACCTGATTTGATTTTCATATAATATTTCATTAAAATTGTAAATTATTTTTATTTATTTATTTATTTATTTTAATATATTTTATTGATTTTTTACAGAGAGGAAGGGAGAGGGATAGAGAGTCAGAAACATCGATGAAAGAGACATATCGATTAGCCTCCTCCTGCACATCCCCTACTGGGGATGTGCCTGCAACCAAGGTACATGCCCTTGACCGGAATCAAACCTGGGACCTTTCAGTCCACAGGCCGACGCTCTATCCACTGAGCCAAACCGGTTTCAGCGAAAATTGTAAATTATTTTTATGTGGAATGTATTAAGAACTCCTTTTTAAGTTATGGTTTGTATTAAAATGAGTACTTTTAATTTAAAAATGTGTTTAGTCAAAGATAACAATTTGGAAAATTATATGGATGCTAATAATTTTGTTTATAATTTCTATTTATAATTCACTCATTTAAAAATGAAAGCCCTAGCAGGTCTGGCTCAGTGAATGGAGCACCAGCCGGTGTACTGAAGTGTCCCAGGTTTGATTCCTGTCAAGGGCAAGTGCCTCAGTTGCAGGCTCAATCCCGGGCCTCAAGTAGGGGTGCTTGTGGGAAGCAACCAATCAATGTGTCCCTCTCACATTATGTTTCTCTGATTCTCTCCCATCCTTCCACTCTCTCTAAAAATTAATTGAAAAATATCCTTGGGTGAGGATGAACAAAATACAAAAATGAAAGCATATTTTGAAGGTTAAATCTTGTAGACCCCAAAAGACTCAAAAATATGACATTGACTAACGAAGTGAGTTAGGCTTCTAATAATTTCAGAAGTTCCGAATGATGAAGAAGTTATTTGAGAACATATCTATAGATATCCTAAAATTCTAATATCTTGGGCCCTGGCTAGGTTGCTCAGTTGGTTAGAGCTGTGTTCAGCAAACTGCGGCTCGCGAGCCATATGCGGCTCTTTGGCCCCTTGAGTGTGGCTCTTCCACAAAATACCACGGCCTGGGCAAGTCTATTTTGAAGAAGTGGCGTTAGAATAAGTTTAAGTTGAAAAAATTTGGCTCTCAAAAGAAATTTCAGTCGTCGTACTGTTGATATTTGGCTCTGTTGACTAATGAGTTTGCCGACCACTGGGTTAGAGCATCATTCCAATGTACCAAGGTTTTGGGTTCAATCCCTGTTCAGGACACATGCAAGAATCAACCAATGAGCCCTAGCCGGTTTTGCTCAGTGGATAGAGCATCAGCCTGTGGACTGGAGGATCCTGGGTTCAATTTTGGTCAAGGTCATATGGCTGGGTTGCAGGCTCGATCACTGCTAGGGGGTGTGCAAGAGGCAGCTAATCAGTGATTCTCTCTCATCATTGATGTTTCTCTCTCTCCCTCTCCCTTCCTCTCTGATTTCAATAAAAATATATTTTTTCAAAAGAATCAACCAATGAATGCATAAATAAGTGGAACAACAAATTGATGTTTTTTCTTTCAAAAAATCAGTAAATACAAAATAAAATTTTAATATCTTGAAAAATTATTTTGAATGATTAAAAGATCTAAGCATTGAACAGATCTTCCATTCTATTATAAAATTATGTTGATAACTGTGACTTAAAAGAGATTTTATATAAAATGAATGTCTTTGCTTTTCATGTAATCTATTGGTGGTGTGCCCACAGATTTTTAATACATGCTATAACATGATACTGAATATCAATGAAGTGCTAGGAAATAAAGAATTTGAATTTTGAAAATCCAATTATTTCTTTAATCCATAAGTACTAAATTGGCATAATGTTGTCAATCGACATTAAAAGCAAATTTTTGAATATTTTCAAGCTCATTTTAGAAAGACTGATTTTGCCACTATTTTGATGTTATGGTGGAAGGAAGAAAGGTTGTTAATTCTCCATTTAGAATCAAGTTATATAGTACTTGCAGTAGTCGCTTTCATTTTTATTACCCATCTTGTACACAAGAAGTTTTTAAAAGTTGCCTTTAAAAAAGTCATTATTTTCTGATGACATTTCCATGTTAATATGAGCAAGAATATGTTTAAGTAGAATGATGGATATAAGCAATGTCAAAATGAAACAATAATTTGGAGCATGTACCTATAATATATGCTTACCTTGTAGTTCAATTTATCATTTGAAGAGCTAAACTTAATCAATATGGCTAGTATGTCTATTTTCAGAAATTTTAAAGAGTAATATTTTTATTTATAAAGCATTCTTTACTTTACTCTACTCTTTGAGACATTGAGAAAATGAGGCCTAGTCATAATGAACCAAAATAACTAAAATGTTATGTGATAAACAGTGAAAAGTAAAATAAGAAATGTTGCTATTGCTTATAAAATCCAGTTATACATCTTAAGAAACAGAATACTTTGTAACATTACCCTTGAAAGCTGGAAATTATATTTTATTATTGACAATATTTAGTGAAAGTGTAGCTTCTACTGATCCTTCTTATTACTAGTGTTTATATCTTAGAAGAATTAATGATCTTCTTGATTATTTTTACCTTAGATTTTTACTGTATATTTGAGATACCTAGTGGTTTTAGACTGTTCTGAAATGGATAAGAAATTGTTATACATTCTAATTGGACACTTGCCTCATTTTGATGCCAAACTAGAGTGCCATATATTTTCTCTAGTAGTCATTATACATTTACAAGAAAGAAAAAGTAACACATTTTTTTTTTATAAACAAGAGAGGAATTTAGAAAAGAAATATTTTTTAAAAGTAGTATAAATGTATGTGCTATTATTTCCAAATATCTTTGCAAAATGATCTTCAGTTTGGAATGTAGTTTTTATAAGTAATGACATTTAAATCTAACATTGATTTTAAAAATAGACTTTTCCTTTATTCAAGAATAATTCATAGGTAACTAAATAAATTCAATAACTAGCTCTTATATATATCAAATTAGATTATAATTTGCAATCTATAATTTATTTTGTTTACAAAATATACTAAATATACTAAACTACTCTTCACTTGTAATATGTATGTACATGTATTATACTTCTAAATTTTAACAAGTCTTAAATCTTCTTTTTTAAAGACGGAATTGGAAAACATTGAAGTGACACAAGGCATGTCAGCTGAGACAGCAGTAACTTTCCTCAGCCGATTGATGGCTATGGTTGATGTACTTGTATTTGCCAGCTCTCTAAATTTTAGTGAGATTGAAGCTGAAAAAAACATGTCTTCTGGAGGTTTAATGCGACAGTGCCTAAGGTTAGGTAAGTCTTAAGAATAAAGGTGTCCATTTTATAATTATCTACAGAGTAGTTATTTGACATTCTGTGGTATATAAAGTATTGATTATACAAGTTGATTATATAATGTAGAAATCATTATAATAAATTATAGAAAATTATAATATCTTCACATTGGAGATTTATAGAATTGATCATCTTGAATGGATTATAATTTGAAATAGAATTAAATGTATTTTGACTTATTTAAAATTTAATAGGACTGTAACATTTTTAATTGAACTGATTTTAATGTATATTAATTTATTAATTCTTTTCTGGTAGACTAATACAGAGGGTAGTTGCTCTGGGATCACACACATATCAGAAAAATCAGGACATAGTTTTATACACAAAATGCTGAAGAATAAATTGACTATGCCAGTCTCATTGTGTCTCTCAGAGTTAACTGTTAACTCAATAAACATTACTGTACCTATGCAGTTCACCTACTAGCTTGTGTTGCAAAGAAACTAAGCAATATTAAATATTGTACATCAACTACGATTGAAAAATAAAAAATTTAAAAATCTATAGATATTTGGAGAATGAAAAATAAAACAAAACAGGATGCCATATGGCTACTTCCAAATACTTTTTT
Source organism: Eptesicus fuscus (assembly GCF_027574615.1). Classification (NCBI taxonomy): domain Eukaryota; kingdom Metazoa; phylum Chordata; class Mammalia; order Chiroptera; family Vespertilionidae; genus Eptesicus; species Eptesicus fuscus. The sequence continues at coordinate 5,198,355 of NC_072480.1, read as the reverse complement.
AAAAAGAAAGAAAAGAAAACTTAACACTGACAACTCTTAGTAAATTTAGACCAGCTCAAGGCAGGAACCATCTTTACCACTCTTACCTGTCTTAAAGGGGTAATTTATTTATACTCTTTAAACTTTACAAAAAACAGAAAGCTACTATTTATATACTTGCCTTACATCATGAGTAAGATGTAAGAAACCAAGACATTAGATAGGAGGAAATTCCTAATGTGTACTCTTTTTACCCATAATTAAAAAACAAAAACAAAACAAAAACTTATGTAAAAAGCTATAGGTGTATAATTTCAGGGGAGAAGTTTCTGACCTAAGAAAGGCATTAGAACTGCTTTAAGAATGATATGTTAATTAATATGATTGTGATTGTCATTTCACAATGTATTTATCCTATATAATAAAAGCATAATATGCTAAGTGTCCAGTCATCCGGTCGGCTGTTCAGCCATTCAAAGCATAATATGCTAAAGAATAGAGGCCCGGTGCACGAAATTCGTGCACGGAGGGGGGTTGTCCCTCAGGCAAGCCTGTACCCTCTCCAATATGGGACCCCTCAAGGGATGTCCGACTGCCCCGGACATCCCTTTCACAATCCAGGACTGCTGGCTCCCAACTGCTTGCCTGCCTGCCTTTCTGATTGCCCCTAACCACTTCTGCCTACCAGCCTGATCACCCCCTAACCACTCTGCTGCCAGCCTGTTTGCCCCCAACTTCCCTCCTCTGTCGGCCTGGTCACCCCTAACTGCCCTCTCCTGCAGGGTTGATCACCTCCAACTGCCCTCCCTTGCAGGCCTGGTCCTTCTCAACTGCCCTCCCTTGCAGGCCGGGTGCCTCCCAACTGCCCTCTCTTGCTGGCCATCTTGTGGTGGCCATCCTATGTCCATATGGGGCAGGATCTTTGAGCACATGGGGGCAGCTATATTGTGTGTTGCAGTGATGATCAATCTGCATAGTACTCTTTTGTTAGATAGGATAGAGGCCTGGTACAGGGGTGGGGGCCAGCTGGTTTGCCCTGAAGGGTGTCCCAGATCAGGTGGGTGTTCCCTTGGGGCGTGGGGCGGCCTGAGCGAGGGGCCTGTGGTGGTTTGCAGGCGGGCCACGCCCCCTGGCAACGCAAGTGGAGGCCCTGGTATCTGGAATTTATTTTCCTTCTACAATTGAAACTTTGTAGCCTGGAGCAGAGCCAAGCCTGGGGCTCCCTCCACAGCTGGCAGCCATTTCTGTTGGGGTTATAATTGAAACTTTGTTGCCTTAAGCGGGTGGGCCCGGCCAGGGTGTGTGGAAAGCTTTGCTTCCCCTGTTGCCGGCGGCAACCCTGGCCTGCTCTCTCAAGTTCCATTCTGCTACCATTTGTTTGAATTTGTTTACCTTCTATAATTGAAACTTTGTAGCTTGAGTGGAGGCTTAGGCCTGGCAAGGGCAGGAGGAAAGCTTGGCTTCCTCTGTTACCTAGGAAACCTTGCTCTCTGTGGCTGTAGCCATCTTGGTTTGGGTTAATTTGCATGCTTGCTCTGATTGGATGGTGGGTGTGGCTTGTGGGCGTGTCGGAGGTATGGTCAATTTGCATATTTGTCTATTATTAGGTAGGATATGCTAAGGGCACTCAACTATTTGCTATGACGTGCACTGACCACCAGGGGACAGACGCTCCAACTGGTAGGTTCGCTTGCTGCTGGGGTATGGCTGATCAGGACAGAACTAGATGGGCCAGACACACCCTGGAGCCTCGGGCAGCCCCTCCTCAGCTGGCCAACCTACCGTGTCCCTAAACTGTCAGTCAGACATCCCCTGAGGGCTCCCAGACTGTGAGAGGGCGCAGGCCGGGTTGAAGGAACCCCCCCCCCCCCAAGTGCATGAATTTTGTGCACTGGGCCTCTAGTGAATACATAAAAAAATTTATAAGTACATACAATTTTATTTCTCAACAAGAGGCCTGCTGCACACATTTGTGCATGGGTGGAGTCTACTGGCCCACCTCGATGGGGACCATTGTGCCAGGCCAGCAGGGAGTAGGAGACACAGGAGGTTGGCCGGCCCTGCCCTTGATGGGGGGATTAGGGATAGGGACAGCCGGGGGAGTTTGGCTGGCAAGGCCCGTCCCCAATCGGTGTGGGGGCAATCGGAGGCAGGGCTGGCTGGGGGGAGGGGCCACAGGTGTACATCCCACCCGGTCCCCCAAGACCAGGAACTGCACAGGCGCCCCCAGAGCACCAGCGTGGCGCATTCTTTTGCACGCTCTCTCAGTTTCCTCCAAGAGCTTCAGGGCCGCAGGAGGTGCGGTGCTTTCTGGGAGTTGTAGTGTGCTTCCTCAACAAAGGGCCCTCCTGTAGACTGGGCTCTGGGTTTCCAGGAATTACGCCTCCCGGCATACCCCACACTAGGGCACCAAAAGTTTGCCCAGGTCGGCCTTATCCATCAGCGCAGAATGGAGGACCTGGGAAGCCGGCTGCTGCGGGAGGAGGGAATGTGCTTTCGTGTGGGGCAAGACTGTCCTGTTCATCCCAATCATTGCAAACAGGCAGAGGCAGGGCGGGGTGAGAATGGGGTGCCTGAGGCTGGCCAGGGGTGCAGCGCAGGAGGAGGCTTTGGTGGCTGCGGCGGCAGTGTGAGCGCGAGGAGGCGGTGGCTGCGGCGCGGGTGGTTGGCCGTGCGGCGGTAAGCACAGGTTAGTGAGGGGCAGCGGTGACATGCAGGGGTCGCAGTGCGCCCCCTCGCGTGCCCGGGAGCCCTCTCCTCACCCGCCTCGCAGTAGTGTCTGTCAGGCAGCCTGCGGGGCTGGGCTAGACTTGGGGTTGGGAGGTATGGCTGCCCCTAGTGCGGGTTCTTCCAGGAAGGCTTTACCTCAGTTCTCGCCCTCTTTGCTGTGTGTTCCTCCCACTTCCCAGGAAGGCCTCCCTCGTGGCAGCCGCATTTGTAATTTAGTGCTCTCGAGGTCTAGAGAAGCACAGCCAGGAACTGAGCCCCTCCCCCCTGGGGCTCCAGGCCTCAGGGCAGCTCTTCGGCACCTTGAAACAGGGGAGAAGAGTGGGAGGGTCCAATCGGGGGAAGGGGCTGCAGGAGTTTGCGGGGGCAGATCGGGCTGGTTGGCCGCCACAGTGCATGTCATAGTGACTGGTCACTCCAGTCATTCTGGTCGTTCTGCCATTCGGTAGCTGGGCTTTTATATCTCTATCTACATAAAACCCTAATAGACGGGACTGCGGAACAACCAAACAGCCGGTTGCTATGACATGCGCTGACCACCAGGGGGCATGCACGAAACATGGTAGGTGTCGGCAGCAGGTGGCAGAGCACAGAACATGGCGGACGTTGGCCGCAGTGGGATGGTGGAGCAGGTGAGTGGGGGTGCCAGACCAAGGCGGGCGCCGGTTGCTGTCTTCGGGGGAGCCTCTGATGGTTACTGAAAATTCTTTGCTCCCATGTGTCGTGGTCCCGCCGGGTGCTCGCACCTGCTGCCGGTGTGCTGGTCCTGCTTGCGCCTGGCGCCGGCCCCAAACGCTCAACGCTGTCAGCAGGTTTGAGTGGTAGGTGCCGGCCCCAATCACCCCTCAGGGCTTCTTTACCTCCCCCAGTTCCTGAGAGGTGATCAGGGCCGGCAGCTGCCTCTCTCACCCGCTGCCAGTGCTGGAGGCACTGCTCGCACCCACTTCAAGCGCTGGCACCAGTCTCAATCGCTCAGCGCCATCAGTGGGTGTGAGCAGCAGCTGCCGGCCCCAATAACCCCTGAGGGCTTCTCCACCTCCCCATGCTCCTGAGGGGTGATCGGGGCAGCAGCCGCTGCTCACACCTGCTGACGGCACTGGTCCCATCTGCACCTGCTGCCGGCACTGGCCCCAAAAGCTCTGTGCTGTCACCGGATGCAAGCGGGGCTGGTGCTGTCAGTGCATGGGAGCGGCAGGAGTGGGGCTGCCGGCACACAGGGGACTGGGGGCTGTGGCGGGAGGGACTGGGCGGGGCACGGAGGATGGGCCGAGACCCGCCCCTGTGCCCACAGCAGCCTCGTGGCCCACAGTTCCTTTCAAGATGCACAAATTCGTGCATTGGGCCCCTAGTGTAGATTATAATTGAATTAAAATAGTATGACAGAATGAAACCTACTTTTTGTTTTGTATTTTTTAAAGATGTACATGCTGAGAGGAGTCATTTCATGCCTCTTAGACAGAGATTGAACACACACAGAGAAATTTCTCTTAACAGTGAGAAGTGTGAGTTAATTTACTGTAGGCCATCATGGACATTGCCACTCATATTTAACAGTAGCTGATAGATTGAACATTATGAGAAAGATAAATATTTTTAAATGCCTCAGTATCTTCAAACCAGCACTTATTTGGTTATTTTGAGTTTTTATTTCTAATATATTCCAAGGCTTTACTGCTGATTTAATTTTTATCCTAATAATTCCTAGCAGATTTATTTCCTTGGAATGTTGTATAAGTGAATAATAATAAAGCAAACAATTATATATCTATGTCTGTTTACTGTTCTAAGCACTTTACATATATTAATTCAATTAATCCTTATAAGGATTCTCTAAAGAAGTATTTTTATACTCATTTTGTATATGAGGAAACTAAGGCACAGATAGTTTAAGCAGCTGGCCAAGATCACATAGATCAGAAGTGGCAGAGCCAGGATTTAAGCTCCTGTGATCTGATTCCAAAATCGGTACTGTTTATTGCTGTACTTTACTGTTTCTTAAAATAAGTAAATAAAAAGTTTCTTCTTATTGAATGCTTATTGACAAAGGCCATAGACTTTCCTACCGTGAGGAAAGATGGTTGTTGGGATTTGTGATAGTTGCTAAGGTAGTCAAATTATGGGAAGACGTCTTATGCAAAAGAACTTACCAAATATGAATATTAATTTTATAAAAACATTTTAGTGATTCTTAAAATTCAGGATTTTGAGTGATGGAGGGGATAGACAAACTATGGAAGAGTATATTGGGAACTTCAAAAGCCCTGTTAATATTCTGGTTTTTTTAGCTAGTACATGAGTATTTTGATTAAATTTTGTAACTACACCTATGTTTCATATGTACTTTTCATCACTATCCTATATAATAAAGAGCTAATATGCTAATTAGACGGAACAGCAGAACAGCGATCTGGAAGACCTTCTGACAACCGTCCAGAAGGCAGGGCTGCGGGGGCCGAGTCAGCGGGGCTGCCAAGGCTGAGCCCCTTCCATGAATTCTGTGCATCAGGCCTCTAGCTACTGTAAATGTTAAAGATTACCTGTCCTGCTCCCACCCATGTTAAAGATGTATGTGTCTCTCCGTTTTGCTTCTTATCCAATCCTAGAGATTTCCCAGCTTTGCTTTCTTCTGCACCCTTAATCTACAACCAAAGGATTTCATGTAACCCTCCTTATGACTTTTCCTTTCATTCTAATCCTATATAATAAAAGCCTAATATGCTTAGTGTCTGGTCGTCCGGTCATCCGTTTAACCAATCAAAGCATAATATGCTAATGATATGCTAAGGCTGCTCAATCGCTTGCTATGATATGCACTGACCACCAGGGGGCAGATAGTCGACCAGTCAATCAGTTGCTATGATATGCACTAACCACCAGGGGGCTGACGCTCGAAGCAGGAGCTGCCCCCTGGTGGTCAGTGTGCTCCCACAGAGGGAGTGCTGCTCAGCCAGAAGCCAGGCTCATACCTGGTGAGCACAGCGGTGGTGGTGGGAGCCTCTCCTGCCTCTGCGGCAGTGCTAAGGATGTCCAACTGATGTCCAGCGGGAGCGGGCCTAAGCTGTCAGTCGGACATCCCCCAATTGCTCATGGACTGCAAGAGGGCACAGACTGGTTTGAGGGACTCCCCCTCCCCACCACCAGTGCACAAATTTTGTGTACCAGGCCTCTAGTATTTTATAATTATCAAACATATTTACTGATCTCGTTGATTTAAGTATAATAATGGGATGGAGGAAGGGGAAAGAAAGAATAATAGAACCTAGCAACTTATATCAACATGTCAAAGTCAACAATTTATATTAATAATAACCTTTTGGTTTTTTAGTTTGTTGTGTTGCTGTGAGAAACTGTTTAGAATGTCGGCAGAGACAAAGGGACAGAGGGAACAAATCTTCCCATGGAAGCAGTAAACCTCAAGAAGCAACCCAAAGTATGACTGCCATAGCAGCTTCAAAGGTAATTCAATATTTTCTATGTTAATGTAACTTACCTTAATTTTTTTTTTTAACTTTATGAGAACAGAACTACAAAGGGTTTAGTGATCAGGCATCACCAGGCTCCAGTGCTGCCTTCTCTTTTCATAATATGGCACCAAGATATTTAACAGCTCTGAGACTTGAATTTTTGTTTTTTACATGAAGATACTAATAATATCTACTTCCTAGGGCTCTTTTAAGGATTATAGCATACATAGATCTGAAAAGTTCTTAGTTATAACTATTTCTAATACATATATTTTATACATAGTTTAATATATATTGAAAAATGAATGAATAATATGTATTACTTGAGTGAATAATGTTCTTTAGGTGATAAACATTCCCATAATGTTCAGTAAAAATACATTGAATGTCCAGGAAATGAATGACCAGTGGAGAGTATTTTGAAACCTGCTATTAATCATTATCCTAAACTAGAAGCCCGTTGCACGAAGTTTCGTGCAATAGACCTTCCTTCACCTGGCTGCCGGCACCAGTTTTCTGCCAGCAGCAGTTTTCCTCTGGCCACCAACCGATCGGAGCGTCTCCCGCCAGCGCGATTGGCCACCCCGAGAGGAACTCCGATCGGGAGGCGCTCCGATCCGCGGGTGGCCAGAGGAAAACTGCTGCTGGCGGAAAACTGGTGCTGGCAGCCACGCAATCGGCCACCCCGAGTTCCGCCACCGGTGCCTTCTGCTGGCTCCATCGGTCCTCCCGCTCATCCTGTCAGCCCAATTGGCCACCCCAAGTCCCGCCCCCAGCCTGCCGCCGGCCCAATCGTGGGCGTTGCGGAGTGTTGGTTATTTGCATACTTCCCTTTTATTAGGTAGGATTAGCTCTCTTTATCATATGTGTAAGTGACTCTGCAACTTTTCCCTTTACCCTTGCTTTTACCATTTTAGTCACATTATACACTTCATTCATTTCATCAGAAAACTCTTTTTAGTCTTTATTTACTGACTTTTACATGGGTTCCCTTTTCTTGAAGTTTGTATCTGTATTTTTTACCCAACAAAAATCTATTCAACTCTTGGCTATAATTAAGGGCTACTCTGAGGAAAGTGTTTTGAGATACTGTCACTGTCACCCTGGTCTACGGTAGATATTTGTTTGATCTACTCCACTAGTAATTAGATATTTGATATTGGCACATGATTTTTCCCCTCAATAAGTGAAGACATGGAATAGAAGTTTAATTAATTTAAAAAGTTCTATGACTTCAAACTTCTGCAGTTTTTAAACAGAACAACCACATATTTAGTATATCTGTATTGCAGCATCTTTCCTTTTCACTACATACTATTTTACTGCTCACAAGTCTCCACAGGACACTCCATTGCTTATAAAATTAAATATAAAAACTTTAGCAGTAATGCCTCATGTTATTTTTGTGGGCATAGTAAACTCTAAGTTACTTGAGAGTGTTCCATATCTTGTACATCTTTGTAACTCCAGAGCTTGTATAGCACTGTGAGCACTTTATCAAAAAAGCACAAACTCTAGAGTCAGACAGTTCTGAGTTTGTATCTTGGCTATACCACTTAGTGATTTTGTGAGCCAAGACATATTCCTTAATCTCCTATGCCTCAGTTTTCCAGTCTTTAAAATGGATCAAATCTTAACTTAAAAGGTGTTTGTGTGACTTAAATAAAAAAACAATAATGTATTAAAATACTTAATTCTGACATGCAGTGAACATTCAATTAATACTAATACCCTTCCTTTTTCTAGCAGTTAACCACTCATTGTATAACTCATTAAATGAATAAATAAACTACTATTTTTTAGAGCTTTGATTTTAAAGGTGTCTGTACTCAATTCAGGAGGCAAAGCGAACTTTTCAAGACAGTCAAGCCAAGTATTACTCTGATTGTAGAATATGAACAGAAAAGTCCAAAAAGAAGGAAATTTGTAGTATTTTACTTGAGGTATTCCATTTCTCTAGCAAGAACCTTGGCAATGAAAATGGATAATAAGTGATCACTATAGAAACATTAGAGGAAAAGTTGACTTAGTAAGATAACACATTTCAGGACAGAGAATCATTGGACCGGTTGGTGAGTGTTCCTTTTTGACTTCCTGTTATATATCTACCTAATAAAATAATAACACGCTAATTGACCGTACCTTCACGATACCCACCAGCCAATCAGGAGTGAGTATGCAAATCAACCCAACAAAGATGGGTTAATTTGCATACGCAAGCATGGAGCATAGGGCGGGACACTTGCATCATCGCCATGGCGACGACGCAGGCTTTCCACACCACCCCAGCCACTCCAGGCCTCTGGGCAGCGTGGGAAGGCAGAAAGGCGGCTCCGGGCCGGAGCGAAGGCGGTGCCTGCAGCCAGGAGAACGAAGGCCCATTCTTGCACAAATCTTCATTCGTGCATTGGGCCACTAGTATATATATATTTTTTAAAAATAAATCTTTATTATTGAAAATATTACATATATCTCCTTCCCCCTCCCCCCATTGACCCCCTCCAGCCATCCACCCCAGGTCTTCAGCACCCTGTTGTTTGTGTCAATGGTTTATGCATGTATGTATACAAGGTCTTTGGTTGATTACCTCCCAGCACCCACCCTCCCCCGCCTTCCTTCTGAGATTCCACACTCTGTTCCATGCTTCCATGTCTCTGGTTCCCTGCTTTTATGCATTTTTATGTGCTACTTTAATAAGGAAACACCTTAGTTAATTTGGGTGTGGCACTAACCTGTGTGGATTTGCAGGGGTCTCATTTTTTATACTTTCTAAAAAGGAGTGATGATACAAGCTTTTTTTCTTTTCTTTATTGATTAAGGTATTACATATGCTTTTATAAGGATTAAATTACATTATGGATATACAAACATTTTGTAAAATGGTTTATAAATTAAAATGTAATTTCATTTTTGCCATAAATTATGTACTTTTATGCTGTTAATGCATTATTTTTTTTTGTCTTGTGATAAATATTGTTATCCTATTATTTAGATTAAATCACTGAGGTTTATAGATGTTAAATATTTCACCTAAGGTTATATTGCTGGTAAGTTTTGGAATTGTAATGTAGACCAAATAACTATCAACCTTCAAATACCATGCTCTTTTTACTGTCCTGTGCTGCAGTGGAAATCATCTTAATTTTTGGAACAAAATATCATAATTGAGGTCTATAGAGAAATAGGAAGATATTTTTAATCATATAACAGCAAGTTATTTATAGGAATTATATTTTGTACATCACATATATTACCTAGTTTAATTCATGCAATTAAAAATTACTGATTAGGGAGGGAGGGAGAGAGGAGAAAGAGAAGGGGAGAGAGAGAGAGAGAGAGAGAGAGAGAGAGAGAGAGAGAGAGAAAAGAGAAGAATATCTACTTGGTGTTCCACTCATGTATGCATTCATTGGTTGCTTCTTATATGTGCCCTGACCAGGGATTAAACCCCACAACCCTGGGGACTTGAACTTGAAACCTTGGCATATAAAGATGACCCTCTAATCACCTAATTCATGCAATTCTTAACATATTCTGTCCATACAATTCTTAATATGTTGTGTGTGTAAGTGAAAAAGTACTGGATTGAGTTTCAGGGAACTTGACTCTTATTAGTTTGCTATGTGACACATTTCAAATAATTTGTCAGTTTTTGTATCTTCAACTATAAAAAGCATTTTGATGGAAATGGTCTTTAATGTCTTTCAGCTTTAATATTAAGGCTATGTTTGTATTTTTTCAGTTTACCTTTTTCTAACTTGTGTAGCTCATGAAATGGTCACACACATAAAATCTCATATAATAATGTAACATAATAATTTCATATAAAAAGTATGATGGTTAAATGAAACCCAGTGACTCAAAGAGATTTATTAACTAGAGGTAGGGATTGAGGCCCAGTAAATTTTAGTAATAAGCCCAAGGTCACACAGCAGAGATTTAGAGCCCAGATTTTCTGAAGTTCAAAATCAGTCTTTTTTCTTCCACAATCTTACCCATTTTTCTAAGTCTATCTTGGTAGCTCTGGTAATAAAAAACAAGAATACTAGGAAAGGAAATCGACAAGATACAGGAGAACAGAAAATGAGTCTTATAATACAGTATTGTTGTCATTAAATGTTATCCAGTGATGAGTTAAAGAACACGGACAATTTGATGCCTAAATTAGAGAAATTATACTACTATGTAAGTTTATGTATTGTGCTATTATATCTTTATAATTGGGTATCTTTTTTTTAGAATTCATTAGAAAATGTTCCAGGTAACCTTTCTCCTATTAAGGACCCTGATAGACTTCTTCAGGATGTCGATATTAATCGCCTGCGTGCCGTTGTGTTTCGGGATGTGGTAAGTTATGCCTGTTTGATGTCCCAGGGAAAACCTCCCATTATCATTTGTGTAAAATAATTTAAATTTTATAAGAAATCTAGATATTAAAACTAAAGATCCCAATGTTAGGAATTGTGGGATTTATAACATACTTCTGTTTATAAAACAGTTGAGCCTTAGCTTTCTCTGAAAGCTTATTGATACATCTTTTTAAATTATGTGAAATTTTGATATAAGTTGTATATATATATTAATTAACATTGTAATTCAACTTACTTTGAATCACCTACTCTCTTTTAGTATTCCCTGTTCCATGTGTAGGTACTAAATAGTTTGTTATCATCAATATTCCTTGGATTATGGATGAAGGGGATTAATTCATTATGGTATTACTGGCATTACTTTTGAAAGAAGAATCTGCATTTTAAAATATATTTTATCTAAATGAAATTGAGTTAGAAGGATAGCTTAGTAAAACTTAAGAAAAAGATAGCTTAAGGAGACAGTTTCATGGAATACTTCAATTATATCATCAATTACTCAAGATAAGCAAAAATAAGATGGGCGTATGTCAGAGCAGACTCAATATGACATCACTGCTTATTATAGTTACTATTTTCCAGCCACTTTGGATTCTAGTTTTCTTTTTTTTATTTTTATTAATTTTTTTCAATTACAGTTTATAATGAGTATTATTTTGTATTAGTTTTAGGTATTTAGCATTATTTTAATTAATGATTTACAAAACATAGAAGAAAGTTTATGTTTTAAATTTACACTTAAGAAATTGGGTGGAGTACTTTAGAATGGCTGAAGTGTAAGTCATATACTATAATACTGGAGGCCCAGTGCACAAAATTCGTGCACTGGGAGGATGTCCCTCAGCCCAGCCTGCACCCTCTGCAATCTGGGACTGCTGGCTCCCAACAGCTCGCCTGCCTGCCAGCCTGATCACCTCCTAACCACTCCCCTGCCAGCCTGCTTGACACCTAACTGCTCCCCTGCCGGCCCGATTGTCCCCTAACTGCCCTCCCCTGCAGGCCTGGTCACCCCCAACTGCCCTCCCCTGTTGGCCTAGTCACCCCTAACTGCCCTTCCCTGCTGTCCCGGTCACCCCTAACTGCCCTCCCTTGCCAACCTGGCCACCCATAACTGCCCTCTCCTGCAGGCCTGGTCCCCTCCAACTGTCCTCCCCTGCAGGCCTGGTTACCCCCAACTGCCCTCCTCTGTCGGCCTTGTCGCCCCTAACTGCCCTCCCCTGCTGGCCTGATCGCCCACAACTGCCCTCCCCTGCTGGCAGTCTTGTGGCGGCCATCTTGTGTCCACATGGGGACGGCCATCTTTGACCACATGGGGGCAGCCATCTTGTGTGTTGGAGTGATGGTCAATTTGCATATTACCTCTTTATTATATAGGATTATATGGTAGTAATATACAGTAGAAAAATAATCTAATATGTATCAATTCTTATAAATCATATGTATCAGTTACATATAATATGTATCAGTTCTTATAAATCACTGGGAAAATTATAAATATATCAACACAAAATTAGGCAGAAGACATAAAATATGAGAATTAAGGTAACAAACATATGATAAAAATTTATTGTCACCAGTAGTCAAAAGAATGCAATTTAAAACAAAAGTGAGATATTCTTGCTATTAAATAAACTAAAATGTAAAACTTTTAATTCCAGCATTGCAAGGGTACATTAAAATATGCCATCATCCTATATCATAAAAGGGTAATATGCAAATTGGCTCTAATGGTGGAACCACCAGAACAACCACTCAAGTAGTCACTGAGGTGCATTGACCACCTCTAGGTCCCTGTCCCTGGCTAGCAGGCTCCGATTGTCCGATGGCAAATGAGGAACTTGGGGTGGGTGGTGGCGGGGGGCAGGGCCGGCTGCAGGCAGCTGGGGAAGATAGCCCTGATTGCAGACCAGGTCTAGGGACCATACCCACACTCGAATTTCTTGCCCCTGGCTTCTAGTATATAGATATGTATGTGTATATACATACATATCTATCTCACTGTTAGGAATAGAAATTGGATAAAAATTTTGAATAGCTCTTCATCAATATGTGTTAAAATTCTTATAAATATTGATGCCCTATGATCCATTGGTCTTGCTTAGAAGTTGTTTAACCTCATGTGCTCATTAAATATTCCTACAGAAAATTTGGCAACATTATAAATATCTAACAATAGAGTTTCAGCCCCATAAATCATAGTATATTTATTCAAGGGGGAAACTGTGTAGCCATTAAAATCATATTTTTGAGGGAAATTTAATGACATGGAAAAACACTCATATGTTTTAAGGGAAAGTAGCAGTAAACAAAAGTAGTTATATTACACAAATATTACATTTGTATGCTGAGTATATGTGCATGCATATCTTTATTTAAAAAAAAGACTAGAAAAAACATACCAAAATACTACCAATGCTTATCTCTAGGTAGTTTTCATTTTGTGCTTAATCCTTTTATGTTTTTGTATATTCAAATTTTTAATGATAAACCCATATTTCTGTATAATTAATAAATGAAGGGATTTAAAAATAGGAGATAAAATACATGATAGTATAAAAACAATGATATGAAAATCTTATCACAATCTGATTTGTAATCTAGACTTGGAAAAACATCACTTACTAACAATTTGACCATTTAGAAATGGAAATTATTCATCTTGAAAAAAATATTTTGTGGAAAGAATGCTTTTTAAAATGAAGAATGATTAAAACATAGAGCATATCTTTATCTCCAAGAGGCACAGTCAGATCTAACAAGTTTGACATTGTGTTTTAATAGTTAGTAAATTCTGCATTAGGTGATTATGGTAAATTATGATAATTTTGGTAGATAATAACATAATTTTAAGAATTATAGATGTTTTATAAATATGTTGTATAACCAAGCAGTGGCACTTAGTTTTTTTCCTGAAGGAAAGGAATTAAGTGTCCCCACGTGTATCTTACAGAAATACAACTTGTGTTCATTGAGTTTACAGTACATATTAGAAACTTAATATATATTATCCTAAGCTTCCAGTTAACGGTTAAGAGATAGTTAAGACTCAGAAAGAATAAGATCACACAGCTATTATGAGGTAGTAGATTTAGAATTCCAAGGTAGAGCTTTCCAAAGTGTTCTCTTTTTTCATCATCATATTTCACAGATTCTAAGACACTTTTTTTCACGCTTATAAATCTTTGAAATTTGAAAATTACAAATTTTCAAATGTTAACATTTTAGAGGTAATTGTAGATATTATGCTAAGCATTCTACTTGACTTGAATTTTTTATGAGTCCATAGACATTTTTACTAGCCTTAATTTCAGAAACAAATTAGATAAAAAATTTGGTTTTTAAAGAAAAGTAAGTGATAGGATCCAACATGGCTGCTGACAGGATGGCAAGCTGCAAGATAGTGTGTGAGTGAAAGAACAAAAGGAGAGTGCATGGATGTGCGGAGAGTGTCTGTATTTGTAAGTGAGGGACAGGTATATTCCAAGGAATTCTTGGGGACTGCCGGACCGGGCTCCCCTGGCTGGGCAGCCTCTACTGCTGCTGAAATCTCCCCCAGAGCAGCTGGCTGTGCTGCGGAGACCGCACCATCTTGAAAGGGAGAGTGGCGATGATCTGAAGCCCAGCCTTACCTTCAATTGGGGATCTTGGATACCTCCCGGTACCCTACAACTATAACCCCCAGGGATGAGCTGCCTTAGCTGAGAACCCAGGAACACCAAGACTCCAGCCTCTGACCACGGGTGCCTAGAAAGTCTGTCCAGAAGGAGAAAAAGTGGCGCAAATACACGGACACGCCCTGTGCCTTGTCACAGAGCAGAGAGAAGGAACACTAAATTGATTAATATCCACTTGGAATTGGCGAGTTAAACACAGTCATTGCAGGAGATAGAGAGCTACATAACCAGACATCCATCGAGGAGCGATCATGGGGAGACAACGAAACAGCCCACATACAAAAGAAAAGGAGGAATCACCAGAAAGGAAATTAAACTAAATGGACGCAAGCAATATGTCAGAGAAAGAATTCAGAGAAATGGTCATAAGGTCGCTGAAAAGGTTGGAAGACAAATTCAACAATATGTGTAAGAATCAAGAGGAAATGAAGAACCAAGAAGAGATGAAAAATGACATCACTGCAATAAAGAACTCAATAGAAAGCAACAGTAGACTAAAAGAAATGGAGGACCGTATCAGTGAGTTAAAGACAAGGTAGGAAAAATAACCAAACAGAACAGCATCTAGAAAATAAAAAAACAACTTAAAAAACAGGAAAAGAGCCTAAGGGAACTTTGGGACAACATGAAACGAAACAACATCCGCATAACACGGGTATCAGAAGGAGAGGAAAATGAGCAAGGAATAGAAAACCTCTTTGAAGAAATAATGACAGAAAACTTTTCTGATATCGGGAAGACAAAAACTCACACAAGTCCAAGAAGCTCACAGAGTCCCAAACAAGATGAACCCCAAAAGATCGACACCAACACACATTATAATTAAATTGGCAAACACAAATCACAAAGTAAGAATCTTAAAGGCTGCCAGAGAGAGTCAGAAAGTTACCTACAAAGGATCTCCCATCAGACTATCGACTGATTTCTCAACAGAAACACATCAGGCCAAAAGGAAATGGAATAAAATGTACAAAGTCATGCAAAGGAAAGGTCTGAATCCAAGAATACTGTACCCTGCAAGGCTATCAATAAAAATTAAGGGTGAAATCAGGAGCTTCACAGACAAAATAAGGACTAAGGGAGTTTATTACCACCAAACCAGCAATGCAAGAAATGATAAAGGTTCTACTATAAAAAGAAGAAATAGGAAGGGAAGAAGGAACACAAGCATAAAGTATAAAAATGGCGACACACAAGTATCTATGAATCATAACTTCAAATGTAAATGGATTAAATGCCCCAATCAGAAGACATAGGGTAGCTGAGTGGATAAGAAAACATGATGCATATATTTGCTTTCTACAGGAAACCCACCTTAGAACAAAGGACCCTCACAGACTGATTGTAAAGGGATGAAAAAAGGTTTTTCAGGTGAATGGACATTAAAAAAAAGCTGGGTTAGTAATACTTATATCCAACAAATTAGACCTCAATGTGAAGGCAATAACAAGAGGTAAGGAAGGCGACTTCGTAATACTAAAAGGAGCAATTAAACAAGAAGATATAACTCTCGTAAACATATATGCACCAAATACAGGAGCACCCAAATACATTAAAAGATGTCTGGAGGATATAAAGGGAGAGTTTGACAGCAATACAGTCATAGTAGGGACTTTAATACCCCACTAACACCACTGGACAAATCCTCTAAACATAAAATCAGCAAAGAAACAGCAATCCTAAATGACTTACTAGATCACATGGAATTAATTGACATCTTCAGAACATCCCACCCCAAAGCCACAGAATATACATTCTTCTCAAGCGCACATGGGTCATTTTAAAAGATAGACCACATATTGGGGCACAGGCAGAGTCTCTTCAAATTCAAGAAGATAGAAATCATATCAAGCATCTTCTCAGATCACAATGGCATAAAACTAGAAGTCAACTACAAGAAAAACAATTTAAAAAATCAAATACTTGGAGGCTAAATAGCATGCTATTAAACAATGATTGGGTTACCAAAGAGATCAAGAAAGAAATAAAAAGCATCATGGCAACAAATGACAATGAAAACACAGCCATCCAAAATCTATGGGACACAGCGAAAGCAGTCTTGAGAAGGAAGTTCATAGCTCTACAGGCCTATCTCAGAAAACAAGAAAAAATGGTGATAAATTATCTAACCCTACAGCTCAAAGAGTTAGAAAGAGAGCAACAAGAAAAGCTCAGCATAAGCAGAAGGGAGGAAATAAAGATCAGAGCAGAGATAAACGACATAGAGACCAAAAAAACAATACAAACGATCAACAAAACCAAGAGCTGGTTCCTTGAAAGGATAAAAAGGATTGATGAACCTCTAGCCAGGCTCACCAAGAAGCAAAGAGAGAGGACCCAAATAAACAAAATCAGAAATTAAAGAGGTGAAATAACCAATCCCATAGAAATATAAACGATTAAAAAAAATACTATGAACAACTCTATTCCAACAAAATGGACAACCTAGATGAAATGGACATATTCTTAGAAAAATACAAGCTCCCAAAACTCAAGAAGAATCAAAGAAACCTGAATAGGCCAATACCTATGGAAGAAATTGAAGCAGTAATCAAAAATCTTCCAGCAAACAAAAGCCCTAGTCTGGACAGCTTTACATGGGAGTTCTACCAAGCATTCAAAGAAAAAGTAAAACCTATCCTCCTCAGACTATTCCAAAAAATCCAAGAGGAAGGCACACTTCCAAGCTCCTTCTATGAAGCCAGCATTACTCTAATCCCAAAACCATATAAAGACAACACAAAAAAAAAAGAGAACTAAATGCCAATACCATTGATGAACATAGATGCTAAAATCCTCAACAAAATTCCAGCAAATTGGATTCATCATTACATTAGAACGATCATTCACCATGACCAAGTGGGATTTATTCTGGGGATGCAAGGATGGTACAATATCTGAAAATCAATAAATGTGATACACATAGACAAACTGAGAGACAAAAATCACATAATCATATCAATCGATACAGAAAAATCATTTTACTAAATCCAACACCCTTTATTGATAAAAACTCTCAACAATGTGGGAACAGAGGAATCATACCTCAACATAATAAAAGCTCTATATGACACAGCCTCAGGCAACATCATACTCAGTGGGCAAAACTAAACTCATTTCCCCTAAGAACAGGAGCAAGACAGGGATGCCCACTATCACTACTCCTGTTTGAATAGTAGTGGAAGTGCTAGCCATAGAGATCAGACAAGAAGAAGAAATAAAAGGCATCCAAATTGCAAAGAAAAAGTAAAACTCTCCTTGTTCGCAGATGACATGATACTATACATAGAAAACCCCAAAAACTGTATCAAAAAACTACTAGACCTAATAAATGAATTTGGCAATGTAGCAGGATGCAAAATTAACACCCAGAAATCTATGGCCTTTTTATACACCAATAATGAACTCACAGAAAGAGAAATGAAGAACGTTCCCATTTACCATTACACCAAAAAAATGAAGATACCTAGGAATAAACTTAACTAAATATGTTAAAGACCTATACTCAGAAAACTTCAGGACATTGAAAAAAGGAAGACATAAACAAATGTAAGAACATACCATGTTCATGGATTGGTAGAATCAACATTATTAAATTGTCCATAGTACCCAAAGCAATCTTCAGATTCAATGAAATCCTCATTAAAATACCAATGGCACATTTCAAAGATCTAGAAAAACTCTTCAAAAATTCATGTGGAATAAAACAAGACCCTGAATATCCACAGCAATCCTGAGAAAGAAGAACAAAGTTGGAGGGAACACAATACCAGACATCAAGCTACATTACCATGCCACAGTTCTCAAAACTGCCTGGTACTGGAACAAGAACAGACATATGGACCAATGGAACAGAACAGAGAACCCAGACATTGACCCAATCCATTATGCTCAATTAATATTTGACAAAGGCGGCATGAGCATACAATGGAGTTAAAACAGTCTTTAATAAATGGTGCTGGGAAATTTGTACAGATACATGCAAAAAAAAAAAAAATGAAACTAGATCACCAACTTACACCATACGCAAAACAAATTCAAAATGGCTAAAGGACTTGAATGTAAGACGGGAAACCATAAAAATCCTAAAAGACTCCATAGGCAGCAAAATAACAGACATATGTCGCAGCAATATCTTTACAGACACAGCTCCTAGGGCAATGGAGACTAAGGAGAAAATAAACAAATGGGGCTACATCAATATAAAAAGCTTCTGCACAGCAAAAGAAATCATCAGCAAAACAACAAGAAAGCCCACTGCATGGGAGAATATATTTGCTAATGATATTTCCGATAAGGGCTTAATCTCCAAAATTACAGAGAACTCATACAATTTAACAAAAGGAAGATAAACAACCCAATCAAAAAATGCTCAAAGGATGTAAATTGACACTTTTTGAAAGAGGACATACAGAAGACCGAGAGACATATGAAAACATGCTCAATGTCACTAATCATCCGAGTGATGCAAATCAAAACAACAGTGAGATACCATCTCACCCCTGTCAGAATGGCTATCATCAACAAATCAATAAACGACTAGTGCTGGTCAGGATGTGGAGAAAAAGGAACCCTCCTGCACTGCTGGTGGGAATGTAGACTGGTGCAGCCACTGTGGAGAACAGTATGGAGTTTCCTCAAAACATTAAAAATGGAACTCCCGCCGAAACTGGTTTGGCTCAGTGGATAGAGCGTCGGCCTGCGGACTGAAAGGTCACAGGTTCGATTCTGGTCAAGGGCATGTACCTTGGTTGCAGGCACATCCCCAGTAGGGGTTGTGCAAGAGGCAGCTGATCGATGTTTCTCTCTCATCGATGTTTCTAACTCTCTATCCCTCTCTCTTCCTCTCTGTAAAAAATCAATAAAATATACTTAAAAAAAAATGGGACTCCCATTTCAACCAGTAATCCCATTCCTAAGACTATATCCCAACAAACCAGAAACAAATCAGAAAGGATATATGCACTCTAAGTTCATAGCAGCACAATTTACATTAGCTAAAATTTGGACACAGCCTAAGTGCCCATCAGCAGATGAGTGGATTAAAAAACTGTGGTACATCTACACAATGGAATACTATGCCGGTATAAAAAAAGAAAAAACTTTTAAAATTTCAACAACATGTATGGAACTGGCGAACATTATGCTAAGTGAAATAAGCCAGTCAGAAAAAGATAAATATCACATGATCTCACTCATATGTGGGATATAATGATCAACATAATTTGATGAACAAGAATAGATCCAGAGACAAATGGTAGGGGAGGGGGTGTTAGAGAGCAATCAAAGGACTTGTATGCATGCATATTAGCATAACCAATGGACACAGACACTGCGGCAGTGGGAGCTTGCCCGGGGTGGGAATGGCCTGGCGGGGGGTGTCAAGTGGGGGAAAAGGAAACATGTAAAACTTTAGACAATTTAAAAGAAAAAGAAAACTAAATAATAGAATATAACCTTGAGGTGGAAAACTATTTTTTTATCCATAGTCTTTGTCAGCCTTTTTACTTTTTAAGTATGTAATTTTCTTAGTAAGATCACCTCTCTTTCCCTCCTCTCTCTCTCTCTCTCTCTCTCTCGCTCTCGCTCTCGCTCTCGCTCTCGCTCTTGCTCTCTCGCAAGATTAAGGATTTTCATGTTTTCCAAGGATTTCTGAGTTTTGTTGACCCTGAATGAAAGTGAATTCTACCTGCAGTGGCAAGGAGGAACATTTGATAACATGTCAAAGAATAAATTCCTTTCTTGCTCTCATTTGTTTTCAATGGTGAAGACATTGCTGATTTTTTTTAACTTAAAATTTTTATTATTGAAACTATTGCAGATGTCCTCCATTCCCCGTCCCCCCTTTGTCCACCTCCACCCAGCTCCTGTCCTCACCCCATATCCCACTTATCCCTCCCTACACTATTGTCTGTCCAGGGGCTATGCATATATGTTCTTTAGCTAAACCCTTCACCTTCCTTTACCTAGTACCCCCTACTGTATTCTCCTCTGACATTTGTCAGTCTGTTCCATGTATCCATGGTTCTGGTTCTATTTTGTTCCTCAGTTTATATTGTTCATTAGATTCCACTTATAAGTGAGATCATCTATTATTTGTCTTTCCCTGACTCGCTTATTTCCCTTAGCATAATAATCTTCAGGTGCATCCATGTTGTCGCAAACGGTAATAGTTCCTTTCTTTTACAACCATTGTAGTAGTTCATTGTGTAAATATACCACAGCTTTTTATTCAGTCATCTACTGATGGGCACTTGGGCTGTTTCCAGATCTTTTAAATAATGCTACTATGAACATAGGAGTGCATTTATGCATTCTGATTGATATTTTGGGATGCTTAGGATATATACCCATAAGTGGGATCACTGCATCAAAAGGCAGTTCCATTTTTTATTTTTTTTTGGAGGAACCTCCATACTGATTTCCACAGTGGCTGCTTCAGTCTGCATTCCCACCAGAAGTGTACTAGGGTTCCCTTTACTCTACATCCTCTCCAGCACTTGTTGTTTGTTAATTTATTGATAGTAGCCATTCTGGCAGAGGTGAGGTAATACTTCATTGTAGTTTTAACTTGCATCTGTCTGGTGATTAGTGACTTGGAGCATTTTTTCATATGTCTCTTGCCCATCTGTATGTACTCTTTGGACAAGTGTCTATTCAGTTCCTTTGCCCATTTTTTGGTTTTGTTAATCCTCACCCCAGGATATTCTTCCACTGATTTTTACAGAGAGTGGAAGGGAAGGTGAGAGACATACAGAGAGAGAAACATCAATGTGAGAGTGACACATTGATTGGTTGCTTCCTGCATGCACCCTGATCGGGGCCTGGGATCAAGCCTGCAACCAAGGTACTTGCCCACAACTTGAATTGAACCCTGGACCCTTCAGTCTGCAGGCTGTTACTATCCCCTGAGCCAAACCGGCTAGAGCCCTTAGCCCGTGGGGGCTGCTGATCAGCCCCACCTCTCTGATCAGGCCCGGAGGTGCTGACTGGCATAGAAACCAACCAATCAGAACCAAATCTGGGTGAACTGTGAGGAGCCAGTGGCTACCTAGGAGGTGGAGCTTTTGACACTGACTGGCATAGAAACCAACCAATAAGAACCTAATCTCGGTGAACTGTGAAGGCATAACCTAAGGAGGGACCTGAGGAGGCATTTTAAGGGCAATAGCTGTTTGGTGTAAGGTGTAAGAAAGCGGTTCAATTTTTTAAAGACTGATTTGGCAGCATAGTGCATATGGCTGGATATCAGTCCAGATACAGGAATTATGTATTTTTGTTCTGCCAAGGGCATCTCCTCCTGCTGAAAAGGCTCCCCCCTCCCATCCCATTTAAGCAATCCTATCCTATATAATCTATCTATACTACTAAAAGGGTAATATACTAATTAAACCGGTTGACCGGCCATCTTCTGAACATCTGACTTCCTTCCGGACAAAGCCATGGTGGTGGGGGCTAAGGCAGAGAGTGCAGTTGGGGGTGAGATCAGGCTGGCAGGGATGGCCGTTGGGGGTGAAATCAGGCCAGCAGGGGAGGGCAAGTTAGGGGTGATCAGGCAGTCAGGCAGAGGGGTTAGGGGCAATTAGGGACAATCAGGCAGGCAGGCAGGTGAGCAGTTAGGAGCCAGCAGTCCCAGATTGCGAGAGGGATGTCCCCCAAAGGTTCCCCGATTGGAGAGGGTGCAGGCTGGGTAAGGGGACCCCCCCCCCCAATGCACAAATTTTGTGCACCGGGCCACTAGTGTTGAATAAAAGTGGGAAAGTGGATATCTCTGTCTTGTTCCTGACCTTAAGGGAAATGCTTTTAGTTTTTGTCCCTTCGTATGATATTGGCTGATTATTTGTCATATATAGCCTTTATTATGTTGAGGTATGATCCCTTTATTCCCATATTGCTGAGAATTCTATCATAAATGTTTGCTGGATTTTATTGAATAGATTTTCTACATCTATTGATATGATCATGTGATTTTTATCTTTCATTTTGTTTATGTGATGTATCACATTTATTGATTTGTGTAAATTGTACCAGCCTTGTTCCCCAGAATAAATGCCAGTTAGTCATGGTGTATGATCTTTTTAATGTATTGCTGTATATAGTTTACTAATATTTTGTTGAGGCTTTTAGCATCTATGTTCATCAGGGATTTTGGCCTATAATTATCTTTCTTCATAGTGTGTTTTTCTGGTTTTG
Organism: Eptesicus fuscus; assembly: GCF_027574615.1. Classification (NCBI taxonomy): domain Eukaryota; kingdom Metazoa; phylum Chordata; class Mammalia; order Chiroptera; family Vespertilionidae; genus Eptesicus; species Eptesicus fuscus. The sequence continues at coordinate 5,175,948 of NC_072480.1, read as the reverse complement.
AAACTAGGGTAATGCTGGCCTCATAAAAAGAATTTGGAAGTCTTCCCTCCTCTAGAATATTTTACAATAGTTTGGGAAGGATTGCTGTTTATTCTTCTTAATGTTTGGTAAAATTCTCCTGTGAAACCATCTGGTATGGAACTTTTATTTGATGGAAGTTTTTGATACCTGTTTCAATTTCAATAGTTGTTATTGGTATATTTAGGTTTCCTAATTGATCCTTATTGAGTTTTAGAATAGTGTGTGTTTCTAGGAATTTGGTCATTTCACCCAGGTTGTCCAATTTGCTGGCATATAGTTTTCATAATATTTTCTTACAGTCCTTTGTATTTCTGTGAGGTCAGTTGTTACTTTGCCTTTTTCGTTTCTGATTTTATTTATTTTAATCCTTTCTCTTTGTTTCTTGGTGAGTCTTGGTAACAGTTTGTCAATCTTGTTTATCTTCTCAAAGAACCAACTCTTGGTTTTCTTGATCTTTTGTATTTTTTTTTAACTCTATGTCATTTATTTCTGTTCTGGTCTTTATTACTTTCTTCCTCTGCTTTTCTTGTGTGTGTGTTGTTATTGTTGTTGTTGTTCTAGTTCTTTTAGGTGTATCATTAGAATTATTTATTTGAAGTTTTTCTTGCTTCTTGACATAGGCTTGTAATTCTATGAACTTCCCTCTCAGAACTCTTTTGATGTATCCCATAGATTTGGGTTATTGTGTGTTCCTTTTCATTTGTTTCCACTATATATATAAAGATATCAATATACATATATATCTATATCTTTATATATATATGTGTGTGTGTATATATATATATATTCCTTGATATCTTTATTTCTTTTGTAATTCTTTCCTTATTCAATAATATGCTATTTAGCCTCTATGTGTTTTAGTGTTTTTGAGGATTTTGTTGTAGTTTATTTCTAGTTTCATGCCATTATGGTTTGAGAAAGATGCTTGGTATGATATCAATCATCCTGAATTTGTTAAGACCTATATTTTGTTCTAACATGCATTCTATCTTTGAGAATGCTCCATGTGCACTTAAGAAGAATATATATTCTGCTCCTTTGGGATTAAATGATCTGTAAATATCAACTAAATCCATCTGATCAACTTTGTCATTTAAGGTCAGTGTTTCCTTGTTTATTGGCAGATCTATCCAGTGATGATAGTGGGATGTTATAGTTCCCTACTGTGACTGTATTGCTGCCAATCTCTCCCTTAAAGTCCACCAAGAGGTTTTTGTTTGTTTGTTTGTTTGTTTATTTTTAATATTTATGCTCCTATATTGGTTGCATATATGTTGCAGAGGTCATGTCCTCTTGTTGGATCAATCTCTTTAGTATTACGTAGTGACCTTTATTGTCTCTTGTTATGGCCTATGTTTTGAGGTCTATGTTGTCAGATATTAGTATTGCTATCCCAGCTTATTTTTTGTTTCCATATGCATGGAATATTGCTTTCCATCCTTTCACTATCAGTCTGTGTGAATCTTTTGTGCTGAGGTGGGTTTCTTGGGTCATGTTTTCTTATCCATTTTGTCACACTATATCTTTTAACTAGAGGCCCAATGCACGAAATTTGTGCAAGAGTAGGCCTTCCATCCCTGGGCTGTCAGCACCAGCTTCCCTCTGGCATCCGGGACCCGGGCTTCCCTCTGGCTGCCGGCAAGCACCTGGTACCCGGGCTTCCCTCGCAACCCCGGCTTCGTCCAGAAGGTAGTTTAGAAGGACATCCAGTCTAATTAGCATATTATGCTTTTATTATTATAGATTGGAGTATTTACTGTATTTACTTTATTATTATTAGGTACTTATTTATTTCCATTTTTATTCTTTATGCTTGTGTTTCTCTCTGTTTTTATTTCTTCTTTTTTTAAAGCTGGATCTTTACCATTTCTTGCAATGCTGGTGTGGAAATAATCTACTCCTTTAGCCTTTTTTTTTTGTCCAGGAAACTTTTTCGCCTTCACTTTTAAATGATTGTCTTGCTAGATAGAGTAGTCTTAGTTTCAAGTCCTCGCTTTTCATTACTTTGAATACTTCAAGTCATTCCTTTCTGGCCTGAAGTGTTTCTGTTGAAAAATCTGCTGACATCCTTATGGAAACCCTCTTGTAGAAAAACTAACGTTTTCTTTCTTTCTGCCTTTAAAATTCTCTCTTCATCTTTATCCTTTGCCATTTTAGTTATGATGTGTCTTGCTGTGAGTCTATTTGGGTTCATGTTGATTGGGACTCTCTGAACTTCCTGAACTTGCATGAATTTTTCCTTAACCAGGTTAGGAAAGTTTTCTGCCATTATTTCTTCAAACAGGTTTTTTATCCCTTGCCAACTTTCTTCTCCTTCTGCTACACATTGATATGGATATTTCTACATTTCATGTTGTCCCAATGTTCCATTAAATTATCCTTGTGTTTTTTAAATAAATTCTTATTTCTTTTGTTGCTCTGATTGAGTGTATGTTTTCTACCTTGTCTCCAAATGGCTGATTCAATCCACTGCTTCATCCAGCCTCCTACCAGTGTATTCTTGATCTCAGATATGGTATGTTTCATTTTCAACTGGTTTTTGTTCACCGTTTCTGTGTACATTTTCACGCTAGTATAGTTTCCACTAAGTTCTGTGTAGTTCCCATTGAACTTTGTGTCTGATAAATTCCTTGCCTTCATTTCATTTCAATAAATCTATGGAGATTCCTCATTTGGGGGTTGTTTCTTTGTCTCCCCATTTTAAGTGTTTCTTTGTTATTGTTTCTATGTATTAGAATTGCTATTACTCCCAATCTTAATGCAGTGGCTTTATGTAGTAGGTGTCCTGTGGGACCTAGTGGAGCAGTCTGCTTGATCTCCTGACCTGAATGTTCTAGGGATGTCCCTTGTATTGGGTGTTTGAGCTCTCCTGTTGTAATTGGGTCTTAACTGTTTTTGTCTCAAAGAGATTGCTAAGATAAACTCATATGAACTGTTTAAATCCAAGTGACAGATTTGTGTGGCAAAATTGAATATATGGCAAAAAAGAAATAAGCGGCTTTAAAAAACAACAACTTCATTTTCAGTGTTCTCTAGTATGCAAAATTTGAAAGGAAATTTGTCCTAGGTCAGTCACCTGTGTCCAAAATTAAATAAACTGAAGTAATTTTAATCCTTAAGAATTAAATTTAAAGTTTTCCAACATTCTGGTTGAAGCATTACAATTTTTTAAAAATATATTTTATTGATTTTTTACAGAGAGAAAGAGAGAGGGATAGAGTTAGAAACATCGATGAGAGAGAAACATCGATCAGCTGCCTCCTGCACAGCCCCCATTGGGGATGTGCCCGCAACCAAGGCACATGCCCTTGACCAGATTCGAACCTGGGACCCCTCAGTCCGCAGTCTGACGCTCTATCCACTGAGCAAAACCGGTTTCGGTGCATTACAATTTTTAAAGAATTTAAGTTATCCTATATGATAAAGAGGAATTATGCAAATTGACCCTCATGCCCTCGCACAAGGTGGCTGCCCCCATGTGGTCAAAGATGGCCACCACAAGATGGCCGGCAGGGGAGGGTAGTTGTGGGTGATCAGGCCAGCAGGTGAGGGTACTTGGGGGGGACAGGCCTGCAGGGGAGGGCAGTTGGGGGGCACCAGGCTTGCAGGGGAGGGCAGTTGGGGGGACCAGGCCTGCAGGGGAGGGCATTTAGAGGCGATCAGGCAGCAGGGGAGGGCAGTTATGGGCGACCAGGCTAACATGGGAGGGCAGTTGGGGGTGACCGGGTCTGCATGGTAGGGCAGTTAGGGGCGACCAGGTGGCAGGAGAGGGCAGTAGGGGCAACCGGGCCGGCAGGGGCAAGCAGTTGGGGGTTACTGGGCCAGCAAGGGAGGGCTGTTGGGGGCAATTGAGCCGGCAGGGGAGGAGTTAGGCATCGATCAGGCTGGCAGGGGAGTAGTTAGGGGTGATCATGCTGGCAACCAGATAAGCGGTTGGGAGCCAGCAGTCCTGGATTGTGAGAGGGATGTCCGACTACCGGTTTAGGCCCTAAACCGGTAGTCGGACATCCCCCGAGTGGTCCCAGATTGGAGAGGGTGCAGGCTGGACTGAGGGACACCCTCCCCAGTGCATGAATTTCGTGCACCAGGCCTCTAGTTTAATTATATTACTGATTCAAGATTGCATAGTGGAGAACCCCATTTCTTAAGCTGATGGGAGAAACATAATAACGTTCACGTCTTCATAACAATCTATATATATAAAACCCTAAGCGACCATTGCAATCTAACGGATGACCGAACAGGCTGTGTGCGGTGACTAGGACAGCAGGGGTGTTAGTGAGGGGTGACCATACGACTAAGCAGCAGGCTGAATGGGGCAACCAGGCTGGCAAGGGGGTCAGTGAGGGGCAACCAAACGACAGAGCAGCAGGCTGCGTGGGGTGACCAGGCCAACAGGGGGGTCACTGAGGGGCAACCAAACAACCGGGCAGCAGGCTGCATGTGTGGGGCGACCAGGCCGGCAGGGGGGGGGCAGTTAAAGGTGACCAGGCTGGCAGTGGGGGGGGGGGCACTTGGGAGCGACCAGGCTGGCAGGGGGCAGTAAGGGGTGACTAGGCCAGCGGGGGCGGGGCAGTTGGTAGTGACCAGACTGGCGGGGGGGCTGTTAGGGGCAATCAGGCTGGCAGGCAGGTGAACAGTTAGGAGCCAGTGGTCCTGGATTGTGAGAGTTATGTCCGACTGCCGGCAGTCGGACATCCACCAAGGGGTCCCGGATTAGAGAGGGTACATGCTGGGCTAAGGGGGACCCTCCCCCCGTGCAGGAATTTCATGCACTGGACCTCTAGTATAATATATAAGGAAGTCAATTAACTTGTATAAATTTTAGTTGTTCTCCAGATGTTTAGCCTCTATGTATATTGTTATTCTTTTTCAAAGCCTGAATAGGGAATAAGCAGCACAATTACTTTGAAGATCTGAGTTTGAAAAGAAATGGCAACTATTTACATACCATATTTAAGGGAGATTTTAGCTTGGCTAGGACAACTATATATTATTTGCAGTTCTACAACTTGGTGGTTGACATCAATTCATTTCACATATATTTGTTAAGTGCCTGTTAAGTGCCTGGAACTGAGCTTCCAATGGTGGAAATAAAAAGTGACATGGGCTTTTATGGTGTATCACAGCTGGAGCTGCATTCACATTTATTCTTGGTCAGTGTCGTTTGTTAGTTTGATTGTACTCATGTCCTTTATAATAACCATTTAAGCTTTTGTATTTTTACCTTTTTCTGTATATCTATTCCATTAACATTGTAATGCAGGTAGTATGCAATTTAAAACACATCATAAGAAAGCTCTCAACCACTAAATGTGAAATACTAAATTCATATGCCAGAACAAGTTTAATCTGTTTTGGTCATTTCACCATTAGCTATACTAATTTTGTTTCATAGTATTAAATCATCATTTCTTGTTTACTTCCTTTTCTGACAAATGCACATAAATTTTTATTTTTGTTTATATTGTACTTAAGTGAAATAATACAACAAACCCATTAATAGAGTTACTAGACTTTAATGCATGTTTGTTTTCCTTATTTTTATGATACTAATTTTTACCAGTTATCATTGGGACACAGTAAATGCAGTTTTGGTTTGAAGTATCACTTTTACGTAGCTTAGAAAAAGGCTAACCATTTACATTTGATTATTTACATAGTCTAATTTGGTAGTGGTCTTACAGGTCATATAAATTTGCCTTCTCCTCCTCCTCCTCCTCCTCCTCTTCCTCCTCTCCTCCCTCCTCCTCCTCTTCCTCTTCCTCTTTCTCCTCCTCCTCCTCCTTCTTCCTCTCGTCCTCCTCCATCTTCCTCTCCTCCTCCTCTTCCTTCTTCTTCTCCTTCATTTTTTCTTCTTCCTCTTCTCCCTTCTTCCTTCTTCTTCCTCCTTCATCCTCCTTCCTTCCTCTTTCTCCCTCCTTCCTTCTTCCTCCCTCCTTCCCCCTCCTTCTTCCTTCCTTCCCCCTCCTCCTCCTCCCCCTCCTTCTCCTCCTTCTTCTTCTTTATTCTTTCTTCTTCTTCATTTTCCTTCTTAACAGTTTTCCCTATAAGATGGTTATCTAAGCTTTTTGGATAGAGCTTTCAAGGTAACATGCAGCTCTTACACTTTTGCAAAGCATGCTTGTTATAAAGTTATCTTCTCTGCTGGACTGCAAGTTGCTTTTTATAAAACTACTAGTAGGCTATCGCGCAATATTGTGCGCAGTAGGCCGCTCGCCGCTTCCCTGGGAGCCAGCGAGAACCACAGCATCCCACCGGGAGCCGCGAGGGACCTGCTCTGCTTCTGTGGAAGGAAGGCCTGCCATCTCGAGATCTCTCCGGACCTGTGCTCAGCCGCGGAGGCTTGGGCCAGCCCCCCGTCCCCCAGAGGCCCTCTGTGCCCAGAGTGTCGCCGTGGCAACGAAGCAAGCATCCGGCCCCAACCACTCCATGTCCGCTGCCCAGAGGCCCTCCGTCGCCACGGCGATGAAGCAAGCATTCCGCCAGGCTGCTCACGCTGCCTGCTTCCAGCGGCAGCCCCCCCTGGACTGGAGGACTCCAGCGAGGCTGATGGGACTGGGCGCCGCCATCTTGTGGCTATGGGCACCGCCATCTTTGTGATGAAGTGATGGTTAATTTGCATATTACCCTTTTATTTGCTAGGATTACCTCTTTATCCTAACTAGGCTGATCTCTATCAGACCTTTTATTGTTTGGCTCTTTTCCTTTGGAAGAACTCCATTTTGTTACTGAGATTTTGAAATTAGGAGCCTCAATCCTGGCAGTGTTTTAGTGGTTATTTTTCCAGTGCAGGATAGTGAGATTTTTACTTCTTTTTAATCTGTTTATGCAGGTAAAGATTGTAATCGCTTTCTCTTAAGCTACCATGTCACCCTTTTATCTCATATTGAGATTGTATAAAATTTGTTTTATGCTCCCCCATTATGTGTTAATAGTCTCTTGCTCAGATAGTAACATGTCAGAAATGTTTATGTATTCCAATTGTAATTATATTCTATGAATTTTTAGTTATAACATTTGAAACTCTTGTTTTTATCATTGAGGTGTATAATTATTCTGTTCATCCTTGTGCATATTTTATTTATTTATTTATTTATTTATTTTAATATTTTTATTGAGGTATTATATGTGTACATATCTTACTATTACCCCCCCCACCCCACACCCACACATGCCCTCCCCCCCCAGAGTTTTGCGTCCATTGTTTATGCTTATATGCATGCATACAAGTCCTTCGTTTGATTTCATAACTCCCCCACCTTTCCCAAACTTTCCCCCTGTACTTTGAAAGTCTGTTTGATGCTTTACTGTCTCTGTATCTATCTTTTTGTTCACCACTTTATAATGGTCTTTACTATCCCTAAATGAGTGAGATCATGTGGTATTTTTCTTTCATTGACTGGCTTATTTCACTTAGCATAATGTTCTCCAATTCCATCCAGGTTGCTGCAAATGATGAGAATTCCTTCTTTTTTATGGCAGCATAGTATTCCATTGTGTAGATGTACCACAGTTTTCCGATCCACTCATCTGCTGACGGGCACCTAGGCTGTTTCCAAATCTTAGCTATTGTAAATTGTGCTGCTATGAACATAGGGGTGCATATATCCTTTCTGATTGGTTTTTCTAGTTTCTTCGGATATATTCCCAGGAGTGGGATTACTGGGTCAAATGGGAGTTCCATTTTCAGTTTTTTGAGGAAACTCCATACTGTTCTCCACAGTGGCTGCACCAGTCTGCATTCCCACCAGCAGTGCACGAGGGTTCCTTTTTCTCCGCATCCTCGCCAACACTTGTTGTTTGTTGATTTGTTGATGCTAGCCATTCTGACAGGTGTGAGATGGTACCTCATTGTTGTTTTGATTTGCATCTCTCGGATAATAAGTGACTTTGAACATGTTTTCATGTGTCTCTTGGCCTTCCTTCTGTCTTCTTTTGAAAATATTCTGTTTAGGTCTGTTGCCCATTTCTTTATTGGATCATTTATCTTCCTCTTATTGAGTTGCATAAGCTGCCTGTAGATGTTGGAGATTAAACCTTTATCAGTGATAGCATTTGCAAATATGTTTTCCCATGCAGTGGGCTTTCTTGTTGTTTTGTTGATGGTTTCTTTTGCTGTAAAAAAGCTTTTTATTTTGATGTAGTCCCATTTGTTAATTTTCTCTTTAGCTTCCATTGCCCTAGGGGCAGTGTCAGTGAAGAAGTTCTTGTGGCATATGTCTGAGATTTTGTTGCCTGTGGATTCCTCTAGTATTTTTATGGTTTCCCGTCTTATGTTTAAGTCCTGTATCCATTTTGAGTTTATTTTTGTGTATGGTGTAAGTTGGTGATCTAGTTTCATTTTTTTGCATGTATCTGTCCAGTTTTCCCAACACCATTTATTGAAGAGACTGTCTTGACTCCATTGTATGTTCATGCCTCCTTTGTCAAATATTAATTGAGCATAGTGGTTTGGGTCGATATCTGGGTTCTCTATTCTGTTCCATTGATCAATATGTCTGTTCTTGTGCCAGTACCAGGCTGTTTTGAGAACAGTGGCTTTGTAATACAGCTTGAAATCGGGTATTGAGATCCCACCTACTTTATTCTTCTTTCTTAGAATTGCTGAGGCTAGTCGGGGTCTTTTTTTATTCCAGATGAATTTTTGGAGAGTTCTTTCTAGGTCTGTGAAATATGCTGTTGGTATTTTGATGGGGAGTGCATTGAATCTGTAGATTGCTTTGGGTAGTATGGACATTTTAATGATGTTGATTCTACCAATCCAGGAACATGGTATGTTCTTCCATCTGTTTACGTCTTCCTCTATCTCTTTTTTCAGTGTCCTGTAGTTTTCTGCGTATAGGTCTTTTACCTCCTTAGTTAAGTTTATTCCTAGGTATCTTAATTTTTTTGGTGCGATGGTAAATGGGATTGCTTTTTTAGTCTCTCTTTCTGTAAGTTCATTATTGGTGTATAGAAAAGCCATAGATTTCTTGGCGTTAATTTTGTATCCCGCTACATTGCCGAATTCATTTATTAAGTCTATTAGTTTTTTGATGGAATCTTTTGGGTTTTTTATGTACAATATCATGTCATCTGCAAATAAGGACAGCTTCACTTCTTCTTTTCCAATTTGGATGCCTCTTATTTCTTCTTCTTGCCTAATTGCGATAGCTAATACTTCCAGTACTATGTCAAATAGAAGTGGTGAGAGTGGGCATCCCTGTCTTGTTCCTGTTCTTAGGGGGAATGGTTTTAGTTTTTGCCCATTGAGTATGATGTTTGCTGTGGGTTTATCATAAATAGCTTTTATTATGTTGAGGTATGAGCCTTCTATTCCCACCTTGTTAAGAGTTTTTATCAAGAAAGGGTGTTGGATTTTGTCAAATGCTTTTTCTGCATCTATTGATATGACTATGTGATTTTTATCTCTCAATTTGTTTATGTGATGTATCACGTTTATTGATTTGCGGATATTGTACCATCCTTGCATTCCTGGAATAAATCCTACTTGGTCATGGTGTATGATCTTTCTGATGTACTGCTGGAGCCGATTTGCTAGAATTTTGTTGAGGATTTTGGCATCAATGTTCATGAGGGATATTGGCCTGTAATTCTCTTTCATTGAGTTGTCTTTATCTGGTTTTGGTATTAGGGTGATGCTGGCTTCATAGAAGGAGCTTGGAAGTGTTCCTTCCTCTTGAATTTTTTGGAATAGTCTGAGGAGGATAGGTTTTAGTTCTTCCTTGAAAGTTTGATAAAACTCTCCTGTGAAGCCATCTGGCCCCGGGCTTTTGTTTGCCGGAAGCTTTTTGATGACTGCTTCAATTTCTTCCATAGTTACTGGCATGTTGAGCTGTTTAGAATCTTCCTGATTGAGTTTTGGAAGGTTGTATTTTTCTAGGAATATGTCGATTTCCTCTAGGTTGTCCAGTTTGTTGGAATAGAGTTGTTCGTAGTATTTTGTAACAATCCTTTGTATTTCGTCGGGGTCTGTTGTTATTTCACCTCTTTCATTTCTGATTTTGTTTATTTGGGTCCTCTCTCTTTGCTTCTTGGTGAGCCTGGCTAGAGGTCCATCAATCTTGTTTATCCTTTCAAAGAACCAGCTCTTGGTTTTGTTGATCTTTTGTATTGTTTCTTTGGTCTCTATGTCGTTTATCTCCGCTCTGATCTTTATTATTTCTTTCCTTCTGCTTACACTGGGCTTATCTTGTTGCTCTCTCTCTAACTCTTTGAGTTGTTGGGTTAGGTAATTTATTACCATTGTTTCTTGTTTTTTGAAGTAGGCTTGTAGAGCTATGAACTTCCCTCTCAGGACTGCTTTCATTGTGTCCCATAGATTTTGGATTGTTGTGTTTTCATTGTCGTTTGTTGCCATGATGTTTTTTATTTCTTCCTTGATGTCTTTGGTAACCCAGTCATGGTTTAATAACATGCTGTTTAGTCTCCAAGTGTTTGATTTCTTTGGGTTGTTTTTATTGTAGTTGATTTCCAGTTTTATGCCACTGTGATCTGAGAAGATACTTGATATGATTTCTATCTTCTTGAATTTGGAGAGACTTTGCCTATGTCCTAACATATGGTCTATCTTTGAAAATGACCCATGTGCACTTGAGAAGAATGTATATTCTGTGGCTTTGGGGTGAAATGTTCTGAAGATGTCGATTAATTCCATCTGTTCTAGTGAGTCATTTAGGATTGATGTTTCTTTGCTGATTTTTTGTTTAGAGGATTTGTCCAATGGTGATAGTGGGGTATTGAAGTCTCCTACTATGATTGTATTACTGTCAATCTCTCCTTTGATATCTTCCAGGAGTTTTTTAATGTATCTTGGTGCTCCTGTATTGGGTGCATATATGTTTACCAGAGTTATTTCTTCTTGTTGGATTTCTCCCTTTAGTATTATGAAGTGGCCTTCATTATCTCTTGTTATGTCCTTCACTTTGAGATCTAATTTGTCAGATATAAGTATTGCAACCCCAGCTTTTTTTTCATTTCCATTTGCCTGGAAAACCTTTTTCCATCCCTTTACTCTCAGTCTGTATGCATCCTTTTTTTTGAGGTGGGTTTCCTGTAGACAGCAGATATCTGGGTTTTGTTTTCTTATCCAGTTTGTTACCCTGTGTCTTTTGATTGGGGCATTCAATCCATTTACATTTAAAGTTATTATTGATAGGTACTTATTTGACGCCATTTTTATTCTATACCCCTGTGTACCTTCTTTGCTTCCTATTTCTTTCTTTTTTTTACAGCAGACCCTTTAGCATTTCTTTCAGTGCTGGTTTGGTGGTGATAAACTCCCTTAGTCCTTTTTTGTCTCTGAAGCTCCTGATTTCACCTTCAATTTTGATTGATAGCCTTGCTGGGTACAGTATTCTTGGATTTAGACCCTTCCTTTGCATGACTTGGTATATTTCATTCCATTCCCTTCTGGCCTGATGAGTTTCTGTTGAGAAATCAGTTGCTAGTCTGATGGGGGTTCCTTTGTATGTAACTGTCTGTCTCTCTCTGGCCGCTTGTAAGATTCTTACTTTGTCGTTGGTGTTTGCCAACTTAACTATAATGTGCCTTGGCGTCGGTCTTTTGGGGTTCATTTTGCTTGGAACTCTGTGAGCTTCTTGGATTTGTGTGGGTTTTTTCTTCCCTATATCAGGGAAGTTTTCTGTTATTATTTCTTCAAACAGGTTTTCTATTCCTTGCTCAGTTTCCTTTCCTTCTGGCACCCCTATTATCCTGATGTTGTTTTGTTTTGTATTGTCCCGAAGTTCCCTTACGCTCTCCTCAATCTTTCTAATTTTTGTTTCTAGAAGCTGTTGTAATTGGGTATTTTTTTCCATCTTGTCTTCTAGCTCACTTATGCGGTCCTCTGCTTCATCTAGTCTACTCTTGATGCTTTCTATTGAGTTCTTTACAGCAGCGATGTCACTTTTCATTTCTTCTTGGTTCTTCTTCATTTCTTCTTGGTTCTTACTCATATTGTCGAATTTGTCTTCCATCCTTTTCAGCCACTTTATGACCATTTCTCTGAATTCTTTCTCTGATAGGTTGTTTGCCTCTAAATCGTTTACTTCCTTTTCTGGTGATGCCTGTTTCTCTTTCCTGTGGGGGCTGTTTCTTTGTCTCCCCATGGTCTCTCTTCTCCGGATGTCTGGTTATATAGATTTCTCTCTCTGGCGTTGATTTAAAGGTACAAAATACAACACAACCAGGCACAACAGACAAGGCACTGAACAGAATTGTATTCACGATATTAATAACCTCCAATAAAGGTAACCACCAGAGAAAGACAAATTAGGGAATAGGAGTGGAAGAGGGAGAGTAAAAAGAAAGAACAACAACGAAGAAAAAAACAACAACAAAGAGTGTGAATCTGAACTTGGGAAAAGAGCAGAAAGAAAGAAAAGAAATAACAGAAAAGAAAAAGAAAAGAAAAAAAAAAGTAAGAGAGACAAGAATGATACTAAGAGAGAAAAGGGGAACAAACTATATATATGGGGAGTAAACTCCACTAGAACAACCACTATTCCCAGCAAATTCCAGCAACACGAGCCTGGAGATTAATACAAACTGCAACAGCAGCTAATATCAAGTGAGGCAAGGGAAAACAAAAGTAAAAAACAAACAAAAACAAAGCAAACAAAAGAACCAACCAAACCAACAAAAAGAATAATCTAAACAATCTCATAAAAAAGCATAAAAATTCAATCTAATCAACATTCAAGCAAACAACAACAAAAGGCCCGAGAGAAAAATAATTTTTTAAAGGTAGCGTAGAGAGAGGTTTGTATGGATTTGGAGCAGGGGGTTGGGAATTAGATATATAAGTAGGGTGAAGTTTTAGCAGGGAGTAAACTGAAAAAGTAGGGAAAATCTAAAGCCAGAAAGGGTTAAGATAAACTGGGACCAAAAGGGGAAAGGTTAGGAGAGTGATGGCATAATGTTAGCTTTGAGATAGGGTAAAGCGATTGTAAGGGAAAGATGCAAATCGAATGTAGGACACTAATCCAAAAATAAAAGAAAGAGAAAATCAAATGACATTAAAAAAAAAAAAAAAAGTAAAATAATAGTAATAATAGTGCTGATTGAAAATAAAAATGTAATAATTAAAAAGGTGAAAATCAAGTGAGGAAAAAGAAAAAAATATTAGTTTCTTAAGTAAAAGATGCAAAAAATGAAAATAAAAAAATATGAGAAAAATTTAAAAAATTGAAAAAAGAATTGAAAATTAAAAAATAGGAAGACTAAAATGTGCAGTAGCGGCTGTCATTCACTTCCTCTATTATTCTGTTTGTTACGCCTTTTTCCCAGTCTGGGCGGTATTTCAGTTCAGCTTCATTCCAGGGCTCCTCAGTGTTGGAAGCCAGTCCTGCTTTTTAAGCCAGCCCTATCTTAATTTCTCGTATTTATTTTTGATTACACCAGAGACAATTAGCGTTTCAGCCCCTGGGTGGCAGTGTTTCTGAATTGACTTCAGGGCCTCTCTAGCTCTTTTTTCTTTTTTTTTTTTCCCCTTCTATGGCACTCACTACCGGTTTGTGGAGATGTGCGCCTCAGAGCTGCCTCTCTGATGGTCACAAGCAGCTCTGGCCCCAGGTTCCGAAAAAACACCTTCCCCCTGCAGTCTTTCAGGGTTTCCACCTGGGTTTACCTCTGTATTGGGCTTAGCAATCAGAGTCGGAAAGAGCCCAGGTGTGCGGACCGTGGGTCTGTGCCCCAGACTAAGGAGCCTGCACTCCTTTGAAAATTCTTAGTCTGACCCTCCTCGTCAGATTAAAATGAGTTGCTTTCAAGAGGTCACTTCTGTTAGCAGCTCAGAAGACCCCCCTCCTCATTCACGGATCACGGCAGTTCCAACTGCCGCCGATTTTTCTAGGCACAGACCTCCCGGCTCCTGCCGGTCCTGCGGCTGCCGCGCTTCCCTCACCCAGCGCCTCCCTCACCCACCGCGGGGATCAGAAACCGCAGCTTATTTCAGACAAAATCTGACCTTTCCGTGGTGCAGTGAAGAGTTTCTTTGAATCCAAATGTTTGCGCTGATAGGGGACCGGTGGTCTGGTGCTCCCAGCAGTTCAGTGTTTGCAGTTGTCGCAGAAAGTCAGGTTTCCACTAAAATCCTCCTTTCCTTGCAAGATGGCGAGGCGCCGGCGAGCCCGCAGCTCCAGGAGGGGACCCAGCCCCTGTGGGTGCTGCGTGGTCAGAGGAACACTGCCCAGCACTCCCCCGCCTTCTCCTGGAGTTTAGCTGTCCCTTGGCTTGCCCACATACACTCCCTCTGCGAGCCTCTGCTGCTCCGACTCTCCGCCCCAGGAACAGACTCCAAACCCGACTCTATTCCGTCGCCATTTTCCAGGACCCTTGTGCATATTTTAATATATATACTGCATATTTTAATATACATGCTGAATATAGCTGCATTTTTATATCATGGAAGAAATAGGTAATGGTGAAAAGCACAAAGAATAAAGTTTTGTGGCATATTCAGCAAAATTTTAACATTTGTGGTTTTGTTTTTAATATATTTTTATTGATTTCAGAGAGGAAGGGAGAGGGAGATAAATAAAAGTTAAATGTCATATTTTGTTCCATAAAGACAATGTAATAGGAATAATTTCTTGTATTCTAAGAACTTTCACTTTAAAAATTTTGAATGTTAAAATTGCCTTTTTATTTTACACAGGATGATAGCAAGCAGGCACAGTTCTTAGCTTTAGCTGTTGTTTACTTCATTTCGGTTCTGATGGTTTCCAAGTACCGTGACATATTAGAACCCCAGCGAGAGACTGCAAGAACTGGAAGTCAACCAGGTAGAAACATCAGACAGGAAATAAATTCACCAACGAGTACAGGTATTTAATATTTTTTATATTATTTAAATTTTCATTATAATTTGCCTTCTTTTAATCTCATTTTTACATCCAGACTTAAACTGATTCTATTCATAATCATCTCATACATTTACAAGTTAATGGAATATAAAGACCAATTTAATATTCATCTAATTCCTAAAAAATGTATGAATGGTATTTCTATGATATTTGCTATATTCTTATTTATCTGTGCTGTTTTGGTTTTAATGTTTTATATTTATTAATACAAATCATTTATACTACCATCTTATTTGCAAGCAACTCATATTTTAAATGTATTACTTTTAACTTTTATAAACATGAAAGTAGGAGGTCCTTATAGAGTAGTACAAGACCAAGACTAAGCCAAAATATAAATCTGTATAGCCAAGTTCAAAGATAGCCTTCCTTCCTTCCTTCCTTTTCCTTCCTTCCTTCCTTCCTTCCTTCCTTCCTGCCTGCCTTCCTTCCTTCCTTTTCCTTTTGCTGTATAATTATTTCAGTATCTAAATAGAAATGCTCTATGTTCTATATCATCTGTATTCAAAATATTCTGTATTCTGTAGGAAGCGGTTATAGGGTTAAGCCTTGGAATGACCTGCTGGCAAAGTCACAAACAAGTCCCAGCTTGGAAGGGCACAGTCCTCTAAGCATAATTAAGCTTGATCTTGTGACTGCTCCCTAGATCTTTCCTGGGTAGCTAGTGGGCTGTGGGAGGGGCAGCAAGTGCTGCCAAAACGAGTGAAACTTACAACAACATTGTAGATTACCTTGTTTGTTCCTGATTATAAATAAAGCCTCAGCTTTGCAGTCTGGATCTGTTCTGTGGCCTCAGCAAGGCACAGAAGATCCACCTAGACCCAGCTTTTTCTCTTTGTCTATCATTTATCCATCCTTCGTCGCCCCTGCTCAGGCTCGCCGAACCCTTGGCTGTGCTGGCGCGTCCCAGTATTCAATATCAGTATTCTGTCAGAGATCATAATAGGCAAACATACATTCTAAACTTTATACCAAAGTAGCTTCAATTAAAATCAAAGACTTATAGACAACAATGAACCATCTTGGCTCATGTCTTTCTTACCTACTCATTATTGTAGGAGTTCTTGCATTATCAAATTTGTCTACTCTGCTTGAAAATATTAAATATTTCCTGGCACCAAATTTTTTAATATCATGGAGTTCCTTCTATCAATTGCATTACAGGCCATGTTTATATCAAGGTTATTTCTCTGTGTTTTTTTTTTTGCAGTGTAACCTTGGTAACCCAGCGGTTATTTCATGTACCACTGGATTAATTGGTAGTTTAAATTTTATTTCCTAAATAAATGTATATGACATATAAATAAAATGTATATTTTAACAAGTGCATAGAAATTAGTAGTCAAATCTCTGCATCTTGTTTTTTATAGCATTTCATATCTCATTTACCTTTTATTGCTGTTGTGGAAATAATGGATTATGTATAAGTTTTAATACTTTGCTGTTTCATGCTATATTTAGTTTAAACTCATAAACATGGTATTATTCATTGTAGTATACTCTTTTAACTTTGTTCTTCAAATTAAACATTATCCTACCACTGCAGTTAATGTCTTTTGACCATTTAAAATACTAAGATTTTATTATCTTAACTCTTTTCTTAATGTATTCCTATCAGTCAGATGTATATGAAATAAACAAATATTAGTGAATTACCAGTTCACTAAAACCAGTTCTGATTTTTGTGTATGTTTTTATGTGTCTGTGTCTGTTGCTAAAATTACTTAAGTATATTATTTCCTTTCTCTTAATATATAACCACTTTCCTTCCCCCAGGGGTGCAGTCTTTGTTGCTATCAGTGCTTGCATGTTGCAATAATATAAACTTGTCATGTTTTGTCAGTGGACCCTGTTGCAGTTGTTACATACTGGCTCAAATTTGATTCCATGATTTTCTTCACAGTTGTGGTCATACCATCTATCTCTCATCCAACTTTGAACCATGGATTCCTTGCCAAGTTAATTCCTGAACAGAGTTTTGCCCACTCATTTTACAAAGGTAATATTGACCTCATCTTCCAACCTATTTGAGTATTCTTGTTTCATCATATTATGTAATAATTATCAATAACTCTGTTGTTATAAACAAGTACATCACCTCAGGTTTCATGGAGATATATGTTGTATTTACACCTGGCTAGTGAGAGCAAAATATAGCTTATATTTATAGTAGAGGCCTGGTGCACTATATTCATGCACAGGTAGGGTCCCTAGACCTGGCCGGTGATCAGGGCCGATCAGGTTCCCCACCTCCCCGCCTCCTCCTTCCCTTGCCGCTTGCGCTGACACGCAGTTGCCTGCCTCCCTGCCTCCCCCTTCCCTTGCTCCCTCAGTGCCCTGCCGCCACCGCTGGTTGCCCGCCATGTTCTGTGCCACCCCGTGGTGGTCAGCGCATGTCATAGCAAGCGATTGAACTCCCAGTCTCCTGGTTGAACTCCCGAGGGGACAGTTTGCATATTAGCCTTTTATTATATAGGATTCCGTTACATTTTTAAGTACCATCTTCAAATTAAGGATACCTAATTATATGTAGAATAATATGTACAGTGGTAACATTCATTCGAGAATGCAGAAGAGTCAGACCTTAGCAAAGGACTAAGTTAGCCCTAAAATGAAGGCCAGTCCATATTCACAAGCAAAAACCTTAAAACAAGCTTTGAAAGCATCAAAGCAATGTAAAGTTATTTAAGTTTCTATCAGAGCAAAGTTCCAACTCTCTTTAAAGGAATATAAAAAAATTCTTCAACAAGCTATATAAATGTCAGTGTTAAACATCTAATAAAAATTATTAAACGTGCAAAGAAGCAGGAAAATGTAATGAATAAGTAGGAGGAAAAAAATTAGTCAATAGGAACAGATTAAGAAAGGACAGATATTTCAGAATTATTAGATAAGAACATTTAAACAGCTAATTATCAAGTACATACAAGATGTTTTTCAATCTAAAAAAAAAGTAGACATAATGAGGATGAAAATGAGGAGTTTTAAAAAGAACCAATTGAAAGTTTTAGAGATGAAACATTAAATAGCCAAAATGATTTCTGGGTAAGATTAACATGATAATTGTCTCTGCAGAACAAAGAATTGCAGTAGACTGATTCTGCATCCCCACGTCTCATCCCCAAGTTTTTCCTGTGTACATTCCTGCATAATTCTTGGAACACTTAAAATAATGGATTTTGCTTCTGTGACTGTTATTTTCTACAGGACAATTGCTTTTAATAAAAGCTGATTATCCCAGTAGCCCTGACCTAAGCACCAGAGTCCTGTAAAGGCAGAGAGACTTCTCTGGCTGGTTGCAGAACAGTGTGAGAGGGATTTGACATTGCTGTGATAGAGATGATCACAGGACAAAGATATGACATCACCTTGCAAGATCTGAGAGCACTCCCTAGCTAACAGTCAACAAAAAGTGGGGGACTTGACCCTATAACTGCAAGAAACTGAGTTGAGTGAGTTTGGAGAGGACCTGACCTCTAAATGATGCCATAGTTTAGTGTATGCCATACAGTGGTTAAGGATATGGAAGACCAGTTTATAGAACAAAGGAAGCAATAAAGTATTTTTTGTTACAACTTGATGAATGCATATATATTTTTTATAAATATGCAACCTTTTAAGCATCATAATGAAATAAAGGAAAAAACATTTTTTAGCTTTATTTCTTATAAACACATAAAGCTCTTAATTGTGTGAAGTAAGAAGGATTAGATTAAATAAATTAAATGTCCTCTGAAATTTCTGTTGTGTGTAAGCATATTCCAAAGGTTTAGCTGTAGTGAGTGGGAAGTATTCCAGATTAAGGAGCCTGCATCAGAATATCAAAAAAAATTTTGTTATGAAAATAATTTTGGCTGAACTGCAACAGTGGTCTTAGTGATATGATACAATTTTGAGGTTCTTTTAGGTTGATGTGGTAAATTTTCTATTATTCTCTTTAATATGTGCTATTATGGAAGTGGATTATACATATCTGTGATTGCATGCTGTGGTGCAATGGTTATTAAGAGGAAGTTTCTGTTGATGATATTGGAACTGTAGAATAAACTCTTAGTGTTTTCACAGGATAAAAAATTAGTTGGATTCTACTCTTTAAAGATTAATAGGATTGGCTTCTTTGTCAAACACGTCCAATATTTTTAATGAACGCGGCACTGCCAAACAAAGAAGGATTCCAACATGTTTTTTTGTTTGTTTTGTTTTTTACTGGCAGCAAGTGTCAGAGAATAAAAATCAAAGTTAGAATATTGGAAGTACACAATTTATATGACATGTTTCATTATCTCTATATATAAAAGCCTAAGCAACCGTTAGGGTGGAATGACTGGTCACTATTATGCACACTGACCACCAGGAGGCAGACGCTCAACGCACGAGCTGCCCGCTGGTGCAGCCAGAAGCCAGGCTCACCGCTGGCAAGTGCAACTGCCATGGTGAGAGCCTCTCCTGACTCTGTGGCAGCACTACCAGGCGGCGGCAGCAGGTACAGCGGGCCGGGATGAGCACGAGCGGTGCTGGGCCCAGCCCCAATTCGGGCTCCTCCCTGGCTGCCTGCCCCTTGGCACACTGCTATATCCCTTGGGGGATGTCTGACTGCTGGTTTAGGCAGTCGGACATCCCCTGAGGGATTCGGACTGCAAAAGGAATGTCCGACTGCTAGCTTAGGCCTGATCCTGTGGACATTCTCTGTAGAAGGCTGTCAGTCTGAATATCTCAGTGACTCAGAGAAGCTCAGGAACTCAGGGTGAGCCTGCCACCCACTTGATGTTGTCTGCAGGACAGACTATGGTGGCCCAGCCCATGTATGTGCAGCAGCTGCTGAAGCTCAAGCAGTAGGCTATGTAGCAGCAGAAGGCCATCCAGCCACAAGCCGGCAGTCGGACATCCCCCAAGGGGTTCTGGACTGCAAGAGTGTGCAGGCTGGGCTGAGGGACCTCCCCATTCACCCCAGTGCATAAATTCCATGCACCGGCTGTCTAGTTTAATAATAATTGTCAATGAACTATCTTGAACTCTAAGAATAAAATCCATTTTGTTCATCCTTGCAAAGTTGGCTTTTGTCATCTTAAGTATTTGATAGAATATTTTGTGTTTTCTGTTAAAAGAAGATTCATACATAAGAAATTCATGCAACTGGAACTATTTCTTTCAGTGAAGCAATTTATATGTGATTATAACTATGCAGGATAAATTACTGTAACTGGGTATTGAACATTAGTGGTATGTTTTGAAGATACAGCACTTCTAGTTTCAATTTGGATAAAAGTTTAAAATAAATATTCTAAGCTGAGTTTTCATTCCATCAACATAACTCTGTGACACTGCTTTCTCCATGTTATTAAATAAAAATAGGTTAGCTCTATGTTATTCCTTAGGTATCATTATTGCTGGTTCAACTTGGTTTAGATTAAGTTTAACAAGCAAAAAGCTCATGGTCACGTTATAAACTTTAAATATGTATATTCTCAATGTTTGTTCATAGTGTTTACATAGTCATTTCTTTTGGGGAATCACTTTTTGCTTAAAGCTTTTTGTTTAGTTATGATGTGTAATGAAAAAAGTTACAGGTATAAAAACATTTGTGTATATACACTTTCAGTGAACAACATGGACAGTTTTTACATTATCTTTTTCCCAATGTTGTCTTTGTTCAGATTATATTTATTGTAGTTTTATGTCTATGGAGTCAAATAAAAAATATTTGTGCTTTTATTTTGTGTACTTTTAACATTTTTATTTTTTATTTTTCACAGATAGTTTGAGAAGCACTGATCTCGTCTACTCTTTAACTCCTTCCCACTTCATTTCCTTCTTTTAGCTCATTATTGAGCTTTTTAAAATTTTCTGAACTAGCTCTCTGGCCTCTCTCTTTTTTTTTAATCTTCGATAGTCCCTCACTTCAAGGTCTTATTCCTTCTTCTAGTATTGCCATTTTCTTCATTGGATTTGTCTCTAGTCATTTAGTCTATTAACTGATGGAAAATTTAAAAATAGCACCGATTTGTAATCTCAGAGGGAAGGTGGGAGTGGGTGGGTGGGAAGAGATTAACCAAATAATTTATATGCATGTATGCATAACCCATGGACAAAGATAATAGTGTAGTGAAGGCAAAGGGTAGGGGGTGCTGGTGTGGGCTAGAAGGGGTCAATGTGAGGAAAAGGGAGATCTATAATACTTTCAACAATAAAGATAAATTTTAAAAAATTTAAAAAGTAATGTAATGAAATATAATTTCTATTTAATGTATGTTTCTATAATAAATACTTTATATATGTAATATGACAAATATAATAAAATAATTTTTCTTTCTAAAGCATTCTATAATTTTGGGACAAAGTTAACCTGTCTAAACTTACAGTGGCAAAACTATTTTTAATTTACCTGGATTACTACAGTTGCTTCCAAAATGGTTTTTGAACCTATTCTCTTAGTGATCACCATTCTACATTTTTTTTTTTTTAGTTTTGCTGCATTTTAGTAAAAAATATGAGATTATGTCTTGATTTGACTTAGTTTTTTCTTAATCCTTTAGAGTAAGCTATCAGATGACTCTTGGATAATCTTACTGCTGACTACCTTTCCAAATTTACCTTGTTGTTCTTCCATTTGCCCACTTAGTTACAATCAGATTCCTTTTTAGTTCTTTAATCATTCCACGCACTTTCCTGCCTTTTGATCTTTGTATTTTGTTCCTGGTTTATGGCTCTCTTTCCTTTTTTTTTTTTTTTGTATGATTGCCTTATTTATTCTTCTACAGGTATTGGCTTAAAGGTTA
Organism: Eptesicus fuscus; assembly: GCF_027574615.1. Taxonomy (NCBI): domain Eukaryota; kingdom Metazoa; phylum Chordata; class Mammalia; order Chiroptera; family Vespertilionidae; genus Eptesicus; species Eptesicus fuscus. The sequence continues at coordinate 5,154,281 of NC_072480.1, read as the reverse complement.
CCTCCTCAGAGGTCTTTCCTGACTAATGTAGCTAAGTAGCTTCCTCCCTGACACCCTATTGTCTATCATAGCATCTGCTTTATTTCTCTTTTTGTAGTTATGCAATTTATTTGTCTAGTTGATTATTAAAATTTGTGCTTTAAGAAGGTAGTCTCTTTCACCTTGCCTGGCTCTTAGAATAGATATACTAAATATTTGTTAAGCTAATGAGTAAGTCAGTGAGAAAGCTGAACAATTTTTTGAAAAGCTCAGTATTGATGGTAGCCATAAAATGTATGCTAAAGAGACTTTTATTGATAACTTGTCCTGGAGGCTATAGAAGCTTTATGTTAACTACTTCACTTTAGGTTTAATAAGAAGAAAGTTAATATTTAGGTGAACTTATAAATAAATATGTTTTTCATCTAACATTTCTAATCAGGGAAAAGGATTAAGACAGGAAAGAAAATAATTAAGAGACTATGATACAGTTACACAAATAGACTTATAGCATAAACAGTCTATATGTGGACTGGAATTTATATATTTATTATTGTAAATATAACTTTTCTAATTAAATGGGTGAGGAAGGATCATTTGGCAAATGGTTTGGGGATTACCACATGGGGTAGCCAATTGAAAAAATTCATATTCTTGTTTTATGATATTCCAAATAAATTTAACATGTATTAAAATTTAAAGATAAAAATGAAACTGAACATAATTTAAGAAAATTAATATTTATATAAGAAATTATGTTTAAAGCATACCATCAAAAGCTGAAGTTCTAAAGTAAAATATATGACTAAATAAAAGACATTATATGTCTGAATATATTAAAATTAAAGGACAAATGCAAACAGGAAAAAAGTCACATTAATAAAAGTGAATACCCTTAATGAATAAAAATCTCATATATCAATTAAAATAATACATAACATTAATGGAAAAATGTAGAAAATACCAAACAGCTAGCAAAAGAAAGGTAATGTACAGTACAAATAAGAAAAATTTATTTAATGCTACAAGTAATCAAATATGTTTGTATTGAAAGAAAAATGTACTATATTTGGCAAATTGGGTAAAATTTAGAAAAATGAGAATATAAATACGTATACTTTGCATAGCATGAAAATACCCATAAACCTTGATCTAGTAATTTTACTTTCAGAATCACATCTTATTGAAAAAAACAATAGACCAGTAATCTATATACAGATATTTTTACTGCTCAGTTTTTATTCGTTGCATATTTAAAAATGAAGTTAATATTTATTAAGCACATTTTTATATTCTTATAAACTAACACTAAGGGTTTCAATATTGCAAGTTTGTTATTTCCTCTTGCTTTTAGTATTATATTTAAGGGCCCATTATAATCTTTTATGTGAGTGCATTAAAATTTATTTTATAAGTAATCTATAATAGTATCATCAATATAATATAGAATTTTTATTGGATAGTGATGTTGAACATATTATACATTTCAGTTTTTTACTGTTAAAAATTATCTCCAGTTACTCTTGGCACATAGTTAAAAATCTAACTCCTAAATATCTATTCTTAGTAAAGTCTTCCCCTCCCCTTCCCTCCCTTCTCTTCCCCTCCCTCCCTCACTCCCTTCCTTCCTTCCTTCCTTCCATCCATCCATCTTCTAATTTTGCTTTTCTTTCAATTGACTTTACAATTACTTCATTATATATTTGCTGAATAAATGAATTATTTACTGTTACATCCTAGGTACTTAGGATATATAATGGTGTGCAAGAATTTCCTATCCTTATGAAGCTAACATTCTGGCAAGGGAGATACACTTTTAGAAAGCACACACTTAAATATATAATTGCAACACATGTTCCTTCTAAAAAATAAAATTACATACCATTATGAGAAAGTACAAAAGGGGAGAAACCTAATTTAAATAGGAGTTGGGAAAGACATAAAAGTGACTGACATTTAGCTGGGAACATTAGGGTGAATTCAGTTAATTTGGGAAAAGAATGGGGACAGTGGAAGCACATTTCTGAAAAGGTAAATGCAAATTTTGAGAAATTCCTTGGCATATTTGGGGAACATATATGGCTACAAATAAGAATCAATGGAAGGAGAAGCATTCCCTGAGTTTAGATAGGTAGGCCGGAACCAAATTATGTAGGGCCTGTAATCTATTAAAGATCTGGTTTTGAAACTAAGCAGAGGGGGTACTATTAGTGTTCTATTGCTTCCATATCAAATTACCACAGACTTACTGGCTAATACAACACAAATTCAGTATCTTACAGTTCTGTAGGTCAAAAGTCTAACATGGATTTTGCTGCTTTTACAATCACAAAGGTTTGAGAGATGACAAAGTGCTGGGGCAGGGTTGAAGGACAAGGTATATTTCCTACATGAGGCTACTCCTTCAATCTGGGAGAGATTGTTGTTTTACCTATTGTATAGAAACCAAGACAGAAAGTCAAGCAAAATGAAGAAAGGAAGGAATTTCCAAATGAAAGAATAATATAAAACATCTGACAAACAGCCTTAATGAAATGAAGATAAGTAAGTTACCTGAGTTCAAAGTATTGGTCATAAAGGTGCTCACTGAACTGGGGAGACGAGTAGATGAACACAGTGGGAACTTCAACAAAGAAAATCCTATATAATAAAAGCCCAGCAACTGAACGACCAGTAGACCAGTCGCTATGACGCACACTGACCACCAGGGGGCCTACGCTCAACGCAGGAGCTGCTCCTGGTGGTCAGTGCGCTACCACAGTGGGAGCGCCGCTCAGCTGACCGGAATGAGCAGCTGCTCCCGCTGCAAACCGCAGTCCGACATGCAGGAACCCAGGCTGCAGTTGTCACCTCCTAGTCCCAGACTCTTCCTCCTCACTCCCTGCCCCTCCCCCGATGCCTGCAAGCCACACAGCACTGCTGCCGAGCTCACAGAGCTGACCCCAGAGGCTGGGAGGCGCGTTCATGGCCACCATGGGACTGAGGCCTTTTCCACTGTCTCTCAGTGCTATTGTCCCTGGGCCTGGCCCTGACCGGGTCCCCTGGAGAGGCGAGGGCTCCAGCTCCACAGAAGATGCCGGACCAGGGAGCAGCCGCTCAGAGAGTGGGTCCACAGCCACTCGGCTGACCAGGTTCAGCAGCGCTCCCACAGGCTGATCCCTGCAGGCCACACCCCCACCAGTGCACGAATCCCATGCACTAGGCCTCTAGTGAGAATATAAGAAAGTACCAAGAAGAAGTGACAGAGCTGAAGAATGCAGTAATTGAACTGAAAAATATAATACAGGGTTCAATAGCACACTATCTGAAGCATAGGAAAGGATCAGTGGAACTCACCCAATAGAGCAGCAAAAAGAAAAATGATTTTTAAAAAGTGAAAATAGCCCGGCTTCTGGCTGAGCAGTGTTCCCCCTATGGGAGTGCACTGACCATGAGGAGGAAGCTGCTGCATTGACCATCTGCCCCTTAGTGGTTAGTGCTCATCATAGTGACTGGTCGTTCTGGTCATTCTGCCATAATAGTCACTTAGGCCTTTATTATATAGACTAGAGGCCTGGTGCACGAATTTGTGCACCAGTGGGATCCCTCAGCCTGGCCTGTGGGATCAGGCCAAAACCGGCTCCCTGCATTTCCCGAGGGATCCGGAATTGCGAAAAGGTGTAGGCCAGGCTGAGGGACCCCACCGATGCATGATTGTGGCCAAGGAGGGACACGGGAAGTTGGCAAGCTGGGTAGGGACTGCAGGAGGGCTCCAAGGCATGTCTGGCCTGTCTTACTCAGTCCTGATCAGCAGTGTCCCAGCAGCAAGCTAACCTACTGGTCAGAGCATCTATCCCTGGTGGTCACTGCACGTCATAGCGACTGTTCGACTGGTCAACTGTCTGCTCCCTGGTTGTCAGTGCATATTGTAGTGACTGGTCGACCGGTCGACTGTCTGCTGCCTGGTGGTCAATGCACATCATAGCCAGCGGTTGAGCGGCCTTAGCATATTAGCATATTATGCTTTGATTGGTTGAAAGGCCAACACCGGACGCCCGGCCACTTAGCATATTAGGCTTTTATTATATAGAACTAGAGGCCCGGTGCACGAAATTCATGCATGAGGGGGTGTCCCTCAGCCCTGCCTGCACCCTCTCCAATTTGGGACCCCTCAAGGGATGTCCGACTGCCCTATTAGGCCCGATCCCATTGGCCTAAACGGGCAGTCGGACATCCCTCTCACAATCCAGGACTGTTGGCTCCCAACCGCTTGCCTGCCTGCCTGCCTGCCTGCCTGCCTGATGGCCCCTAACTGCTTCTGCCTGCCAGCCTGATCAACCCCTAACCACTCCCCTACCAGCCTGATTGATGCCTAACTGCTCCCCTGCCAGCCTGATTGCCCCCAACTGCCCTCCCCTGCCAGCCTGGTCACCCCTAACTGCCCTCCTCTGCCGGCCTGATCACCCCTAACTGCCCTCCCCTGCTGGCCTGATTGCCCACAGCTGCCCTCCCCTGCTGGCCATCTTGTGGTGGCAATATTGTGTTCACATGGGAGTGGCCATCTTGAGTGTTGGAGTGATGGTCAGTTTGCATATTACCTCTTTATTAGATAATATTTTTATTATGCCATATTCTCTTCAGAAAGGAAGGAGAAATACCCAAAGTAGCTTAAGGGCTAGACTTATAAGGAAGGTGGGATTGAGAGGTCACATTTTTTAGGATAGGATATAGTGCTCTACAGATAAAGGGGCCAACCTAGAGAAAAGAGACAGAAATTAATGATTAGTAGAGTGAATAACTAATAGAGGTGTTGGGCTCTATATTTTCTTATAAGAGACCCAGCACATGAAATTCCTGCACTGGTACAGTCCCTAGGCCTGGTCTGTGATCAGGGCCATCTTCCCCGGCTGCTGGCAGCTGGCCCTGCCCCCCGCCACCACCTATCCCTGGTTCCCCATTTGCCATCTTGCACCTGAGGTGGGTCCGGCCCAGGATGTACTTCGAGCCCAGGTAGGAGGCTGTGATTCCCCTGTTGGAGGCCCTTTCATGGGAGGTGCTTTTGTGTGGAATTTCTTTCAGATAAGGGATGGGGTGTGGGCCCAATGCCCGAGAGAGTTCCATGGGCCAGTGGCACTATCAGGGTCATTCTAGTCTCACCTGAACGTTCACTGTGTCATTTTGCTGGAGGATTCTACTTTCAGAGTCCTGGGGCACAACAACCCATCCCACAAACAGGTCCCATTAGATTTCAGGTTGCAGCACCACTGAGGAGATTAAGATCAGGTGCTTTAAGCAGAGAACACGGAATTCTGAACACGGTTAGAATTCAGCAGAATCAGGAGACAGGTTTCTCAACAACCCACCTAACCAACTCCTGTTGCCTTGCTGATGGCTTCTCCCTCCCCCTCAGGGAGCAGGTAGGGAGGAGTGAGGAGCAACTGTCTGCGGCTGTGGGCAGGCCTGTGTCTAGGCTGTGGGAAAGAATGCCAGCCAGCCAGGGGAGGGACTGAGAGGTTGGCAGTTCCCACCCACTCCCCGGCTCCGCCCCTCGCTGCCACCCACCCCCAGTTCCCCAGCGGGCGATCAGGGCTTGCCAGCACAGGGGAGGGACTGAGAGGTTGGCCCTTCAGCCCGCTTGGCAGCCCCTCCCCCCACTGCCACTGGTTGCCCTCTGTGTGTGGGGCGACTGGCTAGGCAGGGGCCTTTGCTGGCGCTGCCCATGTCTACCACCACCTACCGCCAGTTCCCCATTCCCCATTGGGTCATCGGAGCTTGCCGGCAGGGGGGAAGGGACCAAGAGGTTGGCAAGCAGGCCCTGATCGCCTGATTGGGGCCTGTGGGCTGGGGGCATCTCCTGTGTTAAGCATCTGCCCCCTGGTAGTCAGTGCATGTCAGAGCGACCAGTCATTTCCCCATTTGGTTGATTTGCATATTACCCTTTTATTATATAGGCCTAGAGGCTTGGTGCATGAAATTCATGAAGGGGGGGTGTGTCCCTCAGCCCAGCCTGCACCCTTTCTAATCTGGGACCCATTGGGGGATGTCCACCCGGCAGTTGGACATCCTCTTGCAATCCGGGACCGCTGGCTACTAACCACTCACCTGCCTGCCGGCCTGATCAGCCCTAACTGCCTCTGCCTGCCTGCCTGCCTGATCGCCCTAACTCCTCTCCCCTGCCAGCCTGATCCCCCTAACTCCTCTCCCCTGCCAACCTGATCCCCCTAACTGCTCTCCCCTGCCAGCCTGATCACCCCTAACTGCCTCTGTCTCAGCCCCACCACCATGGCTTTGTCCAGAAGGACGTCAGGAAGGTGTCCGGTCTAATTAACATATTACCCTCTTATTAATATAGATGATGATGGTAGTGATGATAATAGTAAAATCCATAATGACTGTAACAGATACAAAACTTATTAGTTAAATATTACTTTATGGTAGATATTCATTAATTATGTTCTTTAATAATCACAACTATGTATGTACTGTTATGCTCATTTTACAGGTAAAGCAATAAGGCTGAGGAAAGTTAAATGGCTCATCCTGCATCACAAATCATGAATAACTCTTGATTGGAAGTAAAACAATCTTAATTTCAAAGCCTAAGTTCTTAATCATATATGGGGGTGGGCAAAAGCAGGTTTATAGTTGTGAGCATGCAAGTCACAGTTTAGTCCTATATTGTTATTTATTATTTACTAGAGGCCCAGTACATGAATTCTTGCATGGGTGGGGTCTGGCCGGCCCACCCCGATCAGGGTTGAGGGGGTCAACTGGAGGTGGGGCCAGCCAGGGGGTGGGGCCTGGAGAAGACCCACTCAGCTGGAGCTGAGCATGGGCCCCAGGCTCCCCAGGGAGGACGGCCTCAGTAAGGAAACAGAAACCACCAGAAGGCTCTGCACACAGGCCCTGAGCTCCCTTTGGCCAAATGGACTCAGAGCTGGTGTCTGTGTGTACAATACACACAGCCCGGCACTCGCCTTTGTCTGTTGGTCAAACCCATTGCATCGAAAAACTGTTCCCCTTCTCTTTGGGCCCTTACAACAAACACAGGCAATTGGAAGACGTGGGCCCCAGTGGCAGAGCCAGGCCCCACAATCACCCAGAATTTAGCCTAAGACAACTGGGTAGCAATCTCTACGGAACAGAACACACTGTTTTAGAGTCTTAATTCTCCCCTAAAATGTGCCCAGCTGCTCCTCTTTAGCCGGGATGGACTGAACTAAGGAACCAAAGACCGAGTTTCCTTTGAGGTGGGATCCACCGGGAGCTGGCTGGTGGCAAGGCCCCTCACAGGAGGCTGCCTTCCCCCCAAGCTCGGTGTGCTCTGAGCGGTCCATTTCTGGCGGTGCCGGGTCCTGGGCTGCTGGTCGGGTGTCAGGTCCACAGGGTTTCTCTCCGCCGCCTTCCTGGCCTCCCGAGCAGTACCCTGTGGCCCAGCACGCCTGGTGGCTATCGCTAGAGCTGAGACTTGGAGAGTGAAGGAACTGGCCTATACCAAGAGGGACCTGCAGGTGGCCATGCCATGCACCCCATCCTGTTTCTCAGTCTTGCTCGCGTGTATCTAGCCAAAGCCCGCTGCCTGAGACTGGCACCATGTGGGGAGGGTTACAGCAGAGAGAGGGGCACCCTGACCTGCCAGCCGTGGTGACAATTATCTCTGTGCCCAGCTGATTGCATTCGTCCCCCAGAGCCTTCATCTCAAGCTGCACACACACGCTGGCCACCTTTGCCTTCTTCTTTACTGGCACGTGGGCGGCAGCCACACAACTGGCCCCGGGGCCCCTCAGGCTCAGCAGCAGCGCTGGTGGCAGCCCCTGCGGCTGGCGCGTCATAGCAACTGGTCATTCTGGTTGTTCCGCCGTAATGATCACTGGGTTTTTATTATATAGATTGTATTTATTTGTATTACAACTGTAAACCTACTTCTGCCCACCCCAATATAAAATACAATGTGTGGTTCATCTAATTGATATTAATAATGTTATACCACTTTTGGTTGTTTATATTTCTCTGCAACTCAAGAAAAGTTTTATACATCTATGTTGGCATTTCATTATTAGTGTTATTGGCTGCCTCCATTACATTAGAGAAATGTATTTTTTTTTCTTTGAGAAGAGAAAAAGTACAAATAAGCTAAGGCAAAGGAAGAGCAAGACATGTTTATGTGAATATTTTATTTTATTTTAATCCTCACCAGAGGATATTTTTCCATTGATTTTTTTAAATTTTTATTTTTAGAGACAGTGGAAGGGAGGGGGAGAGACAGAGAAACATCAATGTGAGAGAGACACATCGATTGGTTGCCTCCCACATGAGCCACAACCGAGGTACATGCCCTTGACCAGAATAGAACCTGGGACCCTTCAGTCCACAGGCCAACGCTCTTATCTACTGAGCCAAACTGTCTAGGGCTATGTGAATATTTTATAATTTATATTTGACAGAAATGTACAAATTGGAACTGTCCTTAAATTTGGAGCTTAAACATCATTTTGAGGCAGGACTTGTGAAAGAGTAGAGTAAGAACCTCCAAAAAACTCCTCCATAAAAGCAGTGAGAACATTGGCAAAAATGGTCACAATCCCTTTTTAGTTCTCTGGAAAGTAATCAGAAGTTTGAAACAATCCAAAGATTGTTAAATCAAGAAAAACTGCAGGTTTTTTTTTTATGAGAATAGCAAGCTTTGTGGAGACTTAACTTGCCCTCTTGCCATCCAGCTCTGCATTAACCTTGAAAACCAGCAGCCGGTCAGCCATGGCAGTGGTGAAAACCAGCAGCCTAGTAGCTACTGGAAGGAGGCCAACTAGGTTTACAGGTTTTAGAAAGTCCCATTTTTGGGCATTGTTTGGCAGCTCCCTTTGGTAAAGCTCCATTATTATTTTATCTGATCCGTGCTTGCTTGGTGAGTAAAGCCTATTTCCAAGGTATTTGTCAAAATAATTATCAAAAACTTTTTTTTTTTTCCATAACATTGCAACTGCCTGAGGTGGTGATACTAGCCACGACAAACAAGAGCCTTAAAAGGAAGATCTGAAAATAAGATGTTCATATTCCTGAGGCTTTCCTCAGAGGTCCAGGAAAGACCTGAGAAGGCCCTAATCATATACCTCTGGATAATCTTTAGGCCCTGTGCAAGCAGGAAGTAAAGGGCAAGGGAGAGTTGTAAACATGATAAGTGTTGAAAGTATGCTCCAATATACACATAGGATCTCTAGCATTGAGTACAAGTCTTACTGGTTCAAGACACTGAAGGCAATCTCTGTCCAGTTATTAACTGATGACTTGGCTGAGTGAAGGCTTCAGTGGCTGCAGGTGCCAAAGAATATAGATTTTACAGAATTAGTTCAGGAGACTCAATAAACAAACAGAGACACAATGAACCCCATCAGAGGGGGCCTGATTTCCAGGATTGGCACATCATGTGTTTTAAATGTATAATTTTCAACAAAAAATTATGAAATATGCAAAGAAACAGGCTAACACACAGGGCGAAAAAAAGAACACTCAATAGAAAGTGCCCCTGAGGACAACCTGATGTTGGACTTTAGACAGTTACTTTAAACCAGCTATTACACATATGCTCAAGTAATTAAAGGAAATATTTTCTGAAGAATTAAAAATATTAGTATAATGTCTAACCAAAGAGAATATCAATAAAGAAATATTATAGAAAAGAACCAAGTAGAAATTTAGGAGTTGAAAATTTAATAACTAAAATGTAAAATTCACTAGAGGGTCTCCACAGAAGGTTCGACTTGGCAGAAGAAAGAATCATACTTTAAGAAAGGTCCATTGCAATTATCATACTCTGAGGTACAGAATGAAAAAAAAAAAGAATGAAACAAAGTGAAGAGAGCCACAGAGACCTATGAGATACCATCAAGTGAAGCAGCATACACATATGGGAGTTAGAGAAGAGAGGAGAGAAAGAGAAATGGAAGAAATAAGAAAGGGAAGAAATAATGTTTGATGAAATACTGTCCTGAAAAGGTCTTAATTTGATGAAAGTGATTACTAGCAATCCAAGGAGCTCAGTGCTCTCCATTGAACTCAAAATTCGCAAACAGATTTGCACATCATAGCCTAAGCATCAATTGAAAGTATCTTTTTGCCTCTTAATGGTTTCTTCTAAATTATAATTTGTCTATTTTGGATATTTTTTTGGTAGTAATGTTGAGTTCCTGAAGTATTTTTTATACACTTAGCAAACAAAAAATTTGAATCATATGTATATGTGTATATGTATATATGTGTGTGTGTGCATATATATATATATATATATATATATACACACACACACATATATATATATCCTATCTAATAATAGACAAATATGCAAATTGACCATACCTCTGACACATCCACAACCCACGCCCACCATCCAATCAGAGCGAGTATGCAAATTAACCCAAACCAAGATGGCTACAGCCACAGAGAGCAAGGTTTCCTAGGTAACAGAGGAAGCCAAGCTTTCTGCCAGCCATTGCAGGCCTAAGCCTCCACTCAAGCTACAAAGTTTCAATTATAGAAGGTAAACAAATTCAAACAAATGGCGGCAGAATGGAGCTTGAGAGAGCAGGCCAGGGTTGCCGCTGGCAACAGGGGAAGCAAAGCTTTCTGCACACCCTGGCCAGGCCCACCCGCTTAAGGCAACAAATTTTCAATTATAACCCCAACACAAATGGCTGCGGGCCTCGGAGGGAGCCCCAGGCTTGGCTCTGCTCCAGGCTACAAAGTTTCAATTGTAGAAGGAAAATAAATTCCAGATACCAGGGCCTCCGCTTGTGTTGCCAGGGGGCGTGGCTGGCCTGCAAACCACCACAGGCCCCTCGCTCAGGCCGCCCCACGCCTCAAGGGAACCCCCACCTGATCCAGGACAACCTTCAGGGCAAACCAGCTGGCCCCCACCCATGCACCAGGCCTCTATCCTATCTAATAAAAGAGTACTATGCAGATTGATCATCACTGCAACACACAATATAGCTGCCCCCATGTGGTCAAAGATCCTGCCCCCATGTGGACATAAGATGGCCACCACAAGATGGCCAGCAGGAGAGGGCAGTTGGGAGGCACCCGGCCTGCAAGGGAGGGCAGTTGTGAGGGACCAGGCCTGCAAGGGAGGGCAGTTGGAGGTGATCAACCCTGCAGGATAGGGCAGTTAGGGGTGACCAGGCTGGCAGAGGAGGGAAGTTGGGGGCAAACAGGCTGGCAGGGGAGTGGTTAGGGGGTGATCAGGCTGGCAGGCAGAAGCGGTTAGGGGCAATCAGGAAGGCAGGCAGGCAAGCAGTTGGGAGCCAGCAGTCCTGGATTGTGAGAGGGATGTCCGACTGCCCGTTTAGGCCCGATCCCACCAGGATCGGGCCTAAACGGGCAGTCGGACATCCCGTGAGGGGTCCCAGATTGGAGAGGGTACAGGCTGGGCTGAGGGACAACCCCCCCTCCGTGCACAAATTTCGTGCACCGGGCCTCTAGTGTGTGTGTGTGTGTGTGTGTGTGTGTGTGTGTGTGTATCTCCTATATAATAAAAGCCTAATATGCAAATAGACCGAATGGCAGAACTACCGGCAGAACAACTGGTCACTATGATTTGTACTGACTACCAGGGGGCAGATGCTCAACACTGGAGCTGCCCCCAGCCTGCAGGCCCCAGACCAGCCAAGGTGGGTGCCAGTGGGGGCCCCCAGTCACCCCGCCAGTCTCCCCGCAGAGGGAGGCGAGTGGCGGCAGCGGTGGGGTGCAGGGCCGGTGAGCGGTCAGCCAAGGCAGGTGCCAGTGGGGGCCCCCCCCCCAATCATCCCGCCAGTCACCCCAGAGGAAGGCGACTGGCGGTGGGGGTGGGGCCTTTGAGTGGGTGGTGCCAGGCTGACCAAGGCGGGTGTGAGCGGGAGGCCCCGATCATCCTGCCAGTCGCCCCGCAGATGGGCCCTCATCGCCGGCCAGGTCTAGGGACCCTACCCATGCATGATTTCGTGCACTGGGCATCTAGTATATATATAATTGAAAATAATTACTCAATACTTATTGCATTCTTTTGTTATATAAAATGAACTCTAATGATTTTTAAAATTTTATCTATGTTTTTTCTTTGGAATTCTGGTTAATTTTTATGTAACTTGGAATTTTTTGGATTTAATATAAACAAAATATGTTATATACAGATATTAATGTTTTATTTTAAATCACTCTAATGTGATTTAGTTTCTTTAGTATTACTATTTGAAGATGAAATAATTAATCTTAACATAATATTTAGTGTTAAAGTAACAAGGAGCTGAATGTTACTTTTCATGTTATTATTGAGTTTGGAAAATACCAATATGAATAACTTAATAGGTCAGACATATTGAAACACTTTATAAGTCACTGTAAAACAAGATTTTTGGAGGAAGGAATGTTATAAATGTGATCTCTATGTAGAAATCATGTTATTTGCTAGACTTAATCCCATAATTTTCTCAAAGTTTATTAGATGAATTCAATTAGACTCAGTGAAACACAGTAAAAAAAGAAGAGGCATCTGGCTTCCAACTGCCTGTTTCCTAGGAGGTTAAGATCACTTAGGCTAGTAATGTTCCTGCATTATTATACTAGAAGCCTGGTGCATGAATTCGTGCATGTGTGGGGTCCCTCAGCTTGGCCAGCGATGGGGCCGATTGGGGCCATCTCGCCCAGTTCTGATTGGGGTCTATGGGGCTGGCCAGCTGGGGAGGGACTGCAGGAGATTGGCCGGCCAGGGAGAGGCTGTGGGAGGGCTCCAGGGCGTGTCTGGCCCTATCGTCCAGTCCTGATTGGCCGGACCCCAGCAGCAAGCTAACCTACTAGTCGGAGCATCTGCCCCCTGGTGGTCAGTGCATATCATAATGACTGGTCAAGTGGTCAACCAAAAGTTCAACCAATCAGTCGGACACTTAGCATATTATGCTTTTATTATATAGGATAAACTGATGAGAGTGTCACAATAAAACATGTAAGTTATCTAAGCTGATATTTATGCTATCAACTAAGAGCATGTTCTGTAAAACATGTTAATACATAATGGGAAATTAATATTTTGACTATGATTTATTTTTAAAAAGAATTGCTATTATAAAAATTTCCATTGGTGTTAATTTTTGTTTCTATGTAACATGAACACAGGGTATGCTTTACAAAACATATTTATTTGAATAGAATTTTTGTTAAAATATTAAATTTACTGCTTGCTTCATTTTTGAAATATTTTTTCACCAGTTACAGTAAAAATAAAACTAAGGTTCTTATTACCATGTAAATATTTATTTTATTTTTTTAAACGTATTGTTATTGGGTGTTTTTTTTTTTTTTAGAGAGAGAGAGAGGAAGGGAAAAGGAGAGAGAGATAGAAACATCCCTGAGAGAGAACATCAGTTGGCTACCTCCTGCATGCCACTCATCAGGGATCAAACTCACAACCCAGGCATGTGCCCAGACCAGTAATCAAACCAGCAACCTCCTGGTGTATAGGTCAGCACTCAAACACGGAGCCACACCGGCTGGGCTGTGTAAATATTTTGATGATTCATTTGAAAGTTTAATAATGTTCATTTTTATAAAATTTCCTTTTTTTGGGGGGGGGGAGTTTTAAGTATCTAGTTGATGAGTTATAGATTTTTTTAAAATGTGTTTTTATTGATTTTTAGCTAGAGAGGAAAGGAAAGGGAGAAAGATAGAAACATCCATGAGAGTGAAACATTGATTGGGTGCCTCCTGCATGCCCCCTACTAAGGATCGAGCTAGCAACCCTGGCATGTGCCTGACCTAGAATTGAACCAGTGACCTCTTGTTGCATGGAACGATACTCAATCCACTGAGCCACACTGGCCAAGCATGAGTTATGGATTTTAATTGTCCATTGAGAGTCACTTGAATAGAAAATCAAACAATTATGTTTCATAGATAAATATTTTATATGGCCCCTGTAGATTAAAATTAAAATTTTTATTTCCTTTGATATTTGTTTGCTAGCAAAATGTTTATACTTCATATTAATAAAACTTGAAACATTTACAATTTTCCCATACCTCTTGATGTAAAACACACCTTAAGTAAAGATATTGAGACATCACGTTAGGGTAAATGTAGGCCAAATCTATAAGTTGGTTAAATTTAGGCGAAGTGGTAGACTTGATTATACACCTTTTGATAATTAAACTCTGTAGGAAAAGTTGGCCCATTCTAGTAACCATGATACTTATCTTTTCTTGATGTTAGTGTTCTCATTTTGTTTCTGCATTTACATTCTCAGTCCTATTGTCACAGAAATATTAATACTATTACTTAGTTCTTTTTGTTTTCTCTCCAAAAATGTATTATCTGTAGGTGCACATGTACTAAATAAATTGAGTAGTATCACTGATAGTGGAAAAACTGCCTTCAACATCTTCTCATTTTGTATCTCTAAGGTTATTGTGAAACTTCCAAAGTTTTGATTAGCACCTCAGTTTAAATGTTCCCAAAATATATGTCTGTACTTATCTTGACCTGCAGATAGAACTATCCCAGAGATTATGAAGACTTAATTGATTCAAAATCTAATTCATTCTTTTTCTAACAAATACACTCCTCCTTTGCTTTCTTCCTCAATTAGTGGCAGAGCACTGTGCTTCTTTTTCATTAAGCTAGATATTCCATAAACATCTCGATTCTTTCCCTTCCAGTTTATTCCTGATGGTATTCTGTCTTAACCTTCTTTTACAAGGTTTTATAAAAAAATCCAAATTGTTACCTTTATCTCTTCTTTTTCTTTCTGTAGTGCTTTCCCTGCAGTACCACTGAAATCATTTGTTGTCTCAAAACTTTTGTGAAGTTATTTTAATTCTTAGTCTTGGGATCATCAAAGAATAGGTTTACCCTGTTTTTCATATTGGTCACCCACTTTTTAAATATTAGTATCATGTTACACTAATATTTTATTTCAAACAAACATGCAAAACTAAAACCTACTTAATAAATATTAGGAAGAGCATAATATAACACTGAACTGTGAGAGATGATTGTTTTAATGAATTTAACTAAATATTATGTATTAGGAATATTGAATAATATGAAGACATTATTTCTAACTAGCTAACATTTACTAAGAATCTAAGGAGGAATTGCAAATAATTTTCATGCAGTATCTTATTTTCTTCTTTATCATGACTTTATAAAATTAAGATCTGTTATTATCTCCATCATATTCTAGATTAGATAAACTTTTTAAGGTCATCATTTACAATTTTATAACTATTTATTTGTGTGTGTGTGTGTTGGCTATGGTTTCATTTTTTTATCTTTATTCTTGAAAGTGTTACATAAATCTATTTATTATATGGAGAAGTTTATTATATTAACATTTGTATTATGAGATTTAATATGAATTTAATAGTTTAAAGGTATTTTTCTTTTTATCCATTTTAATTGGTAATGTTATATGTGTATCTCATACCTATATTTTTCTAATTAAGTTTTCATAAATTTAAGTTTATATTTATTCACTAGAAATAAGTACTCTAAAATAATTATTCTTGAAGAAAGGCACATGTAAGCTAAATTCTTGAAGAGCATTATTTTCTGATTAAATTATTATTTTGAGCTAATCATTTGACATGATTTTTGCAATTAACTCTTTTGAATTTTATGTATTATGTTCTTGGAACTTTAAAATATCTTCAACCAGTTTAAATGTTTTAATTAGACATTGATTATTGAAGTACCATAAAAGTTATAAAAATGACATTATAAGGACAATATTAGAGAAGAATAAAAAGTCTCTTCAGTATTTTTTGCTAACAATAAAATGATAAAAGGGGAACTTCATATAATAATTATTTATGAGCTGTTATGAAAAATTGTATGGGAACTTTGTTCCTTATTCTTAAAGATACCTGTTTTGAAATGCCAAATGATTTATAATAGAAACAGGGTTCTGTTGATGATTACTAAACAAATATAGGTATATATGGATATGTTTTAACCCAGCTGTCCTGCACATCCAGATAGCAGACTTTTTGTTTATTACAGGTTTTATTTTCTCTATTATGTGAAGCTATTTTATTAATATTACTGGATTTCCAATTACTGAGTTTTTTATTGAAAGCATTTCCTTTCATTACAGAAACACCTGCTGCATTTCCAGACACTATAAAGGAAAAAGAAACACCAACCCCTGGTGAAGATATTCAGCTAGAAAGTTCCATTCCTCATACAGATTCAGGAATTGGAGAGGAGCATGTGGTTAGCATCTTGAATGGGGCAGAATTAGAGCCTAGTGCAGGCCCTGATGCCATGAGCGAACTGTTATCCACTTTGTCCTCTGAAGTGAAAAAATCACAAGAAAGCTTAACTGAGAATCCTAGTGAAATTTTGAAACCTGCACCATCCATATCTAGCATTAGTCAAACCAAAGGCATTAACGTCAAGGAAATATTGAAAAGCCTTGTGGCTGCTCCAGTTGAAATTGCTGAATGTGGCCCTGATCCTATTCCATATCCAGATCCAGCATTGAAAAGAGAAGCGCAAGCTATTCTTCCTATGCAGTTTCATTCCTTTGACAGGTAGGTACTAAACTAATTACTTACAGTGCTGTACACATGGGAGGAAAATTTGAATCTGTTCATTTAAAAATATTAGGAGGTCTTGAAAACATTAGATTTATTAATATAGATTCTTACTACAAATAATAGCTAAGTGACAGACCAACTTGATTGATCTCAGTATGGCATTTTAATAATATATCTCTAAAAAAGGGGTTTCAATATGTTATGGAGGGTATCACATTGAATTAGAAATAGAGAAACTCAGATTCTGATCATAATCAACCATCAAGTGACTACACTACATTGGGGAAGTCATTTTATCTTTTTGGACTTAATTTGTTAATGGATATAAATGGGGAAGGCCAGATTTTTTTCAAGGTCTACTCTGGCTCTAAAATTCTATTACATTATTAATGAAAACTGTAATAATTGTTGGATATTAAGCAGCCTGCCTTAAGTAATATATAGTTTGAGTTTTAAATGCAGATATATGGAAAAAAATTAAATGTGTGATCATCTTCCTCTTGGAATTTACATTATCCATGCAAAAGCCATATTTTGAAGCAAGTATTAGAAAGTAACTATTGCTGAAAGACATTTGAAAGTAAATATTGCTTAAAGGTATTTTAGGGTTCTAAACGATTTATAACATGGCCCCATTTATCTGTTTGTATTCAGATATTAATTGTACAAGGAACTTTTAGTTGAGTACCAAGAATTTTGTTTTCTGTTCCATTATACTTGCCACAGAAGAATAAAATATTTTAGAACCAAAGAACGTGTGCATATAATACATTCTACTATTTAAAAAATGTGCAGCATTAGAAAATTACTTTAGGATAGTCATTAATTCTAACAATATTACTTAACTTTGATACTGGGATTGATACATATTCCAAATTATGCTTACATACTTTTTTTTAACCTTCTGAATGTTCAAAACACATTTTCCTACAAAAAAAATGTATGTGTGTGAAGTGATTGACAAGCAACTCTTTTTTATAAAGAATCAAGTTAGGAAATAAAATGTTTCTTAACCTGTAATGTCAAAATAAATATGTAGTCAAAATATAATATCTAAAATAGTCAAACTGCCTTGTATAAATTAGGGACAGTAATTTTTTTGGTGTTTAAGGGTGAGGATTATCTTTTTTTGTATAGGAATATAATTTAAACTTTGCCCTTACACATTTTAACCAGTGTTCTACAGATTATTCTTGAAAATCTATTGTGAAAATATAAGTGGCACTGGTCATTATGTTAGTATATAAAGATGAATTAAATCTTTTGTCTATTATGTACTTAGAGGAGATAAAATTCTTGGAAATAATTTTGAACAAAGGAGATAAAAATGTTTGCAAATAATTTTCATATAAGATAAAATGTGTTAAGTGTCAAAAATAAAAAATAAAATAAAAAAGAGAGGTCTATAAACATAGAAAGATATTTCTTTTAAAAATAGTTTGTTAATATTTGGATGCTCATTCATGTGGTTTCTTGGATGTTCCTATGCCATTTCATATTTATGTCCTATTTGGTTTATGGTCCTGGGATGTCTGGGTATGTGTGTTTTTATGAGTGCATATAAATATGAATATAAGTATGTTTAATTATATAGTTCTATAAATAAATGTTACGACACCTTAAGGTAATGAAAGTTTGTGTTCCATTTAATTTTAAGTTACATATTTAAATTTTGTTAAAATACAAAACAATAAATACAGAGAATTATGGTAATTTGCATAAGAGAATCAAGTTTGGATTATTGTTAGAATGGGTTTTTTTCCCCAATAAATCTTAACAAAGCAATCACCTGAGTGCCAATATTCTTAGCTACTCAAAATTTATTATATTTTGAGAATATTGCTTTTAAAAATAGAACCCTTTGATTTGTTCTTGGTAGCTTTTGTGTAAAATGCAATGGGAGGGTAATCATAATTCTAAGTAGAAATAAAATTGAGGTGCACAAAACATATTTTTAATTCTTTTTAGGAAAAGGGTCTCCAGTGTAGTTAATATATGCAAGAGTTCAAGTACTATCAAATGTAAATGATGAGGTGATATTGATGAAAGGAGGGATTGAGGTCTCAGGGGGCGAGATGAAGGATTGAACAGAAGCGGCCTCGCACTGCCTGTAACTCAAGTCTGTCGTCTTCACTGCTCAAAGCCATAATGGGAGGTGGCAGTCTGAAATGAGTTGCCACGGCAAAGAGTATTATTTTTGAAATGCTTTCACACAAATCACTAGGCCCTGCATACAACTTAGTTTCATGCTTTAATGTCATCAGGAGGCACAAATTGGTGTGTCTAATTGTTTGCCACCTGCCAGGCAAAATGAGCTGCCAGCCAGCCAGAAGGGTTTGATTGTCTGTCAGCTATTCAATAGATTGAGAGTGACAACATCAAAAATTTAACTTCAAACTCTGTAGCTTTGAGCAGCTTTTCAGAGATATCATACCCACAAATACTTCTGGACAACTGCATTTTTCAATTACATTTCCAAAATATAGCTACCATTTATTTGCCTTATCTACCTTAAATAGCTATAATTACACAATGAAGTATGTAAACACATTTCTGAAACACTAAAGTCTGAAACCCAAGTTATGACATATCTTTTAACATCAGATTGAATTTTTGAAAATAAGATCCAAGATGATAGGCTTTCAAAGCAAAGTCCTGATTACTACCAGTTTCAAACACAGAATTAACACAGTCTTATTGTACCAATCATGTATTTATGAAATTATCTTTAGTTTAAAAATAGCTATAAACTCAATTATTCATTTACTTATAACTAAATCATACCTAATAATATTGTAAGGCCCCCATGGAAATCACTTAGGATTTTACTATTATTAGCCAATAACTTACTTGTTCTATTGCAAACATGTATTCTTTGCATTTATTCCAGATTGTAAATTTGGAAATAGCTTCCTGAAACAACGACTGTGATTGAATAGTGTTCAGTTAGGTTAGCCTAGGGTGTTTCTCACCACTTAGTAGTGGAGGGAGCATTGAATAATTCCAATGTTTTGAAGTTTATTTTTTATTTTTTGAAGTTCATTTTCTTTAGGTAAACTGCAATATCAAATTTTAGAAACATTTAGACCTAACTAAAAGAACCTTTTGTTCTTTTAGTTTTAAATATTTCACCAGATTTTATTATAAAATGCAGAAATATTCTTATCAGCTTATGTGAAAGAGCTGTTTCTTTTTCTTTCATTTCCTCCCATCATCATCTGTGCCAAACTTGGGTATGTCTTTGATTACACTGAGTGGCCCTAACAAATATATATTTATGAATTGTAAACCACTGAAAATGCTAAAAATCCTCTAGTGTTGTATAGTGAGAAAAAAACTATATGCAATTTTAAAACGATATCAGCTTTTCTAATGTGCTATTACCATGAAGTAAAGAGAATTCTTTATTATGCATATTTTTTAACAGAAGTACTTAATAATCTCACCATAGAACTCATAAATCAAGTTGTGAAGTTTCCCCAAATACTGTTTTGATAGATTTCTATGTAAGTCTATACTTCATAAAGTATACTAGCTGAGCTATATTTTTTATGAATTAGTAACCTTGTCACTTTTAGGTTGTGGTAATGCTTTTCTCCTAAACCACCAATTAAATTTTACCCTATCTTTTATACTAAAATTTTAATCTTATAGATCCACATGTTTCTAATCTTTTGAGAATTTGGTATATATCTGTGATTTAGCTCAGTCAGTTTTCCTGGGATTTTTAAGATTCCCATTAGTTTGGACAAAAGACAAAAAAAAAAAAAAAGTCATAGGGCAATATGCTTCTCCATGGATTTTAATTATTATTATGTTTAGAAAATTGTTTTAACTTTGGTATTTCACAAATAGATTTTGCTGCCTTTCTGTCTAATAAACATTTATCTAACATGATCCCCTAGGATTTTGCAGATCTGCTTATATTCGAATTTCTGAGTTTCAATAAAGTGGTCTCATTTTGTCTCGTTGAACTTTTCTGTTCTTGCTTCCAAGTGTTTCATTCTCAGAGAAAGAAAATTTCTAAGATGAAAAACTATATATTTTCTCAATATTATAGTACAAAACAACTATATAGATAGGCTTCATATTATTAAATCCAAAGTACAAGCTTAGGCTAGGTATTTTTCTCTAATTTTTTAACATTAAAATTTTTAATATCAGTGCTAATGATGACAATTTAGAGTATAAAATAAATATTTTATAGATTTAATAGAATTCTCCTACATTTATTTCTTTAAACTTAGAATTAAGTGAGATTATGAAAAATTATAATTTTGCTAGGATTTCAATTGCTGTTCTTGTAGTTTTCTATTTTTTAATAAATGTGTTGATTATATTATTTAAAGGAATAATAGGGATATGTGAGCCAAATTTACTAAAAATCTGTCAACCTTTACATTTCATAGTTTCTATGATATCTAGCCATTGAAAGGCCAGTTGTTATGCTCCAAGTGTCCTGGGTAGAGTATTTTTTATTTAAATTTTTTATTATTGAAAGTATTACATATGTCTCCTTTTCCCTCCATCGACCTCTCCCCCCCTCTTTCTGCCCCCCAGCACAGGCCCTCACCCCCTACTGTCTCTGTACATTGGTTATGCTTATATGCATGCATACCAGTCCTTTGGTTGATCTCTTAACCTCCCCTGCCTTCCCTCTGAGGTTTGAAGGTCTGTTTGATGCATCTATGTCTCTGGATCTATTTTTGTTTATCAGTTTATGTTGTTCATTATGTTCCACAAGTGAGTGAGATCATGTGGTATTTATCTTTCTATGACTGGCTTATTTCACTTAGTATAATGCTCTCCAGGTCCATCATGCTGTTTCAAATGGTAAGAGTTATTTTTTTTTTTACAGGTACGTAGTATTCCATTCTTTAGATGTATCAGATTTTTAATCCACTCATCTGCTGATGGGCACTGAGGCTGTTTCCAAATCTTAGCTAGTGTAAATTGTGATGCTATGAACATAGGGGTACATATGTCCTTTCTGAAGTGGGATGACTAGGTCAAATGGGAGTTCCATTTTGAATTTTTTAAAGAAACTCCAGACTATTTTTCACAGTGGCTGCACCAGTCTGCATTCCCACCAGCATTGCACTAGGGTTCCTTTTTCTCCACATCCTCACCAGCACTTGTTGTTTGTTGATTTGTTGATGATAGCCAT
Source organism: Eptesicus fuscus (assembly GCF_027574615.1). Classification (NCBI taxonomy): domain Eukaryota; kingdom Metazoa; phylum Chordata; class Mammalia; order Chiroptera; family Vespertilionidae; genus Eptesicus; species Eptesicus fuscus. The sequence continues at coordinate 5,132,597 of NC_072480.1, read as the reverse complement.
TCTGACAGGTGTGAACAGATACCTCATTGTTGTTTTAACTTGCATCTCTCAGATGATTAATGACTTTGAGCATGTTTTCATATGTCTCTCGACCTTCTGTAGATCTACTTTCCCAAAGTGTCTATTTAGATCCTTTGCCCATTTTTTTAAATTGGATTGTTTATCTTCCTTTTTTTAAGTTGTGTGAGTTTCCTATAAATTTTGGAGATTAAACCCTTATCAGAGATAACATTGGCAAATATGTTCTCCCATGCAGTGTGCTTTCTTGTTGTTGTGTTGATGGTTTCTTTTGCTGTGCAGAAGCTTTTTATTTTGATGTAGTCCCATTTGTTTATTTTCTCTTTAGTTTCCGTTACCCTAGGAGCTGTACCAGTAAAGATATTTCTACGACATATGTCTGATAGTTTGCTGCCTATGGATTCTTCTAAGATTTTTATGGTTCCCCATCTTAGGTTTAAGTCTTGTATCCATTTTGAGTTTATTTTTGTGTATGGTGTATGTTGGTGACCTAGTGTCATTTTTTTTTTTTTTTGCATGTATCTGTCCAATTTTCCCAACACCATTTATTGAACAGACTATCTTGACTCCATTGCATGCTCTTGCCTCCTTTGTCAAATATTAATTGAGCATAATGGCTTGGGTCAGTTTCTGTTCTATTCCATTGGTCTACTAGTATATGTCTGTTCTTGTGCCAGTACCAGGCAGTTCTGAGGACAGTGGCTTTGTAATATAGTTTTATATCTGGTATTGTGATCCCTCCAACTTTGTTCCTTTTTCTCAGGATTGCTGCAACTATTCGGGGTCTTTTTTATTCCAGATGAATTTTTGGAGAGTTTGTTCTAGGTCTATGAAATATTCCATTGGTATCTTAATGGGGATTGCATTGAATCTATAGATTGCTTTGGGTAATTTGAACATTTTAATGATGTTGATTCTACCAATACATGAACACAGTATATTCTTCCATTTGTTTACGTCTTCCTTTATCTCTTTTTTCAGTGTCCTGTAGTTTTCTGAGTATAGGTCTTTTACCTCTTAGTTAAGTTTATTCCTAGGTATCTTAATTTTTTTGGTGCAATAGTAAATGGGATATTTTTTTTCATTTCTCTTTCTGTGAGTTCATTATTGTTGAATAAAAAAGCCATAGATTTCTTGGTGTTAATTTTGTATCCTGCTACATTGCCAAATTCATTTATTAAGTCTAGTAGTTTTTTGGTGGAGTCTTTGGGGTTTTTCTATGTACAACATCATGTCATCTGCAAATAATGACAGTTTTACTTTTTTTCCAATTTGGATGCCTTTTGTGTCTTCTTGTCTGATTGCTCTGGCTAGCACTTCCAGTACTATGTCGAACAGGAGTGGTGAAAGTGGGCATCCCTGTCTTGATCCTGTTCTTAGGGGAAATGGCTTTAGTTTTTGCCCCATGGGTAATGATGTTAGCTGTAGGTTTGTCATATATGGCCTTTATCGTGTTGAAATATGCCCCCTCTATTCCAGGTTTGCTGAGTGTTTTTATCAAAAATGGGTGTTGGATTTTGTCGAATGCTTTCTCTGTGTCTATTGCTATGATCAATATGTGCACCTAAATGTGACTTTTATCTTTCAACTTGTTTGTGTGATGTATCACATTTATTGATTTGCGAATATTGTATCAACCTTGCATCCCTGGAGTAAATTCCACTTGATCATGGTGTGTGATCTTTTTAATATATTTCTGGATGCGATTTGCTAATATTTTGTTGAGTTTTTAGCATCTATGTTCATCAGGGATATTGGCCTGTAATTCTCTTTCTTTGTAATGTCTTTATCTGGTTTTGGAATTAGGATAATGCTGGCATCATAAAAAGGGTTTGGAAGTGTTCCTTTCTCTTGGATTTTCTGAAATAGTTTGAGGAGTATAGGTGTTAGTTCTTCTTTGAATGTTTGGAATAATTACCCTGTGAAGCCATCTGGACCTGGGCTTTTATTTGGTGGGTGTTTTTTGATTACTGCTTCTGTTTCATCCATTGTTATTGCTCTGTTTAGGTTTTTTTATTCTTCCTGATTCAGTTTTGGGAGATTGTATTGTTTTAGGAATTTGTCTATTTTATCCACATTGTCCAGCTCGTTGGCATATAGTTGTTCATAGTATTTTCTTACAATCCTTTGTGTTTCTGTGGTGTTCATGGTTACTTCTCCACTTTTGTTTCTGATTTTATTTATTTGGATCCTCTCTCTTTGTGTCTTGATTAGTCTGGCTAATGGTTTATCAATTTTGTTTATTTTTTCAAAGAACCAGCTCTTGGTTTCATTGATAGATGATAGATAGATAGATAGATAGATAGATAGATAGATAGATAGATAGATAGATATAGATAGTCTCTATGTTACTTACTTCTGCTCTAATCTTTATTATTTCCTTACTTCTACTTACTCTGGGATTTTCTTGTTGTTCTTTAAGTTATAGGGTTAAATAGTTTATTTCTCAATTTTCTTGTTTTCTTAGGTATGCCTGTAGTGCTATGAACTTTCCTCTCAGGACTGCTTTTGCTGTGTCCCAGAGATTTAGGGTTGTTGTATGTTCATTTTCATTTGTTTTCAGAAAGTTTTTTTATTTCTTTCTTGATCTCATTGATAACCCATTCATTGTTTAATAACATGTTATTTAGCCTTCATGTGTTCGAATGTTTTAGGGTGTTTTTACCGTAGTTAATTTCTAATTTCATTTAGGTGCACCTATATTGGGTACATATATGTTTACCAGGGTTATATCCTCCTGTTGGATTGATCCCTTTAGTGTTATGTAGTGACCTTTGTTGTCTCTTGTGATGACCTTCATTTTAAAGTCTATTTGTCAGATATGAGTATTGCTACTCCAGCTTTTTTTTTCTTTTCCATTTGCATGGAAATTTTTTTTCCATCCCTTCACTTTCATCCTGTGTGTGTCTTTTGTTTTGATGTGCATCTCTTGTAGACAGGTTATGGTTGGGTCATGTTTTTGTATCCATTCAACTACCCTACACCTTTTAATTGGAGCATTTAACCCATTTACATTTAGGGTTATTATTGAGAGGTATTTATTTATAACCATTTTAATTCTGTATGGCTAAGTTTCTCTCTGTTTCTTCTTCTCAGCAATCCCTTACAGTAATCCCTTTAGCATTTCTTGTAATGCTGGATCGATGATGATGAACTCCTTTAGCCTTTTTTTTTTTTTTTTTTTTTTTTGGTCTGTGAAGCTCTTTATTTGACCATCTATTTTGAATGATAGCCTTGCTGGATATAGTAATTTTGGTCTCAGATCCTTGCTTTCCATTACCTTTAGTACTTCATGCCATTCCCTTCTGGCCTGTAGAGTTTCTGATGAGAAATCAGGTGTCAGTCTTATGGAAGCACTTTTGTAGATAACTGTTTGCTTTTCTCTTGCTACCTTTAAGATTCTCTCTTTGTCTTTAATTTTTGGTGTTTTAATTATGATGTGTCTGGGCAAGGGTCTGTTTGGGTTCTTCTTGTTTGGGGTTCTCTGTGCCCACTGAACTCATGTGACTTTTTTCTTTACTGGGTTAGGGAAGTTTTCTGCCATTATTTCTTCAAACACTTTCTTCATTCCTTTCTGCCTCTTCTGGCACACCTTCTATTCTAATATTGTTATGTTTCAAGTTGTCCCACAGCTCCCTTAACTTTTTGCACTCGCTTGCTTTTTTCTCGAACTCCTACCGATGCTAACCGTGTCAAGTCACACTCGACATCCGAGTGCAAAAGGTTAAGCTTTCATCCTGTTTTTTAATTGTTTTATTTTTTATTTTTGGTTCTCTGATTGAGTGATATTTTGAACTCTGTCTTCTAATGCACCTATTCAATCCTCAGCTTCCCCTAATATACTGTGTATTCCTTCCAATGTGTTTTTTATTTGTGTTATGTCATTCTTTATCTCAGACTGTTATTTTTTCATAGTTACTATATCTTTTTTTCATACTGTTGATCATATTTAACATCATTACTTTGAACTCTGTTTCAGATAAACTTCTTATCTCTGCTTCATTTATCTCTTCTGGCGAATATTCTAGTTCTTTCATTTGGGGGTTGTTTTTTTGTCTCCTCACTTTGTTTGTCTGTTTGGGTTTGTGAGTATGTTTTAGGTAGATCCTCTACACCTCTCATCTCTAGTACAGGACAGTGTTAAAGGCTGTTTCTGACTAATTAGATCAGGCAAAGACTCAAAGCCTCCATAGTCCACCTCCGTCTACAGACTGATATGATTCTGACTTGAACAGCCCCAGGCAATCGTCCTCAGGTGTGGTAGAGGTTTGTTGTTTTGTTTTTTTTCCAACAGTGTGGAGCAGTGTGGAGGCTAATTGTTATTTTAATCTCTTAAGTGGCAGCAGAGCAAGGTGTTTTCCAATAGGGTGTTTTCCAATAGGGCCCCTCACGCCCCAGGCAAGGCAAATGTATATGTGGGACAGATGTCCTCCGCTGTTGAGGGAATTACTCAGCCCAGGAAACTTGGGGTGTCTGCCAGAAGCAGACAGCTGGCAGACAGCACCCTGCTGCTTTTCACAGCTAGAAATTATGTGGGTACCCTCCGTAGATTTGGTGCTCTCTGCTGGGGAGCCCAACTTGGGGATTAGATCCCAGAGTTCTCATGGCACACCCCACCCTCCACAGCTGAGATACCTCTCCGGGACTTCAGTTCCTGTCTGTGGGTGCCCTGCCAGCCCATTTGTGCCTCCACCTCTCCTACCAGTCTCTATACTGTCTCCACCTTCGGTCCTTGGGTATCAGAGTTCTCTCCTGTGAGTTTTCCATTGATTATTCAGGAAGCCTCTCCATATTTCAGTTGTGATTCCAGCTTGTTTGTGGAAGCATGTTCGTGCAGCATCCACCTACTCTAATGCCATTTTTAATCTCCTGGGAATAGTATTTTAAGGCCAATGGCCAGAAGATGCAATTTTGGTGGTATCCTAATTTCCCCTATTTTGTTGCCTTTGTCTCTCCTAGCATTTATACAGGCAATCAGTTAGCCAAAAAGTATCTCTCTTTAGAGAGCCGATTACTAAAATGCTCAGTTATTTCCTTTATAAGTTTGTTGTTATTCTAAATATAAAATAAGGACTCATAAAACATGCAAACATCATGGCAATAACCTTGTGATTTCTCATAAGCATCAGTAAATTGTAATGTCACCCTAAAACCATTACTAGATTTTTTTCTCTCCAAAGTTTCAATTTTTCTTAAACCTTAGGGAAGAGTGATAATCTGGAATTTAGGAGAACTGACTTTTAATAATCAGTTGTGTAACCTTTATCTATTGTCTTTGGCTCTCTGGAACTCAGTTTCCCAACATTCAGAATAATGCATCATTTCTACCAAGTCTCATAAAGTTTCAAAATTCTTAATAAATGAAACTGCTTTATCATTAGTCTCAAATAAGTAGTAGATGGATATTTTTGAATTTGGTTAGAAGACCTGTATTCCAGAAAATATAGGACATGTTCATTCCCAAAGCCTCACTATAAGCTGGAGCATTTCTCCAGCAGATTCTTTCTGTTATCTCCTATCTGGCCTCCCTATTTCCAGAAGCTCCTCCTGACCCCCAGTGTATTTTTCACATTTATGCCACAGACCTTTTTATTAAATACAGATCTGAAATAAATTACTGTTACTACCCGATAAAGGATGAACTTTTAGTTTGGAATGGAAAGTCCTTAACTTTCACCAGTTGTAAGGATCTATTTGGAGTTCCTTCAGTCTGCTGAGTTTTTCAATATATCTTTGTCTAAGTTTTTACTATTGAACTTTTCTCTTCTTGCCTAATTCCTATTGATCCTTCTAGATTCAGCTTACTCTTCCCACTAATACACACCTTTTCTGTTCCTAAAAGGCCTTGTGCAGAACTTTGATCCAGAGCAATTATTTAAATATATTGCACATTTGATTTGTTTGTCTCTTGTATTTCTTTAAAGTATCTCTGGGCATGGGTTGTGTCTTACTTGGCTTCCTATGCCCCTGAACATATTCGTGTAGTTGTATTCCCTTGACCTGTCATCGCTCAATAAGTGTTACAGAAAAGAGGTAGGGGATATTGATAAGAAAGGGATTTTTACATGGTGCATGAATAATCATGAATCTCACTTGCTGAGAGTTTTTAATCAATAAAGTGTATTGGTTATTGTCAAATGCTTTTTCTGCATCAATTGAAATGATCTTGTGGTTTTTGTCTTTCAATCTGTATATGTGATATATCACATTTATTGATTTTTGAATATTGTACCAGCCTTGCATCCCTGGAATAAATCCCACTTGGTCATGGTGTATGACCTTTTGAATATATTGCTGGGTCTGATTTGCTAGTAGTTTGTTGAGCATTGTAGCATCTCTGTTCATCAGGGATATTGGCCTGTAACTCTCTCTCTTTGTAGTGTCTTTATCTGATTTTGGGATTAGGGTAATGCTGGCTTCATAAAAAAATCAGACCTTCAAACCTCAGAGGGAAGGTAGGGGAGGGCGGGGTTAAGGGGGAGAGATCAACCAAAGGACTTGTATGCATACATATAAGCCTAACCAATGGACACAGACACCAGGGGGGTAAGGGCATGAGTAGGGATGGGGTGGGGGGCAATGGGTGGATTAGGACACATATGTAATACCTTAATCAATAAAGAAAAAAAAAGAACTTGGAAGTGTTCCTTCCTCCTGAATTTTTTGGAATAGTTTGAGGAAGATATGTGTTAGTTTTTCTTTGAATGTTTGGTAAAACTCCCCTGTGAATCTGTCCAGTCAAGGGTTTTTGTTTTCTGTGAGTTTTTTTATTACTGCTTCAGTTTCATCAGTAGTTATTGTCCTATTCAGGTTATCTGATTCATCATGACTGAGTTTTGGAAGATTTTCTAGGAATATATCCATTTCGTCCAGGTTGTCCAATCTGTTGGAGTGTAGTCCTTTGTAGTATTTTTTTTTTTTTTTACAATCTTTGTATTTCTGTGGGGTCAGTTGTTATTTCACCTCTTTCATTTCTGATTTTGTTTATTTGGAACCTCAGACATATGGAACCTCTTAGCAATATGTTTATCAATACTTCTCTTAGGACAAAGGAAATTAAGGAGAAAATAAACAAATAGGATTACATCAAAATAAAAAGCTTCTGCACAGAAAAAAAATCAACAAAATGAAAAGAGAGCCTACTTTATGGGAGAACATTTTTGCTAATGATACATCTAATAAGGGGTTAATTTAAAAAAATATATAAGGGACTCATACAACTTAACAAAAGACAAACAATCTAATTTAAAAATGGGCAAAAGACCTAATTAGACACTTCTCCAAGTGGAGCTATAGAAGGCCAAGAGATATATGAAAAAATGCTCAAAGTCACTAATAATCCGAGAGATGCAAATTAAAGGGACAATGAGGTATCTACGTATACCTGTCAGAATGGCTATCATCAGCAAATCAACAAATGACAAGTGCTGGCAAGGATGTGGAGAAAAGGGAACCGTTGTGCACTGCTGGTGGGAATTCAGACTAGTGCAGTAGCTGTAGAAAACAGTATAGAGGTTTCTAAAAAAATTGAAAATGGAACTGCTGTTTGACCTAGTGATCTCACTTCTGGGAATATATCCTAAGAATCCTGAGACACCAGTCAGAAAGAATATATGCACCCCTACGTTCATACCAGCACTATTTATAATAGCTAAGATCTTGAAACAGTCCAAATGCCCATAAGTAGATGAGTGGATAAAAAAGCTATGGTACATTTACACAATGCAACTCTATGCAGCTGTAAAGAAGAAGGATCTCTTACCCTTTGAGGCAGCTTGGAGAGACCTGGAGAGTATTATGCTAAGTGAAATAAGCCAGTCAGAGAAAGACAAGTATCACATAATCTCACTCATATGTGGAATCTAATGAACAAAATAAATTGATGAACAAAATAGATCCAGAGACATAAAAGCATGGAACAGACTCATGAATTTCTGAGGGAAGGAGGGGGTAGGAGAAAGGGCAGGGAGTGATTAACCTGGGAACTTATATACATACTAGAGGCCCTGTGCATGAAATTCATGCATGGGGGTGTGTGTGCCTCAGCCCAGCCTGCACCCTCTCCAATCTGGGACCTCTCGAGGGATGTCCAACTGCCCGTTTAGACCCAGGATCGGGCCTAAACAGGCAGTCGGACATCACTCTCACAATCCAGGACTGCTGGCTCCCAACTGCTTGCCGGCCTGCCTTCCTGATTGCCCCTAACCGCTTCTGCCTTCCAGCCTGATCACCCCGTAACCACTCCCCTGACAGCCTGATTGATGCCTAACAGCTCCCCTGCCAGCCTGTTTGCCCCTTAACTGTCCTCCCCTGCAGGCCTGGTCACCCCTAACTGCCCTCCCCTGCAGGCCAGGTCCCCCCCAACTGCCCTTCCCTGCAGGCCTGGTCTCCCCCAACTTCCCTCCTCTGCTGGCCTGGTCACCCCTAACTGCCCTCCCCTGCAGGCTTGATCACCCCCAACTGCCCTCTCTTGCAGGCCTGGTCCTTCCCAACTGCCCTTCCGTGGTGGCCATCTTGTGTCCACTTGGGAGCAGCCATCTTTGACCATATGGGGCAGCCATCTTGTGTGTTGGAGTGATGATCAATCCGCATAGTACTCTTTTATTAGATAGGATAGAGGCCTGGTGCATTGGTGAGGGCCAGCTGGTTTTCCCTGATGGGTGTCCCGGATCAGGGTGGGAGTTCCCTTGGGGCATGGGGCGGCCTGGGCAAGGGGCCTGTGGTGGTTTGCAGGTCAGCCACGCCCCCCAGCGACCCAAGTGGAAGCCCTGGTATCTGGGATTTATTTACCTTTTATAATTGAAACTTTGTAGCTGAACCAAAGCAGGCCAGGGCTGCAGGAGCTTGGCTTCCTCCATTGCCGGGGGCAACCCAAGCCTCCTGCTCTCTCCAGCTCCGTGGCTGCCGCCATTTTTGTTGGAATTTATTTACCTTCTATAATTGAAACTTTGTAGCCTTGAGTGGAGGCCTGGGCCTGCCAGGGTGTGCGGAAAGCTTGGCTTCCTCCATTGCCGAGGAAACCCAAGCCTCCTGCTCGCTCTGTGGCTGCAACCATCTTGGTCAGGTTAATTTGCATACTCGCTCCTGATTGGCTTGTGGGTGTGGCTTGTGGGTGTAGCAGAGTGATGGTTAATTTGCATATTACTCTTTTATTAGGTAGGATATGGACACAGACAATAGAGTGGTGAAGGCCTGGAGGGATGGGTGCTGGGTGGAGGGGTCAATGGGAAAAAAAATAAACAAAGGGGACATCTGTAATACTTTCAACAATAAAGAGAAATTTTAAAAAAAAGAAGCTCACTGGCTTTAATGAGTCACTGTTGAAAAGCCCTTTCTTATCTTCAGTATCTCACTTCATACTTAAACAAATCTTGAGGTATATGTATAAAGTAGTATCCTTTTTACAAAATCCCTAAAACTAATTAATGGAGACACTCAAAATTCTGTCCTTAGACCACTTCTACTGTCTATTTGCACCCACTTTTTTTTTTAATATGTTTTATTGATTTTTTTGCAGAGAGCAAGGGAGAGGGATAGAGAGTTAGAAACATCAATGAGAGAGAAACATTGATCAGATGCCTCTTGCACAACTCCTACTGTGGATGTGCCCGCAACCAAGGTCCATACCCTTGATTGGAGTCGAACCTGGGATCCTTCAGTCCACAGACTGATGCTCTATCCACCGAGCCAAACCAGTTAGGGCTGCACCCACTTTTTGTGATTGATTCCATCCACTTTCCTAGCATTAAATAGCGTATTGACTTATGACTCCCAATTTTATGTCTTAGCCCAAACTTCTCACCTAAAGTATAGACTTATTTGTCCAGTTGCTTTTTCAGCAACACTACTTGGTGATTAATAAGTTAACAATTATTAAAAACCCTGCTCCAAACATAGTTTTCTATATGCTAGTTAATAGCATCTCAAGCAAACATCTTTATATCATCTTTGACTTTTCTCCCATTCCAGTCTTCTTCCAATTCTCTTTTCTCTATCTTTTAAGTATAGTCAAAATTTGACAGACTTTTCACTGCTTTCACTTTGCCATTCCAACTTAAATTGCCATCATTTCTTTCTTGAATTATTGTCACATTTTCCTATCCAGTCTCTTCCCACTCATTTGCCTTTTTCCACTTAAGTCTACCCTTAATATAGCAGCTAGAGTGATCCTGTTGTAGCCCAAGATCACATTCCTCCCCGTTCATAAGCTTTTAATGGCTTCTGATCCCACTCTATGAGAAAGCCAATGGACTACAATGACCTATGATGTGAGCCCCAATTACTTCTCTCATCTCATTTCATAACTCTGCCCATCACTTAGTCTTCTTGAGTCACACTATCACTGCTTTTCCCTCCACCTATAATACACTTCCCTGGATATCCTCATAGCTTTTTCCTTCACCCCCTTCAGTGTATCCTCAAATGCCACCTTTTTAGTGAGTGTTCTCTTAGCCATCTCTCCAATACTACTCCTTATGCTTTAGTTTTCTCATAGCACTTAATACCTGATATGCTATATTTACTCATTTATATAATTGTATTTTCTATCTCTCCTTATTGGAATATAAATTCCATGAGGGCAGATATTTTTGTCTGTTCTATACATTGCTATATTTAAGATCTTAGAAAATCCCTGACACATGATAGTGCTCAATAAATATTTGTTAAATGAATGAATGAATCTTAGATCACACCCCAGATCTCTGGCTTTGAGATAGGGTAAATCCAGTGATGGGAGAATTTGTACTTATATGTATTATGTATCTCTCAGTGGATTACAAAACATAATCAATCACTCAATGGAACATTTTGTGCTTTTTTGTTCATTTCTTTTCAATGGGATATTTTGGTGAAGTGAATTAGATTGCATAATTTCCTGGCTTGCAATATATTTTTTTAAATGTATTTTTATTGATTTCAGAGAGGAAGGGAGAGGGGAGAGAGATAGAAACATCAAAGATGAGATAGAATCATATATTGGCTGCCTCCTGCACGCTCCCTAATGGGATTGAGCCTGAAACCCAGGCATGTGTCCTTGACCAGAATTGAACCCGGAACCCTTCACTCCGTAGGGTTATCATCATATTTTGATGATAACCTTTATAATCTTGGAAGTATGGGAAGGTCATATGTATATACGGGAATTACCACTTGTTTATAGTTTGCAGTCTTAAAGGTGTAGGGCAGAAGTGTGAAATTGTGTGGAAAAACATGGAAAGAATACTTTTAAGATAGAAAAATGCAGTGGAAATTGTGTGTAATGTAGAGGATTCTAGGATTCTATCGGTATAAATAGCAAATGTAGAAGAGTGGAATATGTTAATATTTTAGGTTGGAGACTCTTAACTTCTAAGTGTGGCTATATTTTAAAAATCCAGATGAACAGTATATGCTCAATCTAGAAATTTTGTATGTATTCCAAAAACTTGTGTATATTTCAGGAAATTTATGAACCCTAGTGGGTACCCCAAGTGGATACAATAGACTTCTAGGTAAGCCTTTTAGAATAGGTGAAATAGGTAACCAAATGGCAAATGTTGAGTAACAACCTGATAGAAGATTTTTAAGAGCCAAAATGGATACCAATAATAAATCAACAAACAAGTGCTGGCAAGGATGTGGAGAAAAGGAAACCCTCGTGCACTGCTGGTAGGAATGCAGACTGTCGCAGCTGCTGTGGAAAACAGTATAGAGGTTCCTAAAAAAATGAAAATAGGGCTGTTGTTTGACCCAATGATCTCACTTAGTGGAATATATCCTAAGAACCCTGAAACACCAATTAGAAAGAATATATGTTTCCCTTATATTCATAGCATTATTTTCAAGAGCTAAGATATGGAAACAGTCCAAGTGCCCATCAGTAGATGAGTGTTTAAAAAAAGCTGTGGTACGTTTATATAATGGAATACTACGCAGGTGTAACAAAGAAGCATTTCTTACCCTGAGACAGCATGGATGGACCTGGAGAGTATTATGCTAAGGAAAATAAGCCAGGTAGAGAAAGACAAATATCACATGATCTCACTTACATGTGGAATCTAATGAACAAGATGAACAAAATTGTACCAGAGATATGAATACATGGAACAGAATAACATATCTCTGGGGAGGTGGGGGAAGAGATTAACTAAAGAATATATGTATAACCCAGGGCCAGAGAAAATAGTGTGGGGAAGGCCTGGGATAGGACAGGAGTTGGGTGGAGGGGGGCAAATAGGGAAAAAAGTGAGAGACATCTGTAATACTGTCAACAATAAAAAAAGAAATATAACAAGATTCCAAAAGATAATGAATGTGTTATTAACATATACTGATAAGTGTAAACTTTCAAATTATTTATAAAATAGATTTCTTAGGACATAGAATGGTTTCAGGTGTTACGGAATGGATAGTGTTGGTGAGGAAATGATATTAAGAACGGGAATGTACAGTCCTTTGGTTCCAGATAAATGATGTGGCCATAATAATCAAAGGAGACATAGTAGTTCTTATTAATGCATTAGGTTGTAGACAGAGAAAGAATCTAAGGAAACAGTCAAATCCAGCTTTCCAACCATCTCAACACATCCCCTTGTGACATGATCATCTTCTAAGCCATTACGGAGTTCATGAAAGCTACTAGATATTCTTCCTCTTGTTAGCCCTAATTTGATATTTGGATACACATGGAAGTTTCATCTTATTTCCTTCTCATATACCTGTTTCCTTATCAGATCTTTAATTGGTAAAATATTTTAGTCTTTCACCCTTTTCTCACATGTCTTGATTTCCAGATTTGCTATCATCCTAACTTTCCCCTTGTGGACATGATACTGTGAGTCTTGACATACGGTGCTCCAAACTGCACATAGGATTTTGTTTATGAGAGCTGACAATCAAAAAGTGTATCAGATTTATTGCTTCTTTCAATTGGGTACTGATATAGACCCAGATTGCAACAGTACTTTTGGGAGTCATAAAAGTATTAATAATAGCTAAAATGTATTGACCACTTGCAATATTCCAGGTAAAGTGCTAAGCACTTTATATGCATTATATCCTTTTATCTTTATAACAATTTTCTGAGTTTCATGCTATAGTGAATCTCATTTTAAAGGTGAGGAGAATGGAGCTTAGACAGATTTACTTGTCCAATGTAAGACATGCCCATATGTCTTGGTAATTATTGGAGGTAGGCTTCTAACTCAGGTTTGCTGTCATTAATAACTGGGTTTTTATCCACTGTGCTACTATATTTAAATACCATGCCATCTATCAGTCACTGCTATGTTTACTGTTAATGAAGTATCTGGAGACTTTCATATTAATTGCTATTAATTAGCATTGGTTTTTTAGTAGACATGCATATAATGTTGTTTGCATTTATTACAAGCCATTGTTACAGGTTGTTGAGGTTAAATTTTTTTTTCTCTCATCCATGTAACTAATTTTTCGTACTATAGTTCTCTAGCATTAGCACTTGACAAATTGCCTGCACTAGTCTTACAGAGAGAGTTTTTGCCCAAAGTAGGTAATGATCTGTTAATCAGAAATTTTTGGTAATGTGTTTCTACCATCTGTAAATTTGTATTACAGCACTGTTGATCAGCCTGTGTTTCTTTATTTTATCCATAAAGATATTAATGAGAGATGTAGGAAAAAAGTATAGTTTCACTAATGACTTATTTTCAAGACTTGATAATTTTGTTTTCTTTCTAGGTAGTCAGTGAAATAGTGCATCTCAACATTAGTTTTGACATTTAGAGAAGATAAACCCAAAATTACAGCTTGCTCTTTTTTAATTGATCTTTATGTAGATCATTATAACTTGATAGTGTATCTTAAAGGCAGATAATTATTTCAGTTTAGACAGTGGTAACAATTGTTAACATTTATAAGATAACTCATACTTGACAAAGTCCTTTTAAATTGTCTTCTTTAATCTCCCCCCTTATATGTGACATAAGTGTTATTAATCTTGCCATTTTTACAGTGATAAACAAATTTAAGATCACGTAGCTTGAGAATGATTTAGTTCTCATGACTAATTTTTCTAAGTCCGCATCCTATATTCTTTCATTGTCAGACTGCCTCTCAATGGTATAAATGAAGTAACTAGATAAACAATGGCCAATGAAGGGATTGAAAACATAATATGTGATTTGGATAGTTTAATAAATAGTTGAGAGTTCAGGGTTGAGTCTGATGAATTTGAATGTACCCATAAAAAGAAAAGAACCGGGATAATGGGGGGATGAGGACACGTATAATACCTTAATCAATAAAGAAATTTTAAAAAAAAGAAAGAAAAGAACCTAGTACCCATATGTAATGAAGAAAATTTTTTTGGCACAAGTCAAATTTTCAAGGCTATAACCTCTGGTTATAAAAAAGTCATAAAGTTATTTGAGCATGAGCCATTGATACAGATTCCTTGAAGTAGAGCTTTTTAATGGGAAAATTGTAAAATATAGATACACTTAAAGATCTAATTTAGATTAGATATTTTGTGTTCACCATCACCAGTTTTCAACCATTACGCTTGAGCTTAAAACATCTAATTTGTAGATCAGTGATTTTTCAGCTGTTATGGCATACCAGTGTGTTGCAAGAATTTTTAAAACATGCAGTATCTGATTCTTTAGTCAGGGGAATTAACCTTAGGTTGTCAAATTAAAATGACAACAGCCAACACAACAATAGCTGTCTGATGTGAATGAAGCAAAATTATACCTAAGTTTTGTCAGATTGGCAAAATATATAACATTATTTTTTGGTGGGCTGCAGAATTTTAGTAATTAGTTTATGTGTGCCATGAGATGAAAAAGATTGAAAATCGTTGTTCTAGATAAGTTCAATATGTTCTTGAAAGTATGCATTAGATGAAGTAGCAGTGCTGTAAAATTTGAGAAGAATAAAGCCTCCTGCAAAGAAATAAAGATACCTGGTATTATGTTAGAAAAATAATTTCTTTATCCTTTAACTAATATTCCTACTATTTATAATTTAAGGTTATCACAATGTCACATTCAAACTTTTTGTGTGAAATTCATTTAAATATGCTAAAGAAATATGGAAGAAAATACTCAGCTCCTATGTTCAGAAAGTCAAGGCTTAAAAGCTAATAGATTTTCACCAAATGTCTAGTGTATAGTCATAGTTCTTTTTCATTCCATTCCTACTATGATGAATAATTCAATTTTGTTCATAAAAATAAAATATAAACTTATTTAGTATCAGAGTTCTTGGTTTAATTTTTTGCTTTACTATGAAGAAGATTTAGAATTTGGTTTTCAAAGTTCTTACAACTGTTTTACAGATGGAGTATAAAATGTAGGTAAGGTGGACATTTTATGTATATTTTGCAAAAAAAAAAAAAAAAAGCCAATTGTGCAGATGCAAAATATTCTAACTTGAGCACACATTTTCCCAAATTCATGATTATAGCCCACATGCCATCTTGAGAAATGTTTGAAAACTTCAATTCTGCATAAATGTTTACTACATGAATTATAGTAGTGAATACACTTTACAGTATACTTAGTATCCATATTGTTTTCAACAATGAAGTTGTGCTCAGGAGTTTTAAAGCAAGGGAAAAGGAAGAAAAGAAAATAGTGTCTTGTCTGTGTGTCTGCCATGGGAGGAGTACACTTCGTCAAAAGCTTGTGTTGTGTGTCACCTCCTGTCCCTTCTTTGCAGGAGTGTGGTGGTGCCCGTGAAGAAGCCGCCCCCGGGCGGTTTGGCCGTGACCACTGTGGGGGCCCCTGCGGCCGGGAGTGGGCCGCCAGCAGGCAGCACTGCCAACATATTTGCTGCCGCTGGAGCTACACCAAAAAGTATGATTAATACAACAGGTATTGTCCTTATATATTTTTGTGATATCTCATCTTTTTCTTTCTGTTTTCTGTATCTTCATTTTTGTGCTTATTTGATATTAAAAATAAAATACCCTGATCATTTAAGGTTATCTTAATTTTTAAGAAGGTTCTACCTTATGTTACTACCTTTCAGAATTTGTCTATAATTCTAGGGTGTATTTTTTCATGGTCATTTGAGAGGACACTTAGTAATTGTGGTTTTGAGTCTTCTCAAAACATAGTACTTACTTTCAGAGTGAAATCAGATTGCCGAAAGATATTTGGGGAGCAAAACCAATGGTAATTTGAACACTGAAGTTTAATATGTAAAAAAGTAGTACATTTTATCAAGAATAACAAGGTGTACTAAATATGTTAGTGACAGAAACTAGATTTCGTGACATTTACTGGTTGAATCCTAATCTATATTTTTGCTAACTCCTCTAAGGGAAGGCGGAGCGCCCCTAAGAACCTTGATGATATCTAAGATCTTCAACTTGTAAAAAAAATGCATGTGACTAAGAACCATTGTATCACATTGAATTAGTATATATACCTCGATTACAATTGTATCCAATTCATTGTCCAACATTTTTCTAATGATTCTAGGGACAGGCAATTCCAAATCACTACAGATTTTAAAAGCCTGCCTAAATAGCCTTTTTAAAAATTTTTGGTAAATTTCCAGAAATGTTCCTGTTGATTAATAGCTAAATAAATCCTTACCCACATCTTTGTGATTCCATTTTAGGTATTTATACAGCGCAAGATGATCCCTGACTTTTCTTCCCTGATTGTAGTAGCTTCTCTTCTTCAAACTTTTCCATCTATTATCATTACCTAGATTATTAATTTCATAGCTCTTCTTTGTGCTTTCTGTATCTGTGTTGTTTATCATACCACCAGAGTGACATAGCATGAGCAACACGTTTATGTGGTTATAGTAAGTAGAATGTACTCTGATATTTATATGAGCAAATAAACATCATTGATGGCATTGTGCTAAAGAACATAACATCTTTGATTTACCTGTATTATAAATAAATACATTTGGCTTTTCTGAAGACTTTATATAAATTTTTTTGTATTGTTTACAATCTTACTCTTTATATTCATTTTGCTTTCTAGATATAGGAATACAAATGTTTTTCTTTTACCAAAATATATACCAGAAAATGTGTTAAGGTTTTTAACATATGCCAATGTGCCAATGTAGTAGAAAAAAAAATCTGCATTTGGTATTTATTGAATAAGTCCTTATTTTTAAAATACAGGTAAATGAAAAATTAAATCAGCTTTTTATCTTTATATGAAACAAGTTATTTTGTTCTAATGTGTATTTTATGAATAAATAAGAAATATAGGAAGTGATGGTAACAAGAGGTCTGATAGTATGAAGTATATCCTATATAATAATAGACAAATATGCAAATTGACCATACCTCCGAAACATCCACAAGCCACGCCCACAAGCCACACCCACCATCCAATCAGAGCGAGTATGCAAATTAACCCAAACCAAGATGGCTACAGCCACAGAGAGCAAGGTTTCCTAGGTAACAGAGGAAGGCAAGCTTTCTGCCTGCCATTGCCAGGCCTAAGCCTCCACTCAAGCTACAAAGTTTCAATTATAGAAGGTAAACAAATTCAAACAAATGGCGGCAGAATGGAGCTTGAGAGAGCAGGCCAGGGTTGCCGCCGGCAATAGGGGAAGCAAAGCTTTCCACACTCCTTGGCCAGGCCCACCCGCTTAAGGCAACAAAGTTTCAATTATAACCCCAACACAAATGGATGCGGGCCTCGGAGGGAGCCCCAGGCTTGGCTCTGCTCCAGGCTACAAAGTTTCAGTTGTAGAAGGAAAATAAATTCCAGATACCAGGGCCTCTGCTTGGGTAGCCAGGGGACGTGGCCGGCCTGCAAACCACCACAGGCCCCTCGCTCAGGCTGCCCCACACCCCAAGGGAACCCCACCCTGATCAGGGACACTCTTCAGGGCAAACCAGCTGTCCTGCCCCCATGTGGACACAGGATGGCCACCACAAGATGGCCAGCAGGAGAGGGCAGTTGGGAGGCACCTGGCCTGCAAGGGAGGGCAGTTGAGAAAGACCAGGCCTGTAAGGGAGGGCAGTTGGAGGTGATCAACCCTGCAGGAGAGGGCAGTTAGGGGTGACCAGGCCGGCAGAGGAGGGAAGTTGGGGGCAAACAGGCTGGCAGCAGAGTGGTTATGGGGTGATCAGGCTGGCAGGCAGAAGCGGTTAGGGGCAATCAGGAAGGCAGGCAGGCAGGCAAGCAGTTGGGAGCCAGCAGTCCTGGATTGTGAGAGGGATGTCCGACTGCCCGTTTAGGCCCGATCCCAGAGATCGGGCCTAAACGGCCAATCGGACATCCCTTGAGGGGTCCCAGATTGGAGAGGGTACAGGCTGGGCTGAGGGACAACCCCCCTCCGTGTACGAATTTCATGCACCGGGCCTCTAGTAATATTATAATGAAAAATAAAATCCTGTATAATAAAACCCTAATATGCAAGTAAACTGAACGGCGGAAAGACTGGTCACTATGATGCACAGTGACCACCAGGGGGCAGACGCTCCATGCAGGAGCTGCCCCCTGGTGGTCAGTGCTCTCCTACAGGTGGAGCGCTGTTCAGCCAGAAGCCGGGCTCACGGCTGGTGAGTACAGTGGCGGTGGTGGGACCCTCTCCCGCCTCCGCTGCAGGCAGGCAGTAAGGAGGGAGGGGTCCTGGACTGTGAGAGCTCCGGACTGCGAGAGGGATGTCTGACATCCCCCGAGGGGTCCTGGATTGCGAGAGGGCACAGGCTGGGCTGAGGGACCCCTCCCCGCCCAGTGCACGATTTTCGTGCACCGGGCCTCTAATGGAAGTAATAAACTCCCTCCTTAGAGGTTTTGTTGGCTTACAAAATGTGCATACACATTTTGTGGGCCAACATCTAAATGGGGCCCATTATCCAGTTTATAAAAGGTGTCTCAAAAAATGTGTACGCACTTTGAATGATTATAAAGTCAGTGTTTATTAATATATAGTTAAACTTCAGAATTTAAAAGAATCTACAGAAATGAATAAAATTTTTTGCCAAGCCTATTTTCAAACTGATGAACATTCTAATCCAGGAACTGCTGATAAAGTTAAGTAATGGAATCGCAAATATCAAGAATAATTTCTTTCGGTATTTGTGTGCCCTGCATTCATCAACTGTTGCTTGTTTTGTTCCGTAAAATTTATCTTTATGTATCCCTATAAAAAAAAGTCTAGTGGCACTTTGGGATAAATTTTCTTTGTTCAAAGCTTAGTCTGGCTTTACCCATTATTTCAAATTTGTTAAACGTGAAAAGGAATGAAAATTAAGTGAATTATCAGCTGTTGAAGTATGGGTACATTTTGGGGGGATAGCCTGTATTTTGGTACAGAGATGCTTTATGTATTAAGAGTGGAAATCCCAGGAAGCAATCCTGTTTTATGGGAATTAATATAAGATAAAATAATATTTAGGAACACTAGATGTCTCTCAACTCCACAGGTATTTCATATACTTAAGAATTATAGAAAAGTCTGTTCTAAAATGGCATCTTCATATCATTGAGAACTCATTTTAAAATCAGGTAGAGATATACTCATTATAGCCCTTCTTATATAATCATTCTATCAAAATAAGCATTTGGTGCTCTAGTGCTACAAATTTATACTCAGACAATTTATTGTTAATTATATATTAGATGATGGAAACTAAAAATATTACAGCATAGCCATAAAACAGATAAATTTTCTAGATCTAACTTTGCATGGTTTTATCAGTCACATTTTATCTAAAATTATTTTCATTTGTTGATGTCTTTTTGTAATATATAGTTTTGTTAGATTAATATAAGTAAATCAACTGGAATTTAATGCAACACATTAACTATAATTATAAGTAGTTATTAGTGTACTAATAGCCAATTATTTTTAATTGTTAAATTCTGTTTTGAAATTCAGATGAGTAATTCTTCAAAATCAGATAGCAATAATGTAATGAAAATTATTTTGTTAAATGAATTTGTGTCTAAAGTTAAAAATTACTGTTTTGGAAACAGGTGCAGTGGATTCAGGGTCCTCGTCCTCTTCCTCCTCTTCTAGTTTTGTGAATGGTGCTACCAGCAAAAACCTCCCAGCTGTACAAACTGTTGCTCCAATGCCAGAAGACTCGGCTGAAAACATGAGGTATACATTACAATTTGTTTGATGTTTTACTCATTTTACTCCCTCCCTGCCCTTTCAAACATAGTGAAACTGTACACAATGAACACAAAGGCAGGGGAGGGTGGGGATAAGGGGGAGAGATGAACCAAAGGACTTGTATGCATGCATATAAGCCTAACCAATGGGCACAGACACCAGGGGGGTGAGGGCATGAGTGGGGGGGATAGGAGGGGTAATGGAGGAATAAGGACACATATGTAACACCTTCATCAATGAAATTTTTTTAAAAAAAGGTATAGCTAAGAATTTTTGAGAATGGTATTATGTATTGTGACTACATTTCATAATTGCATTGTTTTAATACTTTTACCTTGTTATTCATTGTACAAAAATCTGTTATCATATTTCAGCATCCAGAGATCTTGAATACTTTTCAGACATTAACTCTTCTGAATATATAATCCATTGTCATATAGCATGTTACAATATCCAATAAAATAAAAAACACACACAAATGATAAAATTGGGCATCTTTGGGATGATGAAGAAAAGTTTAAATATAGACTTTCAAAATAAACTTTTAAATTATAGGTTAACATATAATTGGAACTTGAATAACCAAACACTTTTTTATTGTGATTAATAGCTAAACATGTTTTTAGCTCTGGCCAGTGTGGCTCAGTTAGTTGGGTGTCATCCCATGCACTGAAAGGTTGCCTGTTAGATTCCAGGTCAAGGCACATTCTTAGATTGAGGGTTCAGTCCCTGGCAGGAGGCAGCCAATCGATGTCTCCCTCTCACATAGATGTTTCTCTTCCTTCCTCTCCCTTCCTCTCTCTCTAAAAATCAGTAAAAAAAATCTTAATTAAAAAATATTAAATTGATTGGAGTGATATTGGTCAACATGAACATATGGCTTTCTGTGTTACAAGATCTTACATTGCACCATATGGCTACCACCCAGAGTCAAACCTTCTCCTGTCACCTTATATTAGGACCACTTTGCTTAGTAGCATATCAGAGAGCATTCCTAGAAGAGACTGGCCTACATTCTTGGAGTCTCACACACACACACACACACACACACACACACACACACACACGAAGGTACATGTGTGTATTCACATTTTTAATTCAAGTATTACACAAATGCAGAGTGTAAAAGCTCAATGAACAAATGGACACACTCATATTACCATCACCAAAATCCAAAAGCAGAATGTTACTAGTACCCCAATAGCCCAACATTGTGCTCTTTTTCTTTGCACTATTCTTGCTCCCCTTCAGATTCACTATCCTGACTTTTAGGACTAGGTTAGTTTTGTATTTTTTGAATTTTATATAAATGGATTGTACAGTATGTACTCTTTTGTCTCTGGCTTCTTTTGTTCAACATTATGTTTATGAGGTTCATCCATGTTGTGTATAGCAAAAGTTTATTTTTATTCCATTTTTATTCCTTTGTGGGAATAAAATTACAAAAACATTACAATTTATTAATCTATCTCACTGATGATAGTCATTGGAATTTTCTAGTTTGGGGCTATTACAAATAATGCTATGTTTTACATAGCAGTGCTGCTTGTACTGCTACTTTTAGTTGGATTTCACATTTGTATGTGTACCTTTTGGGTAAATAACATGGAGTAGTATTTCTGATTCATAGTATTTGTGCAAGTTCAATTGTATTAGATAATGCTAGTTGGTTTTCTAAAGTGGCTATGTAAGTTCACTCAGCAGCAACATATGAGAGTTCATATTTATTCACATCTTTAACAATGCTTAGTATTATCAATCTTATATTTGCACCATTTTGGTAGAAGTATAGTGATGTTCCATTGTATTTTTAGTTTGCATTTTCCTGATGATTAATGAAGTTGAGCACTCTCTTATATATTTATTGGTCTTTCATTTTCCTTTTTTGTAATTTACCTGTTGAAGTCCTTTTTTGATTAAAAAATGCAGTTACTTATCTTCTTTTTATTAATTTTAAAGGTTCTTTATGCATTTTTAAATTAAGCCCTGTGATGATTATGGTATCTGTCTATTTATGATCTATCTATCTATCTATCTATCTATCTATCTATCTAATCTGTTTTGTTGCTTTATATGATCTGTTTTGATCATATGGAAATTGTAAATTTTAATGAAACAGTTTATCTAGTTTTGTTTGTTAGTGCTTTTTCTGTTGTAGGTGATATCTTTGCGTACATTTTTCCTACCTTACCTTCTTGTTTTTTATACTTAGATGTATGCTTCATGTGGAATTAAGTTTTTTGAATTTAATGAGGATGGGAATAATATGGATATGACCCAGCACCATTTATATGAAAAAAACAAAACAAAAAAACTCTTCTTTCCCCCATGCTCTGCCACTTTTGTCACAAATCAAGTGTCCCTGTATACTAGACGCTTGTTTAGCAATCAGTTGCACCACATTTGCCTGTTTGTCTATCCTTGTGCCATAATGCCATAATTACTTATAGGTTTAATTAAGATGAATATCTTGCCTGGCTGGTGTAGCTCAGCAGTTGAGCATTGACCCAGGAACAAAGAGGTGACCAGTTCGATTCCCGGTCAGGTTACATGCCCGGTTTGCAGGCTCGAACCCCAGTGTAGGGGTGTGCAGGAGGCAGCCGATCAATGATGCTCCTCTCATCAATGTTTCTATCTATCTATCCTTCTCTCCCTTCCTGTCTCTCTCAATATAAATGAGAACATATTTAAAAAAATAAAATGAATATCTTGTTGAGTAAGCTCTTTTCAACCTGTCCTCTTTTTCAAGAAAGTTTAAGCTATTCTTGATTCTTTGCATTTGTTTAGATTTTAGAATTAATTTGCTAATATACAAGTTAAAAACAATTTGTTGTGGTTTTGGCAAGGAATGGGATTTATAGATCTATTGTATTTGGAGTTATACTGCATCTATAAATCTCCCTAAAGATTGTGACTTCCAAACTATAAACATCTCATATAGCCCTTCAATTTCTTTAATTTTTCTTAAAATTTTTTCAGGAACAGTGTTTACTGTTCTATGTTGGAGTCATATGTTTCTTACTTGAGTTATTCTGAGAATTTTAATATTTTGTATTTGTATATTTTTCTGTATTTAGTTTTTAAATTAACTCTTCTGAGATCATTTGTTTATATTGTTTAACTGCAATTATGTTTGCTTTTTTTTCAAATATATTTTATTGATTTTTCACAGAGAGGAAGGTAGAGGGGTAGAGAGTTAGAAACATCGATGAGAGAGAAACATCGATCAGCTGCCTCCTGCACACCTCCCACTGGGGATGTGCCCGCAGCCACGGTACGTGCCCTTGACCGGAATCGAACCCGGGACCTTTCAGTCCACAGGCCGACGCTCCATCCACTGAGCCAAACCGGTTTCGGCCAATTATGTTTGCTTTTGATAGGCATTAGAATACTACATGACATAATGCAATCAAGGTGATAGAGCTAATAATTTTCTGGTTCACCACTACTCTAGGTTGTAATTCTACAGAGTCCCACCTTGAATCATGAGGTTTTTCTAAGTGCTTCCTCCCTTTTGGCCCCTGAACTTCTTTTTCCCCATAAGTGTGTTAAAATTTTTGTTCAACTACTAAGACATTGAACTGCTTCTTTCAAAAACATGTCTATAAGATAAAAGTGGCCCAAATGCCAAAATCACCTCGTTAGGGTTTCTTTTTTTTTTTTTTAGGATCATGGTCAAATAAAGGGATGCTATCTTTATTTTCCATTGCCCTCAATAGGTGATTTTGTTTTGGTTTGGTTTTTGTCCAGCTCTTGTAGTTGTTCTAAGCAGGAGGATCAGACTATGAAAGGTGGGACTCCAAATTGTTTTTATATTGCTAGTCTATTTTTTTTTTCTAAATTAGATTGATTATATGTATTGAATGGCTCAGTGTTCTTTAATCACTTCTTTCAATGGGATTATGTTATATCCATTCTGTCCTGTAATTATATCATGGGCAAAGTTAATTTTCTCACATTTTCAACTCAGAAAAAATGTAGTTAAGAATGATGTAAGTTTTTACATCACTATCACATCCAATTAAATATTTTCAGCTCCTTACTCTGGCTTTCTTTATATTAGGATTTTAATGATATTTCTTTGTCCTTCCTTTTCTTCTTTTTTTTTAGTGTTTAGATTATTTTATTCTTTTTGTTGGTTTTAAAGGAATGGTTGCACACAGTGAAACATTAAAACAGAACCAATTTAAAACCTTCTTATAGTAAATTTTGTAGTAGATTAATTATAGGCATTTTAAACAATATTTAAACTATACTCATTAAACCATTGGTAATCAAAATGCATCATGCCTGTGACCAAATAGATCTATTAAAACGAAGAACACAGGCCTTTTTAGTTGGAATATGTCCTTCCTTTTCTTTAAACTTATCTCTATATAGTTTTAAAACAACAACAATAAAACTTTTTTAACTTTCATAGGAATAATGCTTTATTATTTATTTGTTTGTTTGTTTGTTTAAATCTTTATTGTTGAAAGTATTACATATGACCTCCTTTTTCCCCCATTGACCTCTTCCATCCCGCCCCTGTCCCCCACTTCAGGCGATCACTGCCCCATTGTCTGTGTCTCTGGGTTCTGCATATATACATGCAAGTTCATCGGTTGCTTTCTTCCCACCCACCCTCTCCTGCCTTCCCTCTGAAGTGCGGCAGTCAATAGACCCTGCTTTTTATTTTTGATATCAATTTTACAGTTTATATTTTAACTAATGTTTTTACATAATTTACATTTAATAGAGTTACTGATATGGTTACATTCATATTTATCAACTTGCTACTTGTTTTCTAAAAAATATTGTTTTCCATCTATCTTTTACTTTCAATTTTCCCTTACTGTGCATTCTTCTATGTTAATGGAGTATTTTTATATAGTTTTTCCCTAATATTGGCTTTTTTGTTTATCTTTCAAATATTTTCAGGGGTTACCTAGGGCTTACTCCAGAAGTCTTTAAATTATTGTAGTTAATCTTTAACATTATTTTACTGTTCCATGTGTAGTATAAGAATCTTAAAATGGTTTACCATTAAGTACTCTTTCCCATCCTTTGTGTTAATTTTGTCATACATTTTACATGTCTCATTGAGAAACAGTACATCACTATTGTTTTTACTCTGAGTAGTCCATTATCTATATAGCAATTTAGGCCCGATCCCACTGGGATCGGGCCTAAACGGGCAGTCGGACATCTCTCGAGGGGTCCCAGATTGGAGAGGGTGCAGGCTGGGCTGAGGGACACCCCCCACCCCCGTGCACGAATTTCGTGCACCGGGCCTCTAGTCCTATCTAATAAAAGGATAATATGCAAATTGACCATCACTCCATGGCCACCACAAGATGGCCAGCAGGAGAGGGCAGTTGGGAGGGACCAGGCCTGCAGGGGAGAGCAGTTGGGGGGGACCAGGCCTGCAGGGGAGAGCAGTAAGGGGTGACCAGGCCTCCAGGGGAGGGCAGTTAGGGGTGACCAGGCCTGCAGGGGAGGGTAGTTAGGGGTAAACAGCTGGCAGGGGAGTGGTTAGGGGGTGATCAGGCTGGCAGGCAGAAGCAGTTAGGGGCAATCAGGAAGGCAGGCAGGCGAGCAGTTGGGAGCCAGCAGTCCTGGATTGTGAGAGGGATGTCCAACTGCCCATTTAGGCCCTATCCAGATAGGATTGGGCCTAAACGGGCAGTCGGACATTCCTCGAGGGGTCCCAGATTGGAGAGGGTACAGGCTGGGCTGAGAGACACCCCTCTGTGTATGAATTTCGTGCACCAGGCCTCTAGTATTTAATAATAGTGGTGAGAGTGGACATTTTTGTCTTGTTCCTGATCTTAGATGAAAAGCTTTCAGCTTTTTACCATTATGATGTTAGCTGTGAGTTTGTCATATTGAAGTAAGTTCCTGTATAACCACTTTTGAACAGTTTTTTTAAATCATAAAAGGATGTTGAATTTTGTCAAATGATTTTTCTGCATCTATTAAGATGATCATATGATTTTTATACTTGGTTATGTTTATGCAATGAATCATATTTTGTGAATATTGAACCACCCTTGTATCTCTGATGTACATCTCATTTGATCTTGGTGTATATATTTTTTAATATAGTGCTGAATTTAACTTGTTATTATTTTGTTGAAGATTTTTACATATCTGTTCATCAGAGATACTGACTCTTAATTTTCTTTATTTGTGGTATTCTTGTCTGGTTTTGGTGTCAGGGTAATGCTGGCTTGCTAGGATTATTTGGGAAGTTTTTCTTCGTCACCAATTTTTTTGAATAGTTTGAGGACAGGTATTAATTTTTCTTCAAATGTCTGGTAGAATTCCCATATGAATCTGCTGGATCTTGAGCTTTTATTTTTCAGAGTTATTTTTTATTACTGTTTCAATTTATTGCAAGTAATCAGTTTACTCAGATTCTCTGTTTCTTCCTGCTTTAGTCTTGGAAGGATGTATATTTCTAGAAATTTATCCATTTCTTTTAGATTGTCGAATTTGTTGACATATAATTATTCATAATATTCTTTAATTATCTTTTATATTTCTGTGGTGTCAGTTGTAATTTCTTCTTTTACATTTCTGATTTTATTTATTTGGTCCCTTTTTCTTTTTCTTGATGTGAGTTGTTAATTTTATTTATCCTTTCAAAGAATCAGCTCTTACTTTCAATGATTTTTTTTTCTAGTGCTTTTTAAATTTCTATTTCATTTTTTTTACTCTGATATTTATTATTTCTTTATCTCTACTTACTTTGGGTTTTGTTCTTTTTCTCTTCCTTTTGGGTACATAGATATTTACAATAGTTATATCCTCTTCTTGGATTGACTCCTTTATATAATGTCCTTTTTTGTTTCTTTTTTAGATTCTTTGTTTTAAAGTCTATTTTGTCTTATATGAGTATTGCTACCTCAGCTTTCTTTTCATTTTTATTTGCATGGACTATCTTTATCCATCCCTTCACTTTCAGTCTGTGTGCCTTTCTAAAGTGAGTCTTTTTAAGCAACCTGTAGATTGAAATCCTTTCTGATACCCTATGTCTTTTGATTGGAGCATTTAGTTTCTTTACATTTAAACTAATTATTTTCTAATATATTTTTATTGATTTCAGAGAGGAAGGGAGAGAGAGAGAGAGAGAGAGAGAGAGAGAGAGAGAGAGAGAGAGAAACAGCAATGATGAGACAGAATCATGGATCGGCTGCTTCCTATATGCCCTACACCATGGAATGAGCCCATAACCTGGGCATGTACCCTGATTGGGAATTGAACCGTGACCTTCTAGTTCATAGTGTGACACTCAACCGCTGAGCCATGCTGGCTGGGCTAGAGTAATTATGGATAAGTATGTGCTTATTGCCGTTTTGTTAATTGACAATTTGTTATTGTTGTTCTCTGTTCCTTTGTTCTTCTATTTGAATTTGGTGATTTTCTTTAGTGTTTTGATTAGTTTCCTTTATTGTTCCGTATTTTTGGTAGGTTTTGGTTTATGTTTACCATAAGGTTCATACATACTGATCTATATTTACAGCAGTCTATTTGAAGCTGGTAATTGGTTAATTTCAAATATTTCTCCCACCACTCTTTATGTGTTTGACATCCTGTTTCACATCTCTTTGTTTTGTGTATTCCTGACTATTTATTGTAGTTATGTTAGAGGCAGCCTACAGACCCCAGGAAATGTGTTATCCTCCCTGAGTTGGAGGGAAAGGGCTATCCCGAGCCTCAAAAACCTCGATCCTTGTCTTCACATATAAATGAATTAATAGGAGAGACCTTGATTGTGTATGATTAAGCCAATTTTATCGAAGCAATTAAAGCATGTGTCTTTATTAAAGAAGCAAGGCAAGCAAACCTATACATCTGGCTTATGAAGCTCAGACAGGCTCTTACCTGAGGAGCGAGTTTAGTGGCAGTCCAAGGCGTCTATAGGTCTCGAAATTCCTCTGCTGAATATTTCGGTACAGATTAATTCTCAAGGTGCCCTTTTACTTTGTTGTGGCTTTCCCAGAATTCATGAGAAGCACCTGGCAATTTTATCTGGCCACACCTTGTGACTACTGGCTTTTTTGCTGAGAGAGTAAAACTGCACCCCCCCCCCCCCCTTTTTTTTTTCCTTTCCCCTCTCCTCTCCTCTCCTGCATTCTCTAGTTAGGAGGCTTTTAACCATTTGCTCCCAAGTGTCCTTGGCTGGGGAAGATAATGGCTTGTTATTTTCAAGCTGGCTGCAAATTGCCCACACTCTTTGGCCTTGTTTTAACTTTTCTTGTTTCAGTTTCTCTGTTCCACTTGCCCTGGATTTGTCCTGGCTCCTTACAGCCTAGTAACAGTTATAGTTAATTTTGCTACTTTTTCTTTAGACATTCTTTGTATCTTTTTTACAGTAAGTGGTTGATTCTTTTCTGTCTTATTTGTGGTTAAAGCCTTTTCTTTTCTGCATAAAGAAAACACTGTAACATTTATTGTAAAGCAAGTATAATGGTGGTGAACTCCTTTAGTTTTCACCTGTCTGAAAAACTCTGTCTCTCTCCTTCCTTAGCACTTTAAATATTTCCTGCCATTCCCTCTGGCCTGTAAAGTTGCTGCTGAGAAATCAGCTGGTAGCCTGATGGGCTTTCCCTTGTATATGACTTGTTTCCTTCTTGGAGTTTTCAAGATTTTATCTTATCTTTTAACTTTTGCCATATTCTTTAAAAATATTTTTATAAATTTTTATTGATTTCAGAGAGAAAAGGAGAGGGAGAGAGAAACATCAGTGATGAGAGAGGATCATTGATTGGCTGCCTCCTGCATGCCCTCTATTGGGGATCAAGCCCACAACCTGGGCATGTGCCCTGCCTGAGAATCAAACTGTGATCTCCTGTTTCATAGGTTGATGCTCAACCACTGAGCAACACTGGCCGGGCTAAGTTTTTCTATATTGAATACATATGTCTTTGTGTAGGTCTCTTTGGGTTCATCTCTGTGCTGCTTAGACATTAATGCGTTTCCTACCTCAGATTAAGAACGTTTTCAGCCATTATTTCTTCAAATATAGTTGCTGCTGGATGGTGTGGCAGGCCAGTTGTAGTTGGTGAAGTGGTGTGCATTGCTTGGTGTGCCACCTGGTCAGAAGAAGCTGGTTCCAGGTGGAGCGGCCTGTCTAGAGTGCTTCCTTGCCCTTTTTGGTCCAGGTTGGCCGCCTCCTGTGCACAAGGTGTGCCTTGCTGCTTTAGTTGTCTGCTTCCTGAGCCAGGTCTGGGCAGGCTTGCTCTGAGTGCACTCTTTGCAGTGCCCTACTGGTTCCTCACTTTCTCTGAATGGGGCAGTTCTGTGTGTGCACATCACCATACTTTGCTAGTTCCGCACCCTTGCCAGGCAGGCAACCTCATGTGTGCGCACATCAGTGCCCCACTATCACTGCACAGTGCATCCCTGTCTGCGGGTACCATACATTATGTTATTTCCTCGCTTTGTGAGGATAGGGCAACCCCCTGTGTATACATTGCTGCATTTTGCTTGTTCTGCATCATCTGTGAGCAGGACAGCCCCATGTGTGAGTGCGGTAGTGCCCACTATTTCCGTACTTTCTCTGAAAAGGGCAGATCTGTGTGTGGGTACCACAGCAGTTTGCTAACTCCACACTCACTTCAGGAGGGGGGACCTGTTGGCTGCACACAGCAGTGCCCTTCTGGACCAGCTGGGTCAGTCTCTGTATCGCAGAGCCCCTTGTTCAGGAGCTAGGGGACCCTCCTATTCCTGTCAGATCTAGTTCTGAGGGAGGTGGCTGGGGACAGGCTGCAGTAGTCCTGCAGGTCAGCCAGAGAGCTGAATGGAGCTTCCACACACTAGCCAAGTGCAGGGGAAATGTAAACAGTGGTGCTCACTAGTTCCTCTGGTCTGGATAGTTTCTTCACCTCCAGGTAACTCCTGTGGTTCCCCAACCTTCTCTATACAGTCTTTCTCTCTTGTTTGCTGTGCGGAAGCTGTTCAGTTGTCTCTCAGTTGTCTCTCAGGAGGAATTGCTCTAAATATAGATGTACATTCATTGTGTTCTTGGGAGGGGGTGAGCAGTGTCCTCCTACTTTGTCATTCTGGACCTGCCTTCTTGTGCTGACATTTTTATGAAATAGATTTTATTTCATTGTCTTCTGGCCTGCATAGTTTCCAATGAGAATATCATTCTTATCATGGTTCCTTTTTATAATCTGTCTTTATTTTCTGATAGTTTTCTTGATGTTTCGCTCTATACTTGGGCTTCAACAGTTTATTATGACAAATCTATGTTATTAATTTTTATTCTGCTTTTGTGTGTGTGTGTGTGTGTGTGTGTGTGTGTGTGTGTGTGACTTTTGAATCCACAGTGTAAGGGCCTTTATCATTTTTGGAAAATTCTCATTCATTATCTCTTCACATTTTTCTGCTATATCTTCTCTTTCCTTGTATTAGTTTTTTACTGCTACCATAATAATTTGCCACACATTTTGCAGCTTAAAACAATACCCATTTATTATGCAATGTTCTGTTGGTTAAAAGTACAACAGAGGTCATACTAGGCTAAAATTCTGATTTTTGTGTTCCTTATTGCATTCCTTGTTTGAGGCTGTAGAAGTTAATCAGGTTCATTCAGGTTGTTGCCAGAATTCAGTTTCACACAACTAAAGGACTTATGATTGTAATTTTTTGTGGACTGTCAGCCTGTAGTGGCCCTTAGGTCCTAGGGTCTCTTTTCCAGTCCTCACACTCAGAACCAGTGACAAATGTATCACATTCTTTTCGTACTTGGTGTCTCCCTGACTTCCCTTGCTGATATACCTTTTCTGCCTTCTTCCACTGTCACAACTCTCTGACTCCAACTAAAAAGTTTTGTACTTTTTAGGGTTCCTATGATTAGATTGTGCCTACCTACATAATACCAGATAATCTCCCTATCTTTATTTATATAACATGATTTTCATTCTCGAAGTCCCTTTCACCAATTATCATAGCCTATTCACAAGTTCCAGGATTTATAGTTTGGTCGTCTTTGGGCAGCCATTATTTAGCATAGCACATTTCCCTCTGGGATTCTAATAAAATTAATATAAATCTATTTTGTACTGTTCCATAGCTTCTGCATACACTTGCCCTCTACCTCTCCCTGTCTCATTATATATACATATATTTTCCTCTTTTAAAAAAAATTTATTGTTGACGGTATTATAGATGTCCCCCATCCGCCCGCCCGCCCCCCCCCCCCCCGCCTTACCCCTCTCTACTCAGTCCCTGCTCTACCCCAGGCCTTCACCACACTATTGTTTGTGTCCATGAGGTATGAATACCGGTACATGTATACTAGAGACCCGGTGCACAAAATTTGTGGACTGGGGGGGCGGGGGTGTCCCTCAGCCTTGCCTGTGCCCTCTTACAGTCCGAGAGCCCCGCGATCAATCACCCCAAAGAGATAGGCCCCGCCCACCCAGCCGGGGCTCTGTGATGGATCGACCCCGCAGAGGGAGGCCTCACCCACTCGCCACAGCCCGTGGAGTGATCGTGGAGCACCCCCCCCCCCGATTGATCAATTGCCCCGCCGGCCGGCAGCCTGGGCCTCCCTCTGCAGGGTGATCATGAGATTGATCACACCCCATAGAGGGAGGTCCTGCCCACCCACCGCAGCCCACTGGTTTGTGGCCTGGGCCTCCCTCTTTGGGCGATCATAGAGGTGATGGCGGGGGGCCTGGGCCTCTGCAGGGCGATCATGGGGTGATGGCGGGGCCCCCGACCAATTGCATCGCACCTGCCTTGGCTGGCCTGGCACCAGTGGGTGTCATAGCATGGTCATCTGGAAGGTCGTCCAGAAGGATGTTTGGAAGATCGTTCGGCTGTCCAGTCTAATTAACATATTATGCTTTTATTATATAGATAAGTTCTTTGGTTAATCTCTATTTGTTTTAATGTGTGTTTTTTAAAATGATTTTAGAGAGAGAGGAAGGGAGAGGGATAGAGAGATAGAAACATCGATGAGAGAGAAACATCAATTCGCTGTCTCCTCATGCCTCCTACTGGGGATCAAGTGGACAACCTGGGCATGTGTCCAGCTGGGAATCAAACCAGGGACCTCTTGGTTCATAGGTTGACATTCAACCACTGAACCACACTGGTTGGGTTAATCTCTATTTGTTTTAATATGTCTTTTTTATTGGACTATTTTCTAATTCACTGATTGTTTCCTTGGTGCTATGAAGTCTACTGATAAGTCCATTGAAGACATTATTGTCTTTTTTAGTGTATTTTTAATTAGTAGCATGGTGTCTTTTTTATAGTTTCTTTCTTTGTGCTGAAATTCCCCATCTGTTTATGCAAGTTGACTATCTTTTCAACTATTAATTAACTCTTAAAATGTTAATTATAGTTATTTTAAATTCTTTGTCTGATAGTTCCAAAATCTGGTTTATCTGTAGTCTGATTCTGTTGGTTTGTGATTCTGACTACATTGATTTTTCTTCTTTGTATGTCTTATATTTTTTGGATGACAACTGGACATTATATATGGAACAGTAGTGACTGACATTCATACTATTTATGCTGGAAATGGGCCCAACTCATCTTATGCTAGGCCTTTAATATTGAGATGTAAGACATTCTACTCAGGAGTTGAGGGAGGTTTGTGTTTTCTTGTTTTAGTTACTCTCAGTGCTTTTAATTCCTCTACCTTTTCCTTGTGTTAATCTAGGGGCTGGTTTGTCAGAATGTTTACTCGGTGCTCCTATTTTACCTTCATCTTTAGGCTTTCCTTTGATCCTATACTTCAAAGAAGCTCTCTATGCTATGGCTGCTTCTGCAACAGTATCCTTCTATTATTTGTTACTGGATACTTGCAAGCAGGAGGCAGCCAATCAATGGTTCTCACCCATCATTGATGTTTCTATCTCTCCCTCTCCCTTCCTTTCTGAAATCAATAAAAGTATATTAAAAAAAAAAGAAAAGAAAAATAGCGAAAGTCAAAATAACATCCCAACCATAGTTAATGTGATGAAGAGAAGGGAAAAATATAGAGTGAGAGAGATAAGTGGATAGCTTGAGAGAATGCATTTCAGCCTAGAGTTGACAAATTCTATGTTTAGGGCCCAAGAACTTTCCCAAACATTAAGAAATTTCTAAAGTGTTAAGATTATAAACCTCACTCAAGACTGTAGGGCATACTCCCCATCTAGTGCACCTGTTTATTTCTATGTATAAAATGTCTGAGACCGAATGTTGTTTTTTGTGTTTTTGTTTTTTACATTTTTTATTGAGGTATTATATGTGTACATATCTTACCATTACCCCCCCACCCCACCCCCATACATGCCCTCACCCCCCAGAGTTTTGCGTCCATTGTTTATGCTTATATGCATGCATACAAGTCCTTCGTTTGATTTCATATCTCCCCCACCTCTCCCTAACTTTCCCCCTGTAATTCGAAAGTCTGTTTGATGCTTTACTGTCTCTGTATCTTTTTGTTCATCACTTTATAATGTTCTTTATTACCCATAAATGAGTGAGATCATGTGGTATTTTTCTTTCATTGACTGGCTTATTTCACTTAGCATAATGTTCTCCAATTCCATCCAGGTTGCTGCAAATGATGAGAATTCCTTCTTTTTTATGGCAGCATAGTATTCCATTGTGTAGATGTACCATAGTTTTCTGATCCAGTCATCTGCTGACGGGCACCTAGGCTGTTTCCAAATCTTAGCTATAGCTAAGATTTCGAATGTTGTTTTTTAAAATATGTTTTTATTGATTTCAGAAAGAGGAAGGGAGAATTTTTAAAATACACCAGAGTCACATTTTGTAAGAGTAAATATATGTGTTTTTTAATTAACATAGCTGTTAGAAGAGCTACTATTGTTGATCTCTCACTGTGTCCAGGTACTTTCCTATGTACTTTACATGCCTTAGCTCATTTAATCCTCACTAATTAGTGACTATGATCATTTTCATTTTTCAGGTGTAGGTCATCTAGATACCTTATGATAGAACCGGCGTTCCAGGCTAAGCAGTCTTACTCCAAAACACTTTTTGTATTTGCCTGAGCAGAATTATTTTTTACATGTTTTTTTCTTCTTTTTGCATGTACTACTCAAAGTGTTTTTAAGAATATCAAACGGTGCTTATGTAAGGTCATATAATTGAAAACTTAATAGTGAACAATATACAGTTAAACCTTCATTCTTGAAAGTCTCCTATCTCAAACAATTTGGTTCTTGACCAAGTTGTTCATGAAAATAATGTCTTGGTTGTTGAACCAAACTTTGCTCTGGACTGACAACCCTTTCATGCAGGTACATCAGCATGACAAAAGGTGCTTCTCACATCACAAACAAAGGAGAGAACGAGACTCAGTTTATTTCTAAACCTCTCTTGTTAACATCTCAGGATATTGTGCTGTGAATATTTTTTCTGTTGTTGTGTGTGTTTGTGTGTGTGTTTCTTTTTTGCTTTTGTTGCTAGCCAAATGGATGCTTAGCACAATTTTAAAATATAAATAGGCCATCAAGAGTGCTGATGTTGCTAAAGATGTGAAAGAAACAGTGATCACAGGCAATTGAAGAGGTAGAAAAACTTGTTGATTTGTATAAGTGAAGAGCAGTCAGCTGGTGACAGCATTTCAGAGGCAGTGATACGTGAAAAGTGAAGATGGTGCATACTGACCTCCAGAAAGACACCCTAGAAGGAGTGTGAAAGTGATTCCTTTAAGGCTAGTAGGGGGTGGATCAATAAATTAAGGAAAGGAAGTGTGTGTTTATAAATTAAACAGTACATTAGACATGTACTATATATAAGGAAGGTTAAAATGGAATCATTTGGGGATCTGGAATGAATTTATTCAATTTACATTAATGGGGAAAAAAATGATTCGGTTTTTTAACAAATTGCTTCTCAAACAGACTTCTGGAACAAATGAAGCTTGAGAACTGAGTTTGGTAAATACAACTAAGTGGGCTTTTGAAATGGAACATGCCTACTTTAGCAAAGCATTCAATTGTATTACACTGAATTCCAATTATTCCCTTATTTGTTTAGTTTTTGAGGGAATTTTTTGATCAAGAGTTAATTCTTTGTAATTGGCACAGTGATCCATGTAGTAAGTTTTGAAAAACTGTTTTCTTTTAGGGATAGAATGATAGACAAAAAAAGATATATGGTGAACTTCTTTTCTTAAAGCTTCTAGAACTATGAATAGTGTTTGTGGCCCTCAAAGGTTACAGAACCCTAAATCCTTTTCACCATATAGTCATTCTAATTTAGCTGCAGTCTTTGGAGTATCCTTATGATTGATGTGAAATTTTACCGTGTCCCTTCTACACATTATTCTGTGGATTAGATTGAACTTTTATTATTTTCAAAGGTTTTAATTTAGAAATAAAAAGTTTATTTCATTTTTTATTTTGAATTATATTTACTAGTCTTTATGTCTTAATTTCAACAGCATCACTGCAAAACTTGAAAGAGCTTTAGAAAAAGTTGCTCCTCTTCTTCGTGAAATTTTTGTAGACTTTGCCCCATTCCTATCTCGTACACTTCTTGGCAGTCATGGACAAGAGCTATTGATAGAAGGTATGCTTTCTCTCTCTATTCTAATTATTTTAGTTTCCTATAATGTTTCTATTAATTGTGACATAATTTGTACTTCTGGAGGAAAATTTACTGTCAAAGAATATAAAGACATTGCTTCCACAAATGCTAATAAGATATTATATATACTTTCTTCTTGTTCATTTTTTAAATAACATATTTGCACAGTCAGTCTTATTGTACAGCTAATAACAAAATGAAGAACTTTGAAAAAGTTGGATGGGACTCTCTGGTCCTTATGATCCTAATCTACAGGGCTGCTGTATATCCCTCATTAGGATGCTGTGTTTACTAAGCAAGGATCTCTAAAATGTCCTTCAAAGAGCCCGGCTTCTTTAAGTGACTTTTTTTGATTCACATAACATTTATATGAGAATCCTTAACTGAGAAAATGTAAAGAAATACTTAACTGGGAATTGATGAAGCTGTTGTCTTTTACTCAGTAGCAGCTTAAATGGAGTAAGAAGGCAAAGAAGGTAAATTAACTCTTGTGAAGATTTAATGCACTTGCAATAGGAGAGTAGCTTTGAAAAAATATTATCTGGAGCCTTATTTATTTTAAAAAAAAGTTTTGTTTTCTAAATAGTCATGAAATTCAGAAGGGGCTAATCAATATGCAGATGATCCTGTGAGTGAATAGTTGCTTTAGGTGCCATTTGTTGGATTTAGAAGCCTCATATATATATTTGTTTGCTTTCGCTTCCTGTTTACTCTCTGTTTCCTATGCCTTTTCTATCATCCTCTCAACTGTTTTTACAGTCTGTTTCTGTTAGAAATATTTACTAACTGGACTGAGTTTAAATCCTTATTCCACCACTTTCTTAGCTCTATGACCTTTTGAGACTAAGTTGGCCATTTGTAGCTTAGTTCCTTTCTATAAATTGTCATCAATGACAGTACCACCCTCCCAGGACTCTTGGGAGGGTTACATTATATAATGCATATAAAGCTTTTAGAACACATGTGGGCTGTTCACTTTTTATAAAAAATATTGCATTCTTACTCTAGGTTAAGTGCTATCTTGGGTACTTGGACTATATTAGTAGCTAACAGACAGATATCCCTGTCTTGTGGAGCTTTTAATCTAGCAAGGAGAGACAATAAATAAGCATTAAGCATAAATATTTAAATCATATAAAATGTTGAAAGTTGGCAAATGCTATGTAAAAGAATAAGTACCACACTAGTGACTGGGATTATAGAAATGGCAGGGTTATATTGCATTTTAAAAAGGGTGATTGAGTTTTAATAAGCCAATAGTAAAAGTTATATTTGAGCAAAGATTAAAAGGAGGTGAGCCATATAGCTTTCTAGAAGAGTGCTCTAGGCAGAAAGAATTGTCAGTGTAGTGACCCTATAACATGTTACTTTTACAATAAGAAATAAATTGAATAAGCATTATTGAAAACATAAATCTTAAATGTTTCCTTATTACCTAAAAATCTTTTATTTTTCTACTAGAGGCCCTGTGCACTGGAGAGGGGTCCCTCAGCCCAGCCTGCTCTCTCTCACAGTCCAGGAGTTCTCAGGGGATGTCCTACTGACAACGTAGGCCCACTGTCCCCAGGGAGCAGGCCTAAGCCATAGTCTGGCCTCCCTCTTCGGGAAGCTGCCAACCAATCAGGGGAAGACACTGCCCTCATCGCCCCCTGGCTACTGCTGCCACTGCCGGCCGCCACGGCTGCCTGAGCCTTGGCCCTCACAGCCACAGCAGCTGCCTGAGCCTCGGCCCAGCCCTCGCAGCAGCAGCAGCTGCCATCTGTGGCTGCAGCTTTGTCCTGAAGGACGTCCAGTCTAATTAGCATATTACCCTTTTATTAGTATAGATATTTAAGTGTATCTTTTCCTAAAGTGTTTTGAAAAATATATAGTAAAAATTTGTAATTATCAAGGACATACCAAAATAAACACAGAACACATCTAGTAAAATAACAATGCTAGTAATGGGTCCAGTACTGTTATTAAAACTGGGACACAAATCTGCCCCAAGCTCCCCAGCAGCCAAAGCAAAGAAGGGTTTATTTAAGTTATAAGACTCACATTAGTGGTTCCTAAGTGACAGTTCATGACACTTTAAAATGTAAGGAATTGCTGTCAGGTAACTTTTTAATTGTGCTATATCTGTCAGTCAGTACTCCATTTATGTAGCCCCCTTTCCAGACATCTGGACTGTTTCTTATTTTCTTCCCAGCACTTCAAAGAGAAGACAAGAGAAATGGCTGCGTAATCGAGAATAATTTTTCTTGGGCTTCTCTGAGTTTACCTCCAATACTCTGGATTGAGTTGAAAGAGCATTAGAATAGGCCACTTGGATTTTTTAAAAGGACTATGCTAAAAATGAAACATTGGAACAAGTTACATATTGAAAGTTCACTTTGTGTTCAACGGGCAAAATAAAATTTTATTTTATAACTTTTCTGCATCCAAAGATATAACCTAATTTTAATATATCAGATATATGTCCTGTGTTTAAGATTATGCAGATGTATTATTCATATTCTTTTTTGTATTAAAATGATTTTTCTTAATAAAATGACACTAAATGGTAGGTCTTAGGTTTTGAGTTCTGTTTTTTAAATGCCATTATTTGGCAAAATATGAAATTGACAATCTTAAAATATAGTCCTTCAAATTTCTGCCAGTTTATACAATGCAAAAATCTAGAAACTTCTACTATATAACAAAACAACATTTGATATCCCTCACAGTTTAGTCATAACCATTTTTTTCAGATTCAACTCATCTCTATCTTCTTGCTGTAGAAGACATTCCTTAAATATGCAAACAAGTTATGCATTATCACATTTCCTTGTTTTTCTACAACTCTTCCTTCTGCATTGGATCTCTCTCCTTTTTTCTATCCCCCAAATTGTTTTCATCTTTTGAATCCTGCTTCAGGTTTCTTATGCCAAATTAATGCCATCTCTCTGTGGTTCTGTGGCATTATATTTATATAATATTAATAAAATTATTTTTACTTGTAAATAGAAATAATCTTACTGTTTATATTAACGTTGTTTAACTTAGATTCTGGTACATAATATTCAGTATTTTTTCTTGTACTTCAATAGAACATTATGTTTTTTCTAATCATTTTTGGTGAACGTAAGTTTTAAAAATAAGGGAAGATAGGTAACATTGTTGTGTGGTGAGAATTCCCAATATTGATCATGAACACCCATGAGGTAGCTGCTACATTCATCCAAGGTTCATTCTTGCTCTTCACCCCAGCCTCTGGAAATAATGTGCTTTCATGTTCTCATTCTTTAACAAGTACTCTTGATTATTCTTTCATTTTCTCTCTGTTCCCTTTTTTTTCTATAATTTGATATACTATTCCTCTCCTCTGAGAAGAAAAACTGTCAAACTCTTGTGAAGAACTCAGGAGATTTACATGATAAAAATATCTTTACCCAAGCTATTAATCAGTTCTGTTTAAAAAATAGTGCTAATGATGAATAAATTGCTTTGCTTTTGACTTTATCATATATATGTATATGGTAGGAACAAAGCTGGATTAGGTAACTAAAGGTATTTTAGAGTCTTAAAAAAGAAACAGTGAGTACTCTTATTTTAAACTAGAGGCCTGGTGCATGATTTGTGCACAGGTGTGGTCCGGCTGGCCCACCCTGATCGGGGCCTTTTGGGGTGGGGGTGGTCCGATCTGAGATCTGGGGCAGGGCCAGCCAGGGGGGAAGGGCTGCGGGAGGTTGGCAGGTCAGCCCTGCCCTTTGGTTGAACTCCTGGTCGAGGGGACAATTTGCATATTAGCCCTTTTATTATATAGGACTAGAGGCCCGGTGCACGAAATTCGTGCACGGGGGGGGGGTGTCCCTCAGCCCAGCCTGCACCCTCTCCAATCTGGGACCCCTCGAGGGATGTCCCACTGCCCTAAATGGGCAGTCAGATATCCCTCTCACAGTCCAGGACTGCTGGCTCCCAACTGCTTGCCTGCCTGCCTTCCTGATTGCCCCTAACCACTTCTGCCTGCCAGCCTGATCACCCCCTAACCACTGCCCTGCCAGCCTGATTGATGTCTAACTGCTCCCCTGCCAGCCTGTTTGCCCCCAACTTCCCTCCTCTGCTGACCTGGTCACCCCTAACTGCCCTCCCCTGCAGGCTTGATTGCCCCCAACTGCCCTCCCTTGCAGGCCTGGTCCCTCCCAAATGCCCTCCCCTGCTGGCCATCTTGTGTCCACATGGGGGCAGGATCTTTGACCACATGGGGGCAGCCATCTTGTGTGTTGCAGTGATGATCAATCTGCATATTACTCTTTTATTAGATAGGATAGAGGCCTGGTGCAGGGGTGGAGGCCGGCTGGTTTTCCCTGAAGGGTGTCCCGGATCAGGGCGGGGGTTCCCTTGGGGAGTGGGGCAGCCTGTGCGAGGGGCCTGTGGTGGTTTGCAGGCTGGCCATGCCCCCGGCGACCCAAGCGGAGGCCCTGGTATCTTGGGTTTATTTATCTTCTACAAATGAAACTTTGTAGCCTGGAGTGAAGCCAAGCCTCCTGCTCACTCCATGGTGGCAGCCATTTCTGTTGGAGTTTATTCACCTTCTATAATTGAAACTTTGTAGCCTGGAATGGAGGCCTAGGTTGGCCAGGGCAGGTTGAAAGCTTGGCTTCCTTGGTCACTGGGGGCAACCCTAGCCTGCTCTCTCCAGCTCCGTGGCTGCCACCATTTTTCTTGGGATTTATCTTGTATAATTGAAACTTTGTATCCTTGAGTGGAGGCCTGGGCCTGCCAGGGTGTGTGGAAAGCTTGGCTTCCTTCCATTGCTGGGGAAACCCAAGCCTCCTTCCTGCTCTCTTTTGTGGCAGCCATCTTGGTTGGGGTTAATTTGCATACTCGCACTGTATGTCTGGTGGGCGTGGCTTGTGTGTAGCAGAGTGATGGTTAATTTGCATATTACTCTTTTATTAAGTAAGATCATCATAAAATATATTTGAATTGCACTTTGTCTTATTTTATATTCAGTTTTTCTTAACATACAAGTATTTAAATTTTTTCTTATATGATAATTGATCTTTGGTAGTTTATATTGTTATGTACTTTAAAATATAAATTAAGATAATGTTCTTTAAGTTTTTAAGTTTGTCACTTTTATTAGTCACACCTTTTATTTGACTAATAAAATTGACAAACTTAAATGTATTCTTTTATGATTCTAGAGTAATCAATGTAGTTCACATCTTTTAAGGGCACTCATTAACAGTAGCTATTTTTATATAGCTTTCTGTGTGTATATGTTTCTCTTGGCAATAATTGAGGATTTTTGAAGACAGTAGTTATTTGGAGCTTAGCTAATTTTCTTTAAAAGAATTCCAGCTTTTCAATTTGCAAACTAATACATAAAAATTAGAGTAAATATGTATGTAACTATCAAACCTATCAGCCCATGATGACAAAGCAACCTTTGATCCAAAATTGTTATATTTGTCTTGCTGCAGCAATGGAGAATGCAATTCAGAGATACTGCGGAGCTTCTTTTAAAGAAGTTGTGAGGAGCTTATTTTGAAGTTTGTATTTAAGTAAATAGGGCCAGTTATAGATTGGTTGCTGACTGTCAGGAGGTGGGTTAGATATTGCTAATTTTTATGTAGTGGGCCTAGAGTTGTAATTAGTAATGAAGAAACAGCAGTTACTCGAGTTAATTAGAAGAGAAGATGCTTAGGTGTGTGTATGTTGTTAGCATAGTGTGTTTCACTCTGTCTTGTTTCACCATGGCATAGAGTAGCCCTTTAAAATCACTGTTTATAGTGTGTGAGCATTTTATATTTGTTTAAGACTCATGGGAATATTTAAGTTAAGGTAATTATCATAAGGGTACAGCAAAAGTTTCATAAGCATCCACGGACAAGAAATGAAATAAAGTTAGACTTCAGGCAGCCTAGAAATGGGAGAGGGGAGTCAGTAACCAAGGCTACTCCCTTTAACTCTTAAAGCAACTTCATAGCCTCCTATTTGTGCTTCTCTCTGTGTATGAACTCATTTTTTTTCTTCTCACCCAGACTAGCTTCACTCTCTTAGTCATTCGAACATAGCCCAGCATAACATCCATTCTTAACTCCAGATGTGCTTTTAATGTAAATATATTTCATTATCTGACTGTAAATCATTATCTATCTGGAGAGAATGTGAATGGCTTAGCCTTGGGTTAGGTGTCTATCTCTGTTATAATTAGTTAGGATTGATGTGGATGTGAAAGGCAAGGTTGAATGTAATACATAGGCTCCCCTTTTTAGAAGCTATATATAACTTGAAACATCTTGGAAAAATGGTAGCAGTACAGCAAATGTCACTTATGAGTCTACTACTTCTAGTGACATTAATAAATATTTTATTAAATCATATAATATTCAAGAATCTTTATAGTCTCCAAGACTAGCATATTTTAAACATATTTAAATATAGCCTGAAATTTCCACCTCCACCAAAAGAGAACATCACTAAAATCTTATTATGAAAGGAATAAGCTTAGTCAAGAATCTCATAACACCCTTGGGTCATATACAATAACAATATGACTACATAATTAGAAAAATATATCTGTTCATTTTAATTCAAAAATTATGTATTAAGTATAATTTTAGTAGTTATTTTGAAATTGTAATAATATAAAAACTGTACATGACATGACAGATTCAGGGAAAATGACAATGGTGGCATAGTTTTTATATATCCCTGAAAAACAGACATAAAAATCCTATATAATAAAAGGGTAATATGCAAGTAGACCAAACGGCAGAACAACTGAACAACCAATCAAAGCGTAATATGCTAATGATATGCTAAGGCTGCTCAACCACTTGCTATGATGAGCACTGATCACCAGGGGGAAGACAGTCAACTGGTTGACCAGTCGCTATGACATGCACTAACCAAGGGGGCAGATGCTTCGACCAGTAGGTTAGCTTGCTGCTAGGGTCTGGCCGATCGGGACTGAGCGAGATAGACCTGACACGCCCTGGAGCCCTCCTGCAGTCCCTCCCTGGCCCAATCGTGCACCAGTGGGGTCCCTTAGCCTGGCCTGTGCCCTCTCACAAACCAGGACCCCTTGGGGGATGTCGGAGAGCCAGTTTCAGCCCAATCCTGCAAGCTACTCTCCTTGGGAGAGCACCAGACATAGGGCTCATGGCTGGCGAGCACTGCTGTGGCAGCATGAGCCTCCTCCAATCAGAATTGATTGAGTGCGAGCCCACGACAGGCACCGTGGGGCCAGGATGAGTGGGAGCGGCAGGTAGGAGCTGCAGGCAGTGTTGGACTGCGGGTTTTGGCCCAATCCCTGCAGGCCATCCAGAGGGACCCCACCCGTGCATGAATTCATGCACCAGGCCTCTAGTAGATCGTAAAATAATTACTACCCCCCTTAATAACTACTAGTCCATTAGCAATAACATATGGACACTTACAATGAAACTAAATGACAAGGTATCCCATTGAAATCCAAAATATGACTGGATGAGGATAATGTATATATATAAAGAAGCCTAAGCGACCATTACGACCGAATGACTGGAACGACCAGAACGACTGGATGACTGCATGACTAGTCGCCATGATGCGCACTGACCAGCAGGGGACAGATGCTCAATGCAGGAGCTGCCCCCTCGTGGTCATTGCGCTCCCACAGCCAACCTGCTGCGGCCTCTTTCCCTGGCTGGCCAACCTTCCACGGCCCTGCCCCCCAGCCAGCCAACCTCCCGTGGCCCCTCCCACTGGCCAGTTAACCTCCCACGGCCCCTCCCACCAACTGGCCAACCTCCTGCAGCCCTTCTCCCCAGACAGCCAACCTCCTGTGGTCCCTACCCTTGCTGGCCACCCCCCCCCCCCACCATAGGCCCCGATCACGAGGCCAACCAGCCAACCTCCCAGAGTTAGCCCCCCGATAGGCCTCAATCACCAGCTAGGCCGAGGGACACCACCCGTGCACGAATTCGTGCACTGGACCTCTAGTTTATCTATAATATAAGATATACATGGTATTAGCAGATGCATGGGAGAAATGGTAGAGAACAAGAGAGCATCTGAGGATCTTTGTCTACAATTACTCTGTGGAAAACCAATGGAGGGCCAATTTAAAGGACAGCTGCTAAAACAAGGAAGCTTTTACACACTATAATAGCAGATGAGTCCAAGGGTCCCAGGGTAAGGCTTCCATAGCTAGAGCCCTCTGGGCCCCATGAGAAATTAACCAACCAACGTTCTCTTCCCTGACAAAGTCTCACATTTAGGTTAAACTACTATGAATAGAACTCAGACAAAGAGAAAGCCCAAATAAAAACGAGAAAGACAGACAGCTAGTATATCTCAGAAAGTAGGCTGTTATATTTTTTAAAACTCCATGAAAACAAACAAGTGGGATCTCTAGAATCTGAAAAAAAATAAAAATAAAAGCTACCTGAATTATCTAAAATTTCAGGTATAATAATTGAACATAAAATAATAACCAGCTAAAAGGATTTTAATCCCATATATTGCAATAAGAAAAATGAAAAAAATAGCCCCTCATACCATAAAAGCATGCCAGAAAAAGGATAAGTTTTTAAATAAGCTGAAGGACATTAGAAAATAATACAGGATATGAAAGAACAATTTAAATCAGAATTTAGAGAGTCTTACAAATTAGGTGATAGAACTTAGGAAAGAATTCAAAATAAAGGAAAAAACAATTTTATGAATGAAGACTAAATTAGAAATAAAGTAATGAATAATCTTTACAGTTAAGTAATAAGAGAAATTTAAGATAAAAAGATAATTTTTGAATATTCAAAAAATTAATGACTAAAGAGACTAGAAAAGATGAGGGACAAATTTAGAATATCTAACATACATAAGAATTTCCAAAAGAAAAGAATACTAAAGCAAATAACAGAAAAATAATAGAATCAGTTATTCAAAGAAACTACTAGGCTTTTTTTAAAGGAGATTTTTCTCCTACAAGAAAATATAGGCAATAAAATTTTGGACATTTCTCTTTGGAATATTTTTTCTGATATATGTTCTCGTGCAAGGGAAACAAAAGAAAAAAATTAATGATGGGACTACATCAAACTAAAAAGTTTTTGCAAAAGAAACCATCAACAAAATAAAAAGACAACCCACTTAATGGGAGAACATATTTGCCAATGCTACATGAAATAAGGGGTTAATATCCAAAATGTATAAAGAATTCATACAACTCTACACCAAAATAAAAAACAATCCAATTAAAAATAGACACTTTTCAATGAGGACATGCAGATGGCCAGTAGACATGAAAAAATGCTCAATGTCACTAGTCA
The DNA here is from genome assembly GCF_027574615.1 of Eptesicus fuscus. Lineage (NCBI taxonomy): Eukaryota > Metazoa > Chordata > Mammalia > Chiroptera > Vespertilionidae > Eptesicus > Eptesicus fuscus. Next base: position 5,087,670 of record NC_072480.1, on the reverse strand, counting down.
TCAAATTAAAACTGCAATGAGGTATCACCTCACACCTATCAGAATGGCTCTCATGAATAAAACAACAAAAAACAAGTGTTGTCCAGGACGTGGAGAAAAGGGAACCATTGTGCACTGTTGGTGGGAATGTGAACTTGTACAGCTATGAAAAACAGTATGGAGGTTTCTCAAAAAATTAAAAATGAAACTGTCTTATGACCCAGCAATTTCACTTCTAAGAATATATCCTAAGAAACCCAAAATACTAATTTGAAAGAATATGTGCACACCTATCTTCATAGCAGTGTCATTTGCAAAACACAAGCTATGGAAGCAACCTAAGTGCCTATCAGTAGGCAAGTGGATAAAAAAAAAACCTGTGATACATATATTCAATGGGTTAATATTCAACCATAAAAAAGAATGAAATCTTACCATTTGCAACAGTATGGATGGATCTAGATGTTATTATACTAAGTGAAATAAGTCAAAACAAATACCATATGATTTCACTTATATGTGGAATCTAAAAAACAATATAAGCAAACAAGTAAAACAGAAACAGACACATAGATACAAAGAATACACTGACAGCTGTCAGAGGGGAGAGGTTTGGGGAACTGGGTGAAAAAGGTGAAGGGTTTGAGAAGTACAGATTGGTGGTTACAAAATAGTCACAGGGATGTATAGTACAGTATGGATATTATAGTCAATAATATTGTAATATATATGGTGCCAGGTAGGTACTTGACACATTGAGGGATCACTTTGTAAAGTGTATGATTGTCTAACCACTTTGCTGTACACCTGAAACCAATCCTATAGAATAAAAGGCTAATATGCAAAGAGTCCGAACGGCAGAACTACCAGTCGCTATGACACGCACTGACCACCAGGGGCAGACGCTCAATGCAGGAGCTGCCCCCTGGTGTTCAGTGTGCTCCCACCGGGCCTCTAGTATAAACTAATAGTGAATGCAAACTGTAATTGAAAAATAAATAAATAAATAAATAAATAGGAGATTTTAAAAACTATTTTTAAATGTACTTTGAATATTTGAAAAAATTACACAGGTGACCAATATTGAGACATAGTCTAGTAAAGTCAACGGCCTTTAACCCTTTGCACTCGCTTGCTTTTTTCTTGATTCCTTTATTCTACTCGGGGTTTAATTTTTTAAATACCCCAGATTTTACAAAGCGCGGCAGTAGAATAAAAAACTGGAGTTTCTTTTCATACAAACTTATTTATTTGGATTTTTTTATATTTCAAATTATTGATACATTCAAAGAGTATAAAAAGAGCTGCTACCAATGCTAACCGTGTCAAGTCACACTCAACATCTGAGTGCAAAAGGTTAAAGGGGAAAATTTTTTTTGAGCTATCTATATAAAAATACAAATTAACTTACAAGTGAAATTGCCATCATACTTTTTGACAGACCTATTTTCTAACCAGAAGAAAATTAAATAGGATATTTAAGATACATAAATGAGAGTGTCAGCAAACTGACTTTCATTTACAGAGACTGCAGATAAACTTTAACAATCAACAATTCATGGAATATGATCCCTTTGAATTGCTCCTTGGAATTCACTATAAAACAAGTATCAGACAACCAAACTTACTGGAAAGATGTCAACATAAGAACTCATGATGCCATCAAATATGGATGTGTTTGAAGAACCAACTAAACGGTTATATGGGAGACAATATAGAAATAATGGTTGTTTACTTGATAACTGAAAAAGTAGGGGGGCAATAATTAAATTTGTAGTGCCATTATTGGTATTTATATGAAACTGTTGCATAATGTTGGATAAAAACTAATTAGTATTATTGACATTCTAATTATTTTATGCCATGTGCTTAAAAATCTGATTTCTCATTAAAGGTGATCCAGATATAAAATAGAAGAGTTGAAGTGAAAGCATTTAGTTCTGAATTTAAATTGGACATTATAAATGTGAAATTATTATGTACGCAAATGCATGCCTATGTCTGCATGCACATACACACACACACACACACACACACACACACACACACTCACATATATTCTCTAGCCATATCTGCTGTTTTGCCTAGACACAGTAACCAAGTCAGTAGCAGAGAGCACACCTAAAGTCCAGATTATAGTCCTGAAATATCATTTGCCTCTGAAAGAAACCAGAACTTCTTGGAGAAATGGGTGATTTCAAGGCTGGGACAGGAAATGTTCATGATTCGCCCATACCATGTAGTGATACCAAAAACCAAGGAAGATACTAAAAATTGTAAAGAAGGCTAAGGAGTTAACTTGAAGACATTCTTATTGGCCAAAGATGGAGTATTTTGAGCATCAGTAAGTATAATTACTACAATGAATATATTTAAATCTATGAGTTATAAGAGTGATTTTTTAAAAATGATTTGGTGGAATTTAGAGAATGATAGGGAATGAACACATTATTTTGAAAACTGATAAGGGAAATGCATTCTGTCACTTCTTTTTAAATTATGTCATTTGTATTATCAAGTCATTAATGAGAGAAGTTTTCTTTTCATCCTATATAATAAAAGGGTAATATGCAAATAGACCAAATGGCAGAACAACCGAACAACCAATCAAAGTGTAATATGCTAATGATGTGCTAAGGCAGCTCAACCGCTCGCTATGATGTGCACTGACTACCAGGGGGCAGATGCTCCAACTGGTAGGTTAGCTTGCTGCTGAGGTCTGGCCAATCGGGACTGAGCAAGATGGACCTGACACGCCCTGGAGCCCTCCTTCAGTCCCTCCCTGGCCCAATCATGCACCAATGGGGTCCCTCATCCTGGCCTATGCCTTCTCGCATTCCGGGACCCCTCAGGGGATGTCAGAGAGCCGGTTTCAGCCTGATCCTGCAGGCCACTCCCCTTGGGAGTGGCCTGCAGGATCAGGGCTCATGGTTGGAAAGCGCAGGGCTCATGGTTGGAAAGCGCTGCTGTGGCAACGCAAGCCTCTTCCAATCAGGACTGATTGGGCACGTGCCCCGGCAGGCACAGTGGGGCCGGGATGTGCAGGAGGGCAGGTAGGAGCTGTAGGCAGTGTTGGACTGCAGCTTTTGGCCCAATCCCTGCAAGCCACCCAGAGGGACCGCACCTGTGCAAGAATTCGTGCACCAGGCCTCTAGTAGAAATATAAATATATGTGATAAATGGTGGAAAGGTATTTCAGTTAAATTAATGTAAATTAGCATATCCTCAGGAATGAATCTATTTTAGCATAAATTGCTGCTAACACCACAGAAAGAGAAAATAGACAACCAGATGGAGAAAATAACCATTGCTCATCAAGACTTAATAACTGACCAAATGAATGAATGAATGGAGGCATGAACGAATTAATCAATTAAAATAAACCTGGATCTGATTAATCCTGTGTACCCAGCATTTTAAACTATATCATGAGAATTCCATCATCAAAATCAACACTGGTGAAAATTCTGCAATACAAATGTCTTGGTTTCTTCAAAATACATTAAATGTGTAAAAAAAAAGAGTGATAGAAAGGGAAACTATAAATTAAAAGGAGCTTTTTTTGATATATATTAAAATTGGCAAAATTAAATTGTTTATAAATATAACTGAATTAGGTAGGTCATAAACTTCAAAGAAAAGCACAGTGATCAAAATGATGGTTTGTTACTAGAATCGAGAAGGTGTTAATTAGGACAAGACACAGGGAGGGCTCTTGAGATACTTGGCAAAAGTCTGTTTTTTTGAGCTATGTAGTGGTTATAGGGTATTCACTGTGTTATATTTTACAAAAGTGTCTTTAATGCCCTCTCTGGAAAGATAAAATATATAATGCCATTAAAGACATAAATAATAGTGAACTACGTCATGTTGTTTGTATGAAGACAATATCACAAACAAGTAATTTATGTCCATAATAATACATCAACTTCAGTGAAAATTTGAATTCAAACAATCTCAAATTATTTTCATGGAATTTGATGAGCATTCTCATAAATTTCAACAGTTGGCCTGGCCAACGTGGCTCAGTGGTTGAGCGTCAACCTATAAATCAGGTGGTCACTGTTGGATTCTGGTCTCAGGACACATGCCTGGGTTGTGGGCTCGATCCCCAGTCTGGGGAGTGCAGGTGGCAGCCAATCAGTGATTCTCTCTCACTGATGTTTATATCTCTCTCTTCCTCTCCTTCCTCTCTGAAATCAATAAAAATATACTTAAACTTTTTTTTTCAACAGTTGAATGAGGGGTTCAATATAACCAGGATCATGTTAAAGGTATAGGCGCTATTATAATTTAAGCAGTGTGGTAGTGGCCCAGTGATGAACAGATTGCTGTGTCATGATAAATATCCAGAACGCACACGTTATGTGGCAGAGCTGCTATTGTTGCAGAAAGAGATGAACATTGAAACAAATGCAGCTAAATCAATTGGATGTTGTTTGTTAATTAAAAACAAGAAAGAAATCGGATCCGTTTCTCATTAAATACATAAAAGTCACTACTAATGGGAAAAAGCAAAACGTCAAATGTTGCAGAGAAGAAAATAGAGAAAAATGTATGTACTGCCAAAGGCAAGAAATATTTCTTTAATTAAACATAAAAGCATAAAATGTATAGATTAGTAAATGTAACCATATTAAAATGATTTAATATATCAGAAGACACCACTAAAAAGTTAAAAGATGGAGCCCTGGCTGGTGTTGCTCAGTTGGTTGGGCATAGTCCCATGGACTGAAAAGTTTCCAGTTCAGTTCCATGCCCGGGTAGTGGGTGTGAGCCCTGTCGGGGCATGTAAGGACGCAGCCAATTCATATTTTGCTCTCCCATCGATGTTTCTCTGTCTCTCTGTCTTCTCTGTCTCTCTCCTTCTCCCTCTGTCTCTAAAGCAGTGGTTCTCAACCTTTCTGATGCCGCGACCCTTCAACACAGTTCCTCATGTTGTGGTGACCCCCAACCATAAAATTATTTTCGTTGCTACTTCATAACTGTAATTTTGCTACTGTTACTGAATCTTAATGTAAATATCTGTGTTTTCCAATGGTCTTAGGCTTTACAGCCGCGGTTCTCAACCTGTGGGTTGAGTCTAAAGCATCAATAAAAAAAAAAATTTAAGTTAAAAGATGGAGAGTGACATCAATATGATGGTGAACTAGGAAGCTCCAGGCTTTTGTTTTCCCATGGAAACACTGAATAAACAACAATATGCAGATCAAAGTAGCTTTAACAAAACTCCAGGAAACATTTAAGAAGCTGCAGCAATCAAGCAAATGCTAAAAATGGTTGGAAAGTTCAGGGCATTTTGTTTGATCTTGTGCCATCTCCTCCACAGTACAATATAGAGTATAGCATATATACATGGCCAGGAGGCAATTACTCAATTCCTATTTTTTTTTTTCTAAGTGATGGAACGAAAAGAATGGAACTTGCTTGCAACAGTCTGGCTTGTCTGATGCTGCCCAAGTGACTGATTTCTGTTTTCCTATTTCAGAGCACTGATGGGGATAGTGGCATAGTTTGGATAGTAGGGTAAAGACTTTGAAAGTAAGTGGTGGTCATCATGGCGTATTACAGATGCAGAATGTCTGACCTATGAGCAATTGGGGCAAGGGATTATGGAACAAAATATAATAAAAATGCAACTCATCTGAGAAGAAACAAGTTTGAGACTCTTAAGACATTTAAAAGCAGTGGCCTATATAGGAACAGGAATAAAAGGGAATATATAGACCCAGGGGATGTACCAGTATATCCCAGAAAATATTTGAGAAGGCCTTCAGCCTTTAAGTCAGGCTAATAGGTGAAGGCCTTTCCCTACACGAAGGCAGTCAATACATCCTGTGACAGGTGACTTTTAAATGCCAAGTATCATTAAAAATATACAAGTCATACAAAGAATAGGGAAGCATGGCTCATTCACAGGAGCAAAATAACCCTAAATAAACGCAGGTCTCAGTCTTACTTGACAAATAATTTTTAAAATGTGTCTTAAATGTCTTTACTGAGCAAAAGAAAATACAGGCTGAAAACTAAATAAAAACAGGAACATATTTTTTAATAAAAGGGGAATATCAACAAAGAGACATAAATTATAAAAGAACCAAAAAAATCCTGGAGCTGAAAAATACAGTACCTCAATTGAAAATTCACTAGAGGGCTTTAAAATCTAACATGATCTAGCAGAAGAAAGAATGAGCATGGATGGACCTGGGGAGCATAATGCTAAGCGAGATAAGCCCATCAGAGAAAGATAAATATCACATGATTGCACTCATTTGTGGAATATAATGAACAACATAAACTGATGAACAAAAATAGATCCAGAGACATAGAAGCATAGAATGGACTGTCCAACCTCAGAGGGAAGGCAGGGGAGGGGAGGAATGGGGAGGGAGTCAACCAAAGGACTTGCCTGCATAGAAGCATAACCCATGGACACAGACAGTAGGGGGGTGAGAACATGTGCTGGGGGGTGGGAACAGCAGGGGAGAAGGCAATGGGAAAAAAAGGAGACATATGTAGTACTTTAAACAGTAAAGAATTTAAAAATATATAAAAAAAAGAATGAGTGGATTTGAAAACAGGCCATTTAAAATTATTGTTAGAGGAGCAAAAAGTAAAATGAAGGAAGAAAAGTGAACAGAGTTTAAGGGACTTATGGCTCATCATTTGGCATTATGGGAATCTCAGAAGAAGAAGAAAGAATGGGGCAGAAAGAATATTTGAAGAAACAACGGCTGAAAACTTCTCAAATTTGAATAAAGAAAGAAAAACACAATTTAAAAAGTTAAAGTTCTAGTAGAGTAAATTCAAATAGACATATACTGAGATACATTATAATCCAAGTGTGGAAAGTAGAAGGAGGAGGAGGAAGAGGGGGAGGAGTAGAAGGGGGAGGAGGGGGAGGAGGAGGATCGTCTAAAAGCTCTAAGAGAAAATGATTTGTTACATACAAGCAAGCTTCTGTAAGATTGTCAACAGATTTTTCAACAGAAAGCCTACATGCCTGAAAGCAGTAGGATAATATATTTGAAGAAAAAACACACCTGTTGACTAAGAATACCATATACATCACAACTGTCCTTCAAAAATGGAGGAGAAATTAATAATTTATCAGATAAACAAAAGTTTAGGGAATTGATTATCACTAGATCTAATCTAGAGAAAATGATAAAAAAGTCATTATAATTGTAACAAAAGGATTCCAGACAATGACTTGATGATATATGAAAATATAAGATTCTGCAGTAAAGATATGTATGTGAAAAAACCTGTATTATCATAAATCCACTTTCAATTATTTTGTAAGATTTAAAACACAAAAGCATAAAAATAACTATAACTCTATGCTAATAGGAACACTATATATATATATATGAATATGAATATGAAGGGAATCAATGCATATCACTTTTTAAAAATCAACTAAACACAAAGGAACAAAGTAAGGGAGGAAATGAGGGACAAATGCTATAAAGTTTACAAAGCCAATTCACAAAATGGCTATTATTATTGTTTCTTCCCTATCAGTAATTACTTAAAATGTTAAGTGTATCATATGCTTCAATCAAATGGCATAGATTGGCTGAATGTATTACAAAAAGAAAAAGATAACAAAATGGTATCTAATTGTATGCTGTTTACAAGAGACTCACTTTGAATTGAAGCACAGTGAAAGTGAAAGGATAGGGAAAAACAATATATTTAATACAAATAGTAACCAAAAGAGAGGGGATGACTATACTAATATAAGACAAAATAGACTTTAAGTAAAAAAAACTGTTGTAAGAGACAAAGAAGGACAATACTAGTATATATGGGCAAAAAGATCCATTCACTAAGAAAAGATAACAATTATAAATTTATATGCATCAAATATTAGAGTTTCTAAATATATAAAGCAGACTGACAGAATTAAAGGGAGAGAAGATAGATAAGTCTAGAATCATAGTAGGAGATTTTTCCCAAATTCAATAATGGGTAAAACAGACAGAGGTCAATAAGGAAATGATGACTTGCACATCAATTGAAACTAACAAGCATATACGGAACATAACACTCAAAAACAGAATATTTTTCTAAAGTGCACATCAAGTATTTTCAAGGATAGACTATAGATTAGACCACAAATGTTTTAATACATTTTAAGTTATTTAAATCATACAAATTATCTTTTATGTTCACAATGGAATGAAACTAGAAATCAGTAGCATAAGGGAAATTGGAAATCCACAAATGTGTGGAAATTAACATACTCAAAATAACCATTTGGTCAAAGAAAAAATATCTACAGAAAGTAGAAAAGACCTTGAGACAAATGAAAACTGAAATACAATATACCAAAATTATAAGATATGGCAAAAGCAGTGCTAAGAGGGAAATTTATAGCTATAAGAGGTTACATTAAAAAAAGAAAGATTAAAAATCAATAACCTGACTATGTACCTTAAGGAACTAGAAAAAGAACAAAGTATACCCCTTGCTGACACAAGCAAGGAAATGACAAAGATTAGAGCAAAGATAAGCAGAAGAGAGAATAGAAAAACAATGGGGAATATAAATAAAACCAAGACTTGGGTTTTTGTAAAGATGAACAAAATTGACAAACCCATAGCTAGATTAACCAAGAACATAGCAGAACAGGCATTCAGATAGCTAAAATTTAAAACATCCTATGTTACAAACATAAAAGGATTACGAGAGAATACTATGGCAGATTATATTGATGAAACAGATTCTGTAGATGAAATGAATAAATTCCTAATATATACAACTTATCCATAATGAATCATAAAGAAATAGAAAATCTGAACAGACCCAAAACAAGTGCAGAGATTGAATCAGAGATAAGAAATCTTCCAAAAAAGAAAAGGCTAAGACTAGATAGCTTCACTGGTACATTTTCCCTAATGTTTAATAATTAACACCAGTTCTCCTCAAACTCTTCTGAAAAATGAAAATGAAGTGCACATTTCCAAACTCATATTAGGCCAGCATTTCTTTGACACCAAAACTAGACAGTGACACTAAAAGAAAATACAGACCCAAATCTTTTATGAACATTCATGTAAAAATCCTTAACAAAATACTAGCTATCCAAATTCAGCATCATATTAAAAGGATTATATTCATGATTAAGAGAGATTTTTTTCATGGAATGCGAGGATGTTTCAACATATGAAATTTATCAATGTAAGACACAATGAAGGAAACAAATTATTATATCAATTGATGCAGAAAAAGCATTTGACAAAATTCAACACCCTTTCATGATAAAAACACTTAAACCAGGAACAGAAGGAAACCACCTCAACATAATAAAGGTTATATATATGAAAAGCCACCAAATAAAAGTTCTTCCCCAAAGATAAGGATCCCACTTTCACCACTTTTATTCAACATAGTACTGGAAGTCGTAGATGGAGTAATTATGTAACAACAACAACAAAAAAGGCATTCAAATTGGAAAGGTAAAAGTAAAATATTTTGCATATGACATAATGTTATATAGAGGGTGCTAAAGATCCTACATACCCGTTAGAAGTATTAAATGAATTCAGCTACTTTGCAGAATGAAAAATCAATACCCAAAAAATGAGTTGTGCTTCTATACACTAACACTGAAAAATGCACAAAGAATATTAAGAAAACAATTATATTTAAAATAGCATCAAAATAATAAATTATTTAGGAATACCTGATCAAAGAAAGTAACAGGCTTGTACACTGAAAAATTTTTAAAAATTGTGTGAGTATAAAAGAAGCCACAAACACTAGCAATTGGAAAGACATCCCATGTGCACTGTTGGTGGGAATGCAGACTGGTGTAGCCACTGTGGAAAATAGTATTGAGTTTCCTCAAAAAATTAAAAATATATCCTAAGAATCCTCAAACACCAATTTGAAAGAAAAAATGAACCCCTATGTTCATAGCAGCATTATTTACAATAGCCAATATCTGGAAACAGCCCAAGTGCCCATCAGTAGATGAGTAGGTAAACAAGCAGTGATACTACTCAGCATGCATAGTGGAATACTACTTGGCTATAAAGAAGAAAGGAAAAAAAAAAGCAGAAGGAACTCTTACCTTTTGTGACAGCCTGGATGGATCTGGAGATTATTTTGCTAACTGAAATAAGCCAGTCAGAGAAAGACAAATGCCATATAATGTCACTTATATGTGGAATCTAATGAACAAAATTAACTGATGAACAAAATAGATCCAGGGGCATGAATACATGAACAAACTGAACCCTGACAAGAGGAGGGGAAAGGGGGGATGGATGAAAGAACATATATATGCATAACCCATAGGCACAAACAACAGTGTGGTGTTGGCTAGAGGAAAGGGGGTGGAGAGGGCTGGGTAGAGATGGGCAAAGGGAGGAATTGGGGACATCTGTAAAAGTGTAAACAATAAAATAAAGTTTAAAAAGTCAATATCCAAAGCAATCTACAGATTTAATGCAATCCCTATCAAAATCCCAAAGGTATTTATTTCAATCTACTAGTAGAATCTCAAAGGACCCTAAATAGCCAAAACAATATTGACAAAGAAAAATGTGGAGGTTTCATGCTTCCTGATTTCAAAACTATAGTAATCATAACAGTGTGACACTGAAATAAACAAAGATATATAGATAAATGGGATCAAATCTCTAGCCCAGAAATAAATCCTCGCAAATATGGTCAAATGGTTTTCAGCATGGGTGCCAAGACCATGTAATGGGGAAAGGACAGTTGTGTTAAAAAACCATCATGCAAAAACTAGATTCCAAATGCGAAAGAATGAATACTTAACATTATACCCTAAGTAAAAATTAATTTCAAAACGGTCAAAGACCTATATGTAAGAATTAAAAGTATTAAACTCTAGCAGGAAACAGAGAAAAGCTCCATGACATTTGGCAATGATTTCTTGGATATGACACCAAAAGTACAGTAAAAAGAAAGTAAAAGCATAAATTGGACTTTATTAAATTTAAAAAGTTCTGTGCATCAAGTGACACAATCAACAGAGTGAAAAAAAATCAGCCTAGAGTAATGTAGAAATATTTACAAACCATGTACCTGTTAAGGAGTTAATATCAGGAATATGAAGAACTCCCCCAATTCAACAAAATAAATATAAATAATTTAAATATGAGAATATCAAAGCCATAAGGTATCACCTCATACTCACTATTTTGGTTGCTATCGAAACATTAGAAAAATAGTATGTTTGGTAGGATGTGGAGAAATTGGAAACCTTGTGCACTATTGGTGGGATGTAAAATGGTATAACCAGTATGAAAAACAGTATGGCCATCCTCAAATAATTAGAAACAGAATGATCACATGAATCAACAATTTCACTTTTGGCTATATCTCTAAAAGAATTGAAAGCAAAATCTCAAAAATGTATTTGCACATTCATGTGCATAGCAGCATCATTCAAAATGGAAAAGGAATGGAAGTACCCAGGGGGTCCATCTATACATGAATGGATAAACAAAATGTGATATATATACATTCATGCACACACACCATACAATTATCATTCAGTCTAAAAAGGAAGAAAATTCAGATACATGCTGTGATATGGATATACCCTTGAAGACATTTCGCTAAGTGAAATCATAAAAATATTATGTGATTTCTTATGTGTAGTATGTAAAATATTCAAATTTATGTAAACAGAAAATAAGATGGTAGTTGCCAGGGGCTGGGGTAAAAAAGAAATGTGGAATTGTTCACTGGGTACATGATCTCAGTTTTGCAAGATGAAAAAGTTCTGGAAATTGTTTATGCAGTATTGTTAATAAACAACATTTAAAAAGACTTAAGAAGAAAATGTTTGAGTTATATGTATTTTACAATTTCAATAAAAGTGAGAAATTCACCCACCCATGGAAAGATGTGTATCTAACAACAATCATTGACTAAGGTTGTTATCGTGGTTACACAAAAACTATAAGTCGATAAGAAAAACACAATTTCATAGAACAGTGAGTAAAAGACAAAACCTTTAATTTTCAGATGAGGAAAAGGTAAGTTAAAAAAAGTTGAACCTTAATTATAATCAGGTACATAATACAAAATGTGTATTTGTATCCATTTTTTACAGAATGTGTATTTAAAACTCATCCAGTTGGTACAAAATGTGTATTTAAAAAGCCACATATTATGGAGGGTGTAGAATCTCCAAATGGGAGTGTAAATTGCTACGAAGACTTTGAAATATAATTTTGCACTATCTTATAAAGTTGAATTTGTAACTTTACATTGACTCAGCATTTTCATTCTCATGTATACACCGTGAAGAATATACACAGCAGGTATAGGTTTAGCATGCTTATAACAATAATGCTTTTGCCAAGGACAAACTTGAAACAGACTAAATGTAAATTAATAGAAGAGTGGACAAAAGTGGTATACTTATCCAAGGTAGTTCTATGCAGTAGTGAAACGCAATTTTACAAAAATAATACTGAGCCAAAAAGCTTAACACATGGAGAAGAATAATATATCTTGTTTAGAGATTAATTCATATATGGTAAAAATATAAAATGTGAATAGAGATTATTAATTTACAATAATTGTTTCTTTGGGAATGTGATCAGGGAAGGTTACACAAGTGCTACAAGTCCAGAATTTTTACTTCTTTTTTTCCAATTTATTTTAATTTATCTTTATTGTTGAAAGTATTACAGATGTCCTCCTTTTTCCCCCCATTGACCTCCTATACTCCCCCCACCCCCCCAGGCTTCAGCATCCTATTGTCTGTGTCCATGGGTTATGCATATATGCAATCAAGTTCTTTGGTTGATCTCTTCCAACCCATCCACCCACCCACCCACCCACCCCCTGCCTTCCCTCCGAGATTCCACAGTTTGTTCCATGCTTCTATGTCTCTGGACCTATTTTGTTCATCAGTTTATTTTGTTCATTAGGTTCCACATATGAGTTAGATCATGGGATACTTGTCTTTCTCTGACTGGCTTATTTTGCTTAGCATAATACTCTCCAGGTCCCTCCATGCTGTCTCAAAGAACTGAGTGTTGATTATCATTACATTATGGTCCAGAGTGAACAAACTATAGCCTGGTGGCCAATGTGGTGGCCACCTATTTTTGTAAGTAAGTTTTATTGAAACCCAGATAAGCCATATCCTATATAATAAAGAGGTAATATGAAAATTGACCATCACTCGAACACACAAGATGGCTGCCCCCATGTGGACACAAGATGGCTGCCACAAGATGGCCAGCAGGGGAGGGCAGTTGTGGGCAATCAGGCCAGCAGGGGAGGGCAGTTGTGGGCAATCAGGCCAGCAGGGGAGGGCAGTTGGGGGGGACCAGGCCTGCAGATGAGGGAAGTTGGGGGTGACCAGGCTGGCAAGGGAGGGCAGTTAGGGGCAATCAAGCCAGCATTGGAGCAGTTAGGCGTCAATCAGGCTGGCAGGGGAGTGGTTAGGGGGTGATCAGGCTTGCAGGCAGAAGCGGTTAGGGGCAATCAGGCAGGCAGGCAGGCAGGCAGGCAAGCAAACGGTTGGGAGCCAGCAGTCCTGGAATGTGAAAGGGATCCCAGATTGGAGAGGGTGCAGGCTGGGCTGAGGGACACACCCCCTCCCCACGCCACCCCACTGCCCCCATGTGCACAAATTTTGTGCACCGGGCCTCTAGTTAGTATATATTATCTAAACTGTTTCTGTGCTGCAGTGGTAAAGTTGCTTGATTAGAACAGAGATCATATAGCACTAAAAGCTGAAAATATTTGCTGACTCCTATAACAAAAAATTGCTGACCCTGAATCTATATCTCTGTGCCTTTTGGTAAGTCAGAAGTATTCTTTAAAAAAAAAAAAAGAAGAAGAAAAGAGTGATATGTAAGAATTTTCAATTGATGTGCTTACCTTCTTTATGAAGAAAGAAAGGCTATTTTTTTAAAATAAAGTTGATTAATTGCTGGTTATTTAGTCCTTGACATTGTGTTGGAAATTTGTCAGGCACATATACTTTTTGTTTTTCCAGATTCAAACCTTAATATTATCCATTACACCCTATAATTTATTACATCTTTTCTATCATCAAAATTTCTTAGCAGTTAAAAATAATGAACTAACATGATATTATTTCTCCCATCTTTTAGAGTAAATGATGAAAATAGTATACATCAGTATTTTACCCCCAGATAAAGTCATTTGGTTGATATTTATTACAATTCCTGCCAGAATCTTCAGTAGTAATATTTTTATTATAAAAATATTAAAATTATATTGTAACTTCTTCAAAAAATTTAGCTATATAGGTTTTATGGTTTGTATACCTATTTTTGATAGCAGTGTTAAACTTCTTTTCTGTTCTTGAAATTAGAACTGACAAATCATTTTCCCAAGATTAAAAAAAATGACACTTTAACTATTTTTATATTACCTCTTTTGCTCATAATTGTTGAAATACTACAAATTATATGACATAAACTTAAAAATATTTAGCTCTAGCTGGTTTGGTTCAGTGGATAGTCAGCCTGCGGACTGAAAGGTCCCCGGTTCCATTCCAGTCAAGGGCGCATGCCTGGGTTGTGGGCTCAGTCCCCAGTAGGGGTTGTGCAGGAGGCAGCCAGTCAATGATTCTCTCTCATCATTGATGTTTCTATCTCTCCCTCTCCCTTCCTCTCTAAAATCAATAAAAATATATTTTTAAAAAATAAAAATATTCAAAATTGATACAGTAAATATGTCTGTCATGAGAAAATTGATTTTGCCATGTTATTTCCAAAATTTTAAATTGATAAGAATAAATATATGAATTGGATTCTATAAATGCTCACTAAGGATTCCTGATATAAAAATATGTTTTTGACACTAATCAGTTTTGGCATTTCAGTTTTAGTTTTCCTTACTCTGCCAGTATCATCTTATTTATTTAAAATATTATATAGCCCTGCCCTGGCTGGTGTGGTTCAGTTGGTTGGGCATGGTCCCATGCATCAAAAGGTTTCTGTTTCGATTCCTGTGCAGGGCACATGCTCTGTTTGATCCCCAGTAGGAGGTGGGCAGGAGGCAGCCAATGGATGTTTTGTTCTCACATTAATGTTTCCCTTTCTCTCTCCCTCACTCTTCCTCTCTCTCTGAAAAGCAATAAAAACATTTAAAAATAAAATATTGTATATGTGATTAATTGCTTTATCATTTCTGAGTGATGACATGGTACAGTAGCCACATAATTTTTAACACAACTTCTATTAAAATTTACATTGTAAGAGTAGCAGTGGACATGGCAACTGTTATTATGTTTAGTGACTATTAGAGAAAAACTTAAAAACTTATCGGGTTAAAGTTTTTTTTTTTATTTAATAAATCTTTATTGTTCAGATTATTACAATTGTTTCTCCTTTTTTCCCCCCATAGCTTCCCTCCACCCGGTCCCCACCCCTCGCTGTCCTCATCCATAGGTGTATGATTTTTGTCCAGTCTCTTCCCATATCCCCACACAGACACCCCTTTCCCCCTGAGAATTATCAATCCACTTCCATTCTATGCCCCCGATTCTATTATATTCACCAGTTTATTCTGTTCCTCAGATTTTTAATTCACTTGACTTTTAGATTCACTTGTTGATAGATATGTATTTGTTGTTCATAATTTTTATCTTTACTTTTTTCTTCTTTTTCCTCTTTTTAAAGAATACCTTTCAGCATTTCATATAATACTGCTTTGGTGGTGATGAACTTCTTATCTGTGAAGCTCTTTATCTGCCCTTCAATTCTGAATGATAACTTTGCTGGGTAGAGTAATCTTGGTTGTAGGTTCTTGCTATTCATCACTTTGAATATTTCTTGCCACTGCCGTCTGGCCTGCATAGTTTCTGTTGAGAAATCAGCTGATAATCGTATGGGTGCTCCCTTGTAGGTAACTAACTGTTTTTCTCTTGCTGCTTGTAAGATTCTCTCTTTGTCTTTTGCCCTTGGCATTTTAATTATGATGTGTCTTGGTGTGGTCCTCTTTGGATTCCTTTTGTTTGGGGTTCTGTGCGCTTCCTGGACTTGTAAGTCTATTTATTTCACCAGGTGGGGGAAGTTTTTGGTCATTATTTCTTCAAATAGGTTTTCAGTGTCTTGCTCTCTCTATTCTTCTGGCACCCCCATAATTCTGATGTTGGTACGCTTGAAGTTGTCCCAGAGGCTTCTTACACTATCTTCAACTTTCTGCATTCTCTTTTCTTCTTGCTTCTTCGGAGGAGTGTCTTTTGCCTCTTTTTATTCCAAATCTTTGACTTGATTCTTGTGTTCCTCTAGTCTGTTGTTGGGTCTCTGTATAATATTTTTTATTTTAGTCAGTGTATGTTTAATTTCTAGTTGGTCCTTTTTCATATCCTCGAGGGTCTCATTAAATTTATCGGCTTTTTCCATGAAATTCTTGAAAAACCTTATAACCGTGGTTTTGAACTCAATGTCCAGTCGTTTGTTCTCCTCCATTTCTTTTGTTTGTGATCTCTTTCCTTGTCTCCTCATTTTCGCTGCTTCGGGTAGCTTTGTGTGCTAGGTGTCCTATATGGTTCAATGGGTCAGCCTCCCAGTTACCTGAGGTGGACACTCTTGGTGCACCCCTTAGTGGACTGTGTGTGCAGCCTTGTTGTAGTTAAGTCTTGATTGTTGTTGGTGTCACTGGGAGGAATTGACCTCCAGGCCAATTGGCTGTGAGGACCCACTGTGTCTATAATGGAAGAATTGCTGTGCTGGAGACACGTTTATGGGGCAGGACTTGTTCCAGTAGGGCTTTGGTGGTCACTGAATCTGCCTCTTGAATGTGTCCCTTATGAGAGTAGTTGAAATCTGGTGTTGTCTCAGACCGACCACTAGATACACTAGTTTCTGGATCTCCAATGGGGTGGAGGTCAGCTACAGTCTGAGGCCACCCAGCAGGAGCTACAGCAAGAACTACAGTTTTCTCCTCTTTGCTTGGGATTTGGCGGTTTTGGAGCAGTCTGACTGGAGCTGCAGTTTATTTGGTTAAACTGCCACAGGGCAGGCCATTTATATGCAAAAGCTGCTGTGTGGAACCTGGGCGGGTTTGTAGAATGTGCAGGGCGGGGTCTCAGGGTGGGGCAGGGTCTCAGGGCATCACTAGGCTAGGGCGTGGCAAATGGCGATGTCTGCCATCAGCCATCTCTGCCTTTCCGCGTTTCCAAGTCCCCGCGTCCCACGCTCCAGCGCAGTAAACAATGATTGCTGGGCGCACCTCTGCAAAAAAGTCACCCTCACTTTCCGACCTGATGGCCGACAGTCCAGCTTCTCCCTGTAGGCGTCTGGGTCCCCCACGTGTCCCCAGAAACTGGATTTCAGAGTGATCAGGAGCTTGACTCCCTTCGGGTTGAGAAAAAGCCACGCGCCCAGTCGCCCGCCACCAGCCCGATTCGCGCGCCTCTGTACCTCAGCTTTTCAGCGCTTGCGCACATCTCAATGCTCTTTTCTCTTTCCTTCTAGTTGTAAAATTTCCACTCAGCTAGCTTTCCCGTGGTTCTGGGTGACAGACATTTTGTCTTTTAGTTGTAGTTTTGAAATTGTTGTGTGAGGCGGCAGTTTAGTTGTTTACCTTTGCCGCCATCTTGATTTCTCCTGGTTAAAGTTTTAATTTTTACACAATTTGAGTATTTAATGCACAAGATGATGGTGTGCCCTGAAGCAAATGGAAAGAAACTCATATAAGTCCTGCTTTAGACATAGATGAATAATCTAACAACAGAACACTATTAGAAATGTTAAATTCCTTAAAATGAAAATTTGAATAATATGCAATATCTATTTATATAAAAGGCTAAGTGTTCGTCCATCAACCGGTAACTATGACACACACTGACCACCAGGCGGCAGATGCTCAACGCAAGAGCTGCCATGACACGCACTGGCCATCCTATATAATAAAGATTTATTCGGGGTCTTTTTTGGTTCCATGCAAGTTTTTTGAGCCAAAACACCAATCAGAAAGAATGTATGCACCCCTATGTTCATAGCAGTGCAATTTACAACAGCTAAGATCTGGAAACAGCCCAAGTGTCCATCAGTAGACAAGTGGATAAAAAAGCTGTGGTACATTTACACCATGGAATACTATATGCAGCAGTAAAAAAGAAGACTCTCTTACACTTTGAGACAGCATTGAGGGACCTGGAGAGTATTATGCTAAGTGAAAAAGTCAGTCAGAGAAAGACAAGTATCACATGATCTCACTCATATATGGAATTTAATGAACAAAATAAACTGATGAACAGAGAGGATCCAGAGATATGGAAGCATGGAACAGAGTGAGGAATCTCAGAGGGATGGTGGGGGGAGGTGGGTGGGTGGGTGTTAATCAACCAAAGACCTTGTATGTATATATGCATAACCATGGACACAGACAATGGGGTGGTGAAGGCCTGGGGTGGAGGATGATGGTGGGCTAGAAGGGGCCAATGGGGGGGGGGGAGGAAATGGGGACATACGTAATACTTTCAACAATAAAGATTAAAAAAATAAAAAATGATGTTTTATTTCTTTTAGCTGAGAAGCAAGCTCAACCAGTATAATTTACCAGACAACTACAATTAAACGCTGTATTGCTTAAGACTGAACTATATTACATGCAGAAAGCAATTTCTTCCCTTTTTTTATTGTTACTCTTGATAAATGCTGTTAACTGACACTTAGGTGCCGTTGTTCATTCTTTGTATAATTCTGCCTAAGCACTATGTGTATTCTTAGTTCCTAGAATCGTTTCTAGTTATTTTATTTAAGAAAATGGCTACTGACATCTTAGCAAAACTTCACATATATACACCAGTGATATTTTATGTAAGATTTCAAGTTTTTGTAAATAATAGATCCATTTTAACATTAGGAAAAAATATTTCACATATTGTGCTAAACTTCAAAAAATTAAGAATTTATAATCAATTTTTATCAAGCAAAATATTTGCAATTTTAAAAATATATTGTTCTAACTTATTCTATAGAGATTTGTGCTGATATATGAACAGATGGTCACTTGAATCACTACAAATATTATAGTTAAATGACATTGTATCAAAGGATCTCATTACAATTTTCAAGTAGCTAGTGAGTCTTTTAGGTACCTGGATTTTTTGTGTTGCTGTTTGTCAAGAGATAATAGTATAGAATAACTTTAAAGAAATGACCCTTCAGAAATGACATCTTTTATCAAATTTTTTCATGTGAATCAACAAGATGGAATAGGGTGCCTGATTGGTTAACTATATCAGTTTACAAACATTGTGAAGATCAGAGTATCTTTGTGTATCTGCTATATAATGTGCTATATATGTTTAGGGATTTTGCTTTTAATGTATAAGATTTGGTCCTGCCTTCTCTGTGCTTTCAAAAATGGGATAACAAGGAGAACCTTTAATCAAGATTATATCTTCTTACTAATTGAAATTGAATATAAGATTCTGCGAAAGGTGTTGACAGGAACAGGGAGAAAGTGGCAGTGATACAATGTTTTAAAAAACGCATGGGTACACCTAGAGGGTATTATACAAAGTGAAATAAGTCAGAGAAAGACAAATACTATGCCATTTCATTTATATGTGGAATCTAAAAAATGAAACAAATGAACAAAGACTCATAGATACAGAAAACAAACTGAGTTACCCGAGGATTGGGCAGTAGTGGGGAACAGGCAAAAAGGTGAAGGGGATTAAGAGGTACAAACTTAATAGTTATTACATTAGTAAATCACAGGGATGTAAAGTACAACACGGAATTACAGTTAATAGTACTTCAGTTACTGTACGGTGACAGATGGTTACTAGACATATGGTGATCACCTCATAAGGTATATAAATGTCAAATCACTATGTTGTACACCTGAAACTAATATAATATTGTATGCCAACTATACTTTAATTAAAAATAGCTTTACATTTCACACACAAAAAAAGGAATATCCTAAAAGACAGTGTGCTTTCCTTTTTTTTTTGTCACAGGAGTTGACTTGTCCTCTAGTTGAAATCACTAGAAGTTTTAGACCTAAGACAGTTGGCCAATGAGAACTCTAATCCCTGAAAAAAATGGAAATTATTAACTTGGGCTCTATTATTTCCCTGCATTTTTCCTGGAGGCATATTCTGGATGTTGCAAAAGAAGAGGAATTTCATGTCAAACACAGCAATCTACTGAATGGAGGAGACAGTGATCAGAGTTAAGGAAGTTGTTGAGCAGTTTCATAAGAGGAAGGAGCTGAACAGTAAAATAGCTCCAGAAACCTGTATGTGGGCCCTTTAACTATTTTCTTAATACTAAACTGAACATATATAGGAAGAAATTCTGTAAGACCTGACACAATATGATCCAGAGGCTTTGAAGTGATTAATTTCCACAGTGCAGGAGGAGAATGCATTATTCTAACTACCCAGCCAGAGTAGCAAGTCTTCATGGATTACGTGGAACAGTGAGTAGAGAGCCCAGAAGGGAAATATATTAGTAGTAGAGCTAAATTACTCTAGAGTGAAGGACCCTCTAGTCTAGGGTCTTCAAAAAGAGTCTTTAAGCCTGAAAAGGATCAGATTGATGTACCAATACTTTAAGTGCCAGAAAAATTCCCAACACATTTTTAAAGAATATAACAAAATGCAAACACTTAATGTAATAATTACAATTCCTAGCATCCCCAAAAAAATACTAGACATGAGGTGAAGCAGTAAACTATAACACAAAACCAGAAGGAAAATAAGTTGATAAAAATGATAGAGATAATGGGTTTAAAAGACAAAGATTATTAACTGTTATAAAGATGTTTAGGTATTTCAAGTAAAATATGAAGAGTATATGGAGAGAAGTGAACAATATAAAAAAGAAAAAATGGAACTCTGAAAAAATAAAGTTTTAACTGAAAATTTTATTTGATAGATTTTACATGGTTTAAGGCAATAAGAGTGAACTAGAAAATATGGAATAGTATCCTTCTAAACTGAAGCAGAAAGAAAAAAAAAGTCAATAAAAAGGGAACAGGGCTACCAGAACCTATGAGACACATCAAGCAGTTTAACATACATGGAATTGGAGTACAAGAAGAAAATATATATGTATCTGATGAGATAATAGCCAGATAATTTGAAAACTGTAAATCCTAAGGTCCAAGAAGTTTAACCAATAGCAGGATCAACACAAAGAAAAGTAAACCATGGAACAGCACAGTTTAACTATCCTAAATAAACATTAAAGAGAAAAATCTCAAAAAAAGCAGTCCTCAACAAAAAGCAAAGCAACAATTCCTTTAATAGTGAATTGAACAAATACTTCACTGGTGATAACATTAGGATATCAAGTAGCATATAAAAAGATGGTAAATATCAATAGCTAGTAGGTTATTACAAAGTAAAACCACAATGACTCAGTACTACCAACCACAGTAACTCAGCACTACAAACTAGGGGAATGGATATAAAAACACCAATAATACCAAATGCTGGTGAGAATATGGAGCAACTGGCTCTCTGATTCATGACTTTAGGGATGTAAAATGGGGGCTACTATGAAAAATGGTTTGGAAGTTTCTTATTAAGTTCAACATTCACTTACTGTGTGACCCACTAACTTCATTCCTTGATATTTTCCATAGAAAAATGAAAACTAATCTTTACAGAAAAACCTGCACATGAATGGTCATAGCAACTTCATCTGTTATAGCAAGAAGCTGAAAAAACTAAAATGTCCTTCAATGAGTAAAATAATAAACCATGGTGCATTCAAAGAATGGGATATGACTGAGCAGAAAAAGGAACAAATTATTGATTAATATTCTACTTAGATGTATCTTATAGACATTATTGTGAGTGAGAAAAACTCATCTCAAAAGGTTGTGTATTTTATGTTTCCATTTAGGGGGGCATTCTCAAAAAGTCAAAACTATGGTGATGGAAATTTGATCAATGGTGGCCAGGGTTTATGGCTAGGGAGATGGTGTCACTGTGAAGGAATAGCACAAGAGATTTCTTGGGATAATAGAACTATTCTGTGTTCTAATTGCTGTGTTGATGCATGAATCAATACAAGTGTTAACACATAGAAATTTACATACAAAGTAAAAAAGTCAGTTTTAATGTATGACTATTTAAAATTTAATTTTTAAAGAGCTGTCAGAGAGAAAAACACATTACTTACAAAAATAAAAATTGTCACCACCATTTAGCCAGAAATTATGCAAATGAGAAAAAAGTATAACATTTAAAAGGCTGATATAATAGACTTTCAACTAAAATTCTTACTCCATTGAAAATATTCTTCAAAAATGAAGGAGGGAAATACTTTTATCAGACAATAGAAGTTGATAAAAAAAAAAAACCATTGCCAGAACATCTGTGTTATAAGAAAAGTCAAAAGAAAACCAGATGAAAATTTAGATACATGCAAAGGAGAGCGAAAGAAATATGTGGATATGTGTGAAATATTGTTTTCTCATTTTTATTTGATGCAGAGAAAGCATTTGTTAAAGTTAAACACACATTTGTGATAAAACCACCAAGAAAAATGGTCCCTAAGAAGACAAACTTAACCTGAAATTGGTATCAACAATATAACATCAATTAGTGTCATACTTAACAGTAAAAGACCAAATGAGATTGGGAATAAGGGAAATATTTTGCCTCTCAGGACTTTAATATTTTACTGGAGGATCTAAGTAGTATAATAAGGCAAGTTATAAAAATGAAATACATACAGATTGGAGAGAAGGAAGTAAAACAATTTTCAACTGCAGATTAAATTATTATGTACATAGACATTCTCATACATTGCTGATCAGAATGTAAAATGGTACAACTTTGAAAAACAGTTTGGCAATGTTATATTGTTAAACATTCGATTAAACTTTGACCCAGCAATTCCTCTGTAGTTATTCAAGGGAAGTGCAAACATATGCACATAAAGACATATAAAATTTCATAGCAACAGTCATAATGACCACAAACTAAAATCAACTGCAATATTAGAAAAATGAACAAATGCTTGTATATCCATATGATAGGATACTACTCAGCAATCCTACCTTATAATAGAGAAACATGCAAATTGACCGCACCTCTGCTATGCCCATGATTGGGCCTGCGAGAGGCTGGGGGCGGGACTCTGGGTGGCCTATCTGGCCGTTGAGAAAACCAAGATGGCGGCGCCAAATCCTCTTAGTTCCGGGGGTTCTGGGGAGCGATCGCGACGGGGGGCGTGGCCGGGCACGGCCAGCAGCCTCCCGGGGGTCCTGGGGAGCGATCGCGACCCGGGGGGCGTGGCCGGGCACGGCCAGCAGCCTCCCGGGGGTCCTGGGGAGCGATCGCGACCGGGGGGGCGTGACCGGGCACGGCCAGCAGCCTCCCGGGGGTCCTGGGGAGCGATCGCGACCGGGGGGGCGTGGCCGGGCACGGCCAGCAGCCTCCCGGGGGTCCTGGGGAGCGATTGTGACCCGGGGGGGGCGTGGCCGGGCACGGCCAGCAGCCTCCCGGGGGTTCTGGGGAGCGATCGCGACCCGGGGGGGCGTGGCCGGGCACGGCCAGCAGCCTCCCGGGGGTCCTGGGGAGCGATCGCGACCGGGGGGGGCGTGGCCGGGCACGGCCAGCAGCCTCCCGGGGGTCCCCGGCGGGATCGCGACCCGGGGGGGCGTGGCCGGGCACGGCCAGCAGCCTCCCGGGGGTCCTGGGGAGCGATCGCGACCCGGGGGGGCGTGGCCGGGCACGGCCAGCAGCCTCCCGGGGGTCCCCGGCGGGATCGCGACCCGGGGGGGCGTGGCCGGGCACGGCCAGCAGCCTCCCAGGGGTCCTGGGGAGCGATAGCGACCCGGGGGGGCGTGGCGGGGCACGGCCAGCAGCCTCCCGGGGGTCCCAGGTGGGATCGCGACCCGGGGGGGCGTGGCCGGGCACGGCCAGCAGCCTCCCGGGGGTCCCCAGCGGGATCGCGACCCGGGGGGGCGTGGCCGGGCACGGCCAGCAGCCTCCCGGGGGTCCCCGGCGGGATCGCGACCCGGGGGGGCGTGGCCGGGCACGGCCAGCAGCCTCCCGGGGGTCCCGGGCCAGATCAGGAACCCGGGGGGCGTGGCCGGGCACAGCCAGAAGCCTCCCGGGGTCCCGGGCCAGATCAGGGACCCAGGGGGCGTGGCCGGGCCCAGCCAGCTGCTCCAGGGCCGGGGTTCCCCGGGCGATTGCCACCCTGGCCTAAATGGCTGGTGCTGAGAGGGATCAATGGGGCCAGTGGAAGGAGCAGGTGGTAGTTGACCACCGAGGCCATCTGCAGCAGCCGGATGCAGAGCTGGGGTCCACGTTCTCCAGGTTGGCCTCCGTGGGGCCCGTGTCGCACCCATAGTAGCCGAGTGGGCATGCTGGCATAGTAGCCCCAGCATGAGGCCAGCTTCCCAAGCCAGGCTGCGGAGGGAGGGAGGGCCTCTGGGCTGGGAGCACTCCCCCACCCCAGTGGACAGGGCACAGAGAGCGAGCAGCAGAGAGCTACTAGCGGTGGTGGGTGTGGTGGCCTGGCTTCCAAGGGGCTGGCTTCAGCTGCTGTGGCCTGCGCTGAGGTGGCTGGTGGTGGGGGCAACTGCGTGGGCGCATCCGAGGCTGGGGCACTGGGAGACCTGGGACTGCAGCCCAGAAAGCGAGGCTCCGGAGGACCTGGTCACCGACCCCGGGCATTGAAGCCGCCTCCTACAAGATGTATCCTAGCCTAGGTGTGTGGGAAGCAGGTTCAGGAACCTCTCCCTTTGCGGCGCCAGAGCCCAGGCCTGCCAGCACCCCAGAGGAGACCCCCGCCAGGATCGGGGGCTTGACCAGTCTCTAAACCAGGGCGGCCATTAGTCCAGGCCTGCCAGCACCCCAGAGGAGACCCCCGCCAGGATCGGGGGCTTGACCAGTCTCTAAACCAGGGCGGCCATTAGCCCAGGCCTGCCAGCACCCCAGAGGAGACCCCCACCAGGATCAGGGGCGTGACCAGCCTCTAAACCGCCTGCAGCCCTAGCCCAGGCCTGCCAGCACCCCAGAGGAGACCCCTACCAGGATTGGGGTCATGGCCAGCCTTCAAACTGTGGCGGCCCCTAGCCCAAGGAGGCCTCCTGGCCGAGGACGCCTGAGTCTGTTCTTGACCTAGGGCCGGGCTCTCCCCGCAAGGGACTCAGAAGCCGCCAGAGTCTAACTGCCAGTCTCTGGGAGTGCATCCACTGTCCACCAAAAAGTAGGGCCATCAAACCATTCAGTCTCAGTGCAGGCACAGGTCCGTGGCCGACGGGGTGGAGGCCAGACCAAAACAAAACAGCAGAAACACCCTGCCCACCTGGGCGGGTACTGCTGTAGTCCACGTGGCCTGGGCAGTGTAGAAAGCGCTACCTTCTCCCAGGTCCTGTGCTGGCACCGCCGCCTCGCTCACCCTCAAGCCCCCCTGAGTCCTGACAGCAAAGTGTGTGGGGCATTCTGCAGGAGTTGTGCCGTTCTGGGTGCTTTTGCCCAAAGACATACTTTGGGATGAATTCAGAGCCACATCTCATTTCCCATGAGACTGGAAGAACCATGTAAAAGGATTTTGACAAAAGCTTTCCACATCTCTGTTTATTCTTTTGAATCCATAAAACGACCTTAAAAAAAGCATCCGGGCCACCTAAGAAAGAATGCACTTTCTGGCCAGAGCACGCAGGATTCTTTTGCCCAACAGGTTAAAGGGAGCAGAGCTGGCACAGTGGGAATGGCCCTGGTGCCCTATGAGGAGACCGGGGGAATGGGGTTGTCGAAATTCCATAAGCCTCTTGCCACCTTCTCTTTTGCAAACCACACCATCCAGATCCACCAGGACTGGAGGCAACTGGGAATCACAGCCGTGATTTGGGACATGGTGAGCAAATCTTGAGGGGCCTCTAAAACATTTGCAATTGATTATAAGACTGGTCTTTATTTAAAAAGAAATAAAAGAACAGCTTTGTTGAGATATAACCCATATACTGTACATGTCACCTAAAGTGTACAATGAACTGGTTTTTTAAAGTAAATTCAGAGTGGTACAACCATCACCATGCTCAATTTTTAAATATCTTCATGACCCATCCCCTCCAAAAAAAACTTCTACCCATTGGAATCACTTTCCTGATCATCTTCCCCAAAATAGATTGCACTTTAAAGGTGGGTAAAGGAAAGTTGAGGGAAGTTAAAACACTGCACAAAGGATATTGTAAGATGACAAAGCCCAAAGTGAAGATCATGTGTTTTCTTTAAAAAATATATATTTTTAAAATTTCAGAAAGGGAGAGGGAGAGAGAGATAGAAACATCAATGATAAGAATCACTGATCAGCTGAAACCGGTTTGGCTCAGTGGATAGAGCATCGGTCTGCGGACTGGAAGGTCCCAGGTTCGATTCCGGTTAAGGGCATGTACATTGGTTGCTGGCACATATCCCGGTGGGGGGTGTGCAGGAAGCAGCTGGTCGATGTTTCTCTCTCATCAATGTTTCTAGCTCTCTATCCCTCTCCCTTCCTCTCTGTGAAAAATCAATAAAATATATTAAAAAAAAAAAAAAAAGAATCACTGATCAGCTGCCGCCCACAGGCCCCCTACTGGGGATTGAGCCCAAAACCCAGGCATGTGTGCCCCTGATCAGAATCAAACCTGGACTCTTCAGTCCACAGGCCGATGCTCTCTCCATTAAGCCAAACTGACCAGGGCCATGTGTTTTCTTCAAGTTCTGCGTGGTTGTAATGGTCCCCAAATCTATACTAATAAAAGGGTAATATGCTAATTAGAGTGGTTGTCTTCCGGACATCTTTCCAGACAAAGCCGCAGTGGCTACAAAGGCCAAGGCTCAGGCAGCCATAACCAGCTGCAGTGGCAGCAGCATTGGGGTTATGGGGGTGGTGCCTCCAGAGGGAGGCCAGACTGGGGGCCAAGGCACAGGCAGTTTGGGGTGATCAGGCTGATAGGGGAGGGCAAGGTAGGGGCAATCAGGCTGGCAGGAGATCAAGGGAGGGGCGAGCAGGCAGGCAGACAGTGGGGTTAGGGACAATCAGGCAGGCAGGCAGATGAGTGGTTAGGAGCCAGCGGTTCCGGATTGTGAGAGGGATGTCCTACTGCTGGAAGTTGGACATCCCCTGAGGGGTCCCAGATTGAAGAGGGTGCAGATTGGGCTGAGGGGCACACCCCCCCACCCCCCCAGTGCACGAATTTCGTGCACCGGGCCTCTAGTAAAAAGTAATAAATAACTACTGATACTCATAGCAAAATTCATGAATTTCAGAAACATTGTGCAAGAGAAGAGTGGCTCAGATAAGTTCACATTATGTAATTTCATTTGTATGGAGCATTAGAAAAGGACAAATCTTTTTTATAGTGTAGAATGCAGGGCCATGGTTGCTTAGGAGGGGGGTATAGATAGGATTGATTGGGAATAGGCACAGGGAGCTTTTGGGCAGCATATTGTACTGGTGGCACATGGATGTATAAATCTGTGCTAACTCAAAGTGTATATTCAAAATGGATACATTGTACTCTAATTCAAAATGTTTTAATTAAAATTTTAAAAAATAACTTTGTTATTGAACATGGTAGATGCACATTTATTCTTAATGTGTGGAAGTGGTATTAATAGAAGTTAAGAGGGTGATTATTTTCTATTTTCTAAAGTTATTTTTCTTACTATATACTTAATGACTAGCTGAGCTGGAACCATATTCCAACAAAGTAATATAAAATGGAGTATTGATGAGAAGTTAGGGAAACTCTATTTACCAGGAGAGTTTACTTAAGAAATATATTCAGAGGTAACATATCTTCTACTCTCCCAAGAGAGAATTCAGAAGTAAAACACACAGGAATGTATCTTAATCACAGAGAGAGGAAATATGAATAACGACATAAAAGTCCAAAGTAGACCATGAATGGCCATCTGAACTATCTACTACTGGAATAACTGAATATGAAGAATTTGTCATTAGTAGCAGATAAATTGATTCCTTAATAAGAAATAGGTCATCTACTTTGACATAATGATTGCATAATATTTTTATTTCCAAAATACTAGAATATAGTACCTGTATCATATATTCCATGGTAACATAATTTTAAAAATAAACAATTTTTTCTAATAAAGTTAACGTATTCATATAACATTTTCATGCAAATCAGGTCAATTCCAAAAGAGAGAGGGCCCATATTCAGAATTATACCCAGGCATCTGGTACAAGCTTGGATTGCCCTGGCAATCAGTACAAATGAATGCTCTAAGTACTGTTAATAGCATGAAGGCACGGTCTATATACAGGGTGTTCCCCCAAACGTGTGTACACACTTTAACAGCTGATAGCTCAATTGATGTTTCTTTTCAGATTTAACCCATTGGAATGAATAATTATTCAAAGTGTATATACATTTTAGGGACATTTTGTATTTCATGAAACAAACAACATTGCATGCCAAATCAGTATCTGGAGGCTACACATATTTAGTGTGTGTAGTTTAACTGACACAGTATTTTTGTATGGTGAAAAATCACCTGGATACTGATTTAGATATAATGTCTACACATATGGTAAGTATGTGGAATCTTCCAGATACTAAGCTTGAAATTAGTGTAGGCTTTTATTATTTTACCCTCTGAAATATTTATGCACATTGGAGAAACACATAAGCAATTGGGGAAGAAAAATTAGAATTTCCTTTGGTGATATGTATGTTTGCATATTGTAGCTACAGAATTCAATGAAATCAATGTTCTAGTCATTAAGAATACAAGGGATTCAGAATACTTTCCATGATTGAATGTGCTATGGCACCCTGGTGTTCCTCAATAATTTTTAAACATGCGATACCTGACTATTTAGTCAGGAGCACTGACTCTTTCCCTTAGAATCTAAGGCTTAGATAGTCAAATTAAAAAATGATAACAGCCAACACAACAATAGCTGCACAGTGTGAATAAATCAAAATTATACCTATGTTTTTGTCAGATTGGCAAAAAATATATTTTAGTAATTATTTTATGTGTGCCATGGGATAGAAAAGGTTGGAAATCACTGTCCTAGACTATGAGGCTCCCTTGTTACAATCTTTCATAGCACAATGTGTGTTTTCTTTTGAGCATGTATCAAAATTGTAATTGGTAACCCATATTTGTGTAGTTAGTCGGTAATGTCTTTATCACCTGCCATACATTAAGCTCCACTAGGGATCCAGGACCTGCCAGTGTATCTGACATAAAATATGTATCCCCAAAATCACTCATGGTTGGATAAGTGGACCGTAGAACAAATGAAATTGTCTTCTATTGACACATATATTTCAATAATTGCCTTACTTCTATTCTCTTCAATAATAGAAGAGAAGGGTATAATTTATTTAATATGAAACAAGCAAAAAAAATTTTATTACCTTATTCTAACATTGTCTGAAGATTTTATAAGAGAAGGTGACAGTAACCAATTTTTAATATTGTCCATGAAATAATTTACCAGGTGTACCGGTTACCAATGCGGATTATTTTTCAATAAATGGAGTTACACTTACGTTGATATACTAGTATATGCCATTTGATATGTATACTATTTTGTTGTATTGATAGCAAGCTTCAAAACTTCATATGTCAAATTTTCTGAAGGTGTTAACATCATAGATATTTTTACACTTCAAAATGTCGAATTTTATGCCAAAAAAAAAAGAGCATTTGTGGGAAGTTTTAATTCATTAGTTTATTTTGAAAAAAAGTGCTGCTGAAAGTTATCATATACTTCGGGAAGCTTATGGTGAACATGCTCCATTTCAAGATACTTGTGAACGCTGGTTGAAACGCTTTAAAAGTGATGATTTCTATGTGAAAGTCAAAGAACGTCCAGGTCAACCGAAAAAGTTTGAAGACCAACAATTACAAGCATTATTGGATGAAGATCCATGTCGAATTAAAAAACAACTTGCAGAAAGATTAAACGTTGCTCACCAAACAATTTCTGATCTTTACAAGCAATGGGACAGATTTTAAAGGAAGGAAAATGGGTGCCACATCAATGGAACAAAAGACAAATGGAAAACCGAAAAATCATCAGTAAAATTTTGCTTCAACGGCACGAAAGTCTTTTTTTCAATAGAATTGTGACTGGCGATGAAAAGTGGATTATTTTGAGAATTTCAAACGCACAAAATCATGGATTGATCCAGGTCAACCATCAACATCGACAGCAAGGCCAAATCACTTTGGACAGAAGACAATGCTCTGCGTTTGGTGGGATTAGGAAGGTGTGGGGTATTATGAGCTATCAAACCCAGGTGAAACCATTAATACTGATCAATACCAACAACAAATAATCAATTTGAACCACGCTTTCACTGTAAAACGACCAGAATGGGTCAGAAGACACAGCAAAGTAATTTTGTTTCATGATGACATACCATCACACACTTCAAAACCAGTTAAAGACACGTTAAAAGATCTTGCCTGGGAATTATTGACCCACCCACTGTATTCACCAGACCTTGCTCCTTTAGATTACCACTTGTTCCAATCAATGGCACATGCACTTTCTGAGCAGAACTTCAAAACATACGAAGAAGTGGAAAATTGAGTCTCTGAATGGTTTGCCTCAAAACAAGAAAAGTTCTATTGGGATGGTATCCACAAATTACTTGAAAGATGGGGGAAATGTGTAGCTAGCGATGGACATTACTTTGAATAAAGCACTTTTGATGTTTCTCTTGAAATTATCGTGTTTTCTTTGATTACAAAATTCTCATTATTATCCGGTACACCTGGTATTTCAGTATAGTAGTCCATTTTGTTTTTATTCTAAAAACTTGATATTTATCCCGATATTGATTTATTCCCAACTTTCTTCCTAAAACAAAATTTTGTAAAATAACAGTACATAACATGGATGACATGTTGACCAAGTTTAAGCCTGCCAGAGAAACTAGAGCCAAGAAAACATGCATATTTTTTCATGACTGCTGATGAAAATTATGGAAAGGCAGGGACAGGGACTTTGCCAAATACATACATCTAGAGATAAAAACTAGATTCTAGTCATCCTTGGAAGAATTTTGAACAGGGAGGAACAAAATCAAAATATGATTATTAAACAATTTGTCAGTTGTATACAGCAGATTTAAGTAGGATAATCTGGAGGCAGAAAGAACAAATAAAATTTTATTGGACAAATCTAGTGTTTAAATAAAGGTCGAATATGAACAAGATTTTTTTAAAAGACATTTGAAAGACAGTTTTAATTCAGAGAATGTAAAAATGAAGAGAAGCCACTGGCTTCATTTTTTCCACCCAAAACATAAATTTTAATTGCGAATTTGACATGTACTTACCAATACAATGCAGCATAATTAGCCATTTAATTGATTTATTGATTGATTTTAGAAGAGAAACATTGATTTTGTTGTTGTTCCACCTGTTTATGTATTGATTGGTTGATTCTTATATGTGTCCTCATCAGGGATCAGACCCAAAACCTTGGCCTGCTCCAACCACCTGAGCTACCTGGCCAGGGCCTCATTGGCCATTTTATGTTCAAAACTAATTCCTGCTAAAACAGTTACTAGACTTCACTGGGCCCACCATTAAAACTGAAACACCTGTGAGATACAAGTCTGTGTCCATGGGTTATGCATGTATGCATACAAGTTCTTTGGTTGATCTCTTCCCACCCACCCACCTCCCCTGCCTTTCCTCTGACATTCCACAGTCTGTCCTATGCTGTGTCTATGGATCTATTTGTTCATCAGTTTATTTTGTTCATTAGGTTGCACATGCAAGTATGTGATACTTGTCTTTGACTGGCTTATTTCCTTAGCATAATATGCTCCAGGTTCCTCCATGCTGTCTCAAAGGGTAAGAGATCCTTCTTTTTTACTGCTGCATAGTATTCCATGATGTAAATGTACCACAACTTTTTTATCCACTTATCTACTGATGGACACTTGGACTGCTTCCAGATCTTAAAACATAGGAGTGCATATATTCTTTCTGATTGGTGTTTCGGGTTTCTTAGGATATATTCCTAGAAGTGTGATCACTGGGTTAAATGGCAGTTACATATTTAATTTACTGTTTTCCATAATGGCTTCAACAGTTTGCATTCCCACCAGCAGTGTACTATGGTTCCCTTTTCTCCACATCCTCTCCAGGACTTGTCATTTGTTGATGGTAGCCATTCTGACAGGTGTAAGGTGACACATCATTGTCATTTGAGTTTCTATCTCTCTGATGATCAATGACTTTAAGCATTTTTACCTATATCTCTTAGCCATATGTATGTCCTCTTTGGAGAAGTGTCTTTTTAGGTCCTTTGCAATAATATGATTATATCTTTTTTTCTCTCTTTATTAATTGAGGTATTACATATGTGTCCTTATCCCCCCATTGCCCTACCCCCCAACTCAGCCCCCCCCCCCACTGGTGTCTTTGTCTATTGGTTAGGCTTATATGCATGCATACAAGTCCTTTGGTTGATTTCTCCCCCTTACCCCCACCAGAAAAAGCATTCGACAAAATCCAACACCCATTTTTGATAAAAACTCTCAGCAAAGTGGGAATAGAGGGATCATTCCTCAACATAATAAAGGCTATATATGACAAACCTACAGCCAACATCATACTCAATGGACAAAAACTAAAACCATTCCCTTTCACCACTCTTATTCAACAGAGTACTGGAAGTGCTAGCCAAAGTGATCAGACATGAAGGAAGGATTTAGAACCATGAATATTCAAGTCAGAAGGAACCATTAGTGTCTCAGTCAGCAACATTTTTCTGTAAGGGACCAAAAAAGAAATACTTGGAAGCTTGCAACAAACTGAAGAGTTTCAGAAAGAAGGGGTGGGAGAAAGGGGGAGAGATTAACCAAATAATTTATATGCATATATGCATAACCCATGGACAGACAATAGTGCAGTGAAGGCTTGGGGTGGCGGGATAGGGTGGTGGGAGTCAGTGGGGCAAAAAATGGGACACCTGTAATACTTTAAAAAATAAAGATGAATTAAAAAATAATTTAATTTAGAAAACCTAAAGAAAAACAAAGAACACGTTAGGCTTTGTGGCCTTACAGTCTCCGTCATAACTTCTCAACTTTGCCATTGTAGTGAGGAAGTAGCCCTAGACAGTTTGTAAAGGAATGAGCTTGGCTATGTTCCTATAAAACTTTATTTATGAACACTGAAATTTTAATATTATGTCAATTTTACATGCCATGAAATACTTTTCTTTTTTACAAACCATTTAAAAATATAAGAACTGTTGTAAGCTTACAGACCATATAAAAACTGGAAGCAGTCCAGCTGTAGTGATATTCAACCTGTAGATAGTGATTTGTTGATGGTATGGTGCAATCAGTAAAGTACGCTGGGACAATATTTCTTAATGGCATTCCATAACATAGCATAGCACAGATCAGAGTATAGGACACAATGAAAGGAAGTGCTGGTGTGAAACATTTGTTTCACTTATATATACTGGATCATGGTGTAAAAGGTATTGCTTTAGGTATAATAAACTATGTTTGCAATCACTAATCTGCTCTTTACCAGCAAATATTTTTATACTCTGCAGCATAAAAAAGGAGGACCTCTGACCCTGTGAGACAGCATGGAGGGACCTGGAGAGCATTATGCTAAGTAAAATAAGTCAGTCAGAGAAAGACAAGTATCACATAATCTCACTCATATGTGGAATCTAATGAACAAAATAAACTGATGAATAAAGTATATCACAGATATAAAAGCATGGAACAGACTGTCAAATCTCAGAGGGAAGGCGGGGTTGGTGGGTGGATGGGAAGAGATTAACCAAAGAATTTATATGCATATATGCATAACCCATGGACACAGTTAATAGTGTGGGGAAGGCCTGGGGTGGGAGACTGGTGCTGGCTAGAAGGGCCAATGGGAGGAAAAGGGGGAATATCTGTAATACTTTCAACAATAAAGTTAAATTAAAAAAATTTTTTTAAAAGAAAAGCTCAAGTTTACACAGCTGTTTAGTTTGTGCACTAAAACCAGATCTTCCAATTTCAATGCAGAACTTCTTTGACTTAAAAACTAGATCAAGATTAAAGAATTATGTAATGCTAATAAAAATGCCTAGGTCTGAGAAGTCAGGGAAAACCCAAATATTAAAATGTTTAGAAGGAGGTATAAGAGCTAACTGGTCTATTACTACCATCCAGATAATTAGTAGTATCCACGTTACATTGTGTTTTCACAATCTTTTTTTTTTTTTTTTGGCATTATCTGGGTAGGTCCAATTTATTTATTTTTAATTTCTTTATTGATTAAGGTATTACATATGTGTCCTTATCCTCCCATTACCCCCCGAACCTCCATTGTGTTTTAAACACCACTCTAACTAAAGAGAATACATGTAGGCACATGTTTTTCTGGTCCATGATCTCTGCTGTCCAGACATGTTGTTCCTTGTCTCTAGTTTCAGAGACTGAGGTCAGGTCCAGGGCATGTCACCGTTAATCATCAGTTTCCAGTCTGTCTTTCTCAGGTATCAAAACACAATTTTCTACATTACAGATGCTCCTTAATTAGGCAGAGTTGCAACAATTTAGGTGGGCTCAATCACAGAGAAATAAGCCCTTTCCTCAGTAACTCCTTCCCCAGACACCTTCTCATTTGCCAAATAAGCATCTTTGGTTTCCTGTAATTATTTCCTGGACCTCCCTTCCTACCTCATACCATCCTCATATTTTCCCTATGTATGGACTTAATTTCATTATGTCCTTCTGAAATTGTAGTACTTCCATAAACAACTAGTTCTAGCCCCGTTATTGCAAAGCACAGTGGGATAGTGAGTTCATTTTTAATTTCTCTACTATACAATAATGCACACCAAGGTTGTGTTTTTTCAGACTGCTGAGATTTTGAATGATTATTAGTATAATATTTTTTTTATTTCAACTATTCTTAATCTAATAGGTTATCTGACTTGATACCTTTGTGCACTTTTCCCAAAGGATTAAGCTTTTCTCCCTTAGTTATTTTTCTGTGTAGCTTCTTTGTTTTCACAGCTTTATTTTGTATATATGTTGCCCCTCCGTGTAGAATCAGTGCTTTTAATCTGCACTTGTTTGGTATCCAGCTAAGAGAATTTACTGGGTTGTATATAAAATGAAGTCTATTGTACATAATATAATTCATGGAAACTACAGTTTAGACTCATGATACTGAGTCTTGCTATTACAGGATTATTTTCTTCTCCATGTGGAAATAAGACCTGTTCCCATGACATGCATGTTATCATCCATGCTTAAAATGTTGCTGTCAATATACTCAATAGGGTTGTTCTAATTATGCTAAAATCCAATCAATGATTAAGATTATTATTTTGACTTTAAAATTAATTAATTGAAAAGATACATGTAATTTCAACAACTGTATATTGCAACATTTAAACTAGAAAATATTCGCACATTAAGTGTTTTTTTTGTTTTTACATTTGTTTTGATAGAGAAAATGTGGGGCTGTCTGAAGTAGTTTATATCAAGTTAGACAGATTCTGTTTTACAAATTGAATAATGCCATTTGTGATAGTTGAACTTGGATTGATCTCTAACTCATTTTTCCCAAGTAATTAATAACTGATCATTACTTCAAGGTAAATATTTCCTGTTGTTATTTCTCAATTCCACCATTTTCTTGTATTTACAATGGAATTTCTTTAATAACATTGTTTATCTTGCTTACCAAGTCAACATCCTATAACAGTTCTGAGATTACACTTGGTCTCATCACATTAAAATGATCATTTTATCTGCCTGTATTCTCCATTAGAATAGGACATGGGGCATATCTATTTCATAATTGTGTATGCCATATAGTAAGTATGCAGTACTGTTTTTAGAACTGAATCATTGAATGTCTTTCATTCCTCTTCACTTTTTGACAAACATTTTTTTAGGGCCATTTATTTCATTCCATTTTTTTAGATTTCCCAGTTCATACTATTTCAAAAGATAACTGTTACTATTTGTAATAGATCTATTTTTGCAAGAAGGAATAGAAGAAATAAAAGCACCATTGCTTTTAATTTATAAGTAGGTTTAATATTTTATGCTTGAAATGTGTTTTTTTTATTTTAAAACAATTCACATGACTTATTTACTGTATCATTATTAGATCATATTCTGGTATCTAACCATAAAATTTAACTCCAAAATATCACTCTCAATGCAGGTAGGTTTGAGTTGGATATAGAATGTAGGCTAAATAATCTTGTTAATGCAGTGACCTTTACTTTCATGTTCATATAAGCTATATCATGTATTCTCAACAAATTCTTGTATAAAATAATATGTTTATAATAATTTCTTTGATTTATAAGAATATCTTCAATGTTATAAAATTTAAGGAACTTTCAAGTTTCAAGGACCTCCTATTTCCTTTCTAAGAATGAAAAATCTGGACTAATTACTCAACTCTATTTAATACTTTACCTTAAATGGAGAATTCGGTAAAGAAAATTCAGCTTGGGTCCAATTGAACAATTTGTTTTAATCACAGATAAGGAACTTTGTGAAGGTCTAATATGTATTTTTCACAGTACTTCAACAACTTCTGTGTATAATTATTGGATAAATTAGTGCACTCTTGAAGATAACTGGGGTTCACCTGTTTGACCTCTATTTGAACCAACCTAAATCTGAAACTTTTATGCTGTGTGCCTTTATCACAATTATAAAATAATTTTATTTTACCAATTATGTTATAGTTTTTTTTATCTTTGACTTCATGAGTGCATGATCAAGAAAAGTAATACATAGTACTTATATTTTGCATTTTATTTAAGTATTAAAGGGAAATGAGCCAATGATTTCCTGAATCCAAAAATAAAGAACTTAAAGGTATATATTACTACCAAAGCAACTTTAAATTTATTTTAATTTGAGGAATTAAAGATATTAAATGTATTTATTTTAGAATACAAATGGAAGCCAGAATTTGGCTTGTTTGGAGCTATAACTATACAAGTGATATTTTATTTATTTATTTATTTATTTATTTATTTATTTATTTATTTATTTTCTATGTTCTAATTGATTTCAGAGAAGAAAGGAGCGGGAGAGGGAAAGAGAGGTAGAGATAGAAACATCAATGATGAGAGAGAATCATGGATTGTCTGCTTCCTGCACGCCCCATACTGGGGACCAAGCCTGCTACTCAGGCATGTGCCCTGACCAGCAATCGAACCATAACCTCCTGATTCATGGGTCGACGCTCAATCACTGAGCCACAGCAACAGGGCCAAATTACACATTTTTACATACAGTGTTTAAAAAGTGAATCCTATATTTTATAGAATATAAGTTATTTTTAATATAAAGGCATTAGTGTACCATTTTCACTCAACTGTA
Organism: Eptesicus fuscus; assembly: GCF_027574615.1. Lineage (NCBI taxonomy): Eukaryota > Metazoa > Chordata > Mammalia > Chiroptera > Vespertilionidae > Eptesicus > Eptesicus fuscus. Next base: position 5,050,347 of record NC_072480.1, on the reverse strand, counting down.
ACTATTAATGTAATTTAATTGTATGACTATCTGAGTATTTTTTTACTCTTTTGATTATTAGTATTTTTTGAAGTGAAATACATGGCTAAAACAAATATATTATTCTCAATAAGAATAGACCGGAGTCTTTCATGGATTATGTCAAAATTTGAACCGACATAGTTTAGTAGTTATAGAATTTGATTGAGTCTCTTTGGAATTTCAAGAAGCATACTGAGAGCAGAAGAAAGTTAGTGCAGAGGAGTGATATAGGAGTTGGTTCAAAAATAAAATTTAACCCAAGGACAGTTGAGGGATCCATATGATTTATGATAGTGAAAATGTCTCTTATTTACCTGATTTCACCCTTATTCATTTTTGTTGTGATTAAATCAGAAGCAAAGAAAAGGGCAAGATACTCATTTCTGTAGTGGAAACTTGAGACTAATACTATGAACAAGAGTATTTAATAAAAACCTCAGAAATGATTGTTTTATTTTGAGGCATAGAGTTTTATTGTAATTTTTTTTCAGTGTAATACCACTAACTTTTTCATTAATATATTATCTTTGTAACTAGACTGTTAGCTACTTGAAATCAAATACTGTCATCTCTCAGGCTTACTTATAGTTCCTTACATTAGCTATTTAAATGAACATGTCTCAAGAGTCAGCCAACTCAAAACTTCAATAATCCTAAGTGATTTGGAAATTGTAATCTATTTTTTAGTATGTGTAAATGAAAAATGGTATTTCAGTGGAATGTGCAAACAGAAGTTAAAGTCACAGGGTGACATGAAAAAAGTGACCTTGGACTCAAGAATTTGCCTGAATATTTCCCTTGACATGATGTTTTTGATGGACGTGCACAAACTTGGTTTCTAAAGCATGTAACAAAGGAGCAGCAGTGTTTCACACGTGATAGGTATCAATGCCGTGAGACTATCTCTTCAGTCCATCTCATATTAAGTCATATCACCAGTAAATATCTGTGTAGGAACTATCACTATAGCCTCAATTTTTTTTTTAATTTTTTTTTTTTGTAATCTGTCATTCTGTGAAAATTTCAGCTGAGGAATTTCAGCTCTACCACAACACAAAAAAATGTTAGCAGAAGCAAAACTATAAAAAAGAAAAAAATATCCAAGTCAATAAGATTCCTAGGCTGTATCAACACAATGATTGAAAAAAGAAACAATTTAGAGAAACAATTTCAGTAAATTGGTCAAATGATTATTGGGGTATTGCATAACTGCAGTTTCAGTTAATTGTATTTCTGAGCTTATTTAAATGTCCTAAGTTTACACTTTAAAAGCACTTAGCCAAACATTTACATACAGAAATAGATTTTTATTTCTTTTAAAATATATGGAATTTCCATCAGGAAAATTACAATATCAAATTACTTTGAAATTGTAATGAATATTAGTGATATTAATTTCTTTATTAATCTTTAAAAATATTTCAGACAAGGGAGTATTACTAATTTCTGACTTTTAAAAATCTGAGACACATTTATTTTAATAAATGCCTGAAATGCCTTCTTCAAAACCTTAGGGCCAGTTGTACCTGTAATTCAGATATTTGGGGATTTAAGACAGGTAATGAGTATCTATATGTATATTTCATAACATCTTCAGGGGGTCTGGGATAGCTCGTTAATCAAACACAGTGATCTGTTTCCAGTTATACATAGAGATATTCACACTCAGTGGAATAAAGGTTTTAACAGCATCACATTAGGTGAAATTTTGCTGATAATTGGGTTTGCAATAACAAACAAGCGGAGCTCATATGATTATGCGTTGTCTGTGATTGCTTTGGCCCTACAACAGCAGGTTGAATAGCTTATGACAGAGACTACGGCCTCCCAAAGCTAAAGTATTTTATCGGTCTGTGACTTTACAGAAAGTGTTTGCTGACTCGATATATATGATATATCCAGAGACTTCAGTTTTGTGCCTATTCTAAAAACAGTAAAATTTCCATAAAATTGCCATAACTTAGTTTTTAGTGAAATAAAGTAAATCAATGAATGAATGAATTTACTGTCTTTATGGGATTTTGAGTGTATTTTTTCAGTTTAATTTAGAATCTAAATATAAAAATAAACTATAATGGTTAATTATGCTTAAAAAGGCTTTTCTTAGTAACTGAACATAATGTTATTTTAGATATTTTAGTTTCTTTAAGGTAAGATTGCTACTGTTTGCATTTGTAATGCAGTTTTAAATTAAAGTAAAATCTCTAAAAGAACATAAGGCCAATCTTAAAACGTTGAGTCGAAAGAATAGTTAATTACACTACATATCTTAAATTTTAGCAATAATAAAAATTGTAGCCATTGTTATTTTAAATGATGTTTAATATTGTGGGGTTTTTTTTGGGGGGAGGACTGGTGTTTTGGTTTTAAATTAGAAAGCCAAATTAATTACTTGGTTTGCTAATTTTAAGTTTTAAGTTCAGATGTCCTAAAAAATAATACTGAAACTAAGTTTTTATAGACAGGAGCATATCACAATGATGAAATAGGAAAATAAATTGCATGTTCCAAATTTGAAAAGTAAAAGAATATTAAAAAACAAGAAATTGCTAGTATGCTTATAGAGATGTGTAAATATTGCAGAAGTCTTAAAAGATATACACTTTATAGTTTTGCATTATATCTTAGAATGCTTCATAACACAATGTAAATAATACATAGAACAGAGAATTTCAAACCAATTATCAGCTACACTTCACTGAGACTAAAGCAAATGAAGCATAGTGAGCACGCAAAATTCCTTTCAATGTCTATGGTTCTTTTCATTATTTATTACTAAAATGAAACTATTTCAGTGCCATTAGTCTCTGCTAATTTGGAGATTTAAAAAATTAAATCATTAGGAATTTATTTAAAAACTTAATAGTCCAGGAAAGACTTGATTTTTAAAATTCAAATGATCAGACTTGTCATGTCTGTTTGATGGAAAATAAAGCAATGTATTTTACTATGAAGAGAAATAGAAAAACTAGATCTTAAAACTTTACTGGTACAATAAGTATTTTTAATATACTAGTGGGACTCTTAAAAAATGTTACAATTATATTTTTTCAATACGGTGTTATCTCTGTGACTTATTTATATCTGGTTTGTCAGAGATAACAAAAGAATAAATCATCATATGTAAGAAGGCGGACTGGAGGACAACAGTGAGGAAGAGAGTGTGAGTGAGTGGGAGCGAGAGGGGAGTGTGTAGATGTGTGTGTGTGTGTGTGTGTGTGGCAGTTAGATCTTGCAGAACTTTCAGGGGCTGGTAGACCGGGCTGTCTTAGAAAGAGAGCCCCTGCTACCACTGCAAGCACTTGTGGGGCGGCCTGCGCTGCCATCGAAACCGCACCATCTTGAATAGATTCAAAAACCAAGTTACATCTACACAATGGAATACTATGCTGCTGTAAAAAAAAGAAGGAACTCTTACCATTTACAACAGCATGGATGGACATGGAGAGCATTATGCTAAGTGAAATAAAAGCCAGTTAGAAAAAGATAAATATCACATAATCTCACTCATGTGAAATATAATGAACAACATAAACTGATGAACAAAAATAGATTCAGAGACAGAGAAGCATTGAATAGACAATTAAACTTCAGAGGAAGGCAGAGGAGGAGGGTAAGAGATTAGCCAAAGGACTTGTATACATGCATGTAAGCATAACCAATGGACACAGTCAGTAGAGAGGTGAGGGCATGTGCTGGGAGCTGGGGTGGCCAGAGAGATGTCACAATGCGGGAAAAAGGAGACATATGTAATACTTTAAACAATAAAGAATTTTAAAAAAGAATAAATTGTAATCTCAAAATTAAGTTTTTGCCTATCTATATTTCTGATTTTGATCATATTTAAACTCAGCACTTTCTCTCTGCCAAACTGCTCCTCCATTTGTTTCCTTATCTCAGTTGAAGGTATCATCACTCACACTTCGATTGCTCCTTTACTCTACTACCCTTTAACCTCATATTCTGTCAAAAATATTTTATTGTCTCAAGGTAAAATGTGTTTCAAATCTGGATTGCCACTACCTTCAGCTCAGGCCTTCATTATCTTAACTTGACTTTGCAGTTCAGGTTTCTTCCTATATCACTGAGAGAAAGAGATATTTCCAAAATGGACTAGATTCTATCTACCCCCTGCTTGAAATCTTCACTGGTTTTCTGTTGCCAATAGGAAAAAATATGCCAATTATGGCTCTGCTTCTGTCTAGCTCTCTGCCTTCATTTAAGCTCACTCTCTTTCACATCTGCACTCCCCAACATAACATTCCAACTTGATTTTACTAGCTATTTCATGTTTCTTTATACCTCTAACATTTTTCTTTCACTTCAGTTGCCTTTCCTTTTTTTCCTTCTTTTATTCAGAAAAGCTCAGCATCATCCAATTCAAATGTCACATTCCTTATAAATTCCCCAGAGTTGCTCTTGGCTCTTCCTGTTCTTCTAACACTTTATACTCTCTCTGTACCTCCTAGGATTGTATATAAAGATTTTGTTCATATAATCTGCCCACTTTCCTCACTTCTTTTTATATTTAGTACTTGGCATGGTTTCTATCCCAATAGACATGTTCAATAAATGATTTCTTAATCACTTGGGCTCTTCTTAAAAAAAAAAAAACTTATTTTTCCTCAAAAATCTTATATTTTTAATCTATCAACTACAGTGTTGCTCTTTGAATGATGGTTTCTAGATTTATTCACTTAATTGGTTCTTATTGAGAATGCACTCAGAGCACCACCCTAGTCATGGATGTCTACTAATCTCCTCTCTTGGAAGAGGGCCTTGGCTAAAGATAACTGTGCTACTTAAGAGATGAATTCCACTTACGAATATGATTCCTTGCTGTTGCTGTAATGCTTAAAGCCTTTCACCTCCCACCTTGAGAAACATCCTGCTAGAGATGGACTTTCTCTACACCATTTTAAAGCTCTTTTATTGATCCTCTACTTCTACAGGTACATAAAGTCAACCTACAGATTGACTAAAAAGGGTCTGACCACTTTTTATTAAACGATGGTCACTGTACCTTTCAATGTTCTTTGTATCAAAGAAAGATAGCTTCCAAGGTCAAAGTTTAACTTTACACTCATTTTACAACTTAAGTGTTTGGTTTTTTGTTTGTTTTAATGGTGAGAGAGTGTAGTTCTGAAAATTAAAGTGACTTCTTAACCCTAGTAAAGGTGAGCCCAAAAGAATTGCCAGTGTTTTGGATAACCATTTATTCAGCTCTGCCCATTTTTTGTTTGTTGCTTGGATCTGCACCACCTCAGATTTATCTACCTAACTAATCATCTCAAGTACATGTATGTTAGCCACTCAGCCAACCTTGTCCTTCAACAAAGTAGTTCATAATATACTCAAAAGCTCATACTACCCAGTTTGTCTCACTATATATATGAAATATCCCCAATATATATAGGCCTTCTTCTCTTACATGTTTATTGTCTACACTCCAGGTACTCACTTTACACTGGTAACTTGGTACAGTATACAGTATTGAATTAGTAGTTCTAATCAGAATATTTGTGCTGGTGAATGTATATTTGCTGATGAAAATGTTCTATTCATTGGCCAATATTTCTAGATTTTGCTGTATAAGCACATATGTACAACTCCTTTGGGGACATTTTTTAATTGAAGGCAGCAAAAGTCATCATGGAATAGTAATGCCATAACTGAACCATGAGACCATTTCCCCATTTTGTAACGTGCTCTCAAGTCTTCCTCTTAACTTTCACAAACATTTATAATTTTATTTATTTCAATCTTGATCTATCTTTGGATTGTACACTAGCCCTCCAGTCCCACTTTCAAATATCCCCTAAACTCTAAGTCATCCACCTCCCAAGGAATAAACCCTTTCAAAAAAAATTTTTTTTTTTGCTCCCTGCTCCTTCTGTACTTCTTGCTTATGGTAGTGCTTGTTGTCCGCATGTCTGACCAATATATGCTATTTTTTCCAAGAAAACTGTCAAAATCATCCAAGTTGAAATGAAGCATTATGACCTTTCTGAGTCACACATTTCCATCCTATTGACGTCAGCTAATTTATGTAACTACAGCGAACATGACATGAACTCCCAAGTTAGGTGAATTCAAGTTCCAGCTCCACCACTCACTGAGTGAGAAGCCGTGGGCTGGTAACTGAGTCTTTTCATTTTTTATGTATCACATGAGATAACAATAATTAAATTCAGAGTCGTTAAGAGAATTGAATGAGATGGTGTACATAGAAGTGATTGTAAATAATAAGGCTCAATGTAAATGTTGGGTAATCTAGAGATTGGATTAATGTATGGAACACATGGAAGGTGTAGATGATGTCTTGTTCATTACTGTCAATTCCTGAGTGCAAACACTATACTTTGCACAGATGAGGAAATATCAAAGAAGTGAATTTGATTATGAAATCCTGCCAGAACCAAAAAAGGAAAAACTCAACCTGTTTAAGACACACACTTATAAGATATATGCTTTATCCATTTATGGCAGGAGTTATTTATAGCATCTTTAGGAAATTAGGCTATTTGAGCTTATGACTAAAGTTATACAAAAACATTTTTATAATTACATCTTAAATTTTTAAATATGGGTGTGTTTTTTATTTAACTATACAAGGACGGAGTGTTATCAGACAGCTTTATTATCAATATCACTAAAAAAAATTGCAGTTTACCTGTTTGTTTTAATAATACTTTCGTTAACACTTAGAAATAGTTGCAACCAAAGTGATTATATAATTTTTGAAGGTTGGTAAGTCTTCCAAAATTGCTTCTACTGTGTTCTCGTTGTCAAGGTTAGTGTTTTGTTTTTCTTTTGAAGAGAATCCATTAATTCATATTGTTTAAAACTAATTAGACAATGTATTAGTTTAGTAAAGGTGTGTCTGTGGAGTTGGAATCACAGTGGTCTTTTTCCAAATACTGAGAGTACTATTTATAATCTGCAATTTTTCCATCCATTTGTTGTCATTTTCTTGGAACAAAGTATTGATTGAGCATTTCTTTATATTTTTCTTATGATAGTACTTGTAAAAATTATGACTTTTTTTGTTACATAGAGGTTTTATTTTGACTGTTCATTTAAAACATTAATCTGTGAGAAATGAATGTAACTGCATGTTTTTCCTAATTTTTACTTCAAGTTGTTATGTATTTAAAAACTCTTAATGCACATAATATGTGGTGAATGATTCTTTATATAGCCACCTCAAATAGCCTTGTAGTCTTATCATCCTTTATATAGCCTTACAGTTTAAATCTAAATTCATATGGAGTACATACCTTAATTATGATCATCTTGGTATGCATAGTCCTTTGGCCTTTTACTTAGTTTTTCTGTGTCAGAATTTCAAATAGTTAAGGAGCCAACAGATAATAAATGTTCCATTTAGCTTCTTTCTGCCTCTCTAGCTCCCGAGCATGAGAATTGCTGATCAGTTATACCAATTGTCTCTTAAATGAGCTTCTCACATCTGCTTCTTATTTCATTAGTTAACTGTCTGTCCAAAGATCTGATAAGATGGAATACCAGTGCCTTTTTACAGCTTGTTCTATCTGTACAATAAGGGTAGGGTCATTAGCAGAGTGGGCACAAAAGGGTACTTATCATGCCCTACAACAAATATACATGCTAGTGTCTAGAAAGCAGTTGAAACTGTTTATTGAAATCACCTTAAGAAGACAAAAATTACTGGTTTTGCTTCAAGTCTCCATTTAGCGACCACTAATGTAAGACGATGGCATTTCTTACTGTAAAGAGCTTTTAATGATTACATTGGTCCTCATATAAAAAGAAAAAAAATATAACAAGTTAATTTAAAAAAACAGTAACAAACTTTTAAAAGTATACTGTGAGTTAGCAAACATCATTATTAGTATGCTCTCATCCAGAGTTTATTACTTCTTGGTTAATCTTCCTCTATGTTGACACTTCTAAAAAGTACCAATCATGATCTGCTTTGTTACATGTTATCCTACCTAATAATAGACAAATATGCAAATTGACCGCACCTTCACTATGCTCGCAATTGGCCAGGAGGCGCGGGGGGGGCGGGACTTGGGGTGGCCTGGGTGGTCGATTGGGCCGGCGAGATGCTGAGCTCTCATTGCCAGCGGCGGCTCGAGCTCAGCGTCTGCGCCATGGCTGTGCTGCGGCACAGAAGGGGCCTCTGGGGCAGCGAGCTCACGTCCCACCGCAGACCATCAAAAGTCGGGGAGCTGGGTGCCTGTCCGCTCAGGCACCAGTGATCAAAAGAAAAAGCGTGGGAGCTGGGTGCCTGTCCGCTCAGGCAACAGGCCTTTCAGAAGCCTCTGCCGCACCAGAGGCTTCTGAAAGGCCTGATGCACCAGCAGACAGATACCCAGCTCCCCTGTGATCAAAAGCAAAAGCGTGGGAGCTGGGTGCCTGTCCGCTCAGGCACCAGGCCTTTCAGAAGCCTCCGCCATGATCGAAAGCAAAAGCGTGTAGGGGACCCTACATGTGCATGATTCAATCATGCACTGGGCCTCTAGTAGCAGTTATAATTATTATTGGAAAAAGTATGGATGATTACTTAATGTTTATAGGAATAATATTTTCTTGCCTATAGAATGAGAATAAAAATAGTATATAACAGAGTTTAAATGAAAATTAAATGAGACTATGCACCTAAGGCACTTAACACATAGTGCCCAGCACATAGTAAGTGATCAATGAATAGTAGCCATTATTTCGTAAATATTTAATTCTTTTTCCCCCTGATATCTGTTCAGAGACTTTGGAAGCAGAACACTGAAAGATGTTATAAGTGTTGTGTAATATGCTAATTGTGTGAAATTCTATTTTCAATATATTTAAAATCATTTAACAACTGACAACCAATGCAAAATTACCTATTTTTTTTGCAAAATATTTTAATTTTTCCTTTTGGAAGAAAATTTAGGTAGATCTTCAGTGATTATTGTTCTGTGCTTCAGGAAAGAATCACATAACTGTCATTGTAATGAAAGTAGGTCTAACTACCTCATCAATTTTGATAACTATTCCCACCTTATTTAAGTATAAGAAATGCCTTGACCAAATAAGTAACCCAAACATGAAGTCAATTTTTAGTATTTTTCACATCGTGAATACCTGAATATTTAAAAATTAATGCTATAAAACATGTCAATGGTAAAGGCGAGATGAATGGTGAAGGAAGGAGACTTGAATTTGGGTGGTAAACACACAATACAGTATACAAATGATGTGTTGTAGAATTGTATACCTGAAACCTAAGTAATTTTATTAACCAATGTCACCCTAATAAATTCAATAAAGTGTATATTAGTGAATGTGTCCATTTATGTTATTTTAGGAGTTCTAAAGTTAAAACTATATCATGAATTAACTTGGAATGATAATATGTCTACGATTGTAATTTCATTTTGTTTTAACCCTTCTTTATTATAGGCCTTGTTTGTATGAAGTCCAGTACTTCTGTGGTTGAGCTTGTTATGCTGCTTTGTTCTCAGGTACGAAATCTCATTCACTTGATTTTTTTGTATGTCTCTAACAGTAGAATGATTATGCATATATATGTATATGTTTATATATTTTAAATTTTCATCTATCATTCCATAGATAAATAAAGTAATTTATATTGAGATATACTTATATGTGGATGATCTTACCACATAAATATTGATTTAGTCTCCCTCCCCCTTCTTCTACTCTCTGTAGCTTTCTTATTCGTTCCCACCCTTCCTATCCTGCTATTGTTCCCTATCTTTTTATCTCTGTAAATATATACAAAATTTGTTATTTATCTTTTTACACCCCATCTTTTAAAGATGATACAATAGAATTTATCATTTTAATTTTTATTGTTAATTACACGATTTCTTCTGTTAGATTAGAGATAATGAGAATTAAGTTGTTTTTTTAATGCAATAGCCAAAGTGTAAATACAGCTCATCAGTGGGTGGTTGTCTTTGATATGATACCTTTCTGTTTTCTTTTTTTAAGTGGAATTTGTATACTTCAGTGTAAATTCTACAAATCTACTTATCCTTTTCTTTAGTAATCAGAATTAAAAATAGAATAGTAATGGTTGGATATTGTTTCTTCCTAGCAATTATAATAAAATTAGGTATATATATCTTACATTTTTCTGATAACTAAATTGGGTACCTAATGGTCTTTCTTCTACCGGCTCTTTCAAGTATGTTTGTGATGCTGATTTTTATTTAAGTATAAATATTTTGTAATATGAGAATGAAAAAAGAGGTTACTTATGTTTTGTAATAAGTATTATTACATTTATTCCTAGTTTCCTCAACAGAAAGAAAAATACATTTAAACAGTTTGTAGTTACTGACCTGAGGTTTGCCTAAAAGCTAACTCGCAAATAAAAAAACAATATGGCTTCAGTAGATCCTGTAAAACATCAGCAAAAATAAACCAAAAACTTACCGATTGATTTCCAGTCTTCAGGTTTACTTTCTTCAAGAATATGTTCATAGGGAAATCATTAGGTCCATTTTCCCCTTTTCAGCCAGCAAGAATTTTAATAAGACATTAAAGAAAACAGCATTCCCAGCAGGAGTTCATCTTCAAGGCGTTTGAAAATTGTTACCTAATACCCAAGTCCTGAGTTCGAGAGACATTCTGGGAGATCTATCTGGACCTTTTAGGATCTTAATGATGCACATTAAAAAAAATGCTTTTATGAAAAAAATAGCTTTAAATTCCTTTTTCCTTAGCTCTGGTTTTCACTGCAGTTCAGAGAAATAAAGAGGAGTGTAGCATTAGGGTCTAGTGTCTTTGATGGCCTCATCATCTAATCATAGGTTTAACATTACTCATTTGCTGGCTCCAGGAATTCCTGCCATTAAAGGCCCTAGAGATGAAACTTTGCCTCAGATATTGATTGAAAGGAAGAGTGAGAAATTCAAGCTCTCTATGCTGTGCACTTCCTTTCAGTGTTTCAGCAAAGCAATTATAAGCATGTCTCTCAGTTTGATTTCTAAGTTGATTTTAAAAATAATTCAAAGTGCATTTAAATATTTCAAGTGGTTAATTGATTAGATATACCTCATGGAAGTGACTTAGAAATGTATGTTTGTTGTTTTTTTAAAAAGCTCCAACTGTATTATTTTCTCTTAAGCTGAAAGATTGCTTTTCACAAAATATTTTTAAAGAAGCAGATGAGTAATTTCTCTTTTTACAATTCAGGTGGGAGGAGTTACTATTCTGCTTTGAAATTATCTTATAAAACCATCAACCATCGTTGTAGGTCATTAATTGTTTCATGGATGTATATAAAACCTTGGTTTTAAGGACACAAGAAAATGGATATCTTAAAAGTTTCTAAAAATAATCTATCATTGTTCTTTACTAGTCAAATTCACCATGATTTATATTCTAGTTTCACCCATTAGCAGGGCATCCCATAGCAGTAGCAGACTTCTGATGAAGAGAAATAAATATAGTTAATGCTACTGAGGGAGATTGCTTGGCATAGCACTCTCCAAAGCTGGGTTCTCTTCTGCAGGCCTAATGCATCTCTTGGACAATGGAGCTGATCCCTGTAGAATTAGCACAGTTCTGTAGGCTGTGTTTGTGGCAAGGCAGAAGGCAATCCTAAGAAATCTTTAAGCTGCAGAGTTCTGAGTTGTACTTACATTTTATTTTACAATCGCCTGTTTTAAGTATTGATATTTCCATGTTATTATGATGAGCAGTTATTACTACTAATAAAATAATTAAAAATATGAATGAATACTATATATATAGTGGGAATTATAGCTAAGATGTTACCCACATTGTGATTTAATTCTTGGTTAAAATAAGCTTTTAATGCTAATGGAATATTCCAGTATACTTATTTGCTTAAAATGTGCTTTACTTTTTTCCAAATTTATAAACCACTGAAGAATAAAATTTTGTTGAGAATGGGTAGCTAAGGGTTGAAAAAGGAAAGGAAAATGTAACATTTCTTGCAGCCCTTATTTGTCTTTTATTTGCTACAACACATTAAATGCTTTTATTTTTTGTGCTTTTCATTTGGGAAATTTTATGTTAACTATGATTGTTAAGGATATTAGTTTTCTTTCCTTCTTATCTGAACTCCTGATTAAACTTACTATTACCAGTGGTTTCCATGCAAAATATGGTCTGAATTTACATGAGATCACATTACAAGTGTCTGAAGGTACTTGCCAAGAATAATTCAGTTCATGTGGATAGCCTTCTCAGCTCCAAAGAACATGCCATCCCGTTTACCCCCCGCCACCGGTGGAATTTTTGGTCTCTGTAGAAAACATACTTTATATTTTAAGAAGCTATTAGCATTAGCATTATATTGCATTTATTTTTCCAGGAATACCCAAAACATTTTTTACTGTGTTTTGGATAATATTAATAATTGACTATTCTTATTCTCTTTTAATTTATATTAAAATTGCACTTAGCATCTTTTGAAAAATGATTTTCTGTCATTTGTAAAATAAACAAGTAAAAAAATTAAAATAGATGTTATCTTGAAAAAAATCATTGTTTAATAATTTAAATATGATGTTTTCTACAGAGTTCTTCAGTATATCACTGGTCTAATGCTGTCTTCTCTAAACTTGTTTTAAGTTTTTAAAATCAGGATTATCCTATATGTGTACCTTATTTTATATTGTGTTCTGATTGTATTGTGTTCTTTGATGAATAGCAGATTTAGTTTTCAAGTAAACTTTTGTAGGTACTGTAATAGTTTCTAATTATTTCCAGACTTTTTTAGGAAGTCTCCATCAGTGGTACTCCAAGAAAAATGGAGTGATGTTATCCCATAGGATTTCTTTAAGTTTTCATAAGTAAAGCTTAGCAGATGTCATTAGCATTTTTCTGTGCCTTATCTGTCAATAGAAAATGTTTTATAAGTTGAGAAACTTTTATGTAAAAAATAATGTCTCTCAGTATTTAAGTACTTGCTGACTTGAAGCACTGATTAAGCAAATGTAAGCTTAATAAATTATTTTTAGTCTCATTAAAAACCCAAACATGGATAAGTGACATAAAGCAGAAGTCAGCCTTGCTAGGATCTGTGTATGAAGTTATTAACATGAATTATTTTGTGGTTTTGTTTGCCTTTCTTCTTTTCTAAATACTTTATATACTTAAAAAAGGATTTTAGTGACTTCACTGATGTGATGAAGGCCATAACCCAGCACTTAAAAACGAACCACAACTGAAGTGCACTCTTCCTTTTTCAAATGATTTGGCCTTTGAACATTTAAATTTTTCATTTTTCTTCAATATGATACAGTTTAGTCAGATGGTATGAAGCAGAAAGTCATACTTTTCATCTAATTATAATAAATCTAACATTGAAGTACAAAGACACAGATAAGATGAATATGATGGTCTACTAAGGACTATTCACTCATGAGTAACAGTATTGAAAAGATTTTGGGGGTGTATAATAAGATTATGAGTGTAAGAAAATTAGGGATGGACTAGATTATTTTTTAAAGCATCTTTGGAAGTAAATCCTATATTTCATGAAGAAGTTATATCACGTTTAATTATGTAATTATTTTGTGACTTTTTATAGCATTATGATGGTTACTAAAGATTTATTAATATATTCTTCTATTTCTTAATGAGTCTAGTGTTCATCTACAAAGTTGCCCATTATGTAGCTCAATTTGAAATCAATAAAGAAAAAAACTGTGGCATGGTATATTAAATTGAATATAATTAAATTCTATATATGTATGGTTTCAAACAGTGATGCTGTAAACCAAGAATAAGATTTTGTGGAAGGTTTTACTGAGATAGTCTAAAGAGAGACCCCTTAAAGCTAATAGGCATTCTATCAACATTAGTAGGGAAGGAGGTTCAGTCTTAGGAAACAGTCTGAACAAAGGTCTGGAGACAAGTGAACCTGTATGTGCTCAGACCAGTGACCAGAATCATTGGAGGCACATCAGAAATTAAGTAACCAGATTATATTTATTTGGGCTTGTTTGGTTATGTGGGGAATTACCCAATTCCAGGGTATGCATGAAACAATACTTTCCTTGAGGTTATCTATACTAATAATAGAGTAATATATGCTAATTAGACCGTATAGACCGGACGTCTCCCGATGTCCTTCTGGACAAAGCCATGATGGCGGGGGCCGAGGCAGAGGTAGTTAGGGGCAGTCAGGCTGGCAGGGGAGAGCTGTTAGGGGCAATCAGGCTTGCAGGGGAGAGCTGTTAGGGGCGATCAGGCTGGCAGGGGAGAGTGGTTAGGGGCGATCAGGCCCACAGGAAGAGGCGGTTAGGGGCATCAGGCAGGCAGGCAAAGATGGTTAGGGGTGATCAGGCAGGCAGGCAGAGGCAATTAAGGGCAATCAGGCAGGCAGGCAGGTGAGCAGTTAGGAGCCAGCAGTCCTGGATTGCAGGAGGGATGTCAGACTGCTGGTTTAAGCATCCTGGATTGGAGAGGGTGCAGGCCGGGCTGAGGGACCCCACCCCCATCCTGTGCACGAATTTTGAGCACCAGGCCTCTAGTTTTTAGTATAAAATATTGTAGTGTATTAGTAGGACAGAATTGAAGTTGATAAGAAATTTCTAACTTGTGAATAGTAATGAGTGTTTTGTGGGTTTTGCCTTCATAGTCATGCCTCTATTTTTAGAAGGAATGAAGATAAAGTTTCATTCCTGAATATCTAACAAGTTCCTGCCTTTTTCTCTGGAAGATGCCTGACCCCAACTCTCATCTGTGGTATAATATCATATCAAAGTTAAAGGAACACAATGGGCATTTAAATTTTGGAGTTGCAATGATTGTATCATCTCTATTGCCATAAAGTTTGTAACATCCCAAAGTATAAATAAAAGTTAAGCTGAAGATTGAAAATGTGGTGATGAATAAATATCATTTTCAACTTGGGTCATAATAATGATTTTAAATTATTAGGTATTAGAGGCCTGGTGCACGAAATTCATGCACGGATAGGGTTCCTATGCCTGGCCAACAATCAGGGCCCATCTGTTGGGTGACTGGTGGGGCGATGTGGGGAAGGGGGGGGGGGTGGCGCCCTGCTGGCACGCGCCTTGGCTGGCCTGGGGCATGCAGGCTGGGGCAGATCCTGCATTGAGCGTCTGCCCTCTGGTGGTCAGTGCATGTCATAGCGACCAGTCATTTCCCCATTTGGTCAGTTTGCATATTAGGCTTTTATTATATAGGATTATCCAAGAAAATATAGACATTTTGGAGGGAAAAAAGAGGTTATAAGATTAAATAATCAGAAAAATTCTATTTATTATATCTTGGGGAGAATGCCTACTGAACAAATCTAATAGGAGGGTAGACTCAGCTATTTATTAGCTACAGCATCCCTCTATGAAAATTTAATCAAAGATGTAAAAAGCATAAAATTCAAATTACTGTTTATCATTTACATGAGGTCTTCTATTGTTGATTTCTTTTACTTCAACTGGAGAAGTTAGGAGGTATAATCAATTTTGAGTCAGTCACTTTTATGTTATAAAATACTTTTCTAAGCAACCTATAATGTATGTGATCTACACTTTCATTCTTGTATACTAATTAGTTCATATTCAACCCAAAGTATAAACGAAGGAAAATGATGGATGAACAGTAGTTCTGAGTTCATCTGTGTGACAAGGGTTAAATATGAAAATGAGAAATGACAGTCCTATTCTAATGTCTGAATTCTCATAAGTCTACTAAAATTGGGACAAGAAGAAATCAGTAAGCCTTGGCCACTTGTAGGTTAATCCTAAAGAGTGCTATAGTTTCTGTGGTAAAGGAGGAATGTAGCATATTCTAAAGGTTTAGATTTCCCAGCATCACTGACAGACCACCTCCCTGACCTAAAAGCCTTTTCTATACTTTGCCACAATATCTTCCCCTTTCCTTCTTCCCAGCTATTTTGGTTTGTTTCTCCTCAATTTTATTTTTCCACATTTATATTATATAAATTCTTTGGGTACATCGTAACAACTTTGAAAAATAGTGTAAGCAATGTTTATATGGGGTGTCCCAAATGTATACATACATTTTGAATAATTTTAAAGGCAGTGCTTATTTATTTTTCAAAAATATATATTTCTTGATTTCAGAGAGGAAGGGAGAGAGATATAGAAACATCAATGATGAGAGAGAATCATTGATTGGCTGCCTTCTACACGCCCCACACTAGGGATCCAGCCTGCAACCTAGGCATGTGCCCTGACCTGGAATCGAACCTTGACCTCCTGGTTCATAGGTCAATGCTCAACCATGGAGCCACTCCAGCCTGGCATAAAGGCAATGTTTAGTAAAATACATTTCATTTTCAAAATGGAGGTATCAGCTATTACAGTGTGTATAAATATTTTGGGACACCCTGTATATTTCACAGTCCTACAACTATTTTATATATATATTCTCTCTAATAATAGGCAAATATGCAAATTGACCATACCTCCAACACACCTACAAGCCACGCCCACAAGCCACACCCACCATCCAATCAGAGCGAGTATGCAAATTAACCCAAACCCAGATGGCTACAGCCACAGAGAGCAAGGTTTCCTAGGTAACAGAGGAAGGCAAGCTTTCCGCCTGCCCTAGCCAGGACTAAGCCTCCACTCAAGCTACAAAGTTTCAATTATAGAAGGTAAACAAATTCAAACAAATGGCGGCAGAATGGAGCTTGAGAGAGCAGGCCAGGGTTGCCGCCGGCAACAGGGGAAGCAAAGCTTTCCGCACAACCTGGCCGGGCAGACCCGCTTAAGGCAACAAAGTTTCAATTATAACCCCAACACAAATGGCTGCCGGCCGGCCTGGGAGGGAGCCCCAGGCTTGGCTCCGCTCCAGGCTACAAAGTTTCAATTGTAGAAGGAAAATAAATTCCAGATACCAGGGCCTCCGCTTGCGTTGCGAGGGGACGTGGCCGGCCTGCAAACCACCACAGGCCCCTCACTCAGGCCGCCCCACGCCCCAAGGGAACCCGCACCTGATCCAGGACGCCCTTTGGGGCAAACCAGCTGGCCCCCACCCCTGTACCAGGCCTCTATCCTACCTAATAAAAGAGTACTATGCAGATTGATCATCACTGCAACACACAATATAGCTGCCCCCATGTGGTCAAAGATCCTGCCCCCATGTGGACACAAGATGGCCACCACAAGATGGCCAGCAGGAGAGGGCAGTTGGGAGGCACCCGGCCTGCAAGGAAGGGCAGTTGAGAGGGACCAAGCCTGCAAGGGAGGGAAGTTGGGGGCAAACAGGCTGGCAGCAGAGTGGTTTAGGGGGTGATCAGGCTGGCAGGCAGGCAAGCAGTTGGGAGCCAACAGTCCTGGATTGTGTGAGGGATGTCCGACTGCCCGTTTAGGCCCGATCCCCATCAAGGGGTCCCATATTGGAGAGGGTACAGGCTCGGCTGAGGGACAACCCCCTCCGTGCACAAATTTCGTGCACTGGGCCTCTAGTATATATATATATATTATTAGGACAAGGGAACGTATATTCTCTTGGTTTTTTTGATAGTTTTTTTTTCTTTGTCCTATGTATGTTTCAACATACTTTATTTTTACTAGCTATCATATAATGAGTAACTTTGGTCTCCTCCTTTTCTTCAACTGCAAATTTCCTCATGATCATGTTTTCTGTGGTTTTGTTGTTTAAATGACTATAGATTCACAAGAAATTTTAAAAATAATAGTCTTCCTCAAATAATGCTATCTTACATAAATATGATACAGTATCAAAACCGATATTGATATTGGTAAAATACTGCTAACTAGACTGCAGACATTATTCAGCTTCCAATATTTTGAAATTCATTCGTGTGAGCATCTAGAGATCAATGCAATTTCATTATATTGATGTAATTACCACCTCTATCAAAATACAGGATCATTACTATTACTTCATGTCTTCCCAGTTATTTCAAACTCTTTTTTTCATGAAGCTTCTCTGGCTTATTATTATACTAGGGGCCCAGTGCACGAATTTGTGCACCTTGAAAGGAACTGTGCCGCGAGGCTGCAGTGGGCACAGAGGCAGGTCTCGGCCATCCTCTGCGCCTCCACCCGGCCCCTCCCACCACGGCCCTGGTCCCCTGTCTGCCAGCAGCCTCACTCCTGCCACCGCTGCTCCCATGTGCTGACAGTGCTGGCCCTGCTCACACCTGCTGATGACACTGAGCGATTAGGGCCCACGCCAGCAGCGGGTGTGAGTGGGACTGATGCCATCCGTGGGTGTGAGAGGCGGCTGCTGCCCAGATCACCCCTCAGGAGCAGGGGGAGGTGGAGAAGCCCTCAGGGGCGATTGGGGCCAGCAGCTGCCGCTCACACCCACTGACAGTGCCGAGTGATCAGGGCCGGTGCCGGGTGCCGGCAGTGGTTGTGAGCGGCAGCTCTGGCGCCAGCAGCGGGTATGAGCGGGGCTAGCACCAGCAGCAGGTGCAAGCAGGCGGCGGGACTGCGGCACATGGGAGCAAAGAATTTTCAGTAACCACCAGAGGCCTTGGTCTGGTGCCCCCGCTCACCTGCTCCACCATCCCGCCACGGCAGACACCCACCGTGTTCCATACTCTGCTGCCTACTGCCAACACCTGCCATGTTCCATGTGTGCCCCCTAGTGGTCAGCGCATGTCACAGCGACTGGTTGTTTGGTTGTTCAGTTGTTTTGTCGTTTGGTCTTTTGCATATTGGGCTTTTATTATATAGGATGGTTCTACTCACTCCATCATTCCCCCTAGCATTTAAAGTACATATATCTAGATAGTAAATATATGTACTTGTACATGTTTACATGTTTTAATTGGATAACCTTATAGGTGATAAAGGCATGATTTTCTTATTACATTGGAATTTCTTTTAGAATAAGTATCATATCCAATATATCCTCTCTTTTTAAACAATTCTATTTAGCCAATAAAGAAAATAAGTATTATATAGTCTCGTCACCATATTTATTTAACATTTATTGAGAGCATTTTCATAGAATGTTTATTTAAAACTATCCAAAAGGAAAAACTACTTAAGGATAGCACAAAAATCTTAAGTCTTCCAAGGTCATTTTATAGATATTTTATTAAATTATGCTACACATTTACACCATAACAAAGTTTATTTTTCTGTTGACAATGATGTCTTCTGTTTTGCTCATTATTGTGTCATCCACACCTAGAACAATGTTCAGCACATAGTATAGATATTTATAAATTACTTATTGAGTTAATTCATGAGTAAAAGAAAAACAGCCCTCAATATTATTTGATTATTTTTTAAAATTGTGGTAAAATTGATATTTTTTAAAAGTACCATTGTAACCATTTTTTTTTTTGTTAATCCTCACCTGAGGGTAATTTTCCATTGAAATTTAGAGAGAGCGTAAGGGATGAAAGAGAGAGAGAGAGAGAGAGAGAGAGAGAGAGAGAGAAACATCAATGTTAGAGAGACACATGGATTGGTTGCCTTCCTTACACACCAGACCTGGGGTCAGGGTTCCAGCTTGCAACTGAGGTAAGTGCCCTTGACAAGAATTAAATTCACGACCCTTCAGTCCACAGCTGACACTCTAACCATGAGCAAAACTGGCTAATGCTTAACCACTTTTAAGTGGCATTAATTCAGTGGCATTAATTACATTCACAATGATATATAATCACCACCATTATTTATTTCCAAAAATTTTAACACCCCAAACAAAAACTCTGTACCCACTAAGCAGTTATTCTCTATATGTCCCTCCCCGAAATTCTCTAATTCACATTTTCTCTATGATTTGCCTATTATCAGTATTTAATAAAAGTGAAATCATACCATATTTGTACTTTGTGTCTGGTTTATTTTTCTTAACATATTTTCAAGGTTAATTCCTGTAACATGTATCAGAACTTCATTCCTTTTATGGTTGAATGATATTCTATTCTTTGTAAAGTTCTATATTTTATATATCCATTAATCTTTTGATAGACACAGGCTGTTTTTACTTTTTGACCATTGTAAATAATGCTGCTATTAACATTGGCCTACAAGGATCTATTTGAGTTTATATTAGCAATTATTTTAGGCTTATGCCTAGGAATGGAATTTCTGAATCATGTGCTAATTCTATGTTTAACTTTTCAAGGATTTGCCAACCAGTCTTCCACAACGGTTGCCCCATTTTACATCTTCATGAGGAATGGACATGTTTTCCAATTATTTCATATCATCTCCAACACTTACCTCTTTTTTTTTCTGTTTTAAATTGGGGTTGCTGTTGTTTTTCATTTTAGTCATCCTAGTAAGTGTGAGGTGATGTCTTCTGGTTTTGATGTGTATTTCCATAAGACTAATAATTGCATCTTCTAATGTATTGGCCATGTGAATGTTTTATTTGGAGAACTGTCTATCCCAGTTATTTCCCAATTTTTAAATTGGGTTTTTATTGTTGATTTGTACATGTTTTTAATTTATCCTAATTATTAAACCCTTATCAAGTATATGATATGAAGAGATTATCTCCCATTCTGTGGGTTATTTTCATTTTCTTGATGTAGTGTTTTTGCACAAAAGTTTTTAATTTTAATAATGTCCCATTTATCTGTTGTTTTTTTTTATTGTTACCTGTGCTTTGGTATCCTACTTAACTTAATATAAGTCCTTATTATCTCATGTATATGGGTATCCTACCTAATAATAGACAAATATGCAAATTGGCCATACCTCCGACACACCCACAAGCCACGCCCACAAGCCAATCAGAGCGAGCGTGCAAATTAACCCAAACCAAGATGGCTACAGCCACAGAGAGCAAGGTTTCCTAGGTAACAGAGGAAGCCAAACTTTCCACCTGCCCTTGCCAGGCCTAAGCCTCCACTCAAGCTACACAGTTTCAATTATAGAAGGTAAATAAATTCAAACAAATGGCGGCAGATTGGAGCTTGAGAGAGCAGGCCAGGGTTGCCGCCAGCAACAGGGGAAGCAAAGCTTTCCGCACAACCTGGCCGGGCCCACCCACTTAAGGCTACAAAGTTTCAATTGTAGAAGGTAAATTAACTGCCACAGAAATGGCTGCTGCCCTGGAGGGAACAGCAGGCTTGGCTCCGCTCCAGGCTACAAAGTTTCAATTGTAGAAGGAAAATAAATTCCAGATACCAGGGCCTCCTCTTGGGTTGCCAGAGGGCGTGGCCGGCCTGCAAACCATCACAGGTCCCTTGCTCAGGCCGCCCCACGCCTCAAGGGAACCCCCACCTGATCCGGGACACCCTTCAGGGCAAACCAGCTGGCCCCCACCCCTGTACCAGGCCTCTATCCTATCTAATAAAAGAGTAATATACAGATTGATCATCACTGCAACACACAATATAGCTGCCCCCATGTGGTCAAAGATCCTGCCCCCATGTGGACACAAGATGGCCACCACAAGATGGCCAGCAGGAGAGGGCAGTTGGGAGGCACCCGGCCTGCATGGGAGGGCAGTTGAGAAGGATCAGGCCTGCAAGGGAGGGCAGTTGAGAGGGACCAGGCCTGCAAGGGAGGGCAGTTGGAGGTGATCAACCCTGCGGGAGAGGGCAGTTAGGGGTAACCAGGCTGGCAGAGGAGGGAAGTTGGGGGCAAACAGGCTGGCAGCAGAGTGGTTAGGGGGTGATCAGGCTGGCAGGCAAAAGCGGTTAGGGGCAATCAGAAAGGCAGGCAGGCAAGCAGTTGGGAGCCAGCAGTCCTAGATTGTGAGAGGGATGTCCGACTGCCCGGTGGGATCGGGCCTAAACGGGCAGTCGGACATCCCTTGATGGGTCCCATATTGGAGAGGGTACAGGCTGGGCTGAGGGACAACCCCCCTCCGTGCACGAATTTCGTGCACCAGGCCTCTAGTATATATATACAACTATGTATATATATGTATATATATGTATATATATGTGTGTGTGTGTGTGTTTTAAATTTATTTGCATAATTTAGTAATCTACTGAGATCCTGGAAATCCTTTTTTTTGTTGTTGTTGTTGTTAATCCTCACCCCAGGATATTTTTGCATTGATTTTTTTTTTTAGAGAGAGTGGAAGGGAGGGTGAGAGACAGATAAAGAGAAACATGTATGTGAGAGAGACACATCGATTGGTTGCCTCCCACACGTCCCATGACCAGGGCCAAGGATAGAGCCTGCAACCGAGGTACATGCCCTTGACTGGAATCGAAGCAGGTACTCTTCAGTCTACGTTTGGAGGCTCTATCCACTGAGCCAGACCAGCTAAGGCCTGGGAATCCTCTTTATATTTATGTGATACACCAAGTTTTCTTTTAGTAACCAACTAGATATGTTTGCATATTTCCTAATGGTTTTTCTATGATTGACTTCCATATCAGTAATCTTTTTGAACTTATAATTGATTATTCATTTTTTACATTCAGTTTTTCTTGTCATGCTTTTAGTAAGATGTTCATAAAAAATAAACAATAAAAATGAGAAAAGAGAGGAAATCTATGATGGGGGGAGAGGTAAAAGCATTTACTTGCCACCTCCCACAACCACATCAAATTTACAATGAATATACAGAACAATCATCATTCAAAACCACCTGAAAGCTGGCTGGATGGAAGTCCTACAACTAAAGAAGTAGAGATGAAAGCATGTTGAGACTGATAGGAGAGGCAGAAGTGCTGGGCGGCCTGGTCTGACACCCACATGTGCAGGTTTTTTTTAATTGGGAGGGAGACCACCCCTACAGAGGCTGCCCCTGAGGAGGTAGGGTACCCAGCCCCACACTAGACCCCCAGCCCAGGTTTCCAGAGGTGGGAAGAGAAGTCCCTATAACTTTTGGCTGTAAAAACCTGCAGGGATTGTGGTTGAGTGACATAGAGGATGCTAGAGACCTGGGCTGAAGGGAGCCATATCTGAGTCTTCATCAGCCTGGCTCACAGTTTTCTCTGACCTGGGGATTCCCTGAGACCCTGCTCCATCCAATTTGCAGTCCCACCCAAGCTGTTTGCAGCAGCTTATCTATATGAATGCACTACTGGCTCAGGCTTCAGACTTTCCTAAAATCTCAAACAAGCTGCAAACAAGGTGTCACCATGCCCCAAAACTATCAGTAAAAGGCCCAAGACCTGACACTAGTACCAGCCTCCTTTGCTTTACAGCTAGACCTCACCTGGGCACTTCCAAACCCAATACAAATAGCAGTCATGTGCAGATCTCTCTGTAGGTCCTGCCTGGAAGCCCTAGACCCAATGTACCTGATGGACAGCTTCAGACCATACCAGATTACAACTCTACACATCCATAAGTGACACAATCAAGGAGCAGACTCAGTGAGCACCAAAGCCCCACTGAAGCAAGTACTGCTCCATAGGGGTGTTTCCTGCACATCTCTCCTACTATAGTCACAGCTGGTCCACACAGCCAATTGGCCAGGAGATGACACCAAAAGTAGTCAAGGCTCAACTATAACACAACTATGCACACAAGGCCACACAGGGGTGCACCTAGAGTGCCCAGCTCAGGTGACTGGGGAGGCTGAGCCACTGGGCCCTACAGGACACCTACTACACAAGGCCACTCTTAACAACTCCAGGAGACATAGCAGCTCTATCTAATACATAGAAACAAACACAGGGAAACAGCCAAAATGCAGACCAAGAGACATGTCACAAATGAGAAAATAGAAGCAAGTAAACTACTGCATACAGAATTTCTGAATGACAGAAATGTCTATAACCAGGAGTTCAAAACCCTGGTTATAAAGTTACTCAAGGGACTTAGTGAGATTTTCGAGGATCTTAGTGAGAATGTCAAAGACATGAAAAAGGAACAGTCAGAAATTAAGCTTACACTAACTGAAATAAAGAATAATTTACAGGGATTCAACAGTAGAGTAGAAGATTCTGAGAATCAAGTCAACAATATGGAATATGAGGAAGCAAAAAAACACCCAATAAGAAGAGCAAAAAAGAAAAAGAACCCAAATATATGAAGATAGTAGTGTAAGGAGCCTCTGGGATAACTTCAGGTCTACCAACATTTGCATTATGGGGGTGCCAGAAGAAGAGAGAGAGCAAGATACTGAAATTTTATTTGAAGAAATAATGACTGAAAACTTTCCCCACCTGGTGAAAGAAATAGACTTACAAGTCCAGGAAGCGCACAGAACCCCAAACCAAAGGAATCCAAAGAGGACCACACCAAGACACATCATAATTAAAATGCCAAGAGCAAAAGACAAAGAATCTTAAAAGCAGCAAGAGAAAAACAGTTAATTACCTACAAGGGAGCACCCATACGACTGTCAGCTGATTTCTCAACAGAAACTATGCAGGCCAGAAGGGAGTGGCAAGAAATATTCAAAGTGATGAATAGCAAGAACCTACAACCAAGATTACTCTACCCAGCAAAGCTATAATTCAGAATTGAAGGGCAGATAAAGAGCTTCACAGATAAGAAAAGCTAAAGGAGTTCATCACCACCAAACCAGTATTACATGAAATGTTGAAGGGTATTCTTTAAGAACAGGAAGAAGAAGAAAAAAAAAAAGATTAAAAATATAAACAATAAAATGGCAATATATACATATCTATCAACAGTTGAATCTAAAAATCAAAATAAACAAGGAATCTAATGAACAAAATAAACTGGTGAATAAAATAGAATCAGAGACATGAAAACTTGGAACAGACTGACAAATCTCAGAGGGAAAGAGAAATGGGGGGTGGGGGTGGGAAGAGATTAGTGAAAGATCTTATATGCATACTAGAGGCCTGATGCACAAAATTCATGCAAGGGCCTTGGCCCTCGCCGCTGAGGCTTCCTCCGGAAGGTTGTTCAGCTGTTCGGTCTAATTAGCATATTACACTTTTATTATTATAGATATGCATTACCTATGGACACAGACAAAAGGGTGGTGAAAGCCTGGGTGGAGGAGGCAATGGGAGTAAAAATGAAGGGCATCTGTAATACTCTCAACAATAAAGATTTAAAATTTTAAAAAGATGAGAAAAGATACTTTGAATACTTGCATATGTTCTTAGTTTATTTTATATCTGTGTATATATATATATATATATATATATATATATATATATATATGGCATTACTCATCTGTTTTTCTTTCTACATAATATATTTTTGCTTTAGCCCATGTACTTATTAACTTGTCTAACTTATTGCACAGAATTTATAAGCTTGCCAGTTTAAATGAGCATTCATTATGGAAAATTTTGCAGAACATATCCACTTATTTTAGAGACAGTTTAAGATAAGTAGACATTAGGATACAGGAAGTAAAAAACCAGTTCTGGAGTTCCAGAAGATTTAAGATCTCAATTTTACCTTTTATTTTTACCTTGAAATACTTTTCATATTTTGAAAAATTTTGACATGGATTGAGTCTCCAAGGATACTAAATTGTGTTTTTTTTTAAAATTTTATACAAAGCAAAAGGGAATGAGGAATGTGCATTAGCTGCCATAGAGGAGGAAAAACTGTAGGGAAAAAAGATATTACATCCTGGATCTGAGATTTCTACTAGGTCGTCTAACTACCATAACATGATTGTGAAGAGAACATCGGGATTTCATTGTCATCCTTCTGGAACTTATTTGTCTTCAAAGTTTTTCATTTCAAAGGATCCTTAACTTGATATCCAATTCTCTGAAAAAGTCCTTCATCTTTAGGAAATTTTATGCATCCATGTAGAAGAGTTAAAGAATTGTGACAAAACTGTCTAAAGCCTTGGCAGTTCTCTGCAGATATTTAAACCCAGTTTAGTATGTTTCCGTGTGAAGATAAGAATTCAATGCCTATGTGTAACCTATCTTTTCTTATGGCTGTTCATTTTCTTTAATAGTGGGGTGAGTTTGTGTGTGTGTCTGTGTGTTTTCTGAAATGGCAGAAGACGTTCTGGAATGATTTGTAGATAAGATTTTAAAATAATACTTTTTTGCTGTCATTGCCAAGCAATTATTTTTATTAAAATGACAATCAATTATTTTTCTCTCCTTGTATACATTCTCATGTATGCCTTTTCATTGTTTTAAGTAATTTCTCTAAGCCTACATTTAAGAGAATTGTTAGCGAGTTAGGACGGTAATTAAAGTATTTATTCCCTGTGTAGCTATCCCATTTGTTAATTCTCATGGTACTTTATACCTGAGGAACCACAGCAAACAAATATTCAAAACTCCTCTATGCTTTGTACTTTTGTTGTCACAAAGTTTTACATTTCTCCCTTTTCAGTATTTTCCCAAATTATTTTTGAAACTCCTAGAATCACAATGATGTGCATTTAAGAAAACAAAACCAAAATTGCTTCAGTGTAAAAGAATATAATCATTGCCTAACCTAATTCATTACTCACATTTTAATACATTCATTATAAGCTAACACGTTCAGTCTTACAAAAATACCATTTATCATAATGAAATACCATGTTAGAGTTTCAAAGGATCTTAAGAATGGCCTTAGTTTAGAGATGTGTATATTTTAATAATTATGACATAAATTTTGATGTAATTATAATTCAATAGTATACTATTTTACAAAGGAAGTTTAATTGAACAATTTTTAGGAAAATATACATATCACTTTATGACAACTATATTACCCAGCTTTAGGTACTTTGGGATTTTATGAGTGCAGGCTTGTCTAGAAGGAGAAATGACCTAGATCAGTGGTTTTGAACACTATCTTCACATTAAAATTATTTGGGAAGCTTTAAAATAATACTGGTTCCTGGGCCCTATTCTTAGATATTTTTATGATATAATTAGTACATTTTAACAACTCCCCTGTTGATTCTTTTGTTCAGGCAAAATTGGGAACCACAGATTTAAGTGATTTCATAGATTTGTGAGGATTAAATCAATCAACAACAAAAATAACTGAGAACATACAGTATGCCAGTCACTTGCTACTTACTGGGTATACATAGTTAAATAAAACAAGATCCTTCCTTTTATTAAGGAGTTTATGATCTACTGGGAGGACATATGTATAAGTAGATCACTACAAAATATAAATAATTATATTTAAGAGGGAATGTTCTCTGATTAATAAAAATACAAAATATTAAGTGCTGAAGAAATAATGATTCTAGCTTGATCCTATTTCCCATTTCCAAAGTTTTGAAGTTATTTCACTGACACACTTAAAGATTTCTTACTTAGCCAGCACGAACTCTTAGTATTGCCCTTTTCCATAGGAATAAGGAATAAAAAACTAATCTATAGCTTGGGATGACTGAAGAATGTGCTAGTCCCTTTTTTCCTATAGGATACTATTTTTCCCATTCCACTTTTTTCCTTTGCACTTAATAATTTTTGTTGACTGCTCAATTCTGTGTACCATATTTTACCAAGGATGTAAAGAGATTGGATTTTCATCTAAATGCTCCCCAAAAGTTGTGCTACTTTCACAACTGTCATTCATAAATCTTTAAACAAGATTTTAAAAACACATTCAATTTTCTGTGGGGAAAAATATACTTGTGAGGAATATTTTGTTCTCCCTTTTTCTCTTTCTCATTTAAAATTTTCTTCATTAGTTGAAAGAAATAAACTTGTATTTTCTTTATTGCCATATGAAATAAATTTCTTTAAAATTCACCAAAATAATTAAAGACTTAAGTAAATGTCTTATGCTAACTCTCAGAAAACAGCTGGTGAAAACTCATGTTTAAAATTTATAGTTTTATTGCTACTTGTGTGGCTTAAATCCTCACTTCTCCAGCTCCTCTACTGAAGTATCCCCCTGGGACACAGCGGGTAACAGGGAGGGGTTGAAGGGCTGATACAAACTGTAACCCATACAACCCACCATAAGCACAAACATTCTTTGTTCTTATATTTTAAATTCATATTTAACTATATTCTTTTATTGCTTATAATCGTGAATTAAATTACTTGGCTTTTTTTCTGTTGGACACTAGGGGTATGAGTTTGTCCAGGGCATTAGTTTATCTCTTGCCTGAGATTTTCATATCTCCTATAACAATTTCAAAAACAAAAGCTTTCACAAACCTCTTTCTTAAGGAAAGGCAATTGGCACCATTTTTGTGACCTTACAAGTTGTTCATATTTTAACAGAGATGGCCTTGACACGTTGAAATTGTGTAAATTGGTTATCATAGTTGATGAGAAACGTTAGAAAACATTCAAAACTAAATTACACTCTGATATTAGGTAGAATACACTGTGGCTCTTCCTTGGGTCAAGGCCTGCAGAGCTAGTCTTGTGCTTCCAACCATAGCACATTGATGCATAACTCAGTAGGCTTCTGTGTCATAGAAAACATATTTATGTTTGTCAAGTAAATAAGTAATAGAAATTGAAAAAAACTATACCAGGGAGTATAATATTCATTAAATTTTAGACATAAGGATATTTTTCTTTGTTTTTCATACAGTGTCACTAACCTTCTATAATTAAAGTCTTGTTGCCTTAATGCTGTAGTATAGTCTCTGAAAATTATATCATCTATTTCTTCTGCCCCTACAGTTATCACAGATGAGTAAAATACGGCTCTTTGTTCAAAGATGCAGTACCTAAAGTCTAATCATATTATGTGCACATAAAACATATAAAGAGTAAACTGAGATTGCAGACATATGAGAAAATACCATTAAGCAAATTAGTGTTGAACTCCTATATTGGAAAATTGGTATTTCAGCGTATGTTGTTTGAAAATCCTGTATCAGATAAGTATTTGAGATTTACTCATGTCTGAGGACAGAAGATCGGGACAATCAGAGGTAGCAGAAGAAGTAGGTAGTTAGGCAGCTTCTTAAATTTCCTGTAAAGGTTTGGAGAAGAACAGAAAATGTCTGAGACAGAAAGAGAGAGGGAAAGAAAGAGGAGAGAGAGAGAGTTTTTGTAATCAGCATTGCTTTTTCATGTCTTCACAGAAAAAGAACCCACTTGGTCTGTGCTTTCACAGAAGAAACTCTGTGTTAGGTTAGTTAGGAGCATTCTTAACAGGGACAGGGACATTTTAAAAAAATTATCTTCATTTTTATGGTATTACAGATGTCCCCCACTTTTTCCCTATTGACCTCCTCCTTCCCACTCCCATCCCCTCCCTAGCCCACTATTGTCTGTGTCCATGGGTTTTATATATTTTAAAAGATTACATTACCTGTCACATAGCTTTATATCCTATATAATAAAAGCCTAATATGCTAAGTGTCCAGTCGTCTGGTCATCCATTTCACCAATCAAAGTATAATATGCTAATGATATGCTAAGGCTGCTCAACTGCTCACAGTGACGTGCACTGACCACCAGGGAGCAGACATTCGACCAGTCGCTATGATGTGCACTGACCACCAGGGGGCAGACGCTCCGACCAGTAGGTTAGTTTGCTGCTGGGCTCTGGCCCATTGGGACTGAGTGAGAGGGCCTGGACATGCCCTGGAGCCCTCCTGCAGTCCCTCCCCGGCTGGCCAACCTCCCACGCCCCTCCCCAGCCCCGATCGTGCACCAGTGGGGTCCCTAGGCCTGGTTGTACCCTCGCAATTTGGGACCCCTCGGGGGATGTTGGAGAGCCGGTTTCGGCCTGATCCCGCAGGCCACGCCAAGTGGTGCACGAATTCATGCACTGAGCCTCTAGTCTCTAATAATAACAATGGGGAATTGCATGTGAATGCAGCTTACCCAATAAGTCATTAATAATATTTATTGAGTATTACTTATATGGCTTAGTTTCAGCAGGTGGTAACAATGAAAATTATAATAGCATATAGGATATAAAACCACATTTTTCTCTTCATCATAAAAACAAGAAGCTATCTTTCAAACTCCTACCAAATTTTTTCTTAGCTTTAACTGCAAAATTTTTTGAAAGAGTATATTTCTAGCTACTATACTCTTTGCTTTAATTACCTTTCATTCATCAACCCAGTTCAATCAGACTTTCATCTACTGAATTCTAGCTACCAAATCCCAGGACCTCTCCTGCGTCCTCATCATACCTAACATTTTTCACACGTGGAAAAATTAACCATGTAACAATATACAAGCAAAAGTAATGATAGGTTTCTAATGCCTAATCTGCAAAATTTAGAGAATAAAATGAAAAAGGACACAGTCCCACCAGCACAGAAAGATTCAGGAAATTTCTCTTGGGCAAGAAGACCTCAGCCCTCTTTTTAAGGTAGGAAGCTTCGAGAAAATAGCAACTCTAACTTCAGGCCTTTGAGGAGGATAGTTAACTCAAATACAAAGCCTGTCAGTGGCATTCTCATCGAACAAATTAAAGAATTATATTGCCTGCTAATCCATAAAAATCAATTCTGGAGGAAAAAATACATGCATTGCAATAATAAATTTCCACATGTAATTTTTGATAAGTCTTCCATATTCAAAACTTCTCTGTAATCTGATAAAATTAACTATTTCCTTCTTTTTTTAAAATATATTTTATTGATTTTTTACAGAGAGGAAGGGAGAGGGATAGAGAGTTAGAAACATCAATGAGAGAGAAACATCAATCAGCTGCCTCCTGCACATCCCCCATTGGAGATGTGCCCACAACCAAGGTACATACCCTTGACCGGAATTGAACCTGGGACCTTTCAGTCTGCAGGCTGATGCTCTATCCACTGAGCCAAACCAGTTAGGGCAACTATTTCCTTCTTGACAGTCTATTAGTCTGCATGCCATATAAGTCTCCTGGTTCTTTAAAGAAACTGTTATTTTGTAATACTTTTGTTACACTATTACAAAAGAAAAAGTTTAATTTTGAAATAATTTTAAAATTTGTGTAGATAGTTTAAAGACATAACAAAGCAAAACAAAAATCAGAACCCTACTTCACCCCTGAGGCACATTTAGTTGAGGCGGCTACTCTAACATGGGAAAGAGTTAAAAGAAATATACTCTTTTAACTCTTTCCCATATTATTAATCAGTATCCTATATAATAAAGAGATAATATGCAAATTGACCATCACCCCAAGACACAAGATGGCCGCCCCCATGGGGTCAAAGATGGCCACCCCATGTGAACACAAGATGGCCACCACAAGATGGCCAGCAGGGGAGGGCAGTTGTGGGTGATCAGGCCAGCAGGGGAGGGCAGTTGGGAGAGACCAGGCCTGCAGGGGAGGGCAGTTGGGAGGGACCAGGCCTGCAGGGGAGGGCAGTTAGGGGTGACCTGGCCGGCAGAGGAGGGCAGTTAGGGGCGACCAGGCTGGCAAGGGAGGGCACTTAGTGGTGACCGGGCCAGCATGGGAGGGCAGTTGGGGGGGAACAGGCCTGCAGGGGAGGGCAGTTGGGGGTACCATGCCTGCGGGGGAGGGCAGTTCAGGGGGACAAAGCCTGCAGGGGAGGGCAGTTGAAGGAACCAGGCCTGCAGGGGAGGGCAGTTGGGGGCAATCAGGCCTGCAGGGGAGGGCAGTTGGGGGCAACCAGGCCTGTAGGGGAGGGCAATTGGGGGTGATCGGGCCAGCAGGGGAGGGCAGTTGGGCGTGATCGGGCCAGCAGGGGAGCAGTTAGGTGTCAAGCAGGCTGGCAGGGGAGTGGTTAGGGGGTGATCAGGCTGGCAGGCAGGCAAGCAGTTGGGAGCCAGCAGTCCTGGATTGTGAGAGGGATGTCCGGCAGTCGGACATCCCCCGACTGGTCCCAGATTGGAGAGGGTGCAGGCTGGGCTGAGGGACACCCCTCCCCACCCCCCAGTGCACCGGGCCTCTAGTGCTTTTAATAATTTTGAAGGTATTATTTTCTTTCTTGCTGTCTTTTTGTTTTGGTGTTGAGAAGTCTAGTGTCCTTCTAATCCTTGATTCTTTATTTAAAATTGTTTTTCCTGTTAGCCTTTTCCTTAACCCTGGTGTCCTGAAATTTTATGATGATTAGCCTTGCTGGAGATGTCATGTCATATGTTTAATTCCGGGGGAAAATTTGAAATTTCTTTGATAATTTTCTCTCATCCATTTTCCCTAATCGGGGGGTAGTTGCTATCAGTGGGTATTGGCCTTTCAGCAGCACATCCTCTACTTTTCTTTATCGCTTTTGTTTTCCTTGCATCTCATAGTCTTTTGGTTGTATCTTACTATCTTTCTGTTTTCCGGGAGTTGTTTTTAAAGCTTCAGTTTTGTTTTTTATAATTGCAGTAACTTTGCATATCACCTGTATAATTACAGTGTTATTTTTCTGTTTCTTCACTGTCTTTCCTTTTCAGGTTTCCTTTCTTGTTGTATTTTTTTGTTGTTGTTATTCCTTGTATCCTTCTTCTACTCTTGTCTTGATCTCTGTCTTGCATATCAGGTTGCCAGGAGGACTGTAGGTAATGACTTCAAAAGAAAAGTGACATTGGTAGCTTAGACACAGGCTCCAGCACCTGTACAGCGAGGGCCAGCCAGCTCTCACCGGAGCTCGAGCTTCATGTAACTCGGGCACCTGCTCTGGCTTGAGAACTAAAGACAGTGCCAGCTCTAGAACTAGAGCCAGGTCTAGAACCAGCTGTAGCACTAGAGCCAACTCCAGAGATAGAAGTAATTCCTTCATTAACTAGAACCAGCTGCAACAATTCCAGAACCAGACCTAGATTGAATTTAGGAGCTAAGCCAGCTTCTGCACTAGCTCCAGAGATAGAGCTAGAGCCAGCTATAGAGCTACAGCCAACTCCAATATGAGCTGTTGTATCAGCTCCAAACTTAGTATCGACTCCAGCTCCAGAGCCAGTATCAGCTCCAGATCTAGCATCATCTCCATTGCCAATTCTCACACCAGATTTGGCATCAGTGCCAACGTTAGAGTGAGCCCAGAACTAGGACCAGTTCTAACAGTACTATTCTGGGCTGGAGCCAGCCTTGCCAGCACCAGCTCCAGCACCAGAGCTTTTCTTCTCCTTCCCTTCCTTAGAATGACATCTGTTTTGTTTTTTGTAGTTTTGTTTTCATATTTACTATTGTGTGTGGTTTACTATATGTGAATTTTACAAATTCAATTATAATTTAACTTTTTAATCATTATAAAAAGAGAATGATATTAATGATTAAAGGGTCTTGTATCTTTTTCTCTGAGCCAATGTATATAGTGGATTATTGTATTTTGAATAATATTATAGTATTTTTCTTTTCTTCTTAAATTCTGGAAGATCTTTTCTTGTCCCATTCAACTGCTCCTTTTTTCCATCTTAAAAATGTGAATGGTTCCCAAGAATCAGCCTAAATTTTTTTATCTTCTTTCTGTTTATTCTTCTTTGGAGACTTGCCTAATTCTGTGCCTTAGTCATTATTTCTATCTAAAGAATTCTTCATTCCTTTTTTATATGCCATCATCATTCTAAATTCAACAAATATAAACTGAAGACAAACTTACAATTTTTCCCAAATGTGTACCATTCTTTAGTATGTTCATAAGAATATTACTATTCCCTCTGTCATTCATGTTAAAAACTTAATAATCTTATTTGACTCACTCTTCTACTTTAGCCCTTAAATCTAATTTCTCATTTAGTCCTGGCATCTCTTCTTTGTGATATCTCTTAATTTTCATTTCCCAGTTCATAATTGGAGTTTATTGTCTGTCTTCTGAAAGGGCCTATAAAACAACTCCCTACTATTTCCCCTCACTCAGAAATGACAAATTACTTTTCTAAAACACTAATTTCTTGGATGTAGTGTTGCAGTCATATACTTTCATTGGCTTTTTCATCCTATAAGCTCTAATATCTTCAGCTTAGCTCAGATTTATTTCTACTATTCTATATAATAGAAGCCTAATATGCTAAGTGCCCAGTCGTCTGGTCGTCCATTCAATCAAGCAAAGGGTCATATGCTAATGATATGCTAAGGCCGCTTAACCGCTCACTACAATGTGCACTGACCACCGGGAGCAGACAGTCGACCGGTTGACCATTTGCTATGAGGTGAACTGGCTACCAGGGGGTAGACACTCCGACCGGTAGGTTAGCTTGCTGCTGGTAGACACTCCGACCGGTAGGTTAGCTTGCTGCTGGGCTCCAGCCCATCAGGACTGAGTGAGAAGGGCTGGATACGCCCTAGAGTCCTCCCTTGAACCCTCCCTGGCTGGCCAACCTCTATATTCTTCCCCACCCTTCGTCCTCTGGTGGGGTCCCTCGGCCTGGCCTGTGCCCTCTCACAATCCAGGACCTCTCAGGAGATGTCAGAGAGCCGGTTTCATCCCGATCCCGCAGGCCAGGCCGAGGGACCCCACTGGTGCATGAATTTGTGCACTGGGCCTCTAGTTCCTCATAAAATATTGCAGATAAGCATCTCATGGACTGACAGTGCCTTACACATATGTTTTGTTTGATCTGAACAGAGTTTTAAAAAACATTTTATTCTGTGATCTTTTAGACAGTATAATTTGGGGTGCATATGTAATACCTGAATGCACATTGTGAAATATCCTCTTTAAAAATTCTATTCATATTAGAAGTTTATACTGATAAAGAGCCTTGATGTACAAACAGCATCATAAAGAAAACTGTCTATAAGAAATTGTCTGCAAGAATCTACTCTTCTGAGTGACATGACTCTTGTTATGTAAAAATCAATTCTTTCTTTAAGTTAATATCACAGTAAATGTCAAGTATTCCTGATAAAATGGCACATTGTGGTTTATTTTTTTGCAGTAATTATAGGCTATATAATGGTAATATGTAAAATATTTAAGAGGACAGTAGTAAGCCATTTTTTTAGATATATTTTTATTGATTTCAGAGAGGAAGGAAGAGGGAGAGAGAGATAGAAACATCCATGATGAGAGAGAATCGTGGATCAGCTGCCTCCTGCAAGTCCCCCACTGGGGATCGAGCCCACAACCTGGGCATGTGCCCTTGACTGCAATCGAACCTGGGACCTTTCAGTTTGCAGGCCAATGCTCTATCCACTGAGCCAAACTGGCTAGGGTGGTAATAAGTAATTTTGTTAAAATGTAGGAAAAAGTTTCCTATAATTTTTCAACAGAAATTATTTGAAAGATTTTAGTAAGCTCTGTAAAATACAATAACAATCTTATCATTTTGATAAACTTTAGTTAAAGGTTGAAGCTAAAACACTTTGCTAAAAATGACATCATTTAGGTCTCTTTTTTTCTTTATAAAATAATTACTGACCCCAGGCTACCACATCACTCTTCCCGAGTTGTTGATTCTCTCTTGGGGAAATGTGGTTTAGTGGGTTGTTCTTCTATAATTCTTCATAAATTTACTTAGAATAGAGAATATTTACATACCAAACACCTACTTTTGGGGACCACATCAGAAATGGCTACTGACACGCGTGTCATAGGTTTGCCATCACTGAGTCTTAAGGTATGTGAGGCCAGCGCTTTAATTGTTAACTCACAGAGAAAAAAAAGTCTATAGATGACTGACATAAGTGACCAATAAGGACTTTTTTATATATAAAATGTACTAGGGAAGTAATTACTTATAGTACTATTGAAGTGGATATAATTTTAATCCAAAAATTATAATTTACCAGCTATATTTAAAAAAGACTCCCAAAATTAAAATTACTGGGATAAACCAATAACCAAAAATTATTTAAAGCATATTCTAAATATGTCATAGGAAGAGTATAACATTTGGATATAGTTTTAATATTAAATATTTATTTTTATAAGTTTTAAAAGAATTTATTTACTATTAAAATAATTTATATACATTTTATATGCTTTTCAGTCATTTGGACTACATACATAACTATAACATTTCATTTTCAAATTAATCTAAATATGTTGTTTATATTTCTAATTTTCATTTTATAACCTCATTGAAAATTTTCTATATCAGGGACTAAAATTTCTATTCTAATATTTCTAACCCTTATATAACCACTAGGCATTTGGTCTCTTTTGGAAGGAAGGACACTTTGTGCTGAGAATTTGTGATCTGTACCTATGACCTCACTTTCTATTTCAGTGGGCATCAAGCCTGAAATTTAGTGGGAATTCGATAGCACCTTTTAAACTGAGTAGCACAGTAACATTTGTTAATTTTTTTAAAGTTTTAGAAATATCATCACATGGAAGTTATTTTAACAGCACCAACATGATCCTTAAACAAGATGCTACTTTGCTTTACATACTCATTTTTATGACACTGGTTTGGTTTCTCCTTTTAGGAATGGCAAAATTCTATTCAGAAGAATGCAGGACTTGCTTTTATTGAACTCATCAACGAAGGAAGGTAATTAATTTTACAATTTTTATTCCACTGCACATTGTATCCCACTGGGCAACTGATTTTTCCTGCCATCTGGTCAAAAAATGTGTAAGAAAATGTTTTAATTAAGTAATTTACCAAAGAAACTTTGAAGGAACAAAATTTAAAATGTTGAAAATATTTATTCAGGCATGAGCATGTCTGAAATAAAGGGACAAGCTTTAGAAGGTTTTTTGTGAGATTGGAGCCACATCTCACTAAGCAGTAACGTTGTTTTACATGGATTCAGTGAACCCCGTCTGCAGTCCCATCTGGCACTCCGTCTGGTTCCAGGGTTATGCCCCATGTGGACTCTCCGCCTGTCTCAGCTCATGTGAAACAGTTTTATCGGAACATGCTGTGCTCTCTGGTCTCCAGCTGAAAATGTGAAGGATGTTACATATAGGAAGTCTAACAGTCTGGTTAGGAATTTATATATACATTATTAAAATGATGCCATAAGTAAAATTATGTTTGAGCCTGTTATTGTATTTTCTCTTTATTATAAACAGTTGTTCACTATGATTTTCCTAAAACTTTACTGGCAGTGTGTACATTAAGACAAATGTAACTGTCATCATTTTGACATGTACAGCTTCTATCAGCTAAAGACCTGCATCCTTTGCAACTTGAGTTTCTTCTATGATATAGTA
Source organism: Eptesicus fuscus (assembly GCF_027574615.1). NCBI lineage: Eukaryota > Metazoa > Chordata > Mammalia > Chiroptera > Vespertilionidae > Eptesicus > Eptesicus fuscus. The sequence goes on along the minus strand of NC_072480.1, from coordinate 5,013,570 downwards.
TAATCTTTGGGAAGTAATGACTGCATATTTGGCATAATCTATTTATTTGTATTTCAAACCAAATTAAATTAAATTGATAAATAATGCTTACTATATATAAATTTTTATCAAACGAGTGGTATTATGAAATAATATTTTATAACATATTCCTTGAAAATTAGTTTATGTATGGTATAGAAATCCATTTTTAAAGTAACTTAAGTAAGTTTAGTATTATTGCTTTTTTTAATCAAGTTTCATAGTCTAAAAAATAGCCTCTGTTGTTATAACAGTGAATCTTAATGAATATCTCTCATTTAGATATTCCATGTTTGAATTATTTTTAGTCATAATAATGTAACTAAAAATTTAAATAAATACTTTACTCACTGCAAAGCAAAGATGCAACAAAATATTAGCTTTTTTGAATAACATAAATAATTTTATATAACAACACACTTAGTTCTTATAAAACTTTATTATTGTAAGAATTGATAATAATTATTACCCATCATCAGGTGATGAAAACTAGAAAAAAAATTTTCACAAGCTACTTACTCATTGTCATATCAGTTACAGAAACTCTCAATTCACATTTATGCTCATTTTGCTAGTTTCTTTCAACTGTGAAGTAAAAAACAAAAATTATTTTGTCATCAGTAACTCTGAAGAGTTAACAGAATTGAACCTTTAACACTTAAGATTATAATATTGACTTAGACAAAAAGAGAATGGAGAATTTGCTATTATCAGAGGTTTTTAGCTTTTGATGCTGTTTTATTGCTCAGTGGTAGCATTTGGGGTTTACTTTGTTTTATTTTAGGAAATAAGTTGGAATTACAGAAAATAGTTTAATTTTGTTTAAATTTAAATCCATGAAAACCTTCAAAATGCTCACCATAATATTTTTGGGCCATTCTAGAGTGTGCTTCTATTTTCATACAAATTTTTCCTCCAATAAAGATGATTTTGGAACAATAATTGAAACATGACTAGCTATAAATATACAGATCATGTATACATTAGTACAGCAAATGTCTATTCAGCACCTCTTACAGTACAATCACTATTATAAGAGCTGGGAATAGAAAAGTGAACAAGACAAACATTGAACTGGCACACACAATAATGTAAGGGTGCTATGATTGGGGTTGTGTAGGTATTAACGCAAACCTAAGGTAGGGCACTTCATCTCGTCTAGAAGAACGCATTATCCAAATGGCTGTGTTATCAGGGTGTAATATGATAGTCTTTTTGACAAATGATGCTGTAACAACTAGACATCCATCCACATGTGAAAAATCTAGACATGGATTTTATAACAGCACAAAAATTAACAGAAAGAGGAACATAGGCATAAATATGAAATGAAAACTATAAAATCCTAGAAGATAACATAGGAGAAAATCTCCATGACCTAGGGTATGGTGATGACTTTTTAGGTACAATACCAAACGTATGAGCCATGAAAGAAAAAAAGTGCTAAACTGGACTTCATTAAAATGTAAAACTTTTGCTTTATGAAAGAGGGTGTCAAGAGAATGAGAAGGCAAACCAAAGACTGAGAAAATATTTCCACAAGATATATCTGATGAAGCGCTATTATCTTAAAATATAATATGAAGTCTTAAAATTCAACAATAAGAATACAAACCATCTGATTTAAAAATGGGCCAAAGACCTAACAGATACCTCACCAAAGAAGATACACAGATGGAAAATAAACTTATGAGAAAATGCTCTACATATCATCAGGAAAGTGCTAATTAAAACAACAATTAGATACCACTATATACTTATTAGAATGTCCAAAATCCAGAACACTTGACAACACCAAATGCTGGTAAGGATGTAGAACAACTGTACTTTCATTTGTTGCTGGTGGGAATGCAAAATATACAGCCACTTTGAAAGACAGGCTGGCGGTTTCTTACAAAAGTAAATATACTCTTACTGTACAGTCCAAAGAAGTTAAAAACTTAAGTCCACATAAAAACCTGCATGCAGATGTTTATATTCACTTTGTTCATAATTGCCAAAACTTAGATGTCAAGATGCACTTCAGTAATTAATAGATAAATAAATACCCATTCATTTGTATGATACATCCAGAAAATGGAATATTTATTATTTAGTTCTAAAAAGAAATGAGTTTTCAAGCCATAGAAAGACATAGAAGAAACTTAATTGCATATTACTAAATGAAAGAAGCCAATTTGAAAAGGCTAATATACTGTATGATTTGAACTATATGACATTCTGCAAAAGCAAAAGTGTGGAGACAATAATAGATCAGTGGTCACTAGGGGTTGGAGGGAGACAGAGTGGAGAGGATTTTTAGAGCAGTGAACCTACTCCATATGATGCTATAATAGTGGATACATGTCACACATTTGTCTAAACCCGTAGAATATACAGTACCAAGAATGAACCCTAATGTAAAGCATGGACTTTCAGTGATAATGCTGTATTAATGTAGGTTCATCATTTCTAACAAATGGTAGGTGGTGATAACTTGTGGGGGGAGGTTTTGTGGGCTGAGGTAGTATCTGAGAAATCTATCTTCTGCTCAAGTTTGCTATGAACTTAAAACTGCTTTAAAAATAGCCTACAAAGAAAGAGGTTTCTAAAAAAGAAGCATATCCAAACATAATGTCATCTTGGTTGATAATTGAGAGATGATTATGACATAGCTATATGAAATTTTTTAAAAAAAGGAATAAAATTCTGGGCCAAGGGAATAATTTAGTGCAAAAACCAAGAGGCAAAAGACAGCAAGACATGTTGCTGGAGAGCTATTTTTAGTCAGCCAACAGCTATTTAATTGTGTGTTTTGTGCTACCCACATAGAACTTGAGGATCATTCCTCAAGGCAAGAGTCATTCCAGGAAGGGGTTTCTAAGATGTGGTAAGGCTGCTGGGGTGTAACTGAAGAGGTTTAGGCATAACTTGAAATGTGGCAAATGGATTTTAGGGGGTCAAGACTAGAACAGAGACGCCAATCTGAGGTTTCAGTAATCCTAATGAAGATGGTGGTGTCAGACTAACAAATAGTGCTACGAGAATGGAAGAAGTGGACAAATTTGAAGTATCTTTTGGAAATTTAATTAATAGAATTGCTCATATATTGGATTGTAAGAGATGAATGAAGGAAACCAAGATAACTTGATTTCTAGCTTTCGTAGCTGGATGGCTTATAGTATAGATACCGTTTACTTAGAATAACACGGAAAGGAGCATGGCTTGGATGAGAGAGGTTTTCACTTTGGGTTACACTGAATTTATGGCCCCTTGTAATGTCCAAGTGAAATCATTTGTGTAATGTCCAAGTGAAATCATTGACTAGGCATCTTGGAATTTGGGTCTCCAGCTCTCCAAAGTTATAGCTAGAGTGGAGATTTAGAGTTATCTGGTTGTGTGTGGTAAGTGGTAAGGACACAGATGTGATGCTCAGGAAGTCTTCAGAGTGAGAAGAAAACCTAGGGACCGGCTTTACTGCTCTTTCTATGGAGAATCCTCTTTCCCCACATCTTCATATGATTGGTTGTTTACTGTCATTCAGGAATCAGCTAAAATGTCACCTCTCGGAAAGGCTCCCCTTACCATCTTATTGAGTTAGCACACGTTCATCACATGACTCTCTTTTGACATTTAATAATATCATCTCATTATTTTATGTCTATCTTCCTCACTACAATGTACTTTCCTTAAGAACTCGTGTCTTATTTGTGGATATCTCCCTGGTATCTGAAATAATGCCTAGTACATGGTTCACAATCACAAATATTTATTGAAGGGATGAAAAAAAGAATGGTGAGTAGAATGTTTGAGGAGGAACGAATAGTCCAAAAGACAATAGTTAAGTTAGGATTAAAGGAGCCACTGTATAATAGGTCATTTCATCCAGACTTATACTGGTGAGTACCTATGTGCTAAAGATTCTGGGTACAGACCCAGACCCTGCTATAATGGAGCTTGGAGTCTAGTGGGAACAACAATCTTTTATTAAGTACTTATCTGTACTAATAAAAGGGTAATATGCTAATTCGACCAGATAGACTGATGTCTTCCCGAAGTCCTTCCAGACAAAGCCACAGCAGCTGCGAGGGCCGAAGAGGGCTGGCAGCCACGGTGGCCAGCAGTGACAGCAGCAGCGGGGTGATGGGGGTGGTGCCTTCCCCTGATCGGCCTGGTTGCCTCCCGCAGAGGGAGGCCAGACTGCCACCAGTAGGATATCCCTGAGGGCTCCCGGACTGTGAGAGGGTCAGGCTGAGGGACCCCCCCCCCCCAAGTGCACGAATTTTCATGCACTGGGCCTCTAGTTGATGTAATAGAAGTGCCAAAGGACAAGTAGAGGGTGCTATGGGAGCAGATTAATGAGGAAAGTAACTTTTGAGAAAGTGGTGATTTGAGTATTGGAGTCAGCTAGTATAGACATCAAGTACGTACAACTGTAAGAAGTTTGGCCAAGAAGGGGAAACTCATAGGGTAATTACTAAAGGTAGATACAGTTTTTAATTGGTGAGGGGAGGGTGTGTGGCATATTGTTTTAGAAGGAAAGACTTGAGTATTTTTAAATGCTGGTGGGAAAAAAAGCCAATATGGTGGGTGAGCCTGAAGTCCAGGGACTGGCCTTTCATTTAAGTTTTAGCAGGATTCAGGGGGGTTTTATTTTGTTTTGTTTTATGATGCCTTACATTCTCAATGAAGAAGGTAGTGCTATTTACTGACAATAAAGCAAATTTGGAGAGGTGGGTATTATATTTGAGAAGCTAAGAGAATATTGAAAATAGCCAAACCAACAGTCCACAGCACGAAGAAGATGAGCATTTGCTTTAAGACATTTACTTATATTACTTTAGTGAAAATAATCTCTTCACTGAGCACCAATCTCTCCCCATCACTACTCCAGATTATAGGTGCTTTCCTAGGTTCTCATAGCACCCACCTTCCATTTTCCCCTGGTTTATACTTCTCATACCATAGTGTTAGTGCCTGTTTGTAGTGTACAATAAACTATTATGTGGCTATTTCCACAGTTCCTATTATAATACAAATCATATGTTTACTATTTGTACTGAATTCAAATACCAGTTCTCCACCTGTTAGATGCTAGGCATATAACATAATCTTCCTCTCACATTGTTTCACATTGCAGAATAGTATAACACCTAAGAAAGAAGCCCAGTTTCTCTGAAGGTTGGAAATAATCTATACCACATTTATTACAACTGCTGTAATATAAGCTCTTAATAAATGGAAGGGTTTTGTTTTCTTATCCTATATAATAAAGAGGTAATATGCAAATTGACCATCACTCCAACACACAAGATGGCCGCTCCCATGTGGTCAAGGATGGCCGCCCCATGTGGACATAAGATGGCCACCACAAGATGGCCAGCAGGGGAGGACAGTTGGGGGTGACCAGGCCTGCAGGGGAGGACAGCTGGGGAGGACCCAGGCCTGCAGGGAAGGGCAGTTGAGGGGGGGGAACCAGACTTGCAGGGGAGGGCAGTTGGGGGGAACCAGGCCTGCAGGAGAGAGCAGTTAGGGGTGACCAGGCCTGCAGGGGAGGGCAGTTAGGGGTGAATGGGCTGGCAGGGGAGGGCAGTTAGGGGTGAACGGGCTGGCAGGGGAGGGCAGTTTGGGGGAACCAGGCCTGCAGTGGAGAGCAGTTAGGGGCGACCTGGCCTGTAGGGGAGGGCAGTTGGGGGTGACCAGGCCATCAGGGGAGGGCAATTAGGGGCAATTGGGCCAGCAGGGGAGCAGTTAGGTGTTGATCAGACTGGCAGGGGAGTGGTTAGGGGGTGATCAGGCTGGCATGCAGAAGCGGTTAGGGGCAATCAGGCACGCAGGCAGGCGAGCGGTTGGGAGCCAGCAGTCCTGGATTGTGAGAGGGATGTCTGACTGCCCGGGCAGTTGGACATCCCTCGAGGGATCCCAGATTGGAGAGGGTGCAGGCTGGGCTGAGGGACACAAACCGCACTCCCCGTACACAAATTTCATGCACTGGGCCTCTAGTTACATATTATAGGTATTTAGAATTGTCTGACTTTCACCTTTACTTTGGTTCATATCCTTTCAATTTAGACCTTTTACTTTCATGAATTTGAATTGGGAGTTCCAGATCAAAACATATATTTAGATAGTTGGGATGTAGGTACAATAGTTACACATTGCTCTGTTTTTCTGATTCTTATTCATTGGTGCTTACTAAATGCTAGGCATAGCTTAGATTCTTTGCACATGCTTGTATTTCATTGGCCTGGACATAGAGTATTTTTGTTAATTTTTTCTAATAGTTTAAAATGAAACCTATAAAAACACTTTCTCATGGTTGTTAGAATATGTCTTTAATTTGTCCTTGTGGGAATGAAGATAAAATTATTTAAGTGGAAATTGTTATAAATGTTTATCCTATTTAACAGCTACACTCTTGAATATAATTCATCAATCATAGCTGGAGAAAGCAATTGTGCAGTTGTCTATAATTAACAGAACAAAACCAGTTGATGAATGTGCAGCTGAATTAAAGTACTCCCTAGGACAGGCTGAAATTATAAACTAGATCATTTAAAGGAATCTAACAAAGGATCTTTGTAATTAAAACAAAGCAAGGTTAATGGGATGTAAAATTCCCTATAATGTCTTGGCAATAATAATTGGATTTTAAATTATTAAAATATGAATTGAACCTTAAAGCAAATAAGACTTTTTAAATTATGGAATTTGGGTGAACTTTAGAAAAAATCATTTGCCTAAAATAAACCTTTATCACTCTTTTGAAAGCATATAAGATATAATTGATGGATATTCATACAAAAGCCAGGTTGTAGTATTATTTAGCACTAAATTTAACCTAAAATTTACAGGATTCCAAGTTTTTATTGTATCTTTAAAACAGGGGGGAAACCCTTGTATTTATTGGGTTTTGAAGAAGAGAAACCTATTGCATCCAAGTATAATTCTTTAGTAATTAGTATATGGCCCCAACTTGAATATCCTCTTTTACTTTAACAATTACTATTTAATGATTAAACCAGTAAGCTTTGGTTTACTTGAGTTTGTTCTTAGCTTACTTATTGCAAGCAAATGTTTGCCATGATTCAGATGATCCATGTTTTTATTAGAAAACAAAATGTTGTCCTTGCTTTGCTCAGTTGAAAAATGCAAAAATTTCAGAGCCACAACTAGTTAAAAAACACAGCCCTCCAACAATAGAATTCAAATGTCAGTTATCATGGTATGTTAACTGTATTATATAAGAGTTGTTGGCTCTTTGATCCATAAATCTCCATGTAAATAATAGATGTAGCATTATGAGCAGTGACCAATAGGTTCCTTCTTTCAAAGTCTATCGATGATTAGTTACTGCACATTTGTATTTAGTTCAAACATAGACAGCAAAGCATATTGCCTCTTGTTTCCAAGTGGAAATTCACATGACAATTCCCAAAAGTGGATAATCAACATACTAAAGAGTAAAGTACAGCAAAGAGACAAAATGTGATGTTGCTAGAACTGAAATAGGATGTGAGTAGATCTGAAAATATGATAACCAAGGAAAGATAGGCAAAACCTAGGCCAGCATGAAGTGAAGGTAAGAACTATGAACAAAACTTCTGCACAGCAAAAGAAACCATCAACAAAACAACAAGAAAGTCCACTGCATGGGAGAACATATTTGCCAATGTTACCACCGATAAGGGTTTAATCGCCAACATTTACAGGGAACTCATACAACTTAACAAAAGGAAGCTAAACAACCCAATCAAAAAATGGGCAATGGACCTAAATAGATACTTTTCAAAAGAGGACATAAGGAAGCCAAGAGACATATGAAAACATGCTCAAAGTCACTAATCATCTGAGAGATGCAAATCAAAATGACAATGAGGTACCATCTCACGCCTGTCAGAATGGCAATCATCAACAAATCAACAAATGACAAGTGCTGGCGAGGATGCGGAGAAAAAGGAACCCTTGTACACTACTGGTGGGAATGCAGACTGGTGCAGCCACTGTGGAGAACAGTATGGAGTTTCCTCAAAAAACTAAAAATGGAACTCCCATTTGATCCAGTAACACCACTTCTAGGAATATATCCCAAGAAAACAGAAACATCAATCAGAAAGGATTTACCATAGCTAAGATTTGGAAACAGCCTAAGTGCCCATCAGCAGATGAGTGGATTAAAAAACTGTGGTACATCTACACAATGAAATACTATGCTGCTGTAAAAAAGCAAGAATTCTTACCATTTGCAACAGCATGGGTGGAACTGGAGAGCATTATGCTAAGCAAAAGAAGCCAGTCAGAGGAAGATAAATATCACATAATCTCACTCATTTGTGGGATATAATGAACAACATAAACTGATGAACAAAAACAGATCCAGAGACAGAGAAGCATCGATCAGACCGTCAAACCTCAGAGGGAAGGTAGGGGAGGGTGGGGGTAAGGGGGAGAGATCAACCAAAGGACTTGTATGCATGCATATAAGCCTAACCAGTGGACACAGACACCAGGGGGGTGAGGGCAGGAGTGGGGTGTAGTCGGGGGAGGGGGGAGGGGAGGATAAGGACACATATGCAATACCTTAGTCAATAAAGAAAAAACAAGCTGAAGTCACTTCAGTGGGATGCTAATTGAATATACTAGTAAATGGGTTACACAAGATACAGGTAACTCTGGAATGTTGACACTGTGCCCTTTGGAACAACGTAGCGAGTCTGTCACAGGAATTCAGAGAAGGTGAACTTATGGACAACAATGAGGAAAGTCATTGTGACAGAAAGACTGACAGTGGCCTAGAGGAAGTGATACCGGCCTAAAACTTCACTTTAAAGAAACTCAGGAACATGTCACCACTTTGAAAGTACAAAGAACAAAATGAAAGCTAATCCAAACTTAGAAAGAAATATGAAAGTTCAAGTCACCAAGGCTTAGAAAAGATGCTTGCTCCATTTTATAAGTTACATGATGAGAAGAAGACAAGTTCTGTTCAAACTCCTATTGACAAGTTTTTGCAAAGAAATAAAATACTTTAATTCTAAAGAAAGAAAAGAAAACAATATGTTGATTTAGTTTTTATATCATTGTGACATAGTTAGGTAACAGAGGCTACAAGAGTTGGCCTTTGCATTTGTGGTCAGTTATGTTGTTTAAATAGCAGAAACAGATAAAAGTTATCTAATAGGCTGTTGGAGGGGTTATGCCAACATGAAGTTATAGTGTATGTAGCCAGTCTAAGGATACACTAAAGATGAGAGATGAAGGATAAAATGAGCAAGCCAGATAAGACAAGAATACACTGAGTGGCCAGATTATTATGATCTCTGAACACATAATAATCTGGCCACTCAGTGTGTATATATATATATATATATATTAGAGGCCCGGTGCATGAATTCGTGCGTGCATGGGTGATGGGTGGGGTCCGGCCAGCCTGGCCATGGGGAGGGGACATGGGTGGTTGGCCGGCCTGCCTGCTGGTTGAACTCCTGGTCAAGGGGACAATTTGCATATTAGCATTTTATTATATAGGGTATACACTGAGTGGCCAGATTATTATGCGTTCAGAGATCATAATAATCTGGCCACTCAGTGTATAGTCATGGCCTGGGCCATAGGTTTTAGTCCAGAGAATCTTCCCAATGTGCCAAGGAACTTAAAACACTGAGTTATAGGGTGATTAGTACCCATATGTATAACGTAAGACTACATAGTTAATTTCTATTCCTCAGAAGTGGGGATTGGGGGGGGATGGAAAAATGGGTGAAGGGGATCAAAAGATTAAAAAAATGTGTATTAAACATGCAGATGCTAGGTTCTCACCGGATACATATGGAATCAAAATCTTTAGTTGGAACTTAGACATCACCATTTGTAATATGTTCTGCAAGTGATCAGGGTCTCAAATATACATCAGAGTTTGACAACTATTACACTTAATTCCCTCATTTTACCAGCCATGTAAAATTATCACCATCTTTGGGGGTGGGTGGGTGGGTGAGTGGGTGGGAAGAGATCAACCAAAGAACTTATATGCATATATGTGTCACCCATGGACACAGACAGTAGGTTGGTGAAGGCCTGGGCCAGGGAGCATGTGTGGGCTAGAAAGGGTCAATGAGGAGGAAAAGGGGATGTATGTAATACTTTCAATTATAAAGTTTTTAAAAAATAAATAAAATTATCACCATCTTTACCCATAACTCTCAACATAAATAGGCTTATATGCTAAGTCATTTGTTTTTCATCCTGCTCTAAGAATTATTAACTATTTAGGTTCACAGTAGATTAATGTAACCACCTGTTTTATGTACTTAAAATTATGAGATATATTTGAAGATGCAAATAAAAAATTATAAGAAATTTATATACTAATCTGTGGGACATTTTTTTCATCCAGCATAATTATGTTCCAAGAGTATTCTCATAACATTTACTAGTAATTAGATGGGGGAAATGGGTAGTTTTCAACCAATACTAATTTTCTCTTCTCTTCCCAACTTTTTAATGCCTCTCTCTCTTCCACATCAAGTCCTTAAATCTCAATCTGATGTTCTGGCCCAACCCTTTATATTTATCTTTCTTCTCTCTACTTATGCCCAAGGAAAACCCCAATTTCCATACTAAATCTATTCTGAGACAAATGTAGATCTGATTGTATTTTTATATAATCAGTTGACCCAAATGCATGAATAATTGATAGTTTTTATCCTCTGGGAAAGGTAGTATTTTAAGAGAATAACTAGTTTTCCCTGTATACTTTCTCCCTAGCAGCCCTGTGTGTAAAACTTTAAGTTTATGTCTATTCTTCCACTTTCCCTTTTTCTGCACCAATCAAAGGGCTCAGAAAGGCTGCTGCGTAGACCACACTGTGCCCTGGTGTTCTCATCTCTGTTTCCACAGCTAATGGAACTGAGTAAATTAGGTCAGACTTCAAAATAATGTTTGGTTAGTGTCACAGTTTATTACACATCTAAGTTATTAATATGCAGAAATGCTTTGATGCCCCATCAGATATGGAGCTCCATATAGCTAAATATTATTTTTATTATCTTTGGGGGTTTTTTTGCTTCTAGTGAGTATAAAGATAACCAATGTTTCTATGTGTATCTTTTAGAATAGTCAACTGCTCTTTTTTGTGTGCTTAATTAATGTCAAGACTTTGCAAGTAATCTCTCACTTGCTCCTAACAACCATATGAGGTAAGGGTCTTCCCTCTTTAAAGAAAATGTACTTTTGGGGAATGCAGAAAAGTTAGTGTCAGATACTTCTCAGGGCAACAAGGCATTTGTTCTGCTATTTTCATTAGGTAAAGACTTGTTGGCCTTAAAATGATTCATGAACCAAAGTTTGTAAGCATTTTCCAAAATAAAAATATTTAAAATAAAAATTGTAAAATTTTCCAGATTTTTAAATAATCTATTAAAGGACTGCAGCACTGGAAGAAATTGAGCTTCTCCAATCCAGCCACACTCTACCTTGCAGTGTCACCAGAAACTCTGTGCCTGCCTTTGAGATTTTGGGGGGGCCAGAGGAAGTGACACTAACTTATTACATCTGCTCCTGCACGGTGTGGCCACTTTACCTCCAATCAGAGTCTGTCTTCTTGACTAAATAAATGGGATCTTAAAATATAATCTTACAATTTGGGAATGTACTCTTTCCTCCAGTTTATAGAGACATCTGAAACTGTAATCAGGAAACTAAAACTCAGACACAGGGTAAAGTATTGGTCCAAGTTTTTAATGCTATGAAAAGGCAGAACTTAAAAATACAAGCTAGTTCTGCCTTTAGTCCCTCACTCATCTACAGATGATGGAAGACTAATTTGTCTGATCTCTCATATTGCCTTTGCTATTGATTTTTTTCTTTCATTAAATTACAGAAATTATTTAAGTTTAAAATTCAGGATCTCAGAGTCTTGGGTCAAACACAAGCAATTTAAATTATAACAAACTAAATAAAATTGAATACTTCCTAGAACATCAGCTCTTGCATTGTTGATAACTATTTCAATGGAAATAGAATACTTTGTCTCCTGACTTATTATTTTCTACACCCATAGCAACCCTGTTTTATAACAGGAATGAATGTGACTGAACAAATTGTTTTCCTTTTCTATTTCCTTTGAAAAATCAACTTACATGAGAAGGCAAAGACCACTTTATTTACTTCCTGTTATATAGATACTGTGAGGAGGAAAACATTCTGTAATAGATATTCCTAAGTTATCGGATATTTTTATTTACCTCATTTTCTGTGTGCTAAATGTATCATAAGATTTTATAGTTAAAAAACAGCCTTATCATTAAAATCTAAAATGTTATTTGCCCTCCTTCCTAAATTCATTCAGTCATTTATCCACTTCCTATCTAATAAAAGGGTAATATGCAAATTAACCATCACTCCATCACAAAGATGGCGGTGCCCATAGCCACAAGATGGCGGCGCCTAGTCCTCTCAGCTGTGCCGGAGTCCCCCAGTCCCAGGGGGGGCTCCTGCTGAGAACAGGCAGCCTGAGTGGCCTGGCGGAATGCTTGCTTTGTCGCCGTGGTGACGAGGCAAGCATTCCACCCTGGTCGTGGCCAGCCTCTGGGCAGCGGGTACAGAGCAGCAGGGGGTGGGGGGACGCTTGCGTTGTTGCCTTGGTGACAAGGCAAGTGTTCTACACCTGGCTGTGGAGGGCCTCTGGCCAGCTGGGGAGGGCAGTTGGGAGCCATGAGGCTGGCCGGGGAGAGCAGTTGGGGGCCATGAGGCCAGCAGAGGAGGGCAGTTGGGGGCCATAAGGCCAATCAAGGAGGGCAGTTGGGGGCCATGAGGCCGGCAGGGGAGGGCATTTGGGGGCCATGAGGCCGGGAGGGGAGGACATTTGGGGGCAATCAGGCCAGTGGGGGGGAGAGTTGGGGGTGAGCAGGCTGGCAGGGGGGGCAGTTGAGGATGAGCAGGCCAGCAGACAGAGTGGTTAGGGGCAGTCGGGCTAGCAGGCAGGTGAGCTGTTAGGAGCCAACAGTCCTGGATTGTGAGAGGGATGTCCAACTGCCGGTTTAGGCCCAATCCCACAAGGATATCCCCCAGCAGTTGGACATCCCCTGAGGGATCACAGATTGAAGAGGGTGCAGGCTGGGCTGAGGATCCCCCCCCTCATGCACGAATTTCATGCACCAAGCCACTAGTAGTTATATAATATCGATGAGTCCATACTTTATGACAGGTACCATACAAATCATATTAGATACAGAGATGAATCAGCATTATAACTTATTTAACAAACCTTACAGTCTAAGAGAGACTTGGTAAAAAGAAAAGAAAGAAAAATAAACCTAAGACAATGTTTAATATTATAATGCCCAAAAAGTTTAAGAAACTATGAGATGTTCTCTTAGTTCTATTGGGAAAAGTATATGATTGACAGGAGTTACAGAAAGAAGAAATGGCATACAAAAGTGCCCTGAAATAGTATGACTCATTAAAGGAACTACGAAGGCTTTCTAGAACATAGAATAACTCTGACAGAATGGCCATGGACAAGTTTGGAGAGTAGACAGGCATTTATATATAAGTTTGACTATTATCTTGTCTGTTATATGTAGTCACTGAAGAAATTTAATAGTAAATAACACTAATGGCAAAGTGAAAATGTATTAGAAGATAGCAGATTTGGAAGAGACAGAAAAATTAGGAAGCTATTGTAATCCAAATGAGAGATGAATAAGGCTTAAGTTAAAGCAATATTAATGCAGTGAATAAATATTAACCTTTTGCACTCGGATGTCGAGTGTGACTCGACATGGTTAGCATCGGTAGCAGCTTGAGAAAAAAGCGAGTGCAAAGGGTTAAAATACTAGAAGCCTGGTGCACGAAATTCGTGCACTGGGGAGGGTGTCCCTTAGCCCAGCTTGCACCCTCTCCAATATGGGATCCCTCTCACAATCCAGGACCGCTGGCTCCTAACTGCTCACCTGCCTGCCTGATTGTCCCCTAACTGCTCCCTTGCTGGCCTGATTGACACCTAACTGCTCCTCTGCGGGCCTGATTGCCCCCAAATACCCTCCCCTGCTGGCCTGATCACCCCCAAGGCTTTTATTAGTATAGATATGACCCTGCACAGAAAATTTTACTAACCCTGCTTTACAATAAGGGCTTGACGATTGAATCATTAGGACCAGACACCAAGATTTCCTTTCTTTGAATAGTGGAGGGAATACTTATCTAGTCTTTAAGTTGCCTGGAAATTAAAATGAGATAATGACTTAGAAAAGTATAAAAGCACCATATAAAGACAACTGTCTTTTTAATGAAGTGGCAAAATGAAAAACACTTTTTATTCTCCCCTTCCTTCCTTTACAGCTTTTATTTAAACTTTGAAATTTATAAAAATTTCACTCCAATCTTAATTTCTTTACATTCAACATTATTTTGTATTGGTTTCAGGTTTTATATTAGTTACAGAATAGTGGTTAGACAATCATATACTTTACAAAGTGTTCCCCGATATTTCTAGTACCCACCTGGCATCATACCATCATTACAACACTATTGACTATATTCCCTATTTAAGTGACAATGGGTTTACAGGTTCCTTTCAGTCTTTCTTTTGTGTTGCTCGTCCTTCCTTTTCTTTCTCACTTCTTACCTCATTTTCTTTATATAGTATCTCAATTGGCCATCAAAGCTCAATGAAGGCACTGGGACACGCTTCATCTATTTTACAGACCAGGAAACTGAGGCCAATTCCAGTTGGCTGTGGAACTGGACTCAGCACACAGGAAGCCCTCAGAGCCATGCTCTTTGCGCTTCCTAAGGGGCAGCCGCCCGGCAAACAGAACAAACCTTCCAGTCAGGCTTCCGAGCCTCTTTCTGGAGCACCTCTTCATTGCGGATGCTCCACATTCTTTCCTCTCCCCGTCCCCTGCCCCCCATTCTTTACTGCCCCCCCTTCTCCGGAGCAGGTGGAAGGCTTCACACTCACTGCCTAGGCATGCTCTGCCATGGGGCAGAGTGTAGCGAGCTTGCTTTTGGGTCAAGGCAGGAGCAGGAGTCACTGCCTCTCAAGTGTGAAGGCCGCCTGAGTGAGGCCCGTTAGCACTGGGAGCTTCTCTGAATCATGTCAGTCAGTCCAGTACCCTGCAGTGCAGCACCCCTCCACTGAGGTGGCACCACCCCTCAATCCCCGCCTCAGGGGTGAGGGTCCTTGCCCCTCTGCCAGGAGTCCTTCCATGCCCCTTGATCCCTGGCTGGGCCCACCCACGTCTTGGGGCCACTGCAGAACCTCTGTCTCTCTGCAGATGAGGCAGATCCCTGCCCTCGGTCTCCGCGAAGCTATGAATCTGTGGCCAGTGGCCAGGTCTGGGTCTCAGCAACCACATGCCTGCAATGTTCCCAGGGACCCCCGGGAGTGGCTAGGTGGGTCCGGCCTTGCCTCTACCTCCTTGGGGCAGCGATGTTCCCAGGGACCCCTGGGAGCGTCGTTGGGCCGCTGCCCCTCCTGGGGCCTGCGATGGACCCGGACCCATCCTGTGCCATCTGGCGCTGCCCACCTCACCACCTCCCCCGCTGATGGACTGGTACCTTGTGGGCGGTGTCTGGCACTGCCCACAGGGCCTCCTCCGCCCCCGATGGACCCGTACCCTCGGAAGCAGGCCATGGTGCTGCCCGCCCTGCCTTCGTATGCAAATTAACCGCCATCTTTGGTGGGTTAATTTGCATACTCACTCACTCTGATTGGCTGTGGGCATAGCGAAGGTACGGTCAATTTACATATTTGTCTATTATTAGTTAAGATATTAAGGAAAAATTGGCAAAGCTTGATGATTTAGTATAGAATGTTTTTGAAGTCCCATTTCAATGAATAGAGACTTCTATAAAAGCTGTATGGGTTCCTCAGGGATCTACGATTCCTTCTGCTGTAGAACATTCAGTTTCTACATAGGGCAATATGGGTCTTAGGAGTTCTCCAGGGCCACTTCTCCACCTAATAAATTGGTGCCTCAAAGAGTAGGTATGCCCTGGGTCATGTGCCTAAAAGAACAGTGCTTTGGGGTTTTAAGCTTTTAGCCAGGAATTAAGTAAAAAATGTAGCCTGGGAATTTCAGGTGAAGCCAACATCCTTAAGAGAGGCTGAGATGGTTCTAGTGAGCTCTCCTTTACGTCAACAGAGATAAAGGCAAACACATACACCCACATTAGTCCTGTTAGACTCACACTGACTAAAACCACAAACGTGTGACAATCAAAGAGGACTAAGTGCATGAAATTGAAAGATACTTTGTATGAACATCAATAAGGAAAAACACAAAAATTTTTTCCTGGTCGCCCCTAACTGCCCTCGCCTACCTTCAAGGACTATCAAGGTTAGAATTGTGAAATACAGGAAATAAAATGAACAGGAAGATTTTAAAAATTGAAACTTATAGAATTTAAAATTACACTTTTGGAAAAAATCTATGTATTGATGATTTGTCAGATTAGATAAAGTTGGAGGAAATTAGTAACCTGGAACAGTTATATTAAAACATTTATCCAGAATACAGAGAGAAAAAGAGATGACAAATGAAAAGGGTATTCATAGATATGAAAGTTGAATTAGAAAGTTTAATTTACAAGTCATCAGAATTAAAAATTCAGAGATTACAGAGTAGATGAAAAATTTTAAAAAATGATTGTCATGAATATTGTAGAACTGATTGAAACCATGACTATAGAGGTATAGGAATCAAATGTAAAGTAGGATAAATTAAAGAAACCCATCCTAGATGCATGTTACTAACATTGTAAAACACCAAAGATAAAGAGATAGAAGCACCCACACAAAATAACAGGTATGAACAAAAAGAGAAAAAATTAGCAAACAATAATGAAAGTTAGAAGAACGTGACATACTTTTAAAGAGCTGAGAAAAAGAATAATACTTGGTAATTGTATATGCAACAAAAATATTTTCAAAAAGTATGGGGGTGATGAAGTAATTCCGAGATCTTAACTTATCCCAGTCCCATTTATTCTTTGCTCCCCAGTTCAATGGGGGCTATTTTTTAAAAAAAAAAATTCACATTACAAGTACTGTACCAGAGGGAGCAAAATGGACCTTACTAGCAAATAATTTTACTTAATTATTTGTTCTGGCCTGTCTAATATGAATAAAGCTGGTTCCTTGAGGGCATTTGTGGAAAACATTTATAGACTAACTAGAGGCCCGGTGCACAAAATTCGTGCATGGGGGGGAGGGTGTCCCTCAGCCCAGCCTGCACCCTCTCCAATCTGGGACCCCTCGAGGGATGTCCGGCTGCCATAAACGGGCAGTTAGACATCCCTCTCACAATCCAGTACTGCTTGCTCCCAACCGCTTGCCTGCCTACCTGCCTGCCTGATTGCCCCTAATCACTCCGCTGCCAGCCTGATCTACACCTAACTGTTCCCCTGCCAGCCTGACTGCCCCAAACTGCCCTACCCTGCTGGCCTGGTCACCCCTAACTGTCCTTTGCAGGCCTGGTTGCCCCCAATTGCCCTCCCCTGCTGGCCCAGTTAACCCTAACTGCCCGTCCTTGCCAGCCTGGTCGCCCCTAACTGCCCTCGCCTACCAGCCTGGTCACCCCCAACTGCCTTCCCCTGCAGGCCTGGTCACCCCTAACTGTCCTCTCCTGCAGGCCTGGTTGCCCCAACTGCCCTCCCCTGCAGGCCTGTTCCCCCCACTGCTCTCCCCTGCAGGCCTGGACCCCCCCAACTGCCCTCCCATGCAGGCCTCGTTGCCTCCAACTGCCCTCCTCTGCCAGCCCGGTCACCTCTAACTGTCCTCCCCTGCAGGCCTGATCACCGCCAACTGCCATTCCTTTCAGGCCTGGTCTCTCCCAACTGCCCTCCCCTGCTGGCCTGATCACCCACAACTTCCCTCCACTGCTGGCCATCTTGTGGCGGCCATCTTGTGTTCACATGGGGGCGGCCATCTTGTGTGTTGGAGTGACGGTCAATTTGCATATTACCTCTTTATTATATAGGGTGTCTTAGGTTGCCACTGCCTGAGGTGATACATAGCAGTTGGGGTAAATAGACTAACCAAAAAGCTTAGGAGAAACACCTGCGAATGAGATGTACATAAGGGCTTTAAAAACTTATGACATATTTTGAAATCTAAAGGCCACACACATGCTTAGGACTGTATGCATGCTCTGGAAAGAAGCACCTAAACTCTTAGTACCTAAAGAAGGACCTAAACCCTTACCTTCTGCTGACATGGAGACTCTATGGAAGCAGGAGTGTATGCTAAGGTAGAGTGGAAACCTGCCTAGCTGAGTGTTGAAGGGCTGTCCAAATACAATCATACAGCCCCTTGGGAAAGTCTGGAAGATATTCTTGTATTGGTGAATGGTTTTCCACATGGATAATGAAGTTTCCCAGAATGACTGTGAGTCAGTTAAAAGGTGCTGTCTCTGCATGAAAATAACACAACATACATTAGTTGATATATGATGCATAAGTGTCACAGATAGGAGAACAGACTTTCAAGTGATTTAAGCAATTTCTCTGGTGTTTCTGAGGAAAGACTCTTCCCTTCCCCATCTGCTTCTCCGCTACCCATGCCTCTTTGCTTTGTCAATCCACTGTTTTGCTCCTGAGTGTAATACTACTAACTAGCCGAATCCTGAGCCTCTCTACCTTCCTGCTTTCTTCTGTTAATCTATTTAATTTTGTAACTTTCACTCATTTGCATATATTTGATTTTTTCCCCTGGCTTTCTTCAGCCTTCAGACACTAAGCAAAGACTTTGAACTGAATACCAAACATCTCACATCTTTCTCTTTTGAAACCTTAGTTATATAAAATATAGGCCGATGAATTCATCAGAATTGATTTTTAGAGTTTCTTACAGTGTTAGTTTAACTTCTTATTTTTTCAGCTCCCTCAGTGATTGAGATTAAGACTACCAATATGATTGTTTGCCTGGAACATTATTTGTGGAGGAGTTGGCGTTTTTCCCCTAAGTACTGTGGTTTCGAACAGATTGCCCTAGCCTTGGGTTCTTTGAATAACTTACGTTTTTGTTAACTTTGCTGTGAACGAGACAGTATTCCCATTAGAATGTGCCTCTGTCCCTTCCCAATGATAAGAGAGATTACCTTTACACGTTTCTAAGTGCTGCCTCCATGATCTGCTGCTGTGCAAGGTTTAGTGGTGCCTCTGTCATACCGCCAGGACGTTCTGCTAGGGATCTCATCATGGAGTAATGAACTCTGTATCAGACCAGACATGGGTTTTGGGAAGGTTTCTAATGAGAACTATCTTCAGTTTAGTGCTGCTCAGAATTTAAATTAGAAGATGCCACATAGATACTAAATTGGTGAAAAGATAATAAAATTTAATACTATGTTATTCAACCTTACTACCTTAAAAAACAGAAATAAATTCAATACAGTCAGACTCACTTCAAAGACATACATAGCTTTGAAAAATTAGCCCCAGCCGGATGGCTCAGTTGGTTGGATCATCTTCCTGTGCACAAAAAAGGCTGCAAGTTCAATTCCCAGTCAGGGAACATACCTAAGGTTTTAGGTTGGATCCCCACAACTGATCTCTCTCTCTCTCTCTCTCTCTCTCTCTCTCTCTCTCTCTCTCTCTCCCCTCTCTCTCTCCGTCCCTCCCTCTCTCCCTCCGTCCCTCCCTCCCTCCTTCCCTTTCCTGCTCCCTCTCCCTCTTCTTCTCTCTAAAAATAAATTTTAAAATATCCTTGGGTGAGGATTAAAAATTATATTTAAGTCATAATTTAGGAATATCAGGATACATAATCATTTTATTTTGTTTGTACATATTTATCAGTGAAGACAAGTTTGCCATGGGTAGACAGAATGTAGTGAATAAGTGCAGAATTATATGAGTTGGTATTTGGTAAATACAAAAGTTAAGACAAACTTAAAGCTATCCTATTCTGATTGAAATTTATGACAACTTGGACAAGAAAAAAAAGGGATAATTCATTTCAATAATGAGCAGTGAAAATAATGAATGATTTTGAAAATAGTATCCTTGTTTAAAGTTTATGTGGAGCAAAACTAGATAATGGATATGAGTATGAAAACTAATTTAAAAAAAGATGTAGGTAAAGAAGATGAAATTTCTTTATAAGTTTGCCCTCTAAAAAACAAACAAACAAAAAAAACAAGAACACAGTATATTCTTCCACTTATTTGTATCTTCTTCTCTTTTTCAACATCCTGTAGTTTTCTGAGTGCAGGTCTTTTGCCTCCTAGATTAAGTTTATTTCTAAGAATCTTAAATTTTTTGTCGTTGCAATGGGACTGTTTTTGTTGTTGTTTCTCTTTCTGAGAGTTTATTATTGGTGTATAAAAGTGCCATTGATTTCTGGGTGTTAATTTTTTATCCTGCTACATTGCCAAATTCATTTATTATTATTAAATCTAGTAATTTTTTGGTGGAGTCTTTAGGGTTTTCTATGTAAAATATCATGTCATCGGCGAATAATGACAGTTTTACTTCCTCCTTTCATATTTGGATGCCTTTTACTCTTTATTTTATTGCATAAAGTAACTTTACTAAATTCACTGGATAATTTGTTCACAAATACACTATTTAACAGAAGCATTGCTATAACAGTTTTATGACATATTTCTATATTTCAAATGTCATTGAATTATAATTTCAACTATATCAATTTTATAATGTAGCTTTATCTGAAATGTATGCATAATTAATGCTTATAATAATGAAGATTGATTATTCAAAAAGTTGGATTAACCAAACTATTAAGAATAATAACTTCAAAGTACTTTTCTTTTTAGATTACTATGCCATGCTATGAAGGACCACATAGTTCGTGTTGCAAATGAAGCGGAGTTTATTTTGAACAGACAGAGAGCTGAGGATGTACATAAACATGCAGAGTTTGAGGTAAGGTTTTTGGAGCAGACTAAATTCTGCTTTTCTGTTATCAGTCAGCTATTGCCGATGGTAACCTTACATTAAGAAGTGTGTTTTGAAGAGAAAAATTTCACTGAAGGCTTTTGAGTTCTTTAGTAAATGTCAAACTCAGAGAACTACTTTATTTCACCTCATTTACAACATGAAGAGATCGCTCCAGCCCTGTCACTAACCACTTAGCAGACTGAAGTTATTCTAACTTATCCTTAAAGGCAAATAAAAATTTTTAATGCAATTACTTTCGTAGTTTTTAAGCAAGCAAAGTTTACTGACCATTAGCTATGGGTATATAAGAGGTTATATAAAGAAACTGAGTTTTACCAAACATTCAATAATTTATTATTGTGTGTCCATCTTTAGAGTGTTCACAGAGCATTTTAGTTCGTATTTTATTTTAATAATTGATACTTTATTGACAATTGAAGCATTGCTGTTGTGTGATATATATGTAGATCTATATGTATGTATGAAAATATAATAGTTTAAAAATCCTCATAAGTACTTTGAGTGAGGATAAATTAACTATCATTTCTATTTTCTTTTTTTAATATACTTTTATTGATTTCAGAGAGGAAGGGAGAGGAAGAGAGTGATAGAAACATCAATGATGAGAGGGAACCATTGATTGGCTGCCTCCTGCATGTTGGACCGAGCCTGCAACCCAGGCATGTGCCCTTGACTGAAATCAAATCTGGGACCCTTCGGTCCGCAGGCCGACACTCTATCCACTGAGCCAAACCGGCCAGGGCTATCATTTCTATTTTCTATGTAAACACTAAAGGATGTTGAAGTAATATATATTCCATAGAAATAATTTTTAATTTAAAATATTATTTTTATATTTATAACATGTCAATAATTATTCACCAATATTTACATTGCCTCAATTCAACAAATATTTTTATTTTAGTGTTTTAAATATAACATTTACTTCAGTTAATGCAATTAACAAAGCAAAAATGACTTCAGAAATATTTAGGGGATCTGGTGTTTGCCTTATGTTGGGCTGTCAGTGGCCTTGAAAATAATAAATAACTTCACCAATGTATTCTTCTGATGCCATATGTGAACAAGTGCTATATGGCTGTCAGTCGTAGCCCAACATTTTAGTTTTGATGAGGTTTTTATCTCAGTAAACCAGCTCTCACAGTCATGCAAGTTGATATACTAGGTCTGGTGATCTCTGACCTGTCCAGCTGAAAAGCATGAGACAGAGAAATAGTTGTTGGCACTTTACTGCTAATACCAATAACCTCTGTGTCATTTGTCAGATGAGAGAGCATACACTTGTCATATGGAGTTGCATAAAACTTATTTCAAAAACAAATACCAAATATTTTAAACTTTGATTAAAGTACATTAACAATTGCTTATCAAAGTGAAGGTTTGTATTACCTAAACAGTAACTACCATTTGGATATTTACCAGAATATCATGCTGTAATTCTGGGTAACAGTATAGTTATATTCTATTATTGAAGAATATCTTTAGGTATAAAATATGTCAGAACTCTAAACAAAAGAAGAATATTAAATTAATCTTTTACTTCCGTTAGTAAATAAGATTTAGAATGTTAACTGAATTCCATGCAGGATCAGTTTTGACTCACTTATACTGGTACAGGGTAGGGGCAAAGTAGATTTACAGTTGTGAGTGCATAAAACAGAGTTTATTCTTGTGTTATTTATTAACTAGAGGCCCGGTGCAGGAATTCTTGCACCAGTGGGGTCCCTCAGCCTGGCCTGTGGGATCAGGCCGAAACCAGCTCTCTGACATCCCCCGAGGGGTCCCGGATTGCAAGAGGGCTAGGCCAAGGGACCCCACTGGTGCACGATCAAGGCTAGGGAGGGACATGGGAGGTTGGCCAGCCAGGGAGGGACTGTGGGATGGCTCTAGGGTGTGTCCAGCCCGTCTCGCTCAGTCCCGATCAGCCGGACCCCATCAGCAAGCTAACCTACCGGTCAGTTTGCCCCCTGGTAGTCAGTGCACATCATAGCGACTGGTCAACCGGTCGACTATCTGCCCCCTGGTGGTCAGTGCACGTCATAGTGACTGGTTGACCAGTTGCTTGTCTGCCCTCTGGTGGTCAGTGCATGTCATAGCGAGCAGTTGAGTGGCATTAGCATATCATTAGCATATTACACTTTTATTGGTTGAACAGATGACTGGACACTTAGCATATTAGGCTTTTATTATATAGGACTAGAGGCCAGTACATGACATTTGTGCATGGGGGAGGGGGGTTCCTCAGCCTGGCCTGTGCTTTCTCACAATCTGGGACCCCTTGGGGGATGTCGGGCCTAAACCGGCAGTCAGACATCCCTCTGGCAATCCAGGATGCTGCATGCACCAGTGACCATACTTTTTATACAGGTGAAAGGCATCTTGCTGTTGTATGGGCAGCTACATTTTTTTAACCTAATTATAAAAAGTAGTACATAACATGATCCTTCTGAGGCAGTAGTTCCATTTTCCCCATCTTCCCATCTTATGGGTGGAAAAACTGAAGCAGAGAGAAGTTAAGTAATTGGCTTTTGTCACACAGCTATAAGTGTCAGAATCAGGGCCGACCACAAAATGTGCAAGCCAGAGTCCATGCATGTAATTGCTGCATCTTCCTATTTTTTCAGTGTTAGAGTAGCCTTGCCAGGTTTTAATTTTTAAACCTAAAAGACTGTCCCCAGTATATAGGGTAGCCTCCCTAGGCCTGGCCGGCGATCAGGGCCACCTTTGGGGTGACCGGTGGGTGGGGCAATCAGGGGGCCCCTGCTGGCACCCGCCTTGGCTATTGGCCTGGCACCACCTGCTGGCTGGCCCTGCCCCCCAACCACCACCCCTGATCGCCACCACCAGTCACCTCCCTCTCGGGGGGCAGAGGCTCAATGCAGGAGCTGCCCCCAGTGTTGAGCATCTGCCCCCACAGTGGTCAATGCGCATCATAGCGACTGGTCGTTCCGCCAGTCCTTCTGCCGTTCCATCGTTTTGCGTATTAGGGTTTTATAATATAGGATTATTGTATTATTTTCCATATAAACAACTGTAACCCTACTTTTGTCCCATCCTGTATTTCTACTAAGAAAAGCAAGATACAGGGATATAAGCAAATTAATATTTGTCATGTGAAAACATTTAAAATAGAACTTTATGAAGCCAGATATTAGTTACTAGCTTTAACACATAGCTACTTAAAATCCTATTAAGCTAAGTGCAGTGCTTTTCAACCTTTTTTTCACTATTGCCCCCTAAGAAATCTTTTTAGACAATTTTTATCCTAATTATTTCCCAAATGATATTTTATTACCTTCAATATGCTGCATATCTATTTCTGTAATGTATATACATCTGTGCTTTATTTATTAAAATAGTAAGTTGTTTTTTTTTTCACATTCACCCAACACCAATTTTCACCCCTTTGGGGATGAGAGTACTTTTTGAGGCTGCATGGCAAAAAGTGCTAAGAAGCTATGAAGGAGGACATGAAGACTCAGTGATTTTTAGATTATCCTATATAATAAAAGGCTAGTATGCAAATTGATTGAATGGCAGAACGACCAGTCGCTATGACATGCACAGGCCACCGGGGGGCAGATGCTCAATGAAGGAGCTTCCCCCTGGTGGTAAGTGCACTCCCACAGGGGGAGCGCCACTAAGCCAGAAGCCCTGAGCCAGGCTCATGGCTGGTGAGTGCAGTGGTGGTGGCGGGAGCCTCTCCCATTTCCGCGGCAGTGCTAAGGATGTCCAACTGAAGGCTTAGGCCTGCTGAAATTGGGTGTGGGGAGCGGACCTAAGCCGTCAGTCAGACATCCCCTGAGGGTTCCCCGACTGCGAGGGGGTGCAGGCTGGGCTTAGGGACCCACCCCACTGAGTGCACGAATTTTGTGCACCAGGCCTCTAGTGTATACATAAAATACTGACTTAAAGTTAATTTTGAGAGTCTTACCATTGTTACTTAATGACTATACATTGCTTATTAACACAAATGTTTAATTTGTGTGTGTTTTTTAGTTTAAGCTATATTAGTAAATGCATTGATGTGTGTGTGTGTTGTGTTTTTTAGTTTAAGCTATATTAGTAAATGCATTGATGTGTGTGTGTTGTGTTTTTTAGTTAAAGCTATATTAGTAAATGCATTGATGTGTGTGTGTGTGTGTGTGTGTGTGTGTGTGTGTGTGTGTTCACCAGTTACCATTTTTAAATTACAAAAGATTTTATAAAAATCATGGCATTTTACTGGGACTTTTTGAGGAATTTCTGTCTTCCATATAAGCCTCTAATTAAGACAAAAAGTATATTTAATGTTAGATGGGTGTTTCATGGTTAAGTTTTTCTTAGTTAACCACTGCAGTTGGTAAGGAAGAAAAATGAAATTTTAATTGTAGTCTCCTATGAACTAATGAAATATTAACCTCATTATGAGGCAGATCATTGTACTAATTGGTGATTCCCTGTACAAAAAGATGAATTGGAATATGAATGAATTCTTCTTAATTTGTTATAATGACTTGTGGTAGTAGTTTATGGCAATAGATAGAGGAAGAGTTTTGTTCAAATACCTTCCATGACACAGCTTTTTCCATAGTAATGATTAATGTGAACTAGTTATATGCATTATTTAGATGTATATATTTTTCCTTTCTCATTATATGACTCATTACATTACATACTTAGTAATGTTAAAATTTGTAGTCAATCCACCCTATACAAAACTTATTAAAAAATCAAACTTGATTAAAGAAATGATCATCTTGAACCTTTTGATACACAATGAGAATGATTAGCTATGTTATTAATACCAATGGGCATGAATACAGATAGCTAACATTATCCAAATTATTTTACATACACATATGTATAAACACATACAAAGAACACATTTTTAAAAGTTTGAAAGGGCACTATATGTGTTCTTTAGAATAAAGTTTCAAAAGATTATATTATCTGAGTTTATTAGCATTTAACTTAAAATTAGATACCATTCCTTACTAATGCACAGTTGAAGTTATACATTGTTTGCATTTCTTTACATAGTCGCAGTGTGCCCAGTATGCTGCTGATAGGAGAGAGGAAGAAAAGATGTGTGACCATCTCATTAGTGCTGCAAAACATCGCGATCACGTTACAGCAAATCAACTGAAACAGAAGATCCTTAACATTCTCACAAACAAGCACGGTGCTTGGGGAGCAGTTTCTCATAGGTGAGTTATAACAAATTACAAGTGAATAACTCGTAGATTAATTATGATAGAAGTAAAAATGACTAAATTTTGGAATGATTTAGAGATTATGATTGAAAGTATTAAAAATTACCATAATTTTTCATATCTTTAATAATGTCTCTACAATGGTTTAGAAAAAAAATCTAAACTTTTAAAAGTAGCTCCAATAGAAGTTATTTCTAATTTAGAATTATGTGTAATATAATACAAAATTTGTTTAAGCAAGTATTTTAATCTCAAAGAATCAAACCTTTGCCCAGCTGGTGTGGCTCAGTGTTTGAGCGTCCACTCATGAACCAGGATCTCATGGTCAGCTTCCTGGTTAGAGTACATGCCCAGGTTTTGGGCTTGATCCCCAGAAGGGGGCATGCAAGAGGCAGTGGGTTCATGACTCTCTCTTCATTGATGTTTCTATCTCTCTCTCTCCCTTCCATCCTGAAATCAATAAAAATATATTTTTTAAAAAGAACCAAGCCTTCCAACTTAGTAAATTCATATCATTCTTAATTTTTCTTATATACAAGTAATGATATAAACACTTACTGTGGAGAAGTGATATATTTTTCTAAATTTTTTTCTTACATGTTTTTTTATTTACTTGCTTTTAGGAAGGATTGTATCTACAATTAGAGCATTTATGATTATAGTACAATTAAAACCAAAATTGGTTATTTATAAATTATGAATTAGGGGCATAACTTTCTTCTTCTTCTGTACAATGAACTTTTCTAGAAAACTAGTAGTGAAGTAGCTTATTTAGCTTGTTAATGTTCTTCATTTGTATATCTTCACTTTATTTGATTCCATTAAGTATTTTTATTAAGTCTCTGCCTGGCAGAGTTTAGGGTTTGGTTAATTGTGGACAGGACACTGTCAAGAATAATTCTGGAAGACCCAAGATGATGATCAACAACAAGAAGGTAGAGAGGGAGAGTGTGTAAGAGAGTGAGGGAGTAGTAGAGGAGTGCGTGGACATGTGTGGTGTGTGTGTGAGTGAAATAGGGACAGTTAGATCCTGCAGGTCTTCCAAGGGGCTGCCAAACCGGGCAGTCTTAGACGGCAAAACCCCACTGCCACCGCAAACACTCTGGGGGCGGCCAGCACGGGCATAGAGACCACGCCATCTTGAAGAACAGAACTGCTTGCGACTAGGATCCTAATCTCGCCACTACCCAGTCTGGTCTCAGAAGCAAACCGGGACCCTACAGCCACTGGGGTAAAAGACCTGCAACCACATCTGCAGAAGCATGGACACGATGATCCCAGGCACCCTGGCCGCAGATTTCTGTGAGTCACAGAGCCATTCCCCCTCCCCGCCAGCCCTGATGCAGTGGCATAGAAACTGCCAGACCCGCTCTGCTCAAATAAGCCTCCTGCCCACGCATAGCAGCAGTGGCTCTACCTGAATTTGAGCCTGGGTGTGCAGACATGGGAAATTTGTTTCCCACAGCCAGACCCCACGCCCACACAGGCAGGCTGCACTAAATTTGAGCTGGGGAGCGCAATATTGGGGAGTCTGTTTCCAGCGACCAGACCCCACACTCACACAGGGAGGCTGTGCTGAATTTGAACGTGAGAGTGTGAACTCACGGAGTTTGTTTCCCCCGCCACCAGACCCTGGGCCCACACAGGGAGGCTGTGCTGAATTTGAACGTGCGAGTGTGAACTCACGGAGTCTGTTTCCAGCCACCAGACCCTGGGCCCACACAGGGAGGCTGTGCTGAATTTGAACGTGAGAGTGTGAACTCACGGAGTTTGTTTCCCCCGCCACCAGACCCTGGGCCCACACAGGGAGGCTGCACTGAATTTGAGCCTGGGTATACGGACATGGGGAGTTTGTTTCCCGCAGTGCACACCTGCGGGACCAGACCCCATGCCCACACAGGACAGCAGAGCCGCCTGACCTTGATTCCGGGCAAGTGCACATGGAACGCTGTTTTCTGCGGGGCACGAGCGGACCTCCTGCAACACAGTGCGACTGTGCAACCCAGTCCCCCAAGCAGACCGGGGACCCTGATTCTCTGCACGAGAGGCAGCACTGAGCACCAGTGACTTGACTCTGTTTCTCATCCCGTGCGCCTAGGATCCCTAATT
The DNA here is from genome assembly GCF_027574615.1 of Eptesicus fuscus. Lineage (NCBI taxonomy): Eukaryota > Metazoa > Chordata > Mammalia > Chiroptera > Vespertilionidae > Eptesicus > Eptesicus fuscus. The sequence goes on along the minus strand of NC_072480.1, from coordinate 4,985,341 downwards.
TCCAGTGCATTCATACTAAGAGCCAGTGACTCCAATTCTTGGTGCCTGCGCACACAGGGACCCTGATTCTTGGCACGAGGCCACACCAAGCAAGAAAGACTATGATACTCGATTCTCGGCACGGGCACAGGGGGTCTCTGACACCTGACATGCGCTAGGGGACTCTGATTTTGGCACACACAAGTGGGGTCTCTGTTTCAGCGCAGCGCAGGTGGGGTCCCTGATTCTAGGTGCACAAACGAGGCCACACTTAGCACCTGTGACTCTGATCCTGGGTGAGTGTGGCTTCCACCAACCCACAGCAGCCACACATCTTGGTGTCGGAACTCTTCAGTGACACTCGGGGGGTGAGAAGCTCCCACTGCACAAGGCCCAGGCGCCCACAACTAGACATTTAAACCTTCTGGTGACAGTTATGGGGCGACAACAAAATAATCCCCAGAGGAAAGAAAATGAGGAATCGCCAAGAAAATAAGTGAAAAGGAAGCATGCAACATGACAGAAAAAGAATTCAGAGTAATGGTCATACAGTTCATACACCAGATGGACAAGAAAATCAACAACCTATGCAAAAACCAGGGAGAAATCAACAGTGATATAGCTACAATCAGAAACACCATGGAAGGTTTCAACTGTAGACTAGAAGAAGCAGAGGACTGAATTAGTGAGTTAGAAGATAAGGTACAGAAAAAAAGCCCAATCTGAACAGCAACTGGAGAAAAAAATTAAAAAGCAGGGGAGAGCATAAGGGAGCTTTGGGACAATGCAAAACAAAGTAACATACGTACAATAGGGCTGCCAGAAGGAATAGAAGAGCAGCAAGGGTTAGAAAATCTATTTGAATAAATAATGACAGAAAACTTCCCTGATATGGGGAAGAAAAAAGGTTACACAAGTACAAAGAGTCCCAAGCAAGATGAATACCAAAAGACACACACCAAGACAAGCCATAATTACAATGGCAAATGAAAACGACAAGAGAGAATCTTAAAGGTTGCAAGAGAGAGACAGGGAGTTACCTACAAAGAATCCCCCATCAGATTATCAAATGATTTCTCAACAGAAACATATCAAGCTAGAAGGGAATGGAAGGAGGTATACAAAGTGATGCAAAGCAAAGGAATGAATCCAAGAATACTCTATCCAGCAAGAATATCAATCAAAATTGAAGGAGAAATCGGGAGCTTCCCAGAAAAAAAAAAAAAAAAAAGATAAGGGAGTTTATCACTACCAAGCCCGAAATGCAAGAAATGCTAAAGGAATGCTGTAAAACGAAGAAATAGAAAGGGAGGAAGGAACACAGCCATAAAATACAGAAATGGCTACAAACAAGTACCTATCAATAATAACATTAAACGTAAATGGATTAAATGCTCCAATCAAAAGACATTGAGTGAGTGAATGGATAAGAAAACATGACCCATATATATGCTGTCTACAGTAGACCCACCTTAGAATAAGGGACTCACACAGACTGGAAGTGAAGGGATGGAAAAATATCTTTCAGGCAAATGAAAATGAAAAAAAAAGCTGGGGTAGCAATACTTATATCTGACAAAATAGGCCTAAAAGTGAAGGGCATAACAAGAGATAAGAAAGGTCACTTCATAATTCTAAAGGGATCCATACAAGAAGAGGATATAACTCTAGTAAACATTTGTGCAACCAATGCAGGAACACCCAAATACATAAAAAAACTTCTGGAAGATATCAGGGGTGAAATAGACAGCAACACAATCATAGTGGGAGACTTTAATACCCCATTAACATCACTGGATAAATCCTCTAGACAAAAAATTAGCAAAGAAACTTCAATCCTAAATGACTCACTAAATCAGATGGACTAAATCGACATCTTTAGAACATTCCACCCCAAAACTATGGAATATATGTTCTTCTCAAGCGCACATGGGACATTTTCAAAGATAGACCACATATTGGGACACAGGCAAAGTCTCTCCAAATTCAAGAGGATTGAAATCATATCAAGTATCTTCTCAGATCACAATGGCATAAAACTAGAAATAAATTACAGTAAAAACTATCACAAAAATTCAAACACTTGGAGTCTGAATAGCATACAATTAAATAATTAGTGGGTTACCAAAAAGATCAAAGAAGAAATAAAACAAATCCTGGAAACAAATGACAATGAAAACACAACAATCCAAAATCTTTGGGACACAAGGAAAGCAGTCCTGAGAGGGAAGTTCATAGCATTACAGGCCTACCTCAAAAAACAAGAAAAACTGATAATAAACCACCTAACTCTGCAATTTAAAGAATTACAAAGAGAGCAACAAAAAAAGCCCACCGTGAGTAAAAGGAAGGAAATTATAAATATCAGAGCAGAAATAAATGACATAGAGACACCCCCCCCCCCCCCGCCCGAAAGAAAAGACAAAAGATCAATGAAACCAAGAGCTGGTTCTTTGAAAGGATAAACAAGATTGATGAACCTCTAGCCAGGCTCACCAAGAAGCAAAGAGAGAGGACCCAAATAAACAAAATCAGAAATGAAAGAGGTGAAGTAACAACAGACCTCACAGAAATATGAAGAATTGTAAAAAAATGCTATGAGCAACTCTAACAACCTGGTCAACGTAGAAGAAATGGGACATATTCCTACAAAAATACAACCTTCCAAAACTCAGCCAGGAGGAATAAAAAAGTCTGAATAGGCTGACAACTATGGAGGAAATTGAAGAAGTAATAAAAAAATCTTCCAACAAACAAAACCCCTGGACCAGACGGCTTCACAGGGGAGCTTTATAAAACATTCAAAGAAGAAATGAAACCTATCTTCTTCAGACTATTCCAAAAAATTCAAGAGAAAGGAGCACTTCCAACTCTTTCTGCGAAGCCAGCATTACCCTAATCCCAAAACCAGATAAAGACAATACAAAGAAAGAGAATTACAGGCCAATATCCCTCTTGAACATAGACACCAAAATCCTCAACAAAATTCTAGCAAATTGAATCCAGCAATACATTAGAAAGATCATACACCATGACCAAGTGGGATTTATTCCAGGGATGCAAGGATGGTACAATCTCCCCAAATCAATAAACATGATATAGGTTCCATTTTCTCCACACCATAGTCCAGTGATGGGCAACCTTTTGAGCTTGGTGTGTCAAACTTCGCCAAAAAACTGAGCATAACTCAGGTAGTGTGTCACTTTGAGGAAAAAACATTATTTCGCAAATGTTTCATCCTCAGGAGCAGCAAATGTTTCATCCTCGGCATGCGGCCACCTCAGCGGCTACGTGTCATCAGAAATGGCTACGCATGTCAGTGCTGACACGCGTGTCATAGGTTCGCCATCACTGCCCTAGTCAGTATTTATTATCTTTTGTCTTTTGTATGATAGCCACTTTAACAGGTATGGTTTTAATTTGCATTTCACTAATGATTAGTGATGTTGAACACTTTTTCATGTACCTGTTGGCCTTCATATAAAAGCTATATATGATAAACCCACAGCAAACATCATACTCAATGGACAAAAACTAAAACCATTTCCCCTAAGAACAGGAACAAGACAGGGATGCCCACTCTCACCACTCCTGTTTGACATAGTACTGGAAGGATTAGCCATTGCAATTAGACAAGAAGAAGAAATAAAAGGCATCCAAATTGGAAAAGAAGTAAAGCTGTCCTTATTTGCAGATGACATGATATTTTACATAAAAAACCCGAAAGACTCCATCAAAAAACTAATAGACTTAATAAATGAATTCGGCAATGTAGCAGGATACAAAATTAACGCCAAGGAATCTATGGCCTTTCTATACACTCATAGTGAACTTACAGAAAGAGAGACTAAAAAAGCAATCCCATTTACCATCACACCAAAAAAATTAAGATACCTAGGAATAAACTTAACTAAGGAGGTAAAAGACTTATCCACGGAAAACTACAGGACACTGAAAAAAGAGATAGAGGAAGACGTAAACAGATGGAAAAACATACCATGTTCATGGATTGGTAGAATTAACATCATTAAAATGTCCATACTACCGAAAGCAATCTATAGATTCAATGCACTCCCCATTAAAATACCAATGGCATATTTCACAGACCTAGAAAGAACTCTCCAAAAATTCATCTGGAATTTAAAAAGACCCCGAATAGCCACAGCAATCCTGAGAAAGAAGAATAAAGTAGGAGGGATCTCAATACCAGATTTCAAGCTGTATTACAAAGCCACTGTTCTCAAAACAGCCTGGTACTGGCACAAGAACAGACATATAGATCAATGGAATAGAATAAAGAATCCAGATATCGACCCAAACCACTGTGCTCAATTAATATTTGACAAAGGAGGCATGAACATACAATGGAGTCAAGACAGTCTCTTCAATAAATGGTGTTGGGAAAATTGGACAGATACATGCAAAAAAGTGAAACTAGATCACCAACTTACACCATACACAAAAATAAACTCAAAATGGATACAGGACTTAAACATAAGACAGGAAACCATAAAAATACTAGAGGAATCCACAGGCAGCAAAATCTCAGACATATGCTGAAAGAACTTCTTCATTGATACTGCTCCTAGGGCAATGGAAGCTAAAGAGAAAATAAACAAATGGGACTACATCAAAATAAAAAGCTTTTTTAAAGCAAAAGAAACTATCAACAAAACAACAAGAAAGCCCACTGCATGGGAGAACATATTTGCAAATGGCATCACTGATAAAGGTTTAATCTCCAACATCTACAGGCAGCTTATACAACTTAATAAAAGGAAGATAAATGATCTAATAAAAAAATGGGCAACTGACCTAAATAGAATCTTTTCAAAAGAAGAAAGAAGGCCAAGAGACACATGAAAACATGCTCAAAGTCACTAATTATCCGAGAAATGCAAATCAAAACGACAATGCGGTATCATCTCACACCTGTCAGAATGGCTATCATCAACAAATCAACAAACGACAAGTGTTGGTGAGGATGTGGAGAAAAAGGAACACTCGTGCACTGCTGGTGGGAATGCAAACTGGTGCAGCCACTGTGGAGAACAGTATGGAGTTTCCTCAAAAAACTAAAAATGGAACTCCCATTTGACCCAGTAATCCCACTCCTAGGAATATATCCTAAGAAACTGGAAACACCAATAAGAAAGAATATATGCACCCCTATGTTCATATCAGCACAATTTACAATAGCTAAGATTTGGAAACAGCCCATGTGCCCGTCAGCAGATGAGTGGATTAGAAAACTGTGGGACATCTACACAATGGAATACTACGCTGCCATAAAAAAGAAGGAATTCTTACCATTTGCAGCAACTTGGATGGAATTGGAGAACATTATGCTAAGTGAAATAAGCCAGTCAATGAAAGAAAAATACCACATGATCTCACTCATTTGTGGATAATAAAGAACAATATAAACTGTTGAACAAAAAGATAGATACAGAAACAGTAAAGCATAAAACATAATGTCAAATTACAGCGGGAAGGTTAGGGAGAGGTGGGGGAGATAAGAGATCAATCAAAGGACTTGTATGCATGCATATAAGCATAACCAATGGACGCAAAACTCGGGGGGGGTGAGGCCGAAATCGGTTTGGCTTAGTGGATAGAGCGTCAGCCTGCGGACTGAGGGGTCCCAGGTTCGATTCCGGTCAAGGGCATGTACCTTGGTTGCAGGCACATCGCCTGTAGGGGGTGTGCAGGAGGCAGCTGATCGATGTTTCTCTCATCGATGTTTCTGGCTCTCTATCCCACTCTCTTCCTCTCTGTAAAAAATCAATAAAAATATTAAAAAAAACAAAACTCTGGGGGGTGAGGGCATGTATGGGAGTGGGGTGGGAGGGGGCAATGGTAAGATATGTACACATATAATACCTTAATAAAAAAATAAAAAAATGGAAAAAATAATAAATAAACTACCGAGTCCCAAGAAGAATACTTTCATGTATTTTAACAGCCTTTCAAGCTGGTGTAAGCCCTGAAAATTTGATTCATATGATTCATCTAAAGTAGCTCTCAGATTAATTTTTAACATTTACATTGTTACTAATACACCCTTCTGTCTCAAATTGTAATATATCTTGTGGACAGTGTTAAGACAGAACCTGTTTTCTTTTAAGTCAGGTTCTTTATCATAATTCGGTAAATAGTAAATTGCAGTCAAACACTCTATGATGAAGATCCTGTTCAAAGCTAGAGAATGGGCTATTATATAAAGGGGATTTTTATGTGTTTTGATTCTTAACATAAATCTTTAAAATTAAGTATGGCTCGCTTATGGATGAAGAAAGACTTTTGCTGTCTACGCAATACCATATGCCCAATATAAAACTATCACATAGGCATTTTAAAAGCTTGTAAACTAGATTTATCCAACTGAGTAAGCTGAGTGTTTTTTAGAGCACTTTAAGATACATTACTGCCCGGCCTGCGTGGCTCAGTGATTGAGCGTCGACCTATGAACCAGGAGGTCACAGTTGGATTCCTGGTCAGGGCACATGCCTGGGTTGTGGGCTCGATCCCCAGTGTTGGATGTGCGGGGGCGCAGCTGATCAATGATTCTCTCTCATCATTGATGTTTCTATCTCTCTCCCTCTCTCTTCCTCTCTGAAATCAATAAAAATCTTTAAAAAAAGATACATTATTAATCAGTAACTTAACAAACATATGAGAAAGACAACTGGCAAAGTACCTTATTAACTTCTTCAAGAGCAGTCATTAAGTATATGATAATTAAGTGGATAATTACATTTTCACCTTTCAGTAAATTTGATGGCTTCATGGTTGGGATTGTATGAGTATTTGCTCCAAGTATTAATAGTTCAAGGGTACTTAGGTGATGAGGACCTTGTAATCAGACCCTTTAAGAGCATTATGTCTGTTGATATTTGGTTTAGATTAAAATAATATTGATGAATCAATTGCTTTTTATGTAATTCTTTATCACTTATAGATCATTTTAATCTATATAAAAAATAAGGCTTTTTTTTTTCCTCTGGTTAATCCCAACTACTACTTATTTACCATCTCCCAGATTATTTTATGTGAAACTTAAATTTTGGCCAACCCATGTTTGATCTATAACATGATGGTTATTTCACAACCTTACATATACTCCTGACCCAGACATCGTGGCTGTTCTCTGCTCTTCTAATTTTCATGTACAACACAGGACCTAGAGGAATAAAATGTCTCATTTGTCCCTTTGTATTCTTGAATGTCTTCGATGTCTATCTATTCTGACCCACTGGAAACCATGCCATTAAAATGCTTTTCATTTTGAAATAAAGTTTCATCCATCTTCCTGCAACCAAAAAAAAAAAAAAAAAACCAACTTGTATTTCTTCTTGCTATCCTATATAATAAAAGGCTAATATGCAATTGTCCCCTCGGGAGTTTGACTGACCAGGAGTTTGAACACTCGCTATAATGTGCGCTGACCACTGGGGGCGGTGCAGAATGAAGGAACCCGGGCAGCAGCTGGCAGCCAGGAGAAGGAAGGCCCAATTGGCCCTGATAGCTGGCCAGGGACCCTACTTGTGCATGAATTTTGTGCACTGGTCCTCTAGTCTGTTATAAATCCCTTTACCATTATTAACACTACTATTTTCTTTTAAATATATTTTATTGATTTTTTACTGAGAGGAAGAGAGAGGGATAGAGAGTTAGAAACATCGATGAGAGAGAAACATCGAACAGCTGCCTCTTGCACAGCCCCCCACTGGGGATGTGCCCGCAACCAAGGTACATGCCCTTGACCGGAATCGAACCTGGGACCCTTGAGTCCGCAGGCCGACGCTCTATCCACTGAGCCAAACCGGTTTCGGCTACACTACTATTGTTTGTTTCATTCTTTGAAACAGTCTGACTCCAGATATTTTAAAGTAGCTATCTGATTATTTTTTAACATTTACATTGCTACTAATACACAGGATATGCCTCGTAAGGAGGTTGAGAGGATTAAAACATAGTGCATCCAAATGTTAGTTATTATCTATAATAAAAGTGTAATATGCTAATTAGACTGGACAGCCAAACAACATTCTGGACGAAGCCAGGGCTGCAAGGGGCTAGGTAAGCCACCACGGCTGTGAGGGCCGAGCCCCTTGCATGAATTTCATGCATCGGGCCTCTAGATACGATGATAATTATCTCACTCCCTGCTAAATACTTCCAAAAAGTGGTACCTTCTTAAATTTATAATACTTCAATAAAACCTAAATAACTCTGAAAATGTAGTATATTAACTCAATTCATTGTAATTTTGGTTTCAGGTGCTGGGGCTAGAAAGTTTTGTTAAGAAGGGTCCACTATTCCAGCCACTGCTTATAAACAAATGCACCCAAACCATCTGAGGTACCATTTGTTATTAATGGGGAACTGTGCCATATAGCAGGTCCAAGCATTTTTATGGTAGCCTGTGAATTTAGTTGAGTACCAGAGTACCTTAATTGTTATTCCAGAAAAAAAACAGCACAAAACAAAACAAAACACAAAACAAATAAAACCACTGACTGACTTTTGTTTAAATCCCATCTGGTCAGATCAGAATTTCCAGTTATCCACTCGATTTCTTTAACTTAAGGTTAATAAAACTGATTTTAAATATTACCACTTTTGGTTTAGTTTCTTCTTTCTCTCTGCTTCTATAACACTTGCTTACTTATTTTTATATCCCTGCCATATTGTATATTTTTTTAATTTACCACCAAAACTATATTTCTCAGGAGTTGAAGTTCTTGATGCATGAAGCCTGGCACATAAGAGGTAATCTATAAATAAGGAACTGAATGAATGTGCCTGAATAATTATTATTTGGGCATATTTACTAACACTTCAGAAATTATTACGGTTGGGTAAAATTAAATAAGAATACATCTTGCTTCTGTCTCTACTTCTAACTTTCTGCTTTACCATGAAATGTGGAAAGAATGAATAATATTATTCAGAAAATTTTGAATTCAGTGTATTATTTGGTAAACTTTGAACATAAGAAAAGTCAACTAAATTTAGTGTGAAATTTAAGTTATTAAAATCAAGTTATAAGAATTAACTAATTATATGGCTGCATTATTTGGAGCTTCACAGTAAGACAGACTTGAATTCATATTTCATCGCCAAAACTTCAGATCTGTATAGCTTTGACATATTTCCTAATCTTCCCAAGCTTCAATATTTTTTATTTGTAAAATGTAGCCTAATAATTACTCCACAGAATTTGAAGCATGTAAATTAGAAAGCAAAATCCTAGAGTTTTTATCAAATGTTTATTAAATAAATGACTATTTCAAATTGTTAATAATTTTAAAAGAAATCTAAGTAACCTGTTATTTTTAACTGTTTTAAGTATATACAATATTATATTTGATCATTGGAATATTCATCAACATATCTCAAGCCCAAAACATCTACAGGATGTAAAAGCTACCTTTACTGTTCTGATATCTAATTAAACTTATGGTTTTCTAATGTCCTTCTCATTATCTACACTAATAAAAGAGAAAAATGCAAATTGACCGTACCTTTGTGACACCCACCAGCCAATCAGGAGTGAGTATGCAAATTAACCAAAAAAAGATGGCAGGTTAATTTGCATACACAGGTGCCGAGCGGCCAGGGGCGTTCCACACCGCCCCAGCCGCTCTGGGCCTCTGGGCAGTTTGAGAAGGCAGAAAGGCGGCTCCGGCCAGAGCTGGCAGCCATGGGAATGAAGGCCCATTCTTGCACAAATCTTCGTGCATCGGGCCTCTAGTTATCAAAATAAAAGCACATCATTTGAGTGAAAGCCTTCATCTCTTTTAAGAATGCTGTTTCTTTCTTATTAATTGCCATTATAATCTTACAAATTTATAGAAATACATGGGTAGAATACTTACTAGAAATAACTTTTCTAAAAAAATCTGTGGGAGAAACCAAGATGGTGGCATAGGGTAAAAACCTAATTGTTGCCTACCACAACAATTTTCAAACTACAACTGGAAAACAGAGCAGACATCGTCCAGAACCACCGGAAAGCTGGCTGAGCGGATGCTCTACAACTAGAATAAAAGAGAAAGGGACGCTGAGCTTCGGGAGCTGTGGAGGTGCGGAGATCTGTGAGCGCGGAGAGGGCAGGCAGCTGAATACACGACTGGCTTGCTCGCGGCGCGCGGAGTGGGCGGGCACCAAGTGCGCAGCTGGCTTTCTCATTCAGGAGGAAAACAAAGCCTCCCTATTACACTGATATCCAGCGCCAGTCGGGGAGAGCCCGGCCTGTCTGGCAGGAGGCAAAACTCAAGAGCAGCCTTCTCTCAGAGGGGCGCAGCCATTGTAGCGGAATACGAAAAACAAGGCCCTCTTAGGGTGGGGCTGATGGGAAATTAAAGCTTGTCTGCACCAACCTGAGACCCCGCCCCATCCAAGCCGAGCACAGAAGCCCTCCCAGTGGCTAGCTTTCTCATTCGGAAGAAAAACAAAACCTCCCGACTGCACTGATATCCAGCTCCAGTCGGGGAGAAGCTGGCCTGTCTGGCAACAGGCAAAACTTGAGAGCAGCCTTCTCAGAGGTGCACGCAGCCTTCACCGTGGGACATTAGGGCGGGGCTGATGGAACCCAAAGCTTGTCTGCACCACCCTGAGACTCTGCCCCATCCAAGCTGAGCACAGAAGCCCTCCTAGCAGAGACACTGCTGATACTCACAGCCAATTAGCTTGGAGATCAACTCCCCCCAGTAATACCAACAACAAGCAAGGCTTAACTACAACAAGACTGCACCTACAGCCCCCAAAGGGGTGCACCAAGAGGGTCCACCACAGGTAACTGGGGAGGCTGAGCTACTGGGCTCTGCTAAGACACCTAACACACAAAGCAACTCCATCAACTCAGGGAAGCAGCTAAAATGTGGAGACAAAGAAGCAGGCCACAATTAAAGGAAATGGAGGAAAGCAAAAGACTGGACATAGAGTTCAAAACCACAGTTATAAGGTTTTTCAAGAATTTCCTAGAAAAGGCCGATAAATTAAACGAGGACATGAAAAGGGATCAACAAGAAATAAAGCATACACTGACTGAAATAAAAAATACTTTACAGAGACCTAAAAGCAGACTAGAGGATCGCAAGAATCAAGTCAAAGATTTGGAATACCAAGAAGCAAAAAACACTCCTCTGAAAAAGCAAAGAGCAAAAAGAATACAAAAAGTTGAAGATAGTGTAAGAAGCCTCTGGGACAACTTCAAGCGTACCAACATAAGAATTATGGGGGTCCCAGAAGAAGAGAGAGAGCAAGATATTGAAAACCTATTTGCAGAAATAGTGACAGAAAACTTCCCCCACCTGGTGAAAGAAATAGACTTACAAGTCTAGGAAGCACACAGAACCCCAAACAAAAGGAATCCAAAGAGGACCACACCAAGACACATCATAATTAAAATGCCAAGAGCAAAAGACAAAGAGAGAATATTAAAAGCAGCAATAGAAAAACAGTTAATTACCTACAAGGGAGCACCCAAACGACTGTCAGCTGATTTCTCAACAGAAACTATGCAGGCCAGACGGGAGTGGCAAGAAATATTCAAAGTGATGAATAGCAAGAACCTACAACCAAGATTACTCTACCCAGCAATGCTATCATTCAGAATTGAAGGTCAGATAAAGAGCTTCACAGATAAGAAAAAGCTAAAGGAGTTCATCACCACCAAACCAGTATTATATGAAATGCTGAAGGGTATTCTTTAAGAAGAGGAAGAAAAAGGTAAAGATAAAAATTATGAACAACAAACAGGTAACTATCAACAAGTGAATCTAAAAACCAAGGGAATAAAAAATCTGATGAATAGTACTAACTGGTGAATATAATAGAATCAGGGGCATAGAAAGGGAGTGGACTGACAATTCTCGGGGGAAAAGGAGAGTGGGGGGTGCAGGAAGAGACTGAACAAAAAGCGTACACCTGTGGATGAGGACAGTGGGTGGAAGGTAAGGGCAGAGGGTGGGGTAGGAACCTGGTGGAGGGGAGCTATGGGGGGAAAAAAGAGGAACAATTGTAATAATCTGAACAATAAAGATTTATTTAAAAAAAAGAAAGAAAAAAAAATCTGTGGTAGAGTATTGCTTATTAGTACAGTTTTTCCAAGAGAAACAATATTACCCACTATGCTATAGAGTCAGAAATTCAGCCTGTGTTTTTTTTATTAAAGTTAAAATGTATATAAGTTTATTTTTTGTTTCTGGGTAATTAACTATTATTAATTGTCTTGGCATTACCTTCCTGGTCTTTCAAAAAGTCTATGCACAACTTTTGGACACTTTCCTAGATTGGACACTTACCTAGTTAAAATCTGACTTAAAACTCATGGTGTACATTGAATTCTTTTGATTTCTTAATGAGAACCCAAAACATCTATTTTGATTAAAGAGCTTTTAGTCATTCCATCTCAACTCTAGGCCACTTCATATTCCATATTCATATGCTCTTTTACTTGTTCAACAAGTTTTTGTTAAATTGCATTATTTTTGTAGAGTTGTTTAGAAAAGAAAATAGTAGAAAATCCTCTCCTAATTATTCAAATAATTATATTATACCAAGGCTAATCCTCTTGACTTTAGTTTTTCTTCTCTTCACCTTAATGAATTATGGTTAAACATTCACACTTACATGTTTCACTTTTTTCCTTTCACTACATAAAAGACATGTGTGGCAATATTTTTATATGATACAAACAAGGAATCTACCTTATTATGTCATTGTTTTACAAATATCTACCAAGGTGCCTACTTATGTTCCCAGAAACTATAAGTGAAATCATAGCATTGGGAGGTTAAAATTTATAATAAATGACTGAAGTTTGTTTTTGTAATCACACATTATCTTCACTAAACTAATTCAGAAAAGTTAAGGGATTTAGGGAAACATTAGGCATCTTTCCTTAAGTTCTTTTTTAAAAGAAATCATAGTTACCTGAATTAATATGACTATTTACAGTTACTGAATAAATTGTTGCCTCTTGAATATTTGAAGAGTAATGATCTATGTTCAGTATTTTCACCTTGGAAGTGTTTTTGAGGAGAAAATGTCTAAATATAATTAGTTGTCAGGGACTAACAAGGATAGTATAAACCATAAACCTTTGTTGTTGTTGTTTTTAAAAGTTTATTTATCTTTTAACTTTCATTTTTGGTCAAGAAGAGAGCAAGAAAAAAATTAATTAATTTCATGATCTAAAGCAGTGGTTCTCAACCTTTCTAATGCCGCGACCCTTTAATACAGTTCCTCATGTTGTGGTGACCCCCAACCATAAAATTACTTTTGTTGCTACTTCATAACTGTAATGTTGCTACTGTTATGAATCATAATGTAAATATCTGTGTTTTCCGATGGTCTTAGGCGACCCTGCTAGCAGTTCTCAAGGTTTTACTGCAGCCGCTGAAAAGCTAGCTCACTTTTCTTCAATGCTACACTAACTTTTTCAATAAGGCTTCTGTTATAAAGTACCGAGCCCTTGAGCATTATGAAGTTGCTCTGTGGCATTTGTTCATTGATATGGCTGCTTTATTTGAATGTCAATTCATTTGAGTGAAAGCCTTCATCTCTTTTAAGAATGCTGTTTTTTAATTTTAAATTTACTTAAATTTCATTTCACTGCTGTTGTTTACGTGTCTGTAAACATTTTTGTAAGCCTGACTTCTTATTTAGAACTTCTGTCAATTAAACCACAATTAATTATAGTGTTACTGTTATTCACAAAAACCAGATTTGGCAAGTAACAAATCTTATTTTTTGGGGAAGAGGCTGATATTTTGTTGTCAAGCATATCCTTTAGTTCATTTTTTCATTTTTTTCTTTATTTTTCTTCTTCCTATAAGTTATCCCCGTTGTTTAGAATTGCGCAAGACCTGAGGAATAGTCTCCAGGAGGCTGGAGAATAGGGTGAGTCTAATGATGGAAGGAATAGGATGTCCACCTTTGGACTGTTAGACTGTTGAAGGAGAGGGAGATGAGAGTTGTAGAATAGTTAGGAAAAGGGATTGTGAAGTTGTGGGCACATCTATAATAATAAAAGCGTAATATACTAATTATACTGGACAAACAACCTTCCAGATGTCATTCTGAACGTCCTTCAGGACGAAGCCACAGCGGTGGGGGCCAAGGCAGAGGTGGTTAGGGATGATGAGGCAGGCAGGCAAGCAGTTAGGGGCGATCAGTCAGGCAGGCGAGCGGTTATGGGCGATCAGGCAGGCAGGCGAGCAGTTAGGGGTGATGAGGCAGGCAGGCGAGTGGTTAGGGGTGATGAGGCAGGCAGGCAGAGTGGTTAGGGTTGATCAGGTAGGCAGGCAGAGTGGTTAAGGGCAATGAGGCAGGCAGGCAAGCAGTTAGGGGCAATCAGGCAGGCAGGCGAGTGTTGTAAGGCAGGCAGGTGAGTGTTATGGGCGATTAGGCAGGCAGATGAATGGTTAGGGGTGATGAGGCAGGCAGGCATAGTGGTTAGGGGTGATCAGGCAGGCAGGCATGCCAGCAGTTAGGAGACAGCAGTCCCAGATTCTGAGAGGGTGCAGGCCAGGCTAAGGGACGCCCCCCTCCCATGTATGAATTTTGTTCACTGGGCCTCTAGTGCTCTAATAAATGAAAACTGCAGAAAAGTTGCTGTAAGCCTGTTTACAGTTAAAGCTGTGGGTATCCCACCAGCTGGCTGGGAACTCAAATATTGAGGGGACTTGTTCAGCATTTCTTTCTAGCAAGTTTTTAGGTCTTCTTCCATCTTGGTGAGATGATACATTCTATGATAAGGAAAAGGGCATGACAATCAGATACTCGTTTTCTTTTTTTTTTTAAAGGAGCTAAGGAATCCAGGAACCAAGATTATGCTCTAAGATGTTTGGTTTGTGGACAGGTTATTTTTTGTTGGTGGTAGTTTGTTTTGCATTGTTATTTACCAAACAGAGATTAAGATAAAAAGGGAGTGAGCTACAATAGTGGTGGCATTTTTATTGATGTTGATCAAAGGCAGCATCAGACTGATATGGAATTTTTGGACTGGAACACGTGGTATTCCCCTGGGCAGACTGGTTTCTGGGCTCTTCGTCCCCTGGAGTCAAAGAATGAATCCATGGACATAAGGTGTTATAGCAGAGGTGGAGATTTATTGAAGAACAAGTACAGACTCCCACTTGGGAAAGGGGAAAGAGTCCCACCGAATTCCTGTTCCCTTTGTTTATAAAGGCTGCAGTTCCTGTGCCCTGATATCCCCTCTGATTGGTCAATATTCCCTTTTGAATTGGTTACTATAGTAAGTCCTGAGCTCAAATGTCAAACATCACGTGAGACCTGGGAGGCCCTCCTCCTGCATTGTTCTCCCATTCCCTCTGGGCTTTCTTTCTCCTCCTTTATTTTGTAAATATAGACCTCTTGGCTACTCCCAGTTCCCTTGTCTTATGTAAATGTAACTGTTGCCTCTCCCTTGTGTTTTGGAAATGTACCTTCTCCCAGTTTCCCTAGTGTCTTATTGAAATGTAACTGCACCTGGCTTCCTTGTGTTATGGAATTGTACCTTCTCCAAGTCTATAGCCTGTGTTTTTTCCATGGACCCCAATTCTAAGTATTTCCTAAGTCTGCCTATATTCCTCTAAAATTCCTGTTTCCGTCTCCCCTCTGATTAGGAATCCCCAACTAATGTTGGGGACAGGGGACACCCTGACTTTCTGGCTGCTTCCTGCTGGCAAAGGGGTCATAGTTTGGGGCAGCAGTCAGGGTCCCATCCGAAGTGGGTGGTCCAAGAGTCCAAGGAAGATGGATGTAGCTGCCCCCATTTGCTGTTCCATGCAGAGCATCAGTTGTAGCTTTAGGGCTTCTAAATGGGAGGATATGGAACATACCAAAGGTTAAACAGGCAATGGTTAAAGATGAGCAATAATAAAACAGTATAAACAAAGGTTTGAGAAGGGGAGCTAGCTAATAGGGATGGCATTATATCTTTAATTGGTGCCCAGACTTCTGGGGCAAAGAGGCTATGAGGCCTTCATTTTAGCTAAGCTGCTTGCAGCAAGAAATGTTATTCATGGCACAGACTTTGCCCTGCTCATGCGAGGGCTTCTCTGTGAATAAAAATCTGTAGAGGCTTGAGAAGTGGTTCTGGTTTGGCTGGTGGTACTGGTGGCATAAGTTGTCCTATAGACTAAGATTTAGCACATTCTATTCTGAAAAGGATTCAGGAGATATATATCTAATTGAGATTATTTGACGCTGAATTAGGCTGCTTATAACATACTTAGTAGTTAGGGATTTGGGGAGCCAATATGGCTGAAAATTTTGCTACATTATGGATACAAAAAGGAGCTATAAGTAGGAGCATCTCATGGGGTTTCTGAATCCCAGAAAGAGCAGAGAAGATCTCCTCCATGTACCAGCCTAAGGTTCAGGTGACACTTAAGAAAAGACAGAATAAGAATTATTTAAAAAATGAAAACAGTTTATCTAAAATACCAGAGTATGTTACTTATCTGGCACTCATTAACTCTTCAGGATCCCTTCAAAAGAGAAGTTTCAGGTCCTCTAGAGGCTCACACAGATAGGAATCTGGTGATTCAGTTGATGGTAATGCAGCTTCTCCTTCTCCTGTGTTGGCATTCAAGGCTTACTTGAGACAGATGGATCTAGGAGTCAATGCTGTTAACCTGTTGGGAGACTTAAAGCCGGTGCCTGTAAAAAGAGCTTTTTGAGCTATTTAAAGGCCTGCCCAAATAAATGAGGGCTATTCCCAAAAATCCTGGGGCAGCACTGTCCATATTAGCTGACTGCTTTAATTATTGGGCTCTTTTAAAGGCAAATAGGGACTGTGAGTTAGGAGGCAGGGGTATACAGAAAAAGGCATCCTTGAGATCCAGTACTGTAAATCACTGTTAACGGAAAAAAAAACCATTGAAACCTGTAAAGAATTTTAGTGAGTTTATTTGAGCCAAACTGTCGACATATGCCGGGAAGCAGAACCTCAATGAATTGAGATAATGCTCTGAAGAATGGCGGGTTACATCTGTATTTATACATTGCCATCAAAGGAGGGACATAGGTGGGCTACATGAAATTCATTGGTGACGGATTAAGGAGGTGGGATAAAAGCAAAGCGGTGGGAAACCTCTGGGATTGGATAAAAAGTAAAATGATGGACACACACTTAGGTGGATATAGGAACAATTAACATGATAATGAAGGAATTTGAGGCATCTGTCCTGGTGCCTACCACATTTGGTTGTGCCCCAGGGGCTCCAGAAAAAAAAAAAGGAAGTTACAAGTTACCCAGACATCTCACAGATATGTTATCTTAGAGGCAAAAAGGCAAATGGGCTCAGTAAGGAAGATCTAAGTTGATCTTTGTCAGGGAAAATATCAGCCTAGGAATGACTGCCCACTATAACCTGTTTGTAGTTAAATATTTAATTTTCAGACCATCTTTTGTGGTTATTTTAGGTCTCTTGAGTTTTCAAGACTGCCACGCAGGCCTCCCCTGAGCTTGTCAGGTTAGCACGTGGCTCCTTTCGTCCACACCACTCTGTGTCCTCTGGAATCTGAGCAAGTAAAGCATAAGGGTTAGGGACAGTTGGCTAGATTATTTACTAGTTGTAAGTCCTGCCTTATTTATTAGTCCTGAACTAGTCCTCCTCCTCTATTAGGCTCTCATACTCCTAAGATGGGGAAATTTTAAGGATTATGACAAGGTTTCAATAAACCTTGGGCTTCTAAAATAGATGACTTATTATAATATTGAGTCCTAGAGCCTCAGGATTGAGAGGATAGTGTTGTGTATGAGGTTTTTTTTCAGGATCAGGAAGGCATGGGAAAGGAACAACTTACCCCAGCTGTGCCCTAAAGGCTGAGAAAAGTATCTCTTTGTTGGCTTCCCAGGCATGCCTGTAACGGCTACAGCTTCTGAGGATAATTTACCAGGGTTTGGGAGGAGTACAGAGAAGGTGGCTCCAGCATCTGGGAGGAAATTAATTTCCTTACCCCCAGCCCCTGCTGTCAGGCTTTCCCAGGGCTCCTGGGTGGAGGTGGCAGTCTTCTGAGGAGCCAGATTGGGAGACCCCAGGCCCCGTCAGTCCTGCCCCAAGGGACTTCCAGTGTTTTCCTTGACAGGCAGAACAGGGCTTAGGGAGTCCACCACGCCCCTTGGGGCAATTCCGGCGCATAAGTCCAACCTGTCTACAGTTGTAGCAGGTGACCAGGACTGACGGTTCGCCTCCTGGTTCTGAGTGGGGCTCCTGCTTTCCTGAAGCACGACTACTATGATCTTCTCTATTTCTGTACCCTTAGCCTGGTCTCTTTAGTTTCTCCTCTTTTCCTCCTCCTCGTCTCTATTATAGAACATAGAGGTGGCAATCTTCAGGAGATTTTCTAAAGTATTCTCAGGACTGATAGCCAATTTCTGCAATTTTCTCCTGATGTCTGGGACAGCCTGAGTGATAAATTTGTTCTTTAAAATGAGTTGTCCCAATTCTGAATCTGGGGTAATGTTGGTATGCTTAGCCAACGCCTCCCTGAGCCTTTCTAAAAAAGCTGAGGGGTTTTCGTCAGCCCTTGATTAATGGTGGTTAGTTTAGAGTAGTTGACAGGCTTTGATTTACTGTGGGTGAGGCCTTCTATAATATGAAACTGGCAGAGTTTTATTTTCCACCTCTCAGTTTCAGGATTCCATTGAGGGTCCACAGTGGGAACTGCCTCTTGTCTTGCTTAAGAAACCCCCGTTTCTTTCCTCAGAGTCCTCTATTTCCCCAGCATAAGTAAGAAAATTGTCATTCCCAAATTCACTTGCTTTTCCTGGTATATTTTGCTTTTCAGTGGCTGAGAGGGTCAGGTTTAATGTGAGCATAATGTCTCTATATGAGAGATCAAACATTTGAATGAGGTTTTGGAAATTTTCAATATATTTGTCAGGGTCTTCTGAGAATTTTCCTAAACTATTTTTAATTTGTCCTATGTCCCCGGGTGAGAAGGGGATCTGGGCTAAAGTATGACCAGACCCTTCATTTATCTTGAGGCAAATGCAGGTTGGCTCAGTCCTGGGCGGGGGCATGGACGCCGCCTTGTCCCTGGGCGGACCTTGGGTTGTTATTCACGAGCGAGGGACTAAGTTTACAGTTTCCAGCCCTAGAGTAAACTGTCTCCTAGAGTAAAGAAAGCCTGGACATATGGGACTTTTAACTACTTTCAATTTTTCTATTTAAAAGATTAAAACTTCCCTCTGGGGGCTAGCTTTTACTATTTTCTAGTTGGCATTTGAGGCCAAACCTGAGGGCAGAGAGAAATCAGGCGCTTTTTCTTTAAGGTTTGTGGGTCAATGTTATCCCAATTCTTGAGGATGTATTCTAGGGGCTGTCTTTTATGTAATATGGATGATATGCTTCCCATCAAGGAAAAAGAAAAGAAGAAGAAACACCAGCATCCTTATACCCTCAAAGGATGACTTGCATCCATTGTGATGATTTAGGTGACCCACCTTGCCCACGTGTGGTCACAGACAAAATGGCTGGGTGGGCTAACCACACTTACCACTGCAACTGAGGACCCACGCTCACGCAGAGGCCGCCCTTCCCTGATGCTCCTGGTGTGTGTAACCAGTGTTTTCAAGGCCCTTGTCTGTGATTAAAGGTGCCTGAGATGGCTGTAATGTTTTGAAGTCCCTACTGAGCTGTATTCCCAAGGGGTTTACTCCAGGATGAGAACTTAAAGAGTTTTCACAGTACCAGGAACCCTGGTTTGACCAATATCCAGGGATCCGTGTAAAGTATAAACAGCTCTGGTCCTCACTCCTTGTATGCCCCTCATCCTTAACGGATTTATCCTCTACCTGGTTTGGGAGAAAAGGATGGAATCTATTTCTGGCCTGATTTACTACTTTAAACTCCCAGCTTATTGGCTTAACTTTTCATTTCTATTGAATCTTAATTTCTGATGTTTTATTTTTAAACCTTAAAAATTCCATCTTAAAGATTTCACCTCCTTTTAAACAGGGCAACCAAACTTGGTTGCTTCCCCACTAGGAGAGGGACATGCTAGTTGACTTTGTAGGGAACAGTTTAAGTCAGTGATGGCGAACCTATGACATGCGTGTCAGCACTGACACGCATAGCCATTTCTGATGACACGCGGCCACTGAGGCGGCCGCATGCTGAGGATGAAACATTTGCTGCTCCTGAGGATGAAACATTTGCGAAATAATGTTTTTTCCTCAAAGTGACACACTACCCGAGTTATGCTCAATTTTTTGGCAAAGTTTGACACACCAAGCTCAAAAGGTTGCCCATCACTGGTTTAGGTAGAAGGCACACCTTCTTAGTTTTTATTAATGGTAAATATTGGTGGAAGAGATTTTTATTTCCCCTTTTTAAGCTTAAATTTATCCCTGAATATCTAGTGCTCATCTATATATTTCACTCAGGTATGCTGGAAGGGGGTACTACCTACTATATATACTTTAATAATTCCCTGGAGTTCTATAAACCCCTTTTAGTTCAAAGATATGACGTGCTTAGAAGACTTCAATTTAGAGTAAGTCAGAGTCTTTTCCATGGGTTTTTCTAAAGAGTTGAATGCACCAAAGTAAAACAATGACTTGCCAATATGACAAATTTCAAAAGTGGCATGGTTATAGATTTTTTTTTAAATGCATTGATCAAACCTTTACTTTTTTTAACATTCTGAGACAACAACCTTCTAATACAACAAACAATTTGTATATAAAGGGTGACATGTGGCACATGGCTTATTGCAGACAGTGTAGTGAACACTGAAAACAGTTTATAAATTCCAATAAATGAAATGTAAAACACCCAAGAACTCTTACATTTGCAACAGCATGGATGGACCTGGAGAGCATTGTGCTAAGCGAAATAAGCCAGTTGGAGAAAGGTAAATATCACATGATCTCATTCATATGTGGAATAGAATGAAAAACATAAACTGATGAACAAACATAGAGCCAGAGATAAAAAGTATTTTAGAATATAATAGAAGTAGTCCTGAGAGAACCAAGATGGCGGCAAAGTTAAACAACTAAACTGCGCCTCGCACAACAATTTCAAAAATACAACTAAAAGACAAAGCGTCTACCACCCAGAACCACAGGAAAGCTGGCTGAATGGTAGATTTACAACTAAGAAGGAAAAAGAAAGAACAAACGCGGAAGGGCTGAGGTGCGGAAGGGCTGAGGTACGGAGGCGAGTGAATGGGGCTGGTGGCGGGCGACGGGACTCACGGCTTTTTATCCAACCCGAAGGGAGATAAGCTCCCGATCACTCTGAAATCCAGTTTCTGGGGACGCGCGGGGGACCCAGACACCTATGGGGAGAAGCTGGACTCTCGGCCATCGTGTTGGAAAGTGAGAGTGACTTTCTTGCAGAGGTGCGCTCAGCAATCAGTGTTTACTGCGCTGGAGCACGGGACGCAGGGACTTGGAAATGTGGAAAGGCAGAAAAGGCAGACTAGCAGCCATCACCGTTTGCCACGCCCTAGCCTAGTGACGCCCTGAGACCCTGCCCTGCCCTGAGACCCGCCCCGCACATTCTACAAACCCGCCCAGGCTCCACGCAGTGGCTTTTGCATATAATGGCCTGCCCTGTGGCAGCTTAAACAAATAAACTGCAGCTCCAGTCAGACTGCTCCAAAACCACTCAAGCAAAGAGGAGAAAACTGCAGTTTTTGCTGTAACTCCTGCTGAGTGGCCTCAGACAGTAGCTGACCTGCACCCCATTGGAGACCCAGAAACAAGGGCATCTTGTGGTCAGTGTAAGACGACACCAGATTTCAACCACTCGCATAAGGGACACATTCAAGAGGCAGACTCAGTGACCACCAAAGCCCTACTGCAACAAGTCCCGGCCCATAAACGTGTCTCCAGCACAGCAATTCTTCCATTATAGATACAGCGGGTCCTCACAGCCAATTGGCCTGGAGGTCAATTCCTCCCAGTGACACCAACAACAATCAAGACTTAACTACAACAAGGCTGTACACACAGTCCACAAAGGGGGGCACCAAGAGCGTCCACCTCAGGTAACTGGGAGGCTGACCCATTGAACCAATAGGACACAAAGCTACCCTACCAACTCAGGGAAGCAGCGAAAATGAGGAGGCAAGAAAACAGATCCCAAACAAAAGAAATGGAGGAGAACAAACGACTGGACATAGAGTTCAAAACCATGGTTATAAGGTTTTTCAAGAATTTCATGGAAAAAGCCGATAAATTTAATGAGACCCTCAAGGATATGAAAAAAGTCCAACTAGAAATGAAACATACACTGACTGAAATAAAAAATATTATACAGAGACCCAACAGCAGACTAGAGGAACGCAAGAATCAAGTCAAAGATTTGGAATACAAAGAGGCAAAGGATATGCCTCCAGAAAAGCAAGAAGAGAAGAGAATTCAGAAAGTAGAAGATAGTGTAAGAAGCCTCTGGGACAACTTCAAGCATACCAACATCCGAATTTTTGGGGTGCCAGAAGAAGAGAGAGAGCAAGACGCTGAAAACCTATTTGAAGAAATAATGACCGAAAACTTCCCCCACCTGGTGAAAGAAATAGACTTACAAGTCCAGGAAGTGCACAGAACCCCAAACAAAAGGAATCCAAAGAGGATCACACCAAGACACATCATAATTAAAATCCCAAGGGCAAAAGACAGAATCTTACAAGCAACAAGAGAAAAACAGTTAGTTACTTACAAGGGAGCACCCATACGATTATCAGCTGATTTCTCAACAGAAACTATGCAGGCCAGACAGGAGTGGCAAGAAATATTCAAAGTGATGAATAGCAAGAACCTACAACCAAGACTACTCTACCCAGCAAAGTTATCATTCAGAATTGAAGGGCAGATAAAGAGCTTCACAGATAAGAAAAAGCTAAAGGAATTCATCACCACCAAACCAGTATTACATGAAATGCTGAAAGGTATCATTTAAAAGGAGGAAAAAGAAGAAAAAAGTAAAGATAAAAATTATGAACAACAAATACATACCTATCAACAAATGAATCTAAAAGTCAAGTGAATTAAAAATCTGAAGAACAGAATAAACTGGTGAACATAATAGAATCAGGAGCATAGAATGGGAGTGGATTGATAATTCTCCGTGGAAGGGGGTGTCTGTGTGGGGGGTACGGGAAGAGACTGGACAATATCATACACCTATGGATAAGGATAGCGAGGGGGGGAGGTAAGGGCAGAGGGAAGGGTGGGAACCAGGAGGAGGGGAGATATGGGGGGGGGGTAGGAGAAACAATTGTAATAATCTGAACAATAAAGATTTATTTAAAAAAAAAGAAAGAAATGTAAAACACCCAGAGTGTCACTGGCAGACACAGAGAATTATCACGCTTGCTCTATGTCCCTGACTGGATATGTGCTATTTCTAAAAGGTTCCTGTTTAAACTTGGCTCTGAATTTATGTAAGTTCTTTTTTGAAGCAGACTGAAATTTCTATAACCTTCAAAGTGTATGTATTTTAAATAGAATACTGCTATTAATTTTTTATTTGGCAGTTCCTTATTAAATTTCAAATGTATTGAATTAATCTAATTTAGCTCAATAATAATGTTTTTTAGGCAGAGAGAGTAAATCTTTGTGTCACCTTGGGGCCCTTGAGATGTCACAAAGTTATCTCTCAGATAAATCCCTGAAATATTACACTTGGAAAAGCTGCCAAATGTACCCAATTTAAAGATTATCAAAGCTGAAACCAGTTTTTTTTTTAATATATTTTATTGATTTTTTTACAGAGAGGAAGAGAGAGGGATAGAGAGTCAGAAACATCGATGAGAGAGAAACATCGATCAGCTGCCTCCTGCACAACCCCCACCGGGGATGTGCCGGCAACCAAGGTACATGCCCTTGACCGGAATCGAACCTGGGACCCTTGAGTCCGCAGGCCAACGCTCTATCCACTGAGCCAAACCGGTTTCGGCTGAAACCAGTTTTAACATTAAAGATTTTGGTCTTGGCCACAGAATTAACTCTTTTCAATCTGGCTAATAAATTGTTGTATTCTAGTAATGCCACAGAAGTATAGAATATACTTGGAATTGTAGAGAAAACCCTGGGAGGACACGCTTACCACCTGCCCATTCCCTTGCTGCCTTGCCCTCAAGGGCGCGGAAGTGTCAAAGCTGTGACTGCCCTTAGCCAGCTTCAGTCCCGCTGCAGCCTCGGGCGCGGCTTTGTGATGTCCCAGGCAGAAGCCAGCCAGCTCGTCCTGTTGAATGGGTGCACTGGGGGAGGGGGGCGGGGTCTGAGAATTTCTCCGCTCTGCCCCTTCCAGAGGGCTTGCTAGGGTTTGGCAAGTGCCGCCTCTCATTTTGTAGTTTTGAAACCTAAAAGCCATTTTTGAAGCTACTCTTTTTTTCCTTCCCCCCTCCCGCTTTCCTCAGGCGGGGAAGATAATGGTTTGTTAATTACAGGCAGGCTTGAAATTAGCTATTGGTCTGGCCTTTGTTTAAACTTCCCTGGGTTAGGGTATATTTAACCTTCACAAATTGTACACTTTCAAATTAGTCTTAGAATCTTAAATTTTTTACATTTCTTTATTGTTAAGGTATTACATATGTGTCCTTATTCCCCCATGACCCCTCCCTCCAGTACCCCCACTCATGTCCTCACCCCCCTGTTGTCTGTGTCCAAGAATCTTAAAATTTTAACCTAGCACAACAAAATGACTTTGGTTCTGAGTGGCACAAAGCCTACACAGAGGGTTTCCTATGTTCATAAAAACAGCAAAGAGCAAACTAAGCTAGCAAAGAATATTAGTAACCAAGGTTACATTACAAAAAGTCTCTCAGAATTCAAATCCTGCCACGTGTTCAGCCTGTCCACAAGCTGGGCCCCCAGCAAAGTGGGGTAAGTCCCATCTTAAAACAGATTGATTCAAGCGTTAACAGAAAACACAATTTTACAAGTGCGCACAATCCGGACACTCCACAGAGCACTCCATTAAAAAAGCAGTGTCTCTTGTCCCTGGTCTGGGGACTGGCCTCCCCAGAACCTCAGCATCCTTCCAATGGGCTATTTTGGCCATGTGGCTTGCCTGGTTGCCTCACATATATTCCCCTTGTGTCATTTTTGCCATCTTCCAAAGAACAGTCTTGGACCTATTCTATAGCATCCGTGAAGAGATGGGGCTCAGGCCAAGAGGCCACCCAAAAATGGGTGGGGCACCTCCCCTTAAACCAGCCTTTCCCTCTCCAGGGGTACAGAAGTCCTGGATGTGTCCCCAAATTGTGAGAAATGGCTTACCTATCCAAATTTCAAATAACGGACTGGGAAATAAAAACATGGCAAAAATGAGACTTTTAAGAACACTCCCGAGAGTGGGTGCCCATTTTACTGAATTACAATATAGGCGAGAGGCAAGTGACCTAGTAATTAATGGGCTAACTTAACAGCTGTGTCTGGCTGTTATGCTGAATTCTCTGAAAGGCTAAAAACTTCTACAGGGGGGTGGCAGGTGGCAGAAGTGGCTAAGGGCTGTGATTAACTCTTGTTATTCCTGATGGGAAGATCTAGGGCCATGCTCATATGCCAGGAGTGGAAAACGCTTGGCTATCCCCTCCCCATCTTAACTCTTGCCTAAAAGTTTTTCCCAGGACCCTTACTAGAAAGGCCTGCACAAATGGAGACCAAGGAGTTAAGCTTAGTGGGATCTGGACCATGGAGGCAACAGTCTTTGCTGGATGCTATTCGACCTGACTGAGATAGAGAGCAGAAGAAAAGGCAGATGATTCCCCAATTAAAACCTGCTTGGGATCTGGGCCAGGGGAGTGGACATGTGTAGTGGGTCAGAAATGTGCTTTTTTTTTGGAACCGTGTCTCAGTTTCTCTCCCAGCTGTCTAAGACAACCACGAGGAACCAGAATGCTGGGTGACCAACCCTTATATGCATCCCCTGGCCGGGTCAGAATTTAATTACATGTGTTATTTCTGCGAGGCCCTGCACGTCTGTTAGGGTTCAACAACCCAGACACCCCTGTGAGGCCCTGTACTCACATAAGGACATTCAAGCTTCTGGAACCAGGGGCAGGAAGTGCCTCTGACCTTTGGAGCTGAGCAGGCCCCAGGCACTCATTCAGTCGATGGCCGGGCTTTGACTGGCGACTAGCAGAAGCCTAATGCTCTAACCCAACCCGGCACCAGTTTGTCCTTCCACGGGAGACTTTTTCTTCTAGCGGCAGTCGCCCTCGTGGCTTTTACTTGACTGACCCATGCCCGCTTTGGTTTTGGCCCTGGAGAATCATCCAGAAAGGAGCAGTGAAAGAGAGGGAGGGAGAGAGAGATGCCTGCTTTTTAGATGGCAGCCAAGTTTAAGTGACTGGTGGGCATCTGTCAGCCTCCAAAATCATACAAGAGACAGAAAAGGGACAGAGGAACAGAGTCCGTGGCGGAATTTTTGGACTGGAACACGCCGTATTCCCCTGGGCAGACTGGTTCCTTGGCTCTTTGTCACCCAGAGTCGAAGAATGAATACACGGACGTAAGGTGGTATAGCAAAGGTGGAGATTTATTGAAGAACAAGTACAGACCCCCACGTGGAGAAGGGGAAAGAGTCCCACAGAACGGACTCCCACATGGGGAGGGGGAAAGGGTCCCACCAACTTCCTGTTTCCACAGTTTATAAAGGCTGCAGTTCCTGTGCCCTGATATCCCCTCTGACTGGTCAATATTCCCTTCTGCATTGGTTACTACAGTAACTCCTGAGCTCAAATGTCAAACATAACATGGGACATGTGATGCCCTCTTCCCTCATTGTTCTCCTATTCCTTCTGGGCTTTCTTTCTCCTCCTTGATTTTGTAAATATAGACCTCTTGGCTACTTCCAGTTCCCTTGTCTTATGTAAATGTAATTGTTGCCTCTCCCTTCTGTTATGGAAATGTACCTTCTCCCAGTTTCCCTTGTCTTATCCTATATAATAAAGAGGTAATATGCAAATTGACCCTTACATCCTCACAAGATGGCTGCCTATGATGAGGCCGGCAGGGGGGTTAGTGAGGGATGACCAAAGGACTAAACAGCAGGCTGTGTGGAGTGACCAAGCCGGCTGTGGGGGGGGGGCGCAGTTGGAGGTGACCAGGCCATCAGGGGGGGCAGTTGGGGGCAATTAGGCTGTCAGGGGGGCAGAGAGGGGTGACCAGGCCAGCAGGGAGGGGCAGTTGGGGGCGACCTAGCCAGCAGCGGAGGGCAGTGAGGGGCGATCAGGCTGGCAGGGGGGGCAGTTAGGGGTGACCAGGCAAGCAGGCAGGTGAGCGATTAGGAGCCAGCGGTCCAGGATTGTGAGAGGGATGTCTGATTGCCGGATTGGAGAGGGTGCAGGCTGGACTGAGGGGACCCCCATCCCCAATGCACAGATTTCGTGCACTGGGCCTTTAGTGGAATATAACTGTGCCTGGCTTCCTTGTGTTATGGAAATGTATCTTCTCCAAGTCTGTGGCCCGTGTTTTTTCCATGGACCCCAATTCTAAAAATGTCCTAAGCCTGCCTATATTCCTCTAAAATTCCTGTTTCAAGACTAATGAGCAGAGGTGGTAAAACATTAGGGAGAGAAAGAAGCTAATTTAAAAACTGGCCAGTGATTTTGAAGAGAGATATGTGGCAGGACCCAATCCCCTACCAATAAAGGGCAAAAAAAACATCCATTTAGGTTGAATTGTTGAGGCTGGAAGAGAGAAGAAACTGTCCTTTATGGATTAGGGTTTAACAGTATATCCCTCTCTTGTAGAGCAGTAATCTCCATTCTCTATGGTTTTCATGGTTAATTTCCCAATACAAGTGCTTCCAAACCTTTACTTCTGAAACCTACAATTGTCATGAAGCAACATGGTGCTGTCATTCTATATCCTGGTTGAAATTTACTTTTTCCAATGAATAAACCTTTGGCTCAGATCCTGTTGTAGGTGGTGGGAAAGGCAGGGGTTGTTAGATCAGTGGGGTCAGACCTGACCTGGGTTCAGCAATCTGGTTCAACAACTTGAGTTCTGGCTAGGAAAAAAATTCAAAGCCAACACTCAAACTGTAAGAGAATATTTATTTATAAAATCACAGAGGAGGAAGAATAATTCACAGAGGCATGGGCTGAGGAAATAAGTTATAGAAGGAAACAAGTTAAAGGAAAGGGCACTAGGAGCTTGGGAGTGAGGAAGGTAATGGTAATGTGCCCGGGGAGTGGGAGGAGGAGGGGAGGGAAAAGGCATCAGCAAGTTCCCAAAAGAGAGCTTGCTGGGTCCTCCGTCCTAAGGGTTGCAAGGGTGGATTTTAGGGGAGGTCCCAGGGGAAGATCTCAGTAGACTATTCAGCTTTCCAGGTGTGTCCTTTCAGGGTGTGGTCTCCACTGGTTGATTGGTGGGCACCCCCTGGGCAGGGGGTCATTATTCAGTGCAGCTGGTCCTCAGATCAGCTGTGGCTGGTTTTGTTGCTTATCTGGGCCTGGAGCTGAAATACAACTGAGGCATAGACGTTATCCCTAGGGAGGAAAGGTCAGAGGGTCCAAACAGCGTGACTAGCGATACGCTAGGGGAGGAAAGTCATCCTGGGGACGAGGTCCCACCCTACAATTGCCCATTGCTAGGCACCTGGGGCTTTCCTCCCTGGTGCCCTTCTGCACCTGGCCATGTCTGCACCTGTCTCTGCTCCTGTCTGTCTAACTGCCGACCACACTACCAGGGATCTTTAGCTATCTTTCCCAGATATTTAGCCTTCCAGTTGTTTCTGGTTTTAAATTGTTTTTTGGTGTGTTTTTTTTGTTTGTTTTTTTTTGTGTGTTTTTTTGGCTTAGTGCTTTACCATAAATATCATTTTGGAAGCCATATGACTCCTGCCTTCACAATAACTTCACCATACATTCTGATACTTTCTACCAGTACAGTCCTACCAGTACATTATATACCTGTCTTCCATTTATCCAGTCAAACCAAATAATTCAATAAAAAAAATGCTCACATGCCTCGACCTGCACAGCTGGGTTCAGGATCTGAAGGAGGGGCCGACACACAAATGAAAATACTATACAAGAAATATGAATTTAGAAGGCATTGGGGGCCAGGTGGAGCCTCTTTCTTGAAGGGACACACTGATACCTGGCCTTATCTGCTTTTTATTTCGTTTTAGATACACATCTTGCCCTCAGTAAAGCACGGCAAACAGGTAGCAGATAGACTGTCTCTTAAGAATGCAAATAAAGTCAGGTTCTTGAGTCTTGGGTAGATTTTATTTGGTAAGTAAATCAAAGTACTAGATTTTAATTTTAAATAAGCAGCAAAATGGCTCATCGACTACCACAGTGAAAGGAGGTAAACAAAGAGGCATGATAGTATCCAGAAAATTTCATATATCCTAATGAGACATCTCAGTGAATTTTCAAAAACTGGAAATAACTATGCAGTTATTACCCTAGATCACAGGTGGGGAACCTTTTTTTTTCTGCCAAGGGCCATTTGGATATTTTTAACATCATTCGCTTAATATAATTCACTTAATATCAATTTATGCTGCTATGAAAAAAGCCGAGTCCTGCCTGCAGCATTTTGAGGGCCCTATGTGGCCCTCAGGCCAGACCTTCCCCACCCGGTCCTAAACAAAGAAACAGACATTACCAGCTCCTTACAAGCCCCCCCCCCTTGTATACTCCACCCACCCCCACAAGGTAACCACTATTCTAAATTCGAAGAGCTTTTTATCGTTGTTAATCCTCACCCAAGGATATTTTTCCATTGATTTTTAGAGAGTGGGAGGGAAGGAGAGAGACAGAGAAAGAGAAACATCTATGTGAGAGAGAAACATAGATTAGTTGCATTCTGCACACATCTCAACCC
This sequence comes from Eptesicus fuscus, assembly GCF_027574615.1. Classification (NCBI taxonomy): domain Eukaryota; kingdom Metazoa; phylum Chordata; class Mammalia; order Chiroptera; family Vespertilionidae; genus Eptesicus; species Eptesicus fuscus. The sequence goes on along the minus strand of NC_072480.1, from coordinate 4,955,535 downwards.
AGGCTGGGGATGGAACCTGCAACCCAGGTATCTGCCATTGACTGGGAATCCAACACTGAACCCTTTGGTGAGCAGACCAAAGCTCTAACCATCGATAAACACTGGGCAGAGAAAAGAGCTTATTTTTTTAACCTACTTTTGTATTTATGTAATTGGAATCATATAGTATGAACTCTTTTGTCTGGTTAATTTTACTCAATTTAAAATTTGTGAGTTCATTCAAATTGTTGTACATAGTTTTAGATTATTCTCATTGCTATGTAGTAGTCCATTTTGTGAATATACCCAAGTTTATTTTTTATTATACTGATTTTGACTATTATGAATAGTGTGGCTATGAACATTTGAGTACATGTTTGATCTTGTTTTTGTTTTGTTTTTTCATTGAACAAATAAATATATTTCTGTTAGGCATACATCTGGATTGGAATTGCTAAATCATAGTGTAGGCTTATGTTTAGCCCTAATGCTTAACAGTTTTCTAATGTGTTCAGTTGTTTTGCATCCTCTGGAACACTTGGATTTTTTTTTCTATTTCATTATAGTTTTAATCTTCACTTTGCTGATCGCTAATGAAGTCGAGTACATTTTTTTTGGTAAATCATATTAACTTTATTATTTTTTAAATTTATTTTTCAGTTACAGCTGGCATACAATATTATATTAGTGTCATATGGTGATTAGATATTTATATACCTTATGAAGTTATTACCCCAATGAGTCTAGTACCCATGTGACACCATACATCCTACCTAATAAAAGAGTAATATGCAAATTGACCGTACCTTCACTACACCCACCAGCCACACCCACCAGCCACACCCACCAGCCAATCAGAGCGAGTATGCAAATAAACCCAACCAAGATGGCTACAGCCACAGAGAGCAGGAGAGAGGCTTGGGTTTCCCAGGCAACGGAGGAAGCCAAGCTTCCCACCAGCCCTTGCTTGCCTAAGCCTCCACTCAAGGCTGTAAAGTTTCAATTATAGAAGGTAAAAAAATCCAAACAGAAATGGCGGCAGCCACGGAGTGGAGAGAGCAGGCTAGGGTTGCCCCCGGCAATGGAGGAAGCCAGGCTTTCCACCTGCCTTGGCCGGCCTAGGCCTCCATTCCAGGCTACAAAGTTTCAATTATAGAAGGTGAATTAACCCCATCAGAAATGGCTGCCGCCACGCCTCGGAGCAAGCAGAAGGCTTGGCTCCCCTCCAGGCTACAAAGTTTCAATTGTAGAAGGTAAATAAATTCCAGATACCAGGGCCTCCACTTGGGTTGCCACGGGGCGTGGCTGGCCTGCAAACCACCACAGGCCCCTCGCTCAGGCCACCCCACGCCCCAAGGGAACCCCCACCCTGATCCAGGACACCCTCCAGGGCAAACCAGCTGGCCCCCACCCGTGCACCAGGCCTCTATCCTATCTAATAAAAGAGTAATATGCAGATTTTCCATCACTCCAACACACAATATGGCTGCCCCCATGTGGTCAAAGATCCTGCCCCCATGTGGACACAAGATGGCCAGCAGGGGAGGGCAGTTGGGAGGCACCAGGCCTGCAAGGGAGGGCAGTTGAGAGGGACCAGGCCTGCAGTTAATGGTGATCAGGCTGGCAGAGGAGCGAAGTTGGGGGCAAACAGGCTGGCAGGGGAGCAATTAGGCATCAATCAGGCTGGCATGGGAGTGGTTAGGGGGTGATCAGGCTGGCAGGCAGAAGCGGTTAGGGGCAATCAGGAAGGCAGCCAGGCGAGCAGTTGGGAGCCAGCAGTCCTGAATTGTGAGAGGGCAGTCGGACATCCCTCGAGGGGTACCAGATTGAAGAGGGTGCAGGCTGGGCTGAGGAACACCCCCTCCCCTCTGTGCACGAATTTCGTGCACTGGGCCTCTAGTAGTTATTATAATATTATTGACAAGTTGAGTACCTTTTATAATAACCAATAAAGATTTAACTATTCTCTTTTGTCATATGTCTATAAGTCTTTTGCCCATTGATCTAGTGCCTTGCCTTTTATTCTCACTGATTTATAAGACTTCATCAAATATTCTGGATCTCTCTTCTGTTTTCTTATTTCTAGTCCAAATTACCAATTTTATTCTTTGGTGCTTAGTGATTTTTGTTTCTTATGTAAGATATCTTTGTCTACTCAAACATCACTAGGATACAAAGATGTTCTCCTAGGTTTTTTGTTTGTTCATTTTCTGAAAGCTTTATTGATTTGGCTTGTACAGTCAGATTTGAAATCCATCTGGAATTGTGTATGGCAAGTGGTAGAAGTCAAGATTAAGTTTTATCATCTAGATATTCATTTGACTCAGCACTATTTATTGAAAAAAATCATTTCTTTTCCCACTGTACTAGGGTGCCTGTTCTGGGTCTGTCTCTGTCATTTCTGGACTTTCTCTTAAGTTCTTTTCATCAGCTTGTCTGTTCTTGCACCAAGGCCACACTGTCTTAATTGCTATTGCTGGATAAATTGGTCTTGATACCTGTAAGGTAAACTCTTCAGCTTTGTGGCTCTCACAGATTGACTTGGCTACAGTTGGCCTTTGCATTTCCATGTTAATTTGTTGAATCAGCTTTTTCATTTCTGCAAATATAAATAAATGTTGACAATTTGATTAGGATTTCATTGATTCTATAGAAAAAGTTGGAGAATTAATATCTTTAAAATACAGTAATTTAAATGAAATATGACTTTACTTATGTAGATCTTTAATTTCTCAGTAGTAATTTGTAGTTTACAATGTGGAAGTGTTGTCCATCTTTCATAGAAATTATTCGTAGGTATTTGATGTTTTTGTGAAACTGTTGTAAGTAGTATTATTTTCAAAATTTTACTATGAGATTGAGACAGACATATAGAAAATGGTTGTTTATTTGCATAGACTTTTATCCAACAACCTTGCCAAATTCACTTATTAATTATTCTAGTTTGCATATATATAAATTTCCTGTGAGTACAATCATGCCATCCCAAATACTGGCAGTTTTGCTTCTTTTTCAGTTTGCATACCTCTTTTTTTTTTTAAATATATTTTATTGATTTTTTAAAGAGAGGAAGAGAGAGGGATAGAGAGTTAGAAACATCGATGAGAGAGAAACATCGATCAGCTGCCTCTTGCACACCCCCTACTGAGGATGTGCCCACAACCAAGGTACATGCCCTTGACCGGAATCGAACCTGGGACCTCTCAGTCCGCAGGCTGACGCTCCATCCACTGAGCCAAACTGGTTTCGGCTGCATACCTCTTTTTGTTCATTTTATTTTTCATTTACTGTAATGAATAGGAGCTCCAATACAATGTTAAATTGAAGTGTAATAGCAATAATGGCAAGGGGAAAGTTTTAAATATTTTGCCATAATTGTAATATTTGCCATAGAGTTGTTTGTCTTTTTGTAAATATTCTTTATCAAATAAAAAGAAGTCCCTTTTTCTTCCCATCCTAATTTATTAAAAGGTTTTATTCTGAATAGGTATATACTTTCATCATTTGCTTTATCTTTATTTATCATATGGTCATATGAATTTTTTCCTTTTTTTTTTTTTAACTAATTTAGTAATTCAGTTGATTTGTTTTATAATATTAAACTATCAAAGAGTGATAATTAAACTAGATAATGACTTTTCAGACTAAAAACTTGTTAAGAGATTAGTGCCTAACCTCTAGCAATGCATTTAATACATAGATTGTTATGTTTGTTAGCTAGCTGGTAATTCAATGAATATGTAATTTAGGGAATATACCTTCTTCCATCCACATTAATATATCTGTAACAAATATTCTGTGATATGACACACAGTAGACCACTTGCTACACTCTGTGTACAATACAAAGATACTAGTATGTAAGGATCAGTCTCAGCCCTGAGAAACTATAATGTAATTTGTGAGCTCATAGCAATTTTTAGTAATTATAATATTAATATAAAGTAATATTTAATAATATTTTGAGTGAAGCATTAACTAGTGTGTATGCTTTATAAAGAAATAGATGAATATTCAGACTTTTCAGTCACAATGTATTACACAGAGTTGAAACAGACAGGCATGTTTCATTACATTAAATTATCCAGAATAAAGTATGAAAATGATAGTAATTAAAGATAAGACTCCAAAATAGGAGTTCAAATTTAATCAAGGAAGATCTCAACTGCCTAGGTAAAGATTAAACCTGGTTTTGTAGCAACTCAATTTTACAGATAAGAAAATAAGTCTTGAGAGGTCATGACCTACTTATGGTGATACTAAATCAAAATTGGGAGTTCATAAGAAAAAGAATATAATCTTCTTGATCCTTAATGAAATTTTCCACCTCTTCCAAACTAGTTTATCTAGCTATTTATTATAATTGTGTTACTCCATAAAAATAGTGTTTCTTGTCTTTTTAAAATTATATTCTATGTCTAATTATATTTAATACTCAGGGGTAAAACTAAATTGATGAGGAGTGGGGAAAAACAACAGTGATTCTTAGCCATGACAGATATAATGGGCATTTATGTCATATGATACTGAATGTTAAAACGAGGTCACAGGGCATTAGGAAAAGTAAACAAGCAGTATAGTACCTATGAGTGATGAATGTGAGGGGAAACATCTCATATAGGGTACTAGACAGGATATTTATCATTTAGTGCTGAAACCCTGAAGACATGATAATAAGGTTTTTCTACAATAGTCATGACATTAGAATCCCATGGAATCTCTTTATGATAACTTCTTTATCCTGTTAGCTCAGTGCTTAAACAAGATGGCCACAGTTTCATGGGGAATGATGAAAATGTCATTACCTATTTGTTCTTTTGAAGCTGTCCCTGCTTTCTTAATATTAAGAACAAATCTTTTATTTAACATACTAGAGGCCCAGTGCATGAAATTCGTGCACAGGGGCGGGGGGGGGCGTGTCCCTCAGCCCAGCTTGCACCCTCTCCAATCTGGGACCCCTCGAGGGATGTCTGACTGCCCGTCTAGGCCCGATACCACCGGACATCCCTCTGACAATCCAGGACTGCTGTCTCCCAACTGCTTGCCTGCCTGCCTTCCTGATTTCCCCTAACCGCTTCTGCCTGCCAGCCTGATCACCCCCTAACCACTCCCATGCAAGTCTGATTGATGTCTAACTGCTCCCCTGCCAGCCTGTTTGCCCCCAACTTCCCTCCTCTGCTGGCCTGGTCACCCCTAACTGCCCTCCTCTGCAGGGTTGATCGCCTCCAACTGCCCTCCCTTGCAGGCCTGGTCCCTCTCAACTGCCCTCCCTTGCAGGCCTAGTCCCTCCCAACTTCCCTCCCCTGCTGGCCATCTTGTGGTGGCCATCTTGTGTCCTCATGGGGGCAGGATCTTTGACCACATGGGGGCATCCATATTGTGTGTTGGAGTGATGATCAATCTGCATAGTACTCTTTTATTAGATAGGATAGAGACCTGGTACAGGGGTGGGGGCCAGCTGGTTTGCCCTGAAGGGTGTCCCTGATCAGGGTGGGGTTCCCTTGGGGCATGGGGCGGCCTGAGCAAGGGGCCTGTGGTGGTTTGCAGGCGGGCCACACTCCCTGGCAACCCAAGCAAAGGCCCTGGTATCTGGAATTTTTTACCTTGTACAATTGGAACTTTGTAGCCTGGGGCAGAGCCAAGCCTCCTGCTCCATCCGTGGCTGCCGCCATTTCTGTTTGGATTTGTTTACCTTCTATAATTGAAACTTTGTATCCTTGAGTGGAGGCCTGGGCCCGCCAGAGTGTGTGGAAAGCTTGGCTTCCTCTGTTGCCGGGGAACTCCAAGCCTCCCTTCTGGTAGCCATCTTGGTTGGGGTTAATTTGCATACTCGCCCTGATTGGCTGGTGGGCATGGCTTGGCCGGTGGGCGTGGCATATGTAGCGGAGTGAGGGTTAATTTGCATATTACTCTTTTATTAGAGAGTCTACTTATTTACATATACTTATTTTGTTTAATATATACTTAAGCACCTTTATTTTATAGTAAGAAGTACAGGAAACAAAAGGAAAAGCAATTACTAAGTGAATTTGGAATTAATAATTTTATTGTTATTTCTATATGCCCCTTAAGTAGTAAGTTATATATTTTAGAAAACATTAATGCACATAAAAATGGTCAATAATAATTATAAAGTGAATTAATTAATGAAGAAAATAACTGCGTTATAATCATCTTTGCATAAGCCTGGAAGTAAGGCATTATTTCTTATCTCAACACTAGAGGTCTGGTGCATGAAATTCATGCACGGGGAGGGGGGTGTCCCTCAGCTTAGCCTGCACCCTCTCCAATCTGGGACCCCTCTCACAATCAAGGATTGCTGCCTCCCAACTGCACACCTGCCTGCCTTCCTGATTTCCCCTAACCACTTCTGCCTGCCAGTCTGATCACCCCCTAACCACTCCACTGCCAACCTGATTGAAGCCTAACTCACCCCAGCCAGCCTGATTGCCCCTAACTGCCCTCCCCTGCAGGCCTGGTACTCTGCAACTGCTCTCCCTTGCAGGCCTGGTCCCTCCCAACTGCCCTCCCCTGCTGGCCATCTTGTGGCAGCCATCTTGTGTCCATATGGGGACAGCCATCTTTGACCACATGGGGGCAGCCATCTTGTGTGTTGGAGTGATGGTCAATTTGCATATTACTCTTTTGTTAGATAAGATTGTAATAGGTTTACATTTTCAAAGTGTTGTAGTTACTTATAATACTATCCACTTTAATAACAATGAAAATATGTAAATTTTGTAACATTCACTAAAAATTTATAAGCTAAGTTGAAATAGAAATGAAAATGCTTAACTTTGGCAACAAGGAAACTTTAATTCAGTTTAGCCCCTAGTTTAAACATTTACTAGAATCACAAGAGTAATCAGTCAGGATAAACACTGTCACCTTAGCACAAAATTCCCTCATGCTATCTGCCTTTATATAATCTGTGGAGTAGCAGGTACTAGTTCATAATATGCGTGCTTTGCCCTTCACCCTTAAACACATTCATACCAGCAGGATATGCATGTCATTGTACAGTGGTCATGCATACCAGTACCTTAAAGATTTGGGGAAATTTGAATTATAATAGAATTCAATTTAAGAAAGAAGTAACTTGTCTTAGCACTGAAATTCTCCTAGCCTAGAGATGACAGGTAGTAAACAGGATACATTTTAATTATTTATTTATTTATTTATTTATTTATTATTTATTTAATTGTTTAAAGTCTTACATATGTCTCCTTTTTCCCCTGATTGACCCCTCCGCCCAACAGGATACATTTTACATAGCTCTGTTGCTGGGAAAAACATGGAAAAAGATAGTAAATATGTGAAATTTGGGGAAATGGAAAGTGGCTAAATTATTTATAAAATGTGATCTTAGTTATAAGCATAATGTGAATATAATTTTTATTAGTATTTTAAAAGATGAAGAGGGAAACAATTTCAGGAAAAATTATAGATTTTTGTTTGTATATGTTTAAACATATTCTTATATATTGGAGATAAATGAACATTTTCTTCTATGTTGGGGATAGTGGTGAAGCAGCCAGAAAGACAGGTATTGGCATGATGAGCTGGCCACATGAAGAGTCCCATGTGGAGAGCTAAATCTAGCATAGAGACCCAAATGGTTTTAGACCTTGATAAAGACCGAAAAGAAAGGAGATTCTAATCCCCAGGCCTGTCACAATATGCAGTGGCTTATTGACTGAGACAACAAAGAAAAGGCCAGCATATAGGAAGACAAACCATGAACATTATGAGTATCAATTTTATTTTATTATTTTTTTAAATTTCTTTATTGATTAAGGTGTTACATATGTGTCCTTATTCCCCCATTCCCCCCCCCCATTGCCCCCACACTCATGCCCTCACCCCCCTGTTGTCTGTGACCATTGGTTAGTCCTATATGCAAGCATACAAGTTCTTTGGTTGATCTCTCCCCCTTACCTCCACCCTCCCCTACCTTCCCCCTGAGGTTTGGTGGTCTGATCAATGTTTCTCTGTCTCTGGAACTGTTTTTGTTCATCAGTTTATGTTGTTCATTATATTCCACAAATGAGTGAGATCATGTGATACTTATCTTTCTCTGACTGGCTTATTTCACTTAGCATAATGCTGTCCAGTTTCATCCATGTTGTTGCAAATGGTAGGAATTCCTTCTTTTTTAGCGCAGTGTATTCCATTTTGTAGATGTACCACACATTTTTAATCCACTCATCTGCTGATGGGCACATAGGCTGTTTCCAAATCTTAGCTATGGTAAATCGTGCTGCTATGAACATAGGGGTGCATATATCCTTTCTGATTGATGTTTCTAGCTTCTTGGGATGTATTCCTAGAAGTGGTGTTACTGGGTCAAATGGGAGTTCCATTTTTAGTTTTTTGAGGAAACTCCATACTGTTCTCCACAGTGGCTGCACCAATCTGCATTCCCACCAGCAGTGCACCAGGGTTCATTTTTCTCCACATCCTCGCCAACATTTGTCATTTATTGATTTTGTTGATGATAGCCATTCTGACAGGTGTGAGATGGTACCACACTGTCATTTTGATTTGCATCTCTCGGATAATTAGTGACTTTGAGCATGTTTTCATATGCCTCTTGGCCTTCCTTCTGTCTTCTTTCGAAAAGTTTCTATTTAGGTCCCTTGCCCATTTCTTGATTGGATTGTTTATCTTCCTTTTGTTGAGTTGTATGAGTTCCCTGTAAATGTTGCAGATTAAACCTTTATCAGTGATAACATTGGCAAATATGTTCTCTCATGTAGTGGTCTTTCTTGTTGTTTTGTTGATGGTTTCTTTTGCTGAACAAAAGCTTTTTATTTTGATGTAGTCCCATTTGTTTATTTTCTCTTTAGCTTCCATTGCCCTAGGAGCTGTATTGGTGAAGATATTGCTTTGGCATATGTCTGAGATTTTGCTGCCTGTGGATTCCTCTAGTATTTTTATGGTTTCCTGTCTTATGTTTAAGTCCTTTATCCATTTTGAGTTTATTTTTGTGTATGGTGTAAGTTGGTGGTCTAGTTTCATTTTTTTGCATGTATCTGTCCAATTTTTCCAACACCATTTATTGAAGAGACTGTCTTGATTCCATTGTATGTTCATGCCTCCTTTGTCAAATATTAATTGAGCATAGTGGTTTGGGTCAATATCTGGATTCTCTATTCTACTCCATTGATCTATATGTCTGTTCTTGTGCCAGTACGAGGCTGTTGTGAGAACAGTGGCTTTGTAATACAGCTTGATATCTGGTATTGAGATCCCACCTACTTTTTTCTTCTTTCTCAGGATTGCTGCAGCTATTCGGGGTCTTTTTTTATTCCAGATGAATTTTTGGAGAGTTCTTTCTAGGTCTGTGAAATATGCCATTGGTATTTTAATGGGGATTGCGTTGAATATATAGATTGCTTTGGGTAGTATGGACATTTTGATGATGTTGATTCTACCAGTCCATGAACACGGTATGTTCTTCCGTCTGTTTATATCTTCCTCTATATATTTTTTCAGTGTCCTGTAGTTTTTTGCATATAGGTCTTTTACCTCTTTAGTTAAGTTTATTCCTAGGTATCTTAATTTTTATGGTACGATGGTAAATGGGATTGCTTTTTTAGTCTCTCTTTCTGTAAGTTCTCTATTGGTGTATAGAAATGCCATAGATTTCTTGGCGTTAATTTTGTATCCTGCTACCTTGCCGAATTCATTTATTAAGTCTAATAATTTCTTGATGGAATCTTTAGGGTTTTCTATGTACAGTATCATGTCGTCTGCAAATAAGGACAGTTTTACTTCTTCTTTTCCAATTTGATGCCTTTTATTTCTTCTTCTTGTCTGATAGCAATGGCTAGTACTTCTAGTACTGTGTCGAACAGGAGTGGTGAGAGTGGGCATCCCTGTCTTGTTCCTGTTCTTAGGGGAAATGGTTTTAGTTTTTGTCCATTGAGTGTGATGCTCGCTGTGGGATTATCATATATGGCTTTTATGATGCTGAGATATGATACTTCTGTTCCCACCTTGCTGAGAGTTTTTATCAAGAAAGGGTGTTGGATTTTGTCAAATGCTTTTTCTGCTTCAATTGATATGACTATGTGATTTCTCCCTCAATTTGTTTATGTGATGTATCACGTTTATTGATTTGCGGATATTGTACCATCCTTGCATCCCTGGTATAAATCCTGCTTGGTCGTGGTGTATGATCTTTCTGATATACTGCTGGATTTGATTTGCTAGAATTTTGTTGAGGATTTTGGCATCTATGTTCATGAGGGATATTGGCCTGTAATTCTCTTTCATTGTGTTGTCTTTGTCTGGTTTTGGTATTAGGGTGATGCTGGCTTCATAGAATGAGTTTAGACGTGTTCCTTTCTCTTGGATTTTTTGGAATAGTTTGAGGAGAATAGGTTTTAGTTCTTCCTTGAATGTTTGGTAAAACTCTCCTGTGAAGCCGTCTGGGCCTGGGCTTTTGTTTGCTGGAAGCTTTTTGATGACTGCTTCAATTTCTTCCATAGTTATCGGCCTATTGAGATTTTTAGATTCTTCCTGATTGAGTTTTAAAAGGTTATATTTTTCTAGGAATATGTTCATTTCCTCCAGGTTTTCTAGTTTGTTGGAGTAGAGTTGTTAATAGTATTTTTTAACAATCCTTTGTATTTCTGTGGGGTCTGTTGTTATTTCGCCTCTATCATTTCTGATTTTGTTTACTTGAGTCCTCTCTCTTTGCTTCTTGGTGAGCCTCGCAAGAGGTTCATCAATCTTGTTTATCCTTTCAAAGAACCAGCTCTTGGTTTCATTGATCTTTTGTTTGTTTTTTTGTGTGTGTGGTTTTTTTTTTTGGTCTCTATGTCATTTATTTCTGCTCTAGTCTTTATTATCTTCTTCCTTCTGCTCACTCTGGGCTTTTCTTGTTACTCTCTTTCTAATTCTTTGAGTTGTAGCATTAGATGATTTACTGCCATTTTTTCTTGTTTTTTGAGGTAGGCCTGTGGAGCTATAAACTTCCCTCTCAGGACTGCTTTCATTGTGTCCCATAGGTTTTGGATTGTTGTGTTTTTATTGTCATTAGTTTCCAGAATGTTTTTATTTCTTCTTTGATCTCATTGGTAACCCAATCAATATTTAATAACATGCAATTCAGCTTCCAAGTATTTGAGGTTTTTTGGATTGTTTTTATTGTAGTTTATTTCTAATATTATGCCATTGTGGTCTGAGAAAATGCTTGATATGATTTCAATCTCTTTGAATTTGGGGAGACTTTGCTGGTGACCCAATATGTGTTCTATTTTTGAAAATGTCCCATGTGCACGTGAGAAGAACATATATTCCGCAGCTTTGGGGTGAAATGTTCTGAAGATGTCAATAAAGTCCATCTGATCTAGTGAGTCATTTAGGATTGTTGTTTCATTGCTGATTTTTTGTCTAGAGGATTTATCCAGCGATGTCAGTGGTGTATTAAAGTCCCCTACTATGATTGTATTGTTGTCTATCTCTCTCTTGATATCTTCCAGTAGATTTTTTATGTATTTGGGTGCTCCTGCATTGGGTGCATATCTGTTTACCAGGGTTATATCCTCTTGTTGTATCGATCCCTTTAGTATTATGAAGTGGCCTTCCTTACCTCTTGTTATGGCCTTCACTTTGAGGTCTATTTTGTCAGATATAAGTATTGCTACCCCAGCTTTTTTTTTTCATTTCCATTTGCCTGAAAGGTATTTTTCCATCCCTTCACTTTCAGTCTGTGTGAGTCCCTTGTTCTGAGGTGGGTGTCTTGTAGACAGCATATATATGGGTCATGTTTTCTTATCCATTCAGCCACTTGATGTCTTTTGATTGGAGCATTTAGTCCGTTTACATTTAACGTTATTATTGAAAGGTACTTGTTTGTAGCCATTTTTATTTTTTGAGGCTATGTTCCTTCTTACTTTTTTTTCCTTCTTTTTACAGCATTCCCTTTAGCATTTCTTGCATTGCTGGTTTGGTAGTGATAAGCTACCAAACCAGCAATGCAAAAGCTCCTGATTTCCCCTTCAAGTTTGATTGATAGTCTTGCTGGATATAATATTCTTGGATTGAGTCCCTTGCTTTGCATCACTTTGTATATCTCCTTCCATTCCCTTCTAGCTTGATGTGTTTCTGTTGAGAAATCACTTGATAATCTGATGGGGGATCCTTTGTAAGTAACTCTCTGTCTCTCTTGCAGCCTTTAAGATTCTCTCTTTGTTGATAACATTTGCCATTGTAATTATGGCGTGTCTTGGTGTGGGTCTTTTGGGATTCATCTTGCTTGGGACTCTTTGCACTTGAGTAACTTTTTTCTTCCCCATATCAGGGAAGTTTTCTGTCATTATTTCTTCAAATAAATTTTCTAATCCTTTCTGCTCTTCTTGTCCTTCTGGCAGCCCTATTATACATATGTTAGTTCGTTTTGCATTGTCCCAAAGCTCCCTTAGGCTCTCCACCTGCTTTTTAATTTTTTTCTCTAGTTGCTGTTCAGATTGGGCTTGTTTCTGTACCTGATCTTCTAACTCGCTAATTCAGTCCTCTGCTTCTTCTAGTCTACAGTTGAAGCCTTCCACGGTATTTTTTATTGTAGCTATACCATTTTTCATTTCTTCCTGGTTGTTGATTTTCTCGTCCATCCGGTGTATGAACTGTATGATCATTACTCTGAATTCTTTTCCTGTCATGTTGCATGCTTCTGTTTCACTTATTTCCTTACTTGGCAATTCTCCTTTTCTTTCCTCTGGGGATTGCTTCGTTGTCTCCCCATTCTGACTATCACCAGAAGGTTCAGGTGTCAAGTTGCAGGGGCCTGGACCATGTGCAGTGGGAGTTTTGCACACCCCAAGTGTCACTGAAGAGCTCTTATACCAAGACGTGCAGTTGCTGTGGGTTGGTGGGAGTCACGCTCGCCCTGGGTCAGAGTCACAGGCGCTTAGTGTGGCCTCATGTGTGCACCTAGTATCAGGGACCCTGCCTGTGCCACATTGAAACAGAGAACCCACTGGTGTGTGCAAAAATCAAAGTCCCTTATTGCCTGTCTGGAGTCAGAGACTCCCTGAGTCCATGCTGAGAATCGAGTATCAGAGTCTCTGTTTCTTGGTGCTACCTCACACTGAGAATCAGGTCCCTGTGTGCACATGCGCCAAGAATTGGAGTCACTGGCTCTTAGTGTGAATGTACTGGGAATCAGGGATCTCAGGTGCACATAATGAGGAACGGAGTCTAGTCACTCGTGGTCAATGCTGCCTCTTGTGTGGAGATTCAGGGTCCCCAATCTGCCCGGGAGACCGGGTTGCTCAGTCACATTGTGCTGGCAGGAAGTCCACTTTTGCCCTGCTGTAAACAGCCTTCTGTGTGCGCTTGCCCTGAATCAAAGTCAGATGGCACTGCCACTTATTGTGGGTGTAGGGTCTGGTCATGCGGGTGTGCACTGTGGAAAACACACTCCCTGTGTCCATGCACCCAGGCTCAAATTCAGTGCTGCCTTCCTGTGTGGGCACAGGGTCTGGTCGTGGGGAACAAACTCCCCGAGACTGCATATCCACGTTCAATTTCACCGCAGCCTCTCTGCTAAGGTACAGGGTCTGGTCATGGGAAAAAAACTCCCCAGGTTTGCACCCCCAGGCTCAAATTCACCGCTGTCTCCCTGCGTGGGTATAGGATCTGGTTGCAGAAGACCACCTCCCTAAGGATGAGCAGCTAGGCTCGAATTCAGCCCAGTCTCCCCGCCTGGGCGCGGAGACGAGTCAAGGGAAACAAATTCCCCAAGTTCAAAAGTCCGGGCTCAAGTTCAGCACTGTCTCCCTGGCCTGTGTGGGCACGGGATCTGGTCGCAGAAACTACCTCCCTAGGGATGAGCAGCTAGGCTCAAATTCCGCTCAGTCTTCCTTCCTGGGCACGGAGACTAGTCGCGGGAAACACCAAGGCTCAAAGTCAGGCAGAGTAGCCACTGCTTTGTGTTCGCAGAAAGTCTTATTGTGCGGCTGGGGTCTGGAAGATCCTATGCTGCTGCTGCAGGGGGCGACGGGGGAAGGGGATTGGCTTTGTGACTCACAGAAATCTGCGGCCGGGGTGCCTGGAGTCTTGGTGTCCCTGGGTCTGCAGCTGTGGTGGCAGGTCTTCTACCAGAGCGGCTGTAGGGTCCTGGTTTGCTTCTGAGACCAGACTGGGTGGTGGCGAGGCTAGGATCCTAGTCTCAAGCAGATCTGTTCCTCAAGATGGCGTGGTCTCTGTGCCGCCGGTGTCCTCCTTGGAGTGTTTATGGCGGCAGCGGGGTTTTGCCACCTAAGACTGCCCAGATTGGTAACCCTCTGGAAAAACTGTAGGGTCTAACTGTCCTTATTTCACTCACACACATACCGACACATCGTCCACACACATCTCTATCGCTCCCTCACTCTCTCACACACCCTCCCTCCCTACCTTCCTGCCGGTCGCCATCTTGCCCATTCCCCATGAATATCAATTTTAAATGTTAGAGTTACACTAGTAATTTTTCTTTAGAATCATCATGTTCTAAAGAGTATTTACTTATCCTACAATTTTATACCTAAATAGATTCTCTCTACCTTTAGTAAAACTTACTAAGTGGTGAATTATGTCTGAGGCATTAAGTAATACCCTTGAGGTATGTAAAATACATCTCCTGATGTGTTAGTGCCTGATATGTAATCAGAAGAGTAGTAATTTAAACACTCAGCAGGTTATAATCTGTTTTTATGCTTTTCTACCAATCAGGGTATTTTTATATGTCCTATAGCACCTACAATATAGAATTGTAAAAATGTTTTTTTTTAATTATTCCTTTTCAATCATGCCGATTTTGCAATTGGACTACATTTTTTCCTAAGGAAATCCTATTTAATAAAAGCCTAATATGCAAATTGTTTGACCGGGAGTTCGACCGCTTGCTATGATGTGTGCTAACCACCAGGGGGCGGTGCGGAACATTATAGGCGTCAGCAATGCGGTGCTGGTAGCAGGCAGTAGTGGAGGCGCTGCCGGCCCTGATGGGCCCTGGCGAGAGTGGGACCGTGGAGCAGTTGAGCGGGTGGCACCAGGCCAAGGTGGGTGCGAGCAGGGACCTGATCACCCCGCCGATCACCCTGCAGACAGTGACCAGTGGTGGCAGCGGGGGGGGGGGGGGGTGTGGTGGCCCTGACTGATCACCCCACAGATGGCAACCAGCAGCCAGCAGGCCCAGATCGCCTGATTGGGGCCAAACCCTGGGCTGGGACAGGGTTCGGGGGGTGGGTGGCTGCGACCAACCTCCCGTGGTGCCTGAGCAGGGGCCTGCAACCTCTTGCCAGCTACCTGGGGGCAGGGGTGACAGGGACAGAGATGTGGTGAGAATGCGGGATGTCTGCTGAGCTTGTTCTCAGTCCCCCTGCTACCCTCTCCTGGGATGCCAGGGCTCACGCGCCGGGGAAGCCCCCACACTCAAGTGCCGGGTGCCTGCAAGCAACCCACCCCACACCTGCACAGCCTCTTCCAGGTGAGCCGGGCCGCAGCTGCCGGGCCCTCAGGGGCTGGTCGGGCTCCCCATGGGTTTGTGCAGGAGCCCATCTGCGAGGCTGGCTGGGAGAGAGTGTGCGGCCCAGAGGCCCATGCTACACCCTGGCCCACGGCGTCCAGCTGTGCTCACTGTATCTCCGTGTGGGGACTCGAGCGCCGTGACTCAGGTGGATGGGGGCACATGGAGGGCTGGGTGCCCAGGTGCTACACAGGACCCAGAGGTCAGCTGGGACCTGCCCTTCCATGTCAGACTTTCTCACTTCAATCGCAGGCCAGGTCTAGGGACCACGCTGTGCATGAATTTCATGCACTGCGCCTCTAGTAAGAATATAGTGTGCATCATTCCCAAGTTAATTATGAGCTCACTTGAGGATCACCAAACAGAATTCAGTTTTAAGTTTTTAACTTTTTCATATTATCTTTCTTTTTCAAAATATAATATGCTTGCCACTGTTGGATCAGATATCCTCTATTTCATCCCCTACATTGACTATTATATTTTCTTCTTCTTTGGTATTATTTTTGTTCTTCAGGTAAATCCTTTTGAGTCTTTGCTGTGTTAAAGATTTTACTAACTTCTACAGTAGCTCAGCTTTATTAATTTAGACTTTGACAAATTAAGGTTGGCATAAGTGTATCTATCTATTACCTACAGAGTACTTCCTTTTGATTATCCATAATGTAAATTTGAAGGTATTTTTGTTGTAACTTTATAATTTTTATAGTCACTGATTTTTTTTAATCTTAATTAAACTTTTGTTTAACCATTTTACTTCTGCCTGGTTAAGGAATACAAATCATGTTTCTGTAATTACAACTTTAGGAAATTAATATTTTCTCATAATTAACATGTTAGTTGAAAATGTTTTACCTGTGGGATGGTATGTGCCTAATTCAATAAAATCTCTTTATGTTATCTGTTTCATACTAATGGGCAGGACCGAATCTATTTATCTGGCTTTGTATAAGGCTCATCACCATGTCACCCATGTGTGGAAAGGGAACAAATAGTAGTGAACATGTATGATTTACATTTCCCCATCCTTTCCACTTTCTTGTTTTATATAACTTTCTATAGAGATCCACAGTAAATATATTTGAATATTTATGTTTGCATAAGTTATTATATTAATATGACAAGTTTTACTAGAAATATGTATTGTCTAAATATAGTAGAAATTATATAATATTTCAAAATATAAAACAAATATATATGTAAAATATATAACTTAGACTTAAATGATGTCATTTTGGGAAACTTTTTAAAGGCAGCGTTGTTCTAGAATAGCATTTCCTTCTGCTTATTTCCTCTAGATTCTTAATAGTACTCATAATAAAATACCAATAATGTAAAAACAAATACAAAGAATATTGTTTTTTACTTTTTTTACTTTGAGTTTCCCAGAATACGATGGATGACTTTTAGCAGAATTCCTATTTTATTAGCAGAATTTTTATCCATACAGTTGTAAATTAAGAAATTTTTAAGTCTCCTCTGACCCAAAATATCTTAACTACACAATTTGTAATTATTTCAAAATGTTTTTGGTCGTTCTCTGCTATCACTTTCAGATAATGATTAACAATTAAAAGTATTTTATATATTAAATCAAAATTTACTCTATAGTTTTTCTAATTATAAATATTTTGAATAACAGAGTAAAATAACTCTAGGATACTCTGATTCAAGAGCTATGTAACTGAGAAGCCTAGGAGATGTTGCTGAACTAGTTAAATTGATAAAGTGAAAAGTAATAGTTCCTAAAATATAAAAAATTTAACTCAATTTTGTCATTAATTGGATTCAGCAATTTCTGGTAATAATGATTAAGCAACAAATCAATAAAACCTGAATTTTACTTCATCATTTTATTTTCTGGACCTTTGTTTAAAAATATATTAAGGTCTGTGTTTCTTTTATGACTGTATAAATGTGGCTGCATTGAGTTTATAGCAGAAGATCAATGTTTTAAAATTTGAAATAGTATAGGTTTATATTGATTAATGTAGCTAAGTCAAAATGAGAGATTTTTGTAACAGCTTTCTTAGAAAGGCTACTCTCCACTAATGGTAACCTATCAATGTTAGCTTTCCACTGATAAATCAGCTTGAAAATTGGATGCCAATTTTTTTTTCATTGAGGGAGTGATTTTTTCCATGCCCTTTAACCTTTTCTGATATATTAGATTGGCTTATAAGACTAAGCTCTGTCTTACTGAAAGCAGTTGTCAAATTGACATTTGGATAGATTTTCAAATGATTTGGATAGATTTTCAAATTTTTATCATCTACAAGTATAAATTTTTAAATATCCTATTGATTATTTGTGACATATGCTTTCCCTCAATTTTATGTAAGTACACCTAATTTTATATAAGTATATATAATAAACATATGTGCAATCATCTATGATCTGTCTCCCTCACTACAAGGATTATTTTTTTTTTTAGAAAATTTCAGTTGTACATTCTAAAATTTTAAATTGTTTGTTTGTGGATCAGAAGTTTAAAGGTCAGAACCCCAACTGGGAGAGTAGGAAATGTGCTCCCAGAAGTACTTAGTTTTCACTGGGTGGGGACAGTGATTGTTTTTTTTCCTCGTGAATATTCTCCCCCTCCACATTTTTTCCTTGAAAAATACTAATGGCCTAATTAATGAATTAATGGCAACTCTCCTATGTTGTTATGTGGTAACTGGGTACGTATTAGTAAGAAAAAAACAAACAAAACCTGACAGTACTGTATTTCTAAGGAACCAGTATTGATGACTGGAAATAACACTAGGAAAGATTTTATTAACAGCACAGAAAAACAGGCTTAATTTGGATTTAATGGGGTATACCTCAGTGACAGCTGACAGTGTCATACTTCCACACCTTTATAGCTGACTTTAAGTTAGCCTGAGACAGTATTGATTGTGAAGTTTCTGTTGTATAATTACTTTTTGCTAAGGGAAAAAAAAAAAAAAAAAAGCATGGTTTATTGATCTAGAAAGAAGCATTTGAGTAGCAGTTTCCCTTGGCTAACAGTGAGTGTCATCTTTCAGCAATGATAAATGGTAACTTTCTGGCTCAGCATAATTGCTTTGTGGTGAAATGAACCTCCTATACCCTTCTCCTTTTCCCATCAAGGAGATACAGTAATCACCTTTATCTGAAAACCATGATTTACTGAACTAATCATGCTTTTAATACAGGAAAATCTCCCCCCACCCCCCAGAGTATGTCCAGTTTTTGCTAACTGAAACAGAAATGCATTATATAACTATGGGATTTGTAAAATTTTTATTATCTACAAGTATACATTTTAAAATATCCTACTGATTATTTGTGACATATGCTTTTCCCTCAATTTCTGGTCTATTAGGTAGCCTTTGATCTTATGTTGAAGGTAAATTAAAAAAATAAATAGAGATGACAAATTTTATATACTTATTTTGACAATTGGAAGAACCATTAAATAAAAAAAATCTTTTTTTCTGAAATTTATCACATTAGGCAAATATAAAAATTTAGTTTATTTAGTTAAAATATGTTTAGGAAACACTTCTCTGTACAGTATATAACATTTTTTAAAGAATATTAAACAGCATTTTTATTGTTTAGATTTTTTTTCCTATGGTTCTTACATCCATTAAGAGCAAATAAGATATCTTGAATGTGAAAACCATATGTTCCCTACCAATTCTGAAAAACTGAGATAATTTGTATTATTTGTTAGCTTTCTGACAAAAATGTTTAATGTGTTATCAGTTTTTCTTTTAAGCCTATGTTATATTTTGCTGAAAATAGATCTGTATTTACTTGCCAGTACTTTAATATTGCCCCTGGGTAATGACTTTTAGTTAAGTAATGTTATTTAAAGAATATCTGGCAGTCATTTTAGGTCATTTTAATACTGCTGTGAAGGGTTTGGATAAAGGTCATTTTCAATGATTGTGCTTAGTTAAATAAATTTGAAAGGTTTCACGAAGGGAATCTTGCTTTTTAGTGTACTGTCAAAAATTTCCTCTTAGCACTTCTGGGAATACAAATTAAAAATGTAGTTTTTTTCTGTCTGAAAGGCAATATATTTTATATTTTCCTTTTCTTTGTTTATTTTCTCCTCATAATTCTGTTTATTCCCACAACTGAGCACAAAGGTTTCATTTTGTCAGAAATTAGATCCATCACTTTGACAGCTTGTGAAAACCCCTACATACTAGTATTTCTCCAAACATTTAGAAAGCATAGGTTTTTTGCTATAACTTATTAAAAAGCATTGCTTTTTTCCCCCAAGCAATTCCCCCTCTAGTGTAACCCTGGTTCACAGTTTGCTCCCACTCTGACCACAGCTGGCCTTTGCTGTTCACAGTTGAAAAGTGAAATCAATGCTTGGCCTAACAAAATGCAGATGAAAGCCATTCTGATCATATATAGTCATTTCCTGTAACTTTATCAGCCTTCAGTTACTTATGTGATCTCTGAAAATCATGATTTACTCAAGTAAATATAGTCCTAACTTCAGTGTTGAGATGTGTTGTCTTCTAGGAAAATAATATGTTTTTAAAGCCATAGGCATTGTGAATAGCTAGCTCACCATTATAGTTTTCTAAAACAATTATTGCTTTTGTTCCCTGAAGGAAATATTACATCTCTAACCAAATAATTTATAATTTGATTCTAGAAACTTATACTCTAAGCAAAAATGTATACTCTAAATAAAGATGCTCCTTTATTCTTATGTTAACCCAATTTAAGATTCTGAAACTAAGAATGCTAAAATGCCTCAATCTAAATTATCATTGATCTGATATTTTCTTAAATATTTATTTGAACAGGATTGGAAGGAAAGCCGTAATGTTGTGGCTGAATACTTCAAAGGTCACAGAACTACAATGACTTTGATGAAAAACAGCCTTTTCTCCTTCCTATTTTAAATTGTTCCTACTTTGATTATAAGCATTTATTATAATTATCAAGAGATTAGGCTGTTGTTACAGAATCCTTGTAATGGAACCATTTACAAGGAATATAATGGCAGTTTATTGGATTCTGAAAAAGAAAACAGCAAAGATAAAGTGGTTCTTTCTGCTAAATGGCTAGACTGCTAGCTAAATATACCACTAATATTATTATTCTGTCTTATTTCACTTGCTTTAGTAGTTTTTGTGACTAAGGGTACAATTTTTCCTAGTAAATAACCTGTCTTCTTATTTTATTTATGGCTTATGTCTTTTGTGGAGTTCCTGCATATGTATATGTGTGTTTGTTTTCTGAAAGAAGGACCGATAAGTAGCCCTCAATACTCTTTGATATATACTCTTTGTTTTAGAATTTACATTTGTACAGTACTTTTCCTAATATGGCTTTTTAATATTAACTTATATTTTGATTTTTTAAACTTATTGGTGTATAAGATAAATCCATTTATTTATGACTTCTGAGTCACATGTTCTTATTTTTCTAGTTGCAGTAAAATAGTCCTAGTGAAATAGATACCCAGGAAGTTAGCCGCCTTCGGACCTATTCAGTGCTAATATATTTTCTTCAGAATCAATACAGTTGGCACTCAGGGTTAATGTATTTTGGCTCTTTCCTGATACCTCAAAGGTAAAATATGGTCCTTAACAGTGCTCTTGTGTGTTTTTTTTTTTGTTTGTTTGTTTGTTTTGTTTTTGAGACTTTTATCCATTTTCAGACACAAAGAAATGAAACACACAATATTTTGAAAGGTACTAAATTCTATAAAGTAGATTTTTTGGTCCTTTCCCAGACTATCAGTTAATGGAATTTCAATGTTTGCTGAAATACTAGCGTAAACAAACAACTGGGGAATCCATGCCTGCAGAGTTAAGGAGCTAAGGCACTAACTGCTAACCTATCAGAAGTCCCAGGATGAGCAGAAGACTGAAGTTCAGAAAAATTGGTTCTTGTGAAGTGGGGGCTGCTGTGGGAGGCAGTGCTGTTTTAGAGCTGACAGACGTGCTGCTGGGCACCCTAAGCATATCTTTAGAAAATTATTTCGCTTGTTATCAAACTAGCAAAGAAGTATCGCTTTTTAAATCTTAGATTTTATATCTTTGAATAATTTCAAATCATATTATCTCTACATTTTTATATCCCATGTTATCAATGTTCATATTGCTATTTTGTTAATATTGTTGCTATCTATTATAGCATAGAGTAGGAGCAATGGTTTCATTCCTGAAACTTACCTGAAAAGCCTTAAATTATTTGTCATCTACCATAATAAAGCTTTATGTGTAGTTTGAAGGTTTCTAGAAATAATAACTTAGTGCGGTGGTCGGCAAACTCATTAGTCCACAGAGCCAGATATCAAAAGTACGATTGAAATTTCTTTTGAGAGCCAAATTTTTTAAACTTAAACTTCTTCTAACGCCACTTCTTCAAAATAGACTCGCCCAGGCCGTGGTATTTTGTGGAAGAGCCACACTCAAGGGGCCAAAGAGCTGCATGTGGCTCGCGAGCCACAGTTTGCCAACCACGGACTTAGTGTAACAGTGTGTCTAACTTTTTCTTCATTACTGAGTTTTGTGTATGTTGTACATATTGGAGAATTTGAAATTGCAATTGTATGCCAGTTAACATAGGTGTAAAAAGAGTGTTAAAAAAAAGAGAGGCATAATTTAGAAAGACTTTTTGAATAATGAGGATAATTTAAAATGCAGAAATTCATTATAAATTCTACAAATTTATTATTTAGCTCCATATCAATTTAATACTAATCTTTGCTTATAAGAATACTAGAGGCCTGATGCACGAAATTTATGCATGGGTAGGGTCCCTAGGCCTGGCCAGCGATCAGGGCTGATCTGTGGAGTGACCAGCGGGGCCATCGGGGAGACCCCGCTGGCACCCATCTTGGCCAGCCTGATGCCGCCCACTCAACTCCCTGCCCCCCCCACCACCTTGGCTGGCCTGGGGGAAGCTCCTGCATTGAGCATCTGCTCCCTGGTGGTCAGTGTGCATCATAGCTACTGGTCTTTCCACCAGTCGTTCCTCTGTTTGGTCGATTTGCATATTAGGCTTTGATTATATGCTTTTATTATATAGGATGATATATGTGTATGTATGTATGCTAAAAGTTTTATACAGGTGTATATTGATAAATAAGAATTGTAGGTGCATAGTGTATGTATACAGAATTGTGGAAATGTGGAAAATGAAGGATTTTAAGAGGGATATTTTCGTTCTCCCCATAATTCTTGTAAAACTATACTTAAAATATTTAGAAAAGTGAAATCAAGAAATGTAATCCCTAGCCCCCCAGTAGCTCAGTTGGTTAGAGCTTTGTTCTGATATGCCAAGGTTGCAGGTTCAATCCCCAATCAACCAATAAATGCATAAATAAATGGAACAACAAATCTCTCTCTCTCCTCTCTCTCTCTCTCTTCCCTTCCTCTCTCTAAAATCAATAAATAAAAATTAAAAACAAAATAAATTTGCACATATAAGTTTAAGACTTTATTGTCAGTGCTTGTTAAACTTGTCCATCAGGAAGTAGGTTCTTACTAAATCTTCATTAGGTAAAATCACATATGTTAATTTTGTAAATTAATTTTCTCTGCAACTGAATTTAGTTTTTCCTCAGATCTCAAATGTATGCATATAACATATAATGTCACTTTTATTAATATGACTCTAGTCAATGTTGATGCTAGAATCTGTACAGTGGCAGTCATTTTGGTAAAGAGGTAACACAAACACTGTTTCACCTGGATTTTACATAACAAATCAATAAAAGTAAACTTTTCTATAAAAGCATTATTTATATTTGATATGCAATATTTTTGTTAATCTTATTTAGAAGAACTTTAGGAGTCTAATATGATTATGATGTCATCACCATTGAAAATGAGAGCACACAAAAAGTTTTGTATTTATTTGCTAGGACCAGAATATGGCAACTGACTAATATTATTGGAAAATAAAATGAATTAATGAAACTTTGCATTCACTTACACATTTTTGTAAATTGGGAATAAGCATTTCACTACTAGAATTTGTTACAGGTCTCTAATCCTTTAAAAAGTTCTGAAAAATCGCCCTGGCTGGTATGGCTCCGTTGAGCGTCTTCTACTGCACTGAGGGGTTGTAGGTTACATTACTGGTGCCCTGGGTTACAGGCTCGATCTCCAGTAGGGGGCATGTGGGAGGTGGCTGACAGATGTTTCTCTCATCTTTGTCTCTCTCTCTCTCTCTCTCTCTCTCTCTCTTTCTTCCTCTCTGGGAGGGTGGGTGGGTGGGAGGTAATCAACCAGAGACTTTGTATGTATGAATGCATATCCCATGGACACAGACAATAGGGTGCTGAAGGCCTAAGGCTGGGGAGGGGGAGGTGGGGCAGGCTGGAGGGGGTTAATAGGAAAGAAAGGAAGACATATGTAATACTTTCAACAATAAAGAATCCTATATTATAAAGAGCTAATATGCTAATTAGACCAGAAGGTGGAATGACCTTCTGGAATGACCAGTGGGTGGGGGGCAGGGCCGTAGGGCCACGAGGCAGCTGGAACTACAAAGGCTGGGTAGCTGGGGCTGAGAGGGCCGAGCCCCTTACATGAATTTCGTGCATCGGGCCTCTAGTCCTAGATAATAAAAGCCTAATGTGCTAAGTGTCTGACCGTTTGTTCAACCGTTTGACCAGTTGCTATGAAGCTCACTGACCACCATGGGCAGACTCTCCAACCAGTAGGTTAGCTTGCTGCTGGGGTCCGGCTGATTGGGACTGGGCAAGATGGGCCAGATTTACCCTGGAGCCCTTCCTCAGTCTCTCCCCACCCGACCAACCTCCCGCAGTCCCTCTCAGCTGGTCGGCCCCAATCAGTCCCAATTGGAACTGAGTGAGAAGGGCCGGACACACCCTGGAGCCATCCCTCGGTCCCTCCCTGGCCCCAATCATGTACCGGTGGGGTCCCTTGGCCTGGCCTGAACCCTCTCGCAATCTGGGACCTCTCGGGTGATGTCAGAGAGCCGATTTTGGCCCAATCCCCACAGGCCAGGCCGAGGGACCCCACCAGTGCACGAATCCGTGCACCAGGCCTCTAGTTATTAAATAAATAAATAACGTATTTAAATAAATAAATGTTCTGAAAATCATAAATTCTTTTCATGTGCTTGTGGAAAACATAGCTAATGACAAAACTTAACTTAAACCAATATGTGGCTATTTGTTGTCTTTACTTATCCCACTTGGTGTGAATATTTATACACTAGAGGTCCAGTGCATGAAACAGTCATTTTTCTTTGGCTGTTTTTTTGTTTGTTTGTTTGTTTGTTTTTGTGTTTTTTTGTTTTTTTTTTAGATTTTTCTTTTTTCTTAGTTTTCAGAAGTTTAATTATGATGTGCATTGGCATGAATTTCTTTGAGTCTGTTATGTTTGCAGTTTTCAGATTCTTAAATCTGTATCTGTATGGTTTGGGGGGTGGATTTTTTTCAAAAAATTTGGGAAGTATTCATTCAAGCCATTATTTCTTCAGGTACTATTTTAGCCCTGTTCTCTTTCTCATCACCTTCCAGGACTCCAGTGACCCAAATGTTAGATGTTATAATTCATTTATATCACAATGCTCTCTTCAATTTTTCTTTTTTAGTCTATTTTTTTCTGTTATTCAGACTGGGTAATTTCTATTATTCTGTCTTTCAGTTAACTAATTCTTTTTTGGTCCACTTCATTCTCCTGAGCTTTTTATTTGTTATTTTACGTGTCATTTATAACATTTCCATTTAGTAGTGCTTTTACATCTTTTTGTTTGTTTGTTTGCAGAGACTTTTGGGGTTTTGCTATTTTTCTATTCTTTTCATTGTCTCAAGTAAGTTCATAATTGTTTATGAAGCATTTTTATCATGGCTAATTTAAAATTCTTGACAGAAAATTCTAACATTCCTGTCATCTCACCATTGGCATCTATTGTTGAACCTTTTATATTCTATTTGAGATCATCCACATTCTTTGTATAAGTAATTTGAGATTGAAACCTGGACATTTTCTGAGATATCTTATCTTATTTAAGCCTTCTGTTTTACTTGGCTTACTCTGACGTTGTCCATGAGAAGTAGGGGTCAGTCCCTCTTCGCTGCCAAGTGAAAGTAGAAATTTATGTTTCCCACTTCCCCTCCATTGACATCCAAGGAGTGGGTGGCTCCCCGTTACTGCCTGGCAGGGTAGGAGTTCCAGTGCCTCACCTGCTGTCCACTAGTGGGGGGGCCCTATTGTTGTTCATCAGTGGGGAAAGGGAAAGATGCCTCATTACTGTTCAGTGGGGGTGGAATTCCAGGCTTTCCACGTGGCCTCTACTGGTTGCTTGAGGGTGGGGCACCTTGTTACCAGCCAGCAGAAGTGAAAGTCCTGGATCCCTATTGGTCTTCTATGGTACCACCCCAGTGAGGATGCCAGGGCATCTTATCACACCTTTGTGAGCTTCACATCTAGACTTCCCGTTCATCTTTTGTTGGTGTGAGTAGATGGGGTCACAGTTTCTCTGTGGTGTTTGGCAAGAATACAGAAGTTGTCTAAACATTTTGTCTTCCTAGGTTGTCCCTTTCCGGGTCCTTTGGCTAGAGAAAGAGGCTTTTGTTGGGGCCTTCCTTTTTTTTGGGGGGGGGGGGGGCGGTCTGAACTAATTGGCTAATTGGTTGCTGACCTTTTTGCCTCAAGGCCTAGGATATATGAGATGAAAAGATTGCCCAGAAAACTTATCATTGTGTTGTTTCTTAAAGCTCCAAGGTCCTTAACCAGTCTGCTTCTGTGTCCAGTCATATTATGTTTTTTTATATATAATGTCCAATGTTTTATATATAAAGTCCAAATTTTTTTCCGTTGCATTTAATGAGAGAAATAGAAAAAATTATATGTCTAGAATTTGAGAAAAATAGTAGATTCCTGGTCTCTTCCGGTGAATTCATGTGCTTAATTTTAACATACACTTAAGGAAAATCTTTATAGCAAGATTTATTATGGTTTTCCTTAAACCACTAGGATAAGTCTGTATTTGTAAGGATAGAAATTATCCTATCTTAAATTAATAACAGAGTTACACTATTTGTAACAATTATTCATCAGGTAATCATTATTTTGACAAAAATTGAGTAATATGATGATGATGTTTAGAAAAATAAGTGTATTAAAATATACTGCAAATACTTGTAATTTTAATGTTATTTATATACTAGAGGCCTGATGCACAAAATTTGTGCAAGAGTAGACCTTCCTTCACCCATCTGGCGACACCAGCTTCCCTTTGGCACCCGGGACCCAGGCTTCCTTCACAGCCCCAGCTTCGCCTGAAAGGACGTCCAGTCTAATTAACATATTACACTTTTATTATTATAGATTCCATACTTAATGGCTTTATAATTAAGTTATAGAAAACAAAATTATATAGCTATAAAATCTGAAATGTTTTTCAAAAGTTAATTATTCCAAATACTATATAGAGGAAAACAGGCTTCTCAAGCAGTGCATTTATTATCAATTTGTATTGAAATTAAATTGGGGGAAAAAGATATGAAATGTTTCATTGATATGCAATGAACACACTTCAGTAGTTTCTGGCATATCAAATGGATTTTTAATATTGGTTTAGAGTGTAACACAGTTTAGACGATGTTACCCAATGATGGGCATGATTGTTAATGTTTTATATTAGCTGAAAGCTGTAAAATCGTCCAATGACTCTGTTAGCATTAGAATAATAATTTACCAAGACAATTACCACATACTGGAACTTTTGCAGCCCTAATTCAGTATTATTAATAATGGATAAAATTGCACTTTTCTCAGGTTGCTGTGGGCAGCAGGGAATTATTTCAATGAATATTTCACCACATTATTTTAATCTTTGTTCCACCAAATCCAAGTGAGCAGTATTTTATAGTTCTTAATTCAGTCTACTGTGAAACCAGGGTCATTAAATTGCACACTCTTTGTAGTGGGGTATATCCTGTGATTTACAAGCCTTGTTAAAAATATTGTAAAAGAATGCAAACTGACATTAATACTTGTAATTTGATGCTACATTTATTACTAAACTCCCCATGATTAATGTTTTTTTTTAGGAGAAGGAAGAACATTAAAAAGAAAGTAGAGCTGAGTATTATAATGCTTAAATCAGAGAATCTACTATTTTAAGTTTTGTTCATTTATAAACATATGTATACAAACACAATTATAAATATCTCAAAATTATCTTAATTTTCTAGTGAGATCAAAGAAATATTTAATTTTATAGAAAAATATTGGTTCAGTTATACATTATTAGTAATAGTATATTATTCTTTCTTTGTTTTCCCATTCATAGCCAATTACATGATTTCTGGCGTTTGGATTACTGGGAAGATGATCTTCGTCGAAGGAGACGATTTGTTCGTAATGCATTTGGCTCCACTCATGCTGAAGCATTACTCAAGGCTGCAATAGAGTATGGTTAGTACCACTGTGACAACATTATATTTCTTGTTTGATAAGTCATTTTCCTCACTAGCATTAAAAATTCTCATGTCATAAGTCAAAATTTGCTCTGCTTTATCCTTCAGCATCATGGAGGCTACACTGAATAAACCCAATATTTGCCCCTCTGGATGTATTTTAGTTCCTTCAACTTCTAAGAGATTAAACGGCTCTACATAGTTAGTTATTACCCAAAATTCTTCTCATACAGCCTAAAACAAGAATATACTCAGCTTCTTTTTCAGTGTCTTTCGAACTTTGGTTACCAGGACCCAAGGTGAAAACTTTTATACTGTTGGTAATCATGTACTCAGACTTATATATATTTTACCTATATTTGTGTGTATGTTTATATGTGTGTATATACACACATATGTATATTGTGTGAATACACATAAGTATATGAAATATGTATACACATGTATACTTTATATATATACATATGCACACACGTACAAAGTTGTATTTAAATGAAACAAATGTCTTATTAATAATCTCATTACTAATCCTATTCTATTCTATTCTTTTTAGTAAAAATAAAATAAATCCTGCTACAAATATGCTCATTTAAACCCCAGTCTTCCAGTGGGTTGCAAATAAAGTTTGAGAAATATTATCCCCCATTAAAAATATTATCACTTAACACATTACAGTAGAACTGTACCCTAAATTGTCCTTTATAGTATAATAAATAGTAAATACCAAAAATATTTTGTAATGTAATTAAAATGTTGTTACTTTTGCCCTAACTGGTGTGGCTCAGTTGGTTGGAGCCTTGCCCCATGCACCTAAAGGTGACAGGGTTGATTCCTGGTCAGGGCACATACCTGGGTTGTGGATTCTATGGACAACTGATCAATGTTTCTCTCTCTCTCCCTCTGTTTCTCTCTCTAAAATGAAAAATAAATGCTGTACTTTTCATTGCTATCTACTAAGAAGTATTCATAGGAGTATTTTGTCTATTTACACATTTTTAAATGCTCTTTGCAAGTTACGTTTGATTGATCAGAATTTTTAAAACCATATACACTTGGGAAAAAACTTAATGAATACCGTCCATATATTTTTATTATTAACTACTTTTGTTCTTAAAATTACTCATGTTTTTATGTTAATTTTCATTCGAGAGTAATAAATTAGCCATTTGTTTTAAAATTTACTTTACTTTATAAACTTTAATAACAACACTCATGTTCTTAATGGATTGAGTGGAGAAAATATTTAATTCTGGTAAAAAGAAAATGTGCAAAGCTTTTAAAATTTGTTGCTCAAATTGTATGTGAATTGCTATAACTTAGTAAGGCTCAAAATATAAATAAATAAATATGTGAGGATTTCATATGAAACTATTATACCTAAGATAGTAACTTTATACAGTAAAAGGAACTACAGAAAACAATATAGTAGGAAAAATTATAATTGACCTGTTCTATAGGAGATTCCTTTAATGAACTCAGAAGATCACCTAAGGATTTTAGCACCTAAGGAGTTAGTACTAACTTAAAAATGAGGTATAATTTTTGTGCTATATAGAAGAGATTCTTAGAATTAGCTACTTAAAGTGCTTTATAATAGGAACTTAAAATCATTAAAACTTCACTTCATATACACAAAAATTTAGAATTCTTGACCAATTCACCTTGAATTCATGTCCTTTGAAATGAGAAATATCTGCAGACGATTTATGGTAAAGGTTACACTAGAAGTAATATTATTAGTGATGCTGATTTACCAAAGCTTTAATTATATAGGATTCACAAAGTATCCTACTATATTCAGTATTCTATGGGTTGCTTCAAAAAAGGGTCTGTTAGGGAACAAAAGCTCGGCTGGAGTGGCTCAGTTGGTTCAGCATCCTCCTGTGTATCAAAAGGTTCCCAGTCAGGGCATGTTCCTGGGTTGTGGGTTTGATCCCCAGTTGGGAAGCATAGGGAAGGCAACTGATCAATGCTTCTCTCAATGCTTCTCTCTCTCTTTCTCTCTCTCTCTCTCTCTCTCTCTCTCTCTCTCTCTCTCTCTCTCTCTCCCTCTTCCTCTCTCTCTCCCCTCCCTCCCTCCTGGCTTCCCTTCCTCTCTCTCTAAGCATGTCCTTGGGTGACAATTTTTTTTAAAAGGGGTCTGTTAGGGACTTTTATAATAAATATTCTGTTAGGGAAATATTTATTATAAAAGTGGATATTTTGTGTGTTTAATTTGTAAAATATCTGTAGTATTAAACCAATGTAAAAGCCTGTCAGAAACACATTTTAAAATATTTTACCTTAAAATCCTTTTTAAGACTTACAGGCATATTTTAGTATCATAGTAATTATTGTTAATGTACCTAAATTTTAAAATAATAGTCTTATTTTGAAATAGATAAAAAATGTAGGTGATACTAAACATATCCTGTATGTAGTAAAAGTGTATTTTAAAATGCATATTGGTTTATGAATTTTATTTTATTTTTAATATTTTATTGATTTTTTTACAGAGAGGAAGGGAAAGGGAAGGGATAGAGAGCTAGAAACATCGATGAGAGAGAAACATCGATCAGCTGCTTCCTGCACACCTCCTACTTGGGCTGTGCCCGCAATCAAGGTACATGCCCTTGACTGGAATCGAACCTGGGACCCTTCAGTCTGCAGGCTGACGCTCTATCCACTGAGCCAAACCAGTTAGGGCTCATTTATGAATTTTAAATACTGCATCATCAGCATTATCAGAACCTATTACCTCTTGAGTGTTGGGTTCTTTCATAAATGTAAAAAGGAGTAAATTCTTATTTTATTCATATTTAAAACAAAGACCACATGCATGCTATGAAATATCCAAGAAGTCTACATTGTACTTAGGCCAGAATTATTCTGTGGTCATCCTCAGGTTTAAGGTTGTCTAGTGGAAGACTAAAAAGAACTAATACAATTATACTCCCAAAACCAATTCTAGAGCATGACTCTTCAACCTTCATCATGGTTCACATCTAAAGACTTTTGAAAGTAAATAGAAAGTAGGGAGCCAAATATGGAGGAAGTGACTGGAAAATATTCCCTGAAGTGATCTATACATATCAATAGAAAGAAGAATTACAAACCACCAAGAGGAAAATGTATTGTACATTTTTTCAAACTCTGCCTTCTAACCTATGTACAAAATATTTCTGCAAAAGAAATAGGAAAAGTCAGTAATTATTACAAAGTACCTCATCTAATAAAAATAGATGTTGAACCCTGGCAGGTGTGGCTCAGAAATTGAGCATCTTCCATGCACCCAGAAAAAGGTCACGGTTCCATTCCTGGTCAGGGTAACATGCCCAGGAGGGAGTATGTAGGAGGCAGCCTATCGGTGTTTCTCTCTGTCTCCCTCTTCCTTCTTCTCTCTCTAAAATCAATAAAAACACATTTTTAAAAACAAAGATGTTGAAAAACTTATTTGAAGACTTTTTCTATATTTTAAAGAAAGCTTTTATATTCACATATTGTAAGAACATTTATATAAAAGTAAAGAAACTCAGCCCTTCATCTGGCCCCTCTGCCTGCCTTTAAACATGTAAATGTGTTTAAGTATCTTAAAGTCGGGCGGTGTGTTAGACTAACATCCAAATGATTGAATATTTTGGTTTGTGTAGACATAGGTAAAGGTATAATTATAGCACAAACCTACAAATTTTGGAAGAGCTTCAAGAACAAATTGAAATACAATTTATTTCTTCCTCTGTATTAAACAATTACAGTATCTTAGTTTTCCTATAAATCCTATCTTAAAAATAGAAACTGCTGTAATCTTTGGTCAAAATATTTTTATATTAATTTATATTGTGGCAAAAATGTTTTAGAAACGAAAGAATATTTCATGAATGGACTTTCAGTAGGCTAGAAGTATTTGAAATAGTGATCAAAGTTTTCAGAATTTTAAAATTGTACAAGCTGAGGGAATGACCTTAAATTACTTAAGTAGGGATTATTTACATGGTTATCAAAGCACTCCCTGGTATCTGAACACTGGTCAGGTCTATCTGTTCCTGTAGTACACTATGTTTTAAGAATGTGAGCCTGAACAACCAAGATGGTGGCTTAGGTAAACACCTGTACTTGCTGCCTCTCACAACCACATCAAAACTACAACAAAGAGGCAAAACAGATATTATCCAGAACCACGGGAAAGCTGACTGAGTGGAAGTTCTACAACTAGAAGGAAAGAAAAAAAGCACATTGAGACTGGTAGGAGGTGCGGAGGTACGTGCGAAATGGGCTGGCAACTGGGTGCGTTGTTGTTTTTTTCTATCAGGAGGGAGATACAAGCTCCCAATTTCTCTGAACTCCAGTTCTGGGTGAGATTCTGGGGACCCAGACCCAGACTCTGGGGAGAAACTGGACTGTCTGGCATCGGGCCAGAACACAAGGGTGGCTTTCTCTCAGAGGTGCTCGCAGTGATCATTGTTCCTGCACTAGGCCTTGGGACACAGAGACCCGGAGACCTCTCTGGGGCAGGGCTGACTGGTAGCCATTGCTGTTTGCTCTGCCCTGGTGATTCCCTGAGACCATGCCACACCCAATTTACAACCCCACCCAAGCTGTGCACAGCGGCTTTTCCATATGAATGGCCTGTCCTTTTGCCACTTAAAACTTAACAAACTGCAGCTGGGTCAGAGAGCTCCAAAGCTTCCAAAAGAGGGCCTAAGGCCTGGCAGCAGCAGCCTGCATTGCTTCACAGCTGGGCCTCAACTGGGCACTTCTAAACCCTAAACAAAGAGGAGGAATCTGCAGATCTCTCTGTA
Organism: Eptesicus fuscus; assembly: GCF_027574615.1. Taxonomy (NCBI): domain Eukaryota; kingdom Metazoa; phylum Chordata; class Mammalia; order Chiroptera; family Vespertilionidae; genus Eptesicus; species Eptesicus fuscus. Next base: position 4,922,850 of record NC_072480.1, on the reverse strand, counting down.
GCTCCTGCTGGGTGGCCTCAGGCAGTGGCTGACTTCGCACCTCCTTGGAGACCCAAGAGCCAGTGTACCCAGTGGTCAGAGTGAGACCATCCAGATTACAACTCTTCACATCCATAAGAGATACATTCAGGGGGCAGACTCAGTGAGTGCCAAAGCCCCACTGAAGCAAGTCCTGCCCCATAAGGGTGTCTCCTGCACAGCAGTTCCGCCATTGTAGACACAGCTGGTCCTCACAGCCAATTGGCCTGGAGGTCAATTCCTCCCAGTGATACCAACAGCAATCAGGGGTTAACTACAACAAGACTGTGCACACAGCCCACAAAGGGGTGCACCAAGAGTGTCCACCTCAGGTAACTGGGGAGGCTGAGCCCTATAGAACACTGGGCCCTATAGGACACCTAGCACACAAGGCCACTCTATCAAGACAGGGACGCAGCCAAAATGCAGAGACTTAGAAACATATCACAAATGAAAGAAATGGAGAAAAGCAAACTACTGGATATAGTGTTCAAAACCATGGTTATAAGGTTACTCAAGAATCTTCTAGAAACCTCTGAGAAATTTAGTGAGACCCTCAAGGATATGAAAAAAGACCAATCAGAAATTAAGCATACACTGACTGAAATAAAGAATAATATACAGGAGCAGTGTGAGGAGAGGAGATCGACCCCCGAACCGAGCAAGGCCCACGCGCTGCTGAATCCCTGCTTCCCACTCAGACTTCCCGCCACCATCGCCATCATGCCCAAGAGAAAGGCTGAAGGTGATGCTAAAGGAGATAAAGCTAAGGTGAAGGACGAACCACAGAGAAGATCTGCCAGGTTATCAGCTAAACCTGCTCCTCCAAAGCCAGAGCCCAAGCCTAAAAAGGCCCCTGCAAAGAAGAGAGAGAAGGTACCAAAAGGGAAAAAGGGGAAAGCTGATGCTGGCAAAGATGGAAATAATCCTGCAGAAAATGGAGATGCCAAAAGAGACGAGGCAGAGAAAGCTGAAGGTGCTGGAGATGCCAAGTGAAGTGTGTGCATTTTTGATAACTGTGTATTTCTGGTGACTGTACAGTTTGAAATACTATTTTTTATCAAGTTTTATAAAAATGCAGAATTTTGTTTTACTTTTTTTTTTTTAAGCTATGTTGTTAGCACACAGAACACTTCATTGTTATTTTTTGGGGGAAGGACATATAGTACAATTTTTTGGGGTCAGGTCCCAATAGGTCTCTGGGCTTAAGACAGCCAAAGTCTATGCTTAAAGTGGAAAGGGAGAAAAGGACATAAAAACAAATTTTCATTTTCCCACACGACAAGGTGTTTGTGCCAAGATGGCTAATGTGTGCCAACCTCAAGAGATCCCTCCTTCCAGGAACCAAGAGGAAATTTCTCAAAACTAGAAGGGAAAGTTATCCCCCCCGCCCCATGTCAGTCCTCTTGGTTCCTGGGAGGAGGGATCTCTTGATGTTGGCACACATTAGCCATCTTGGCACAAACACCTTGTCGTGTGGGAAAACGAAAATTCGTTTTTATGTCCTTTTCTCCCTCTCCACTTTAAGCATAGACTTTGACTGTCTTAAGCCCAGAGACCTATTGGGAAGTGACCCCAAAATATTGATTTCCAGTATGTTGGGCAAGCTGGACTTTCCAGTGTCACCATTGAGATGGCATTCCTTAAAAGAGCAGCAGTTCCTTTTTAGATTGTGGGTCTAGAGATTGATATTCTCTGCCATTTGCATTTCATTTCCTGAAAGTCAGGGCTGGCTTGTGAAAATTGTTAAACAACATGCTTAATTGAAATGTCAACCCTCACTCTAAACTTTTCCTGTTCACAGCATCAGATTAAGACTTCATTAGGTTTAATAGTGGCTTTCTGATTTTGGTAGTTCATTGAAGAAGGGAGTTTGAAAATTGTTGTATACTGTTAACGATTATCTGCCCATGTCCTGCCTGAAATACCGTGATTGTTTATGAAAAGTATCTTTAATAAAGCTGGATACAGTTTGGGGGGAAAAAAAGAAAGAAAAAAGAATAATATACAGAGATCCAACAGCAGACTAAGAGGATCCCAAGAATCAAGTCAAATATTTGAAATACAAAGAAGCAAAAAACACCCAACCATAAAAGCAAGAAGAAAAAAGAATCCAAAAATATGGAGATAGCGTAAGGAGCCTCTGGGACAACTTCAGGCATACCAACATCTGAATTATGGGGGTGCCAGAAGAAGAGAAAGAGCAAGATATTGAAAACCTATTTAAAGAAATAATGACAGAAAACTTCCCCCACCTGGTGAAAGAAATAGACACACAAGTACAGGAAGTGCAGAGAACCCCAAACAAGAGGAATCCAAAGAGGACCACACCAAGGCACATCATAATTAAAATGCGAAGGGCAAAACACAAAGAGAGAATCTTAAAAGCAGCAAGAGAAAAACAGTTAGTTACCTACAAGGGAGTACCCATACGACTGTCAGCTGATTTCTCAACAGAAACTATGCAGGCCAGAAGGGAATGGCAAGAAATATTCAAAGTGATGAATAGCAAGAACCTACAACCAAGATTACTCTACCCAGCAAAGCTATCATTTAGAATTGAAGGTCAGATAAAGAGCTTCACAAATAAGAAAAAAACTAAAGGAGTTCATCACCACCAAACCAGTATTATATGAAATGCTGAAGGATAGAGGAACCAAGATGGCGACAAAGGTAAACAACTAAACGGCAGCCTCGCACAACAATTTCAAAACTACAACTAAAAGACAAAACGTCTACTATCCAGAACCACGGGAAAGCTGGCTGATTGGAAGATTTACAACTAAGGAAAGAGAAAGGAGCACAAACGCTGAAAAGCTGAGGTACGGAGGCGCATGAATCGGGCTGGTGGCGGGTGACTGGGTGCGTAGCTTTTTTTCAACCCGAAGGGAGACAAGCTCCCGATCACTCTGAAATCCAGTTTCTGGGACACGCGGGGGACCCAGATGCCTATGGAGAGAAGCTGGACTCTCGGCCATAGGGTCGGAAAGTGAGAGTGACTTTTTTGCAGAGGTGCGCCCAGCAATCATTGTTTATTGCGCTGGAGCATGGGACGCGGGGACTTGGAAAAGTGGAAAGGCAGAGATGGCTGATGGCAGACATCGCCATTTGCCACGCCCTAGCCTAGTGACGCCCTGAGACCCCGCCCTGCCCTGCCCTGAGACCCTGCCCCGCACATTCTACAAACCCGCCCAGGCTCCACACAGCAGCTATTGCATATAAATGGCCTGTTCTGTGGAAGCTTAACCGAATAAACTGCAACTCCAGTCAGACTGCTCCAAAACTGCCAAATCCCAAGCAAAGAGGAGAAAACTGTAGTTCTTGCTGTAGCTACTGCTGGGTGGCCTCAGACAGTAGCTGACCTGCACCCCATTGGAGATCCAGAAACTAGTGTATCTAGTGGTCGGTCTAAGATGACACCAGATTTCAACCACTCATAAGGGACACATTCAAGAGGCAGACTCAGTGAGCACCAAAGCCCTACTGGAACAAGTCCTGCCCCATAAACATGTCTCCAGCACAGCAATTCTTCTGTTATAGACACAGCGGGTCCTCACAGCCAATCGGCCTGGAGGTCAATTCCTCCCAGTGACACCAACAACAATCAAGACTTAACTACAACAAGGCTGTACACACAGTCCACAAAGGGGTGCACCAAGAGCATCCACCTCAGGTAACTGGAAGGCTGACCCATTGAACCAATAGAACACTTAGTACACAAAGCTACCCTACCAACTCAGGGAAGCAGCGAAAATGAGGAGGCAAGGAAACAGATCACAAATGAAAGAAATGGAGGAGAACAAACAAATGGACATGGAGTTCAAAACCACGGTTATAAGGTTTTTCAAGAATTTCATGGAAAAGGCCGATAAATTTAATGAGACCCTTGAGGATATGAAAAAGGACCAACTAGAAATTAAACATACACTGACTGAAATAAAAAATATTATACAGAAACCCAACAGCAGACTAGAGGACCACAAGAATCAAGTCAAAGATTTGGAATACAAAGAGGCAAAGGACACTCCTCCAGAGAAGCAAGAAGAGAAGAGAATTCAGAAAGTTGAAGATAGTGTAAGAAGCCTCTGGGACATCTTCAAGTGTACCAACATCAGAATTATGGGGGTGCCAGAAGAAGAGAGAGAGCAAGACGCTGGAAACCGATTTGAAGAAATAATGACCGAAAACTTCCCCCACCTGGTGAAAGAAATAGACTTACAAGTACAGGAAGCGCACAGAACCCCAAACAAGAGGAATCCAAAGAGGACCACACCAAGACACATCATAATTAAAATGCCAAGGGCAAAACACAAAGAGAGAATCTTAAAAGCAGCAAGAGAAAAACAGTTAGTTACCTACAAGGGAGCACCCATACGATTATCAGCTGATTTCTCAACAGAAACTATGCAGGCCAGAAGGGAGTGGCAAGAAATATTCAAAGTGATGAATAGCAAGAAACTACAACCAAGACTACTCTACCCAGCAAAGTTATCATTCAGAATTGAAGGGCAGATAAAGAGCTTCACAGATAAGAAAAAGCTAAAGGAATTCATCGCCACCAAACCAGTATTATATGAAATGCTGAAAGGTATTCTTTAAAAAGAGGAAAAAGAAGAAAAAAGTAAAGATAAATGTTATGAACAACAAATACATATCTATCAACAAGTGAATCTAAAAGTCAAGTGAATTAAAAATCTGAGGAACAGAATAAACTGGTGAACATAATAGAATCAGGGGCATAGAATTGGAGTGGATCGATAATTCTCAGGGGGAAAAGGGGGTCTGTGTGGGGAGCATTGGAAGAGACTGGACAAAAATCATACACCTATGGATAAGGACAGCGGGGGGGAGGTAAGGGCACAAGGGTGGGTGGGAACCGGGTGGAGGGTAGCTATGGGGGGGGGGAAGGAGAAACAATTGTAATAATCTGAACAATAAAGATTTATTAAATTTAAAAAATGAAATGCTGAAGGGTATTCTTTAAGAAGAGGAAGACAAAGAAAAAGGTAAAGATAAAAATTATGAACAACAAAGTGACAACAAATATATATCTATCAATAAGTGAATCTAAAAATCAAGTGAATAACAAATCTGATGAACAGAATAAACTGGTGAATATAATAGAATCAGGGGCATAGAAAGGGAGTGGACTGACAATTCTCAGGGGGAAGAGAGTGTGGGGGTTGCAGGAAGAGATTGGACAAAAATCTTACTCCTATGGATGAGGACAGTTGGGGGGTAAGGGCATGGGGGGGTTGAACTGGGTGGAGGGGAGCTATGGGGGGAAAAAAGAGGAACAACTGTAATAATCTGAGCAATAAGGATTTATTTTTTAAAAAAAGAATGTGAGCCTATCCTATATAATAAAAGCCTAATATGCTGTGTCCAGTCATCCATTCAACCAATCAAAGTGTAATATGCTAATGATAGACTGAGGCCACTCAGCTGCTTGCTATGATGTGCACTGACCACCAGGAGGTAGACAGTTGACTGGTCAACCAGTTGCTATGATGTGCACTGGCCACCAGGGGGCAGATGCTCTGACCAGTAGGTTAACTTGCTGCTGGGGTGGCCATTCGGGACTGAGCAAAATGGGCCAGACACACCCTGTTGCCCTCCTGCAGTCCCTCCCTGGCTGGCCAACCTCCCACATCCCTCCCCGGCCCTGATCGTGCACCGGTGGAGTCCCTCGGCTTGGCCTGTGCCCTCTCGCAATCCAGGACCCCTCAGAGGATGTCAGAGAGCTGGTTTGGGCCCAATCCCGCAGGCCAGGCCGCGGGACCCCACTGGTGCACGAATTCATGCACCAGGCCTCTAGTCGTAATATAATGTAAATGAAACTGAATTAGCAGACTTAATGTTTTAGTAAAAATATTTTAATTATTTGATTTTTTCCTTAAAATCAGTCAAATATTTTAGATTAAATTATAGTTGGACTCTCATGTGATAGATGATGTAATTAGCCATAATTTGGATTTCTTAACTTTCTCGTAAGGCAATATATTTTGAGCCACAAAACAAATAGTTAAATTTCTTTTAAATGATCAAATAATCACAATTGGATATATTTTCAAGGAAACATAAGGACAGTACTTTTATTTCATATTTACTTTGTAAAGATTTTCTTTTGATTTCATTATTAAAACTTTTGGTTGATCTTTTTCCGTTGGAAAACATCTGTAACACTGATGGAGTTTTTCATGCTTCTTAGTAATACTAATGAGTTCAATAATTTATGAGGTTGTCATGTGCAAGAGATTTGGAGTGATTTTATATACTTTCAGCCTCTGGTGATGAAATGAGATTAATAAAAACCTAGAGGCGTGTAATTTTTTTCCTGGTGTTTAATGTTTTAGTGTTATATGTATTGACTGTGTTTTTTAGGTGTTTTCTAATAGTAAAATCTCATACAAGTGCAAATTTAATTGATTACCAAGAATTTATCAGACCACAACAATGGATGAATATAAGGAAAATATTTAAAAACTCATAAATTTATCTTCTGACCTACAAGGTTTTTTTTCTTCAGGGAAAATTAGCTAGCACTGATTGAAAAAGGAGGGTTTTGTATAATACATATTTGTATTTTTAAACAAAACCTATACTAGTTAACTTTTGGTGCATTACTGATGCTTACTGATTATGCTGTCAAAGAAAAGTACAAAATCTTTGTAAGTTTGCATCTTTGTTGACTGTCAATGATCATTTCAGACTCTTTCCCTTCCATAAAATTATAGTGGAACAATGTTTCATCAAAGCATAAGATGACAAGCTCCCCATGGCTGTGATCAAAGACAACATCTTAAATAGGTCTGATCAATGATCACAAAAGAGGACAGATTGCTTCAGCTGGAGGAAAAAATAACATGGAGCAAAGATGACAAATTTAATCAGTTATTTCTTTGGCAATAAATAATAAGATATGCTGAGAATTGCAAATGAGAGCATCCTTAGGTTCCTCAGAGATGCGCCTGCTTAACACCTAATTTATTTAAGTTTGTGAAGCCACCAAGATTTGACCTTGATGAATAAAAAGCAGCTCTGTAATGAATCTGGAATTAAATTAGTTTTGATGCTATATGTATGCCTACTGTAATTTGTTACTTGCAGTAATCAAAAAAATAAGAAAAGCACTCAGGATAAAAATATATTAATGCAATAATCCAGTTGTTGAAAAAGAAGCATTAAATTATCTGACTTCATATTTTTTCTGATTTAGTTTTTAAAGAGTTAACAGTTCTATTTGAGAAAGGTGATTTTATTTTTTAACCCAATAACCTATGTTTGTATTATGTTGAGACCCTAGCAAATGTTTTATTATTGGTCATTGATAAGTCCATTTTAGTTGGTGTATTATTAATTGACTCTCCATGTCTGTAATGAATAGATAATCAAATTATGGCTTAAATGATTTTTTGAAATGTTAATGGTGTAAATTTTTTAAAAGAGAGGGAGAGAAAGACAAGCAGGGAATAATCTTTCAGCTTGTTGTGGTGCCAGTGTCACATATTTCATTTCATTACAGATGTTCCTCTTTTTTCCCCTCATTGTGCTCCTTCACCTGGTCCCCACCTCACCCCTTCACCACCCTATTGTCTGTGTCTTTAGATAAGATCTTTGGTTAATCTCTTCCCTCCCTCCGCCCTTCCCTCTGAGATTCCTCAGTCTATTCCATGCTTCCATGCCTCTGATTCTATTTTATTCACCAGTTTATTTGTTCATTATATTTCTTGTTCATTTATTTTTATTTTAGACTTGATTGTTGATAGACATGTATTTGTTGCCATTTTATTATTCATACTTTTTATCTGTTCTCCTCCTCCTCCTCCTCCTCCTCCTCTTCCTTCTTCTTCCTTCTTCTTTCTTTTTCTTCTTCTACTTTTTAAAGAATACTCTTCAACATTTTGTGTAATGCTGGTTTATGGAGATGAGCTCCTTTAACTTTTGATTGTCTGTGAAGCTCTGACCATCAATTCTAAATGATAGCTTTGCTGGGTAGAGTAATTTTGGTTGTAGGTCCTTACTTTTCATCACTTTGAATATTTCTTGCCATTCCCTTCTAGCCTACAAAGTCTCTGTTGAGAAATCAGCTGAAAATCAAATGGGTGCTCCCTTGTAGGTAACTAGCTGCTTTTCTCTTGCTGCTTTTAAGATTCTCTCTTTGTCTTTAATCTTTGGCATTTTAATTATGATGTGTCTTGGTGTGGGCCTCTTTGGATTCCTCTTGTTTGGGACTCTCTGTGCTTCCTGTACTTGTAAGTCTATTTCTTTCACCAGGTGGGGGAAGTTTTCTGTCATTATTTCTTCAAATAGGTTTTCAATATCTTGCTCTCTCTCTTCTTTTTCTGACACCCCCACAATTCAAATGTTGGTACACTTGAAGTTGTCCCTGAGGCTTCTTACACTATCTTCATATTTTTGGATTCTTTTTTCTTTTTGCTCTTCTGATTGGGTATTTTTTGCTTCCTCATATTCCAAATCCCTGATTTGATTCTCAGAATCCTCTACTCTACTGTTGAATTCTTATAAATTATTATTTATTTCAGTTAATATATGCTTAATTTCTGACTGGTCCTTTTTCATGCCTTTGACATTCTCACTAAGATCCTTGAAAGTCGCATGAAAATCCTTGAGTAAACCTCTGTATCCAGTAGTTTGCTTTCTTCCATTTCTTTCATTTGTGACATGTTTCTTTGTCTCTGCATTTTGGCTGCTTCCCTGTGTTTGTTTCTATGTATTACATAGAGCTGCTATGTCTCCTGGAATTGGCAGAGTGGCCTTGAGTAGTAGCTGTCCCATAGGGCCCAGTGGCTTAGCCTCCCCAGTCACCTGAGCTGGGCACTCTAGATGTGCCCCTGTGTGGACTGTGTGCACAGTCTTGTTGTAGTTGAGCCTTGATTGTTGGTGATGTCACTCCAGGCCAATTGCCTGTGAGGACCCGCTGGTACTACAGTGGGAGAGCTGCTGTGCAGGAGACACCCCTATGGAGAACCACTTGCTTCAGTGGGGCTTTGGTGTCTTTTGTGGATGTGTAGAGTTGTAGTCTACTGTGTTTTGAAGCTGTCCACCAGTGTACTGGCTCTAGGGTCTCCAGGGAGGTGCAAAGTCAGCCCCTGCCTGGGCTCCTCAGCAGGAGTTACAGAGGGATCTTCAGACGGCTCTTTGCTATTTGTATTGGTCTTGGAGGTGCCTAGGCGAGGCCCAGCTGTGAAGCAAGGCAGGCCGGTGCTAGTGCCAGGTCTTGGGCTTTTTTTGTTTTGTTTTAATCCTCACCTGAGGATATTTTTTTCCATTGAAAGAGAGTGGAAAAGACAGAGGGAAATATTGATGTGAGAGAAGCACATCAATTGGTTGCCTCCTGCATGAGCCCCAACCAGGGCCCAGGCAGAGAAAGAGCCTGCAACCGAGATATGTGTCCTTGACCAGAATCTAACCTGGAACCCTTCGGTCCACAGGCCGATGCTCTATCCCTATGCTCTGTCCATTGAGCCAAACTGGCTAAAGTCAGGTCTTGGGCATTTTATTGATAGGTTTGGGGCATGCTGTCACCAGCTGTAGCTTGTTTGAGAGATTTTAGCAAAGTCTGAAGCCTGAGCCAAGACAGTCCATTCATATGAAAAAGCTGCTGCAAACAGCTTGGTTGGGGCTGCAAATTGGATGGGCCAGGGACTCAGGAAATCCCCAGGGTGGAGCAAGCATATCTGATGGAGACTCAGATATGGCTGTCAACCAGCCCTGCAAAAGGGGAGTTTTCAGCAGGGGACTAATTATCCCTGCGAGCACCTCTGTCTGGAAGAAAGGAGCACCTCTGTCTGGAAGAAAGCCGCCCTAGAGTTCCTGCCCCAATGCCAGACAACCCAGCTCCTCCTTCTATATGTCTGGGTCCCCCAAAGACGCCCGTTGCTGGTAGTCTAGGTAAGTTCATGTGTGGGCCCTTTAAATGGTACACCTGGGTCTACAGTAGCCTCCATGTCATGCAACCACAATCCATACTGGTTTTTACAGACCGTAGTTGAGGGGACTTCTCTTCCCAGCTCTGGAATCCTGGGCTGGAGGTCTGGTGTGGGACTGGGATTTCTAGCTCCTCATGGGCAGCCCCTCCAGAGATGATCTCCCTCCCAGTTAAAAAAACAGCACACATGGGTGTCTGGCCAGCCCGTCCTGCACCTCTGCACCTCCTACTAGTCTCAGTGTGCTTTCTTCTTTACTTCTCTAGTTGTAGGACTTCCATTCAGCCAGCTTTCAGGTAGTTCTGAATGATGGTTATTCTGTATTCAAATCCCAGTAGTAGCAAGGTTAAAAACTCCTGGTGCCGTGGAAAGAAAGAAATGGTTATCTTAGAGGAAGGTAGCAGTTCATAAAAGAGCATTGGGAAGATAGTGACTAACTCAGTGTAGTGAGTGGGTCAGAATCAACTTCAGAGAATTAATTACTTATGAAGTACCTCGAGAGAACATCAGGAATTTACTAGGTCAGCAAGGAAGGGCAGAGGTAATAACAGTAATGACCAAGTTGTAATTGTGATGTGGTTGTGGAAGGTGGCGAGTACAGGCTCACATATTTTTAATACCATGGCCTTCATCCTGTGGTTTTCATAATCTCTTAAAATAACCAAAATATGTTATATAATACTGTTACAAAAATGCTTATAAAATACCTTTTACAGATTTTGTATAGCATTTTTATATCAACAAAGATTTAACAGCTCTTCTGTTTTTATGTTGATGCTTCAGATTGCAGGGCTTTAAACAGATTTGGGGAAATTAAGTGATTTTATTCATTTAAAAGCATTTATTTCCACTAATAGTGCACAAGGATCCCTTTTCTCCACATCCTGGCCAGTACTTGTTTGTTGATTTTTTTATAATAGCCATTCTGTCACGTGTGAGGTGATTCCTCATTGTGGCTTTAATTTGCATCTCTCTGATAATTAGTTACATTCAGCATTTTTTCATATGTCTGTTGACCCTCTGAATGTCCTCTTTGGAGAAGTGTCTGAGGGATGGGTGGGTGTCTAAGAGACTGGATGAAAGAAGGTGACGAGGTTAGTTGAAAACTCTATACATAATGCATAGACACAGACACCGTTGTGGTGATAGCTAGAGGGAAAGGGTGGTAGTTAGGTGGAGGTGGGCAAAGGGATGAAAATGGGATGGAAAGAAACTTTGCTTGGGACAATGAGCACACAGTGTCGTGTGTAGATGATGTTTAAACGAGCTGTACACTCGAAACTGTATGGTTTTGTGAACCAAAGTAACCCCAATAAATTCAATAAAAATAATAAAAATAGAAATGAATAAAGAAAAGCATTTATTGATTATTTTTTACATGCCGTGCATGTGCTAGATGCTGGACTCAAAGACTGAGAAACAGTTTCTACCTTACAATAGCACATAGTTTAGTGTAATGCTTCCCAGTGCATGTGGAAGTCAGGGTTTGGTACTGACCGCTAATGGTTATAGACCGTGAATGCACAGGACAGCTCCCCCAGAACAAACACAACAACCAAACTCCAACCCCAGATCCCAGTAGTAGCAAGGTTAAAAACTCCTGGTGTCGTGGAAAGAAAGAAATGGTTATCTTAGAGGAAGGTAGCAGTTCATACAAGAGCATTGGGAAGGTAGTGACTAACTCAGTGTAGTGAGTGGGTCAGAATCAACTTCAGAGAATTAATTACTTATGAAGTACCTCGAGAGAACATCAGGAATTTACTAGGTCAGCAAGGAAGGGCAGAGGTAATAACAGTAATGACCAAGACATAGAGGTATCAAAAGGCCTAACTTACTACTTTAAGTAGCCTCAATATTTTGCAGTTGGTAACAGGTTACTTTGTAAAGATTTCAGAATATGTTTTGACTTTAGATGTTTCATATTCTTGTACAAAAGAAACCCAATGAGAACAGGAATTATACAGAGTGGGGCAAAAGTAGGTTGATAGTTGTTTGTCTGGAAAATAATACAGTAATTAAGAAATAAGAATACAAGAATAAACTTTGTTTCATGGACTCACAACTATAAACCTACTTTTGCTCCACCCTGTATCTTCTATCTATTCCACTTAGAGCATCCACATTAATATAATTTTATGCACTTTAGTTGCTATTTTTAATTGATAATTGATTGATTTAAGGTTTATACACAGTATTTTATCCACCGTAATTCATCATTTTCAGTAGCAGCATTGAAGGATATGATTTCTATGGAATAGGTCTATTGAGTATGGTATTTTCAAATTCTGAAGTATAATTTTGTCTGTACTTTATTCCACTCAGAGCATCAAAAGCTGTTAAAGATAAGGAACTGATGAAATTATATTAATGTATTTATTGCTGAGTGGCATGGAACTGTTTATAATCATGCTTATATTTTTAGACTAATTTTTTATAATGTGTACACACCATTGCATTTATAAATAACTAGAGACCCGGTGCACAAAATTTGTGCACTGGGAAGGGGTGATCCTCAGCCCAGCCTCAACCTCTCCAATCTGGGACCCCTTGGGGGATGTCCGATGGCTGGTTTAGGCCTGAACCCATAGGGATCGGGCCTAAACCGGCAGTTGGACATCCCTCTCACAATCCAGGACTGCTGGCTCCTAACCGCTCGCCTGCCTGCTTGCCTTATTGCCCCTAACCACTTCTGCCTGCCAGCCTGATCACCCCTTATCCACTCCCCTGCCAGCCTGATCAATGCCTAACTGCTCCCCTGCCAGCCCAATTGCCCCCAACTGCCCCGCTTACCCCCAACTGCCCTCCCCTGCAGGCCTGGTCACCCATAACTACCCTCCCCTGCCAGCCTGATCACCCCCAACTGCCGTCCCCTGCAGGCCTGGTCCCCCCCAACTGCCCTCCCCTGCAGGCCCAGTCGCCCCCAACTGCCCTCCCCTGCAGACCTAGTCCCCAACTGCCCTCCCCTGCTGACCTGCCTGCCCCCAACTGCCCTCTCCTGCTGATCTGGTCATCCCTAACTACCATCCCCTGCCAGCTATCTTGTGGCAGCCATCTTGTGACCACATGGGGGCGGCCATTTTGTGACCACATGGGAATGGCCATCTTGTGTGAGGGTGTGAGGGTCAATTTGCATATTACCTATTTATTATATAGGATTATTATACAACATGATAAATATATTCATCAAGATGTATTAAAAATGCTGTGTGAGCTCAGTGAAGGGGGCTGTTTAACTGAAGAAATAAATTCTAGCTAGACTTGAAAAGATGAACCGAGATCCTCTCAAGCCTATAACTGGGAGAGTGGAAATGTGGAGAAAGGGACTGCACAAGCTACAATAAAATGTAGAGGGACTGGAAAATGGTGCTGTGTAATGAAACAGAGGACAGTATGGGGAGATTGTATGAAGATGAAACTAAGAAGGCTGTTTGGAGTCATATTGTGAAGGTATTCATAAGGAGAGCCATTAGAGGATTTTTATATGGGAGGATGATAAACCATAGAAATTAATTAATATGCTAATTATTAAAATGGCAGATCCAGCAAAAATTCAATTTAAATATCATTCTTATACAGTGTGTTGCTATAGATAAATTGGAATTTTTTTAACTGCAAGAGCATTATTGAACATTTCCTGACTACATTTACCTGTTACATTTTGACCTACTCCTATAGCCTGTCATCTATAAAGGTATATCAATACAATTATCTTAGAGTCATTTATAGGGTGTGTATTGTGTCATTTAGGAAAACACATTTTTATTTTTTTTAATTTTATTTTGTTGTTTAAAGTATTACAAATAGTAGTACATATGTCTCCTTTTTTCCCCAAACGCCCTAGCCAGTTTGGCTCAGTGGATAGAGCATTGGCCTGCGGACTGAAAGGTCCCGGGTTTGATTCTGGCCAAAGGGCACATGCCCAGGTTGCAGGCTTGATCCCCAGTGGAGGGCATGCAGGAGGCAGCCAATCAATGATTCTCATCACTGATGTTTCTATCTCTCTCTCTCCCTCTCCCTTCCTCTCTGAAATCAATAAAAATATATTAAAACAAAACACATTTTTAAATGGTTTTGGTGCTTTTAAAATGCTTTAAATAACCTATATCTCTGCTTTTCCATTTTTTTTAAGTGGAGAAATGTTTTTGTTAATTACCTATTTTTTCCATGTCTCTGAGTAATTTACTTATTTATCCAAAACATCTCCTACCTCCATTTCCCAGGGTTTTAAAATCAATTTTCCATAATGAATTTTGCAACAGGTTTTAAAAAGAAAATTCAAGCATCATTCCCCAGGTTAATGCCACCTACTGTTAGAGGACATCTACTCCACCCTCTCAGCCCTCATTCAGGTTGTCCAGTTCATCTTTCCTTTCATTCCAAGAGCTGCCAAAACTTTCTCCCTTCCATTCTGCTGTTCAGCTGTCAGCTACACCTCTTCACTCATGTTGCAAGGTTTCTCTCCTTTGTTCTTGTTTCTCTGTCTCTTCCCCTTCTTTTCTCCCTTCCCTTCCTTCCCGTCTCCCTTTCTTCTTGAAAACAAACATGCTCATTGTAGAAAATCTAAAAAAAGTCCAAAAAACTTTAAAAGGGGGAAAAGGAGATCACTGATAGACAATCATGTAAATGTAGCTGTCTTTATCATTCTTGATGTATTTATTTCATGCTAGTCTTTTTCTAAGTATATTGTAACATAAGGAGCAAACACTATGCTATGTGCTCAATTGTAAAGATGAATAATGCATCATCTCAGCTCTTTATGCTATCGAGAGGTTCTAAACTGAGCAAAGTTTTCTATATGTTTTAGCATTTTTCTATATGTTTTAGCATTTTTCTGTAAGTCGTGTGATTTTTAATATAATGAAATTCTACTTAAAATATTTAAAACCACATTAAGTAATATTCACTTTAAAAATGTATAATCTATATTTACCATCATGTATATTCTTAAAATATGGCTTATCAAATTTCCTTTAAAAAGCACAGAATGCAGTTTTCTACTTTCACTCCATTAAGAAGATTATTAAGTTAGCATTTCATACTTATATAGTACTGCATTTAAATTGAATAATAGTTTCTTGCACCTTTTTAATTGCATTTTTTTCTGTTTAAAAATGCTGTTTATGAATATCTGCTTTGTTGGTCTTCTCTAAGAAATATTGCTTATGTGTGAATATTTTAAATTAGGAATAAATGAAATTCCGTTTTTGCTGTCAGACCCAAATTATAAAAATGCATTGCATGTCTTTGAAAATCAGTATACTCTATTAGCAGGCCTGTCAATATAAAAAGTGCATTCCATTTCCACCTCTTGCTCTAATAACCTTTTCTGTGTTACTCTGAGGCAGTTCACATAATCAGAGTATATTGTCAGCTTACTGGAGTTGGGGAAGCATGAAATGAAAATCACGTTAATATTGATCCAATTCTTTTACTTGCAAGTGTCCTTGATGTCCTTTTCCACTGAGCAATAACTGTTGATGTTAGGTAGCCATTTAAAAAAATTCTTATAGTCTTGTAAATTATTTACAAGCATAACTAATCTGAATAAGAATTTACTACTGAGAATAATTTATAAGAATATTTCACCGTAATTAGTGCCCATATTGCTAGTTCTACATGTTTACTATACCACTGAAATATTTTCCTCAAGCTTTTCAGAGAAAACCCTATCTGTAGACATAATGTCTATGTCTAGTTAAAAGCAAATAAATGTCTATACAAGTTCCTCATTGGTAAAAACACAAATGATGCAGTACTCTAATTTTATGTGATATATGATGTGCTAAAATGGACTATATAAGAAGCATTAGTTACTGACTCAGGTAAGGATTACCATTTCTGAATCAAGTTTATTATAAATTTAAAGTAGTTTAGGTCCTAGGTTTTTAATTTTATGGTAGTTTAGATAATATCTATTTTGCATTATTCACTATATTCTCTGTTAATATAAAATGAATTGAAGTGGGAGTTATGGTTAAATTCAATGCATTCAACCTAAAATACCCACAAATAAGAAAACAGGAACTTGATGTCTAAATTGTCCAGATTTTTTATCTATATTTATTAAATTTAATCAATAACTACTTAGATTTTTACTTAAAGTGTGTTTGAAACAACAAATAGGAACTATTTGAATAGAAAGTCTACTTCATTTATCAAAATACTTGCTTTCTTCAAATGATTTTGTTGATAAAGTGAGTGAGGCTCCTGGCTCAGCATCAGGTATAACAGAGGGAAAAAAAAACTTGAGACTTCTAGTCATTCTTTCTAATAGTGTTTTTACTCAGTATTACTAACAGTTTTTACTATTAGGATTTTTCTACTGAAGTATCTATTTGCTTTTTAATCCTGTTCTATATAGAAAAGGATTATTTTAGTCTTTAGTCATCATTCAATAGGTCTGTCCTTTGTGTATTTATTATTTATGCTTCTTAAAAAAGGAAGTATTATGCCTATGCTACAAAGTCAAACACAAAATTTAATTTTGAATTTAAATTATTTACAAATCAAAGTATTTGCTTTTTAGTAAGCAGTTGTTACAGTACAGTGTGTTCTATGTATGCATCCACTGCTTTTATCTCACTTTAAGTTTGGCATAAAACATTTTTTAGTGATGGGTTTCTTAATATAATATTAACCACTAGAGGCCCAGTGCACAAAATTTGTGCAGGGGGTGGGGGGGGATGTCCCTCAGCCCAGCCTGTACCCTCTCAAATCTGGGACATCCCTCTTACAATCCAGGACTGCTGGCTCCTAACCGCTTGACTGCCTGCCTGCCTGATTGCCCCTAACCCCTAACCAATTCTGCCTGCCAGCCTGATCACCCCCTAACCACTCCCCTGCCAACCTGATTGATGCCTAACTGCTTCCCTGCTGGCCTGATTGCCCCTAATTGCCCTCCCCTGCCAGCTTGGTCACTTCTAACTGCCCTCCCCTGCTGCCTTGGTCACCCCCAACTGCCCTCCCCTGCTGCCCTGGTCACCCCCAACTGCCCTCCCCTGCAGGCCTTGGTCCCCCCCAACTGCCTTCCCCTGCAGGCCTTGTCCCTCCCAACTGTCCTCCCCTGCCAGCCTTGTCACCCCCAACTGCCCTCCCCTGCAGGCCCGGTCACCCCTAACTGCGCTCCCCTGCAGGCCTGATCCCTCCTAACTTCCCTCCCCTGTGGCCATGTTGTGGCGGCCATCTTGTGTCCACATGAGGGCAGCCATCTTGTGTGTTGGAGTGATGGTCAATTTGCATATTACCTCTTTACTATATAGGATTCTTTTATTTTTGAAATGTTCAAAATTATAAACTTCTCAGTAAATAGATAGATCTATATATATTAATGGCTGGTGGCCTGGTGCATGGATTCGTGCACATTGAAAGGAAATTAATTAGAAGAAATATTTTAATATTGCTGTTCACCCTTTCTCTATAATAGAAGTGTCAACCAAATTCATAATCGACAATGACAGATCGAAAGACAAGCATGCAATTGGCAACAGTGAGAGCTTTATATGTATCTCGCATGCGTGAGTCAACATTTATTTTTAAACTAGAGGCCTGATGCACAAAACTTGTGCAAGGGACTTGGCCCTCACAGCTGCAGCAGCTGCCTCAGCCCTTGTAGCCCCAACTTCATCTGGAAGGTTGTTTGGCTGTCTGGTCTAATTAGCATATTACGCTTTTATTATTATAGACTGCCAGTGCGCATTATATGTACCGGCTGGTTGGATGGTCAGATGGTCGGATGTACATACGGTCGGTTACTTAGCCTTTTATATATATTGATAGATGAGACCATGTCACCATGTCTAATGTAATTAGTTGAAAGGTATATTGATCTTAAAATTCTTTCCTTTTAATTAACATTAAATAATATCATTAGAGTTACTAAAAGTACTGTTTTGTAAAGGTATTTATTGCTCTGATTTGAGTTTTAATGAGAAAAAGTTATCTTTACAATTCCCCAAAGTATTCATATGTCATTAATACTTCTAAAAGAAAGTAGGTTTGAAAATGAAGTTTAGCATTTTATCTTATACCATATAGGGATAATTTTGTCAAAATACTTTTTAAAAGCTAAAATATATTATAGAATGGTAGATATTATAAAGAACTTGTTCAGAAAAGATTGTCATCTTATGAACTGGTTTCCAGATGTTTAGAAACTATCAGATTTCCTGACATCTTAGATTTAGATAAATTTAAGATGAGACTAAATTTTTATCCTGTATGTCTCCTTCCCATGATGGAAGAGAAGTATGGATTAAATGCATTACATGTATATAAAATTTTGGTATCAACTTTGTTGAGAAAGCAATTCTTTCCCTTCAAATACCCAAGATATTAAAAGTTTTTATATTCTTAAGATACCCATATACAAAATTAAAACCGAGTGTCAAATACATTTATGCTTATTTAATTTTATTTAATCATATTTTAAATGGATAATATAATTATTGGGGAGGACAATTTTTAATGTAAGCTATTTTCAATTTCACAAACACCTTATGGCACCTGTCTATGTGCTGTCTGCACGGAGTATCCAATCTAGTGGAGAAGTTAAAGGCTTATATTGCATTGTAGTGAATATAAACAGTGTTATAACAGCATGGTGGAAGGAAGAAGATTAATCCCAACTGTTACGGGTTTATTCTATTTTTCTCTTTGTGCATTAGCCACACATACAGGATGTCCCCAAAAAATGTATACACACTTTAACAGCTGGTAGCTCAATTTTGAAAATAAAGTATATTTTAATAAACCCTGCCTTTAAAATTATTCAAAGTGTGTGTATATATTTTTGGGGTACACCCTATGTAAGTTATGGCTTACCTTTTGTTATAAAATACTTTTTTTTTTATTAGTATAGATGTTTTAAAGTTGACTATAGAAAAATTTCTTAAAGAGAAAATGACTACTATGTAGCATTTTTGTTTACATGAACTGTTTATATTTATCAATGGAAAAAGACATGATGGACATATAAATAAAATAATTTCTTTACTTTTGTTTGTCCAGACTTTGCTTATAGATATTTTCTTTGAATATTATAAGGATAAGTTAATGTCTCTAGTTTGTCATGTCTATATTTTAACTTATACTTATTTAAAATAACAACAGAAGTATTTTAAATGACAATAATACAATTATAGTAGTAACTAGAGGCCCAGTGCACGAATTCGTGCACGGGTGGGGTCCAGCCGGCCTGGCCCCAATCGGGGCAGATCAGGGTTGGGCCTGTTGGGAGGAGGGGATGGTAGGAGGCTGGCCGGCCAGCCCACCCCGATCAGGGTGGGATCAGGGCCTGACTGGCTGGGGGAAGGGGCTGCAGGTGATTGGCTGGCGGGCCCCACCCCTGATTGGGGTAGGGCGTGCCAATCAGGGGCCAGCGGCCTGGGGTAGGGTCCATGGGTGGTTGGCTGGCTGGCCCTACCCCTGACTGGGGTGGGGGGGCTGATCTGGGGTGGAGCTGGGAGGAGGAGGGGCTCCAGGAGGTTGGCTGGCCAGCCCCGCCCCCTATTGGGGTGTGGGGTATGATAAGGGGTGGGGCGGCTAGGGGGAGGGGCTGCAGGAGGTTAGCCAGCCATCCCCGCTTCCTATTGGGGTGTGGGGGTGCGATCAGGGGCGGGTTGGCTGCGGGGAGGGGCTGTGGGCCTATCATGGTGGGGCAGGCTGATCGGGGGCGGGGCTGGCTGGGGGGGAGGAAGGGGGCATTTGGCCAGCCAGCCCTGCTCTTGATCAGGGTGGGAGAGTCCGATCAGGGGCAGGCTGGCAGCGGGGAGGGGCCTCGAGGTTGGCCGACCGGCCCCACCCCCTGATCAGGCTGGTTCAGTGGCCACAGTGGGCGTCATAGCGACTGGTCATTCTGGTTGTTATGGCCGTTACCGTCACTGGCTTTTTGTATAGATAGATAATACTAGTGTATAGTGACAGGACTAGATGTCTTAGTTGTCTTGTTATTTCACTTTTAAAATGTACTTTGTTTCACATGGGTCCTTGTTTATTAAGAGAATTTTTATGAAAGAGGAGCTTTATGTAGATTCATATAATATAGTACTCTATATTAGATAGCATTTACTCATACAGAGCTTCAAACATAATATATTTTACTGAAAAATCTAATGTGTATCCAGTGCTTTCCTATATTTATTTGTAACATGATGTGGAAAATAAAATAAGGGCAATTTTGCATCTGGCTTCATTAATCTATAATATGGTGGCATTTTTAAAATTCTGAAACCTTACAAATTTTATGGCATTTTAATGTTTCCTTAGAAAATAAGCATATACTAGTAAAAGCTAAAATATTGCTTTTATCTCACTTTAAACATATAAAAGCTAAATATAAACAGTGTTACATTTATATCCTATCCAGCTTTACACATAATTCACATTTTCAAATCTAAGGCATTCTGGTGGTTTGTGGTACTCGCTTGTTAATTTCTTGATGAATGGCTAAAAAGGCCAAGAAGTGCACTCAATCCAACATGTCTTCTAAAGATAGATGATCTCAAATAAATTATCTTCCCAATCAGATTTTGATTTGTTGGGTGTTAAACCAATTCTTTCTAAGGACAGTGTTTATAAGCCTTGTAATGAGCAGCCCTCTGAGACCTTACCTCTTTTCGCCTGTAATTTTGATGAATGAAGCTCTAATTCATAAAAGATATTGTGATTGAAAAGCACTTTTGCACTTCATACACTTTAATTTAGATAAATGTTTGCTGCAGTACCATAAAAATCAGGAAGTTTACTGGGCTGCAAACTAATAACACTTCAACAGGGATGATAAGTTCAATGTGTTGATATGGATTAGTTTAGTATATATATTTTAAAGGCATATTTGTTTTACTGATTTAAACTAGAGGGGATCAACATAAAAGCTTAATATACATTTCAGAGCTCGCCTTCATTTTTTATTAGTTGGTTTTATTTTTAATAACATGAGTTATGTAAAGATTTTTTAATGACAAAGATTACACATGGTTGTGATACAAGGAAAAACTTGCTTTATTAGGCTGACTTGTATATAAATGGCTTTTTTTTACTCTTTTATATAAAGAAACAAATTCCCTTTTGTGTAAATACATAGATTGTTGAATTTCCCCCCAATCTGAAGGCAAATCACCAAGAATCACTGAGATATCCTGGGATCTTCAGATTAAGAAATAGCCAGAGGTAATTTTTATGTCTCAGTTTATTCACTTATTCAATATTTATCAGGACTTGTTTGGTGCCAGGCAGTGCACTAAGGACTGAGAATCATCAAGAGCTTCCAGGCTATGTGGGCATAATAAGCAAACAATTACAATACCGCTAACTACTACAGTAGCAGGATTTATGAGGTATGGTGACAGCATAAGGGAAAGAACACAAAAACCTACCTTAAAAAATTAGAGAATGGAACACAGGGTGGGTAGACTTGAACTTCAGTTCAGCGAATGTTTGTGACACACCTGCTTGGTGGCAGGCACTGAGACCACAGAAATCAGTCTGTAGTGGCCTCTTCCCATAAGCTGCCTGAGGTGACTTCTGAAAATGGTTCACTATTCACTTGATCCCCCAAAATCCACAAAATTATGCAAATTAAGAGGTTCAAATCTTCATGTTCACTTTAAGATCACTCAAGAAACTGCCTAGGCCAACAAGGGAATGTATCTGAGAAAAGTCACCACGTATCTGAAGAATGTGTGCCACTCTGTTCTTACAATAGTGGAATTGGTAGGTGTTCCCAGGCCAAACAGTGGGGATGGACACAGATTCAGTGTTCCAAAACGAGTGTTGAATTTTTGCTACACATGCTGAAAAACGCAGAGAGTAATGCGGAGCTTAAGGGTTTAAATGTAGATTCATGGTCATTGAGCAAAGCTCCTAAGATGCAGCACAGAACTTACAGAGCCTATGAGTGGATTGACCCACACATGAGCTTTCCCTGCCACATTGAGAGGATCTTTACTGAAAAAGAGCAGATTGTTCCTAAATTAGGAGAGGAACTTGCCCAGAAGAAAAAGGTATACCAGAAGAAACTGAAGAAACAAAATCTTATGGCTCGGAGGTAAATTCAGCATAAAATAGGTACTAATAAAAGTTTTTTAAAAAAGGAAGAAAGTAGTCTATAATGTGCAGAAGGAAAACAAAACAGATAGCACCTATATAGTATGGCTGAGTTCTGTGTAAATTGTGAAAGTACAAAGGGGTTAGTTAGGAAAGGTACCTGAAGGAGGTGAGTTTTGAAGGTCAAGTAGGAATTAGCCAAACAAAGGAAGAAGGAAGGAACATACCATACAGAGGAAATAATAAAAGCCCAGGTAAAGGGCTCTGAGAAAGCATGACATACTTTGGAAGCTATAAATGGCCCAGGATTGTTTATGGGGGAGTAATAAAAGATAATGCAAAATTGATATTAAGCAGATAAAAGACCTTGATTAGTCATGCTAAGGAGTTTAGACTTTATCCTAAAAGTATAATTTTTGCTCTCTGTGTTGATTGAAAGAGTTAATAAACCATATTACGCAGTGAAATATCCTCACCTAGTTGTGTTGTATAGTAATCACACTGACAAAAGCATGGAGGATGGTGTGAATGAGGGAGCTACGGAAGACCTCTAGGCCAAATGATGATGGTTTGAGCCAGGACAGTGGCAGTCACCTTGCAGGATAAATTCGACATTTGTGGCTTCAGTAAGTGGGTTGTTGAAAATAGGAGGAGGTGAAGAAGCAGGAGATGGTTTGTTCAATTAGGAAAATGTGTAATTAAGAAAATCCAGCTGAAGATGTCTAGTAAAAATATGACAGTAAAGACCTCAAGAGAGACTTCTTGGTTAATAATCATTGGATTTGCCTCTTTTGTTCTCAGATGATAGAAGCTCTGGATTTCTCCAATTAAGTTACTACCAAAGTAGCAAATATATTATAAAGATAGCAACACCCAGAAGATTACTGTTGTGCTGGCTTTATAGCAAATAAAACCAAATAAAATTGAGATAGGGTTCTGGACCATTCAGCAATCAATCCTCAGATTTTATTCCAGAAATAAGAATTGTATATAGGCCAGTGAAAGAAGAATGCACATACTAGTATAACCCATTTAATTCTCCTCGCCCACAGTGTAGCATTGATACTTTTTTGCCTCTGAAGTATTTATCAAAATATATATTTAACAGTCAATTACTTTATACTGTTAATCTATATTTTAACCATGCTCTCTAAATACTACTATCCAGGAAGAGCTAGGATGACAGACTATCTCTCAGCCAGTGACACTCTACAGTGCTATTGTGACATGACTGTGTTCCTCAGCATGTGGTTTTTACTCCTCTCTGGACTACTTTGAGTCAATTTGTTAATGTTTTAGCATCAGTATTGGCTCTGAGTCGCTGACAAAAAGAAGTGCAAGCTGCAGTAAAAGGCTAATAGTGTTTTACAGTGCAAGTTTCATAGTGCATACTTCTAAGAAAATGGTGGAGCAGATATCAACAGGTATTAATGGACTGTTGTTAGAAGTCCTCTATTGGGCTTGGGAAAATCGACCAAAAATATTATTAATTGTTAAACGGCGAAAATTTTGACCAAATGTATGACAGGACTTGGAGAGTAATTGCATGTGTACACAATATAACATCCCCTAGAATTATAATACAATAACACCATATAGGAGTGATTTGTTAAGCTTCCATTTTCAGGAATATGTCCACCAAATGAGATGTGACAGTGTTTTCTCAGTTAATGCTGCTCCTTGAAACCTACATCCTAATACATTGATATGAAGTAGAGATATTTCATATATATAATTTACTTGGAGTTCAGGTAATTTTATATTAATTGACATCTTCCAAAGAAGGTGTTTGAATGAAAATATTGAAATATTTGTTAAGCAGTCAAATCCATGAGAGTTTCAAATGCATTTTAATTTTTAACCTTCATATTGATTGACCTACTAATGCTATGTAAACTTTGCTATATTTGCATTTTTCTGACTTATTTTTGTGTGTTTGGATTTTGGTCATTTATACTATTTTATGTAACAAAGTCAGGATATCACTTTAGAAAACCATTATTTTATTAATTGCTAAAGAGATAGCTATTGTGAAGTACATTTTATGTCTGCATCATTCCTAACTGCACCTTTCTATAGCTTCCCAATAACAACCATATCTTCCTTCAGATGTGAATGCTTTCTTATTTCTTCATACCTATTTATATTTTTAAAAGATCTGTCCAGTTGATTACCTAATTCACTCAAAGGTATAATTATGTAAAATTGTGTGATTTTATGGATCAGAAAACCAAGCTTTTGGTGAGATACAGATTTTTTATAGAAAGTGCAGTGATATTAGAAACCCAAGATGCCTTTCTCTATCACCAGCCAACTCCTAGGTTTCTCTACAGACGAGTAGCTTTGTCAGCCTGTGGCCTCATCTGTAAAAGAAGGGTAGTACCGGTAGATTACACCATCTTTCTCACAATTATTTAGAAGACTGAACAAGATAAAGAATGTAAAAGTGCTCTATATTTGTAGTGTGTAAATACAGCATATAATTTTGAAAAATAATAGATTGTGTCTAATACTCATTGAAAACAAAGCAATCACAATGACCTAAATTATTGTATTTCACTTGTGACTAGGCACTGAAGAAGATGTTGTGAAGTCAAAGAAAACATTCAGAAGTCAAGCAATAGTGAATCAGAATGCAGAGACAGAACTTATGCTGGAAGGAGATGATGATGCAGTCAGTCTGCTACAGGAAAAAGAAATTGATAACCTTGCAGGTAAATTTTTTAATGTGTTTCTTCTATTTATTTGTTGTAAATAATAGTCACACGATTACGGAATTTAAAATGTATCTCCTGATGGAAAAGTGTGTGCCAGTGGTTAGAATAATGCCCAATTATGTGAATTTTAATAATGGACCTAGTTTCTAATGACATGATGGGACATGATATCTTACAGTGTTGGCCCATAACAGTTTTAGAATCCTGTGAAAACAGGTTGCTTCATGGAGGTGGGTTCACTGACCCCTGGAATCATATTCTAGATCTCAAGTTAAAAACTCCTGCTTGAGAGTCTCAAAGAGTGGTTGAGTCTACCTCACTTCTGTATTTTCAGGCCATACAACATTGGGGTGAATTATATTCATCATAAAGGAGTAGAATTATATTCATCATTCAGTTTACAAAATAGCACTCCTGTGTCCAGAGGTGTGCTGGAAATGATCTGGCATATCTATTGAAAGCCTCCAATGATATTTCTACCAGTTGGAGACTTCTACTTTTATGAAGAAATGATATTACTGGTAATTGTAAATTAGAGATAGTACATTATTCTCCCTCTTCTAGAAAATGTTTAATAAGGTTATTCTAATAACAGTTCCTGGATATGCCTATGTTATTAACATTTCTGTTTCATGAAACCTATTTTTTTCTATTTAAAACTAATATTAAATCTAGGAACACAGATTAGCCTCAAATTCCTAAATAAATATTCAACTTTTGGTTTTGTAGTTTCTTGATTTGTTTTAATAGTTCAGAGATTTTATTTGAGGTCATTTGGAAATATAAGCAAATGAAAAACATTATTTCCTTTTGCCCACAGATTTGTGTGTTTTTTCTTGGTCTTATTCTTGATCCTGAAGAACTAGAGAAAATTCACAAACATTAGTCCTGATCTTTTTAGATAATGTGTTGCCATTCTTCATTTACATATATATGTTCAATATGTTCAGTAATTATACAGTTTAGTTTAGACTCTCTGATCCTTAATCCCCACTAATGGTAATTAATTACTTGATAAAAGTTTGGCCAGTACCTTGAAGTTTCTTATGATAAGATCTTCCCAGTAATACTATAGGCAAAATCCAATAGTACTATAGGTATAATAACTCCTTTATATTTCTCTCCTCTAATGGTAATAGAGTGATTATTAAAATTAATTTATGCTTATAAACAAAATTCCCAAAATAACATTAAGTTAAAATACCTAAAGAACAATGAAACTATGCTTGAAATAAATTATTTAAAAATTGAATCTCTACCAGTTCACTCTGTCAAGACTCCTCTAACTTCTATAAATTTTAAACAGATTTGTCTTTGCACAGATCTGATCCTATTCATATCTACATAGTCCTAATTCATACTATTTTTGGAATCCTTAGATATAAAATATCTTATAAACTGTCCTAAAATATTGATTCTCTGCCTAGTAATAGTGTTCAGTTTTATTTATTTTTACTCTGTGTAAAATACAATTTTGTATTAATTTTAAAAGTCTTTATTGTTGAGAATATTATATGTGCCCCCTCCTTTTCCCTCCATTGCCCACCTCCACCCGGTTCCTGCCCTGCCCCAAGGCCTCGCCACCCTATTGTCTGAGTCCATAGGTAATGCACATATGCATATACATTCTTTGGTTAATCTCTTCCTGCCCCCCCCCCCACCCTTCACCTTTCCTTCTGAGAGTCCTCATTCTGTTCCATGTTTTCATGCCTCTGATTCTATTTTATTCACCAGTTATTTTGTTCATTAGATATCTTGTTAGTTTATTTTGATTTTTAGATTCAATTATTGATAGATATGTACTTATTGACATTTTATTTTTCATATTTTTTATCGTTTTTCCCTTTTCTTCCTCCTCTTCCTCCTCCTCCTCCTTCTTCTTTTCTTCTAATTCTTCTTATCTTTTTAAAGAATACCCTTCAACATTTCATGTAATACTGGTTTGGTGGTGGTAAACTACTTTAGCTTTTTGTCTGTGAAGCTCTTTATCTGACCTTCAATTCTAAATGATAGCTTTGCTGGGTAGAGTAGTCTTGGTTGTAGGTCCTTGCTGTTCATCACTTTGAATATTTCTTGCCACCCCGTTCTGGCTTACAAAGTCTCTGTTGAGAAATCAGCTGAAAATCAAATGGGTGCTCCCTTGTAGGTAACTGATTTTCTCTTGCTGCTTTTAAGATTCTCTCTTTGTCTTTTGCCCTTGGCATTTTAATTATGATGTGTCTTGGTGTGGTCCTCTTTGGGTTCCTCTTGTTTGTGACTCTGCACTTCCTGTACTTGTGTGTCTATTTCTTTCACCAGGTAGGGGAAGTTTTCTGTCATCATTTCTTCAAATAGTTTTTCAATATCTTGCTCTCTCTCTTCTCCTTCTAGCACCCCATAATGTGAATATTGGTATGCTTGATGTTGTTACACTATCTTCATATTTTTGGGTTCTTTTTTCTTTTTGCTCTTCTGATTGGGTATTTTTTGCTTCCTCATATTCCAAATCCTTTATTTGATTCTCAGAACCCTCTGCTCTACTGTTGAATCCTTGTAAATCATTATTTCAGTTAGTGTATGCCTTATTTCTGACTGGTCCTTTTTCATACCTTTGACATTATCACTTGAAATTCTCACTACGTCCCTTGAAGCTCTCATTAAGATCCTTGAGCATCTTTATAACTATTGTTTTGAACTCTGTATCTAATACTTTATTTGCTTCCATTTCATTTGGTATTTTTTCTTGAGATTTTTTTCTGCTCTTTCATTTGTGACATGTTTCTTTGTCTCCACATTTTGGCTGCTTCCCTGTGTTTGTTTCTATGTATTAGGTAGAGCTGCTATGTCTCCTGGAATTGGTAGAGTGGCCTTGCGTAGTAGCTGTCCCATAGGGCCCAGTGGCTCAGCCTCCCCAGTCACCCGAGATGGCACTCTAGGTGCGCCCCTGTGTGGGCTGTGTGCACAGTCTTGTTGTAGTTGAGCCTTGATTGCTGTTGGCATCACTGGGAGGAATTGACTTCCAGGCCATTTGGCTGTGGAGACCAGCTACAACTACAGTGGAAGGGCTGCTGTACAGGAGACACCCCAAATGAAATAGGACTTGCTTCAGTGGGGCTTTGGTGCTCACTGAGTCTGCCCCTTGAGTGTGTCACTCTTGGATGCATAGAGTTTTAATCTAGTATGTCCACTGAGTGCACTGGCTCTAGGGCCTCCAAAGAGTTACAAAGTCAGCCACTTCCTGAGATCACCTGGCAGAGCTACAGAGCAATCTGCAGATGGCTGTTATTTGTGTTGGGCTTGGAAGTGCCCAAGTGAGGCCAAGCTGTGAAGCAAGGCAGACTGTTGCTAGTGCCAGGTTTGGGGCTTCTTATTTGATAAGTATGGGTATGCTGACTCCAGCTGCTGCTTGTTTGAGAGATTTAAGGAAGTCTGAAGCCTGAACAAGGACAGGCCATTCATATGGAAAAGCCACTACAAACTACTTGGGTGTGGCTGCAAATCTAGTGGGGGAGGATCTCAGGGAATTAGGGCAGAGTGAGCATTGTGCTCCAGTCTTATGGAAACTCAGATATGGCTGCCAGTCAGCTCTGCACCTGGGGAGGTCTCAACATAGGAACAATGACCCCTGTGAGCACCTCTGTCTGAGAGAAAGCCACCCCCAAGTTTTTGCTCTGATGCCAGACAATCTATTTCCTCCTTGTATATCCCTGGATCTGGCCAAGCCACTGCCCCAGCACTGGAGCTCAAAGGGAGCATGCCTGTGTAAGTTCATGTGTGGGCCCTTTAAGAGGAACCGCCTGGCTCTCCAGCAGCCTTCGTGTCACTCAGCCACAATCCCCACTGGATTTTGTTGCCCAAAGTTATGGGACTTCTCTTCCTGGCACTGGTTCCCCAGGCGTGGAGGGTGGGGGGTGACTGTGATCCCTGGCTCCTTATGGGAGGCCTCTGCAGCTGAGATATCCCTCCCATTAGAAAATGCCACATGTGGGTGTTGGACCAGCCTGTTCCACACCTCCACCCCTCCTATTAGTCTCACTGTGCTTCCCTCTTTACTCTTCTAGTTGTACGTCTTCCATTCAGCCAGCTGTCAGGCAGTTCTAAATGATGGTGGTTCCATATTTTAGTTGTATTTTTTTTTAATATATTTTATTGATTTTTCACAGAGAGAGGGATAGAGAGTCAGAAACATCGATGAGAGAGAATCATCGATCAGCCGCCTCTCGCACACCCCCCACTGGGGATGTGCCTGCAACCAAGGTACATGCCCTTGACCGGAATCGAACCTGGGACCCTTCAGTCCGCAGACCGACGCTCTATCCACTGAGCCAAACCGGTCTCGGCTTTAGTTGTATTTTTGATGTACTTGTGGGAGGCAGCAAATACCTCATTTACCTACTCAACCATCTTGGTTCTCCTAAAATCAGTATTCACTTTTAAAAGAGATGTCTACAAATGTGACCCTAAACTTTAAATGTAGTACAACAGTAGGGGATTTTTGTTTTGTTTTGTTTTAATCCTATCCAAGGATATTCTTTTCCATTGATTTTTAGAGAGTGTGGACAGGAAGTAGGGAGGGGGGGAGAGAGTGAGAAAAACATTGATGTGAGAGAGACACATTGATTGGTTGCCTCCCGATCTCTCCAGGGCATTGAACCTGAAATCCAGACATGTGCCCTTCACCAGGAATCAAACCCACCACCCTTTGTTGCACAGGCCAATGCTCCAACAACTGAGCCACACCAGTCAGGGCATGGATGGATGTTTTATGAAGAGAGAAGTAAGGGTCACAGGGGTAGTCTACAGAATACATACGTATAGACAGATTCAGTCTATAAATGCTGAAGCCTGTTTATGAATCTAGCCTGACATGATAGTGAGAATGTCACATAAAAATCATTTTAGAAGTTAATTACAAACCAGTATTCTTAGATTTAAAAAATTAGCTATTAATGAAGTTTCAGAGCACATAAATATGTAACTTTTGATGTTGCTCTGACAATTGTGCTGATAATTGTTTTTTCTCAGATATTAAAATTTGATAAGCAATGTCTTTCTTATCATTGTAAATGACCCAATAGTGTATTTAAACTGGCTAAAGAAAACTTTGCCATCTCAGGAGCTCTAATTCCAAATCAAAATCCAGGAGATAATAAAAGATGTGTATAAAATTAATAATCACAATAGAAAAATAAGGGAAATTGCCAACTTAGTTAAGATTGATTGTGGGGTGTTTTTTTTTTTTTGGTTTAAAAGATAGGATCAGTTCTGATTATAGAAATAAAGTTTGAGAAAAGAATAATAGCCAGCATTTCTTAATAGGAACCACTCAGTGTTTCAAGGTTTTTATGTGCAGTAACCTATTTAATAATCACACTGTAGAAGTAGATGCTATTGTTACCCTAATTTTACAAATGAAGATATAGAGGCCAAGAGAGGTTAAGTAGCTTGCATAAAGTTAAGAAGTATATGGTTTGAACTAAAATCATATATTTAAATATGTATCTGTATATACTTAAAGAATCTTCTAAAATGATGTAAAAACAAGATCCTCAGTTTATAATTAAACTTTTATGCTGGTTTTATTATATTATACTTAGAACTCTATGAATATGCATAATAATTAATTTTAGTTTTATATATGTATTCCCCAAAATCATTCTGGTAAGTTAGAAAAAGTCTGATAGCATATTTATAGCACAATTTTATTTAAATAATGACTCTTTGGGTGTTTCCTACATTTTGTTTAGAGTTTTCTGGTTCTAGTAAAGATAAATATTCCACAACGTTTTAAAGATTTAAATGTCATACAATTTCCTGTTTCACTTTTAGTTCCCTTTCTTCCCAAGCATTCTTCTCAATAGGCAAGTTATATGTGTGTGAGTCTGAATAGCTGAATTTATTACTTATTGTAGCAAATGGCTAATATTATAACATAAAAGTATGAAAATAAATAATTATAATATTAATAACAGTTTATTTTAATTCTTTGGTGTGTTTTTTTTAGTTTGTAGTGATTCAGCAAAGTGAATTAGGGATTAAATTTCCTTATGTAAATAAAATTTTTGACTTACTATTTATTTATTACTTAAAATATTTTATTAATTAAAACATTGAAATTCATTAGTATAGTTCACCTGATTTTAATATAAAATCTCAATTTAATTTAATTTGACACTTAAGTCAGTTTTTTAAATTATGAAAAAATATTTTTGTATATTTATATATATTTATTATATATATATAATAAAAGCCCAGTGATCGAAATGGTGGAACGACCAGAATGACCAGAGACTAGAATGACCACGGGCCCTCACCCCGCTGGCCAACCTCCAGCGAGCGGTTAGGGGCAATCAGACAGGCCAGTGAGTGGTTAGGGGCGATCAGGCAGGCAGGTAAGCAGTTAGGGGCTAGCGGTCCCGGATTGCGAGAGGGATGTCTGACTGCCGGTTTAGGCCCAATCCGCAGGGATTTCTGGGGGACCTGGCCTAAACCGGCAGTTGGACATCCCCCGAGGGGTCCCAGATTTCAAGAGGGTGCAGGCTGGGCTGAGTGATCTCCCCCACCCCATGCACGAATTTCGTGCACTGGGCCACTAGTATATATATAAGCTGTTATTACCAACCACCTACTGATCTATTTAATGTTAAATAAAAGTGTTGTTGTTTTTTTACAGGGCTGCATTAATGTCCAAATTTCTTTTTATACCTAAAATATCCCTTACACATGTCTGTTCTATACCCTTTCTTATCTCCCCCATCAAAATCTCTTCTCAATTTTAAGAGCAATCTAAATCACTTTATGAAGTATTCACTAGTCAATTATTATCACCCCATAATATCTTTTTGGTAACAACTTTATTGATATATACTTCATATGCCAAACAACTGACCCATATAAAGTACTACAACCTAATGATTTTTAGTAGATTATCAGTTATGAAACTATTACCATAATTTTAGAACATTTTACCACCCCAAAAAGAAACCATATAGTCTTCGGCTAGTCCCTCAGTTTCTCTGTTCCCCATCCACAAAGCCCTGGAGCACCACTAACGTACTTTCTGTCTCCATGAATTTGCCTGTTTGGTATATTTCATATAAATGTAGTCTTTTCATATGATATGTAGTCTTTTGTGACTGGTTTCTTTTACTTAGCATAGTGTTTTCAAGGTTCATCCATATTGTAGCATGTATGTCTTATTTTATAGCAAATAACTTTCCATTACACCACATTTGGCTTATCCATTCATTAGTTGATGGACATTTTGGTTTGTTTTTAACTTTTGGCTATTGTGATTAATGCTGCCATGAACATTCATGTACAACATTTTATGTAAACATGTATTTTTATTTCTCAAATATATACCTAAGTGTGGAATTGCTGGGTCAAATAATAACTTTATATACTTACCCTTTTTATGAACTGCTAGATTATTTTCTAAAGTGGCTGCATCATTTTATATTCCTATCAGCAGTGTGTGAGACTCCAGATTTTCCACATTCTTCACAATGCTGGTTATTATTATTTTTTTATTATAGCCACCCCATTAAATTTTAATTAGACCATTCTTAAGACACATTAAAGCTTTGTAGATGCTTTTCTGTGTGTTTTCTCCCTCCTTTTAAATTGTAAATCCCTTAAGGGTAGTGACCATACCTTTGAATCATGAAGAAATCTGCTCTTAAAAGCTTTTCATTGACAAAGTTCACATAGGTAAACTGGAGAACTGAGATAAAACAAAAGACAAATCAAAACTTATTTTGTGCTTGAATTATCAGATCATCTGCTCATACTAGTTGAAACATTTCAAATAATTACTCTACTGATCACTTGACTTTTCCAGGGTAAGATCACCTAAAGTTAAGCTAATCTTTGTTTCATCCCATTTTCTGTGAATTGTATCATTTTAATTAAATGTCTCTTAAAGTCAAGATACCACCTTGACTCTGAGGCACAAAATAGTTTCTCTATCAGATGGAAAAGACATTTGATAGTTCTATAACCAATGGATTTTAATATTTCAAAAAAAGTATTAATATAAGGAACTAGCAACATGGGAAAATTGTTAGAATATAAGAGTTTGATTTTTATGTAGGTTTTTCAAAGTGGTAGATTTATAAACCTCTCTCTCTCAAGTCAGGAATCTGAAACTCAGAAAAAAAATACCATATGTAAATTTAGGAACATGAGAAAAAAAAATAGAAGAAGGAGGTCTACTAAGAGAAACAGAATGTAGTCAATGAGAAGTTCTCCTGAAAATCCCAACATGGCTTACCTTTCATGTCCATCACAGTAACTAGTGCTTAGAATTTGTTGTTTTTATGGTTGACCATTCCTATCTCCCTAAATCTCTATTTGACTGCATTCACAAACTCATTTACTAGTACTTGTCATTAACATACTAGGGGCCCAGTGCATGAATCTGTGCACCTTGAAAGGAACTGTGGGCTATGAGGCTGTGGTGGGCACAGGGGCAGGTCTTGGCCCATCCTCCGTGCCCCCACCTGACACCTCCCTCCGGGACCCCCAGTCCCCTGTCTGCCGGCAGCCCCTCTCCCGCCGCTGCCACTCCCACAAGCTGATGGCCCCGACCCCACTCGCACCTGCTGTCGGCACGGAGCGACTGGGGCCAGCGCCAGGCGCAGGCACTGGGTGCAAACAGCGGCTCCAGCAGCAGGTGCGAGTGCCGGACGGGACCACAGCGCGTGGGAACAAAGAATTTTTAGTAACCACCAGAGGATCGCCCCGATGACAGCAACCTGCACCCCGCCTAGGTCTGGTGCCCCCACTCACCTTCTCCACCATCCCGCCACGGCCAATGACCTCCATGTTCCACGCTCTGCCGCCAGCTGCCAATACCCACCATGTTCCGTGCATGCCCCCTGGTGGTCAGCGCATGTCATAGAGACTGGTTGTTAGGTTGTTTGGTTGTTTGACCTTTTGCTCTATTGCATATTAGGGTTTTATATATATAGACTAAGTGACCCGGTGCACGAAGCTCATGCACATTAAAAGGGAATTAATTAGAGGGAATATTTTAATATTGCTATTTGCCCTTTCTCTATAATAGAAGTGTCAGAGATGAAAGAAAATTAGTAAAATGTATATGAAAATTTTCCTCCTGTCAGAGTCTGGGGTGCGCCACGGGAACCAGAGTCAAGTTCCTGCCCACCCACGTGCGCCTCAAAATCGCACGAGACCCAGACCCAGCCAGCCTCACGCCCATTGGGCTAGATCCAGACCTGGCCAGCCCTATCCCCATTAAGCTCCACCAGGTGGGGGGCGTGGCCTGAGGTCCCCCAGCCCGGCCTGGGGGTGCACCTTGAGGTCCCCTGGCCTGGGCCAGAGGGCGTGGCCTGAGGTCCCCTGTCAAGCCCCATGGGCGGGGTGCACGGCCTGAGGTCCCCTGTCAAGCCCCATGGGCGGGGTGCACGGCCTGAGGTCCCCTGTCAAGCCCCACCAGGCGGGGGGCACAGCTCCAGGTCCCCTGCCCCGGCCCAGTGCCATGCAGCCTCAGGTCCCTGCTGATTGCTCATTAAGGCTCGTTACGGGAACTTGGCCTCTGCTGTGGGCACAGCCATGTTGTGTTATGGAATCCCTGGCTCCTCTGTGGGCAAAGCCATCTTGACCGTTAAGGCATGATAGTCAGTTTTCATATTCCCTCTTTATTAGATAAGACTAGAGGCCCGGTGCACAAAATTCGTGCATGGAGGGGGGGGTGTCCCTCAGCTCAGCCTGTACCCTCTCCAATCTGGGACCTCTCAAGGGATGTCTGACTGCCCATTTAGGCCCGATCCCACAGGCCTAAATGGGCAGTTGGTTATCCCTCTCACAATCCAGGACTGCTGGCTCCCAACTGCTCGCCTGCCTGCCTTCCTGATTGCCCCTAACCGCTTCTGCCTGCCAGCCTGATCACCCCCTAACCACTCCACTGCCAGCCTGATTGATGCCTAATTGCTCCCCTGCCAGGCTGTTTGCCCCCAACTTCCCTCCTCTGCCGGCCCGGTCACTCCTAACTGCAGGGTTGGATCGCCTCCAACTTCCCTCCCTTGCAGGCCGGTGCCTCCCAACTTCCCTCCCCTGCTGGCCATCTTGTGGTGGCCATCTTGTATCCACATGGGGGCAGGATCTTTGACCACATGGGGGCAGACATATTGTGTGTTGCAGTGATGATCAATCTGCATAGTACTCTTTTATTAGATAGGATAGAGGCCTGGTACAGGGGTGGGGGCCAGCTGGTTTGCCCTGAAGGGTGTCCCAGATAAGGGTGGGGGTTCCCTTGGGGCGTGGGGTGGCCTGGGCAAGGGGCCTGTGGTGGTTTGCAGGCCAGCCACGCCCCCTGGCGACCCAAGTGGAGGCACTGGTATCTGGAATTTATTTCCTTCCACAATTGAAACTTTGTAGCCTGGAGTGGAACCAAGCCTCCTGCATGCTCCACCGGCAGCCATTTCTGTTTGAGTTAATTCACCTTCTATAATTGAAACTTTGTAGCCTTAAGCAGAGGCCTTGGCCCGGCCAGGGTGTGCGGAAAGTTTTGCTTTCTCCATTACCGCGGGCAACCCTGGCCTGGTCTCTCCAGCTCCGTGGCTGCCGCCATTCTGTTTGAATTTGTTTACCTTCTATAATTGAAACTTTGTAGCTTGAGTGGAGGCTTAGGCCTGTCAAGGGCAGGCGGAAAGCTTGTTTCCTTCTGTTGCCTGGGAAACCTTGCTCTCAGTGGCTGTAGCCATCTTGGTTGAGTTTATTTGCATACTCGCCCTGATTGGCTGGCTGGTGGGCGTGGCTTGGGTGTAGTGGAGGTATGGTCAATTTGCATATTTGTCTATTATTAGGTAGGATAGTGTTCTGGAACTCAGACACTTACAAGAAAAAAAGCATCATGAGAATTAGCTCAGCTACCACTACCTCTCAGTGACTGAAATAACCAGTAAGTTTTGGCTACCTGAATATTAGACAATTAGAATATCAGATAGAGCCTGGCCAGAGTGGCTCAGTTAGTTGAGCATCATCTTGTGCACAGAAAGGTTGCTAGTTCAAGTCAGGTCAGGGCACATGCCTGGGTTACAGGTTTGATCCCCAGTCAGGAAGTGTACAGAAGCAATCAATCGATGTTTCTCTCTCGCTCTCCCTCTCCCTCTCCCTCTCCCTCTCCCTCTCCCTCTCTCTCTCCCATTCCTTCTCCTCCTCCCTCTCCCTCCCTCCATCCTTTCCTCTATTCCCTTCTTCTCGCTAAGCATGTCCTTGGGTGAGGATTAAAATTTAAAAAAATAAAAAAAGATCAGATATATAATTTAGGCCTTTAAATGTTCTAACTTGGAATTCCCAGATTCCAGAGGCAATCATTTTACATATAAATTAAACGTTACCAAAAAGCTGAGCTAAAAAAGGAGGATAAAACAACATACAGAGTATACAAAGAAGGAAGCACTCAAGATTCTAGAAAAATATAATGAAATTGCAGGAACAACAGAATTCTAAAAGCTGAGGTTTTTTTTTTCCCAGAGAAATTTGTTATTTAAAAATATATATGAGCTGCACAGGAAGCTTTTATTGTAATTGTTTAATGGAATGGAAGACTAAGTCCTATGGAAGAGAATAAGTTCAGTGTTTCATCGAAGTAGATGAACTCTCAGATCATGTCTGCTTAAGCCTGTTCCATGCAGTGTAATTCTAATATGGGTAATGAACATTCCTTCCTTAAGAAAAATACTATTTTAAAAAAGATTCCTACAAATTTATTTTTATTTTGTTTTAGTTACAGAGTCTAACTAGAATTAGGTCAACTCGATATTTGTATTTAGGGGAAAATGTCTTTTAAACATTCTGGATTGTCTAACATGCACTTTGCTCAGGATTTTCCCCTTAATTTTTAAACCCATGTGTATTTCAAGGGAAATTTAATCCATATGTCCCTGACTCACTCACACTTAACTCATCAAAATGTTGTTTAATAAAAGCTATTTGATGTTGAAAAAGCCTTATGAATCTTTATAAGTCTTTCTTCTCTCTCTTTGAATTAGGAAGTTGCTTTGCCAGTCATAAATAGTATACACAAAGATTCATGTTCAGCTTCAAACACAGAATTCACAAAGCTCTTAGAAACAACATTAAGCACATGCTCATTTCTTAAAAAGCCAAAATATTTAGATTTCTAATATAACTTTTTAATTCAGTCTAAGAGTTGTAAAAACAAATAAAAGCTTCACCTTAATATTTAACCTTCTTAGCCTGTATCCATTGTTTTTACAATATTTTTACAAGACCACTTTAGAGTCTGCAAATATTTCACTGTATCCATTTTTCTGTATTTCCAAAAATGTTTGTCACCTTCAACCATGGATTCTGTAGTCTATAAAATTATAAACACTTTAAAGGTACTCTTAATTGTAGCAGGAGCCCTGCTAAACAAACTATGTAAATGTAAAATATAATAAAAGGACATCATTCAACTATGTGTATTAGACATCAACCATGATGCAAATTATTTATAACATTCTTACATCTTTTTTTTTATTTTAAAAATAAGCCATCCTTTGTTATGCTGTGTTTCACAAACTACAAAGCTGAGGTCTATTTTTTTCTAATACAGTATTCTAGATGATATTTATTTTCATATTTTACTTTTTTCTCTATATGGAAAATTTTGCATAAAGCTATGACTCTACTGATGTATTGTCATACTTACTACCCAAATGAAAAATAGGGGCAATAAATAAACTAACTTATCAATAGAACATATCTCTTCTACACTGTATGTAGGACTAAACTTCCATGTGCCATGCTTTTTAAAAAGTATATGAATGTGGATATTAATCCCCTATTGAAAATATATGGGACATCTTGTCTGTCACACTTGGAGGAAACATGTGAGATAACATACTGTTTTTCTACTCCCAAATTGTGGGTATTAGCAAAATAGAGAAGAGGAGATGTGAGGCATTCATCATCGAATACTGCCACACTTATGAAGGCACTGGTGCTCTCTGAAGGACTTTAGCACTAATTCAAACATTAGGGGAATAACAAATTTTACACTATATTTTGAAAAGTGCTAGACCAAAGGACAAAGAAGTTTGCCTTTGTACTGAAAATATTTTTATTTAATTATTTTATTTCCATGGCTTGAGGCTATAGAGACAGAATAATAGCCTGCAGAAGAAGGTACTTAAACAAAAACAGTCAATATTAGGGATAAGTATTTACATTACAACCAATTTATAAGTAATTATCACAGTAGAATATGCTCCATCAGTTTAAATTATCCATCCAATAAGTTTAAGTCTAGAACTTTTTATCAGCAAAAAGAAGGGAAAGTCAGGCTGAGTTTGCTGTCTATATATTGTTAAATATCTTTTTCCAGATAAAATTATTAGGCAGTTTTACTGATCAGAAGATGACTGATCATGCCCTGGCCCATGCTGCTCAATAGTTAGAGCATTGGCCCGCCCACACTGAAGAGTTGAGGGTTCGATTCCAGGTTAAGGGCAAGTACTTGGGTTTCAGGTTCCCCCGCCCCCCTCCCGTCCCAACCCAGTCAGGGAGCATTTGGGAGACAACCAATCAATGTGTCTCTCTCACATCTCTATCTCTCTCCCTCCCTCCCTCCACATTCCCTCCCTCCCTCCCTCCCTTTCTCTCTCCCCCTCCTTTCTACTTTCTCTAAAAAAAGAAAGAAAAAATATCCTCTGCTGAGGATTAACAAAAAAAAAAGGGGGGAAAAGAAAAAAAATGAAGAAGATGACTGATCACAATGATTTATTTTTTTTATTTCAAAAATTCTGTTTTTTTTTAAGTCACTAACAGATAAACAGTTAAGTATAGTTGCAGTGCTATACGAGTTCAATTTGTATATAAAGCAGGAATATTAATCAGATATCACAACAAATTTCTAAAAAAAAAATAATATTGGGCTGTGAAAATGAGTCTCTAGAACAGTCAAGCTTTTGGCGGGGGGAGAGGGGGAGAAGAGGGATTAATGAAATAGGTAAGTAGTGAAAGAGTTAAGTGTGCATTGGCAAATGAAGCTGGGGACTTAGTTTACATTTGTTGAGAGAAAACAGTGCTACAGGCTGATAACTTTAAAACTCTATGAATTAGGTATACTTCATTTTAAGATATGGAAACTAAGGTCTAGACATCATGATCACTTAAGAAGCACTTGTTAATTCTGTTATATCAGTGGTTTTTTTAAGTCCAAGTTGCAACCTAGCAAATCAATTATGTGGGTTATTACCAGGATTATTTTTAAATGACATATAAGAGAAAAGAATAGATTGGAGAGAGAGCAAGATATTGAAAACCTATTTGAAGAAATAATGACTGAAAACTTCTCCTACACGGTGAAAGAAATAGACGTTCAGGAAGTACAGAGAGTCCCAAACAAGAGTAACCCAAAGAGGCCTGCACCAAGACACATCATAATTAAAATGCCAAGGATTAAACACAAAGAGAAGCTTAAAAGCAGCAAGAGAAAAGCAGTCAGTTACCTACAAGGGAGCACCCATACGACTGTCAGCTGGTTTCTCAACAGAAACTTTGCAGGCCAGAGGGAGTGGCAAGAAATATTCAAAGTGATGAATAGCAAGAACCTACAAGCAAGATTACTCTACCCAGCAAAGCTGTCATTTAGAATGGAAGGTCAGATAAAGAGATTCACAGGTAAGAAAAAGCTAAAGGAGTTCATCACCATGAGATGCTGAAAGGTAATCTTTAGGAAGCAGAAGAAGAAGAAAAAGATCAAAAATATGAAAAATAAAATGGCAATAAATACATATCTATCAACACTTGAATCTAAAAATCAAAATAAACTAGCAAGAAATCTAATGAACAAAATAAAGTGGTGAATAAAATAAAACCAGAGACATGGGAACATGAAACAGACTGATGAATTTCAGAGGGAAAGGGGGAGGGGAGACAGGAAGAGATTAATCAAAGATCTTACCTATGGACACAGACAAAAGGGTGGTGAAGGCCTGGGGTGTGGTGGGAACTGGGTGGAGGGGGCAATGGGGGTAAAAAAAGGGACACCTGTAATACTCTCAACAATAAGAATAGATTCAAACAGGAAAAAAAGTCATTGCACATAGTAAAGATAAGAGCTGGAAACACCTATTTGTTCTTATTCTTTGATGTCAGATTCCAACTTGGCTCAGGTTGGATGTGATTAAGGAAAACAAATATATACACAATATATACTATATACAAGACAATACACATAAGGTTAAAGTTCCTTTTTTCAAGGAAGTGATATAGTCTAGAGGAAGAGCAGATAATGGGGGTAGAGGGGGGAAACCCTAGATATACAGAGGAAATCATGATTACATTAAAAAACAGGGCCCTAGCCCTAACTGGTTTGGCTCAGTGGATAGAGCGTTGGCCTGTCGACTGAAGGGTCCCAGGTTCGATTATGGTCAAGGGCATGTACCTTGGTTGCGGGCACATCCCCAGTAGGGGTTGTGCAGGAGGCAGCTGATCGATGTTTCTCTCTCATCGATGTTTCTAACTCTATCCCTCTCTCTTCCTCTCTGTAAAAACTCAATAAAATATATTAAAACACACACACACACACACACACACACACACACACACACACACACACACAACAGGGCCCTCGATCACCATGTGGTTCTGAAAGCCCTCCTAGACTAAGTGTTTTATCTCTTGAGTCTGAAAGCATAAGCACAAGATTTAGAAAGACTTAAAGAGCTGGTTCTGAGAGTGGAAAACATCATTTGGTAAAATATCACCTGTGTGAAATTACTGTAGTCCTAAATTATTCATGGAAAAGTTTGAAGCAGAGGAGTCTCTGAAGCAGAGACTGAGGCGCTTACCTGGAGAGCTTTTTGTGCCTGGAGGAATGTGGATTTTTATCCTGAAGGCTACAGTGAGACAGTAAAGCATTTTAAGCATCACAATGATAAGATCCAATTTATATATTTTTTGAAAATTGTTCAGGCCACTGTATAGGTTATAGTTTTAGGATGCCAAGACTTGAGGTAAAAGGCTGTTGTTGTCCAAACCAGAAGTGATTGAGAGACTATACTAAATTGGTAGTCACAGGAAAGAGAAGAGAACAGCTACAAATAACACTTAGAAGATAATTTATGAAGGACAGTGATAATTGACTAGTTGTGGGGAGTAAGATTGAGTCTTGGAGAAGAAGTGATTTAAGGAAGTATTACAGGGATCCCAACATGGGGGCTGGCCGACGGCAGTGAGGGAGAGAGTGTGAGTGAGTAAAAGAGTGAGAGGGGAGTGTTGGGACATGTATGGTGTGTGTGTGTGTGTGTGTGTGTGTGTGTGTGTGTGTGTGTGGCAGTTAATTCTCACAAGAATCTCTGGGCTGGTAGATCGGGCTCTCCTAGACAGGGAGCCCCTGCTATGGCCACAGGCACTCCCTGGATGGCAGGGCTCTGGCACAGAAACCACGCCATCATGAAGGGGGAAGCAGCAGAAGCCAGGAGCACAGGCTCACCACCACCCAAACTGGCCTTGGACACTACCCCAACATGCGTGGTGAGATGCTTACCAGCCATAACACGCAAGGGACCCTTGCCGTGCCTTTACAGTGAGTCGCACACCAGCTGGCTTCGGACATCACAGGAAGTCGCACACCAGAGGAACTGTGTGTGCCCAGGCTAAGGGACCAGATCCAGGGAAGGGAGTATAACTCAGAACAGAGACAATAAAGGTGTGAGACTCAAGGCAGACCCAGCCTCTGGGCTAAGGAGTCCCTGACCACTGGACTACTAGGGCCTTCAACCTCTTGGACCTCAATCAGGCTGCCCAGGGCCAGAAAGGGACAGTGACTCACATGTACCTGCCCTAGAGAAGCTTCCAGGAGCCTAGGATAGATACACCAAGGGACAAGATTCAGCAACATCAGAGCAAAATCCAGCAAAACCCAATCTCACTGGCAGAAAGTCAAAGAAGAGATCCTTCCCACAAATAGGACATCTGCAATCAGGTGGGCAGGAAAATACACCCACCATGTTCTCTGAAAGCTAAACAATACCTCCCACTCCTAAAGCCCTGCCAAACACAGACTTTTGAGGGATGAAGATTGACAGCTGGCTGACAGGTAAAGGAGGGCAGAGGTGAAGCCCAGGGAGCCAGGGGAACATTGCTGAACCAGGCTTGAGCCACATGCGGCTAACAAGGCTATTTTAGAGGGCAGATTGACCCCTCCTGCTTGTGGCCAAGGTCTGTGGAGAAGACACAAGTGTTGGATCAGTTGATCAGTGGATTTCCTGGAGCAGCAAGCAGCACATCCACAACAGTTTGCACGATGAGGTTGGAAATGAGTCACATAATCAGATAACGTTTGAGGAGACTCCATACAAGAAAGGGACAATAACATTCAAGACCCAACTACATCAGGAGAACACAAATAACTCACGTAGGCGCTCTCCTAGAACAGCCAGCTCAGGAGATCTGAGAGACCACACCACTGGGTCCCACAAAACACCTTCTCCATAGGACCACCCCCCAAAAAATCTGGGTGGCATAGCAGTTTGACACAGAAACAAATACAAAGGGAAAGCAAAAATGGGGAGACAAAGAAACAATCCCCAAAGGGGGGGGGGGAAGTGGAATTGCCAGAAAAGCAACTAATGAAATGGAGGCACATAACCTGTCAGACAAAGAATTCAAAGTAAAAAAAAAAAAAATGCTCAAAGTCTGTTATTATCAGGGAGATGCAAATGAAAATGACATCTGTCAGAATGGCTATCATCAACAAATCCACAAAGGACAAGTGCTGGAGAGGATGTGGAGAAAAGGGAACCCTCGTGCACTGCTGGTGGGAATGCAGACTGGTGCAGCCACTGTGGAGAACAGTATGGGGTTTCCTCAAAAAATAAAAAATAGAGCTGCCATTTCACTCAGTGACCCTACTTCTAGGAATATATCCCAAGAAATCAGAAACACCAATCAAAAAGGACATATGCACCCCTATGTTCATAGCAGTGTAATTTACAATAGCTAAGACTTGGAAACAGCCTAAGTGCCCATTAGCTGGTGAGTGGATTAAAAAACTGTGGTACATCTACACAGTGGAATACTACGCTGCTGTAAAAACAAAAGAACTCTTACCATTTGCAACAGCATGGATGGACCTAGAGAACATTATACTAAGTGAAATACTAGTAAGCCAGTCAAAGAAAAATAAGTATTACATGATCTCAGTCATATGTGGAATCTAATGAACAACATAAACTGATGAACAAAAATAGACCCAGAGACATAGAAACATTGAACAGACTGACAAGCCTCAGAGGGAAGGCAGGGGAGAGTGGTTGGGTGGGAAGAAATCAACCAATGAACTTGTATGTATATATATATATATATATATATATATATATATATATATACAAGTTCATTGGTTGTATATATATATATACAAGTTCATTTGCCTACTGTCTGTGTCCATTGGTTTAAAACCAATGGACACAGACAGTAGGCAAATGAAGGCCTGGGCTGGGGGTTGGGAGCAGGCTGAGAGAGGTCAATGGGGGCAAAAGGGGACATATGTAATACTTTGAACCATAAAGAATTTAAAAAAAGAATCTATTACATGTATTTGGGAACGTTGAGGGTGGGGGGAAGTGTCTTAGGGTAGAGAGGAATGAACATAATTGGTTAAAATTGGTCTGTTAGATATCCAAAATTTTCAAATGGATAATAAAGTTTTGAAATTTGAGAGTCAAGCTGGGCATGGAATTCATAATTAAAACCAGAGATCACCCAAGAAAAGTGAGAATACAAAAAGAGAGGATCAGTAGGCCAAAGTCAGATCCCCTGTGTAACAAATGTGAAATTGCAACTAAGGATACCTTGAAGGAAGTCAGGCAGGAGGAGAACAAGAGAGTATCGTGTGCTCTAGAAGTCAGAGAACTCTGGTGCAACATTTTCCAAGCTGATATTCCTTAGAAACATAGCTTTTGAAATATGTTAATGTGGGAAAAATGTATACTTTAATGTGTTTGGAAAATTCTGGGTTTAAAAATGTCACAGGCATTGTTTTTTAATGGACTTTTCCAACTCTTTAACTTGTAAATAAATTAATATGTACTTCTCTAACACTTTGGCCTAATAAGAGGTTTAGGGTGAAGCCAAAAGGAGTGAATAGAAATGAGGAACTAAGAGATAAAAACTGCTGTCTAGAAGCTTCACAAAGAAAGAGAGACAAAGTGGCTAGAACCGACAGGGGACAGTGTGACCAAATCCCACGTAGAAGAGTAATTGGCTTGAAGAGGAAGAAAGATATATTTTCCGAAACTGGAGAAAATTTATGAATGCAAAGGCAGAAAAGTCTTTAAACAGAGAAAGACATCAAGATAAATTACTAATTTTTTTTCTCCAAAATATGAATACTTCATTAATCATAAAATCATAATGGGCAAATGTTTTTGAATTTTTCTAGGAAGAGGCCATATATTTAACCATCCTATCAAAGAGATGTGTAACCCCAAAACAGGATAAAGACCGCTATTCCACACTATACAACCTGAGGTTTTATCTTTGATTTCTTAACCTAAAAAGTCTGACATTCAAAGCTTCCTGTGTTTTTTCAGTTTAGTCTCACTACTCCCCTTTATATCCTAATCACTGGCCAACCTTATTTTCTCCTGTT
Source organism: Eptesicus fuscus (assembly GCF_027574615.1). NCBI lineage: Eukaryota > Metazoa > Chordata > Mammalia > Chiroptera > Vespertilionidae > Eptesicus > Eptesicus fuscus. The sequence continues at coordinate 4,878,511 of NC_072480.1, read as the reverse complement.
CAAATTCTCTTCCCTTCTTACAATTCTCTCTGCCCACATAAACAACCTATTAAATCCTACCTATCCATCACAGTTCAGTTCAGAGGCCACTGCCTTATCCAGTCCCAGGTATACCCCGCCCCTTCCCTCCCCCGCACCTCCACAAGAAGCTGGCAATCATCAAGGTTATATGGATGTCTATAATTTTTTTTCTGTCCCTCGCTTGGGAAGAGGTAGTAAAAAGCCCTGACTTTGGACTCAGATAACCAGATTTGAATTCCATCTCTATCATTTACTAGTTGTATGACTTTCCCTACATTACTTTGCATAGTCTCAATTTCTTACCTGTAAAATAGAGTTAACAGCAGTACCTATCTCATAGATCTGTTATGCGGAATAAGATTAGTTAATGTAAAGTGCTTTAACAATACTAAGCTAAACCCTCTCTTCCTATGTCAAAATTGTTCCTGTATGTATTATGTTTACTCTGTAGTATTAAGTTCTTTGTGGGTGAAATTCATGTTTTATATTTACTATATTCTTTCTTGGTGCCCAAGACAGTGAATATTTTTTTGTTGACTACATGAATGAATGAATGCTGAGTTAAATATGCCTAAGCATTTAATTTACAAAGAGGGAACAACTTACTTATTCAGTAAAATATGGCAGTTATAAAAATTGCTATTTAAAAATAAATAGTATGCATATGATGCAGCTAGAATAACCAATTACATTATAACTCTCATTTGTTCTCAGCATATTTTTAAATTTATGCTTTCTCTAAAATTCAGTGTCTTTCATATTTTTAAATAACAATTTGAAAAAAATTCCAGAAAAATATAAAACATGCATTCTGTTTTAAGTGAGCTTTTTACTATGACATATACGTGCAACAATGGTGTAATTTTCTATATTCAATTCCATAAACACAGATTGCATGCTATGTGACAGATATTGACTTAGATTAAGAAGATAATGCTGTCTTCAAGTAGCTTATGCCAACTGGGAGAAACAGACTTCTAAACATATGTATTCAAGGTATTATAAATGCTGCAAGTAAAGAGGTTCCCAGGAAATTATGGAAACCTATAGGCAAGGCACTTAGTCCAAACAAAGGTTGCAAAGACATAGTCTTTATTGTCTAATAGATTTAAATCATCACCTCTGGTTTATTCACTCAGCTAGTCTAGTAGGAATTTATTCTTCTCCATCGTTAAATGATATCCTAGGACTATAAAAGAGTCAGTACTCCTCCAGAAAGTGAAAAATGTATTCCATATGTTAACTAAACGTGACATAACTAGAAACACAAATGTCAGCTGACTCACCTATTGAATCAAAAGGCAGAACAAATGATCACATAAAGCTCTCTTATTAGTATGTTTTTGTGCTAGAAAATAACTCAGTGATATTTTACTTAGAGTATATATGCTTTGTAAACTTTTTCTTGTATAAAGTCATTCATTGCCTTTGTTGAATATACACTACTTTTGTTGGTTTATCTGTTCTGCAAATATATTCAAAATCATAAATGATAGGTATCAGATTGCCTCTCAGTATTTTTAAATATTTATGCCCTAGCTGGTTTGGCTCAGTAGATAGAGCATCGGCCTGCAGACTGAAGGTCCCAAGTTGGATTCTGGTCAAGGGCACATGCCTGGGTTGTGAGCTCAATCCCCAGCAGGAGGCGTGCAGGAGGCAGCCAATCAATGATTCTCTCTCATCATTGATGTTTCCATCTCTCTCTCCCTCTCCCTTCCTCTCTGAAATTAATAAAAATATATTTTAAATATATATATTTATTATAAACACATTACATAAGATGTAATTTTAGGTATTAGTGCAAAAATAGATGTTCTACCATGATTAACATATTTTGTCTTCAAAGGCTTTCTGTTTCTGTTTCAGATTATTGTATGTTGAGTTTTACCAAAGATTGGTTTACTCAGATCTGAAAAGATTAATGTGCCTTGTTAAGCACCTGTCTCATTTTTTACAGTAATAATATGAGGAAACTGGTGCACTCAGGATCATTGGTTATTGTTAAACTCAGTCTAAGGATGGATTATGGTTAAGAAGTCACCAATAGGCACAGAGGCAATTTATTCAGCACAGTGAGCTTTGTAGTATAAAATTTGGGCTTATAGAATGTTTATAATTGTTTTGGGTGTGTGTGCATGGGTGTGTGTGTGTGTGTGAATTAAGGAAAGTGGGAATAATACTGAAAGTTAAATTCATAACTCTTGAAGTATGTATTCTACTAGTTGGTCAGGTGATACTTTCCTAATTTAAGCAAAATGATTCTATAACTATTTTCAAGCAAGAAAAGTTTTTGAAAATTTCAGAGGATCACATAATATATTTGGACCATTATCAATATTCTCTGCATATAAGAAAAGAGTCACTGTCTGGAGATTGTATAACTGTAATTATTTTTTCCATGAAGCATTTTATTTTATTTATGTAGTTATTATTTTTGAACATCATTGCTTTTATTTTTATTTTTTTATAATTTATCTTTATTGTTGAAACCTTAAAGCATTTTAAATGTTTGAAACCCAGGGAACTGTCTTGAATGAGAGCCATCTAAGATTTCTGCAGCATTTTCCCCTTAACTTCCCTCTCCCGCAGGCACAGACACAAACACCTGTTTTCTTAATGCCTAATAAAGCTTTCCTGGGATTCCAAAACAGAGTTCCAACTTTCTCATATTCTTCACTAATTAAATTTATTCTGAGATTAAAGCATTATATTCTTTTAATTATATAGGGAAAATAATATAAGTTCAAAGTAATAATAAATAGTTTAGGTATGTTTAACTTACTTTGGCTGTGAGTTATTTTCCTACAAAATTTATCACTGTAAAAATAATTGTAAAAATTTACTTCCCTATATTTTTGTCTGAATATTTTTTGGAATGATATTCTTTTGCACTAAAAATAAAGGATTTCCAATGTTATTTCTTCTAAATAATGTCAAGATTTTAAGTTTACTAATTTTACAAAGATTAGTCCATGGTTATATCCTAAAATAATAATCTCTTACATGTTCCAAAAACAAATTGAACATGGTTTCCAAGTAACTGAGGTTGGGGAAAATCCATATTTTGTTAATATTAAACTAAGTTTAGAAAATACTCAAGTGATTCTAAAATACATTATAACTCATGTACACTATTTTTTGCCAATTCAAAGTCATCAATTACTTGTAACGATGCCAATTTTAATTAACTTCAACTCTTTGTCCCTATACCAGTATATAGGTTGGGGCAAAAGTAGGTTTACAGTTTTGAGTGGGAGAAACAGAGTTTATTCTTATATTATTATTTATTAATTGTTGTATTATTAATCCACTAGAGGCCTGGTGCACAAAATTCGTGCATGGGGGGAGAGGGGGTCCCTCAGCCCGACCTGTACCCTCTCCAACCCAGGAGCCCTGCGGGACCGGGCCTAAACTGGCAGTTGGACATCTCTCTCGCAATCTGGGACCTCTGACTCCTAACCGCTCACCTGCCTGCCTGCCCTAACGATTCTGCCTGCTGGCCTGATCCCCCTAACTCCTCTCCCCTGCTGGCCTGATCCCGCTAACTGCCCTCCCCTGCTGGCCTGGTCACCCCTAACTGCCCTCCCCTGCTGGCCTGGTCGCCCCTATTAACTTTTTTTTAAACCTTATCCCCTTCACATACAATTGTATTTGACTTCCTTATTGGCTTCTCCCTCTCACACAATTTTTTTCTCTCCTTCATGTAACACTTTTTCCTACTTATTCATCATTCATAAACTTTTCTTTCCTCCTTATTTCCTACTTCTGTTCCATCATCCTTCTTCCCATCTTTCCCCTAACCTCCCTCCCTCCCCACATTCCTTCTTTTCTTTATCTTTACCCCTGCCCTCTCTCCCCTTTTCCTTCCTTCCCACCTTAATTTTTTTCTTCACTTCATCCCCCAGACCTGCTTTGCTCCCTCCCCCATTTCTTCCTTCTTCCCATCCTCCTTTTAAGCTCTACCGGCTCCCCTTTAAAGCTTTTATTCCCTCCCTCTTTCTCTCTCATCCTACCTTTCCCATACATTCTTCTCTACTTACTTCCACTCTTTTAATATCTATCTATCTACCTGCTTAATTATTCACTATCATTTATCTATTTTCTTTTCTGACTTCTACTTTTAAAATCTGTCCCCAGTACACACCTATACTTGGTTTTCATTATAGCTCCTACAGTTCACTCACACATCCTCTTTCCTTCTTTAACTCTGCTCTCTACTGACTCCTTTATAAAGTTCTTCCCTCCCTCCTTCCCTTCTTCCCCATCTTCCCCCCTCCTCCCTCACTCTTTTACTCTTTTTACAGGCTAATTAAAAATTCTAAGCTTTTAATCCACTCATCTGCTGATGGGCACTTAGGCTGTTTCCAAATCTGAGCTATGGTAAATTGTGCTGCTATGAACATAGGATGCATATATCCTTTCTGATTGGTGTTTCTAGCTTCTTGGGATATATTCCTAGAAATGGTATCACTGGGTCAAATGGGAGTTCCATTTTTAGTTTTTTGAGGAAACTCCATACTGTTCTCCAAAGTGGCTGCACCAGTCTGCATTCCCACCAGCAGTGCACCAGGGTTCCTTTTTCTCTGCATCCTCGCCAACATTTGTCGTTTATTGATTTGTTGATGATAGCCATACATATACACAATGGAATATTATGCTGCACTAAAAAAGAAGGAATTCCTACCATTTGCAACAACATGGATAGAACTGGAGAGCATTATGCTAAGTGAAATAAGCCAGTCAGAGAAAGATAAATATCACATGATCTCACTCATCTATGGGAAATAATGAACAAAATAAACTGATGAACAAAAACAGATCCAGAGACAGAGAAGCATCAATCAGACCATCAAACCTCAGAGGGAAGGTAGGGGAGGGTGTGGGTAAGGGGGAGAGATCAACCAAAGGACTTGTATGCATGCATATAAGCCTAACCAATGGACACAAACAACAGGGGGGTGAGGACATGAGTGTGGGGGGGTTGGGAAGGTAATGCAGGGATGAGGACAAATACGTAATACCTCAATCAATAAAGAAATTAAAATGAAAAAAAAATTCTATACTTTTTGTCCTGTCTTAGTACTGACTGCTTTCCTCTCTGAGACCTGTAGCCGCCTGCTCCGGCACTTGGGCCCCTCTCGTACCGGCTTTGAGGGGCCGAGCATGGACGCAGCTGTGTCTGCCTACTGTGGCCCGTGCCTTCCCCCTCCAAATTTGGGGAGGGTCCAGCCGGCCAGGCCGGCACCCATTGTGGGGACCGCTCCCTTACTGCGCACGTGTGTGCATTCGTGCACGTGCGAGGCTTTTCTCCCGTAGAGTGCTGAAGGTGGGTGGGACATGGAGGCCTTTCCTGCCCCCCTCCCCCCCCCCCCCCGCGCCCACTCCCACGCCTTGAGCGGCTCTCCGTCCGCTCCCCCCGGAATTCACAGGCGACGACGTGCTTGCGCAGGCACGGTGGGGCCCAGCTTGTCCTTGGGGAGCATTCCGCCCGGGATGCGAGCCCCTGTCCAGGTTGGACAGGGCAGATGAGTGGACGGACGGCTGGAGAAAGCCCTGCAGCTTCCCTGTGTGTGAGGGTCGCCTGTGGTCTCCACGGGGCGGGCCGGTCCGCGCGGTGGGAGGAGGCTTCAAGGCTGTGCCCTTGGGAGGATCGACCAGCACCCTGGGCACCGCGGGCCGCCCTGTGTCTGTGGCAGTGGGACCCCACGTTGTTTCCCCGGTGGCCCGTCCAGGTCCAGTGCCTTACCTTGACGTCCCCTCCCTGTCGTCACATCCGGGCACTTTCTTAGTGTTGGGTCCACACCCTCTTGATTTGCATGCGCGACCCCTCCAGGGGGTCACCGGCGATTCTCGCACCCCCCGGTGGGCTTTTGCCAACCGCACCCGGAGAACTGGCCTTCTGCCATGCGGGTGTCGCCCCTTGGCGCCCCCCCACGTCAGGGGGAGGTTGGTGGCATCCCCCGGCAGTGTGCTCTTGGATGGGGCGCAGTGTTCTGGGGGTGTTTGTCGGGCATGTGCACCCGGGAGAGAAACGGGACCCCAGCGCCTGAGGCAGGGAAGCAAGCCTCACACAAGTCCCCCTGATGTGCATGCAGCCTCCTGCTGGTCTGTCAATATGCAAATTGGTCATTACTGTGACACGTTTAGGATCTTTAGCATATTACCTCTTTATTATATAGATATGAACAAATATTAACCCACTAGAGGCCCAGGGAACGAAATTCGTGCACGGGTAGGGTCCCTAGGCCTGGCCGGAGATCAGGGCTGATCGGGGCCTTCTGGCTGCCGGCAGGGGCCTTCCTTGGTTATGTGCTGCCCCCTGGTGGTCAACTCATGTCATAGTGAGCGATCAAACTCCCAGTCTCCTGGTCAAACTCCCGAGGGGACAATTTGCATATTAGGCTTTTATATATATAGATTCCTTTTTGTTCTTTATATTGAAAATTTAATTGCCATAAATTGCCTTTTAAAAATTTATCTTTATTGTTGAGAGTATTACAGATGTCCACTTCCCTCTCCTATTGACCCCCTCCACTCTGCACCCATCCCCCCCTCCCCTAAGCCTTCACCACACTATTGTCTCTGTCTATGGTTTATGCATATAAGGTTTTTGGTTAATCTCGCCCCCCCCCCCCCCAGTCCCCTCAGCCTTCCCTCTGAGATTCCTCAGTCTGTTCCATGCTTCTATGTCTCTGGATCTATTTTGTTCATCCGTTTATTTTGTTCGTTAGATTCTACATATGATTGAGATCATGTGATACTTGCCTTTCTCTGACTGGCTTATTTCACTTAGCATAATACTCTCCAGGTCACTCTACAACTGTCTCAAAGGGTACGAGATCTTTTTATTTTACAGCTGCATCGTGTTCCATGGTGTAAATGTATCCCAGTTGTTGTTTATTTTTAATTTTTTATTTTTGGTATAGCAAAGGTGGAGATTTATTTTTTTTTCTCTCTTTATTTTATTGTTTAAAGTATTACAAATAGTAGTACATAGGTCTCCTTTTTTCCCAATTGACCTTTCTCCAGCCTCCGCTACCCCTCAGCACATGCCCTAACCCCCCCACTCGACCCCCCCGCCCCGTGTTTTGCGTCCATTGCTTATGCTTATATGCATGTATACAAGTCCTTTGGTTGATCTCTTATCTCACCCCCCCCCGAAACCTCCCCAGCCTTCCTGCTGTAGTTTGACAGTCTGTTTGATGCTTCTCTGTCTCCGTATCTATTTTTGTTCATCAGTTTATAATGTTTTTATTATCCATAAATGAGTGAGATCATGTGGTATTTTTCTTTCACTGACTGGCTTATTTCACTTAGCGTAATGCTCTCCAGTTCCATCCATGCTGTTGCAAATGGTAAGAATTCCTTCTTTTTTTATAGCAGCGTAGTATTCCATTGTGCAGATGTACCACAGTTTTCTAATCCATTCATCTGCTGATGGGCATTTAGGCTGTTTTCAAAGCTTAGCTATTGGAAATTGTGCTGCTATGAAGATAGGGGTGCATATATCCTTTCTGATAGGTGTTTTTGTTTTCTTGGGATATATTCCTACAAGTGGTATTACTGGGTCAAATGGGAGTTCCATTTTTAGTTTTTTGAGGAAACGCCATACTGTTCTCCACAGTGGCTGCACCAGTCTGCATTCCCACCAGCAGTGCACGAGGGTTCCCTTTTCTCCACATCCTCGCCAGCACTTGTCTTTGTTGATTTGTTGATGATAGCCATTCTGACAGGTGTGAAGTGGCACCTCATTATTGATTTGATTTGCATCTCTCAGATGATTAGTGACTTTGAGCATGTTTTCATATGTCTCTTGGCCTTTCTGAATGTCCTCTTTCAAAAAGTATCTACTTAGATCCTTTGCCCATTTTTTGATTGGGTTGTTTATCTTCCTTTTGTTAAGTTGTATGAGTTCCCTATAAATTTTGGGGATTAAACCCTCATTAGAGATAACATTGGCTCTTAGTGTGAATGCACTGGGAATTAGTGATCCCAGGCACACACGATGAGAAACAGAGTCAAGGCACTGTGCTCAGTGCTGCCTCTCATGCAGAGAATCAGGGTCCCCGGTCAGCTTGGGGGACCGGGTTGCACAGTTGCACTGTGTTGGCAGGAGGTCCACTCGTGCCCTGCAGAAAACAGCCTTCCGTGTGTGCTTGCCCTGAATCAAAGTCAGGTGGCACTGCCGCCTTTGTGGGTGTGGAGTCTGGTCACGCTGGTGTGCACTGCGGGAAACAAAGTCCCCATGTCTGTGCACCCAGGCTCAAATTCAGCGCAGCCGCCCTGTGTGGGCGTGGGGTCAGGTGGCGGGAAACAAACTCCCCCAGTTCGCGCGCCCAGACTCAAATTCAGTGCAGTCTCCCTGTGTGGGCGTGGGGTCTGGTTGCATGGAGAGGGTCTGGCAGTTCCTACCCCACTGCCACAGGCCAGCGGAGAGGGGGATTGGCTCTGTGACTCACAGAAATCTGCGGCTGGGTTGCCTGGGGTCTTGGTGTCCATGGGTCTGCAGCTGTGGTCGCAGGTCTTTTATCCTAGTGGCTGTGGGGTCCCGGTTTGTGACTGAGACCAGATTGGGTGGTGGCGAGATTAGGATCCTAGTCTCAAGCAGTTCTGTTCTTCAAGATGGCGTGGTCTCTGTGCCGGTGGTGTCCTCCCCGGAGTGTTTGCAGTGGCAGCGGGGTTTTACTGTCTAAGACTGCCTGGTTTGGCAGCCCCTTGGAAGACCTGCAGGATCTAACTGTCCCTATTTCACTCACACACACACCCACACACTTCCACACACACCACACATCCACACACTCCTCTATCGCTCCCTCACTCTCTCACACACTTTCCCTCCCTACCTTCTTGCGGGTCGCCATCTTCATTCCCCCCAGTTGTTGTTTTTTAATCCATTCATCTACTGATGGGCACTTGGGCTATTTCCAGACCTTCACTATTGTAAACTGCATTGCTATGAACATAGGGATGCTTATATTTTTTCTTATTAGTGTTTCGGGTTTCTTAGGATATATTCCTAGAAGTGAGGTCACTGGGTCAAATGGCAGTTCCATATTTAATTTTTTGAGGAATTTGTTTAGTGGCTGCACCAGTCTGCATTCCACCAGCAATGTACTAGGGTTCCCTTTTCTCCACATCCTTGCCAGCATTTGTGGTTTGTTGATGGTAGTTGGCCAAGAGACATATGAAAAAATGCTCAAAGTCACTAATCATCAGAGAGATGCAAATTAAAATGACAATGAGGTATCACCGCACACCTGTCAGAATAAATTGCCTTTTAATTGCTAGAATGCTATTGACTCCCCTTCCCCCAAAATGATTAATTCCTGGTGTCTGAGAAGAAGGAAAGCAGCCCTGACCTCTGGAAAGTGGCCTGGCCCTTAAAATGGAGGCCTTGGTATTGCTGGGAGTTGACCTGGAGCTCATAGCTAGACCATGGTGTTCTCCTTTTGGACATAGCCTCACAGAACACCAACATCAGACAAGGTCACGTGATGATGATGTGAGGCAAAAACAAACAGACAAAAACAAGTTCATTCTGCATACTACCTAAATATTGAACATCTCCTCATCTGGCTAATAATACAAGTGACTGCTACTTCTTTGCCAATTGCAGCTGCTTTGATCTAATTCTCCCTCCCTTTAGATAAGATTTATTAAGACACCCAATCAGAATTATCCCTGCTTCCTGACAGCGTCCAATCCAGAATAAAGTCCTGCTTCCTTCCTTGAACCCTTCCCAAAATCATTTAACCAAAGCCCAAATCCTATAGGAAGTCCTTCCAACACCCACTTGCTAAGTCACACCATTTCCTATGTCACCCTTGTTGCAATGAGCAACAAACCCAATTTTTTCAATTACAGATGTGTTTCTGGTGGTCTTTGGGCAAGAGGATATTCTCACATTCAAGCTGAAAATTGTGAATATTGAACTATAAATTGTATGTAAAATGATTTTGTAAACTATAAAGTTCTATTAAAAATTTGATGTATTAAGATTTCTAGGCTTAGAATTTTATTTCAGTAAATTCATCCAAACCCATAGGTGTTGTTTTTTTTTTAACATTCTACTTTTAAAATATATTTCATGAATAGTTCCCTTCTCAAATATAAAACATATGTTATTTTCTACTCTAGGTTTACCATCTCAGCGGATTAAAGACTCTATAGCTCTAAAGAGAATTTATTCTTTTAAAGATTCTTTGCACTATGCTTGGGAATTGACCTTTGTTTTAATTCAGATTTTAAATTAGCATTAAAATGAAAAGTTATATCCCTGTCCTTCTTTCAAAAATAGTAATGGATCAAGATTTCTTAAACATTATATTCCCAATTCAAAAATGTAAATTATTTTTCTTTTTCTTTAATTACCACTTTAGATGATGCAGCTTTAAACTATTATAGCCATCAATAAGGGGAGGAGGTTTTGTCCCATCCATTGGCTTAACCATACTTTATTATTTGTATTGTATTTTTTTATTGCTATAGTATTGATTGGATTGAATATATCTACATTATATTTTGATAACATTATATTTTATCCTTTTATTGCTATAGTAGTGATTGGATTGACTATATCTACATTCAGGTGCCCAACTCACTACAGTAATCAAAGTTAAAGGTTAAATTTTTACCAATTTATCTTCTAGAATAGAACCTGCTGGATCACCATTGCTTTTGCATCCAGAGATGCTACCCCTGTTTAACTTTTTTTTTTTTTTAAAGGGATGGAGGCTTTCAAATATCCACATCTTCCAGACGGAAGGTCTACTGGTTTGTGATTGTGCATTACATAAATATCTTAATATGAGATCCCTAAAATCATGAGGCTCTCCCAAAAAGGATTGATGTATAATCCCCTCTCTCTATTGCTGTAGTGGATTAACTCTGCATTCTCTCTGTGACTGGTTTGCTTCCTGAAGGCTACAACAAAAAGACTCAGTGCTCTTTAAACATGGAATTGGAAGTTGTAATTGAATACTAGTATTTCCAAGGGACAAGGGTAAAAATGACACACTATTAAAGCTGAGTATTTTATGACGTGACTTTCTTAAAGAAGGACCCTTTTGAAGCCCTTTTATAAACCCCCAGAAAATAGCAATTCAATAGAATAAGATTGGAGTAAAATCAAAAGGTAGTGCAGTGTCCTTTCAGAAACACAGAGAAACATGTAGAGAAAATGTGTTACCTGTTAAGATTACAGAACTGTATTTGAAATTCATAATATATTTTAGTAAACCAGTGTGTATGGTTTTCATAATGTGTTTCATGATATATTTTCAGTTTTTCCAATTTAATTGTTTGGATCTGTTGAATTACTTTTTAAGAGAAAAAAGCAGTCTTCCATTTTTTATGTTTTTGACCATTCTTGGACTCCAATTGCCAGAAAACTCTATTAAACCAGAAATCACTATCCTTCTGTGTTTACAATAAGGATTTTCCTAAGGTTTTATTTAGCAAGACTCAACGATGAATAAGAAGATACTGTTTCTGATGTGAATCACATCACCTACTTTCTCAGCTTGTCCTAAGCAAAGTAAACCTGGGTTTCTCCAGGAGGGAAGTGGAGAGTGGCCTCCAGAGGAGCCCTGGTAGTTGAAGGGTTAAGGGAGCCGGTCGGACCCCTGGCTTTGGGGATTTGGAGCTGGGCTTGGGAGGCAGGGGCGCCTCCGAGCGCCCGCCCCGACCCTCCAATGAACACAAAGGAGGGCCTGGGGAATAGAAACCCAAACCCACTTGTAATCATACAAGAGATTCAGGCGTAATTACTTGAGCAACCTAGATTAAGATTGATGAGTCTTTAAAGTGGCGCTTCAGATCGACCGCTTTGCCCTTTGGAAAGGAAAACCTCCGGAGCCACGGTGGACCCCTGACTCCGCCGGCTCCGAAGCGGAAGCTGCCGGCGAGACCCCAGCGGGCCCCTCGCGGGCTCCAGGCCGGAGGGAGCCGTAAAGTAAAGGAAAGGGTTTGCGGTGGCCGCGGCCGGGCAGCAGGCACGGTCCGGGCGTGGGCTGACGCCGACACCGTTTTCACCGCCGCCCCGTGCAGCGCGCCGGCAGGCGGCCCAGCCCGCCCGGAGCCTCCGGCCGCCGACAGGCCGGCTGTGTGCGGCCGGGCGGGTCCCCGCGAGCTTGTCCCGGGGCGGCCACCCCCGGCCCCCGCCTCCCGCGCGGCCCGCGTGGCCGTGGCCGTGGCCGTGAGGGCCTCACTGTCCACGGGGGACCCTCCGTTTGATCGCCGCTTTGCTGTTACTGTGGCTCCTTTGACTAGAAATGCAAGTGAGGGGGGTGGAGGGGGTGTGATGCGTCCTCGCTACCGAAGATCGGCGTCATTTCTGATCCCCTGTCCGCAGTCCCGCTCGCCAGGCCTCCCCTCGGGGCGGCGAACCGCCGAGCAGCCCCCGCTGCGCCAGTCCGACCTGCGAAGCCCTCCCTCTGCAGCTCTGACTCGGACGGGGGGCTGGCACACTGTCTAAACATCTCTCTGCAGCTTGCTTAATTCCTCCACTTTAAAAAATGGAGAATTAGAACTTTTCGGACGTTTTCCTGAGAATCGTTTTGTTCAAAGGTCTTAACCATTTCATCACCTTTTGGCCGGTTCTCTGTTAGAAAAATCACCGCTGTGTGTTTTTTTTTTTTTTTCCTACATAAGAAATGTATTTAATGTCCGTGTGCGCGCGTGTGTGTGCCTGTGGCACCCCTCGGACGCCGCTGTTAACCCCCTGCAGGATGCACACCCGAGGGCCACGGCCGTCCCTGCGTCCGGCCCGCCTGCCTCACGCCCTCCGCCCAGCGCTGGGAGCCCGGCCGCCCTCTGCGGGGCGTCGCCAGGCCGTCCCTCCGCGGCGCCCGCTGCCTAGGGTGCTCCTAGGGTGCCCCGTGCAGAATGGGCCCGGCCTCGGAGAGTCCGCTCTGCACTTTTCAGTTGATCGCAGCGTCTCACCACCCTGTGGGATTACTAGGAGGAGGCTGCAAACTCACTCACTAAGGGTTCCTTACTCGGGTCTCTGGCCTGTTGGGTTTTTATAAAAAGTGTTTATTTCTAGTGTCGTTGTAAGGTAATTGGGAAAGCTAGGCCGGCCTTACTTATCTCGCAGGAAGGGAACTTGCTCCATCGCACAGGCACCGTCTTTTTGGCGCACCTGGAGCCAGAGTCCCGGCACTTAGCCTGACCGGGTGCCCTTGTCTTTCAGGCCCGGTGGTCCTCAGCACGCCCGCCCAGCTCATCGCGCCCGTGGTGGTGGCCAAGGGGACCCTCTCGATCACCACGACAGAAATCTACTTCGAGGTAGATGAGGATGACCCTGCCTTCAAAAAGATCGACTCCAAAGTGAGTTACAGCGATGAGGCTGCAGGACTGGTGGTGGCTTTGTGGGAGGAAGGGTTTTTCCATTTTGCTGGGTTTTAAATGACAGTGGGGGAGGGGAGCAGATCCCCATCTTTCTCATAGAAAATAAAATGAGTGAAGTAACACATGCTTTTATTTTATGGGATTGAAGACTACATTAACGATTTTAAATTCTGTATTACCAGAGCAGGCACATTTTAACAGTCTGTCTATGAGTGCCTTTGTGTGCATGTGGGCAGACTTGGTAGTTAAGCCAATTGCTCCCAAGTCCCTGTGATACAGAATCTCAGGCTCTCTGCGAAGACTGGGAAGGGTTTTATGAAATTTCTTATTGAAATCACTTTTAATTTCCAAAAATGTAGGTTGCAGTGTGAATTATTATTGATTGAAAGGTTATAAGGAAACTGCAGGGAGAGGGATACATTTAGATATAAATTAATCTCCATTATTACATCCATTTTTTATTTCCTGAAATAAGAATGGGTTTTACATGTGAATTTAAAAGGAAGAGAAACTGATTATCTGGGAAGTTTTTACTTAAAATGTGTATATACTAGCGCTGAGATGTTTAAACTTCGTATTCTTCTCTGGGTATAATGCCAGAAAATACACTTTTGGAGGATTTGACATGCATATTTTGTTTGTTTTTTATGTCTTGTGTAGATTTAAAAACCTGAATATTAGGGCAGCTCTACACCTCTGTACGTTCTTCTGCAATCAATTTTATTGTTATTTTAACTTGTATGTTATGTACAATTTGTAAGCTTTTTTCCTGAGGTTAAGAATTCAAGGACAGAAGTGTCATGCTAGATATTTAAGAATCATTTTACAAACGTCTTCCTTTAAAGTAGTTTTCAGAGACAATTATTCTAAAATAGTCAAAGACAAATGCTCCCATAGATCCAGAACTTTATCCTTTCGATTTAAATTTTATATAGAAATAAAGCATTATAAAATGCTATTTGTAGAATAGCAATTGAAATTCTAAAATTTACCCCCACCTGAATTTACTAATAACCTTAAGGCCATGGGTGATTCGCTCTTCTCAGCACTTGTTGACTATTAAAACACTCTCTGAAGGATTGTTATGGGACTTCTTTCACTTCTAGATCCAAAAGAATTGAATTTTACAAATAAGTGTAAATATAATATATTTGACTTTAAATAATTTAAAGTTTGTCTTTATGCTTTTATTATTAGCTAGCCCTATAAAGTAAAAAGGAATTTTGGATTTCTGATTAATTTACTCAGCTATTTGAACACTGCATAAAATAAGGTCTGACATTAACTGGTCAGAAATTATCTCCATTTTATTAGCTAGCATAGTTTTCACTTACAAATTTCAAACTTTTCATGATTTTGATTAGTTCACGTCTGTGAGTTAGTCTGATTTTTAACTCAGCAGTCTTCCCTGTCGTAACATTTTTTTCCCTATATCATCAAAAATGGTGCAGAAATGCTAACCTAGAAGAGCAAGCTTTCATGGGTAGATTTAAACTGTGTCTGTCATGGAAAGAAATAGTCTTATAAGTAAGTTAGAAAGTGAGAGTATACTGTTATCTTTTGTAGCTCTACAAAAAAACATTGTAATGTTTAAAATATTCAAGTGGGTTCAATTTTCAAAATGAAGTATTACATCTTTTCAAAGAAAAACAATTTAAAGTGACACACAACTTTTATTTTACCTCTTTATTAGCTTCTAATTAAATAAAAACCAGCAACAGAAATTAAAATCTAAATCTCAAAAGTAATTATCCAGTGTATTTCAAGTGCATTTTTCAAATATATAATTCAGATATTCAAGCGTTATTATATACGCTGAATTCAAATTTCTTTGACTATATTTAAATAACATTTCAAGTATATTTATGGAATGTTAGAAATAGAACAAGCAATATATTTGAAACAAAATGTAAACTTTTAAAAGTTCAGACACTTTCAAAGACAGATAAAGTATGGGGAGGAAATCTACCTTTAAATGTTATCTTTGATAGAGGAAAATGTCTGGAAGTATCCAAAATGGCAATTGAACTTCTGTTCACCAAATCACAAAACACAAACATCCACACTTCAAAGACAATGTGAGATCACAATATTTGTTACAAATAGAAATACACATGACACGCTCCTTCAGATGGCATCTCCAGATCATGTTTACTCACAGACAGATGCACCTAACTCACCAGGATTGCCATAATCCTCTGATAGCCAGGCAGAGTTCCCTGTGGTCTTGCGTTACAGCTGGGTTGTTTTCAGGGTGCCATTGTGTACTTTCCAAGAGAATTATGAAATCCTTTGAAAGAAGCCTCTAATACTGGTGGGCTGGGGTTTTCCTTTATCTACTTTCCCCACTGTTTTTCTCCCTCGGAGGGGTGGGCGAGATGATGCCGAAGCATTGCATTATTCCTTTTTAAGGAAGAGATTGTTTGCACTGTCAAATGGTGTATCAGGGATCGCGCAGGAAGTGTACACTTAATTAGGGTTTTGAGGAGAGTCGTCACGCCTCGCTGTTCTCTAAAGTTTTTCCAAACTTTTCGGGTTGGTCAGGATCTCCCTCGCCAGCCGCCACGTCTGCTTGGCCGCGTTCTCCAGCGCGGAGTGGGGCTTGCCCTGGAACAGGTCTAGGTTGGGCAGGAAGTAGTGCGGGCACCGCCGGCACTGCAGACACGAGATGAGCTGCAGCAAAATGCCGTTGAGCCGGTCGCCCAGGCAGGACTCGTCCCAGTCGGCCTCCCGGGGGTGCTTTTCGCACTCGTAGGAGACCAGAGTCTTCATGTGGTAGTTGTTCAGGGGCTGGCCGGGCAGTTCCAGGTGGCGGTCCCGCAAGGTTTTGAGGATGGACAGGCATTTCTTGCGGCAGCCCCCCATCTGCAGCCGGTTCTCCGCCTCCGCGAACTGCAGCACCCAGGCGTCGCTCTCCGCCGAGCTCTGCTTGCCGGCCAGGGAGTGGCACTCCTTGGACAGGAGGTTGAACCCTTCCGCCTTGACCTCCGCCACCCGGTTGGGCCCCGGCCAGGGGATGTGGGGAAGCGGCCAGTGGGCAGCGCTCCGCGGCCAGATCCCGGTGCATTTAAAAGCGGGGGTGATCTGCACCACGTACCGGTCTCGGATTCGCAGTTTCACTTCGCTGGTGTCCGCCACCATCTTGACCACGTCCCTGTAGCTGCATTTGTCCACCGCCTGGGCCACCAGCGTCTGGAACCTGGACCGGATTTTGCGCGCCGAGAGGTAGCCGGAGGCGGTGATGAACTCCACCCAGAGGGACATGCTCCGTTTGCGCCCGTCGCTCAGCTTCAGCACCGCGCAGCCGGGCAGCGAGCCGTCGTCCACGAAGTTGAAAACGCCCATCTGGTTGAGGTAGAGCACCACCTCGAACTCGGTGGGGGAGACGACCTCCAGGCCCTCGTAGCGGTTGTCCATTTCGTTGAGGGAGCTGATGAAGCGGGGCTCCTGCACCTCCACCTCCTTGAGCACGTCGGACACGACTTTGCAGACTTCGCGGATGGTCTTGGCGACGGCAGCCTTCCTGGCCTGGCACTTCTCGTTGTAGTACTTGTTCAGGTGGTACACCAGCTTGGCCTGGGCCGCGATCATGTTGGGGCAGAGCTCCGGGCTGTACACCGGAGTCTCGCAGTAGGCTGTGGGATCCAACGCGGCGGCCCGGCCGGAGCCAACTTCGTGCAGGAACGCCCGGCGCTCGGAGCGGCTCCGCCCGGCCGGCCGCGGTCCCCTCCCGGGGGCTAGGCGCCCAGCGACGCTCAGAAGGAACCGCGGCCCCCTCCCCCCGTCCTCGGCCTCTCTTCCTCTTTTAAAGAATCCTGGTGGGAGGGAGACGCCGGGAGAGGCCCCCTTCTCGGTGATAAAAACAAAGTTGCGCTGATACCCAGCAAAGCTCTCCAGAAGTCAAAATAAACCCTTTCCGTCTTTATTCACCCTTTCCGAGAGTCATTGTGTGTGCAAGACTGTGACTCAGGTGGAGGAAAAGTGTGCTGAGGGTGTCAGGGGCGAGGGCGCGTGTGCATGTGTCAGAGGAGCTGCTGTGGGTTTGTCTCAGCCCAGCGCGCTCGTGTGGGAATTATAAAGGCAGGGCCAGGAGCTGGCGGCCAATCGCCACCGGGCTCGTCACCGGGCCTCCGGGCTGCGGCCCGGCTGATTAATCCCCCTCTGGACGTAGGCTCCGCCACGGAAGGCGGGAGGCTGCTGCGGGCAGAAACCCACCGGCCGCCTAGACGCCTTGGGAAGCCCGGAGGAACCTCTCAGCTTGGGCATTACTTGAAGCATGCTGACATTTTGGAAAAGGCTTGGCAGAGTGGTACTCTGGTGCCGAAAACCCTATTTGCCTTCTTACCGCTGAAAGGCAGATACAGGTGTAGGAATGGCCGTCCACCAATTAGTGAACTCGTTGGGGTTTTCTGAGACAGGAGTCACTGACTGACACTTAGAGGAAGAAGATCATTAATGTCTGATAATCCTGCAGGCCTTTTAAAACACAAGTTGAAAGTTTGCTCTTTCCTGACTATGCAGGTTGGCTTTCTGGATGTTCCTATGTTAGAATGATTTTCAAAAACATTATGCAATGTGTTGGGGCAGAGATCCGGATTGTATTTGTACCTTATTTACAGCCATTGAGAGGCACCCGAAAGTTATTGGTGAGTGTGTTAGATACTGTCTACCCCACTTCAATTAGGGTGTTTAGTACACCCCTCCCTCCTCTTTGTACTGTGGCAGGCCTGTCCAACATCACAAGTGGGACGCTAAGTTTTGTATGCATTGATAGAAATATTTGAAAAATCAGTTACCTCTCTGATGGAGAGATTGTTAACATATGTTCTTAATGAGCTGTATGTGAAATTCAAGAAAGATAATTGAAATGAGACCTACTGGCAGACACCTTTCCTGAAAATTTGCAGGTTTGGGTTTTCTTGCTCGTTTTTACAGATGTATAATTAAGAATATATCTCCTCTCTTAAGTGTCCTTAGTGCTGACCTGACAGTAGACTTCTAATTTTATATGACTCTAAGTGATTTGATTAAGGAAAAATGATTAAGATTTTAAAAGAAAATTAATTTACAGTCATCCAGGATTTTTAATTAAATATCATTTTGGGAAAATTAGAAAGAAATCAACATTTCTAAATTTGGAACCTTGAAACAGAGGAGGAAATGGATTTATATAGAATTTTTTTTTGTGTGTGTGTGTGTGTGTGTGTGGTACCAATTATGTCCTTAATGAACTAGTAAAGGAAAGAAATACTACTTAGGGTAATGCAGTGGTTTTAAAACCTAGGCAGATTTTTAATCGCCAACCTTTAATTTAGATGCCCTCTCTTTCAAATTAATAATATTTCCAGCAAAATCCTCTGATGCCTGGTAACAGTTTTGTGGGCGCTTTCTTTCAGAACAGCTTTTAACAAGGTCTTGTTCAGGGCCCCCAATTTTTACTCAGTCTTTTGATTAGGGGGCGGGGGTGGCGACAGCAGAGCATCACAAAACCACCTATTATTTACTTTCTCGTTATCCAAGAGAGATACATTCTGATTTAACTTGAAATAGTACATTCGATTTGGAGCTTACAGCATTCATCTGCGCTATCCCTCGAGAACCTTCCAGTCCCTTAGGGGCTGGGGTCGGGATCACCGAACGCCCCTCCCCGCGTTGCCGCTTTGCGGGTGAATGCGCTGCTACCTCTTGGCCGTTGGAGGAGGGAGCACCTCTGAGCGGAAGGCCCGGCCGCTAAGGCGCAGCGGTGCGTCAGTCTCCGGGGGAGCCACCTGGGCCCCATGCCGCGCGGGTCCGGGCCGTCCTTTCCCCTCCGCGCTCAATCCCACGGGCTTCATCTCTGCGATTTAAGCCGCTATTTCACAGCCTTCCTCGGTGTGCCGGTTTCTTCACTCCGCGGAAAGCCTCCGTCTGCCCACACAGCCCTCCGCCCCGGGCCCACGTGTGGTTGAAGCCAAACCGGCGCTTGCTGACCGCCGGCCGCGGCCCCTGCGCCCTGCGCGCTGCGCGCTCCCCCGGGGTTCGGGCTAGAGATGCTTGGACGGGGCTCGCCTCTCCATTTCTTGGGCCACCCGCCTGTTCCCCAGTGACCGACACCCGGACGCAGCCCGGCACGTGGCGGCCCGCGGCCGTCCCGGGGCCCGTGGCGGGGCCGTCCATCGGGTCTAACGCGAGGGGCGGGAGGCGGCCGGCGGGCCTGGCTGCAGCCGGGCGCGCAGGTGGCGCATCTTCAGGGCGCGCTGTGAGGCCTAATTGGGTGAAAGCAGCTCAACACTGAAGCACTTCGTGCCAACTAATTGGTGTAACCGGGCCCTTTCCTAACGATTTGCACTTTGAAGAAGAAAAATGGACGTTGAGGAAAGGACTAAGAAACGCGTTAGCCCTCCAGTGTTCCACGAAAGTGAAGTCCTTCCGTTTCAAGGACTCCGGGAGTGTCGGCTGATCTGCCTCCTACCGCACCCCGCTTCGCCCAGGGCACTGCCAGCGATTTCCACCACATCAGCCTCACCCCCGCCCTGTCTCTGGGGGAACTAATACTCCAGTGCGGGTACTGCTGGTGGCTGCATCGCAGTGGTTCTCAGTGAACACGTGAAATGAATTGCTTTCTGTAGCTGAACCTTTCCAAAGAGCTCATCAACCTCTCAGCTATTGAAGGGGACATCAAACTGTTCTGAGGAGTGTGCTTTCTATCCCTTACCTCTTCTTTTTATTGAAATGACCTATGGAGAGGAACTTAAAAGATATGGGAAATTTTTGCTATAATTTAGCCTTTTTAAATCAAGGTTTTGGAGTTAGATTTGTTTTATGGGAGTAACTTAACTATTGTATAGTAAAAAAATTTTTTTAAATATCATTTGTCCCATTGAACTACTTACTTCAAATGATTACTTAATACATGGAAATAGCTTAAAATCAATTTATTTACTTATATGAAAACTTTATAAAACAACTCGAATGACACCAGTCTTATATGTTTTTACTATGAATATAATTTTAGTACTAGAATAAAAGCTTGTGTGTGTCCCATGCTTTAGGATATGTGTTAATTGTTTTCACTGATATGCTATGCAGGCATGTTTGACATGAGCTAATAATAGAATGATAATTGAAGAAAACTGACCTAATTGAAGGGGGGAGGGAGGAATCAAGAACCTCATGACTTAATGAAAATTTGAGATGCTTACATTTGAATGGTATTTGAAATTTTAAGGATTAACCAATTCGATTTTTTTTCTTTTTTCATTTCGTTTACCTAGTTTACCAGGCAGCCTTGATTTAAGATACCACTTAGGAAAAAAAGTCCAAAGAAGTCACAAGCTTACCATTATCATAAAGTTTGGTACTTATTAATGAATATAAAACAAATACTGTGATTTTTAACAATTCAAAGCATTCAAAATAACAATGGCAAAATATTTTTCTGTAAGTGCTATTTCCTAGGTAACTTACCCCCATTTTGTTATATTATATTATGGGATAAACAAAGTAATGTAAAAATAGTCACCTTATTAGGTTTAAAGAAAAAGTTATTATGTTGAGAAATGTAGAACTGCAAGGTTTGTCTTTTTAAAAAAAATCTAATTTAAATTTTAATTACATGTTCATAAATTTAAGCACTTGTGACCTTTCATTTAGAAAAATTTATATGTTAGTGGGTGTGCACACACATGTTAAATGTTCACAAATACATTGTTTTGTGTTTTTTCATTATCTGCTGGTTGCTATTCTGGTCCCAAATATTCATGAATTTAAAGCTTTATTTTTTAATATGTGCTTATTACACTGGGGAGATAAAAAGAATATGAAGTTGAGTTTATTGAATTATTTATCCCTATTGCTGGAGTGGCTTTGAAGGCTCATTGTAAGCATTTGATTTCTGCCCCCCTCTTCTTTCTTTCTTTTTTTTTTTTTAATGTACCCAGGCTACTTCATCTGTTTTATTCTGCCAGACACAATATATTTCCTTTTTTTTTTTTTACACTAGAGAAATTAAAGACAGATATTTGTACAGGGTTTTCTTTATGTGTCACATTAAATAAAGTAAAATAGAGGGAGTTTTTCTGGTAATCTAATTTGATGGCATCCATACCTTATTTCCTAGTGTGACTCCTGGTATAATAACATTTGAAACAAAGTAACTTGAGAGCTTCAAAAGTTTCAGTGATTTATTGAAATAGTGATTTTATATTTTAGTATCAGGCTTATGACAAAGTAAAGCAAAGAATTGAGGTCACTGTACAATTTAGACCCTATTTTATTTCTTCAACCAGAGCATCCTGATAATTATGGTTAATTTTTTCAAAAGTAGTTCCTTAATTCTTCACTTGAATGATCAAGGCTATTCCCTCAGTTTTCCTCGTCCTTATAGCACACAAGCAGATAGGTCTGTAGCGGGGAGTACTTCTGTTCCCCTCAGTGCTGCTTAGTGAACCTGTTCTTGGTGCTTATAAATGTCGACAAGAAAATGACTTGGAGATTAAAACTGAAAGTTGGAAGTGTACTTACTTCTGTCACCACACTTACATTTGAAGATTTGAGCCGATGCTGGATAACTGTCCAAATCTTTCCTTTGGATAGGAAACTAAATGTAAAGCCTGGGTTATTTAGATAATTGTCTCAGTTTCTTAACTTCATTTGCATTAATATGTACTAATTACACTGGGGAGATAAAAAGAATATGAAGTTGAGTTTATTGGATTATGTATCCCAACACAGAGGTACAGGATATTTTAAGTTGCATCTGTAAACTGAAAAACTTGGGGCTGAGAGTTATCAATGAAAATATTTTCTTATTGCTCAAAATAAATGTGATCTAACCCTTCCCAAACATATGAGGATATTGGGGCTAGTCATTCATTGATTATTATGGAGCAAGTGTTGTTTCCAATATTCTAGTTCCTCATAAAGCTTTTAAAGGTCACTGTTATCTTTACAAACTCTAAAATTAAATTCATATTGTTAGATTTCAGTTTATAATTTTTATTTGGATATTCTAAACATATTCTAACAGGATAATTGGGCTCCTGTTATTCTTTCCTATATGAAAATTATGCATTCCATAATCTATAACTAACATACTAGTAGATTTACCTGTAAGCCTGCCTCCTTGGTACTTTAGTACCGAGGAGTTTTATTGCACATAGAGAAAACAATGGAAGCAGATGTAATTAGGTCTTGCTAATCTGTACATTTGTAGTGGGTCATCCAGGAGCTCTCATCACTGTACTGTACTATATGTGATTAAGTCACTGAAAATATTCAGCATGACCTTGAGGCTAACATATGGTATGTAGATAATCAACTTCCAGTGATTGCATGTCTTAAACAACCTTTGCTATTTCTAATTTATAGTTTTGCAGCTTATTTTTTAATTGAACAAAGCAATTCCTCTAAACTAGGATTTACTTTTTTAATGATCAGTAACTGTAGTGATAATAAAAAGATTACTTTAAATAAAAACTATTACCTTTTATCATGTATATTATATGCAATAAAATACTATAAGTGATTTACAGAAAAAAGGAAATTCATTTATAAATAGAAACTTTCTTTATAGATTTACATGTAAATGTAGAGATTACAACATTATCTGAGAGTAGATCGCCTAAATAATATTTCATTTCCACTTATGATTATTTTCACTATTATAATAATTTATAATAATGTGTACTATTTCTTAAAAACACAATTTTCCATATAATGATTAGTCAAAAATATCATTACAAATTCTAAGTAGATAATACTTTTAAATCTACATATGTTTATTGATTTTATCTAAACATCTAGATCTAATCAAAGCATAAAGAGCATAGGGTCTGTAAGACAATATTTCTAATAAAAAGTTATGAACCCATTGAAATGAAAAGCATAAAGTAATTTTATTTTTATGTCAAATCTTTTATTATTTTAAGTACATTTCATGAATGTATGATTTGCATACAACAATATTTAATCTTATGATTTTTTTCCATATGAATGCGCCATTTTATGAATTCTGACAAATTTATACAACCATATAGCATTAGTCTGGCACAGATATAGAACATTTCTATTACCATAGGAAAAGTTTCCTCATGCCCTATTTTATTTTTAATTTGTAAATTTTATGATTCATTTATAAATGTCTGGGTGTCTTAATATTTTATCAAAAAATCTTTAGACTGTAAAAACCTTTATTTATTCCCCTAAAATTTATTATTTAATCATGCTTCTAATTTAAGACCAGTTTTAATGAGAGAGCAGCACTGAAGTAGAGGCAGAATACAAAATAATATTCCAGATATACAAACAACAGGTTTACAATTTTTGTTTTACTTAACATTTGTTTAATTTTAATATATGCGACATTAATGCTTGGTAAAAGATTCTTTTTTTCAAAGGAACTGCCAATATTTGTTATGCTAGCATGAATGTATGTATGTATTAGACTTGTGAATATAGTTTACAGTTTGCATGTCAAGATATGTATTAAGAAATGGGTTTTCATATAAATGAGCAACATTGAGACATTTGTAATGATACTAGCGTTATGTCATTAGAGAAATAAATCTTATCTCAACATTTAAATTACATTTTACTTTACATTTTCAGTAAATTAATCCTTTCTTTGAGAGTTGGGAAACAAGGCCAAGAAGTTTATTAGAGCTAATATTAATTAATATACATACATTCTTGGAACATATGTTACTAATCCTAATTTTGTATGAATATATGTCATTTAAATTTAGATGTTTATAAATACACCAAAGAATTCTTAAATTTTAGGAGCGTAAACATTTTTATTGATAATAATGCTTTTTTAAGTATTTTGCCTTTTTACAACTTTGAATAGTACAATAAGTCTCTATTTCTTCCCTCAAGATATATAATTACTTAAATGCTTTCTGTATTATATCTTTATTTGGCAATTACAATAGAAAATGTAATGCAATGCATGCTTACGGGCCTACTAAGAAAGAAGTTATTGCTTTCTTAATAATCTTAAAGTATTTTTAGGAAGTATATTCTTTTTATGGTTTGCAAAATAGCCTGTGCATGCAAATTGTATGTACACACACTCACACACCCACACACACACAGCCCCAGTGTTTCAGACAGTAAAAGATTGAATTGGCCTCTATACATTTTTATGTTAACTTGTTAAAAGGAAACAGCTACTAAATATAGGGTTCTTTTCACCACCAGGATGTAATATCACATCTGCAAGATTGTTTCATAATAACCATACAGTTCTCAATAATACCTTAAGAGATTGCAGCTAAATGGATTTTAAAATAATAACAACTGGAAATGTCTACCGTATTTATCCAGTCATGTACACTGTGACAGTTTTGAATGTCATGAACTTTTAATTGTGAAGTTGAGAAGTTTAAAAATTGCTAGCTATTCTGTTCATAGAAACAAAATTATATCGCTCCATCATCACATACACAATGTTCATGCGTATATAAAAACACCTACACGTACTTAAAATTGTTCTCTACTTTTTTGCAACAGACCCAGGTTAAATTTTTTGCAACCCAAACCTGTATTTTATAAGCAAATTGCGTAACTCACTAGGATGAAAAAGTGAGGTTTGGGGGGCTTTATTGTTTTTGCTTCTTTTCTAGCAAATTCAGTTCTTCATTTGTTTTGCTCTCCACGCTGCATTAGCACAGTTTTCCCCTGTGTGCATCTGCCAGTGTACAATTTAGCCACGGGCATCTGTAGACCTTGTGGTGATCAGTATTGCAAGCAAAAGCCATATGTGTTTAAATTTTTAAAAAATCTCTTTATTTCATTTGCTGTTTTAACTGGATGGATAACTTTTGTGCCTCAAGACAGAAGAAGAAAAAATACAGAAATAATTAATTGCCTCTATTCTTGAGGCAGCTTCATTTCCCCCTCCAATATGGAATGCTTGTCAGCTTTCCTGATAAATGACTGCATGTATTTGCATAGATTTTACATTAACACAAAAATTAGTTTTATTTGTGGAAAACTAGTTTACATAATAATATAAGACCTAGTGTTATTGATTATGTTTCCAAGCATTGATGATTTTGTAAAGGGATTGTAGGTTCTTATTTTTTAAAGACCTGATCGATCCATTTCTTAATTTAAACTTTCTTTGCTTTAGATAGTTTTGCATTAATAAGATAAAAATATTTATAAAATGTTAAAGTTTTAAAAATTATTTTCTGGATATGTTAACCACAGCTATTTCAGATCCACAGTTAGTAGCACTCATGTGGTTAAAAGATTCTGATTTTAAACTTTGGCATGGACTATTTTAAAATATTTACCATCAATTATATACACCTCAAATAGTTGGAGTATTGCATCTATGTGAATGATTTACATTTCATATTCATGCTATCAAAAGGACAGATACGTCATTGCATATGCTTATTCCTGATGCATTGTTTACAACCAAATCTAAAATATATCTGAGAACTATGCTCTCCATCGTCAGTCTGTTTTCTTGAATATACTTAATCCAATCTTGAAGAAAATCACTCTGCTTGAGCTACTTGGGTGCTGAAAACAATCCTCCCTCTCTAAGTGGCAGGCGGTAGATGTTTATTCATGTAATCTGGCATCTTGTTGTCTAGAAGCAATCTGCTAATTATATGTGCTATCACTGTATTATCCATGTTATGGAAAATCCAAATATGTTCACTGCTGTTACTTACATCCCAAATATTTTCATAAAATATACTTGATCCTCAGGAAACATACTGTACTTGATGGCATCTTAAACCAAAGTGTCTCTGCCACTTCTTGATTCTGGGACACCCTGGGTGCCAGCTGTCACCGCTCAGCTAATGATGACAAATACCCTCTCTATGCAGATTGCAGAGCTCACAGGCTGCTGTGCACGACAACCAGATTACCTTTTTTTCAGATAGTAACTTAACCTTTTAAACTCATGTAGAATCAAGTGATAAGCTCTGATAGTTTCAATTTCTGTATCTTTCAAAACTAAAATCAGAACTATATCAAATTATACTGACTCACTTTTTCTAATTTTTTAATATAGGCCCCACCTGTTCCAAATAAATGGTTCTATATATTATTTTTTTAAGACTCTGGGTTATTCCAATGTAATTGTTGTTAAATCAGAATTATATCAAATAACACTGACTCACTTTTTCTAATTTTTGAATTTTTGTATAGCCAACAATGCATTACCCTTGAGTGCTATAATATTCTTAAATTAGAAACTCTAGGTAAGATATACTTCACAAACACACTAGAATATGCATTTGAACTCTGACTATAACTTAGGTAGTGTGGATTATTGAGGAAATTGTCTAGATGGTTTAGGCCAGAAAACAGGCTGGTGAAAATACTTGAAGGAAAATGTGTCCTTTCCTTTTCTTCCCCTGAACCTGAGAACCCTGTGCTCTTGCTGTGTGATTGCCCCTTCTGTTCCAAAGAAATGGTTCTAGATGTTATTCCTTTAAGACTCTGGACTATTCCAAAATAACTTAGAGAACAACTGTTGCTAATGATTATTTTTTCTATTTTCAAAAGAGCTTTTATTTTAAGTTGTTACATTTTTCTATATAAATTTGTTTTTGTGTTATGATACATAAACCTGCATGGACTGTTCAAAATAAAAATGAACACCATTAATGAATGAACATCGTTAACCATAATGTAATGCAGAGGGGGTATAAATTGCATATTAAATGAGGTAATAGTTTACAATTGCAACATTCATCTTCATTTATAGAATACTTTTATATGCATCAGCGCATTTGATACTTAAAGTAATATTTTGAGTTGAGAGAAATGGGTGATAAAGAATGAGCATAACTCAATGAGTATTTAATCTCTTTTAATCATCACAACAAATACTCATTCCCATGTACAAATAAAGAGACTGGGGTTTAAAAAGGTTAATTGTCTTAACAAGGGACATACTAGTAATTCCAGAAATAGGTCTGTCTGACTTCAGTTGCTCTTAACACTACAATATCTAGAACACATATTACGGAGGTATGTATGTACATGTATGTATGCATGAATGCATGCATGTATGTCCTGTCTGTACCCAGAAATAATTTTTAGCGACTGCGATATAAGTATTATTCTGAAAAGAAACTATAGACTTACATTTACTTAAGAATATGATTGTTTGATGAGTTATAAAGATTAAGTTCTTTATAGGAGGCTTTTAATTAAGTAAATATTGAGATCCTTTTTATACTATGAGTTTTATTTTATGATAATGTATTGATCTATCACATGAGGAGAAACTAGGAAATATACATACCATTAATGAATATCAAATTGGACTAATTCACCTAAAGAACCACTTCATTGCAAAACTTAAGATTATTGGGATGTACCTTTATAAAATGATGAAGAGAAATAATTACTTCAGCTATCACTTGAGTAAATTATCTTTGTACTTTTCTTTTATGCTATTTTATACTACATTTTCTTTTATACTATTTTCTTTTATACATATAGCTCTACTCTCTGACCTTTCAGTTGAAGACACATGAAAACTCCCTTTTATCATGAATTTAAATAGAATCATTTAATGTCAGCTGTTTTTATTCCTTGCTAATTTTTTCTTTGATATGGATACTATACAAGGATTTTTTTCAATGATACATCTGATTTTTCTATTTCATGAATTTTAATTATAGAATTCTACCTATAATTACCAATCAGTACTAATGCTTAATAATTTTTAAATATTACATTGCATATAATTATATAGAATTTAAGTGAATACTTAAATAAAAATATCATGCAATTAATGCTGGGAGGAAGAAACTAATTCTGCCTCAGAATTTAGACATTTTATATCAGGGCAGGAGGAAAATATAATGCAACCCTGCTCATTAACTGTCTGAATCTTCTCTACAGCACTAGTAAGGAATGGTCATCTAATCTCTTTTACCTCCATTGATGAAAAATTCACTATCTACTCAGATAGCTACTTGCACTTACATACAGTTCTAATTATTAGAAAGCTCATCCTGATATTGAAGCAAAATCTTTTTCCTTGAAAGTTTCCCCTTTTAGTGCCTCCTATTCTTGTCTTGTACTATATATATATATATATATATATATATATATATATATATATATATAATTGATTTTTTACAGAGAGGAAGAGAGAGGGATAGAGAGTTAGAAACATCGATGAGAGAGAAACATCGATCAGCTGCCTCCTGCACACCCCCTACTGGGGATGTGCCCGCAACCAAGGTACATGCCCTTGACCTTTCAGTCCGCAGGCCGACGCTCTATCCACTGAGCCAAACCGGTTTCGGCTGTACTATCCTTTTAACAGAAAAAAAATTTCTTTAAATTCAGTATTTAAGATATCAAATTGCATATGCTTTGAGCTTCCAGCTATGACACCTATAGCATATTCTAAGTCACCTTCAGCATTCAGGACCCATTCTCGTACATCATTTTCTTTAAGTGTGGTGCCTAGAATTCATTACTCCCAGAATGAATTTGGGACTATAGAGTGGAGAGGCCTCTATTAAGTGAAACATGGTCATATTAGCTTTGGGGGGTAGCTTTATAACCCTGTTGGGAAATGCTAGGCTATGTGTACATAAACAACAAGTATCTTATTTGTTTAAAAATATGTTACTGGGGTCCTACGTACCTGACTTTTACCCAACTCATTTATGTTGCTATTTTTAACTATTTTTATATGATTTGATTTATAATAGCTAGTTAGGTATTATTATTTTGAATATGGATTAATAAGCATGATAGTTTCATTTTAAACATTTTCATAGGCTACATATAGAACACCCATAGCAAAACTGAATTTAACTATAATATATTTACTGTTTTGTCTCAGCCTAGGTATTTAAAGAGACTGAGCTACTTAATAAGGTATCTGGATAGATTAAATTCACTAAATATTCCTCAGCCTTTGTATAGTCCTTGCTGTACACTTTAAATACTAGTTTTTTAATGACTTTATCAAATTATATAACTAACAATCTCCATAATGAAGAATATACTTTTTGTGATTTGACATTTGTGAATTTTGCTTTGACAACTATTTTTACCTAAAATGGAACCTACCAGTTCCCCTTGTGCTAAAAACAACGCACAGAAAAACTAATAAAATGAATACATGTTAATGTAAATAAGTGTGTATTATTGGAATAATTTCATATTGACTCATGAATAGTTCTACTTTTGATTTAACATTAATTTCTAAATAATTTAGCATGAGTGGAGGTAAATGCTTTTTAAAAGTGATGCATTTAATAAAGTTGAAGTCAATGTAAAAACTTTTTATGAAGCTAAAATTGTCTCACAAATCAGAACCCATTCTGCTCTATTATTTTCTTCAAAAGCAGTGCCTAGAACTGAATATACTGTAACTCAGAGTGAATGTAAAGAAGACTCCATTAAGTAATGAATACACTGTTGGAAGAACATATTCAGAAGAGTAAGTAGTAAAAGGTGACCAATATTAAGTAATTGATAAAGTACAAAGTGCATTTATTTTATTTCACCATGAATTGTGAAAAAGAAAACATATCTCATAACTTCTTGTGTTATTTATTTTAAAGCCTTAAATTTCGCTAAGTTTAGGCCTTCTTTTTTATTTGCCAACTTCTTTTCCTAAATAAGGAGATGCCATTAATACTGTATTTACTATTGCTGTGACATCTAGGTAATAAAACTCAAAGACAGCCTGCCTCAGATTTGGCTTTCTTGCAGTTTGTGCCTTGAATGGAGAATAAGGAAGGCCAGTGCTTTTACAAAAGAAGCATCCTCTAGCCGAGCTGTTCCATCTGTTTCATCTGGTGGCTTATGCAATAAGAGGTGTTATCACATGAATCTGAATGCACCCGCCGTTGTTTTATGAACTCTTTCTGTGCACTGAGCAGTTTATAAGTTGCCTACTCTATTGTATGTCAGTCCCAGCTGACCCAAGTACATTCTGCTGAGCATATTTGGGGGGATAATTAGATCTAATGAAGCCTGGAACACAGCTAATTCTCTAAGTGATTTATTTGTATCATCTTGTCTGATTCCTAAGAATTCTCCAAATAATAATCCATGACACTTATTTTTTTCCTAGCACTGTGTTGATACAGTTACTCTATTTTCATGTTTGTTTGATGGGCATTAAAAATAAATTAGGTATTTGAAATGATGCAAAGCATATTTCAAAGAAAAAATATATATTATGCGTTAGCATCCTTGGTTGAGGAGAATGCCAGTTCTTTGCCGTCTTTTGTTTTTGTTACTATTTCAAAATGTTTGTGGCACTTGAATTAATAATGGGATTAGAAAGCCTCATGTGATAATAGCCTCTTTTAAAAACTGTAATAGTAAGAATAAAACCTATAAGCAAAATACTTGAAAATTATTAATGGAAGATCCCTATTTCTGAATTAGTTTCCCAAGGAAATCAGTTGTTTTGTTTGTTTGTTTACATCCTATGAATAGCCTTAATGTTTTAAAGCTGTTCATATGGCTTCACTGCACCAGCAATGCTGACAATGACATTTCTCTACATGCCCTCACCACGTAGTCAGTGGTTCAGTGGCCTGTAACACTTTAAATCCCATCCACTCGCTCTCCTTTCCTGTTATAACTGTTTCGGTGAGTGGCACTTTTGTTGTGCAGGTTAAAATCTGGTAGCTTAACTGCAGGCATACTAGAATGAGGACAGGCATAGTTGCCAACAAAAGAAGGCTATAACTCTACTGAAGCCTTACACTCAGTAAATAAGATACTCTCTTCAGGGAGGTGTTTTTGTAATCTATGTCCTATTCAGTCTCCTGTTGTCTAGAAGCTATAGCAGACTTCATTAAGAATTGTGACTTTTACCTGTTTGATATCAATATTTAATATTCATCATACTCTACAACACAGATAACAAATACCTTAAGGACACGTACCACTTTATTAGATGCACTGAAATACCTAAAATAGTGTAGATCATCAACTTCACCTCCTAAGCACTGACCCGGGAACTAGCTGGAGAGTCTTGATGATCATTACAAGACATTTAATGCTGCCTCTGATAAATTCTAGTCTTAAATTATGTCCTGACCTAATGTATTACTCTTCCTCTTATTTTACCTTCTGCATGAAAGTCAACTAAACACTCAAATATCAGGTCTTTGAACCTTGAAGAAAAAAGTTGCAGATCATTGTTATAGCTTGGCTTCAAGAACATTTATTTTTATTTTTACATTTTCAAAAGTGACAAAGAATGAACTGATAAAATTAGTATTTAATTTTTATTATATCCTAGGTACTGTGCCAGGTGATTGATCTGTATTATTGCACCTTCATTCCTTCAACAACACCATGAAGTAGATACTACCACACTACTATCATTTCGTCGTTAAGATACTGAAACATAGAGAAGTCAAGTATCTGCTCCAAGTTCACAAAGCCAGGAGTTTGCAGTTAATACTTTTCAGCCAGCCCTTCTGCATCCAGATGCTAAGGCCCACTTTCTTAATCATAACACTGAACTTATTTTAAGTTTGTTTTCTCACCTGTAAACTAGAGATAATAATATCTACATCATAGGATTATTGCATGCATTAAATAGTTTAATAGACATTAAAAGCTTACATTTTTTTTTTTTTTTTTACCCAAGTCCATACAGTAGCTGTAGAGCTAGGATTCAAGTTCAGTTTTTTCTGTCTTTAGGCTCCTTAGCTTATCTAGCATAGTGCTTAGGTAAATATTAGTTGAATGAATAATTACATGAGTATCATTGTCCCTGTACTTCCCAATGGAAGACTTTTTAGTTTTGCTGGTTGTTTCAATAGCACAGACCAGATACTCAGTGGTGAGTGAAAGAATGATTATTCATTCTATACTTTACAATAAAGTACATTAATGAATCCCAAATTTATTTCTCCAGGCAAGACCTTTTCTCTCAACTTCAAACTCATTTATTCAGCTGTCTTCTCCACATCGTCTCACACATGTAGGATGCATAGCAAACACAACACATGCAAACTGAGCCCCTGTTCTTCACCCAGCCCGGCTGATCCTCCTGCCGTCACTGTGCCTCAGTAAATGGCAACTTCTTTCCAGTTGCTTAGGCCAAACTTGGCTGCCGGCCTAGATTCCTCTTTTGCTTTCATACTTCACAACCAGTTCATCTGCAAATCCACCAGGACCTGACCACCTTTTACCAACTTTAGCTTCAGTCTTGGTCAAGTCACCATCATCTCTTATATGTATTATTAGTTATCTGAGAGATGTCCTGGCTTCCTTCTTTATCCCATGATTGCTGTACCGTTATACTCTTTTCTCAATATAGCAAGCAGACAGATTTGTTAAAAATAAAAAGTAGATCATGCCACCCTTAAGTTCAGAATTCCCAAATGGCTTCCCATCTCAGAGTAAAAGTCTACATTTTTAAAATGGCTTATCAGTGCTCTGGCCAGTGTGGCTCAGTTGGTTAAAGTGTTATCCCATGCACCAAAGGGTCTCAGGTTTGCATACAGGAGGCAATCAATTGGTGTTTCTCTCTTGCTCTCCCCCATTCCCTTCCCCTCTCTAAAAATAATAATAATAATAATGAATAAATAAATACAACTGCCTTAGCAGTGTGGCTCAGCTGGTTGAAGTGTCATCCCGTGTACCAAGGGGTGGCGGGTTGGATACCTGATCAGGGGACAGGCCCGAGTTTGGGGCTCGATCCCTAGCAGGTGGCATGCAGGAAGCAGCCAATTGGTGTTTCCCTCTCTCTCCCTTTCCCTTCTCTTCTCTCTAAAAAAAAGAAAAAACAACAACAACAAAACCAAACCCATATCCTCAAGGGTTAAAATGATTTTTAGCTCTATAACAATACCTTTCCACCCTATTTCCCCCATACCCTCCTGACATCACCTACTACTGTCACTATTACTTTGTATTCACTGAGCAGATTGTCACCCACTCCCATTAGGGTCTATGCAATTGCTGATTCCTCTGTGTGGAAGTCTCGGCTCCCAGTATCTGCATGTTTTCCCTCACACTCTTCAGTACATGCCCTGGCTGGTGTGGCTCAGTTGGTTGGACGTTGTCACCTGTATTGAAGGATTGCTAGTTTGATTCCTAGTCAGGGCATATGCTTGGCTTGCAGGCTTGATCTTCTGTAGCAGGTGTGCAGAAGTCAGCAGATCAATGCTCCACTCTCCCATCGATGTCTCTCTCTCTCCTCTCCCTCCCTCTCTCTTCCTTTCTCTCTTAAAAAAATCAATAAAAAATATTTTTAAATAGAGTATATCCCACCAACGCTCTCTGTCCCCTTCTTTGCCTACATTTTTCCCTACAACTTATCACTATCTGACATGTTTTTTACTTATTTATCATGATTATTAATGTCTCTCTCCCCTTATTTCAATGTAAGCTCTTGGTTAAGGCAAAGATTTTGTCTCTTCATTGCTGCATACCCGGAATCTAAAACAGTACCTGCCTTATAATAGTGCTCAATAAATATCTGTTTAAATGAAGGAAGGAAGAAAGGAAAAGATGAAGAGAGGGAAAATGATAGGAAAGCAGGAACTAAGAAAGGACATAATCAGTTTATTCTGTTTAATATTATCTATAATAATAAAAGCGTAATGTGCTAATTAGATTGGACAGCAGAATGACCTTCTGGATGTCCTTTCGGATTAAACCTCAGCTGTGAGAGCCGAGCCCCTTGCATGAATCTCATGCATCGGGCCTCTAGTGTTTGTCATAAGGCTTGAAACAGCACTTAAAGATTATTTTAACCTCTTAATTAACAAATCATCATGGCCTCTTGACATTGTTGACCTTCTTCCTTTTGAAATGTTCTTCTCTTAACAAAAATATTAGCTATTTAACACATATATGATGTAAGACCTCATGCTAAAAACTTGATTTGTGCGGCAAGTGGTTGAGTGTTTTTTTTCCTATGGCCCCAGAATTGGCATTTGGAACCCTGAGCTGAGAGCAAAGAAACATTCAATACCTCGCCTTCCAATGAGCTGAAAACAATTGAGGCTAGATAATGGAGCTTATATTCCAGTGGGGAGGCAATAAGTTAACAAGTAAACATATAAGCAAGTAGAAAATATGTAGCATGTCAGTTGGTGATAATAGTTCTGAGGGACAGGTATTACTATCTCACTTTTTGAGTTAAGAAAAGTGAAGCTTAGAAAATTTATTTAAGGTCCTCTAGCTGGAGGTGGGACTTAAAGCCATTCTTTGTGACTTCAACATCCATGTATTGAATTATGATGTTCTACTCACTACCTCCATTCATTATCATGTTTTGCCTCTTACTTTAATCACTGATTTTTCACCATTAACTTGACTCCTTTTTTTCTTCTCTAATCCCCTAAATATGAGTATATTCTTTTTAAATATGTTTTTATTGATTTCATAGAGAGGAAGGAGAGGGAGACAGAGATAGAAACACCAATGAGGAGAGAGAATCATTGACTGGCTGCCTCCTGCACGCCCTCTACTGGGGATCAAGCCTGCAACCCGAGCATGTGCCCAAACCAGGAATGGAACCAGGACCACTGAGCCACACCGGCCAGGCTAAATATGAGTATATTCTTTAGTTTATTGTTGTCTTATGGTTATGTAGCTTGAATTATCATCTCTGTGTAGGTGTCTCACACATCTATGCCTCCATTTCTGCTCCCTGTTAATTCATCACTGTCATTTTCTACTCCCTGGTGGACGTCTTCCAAATGGATGCCCCTGTTCTCTCCGTGCTTTCATACCTCCTTCCTCTCAAGTACAAGTAGAAGTCAAAAGTTTTTCTTGAGGGATGCTATCTCTCATTTCTCCCTTTGTTTCTGTCATTGACTTGAGCCATTGTTATAATTTCAGAGACTTGACATTTTAGGTGTTATTGACCCCTCTCTCACCTTTTGCTCCTTCTCTACCACCCCATACCCTATTAATCACCAGGTGTTGCAAATTCTCCTTCTTTCCTAGTATCTTTCACTTGTATTCTTGTCACACCCACCACCATCACCCTAGTTCAAGTCTTTATCGCTATTACTGGATTGTGGCTCCCTGTTTCTATCTTTCCCTTCTCTAGTCTATCATAAAGAATGCTGCTGGATTGACTTTCTCAGAGACCACTTCTATCATGTTAATCTCCTGTTCAAAGACCTTAGATTGACTCACAAGTTTCATGAGAGGGAGGAAGATAGGAAAGGGAAGGGAGGGCAGGGCAAGAAAGGGAGGGGAAGGAAAGGGGTAGAAGGAAGGAAAAGAGACCCTTCTGGTATTCAAAGTGTTACTGGCAAAATGAGACCTCAGTTATTGTCTTCTTGAAGGGAAAAATTCAATCAAGAGACAAAGTGAACATACCAAGCAAGAATTTATTGGTTGCAGCAAAAGCACACTCAGGACAGAGAAACAAGGAAGGGCTTAGCATAGAATAAGCAACAGGAAATCCTAGGCTGGGCTGCTTCGGCTCACGGGGAAGTCAGAGAAAAGGCCCTCTTGGAGACCGGTTCAGGGTTAGCCGGGGTGAGCTGCTGCTGCTGCCCATTGCTCATCTGGTTGCAAGCCTGCTGGGCCCCTTTAGGATTTATGTGATGCATGCCTGTGGGGGAAGACGTGGGAGAAGAGGGAAAAGGGACTGGCGGGGACTGGCGAGGGAAGAGGGAGAGCATGGACTAGGTTCTTTATCTTGAGGCTTTTATTTCTCTCTTGCATGCTGGAATCTCAGGGGAAGTCTCAGGGGACGTTCTCAATAGAATACTCATCAGCTGCCCAGGTGTGTCCTTTCAGGGTTGTCCTCTCCATTGGTTGGGCCACCCCAGGCAGGGGGTCATTAGTCCGTGCGGCTCTTCCTGAGGCAGCCATGGCTTGTCTGGTTTTGCTGCTTTTCTGAGCCTGAAGCTGAAATACAGCTGAGGCCTAGACATTATATTTAGGGAGAAAAGGGTAGGGGGTCTAAACCGTATGACCAGTGATGTACTATGGGAGGAATGGTTACCCTGAGAATGAGGTCCTTCTTTTCCCAGTTTTGCCCATTGCTAAGCACTCAGGGCTTTCCTCCCTGGTGACCTTCTATATCTGTCCATAGTCCTTGCTCTGCTCATGTCTAACTGCCTACTACAAAAGCACTGCACTATCTGATCACAGCAATATTCCAATATTAACTTTTTGTCATCCATTCTTGCATTCTCTACTATAGATTAATTATTTCTCCAAACACAATTCTTAACTTTTTTTCTCTGCCTTCAGAGTTACACTTCTTCCTGAAGATTAAATGTAACCTGTGATCTTCCTAATTAAAAATGCTTTTTCCTTCTCAGTAATCTTATATCACTTGACTTTTCTACACTTGGTATAATGTAGATGAGTGCTATAAAAAAACATATTTAAATGTGTAAATGTTTTTGTCTCCCAGATGGATTCAGAATTCCTGCATGATAAGTAAAATTTAACTCTTCCCTACCCCAAAATGGCTAGTATCAAACTGTATGCACAGTGGAAGATCCATACATAATTGTTGAGTGATAAAACTTATCTTAATTTTAAGGTGTCAAAAATGTAGGAGAAAGATTAAGGCATATATAGTAATTACAAGAAAAACTGATGACAACATAGTCATTACTTCTATAGTAACCATTACTTCTATAGACTGATTATAAATAAATTGGATTAACTCACTTTCAAACATCATATTTCATCCAAGAGAACTATCCTATCTAATAAAAGCATAATATGCAAATTGACCATACCTCCGCGACACCCACAAAGCCACGCCCACCAGCCAGTCATGAGAAAGTATGCAAATTAGCCCAACCAAGATGGCTGGCGGCCCCGGAGTGAGCAGGAGGCTTGGGTTTCCTTGGCAATGGAGGAAGCCAGGCTTTCTGCACACCCTGGCTGGCCCAGGCCTCTGCTCAAGGCTATAAAGTTTCAACTATAGAAGATAAATAAATCCCAGATACCAGGGCCTCTGCTTGGGTTGCCAGGGGGCGTGGCCAGCCTGCAAACCACCACAGGCCCCTTGCCCAGGCTGCCCCATGCCCCAAGGGAACCCCACCCTGATCCAGGACACCCTTCAGGGCAAACCAGCTGGCCCCCACCCATGCAGCAGGCCTCTATCCTATCTAATAAAAGAGTAATATGCAAATTGATGGTCACTCCAACACACAAGATGGCTGCCCCCATGTGGTCAAAGATGGCTGCCCCCATGTGGACACAAGATGGCTGCCACAAGATGGCCAGCAGGGGAGGGCAGTTGGGAGGTACCCGGCCTACAGGGGAGGGCAGTTGTGGGTGATCAGGCCAGCAGGGGAGGGCAGTTGGGAGGGACCAGGCCTGCAGGGGAGGGCAGTTAGGGGTGACCAGGCCTGCAGGGGAGGGCAGTTAGGGGCAAACAGGCTGGCAGGGGAGCAGTTAGGCATCAATCAAGCTGGCAAGGGAGTGGTTAGGGGGTGATTAGGCTGGCAGGCAAAAGCGGTTAGGGACAATCAGGAAGGCAGGCAGGCAAGCAGTTGGGAGCCAGCAGTCCTGGATTGTGAGAGGGATGTCCGGCTGCCCGTTTAGGCCCAATCCCGCTAAACAGGCAGCCGGACATCCCTCGAGGGGTCCCAGATTGGAGAGGGTGCAGGCTTGGCTGAGGGACACCCCCCCTCCCCCGTGCACAAATTTTGTGCACCAGGCCTCTAGTAATAATATCACATATGGTCTACTAGACTACCTGGCTGGCTTCTGTTTTCTTTTTCTTTTTTTAAAAATATATTTTATTGATTTTTCACAGAGAGGAAGAGAGAGGGATAGAGAGCCAGAAACATCGATGAGAGAGAAACATCCATCAGCTGCCTCCTGCACACCCCCTACTGGGGATGTGCCTGCAACCAAGGTACATGTCCTTGACCGGAATCGAACCTGGGACCCTTGAGTCCACAGGCCGACGCTCTATCTACTGAGCCAAACCGGTTTCGGCTGGCTTCTGTTTTCTTTCCTGATATATTATTAAAAATCAAAATTTGGTAAGTAGATTGACGTTCTGCATAGCCATCTCAATCTGCCACTGTTATCCTGGTGTCAAAGGAGCAATTTATGGGTCTCTTTTCTGCCTTAT
Source organism: Eptesicus fuscus (assembly GCF_027574615.1). NCBI lineage: Eukaryota > Metazoa > Chordata > Mammalia > Chiroptera > Vespertilionidae > Eptesicus > Eptesicus fuscus. Next base: position 4,840,101 of record NC_072480.1, on the reverse strand, counting down.
GTTGCCCACAAGTGCCAGTTCAGAACCTTCTTTTCTCATCAGATGGGTTCTTCCCTAAAGGCACTCATCCTTCAACACAATTCAAATAAATGTCTTCATTCAGGAAAATTTAGAGAGATTTGAAATAATTATTTTCATCACTTCAATACTCATGAATTATGAAATCTCTAGTAATAAATATGTGTATAGTAATATTTGAAAATTATAATTATTTGACTGTTGGTGAAAAATGGATATCCTACCTTGGCATGAATATCAAAGTGCACAGGCTTGCACTATTTCTAATTATGTCTGTTAGATTGCAATACAAATGCAGTTGTAGTACTTTCTAAAAATTATGTCAGGAATGTGGAAAGCATTCCTTTGATCCTTTCAGGGGGCTCAGGCAAAGAACTCCTTAAGTCATTCAATTATTAGATATTTATTGAGTATTTCCTGTGCTCTCCACTATGCCCTGGTGTTACCAACTCTTCCATCACAGAGCTTATGGGCTAGTAGATTACAAACTACTGAACCCACAATTATGATTCAGTGGGCTTAGTAGTAAGTAACTGGAAAAGAGGAAATTAGGAATAATAAAGGAGGGGCATGTGAACACAATCCAAGAAAGCTTTCCAAATGAAAAACCTGAAGGATGAATACATTGGTCCAATCAGCAAAAATTTTCTTCTGAGCATGTTTTTTTCTCTTTCTCTCCTGTCCACAAAGCATTGTGCCAACTAATATAAGAGTCATGTAGCTTTTAGCCTCCACCAAGAAAGAGAGCTACATGAGAAAGATAGAAAAATCATAAAAGAATATTTGGGTACATCTGAGATAATTCTAAGGTTTCTGACTGAGTGACTGAGGGGTGAAGCTCTACCAATTGAGATACAGAAATATTGGAACAAGAATAGGTTTTCTAAGGTAATGAGTTTGGTTTTAACCACTGAACTCTGGGTTTTTCAGGTGAAAAGGTCAAGAAAGCAGCTAAATATATGACTCTAAAGTTTAGGAGACAGTTCTCTGATTCATCATAAGTTTCTGTAGTTATGTTATCAGTGGGGAGCTCTCCATGTCCCCACCTGCTGCTGGTGGAAGTGGGCTTCTTGCAATGTCAGGAGAAAAGGAATCTTCCGAGACTTCCATAGGAGAATGAGAGATATTGATTTGAGCAGAATTTAGCCCCTTGGTTTCCAAGGTCCCATCTCCCTCTGGCCCACCAAGGGAAAAGTCAAGCTGTGTCTTCAGCAGAGCTGGGATTAAAGTCATTGCCCAGAGTTTCTGCTCCACATTTGCACATTCCAATCCAGCATCAGACCAATTCAGTTTGTGTTCCCAGCTGCAGCCCATTTCAGGTGGAGTCCACATGGCCTATGGCCATGCAGCTTCTAGGGCCATATAACTATGGTGTAAGTGCAAAGAAGCAGGAGCAAAGCCAGGGGAAATAGAGAATTCCTTTCTTTGTGGATTTATTAGTACTAGTAACCTAAGATTTCCAGCCCTTGCCGTGGGTCCACTCATTCTAGCCAATTATCTTTGTTTCAGGCTAGACTGACAGAAAAGCATCTTCCCTACATCACCCGACTTTACTGTGCATGCATCCATTTTACCCTTTCCCAATGGTCTGCAGGGAATGGACTGTGGTTCCCGGGGGCTGTAAAGTTGCAGCTTCCTGGTGAAGCTGCCCAGATAACCATGCTGACAATGTCTGGCCTTCCCTTTGCCCTCTTCCCATTATTAATATTAGCTAGTTAATTACAATGGCAACAGTTAGAAGCATGAGAATACTTGAAAAACACCAGGGGACAATCTGGAATGAGACAAGGTACAAGGACATTACCCTAAGGAAGACCAACAGAGAAAGAGTTTCCAGAAGATGATTGAGAAATGATGTTCAGAAAAATAAGAAGGAAAACCAAGAGACAGAACTGTCCTAAAGGCAAAAAACAAGAGAGTTTTAATAATCAGGTAGTGGACAACTGTTCAGCTACCATGTAGAGTTCAAACAAGTAAGATAAAAAGTTCTTTGTTTCTCTCCATCAGTTTCAGTGGAATCATAGAGATTACAGTGGGACTGAAGAATAAATGGGAAACTGAAGTGTAGAATACACATTTAAGAAAACTATATAAAAAAGAAATGTAAGATATTGTGGCAATTGTGGAAGGATGCAGGATAAATTTTAAGAGAGATTTGCACATATTTAGGATATAAAGAGAGGAATAATAGAAGAAAAGTGAAAAAGAGTGGGCTAATTTATGGATGCCTATTTCCAAGACTAACAAAAGGAAATGGTATAATTCTCTTAAGAAGAACTCTGCAGAGAGTTGAGAGATGGTTCAGTTTTCCTTGAAGGTAAACTCTTCACCATCATTAGTATTGCATTTTATTCACTGTAGCCCACATGTAATAATAACAGTGGAATATGAAGGTATGGTTTGGGACAGACAGACAAAGGTCTAGAAATACACCAGGAAGAAGCTGTTTCATTTTGGAAGGCAATTGTTGATATAGACAAGTTTTATAAATGATCGTTTAAACAGTTGATAGAACATATAACTAGGCCTCAGGTTTCTCTTGGTAGTAGAGAACACTGGGACTTATGTAAGAGGAGGGAATTGATTATTTAAATCATCACTAAAAGAACTGTGAGCTAAATATCCTGATATATATGAAAATCTGTTTAGGGGTCAACCCAAGTCTTAATCTACTAGGCATACTTATTTCCAGTACTACCAAAGTGTCTCTGGGGATATTTTGGTAGAAGTTAGTCTTACCTGTTTTAGTTGAGATATGTTAACTGCCTCAAATACTTAAATTTTGTTAGTTTTACAGTAGAGTAAAAAGAGCCCTTGATTAAGAATCAGTATGCCTGGGTTCTAGGGCTTGCTCTTCTTCAAGTGAACTATATGACCTTGATTAATGAGTTAATCTGTCCAATTTCCTGCCCTATTTGATGACAACGTTGGAATAGATTATTTCTGATTCCTCTTCTACCCATCTACTTCTAAAATCATTCAGTTCTCTGTATTTTATTTAACTTAGAGATCAGCACAAAATATCAGCAGTTTTACTTTTGGAAGTATATTTTGTCATATGCAGCATATATATTACTGAAAAGTTAGCAGTAAATTCATGTTTTGTTATTTGAATTATATTTATATTTTAGTTTATTCTTTCAAAGACCCTTATAATGAATCTTTTATAAAGTCCTTATTATGTTAATGGTCTTTAATTCCTCATTGTTGAGGAGTTACAGAGAATGAGAGTATGTCAAAAGATCAGATAAGGGCAAAATATTAGGAAATTGTATAGTTGGCACCTTCTTTTTTAACATTGTTACAAAGGATATGATGAAGAGTTAGGGGAAATATTTAAGTCTGCCTTAAATCCTCTTGGTAAGCACATAGGATATACATTTTTTAAAAATAAATTTTGTAAGCCCTAGATCAACCTCTAAGAAAATAACTAAAATATGTATAGTTTTCTTAAAAATCAAAGGAATTAAAATGTTACACTAGGAGAGATTTACTTAATGCAAAAGAAGGCAGTAAAGGAGGGACTGATAAGGGAAAAAGACATGAGACCTATAGGAAACAAAAAGCGGAGTGGCAGACATAACTCCAACCAATCCAATCAATAATAACATTAATGGGAATGGACTAAACAGTTCAATCAGAAAGCAGACCGGATATTTTAAAAAGCAACAAGACCCAGCTGTGTGCTCTCTACATACAACTATGTGCTGTTGACTATAAGCCTTGATTCAGTTTAGGTTCAAAGACACAGGTAGGTAGAAAATAAAAAGATGAAAAAAGATATACCATGCAAACAGCAATCAAAAAAGAGTTGGAATGGCTATACTGGTATCAGAAAAAAATAGGCTTTTAAACAAAACCAAACAAAAATCTCACTAGAGATAGAGACATTTTATAATAAAAGGTTTTGTGCATCTGGAAGATATATGTAGATATTGCATATATCTATAATAGTAAAAGCGTAATATGCTAATTAGACTAGACATCCTTCTGGACGAAGCCGGGGCTGCAAAGAAAGCCTGGTCCCGGGTGCCTGCTGGCGGCCACAGGGAAGCCCGGTCCCAGGTGCCAGAGGGAACCTAGTGCCAGCAGTCGGGGGAAGGAAGGCCTACTCTTGCACGAATTTTGTGCATCTGGCCTCCAGTATAATTATAAATGTGTATGTGCCTAACAACAACTCCCTGAAGCAAAAACTGGCAGAATTGAAGGGAGAAGTAGACAGTTCCCCAATAATATTTTGAGACTTTGATACCCCACTTTTAATAATGAATAGACTAACTACACAGTAGATTAGAAAGTATATAGAATAATACTGTAAACCATAGACACCTAATAGACATCTATGGAACACTTCACTGATAACAGAATTCTTCTCTAGTGTACATGTAACATTCTCCAGGCTAAACCACATGTTACGCCATTTAAAAAGCTTTCATAAATTTAGAAGAATTTAAATAATACAAATAGTTTTATCTGACACAATGGAGTTATATTATAAATCAATCTATAGGTAATACAAACCTGAGTTAGCAAAAACTGAATGACATCAAGATTCATAAATGGAACAAATGGAAGAATATACCGTGTTCATGGATTGGTAGAATCAACATCATTAAAATGTCCATACTACCCAAAGCAATCTATAGATTCAATGCAATCCCCATCCAAATACCAATGGCATATTTCACAGACCTAGAACAAACTCTTCTAAAATTCATCTGGAATAAAAATAGACCCTGAAGAGCCACAGCAATCCTAAGAAAGAAGAATAAAGTAGGAGGGATCTCAATACCAGATATCAAGATGTATTACAAAGCCACTGTTCTCAAAACTGCCTGGTACTGGCACAAGAACAGACATATAGACCATTGAAACAGAACAGAGAACCCAGAAATCGACCCAAACCATTATGCTCAATTAGTATTCAACAAAGGAGGCAAAAGCATACAATGGAGTCAAGAGAGTCTCTTCAATAAATGGTGTTGGGAAAATTGGACAGATACATGCAAAAAATTGAAACTAGACCACCAACTTATACCATACACAAAAATAAAATAAAAATGGATAAAGAACTTAAACGTAAGACAGGAAACCATAAAAATCTCAGAAGAATCCATAGGCAGCCAAATATCAAACATATGTCATAGCAATGTCTTTACCGATACAGCTTCTAGGGCTATGGAAACTAAAGAGAAAATAAATGGGACTACATCAAAATAAAAAGCTTCTGCACAGCAAAAGAAAACATCAACAATACAACAAGAAAGCCCACTGCATGGGAGAACATATTTGCCAATGTTATATCTGACAAGGGTTTAATCTCCAAAATTTACAGGGAACTCATACAACTTAACAAAAGGAAGATAAACAATCCAATAAAAAAATGGGTAAAGAACCTCAATAGACACTTTTCAAAAGAGGACCTACAGAAGGCCAAAAGTCTTATGAAAACATGCTCAAAGTCACTAATCATCTGAGAGATGCAAATCAAAACGACAGTGAGGTACCATCTAACACCTGTCAGAATGGCTATCATCAACAAATCAACTAACAACAAATGCTGGCAAGGATGAAGAGAAAAAGGAACCCTCCTGCCTGCCATTTATAATAAGGATCATATTTATCCATGATCTTCTAGAAGACACAAGACCAACAGATGGAAGTTATAGCACAAAATAAGGATGAAAGTTCTAATAGTACTTTCCAATAAGATATAGGCATTCTTGTAATTTCACATATTGTGTTTCTTAAAATATATTTTTAAAATCATAATCAGAAAGTCAAACAATGATTTATAACAATGCTTTACAAAGCATTCCATCCCAGAAAGGTTAAATAATTAAATAAGTATGATTTCTTTTTTTTTTTTTTTCTTTTTTTATTTTTTTATTTTTTTTTTTAATATTTTTATTGAGGTATTATATGTGTACATATCTTACTATTACCCCCCCCACCCCACACCCACACATGCCCTCCCCCCCCAGAGTTTTGCGTCCATTGTTTATGCTTATATGCATGCATACAAGTCCTTCGTTTGATTTCATAACTCCCCCACCTTTCCCAAACTTTCCCCCTGTACTTTGAAAGTCTGTTTGATGCTTTACTGTCTCTGTATCTATCTTTTTGTTCACCACTTTATAATGTTCTTTACTATCCCTAAATGAGTGAGATCATGTGGTATTTTTCTTTCATTGACTGGCTTATTTCACTTAGCATAATGTTCTCCAATTCCATCCAGGTTGCTGCAAATGATGAGAATTCCTTCTTTTTTATGGCAGCATAGTATTCCATTGTGTAGATGTACCACAGTTTTCCGATCCAGTCATCTGCTGATGGGCACCTAGGCTGTTTCCAAATCTTAGCTATTGTAAATTGTGCTGCTATGAACATAGTGGTGCATATATCCTTTCTGATTGGTGTTTCTAGTTTCTTCGGATATATTCCCAGGAGTGGGATTACTGGGTCAAATGGGAGTTCCATTTTCAGTTTTTTGAGGAAACTCCATACTGTTCTCCACAGTGGCTGCACCAGTCTGCATTCCCACCAGCAGTGCACGAGGGTTCCTTTTTCTCCGCATCCTCGCCAACACTTGTTGTTTGTTGATTTGTTGATTTGTTGATGATAGCCATTCTGACAGGTGTGAGATGGTACCTCATTGTTGTTTTGATTTGCATCTCTCGGATAATAAGTGACTTTGAACATGTTTTCATGTGTCTCTTGGCCTTCCTTCTGTCTTCTTTTGAAAATATTCTGTTTAGGTCTGTTGCCCATTTTTTTATGGGATCATTTATCTTCCTCTTATTGAGTTGCATAAGCTGCCTGTAGATGTTGGAGATTAAACCTTTATCAGTGATAGCATTTGCAAATATGTTTTCCCATGCAGTGGGCTTTCTTGTTGTTTTGTTGATGGTTTCTTTTGCTGTAAAAAAGCTTTTTATTTTGATGTAGTCCCATTTGTTAATTTTCTCTTTAGCTTCCATTGCCCTAGGGGCAGTGTCAGTGAAGAAGTTCTTGTGGCATAGGTCTGAGATTCTGTTGCCTGTGGATTCCTCTAGTATTTTTATGGTTTCCCGTCTTATGTTTAAGTCCTGTATCCATTTTGAATTTATTTTTGTGTATGGTGTAAGTTGGTGATCTAGTTTCATTTTTTTGCATGTATCTGTCCAGTTTTCCCAGCACCATTTATTGAAGAGACTGTCTTGACTCCATTGTATGTTCATGCCTCCTTTGTCAAATATTAATTGAGCATAGTGGTTTGGGTCGATATCTGGGTTCTCTATTCTGTTCCATTGATCAATATGTCTGTTCTTGTGCCAGTACCAGGCTGTTTTGAGAACAGTGGCTTTGTAATACAGCTTGAAATCTGGTATTGAGATCCCACCTACTTTATTCTTCTTTCTGAGGATTGCTGAGGCTAGTCGGGGTCTTTTTTTATTCCAGATGAATTTTTGGAGAGTTCTTTCTAGGTCTGTGAAATATGCTGTTGGTATTTTGATGGGGAGTGCATTGAATCTGTAGATTGCTTTGGGTAGTATGGACATTTTAATGATGTTGATTCTACCAATCCAGGAACATGGTATGTTCTTCCATCTGTTTACTTCTTCCTCTATCTCTTTTTTCAGTGTCCTGTAGTTTTCTGCGTATAGGTCTTTTACCTCCTTAGTTAAGTTTATTCCTAGGTATCTTAATTTTTTTGGTGCGATGGTAAATGGGATTGCTTTTTTAGTCTCTCTTTCTGTAAGTTCATTATTGGTGTATAGAAAAGCCATAGATTTCTTGGCGTTAATTTTGTATCCCGCTACATTGCCGAATTCATTTATTAAGTCTATTAGTTTTTTGATGGAATCTTTTGGGTTTTTTATGTACAATATCATGTCATCTGCAAATAAGGACAGCTTCACTTCTTCTTTTCCAATTTGGATGCCTCTTATTTCTTCTTCTTGCCTAATTGCGATAGCTAATACTTCCAGTACTATGTCAAACAGGAGTGGTGAGAGTGGGCATCCCTGTCTTGTTCCTGTTCTTAGGGGAAATGGTTTTAGTTTTTGCCCATTGAGTATGATGTTTGCTGTGGGTTTATCATAAATAGCTTTTATTATGTTGAGGTATGAGCCTTCTATTCCCACCTTGTTGAGAGTTTTTATCAAGAAAGGGTGTTGGATTTTGTCAAATGCTTTTTCTGCATCTATTGATATGACTATGTGATTTTTATCTCTCAATTTGTTTATGTGATGTATCACGTTTATTGATTTGCGGATATTGTACCATCCTTGCATTCCTGGAATAAATCCTACTTGGTCATGGTGTATGATCTTTCTGATGTACTGCTGGAGCCGATTTGCTAGAATTTTGTTGAGGATTTTGGCATCAATGTTCATGAGGGATATTGGCCTGTAATTCTCTTTCATTGAGTTGTCTTTATCTGGTTTTGGTATTAGGGTGATGCTGGCTTCATAGAAGGAGCCTGGAAGTGTTCCTTCCTCTTGAATTTTTTGGAATAGTCTGAGGAGGATAGGTTTTAGTTCTTCCTTGAAAGTTTGATAAAACTCTCCTGTGAAGCCATCTGGCCCCGGGCTTTTGTTTGCCGGAAGCTTTTTGATGACTGCTTCAATTTCTTCCATAGTTACTGGCATGTTGAGCTGTTTAGAATCTTCCTGATTGAGTTTTGGAAGGTTGTATTTTTCTAGGAATATGTCGATTTCCTCTAGGTTGTCCAGTTTGTTGGAATAGAGTTGTTCGTAGTATTTTGTAACAATCCTTTGTATTTCGTCGGGGTCTGTTGTTATTTCACCTCTTTCATTTCTGATTTTGTTTATTTGGGTCCTCTCTCTTTGCTTCTTGGTGAGCCTGGCTAGAGGTCCATCAATCTTGTTTATCCTTTCAAAGAACCAGCTCTTGGTTTTGTTGATCTTTTGTATTGTTTCTTTGGTCTCTATGTCGTTTATCTCCGCTCTGATCTTTATTATTTCTTTCCTTCTGCTTACACTGGGCTTATCTTGTTGCTCTCTCTCTAACTCTTTGAGTTGTTGGGTTAGGTAATTTATTACCATTGTTTCTTGTTTTTTGAAGTAGGCTTGTAGAGCTATGAACTTCCCTCTCAGGACTGCTTTCATTGTGTCCCATAGATTTTGGATTGTTGTGTTTTCATTGTCGTTTGTTGCCATGATGTTTTTTATTTCTTCCTTGATGTCTTTGGTAACCCAGTCATGGTTTAATAACATGCTGTTTAGTCTCCAAGTGTTTGATTTCTTTGGGTTGTTTTTATTGTAGTTGATTTCCAGTTTTATGCCACTGTGATCTGAGAAGATACTTGATATGATTTCTATCTTCTTGAATTTGGAGAGACTTTGCCTATGTCCTAACATATGGTCTATCTTTGAAAATGACCCATGTGCACTTGAGAAGAATGTATATTCTGTGGCTTTGGGGTGAAATGTTCTGAAGATGTCGATTAATTCCATCTGTTCTAGTGAGTCATTTAGGATTGATGTTTCTTTGCTGATTTTTTGTTTAGAGGATTTGTCCAATGGTGATAGTGGGGTATTGAAGTCTCCTACTATGATTGTATTACTGTCAATCTCTCCTTTGATATCTTCCAGGAGTTTTTTAATGTATCTTGGTGCTCCTGTATTGGGTGCATATATGTTTACCAGAGTTATTTCTTCTTGTTGGATTTCTCCCTTTAGTATTATGAAGTGGCCTTCATTATCTCTTGTTATGTCCTTCACTTTGAGATCTAATTTGTCAGATATAAGTATTGCAACCCCAGCTTTTTTTTCATTTCCATTTGCCTGGAAAACCTTTTTCCATCCCTTTACTCTCAGTCTGTATGCATCCTTTTTTTTGAGGTGGGTTTCCTGTAGACAGCAGATATCTGGGTTTTGTTTTCTTATCCAGTCTGTTACCCTGTGTCTTTTGATTGGGGCATTCAATCCATTTACATTTAAAGTTATTATTGATAGGTACTTATTTGACGCCATTTTTATTCTATACCCCTGTGTACCTTCTTTGCTTCCTATTTCTTTCTTTCTTTTTTTTTTTTACAGCAGACCCTTTAGCATTTCTTTCATTGCTGGTTTGGTGGTGATAAACTCCCTTAGTCCTTTTTTGTCTGTGAAGCTCCTGATTTCACCTTCAATTTTGATTGATAGCCTTGCTGGGTACAGTATTCTTGGATTTAGACCCTTCCTTTGCATGACTTGGTATATTTCATTCCATTCCCTTCTGGCCTGATGAGTTTCTGTTGAGAAATCAGTTGCTAGTCTGATGGGGGTTCCTTTGTATGTAACTGTCTGTCTCTCTCTGGCCGCTTGTAAGATTCTTACTTTGTCGTTGGTGTTTGCCAACTTAACTATAATGTGCCTTGGCGTCGGTCTTTTGGGGTTCATTTTGCTTGGAACTCTGTGAGCTTCTTGGATTTGTGTGGGTTTTTTCTTCCCTATATCAGGGAAGTTTTCTGTTATTATTTCTTCAAACAGGTTTTCTATTCCTTGCTCAGTTTCCTTTCCTTCTGGCACCCCTATTATCCTGATGTTGTTTTGTTTTGTATTGTCCCGAAGTTCCCTTACGCTCTCCTCAATCTTTCTAATTTTTGTTTCTAGAAGCTGTTGTAATTGGGTATTTTTTTCCATCTTGTCTTCTAGCTCACTTATGCGGTCCTCTGCTTCATCTAGTCTACTCTTGATGCTTTCTATTGAGTTCTTTACAGCAGCGATGTCATTTTTCATTTCTTCTTGGTTCTTCTTCATTTCTTCTTGGTTCTTACTCATATTGTCGAATTTGTCTTCCATCCTTTTCAGCCACTTTATGACCATTTCTCTGAATTCTTTCTCTGATAGGTTGTTTGCCTCTAAATCGTTTACTTCCTTTTCTGGTGATGCCTGCTTCTCTTTCCTGTTTGGGCTGTTTCTTTGTCTCCCCATGGTCTCTCTTCTCCGGATGTCTGGTTATATAGATTTCTCTCTCTGGCGTTGATTTAAAGGTATAAAATACAACACAACCAGGCACAACAGACAAGGCACTGAACAGAATTGTATTCACGATATTAATAACCTCCAATAAAGGTAACCACCAGAGAAAGACAAATTAGGGAATAGGAGTGGAAGAGGGAGAGTAAAAAGAAAGAACAACAACGAAGAAAAAAAAACAACAACAAAGAGTGTGAATCTGAACTTGGGAAAAGAGCAGAAAGAAAGAAAAGAAAAAACAGAAAAGAAAAAGAAAAGAAAAAAAAAAGTAAGAGAGACAAGAATGATACTAAGAGAGAAAAGGGGAACAAACTATATATATGGGTAGTAAACTCCACTAGAACAACCACTATTCCCAGCAAATTCCAGCAACACGAGCCTGGAGATTAATACAAACTGCAACACCAGCTAATATCAAGTGAGGCAAGGGAAAACAAAAGTAAAAAACAAACAAAAACAAAGCAAACAAAAGAACCAACCAAACCAACAAAAAGAATAATCAAAACAATCTCATAAAAAAGCATAAAAATTCAATCTAATCAACATTCAAGCAAACAACAACAAAAGGCCCGAGAGAAAAATAATTTTTTAAAGGTAGCGTAGAGAGAGGTTTGTATGGATTTGGAGCAGGGGGTTGGGAATTAGATATATAAGTAGGGTGAAGTTTTAGCAGGGAGTAAACTGAAAAAGTAGGGAAAATCTAAAGCCAGAAAGGGTTAAGATAAACTGGGGACCCAAAGGGGAAAGGTTAGGAGGAGAGTGATGGCATAATTTTAGCTTTGAGATAGGGTAAAGCGATTGTAAGGGAAAGATGCAAATCGAATGTAGGACACTAATCCAAAAATAAAAGAAAGGGAAAATCTAATGACATTAAAAAAAAAAAAAAAGTAAAATAATAGTAATAATAGTGCTGATTGAAAATAAAAATGTAATAATTAAAAAGGTGAAAATCAAGTGAGGAAAAAGAAAAAAAATATTAGTTTCTTAAGTAAAAGATGCAAAAAATGAAAATAAAAAAATATGAGAATAAAAAAATTAAAAAATTGAAAATTAAAAAATAGGAAGACTAAAATGTGCAGTAGCGGCTGTCATTCACTTCCTCTATTATTCTGTTTGGTATGCCTTTTTCCCAGTCTGGGCGGTATTTCAGTTCAGCTTCATTCCAGGGCTCCTCAGTGTTGGAAGCCAGTCCTGCTTTTTAAGCCAGCCCTGTCTTAATTTCTCGTATTTATTTTTGATTACACCAGAGACAATTAGCGTTTCATCCCCTGGGTGGCAGTGTTTCTGAATTGACTTCCGGGCCTCTCTAGCTCTTTTTTCTTTTTTTTTTCCCCCCTTCTATGGCACTCACTACCATTTTGTGGAGGTATGCGCCTCAGAGCTGCCTCTCTGATGGTCACACGCAGCTCTGGTCCCCAGGTTCCGAAAAAACACCTTCCCCCTGCAGTCTTTCAGGGTTTCCACCTGGGTTTACCTCTGTATTGGGCTTAGCAATCAGAGTCGGAAAGAGCCCAGGTGTGCGGACCGTGGGTCTGTGCCCCAGACTAAGGAGCCTGCACTCCTTTGAAAATTCTTAGTCTGACCCTCCTCGTCAGATTAAAATGAGTTGCTTTCAAGAGGTCACTTCTGTTAGCAGCTCAGAAGACCCCCCTCCTCATTCACGGCTCACGGCAGTTCCAACTGCCGCTGATTTTTCTAGGCACAGACCTCCCGGCTCCTGCCGGTCCTGCGGCTGCCGCACTTCCCTCACCCAGCGCTTCCCTCACCCACCGCGGGGATTAGAAACCGCAGCTTATTTCAGACAAAATCTGACCTTTCCGTGGTGCAGTGAAGAGTTTCTTTGAATCCGAGTGTTTGCGCTGATGGGGGACCGGTGGTCTGGTGCTCCCAGCAGTTCAGTGTTTGCAGTTGTCGCGGAAAGTCAGGTTTCCACTAAAATCCTCCTTTCCTTGCAAGATGGCGAGGCGCCCGGCGAGCCCGCAGCTCCAGGAGGGGACCCAGCCCCTGTGGGTGCTGCGCGGTCAGAGGAACACTGCCCAGCACTCCCCTGCCTTCTCCTGGAGTTTAGCTGTCCCTTGGCTTGCCCACATACACTCCCTCTGCGAGCCTCTGCTGCTCCGACTCTCCGCCCCAGGAACAGACTCCAAACCCGACTCTATTCCGTCGCCATTTTTTCCAGTCCAATAAGTATGATTTCTATAACATGTCTTTTTTTTTTAAAGAATATATTCTCTCTTTTTTTTAAAATATATTTTATTGATTTTTTACAGAGAGGAAGGGAGAGAGATAGTTAGAAACATCGATGAGAGAGAAACATCAATCAGCTGCCTCCTGCACACCCCGTACTGGGGATGTGCCCACAACCAAGGTATATGCCCTTGACCAGAATCGAACCTGGGACCTTTCAGTCCGCAGGCTGACACTCTATCCACTGAGCCAAACTGGTTTCGGCTATAAAATTTCTTTTCTTAAAAAGTCAAGAAAAAAGCCTTCTTACAGCAGCAGCTTGGTATTCGGGCAGCTTCTGTCCTCCCAGGTTTGGATCTAGAGCTTAGAACCTGAGTTAAACCATTTCACTTCTTTCTCAAAATGTTGCCACACTTCAAACAAACTGAACAAATTTCTTTAAAAATGTGTAACTTTCTTATGTTTTGGAAGTTTTTCTTAATTTTATTAAGCCAATCCTTAATTGCATACATTTCTAGAGGACCACATGAGCAACTCTTTCTCTTAAATCTATAGACTTGTTTTTTATTGATTTTTAGAGAGAGAGGAAGGGCAGGGGATAGAGAGATAGAAACATCAATGATGGGAGAGAAACATCATCAGTTGGCTGCCTCCTGCATGCCCCACACTGGGATCGAGCCTGCAACCCAGGTATGTGCCCTGACTCGGAATCCAACAGATAGCCTCTTGGCTCAACCACTGAGCCATACCAGTTAGGCCAACTGTGAATTATTATTATAACTAGAGGCCTGGTGCATGAAAATTCATGCATTGGAGGGGGGGTCCCTCAGCCCAGCCTGCCCCTGCTCACAGTCCGGGAGCCCTCAGGGGCAGGAGGTGACCCGGCGATCAGGGAAAGGCAATGCCCCATCACACCTCTGCTGCTGCCACTGTCGGCAGTGCAAGCCTCGGCTGGCCCTGGTTACCTGAGCCTCGGGTGGCTCTGGGTGGCTGGGCAGCTGCCATCTGAGGCTTGCCTTTGCCTCGGGCCGGCCCTGGGTGGCTGGGGGGCTGAGAGGAATGGGGGACTCCGGAGGCAGGTGCATGAAGCGGCTGGGCCTGCATGGGGGTGGACCCGGCCATGCTGCACACCTGCCACCCCGGCGGGGCTAAGGGGACTGGGCACTGCCATCTTGTGGCTGTGGGCGCCGCTATCTTTGAGGGTGGGACAGTCAATTAGTATATTCCCTCCTCATTGGCTGTGGGTGCTGCCATCTTTGAGGGTGGGGCAGCCAATTAGCATATCCCTCTTTATTAGATAGGATTATTTTATTATTTATTGATTAAAGTATTACATATGTCTCCTTCCCCCCCCCCCTATTGACCTCTCCCCAGTCACTCCCACCCCCAGCACATGCCCTCACCCCCCTAGTGTCTGTGTCCATGGGATATGCTTATATGGATGCATACAAATCCTTTGGTTGCTCTCTTACTCCCCTCCACTGCCTTCCCTCTGAGGTTTGATGGTTTGTTGGATGCTTCTGTGTCTCTGGATCTATTTTTGTTCATCAGTTTATGTTGTTCATTATAGTAGTATTCCATAAATGAGTGAGATCATATGATATTTATCTTTCTCCGACTGGCTTATTTCGCTTGGCATAATGCTCTCCATGTCTATCCATGCTGTTGAAAATTTTAATAGCAGTTCAGATGTTAAAGATGTGCTGATATAGAATCTTCAAAAATGCAGATTGTACAAAAATTAAATATGTGAAAAACCAAGATCATCTCCAATAGATTATAAGTAGTGAAGATTGTCACTCAAAGTTTCAATCAGAATTCTGAAGAACTTTCTGTGGGGGAATTGAGGAAATTTTCCTGCAATGTATGTATTTGTGTATACATACCCAAAATTGGACTGAAATATCTATTTTGCCAGATATTCTTATATTCTATTTTTCTCTTCATTAAGACAACATTTGTGTTACTAGAGAGAGTAGAAATTTCAAAATGATTTTAGTTAGAAAATTGTTTTATTTACTCTGTTTTTCTAGAATATAAATTACACTGTTGGAGTAAGTTTGGCATTCTCCTTAACAGCCTCAAGTTTCTTTAGCATATTCTTCTTCCAGTGAACTAACTGATGTCCTTAAAGTGCTGAAGAAGTTAGCATCCAGATTGTCTGGTGTGCTTATAAGATTAATTTATACCTGAGGAAGATCTGTATAAATCTGGGTACTGCATCACTTAGTCATTTTTTCCCCTAAATATTGGCCATCAATTTAGATAGCCCCCTCAACCTCAGAAATGAGAAAGATTTGGTATATTATTTCTTTTAGTGATGGGCAATGAGATCTCATCGTAGGAGACTTCAGATTATTTATAGTCTTATCTAATATTATATAACTAAATATATTTATGTTTTTTCATTAATTTTTATTAAATATTTAAAGAGAGGTGTATTTAAAATGAAATCCACTTGAAATGAATACTTATTTTTTTGGCTTATTAAACTTTCTTTGTAAGATCGGTTATTTGTTTGTTTGTTTTTGTTTTTTTGTTAATCCAAACCGTCAAACCTCAGAGGGAAGGCAGTGGAGGGGAGTAAGAGAGCAACCAAAGGATTTGTATGCATCCATATAAGCATATCCCATGGACACAAACACTAGGGGGGTGAGGGCATGTGCTGGGGGGTGGGAGTGACTGGGGAGAGGTCAATGGGGGGGGGAGGAGACATATGTAATACTTTAATCAATAAAGAATACTTTAATCAATAAAAATCCATTGATTTTTCGGGAGAGTAGAAGATTGATTGCCTCCTGCATGAGCCCCGACCAGGGCCCGGGTCGGGGAGGAGCCTGCAACCAAGGTACAGGTCCTTGACTGGAATTGAACCGGAGACCCTTTGGTCTGTAGACCGACGTTCTATCCACTGAGCCAAACTGGCTAGGGCTGTTTGTTTTTTATTATCATCTGAGAATATATTTATGTATTGACTTTTAGAGAGAAAGGAAGAAAGAGTGAAAGAGAGAGGGAGAGAAATATCAATGTGAGAATGAAATATCCATTGATTGCCTCTCATACCTACCCTAACCGGGAATCAAACCTACAACATTTTGGAATAAAGGATGATTTTCCAACCAACTGAGCCACCCAGCCAAGGAGGTTCTTAGTTTTTAACTTGAATATGTTATTTTATTTATCTGTACTCTTTTTCCTGAACATAATTATTTTAGAAGCAAAATTATTTAATGCTAGATTTATAACATTGTAGATGTTAACATATTTTATTTGTACAAAAGCTCTATTCTTTAAAGGTCATGTAAATTAAATTTCATGACAGAAATGCATTGGAGATGCTTAGCAGACATTTTCCTGTACATTAAGAACTGCTTGCTTATAAGGATGTTTTACTGTTTATGTATGAACTAGAGGCCCAGTGCATGAAATTCGTGCACAGGGGTGGGGGGTGGGGGGTGGTGTGTGTGTCCCTCAGCCCAGCCTGAATGCTCTCCAATTTGGGACCCCTCAAGGGCAGTTGGACATCCCTCTCACAATCCAGGACTGCTGGCTCCCAACCGCTCACCTGCCTGCCTTCCTGATTGCCCCTAACTGCTTCTGCTTGCCAGCCTGATCAGCCCCTAACCACTCCCCTGCCAGCCTGATCGACGCCTAACTGCTCCCCTGCTGGCCTGATTGCCCCTAACTGCCTTCCCCTGCCAGCCTGGTCACCCCTAACTGCCCTCCCCTGCTGGCCCAATTGCCCCTAACTGCCCTCCCCTGCCCACCTGGTCACCTCTAACTGCCCTCCCCTGCAGGCCTGATCGCCCACAACTGCCCTCCCCTGCCAGCCATCTTGTGATGGCCATCTTGTTTCCACATGGGGGCGGCCATCTTTGACCACATGGGGGCAGCCATCTTGTGTGTTGGAGTGATGGTCAATTTGCATATTACATCTTTATTATATGGGATTAAATGCTTAACTTGTAACACCCAGATCTCCCTGAGTTGAAAACTTTTCATTGTTAAGCTTGTCTTTTATGTGTCCAGTAAGATTCACCCAAATATCTCCCATGAGGTGGCAAATAATTGCTAATTACTATTCAGTTTCTTCCTCCCTGCCAGGCAAGTCAGTTCCTGTCTAGTACCTAGAGCAGTGATGGGCAACCTTTTGAGCTTGGTGTGTCAAACTTCGCCAAAAAACTGAGCATAACTCGGGTAGTGTGTCACTTTGAGGAAAAAAAATAACTCCATGACTCTAGTCGCAAATGTTTCATCCTCAGGAGCAGCAAATGTTTCATCCTCGGAATGCGGCTGCGTGTCATCAGAAATGGCTACGCGTGTCAGTGCTGACACGCGTGTCATAGGTTCACCATCACTGACCTAGAGCAAGGCGGACAAGGCAGAGTCCACTGTTGTCCATGCCTGGAACCATCACTATATGGCATGAAGACATCACGATGTATTTGTTTTGGAGATGGTTGAAGCAATGTTAGATGATGAGATACTTTTCTCAAAGCCTGAGAAGAGTAGGGATTACACTAAGCATTTTTTAAAACCTCCTTCAGGATCTTGAAGAAAAGAAGTTCAAAATCAAAGTACTATAATTTCTTTAATAATTTATACTTTCCCTTTGACTATTTAACTTATCCACATATACCCTGAAAATATTTTTGTTTCAAATCTGAACTTTCATAAGAAAATTTGTATTTAAAAATACTGACATTATAGTTGTCAATTAGTTACATACAATGTTTGGTTTATGTTATATTTAATTAAATGATGTATGTCTTCACTAATGGAAATGCTGTGTGCCAAAAGCTCCATTATTCCCCCTCCCCCTGACATCTGAGGGTCAGTCATGCCTGTTACAAGTGACACATAGACATATACTTTTATGACTTTATTAATAAGTTGTTTATGGCCTTTGGGTTGAGATTTGTGTGTTGTTTTGTTGTTTAAAGAAAGAGTATTTAGTGAAATTTATGTGCCCACATCCTGCAGTTTAAGAGTACGTATTATTCCTGGCTTGGATCTGTAATCAAGTTAATTATAATCACTTATAGAAGAAGATAGACTTTCATAAGCAGACTGTTTTGCTTGTGTGTTTTTTTCTAAATGAGAAAAAATTGATGTAATGCTCTTTACATTGCTTTTTACAGAAAAGCATAAGGTTTGTTTACCTCATTGAAATTCAAAATGTTTTATTATGATGTCAATTATTTGGTTTTGGCAGCAGTTCTAAAGTGTCTATTCACAAAAAGACTAGCACAGTGAATGAATGCTAGTGTTGACACCAGCTAACAAGCAGGGATTATGTGTTTACAGAAGAAGTAATAGGATAGGTCAAGTATGAGAGGCACTTCTCAAGAGTACTTCAGCACAGAATGAGTGACTGACTGGAAAGTGGGGAGCTGCCGCTCTGGCTTGAGTCCTGGTGATGCCTGCCTCTCCTCCACAGGTCTCCCTATCCTGATCAGCTGCTCTCTTCTTTTGTGGGGAATAGTAGTAGAGTAAAGCTGCTTTCCTGTCTCATTTTTCTTGCTAATTTACACATTCAAGCTATTTTTTGTTTGCTACCCTTATTTGCTATTCCCTTTTGTCAAGGCATTGTTCTCTTTTTTGCCTCAGGCCTAAGAACTAATTTGAGCTCCTATTATTACTTCATGTTTTACACCTGTCTGAATAGCATGTGCCCCCTTGTCTCTGTATTTAAGCTTCATATTTTCTTGCAGAAAAGCTTGTTTTCATATACAAGGAATCCTAAGTTTCTCTCCTCAGACTTCCTACAGAAGAACACAATTAAACTGTTGAGATATCCTCAGTAATCAGCTGACCTCTGTAGTCCATGAAGGACAAATGAATGCTGCCTGCTCAGGCGGTTTGTTGAGACATTATTGAGAGGAGAGCCTGAGCTTTGTTCCTCATGAATGAAGCAATGGTTGTAGTCATTTTAAAATCATTATGACTTTGAATGCACAGTATCGTTCTCAGTGTTTGCTCTACAGCTGCTCTTCTGCTTGAACAGCAGTTTATTAAATTTGGGTCAAGCGTATTCTGAAGAGTATCACAATGAAGATACTGTCCTAAATATTACCTGTTTAAAAAAGGCAATTGATTAGATTTTTAACTTAAGTGACAGCTGCAATTCATTGCCTATTCTTTGTGAAGCCCTGTAGCCCAAATAGCCTTTCATAATTTGGGTTTCATTTTATAAAAGCTTTCCTGAATAATCCAGGGTTGCTATCCACTCAGAGCCTGCTTCAATCCAATTAGGAGTTTAACAGGGTCAAATTAAGGAGAATTTACACTTCATGTTTGCATCATTAGCCATAAGACTGTTATGTGAGTGCATGGCTGTGTGTCAGGGAGAGGGAAAAAGCTGTCACCCGCGACGTGGTGCGTCCCTGTGCTGATGGAGGCTCAGCGAATGGACTCACAACAACATTCACAGTTGTCTTTTGAGGTTGTTGCCTTGTCAGATCAGCTGCAGATAGTTGGAGGTTACAGGTGCTAGCTGAGGCTGATGAAGAATAGTGTATGTTTTGCCCTCTCTTTTCTCTTCGGTAGCCTATTGTGATAGGACTACTGAGAAGACATGGGGCTGAAATCTCTTGAGCATTCATTATTTTTGATGAGATGACAACTACCTAGGTTCAAGTTCTCACTCCTCATGCTGTTTTCTGCTTAAAAAAAAAAAAATCACACATAATGTCCATTCTGTAAAATATTATCATAGGGAATGGAAAGTCATCTTTTAGGGGAGTAGTTTGTTAGAGATTTTACAAAGAGTAGAAAAACAGCTTATGATAGTATTTTCAGAATTTCAATACTTAGAATAAGTTTTTGTTTTATTCTGTCCATACCATCAATTTATATTTATATTTGTAAATGTCTCTAACTATATTATGTTACTGTAAAGAAAATGACCTATTTCCAAAAATACAACAAATCCTACGAATCAACATTTCATGTGTGAGATGTTGCTAGAGAACTATTGCTGTGCCCTTCAGTAGAGCTTTGTTCAGTTACACACAGAGCAAAATTTATCTAAAAATAACACTTTTATTGTTCCTTTCTTAGCTCTTCAACCCATTAATAGGTACTTTAGTATCACGAGTTTTCATAGTTTAATCCCCTTTCAAAAGCTTTTCAGAATAAAAGCTGTAAATGGTCCTCAGTATTAATTTGATGTGACTTTTGTACAATATGCCTTAAAACCCAGAAGCACATTTTTACCGCTACCCTTTTCATCGGAGTCATATGTGGAAAATACCAGCTAAATGTTTAGTGGAGTGTCTGATGGGAACTATTTTTGTTCCTTTCTAATAATATAGTTTTCCAATTTAAAAAAGTATTGTCATGGTGATATACTCAAGAATATTATTTTGGGTTCTTTGTTAAATTTTTTTATTGTAACTATTTTCTTAATGTTTATATTTTTCAAAGCTGTATTTTTAGTCTCTGATTTGCTAAGAATTAAGAGCCAGTAATAAAGTCAGCCTGGTATGTAGCAATCAGGCTAGATTATATGCAGTCAATTACATCTTTGTTTATGTTTGGACCACAGTGGCCTTAAACACAAAAGATTCAAGGGCTAATAACATGCTTCACCCTTTTTGTGTTTTGTTGCTTTTCAATATATATCTGTCTTTCTAAATGTAGTAGATGGTAAATGTAATATTTGCTATCTACAAGTCACTTAATAATGGACTCATGAATTTCATGCCAAGTTCCATTTCAACTTCTCATACATCTATAAAGCCTCCAATATGACTAAAAAACAAAACTGTGAATTCTTTTAAATTCCAAATTCCTCCACTGAATTTTAATGTTTACATTTTCTAAAGGGCTATGTGTGTTTATGTATGTGCATGCCTATGAGTTTATACATGTAAATATCTTTCCACAGTGAAAAAATTACTCATTTACTTACAAAATACTTTCAAATCAGCTATTGGTGCAGAGACTGTGCTGGTGAAACAGTAGTGAAAGCTAAAATAATACCACCTTACCTTTTGGAGCTATAATGTAGCAGGGAGACAGCATAAAATCAAATAAACAGACAAGTACATGTAAAGTATTACTGTGGATGTACTTCTATTGGGAAATGTGATCTGGTCAGAAAGTTCAGGGAAGATTTTACTGAAAAAGTGATTTTGAATCGGCCTGTTGAAGACTTCATGCTATAAAAAAATTTGTATATATCTATTTTCATTCCATAGCACTAGAAACATTTGCATTTACACTTCTGATTCAACATTATAAACAATGAAAATTTCTACTGATAATATCTTAAGTAAGAGAACATGTAGAGAAAGGCATCTGAAAAGAGATATAAATAATTATACTTACACAGGACAGTTTTAGGTGATGTTTTGGCTTTGTTCATGGACAGGAAACAAGCAGATGACTTCTCTAGAACTGTTTCTTTCTTGGTTACATTTTCTCTGGTGGTTCTTTTTCTTTTTTCACAAGGCTTATTATATGATTTATCTACTTACCATGTAGAAACAGATTGGAACCCTCCATTATGGAACCAATGGAGTTCTGGAACCCGTCTCTATAGGCTTCTGAGAGTCCCATGTGCTCATTTCTTCCCAGCTCCATGTTGTCATCTCAGCTTTGTAGCTTGAAATCCACCATGGTATGAGTGTTTATACAACAGGAATTGGCAAACCCTGCAGATAAGCCTCACCACTCCAGTTGGCTTATCAGCACACTTTTGCTATATCTGATATAATACATGGGATCTGGGCCCATAGAAAGATTTGGGCCCAGATCCCATGTATTATATCAGATATAATTATCACATCTTGCCTCCATTCTTCTATGGGGGCTAGGAATCTACACTAATAAAAGAGTAAGATGCAAGTTGACCGTACCTTCGTGATGCCCACCAGCCAATCAGGAGTGAGTATGCAAATTAACCTAATAAAGATGGTGGATTAATTTGCATATGCAGGTGTGGCCGGAGCAGGGTGGGATGCTTGCATTGTTGCCATGGCGATGACGCAGGTGTTCCGCCCCCGCCCCTGGACGCTAGGGTCCTCTGGGCAGTGTGGGAAGGTGGAAAGGTGGCTCCAGGCCTGAGTGAGAAGGTAGCTCTGAGAGAGAAACATCGTTGTGAGAGAGAAACATGGATTAGTTGCCTCACCCACTCACCCTGACCAGGGATCGAACCCAAAACCTGGGTATGTGTCCTGACTAGGAATTGATCCCATGACCCTTCAGTGCACAGGAAGATGCTCTAATACTTAACAACACCAGCCAGGGTGTATTGTTTACCTTTTGAGATAACAACCAATAACAACTTTTTCCCATGGATTAACTGATGATTCCCTTTTTAAAATAATGTCTTTTGGATATAAAAGTTTTCTAGTTTTCAGTGTAATCAGAAACAATATAAATGTAAAGGTATATTGTTAGCCTACTGATTAACGACTTTTAGCAGTCTTTATATTCTATAATCAAATTTTTGTTTTGCTTTCAAAACTAATACATTTATTGTTTTACTACATGTAAATGTAATAAATGCCTACTAACAAATAAAAATTGTTTACATTTATAATACCATACTTTTTCAAATATGTATCCACATATAGGTAGATATATTTTTATAGATGATAGTGTACAGATAATTTTATATTTTTTTCATAGAACAATATAATATTGACATATTTTATATCAGTAAGTATAGATGTATATCATTCTTTTTATATGCTTTATATTATTTCAGTTTATCAATACAACATAATAACCAATCATCTATAGATAAACGTTTTAATTTTTCTTTCCAATGAGTAATTTTGTAAATACCCCTTTGTAGACTTATTTACTCATTTCCTTAGGATAAGTTCCTAGAAGTAGAGGTGCTGGTATTAATCATTTGTGTTTTGTTTTGTTTTGGTGGCTTTCATATATGTTACTTTCAAAACATTGCTCCAGAAAGCTAATTACAATATCTAAAGTAGCATATACAACTACACATGTCATTGCTCCTTTGTCAACATAGGATATTATTATTCTTACTAGAGGCCCGGTGCATGAAAATTCATGCACTGGAGGAAGGGTCCCTCAGCCCAGCCTGCCCCCGCTCACAGTCCGGGAGCCCTCAGGGGCAGGAGGTGACCCGGCGATCAGGGGAGGGCGACACCCCCATCACACCTCTGCTGCTGCCACTGCCGGCAGCGCAAGCCTTGGCTGGCCCTGGTTCCCTGAGCCTTGGGTTGGCCCTGGGCAGCTGGGCATCCAACATCCGAGGCTTGCCTGCACCTCGGGCCAGCCCTGGGTGGCTGGGGGGCTAAGGGGACTGGGGGATTCCGGAGGCAGGCACGCGGGGCTTTGGGGACTGGGCACCATCATCTTGTGGCTGTGGGCGCCACCATCTTGTAGATGTGGGTGCCACCATCTTTGAGGGCGTGGCAGTCAATTAGCATATTCCCTCCTATTGTCTCTGGGCGCTACCATCTTTGGGATGGTGTGACAGTCAATTTGCATATTCCCTCTTTATTAGATAAGATTGATTTTTGTTAACCTGATTGTCAAAATTGCTTTAATAATACACTTAAAAATCTTTATTTCTCCTTAATCTATAGATTGTAAGCTTGAAATTGTCCAGTATAATGTTAATGCATTGCCTGATTATAATTATTCCCTGAGAGAAAGGAAAAAGAACTGATGTGAAATGTGCAAATTTGAAATCAAGGAATGGGACTACAGTTTTAAGTTAAAGAGCTGGAAAGGTGTATAGCACAAATTATACTATCTAGGACAGAGGTAACAAATCTGAACATTCATTTATGATTGGGTATTGGGATAGTTCACATTCTTTATAAACATCCTGAAAGAATATTTGATTTAGACAAAATATTTTGGATTATAAAATGAGAATGTGAACCATCTCAGTTATAGAATGTTGTCAGCTAATTGAGGTTTAAAACAACTAAAAGCACTGTGCAAGCCAAGCAAAACAGGTCTATAGCAAAATTTAGCCCAAAGGCAGCCAATTTATAAACTCTGCCAAAGGTTTTGTGGCCTTCTTCCTATGTGAAATAGTCATATACATCTTACTAGTTCTTAACTAAAACTATTTTTCTACTTCTTTACCTGAAACTTTATAAAGCTTCAGATATCACACATACTTTCTCCCCTAAATATAACTACTATATAAAGAATTTCTCAAATGAAGCTGGAGCTAAACAGCACCTGCCTCCTGTAGACCAAGCCTACCAGCTGGGAGCTTGCCACAATTCAGACCCCACTCCATTTTCTCACACCCATCCTGCCTCACTCATTGACTTACTTATAACTTCTCTTTTTGAGTAGATAAAACTAACATTTAAAAAAAATTGATGTTTTTTATTTTAGAATATTGCTTATTTTTCAGTACTAAATACAAACATTGCTATTCAGAACATCATTTTATCTCAGTAAATTATAGGCTTGCATTAATTGACTTTTAAAGTCGATATATATAAATATATATTATTTTAAAGATTGTGAATGGGAAAAAATCAGAATTCAAAATAACATTTCTAAAAGTCACTTTATAATAAGACTGCAATCCATTACCATTCATATTGCAATATGCATCTAAATAAAATAAACACATTCTTATGTGGAAACATTGCTTTATCCATATTAACTCAAATATTTAGGTTGAAAACTAATTTTTAAAATTTTGGTTTATAGCAGAGACATAAGTAAGATTTGAGTTTAGACTTAGAAATAGCTAACTATTTTTTCAGTGGTAGATATTTAGCCTTTGTCTTTTGTTGCATTATAAAGTGTACATTGTGGTTAATATAAAATTTTAGTTACATAAAAACAATGTGTTCTCAAGTTTGAATTTTGGAAGTGAAAAAATAGAAATAAGAATTCTGAACTAAAAGTACAATCCTTCATTTTCATTGTTGAAAATGGATTTTTATTAATTCTTTGAATTCTCACTTTTCTATATAGTGTGCATTAAAACAAACTTCTCAATTATTATATCAGGAATACATATAGGCCTACACTGAAGTTGAAATTATATTTTGAATTCATCATTGCATTTTAGAAGGAATAGCCAGAGTATAATTTTGAAGAAATAGGTTAAAATTTTTTGTTGTTTTTAGGGCAATTTCCTTAATAATTAAAAATCAAAAAAGGTTAATATAATCCTATATAATAAAAGCCTTATATGCTAAGTGTCCAGTCGTCCAGTTGGCCATTCAACCAATCAAAGTGTAATATGCTGCCAAAACCGGTTTGGCTCAGTGGATAGAGTGTCGGCCTGCGGACTGAAGGGTCCCGGGTTCGATTCCGGTCAAGGGCATGTACCTTGGTTGTGGGCACGTCCCCAGTGGTGGGTGTGCAGGAGGCGGCTGATCTATGTTTCTCTCTCATCGATGTTTCTAGCTCTCTATCCCTCTACCTTCCTCTCTGTAAAAAATCAATGAAACATATAAAAAAAAAAGAAGAAATGGCTACGCGTGTCAGTGCTGACACGCGTGTAAAAAAAAACACACACAAAAAAAACAAAAAAAAAACACAACAAAACAAAGTGTAATATGCTAATGATATGCTTAAGCCACTCAACTGCTCACTATGATGTGCACTGACCACCTGGGGGCAGACAGTCAACCAGTCAACCAGTCACTATGACGTGCATTGACCACCAGGGGGCAGATGCACAACTCAGGAGCTGCCCCCTGGTGATCAGTGCTTTCCCACAGTGAGAGCACCACTCAGCCAGAAGCCGAGCTCACAGCTGGTGAGCGCAGGAGTGGAGGTGGGAGCTTCTCCCACCTCCACAGCAGTTGGACATCCCCCGAGGGCTCTCAGACTGCAAGAGGGTGCAGGCTGGGCTGAGGGACCCCTCCTGAGTGCACGAATTTTGTGCACTGGACCTCTAGTAAAATAATAAATAATTTCAAAGGTATTAGTGAGTTTTAATGTCTGAGAAATCTTTTGTGCATGAGAGGAGTTTTAGAAAATTATTTGTGTTTTAATCAGTAATTAATTGATTTTAAATTAATTTGTTTTAAAGGTAAAGAACATTCTATTTTAGTCTGTAAATTTACTTTAGAGATTTTATCTTTTTTATAAATGTTTTAATTTGTATATAAAAATAGCATTTACTTCTAGCTGATGTGTAATTCAAATTTAAATAATTGATAATATACACTAATAAAAGAGAAACATGCCAATTGACCATCACTCTGCTACGCCCACCAGCCAATCAGAGCAAGTATGCAAATTTACCCAACTAAGATGCGGCCGCCACGGAGCTGGAGCGAGCAGGAGGCTTGGGTTGACCCTGGCAATGGAGGAAGCCAAGCTTCCCACCCACCCAGGCTGGCCCTGGCCTCCTTCAAGGCTATAAAATTTCAATTATAGAAGATAAATAAATCCCAATTAAGATGGCGGCTGCCACAGAGCTGGAGAGAGCAGAAGGCTTGGGTTGCCCCCGGTGATGGAGGAAGCCAAGCTTCCTGGCCAGCCCTGGCCTCTGCTCAAGGCTACAAAGTTTCAATTATAGAATATAAATAAATCCCAACAAATATGGCGGCGGCCACTGAGCTGGAGCGAGCAGGAGGCTTGGGTTGCTTCCGGCGATGGAGAAAGCCAAGCTTCCTGGCTACCCTGGCCTCTGATCAAGGCTATAAAGTTTCAATTATAGAAGATAAATAAATCCCAGATACCTGCTTCCAGCCAGCCCTAGCCTATGCTTGGGTTGCTGGGGGGCGTGGCCGGCCTGCAAACCACCACAGGCCCCTCACCCAGGCCGCCCCATGCCCCAAGGGAACCCCACCCTGACCTGGGACACCATTCAGGGCAAACGAGCTGGCCCCCACCCGTGCACCAGGCCTCTATCCTATCTAATAAAAGAGTAATATGCAAATTGACTGTCACCCCAACACACAAGATGGCTGCCCCCATGTGGTCAAAGATGGCTGCTCCCATGTGGACATAAGATGGCTGCCACAAGATGGCCAGCAGGGGAGAGCAGTTGGGAGGCACCCGGCCTGCAGGGGAGGGCAGTTAGGGGTGACCAGGTCGGCAGAGGAGGGAATTTGGGGGTGACTGGGCCTGCAGGGAAGGGCATTTGGCGGGGGGGGAGGGGACCCAGGCCTGCAGGGGAGGGCAGTTGGGGGGGGGGACCAGGCCTGCAGGAAAGGGCAGTTGGGGGGATGAGGCCTGCAGGAGAGGGAAGTTGGGGTTGACCAGGCCTGCAGGGGAGGGAAGATGGGGGTGACCAGGCCTACAGGGAAGGGGACTTGGGGGTGACCCAGGCCTGGAGGGGAGAGCAGTTGGGGGGGACCAGCCTATAGGGGAGGGCAGTTGGGGGGGACCAGGCCTGCAGGGGAGGGCAGTTAGGGGTGACCAGGCCTGCAGGGGAGGGCAGTTTGGGAGGACCCAGGCCTGTAGGGGAGGGCAGTGGGGGGGTCCAGGTCAGCAGGGGAGGGCAGTTAGGGGTGAACAGGCTCGCAGGGGAGGGCAGTTATGGGTGACCAGGCTGTCAGGGGAGGGCAGTTAGGGGCAATCGGGCTGGCAGGGGAGCAGTTAGGCATCAATCAGGCTGGCAGAGGAGTGGCTAGGGGCAGATCAGGCTGGCAGGCAGAAGCAGTTAGGAGCAATCAGGAAGGCTGGCAGGTGAGCAGTTGGGAGCCAGGAGTCCTGGATTGTGAGAGGGATGTCCGACTGCCTGTTTAGGCCCCATTCCGGTAGGATTGGGCCTAAACAGGCAGTTGAACATCCCTGAGGGGTCCCAGATTGTAGAGTGTTTAGGCTGGGCTGAGGGACTCACACTCTCCATGCATGAATTTCATGCACTGGGCCTCTAGCTAGAAATAAAATTCCTATTATCATTTTTAAAAATTGTTTAAAGTATTACAAATAGTAGTACATATGTCTCCTTTTATCCCCGATTGTTTCCCTCCCCAGCCTCCCCCAGCCTCCAGCACATGCCCGCACCCCCCTCCCAGTGTCTGTGTCCATTGGTTATGCTTATATGCATGAATACAAGTCCTGTGGTTTATGTCTTACACCCCTCCCTCTTCTTCCACCAAAACTCCCCTGCCTTCCCGCTGAAGTTTGACAGTCTGTTTGATGCTTCTTTGTCTCTGTATCTATTTTTGTTCATCGGTTTATGATGTTCTTTATATTCCATAAATGAGTGAGATGATGTGATATTTATCTCTCTCTGAGTGGCTTATTTCACTTAGCATATTGCTCTCCAGTGCCATTCATGCTGTTGCAAATGATAAGAATACCTCCTCTTTTATAGCAGCGTAGTATTCCATTGTGTAGATGTACCACAGTTTTCTAATCCATTCATCTGCTGATGGGCACTTAGGCTGTTTTCAAAGCTTAGCTATTGTAAATTGTGCTGCTATGAACATAGGGGTGCATATATCCTTTCTGATTGGTGTTTTTGTTTTCTTGGGATATATTCCTAGAAGTGGAATCACTGGGTCAAATGGCAGTTCCATTTTTAACTTTTTGAGGAAATGCCATACTGTTTCCACAGTGGCTGCCCCAGTCTTCATTCCCACCAGCAGTGCACGAGGGTTCCTTTTTTTCTGCATCCTCTCCAGCACTTGTCATTTGTTGATTTGTTGATGACAGCCATTCTGACAGGTGTGAGATAGTACCTCATTGTTGTTTTGATTTGCATCTCTCAGATGATTAATGACTTTGAGAATGTTTTCATATGTCTCTTGGCCTTCTGTATGTCCTCTTTCAAAAAATGTCTATTTAGATCCTTTGCCCATTTTCTTGATTGGATTGTTTATCTTCCTTTTGTTAAGTTGTATGAGTTCCCTGTAAATTTTGGAGATTAAACCCTTGTCAGATATAACATTGGCAAATATGTTCTTCCATGCAGTGGGCTTTCTTGTTGTTTTGTTGATGGTTTCTTTTGCTGTGAAAAAGCTCTTTATTTTTATGTAGTCCCATTTGTTTATTTTCTCCTTAGCTTCCATTGCCCTAGGAGCTGTATCAGTAAAAATATTGCTACGACAAATGTCTGTTATTTTGCTGCCTATGTGTGAGTACCCTACGTTGGGCTGCCAGTTGCGAGTTCTCCCCCCGCCCCATGTCCCACATGGTTCAGGGTTTGGGCTCTGGACGAGGCCGCACGCAAATGAAAGAGACTAGAAAATATTAATTTGGAAATATTGGGGGCCAGGCGGGAGCCCAACTCAAGGGGAAGGACTCCACTCCGCTCTGGCCTTGCTATGCCTTTTATTCAGATTGTGGGATACACCCATAGCCTTTAGGCAGGCAATTCCAATAATAGCCAATCAGCAAGGATTTACATAAGATTAAAAGGTGGAAGTTGCTTTAGCTACCATTGTCTCAACTAGACAGTGGGTGGTTGGCTCTGACCTTTCAGAGCTTCAAGGTTGACCAGCCTTCCGGGTTCCTTGTCCACACCTCTCTGCTAGTGAGGACAATGGGCAGCTTCCAACACCTATGGCTTCTTCTAAGATTTTTATGGTTTCCCTTCTTACATTTAAGTCCTTTATCCATTTTGAGTTTATTTTTGTGTGTGGTATACATTGGTGGTCTAGTTTCATTTTTTTGCATGTATCTGTCCAGTTTTCCCAACACCATTTGAAGAGACTGTCTTGACTTCATTGTATGCTCTTGCCTCCTTTGTCAAATATTAATTGAGCATAATGGCTTGGGTCGATTTCTGGGTTCTCTGTTCTGTTCCATTGGTCTATATGTCTGTTCTGGTGCCAGTACCAGGCAGTTTTGAGAACTGTGACTTTGTAATACATCTTGATATCTGGTATTGTGATCCCTCCAACTTTGTTCTTTCTCAGGATTGCTGTGGCTCTTTGGAGTCTTTTTTTATTCCAGATGAATTTTTGGAGAGTTTGCTCTAGGTCTGTGAAATATGCCATTGGTATTTGAATGGGGATTGCATTGAATCTATAGATTGCTTCAGGTAGTATGGACATTTTAATGATGTTGATTCTACCAATCCATGAACACAGTATATTCTTCCATTTGTTTGTCTTCCTCTATCGCTCTCTCTCTCTTTTTTTTTTTTTTTTTCAGGGGGAAAGAAAATTATCTTTATTCCCTGTGGACCACAGATCAAAAATTTATGCCGTAGAATTTCCTTTCCAGAATAGCCTTCCTTGTTAATTGGCTGCTGCTGAGGCACTGGAACCATATTCTGTTTTGGAATTATAGCTATGAACTTCCAAAAATCAAGGTTGATTACAAATGCATTTCCATAGTTTGCAATAGATGTGTGTTGTTTTTTTTTTTAATTTTTTTATTGATTAAGGTATCAAATATTTGTCCTCATACCCCCATTCTCATCACAAACCCCTCCCCACGCATGCCCCCACTCCCCTGTTGTCCGTGACCACTGGTTAGGCTTATATGCATGCATACAAGTCCTTTGGTTGATCTCTCCCCCTTACCCCCACTCTCCCCTACCTTCCCTCTGAGGTTTGACAGTCTGATCGATGCTTCCCTATCTCCAG
Organism: Eptesicus fuscus; assembly: GCF_027574615.1. Lineage (NCBI taxonomy): Eukaryota > Metazoa > Chordata > Mammalia > Chiroptera > Vespertilionidae > Eptesicus > Eptesicus fuscus. The sequence continues at coordinate 4,809,455 of NC_072480.1, read as the reverse complement.
GTCTGTTTTTGTTCATCAGTTTATGTTGTTCATTATTTCCCCTAGATGAGTGAGATCATGTGATACTAGAAATACACTTTTAAGAACTGAAAATGAGACAAGCAATAATGGTTATGCTGAGAGGCAAATGAATCAGTTTGTAGTGAGTTTCTTTCTGGGCCAACAGTTCTTTTGAGTCCCAATTTCAATGTCCAACAGTTCCTTATGTGTACATGTCAGCAATGATATTTCAGTTCTCAATGGTGGACAAATGGTGGTAATGCAGGTCCGACCCTCTCTGGTTTGGTCCTGGGCAACCTGCAGCGACGCACAGCTGCTGACTGCTAGTATGGCAAGGTGTCATCAGCGTCTTCCATCTCTGGACTGTTTCTCTTCTGTCTTCATGGCTGCAGCAGTCCTGTCAATTCCTCTCTGTTGCTGGAATCCACATGGTCTTGGAGTTGTTTTCTGAAAATATACAAACATATTCTCAACCAAAAGTTAATAAAGGAATCTTTTCTTCAAATTTGACTTGGGATCCATTTTCATTTTTTGCCCAAACGATTTTCCTTTGGCTTGTTTTGACACCATGTGTGTTTATCATGGGTGTCTTGCTCTTAGCATTACAAATGAAAGTTAATTTTCTAAAGTAAAAATTTTCTCGATGTAATTTACTTACAGGATATTTTTCCTTACATGATATTCTTCTACTATCCCTCCTTTTTTGATTTAAATATTAGGAGGCTTTTGGAAATTTTATAATGTAGTCTCGATAGCTTTTAAATTTTAATTTTTTGCACTAAAATATGAAAGCTTTAGGTTCATTACATGTTACACAATTTTACCATGAGATGAACTACCAATAAAAATTTTAGTTAACACTTTAGGAACAGCTTTTTGTCCAGTACCATTAATTTTTCTAGAATATTCGCTTATTTCAATTAGCCAATTTAAATTAGTCTGAAAACTTGACTACTATTTTACTGTCAAATTTAATACTCTAACAACAATCTTATTTTACCCTGTAAATATTAGTGAAAAGGATTATTTGCCTTCTTGAGTAGGCCCTGAGCATTCCTGGTGCTAGGCTGGATTTGGATATCAAAAATCCACTTCCCCACACCATGGGTACAAGACAACTCAAACAAGTCTTGTTGCAGTGAGAGGGCAGCTGCTGTCAGCCAAGTCTGTCTGTTACCTGGGTCCCGATTTGAGCTGGGCATGGGAATTAAAGCAGCCATGGGGGCAGGAGACCTCCCTCAGAAGGGATGAGGGTTCAGGCCCCTGCAAAGTTTGGGGGGGTAAGGGTCTGTGCCCCACCTCTTTTGACCCCCATGTTCTCTCCTGATGGCCCCTCTGCAACTGTGCCTGTCTTAGGTTGTTCCTTCCCTGAGGAATCTTACCCGTCTCTGGCTAACCAGCCATCCTCTGGGGCCAAGCAGGGTGATGTGAGGTTCAGTTCTGTCTCCTTGGTAGCCTACGCCCCCATGGCCTCCATGCCCAGCACCTGCCTTGGGATCCCCTTGCCTGCTGGTGGGGCCCCAGCACTGATCACATATCTTGGGGAACCCAGGTTTCTTCTCCAGGGAGGGCCCAGCTCACCCCATTGGGCGAGAGACAGATCCATGGTACCAGCCACCACGAGGCTTCAACCTCAGCATGAACAGAAAGCTCAGGCAACAGCTGTGGGCAATTGGATTGTGAGAAGAGGGTCCCTCTTGGCCAAAAGGGCAGGAGAGGCCAATATAGAATGCTCAGGTGTCTTCCCAGGGGCTCTATCTCTTTTTTCAGCGTCCTGTAATTTTCTGAGTACAGGTCCTTTAGCTTCTCGGTTAAATTTATTCCTAGGTATCCTAATTTTTTTTGTTGCAATGGTAAATGTGATTATTTTTTTAATTTCTTTCTGTGAGTTCATTATTGGCATATAAAAAAGCAATAGATTTCTGGGTGTTAATTTTGTATCCTTCTACATTGCCGAATTCATTTATTAATTCTAGTAGTTTTTTTATGGAGTCTTTAGGGTTTTTTATGTACAATATCATGTCATCTGTTAATAATGACAGTTTTAGTTCTTATTTTCCAATTTGGATGCCTTTTCTTTCTTTCCTTGTCTGATCACCATGGCTTGTACTGCCAGTACTATGTCGAACAGGAGTGGTGAGAGTGGGCATCCCTATCTTGTTCTTATTCTTAAGGGGAATGGTTTTAGTTTTTGCCCATTGAGTATGATGTTGGCTGTGGGTTTGTCATATAGGGCCTTTATTATGTTGAGGTATGATCCTTCTATTCCCACCTTGCTGAGTTTTTATCAAGAAAGGGTGTTGGCCCTGGCTGGTTTGGCTCAGTGGATAGAGCATCGACCTGTGGACTGAAGGGTCCTGGGTTCGATTCCAGTCAAGGGCACATGCCTGGGTTGCCAGCTTGATCCCCAGTGGGGGGCGTGCAGGAGGCAGCCAATCAATGATTCTCTCTCATCATTGATATTTCTATCTCTCTCCCTCTCCCTGCCTCTCTGAAATCAATAAAAATATATTATATAAAAAAAAGAAAGGGTGTTGGATTTTGTCAAATGCTTTTTCTGTATCAATGGATATGACTATATGGTTTTTATCTCTCAATTTGTTTATGTGGTGTATCACGTTTATTGATTTGTGGATATTGCACCATCCTTGCATCCTCTGGAAAAATCCCACTTGGTCATGGTGTATGATCTTTCTGATGTACTGCTGGAGCCGATTTGCTAGAATTTTGTTGAGAATTTTGGTATCTATGTTCATGAGGGATATTAGCCTGTAATTCTCTTTCTTTGTGTTGTTTTTATCTGGTTTTGTAGAAAGAGCTGGCTTTGTAGAAAGAGCTTGAAAGTGTTCCTTCCTCTTGAATTTTTTTGGAATAGTCTGAGGAGGATAGGTTTTAGTTCTTCCTTGATTGCTTGATAAAACTCCCCTGGTCCAGGCCTTTAGTTTGTTCGAAGTTTTTTGATTACTGCTTCAATTTCCTCCATAGTTATTGGCCTATTCAGATTTTTTTATTCATCTTGATTGAGTTTTGGAAGGTTGTATTTTTCTAGGAATATGTCGATTTCTTTAGGTTGACCAGTGTGTTGGAAAGGAGTTGCTCATAGTATTTTTTTTAAATTTCTTTATTGATTAAGGTGTCACATATTTGTCCTCATCCCCCCATTCCCATCCCACACCCCGCCCCACAGATGCCCCCACCCCCCTGTTGAACTTAACCATTGGTTAGGCTCGTATGCATGCACACAAGTCCTTTGGTTGATCTCTCCCCACTACCCTCACCCGCCCCTACCCTCCCTCTGAGGCCCGACAGTCCGATCGATGCCTCCTTGTTTCTGGGTCTGTTCTTGTTCATCAGTCTATGTTGTTCATCATTTCCCCTAGATGAGTGAGATCATGTGTTACTAGAAATATAAGAACCGAATGTGAGACGAGCAATAATAGTTATGGTGACAGGCAAATGAATCAGTCTGTAGTGAGTTTCTTTCTGGACCAACAGTTCTTTTGAGACCCAATTTCAATGTCCATCAGTTCCTTATGTGTACATGTCAGCACTGACTTTTCAGCTCTGGATGGTGGACAAATGGTGGTAATGCAGGTCTGACTCCCTCTGGTTTGGTCTCGCCCGGACCCAGGGGCGCGTGGCCTCACCTGGACCTGGGATCCAGCCTCACCCGGACCCAGGGGCGCACAGCCTCACCCAGACCCGGGGATGTGCGGCCTCACCCGGACCCTGGCTCCAGCCTCACCCTGACCCAGGGGCGCACGGCCTCTCCTGGACCCAGGTGCGCGCGGCCTCACCTGGATGCTCATAGTATTTTTTAATGATTCTTCATATTTCTGTGGAGTCTGTTGTTATTATGCCTCTTTCATTTCTCATTTTGTTTATATGGGTTCTTTCTCTTTGCTTCTTGATGAGCCTGGCTAGAGGTTCATCAATCTTGTTTATCCTTTCAAAGAACCAGCTCTTGGTTTCATTGGTCTTTTTTTTTTTTTTTGTCTCTATGTCACTTATTTCCACTCTGATCTTTATTATTTTCTTCCTTCTGCTCACTCTGGGCTTCTTCTTGCTCTCTTTCTAATTCTTCAAGATGCAGAGTTAGATGGTTTATCACCAGTTTTTCTTGTGTGTGTGTGTGTTTTTTGTTGTTGTTGTTTTTTGAGGTAGGCCTGTAATGCTATGAATTTCCTTCTCAGGACTGCTTTCACTGAGTCACATAGATTTTGGATTTTGTGTTTTCATTGTCATTTCTTTCCATGATTTTTAAAAATTTATTCTTTGATCTCTTTGGTAACCCAATCATTGTTTAATATCATGCTATTCAGCCTCCAAGTGTTTGAATTTTTGTGATTGTTTTTATTGTAGTTGATTTCTAATATTATACCATGTGATCCGAGAAGATGCTTGATATGATTTTAATCTTGAATTTTGATAGACTATGCCTGTGTCCCAATATGTGGTCTACCTTTGAATGTGCTATGTCACTTGAGAAGAATGTATATTCTGTAGCTTTGGGGTGTAATATTCTGAAGATGTTGATTAATACATCTGATCTAGTGAGTCATTTAGGATTGCTGTTTCTTTGCTGATTTTTTTTTTTTCTAGAGGATTTATCCAGTGTTATCAGTGGGGTATTAAAGTCTCCTACTATGATTTTATTGCTGTTGATCTCTCCCTTGATATCTTCCAGCAGTTTTTTTATGTTCTTTTGTGCTCCTGCATTGGGTGCATATATGTTTACGAGAGTTATATCCTCTTGTTGTATTGATCCCTTTAGAGTTATGAAGTAGCCTTCCTTGTCTCTTGTTATGACCTTCACTTTGAGGTCTATTTTCTCAGATATAAGTATTGCTACCTCAGATTTTTTTTTTTTTCATTTCCATTTGCCTGAAAGATATTTTTTCTATCTCTTCACTTTCAGTCTGTGTGAGTCCCTTGTTCTGTGGTGGATCTCTTATAGACAGCATATATATGGGTCATGTTTTCTTATCCATTCAGTTACTTGATGTCTTTTGATTGAAGCATTTAGTCCATTTACATTTAATGTTATTATTGGTAGTTACTGGTTTGTAGCCACTCTCTCACTGCTGTCCTGCTGGCTCCATCTTCAATACCACACCTGTAATCATTTAACATCATATCCATATTAATTCATCAGCTTCTCTTAGATATTTCCAATTTTGTCTATTAAAATTATCTGATTTATTATTATTTATGGCAACTTTTAAATTATTAAAAATATATTTGTTAGATTTATAAGTGTATTTTAGGTTTTTGAAGTGGTTGAGAAATGTTATATGTTAATTTAGTCGTATTAATTTGAAATTCTTACACAGTAGTATGACTTCAAGATGTTATATTTAAAATAGCCCAGGCTTCACAGTTAGCCACACTTGGCTATAAAGCCACTTAACTTTTCAGATCTGTAGTTTTCTTATCCAAATATTGGGACCATCAATACCTACCTCATAGGCTCTTTGGAAGCTTTAAATATGATGTAAGGACTATCAAATGTTTAGCACCCAAAAAATATTAACGTTCTGCCACTCCCTTACTTGCTCCTAAAACATAGTCAATGATAAATCCTCAATCAATTACTCCTTTGATTTTTTGAATTAGGATTTGTGATAAATTATTCCATTCCAATTCTTCAATACAAATAAGGGTTCAGGATGACAAGTTCGAAGAGCTAGAGCAGCCACTCTTTTCATTCCCAACTCTGTGTTTTTAACTCCAAACCATTTCTCAAATTATAAAGCCACTGCTATAGAGTTAGAAAGGACTTTGTAAGTTATCTAGTCTAACTTCACATTGCAGGATTTCTTTTTAATAGCCACATAGACATTGGATGTGTGCAACAAGAAAGATCTCCTGTTCATTTCCCCCCTTCTAGCTACTGTTCCCTTTTTCCTCCTTAAAGCTGTCTCCAAAGATTTCTACTTTCTCTCTTAAATCCACTCAAATTAGGCTTTTGCTTTCACTACTTCACTGAAATGTTTTTGACAGAATCACCAGTGACTTCCATTTTGCTAAATCTGGGGACAAACCTCAATCCTATTTAACATAATGTCACACCCTCATCCTTCAACCACTTTCTTACTTTGGCTGTCAGAACCTCATACTCATTCTCCAACTTTCTGATTAATTTCTCTTCTTTCCAATCTCCTTTGCTAAATCCTTCTTTCCTCTCAACCACCTAACCTTGGAGTGCCCCAATGCATAGTTCTTGGACTTATCCTCTTTATTTTTTATAATTACTCCCTTGGTAATCTCATTTAGTCATATTGCTCTTTTTTTTAGTCATATTGCTTTAAATATCATCTATATACTGAAAACTCCAGAATGTATATTTCTAGCCTGAATTTCTTTGTTGAACTCCAGGCTCATACATTCAACTGCCTATATGGCATGTCTAATAGATAAAGCTAACTTGCCTTTTCCTTTCTGCCTGCTACTGATTTAAAACAAAAGAAAACAAGCAAAAACAAACAAACAACTGATTTCTCAACAGAAACACATCATGCCAGAAGGCTTAAACCTGATTAGCAAAACCTGTTGCTAAGGGACCATCTTGCTAGCCACTTTTCTGATAAATTCTTTGTTTGCATGGAATAGTCTTCATTAATGTTACCACAAGAAATAGTGGCTTTATTATAAAGATACTAGAGGCCCGGCGCATGAATTCATGCATGGGTGGGGTCCCTTGGCCTGGCCGGTGATCAGGGCCGATTGAGGCCAGCTGGCCAGGGGTAGGGACCATGGGAGGTTGGCTGGCCTTGGGAAGTTGGATGTGGGAGCACACTGACCACCAGGGGGCAGCTCCTGTGTCGAGTGTCTGCCCCCTGGTGGTTAGTACACGTCATGGTGACTGGTTGACCTATCATTTGGTCAACTGGTTATAATGGTTGCTTAGACTTTTATATATATAGATATGCTATGAGTAATGGTCTGGAATTTTAAAACTAAAGAACTAGAGACTGCTCTTTCTATCCCTCTTTCATTACTCACTTAGTCTGCTAATCTCTAAGCATTATTTTCTTTTCTCTCAACAGATAAACTTCATAGCTTTAGTTCACTTGAATTTTCAGCTTGCTGGCATTCCATCTTGGCTCCCCTGACCTCTCACTACATCATGACATTTCAGCTTCAGTTTGTATTGCCAATCACAGTATTTTCTGTGTTTCACTTTGCTACAGAGGATCTGATTCACTAACCTCATGCTCTTGATCCAGGCCAAACCACAGAGTACTGGCAAACGTATGGATAGGCTGCCATTGATTCTGCCTAAGGGAGGTAGCTCATGGTCCTTATAGGTTGGCCTCTTTCACAGAAACTGTGTGTGAGCCCATTTCTCTCAAAAGGCAAGTGTGCTGTCTCATACTACCTTTCTGTAAGATTAACTTTTCTAAGTTGTGCTTTGGGAAAAATACTGTAAGCCTTGACATTTAGTATAGTACAGTATAAGGATATTGTTGAGACATTATTACACTATATATTGCCCTTTGTATGAAAACACTTGACATAAATTTACTTATAGCTTTAGTATTAGAAATATTTGTGCAATTATTGCTGAACTGGTTTGTTTTTACTTTATTAACTTTGGTGAATTTATTATTATTGTTTCACTGGCTGTGAGATTTTACAAATTTGTGACCCAAAAAAAAGGAAGTTTAAATGACTCTATGGTATGCTTATTTATTTTAATTATCAATCTTGCATCTAGATTCATTTTCTGTTTTTGATCTTGTTTTTTCATAAAATTTTAATTCAAATCATATTTTATATATCTCTGTAAGTTACTACATCTTTTCAAAAGCAAGGTATTTTATATAAATTATATAAATTTTAACACACTCAGGGGGATGTTGAAGTTCCTAGGTCATTTTTAGTTAAATGCGATCTAATTTTAATGAAATGAACAAATAATTTGAAATATTTATGTTACATTTTTTATGTTTATGTAATTTTAAATAATCCAGCTATTTTTTAAAAACATAAAAATCCCTTTGGGCTTAGAAATATCTTTCAAAAATTTTCAGATAAAAATATTTAATTACATGTCAATCTTGTTTTTGGCATTCATAACTATTTGTAACATATTCTTATTATGGAGAAGGTAGATGTATAATAAAATAAATATAATTTTTAAACTGTCTTCACATGAAACCTGTTTCAAAACAGGAGTCTCTACCCTTAACATACTCCTAAAGTTACTTCTTTTTCTCCCAGACTTTATTTCTAGGGTACCCCTTTTAAAAAAATAAACTGAAATCAGTTTTATATAAAATAAGCCCTTGAGGTGGAAAGTTAGGAATGGCTACATGAGCTTCTAGTAGACAAAATGTCGCTTACATTTTGCTGCTCAGTAGTTTGATATACTCATTTGCTGATGTAAAATGAGAGGGCTTACAAAACAGGGGTTTGTTTTTAGCTGCCTGTAGACCTAGTGGGGCCTAACAGAACCCAGTCAGCAGGTCATTAACTTTGGAGAAAACAGCTTGCATTAATATGCTCTAATCCAGTATAATTAGTCAAATTACTGCACGCAGATCAGCTTGTCAGATGTTGTCAGACTTGGCATGCACTCTGGATTGCCTGGGTCCCTCTGGAATGCCACCCTCAATCAGGGAAAACTGCTCATTTGTCCTGGTCTTGAACTCCTGGTAAAAAATGCTAAGTAAAACAGCAGTCATAGAGGAACTTTTACTTATTCTTTAGCTTAAAAACATTTTTTCATCAAAAATCATTTAGTGTTTTGTTGATTGAAATGGAATATTTTTATTTCTGTGATTTTCTGTAGCATGCCTATATTAACACTCCAAGTGAAGTTAACACTAGTAGGAAAAAAGATTGAAAATAGATAATTACTATTTGATTCACTATCTTTTCCAGTATTGGGAGTGTGAATTCCTGTATGTTTGTGTATGTGTGGGTCTTTTTCCAGGAGGGTAAGAGGTTATTAAACTCTGAAAGGGCCATATTAGCATAAATTTACAAGAGCTCTTGTTCTGGCGGCAGGATAAAAACCTGTGTTACCTTTGCATTAACACTGAATTGCTTGTTGTGCTTTTGGCAATGACAGATAAGTCAGTGTAATTCCCCATTGCAAGGGGAATGATGCTCCAGAATCCAAACGCATCCTGAAGATGTCACTGACAATAATCTTCAAAGAACGGCCAGTGAGAGTGGGCTGTATGTTTGTAGGATGATATACTGCAAATGACAGGAAGAATTATGTGAGTGAAGACAAATCTGTAACATATTATTAAGCAATTTCATGAGAATAACAGGGATAAAAGGATAATGGATGAGGGTGTCATTATTACCTTCCTGTAGAGGGAAAGGAAAAGCAAAGGTAGAGAGACAAGATTAATTGAGGAAGGGCGAAGCATTCATTGCTCATCAGCTCTTTTGTACTCTTTGCTCCTGAAATTCCAGACTGAGGTGGGTGGGGTGGGGTGGAGATGCTCAAAGCTGCATTTTAATGTAACTGGCAAGAAGTAGAAACTGACAAGGCACTTTTTAGTCACCTCCCTTCTTAAAAAACATAATCACTATTACCTTTGAATGTTCTGAGGCCGCAAGAAAAATCCAATGGAACATATATTCTACTTTTTTTTTTTTTGTAGTGGCTTTCATTATTAGTTATGCCTTTAAAAAACAACATTTAACTTTCAAAAATGCATTTTTACATACATTACCAAAAAATTGCTCTTTTAAATTTAGAGATTCATATTCAGTGATGAAACATTTCAAAATTCATTACCTTATTTTGATCATCCTGAGGTCTTTAGATTAAGGAAACAATACATTTTATAATTGATTTTGACTGTTCCATTTTCTAAGCAAATTTTCCTTTTATGTATTACCTGCTTTTCTTAGATAATAGTAAACATATTTACTTTTATCAAATGAAAGTATATTTGAAAATTTTAAATTCTAAAGTCTTTATTTGTGACTTCCTCTATTGGTTTTTTTTAATAACTTCTCATTTGGCTAATTCTTTCAAAGTACATATTATATGATATATAGTAAGATGAAATTATAATAGAGTAAGCACTATCCTTCTTGTTGCAAAATAACAACACTGGTGTTTTGCTTCAATCTAAGAAATCTTTTGGGATGTGAATTCTTTCTGATTATAATTTACTTCTGATTTAGAATTAACTTTAAATGTTGCTGAAATTTAAGAATATATGTATGTCTCTGTACTGAGCTAGTAGTATAGTCAGATAATCAAATTATAAGCTTAAATATGTACCCAATGGAGACACTCAGTTGAAGATTAATTTTGGAACAAGAAACCCAAGTTTCATCCTTGTCTACATATATTCAGGAAAGGTAACAAAAGGTTAGAATTCAGTGTCAGTGAAAATTGAGAATCACTCAAGGATAATACCCAGCTAGCAACTAATAGTTTAATATATATATATAGACATGCATAGTAGTAATAGTTTAATATATATATATAGACATGCATAGTAGTAATGCTATCAAATGGTAGATGTGTACACCATCCAATAATATTTTTTCATTGTATAATAATTTGTAAACTGTCTTCCTATATACCTTATCATAGTTCATTCTTAAAAACAGTCATTTTTAAAAAAATATATTTTATTGATTTTTTACAGAGAGGAAGAGAGAGGGATGGAGAGTTAGAAACATCGATGAGAGAGAAACATCAATCAGCTGCCTCTTGCACACCCCCTACTGGGGATGTGCCCGCAACCAAGGTACATGCCCTTGACAGGAATCGAACCTGGGACCCTTGAGTCCCCAGGCCGACGCTCTATCCACTGAGCCAAACCGGTTTCGGCAAAAAAAACAGTCATTTTTAAAAAATAAATCTTTATTGTTCAGATTATTACAGATGTTCCTCTTTTTCCCCCCATAGCTCCCCTCCACCTGATTCCCCCTCCCCCCCCCCCCGCTACACCCCATGCCCTTAGCCCCCGCCACTGTCCTCACCATAGGTGTAAGATTTTTATGCAATCCCTTCCCGCACCCCTCACACCCCCTTCCCCCTGAGAATTGTCAGTCCACTCCCTTTCTATGCCCTTGATTCTATTATATGCACCAGTTTATTCTGTTCATCAGATTTTTTATTGACTTGATTTTTAGATTCACTTGTTGATAGATATGTATTTGTTGTCACTTTGTTGTTCATAATGAATTAGAATTCCTGTTTCAATTATATAAATAGAAAAACTGAGGAGCAGAAAATTGAGTTTACCCGAGTAGTTCCATGGAAAATGATGCTGCTAGGAATAAAACTAGCATCTGCAAGATATCTGATTCAATGTTCTTTCTATTTACTATTTACTATTTGATTTTTAAATTTAGTATTTGTGCCACACTCTGATTTTTGGTATTTTCTACTTTTCATGTATGTCATTTTGATTTTCTTAAATGTATCTTCACTAAAGGAGCATCCTTTGCCTCTGTTTTCCATAGAGTAAGGAAAAAGATACTAACATTTGTCAAGCATATAATATGTACCAGACATTGTACTAAGCGCTTTGCATACATTGTCTAATTTAATATTTTCATCAACTAAGTGAGTTAGACATCATGATCACCACTTTAGAAAGGAGGAAACTGAAATTCAGAGCTGTCTAGTCACTTGTCCAAGCTCAAAACTAGTTAGGGCAAGGATTCAAACCCAAGTTTTCGGAAGCTCGTTCTTTCAAACGCTGGCACCGGAAAGGGACTGGGCCTGGAGCAGGTCTGCCTTGGGCTGGTCCAGTGTGTGGGTTCTTGACTTGGTGCAGGACGGAGTTTACAACAGGAGCCCAGGTGATTTGGAGTGTATGTTTATTAAAGCCAGGGACAGGGAGACAAGAAGGGCTTAGCATAAAAAAGCACCAGGAGAAAGCCTAGGCAGTGCTCTGCTTTGGTTCCCCAGAAACTTTCCATGAAAGGAGTGAACCACACATGGGGCTGCATGGACTCACTGAGAAGTAAGTCAGAGGGACAGAAGTGAGCCATGGTGGGGCTCCTGTCACCTCACTGAAAAGTCAGAGGAAAGGGTTTAGGGGGTAAGCCCAGGACAAACTGCCACTGCCCCCTGCTCCCCTGGTTGCACCTGTCACCTGGATCCTTAGAGCTTAGGGGAAAGAAAGCAGATATACCTGCCAGAGAAAGGGGGAAGAGAGGCACGGGTGTGCTCCTGAGAGAGCGTGTGCTAGCTTCCTTACCTTGAGTGGTTCTATCAGTTTTTAAAGGCAGGGATTTTAGGGGAGATCTCCGGGGAGGATCTCAATGAATATTCATCAGCTTTCTAGGTGTCCCTTCAGGTTCATAGTCTCCACTGACTGGTCAGTGGCAGGGCAGGGGGTAATTAGTCACTGCATTGGTCCTGATGTCAGCCATTGAGTTTCTCCATTTAGTTTTGCTGCTTTTCTGGGCATGGCGCTGAAACACAGCTGAGGCCGAACAGTCATCTCTAGTTTGACCTGAGGCTTTGATCCTAAGATTACTTGGTATGAGTCAGAACTTCATTGTCCTGCTTAAGGGAGTGGTCATGCAAGGGCTTGTATGGGAGTCATATGAGGCTATTCTCTGGCCCCTTGTTCCTCCTCTAAGGGCATCTAAAACCACATGACTAGCAATATGCCAGGGGAGGAAAGGTCAGGGGAGGGTGAACCGCATGGCCAGTGATATGAAAGGTCAAGAGACACAACCAACGATATGAAAGGTCGGTGGGTTTAAACCGCATGACCAGTGATATCCTAGGGAAGGAAAGGTCACCCTGGGGCAAGGTCCTTGTTCTCCCAGTTTTGCCCATTGCTAGGCATCTGGGGCTTTCCACCCTGGTGAGCTTCTGTACCTGGCCCATTGTCCTTGCTCTGCTCATGTCTGTCTAACTGCCTACCACATATACTATATCTCATATATATATATAGTAAAAATTATATTGTATTTTAACATCTATCCCATATTTTAGATCTCTGAATGTCTAAATGCAATGTTGTTATTTTTTTTTGTCCTACTATTCATTGATTTCTGCATAGCATTTGAAGCCGAGCTTCCAACATCCTCCGTAGTACTCTTCACTAACTCACTGGCCCTTGTGTTTTTCACAAGCTGCCCTTCTTTCTGTCATGCCCTCAGCATAGACTCTCCCATCCCTAAGTGTGTTCTTTCCACTCCCTCGATCTGTACCAGAGAGATCTTCTTCCCGTGCAGAGAAAGCTAAAGACCTCCTCCTAGTCCCGCCTCACATTCTCAGCTGCTGCTCTGCTGACCAGGCCACTCAGGCGCTCCGCTTGCTTCCCATCATTGTCCCTTTCTTCCTAAAATTTCTCTTAACTTCCTGATTTTAAAAGAAACCATTATTATTCTAATCACCCTGGCCTTGTTGCCAATTTGAATTAGAGAAGTGTTTCAACCTGACATTAAAAGCCTCTTCTACCTTTTCGGCTGCTGAAGTCCACCCCCATCCCTTCTCAATCTTTCACAGCTCATCCATTCTTTAAGGCTCACATCAAATATCATCTTTAATAGAAATCCATCAAATGTATGTCTTTCTCTCTTCTTTGAATCTCCAAACACTAAATTTGTACCCAAGTTTTTCTGGCTCCAAAGCTCATGAACTCTAACAAGAAACTCAATAAGTATTTGTTGAATTGAATTAAATTAAATTAAATTAATTCTCTAACAATCTCAATCAAGTGTTTTTAATTTATACTATCTTTCCTTATACATAAATAAGCTTGACTTTCCCATGTCAACATTTAATTTTAACCTTTTGATTATTTATTTAATATTTCAGAATTATTTTTTTTTTTGCTGAATTTACATTTCTACATCCCAGTTTATTACCAGTACCTAACATTTGTTGAACATGCACTTACTGTGGTATACACCAGTGAAAAAGTCTTTACCTTCATGAAGTTTCCTGCTTATTTGAGAATATGTGCTCTTTTTATATGACATTTAAATAAATGTTATTAAGCATGCCAACATTCTCTTATAGTTATATTTATGATATATGGAAATAATGAAAGAGAGAAATATAGAGCAATTGTAGCATTGTAGAGCTGTCCTATTACTTATAACAACCCTAAATATATATATATTATTTATCCCTGTTTTACAAACAGACTTTGAGAGTCTGAATTACTTACTCCAAATTACAAAAACAGTGAAGTAACTGAGCCAGAAGTAGAACTGAAGTTTATTTAATGCCAAAGTCCATGATTTCCCACTGTGCCACATGGCTCTACTTGTCTTGGTCCTAGCAAAGGTGATGTTATGTGACAGAAGTTGACTTTGACTCATGTGTTTATCCAATTGCCTCAACTTAGAGAATGCAGGGAGCTTCAGTGGAGTGTATGGAGCAGTGGAACAGGGGGGCGGGGGGACTGGAGATGGGAGCTGACATCCATCAGTGCATAGCTATCAGATGACAGGGTGGATTTAGGAGAGTCTGGAAGCTGGTGCATTGCTAAGGCTAGATTAGAAAATATTAGAGATCCAGTTAAGAGATTTACAGTAGGTTAAGCAGTAGAAACGAAGAGGAAAGGGCAGGTTTGGGAAATATTTTAAAACTAGAATCAATATTTAGCCACCAGTTGGATATAAGGAGTGAAGAAACAAGAATGTTTACAAATAACAAATTTTAGCTTTGATTACTTTATGAATGGTAGTGCCATTCACTGAGATATGATAAGAACTTACTACTTCTAAGTACTTGTATACTTATTACCTCTTTCTAAGCACTGTTCTTCCCATTCATTATTTTATTTAATCATCATAATATCTCAGAATTTTATATTATTTTCACTATTTTATAAATAAGGACTACAAGCCTTCAAGAATTTACTAGTTGTACCAGTTAATAATGCGGATATTGTAATCAAAGAAAACACGAAAATTTCAAAAGAAATATCAAAGGTGCTTTATTCAAAGTAATGTCCATCGCTAGCTACATATTTCCCCTATCTTTCAGGTAATTTGTGGATACCGTCCCAATAGAACTTTTCTTGTTTTGAGGCAAACCAGA
Organism: Eptesicus fuscus; assembly: GCF_027574615.1. Lineage (NCBI taxonomy): Eukaryota > Metazoa > Chordata > Mammalia > Chiroptera > Vespertilionidae > Eptesicus > Eptesicus fuscus. Next base: position 4,794,448 of record NC_072480.1, on the reverse strand, counting down.
GACCCAATTTTCCATTTCTTCGTATGTTTTGAAGTGCTGCTCAGAAAGTGAGTGTGCCATCAATCAGAACAAGTGGTAATCTGAAAGAGCAAGCTCTGGTGAATATGGCGGGTGGGTTAATACTTCCCAGGCAAGATCTTTTAATGTGTCTTTAACTGGTTTTGAAGTGTATGATGGTGCATCATCATGAAGCAAAATTACTTTGCCTTGTCTTCTGGCTCATTCTGGGCTCATTCTGGTCATTTTACGATCAAAGCGTAGTTCAAATTGATTATTTGTTTTCGGTAGCGATCAGTATTAATGGTTTCACCTGGTTTTAGAAGCTCATACTACACCACACCTTCCTGATTCCATCAAAAGCAGAGTATTGTCTTCTTTCCAAAGCGATTTGGCCTTGCAGTTGATGTTGATGGTTGACCTGAATCAACCCACAATTTTGTGCATTTGGGATTCTCAAAATAAATCCACTTTTCATTGCCAGTCACAATTCGATGCAAAAAAGACTTTCTTTAGTGAAGCAACATTTTACTGGATGACTTTCCAGTTTTCCATTTGTCTTTCATTCAGTTGATGTGGCACCCATTTTTCTTCCTTTGCAATCTTTCCCATTGCTTGTAAATGATCGGAAATTGTTTGCTGAGCAATGTTTAATCTTTCTCCAAGTTGTTTTTGAGTTTGACATGCATCTTCATCCAATAATACTTGTAATTGTTGGTCTTCAAATTTTTTCGATTGACCTGGATGTTCTTTTGTTTCACATCAAAATCATCACCCTTTAAAGTGTTTAAACCACCATCCACAGGTATCTTGAGATGGAGCATGTTCACCATAAACTTCCCAAAGTATATGATAACTTTCAGCAGCACTTTTCTTCATAATAAAGCAATGAATTAAAACTTCCCGCAAATGCTTTTTTTTTGGGGCACGAAATTCGACATTTTTAAGTGTAAAAATATCTATGATGTTAACACCTTCACTGAACCACGTCCAGCATGGCCTGAAGAGGGGCGGTGAAGGATTAAAGAAGACACACTAAGAGAATACAGTTGGGGCTAGGTAGGTTCACTTGTGCCTGAATGAGGACACAGTGACCCAGCCTGATAGCCAAAGCTTTATTTTATAGTTAGAGCACACAAAGCAAAACAATGGGAGTGGTCAGCACGTTTACAATATTCTTGCGAATTTCAAATCTATTTAGTTACTCAAGCCTTGTTTTGGCAGCACTTGCTGCACCTCCCACAGCCCATTAGCTACCTAGGAACAAGGGAGACTATAAGGCAAGCTTAATTATGCTAGGAGCGCTCCACCCTCCGAGATGGGACTTGTTTGTGGCCCTGCCACAGGTCAGTCCGAGGCTCGACTCTATAGCCACTCCCTACACTTCACAAAATTTGACATATGAAGTTTTTTTTTTATTGTTTAAAGTATTGTAAATAGTAGTACATACGTCCCCTTTTTTTTTTCCCTTGGCCTTACCCCAGCCTCCCCTATTCCCCTGGCACATGCCCTCACCCCCCCTCCCCAGTGTCTTCGTCCATTGGTTATGCTTATATGCATGCATACAGATCTTTCGGTTGATCTCTTACCTCCTCCCCCAAACCCTCCCCAGCCATCCCGCTGTAGTTTGACAGTCTGTTCGATGCTTCTCTGCCTCTGTATCTATTTTTGTTAATCAGTTATAATGTTCTTTATTATCTATAAATGAGTGAGATCATGTGGTATTTTTCTTTCACTGACTGGCTTATTTCACTTAGCATAATGCTTTCCAGTTCCATCCATGCTGTTGCAAATGGTAAGAATACCTCCTCTTTTATAGCAGCGTAGTATTCCATTGTGTAGATGTACCACAGTTTTCTAATCCATTCATCTGCTGATGGGCATTTAGGCTGTTTCCAAATCTTAGCTATGGTAAACTGTGCCGCTATGAACATAGGGGTGCATAAATCCTTTCTGATTGGTGTTTCTGTTTTCTTGGGATATATTGTTAGAAGTGGGATCACTGGGTCAAATGGGAGTTTCATTTTTAATTTTTTGAGGAAACACCATACTGTTCTCCACAGTGGCTGCACCAGTCTGCATTCCCACCAGCAGTGCAGGAGGGTTCCCTTTTCTCCGAATCCTCTCCAGCAATTGTTTGTTGATTTGTTGATGATAGCCATTCTGACAGCTGTGAGGTGGCACCTCATTGTTGTTTTGATTTGCATCTCTCAGATGATTAGTGACTTTGAGCATGTTTTCATATGTCTCTTGGCTTTCTGAATGTCCCCTTTTAAAAAGTGTCTATTTAGGTCCTTTGCCCATTTTTTGATTGGATTGTTTATCTTCCTTTTGTTAAGTTGTATGAGTTCCCTATAAATGTTGGAGATTAAACCCTTATTAGAGATAATATTGGCAAATATGTTCTCCCATGCAGTGGGCTTTCTTGTTGTTTTATTGATGGTTTCTTTTGCTGTGCAGAAGCTTTTTATTTTGATGTAGTCCCATTTGTTTATTTTCTCCTTAGTTTCCATTGCCCTAGGAGCTGTATCAGTAAAGATATTGCTACGACAAATATCTATTTTGCTGCCTATGGTTTCTTCTAAGATTTTTATGGTTTCCCATCTTATGTTTAAGTCCTTTATCCATTTTGAGTTTATTTTTGTGTATGGTGTAAGTTGGTGGTCTAGTTTCATTTTTTTGCATGTATCTGTCCAGTTTTTCCAACTCCATTTGTTGAAGAGACTGTCTTGACTCCATTGTATGCTCTTGCCTCCTTTGTCAAATATTAATTGAGCATAATGGCTTGGGTCGATTTCTGGGTTCTCTGTTCTGTTCCACTGGTCTCTATGTCTGTTCTTGTGCCAGTACCTGACAGTTTTGAGAACCGTGGCTTTGTAGTATAGCTTGATATCTAGTATTGTGATCCCTCCAACATTATTCTTCTTTCTCAGGATTGCTGCAGCTCTTTGGGGTCTTTTTTTTTTATTCCAGATGAATTTTTGGAGAATTTGTTCTAGGTCTTTGAAGTATGCCGTTGTTATTTTAGTGGGGAATGCATTGAATTTATAGATTGCTTTGGGTAGTATGGACATTTTAATGATGTTGATTTTACCAATCCAGAACATGGTATATTCTTGCAATTGTTCATGTCTTCTTCTATCTCTTTTTTTAGCATCCTGAAATTTTCTGAGTATAGGTCCTTTATCTCCTTGATTAAGTTTATTCCTAGATATCTTAATTTTTTTGTTGCAATGGTAAATGGGATTGCTTATTAATTTCTCTTTCTGTGAGTTCATTATTAGTGTAGAGAAAAGCCATAGACTTCTCGGTGTTAATTTTGTATCCTGCTACATTGCCAAATTAATTTATTAGGTCTAGTAGTTTTTTTATGGAGTCTTTGGGGTTTTCTATGTACAATATCATGTCATCTGTGAATAAGGACAGTTTTACTACTTCTTTACCAATTTGGATGCCTTTTATTTCTTCTTTCTGTCTGATCACAATAGCTAGTACTTCCAGTACTATGTTGAACAGGAGTGGTTGAAAGTGGGCATCCCTGTCTTGTTCCTGTTCTTAGGGGAAATGGTTTTAGTTTTTGCCCATTGAGTATGATGTGGACTGTGGGTTAGTCATATGTGGCTTTTATTATGTTGAGGTATGATCTTCTATTCCCACCTTGCTGAGTGTTTTTATCAGGAAAAGATGTTGAATTTTGTCAAATGCTTTTTCTGCATCAATGAATATGATTATATGGTTTTTATCTCTCAGTTTACTTATATGGTGTATCACGTGTATTGATTTGCAGATATTGTACCATCCTTTCATCCCCCGGAATAAATCCCACTTGATCATGGTGTATTATCTTCTTAATGTAATACTGGATTTGATTTGCTAGAATTTTTTTGAGAATTTTGGCGTCTACGTTCATGAGGGATATTGGCCTGTCATTCTCTTTGTGTTGTCTTTATCTTGTTTTGGGATTAGAGTAATGCTGGCTTTGTAGAATGAGCTTGGAAGTGCTCCTTCCTCTTGAATTTTTTGGAATAGTCTGAGGAAGATAGGTTTTATTTCTTCTTTGTATGTTTGGTAAAACTCCCCTGTGAAGCCGCCTGGTCCAGGGCTTTTGTTTGTTGGAAGCTTTTTGATTACTGCTTCAATTTCTTCCATAATATCGGCCGATTTTTTGATTCCTCCTGGTTGAGTTTTGGAAGGTCCTATGTTTTTAGTAATATGTCAATTTCTTCTAGGTTGACCAGTTTGTTGGAGTAGAGTTGCTCATAGTATTTTTTTTACGATTCTTCGTATATCTGTGGGGTCTGTTGTTATTTCACCTCTTTCATTTCTGATTTTGTTTATTTGAGTCCTCTCTCTTTGCTTCTTGGTGAGCCTGGCTAGAGGTTCACCAATCTTGTTTATCCTTTCAAAGAATCACCTCTTGGTTTCATTGATCTTTTGTATTGTTTTTTTTGGTCTCTGTGTCATTTATTTCCACTCTGATCTTTATTATTTACTTCCTTCTGCTCACTCTGGGCTTTTCTTGTTGCTCTCTTTCTATTTCTTCAAGTTGCAGAGTTAGATGATTTATTACCAGTTTTCTTGTTTTTTGAGGTAGGCCTGTAATGCTATGAACTTCCCTCTCAGGATTGCTTTCACTGTGTCCCAATGATTTTGGATTGTTTCTATTTTTGTTGTCATTTGTTTCCAGGATGTTTTTTTAAATTTTCCTTTGATCTCTCTGGTAACCCACTCATTGTTTAATAGTACGCTATTCAGCCTCCAAGTGTTTGAATTTTTGTGATAGTTTTTACTGTAGTTGATTTCTAATTTTATGCCATTGTGATCTGAGAAGATCCTTGATATGATTTCAATCCTCTTGAATTTGGAGAGACTTTGCTTGTGTCCCAATATGTGGTATATCTTTAAAATGTCCCATGTGCACTTGAGAAGAATATATATTCTGTAGTTTTTGGGTAGAATGTTCTGAAGATGTTTATTAAGTCCGTCTGATCTCTGATCTAGTGAATTTTTTAGGATTGAAGTTTCTTTGCTAATTTTTTGTCTAGAAGATTTATCCAGTGATGTTAATGGGATATTAAAGTCTCCTACTATGATTGTGTTGCTGTCAATCTCTTCCCTGATATCTTCTAGAAGTTTTTTTTTTTTTATGTATTTGGGTGCTCCTGCATTGGGCTCATAAATGTTTACCAGAATTATATCCTCTTGTTGTATTGATCCCTTTAGAATTATGAAGTGGCCTTCCTTGTCTCTTGTTATGGCCTTCACTTAGAGGTCTATTTTGTCAGATATAAGTATTGCTACCCCTGTTTGGTTTTGTTTTTTCACTTTCATTTGCCTGATAGATATTTTTCCATCCCTTTACTTTCAGTCTGTGTGAGTCCCTTGTTCTGTGGTGAATCTCTTGTAGACAGCATATATATATATATGTCATTTTTCTTATTCATTCAGTTACTCAATGTCTTTTGATTGGAGCATTTAATCCATTTATGTTTAATGTTATTATTGATAGGTACTTGTCTGTAGCCATTTCTGTACTTTATTCCTGTGTTCCTCCCTGCCTTTCTATTTCTTCCTTTTACAGCATTCCCTTTAGCATTTCTTGCATTGCTGGCTTGGTAGTGATAAACTCCCTTAGCCTTTTTTTGTTTGCGAAGCTCCTGATTTCCCCTTCAATTTTGATTGATAGACTTGCTGGGTAGAGTATTCTAGGATTCAGACCTTTGCTTTGCATCACTTTGTATATCTCCTACTATTCCCTTGTAGCTTGATGTGTTTCTGTTAATAATCTGATGGGGGATTCTTTGTAAGTAACTCTTTGTCTCTCTCTTGCAGCCTTTAAGATTTTCTCTTTGTCGTTAACATTTGCCATTATAATTATGACTAGAGGCCCGGTGCACGAAATTCGTGCATGGGCAGGGGGTGTCCTTCAGTCCAGCTTGCACCCTCTCCAATCTGGGATCCCTCTCACAATCCAGGACTGCTGGCTCCCAATTGCTCGCCTGCCTGCCTTCCTGATTGCCCCTAACCGCTTCTGCCTGCCAGCCTGATCACCCCCTAACCACTCTCCTGCCAGCCTGATTGATGCCTAACTGCTCCCCTGCCAGCCTGTTTGCCCCTAACTGCCCTCCCCTGCAGGCCTGGTCACCCCTAATTGCCCTCCCCTGCTGGCTTGATTGCCCCCAACTGCCCTCCCTTGCAGGCCTGGTTCCTCCCAACTGCCCTTCCCTGCAGGCCTGGTCACCCCCAACTTCCCTCCTCTGCCAGCTTGGTCACCCCTAACTGTCCTCTTGTGCAGGCTTGATCACCCCCAACTGCCCTCCCTTGCAGGCCTGGTCCCTCCCAACTGCCCTCCCCTGCTGGCCATCTTGTGGTGGCTATCTTGTGTCCACATGGGGGCAAGATCTTTGACCACATGGGGGCAGCCATCTTGTGTGTTGGAGTGATGGTCAATCTGCATATTACTCTTTTATTAGATAAGATAGAGGCCTGGTGCACGGCTGGGGGCCAACTGGTTTGCCCTGAAGGATTAGGGTGGGGGTTCCCTTGGGGCGTGGGGCGGTCTGGGTGAGGGGCCTGTGGTGGTTTACAAGCCGGCCGCGCCCCCTGGCGACCTAAACAGAGGCCCTGGTATCTGGAATTTATTTATCTTCTGCAACTGAAACTTTGTAGCCTGGAGGGGAACCAAACCTTCTGCTTGCTCCTTGGTGGCAGCCATTTCTGTTGGGATTTATGTATCTTCTATAATTTAAACTTTGTAGCCTTAAGCGGAGGCCTGGGCCAGCCAGGGTGTGTGGAAAGCTTGGTTTCCTCCCTCACTGAGGAAACCCAAGCCTCCCTCCTGCTCTCTGTGGCTGTAGCTATCTTGGTTGGGTTTATTTGCATATTCACTCCTGATTGGCTGGTGGGCGTGGCTTGTGGGTGTAGCGGAGTGATGGTTAATTTGCATATTACTCTTTTATTAGATAGGATGTGGCTTGGTGTGGGTCTTTTAGGATTCATCTTGCTTGGGACTCTCTGTACTTGTGTAACTTCTTTCTTCCCCATATCAGGGAAGCTTTCTGTCATTATTTATTCAAATAGATTCTCTAAACCTTGCTGCTCTTCTTGTCCTTCTGGTACCCCTATTATATGTATGTTACTTCATTTCGTGTTGTCCCAAAGCTCCCTTAGGCTCTCCTGCTTTTTAATTTTTTTTCTCCAGTTGCTGTTTAGATTGGGCTTGTTTCTCTGCCTTATCTTCTAACTCACGAATTCAGTCCTCTGCTTCTTCTAGTCTACTATTGAAACCTTCCATGGTGTTTTTGATTGTAGCTATGTCACTTTTGATTTCTTCCTGATTTTTGCGTAGATTGATTTTCTCGTCCATCCAGTGTATGAACTGTATGACCGTTACTCTGAATCCTTTTTCTGTCATGTTGCATGCCTCAATTTCACTTATTTCCTTTCTTGGTGATTCCTCTTTTTCTTTTCTCTGGAGATTATTTTGTTTTCTCCCCATTCTATCACCAGAAGGTCCAATCACCGAGTTGTGGGGGCCTGGGCTGTGTGCTGTGGGAGCTTCCACCACCTAAGTGTCACTGAAAAGCTCTGACACCAAGACATGTGGCTGCTGTGGGTCTGTGGGAGCCCTGCTCACCCAGGATCAGAGTAACTGGCGCTCAGAGTCAGTGCGGCCTCTTGCGTACACCTAGAATCCCGGACCTCGCCTGCACCGTGCTGAAAAAGAGACCCTGTTGTTTTTTGCCCAAAATAAGAGTCCCCTAGCTCGCACCAGGAGTCAATATCCCCCTGTGCCCGTGCCGATAATCGAGTAGTGGAGTCTTTGTCACCTGATGTGGCCTTGCGCCGAGAATCAGGTCCCTGTGTGTGCATGTGCCAAGTATTGGAGTCACTGGCTCTTAGTGTGCGTGTACTCAGGATCAGAGGTCCTGTGCGCGGGCGATGAAAAACAGAATCAAGTCTCTGGTGCTCAGTGCTGCCTCTCATGTGGAAAATGAGGGTTCCTGGTCTGCTTGGGAACCAGGTTGCAAAGCCGCCCTTGTTGGCAGGAGGTCCACTCCTGTGCTGTGGGTGACAGACTTCCATATGCCTTCTCCCAGAATCAAAGTCAGGTGGCAAGCTGCCCTGAGTGGGCCTGGGATCTGGTCGCGGAAGTACGCACTGTGGGAAACAAACTCCCCTTTCCCTCGCGCCCAGGCTCAAATTCAGCACAGCCTCCCTGTGTGGGCGTGGGTCTGTTCGGGGAGTGTGAGCTGCGGGAAACAAACTCCCTGTGTCTGTGCATGTGGAAAGGGTTTCGCAGTTCCAATGCAGCTGCAGTGGGCCATCTGGGAAGGGGGTGGGCTCTGTGACTCACAGAAATTCGTGGCCGGGGTGCTTGGAGTCTTGGTTTTCCTGGGTCTGCAGCTGTGGTTGCAGGTCGTTTACCCAAGTGGCTGTAGGGTCCCAGTGTGAGACCAGATTGGGTGGTGGTGAGGCAAGGATCCTAGTCTCAAGCAGTTCTGTTCTTCAAGATGGTGTGGTTTCTGTCGAGGTTCAACCAAAGAGACCTCGGATACCTCCCTGGACCTTACAACCACCGACATATGAAGTTTTCAAGCTTGCTGTCAATACAACAAAATAGCATAAATATCAAGTCACATATATATCAACATATGTGAAACTCCATCTATTGAAAAAAATCCGCTTTATTAACTGGTACACCTGGTAGGTACTTTGCACATACTCAGATAACTCAGAAGGTGCAAAATTAATTTTCACACCCATTTCTGTCTAACTTCACAATGATTGAGCACTTGCATTTACTTTTCTTAAGAAAGAAGAGCAAGTTTTAAGGAAATCGTAAGTTTCATTTTGAACATATTATATTGAGTTTACTCTGAGGCGTTCAGTTAAAAAGTCTAGGGGTTAGAGTGTTATCCAAGTATGCCAAGGTTACAGGTTTGATCCTCCATCTGGACACATACAAGAAACAACCAATTAATGCATAAATAATTGGAACAACAAATTGATGTTTCTCTCTTTCTCTCAAGACAATAAATAAAATTTTTAAAAAAATACATGCAACTTTACAGAGTATTAATTTTTAATTTTAAGCATCTTTTATCAGTTGTTACAGGCCAACTTTTTGGTTTTGTGCTTTATTTTCCCTTTAAAAAAGATATTTTCTGGGGATTTGTTCTTTTACTTGTTTTTCAAAGAACCAGTTTTTAAACTTTTAAAATGTTCACTTTTAATTTCTAATGATCTCATTTTTATTTTAACTATATTTTTTTCCTTCTGTTTTTTTCCTTCAATATGTTTTGCTGACCTTTTTTTTTTTTTTTTAGGATCTAAGTTGAATGCTGAATTCTGATATTTTTGTTTTTGATAGTAGAAAGCATTTAAAGTTAAGAACTTATATTGATGCTCTATTTTCATCACATTTTGGGTACTATTTTAATATTTAATGTTTCCTAAATGCTCTGTTGCTGTGTTCATGTTTCAGAGAACGACAATAATCTAAGTTAAACTCACTGGCAGGATGCCTTTGGTAATAAGCTATTTTTCTGGGGCTCTGGGATGAGGAAACTGAGAGCCTCACTTCCTCCCTCTAGGTTCTACAACACACGTTGCCCAGCCAACTCAGAATCCATGAGAACTGTACTATAGGTTAAAAGAAGAGAGAAAATTATCCTCTTTTTAAATATGTTCCAAACAAACAAGTCCAGTCCTTTGGATATGTTCCAAATAACTAGTAAGCAATGAACAATACAGCCTGAGTGACTGAAGGAGAACAGGGAGTGCCCCAGAGCTCTCCTGTCCCTTCCCATCTCCTGTTACTGGCTTTTTCTCACTCCCCAAGTGCCTAGGGGTGTTTCCTATAATCTCCTTTTAATTGGACTGTCCTCAACATATTAACTCCATAGATTACTTATTTCAGTTAGAGTAAATTTTGTATCAAGTTCTATGTCAGTGAACAATATTAGCATTTTTAAATTTCTTTATTTCAACCTGGTGTATGACATTTGAGTTTGTCATACTTAGCCAGCAAACCCAATAAAAGCTAAATATTTTCTGAGAAAAATATAAATGCCTTCTTACATCACTCAGATTTTATTTTATATAATTAAAAATGACATTAATTAGTGTTTGTAAATGTGAATTTTATAATTAAACTTACTGATTTATATATCATAGAAAAGTATAAAACAACTCTCTACTAAATAAAGACTTGTTTACATTTGTTAAGTAGGTAGAGCAGCAGGCACTAATATGGATGTTTCTAATCAGTGTGCAGGGGATTGAGAACAGACTTCCTGGATGAATGATGAGGAGGCTTTATGTAGACAGCGTTATAAAGGAGGGCACATGTATCCTGATCCTTGATGTGGACCCATTTTAATTTTTACCTAGAGAACTAAAATTGATGTCATTTTTTAAGAATTATGCTGAATCACAAAATTTATTAGTCTTGTTGTGTGCTAACCATGTTTCAGAAAACATTTCAAGAAATTAATGCTTATCAGAAATTAGTTACCATAAAAGCCTATTAAGTGTTATTGCTTAATATACTTACTTACTTTGCTTTAGTGCCTTTAGTATATATAAAATCCTTGAACATTTACAAAGACATATATAAATGATTATAGAGATCATACTTTCTTAATGAAATAAATTTGAGAGAACTTGTCCATATTCATGGAAAAGTGTACTCTATGGGGAAACTCTGAGGGCAGGGTACAAGGGTTCTAATCTCAGCTTTGACAGCATCCAGATTTTTTGTGACCTTGATGGAAGTGTCAGTAAACATCACTAAGTCTTTTATTCCTCACCGGTAAAATGAAAATAAAAATTCTGTCCCTACCTATCTCACAGTGATCTTGGGATGATTAATTGAAGTTGAATCTTTGAAAATTTCTTATAAATCTATTTAGATAGAGATAGATATAAATGCATATATTTAGTACATATAATGTTTTGTTAATATTTTATATTATCTTATTATGAAATAGTAAAATCAATAGAAAAAAATCAGAGTAATATTACTGATGTCATGCACCCAATACTTAACTTTAACATATTGTAAAATTTCTGCCATATTTGCTTCTAATTATTTTTATGACATAAAACATTACATATACAAGTTGTACCACATCATAATTCCATTCTCTTCCTTCTTTCCCTAGAAATTCCACAGTATTTTATGCATTCATGAATTTGAAATTATAATAATTTGATCATGTTCAATTTAGTAGTCTTCCTACTCAACTTTCACAGTTTTTATACATCCAACAATTTTACTCCAAGAATGAGTATATCCATTCTGATGGCTTTTAACAGAAGAGCAGGCCAATCACATAGATTTCCAGAAACATTATATGTAGGCATTGTCATGAAAACCTAAAGTTAGACTCTATTTGCCTTGTTTTTGTTCTCTTTCTAGTTGTTAGTTAATGCCAAACAAACAAAAAAAGAAGACATTCTTTTAAATGCATTTGCACAGTTACAAAGATAGTTCATTGAAAGTACTCATTTTTCATTTTTCTTTGAGATAGATAAACTAGGAACAAAAACAACTTTATAACTCGATTAAAGTTGCAATTCTGGATGACAAATATGAATATTTACCACAATGTGTATAAGGTTAATATTTTAAAACAAGGTTGACAGGAGAAAAATGGTCTTAGTTTGCAAAAAGGAAATTTGTTTCTTAAAGTGAAAATTGAGGTCAGTAGGCCATAGCTCTCCTTACTCCTACATGACTGAAATGAATTAAATAATGCAGCAATAAAGCAGTACTGAGCAAACCAATAAAAATTATACATGAAAGCTTGAGTAAAATTATTCTATGTTAGAAACATGTATTTTGTATAAGAAACCATAAAATTTTAAATGCATGTCTACTTTACTTTGATTATCTTAGGATAGAAAAACCAAGTCCTATTCGCTTGTGTTCACTAGGATCTCATGGTCCTTTTTCAGGGAGCAAGGATAATAACCATTGTTTGGACATATTTCAGTCTTGGTTACTGCATTCTGTTTACTTACTGTGATTTCAATGTGACTGGGTTGAATAGTTACATGTAAAGTGAACATCTTTATATGATACTTAAACAACTGTCTGATTCACATAAATTATTTAATCAGAGTGATTTTCATTTCAACTTTTCACTCTTTAGTCCCTTTTGTCAAGTTATATAATATAAACATGATCTGAGTTGTAATATCCTTCGTGGGTTTTATTTATTTATGATGGCCCTATTTTTAACACCACAAGGGGCAGAAACCATGTTCTAGCTATGTGAAAATACTAATTTTATCCTGTTACTCTCTTCATACATATATTGGTTCTAAGAACATGGGAAATAAAAACAGGACAACTGTTACCTGGTGATCTTTACAAGAAAATTCTTTGACGATAAGTGATTATGGTATCAATAAACTGAATTGAAATCAATGTTAAATTTCCAATATGATAGAGCCAATGTACAGAAAGAGACAGAGGTGGTCTGAATGTTCCTCTTCTCTCTTTCCACATTATATCTGTTTCTCTCTAATAATCACATATTTTGTTGGCATTAATACGAAGTAACATGGATTGCATGCGTTAGTAGAGTTCTTTTAATTACTGTGTAAAAATGATATGTAATTGAAACAAAAAGCATTGTTTCTAGTCCTAATTTTTTTTCCTTACGTCCATCCTGTCAAGCTGAAAGCGTGAAAGTTATTTTCTGGCGGTGTGATTAGATTGGGGCTGAACTCTCCAGCTGGCAAGCCTGTCTATGACTGGCGGCGGCTGTCCCTAGTGCTTGTCATTTCCTGACATGCCTGACAGGATGGGGACAGCCGCCCAGACAGGTTCATTAGATGGTGTTTTCTACAGCTGAGCTAAAAATAAGTAAGTCAGTAAGTAAATAAATAAATAAATAAATCACCTTTGCCTGGTCAAGGTCCAAGCTGCAGGGTACTTTTTGTTGCTTTAAACCAGGGCCTTGTTTTGACAAATTTTGATCTGTGCAGTTTTTAGATTTTCCTGACACGTTTTTGTTTACTTCCCCTTTGACCTACACTTTGTGCACTCCTTTGTTGCTGCTTCAAAATCCTAGTATGATCTTCCCAGGAGAAAAAGAACCACAGGTATTGAAATCTTAAAAGGAAAAACAGTGCAATGCTCTATAAAATAGCATTAGTTCATTTTTTTCCATGGTCATCTGCACAGTGATAGGAAAACAGTTTTGAGACTTGTAACAAGCCAATTACAAGAAAGTTAAGAATTTTTGTAGTGCCCGAAACTTGTCATCTATAGAGAACATAGTATCAGTACTAGCAGTCTACACTCTGACGTGCATCACTCCTTAGAACTGTCAGAAATGGGCAGTTCTAAATATCTTCATTCTTGGCCTTTTAGGAAGCTGATAGAGCTTTCCACCTGCTTTTGATGTCAGAAAGAAAAATATAGAATACATGCTAATTAAAACCAAATATAAATTTCAAAATAAAATTTAGGGAAATATGTTTCTTAGTCAATTATAGGATCCCTTTTAAAGTAAACTGGATTTGCTAAAAATTGGTATGCAATTGAAACATACATGCATACAGAGTCATGATTTATATCATTTTCAAGCCCAAATTTAAACTTCTAAAGCTGTGCTATTGGAAAGGAAAATAAAATCTTTAGCCAAGAGATTATCCTTTCTTTAGCTATAGACTTGCTAGCTATAGTCTACTTTCATAGTCTGTGATAGCTGTTTTCCATTTGATCTTAATTTTTACTAAGTAGATCATGCCAGATAGAAAGCATTTGACCATATATGTTGACATAATCTTAGTGCCACTGTTGGCTATCTTTTCATTCACATGCAAGATACAAATGTAATGCTATTTGCATCTCTTCTACTTTGTCATTGGTGTAATAAACAGTGTTGCTGAAGAAAAGCAAGGTCCTCATTCACAGAAATCTTAGCCCTTACCTTTCCTTTGTATTGTTAGCTTCTGCCGTTCACCATCGCTATGACAACTGTTTAAATTGGGATGGGCAACTGTCATCTGGAGTATTACTGAGGGAAGTGTTAGTGAGCACACAGTTCCCATAGATGGAGCATTTCAATATAATCCAGTTTTAATTGAGCTCCAGAGACTTTGATGTGCTACAGAAGGCTGGGCAAGAGCTATTCCAGGGAGAAATTAAAGCGGCCCAGCAAGCCTGCTCTGCTTCAGACTGCCACCACGTTAAGGAAGCATTAGCATCAGACTTAACCTGCCCTGTGGAACATACCACTTCTTTTTCCAGCTTCTCACTGATTTATTTTGCCATATATAAAAGCAAAGCACTTTCATCTTTTTAATATATGTGTTTACACCCATTTGATTAGGCTTGCAAAGCTTGTACTGGACCTGCGATCCATCTAATGCTGTCTATTGGACTTGTGTTTGGCGGTTCACAAAAGAAAAGGAAAGTAGAGGGGGGATTAGTTTTAAGTTGTCAGTTATCATATATTTAACTTTCTTTTCAGTATCACTTTGTAAAACCATGTTTGGAGCTAAAAAGTTGAAGGAAGTGAAATTTTTATTTAGCTTTGACTTATCTTTGAATTTACTTTTAATGCTTGGATGCTTAGGCATTTATTAGAGGCTAGGATTTTTATTTCAAACTGCATTAAAGTATCTTTTCCTCATCACATGAAAAAAAATACCTTTAGGCAAAGCTATTTTAGAGCAACTGGACACAGGCACATCAGTCCTTAATGGTGAAAGCATTAAATCTCCCCCCTTTTTTTATTTTTAATGAGAAGGAAAGTGGATATTTTTTCATGTATATTCAAAGACCTTTTAAATTCTTTGAAATGTAATGTTGAACATACATAGGTATTTCAGTAATCATAAAAATGACTTAAGAACACAATTTTATTTAAAATAATTAAATGAACACTAAATATAATGCTTGTGTTATCAGAAAGCTTTGTTATAAGTATGGTAAACTTAATGAAATTACTACCTGTTCATGATATACCTGAGATTTCTGATCTGTATTGGCACATTTCAAAACATAAATTTAAAATGCATGTTAAGAAATGAAGTAAAATTTTGACAATAATTAGAAATTAGTTCACTGTATGTATCATCCTGAATAGATTTGCTATAGACCTAAGTGAGCTTCGGCATCAGCGCTGCTTGCTCCAAAGGCCTTGAGAGAGATGGAAATTGCCAAGAATTGTACAGTGGTCTCAGCTTACTTAATTGCCTTTAACAACCTCCATTTCTAAGGCTCCAGTAGTTGTGATTTTTCTCATTCTAAATAAGTATTCACTTACATAGGTAATTTTTATTTGTAACTTTGTATTATTTTTCTTTTAAAAAGGCATCCCAAATAATGTAAGCTTATTCTATACTTTATTTAATTACTTTATTGAATACCCAACCCCCCAATGATGGGCATTATTTTTCATTTTTTTGTTATTATAAACAATGCTGCAGTGAATAATCTGGTACATACTTCACATTACTTTTCTGAGCATATATCCACAGGATAAATTCCTAAAAATGAAATTGCTGGGTCAAAGAGTATATATTTGAAATTTGGATAGATAATAACAAAATCTCCTCAATATAAGTTATACTAATGTATACTCCCACCAAAAATATGGTGTCTTTTTTCTTCACAGCAAACTCAGGATTATTCATTAAACTTTTAGATTTTTGCCAGTCTTACAGATAAAAATAGTATCTCCACATAGTTTTAATTCTACTATGTATGAGGTCAATCATGTTTTCCATCAAGAAAGAACCATTGGCAGTATGTTTTCTGTGATTTATCTGTTTGACTTTTTTAAGCAAAATTTTCCTGTATTATAATGTCTACAGGAGGATAAAAGAGACCTTCCAAATTTTTTCAGCCGCAGATAATACATACTCTATCTCAAATGGCTTTGTACGTATGTGTGTATGTACGTATATTTGTATATCATAAAATAGTAAGTCCTGAATTATATTAGTCTTCAGGGTTGAATGATTCACTTGCTCCTGAATGTTTTCAAGAACCCAGGTTCATTCCCCGTTTCCATTCTGTTATTTATTTATTTTAATTCTCACCCAAGGATATTTTTTTCCCATTGATTTTTAGAGAGAGTGGAGGGAGGAAGGGAGAGAGACACAGAAACATCTATGTGAGAAAGACACATCGACTGGTTGCCTCCTGCATGCGCCTGGACGAGGGTGGTATTATACTTGCAACCCAGGTATGTGCCCTTGATCCGGAATCAAACCCTCAACCCTTCAGGGCTGACACTCTAACCACTGAGCAACACAGACCATGGTTCCACTGTCATCCTTGATTTTTCCTCATTCTCACACTGATAGCAATGTGGCTTCAACACTCCCCCAAATCACCATAAGCTTAGGAATGTCCAGGAAGGAGAAAGCATCTATTCCACTGCTCTTAAGATTAAGGATGCTTTTCTACACCTGATACACCCCTGGGACTGGCCATGGGATCAGTGTATCCTGACTCAGAAGTGCATGGAAGAGAAGTCAACAACTGAACAGTCAGGGTTCTGTTCAGGAAGGTGCAGGGCAGGGGGAGCAGGAATAGATTCTGAGTGGGTAACAGTAGTGTCTACTACAAAGTTTATACTAGGAAAGCAGAGTAAAGGACAAATGGGAAATTCTCATCTAGCCTTCTGAAAAAGTGTAGTTTTTGTCTGAACTTTCAAAAATGTCCCTTCAAACATAGATATCTATTAACATTATATAGTGCCAATTATGCTGTCTTTGTTTATATCTTTTCTACTACAGACTAAATCTTTAATTAAATCATTCAACAACTTATTTATTGAGTTTCTATAATGTAACAGGCACTGTGCAAAGCAATAGACATATAAAAATGGATATAAGAGTGGGGAAATTTCATTAATAAAATCCATAATAAATTTGCAAAACTACATTTGTGGTAAGCATTGTGAAGAGAGCTTCTCTCATGGTATGCACAAGGGACTGAAAGAAGACTAGGGGGCTGGACTCAGAGCAAAATGATGCCAGATGTGTCTGGAGAAGGAAATAGTTACATCTACCACTAGACCCATCTTTTTTATTCCTTGGCTTCTGCTTCCTCAGAATTCCTTCTGCCTTAGGATTTCTGGTGACTGCATTCTCTGTCTGTTGGCTTCTTCCCACCCTCCTGTTAGAGTTGTCTCCAAATATCTGACATTCAAATCATTGAGAGAGACTATCTGATGGTGTCAGCCAGCCAACATTTGTGGTAGCATGGCTCTGATGGACAGGGTTCTCACTAGTTGTGGCTATCCTACTGAGAGATAACTACTTTATATGAGGTGTTCATCCTGGTTTAAGTGACCGTGCCAGAGATCTGGGTCCATAAATAATCAACATGATAAAAAGGTACTTTTCAGAAGAGGCACCTTACATGTCCTGTTCAGTACATAATGAATTGAGAATCAACTCTGAACTATCTTCATATGACTGCTTTTAATTAATGTAGATTATATCTATAATAATACAAGCATAATATGCTAATTAGACTGGACGTCCTTCCCCAAGAAGCCTGGGCTGCGAGGGAAGCCCACGTCCCGGGTGCCAGAGAGAAGCTGGTGCCTGCAGCCGGGGGAAGGAAGGCCTACTCTGGCATGAATTTTGTGCATCGGGCCTCTAGTAAATTAATAATTTTGCTGCACATGTGTATTGCTAAATATAGATCAACAAAGGCATTCATTTTTTAAAATTTATTGCGGTGACATTAATATTTCAAATGTGCATGTCTATGATACATACTCTGTATATTGCATTGTGTATCTACCACCCAAAGTTAAGTCCTCATCTGTCACCATATATTTGGCCTCCTTTATCCTTCCCACCCCCTTCCCTCTGGTCAGCATCCTACTGTTATCTGTGTCTATGAGTTTCAGTTTTATATTCCACATATGAGTGAAATCATATGGTTCTTAGCTTTTTCTGGCTGACTTATTTCATTTAGTGTAATATTCTCAAGGTCCATCCATGTTGTCACTAATGGCAGTATTTTGTCTTTTCTTATGGCTTAGTAGTATTCCATTGCATATATGTACCACATCTTCTTTATCCAATCCTTTATCAAAGGACACTTTAATTGTCTTCATGTCTTGGCCACCATGAATAATGCTGTAATGAACATGGGGTACATATATCTTTGCAAGTACATGTTTTGAGTTCTTTGCATTGATACCCAGAAAAGGGATTGCTGGGTCATATGGTAGCTCTTTTCTTAGTGTTTTGAGGAACTACCAGACTGTTTTCCAAAGTGTCTGTTCCATTCCCACTGGCTGTGAATGAGGGTTCCTTTTTCTCCACAACTTTGCCAACACTTGTTATTACCTGTCTTGTTAATAATAGCCATTCTAATAGGTATGAGGTGGTATTGCACTGTAGTTTTGATTCTCATTTCCCTAATAGCTTAGTAAGGTTGAACATCTTTTCATATATTTGTTGGCTATTTGTTCTTGAGAGAGATGTTTGTTAAGGTTCTCTGCCCATTTTTTTTTAATTTAGTTGATTTTATTTACAGCTTGTATTTTTTACATTTTAGAGTATTACACAATTACATTTTCTCATTTTCTGACCTGCAAACAGATACCTTAAATGGAATTATTTTTAATTATCAAATTAGGAATATCCAAAATGCAACAATTACACATATGACAATTAACTCACAAACTCTAATCCATCACAACATATCCTAAGAATTTAGGAACAGCCAGCAGGAGAAATCTTATCAAATTTAGCAACCAACTATACATATCCAAAGACAAACAAACCTATCTGAACTCCAAAACTATAAATGTTTAAATTGGATTATTTGTTTTGTGTTGAGTTGTGTAAGTTCCTTATATATTTTGGATATTAACCCCTTGTCATAGCTTTTGTTTGCAAATATTATCTCTCATTAGGTTGGTTGCCTTTTTGTTCAGTTGTTGGTTTCTTTTGCTGTGCAGGAGCTTTTTAATTTCATATAGTACCATTCATTTATTTAAAAAGGTATCTTAAGGAATTACTACTGTTACATTACTGCTATGTGCTGGGCTCTCTGCTAAGTATGACAAATGCCGAGATATATTAAGAATTCTTGCCCTCAGTGAGTTTATAGGTTAGCAAGAGATGCCATGAGTAAACCATTACTTATGATGTTTTGGTAAGTGCTGTAGGTAGATACAGGAATAGCAGGCTCTTCTAGCTTAGTCATTAATAATAGTTAATCAGAAGAACAAAATAGGGAGGGATCTGCCAGGTGGAAGAAATACCATGTGCAAGAGCATGGAACTGTGACAGATCATGGCACATGTGAGAGCTGAAAAGCGTTCAGGATTATTAGAATTTTAAAGCTAAATATAAAATTCACCTGTGACTAAATACCTACTATGTACCATAAGTAGTATATGTACTTTTTATACATAACTGGATTGTTAGGTTTTTCTTGGTGTTAAATTGTATAAGTTCTTTGTAAATTTTGGATATTAACCTCTTGTCAGATATATCATTGGCAAATATGTTCTCCCATTCAGTGAGTTGTTATTTCATTTTGTTGATGTTTTCCTTTACTGTGCAAAATCTTTTTAGTTTGATGTTGTCCCATTTATTTGTGTGTGTTTTTTGTTTCCTTTGCCAAGGGAATATATCAGAAAAGTATTACTATGAGAAATGTCTGAGTATTTTTCCCCCAGGATATTTATGGTTTAGAGTCTAACATTTAAGTCTTTAATCCATTTTGAGTCTATTCTTGTGTGTTTGGTGTAAGTTGCTAGTCTAGTTTCATTTTTATAATGTATCTTTTCAATATTCCCAACATAATTTATTGAATAGACTTAGACTGTCTTTAGCCCATTGTATGTTTTTTTTGCCTCCTTTGTCAAATATTAATTGACTATAAAGATGTGGGTTTCTTTCTGGGCTCTCTATTCTGATCCAGCGATCTATATATCTGGTTTTATGCCTGTACCATGCTGTTTTGATTACTATGGTAGCCTGTTTCCTCAACTTTGTTATTCTTTCTCAAGATTGCTGTTGCTATTCAGGGTCTTTTGTGTTTCCATATACATTTTTGGAATATTTGCTCTAGTTCTGTGGAATATGCCATTGGTATCTTGATAGAAATTGAGTTAAATCTATAGATTGCTTTGGGTTGTATGGACATTTTAATGATGTTAATTCTTCCTACCCACAAACATGCTATATGCTTACACTTATTTGTATCTTCTTCAGTTTCTTCAGTGTCTTACAATTTTCTGAATACAGGTCTTTTACATACATAGTTAAATTTATTTCTAGGTATTTTATTCTTTTTAAAAGCAACTGTTAATGGAATTTTTTTTTTTTTGATAAATGAATTCAGTAAAGTCGCAGGATACAAAATAAATATCCAGAAATCAATTGCACTTTGGGACACCAATAATGAACTGTCAGAAAGGGAAACTGTCATCACCTATTTTAAAATACACAAATAATTATTTTTTTGAATGGACATTTTATAATGTAAAAATTCCTTTCTCTCTTTCAACTTATTTCCATTTGGTTTTCTCCCCAAAATGTTTCTAATATAAAATATTTCATGCTTGAAAGTATTATATTGATCACCATATTATACCAATACACAAAAATATATAAACACTAAAAGTTTTAAAATCTGGAGCCAATTTAAATCTGGAGCCAATTATTATTACAAATATTATTAGCTTACAATCATACCACACCATAATTATATTGTGAACTTTAAAAAATAATTATTAAACCTAAAAAGTAAAATGCTATTGAAAATGTATCTCTTAATAAGATGAATGGTTAATATATTCACATATGAATATTATTTATTATTAGGACAATATTAGAGCTTCTCCCAATTTTCCTTTTCTGTAGATGTGATGAAAAATATTGTTCACATAAATAAATAGAAGGATGTTGAAGTTTTATTATAGCAATGTTATACTTTTTGGTACCACTTCTAAGTTGCATGCTTAAAATAACCTAATGATCTATTATCAAAAATAATTTTTAATTATCTTTCACCTGACAACCAAATTAGATCCAACTTCAACTCTTAAAAGTAAGAAATTGAGAACATCTAACTTGCACAAGGATTTTTTAAAAATCCAGTCATTGAGGATATACACTTTAAAAAAATTATTTTTTTCTACCAAATATTAATTGACTAGAAAGATGTGGGTTTCTTTCTGGGCTCTCTATTCTGTTCCAGTGATCTATATATATGTTTTTATGCCAGTACCATGCTGTTTTGATTACTATGGCTTTGCCATAGTAATTTGATATCAGGTAGTATGATTCCTCCAACTTTGTTCTTCTTTCTCAAGATTGTTGTTGCTATTCAGTGTCTTTTGTGGTTCTATATACATTTTGGAATATTTGTTCTAGTTCTGTGAAATATGCCATTGGTATCTTGATAGGAATTGATTTGAATCTGTAGATTGCTTTGGGTTGTATGGACATTTTAATGGTGTTAATTCTTCCTAAACCATGAACATGTATATTCTTCCATTTATTTGTATCTTCTTCAGTTTCGTTCTTCAGTGTAAGTTTCCCCCTATACCTCTTCACCTTCTAACACCTCCATCAGTATTTTGAATTATTTCTTATTTGAGGCTTCCATCCCCTCAGCAGATCTTATACTCCAGGCAATACACCAGAGAGAGCCCCTCCTCCTACTACTACTACTTTCTTTTTTTTAAAACTGGAGAAAGCCAATGTGAAAAGGGAGATTGGAAATAGAAACTGTACTTCCCTCACAGGCTCATGCTCAAGCAGATAGATTTTAAGAAGTTGAGGGTCTGGAAACTTACTCTGTTAAATTATGCATACCTTTACTTGGAAAGTTATTGCATTGCCAATTTAGAGGAGGCTAGTGCATAGTGTTGTTATTTCAGTTTTTCCATAATCTTCAAATGATTTTGTATATCTTATACTCCCCTATGCCTTTGGTGAGGAAGTAGCATCACCAAGATGTGGTGAGAACTAGGAGGAGGGAGTTCCACACACCTTGCTGCTCCCCACATTCTTACCCATGTACCACAAAATGTATCTGTCAGAGAAGGTCTTCCACATGGTCATTGTAGAACCCAAGCTTCTTTCATCTTGTGGTCTGGCTTTCCTTCCGGGACTTAGAATCCTCTTCATTCAGCTGGCAGATTGGAAAAAGAGCATGGAAGATCATGTATGAATGTAAACATGAAATTATTTTTTAACTATCCTATCTCAAATATATTTGTTATATCCTAAATTTTTGATAATTTATACAGAATTATAAAAGTAATGGAGTCTTATAACTTTACATTTTACTAAAAAACATTTTAATTAAATTGTTGAAGCTGCAATTGTCTGTTAGATTTGATGACCTCATGAACATTAAACAGGGCATTTCTCTTCTAGCCTCTGAAGCATTTTCATCAATTCTTAACATAAAATATAACAAAACAAAATTTAGATTTTTCATATTCAAAGAAAAAAGTATTTGTAATATTTGTTTTAATATATGTATTAGATGATTTAAGATCACCAAGCTAGCCGAAACCGGTTTGGCTCAATGGATAGAGCATCGGCCTGCGGACTGAAGGGTCCCAGGTTCGATTCCGGTCAAGGGCATGTACCTTGGTTGTGGGCACATCCCCAGTAGGGGGTGTGCAAGAGGCAGCTGATCAATGTTTCTCTCTCATCGATGTTTCTAACTCTCTATCCCTCTCTCTTCCTCTCTGTGAAAAAATAAAAAAACCAAAAAAACAAACAAAAACAACAACAACAACAAAAAATAAGATCACCAAGCTATCACTAAACAAGTACTTAAGCTTGTCTGTTGTGGCTCAGTGGTTGAGCGTCGTGGATCCATGCACCAGGAGGGCACCATTTGATTCCTGGTCAGGGTAACGTGCCTGGGTTGTGGGCTCGATCTCCAGGAGGGAGTATAGGGGAGGCAGCTGGTTGATGATGAACACCTCTCATCGATGTTTCTAACTCTCTCTCGCTCTCCCTCTCTCTCTAAAATCAATAAAGCTGTATTTTTTAAAAATAAGTATTTAATTTTTTTTTTGTTTGTTTGAGAAAGAGAGGAATGGGAAGAGAAGAGAGAGAGGAAGAAACAAAAAAACATTGATTTATTGTTCGACTTATTTATGCATTCATTGGTTGATTCTTGTATATGCCCTGACCAGGGATCAAACCTGTACCTTGGTGTAGTGAGATGATGCTCTAACCAACTGAGCTACCTGGCCAGGACCTAAACAAGTACTTTTTACATTGTACAATATTAGCTGCTTTAAAAGGAAGAAAAGATGTAACTGATCTGACAGCCATATACATGTTTCTGACAACATATTCATGTCTGATACACATGAGTGCACAGCAACCCTGTTTTTCTTCAACAATATCATCAAATAATATGTGTTAAGCACACACATTTAGGCAAGTTGTTTTACAAGGGGTCTCTGTACATTTGTTTTCTATTGCTTCCTGTGTGCTTCAGCTCCTGTGTGAGAGGGGCAGACCTCAGAGTACAAGACTAGTATGAACCCTTTCTCCCTTCACTTTATTTGGATACTAAACAGTTAGCTAAAAATAATTCAGTTGTCACTTAAGAAAAATCACAAAGTTCCATAGTATTTGGAATCAAGATGTTTTAATATTCTTGTTTATGATCTATGTCAGGTGTCCTCAAATTATGGCCCACGGGCCACATGCGGGTGTTTTTGCTGTTTTGTTTTTTTTACTTCAAAGTAAGATATGTGCAGGGTGCATAGGAATTTGTTCATAGTTTTTTTAAAACTATAGTCCAGCCCTCCAATGGTCTGAGGGACAGTGAATTGGCCCCCTGTTTAAAAAGTGTGAGGACCCCTGATCTATGTGATATAATAAAAATTACCTTCATTCGGTTTTCAGAACATGAAACTGAATGGGTAATTAGAATTTGTTGGAATTCATGGTATCCTATCTAATAAAAGAGTAATATGCAGGTTGACCATCACTCCAACACACAAGATGGCTGCCCCCATGTGGTCAAAGATGGCTGTCTCCATGTGGGCACAAGATGGCCAGCAGGGGAGGGACCAGGCCTGCAAGGGAGGGCAGTTGTGGGCAATCAGGCCAGCAGGGGAGGGCATTTGGGAGGGACCAGGCCTGCAAGGGAGGGCAGTTGGGGGTGACCAGGCCGGCAGAGGAGGGAAGTTGGAGGCAACCGGGCCTGCAGGGAAGGGCAGTTTGGGGGGAACACAGGCCTGCAGGGGAGGGCAGTTGGGGGGGACCAGGCCTGCAGGGGAGGGCAGTTAGGGGTGATCAGGCCTGCAGGGGAGGGCAGTTGGGGACGACCAGGCCAGCAGGGGAGGGCAATTAGGGGTGACCAGGCCTGCAGGGGAGGGCAGTTAGGGGCAAACAGGCTGGCAGGGGAGCAGTTATGCATCAATCAGGCTGGCAGGCAGAAGCGGTTAGGGGCAATCAGGAAGGCAGGCAGGCAAGCAGTTGGGAGCCAGCAGTCCTGGATTGTGAGAGGGATGTCCGACTGCCCGTTTAGGCCTGATCCTAAACGGGCAGTCGGACATCCTTCAAGTCGGACATCCCTCAAGGGGCAGTCGGACATCCCTCAAGGGGGGAGAGGGTGCAGGCTGGGATGAGGGGTCCCTCCCCCCCTCCACCGTGCACAAATTTTGTGCACTGGGCCTCTAGTATTAAATAATTTGGAGAAGCATGCAGGCACAAACCAGATGATATGGGAAGGTCGACTTAAAGCAAAAATCACACAACCTCAAGTATAGATGAAAGTACTTCCATAATTTAGAAAAACATCTTGGACTAGAATGAAAAATTTAAAGAGTTATTATAAAAGGTCCTGAAACTTATAGAACATTATGTAACTAGTAATGCTGTAAATATAATACAGACAGCATTGTAGTACCAGGTCAAATTTCAGACCTGGCCTTGATGACCAGATTTTTATAGAAATGTACCATAAACTCAATGATCAAGTATAAAATGATATTCCTTTACATTTATATAGAAATTGATAAAACTCTTCATCACTTGCCTGAAGTAGTATCTTAACTGGTTACTTTGACTTCAATCTCAAAACCTCCACATGCTGCCCCAGAGTATTAGTGAAATCTCTCTAGGTGACCCTCCCTCTGAGTGTCCAGGCTTTCTCATTGCCCATGAGCACCGGAGAGGAGAGGAGACTTGGGTAGAGTCCAAGAACGCCCATGGCAATTACAAAACTTACTTGAATGTTAGTGTTTTATCTCAATAGTTCATCATTTGTTACATTTTATTTCCCAGCCTGTGTTAACTTCACTAAAAAAACGTTTTAAATTACCAGAAATAAAATCGATGGTCAAGAAGAGTGCCAACTGATTTTTTTGACACACCTTTGTATACATTTTCTTATGTGAGAGGCATAAATCTGTAAAGTCAAAATGCCATGTCATACCCTAATGACCTTCCTTGGCCTCTCTATGGTGAAGGAACCATTTTCTGCAGTATAGGGTCTCTCAGGATGGAGAATAACCCCATCCTGAGATTCTCAAGGATGCCAATTAAACTACTAAAGAAGAGAAACCAGTTCTGCTATTTAGATTGCTTTTTAGGTCTTCATTAAATCTTAAATGGACTCCACCATAAGGATATAAACATGAGAAGTTTGAAAGCCAAATTGGAAGTGTTTTCCAGTTCAACAAAGGAGTCAGAAATATATAAACACATTTTGTGTGGTATCTTGTCATCTTCCCTATATGTATTATCTCTGTCCATTTCTCTTAGTGATTTAATCAACCAACAAATGTATATGGAGCACACATGTGCCAGGCAATATTTTATGCACTGTGCATTGAACGGTAAATAAGATAGATGAGCATCATGTTCTCTTGCAACTTTCGTGTCACAGGGACGTGACAGACAAAAAACAAAGAAAATAAATAAGTGCCGTGCACAGAGTGAAAACAAAATGATGTAATAGACGAGACAGTGAAGGTTAGTACATCGTAACTCTTCATTGGATGCCAGGAAAGGCAAACTCACAGGAGGAGCTATAAAAAATTAATAAAAATATTTTAGGAGAGTTTCATTCTATAATCAATCTCGAAATAAACAAGAAAAAGGGAAAGCAGGAGGGGGCTTGCTGAAAAAAAGAGAAGAGGACTCCAGGCTCTACTGGGTTTCCTGGCAGGCAATTATGACCAGCTCAGAATATTGTCCTTTACCAGCCCTTTTTAATGATTTCAAAACTTAATTAAAACATGGATAGCGGAGAAACCAAGATGGCGGCATAAGTAAATACCTATACTGCTACCTCGCATAACAATTTCAAAACTGCAACTGGAAGACAGAGCGGACATCATCCAGAACCACTGGAAAGCTAGCTGAGTGGAAATTCTACAACTACAAGGAAGGATAAAAGGACACTGAGACCCAGAGGAGTTGTGGAGGACAGTGGTGTGGAGACCTGCCTGCACGGAAAGGGCGGGTGGCTAAATACACGACTGGCTTACTCATGGTGCGCAGAGATGGTGGGCAGCTGTCTCGTTCGGGAGGGAAACAATATCTCCCGACTGCACTGACATCCAGTTCCGGGTGAGACTTTGGGTACCCAGACTCATTCAGGGAGAAACTGGACTGTCTGGCAGCGGGCGAAACTCGAGGGCAGCCTTCTCTCAGAGGTGCGTGCAGCCATTGCCGCAGGACACTGAGACACAGGGGCCTCATAGGGCGGGGCTGACAGGAAATCAAGGCTGTCTGCTCCACCCTGAGACTCCGCCCCATCCAAGCTGAACACAGAAGCTCTCCCAGCGGAGACACAGTTGATGCTCACATCCAATTGGCCTGGAGGTCAACTTCCCCCAGTGATACTAACAACAATCTAGGCTTAACTACAACAAGACTGCACACACAGCCCACAAAGGGGTGCACCAAGAGTGTCCACCTCAGGTAACTGAGGAGGCTGAGCCACTGGGCCCTGCTAAGACACCTAGCACACAAAGCCACTCTATCAACTCAAGGAAGCAGCCAAAATGTGGAAACAAAGAGGCAGGTCACAAATGAAGGAAATGGAAGAAAGTAAATGACTGGATATAGCGTTCAAAACCACGGTTATAAAGTTTTTCAAGAATTTCCTAGAAAAGGCCAATAAATTTAACAAGACCCTTGAGGATATGAAAAAGGATCAACTAGAAATTAAGCATACACTGACTGAAATAAAAAATATTATACAGAGACCTAAAAGCAGACTAGACGATTGCAAGAAACAAGTCAAAGATTTGGAATACAAAGAAGCAAAAAACACTCAACAGGAAAAGCAAAAAAGAAAAAAGAATCCAAAAAGTTGAAGATAGTGTAAGAAGCCTCTGGGACAACTTCAAGTGTACCAACATCAGAATTATGGGAGTGCCAGAAGAAGAGAGAGAGCAAGATACTGAAAACTTATTTGAAGAAATAATGACAGAAAACTTCCCCCACCTGGTGAAAGAAATAGACTTATAAGTCCAGGAAGCGCACAGAACCCCAAACAAAAGAAATCCAAAGAGGACCGCACCAAGACACACCATAATTAAAATGCCAAGAGCAAAAGACAAAGAGAGAATATTAAAAGCAGCAAGATAAAAACAGTTAATTACCTACAAGGGAGTACCCATACGACTGTCAGCTGATTTTTCAACAGAAACTATGCAGGCCAGATGGGAGTGGCAAGAAATATTCAAAGTGATGAATAGCAAGAACCTACAACCAAGATTACTCTACCCAGCAAAGTTATCATTCAGAATTGAAGGTCAGATAAAGAGCTTCACAGATAAGAAAAAGCTAAAGGAGTTCATCACCACCAAACCAGTATTATATGAAATGCTGAAAGGTATTCTTTAAGAAGAGGAAGAAGAAGAAAAAGATAAAGATAAAAATTATGAACAACAAATACATATCTTTCAACAAGTGAATCTAAAAACCAAGGGAATAAAAAATCTGATGAACAGTATTAACTGGTGAATATAATAGAATCAGGGGCATAGAAAGGGAGTGGACTGACAATTCTTGGGGGAAAAGGGAAGTGGGGGTGTGGGAAGAGACTGGACAAAAAGCGTACACCTATGGATGAGGACAGTGGGCGGGAGGTAAGGGCAGAGGGTGGGGTAGGAACCTGGT
This sequence comes from Eptesicus fuscus, assembly GCF_027574615.1. NCBI lineage: Eukaryota > Metazoa > Chordata > Mammalia > Chiroptera > Vespertilionidae > Eptesicus > Eptesicus fuscus. The sequence goes on along the minus strand of NC_072480.1, from coordinate 4,766,314 downwards.
GGAGGGGAGCTATGGGGGGAAAAAATAGGAACAACTGTAATAATCTGAACAATAAAGATTTATTAAATTAAAAAAAAACATGGATGATGGTAAAATAATGAAGCACATTTTCAAATCAAGTTATAAGAGGTTTTATAAATATAATTGTCCTTCCCATGGTCTTTTGGTAAAGGATATATGCTTATTCAGATGCTGCTGCCCTTGTTCAAAATAATTCTGACCTTTGGATCTATCTTTTGGAATTTGCTTTCCTGCACTGTTTACTAGCAAGCAAAATAATTTAATTTTAATTTATTCTCTCTCCTTGCCTCCAGGGTTTACTGAATTTCTCTAATTATCTCAGTATCATTTTATCTTGCTCCTGAGGGCCCCTGAGGACTAGTGTGGTCCCAACCTGAAGCTAGGAAAGTGGTGGTAGAGGGCAAGGGAAACAAAAGAAAACATATACAAACTAGAGGCCCAGTGCACGAAATTCGTGCACTGGGGGTCCCGCAGCCCGGCCTGTGCCCTATCACAGTCCGGGACCCCTGGCTCCTTACTGCTTGCCTGCTTGCTGCTCTCTACTGCTCGGCTCTCTGCTCCTTAATGCTGCCATCGAGGTTCCCACCTCCTCCGCTGCACTCACCAGCCGTGAGGCCGGCTTCTGGCTGAGTGGCGCTCCCCCTGTGGGAGTGCACTAGGCACCAGGGGGCAGCTCCTACATTGAGCATCTGCCCCCTGGTGGTCAGTTCATAGTGACCAGTCATTCCACTGTTTGGTCAATTTGCATATTAGGGTTTTATTATATAGGATTATATAGGATAGGATATTGAATGTGAACTGCAAATGAAAAATAAAATTTAAAAAAGAACCAAATAAAATTTTAGATCTGAACAATTTTTAATTATTATATTTGGTTAATCCTCACCTGAGGACATTTATATATATATATATATATATATATATGTATATATATATATATATATATATATTTTAATTCTCACCTGAGGATGTTTTTTTTTTTTTTTTTTTTTTTAAATATATTTTATTGATTTTTTACAGAGAGGAAGAGAGAGGGATAGAGAGTTAGAAACATCGATGAGAGAGAAACATCGATCAGCTGCCTCTTGCACACCCCCCACTGGGGATGTGCCCGCAACCAATGTACATGCCCTTGACCGGAATCGAACCTGGGACCCTTGAGTCCGCAGGCCGACGCTCTATCCACTGAGCCAAACCGGTTTCGGCGTGAGGATGTTTTTAAAATTGATTTTTATAGAGAGAAACATCCATGTGACAGAGAAATACCAGTAGGCTGCCTCTGCACCTGCTGACCCACTGGGATCTAACCTAAACCTAAGTATGTGCCCTAACCTAGAATCCAACAGGAAATCTTTTGGTGTACAGGTTGAGACTCCAACCAATTGAGCCACCAGGCCAGGGCAGATCTGAAAAAAAATTTTTTTTTTTTAAAATGTATTTTATTGATTTTTTTACAGAGAGGAAGGGAGAGGGACAGAGAGCTAGAAACATTGATGAGAGAGAAACATCAACCAGCTGCCTCCTGCACACCCCCCACCGGGGATGTGCCCGCAACCAATGTACATGCCCTTGACCGGAATCGAACCCGGGACCCCTTAGTCCGCAGGCCGATGCTCTATCCACTGAGCCAAACCGGCCTCGGCTGAAAAAAAATTTTTAATGTACCTCCAGGCCCTGGTTGATGTGGATCAGTAGTTAGAGTGTCCTCCATGCACCAAAGGGTCATGGGTTCAATTCCAGGTGAGGGCACATACACAGGTTGTGGGTTCCATCCCTGTCAGATTGCTTGGGCAACTGATCAGTGTTTCTCTTTCTCTTTCCCTCTCCCTTCCTCTCTCTCTAGAATCAATGAAAAGAACATACCCTTAGAGGAGGACTTAAAAGGGAAAAAAAATGCTGGTTGGTTCAGTGGATAGTGCTTCTGCAGGTGGACTGAAGGGTACCGGGTTGGATTCTGATCGAGGGCATGTATCTGGGTTGCAGGCTTAATCCAGGGCCCTGGTCGGGGATTCAGCAAGAGGCAACCAATTGATGTATCTCACATTAGTTTCTGTCTTTCTCCCTCCCTTCCACTCTCTGTAAAAAAAAAAAAAAAAAAAAAAAAAAAATCAGTGCAAAAATGTCCTCAGGTGAGGATTAACCAAAACAAACAAATAAACAAACAAACAAACACCCATTCCCAATGTGATTATTGAAGGAGCATATGAAGTATTTGTTGAATGAATGGGAAAGGATGGGATTTTGCTTTCTACATGTTTTAGCAACTCTGCAAGCCAGAGGGTTTATTTTTATTTTTTAAAATATATTTTATTGATTTTTTACAGAGAGGAAGGGAGAGGGATAGAGAGTTAGAAACATCGATGAGAGAGAAACATTGATCAGCTGCCTCCTGCACACCCCCCACTGGGGATGTGCCTGCAACCAAGGTACATGCCCTTTTCTGGAATCGAACCCGGGACCCCTCAGTCCACAGGCCTACAACCAGTTAGGGCCAGAGGGTTTATTTTTTATTTTAATTTTTATTGATTGGTTATTTTAGAGAGAGGAAGGGAGCGAGAAAAACACCAGTGTGTTCTTCCACTTATCATGCTCTTTGGTTGCTTCTTGTCTGTGCCCTGACCAGGGATCCAGCCCACAACCTTGCTGTATCAGAGGAGGGTCTAACCCACTGCGCTGCAGGCTGCCTGTCAGGGCCCCTCAACAAAACCCCTCTGGCATGCGTTGTCCTCTGCTGTGGGCTGAGCTCCTCTGCCACAGCAAAGGTTTGGGTTCCATTCTGTCAGGGCACCTACTTAGGTTTCGGGTTTGATCCCCAGTCCGGGTTGACTGCTGCTCAGGAAGTAACCAAGGACCGTTGAGGTCCCTGTGCTCTAGTCATTCGGCAGGGAGCTGGGGTTCCATTGCTGACATGGCCGACTCCGATCCCCGCTACCTCGGTCCTCCATCGAGGGCGACTTCAACTATGGCAGCTGCATGGCGTCCGGGTAGGTCGCCCTCTCCATGGCTCGCCAGGCCTGGCTGCTGCGCAGTCTCCCCGGGGGTGGATTTCTGGGTTCCCAGGGAGAGCAGGGTCCTGGAGGGAAAGTGCTTTGCTCCACCTTCCTTCAGGGCTTCGGGGCTGGAGCGGAGCACTTGTCCTGCTCAGGGATTCAAGGGGAGAGCCGCCCCAGGGAGGCCTCCTAGCTGGGTGTGAGAAAACGAAACTGGAGCCCTTCCTCCTTGAATCCTGTTGTCTTCAGGCATGTGAATGCATTTTATTTTATTTGACGCAGCCTCACGTGCCCAGCCTTGTGCAGCACACAGCCACACCCATCCGCTCCTGCCAGACGTTACCCATGAGGGCGTCCTGGCTAATTAGCACATTCCTCTCTTATTATATAGGACTAGAGGCCCGGTGTATGTAATTCATACCCGGGGGGGGGGGGGGGAGGGTGGTGTCCCTCAGCCCAGCCTGCACCCTCTCCAATCTGGGACCCCTTGAGGGATGTCTGACTGCCCATTTAGGCCTGATCCCGGTGGGACAGTCGGACATCCCTCTTCAGGCATCCCTCTCACAATTCAGGACTGCTGGCTCCCAAGTGCTCACCTGCCTGCCTTCCTGATTGCCCCTAACCGCTTCTGCCTGCCAGCCTGATCACTCCCTAACCACTCCTCCGCCAGCCTGATTGATGCCTAACTGCTCCCCTGCCAGCCTGTTTGCCCCTAACTGTCCTCCCCTGCAGTCCTGGTCACCCCTAACTGCCCTCCCTTGCAGGCCTGGTCCCCCCCAACTGCTCTCCCCTGCAGGCCTGGGTCCCCCCCAACTGCCCTTTCCTGCAGGCCCAGTCACCCCCAACTTCCCTCCTCTGCCGGCCTGGTCACCACTAACTGCCCTCTTGTGCAGGCTTGATCACCCCAACTGCCCTCCCTTGCAGGCCTGGTCCCTTCCAACTGCCCTCCCTTGCTGGCCATCTTGTGATGGCCATCTTGTGTCCACATGGGGGCAGGATCTTTGACCACATGGGGGCAGCCATCTTGTGTGTTGGAGTGATGGTCAGTCTGCATATTACTCTTTTATTAGATGGAATAGAGTCCTGGTGCATGGGTGGGGGCATGCTGTTTTGCCCTGAAGGGTGTCCCGGATCAGGTTGGGGGTTGCCTTGGGGCATGGGGCAGCCTGGGCGAGGAGCCTGTGGTGGTTTGCAGGCTGGCCACACACCCCGGCGACCCAAGTGGAGGCCCTGGTAGCTGGGATTTATTTATCTTCTACAACTGAAACTTTGTAGCCTGGAGCGGAACCGAGCCTCCTGCTCGCTCCAGGCCTTGTTGTGAAGAGCATGGCTGTAGCTCACTGAATGGTGGAGAAGTCATTCTGGTGCCTTGCTGGGGGAGCTCTGTCCTCTGGGACTTTCTAGACGTCTACTCTCTCAGGAGTTGGTGAAGCTGTTCCTAGGAGGCTTCTCACTGCAGGCACTCTACTAAAAAACTGGCTGAAGTAGGGGGAATTCTGGAGGAAACTAGTCACTGGGTACTGTTTGCAACCATATACTGCAGGCCTACATTTTGCAGGAACTTGCTGAGAGAGCACAACAGAACCAGGAAGAAAACCCTTCCTCCTGCATTGTCTCTTCAGTGTCCTTTCCTGACAAAGCTTAACAGTGTGCCAGCCAGCAAAGGAAAAACAAGGGGCACAGATTCATTTACATAGAACAAGCAATTAAGAGTAAATTTGGTGCTGGAAAGCAATCCTATATAATAAAGAGGTAATATGCAAATTAACCCTCTTGCCCTCACAAGATGGCTGCCTACGACCAGGCCAACAGGGGTGTTAGTGAGGGACGACCAAACTACTGAACAAGCAGGCTGTGTGGGGTGACCAGGCCGGCAGGGGGGGGGGCAGTTGAAGGTGACCAGGCCAGCAGGGGTGGCAGTTGCGGGTGACCAGGCTGGCAGGGGGGGCAGTGAGGGGTGACCAGGCTGGCAGGGAGGGCAGTGAAGGGCGATCAGGCCAGCAGGGCGGGGCAGATAGGGGCAACCAGGCAGGCAGGCAGGTGAGCGATTAGGAGCCAGCGGTCCAGGGTTGTGAGAGGGTGCAGGCTGGGCTGAGGGGACACCCTCACCCCCATGCACGAATTTCGTGCACTGGGCCTCTAATAAATTGATAACTGGCATTGTTGGTAAGACATGGAGTAGTTAAGGAGTCAAACTAACTTCTATGTGTTTATAAGCTACCTGCCTCCTATGAGTAAAATAAATGATAATGTGCTTAATGGAAAGGAATAATTGATCAAATATTTATTATATCATAGTTCTCAAAGAGGAAAATAAGTAAAATATGAGTGTATGTGTGTGTGTTTGTCTTTATTCTCCTGGCATACTGGTTTCAGTATAAGGGTGCCAACACAGCTTTCATGGGAAAAATCTCTTCTTTTTTCTGAGATTATAATCATTTTACCATCTGTGTTTTTAAGTGATTTTAATATATATATAATATATATATATATATATATATATATATATATATATTTTTTTTTTTTTCTTTTAGTGAAATAGTAGACCTAGTGAAAGATAGTTTTTGTTGTTGTGGCTGTTTTTTTTTTTAATTTCTTTATTGATTAAGGTATTACATATTTGTCCTCATGCCCCCATTCCCATCCCACACCCATCCCCACACATGCCCCCAACCCCCTGTTGTCCCTAACCACTGGTTAGGCTCATATGCTTGCACACAAGTCCTTTGGTTGATCTCTCCCCTTTACCCCCACCCTTCCCTACCCTCCCTCTGAGGCCCGACAGTCTGATCTGTGCCTCCTTGTTTCTGGGTCTGTTCTTGTTCATCAGTCTATGTTGTTCGTTATTTCCACTAGATGAGTGAGATCATGTGCTATTAGAAATACACTTATAAGAACCGAAAATGAGACAAGCAATAACGGTTATGGTGACAGGAAATGAATCAGTCTGTAGTGAGTTTCTTTCTGGGACAACAGTTCTTTTGAGACCCAATTTCAATGTCAAACAGTTCCTTATGTGCACATGTCAGCAATGATATTTCAGTTCTGGATGGTGGACAAATGGTGGTAATGCAGGTCCGACTCTGTCTGGTTTGGTCCTGGGCAACCTGCAGTGACACACAGCTGCTAACTGCTAGTATGGGAAGGCCACATCAGCGTCCTCCATCTCTGGACTGCTTCTCTTCTGTCTTCATGGCTGGAGTAGTCCTGTCGATTCCTCTCTCTTGCTGGAATCCACATGGTCTCGGAGTTGTTTTCTGAAAATATACAAACATATTCTCAACCAAAAGTTAATAAAGGAATATTTTCTATAAATTTGACTTGGGATCCTATTTCATTTTTTGCCCTGACGATTTTTCTCTGGCTTGTTTTGACACCTTGTGTGTTTTTCATGGGTATCTTGCTTTTAGCCTTACAATTAATTTTCTAAAGTATTAATTTTCTAGATGTAATTTACTTACAGGTTATTTTTCCTTACATGATATTCTTCTACTATACCCTCCTTTTTTGATTTAAATGTTAGGAGGCTTTTGAAAATTTTATAATGTAGTCCTGATGGCTTTTACATTTTAATTTTTTTGCTCTATAATATTACTGTTTTAGGTTCATTACATGGTGCACAATTTTATCATGAGATGAAGTACCAATAAAAATTTTAGTTAACACTTTAGGAACACCTTTTTGTCCAGCACAATTAATTTTTCTAGAATATTCGCTTGTTTCAACTAGCCAATTTAAATTAGCCTGAAAACTTGACTACTATTTTACTGTCAAATTTATTACTCTAACAATAATCTTGTTTTACCCTGTAAATATTAGTGGAAGGGATTATTTGCCTTCTTGAGTAGGTCCTGAGCATTCCTGTTGGTAGGCTGGATTTAGATATCATAAACCCACTTCCCCACACCATGGGTACAAGACAACTCAAACAATTCTTGTTGGAGTAAGAGGGCAGCTGCTGTCGGCCAAGTCTCTGTCGGTCACCTGGGTCCTGATCTGAGCTGGGCATGGGAAGCACGAAGGTGGCTGTTTTATTTGTCTTAAATATTTTTCCTACTTGGCAAAGAAAACCATCCTATATTAGTATTCTTTCCATTTAAAAAAATTATACTGGTCTATGAAATTCAAATCTGGAAACCATTGCACTCAACTAAGAATTTATTAATATAAATTGTGACAGGTCACTATTACTCTTTTGTGAAATGCATAAAAAGTTTTTTATTTAGAAACTGAAAAAAAAATTGTCACTTTATATTTGACAACAATGACATATAAACTTATGAACAGAACTTAAATAGTAGCTAAGGCCATTCACTTTACATTCATTGTCTCCACGTAAACTAACCAGTTACAGATATTATTATCACTTCTTCAGATATCAAAAATCAGGTGGAGTTAAATAATTCTGCAAGGCCTTATAGCTAGAAGAAAGCAGAGCCAATTTTTAAATAGGAGTCTGATAGGCTCTAAAATGTTCCAGGATTTAAATGTCTGACTGCCTCCAAAAACCTTCCAGTGTCTAGGGAAAGACAAAAACTGAATTAAGGTGTTAAAATGGAATTTTCAAAAAATATAAAAGACCAATAGATCATATATTTTGTGTATGTGTACACACACACACACACACACACACACACACACACAATTCCTAGAGAAAGGAAATGTACAAAGGAACTTCATAACTTGTTTTCAAAGCTTAATGTATATCATGTACAAAAAATTCAATGGCTAGTTTCCATTTTCACTAAAGAAATATAAATTTAGTAGATTATACAGAGTAAACCAATGCAAATGTATTGTAATATACATTAGTGTATCAGAAAGGAATGTGTTTGTTGCAGATTTGACTAGCTGTGACATAACCAAATATGAATTTACATGCATCAGGTATCAAGATATCCACACATATGGATCATTGCTGAGATTGTTTCAGTAGCTCAGTGTCAGGGGCCAAACCTCAACCCGATTCCCTGGGCCTTCCTCCCATGGTTATTCAATGCTGCTACAGTTTCCACCATCACATCTCCTTTTAAGCAAGAAGGGGACAAGAGTGTACCAGCTATATATGACTAATTTTATCAGCTTCTCTGAAACATCCCCAACTGACTTTGGTTTTATTCTCATTAGCCAGTGCTGGGTCAAATATCCTTACCACTAGTTGTAAGGGAATTGAGGAAAGCAAGGAATGACTTTGTCATGATTGGCTGAGACCATAGGTTAACCACACTCTGGCCTTGGGGCCAATTCAGGCCGTTCCTGTTGTTGTAAATAAAGGTGGGGTTTTTTTTAAGTTTCAATGGAGCACAGCCCTGATCATTTATTTATACACTAGAGGCCCGATGCACAAAATTCATGCAAGAGTAGGCCTTCCTTCCCCCGGCTGCTGGCACCCAGGACCTGGGCTTCCCTCTCAGCCCTGGCTTTGTCCAGAAGGTCGTCTGGAAGGATGTCCAGTCTAATTAGCATATTATGCTTTTATTATTATAGACTAGAGGCCCAGTGCATGAAATTCGTACACAGGGGTGGGGGTCCCTCAGCCTGGCCTGCACCCTCTCCAATCTGGGACCCCTCAGGGGATGTCCTACCCCTGTGGGATCGGGCCTAAACCGGCAGTCAGACATCCTTCTTGCAATCCAGGACTGCTGGCTCCTAACTGCTCACCTGCCTGCTGGCCTGTTCCCCTAACTGCTCTCCCCTGCCAGGCTGATCGCCCCTAACCACCTCTGCCTCGGCCTCACCACCATGGCTTTGTCCGGAAGGACGTCTGGAAAACATCTGGTCTAATTAGCATATTACCCTTTTATTAGTATAGATTGCCTGTAACTGCTTTCTTGGTACAGTGGCAAAGTTGAGTAATCATACCATCAGGCCTGAAAATATTTACTATTTGGCCTATTACCAAAATATTTTCTGTCCTCCAGTTTAGATCAATCATGATCCATCACCTGAGGTTGACCACATGGACACTTCAGGGATAACTGGGCTTTCATTAAGCGATGAAGGAGGAGGAAAGAAGATACTGCAAAAGAACCAACAGTTATGTCAGGTCACCTGGCCCAACTAATTATGTACAAGATGAACAAATTAAATACATTTTCTGTTTTAAGTCACAGGGTCATATTGAATGTACAACTTTTTTGCTTCTCATTTCCCAATGAGCCAATTAAGAAAATTAAGAAAGGTAGAATTTTGCAAATAGAATTAAATGATATATGATGAATTCAGGAAGATGATCCCTAATTACTGACTTTTATATAGCACTGCCTAAGATATTGTCAAACTAAGTTTTAGACACATATTTTACTGATGGAAACTTTCATTTAAACTATTTATTTTAGGTCCTTGCATACACTGAGGGACTTCATGGAAAATGGATGTTCAGCGAGATACGAGCTGTATTCTCAAGACGTTATCTTCTACAAAACACTGCTTTGGAAGTATTTATGGCAAACCGAAGTAAGTCTCCTTAAATATTTTGAAAGAAAACATGCTCATATTTGAATTCTATTCATTTGCATGGTGTAATTCTGTCTCTGCTTTTCCCCCTGCTGTATTTCTCTCTGTTATGCCCTCACTAAAATAACAATATTAAGAAATTAATATGTTTGGAAATATTAATCTTAGGTTTATCATAGATAAAGTTATACAGAAAGGTGATTTCCAAGAAGATACATTACCTTTATAAATAAATAGTGATAAGCACTTGAAAATGATTTCTGAAGTTGATGGTTTGCTCTCCTGTACTTTTCTAAACCATGAATTTACTTCTTTCCACAGCCTCAGTTATGTTTAATTTCCCTGATCAAGCAACAGTAAAAAAAGTTGTCTATAGCTTGCCTCGGGTTGGAGTAGGAACCAGCTATGGTTTGCCACAAGCAAGGTAATTATATCATGTTATACATTTTCTATGGGTTTTGTAAAACATACTTCATTTTTAATAAGACAGAAATATATATAAGATTATACCATTATAATTATTATAATGAGTTGAGAACCAATGAAATTTCTTTCTTTGCAGGTTATTTGTAGGGAAAGAGGTTATTAAAACAACTATTTTAAGAATGACAGAATAGTTAAGACATAATTTTATATAACATATAAATGAGGAAGTAAAAAATTGATTGAATATCATAGCTAGTATATAATTAAGACGTTTTGCTTGGTGATCTTACAAGAAACATACCAAAAGCCTCATGATGTTTGTAATTATAATGTAATAACATGTAATTTGTTCTTATGTTTCTTCATTAAAGTAATAAAACTCCTAGAGTTTATTGAGATTTATAGTCATTAATTATGGTTTAGTTTTACCATTCCCTAAATTTTTCATCTAGGTATGTATGTATGTATGTATGTATGTATGTATGTATTTAACAGTACATGATTACATTTAATACACAACTTTGGTACAACCAAAAAGTAAAAGACCACAGTAAAATAATAACAAAAAACAGGGCATTTTATTTGCAATGCTAAAGAAATGCAGTAACAGAGACACTATAACCCAAGGAAACTGGAAAAAAGAAAATCCTATATAATAAAAGGCTAATATGCAAATAGACCGAACGGTGGAACAACCGGAACAACCGGTTGCTATGACGTGTGCTGACCACCAGGGGGCGTGTGCGGAACAAGGTGGGCATTGGCCACAGTGGGATGGTGGAACAGGCGAGCGGGGGCGCCAGACCAAGGTGGGGAGCTGGTCGCTGTCATCGGGGTGAGCGTCTGGTGATTACTGCAAACTCTTTGCTCCCGCGTGTCGTGGTCCCGCCCAGCGCTCACACCTGCTGCCAGTGCTGGCCCCGCTCACACCCACTGCCAGTGTCAGCCCTGCTTGCACGCGCAGCCAGCTCTGGAGCCGCCACTCGCTCCTGCTGCCCGTGCCCAGCACCAGTCCCAATCAATCGGCGCCATCAGTGGGTGCGAGAGGCAGGTGCCGGCCCTGATCGCCCTTGAGGGCTTCTCCACCTCCCACTGCTCCTGAGGGGCGGTCGGGGCAGCAGCCACTGCTCACACCCCCTGAAAGCGCCGGCCCCCCTCACACCGCTGCTGGAGCTGGCCCCAATCGCTCTGCGCTGTCAGTGGGTGCGAGTGGGGCTGGCGCCGTCAGTGCGTGGGAGCAGCCGTGGTGGGAGCAGGGCTGCCGGCAGACAGGGGACGGGGGTTGCGGTGTGAGGGGCCGGGCCAAGACCCGCCCCTGTGCCCACCGCAGCCTCTCGGCCCACAGTTCCTTTCAATGTGCATGAATTTGTGCACTGGGCCCCTAGTGAAATAATAAAAATGATGTGTAAAGATTAAACTAACAAAGAATAATTTCTCTGCAATAACACACTGTCACAGAATAAAAACATTGACACCTAATGTTTTTCAGTTTTGAACAGTGTTACACAGTTTTAACTCTCATAACTGAACACTGGGAAACAGATTGATAAGTATCTACAATTAGGGTGAAAGCTAATTTTGAATCAAAATATAAATTTTGAATATCCTTAGCCTGAGTAATTCCAAGTGATTGAAATTATTACAACAAATTAGTTGAACAAATTCAAAGTGAGTTATATCAAAGTATGGTTAATGCAAAGAAAATATGTGGCCAGTATAAGCACCCTAAAACACTTCTTGCCTTTCAATTTATCAACACAACCCAAAACGGATGTGCACAAAATCCATTGACAGTAGATAATAGCATAAAGAGTACAGTCAACAATACTGTGATAACTATATGGGGCATGGTGGGTGCCTGAAATATTGAGGGAAAACTTTGTAAGTATAGGATTGTATAACCACTATGTTGTGCACCTGAAACTAATACAAAATAATATTGAATGTAAACTGTAATTGAAAAATAAAATCAGACAGTATATAACACTGGGGGTACAATGAAAAGGAAAATAACATCTTGGTATTTTTAGAGCATCATTTTGAAATCTTATTTTATTGAAGAATAGAGGCCTGGGTAGGGTCCCTAGGCCTGCTGGTGACCAGCCTGGGGCCTGTGGGCTGGGGCAGCTCCTGAGTTGAGCATCTGCCCCTTGGTGGTTAGTGCGCCGTTCAGTCAATTTGCATATTAAGCTTTTATGATATAGGCTACTAATCTAAGTAGGAAACAGTAAATCTTGTGTATCACTAATATCAGTTAGTTTGGGGCTCCAAGTAACCGAATGCATGACTAAGTGTGGCTTAACAGATAGAGTTCTTTGCTTGTTAAGCTTTTGTCTTTAATGTAAAAGATCTGGAGTTGCTAGTATTGGCTCAGAGGTTCAGAGATGTTGGTATTGTTAGTTGGCCTTATGTTCGCAAAATAAGTACTACTACTCCAGACACCACATCTTCAGACAACTGCAGTAAAGCAGGAGAAAGACACAATGGGTTCTTCTTAGAGCATCACGTTTTCAGAAAGAATATATTTCTCAGAAGCCTCCTGCAATCTTTATTTTAAGTCCCTTTTGGCCAAAATGGGTCACCTTCCCATTCCTAAAACAATCACTATCAACAGGAAGTGTGTTTACTGGCTTAGCCCCCTAGAATTCAAGGAAAAATACGAACTCCTTGTTATCTCCAACTTGAAAAAAATAGGGTGTCTTTTGGCAATGAAGAAAGAGGTATCAGCTTTGGGTAGATAAATGAAGTCCCTGGGAATTATTGCACAGCACTGCATGGATGGAAAGGAAAACTAATCTTCATCTGTCTCCCCTCAAGTAGGCTACAGTCATTTAAAAGGCAGGGACTGTGTCTTATTTATCTTTTAATCTATAGGATCTAGCATAGTACCTAATTGTGGAGGTGTTTTTAAGTTACCTTGTATTGTAGTGTATCTATTCTCTTTAAGCTTACAATATAAAAGCAATTTACTGACATGTGTGCACATGCTCAGATATTTCCCAGTAGACTGACAAGATTAAATTAAGAAACTAGTAGATAATTAAATAGTTATATAAAATACAGGCCAAACGAAAAAGTGCATTTACTCTATCTAGAAAATGTAGTTAATTTTGTAAGACTTGGTCTTATTGAATCTAAGCTGACTGATGATAGTCACTACTTCCTTTCCCTGGTGCTTACAGACTATTTAATCACCAATTCAATAATTTTTCCAGGAATTGACATTAAGAACTCACAAGGAGTTCTATATCCTTTTAAAAAATAATCTGCCTCTTGGCATCTTTCCCAATGACCATGATTCTTCAGAGATTACCAGTATGGGTTTCTCAATGACACGTGTGTGATTTCCTTGTAGTCTTCAACTTGTCTGGCTCTGAATTAATTCAAAACAACCAGAGCTCTTCTACCATCTGTGTTACCTATTATGAGCATTATTTCCTTTTTAGCCACATTCAGTCTTTTGGAAAATCATTATTCTTGATAGAAAAACTGGAAACAAAATAGATGTTCAGTAGTTTTGGTTCTGCTGTTACTTAATACAACCATTCTATCTTAAAATTCTGTCTTCACATGGCAGAAGGGAGTTCTCTGTCCTTAATTCTTAAAACAACCACATTTTAAAAACAAGGGGATTTGCGAGGAGAGAAGATGGTGGCCAAATAGGCAGGCCTTTCTTGCACCTCCTCCCAGGGCCAGACTAGAAATAAAACTAAAGTGGGGAACATACGCCTGGAATTACCAACTGAGGGCCAGCTGAGGAGACTTATATCAGGAAGGACAGACAACACCTGGAGACCAGTGGGAAGGGCAAAGTCCTGAGAGGGCCTGCCGTGGGCAGCAGGCTGGTCAGCCACGAGAGAGGAGAGATCCCTACGGGAGGGGCTTTTCCCTTAGGAGACAGAGGCCAAAACACCAGACCTGAGACCAGCAGCCCACGTAACATCCAGATGTAAAGGCAGCGGGGCTGCTGGCCGCCGTGGAGTCTGGAGCCAGTTGAGGAAAAGCTTCAGTTCTGTTTTGGGTTGTGTGTGTTTGTTTGTTTGTTTTTTTTTAAACCCAGAGCACAGGAGTTTCATTTGCAGCTACTCACCAAGGCTTTGGTGCAGGGAGGGCCATGCAGACTTGAGGTGCCTAGGGAGAGGCTGGGGTGGGAAGCGTTGCGGGGAGCGGGAGGGGAGAAGAGGGGGAAAAGCACAGCCAGGAGTCCTGCATTCGGTAGGTCACACACCACCAAACCGAAACAACCATTTTTCCTGAGAGGGTCTAGCCACTCCCAGAAGCCCAGCTCAGGAAGAGGAAAACCCTGTCCTAGACGATACAGCCAGCTACTCAGGAGCCCTGCCGGCCACACTCTGCATCTTGACCTTTGCAAAATGGAAACAGCTGCAGAGGCCAAGCCTATAGGTTTGAACAGCCTCAGGGGGGCGCTGTCCTAGGAACTATCCTGGGAAGCTGACTGGTGCCTCTACCACACTGGAGAGCTGATAGAAAGTCCAGGATTTCCGCGGATCCCACTGGACTGCATACAAGGATCTCTGCCCAGCCAAGGGCAGAGGAATATTCTGGACCACTCAGAGTGGCTCTGGGACAGGGACACACACCCACCACTCACTTTGCCTGAAATCCGGACATCACCTCCTCCTGATTCTGCCTAAGCCCTTTCACAGACAGACCTGTGAGTGATCAAGATTGACCGCTGCCTGGCCAGCGAAGGTCCTCGGAGGCAGAGCCGGGGAACCGAGGGAGGTACTGACCCAGCCCCGTGCCCCCTGCTGCAACAAACCTGCTTTAAGGGAAGCTTGGCCCCGCCTGCGCACGGTCAGGTCCTGTGGAGACCGACACAAACTGTAGATCCCTGGGGGCTTCAAGCAAGTTACCGAAAGCCAAAGGAGGGGGGCGCGGGGAGGGGGCGGCGGCGGCGCTTGGTGGTGGTGCTGGCGCTGGAGCACAGGGTGGATCCCCGTGGCCCGGAGCGTTGGCCGCTGCCCGGAGAGGAGCGGATTCCACCGGAAGCCTGACTCTTCTGGAGGCTCTCGACCGGGAGCAGAGGAGGACCGGCGGCCGCCGACGCAGCATGCAGAAGGGCTAAGGCAAGAGCCCCCAAGGTCTCTCGCTTTTCTTGTCTGAGCTTGTTGCCGTACCCTCTAGAGATAACATGGAATGCACAGAGGCACTGCAGAGGCAGCCGCTTTAAGGGGAACTGGCACAGAGGCTGAGCTCAACATGCCATTAGTGAAAAGAAATATCCATCCTGGGCACTTGTGCCACACAGCACTGACTGGAGGCATTGAGAATGAACCGGAGTGTGTAACCAATATTTCCTTGGCCAATATAATTAGACATTAAGTAGCCTCAGTAAATATGCTGAAGGTATATTTGGAGAATTACTCAATGAAGCACATAGTTTTTCCGAACGTGTGGACCGTTTACCGGTTAGTGTTACACAGCTTGACCCTAAAGAAGAATTGTCTTTGCAAGATATAACAAGGAGAAAGGCTTTCCGGAGTTCTACAATTCAAGATCAGCAGCTTTTCGACCGCGAGACTTTGCCTATTCCGTTAGCAGCCTCCACCTCTCAATATACTCACTCCTTAGAGAGATGATGGTGAAGAAGGTTTGACGTTTTATACCAATCCTTCATATTTCTCTGATTTATGGAAAGAAAAAATGAGATGCAGAGGAAAAGAGGAAGGAAAAGAGGAAGCAGAAGCAGAAAAATCTAGATCGTCCTCATGAACCAGAAAAAGTGCCAAGAGCACCTCGTGACAGACGGAGAGAATGGCAGGGGCTGGCCCAACGTCCAGAGCTGGCTGAAGACGATGCTAATCTCTTACAGAAGCATAATGAAGTTGCTAATGGCCCGGCCTCTCATTTTGAAACAAGACCTCAGACATACGTGGATCATATGGATGGATCTTACTCACTCTCTGCCTTGCCATTTAGTCAGATGAGTGAGCTTCTAACTAGAGCTGAGGAAAGGGTCCTAGTAAGACCACATGAACCACCTCCCCCTCCACCGATGCATGGAGCAGGACATGCAAAACCCATGCCCACCTGGGTCAGGTCTGCTACAGGTTTGAAAATCGCCCTCAGGACACCTGTGTTTGTGAGCCCCGCCCCCCCACCTCCTCCACCTCCTTGTCCATCTGCCTTGTCAGCTTCTTCATTAAGAGCTTCCATGACTTCAACTCCTCCCCCACCAGTACCACCCCCACCTCCACCTCCAACCACTACTTTGCAAGCTCCAGCAGTACCACCACCTCCAGCTCCTCTTCAGATTCCCCGGGAGTTCTTCGCCCAGCTCCTCCTCCAATTGCACCTCCTCTAGTACAGCCCTCCCCACCGGTCGCTACAGCTGCCCCCGTATGTGAGACCGTACCAGTTCATCCACTCCCACAAGGTGAGGTCCAGGCGCTGCCACCACCCCCGCCACCGCCTCCCTTGCCTCCACCTGGCATTCAACCATCATCACCTGTCACAGTTGCAGCTCTTGCTCATCCTCCCTCTGGGCTACATCCAACTCCATGTACTGCTCCAGGTCCCCATGTTCCATTAATGCCTCCATCTCCTCCATTACAAGTTGTACCTGCTTCTGAGCCAAAGCGTCATCCATCAACCCTACCTGTAATCGGTGATGCCAGGAGTGTACTTCTGGAAGCAATACGCAAAGGTATTCAGCTGCGAAAAGTAGAAGAGCAGCGTGAACAGGAAGCTAAACATGAACGCATTGAAAACGATGTTGCCACCATCCTGTCCCGCTGTATTGCTGTGGAATATAGTGATTCAGAAGATGATTCAGAATTCGATGATAGATTGGTTAGAGTAAGGAAAATGCATTGATAAATATTACAAAACTGAATGCAGATGTCCTTTGTGGTGCTTGTTCTTTGGAAATGTTTGATCATTCCAGTGTTTTGCTTTTTTTCCCTTAAGATAAATAACGCTTTTCTTCCATAATTTTTTATTTCTAAGAAAAATATTAGCGTACATTTCAACTAAGTGTTTTACAGTGGCTTATCTTTTTTATTTTTCCCTGAAAAGACACAATTTGGTCAAATAAACCACTAAGTATTAAGCATGGACAGCTGTTGTTAGAGTAGCAGATTCAGTGTTTTGATATATCTTAATTGTGCACTTTGTGAATTTTAATTTAAAGAAAGCAACTGATATTGAAATCTTGAGGACAGCTATATTAATGAGCCTTATTCAATTTCTTGATGTTTTAAAAGAAGAAACACTGACTTGATTATATGAATACACTCAGAAAGTACATTTAGCTTATAGTATTGAATTCTCTTAAAGGAATGCTTGAATTTCTTTAATTATTGTTTTATTGTTTTTAAATACTTGCTTTATTTGAATGTTTAGTAGTACCTCTTCCCACTTATATATTGTGTGGTACGATTTTGCTTGCCTATAAGAGTTTAAAGATTTCCATGTGACATACTCTGACATAAACATACATGTAACTTACATACCTGTTAAGAATGATTTAATAAATGGTTCATTTTAAAGGGAAAAAAAGCCAAAGGAGGACAGTTTCTGACAGTGGTTAGCACCTAAGTAGCTCCTGGGAAGCCCAGAATTGCAGACAGAACAGTCAGTGACAGTCATCAGAAGAGCAGGATCCAAAGAGCCCTCCCAGGAGGCACTAAACTTGGCTGAGATGAATATTACCCCTCCCCCCTTTTTTCCTCTTTTTTCTCTTCCCTTTCTTTTTTTCTTTTTTACTGATCTGCTTTATCTGCTTTATTGATTTGTTATTTTAGTCTCTCTTATTTCATTCACATATCCAATTTTTCTCTTCCCTTTTCCTACTCAAATTTTTTTCTTTTTCTCCTGCTTTCTCATCTTTTTTTTTTCTTTTCTTATTTTGAGTCTATCTACTTTCTTCTCTATTTTCCCTTTCAATTTTATTTTAAACAGTTTTCCTCCCCTACTCTTTATTCTTATTTTCTTTATTTCATTTCTCCCATCTTATTCCTCCACCCCCTTTTTTGTTTTCTTTTGTTTTGTTTTCTACTTGTATTTTTTTTTCTTTTCTTATATCATTCTTGTTCTCTTTTATCTTTCCTAATTCTATGGTCGTTGCTTTTGTTGTTGTTGTAGGGGTCTTGTGTATGTTCTTGTTTTGTTACTTTTCTTTTGTGTTTTATTGTGTTGTATTTTGTTCTGTTTAGTCAGTACCTCCATAAGAGCTCACACGATGTGATCAGGGGTGAACCCCAGAGTCAGCCAGCCTGACAGGAGATTCCATCCGTGAACGGGACAACAACATGAAGACCCAGTTACAATAGGAAAACCCAAATAACTCAAACAATGGGCTTTCCTAGAGCACGCAACTCAGGAGATGCACCACTGGGTCCCACGAAACACCTACTACATAACATCACTCCACAAAGTATGGGCAGGATAGCAGTTTGATTAATACATAGGATAAATGCAATGGGACAGCAAATATGGGGAAACAAAAAAACAACCCCCAAATTAAAGAAAAGGAGGTATCAGCAGAAAAGGAACTAAATGAATTGTAGGCAAACAATTTGTCAGATAAAGAATACAAAGTAATGGTTATTAGGGTTCTCAGACAACTTAGTAAAAACTACAAGCAACTTAATGAGAATTATAAGGAGCAGAATGAAACTATACCATCATGAGAAAAAAAACAACAGATTGAAACAATGAATAAGAACCATTATTGCTTGTCTCATTTTCGGTTCTTGCAAGTGTATTTCTTGTATCACATGATCTCACGCATCTAGGGGAAATAATGAACAACATAAACTGATGAACAAAAACAGACCCGGAGACAGGGAAGCATCAATCAGACTCTCAAACCTCAGAGGGAAGGTAGGGGAGGGTGGGGTAAGGGGGAGAGATCAACCATAGGACTTGTATGCATGCATATAAGCCTAACCAGTGGTCATGGACAACAGGGGGGTGGGGGCGGGGGTTTGGGGAGGGGTTTGGGATGGGAATGGAGGGATGAGGACAATTATGTTATACCATAATCAATAAAGAAATTTAAAAAAAAAAAGAAAAAAAAAGAATCAAGCAGAAATGAAGAATGACATAGCTGAAATAAAGAATACCCTGGAATGATTCAATGGTAGGCTAGAAGAAGCTGAGAACCAAATCAGTGAATTAGAAGACAGGGTAAAAAACAAACAAACAAAAAACACCCATTCAGAGCAGGAATTGGGAAAAAAATTAGAAAGCAGGTGAGTCTAAGGGAGCTTTGGGACAACATGAAACTTAACAACATTCACATCATAGGGGTAACAGGAATAGGGTAGCAAAGAATAGAAAACCTGTTTGAAGAAATAATGGCAGGAAATTTCCCTAACCTGGTAAAGGAAAAAGTCACATAAGTTCAGGAAACACAGAGAGTCCCAATCAAGATGAACCCCAAAAGGCCCGCACCTAGGCACATCATAATTAAAATACCAAACAATAAAGACAAAGAAGGAATCTTAAAGGCTGCAAGAGAGAGAAAGAAAGTTACCTATAAGGGATCTTCCATTAGACTGTCAGCTGATTTCTCAATAGAAACACTTCAAGCAAGAAAGGAGTGGCATGAAGTATACAAAGCAATGAAAAGCAATGGACTGAATCCAAGATTACTCTATCCAGCATAACTATCATTCAAAATCAAAGGTGAAATAAAGAGATTTGCAAACAAACAAACAAACAAAAAGGCTAAAAGAGGTTATTATTACTGCAGAAATGCTAAAGGGACTATTATGTAAGGAGAAATATAGAGAGAGGAACACAGGCATAAACAAAGAAAATGACAACAAATAAGTACTTATCCTATCTAATAAAACAGTAATATGCAAATTGACCGTACCTTCGCTATGCTCACAGCCAATCAGAGCGAAGAAGATGGTGGTTAATTTGCATATGCTGAGGGAGGGAGGAGTGAAGAAAGCAGAAAGCATGGCGGCTGCGTGGGTGGGCGGTGGCGCAGCTGTGGAGCACGCGGCCATGGTGGCCTCTGAGGCGGTGGCGGGCAGTGTGAGCGGCGGCGACGCGGCCACAGTGGTGGCGGAGGCGGCAGTGGGCGGGGCGCGCAGTAGAGGCTGCAGGCGGGGCATGGCGGGCGGTGTGCGAGGCCATGGTGGCCTTGGAGGCGGTGGTGGCTGCGGGCGGGGCGTGGCGAGGCGGGTTGTGCGTGGTGGGGTGGGTGGGCGGGTGGGGCATGCAGCAGCAGTGTGTGGGGCTGAGGAGGCGGTGGCAGCGTGCGTGGCAGGTCGGGGTGATCAGAGGCGGCGGCAGTGCACGGCCACAGAGGCAGCTGCGTCAGCGGGCGCAGAGGGTCGGGAGTGCGGGGCGAGGTGGGCTGGGTTGGATGGGCGGGACGGGTGGGAGGCGCCCCGCCCGTTCGGCCCGCCCCACCCCGCCCGCCGAAGCGGGAAAGGTGGGGGGGCGGGAGGGAAGCCCACCGCCAGAAGTCTTGCAGGAAATATTCCTGCAACAGGTCCCTAGTTAATAATAACCTTAAATGTAAATGGACTAAATGCTACAATAAAAAGACATGGGATAGCTGAATAGATAAGAAAACATGACCCATATATATGCTATATACAAGAGACTCAACTCAAACAAAAGACTCACACAGAATGAAAGTGAAGGGATAGAAAAGAATTTTGCAAATAAATGGAAATGAAAAGAAAAAGTTGGGGTAGCAATACTCATATCTGACAATATAGAGTTCAAAATGAAGGCCATAACAAGAGATAATGAAAGCCACTTCATAATACTAAAGGGAATCAATACAACAAGAGAATATAACTCTGTGAAACATGTATGTACCCAATACAGGAGTACCCAAATATATAAAATAAATTCTGGAGGATTTAAAGGGAGAGGTCGACAGCAATACAATCATAGTAGGGGATTTTAATTCCCCAGTGACATCACTGGACAGAGGTTCTAGACAAAAAAAAAAAAAAAAAATCAACAAGGAAACAGAAAGCCTAAATGACACACTTGATCAGATGAAACTAATTGATATTTATAGAATATTTTATCCAAAAGGTACAGAATATACATTATTCTGAACTGCAGCTGGGATATTTTAAAAAATAGACTACATGTTTGGATATAAACTAAGTCTCCACAAGTTCAAGAAGATTGAAATCATATCAAGCATCTTCTCAGATCACAATAGCATGAAATTAGAAATCAACTACAATAAAAACACTCATAAACATTCAAACACATCGAGGCTAAATAGCATGTTATTAAACAATGAATGGGTTACCAAAGACATCAAAGAAGAAATAAAAAACTTCCTGGAAACCAGTGAAAATGAACATGCAACAACCAAAAATCTATGGGACTTCCTGAGAGGGAAGTTCATAGCACTACAGGCCTACTGCAAAAACAAAAAGAAAACAACAAGAAAAACTTGTGATAATCTAAACCTACACCTTAAAGAATTAGAAAGAGAGCAACAATAAAAGCCCAGGGTACATAGAAGGAATGGAATAATGAAGATCAAAGTGGAAATAAATGACATAGACTAAAAACAATGCAAAAGAGCTGGTTCATTGAAAAGGTAAACATGATTGATGAACCTTTAGCCAAACTCATCAAGAAACAAAGAGGGAGGATCCAAATAAACAAAATCAGAAATGAAAGAGGTTAAGTAACAACTGACCCCACAGAAATAACAAAGTATCATAAAAAATACTATAGACAACTATATTCCACTAAGCTGGACAACCTGTATGAAATGGACAATTCCTAGAAAAATACAATTTTCCAAAACTCTCAGGAAGAATCAAAAAACCTGAATAGGCCAATACCTACTGATGAAACTGAAACAGTAATAATAATAAAAAAAAAACTTCCAGCAACAAAAACTTGGTACTGTCATAAGAACAGGCATATAGATTAATGGAACAGAACAGAAAACTAAGGAGGGAAGAGCATACAATAGAAAAAATAGTCTCTCCCAAAAATAGTCTCTCTTCTGCTTTCTCATCTTTTTTTCTCTTCTTATTTTGGGTCTATCTACTTTCTCTTCTATTTTCCCTTTCAATTTCTTTCTTCTTCTCTTATTTTAAATGGTCTTTCCTCCCTTATTCCCTTACTCTTTATTCTTATTCTCTTTTTTTCATATCCCTTCATATTCTTCCCCCTATTTTTTTGTTTTGTTTTGTTTTCTTCTTGTAGTTTTTCTTTTCTTTATCATTCTTTCCTTTATAGATAATTAATATTCAACTGAGGAGCCAAGAGCATACAATAGAGTAAAAATAATCTCGCCCATAAATGTTGTTGGAAAAATTGGATAGGTACATACAAAAAAAAAAAAAATTAAACTAGACCCCCAACTTACACCATTCTCAGGAATAAACTCAAAATGGATAAAAGACTTAAATGTAAATCATGAAACCATAAAAATCTTGGAAGGAAACATAGGCAGCAAATTCTCAGACATCTCTCACAGGAATATGTTCACCAATACATTTTGTAGGGCAAGGGAAACGAAGGAGAAAATAAACAAATGGGACTACATCAAAATAAAAAGCATCTGCACAATCAAAATGAAAAGGGAGCCCACAGCATAGAAAAATATATATGGCAATGATACATCTGATAAGGGGTTAATTTCCAAAATATATAAGGAACTCATACAATTTAACAAAAGGAAGAAAAACAATCCATTTAAAAAATGGGCAAAGGACCTAAAGAGATACTTTTCCAAAGTCGACATACAGAAGGCCAAGAGACATATGAAAAAATGCTCAAAGTCACTGATCTTCAGAGAGATGCAAATTAAAATGACAATGAGGTATTACCTCACATCTTCCAGGATGGCTGTCATCAACAAATCAGCAAATGACAAGTGCTAACAAGGATGTGGAGAAAAGGGAACCCTAGTACACTGCTGGTGGGAATGCAGACTGGTACAGCAATTATGGAAAACAGTATGGAGTTTTCTCAAAAAATTAAAAATGGAATTCCCATTTGACCCAATGATCCCACTTCCAGGAGTATATCCTAAGAAACCCAAAACACCAATCAGAAAGAATATATGCACCCCTGTGTTCATAGCAGTGCAATTTATAATAGCTAAGATCTGCAAACAGCCCAAGCGCCTATCAGTAGATGAGTGGATAAAAAAGCTGTGGTACATTTACACCATGGAATACTATGCTGCTTAAAAAAAGAAGGATCTCTTACCCTTTGAGACAGCATGGAGGGACCTGGAGTGTATTCTGCTAAGTGAAATAAGCCAGTTAGAGAAAGATAAGTATCACATGATCTCACTCATATGTGTAATCTAATGAACAAAATAGACTGATGAACAAATAGATCCAGAGACATAGAAGCATGGAACAGACTCATGAATCTCAAGAGGAAAGGTGGGAGTCAGGGGAGAGATTAACCTGGGAATTTATGTGCATACTAGAGGTCCGCTGCACGAAGATTCATGCAAGAATAGGCCTTCCTTCCCTCGGCTGCTGGCATCGGCTTCCCTCTGGCACCCAGGACCTGGGCTGCTTCGCTCCGGCCGCTGCCAGGCACCCACCGGGACCCGGGCTGAGGTGGTCAATGCCACCTCATGGCAACCAGCCATTGGTTGTTTTTTATTATGATGAGATGCTTAGCTCTTGGACACAAGACAATAGTAGTGAAGGCCTGGGAGGGTAAGTGGGGGGTGGAGGTGGAGGAGGTCAATGCCAGAAAATAAAAGGGGGGCGTCTGTAATACTTGCAACAATAAAGATACATTTTTAAAAATAAATAAAAACAAGGGGATTCTTATTCAATATTTCAGATAGGAAGTTTTCTATTTAAATATGTTATTTTGCCCAAGATAATAGCTCATTCTCTTATAATTTCTATTCTGTGTCCTCTATCAAAGTAACCCACATTGTTCATAAGAAAAATACCTTCACTCCTGCATAATGATTAAAAAACACTTGCCCATTTTCTGTACTCTATACTGATTATCATTGCTTTATTAATGTATTTTCTATTCAGATAGTCATTACAATTAATTAATTTTGGATTTAATTATATTCTTCACTTACTAAGGATACACCTGGCTGTAGTCATAGGGTCAGTTATTTTAAGTGGTCATCATTTGTTATGATACTTAACACTTTTTATTTGAAGGCAGTTTTGCCTTTATCTTATCCCCCAATTCTAAAAGCATTATACTGTAGCCCAAATATATACCAAATATTCTCATTCACATATCTAAACTTGTTACAGGAATTTTGAATAGCCTTATTAATTCCCCATTTTCTTCTTCATATGACTGAATTAATTTTTTGAGCACTACATCTACCTTTAGCCATTTTTCTGTTAGGGTAGATGACCAATGATTCAAATCATTATGTATTTGTTGAGACCCCATTATGCTAAGTATTGCTAAGCACAATGGATATAACAGTAAGTAAGACATAGTTTAGTTCCTGCTTTCAGTGACTTTATAGGGTGAAAGAAGGGACAATAAATAAGAAAAACTGATCCTTTTTCTGAACTTAATAATAATCTACTTTTCTAAATTTATAAATTATGACCACATTTTTCTTCTTCATTATTGTATACTCTAAGAATGACAACTTTCTCCCATGATGCTCATTATTTATACCTATTAGAGTTTTAAAAAAATTTTAAAGACTTTTTTTTAACTGATTTTTGTAGAGAGGGAGAGAAACATTGATGTAAGCTGGCTACCTCCTGCAAACTCTCTACTGAAGATCAAGCCTGCAACCTGGGCATGTGCCTTGACCCAGAATTGAACCAACAACCTTTTGGTGCATGGGACGACACCCAATCAACTGAGCCAAACTGGCCAAGGCCCTATTTGGGTTTTTAAATACCTATCAGGGTTTGTTTGGTCATTGGTTTTGGGGTGGTAAGAATTATTTTCAGACCAGCAATTTTCTTCTTAAATTGTCTGTTCAAAATGTCAACAAAGGAATTCAAAACTTTATTATATACATAGCTTTTAGCAGACTAAATGTGCTGCAGGTAAGAATTTTAGTCAGATTAGCAAGAATGTGATTATAATAATAACAAATGCATATTGGAGTAAGCATCCTATATAATGAAAGGGTAATATGCAAATTGACCCTAATGGTGGAATGACCAGGAACGACTGGTTGCTATGACGTGCACTGACCGCCAGGGAGAAGATGCTCAACGCAGGAGCTGCCCCCTGGTGGTCAGTGTGCTTCCACAGGGGGAGTGCCACTCAGCCAGAAGCCGGCTCATGGCTGGCCAGCGCAGCAGTGGTGGGAGCCTGTCCCGCCTCTGCAACAGATCTAAGGATGTCCGACTAATGGCTTAGGCCCGCTCCCTGTGGAAGCGGGCCTAAGTCATTAGTTGGACATCCCCTGAGGGCTCCAGTGTGGCCAGAGGGATGTCTGACTGCCAGCTTAGGCCTGTTCCCCAGCGGAGTGGGCTTACGCTGGCAGGTGGACATCCCCTGAGGGGTCCCGGCTTGTGAGAGGATGGAAGTCAGGCTGAGGGACCCCCCCCAGTGCATGAATTTTCATGCACTGGGCCTCTAGTATGGTTATAATAGCAGCACAGTGAAAATTGGGCTAAGCATAATTTACTAATTATTTGATAATTCAGAAAACATTTTAGCATGTTGCTATGAATCAGGAGGAAATTTTGTAACATAAAATAGTTGTGTGGGTGGAAGTGGTCCTGGGAAAATTTTGCATGTTGGTGCCAGTATGGATAAAAATGTGGAAGTCCTTTAGATAGCTCTGTGGAAAGCATATTATAAATTAACTAGAGGCCCAATGCACGAAATTCTTGCAAGGAGCTTAGCCCCCGCCGCCAGGGGGGCCAAAGCAGAGACAGCTGAGCGGCGGCTGGGGGCCTCTGCTGCCTCTGCCTTGACCCCCCACCCACCACGGCAGCTGCCTCTGTCTTGGCCCCCACCGCTGTGGCTTCTTCCGGAAGGTCATCTGGAAGGACGTCCAGTCTAACTAGCATATTACGCTTTTATTATTATAGATTGGAAAAGCACAGCATTATAAAATTAAAGTATGAAATATATATACCATGTACCATTGCAATGATTGGAATCATTAGACGGGAGGTTCTTTGGAAGTTAATAGGGTCTATTATCTCAAAGTAGGGCCTGGTACACAAAATCCGTGCACAGGTGTGGGGTGTCCCTCAGCCTGGCCTGTGCCCTCTCACAATCCTGGGCCCCTTGGGTTGGTTCTCTAGGCCTGGCTGGTGATCATGGCCTATCAGGGCTTTCCTTCCCTCAGCTGCTGGCAGCTGGCCCCGCCCCGCTGCTGCCACTGCTTGTCATCTATGTGGTGCTGCTCCCCCTCCCCCGCCACTGGTCACCTCCCTCTGTGGGCAACAGGCATGGGGTGTGATCGCTTGGCTGGCCTGGGCCTCCCTCTGTGGGGTGATCATGGGGCGATGGCAGGGCCCTCTGACCAATTGCATCGCACCCACCTTGGCTGCCCTGGTGTCAGTGTGTGTCATAGCATGGTCGTCTGGAAGGTCATCCAGATGGTCATTCTGCTGTTCGGTCGATTTGCATATTATGCATTTATTATTATAGGTATGTATAGCTAGGAATAATATGAGACCAGACTGCTACAATTTTATTAAGTTGATATTTTAAACATGGAGTTACACATAATTATTCTTAAAATTCTTAACTCAGATTTGAACTTGAGATAACGTGTTCCATCCCATCCTACATCCTTCCTTCCTTTTCCTTAACTAACATATATTTAGCTCCTATTACATAAAAGACAATGTCTATTGAGATTCCATTTGAACATAAATATTAGATAATAATACATGAATGACAAAAATATTCTTTTTTAAAAATCTTTATTGTTCAGATTATTACAATTGTTTCTCCTTCCCCCCCATATCTCCCCTCCTCCCAGTTCCCACCCTTCCCTCTGCCCTTACCTCCCCCCCTCGCTATCCTTATCCATAGGTGTATGATATTGTCCAGTCTCTTCCTGTACCGCCCACACAGACCCTTCCCCTGAGAATTATCAATCCACTCCGATTCTATGCCCCTGATTCTATTATGTTCATCAGTCTATTCTGTTCTTCAGATTTTTAATTCACTTGACTTTTAGATTCACTTGTTGATAGGTATGTATTTGTTGTTCATAATTTTTATCTTTACTTTTTTCTTCTTTTTCCTCCTTTTAAATAATACCTTTCAGCATTTCATGTAATACTGGTTTGGTGGTGATGAATTCCTTTAGCTTTTTCTTATCTGTGAAGCTCTTTATCTGACCTTCAATTCTGAATGATAACTTTGCTGGGTAGAGTAGTCTTGGTTGTAGGTTCTTGCTATTCATCACTTTGAATATTTCTTGCCACTCCCGTCTGGCCTGCATGGTTTCTGTTGAGAAATTAGCTGATAATCGTATGGGTGTTCCCTTGTAAGTAACTAACTGTTTTTCTCTTGCTGCTTGTAAGATTCTCTCTTTGTCTTTTGCCCTTGGCATTTTAATTATGATGTGTCTTGGTGTGGTCCTCTTTGGATTCCTTTTGTTTGGGGTTCTGTGCACTTCCTGGACTTGTAAGTCTATTTCTTTTACCAGGTGGGGGAAGTTTTTGGTCATTATTTCTTCAAATAGGTTTTCAGCGTCTTGCTCTCTCTCTCTTCTTCTGGCACCCCAAAAATTCGGATGCTGGTACGCTTGAAGTTGTCCCAGAGGCTTCTTACACTATCTTCTACTTTCTGAATTCCCTTCTCTTCTTGCATTTCTGGAGGCATGTCCTTTGCCTCTTTGTATTCCAAATCATTGCCTTGATTCTTGCGTTCCTCTAGTCTGCTGCTGGGTCTCTATATAATATTTTTTTATTTCAGTCAGTGTATGTTTCATTTCTAGTTGGACCTTTTTCATATCCTTGAGGGTCTCATTAAATTTATCAGCTTTGTCCATGAAATTCTTGAAAAACCTTATAACCGTGGTTTTGAACTCAATGTCCAGTCGTTTGTTCTCTTGCCTCCTCATTTTCATTTTTGCTGCTTCCCTGAGTTGGTAGGGTAGCTTTGTGTCCTATTGTGTCCTATTGGTTCAACGGGTCAGCCTCCCAGTTACCTGAGGTGGGGATTTTGGTGCACCCCTTTTTAGACTGTGTGTACAGCCTTGTTGTAGTTAAGTCTTGATTGTTGTTGGTGTCACTGGGAGGAATTGACCTCCAGGCCAATTGGCTGTGAGGACCCGCTGTGTCTATAAAGGAAGAATTGCTGTGCTGGAGACACGTTTATGGGCCAGGACTTGTTGCAGTAGGGCTTTGGCGCTCACTGAGTCTGGCTCTTGAATGTGTCCCTTATGCGAGTGGTTGAAATCTGGTTTCGTCTCACACTGACCACTAGATGCCCTTGTTTCTGGATCTCCAATGGGGTGCAGGTCAGCTACTGTCTGAGGCCACTCAGCAGGAGTTACAGCAAAAACTGCAGTTTTCTCCTCTTTGCTTGAGTGGTTTTGGAGCAGTTTGACTGGAGCTGCAGTTTATTTGGTTAAGCTGCCACAGGGCAGGCCATTTATATGCAAAAGCCGCTGTGTGGAGCCTGGGCGGGTTTGTAGAATGTGCGTGGCGGGTCTCAGGGCGGGGCGGGGTCTCAGGGCGTCACTAGGCCATGGCGTGGCAAACAGCAATGGCTGCTAGTCTGCCTTTCCACGTTTCCAAGTCCCCGCGTCCCGTGCTCCAGTGCAGTAAACACTGATTGCTGGGCGCACCTCTGCAAGAAAGTCACCCTCACTTTCCGACACGATGGCCGAGAGTCCAGCTTCTCCCCATAGGTGTCTGGGTCCCCCGCGCGTCCCCAGAAACTGGATTTCAGAGTGATCGGGAGCTTGTCTCCCTTCGGGTTGGAAAAAAAGCTGTGCGTCCCGTCGCCCGCCACCAGCCCGATTCATGCGCCTCCGTACCTCAGCCCTTCCACGTTTGTTCTTTCTTTTTCCTTCTTAGTTGTAAATCTACCATTCCGCCAGCTTTCCTGTGGTTCTGGGTGGTAGACGTTTTGTCTTTAGTTGTATTTTTGAAATTGTTGTGCGCGGCGGCAATTTAGTTGTTTAACTTTGCCGCCATCTTGGTTCCTCCCATATCCTCTTTTTCAAAAATATTCTTAAGTCCACAGTTCCTGGAAGCCCTGGACGTCACAGTGAATTCATAGGAGCGCTTGCAGGGCATTTTGTATTTTTTAGGGAAACAACAATATCTGTGAAGCTACCACACAAATTCTTAGCTGGAGTTAGTTTTAAGTTTCAACATTAGGTAGCACTGTATTCTTGACATCTTAACTTTGTGAAAAACAAAACACAACAAAAAAACAAGCACTGCATGAAAATTTAATGTGGAAAAGGAAATGCAGGTGGTGGCATCAGATAGGATTTCCAGGATTAAGAAGCTCTGAAATGCCCAACTGGTGCACATCTGTTTAGCAATTGTGGTTATTAAAAAAATAAAAAATAAAAACATTATTTTCTGTTCAATATGTAATATATTTTCAACATTTATGAAGTTGTTAACACTTAAATATTTATTAAGCTATTTAGACCTAAGTACTTAATAAACAGAACTGTTAGGTGTTCCTCTTGGGCCAGGGGCACCATGAAAATAATTCCTGAGACACTAAGGGCAGCATGAATTGAAAAAATTTGGGAACCTCTGCCTTAAGTGGTGCTCATTTTAGAAACTCATTAGCCTAATCATACTTTTATAAATACAGCCAGTTTTCATTATTTTTTAGATAAATAGATTAAACCTTGAGAGTCTGATAATTTACACAGTTTATCCTGATTTACTCCCTCAGGCCATCCTATATAATAAAAGCATAGTATGCAAATTCTCCCCTCGACTGGGAGTTCATCTGGGAGAAGGGAGGGAGGCCCCGGCCGGAGGTGGCAGCAGTGGCGGGGGACCCTACCAGTGCACGAAGTTTGTGCACTGGGCCTCTAGTTCTTGTATATCTTCTGAATTCATACAAGTCCTTGGCAGCTGCTAGGGACCCTACCAGTGCATGAAGTTTGTGCACTGGGCCTCTAGTTCTTGTATATCTTCTGAATTCATACAAGTTCCCACTTGTTTGTTTTGTATATCATCAGAGCAATATGAGCTGTATGGGTATAGACTATGCATGTGGGCACACTGTGTGGAGCCATTATTATATAAGGTTTAAGTCAAATACCTATTAGCTAATACCAGACTACCTAGCTTCTTAGCATGGAGTAGATTTTCTATGTTGTTTACAAGATATTTTGACTTATTTTTAATGTAGGTTCACATTTTTAATATTCTTAACTTGTAAAATACCCATTTGCAGCCATATTATTCAAATAGGTACTTTAATATTGTTTATCCTGAGTAATTACATATCTGCTCTATAATAGAATTTTTAATATTGCTAATATCTATAATTGAAATATTTTTAAAATTTATCTAAGAAGGATAAACCATAGATATTTTAAATTATTTAAAACATTTTATTATTTATTCTAAATTATTTTAAATGTATTAGTTGATATTGAATTTTTAAAGTAATGAGTTAAAAGAGCTTATGTTTGTTATGGTTTACTTAATTGCTAGGAGGATATCACTGGCTACTCCTCGACAGCTTTATAAATCTTCCAACATGACTCAGCGATGGCAAAGACGGGAAATTTCAAACTTTGAGTATTTGATGTTTCTTAATACGATAGCAGGTAAGACATCTCATTCTTTAATCTCATAATCTGTTTTATTCATCAAAATCATGGGTGATGTGACTTTATGGAATACATTTTCCTCTTTGGAATTCAAATGCAGCATTAGACTAAATATTGAAGCACTCACAAAAATTATACAAGCCAGTACCAAGGTTTTAGATGCATTTATTGTTGAAGAGGCTTTTCCCTGCTGTCCTCTGCTATTTTCTCTGCTGACAGCTTTGTCTGAAGGTTTATTAGAGTCAACAAACCATTGCCAGAGAGTGACTGGAAATAATAATGGGAAAATGTAATTTCACTGTTTTGTCATTCTCAGCAATAGCAGCTAGACAGGAGAATGACAACAGGATTCTTCCTAGTACAGATGTCACCTGGATTATGGCATGATTGGGTCACAGCATTATTTTATTTTACTTAAAATCTTCAAATAAAAATATAAAATCAGATTACATTTCTAAATGATGAGCAACTGCCATCATCCTTGGTAGTACCATGCTTATAAATTAAAAGAAGGTAGTGGTTCTTTTTTTCTGCTAAGTCAGTGGTTGTCAGTTGTTAAATATCTCTATGAGATTTAAGTACCTCTTTCTTTTTTCCTAAAGTTAAACCTTAAAAGCCCTTATTCAGGTTGAATTATAGTTTACTTTTGTAAATCAGGTGCTACCAAACTTTTTGCAATCAGATGAATTTAAATAACTACATTATTATTGTTCTGTTATAAATGCATGCTCAGAACCATGCATATAGAGCTGTATTCTCTGAATTATCGCTTAAAAGGATTACTGTGTAATATTATTCTTTATAAATCTATCATATATATGTGAATATAAATACTAAAGGTATATATTAAGTATGAATGATAGATATGTATTAAATAGTCAAAAATACTCAATTTATCAATAAAAAGGGATAAAGAAGTTTGAAATGTTTTGCATTTTAATCATTTAATAAATATTATAATATTAGTGCATTTACTAATAAGATACTGGTGGTAGAATCAAAAGGATTATTTTATTAAATATATTAAATTTTATTGTATATTTTATATACACATGTCCATTGTATATATGTCTACTGATATCTTCATGATATATCTATATATATAAAAGCCCAATGACCGGAACGGAAGAACGACCAGAGCAACCAGTGGCTATGATATGCACTGTGACAGCCAACCAGCCTGATCTGGGTTCCAATCAGACCCCCACCCACAGCTGGCCCGGCCCCCGATCGGCCACCATCTCCCCGATCAGGGGCGGGGCTGGCTGGCCAACCACCCGCTGCCCCTCCCCCGGCCGGCCCCAACCCCAATTGGCCCCCATTAGGGTGGGCTGGCTGGACCCCATCCATGCACAAATTCATGCACCTGGCCTCTAGTCCTATCTAATAAAGAGGGAATATGCTAATTGACCATCACACCCTCACAAATATGGTGGTGCCCAGAGCCAATAAGGAGGGAATATGCTAATAGACTGTCATGCCCTCAAAGATGGCGGTGCCCACAGCCACAAGATGGCAGTGCCCAGTCCCCTCAGCCCCACCAGGGCAGCAGGCACGTGGCACGGCCAGGCCTGCTCCCAGGCGGGTCCGGCCGCTCCGTGCGCCTGCCTCTGGAGTCCCCCAGTTCCCTCAGCCCCACAGCCAACCAGTGCCAGCCCAAGGCGCATGCAAGCCTTGGATGGTGGCTGCCCAGCCGACGCCTGAGGTTCAGGCAAGCCTTGGATGGCAGCTGCCCAGCCGCCCAGGGCTGCCCAAGGCTCAGGTAACCAGGGCCGGCCGAGGCTTGTGCTGCTGGCAGTGGCAGCAGCAGAGGTGTGATGGGGGCGTCGCCTTTCCCTGATCGCTGGGTTGCCTCCCACCTCTAAGGGCTCCCGGACTGTGAGAGGGGGCAGGCTTAGCTGAGGAACCCCCGCTCCAGTGCATGAATTTTCATGCACCAGGTCTCTAGTCTATATATATATAAAAGGCTAAGTGACTGACCGTACATCCGTCTGACCATCCAAATGACCGACCGGCCGGCCACCACATATGATGCACACTGGCAATTTAAAAATAAACGTTGACTCTCGCGTGTGCGATATATATAAAGCTCTCACTGGCACAAATTGCACGCATGTGTTTTGATCTGTAATTGTCAATCGTGAATTTGGTTGACACTTCTATTATAGAGAAAGGGTGAAAAGCGATATTAAAATATTTCTTCTAATTAATTTCCTTTCAATGTGTGTGAATCTGTGCACTGGGCTACTAGTTGGAGCTATTAGTAAGAACCAGATTGTAACGACCCTGATCTTAGACTTTTAGGATTTAGTATAGCTTTGGAATTGAAGGGGATGCAGTATGGACCTTTAGGACGAACTGTTATCTATGTATGGCATGAATTAGAAATGAGATAGCTTAAAGTTAGAGAGAGCTCTTAGGAGAGTATGACAGGACTCTAGACATGAATTCAATTTGTTCATCCTTTTATTAAGTATTACTGAACACATACTCTATTTGGCACTGACACTACAAAGGAAAGAAAAGTATAGTTTCTGCCTTTGAAGAAATCATAGTATAGTTAGGGAAAGATACATGTATACCAGTGATTCCAGTAAAAAGTGATAATTATTATAATTGGAGAGTTTACAAAGCCATTTGGAGTCACAGATTGAGAGGCACTACTTACAACCAAGAGATCAGGGGAAGCTTCTCTTAGGAGACACTTAAATTGGAAATTGAAATATGAGTAAGAATCCACTAGAAAGTAAGCAGAGGGCATTCCAAGAAAAAAGAAAATGTGGAATGAAGAAGTAGGAGTCACTGTAATATGCTCCAGGTGAATGGTTGGCATTGTCCCCAGACCTGCAGTACCAGTATCACCTGAGGAATTGTTAGGTGCAAATTCTCAGACTCCTTCTCAAACCTACTGAATTAGAAAACTCTGGGAGTGGGGCCCAGAGATCTGCATTTTAACTAGTCTTCTAGTTGTTTCTGATGTATAATATTTAAGCACCATCACTCTAGCCATTTAAGATCTAATTATCAGAACAGTATTTGCACTTAAATACATTTAGAACATATAAGAAAGTATGCAATTAAGTTCCATTACCTAAAATGAACATTTAGAAAATAGGATGAGATAGTCTAGTCCAGGGGAGCTTCATAGAAAAGATGGGCTTTAAATTAACTCAGAGGATTTTTTCATGCACAGATGATTATCCTGACAAAATAACCTTTATACAGAATGACAATTGGAAAAGGTTATGAATATAAACATCTTGAGGCACTGTTCCTGGTTATAATCCTGCTAACTCTTCCCTTGCCACCATCCTGAAGTTCTCAGCGGGAGTGCCAGTTTGTCCTGAGCACCAGCATTGAAGATTTGGATAATGGTTTCATAGAGAAGCTTCACTAAAGCCAAGATTGAGTACTTGTTAGGGAAGTAATTAGAACTGCCTGTTTTCCTGAATTGTGGAGAATACTGTTATTCATTCATCTCTTAATATTGGAACACTTTTCAGAGTTCTCTGAGGATCCTAGAATAAAGGGCAGAATAAAGATGTTTAATTGTAACATCACTTTTACTAACAAGGGTTCCACTAAATAATCATGTTATATAATATAGTTTTAAGAATACAGTTGTTGTTCAGGGTACACTAATTTAAGTCAATTGATTGAAACAAGATTTATCATTTCTTGAAAGTATGTTAGTGTTTATATTGATAAATTTTCTAAGTAATCAAAAGCCAGAAATGTTTTGTTTATATTTTATCATAGTCTTTTTAAAAAATATCTTTAGTTATTCCTAATATCAAAATTCAGAAAAAAAAATTTATTGTTTCTTTGTTTGGTTCATTATTTCTTTTTGAAACATTTTTAATATTAACATCAACATTCTGAAAAATAGTAAATAGCCCAGCCTGGCCAGTGTGGCTCAGTGGTTGAGCACTGACCCAGGAACCAAGAGGTCGCCGGTTCTGTTCCCAGTCAGGGCACATGTCCAGGTTGTGGGCTGGATCCCCAGTGGGGGTTGTGCAGGAGGCAGCTGATCAATGATTCTCTCTCATCACTGATGTTTCTATCTCTCTCTCTCCCTCTTCTTTCCTCTCTGAAATCAATAAAAATATATTTAGAAAAGAAAGAAAAATTGTAAATAATTGTTAATACTCATTGAGCAATTTGCAGTGTTCTAAATATTATTCTAAGTGCTTTATGTGTATTAACTCATTTAGTCCCAACAATAACCCAAGAGTTAAGTTCTATTTTTATCTCCATTTCACAAATGAGGTAGTAAAGTACAGAGAAGTTAAATAACTTGTCTAAGTCAGAGCTGAAAAGTGATGAAGTCAGGAGTCTAATGTAGAATCAAACTACCTATTTTAGGTAGTTTGGCTCTAGAACTTTACTCAACTACTGTACTAGACTGTGTAAGGACATTCATGCTACAATTTAATTTCACTTCTAGTCATTAGCTTTAATCTATTAACTGCCTTAAAAAAACCTAAATAATGTTTTTAAATAATTTCATCAAATGAAGCTCTTGAGGAAAAAACGTCGATCCTTTTGAGGTTCATGTATTATTATGACTTGTGCAGATATTAGAAGTGGGCCACAATTATCATCTCTAATGTAGAACCTGGTACTGTTTTTAGGAGGTCCCAGATCCAGAGAAACAGACTCGAAAACAAAGATTTGCATGCAGGAAATTTATTGGAGAGTATCTTTGGAGTTGACATTATGGGGGAGTGAAGAAAGTAGGACTGGGTAGAAAGAGAAATTGAACCCCAAGGTAGTTGCTACAAAAGCCTCAGCAGATCCCACAGGGAGCCAAGGAACTGGGATATAGCTTCAGAGTTGTCTTGCCATGAAACAAGGTGGTCAGGCCTTCATTACTCCACTCAGCAGTGATTAGGTAGAGATATGGGACTATAGGTTAGAGGGCTCTCTTCTGATGGTGGTGACTCCTGGAGAGGGACTTGGCTGAGTAGCACCGGCCACAACACTAGCAACATAGCCACCAACCCAGCATCCAAAACACTGGTGGCCTTACAATCACCCAGAGGTCTAGCTATCATTGAGCCTCATCCTCAGTAGGTTTGGGGTGGGACTCAAGAATTTGCATTTCTAACAAGGCCACTGATCCAGGGACCACATTTTTAGAATCTCTGTACTATATCTATATTCTTTAAAAAAAAATCTACTAATTATACTAATCTGCAGTAGCACATGTTCTATAATAGTGTCTGTATATCACACATTTTGGCACTTATGGTAGTGTGTCCTTAGCATTTTTTGTCTATACTAGAGGCCTGGTGCACAGAATTCATTCACTGGGGGTGGGGGTCCCTCAGCCCAGCTTGTGCCCTCTCGCAGTCCAGGACCCCTTACTCCTTACTGCCCGCCTGCTAGCTACTCCTTAGCACTGCTGTGGATGAGGGAGAGGCTCCCACCAATACCACTACACTTGCCAACCGTGAGACCAGCTTCTGGCTGAGCAGCGCTTCCCCTGTGGGAGTGCACTGACCACCAGAGGGCAGCTCCTGCATTGAGCGTCTGCCCCCTGGTGGTCAGTGCGCATCATAGCGACCAGTCATTCTAGTCATTCCGCTGTAACAGTCACTTAGGCTTTTATTATATAGACTAGAGGCCTGGTGCAAGAAATTCGTGCATGGGGGGGTGTCCCTCAGCCTGGCCTGCACCCTCTCCAATCTGGGACCCCATAGGGATCGGGCCTAAACCGGCAGTTGGACATCCCTCTCACAATCCGGGACTGCTGGTTCCTAACCACTTGCCTGCCTGCCTGCCTGATTGTCCCTAATCGCTTCTGCCTGCCAGCCTTATCACCCCAACTGCCCTCCCCTGCCAGCCTGATCGCCCACAACTGCCCTCCCCTGCTGGCCATCTTATGATGGCCATCTTGTAATGGCCATCTTGTGATGATGTGAGGATGGCCATCTTGTGATGATGTGGTGCGAGGGCATGACACCGCCTAGGCTTTTATTATATAGAATCTTATCTTTCCAATGAGATCATGAGCTCACTAAAAAAAAATTTGCTCAGTAAATATCCATTAAATTGAACTGATTTAATATTTATACTTCGTGTTTGCATGGCTTTGTAATCTATTATGTGAATTCACTAAAATTGCTGGATGATGTATTCTTTAAATTTCCTGGTTAAAAAGAAGAGTTACGGAATTGAAAGTGATTGAGAAGGTGAAACAATCTTTTCTGACTTCACTGTTTTCAAAAGTATAGGTCAGTGTGACTGAAATTTACATTTTCTATTAAAAGGTTTTATTTACTAACTTATATTCTCAGATATATCTTCTTTCTCTAAACTATTATCTATGTAATAAAAGCCTAAGTGACCATTACAGCAGAATGACCAGAATGACCGGTTGCTATGATGCACATTGACCACCAGGGGGCAGACACTCAATGCAGAAGCTGCCCCCTGGTGGTCAGTGCACTCCCACAGGGGGAGCGCCACTCAGCCAGAAGCCAGGCTCACAGCTGGCAAGCCTCTCCTGCCTCCGCGGCAGTGCTAAGGAGCAGCGAGCAGGCGGGCAGTAAGGAGTCAGGGGTCCCGGACTGCAAGAGGGCACAGGCTGGCTGAGGGACCGCCCCTCGCCCCGTCCAGTGCACAGATTTCATGCACTGGGCCTCTATGTCTTAACATAAAATACAAAGTACATTTTATGACCCATTTCTTGCTCTCCATTTTTTGAGGTCCATCATAACTGGCCAATTTTGCTTTTCTTCTCTAAGGATTCCTTTAAAAATCAGACAGTCAACAAAGTATATGACAATAGTGTCTGAGTATTAATGTATTATTAGATATTTTTACCCTCATGTGATATGTGTATCCTATATAATAAAACCCTAATATGCAAATCGACCAAACGGTGGAACGACTGGTCGCTATTACTCGCACTGACCACCAGGGGGCAGATGCTCAATGCAGGAGCTGCCCCCTGGTGGTCAGTGCGCTCCCACAGGGGGAGCACCACTCAGCCAGAAGCTGGGCTCACGGCTGCCGAGCGCAGCAGCAGTGGCGGGAGCCTCTCCCACCTCTGTAGCAGTGCTACATCCTCGGGGGATGTCCAATTGCTGGCTTAGGCCCACTCCCCGCAAGAGGGCGCAGGCCAGGCTGAGGGACTCCCTCCCCACCAGTGCACGAATGTCGTGCACTGGGCCTCTAGTATATACATAATTGCATATAAATACACACATTTTACTGTATGCATGTAAATTTTGTAAAGATACTTTACATAGTAAAAAGTTTGTCAGAATTCAGAAACCATAAATTTTTAAAAAGATACCTAAAATCTCATAAATGTTTTTATGGCCTTTATTTTGTTATATTTATAAGTTTAATAAATACTCATTGTAGAAAATTGGAAATAAGATAAAGTATAATTAAAAAATTAAATCATCCATAAGTATCAAAGGTAACATTTTGGTGGTTTTTCTCTTTCTTTTTCTGTGTGTGGCATATCAGTTAGAACCTGCTACACAGATAGGTTCAGGTTCTACTTTTCTATTGCATTGAGTATTCTTTGAAGACATGATTTTTAAAACTGCATACAAGTCTTACTTAGGAACGAGGTGTAATTTTGAACCACATGTTTTTTTAAATTTTCAAAGAACATTAAATTTTGGGAAATTATGTAAATGAATTTTAATGATGCCTAGAGTTTGACTAAAAATGTGGTTCCAACCTCAAATTCCTGGAGTTGACCTCATTTCTGTTCATTGTGTTCTGAAAGGTACAGCGTATGCCTCATTTTATACTTATTAAATAATACTATGGACAGGATGTTAAAATCTGACATTCTTGCATTAAAAAATAGCAGAGTGGTTGCTAATATAGCCTCATGTAAATGATCCCATTAAGTTTGAGATAATTTTTTAAGGTTTTTGAATTATTTTTATATGATCAGCTAATGAATTCAGCATAGCTTTCCAACCCCTACCTTTTTATCTTGTTTAGCATTTTACACTTTTTTACTCTGTGATGTACAAGCCCTCCCTGGTTAATTATGTATATATTTAGCTACTGCATGAGTTGGGCTTATTATTGTCATCTAATTAGATGTAACTTGAACTGCTTGCTTCTACAAAAATCATTAAAAATTCTTTCCTAATGACCTAGAGATGACAAAATGTCTGTAAAGTGTGAGGAAGCAGACAAGCACGGGAGCATAAGTCTTAAAGAGTGTTAATCCAGATGCTGCAGTCATCTAATTAAACAATATTTTGCTGTCATTAACATTTTCACCAAGGAATTGCAGTTATAATTTCTTTGTCAGCTGTCTCTAGATCACTTTGCCTTCAAAACTAAAGTGCCATATAAAAACATTAAATTGGATGGTTTAATTAAAAAGTTTTTTTTTTAAGTGAAGAAACATATCCAGTATTTCTCAGATCTCATTTACTGTGCTTCACAATTATTGTTGGAGTAGATTAGTGTCATAGATTTGCAATATTTAATATTCATCATCACTATAAATCCTTATGAGCATAGTTAGTTAAAAAAATCTACACACTTACTACTGCTGGAAAAGGAAAGAATTCTATTAATCACAGCACAAAGTTATTTACTAAATTTCAAGTATTCTAAAAAATTAAAAACAGAACAACTGATAAATAAGTTACTAGAAATGCCAGAACCTGACAGGTATTTCTTTGGAAATACTTCATTTTTTGTTAACTTTGTGAACTGTATTTGTTTTTTAATTTCACAAAGGTGTTCAGTAAAATAAAGTATTAACACTAATTTATGGCTGAAACTTATGAATGCAAAATCCCAAAATACCATTTAATCATTCTTTGCGTCCATGTTCTTTTTAAATTCATAGTGTATTTTTAAGTCAAATAAAAAATATATATTGACTGCTCATGTTGCAAGGCTTTTATGTGGAAATTTTTATTTAATGTAACTCTGTAAGTACATCTATATATATAAAAGCCTAAGTTACTGGCCGATCTGCCAACCAGCCGACTGGCCGGTAGCTATGACATGCAATGATCACTAGGGGGCAGACGCTCTGAACGGTAGCTATGATGCGCACTGACCACCAGGGGCACACGCTCAACGCAGGAGCTGCCGAGCTGCAGTGACTTGGCAGCTGCAGTTCTTGGTTGATGCACTCGGATCCAGAGAGGAGGGAGCCTGATTCCAGGGTGTGTCACCCGAGAACCGCCTTCTCACAATCTGGGACCTCTGGGAGGATGTCAGAGAGCCAGTTTCGGCTCGATCCCTGCAGGCCAAGCTCAGGGACCCCACCATGCAGGAATCCATGCACTGGGCCTCTAGTTTATTTATAAAGTTTATTGTATTTATTAGAATTAAAGTGTGCTATAAGCTTTAGTAATTTAAAAATTACTAAATTTTCCTTAGCATTTGTCTTCTGCAAACCTTCTAACTACTATTAAAAGTGAATTGCCGCCCTAGCTGGTTTGGCTCGGCGGATGGAGTGTTGGCTTGTGGACTGAAGGGTCTCAAGTTCAATTCTGGTCAAGGGCACATACCCGGGTTGCGGGCTCGATCCCCAGTAGGGGGCATGCAGGAGGCAGCGAATCAATAATTCTCTCTCATCATTGATGTTTCTCTCTCTCTCACCCTCTTCTTTCCTCTCTGAAGTCAATAAAAATATATATTTTTTTAAAAAGTGAATTGCCAACAATATAGGAGAGGTGACTTGGCATAAGCTGTGACTGCCATCGATTAATTTGTGTTATATTTTAAAGAATGATGCTTTCTGTTCTTTGTATTTTTCCAAAAATAACATTATAGCTTTTTCTTTATTAGAAAATTATCTCTATTAAAAGACTAGTGTCTTCAAATATGGTCTCTATTTTTATGCTATTTGTATTTTTATGATACAATTAAGTACTGAGTTAATGTAGTTTGGCTTTTATTTATTTTATATTGACAGTTTTTTCCTTAGTATATGTTATAAAACTTCATCAGAAAATTTAAAAATAATGATGTTATCTAATTTTCAGATATTTATTTACATAAGTAATATAGATATATGTTATATAAATAATATTACCATTATTCTATAAAAATATACTTATATACTGGGAAACCTATTTTTCATTGAATTCTACAGATTTTTAAGTAGAATGGTAGCTCAGAATATGATGGAGCACTAAAAATGCCCTGGGCCCAGTTAGAATCCAGAAACAGCTCTGCCTAGCCAATATAGGTTCTCTGTATATATACAGGTGTAGAAGAAAGTAGTGAGAGTAGTAAGGTGTCCTAGGTTACCATATATATGAACTATCAGTAAAAATTTAAAATTATAGAATTTTACATTTTGTATTTTACAGTGATAGTTTTAGCAGACCATTTTCATGTACAAAAGACTTTAATAAAGGTTCCAAATTCTCATGTATTTTCATTAGTATTATTCTTCACAATAGACAGAAACATAGAGCAGGTATCCACTGGCTGAGCTATCTAGCTGCAGATATTTTCTTCCAGTTTAACGCGCACATTCACAATGCCATTCTCTGTCACATGCATCTATGCTTCATAGTCCTCATCCTCCAAAGACTCTGTCCTGTAATTTTCCTTCTTTACTTGGCTTATGCTTATTCACCTGTTAAAATTTGGCTCATTTTTTATCACATATGTATTCATTCCTTTAATAAATATGTATTGGATAAACAGTATATGGAAATACACAGATTTATTTAAACACGAGAGAGAGAGAGAGAGAGAGAGAGAGAGAGAGAGAGAGAGAGAACCCCAGACCCTACATTCTTGAGTTTACAGACTAGTGGAGAGGCAGACAAATTAGCAGTGATGCTCATTAACTCTAACACCCGTCTGCGTGAGTGCTGTGGTGGGAGAACAAAGGGGAAACCCTAACCTACTCTCACCTCATTCTAGAAGATGCAAAGTGGAATAACACTCTGCCTTCTCTCAATTACCTACATATATAATACACACCTATATCAATTTACATATTTAAAACAATATGTAGTTTTATTGTAAAATTCAGATTCATATAATAAACATTTATTAGTATGCAGGCTTCAAAAATAGGCTAAGAAATAATCCGTGTGTAATAATAGTTTTCAACAAACCTTCTACTATTATTGTTGAAAATAAAATGTCACCCAATAAATGTTTACTAAATAAATGATATAATCTGATTTGATGTTTATAATAGCACATTTAGTTCTTCCTCAGATTGTGGTTTGTTTTTCCTATTTTACAGTCACATTTATAATTGCTGTAAGAGTGGGTATCATTTGCTCTCAATACTTGGTAATGAACAAGATAGTATCTGCATATCTATGTTACTGTTGCACTGTATGTGGTGTCTGCAACAATGCATACTAGATGAAATCCATATCACTAAATACTAGGGAAGTAGCTATTTAGTATGAATTTGAATGGAAATTTAGAAAGCTGCCCATGATCAGATCATAACTTACTTTTACAAAATATAATCTTACCCAATAAAAGTTTTCATTGGACCCTTTGTTTTTTTAAATAGCAGTTCTCTTCATTTCATCTGATTATGTGTCATTTCAGTACCAGTTTATGGGGGTGAGCCAGTAAGTGCTATGCTCTCCCAGTGGTCGGCAAACTCATTAGTCAACAGAGCCAAATATCAACAGTACAACGATTGAAATTTCTTTTGAGAGCCAAATTTTTTAAACTTAAACTTCTTCTAAAGCCATTTCTTCAAAATAGACTTGCCCAGGCCGTGGTATTTTGTGGAAGAGCCACACTCAAGGGGCCAAAGAGCCGCATGTGGCTCGAGAGCCGCAGTTTGCCAACCACGGCCCTAAACTATCTACATTCCCACTATACTTCAGTATATTACCTGAAATACTTATCTATTTAAAAAAATCACAACAATAAAACAGCAAATTCAATCTAAGATTCAGCAGCACTTCATTAAAATGAAACAATTTAATACCAAAAAAAAAAAAGTCATGAATGTAAAGGAGTGAAAAAAAGGATACGACATCTGCCTCTGTACTTTTCCAGACTAGCTTTAAAGTGCTTTTGCAAAATCACTACTCTGATTCATTTTTTATTAAATATATTGGGGTGACATTGGTTAATAAGATTATATAGAATTCAGGTGTACATTTCTATGATACATGATCTGTATATCTACATTGATTTTTGATATAAGCTCAATATAGTATTCTCTATACTGGCAATGTAATTTCTGCATATATATTCATCATAGTAGAATACCAACACAATCTGCAGGAGGGCAGGATAGCAGGGTGACCTCCTCCATGATCACTATTATCATCCCTAGCCAAGAAGGCTCTGCTTCCAATGTGGCAATATTATCTTCATCACTAGTGGTGGCCCGGTGCACAAAATTTGTGCACGGGGTGGGGGTGGGGTGTCCCTCAGCTCGGCCTGCACCCTCTCCAATCTGGGACCCCTCGGGGCATGTCCACATGGGACCCCATAGGGATCAAGCCTAACCCAGCAGTCAGACATCCCTCTCACAATCCGGGACCACTGGCTCCTAACCACTCACCTGCCTGCCTGCCTGATCGCCCCTAACCACTCTGCTTGCAGGCCTGATCGTCCCCAACTGCCCCCCTTCCAGCCTGATCACCCCCAACTGCCCCCCCTGCAAGCCTGATTGCCCACACCTGCCCCCCCTGCCAGCCTGCTCACCCCCAACTGCCCCCCCCCTGCCAGCCTGCTCACCCCCAACTGCCCCCACCTGCCAGCCTGCTTGCCCCCAATGCCCCTCCCTCCCCCGCTGGCCTGCTCACCCCCAGCTGCCCCCCCTGCCAGCCTGCTCACCTCAACTTCCCCCCCCAGCCCCCACCCCCCGCTGGCCTGATCGCCCCTAACCTGCCTCTGCCTCGGCCCCTGCCACCATAGCTTTGTCCGGAAGGATGTCCGGAAGGTCTCCTGGTCTAATTAGCATATTACCCTTTTATTAGTATAGATAGTCAGCAGAAGAGAGATGGACCATGGAGTGCACACATGGAAGTTGC
Organism: Eptesicus fuscus; assembly: GCF_027574615.1. Lineage (NCBI taxonomy): Eukaryota > Metazoa > Chordata > Mammalia > Chiroptera > Vespertilionidae > Eptesicus > Eptesicus fuscus. The sequence continues at coordinate 4,722,743 of NC_072480.1, read as the reverse complement.
AGTGGGCCAAGCCTGGTTGTGGCACATGTCACTTCTGCTCACCTTTTGCTGATTAGTACTAATTCCCATGGTCGTAGCTACTTGTAAAGGGGGCTGAGAAATGTTGTATATCCCAGGCAGAAAAGAAATCAATTATGACAAACAACAGTCTCTATACAAGCTTATATTACAAAAAAGTAATTATAGTTATTCATTAATTATTATTAAGTGAATTCACTTGAAACACATTGTTATGAGTGCTTTGGATTAAACAAAAACATAGGTCAATAAGCAAAAGAGTTACCTTTCTTCTGAAATTCAATAGTTATCTATTATAAGAACAGGAACAATTTCATAATCAATTGATGTATAAAGATTATCATTTCTCTTTTTCTTTTCTAGGACGGACATATAATGATCTGAACCAATACCCTGTATTTCCATGGGTCTTAACAAACTATGAATCAGAAGACTTGGACTTGACTCTTCCAGGAAACTTCAGGGATCTATCAAAGGTAACTTTTAAATATATAGAAGTCCATTTTCTTCATAAGGCTATATTCTACAAACATTTCTACCAATTATATCTGTTCAGTTAATGTTTGTAAGAATGTAAACCCGGTTGTCTTCTTTTGTAGTCAGTATATAAATCTCATCAATTCTAAGCATAGGTATTAGGCCACAAGAAGATAAATTAGTACTAGTACAGGCAAAATGAAATGGATATTTGAGAAAGAACAGATCCTAGGTTTTAAGGGTCAAGACAAGAAACATAAAATTAGTACAAAATATAACAGAAAATCATTTCTATGATACATTTCTTAGGTGATAAGACATGTTATCTTGACCATAATACACACACATATACAAACACTGTAGGGAGCTTAATACTGAAAAGAAGTTGGTTACAACAATTTAACAAGGGTTTGGTAGGATTTGGCCCCAAAACTGGGAAGAAAAATAATATATAATGGGGGATATGAATGAAAAGCTAATTTTTGGTTAGTTCAACTCATTTGTCCAGAGGAAACTTAAAGCAGGATACTAAACTCTCTGAAATATATTGAAGAACTAGGAACTAAGCCCAAAAAGCTTCTCTATAGGCTAAGGTAATTTCAGAGCTACATTAAGCCTCCACCCATTCACTCTGACTATCTCTCTTTTCTGTCATCTTAGTTGTCAGGTTTAGTATTCCACAGTGGGTTAAAAGACATCTGTATTTATATTTGGGCTTGGTCGGGAGAGGTTTGAAGAGCTTATGGACAAGGGGAGCATACGCCCTCTGAGACAGGGAAATATGCATTGCAACCAATTTAAAATTAATCCCATAGATGGTTTTTAACCTAGCACACCTTCTCTTCCCCCTTTTCTTGCCTTTGAAAACTAGACTTACCTAAGTTGAAGTTCTGTGTTCCACTACGTACTCTTACTGGATATGTGATTTAAAAGCATTTTCTCTTAGCTTCAGTTTCCCCATTTGTATTATAAGAATAATAATATTATCCTCTCTCATCCTATATAATAAGAACCTAATATGCTAAGTGTCTAGTCATCTGGTTGTCCATTCAACCAATCAAAGTGTAATATGCTAATGATATGCTAAGGCCGCTCAACCTCTCATTATGATGTGCACTGACCACCAGGGGACAGAGTCGACTAGTCAACCATTCGCTATGATGTGCACTGACCACCAGGGGGCAGACGCTCTGACCGGTAGGTTAGCTTGCTGCTGGGATCCGGCTGATTGGGACTGAGTGAGTTGGGCCAGACACGCCCTGGAGCCCTCCCATGGTCCCTCCTCAGCTGGCTAACCTCCTGCATCCCTCCCCAGCACTGATCGTGCACCAGTGGGGTCCCTGGACCTGGCCTGCGTCCTCTCGCAATTTGGGACCCCTCAGGGGATGTCGGAGAGCCCATTTCGGCCACTGGTGCACAAATTGTGCACCGGGCCTCTAGTATAGTTATAAAGATCAAATGATGTGTACATTTAAAGAGAGTAACATAGTACTTGGGACATAGAGGCACTTCATGAATATTAGCTATTATTATTACACATGGAATATTTCTTAGCCTATTTTTGAAACATGCATACTAATTTTTGCTCATTCTTATGTTATTCACTCCCCTGATCTTTCTTTCTTTTCTTTTTTTTTTTTTTTAAAGATAACATCATTATATTCTTTTTCAGATGAGGAAACTGAAGTTTGGAGAGATTAAGTAACTTTTTTTAATTAATTAATTAATTAATTTTTAAAATATATTTTATTGATTTTTTACAGAGAGGAAGGGAGAGGGATAGAGAGTTAGAAACATCGATGAGAGAGAAACATCGATCAGCTGCCTCCTGCACACCTCCTACTGGGGATGTGCCCGTAACCAAGGTACATGCCCTTGACCGGAATCGAACCCGGGACCCTTGAGTCCGCAGGCCGACGCTCTATCCACTGAGCCAAACCAGTTAGGGCACTCCCCTGATCTTTCATTTTGTTTGAAATTTCTATCAAATATTAGTTGCTAGATCATTGCTAATTTCAGTTATGATATTATAGGTACTAAAGGGACTTAAGAGATCAGTTAGCCTCCATTTTACTGAGAATCACAAGGTGGTAAAAAATAATGCTAGCAATTGAATTCCAGTTTGACTATAAATATAGTAATGTTTCCAATGTAATTGTTCTGAACAAAAATCACATGCAGATAATTAATCAGACTTGGGTAGATAGACACATTGTAATTCATGGGCCCTTTCCTCCAGGAGCAAATCTAGTTATACATTATCTGAATAAAATAATTATCTGCAAAGTTAAATAATTATGTGCCATATTAGGAACCATATGAGAGGCACCATATAGCAGCTAGGAGCAAGAACAATGGAGCTAGACTGTGTTCAAATCTGAAGTCTGTCATTCATTGGCTTTGGGTCCTTAGACAAATTAGTTTCTTTATCTGTATAATGGAGACAATAATAATAGGGTTGTTGTGAGGATTTAATGGTTAATAAGTATAAGGAACTTAGAAAAGTGCCTGGCACAGCATTAATTAATACTATAGTATGTATGAAGATAATGTAATAAATCATTGATATAAGTCATATACTTTGAGTTCTTTCAAATAATGGTGATAAATATATGCTGGAATTTCCTTATTGGAATTAGAATGTTTGAATGGAAAGGATTTTTGATGTGACTTGCCAAGGTTGAGGTATAACTTTGGGTATAAAACAAAACAAAACTAACTCATCAATATCAGGATGAAAACTGTCAAACTAATTCTTTAAATAAAATTTTATCTGCATGTGTTTTATTTCACATTAATTGAATGACCATTGTGTAATAGCTATTATAAAACATACATATAATAAAAATTTAAAGGTAGGTTTCCAAGTAGTATGATACATTAAAACTTTATACTTTATAAGCAGTCTGTTACTATGGCTACTTCAGATTATTTTTACAGTAGGTAAGGGGATCCTTTCTCATTGAAATCAACTGGGATTTTACGGTGAAAGGAAATTTATAGACCAAGGTGTCTTTCTTTCCTCCATTTATTTATTTATTTGAGGCCCGGTGCATGAAATTCATGCACGGGGGGGGGGGGGGGGGTGCAGGGGTGTGTCCCTCAGCCCAGCCTGCACCCTCTCCAATCTGGGACATCTCTCTCACAATCCAGGACTGCTGGCTCCCAACTGCTCGCCTGCCTGCCTTCCTGATTGCCCCTAACTGCTTCTACCTGCCAGCCTGATAACCCCCTAACCACTCCCCTGCCAGCCTGATTGATGCCTAACTGCTCCCCTGCCAGCATGATTGCCACTAACTGCCCTCCCCTGCTGGCCTGGTCACCCCTAACTGCCCTCCCCTGCCAGACTGGTCACCCCTAACTGCCCTCCCCTGCCGGCCTGGTCTCCCTCAACTGCCCTCCCCTGCAGGCCTGGTCCCCTCCAACTGCCCTCCCCTGCCGACCCGGTCACCCCTAACTGCCCTCCCCTATAGGCCTGGGTCCCCCCCAACTGCCCTCTCCTGCAGGCCTGGTCCCCCCCAACTGCCCTCCCCTGCAGGCCTGGTCCCCCCAAACTGCCCTTTCCTTCAGGCCTGGTCCCCCCCCAACTTCCCTCCTCTGCTGGCCTGGTCACCCCTAACTGTTCTCCCCTGCAGGCTTGATCGCCCACAACTGCCCTCCCTTGCAGGCCTGGTCCCTCCGAACTGCCCTCCCCTTTTGGCCTGATCGCGCACAACTACCCTCCCTTGCAGTCCTGGTCTCTCCCAACTGCCCTCCCCTGCTGGTCATCTTGTAGCAGCCATCTTGTGTCCACATGGAGGCAGCTATCTTTGACCACATGGGGGCAGCCATCTTGTGTGTTGGAGTGACAGTCAATTTGCATATTACTCTTTTATTAGATAGGATTCTTTCAGTAATTCAGTCAACAAATATTTGTCACACAATCACTATATGTCAAGTACTGTACTATGTAGAAGGGAGTACAGGAATTAATAAAATAGACATAGTTGCAGCCCTCCTGGAAAGAGTCCAGTCCAAAGCTGAGATTAAAACTCAGATAGTGACCAGAAGTCTGTAAGGCAGCATGTATGACAATAAGCATAAAGGGGACTGTACCAAAGGAGAGAGTGCACGTTCAACTACTCTTAAGATGTTGGACTCAAATGTTCTTGCCACCTTCTCCTAACCAAAGAAAATATGGCCTTTTTTATGGCTAAAATGGATTATAGAAGCCTTACGGTTAAATGTTTGCTAATAATTGTAGATTTTCAGTCTATGTAGAAAACATGAAATACACTAAATGAAGAAGTAGCTATTTCTATAGTAACTGGAATATATAAACATTGCTCAATTTTTAAAGCTTATCTGTTCCATCTATATTCCTTATGGCATAATTTTTTCCTTTGTGACTTGCATGAGCTCTCCTATTTTTAGATAGTGTTAGGTAGGTAGAAGAGGTGAACAGACTGAGCCGAAATAAATTTGGCAACATGAACACTAACTGTATGTTGGTGCAAACATAGACTTCATGTTGTGAACATTTGAACCCATGAGCTCTTAATCAATAGCTTTTTCTTCCAATTCTACTGTTTCATGCTCTAGCAATTTGTTCTTTATATTCTGTCAGACTAACATGATAGGAAAATGTTAGCAAATTAAAGTCTCTTGATATGTTAATAAATTACTCTTGCATTGTTCCCATGCTTCATTGAATTTCTTAATAGGAACTTTTTACAAATAGACTAGAAACCCAAGACTACCCTGTATAAAAATCATCAATAAAGAAGAGTTTAATGTAAGAAAATATATTATATGTCTGATGGGAAAATGACATTTGAAGTATAATAATATAATTAGAAGGAAAAACAATGCAATATTATTTTAGTGTAGAGATGACCACTAAGAAGCACATGAAATTCCTGTGGTTATAATTAATACTACAAATTAAAATTTTAGTAGAGTTTGTTACTCTTTAAAAGATCAAGGAAGAATTGAAATATTTTAATGATATTACAAACCAGAAACATTCTAAAAGATCTCTAACAACAAAATAAGTTGTTCCTGAACAAAGATTGGGATCCAAGTAATAATTCCTAGCAGACAATAATTATATAATTTGTTTCAGTAAACAATAAATACATTTTATATCTTTTACTGCATAGAAAAAATTAAGATGCTATGAAATAAACAATCCTAAAGAAAATTGAAATGTTCTTTTCTTTCTTTATACTCCACACTAGAGGACCAGTGCACAAAATTTGTGCATGGGGTGGGGGTGTTGGTGTCCCTCAATCCAGCCTGCACCCTCTCCAATCTGGGACCCCTAGAGGGATGTCCGACTGCCTGTTTAGGCCTGATACATCCCTCTCACAATCCAGGACTACTGGCTTCCAACCGCTTGCCTGCCTGCCTGCCTGATTGACCCTAACTGCTTCTGCCTGCCAGCCTGATCACACCCTAACCACTCCTCTGCTGGCCCGATTGCCCCTAACTGCCCTCCCCTGCCAGCATTGCCCTTAACTGCCCTCCCCTGCCGGCCTGGTCACCCCTAACTGCCCTCCTGTGCCAGCCTGGTCACCCCCAACTGCCCTCCCCTGCTGGCCCAATAATCCATAACTGCCCTCCCTTGCCAGCCTGGTTGCCCCTAACTGCCCTCCCCTGCAGGCCTGGTCACTCCCAACTGCCCTCCCCTGCCGGCCTGGTTGCCCCTAACTGTTCTCCCCTGCTGGCCGGGTTCTCCCCAACTGCCCTCCCCTGCAGGCCTGGGTATCCCCCAACTGTCCTCCCTCCAGGCCTGGTTGCCCCCAACTGCCCTCCCCTGCTGGCCTAGTCACCCACAACTGCCCTCCCCTGCTGGCTGGTCCCTCCCAATTGCCCTCCCCTGCTGGCCTGCTACCCCCCAACTGCCCTCCCCTGCAGGCCTGGTCTCCCCCAACTGCCCTCCTCTGCCAGCCATCCTGTGGCGGCCTTCTTGTGTCCACATGGGGCAGCCATCTTTGACCACATGGGGGCAGCCATCTTGTGTGTTGGAGTGATGGTCAATTTGCTTATTACTCTTTTATTAGATAGATAATACTGGCTTCATGAAATTTTATGTTGTATCTGTTAAGATAAAAGCTTCAGACAGTCCAGCTCAAATTAGCTTGAACAATCCATCAATGTTACTGGTTTTTATTGGTTCTTATAACTGAAAATTTTAGAGGAAGATACAGTTTTCAGCAATTTTTTCTCCATTTATGCAGACAGTGCCACCAAGGACCTGGTTTTTTTCACTGCTCTGCTCTGCCTTCCCCACTGTACACTTCATACTCACCCTACACTGAGTGGCCAGATTATTATGACCACCTGACGTTTGTAGGCAAATTAGCCATACAGTGCATCGTATGGGATATGGAAGCTGAAGGCCTGTTCGAACACCTTTGCTTTCTGCAGTTACCAAGATAAAACGTCTCCAATTCGCACAGGAACACAAGGATTGGACAGTCGAGCATTGGAAAAAAGTCATGTGGTCCAATGAATCACGTTTCAAGTTGCATCATGCAGATGGCAGAGTGAGAATTTCACGGAAACAGCATGAAAGCATGCACCCCACATGCATGAGTACAACCCTTCAAGCTGGTGAGGGCAGTGTTATAGTTTGGGGCATGTTTTCCTGGCATGATTTGGGCCCTTTAATTCATGTGGAACAACGTCTGAATAGCGCAACATACCTAAGTATCGTTGCTGATCAAGTTCATCCTATCATGTTGATGGCATATCCCAGTGGAGATGGCTTCTTCCAACAAGACAATGCGCCATGCCACGGTGCTCGTATTGTGCAGCAGTGGTTTCAAGAACATGAGGGAGACTTTACCTTGCTTAGGTGGCCCCCACAATCACCAGATCTCAATCCAATTGAGCATTTGTGGGACGAAGTTAAAAGAGCCATCAGGCAGCTGGTTCCACAACCATCAAATCTCACAGAACTGGACATTGCTGTTCATCAGGCATGTTGTCAGATTCCTCGCATCACCTGCAACATCTCGTGGAGTCAACGCCAAAGAAGAATCGCTGCAGTATTGAAGGCAAAAGGTGGCCCAACGAAGTACTGATGGGGTGGTCATAATAGTCTGGCCACTCAGTGTATAGGATGAACATTAAATGGCGTCAGAGATAAATTTACCATTAAGCTAATGAAGCTTAAGCTTCAAAGCCCCTCAAATTCCATGGGCTTCTTCTTATACCCTGCTCCTAATTTTATGTTCTTAGATTTATGTTCATTTTCTGAAAGAGCCCTCTCTTACAAATTGCTTGAGTCTCACCAAACCTGGATCTGCCCTCAGTACAAATGAAGGAGCTATCTCTTAAGTAAGCCTGGATAATCTATATATATAAAAGGCTAATATGCTAAGCGTCCGTCTGACCGGTCGCAATGATGTGCACTGACCACCAGGGGGCAGACGCTCAACGCAGGAGCTGGAGTGAGTTGGCAGCAGCGGTTCTCAGGTGATGCACCCCAAAAGCAGAGAGGAGGGAGCCCAATTCCTCGAGGGGCTGCATGTTGGAGAGCTGGTTTCAGCCCGATCCCCGCAGGCCAGGCAGAGGGACCCCACCTGCCAGAGGGACCAGGCTCACTCTGTAGACGCCCTTTGAACCACGGTGCCACCCCAGGTGCAGTAGGTCGGAGAGGGACTGGGGGAGTTTGGCTCCAGGTCATGTCTGCCTGTCTCGCCCAGTCCCGCCCCACTGGCCACCTTCTAATTAATTTCCTTTCAATGTGCATGAATCCGTGCACCAGGTCACTAGTTTCTTATAATAGGCAAATGAGAGGGGTGCATAAGGATTTTAAACATCTAGGTACACCTGGTAATATTTCTTCCTATACTGATGTATATATTTTAAATGCATAAATTGTATACTTACCCAAAAACATTCTGACCATATTGACAAAATAATGGTTGTCTATTTTATTTTTAAAATTTTTTAGGTATTTTTACTTTTTATTATTGAATTTATTTAGTGACATTGATTCACAAAACCATACAGGTTTCAAATGCAATAAGACATAATCTGCACTCTGCATCATTCACCCAAAACCCCTTCTTTCATCCAGATCCCATCCCCATACTCCTCTGACAGCTGTCAATCTATTCATGTATCCATGCCTCCTTTTCTATTTTATTCATCAGTTTATTTTGTTCATTAGATTCCACATATAAGTGAGATCATACAGTATTTGTCTTTCTCTGACTGGCTTATTTCATGTAGCATAACAATCTCCAGGTCCATCCATGCTGTTGCAAAAGGTAAGATTTCCTTCTTTTTTAAGGCTGCATAGTATTTCATTGTGTAAATGTATCACAGCTTTTTTATCCACTCATCTACTGATGGGCACTTGGACTGTTTCCAGATATTAGCTATTGTAAATCATGCTGCAGTGAACATAGGGTGCATATATTCTTTCATATTAGTGCTTCAGGCATCTTCATATATATTCCCAGAAGTGGGATTGCTGGGTCAAAAGGCAGTTGTATTTTTAATTTTTGAGGAAACTCCATACTCTTTTCTTTTTTTTAAGTCTTAAAATATAATGTGATATATATACTTTTTAATCTTTATTGTTGAAAGTATTACATATGTCCCCTTTTTACCACTTTGCCCTCCCCTCTCTCCTCCTAGGCCTTCAACCACCCTATTGTCTGTGTCATTGGTTGATCTCTCCCCTGACCCCCACTTTTCCCTGCCTTCCCTCTGAGGTTTGACAGTTGATTTGATGATTCTATATTTCTGGGTCTATTTTTGTTCATAATTTTATGTTGTTCATTAGATTCCACATATAAGTGAGATCATGTGACACTGATCTTTAACTGGCTTATTCGCTTAGCATAATGCTCTCTAGGTCCATCCATGCTGTTGCAAATGGTAAGAGTTCTTTCTTTTTTACAGCTTGTATAGATGTACCACAGTTTTTTAATCCATTCATTTGCTGATGGGCACTTAGGCTATTTCCAAATCTTAGCTATTATAAATTACGCTTACATGAACATAGGGTTGCATGTATTCTTTCTGATGAGCGTTTCTGAATTCTTGGGATATATTCCTAGAATTGGAATCACTGGGTCAAATGGGAGCTCCATTTTTAATTTTTTGAGGAAACCTCAAAACTGTTTTCCACAGTGGCTGCACCAGTCTGCATTCCCACCAGCAGTGCAAGAGGGTTCCTTTTTCTCTCCATCCTCGCCAGCACTTGTCATTTGTTGATTTGTTGATAGCCATTCTGACAGGTGTGAGATGGTACCTCATTGTCGTTTTGATTTGAATTTCTCAGATGATTAGTGACTTTGAGCATTTTTCATATGCCTTTTGGCCTTCTGTATGTCCATTTTGGAGAAGTGTCTATTAAACTCCATACTGTTTTCCACAGTGGCTGCACCAATCTGCATTCCCACATTCTCGCCAACACTTGCCATTTTTGGATTTATTGATAGTAGCCATTCTGGCAGGTGTGAGGTGATATCTCAATGTAGTTTTAATTTGCATCTCTCTGATGATTAGTGATGTAATCATCTTTTCATATGCCTATTGGCCATCTGCATGTCCTCTTTGGAGAAGTGTCTATTCAGGTCCTTTGTCCGTTTTTAATTGAGTTGTTTGTTTTCCTGGTGTTGAGTTGTATATTTCATTTTTAAGCAGCATTGAATATTTAACAAAAGCATATTAGAAAAATAACAATAGTTTTATAAGATTGTGCAGACAAGAAGGAAAACATAGTAAATAAAAACAATGTCTCTGCACCAGACATACTTTTGCTGGAGCTTTGACGATATGGGTAGGATAATATATGACCTAGAGGTGGCTTTCTTGTTCTTGCCACGGTTCATAATACAGACAGTTCTATAGCAGTTAGGTCCCATTTACACAAGAAGTTGAATCCTTCATGTTCCTGTTCTCTTTACTGCATGCTGGAAAAGGTTAATTCTGGAATTATCAAACCTTTTTAGTTTTCTTTGTATCAGTATTAAAATTGAGAGTTAGAAAAAAATTGAGAAGTAAATAAACATGCGAAGAACGTGGGCTTTGTTCAAATGTAGCTCTGACATATACTGTACAATCTTAAGCATGCTTCTTAAGCTCTCTGAACTCATTTCCTCTTCTTTAAAATGAACACAATAGTATAAACATGATAGGGTGGTTGAAAGAATGAAATACACTAAATGTAGGTAAGAAACCCAGTGTAATGCTGGACACACGAGTGGCATTCAATGCCTGGTAGCTACAAAGCAAAGTTCCATATTTGTCAGCTGAGGGTTCCCTCTCTTTGGTATGATTTTAAAAACTTAGTAAGATATTATTTTATTTAATTTTGTTCTAATAAAATGTAAAGCAATAGCTTTTAATAAATATAAAATTATTTATCATGTAATAAATAATTTTATCTCTTTAAATTATCGAATTATCAAAATCTTAAACATCAAAATATAGAAGTTAAATTAAATATTTATTAAAACTTGAGATACACATTTATTTAGACTGAAATATTTTATTATTATATTATTTTTACTTTTTTCTTAGCCCCCTATATTGAACAGTTAAAGAGCACAGGAGTATGAAAGGTCTTTATCAGTACAATTTATTTGACCCCATCATTTGATTAGATTTCACAGTTTCAAATTTTATTTACTACATTTATAGTTAGAGGTTATGTTCTTTGTTTGACATGATAGGCAGCAAATGAGATAGTCTGCCATTGACTTATCTTTTTAATATTCAACCAACAGTGAGTATAAAAATTCCCCCCCTAATTTACACAGATATTTGTTATGGAGATATGACCTTGTGCTAAAATCTATCTTACAACATGATACATACTGGTGCTTCAGTTATTCACATATGCTCATATGAACATTGCTCTTAAGTTACAGTGCATATGACTTTTATAGGAAGCACAGCCTCTGCTCATTAAAGTGTAAAGGGAATTTTCCCATTTCCCCATCAAAGCTCTCTGATAAATGAAATAGTTTCATGACAAAGCCAAGTCCTGTTCATATTGACATGAGCATAAGACATCATACACACACACGCACACACGCGCACACATACACATTCATTGAGTGGGAAAAAATATTTTTAACACAGGAATTGTTGACTGACAGATGATGATAAGCATAACCATTTTTCCAAATTATTATGCTACTTAAGAAAAGGAAGTGATAATGCCTTGAGGCTTTAAAATGTGATCATGGAAATAGATGCACTGGAGTGTGAATATTCTTCAAGCACTACCCTTGAAACTGCCAAATGTCTGTATACATCATAGAAAAGAGTTTACATTGTTAAGTTGGAGAATGCTCAACTTGGCAACTTGGTGCAAGTTTTTAGTTATTTTTATTTTTCATCTTAAGTTAATTGTATTTAAAATGAAATTAGTTTTATTTATGTTTGTATATAATCTACATAAAACTTAAGTTTTAACAACAAAACATGAAGAATGGGAAAAACTACTAAGTATATTAGTGACCGACTGTGACGATATAAAACATTTTATAAGATAAAAATGTGAATGTGCAAATTTAACTATATGTCTTCTGCCAAAAAAAAACTTACTCCATATTTAAAAGTTTTTCTAAATATATGTTGACTAATGCCTTATCATTGAATTTGAAAATTGTGTTTGTTAAGCTTGCTTATGTTGCAATGTTGAAGGGAAAGTATTATTTTATTTTAATTTTTTTTATCCTCACCCGAGGACATTTTTCCATTGATTTTCAGAGAGTGGAAGAGAGAGGGAAAGACAGAGAGAAATATCAGTGTGAGGGAAGCACATCAGTTGGTTGCCTCCTGTGCACACCCTGACCAGTGCCCAGGCCAGGGAGGAGCCTGCAGCCCAGGTACGTGCTCTTGACTGGAATCAAACCCAGTACCCTGCAGTCCAAAGTCCAATGCTCTATCCACTGAGCCAAACCGGCTAGGGTGAAAAGTATTATTTTAAGACAAAATACTGTTTGACAATATTTGGATATTGTTTTAATCTCATGGAATAATCCAAGTTGAGGGCATAATTTGTAAGGGAGTAAATGCAAAAGGGTACCAATTACAAAATTGCTTTTAAAAAATTAATAATTTTATTCATTTACTTATTCTTTTCTTGTTTTATTTATTTTTCTTTATTTATTTATTTTTTATTGTTTAAAGTATTACAAATAGTAGTACATATGTCTCCTTTTTTTCCCCATTGACCTTCCCCTGGCCTCCCCTAACCCCCTGGCACATGCCCTCACCCCCCCACCCCAGTGTCTTGTGTCCACTGGTTGTGCTTATATGCATGCCTACAAGTCTTTCAGTTGATCTCTTACCCCCCATCTCCAACACTCCCCAGCCTTCCCGCTGTAATTTGACAGTCTCTTTGGTGCTTTACTGCCTCTGTATCTATCTTCTTGTTCATCAGCTTATAACGTTCTTTATTTTCCATAAATGAGTGAGATCATGTGATATTTTTCTTTCACTGCCTGGCTTATTTCACTTAGCATATTGCTCTCCAGTTCCATCCATGCTACTCCAAATGGTAAGCATTCCTTCTTTTTTATAGCAGCATAGTATTCCATTGTGTAGATGTACCATAGTTTTCTAATCCATTCATCTGCTGATGGGCATTTAGGCTGTTTCCAAATCTTAGCTATGGTGAATTGTGCTGCTATGAACATAGGGGTGCATATATCCTTTCTTATTGGTGTTTCTGTCTTCTTGGGATATATTCCTAGAAGTGGGATAACTGGGTCAAATGGGAGTTCCATTTTTAAATTTTTGAGGAAATGCCATACTGTTTTCCACAATGGCTACACCAGTCTGCATTCCCACCAGCAGTGCAAGAGGGTTCCTTTTTCTCCGCATCCTCTCCAGCACCTGTCATTTGTTGATTTGTTGATGATAGACAATCTGACAGGTGTGAGATGGTACTTCATTGTTGTTTTGATTTGCATCTCTCCGATGATTAGTGACTTTGATCATGTTTTCATGTGTCTCTTGGCTTTCTGAATGTCCCCTTTTGAAAAGTGTCTATTTAGGTCTTTTGCCCATTTTTTGATTGGATTGTTTATCTTCCTTTTGTTAAGTTGTATGAGTTCCCTGTAAATGTTGTAGATTAAACCCTTATCGAAATAACATTGGCATATATGTTCTCCCATGCAGTGGGCTTTCTGGTTGTTTTGTTGATGGTTTCTTTTGCTGTGCAGAAGCTTTTTATTTTGATGTAGTCCCATTTGTTTATTTTCTCCTTAGTCTCTCTTGCCCTAGGATCTGTGTCTGTAAAGATATTGCTATAAAATATGTCTGCAATTTTGCTTCCTATGAAGTCTTGTAGGGTTTTTATGGTTTCCCATCTTACATTCAAGTCCTTTAGCCATTTTGAATTTGTTTTTGTATATGGTGTGAGTTGGTGATCTAGTTTCTGGTGGTTTTTTTTTTTTTTTTGCATGTATCTAACCAAATTTCCCAGCACCATTTATTAAAAGGGCTGTTTTGACTCCATTATATGCTCTTGCCTCCTTTGTCAAATATTAATTGAGTATAATGGCTTGGGTCTATTTCTGGGTCCTCTATTCTGTTCCATTGATCTATATGTCTGTTCTTGGGCCAGTACCAGGCAGTTTTGAGAACTGTGGCTTGGTAATGTAGTTTGATGTCTGGTATTGTGATCCTTCCAACTTTGTTCTTTCTCAGGACAGCTGTGGCTATTCGGAGTCTTTTTTTTTTTATTCCAGATGAATTTTTGTAGAGTTTGTTCTAGATCTTTGAAATATGCCATTGGTATTATAATAGGTATTGCATTGAATCTACAGATTGCTTTAGGTAGTATGGACATTTTAATGATGTTGATTCTACCAATCCATGAACATGGTACGTTCTTCCATTTTTTTATGCTTTCCTCCATCTCTTTTTTCAATGTACTGTAGTTTTCTGAGTACAGGTTTTTTACGTCCTTGGTTAAGTTTATTCCTAGGCATCTTAATTCTTTTGGTGCAATGATAAATGGGATTTTTTTTTCATTTTTCTTTCTGTGAATTCATTATTGGTATATAAAAAGGCCATAGATTTCTGGGAGTTAATTTTGTATCCTGCTACATTGCCAAATTCATTTATTAGGTCTAGTAGTTTTTTGATGGAGTCTTTGGTGTTTTCTATGCATAGTATGATGTCATCTGCAAATAAGGACAGTTTTACTCCTTTTCCAATTTGGATGCCTTTTACTTCTTCTTGTCTGATCGCTATGGCTAGTACTTCCAATACTATTGCGAACAGGAGTGGTGAAAGTGGGCATCCTTGTCTTGTTCCTGTTCTTAGGGGAAATGAGTTTAATTTTTGCCCATTCTGTAGGCTTGTCATATATGGCTTTTATTATGCTAAGGAATGATCCCTCTATTCCCACTTTGCTGAGAGTTTCATCAGGAAAAGGTGTTGGATTTTGTCAAATGCTTTTTTTACATCAATTGATATGATTATGTGATTTTTGTCTCTCAGTATGTTTATGTGATGTATCACACTTATTGATTTGCAGATATTGTACCATCCTTGTATCCCTGGAATAAATCCCACTTGGTCATGGTGTATGATCTTTGTAATGTATTGCTGAATCCTATTTGCTAGAATTTTGTTGAGGATTTTAGCATCTATGTTCATCAAGGATATTGGCCTGTAGTTCTCTTTTTTTGTGGTGTCTTTATCTGGTTTTGGGATTAGGGTAATGCTGGCTTCATAGATAGAGCTTGGAAGTGTGCCTTCCTCTTGAATTTCTTGGAATAGTCTGAGGAGAATAGGTTTTAGTTCTTCTTTGAATGCTTGGTAGAACTCCCCTGTAAAGCTGTCCGCACCAGGGCTTTTGTTTGCTGGAAGATTTTTGATTGCTGTTTCAATTTTTCGATAGTTTTTGGCCTATTCAGATTTTTTTATTCTTCTTGGTTGAGTTCTGGGAGCTTCTATTTTTCTAAGAATATATCCATTTTCTCTAGGTTGTCCTTTTTGTTGGAATAGAGTTGTTTGTAGTATTTTTTTCATAATCATTTGTATTTCTGTGGGATCGGTTGTTATTTCACCTCTTTCATTTCTGATTTTGTTTATTTGGTTCCTCTCTCTTTGCTTCTTGGTGAGCCTGGCTAGAGGTTCATCAATCTTGTTTATTCTTTCAAAGAACCAGCTCTTTGTTTCATTGATCTTTTGTATTGTTTTTTTGTCTCTATGTTGTTTATCTCCGCTCTGATCTTTATTATTTCCTTCCTTCTGCTTACACTGGGCTTTTCTTGTTGCTCTCCTTCTAACTCTTTGAGTTGTAGGGTTAGGTGATTCATTACCATTGTTTCTTGTTTTTTTGCAGTAGGCCTGTTGAGCTATGAACTTCCTTCTCAAGACTGCTTTCACTGTGTCCCATAGATTTTGTATTATTGTGTTTTTATTGTTGTTTGTTGCCAGGATGCTTTTTATTTCTTCTTTGATTTCTCTTGTAACCCAGTCATTGTTTAATAGCATGCTATTTAGCCTCCAGGTGTTTGATTCTTTAAAATTGTTTTTATTGTAGTTGACTTCTAGTTTTATGCCATTGTCATCTGAGAAGATGCTTGATATGATTTGTATCTTCTTGAATTTGAAGAGACTTTGCCTGTGACCCAATATATGGTCTATCTTTGAAAATGACCCATGTGCACTTGAAAAGAACGTACTGTATATTCTGTGGCTTTGGGGTGAAATGTTCTGAAGATGTCGATTAATTCCATCTGATCTAGTGAGTCATTTAGGATTGATGTTTCTGTGCTGATTTTTTGTTTAGATGATTTATCCAATGGTGATAGTGGGGTATTAAAGTCCCCTACTATGACTGTATTGCTGTCAGTCTCTCCCTTGATAGCCTCCAGAAGTTTTTTTTTTTTTTTTATGTATTTGGGTGCTCCTGTATTGGGTGCGTATATGTTTAACAGAGTTATTTTTTTCTTGTTGGATTGGTCTCTTTAGTATTATGAAGTGGTCTTCCTTATCTCTTGTTATGTCCTTTACTTTAAGATCTAATTTGTCAGATATAAGTATTGCTATCCCAGCTTTTTTTTCATTTCCATTCACCTGAAAAACCTTTTTTCATCCCTTCACCATCAGTCTGTGTGAGTCCTTTTTTCTGAGGTGGGTTTCCTGTAGACAGCAGATATTTGGGTCATGTTTTCTTATGCACTCAGCTACCCTATGTCTTTTGATTGGGGTATTTAATATATTTACCTTTAAAGTTATTATTGATAGGTACTTGTTTATCGCCATTTTTATTCTTTACACCTGTGTTCCTTCATCCCTTCCTATTTCTTCTTTTTACACCAGAATCTTCAATATTTCTTGCATTGCTGGTTTGGCAGTAATAAACTCCCTTAGTCCTTTTTTGTCTGTGAAGCTCATGATTTCACCTTCAATTTTGATTGATAGCCTTGCTGGGTATAGTATTCTTGGATTCAGACCCTTGATTTGCATGACTTTGTATATTTAATTTCATTACCTTCTGGCCTGATGTGTTTCTGTTGAGAAATCAGTCATTAGTCTGATGGGGGATCCTGTGTATGTAACTTTCTGTCTCTCTCTGGCTGCTTTTAAGATTCTTACTTTGTCGTTGGTGTTTGCCAGTTTAATTATAATGTGCCTTGGCGTCATTCTTTTGGGGTTTATTTTGTTTGGGACTCTATGAACTTCTTGGATTTGTGTCATTCCCCACCCCCCACCCCCCCAATATCAGGAAAGTTTTCTGTCATGATTTCTTCAAACAGGTTTTCTATTCCTTGCTCAGTTTCCTCTCCTTCTGGCACCCTTAGTATGTGGATGTTGTTTCATTTCGTGTTGTCCCAAAGTTCTCTTAGGCTCACCTCCTGTTTTTTAAGTTTTTTTTTTTAAGATGGTGCTCTGTTTAGGTATTTTTTTCTACCTTATCTTCTAGTTCACTGATGTGGTCCTCCACTTCTTCTAGTCTACTGTTGATGCTTTCTATTGAGTTCTTTATAGCAGTGATGTCATTTTTCATTTCTTCTTGGTTCTTCTTCATTTCCTCTTGGTTCTTACATATATTGTTGAATTTGTGTTCCATTCTTTTCAGCGACCTTATGACCATTTCTCTGAATTCTTTCTCTGACATATTGCTTGCCTCCGTTTCATTTACTTCCTTTTCTGGTGATGCCTGCTTTTCTTTCATATGCAGGCTGTTTCTTTGTCTCCCCATGATCTCTCTTTTCTGGGTGTCTAGTTATGTAGCTCTCTATCTCCTCCATTGATTTAAAGGCACAAAATACAACACAACAAGGCACAACGCACAAGGCACTGAGCACAAATGTATTCATATTACTAATAACCCCAAATAAAGGTGACCACCAGAGAAAAGAGAATTAGAGGATCAGAAAAAAAAAAAGGAGTGCAAAAATGATATTAAGAAAAGGGAAAAAGTAAGAGAGAAAATTAAGAGAGTAAAAAAGAAGGGGGAAAAAACTATTTATTTGGGGAGAAAACTCCAATAGAACAACCACTAATCCCAAAAAATGCAAACAACAAACACCCAGAGATGAATGCAAGCTACAAACAACAACTAATAACAAGCGAGGAGAAGAAAAACAGAATAAAAAAACAAACAAAAACAAAAACAAAAAAAACACACAAAAAAGAGAAACATTCTCACAAACAAGCACAAAAAAATCTAATCAACAATCAAGCAAACAACAACAATAGGAGAGAGAGAAAGGAAAGCAAAACAAAACAAAAAAACCTGGAACAAAACAAAACAAGAAAACAACAAAAACAAGCAATAAAAAAGGGAAGAGAGAAAATTTTTAGATAGTGAAGAAAGAGAAGAGAGAGGTGTGTATGGACTTAGAGCAGGGGATTGGAAATTATATATATATGTAGGATGAATTTTTAACAGGGGGTAAAAAAGAAGGAATAGGGAAAATCTAAAGCAGGAATAGGGTAAGAGAAACAGGACAACAAAAGGGGAAAGTGAGGAATAAAGTGTTGACATAAAGATAAAGTTGAGATAGAGTAAAATGATGCTAAAGGAAAAATGAAAACAGAATGTAAAACACTAATCCCAAAATAAAATAAAATGAGAAAATAAAATGACACTTAAAAAAAGGTAAAATAGTAGTAGTAATAATACTGATTAAAAATATAAATATAATAATTAAAAAGGTAAAATCAAGTGAGGAAAAATAATTTAGTTTCTTAAGTAAAAGATGAAAAAATAAAAATGTGCTGTAGTGAAGGTTATTCACTTCCTCTACTGTTCTGTTTGGCTCGCCTGTTTCCTGTAAGTAATCAGGACAGTATTGAAGGTCCCTGCGTTCCACTGCTCCTCTGTGTTGTAAGCCACAGCCCTAATTTTCAAGCAGGCAGTATTTCTTTGTTTCTTAGACTCCTTTATTTGTGTTTACACAGGAGTCAATTTGTGATTCAACCCCTGGGTGGCAGTGTTTCTGGATTGACCTCTGGGGCTATAAGTCCTCTCTAGCCAGTATTTAGATTTTGTTTTCTTGGTTGGACTTAATACTGGTTTGGGAGAATGGACTGCCCCAGAGCTGGTTCTCTTATTATTACTGTCCCTTCTGATCACCTGGTTCCACAGAAACAACTTTCCCCTGCAGTCTCTTAGAGTGTCCCCAATTGGGTCATCCTATGTACTGGGCTTAGTAACAAAAGCAAGGATTTAAAGAAAAAAAAAAAAAAAGAGCCAGAGTAAGTTCACGACCTCCCGATTTCTGCCCTCTGGCGCTGCTTGCAAGTCTGTGCAGTCTTCTTTCCCCTGACACTAAACAGCCTGCACATTGGTAAAATTTCAGGGTGCTTTTTTGTGCCCAGGCCATCTATGGGTTGATTTTTTAGAGTTCCCTTCTGCCAGCAGCCCTGCGGACCCCCTTCCACATTCACGGATCACACTAGCTCTAATGGCTGCGGATTTTGTGGGGCGCAGACTTCCCCCAAATCTCTAGATCACGTTCGTGCGTTTCTCTCCCCTGCCTGGATTGCAGACCTCACCTTTCCCTAGTCCTCAAACTCATTAGTCAACCGAGCCAAATATCAACAATACAATGATTGAAATTTCTTTTGAGAGCCAAATTTTTTAAACTTAAACTTCTTCTAATGCCACTTCTTCAAAATAGACTCACCCAGGCCGTGGTATTTTGTGGAAGAGCCACACTCAAGGGGCCAAAGAGCCGCATGTGGCGACCACAGCCCTAGTCGAAATCTGACCTTTCCATGAGAAGGTGCAGAGCTCAGCTGAGTCCGTGTATTGGCGCTGCTTGAGATCCGGTGTTCCTGGGTTCACAGCTGGTCCCCCGTGTTGATAACAGCCACTCTCTCCTTCAAGATGGTGCAGTCTCGGTGGCAGAGCCGGCCGCACTGGGAGAGATTTCAGCAGCTGTGGAGGCTGCCCGGTCAGGGGAGCCCGGTCCGGCAGTTCCCAACAGTCCCTTGGAGTATAGCTGTCCCTCACCCACAAATATACACTCTCCGTGCGTCCGCACACTCTCCTTTTGTTCTCTCACTCACACACTATCTTGCAGTCTGCCTTCCCGTCAGCAGCCATCTTCACAAAGCTGCTTATTTTCTTACACAAGCATTAATTAATTACACACCTACTGTGTGCCAGGCACTGGAGATAAAAAGGCAGTAAGAACTGGTTCATACCCTTGAGAATGTACAGTCATTTTTAGTTTTACCCAGTGGCATTACTATGCTCTTTTTCCTCTAATTGAAAGGAAGGAAGAACCAAGAAAAGTGCAAAGAAAAAAATGTTGCTACACAGACACTGTGGCGACCAGAAATAGTGGGGGGAGGGGACTTGTTATTATCTCCACTGTTGTTTATTGGAGACACATGATAGGATGACAGGGAGCTTTAAGGGTTTGAACAGGACTCCCGAACTGGTCTTATGCTGTGTTTGCTTATTTCAAAGGTCCCTCAGCCTCCCATTTAGCCAATTGTCTTACCCTTTCAGAAAGAGAGAGAGAGGAAAGAAAATTGTAGAGCCTGTCATGCTTTGAAAATATTAAGTTATTAATGAAGGAACTGGAAACAACAAGAGCATTTTTCTAGTGTATGCTCTTAGGAGAATACTACCGATAGAAAGTTCTGTGCACTTTGATTTGACCTGCCACATGACACATCTAAAGTGTGCATTATCACAGCAAAACTAGTCCAAATGTAATCTCCTTCAACCTTTCTTTCCAGCTGAAACAGAATATTAAATACGCATGATCTTGAAACTAATACATGGATTCTTTATAATCCTAATACTTAATACTTAGAAAGCTTTTAGAACTGACACATGAAGAAGTATTTTATTTATATCTCCATTGTTTTTTATTTAAAATGGTTACTTTTCACTGAGTTATTTACAACTAATTTCCTTAGGAATAATGATAACAATAACAGCCAAAAGTTGACATGCACTTGTGATATGTCATGCATTGTGCATACAAATCTTAGATTTTCTTATTTTATCCTCAGAACTCCATGCTGAAGTAATTGCATGGTTTTATGTGTTGCATTTTCCTTCATTTGTTATCTATTATTTCTCTACAATAGGTAAGTAGACTATACTAAAAAGTTTTTTTCAAGCCTAGTTTTTTCCTCGAGATGCCCTCCCCCTTTTCTGAGTGCCACAGACTTCAGTCCTAGGTGGGACCAACATACCTGTTGATGTGTAATAAACTTGGCTTTTCAAAATGCAACTTTAGCTCAAAGTTTATCTTTCTTCATAATATAATGAATTGTGTGTATCTGCCATATGGAAAACTATAAAATAAAATACACTCTGTTATAGCCAGCAAGATATATGTCTGAAACACATCATCTTATTAAGGCTTCATTACTTCAGGTTCTGTTCCTTAATAATGTATGTGGAAATTGTGTAGTGATTAGCTGCATTTTACCTGATGGTGAAAGGCCACATTAAGCAAACTAAGAGTGTGCATAAAATTGCAAATGGAAAATTTAATCTAAGAGAACAAAATCGTCACACATTTTAGAAACACAAATTATCAAATTAAAAGCATTCTTATCTATAAGAACAACCCAAAACATAGGTACTATATAAAGGACTTAATATGAATTTGAAAGATTTGTTTGGTTTTACACACCATTTTTATTTTATTTTGACTTTTTATTATAAAATTTTCAAACATAAAGAAAAGTACCAAGAATGACCAATTTTACCCAATACTTAGATGTCAAAATTATTAACATTTTAGCTTTTTTTTTTTTTTGCTTAAGTATTTTAAGTTCGGCTAAAGGTATCATACTTTTCCCGTAAATACTTTAATATGAAAAATAAACATTTTCCTACATAAGCAAAGTACCATCATCACACCTAAAAAATTTAATATTATCTAACTCTGTGCCCCATAACCAAAGTTTCATAATTATCCCTATATATTTAAAAAAATTGATTTGTCAAACTAGTATTCAATCTAGGACTAAGCCCAGGACTACACATTATATTTGATTTTTATGTCTCTTAAGTGTATTTTAGGCTAGAATAGCTTCCAGCCACCACCACCCCATCTTTTTTCATGATAATGATTTATTGAAGAGTCTGTGCCAGTTATCCTATAGAATATCTACCTTCTTGATTTGTCTTTTCTTCCTCATGTTATCATTTGACTTGTTTTAACTAGTAAAATTGTAATAGATGATGATTTGAATGTCAGTGAAGATTGATAAAACAGGAATTTACATTTGGAAATATATGGTCTTTATTGTTTGCTAGCTAAAATGTAAAGTTACTATAATTGATTAAAATTTATAAAAGTTAAAATGTTCACATTTGAAAGATATTTCTGGGTCATATAACTGAAAAAGCCTTCTAAAATTCTATACATGAGATAAACAAAATTCTTTATCAAACAGTAAAAAGAGGTTAGAAGAGACTAAAAATCTCCATTATTCTCACTACCCAGAAGCAACTATTATTATAGTTTAATGTCTATTCTTCAAAACTTTTTCTCTGAATATTTAATAAAAAAATATATTATATAAACAGGGTGGGGCAAAAGGAGGTTTATAGTTGTTCGTATGGAAAATAATACAATAAATACTAGTAATACAAGAATGAACTCTGTGTTTTATGTACTCATGACTATAAACCTACTTTTGCCCCACCCTGTATACTATCCTATCTAATAAAGAGGGATTATGCTAATTGACCATCATGCCCTCACAAAGATGGTGGCGCCCACTGCCAATAAGGAGGGAATATGCTAATTGACTGCCATTGCCCTCAAAGATGGCAGTGCCCACAGCCACAAGATGGTGGCGCCCAGTCCCTTCAGCCCTGCCAGGGCGTCAGGCCACTCTGCGCACCTGCCTCCAGAGTCCCCCAGTCCTCTCAGCCCCCCAGCTGCCCAGAGCCAGCCCAAGGCGCAGGCAAGCCTCAGATGTTGGCTGCCCAGCTGCCCAGGGCCGGCCCGAGGGACAAGCAAACAAGTGAACAAGCAGACTGCATGGGGTGACCAGGCTAGCAGGGGGGTTAGTGAGGGACGACCAAATGACTGAACAGCAGGCTGCGTGGGGTGACCAGGCCAGCGGGGTGGCTGTGAGGGGCGACCAGGCTGGTGGGGGTGGCAGTTAGGGGTGACCAGGCCAGCAGGGCAATCAGGCCGGCATGCAGAGGCAGTGAGGGGGGATCAGGCTGGCGGGGGCGGGGGCAGTTAGGGGCGACCAGGTAGGCAGGTAGGTGAGTGATTAGGAGCCAGCGGTCCAGGATTGTGAGAGGGATGTCCACATCCCCCGAGGGGTCCTGGATTGGTAAGAGTGCAGGCTGGGCTGAGGGGGACCCCCCCCCCCCCCGTGCACCGGGCCTCTAGTAAATATATAAATAAATATGTAAATACATATATACTAAAAATACTAAATAAATATATTAAGCAACTGCTTAATTAAGTAAAAATATATTACTTCAATGCCAAAGGATTTTTAGAGAAACATTGATAATGCTATATGATGCTGTTTTTGCAAATGTCTTTTCAATCCTAGTACTAGTAATGATAATGTAATATTATCCTACAAAACCATTGAGGTTCCCTTTGTAAAGACTAACTCAGATCTTATGTCTCTCGCTTAAAACCACTTGGGCATTTTCTACTGCACTTACCATAAAATGTATTTCATCACCAGGGTCTGCAAAGCCATATGATGGACCTCTACCTATTTTCTCACCACGTGTCCTAAACTCTCTCTCATCTACTATGCTTTAGTCACCTATCTTCCTTTCTGTTCCTGTTCCTTGAACGTGTCAGTCAAGCCCCTTTTCGAACCTTTGTATTAGCTCTTTCTCTGTCTTGAATTCTCTCATTCCTGAAGTTCTTTGGATTGGTTCCTTCTGGTCATTCACATCTCTGCTCAGAGCTTCTTTTTGAGAGATGCCTTCCCTATCACCTACTTGCTGCTATTCGATTATTGCTTTAATTGTCAGTAGAGCACTTACATTTGGTATTTTCTCATTTACCTAATTGTTTATTCACACACACACACACACACACACACACACACACACACACACACACAACCTCATTTATCTTATTCTAGAGTCTAGAGTAATTTCTGACATATACTTATTGAATGAATTTATCTTGGAATTTTTTCAAGCCAGTCTTTTTGATTGAAAAAGCCATACAGCAGTGTGACTATAACGTCATCTATTTAACTAGTCCCTTATTGGATATTTAGACTACTTCTAGACTTTGTTTATTTGTTTGTTTTTGCTATTTGAAGAAATGCTGTGAGAAATATCCTTGTAGCTGATTATTTTCATTAATTCAAGGTGGAATTACTGGATCAAAAGCAAGTACACATTGAAAAAAATATTACCAATTTTCCCTACAAGAAATTTATACCTACCTATATTCCTACCGACAGTATTACTGGTATGATATATATGTTCTGCTACACCCTGGCCAACACTGACTATTATGAAACTTAATAATTTATTGATAATCTAATTAATAAAAATAGTTGTTGTTTGATATTTTAAGAATTGCTATTGTACTTCTGACTTTGGTTACAAGTAACAGAAAGTAAACTAAAACTGGATTTATTTAAAATATAAAGTTCTGTGTGTGTGTGGGGGGGGGGGGTTGTTTTTTGTTAATCCTCACCCAAGGATATTTTTCCATTGATTTAGAGAGAGTTAAAGAGAGGGAGAGAGAGAGAGAGAGAGAGAGAGAGAGAGAGAGAGAGATCAATGTGAGAGACATATGGATTGGAAACATCAATGTGAGAGACGTATGGATTGGAAACATCAATGTGAGAGACATATGGATTGGTTGCCTCCCATAAGCACCCCCATACACACCCAACCAAGGCCAAGGGTTGAACCTGCAACCCAGTTTCATGCCCTTGACGGAATCAAACCCATGACCCTTCCTTGCATGGACGAATGCTCTAATGTGAGTCAAAGTGGCCAGGGTAAAATATAATGTTTTTATTGGTCTTTGTAACTGAGCAATCCAAGGGTGGGTCATTCAGATAAACGGGATTTAAGGATTCACCAGGATCACAGGATGCGGGTACTTTCCCTCACTGGTTTCGTTCTCACTCAGGCTTCCCTGTGCTATCCCAGTGATGCCTTTGTAGCCCACTAGGAAGAGAGAATACTTCTGTCCCAGGCAGTTTTAGCAGCGCTTCACTGGAATAACTTGAGTCATGTGCCCATTTCTGTACCAACCTTGGTAGCCATATGATAAAATAAGCTTATTGATAGATCTGGGTCACATGCCCACCAAGAGGATCAGGTAAGGGATTCAGCCCACCTGAATGAACCGGGTAGAACAAGTGTGGGAAAGGAGTGGTTCATGAAGGAAGAAGGAGTAATGTACGCCAAGCAGGAAAAGAATAGATACCACCGAAACCGGTTTGGCTCAGTGGATAGAGCGTCGGCCTGCGGACTGAAGGGTCCCAGGTTCGATTCCGGTCAAGGGCGTGTACCTTGGTTGCGGGCACATCCCCAGTGGGGAGTGTGCAGGAGGCGGCTGATCAATGTTTCTAACTCTCTATCCCTCTCTCTTCCTCTGTGTAAAAAATCAATAAAATATATTTATTTTATTTTATTTTATTTTTTTTTTTAATATATTTTATTGATTTTCCACAGAGAGGAAGAGAGAGGGACAGAGAGCCAGAAACATCGATGAGAGAGAAACATCGATCAGCTGCCTCCTGCACACCCCACACTGGGGGTGCGCCCGCAACCAAGGCACATGCCCCCGACCGGAATCGAACCCGGGACCCTCCAGTCCGCAGGCCGACGCCCCATCCACTGAGCCAAACCGGCCTCGGCCAATAAAATATATTTAAAAAAAAACAAAATATCTGTGAACTTATAAAAAAAAAAAAAAAAGAATAGATACCCATTACATGGTATGAGCTGGTGCTATTTTTCCTACATATATTGGAAATTTGCATCTGTTAATTGCCTGTTCTTATTTGTTCCTCTGCTTAATTAGATTGTTCATTAGTTTCTTATTGATTTCTAAATGCTCATTTTTAAAGAAAACTAGCCCTTTAACATATGTGCTATAAATATTTTTTACTTTGTTATTTCTCTTTTGATTTTGCCTAAAAATTTTGTCTAAAATTTTCATATGGGAATTTAAAATATTATACACATAATCAGGCCAATAAGTCTTCATTCATTCAGCATTTATTATGCACCTAAAAAAGCCAGGTACTGTATCAGGTGCTGAGATTAAAGAGATGAATAAAACATTGGACATTCCCTTGAAGGGCAAATGAACTATATAAAAAAATGTTATACATTTGCCTAACTATGTATGATTTCCCAGATGAAATTTGAGCTGCTTCCAGAAAATGAGTTGAAATTCTTTGGTCAGATAGAAAGAGAGGCAGGGAATATACTCAAGCACAGTGGCATCTGTAAGTATGATTTCTATATCATAACTGAAAAATTTTTAAGAATGACAATATGCATTTCATGATGGAAAAACAAAAAAGGCAAGAATGCTTAAAGCCTGTTAGAAGGATTCCGAAGGCCTTGGTTATTACAATGAAAGATAAGATAACTTACATATGTTAGAAACTGGGTTGTGTTAAGAGTATTGAGATAACTGCCTGGATGGTGTGGCTCAGTGGTTGAATGTCAACCCATAAACCAGGAAGTCCTGGGTTCCATTCCCTGTCAGGGCACATGCTCCAGTTGCAGGCTCGATCCCCAGTAGGGGGCGTGCAGGAGGCAGCCATTGATGATGTTTCTCTCTCATGGATGCTTCTATCTCTCTATCCCTTCCTTTCTCTAAAATAAATAAAAATATATTTTAAAATAAATAAAATAGTATTGAGATAACTAAAAGTAACACTTAGAAGCCAAACAAATCAATCAGTTGTACCCAGATTCAAGTTATATCTAGTACAAAGCTGCAGCTGGTTCTGTAAAAGGGATACCCTCTGGTTAGCAAAGTGATCTTGATTTGACATTTCTGTTCTTCATTGTACTCGTCTATAATGTAAGGGAGTTGGGACAGTAGTCTTGTAAGATTCATTCCATTACTGAGGATCTGTGATAGATAAGGAATTAAGTACATAGTTATAGAAGAAAAAATGACATCAAGCTTAGAATTTCACATTTAGCAATAAAATGCAATGCAGTTTTGTGGAAAGAGAGGAGACATAAGTACTTGTTTCCTCATCATGAAATTAGGTTAATAATGAATGCTTTGCCCACCTAAGAGACTTGTGAAAATCAATTTAGAAAATGGATGTGAAAACAATAGCAAATACAAATCTATAGTACCATTAGCAGTTGCATAAGCAATAGTGAACTCTCAACATTATGTATATATCCAAGTAGAATCCTAATACCATGAAGATCATGAACATTTTCAAGGTTTTTTTTTTATATATACAAGAATTCTTTGTTAGAATTAATATTACTTTAATTGGATCTCTGATGCAAATCTTTTTTTTTATTCTTAAAAATTGTAATATATTTTAATGGCATTGACCATGCCTCAAATCAATCTAAAATTGTTTTTCATTTATTTATTCAAATCATCTAGCTCTACACTTAGACTTTTATATTCTCTAAGTCCTTTCAATACTTCATATAGTACCATTTAACCAATAAATATTTTTACTTAATCACTTTTCTTGCTCATTTTTGTGTATCTTATATGTTTCCCATGAAAATGACTTGATAAAACGTGTAAGGTTTTATAATATAGAAACATATTGACAGATTAAAATACAGAAATGGAAAGAAAATAATAAAATGAAATCAAATAAAAATTTAGCCCTCATAAATACAGGGTGCCTCAAGAAAATGTATATACACATTAACAGCTGATACCTCAATTTTGAAAATGAAATTTATTTTAATAAACATTGACTTTATAATTATTCAAAGTGTGTGTATGTATTTTGGGGACACCCTATTTATAGCTTAAGGATTATAACCAGAATTTTTCAAACTACATTCCAAGGAACACTAGTCCTTTTGCATGTTGATAGTTATGAAATAAAAAAAAGAAGGATGAGGTTTTAAGATAGATAGGTAGGTAGGTAGATGGACAGACACAGGAGTGAACAAAATTAAACAATCCTATTATAATATTTCTCAGAGCCTTTAATAATGTTAATCTCCATGAGCATCTCTCAGGATTTTTGTTCCATATAATAAAATCACAGCATTTTCTCAAAGTTTTTTGTGGCACTTAAGGCTAAGACAGATTTCTCTCTATTATATTAAAAAAGAAGGAATTGAGTAATAAAATCCTAAATATCATTTCTTCAATAAATTCAATAGTGTTTTATGTAGATATGGTAATGTTGCATATATAATGTTCTACTAATTTTATATTGAAAATAGTGCTTTATCAAGCTATCTAGACTTTATAGCAGTTTTAGAATTAAAATTATAAAGTGTTAAAGAGCTAGACATTTTATTTTTAATTTTTGCATTGTTATTTGCATTGTTTTTTATCTGTTACAGTGTCAATTTATAGCATATAAACTCACAAGGACAAAACAATAATAAATCTAATAACAAGATCTAAACTTTCAATTAAACCTTTTCATACAGAAACACCTAAAAAGCATAGAGGTGACTATGTCTAGATGCCTCCTGTTTGAGAGAATAGGAAACTGGTAATTATGATAAAAATTGAAAAGGGTTGCAAAATAAATTTATATATTTCATTTAGTGCAGTTTTAGCTTTCACAAGAATTCTTACCTTATTCAATTTCTAAATACAAATGTTGACACTGCATTATTTACTCAAATTTTAAAAAGATAACAAACTTACAACCTTATAAATTTATACATAGGTAAAGAGGTAGGTAGGTGATAGACAATAGATAGATGATAGATAGATAGATAGATAGATAGATAGATAGATAGATAGATAAATAGATAGATAGCCAGATAGATAGGTCTATATGGATTCTATAAGAAAATAAGTTACTTGTGAGGAATTCTCATTTCCCAAACAGACATTTTGAAGCATTTTTCATTGGAATGATTTACTGCTTCTTGATTATCAGAAGCAAAATAATAAGTACAAACCAAATTATTTACATTTTGTTTTTTAAAGTTCATTTTTAAACGCATTAGATAAAAATGCAAAATTAGAAATTTATTTTAAGCAGATATTAATGAAGGCGTATACAGACTGTAATACTGTGCAGCTATTATCTACAAAGTATTATTGTGTAAAATGCTCCAATGAGTGACTTCGATGAAACTTCAGTAAAATAAAAAGCATAATTTTTACTTTATACCTTCTCCAGTAGTTGAGGAGAGTAAGAACCATGTTCCTTCTCCAAGAATTTCTTGTGAGGTCTGGTGGAACAAACAATATCAGATAAGATCAGTCCTTAAAGGATTGTGCAGACATGTTATTCCTGTGAAAAGTCTATTAGCATATTCAAGACAGAAGAAAGTACCTACCATGTTAAATGCTTTGAAAAATATACTTACAATATTGAGTTAAAAAAACAGATATCTGCACACCTAAGAAAGTATAAAATATGTAGGCCATTTTAAATGAAAAACTATTTATGTTACTAAATTATAACAGAACTCACATTATTTCACTATGAAATTACTTTATGAAAAAAGTAATTATTATTTGTTTTAAATATTATTAATATTTTATGTGATATTTAATGAAATTGCATTGCCTTTGTACATCTGAATAAAAAGATTTGAGGGGTACCAGTGAGATTTAACACAATAAAGTTTGATCCTTAGAACATTTAAAAACTACATTTAAACCAAAGTTTTTAAAAGTAAATTATTAAATTGTTTTATCTTTTAAATCCTAATTAAGTTAAAGAAAAATGAACATAATTTACAGATAATTTTAACATTCAGGATAGAAATCCTTGCTAAGAGTTATTATGGAAATTCTAAGAGATTCTAACTGCTGACAACATTGTTTTGTTTGGATTATTCCCCAAAGACCAAAAGAAAAAGCTTACAAGCAATTTATAAATGAATATTTCTCTCTTGTGGAGCATTATTTGTTCCATTGAGACACTAATTTTTTACTACTTCTCTTGTTAAAATTAAGCCTTCAGGGGAACTGCATAATTAACTAGTAATATTAAATTTTGAAATAAAGGAGTTATACATTATACTTAGTATTCATCTATTGTTTTCTCTATAAAGATTTATTTTTAGAGTATGCAACCTGAAATAAAATAATGTAGCAATTAGGTATCGTAAGAGCGGACTCCATATGACATTAAACCAAAATTAGACAAAAACTTAAGGCAATTTGCTATTTGAAATCATGAGGACTCTATGCTAGAAATTCTTAATGATTAGGTATGCTAAGAAATTTGAGACAGTTATCTAATAAAAACATGTTTTGTTGAAAGAAAATTATATATTGTATCCTGAGAATTTTACTGTGTGCTCCACTATAGGCATTAACGTCATAATCAGTACTGCCATGGCACTGATAGAAAAAGGTCTTAGTCACCCTCGCTGGTTTGGCTCAGTGGATGGAGCGTTGGCCTGCGGACTGAAGGGTCCCAGGTTCAATTCCACTCAAGGGCATATGCCCGGGTGCGGCTGAAACCCTGGTGGGGGCGTGCAGGAGGCAGCCGATCAATGATTCTCTCTCATCAGTGATGTTTCTATCTCTCTTCTCCCTTCCTCTCTCTGAAATCAATAAAAAAAACAAAACAAAACAAAACCCAAACAAACAAAAAACCCAAACAAACAACAACAAAAAACAGCAAAGGTCTCAGTGGCCTTACCAAAATGCTTTCCAAGGAATCTGAATTGTCTGAATTATTTCCAACAGTCTTAAGTTTGCAGTTTAACTTAATAAAAAAGATACATGCTTCTTCTGTGTAACAGAATGGGACTAGCATTCCAACAAGGTTTCTATATGGGTGATATTGTCTGTCACACTCTGGGTGACAGGCTAAGACAAAGTTTTCTCTAACCTGGTGAACTGCATCACTTTCTCACTGGATTTCCTATGATCAAGCTAACTCGTTGTAGCTTGTAAGTAGGCAGGAAAAAACCTTTTGGAGTATTTTTAGCAAGTGTAATGATTTGTAATTAATATCAAAATTAAATTTGGTGCCATGACCTGTTTGGCTCATTGGTTAAAACATTGGCCCAAGGACCAAAGGGTCTTGGATTTGATTACCAGTTAAGGGTACATACCTGGGTTGCAAGTTTGATCCCTAGCTCTGGTCAGGGGCATGATTTCAAATAGCAAATTGTCTCTCTCACATCAATGTCTCTCTTTTTCTCTCCTCCTCCCTTCTACTCTCTCTAGAAATAAATGGAAAAAATATCCTCGAGGGAGGATTAAAAAATTAAAGTTGGTAAAAATATAAAATCATTTATTTTTGCTCTATGGTTAAAATAAATTAATATACTTTCAGGACAAAGACATATAGAATGTTTAATATGACTGTATTAAACAAAATGCTTCTTTTTATCTTTTTATAGCCAATTGGTGCTTTGAACCCAAAGAGAGCTGTGTTTTATGCAGAGCGTTATGAGACATGGGAAGATGATCAAAGTCCACCTTACCATTATAATACACATTATTCAACAGCAACATCTACCTTATCCTGGCTTGTTCGAATTGTGAGTATCTTCATTACATTACAATTTGCCTCTAATTCCTCAAAGGTTTTCATGTAAGTAAATTGAATAAAAATAAAATATACTAGTTTTTTTTTTTTTAAACAAAGATTAGAGACAAATGAAATGAGGAATCCCGAACTCTAACAAAACCTGAAGACTTTTTTTTTTAAGTGAGGTGTCTCATTTGCAAAATTGGGTTAAGAAGATACATTATTATGAACCAGTTATAAAGGGATGAAACTTCTGGAGTGCATCTTTGATGCCCACTGTTTCCTTTCTCACTGATTGTCACAACTGACACTCTTCTTTCTTGGACAACTTTTAAAAACAGTTTTTAAATCTTTTGAAGACTTTATTTTTACTTTCTCTTTCTTCTTAGATTTAAATATATTCAAGTCTCTTTTATGTAATTATTGATTGTCTCCTTCTATCCCCCCTCTATAAGACCATAAACACCATTTTCAAAAATGGATTCCTCATCTCCCTGGCAAACCTGATGTGGTTCCTGCTGCATTTTCTATCTAAATAAATGGCACCCAGTTATCCAATTTAGATATTTTCCCCTGTTTTACCATCCCCTTATATCCAATCAGATATCACATCAGATAGGTTCTACCAACTAAATATCTCTGCAATCTACCTTCTTTTCTCTGTTAACTCTGGCATTTCCTTAGTGCAGGTTCCCATTGTTTTTCATCTAGAGTACTGCAAAAACTCTTAACCAATATCTTTGCCTTTAGTATTGCCTACTTTAATATAGTCTATTTAAGAGCAGTTACTAGAATCAGATGATCTGATTTATTTTATTTTTTTACCATAAGTAACCGAGGAGTATTTTAATCAAATTTCTAAATCAATGCAATCAATAGTTTTTTCTCCTTACCAAAATATACTTCAGACCACTCTGGTGCATGGAGCTGATTTGCTGTAGAAATACATGCTAAAGTAGGATACATGAAAATGTGCATATATGGCAGTGCATCTTCTGTTTTCAAAGATTTTTTTTTTTTTGCCCTCAGCCTAAATAACAGTATTCTCTACATATTGAGGAAAAATTGAGCTTACTACAAATACATGATATGACTATGTTTTTAGTAACTTGTAAGTCACTGGTAAGTGATATACCACAAACAATTTCTGTTAAAAAGAAGTTTGTTGGAATTATGAATCCATTTAATTGAACACAAGTTTTTTATTTTTCATAATACTAAACCAGCATAAGAAGTTTAAGTTTAGATTAACTAGTTTATAAGAAAACAAACCCAAATCTTATTTTAAAAAATAAGCTCTGTAATTATAAACTAAAGGAAAACACAAGACTTTTTTTATAGATCAAAGTTGGTTGTCTAAATTGTTAAAAAAAATTCAGCTTAATTATGTGAACTTCTTGGTTGTATTTTTTTTACTTGAATATTTCAGAGCTAGCAGTTTCCTAAGAAATATTTTTTTACTCTAGCACTTCAAAAGTATAAGAAGTTCTATTTCTTTATTTTCTGTTATTTTGGGGGGAATATGAGATTTATGTAAATGACTTTTACCACTATAAATCAATCAGAACAGAACACCTTTAGTTTATGGGTTGTAATAATTTATTAATAATATCCACATATAGGAAAATACTTCACACACACAAAAGAAGTAAAGGCTTTCCTGAATTACAGACACAAATATGTAGAGATAAATTATGGTTTCTTTGCTGCAGTTTCAGCCACATGTTAAAACTAAACACAGAAGCACAAAAATTTGCCAGTCAAGATCTTCAAGAGCTGGTGTCCTTTATAGTGGACATAAAATATATTCTCATTTAATTTAGGCTCACAAATAGGCAAACAAGAAAACAAAATGACTAATAAATTAGATTCTCTGACCACCAGGTGGTCAGGCCATAAAACCAAACTCAACCATTAGTGCCATTAGTGAGAAATAACTTATTAAATGTGTATGTTGTAAATGTTATAACAAAATATCAGCAAGGATGTTAAAAAAAATAGAGAAAAAGTGTCAGTAAAGTTAAAGTTCTGTTTGCTGTTTAGGATTCACTCTGGAAGCCAAGGAAAAACATACCTGGGCGTAAGGAGCCCATGAGATATAATTCCCAAGCTGCACAGTCTATTTGACTTCATCTAGATAGTGCACATGTAACTCGAAGAGGGACTTCCAAAACTGTTAGAGAAGGAAACCTTTAGAAAGCATGTAAACCAGAGATATTCAACCTGAGAGGCCTTTTCATATCACCTCCTGTCCCATCAAGGACAATTATTGCTGTACTGAACCACTGCCATGCGGGGAGTGAGACACCTCTCTCAAGTATTTTGGAGATTAAAAAAAAAGTCAGGAACCATTTGTGAAAAAACATTATCAAGGAGGGTGTTCTGAGAAATAAATGAGAATATATATTAAAATATATATATTAAGTACTAAAATATCCTATATATGATAGTACTTTGAAATATATAAAGTGAAATTCAGTGTTTATGTGTAATCAAATTAGTATGAAGTCAGATTTATAAGACTTGTGTGAATCCATAAAAGTACTTATTATTAACAGCTTGATTTCAGTTTATACTCTTTTATTCCTGATAAGCTAAACACTTTCTCAAATAAAAAATCATAACTTAACCTAATGGAATACAAATTTGAAATCGTGCAAGGGTATGGCAGAAATGCTATACACATGTATATTCTATAGATGCCCTTTTAGTACTACCCATAGTTGTGCTAAAGACAGAAATATAATGTAAACCACTTATGTAATTTAAAATTTCTAGTAGCCACATTTAAGAGTAAAAAGAAACAGGTTAAATTAATTTTAATAGATATATTTGTTAGCTCAATATATTCAAAGTGTTAAAATGTTATAATTTCAATATTTAACCAATAAAAAATTAATATTGAGATATTTTACTTCTTTGGTTAAGTCTTTGAAATCCAGAATTTATTTTATATTCATAGTTCAGTTCTAAATAGCTGTAGTTCAAGTACTCAGTAGTTACATGTGGCTGGTGGCTACTGTAGTGGACAGTACAGATCTATAGGATTGCTTTTATGGGGACCCATTTAGCCAACACATCCTGTGTTGTACTACTACAAATAGAAATATCATGGTCTAAGCTTACCAAGTTTTTAACCTAATGGCCCAAGGAATTATGATTTCCTCATCCAATCTTAATAGGAGTTTATGAAGTAGAAAATTCATTAAAATCCATGTTACTAAAAATTTGTCCATAAAAACAAAATACAGGTTAAAGTGTCTGCAATATCTTTACCTTTCAAGCATTTTAGGCCCAAAGTCATTAAACTCATTGTTAGTTTCAGTCAATATATTTAGTATGACAATGATAATAATTTAAAATCCTAATTAACTTCATACCACATTACTTTAAATTAAAAATATTATAGACAAACTACCAGTGAAGTCACTTGTCTAAATCATGACTCTGAAAAGACTCCTTTTCTTGCTAGCACCATTGGGCAAATGATGAATAAACTATTTTAGCAGAGTTTGGAGTTTCTTGATATTAAGTAGTATAAAAGGACACATTTTACTTAGAATGTTTTCATTTTTTATCTTAACCTGAACATATAGCATATATAGAGGTTATTAAATTTTATTCTCTGGCCTTAATAACCAATGTACCTTCTGAATTCAATATATTCAGTCAGTCTATTCAAAATCCATTTGTCAAACATTTAATCATAATTTTTAGGAAATCACATAGATTTTGCAATGATAATTAACTTATAAATCAATTGTTTAAAATTTGGGACTTCCTTTATAAATTGTAGGTTGCTTTAAAAACTTACCCAAGAGTCTGTTTAAACCATAATATATATATTTTTATTTTTTAATAAATGTTTTTATTGATTTTAGAGAGAGAGGAAGGGAGAGAGAGAGAGAGAGATAGAAACATCGATGAGAAAGAAACATCAACATCCATCACTGTCTCCTGCACTCCCCCTACTAGATCCAGCCTACAACCCAGGCATGTGCCTGACAGGGAATCAAACCTTGACCTCCTGATTCATGAGTCAATGCGCAACCACTGCGCCACACCAGCTGAGCATAAACCATATTATATTTTTAAAAATATTTATTTCTAGTGAAAAAAATATTAGAAACACTTTTGCAAATGTTGTAATTAAAAACAAAAAATAATGCTACTGAGTTAAATACTGTTGTCATGTTTATCTTTATTTATTTTTTACTTATTTTTTTATTTTATTGATTTTTTACAGAGAGGAAGGGAGAGGGATAGAGAGCTAGAAACATCGATGAGAGAGAATCATCGACCAGCTGCCTCCTGCACACCCCCTACCAGGGATGTGCCCGCAGCCAATGTACATGCCCTTGACCGGAATCGAACCTGGGACCTTTCAGACCGACGCTCTGTCCATTGAGCCAAACCGGTTTCGGCTGTGATGTTTGTCTTGATTACTGATGTTAAATAATTGCATGTTTACTTAGAGAAAGATGAGGAATTCTTAATCAAGAGCATGGTGAATAGGTTAATTAATAGGACTTAGAGATTCTAAGATACTTCTGGTTTCTTTCCAAAGTGATGTGAGAAAATAAACTTCCGAAGTTAAACAAAGCACAGTGGAAATAATGGTTCCTCCATTTCCCAGAATGTGATTTTGAACTGTCTCAAACATAAAACAGGAATAATTATTCCTACTCTTAAGGATAATAGTGAGGATTGAGTTAACTGAGGTAGTATAGTGCCAAGCACAGAAAGGTGCCCAGTAACTCTTAGTTCCCTTCCTTTTAGTATTTATTACCTTTCATACCAATTCAAAATATACATCTTTTTGCTCTAACCAGTTTGGCTCAGTGGATAGAGCACCGGCCTGTGGACTGAAGGGTCCCAGGTTCAATTCAGGTCAAGGGCACATACCTTGGTTTCAGGCTCCATCCCCTACCCTGATCAGGGCGCGTGTGGAAGGCAACCAATCAATGCATCTCTCTCACATTGATGTTCTCTCTGTGTGTCTCTCCTCCTTCCTTCCACTCTCTCTAAAAGTCAATGGAAAAATGTCCTAGGATGAGGAATAACAAAATATAGATATAAATATATACATATTTTCTTTGATATAGTTATATCCCAAACACTACCTATTACCCATAAATGGGCTTTGTTTAAAATAAAATGAAGTTAAGGAAAGAAGAAAAGAA
This sequence comes from Eptesicus fuscus, assembly GCF_027574615.1. Lineage (NCBI taxonomy): Eukaryota > Metazoa > Chordata > Mammalia > Chiroptera > Vespertilionidae > Eptesicus > Eptesicus fuscus. The sequence continues at coordinate 4,685,991 of NC_072480.1, read as the reverse complement.
CAAGGGGAGAGGGACTTAAGAATTAAGATTCTTATGAGATGACTGAGCAAAAATCTAAGCGAAAAGAATATGCAAGTTGGCTAAAGAGAAGAGGAGCAGGGAACAGAGTAAAATGGCTTCGGATGGAATTATGGTCTGTAACCATTGAAAGGCAGGAAAGTTGTTAGTGTCTTTGCAGGTGGTTAAAGGTTATAGTAGAATTCAGTAGGACAGGTACTAACCAGTACAAAAAAGGTTAATTTTATTTTGCAGCACTGAAAAAGGTTTGGAAGATATGAAGTGACCTTGGGGTGAATGTAATTAGGAGAAGGAAGTCTGCCATCAGCCATTGATATTACAGGATTAACCTAAAGTTTTTAAAGCCAAACATGTGCCAATATTTTAATATCTGAAATTTCCATTCAATATTCATTCATTTGTACATTTGATTTTCTAAGCCAAAAGATTTTTTAGTGTAATAACAAAATATCTAGAAAATAGTTCAATCAGAATATGTTAGGCAAAGAAGAAAAAATTACCTTAAGCTTAATATAGCATTTGATCCTCTACCTTAGTTAAGCATGAGTCAAATATAAAAGAAAGGCCTTCCAGTGTGCTAGGAAGGTAATAGGGAAACACTTGGATAAAGATTCTCCATGGCAATCAGAGCTTGAAAAATCAATACTCACTCTTAAACAAATAGGTTATCAATTTCTATTAGTGTACACTCTACCAGTGTAGCAGCTGGAGGCCTTTAGGAATAATGAGAATGATATGTCATGTAGTCTGTGACCCTAAAACAGCTGTTAATCAAATCTTCTTAAAAGCTACTTAAAACAATGAAACATGGAATTCTTTAGTGTTCTCTGCTTTTAGGAGCCACTAGATTCATAAACTTCAAAACCAAAAATAAAAATAATTCTTCAATTTCTGATTTCTTTTCACTATGCCCATCTGTACTATTCTTGGCAGGTGTTTGTTAAGGGTTAAAAACCAGGAAGGATCATTTAGGTTGTGGTAGAGATCAGCTTTTAACGGTTGATGATAAGTAAGGCTTTACATATATAAATGGGACTTTGCTCACAACTATTTAATAGGTTATGTCAGTGGTGGAGTGTTGACCCGGGAACCCAGCGATTACTAGTACTAGTAAGATTCCAGGTCAGGGCATATCCTCGAGTTGCAGGCTTGATCCCCAAATAGGGGGCGTGCAGGAGGCAGCTGATCAGTAATTCTCTCTCATCATTGATATTTTTATCTCTCCCTCTCCTTTTCTCTCTAAAATCAATAAAAATATATTTTAAAAATATCACTGAAATAAGTCTGACCCCTCTGGACTAATCTCTGTCTACTATCTAAAGAGGAAAAAATAAAAAATAAAAATCAGCATCCTAAAATAACAAAGTGGATTCTCAACATACAACTTTTTGGTTGAACTAGTGATTAAGAACTAACAAGAAAAACTATATCTTATTCTTACCCAGCCATACCCCATCTTCCAACGCTATCTTTGTTTAGCTGTGTTCAACAAACATATATTCGACACTAACTATGAGCCAAGTGTTGTGCTGGGATCTAAGGATTCAAAGATGAGTAAGACCTAAGGAACTAAGAATCTGAATCTGGAAGAGTTGTCTCGGGAATAGGCATTCTGGGGCTGATCCCAGCAGTGAATACTTGACATAGTACAGAAGGCTGGTAGTCATTTTTATAACTCTGGATCCGGTAAGATACATCAAGCTTTCTCAATATTATTTAATCTTACTTAATTACCCCCAAGGTATTGTCATTCCAGTTAATACTGATGAAGGAACCAAGATGCTTAATACAATTATTTGAGATTAAGTAACTTGTCTAAGAGAGGTAAATGCTTCCACCAGATTCAAACTTAGATTTGTCACATTTTATTCAATTTACCATTACTATTTATAGAATTTTAATATTCTCACTTTAATTTAATTTAATGATAAGATACACTGCATTAACTACCTTGTATTTAATAGTGAGTTAAAACTCTAAAAAGCAAATTAATTAGTGAAAGAAATCTCATAATTTTTTATAAGTTGATTTTGCCATTTGTCTCTCATATCACTTAAAATCTTAAACAGTAATATGGAATTCCAGGATGTATATCTAATTTTTACCCCCTTTACCTATACATTGTTATATCTATCATTCTACATATTTTCTCTTTCATGATATTTTTCTGTCATTCAATAGTGAACATGAAATATTGGTGATACATTACAAATTTATAAAATTGATGACATCTAAGCACACTAAATTATAGGAAGGTACTGAAGAAGATGAATATTTGTAGTTGTTGCCAGACAGTTGGACTTTATGGCTAATAACAATAAGGGAATTTGAAAGGGGCAAAATAATATTTTATGGATATAGAAGAATGAAGAGATTACTAGCGTATGTTAAAGAAAAACCCTAAATATTTAGGAAAGATTTCTTAGCATTATTGAACCTAGAAGTGACATCATTCATCCTAGACTTGAGTGAAGAATTGAACCATGAAAAAGGAAATATATATTTATCTTTGTTATAGATAGCTAAGAAATCCTTAGTAAGAATGAAAGTTATTTAATCCTTTTACATATGGAAGCAAATTTAATGACATCAGCAATAATGCCTCTCTCCCAACACAACTATAGAAAAATCATTAGTATTAAATATATTAAGACCTTGTGGTAAAGTTGTTTCTTGGTTTCCAACTATGTAAACACTAGAGGCCCGGTGCACAAAATTCGTGCACTGGGGAGGGTGTCCCTCAGCCCAGCTTGCACCCTCTCTAATATGGGACCCCTTGGGGGATGTCCAACTGCAGGATTAGGCCCAATTCCTGTGGAATCGGGCCTAATCCTGCAGTTGGACATCCCTCTCACAGTCTGGGACCGCTGGCTCCTAACCGCTCACCTACCTGCCTGATTGCCCCCTAACTGCTTCCTTGCTGGCTGATTGCCTCCTAACTGCTCCTCTGCGGGCCTGATTGCCCCCAAATATCCTCCCCTGCTGGCCTGATCACCCCCAAGGCTTTTATTAGTATAGATATGACCCTGCACAGAAAATTTTACTAACCCTGCTTTACAATAAGGGCTTGACGATTGAATCATTAGGACCAGACACCAAGATTTCCTTTCTTTGAATAGTGGAGGGAACTTATCTTGTCTTTAAGTTGCCCGGAAATTAAAATGAGATAATGACTTAGAAAAGTATAAAAGCATCACATAAAGACAACTGTCTTTTTAATGAAGTGGCAAAATGAAAAACACTTTTTATTCTCACCTTCCTTCCTTTACAGCTTTTATTTAAACTTTGAAATTTATAAAAATTTCACTCCAATTTTCATTTTTTTACATTCAACATTATTTTGTATTGGTTTCAGGTTTTATATTAGTTACAGAATAGTGGTTAGACAATCATATACTTTACAAAGTGTTCCCCAATATTTCTAGTACCCACCTGGCATCATACCATCATTACAACACTATTGACTATATTCCCTATTTAAGTGACAATGGGTTTACAGGTTCCTTAAAGTCTTTCTTTTGTGTTTCTTGTCCTTCCTTTTCTTTCTCACTTCTTCCCTCATTTTCTTTATATAGTATCTCAATTGGCCATCAAAGCTCAGTGAAGGCACTGGGACATGCTTCATCCATTTTACAGACCACGAAACTGAGGCCAATTCCAGTTGGCTGTGGAACTTGACCCAGCACACAGGAAGCCCTCAGAGTCATGCTCTTTGCACTTCCTAAGGGGCAGCCGCCCAGCAAACAGAACAAACCTTCCAGTCAGGCTTCCGAGCCTCTTTCTCAAGCACCTCTTCATTGCGGATGCTCCACATTCTTTCCTCTCCCCCCATTCTTTACTGCCCCCCCCCCCTTCTCCGAAGCAGGTGGAAGGCTTCCCACTCACTGCCGAGGCATGCTCTGCTATGGGGCAGGGTGTAGCGAGCTTGCTTTTGGGTCAAGGCAGGAGCAGTAGTCACTGCCTCTGAAGTGTGAAGGCTGCCTGAGCAAGGCCCATTAGCACTGGGAGCTTCTCTGAATCACGTCAGTCAGTCCAGTACCCTGCAGTGCAGCACCCCTTCACTGAGGTGGCTCCACCCCTCAACCCCCGCCTCAGGGGTGAGGGTCCTTGCCCTCTGCCAGGAGTCCTTCCATGCCCCTTGATCCCTGGCTGGGCCCACCCACGTCTTGGGGGCACTGCAGAACCTCTGTCTCTCTGCAGATGAGGCAGATCCCTGCCCTAGGTCTCCGCAAAGCTATGAATCTGTGGCCAGAGGCCTGGTCTGGGTCTCAGCAACCACATGCCTGCAATGTTCCCAGGGACCCCCGGGAGCAGCTGGCTGGGCCCGGCCACGCCCCCCCCAGGGTGATCGCCCCCAGGACCCCCGGAACTAAGAGGATTGGGCGCAGCCATCTTGGTCTTCTCAACGGCAGGATAGGCCATCCAGAGTCCCGCCCCCAGCCTCTCGCAGGCCCAATCATGGGCATAGCGGAGTTGCGGTCAATTTGCATGTTTCTCTATTATAAGGTAGGATGTTTTGGGTGACAGACACTGTCATTGTAAATATGTCACAGGAAACTAGAAGAACAAATTAAGTAGTTTATAGTTTCTCCGAAGAGCTCTGAAAAGATATGGGAGAACTTCAAGCAGGGATTTGTATTTTAAAATGATCATCAGACCATAATGTGGTATGAGTATATTAGTCAACTTTGATTGGTAATCCAAGATGGATGTTTCCTACTTAATTCCATATTGTCATGAACAAGTGTCAGGATGATTTTCTTATTGTAGTGTTACTACATATGACCTTAGCTGTGAGGAAGAAAATCTGAGTTGTAAATGGCCAGTAGTGCAAAATCACATAGCACCATCATTTTATAGATCAGAAGGCTGAAGCCCAAGAGGCAAAATGACCTACCAAGGTTGCAGAGTGATGTTTACTGACCTAGTCAGGCCCAGACCAGCACCTGCTGATTCCTTGGCATGGTCATCTTTTCAGGACCCTACACTGTTTCCACCTTAATTGGGTTTCAAAGAAAGTCATATTTTGCCCTGGTTGGTGTGGCTCAGTGGGTTGGAACGCTGGACTGCAAGCTGAAGAGTCTGCAGTTTGATTCCTGGTCAAAGGCATATAGCTGGGTTGCAGTTTGATCCCTGGTTGGCCATGGAAGGAGCATGTCCTGGAGGCAACCAATAAATGTTTCTCTCTCTCTCTCCCTCTTACTCCCTTACTTCCACTCTCTCTAGAAAAATCAATGAAAAAATATCCTCAGGTGAGGAATAACAGAAAAAAGAAAAGAAAAGAAAAGAAAAGAAAAGAAAAGAAAAGAAAAGAAAAGAAAAGAAAAGAAAAGGAGAGTCATATTTTACAGAGGACTGAGGGAAGCTGTGTTCAGAGGGTCAAATTGTGTCTTTTGTCTTTTTCATTTTCTTTTTTGCTTAGGAACCTTTCACAACCTTCTTCCTCAATGCAAATGATGGAAAATTTGACCATCCAAATCGAACCTTCTCATCAGTTGCAAGGTCTTGGAGAACTAGCCAGAGAGATACTTCTGATGTAAAGGTAGGCTCTTTTACATGTTGACTAGAGGCCTGGTACATGAAATTCATGCACGGGAGTTGGGGGTGTCCCTCAACCCGGCCTGCACCCTCTCCAATCTGGCACCCCTTGGGGGATGTCCCACAGGATCGGGCCTAAACCGGCAGTCGGACATCCCTCTCACAATCCAGGACCGCTGGCTCCTAACTGCTCGCCTGCCTGCCTGCCTGCCTGCCTGATTGTCCCTAACCGCTTCTGTCTGCCTGCCTGATCACCCCCTAACTGCTCCCCTGCTGGCTTGATTGCCCCCAACTGCCCTCCCCTGCTGGCCCGATCACCCACAATTGCCCTCCCTTGCCAGCCTAATCGCTGCACAACTGCCCTCCCCTGCTGGCCTGATCACCCCCAATTGCCCTCCCCTCCTGGCCTGATCAGCCTCCTCCACATGAGGCAACGAAGATGATGGGACCGGCCTCCTCCGCACTGTGCAAAGCCACGGGACTCCCAGGCCTCACTGTGCAGAGCGGCCGCCAGGCCCCGCCTCCTCTGTGTGTGCAGCCATCTTGTGGCGGCCATTTTGTGGTGGACATCTTGTGATGATGTCGCACAAGGGCGTGACACCACCTAGGCTTTTATTATATAGGTATATAGGATATTAATTTAAGTTATACATATGTTGAGCCCTATCCGGGTGGCTCAGTTGGTTGGAGTGTCATCCAGTACACCAAAAGTTTGTTGCTGGTTAGATTCTTGGTAAGGGCACATACCTAGGTTGTGGGTTCCATCCCTGGTCCGGGAGTGTACAAGAGGCAACCAGTGGATGTTTTTCTCTCACATCAATGTTTCTCTTTCTCTCTCTCCCCTTCCCTCCTCCCTTCCCTTTTTTCCTCTCTCTCTCTCTCAAATCAATAAACATATACTCAGGTAAGGATAAAAAATACTTTAAAAATATGTTGAAATTCGAATTTTTAAATTTAAGTGGGCATATAGGGCATTGTATACTGCAGCTTTGTTTCATCATATTTTTAAATTATGTAGTACATCTATCCTAATAGGAAACTAAAGGAAATAATTTTGAGGTTCATAGAAAATGATTCAGGATTCTTTTATATTATTCAGTTGAGGTACTTTCATTATTTCAAAAAATTCCTACTAATTTAGATAGAATAATCTGGAGGTGGAAAGAAAAGCCCATAAATTGACTTTCCTGCTGTTAACTCAATTTTTGGCCCATTCCATAAAACACAGCAGGAATTGGATTTGTCCTTAATGTGTCATATTGTTATAGCTTGCCCTGCATTGGGTTTATGTAGCCTGGGGCAATTAATAAAGCATTAATGACAAGACCCATTTAAAATGTAGGCTCTTCTGTATAGCCTTAGCTTTTACTTGACTGTGCCTGGGGACACTTGCAACAATACACGTTAGATTAAACCAACACACACAAGATATGTAGGAATAGACAGAGAGAAGAGCAATTTTACAGTTCATACTGCTTAACTATTGTTAAATATAAACACCTATTACTCATTATATGGACTTTTGTTTAAAAAATGGTTATATTCAAAACAATAAAATACATTTGTTCTCTCATTTTTCTCATTCCCTCCTCCCCCTGTTAATAAAATTAAATGACCAGGTTATTGCACTGGTATATGTGTTTCTTATTTTAAGCCTTTTTATTTTAAGGCAGATTTTTCCCCATTACTGTCATCATACGTGATAAAAAATGTTATAATATCATTCCATTTAGGTTCTTAATCCAACAAAAAGCAGTGAATTAAAGTCAAAATTGTAATTTTCTTATTTATGCTTATCTATTGCAAACATTTTTAAAAGGCAATTATAATGTTACTGAACTATAAGAAAAGTGGATGGGTACAACTTTTGTTTAGTTCTATTAGTTTGCATAGTGAATGTTAATTTATACCCACAACATATTCACACTTGGAAATAAAATAATTTAACATGTATCCTTACTATGTTAAACTCTTAAGGCCCACATTGTCCTCTTAACAGACTTATAACTTGACTGAGAAATTAAACTCAAAAAACATCATTTAAACTGATTTAAGACCAGCAAAATCAGGGAGAGAGTTTGTTTAATATATAATAACATTTTGAGCATTAAAAGAAAATGGAGAGTCCATAGGATTCTAGAATTTGCACTGTTCATAAAAAGCATTCAATAAATATGTTATATGGGAGTTAAATATTCTTACCTGTATTTTAAGACTTCCTATTCTAGGTAAGACTATGCATATCTTAATTCAGAGTTTTGTAACCATATAGTGGCAAACTCTTTTAACTAAAAATGCCTGTCCACTTCTATTTGACATCCTCAAAAGAGAGAGAGAGAGAGAGAGAGAGAGAGAGAGAGAGAGAGAGAGAGAGAGAGAGAGAGAAACTTGGCTTTACAACTTAATTCAAAGATTCATCCACAAGCCCACACATACATCAGTTAGTCATTCTAATTTATGAATATAGATAGAATTTTAGGCTTTACTTTCTATCTTGAGCACTTTATTGATGCTTTTGATCACCAAATATCTCATCAAGTTGCATGTCAGTCTCTGATGATCAATGCCCATACTAGACTTTTCCTTCTAAAAGTGCTGGAAGAATTCTTACATGTTCTGAAACTTTTCAGAAACATTTACATTTTGTTATTATGATCTTTGGCTCCTGGGGTGACATCATCAAGGACAAAGACCAGCAGTGCTCTGCTAATATGGGAGGTGTTTTATTTTTATTCTCAAGTAGCCCATGAATCCAAACAGGTAGCATCCCTCCACTTCCCGACTTCGTTAGTTCATGAGAAGTGCATTTCCCCAGCTTGGCATGACATGGATTGCTGTCATTTTTAGTTCTCTGCTGCCACCCTACCCCTTTTATGTTTCACGATAATGTATCTTGGAATATTCCCATGTAGTCCCTTTCTTTTTAAAGGCTGCACAATGCATGCAATACAATAACTTATTGTCATAATCTCTTATTGATGGATTGTTTGTCTTTGTAACTCTGATTGTTTCTACTAAACTCAAAGTTACAGTAAACATTCTTATATAGACATCTTGATGAACTTTTTGTATCCATGTAAAGGATGATTTCTGTTAATGGGACTGGTGGTTCAAAGGCTATATATACATTATTAATTTTGAAAGATATTGCCAGACCATGGTTCCCAAAGATGATAATTTACTCCATACAACAGTGTGTGGATGTCTCCTTCCCCATGCCCCCATCACTGCTATTATTAATAAACAGCATAACTTTGGCTAATCTGGTAAGTAAAAATGGAGTTGTCTTTGTTTTGGCTTGCATTTCATTAATTATGAGTTAAGTTGTGCATTACTCATAAATTTATTGACCTGTAAACTTGCTCATATTTTTTGCCCATTTTCAGTCAAGTCATATCTCTTTCTTTTATTGATTTGAAAAAGATCCTTGAAATTGCAAAAAGTTGCATTGCAAATATGACTTCTCAGTCTTTCAGTTTTGCTATCTATAATAATCTATAATAATAAAAGCACATTATGCTAATTAGACTGGATGTCCTTCTGGATGAAGCCCAGGCGGTGGAATCCGAGGCAGAGGCGGCCACTGCGGTGGTGGGGGCCGAACCCCTTGCACAAATTTCGTGCATCGGGCCTCTAGTCTAAACATATAAAAGGTTAATATGCAAAGTGTCCCCTTGGGAGTTCAACGGAAGAACGAGAGTTTGCTCATTTGCTATGATGTGCACTGACCACCAGGGGTTGGCACGGAACATAGCAGGCGACCAGCGGTGGTGGCAGGGCGATGAGGGCATGAGGGAAGGAGGAGGCGGGGAGATGGGAAGGCGGGGAACCTGATCAGCCCTGATCACCAGCCAGGCCTAGGGGACCCTACCCGTGCACAAATTTTGTGCACCAGGCCTCTAGTATTACTGTATTTCAATTATGTTTAGGTTGTTGTTGGTGGTGTGTGTGTGTGTGTGTGTGTGTGTGTGTGTTCAAATATATCAATCTTTTCCTTCTAGCGTAAGAATTTTGGGTTTCTCATTAAGAGAATGTTTAAAATATTTTGTAATACTGGTGGTACTTTGAGATTTTCTAAATTCATATTTAAATATATTGATTAAAGTGTACAATATTTCTCCCTAAAATAATACCATATTTAGCAGGAAAGAATATGTTACCAAGAGTAATAATAGTTTTGCTAACTATTTTTCTGCTGAGCTTTCTGTTTTTTTATCCCTAAGCTGTAAAACTAAACAGCTATGTGATATAATTGTAAAGAAATGATTTTCCATTTTTAAAGAAAAGTATCTCTACAATATCTACTTAGACAATCACATAAGGGATAAGTAGAGCAGAGTCGAGAGTCGATGGTTTTATTCTGTCTCTCATTATTAATGTCAGTCTTCTGGTGGAAATGAATACAAGCTGGGCAGAGAAGGACTGCTGGTGAAGTAGCCTCTCAGGAGAGAGGTTTGCAGAGTTAAAACAGACCAGTTAGTTTTTACTTTATATCTTTTATTTCTCCAGTATAGTCTTGGTAACAATGACATTCAACTTTGTGAAGTTCTTATACTGATTTTCCTTAATGCATTCAATAGCTGTTATATTACTTTTGAATAACTATGTAGATGTCAGAAAAGGTAGCTGCCACAAAATGACATTAAGGTGACATAGTGTAAATTAATACAGTTAATGGAGGTGTTCACTACTGACTCATTGACCCATTATAAGCTCTTGTGGAATAAACGAATGCCAGGGCATCAATCTTTTAGAAAAATGGAAGAAAAGAGATGGCAGTTTTAAAACCTTGCAGTGAATTATATTTGAAAAGTGAAAACATCTGGGTTAGTTTTGATTTCACTAGGAAGCCATAAAATGGTGTGCTCACTCAGCAAAATATATTAAACTGCAATGTCAGATTTGATGCAATAGGTATACAATTATGATAGTGTTAATAGTGGCCTTCTATCATTCTAAGACATACTATCAAGTCCAATTGTCCTGCAGCATGAACTTGTCATAAGCTTGTAAATTAGAAATTATGTTTGAGGATATTTTCTTCTTATTAATGGAACGCACATAATACTATTGACTGTACCATGAGGTTTTAGTATAGCAGTTAAAATAAGCTAGAAATCACATTTACAGATACAAAATGGCCATTATAATATTCATCTTGCCATTTCTTTAATAATATTTGATGTCTTTGTGCACCAATTTTCATTTAGGGGATTTTAAACTACTTTGACTATTTCCTTAAAGAGAAGCTGATTAACAGAAATCTATCAACTGGAAGAGAGTACACAGAAGAGCTATTATTATAAGTAGACAGGCTAGTGCATAAAGTACATCTGTAGGAGCACACTTACAAATTATAATAGTAGTTCATTCTTTTTGAATAATTCTCATTAGTTTTCAAATATGCTTTTTTTTCTGCTTATTTGATACAGTTCTCGAGATAGTTGTGTAAGATAGCTGTCACTATTCTCTAAAGGAGGTTCACAGATAATAAGTGACATAACAGGTAAAAAGGAAGCTAGTAGTAGCACTGAGGGCTATTGAGTTATTTCTAGTCTTTATCTATTGGCTGGTACACAGATTTAATTCTTCTGCATGATTATATGATCATATCCAGTCACTAAGACTACTTGGAGTAATTGACATTTATTACTGTGTAAATAACCATTCCAAACTTTAATGGCTTAAAAATCATTTTTTTTCCTCAGTGTTCTGCAATCAGACTAGGCTTCATCAGGTACAGCTTGTCTTTCATCCATATGGGGTCAAATAGGGTGGCCCATCTGGGTCTAGAGGATTCAAGATGACTACACTCGTGTTTTGTGCCTCACCTGAACTGGCTAGAGCAGCTAGAGATTATTTAGGTCTGTCTGTCTCTCTACGTCAAGCATGTCAAACTTGCGACCCATGGGCCGCGTGCAGCCCACAACGCATATTTTTTGCGGCCCAGCTAATATAAAAGTATGTAAGAAACATTTTAATGAAAATTTCGTAACTCAATTTTTATAATATCCTGTTACACATAATTAATAATAACGAACTACAAGTTTGCTAATGACTGATTACTATACTAGTAATCGTGTTGCATTCATTTCCCTTAAGGCCTTATGCGCAGGCGCACCATTTCTCTCCACTAATACTAGCAGCAAATATTTTAGCAGCCGATTGCTATGTCATTAGTCTTGTACTGACTTGTTTGGTGTGTGCAACAGGAAATATTTCTCTTTTGGAGAACAAGAAAAATAGGTTTATTTGCATTATGCTTATTAATTTGTGCAGTTATTCAGTGTCTGGTAAGTTAATGTTCAAGAAAAAATGTTAATTTTTATTAACATGTTCCATTACTTTATGTTAACGATTACTCATTTATTTCAGCCCTTTCTATTCAGCCCTTTGTATCTCTATCAAAATAAACCTACGTTTCTATGAAAATTGAAGCTTTTGTTTTTTTGCAGCCCACATACACTTAAAGCTTGTTTATTTGGCCCATGTTAGCATTTGAGTTTGACATGCTTGCTCTACATGATCTTTCTAGCAAGGTAGCTGCACCACTTTATGTAGTAATTGGCTTCTAAGGGGATGAAAACAGAAGCTGAAAGGTCCCTGAAGTCTTACACTTATCTGGAAGCCCTGCAGTGTCAGTTTGAAATAAGCCAGCCATATTTTAAGAGAGGAGACATAGACTCCACCTCTTTATGGGAGCAGTGGTAAAGTGGAAATGCCAAAAGGCATGTGGGGTGGAAGGTCTGGTTACAGCAATCTTTGAAAAACTCTACAAGCCACTAATTTAAAACAATTGTAAGTTCAACTTTGGTTTATATCATTCAATCTGTGCATTTAGACAAAACCTAAATCTGAAGTACACATAGCATAAAAATAGGTCTGATTAGCCGAGGTAAGTCTGTCTAATATATTTGATTAACAAATACTTTGATCATTTTAAAGTCTACATAGGTATTCGTTTGAACAGATATTTGAACTAACAGAGCTTTTTACTAATCACAGATGTACTTTTGTACTGATAAACTCAGCCATAATATTTTTATTTGCTTCTTTAAAAAATCAATTAGAGAGAGAGAGAGAGAGAGAGAGAGAGAGAGAGAGAGAGAGAGAGAATAGCTTCTAAAGAATAGCTTGTGTAAAGCTATTAAATGTATTGTTTCATACACATTACCCCCATTTAATCCTTTTATTTACACTGTGAGTTAGATGCTATCATCATCACAATTTTGCATGAGAAACTGATTATTTTCAAGAGGTTAAGAAACTTATAATAGCCAAGATCTGTAAACAGTCCAAATGACCATCAGTAGATGAGTAGATAAAAAAGCTGTGGTACATGTACACAATAGAATATTGTGCAGCCATGAAAAAAGAAGAAACTCTTACCTTTGTGATAGCGTAGATGAACTTGGAGATTATTATGCTAAGTGAAATAAGCCAGTCAGAGAAAGACAAATACCATATGATGTCACTTATATATGGAATCTAATGAACAAAATGAACTGACAAAAGAAAGACACTTGGGCTAGCCAGAAGTCTGTATTTGAACTCAGATCTCTTTGATTTCAGTGCATATGAAGTAGCACTTCCCTGATAAAAGAAGAGACAGTTTCACAACTGCCTACCCAACCAGACTCCCCATTAGCTACAACTAACTGGTAGCCGTGAGGTAATTCTGCTTTACTTAACACAATTTGAAAGCCATGACCTTCAATATTTTTTATCACTATTTCATGCCTGAAATTCAGGGTATGATAAATTATTGATTCATTTTTCATTCCACAGATATGTATTGAATACCTATTATATGTGAGGCCGCTTCTTAGCAAATAAGTGATGAGCAAATGAGCAAGATAGACAAGATCCCTGCTGTCATGGGATTTCCATTACAGTGGGACATGGAGGCATAAATAAAACAATAAGCGCTGTGCAGACAAGTAAAATGAAGTCATATAGAGTTACTGGGTTGCTGTTTTAAAAGGTGAAATGTAGGAAATGGGAGAGCTTGGACCCTGGATTTAAAGTGTTTGGCTTTGATTTCTGGCTTAACCATCTATTTGTAGCATAAGCATTATCAGATTACTTAGCATAACTCTCTTTGCCTCAGTGTTCATGGCTATAAATAAAGTGAGAAAAATAAGAATACCTATCTATGAAGTTTTTGTGAAGATCAAGAGAAATGCAGAAAGCACTTGGAATAGTCCCAAGACATAGTAAGATACAAAAACAAAACAAAACAAAACAAAAGAACATATAATACCTGCTGTTTTAAGATTGAACGAGCAGAGGTCATGTTTCAGCTGATTCAGAGCAGGTGCAGTTCTGTCATCTTCTGTGACCTCACAGTTGAATGTCAGAGATGAGACTCTCTTATTCATTAGGTTTATTTTTAAAGATAAGTGATTTCTAATTAATATAAATGTGAGTGTAAGTTCACATTTACATATTAACTTTTAACTTTTAAATGCCATTTGAAACAAGATTTAAAAACATTAAGACAGAGGCATAAATCGTGCACCCACGCGGCTGCTTCAGTGACTTCTCCAGACGTTTTGTGATTTTACTCGCTTTCTCTTCCTCTTTATAAAACTCCCCTGGCTTGGGACTTCAGGGTTCAGACAGTTTAATTATTCTCTGATCTTTTCTAGGAATCTTTCAAATAAGCCACACTTCAAGAATGTGTTCATTTTGCTTTAAAGATGTGTCTGTTTTGTGATTGTTCCCACTATTAGAAATCTGAGGGTTTCTTTGTCCCTTCACACATCAAGCCTATTTCGTTTACACTAACACCTTCATTAACACCCCAATTTATGGCCATATTCTGAGTGGCCAGATGAGTGTTGGAGTAGAGAGAAAGTCTCCTGTGGGGTCCTCCTGAAGGCTATGGAAGTGCTGCTTCTTCATGACTGGCCCGATTCAAGTCCTCCCAAGTGTTCCTACTGAGTGCTCTTCCTGCCGCCATTCTGAACAACCCTTTCAGCTTCCTTTTGTTCTGTCTGACGGTGGCTCTCCGCCCCCTCTTTCTAGAGTGCTTGAATTAAAATGAAATAAGTCTTGCTTCTGTCAGTTCTGCACTTTGTGTACAATTGTGCTGGCAACTTTAAAAACAACCTTTTCTAAATTTAAATTTAACTTTTTATACTTTTCTAAAACTAGAATAACCAAGATAACTTTTTTTAAAAAACTGCAAAATTTCCCCTCAAGAGTAACACATTTTGTTTCTAGGCTCCTGCACTTTTATTTAATAAACTGCTTCATTGGCTTTTTTCCTGTCTTGAAGCATTCTCCCAACACAGTCCCCAGAAGATTTCTACTGATATTAAAATAACTTATCTAATATCTTCAGTAGTTTAATATTTAATGAGCACCTGCTGTATACAAAGTATATCACCAAGAACTATGGGGGAATTCAACAATATATAAACCTCACAAAATAAGGCTTAAAATCTGTTTTAGCTCAAAGTTTTGTTAAAATCTAGGCTTCTTATGCCTTTGTGAGTCTAATTCAATGATATTCAGTGAAATACTATTATAATGGTAAGTAACCACATATTTTATATGACCCTATTGCATGGAAAGAATGGAAAATAATATGTGAAAAATATTAGAGCACTAAGAAAGTTAAAACTAAATTGAGAGTCTTTGGGCTGTTTTTAAAAATACACATGCTGCTGTATCCACGTGGATATATACCCCTCTCTGTCCTCAAGGAATCTTACATCGTCTAGTTCTAGAGATAGGACATGAATACAAACAACATGAAAGGCAGTAGGGGAACCCCTGACTTCCGTGAGCCTATTGCACCCCAACCAGCAGCTACATGGGCTTCTATTCCTTTTCCTCTTCTGACCATTTGGGATGCTATTGCTATTTAGTGTTACACAAAATGGGTAATTTTCAAATAGCAATGTTATTTATCTTCTCTACATCTTTTACCAAATAGTGAGAGCAAGATCAAAAGAAAATTGTATGTTTTATCTTAATGGATTGAAATAACAAGTTAACAATGATTGTCTTGGTTAGCTTGGGCTGCTGTATTTTACCATAACGTAGGTAGCTTACAAACAACAGAAATTGATCCCTTGCAGCTCTGGAGCTGTGTCAGGGCACCCACACAGCCAGGCTATGTGCCTGGTGAGAGCCTGTTTCCTGGCTCAGATCCAGGGCCATATTCTTGCTATGTCTTCACACGGCAAAGAGGAGCACGCTCTCTCAGAACAAGGACATGGCCTCATCCAATGCTAATTACCTTCCAAAGGCTTCAACATTTGAATTTTAGGGAAATAAAAACATTTGATTTGTAACCATTATGCATTTCTGATTTGAGTACAAATATATGAGAATAGCAATGATACTTTACTTCTGCCTCCTAATTAGAGACCACACCTTTACAACATTGTTTCTTTAACACAATATGATACTAGCTGTCATGCTTACCCAGCCCAGAAATTGACTCCTTATAATCCTTGCTGATCTAATATTGCTGAAGCATCCTTTTACCCTTGTCTTATCCACTAACTAAGCTATATCATTATTTGCAAATAAGGCTGTTTGTTTACCTATTAGTTTTCCTTTCAGCCCTCCTCAATTTCCCTTTTAACATTCAAGTCAGTAAAAATTGACAGAGACTCAGATATAGGACCTGCCTGCAGGCTCTGTCAGGGAAGGCTCAGCAAATGAACAATGGTTTCTGTGAGCACTTCTGTCTGGAAGAAAGCTACCCCTGCAGCTCTCACTCTGATGCCAGACAATTCAGTTCCTCACCATATGTCCCTGGTGCTTTTCAAAATGCTGGCCTAGCACTAGAGCTCAGAGAGAATAAGTTCGAGTAAGTCTGTGCCTTTTAAAAATAACTCCTTGGACTTCAATAGCCTTCTTTCTCACTCAGCCACAATCCCACTGGTTTTCCATAGCCAGATGTTATGGAGACTTCTCTTCCTGGCACTAGAATACTGGGCTGGGGGTTTGGGTGTGGTGCTGGGACCCCTCGCTCCTCAGGTAGAACCTCCACAGCTGAGATAACCTTCCTGATTTTTAACTGCCACACTTGGGTATGGAACCGGCCTGTTCTGTTTCTCTGCCCTTCCTACCAGTCTCTATGGGACTTGTTCTTTATATCCTTAGTTATAGGACTTCTGTTCAGCTAGATTTCAGGTAATTCTTAATGATGGTTGTTCTGTAGTTTAGTTGTAATTTTGATGTGGTTGTGGGAGGAGGTGAGTACTCAGTTTAGCTACTCTATCATCTTGACTGAACAAGTGGGGGGGGGGGGCTGAAGAATCCAATTTACTTGAAGAACTCAGTGTCTGGTAGTCTTTAAAAATATGATATGTATCACCAGACAAGACCACAGTGAGGTTTGATTGTACCACACAAATAAATGTCCTTATGCTTTTCACAATATATTTTAAAGTTAATTTAATTCTCATCTTGGTATTGGAAAACATCAGTATTTTTTTCATGGTATAGATGGTATGTATACATAACAACTTCAGTGGTTTTTCTGTTTTCATTTTCTCCAGTGGCTATATAAAAAAGCAAAACAAAAACTTTTAGGCTCATAAAATCAGTTCATTTCGATATCAGATTTATTCTCAAGTGACAAAAACCACATATTAGACTTTGTACATCAACTACATTTGCCTTGATCCCAGTTGTTAATATCTTTCTTATATGCAGGTAGCACACGTTTTCTTTGAATCCAATTTATTAAGAACTTACTATTGAGGTGTCATGCATTAAACATGTAAAACTTATTATGTTGCATATTATCTCTTATACCCACTGTTTATTAGTGGGTATAAAAATAATTTATTTTGCAAAATTACAAAATAAAACTGAATCTCTTTATAGAAATTATGCATTGTAATTGCCAGTATAGTCAGAAAAAAAGTAGGAGACATGATTTTTAACCAATACTGACAAAACCTTTTTTTTTTAATTTGAATGTTTCATTAATAATATTCAGAAAAGTTTACTAAACTGCATAGACTTGTAAATATAGCCTTATATATTTCTTTACTAATGCTATTGTGAACTATTATTGATTTTATAACTCATTTCTCTTAACTAATTTGTGGCAAGATAAGATTAAAAATCTTATAAAGATAACTTATCAAGCAAATTAGTTAAGAAAAATGTTTATCTTCCTAGATTCTTATCTAAATAAAATTAAGTTAAGAATAAAATAAATTAATAAAATATTAGATTTAAATAAATTATTTAATTCCATTTAGTTAAATTATAAATTGATAGTGTTATTCAACTGATTTTTAAAGTGGTTTAATATGCTACATTTTTATTTTGGGCAGGAACTGATTCCAGAGTTCTATTACCTACCAGAGATGTTTGTCAACAGTAATGGATATAGTCTTGGAGTCAGAGAAGATGAAGTGGTGATAAATAATGTTGATCTTCCCCCTTGGGCAAAAAAACCTGAAGACTTTGTAAGGATCAACAGGATGGTAAGAGAGATTTTGTTTTTGCTTCAGCAGTCACCAAAAAATAGAAATACTCCGTAGTTTTGTTTTGTTTCTAACTATTAACAAATTGTCATTTAACATTTATAAGTATAAGGTTAAAAATTTAAGAGGAAAAATAAAACATTTTACTGTTGTCTTTTGACACCATTCTCGACTGTAGAGTGGATATTCCTTTCATGAGGACTAATAAAGGAATGCTAACTTAGTTATATTTGCTCTCTTAGGAGAAGACAATCAGATGAGCATCTGTTGACTAATATAACATATTCTAAAATGCTTAAAATAAATCCCACTCCTTATTTTTCTCTACTGACTAAATATGCTTTCTTTTTCACGCATAAATTATTCAAAACAAAATAATTTAATTTAGAACATATTTATATGGAGAAAATTATAAGCTGTGAAACATAGCTTAGAGTGTAATATACTGACTTTAAGAGAACACCCATCTAGAAAACATTCTTTGGGAAAATGTCATTACTTTTTAAATCTGTATGATAGATGCCTGGGTGTTCAAATAAAAACATGTAATAATCTAAATGATTTTAACATGCTTTTAAGTCAGGTCCAAACTAGTCACTTAGGCAAGCAAAGTAGCCAAAAATTGTTGGATCACTTTTTCTGTGCTCATTCTGTTGAATTCAATTGATTGAACAAAAGTTTTCATGTGGGTGCTAATTATTAATAAGTGCTAATAGATGTATTGGGAAGAGTATAAATTAGAGTTTAGAAATTTTCTGCTCTTGAATCTGATCTCTATAATTTACTAGTTTCATTGTCCTGGGTAATTGAGAATATCTCTTTCCCTCACATTTTTCATCTGTAAAATGGTGATACCTTGTTAAAAACCATTATTTATCATAAAATAATTTGCTTTCAGCATGCAATTTAGTGATTTTTAATAAATTTAGTAATGTGACCATCACTACAATCTAATTTTAGAACATTTTCATCACCTCCACGATCCCATGCTCACCTCAAGCCCCAGGCAAGCATTAATCTACTTTCTATTTTAATAGGTTTCTCTTTTCTAGTCATTTTATGAAAATAGAACCATACGATATGTGTTCTTTTGTGTTTGATTTCTTTCACTTAGCATAGTTCTATGACTCATCTGTGTCTTAATGAATATCAGTACCTTTTTCTCTTTTGGCATAGTAGTGTTCCATTGTATGGATAAACCATATTTTGTTTATCCATTTATCAGGCGATGAACACTTGGGTTGTTTACACTTTTAGGTTATTATGCATAATACATTCACATACGGATATCTATATGGACATATGTTTCATTGCTACCTAGTGGTGGAATTGATGACTTGTATGGTAACTTTATATTTAACATTTTAGGAAATTGCTTAACTGCCTTGCAAAGTGACTATAGCACCTTACATTCCCACTATCAATGTATGATGATGGTTCTAGTTCCTCTATATCTTCATGACTGTTTTTTGTTGTTGTTATTATAGCCATTCTAGTGGGTGTGAAGTAATATCTCATTATAGTTTTAGTTTGCATTTCATTAGTGACTAATGATGTTTGAGCATCTCTTCATGTGTTTTCTGGATGTTAAAACACTTTTGGATATATTTTAATAAAACTTTAATTCATGATTCATTATAGATACAACCTTTGTGTTCTTCATTACTGAAAGAAGTTCATATGCCCTTTACTAATGATATGCCTAATTGGAAGGGAAAAGGCAGTTGTGCTTCTAAAAAAACATCCCAAGAGTAGCATCGGACAAAGAATTTTGTGGATGGTAGGGAAAAATAATAATTATTATGAATGAGAAATCATCAAATAATTATTATTAATATAAACTAGATAAACAAGACCATACACTCTTGACAAAACCTGCAGAAAATTCACAATGCTTCATTCATCTAGTATGTTAGAATGTAATGCAATCCAACTAAATAAACTTTTCAAATAAAAAAAGTTTCTATATTTTTATAGCTACATGAGAACTTTTAGAAATATTGTTATAGTTATTTTTCTAAAATGTATTTCTATTGGTTCTCTAACCTCTGATGCAAAAGATTAAACTTCTTTTTCTTAACACAAGTACCCATTATTATTCCATGAAGTGATATCATCCTATACCTATTGTTTTTCTATTCTTCTTCTTTAGATTGTCGGCTATCACCACACTTTCCTTGAATAGCCAGACTATTAGAATTTGTTGCTCATAATCTCCTCTAGTCTACAAAATCAGATAATCAATTTCTTCCGGCCTTATGATAAATAAGAGTCAGTCAAGTGCTAATAGAGGCCCTAGAAGAAATGTAAACTTTGTAGCTTGGGTAGAGAGTGACAATCTTCTACCTCAGGTTTCATTGAGCAATTCCAGGTTTGGGAGTTGTGTACTGAAACATAAAATGACAAAGTCCTACCATTAGTAAGTGGAATGTTTCTATAAACAGTGTCAAATTTATACATTTTCTTACATATAAATAGGTAGCTATGTGCCTGGCCTAGAATACTCTCCTTGGTGCCCTTGCCTACAATTTTTTCTCTATCTTCCTCATTCTAAGACTTACTGCTGGCAACTGCTGCAAATCAGGATGGAAACCCTAATCTTAGTCACCATACTCTCTGATCCAGGGATGGTCTTGAGCCAACTCAATATTAATGTTAACCAAGATAAGATAATGGCACTGATAGTGCTTGTGGCCTATGCCACTTTTTGAGTGTTTATTCTTAGTCATATTCTGTACTAGAGTTTCAGGTACATCCTCAAAAAATCTTTTGAAATAATTATCATCCTGAAACCTAGTGAGGTAAATTACCTTGCCAAATATCACCTACTTTTCAAAATAATAATGCGTGTTCTTATCCATAGTCTCTGGGATAGAGGGAATGGTGGCTTGAGGAGCTGTATAAAGGGAGAAGGGAGTGGGGAAGGTAAGGAAACATGTCTTGTAATCAGAAGCCAGGACCTTGAGCCTTGAGGTCAGAAAAAGAAAAGTAAGAAGTGAGTGGAAATTCATACCGTTGTATGGTGTAAGAAGATGGTCTAATTCTAATTTCATTTTTTTCTCATTATCTGTCCAGTTTCCCCAACACCATCTATTGAACAGAGTATCTTACCCCACTGTATGTTTGTGCCTCCTTTGTCAAATATTAATTGACCATAGAGGTGTGGTTTTATTTCTGGGTTTTATATTCTGTTCCATGCCAGTCTTGTCTGTTTTTATGCCAATACCATGTTGTTTTGATTACTATGGCCTTGTAGTATAGTTTGATATCAGGTTGCATGATTCCTCCAACTTTGTTCTCTTTTCTCAAGGTTGCTGTGGCAATTTGGGGTCTTTTGTGGTTCCATATAAATTTTTGGAATATTTATTATAGTTCTGTGAAGTATGCCATTGGTACCTTGATAGTTTACAGATTGCTTTGGGTAGTATGGATATTTTAATGATGTTCACTTTTCCTACTTATGAACATGGAATATCTCCCACTTATTTGTACCTTCTTCAATTTCTTTCTTCAGTGTCTTATAATTTTCCGAGTATAGATCTTTTATGTATGTGGTTAAATTTATTTTTCTAGGTAAATTTTTATGCAATTGTAAATGGGATTGTTTTCTTATTTTCCTTTTTGATAGTTCATTATTGATGTATAAAAATGCACCTGATTTCTGTTCATTATTGGTATATAAAAATGCAACTGATTTCTAGATATTTATTTTGTACCCTGCTACTTTACTGAATTCATTTATCAGTTCAATAGTTTTTGGTGAAATATTTAGGATTCCCTATATACAGTATATCATCTGCTACAATTTAGTTTTAATCTGTGGCACTCTGGCCTATCTCATTATTCATATGATCACCACATAAAACTTTTTAATAAAAATCTCTCTTCTTAGGAATACCTGATTCTCACCAAATCGTTTCATATTATTTGGGTTTTAAGAGAATCCTAGGTTACTTATTGAAAGATGAAAGATACATCCTGAGAAATAATAGCATGGTAAAAACAATTTAAACTTCGTATTATTTGTTTACACCCCAGTGATCAGACATTACATCTCTATATATAAAAGCCTAAGCGAACGGTCTACTGAATGACCAGTCGCTATGATGTGCACTGACCACCAGGGGGCAGATGCTCAATGCAGGAGCTGCCCCCTGGTGGTTAGTGTGCTTCCACAGGGGGAGCACTGCTCAGCCATAAGCCAGGCTCACAGCTGGCGCTGACAGGTGCAGCTGAGGCGAAGCAAGCCTCTCCTGCCTCCACAGCAGTGCTACTGAGCCGAGTGGCAGCAACAGCAGGCACAGCAGGGCCAGGATGAGCGGGAGCAGCACCCAGCCTGGCTTGGGCTCCTCCCCGGCCACCTGCCACTTTGTGCACTGCTATATCCCTCAGGGGATGTTGGACTGCCGGTTTCAGCCAGATCCCTGCAGGGCCAAAACTGGCAGTCCGACATCCCCCGAGGGGTCCCGGATTGCAAGACAGCACAGGCCAGGCTGAGGGGCTAGGCTGAGGGACCCCACTGGTGCACGAATCTGTGCAGCAGGACTCTAGTAATTTAATATGTGAGCACCCCAATAAATCCTGTACCCATCCAGCACCATACTTAGTTATTAGAATATTATTGACTATATTACCTATGCTCTACTTTACATCCCCATGACTTTTCTGTAACAATCCATTTGTACTTCTTTATCCCTTCACATTTTTCACTCAGCCCCCAACCTCTCTCCCATCTAGCAACCAACAAAAAGTTCCCTGAATCTATGTCTGTTTCTGTTCTGCTTGTTCATTTTGTTTGTACTAGTAGATTCAACTGTTGATAGATATGTATTCATTGCCATTGTATTAATCATATTTTTGGTCTTCTTTTCTTCTTTTTAAATAAGACCCTTTAACATTTCATATAATACTGGTTTGGTGGTGATGAACTCCTTCAGCTTTTCTTGTCTGTGAAGCTCTTTATCTGACCTTCAATTCTAAATGATAGATTTGCTGGGTAGAGTAATCTTGGTTGTAGGCCCTTGCTTTTCATCACTTTGAATATTTCTTGCCACTCCCTTCTGGCCTGAAAAGTTTCTGCTGAGAAATCAGCTGACAGTATTATGGGAGTGTGTCGCTTATGGAGGTCATTGGGTGGTGGTGCTCAATGTGGTCTGAAGCTGTCCACTGGGTACACTGGCCTTGGGGGCCTCCCAGGAGGTGCACACTAAGGTCAGCCACCACCTGTGTGCTGCCCAAGGCTACCAGGCATAAACTACAAAGTGATCTGCAGATAGCTACTTCTTGTGCTGGTCTTGGAAGTGCCCAGGCAAGGCCAAGCTGTAAACCAAGGACAGGCAAGGAATAGTGGCTGCATCAAAGGAATAGTGGCTTCTGCCAGCACTTCTGTCTGGGAGAAACCTACCACACTAGCTCTCACCCTGATTCCAGACAATTCAATTCTTCCTGATAAGTCTCTGGTGCCTTTCAAGCGACTGTCCCTGTGCTGGAGCTCAGAGAGTGTGAATTTGAGTAAGTCTGTGCACCAGTCCTTTAAGAGGAACTGCCTTGAACTCTAGCAGCTTCCATGTCACTCAGCCTTAATCCTCACTGGTTTTTATAGCCAGATGTTATGGACACTTCTCTTCCTGGCACTGGAACACAGGGCTGGGGAGCCTGGTGAGGGGCTGGGACCCCTCATTCCTCAAGGGGTATCCCCATAGTTGAGGTAACCCTCCTGATTTTTATCTGTCACATATGGGAGTGGGACTAGCTGTTCTACATCTCTGCCCCGCCTACCAGTCTCAATGTGGATTCTTCTTTAATTTTATAGTTGTAGGAATTCCATTCAGCTGGATTTCAGGCAGTTCTGAAAGTTGGCTGTTCTGTATTTTAGTTGTAATTTTGATGTGGTTGTGGAAGGAAGCAAACACCACGTTTACCTATGCTGCCATCTTGGCCAGAAGTCAAGCAATTTAAACTTTAAAGTAGATTTTCCCTCTTACTTTAAGAGAGAATAAAATATACTAATGCAAATTTTGACTAATATATTATTTTTATTTATATTTGCTAAGAGTACTTCTATTGTGCATAAATAAAATATATTAAACAACTTACTCCCAATATTAACATAACCATTTCAAGACTTAAGTTGTGTTTTATGCCCCTTGCCTCTTATATCTTGTCTTTCTAACAGCTCAAATACTGCTAGGAAAACTTTAAGGCCAATACTGTGCTTGTTTAAAATAAATCTCACCATTTAATATCACTGTAACTATTTATACAATGCACTGGGAACTGTAAGGATTGCATCTCATGTGGTGAAGTAACTGTCCCTCAAAGATTTGGTCTCACATATTCAAAAGATTTAAATTTAATAACTGACAAAAATATGAGATATAAATACTTGTGTTTTTATGAAATTATCATAAAACATTTTCATAAATGAATTGTACATTTTTGTTATAAGTAATAAGTTCTAACTTGTATTTGTGAAGAAATGAAAGTAAAGCACTGGGATTTTTCTCTCTTCTAAACCAAATTCCTGTTCCTGTTATCTTATAGTCATTAATGAATCTAATAAGACTTGTTAACTAAACCTTTATGCCATGGAGTGAAAGGTTTTCACAAAATTCTGCATATTTAGGGAAATCAAATTGCCTCAGTCTTGGTTCTCCACAGCACTGGATGCAGCGCCAGGTTGAATCAATCATATGTAGGGAGTGCCTTGCTAGTGTAAAGGTGGCTTGAGAAGTGGTTATTCATTTGCTTCTTTCCTTTGGTTTTCCTTGAACAGACTATACAGACTAGAAAGGAAATGTTTTACATCTATAGCAGCCATTCTTGGCTGCATCAGAGTTAGAGCTGAAGGACAAACAGCTGATTCTGGGAACAGTCGTAAGCAACAGAGCTATGAAAAGACAAAATGTAGCTGTGTGTCTACAGCTGCCTTCCTATCTCAGCATCTCCTGTTCTGCTTTTCCTCACCTTGAAGTGTTTCTTCACCGTACTCTGATCATAGTTCCTTTTCTCCAACTTGTGGTCAGCTTTGCCATCATACTGATGGGAAATGATTAGACTGATGTCATTTTAGGTATCTGTGTTAAAACTTGAAAATTTAACAAATTATCTAACATACTTTATTTCATGCTGAAGAAATATTTATTTGATGAATATTTTTCTAATATCTAAA
This sequence comes from Eptesicus fuscus, assembly GCF_027574615.1. NCBI lineage: Eukaryota > Metazoa > Chordata > Mammalia > Chiroptera > Vespertilionidae > Eptesicus > Eptesicus fuscus. The sequence goes on along the minus strand of NC_072480.1, from coordinate 4,660,797 downwards.
GTCTGTGTGGTATTATAAAACGTGAAAATATTTCCATTTTCCATGAATTTTCATTAATTACATGAACACATCTATTTTTATATTATTTTATAACATTATCAAAGTTTATTTACTTAGATATTACTATTATATGACTGAGTAGTTCATATGGGATTTAGTTCTTATGAAATAGGTTTAGAGAAATTGTGCTCTAGTACAATTATAATTTGGATTGGGATATCTTCAGTTATTTGAAAGAATTCTTTGTAATAAGCCTAAAGTATAAAATCCCAAAGAAATGACATTCACAGTGGTAGCAAAAAGCCTTCATTTCTTTGTATGGACTACTATTCTGTATCCACAAGCATTCTTTTAAGCTGTCACTAAGGAATTCATGGCAAAGAAGACAAAAATGATATGATGAAAAGGAATGGCATCATTGAGTGGAGACGATTATGTTTGTTGTCTCCTGTCAGTGACTGAAAAGGCATCTGGCGCATTTGTAGAAGCCTTTACATGTCTACAGCTTCATTTTCTTTTCTCACATTTAAAAATGAAACCTACTTTGATTTTTAATGATGTATTTCTTTTAGTCTGTTGCTTTTTTAGTTATAAGCAATAATAGATATAATTGGTTAGAGTTGTATATATTCATAATTACAGTGACAGGGATTGTGTTTCACTGAAGAACTGTGAAATTCAAAATTTGGTCTCATTAGAAAATCTGGAAAGGTGATATAGACATTTTTAGTAGACATTTTAATAAATCCTAAATGCATTTAGTTCACATATCAAGAATTGGTTTAATTTATCCACACCAAGCTAGGTTGATTATGACCAAGTCTCTCATGAGACATTTATAAAGCACTGTGCTCAGTTCTAACATGATTATAATATGACTGCCTCATAAAGGACAGAAGTAGAAAGTACATCTGATAACATTACCCTAATGCTGGGTTCATCAATCATAATCTGCCCTTTTTAAAATTTATTTTAGAAAAAGTCCTTTCATGGATGTACACTGATATCTCCACCAGCCCTCAGCCCACAGGTCCTGGTGCTTCAGGGCCAAATGCAAGACATTCTTGGTCTGCAGAGCAGACCCCGGTGCACTGAGGCAGAGAAAGTGGAGATGAATGTGGCTTTGCTCTTATTGTCATACAATCTTTATAAGATTTTCATATTTTAAAGAAAAAGTTTCTTTTGTGATAGGTAAAAATTTGCAAAAAAAAAAAAATATTTTAAACATAGTATAACAAGAATTTTTGGAAGTCTCTACAGCATCTTAAAATATTCAGATGGATACCTTGTGTGTGACAGCCTGCTTTGCCACCTGTTTGCTATGACACCTTAGACAAAATAAGGCACTCTTCTCTCTTGGAGTGTCAGTGTTCTCCTTGTCTCTGAAACTGGGCATTGGTTAGTACCTAGACCTTTATTGAGAGCCAGCTCTGATAAGGCATGATGGAAAACATAAGGGAGCATTGGACATGGATCTTACTCTAAATAAAGCTGGAGTAGAACAGTTCCTTCATTTATCCCAGTCATCCTATATAATAAAGAGGTAATATGCAAATTAATCCTCACACCCTCACAAGATGGCTGCCTATGACCAAGCCGGCAGGGGGTTAGTGAGGGACAACCAAACGACTGAACATGCAGGCTGTGTGGGGCAACCAGGCAAGCGGAGAGCCATGAGGGGCAACCAGGCCAGTGGCGGGGGGCAGTTAGCGGTGACCAGGCCAGCAGGGGGGGGCAGTTGGGGGTGATCAGGCCGGCATGCAGAGGCAGTGAGGGGCGATCAGGCAAGCAAGCAGGTGAGCGATTAGGAGCCAGCAGATCGAGCCTAAACTGGCAGTTAGACATCCCCCAAGGGGTCCAGGATTGGAGAGGGTGCAGGCTGGGCTGAGGGTACCCCCCTTCATGCACGAATTTCATGCACCAGGCCTCTGGTCCTACCTAATAATAGAGTAATATGCAAATTGACCACACCTTCGCTACACTTAAGCCACGCCCACCAGCCAAGCCACACCCACCAGCCAATCAGGAGCAAATATACAAATAAACCCAACCAAGATGGCTACAGCCACTGAGAGCGGGAGGGAGGCTTGGGTTTCTGCGGTAACAAAAGAAGCCATCCTGTTGCCGGCCTAAGCCTCCACTCAAGGCTACAAAGTTTCAATTATAGAAGCTGAATTAACTCCAACAGAAATCGCTGCTGGCCGCGAAGCGAGCAGCAGGCTTGGCTTTGCTCCAGGCTACAAAGTTTCAATTGTAGAAGGTAAATAAATTCCAGATACCAGGGCCTCCGCTTGGGTCACCAGGGGACATGGCTGGCCTGAAAACCACCACAGGCCCCTCGCTCAGGCCACCCCATGCCCCAAGGGAACCCCCACCTTTCAGGGCAAACCAGTCAGCCCCCACCCATGCACCAGGCCTCTATTCTATCTAATAAAAGAGTAATATGCAGATTGACCATCACTGCAACACACAATATAGCTGCCCCCATGTGGTCAAAGATCCTGCCCCCATGTGGACACAAGATGGCCATCACAAGATGGCCAGCAGGGGAGGGCAGTTGGGAGGCACCAGGCCTGCAAGGGAGGGCAGTTGGGGGCGATCAACCTTGCAGGGGAGGGCAGTTAGGGGTGACCAGGCCAGCAGAGGAGGGAAGTTGGGGGCAAACAGGCTGGCTGGGGAGCAGTTAGGCATCAATCAGGCTAGCAGCAGAGTGGTTAGGGGGTGATCAGGCTGGCAGGCAGAAGCAGTTAGGGGCAATCAGGAAGGCAGGCAGGTGGTCAGTTGGGAGCCAGCAGTCCTGGATTGTGAGAGGGATGTCCAACTGCCTATTTAGGCCCGATCCAGGATCGGGCCTAAACGGGCAATCGGACATCTCTCGAGGGGTCCCAGGTTGGAGAGGGTGCAGGCTGGGCTGAGGGACACGACCCCCCCTCCGTGCACGAATTTTGTGCACGGGGCCTCTAGTTAAGTCATAACGGCCTATTACGCTTCATACTTCTCTGGGTTCTGGGAACATGACCATGAACAACACGGTCAGTATTTGGAAGGAACTCACACTCTAGTTAGGAATACAGACAATAACACGGTTATAGTAAATGTAAGCAGTGCTGTAGTCTCCTCAGTCCACAGGTCATTAGTGAGCATCCCAGGCACTGTGTGCATGTTTGCAGTGCACCAGTGAACAAAGATCCTGCCGTCACAGAGATTACTTTTGATCAAAGGTAGACAGACAATAAAGAGTAAATAAGTAAGTAAAATATGTAGTATGCTAAAAGGTAATCAATACTATAGGGAAAAAGTAGTAAGAGATCAGGAAAACAAGGATGGCAGTCAGGATCCCCTCCTTGTGAAGGTGCGACTGGAATTAAGGCTTGAAGGATGTGGGAGAGTGAACTAGATGACTCTTGGGCAAAGAGCATGCAGGCAGAGGGACATTGGTAGCAGGGTCAAAGTGTTTAGCAAGGAAGCCATTGGGTTTGGGTAGAGTGAGCAGGGGGCACACAGGAGGAGGACTGAGCCTTGAAAGCCATCGAAAGCACTTTGCATTTTTACTGTGACCAAAATGCAGTCATTGCAGCACTTTGAGCAAGAGTGCTGTGATCTTATTTATTTTCTTTTTTTTAAAATAGCTTTATTGAGATAGAACTCACATACAATACAACTTACCCATTTTAAGTGTATGTAATTCAGTGGTTTTCTTTATAATCACAGATATATGCAACCATCACAACAGTTAATTACAAACATTTTCACACTACTAAGACAAATTCTCTTACCTTTTAACTCCTCTTCACCCCCCAATCTGGAGTAGCCAGTAATCTGCTTTCTGTTTCTATAGATTTGCCTATTCTGGAGATTTCATATAAATGGGAATCATAATGTGTGGCCTTTTGTGACTGGCTTCACTTAGCATAATGTTTTCAAGGTTCATTCCTATAGTACCAAAGTATCAGTACTTCATTCCTTTTTATCACTGAATAACATTCCACTGTATGAATATACCACATTTGGTTTATCAGTTTAACTAATATTTAGGTTGTTTCTACTTTTTGGCTATTGTGAGTAGTGAATATTCTATGCTCATTATTATAAAACTAGTGGCCTGGTGCATGAATTTGTGCACATTGAAAGTGAATTAATTAGAAGAAATATTTTAATATTGCTATTTGTCCTTTCTCTATAATAGAAGTGTCAGAGATGAAAGAAAATTAGTAAAATGTATATGAAAATAATGTACACATTTATTAATAAATAAACAATAACAACATGATATAACAACAAAGACATGATATAAAAACAACAAAACATGACATACAAACAAAAAACAAGGTTATAAAAACAACATTGATACAATGACTGATAAGTGATTAAACTTATTCTAATATTGCCCTGTATACCACATTAAAAGTAAAAACACTTTCAGAGTGCTTGGCTAATTTCCCTTGTGATGAAGTATTTACAACTTTAACTTTAATGTCACATACTCTTCAAACTCGAGAGAAAGCAACATATAACTGACCATGTCCAAAAACAGGTTCAGGTAGGAATATTCCTACTCTGTCTAGAGTTTGTCCTTGTGATTTATTAATAGTCATCGCAAATGCTGGCATCACGGGAAACTGTCTTCTAATTAATTTAAATGGGAAGCCAGTGTCAGATGTGGACAAATCAATTCTTGGAATCAGAACAACCTCTCCTTCCACAGATCCTGTTAATACTTCAGCTTCAATTATGTTAGGTCGCGATCTTTTGATAATAAATCTAGTACCACTACAAAGACCCCATTTACTATTATGATTTCTCAGTAGCGGGATGATTGCACCCACTTTCAATTTTAGTTTATGACATGGCATTCCCGAAGGAGTAATACTATTAAGAAATTCCATGGGAAAATTTTCCTTTTCAGCATCATCTGTTGAATCAATGAAATCATCACTCACATATGTGAAAATCTCCATTGAGTATATCCAAAATTTCTTCATTTAATTTTTGAATGTGCTCATTTTTTGGACAAAGAATCGCACATTTAGATGTATTTTTAACATTATCTCTAGATATACTATTTCCAAAGGTAGCTTCAATAATAGATCCATTACAAATCATTTCATGGGGGATTTCAATAATATTCATTCTTAAATAAAAACTGCTATCAAGTTTGCCATCTCCAAGTTTTACTAACTATTCACTATAAGCAGAATCCTCTGATCTCATATTTGTTTTAAGAGACAACTGTCTGAAACGTCCCCAAACACTACAGTACTTTAAACTTGTTTGTACTATGGCTGATCACATAGCATGCGGTACAATACTGAGACATTGTCGAAAATCCCCTCCGAGAAGGAGAACTTTCCCAACAAATGCAACATTCAAATTCATAATTTCTCTTAGTAATCTGTCTATGGCGTTTATAGCATGACTGGATGCCATGGTGCATTCACCAATAATAAGAAGTTGGGCCTTTTTAATGGTTTTAGCAACTTTACTCTATATATAGAGTCTAGATATTGAAGTTTCATTTAATGGAATTGGAATTGGAATAATGTTTTCAAGGTTCATTCCTGTAGTACCAAAGTAGCAGTACTTCATTCCTTTTTATCACTGAATAACATTCCACTGTATGAATATACCACATTTGGTTTATCAGTTTAACTAATATTTAGGTTGTTTCTACTTTTTGGCTATTGTGAGTAGTGAATATTCTATGCTCATTATTATAAAACTAGTGACCTGGTGCATGAATTTGTGCACATTATAAAGATATGTTTTTCCACTACCACCTGGACCATCCAAGAAAAAGCATTTGGGGTGTACAGTTTGATCTTCGATGGCTGAAGTTATAGTCTGAAAGGCTGCCAACTGTTCATCATTCAGAGAATTTATCAAAACCTCTTCCTGTTGTCGCTCATACGATTCATCACATGTATTTGTATTTGTTAATAAAGCATAGTATGGAAGTTTGAAATGCGAACATTTCATCCCATGCAATGTGAATACTTCTTGAATTTCGTTAAGGGCATGCATTTCACAGTTCACACAGGCACCTTCTCTTTGGTGTAATTTCCAACAGAAATCTTCAATAAAAGGAGATTTATTCTCATCCCATAATTTGTCTGCATCAGGACATCCAAACATGCATATATATGCACAATGTTGCCATTGTTGTTTGGGCATATTAAGAATGACTGCATTGTCAATCGTATCTTTCCAGATAGTATTGTTGATTAATAATACTCAATGTTTAGCAGCTTCATGAAATGTATCATAAATTACACCTCCTACAGTTTGCAGATCAGCAAAACTTATTGCACCTTTTACATGCAGAAGCAAAAGTCTAAAGTGATATCATTCTGATTCTCTAAAGCTCACAGTGAACAATTTACCTAATACTTTATTCCCACCCTTTTGGTGTTTCCTCTACAAAGAATTATTGAACACATAATGTTGTGGAATCTCCCAATAATAATAATTATGCACATCAGAATCTTCTGTATTTAATAAGAACCAAGCCATCAAAGTCGAATTAGGCCTTTTATCTCTATCTATAACTTCAGCCAAATCATCAGTATGAAAATACAAATTCTGATCATTTGGCAAATGAATAGCTAATCTTGTGATTGCATGAGATTGGTCATGCATTCGCATTGCAAAAAGTCTCCAAACAGCCTCAGGAGCGCTCACATACCTTGAGGCAATGAAGTCTTGTCCTTCGTCATGATTGATAACATTTTTTTTTCAGAAATTTGAATATTTGCACAATCGTGTCCTTTATAGCTGTATTTAAATAAATATTTGACACTTTTAATCCATGTGCAGACTTCAGCATTTATATGACAGTTATATTTAAGGCACAAATATGGGTTATAAGGTACAATCCAAGTGTTATCGACTTTATTTCCAATAGACATGGTGCTACCAGATCTTTGTTTGTATTTGGGATATCCATCAATATTTCCAATGGTCGCATTTTGAAGTTCTTTTGGATATCCCTTTGGACATTTTCCATTTTCCATACATGGACTATTTGGATTTTGTATTCCACATGGTCCATGTACCATATTTGATTTTACAATTTGAAAAAGTCGAGGACACTGGTCTACATCTGCCTTAACTATACAGTCAATGTCATCTCCTTTTCTTAATTTGGATTCACTATCTAATATCAATAATATGTGAGTGTGAAGCAATCCGCGTTTCTGAAATTCAGTGATATGAATTTTAGCTATTACTTTGCCAAATAAATGGAATTTACACATATCATTTAAAAGAGCATTCAGCTTAATATTAAAAACTCTGGCTACCAAGTCAGGTCTGTTTTCAACTTTTTGCCAGCGTTGTAGATTGTTTATAATATCTGCCCATTTTGGGTTGCATGTCATGGTTATGAATAAATAGGGCTTGCCATACTTCGTTACAATTGCCATAGCATCCTGATATCACTGCTGCATATTTCTGGTACTACCCTCAAAAGATGATGGAAGTATTATCATTTTACCAATTGGCACGTTGTCATTTTCAGATCTAGATTTGAGATAATCTATCAAACCACTGAATTTTTCAACTATTAACTTAGATTGGTTTGCTTTAATGAAATTTACCCAATTGGCTTCCATTTTTGAATATGAATCTACAATATACTGTTGAGTTAATTTTCCTGCATTTAAAATAGAATTGAACGTGTCCTGAACGGAGAGATGAAATCTATAATACTGCATTTGTGTGACTCGTGTCTTTACATTTCATCAAGTATTATTGTCGATTACACTGTCATCTCTGAGTCTTAATGCAATATCCGTTCCCCAGCCTTTTTCACCATGTGGAAAAAGAATAGGATATGTCATTGCATCTAATGTAGGAAACAGGATACCGATTTGTTTCATTTTAGTAGCATTTGGATTATTGGGATCTGGTTTACAATGAATGATCAAGTCCCTTTCAAAAGGAGGTTCTCCATCTTCATTTCTGAATATGACAGCAACCTCGGTTCCACGGGGAGAATTATATCTACCTGGGTCACTATTACGATTATATTTAATTGCCATTGTTAATTCTGTGGGAGCAATACCTTTCGCTGCTGCTTCAGATTGGGCTTCCTTTTCTACCTCATGTAGCATCTTGTATGATTTTGTTAATTTGTTTATTTCATGCATGAGGTTGTTGATGTTGATCATGAGTCTTTCTGAGCAGCCTTGGTTTTCTGGCATTGCTAATCTTTTACTTGTTGCTTCAGCCATATCTAAAATATTGAGTTGAGCAAACATCCAAGAAACACCATCCAAAGGATGTAAAGTTCCAGTATGGTGATAAACTTGTCCGTGTATCCTAAAGCAGTATGGCCCATATCCTGATGGCGATGCAATATTTGCACCCATTGAAGCAAAAGCAAAAGAACTATTTATCAAACGAATATTTTCCATGAAATTTTTACTGTCAGAATCTTCGATTATCATTAATTTTTAAAAATATGCCGGGTATTCTGGAAAATATATATCATTTGGACAAACTTTATTTTTGCTACATCAAATAAATTTTCCATCAGATGGTTTTTCATAGGAGAAGTTTAGTGATAGGCAGAATTGGCATGTAACAGTCATTCCACCACAACTATGTTTGATAATTTCATCCTCATTTACTTTGCTGTGAAGGCAGGTCCTACCTACCATTATTGGTAGTACTTGTCAATGGCTGTTCTTCAGACATATTCTGTCAATGACGCTGGCTTCTTTTGGCTTCAGAGGTACGTTGTGCCAATAGTTGGTCTTCAGACATATTCTGTCCTGATGCCAGCCTTTAGGAATCAGGCTCCTTCCTCTCTCCTGTCACGGTCCCTGGTGGGGCCAATTGGGGTGGGGCCAGCTGGGGAGAGGGGCTGCAGGAGGTTGGGGGGTGCTGATTGGCTGCCAGTGAGTGTGGGGTGTGGCAGACAGGGGCGCTGGAGCAGTTGTGAGCTGAAGGCCGTGGCGGTGCACTTCCAGTCTTTGTGGCTCGTCACTTGGGTTGGTGGCCCGCTCAGTGGCCGCTGCTGGGGCCTGGGCCCAAGTCAGAAGGAGGTGGGGAGGGAGCCCAGTCCTTGCAGCGGCACAGGAAGGGCCCCCTGAGGAGCCCTTCTCCAGATCATGGCCCCTGGTTGTGGCGGCATCTGCTGGCGATCCTGAGGACGCACTTGAGGCTGACACTCAAGTCCCTGTGTCCAGCCGGACTGGCATTTGCTCCCCAATCTTGCAAATGCTGTGCTTGAACTGAATATAAAAGTAGAAAGGCCAGTGTGGCCGAGCTGAATAAACCTCTGTGGGAGGCGACTGTGGCTGATCAGGGGACAGTGCCAGTCAGCGAGCGGCAGGCCCTGCCCCCCATCACCAGGCTGCCACCATTGCTGGTGGCCTCCCTCTGTGGGAGGCAACCCCGGCAGGCCGGTTGGAGGACCCTTTTATTATATAGAACTAGCGTTCCCGTTGCAGGAAAAATCCTGCAATAGGATTTCCTGCTGCACTCTACCCTGCCTCCCCTCCGCCCTTGTCGCCCGCCCCGCCTTCTCCGCCAGCCCGCCTGTGTTTCCCTTTGGCCCCGACCCGCCTCCGCTCTGCCCTTGTCGCCCGCCCCGCCTTCTCCACCAGCCCGCCAGCTTTTCCCTTCGCCCCCGGCCCTGACTTCGCTCCTCCCTTCTCCTCCCCCGCCCCCGGCTTGCTTGCTTCTTCGAAGCTTTACTCCCTTCTGCAGCTCTTGGCTTCTTTCAATGCTGTCTTGATATGCAAATTAGCCACCATCTTTATTGGTGTAATTTGCATACTCGTCCTGATTGGTTGGTGGGCGTGGCTTGGCTGGTGGGTGTGGCTTAGGTGTAGCGAGGGTGCGGTCAATTTGCATATTTGTCTATTATTAGATTATAATCCTATCTAATAAAATGGTAATATGCAAATTAACCATCACTCCGCTACGTAAGCCACGCCCACCAGTCAAGCCACGCCCACCACCCAATCAGGGCGAGTATGCAAATTAACCCCATCCAAGATGGCTACAGCCACAGAGAGCAAGGTTTCCCAGGTAACAGAGGAAGCCAAGATTTCCATAGCTGTTGCAGGCCTAAGCCTCCACTCAAGCTACAAAGTTTCAATTATAGAAGGTAAACAAATTCAAACAAATGGCGGCAGAATGGAGCTTGAGAGAGCAGGCCAGGGTTGCCGGTGGCAACAGGGGAAGCAAAGCTTTCTGCACACCCTGGCCGGGCCCACCCGCTTAAGGCAACAAAGTTTCAATTGTAGAAGGTGAATTAACTGCCACAGAAATGGCTGCCACCCCCGAGGGAGCAGCAGGCTTGGCTCCGCTCCAGGCTACAAAGTTTCAATTGTAGAAGGAGAATAAATTCCAGATGCCAGGGCCTCCGCTTGGGTTGCCAGGGGGCGTGGCCGGCCTGCAAACCATCACAGGCCCCTCGCTCAGGCTGCCCCACGCCTCAAGGGAACCCCCACCTGATCTGGGACACCCTTCAGGGCAAACCAGCTGGCCCCCACCCCGTGCACCAGGCCTCTATCCTATCTAATAAAAGAGTAATATGCAGATTGCTCATCACTGCAACACACAATATAGCTGCCCCCATGTGGTCAAAGATCCTGCCCCCATGTGGACACAAGATGGCCACCACAAGATTGCCAGCAGGAGAGGGCAGTTGGGAGGCACCCGGCCTGCAAGGGAGGGCAGTTGTGAGAGACCAGGCCTGCAAGGGAGGGCAGTTGGAGGTGATCAACCCTGCAGGAGAGGTCAGTTAGGGGTGACCAGGCCGGCAGAGGAGGGAAGTTGGGGGCAAACAGGCTGGCAGCAGAGTGGTTAGGGGGTGATCAGGCTGGCAGGCAGAAGTGGTTAGGGGCTATCAGGATGGCAGGCAGGCAAGCAGTTGGGAGCCAGCAGTCCTGGATTGTGAGAGGGATGTCCGACTGCCTGTTTAGGCCCGATCCCAGGATCAGGCCTAAATGGGAAGTCGGACATCCCTCCAGGAGTCCCAGATTGGAGAGGGTACAGGCTGGGCTGAGGGACAACCCCCCGCCATGCACGAATTTCATGCACCAGGCTTCTAGTAATGTTATATTAGTATTATGATGATTATTATATAATGTTCATTCTATGAACATTCATGTACAAATTTTATTTGACTACTCATTTCCAGTTCCTTTGTGCATATACCTAAGAGTGGAATTGAAAGGACCACTCTGGCTGTAGTGTTGGGAATGAACTGTGGAGGCACAGGGTAGAATCAGGCATATCTGTTAGAGGTTTATAAGAGATGATGGTGGCTTGGAGTATGGTGGTAGCAGTAAAGGTAGTAGGAAATTACCGTATTTTCCGGCGTATAAGAAGACTTTTTAACCCAGGAAAATCTTCTCAAAAGTCAGGGGTCGTCTTATACGCCGGGTGTCATCTTATAGGGCGGGTATATCCCAAACTCTATATTTTAACTGGAAAAGTTGGGGGTCGTCTTATACGCCCAGTCGTCTTATACGCCGGAAAATACAGTAATTGATTTTGGATGTATTTTAAAGTTAGAGCCAACATTCTCCTCTGCAGTTGTTAGCAGTAACCATTTGCCCGCACATTTCTCTAGTCTTACAGAGCTGGTTAAGGATGGGGGCCAAGTGTGCAGAGTGGTGATAGCTGGAGCAGCAGAGATAGGCCCGCTAAATTTAATAATTTCCACTAGAAATGGGTTGGGGGTGGAGGTTAGTGCCTATTTCCACTTTGAGTTCCAGCATAAATTCTAGCAGCAGTAAGAGACCAAGTCAACATGTTTATTTTCCATTAGATTGTCATTATTTTTCCAGGATATGGAATGCTTACTCATCTGTATTCTTCTAGGTCCTGTGTCTGACACATGGTAGGTGCTCAGTAATTTGGAGCTGGAGAGAGATTAGACTATGTTCACCTTGTGTTTTTGCATTTCAGTGAGATATGTTTCTGGAGATTAGAAATTTGTCTTCTTTATCCCAGTATCACTGAGTTCTAGAACACTACCCGGTACACAATCATCGCTCCAGAATGAATGAATGAATAATGAATGAATGTTTGTTCCCTCTGAAATTCTCTTTACCAGATGTTCTCACAGTTCACTTCCTCCTTGTAGTTTTTAACTGTCACAAACTCAAGGACGCCTTCTCTCTCCACTGCCTCTAAATTAGCAGTCCCACCCCATACATACACACTCCTTAATTTTTTCCTGCTTTTCTCTTTCCTTTAGCACATATCACCTTCTCACATACTCTGTATCTTATTAATTATCTTGGGTTTTGTCGGTTCCCCTCTGTAATGTAAACCCCCTGGCAGTGATTTTGTTGTCTTTCATTCACTGCTGTTATCCTAGGATCTAGAGCAGTATCTGGCACATAGCAAATAATCATTATAGGTTAAATGAATAAATGAGCTTTTTTGCCACCCCCACTCTCACTTCTTGACATTTCTTTTCTTCTTTCTCATGACCAATACATTTTTCCCATTGCTTATTCAATCAATAAATATTTACTAAAAACTTATATTTAATGCTAGGTTTGGAGCTATGGGACTTGCAAAAGAAGTATTAGATAACTAACATAAGTGTGTTATGTTTGGAGGAACCTTGGAAGATTTTAATTAGAGGATTGCAGTATGAGCATGATGGTTTCCGAGGTCTGTCCCACAAGCAGTGTGTAAGAAAGAGGTTGAAGTCTGTTACATGTGGAGAGCAGTGAGAGAGCTAAGACTTGGGTGGTGCCAGTGGGAATGGAGTTACGCCTCTGTATTATATATCCAGTAAGCAATCAACTAATAGAATAAAATAAAGTAAAATGCCAGACATTTTGAAAGGAATAAAAAGAAAGAGATTGAGGTTAATAAATCATTACCTAAATGTGATCATAGGAAAGTTGAAAAGTATCATTCAGATATTTTATAGATTTTAAAAAATGAAATATAATTAACAGAGGACTAATTTCAAGTGCTTTTTTATAAATGAATTTCCAATTGGTTTTAAGATCTTATAAATCAGAGACATGCATCCAGAGAATGAATTCATCCACATATTTAGTTACAGCTATAATGTAGAGAATTGGTTTTTATTGCTATACATAGTTAAAATTTAAGAAGCTAGTTCTACAGCTTTTTGCTCATGTTGCTAAAATCAGTGTGCTCTTAAAATGAATAAGAAATTGATGATAAATGAATGCGTTAAATGAGAGGCATAGTGAGCCACACATTGTCACTGCTCATGTCAGTCATAAACTGAACTCCATCTCTACATGACAAGTTACCTCTGGGAAGCTTATGATGTCTTCTTAGGAAAAGAAAAGGTCTTCTTTTTTCTGACTCTTTATGAGCTCATTAACTCTCAGCAATTTCCCACCAGCTAACAAACATCTAAAATTGCCAAGTGATTCCAAAACTGTATAAAAACAGAGTTAATTTGTGACAGAAGGAAGGCATTCCCTTTTTGTAGAGTTAAATTTTGTAGAGGTAAGTTTGCATATTTAGGCAGAAAAATATGTGTATATCAAAGTTTCTAATAAAACTGTTGTGTTTCAAACTAATGTTTCAAAATTAGGAATAAAATAATTGTAAAATAGCATTAAAATAGTCATTTCAACTTATCTTTAAACATGAACATGACTTTGTAAGGAATGTATTTAATATTAAAATTTATATTGTATATGTAATGGAGAGAAGAGAAAGTTAAGCATTTAAGAAAAAAATTTCATTCACATTTATTAGATGTTGTATTTTGCCATTTCTAGGAGCAGAAGATCAAATATAGATAAAATATAGGCGTGTAAAGAGCATATCCTGCCTATTTATATATAATATTTCAAAGTAAGAAAAAAATAGAGCTAAGTTTGTACGGACTCTCATTTTCTTTTCTTGACTAATTTCAGGCCTTGGAAAGTGAATTTGTTTCTTGCCAACTCCATCAGTGGATTGATCTTATATTTGGCTACAAACAGCGAGGACCAGAGGCAGTTCGTGCTCTGAATGTTTTTCACTACTTGACGTACGAAGGCTCTATGAACCTGGATAGCATCACTGACCCTGTGCTCAGGGAGGTAGGTGTTCAGTCCCATAATTTAAAAAAATAAAAATCTGTCATCCCTCAAACACACATGTGACTTTCCAGCTCTTTCTGTATAAATTTTCTTTCAACATAAATTTTCACAAAATATAAATTTCAATCTTTGACAAATATGGAAAAATGAATGTTATATATCAAAACCAAGTAATGAGATCTGCATGTTGTTCCTATATGAATTGCAGACATATATGATGAACTCAAATACCCTTATTTCATTTTACTTCAGCATCTTCATTAAAATGCTTAATGACTTATGTGTGTAATTAATGAAACATAGTTGAATATTTAAATACTAGGAGCCCAGTGCACAAATTCGTGCACCTTGAAAGGAACTGTGGGCCATGAGGCTGTGGTGGGCACAGGAGCGGGTCTTGGCCCATCCTCCACACCCCCACCTGCCTCCTCCCACCACGGCCCTAGGTCCCCTGTCTGCCTGTAGCCCCGCTCCCACCACCGCCACTCCCACACACTGATGGCACTGACCCCGCTCGCACCTGCTGATGGCGCTGAGCGATTGGGGCCGGCACCGTCAGTGGGTGTGAGTGGTGGCCGCTGTCCTGATCATCCCTCAGGAGCAGGGGGAGGTAGAGAAGTCCTGAGGGGCGATCAGGGCCGGCAGCTGCTGCTCGCACCCGCTGACAGTGCCGAGTGATTGGGGGTGCGAACGGTGGCTCCAGTGCTGGCAGCAGGTGCGAGTGGGACTGGCGCCGGCAGCAGGTGCGAGCACCGGGTGGGACTGTGGCGCGTGGAGCAAAGAATTTTCAGTAACCACCGGAGGCTCGCCCTGATGACAGCAACCAGTGCCCCGCCTTGGTCTGGTGTGACCGCTCACCTGCTCCACCATTCTGCCGCGGCCGACACCCACCATGTTCAGTGCTCTGCCACCTGCTGGCGATGCCTGCCATGTTTCGCGCGCTCCCCCTGGTGGTCAGCGCACATCATAGCGACCGGTTGTTCAGTTGTTCTGCCATTCAGTCTATTTGCATATTAGGGTTTTATATACAGGCCGTCCTCGGGTTACATCGGACTCGATGTACATCGTTTTGTGGTTATGTCACCATCTCCCATTTATTTGTAAAAAAAACTTCCATCATTTTGACGTATGTACATATGTGCTTTATGTTTTTTATTATTTATTTACCACAAGTAAAGGTCAGGAATTGTTATCTTTCTTTTAAATTTTTTTTACTGTTTCACTTCATTAGTGCTGTGTATGTGCTCCATGTGAGTGACGTAGGTGCTCATGTAGGTGAGTTCCCGACTTATGGCGAAAATCGCATTACGTTGCGCCATAAGAATGGATCTCTGATGTAACCCGAAGACCTACTGTATATAGATAGATAATAGTACATATAAAAATAATCTGCCAGTGTGTTTTTTTAATAAAAGCAAAATGATAACCTTCTAGATAGAATACTCAAAAAAATACATCAATGAAATAGATGAGGCTATAGTATTTTATTCCCATATGTTCTCACCCTAAAATTTTATAGTGAACAGTTGGAAATTATATATTATAGCAGCAATTATCAACCTTTTTCATTTCATGGCACACATGAACTAATTACTAAAATTCTGCAGCATACCAAAAAGATATATTTTTTTGCTGATCTGACAAAAAATTGGTATAATTTTGATTCATTCACAGTGATTATTGTTGTGTTGGCTGTTGTCATTTTTTTATTTGACAATTCAAGGGAAAAGAGGTCAGTGCCCCTGACTAAATAGGTATTGCATGTTTTAAAAATTCTTGTGGCTAACAGGTTGAAAATTGCTGTGTTATAGTATTTGTATAAGTATTTTCAGTGAAAATATTCAGATAAAATATGTAAATCACTTCCACATTGCATAACATGATTTAAGATAGGTGAAAAGAATGAACATGCAACAGCTGCTACATAAGTGTCACTGCAAGGAAGCTCTATTCCAGTCTTCCTTCTACCATCTGCTTTATGCAAAACAATCATTTCTACATTTTCATTCAGCGAAATGCTTTTTAATTTTTAATTTTAGAGGTGGAAAACTTGTAGATTTGGACAAATAAAGCCCTACAAGAAGAACTTGCATCCATAAAGTTATTTCTTACATACCTCTATAAAAACAAAAATGACTTTATTTGCATGGCTTCAAGCCAAGAAGAGGAAAGAGAAGGGACATGTCTCATAATCATTGATCATTGGACCCTTACGGCTAATATTCAGAAAACACATTGCAAGCATGGTATTAAGTGCAATATTATAGCATATTGTGTACACAAGGAAGTAGAATTATTGCCTGAAGCTAGGAGTAAAATATAGAGACAGATAATAAATGAATGAGAGAGAAGTCAGATATAATGAAATTAGTTGGTGAAATAGGGATATTCTCTACAAAACATTACACTCACCTAATTTAGTATCTCCCCAGTTGTGTTCAAACTATAAGATTATTTTGTAGGAGATAATTCTGACTGAGCTTAATTATTCTCTTAAAAATACACCTTTGCTTAACACGCCCAGTTCTATAAACTCCTTACAAACTACATTCTCCTTTTAAAACCAATACTTTAGAATTATAAAAAAATAAAATTATTAAAATAGCTTCTTATTTTATTCCAAGACCAACTCCAAATTACTTTTTTTACTTTTAAATATTGTAGACATTTTTGCTCCTGAATATTTTATTATATACTTTATCCATTATAAAGTTCTGTTCTTATAAAGAAAGTTGCAAGATAATCTTCTTGGATAAATACAAATACTTTAAGCTTATTGTATGTAATGAAAGTGCAAGGCACATTAAAATTGACGAAAAATAGATTTTTTAATATTTAAATGAGAGGGGAAATTAATGAGAGAATAAAGAGAAAATGGAATCAGAACTGAGACTTTCTTTACATGGATATAGTGTTTATTATTTGAGTCCTTAAAAAAATACCTGCTTCTACAAAATACCACACCATTGCTTTGGACAGTGAAAGAAACAATATATAGGTCTTAATTGTCAAACTGTAGAACTTCCTACTGAGTCATTAGATGAAGATGTGTAGTGTAAAATTTTTCTTTTGGGTGGGAATGGTTCAACCACAGGGTTTTTCTTATTATATAGATCATTGGAACAATATGTAGCATACTGCTCCTGACGGCCTCGTAGTGATGCAGACTGTTGAGTGCCAGGGTACTTTAGTTCAGGACTCTCTCCTCTAGCACATCACTGCTGAATACTGAGGTTCCATTAGAGAAACCCTGAGAGTCATTCTGTGGCATGTGTCCTCCTTCCCTAGGCTCCATACTTGCCTCCCAGACCCAATAACTCTTATTTTTCAGAATACTAGGTGAGGAAACATATACCTGGAACACAAGTTACTTCCTTCCCCAGCCAGGATAGGCCGAAACACACACCAGCAGAGATGTTTGCCCTGACCCTAGGACCTGTGTCAACTCAGCAGATTAAATGTGTCAACAGATTAAGTGATTTTATGGGATATGAGTTAATTTTCTCTCTCCCCACTCCCTACCCTTATCTCCTCTGCCACTAACCTAACGTATTCCCACAACAAAAGTTCTGCACTAACATCTAAGAACCAGCAACAGAGGATAAATCAGCTGAACCCTTGAGCTATCTAATGTGGCCAGCTGATTAATCTCACTCCACCTCAGTTGCTCTCTTTATAAAGGAGGAATAATACAGAGCATGTTTCCCAATATAAAAGCACTTAGCATCTCCTGTCAGAAGAAAGGACTGTAGAGCAGTAGAATGAAGCATGGCAGAGTCACTGTTTGGTGGTCATCTGTGCCCCCTTCCACACACAGACCCTGTGAGGAGGTCCTCTGGGAGGCCCACCACCTCTTTCAGAACGTCGGTGTTGACTGCCCGGAGGTCTGCACTGTGGTGCTATGACTCCAGGGAGTTCATACCTACCTATGCTCTGGGGAAAAAGCAGTGTTCAAATGTTAATCCTTGTATTAAGCTAAGTGAAAATATTTATCTTAGTATTTTTAAATGCTAAGATGACTACTTTTCACATAAATAAAACCAAAGGAAGCTCATTACAATTAATCTCCACCAAACTCCAACTTGCCTAAGGAAGATGTTTCTTTTAAATCCTTAAATTAAACACTGGTTTAAAAGAGAAATATGTGATATATGAATGTCCCTTTTGTAAAAAAAGAAATCCCACATTTTGAGCTCTGAAGTTAGAGCTAAAATTGGATAAATAGCTTAAGGTTATTGATTCTTCCTTGACAGGTGAAATCATGAAGCAGCACTAATCACAGCAATTATGGCATTAAAATGTCAAGAAATTAGAGGTCAGAATAACAGATAATTTTCTTCTCTATGTCATATTTAAAATTGACATTCTTTGACAGCTTCGGATTTCTGGTTGAGAAAAATAGGATGGCTTAACTTATTTTATACTTGTAAAGCAGTAATTGATAATAATCTCTTTCATGATATCCTCTGGACAGAAACATGACAGAACAGTTCTGGTGCAAAGCTCTTCTTAATACGTAAACACTAGATCTGTTGGATATTAGAAATTATTTTAATTGTTTTAAGTCTTGGCTTATATCATAAACTAGAGCTTTTTTTTTCATAGATGAACTCAACTGGCTAAGTAGTTATTTAAAATATGATAATGAATATTTTTTCTTATCCATTTTTACATATTAATAGAAAATTATGTGATTTTATTTATATTTTTTCCTGCCAAATTATGGCTGAGAAACTCCATCTTATGGCCTGCTTAGGTCAGTAATTTTCTGGTCCCACAGTTTTCTACCTCCTCGCTACTCAAATGTGGTCCGGAGACCACCAATATCAGCATCACCTGGGAACTTGTTTGAACTTCAGACTCTCAGGCCTCCCCATCCTACTGAATTAGAACATGCATTTAAGGAGGTCCTAGCTGACTTGTTTGGAAGAGTAAAGCTAAAGAAGTACTGCTCTACTAAAAGTGTGTTAGAATGGCCTAGTAAACTTTATTTCCCTACAAAAGTAGAGAGAATGGTGTAATGAACCCCCATGTACCTCTCACCCAATTTAAAAAAAATTGAACTCTTATTTCATCTATACCCCCACTCTCACCCCTCAACTACTAGTATTTTCAAATGCCATATCCATCTCATCACATCTAATACACTGTCCCCTTCCCCATCCCATGGGCATCTTGGAATATCTAGGGTAAAGGATCAAGCAGGTTTATTTTGGGGGAAATAAAATCTCCCCAGGCATTTCATATACATTCCCAGTAAAAACAAACAAACAAGCAAGCAAGCAAACAAACATTAACCTAGCCTAAAGCTCTTATTAAATGATTTTTCCAACACTCAGCTATGCAGCCAGAGAGCACATTTAAGTAAGTTCTCCTGAATCTCAAGTCAAGTTTTCTTTAGTCCCATTCTTTTCTAGGAATATAAAAATAACAGAATAATTACTAATGCTTATTTGTTTCCAGGATGATATTCTTCTTACTTCCAAAGTGATTCTTAAAAATTTAAGGGATATCTAATGTGTATTTTCATTTTATTAAGCTGTGTTAAATTATTTTTAATATCTTAATCACTTTTATTAATGTAAACTTGTTAGTCTTAGTCTTTTCCCATATAAAACAAAACAGTGAAGAAAAAAATTAGTCCATGAAACAAATTATCAAGGATATAACAAGATATGTCAAATTTGTTGTTAAAATGTTTCATGATGGATATTTATTTATTAAAAGTAAAAATACCATAATGAATATTAACTGACTCCTACCTCTAGATTTAAATCTATTTATGGTTTTCATTGTTGACACTATTACAGATGTCCCCCATTTCCTTCTCCCCTTTGCCCACTTCCATCCAGTATCCCTGCATCTGGCCTTCATCACACTGTTGTCTGTGCCCATGGGATATGCATACGTGTTCTTTGGCTAATCTCTTCACCTTCTTTCATCTAGTCCGCCCCTCTCTCCTCCCCTCTGACATCTGTCAGTCTGTTCCATACATCTGTGCCTCTGGATCTATTTTGTTAGTTTATTTTCTCCATTAGATCCCACATAACAGTGAGATCATGTGGTATTTGTCTTTCTCTGCCTGGCTTATTTCACTTAGCATAATAATCTCAGATTTGCCTTGCTGGTGTGGCTCAGTGGTTGAGCATCAACCCATACACCAAGAGGACATTCGTTTGATTCCTGGTCAGGGCACATGCCCACGTTGTGGGCTTTATTCCCAGTAGGGGGCATGCAGGAGACAGCTGATGGATAATGTTTCTCTCTCATCGATGTTTCCATCTCTCTATGCCTTTCCCTTCTTCTATCTCTAAAAATAAAAATAAAAAACCATATTAAATAGTAATAATAAAATAGGGAACTCATACATCTTAACAAAAGAAAGATAAACAATCCAGTAAAAAAAAAAAAAAAGGGCAAAACACCTAAATAGATACTTTTCAAAAGAGGACAAGAGACACATGAAAACATGCTCAAAGTCACTGATCATCTGAGAGTTGCAAATCAAAACGACAGTGAGTACCATCTCACACCTGTCAGAATGGCTATCATCAACAAATCGATAAACGACAAGTGCTGGCAAGGATGTGGAGAAAAAGGAACCCTCGTGCACTGCTGGTGGGAATGCAGACTGGTGCAGCCACTGTGGAAAACAGTATGGAGTTTCCTCAAAAAGTTAAAAATGAAACTTCCATTTGACCCAGTAATCCCACTTCTAGGAATATATTCCAAGAAATCAGAAACACCACTCAGAAAGGATATATGCACCCCTATGTTCATAGCAGCACAATTTACAATAGCTAAGATTTGGAAACAGCCTAAGTGCCCATCAGCAGATGAGTGGATTAAAAACTGCAGTACATCTACACAATGGAATACTATGCTGCTGTAAGAAGAAAGGAACTCCTACCATTTGCTAATTTGTGGAATATAATGAGCAACATAAACTGATGAACAAAAATAGATCCAGAGACAGAGAAATATGGAACAGACTGTCACTCAGAGGGAATGTAAGGGTGTGTGGGGGGTGGTAAGAGATCAACCAAAGGACTTGTATGCATGCTTATAAGCATAACCAATGGACACAGACACTAAGGCGGTTAGGGCATGTGATGGGGGTGGGGGTGGCCAGGGAGAGGTCAATGGAGGAAAAAGGAGACATATGTAATACTTTAAATAATAATAAAGAATTAAAGAAAAATAATAATTTATATCTCAATATCAAAATATCTACAATTGATAATGCCAAACTGGAAAATTATTTACATGACTTCTCTTTGACAATGTGAAGTATACACATATAAGCCTATCATAAAAGGCTAATTTGCTCTCAAACTTTTAGAACAGATATGCTATTTATTTATAAATACATATGCCTTTATGCTAGAAATATTGAAACATTAAAAGCATTTAATATTACCAGTAGTCAAAAAAATGTGGTTTTTTAAGTCTAATTTTCTGTTACTAATATTTCTTGGTCTTCTTAGATGATATTTTCTTTGATTTTCAGTATTATTTTACCTGACAAGAATAATTATGCATAGCTGTGGATGTGCTATAGTGAAAATTTGCCCATGGTTCACTTCAGTTTTCATTTTATTTCCTTGCTGAAATATTCCTTGCTACTACAGAGAACTGACATGATAGGTCTGTCGGGAACAAACCTGAAAGATGTGTCTTTAACTAAAACAGCTCTAATGCTGGCTTTCTTAGAAGGTGAATTAATAAAATTTATAAGGAAGAATATTAACCCACTTCTCATCCCGATGATCTAAATGAAGGTTTTCATAGTGACAACATTGATGGCCTCTACAAGCATTGCTTATGCATTCTATGAATTTGTTATCCTTTGTTTGTTTGTTTGTTTTTCTTTCCCTACTTCTGACTTCTTTATTTGATATGACAAGGGATATCAACACCACCCTTGGGGATCACTTGAGGGGGTTGTAACACAATGTTGTCCATTTATAAGTGCTGTGATGCCTGTCTTCATAAGAGGGATCTTCAGGTTTCTTCTGGCCAAGTATTCTGAGACATGATTAACAAATGATCAACAGAACATCTGATAAACATTTCTTAAAACTATCTTAATTCTCTCACCATAATTACAAGTTTTACTAACCTAAAATAATTAATAAATTAAAAAAAACAAATAAAAATAAAATCCCTGCATTTTTTAAAATTGGTATTGTTGAGAGTATTAAGATGTTCCATCATTTCCCACCCGCCATTGTCCCCTCCACCAGGTTCCTGCCCTGCCCCCAGCCTTCACCACCCTCGTGTCTGTGTTCATAGGTAATGCATATATGCATATTAATTAGTATCTGGTTAATATCTTCCCACCCCCTGCTCATCTCCATCCCCCTTCCCTCTGAGATTCATCAGTCTGTTCCACATTTCCATGCCTCTGGTTCTATTTTATTCATCAGTTTATTTTGTTCATTAGATTCCTTGCTCATTTGTTTTGATTTTTAGATTCAATTGTTCATAGATAGGTATTTGTTGACATTTTATTATTCACTAGAGGCCCGTTGCATGAAGATTCCTGCAATAGACCTTTTTTCACCTGGCTGCAGGAACCAGTTTTCCTCCGGCACCGGGGACCCAGGCCTTGGCTTGGCCACCACCTTCCGCCTTCTTTCAGGGTCGGGGCTTGGCCCCGGGCGGCGGCGGCACGGGGGTGGGCGCTGCCCAGCCCCACGTTGCCATCCGCGATCGGGGCGCCGCAGTCACCCGGGTCCCTCAGCGATCAGGGCGCCACTGCCGCCCGGGTCCCTCAGCGATCGGAGCGCAGCTGCCACCCAGGTCTCTCAGCGATCGGGGCGCCACCGCTGCCCGGGTCTCTCAGTGATCGGGGCGCCGCCACCACCCGGGTCCCTCAGCGATCGGGGCGCCGCCACCACCCGGGTCCCTCAGCGATCGGGGCGCCACCACCGCCCGGGTCCCTCAGTGATTGGAGCGCAGCTGCCACCCAGGTCTCTCAGCGATCGGGGCGCCACCGCCACCCGGGTCCCTCAGTGATCGGAGCGCACTGCCACCCGGGGTCCCTCAGTGATGGGGAGTGGGGCAGCTAGTGGGGGCCGCCATTTTTGCTAGGTTAATTTGCATAGTGCCCCTGATTGGCTGTGGGCATAGCGAAGGTACGGTCAATTAGCATATTACTCTTTTATTAGGTAGGATATTTTGTATCCCTACTCCTCCTCCTTCTTTTCCTTCTCCTCCTCCTTCTCCTTATTCTTCTCCTTATTCTTATTCTTATTCTTATTCTTATTCTTATTCTTGTTCTTATTCTTATTCTTCTTCTTATTCTTATTCTTATTCTTATTCTTATTCTTATTCTTATTCTTATTCTTATTCTTATTCTTATTCTTATTCTTCTCCTTAAAGAATACCCTTCAACATTTTCATGTAATCCTGGTTTGGTGGTCATGAACTCCTTTAGCTTTTTCTTGTCTGTGAAGCTCTTTATCTGACCTTCAATTCTAAATGATAGCTTTGCTGGGTAGAGTAATCATGGTTGTAGGTCCTTGCTATTCATCACTTTGCATATTTTTTGCCACTCCCTTCTGGTTAAGATGGGTAAATTTTGTTATGTATGTTTTACCACAATTTAAACATTTTTAAAGGATAACAGAGAGAGTTTAATAATGGTCTTATTCACAGAGATATGGGCAGGATAAAGTGGATGAACAAAAGAAGCTGAATCACCCAGGGATATTTATCCCTAGTCCTGAGGTTACAAGGGCGGGGAGAGAGCCATTACCAGAAACTGGAAAGAGAAGTAGCCTTGGGAAAGTGGTCACCTAACAGGAATTGTGACCTCAGGTACAGGAATGCATCCCAACTGCTGCCAAATTTTCAGCAGGGACCGTATAATAAATACCTCACCTTCCTATCTCCTGTCCTGAACTTTCATTGCTGAATGCAGTGGTAAGCCAGAGAGCAAGAAGCACCAGGGATGCAGTGCCTAGAGACTAGTTCTCCAGGAGCAAGGAAATGGTCCAGCTAACCTCTCTGTTCCCCCTGAGTAAGTCACTACTCTAGGATGAGCAGACTTATTTAAAGCATCCAGAGTAGGACAGCCACTACCTACTACATTAAAATACATACACTTTCGCCATGGATGGTTGCTCAGTGGTTAGAGCAATAGCCCACACACCAAAGGGTTGTGGGTTCAATTCCTAGTCAAGGGCATGTACCTGGATTGTGGGTTCACTCCCTCCCCCTCACCCCCATCCCTGTCGGAGCACGTACGGGAGGCAACCAGTCGATCTATCTTACATCTCACATGAATCTCTCTCTCTCTCCTTTTATCCCTCCTTCCCTCCCTTCCTCTCTCTCCCTCCCTCCCTTCCTTCCACTCTTTCTGAAAAAGCAATGGAAAAAATATCATCAGGTGAGGATTAACAAAAAAGAAAAAAAATACATGCACTTTAAATGAAGCACATTCTACTGTAGGCTAATTGATATAAATGAAAGTTAAGTTCCTACAGCATCTCATCAATATTATAAGGAAACAACATTTAATGAAACAATGCTATTCAAAGACCTGCTGAAAAATTGAATGACCCTGCCTCCAATGGCATTGACCTAATCTGAAGAAAATGTTCTGGATAGAGCATTTTCTATCCAATGGATAGGGGTGCTTGTTTTTTTCACATTTATTATTTGTTAAGTCAATTATGTAATATCATCATTACAAATCATCATTGCAAAGAGGAAATAGAAAGTAGCAGGAAGATTAAGTCTCCTCTTCATTTTTTTAGGTTTATACTAAAAGAATAAAAGTAAGCACTGGGGCAGGTAAATGAATAAATCAGACTCTACTCCTTCATATTTTCTAGCACAGTCTGATAGTTAAAGCAAATGTGGTTCTTTTTAATTGACTTACCAAATATTTGCTTAAATATTCTAATAACTTTGCTGGTACAGTGTAGACTTAGGTTTAATGCAGCTGATTGTTAAAACAAAGGAAACATGTTTGTTTTTTATTTTGTAGTTTCTATGAAAAATTAGAAGCAGTTGGATATAAAATAGCATTTTAATATTTTATATAGTTTAATGCCTATAAAGCAAGAACTAACAAACTGAAGATATTATTTGTTTGATTTATTTTGGTCCTGTTTTTCCAGCATTAAAAAGTAATGCTTTATATGATCTTATTTTATTACAATAATACACCAGAAGCAAAGCTTATCAGTTAAAATATAGTCTGCCATTAAGTAATCTTTTCTTTAATCTTGTAGACTTCTCAAAACCCATTGTTTTTGTTTTTCTATTTGGTATAGAATTGGTAGACTTGGAGATAGGACAGAAAGATGATATAAATCACATATATTTTTAGTTTTATGTCAAAGTTTTATGGTTTTTTTTTTTGTACACAGAATAGTATCTACTTTAAAGCAGTAACATAAGATTATTTTGTTTTAATAAAATTTTTATTTTATTTTCCCCATCACCGTTTATCCCCTCTATGTGCTCTTCCACCTCCACCCACCCTCTTATGCCCTGCACACACCACATTGTTGTCCATGCCTCAGTTCTCTCTCTATTTTTCTGTTTTGCTCAATCTCTCCACCACCTCCAACCCCCACCCCCATCAGAGCTGTCTGCCTACTCTCTGTCTATGAGTCTGAGTAAGAAATGTACAGTGAGATAATGTAATACTGAGGAAGTTTTTTGAAATTCTTTCTCTGTGCTCCCAAGCAATCACTTTTACTAATTTTTTCTTGAATTTTCTGAAAATCTATATATATGAGAGCCTAAGCGACCGAATGACCAAACGACTGGTCAACCAGTCGCAATGATGCACACTGACCACCAGGAGGCAGACGCTCAAGGCAGAATCTGCCCCCTGGTGGTCAGTGCTCTCCCACAGTGGGAGCGTGGCTCAGCTAACCGATGGGCACCGGACACCAGGCTCATGGCTGGCAAGCACAACTGCGGTGGCGCAAGCCTCTCCCACCTCCATGGCAGCACTACCAAGCAGCAGGTGTAGAGGGGCTGGGATGACCCGGAGTGGTGCGGCTCCGGGCTGGGCCCCTCCCTGGCCACCTGCTGCTTCGTGCACTACTACATCCCTTGGTGGATGTCAGACTGCTGGTTTTGGCCCAGTCCCTGGGGCCGAAACTGGCAGTCTGACATCCCCCGATGGGTCCCGGATTGCGAGAGGGCGCAGGCCAGGCTGAGGGACCCCACCAGTGCACGAATTCATGCACCGGGCTTCTAGTTCTTAATAATTGACTAGCGATGTGGACATAGTCTGATATTTTGTATTGTGAGTAGCATAATCTGAAGTACTTCATAAAATGCTGACTTTTCTGGAAAACAATTTAAAAAATTGCACACACCAAGAAAAATAGATAAAACTGGTCACTTGACAGCCACCTTATTAGCTTCCTCATACTGTCTCTCTCCTGGCACTTAGACCTGATGGCACTTCATCTGAAAGACAATACTAAATAACATTTATAAAAAAAGATTAAAAGTTGTAAAGTTTCTACAGGAGAAAAATGTATCTGGTTAAATTTAGCTGCATTGTGGAAAAGACAAGATTAACCAAAGTTTTTATCTTCTAGTAAATATAATGAGAGGGGAAACACACACTTATTCACTTAAAAAGTAATTTTTTTCTTTTAGAAATTTTTGAATGTATTTGAAGATTGTTCTGAACTTTGACTTACTATCGCTGCATTTATTGTTACCTTGGCTGTGAGGTCTTTCATATTAATAGGCACACATATAATATCCATACCCCACAGCATATTTTCTTCCTCTTCTGAAGATTTAATCCCAGTTACGTATCTTTATTCATAAAGGAGATAGGATTTCTTGGGAGGGAAGTCAAGAAGGAAAAAAAAAGCAATTAAGCAAGACATGGAGCAGGTAAAAGAATAAGGCACATGTCACAGCTACGTGCAGCACAGATGGCCCCTCATGCAAATAAAGAAGACACCCTCTTTAGGAGGATGGATTACAAAAGGTGCTGCTTTTCCTGGCAATTGAGGTAGATTCTATCCCTCATTTGTCCCCTAACTAGACACGGTTGTACAGGGCATAGGTGACGCAGCCATACACAGTGGAAGATGACTGGCGAAAGCTTGTGAAAAGTAAGTGAGAAAACAAAGAGAGCTGGATAAAAGTTATATGTCATACATTTGTACGAAATCTGAAAATTACACTGTTCAAATTCACTTAATTTGTTCTCCTATGCATAACTTAGTTCACATTCTTCTTTGCTTTTCTTCCTACTTAATTATCATTAAGAAGTCATTTGAAGGTGTTTTAATATATTTGGAAATTATTAATGAAAAATTCTACACTGCAAAAAATATTTTATATTTAATGCTGTGGACTAGCTAATTCCTACTCAACCTTCAGACCTCAGTTTATGCCCTTTTTCTGAAAGTCTTTTTTCTAATAGCTCTACTGTCCCTACCTCCTACTTTTACCCTGAGTCTGATATACAATCACTCCTCCTGGCTCCCTGGCACTCTGGGCTGGCCTCCACTGTGGTCCTTCTACCTGCCACGTGCCCTGATTTGCTAACTCATCTTACGACCTTAGAGGTTGAAACCTTCCTGAGGTAGTCTGGGATCTGATTTTGTATCCCTTGGCATAGAGCAGTGATGGCGAACCTATGACACGCGTGTCAGCACTGACACACGTAGCCATTTCTGATGACACGTGGCTGCTGAGGCGGCCGCATGCCGAGGATGAAACATTTGCTGCTGCTCCTGAGGATGAAACATTTGCGAAATAATGTTTTCTCCTCAAAGTGACACACTACCCGAGTTATGCTCAGTTTTTTGGCGAAGTTTGACACACCAAGCTCAAAAGGTTGCCCATCACTGGCATAGAGTAACAACTTAACAAATCTTTGTCAGTTGTTTTTGCGGTACCGAATTGTAAAAAGTAAAGAACTCTAAGTTTTCTCTACTACTGTGCAGATTTTGCACAAATACCCCACCATTGCCCCACTTCTAAATGTAGCAAATACTTTTGGACTCTGTAGGACTAAATCACCGTCCTGACCTGCAGTGATTCAGACCAAACAGTCATGTGAAGATTGTGTGGAACTCCACAATAAAGAGGGGTGCTGTGAGAATATGGAGGCCATTCATTATGATTTAGAGAGTCTGGGAAGGAGCTAGAACTCTGCCCAAGATTCTCCTGAGGGAGGCGTCTTCTCCTCCTTCAGGGCGTAGTTAGAATAACCGCTCCAGGGCTGTGCTCCATTGTTGCACATCCTTGTGCACTCTTCCTTCTTGACAATAGAGAAGACATTGATGGCGTTTTAAAAGTGGGGAGCACAGAAAACACATGATGGGGAGCAGGTGAAGACAGTAAGGAGGTGTTCACTTTCCATTTATACATTTTGGTAATGACAAGAAACAGAACCTAGGAGAAACAGCATGCTCCTTCAAGATTGGAAAGACTTGTATTGTTTTAATCCTCACCTAAGGTTATGTTTTTATTTATTTTAGTGAGAGAGGAAGGGAGGAGAGAGAGAGAGAGACACAGAGAGAGAGAGACACAGAGAGAGAGAGAGAGAGAGAGAGAGAGAGAGAGAGAGAGAGAGAGAGAGAGAGATGCTTTGCCTTAACCAGGTATCCAGCCAGTAACCTGGGTATGTGCCCTGACCAGGAATTGAACTCGCAACTTTTTGGTGGATAGGACAATGCTCCAGCCAACTGAGCCACCTGTCCAGGGCAAGACTTACACATTTTTAAATTAGAGGATACGGAGTTATTAGAAGGCAGAATTACAAGATAGCTGAAAGGTAATTATTAGAATCAGAACCTTTAGATCACAAGGAAGGAGGGATTCAGTTTAGACTAACAAGAAATAAATGTTCAATGTATGAATAGATGGCTTAGTAAAAAAGGTGAGATTGATCACAACTTAAAATTTATCCTGATTCCATTTGAGATTCATTTAAAACATATATGTATGTGTATTCTACCTCAGTCCAAAAAGGATCAGAGACAGGACCCACTGAAGAGAGCTGTTTGGAAGATTTCTGGAAATTAAATCAGTTTCATAATATTTTCTAGTATAATTTTAATACTTCCCTTTCAGAAAAACATTAAAGTCAAGCAAAGCCTGTTTGTTGATTCATTCCTTTTAGGAACATTTAAGTTGCTAAGAACCTGCTAAGTTCAAGGCACTGATCCAGAGATTTAAATGTGTTTAATTTTATCCCTGTCTCCCTAGTCCCATCCTGGTCCTCTTTCTTGAGGAATAAAAACACAAGCAATAGTATCTATTGTTAGAGAGACTTGAGCTCTTCATTATACATTGAGCTAGGTATTAGACATTTTCTAATCATGACAGCTTTAACAATAAAAGTACTCCTTTTTTTTCAATAATTCTCAAGAGTTTGTTATTAATAACGTGAACCTAGCCAGAAATGATCATTTTCCCATTATACAATCATAAATCTTGCCTTGAGATGATAAAATATGCTGTTATTGTTTGAGTACAATTAAGGTAAATAGTCACACTTTGCATATGTGTGCACATCATGCAAATACATGTATACATTAAAATTGGGCAGCACTTAAAGAGATTTAATAATTTATCCTAATGCCTCCGCAAGTAAAAGAACCAAAGCCCCATTTATGCTAAAATCTGGCAGATAATGATGCATTCATGGTTAATATTGCTAGTAAATTTGAAAATTCACACTTTTATTGAAAAGTATTTTCTTGAATTGCAGCCTAAGAGGACAGGTTGTTAAATTTAAGTACTTTATAAATGAGAATTGTAGATAGTAATACAATTAGTGGCAGTATTGTGTTGAGAGCCATCTACCAACTTACCTGCACTCAGCAATGATTTTCATATTTCATTTTTATGTGCAACAAAATGGCACATTATTTAGGGGGGAAATTAGCATGGTAACAGTAATGATCATAGTAAATAATGTGGTTCTCCTTGTTGAATTAAATTACATATAATATTTCAGAAAATTACTTCCATTAGTCTAGCTTAATATATTGAAATATTTTGCCTGTAGAATTTACACATAGAAGATATACTTTGTTCTCAAGATTATCTCTTTGACATATATACAATAAAAGTATACAGTCCAGATAATATGGGGTCTAAAATAATTTTTATTCATTAGAAGCCTTAAAATATCATTAATATTTCCATCTACATAGGCCATAATGAAATATTGCATAGCTCAGTATGCTCAAATAATGGTATCCTCTTTAGGTTAGTTTTCTCTAGAATTTCAGAAACTTTTTGAAAATAATAAATTTATACCTTAAAATAATATTCCAGGATTCATCTTAAAGCAGCATAGCATGTTAAAATATATTTTTGTAGTGAACGTTTTGCTACATTTAATCATCATACAAAAGACTTAGTGTTATTTCTGATTGCCTTCTGAATTTATCAGAACATGTGATTTTCTGAATTATATTTTGTGTTGTCTGTGGACTTCGTGTCTCATTTTTTTATTCCCATAAAGATTCCAGAAGCTTATTTCATTAGAGACCTCCATACGTTCCTTCTTACAAAGGACGTTATTGAGGTATATGTGTTGTACTTAGTGTTAAGCAGGTTCTTCTGTTCTTTGGTCTTTAGCTGCATGCATGTTCTCACAGGTTAACATTTCCACAATTAACCCCAGCTTCCAAGTCAGAATAGTGACTTGGTTAGCAGAAGCACATTTGGAAGGAGATGAAAGCTTGTCTACAAAATACTAACACTTGGATGACTCTGAGAGAAGAGCACCCAGGGAATTGTCTGGATTTCCTTCATGGCTGACTTGGGGTACACTTGCATTGTCAGAGTGTGTTGACCTCCCTCGCTGATGCCGATTGATTATGACAGTCACTCCCCTTCTCCTGCAGGCCATGGAGGCACAGATACAGAACTTCGGACAGACACCGTCTCAGTTACTTATAGAGCCACATCCGCCTCGGAGCTCTGCCATGCACCTGGTAAGACATAGCAGCTTGTTGAAATTTTCTTTCTTATAGCTGGATATAAATCAAATAAAAGAGTTATTTTTAGCAATGTTTTTAAAGGCTTCTCAATATATTGGTTAACTCTTTACCTAGATACTTATTGATACCCTAGGGAGAAACAAGAGAAGAGAGTACAGTTCTTACCTTTAAGTCTTGCTGAAGCTAGCTCAATTTGGGGTTCACGAAAATAGCCATCTTCTCTGACTATCTGCCTCAACATAAACTCACTCACACACATACAGCCTTATGTACACCCACACCAAAATTAGATTCAATTTATAAATTAGTATGAAAAACATATAAATAAAACATATTGTCCACTTTAATCTTTTTGGGCAAGGTGAGATAAGGGCAGCAGTTCATTTTAAGAAAAGGATATAAAAGTAATTTATGGTCGCCACAGAGTGGCAATTGAACAGAGGGGTTAAGAACAAGAGCTCCAGAGCCAGAGGTGGGTGAAACACCATCTCTGCCACTAACTAGTGAGTGACTTAGGCAAGGTATACTTAACGTCTCTTTACATTTCATCATCCCTGAGAGTTTCATTACTCAATATGTATGCCACTTAGACCAGCACCTGGCATGCAATAAGTTCTCAATAAACATTAGCTGGTGTCATCAAGCATCATTAGCTATTTAATTTAAGTTCAATTTTCCTTTTCCATTTGCAATGGAAAAAATAATATTATTTTCATTTTTTAATTTCTTTCTTGATTAAGGTATTACACATGTGTCCTCATCCCCCCATTAACTTCCCAACCCCCCCACTCCTGCCCTCACCCCCCTGGTGTCTGTGTCCATTGGTTAGGCTTATATGCATGCATACAAGTTGTTTGGTTGATCTCTCCCCCTTACCCCCACCCTCCCCTGCCTTCCCTGAGGTTTGACAGTCTGATCAATGCTTCTCTGTCTCTGGATCTGTTTTTGTTTATCAGTTTATGTTGTTCATTATATTCCATAAATGAGTGAGATCATGTGGTATTTATCTTTCTCTGACTGGCTTATTTCACTTAGCATAATGCTTTCCAGTTCCATACATGCTGTTGCAAATGGTAAGAATTTCTTCTTTTTTACCTCAGCATAGTATTCCATTGTGTAGAAGTACCACAGTTTTTTAATCCACTCGTCTGCTGATGGGCACTTAGGCTGTTTGCAAATTTTAGCTATGGTGAATTGTGCTGCTATGAACATAGGGGTGCATATATCCTTTCTGATTGGTGTTTCTAGCTTCTTGGGATATATTCCTAGAAGTGGGATCACAGGGTCAAATGGGAGTTCCATTTTTAGTTTTTTGAGGAAACTCCATACTGTTCTCCACAGTGGCTGCACCAGTCTGCATTCCCACCAGCAGTGCACGAGGGTTCCTTTTTCTCCCCATCCTTGCCAACACTTGTCGTTTGTTGATTTGTTGATTATAGCCATTCTGACAGGTGTGAGATGGTACCACATTGTTGTTTTGATTTGCATCTCTCGGATGATTAATGACTTTGAGCATGTTTTCATATGTCTCTTGGCCTTTCTTCTGTCTTCTTTCCAGAAGTATCTATTTAGGTCCTTTGCCCGTTTTTTGATTGGATTGTTTGTCTTCCTTTTGTTAAATTGTATGAGTTCCCTGTAAATGTTGGAGATTAAACCCTTATCAGTGATAACATTGGCAAATATGTTCTCCCATGCAGTGGGCTTTCTTGTTGTTTTGTTGATGGTTTCCTTTGCTGTGCAAAAGCTTTTTATTTTGATGTAGTCCCATTTGTTTATTTTCTCTTTAGTTTCCATTGCCCTAGGAACAGTATCAGTGAAGAAAGTGCTTCGGCATATGTCTGAGATTTCGCTGCCTGTGGATTCCTCTAGTATTTTTATTGTTTCCCGTCTTATGTTTAAGTCCTTTATCCATTTTGAGTTTATTTTTGTGTATGGTGCAAGTTGGTGGTCTAGTTTCATTTTTTTTGTATGTATCTGTCCAATTTTCCCAACACCATTTATTGAAGAGACTGTCTTGACTTCATTGTATGCTCTTGCCTCCTTTATCGAATATTAATTGGGCATAGTGGTTTGGGTAGATTTCTGGTTTCTCTGTTCTATTCCGTTGATCTATATGTCTGTTCTTGTGCCAGTACCAGGATGTTTTAAGAACAGTAGCTTTGTAATACAACTTGATGTCTGGTATTGAGATCCCACCTATTTTGTTCTTATTTCTCAGGATTGCTGCAGCTATTTGGGGTCCTTTTTTATTCCAGATGAATTTTTGGAACGTTCGTTCTAGGTCTGTGAAATATGCTGTTGGTATTTTAATGGGGATTGCATTGAATCTATAGATTGCTTTGGGTAGTATGGACATTTTGATTATGTTGATTCTACCAGTCCATGAACATGGTATGTTCTTCCATCTTTTTACATCATCCTCTATCTCTTTTTTCAGTGTCCTGTAGTTTTTACATATAGGTGTTTTACCTCCTTAGTTAAGTTTATTTCTAGGTATCTTAATTTTTTTGGTGTGACGGCAAATGGGATTGCTTTTTTAGTCTCTTTTTCTGTAAGTTCACTATTGGTCTAAAGAAATGCTGTAGATTTCTTGGCGTTAATTTTGTAACCTGCTACATTGCCAAATTCATTTATTAAGTCTAATAATTTTTTTGATGGAGTCTTTAGGGTTTTCTATATACAGTATCATGTCATCTGTGAATAAAGACAATTTTACTTTTTCTTTTCCAATTTGGATGCCTTTTATTTCTGTCTGATTGCAATGGCTAGTACTTCCAGTACTATGTCGAACAGGAGTGGTGAAAGTGGGCATCCCTGTCTTGTTCCTGTTCTTAGGGGAAATGGTTTTAGTTTTTGTCTATTGAATATGATGTTGGCTGTGGGTTTGTCATATATGGCTTTTATTATGTTGAGGTATGATCCTTCTATTCCTACATTGCTGAGAGTTTTTAATCAAGAAAGGGTATTGGATTTTGTCAAAGGCTTTTTCTGCATCAATTGATATGACTGTGAGTTTTATCTCTCAATTTGCTTATGTGATGTAGCACATTTATTGATTTTTGGATATTGTACCGTCCTTGCATCCTGGGATAAATCCTACTTGGTCATGGTGTATGATCTTTCTGATGTATTGCTGGATTCGATTTGCTAGAATTTTGTTGAGGATTTTGGCATCTATGTTCATGAGGGATATTGGCCTATAATTCTCTTTCATTGTGTTGTCTTTTTCTGGTTTTGGTATTAGGGTAATGCTGGCTTCATAGAATGAGCTTGGAAGTGTTCCTTCCTCTTTAATTTTTTGGAATAGTCTGAGGAGGGTAGATTTTATTTCTACCTTGAATGTTTTGTAAAACTCCCCTGTGAAGCCCTCTGGCCCCGGGCTTTTGTTTTCCGGAAGCTTTTTGATGACTGCTTCAGTTTCTTCCATAGTTATTGGCCTATTGAGATTTTTAGAATCTTTCTGATTGAGTTTTGGAAGGTTGTATTTTTTTAGGAATATGTCAATTTCCTCCAGGTTGTCTAGTTTGTTGGAGTATAGTTGTTCATAGTATTTTGTAACAATCCTTTGTATTTCTTTGGGGTCTGTTGTTATTTCGCCTCTTCCATTTATGATTTTGTTTATTTGGGTCCTCTCTCTTTGCTTCTTGGTGAGCCTGGCTAGAGGTTCATCAATCTTGTTTATCCTTTCA
This sequence comes from Eptesicus fuscus, assembly GCF_027574615.1. Lineage (NCBI taxonomy): Eukaryota > Metazoa > Chordata > Mammalia > Chiroptera > Vespertilionidae > Eptesicus > Eptesicus fuscus. The sequence continues at coordinate 4,626,093 of NC_072480.1, read as the reverse complement.
AAGAACCAGCTCTTGGTTTCATTGATCTTTTGTATTGTTTTTTTGGTTGCTATGTCATTTATTTCTGCTCTGATCTTTATTATCTCCTTCCTTCTGCTCACTCTGGGCTTTTCTTGTTGCTCTCTTTCTAATTCTTGGAGTTGTAGAGTTAGATGATTTACTACCATTTTTTTCTTGTTTTTTGAGGTAGGCCTGTAGCGCTATAAACTTCCCTCTCAGGACTGCTTTCATTGTGTCCCATAGATTTTGGATTGTTGTGTTTTTATTGTCATTAGTCTCCAGGATGTTTTTAATTTCTCCTTTGATCTATTTGGTAATGCAATCATTATTTAATAGCATGCTATTCAGCTTCCAAATGTTTGAGTTTTTTGGATTGTTTTTATTGTAGTTTATTTCTAATATTATGCCATTGTAGTCTGAGAAGATGCTTGATAGTATTTCAGTCTTCTTGAATTTGGGGAGACTTTGCTTGTGACCCAATATGTGGTCTATTTTTGAAAATGTCCCATGTGCACCAGAGAGGAACGTATATTCCATGGCTTTGGGGTTAAATGTTCTGAAGATGTCAATTAAGTCCTTCTGATTTAGTGAGTCATTTAGGATTGCTGTTTCTTTGCTGATTTTTTGTCTTGAGCCGTGGTCGGCAAACTGCGGCTCATGAGTTACATGCGGCTCTTTGGCCCCTTGAGTGTGGCTCTTCCACAAAATACCATGGCCTGGGTGAGTCTATTTTGCAGAAGTGGTGTTAGAAGAAGTTTAAGTTTAAAAAATTTGGCTCTCAAAAGAAATTTCAATCGTTGTACTGTTGATATTTGACTCTGTTGACTAATGAGTTTGCCAACCACTGGTCTGCAAAGTGATGTCAGTGGTGTATTAAAATCCCCTACTATGATTGTATTGTTGTCGATTTCTCCCTTGATATCTTCCAGGAGTTTTTTTTTATGTATTTGGGTGCTCCTGCAATGGGTGCATATATGTTTACCAGGGTTATATCCTCTTGTTGTATTGATCCCTTTAGTATTATGAAGTGGCCTTCCTTATCTCTTGTTATTGCCTTCACTTTGAGGTCTATTTTGTCAGATATAAGTATTGTTATCCAGCTTTTTTTTTTTTCATTTCCATTTGCCTGAAAGATATTTTTCCATCCCTTCACTTTCAGTCTGTGTGAGTCCCTTGTTCTGAGGTGGGCCTCTTGTAGACAACATATATATGGGTCATGTTTTTTTATCTATTCAGTCACTCGATGTCTTTTGATTGGAGCATTTAGTCCATTTACATTTAAAGTTATTATTGAAAGGTACTTGTTTGTAGTCATTTCTATTTTTGTGCCTGTGCTCCTTCTTACCTTTTTATTTCTTTTTACAGCATTGCCTTTAGCATTTCTTGCATTGCTGGCTTGGTAGTGATAAACTCCCTTAGCCTTTTTTTGTCTGCAAATCTCCTGATTTCCCCTTCAATTTTGATTGAAAGTCTTGCTGGATAGAGTATTCTTGGATTCAGTCCTTTGCTTTGCAACACTTTGTATACCTCCTTCCATTCCCTTCTATCTTGATGTGTTTCTGTTGAGAAATCATTTGATAATCTGATGGGGGGTCCTTTATAAGTATCTCTCTCTCTCTCTCTCTTGCAGCCTTTAAGATTCTCTCTTTGTCGTTAACATTTGCCATTGTAATTATGATGTGTCTTGGTGTGGGTCTTTTGGGATTCCTCTTGCTTGGGACTTCCTGTACTTGTGTAACTTTTTTCTTCCCCATATCAGGGAAATTTTCTGTCATTATTTCTTCAAATAGATTTTCTAATCCTTGCTGCTCTTCTTGTCCTTCTGGCAGCCCTATTACACGTATGTTACTTCGTTTCATGTTGTCCCGAAGCTCCCTTAGGCTCACCTCCTGCTTTTTAATTTTTTCTCCAGTTGCTGTTCAGATTGAGCTTATTTCTGTACTTTATCTTCTAACTCACTATTTCGGTCCTCTGCTTCTTCTAGTCTACTGTTGAAACCTTCCATGGTGTTTTTGATTGTAGCTATATCACTTTTCATTTCTTCCTGATTCTTGCATAAGTTGTTGATTTTCTCATCCATCTGGTGTATGAATTGTACAACCATTACTCTGAATTATTTTTCTGTCATGTTGCATGCTTCAGTTTCACTAATTTCCTTTCTTGGCGATTCTATTTTCTTTCCTCTGGGGATTGTGTCGTCTCCCCATTCTGACTATCACCAGAAGGTTCAGTCGTTGAGTTGCGTGGGCCTGGGCCATGTGCAGTGGGAGCTTCACACCACCCGAGTGTCACTGAAGAGCTCTGACACTAAGATGTGTGGCTGCCATGGGTTGGTGGGAACTAGGATAGCCCAGAGTCAGTTTTACCAGCGCTCAGTGTGGCCTCATGTGCGCACCTAGAATCAAGGACCCCGCCTGCACCACGCTAAAACAGAGACCCTGCTGGTGGGTGCCAAAAATCAGAGTCCCCTAGCGCATGCCAGGAGTTAGAGTTCCGCTGTGCCGGCACCAAGAATCGAGTATCAGAGTCTCTGTTGCTTCATGCGACCTCGCGCTGAGAATCAGAGTCCCTGTGTGTGCATGCACCAAGAATTGGAGTCACTGGCTCTTAGTGTGAATGCACTGAGAGTCAGGGATCCCAGGCGCATGTGATAAGAAACAGAGTCAAGTGATTGGTGCTCAGTGCTGCCTTTTGCCCTGTGAATCGGGGTCCTGGCCAGCTTGGGGGACTGGGTTGCACAGGAGGTTGGCAGGAGGTCTGCTCCTGCACTGCGGAAAACAGACTTTCATGTGCATTTGCCCAGAATTGAAGTCAGGTGGCACTGCCACCTTGAGTAGGCTTTGGGTTTGGTCGCCCGATTGCGTTGCAGGGAACAGATTCCCAGTGTCTGCGCACTCTCAGGCTCAAATTCCTGTAGTGGAGCTGTGGCCAGTGCGAGGGGCGGGTCTATCAGTTACTATGGCTCTGCCCATGAGCCTGCGGGGAGGGGGATAGGCTCTGTGATTCACAGAAATCTGTGGCCGGGATGTCTGGATTCTTGGTGTCTGTGGGTCTTCAGCTGTGTTTGCAGGTTTCTGTCCCTGGCTGTAGGGTCCTGGTTTACATCTTAGACCAGACTGGATGGTGCTGAGGCCAGGATCCTAGTCTCAAGCAGCTCTGTTTCTCAAGATGGCGTGGTCTCTGTGCCCGCACTGGCTGCCCTGGAGTGTCCGGGTTAGGAGCGGGGCTCTGCCGTCTAAGACTGCCCGGTTTGGCAGCCCCTTGGAGGACCTGCAGAATCTAACTGTCCCTAACTCACTCACACACACACCACACATGTCCACAGACTCTATCGTTCCCTCACTCTCTCACACTCTCTCCCTCCCTACCTTCCTGCCGGTCACCATCTTCCTTCCTCTATTATTTTTATTTTCATAGCAAAGCAGTCCTTTTTCAGTTTATTAGCAAATAGTGAACATTTCCTTCTTTATCTAATTTGAAGAAAATAAAAAATTTTCTGATAAACTTATTTAGATTTTTTTTTAAATTGAGTTTTACTATTTTTTCTCTAGTAAAAAAATGCTTGAAGATAAAAATGTATTTGCACAAAATGTGATGAATTACAGCTTATCAGTTTTTCTAGACAGTTATCAAGGCAGCAAATACCCTAATTTGGGAAACAGAGCTCTGGAATATGGTTCATAATGTAGGCATACACAAAGTTATAAGTTGTTATGTTGTGATGGAAGTATTTTTACACCTTCCATTTATTCTGTCAGTTACTTAACAAATTTGTATTGATCCCCTTCTCTGTGTCAGACATGTTGGTAAGCATTGGCAATTCAGAGGCAAATAAGTACATCCTCTATACCTTCAAGGAGTCATTAGAGAAACTTCTAGTGAAATGCATAAATAAAATGTTTGTTTGAAAGCATTTTTTTCTCTATAATGGCTCAACCAGTTTCAGCCCCTTGATTAGTTGCTAATGAACTCTTCTGATTGAATGGGTCCTTGTGTGTGACAGAGCAGAAAGGACTGTACCAAGTGTGCTTTCCCATACAAACACCCAGTCAGAGTGTAGATATAGACTCTCCAGCCTTGAGATGAAGCGTTTTTAATAAACTGTCCAAGATAACATATCTTAACACCTTACTTTGTGAAATGCTTTGGAAGAAGAGTTTATTCCTGAGTTAGTTTTCTCTGTTTAATAATCTACACTAATAAAAGAGTAAGATGCAAATTGACCATACCTTCACAATGCCCACCAGCCAATCAGGAGTGAGTTTGCAAATTAATCCAACAAAGATGGCAGGTTAATTTGCATATGCAGGTGCCGAGCAGCCGAGGGCGGGGCGGGACAGGCGTTCCACACTGCCCCACCCACTCCGGGCCTCTGGGCAGTGTGGGAAGGTGGAAAGGCAGGTCCAGGTTGGAGTGAAAAGGCGGCTCTGGCCGGAGCGAAGGCGGTGCCAGCAGCCAGGGGAAAAAAGGCTCATTCTTGCATGAATCTTCATGCATCAGGCCTCTAGTAATAATAATAATAATAATAATAATAATAATAATAATAATAATAATATTTATCCTGGATTAATGCCTTGTTAGAATTCATTACTTTCCTAGGGGAAATTGTTAGAGACTAAATTGATTTGGAACTGTTTATAAAGAACATTTAAGCTTTTTAAATTCATGTATCAGAGAATTCATATATATAGCAAACAATTACAAAACATGAATGAGAACTAAATAATGTTTATTCCCAGGATCCCTATTTTGTGTTTTTATATAATAGTATTTATAGTGTTTTATAGTACTTAATAGTAGTACTTGTAGTATCTATTGTCTCTCAAGTCATATGCTCAATGTTTGAGAAACAAAGATTTAAAAATTAAAAGCGGGTTAGCCCTCAGTAAGCTCACAGTACAGACTGGGAAAAGGAGGCATGGGCCATAAGCAGTCAGTAGTGCCACAGTAGAAATGTATGTAAAGCTCTGTCAATGGAGGCTATTATGTTCTTACTATATAGACAGTATCCATGACCCCAGGTCAACCTGGTAAAAAATGAAAATATCAATCTGTGTACTTTATATTTTATGTAAACAGTGTCAGTAACTGACTTGATTAATTTTCCCACAAACCTGATGTTTTAACTGCATTGAATACTTATGCTACATCACGTGCACATAACTATAAGCTAACTTCTCACATTGCAGTCTGGTGGTACTTCCATGGAGACTGGTTGTTAAGAATTGGGTGTCCTCCAGCAATGACTACCAGAGTCCCTGCTCTCTTTTCTCTGTGCTATCTTCACAGTACCACAGTTAGCATTGTTTTGTTCTCTGTGTGCTCATGCTAACCTCATGCTCCCCAGAACTTTCACTAACTGTGTTATCCCTTTTGTTTTCTTTCGCTCTCTTCCTTTTCTATTCAACAGTGTTTCCTTCCACAGAGTCCGCTCATGTTTAAAGATCAGATGCAACAGGATGTGATCATGGTGCTGAAGTTTCCATCAAACTCTCCAGTAACCCATGTGGCAGCTAACACACTGCCCCACCTGACTATCCCTGCTGTGGTGACCGTGACCTGCAGCAGACTGTTTGCAGTGAATCGATGGCACAACACAGTAGGTAGGTGTCCCTAAGAAAGTCACTTGCTAAATGGTTCTTAAAAACTGCAATTAAGGTAAGATATGTGTTTCTGCCGGCAAGCTACACTGCCAAATTATCATCAAAAGGCAGCAGAGTAAATAATTGCCAGACCTAACTGTATGACCCTTGTCTGTCTTACCTGCTGCTATATTTTAATGCTCATGGAATGCTTAGCTAATGATCAAGTGTTCAATACATCTTTGATAAATAGAAGCAGTTCTTCAAATCAGTCAGGTCCTTCCACTCTATTCTACCCCCAGAAAAAACTAACAGTTTTCCCATATTAAACAAAGGTGAGTTTGAATCTGCATTTTCTGGAAAATGGTTTCAAATCCTCTTTCTTTTACTTCATTAATTTCTTTAGCAAATATTTGAATGGCCAATGTGTGTCAGATAGTCCTGAGCATACAGCAATGAGGAATATAAACAACATCTTTCTCCTTGTAAAGCTAAGAGTCTTTGACAAAAGACAAATCTAAGTTATTCAGTAATCTCACATGTTTTCTCCAAACTCATTCCTGAAAGTTCCAGCCAATTCATCTTGAAGTGATATAATTCTGTCATAAAAACTAGACATATTGATATTTATTTAATCGGAACAGAAGTGGTTGTGACCAAATTATTTAGTTGGCCCAGTTCACCAGTTAAAATCTCCCTGGAAGCCCCAGGATTCCCACTGTCACCAGGACTGAACAGATGAGCCATGGTGAATTAACTGAAATCTTTCTATTCTGTTGATTTCTGTATTGTTCTGAAAAATAGTCACTTATACCATAGCTTAGTCTCCTAAAAGCTTCTAAGTGTACCTATTTTACAGTTTTTGGTGATGTTATCAACATGAGGTGGAACTATTTCCATTCAATCACTAATGTATAGCAAACATCTTCAAATATACAGGGTTGGGCAAAGTAGGCTTATAGTTACTTATTATGGAAATAATATAACAATAAATAATAATAATACAAGAATAACCTCTGTGCCTCACATACTCACAACTGTAAACCTACTTTTGCCCCATCCTGTATATGACTATTCACAGGAGTCTTAGCCTCTAGAAATGTTTTGCAGTGGGAGAAAATTATGAAGGACTAAATTTTTCTTTAGACTTGTTCAAAAGCATTATATGTTATACTAGTGGCCTGGTGCACAGATTTGTGCACATTGAAAGGAAATTAATTAGAAGAAATATTTTAATATCACTATTTGCCCTTTCTCTATAATAGAAGTGTCAACCAAATTCACGATCGACAATGATAGATCGAAACACCCATGTGTGATTGGCGCCAGCAAGAGCTTTATATGTATCGTGCATGCATGAGTCAACTTAGCCTTTTTATAAATATAGAATAGACTTGCTTAATTAGACCTGCTTTCTGATGTAGCTAAACTTTTTCCAGCCCAGTGAAGCACCCCAACTTCTCTTTCAGGTAATTGTCAGCAACACAGCAGTAAATATCAACATAAAGCAGATTATTATTATAGAGCACACAGGAAGAACAAAGGGTAAAATATTTAACTGCAGCAGTCTTTGACTGAATTCTAAGCAGTGAGAAAACCTAAAGTCATTTTCAAGGTCCACCATTTCTTACTTCTTTTTAGTCAGGTCAAGTTTCTAAACTTTCTAAATCTCTGTTTTCCAGCTAATGAAAAGAAAATAAGATTCCACTGACTCTTTTATCTACCTACTCCAGGAATTCTTGAGGATCAAATGAGATGAGGCACAGGAAAATGCTTCACAGACATTTGGTTACAGTGTGAAATGTTTCCACCTGGCTATAAAGCAAGTCGTGTTCCTGGGCTGAAGAAACTCCAAGGAGGCTAGTTGCTAGGGAAAGGAAGCTGGGCGTTGCTACATGACATCATTACCTGGTGGCCACAGCCACCATTTCCGGGCTGGGCTGGGCTGTGAGCCTCATTTTGTACCATGGGGTCTCGGCAGCATTGGCTGCGATTTGGTGGGGTGTCGCTCCGGGGTGGTGGCGGGGCCTGTGTCCCACTTGGGGGAAACCGAATGTTGCTTTGTGGGCCCCAGGTCTGCGGAGCTGTTTCTCTGTAAATGGCCAGTGCGCATCACAGCAGCTCCTGCATTGAGCATCTGCCCCCTGGTGGTCAGTGCGTGTCATAGTGACCAGTCGGATGGACACTTAGCATATTAGGTTTTTATATATTTAGATAATCACATGTAATAAATTATGACTGATGACCTCAATCAAGCCCTAAAACATTAATCCTCTGAAGGAAGCTTTTACTGAGTTTAAGACTTGAGGTGTGGCTCAGGTTTATGCCTTTAGCTGACTTGTCCTACATGGAAAGAAGGCCCACTTGGGTGGGCGCTCCATCTTTCCCTCGGCCCGTGCCTAGGTGAGCCTGTGCTCACACGCATCGCTGTTTGCAGGCATAGCCTTTTCTTAGATTTCAGCCTCATTGGTTGCCCTTAGCTGTATTTTGGGTTCAAGAAATGTTATGATCATCTATTTTATCCAGTTTTTTGTTATGATATTAACACTCTTTCTAGCTTTCTACATTCTACATCCTAAGTGGAAACTAGCAGTCTCGATTGTAATGATTTTTTAAAAGACTATCTACAAAGACATGTGGTGGGACTTAATCATTCTCATAAGAATTTACCAAATAACCTTTAAGCAAATGTATATTTTGTATAATCATCATAAAATACTGCTTATTAGGAAATGCCTCTTTTCTGATAATTTAATGGTAGTTTTCTCTTTTTATTTAATCTGTAGGCCTCAGAGGAGCTCCAGGGTACTCCTTGGATCAAGCCCATCATCTTCCCATTGAAATGGATCCACTCATTGGTATGCTAACAACAAAAATATATTTTCATGGATGCTGACTGTCCACAAATGATAGTTGGATAATATTTTTATGCCACAAAATTAATGTGCAAATAATGTCAAATTACCAGTAAAGAGCTGTGAAAATCATAATATGCCATCTAAGAACTTTTTTGGTATTCAACAATTATTTGTGGCTTTCCTTTATGTTTTAGGAAGTCATTTTAAGTTGGTTCTAAACAAGGCACATATTTCCAAACTGTTCTTTCTTTCATCCTAAACTAGTCTTTTACAGCTTGTTATTATTTAAAATATATAAAGGCTCAAAGAGATTATTAAAGAAAACTAATTCTGAAAAACATCTTTTTTTAGAAATCTTTATTTAGTAGGGCTAAAATATTTTTAAAATTAAATATTTCATATAAACCACAAGCTCATGAGCTATAACCCTTTGCAGAAGTTATTACATATATTTTAAATTATCACACACATCTTTATTATCCATATGATCCAGAACAAGCCTCTCAATCTTTCTAGGCCTCAGTTTCATATCTGCAAGATGGTTTATAATACTAATGTTGGTTTTGCCTATTTCAGGTGATCATGTAGAAAACTAAATTAGGGAAAAAAGAAAAATTTTATGAAATATTAAGACATCTACAAGTTATAGTACTTTTTTCTTAAATTAATTCACCCTTTATCTATGAACCCAGAAATAAGATAGAGAGAGCCATTTCAGTCAGTTATACCCATATAAAATAGCATTTATATGTCTTTGGGAGGATATAAGGTTTAGTACCAGGAGTATTTTTAGAGTCTAGCTATACCAAGAAAGATTGACAATGTCACATACAGGTAGAGTGTAACCATGGAAAAATTAATAGCTGTATTATAATAAATAAAGGACCAATTATATAGTTATTCTAGTGGCCCGGTGCATGAAATTCGTGCATGGAGGGGGGTTCCCTCAGCCCAGCCTGAACCCTCTCCAATTGGGGACTCCTTGGGGGATGTCTGACTGCCGGTTTAGGCCCGGGCTTGGGCCTAAACCGGCAGTCAGACATCCCTCTAGCAATCTAGGACTGCTGGCTCCTAACCGCTCACCTGCCTGCCTGCCTGATCGCCCCTAACTGCCTCTGCCTGCCTGCCTGATTGCCCCTAACCCCTCTGCCTGCCTTCCTGATTGCCTCTAACTGCCTCTACCTGCCTGCCTGATCACCCCTAACTACCCTCCCCTGATGGCCTGATCTTGCCCCTAACTGCCTCTGCCTGCCTGATCTCGTCCCCAACAGGCTTCCCCTGCCGACCTGATATCTCCCCTAACTGCCCTCCCCTGCCATCCTGATCTTGCCCCCAACTGCCCTCCCCTGCAGGCCTGATCAAGCCCCCAACTGCCCTCCTCTGCGGGCCAATTTGATTCTGGTTGGTTGGTTTCTATGCCAGTTAGGGTCAAAAGCTCCGCTTCCTAGGCAACCATTGGCTCCTCACAGTTGACCCAGATTTGGTTCTGATTGGTCGGTTTCTATGCCAGTTAGCATCTTTGGGCTTATCAACAGGGCCTGATCAGAAAGGCGGGGCTGATCAGCAGCCCTGGTGGAGGCCTGGAGAGAAATGGAGGCATGGCTGCTGGCCAGACTGGGTGAGAAAGAGAGAGGCAAGTGCTGATCAAAAGCTGCCACAGAGGCTACGGATCAGTTCCTGCTTCTCTCTTCAGGCCTCTCTCTGGCCCTGATTTGCAGCCCCCTCAGCAGTCAGTGCTGGGGCACCTCACCTGCAGCAGAAGCAGTGGCAACCCAGCGCTGACTGCAGGACTGACTTCCTGTTGGTCGAGCCTCGGTCGTTACTGGTCGTTATGACCCAGGGTTTTTATATATTAGGATATAATTACTAGTGGCCTGGTGCACAAATTCATGCACATTGAAAGGAAATTAATTAGAATAAATTTTACTATTGCTATTTGCCCTTTCTCTATAATAGATGTGACAACTAAATTCACAATCAACAATGACAGATTGAAACACATGTTTGTGATTGGCACCAGGGAGAGCTTTATATGTATCATGCATGTGTGAGTTAACTTAGCCTTTTATAGATATAGAATAAACTTGCTTAATTAGACCTGCTTTCTGATTTAGCTAAACTTTTTTCAGCCCAGGGAAGTGCCCCAACTTCTCGTTCAGGTCATTGTCAGCAACACAGCAGTAAATATCAACACTAAGCAGATTATTATTGTAGATCATGCAGGGAAAACAAAGGGTAAAATATTTAACTGCAGCAGTGTTTGACTATATTCTGTGCAGTGAGAAAACCTAAAGTCATTTTTAAGGTCCACCATTTCTTACTTCTTTTCAGTCAGGTCAAGTTTCTAAACTTTCTAAATCTCTGTTTTCTGGCTAATGGAAAGAAAATAGGATTCCACTGAGTCTCTTATCTACCTACTCCAGGACTTCTTGAGGATCAAATGAGATGAGGCACAGGAAAACGCTTCACAGACATTTGGTTACAGTATGAAAAGTTTCCACCTGGCTATAAAGCAAGTAGTGTTCCTGGGCTGAAGAAACTGCAAGGAAGCTAGTTGCTAGGGAGAGGAAGCTGGGCATTGCTACATGAGGTCATTACTTGGACAGCTGGACACTTAGCATATTAGCTTTTTATATATAGAGATAATTTGCATAGTGTTTAAGTGTCTTAGTATCTTTAATTTTCTTTGCTACCTTTCTTGCACAGTGTTTTTTTATTTTTTATCTTCTTTAGTAAATATTATATTATAGTGTTAGTATTATTATATTATCCCCACAAATAGTAGCACATAGATTTTATTAGTGTTAGAGAGTGATGATGATCTTCTACATCACATTTTCTGTTTGAGAATTCAGCCCATGGATTTAGCCTGAAAGGGCCATGTAGAGTAAGGGATAGACTGGCATACAGACAGGCACTAGGGAAATCAGATCATGTTTCTGTGTTCTTGACTTTATTCAGATCCCAGTTCTGTCCACTGACTCTTTGCCTGTCTCTTTCCTCTTCGGTTCCTCTCCCATCTTTTTTATTTCTCTGGTGCCCTGCCAGCCCATTCTGGAAAGGCCTTCTGTTTATTGACAATCCAAGTCTTTAAAGCTGCTGACCTAACGGTTCCTGTGGGACTGCCCATATAGCAATATCCCTTGTTCAAATCTCTGTCCTCTTTTTACATGAATTGTAAATGCTATCAGAAAATGACGGATTGTTGCAAATATTAAGATATTTTTTCTTTATATGGTATATCTCAGACAGTATTATTCCTCCTTAATGTCAAACATGTGGACATTAATGAACTTGTGTATTGTAAACATATATGAAATTAAATGCATTTAGATATTGTTATTATTTTAAAGTCATTATCTTGAATTCCTCATATTGTATTTATTATTGGTGGAGGAATAATTTACATTTATGACAATTTTTAAATATGTAATATGGTTTATAAATAATCACTGCTACTAAAAAAGTTTCTATTCCTCATGGGTAAATATAAAATATTAACCTATATACCCTTAAAAAAACTTTTTCTACACAAATGAAGGATAAAAGTATTAATTCTATAAGTGCTTGATGAAACTTGTATGAAATATTTCTTTTTTTTTTTCTATTTACATTTAGCCAATAACTCTGGTGTGAACAAACGGCAGATCACAGACCTTGTTGACCAGAGTATACAAATCAATGCACATTGTTTTGTGGTCACAGCAGATAATCGCTATATTCTCATCTGTGGATTCTGGGATAAGAGTTTCAGAGTTTATTCTACAGAAACAGGTACCCTTTGATTTGAAATACCTTATTCTCTTCAAAATGCCTATTGTTATATTTAAATCGTAAAATGGAATCATAATAATGTAGTCATTTTTATCTTGAGTGCCAAGATCCAAATTAAATGTTTACATTATAAGTTAATAATTATTTATCATGCCATCCATTCTGAACTTTAGCATGAACCCTGATTTCACAGGACAAAGGGGACTGTTGTCTCCTTCCAAATCAAATCCAGTAAAATACCTTAAATCTCCCTTTGGTCTGGCCCAAACAAAAATCATCATTGTGTTATCTTGTAAGTCCTTTTCTTAAAAATCCCAAGTGATAGTCTTGTATTATTTTTCAGAAGCAATTCAAGAAAACAAATCTGTTGCTATGATTTAATTACCTTACAAATTTGCAGGTCTATAAGGTCACTTTTCAAAAATATCTTATATAATAAAGAGGTAATATGCAAATTGACCATTGCTACAACACACAAGATGGCCACCCCCATCTGGTCAAAGATGGACGGCCCCATGTGGACACAAGATGGCCACCACAAGATGGCCGGCAGGGGAGGGCAGTTGTGGGTGATCAAGCCAGCAGGGGAGGACAGTTGGGAGGGACCAGGCCTTCAGGGGAGGGCAGTTGGGGGCGACCAGCAGGGGAGAGCAGTTAGGGGCAACCAGGCCAGCAGTTAGGGGGGACCAGACCTGCAGGGGAGGTTAGTTGGGGGGTACCAGGCCTGCAGGGGGGCAGTTGAGACAGACAAGGCCTGCAGGGGAGGGCAGTAGGGGGTGACCAGCACAGCAGGAGAGGGCAGTTGGGGGCAACCAGGCCTGCAGGGGAGGACAGTTAAGGGCGACCAGGCCTGCAGTTAGGGGTGACCAGATTTGCAGGGGAGGGCAGTTAGGGGCAATTGGTCTGGCAGGGGAGCAGTTAGGCGTGATCAGGCTGGCAGGGGAGTGGTTAGGGGGTGATCAGGCTGGCAGGTAGAAGCGGTTAGGGGCAATCAGGCAGGGAGGCGAGCAGTTGGGAGCCAGCAGTCCTGGATTGTGAGACTTAAACGGGCAGTCGGACATCCCTTGAAGGGTTCCAGATTGGAGAGGGTGCAGGCTGGGCTGAGGGACACCCCTCTCCCCCGCCCCCCCCCCCCCCCCGTGCACAAATTTCGTGCACTGGCCCTCTAGTAGTAAAATAAAACTCTTGCCATTTATAGAAAAATAGCAAATGAATTAAATCTGCTGTTTCTGTGTTTCAGGGAAATTAACTCAGATTGTATTTGGCCATTGGGATGTAGTCACCTGCTTGGCCAGGTCTGAGTCCTACATAGGTGGGGACTGCTATATTGTGTCAGGGTCTCGAGATGCGACCCTGCTTCTCTGGTACTGGAGTGGGCGACACCATATCATTGGAGACAACCCTAATAGCAGTAAGTATTGTCCTAAACTGTCCTATCAGACTATAAATTCATTTAAGTATAATTTCCCTTTTTAATTTTCCTAATAGTTTTTCCTGAGTTTGTAAGGATTTTAAAATATTTCTATTGGAATGTAGCTTTATTCAATGTGTAAAAAAGAGCAAGTATAATAACTTTTAGCCTGGAGATGCTCCCAGGTCCCTTCACATTGACCTCTGCTCAGCTGCCCTTCCTTTATCTCCAAATGCCCCTGTCCTTCAGAAATTTCCTATAGTGTCACCTGATTCATTAAACCTCATGTAGTTTCTCCCAGATGAATATATTCTCTCCCTCCTCTGAATTTCCATAAAGTTTTACTTGTACCTCAGTGAGGACATTAAGTACTTTCTGCCATGTAGTATCGTAACTATCTCCTTTTATTCACTTAACAATGATTGAGTACCCACTTCAGAATAGTCATTGAGAAGGCAAAAAATTAATAAGGGGGTTTCTTTGCTTGGGATGATTCCTAAGTGTTTTTATTCAACAGTGCTCTTTAAGATTTTCTGTAGGGGAAAAAAATGGGAATCCAGAGTAAAATAATTTTAGAAAATACCACATACACTCTTATTTGCTATGAAGCTGTAAAAGTCTTACACAAATAAATCTGTTAACAGTTGTTTAACCCACAGTTTCTCAAACATGTTTTTCCATGGAACCTTTGTTCATGGAAAATCAGTTATTGTTCCTTGGAACTGTTGTTTTGAGGAAGCACTGAAGTGTGTCATGAGTCTCCCCCTTTCCATTTGAAGTCTCTGATTCCTGGCATAGTAACACACATAATAGGTTTTCAATGAATAGTGTTAAGTGACTGAGGACCAGATAAGAGGTTGCCTAGATATAATTACTGTTTTTAATTACCAAGCTTTCAGTAGTTGAAGTTCACATGTTTACAGTAAAATAGAGAATGGTTTCTATAAAGCATTGGTAATGGCAAGTACCTAAACCAGGGTTATTCTAATCATAATTCATACATTGGTCCAAGCTTAAACAGTACTCCAAAATAAACCAAAACATGACTTAAGGGACTATTGATGACTAACAGAGATAAGAATTTCTTAAGAGTACTGGCATCTACCACTGAAATATTGTAAGAATAGATGAGAAATGTGCAAGATGGCATATTGCAACTGCGTGGCTGGAGGCTACCTTCTCTGGTCCATTCCAACCTGTGAGATAGCTGGGGATGGAAACTGAATTGTACATTTACTCAAGTCCCACTCACCCCCAACGCTTATGTGTTTTGACAGGAATACTGCAAAAATAGGAAATGGCTTTCAATTGATAGGAGCAAAGGCGCTATCATAGTACAGAAAAAAAAAGACAGATGATAGATAGATAGATAGATAGATAGATAGATAGATAGATAGATAGATAGATAGATAGATAGATTAGATAGATGATAGATAGATAGATAGATAGATAGATAGATAGATAGATAGATAGATAGAATAGATGACCAAATATTTTGTGAGGTTTTTTTCTTGCCTATAGCTACCGTTGAAGAGCAATAGATGAAGAAACAAAGTGTATTGTGAAGTAATGTCTCTTAGTGTAGATAAAAGATAGTGTGTGTATTATACATTTCAGCCTCTGTTTTAAGTTGTGAACTAAGTTGTAATACTGGTTTAAGGAAAAAAATTCAACATTGCTTGATTTCCAACTGGCCAAATAATTAGCTACCAATTCTACCTTATAAGAAACATCGTACTCCAAATACTAACAAATTAATGTGTGTGTGTGTGACATTTGATCTGCCAGTGATAGCTTTATTATTCTCAAGTATAGAATATTATCACATTATTTTATCTAAATGTATTTTCACATATTTCCAATGTTTCTGTATATCAATAGTAGTGTAACATTCATTAGAAAAGTTGAATTAAGCAGCAAGTCTGTGTAGTATCATCTATTTATATTGACAAAAATTAGATTTATTATTAAACATTTTTTAAACAGAACACTGCTTTAAATCCAATCAATTAACATCTTCAAAATGAAGCTCAGAAATGATTAAAATTATATTTCAAAAAAGTATTTAATTCTTTAAAGCTACCATCTGGTAGAGATAAGATATTTTATATAATGTACTGCTATGATGTAAAGAATTTTGAAGAAAAATGTTAAATTATAGTAATTATCTGTTAGCTACTTTATTCTCTAGTGTTATTTTAAACCAAAAGATGGTTAACCATTGATTATAGCTTTGATCCATCAGTTAGCAAGAAAAGTTAGATGTAGTAATATTTGGAATGTTTAAAGTTCCTTACAACAGGAGCTATATAAATGGAAATGTTTATATTAATCTTTAAGAACAAAATTGTGAATATTGTGTTGGTTAAAATGCAGCATTTTATTTAAGATTGCCCTTAAGAAGTTACAGCAGCAGAAGCATCGATCAGACCATCAAACTTCAGAGGGAAGGTAGGGGAAGGTGGGGGTAAGGGGCAGAGATCAACCAAAGGACTGTATGCATGCATATAAGCCTAACCAATGGACACAGACAACAGGGCGGTGAGAGCAGGAGTAGGGGGGTGGGGGGACCATGGGGGGATAAGAACACATATGTAATACCTTAATCAATAAAGAAAAATAAATAAATAATAATAAAAAGGAAGTTACAGCAGAATATTATCAGTGTATATTTTTCAGTATTACCTCCACATGTAAGAATTTATTTTTATTAATAGATGTTGTCATCATTATGAACCTAAATTTGATTAACTTGACAGATTTATGACTTCCATAAAATCCACCTGGTCAAGACTTTATTGGACATTTAATGTGGATATATTTAATATGGCTTTATTTCATGTTATCTTTAATACATGTAATGCTCTTCTAGAATACACAGGCTGAGTACCTGAAGTGTTAGTCAAACAACAAGCATGTATTGAATGTCTACTGTGTGTTGGTACTATTTTTTTAAAACTTATTGGGATGACACTGGTTAACAAAATTATATAGGCTTCAAGTGCACAATTCCATAAAACATCATCTGTACACTGCATTGTGTGTTCACCACCCCAAATCAAGTCTCCATCCATCACCATTTATCCTCCCTATACACCCTCCTCTATCTCCCTCCAGGCCCACTCCCTACAACAATCACCACAGTGTTGTCCCTGTCTTACAAGTTTTTTCTTTTTTGCTTAATTGCTCCACCTGCCACACCCAGCCCCAACCCCCGACAGCTGTCAGCCTGCTATCTCTGTATGAGTCTGTCTCTGTTTTGCTTGCTTGTTCATTTTGTTCATTAGATTCCACATATGAGTGAAATCATATGGTACTTGTCTTTGACTGGCTTATTTTACTTAGCATAATGCTGTCCAGGTCTTATCAGCAGAGGATGCTTTGGAGTCAAAATCTCTTAGCTTCTGCTGTTTACAGGAATCTGTATTACACTGATCACAAAACTGCTTTTCTTGCTTGGATGTATTCATACATTATATATGCGTTACATGAATCATGAATTGCTATCAGATGATATTTGATATCATTAATATTTTGAGCATCTACAAAATGCTTAGTCTTACCTCTTGGGTACAAATTGATGGTTATGTAAAAACTGCCTTCAGCTTTTTGCCATATATCTAATCACAATAGGAAAAAATAATAATTAATCATACTAAGTATTTGATTAACTTGACAGATTTATGACTTCATCTGTTAAAGCAGCCAGCCTAGCTAGGAGCATAAATATTTGTGACTAGAGAGACCATATACGTTGGCAGTTCACTTTTTGTAAAGGCAGTCACACACTGAATTGACTGTCACATCAGGGATCAGTCATGGGTGTTGACATAGATGTAGCCCTTGCTATCGGAAAACTCACAATATGAAAGAAAAAGATTTTTTTTCTTTTCCGGTTTAATCTGTTCTAGCTACCAATTCACAGGTCATAGAATCAGGCTATGTGTTTTCTATTTCATAATGCATTGCTCCTCAAGACCAAAAAGCTAGTTATGTATAAATTCATATTAAGTGTGTGACACAGTGCCCTTAGGATTGGAGGGTTGTATATATTAACCTAGACTTGCAGTCCTAGCATGAAACATAATATTCCAGTGGCTGTTAGGATTCAGAGATTAGCTTTGGTATAGATAATGAATTGCTTTATATGTCAGAGGCTGAATCGTATTTATACAGCACCATATCAAAAGATGCATTTACTCACCTTACTTTGCACACCGCTCAAGGTAGATTCAAGTTACTTTAATACAGGGATGAGCAAAAGAAGGTTTACAGTTGTGAGTATGTGAAACAGTTTATTCTTGTATTGTTATTTATTAATCATTTTAATATTTATTTGTATTATTTGTCTTATTATCATTATTTTATAGTCTTAGTTATGATTCATCTTTTAGACAGTGATGACTGGTAATTTAACCTACTTTCGCCCACCACTGTATATTTATGCTTCTTTTACATTGTCATTATTTTTCGATGGATAGCTCTATTCGTGCCACAGAGAAAAATAAGTAGTTTGTGGATTTTTTGGATATGGAAAGAGTTTATGGTTTTATTGTGTCAAAAATATTGTTGTGATTAAACATCTCAGAAAAAAAAGCTTTTTTCAAATTATCTTAAAGTTTCAATGAATTTATGACCAAGACAATGAAAATTAAAAAAAATATATTACAAAGAGTTTTAAACCGTAAAAGAATAAATAAAAAGATACGCATAAGTTACAGTTGAATCATAGTTGTTTTGTTAATATACTAGAGCCCTGGTGCACGAAATTTGTGCATGGATGGGTGCGGTCCCTTGGCCTGGCCAGTGATCAGGGCTGATTGGGGCCTTCCAGCTGCCAGCCGGGGCCTTCCTTTTGGCTGCTGGCCAGGGCCTTCCTTTGTTCCATGCCGCCCTCTGGTGGTCAGAGCACATCATAGCAAGTGGTCGAACTCCTGGTCAGTCAAACTCCTGAGGGGACAATTTGCATATTAGCCTTTTATTATCTAGGATTTTAAAATACTAACTAGAAGCCCATTTGCACGAAGATTCATGCAAGACATTCATTCACCTGGCTGCCTGCACCAGTTTTCCGCCGGCACCGGGGGACCCAGGCCTTGTCTCTGGCCACCGTCTTCCACCTTCTTTCAGGGTCGGGGCTTGGCCCCGGGCGGCGGCAGCAATCTGGGCGCCTCCTGCCGGCCCAAGTCCGTCAGCCGCTCAGCGATGGGGGGCGGGGCAGCGCGTGGGGGCCGCCATCTTGGTTAATTTGCATAGCGCCCTGATTGGCTGTGGGCATAGCGAAGGTATGATCAATTAGCATGTTACCCTTTTATTAGGAAGGATAATCATTATTACTCTTTCAAACTTGTGACTGTGAACATCAAAAATGTTCTTAGATATTCAAATAGGTCCTGACTTGATAACAGAATTATAGGCAAGTGAGGGACAGGTGCTGTAATCTGAAACAGACTTCCACAAAAAGTCTGAATTTGGAAGTGACAAAAATTAATTTGTGCACTTTAATTGGGAGCAGTCTACTGTATGAGAGAAAGGAGAGCAGAACAAGCAATTTGTGCCAAAAACTGATTGAATTTTTTGTCAGGTAGGTATCCTGGACTTGGCCGCTAATCCTCCTGAGCCCCTCTTTGCAATATATTACAACCCATATCTGCCTGGTGTTCTTTAAAAGGATCAATGCTATTCCTGGAATCCCTAGAGCCTAAAATTTCATTGATCTTGGGACTTGACATTTCTCATTATGTGCTGTACCTTCCAACAAGATAGTCACAAGAGGGTCACGTCAACATTGTTGTCTCTTCAGCAGACTTTTAAAACACATTGGGACCTCAGCTCAAAATCAAATCTTGCTTTTAAAATGTGTGGCTGTAATGTTTATACCAGATATGAGGTGCTTTATAGAGAACTAGTTAATACATGTATAGAAAATTTTGAAAATCGTAGCAATAGGAAACTTTAAAGAGAATTTACTGTTCATCTTTTCAACTCAAATCTACAAATATTCTAATAATATGTATAAGACATTGGTATTGTGCTTTTTCTATTTCCCTTTTAAAAACAAGTCTTTCAGCAATGTGTGAGCATCATGCACACTGTGCAATGAGAAGCCCATTGAAGAGGAGACTCCAGCTGTGCACACATCCCTTCCCAGGCTCCCATTGTGCATGCTTCAGCTCTGGACTCTGACCCTCCTGCCTGCCATAACCCGTCACAAAACATTGGCCAGATTACATCCCTGTCTTTGTTTTCATCCAGCCTTCTTTTCAAATGACTATCCTGGTTCCCAGTTCTACAACCACCACTAACCGTTGGCATTATAAGAGATGAAAGCATGAGTAAAGAATAGCCCAGAGGTATTTCAAATGTATGCATACATATTAGATGATGAATTTGACTCACTTCTCAGAACATGGAATCTTACCTAAGGTTTAGTATATGTTAAACCATCTTGTCATTAAGTATTAAAGGACAGTTATATGTGTAAAATGTTTTACCTCATAAGACTTTCTGAAGGCCACGTGGTATCTGTAGTGTAACATCTCTAGCACAGGACCTGGTCTACTGGACCTCTCAGCCCTCCAACACTCAGCCTGACGTTAGGAGACTTTATAGGTTTTGTGACTAGGAAGGGGGCTAGCTGCTTGCCACTGGGTCTCTGCCTTTCCTTTACCTTCATGGAACTAAGGCTGCAAGAGCCTTTGGCCTGCATCAGAAGCAAGATAAAAAACAGAAAAGTGACTAATCTGTTCTCATAATCAGAGAGCTTCAGATCACAGACCGGGTTGGAGGAAGGCTCTCTGGGCATTAGGCAGAAACATACTTCCTTGGGAAAGGTAGGTGGGTTACAATATTGATTATCTTTGGAAGGTTATGGTAGGAGAGTAATGTACTGTGCCCTAGATCTAGGTTCAAGACTGCAAGGGAAAAGGTTTGCCCTGCAACTGTAGTGCTCAGAGGAAAATGTGCTCAAGGTCATTCATCTCTGAGGAAGAATGAATAAATAGGATTCTCTCTTCTATTTTTCATTGAGTACTCTATGAATATATAATAAAATGAAACCACATCATGGGATGTTTTCAATCCCATGGAATGTTCTTAATGTGGGTAACCTTGTGACCCAGGCATTTTGGATACTTGAGCCAGACCTCAGCTGCAGTCCTACCTGTGGCTGAGGACACAGTATCTTGATAAGAGACTTCTCACTGACACGGTTTTTCTGAGCTATCCCAGCAAATGTCTAACATAATTTTTTATATAAATCTTGAAATCAGAGTAGTGATGGAACTATAGGACCCATTGATTAGATCTCTTATTCTGGGATTTAAGTAAAAAATCTATCATATTTTATGTAGGTATAAGCATGAATGAAAATGCCTTCTGCAATGATTCTGCAATGACTTAACAACAGTCATAGATAAAATCCGAATGTCGTATAGCATCAGGAGATTTGACTTCTGACTCCAGCACAACTGTACTGAGGATCAGAGACCTTAGAAACTGCTGTTTTTGCTTAGTTCTGATTCAGAAGGACCAAAGCATATTAGTAGTTCCACAAATTAGGTTGAAAATAAGAACCATGAGTAGTCTTTACTTTGATCATTTCTCTAAAAGCCTAGACTACCTCACTGAAAAAGCTCTTCTTGTCACTTCTATGTGAATGGCAACATCCAATGCCTTTGTACTTTTTTCATCATCTGTTTTGAAAACACTGAAATGATGTTTGATAAAAATGAGATGGAATCTGTCTATGATAAGCCTTTTTATATTTAGACTTTCTAAATGCTTGCCCGTAAGGAATCTCAAAATTGGTTGTGTTTGTTCTTTATCATTCATAGTAATTCCCTCACACAGAGAATGCTTCTGTTAAAGAAATGACTGGACACTGAGTGTGATGGCGCTGTGGTCCTTAGAGAGGAGGTCTCACCTGCACCTCCCCCTGCACTTTAACCCTCAGCTACATCCATCAATTGTGATGTGACAGTGACAGAATATTCCCAGGATTTTGAATGATTGTTGAAGTGCATAACATCTGTCCCTGGCAATGAAATGAAAAATAGGAAATATGCTTTCTCCCTGCTGCAGGTTTTCCAACTCCAAAGTCTCTGAATAACGTTTTATTTACTTTTCTCTAGTTTAAAGAGGGAAACAGTGCTTTCAGAAGTCCTAAATGATACCCCTAATAGCTAAGTTCTACAGTTTATTCAAAGGATCTGGGGACATTGTAATGATAAATAAAATATTTTAAACTTTATAAATCAGATGCTAGCTTTTGAAAATGTATTTCTTAATAGAAAGAAATATTATATGCATAAAATATATTTTAAATATTTCATACATTTTTTCAATTCCCTGCAATAGAACTAGATTGCTTTTTATTCTTTCTGTAGCATATAAGGAAAAAGTTTGAGAAACTCTTACTGTATATAAATTTTATTAAACATATAATTTCAAGGTTTTTTAATTCATCAGTCTCTCTGATAAAATTATTCATTTAGAAAAATTAAGGATAGTATTTCACATAAAATCTTAATACTCAATCCTTATTTTACCAGGAAATTCAGGACGTCTTTGAAACATAATTTTATAAATTATATAACTACTAGCAGCCCATTTGCACGAAGATTCGTACAATAGACCTTCATTCACCTGGCTGCCTGTACCAGTTTTCTGCCGGCACCGGGGACCCAGGCCTTCTGCCTTCTTTCAGGGTCGGGGCTTGGCCCCGGGCGGCGGCCTTGGGCTCGGCTGCACCCCAGCCTCCCTGCTATGGATCGCAGGAGCCGACCCCCGGTGGTTGCCTGTGATCCATGCAGGCTCCCTGCTGGTGCCCAAGGCCGGGAAAGCCTCCAGCGGAGGCTTTCCCGGCCTTGGGCTCGACCGCACCCCAGCGTCCCTGAGACCGTTTCCTGGTGGGCGTGGCTGGTGGGCGTGGTTTGTGGGTGTAGCGAAGGTACAGTCAATTTGCATATTACTCTATTATTAGGTAGGATGTTTCATACAAATCCAGACTGCTGACAATTACAAATGATATTCTGCCAATATTTCAGCATATTATAGACTATACATAAATTTAGAAAAGATCACCAACTGATATGGCTTGCCAAACCATTCCCCACCACACACACATACACACATACACTCCATCCAAATAAGAGTTGACTCAAAAGTAAAATTGAAGCTGATGCAGGTGAGAAAACTCACATAAAAGTGTGAGCAATTTCTAAGGAGACAGAAGATGGGTGGGTGTGAAGGAGGAGATATTGGCAGACCAGAGAGAAAGAGTGTTGGATGCTTGCTGGGAGGCAGGTACAATTCTCAGAGACAAAATGGGCAGAGGATGGGAGTCCACCCAACCCAGAATATGAGTTCACAGAGGAAACCAGGCCAGCACGCCAGGAACTCAAGTACTATGAAAGTAAGTTCATGAACTCAACAGCCAAAATGAAGAGAAGAGAAAAGTAGAGTTCTTTTTTAGAAGGCATAATATTCTCTAAGTCTAAGATATAAGAAAGGGGGCACTAAGGTTACTGGTAATCTATATATATAAAAGCCCAAGCGATCATCCGGCCGTTTGGCTGTTTGATCAGGAGCTATGACGTGAACTGACCACCAGGGGAGCAGACGGTCAACACACAGGCATGGAAACATGGAACAGACTGATGAATCTCAGAGGGAAGTGGGGAGGGCAGGAAGAGATTAACCAAAGATCTTATATGCATACTAGAAGCCTGGTGCACAGATTTGTGCACTGGTGGGGTCCCTTAGCCTGGACTATGGGGATCGGGCTGAAACTGGCAGTCCAACATCCCCTGAGGGGTCCTGGATTGTGAGAGGGCGCAGGCCAGACTGAGGGACCCCACTGGTGCATAAATTCACGCATCGGGACTATAGTGTTATATATTTCTTAAACTAGGTGGTGAGTACAAGAGAATTTATTTTCTCTTAACCTTATATATGTTATAAATATTTAATATGTAATTAATTTATAAAAAGTATTTAATTCTAAAAACAAAGGGAGCACAGCCTGTGTGGCTTAGTGGTTGAGCAGCAGCCTATGAACCAGGAGGGCATGGCTTGATTCCTAGTCAGGGCACATGCCCGGTTGTGGGCTAGGTCCCCAATAGGGGGTGCACAGAAGGCAGCCAATCAATGATTCTCTGTCATCATTGATGTTTCTATATCTCTCTTCCCCTCCCTTCCTCTCTGAAATCAATCTACACTAATAAAAGAGAAAAATGCTAATTGACCGTACCTCCACTATGCCCAGAGCCAATCAGGAGTGATATGCAAATTAACCCAGCAAAGATGGTGGGTAAATTTGCATATGCAGGCGCGCAGGCAGAGGCCCTATGCAGCCTATGGGATCCAAGCTGTAGTCGGGGACCTGGGCAGCCGGATCCAAGCTGAGATGGGGACCCAAGCAGGCAGCATCAGGTGGCTTGGACCCGGGCAGGCGGCGCCCGATGCCGCCTGCCCGGGTCCAAGCCGCCCTGCCGCCTGCCTGGGTCCAAGCCGCCCAGCAATCGCAGGCAAAGAGCCCACTTCCAAGCCGCCCTGCAATCACGGGGCGAACAGGCCAGGCGGAGCTGCCCTGCAATCATGGGGTGAACAGGCCAGGCCGAGCCACCCAGCGATCACGGGACGAAGAGCCCAGGTCCAAGCCGCCCATATATCACAGGCAAAGAGCCCACGTCCAAGCCGCCCTGTGATCACGGGGCAAACAGGCGAGGCCTAGCCACCCCACGATCACGGGGCAAACAGGCCAGGCCGAGCCGCCCCGTGATCACAGGGAGAACAGGCCAGGCTGAGCTGCCCCATGATCACGGGGCGAAGAGCCCAGGTCCAAGCTGCCCCACGATCACGGGCAAACAGGCTAGGCCCAGCCGCCCCTCGATCATGAGGCGAACAGACCAGGCCGAGCCTGGCCACGCTGCCCCGCGAAGAAGCCACTCCACTCACCAACCTGCGCTAGGGACCTGTTTGGGTGCGTGGCGTGGAGTCCAGGGCCTCTAGCCTGCAGCCATGGGAAGTCTCTCTCTCCCCAGAGTTAGGAGCACCAGCCCAGGTCTACCCAGCGGCCTGGTCCTGACTGTGTGGGTGAGTTCCTGCAGGCTGGGGTTTGATCCCCACGCATTAGCAGTAGGAGACCAGTGCCTTTGTTATTGCTGTGTGTCCGGGTTTTAATTGGACAAATGCCTGGCGGTCCCGGGTGCCATCTTAGGAGGAGAATTCTGTCTGGGTTTCCTCAAATTCCCTCAGCCCCTACTCACCCCTCTGTAAAGGCCCAAAACAAGTGAGGCCCCTTAAATAAAAATCAGAGGTCTCCAGCAACGGTGGGCCTCTCTCATCACAGTCATTTGGACTGGATGGCATTTGAGTATTTATCTAGGCACCATGACAGAGAAACACAAGCTCAAGTCATGATCTCTGCCCTTAAAACATTCACAATCTTATTAGAGCGAGTGGATGATAAAAGCGCAGTGATAACATCAGAATGTAAGGCAACAATACAGAGAGGAACAGAGGCAATTGCTAGGATGATTTTCCAACAATTAGTTCAAAGAGTTGTGCTGTGAATTAAATAAAAAAAAAATATGTGTGGAAGTAGCTGATTCCCTTCCTATTTTAAAGGAAGCTGAGTTCCATGTGAACTGTGTACTATGCTATGATATCTGAGGCACAGGACAAGGGAGGCCCTAAGTGTACTATGCTTTGATATTTGAGTCATTTTTTATTGTTCAATGTGATTTATTTCTGTATGCCTCAGTTTTGTAATAGTTAAATTATTGGAATAATACATCTTGCTATAAAATATTACTAGAAGATCAAATGATCAGGTGACATTTATTGTTATTTTCTATAAATGAACACAATCTCTGGTATGCTAAAGTGATAGGTATTATAGAAATATTCAGATAGAGAGACCTACAGGCTTGATTACAAGTGAGGCTTACTATCACAACCCAAATTTATTGCTTAAAAAAAAAGCAGGGAGCCAACTAGAAACTGAACAAAATATAAGCCCTTGAAGGGCAAATGTAAATTGGATAAGCTTTGCTATTACAAGAGCAAGAAGAAAAAATTCAAATGCAAGAATGAAAACCACATTGCATCCACTCTAAGTAGCTGTTAAAGAAAAAAAATGGTATACTATGAAAATACTTAATGCAAATTGTAAAGACATTTGTTCAAAGAGGATTTCCTAGAGTAGGTGATATTTCAGTTAATTTTTTTAAATATGAAGAGGTTAGCTAGATAAGAAAAAGGTGTAGGGGTCCTGAATTGCAGAGGGTGAAGGCAGAGCTGAGGGGAATCCTCCCCCCGTGCACGAATTTCGTGCACCGGGCCTCTAGTCCTATATAATAAAACCCTAATATACAAATCAACTGAATGGCAGAACGACTGGTTGTATGACATACACTGACCACTGGGGGGGCAGATGCTCAACGCAGGAGCTGCCCCTGACCGGTGGCAGCAATTGGGGGGTGGAACCAGCCAGAGGGCAGCACCAGGCTGCAAGCCAAAGCAGGTGCAAGTGGGGGCCCCCGATCGTCCGGCCCACTGGGTGCCCCACAGATGGCCCTGAGCACTGGCCAGGCCTAGGGACCCTACCCTATATATTGGGAACAGTTTCTTAGATTTAAAAATTAAAGCCTGGTGAGGCTACTCTAACACTGAAAAAACAGGATGATGCAGCGATGACATACATGGACTCTGGCTTGCACAATTTGTGGTTGGCCCTGATTCTGACACAACTGTGCGATAAAGCCAATTACTTAACTTCTCTCTGCTTCAGTTTTTCCACCATAAGATGGGAAAAATGGTACTACTGCCTCAGAAGGATCATGTTATGAACTACTTTTTTAATCAGGGCAAAAAAATGTAGCTGCCCATCCAACAGCAAGATGCCTTTCACCTGTATGAAAAGTATGGTCACTGGTGCGTGTAGCATCCCAAATTGCAAGAGGGATGTCTGACTGCCAGTTTAGGCCCGACATCCCCTGAGGGGTCCTGGATTGCGAGAGGACCCAGGCTGGGCTGACGGACCCCCCTCCCATACATGAATTTCATGCACCAGGCCTCTAGTAAAAATACATTAAAAACAAAGGGAAATCAGATAGATGCCTATCTGAAAAGATGAACTTGGAGCAAAAAATAAGTCTATAGCAATGTTTCTCAAACTCGACTAATCTCACTGATCCCTTTAAAGAGTACAAAATTGTCATTAACAATGACTCTGAGAAATGTGTTCTTGACCCCGTGAGCCCTATTTGGAGAAACAATGACTTAATTAAATTTCAATTTTAAATTGCCATAGACTAAATTTTGACAGAAATTTTATCCTTATAACTGGTTAAAAACATTTTTAGAGAATTATTAAAATACAAATCTCAAATTTGAAACTTTTTGTAGAACTTTTCTACCTCCAGATAATATTCACAGATCTCAGGGTACATAGACCATAGCTTGAGAAATACCAAGAATTCTGGAAGAGTTGTAGTTACAAGACCAAGTTACAACATGCCTTTTTAATGAAAAAAGTAAAGGGCAATGATACTGACAACTTAAAGTGAATAATGATGTTTATATATGTGCACAAAGGCATATTTACATGTAATACTCTTTGCTAAGATGATATTATAGCATCAACTAAACAACACAGCCAGGATAAACCAGTGTCATAGCTAGAGCTGTTTAAAAATGAAAAGTGAGAGCCCTGGCAGGTGTGGCTCAGTTGGTTGGAATGTCGTCCCATACACAAAAAGGTGGAGGGCTTGATTCCCAGTCAGGGTGCATGCAGGAGGCAGCCAATCAATCAATGTTTCTCCCTCCCTTCCTCCCTCCTTCTCTTCCTCTCTCCCTCCCTCTCTATAAAATCAATAAGAAATCTTTTTAAATTAAAAGAGATAAACAGGCAACATAAGATATTAATACATGTGATGTTTTTAATGAAATAGTGGGGTATTACAAAACATTGATATTTGTTGAGTCTGATTATACTGCCTGTAAGTGTTTTATGTCCATCTTTCTGTTTACACTGCCTTCAAGGGAGTTTCACTTCAGTGAATTTAATTTTTTTCCATATATTTGTTTAATTTTACTTTGCTTGTTTCTGCCCAATATTTTAATCCCAACTGTTACACTGTCATATTGATGTATAAACATGCTTGTCCCGAATCATGTTGTTCACATATTTTATAGATCAGTTATCTATGTTGTTGTTTTATTTTATTTTTTTCTTTATTGATTAAGGTATTACATATGTGTCCTTATCCCCCCCCCATTGCCCCCCACCCTCCTACTCATGCCCTCACCCCCCTGGTGTCTGTGTCCATTGGTTAGGCTTATATGCATGCATACAAGTCCTTTGGTTGATCTCTCCTCCTTACCCCCACCCTCCCCTACCTTCCCTCTGAGGTTTGATGGTCTGATCGATGCTTCTCTGTCTCTGGATCTGTTTTGTTCATCAGTTTATGTTGTTCATTATATTCCACAAATGAGTGAGATCATGTGGTAGTTATCTTTCTCTGACTGGCGTATTTCGCTTAGCATAATGCTCTCCAGGTCCATCCATGCTGCTGCAAATGGTAAGAATCCCTTCCTTTTTATAGCAGCGTAGTATTTCATTATGTAGATGTACCACAGTTTTTTAATCCACTCATCTCTGATGGGCACTTAGGCTGTTTCCAACTCTTAGCTGTGGTACATTGTGCTGCTATGAACATAAGGGTGCAAATATCCTTTCTGATTGGTGTTTCTGATTTATTGAGATATATTCCTAGAAGTGGGATCACTGGGTCAAATGGGAGTTTCATATTTAGTTTTTTGAGGAAACTCCATACTGTTCTCCACAGTGGCTGCACCAGTCTGCATTCCCACCAGCAGTGCGCGAGGGTTCCTTTTTCTCCACATCCTCGCCAGCACTTGTTGTTAGTTGATTTGTTGATGATAGCTATTCTGACAGGTGTGAGATGGTACCTCATTGTCATTTTAATTTGCATCTCTCAGATGATTAGTGGATTTGAGCTTGTTTTCATAAGACTCTTTTGAAAAGTGTCTATTGAGGTCCTTTGCCCATTTGTTGATTGGGTTGTTTATCTTCCTTTTGTTGAGTTGTATAAGTTCCCTGTAAATATTGGAGATTAAACCCTTATCAGAGATAACATTGGCTAATGAGTTCTCCCATGCAGTGGGCTTTCTTGTTGTTTTGTTGATGGTTTCTTTTGCTGCGCAGAAGCTTTTTATTCTGATGTAGTCCCATTTGTGTATTTTCTCCTTAGTTTCCATTGCCCTAGGAGCTGTTCCAGTGGATCTTTCGGGTCCTCCTTTAGTGCCAACACTGGCTCTCTTTTCCCACGCACCAAAGGAACCCTCACAGCCCTTCCCAGGTTGGCACCATACCCCACTCACCTTCCAGATTTCCCTTATGACTTTCTGTTTTCTTTTCCTCCACACGTTTGCACCCCAAGCCTATAGAGATCCTTCACTTTCCTTCCAAACTGGCTCCTCTAGTTTTCCCAGTAAGACAGTGTGGGCCATGATGCCCTTTCAACTTTGCTGACCCTTCTCACACTGTTTTCATGCAGTTTATTCACCAAATATTCTGATTCTCTCTTCAATTATATGCGGATTTTTTGGGTCCCTACTATACTCTGTGCACGTACACTTGTTCATCTTCATGCTTTTCACTATTGAGTGCCGGTGGTGAGAGCCAGCCTATGCAAGGCCAGGGTTGTTTGATGTGTTCTCAACAGTTCCAGGTTATGCCTTATACCTCTATACTTCCCACTTCTAGCCCGCTGGGAGAATGCCTATCACTTAGAAGGCATTCATTCAGTGTTCCTGAAAGCACCTTGCAGTGAGAATGCTTATGGCATATAGTTCAGCTGGACTCTGAAGCTGGCTTTGACTTTATGAAGTCAAGAGGGAAATTAAGATGACCATTTCTTCTTCCCTTTCCTTTCTCTTCAAAAATCATCCCTGGCCGGTGTGGCTCAGTTGGTTGGAATGTCATCCATTGAAACAAATGGTTGTAGGTTTGATTCTTGGTCAGGACACATACATAGGTATGGGAGGCAACTGGTCAATGTTTATTTCTCATTTTTCTCTATCACATGACTGTTTCTCTCTCTCTCTCTCTCTCTCTCTCTCTCTCTCTCTCTCCTCTCTCTCTCCCCCTCCCTCCCTCCCTCCCTCTCCCTCTCTCTCTCTCTCATCTCTCTCTCTTTCTCTCTCTCCTCCCCCTTCCTCTCTCTCTCTCTAAAATCAATAAACATATCCACTGGTGAGGATTTAAAATAGTCAAAGCTCCTCAGCCTGTTTTGTGGGGACATTTTTAAAGGGGTAGGAGCATGCATTTTGAAATTAGATAGCTCTAGGTCCAGAACTTGCTTGCTGTATGAACTTGTACAAGTTATAAACATGGGTTTCTTGGCTATAGAAGAGGGATAATAACAGTGCCTAACTCATCTGAATATTGCCGTTATTAAATAAAATAAGGCATGTAAATGCCTTGGCAGTTTGGTATCTGTTTTATAACAATAACCAGGAAAAAGGAATAATTATCACCACTTTATAATGTAAGCACGTTATATTTGTTACATTATCTAGTCATCTAAGCAGGAAACAGCAGAGAGGTTAAGTAACTGGCTCGTGGTAAAACACAGCTAGTAAATGCCATTAACAAACATTAATTGTTATTATTTTAAACATTTGATTTAATGGTGTACCTCTTCATTTCTGCCATCAGCATACAGTACTCTCTGTTGCTATTTCCTTGCAGGTGACTATCCTGCACCAAGGGCTGTTCTCACAGGCCACGACCATGAAGTTGTCTGTGTTTCTGTCTGTGCAGAGCTTGGACTTGTTATCAGTGGTGCTAAAGGTCAGAAGATATTTCTTTCATTTTGGGTCTTTTAAAACCGTACCATTTCCTTAAGTTAACCATGATTCATGATTTTTTTCCTTTAGGAGGTTCTCTATAGACAAATGTAACCCTAGGATTTTTGCAGCTGTTTAGTTTTAGTATCAATAATTACCAGGACTGATATAAAAACTTTTATGTTATATGGTGTGGTCACCGGCATTCTAGCCAGAATACTGGAAAATGAAACTGCAGCACTTCCTGTGTGATGCAGCCTGTAAAACCTACATATAAAAATCAAGGGGGATGAAGACAGGGAAGGTGTCCATGATGGGAGTCACCCTGGTGGGGCATCACCCTGCTCATCAGACATAGCCTTGGACCACCACCTGTATTAGTCCTTTTCTTCCTAAGTAAAGGGGACTAGGTAGAGGTTGATAGAAAAGAAAAAATGATCACTTAGGGCAACTATTTGAATTGGTGTGCCCTAGCAGGCACACTGTTGCATGCAGAATTTTGTAATTAGTTTATGTGTGCCGTGAGATGAAAAAAGTTGAAAATTGCTAACTTAGGTTTTTTTTGTGTGTTTTGGTTTGTTTTGTAGCAGAAGTGTTGTTTTAGGAAAAGTCAGGAAACTTGGGTTCTAATTCTGGCTCAGATACCAGT
Source organism: Eptesicus fuscus (assembly GCF_027574615.1). Lineage (NCBI taxonomy): Eukaryota > Metazoa > Chordata > Mammalia > Chiroptera > Vespertilionidae > Eptesicus > Eptesicus fuscus. The sequence continues at coordinate 4,594,938 of NC_072480.1, read as the reverse complement.
TCTTTATGGGAAGGCTCTGGGGCAGGAAGAAGCCTAATCTTAGAGAAACTGAAAGAAAACCGAAGAGGTTGAGTGAGGATGCCACAGAGTTAAAGAGAAAGAAGGCTGAAGAGGTGGGAAGGGCCAGTGGCACTAGGATTTGCGATTTATTTTATTTTATTATAAGTACAGTGGGAAACTATTGAAGTTTTCTGTGCGAGGTGATGAGATGACTAGGTTTGGTTTTTAGGAGCTTATTCTGGTTGCTTTATATCCATAGAAATAGAAGGGATGGAAGGTGTTTTCTTCATTTTTGTATCTAAGAGTTAATAACCCAGAGATATACGCATAGAATATTTTCAATAAATGTCTTTTTAATTAAAAAGAAACACTAACAATATGTGTAATGTCATTCTACCTGGTAAAGTTAAAAAATAAAAGCCAGTAGGCATAGGGAACAAACATTAATTTTCTGTAGGTGACAGATGACTTTAGAAGTGATGCTATTTTTCTTTCTAATTTTCTGTATTTTCTATAATGCATCTCTGTTACTTTAGTAATCAGGAAAAGACTTAGGTATGGCTTTATAATTTCGCTTATTTTATAATATTTGTACCTACTTAAATCAACTGATTGAAATTTAATTTACCTACAGTTTTTGTAGGTTTTTAGATGGGCAGGGAAGACGATACCAAACTATGTTAACAAGTTATTTTTATGAGTTTGTAAATTTTTTATCTTATCAAACACAATTTCTACAGGGGGAACACAGTTGGAGCAAACAAGTCACTCCCCATACTACTTTTACACCCCTGCCTCACTATTCATTTATTCAAATGACGAAAAGCGTAACTGTAATCTGAATTACTTGATTAATTATTTTTAATTTGCCTCCTACATTTTATGATTAGACTATAGAAAATGTAAAACTTAATACTGATAATAATGTATTTAGGTGATACAAATATTAGAATTTTGATACACTAAACAAAATTAGCAATTGTTTTGATGATTCTCCTAAACTTTAAAAAAATATTTTTTTTAAATATATTTTATTGATTTTTTACAGATAGGAAGAGAGAGGGATAGAGAGTTAGAAACATCAATGAGAGAGAAACATCGATCAGCTGCCTCTTGCACACCCCCTACTGGGGATGTGCCTGCAACCAAGGTGGGCACATGCCCTTGACCGGAATCGAACCTGGGACCCTTGAGTCCGCAGGCCGACGCTCTATCCACTGAGCCAAACCGGTCTCGGCAAGAAAATATTTTTAAAAGCAAATTAAGAAAAAACTTTTGGGTCACATAATTTTTTATTTTCACATAATCTATGAACTATATCCTTTTTATGGAGGAAAAGACCAAGTCTTTAACCGGATAAAAATTTTGGAAGATATGTGTGTGTTATTTAATAGTTCTCTGTTTTTGTTCCATTCAAACATAACATCGGCTCTTGGCTCTTGCCAGCATACTTCTTTTTTATTGTCTACCTTCTTTTACACATCTGAGTGTATACCAGGGATGGTTTGCGGATTTATGGTCGCTAATATGTGACTTGTCATCACCAATGACTCTGGCCATTGATGCCCTCCATTCTGCAGAGGGCCCTTGCCTTGTCCACACAATTACTGGAGATTTGCTGAGAGCCCTTGAAGGACCAGAAAACTGCTTGTTCCCGCGCTTGATTTCTGTCTCCAGTGAAGGCCACTGTATCATATACTACGAACGAGGGCGATTCAGCAATTTCAGTATTAATGGGAAGCTTTTGGCTCAAATGGAAATCAATGATTCAACACGGGTAAATCTGCATGTTTAGTGCTAAATAGAGACTAAAACCAATAGATTAAATATTGACTATTTTAAGTATTCATATTGGGATTCATAATAGAATTTCTCTGGTATCCAATAAATGTGTGCTGGTTTTAAAGACATATAAATTCATATAAGTTCTTTACATTCTACCAAGGGTGACTGGATTCTTTGAACAAACCCAAAGTTCATTTAATCCCAAGTAATTAATTCAGTGAATTAGGCTTTGCAGATAATAGCTGCTGTTTGATTAGAGGTTAGACTCTTAAAGAGATTTTTTTAAACTCCTTTTGCACAGTTTTAAACAGCTGTGTCAGTGCTGTAGCCCCTAAATTTTTATAAAAGAATCTTACTGTTAGGACTGTAGACCAAAATTACATATACCAAATTATCCTCCACTCACAAACAAATTGTAATCCCTGGTTTATCATGATTAAAATCTGTATTGAAATATGCTCCTGCCATTTGTTCTAAAAGTCTTAATGTTGTTAATATTCGGGGCTTAACAAAACATCATGTTACTTCATTCTCAACTTCTTCCTGGATTAGATTGATAATATTCTCTTTGGGACTTATGTTATTTTGTAACATAAATTAGTTTTAATAAGATCCTTTGTTTATGTAATAACTTTGATGAATTCCACATTGGAAATTCCGTGGATCAGACTTTAGAAAACTTGGACAAATGGCTAAAAGCTGATAATAATTAGAAGGGAACTGTGCTGAGTATTTTTTAATAGTGACCATGGATTGGGAGACACTGGGAGAAATGCTGTTTTTCTGCCTTTTCTGAAGGCGATTCTCCTGAGCAGTGATGGCCAGAACCTGGTGACTGGAGGGGACAACGGTGTGGTCGAAGTCTGGCAGGCCTGTGACTTCAAGCAGCTGTACATTTACCCCGGGTGTGACGCTGGCATTAGAGCAATGGATTTGTCCCATGACCAGAGGTGAGCCACAGGGGGAGGTGTAATCACTTGAGAATGGTCATGGAAAGGTCTTTACATTCTACCAAGGGTGAACTAATGCTGTAAATTCCAGCATCCAGATGGAAAAAAGACTAGTTCAGAAAAGGGAAAGTTGAGGAGAGGAGTATTTGGTGTAATAGAGGGTTCTGGCAAGAGGGAAACAGAAGACAAAAAGAAAACAAGGGGAATAGGGAGTCTGAAAACGAACAGGCACAGCCAGACACTGCCCCAAACAGAATTATCCCATCAACACCTCTGCTCTCATACCCTCCCACGGGCTCAGCCAGGCCTCCCTGGCCTACATGATGTAAAGGAGACGGTCTCAGCAGAGCTGAGCTTCAGCTGCAGGCGTACTTCCCACTAACTCATTTCCAGAAACACACACAGTGTGGCTACAGTTGGTGCCTGCTGTAAAAGATGCAAGGCACTGCCTCGTTCCTCAAAACAATCCCCACCCCATTTTCTTATTTACATTTTTCTCAATTATGTTATTTTCCTGAATTTTATGTGTTTCCCTGAGACACTACAATCTTTTCTTAATTAATATGATTTTTCATTTTTCCTTAGTTTGCAACAGTATTTTGCTATTTCCTAAAATTCACCTTTGGGTTTATTATATAGTGAAAATACTATTTAGAATGTAAAGTCTTAAAATGTCTAAATTTTAAAAATAAATTAAAACTGTATAATTTTAATATGGTATGTAATTTCTCATGTTTTGCTATACACAGGGTGGGGCAAAAGTAGGTTTGTAGTTGTGAGTATGTGAAACAGAGATTATTTTTATATTGTTATTTAATTATTATATTGTTTTTCATATGAACAACTGTAAACCTACTTTTGCTCCACCCTCTAACAGAAAAAAAGGAAAGCTTATTAATCAAATTTTTCAACCATATGTATATTCTTTATAAGAATATTGGTTTTAAAATATTACACATATTAAGGCTTATGTAATAAATTTAACAAAGCATCTTTATAATATAGTAAAAATGGTATTGAAGTCATAAAAAGCAGTATAATTTAATTTAGTTTGGAGAAGGGATATTTCATCTGCAGCTCAGCCTGTTTTTAAAGAAAATTTAAGCAGATTATTCTTAGAGTGTTCTAAAATGCTGTAGTCTATATTAATGAATAAATAGGAATGGCTTACTGGGTAATTACTTATAGATGCAAAGATGTTTCTAAAGTATTTGAAATACTTTGTGTTCTTAAGTAGTTGAACTGTTCTCTCTGATATTCTTACTTATTCATCATCTATTCAGGTTGCAGACATTTGCTACCACCATCACAGATTAAGCAGGATATAACACATAACAAGATTACTGGCCCCAAAGAGCTCAAGTAACCATAATTGTATGTGAGAGAAGCAAGGACAGAATAATAGACCTGTTTCTTCTTGAAAGGTGGGGAAGGCAGTAAAGGCTTTCTCTGGGTGTGGAGAGGTGGGTCAGTCAGAGAGCACATGCGTAGTCACAGTGGAGTCAGGGATCACTGAAGAGGAGTAAGGAAAGACACTATCAAGTTTCTATGTCCTTATAAAACACAAAAATAATCTCATCCTTCATGTCAGTGATTTTTGTGTTTTATAATGGCCTATGTTGGACTTGTAGCACATGCACATAAGTTATGAATTGTTAGATAAACATATATTGAGGGTGCATCCTCCAAAGTGCTTATCTGACAAGATGTCTCATCAAGCATTAAGCTGTACTCGGTCTGGCCGTTCAGGCATGTGGGGTTGACTCAGGAGAACCACGAATACATTTTAATCCTCTCAGTGAGCACCGGACTGAGAGGTGGTGAACTTGGAGATCATGATCATGTCTAGTGTAAAATAGCAACCACATCCGTGATTTGTGTCACTCTTACTGCTGTCTCTGCTTTCCCAGGACTCTGATCACTGGCATGGCTTCTGGTAGCATTGTAGCTTTCAACATAGATTTTAATCGGTGGCATTATGAGCACCAGAATAGATACTGAAGACAAATGAAGAACCAAAAGCCAAGTTAAAGCTGAGAGCACAAGTGCTGCATGGAAAGGCAATATCTCTGGTGGAAAAACTCGTCTCCATCACCTCCGTATGTACATTCCATCACACCCAGCAATAGCTGTACATTGTAGTCAGCAGCCATTTTACTTTGTGTATTTCTTCATGACTAAATACAAGCTGCTACCAAGCAAGCTTATATCATGTAAATTATAAGAATTGGGAAATGTTACGGTAATTATTTCATATATTGTGGTTAATTGAGAAAAGGTAGTAGGACGCACAAGATACTTGACAATTCCGAGGAACCTTGTGTCCAGTTGTTACAAAGTTAAGCTCTGAACCTAACCTGCATCCCATTTCCAGCCTCTTTTCAAGCTGAGAAAACAAAACAAAACAAAACAAAACAAAACAAAACAAAACATGTTTGATACTTTGTACATCAGATGCATCTTATTTAAAGGGATACTTTTGTAAAAGTAAAACCTTGTATAAAAAAAACACACCAAAATGTTTCTTAGTTTTATTGTGGAGTTACACCTTGCATGCTCTTTAACCCTGATGTCGATGGAAAAGGTACATCCACACTATGAAACGTGAAGATCTGTCCAAGGACACAGCTCATATGAAATGGTTGTATTTGGGATCAATCGGTAATCTTTGACATTTTCGCTAAAATATGGTATGTACTTTTTAATCTAAATTCATCCCTTCTAAGTGAAATTTGCTCATAAAGCATTTGGATACTAAGCCATTATTTGCCATTTTTTGGTACTTTATACAAAGAAAATTCAGCCCCACCCATCATAATTTGATACAGCAGAAAGGGGGTTTAGGGATGAGGTCTGGGTTTTTATTGTATAAATAGAGTCATGATCATTAATCCAACAGTAATGGCTTCCCAGCTTCTGGACATTTCTTCCAGAGTCATCTGCTGGCTTAGTCTCTGTACATTTATGGGAAGAGAATCTGATGCTTTTTGGTTGTTGTTGTTGTTGCTGTTTTGTTTTTCTATTTGGTTCTTGAATAGCTTAGTTTCTTTAATAACAAGTTGGACTTAATCATAACAATAACTAAAGTTATTATTTTAGGTTTCTGTGAAATTCTCACCTAAAGTCTCATTCTTAGTCTAAGGCACTTCATCTTTTATGATATAAAATTATGGCTATCAAATTATTTTCCATACATTGTAATGATCAAGTTATACACCCAGGGGTATATACACTTTATGTTTCTACTTTGTATATTTGGTGACTGTATTGTCATAGATGTACATATTGTGTCAGTAGGGCTATGAGGCATGTTACAGGAATGTAATTTTCTCAGAATTTACACTTACTTGCAGTCATTTATTTAAAAAGATAAAACAGGATAATGGGTTCTTTCTATTGGCACTTTGCACCAGAAACATGTCATTATTTATTTATGTGATTACTTATTTGTTATTCACCTATACTAGTAAGTTTTAGCACTGAATTCCTTCTTCATTGTTGTTTATATTTATGAAATCCTGAAATTCTGGGGAATCAACGTAATGATTAAGTTATTCATCACCAGGCTGTAAGCAATATCTTGAGTTTGTAGCTTAGAATCGGGAGGACACAGAACATCTGGAAGACAAGTTCATTTCATCTTGAGATCATGGTGGAATATTTTGGATATATAAATTCCTTAAGCTATTGTAACCATGTTTTTTTGCAAAGATGTAAAATACGCCAGATGTGTGTGAGTTGGATATCAACAAATGAAAAATAAAATATGCAAAGAATTTACTGATTGCTTTACATTTCTTTGGACACTTCACTTACATGCATTCATTATGTCGTCATACAAGTTTAAGAAACGAACATCACCTTGTATAAAAGCCTACAGCCTCTGAAACATGAAATCGTGTCCTAATGAGGTCCTGTCATTTGGTAAAACATGAGCCGTTCTGCTTGGCCATCTGGCAGGGATTTGCGGCAGCAGTGGCTGGAGGGAAACTGCCCTTGTTTCTTCTATATAATATAATCCACTGTGGTGTTATTACTGTTTTTTTCTAAGGGAACTAAATGCAGGTGATGGTGTAGGGTATGATTTCTCATTACATGAATATGATCAGATAATGCTATAATAATTTGAACCACGATTTCTAGAATTTCTCACCCACCAGGCGTGGCGCAGGCGGGGACTGGCAGACGTGGAGGAGCAGGGTGGACAGCGGGAGCCATGCTGGGGAACTGCCACAGTTCACATCGGTGTGGGCAATGGGGGCAGCAACCACAGAGGCCCGGGGAGTGACACACTGCACGTGAACTGCCATGTGCGTTCCCGGGACAACAGGGACAGAACCAACAGGAGCCCGAAGAGGCTACGTCACTCTCCGCCCCAGCCTCACACCAGAGTCTGTCCGTCATCGAAGCCCACTGGCTCCCTAAACCCAGCCCTTTTGCAGGCCAGCTGGTTGCTACCTAAAGGTCTCTTTAAATTAGTACACACCCCTTCCAGAACCATCATCTGGGTTGTCACCAAAATCTTGACCAGGGTCTGAGTCTCACATCCAACCTCTCCCTAACACAGTCCATCCTGCCGCCAGAGGGTCAGACTACGCTACCAACCTAGTCATTCCTCTGCTGAGTGCCCTGCAGTGGCTCCCCGTATTAGTAAGATCTGCTGGGTGAAAGATGGCTTGGGAGCTTATTTTTAAGAGCAGAATCTATGCCCCCAGGTGATTCTGGGGTGAGTCATCCTTGGGCATATTTTCATTAGCATTAATGTAAGCAATGAGGTCCAAACTCAGCTGAGCACAGAAGTGAGGAGGGAAACATTCTTGGCTGCCGTCCTGGTAATCTCACCTCAGGCAAACTCACCTATTTACGAGTCCCTGAGAACGGCCCTGCCTTCCTCCCTGCCCGAAGAGCTCCTCTCTGCCTGTACTATCTAGTTGAACTCCTCGAGATAAATTGACCTAAACCAATTTGCTCAGGCACAATCTTTTTGGCAGGTAAAGGGAGTCCCCACACCCCAAATTCTCACTATGTGATGATGAAATCAGTTCTCAAGACCAATTTCTGCCACATCTGACTATCTTTTCTTCAAACGCATTTTAGCAAGTACGCATAAGACCTCTCTCCTGTGAGCTTGAGAGGTCCAGTACCTTTTGAGGTGATCTGCTGATCATCTTCCCTAGAAGGTACACTGGAAGAAGACACACCAATATTGGACAAGCAGGATCCTATTATTCTTGTAATGCCACCAGCAATGAGAATCTTCCAAAGCTTCATTTAGGTATCAAACCTTGGGCACAATGCTAAAAGCGCAGTTAAACCTTGGTTCTCGAAAGCCTCCCATCGAGAACAATATGGTTCTCCACCAAGTTGTTCATGGGAAAAAAATGTCTAGGTTGTAGAACAAAACTTTGGTTTTCAACCTGACAGCCCTTTCATGCCACTTCAGCATGACAAAAAGCAACTCTCAGGCAACAAAGGAGAGAATGCTTTTGTTGCTGGCAAAATCGAGGATTAACGATTAACGGTAGCACAATTTTAAAACATAAAGAGGCCATCAAGAATGCTGATGTTGCTAAGGGTGTGAAAGTGTTCACAAAACAATGATCACAGGCAATTGAAGAGGTAGAAAAACTGTTGTTGATTTGGATAAATGAAAAGCAGTTAGCCAGTGCCAGCATTTAGGGCATGAAAAAGCAAAGATGCTGCACACTGACCTTCTGAAAGACCTCCTGGAAGCAGTGCTGAAAGTGATTTGTTCAAGGCTAGGAGAGGGTGTCCAATACATTTTTAAAATAAGTGTTTATTTCAATATTAAACCAAACATTAGACATGCACTGTATATAAGAAAGGTTAAAAAAAAAAAAGAAAGAAAGGTTAAAACAGGGAATCATTTGTGGGTCTGGAATGGAGTAATTCAATTTACATTATTTTTAATGAGAAAAAATGATTCAGTTTTCAAACAAATCACTTCCTGAGCAGCCTTCCTGGACAAATAAAGTGCAAGAACTGAGGTTTTACTGTACAGTATAGGCTAAAAGCCACAGTAGATCTGTATACTCTAATTATGGACTTCTGGAAAGGTCTCTGAAATACTGTAGCCAGTGTATATTGAATTCACATATAAAGTGTCCAAAAAAATGTATACACATGCTTTGAATAATTATAAAGGCAGTGTTTATTAAAATACATTTCATTTTTATAATTGAGCTATCAGCTGTTAAAGTGTGTATTCATTTTTTAGGGGACCATCAGTTCTCAAGACCATTCAATTGGTCTTGAGAACTGATTTCATCATCACATAGTGAGAATTTGGGGTGTGGGAACTCCCTTTACCTGCCAAAAAATGAATACACACTTTACCCTGTTTATTAAATATCACTAACTTAATAAAAGACCATTTATATTATCCATTATGTTAATTAAGAAGCCAATAATTACACCATTTTTAGTATCCACTACTCTAATAAAGCTTCTGGCTTCCTTTGCTTTAAGGAAGCTGGAGTCTGGACCTTGTCTTTACATTGAGAACCTTCTGATTAAATAATCTGGAGTATCAATTTCTGATCAGGGCAACTGACTGACCACTAGAATTCAGTATAAATTAGCACATACTATCACCTTGTCTATACTGGATATTTTAAAGTAAATTACAACCTCATAGCACTTCTTTCTTCTAATTGTTATAGACTCAGCTTAAGTGTTTCTTCCTGTGTGAGGCCTTGCCTGCCCACTGGGTTAGCTTTCCCACACCTGGCATGGCCTTGTCACTGCACCGACTAGTGCATTGTCCTAGTATACTTGCCTCTCCTCCCTGGTGACTGTGAGCTTCTTAGACAATGGAAAGTTTTACCTTGTATCCTTAAAAAAGTACCCTTAAGTAGATTGTCAATAAATGTAGTTTCCTGAATGTGTAGATAAACAGATAAATACCAGACCTCTGGGTAAAGTGACAAAGTTGGCTGGGATGCTCAGGAGCCTACCAACTGCCCTCTTCCTACTGCCCGTGGGGCCCTGAGGCTTCAGGTTGTCCTCTGCCACCCCACACTACGGTCCCTCCAGAGAGCTCTATGCTCCAAGTACCACCGCAGGGGTGACCCTTTACAAGCCAGATTCAAGAAATCATTAATTATAGCATAACATTCCCATAGCTACAAAAGAAGGAATAAATTACTGCTCTTATCCGCATTCATCCATTGGAAGACAGGGGAGTTGACACATGATTTGGAGTTGGAGCGTCTCCTGGGATTCTGGCTCCTCTTTCTGGAAAGAACTTGTTAATTCCCTCATCGGTTAAAATGGGGATGATGATGCCTACAGTAAATGTTGTTTTGGAGATCAAAATTCATAGCATCTGTCCAGCACCTTGTGGAGTGTCTGGCTCTCATCAGAGTTCAGCAGATGGTCACTGCCTTCCACATCTCATGAACATGTCTCATTTTCATCTGCTTAGAACCCTTTTCCATAGTTATCTGCTATATACCTTTGAGGGAAAAACTTTCCCTCCATTTCCTGTCATGTAACTTACTGGGACCAGATCCCTGGGACCTCCTAGACTCAGGCCTGTCCAACCATGTGACCTCCATCTGGAGACTTCAGTGATTGGTCAGGGATGAGTCTACCAGAGCCTTTCCCTGAACTTGTTAAATTCTGAAGTGAGGGAGAGAAGGCTTCTCCTTCTCTGGTGTCACTACTCTGTCACTAAGGAACCAGGGTCTGTTAGCAACCACATTCCCCACTGAGTGGAGAAAGCCTGTCTGCAGTCGGTGAGAATAAAGCCATAGAAATGAAGCAACATGCACTGAGGCTCAGTTTTCTAGGTGTGCAATACATAGAGCCCTTGCACGGATTTCATGCTTTGCACATCATGAGGTATTCCTTAAACATGAGCCATTACCACCACATGAGAGCACCTCGGGCACCAGGTCAAGTGCATTCGGGACAGGGCCAAAACGTACAGGAGAGGCTGGGGATTTTTCTTTTTTTTTTTAAGGAACCTAAGCTGTCTGTGGGAGAGGCTGAGCCTGCAGCTTCCTGCTACCACATGTAGACACAAATTAGGATTTGAACTCTGTTTAGCACCTACTAAGAAAGAAAGATTTTGTTTTTTTTAAAATATATTTTATTGATTTTTTACAGAGAGGAAGGGAGAGGGACAGAGAGTTAGAAACATCGATCAGCTGCCTCCTGCACACCCCCAACTGGGGATGTGCCTGCAACCAAAGTACATGCCCTTGACCGGAATCGAACCTGGGACCCTTGAGTCTGAAGGCCGACGCTCTATCCACTGAACCAAACCGGTTTCGGCAAGATTTTGTTTGGTTTAATTCTGTTATTTTGTAATGCCTCTTCTCAGCACAGAAACAAAATCAGGAAGCCAGTCAATGCCATGGGAGAGCCCGCTGCTTACAGGGCCTTCTCGGATCATTCTTCTGGACAATGAAATGTTCTCTCTGTTTGTGCCCACAGCCTGGCAGGGAAAGCTTGTTTAGAAGCCTGGATGCCTCTGTATACACTTCCCGCTTCTCTGGAGGCAAGAGATTCCTACAGGAACCAAGGGGCTTCTGCCACTGCAGGCTGGACCCGTCTGAGCCAGCACTTCTTTTTAGAAGGTCAAGTTCTCCAGGCTGGGGAGGCCTGGGGATGCCAAGCCATGAGCCTGAGGAGAGAGTCTTCAGCCCAATGTCTTTGATGGGTTGCAGAGTTCATCTGGTCCACCTTTGCCCTATTAGGAAGCCGATGGCCAGAGAGGTTATAGGAGTAAGTGGCAGAGTTTCCATTCTGTTCCCCTCCCCTCCATCCAACACTTAGAACAGCCAGAGATGGGAGAGAGGCTGGGGACCCTAGGGAGGGTTGGGAGTGGAGGTGGAGAGTTTGGGCTGAGAAAGGCCCTAGTTATGCACTACTAGTGTCACCAGGTGTAGGTGGCCGTGGTCCATGGCAGGAGAGGAGAGAGGCCTTCTGTTTCCTTGTAATTATACCAGTGCTTCCCGAGCCTGATCTGAAAGTCCAAGATGAACATGCCCTTGGTCTAAAGTGAAACCAGACAAAAAGACCAAAGACTGAGCTTGTCCTACAGTTGACATGGCTCAATTATTTTTATTCTGAGATTATGTCTTTTGTGTGTGCTACACATTTCCTTTCTAATGAAATTATGGAAACCAAGTCAATCATTTTTCATGTCTTTTCTGATCAGATAAAATCCGTGCCTGAAATTTTTTTGAAATGTTGCTGATTCCTGAAAACACCCTCAACTTAGACCTGACATCTGCCTTCAGGAACAGGGTGACCCCAAATCCTGGAAAAGGAGATTCCAAGGCCCAGAGGCCAAAGTTGGGCATGAACCAAAGGTACTGAGTTTTTGCCCAAGATGAAACCAAACCAAACGAAGGCTTCCTCTCTGACCAGGTGGTTAAACAGCACTGAAATCCAAATTTGGGCCTACCTAAGAAAGCGGGAAGCCGCTGGCTCAGCCTCACGCACTGCTGCTCCTGTGAGAGCCCTCAGGTCTTCCCACCCTTGTCCAGTCTTGTGAGGTCTGGAAGGGGCTTGCAGAGCCTGGAAGTTAGAAGGCGACAAACATCTGAAAGAGAAGGAGTCCCGAGGGCCTTAGTGAAGTTGTCTCCCCTCCACTGACGAGGCTTATTACTTACAACCAAAGAAAGCCAGTTCCAGGTAATTAGAACAGCAAAGTGATTTGTCGGTATGGTATTTGAAACCCTCTTCTATTTCAGGCCGTATAGTGGGACCTTGAATGCCCTGAACATCCTTCCCCAATGAAACAACTAGAATCTTAGGCCAAATACAGAAACCATAGCTTAAATGTATTGCTGAAAAGAAAAGATTCCCCAGAGGCTAAACACACGGTGAAAGTGGGAAGCCTGAGTCACCTGCAAAAGATTTGGGGATGAAGAGAGATTGTGTAGCAAAGATCATGGCCCAGTGTGGGGCCCGGTGCACCTCCACCCCAACTGCCAGCAAGCGTTGGTTCTCATTGTGTTCGTGATTATTGCAGGGTTTTATGCCTGCTGATTTGTTGTTTTTACTTTGCTTTGTTTTGTGTGACAAAGAAAGCAGCCTCTTGCTTCCTCATAGAGATGGAGTAGTTAAAATAACTACCTGAGGGTGTGGATAGTGACACTGACAAACCACACATGGCTGTGTGACAGGTATTTACAAATGGAGAACAATAGAAGCTATGGAGAAAAGCAACTATGCTAACCAAAAGAATGACTGTGTTGCTGTGATTAAACAATAAATTCATTTTTGAGCTTCCTGGCAGGCCAGCCAAAAATGAAAGCAGAGAAGCATAATCCTAACTCTAGCGACTTATTATTATTAACTAGAGGCCTGGTGCATGAAATTCATGCACTTGGGTGGGGGGGGGGGTCCCTCAGACTAGCCTGCACCCTCTCGCAGTCCAGGACCCCTCACTCCTTACTGCCCACCTGCTCGCTGCTCCTTACCCCTTGGCTCACTGCTCCTTAGCACTGCCACGGAGGCAGGAGAGGCTCCCGCCACCACCAGTGTGCTCGCCAGCCGTGAGCCCTATCTTTCTGTGTAGTTGTCTGTGGGCCAACTGCTCTCTTCCTTCTCACTTAGGGCGAGCAGCATGTGAGGGCAGAGCGTGCTGTCGTGAAACGCAGAGGGCTGCCCTGAGCTGAGGGGAGTGGCCAGGCCCACAGGGTGAGAGGTGGACACAGAAGATGCTATCTCACCCAATTGTGGGCCTTCATCTGCCTGACCCCACCCAGGGAGTGACCGAGCTGGGTGTCTGCCTCTCCATTCTCCATCCTTCTATCTGTGACACCTGTCACCCTTGCCAGGCCTCCCCCAAAGTGCGTTCAGCTCAATCCCTGAATGTAAAAGGGCACGAGGGCTGGGGACTCCACTCCAGTGCCCCCTGATTCCCAGCAACAGGACCTGGTCAACAGGACCTGGTCTCAGGACGGTGGCCACAGCTGCAGAACATAGATCTGTTTCAAGAAAAGTTGGGAATGCAGACTTTCGTATGAGCCCCTATTCCAAATGGTGGCAGTTTATTCACATTGTGGCAAAGACACCTTCGAGAGTAACATAAGTGGGTAAAGTCAGGGCCAAACTGGGCCGTTTTCTCATCCAATCTCTCTGAGGCGCGTGGACAGAACCCAGTCTCAGCTCTCCACAGGACACTTCTGGGTTTTTTTAAGCCTAAAGGACAGTAGTCTGTCTCCATTCTTGATCTTTGGGATTTTTTCATCGTCGGCTAAAAGGATACGTACATTGGGGCAATCCTCTAGAGATACAATATTCCAGTTGCACCCATGTGGTGACGACAGCGCCCCCCAAAGGGAGGGAGCCGACAGATGGGGAGCAGGGAATTCTGAAAACCAAAGCGATGACAGAGATGTTAAACCTTTCCTTCATACATCTGACACCCCTCCTCTGGTGGCCTTAGGCCGAGTGTCTGCTGGATCTTTACTACTTGATGTCCCGCCCTGTGTGCCCTGCCCCAGCCCTGGAGCACAGGGGGCGAATGGGCAGGGTCCCCACTGCACTTCCACCTCCTTGGGAAATTTTGCTTTTCCAGCTCTGTCCCGCGGGAGAGCCACAGGGGCACCCTTTCCTTCCTTCAAAAGTGCCCTGAAAAGCACACAGACAGCTATGCCGGGAAGGGTTCGCTCCAGTTCAGCAAGAGTTTGTGATTTCCGAAGGCACGTTGAACAGTTTTCTCTTACCCCGTTTGTGGGAGTGTAATCTGATTTAAAACCAATGGACTAAACAAACAGAAGCACTTTCTGCAGGGAGCTCTGGGCCCCAAGTTTGAAGGCTGCTCCCTTTGGCCGCCAGCCCTGGCCAGGGCCCAGGGCCCAGTCATTTGGTCATCCCTTACTGCCCCCCCCTCCAGTCCCCGCCAGCTTGCTCGCCCCAAGCAGCCTCCTGTTCGGTCGTCCGTTCCAGTTGTTTAAGATGTGACGACCCTTGGGTTTTTATATATTAGGATAGCCCTATTGAGTGCCTACAGGGTGCTATGTGACTTAAATGCACTATTTCTTATCTTCACACCAACAGTCACATATTAGATATTGTCATTCTTACTTTTACCATAACAGACCTAAGGCCCAAAGAAGTTAAATACACCCACAAAGTTTTCCTCCAAGAAATTCTGAAATTCCATCATCATTATTTATGGGACAATAAGAAATCAAATGAGCTCTGCTTTTAGAGCATAGTGGTTTTTGGTTTTTGTTTTTTTACTTTTTAATAGTAGCATCTAATCTAATAATAGACAAATATGCAAATTGACCACACCTTCGCTACACCTAAGCCATGCCCACCAGTCAAGCCACGCCCACCAACCAATCAGGACGAGTATGCAAATTACCCCAACAAAGATGGCAGCTAATTTGCATATCAAGACAGCGTCGAAAGAAGCCAAGAGCTGCAGAAGGGAGTAAAGCTTCGAAGAAGCAAGCAAGCCGGGAGGGGGGGGGAGGAGAAGGGAGGAGCGAAGTCAGGGCCGGGGGCAAAGGGAAACGCAGGAGGGCTGGTGGAGAAGGCGGGGCGGGCGACAAGGGCGGAGCGGAGGCGGGGCCGGGGGCGAAGGGAAACGCAGGTGGGCTGGAGGAGAAGGCGGGGCTGGCGACAAGGGAGGAACGGAGGTGGGGTAGAGTGCAGCAGGAAATCCTATTGCAGGATTTTTCCTGCAACGGGAACACTAGTTGGGTAATATCAAAAGATGTAATAGTGTAATGTGCAAGAGGCAGCTGATCGATGTTTCTCTATCATCGATGTTTCTAGCTCTCTATCCCTCTCTCTTCCTCTCTGTGAAAAATCAATAACATATATATATATATATATATATATATATATATATATATATATATATATGAAAACACAAAAAGATGTAATAGTGTAAATTCAGCTCAAGGGGGTAACCCTTGGAAGCATTAAATTAGGAGGACTGAGATTTATTGCCTTCTGGAAATATCATTTGGTAGGTTGTCTCTCATTGGCAATGTGCTAGAGGGTAGGGGATCTCCTCCTAAAAGGCCTGCATGGGACATTCCTCTGTATTGGTGGTGAGGGCAAAGCTAATGTTTTTGGAATCACAAATATAAAAAATGATGACTATAATCTCTCATGAAGGTCCAAAAGCTTGGCTGTTATTGTTGCTGAGAGTAAAGGCTGCCCTATTCATTAATTTAGTCACTAGTTTGGAAAATACTTTTAAGCTTCTACTATTTGCCAAGTTTTGTGTAAGACCCCGAATTCAAGGGGTGATAGTCCAGTGGAGAAACCAGAGAGCCACCCATCATTTCAGCATTCAGTGTAACTGCTGTGGTGAGTGATGGCAAAACAGGCAAATGACAATTCAGGTAACTTATTTCATGATGTTATATTGGGGAATACCAAAGCAGCTATACAATGCTGATACCTTATTTTTAAATAAGCCTTGTTCACTTTATTACACTGATAGCTAAATAACTATATTCTAAACTAGTCCCCAGTCTCTGTACTTGCTAAGAGAGTCTATGACTCAGAACAAACTAACAGTACCCTGTGCTTTCAGCTGTTGTCTTTGGATAGGATGATCTTGGAAGAAAGTCCATACCGAATAAATTGTCCTAGGCAGGAGAGATCAAACCTTTAAGGAGAGGCTTCAGTTCAGAAGGAAAACAGAGTGAGGTGGGATGAGAAGGGAGGGGAAGGAAGGAACCCACCTCTGGGAAAAGGGCTGTGTCTGCTTCCAAGTAAAGAGCAGAGAACTGGGCCTGGAAACTTATGTTGCCAGACTTAAAGGAGTCCATGTGCCTGTGTCCATCAAAGTCTAATTAAGGCCTTGATGTGAGGCTCGATGGCCTGATACGTGGGTGTGCCCAGACAGAGACCTATCACCTGGACCTGATGCTCCTGGATAACTGGCCCCACCACCTTGACGTGGTGTGACCGGCCCTGCCACTGTGAGCCAATACCCCCAGACGCATGGACCTGCCACTGCAACCTGTTGTGTCTGACCTGGTGCCCCCCAATGACTGACCCAACTGCCTCGTGATGGGCTCCTGCAGCTGTAACATGATGCCTCCAGATGCATGGACCTACCTCTGTGACCAGGTACACCTTAATGGTGCCCCTCAAAGATCATACCAAGCTGTGACCAGATGCCCCTGGATGCAAGGATCTACCACGGTGCCTGGGAGTGCCTAATGCAGTACCACCAGAGGATCAGACCCATTGCTGGAACCCAGCATGGCCTGTCATCCCCGAATTCATGTAACCTGCCCCAGTGACCTAACTCACCTTACCCAGCACCCTGGACTACCAGACTGCTAAAATGGGGAGACAAAGAAACAACCCCAAAATGAAAGAAAAGGAAGCATCACTAGACAAAGACTAACTAAAATGGAGGCAAACAATTTATCAAGAAAAAAAAAATCAACATAATGGTTATAAGAATGCTCAAACAACTTAGTGGGATCTACAAGCAAATTAATGAGATCTATAAGGAGCTTAGTGAGAATTATGGCAGCAGGAAAAAAAAGATAGAAACCATGAATAATAATCCATCAGAAATTAAGATGACATAGCCGAAATGAAGAATACTCTGGAATAAATTAATGGCAGACTAGAATAAGCTGAATCCTGAATCAATGAATTAGAATACAAGGTAGATAATAACATCCAATCAGAAAATAAATTAAAAATCAGGAAGAAAGCTTAAGGGAGATTTGGACCAAAATGAAACTTAACAACATCCACATTGTAGGGATAACAAAAGGAGAAGATTCTGAGCAAGAAATAGAGAACCTATTTGAATAAATAAAGATAGAAAACTTCCCTTCCCTTGTGAAGGGAAAAGTCACACAAGTCCAGGAAACACAGAGTCCTAATCACCAAAAGACCCACATCAAGATAATACTGGCAAACATTAAGACAAAGAAAGAATCTTAAAGTCTGCTAGAGAGAGACAGAAAGTTATTTACAAAGGAGCTCCCATTAGGCTGTCATCTGATTTCTCAATAGAAACACTTCAGGCCAAAAGGGAGTGGCATGAATTATACAAAGTAATAAAAAACAAGGGACTGAATCCAAGACTACTCTGTCCTGCAAGGCCATCATTCAAAATTGAAGGTGAAATAGAGAACTTTGCAGAAAAAAAGGCTAAGGCAGTTTATTATCACCAAACCAACACTGCAAGAAATGCTAAAAAGACAGTTGTAAGAAGAAATAGAGAGAGAGGAACACAGGCATAAAAAATTAAAATGACAACAAATAAGTACTTATTAATAATAACTTTAAATGTCAGTGGCATAAATGCTCCAATCAAAAACAAAAGATAGCTGAATGGATAAGAAAACATGACCCATATATATGCTATTTACAAGAGACCCACCTCAGAACAAAAGACTCAGACATGATGAAAGTGAAGGGATGTAAAACAGTTTTCCAGGCAACTAGAAAAAAAAAAAAAAAAGCTGGGGTAGCAATACTCATATCTGACCAAATAGACTTCAAAACAAAGGCCATAACAATAGACAGTGAAGGCCACTTCATAATACTAAAGGGCTTGATACAGCAAAATGATATAAACCTGGTGAACATAAAGGAGCACCCAAATAAATAAATAAAAACTTCTGGAGGACTTAAAGGGAGAGATCGACAGCAGTACAATCAAGTAGGGGACTTTAACACCCCATTAACATCACTAGATAGAGCTAGACAAAAAAATCAACAAGGAAACAGTGACCCTAAACAACACACTAGATCAAATGGATTTCATTGACATTTACAGAACATTTCACTCCAAAGTTGCAGAATATACACTCTTCTGAAATGCACATGGGACATTCTGAAATGACCACATGTTAAGACACAAACTAAGTCTGTAAAAATTCAAGAAGATTGAAATTACATCAAGCTTGGCTGGTGTGCTCAGTGGTTGAGTATTGACCTATGAACCAGAAGTTCATGGTTCAATTCCCGGTCACGGCATATGCCCAGGCTGTGGACTCGATCCCCAATAGTGGGGCGTGCAGGGGGCAGTTGATCAATGATCTCTCTCCCTCTTCCTTCCTCTCTGAAGTCAATAAAAATATATATTTAAAAAAAATAAATCATAACAAGCATCTTTTTTTTTCCAATTTTTTTATTAAGGTATTATATGTGTACATATCTTACCATTGCCACCCCCCACCCCACACCCATATATGCCCTCACCCCCCAGAGTTTTGCATCCGTTGGTTATGCTTATATGCATGCATACAAGTCCTTTGATTGATCTCTTATCTCCCCCACCTCTCCCTAACTTTCCCCCTGTAATTTGACAGTCTGTTTGATGCTTTACTGTCTCTGTATCTATCTTTTTGTTCAAGTTTATAATGTTCTTTATTACCCATAAATGAGTGAGATCATGTGGTATTTTTCTTTCATTGACTGGCTTATTTCACTTAACATAATGTTCTCCAATTCCATCCAGGTTGCTGCAAATGATGAGAATTCCTTCTTTTTTATGGCACCATAGTATTCCATTGTGTAGATGTACCACAGTTTTCTGATCCAGTCATCTGCTGACGGGCACCTAGGCTGTTTCCAAATCTTAGCTATGGTGAATTGTGCTACTATGAACATAGGGGTGCATATATCCTTTCTGATTGGTGTTTCTAGTTTCTTCGGATATATTCCCAGGAGTGGGATTACTGGGTCAAATGGGAGTTCCATTTTCAGTTTTTTGAGGAAACTCCATACTGTTCTCCACAGTGGCTGCACCAGTCTGCATTCCCACCAGCAGTGCACGAGGGGTCCTTTTTCTCTGCATCCTTGCCAACACTTGTCATTTGTTGATTTGTTGATGATAGCCATTCTGACAGGTGTGAGATAGTACCGCATTGTCGTTTTGATTTGCATCTCTCGGATAATTAGTGACGTTGCGCATGTTTTCATGTGTCTCTTGGCCTTCCTTCTGTCTTCTTTTGAAAAGCTTCTATTTAGGTCTGTTGCCCATTTTTTTATTGGATCATTTATCTTCCTTTTATTAAGTTGTATAAGCTGCCTGTAGATGTTGGAGATCAAACCTTTATCAGTGATTCCATTTGCAAATATGTTCTCCCATGCAGTAGGCCTTCTTGATGTTTTGTTGATGGTTTCTTTTGCTGTGAAAAAGCTTTTTATTTTGATGTAGTCCCATTTGTTAATTTTCTCTTTAGCTTCCATTGCCCTAGGGGCAGTGTCAGTGAAGAATTTCTTTTGGCATATGTCTGAGATTTTGCTGCCTGTGGATTGCTCTAGTATTTTTATGGTTTCCCGTCTTATGTTTAAGTCCTGTATCCATTTTGAGTTTATTTTTGTGTATGGCGTAAGTTGGTGATCAAGCTTCATTTTTTTGCATGTATCTGTCCAATTTTCCCAACACCATTTATTGAAGATACTGTCTTGACTCCATTGTATGTTCATGCCTCCTTTGTCAAATATTAATTGAGCATAGTGGTTTGGGTCAATATCTGGATTCTCTATTCTGTTCCACTGATCTATATGTCTGTTCTTATGCCAGTACCAGGCTGTTTTGAGAACAGTGGCTTTGTAATACAGCTTGAAATCTGGTATTGAGATCCCTCCTACTTTATTCTTCTTTCTCAGGATTGCTGTGGCTATTCGGGATCTTTTTTTATTCCAGATGAATTTTTGGAGAGTTCTTTCAAGGTCTGTGAAATATGCCATTGGTATTTTAATGGGGAGTGCATTGAATCTATAGATTGCTTTGGGTAGTATGGACATTTTAATGATGTTGATTCTACCAATCCATGAACATGGTATGTTCTTCCATCTGTTTACGTCTTCCTCTATCTCTTTTTTCAGTGTCCTGTAGTTTTCCGTGTATAGGTCTTTTACCTCCTTAGTTAAGTTTATTCCTAGGTATCTTAATTTTTTTGGTGCGATGGTAAATGGGATTGCCTTTTTAGTCTCTTTTTCTGTAAGTTCACTATTGGTGTATAGAAAGGCCATAGATTTCTTGGCGTTAATTTTGTAACCTGCTACATTGCCAAATTCATTTATTAAGTCTATTAGTTTTTTGATGGAGTCTTTTGGATTTTTTATGTACAATATCATGTCGTCTGCAAATAAAGACAGCTTTACTTGTTCTTTTCCAATTTGGATGCCTTTTATTTCTTCTTCTTGTCTAATTGCAATGGCTAATACTTCCAGTACTATGTCAAACAGGAGTGGTGAGAGTGGGCATCCCTGTCTTGTTCCTGTTCTTAGGGGAAATGTTTTTAGTTTTTGTCCATTGAGTATGATGTTTGCTGTGGGTTTATCATATATAGCTTTTATTATGTTGAGGTATGAACCTTCTATTCCCACTTTGTTGAGAGTTTTTATCAAGAAAGGGTGTTGGATTTTGTCAAATGCTTTTTCTGCATCAATTGATATGACTATGTGATTTTTATCTCTCAATTTGTTTATGTGATGTATCACGTTTATTGATTTGCGGATATTGTACCATCCTTGCATTCCTGGGATAAATCCTACTTGGTCATGGTGTATGATCTTTCTGATGTACTGCTGGAGCCGATTTGCTAGAATTTTGTTGAGGATTTTGGCATCTATGTTCATGAGGGATATTGGTCTGTAATTCTCTTTCATTGTGTTGTCTTTATCTGGTTTTGGTATTAGGGTGATGCTGGCTTCATAAAAGGAGCTTGGAAGTGTTCCTTCTTCTTGAATTTTTTGGAATAGTCTGCGGAGGATAGGTTTTAGTTCTTCCTTGAATGTTTGGTAAAACTCTCCTGTGAAGCCATCAGGCCCCGGGCTTTTGTTTGCCAGAAGCTTTTTGATGACTGCTTCAATTTCGTCCATAGTTATTGGCCTATTGAGCTCTTTAGATTCTTCTTGATTTTTTTCTAGGAAT
The DNA here is from genome assembly GCF_027574615.1 of Eptesicus fuscus. NCBI lineage: Eukaryota > Metazoa > Chordata > Mammalia > Chiroptera > Vespertilionidae > Eptesicus > Eptesicus fuscus. Next base: position 4,573,326 of record NC_072480.1, on the reverse strand, counting down.
ATGTCCATTTCCTCCAGTTTGTCCAGTTTGTTGGAATAGAGTTGTTCGTAGTATTTTGTAACAATCCTTTGTATCTCAGCGGGGTCTGTTGTTATTTCACCTCTTTCATTTCTGATTTTGTTTATTTGGGTCCTCTCTCTTTGCTTCTTGGTGAGCCTGGCTAGAGGTCCATCAATCTTATTTATCCTTTCAAAGAACCAGCTCTTGGTTTTGTTGATCTTTTGTATTGTTTCTTTGGTCTCTATGTCATTTATCTCTGCTCTGATCTTTGTTATTTCCTTCCTTCTGGTTACACTGGGCTTTTCTTGCTGCTCTTTTTCTAGCTCTTTGAGTTGTAGGGTTAAGTAATTTATTACCATTGTTTCTTGTTTTTTGCAATAGGCTTGTAGAGCTATGAACTTCCCTCTCAAGACTGCTTTCGCTGTGTCCCATAGATTTTGGATTGTTGTGTTTTCATTGTCATTTGTTGCCATGATGTTTTTTATTTCTTCCTTGATCTCTCTGGTGACCCAGTCCTTGTTTAATAGCATGCTGTTTAGTCTCCATGTGTTTGATTTCTTTGGATTGTATTTATTGTAGTTGATTTTCAGTTTTATGCCACTGTGATCTGAGAAGACGCTTGATATAATTTCTATCTTCTTGAATTTGAAGAGACTTTGCCTGTGACCCAGCATATGGTCTATCTTTGAAAATGACCCATGTGCACTTGAGAAGAATGTATATTCTGTGGCTTTGGGGTGAAATGTTCTAAAGATGTCAATTAATTCCATCTGGTCTAGTGATTCATTTAGGATTGCTGTTTCTTTGCTGATTTTTTGTTTAGAGGATTTGTTCAGTGGTGATAGTGGGGTATTAAAGTCTCCTACTATGCTTTTATTGCTATTAATCTCTCCCTTGAAATCTTCCAGGAGTTTTTTTATGTATTTGGGTGCTTCTATATTAGGAGCGTATATGTTTACCAGAATTATTTCTTCTTGTTGGATTTCTCCCTTTAGTATTATGAAGTGGCCTTCTTTATCTCTTGTTATGGCATTTACTTTGAGGTCTATTTTGTCAGATATAAGTATTGCTACCCCAGCTTTTTTTTTTCATTTCCATTTGCCTGAAAGATATTTTTCCATCCCTTCACTTTCAATCTGTGTGAGTCTCTTGTTCTGAGGTGGGTCTCTTGTAGACAGCATATATATGGGTCGTGTTTTTTTATCCATTCAGTCACTCGATGTCTTTGATTGGAGCATTTAGTCCATTTACATTTAAAGATATTACTGAAAGGTATTTGTTTGTAGTCATATCTATTTTTGTGTCTATATTCCTTCTTACCTGTTTATTTCTTCTTTTTACAGTATTCCCTTTAGCAATTCTTGCATTGCTGGTTTGGTGGTGATAAACTCCTTGAGCCTTTTTTTATCTGCAAAGCTCCTGATTTCCCCTTCAATTTTGATTGATAGTCTTGCTGGATATAATATTCTTGGATTCAGTCCTTTGCTTTGCAACACTTTGTATACCTCCTTCCATTCACTTCTAGCTTGTTGTGTTTCTGTTGAGTAATCATTTGACAATCTGATGGGTGTTCCTTTGTAGGTAACTCTCTGTCTCTCTCTTACCACCTTTAAGATTCTCTCTTTATCATTTATATTTGCCATTGAAATTATGACATGTCTTGGTGTGGGTCTTTTGGGGTTGATCCTGCTTGGGACTCTCTGTACTTGCGTAACTTTTATCTTTCCCATATCCGGGAAGTTTTCTGTCATTATTTCTTCAAATAAATTTTCTAATCCCTGCTGCTCTTCTTGTCCTTCTGGCAGCCCTATTGTACGCATGTTACTTCGTTTCATGTTGTCCCGAAGCTCCCTTAGGCTTTCCTCCTGCTTTTTAATTTTTTTCTCCAATTGCTGTTCAGATTGAGCTTGTTTCTGTACCTGATCTTCTAACTCACTAATTCGGTCCTCTGCTTCTTGTAGTCTACTGTTGAAACTTTCCATGGTGTTTTTGATTGTAGCTATATCACTTTTCATTTCTTCCTGATTCTTGCATAAGTTGTTTATTTTCTCATCCATCCGATGTATAAATTCCACGACCATTACTCTAAACTCCTTTTCGGTCCTGTTGCAAGCTTCAGTTTCACTGATTTCCTTTCTTGGCGACTCCACATTTTCTTTCCTCTGTGAGTTATTTCGTTTCCCCATTCTGGCTATCACCAGAAAGCTCAAGCTTCCGTTTGCGTGGACCTGGGCCGTGTGCTGTGGGGGCTTTGCTCCACCCGAGTTTCACTGAAGTGCTCTGACACTAGGATGTGTGGCTGCCTTTGGTTGGTGGGAACCAGACTTGCCCAGGGTCAGTGTCCCCAGTGTTCCGTGTGGTCTCGTGTGCACACTTAGAATCAGGGGCCCTGTCTGCACCACACTGTTGGTATGTGCCGAAAATGAGATCCTTAGCATGTGCCAGGAGTCAGAGTTTCCCTGTGTCTGCACCACGACTCGAGTGTCAGAGTCTCTGTTGCCTTGTGCGGTTTCTTGTTGAGAATCAGGGTCCCTGTGTGTGCATGCACCAACAATTGGGGTCGCTGGCTCTTATTGTGAATGCGCTGTGAGTCAGGGATCCCAGGCAGCTGTGTCCGGCGTGCCAAATTCCCTGAAGTGGAGCTGCGTCCTGTGTGTGCTCTCTCTACTGAGCCAAACTGGCTAGGGCGCACACTCTTAATTTCCTGAAGGTGAGCTGGCTCCGTGCACTCTACCGGAGTCCCGGAAGGGGGAGCGGAGTCCGTCCTGCGCGCCAAATTCCCTGAAGGGGAGCCCCTCTGTGCGCGCTCTAAGATTCCCCGAAGGGGGAGCTGTGACCCACAAGCCAAATTCCCCCAAATTCTCTGAAGGGGAGCCCTCTGTGCGCACTGACAGATTTCCCCAACAGGGAGCTGATTCTGTCCCCTGCGCGCGTGTGCGCCACATTCCCTGAGGGGGAGCGAGTCCCTGCGCAAAGCTCTGCGGCTTGGGCGAGAGGCGGATCTATCAGTTACTATGGCGCTGTCTGCGCGCCTGTGGGGAGGGGGATAGACTCTTTGACTCACGGAATTCTGCCGGGAAGTCTGGATTCTTGTTGTTTGTTGGTCTGAAGCTGTGATAGCAGTTCTCTGTCCCCAGTGGCTGCAGGGTCCTGGTTTGTGTCAGAAACCAGGATCTGAGTCTCAGGCTGCTCTGTTTCTCAAGATGGCGTGGTCTCCGCATCCGCAACAGCCGCGGAGATGTGTCCGCTTTGTGCGCGGGACTCCGCCGTCTAGGACTGCCCGGTTAGGCAGCCCCTTGGAAGACGTGCAGAATCTAACTGACCCTAGCTCATACACACACACACCACACACGTCTACACTCTTCTCTATGGGTTCCTCACTCACACTCTCTCTCTCCCTACCTTCCTGCCGGTCGCCATCTTTTTTCTCCTTCAACAAGCATCTTTTTTATCACAATGGCATAAAACTAGAAATCAAATACAATAAAAACACTCAAATTTAAACACATGAAGGCTAAATAGCATGTTATTAAACAATGAATGGGTCACCAATGAGATCAAGAAAGAAATTAAAGACTTCCTGGAAAGAAATGAAAATGAATACACAACAACCCAAAATCTATAGGATACAGTGAAAGCAGTCCTGAGAAGCAAGTTGATAGCACTATAGGCCTACCTCAAAAAACAAGACAAATTTATAATAAACTATCTAACACTATAACTTAAAGAATTAGAAGAACAATTTTTAAAAAGCCCAGAGTAAGTGGAAGAAAGGTCATCCTATCTAATAAAAGAGTAATAATGCAAATTGACTATCACTCCAAGACACAAGATGGCCACCACAATATGGCCTACAGGGGAGGGCAGTTGTGGGCAGTTAGGGGTGACCAGGCCAGGAAGGGAGGGCAGTTGGGGGGGACCCAGGCCTGAGGGGAGGGCAGTTGGGGGGGCCAGGCCAGCAAGGGAGGGCAGTTGTGGGGGGACCCAGGCCTGCAGGGTGGGCAGTTGGGAGAGACCAGGCCTGCAGGGGAGGGCAGTTGTGGGTGATCAGGCAAGCAGGGAGGGCAGTTAGGGGTGACCAGATTGGCAGGGGAGGGCAGTTAGGGGCAATCGGGCTGGCCGGGGAGCAGTTAGGCGTTGATCAGGCTGACAGGGGGGTGGTTAGGGGCAATCAGGCAGAGGCAGGCAAGCAGTTGGGAGCCAGCAGTCCTGGATTGTGAGAGGGATGTCCAACAGCCCATTTAGGCCCGTTTACGCCCCCCCCCATGCACGAATTTCGTGCACCGGGCTTCTAGTAATAAAGATAAGAGCAGAAATACATGGCATAGAGACTAAAAAAATAAAGCGAAAGATCAATGAAACCAAGAGCTGGTTCTTTGAAAATATAAACAAGATTGATGAACCTTGAAACAAAGAGAGAGGAACCAAATAAATAAAATTAGAAACAAAAGAGGTGAAGTTAACAACTGACACCACAGAAATACAAAGAATTGTAAGCAAATCATATGAACAGCTATATGCCAACAAGCTGGACAACGTGGGTGAAATGGACAAGTTCCTAAAAAATATGTGGTACATTTGCACAATGGAATACTATGCAGCTGTAAAAAAGGATGATCTATTACCCTTTGACACAGCATGAAGGAACCTCGAGATGATTATGCTCAGCAAAATAAGTCAGAGAAACACAAGTATCACATGATCTCCCTTATATATGGAATCTAATTAACACAATAAACTGATGAATAAAATAGAACCAGAGGCACGGAAACATGGAACAATTTGATAAATCTCAGAATGAACAGGGTAGGGGAAGGGGAACAGGAAGAGATTAACCAAAGAATGTACATGCATATAAGATGAAGGCCTGGCACGGGATGGGAATTGTGTGATGAGGAAGGGACATAAGATAGGGACATTTGTAATACTCTCAACATCCTTTATAATAAAAGGCTAGTATGCAAATAAACTGAATGGCAGAACAACCGAACAACCGAACAACTGACCAACTGATCGCTATGACGTGCGCTGACCACCAGGGGGCATGTGCGGAACATGGCAGGCGTTGGCTGCGGTGGGATGGTGGAGCAGGTGAGCAAGGGCACCAGACCAAGGCAGGGCGCTGGTCACTGTCTTCGGGGCGAGCCTCTGGTGGTTACTGAAAAATCTTTGCTCCTGTGCACCACGGTCCCGCTCGGTGCTTGCACCTGCTGCCGGCGCCAGCCCTGCTTGCACCTACGGCTGGCACTGCCCCTGCTTGCACCTGCAACCAGAGGCAGAGCTTCCGCTTGCATCTGTTGCCAATGCCGGTCCTGATCACTCGGCACCATCAGAGGGTGTGAGCAGCAGCTGTTTGCACCAATCACCTCTGAGGACTTCTCTACCACCCCCTGCTCCTGAGGGGCAATCAGGACAGCAGCTGCCACTTGCACCCACTGACAACACTGGACCCGCTTGCATCTGCTGCTGGTGCCGGCCCCAATAGCTCCGTGCTGTCAGCGGGTGTGAGCGGGGCCAGTGGGAGCAGCAGCAGCGGGAGCAGGGCTGCCAGCAGGCAGGGGACCAGGGGCCATGGCGGGAGAGGCCAGGCAGGGGTGCAGAGGATGGGCCAAGACCCACCCCTGTGCCTACTGCAGCCTCACGGCCCACAGTTCCTTTCAAGGTGCACAAATTGGTGCACTGGGCCCCTAGTTAAATATAAAATAAAAACACAATCAAAACTAAACAGGAGTTTGCAGTCAAGAAAGTAAGGGTTTATTAGTTGAGGAAATAGCACCAAGCCTGGAGTCTCAGGAAAGTCAGTCCTCAGAGACCTGTCTCCTCAATGACTTTAAACGGCTGAAATAAATGAGTAATTGTTAACATAAAATAATAGAACATTTTAATAAAAATTAACATTTTTTTTCTCAAACATTAACTTACCAGACACTGAATAACTGCACAAATTAGTAAGTGTAACACAAATAAACCTATTTTTCTTGCTCTCCGAAAGCGAAATATTTCCTGTTGCACTCGCCAAACAAGTCAGTACAAGACTAATGACTTGGCAATCAGCTGCTAAAATATTCGCTGCTAGTATTAGTGGAGAGAAATGGTGTGCCTGCACATAAGGTGCATAAGGGAAACGAATACAACATGATCATAGTAATTAGTCATTAGCGAATGTTGTAGTTTGTTATTAATAACTAGTGGCCCTGTGCACGAAATTCATGCAAGAGAGGGGGGGGGGTTGTCCCTCATCATGGCCTGCACCCTCTCCAATCCGGGACCCCTTGGGGGATGTCCGACTGCCATTTTATCACCCCTAACCACTCTGCCTGCCAGCCTGCTCGCCCCCAACTGCCCCCCTGCCGGCCTGATTGCCCCCAACTGCCCCCCCTGCCTGCCTGCTCACCACCTACTGCCCCCACTGCTGGCCTGCTCACCCCCAACTGCCCCCCCCACCAGCCTGCTTGCCCCCAACTGGCCCCCCCTGCCAGCCTGCTCCCCCCCAACTTCCCCCACTACCGGCCTGATCACCCCCAATTGCCCTCCCCTCCTGGCCTGATTGCCCCTAACTGCCTCTGCCTTGGCCCTGCTACTATGGCTTTGTCTGGGAGGCGGCCATGGAGCCGGCTGGGGCGACCAAGAGTAGCCAAGCCTCTCACCCACTCCAGCTGGCTCCATGGCTCCGGCCGGCACCACCATCTTTGTTGTATCCATTTGGATATTCCCTCATTGGCTGTGGGTGCCGCCATCTTTATTGTGAGGTGATGGTTAATTTGCATATTATTCTTTTATTAGATAGGATTATGTATAACAGGATATTGTAAAAATTAAGTTATGAAATTTTTATTAAAAAGTTTCTTACATACTGTTATATTGGCTGGGCTGCAAAAATATTAATTGTGAGCTGCATGCGACCTGCAGGCTGTGAGTTTTACATGCTTGGTGTAAATGTACCATAGCTATTTTATCTGCTCATCTACCGATGGACATTTGGGCTGCTTCCAGATATTGGATATTGTAAATAATGCTGCTATGAACATAAGGGTGTATATATTCATTGTTGTTGAAAGTATTACAGATACTTTTCCCCACATTTACCCCTTCCACCCTACACCCCCCAGCCCAGGCCTTCATCACATTATTGTCTGTGTCCATGGGTTATGCATATCCTATATAATAAAAGGCTAATATGCAAATAGACCAAACGGCAGAACAACTGAACAAGTGAACAACCGATCTTTAAGACATGCGTGACCACCGGGGACATGTGCAGAACATGGCGGGTGTCGGCCACGGCAGGATGGTGGAACAGGTGAGCAGGGGCACCAGACCAAGGCAGGGTGCCGGTCGCTGTCATCGGGGTGAGCCTCTGGTGGTTACTGAAAATTCTTTGCTCTCGCGTGCTGCGGTCCCGCCTGGCACTTGCACCTGCTGCCAGCACCAGAGCCGCCACTTGCACCCACTGCTGGTGCCCAGTGCTTGCCCCGATCACTCGGTGCCATCAGCAGGTGCGAGTGGCGGCTGCCAGACCCAATTGCCCCTCAGGGCTTCTCCACCTCCCCCTGATCTTGAGGGGAGATTGGGGCTGGCAGCTGCCGCTCGCACCCACTGCTGGCGATGTCCCCACTTGCACCTGTAGCCTGTGTCGGAGCCACCGCTAGCACCTGCTGCTGGTGCCCAGCACCAGTCCTGCTCGCAAGGTGCTGTCAGCTGGTGTGAGCGGTGGCTGCCTGCCCTGATCACCCCTGAGGGCTTCTTCACCTCCCCCTGCTCCTGAGGGGTGATCGGGGCAGCAGCTTGACCCTGCTTGTGCCGGCCCCAATCGATCTGCTCCTTCAGCGGGGAAGAGCGGGGCTGGCGTTGTCAGTGTGGGAGAGGGGCTGCAGGCAGACAGGGGACCAGGGGCCGTGGTGGGAGGGGCCAGGTGGGAGCTTGGAGGATGGGCTGAGACTTTCCCTTGTGCCTACTGCAGCCTCACAACCCACAGTTTCTTTCAAGGTGCACAAATTCATGCACTGGGACCCTAGTATGCATATAAGTCCTTTGGTTAATCTCTTTCCACCACCACCTCTCCCTTTGAGATCTGTCAGTCTGTTCCATGCTTCCATATCTCTGAATCTATTTTGTTCATCAGTTTATTTTGTTCACTAGATTCCATATTTGAGTGAAATCATGTATACATGTCTTTCTTTCACTAGCTTATTTCACTTACCATAATACTCTCTAGGTAAGAGTATTATGGGTAAGAGGTTCAAAGAGTAAGAGATTCTTCTTTTTATAGCTGCACTAGAGGCTCGGTACACAAAATTTGTGCACTCGGCGGGTCCCTCAGGTCAGCCTGCGCCCTCTTGCAGTCCAGGACCCCTCGCTCCTTACTAGTCGCCTGCTTGCTGCTCCTTGCCGCTTGGCTTGCTACTCCTTAGCACTGCCCTAGAGGTGGGAGAGGCTCCTGCCACCGCCGCTGCACTCGCCAGCCCTGAGCCTGCCTTCTGGCTGAGCAGTGCTTCCCCTATGGGAGCGCACTGATGACCAGGGGGCAGCTCCTGCATTGAGCGTCTGGCCCCTGGTAGTCAGTGTGCATCATAGAGACCGGTTGTTCCACTGTTCAGTCGATTTGCACATTATTTTATTATATAGGACTAGAGGCCCGGTGCACGAAATTCGTGCATGGAGGGGGATTGTCCCTCAGCCCAGCCTGTACCCTCTGCAATCTGGGACCCCTCAAGGGATGTCCGACTGCCCGTTTAGGCCCGATCCCAGTGGGCAGTCGGACATCCCTCTCACAATCCAGGGCTGCTGGCTCCCAACTGCTTGCCTGCCTGCCTTCCTGATTGCCCCTAACCACTTCTGCCTGCCAGCCTGATCACCCACTAACCACTCTGCTGCCAGCCTCTTTGCCCCCAACTTCCCTCCTCTGCTGGCCTGGTCACCCCTAACTGCCCTCTCCTGCAGTGTTGATCACCTCCAACTGCCCTCCCTTGCAGGCTTGGTCCCTCTCAACTTGCCCTCCCTTGCAGGCCGGGTGCCTCCCAACTGCCCTCTCCTGCTGGCCATCTTGTGGTGGCCATCTTGTGTCCACATGGGGGCAGGATCTTTGACCACATGGGGGCAGCTATATTGTGTGTTGCAGTGATGATCAATCTGCATATTACTCTTTTATTAGATAGGATAGAGGCCTGGTACAGGGGTGGGGGCCAGCTGGTTTGCCCTGAAGGGTGTCCCTGATCAGGGTGGGGTTCCCTTGGGGCGTGGGGCGGCCTGAGCAAGGGGCCTGTGGTGGTTTGCAGGCCGTCCATGCCCCCTGGCAATGCAAGCAGAGACCCTGGTATCTGGAATTTATTCTCCTTCTACAATTGAAACTTTGTAGCCTGGAGCAGAGCCAAGCCTGGGGCTCCCTCCACAGCTGGCAGCCATTTCTGTTGGGGTTATAATTGAAACTTTGTAGCCTTAAGCGGGTGAGCCTGGCCAGGGTGTGTGGAAAGCTTTGCTTCCCCTGTTGCTGGGGACAACCCTGGCCTGCTCTCTCAAGCTCCATTCTGCTGCCATTTCTGTTTGAATTTGTTTACCTTCTACAATTGAAACTTTGTAGCTTGAGTGGAGGCTTAGGCCTGGCAAGGGCAGGCGGAAAGCTTGGCTTCCTCTGTTACCTAGGAAACCTTGCTCTCTGTGGCTGTAGCCATTTTGGTTGGGTTAATTTGCATACTCACTCTCATTGGATGGTGGGTGTGGCTTGTGGGCATGGCTTGTGGGTGTGTTGGAGGTATGATCAATTTGCATATTTGTCTATTATTAGGTAGGATAGTATTCCATGGTGTAAATGTACCACAGCTTTTTTATCCACTCATCTACTGATGGGCACTTTCCAGATCTTAGCTATGGTAAATAACACTGTTATTAACATAGGGATGCTTATATTCTTTATGATTGGTGTTTTGGGATCCTTGGGATACATTCCTAGAAGTGGGATCTCTGGGTCAAATGGCAGTTCCAATTTTTAACTTTTTGAGGCAACTCCACACTGTTTTCCATACTGCACCAATCTGTATTCCCACCAGCAGTGCACAAAGGTTTCCTTTTCTCTACATTCTGGCCAGCACTTGTCATTTGTTGATTTGTTGATGGCAGCCATTCTGACAGGTGTGAGGTGATACCTCATTGTCATTTTAATTTGCATCTCTCTTATGATTAGTGATTTTGAGCATTTTTTCAATGTCTCTTGGCCATCTGTATGTCCTCTTTGGAGAAGTGTCTATTTAGGTCCTTTGCCCATTTTGTAATTGGATTGTTTGTTTTCCTTTTGTTAAGTTGTATAAGTTCTTTATACATTTTGGAAATTAACCCCTTATCAGATGTATCATTGGCAAATATGTTTCCCAATAGAGCGGGATCCCTTTTCATTTTGTTGATGGTTTCTTTGGCTGTGCAGTAGCTTTTAGATTTGATGTACTCCCATTCCTCTATTATTTTCCCCTGCTAGTCAGGACTATCTTGAAGCTGGTGACCTCAGCAGACCACCATCATCATTACCATGCAGACCAGTGGGGTTGGGAGTAAGCCCACCATCCTGGGCATTAGCATCATGCCCCCCAGCACCACCAATTCTGGCATGACCATTTTATCCCTATATCTTCACATCTTCTTCCCTGTATCCTTATCTCCTCTTTTATGAGGACACTGGTCATATTGGATTAGGGCCCACCATTATGACCTCATTTGGCCTTCATTACCTCTTTAAGGGCCCTGATTCCAAATGCAGTCACATATTTAGGGACTAGGGGTTAGGACTTCAACACAAACTTAAGGCAAGGGGTAGGGTTTGGTGCAGAATTCAGCCCGTAACAGTGATAAAACACTCTAGGGTCCTTGTGTAGTCTTCTACACAAGAGAGGCTAATAAGGGAGACTCAGACCCACAGGTGGCGAGAACCAGGCATTTCTTCCTGCCTCATCTGCAGGAACCATTCCTTACCTGGAGGCAGGAGAAGCCCTAATCCCTTACTCTCCCATGGGCTATGTAGCTACCCTCTTCTGTGCCTACAAAAATATCAAGATGTTTTTGTTTAAGATTAAAGAAAAATAAAACAGAAATAGAGTCAGTAAATGTTTAAATACAATTTTCTTCTCTAAAGACTTTGTTCAGTTTAAAGTGGCTTATCAGATGAGGGAAGGTGCCCAGACCCCAGACTAAACAGGTGTCTTGGATCTAAGCCTTCAGATTTGTCCATGGGAATCACTCCTGCCACAGCCTCCATTACTAAAACTATGCCCCAACCCACTGTATCCCTAATTCCACCTTGTTTATTAGTTGAAAAAATATAAGTCCAGGCTTCTCTTTACCATCTACTGTACATTATACATTTTTCTTAGGCAAAAAAAAATTAAATGTAATAAACTCACTAGAAGATTCCTGGGTGTTGTACTTAATGTGTTACCTCCAACCTGCTTAGGCTTGTTCTGTTTCTGGTTGTTACCAAACCAAGAACCGGAGGACTGATACACATCTATACAAAGGGAGAGACTCGGAGGACCATGGAAAGGAAAGTGCTCACTAACTAACCATCGGGAGTTTGGGCTTACATTTTCCACAGCTGTTTGGAAACCAGTAAGGATTAATAATGAATAGCTGTCTTTCTGGACTTTGTCCAGGGGGTGGCCCATAGAAGAACACGAACACAATGCCTTAAAAACACCCCTGAATGCCTGCAGCTGGAGGGATGTTACAATGATATCCCAGAAAAAAGTCTTTGGCTCAAATAGGGGATCTGTTTCCTGATGGACCCCAATCAGGAATTGCTCTTTGTGCTGAAGAGCCAGTGAGGTAAAGCAGGATGAGTCCAATAACAAGGACTTATGAGGTTGGCTGAGACAGAAATAATGAAAAGCCAATTTCAAATATTTAATAGAAAATATAGCAAGGAGAAAATCTTATAAATAATGTTGATGACATTCTGAAAACGAACCCTAACAATTATACATCTATGGTCTGAATCTTCTGCAAGCAAAACATCCTGATGTGCACACCTGCCATTGCACTATGGGCTGGACTGGGACAAGAGAAGGGGATCTTTACAATAGGGTAGAGATGGGCAGTACTTAAGTCTCATCAGAGTAACACCCAAAGTCACACCTGGTGAAGGATTTACATCAATTTTTCAAACAAGAAATATAAGTTAATATTATAATTTCACCATGTGTTAGCAGTAGTATTTTTCATATTATGTAATTACTAGGGGCCCAGTGCACACATTTGTGCACCTTGAAAGGAACTGTGGGCAGCAGGTATAAGCGGTGGCTCTGGCACCGGTTGCGGGTGGAGTGGGCCAGCATCGGCAGTGGGTGCAAGTACCGGGCAGGACCGCGGTGCGTGGGAGCAAAGAATTTTCAGTAACCACCAGAGGCTCACCCCAATGACAGCGATCAGCTTCCCGTCTTGGTCTGGGGACCCGCTCACCTGCTCCACCATCCCACTGTGGCCGATGACCACCGTGTTCCACGCTCTGCCGCTTGCTGCCAACTCCCGCCATGCTCCGCGTGTGCCCCCTGGTGGTCAGCGCACATCATAGCGACCAGTTGTTTGGTTGTTCCGCTGTTCAGTCTATTTGCATATTAGCCTTTTATTATATAGGATGTTTTTATTTCTAAGTATAGGTCCAATTATCTAATCTTTCATTGCTTGTAGAAAGTCCTAAGTTCAATCAATTCTCCAGATTTTCTCATAGAAGCCTCTGCATATAGAGAAATGTATGGCACTATTAAGGGCAAGAGTTTGATTCCATAGGTGGAATAAAACTTGGGAAGTAACCCCAGGCCAAGAAAATAGAACACCATGCGGGGAGGGGCCTTAAACAACAAATATGTATTGTCTCACGTCTGGAAGCTGTTTCACATCAAGGTGCTGTTAGGGCTGGATTCTGATGAGAACTTTCTTCCTGGCTTGTAGCAGCTACCTTCTTGCTGTCTCCCCACATGACCTTTTCTCTCTGCATGCTGGAGGGGAGTGGGAGGCTCTGGTGCTGCTTCCTGTTCCTATCCTTCACAAGGCATGATTTTGAAACTTCTACTACTTATCTGCTAAAATAATATTGAGCAAGTTTTTTTTTGTGTGTGTGTGAGGATCATATAAGATACTGAATGAAAATGTATAATCCTGAGCTCTATAAATGAAAGAAAACTAATATATTATCATTTTGATTATTCTATATATCCCCAAAAAGTCTGATCAAAATGGTGTAATTGGGTGGGGTCATTTAAGGAACTTCTATGGCTACAATATATTTATTATTTTATGGTAAAGTAACTTGTATTTCCAAAGTTGTTAAGGGTTAGTTAATTATCCCATTTTGGTTCCCTTGTTTAAAATATGAACAGCTGGACTGTCAGCAATTATGTCATTTGCCCTATTTCCCAAAGCTTCCTTCCTTTTACTTCCAAAAGTGAAAAAGGATGAAGATTAACAGTTAGATCAACTAGTTTGTATGTGTCTATCATGGAGAGAAAGCAGAATCACTCAGTCATTTTCCTAACAATCAAACAATCTGTCCCAAAGCTCTTTAAAATTGATATTGTGTCAATTTGTAACAATTGATGTCACAAATGTTAACTGACAGTTTGCTGGAAACCTTCTCTTAAAAAAACTCTCATTTTCTGTTCAAGATCTGTTTATTTTGTTACAAAGTTAGAAATCAAGGAGGAACTTCCAGGGAAAAGTGTGTGTGTGTGTGTGTGTGTGTGTGTGTGTGTGTGTGTGTGCACACGTGCGTGTTCTAGCTTTTATTCTAGTAAGCTCATTTGCAAAATAGAGAGAGAGAGAAATGAAACAAGTAGACATGAAATTAGACCTGTGTTTATACAGTTCTCCACATTGGCCCAGCACTTATTTTTGCAAGTTTGTAAACTAGCCTTTCAGTTTAAATTGAATAAGTGGGTGCAGCTGAGTAAATGGAGAGACCTGGGTTTGCAGCCATGTGTTTTCACTTTAAAATTACATAGAAGAGGAACGGGGGTGGGGGAGGGGGTTAGAAACAAACATTAGAAAAAGAGATATAAAACAGGCTATGTTTAAAGGGAAAATGTGAGAAAACAAAGAATTAAAACAGAAAATATAGCAAGAAGGAATATAGCCAGCAGCTACTGCACCCCACCCCATGGGAAAGATAACAGCCTTCTCAGAGCTGCCTTTATGGACTCGGGGATAGATGGGAGAACTGTGAGGAAGGGAATTCCACACACAGAAAGGGGAGGAACTAGGACGGGGACCTCAAAGAGCTAGGAGGAAAGCCATTTATCTGCTCATGTTAAAGACCAACCTAAAACTACTAGTGTATTTCTCATTAAGTCAGAAGAGCGACTTCCTCTATAGCTACTTGTTCTAGATTGAAATGTGTCCCCCTCTCAAATTCATATGTTGAAGCATCAATCCCCAGTATCTAAGAATGTAACCATATTTGAAGATAAGGTCTTTAAAGAAGTGATTGACTTAAAATGAGGCTATTAGGGTGGGCCCTAATCCAAAGGGACTGGTATCCTTATAAAAATAAGGATAGAAGCAGGGGTATGAACATGTTACAGAAAACCAGAGAAGAACCAAGCAACACTTAGAGAGATGGAGTTACATTTATTATTTATTATTATTATTATTATTATTATTATTATGCGCAGGTCCAGAGGAAAATGTCTCTAAATTCTGGGCCCCAACATGGAGGAACTTTCCCTATTTATATGTTTTTACCTACTTTGTCTCCCAAATATGGGGTGTTTCCAGCCCCCTTTGCAAGTTCTTAAAGAGCCCCTATGTGTGGGGGCCTTGAGACCTCAACCAAAGGCCTGGCCTGGTGCCAGCACTGATAACTTCATCTGGGGAAGGTTTAATGGCCTCTCTGAAGTGGGAGTAGTCTTATTTTCCTTATTATTTAAGCAAGCAAGCATTTACAGAAGCCAAATAGCAGGGTTAAAATTTCAAACAGCAGTTTTTATATAAGATGGATGCTGCAAACACACAGATGGAAGACTATGCAAGGACACAATGAGAAGTCGGCCATCTGCTAGCCAGGGAGAGACACTTCAGGAGAAACCAGGCCTGTTGGCACCTTGATCTTAGACTTCCACTCTCTTGACCTGTGAGAAAATAAATTTCTGTTAAGTCACCCAGTTTGTAGTTTTGTTAGGGCATCCCTAGCAAACCAACACAGTACTGAAGAAAGCCACTTTCCTAACACCAGTTTAAGGTCAGTTATTTGCTCACTGGCTTCAACATAGTAAGAATAAGAGGCTTCTCACTCTAGCACCAATGTCATTGCTTAGTTTCTGCCTCCTTAACTTCCCAGGGCAAGTTGTAAAAACCATCTGGAGACTCATGAACATCTGTGTGATTCTAAAAGACTTCCCTCACCTTGCGCCTATACTCTAGTGCTCCTGTTTTGGGGCTGAATTGTGTTCCCTCTCAAAAAGATATGTTGTGGTCCTGACTCCTTGTACTTCAGCAAGTGACCTTATTTGGAAATAGAGTGTTTACAGAGGTAATTATATTAAGATGAGGTCAATATGATTGGTTTCTTATAAAATGGGGAAATGTGGACACAAAAACAAATGTGGAATTTCATGTGCAGATGAAGACAGAGATCAGGTGATGTTTCTACAAGGAATGTCAAAGATTACCAGCAAACCAGGAAATTACAGCAGGTAGGAGAGAGGCAAGGGACAGGTTATCTCTCATGGCCCTAGAAGAAACCAACCCTGCTGCTGTCTAGATGTCAAGCTTCTGGCTTCCAGAACTGTGCAACTATATATTTCTACCATTTAAGCCACCTCGTGTGTGGTACTTTGTCGTGGCCACCCCAGAAAACGAATACAGTCCCTGTTCACAGTGTTTATCTTCTCATCGCCTGGAAACGTGATAAAAATCACCTCCTTGAAGGTCCAGAACTTAATTTGACATATTTAGTCTACAAGGGTCTACCTCTTCAGACTCCTCTCTCCCCCATACCCCATCCTGGTTCCTCTCTCCACAATGCCCTTCATCCTCACGCTCCTTCCTCACTCCTCGTTTTAGACCTTATTTCAGTTCCTTTTTAACAAAGCCTGCTTTGCCCTTTCTCACCCCACGCTGATACCTGCCAGCCTTTGGAAGATTCTGTCTTCCTGGATCATCCTCTAACTTGAAGCCTGGCATATATTAGGTACTCAGTTCATATTTGTTGAAAGAATAAATAAATGAAAAATAATATTGAAAGATGTAATGAAGACAGTTGTATTAATCTATTAGTATGTAATAAATTATCCCAAACTTCCCAGTTTATTTGCTCACAGTTTCTGTGAAGTGGGAAGTGAGTGTGGCTCAGCTTGGTTTCAGGCAAACTTTTTGCTGAGGCTGGCTAACATAAAATATGAAGGATCTGCTTCCAAACTCACTCAAGTGGTTGCTGCAGGCTTCTGTTCCTTTCTGGCCATGTGTGTTTTCTCAGGTCGACCACCCTGGGGCCTCTCATGGGTTGCCTAGTATCCTCAGAACATGGTGGCTGGCTTCCCCCAGAGCAGGTGACCAAAACAGAGCCCAAGATGAAAGCCATGAATTTTTTTAAAGCTTTATTGAGATATAATTGAAAAATTAAATATATATGTATATATATATATATATTTAAAGTTTGTAACTTGATGTTATTATATATGTACACATTGAGAAGTGATCTCCAATGTACACATTGAGAAATGAACTAGTTAACATAATCTCACCTTGTGTAGTATGAAAACTTAAGATCTACCCTTTAGCAAATTTCAAATATAAAATATAGTATTGCTCACTATAGTTATCATGCTGCCATTATATCTCCAGAAATTATTCATCTTACATAACTAAAACTTTGAACCCTTTGATTAACACCTCCCATTTCCTCCACCCCCAGCTCTTGGGAACCATTCTACTCTGAGCCACTGACTCTTATAACTTAATCTTGTAAGTAACTGTTATACGTAACAATAAGTATAACATATTGTCACTTCCAAGGGTGTGATTACCAAGAGGCAGGGATCATTGGGGCCGTTGTGGAAGCTGTCTTCTACAGCAGACATAAAATTCAAATCCTAGACCTTCCACTGAACAACTATGAGGAAGGCTGTTACCTGCATGGATCTCATTAATCTATTTTTATCACATAACGACTACTAATAATTGCAAGGCAGTTGACTATTCAAGTGGTTGCATATTTTTTCTCATTTAATCAGTATATCAACCCCCAGAGACAGGGATTACTGTCTTCATTTTCATAGATGGGAAACTGCTAGAGGTCACTTGGATTGTGAGGTGACCAAGGCTGTAGACTTGAACTCAGGTCTACCTCTTTCCTGAGCAGTAGTCAACACTGAGTGTTGGACTCCTGAGGTCATCTCAGCTCCCCATCACCATGAAGCATTGAGCTTCAAGGAAAGGACTTTTATTCTGATTTGGGGTCCCTGTGTTCCACTGCACCTGTTCTTCCTGCCGCTGGGGTAGCTCCACCTCTCTGGGCCCATGGTGTCCTCAGGCGATGCACATACTCTGTCACCCTTGGAGGAGAGTCTGTCTCTGAACAGAGGTGGGGCTGTTTTGTCTGTTTCTGTGAATCAGACTGCAGGAATCACCCTGACCTGACTGCATGGCCTGGGCGCTGCCCAGGCTAACTGGTGGTGACATGCATCTAAGTCAGGTTTCCAGCTGTCAGGTCTCAGTTCACCTTTCTCTCCAAACATTGATTTCTGCTATTGTGAGGGCAGGTTCTAGAACAAACAAGCCAGTACTCAGAGTCATTTGTTAAAGGTCAATGACGCCCCCTGATTATATCAGGTCTATCAACAGAGGTCACCTTGCTCTGCCTTGGCTGAGCAGGAGGCACAGGGAAATTGCACTTGTGACAAGAGCCCTCAGCTGGGCTCCCACTTATCAGAAAGGACCACAGGCCCAGCCTGCACACTGAGGGTCTTGTTTCCCCTGTCCCTTAGTGATCACATTTTAGAACTCTTGATTTCTTTTCAAAATCTAGAGCTGGCTTCTTGGCAGAGGCTGGAATTGGCCTTCAGGGTGTTTGCTCCCGAGGAGGAGGAAGTCTCCTGGTGTCTGGCCTGGTCCCCGCACTCCTGCCCACAGAGAAGCCCACGCTGTGGCAATCACAGAACTGTGTATACGCCCCTTTGGAGGCAGTTTTGATATGACAGCTGCCTGCCCTCTTCTTATTTTTCTCTCCATCTGTCTTTCTCCCTCCTAACCCTCTTTATTATTATCAGGAGAAAACAATAGGTCCACTTTTTTTGTTGTTGTTAATCTTCGCCCGAGGATATTTTTCGATTGATTTTTTTTTTTTAGAGAGAATGGAAGGAAGGGGGGAGAGAGAGAAACATCAATGTGAGAGAGATACACATTGGTTTGCCTCCCACAAGAGCCTTGACCAGGGACTAGGGGCGGGATCAAGCCTGCAACAGAGGTACATGCCCTTGACTGGAATAGAACCCGGGACCCTTTAGTCTTCGGGCTGACACTTTATTCACTGAGCCAAACTGGCCACATTTAAACTTCAAAGAAGAGTAGAGAATTTACATTTCAAACAATGCAGAGGCCTCAGCTCCCAGATAGTTCTCACTCTTTTCCCACAGCTCTGGGGAACCTGAGGTAAGAACACATAACTCTCTGACCCAGTGCTCTAGGTCAAGGTGAGGCCCAGCGCACCACCTGAGGAATTCTGGAATATCATGATAGCCAACAGAAATTCCATGGGTCCCGAGCTCTGTGGGCGAATCTGAGAGAAAGACCTGTGGAGGGTATGGGACTCGGTTCTTTGTATAAAGACTCTATACCTATGACAAAGGTAGAGGGAAAGGACAGGGAGGGTTGAATAGCTTCAGGGCCCAAAGTACTGCAGGTGTGCTCCAGAGCTGGCAAATGAGCTGATCGGTGTTGATATAAAGTGTTACAGTGCAACCAACACAGCTGATGGGGCCTCCCTGAACAAATCACTATGGCTGATGAATAACTACTCTTCCCATGTGTTGTAAGGTGAGTTGGGAGCCCCTAAGACTGCCCCATTCTGCCTTACCACACAGGTACAGAAGGGCACAGTTTCTTTTTCCCAAAGAAGTCTGAATGTGTTGTTCTCATTCCTGCCCTTTGAGTACATTCACCCCATCAATTGGTTTTCCTTATTTAATAGGATTTAAGCTATGGAGGGAGATCATTGTGGCCCTTTATCCTGTGATGCTAACGAGATAATCAAACTCATCACTCACAGGACCAGGACACCTGATGGATGGGAAGGCAGGCAGTCCGGTGTAACAAAAGGAGAGGGTTCTGACTGTGGAAAGGCCCTGCTCCATTTCTACATGAGGCACATTTAACGAGGCCCACGGGAGATTTTAAACTCCTTGCGTACCTCTAGACTAGGAAAAACAATACTTACTTTGCAGAAATATTGGGGGGATGCATCTAAAATGCCTAGCATGTGGTAAATGTTCAATTTAACACTTTTCCTTTTCCTCTTTCCCCTCGAACCTATTGATCCAGGTGGGGCAAGGAAGGATGATGGCCAAGAGGTCATGTGAGAGATGACAAGTGAAGACATCCGTGCAACTTCTGTTCTGTGCTCCTGCTGTTTTCCAATTCTACAGTCACATCCTGCTCCTGGGCAGCGCAGGGCGCCCCAGGGTGAGCTCTGAAAAATCAAGTTGCCACTAGCTTAGTACCCCAGTTTGCATTTGATCACCACATAATGAAATGATTTTCCTTCCCTCTTTTATTTCCTCTCTTTTTTCCTTCTGAGACAAATGAAAAAATAATTTGATCCCCTTGAATCCTTTCACCCTCAGTATTTCCCCCCTTCACACCGACCACGGCCCCTTGATAAGTGAGAACACGTGTGCTGAGAGCCAAGCTGCACCTCCTAACTCAGGTCTTCCTCCTCTCCGACACGGCTTTCCTTTCAAACCTCCAGAATAAATTCATCCCAGCAGGAAGAACATTGTTTTTCTTTAAAACTTGAAAAAAAATCCCATATCACAATTATTCCATTTCAGAGGGAAAATGTTGCCCTTTAATCTCAAAGTTTCTTCTCTCCAACTCTGAAGGCTGTGGCCCAGGGGACTTGCAGACTCAACACAGCTGCTTTCGCAAAGTCAGTACTGACTCATTACCTTGGGGAGCCAAAGGGTGAACCATGCATATTTTGAATATGACCCTGCATGTAGATCCTCACTTCATCTTGACCTAGGGAAGGTCTACGTCTTGACATGATCACATGGGGACACTTTCAATGGAGTTTTTACTTAAAAAACATCCTCAATATAATTCATTAATTTGAATGTTGAACTTTCTACAAAATATGCTGTGAAACTTAGTCCATTATTTTCCTGTTGCTCCTCCACCACCCTTTCCCTTAGAAAACAAGCCCCTTTTCCTTTAACAACAACAAATAATGACATATGCCCAAGGCCACAGAAATTAAGCTCTTTGGTTTGACCATCTTCTGTAGCGGACATTAGAGAAACAGGATATTGTCTTGACCTGAAATATCCACTCAAGAATTCTTATAAACGTCCTTACACTTCATTTTAAGAAAAACTCCCTGACACTGAGAATACTTCTCCCTTGCTGCCAGGCATCTGTTTACTTTGCCTTGTTTACGTGTCCCCATTAATAAAAATTTATATATAACAGATGCACTCAAGCACCTTGGAAACTAATTTTCTTCCAAATTCAAGCACTTTCTGGGAAGGAATAAAAGGAGCAGAGAGCTGGGTTGGCGGCCCTCCATGGCCTGACCATTTATTGTCCTGGAATGTAGGAGAAGACGGCTCCTACTATTTCCTTTTGATTTCAGTGTGTAAATCTGCTCTCACCTAAAGCTGGACCACATGACAGTGCAGACACACATTAAATTGATTATTTCTGTCTGAGCTGTGTGTAGAATGTGCACTCTAAATTGCACATAAAAATGTTCCCTAAAATAGTACCACCTGCCTGCAGAAGTATCATTTTCTTTCACAAAGACAGACCCAAATGTGTTTCTGGGATTCTGCAGCCTCTGCAAGTAGGGATTTCTCTGTCTGTGTTGGGTGTCAGCAGGGGCTAGTCTGGGGCTTCCCTCCCAGTAGAGGCAGGGCCTCTGGGGGCTCCAGAGTTGTCTTGGGCTCCTGCTCAGAAGGCTGCCGCAGATATCCAGGGAGCATCTTCTCCCTATCAGAATGAGGATGACAGAGAACAGCAAAGGGGTTGGAGGTGGGAGGGGCTGGCTTGAAGAGATTGGAGGACAAAGAAGTAGCAGAGGTGAGATATAATACAGATGATCACCATCAATTAAAGAGCTCTCCAAGAACAGGAGAGATAAACAAACCTAGAGAAGGGGAAAGAAAGGAATATAAAACTAAAAAATGAGAGAGTTGTTTCAGTTTTTAAAAGACACAGTGAAAGCTAAACCCAGGAATGCAAGATCAAATTATTGTAATTTCTCCTGATTAATGAGAGAAATTGCATATCCTATTATCTTTCAAACATCTGCTATGCCCTTGGAAAGTGGAAGAATAACATAATGTTTGGAAGAAGAAAAAAAAGTTGTTTTCCCCATATAGAAGCATACCATGTGCTTTTACTCTCCAAGTAGCTTTTACATGATTCACTAACTCCTTTGTTCAGAGAAAAGGGACTCATCGCATCCCACCTTTGGTGGCCATGCTTACAAATGCTCCTAATTTCCTGTACCTTGGCCTGTGCAGAGGAGCCGCACAAAGACCTGAAAATCCTCAGAAGAGTCTGGGTCATGGTGTGCTCCCAGCACCCGGTTCTAAGAATGAAGCGTAGGAGAGAGTAGACTCTCTCAGCCGTTAGGATAGAATGATTCAGAACCAAAGCTTGTCCACCAGAATTTTTGTTAGCTGTGAGGGCTGAAGGCTGGCTACTTTCTGGCAGGCTTTGGTTTTGTCTTCTTTCCTAACAATCTGGGGTCCTTCATTCTATCCCCAGACTGGGCTTTTGCTCCTATTTTCCATTTTAACAAAGATCCTAAAAATCATCCATGTCTGTGTCTTTACATCCTCAGATCATGTTCTCATATCGGACCTCTGTAAACCGTCCTCCTCCCCTCAACCTTGCTACTCCCCCTGCTCTGACAAAGTTATTGACCTCTGGCCACCAGAGCAGAGCGCAGTGTTCTGTCCATCTCTTGTCCTCTCCATGGTGCCTAATGATGTTGATCTCTCCCTTTCAGAATCTCCCTCCTCTGACCTTCCCAACACTCTCCTGTTCTCCTCTAACTTTGTGACTGCTAATCCTTTTATCTCCCTTGCAAATTTCTCTTCTTTAGGTTTCATTGTCTCCTTCTCCCACATCTCCCCACAGTATCAGAAGAGTCATCCAGCCCCGGTCCCAGCCACAGGTCAGCCCTCTGCATCCTGCTGCTACACCCTCAGGTGTGGAGGAACGGTTTGTTCTCAGCAGTCTCCATGTTGGGCTGAGTAACGACACCCAAAGAAACCCATGTCCTAATATCTGCAACCCGTGGCTGTTACCTCACATGGCAAAAGGGATTTTGAAGATGTGATTAAGCAGGATTTGGGGATAGAGAACTTAACCTGGATTATCTGGGTGCACCCTAAATATAATCACAAGTGTTCTTATAAGAGTAAAGCAGAGGGAAATTTGATACAGATGAGAAAAAGGTGGTGTGACTGTTGCAGCTGAGACCAAAGTGATCAATGTCACACCAGCCAAGGAGCACCAGCAGCCTCTAGTAACTGGAAGAGGCAAGAAACATATCCCTAAGCTGCAGAGGACACAGCCTGTTGACGCTTTGACTTTACCCTAGTGAGATTGCTTTCGAACCTCTGGTCTTCAGACTGTAAGAAAATAAATGTGTTGTGAATACATTCAAAATTAGATGCCTATCAGTATAAAATAGACTGCAAAAGATATAGAATCATATACATGAACCTCATAGTAACCACAAACCAAACACCTGAAAAAGATACATGTTATGCCCAAAATTCGGGGTCCCCAATAATCAACCAACAGGGAGCCTTTTCTCCGATGCAAAAGCAAAGAGTCTTTATTCAAACCCGGGTTTGGCTCCCGGCCTCTTTCTGGCACAGCAGTGAGACCAAAGAGAGCGAACCCTGGGAGAGCGGTAGGTTATAAAGGGTTGGTCATTTGGGTGGGCTTAGGGAAGTGACGTGGGTTACAGAGATTGCCTAATTTGGACTGAGTCTACTTCTCTACATTCCTATTGGCAGGTTTATGCAACTGTTACATTCTCGCGGTTTTCTAAGAAAAAGGAGTCATATACATAGTTACACAGGATGGAGGGTACAGTACATTTTGTGCTGTCCTGCTCTGCCCTTTCAATACACAAAAGAAAAAAAGAAAGGAACCAAACAAACCAGCAAACCACAAGGCAAAAGATCAAGAAAAGAAAGGAATGGAGAAAACTGCAAAAACTGTTAGGTCCAGGCAGGGGGAGGAGTCCAGAGCCGATGCTTACATCCGAAAGGCGGAGTTATGACGGTACTGGCATCTGTCACCCAGACATCCCCAAGACATTGAAGCACCAATCAGCACGTGCCGAGTGCCCTGGGGCCCACCCCTTCCAGTTCTGCCCTGGGGCCCACCCCTTCCTGTTCCCTTAAAAGGCCACTCCACACTCCCACCTGCGCTGCTCTCCTCTCTCTCCATCCCCCCTTCATCTGCGGAGGTGGAGGCAGTCCGGTTGGGTCCCTGCTCCTTTCCCTCCTGTGGAATAAACCTTCCTTTATGCCTTGGTCATCCCTGACTCCAGTTTCCTGCACCTCAAACCTTACAAAAACAACCAAAAAATTAACAAAATGGTAATAAATACATAATTATGAATAATTACTTTAATGTAATAGATTAAATGCTCCAATAAAAAGACTGAATGGATTAAAAAAAACATGACCCATCTATGTATTGTTTATGAAAGCCTGACTTAGAACTGAAAGACACATACAGATGGACAGTGAAGAGATAGAAAAAGACATTCCGTGCAAATGGAAATGAAAAGAAAGCTAAAGATAGCAGTGCTCATACAAGACGAAAGAGACTTTAAAACAAAGAACAAAAAGGAAAAAAAAGAAAAATATTACACAATTAGAAAGGGATCAATCCAAGAAGAAGATATAACAATTGTAAATGTCTACATACCCAAACTATGAGCATCTAAGTATATAAAGCAAATATTAATGAATATAAAGGGAGAGAGTCAGAGTAATGCACTGATAGTAGGAGATTTAATAACCACCCACATCAATGTATTATCCAGACACAAAATTAATAAGGAAATAACGACCTTAAATATCATAATACACCAGATTGAGTTAATAGATATTTATAGAACATTTCATCCCAAAAGAACAGAACCTACTTTTTAAAAGTGTACATGGAATATTCTTCAGGATAGTTAATATATTAGGCTGTAAAACAGGCCTAATATTAAAATCACATCAATCATCTTTTCCAACTACAAGAAGCTTGCAAACTAAAAATTAACTACAAGAAGAAAACTAAAAAAACCCACAAATTTGTGAAGACTAAACAACACACTACTAAACAACCAATGGATCAAACAGGAAATTAAAACTATGTTGAGACAAATAAAAATGAAAACACAACTTTTCAAAATTTCTGGGATACAGCAAAAGCAGTTCTAAGGGGAAAGTTCATAAGCGATATAAGCTTACCTCGAGAAACAAGAAAATCCAAAATAAATATTCTAAGTTTACCCCAAAAGGAACTAGAAAAAGAAGAAGAATCCAAACCCAAAATAAACAAAACAAAGGAAATACTTAAGATCAGAGCGGAAATACGGTAAGTGAAATGATATTAAAACAATAGAAAATATCAATAAAAGTAAAAGCTGGTTCTTTGAAAAGATAAAGAAAATTGACAGATTTTTAGCCAAACTTATCAAGAAAATGAGAGAGAATATGCAAATAAATAAAATCATAAATCAAAAAGGAGTTACAACTGACACCACAGAAATACAAATAATCATTAAAGAATATTACAAACAATTATATGCCAACAAAATTGACAATCTGGAAAAACAGATCAATTTCTAGAAGCATAGATGTCACCAAGGCTGAACCAGGAAAGAATAGGAAATCTAAAAAAAAAAAAAATAAAATACTGGAAATGAAATTGAAGCAGTAATATAAAACTTCCAACAAGCAAAAGCTTTACCAGTGAATTCTACTAAACACTCAAAGAATTAATTATTTTTCTTAAACTATTTCAAAGTCACAGAGGAAGAAATGTTTCCAAACTCATTCTACAATGTGAGCTTTACCCTGATACCAAAACCAGATGAAGACATTACAGAAAAGAAAATTATAAACCAATTTTCTTGATAAATATAGATGTAAAAATTCTTAGCAAATATTTTCAAAATGCTCAGTATATTAAAAGGATTATACACCACTAATAAGTGGGATTCATATCAGGGATGCAAGGATGGTTCAACACGTGTAAGTCAATTGACATGAAAATGAAAGATGAAAATCATATGAACATCTCAATAGTTGTAGAAAAAGTATTTGCAAAATTCAACATCCTTTTATGATAAAAAAATTAAAAAGTGGGTTTAGAAGGAACAGACCTCAACATAATAAAGGCTATCTATATATGACACCCCACAGCTAATATCATTCTCAATGGTGAAAAGCTAAAGCTTTTCCTCTAATATTAAGAATAAAAAACAAACTGAGGAGAAAACTGGTCTTGCAGAACTTGTTATCTAAATGCAGAGGCCATGGAACTGTGAACAATGCACTGCCCTGCGGGGGGAGGGTTGTTATGCTGGTGCCAGGACGGACCATCGGATGTGGCCTGACACCTGGGGGCCTTCCTGCAGGGCCACGAAGTGGGCAGGGGGCATATCTGCAAGACAAAGACCCCAGCGGGATATATATAGACAGGCTCTCTGCCTGTTTCTTCACTCTGATTTGGAAATTGTTCCCGGAGCCCACTGGTGTTAATAAACAGGGTCCCTCCCTTTCCCTAGGAAGCGTGCTTGGTATTTCTTTGGTCTTCTGTAACATATGGTTCCCTCTGACCAGGAAGTTAACCACGTTTTGGCTTTGTTTAGCCTCTGGTGAGTGGACAGGGTTTGGGGCCCGGGGGCGCGGGATAGGCCTCTGGGAGGCGCTCGCTGCTGATTTTAGCTGAATTGAACCGGGGAGAACTCCAGGTGCTCCCGGACCTCAGCCCAGGACCCGGCTGGCATCTGGAGAAAGTGGCCGGACACCTCTAAACCTGTTGACAGAATCTGTAAGGTAGGGGCCCCAGTCAGTCAGGCCCACTCCAAGTGAGTGGAAGGGGGAGCTTGATCACCTCCCCGGAAGTCATAGGACTTCGTCAGGTAAATCAGGAATCAGGACTCCAGAGGTGAGTGAATTCAGATTCAATTAAGGAATTATGGGTTCACTCTTCTGTTTGTTTGTGTGTGGGACTAGCCAATTTGCTACCGAGAAGCGGGGCTGGATGCAGCCTTAACTCCTCCGGTAGGTTCTCACTGAGACGTGGGTTGAGAATTCTGCTCTGGGGCGTGGGTGCCTGGAGTGCCCCATGCCCATCTGGGGAGTTGGGCATTATCTGCTCAGCTCCAGTCTGGGCTAGTCTACTGAGAGAGTGTGAGTATGGATGTTTGTCTGTCTTGGCATAATTATCTGCTGATTAACTGGTCTGTGTGAAAGCAAAAGCTACTTTGATTTTCTGTTCTCTCATCTGGTTAAAACGTTTGATTTGCTGAAGGCTGAACCTGTGATGGTCTGCAAAAGTCTCAAGCAGTGCTGTTGAGTTCGTTTTCTCAGAGACATTTGCTCTCTATCATGGGAGGAATCAGCCCACTTAGTAAAAATTTCTGTCTGTGTTTGTGTACTAGGGACTTTGGTTTGCTCTGTGATTTTGCTGTGTTGAAATTTTGGAATTCTGGGGTAGATATAAAGGTATTTGTGGCTTTTCTTGTCTGACTGGGACTCTCAGGGGCAGAGCTCACAGCTCCGCAGGGTGGAGAGATTTTACCGGCCCTGCCCCCTGCCTGTACTGAATTAAGGATCTTTTCTTTCAGGAGACCCTCCCGGCTTTTAGTAAAATTTCCCTGCACCCTTGTCATCCTCTGCCTTCTTTTCCAGGCTGACTAAAAGCCATTTTCCTCCACAGGTCAGACCCCAACCTCCAGGAGGGAGGGCTACTACAGTGACGGCCTGTAGTTTTCTCTGAAACTCCCGCTGTTTCTATTTCTCCCCTCTGTGGGAATTGTCTTCCTCTAACTCACAATAGGAAATAATACAGACAGTGTCTTTTGGCTTGCTGGTTAAAAGAAGACAACGGGCCCTGGAATCTGTAAAAGTGGCCGTAAATGAAGCTGGTCAAATGTACTGAAAGGGTTCGGTACCTGTTGCTGCTAGCAGAAAGGGGCTGATATCCCCTTCCAGTGCACTCCCTTGGGAGAGGCCTGATCGCTGCTCTGCCACAGGGGACGGGTATGAAGGCGGGGGCCTGGTACCCAACCCACTGCCACAGGAGTGCTTTGTAATATGCAGGGCTGTTTCTAACTGCAACTCTGGCTGTTTTGGACTGGCAGCTTACGGCAGGACCCTGTATCCTGTAAATAGGGTTAACAAAAGGGCAAAGGAAAGGCACTCTCCCTGGACCCAGGAGGGAGCCTTCAGGACTTTGAGATTCTCCAAGAGAGGAGAAGTCTGACTGAGGGACTCACTGAGACTCCATTGGGTTGGGAGACTGGAGGCTGCATATTGAACTTGTAGACTGCAATTTGCTAGGCAGAGGTCCAAGCCCAGTTGTATAAGGGTTAAGCTACCTGTGTACAGCAAAGCAACTTTCTCCCATGCCAGAATACATTTTGGGGAATTGGACAGACTGTGTTTGTGGCTGGAAAGAGGAACCAGCCACCATGCACAGCCCTGACAGTGGCCTGCAGAAAACTGTATGATAGACTTAGAAGATGCCTGCGTCTTCATGGACAGGGCTCCAGAGAGACAAGGATGTTGTGACTCTTACTATTCTAATTGCTATAGTTTGTCTCTGCCAGGTCACAAGCCCACCTCCTTCTGTGCCCAGGCCTCATCGTCCCTCTGACAGACAGCAAAGATCTCTTGGCTCTGAGAGAAACTTCTGACCCATCTCAGCATGGAAGTAATTACCGAAGAGAATTTCAACGCCCATTTTCCCTAAAAGAATTCAGAGGCAGGATCCTTGAGGTAATATATTAGGTAGTGAGACAGACATGAGCAGAGCAAGGATGATGGGCCAACTGGCACGACCAGATGTGTATGTGAGACAAGGGGCATAGCCAAAGGGGTCCTCGCCCAGAGTCTTGGGCCTTGGAAAAGACCAGTAGCCTACTTGTCCAAGAGACTCAACCCTGTTGCATCCAGTTGGCCTGCTTGCCTCCAGGGGGTAGCGGCCACAGCTATGCAGTTGAGGCTTTGCTCGGGAGCACACCGGAACGCTGGATGTCAAATGCTCCAGTCATCCAGTTTCAGGCTCTTCTGCTACCAGCCTCCTTCCTGATGATGACCCTGAGGAACCTCTACATAACTGTTTAGAGGTCGACGACTTTGTTTTTTTTTTTTTTTTTAATATATTTTATTGATTTTTTACAGAGAGGAAGAGAGAGGGATAGAGAGCCAGAAACATCGATGAGAGAGAAACATCGATCAGCTGCCTCTTGCACACCCCCTACTGGGGATGTGCCCACAACCAAGGTACATGCCTTGACCGGAATCGAACCCAGGACCCTTGAGTCCGCGGGCCGACGCTCTATCCACTGAGCCAAACCGGTTTCGGCGAGGTCGACGACTTTATAAAGACAGCCCACCTGGGCCTCACTGACACCCCACTGGCATCGCCGGATGAGGACTTTGGCACTGAAGGCCGAATTGATTGCCCTTATTCAGGCTCTCTGGTGGGCAAGAGAAGAATCAGTGACAATTTGTGCTGATGGCAGGTATGCAATTGCAACAGCTCATGCGCCGAGTGCTGTTGCAGGGTATGGGGACTCCACAGAGGCAAGAGGGAACCGGACCACAGACGAAGTGGCCCAGAAGGCTGCCCTGGAAACCAGTGGGGCCTCTAAAGATTCTGGTGGGTAAAGGCTGAAATCCATAACTAATTTTTACTTAAGTTCTTACAGGCTTTACAGTCTACACAGAAAGCAATCCAGAAGCACGTCTGAGACATTCTGCCTGTACCAACTTCTGATCGGGTCCATCCCTTCCAACCTGGTGACGCTGTTTGGGTAAAGACCACCCAAGGACTGCCTCCTACCTGGAGGGGACCACATACCGTCATCCTGACCACCCCCACCTCTCTCAAGGTTGCAGGACTGAACACCTGGATACCAGAAACACCCCCTGCTGATTTGTTGCTCCACAAGGCTAAAAGAAGCTTGTGGGACAAGGGGAGCAGGGGAATGAGGAGGAAACTGGTCTTGCAGAACTTGTTATCTAAATGCAGAGGCCATGGAACTGTGAACAATGCACTGCCCTGCGGGGGCGGGGGGGGGAGTTTGTTATGCTGATGCCAGGACCGACCATCGGATGTGGCCTGACACCTGGGGGCCTTCGGGCAGGGCCACGAAGGGGGCAGGGGGCATATCTGCAAGAGAAAGACCCCAGTGGGATATATATAGACAGGTTCTCTGCATGTTTCTTCACTCTGATTTGGAAATTATTCCCGGAGTCCACTAGTGTTAGTAAACGGGGTCCCTCCCTTTCCCTAGGAAGCGTGCTTGGTATTTCTTTGGTCTTCTGTAACAGTATCACACTCCCTGATTTCACATTATACTACAGAGCTAAAATAATAAAAATAGTATAGTATTGGCATAAAAACAGATATATAGCACAATGGAATAGAATAGAATGCCCAGAAAAAAACTTTCCTTATATGGTCATTTAATCTATGACAAAAAAGGTAAGGATGTACAATCAGGCAAAGACAGTTTCTTCAATAAGTTATTTTAAGAAAACTAGATAGATACATGTGAAAAAGGAAATAATACCACTTTCTTACAACATATACAAAAATAAACTCACACTGGACTAAAGACTTAAACGTAAGACCTGAAAACATAAAATTTCTAGGAGAAAATATAGTCAGTAAATTCTTTGACATTAGTCTTAGCAGTATATTTTTGGGTATCTCTCCTTGGGCAAGGGAAATAGAAGGGAAAAAAATGGGACTGCATCACACTAAAAAGTTTTTGCATAGGAGAGGAAACCATCAAAAACACAAAAAGACAATTACAAAATGGGAGAAGATATTCACAAATGACACATCCAATAAGAGTTTTTTAAATTATTATTATTTTTATTTTTTAAAAATCTGTATTGTTGAAAATATTATATAGGTCCTCCTTTTCCCCCATTAACCTCTTCCAGCTCTCTCCCATTTCCCCCAATCCCCCAGGCCCTCACCACCCCATTGTCTGTGTCCACGGGTTATGCATATATGCATACAAGTTCATTGATTAATCTCTTCCCACCCACCCTCCTCTGCTTTCAATCTGAGGTTCATCAGTCTGTTTATGCTTCCATGACTCTGGGTCTAATTTTGATTATCAGTTTATTTGGTTCATTAGATTCCACACATGTGTGAGATCATGTGATACTTATCTTTCTCTAACTGTTTTTTTTTGCTCAGTATAATGATCTCCAGGTCCATCCAGGCTGTTGCAAATGGTAAGAGTTCTTTCATTTTTATTGCACATAGTATTCCATTGTGTAAATGTACTACAGTTTTTGTTGTTGTTGTGTTTTTTTTTTTATCCACTCATCTGCTGATGGGCACTTAGGCTATTTCCAAGTCTTAGTTATTGTAAATTGTGCTGCTATGAACATAGCGTTGCATATATCTTTTCTGATGAGTCTTTCTGGTTTCTTAAAATATCCTACCTAATAAAAGGGTAATATGCAAATTGACCGCACCTTTGCTATGCCTAAGCCACTCCCACCAGCCAATCAGGGCGAGTATGCAAATTAAACCAACCAATATGGCGGCTAATTTGCATACACTGAGGGAGGGAGGAGTGAAGACTGAAGACACCATAGAAGAAAGAGGGAGGGAAAGTAGAAAGCAAGGTGGCTGCTGGAGGGAAAGTGAGGGTGGCGCGTGCGGCCACAGAGGTGGGTGGCGGCAGGCGTGGCGGCTCGTGGGGAGCGGGGGGCGGGGCGCACCACAGAGGGAGAGGTGGGGAGGGGGAGAGGTGCCGGTGGCAGGAGGGAAGCCTGTGGAGGGAGGGAAGCCTGCAGGAAATCTTGCAGGATTCTTCCTGCAAAACGGGCCCCTGGTATTCTTATAAGTGGGATGACTGAGTCAAATAGGAGTTCCATTTTTAATTTTTTGAGGAGATTCCATATTGTTTTCCACAGAGGATGCACCAGTCTGCATTCCCACCAGCAGTGTACTAGGGTTCCCTTTTCTCCACAAACCTCACCAACATTTGTCCTTAGTTGATTTGTTGATGATAACCATTCTGACAAGTGTAAGGTAATACCTCATTGTCCTTTTGGTCTGCATCTCTCAGATGATTAATGACTTTGAGCATTTTTTTCATATGTCTCTTGGCTTTCTGTATGTCAACTTTGGAGAAGTGTTTATTTAGGTCCTTTACCCATTTAAAATTGAATTGTTTGTCTTCCTTTTGTTAAGTTGTATGAGTTGCCTATATATTTTGGAGATTAACACCTTATTGGATGTATCATTGACAAATATGTCCTCTCACGTACTGGGCTCCCTTGTTGTTTTGTTGATGGTTTCTTTCCCTGTGCAGAAGCATTTTATTTTTATGTAGTCCCACTTGTTTATTTTCTCCTTAATTTCCATTGTCATAGGAGATGTATCTGTAAACATAGATGGGATGTGTTAGTAAACACATCTGAGTGTCTGAGATTATGCTTCTTATCCTTTATTCTAAGATTTTTATATATTACATTTAAGTGTTGTTGTTGTGTTTTTTTTTTTTTTTACCTATTTTGAGTTTATTCTTGTGTATGGTGTAAGTTGGTGGTCTAGTTTCCTCTTTTTGCATGTACCTGTCCAATTTTCCCAACACCATTTATTGAAGAGACTGTCTCTGTTGCAATCTATGCTGTTGCCCCCTTTGTCAAATATTAATTGAGCATAAGGGGATGGGTCGATTTCTGGATTCTCTGTTCTGTTCCATTGATCTATATGCCTGTTCTTGTGCCAGTACCAGGCTGCTTTGAGTACCGTGGTTTTGTAGTATAACTTGATAGCTGGTATTGTTATTCCTCTAGCTTTGTTCTTCTTTCTCAAGATTGCTGTGGCTATTCAGGGTCTTTTTGGTTCCATATAAATTTTTGGAGTGTTTGTTCTAGGTCTGTGAACTATGCTGTTGTATTTTAATAGGGATTACATTGAATCTATAGATTGCTTTGGGTAATATGAACATTTTAATGATATTGATTCTATCAATCCATGAACATGATATATTCTTCCACTTGTTTATGTCTTCCTTTATCTCTTTTTTAAATGTCCTATAGTTTCCAGAGTGCAGGTCTTTTGCCTCCTTGGTTAAGTTTATTCCTAAGTATCTTAATTTTTTGTTGGAAAGATAAACGGAAATTTTTTTTTAGTTTCTCTTTCTGACAGTCCACTACTGCTGTATAAAAATGCTATGGATTTATTTTTTGTGTTGATTTTGTATTGTGCCACATTCCCGAATTCATTTATTAAATCTAGTAGTTTTTTTTATGGAGTCTTTAGAGTTTTCTATTTACAATATCATGTCATCTGCAAATAATGATTACTTCCTCCTTTTCAATTTGGATGCCTTTTATTTCTTTTTTTGTCTGATCACTATGGCCAGGACTTCCAGAACTATGTTGAACAAGAGTGGTAAAAGAGGGCATCCCTGTCTTGTTCCTGTTCTTAGGGGAAATGGTTTTAGTTTTTGCCCGTTGAGTATGATGTTGGCTGTAGGTTTGTCATATATGGCCTTTATTATGTTGAGGTATGTTCCCTCTACTCCCAATTTGCTCAGAGTTTTTATCAAAAAAGGCTATTGGATTTTGTCTAATGCTTTTTCTGCATTGATTGATATGATCATGTGATTTTTGTCTCGCAATCTGTTTATGTGCTCTATCACATTTATTGATTTGTGAATATTGTACCAGCCCTGCATCCTTATTATAAATCCCTTGGTCATGATGTATGATCTTTTTAATGTATTGCTGGATCTGATTTGCTAAAATTTTGTTGAGGATATTAGCTTCTATGTTCTTCAGGGATATTAGCCTGTAATTCTCTTTCTTTGTCATGTCTTCATCTGGTTTGGGATTTATAGTTAATGCTTGCTTCATAGAAAGAGTTTGGAAGTGTTCCTTCCTCTTAAATGTTTTGGAATAGTTTGAGGAGTAGAGGAGTTAGTTCTTTTTGAAAATTTGGTAAAACTCCCCTATGAATCTGTTTAGACCAGGACTTTTGTTCGGTGGGAGTTTTTTTTATTACTGCTTCAATTTCATCAGTAGTTATAGGTCTATTCATGTTTTCTGATTCTTCCTGATTGAGTTTTGAAACATTGTATTTTTCTAGGAATATGTCAATTTCCTCTAGGTTGTCCAGTTTGTTGGAATAAAGTTGTTCATGGTATTTTTTTTACAATGCTTTGTATCTCTGTTGGGTCAGTTGCTATTTCACCTCTTTCATTTCTGATTTTATTTATTTGGGTCCTCTCTCTGTTTATTATTGAGTCTGGCAAGAGGTCATCAATCTTGTTTATCCTTTCAAAGAACCTGCTCTTGGTTTTATTGATCTTTTGTATTGTGGTTTGTTTTTTTTTGTTTGTTTGTTTGTTTTGTCACTATGTCATTTATCTCTGCTCTGATCTTTATTATTTCCTTCTTTCTACTTGGACTTTTCTTGTGGTTCTCTTTCTAATTCTTTAAGTTGTAGTGTTGGATAATTTCTTACCACTTTTTCTTGTTTTTTTGAGGTAGGCCTATGAACTTCCCTCTCAGGACTGCTCTGACTGTGTCCCATAGGTTTTGTTTTGTTTTTTGTTTTTTTCTGGTCCAACAGTTCTTTTGAGTCCCAATTTCTATGTCCAACAGTTGTTTATTGTACATAACAGCAATGATATTTCAGTTCTGGATGGTAGACAAATGGTGGTAATGCAGGTCCGACCCTCTCTGGTTTGGTCCTGGGCAATCTGCAGTGACGCACATCTGCTGACTGCTAGTATGGCAAGGCGTCGTCAGCATCTTCCATCTCTGGACTGTTTCTCTTCTGACTTCATGGTTGGAGCACTCCTGTCAATTCCTCTCTGTTGCAGGAATCCACATGGTCTCGGAGTTGTTTTCTGAAAATATACAAACATATTCTCGACCAAAAGTTAATAAAGGAATATTTTCTATAAATTTGACTTGAGATCCTTTTTCATTTTTTTGCCCAAACAATATGTCCCATAGATTTTGAATTGTTGTGTTTTCATTGTCATTTGTTTCCAGGATGTTCTTTATTTCTTCTTTGATATATTTGTTAACCCAGTCATTGTTCAATAGCATGCTATTTAGCCTCCATGTATTTTTGTTTATGAGCATTTTTATTGTAGCTGATTTCTAATTTCATGCCATTGTGGTTTGAGAAGATGCTTGATATGATTTCAATCTTCTTGCTATTTGTACAGAATTAGCTTGTGTCCTAACATGTGGTCTATCTTTGAAAATGTCCCATGTGCCCTTGAAAAGAATGTATATTTCATAGCTTTGGGGTGGAATGTCCTAAAGATGTGAATTATGTCCACCTGTTCTAGAGTGTTGTTTAGGATTGCTGTTTCCTTGTTTATTTTTTGTCTAGAATATTTACACAGTGATGTCAGTGGGGTATTAAAATCCCCTACTCTGATTGTTTTGCTGTTGACCTCTCCCTTCATATCCTCCAGAAGTTTTTAAAAAATATATTTAGATGCTCCTATATTGGGTGCATTTATGTTTACCAGAGTTATAGCCTCTTGTTGTATTATGAAGTGGCCTTCCTTAACTATTGTTATGGCCTTCACTTTCAGATCTATTTTGTCAGATATAAGTGCTGCTACCCCAGCTTTTTTTTCATTTCCATTTGCCTGAAAAAATTTTTCCAGCCCTTTACTTTCAGTTTGTGTGAGTCCTTTGTTCTAAGGTGGGTCTCTTATAGACAGCATATATATGGGTCATGTTTTCTTATCCATTCAGCTAGCTACCCTATGTCTTTTGATTGGAGCATTTAATCCATTTACATATAAGATTATTATTGATAGGTACATATTCATTATGCCTTTGTTCCTTTTTCCATTTCTATACATTTGTTTTACAACAGTCCCTTTAGCATTTCTTGCATTGATAGTTTGGTGATAATAAACTTCCTTAGCTTTTTTTTGGTCTGCGAAGTTTCTGATTTCACCTTCAATTTTGAATGATAGCCTTGGTTGGATAGAGGATACTTGAATTCAGTCCCTTTCTTTTCATCACTTTGTATACTTCAATCCATTCCCTTCTGGACTGTTGTGTTTCTGTTGAGAAATCAGTTGATAGACTATCAACTAACAGACTAATTGATAGTCTGTTAGTTGATAGTCTAACAGAAATCAGTTGATAGTCTTACCTTGAAAGTAACTGTCTGTCTCTCTCTGGCAGCCTTTAAGATTCTTTCTTGGTCTTTTATGTTTGCCAATATAATTACAATGTGTGTTGGTGTCACACTTATTGGGTCCATCTTGACTGAGACTCTCTGTGCTTCTTGGACTTGTGTGCCTTTTTCCTTCCCCAAGTCAGGTAAGATTTGTGTCATTATTTCTTCAAATAGGTTTTCTATTTCTTGCTTATCTTCCTCTCCTTCTGGCATCCCTATTATGTGGATTGTGTTTTGTTTTGTGTTGCCCCAAAGCTCCCTTAGACTCTCCTGTGTTTTAATTTTTTTTTCCAGTTGCTACTCTGCCTGGGTGTTTTTTCTACCTTGTGTTCTAACTAGCCAATTCAGTCCTCAGCTTCTTATGAAATCTTCCTTTGTGTTCTTTATTGCAGCTATGTCATTCTTCATTCCCTCTTGATTCCTAGGGAATCATCTCCTAGGGAGATGTTGGTGAATTTCTCATCTAGATGTTTGAGCATACTTATAACCATTGCTCTGAATCTTTCTCTGACAAATTGCTTGCCTCTATTTCATTTAGTTCCTTTGCTGATGATTCCCCCTTTTATTTCATTTGGGGGTTGTTTCTTAGTCTCCCAGCATTGCTGTTCCTTTGTACTTGTTTCTATGTATTAGATTAAACTGCTATGCTACCCAGATTTTTTGGATTGGTTTTATGTAGTAGATATTTTGTGGTAACCAATGGTACAGTCTCTCTGTTATCCTGGGCTGGGTGTTCTAGGTAGGCCCCCTACTGGAGATATTTTGGTTCTCCTGATGTAGTTGGATCTTGAATGTTATTGTCCCATTCATAGATAGAGTCTCCTCTCAGGGCAGTGATGGTGAACCTATGACACGCGTGTCAGCACTGACACGCATAGCCATTTCTGATGACACCCGGCCGCTGAGGCGGCCACATGCTAAGGATGAAACATTTGCTGCTCCTGAGGATGAAACATTTGCGACTAGAGTCTTGGAGTTAGAGTCTAGACTCTAGTCGCAAATGTTTCATCCTCCCCTATTAGACACTCTGTGCCGGAGGTGTGTAGGCCAAAACAGCAGAAGTCCGGCACAGAGTGTCTAGTTCTGGGACTTTCGGTTAAGCCGGGATCTTTGCCCTCACTTCCACCGGCAGAGCAGGGAGCAGCGGAACACAGCAGGGGACGCATCTCTGGGGGCCCTGCCATTACCAGTAACCAAATAACAGTTAACCACAGCAACCATTATCTACTGTTCTGGGGTGTCATGGATTTCTAATCCATCATTACTGAGATAAGTGAGGGGGAGGCTGGGAGAGGCGAGGGTTTGTGGCGTGCTATGGGTGCCATTTCCTGCCATTAGAAATAGCGGCAGCCATTTTAATTCACATAAGGAACACCATCTTGCTCCATAGTGCAGACTCCATTTCACCACTATTACTGTTGTGCATCCTTATTAACCCCCATTTCTGCTTATTAACCCTGCCCTTTCCTAAAAGACAGTTATATGCACCATTTTGTGGTTAGTTAGGCTAGTTAACCCCTAATTGCCTGCAGGCCTAACAAGCTATCTATAATTCTATCTTCTGTCACTGCCCCCCTGATGGAGAACCCAAAAAATAAAAAACTAAGGTTAAGTAAAGGAAGTTGTAGTAGCAGTGGCCGACCCTTTCAAGAGACATGGACCGAGATGTATGGCTTTATAGAAAAAAATGGCAGATCATTTTGCGTTCTATGTACTGAAATGGTAGTAAGCAGAACGTGGAATATAAATAGACATTTTGAAACTAATCATTCCCAGCTCTTGGAAAATAGTGAGGATGAAAGGAAGGAATACATTTCCAGGCAGCTACACCTTTATAAGAGCCAATCTAATTCCATCCTTAAATTTAGGAAAGGCTCTACAAATTTAACATCTGCAAGTTTGAGCATTGCTCACTCTATAGCTCAGCATGGAAAAGCACTCAGTGAGGGAGAATTTATTAAAGAAACTCTCCTAAGATGTGTACCAGTTCTATTTCACAATATGCAGAATAAAGATGCAATTATTAAGAGAATATCTGAGTTACCACTCAGTAGAAATATCATAAAAGACCGAATAATGAGACTGAACACAAACGTACAACATCAATTAAAGAGAGACATAAGGAAGTGTAAATATTTTTTGATCTCTCTTGATGAAACTACTGATGTCACATCACATGCTCAGTTGGCCATGATTGGTCGATATTCTGATGGTCTCACAATGAGAGAAGAGTTGATAAAGTTAGTATCAGTAACAAGTAAATCAGGAAGCGAAATATGTAAGGTTGTTATACAAACATTTCGTGACCTAACCATTGATATCTCTAAAGTTGTGTCAGTGATGACAGATGGGGCACCAAATATGGTGGGGGGAAAAGTTGGATTTGTCAAATTGTTTACAGAAGCTATTGGACATCCGATTGTGCCTTTTCATTGTATTATCCATCAGGAGGCTTTATGTGCCAAGGCAGGATTCACTGACTTAAACGACTTAATGTCAGTTGTTACAAAAATAGTTAAATAGCTGCTCGCCCCCTTCACAAGTGAGAATTTTTGGCACTTTTACTGGAGGTTGATTCCACCTACAGTGGACTGCTGATGTCAATAATGTAAGATGGCTGAGCCGAGGCAAAGTTCTTGAGCGCGTTGTGGAGTGCTTTGAAGAAATTAAGGTATTTCTTGACGATAAGGATCTGGGAAATTTTCCTCAGCTTAATGATGATAAGTGGGTCAACACCCTGATGTTTTTTACAGATCTCTCTGTTCATATTAATGAACTGAACTTAAAGTTACAAGGTTTTGGCAAAAGTATTGATGTTATGTTTGGATACATAAAAGCTTTTGAAAGTAAAGTTAAAATTTTCAAGCGAGATGCAGAACCTAAAACTTATAAGTATTTTCCTCGAGTAACAAAGTATTTTGAGAAGGCCAGTGCAGCTGTACAAAATGAAATGGAACGCTTACATATGAAGTACCAGCATGTTTTAGACTTGTTACTTGACCAGTTTAGTGATAGATTTAGTCAATTTAGAAGTCTAGAACAGACCATGAAAATAATTAAGTATCCTGATGTAGTAGTCTACAGTAGTTTGGAATTAAATGGTTTCCAATGGATGCAAATTAATGATTTGGAGATGCAACTTGCACAATTTCAAGACAGTATCTGGGCTCAGGTGTTTGTCGACTTGAGGTCAAAGCTTGAGAATCTGGAAAGGTGCCGCTTGGAGAATGAAGAGGAGTGCCACTACGAACAGGAAATTTGGAGTGCCTGGAACAGACTACTGGACACTTTTAGCACCCTGAAAAATATAGCAATGGCTTTACTCACAATTTTTCCCTCTACATACTTTTGTGAGGCCTTATTCTCAGCGTTAAATAATATCAAAACCAACAAAAGAAACAGATTGACAGATGAAGTTAGTAGCGCTTGCTTGGGCCTGAAGTGTACAAAATACTAACCTTCAATTGAAGATTTAGCCAATGAAATTCAGCAACAAAAATGTCACTAATAGGCAGGTTAGTTAAAGAATTCCCCCTCCCCCTCACTTATCTTAGTTCATGGCACCCCACACAAGCTAAATAATATCAAGACCAACAAAAGAAACCGACTGATGGATGAACAAAGAAGTCACTAAGCAGGTAAGTTAAATATTTAGTTTTTGGTTTATTAAATACAATTATATATAACAATTATACATTTATGTTATTTAAACTATAAATATTGCGAAATAATGTTTTTTCCTCAAAGTGACACACTACCCGAGTTATGCTCAGTTTTTTGGCGAAGTTTGACACACCAAGCTCAAAAGGTTGCCCATCACTGCTTTAAAGCTTTTAAGTTGCCAAAGAAAGCTTTGGAAAATTATGTATAAGCATAGAAGGCTGGAGAAAAGGCTGAGGGAGGGAGGGAGCAGGCCCTACAGCCTGTTCTAGAATTGCAGTTTTCAGGCCTCCAGCCACTTAGATTTAAAACTGCCACATTTTTCCTTAGAGATAACATGACAGGGTTTGGCTGATAATGAGTTCAGCTTCAATAGTAGCAGGACTGATAAGTAAGGGGTGGGGTGAGAAGGTGCTGAGGTAAGAGCAGTTTTTAGAGCATTAAAGGGGGTAAGAATGCTGGCCTTAGGATCTTAAGGCTCAGTGAGGGGGTCCCTTTTCCATGTCATGTCATATAGGGGCTTTGCAAGAAGACTGAAGTTGGGAACTCAGAGGCAAAAGTACCTAGTGAGCCTGAAGAATGGGAGTATTTCTTGTCTAGCGGAGGAGACAGTCATGGAGGAGATAAGGCATTTATGATCTAAGATAATGGCTGGACTTTGTGGGATGAGGGTGAAACCTAGGTAGGTAACCGTGGTTTGGGACAACTGGGCTTTATGAGGGATGTGTGGTGGCCCCAGTTGGGTGCTGAGGTAGAATGAGAAAAGGGTGGATAAAGAGGGTGTCTAGTAAAATGCAATATAGAGGTGAGGTGGCTAATGGCTGTGAGACTAGTCTGTCAACCTCCATAATAGATACTGAGAAGGGGACAAGGGTCCCTGTGAATTCAGGGAAGGCAGAATAAGTGATCCCCATTGTCCATTAAAAAGGAGATTGGCTTACCTGCCACCACAATCGTTACCTGAGGCTCTGTCCTAGTGACATAAGTCTGTGGGGCCCTGTCAGGACCTGGGCAGCTTCAGTCTTCAGTGGCCAGAACCAGGAGGTCTGGGAGCTCCAAACCGGATCCAGAGGGTGGCCTTGCTGAGATCTAACGTGGAGGGGCCAGACTTCAGTGTGATTTCCAGTGGCCTTTCCTTCCACACCTTGGGCAGGGCCCAGGCAGCGGTCTTGGGTTTGAGCAGGACTTGCCCCATTGTCCTTCCTTGTTGTATTTGAAGCATGGGCCTGGAGGAGGCTTAGCTCCTGACTAACCCTTGGTTGGAGGACTGGCACTTTGTTTGGGGTTCATGAGAGTTGTGGCTAGGAGCTGGAAGGCCTCCTTCTGGGCCTCAGCCTTGGCCTGATCTCATCTTTGTTTTGGGATTTGGGTCTCCTTGTCTCTCTTAGGTCTTTTGAGGGGTTTGTGGACCTCAAAAGTTTTCAGCATATGTCAGGGGCTAATAGGGATATAAAATTGATCTTCAGAAGAAGAATTCCCTCTGGGGAGGTGGGGTCTAAGGTGGTAAATTTCTGTAAGGCCTCTGTGAGGTGGGAGAGGAAGAGAGCTGGGTTTTCATCAGAGCCTTGAATGATTTCATTAAGTGTGTAATAGTTGACCACCTTATTGTCAGCCTTTTTGAGTCCAGCAATAAGATAGGTAATTATATGGCTACAGAGCTGGCGTCCTGGATAATTAACCCAATAGTCCCACCTCTGGTTAGTTCGGGGAATCGCATCATTGCCAACTGGGTTGGCCACCACACCCTGTCCATGGAGGGCATGGGCATGGGCATGGGCATGGTCCTGAGCTGCCAGTCAGACATGCTCCTTCTGCTCTGGGGTGAGAGAGGAGGACATGATGACTTAGATGTCATCCCAGCTCAGATCATAGGACTGGGTCAGGTACTTAAATTCCTTAGTAAAGGTGGTTGGGTCGGTGGAAAAA
Source organism: Eptesicus fuscus (assembly GCF_027574615.1). Lineage (NCBI taxonomy): Eukaryota > Metazoa > Chordata > Mammalia > Chiroptera > Vespertilionidae > Eptesicus > Eptesicus fuscus. The sequence continues at coordinate 4,532,085 of NC_072480.1, read as the reverse complement.
GACCTGAGATGCCTCTCAATCTGTGTGAGGTCTGACATGAAAATGGGATGTGAACCCAGACAATACCCTCAGTTCCTGCTACCTCTGTCAGGGGTAGAATGGGCATGGGAATAGAAGAGGCTGTTGAGGAGGGTGGTCTTTGGGTGGCCTGAGAGAAAGTGTTAGGTGGGAAAAGGCTGTTTTGAAGCTTGCATTCTTGGGATTTGGGCTCTCAGGGGCTGGGGAAGCAGGTGATTGCTGGTTAGGAGGGTCTGGGTTTTGGGAATCTTCTGCAGGTGAGGGAGGGGTATGTACGGGGGTGGAGGTCATTGGTCTGCTGGGTCAAAAGTAGATTCAGAATCAGAAGTTAGGTTTATGATATTTTGTGTGAAGGAGAAAGATCTGATGGGTAGAGCAGGACTGAGAGATGATTGGGACTGAAGGGTGAAAAAGGCCTGGACATAAGGAATCTCTGACCATTTTCCATTGCAGTGACAGCAATTATCTAAATTGTGCAATGTGTTAAAATTTAAAGTGACGTTTTCAGGCCATTGAGACTTATTATCTAGTTTATATTGTGGCCAAACCATGTTACAAAAGAAAATGAGGTGGTTGGTCATGATTTCCCCCATGAGTGTGCAGAGGGAGTGTCCCATGAGAGGAAGAGTGAGTGAGACCACAAATCCAAAGGTTTAGTGCAAGTGTCCCTGCTGCTAAACGAATCACCATGAGAAATGAGATGTGACACAATTATTGGGTGTCCACAATCCAGAAGGACCCAAAGCCAAATGTCTGAGGAGTCTTCTGGCCTAGTGCTAGGACTTTTGAGACGAGAGACTTTTGAGAAGTCAGTGAGAAAGAATGGGCATAAGACTTGAGACAAGGGAAATTGTGGAATGTCACTCACCTAAGAAGATTGGCCAGTGTGAGATGGAGGGTCAGCAATGGAGAAAGAGAGGTTCCAGATCTGATGTCCTCCTTGGCTGGTTCGGGAGTACCCATGATGGAGGGAGGCCTAATTGAGGCCAGCAATCGAGTCACCGAGTAGGACTCGGAGGTAAGCCCAGGTAGAGCTGCCACTGCCTACTGCTCTCTGAGTAGCAGTACTAGGACTTCCAGTACTATGTTGAATAAGAGTTGTGAAAGTGGACATCCCTGTTTTGTTCCTGTTCTTAGGGAAATGGTTTTAGTGTTTGCCCATCGAGTATGATGTTGACTGTAGGTTTGTCATGTTGAGATATGCTCCCTCTATTCTCACTTTGCTGAGAGTTTTTATCGAAAAAGGGTATTGGATTTTGTCAAATGCTTTTTCTGCATCTATTGATATGATTGTGTAATTTTTGTCTTTCAGTTTGTTTATGTGTTGTATCACATTTATTGATTTGTGAATATTGTACCAGCCTTGCATCCCTGAAATAAGTCCCAGTTGGTCATGGTGTATGATCTTTTTAATATATTGCTAGATGTGATTTGCTAATATTTTGTTGAGGATTTTAGCATCTATATTCATCAGGGACATTGGCCTCTAATTTTCTTTCTTTGTAGTGTCTTTATCTGGTTTTGGAATTAGAATAATGCTGGCCTCATAAAAAAAGTTTGGAAGTGTTCCTTCCTCCTGGATTTCCTAAAATATTTTGAGGAGTATAGGTGTTAGTTTTTCTTTGAATGTTTGGTAAATTTCCTGTGAAGCCATCTGGACCTGGGCTTTTGTTTGCTGGGAGTTTTTATATTACTGCTTCTATTTCATCAGTGGTTATTGGCCTATTCAGGTTTGCTGATTCTTCCTGACTCAGTTTTGAGAGATTGTATTTTTCTAGAAATTTGTCCATTTCATCCACATTGTCCAGCTTGTTGGCATATAGTTGTTCATAGTATTTTCTTACAATTGTTTATATTTCTATGGTGTCAGTGGTTACTTCTCCACTTTCATTTCTGATTTTATTTATTTGGGTCTCTCTCTTTATTTCTTGATGAGTCTGGCTAACGGTTCATCAATTTTGTTTATCCTTTCAAAGAACCAGCTCTTCCTTTCATTGATATTTTGTATTTTTGTTTTTTGTTTTTTAGTCTCTATGTTATTTATTTCTGCTCTAATCTTTATTATTTCCTTCCTCTACTTACTCTGGGTTTTTCTTGTTGTTCTCTTTCTAGTTCTTTAAGTAGTAGGGTTAAATAGTTTATTGCTGATTTGTCTTTTTTTTTTTAGGTACTAGTATGCCTGTAGTGCTATGAACTTCCCTCTCAAGATGGCTTTTCCTGTGTCCTAGAGATTTTGGATTGTTGGGTATTCATTTTCATTTGCTTCCAGGAAGTTTTTTTATTTTTTTCTTGATCTCATTGGTAACCCATTCATTGTTTAATAGCATGCTATTTAGCCTCCTTGTGTTTGAATGTTTTGGGGTATTTTTATTGTAGTTGATTCCTAATTTCATTCCACTGTTAATCCGAGAAGATGCTTGACATGACTTCAATCTTCATGAACTTGTAGAGACATGTTTTGAGTCCTAAGATGTGGTCTGTCTTTGTGAATGATCCAGGTGCACTTGAGAATAATGCATATCCTGCTGCTTTGTGTGAAATGTTCTATAAATGTCAATTAAATCCATCTGATCCAGTGTGTCATTTAGAGTCACTCTTTCCTTGTTAAGTTTTTTTCTGGAAGATCTATCCAGTGAAGTCAGCAGGGTGTTAAAGTCCTCTGCTGTGACTGTATTGTTGTCGATTTCTCCATTAAAGTCCTCTAGAAGCTTTTTATATATTTAGGTGCTTCTATATTGGGTGCATATATGTTTATCAGGGTTATATCCTCTTGTTAGATCCATCCCTTTCGTATTACGTAGTGACCTTTGTTGCCTCTTGTGCTTTCATTTTAAAGTCTATTTTGTCAGATATGAGTATTGCTACTCCAGCTTATTTTTCTTTTCCATTTACATGGAAAAATTTTTCCCATCCCTTCACTTTCCTCCTGTGTGTGTCTTTTGTTTTGAGGTGGGTCTCTTGTAGACAGCATATAGTTGGGTCATGTTTTTGTATCCATTTAGCTACCCTGTGCCTTTTGATTGGAGCATGTAATCAATTTACATTTAGGGTTATTATTGATAGGTACTTATTTATTGCCATTTTAATTTTGTATTCCTAGGTTTCTCTCTCTGTTTTCTTCTTCTCATTTCAGCAGTCCATTTAGCATTTCTTGTAATGCTGGTTTGGTGGAGATGTACTCCTTTAGCCTTTTTTTTTTTTTTTGTATGAAAAACTCTTTATTTGACAGTCTATTTTGAATGATAGCCTTGCTGGATATAGTAATCTTGGTTTCAGGTCCTTGCTTTCCATTACCTTGAGTACTTCATGCTATTCCCTTCTGGCCTGTAGAGTTTCTGATGAGAAATCAGGTGTCAGCCTTATGGGAGCTCCTTTGTAGGTAACAGTTTGCTTTTCTCTTGCTGACTTTAAGATTCTCTCTTTGTCTTTAATTTTGTGCATTTTAATTATGTCTGGGCAGGGGTCTGTTTGGGTTCTTCTTGCTTGGGGTTCTCTGTGCCTCCTGAACTTGTGTGACTTTTTCCTTTACCAAGTTAGGGAAGTTTTCTGCCATTATTTCTTCAAACACGTTCTCTGTCCATTTTTCCCTTTCTGCCTCTTCTGGCACACCTGCTATTCTAACATTACCTTTCACATCATCCCACAGCTCCCTTAAGCTGTCCTTCTGTTTTTTAAATTTTTTCTTTTTAGTTCTCTGATTGGGTGATTTTTTTTTCAATCCTGTCTTCTAATTCACTAATTAGATCCTTAGCTTCTCCTAATCTGCTATGTATTTCTTCCCATGTATTCTTTATTTGTGTTATGTCATTCTTTATTTCTGACTGTTCTTTTTTTCATAGTTACTGTATCTTTTTTCATGCTGTTGAGCATCTTTACCATCATTACTCTGAACTCTGTTTCAGATAAATTTCTTATCTCTGCTTTATTTCTCTCTTCTGGAAAACTCTCTTGTTCTTTCATTTGGAAGTTGTTTTTTTGTTTCCTCATTTTGGCTTTCTGTTTGGGTTTGTGACCATGCATTAGGTAGATCCTCTACACCTCTCAGTCTCTAGTGCAGGACATTGTCAAATGCTGTTTCTGAATAATTAGTTCAGGCAAAGACTAAAAGCCTCTAGAGACCACCTCTGCCTACAGACTGATAGGACTCTGACTTGAGTTGCCCCCAGGCCATTGTCCTCAGGTGTGGAGTTTTTTTCCCCAACAATTTGGTGCAGTTGCTTCTGCCTGGAGGCTAATTGTTATTTTTATTACCTTAAGTGGCCTCAGGGCAAGGCGTTTTCCATAGGGTGGATCAATTGTCTTTCCCCCAGGCAAGGAAAATGTCTGTGGGAAAGATGTCCTCCCCTGTGTGAGGGAATGACTCAGCACAGGAAACTGAGGGTGTCTGCCTTCTGAGCTCTAACTCCTGAGTCCCCAATCCTGGCTTCTGCTCACACAACTCCAGTCCACTCTGTCCTCCCTCTGCCAGAGCTCAAGGTGGGTTGCTCCACAGGGAATTTTGTGTGTTGGCCCTTTAAGAGGGTGCTTAAATTTTCAGCTGATACTCTCTGGCAGGCAGCATCCCTGCTGCTTTTCACAGCCAGATGTTATGTAGGTATCCTTCTCAGTTGTGATGCTCTCTGCTGGGGGCCCAGCTTTAAGATTAGATCCCAGAGTTCTCACTAGCAACCCCCCACAGCTGAGATATCTCTCCGGAATTTCAGTTGCTGTCTGTGGGTGCCCAGTGAGCCCTTTCGCACACACTTCCACCTCTTCTGCCAGTATCTATGTAGTCTCCACTTCTGGTCCTCGGGTATCAGGGTTCTCTCCTGTGAGTCTTCCATTGATTATTCAGGAAGTTTTTCTGTATTTTAGTTGTAATTCCAGTTTGTTCCTGGGAGACATCTGTGCAGCATCCACTTACTCTGTCGCTCCCTTAAGCTATACTTACTATATCACTACACACTATTAAAATGGCCATAATATGGAACACTGACAATAACTGATGCTGGCAAGGATGTGGAGCAACAGGAACTGTCATTCATTGCTGGTGGGAATGTAAAACGGTACAGCCACTTTGGAGGAGAATTTGGAGGTTTCTTACAAAATTAAACATATTTCTCCTATATGATCCAGCAATTGTGCTCCTTGGACTTGAAAATTTATATCTACACAAAAACTTTCATACAAACGTTTATAACAGCTTTATGTCCTTCAGTATATAAATGGATATATAAACTATTGTATGTCCAGACAATATAGTATTATTCAAAGCTAAAAAGAAATGAGCTGTCAAGCTATAAAAAGACTGGAGAAACCTTAAATGCATATTATTAAGTGAAAGAAGCTAATCTGAAAAAGCTATATACTATATGATTCCAACTACATGACATTCTGCTAAAGGCATAACTATGATACAATAAAAAGATCAGTGGTTGCTAGGGGTTGCAGGGGCGGGGGTGGGGAGAGATGATTAGGCAGACCACAGCGGATTTTTAGGACAATGGAAATACTCTATAATGGTGTATACATACTATTATGTATTTGTTCAAGCCCATAGGATGTACCAGACTTAATGAACTGTACTATAATTTAAACTATGGACTTGAGTGATTATCATGTGTTAATGTAGATTCATCATTATAACAAACTAGAGGCCTGGGGCATGAATTCGTGCACAGGTGGGCTCCCTCAGCCTGGCCGGCGATCAAGGTCTATGGGGCAGGGGGTGGCTGGCAGGGGTGAGGGCCTGCAGGAGGTTGACTGTGGGAGTGCACTGACCACCAGGGGGCAGCTCCTGAGTTGAGCATCTGCCCCCTGGTGGTCAGTGCATATCAAAACAACCGGTTGACCAGTAGTTCTGGTTGTTCTGGTCATTCACTTAGGCTTTTATATAGAGAGATATATCACTTGGTGGGAGATGTCAATAATGGAGAGCTGTGCCTGTGGGGGTGGGGGCATGGCAGGGGATATTTGGAAATTCCCTGCAATTTCCTCCAAATTTTGCTGTGAACCTAAAACTGCTCAAAAAATAAAAATGAAATCTTAAAAATAAAATCCATGAGAGAATCAATTGCTGTTGCACTGAAACTGTAAATCAATTTAGGAAATATTACCATCTTAATGATATCAAGCCTTCCAATCAATGAACATGTCTTTTCATTTAATTTCTTCAACAATATTTTGCAGTTTTCAGTGTACATGTATTGTACTATTTTAATAAATGTATATGTAAGTATGCTACTATAAATGAACTTGTTTCCTTAATTTTATTTTCAAATTGTTCATTGCTAGTGTATAGAAATGCAAATGATTTTTGTACATTGAGTATGTTTCTGAGGGAAGAATATTAGATTTTGTCAAATGTTTTGTATATGTCTATTGAAGCATTCATGTAGTTTCTGTCCTTTATTTTACTAATATGATTTGTTACATAGATTTATTTTTATATGTTGAGCAACCCTTGTATTCCTAGAACAAATATCACTTGATTATGGCATATAATTCTATACATGTTGCTGAACTTAGTTTGCTAGTACTTTGTTAAAAATATTTTTTGCATCTATATTCATAAAAGACATTGAATGGCATTTTTATAAATTGTGATGTCTTTTTGTTTTGTTTTGTTTTGGTAACAGGGTAATTCTGTGGCATTCTTACCAAAAATGCATAGCTTGAACTCAATCATGAGGAATGAGCCGACATACCTAAATTGAGAATACTGTATAAAATAACTGGTCAGTGTTATTAAAAAATGTTAAGGCCATGAAAAATAAAGTCAGAAAAATAGTTCACAGTGAAGGACACTAAGTTGACATAACAACTAAAAGTGACATGTAATATTAGATTGGTAACTGGGGCACAAAATGACTTTAGTGGGATAATTATTGAAATTTGAAGTAGGTATATAGATTAGATAATAGAATTAAATAAATGATATTTTTTGTGATTTTGATAATTATACTGTTTTTATGTAGGATGCTAACATTTGGGGAACTCTTTGCACTATTCTCCCAACCTTTCTATGTCTGAAATTATTACAAAATGAATAGTTAAAAATTACCAAAGTAAATTCAAGTATATGTGTATAAGTTATCCTTGGCTCAGTGAGGAATGATGTATTTGAGAGCCTGGGAAGCATGAAAGAAGGTTTGGAGTCCAATATTTCTGGGGACTGTAGTGGTTCAGTGTTTCTAGATCATAAAGTGTGGGGATAAGGGATGGAACCAATAAGAGTGAGGATATACCAATGGCCATGGGGCATTATGGAAGGAATGGACAGAGACACAAGCAGATTAGCTTTTGCAATGGATGCTTTGGGGAACTAAGGAGAGAAAGTGATACAAATGGAAAGAGATAGAAAGACTTGCCATGAACTTTCTAAAAGAAATTATTTTGCCTAGGGGCGTTATAGTCTCCTTAGTTTTATTATAGATTTTAAAAAATCTAATATTGGAAAGAAAAAAAAGCCATAATGATGTCTGTATCTAGAACTATAACAATCCTTAACCCTCAATTCAATTTCAGGGAATTGAGTCGCTTGCTTGGGCAGGAGTTAAAATGAAATGTGAGCTTTAAATGCATTACTGTAGGGAAGGTAAACAAGAGGAATTTCTTCATCATGGTAATGTGTTTTGTCTAAAGGGTCTGAAGATTTTTTTAGGAGCTGAAAGTTCTTTTTCGAGGGTGGAGGATTTTCATGCTGGCCTCCAGTAGAGACTTGAGAAAATCTGTGTCAATGGAGAGCTGAAGCAAGTTGAGTGTGAGCTGCAGTAACTTTAAAGAAAACATTTTGACTGTGGTTCTAAGGAGCTAAAAGGGAATCACAGCCTGTAATGGGAAGCCAGGGAGAAAGAGAAGGGGCAGAGTGGGTGTTCTGCTTGCAACCTGTTCCTTGATGTCCAGAGACCCCAGCCACTTGATTTGGGTCTCCTGATATATTAACAGAAGGGGTGGAGTAGAGGTGTGAATCAAACTTACATACATTTTGCCACATTTAAAACTGTTTATATCCAGTAATTATTATTTTTTAACAGCATACTAACAAGTATCTCTATTGGGTTATACCATATGAAATTCACATGTTGGAAGTAGTGAACTGGTGAGTAAACTGGATGTTAACATGGGATGAGATACGATCTAGATAGGAGACAGAGGGATGCAGGCAAGAGATGGTGAGAATCTGAAATAAGGCTGAATCTACTTGGTAAGTAAAATCCCTGAAACTTGGCTCAGGATTGGCTGTTGAGAACGGGGTACATGAGAGTCAAAGGAAGAGGAGGTTCCAGAGGGAATAAATACTTCAATAGGACCAAATACTTCTGCCGGGAGATAAGAAGGCTGAATTTTGTCCAACACATCATTGAATCATAAGCTTTTGGAGGCTGTATTAGATTCCTATGGCTGCTGTAACAAATTGCAACACACTTGGTGCTTTAAATCAACACAATGTTCTTTTATTTTACCTCTTCAACCATCCCTTACTCCTATGCCCTTTGGCAGCCATCAGCTTATTCTCTTTATCTATAGGCCTGTTTCTGTTTTATTTGTTCATTTGTTTTGATTCTTAGATACCACATATAAGTGAAATTGTATAGTATTTGTCTTTCTCTGTCTGACAGTTCACTTAGCATAATACCCTCTAGGTCAGTGATGGCGAACCTATGACATGAGTGTCAGCACTGACACGCGTAGCCATTTCTGATGACACGTGGCTGCGGAGGCGGCCGCATGCCGAGGATGAAATATTTGCTGCTCCTGAGGATGAAACGAAATAATGTTTTTTCGAAAAAACATTTGCGAAATAATGGTTTTTCCTCAAAGTGACACACTACCCGAGTTATGCTCAGTTTTTTGGCGAACTTTGACACACCAAGCTCAAAAGGTTGCCCATCACTGCTCTAGGTCTTTCCATGTTGTTGTAGATGGCAAGATTTCATTTGATTTTTATTGCTAAGTAATAGTCGTGTGCGTGTGTATGTGTAAGTAACATATTCTTTCTCCATTCACCTATCAATGAACATGTAAGTTGCTTCCATATCTGGACTACTGTAAATAATCCTGCAATGAACATGGGTGCATATCACTTTTTGAGTTAGTGTTTCGGATTTCTTTGGATAAATACCAAGAAGTGCAATCGGTGAGATGTATGGCACCTCTATTGTTAATTTTTTTAAAGAATCTCCATACTGCTTTGTATAGTGACTGCATTAATTTACAACGCCACCAGTGGGGTAAGATTGTCCCTTTTCTCCTCATCCTCCCCAGCATTTGTTATTTGTTGATTTTCTGATAATAGCCATTAGGACAGGTGTAAGGTGACATTTTCTGGCTTTGATTTGCATTTCCCTGATGATTGGTGATAAGAATATTTCATGTCTGTTGGCCACCTTTATGTCCTCTTTGGACAAATGTCTATTTATGTTGTTTGACCTTTTTTTTAAAAAAAAAAATATCTTTATTATTGAAAGTATGTCTCCTGGGGGAGAAAAAATGGTAGCCGAATAGGTGGATGTGTCCTGTGCCTTCTCATGAAACAGATAGAAGAAACAACTAAATCTAATAACATCCACCCAGAATTGGGGAATTAAACACAACTGGTGAAATAATCCATGGCTGGAAAGGACAGACGACGCCTGGAGAACAGAAGGATCAGGGCTCTGGACTAGAAAGAGAGACATCTGACTACTGGGACAAGAGGGTCAGAAGGAAACTACGCTGCACCAAGTCCGTGTCCCTTGGGGACACGTGTAACACTTGACTGTGAAAGGGGGGCCAAAGGGCTGCTGGCAGCCAGGGACTCTAGGTCTAAGTCCACAGCTGAGGGAGGCTGAGCCCAGAAAGGCAGCCCAAAGTTCCGCAGTGGCCCCACAGTGCTGGGGGGAGAGAGACATGCAGCAACGCAGTTGCTCTGTCTTTATATATTGTTTTCTTTTACTCACTAAACCCAGTGCATAGTATATTTCAATTACAAACACTCACTGTGGCTGTAATGCAGGTAGAGGTGGTTTTGTGGAGGCTGGGGAGCAAGACATGGAGAGGTGACCAGGACTTCAGCTCTAGGACATTCTGGTCCCTCCAACCCTAAGCAGCCATTTTTCTCCTGAAGAGCCAGCCCCTCCTAGCAGTGCAGCTGCACCCAGCCTCGAACTCTGCAGGGAAACAAGGATTCTGAATACCCACATGGAGCACACGGGGACTGAGTTGAGGGTCCATTTGGTCCCAGAAACTAATACAACAACACCCCCACCTAGAAGCAGTGTCAGAAATAGATGCTTATGTAAATACAACTGAAAGCAAGCAGACAAACAAAGCAGGAAGATTGCTCCCGCCTGCCTGAAACCAAGGCTGTGGAGACAGACACAGAGGAGTGGTGGATTGCTGGAACTTCAACACAGTGCTGACTACCTAACAGGAAACTGGGAAGTGGCAGATAGAGAGGGGTCTTAAACCAGCCCCCATGGGACATTAAAACACAACTGAAGTGAATGACACTTCACTGCTTCACTTTTTTATTTTTTATCTTTTACTTAAGAAAGAAAAAGAAAAACATTTTTTCTTTATTTTATTTTATTATTAGTATTTTTTTAACAATATATTTTTTTGGATTAGTGTTTTACATTCTATTTTTATTTTTTATCAATATTTTACTTTAACTCATTTTTTCCTTTTTGCCAACCTTTTCTTCCTCACTTCCTATTTCATCCTGTTTCTCTTCTGCTATTCCTGCTTTAGATTTTCTCTTATTAATTTTTTGTTATTTACTTTTCTTCTTATACACTCATTCTCTTTCTGCATCCTCTATAATGAACTGTGGCCATTCCCCCATTCATTCAATTCCTTTACCTTACTTTCTGGAAATAAGGTCTGCCTCTTCAGATTCAGTCCCCCCCTTCTTTTCTGGGTGTTGTTTGCATTTTTTGGTTAATTTGTTTTGTGGAGTTTTCTCCCCATATATGTATATTTTTTCTCCTTCTTTTTTCTTCTTTTTCTTTTCTCTCTTACCTTTTTTCCTTTTCTCAGTATCATTTTTGTGCTCTTTTCTTTCCCTTAATTCTCTTTTCTCTGGTGGTCACCTTTATTGGGGTTATCAGTGTTGTGAATACATTCGTGTTTTGTTCCCTCTGTGTCGTGTCTTATTCAGTTGTATTTTGTGCCTTTTGGTCAATGTGATAGAGAGTGAGTTGCATAACCAGACACCCTGAGAAGAGCAAAAATGGGGAGACAAAGAAACAGCCCCATATGAAAGACAAGGAAGAATTAACAAAAAAAAAGTCAACAAAATGAGGCAAGCAATTTGTCAGAGAAAGAATTCAGAGCAATGGATGCTAAAAAGGATGGAAGACAAATTCAACATGTGTAAGAATCAAGATGAAATGAAGAAGAACCAAGAAAAATTGAAGAATGATATAGCTGCAGTAAAGAACACAATAGAAATCATCAAAAGTAGACTAGAAAAAGCTCAGGACTACATCAATGAGCTAGAAGACAAGACAGGAAAAAATAACCAAGCAGAGCAGCAACTAGGAAAAAAAAAATTAAAAAGCAGGAGGATAGCCTAAGCGAGTTTTGGGACAACACATAATGAAACAAAATCTGCATAACAGGGGTGCCATAAGGAGAGGAAACTGATCAAGTAATAGAAAATCTGTTTGAAGAAATGACAGAAAACTTCCCTGCTATAGGGAAGAAAAAACTCACACAAGTTCAAGAAGCACACAGAGTCCCAAACAAGATGAACCCAAAAATACTGACACCAAGACACACCAATTAAGTTGGGAAACACCAATGACAAAGTAAGAATCTTAAAGGCTGCCAGAGAGAGATGGATAGTTATCTATAAAAGATCTCCCATTAGGCTATCAACTGATTTCTCAACAGAAACACATCGGGCAAGAAGGGGATGGAATAAAATATACAAAGTGATGCAAAGCAAGGGACTGAATCCAAAAACACTATACCCAGAAAAGCTATCATTCAAAATTGAAGGTGAAATAAGGAACTTCATAGACAAAAAAAGGGCTAAGGGAGTATATTACTACCAAGCCACCAAAGCAAGAAATGCTAAAGGGACTGCTGTAAAAAGAAATAGGAAGGGAAGAAGAAACTCAGATATAAAGAATAAAAATGGTTACAAACAAGTACCTATCAATAATAACCTTAAAAGTAAATGGATTAAATGCTCCACTGAAAACACATAGGTTAGCTGAGTGGATAAGAAAACATGACCCACATATCTGCTGTCTACAAGAAACCCACCTCAGAACCAAGGACTCACACAGACTGGTACTGAAGGAATGGAAAAATATTTGTCAGGTGAATGGAAATGAAAAAAAAAAAAAAAAAGCTTGGGTAGTAATACTTATATCCAACAAAATAGACTTAAAAGTGAAGGCCATAACAAGAGATAAGGAAGGCCACTTCATAATACTAAAGAGGATATAACTCTGGTAAACATATATGCAGCCAATAGAGGAGCACTCAAATACATTAAAAAAACTTCTGAAAGATATCAAGGGAGAGATCGACAGCAATACAGTCATAGTAAGAGACTTTAATACCCTATTGACACCACTGGATAAATCCTCTAAACAAAAAATCAGCAAAGAAACATCAATTCCAAATGACTCACTAGATCAGATGGAACTAATTGACATCTTCAGAATATTTCACCCCAAAGCTGGAGAATATACATTTTTCTCAGGTGCACATGGGACATTTTCAAAGATAGACCACATATTGGGACACAGGCAAAGTCTCTTCAAATTCATGAAGCTAGAAATCATATCATGCATCTTCTCAGATCACAATGGCATAAAATTAGAAATCAACTACAATAAGAACAATGAAAAAAAATCAAACACTGGAAGGCTAAATAGCATGCTATTAAACAATGATTGGATTACCAAATAGGTTAAAGAAGAAATATAAAGCATCCTGATAACAAATGACAATGAAAACACAACAATCCATAATCTATGGGACACAGTGAGAGGGAAGTTCATAGCTCTAAAGGCCTACCTCAAAACAAAACAAAACCAAAAAAAATAGAAAGAAAGAAAGAGAAAAAATGGTAATAAATTATCTAATCCTACAATGTAAAGAATTAGAGAGCAAAAAGAAAATTTCAGAGTAAGCAGAAGGAAGGAAATAATAAAGATCAGAGTGGAAATAAACAACATAGAGTCAAAAAAAAAAAAAAACCCACAACAATACAAAAGATCAATGAAACCAAGAGCTGCTTCTTTGAAAGGATAAGCATGATTTATGAACCTCTAGCCATGCTCACCAAGAAACAAAGAGAGAGGATCCAAATAAACAAAATCATAAATGAAATAGGTGAAGTAACAACAGATCCCATAGGAATACAAAGGATTATAAAAAAAATACTATGAATAACTCCAACAAACTGGACAACCTAGATGAGATGGACATATTATTAGAAAAATACAAGCTTCCAAAACTCAATCAGGAAGAATAATAAAAAAAAAAACCTGAATAGGCTGATAACTATCAAAAATCTTCCAGCAAACAAAGGCCCTGGTCTGGATGACTTTACAGGAGAGCTCTACCAAACATTCAAAGAAAAACTAAAACCTACTCTCCTCAGACTATTACCAAAAATTCAAGAGGAAGGTACACTTCCAAGCTCCTTCTATGAAGCCATCATTATCCTAATTCCAAAACCAGATAAAGGTACCACAAAGAAAGAGAATTACAGGCAAATAACCCTGATGAACATAGATGCTAAAATCCTCAACAAAATTCTAGCAAATCAGATCCAGTATTGCATTAGCAAGATCATACACCATGACCTAGTGGGATTTATTCCAGGGATGCAATGATTGTACAATATCCACAAATCAATAAATGTGATACATCACATAAGCAAATTGAGACAAAAATCACATAATCATACCAATCAAAGCAGAAAAAGCATTTGACAAAATGCAACATACTTTCTTGATAAAAACTCTCAGCAACGTGGGAATAGAGAGATCATACTTCAACATAATAAAAGCCTTATATGACAAACCTAGAGCCAACATCATACTCAATGGGCAAAAACTAAGACCATTTCCCCTAAGAACGGTAACAAGACAGGGATGCCCACTTTCACCACTCCTGTTTGACATAGTACTGGAAGTGCTAGCCATACTGATCAGACAAGAAGAAGAAATAAAAGGCATCCAAATTGGAAAAGAAGAAGTAAAATTGTCATTATTCACAGATGACATCTTATTGTACATAGAAAACTCTAAAGACTCCATAAAAAAACTACTAGACTTAATAAATGAATTCGGCAATGTAGGAAGATACAAAATTAACACCCAGAAATCTAAGGCTTTTTTTGTGCACCAATAATGAACTCACAGAAAGAGAAACTAAAAAAACAATTCAATTTACCGTTGCACCAAAAAGATTAATATACCTAGGAATAAACTTAACTAAGGAGGTAAAAGACCTATACTCGGAAACCTACAGGACATTGAAAAAAGAGATAGAGGAAGACATAAACAAATGGAAGAACATACCATGTTCATGGATTGGTAGAATCAACATCATTAAAATGTCCATACTACCCAAAGAAATTTATAGATTCAATTCAATCCCCATTAAAATACCAGTGGCATATTCCACAGACCTAGAACAAACTGTCTAAAAATTCATCTGGAATAAAATAAGACCCCAAATAGCCACAGCAATCCTGATAAAGAACAAAGTTGGAGGGATCACAATACCAGATATCAAGCTATACTACAAATCCACAGTTCTCAAAACTGCCTGGTACTGGACAAGAACAGACATATAGACCAATGGAACAGAACAGAGAACCCAGAAATCAACTCAAGCCACTATGCTCAATATTTGACAAAGGAGGCAAGAGCATACAATGGAGTCAAGACAGTCTCTTCAATAAATGGTGTTGGGAAAATTGGACAGATACATGCAAAAAAATGAAACTAGAACACTAAATTACACCATTCCCAAAAATAAACTCAAAATGAATAAGGGACTTAATTGTAAGACGGGAAACCATAAAAATCTTAGAAGAAGCCATAGGCAGCAAAATAGCAGACATTTGTCGTAGCAACATCTTTACCGACACAGCTCCTAGGGCAATGGAAACTAAGGAGAAAATAAACAAATGGGACTACATCAAAATAAAAAGCTTCTGTACCACAAAAGAAACTATCAACAGAAAGCCCACTGCATGGGAGATGATATTTGCCAATGCTATCTCAGATAAGGTTTTAATCTCCAAAATATACAGGGAACACATACAACTTAACAAAAGGAAGATAAACAATCCAATTAAAAAATGGGCAAAGGACCTAAATAGACACTTTTTGAAAGAGGATATACAGAAGGTTGAGAGACATATGAAAACATGCTCAAAGTCACTAATCATCTGAGAGATGCAAATCAAAACAACCATGAGGTTCCATCTCACACCTGTCAGAATGGCAATCATCAACAAATCAACAAACGATAAGTGCTAGAAAGGGTGTGGAGAAAAAGGAACCCTCATGCACTGTTGGTGGGAATGCAGACTGGTACAGCCACTCTGGAAAACAGTATGGAGATTCCTCAAAAAATTAAAAATGGAACTCCTTTTGAGCCAGTGATCCCACTTCTAGGAATATATCCCAAGAAACCAGAAACATTAATCAGAAAGGACATATGCACCCCTATGTTCATAGCAGCACAGTTTACAATAGCTAAGATTTGGAAACAGCCCAGGAGTGCCCATCAGCAGATGAGTGGATTAAAAAACTGGTACATCTACACAATGGAATACTATGCTGCTATAAAAAAGTAGGAACTTTTACCATTTGCAACATGAATGGTCCTGGAAAGCATTATGCTAAGTAAAATAAGCCAGCTGAAGAAAGATAAATATTACATGATTTCACTCATATGTAGGATTTAATGAACAACATAAACTATGAATAAAAATAGATCCAAAGACAAAGAAACACTGAATAGATGGTCCAACCTCAGAGAGAAGGCAGAGGAGGGGTGGGGATAAGAGATCAACCAAAGGACTTGTATGCATGCATATTAGCATAGCAATAGATATGGACACTGGGGTGGTGGGGGCTTGTCCTGGGCAGTGGGAGTGGTTGTGGGGTGGTCAATCGGGAAAAAAGGAGACATGTGTAATACTTTAAACAATAAAAAAAAAGAAAAATGGGTGAAATAACTTACTATAATATATACAAATAATAGACTTATTAGCCATCATATCCATAATAATAAAAGTATAATATGTTAATTAGATTGGACATCCTTCCAGACATCCTTCTGTCCTTCTGGATGAAGCCAGGGCTGTAAGAAAAGCCCAAGTCCCTGGTGCCAGAGGGAAACCACTGCCAGCAGCCAGGGGAAGGAAGGTCTACTCTTGCATGAATTTTGTACATCGGGACTCTAGTCATAATATATAAAAACCCAGGGTCCATAACGACTGACCAAAGGCTCGACCAAACACCGGAAGTCAGTCCTGCAGTCAGACTGCCGAGGGGGCTGTGGATCAGGCCCGGAGAGAGGCCTGAAGAGAGAGGCAGCGTCTGATCCACAGCCTCTGTGGCAGCTGTTGATCAGCCCTTGCCTCTCTCTTTCTCTCCAGGCTTCACCAGCAGCCATGCCTCTGTTTCTCTCCAGGCCTCTGTGGGGGCTGCTGATCAGCCCCACCTCTCAGATCAGGCCCGAAGATAGACCTGGAGACGCTGACTGGCATAGAAACAGACCAATCAGAACTAAATATGGGTGAACTGTGAGGAGCCAATGGCTGGCTGCCTAGGAAGTGGAGCTTTTGACACTGACTGGCATAGAAACCAACCAATCAGAACCAAATCTGGGTGAACTGTGAATAACCAATGGCTGCCTAGGAGGCAGAGCTTTTGACACTGACTGGCATATAAACCGACCAATCAGAACCAAATTGGCCAGCAGGTGAGGGTAGTTAGGGGTGATCAGGAAAGCAGAGGCAATTAGAGGCGATCAGGTTGGCAGGGGAGAGCAGTTGGGGGTGAGATCATGCTGGCAGCAGAGGGCCGTTGGGGGCAAGATCAGACCAGCAGGGGATGGCCGTTGGGGTTCATTTTGCTTGGGACTCTGTGAGCTTCTTGGATTTGTGTGGGGTTTTCTTCCCTATATCAGGAAGTTTCCTGTCATTATTTCTTCAAATAGGTTTTCTATTCCTTGCCCAGTTTCCTTTTCTTCTGGCACCCCTATTTTGTGGATGTTGTTTTGTTTTGTGTTGTCCCAAAGTTCCCTTAGGCTTTCCTCCTGCTTTTCAATTTTTTTTTTCTAGAAGCTGCTGTACTTGGTATTTTTTCCTACCTTGTCTTCTAGCTCACTGATGTGGTCCTCTGCTTCTTCAAGTCTACTCTTGATACTTTCTATTGAGTTCTTTACAGCAGCAATGTCATTTTTCATTTCTTCTTGGTTTTTCTTCATTTCCTCTTGGTTCTTACACATATTGTTGAATTTGTTTTTTTTTGAGAAAAAAATTAAAAAATATATATTTTATTGATTTTTTTACAGAGAGGAAGAGAGAGAGATAGAGAGTTAGAAACATCGATGAGAGAGAAACATCAATTAGTTGCCTCCTGCACACCCCCTACTGGGGATATGCCTGCAACCAATGTACAGGCCGGAATTGAACCTGCGACCCTTCAGTCCGCAGTCCAACGCTCTATCCACTGAGCCAAATCAGTTAGGGCTGAGAAATTTTTTTTTAATTAATTAATTAATTAATTTATTTTTTAAATTTCTTTATTGATTAAGGTATCACATATTTGTCCTCGTCCCCCCATTTCCATCCCACCCCCCTCCCCACACATGCCCCCACCCCCCTGTTGTCCTTAACCGCTGGTTGGGCTCATATGTCTGCACACAAGTCCTTTGGTTGATCTGTCCCTTTATCCCCACCCTTCCCTACCCTCCCCCCGAGGCCCGACAGTCTGATCCATGCCTCCTTGTTTCTGGGTCTGTTCTTGTTCATCAGTCTATGTTGTTCATTATTTCCCCTAGATGAGTGAGATCATGTGCTATTAGAAATACACTTATAAGAACCGAAAATGAGACAAGCAATAATGGTTATGGTGACAGGCAAATGAATTGGTCTGTAGTGAGTTTCTTTCTGGGCCAACAGTTCTTTTGAGACCCAATTTCAATGTCCAACAGTTCCTTATGTGTACATGTCAGCACTGACATTTCAGTTCTGGATGGTGGACAACTCGTGGTAATGCAGGTCCGACTCTGTCTGGTTTGGTCCTGGGCAATCTGCAGTGATGCACAGCTGCTAACTGCTAGTATGGGAAGGCCACATCAGCATCTTCTGTCTCTGGACTGCTTCTCTTCTGTCTTCATGGCTGGAGTAGTCCTGTCGATTCTTCTCTTGCTAGAATCCACATGGTCTCGGAGTTGTTTTCTGAAAATATACAAACATATTCTCGACCAAAAGTTAATAAAGGAATATTTTCTATAAATTCCACTTGGGATCCTATTTCATTTTTGCCCAAATGATTTTCCTCTGGCTTGTTTTATCACCTTGTGTGTTTTTCATGGGTGTCTTGCTTTTAGCCTTACAATTAATTTTCTAAAGTATTAATTTTCTAGATGTAATTTACTTACAGGATATTTTTCCTTACATGATATTCTTCTACTATCCCCTCCTTTTTTGATTTAAATGTTAGGAGGCTTTTGAAAATTTTATAATGTAGTCTTGATGGCTTTTAAATTTTAATTTTTTGTACTATAATATTACTGTTTTAGGTTCATTATATGGTACACAATTTTATCGTGAGATGAAGTACCAATAAAAATTTTAGTTGACACTTTAGAACACCTTTTTGTCCAGTACAATTATTTTTTCTAGAATATTCACTTGTTTCAACTGGCCAATTTAAATTTGCCTGAAAACTTGACTACTATTTTACTGTCAAATTTATTACTCTAACAATAATCTTGTTTTACCCTGTAAATATTGGTGGAAGGGATTATTTGCCTTCTTGAGTAGGTCCTGAGCATTCCTGGTGGTAGGCTGGATTTAGATATCATAAACCCACTTCCCCACAACATGGGTACAAGACAACTCAAACAATTCTTGTTGGAGTGAGAGGGCAGCTGCTGTCGGCCAAGTCTCTGTCGGTCACCTGGGTCCTGATCTGAGCTGGGCATGGGAAGCACGAAGCAGCCATAGGGGCAGGAGACCTCCCTCAGAAGGGGCTAGGATTCAGGCCCCTGCAATGTTGGGGGGGTGAGGGTCTGTGCCCCAACTCTGTTGATCCCCAAATTCTCTCCTGATGGCCCCTCTGCGACTGTGCCTGTCTTAGGTTGTTCCTTCCTTGAGGAATCTTACCCGTCTCTGGCTAACCAGCCATCCTCCGGGGCCAAGCAGGGTGACGTGAGGTTCAGTTTTGTCTCCTTGGTAGCCTATGCCCCCGTGGCCTCCATGCCCAGCTCCTGTCTTGGGATCCCCTCGCCTGCTGGCGGGGCCCCAGCACTGATCACATATCTTTTGGAACCCGGGTTTCTTCTCCAGGGGGGGCTCAGTTCGCCCTACTGGGTGAGAGACAGATCCATGGCACCAGCCATAACGAGACTTCAACCTCGACATGCACAGAGAGCTCATGCAACAGCTGTGAGCAATTGAATTGTGTCAAGAGGGTCTCTCTTGGCCTAAAGGGTAAGAGGGACCAATATAGAATGCTCAGGTGCCCTCCCAGGAGGCCCTCCACACAATGAAAAGGGTTAAATCCTTACATGTCCTTTTTAAATTGCTGCCAGACATTCCAAGAATTAGTTTGTACGTTTGCTTGGGATAATTGTATATTATGCTGTAGTAATTCTAAAGTATCAAGAGTTGTGTTAAGTTTGTCTCCAAGCACCAAACAGATGACTTTTTTTATTATTATTATTCCCAAGGGTGCGAGGAACTATTATAAGTATTGGGGGTGATCCAAATCTGGGGATAAATTTTAATGATAGTGTAGAATAATATCATGTAAGGATATTCTTTGTTCTCATCCATGGGAATTCCCTTTCAAACTGGCTGTCCATTTCTTTTTATGTAGACAAGGTCTTAGTTACATTTTTTGCACCTCTACCGGGGGCAAGTAGTGATAGTAGTGACACCCTTTCTTTGGTATCCACACAAGCCAGAAACCTCTCTTTAATTGTACACACAAAGGGGCATTGTTTTGATTTCGTGTCATACAAAAGGGAAGCTGGGTGGAGACCCCTGTGTATTTATACTTTCTTGCCCCACCCATGGACCTCCTATATGTCCAGGGTGTTTGGTATTATTGGTAACTACATTAGTCAGGGGATCAGCCCACGTAAGGGGTCTTACTCATGAAGGGTCAGGAACATAAGATCAAAATACTTACCCTCTTGTCCCAGGTAAAAGTACCGTACATCTGATGATTGCTAGCGTGGCTAGAAAGGTGTTCTCAGGCATTCTTGGTTTCTGGTTATCTCACAATTTCTTCCCTGAGGTTTGACGTTCTGATTGATGTTTCTCTGTTTCTGGATCTATTTTCTCCCCATCAGTTTATGTTGTTCATTATATTCCACAAATGAGTGAGATCATGTGATATTTATCTTTCTCTGCCTGGCTTATTTCACTAAGCATAATGTTCTCCATCTCCATCCATATTGTTGTAAATGGTAAGAGCTCCTTCTTTTTTACCGCAGCGTAGTATTCCATTGTGTAGATGTACCACAGTTTTTTAATCCACTCATCTGCTGATGGGCACTTAGGCTGTTTCCAAATCTTAGCTATGGTGAATTGTGCTGCTATGAACATAGGGGTGCATATATCCTTTCTGATTGATGTTTCCAGTTTCTTGGGATATATTCCTAGAAGTGGGATCACTGGGTCAAATGGGAGTTCTATTTTTAGTTTTTTAAGGAAACTCCATACTGTTCTCCACAGTGGCTGCACCAGTCTGCATTCCCACCAGCAGTGCACGAGGATTCCTTTTTCTCCACATCCTCTCCAGCACTTGTCATTTGTTGACTTGTTGATAATGGCCATTCTGACAGGTGTGAGGTGGTACCGCATTGTTGTTTTGATTTGCATCTCTCTAATGATTAGTGATTTAGAGCAGGTTTTCATATGTCTCTTGGCCTTCCTTCTGTCTTCTTTCGAAAAGTGTCTATTTAGATCAGTTGCCCATTTTTTGATTGGGTTGTTTATCTTCTTTTTGTTAAGCTGCATGAGTTCCCTGTAAATGTTGGAGATTAAACCCTTATCGTTGATATCATTGGCAAATATGTTCTCCCATGTAGTGGGCTTTCTTGTTGTTTTATTGATGGTTTCCTTTGCTGTGAAAAAGCTTTTTATTTTGATGTAGTCCCATTTGTTTATTTTCTCTTTAGCTTCCATTGCCCTAGGAGCAGTATCAGCGAAGAAGTTCTTTTGGCATATGTCAGAGATTTTTCTGCCTGTAGATTCCTCTAGTATTTTTATGGTTTCCTGTCTTATGTTTAAGTCCTTGATCCATTTTGAGTTTATTTTTGTGTATGGTGTAAGTTGGTGGTCTAGTTTCAGTTTTTTGCATGTATCTGTCCAATTTTCCCAACACCATTTGTTGAAGAGACTGTCTTGACTCCATTGTATGTTCATGCCTCCTTTGTCAAATATTAATTGAGAATAGTGATTTGGATCTATTTCTGGGTTCTCTATTCTATTCCATTGATCTATATGTCTGTTCTTGTGCCAATACCAGGCAGTTTTGAGAACAGTGGCTTTGTAATACAGCTTGAAATCTGGTATGGAGATCCCACCTACTTTGTTCTTCTTTCTCAGGATTGCTGTGGCTATTCGGGGTCTTTTTTTATTCCAGATGAATTTTTGGAAAGTTCGTTCTAGGTCTGTGAAGTATGCCGTTGGTATTTTCATGGGAAGTGCATTGAAATTATAGATTGCTTTGGGTAGTATGGACATTTTGATGATGTTGATTCTACCAATCCATGAACATGGTATGTTCTTCCATCTGTTTATGTCTTCTTCTATCTCTTTTTTCAGTGTTGTGTAGTTTTCCGCGTATAGGTCTTTTACCTCCTTAGTTAAGTTTATTCCTAGGTATCTTAATTTTTTTGGTGTGATGGTAAATGGGATTGCTTTTTTAGTCTCTCTTTCTGTAAGTTCATTATTGGTGTATAGAAATGCCATAGATTTCTTAGCATTTATTTTGTATCCTGCTACTCTGCCGAATTCATTTATTAAGTCTAGTAATTTTTTGATGGAGTCTTTAGGGTTTTCTATGTACAGTATCATGTCATCTGCAAATAAGGACAGTTTTACTTCTTTTCCAATTTGGATGCCTTTTATTTCTTCTTCTTGTCTGATTGCAATGGCTAGTATTTCCAACACTATGTTGAACAGGAGTGGTGAGAGTGGGCATCCCTGTCTTGTTCCTGTTCTTAGGGGAAATGGTTTTAGTTTTTGCCCATTGAGTATGATGTTGGCTGTGGGTTTGTCATATATGGCTTTTATTATGTTGAGGTATGATCCTTCTATTCCCAGCTTGCTGAGAGTTTTTATCAAGAAAGGGTGTTGGATTTTGTCAAATGCTTTTTCTGCATCAATTGATATGACTATATGGTTTTTATCTCTCAATTTGTTTATGTGATGTATCACGTTTATTGATTTGCGAATATTGTACCATCCTTGCATCCCAGGGATAAATCCTACTTGGTCGTGGTGTATGATCTTTCTGATGTATTGCTGGATTCGATTTGCTAGAATTTTGTTGAGGATTTTGGCATCTATGTTCATGAGGGATATTGGCCTGTAATTCTCCTTCATTGTGTTATCTTTACCTGGTTTTGGTATTAGGGTGATGCTGGCTTCATAGAAGGAGCTTGGAAGTGTTCCTTCTTCTTGAATTTTCTGGAATAGTCTGAGGAGGATAGGTTTTAGCTCTTCCTTGAATGTTTTATAAAACTCCCCTGTGAAGCCGTCTGGCCCCGGGCTTTTGTTTGCTGGAAGCTTTTTGATAACTTCTTCAATTTCTTCCATAGTTATCAGCCTATTGAGATTTTTAGTCTCTTCCTGAGTAAGTTTTGGAAGGTTGTGTTTTTCTAGGAATGTGTCCATTTCCTCCAGGTTGTCTAGTTTGTTGGAGTAGAGTTGTTCATAGTATTTTTTGACAATCCTTTGTATTTCTGTGGGGTCTGTTGTTATTTCACCTCTTTCATTTCTGATTTTGTTTATTTGGGTCCTCTCTCTTTGTTTCTTGGTGAGCCTGGCTAGAGGTTCATCAATCTTGTTTATCCTTTCAAAGAACCAGCTCTTGGTTTTGTTGATCTTGTGTATTGTTTTTTTGGTCTCTATGTCATTCATTTCTGCTCTGATCTTTATTATTTCCTTTCTTCTGCTCACTGTGGGCTTTTCTTGTTGCTCCCTTTCTAATTCTTTGAGTTGTTGAGATAGATGATCTATTAACATTTTTTCTTGTTTTTTGAGGTAGGCCTGTAGAGCTATACATTTGCCTCTCAGGACTGCTTTCATTGTGTCCCATAGGATTTGCAATGTTGTATTTTTATTGTCATTAGTTTCCAGGATGTTTTTAATTTCTTCTTTGATCTCATTGATAACCCAATCATTGTTTAGTAGCATGCTATTCAGTTTCCAAGTGTTTGAATTTTTTGGAATGTTTTTATTGTAGTTTATTTCTAATATTATGCCATTGTGGTCTGAGAAAATGCTTGATATGATTTCAATCTTTTTGAATTTGGGGAGACTTTGCTTGTTACCCAATATGTGGTCTATTTTTGAGAATGTCCCATGTGCACTTGAGAAGAACGTATATTCCCTGGCTTTGGGGTGAAATACTCTGAAGATGTCAATTAGGTCCATCTGATCTAGTATGTCATTTAGAATTGCTGTTTCTTTGGTGATTTTTTGTCCAGAGGATTTATCCATTGATGTCAGTGGTGTATTAAAGGCCCCTACTATGATTGTATTGGTGTTGATCTCTCCCTTGATGTCTTCCAGCAGATTTTTTATGTATTTGGGCGCTCCTGCGTTGGGTGCATATACGTTTACCAGAGTTATATCTTCTTGCTGGATTGCTCCCTTTAGTATTATGTAGTGGCCTTCCTTATCTCTTATTAAAGCCTTTACTTTGAGGTCTATTTTATCTGATATAAGTATCGCAACCCCAGCTTTTTTCTCCTTTCCATTTGCCTGAAAAATGTTTTTCCATCCCTTCACTCTCAGTCTGTGTGAGTCTTTTGCTCTAAGGTGGGTCTCTTGTAGACAGCAAATATATGGGTCATGTTTTCTTATCCATTCAGCTACCCTATGTCTTTTGATTGGTGCATTTAATCCATTTACGTTTACTGTTATTATTGATAAGTACCTGTTTGTTGACATATTTTTCCTTAGTGTTTGTGTTTCTTCTTGCCTTTCTCTTTCTTCTTTTTACAGCAGCCCCTTTAGCATTTCTTGCATTGCTGGTTTGGTAGTGATGAACTCTCTTAGCCCTTTTTTGTCTGTGAAGCTTCTGATTCCACCTTCAATTTTGAATGATAGCCTTGCTGGGTATAGTATTCTTGGATTCAGACCCTTGTTTTGCATCACTTTGTATATTTCATTCCATTCCCTTCTGGCCTGGTGTGTTTCTGTTGAGAAATCAGTTGATATTCTGATAGGAGATCCCTTGTAGGTAACTTTCTGTTTCTCTCTGGCAGCCTTTAAGATTCTTGCTTTGTCGTTGGTGTTCGTCAATTTAATTATGATGTGTCTTGGTGTCGGTCTTTTGGGGTTCAACTTGTTTGGGACTCTGTGTACTTCTTGGACTTGGATAGTTTTTTTTCTTGCCAATATCAGGGAAGTTTTCTGTCATTATTTCTTCTAATAGGTTTTCTATTCCTTGCTTCTCTTCCTCTCCTTCTTTTATCCCTATTATTCGAAGGTTGTTTCGTTTTGTGTTGTCCCGAAGCTCCCTTAGGCTCTCCTCTTGCTTTTTAAGTCTTCTTTCCAATTGCTGCTGTGTTTGTGTGTTTTTTCCTACCTGGTCTTCTAATTCGCTGATGTGGTCCTCAGCCTCTTCTACTCTACTCTTTAAGCCTTCCATTGTGTTCTTTATTGCAGCTATGTCGTTCTTCATGTCCTCTTGGTTTCTTTTCATGTTGGTGACATTTTCATTCAGCTCCTTATAGCTCTCATTGAGTTGTGTGTATTTGTCATCCATTCGTTTAAACATCCTTATAACGAATACTCTGAATTCTTTCTCTGTTAAGCTGCTAGCCTCAAGTTCATTTAACTCCCTTTCTGGTGATTCTTCCTGTTCCTTCCTTTGAGAATTTCCTTTCTGTCTCCCCATGTTTTCCTGTAATGTTTTAATTGTAGATCCAATTGCTTTGCTACCCAGGATCTTTTGGTGATGGTGCTACTGGTATAATCTCTCAGTTCTCCTGGGCTTGGTAATCTAGTGTAGCTCCCTACTTGAGCTACTTGGGTTCTCTTGATGTAGGCCTGGAAGCTTGAGAGGCACAACTGTGGTGTCTAAAAGTCAGCAGCTTTGGAGTGGAGTGTCCCTGTTTTTGCTGTCTTGCACCCTTAGTTGAAATCGCGCGTGTCCAGTGGGAACTCACAGTGGCACCCAGGAACCGTCTGTTGGGAGATCTCCCAGTGGCTCCCACTAGCACCCTGTGTGTAGATGGGCTCAGGGTGCCTGCCTGTTGTATATTCCCTTCTGTGGAGGTGTGTTTGCAGGCGCACTGCTCTGATGCACTTTGAGGGACTCTGGCACTGAAGTTAGACAGCTAGGGTGTATGTGGGAAGTTATTCAGGAGAAAGGAGTTCAGAGTTTTTGCTGTGGGGCAGCGCGCCTTTGCCTGTACAGAATCACACCCAGCAGGGGCTCAAAGCAGCTCCTCAGAGGACCCTGTGGATATATGGGCTCAGGGTGCTTTCCCCTGCTGTGGCCCTGAGTTTGCCAGCCCTGGAGTGTGCGCGAACTGGTGGCGCGCCTGCTGGCGCACACCTCTGACGCAATTTGAGAGACTCTGGTACTGAAGTTGAACAGCTAGGGTGTATGTGGGAAGTTATTCAGGAGAAAGGAGTTCAGATTTTCTGCTGTTGGGCAGCGCGCCCTTGCCTGTACAGAATCACACCCAGCAGGGGCCCAAAGCAGCTTTCCAGAGGACCCTGTGGATATATGGGCTCAGGGTGCCTTCCCCTGCTGTGGCCCTGAGTTTGCCAGCCCTGGAGTGTGCGCGAACTGGTGGCGCCCCGCCGGCGCAAAGCTCTGAAGCCCCCTGGCACTGAAGTTGCACCGCAGGGGTGTCCCTGGGCAGTTATTTAGGAAGAGGCAGTTCAGAGATTCCACTGTAGGGCCGCGCACCCTTGACTGTGCAGAATCACCCCCTCAGGGGCTCTCAGTGGTTCCCCAGCACTGCCTGGGCAGTGGAGTGCCCGGGTGCCTATGGGCTGAGGAGTCGGCGAGTCCTGAGCTCCGGCACTGGGGAGGGGGAGGTTGCACTTACCGCTTTCAGCGGCGCACTTTTGCAGATGGAGGTCTCAGGGTTCGCGCTTCTGCTGCTGGGATGGCAGGTCTTCTACCAGAGTGGCTGTAGTGACCAGGTTTGCTTCCGAGACCAGACTAGGTGGTGGTAAGGTTAGGATTCTAGTCTCTAGCAGTTCCGTTCTTAAAATGGCGGGGTCTCTGTGCCACTGGTGTCCTCCCTGGAGTGTTTGCAGCAGCCGCGGGGTTTTGCCAACCAGGACTGCCTGGATTGGATGCCCCCTGGAAGAACTGCAGGGTCCAACTGTCCCTATTTCATTCACACACACACCCACACACGTCCACACACACCTCTGTCACTCCTTCACACGCTCACCCTCCCTACCTACCTGCCGGTCGCCATCTTTTTCGTCTGTTGAATTTGTTTTCCATTCTTTTCATCCACCTTATGACCATTTCTCTGAATTCTTTCTCTGACATGTTGCTTGCCTCCATTTCATTTACTTCCTTTTCTCGTGATGCCTGCTTTTCTTTCATACGCGGGCTGTTTCTTTATCTCTGTAGTTGTAGATTCCCCAGGCTTTTCAGGCTCCCGATAACATCCACTTTCCCCTTCAAGATGGTGCAGTCTCTGAGTCCATTCCAGTCCCTCCAGGAGGGAACCTAGCAGCAGTGGGGGCTGCCCGGTCAGGGGAGCCCCGTCCAGCAGTCCCCCACAGTCTCCTGGAGTATAGCTGTTCCTCAAATCACCAACAAACACTCCCCGTGTGACCACACACTCTCCCTTTGTTCTCTCACTCACACACTATCTTGCAGTCTGCCTTCTGGTCAGCAGCCATCTTCCTTCTGACCCAAGCTATTGCACTCAATTACGGTAATATTTGACAAAAGAGGCAAGAGCATAGAATGGAGTCAAGAGAGTCTCTTCAATAAATAGTGTTGGAAAAATTGGACAGATACATACAAAAAATGAAACTAGACCACCAACTTACACCATACACAAGAATAAACTCAAAATGAATAAAATACTTAAATGTAAATTGTGAAAACATAAAAATCATAGAGGAAAACATAGGCAGCAAGGTCTCAGACATCTCTTGTAGCAATATGTTTGAGGATACATCTAGGTCAAGGGAAACAAAGGAGAAAATAAACAAATGGGACTACATCAAAATAAAAAGCTTCTGCACAGCAAAAGAAACCATCAACAAAATGAAAAGAGAGTCCATTGTATGGGAGAACATATTTGGCAATGATACATCTGATTCAGGGTTAATATCTAAAATATATAAGCAACTCATACAACTTAACAAAAGGAAGACAAAAAATCCAATTAAAAATTGGGTAAAGAACCTAAATAGTTAGTTCTCCAAAGAGGACCTTCAGATGGCCAAGAAACATATGAAAAATGCTCAAAGTCACTAATCATCCGAGAGATGCAAATAAAAACAACAATGAGGTACCATCTCACCCCTGTCAGAATGGCTGCCTTCAACAAACCAACAAATGACAAGTGCTGGAGAGGATGTGGAGAAAAGGGAACCTCAGGACACTGCTGGTGGGAATGCAGACTGGTACAACTATTATGGTAAACAGTATTGAGGTTCCTCAAAAAATTAAATATGGATCTGCCATTTGACCCAGTGATCCCACTTCTAGGAATATATCCTAAGAAACCCAAAGCACTAATCAGAAAGTATGTATGCACTCGTATGTTCATAGCAGCATAATTTACAATAGCTAAGATCTGGAAACAGCCCAAGTGCCCATCAGTAGATGAGTGGATAGAAAAGCTGTGGTACATTTACACCATGGAATACTATGCTGCAGTAAAAAAGAAGACTCTCTTACCCTTTGAGACAGCATGGAGGGACCTGGAAAGTATCATGCTAAGTGAAATCAATCAATCAAAGAAAGACAACTATCACATGATCTCACTCATGTGGAATCTAAGTAACAAAATAAACTGATGAATGGAGTGGATCCAGAGACATGAAAACATGGTACAGAGTGTGGAATCTCAGAGGGAAGGTGGGTGGGGGTAGGTGGTTTCAAAGTAATCAACCAAAGACCTTGTATGCATTTATGCATAACCCATGGACACAGACAATAGGATGCTGAAGGTCTGGGGCAGGGAGTGCAAGGGTGCAGGGGTGGCTGGAGGGGGTTAATGGAGAAAAAGGGGTCATATATAATACTTTCAACAATTAACCCTTTGCACTCGCTTGCTTTTTTTCTCGATTCCTTTATTCTACTTGGGATTTAATTTTTTAAATACCCCAGATTTTACAAAGCGTGGCAGTAGAATAAAAAACTGGAGTTTCTTTTCATACAAACTTATTTATTTGGATTTTTTTATATTTCAAATTATTGATACATTCGAAGAGTATAAAAAGAGCTGCTACCGATGCTAACCGTGTCGAGTCACACTCGACATCCTAGTGCAAAAGGTTAAGAATTATTTTTAAAAAAGAAAAAAAAGAAAAATTTACACCTCAAAGGAATGGATGTACAAAGAAAACAAAGTGGTGATAATCCAATCAAGTACATTAATCCTATAATTATTTTGAAGACTAGTTTAGAGCTAAGCATTTTTCAATTCCTTTGTATATATTCTTTCTTTAGTTTCAACATTTATAAACTACAGACATTTATTTATTGTCTTAATATTGAATACAAATGTATTTCAAAACTATAGTCACCTTTATGAGAAAAAAATGATGCAAGGGCAAATAAGACTCACAGTATAATCATCGTTAATCTGTTTTACACTGAATGTCAAAAAATGCACAATTACATCCACTTTCTATTGGTAAAAAAAAGAGTGTGCTGTGATATCTTACTGTCCTTTAAAGTCGCATTTCCTGGATGACATAAGGAGTGGAGCACCTTTTCCTATGCTTATTGGCCAGCTGTACTTGTTCTTTGGTGAGGTGCTGGTCTGTTAAGTCTTTTGGATTCTTTTTTTTAAATTTATCTTTATTGTTGAAAATATTACAGATGCCCCCCCTTTTTCCCCTTTACCTCCTCCACCCCCCCCCCCCAAAGACCTTCGCCGTTCTATTGTCTATGTCCATGGGTTAGGCTTGTAAGTTCTTTGGTTAATCTTTTCCTGCCCCTCCCCACGCTTCCCTGTGAGATTCGACAGTCTGTTGCCTGTTTCTATGTCTCTGGATCTATTTTGTTCATTAGATTCCACATACGAGTGAGGTCCTCTGGTTTATTTTTAATTGGGTTTGTTTTCTTATTGTTGAATTTTAAGAGTTCTTTGTATATTTTGGATAACAGTCCTCTGTCAGATATTTGTGTCTTCTGCAAATATTTCTCCCAGGCTGTGATTGTCTTCTCATTCTCTTAACATTGTCTTTCACAAAGCAGAAGATTTTGATTTTAATGAATCCAGCTTATCAATTATTTAGTTCATGAATCATGCCTTTGGTGCAAGTCATTACCATACACAAGGTCATTTAGTTTTTTCTCCTATGTTATCTTCTAGGACCTGTGTGGCTCAGTGGTTGAGCGTCTACCTATGAACCAGGAGGTCATAGTTAGATTTCTGGTCAGGGCACATGCCCTGCTTGAGGGCTCAATCCCCAGTAGGGGCATGCAGGAGGCAGCCCATCAATGATTCTGTCTCATCACTGATGTTTCTATCTCTCTCTTCCTCTCCCTTCCTCTCTGAAATCAATAAAAACATATTTTAAAAAATAAAGAAAGTGATAAGTGGATCCTAAAATTTATATAAAATTCAATGTACCCTACATAACCAAAATAATATTTTAAAAAGTTGTACAACCCATGCTTTCCAACTTTAAGACTTACTACAGAGATAGAGCAATCAAGACTAAGAGTAATTGAGACTGTGTGTTATTGACATAGGATAGATGTACAGATTAATGAAATTGATAATCTAGAAGTAAATCCATACATTATCAGTGAATTGATTTTCAACAATGGTGCCAAGACAACTTAATGAGGGAAAGAATAAAATTGGACCCCTATCTCACACTATAAACAAAATAATAGACCTAAATCAAAAAGCAGTTAAAATTATAAACACTTAGAAGAAAAAAAAATAGGTATAAACCTTTATGCCCTTGGAGTAAGCAGTGGTTTCTTAGGTATGATATCAAAAGCACAAGTGGCAAAAAATAAGTAAATAAATAACTTGGACTACATAAAAATTCAATGCTTTTAAAGCTTTTGTGCTGAAAAGGATACCATCAAGAAAGTGAAAAGACAGTCCACAGAATGAGATAAGATATTTGCAACACATATATCTGATAAGGAACTTGAGTTCTGAATAGATAAATAACTCTTACACTTAAAAATAAAAAGACAAGTAAGACAATTAAAAACTTGACAAAGGATTTTAATAGACCTTTCTCCAAAAAAAAAAAATAAAAATGGCTAATAAACTCATGAAAAGGTACTAAACATCATTAGTTTTTGGGAAATGCCACTTCATACCCACTAGGATGGCTAAAATATAAAAGATAAACAATAACAAGTGTTGACAATGGTATGGAGAAATTGCAACTCTCATGATGGAATGTGAAATGGTGCAAGTGCTCTGGAAAAATGTTAAACATAGATTTACCATGTAACCCAGCAATTCTACTCCTAATTGTGTGTGTGTGGTATATCTATATCTCTCTATATAAAGGATGTCCTATATAATAAAGAGGTAATATGCAAATTGCCCATCACACCCTCACAAGATGGCTGTCTATGACCAGGCCGGCAGGGGGGTTAGTGAGAGACGACTGAACAGCAGGCTGCGTGGGGAAACTAGGCAGGCAGGGGTGTTGTGAGGGGCAACCAGGCTGTAAGGGGGGCAGTTAGGGGTGACCAGGCAGGCAGGCAATGAGCGATTAGGAGCCAGCAGTCCAGGATTATGAGAGGAATGTCCGACTGCTGGTTTAGGCCTGGTCCTGGGGAGATCAGGCCTAAACCGGCAGTCAAACATCCCCCGAGGGGTCCTGGATTGGAGAGGGTGTAGGCTGGGCTGAAGGAACCCCCTCTCCCGTGCATGAATTTTGTGCACTGGGCCTATAATCTATATATATATATATATATATTTTTTTTCAAGATAAATGAAAACATAAACATATATCTATACAAAAACTGGTATGTGAATGTTCATAGAAGCATTATTCATAATGGCCAAAAGTGGAAATAAAATGTCCATCAGCTGATAAATAAATAAATACAATGTGATATATTCAGCAACAAAATAGAATGAAATATAGTTCCATGTTACAACATAAATAAACTTTGAATTATTATACTAAATTAAAGAAGCTAGTCACAAAAGATTATGTTTGTGTGATTTATATGAAATATACAGAATTGTCAAATCTATGATATTGACACTTAATTAGCGGTTGCCTAGGCCTGGGTTAGGGTGGGGATGGGGAGTGACTAATAATGGGTATAGGTTTTCTTTTTGGGGTGATGAAAATATCCTAAAATTAGATTGTAATAATGCTTACACAAACATATACATTGACTAAAAAGCATTGAATTACACTCTTAAATGGGTGAATTTAAAAACATGATATGTGAATTATACTTCAATAAAGCCGCTAAAAATTTATAAAAATTAAAACTAATATTCAGAAGTAATGTACCTTCTGGGTGTGTCATATCCTCAAGAGGTACAGTGACAATATGTCCCATTATTAATAACACTATCTGCGATCACTTGAATAAAGCAATGTCTTACTGGGTTTCTTCAGTGTAAAGTTACTATTTTCCCCTTTGCAATTAATACAGGGTGGGGTAAATGTAGGTTTATAGTTGTGAGTACAGGAAACAGAGTTTATTCTTGTATTATAATTTATTAATTACTAGGGGCCCAGTTTATGAATTCCTGCACGGGTGGAGTCTGGCCGGCCTGGCCCCAATCAGGGTGGATAGGGGCCGGGCCTGTCGAGAGGAGGAGACAGTAGGAGGTTGGCCGGCCGGCCTGCCCTGATTGGGGCCTGATCAGGGCCGGGCTGGCTAGGGGAAGGGGCCGAGGGCAATTGGCCAGCGGGCCCCAACCCCAATCAGAGTGGGGGGGCCAATCGGGGGTGGAGCTGACTGGGAGGAGAGGCTGCAGGGGCAGGGTAGGCTGGGCTCATCAGGGGCGGGGCCAGCCAGGGGGAGGGGCCATGGGAGATTGGCCAGCCGGCCCCACCCCCCCATCTGGCCAGTTTACTGGCCACAGTGGGTGTCATAGTAACCAGTCGTTAAGGTGTTCTGGTCACTGGCTTTTTATATATAGATTGTATCATTTTTCACAGGAACAACTGTAAACCTACTTTTACCCCACCCTGTAAGTATACTGAAAATACGTAAATATTTTGTTTTTTTTTATCAAAGTTCATCCATTAATTTTAGCATTCATTGCTGATGTTTGCCTGAAACAATTATTGTGGTGGGGTTTGATAAATGTTGATTTACTATTTCCATCATTCCTTCTACTTTTAGTAGTTGAAATTCTGCTGTAAGATAAAGCTGTCCTTTCTTCCTCCCCCCACCTCATTATTTATCTGATTATTTATTTATATCATTATGAATTCATAATTCTTATTTTATTCTATGAATTATAATGCACATTTGTATACATATATAATGCACATATACTCATATAATGCACTATTTTTTTCCTACTCACTGGCTCATCAAATATTTGAGCAGCTTTTACTCTTCCAGATTCTTAGACTTCAGTGTTGAAGATGTCTTGGCCAGGAGAATGCCCTTACTTGCTGAGAAGATATAGGAATTATTCTTGAGTGTTCTCTTTTGTCTGTGTCCATTGAGCACCCTTGCTTTTGCCAACACATTCAGTTGCCTTTGTTTCTAGGTCTCTCGGCCTTTGGCCTGGAGGACCCTGAGGGCAGCAGCCCATGTGATCACCGTGCTGGCCCCTGGAAGATGCTCAGCTCTGATTTGTGGCTTGATGAACAAGTGAGGGAAAGAATGAAGGAGTGAACAAACACTGTTAAATGAGTGCATGTCATAATATAAGAATATTGCTTAAGAAACTCAATGTTTAATCTTGCATGCCCTGCAGTGGTTGCCAACTGTATACTAGTTTTCTGTCTGGGTTGGATATAAGAGAAAGAGGGAAGAATCAGGTACACTTCCAAAGTTTCCGGTGATGAGCCCGTAAGGGGAAGGTGGTACACACCCTTAACCTGGGGACCTGCCAAGAGAAGATCTGTGAGTGCAGCTGTGCTGGGTTGAGGAATCTCCTTCACTCGAGTGGGGAGTCCAGGACACAGCTGGGGATCTGTGCTGGAATTCCCAGGGCTGGGCTGGCTGGGGGTGACAATGCTTTGGGAATCATGGGCCTGCTCTGGAAGGATCAAGCCATGGGAGGATGAGCTTGAGCAGAAAAAAGAGGAAAGAGGATGGAGAAGAGAATATTTGACAGATGCCAGTGAAGCCTGAGAAAGAGCAACCTGAGGAAGGAGAGAACAGTCAACAGAACCAAGAACGATAGCAAAATCCACTAAGAGAGACTGAAGCAAGCCAGGAATTAGACATTGCAGACAAGTGGTGGGAGCAGGAGTCATATTTCAGAGACTTGAATTCTAGATGGAATATGCAGAAATGAAAGCTTTAGGTGTAGCATATTCTCTTAGGTAATTTGAATGCCAATAGGACAGAGACCTGGTGATACTTCTTGGAAGTTTAGGGTCAACTGACAATTTCTTTTAAAACCATGGAGGGTCTCAAGTATGTTTAGATATCAGAAAAATAAGGGCCAGCAGAAAGGATGTGATTTGATAAAAGAAGAAATTCTCATTAACAGGAGACCACAGATGTGGGAGGAGAGATAATTGGGAGCCTAGTTGGAAGGCAGAACGGTGGCCAGGGAGGACCCCAATTCCCCTGAGACCAGAGGGAGGAGCCCAGGATGGACGAGATGTGGGTGAGCTTGAAGACCTTCATGTTTTCTCTGAGGCACCAGGTGATATCACCTGCTGGGAGATGGAGGAGTGGTGGGCTGGAGGAACTGGATTGGTTCTGGGAGGAGTGATGAGGAGCTGTTCAGGAGGAAGAGAGCTGATGAGCAGCCAAACACAGAGGGTCTGAAGGCAGTGCAATCTTGTGGGCATTTCTCCTGCAGCACTTGTGACCCTCAGGTGGGAAGAGAAAAGGCAGACTGGATGGGTGGAATGCCCCAGGTGGATGAATGAAAGGAAAAGGAGTAAGGAAGTTGAGGTGAGAGAGTAGCTGAAGCGATGAGCCCTGGTCTAAGGAGGGACCCAGCACAATAGATCTTGCTAAGAGAACAGGCCCAAGGAGGGAAGGAAGGGAGAGAGCTGGAAAACAGGCTTTGTGGCCAGTGAGTGGGATGCTGCAGTGTAGTGTCCTGGGGAGCAGTTCTGGGATGACAAGGTCAGTGTGTGGCTGTGGGTGGGAGAGGCAGAATTTGCAGAGCCAATAGGGGTATAGAAGTGAAGCAGGACATTCCAGGACACTAGATGGAGACCAACCTCGGAGACCAGCCAAAATTGTGTCCAGTTGTCAGAAGACATATCTGCCCTTGGGTATGGGGGCCAGTGAGAGGGAAGGAGACAGAGTGCAGGGCCTGACACAAAGGGTGGAGGAGGGAGAGCAGAAAGCCTGCGGGGACAGGGAGTGGTGACCAACCTTACTGCTTCATGGGGACAACACTTCCTCAGAAGCAATTTGCTGCACCCCGTGGTTTAGAGCCTTGCTTCAGGGATTGAGCTCTGCACACATCTCAGATAAAGGAAAAGTTCTGCTGGAGCCCTAGAGGCATTAAATGTGAAGAGCTATTAAGAGTGAAATACGCCAGTCAGAGAAAGAAAAATATCAAATGATCTCACTCATTTGTAGAATATAATGAACAACATAAACTGATGAACAAAAACAGATTCAGAGACAGAGAAGCATAGATCAGATGCTCAAACCTCAGAGGGAAGGTAGGGGAGGGTGGGGGTAAGGGGGAGAGATCAACCAAAGGACTTGTATGCATGCATATAAGCCTAACCAATGGACACAGACAGCAGGGGGGTGAGGGCATGTACGGGAGTGGGGTGGGGGGGCAATGGGGGATATGGACACATATGTAATACCTTAATCAATAAAAAAAATCAATTAAAAAACAAAATAAAACTCTGCACAAACACTCCAGGCTTATAGCTTTTTCTTCCTTTTTTAAATCCTCACCCAAGGATATTTTTTCCATTGATTTTTTTTCTCTCTTTATTGATTAAGGTAGTACATATGTGTCCTTATCCCCCCAATGCCTCCCCCACCCCCACCCCCCAATCATGTCCTCACCCCCCTGGTGTCTGTCCATTGGTTAGGCTTATATGCATGCATACAAGTCCTTTGGTTGATCTCTCCCCCTTACCCCCAACCCTCCCTTACCTTCCCTCTGCAGTTTGAAGGTCTGATCGATGCTTCTCTGTCTCTGGATCTGTTTTTGTTCATCAGTTTATGTTGTTCATTATATTCCACAAATGAGTGAGATCATGTGATATTTATCCTCCATTGATTTTTAGAGAGAATGAAAAGGAGGGAGGAGGGAGGGAGAGAGAGAAAGAGAGAAACATCGATGTGAGACACATCCATTGACTGATTGCCTCCTCCTCCTCCCCTACGCCCTCATGCACCCTGACTTGGGTGAGGATCAAATCTGCAACTGAGGCACATGCCCTTGATAGGGAATCAAACCTGAGACCCTTCAGTCTGCAGGCTGACACTCCAACCACTGAGCTAAACTGGCCAGGGCATAGCTTCTTAATTCCAATAAACCTGAGATGTGACCAGTAAGGGTATGTGCTGAAACAAACTGGTTTCTAATTACAAATACGGTTATGTCTGCTACAGTGCAGTTTCTTCTGACTTTGTCTTCTTGCCCTTTGCCCTAAGATGATTCAGATTCTCTTGCCACTGGTTGCTGTTTAATTTACCTGAAACCTGGGTGATGAGTTCCAAGGATACCTGGCTTTCACTCATCGGAGGTGTAACATATGCTGGAAGTGTTGGTGGCTTATGTTCTCAGCTGAGCCTCATGGGAGGCTTTGCCTGTGGTGAAGAGCAGCACTTTGCCCAAGGTCACATCTTCAAGGCTACCTCCCCTCAGTGTGGGGCAATTGTGGAGAATCATCCCAGCTCCACAGCTCCGTGGAGGGAAGGCTGAGGTTTGCTTCAACTACATGGCAGTTAAACTTCTTTCTCTGCCCTGTTCTACTGGCTCAGTTCCCTTCGGTGTCAACCTGAGAGCACTCCCCTGTAAACTTCCCACATGCAAGTCTCCATCTCAGAGTTTGCTTCTTTGTACAGTTGCCAGATTTAGCAAATAAAACTATAAGACTTCCAGTTAAATTTGAATTTCAGAAAAACACCAAGTATATTTTAGTATAAGTATGTCCTATGCAACATTTGAATGTTCGTGGCCCTTGTCAGTTGTGGAAGAAGAACCCAGCGGTTTCTATGATTATAAAAGAGCTCAGAGGTTATTGAAGGCACAACAACGAGGGCACTTTAAGGTCATTGAGACACTCCATCTGGAGAAGAGATGGGGGACAGATATTATTGGTGCAGCGGAAGGATTCTCAGGGGTGGAAGTGAAACTGAGCAGCTCTGCCTACTTGGAGGAAACCATCTCAGGTGAGGCTGCCTGCAGAGCAGCCAGAACCAAACTGAGCCACGAGAGTCCAGGACAGGTGCCACCAAGACAGCCACTGGAGGAAACTGCCTTCTTCCTCCAGGCAGTAGGGGAGCCAGCTCTTACTGGAGGGGAGGGGTCTTAGCGCCAGATTACACCAAGTCCTACACTCAAAGCCGTGATAGTTCAGTTTAAGAATGAAGACATTTTAATAATAAAGACCGAGTTTTAAATGCCAAAGTTACACTATTTTAGTAACCAAAAATGATGGAAACTTATGGAATCTGTTCAAAATGGTGCAATGAAGGGCCCTTAGTAAAAAATGAGGTGTCAATACAAACCTTATTAAGGGGCAGTTATTAGAAAAAATAAATCAACTTCAATGTTTATATACAATGAGTTATACCCCAAATAAATTAGTTATAATTTTTATTATTGCACCGAAGGGCTCGTAAGCCTCATAAACAAAGCTTTATAATATCCTGAGCAAAGATGTCTGTTTAACTCTTACTGGAGAAAGAGGAAAAAAGGCTGTAGCTTGGGAAAGGACCATGGGTCCTACTCCTCATCCAACACGCCTGATCTTCCGGGGCTCTTGGACTCTCCCACTGCACTCATTCTGGGCAGGCCATTTGTACTAGAAGTATATTTAGATCTTTCTAAAGAGTTTTCCTCAATCTATTGCTTCTTCAAGCTCTTCTCCCCCCCCCCCTCCCCCCCCCCCCCCCGCCAACTCTACAGGCCACAGTGGTGTGGTGTAGCCAGTGGGTCTTTTGGAGGACAGTGCGGGCTGCTTGGTTCGTGCCCTTGTTTCCTGGTGTTGATCCCCCTGACCCCTTGGCAGCACCTGAAGCAGCTGCTAACTCCTCTCCTAAACCCCTCTTCCCCTGGAGTATACATTATCTCCCACCACTGACTACTCTCAGTCTCTGTTCATAGATAACCCCACCTCCTCTTTCTTCCTTGGGGAAGGTACTCATTTCCTCAAGTTCCATTCTCAATTTCTCAACATCCTTGCCAACACACTTGTTATTTTGTCTGACTTTTTTTTTTATTTTTATTCATTCTATTGGGTATGAATTAGTAACTCGTTGTGGTTTTGATTTGGATTTTCTAATGGTGAATGTTTGTCATCTTTAGATGATAATAGGCATTTGTATATCTTCTTTGAAGAAAGGTCTACTCAAAAAATTTCCCCATTTTTCACTAAAATGTTTTTATTTTTGAGTTGTAAGAGTTATATAGATATTCAAGATACATATTTCTTACCAGATACATTATTTGCAAAAATGTGACCTTTGTGACTGGCTTTTTCCACTTAGCTTTTGAGATTCATCCATGTTGTTTTGTATACAGTAGTTGTTCGTTTTTATTGATGAGCAATACTCCATTATAGGGAAGTACCTGGTGCACTTATCTACTCACTACCTAATAGATGATTGGGTTGTTTCTAGTTCTTAGCTATTTTTTTTAAAAATGCTGCTACAAATGTTAGTGTACAAATCTTTCTGTGGCTATATGTTCTTATTCCTTATAACAACCCTGTTTGGAAAGGGAATTCTAGGAAATGTAGCTCAAAACAGTGGCTCACCACAAAGCCATAATATTTGTGGCTACAGATTGAAAAGTCCCAATTAAAGTCTCTAATTGGCTCAGCTCAGATCACATGACCACCCCTAAGACCCATCTCTGCTGCCAGAGGAAAGGGTAGTTTGATTGGGCTTGAAAATCATGGCTATCTCTCTTTTTAAAAAAAATATATTTTATTGATTTTTACAGAGAGGAAGGGAGAGGAATAGAAAGTTAGAAACCTCGATGAGAGAAAAACATCTTTCAGCTGCCCCCTGCACGCCCCCTATTGGGGATCAAGCCTGTAACCAAGGTATATGCCCTTGACCAGAATCAAACCAGAGACCCTTCTTCAGTCCACTGGCATATGCTCTGTCCACTGAGCCAAACCAGTTAGGGCATAACTATCTCTTGACAAAGAGAACAGGACACTGTGATGAATAGCCTCACAGCATCGCATGACAGGGGTCCAAAGGACGTGGGGGTGCTGATAAAACCACACAACCCATGTCTACACCTTGGATACCTGAGCATTGTGCCTGGCACTTAGGAGGCACTCGATAGGTGCAGCTAAAAACCTAAGTACAAACAAAAGTGGCCCTAGCCAGTTTGGCTCAGCGGATAGAGCATTGGCCTGCGGACCAAAGGGTTCCGGGTTCCATTCCAGTCAAGAGCAGGTACCTTGGTTGCTGGCTCCTCCCGGAGCTGGGCTGTGCAGGAGGCAACCAATCGATGTGCTTCTCTCACATCAATATTTCTCTCTGTCTTTCCCTCTCTCTTCCATTCTCTCTAAAAATCAATGGAAAAATATTCTCTGGTGAGGGTTAAAAACAAAAGCAAAACAACCCATGAACGTGAAATGCACAGGTTACATTAATTCTACCCTTGTCCAGTCATTGCCTTTGACTGGGCCTGGCTTAAGCCCAAGAGAAGGGCGAGCCTGCCAGTTCCTGTAACGCAGGTCCAGGTTCTTGCACATCAGGATTGGATTCTCAGCATGTTAGTGTTTCCCAGTTTTCTGAAGCAGCTGTTATTTCCACAACTGCTCTGATGCTTATTCACACTTGGTTTCTGCTATAATAATGTAACCCCGCTGATGCATGAAATAATTATTGTGTGAAATGTTTGCTGTATGGAAACCCCCAATACTCTGTAACTTCCAAAATTAATGAACACCCCACTATCTTGATGTAAAAGCTCTGAGCCCTTAAAGTGTAAACGCCCTGCTCCCAGCATAAGGCACACCGTCTGGCCCACACTGATAAGGACACAAGTTGTTTACCGCGGTCTATATAACCCTGAGACCATCTTCAGTGGAGGTCTCCTGCCCGATAAGAGGAGGACTCCACGTCGCTCCGAGAGACAAGCCCCTGACTGCTCTGCTGTGTGAGCCTGAACCAACTGCGGCCGCCTGCCTGTCTCTGTTTTTGTCGTCTGTCCTTCAGTGTGCATCGCCGGGTGGCCTTTACTGGAGCCTAGGACCCACTAGGAATAGGTAAATAAACCCTGTGTGATTGCACACTAATTCTGTCTGTGTGTCATGTGTTCCGGTTCGGCTCAGCTGTCTAGACATTGAAAGTACCAGGGGATAGGCCGTTATTGCTGACTCCTGGTCACCTGCGTTTGTCCCACTGAGTCTAGACACTTAATCAATTAATTGGGGCATAATTGGGACAGTTTCCTCTTGAAATCTCTTGCAAACACCATCTGGCTTCAGGGAGGAAACCTGCATTGTTCTATTGCCGCTTTCTCAGGGGACTTTAACCTCTCCATAGAGTGCCCAAGGAGAGGGCCTCTGAGTCTGTGGGTCCCACTAAGCCAAGCATCAAGTTTGTGCCATTAGTCCCAGTGGCATCATCCCGATGCTAAATGTAAGCCAGCAGAAATGGTGCTTATAACGGCCTCTCTCAGGGACTCATCAAAATTTCATGATCCTTTTCACCCGAGCAGTTCCAGCAGGAAGAGGAGCTATCACTGCATAATCATCCCAGTTGTATCCCCTGTGATGCTGTACACTCCCTGCAGGAGAAGCATTGTCTTCCTGGGTGCACGTGTCCTCAGGGCTGACGAATAATCAGTGAAGGAGGGAATGAATGAAGGAGATCAGGAGGGCTGGTCTTCCTTCCTCTGAAGCAGAGTCAATAGCTGAGCTGGAATTAGGGACTGTCATTCCGGCAGGGCTGCTGAAGCCAGCAGTATGGCTCACCAGGTGTCACACTCACCAGAAAGCCCTTGTCTTTTTTGTTGTCTCACTCATCAGAGTTGTAATTACATATAACACATCCCTTTTATTCTACCTGCCTCTCCTCTGAGACTGTAAGTTCCGTATGAATGGGGGACTGGTCCTGTTTTCCTCACCAGGCACTCAACAGACACTCAATAAATGTGTTGAATAAATTAATGTTTTCTTTGTCATCTGGTAAACATTTGATTCAAAGTATCAGCTTTCTAGGAAGACAAATGATCATCTGCTATAATTTCAGATTTCCCCCAGCCTTTAAATAGGTAGTGTTTATTGAGTTCTTGCTATGTGCCAGGCATTGTTCTCCACCCTGACTTGTATATTTTAAAAACCCTCACAGCATCTCTCTGAGATAGGCTGTGATAATGTTCATTTCTTGCTGAGGAAACAAACCATAGTGAGCTTAAGTTCTTGCCTGAGATCATGCCCTTGATAAGTGATGGATCCACCTGATAATGAAAGGGATTTGCCCCACCCTTTGTGTCTAGACCAGTGGTCTGCAAACTCATTAGTCAACAGAGCCAAATATCAACAGTACAACAATTGAAATTTCTTTTTCTTTTTTTTTTGGGGGGGGGGGAAGGGAAGGAAAAACTTTATTCTGCCTACCGAAATATCAATTAAACTTTTGATGTTTTACAATCATTTTTCTGCTTTTATTTTTATTGTTTTCTCCTGTTTCCTTAATGTAATTTCATTGCCATTTTTAAAAGTTTTAGTTAATAAACTTGCTTCCCCCCCCCCCCCCCCCACTTTTTAACAAAAGATTTTATGTACAGCTTTGGTTGTATCCTGATGTTTTACTAATCCGGACTAGATAGTTTCTAAATATTATATATCATAGATTTAAATTTACATGTGTTTGCTTTATCTTTAAATAAAGTTTTATTTTTCATTTATTTTATTGGAAATTAGTTGGTTCAATTTTTCTTTCTTTTTTTCCCCCAGCTCTTTTATTTTTATTTATTTATTTATTTATTTATTTATTTATTTTTAAATTTCTTTATTGTTTATGGTATCACAATATTTCTTTTGAGAGCCGAAAACCGACTTCTGCGCATGGGCCACGAAGTTTCAATGGCACTGTACTTGCGTGCCTGCATGTGGTATTTTGTGGAAGAGCCACACTTAAGGGGCCAAAGAGCCGCAGTTTGCCGACCACTGGTCTAGACCAACAAAATAGTAAACTAACTAACTGCAAGGCTTTGGAGGGCAGGGCAGAGCCCAGACTTGAGTTGACTCCTCTTAAAATTCACCACCTGGATATTTCATTTCCTGAATAAACTACTCAGTAACATTCAGGAAGTCCCTTCTTCTTCAGAAACGTTTTCTGATATATCATATACTTGCCAGATAACCCAGCAATCCCACTCTTAGGTATTTACCCAAAATGATTAAAAACACGTTTTCACAATGACTTATAAACAAAGGTTCATAGCAGCTTTATTCTTAATAGCTAAAAACTAGAACCAACCTAAATATCCATCTACTGGTGAATGGATGTGCAAGCTGCAGTACGTCCATAAAGGGAATACTACTCAGCGCTAAGAAGGAACAGAGTGCTGGGACCCACAGCCACATGGATGAATCACAAAGGTATTATGCTCTGAAATAAACCAGACACAGACTATCTACAGCATATGATTCTATTTATCTGACATTCTAGAAAAGGTAAAACTATAAAGACAAAAAGCAATCAGTGGTTTCATGGGATGGGTGTGTAGAGGGGAGCAGTTTACTGCTAAGGGACACAGAACTTTGGGAGGGGGGAAAGTCAAAACTTGATTGTGGTAATGACAAAATTGTATATGTATTTGTTATCCAACTGTCCACTACAGAGAATTAAATTTATTGTATATAAATTACACTAGAGTAAATCTGTTTTTTAAAAAAGTAACACTTTTCTCTTTTATTCCAATGTAATAAAAACTGTATTTTTTCTTATCCTTTTCCTTTTTAATTCAATCAATAGCATCATTCTTAAAATATGTCTATTTTTTAAATAAGAGCAGGAAAACCCTTACTGGAAAGGTGGGTACTAAACACATCCCACTGGACAAGCTGAGCAAAGAGATCCTTAATTCCGGAACAGCTGGAACAGCATCTGCAGCCCAGGGGTCAGGGGTGACTTGGGGATGCATTTAATCCAGGGGTGTGTTTGTGTGGCTTTATGTTAATCAGATTCCTTGTGACTCTGCATTGACCTTTGTTCTCCTTTTAGTGGAATCTAAAACATTCAGGGAAAATCCGTTTACTTTTAGTGAGTGTCACAGGGTGCAAGCTAAATTGTAGTCACCCAGGATTCAGATATTATTCCCCATACCCAAATAATAGAGGGAATGATATAGAAGTGATGCAAGGATGTTGGGTCAATGTTAGGAGCTAAGCAACCCAACAGAAAGCTTGCTGTCCCTGCTGAGCCCTAGCCCTGGACCTCAGCCTCCCCTCCCAGGGACTAGTGCCATGGCCCTGGGCAACGGAGGCAGCAATACAAATAAATAGAAGAGCTGTTTAATTAAAAAACTCTGTAAGACATGGTGAGCTCTGGATGCAGTTTCTGTGACCCCTGGAACAGAGGAGGCCACATGTTAAAGACAAGATTGCCCCTGAGGCTAGTCTCTGGAGCAAGACAGGGACAGGGCAGCAGAGGGTCAGCCAGGCAGCCTCCAGCTGGAGGGTGATGTCAGGCCTCAGCAACATCAGCAGCTTCAAAGTCTCCAAGACTGAAACTGCACTGGGGCAGTGAGGTTGCAAATCTGTAGGAGCCCCGAGGCCTGATGATTAGCTGGGGTCAGTGGGGACTGAGGCAGGCTGGGGTTCCTGCAAAGAGGGTAGGTCTAGCGTTAAAGAAAACATTGCAAAAAAAAAAATAAAATGCTTTCTTACTGTGATAATCACTCTTCCTGTCTCTCCCTGTGTCCTCCAGCCGGCGTGTGGCTGGGATAGCACAGGCCATGGACATTACTTTTAAGTAACTGGATTCTGTGCTGTGTAACATGGTTGTGCAACCACATTCCTCTCCTCATTTTCTAATATTCCCACCTACGTGATATATAAATCTCCTTAAAAGTCCCACCTCTGCATACGTTTTCAGGAATCTTGTTACATAGCAACTGAATTAGTATTTAGGCCAGCTTTAATTAATAAATTGTGGATATCTGCAATCCTTCCAAACAATTATGGTGTTTCTTCCACTCCTACATGGAATTCAGTCTGTTAGCACAAAAAGTGCCAAGTACACCAAATGATTGTTTGCCTTTCAAAAAAGTTCTTTAAAATACAACTTGTTTTGATTAAGACGTTTTCGTCATTTCTTTTCCTAAATTATGTTTGCTCCGATTGGTATGAGAGACGCCCTGGACTTAGCACAAGAGAAAGGTTTAATCTTTGTTGAATGATTGTTAATTTCTCCCAGAGCCTTAA
This sequence comes from Eptesicus fuscus, assembly GCF_027574615.1. NCBI lineage: Eukaryota > Metazoa > Chordata > Mammalia > Chiroptera > Vespertilionidae > Eptesicus > Eptesicus fuscus. The sequence goes on along the minus strand of NC_072480.1, from coordinate 4,487,720 downwards.
TTTTGCAATATTTAAATGAAGATAATAATATTACTCCTATAGGATCAAGCTGAGGAGTAGAGACACTATCCTTAAAACATGCAGTGTATGGCAGCTATAAAAGATATTCAGCATTTTAAACATCACACAAATGCTGGGAAGGAATAAAGAGACTCTTTTAATCCCAGATCTGCAACTAAATTGTTGATTGACCTTCAGAAAATTTTGTAACTTCTCTATCTTTTTGTGCCCACCAAGTTTTCTCAAACATTAAATGAGGTGGTATAGATAAAAACAGGTTAAAAAGAAGGCATTCCTGTTCATTTTGTATAGCTCTGAGATCAGGGTACTTCCTTCAGAGTTAACCAAACTTTTCTTGCCCTAAGAACTAACCCCACTTAGCTATGGAATCGATGCATGCTTGCTGTACAAGCTCATCTTATACAGTTCATGCATAGTTAATCTGTACCTTCATTTCAACTCAGCTAGAGTTCAGCAGGAGCATTCTAAGTCCTTTGGGGTCTCATAGCACTTCTGAGAAAAAGAAACATGTCTGTGTACATAAATAAACACCATCCTACTTATTTTTTTTCCTAGGAATTACTGTCCAAGTTCCCTTTTCTGCACCTCGATCTGTCTAGAACAGTGCAATACTTATTTATTCATTTGCTCATCCATGCTCATTGGAGGCGGTTTTCCCTCTCCTCATCTTTTGGAACTGTCATCCTTTGTAGATCATTTCTATTAAGCATTAGGTGAATGGTTGAGCATCACTTGGGAACTGCTCTGGAATATTGCAAAACATAAAGCAGTCAGGGCAAACAGCTGCAAAACTTGGCCATATACTGAGGTTTCAATGAACTCTGGGCCAAGCCCTTGATGGATTTTGAGGTCCTCAGAGAATGCTGTGTAGGAAATATTTATTTGGGGAAAGGGTGAGAAATGTCACTTTGCAATTCAGGTACGAGTTAGAGCCAGTCAGCATTTACAAGCATGAGTCTTGTCTAAATGTAGCCTTCATGGCGTGGTCTAAACTGCCCTCATCCTGATACCAGCAAGTGCTGCTGGTGGCTTTGAAAGAAGCTTAAATCCCAGGGCCATACTTTGAGGGTCTGGCAGGCCGCCCCCTGGGCCAGCCCCTGGATCTCCAGGCTCCAATGACTGCCCTGTCCTTTCCACCACCTCTTCTCTCAGTGGTCTAGCAGGGCTTTCATCCCAGTACACAGTTCCCTCCCTCCAAGGTAATCCAAGGCTCCGGCCTCCAGTTGGCACTTCCTTGGAGACCAACTAGCCTGCTCGAGAAGGCACTGACTGGCAACGCGAGCTTGTCTTTCAGCCAGCAGTCATTATGGACATGGGTGTGGGGGGGCGTGGCTACAGTGTTTGCACAGGTTCAAGCCTTGGACTGACGAGAGGGCACAGTCCTTCCAGCACTATTATAGCCAACAGCTGTAGTTGTAAGCTTGAACCTATGATCCGAACACGTGGCCCCACATGGCTGAGTGATACAGGCTGCAAGTAAACAAAGCTTGATCAGGTGCATGTAATTGGGTAGGATCGAAACCCATGAGAATGCTGTAAACATCTTGACCACGCCCTTACTTTGCCTCGTGGCATCGGCTGTAAAATAAAGACACGGCTTGTAGTCCGTGGTGCTGCTGGGTCCCCAGCAGGGAAGCAGCGTCCCACCGAGTCCCAGCTTTCCTTCTCTTGTCTGTCTTTTCTTATCCTTCACCGCCCCACTCAGGGTCACTGAACCTGGCGGAGCTGGTGCAGCATATAAGGCGCCCTGGGGCTGCGTGTGCCCTGGCCGTGCCGGCGCGCCACAGTTGTGCTTCCTAGTCATGCTGACAAGAAGTAAGATTTTTAAATTAGATTGTTTGAGGGGCTTTTATTTGGTGTTAATTTGTATGAGGTTTTTATAAAATTTGGATATTAGCCCCTAATTGGATGTATCATTGGTAAATATCTTCTTCCATTCAGTAGGTTATCTTTTCATTTTGTTGATGGTTTCCTTTAAGTGCAAAATCTTTTTAGTTTTATGTAGTGTCATTTGTTTATTTTCTTTTGTTTCCTTTGTCCAAGGAGATATATCAGAAAATATACTACTAAGAGCAATGTCATGTTACTTCCCACTTCCCAGAATGCCTACCATCAATAAATCCACAAACGACAAGTGCTGGCGAGGATGTGGAGAAAAGGAACCCTCGTGCACTGCTGGTGGGAATGCAGACTGGTGCAGCCACTGTGGAGAACAGTATGGAGTTTCCTCAAAATTTTTAAGTTCATCTGCTTTATGGCCCAGTGATTATACTTCTGTGTATATTTCCAAAGAAACTCAAAATACTAATTCAAAAGAATATGCTCATTGGAGCATTATTTACAATGGTCAAGGTATGGAAACCAAGTGCCCATCAATAGATGAATGGATAAAAAAGCTGTGAGATATATATATATATATATATATATATATACACATACACATACACACACACACACACACACACACAATGGAATATTACTCAGCTTTAAAATAATGAATGAAATCATTTGCAACAGCATGAATGAAGCTAGAGGACATTATGCACAGTAAAATAAGTTAGTCAAAGAAAGACAAGTACCATATGATTTCACTTACATGTGGAATCTAAAGAGCAAAATAAACAAACAAAATTGAAACAGAGTCAAAGAGACAGAGAGAAAACTGGTGGTTACCAGAGGGGACAAGGGGTTGGGGCACTGGGTGAAAAATGTGAAGGGATTAGGAAGCACAAATTGGTAGTTACAAAATAGTCACAGGGAAGTAAGTAAAGTTTAGGGAATATAGTCAATAGCATTGTGATAGCCATATCTGGGGCCAGTTGGGGTACTGGATATATTGAGGGGAACATTATGTAAAATATATGATTGACTACTAAGCTATACATCTGACCAATACAAAATACTTTTTTAAAAAAATATGACTTTCCTGTCAACTCTGGACCTTGAGGTGGATTCTCTTGTCATTATTAATAAAACATTACCTCAAGTTGAGTATTTACTTCAGAGCCAAGGGCAGTTTCCTAAACCTCATGAAATTCGGTGTGCATTAAAGGGCTAGTGTTCTGCCAGCATGGCAGAGCCACACATGTCTTTCATGGGCCCTGGGCACTTTTGCTTTCATGAGCTCCCATTTCCATAAAAGATAAACAGCAATAAAAACAAACAAATAAAAATGTTGAATACTGTGCTGGCATAAGACAAGTATTATTCAGTCTGGGTTCATTATTATTATATTTATTTTTTATGGTTTAAGAAAATAAAAACATTATCAGGGCCCCTAAAATGATCTTGGATCCCAGGTACTCCTCCTGCTGTGCCCAGTGGAAAAGTCAGCACGATATCGAGGCTCCTCAAGGCTGCCCATGGGTCTCAGTGTCTTTTCAACTTGGTCTGAGCCCAGAAGGTTTCACTACCTGCACTGGCATGGAGCTGGTTTCCATTGTTTATTTCTCTCTCTCCTCCTGATACACAAATCAGAATTATCCCACGGGAATCATGTCTTACTTATCTTTGAATCCCACCCTCACTCCCACCTTCTCTAGATATTCAACAAATTTTTTTGTAATTAAATTGAAGGTCTAAGATAAAATTTCACAGCCACACATGAAGATGGAAGCTTAAGACACTAATTAGATGTCATGTGCGCACTGTGCTGTGGGGTAATCCAAGAGACAAATGATGGCACCGGTTCCCTCAATGGTTCGCAGCAGAATGGTGCAGGCAGAAAAAAAATGTCCTCTGTCAAGCTGTGCAGCATCCTGGTTAGGGTGCCATCACAGACTTAGAGGCCTTTAGCCTGATTTTGACTGCCAGCCTCCCTGCCTGTAAGCTCCAAGGCCTTGGGAAAGTTCTTTAAACTTGGGAAGGTTTTCTCACTTTTGACTTGAGATCACAATAATAATAGCAACCTCATTAAAAGAGATAATACCTTTGAAGATATTAGGACAATCACATAGCCTAAGATGTAGGGAGTGTTCTTTATGATAGCTCTTCTTAGTAGCAGTGTTTAATTATCACTTATATCTTAGCGGTTCCATCCCTAGCTCCAGAAATTTCTGCCAACCATCTCCAAAATTGCATGTTCAATTCTGAACTTCTTTTCTTACATTGATATGTGTCAGGGCCTCTTCCCCCCCCCCCCCCCCCCCCCCCCCCCCCGTCTATAAGCTCTCTGAGGGCAGCCCTGTCTGTGCCTTCCATCTGTGTTGTCCCAGGACATAGAAAATCACCTCTTGGTGGGGTGGGGAATAGGTACACAGTGATATTTCAGATGGGTTCGCAGTGATATTTCAAAGCGAGTGTCACTGGAGATGTGTAGTGGTTGATTGACCCAGAGAAGTGTGGCGGAGTTGGGACTCATGGGGGATCTGATTAGTGCCAATGATTGTGGAACTGAGGCTTTTTCACCGAGCTATATCATATCTACCTCTTTGCTGCCTCATGCTGGGCTGAGACTTACCATTGGAGAGAGAGGGATGGAGTTGGGGGAGCAGAAATAAACCTGGAGGCAAACTTTTCGCAAAGCACATTGGAGCCACACAGGACCAGCATATGAAACCAGTCATTAAATGTCTATTCTTAAAGTGGACTTGGAACTTTTTTCATGTAGGAATAAAAGCTAAAAACACTTTGCTATGGTAGAATGATATTTTGGAAATTTTAATAGAGATATTGACTGATTTAAAAATCTCTCTCCCTTATCTCCCCTCATTCTGGTGGATGGCACAACCAAGACACAGAAGGCACCTTTCTGTGCTAACCAGAAGGGTGTTGTTCTGGGTTCCTGTGGCAACTTACAGAGATTTTCACGATGCCTGGAGCCCGTAAGGTCCTGATATGTAGGAGGAAGAGGATCTCAAATTCCTTGCAGCAGGAACCCACTTAGGGAGCTCCCATCTTAACTTCCAAATGGAGCAGTTTATTTACAAAAGGGAAAGAGATGGCATCTGCATCATAAACCTGAAGAGAACATGAAGAAGCTTCTGCTGCAGCTCATGGCATTGCTGCCATTGAAAACTTGGCTGATGTACTAACCGGTGAGCTGTGCTGAAGCTTGCTGCTGCCACTGGAGCCATTCCTATTGCTGGTCACTTTGAACCTTCACTAACCAGATCCAGGCAGCCTTTCCAGAGCTGTGACTCCATCTTCATCACCATCTTCTTCAGTTTTTTGGTAAAAGTATAGTTGTATACAATATTATATTAGTTTTAGGTGTGCAGCGTAGTGATTCTACATTTATATACCTTTGGAAATAATCACCATGATAAGTCTAGTAACCATTTGCCACCATACAAAGATACTACAATATTATTAACTGTATTTCCTATACTGTACATTGCATCCCTGTGACTTATTTTAGAATTGGAAGTTTGTACTTCTTAATCCCTTTCATCTATTTCACCCATCTACCCACTTCTCACCCCTCTGGCAACCATCAGTTTGTTCTCTGTATTTTTAGTGTGTTTTTGTTTTGCTTTGTTTATTCATTTGTTTTGTTTTTTAGATTCCACATATTAAGTGAATATCATATACTATTTGTCTTTCTCTGTTTGACTTGTTTCACTTAACATAATGACCTCTAGCTTTATCCATGTTGTTGCAAATAGCAAGATTTCACTTTTTATTGCTGAATAATATTCCATTGGGGATATATATATATATATATATATATATATATATATATATATATACACATATATATATATATATATGTGTATATATATATATATATATATATATATATATATATATATATATATATATATATATATACTAGAGGCCCGGTGCACGAAATTCGTGCACTGGGGAGGGTGTCCCTCAGCCCAGCTTGCACCCTCTCTAATATGGGACCCCTCGGGGGATGTCCAACTGCAGGTTTAGGCCCGATTGCAGTTGGACATCCTTCTCACAATCCAGGACTGCTGGCTTCTAACCGCTCACCTACCTGCCTGATTGCCCCCTAACTGCTTCCTTGCTGGCCTGATTGCCCCCTAACTGCTCCTCTGCGGGCCTGATTGCCCCCAAATACCCTCCCCTGCTGGCCTGATCACCCCCAAGGCTTTTATTAGTATAGATATGACCCTGCACAGAAAATTTTACTAACCCTGCTTTACAATAAGGGCTTGACGATTGAATCATTAGGACCAGACACCAAGATTTCCTTTCTTTGAATAGTGGAGGGAATACTTATCTTGTCTTTAAGTTGCCGGGAAATTAAAATGAGATAATGACTTAGAAAAGTATAAAAGCACCACATAAAGACAACTGTCTTTTTAATGAAGTGGCAAAATGAAAAACACTTTTTATTCTCCCCTTCCTTCCTTTACAGCTTTTATTTAAACTTTGAAATTTATAAAAATTTCACTCCAATTTTCATTTCTTTACATTCAACATTATTTTGTATTGGTTTCAGGTTTTATATTAGTTACAGAATAGTGGTTAGACAATCATATACTTTACAAAGTGTTCCCCGATATTTCTAGTACCCACCTGGCATCATACCATCATTATAACACTACTGACTATATTCCCTATTTAAGTGACAATGGGTTTACAGGTTCCTTTCAGTCTTTCTTTTGTGTTTTTTGTCCTTCCTTTTCTTTCTCACTTCTTCCCTCATTTTCTTTATACAGTATCTCAATTGGCCATCAAAGCTCAGTGAAGGCACTGGGACACGCTTCATCCATTTTACAGACCAGGAAACTGAGGCCAATTCCAGTTGGCTGTGGAACTTGACTCAGGAAGCCCTCAGAGCACACAGAAAACCCTCAGAGCCATGCTCTTTGCGCTTCCTAAGGGGCAGCGGCCCAGCAAACAGAACAAACCTTCCAGTCAGGCTTCTGAGCCTCTTTCTCAAGCACCTCTTCATTGCGGATGCTCCACATTCTTTCCTCTCCCCCCATTCTTTTTTTTTTTAAATATATTTTTTATTGATTTTTTACAGAGAGGAAGGGAGAGGGATAGAGAGCTAGAAACATCAATGAGAGAGAACCATCGCCCAGCTGCCTCCTGCACACCCCCCACCAGGGATGTGCCCACAGCCAATGTACATGCCCTTGACCGGAATCGAACCTGGGACCCTTCAGTCCGCAGACCGACACTCTATCCATTGAGCCAAACCGGTTTCGGCCCTCTCCCCCCATTCTTTACTGCCCCCCCTTCTCCAAAGCAGGTGGAAGGCTTCCCACTCACTGCCTAGGCATGCTCTGCTATGGGGCAGGGTGTAGCGAGCTTGCTTTTGGGTGAAGGCAGGAGCAGGAGTCACTGCCTCTGAAGTGTGAAGGCCGCCTGAGCAAGGCCCATTAGCACTGGGAGCTTCTCAGAATCACATCAGTCAGTCCAGTACCCTGCAGTGCAGCACCCCTTCACTGAGGTGGCTCTACCCCTCAACCCCCGCCTCAGGGGTGAGGGTCCTTGCCCCTCTGCCAGGAGTCCTTCCATAACCCTTGATCCCTGGCTGGGCCCACCCACATCTTGGGGGCACTGCAGAACCTCTGTCTCTCTGCAGATGAGGCAGATCCCTGCCCTAGGTCTCCGCAAAGCTATGAATCTGTGGCCAGAGGCCTGGTCTGGGTCTCAGCAACCACATGCCTGCAATGTTCCCAGGGACCCTGGGAGGGGCTGGGCGAGTCCTGCCACGTCCCCCCCAGGGTGGCGATCTCCCCCGGGACCCCCGGGAGCGCCTGTCTGGGCCCGGCCACGCCCCCCCAGGGTGGCGATCGCCGCCCGGGACCCCCGGGAGCGCCTGGCTGGGCCTGGCCACGCCCCCCCAGGCTGGCGATCGCCGCCTGGGACCCCCGGGAGCGCCTGGACCGCCAGGAGTGCCTGGCTGGGCCCGGCCACGCCCCCCCGGGTGGCGATCGCCGCCAGGGACCCTGGAACTAAGAGGATTGGGCGCCGCCATCTTGGTCTTCTCAAAGGCCGGATAGGCCACCTGGAGTCCCGCCCCCAGCCTCTCGCAGGCCCAATCATGGGCATAGCGGAGATGCGGTCAATTTGCATGTTTCTCTATTATAAGGTAGGATATATATATGTGTGTGTGTGTGTGTGTGTGTGTGTGTGTGTGTGTGTGTGTGTATGTGTATGTATGTATATATACATATATATATAACAACTTCTTTATATTTATCTATTGATGGACACTTGGACACTTAGGATGTTTCCATATCTTGACTATTATGAATAATGCTGCAATGAACATGGATGCATACATTTTTTTGAGTTAGTGTTTTGATTTTCTTCAGATAAATACACAGAAGTGGAATTGCTGAATTGTATTTTAATTTTTTGAGGAACTTCCACACGGTACTCCCTAGTGGCTGCCCCAATTTGCATTCCCTCCAATAGTACATGAGGGTTCTCTTTCTCCACATCCTCATCGCACTTGTGATTTGTTGATTTTTAAATGATAGCCATTCTGACATGTGTGAAGTGATATCCATTGTGGTTTTTATTTGCATTTCCCTGATGATTAGTGATGTTGAGCATATTTTCATATATCTGTTGGCCATCTGTAGGTCTCCTTTGGGGAAAATGTCTATTCATGTCCTCTGCCTATTTTGAGCTTTTGTTGTTGTTTGTTTGTTTGTTTTTTAATGTTAAATTGTTTGAGTTCTTTACAAAGTTTGGATGCTGACCCATTATTGGATATATCATTTGTAAATATCTTCTTCCATTCAGCAGGCTGCCTTTTGTTTTGTTGATGGTTTCCTTACCTGTGCTTTATGGTTTGATGTAGTCTCATTTGCTTATTTTTGCTTTTGTTTCCCTTGCCAATGTTTCTAAGACCGATGTCAAAGAGTTTACTGCCTATGTTTTCTTCTAGGAGTTTTATGTATTTCAGGTATTACATTTAAACCTTTAGTCCATTTTGAGTTTATTTTTGTATATGGAGTAATAAAGTGGTAGAGTTTCATTTTTTTGCATGCATCTGTCCAGTTTTCCCAACACCATTTATTAAAGAGACTCTCTTTTCCTCACTGTATGTTCTTTCCTACTTTATTGTAAACTAACTAACTGTGTAAGCATGGGTTTATTTCTGGGCTCTTCCCCGTGACTTCTGATGGTTACTGATCCCAGGATTCATCACAAGTCTCTCACCGAGGCTCTCATGTTAACCTGCCTATCTCTGCCTGTGTTACACAGACTCTCCTCCATATTATGTGGCCATTGCCACCCCTTGCAATAACAAGGGGGCTCACTCAGTGGATCTTCTGCAAGCTCTTAAACAGAAAACGGAAATAAAGTTAACAAAAAAATGACTGTGTTGTTGATTTTTTAAGTTTAGAAGACAGAAAGGAGAGCTGCTTCCCATGTTAGTCTTCCAAAGCCTAAACTCATTAAGGGTGCTGTTTCCTGCTTCTAAAGCAAACCTGAAGCTACAGGGAATTCCTCTAAGGGGAAAATCTCAGGAATGGGAAAAGATTTCCCCCTCTAGCATCTTAAAAAAATGCTCTCCAAGACTGGGAGTGGAGTCCCAGGATGGCTGCCTGAGAGGAGACCTTGATAGTTTTCCTGATTAGAGTCCTAGGAATTCAAGATCCCCCAAGAGAGTTTGCCGGTGAGGATGGACCCCAATGGGAGAAAGAGGAAGAACTTACTTCTATGACTCTGTTCAGCAAAAAGAACCTTGCACCTGAGGGGCTATGTGGACAGCTCAGCAGAGCCTCAGACAGGATGTGGTGGACAGATGACTCAAGAACGGAATCCCCTGCAACCTCCTGCTTCAATGCTAATCAAGTTAATGGAACTTCAGCACCACCCTGGGGAAAATGGGGAGAAGAAACCCAGAAATAATAGAAAATATGTCTCTGACCATCAGGTGGAATAGGAGCTTGAAATAAAAGTAAAGTTATAGAAAACATTTAAAAACTCTATTTCTTGGGACACTACACTTGTGGATGGGACTCATTCTGGCTAAAGTAACAGGGACTCATGTCAGAGATGCCAGCTTGAGCAGAGACAATCCAATAAGATGGCCAATGGCTTGGACTCAGACAGGAAGAACAGGATGCTGGGCCACAGCTGAAGAAGACGCATCTCTGCTGCGGACAGGAGAGTCATTCTGATCACACTCGCTGGGGCTCCTTTGTGAGGAGGAATGAGGACTTGGAAAAAGTTCCATAGTAAATGACAGGTGTTTACTTCTCAGTCCAAAGTGGGAGCCAGTTATTCCAAACCAATCTTGTTGGCACCTTAATAAAGACCTGAGGTAAACAAAGACACTCTTTAAGGAGGTTTTGTCTCTCATAGTCGGATCCTACTTGACTATAAGAGTCGAGATTTGGGTGCCAAATGTGGGTGCTACCACACAAGCAGCCTCTCTCTATGATAGGGAATGCTGCCCCACAGCAAAACCTCTGACACTTCTCTTAGCAATATTTTTTCTGCTATATCTTCTCAGACAAGAGAAACAAACAAACAAAATTAACAAACAGGACTACATCAAACTAAAAAGTTTCTGCACAGCAAAGGAAGCCATCAATGAAACGAAAAGGCCCACTTACTAAATGGAAAAACATATTTGCCAATGACACATCACATAAGGGGTTAATGTCCAAACGTTATAAAGAACTCATACTATTCAACAGCAAAAAAGAATCCAATTTTAAAAAATGGGCAAAAGACCTGAATAGACACTTCTCCAAAGAGGACATGCAGAAAGCCAACAGACTATGAAAAGATGCTCAAAGTCACTGATTGTCAGAGAGATGCAAATTAAAATCACAGTGAGGTAACAATTCACACTTCTCAGAATGGATATTATCAATAAATCAAGAGTTTGTAATGAAAAGGGAAGCCTCATGCACTGTAGGTGGGAATGCAGACTGGTGCAGCCACTATGGGAAACAACATGGAGTTTCCTCAAAAAATTAAAAATGGATCTGCCTTACAACCCAGTGATTCCACTTCTGGAGATTTATCCAAAGAAACCCTAAACACCAATTTGAAAGAATATACATACGCCTACCTTCACTGCAGCATTATTTACAATAGCCAAGCTATGGAAACAACCCAAGTGCTAATCAGACCAGTGGCTAAAAAAGCTTTGGTGCATATATGCCATGGACTATTAGCCATGAAAAAGAAAGAAATCTTACCATGTGTCACAGCATGAATGGACATAGAGGGTATTATGATTAGTGAAATAAGTCAGAGAAAGACAAATAACATATGATTTCACTTATATGTGGAATCTAAAGAACAAAAAATGAACAAATAAAATTGAAACAGACTCATAGACACAGAGAGCAGGCTGGTGGTTATGAGAAGGGAGAGGGCTTGGGAGACTAGGTGAAAGAGATGAAGAATTAAGAAGTACAAGTTGAAAAAAAAAGTACAAGTTGATAGTTACAAATAGTCATGGGGATCTAAAGTAAAGCATAGGGAATGTAGTTAACAGTGTTGCAATAAGCATGTATGGTGCTAGTTTGGTACAGGAAATATTGAGGGGAACATTATGATTATCTTACCACTAAGCTATAACACCTGAAAGCAATACAAAATAAAGTTGAGAGGAAAATAAAAGAATGATGCCCCAGCCTGGCTTACTTTAGATTGATTTTGTTGCCTGACACACAGTAGGTGCTTGATACATGTTAACCAGTGAATAAATGTCTGAGCTTCTGTAGAGCCGTGGTTGTTCCAGGGGGACATAATTTTTTCTTCAGCCAGGTCCGTAGGCACTAGAGCTGCTGTTGATACTTGTGGCCCAGAGCTTCGCAGATGCCACCAGGAGACCCCCTCCTCAGGGACTGAGCCAGACAGTGTCTCATTTTGGAAGAGCTTTACCCCGAGTTCAAACCCCCTGTTTTATAATGGCCTTTTGACTTGACTTTCTTCCCTCACAAGTCGGTAAATTACTAGAGCAGACAAGTATATTCTCAGCACAATGGCTGGCAAATATTTGTGAAATTAAATGGTAATGTGATGAAATCACAGCAGCTCCACCAATCAAGGCCAGACGAGGGCTGCACAGACTCCACTCAGCATTATCAAATGGCAGTAAATTGATAATCTCTGATCTGTGCTACTTTTCACAAGGTGCTTACATTGTTAATAATACCTATTTCTGAATCTTTGAATTTCCCGTAGGAAACATTTATGTTAAGCAAGCCAACCTGGCAGGTATTCCCAGATGCTCAGGCCAGAGCAGCAGGCTGAATGCCTAGGGCCAGACAATCCTCCACTCTACCATGCTCTCAGGTGCACAAAGTGGGATAGGAAAGAGGGAAGGAGAGGAGTCTCTGATTATCCTGTGATAGCCAGAGGGTGCCTGAAGCTAAGAGAGGAATCATGGAGCCGAGCAAACAAAATATAGCCAGACAGATGCTACAGGCCTAGTTACCTGCCTCTTTAAGTCACTGGGGCTACAGGAGGGATCGTGCTGGTTTGAGGGCCATTCCCCAGGGAGTAGGATGATGCACAGATGCCCACTGGTGGTATTGTCTCAAACTGCAAGGCTCCAGTTGCCGGGTGGTCTCCAGAGGAGAGTGGTGGGTCTACCCAGGGGAGCAGCATCACCTGTTAAGGAAAGAAGAGAATCAATTGGGGGTCGGGAAAGCCAGAGTGCCTTAATTAAGTGCCTGACATTGTGAGATGTTTTCTTAGTGAGTCTATGTCCAGTTAGTCTTTGTGGATTGATTTTGTGATTATATCTTGAAGTCTGGCTGCCAGGAGCCTTGATAAAATCTTTACATCTACATTAATCAGAATGCAGGTAAGTACCACGGAGCACTTGCCAGATGTGTCCAGCAGATGAAGGCCTTCACTGAGGAAATCAGTGCTCCTGGGGTCAACATTAACTATCAGGCTCCGTAGCCCAAAAGGGCTGGGCCGTGAGGATGGGTAGGGAATTGGGTGGGGCTGGTATGGACATGCCTGGAGACCTTGTTGAGAAACCAACAAAGCCCAGTGCTGAGGCAGAGCCCCAGGCCCCATTCCTGACCTCTTAGGAACAGGAAGATTCTCTTCCCACTAGCGTGGGGAGAGAGGGTCCAGACGCAGGCCCAGGCCATTGCCAACTGGCTCTGAAAGAGGATCAGGACTTCCCCAAAGAAGCAGGAATGATTTCACAGATTAGAACTTATCCTAAGGGTAGGTTCTTTTCATCCCTGTACACAGATGAATCATCCTATTAAGTCATAAATCTTTTTATAGTTTATCCAGCAGGTAGTTATGTGTTAACTAGAAAGCAAGGCAGTACATGGCTCCTAGGTGGGCAAGACATGTGGGAAGATGATTTTTCTTACCTTAAAATGAATAGGTTAAGAATAATATGATTTCCTATATCAAGCCCTGTTCAAGAACCTGCAGGACCAAACTCTTAATTCAGAGTCCAAACTATCATGCAGTTTGAATTATTTCATCATAAAATTACATCTGTATACCCACAGTTTTTTTCACTTATGCCTCTAAAAGTCAGTTACCAATGTGGTTGTTTACATAGTATGACTGAAAGTTTCTTTTTGGAAAAGGCACACTAGCTAACCAAATAAAAGTTTTCAAATCACAAGCTAAATGGGCTCCACTTATTAAAAAAGTTGTAAACCCATTTGATGAATGACTACATTGAGGCTTTTAGGATCTTGTTGTATGTTTCATGATACTAGTAAGTGAGGTGGGCGAAGAACAAAGGGATCCTGGCATTCCTCCATTTGTTCGCATTGAGGATGCACTTTTCACCATGTGTGTGCCTTACCCAGTGCCCCTTGAATTCACAGATACAGCAAGCATTCTCTCTTCTGGCTTCTTGGAAAAGACAGGCCTCGAGAAGTGATTTCTGAGAAAAGCAATACCCCTCAATGAAAAACTGGTCATAAAACATAAAAGAGAAACTCCCCTCCTCTCACCAACAGTAATGCGTCTTCTACTGTATCCTGCCTTCTAAAGGCTTCAAACAGTGAAAGAGCAGAATTTGAAACATTTGCTGCATTAAGGCAAAATTGAGCTTAGCCAGGATCTTTATGGCTCTTATAAATATTTATACTTAATAACATCTGGGCTGAGCCTTAGTTTTGAAGCTCATGTTTGCTGAATGAGTCTCTCTCTCTCTCTCTCTCTCTCTCTCTCTCTCTCTCTCTCTCTCTCTCTCTCTCTTTTTAAATGAGAAATGGGGTTGGGAAGACACCTTTAGTTTGGTATTTTACAGTTTTCATATTTTTTCCTGTTAGCAATATCTCACAAGAGCCAAAGCAGCGTTTGTTTGATTTATTCACTTTATTACTAGTCAAGAGGCACACAGTGAAATGGGAAGAGAAAGGGGCCAATTGAAGGTGGAAGCTCTCCTAGGACCAGCTCACACAGCTGAGGGTTGCACAATTATCTGCAAATGTCAGGGCCTCAAATCCAGTTTTGCCTGAATTCTATGATTGACTGTCCCAAAGGCCCTGAATTTCATCTAGATAATTGCATCATATTCTTACTTTGTTTTACCTGAGGAGACTTAGTCAGGAGAGTCAAACAAATGCTGCTGATCTCCTCAGGTTATCCAAAAGCTGCTCAAGGAGTGATTTATTATTTTTGGACAGGTCAAAATCAGCCATGTTTGCATAGCCAGAGAGCAATTATACCTTTTGAATTCAAAGGAGGAAAATGTATGAATGCAAATGAAGTCAACCCTCAATTTTCTGCACTGGGAGAAGAGCAGGCTATTCAAACTCACCGGCATGTGGTTTGGAAACGGGTTTGTACTTTTAATCAAATCCAGTTCTTTAAAACTTTGTGGACATTCACTGCAGCAAAGCAAGTAACCTTGCTTTGAATCCCGACTTCAGAAGGAGCTAGAAAGAAATGTCCTTCCTCATCTCTTCCCTCATGTAGACATCAGTAAAAGCAGGGGGCTGCAGGGGAGGAGAGGCGGCTTTCTTGCTGGCTCTGAAAGGTTTTAGGAAAAGCCGGACTGCCCTTCAAATGTCCTGGAGCAAAACAGGCAGTGTAACATGTTGCAAGGGCCCCCCACAGGGATGAATGCTGTAGGAAGGCAAATGAAGCTAGATCTCCATAGACGTAAGAAAGGAATGAAAATGTTTCCTGCAAAAAGAGGGACCGGTCAACTCAGGAAATAATGAAATGGGCCCTGGTTGGGCAGCTCTGTGGTTAGAGCATTGTCCGGACAGGCCACGGTTGCAGATTCGATCTCTGGTCAGGGCACATACAAGAATCAACCAATGAATGCTTCAGTAAGTAGAACAACAAATCGGTGTTTCTCTCTCTCTCTGAAATCCATAAATAAGTAAAAAAGAAAAAATGAAATGATAAGTGTTGTCAGTGAATTTGAGAGATTTGCCTCAGGTAAAGCAAAATGCAGATCATTGCACACACCGCAGATGCACACAAATGGACACGAGGAAGGGTATTTTGTCAGAGAAGTGACTTGCTCAAGGTCACTTAGGAATTCAGTTCTCTGGTTTATTTCCCACAGAGCCTCTGACTGCGGGCCTCTGACCACCAGTACGTACACTGTATCGCCTTTAATTAGGTCTACAAACATTTTTCTTCTTTTCTCACCACAAATGAGTGCGAGTGAAAAACTTTAACAATTCCATTCTTGGCACTGGCCTTTTCTACTAAGCTGCCTCTGGGCATCACATCATCTCCTTTGAAAAAAGAGATAAGCCTCCGCTCTATTATTAGAAGTAAATGTTTTGAGAAAGTGATTTTTTCCCACCCTCAGCTTGTCATCCAAAATGTGACAGAAAGTGAGAGTAAAACAGAAGATAAATGTCCCACTCCTTGACTTGGAAGTTGGTTTTTGTCCAACTGTGGAGGAAGCCTTCAGAATGAGATAGCAGGTAGAATTACGCTTCATTTTCCTAACGATACAGGCACTATAATAACCTTGGAAAAGTAATCCTCAACATGATACCCATAGGAATATTTCTAATAAGTAATTTGAAATCATATAACATTCCTGCCGTGATGCAGCGTCAGGGAACCGTGAGGAGATTAATTTTCTCCTGTTTTTCTAAATGAAGCTGGGAGGCAAGAAGAGGGGCATTGCCTACTTAATACTAGTGCTCTGACACTGTGTGACTGTGTTCTTGGGCCCACATCCAAACGGTCCTCAGGCTGAGAGAAACCAAAGCTGAAAGCTGAGAACCATCAATCTCTAATGCTGAGCTTTTTCAGATGCTTTCTGAAAATCAAATATGCAGACGATGACCAGTGCATCCTGTGCTTTCTAAAGGCTGGGGCCCCTGGGAATGGGCTGATGAAAAGAAACCCCAGGAGGAATTGACAAAATCTAGCCTTTGAGAAAGAGGCTCAAATTTCAGAAATAAAAAAAAAAAGATTTTGCTTAGAACAGTTTGAAGAAATAGAAATTCTTTATGCCAGAAAGAGAAAGGGACATAGAAGGCATCCAGTCAAGAATTTTAAATATAAGAAAAAGTAATATTAGTAAAATATTAGTATCCAGCATCTGGTTGAGGAATTACATTAAAATATTTTTCACTAAATGGAATAGAAACCATTCTAAACCTTGACTGTTCTGTTGGACACACTTCTTACAATAATAGCCACCATTTAATGGGCACTTAGTAGATATCAGGCACTAAATTGGGTATTTTATCAGCATAATCTTGATTAATCCACAAGAAGGAGTTATTATCCCCATTTTCCAAATAGAGAAGTTGAGGTTCAGAGAGGTCTGGCCTCAAGATCACACAGCTGATGTGTGGAATAGCCGGGACCCAAACGAAGCCTGCCAGCTTGTCAGTCAGCAGCCTGCCTTGTATAATGCATCACCCTCCTAGTTCTAGGCCCTTTCCAACACCGGAGAAGAGAGCTGCGCCTGAGTCAGGTCCAGAGGGAAGCTGGGGTCCTCTGGAGAAATCTAAGTGAACACCACTTGGGAGCCCCATTCTAACAATACACTAATGAAATGCAGGGCACAATAGATTTACTGAAATAAGTATTTTTTCAGTATGACGAATATAGTCAGGAATTTGTGATAACTATGTATGGTGTCAGGTGGGTACTAGACTGGTGTGATCATCACTTAAGTTCTATAGGCATCTAACCACTATGCTGTACACTTGAAACTAATATAATACTGAATGTCAACTGTAATTGAAAAATTAAAATAAATTTAAAGTAAAATGAGTACTTCCAGTGTCATCAGTTTGGTAAGAAGAATGACGAGGCATGTGATCATTCTGAATAACGTACAGAACATGAACCAGAAAGGCGGAGGAAACATGTTCACACCAGACTGAACTCAGGCTGAAAAAGCAACAGAAGCGAGGTCTGTAATTAGGAGCAATTCGTTCATTCGGGGAAAGCAAAAGGGGAGCATTTCTGACAAGCCTTGATGCTAAGACCAATATTATCTTATATTTTAAAAAATAATTGAGGCTGATACCAGGCTTTTGCAGATCCACTGTTACCAGGGGAGGAACTGGGGTTGGGCCAGCAGTTGAGGATAGCAACCAATTTTAGTAGCCTGGGGAAGGAGAAGAGAAGCAATGAAATTCAATATCCCAGAAGGTAAAGTTCTGTGCTATAGAGAACAAAAGAAAACATGCTTAATGGTGTAGAATAATAAAGAGAATGCTTTTTATTCATAGGGTATTGGGTCCTTCAAAGACTTTTGCAAATAGTACATCCATTGCCATACACCTGTGAGGCATTGTTATTTGCAGGGTGCTCTCTGGAGTGACCCTGCTGGCTGACAGTGGTAAGAAAGCACCAAACAATGATTGCATTCCCAGTTTGAAGGGCTTAGGCTCTGAAACTACCTGGGAAGAGAGCAACGCAGTGGGGGCTGGGGCCCCGTAGCCTGATCTTTCTGCCTTTGGGTGGGGGATTTTGGTGTGGTCTCCTGAAAGATGAGGTCACTCTGCTCTTCTCTCTCCCCCACTCCCTCTTTGCTGAGTTGCTCAGGGGAGGGTGGGTATGGGTAACAGAGAGTTCAATCCTTTTATAGATGACGAGTTTTAGAGAATGCGTGATGATTTATAAATGTTTTGGCTTATAAACGCTCTAAAATAATTTTGAAAAATGCTGTACTTCCACCCATATTTTTTGGTTGATCTCTGAGTTTTTTCATCCTAAATTTACATAATTGCAAAGGCTGTTCCTTCTGGCATATGGTAAAATTTGACAACTCAAAACTTAATTGTTATTAAGTGTTTTAAATGTGTCCAATTGAATGATTTTATACTAATCAGCATCCGTTTTTTAAAATATAAGTACAAACACCTCTCTTTGACATATATTTCCATTCTAGTTCTCTTTAGGGCCCACCTGATCATATATTTTTGCACATATTTGTTATGATCACTCTTTCACATGTTTCTAGGATAGATATATATGTGTATATATTTACATATATTTACACTTATGGCATTAAATGTTTTATTCTGCATTGAGATATTATAATTATTAATAAACAATTGACTGTAACAATATAAAGATTGTACAAAATTTGAAAAATAATTATAAGCATAAAATCTAAAAAAATTTACTGTGTTAATGAGATGGAAGGGGGTTTATGGTGTCTTGAATTGTTCCTTTGTTCTTGTGTCCTGAGGTTTTTATACCTGGGACAATGCAGCCTAGTAAGGTTTGGCTGTTTTTGTTTGTTTGTTTGTTTTTTGCAGACTGGTGCAGCCACTGTGAAGAACAGTATGGAGTTTCCTCAAAAAACTAAAAATGGAACTCCCATTTGACCCAGTAATCACGCTTCGAGGACTATATCCCAAGAAATCAGAAACACCAATCAGAAAGGATATATGCACCCCTATGTTCATAGCAGCACAATTTACAATAGCTAAGATTTGGAAACAGCCTAAGTGCCCATCAGCAGATGAGTGGATTAGAAAACTGTGGTACATCTACACAATGAAATACTAAGCTGCTGTAAAAAAGAAGGAACTCTTACCATTTGCAACACCATGGATGGATGGAGAGCATTATGCTAAGCAGAATAAAAGCCAGTTGGAGAAAGATAAATATCACATCATCTCACTCATTTGTGGAATCTAATGAACAACATAAACTGATGAACAAAAACAGATCCAGAGACAGAGAAGCATCGAACAGACCGACCAACCCCGGAGGGGAAACACGGGAGGGGGGAGTGAGAGGTTGTTGTGGGGTCGAACCCTGGAGTCAGAATAAGACCACCGGAGGCTGCTGATGGATTAAAAAGCAGCGAGGATTTATTGAACTGTCCAGGATGGCCGCGAGGGCACCACACGCAGGTGGAGTCCACACGACCGCGCCGTCCCAGGTGTAGGCAGTCCTTTTAAAGGTCCAAACCACAAAAATGTTCCTTTGTTCTAAATTCTAAATTCTAAATGCTGGGAACAGCCTGCAGGGGGGTTCCCAGCCCCTGTTGGACATTGGAATGTGGCCCTATCTTGGGAAAGCAGGTTTTTACAGAAGCAGACCCAAGCGGAGTCAGTAATCTCTAAAGGTTATCTACAGTTTCTACTCCTGGAGCCACTGAGTCAGTGGGAATCAGTCTCCTGTGATTTTGGTCCACAGGCACAGGAAAATTACCTTAAGCAAGTAAGTGCGTGCAGAAGCCAGAATAGCAGGGTTAAAATTCAAACAGCAGTTTTTACCTAAGTATGGTTGCTACCATACTTCAAGATCAACCTTATGCATGTATATAAGCATAACCAATGGACACAGACAGTAGGGGGTTGAGGGCATGTGCTAGGGCAGTGGTCGGCAAACTGCGGCTCACAAGCCACATGCGGCTCGTTGGCCCCTTGAGTGTGGCTCTTCCACAAAATACCACGTGCGGGCGCGCACAAACAGTGCGATTGAAACTTTGTGGCCCATGCACGGAAGTCGGTTTTCATCTCTCAAAAGAAATTTCAATCGTTGCGCTGTTGATATTTGGCTCTGTTGACTAATGAGTTTGCCGACCACTGTGCTAGGGTGTGGGAACAGCCAGGGAGAGGTCAATGGGGCGGGGGGGGGAGGGGAGGGGGGAGGAGACATATGTAATACTTTAAACAATAAAGAATGAAAAAAAATAGAAGAAAAAATTGTGGCAGGGGAGATGGCAAAAAACACAAATGCTTGTTCTCAGGCCAATTAATTTTTAGGAGAGAAAATTTATGGAAGTTGAGAAACTGGACATTAATTTTCTTGAAATTATCTACATACTAGGGACCCATGGCACGAATTTGTGCACCTTGAAAGGAACTGTGAGCCGTGAAGCTGCAGTAGGCACAGGGGTGGGTCTCTGCCCATCCTCCGCGCCCCGCCCAGTCCCTCCTGCTGCAGCCCCCGGTCCCCAGCCCTGCTCCCACCGCTGCCACTCCCACGTGCTGACGGCGCTGGCCCCACTCGCACCCGCTGACAGCGTGGAGCAATTGGGGCTGCCGCCAACAGCTGGTGTGAGCAGGACTGGTGCCATCAGTGGGTGTGAGCAGTGGCTGCTGCCCCAATCGCACCTCAGGAGCAGGGGGAGGTGGAGAAGCCCTCGGGGGTGACCGGGGCCAGCAGCCACTGCTCACACCTGCTAACGGTGCTGAATGATCGGGACCGGTGCTGGGCGCCAGCAGTGGGTGTGAGCAGTGGTTCCAGCACCGGCAGTGGGTGAGAGCACAGGGTGGGACGGCAGCACACAGGAGCAAAGAATTCTCAGTAACCACCAGAGGCTTGCCCCGATGACAGTGATCGGTGCCCCGCCTTGGTCTGGCACCCCTGCTCACCTGCTCCACCATCCTGCCATGGCCAATGCCCGCCATGTTCCGCGTGCACCCCCTGGTGGTCAGCACATGTCATAGTGACCGGTTGTTTGGTTGTTTGGTTGTTCTGCTGTTTGGTCTATTTGCATATTAGGGCTTTATATACATAGAAGACTAGAGGCCCGGTGCATGAAATTCGTGAATGGGGGTGGGGTGTCCCTCAGCCTGGCCTGCACCCTGTACAATATGGGACCCCTCGGGGCTATGTCTGACTGCTGGTGTAGGCCAATCCCCCCGCCACTGAGTCCCCAAGGGCAGGAACTTTGTTCAACACTTTATTTCCAGTACCTAGAATAGCAGTGTCCAAGAGAAATATAATTTGTGTCTCATGTATAGTTTTACACATTCTAGTAGCTACATTTGAAAAGTAAAAAAAAAGAAGCAAAATTAATGTGAATTTATATAAAAATATATTCAAATTTTTATCAACTAATCCAATATATCTAAAACATTATTTCAACATATGATCAATATAAAATTATTAATGAGCTATTTTACTTTTCTTTCTTACAGTGTTTGAGATCCATTGTGTATTTTACATTTAGAACATATCTCGATTCATATTTGTGCGTTCAAGTGCTCAATAGCCACATGTGGCTAGTGGCTATGGTGCTGTAGCTATCACAGATCTAGAACCATTGCTGGCAAGCACCCTGGACACATTCAATGACAATAATTACATCAGAGTCTCTGGGCTTCCCAGGGCTTCTAACAAGTTGCCAGAAACTTGGTGGCTTAAAACAACAGAAATATATTCTCTCAGCTCTGGAGACTAGAAGTCCAAGATTATGGTCTCAGCAGAGTTGGTTCTCTTTTAGAGACACAGGCATAAACCTTTCTTTCTACGTCTGGGCATTTCTTAGCTTATAGACACATCACTCCAGTCCATACCTCCATTCTACATGGCCTTCTTTCCTGTGTTTCTCTGGGTCTTTTATTCCTATTTCTTATAAGAACATTCTCATTGAACTTAGTTGGTGTCTACCCTAATGTGGGATGATCTCATCTTGATCCTTACCTTAATTATATCTTCAAAGACTCTTTTTCCACTAAGGTCACATTCTAAGTTTCCACGTGGACACAAATTTAGGGGGACATTATTCAATCCACTATAGGACCCTAGGCATTTTTAAAAGCTCTCAGCTTTTTTATTTTTTAAAGCTCTCAGCTGCTTTTTCTATGAAGAGTGGGACAAGGAAACCATCACATGACTTTATTGAGTTCCCAACAGCCTTGCAAGGTGGAATTATTATCTTACTTTCACCAAAGAGGAATCTAAAGTTGAGAATTTAAGTAACTTGCCTGAGTTCTCACAGATGGTAAGTAGCAGAGCTAGGACTCTAACCCAGGTCTATATGGCTCCAAAGTTCTTACTCATCACTTGTATTCAATTCTAGCTCATGTTTCAGGGTCTGTGGGTTCTTTTTAGCTGCCCTGTGTGAAAGTCCTTTGTAAAAATATTCCCTGTTTAGTATTTCTAGTCTTTGAATCAGTGGCTTGACATCACTATGCATTTTTCATATTTTATGAGAATAAGTTATTCTGTACTAGAGGCCCGGTGCATGAAATTCGTGCACGGAGGGGGGGGGTTGTCCCTCAGCCCAGCCTGTACCCTCTCCAATCTGGGACCCCTCGAGGGATGCCAACTGCCTGTTTAGGCCCGATCCCATGGGCAGTCGGACATCCCTCTCACAATCCAGGACTGCTGGCTCCCAACTGCTTGCCTGCCTGCCTTCCTGATTGCCCCTAACCGCTTCTGCCTACCAGCCTGATCACCTCCTAACCACTCTGCTGCCAGCCTGTTTGCCCCCAGCTTCCCTCCTCTGTCAGCCTGGTCACCCCTAACTGCCCTCTCCTGCAGTGTTGATCACCTCCAACTGCCCTTCCCTTGCAGGCCTGGTCCTTCTCAACTGCCCTCCCTTGCAGGCCGGGTGCCTCCCAACTGCCCTCTCCTGCTGGCCATCTTGTAGTGGCCATCTTGTGTCCACATGGGGGCAGGATCTTTGACCACATGGGGGCAGCTATATTGTGTGTTGGAGTGGTGATCAATCTGCATATTACTCTTTTATTAGATAGGATAGAGCCTGGTACAGGGGTGGGGGCCAGCTGGTTTGCCCTGAAGGGTATCCCTGATCATGGTGGGGTTCCCTTGGGGCGTGGGGTGGCCTGAGCGAGGGGCCTGTGGTGGTTTGCAGGCCAGCCATTCCCCCTGGCAACCCAAGCGGAGGCCCTGGTATCTGGAATTTATTTTCCTTCTACAATTGAAACTTTGTAGCCTGGAGCAGAGCCAAGCCTGGGGCTCCCTCCACAGAGGCCAGCAGGTATTTCTGTTGTGGTTATAATTGAAACTTTGTAGCCTTAAGCAGGTGGGCCTTGGCCAGGGTGTGCGGAAAGCTTTGCTTCCCCTGTTGCCGGGAGCAACCCTGGCCTGCTCTCTCAAGCTCCATTCTGCTGCCATTTGTTTGAATTTGTTTACCTTCTATAATTGAAACTTTGTAGCTTGAGTGGAGGCTTAGGCCTGGCAAGGACAGGTGGAAAGCTTGGCTTCCTCTGTTACCTAGGAAACCTTGCTCTCCGTGGCTGTAGCCATCTTGTGGTTGGGTTAATTTGCATACTCGCTCTGATTGGGTGGTGGGCGTGGCTTGTGGGCATGGCTTGTGGGTGTGTCGGAGGTATGGTCAATTTGCATATTTGTCTATTTTTAGGTAGGATAAGAACCATATTTGCCATTGTGCAAAAATGTTACCATTGTCGTAAAAGGCTAAGAAAATAACCTGTTTTCCTTTTAAAGCTGAGGAGCCTATGGGGGAAGGAGAGATTAAATTCAGTAATGTATTTGGCATCCCACTGTTTAAAAAGCATCACCAAAATGGGAGCAAAATCCAGAGTGTGAGTCGCGAGGTGAAAACAGCTTCTGGGAAGGGGCTTGCAAAGAAATGTTTGTGCAATGTATCCAGTGTCTGAGGAAGGAACTCAGAGCACTCCACAGAAGGACCATTTGTTGACATGAAGGAATGATCCTTCCTTCCCAAATGAGTGTTTCATATTTAATAGACAGAGGCATATAGGGCAACTAAGGATTCCTGCTCGTTCTGGTTGTGGGAGGGTGACCTGAAAAAAGCTGGGAGATTGGAGTAGTCTGTTGTTATTTTGCCACATACATCATCTTTTCCTCTTACTTCTTACCAGATTTTTACTTGGCAAAACAAGTAGAGCCATCCAAGCTTCCTGTAATGACACTGGCCGTGCTCACTAAATGGTGCAGGCTAGGTGGACAGAGTCAAGGTCAGGTCAGGATTTTATTTTGGACAACGGGAAGCCTGCCATCAGCCCCCTGCCTAACGTGTTTAGCTGAGTGCGGTAGCACTTAAGGGTCCATTGTCTCAGGCCCCTCCTGGGGCTGACCGATGGTCCCAGATGACCGTGGCCAGGAGAAAGAGCGACCAACTGCACAGAAGTCCCCTCACTCAAATCAGCAGCTGCATTTGGCAGGACTAGGGAGAGCTGCCTCACCGTGACAGTTCCAGTCCTGGGCTTGATGTCTAAAGGCTTGGAGTTTGGCTTCAAATTTGGTGGAAGGGGCCTTGAATAGACATTGATTTTGTAACTCTGCCACATACGGACAAAAAGCCATGGGCCCACCTAATGCCTAACATAATTGTGACACTAGAACATATTCATTTTGTGGTTTAAAATGTGGGTCCTTGTTCACTTTTTAAAAAGAGTATCTGCTCTAAGCTACACAAGCTCTGCATGCTCTGTGTCATCAGCTCAATATCTGTGTTCCTCCAAAGTTCACATGCTGTAAACTAACTCACCGTGTGGCCATATTTGAAGGGGCCTTAAGGCAGTAATTAAGGTTAAATGAAGTCATAAAGGTAAGGCCTTGTTCCAATAGGATTAGTGTCCTTAAAAGAAGAGATACCAGATAGCAAGTTCTCTCTTCCCCGCCCCCCCCCCCCGCCCCCGGGCAGCACTGAGGAAAGGCCAGGTGAGCACACAGTGAGAAGGCGGCATCTGCATCCCAAGGGGAAGCCCTGACAGACATCAACTCTGTTGGCAACTTGATCTTGGACTTCCCAGAAAGTCCAAGAAAATTAATTTCTGAAAAAATGAATTTATTGATTTATTTCTATTTTAAGAAAATACATTTCTGTTGTTAAGCTACCCATTCTGTGGCATTGCAGGAACAGCCCATGCAGACAAGTCCACTCAGAAATGCAGGTAGGCAGGAGGGCTGGTGCGGAGACACTGGCCTAATCCCGTACCCCAACTTGCTTTGGCCTCCACTCGTTTTCCTCATGGGTAAAGCAGTGTTGGCAGGGCTGCAATGATACCCCAAACAGGTGAGCCTCTGGTAGGCAGGCACGTTTCAGGTGAGGCTTTGCTGCCCGAAGGCTGCCCTCGGCAACCTCCACCCCCTTCATTTTTCACCTGCTACGTAGGAAGGGGGATGTGGATTTTGATTTTCCCGGTGAGCTCTGCAAACATTGGCAGGTGCTGTCTCTCCTCCAGGTGACGTGATTTTACTTCTCTCTGAACTCATGTAAATGAAGCATATGAAAATTTTCTCTCAGGTCCTTTCCAGATCTTAAAACCACTTTCTCCCTGACAGTATTTCTTCTTCCTACTCATCTTTGTAAGAAACATAATTTTTTTTAAGGAAAAAATACCTAACCAACAAAACCATACAAACCCCAAACCAACCACATGAGAGTGGT
Organism: Eptesicus fuscus; assembly: GCF_027574615.1. Taxonomy (NCBI): domain Eukaryota; kingdom Metazoa; phylum Chordata; class Mammalia; order Chiroptera; family Vespertilionidae; genus Eptesicus; species Eptesicus fuscus. The sequence continues at coordinate 4,462,267 of NC_072480.1, read as the reverse complement.
TTTCCTGGAATATCGAGGAAACACAGTATATATTGTGAATTTATCTAACAGGATAAACATGCTGTTCTGGTATTGGGAATACAAAGACAAATAAAATGCCCCCGCTTTCAGGGGGTTTAGAATACACTAGAAAATAAAATCATTGGTCTTCCCTTTTATTTTAAACTTAAGTAAAGAATAAAATATAGCATTGGTTTGTTCTCCTACATTGGACATGCTTCAAATTCTAAGCCTGAGGAATGATAGCAACAAATGCCAAGTGCAATTTTAACAGAGCTGAGCACAGTCCCAGGCACACAGTCTAGGTGCAGGATTGTGCACTTGTATTACTAGAGGCCCATTCATGAAATTTGTGCACTGGGAGGCGGGGGGAGGGGGGCATCCCTCAGCCCAGCCTGCGCCCTCTTGCAGTCCGGGACCCTCAGGGGATGTCTGCCCACCTGCTTGCTGCTCCTCCTCTTGCAGTCTGGGACCCTCGCTTCAGTGAGCAGGGGATGTCTGCCCGCCTGCTCACTGCTCCTTAGCACTGCTGTGGAGGCAGGAGAGGCTCCCATCATCGCCACTGTGCTCTCCAGCCTTGAGACTGGCTTCTGGCTGAGCAGTGCCCCCGCTGTGGGAGCACACTGACCACTGGGGGCAGCTCCTGCATCGAGCGTCTGCCCCCTGGTGGTCAGTGCACATCATAGTGACCAGTTGTTCTGGTTGTTCCGCAATAACGGTCGCTTAGGCTTTTATTACAGAGATGAACTCATGTAACAACAGAGTGAGGGCTCAAATAGCTATTATAGCTACTAAACTCAGCAAAAGATAGAGGTAGTGGTTGTACAACATTGTGAATGTACTAAATGCTACTGAATTATATACTTTAAAGTAGTTAATTTTGTGTTATATAAATGTCATTTCAACTTAAAACTACAATGGCCAAAGGACTTGTATGCATGCATATAAGCCTAACCAATGGACACAGACAACAGGGGGGTGAGGGCATGAGTGGGGGGGATGAGGGAGTAATGGGGGAATAAGGACACCTATGTAACACCTTAATCAATAAAAATTTTTTAAAAAATATTAAAAAAAATAAAACTACAATGGCTAATTGCCACTGGGCCAGATGCTGGGCTGAGATGCACTTAAATACCCAAGATTCAAAGCTGAAGATTATTACTAGGAAGGAAGAAGGAAATCACAAGGTCAAGGCCAGAAGATGCTGTGTGTCAGGGCAGTAGGTCTGTTGCCCAGTGAGAATGGAGGCAGGAAGAACTTATGGTCACACCAGTGTGAAACCTGGAGGAAGCACAGCAGAGAGGTTAAAACCATAGGCCTGAGAAGACAATTAGACAGAGAGCCCCATTCAGAGCCAATTGGGCCTGAGGTGTCTGATGTAGTGAAGCATATTTTTTTTAAATCCTCACCGAGGGCATGTTTTTATTGATATTTAGAGAGAAAGGAAGGGAGAGAGAGAAACATGGGTGTGAGAGAGAAACATTGATCAGCTGCCTCCCATATGCACCCTAATGGCAATTGAATCCTCAGCCCAGGTATCTGTCCTGATCTGGAATTGAACCCGCAACAATCTTTTGGTGTACAGGATGACACTCCAACCAATTGAGCCACCCGGCCAGGGCATGAAGCAGAATTTACACCTTCCTTTACTATTTCTATCTGCCTCATAATGTTACTCTTTACTTGCTATCATATAATAGCATATTTCACTCTTGCCTCATCCACCCCCTTTGCCCAAATACAATGTGTTCTAGACCCGAAAGTGCCTGGCAATGTGCTCTTATCGCATTGCTACATTTGCCCTTGGAAGGCCTTCTGAAAATGCCTTTGCTTTAAGTGTAATGCTTTATTTTCACATCTATGGGCACACCTCCTTCTTCCTCTTGGATTCCTCCCAGCCGGGGGATTAGCCCTGGCCGTTTAATCACCAGGCCTCGTGGGCCTAGTTTCCATGGCGTTGGTTATAGTATGATTTCCATTCACCACATAGTGTGTATTTCCTGGTCAGCTGTCTTGTTTCTTCTCTTCTCTGCAATTGTGGGAAGACATTAAATGTGCCTTTAAACTCTTGTTTCTTTTCTTTGAGGGTAATGTGCAGGCTTTCTTTTTAGCTCCCTGAACTGCTAATTTCTTTCTGATTTAACAACATTTACCTGTCAGTGCTCACAAAAATGATCCTTCCTCCTGTATCTTGATCCTTTTCTTCTTCACCCTCTGATGTTTTGCTTGTTGGTTTGTCTGCCCCAGGAGTAATGGAGCTGTTGTGGATTTTGTGTGTTTGTTTCTCTAACCTTTGTTCTAGCCTGCCCTATCCCCCAAGGGTGTTCTGTGACTCTTAGTGGGTCCAAATGCATTTAGGGTTGTGGCTGCTATTCAGTACACAAACCATTGGATCTTTAATTTATATCCTGAGTTGTCACTGCTCTTTTGATTCTGGGCTCATTCATTAATAACTACTTAGCATAATTGTGAGAGTTCAATGAGGTAATGCTTGTGAAGGCACAGAGCCTACCTCTGATTGATAGAAGGTGTTCCTTCTATCAATGTTTGTTGTGTTGAGTAAAATTATTTTAACTTCATGAAATATTTTCTCTAATATGACTCTCTGATTATAAAAATGCCCTTACTTAAACAATGATGCAAGAAAACAGTCATTCACTGTGGTAGGAACATTAATTGGTACAGCTTCTCTAGAGGGCAATTTTTCCACATGGGTCAAACAATTAAGAATATACAAACTCTCTGTCCCGGAAATTGCAATTTGAGAAATTTATGCTAAGAAAATAGTTGGTCTGCACAAAGATTTAGCTATGAGGATATTCACTGAAACCTTGTCACAAAATGCCAGAAGGCAATTCCAGCATGCCATAATTACAAGAGTTTCATCAAAAGGTTGATGAAACTTGGGGGCTCAACAAGGGCTGAGTCACATATGTAATCACCTGTTGGAATGGCTGAAAGGCACTTCCCCCAAACCTGAATAGGATGATTGTTTGCTGCCAGACAGCTCAGGGTATCTCGATCTACTTGTTATCACCTCCTGTTGGCCAAACACCTGAACGGCTGTAGGCTATTCCCCAATCTGACAATGCTTCTGTACCCTACCCTTTAAAGTGTATTATCTCCACCTTGCCTTAGGACAGATTGTGTTAATAAAAAGCAAGGGTCCTGAGATAAGAAGAACTTAAAACTTTAGCTCCTTTAGCTGAAGCTCCTCTGACCCCCAATGCCTTTCAAAATTATCTTTCATCTCTGGACTCTTATTTAATCTATGCACAGCCTTTTTCCAGATTGCTAAACCCTTGGTAATGCTGGAACAAGAACCCCAGCAATAAAACACTGGAAACACCTAAATGTTCATCAGTAGGGAATGATTGAAAAGATCATGGCACATCCATAGAAGGAATAATGTATGGCTATTTTAGAAGGTGATGTAGCCCTGGCCGGGTGGCTCATTTGGTTGGAGGTCAACACCAAAAGGTTTCAGGTTTGATTCCCAGTCAGGATGTGTACAGATGGCAACTGATCCTTGTTTCTTTGTCACATAGATTTCTCTCTCTCTCTCTCTCTTTCTCAAAAATCAATAAACATATCCCCAGGTGAGGATTAAAAAAAATAGGTGGTGTAGAATACCGAATGACAGGCATGATACTGATGACATTTTAAATAAGAAGGTTTAAATACACTTGGATAATTAATAGACAAAAATTAATCTTGTCTATTTAAAAAATATGAAGTCCTGATCTCTGAACATTCACCAAACATGCTGTACACAGACAGCCACTACCACAGCAAATGGAAAGACTTTTATTCCAATTGCTCAGGAAAAACTTTGGAGTCATCTTTGATTGCAACAGCCCACATCCAACCTATCAGGAAAATTTTGACCCCTACCTTCAAAGTGTACTGACAATCTCAGCCTTGCCTGAGTCACTAGTGTCCTAGTGAAAGCCCTCATCATTTCAAAGCTGGGTTAACCCAATAGACTTCCCTTTGGTCTTCTTGCTGTGATGCCTCATAAGTTATTCTCAGCACAGCAGCAGAGTACCCTGTTAAGGCATTACAAGTCATTGTGGAACTCCTTGGCTCACAGCTTCTCACCTTACTCAGAGTCCAAGACACAAAAAAATGCCCTACAAAGCCTTCCAGACTTTGCCTCCATTACTTTGATTCCATATCTTCCTGCTCCCCCTCATCCCCTCCAGCTATGTCCACCCCAAACACACTTCTCAATTCTTGAACACACCAGGCAACTCTCACTTAAGAGCTGTTCGAGTGGCTGATCACAGATACATAACCACACCCTAACTGCTTCCAGTGTTTCCTCAGACCTCTCATCGAAGGCTGTCTCATTTAAAACTGCACCTTGTCTTCCTACTGCAGGTCTTGTGTTTTTCCCATAGCACTTATGATTTTCTAACTAGCATATTTCATTTATTTATGATGCATATTTTCTATAGTTATCCATCTTTAATATTGAGATGCAACTGATAATCACTATGTCTTCCAATTAATTAGCAGCTTTCTTTTCTTTTATAGTGGTGCATAGAATTATGGTGCAGCTTACAATTGATAATATAATGCACTGCTTCAAAAAATGATTGTGCATATGCTATTCTTTGTATCCATCCCTCTTTTCAATGTGATTATGTTGCTCCTCTATTTTCCTACCCCTTAAAAGTTTCCAGGTATTGTAACTTATGTGATCAATGTATGGTGGAAGGACTGAAGGGTCAGTTCTGAACCTGGTCCTTGAGAGGCCTTGTGTATGTCCGAGCTTTTTCTCTTGAAACTTTGCCTCTGCCAGGTGAACAACCCCAAGCTAGACTGCTGGATGATGAGAGACAGATGACCCAGTTGCCTCCATTGTCCCAACTGACAGCCAGAAACCACAGAAGCGGAGCTGCCTAGATGATAGGCAGCTGACCACGGATGCATGCATAATCTTAGAGGAGAACAGAAGAACCACTAGGTTGAGCCCAGACAAAATTATTGAACGACAGAATAGTGATCTAAATGGTTTTTGCTTTGATGTGCTTTATTATGCAGTAATAAATAACTGATGGTGTCTGAAATTCAAAGAGGTACAATGAATACTTTTAAAAATTATGTTCATAGAATATTTCCTTCAAGTAAAAGATAGTTTCCATGAGTAAGGGATTTTTATCTATTGTTTTACTAATATGTGCATCTCCTCCACTAGGGCTCAATAAATATTAGTTGAATGTCTTAAATGTATGTAATTATGGGATAATCCTATTTTTATTAAAGACTGGAAGGATATATGTTGAAGTCATCATAGCAGTTAACTCCTGGTTGTAGAATTATAGATGATTTCCCCCCCTTCTTTGCTCACTGGAGTGGTGTGTGTGGTCTTAAGTTAGTCTTATGTTCCTGGAATCTGGGATTTCTACAGTTAATGATAAAAAAACATTTTAACTGTCAAGAGAAAAATGTCAACTCTGAACAACTTTCTTGGGCTTGGGTCTACTGAAATTGTTGTTACCCAAAAGCTTTTCCTGATCTGCTACTTCATTTCCATGAATGATAAAATTTGACACCTCCCCTCAGTGTTAACTGATCACTGCAGTTCTTATTTATAGATATTGGCACATAAAAATGGTGTCTATTAGTTGGAGAATCAAGAAACTGCCTATGTTTACTATTTTTGCACTCAGGGTTAGCATTTATTTGTTGAACATCTTTTCTATACAACTATTGAAAGCCAAATTTATCCTAAGTAAACAACCCCTTAGGATGAAGAGAATGGTGAAGCTAATATATCCACAATCTATTTGTTCATTATTGGTGAATGTACATCATTGGTGAGTTTAACCAATGTGTAGACACAATAATTGTTGTTTATTTAAGCATTTAATGCAAAGACTAGAGTACTTATAGCATTTGAAAGCCTTCTCTTCTTTACTTACAATCCAATTGTTGAAAGCATTCTTCCTCCCTCCATTTCTCCATCCTTTTGTTCCAAACATTTGTTAAGTATTTCTTCTTTTCTAAGTGTAGTGCTAAGTGCTTCAGTGAAAACCATGGGTGAGAGAAGATCAGTTCCTTCAAGAAGCAACAATGTGGTGAGTCAAGTATTTAAACACATATAGTAATTGTTCTATAACAAGATGAGATTTAATGGTAAATATTACTAAATAGTAAAGTGGTGCACAAAGCAGAAATAACCCAGTTTATCCACTAGAGGTGGGAGGGTGGGAGTGGTTAGCAAAGGCTTCACTAAAACAGAGGTAAGGTAGCAGGGTTTTGCAAGATGAGTAGAATTTGGGTAAAGGAGGATGTATTGGGGAAGGACAGGCAGCCGATAAGGCTGAAGAGAGGAAACAGAGACATAAAAATCCTTAACTTTAAAAAACGTAACAGCTTTACTAGGATATAATGTTCAGCTGAGTGTAGTGGCATTTTGGTGTCTGTTGTTTCTGGGCCCCCCTTGCGGCTGACCAGTGGGGCTCAGGTGTCATTGACCTGGAGGAACAGTTACTTACCAGCTATACAGAACTCCCCCTGCTCAAATCAGCAGCTGCACTTGGCAGGACTACAAAGAGCTGTCTCAGTTCACATATTGCAGAACTCAACCTTTAATGTGCATAATTCAGGAGTTTAATCTAGTCACAGAGTTCTGCAACTATTACCACTATATCATATTAGAATACATTCACCATTTCCCTAAGAACCCCATCCCTGCTAGTAATCACTCCCCACTACCAGCTCTGCCCTAGCCCTGACAACCACCAATCTACTTTCCATCTCTATGGACAGAATTTTTGTCTATTCTTGACATTTCATGTAAGTGGAATCATGCAATATAGGGCTTTTGATAGCTAACTTCTTTTTAGTGTTTTAGCATGAATCAGCATTTCATCCCTTATTATGGCTATACCACATTTTATTTATCTATTCATCAATTGATGAACATTTAAATTGTTTCCACTTTTTGGCTATTATGAATAATGTTGCCATGAACATTTGTATATGGGTTTTTCAGTTCTCTTGGGCATATACCTAGGGGTGGAATTACTAGGTCCTATGGTAAATATGTTTTAGATTTTCGGGAACTGCCAAACTGTTTTTCAAAGTGGTTGCACCATTTTAAAATCCCACCAACAATGTATGAGGGTTCTAATTTCTCTACATCCTTGCCAACATTCTTATTGTTGGCCTTTTTTATTTTGGCCATCCTAGCGGGTATGAATTGACACCTCGTTAAGGTTTTGATTTCCATTGCCCTAATGAATAATGATGTTGCATCTTCATTGAATTTTATATTCATTATTTTCTCTCAATGTATCTGTTTGCTTAGTTTTTTAAATATATAAATGCTTCTCCAATTTTAAAAGAGATAACACAATGAACTCATCCTCCCCCCCCCCCCCCGCCTAGTCTTATTTCTGGCTTTCCATTATCAAACAAAGTTCTCTAAAAAATTAGTTATATTTGTCTGGCTTTATTTCCTTACCCCATATTAATCCCTGCACAGGCACCATTCACTTAGAATGCAATGAGATTGGTACTCCCTAGAGCAATGCTATGGTAGTTTCCCTGTTCTTCACCCCTTACTCCTCTTGCAAGCTGGCTTCAGGATCCATCCCTTTTTGGAAACTGAATCTTCCCTAGAAGGCAGAGCTTCCCAACTGCTCACTGGTGTGCTGAAAGAGGCTAGAAGTGGACCAAGCAAATTAACCCTCAACACTCAGAGCAGCCAGGTGAGTCCTGGGAAGCCAGTGCTTCTGTGCTAGTGCATCTGCCTCTGAGCAGCCTTGCCTGGTTTTCCCTTGATAATGTACAAATATCATTTTCTACTCTACCATGGCAAAGTCTGAGAAGCACTGACAAGGTAACTAATAGTTTACATATTGCTAAAGCTAACTGACATTTTAAAAAAAAGTCTTCAGTGTACCAGTATTTTCTATTCTTGGCTTTCATAATACAACCCTCTCCTGGGTCCTTCCTGCTTTGCCAGCTGCTTCTTTGTCTCATCTCTGTGCTTTCCTTCCTCCGCCCAGTCACTAAATGTTGAGTTCTTCTCAGGCATTCTCATCTATCAGTTAGTTCCTATATGTAGACGAGTTACAGAATTATTTCTTCTCTGGCTCCAGACTAATATGCTAGAGGTCTCTTGGATATGTCAAAGTCACCTCAAAAAGAACATGTCTAAAATTAAGTTCAGTATCTATCTCCATTCCTTCAACTGTTTCTCTTCCAGGGTTCCCTAACTCAGGGAATGGAAGAGATCATTACCAACTTCTGTAAGTGGAGACCCAAAAATCATCTCTGACAACTATTGCTCAAATCCCTCATGTTCAAGTCCTGCTAAGAATAGCTCCTAAATATCCATATTCTCCATCTCGACTATCACTACCTGAGTTTATTTACTCTGGATTCTTATCTCTACTGCTTTTTACCTGTATCTTCTCAGCCCCACCCTCTTAACTCTCCAAACAGCAGCCAGAATGATCTTTTCAAAATGCAAATCTGATCACATCACCATCTCCCCCTGCAATTTACACCAATCACTCTGAGCATAAAGATAAATCATTGTTCTGTCTATAACACTCATTTAGCCCACTATCTCCTAGGTGTCTCACGCCCTTCTTCCTCCACAGTGGCCATATTTCAGAGGAGCCAGGTGTTGGTTTATTTGATTTGTTATTGCATTCTCAGTATCCAGCATGATAACTGGTGCATCATAGGTGCTTAATAACTATTTGTGGAATGAATGAATGAATGAACGAATGAATAGATGCCATAGTAAGTTTACAACTTATCCTGTGGGCCTCATTGAAAGAATGTAAGCAGAAAAATACGATTATTTGCCTTCTAAAAAGAAAGCTTAGACCCTGGCTCAGTTGGTTGGAGGTTCAATTTCAGGTCAAGGCATATAGCTAGGTTTCGGTTTCGATCCCCTGTCTGGGGGCATACAAGAATCAACTGATTGATGCTTCTCTCTCACATCAATGTTTTCTTCTCTCTCTCTCCTTCCTCTCTGTCTAAAAATCAATAAAAACATGTCCTCAGATGAGAATTAAAATAAGAAAGGAAGTTCAGTCAATAGTTTTGAGACAGGATAGATAGGGGCCGAAAGGACCAGTTTGGAACCTGTCATAATAATGCAGGTGAGAAATGATAAGAACCCATACCAAGGCAGTACCAGTGGGATTAAGAGCAGAGGGTATACGTGAGGAAGTTTTGAAAGTAAAATTGATAGAACGTAATCATTCATTGAGGTGACTGGCTGGTTGGAGAGGAATGCACCAACTAATACAGAGTATATAGAAAATGGAACTTGTTTGTATCAAGGAGAGCAGGCCCAGTTTTGGACTAGAACAGCGGTCAGCAAATTCATTAGTCAACAGAGCCAAATATCAACAGTACAATGATTGAAATTTCTTTTGAGAGCCAAATTTTTTAAACTTAAACTACATAGGTAGGTGCATTGTTATTAACTTAATTAGGAGACTCCTGAGCTGGCCTTTGCTAAAAACATCCTCAATCTGATTGAGTTACGTTTGCTGAGGTCAACCCCTTCCAACTCTCCCATCCACACTCGTCTTGTGTACTTGTTTCGTCTATCTCCTTTCGTCCATCCTCTCTATGTGTCCAAACCATCTCAACATACCTTTCTCAGTCCTCGACACTACATCTTCTTTCCCTCCACAACGTTCCCTAAAATTAACTTAATAAACTTAAAGTTTTAAGTCTTAGTTAAACTATAGGTACTTTGAATAAAACTTGATATCATACTTAAGAACGATATTATTTATTGATAAAATTAAATCCCTTACAATTTACCTTACAATATCCATAAAATTAAATCATGACAATGACTGACACACTAATGTGAACAGTGGCCTTGCATCTCCTTGGAAAGTTTGGGTAAGTCAGGTTTGTATGTTGTTGTTTTTCATTTTAGGCACGATTCCAGGTTCTCATCAATAAGATGACTTCTCAATTTACTCCTGATGAGGTTCATGCTTGAAAACGATTGTTCGCATAAATACTAGCAAATGCTAGTTTTTTCAGTTCATTATATGAGTCAGGAATACTATTCCAGGTGTCAAAAATCAACATATATTCCTTCTCCAGGTCTTTCAAAGCAGACCATTTGTGCTGTGAACTAAGTTCACATTTATTTTTCTCCAATATTTCTATATCAGCACAAAGACGTTCAAATTTTGAGCTCCACAATTCTTTGTTTTTTAAACCCAGCAATTGCATTTCAAAGTTGCCAATGTCAATATTAAAGGGAGAAAAATTTAATTCTGTTACAGTAGCATTAAGAGGTTTTTAACAAAGGCTAACGTCGCTTTGCTGTTTCTGAATTCCTGAAACCTGTTGAGAAAAGCTTCCCTCATATTTAAAAGTGTTGTTTTGAAATAGCAAATGTCAATATCAGAATTATTTTCTTGGCAATGTTTCAACAGGCTTGGAAAGTGAATCAAAGTTTCTCTTTCAAAATCTTGAGCAAAAAGAGATAATTTGTTTTCGAATGAAATAACTTCTTCTAACATCGAAAAAATTGTGTTTCCTTTCCCCTGTAGTTTACGATTAAGCTGACTTAGATGAGACGTAACGTCTACCATGAAATAAAATTTTTGGATCCACTGATCGTTCGTTAGTTCTGGATAGTGAACACCCTTCTCAAGGAGAAACGCTTTAATTTCTGTTAATAAGGAAGCGAAATGTTTCAAAACGTTTCCTCTTGATAACCAACGTACCTTGTTATGCAGCAGAAGATCTGCGTACTCACTCTCCATTTCAACTAAAAATTCTTTAAATTGGCGATGATTAAGAGCTTTAGCTATAATGGAGTTGATAATGTTAATCACCAATTCCATAACTTTGCAAATTTCTTCTGGAAATGTCTGTGCACAAAGTGCTTCTTGATGAATGATGCAATGGTAAGTAAGTATCTCGTGATTAATTTTTTCTTTCAAAATAGCAACAAACCCGTTTCTTACGCCGGTCATACTTTTCGCCCCGTCTGTTGAAATTGAGACAATTTTATTGAGTGGAATATGATGTTTTTCAATGCACTCAGTTACAGCATTTGCTATATCCTCTCCACGTGTTTGACCTTTGAGTGGCAATAATCCTAAAAGTTCTTCTTTAGGACCTATAGATGAAATAAATCGTACAAAAAGTGAAACTTGCGCTGTATCATTTATGTCACAAGACTCATCAACTGCTATTGATAAAGCTGAAACCAATTTAAGATCTTCGACTTGCTGGTCGGTTATATTCGAAGACATTTTGACTGTTCTATCTTTCACTGTTTTAGCAGACAATGGTAACTCTTTATTTTTTTTAGAATATTTGCTTTGTTCTTAAAATCCCGAAATAGCTCTTCGGATGCATTTATAAAACAACTTTTTATGTATTCACCGTCTGTATATGGTTTTCCTCTCTTAGCAATCTCTTGACTAAACACAAAACTTGCAATATTAACATTGTTGGAAGATTGCATCCAGTAATTAAATACAGAACTTGATTTTTCTTGACTCTTCTGAAGGTCCTCAACTGCTTTCTTCCTTGCATCACCGACAGGATATTTAGTACTAAATGACACGTGTTTAGTTGTAAAGTGTTTCTCCAAATGTGATTTCTTGTTATGCGCCAATTTTTCCTGGCAAATAAGACAGGTCGGAAGGCCATTTAAGTTTTGAATAAACGCGAAAGTTTCGGTCCATTCAACTTTAAATTCACGGTTTTCGTCTTCTGTTTTTCTTTGCTTCTTTGTAGCCATGTCAAACAGGGCACCTAAAAAAAAGTTTCATTTTATAACAATAAAGCCACCAACACAAAATAATTACAATTCTTAAATTGATGACAAAGATACCTGTAGGATTTGCAGCTGGTTGGGAAAATACAGGTAACTTTATGCTTCGAGTAGGTACCTTTGTCACCCGCACGCGGTTTCGGGCGCGACTTGCACTAACCACTGCACTGAGGCTGCTGACTGACCGGCTCACTCAACTCCTGCATGAACTGCGCGCCTCCCCTGCGCCGCGTCTCCCATCGCCCGACCGACCGACACCCACACTTCTTCTAATGCCACTTCTTCAAAATAGACTCGCCCAGGCCGAAATTATCACTTCTGCACATGGGCCACGAAGTTTCAGTCACACTGTACGTGCGCGCCCGTACATGAAATTTTGTGGAAGAGCCACACTCAAGGGGCCAAAGAGCCGCATGTGGCTTGCGAGCCGCGATTTGCCGACCGCTGGACTAAATGAACTCAAAGTCCATATAAGATATTCAGGGGTAGAAGCCCAGTATGCAGTCTTCTATTTTCAGCCCTTTTTACAGTGGCTTCTTTTCAGCCTGTTTGTTTAAGGACAAAACACTTCTTAGAGCTTTAGCTACTCCTTTTCTTAACAAACTGTCCGTGGAAGGTTTGGGCCATGGGCTCTGACTGCAGGTGCCTGCCTATTCTCTGCTCTCCGGTCGTCTCTGAGACTGCTTCCAATAAGCCTCCCAGAAGCCACATCTAAGTGCATCTGAGAGACTAAGTACGCAGGCGGGCCACGCCAGACCAGATATAAAAATAGAACTTTGGCCCACAACCTGCAGCAAGCAGTTCAGAAAACCAGTCTCTTTATATACAATGAACAACCCAGGAAGCCAGTCTGCTAGAAGTCAGATTTTCAGGAAGCCAGATTGCTATCCTTAGTGATAATTCAGGAAGCTAAACATAACTTCTGTAACAGTCAGCCCCAAATAGCCAGAATTTGATTGATAACGGATAGCTTCCCTATTGTTCTGCTTCTAGCAGGACTGACCAGAGAAAGCCAAATGAAACCCTAAGCAATCACATAGGATATCTCGGTTCTAGTTAGTCCACTCGCAGCTTCCCGAGTTAACAGTCCCCAATCAGGCAGACCCAAAGCCTTCCCTTATCCACTCTAATCTTTCCCACCCCTCTACCTGCCTTTGAGTATGTGCCAAAAGGCGAATGGTGGTGGCTGACTCCCTTGCTACAGCAAACTCAGAATATATAACTTTTGCTTTTTTCATTTGGTTGGTCTTTATTTCTACAACTCTCACTTTTTAACCTAGGAAGTTGCTCTACTGCAATTAACCCTACCAATCATTCTCTTCTTAAAATCACCTCTTCTCTTGGCTTCCAAGCCCCAAACTTCTGATCCACAGTCTCCCATGCCTGTGACGTTTTTGCTTCCTTCAAGGTCTCTTCTGCCAGAGGCTCCCAGGGTTCCTTCCTCAGCCCTCATCCTGCTGATATTCATAATTCTACGTGGGTGATGGCATCTGCTCTTTAAGGTTTTAGCTGTCACTATTATGTTCCATTTCCAAATCACTGTGCTCAGCACAGACTTGTTCCTGCTGGTTGTCTCCTCACAAATGCTCCATAAATACATAAACTCAACATATCCAAAACTGAACTCACCCCCTTCCCCTACTCCCTAGCTCCCACTGAGCGTGCGCCCCCACTCTTCTCTTCTGTTAGCCACATCATACTCCCAAATCACCCAAGTGAAATAAATAGGTTCTGCTGATTTATTTGGCTTTCTAAATATTTCCTTAGTGCATTTCTTCCTCTCCATTTCTATTGTCAGAGCCCACTTTAGGACTTCACTGTGTCTTTCTAAAATAGTACATGAGTCCCCTAACTGGTTTTCCAGTTGCCGGTTGTGTTTCCTTTCAAACAATGCTCCACTCTGCTGGCAGAGTCACCTTTTAAAGCACAAAATCTCAACATGCTGAGCCCTACCTAAAACCTGTTAGTATTTATTGTTTAATATGGCAAGGGAGACCCCCATGATGTTTTCAACAGCTACATTTCTTGCCATGTGGACTTTGAACTTGATGATCTAAGCAGACACATCCCACCGTTTAGACCCTTGAGCCTGCACAAAGATGTGAGTATATTCCCAAGTAGTGTCAGAGCTCCAATAGTACTCTAACTTGTCGGTGCTCTCTGGTCTTACCTTAGAGTCCTGTGAGAACCTTTATGGCAAGCTGTTTGATGCCTGTGAGGAGATCTCTGTTCAAGTAGCCAGCTGGCAGGAGGACCATGTTGAACTGAAGTAGCTGTGTGAATTGCGGTCTTCAGAATTCTTCCCTTAAAAACCAAGTTTGTACTTGGCTTTGAGGTGTGGCTGCAGCAAAACAGAAGAAAATACATGTTTTCTTAGGGGAAGGGGGATTCAAACTATCACCCTCAGACGTTTTCATCTGCTGCACAAAGCAAGTCCCTGCTAGTACCCACAAACATGGTCATTTCCCTCCTGTGAGCCCATCACGAGGTAAGGGCACAGCAGGCTCCGCTCTCTGGAGATGTGGTGAGCATCCCCAGCAGCACTTTACTGTCAGCCAAACCAAAAGGAAGAAAGAAAATAACATCGAGGGCTACAGGCTGATTCTTAAAGCTGAGCCTAGTGTGGAATAAAAATAATGGTCTGGTGATTTCAATGTAAACATTTTTAAGATACCAATAGCCAGCAGGCAGCCTTTCACCTTAGATTTCTGTGAAGAGCATCAGCATTTGGGAGAAGGCAGGGGGACAAGAAACTCCTGCCCGTAACTGAAAACATAGTAACTGGTACTGAAGAAGGGAGCAACTCATTTTCCTAGTGCCAGATTGTGCCCCCCTGATATACAGGAGGACTTTCGAGGCTGACTTCTCAAATCTAAAGTCACTGTAGCTGCCCCCCTGCTTGTGGCAAGTGATGAAGTGGAAGACAGTGCAGGAGAGTCAGAGAGCTCCAGAGGCTGGCTCTGGCCAGGAGCCAGGTTCCGCTATCAAGACTGACACTGTGGGGGAGGGAGGATAAGATGGCAAACACTCAGAAACAGTTAAGCTGTCCACAGCAGGAAGCTTGTTGCACTGTATGATGCAGGCTCCCATTTTAATCACCATGCCCCTGTACACACACATCACAAATAAACATATACAACCATACATACATGCACATATACAGCACACACCTAAAAACACCACACATAAACACCTACACACATAATATACATACCCATATTCACAGCACACATACACAAAAATAGCACACTACACATAAACACCTATACACATATACCATACATATAGCACAGGCACACACTATACACACACACACACAAACACATACATGCATAGGCACAGCACTAATACATGCCTACACATACACACATACACACAGCATATGCACACACACGCACACACCACATACACATATACACCACATACACATATATAGGCATACACATAGCACAGGTACACACTCTATAGGCATACACACATATAAACACATGTATACACATAGCACATGTATGTTCACACACACACATAACTAGATAATAATTCCACAGGTAACCCAGTCATGGCAACCAGGCCCCTTATGCCATGGGGTCAGGAACCAGCATGCGAACTCCTAGCAGTGCACAGGCAGCCCGGTCTGAACTGTTAAAGCTAAATATTGCTACAGTGGATTTTAGAATAAAAGAGCCCCCTCTCTACAGCAGAGGTCCCTTCCTCAAGTGGGTTTGTAGTGAGTTACTGTATTCAAAACACTTCTTAGGTTGGAGTCATGACCCACAGAGCAGGAAAGAACAAACAGCCTCCCCATCTACTGTGCTTTCACTTCTTCGAAATGGTCTCTGGTCCTCCAAAGGGGCACATGGCCTCTCTTATAAAAGCTAACCTTCCTGCGAATGACTCCCAAACATTCAGACTTTAAGAGGTGTGGTGGGGGCCAAGGCCAGCGTTTGCCCAGAGGCTGGTCTGGATTTAGGACCACATTAAGGAGAAGTGAAACCCGGGACTTTTATGGTGGAGAGGCCACATGGTGTTCAGGCAGTGCATGTGCCTCTGGGAGGAAAGCAGGTTAAGGCCTTAATATCACCATGTCTGGGTTTATATGGCTGTTTTTGCTCAAATAGAGTAATGGAGGTAGGCACTGGGAGGAGGCAGGAGCCTGACTTGGTTCCTTGAGACCTTCATCTCTCTCTCACCTAGACATTTCCTATCCATGACAGTGAGCCCTGCTGCCAGGCTGGGGGCAGAGCTGAGTTGGATTATCTTGAATGTGACTAATAGAATGATCACTTAGGTCCAGGGCTTCCCCTGCTCCTGTGGGCACTGGTGGCCATCTATTGGGCTCTGGTTAAGAGGGGCTCACAGAGGCTCTGGTCAGCTGACACTTGAGAACCTGAGGTTCTGCAGTGAATAGATGTCCTCCAGTTGCTTGGTCACCCAGGCTGGTGGTTACTCACTCTCCTTTATAAATGTACCCCTGGGCATCATGGAGACTCAGTTACTGAGGTGACATTGCTTTCTCCTTCTCCCCCATGGCTGCTCTCAGTGATTTTCATCAGACATTTTCAGAGCAAACATGTTGAGAGGTAGAAGGATTAAGGTGCACATTTGTGCCAACAACACTTTTGCAGAAAAGCATCCCAAGGTACAGGAATTCTGGAGAACCCACCGAAGTACGAGGCAGGAAGTACCTGGGATAAGTCAGTGGATGCCAGTTTTGGAATGAGGCCTCCCTTCCATCGTGAGCAGGAAGTTTTCAGTTTTCCAATTTCAGAAACCAATGAGTAAGTAACTATAGAGTAAGTAGAAACAATAGAAGATATTGATGAATCAAAAATGATTTACTGAACAGGTGAGAGAAGACTTAGAAAATGTTGTTAAAGAATGGAATGTCCACAATGGTGAGACAGAGGGGACCACGTTGAGAGAGGAAATTGAAAAGGTCTGGGTTGCCCAGTCAGTGTAGTTCAGTGGTTGAGTATTGACCTATGATCCAGTTCTATTCCAGGTCAGGCACATGCCTGGGTTTGAGGCTGGATCCCCAGTAGGGGGAGTGGGGGAGGCAACCAATCTAAATTTCTATCTCTCTACCTCCTCTCCCTTCCTCTCTCTCTAAAAAAATCAATAAACACATAAACACACACACAAACACACACACACACACACACACACACGTGTGTGTGTGTGTGTGTGTGTGTGTGTGTGTATTTGTTTGTTTTTAATAGGTCTGGGTTGGTTTGGGCCTTGATTTACCTGTTGAAAACAAAAGGCTATTTCACATTCTGAACAACAAGCCAGCAATGACAAGTTCACTCCTTAACCAGAAGAATCCAATACATTGATAGGTAATTCTGATGGAATAACGAAGCCTCTCTCATGTGGAACATTAATTATCACCCTGTGGCAGGAAAGATGATAAGTAGATTTGTCCAGGAAGAAGGAGTCGGAGATATTTTTCAGAGTCAGTGGATCTCTCTCTCTCTCCTTTCTCAAGTTAAACAACACAGGAGAGAAGAATGATATTTTTCCCTGTGAGTGGTAAACTGTGTGAGTTGAGGATTCTATTCCTTTCAGGAAAGGGTTAATATATGGCCTGTTTTGTTTGCACAGGGAAGCTGCCCTCTGCTATTGCTATGAGGGACTGATAGGATCCATGTTATTTTAGGAAGTGCTTTAATGCCCCCTCAAGAGCCATCCACCCTGCCCCACTTCCTCCTTAGCCAGCCCCGGGAATAAGCATCTGGTGCTGTTTCATTTTTAAGTTTACTCACCACATTCTGAGCACACCAGTGGCCTGTTTTCTGGTGTTACAGCCAAGGGTCCGTGTGGCCCTGCTCCCTGGACTGTATCCTGGCCTCATTGGGGCTGACTTTAAGCTTCCATCTGACCACTTATGAGTTTCTCCATGTTCTCCAAATGTTACCGTGTCTTGGAATACCTGCCTCCTTCTTGTCGTAGTCCATTCTTACCCTTCTGGAGCACTTTCTGGAGGAAGTCTTCACTGAAAATCCCCTCCCCCCATTGCCGTTAGATGAGCTTCCAACATGCTCCCACAGTGTCCCGTGCTTTCTCTGTCACACCCTGACCATGCTCGATAATCCCTCTCTATTTATTTGTTTCCCACACAAGACCTTGAACATGGGGAAGGGAGTGCTTAGGTCTTTTATCTTGTGACCCAGGATCCAGCAGAGGGACTGGCACCTGATAGGAACTTGCTGGAAATGGAAGTAGATAACTTGCCTTAGATGGCAGATGGGAAGGGCATCCCAGGCTGAAATTTCCATTAGTGCATGTTCAGGGTATGTCCTTCCAAGTGGTGGGGAATGAGTTCTCTGAGGGGATCTTGAAAGTCAAGGAAAGAATGCATAGTGAAGTATGGGCATTGGAACATTCTTGTAAAATGTTCCACCTCCTGCTTAGAGAAATGCACTGATGGTGCTATTGATGGGATCTTATAATTCAGCCTATCACCGGGAAACTGCTCAGTTGCATGAAGGGACAAAAAGTCATGTTAAATCCACACTAACTCATGTTTTATGATTCCCACAGAACATCTCCTGGGACTAGTTTTGAGGGACACACTGTCAGACAGTAGTATTTTTCCTTCCTTTTAAACTCTCCAAATGATACACCGGGTCTTCAGACCATGGCAACTTTGGTCTAAGGCAGCTTTTATGTCCTTCTTCCTTCCCTCTCTTTCTCTCTCTTTCCTCTTTTCTTCCCTTTCCTTTCCTCCTTCTAGGGTTTTTCTATGGTTGACATATGAATTGTTGTGACCAAAATGGCCACAAATGTGTTTGCATGCGACTTGTGGACAATTCCCATTGTCTATACATGCTGAGAGGGGCAGTGTTGGGCTGGTAGGAAGGCCATACCCTGGAGAAACTCTGTGAGTGGTAAATCAGGCACCCAACCCATGACCATCCAGAGTGGAAGATTTCTCACTAAATCTGAGATTCTTAAGAATAGGAATTGAGTCTTGTTCATCTTAGCCTCCACTGCACATAACTCACAGGAGGTACTTGATAATGCTTGTTGAATAAATGGCTATAGTTCAGTATCCATCTACAACAGAATTTAAAATTGTGTGCTAATTATAGATGGCAGAGAGGACGCTGGGTGCCTCCCACCTCAGAGGCCAGGAGAAAAGCCAAGAGTGCCTGGTGTGTGCACCATCGGTCAGCAGCTGGTAGCCGCACATCCTCAAGTGAGAGAGTCCGTTACCGTCAGCACATCCTCCCTGGAGTGGGTGTCTCTGTATCTGAACTCTACACCAGGCGTCTCAGAACAAATGCGTGCCTTCCAGCTGGAGATCTATTCTCTTGTCTTAAAGTCTTCTGATCCATAATAAAAACAAAAATGGACAATTGAATTTTCCTTTCTTTTCTAAGCCAAAATGAAGTGCCTTGTGTGTCATTGGCACTTACTCAAGAAATGTTTGAATGACTGATTGAATGTGTAGGAAAGCTGGCAGGGACATCTGTCACAGTGCTGATGGCCAGCATGCATTTGGCTGGTCCAGCTGGCTGGGCGGGATCCCTCATCTTCACTTGGTGCTCCTCCCAGAGCTCAGGGAAACAGGCTGCCTTGTAAGATTGGAAGAAGCTTTTTTTCTTCTGTTTAAGGAGATATATGACATTTCCCAGGATGCTTCTTTACCTATTCCTTGTTACCTATTCACCTCTATTTGCATAGCTTCCTTATTTGTTCATAACAAATCCCACCATTCTAACTACCACAGCCATCTGGAGTTGTGGAACACCTTCCTTTCCCAATTTCCTCACGTGGCAGGAATTTCCCAATTTTCTTATCAGCTTCAATCCTAGGGTTGGTTTCTGCATCAGGGCCCACTTTTCTGATGGCAGGTTTTTGGCGGAGCTGCCAGACTCATAAAACAAGGTAATGGCCTTTAGGAAGTAGTCACATTAGCTATTGT
Source organism: Eptesicus fuscus (assembly GCF_027574615.1). Taxonomy (NCBI): domain Eukaryota; kingdom Metazoa; phylum Chordata; class Mammalia; order Chiroptera; family Vespertilionidae; genus Eptesicus; species Eptesicus fuscus. The sequence goes on along the minus strand of NC_072480.1, from coordinate 4,442,537 downwards.
TTCACAGCAGTTGCCCTAAGAGCCTGGAAAGAACCATTCGATTTCACCTCAAAGGAACAAAAGAAAAAACAGTCACTGTGGCCGAAGCATGTAGATGGCAGGGAAGGTGACTGCTAATTTTACAAGCTCCTGGAGACATTCTGACACCTTCATAGGACACCAGGAGACAGGCAGTCGCTTTTGCTGGCCAACCTTTCAATCTCCTAGCATTGAAAAACTCACAGAGAAAAGAACTTTATTCCATTGTGCCATTTTGCAATTTTCTTTAAGATCAATATTACATGTGGAATGCCTGATGGGAAATTGCTATAAAAATGGTAGCTTATTGTATGTTAGTAGATATAACAACCCTCTTCTCTGGAGAGCTTGTACATATAGGTTGAAGGATAAAGTAGGGATGAATTGTATTTATTTCTTTGTGTTTATCCAAGTCACTGGCCCAGGCAGGAAGGTAATATATGAAAAGGGACATTTTTGGAATAACTGTTTTTGAATTATACTTATGAAATATATACTCTGCTATGGAGGACATGTGGGAAAACTACATTCTGACCGCATGACTAATTTTTTAAAGCCTTGCATAGAGAGAATTCTCCCCAAGAACACAGCTGGATTATTCCTTTGCGGACTGAATGTGTCAGTTATGAAGTGAACTAAAGTGAAATTTTATTCCATCATGGCAAAGTGAACTGAGCAGCGGACACTGCAGCTAAGGTATTACGTAGTAGTTCATACACCAAGTACTATTATTTTATTAACTTTAAGAACATGTTTTACATAAAAACAAGCAACATCAAAGAAAGCTCAATTGATAAATGAAGATAATATATCACAGATGACTTCATTCCACATTAACCTACATTTATTAGCTTAAACTGAGAGATTAGGAAAAAATTAGATCTCATTCCAGCTTTAATCATGTATACAAATCATTTGAGTTATTTCATTAAGATTCTCAGAATAAAAAATTAACCTATGCCATCTGATCCATGCAGCAATTGATAAATTCAATATTTTCAAAGGAAACATTGAACTTTTTTCTTGCACCAAATTGAAACCTTTCTGAAACTTGTATAAATTTATCAAGTTCCTAACCCACCTTTGTAGTGAGCAAAATACTATTTAATTTCACACTCAGCTAATTCTTTAATCATTTTCTTTCAACCAGAATGAAAAATGCTATTATTAATTTCCTAATAAAATATTTTAAAAAGTTATAGAAGCTATGACTCTAACCTTGGACTGGTTTCAATTTCTTCTCATTTTTTTCTGAGAATACATCAAAGATTAATGTCAATGGCAAGTGAAAAATTGTCCCTAGAGAACTTCAGGGTCTTTTTCTTACCACATTGAATTGGACTGGAATGTATTGACATTATAGCATCTTTATCATCACTTTTAAAGTCCTACTTTCTCTTGATACCAAATGTGAAAACTTGTAGAACTATTACTTACTTTAAATTAATAAAGTGTATCACAGATAAAAATATACAATTTTACATTGAAGCAACATTAAGAATATCGCTTCAGTTGACCAAAAAAGAATGTTGAGGAAATTTGCAGGTTGTTTTAATTGTAAAGATTGCTTTTCCTTTAGGGAAAAAGAAATAAACGAGATCTCTCACTTGTCTCCAAGGACAAGATATCATAAACCTCATGATCAAAATGCTGCCAACTAGAAACTCCCTCACTGAGAAATGATCACTACAACTTCAGTGTGAAACCCAACAACAGAAGCAGCAGCGGGAGCAATAGGGGTGGGGGTCGGGGGACAAAACCAAGGGGAAGAAAAGCCCACCCCAACCAGGAGCATTCTGAGTCTCTACATTGACTTTCCTGTTCCTCACCAGTTTCAGACCTTTAACGTTACTCAATGTATGGCTGCATATTTGAGATATTAAAAAGTAAAAGACTGGCTTAAAAGCACCTCCACCTCAAGTACATAATTACATAAAAATTAAAGAATCTCGTGTCAGTCCTTGGGACCCCATTTGTTATTGTTTCATATATAAGCACCATTGAGCCATTTTAAAAGCACATTTGCAAGGGTCAAGTGTTTAGTGGGTCCTCAAGTGGTGTTGATTTATTTGGTTTTAAACAACAAAAGTTTAAAGTGTGCTAATTGACACTCTTCTGATCATATCTGAATCAACAAAAGTGTTATTTTTAGCAGTGTTTTGAATCACTATTTTCTCCAACAGACTAGAATGGCTTCCTGAATCTTGATGATTAAGTAAAGATATCCATATTTCCCAAAGAAGCATATATCTAACCCTCTATCACTGCATGCAAAGTGAGGGTTCATCTGAGAGTTTTTTTCCCAACTCCTAATGCAAGTGGCAGACAACACGAAGGAAAAGCTAATCTTTGAACTGACCAACTTCAAGTTTTTAAAATTTTTTGATTGAGAAAAAAAATCATGTAAGACTTAAAAATTTAGTGATTTGCAAATTATAGAAAAGATATGTTATCTACAATATATGCCAGGTGCATCATTATTTTTTTGAAACCTACATCTAAATGAATGCATTAAAACCACCATCTTGGATCTTGGTACTTTCCAGACTTCTGAAATCTCAGTGAAGGAGCAGACATACCAGGTTTTGTTGTGATTTTCTCAGGAGAATTGGGCAGAGATGAGAAGGAAGTGAGCCTTCACTGTGACACAGGCCCTCTAGAGCAAACCAGCTTGGGGCACCTTTTTATGGTTCAATTAAAAACCTTTGAAATCGTAGAAATTCAAGAGATTTTTACCCTGAGAAGGGCTAGCAGGCAGCACAATGATATTAACAAAGTTTTCCCTCAAGAACAATTGCACTACCACAGGGGGATAGAGTTGCTGAATGGGTGCCCTTGGCCAACAAACCACTGTGATTTAATGGTGTGAGCCTTGTGACTTGGTAGCTCTGTGACCTTCTAAGCTAAGCCAGTTTTTCATTCTTCTTTTTTTCCAACTGCAATATGCTTCAAAGGGTAAAGGATTTCCATTTTAGCCTTTCTTTGTGGATATACTGCTTTCTTCCAACAATATCTGATGGGGCTGTTAGCCACAATCCAGGGGGGTACTGAACAGTTGCATGAGGTCTCATGGAATACAAAACACCAAGCATTTTCAGTAGTTTATTTGCATTTTTTCTCTGCTTATTTTAATATGCACCATGTGTAAGTTAGATGAGGGCTACTGTAAAAACATTTTCAATGACTGAAATCTTACTTTTCCTTCTAATGATTTGGAGAAAACCACATATTCGTTGATTGTGATGAATAAAATGATTTCTGCTACAATGTTGCAAAAAATTGTTCATCAATACGAACAGTTCTCATCTACAGAGATGATTTACACAATGCAAGTAATGAAAGTGTTCTTTCTTAACTAGTCTACTACTGAACTGAAAAGTTGAATCTTAAAATTTCCTTGAAAATACCATATGGTTGATTATGTATTAATAAAGGAAAGACAATCCCCATCACCATACTAACACCATAAGAGCTATATTAAATACTTAGAAAAAATATGGAAACACTTATGGCAATGATTAAAATGATAATTACAGAAGTACATTCCCATAATGGTACATATTTATTCGATGATGAAGTGAAAAAAAAGATCAATTTGGTTATAGAAATTCCTTAAAGAACACCATCACTTAATGATTTCAAACTTGAACTATCTCAAGAATGTCATGAAAAAAAAATTAGAAAGCATTGGCTAAAAGCAAAGCAGTCTGAATATACCAATGTAATCAGCATGCCTTGTGCTTGTCTGTTAACCCTTTGAGTACATTTCTCATATTCAGGATCTTGACAGCTTGATGCTGAAAAGATTGCATTCCATCTGATTACTCAACATTTCTACTTGACAGATCACATACACTGTTTATTCAGCATAGATCACAAATTCTACAGCAATGCATTGGGCTCTCCATGCTGAATGGGCCATATATTCTTCTGAGCTGCTCTCTGCAGTGTGCTGGGAAACACTCCCCAGCTTCACATGGTCACAGTCTCCCAAGACTTGGATGGAAAAAGGCTGAGCCATGCACTGTAAGTTCTGTACACTAAATGTTATACCAACACATGTAATGTCCACCGGAAAAGCAGTAATTCAGAGAACGAAAGGAAAGTGACAATCTACTGTAGGTAGGTCTCTGCTCATAAGATTCTTCATAGTCACACATTTAGAGTTGAGGCCAAGTTATATGGCTACTACAGTGTTACTTAGAATAGTGCTTCGCTTTATAATTCTAGACAAAGCAGTATTTCTGAACAGTTCTAGGTACTTCACTTATGTGGAATCTTTCTACACACCAACACCTTTCCTGGTATTCCGACCTCACCCCAACCCCAAAATCTGACTGAGTTGTGCTACTTTGTGATATCGTATGCTATCATTTCAGGACTTTCTAATAGGGGGACAACTTTTAATAAATAATCTACTGCTTACATGTCAGGACAACACAGACTAAAGAAATAAACCTAAATGTTGAAGAGCAAAAAAATTGAGGGAACTATGTTGTAAAAATCATGGCATGGTAGGACCTTAAAATCTATATTAACATAGGCCATAGTTTATGAGTTAAAGAGTAAAATGCAGCAATTGAAGACAAACGTGTATTTGAAAATAAAGAAATGTCGAAGACCTTCTGATATTGAAATATATTCAAAACAGAGGCAGTAAGTGTTGTTCAGCTCTACATATGCAAATTTTATGAGACCTCACTCTTTGGTTGTCTCTTGGATCACAAAGCTGAGCAAACCTTAGGAGGACATTTGAGTTGGGTCCTTGCCTCCAAGACACCATGGCTAGCCTTTTCTCTAAGCATCGCAGTACTAGCAAAGCACAGGAGGCCCCCACTGAAGTGTGACACATGCCAGAAGAAACTCAATGGAGACACAGGGCTAGGGATCAAGGTTTTGTCACAGGAGTGACAATTCAGGTGTCAGACAGGACTTGGCCCATAGAGAGAAAAAATAACATGTCCCTCTAGATAGCTAAAGACAGCGGTATATAAAAAGGGCACCTTAGGGAATGGAAGTTTTATCCTCAGTGGTATCTTCCAGTTCTCCTAACCTGTTCTTCCTGGGAGAACATATGTAGGAAACCTAAAGGTACACAGGAAATGATCTTATCAGTGTTTTATTTCCTTAAAACCCATTTAAAAAAGATTCTAGATTGTTTTCTCACTGTGCTTTCTCCTTGGCCACCTTGCAAAAACACTTTGCCTCTGGTCGCCTGTGCCTCAGCACTCCTGTGTATGGATTTGATATTCTATGGATTTCACCCTGAAGGCAGCGGTGCGTGGAAAAGCAGGTGAGGAAAAGACCAGGATCTTGTTTCCTCTTTCTGTGAAATTCCAGCCCTATAGAGCACCTGGCAATTTATTGCTCTTTTCTACCAGTTGTTTTTTTTGTTTGTTTGTTTTTTGTTTTTTCCCTGTAGATGGCTCACAGGGAGCAGGCAGACCCCCCTCACCAAGCACAAGACAAGGCATGTGTGTGCCTTCCCGAGGGTCTGCGCCGGCACTAGCAGCAGCTGATGTGGAAGCGGCATTTCTGAGCGATATCAACACATCTTCATATGGAGCCAGTTTGGGGGAGGGGCACCATCTCTTTTGTGGGTCAGGCTGTTTGCCACAGACCCGATTTCCTCCACTTGGGATGCAGAGCTCATGGCAGCTGAAAGTCATACCTCTAATGAGAAAAGTCTCTTTCTTAATAGGACTGTGAAAAGAAGGAGGGGTGTTTATGCCTAAGTCATAAAACGGCTATGATCTAAACCTACAGAAAAGGACAAGCAAGATATCATTCTAGGTGCCTTTCTTTTCTGGATATTGCGGCATCTAAAAACACCCCTCGATCTGCAGCAAAATCAAGAAATGTGTCTATACATCCAAAGGCCTGGAAAATTTCCCAAGGGGCCTCCACAAGCGATGCACTCAGAGGGTTAACATGTGCTTATTACACACTGCAGATCCCAGTTTGATGAAAATATTCATTGCTTTTAAATTTTAAAAAGTTGCAAAGTAGACTTAACCCTTTGAGGATCCTATTAGCAGCAAGTTGCCATCTTCACAAACAACATACCTTATTCAGCAAAGGGAAATTACTACAAAGGTACCAGAAAACACACGTTCTGTTTCTGAGTGCTAGATAGATCAGATGAAACTGTTTTACATAATTTTGGGGGGCGGGGGGGAATCAGAGAGTCTCAAAGGGTTAAGCTAGAAGTTTGAGTAAAAGGGTCTCATTAAAAGGGCGAGTTTGGGGAGCGAACAGTCTCGGATGAGCTTGGGGAGTAGTCTTCAGATTCCGAGTTGAATTCAGGCGGAGCTGGCTGTGCCTTGTATCGGCTCCTCACATCCTGGTTGCATCTTCGTCGGAAAACCTGCCTCTCCTTATCAAGAGCGGTGGTCTAGCAGGGGCATAAAATGAGAAAGAGAACAATTAGGCTGAAGGAAAGGGCACAAGAAACTCTGAAACTTCTGAGGTCAGAAAAATACACTGGCCGAATTAACCTATCCACTATGGCTTACTTTTGTTGACAACAATTACCACTGTTGGGGAACTCTCTGCTCCCCAAGTTGTAGCTGCTAGGATAAGGTGACCAGATTTTAACATTGGTAAAGTGGGACACCATTGACCGGGGGGGGTGGGGGGGGAGGTTCTTTTTTTTATTTTTTAATATATTTTATTGATGTTTTACAGAGAGGAAGAGAGAGGGATAGAGAGTTAGAAACATCGATGAGAGAGAAACATCGATCAGCTGCCTCTTGCACACCCCCTACTGGGGATGTGCCCACAACCAAGGTACATGCCCTTGACCAGAATCGAACCTGGGACCCTTGAGTCCGCAGGCCGACCCTCTATCCACTGAGCCAAACCGGTTTTGGCCGGGGGGGAGGGGGGGGGGTTCTTGATTAAAAATTTGGTCTATATTGTAATCGCTTTTGGTTTTTTTAATAAAAGGAAATTCACTTCTTAGATCATCGTTGAATTTGCATCCTCTTTTCTTACTTATTATGTTAAAAATCTAAAAAAAATAATTTAAAATTATATTATAAATTATTATATACATATTGCTTAAAAACACAGTAAGTAGGTACATAATTACATGAACATATTTTATTGTTAGTTTATAAATTAAACTGATTGTTATAAAGTAACTATATTTTAAAAATTATTTTAATTTTAATCCTATATTTCTTTCTAAATAATAACAATACTAACTTGTATTATTTTTCCTCTGAATTTGCCATAACGTAAGTCGTAAGTGTCACTTTCAAGGCCGGCGCTAGACTTTTTGCCGCCACTATAAAATATAAATAATACGAGTACTGTCTGCTAAATTCAAGAAAATTTATGTATTTATGAAATAAATAAATAAATTATTTCCCTAAATTATCTGAATAGCTGATAATGACATCATTTGTTTAACTAGCTTACTAGCACGCAGTACGATGTGTATCGTCTGAGAGACAGTTACAAAATGTTTTCGTCGTTGCCAATCCCAAAAATGCCATTGTTCATTAAGTCCAAACAATGGTGGTCGAATTCTAACAACTGATCAACAATGCGAACTTTGATAAGCAGTTCTCGATAATCAGTTCTCCACAATTATTTGTTATTATTAAAGTTTAACATGATAAAATTAACAAAAATAATATAAAACTCATATCCTGGCTAAACAGCCATATGGCTGCCAAAAACCGTATATGCCCTTCCTGTTCTCCCGCTGTTCCCTAGCTTGTCGTGCATCCTTTCCAAAAATCGGGACTTTTTTAAAACGCCGCGGGATGCGGGACAAATTGTTAAAAATCGGGACTGTCCCGCCAAAAGCGGGACGTCTGGTCACCTTATGCTAGGAGCACCTGATCATGACATCAGCAGGCACAGGCAGGATGGATGATGTTGTGGGTTCAATCCCCCCCCAGTCCTCCCCATAATTCCCCTAACTCCACAGCCATGACCTCTGGTGGCACACTTTTCAGCCAGAGACCCCTGGTAAATGGGCATCCCAGGCCTGTGCGTCTAACATGTGAGGATGCCAGGCGTGCCTCATTCATCATCACTCAGCTCAAGGCAAGTGTATAATAAAGATAAAAAGTGATGAAGTTGTCAGACATGGAAACAGAGCCACAAGCTCATCCTGTTATTTTAGCACCTCCTCCTTCTAAATTATCTTATTATCTGCTGATGAGGGAGTACGGCTGAATCTCTGAAGAATTGTTTTAATTTTAATGAAACCAATGTCTGAAACTGAAAATTGCTTTGAATGCAATTAAACCAAATGGAAACTTTCCAAGGATTTTACTTTACAAAGTTCATTTTCATCATAGTATGTGGTGATTTATGAAACTGAGATTCAGTTCCATAGGTATTCCAGCTCCTGGTCTCTAGTCTTCATGTTCCTGAGGAACCTCAGACGATCCCCAGGCTATGCGATCCAGCCACAACTCTGGAAGCTATTATGACATCAGAACTGGGAACAGCAGGCATAACTTCATTACAGATTTAATGGGTGTGAGAGGAATGGGGTCATTACAGAAAAGCCTTACACAGAGAGCAGAGGAGCAGGTACAAAACCTGATGAAAAATATAGAATACATATAAAAGCGTGAAGGCATCCTTGTTTGAAAGTCACTCTTTAAAAGGATGTAGCCTGGAGGTTATTCTGCTTTTAAGAGATTACTTATCCTCTACAGGGATATATACCACCATTTTTTCCTCTTGAAAATTTACTATTAGCTTCTTCAAAGAACAGAGATAAATTTATAGCTGGCCTGGTTCTGAGAACAAAGTGGAAACTACACCTCTCACACGACTGCAGTATAGCATTAGAGCAATCTTAGATCTAAAGTAGGGCATCACAGTTCCGATATGAACCAATAAAGAAGGAAAAAGAGGCAGCGTGTAGAGCCAATAGAGGAAGTGGCTTCATTAGGCTGAGCTGTGCTGCTTTAAAACTGTCCACAAATTGAATAACAGTTTTATAGACTCAATGAGGAAGATAAAGTTTAATAATTCATTTCTCATTTCATTAGATTGTTAATACAATTATTCAATAACTGGTTTGTTGAAATGTCTATGTTTTATTCTTCTACTTGTCAAATTTTATACCCACTGATTTTATGTTATTTCTAGCATCATAAACTCAAATTCCTAACTTTATTTAAAACACTGTAAAGTCACAGCACATGGTATTTTGCTTTCGAAGCAAACTAAAAATACCTGTTTGTGCAAAAAACAGACATGTCTTTAGTCTGACTTACATAAAAACCATTCTGTAATTAATCCAAGAGTGATATAAACTCTTCTCATGCTCATAAAAAATATTTCTATTTCTACCTTCTTGAGAAAGAAAGAGTCCTTGGTATTGGATTTAATACTGACTAGTGAACGGAGGCTTTGGGTGTGGGGAAGAAGTGCACACCAGACTTGTAGGCAGGGATTTTGAGTCCTCCTCTGTCCACTGCTGGCTATGAGAACCATTCACTCTGTTCTCAGTTAAATGAGGAGTAGGCCTAAACCCTTCCCCCCCTCCCAGAGTTGCTGTAGGTAAAGATAGATGTGCAAATGCTTTCTACATAGCTAAGATGGCCAAAAATGGAAGGGTTGTTTTTTGCCTCTTTCTTTCTTTACAATTTGGTATAAGATATTGTTTTAAAATTAAGTAACTGCAGGCCAATGCAAAATAAATCTCAGAACTTATCTCAGAGCACTCCCCTCCCCCACTCTCACTGGCACCTTCTCCATATCTAACTCATCTCCCCATAATTTACTCAGTTACATCAAGTCAGACTCTTGGCTTCAGCCACTGAAATAGGCCATTTCTTTACAAATACCATAATGTTGTTTATGCAGAAGTTGGGACAGTGTTGAGTCCATGCTTGGATGGTCCCTTTCCCCTCAGTTTTACCTTTATTTTCCTACATCTTTATAAGGGCAATCCTATTCTCTCCTTATTTGTCCCTTGCCCCATTCCTTTTAAGTGGCCAGTTCTCGCCACTCCTAGAAATTTCTGTAGTTAGCAGCTTTATAATTTGTAGGTGACACTTGGCACTTAAATGCCTCTGTGCTTTCAGGTGGCATATAAGCCAGTTTACCAATTGTTTTTTTGGAAAATATCATGTCATGATCACATGTCAGGGAATAAGGATGTGATGGCTGTTTCTATTGCATTTATAGACTTACAGAATTGAAAGAGAATTTATAAAGCATTCTTTGTCCAATGCTTTGCCTTTCCAGGCCAAGGTCTGCATGCCAGGATCCACTGTACACACAATTCCACTTTGAACCTGTAAACTCCTAGGGAGCCCTGAGTCTGATGACAGAGAGGCCATTTCCTACTCCCCCAAGTTCTTGCAATATTCTCAAAAGCCACATAATTAATGTTTAGGGCTCCCAACTGACTTGCTCTCAAAGATGCTCCAGAAGATGTCATTGTCCACAGGCTTCTCCTCATACTCACTCTGCTTCCAGCTCCATGGACTATGGCTGGTTTTAAGTACTTCTTCCTTCCATGTGTTCCGTTGAAACCTGGTACCGTTATCACTATGCATCCTGCCTAGATCATAATTAACTCTAATCCACTGTCTTTCTGGTTACATTGTAGATGCTCTGGAGGGCAAGATCAAGTTTTGGGCATCCTCTCCGTGCTCTCCACAGTTCATGGCGCACAGCAGATACTCTACAAAGTCTGTGCTTTTGAAATATAGGAAAGTGCAACAGAGGTCACAGCATTTGCCTCCTGAGCACTGAACCCCCAGTCCATCTGACACACAGCTGACAGGTCAATTACCCTTAGGTCTGATTTATTTAGAATTTCTCATAAAGTCCATTTCCTTATCCTAACATTCACAACATGCCTACAATAAAAATTTCCAGCCCTAACTGGTTTGGCTCAGTGGATAGAGCGTCGGCCTGCGGACTTTGATTATGGTCAAGGGCATGTACCTTGGTTTGATTATGGTCAAGGGCATGTACCTTGGTTGTGGGCACATCCCCAGTAGGAGGTGTGCAGGAGGCAGCTGATCAATGTTTCTAACTTTCTATCCCTTTCCCTTCCTCTCTGTAAAAAATCAATAAAATATATTTTTAAAACATCTCCAGTGTCTAGTTCCTTTTATTAATCAAAATGATCCAATAACATTAGCATAGTCACTGTTACTCATTTGATTTTCTTGCACAGCATCGATTTACTGTCTAGGTTAACCATTCCTCAGTTTCCTTTTGGACTTCCTTCAATACTGTACTCTGTGGTTCCCATGAAGGTGATCCTACCTCCATCTCTGAGATGGGGCCAGGTGGGTTGGTGACCCAGGAGCAAACCTGAGCCCCCTGCATTCCTCAGTACCCATGACTGGAAGGATGGGCACCCAACCCAGCTAACAGGACATAAGGAGACTTTTGCTGGGACTTCATATTTATAATAAATTCCCAACTTGGGGAGGATAGTAGGCCTAGAGCTGCTTCCCACATCCTGGTACTACATGAAGCTCCAAACTAAAGCCAACACAGGGATGTGGAGTGGAGGGGTGAAAATACACCAAACTCTAACTGAGTGCTGAGTCTATCCATCATTAAAGCCAGACCCAACCTCTGGACCTTCCAGATTTTATAAAATAAAAAAATTTCCTTTTTGCTTAAGCCAGTTTGGTTTGGGTTTTTCTTATTTGCAATCAAAACAGTCCTATTGGGTATATCTGTGAATGTACTCTGATCACACTCACTTCTACATCTTGGCTCAAGGTATTCACCACCTGAAATTACTTTTCCTCCTACCTGCCTACTCAAATTTGTCTATTTCCCAAGATTTAATAAAATTTCACCTCCAGCATCGCCCCTTTTCTTTCCAAATCCCTCAGGCAATCATTCTTGACCAAACTCTTGTCACTTATTGCACACAGGACCCTTATTATCTTTTCTGTGCCTATTCCCCCAAAACACGCAAGCTCCTCTGTGGTAGAATCCGAAACTCTTGCATTTTCAGAATGCCTAGCAGACTGTGGCACACATATTAGGGACTTATTAAATATTTCTTAATTAATATAGAATTAAATTGTTTTAGGTAATTAAGTACTTTCTAAGTAACAAAACAGGACCCAAAACAACAAGAGTAAGAAGTTAAATGTATTATGGGTCAATATTTAAGAATACAATTTATATTTCAGATATGATCAAATGCTTACAATAGATAAAGTTAATATTCTCTTATATATTTATTTACTCACAGCAACTTATTAAAGTCCAGTTATTTATCACAGTAAGCACTGTAATATATGAAACCTTTAGAATTTTAATTGTGGCTATAAAATTATGTGCAGGTTAAATCTTTACAACTGAATTCTGTAGTCCCCATATGTAGTTCAGGACAGATGAATTCAGCAAGAAAATAGAGCAATGTGCTATTAAATAATTTTTAAGTATAATTTGCCCCCATAAAAGCATTTGAAATGTAAGATTTTCTCTGACGTGCTGCATCACAAATACAAATTCTGAGCCCTTCGAACATTTCTGAAAGGCTGCTCTCCTCTGTATCAACCACAGAAATTCCCAGATTTTAAGCAAATAGGGTCTCTCCTCCCTAACGCTTATCTTTGAAAGGTAAGTTTGTCCTCAGGTATTGCCTTGATATGGCCTTAAAACTTCCTTAACAGGCCTATTATTTTATCAATTATTTTCCTCATGATTTATAGCTTTGTTGGAACCAACATGAATAGAATTTCCAAATGTTTCCTCAGAAATTTACCACTTCATTAAGAGCTCAAAGATAATATGAAGTCCATATTATCACATTTTGGGGCTAATTGTCAGCAGTTAGAGGTGAGAGAGAAATATCTTGAGATGCTGGAATTGACCAGTAATAACCAAATATGATGTTGTAACCTAGTTGCTTAAAATAGGTATTTATTAAGGACTGCTATGCTGTGTAATGGGCATAGCTAAATAAGAGTGGACTGGGGATCCTGGTAAACAGAATAAATAGTTGACCAAATAAAATGATATAGAGAAACTAATATAAACCTGTCCTACATAGAAGAAACACTTCATATCTCTACCTCAGACTGTAAATCTTTGGTTATCACAGTGTCCTTAAAGGCCGCTAGATCAAGTGTGAAAACTGAGGAATGGTAAAATAATGTCATAACCTTAGCAACTCCAGTAGCTGCGTACATATTATAGTAGTTGGAAATCTTAGATAAAATAATGTCTATTATGTTTTGGTTCCTGCTGTAAGACTAGGCATGCATAAATCAAAGACGGTATTTGCCTAATACCAAGGAAATTTATTCCACCAATAGATACATCTATTGAATTGAGTCAGTGGCCTCCTTTGTTACAATGAAATGACTATGTGCTCCACATGGTACTCAGATATTTTAAGCCCTTATTTATAACATTAAATTTGGAAATCAGCATAAATGCCTAAGACATTAGCCATCTGGAATATCTATGCAATGTTAAAGGAAAAATAGAGCCTGGGAGAGGAAGGTCAGGAATGAACTGCAAATGTGAACTGGAGCATTAGCTTTGTTTTTGCTGGTCTGTGCTGCCCATCACTCTGTAATGCTTGTCTTGTCTGGTAGCAGCAGTAGGGGGAAGTCAGGAGAACAAGCTTTGTATCCTAGCTCAGCTAACATGACCATGGAGATGTTTCCTAACCACAGAATCCCAATTTCCCAGTCCATGTGAAGGTGGGTATAGTTCTCTAGGGAAATTTTCACCTATAAAATACTAGTAATAAGCTTAATATCGTTATCATTCTACTGTAATGGGTGATGCTTTTCTTTTAGCAAAAAATAGGCCTTCCAGTCTATGGATCAAAAACACTTCCGTTCTGAAGCACCTGTAGGACTGGCAAAGGATGTGCCTAGTTGAAGTTGTGAGGCGATGTTGTCTGTCCTGGTGGTCATGTTTGGATTTAAATAACTGCATTTTTCATGGGCACGCCTTGACTGCTTTTCCTTTTTGCTTTTCTTAATTTATTACCAATAATTTCATTAATAAAAGAACAATTTTGTGCACGTTGCCTTTTAGCCCATCCGTTATTCCTGCTCCTGGAAGGTGGGACAGGCGAGGCTGCAGCATTCACCTCAGAGCCCTTTCCCTCACTCACCCGCACTCTGCAGGGACTGCGTTACGACTTGCTTGACACTTCAGGAATGTGTTTGGCTTGCTAGTAAAGTTAAACTGACAAATCGATTGAAATATCCACCCTCCTTTTTTTATTTTTTTTGCTTACTGACAGGGTTATTAAGATTTTGTCTTGCTTCAATATCCTTTTGGGGTCTCAACAGGAAGTGCAAGTATCTAGATATATGACATAGTATTACCCTAAAGTGAAGGTGACCATTACAATGGCAAAAGGAAGCCTCGTGGAATGAAAATCAGTGGCCTGCTAAGCTACCTTTTAGGTGCAACTCTCTTAAATGTGAATCATTGGTTCCCTGGGCAGAGCTGCCCCCACAATTCTCCACCATTTCTTATAGTAGGCTCCTGCTATTCATTTGTGTGTTGTTGTGTTTGTTTTTTTTTTTTTATAGAATCCCAAATTGGCCTAGCTCTACAATGGCCTCTCATTAGAGGGTTAAACTCATAGCCTCTTCTTGAACTCAGGCTTCTATAGGACATAGATCATGTGTTTCCTCTGCCCTGCAGCTCCGGATTTTCTCATAGTCGAAGCTAAATTGAGCTGCCATGCTGTTTTTCCTTCATCATCCTAGTAAACTAGAGAAGAACCACAGATGTAGTTTATCTGAAAATAAATCTATAAAGTTCAGAACTTACTAAACAGGTAAGTTAGGGGGTAACTCCTTTCATTACAAAAACAATGTTTTGCTTTGCCCAAAGACTTACCCTCAGATTGCTATAAATGGGATGCTATTCTAGAGCATCTCATGTAATTTCATTGTCCAAACTTTAATTTATTCCAAACTCTTCAAAAACACATGTATCCTCTATATCAACTTCTCCTTCATTGGAAAGTTGAATCATTTATTAAATAATTTAACAAATATTTATGAAGGCTCTACTATGTGCCAGGCATTCCATGAGGTGGTGGAGATACAGTTTTTAACAAGCTTACCAGGTGGTGCCTTTTAATTTGGAAACATTCCCCCCTAGAACAAGATTTGAAGAACTTCTGGAAAGGCCAAATAATTACTATTTTAGGATTTGCAGGCCATATGGTTATTTGACACTACCTTAACTCTGCTGCTACAGAGCAAAAGCAGCCATAGACAATTTAGAAATAAGTGGGTATGGCTGTGTTCCAGTAAAACTTTACTTACAAAGACAGGCAATGAGCCAGATTTGGCTGATTGGCTATAGTTTGCCAATTTCTGCCTTAGAGGATAACATTTTAAACTTGAACTTCATCAGGATTTTTGGCTGCTAGTCTCCTTTAAGTAAAATGTAATGCCACAAATACTCATGAATAACATCAGCAGTTTACCCCAATCAGAGCATCAAAAAAGATCATGTTTCTACTTTAATAACAATTGCTTTGATCTGGAACAGTGGTCGGCAAACTCATTAGTCAACAGAGCCAAATAGCAACAGTACAATGATTGAAATTTCTTTTGAGAGCCAAGTTTTTTAAACTTAAACTTCTTCTAATGCCACTTCTTCAAAATAGACTCGCCCAGGCCGTGGTATTTTGTGGAAGAGCCACAATCAAGGGGCCAAAGAGCTGCATGTGGCTCGCAAACCGCAGTTTGCCGACCATGGATCTGGAAAGAGATAAGTTTTTCTCAAGAAAATCTGTCTCAAGTGTGGAAGACTTTTTTTCTGGAAGTAAGGGAAACCCTGAAAAGCCATCTTTCCTGAGTCCCCCCCTGGGGCCTCTGAAGGCACTTTTGCATAGGTATCTCACTTAATCCTCACCACAGATTTGGAAGGTTGATCATAGTTTTCTCATTTCTACCTGTGGGGAAACTGAAAATCAGAGAAAGAATATGTAACTTGGCCACGGTCACACCGCAGGAAGCAGGACAGGCTGGATTCAAAACCAGGGCTTCTGGACAGCAAAGCGGCAAACTCTACATGCTCTGCACTACCAACAAAATATCCAACAGTGAGCAACCCATTTCCATATTCCTGTTTTTCTTTCAATGACCATTTTAGAACTATAATACTAGATATGCCTATCTTCTGAGCCTGTTGGCCTAATAATTCACTTTTTAGCATCAAGGTATAGCTACCAAACCCCTCGTAGTTTCCTGATACTTCCCTTTGTAAATCACAGCTCGGGTGGTTTTTAAGTTTAAATCTATGCCTTTTCTGTGTTAACTTTCTGTTACAGGGGAGGGGAGGGTGATCCGTCCCTTTTGAGAACAGCAGCACCTGCCCTCCCTCCTGCAGGGCTCTGACATGCAGCAGGGAGTCCTTCCCCAATGGGCAGAGCAGGGCCCGGGCAGCTTTCCACAAAGCAACCGGCAAGGCACTGCAGCTTGCTGTGTATCTCTGGCTGCTGGCGGAGGTTCCCTGAGGAGCCTTCTCACACCAGGCTGCAGTTCCTCTCTGCCTTCACAGGAACCTATTTTTAAACCTGTGCTGAGCAAGATGCATTTAACTGACCCCATTCCTTTTAACAACTGAGCATGACAGCATTTAATAGCCTTGCAAAGACTGTGCGTGCTTCCACCGCTCTGCCTCATTACTCACTGTTTCAAGATGATGCTCCAATCCAATATGCACACTGGAGTCAGGTCATGCCTGGGAACTCAAATACCCTTTTGTCCTAGCTCACCCTCTCATTTTATCTCATTTAGCATTTTTTAGCTTGTCTGGTTTTGGTATTTGCCTTATTTAATTGGGTTACTCCATTCTGATTGTTGCCTTGTTCTGCCTGCAAATATGGAAGAATTCTTTTCCTTGTGTTGTCAGCCATAGCACCTGCCACAGTGACAGCTTCACTCGAGAAAGGCAGAAATGTGTGTGATCACATCCTCTTTGGATAAGGACACATTTTCAGAAGGGGAAAATGAAACAAGGTAAAAATGTTTTCTAGTGGCTTGTAGCAGGGCCATGAGGGAGGAATGTCCCAGGAAGCTCACTCCTGGAAGTGTCCCCCAGACTCTGGCTGACAAGAGCAAGTTCTTCTTGAAAAATCAGCCAAGCAGGATGCTGCTCCCCCGGCTGCAACTAGGAAGCAGCTCTCTGTTAATGGGCAGGAGGATGAAGGTGAGAAAGAAGAAATGCATGCCCACCTTTTCTCTGCTATCACCAAAAAGCCTATTAAGAGGGACAGACAATTCTGGGCTCCAAGAAGAGGTTCTTTCTCCAGCCTATGCCCTGATGTGAGCAGATTTACAAAAAGTAAGGGGTACTCCCAAGGGCTGTGCTCAGAACAGTGAAAACAGCCATAGTACTTGTAAACATAAGGGTGGGGAGTGAAGATGTTCCCCATAATGATTGTTTATGTAAGCGAGTTGGCTGCCGCTGTTGTTTGGTTCGACAAATACTTCCACTTCTGTGGAGATAAAAAGCAAGCACTTGCAATCAGTGAGGAGAGTGAGTTTGTTCTGGAGCTAAATGACATTATAAAACTTCCTAGTTAAGTATATATGCCAATGAGATTTTAGCATAATTTCTCCAATTTAGCTTTACATACTGGGTGTGCTGTTTCATACAGCATTAACTATCAACATTGTTGTTACTGCCCCCAGCTGGAAAACAGAGCAGTTTATGGGTGAAAGAAAAAAGACATTATCTCCCATCTGCTCCTGCCCATTATTCAGGGATGTGTCATTTGTCTGCTGATGGGACCATCACCAAGATTTTAGTCAAATGGCCTTTTTATACTGGCTACATTTATTAATTATTGTGTTTACTTGGTATTTTGCTCCCATCCTTAATCCCACAAATTTAGTGATATCGTTTTCTAAAGTTTTTTTTTAATTAGATTAACTTATATGTGTAATTTTTATTCTACAAATGTGCACAACTATAATTAGACATATTTTATGCCTATTTTTAATTGTATATCAACTTTACTCATATATTTTTGGTTAATATGCCTGAGGTGAGGGGGCATAAATAAATAAGGATGGAACATGATGTGATTCAATTTATATAAAGGACAAAACCAGGCAAAGCTAATTAATGCGGATAGAGTCCAGGTCAGTGTTTACCCCGGGGGCTGTGACCTTCCTGGAAGGGCCCTGGAGGTGGAGAGGGGCTTGGGGGTCCTAGAAATACTCTGTGCCTGGTCTGGGTGCTGCTTACAGGGGCATGTACAATTTGTGAAAATTTGTTGAGATATTCATTCATGATATGTGCTCTCTTCTGAATATATATTATCTTCCAGTAAAATGTAAAGGATGGGTGGATCATCTTCACATAAAAAGTAAAAAGGAAGAATCTCCCCAAAGACAAATTAGGACAAATTATTAACCAAATATTTTCACGCCCTCCCTTCCCCCCAAAGAAGATTAAAATAAAACAGAGCTCTTTCTACATTGATAAAGCTATTTTACTCAGGTAAATGAAATGGTTGATGTGCAACTCTTGCATGCATATCTGTCTAGAAGATACAAATAACCTTTTAATGTAAAACAGACTGAAATATTTTGTTGAAGTTTGGGTATTTTCTTGTTTTAAACAGACTTAGAAATTATCATGATTATAGTATATTTGGATGGTTTGTCAAAGTATGACCTTTTCTACTTCCTTAAATCCTTTGTTTTGAGTGTCTAATTATAGAAAAAAGGTAGGAGCAATAATTGTTGGTTAGAATGGTATATACAGGGTGAGGCAAAGTAGATTTACAGTTGTGAGTACAGGAAAGATAGTTTATTCTTGTATTATTATTTATTAATTATTGTATTATTTTCATATGAAAAACTGTAAACCTACTTTTGCCCCACCCGTATATGTGTGTGGAGCACACATTCCTTCCTTCCTTCCTTCCTTCCTTCCTTCCTTCCTTCCTTCCTTCCTTCCTTCCTTCCTTCTTTCTTTTCCTTCCTTCCTTCCTTCCTTCCTTCCTTCCTTCCTTCCTTCCTTCCTTCCTTCCTTCCTTCCTTCCTTCCTTCCTTTACAATTTAGTAGGCTAATCCATGAAATGACATCAGGAAGCCACCACATTATTGAGCTAGGCTCCATCATTTGGGAGAAACAAGTGCCAAACCAAGTGGAATTTTTCTTAACAAATGCTAAGAGGTAGAACTTTACTTAGAGATCATTTCAGAAATGTTAAGATGGAGAAAAGTTCCTTAGGGCTTCTCAGAGTTCATTTCTCACATCATCAAAAATCATCCTGCCTGTGGATAACTTAAAGAGACACACACAATGCTCCTTGAAGGAAATGTCAGGGCAGTTGGCTGGAATAGAAAAACGATTGGATAGAATTCTTAACCCCATAAAAAAAAATTTTGATACCTCCCATAGTCCCGTTTGCTTGAGCAGATAAGCCAGCTAAGTAATCTGACAGTTATAGAATATTGAAAAATAAATTCATGCAATAGCTAGTACATAAAAGGATTTCCAGGGGGGGGGGGGGGAGAGGTAACAATAAAATGAAAACCAAAGAAAATAAAAAGGTGGAAAATTTGAAAACACAAGCTCATCAACACACACAATGCATTCTATAGCTCATTGTTACTTGAAGGAACTACTACTAAAGCGTAAATGCATTGTTTCATTCATCTAGTAAGTTCAAGATAGGGCTTGATGACTTTAAAATGACAGTATATACTTCTATAGAACATATACTATGGTACTATTGTTGCTCCATTTGTTAAGGGACAGAAGAGCACTAGAAGTCATTCTTTAATTGGCAACATCAGGAAAATGCTTTGGCATTTACACTAAATATACTGTCCTTTTAACTGTAAGGGAAATTGATACTGAGCATATGCAATGGAAAGAAAGCTGGCAAATGTCAGTGTGAATAATGGGTGGAAAAAAAAGGAATGAGGGGGTGTGGCATCTCAATCAAGAATAAAATGAAACTGATAAAGCAGCATATGGACTGGATAACAAATCAAAAGCATGTTTATCCACTGAAGGAACTGGTTAATGGAGACTGCCAGCACGTTGCCATGGAAACACTGACTGTTGAGCTGCACCATCTCATACCTTATCCAATACATTCCTGGTTGTTGGTAGTAGTCCAAAGACCCTGATCTCTTGATGGTAAACCCGTGGTCCAGCTGAGCAGAGAGAAATGGGGCAACTCAGTGGATCGACATTGTGCTAAAGAATTAAGACTCCAGACCAAGTTGTTCTTCATTGACTATACATGGAAATATAGTTATAATGCATCTTCTGTGGGGTGACTAGCTAATATGCTAAATCTGCACATTGAAAATAAAAAGACAAGAAAAGACACTAATCTCTTATGAATACTCAAAGGCCATTTGCTAGAAAAAAATCTAATTTGTCAAACAGGTTTTTGAATGCACATTTAACAATGTCCTCTCAATTTCAAAAAATAAAAATAAACACCTTTTCATATTCT
Organism: Eptesicus fuscus; assembly: GCF_027574615.1. Taxonomy (NCBI): domain Eukaryota; kingdom Metazoa; phylum Chordata; class Mammalia; order Chiroptera; family Vespertilionidae; genus Eptesicus; species Eptesicus fuscus. Next base: position 4,422,073 of record NC_072480.1, on the reverse strand, counting down.
ATAGAATGGAAAATGCTTTACAATTAAATAAAATATTGACATCATCTTTAGCCACCTCTGAGAAAGCAGATTGGAACCCAAAAAATCTTACCCCATTCGGCTTAAATTTGAGGGCTTCATAAATATGAAATAAAAGAATCAGGTTTTGAATCCTCATGATTACAGCAAATTGGTTTGCCTCCTTTAAGAGTTAATCTTCAAAATCAGAGCTAAGCTTAAAAAATCAATTACATTTCTAGCCCTGGCTGGTGTATCTCAGTTGGTTAGTATCTTCCTGTGCATTAAAAGGTTTCCGGTTTGACTCCTTGTCAGGGCACATGCCTGGGTTTCATCCAGATCCTGGTAGGAATGGGTGCAGGAGGCAGCCAACTGCTCTCACATTGATATTTCTCCCTCTCCCTCCTTCTCTCTCTAAAAATCAGTAAAAAATCTTTTTTAAAAAATCAATTACATTTCTGAACTAAAAATATATAGGGTAAAGCAGTAAATTTTCTCTACGAAAATACAGAAAATAAAAAATAGTTTTCATTGCATATTAAAAATGCATATTACAGTTAAGTGCTTATGATTAACAAAAGGTGCAATAAATAGGAGACAGGATAAGTTCTCTAAATTGTTCATCCTGGATAGGATGTTAGCATTTGGCTATCTAGGAATGGAAGATTCAGTCCCAAATTTGACAAACAGAAATCATGCTGTGTGCCCACTCCACTCCCCAATCTGCTCTCTATTGGACAAGCTGCACCCCGTTCTTTATCCGGAGGCTCATGAGTGCTTTCAGTGTGCTCGTGCTGCGGGGCGATGCTGGATGCTGATGAATGCTTCTACCTCTAAATTCACAAAAGGCATTTCAAATAGATGCTGGGCCCAGGCATTTAAACTAAACACTCCTCAGAGGATTTGGTATTCTGTTTACAAACCAGGCTCTCCCAGTGTTCCTGGGACAGCAATTTGAGATCTTAATCTTTTAAACAATGTACATTTCATTTTATTTAGAGAAAAAAAAAAAAGAATCGGAGCACTGTTAGTGCTTTTGCTAGAGGAAGAAGGCCTGAACTTCGGTTTCAGTCCAGGAAGATGGCCAGTTAGTACCTAGTTCTCTACTGCCATCTACAGGCCAACTGTCCCTAACACCAAATCCCTAACCCAGTATCACAATTATTTTCACCCTGATTAATATGGATTTGTTCTATTAGACTGAAATGCTCTATTTGCATGATAAAAATGCAAAAGAACTTTAAAGCATTTTGAAAATTATTGGTTAAAATAATAAACAGCATTAAATGAGAAAAAATAAATCAAAACTGACATCTTAGTCATCGGTTCTTCATCAAGCTGAGCCAATCTAATAATGTCTCCTTCCCCTCCCTTAGCTCTCAAGAAGTCCACCGTTAAAATGTCATCTCTAATTCCATTTTATGTCTATAAATTGCATTTTAATAACATTTTGTTTCCTTGTTCTGTTCTGTTGTGTGTTTTTTTTTGTTTGTTTGTTTCTTTATTTAATTTTAATTTCCCACCTACTGGCAAAGGTAGCAGAGGGAAAATGGAGTCTTTCTGAGAAGTAGAATGTTGTACTTTTAAGCAACAATGGGTTTCTACCTAATCACGTTGCCTGATCTAAATGTAAGAACACCCTTTTTCCTTTTAGAAGGACTGTATGATCCTTGTGAGCCTCCAGCTCACCTACTCAAGGACCTCTTGCAACCTTAATATAAAGTTATCATTTGTCCTTTCTTAGGCCTCACTAAGGTTGGGGGCGGGGGCAGAGAAGGAAAAAACCAAAAAACACTAAGATTCAGAACCACACGTGCATATTAAGCTATGCTCATGTAATACATTACACCTGTATCTAGAGTCTGTTATGATAGTTGGTTCTTTCTTTCCTCTGAGAAAGAAAAAATGTCACAAATTCTTTTGTAAGCAACATTAATCTCCAGCAGGTAGTTAGGCTTCTAGAGAAAGAGAAATACCTTTTAAAGACTAATGCTTTAATTGTTGATTTCCTGAAAAAAAGAAAGAAAAAACACACAAGCTGATTGATACTACATTCTAAATAGTATTTTTAAAAATTTGAAAGGGTGTAAAAAATTCAGTCCTAGGATAGAGGATGTTTAAAATAAAATACAAAGAAAAGAAGAAGAAAAAATAAAATACAGTACTTGATAGCCTCCGGGGAGAAGTATACATGCCCATGGGAAAAAATTATGTCTGAATAAAATTTATGCTGAAATCAGTTTTTTCTATATCCATCAAATAGAAGTCATTACAGTGTTATATTCTTTACAGAGATTTCGATGATGTGGGTGAATTAATAATTAGATTACATCATTAAATTGTCAAATGGTTTTTATGAAGGCTATTCCTTCTATCTACCACTTAGATTCTGCCTCACAACAAAATATTGTTCCTTTGCAGTTATACTTTAGTTTGAGTTGGAATATTACTTAATTCCAAGGTTGCTTTTTTCTTGTGGTAGTCCTCTGAGACTCTGCTTTTGCACTTTAAGAATGGGAACACTGTTATAGAGTATAAATGGACTTAACCAGTACCATTCTGAAAGATAATAACAAAGGCAGCCACACTGTCCAGTTCATAATTCCCAGCCCTGCCCTGGGATTGGTGACCTTCTCATCCTCCCCGCCGCCCCACCCCAGGTTCTTATGGCGAGTATGGACATGTATGAGGAGAAAGCGTTCTGGAGAAAGTGCATATCTGATGGTAGGGCAGTTTGTCCAGAAACAGCTCTGAAATTTACAGTGATATTCTCTTTCATGCTTGAAATATTAATGAAAATAGTCAGCATGTGAATTGTGCTTTAGAGTTGACAAGGCACTTTTTCAGATACTTCTCCAAAAAGTTAATTATTTTGTGTCTTAATTAAGTTGACAATTATTTTTTAAAACTTTGTAGTGGATAAAGAAGATTAAACATGCAACTAATGCGTAACTCAGCATCACAAAGCCCATTTTATAATTTATAAGTCTATTAGCAGTTTGTACAGTTTCCATGGAAATATGTCAGTGATGATCTGAGAAACTGATATTAAATTGCATTCAAAATGGTCCAATTATGATATTTAGGAAAAAATCATTTAGCATCTGAACTTCAAAATGCTAACTGGAGTTTGTTTTTTTTGAAATCTACTTAGATGAAGTTTTAGGTTTTGGAATTTATCCAGGTTTGATTAAAGTAGGATTTCCCCTCATATCTGTGTCATCTGTCCATTGGAAAATTGTCCTGAAGTTCCTGTCCTTGGGCATTATAAGATTCCCAGAATACCGAACAAACAATTATGAAACAACCCAGGCAAATTTAACCAAAGACAAATTAAAATTAAAAAAAAAAAACAGGAAAAAATGACAGGGGTAGACAAAGCACCCTCTCTAGCAGCTGTAAGCTCTCAACAGGAGCAGAAAAACAGTCCTTTTCATGGACAAGCGTGCTGGCAGTCCATTGCAAAATAAAATTGTGGAATCAAAAGTTTTGATATAGACATATAGATTGAATGAATGATGAAAACAGAGTATAAAGTGGTTTAGTTGAGAACCATCAGGAGATTGTTACTTTAAAAAATTACTGATAGAAAATGCTGATAACAAAGAATACCAACAATCTAGAAAGACATGGAAGACAATGTACTTCTACATTGAATTTCCTTAGAAGTACTAGAGAGAGAGGGCAAGAAGAATAAATTGCAATTTTAGATCCTTAGCAGCACTGAAATTCAGGTATACATACTGTTCAGTCTACTCATGAACCAGTTACTCACAAAAGGGTTCAATCAAAAAACATGAAATGCAAACAGTACAAGAAAGTATATGCATGTATTCATGCCACCTGTGAAATCTGGAAGCTCCTATCAAATATTTAGTAACCCAGATTTGGGATTGGTTGTATTAAATATATCAGTTATATATGTTTAATTTTATCTGGAGCTCCAGCACAATAAAAATAAAAACAAAAATGCTGTAAACATAGTTAAATATTTAGTATTGCTGATGAGCATGAAGTACTATTTAGTAGCATAAATACTTTTTACCATTGGACAACACAGTATCTCATTTCTTTGTTTAAAAAGAAAAACAGCTTAAGTGATTTCACGTTGAATATGCTGTTAAAAAAGGAAATTATTAAAAACAAGTAATCTGGGACTTGAATATCCTCTAGAATATGACACCAGGAAGTATGAGGTTTCATTATTTTCCTACCCAATTTAATCTTTGCCTAGAGCTGCTCTCAAATTGCATGTAGTGTGTGTCTGCATGTATAGAACAGGAAAAAAAATTCTGTGTAGCTACATCAATAAAATGTTAAATGTTAAAAATGAAATTTCTAAGGAGCAAGACATCGTAATTTCTTTGTGTGTTCACAGCGATTCAATTTCCCTGAAAATCTCACTGTGTAACCTTTCTGCTCTGTTTTGGCTTTCGTTTAGGTCTCGTACAAAGAATCATACTGTTTCAATTCTCTCTGCAATGTCGTGTTTCTCAGCTTCCCTTCCCTCCAAGGTCCTGGCAAAAGAACACAATGAACTCCTTTCCTCAGAGCGCTAAAGTTTGCATTGGCACACAGTCCAGTGTGGGGGAGGTTTTCTGCTTTAAAAAATAAATCATGAAATTAATATAAACTGCAAGACACCCTGGAGGTGTTGGATAATGATGTGACTACCCGGGAAATCATCAGCAAAAACACGTGATGTATTTTAGCCCCAAGCTCCTTCAGTGCTTTAAACGGTTGAGCTGTCTAAAGAAATGACCCATCCGGCTGTCTCTGGGTGGAATTTCCTGAATAATGCTTGTCTCCTAGGTGGATTGCTTTAAAGAAAGTTATCGGTGGATATTTCAGATGCTTACTGCTATGACAGAAACTCCCGCTGCTGTGCTGTTCGGCTTGGGGCCCGTGTTGAAATGCTTCTTTATCTTTCCGGCTACTGACAGCTGATGTTCATTTTCTGGGAGGCTGTCATCCTAGGCCGGGAGGGTGGGGAAGAAATAAAGGGAGGAGAAAAAGAAAAAAATAAGATATGAGGAATATGAGGCCAAGGTCTTCTAGTAACAGGCAGTAATCTTAACATAAGATTTCAGAAATAAACTGGTCAATGTCTTCTCATTAAACACTGTTGTTAGAAGTACTGTTCCAAGATCTCATTCATTTCCACATCTGCCCTAAAGTTAATTTGGTGTGTTATCTGTCCCTCAGAGTTCCTTAAATAAAAATTTTTATTTCTGTTGTTTCTAATAAAATAATTTCAATCATGGCTCCAGAGACATATGTCAAAGAGCAAGTTAATCTGGACAACAACAAAACATCCATGTAAACATTTTTATTTTCTGATCCAAAAGTTTTACCCTCTTATCCCATCATTCAGACCCATACCCAAGGACACTGACAGACTTGGGCTCCTGAAAGCTACCCAATCAGCCATTCTATAACCCCAGACAACCTTCCAAGCAGAAAGTTCTTCCTTAAGTTTTAAATCCTCCTTGCAGCATTCAAATCATCTGTTATGACATACTTCACATTAGAGCTCATTTTAACTGAGGCTTCTGTTCTCTGCCAGAGCTGTCTGTGATGGAGGCTGGACGGATCGCTCTCCTTGTTAAATACTGTTAGAATAACAATAACCTGAGTCATAAGTATGTGCCATCACTTACTAGATTATGATCAAAAGGTTTTGTTCACTATAGAACCCCCAGGTCTTAACATAGCACTTTGGCACATTGTAGATGCTTAGTAAATATCTGCAAAATAAGTGAATGGATGTATAATAAAGTGTTTGTTACTATCTCTTAAAACCAAAGTTCCTGGCAGGACTTCAGTGTCATTCATCATTTTCCTTCTCTCCTTTCTCTCCATCTTTCCAAACATGACATGCTTACTCTTCTGCACAACCTGGACTCTCCACATGGGATCTACTCCTTCTTTTAGCATTTGGCTATTCATTTATTCAGCCAATATTAACAACATGTCGACAGTGGACCAGGCACTAGAGTAAGTGGTGGGGAAATGAGGGTGAGCAAAAATATGCATGGGCTTTGCAACCTGTCATTGCTCTCTTTCTTCAAAACTTGGGTCCAAATCACCTGTTCCAAAACACAACTCCTTCTAATGGTTCTTCTGTAAACTCCTAATACTCGTTCATTCTATATATTTGCCTCCCTACTTATATTATTTTTGATGCTAGGTGGTTTTGTAAGTATAACACACACACACACACACACACACACACACACACGCGCACACACGCACACACACATATAATATACACACACACACACACACACATACATATATCCTATCTAATAAAAGAGTAATATGCAAATTAACCATCTCTCTGCTACACCTACAAGCCATGCCCACCAGCCAATCAGGAGCGAGTATGCAAATTAACCTCAACCAAGATGGCGGTGGCCACAGAGCGAGCAGGAGGCTTGGGTTTCCCCAGCAATGAAGGAAGCCAAGCTTTCCACACACCCTGGCAGCCCCAGGCCTCCACTCAAGGCTACAAAGTTTCAATTATAGAAGATAAATAAATCCCAACAAAAATGGCGGCAGCCACGGAGCTGGGGAGAGCAGGAGGCTTGAGTTGCCCCCGGCGATGGAGGAAGCCAAGCTTCGGCAGCCCTGGCCTGCCTTGGCCTCCTCCGCTCAAGGCTACAAAGTTTCAAATATAGAAGATAAATAAATCCCAGATACCAGGGCCTCCGCTTGGGTCACCAGGGGGTGTGGCTGGCCTGAAAACCACCACAGGCCCCTTGCCCAGGCCACCCCATGCCCCAAGGGAACCCCCACCCTGATCCGGGACACCCTTCAGGGCAAACCAGCTGGCCCCCACCTGTGCACCAGGTCTCTATTCTATCTAATAAAAGAGTAATACGCAAATTGACTGTCACTCCAACACACAATATGTGGTCAAAGATTCTGTCCCCATATGGACACAAGATGGCTGCCACAAGATGGCCAGCAGGGGAGGGCAGTTGGGAGGGACCAGGCCAGCAGAGGAGGGAAGTTGGGGGTGACCAGGCCTGCAGGGAAGGGCAGTTGGGGGGGACCCAGGCCTGCAGGGAGAGCAGTTAGGGGCAAACAGGCTGGCAGGGGAGCAGTTAGGCATCAATCAGGCTGGCAGGGGAGTGGTTAGGGGGTGATCAGGCTGGCAGGCAGAAGTGGTTAGGGGCAATCAGGAAGGCAGGCAGGTGAGCAGTTGGGAGCCAGCAGTCCTGGATTGTGAGAGGGATATACGCCTGCCTGTTTAAGCCTGGGATCGGGCCTAAACGGGCAGTCAGACATCCCTCGAGGGGTCCCAGATTAGAGAGGGTGCAGGCTGGGCTGAGGGACACCCCTCCCCCTCCCCCCCCCATGCACAAATTTCATGCACCGGGCCTCTAGTGTGTATGTGTGTGTATATATATGTATGTGTGTGTATATATATATATATACATAGATATATATATATACACATACACACACACAGTGTATATATATATATATATATATATATATATATATACTCTGAACTCTTGTTCTTTTGTACCACACCTTCCACATTTTCTGTAATTTTTAACAGATGCTCTTGGCTCAGTGCTCTACACACAGTGGAGTCTCAATTTATGATATTCTTGCATTGGTTTATTAATGGCTAGAAGAAGAAACCATTATTATGCTTAGTGACTCACATCTGAAATCAAATCTAGAATAAGGAGGTTTTGCAATGATGCAGAGTGAATTCAATTTTTTTTTTTAAGTCTGTATTGTGGAAAGAAATAGAATGAAATCAGACAGTTAGGGCAGTAGTGGAATAACACTTGGGGAGGGAAGAGAAACAGGGAATATGAAGGGCCTGCTGTGTTAGGGATGGGAGGGGGGAACGGTCTCTGCCCATCAGAGAACCTTACAAGCTAATTGGGAGATGCAGTATGGCCACATTTTGTCAAATAATAAAACAGGTCAACAAGATGAGACGGAGCTGTCCCAGGCAGTGCAGCTTCCTGGCTTAGCTAGAAACATGGAAGGCGTTCGGAGGAGAGAGGACATGTTTTCCGTTGTGAGCAGTCAGCACAGGCTTCATGAGGATTATGGCTGGACCTGGTCCTTAATGATGGGGAACGTATTGACAGGTAGAGAGGAGGGAAGATGAGGTTTGGTGTACAGACGCATGTGAGTGGGAAGCCACAGGGCATGTTTGCCAAACAGTGAGTCAACCAGTTTATCTCTGGTTAAGAGTTTATGTGGGAGAGTAATGGCAAACAAAGGAGAAAGAACAGAAGACAGGACACATATGAATACCAAAAAGATCCAAAGATTGCAGTCTTATTTAGGGATAAAGCAATGTTTTTTAGTAAGAGGAGTAGCAAGTGTGGAGATGTTTTACAGTACAGTTTCCTGTTCCCAACTCTCCTAGTGGAGAGAAGTTTTTCGATAATCACAAAGATTAGGATTATGCCAATCAGAGTGTGAAACATGAGGACAAATTCAATGGTGCAAAACACTTTTTTTAAATGGTGGATGAAACAGCAGGCCCTTGGAATCTAAGTTAGAATTTTTGGGAATATTTAAACATTTGACAAAAGATGAAATGATGTACCTTTACTGAAGGCTTTACAAATATGGTATTAGTCTCACATATCTGGCAAGGTTTGGGGTTCTGCCCTACCCCCAAGATTACAGATGTAGTTCCAGTCACCTCTTGGGAGAGTTCCAGGCTATGTCAGGCAGTTATTTGTATGTGCTTTAGACTATAACGAAGCAGATGGAAAAAACGGTTTTCTCTTTAAGACAAAACAAACAAACAAACAAAAAACCCTTGAGTGTATTTGAAGTCTCAGGGTCAGAAGCTAGTGGCTAGGAAGAGTTGGAAGACTGGAAAGGTGTAGGATAGAGGGGGAAATGAGGCAGTATGCCTTGGGGAGGTGTAGGTTTCTCTTTGTCTAAGGGGCAAGATGAATTAAGGAGAGAAAGGGTGAGGCCGGTTTTGAGGTGGAGGGGAGCACAGTTAAAAGAGAAAGGCAGAAAGAGGAAGGTGACACAAGTGTTAATTGCTTTGTGGCGTGTGCTAATGATTTACATATATAATCTCCTTAATCCTCAGATTATCCTCTACAATATGGCTTATCGGTTCCATTTCAAAGATAAGCAAACTGAGTCTCAACAAGGTTATTTGCTCAAGGTCACACAGCTAGGTCTAGAACTTCTGTGCATCCATTAGCATGATATCTGCTTTAAAAGGGCTCCCTAAGTGTTAAATGGAGGGACTCAATGACTCTTCTTTTCCAGATAAAAGTGGCACAGTAGTGAGGGGGTGAGAGAGTTGAATTAGGAGCTGAAAAGAATGGAATATTTGGACAAGCCTGAATGGAGCCTGGGAAGCATTTGAATGAAGGTCAGTTAAAGTGATACTGACCCATTGGGAGACCCATTGGATTGCAGTTAGAAGCTTCTATGTCAATGAGAGACTAGGTTCTCCCTAATTTGAGATAAGGCAATCCAACCTGTTAGGGCAGGCGTTCTGGAATCCCATGTGGAGCAGGCTGTGCTAGCAGCCCCGGCTAACAACGGATGACGTAAAGTAGCATTGGGTCAGTGTGGGCCTGTGATTGGCACAGGCTGTTTAATATCCTGGGTACGAATACAGAGAAAAAAAATAGCTGGGATTCCATTGCAGCAGCCCCTATGTAATTTACTGAGGAAGATTTACCTTGCTGCTCAATCCTACCTCCTCACTTCCCCACCACTGGGCATCCTTACCAGAAATTTCCCTTTACCTGAGTTCTTTTCCCTGCCAGTTCTTGAACTAAGAGTTTGTTTTCTCATCACTTTCACAATGGACTTCCTTATCATTGCCTGGCCCCTCCCTGGTCCTAATCTTCTGTAAAGACTCCTAGCAACTCTTTTAATTAATTAATTAATATTTAATTAATATTTTTAAATTTAATTTTTTTTGGTTGAAAATATTACAGATGTCTCCTTTGTATTTTGTTTTTTGCTTTTTTTCCCATTGACCACTTTCTCCTCGCACTCACTTCTCTCAAGCCTTCACCACACTATTTGTGCCTAGTGACTCTTTTACATATTAGGTCCTAGGGCTCAGGCCTCCAGCTTTAAATTCTAGTGAAGTTTTCAGCTTCTGTTTGGTTATTAATTCATGTTGAAGCAATGCAATGAAAGTAGTGAAACAACCCTCAAAAGATGTTTTTGACTTCAAAAATCTTAAAACAGTTCAAAATTTGTTCCCCAGTGGTCGGCAAACTCATTAGTCAACAGAGCCAAATATCAACAGTACAACGATTGAAATTTATTTTGAGAGTCAAATTTTTTAAACTTAAACTTCTTCTAACACCACTTCTTCAAAATAGACTCTCCCAGGCCATGGTATTTTGTGGAAGAACCACACTCAAGGGGCCAAAGAGCTACATGTGGCTCGAGAGCCGCAGTTTGCCGAACACAGAAATAAGGTATCTCAGCTAGAGAAGGTAATACACACACACACACACACACACACACACACACACACACACACCACTGTAAATAAAAAGTCTGCAGTTTCTTATCAATTTTGAAGGCTTTGAGCATAATTGGATTAAAAGACATAAACAGCTGGTTTTGTTGGGACCTAATCTGTACCTGAGGCATATGGATTGATGATGGAGATTTAGTTAATTTACTGTCTTGCATCAATAAAATAAATAGGGCCATTAAAACATACATTTTTATATACATCTTTATCACCATTATTCTGAATAGATTGTGTGCCAAAAATGTGCTATGAATTTTCTAAACGTGACAAACCTGGAAGTATCTTACAAATAGTCATAGTATTATTACCACACGTTTTGGTATGTAGTTTCTGGGAGTAGTTTCTTGTTTGACATAGGCTGGTTGTGGTTTGAGGTTAGTGGTTTTTGATTTAGAAATTCCCATCCACCACTTGACAGAGCATTGTAACTGACAAGAACAAAATTAGTTTGCAAAATGGAAAATGAACTCTCACAGCTGTCTGTAAGAGACCTGGTCTCCATTTCTCCAGCAGATGTTGGGGAGGAGGTGGGGGCCTGGACATGAAGTCACTCAGTTGAGTGAATTTCCCTCCTTAGGGAGACCATTCCAGGGGTCACGCTTCAGAAAATCCTCCTCCCTCATGGAGTTTTGTTTTTGGATCATGGATCCGGTTTTCAGTCTATTCATTGCAGATCCTATTATTAATATCTGTAAATTTATGAGCATTTTACCCCTAGAATATTCCAAGTGAGTTTTAAACAATCCCGAGTGCATTAGAACACTCTTCAATAGCAGCCATGTTTCACATCCCAGTGTGTGGCCTCCTGACTCATGCTAATCACCCCCAGCTGTACAGAACCCCAGGACTTTTAAAAAATATATATTTTTATTGATTTCAGAGAGGAAGGGAGAGGGAGAGAGAGATGGAAACATCAGTGATGAGAGAGAATCATTGATCGGCTACTTACTGCACACCCCATATTGGGGATCAAGCTTGCAACCCGGGCATGTGCCCTGACCAGGAATCGAACCATGACCTCCTGGTTCATAGGTTGACACTTAACCACTGAGGGTACCCCAGGACTTTTGACTCCCTTCAGCTGGGTCCTAGATATCCTCTCTGTCTACAATTCACACTGTACTTGGGGAGAAAATATGAAGTAAATAGTAAATTAAGATCTACCTTGGAGAAAGGAGAGGATAAGATGCCCAAATGGAAAGTGGAATTCCAAGTCATCATTCACAATTTATGAATATGGATAAGTGGTTTTATTTATTATTATAGCATCCCCAGGGTTCTCTTACTTTCTAACAAATTCTGCCAGCACTATGAGATGAATGTTTATATATTTTTGTGTGTAGAGCTAATTTTTATTAGCATGAGACATCTTGGTAGATTATTCAGGCTCTTGTGTTTTTTTTTGTTTGTTTGTTTTTTTTCCCCCTCATCTTCTTCATTCTTTTAGTATATTTTAGCTTGGGAGTATCTTTTCAAAAGAGTAGGTAGGTGAAATAAAGGAAGTAAATTAAAATGGAAAGACAAGGAAAGTGATAGGAAGTTTTGAATTGGCTAAATAACTACCCTTGACTTATTTAAACCAGTCCTTTCCCCTAGGAAATCACCTGGAAACTTCTAAAATTCTCAATGCCTAGACGCCAGTGCAGACCAGTTAAATCAGAATCTCTGGGGGTAAAACCCAGGTATCAGACCTTATATTACAGATTCCATGAGCTTAATGCTAGATTTCTTTGAGCTTCTGTTTCCTCATTAGTAAAATTAGGAAAATAATTGGAGGTAAAACATAGTTCATAGAATTAACACATTGAGATGGACCTTCATCCTAGAGTATCAGAAAATAGCATGGGATAAGATAGGAATTATACAAAGGGTATGTTTTTAGTTGTAAGTCTTCTAGATAGTTCCTTAAATGTTATCCTTGCTTTCAGTGAATGTTTTCAGGGAATCTGACAGGGAAAACTGAAATGACAGCAGAAGTCCAAATTCCAGAATGAACTGTGAATCCTGATTGTCAGCAAAGTGGGACCATGTGTAAAAATGTGTACAAAGCAGGTTGAGAAGGTAGAAGATCCTGCTGAGACATGTATATACTACCTAGGAATATGAATGAGCAACTTAGTTTTCCAATGATAATAGCCAGAAGTCTTTTTTTTTTTTCTTTACCCTACTGAGTTGGGATTTATTGATGTAGAGTCATATGGTTTGGAATCAAGGTAAGGAATTATTTGTTTTTAATAGCATTCCAGCCCCCTCAGATATAGGGACAAATTTGCTCACAGTCACCAAGTTATCTTGTAGTATACTAGAGGCCCAGTGCATGAAATTCATGCACTCGGGGCGGGGGGTGGGGGGAGTCCTTCAGCCTGGCCTGCACCCTCTCACAGTCTAGGAGCCTTTGGGGGATGTCCGACTGATGGCTTAGGCCCACTCCTCAGGCCTAAGCCTTCAGTCGGACATCCTTAGCACTGCTGCAGAGGTGGGAGAGGCTCCCGCCACCACCACTGCATTCGCCAGCCATAAGCCCAGCTTCTAGCTGAGACTGATCACCGGGGGAAGCTCCTGCATTTGAAGCATAGTAACCTCATCTTGTATTAAAAAAAAACCCTGCTGTTTGAAACTCTCTGCTATTGTTAGATAGTCCCTAGTCCTGTAAACTCTGTCACTTTAAGACAGTCTCTTATTCTATAAAATGACTTTGTTCTTACTTCAAATAATAGAAAAAGATAAACTTAATTGTCTGACCTTGCAAGGTAGCCATCTAATGTAATAGACTAAAATAGACTAATACTGATAATAATTCCGAGTACTAACTCATTATGTATTTAATGTTACAACTATCTGTAACAATAACTCACATACAGCATACAGCCCTTTGTAATAGCTGCAAACAAAGAGGCTCGAAAAGTATAAATATGGAAAAACTTCCTGTATGGGTTGCTCAGAGATCTGGAAAAAGACATCTCCCTCTGGGCTGCGCCCAATAAACAACTCCTAATTAATTGGCTCATTAAGGCGTCTTGTATCTCATTCGCTGATTTATGATACAACATTTGGAGGCCCCTGTGAGATAAGAGACAGGTGCCTACCCTCACCTAGTCTTGGCCTCCCCTGCCTGGCTGCCAGGCCCTGAGGATCTCTAGGGGAGGCGCCACCTGATGAAGTTCCAGGGCCCCAGAGACACTTCTCTGTGGTCGTGACAGCCAGACCAGGGACACCTGACATGCCTCTGCATTCTTTTGGAGCCATCAGAAAAACCTTCTGGAGGTGAGTGAATTCAAATGTGGTTAAGGAATTTTGAGTTCACTTTGCTGTTTGGGACTAGCCACTTTGTTACTGAGAAGGGGGACTGGACACAGTCTTACCTCCTCTGGTCGGTTCTCACCGAGATGTTGGTCAAGAATTTTGGGGCATGTGTGCTGGGAGTGCCCCCACATCCATTTGGGGAGTTGGGCATTGTTTCAGTTATCTGCTCAGCTTCCATTTGGGCTAATCTACTGAGAGAGTGTGAGTACGGATGTTTGTCTGTCTTGACATAATTATCCGTTCATTAACTGGTTTATAAATGTAAGTGTGAGAGCCTATGTAAAAGCAAAAGCTACTTTAATTTATTCTGCACTTCTGTTGATTTGTCTGGCTAAAACATTTGATTTATTTAAGGCTGGGTGCTCTGGTGGATTGCAAAAACTCCCAAGCAGCTGCTGGGACCTCTTTTTTCCCCAGGGTTTTTTTTTTTTTTTTTTTCCTCTCTCTGTCAGAGAGGGAATCAGCCCACTTAGATTTGTTAATTTACTGTATTAGGTTGAAATTTTAGAATTCTGGGATAGATTTAAAGGTATAAATTTGTTAAAGGGTTTTGCCCAGAGAAAACAAAGGCTGGCTAGGTTCCAAGATTGCTTGTAAGAAAAGCAAGAGAGAAGTCTTTTCAAGTTAACTATTTGCAACAAAGTAGTAAATTTCAAAGAACAAATAACTTGTTATTTATGGCTTTTCTTATCTCTTTTGGTGGACAGAGACTTCCAGGGTCAGGGCTTGCCAAAAACTCCCACAGGGTGGAGAGATTTACAGGGCCCTGCCCCTGCCTGTGATATCATAGTTCTGCACGAGCTACCTGAGGCGGAACTAAGATTGAAGTAGGTTTCTGGCTCAGAGCCTAGCAAAATGAATTGTGAGACATCAAAGAGAAGGGAATCCAACTAGTGTTATTATAAATAGCTATCTATGGACCCCTGGTTGTGCATCTTGCGCGGTCTGTTGTCTTCGTGGTTGTGAGTTTTGTTTGACTTGCCATTTTCAGTCATTTATTAGGGCCCTCCTAGAAGACAGAGCTTGGTTCCACCCCCCTTCTGACACCCCTGATGGTATCTGTGATTAGATTGAAAACCATTTCCTTCAGGGGACCTTCCAGGATTTGATCCACAAGAAATCTCCCTACACACCCTTATCCTCATCTGCTATCTTTCCGGGCTGACTAAGAGTCATTTTTCTCCACAGGTCGGACCCCAGCCTCCAGGAAGGAGGACTACTACAGAAATGGCCTGTAGTTTTCTCCCAAACTCCCGCTGTTTCTATCTCCCCCCTCTATAGGAATTGTCTTCCTCTAACTCACAATAGAAAATGGAGACAAGCAACGGGCCCTAGGATCTGCAAAAGTAACTGGGGATAAAGCTGGTAAAGTTTCTCATTTGCAAATGTACTGAAAGGGTTAGGTACCTGTTGCTGCTGGAAGAGGAGGGGCTGATGTCCCCTTCCAGTGCCTTGAACTGTCCCAGAGAAGCTAAAAGATTTAACCCCTTAGACTAAGGGCTGAGCCAAGACACCAGGTTAGGAGGTGGGGGCAGATGCCCTGTTCTTACTTACAGAGTAAATGGTTAATGCAGGGGGAGGGGTGGGGGGCAGGCATCAGCAGGGAGAGCAGGGAGACATAGGTTTTTGTTGATTTTGCTGGCTGCAAGCTGCTCTGCTGGTGTCCTTGGTTTCTCAGTTATCTGAGTTGTGCTAGATCGAGGCTGCAATCTCTGCCAGGAAAGAGGACAGGTAGGCAGGAAAGGGCCTGAAGCCCAAGCCACCACTACGGGAGCGCTTTGCTATGTGCAAACCGTCTCTCCCTGCAGCCCCGGCTGTGTTTGGCTCGCCACTAGGAATCAAGCAGTGATGAGAGACAGGGATGGCAAGGCCCTGTAACTGATAAACAGGGTTAACTGGAGAGGGCGAAGGGAAGTCATACTCCCTAATCAAAAGAGCTAAGAACAGCTCAGAACTTTCAGCCTCTCCCAGAGAGTAGGAGTCTGACTGAGGGGCTGGCCCTGTTGTGTTAGGAGGCCCGGAGGCTGCATATTGAACCTATAGACTGCAGTTTGCTGGGCAGAGGTCCAAGCCCAGCTGAATAGGGGTTAAGCTGCCTGTGTACAGCAAAACAACTTTCTCCCGTGCCAGAATACATTTTAGGGAAATTGGACAGTGTTTGTGGCTAGAAAGAAAAACTGGCCACCATACACAGCCCTGACAGTGGCCTGCAAAAAACTGTTTAATAGACTTAGATAATGCCTGCATCTTGATGGACATGACTCCATAGAGACAAGGACAGTTTTGTGTAGGAAGGTAAAAATGGACTTTAGTCACCTCCCTGAGATGTTTGTATAGCCCTACCATGTGTCATGTATGGTAGCAGAAAATTTGGCTGCCTGAAGTGGCCACAGTGTCAATAATTATACTTCATTATGTTAATATGTTATATTAATCTTTAACCTTTTGCACTCGGATGTCGAGTGTGACTCAACATGGTTAGCATCGGTAGCAGCTCGATGAAAAAAGCAAGCGAGTGTAAAGGGTTAATTCTCTTGCAGATTTGAATGCAGTTGCCAAAAGGGCAGGTATCCAAATGGACAAAGAAAAATACCCATCAGGTTTTGGTCTCTATTGAGAGACAGTTAGCAGCCTGTATATTGCCTTGCAGGCCTGTGTGACCATGCCCATGCCAGGGGTGGGGTGGCACAAACCTCAACTTTAGGAAACTGGGGAAGGCCTGTTTGGAACAGAGGGAAGCAGTGAAGTGGTGAGTACTAGCCCTCTGTTACAGGAATTACAGACCCTGTGAGGTCCTGTGACATGTGAGACCCTATGAAGGAATAAAGTTCCTTTAGTCCGTTCTGAGAGGGCATGTCACCCCTCCCAGAGACCAGATGTAGTTTAAGGAAAATTCAAGTAGGGGGAACCCTACTACAGGAACAGCTGTAACTGTCTATTTGAATATAGACACATTTTGAATTTCTTCTTGCCATTTAAAGACAGTTACTATTTTGTTATAATACATTTAGAAAAATATTACTCATGAAAAGGACTGGCAAGGAAAATCAGAAGCTCTTAAAGCAGGTCAGTATATTTTCCTCCTTATATAATTCCCCCCAAATTTGTCAGTGCTTAATAAATCATGGCAATACATTTCTTTGCATAAATTCAATAAGACTGGTTTCCAGTAATGGTTTTATTGACTGAAAACTTTGACTGGAGTGTCATGTTTCAAAAAGCCCTGTCTGAGCTCTGAAGACTTGAAGCCAATAAGAGTGCCACATAGAAAGCCTGGTATTCTGCTTGGTAGTCCTAAAAATAGATTGCACTGGAGCGTCAGGCCATACCCTACCATCGCTGGTGGTTGGTCAGAGTAGAAGGGGAGCAATAAGGGCACCTCTGTGTCCCTGCGGAACCCCCACGCACTCTGGGCCACAATGAGTAGGAGGGCTGTTGAGATAGGCCTTAAAGCCTAGGGTGTGGGCCCAGTTGGAGTTGCTGCAGGTGAGGGATTCACCTAACTCAGCAGATACTGCAGGCAGGTCTGACGGCAGCTGGATAGCTTGGCTTCCTGGCCCTATGGGGCACACTAAGATTCAATCATGAAATTCCAGCAAAGGTAGTTAGTTACCATTCTTGTTGTGTTTATGCAAGCAATCAGGTCAAATGAATACAATAGATAAATTGGTCTTGATTTGGCTTTTTTGGTAAACATAGAGGTAATTTTGAGGATAAAAATTCTATTTCAATAGAGGTTCTTAAAACTGAAATGTTTTCTTTCCCTTCCACAGGACCATTTGTTACAGTTTGTCTCTACCAGGTCACAAGCCCACCTCCTTCTGTGCCCAGGCCTCATTGTCCCTCTGACAGACAGAAAGGATCTCTTGGCTCTGAAAGAAAACTCTGTCCCCCTTCAGCATGGAAGTAGTCAGAGGACCCCACTGACATCCATTTTCCCTGAAAGAATTCAGAGCCAGGATCCTTGAGGTAACATATTAGGCAGTAACACAGACATGAGCAGAACAAGGACAATGGGCCAACTAGTGCTACTGAATGTAACTACGTCTTTCCACCTCTATATATGTAAGACAAGGGGACTCTCCAGAAGCAAGAGGGAACGAGGCTGCAGATGAAGCAGCTTGGGAGGCTGCCCTAAAACCAGTGGGGCCTCTACAGATTCTAGTAACTCTTCCAGACCCTGACCTACCCACCTCACCAGCTTACACGGAAACCCAATCTGGAAAAGCTAAAAGCCATAACCAATCTTTACTCAAGTTCTTATAGGCTTTACAGTGTACCTGGAAAGCAATCCAGAAGCACATCCGAGACGCTATGCCTGTGCCAACTTCTGATCTGGTCCATCCCTTCCACCCCGGTGATTCTGTTTAGGTAAAGAAATTTATCACCCAAGGACTGTCTCCTACTTAGAGGGGACCAACCACATACCGTCATCCTGACCACACCCACAGCAGTCAAGGTCGATGGGATCCCAATGTAGCTTAAGACAGCACAGGCAGAAGAATTCTCTAAAGATAAAACTTTCACATGTGCCATATTATTAATTCTCTTTATATGACTTAGTAAAGGAAACCTCAAAGCTGAGTAGGTTAACAATGTTAACAACCCCCAAGAGTCAATGATTTTACTCATTTACATAAAACCAGTGGGAATGAGGCATAGTGACCTCCATCTTGTATAAAAAAAACTGCTGTTTGAAATTCTCAGCTATTGTTAATTAGTCTCTAGTCCTGTAAACTCTGTCATTGTAAACTCTGTCACTTTAAGACAGTCTCTTATTCTATAAAATGACTTTGTTTTTAGTTCAAATAATAGAAAAAGATAAACTTAACTGTCTGACCTTGCAAGGTAGCCATCTAATGTAATAGACTAAAATAGACTAATCCTACATTATAATAGAGAAACATGCAAATTGACTGCACCTCCGCTATGCCAATGATTGGGCCTGCAAGAGGCTGGGGGCGGGACTCCGGGTGGCCTATCTGGCCATTGAGAAAACCAAGATGGCGGCGCCAAATCCTCTTAGTTCCGGGGGTCCCAGGAGCGATGGCAACCCTAAAGTGGCGTGGCTGGGCCAGCCAGCCGCTCCCGGGCGTCCCGGGGCCGGGGCAGATCGCGACCCAGGGGGGCGTGGCCGGGCCCAGCCAGGCGCCTCCCGGGGGTCCCGGGGCCCATCACGAACCAGGGGGGCGTGGCCGGGCCCAGCCAGGCGCTCCCAGGGCGGGGTCCCCGGGCGATCGCCGCCCTGGCCTAAATGGCTGGTGCTGAGAGGGATCAATGGGGCCAGTGGAAGGAGCAGGTGGTAGTTGACCACCGAGGCCATCTGCAGCAGCCGGATGCAGAGCTGGGGTCCACATTCTCCAGGTTGGCCTCCGTGGGGCCCGTGTTGCACCCACAGTAGCCGAGTGGGCATGCTGGCATAGTAGCCCCAGCATGAGGTCAGCTTCCCAAACTAGGCTGCGGAGGGAGGGAGGGCCTCTGGGCTGGGAGCACTCCCCCACCCCAGAGGACAGGGCACAGGGAGGGAGCAGCAGAGAGCTACTAGAGGTGGTGGGTGTGGTGGCCTGGCTTCCAAGAGGCTGGCTTCAGCTGCTGTGGCCTGCGCTGAGGTGGCTGGTGGTGGGGGCAACTGCGTGGGCGCATCCGAGGCTGGGGCACTGGGAGACGTGGGACTGCAGCCCAGAAGGCGAGGCTCCGGAGGACCTGATCACCGACCCCCGGCATTGAAGCCGCCTCCTACAAGATGTATCCTAGCCTAGGTGTGTGGGAAGCAGGTTCAGGAACCTCTCCCTTTGCGGCGCCAGAGCCCAGGCCTGCCAGCACCCCAGAGGAGACCCCCGCCAGGATCGGGGGCTTGACCAGTCTCTAAACCAGGGTGGCCATTAGCCCAGGCCTGCCAGCACCCCAGAGGAGACCCCCACCAGGATCGGGGGCGTGACCGGCCTCCAAACCGCCAGTGACCCTAACCCAGGCCTGCCAGCACCCCAGAGGAGACCCCTGCCAGGATTGGGGTCATGGCCAGCCTTCAAACTGTGGCGGCCCCTAGCCCAAGGAGGCCTCCTGGCCGAGGACGCCTGAGTCTGTTCTTGACCTAGGGCCGGGCTCTCCCCGCAAGGGACTCAGAAGCCGCCAGAGTCTAACTGCCAGTCTCTGGGAGTGCATCCACTGTCCACCAAAAAGTAGGGCCATCAAACCATTCAGTCTCAGTGCAGGCACAGGTCCGTGGCTAATGGGGTGGAGGCCAGACCAAAACAAAACAGCAGAAACACCCTGCCCACCTGGGCGGGTACTGCTGTAGTCCACGTGGCCTGGGCAGTGTAGAAAGCGCTACCTTCTCCCAGGTCCTGTGCTGGCACTGCCGCCTCGCTCACCCTCAAGCCCCCCTGAGTCCTGACAGCAAAGTGTGTGGGGCATTCTGCAGGAGTTGTGCCGTTCTGGGTGCTTTTGCCCAAAGACACACTTTGGGATGAATTCAGAGCCACATCTCATTTCCCATGACACTGGAAGAACCATGTAAAAGGATTTTGACAAAAGCTTTCCACATCTCTGTTTATTCTTTTGAATCCATAAAACGACCTTAAAAAAAGCATCCGGGCCACCTAAGAAAGAATGCACTTTCTGGCCAGAGCACACAGGATTCTTTTGCCCAACAAGTTAAAGGGAGCAGAGCTGGCACAGTGGGAATGGCCCTGGTGCCCTATGAGGAGACCAGGGGAATGGGGTTGCCGAAATTCCATAAGCCTCTTGCCGCCTTCTCCTTTGCAAACCACACCATCCAGATCCACCAGGACTGGAGGCAACTGGGAATCACAGCCGTGATTTGGGACATGGTGAGCAAATCTTGAGGGGCCTCTGAAAACATCTGCAATTGATTATAAGACTGGTCTTTATTTAAAAAGAAATAAAAGAACAGCTTTGTTGAGATATAACCCATATACTGTACATGTCACCTAAAGTGTACAATGAACTGGTTTTTTAAAGTAAATTCAGAGTGGTACAACCATCACCATGCTCAATTTTTAAATATCTTCATGACCCATCCCCTCCAAAAAAAACTTCTACCCATTGGAATCACTTTCCTGATCATCTTCCCCAAAATAGATAGCACTTTAAAGGTGGGTAAAGGAAAGTTGAGGGAAGTTAAAACACTGCACAAAGGATATTGTAAGATGACAAAGCCCAAAGTGAAGATCATGTGTTTTCTTTAAAAAATATATATTTTTAAAGTTTCAGAAAGGGAGAGGGAGAGAGAGATAGAAACATCAATGATAAGAATCACTGATCAGCCGAAACCGGTTTGGCTCAGTGGATAGAGCGTCGGTCTGCGGACTGGAAGGTCCCAGGTTCGATTCCGGTTAAGGGCATGTACATTGGTTGCTGGCACATATCCCGGTGGGGGGTGTGCAGGAAGCAGCTGGTCGATGTTTCTCTCTCATCAATGTTTCTAGCTCTCTATCCCTCTCCCTTCCTCTCTGTGAAAAATCAATAAAATATATTAAAAAAAAAAAAAAAAGAATCACTGATCAGCTGCCGCCCACAGGCCCCCTACTGGGGATTGAGCCCGAAACCCAGGCATGTGTGCCCCTGATCAGAATCAAACCTGGACTCTTCAGTCCACAGGCCGATGCTCTCTCCATTAAGCCAAACTGACCAGGGCCATGTGTTTTCTTCAAGTTCTGCGTGGTTGTAATGGTCCCCAAATCTATACTAATAAAAGGGTAATATGCTAATTAGAGTGGTTGTCTTCCGGACATCTTTCCAGACAAAGCCGCAGTGGCTACAAAGGCCAAGGCTCAGGCAGCCATAACCAGCTGCAGTGGCAGCAGCATTGAGGTTATGGGGGTGGTGCCTCCAGAGGGAGGCCAGACTGGGGGCCAAGGCACAGGCAGTTTGGGGTGATCAGGCTGATAGGGGAGGGCAAGGTAGGGACAATCAGGCTGGCAGGAGATCAAGGTAGGCGCGAGCAGGCAGGCAGGCAGTGGGGTTAGGGACAATCAGGCAGGCAGGCAGGTGAGTGGTTAGGAGCCAGCGGTTCCGGATTGTGAGAGGGATGTCCGACTGCTGGAAGTTGGACATCCCCTGAGGGGTCCCAGATTGAAGAGGGTGCAGATTGGGCTGAGGGGCACACCCACCCCCCCCCAGTGCACGAATTTCGTGCACCGGGCCTCTAGTACTGATAATAATTCCAAGTACTAACTCATTATGTATTTAATGTTACACCTGTCTGTAACAATAACTCACAGAGAGCCCTTTGTAATATATGCAAACAAAGACGCTCAAAAATTATAAATACGGAAAAACTTCCTGTATGGGTTGCTCAGAGATTTGGAAAAAGACATCTCCCTCTGGGCTGTGTGCAATAAACAACTCCTAATTAATTGGCTCATTAAGGCGTCTTGTATCTCATTCACTGATTTACAATACAACACATTGAGCATCTGTCCTCTGGTGGTCAGTGCACATCATAGCGACCAGTCATCCCGCCATTCTGTCAATTTGCATATTAGCCGTTTATTACATAGGATATTCACATCCTGCTGGATCTGGTTCCGCAAGACGTTTCTTTACCAGACTCCTCCAGGATGGAGCTCTGGCTCCTCCTCCAGGAAACCTTCCATGGCACCCTCCCCACAGAGGCTGGTGGGATAGCCCTCCCCCAGGGCCCTATCTGGTTGTATCAGACAGAGCTCCTGGGGCAGGCCTGATAGGCAGTGATTCTCTGATGATAATATGCTTAAAAATCTAAAATCAATCTATGAATCTCTTCCCTCTATGGTTTCTTTATAAGGCTGCAAAGGCTACATTTCCAATTCAGCTTTCCGGTTTATTCTCTGGTTAAACTTTCAGTCTTTTTAGGGCAATTGGACAGTTTGTGGACCATGGGCTTTTACATAGCATGCATATTAATCAGAACCAACTGCTACACCGGGAAAGCCCGTCTGTGCCTCTTCCACCCTGTACGTCTAGGGGAAAGGCGCCACGCATGGCACCTAGGTAAGTTACTTTGGAAAGGTTGCTAACTTGTATGAACAAACATCATAATGATGACTATGTACATAGAAAGTATTTTGTAATATTCACAGTGTTTTCAAATACAAACAAAGGGAGGGTAGATGTAGTGTGGTGCATAGGAGTTTAAAGCAAATGGGCTTGGAGTGTGGGCACATGGCTGCAAATTTTAACTCAATTAGAAACTTGTCACCTACCATAACCTCAATCTTTTCATCTGTACAGTGGGTATAATAATACCCATCCTGCCTATCTTGTAGGCTTATTACGAGGTTTACATGGGAGGCTTCTTAACCCTTCCCACTTCATGGAAAAGGATAAATTTCATTTAGGGTCCTGGAGTAAATGCAAAGTTTGTGAGGCTGGAGGTGACCACTCTGGACTCTGGTTGCCTGCCTAACTATTCCAAGGGCTGAGGGAATGAATATATTTACATAGTTGTATATATATTCAGAATGCAGAAGCTCTGCTATACAAAAATATTTAAAACTAACCTTAGCTGTATATCTATACATGCTCATATTCACATACATTCTCCTGTCATATACTTATAAACTTCCAGTGGGGTGTGAGGAATCAGGTTCAGATGTGTAAAGTTCCAGAACCTAGTCTAATGGCCATCAAGTGGCAGACCAGGAACAAGATCTCAATGTCATGTCATCTCAGATGTAATTTGTCTCAACCCTATGCTTTCAATCACATTTTATCCTAAAAAATTAGTTATTTTGGAAAATATTACTTAACTAATTGCCAAGGTGATAATTCAGAGAAATGGAACATTTTATTGACTTTGACTTATAGCCAAATCATTCAAAGCTATAGGGAAGATAGCAAAATTTAATCAAAAGCTAACAATTTTATACTTGTCCCTGTCTGTGTCCATGTCCATATCTACATCCAAATCTATGTCTTCTATTCTGACAGTAAGAACCATTCAACCTTGTTATGGACTTCCATATGTCAATTGGGATGTATGTCCTGGTTATACAGTCATCGGGAAGAACATAATCACTTAATGTATGTAAGGTACTTAAAATAATTCTGGGCAGACTCTAAGTTAGGCACACTGTAAGTATTAATTATAATTATTCAAAACAAAGCTCTTCAATCACCCATAGGGTAAAAAACTAATGACTCTGAACTGCACAATTCCTTCATAGCTAAAGAAATACCATTAGACCCTGGTACTCATATAATGGCAGCAGCATCTGGGAGCTTTTAGAAATTCAGAGCCTCACATCTACTATGACAGAATATGCATTTTAATGAGATCCCCAGGTAAATTGTGAGCAGAAGCAAGTTTGAGAAGTGCTGCTTGGAGTACTCCAAGTTGTATGCAGAAACCGTTTGGTCACTTGTATTTTTGGCAGAAATGATACAAAAGTAGCACTAACTCAGAAAATATGCTCCATTTTATTGATGTATTCAGCCCTAATCTGGGCCACAGAATGTAGGTTGTGGGGTGGGGGTAGTGATCATGTGCCCCTCCCCAGTAGAAGATGAAATCAGAGAAAATGCTTTGTGTAATGGACCATGAAAGTGCGTATCAGTGTGCATATGTCATGGTCCTCGTGGAACAAGACTGCAATCCTGCAACTGTTATGGCACATTTTGGGGAAAGTAACAAACACATTTTAAAAAGAAGGTGACATTATTAGGAAATCTGAAATTGTAAATATATGGAAAGGAGGAAGTCACTTACATTTACCCAGGGATGCTCAAGGACCTGCATGGCTGAAAATCGCTGATCAACATTGACCAACAGCATCATGGTGATAAGCTCCTGTAAAAAGGAACATTCAATTCCATTTGTCTAACTTTTAAGGTCAAAGATAAAAGCCAGAAGTATTTTTTTCCCTTTATCCCACTGGGTGCTTTCAAATGCATAAGTTCTCTTTTATTTGGAAAAGCTCTAAATCTTAAATCTATGGTGTCCCAAAAAATGTATACAAACACTTTGAATAATTATAAAGGCAATGTTTATTAAAATACATTTCATTTTTTAAATTAAGCTGTCAGCTGTTAAAGTGTGTATACATCTTATTGGGACACACTATATTTATCAATTCAACTTATCCACAGTTACCTAATACCTTTAGAAATTAAAGGAAAGGTGAATATTTGGAATTATAAAAACATAGCTTATAGTGGGTGGAAAAAAATAAAGTGAAATTAATATTAAAATCAATTTAATGAAATTATTTTTAGTAGAAAAAAACAAATACACAAGTTAAAGAATTAAAATTCATTTCTTTTTCTAAGATTTTTCACTCTAAAAATAAATTTCTGAATCAATTTAATATAAAAATCAATTTTAAAAACACTAAATTTTCTTTTGGCAGTTGAATGTAAAAATGTAGTTTTCCCCCTCAATTTCAGGATGGCATATTTAGATATGAAAGAAAGTTATAAGAAAAGACATACAGAACTGCCAACAGCTAGTTGTTAAAACAAAAACTATTTTTTAGTAGCCAAAGAATTCTAAGAAAAATTGCTTCAAAAATTTCCAGATCAATCAACACAAATAAAATAGAACTATTAAGCAGTAAATGATTTATTGGTTTTGAAATACATAAAACTTTCCCTTAAGCTCAAATTTATCTGGACCAGGAAAGCACAGTTTGGATTATAATGATGAGTCTGTCATACATTTGTCAACTTTGAATTAGAAGTTCTCATGTAATAAAATGGTTATATATATTTTCTCATTCCTTTCATTCATAGGCTCTGAGCACCATTCCATGATGGGGATAATTTATTATTAGTTTTTAAATCCTCACCCAAGGATATTTTTTCCATTGATTTTTTTTTAGAGAGAATGGAGGGAAGGGTGAAGGAAGGAGAGAGAAACATTGATATGAGAGAGACACATCAATTAATTGCTTCCCCTTTGCACTCCAACCAGGCCTGCAACTCAGGTACATGCCCTTAACCACTGGGAATCAAACCTGAGACCTTTGGTCTTTGGGCCTATGCTCTAATCACTGATCCAAACTGGCCAGGGTGGGGATAATTAATCTTGCCAAAGTAAAGATCTACCTTTACTTCCTAACTGGGGCCAAGACTTATTAAAGCAACTATTGTCTGTGATGCTCTTTGCCAGGTGCCATGGGGGTGGAGGAGATAGTCCTATCTGTCAGTAACTTCCAACTCTTATGTTTATGGAGTGATGGCATGTTATGGAAAGAGTTGGACAGGTTTCTAAAAAGCCTATTCACAGGTGAAATCACCTCCATGCCCACCTCAGCAGATTTTTCCTACCTCTTTTCACTTTTCCTCTGGCACCTTTCTCAATTCCCCTAATTTCCCTAGGTCCAGAGTTAGATTCTTACACAGTTGAAGAATATGAGAAACTTGGGCCCAATATGCATAATTTCCTATGGAAAGTGGCCAGGCCTAAGGAATACTATTTTAAATTAAATTCATACTCAGGACACAGCAAAAGAAAAATTATATAGATTGAATAATCAAAAGATAATTATTTCTTAAGATCAATTTTTCAAAAATTTAAGTCAGTGCTTAGAGATATAAGTTTAAGAGATCAACTAAAATATTTTGTTGTGTTTTTTTTAAATCTCTAAGTCTAATAATGTCTCAGCACAAGATTTTTAGTTCTCTTAGGATCTTTAGTTTTAATTGAAGAAAACCATATGCCTTGTTCCCCACTTCCTCTAAATCCTGGTTGTCTTTCAAGATCCAAGTTAAATTGTAGCATCCTCATGATGTATTTCTTAATAATTTCAGCCCATGTTGAGCTTCCTCTACTTTGGTTAACTATTTCATTCATTCACTCATTCATTTATTTCATTTATTTGTATTGAGTACCAGTTATGTACTAGTGACTAGGCACTAATGATAGAGTAATGAACAAAATAAAAACATCCTTGTCTTCAAGGAATTTTCATTCTAGTGGGAAAATAAATTATACAAATAAAATATATGCACTTATCTATATCTATGTAGAAAGGTAGTTAGATGGTATACCAGATGGACATAAGGGTGTAAGTGCTATGGAGAAAAATACAGCAGACAAGGAAAATAAGATGAGCCATGTAGGGTTTTAGAACTGCACCTGGAAACAGGGTGCTTCTGGAAAATATTCTCTGAGAAGATAAAATTAAGTCAAGACCTAAAAGAGTTGAAATGATAAGCTGCACAGAAATCTAAGGTGGGCTGAAGCCTGGTGTGGGTAGGGCATTGCAAGAGCCTACAGCAGGGTAAAAGGAATGATACCAGGGAGAGATGAAACCAGGGAAGCAGAGGCACTTGAGAAGTTGAGATGGTTATAAATAGATGAATTGATGACTTTGAATCTTAGAAAAACTATCAATTAAACTAAAATGTGTACAGAAATCATATTTACAATATCATTTATTCTCTTCAGACATAATAAATCAGTTTCAACAATTCCATTAAGACACACAGGCTATAAGGAAGAGGAAGGCACTAGAAACCTACCTTTGCAGAATCAGAAACATTATCCCAGTAGGGAGAAGGAAAGTCCACTTGTCCCATCAAAATCTGGTCAAAAAGCACCTCCTGGTCATCACCACTTCTGTTTAGATGAATGACAGCGGTAAGAGAAAAACAGGGCTACATTGTCAGCTCAGGATATTCTTATGCATTGGAGCCCTCCCTTTCCCCATAAATGTGTAAAATGAGTTTTAAGCGATTCAAAATGTTAATATGGAACAGTTTTGGTAAATTGCGATATAATGAGTTTCTAAATTATAGGAAGAAGATATATGGAATGCATGTAAATTAGCATGCACAACCTGAAAAAATAATAGCCATTATAAGTAAAATTCTTATTATTGTCTTTTTGTGCTGCAGGGTCCTTGGTGCAAGAAGGCTGATCAGATCATTCCGAGAATAGAGAAATGCTCTGTTGGTGCTAAATAAAAGATTGCTGCCCATACCCACGAAACGGAGGAAAGCCACACAGCAGGATATACGTGATCACACCAGCTGCCCAGATGTCTACCTTGAGGCCATATCTGAAAAAGTAAGTGACATCAGAATTACAAAGTCAGGACAGGACAAATTGTGGGGCATGGCAAAATAGGCGTTTCTCCTATTCTAAACCAAAAAAACTGAACCAGACAAAATAAATATCCAACAACAAACACTAAACTAAAACCCACCAAGTAAACAGAATTCAAGAAAAGAATAATTAAAAAAGAGACTATCTAAGGCACATGAATAAAAATCAAAGTCATGCATGGCTAGGCTCGTATCCAGATATCAGTAAGTGAAGGGTTTCAGCAAAAAAGCTTATTATAGTCATATCAATTTTACTTTATGTTCAAGTACAAGTAATTTATTTGGGAGGTGATCCCAGGAAATGCCAGCTAAGGAGTGGGGAAGTGAGACAGAGAAGGGAAGGGAAGTTATCAAACCAGTTACTAATGAGGTCAACTGGAGCTGAATCTCCCTAGGAGCTCTGGGAGACTGGAAGAACAGGAACCTCAGAGTTATCCCACAGCAGGGTGAGGAGGCTGGGGTATCTATATACTCATTCCCAACAGTCATTGGTATGGCTGCTGGGGTGGATGTCAATTCCTTGTCACTGTAGCCTTTTCCCTACTCATTCAGGGAGAGCTCCAGCAGCCCAAGGGAGCCCCTCAGAAAAGAGCTGCAGGTACTGTCAGGTAGAAGTTATGAAACAGGTGGTCTTGAGGGTATACAGGTAGAGCACCGACAGCATCTACTACTTTAATCGTCTTCCAAGTGCCATTTCAAACAGTATGCTAACACTCAGCATGACATATATTTGGACAGAGACACTTCATAGAGACCTGTAAAAATAAAACTCATGGGTGATAACCAAACCTCTTCCTAAAAATTAGATTTCATCTTTCCCCTAGCAAAATGTTTAGTGGAATTGTTCACATGGAGCAAAAAAAATATTGGCTTGAGTTACTTACCACTCTAAAGCAACCCTTTTGGGACATCTGTGTTTTCTTTTGTTTTGCCATCACCATTTATCCTCTCTACACTCTCTTCCACCTCTACTCCTCCCTCCACCGGCAATCACCACACTGTTGAGTTCTCTATCTCTCTCTTTTTTTCTTTTTGCTCAATTCCTCCACCCTACCCCTACCACCAACACCAGATCTGTCTGCCTGGTCTCTATCTATGAGTCTGTCTCTATTTTGCTTGGTAGTTCAGTTTGCTCATTAAATTCCACATATGAATGAAATCATATGGTACTTGTCTTTCTCTGACTGACTTATTTCACACAACATGATGCTCCCCAGATCTATCCATGCTGTTGCAAAAGGTAAAATTTTCTTCCTTTTTATGACTGAGTAGTATTCCATTGTGTAAATGTATCACAGCTTTTTTATCCACCCATCTATTAAAGGACACTTAGGCTGCTTCCTATTCTTGGCTATTGTAAATAATGCTGCAATGAACACAGAGATGTATATATTATTTCAAAATAGTATTTTAGGTTTCTTTGGATATATTCCCAGAAGTGAAATCTCGGGGTCATAGGCAGTTCCATTTTTAATTTTCTGAGGTAACTCCATACTGCTTTCCACAGTGGCTGCACCAATCTGCATTCCCACTAACAGTACACAAGGGTTCCCTTTTCTCTACATCTGCACCACCACTGTTGTTTGTTGATTTATTGATGATAGCCATTCTGACAGTGTGAAGTGCTATATCATTATGGTTTTAATTTGCATTTATCTGATGATTAATGACATTGAGTATCTTTTCACATGGCCATCTGTAGGACCTCTTTGGAGGAGTGTCTATTCAGGCCTTTTGCCCATTTTTAAAATTGGGTTGTTTGTCTTTCTTTTGTTGAGTTGTATAAATAATTGATATATTTTGGATAGTAACCCCTTATCAGATGTATCATTGGTGAGTATGTTCTCCCATTCAGTGGGTTGTCCTTCCATTTTGTTGATGATTTCCTATGCTGTGCAAAAACTCTTTAGTTTGATGTCATCTCATTTGTTTATTTTTTCTTTTATTTCCCTTGCCTGAGAAGGGAAAAATATTGCTATAAGAAATGTCTGAGAATTTACTGCCTGTTTTCTTCTAGTATTTTTATGGTTTGGGGAAGCTAACATTTAAGTCTTTAATCCATTTTGAGTTTATTGTGTGTAGTATAAGAAGGTGGTCTAGTTTCATTTTTTGCACATATCATCAGTCCAGTTTTCCCAACACCATTTATTGAATATATTCTCTTTAGACCATTGTATGTTTTTGCCTCCTTGGTCAAATATTAATTGACTATAAAGGTATAAATGTATTTCTGGGCTCTCTATTCTGTTCCCTTGATCTACATGTCTGTGTTTTATGCTAGTACCATGCTGTTTTGATTACTATGGCCCTGTAGTATAGTTTGACATCAGGTAGTGTGATTCCTCCAACTTTGTCCTTCTTTCTGAAGATCAAAGTTGCTATTTGGGGTCTTTTGTAATTCCATATAAATTTTGGAATATTTGTTCTAGTTCTGTGAAATACACCATTGGTATCTTGATAGAAATTGCATTGAATTTGTAGATGGCTTGACTGGAAGTCATATCAATTTTAAAATAATGATGTGATAGACCCTTGAGACTATCTAACTCTCTAATTTTAGAAATAATAAATACTTATAGGATTTTTTCCAATTTATAATGCACTGACGTAAGTTATCTTATTTTGTTTTCCCAACAACTCTGTTTTACAAAATAAGTATTATTGCTTATTTTATAGAAGAGAAAACTGAGGTTCAGAGCGGTAAATAGGTTAGCTCAAAATCACCCACTGGCAATGGCAGAGTTGGTCTCTAACCAAGGTCTTCAAGAGACCTACCAAATCCTCCCTCTATCCTACACCATTCTCTCCCAACAGGCCTCAAAATACTTACAGCAGAAATGGAGCAATGCCTAAAATAGCACCCTGTGAGGGAGGTCAGGCTGGGCTACAGATGTGTTCTTCCAACTCACTCAAATTTGATTAATAGAAAAGTCCTCATTACCTCACATCTCACCTTAGGGGTTTCCCTATTGAAATTCCCTTATCATCTGTTTTGTATTTCTGCCTTTCTGGTCTATGGTACAAGCAGAAAAACTATCTCCAACTAGTCACAGTGGATACACCCTAGTCCATTAGCTATAGTTTTGTGCAGCTGATAGGAAAAAAAAAAGTAGGATTGTATTCCCTTACTGCCCCACTCTTTCCTAATACTTCTGTTTAAATATAGTGCTTCAAAACCCTGCCTATGATGCTGGTGAGAAATAGGGATCTTTATAAAAAGAGCATTTTACTTATCAGACCTAATTTAAATGCTGACTCACTACTATCTAGTCATGAACTTACATGATATTCAATTATCCAAGCCTGAATTTATTCAACTGCCAATCAGAAATCATACCATCTACTGGAAGAGTAAGAATTAAGAAAAGGAGCTTAGTTCCTGGAAAAGAATAGGTCCTTTGTAAGTATTAGGCCAACCTCCCTTCCCTCCCCATTCTAGAAATTTTCACTCTTATTTATACTGCTGCACATAGAAACCAGCAAATTCCCAGTGACCCTGTGATACCTAAGGGTGTTTGTACCTCACAGATAATCAATAGTGCCAAGAGGGCCAAAATGGAACCAAGTCTGAAGAATAAGGCCAGCTGAATGAAATAATGAAAGGAGATTGTAATCAGGGCACACCACACAACAGTGTTTGCTTCTTTTATCTCCAAAAGTGAGTTAATTACCAACACTGTATGTTTTTCTGTTACTCCAAACATTTTTTACTCTGAGGTTAACAACTGCTGTTCTATCTTTACAAAGGCCAAACGGAAGCCTTAAACAAGATTGCAGTAATTGGCAATTTGATTGGGAAAACAGAGAAAATGACTCCCACTTTCAAGTAAAAAAGAGTGAAAAAAAATCTGATAGCTAATTGTCTGGATGGGACAGAGCAGTACTGTTTCTCCTATTCTCGAAGCAGAATAGTTCTTTGGCAAGCACATCCCACAGGAAGCACTTACCCAGTCTCTGCAATGATTTCTGGAGCCACGTATGTTGGGGTACCACAGACTGTGTACAGGGGGCCATCCACAATGGTGGCCAGTCCAAAGTCACCCAGCTTCAGTGATTTGCTGCCATCTTGGTGTTCATACACCTAACATGAAAGTAAAAAGTGAAATCCCCTTAATCAAGAGCTCAGAATCTCTTCCCTGAATAAACGAGGAGCATTGTGGTTTAAATTGAATGTATTTATGATAAAAACTTCAGATAATTATGCAAGGTTATACATATGAGGATATCATTCTTTAGATTACTGCCAAATTAGAAACATGTTGAACAACCAGCAAATGGAAATCTGTTAAATAAATTATGACATATTCATACAATAAAATGCTCTATGGCCAAAAAAATGGTGATGTAAATGTATTGAAATGAGCTATGTTTGGAAGTGAGGACAGCAGATTTCAGATTGGTTTGAGTTAAATGTCTATTAAAGAAAAAATAAGGGCAAAGGAAAATGAGAGACAATGGTGTGTCTGAATCTGGGTAGTAAAATTATGGGAGTTGGCTTTTTGTTTTTCTTATCTGTATCCGATGTTTCTACAATTAAAGCTGATTTACATAATACAATGAAATATAGAAAGTCTCTAGTGAAATATCTCCAATTTCTGAAAATAATTACCTCTTTCTTTTAATGTAAGAAGCTTTAAAATGCAGTTCTTTAGTAATTGAACAGAAAGATCTACATGTATAGTAAAATACTTTATTTTTTTAAAGTAAGTAACTGAAAGGGATATTAATATTTCATTTCACCTGTGGCAATTTGGAAAGATTTACCAAGTGTGGAGTCAGCATTCTGCCCAGGTTTCCTTATTAAGGCAGTAAAAGTCTCCAGACTTTCATCCCACAAAT
The DNA here is from genome assembly GCF_027574615.1 of Eptesicus fuscus. Taxonomy (NCBI): domain Eukaryota; kingdom Metazoa; phylum Chordata; class Mammalia; order Chiroptera; family Vespertilionidae; genus Eptesicus; species Eptesicus fuscus. The sequence continues at coordinate 4,389,366 of NC_072480.1, read as the reverse complement.
TAAGAGAAAGGTGCATGTGACCATAGGCAAGCATTTACACTGATTTAGTTCTAGCCCAGGATCAAACCAAATGGTTCTGCTCTAAAATGTCTCCCAGCTCTGGACAGAGTTTCGGCTTGAGGACTGAAGGGTTCCAGGTTTGATTCCCAGTCAGGGCACATGACCATGTTGCAGGCTCGATCCTCAGTAAGGAATGTGCACGAGGCAGCCAATCAATGATTCTCTCTCATCACTGATGTTTCTATCTCTTTCTCCTCCCTTCCTCTCTGAAATCAATAAAAAATATATATTTAAAAAAAGGCTCCCAAACAATGTCTATTATTTCAAAGAAAAGATCAAAAGGCATTCAGAATTCTGATTCAGTGCCCACATTGAAGTCAATAAGGTAAAGAAAACAATAGTTAAAGGCTAGTATTCCCAGCAAAGGCAGGAGATGCCTTAAGGACATGGCGAAGTTTGCCTTGTACATCAAAATAATTCTTCTAGCGAGTTGAGGTCTACATGTTCTTCTGTTATCACTCTATGATCATGTGCACTTGCTCCAGCAGTTTGAACCTTTCCAACAGCAAGGCACATCTCCACACATCAGAAGTGCTGTTACCATTCCCACATCATGTCTGCTTTTTGGAAAAAGTAGATTAACTTTTCATTTCACTGCAGCATAAAGTGCAGATGTTTGGCTAGCTAAGCTACATTATCAGCAATAATCATTTGTATCTAACTGTTTTGGCAGAGTCAGATAGTCAGATCCTCCTCTCTGGAGACACTGCATCTTTTCTGGGCAGAAAAATAGTATTTTACTTTTTCTCCACACTCCACACTCAGAACATGGAGTCCTCTCCCTAAGGACATGACTATGGTCAAATGGAAGCTGCCCTTGTGCAGGTGCCCAGAGGCTTCACCAGCACTTGGGTTGTTAGGATAAGAACAACTGTATGTACTTAACAGATGTGGCTTTGCCCAGTTGTTATCAGGGATGGACACTATCCTTCTTACTTTGACGAGGCAACTGTTCATCCCTGGTCAGCACAAACAAGTTTGAGTTATGAACTTTAAGCTATCAGAGCTGCAAAGTATAATACCATCCATAGACTGACTGAATGTTCTTAAGCAAAAGAAATCCCTAAATTGTAGTCTTAGCATGTTAGCCATTCTTGTTATCCAGTGATAAAGCAAATGTTTTTCATGAAAAGAAATCTAATATGAAAACATCAAGTAGATCATTAAGTTTGTTTCTCAGAAAGAGCCATATTTTTACTTCCTTAGTTCCATTTTGTTAACAATAACATTTCTAAAAGGCAAAGTAATCTCTTGCTTTGATGTTCTATTAGGTCAGATTTCAATTTTCACAACACCATTTACACAGGAATCTTGTGTTTTTTTTTCTAAACATACTATTTATAATCACCTAACTTTATTCAAAAGTTGGACAAAAGCAGATGTTGGCAGATCTAGTCATAAGATATATTTTAGTTCTGAATATGGTTATGCAATTCTCTTTATTATTATGTTCTTAATCCTCACCTAAGCATATGTTTTTATTGATTTTGAGAGAAAAAGAAAGGGAGAGAGAGACACACAGAAAGAGAAACAATAATGTGAGAAACATTGATCAGTTGCCTCCTGCATGTGCCACCTAAATATGTGCCCTGACCGGGAATCAAACATACAACCTTTTGGTGTACAGGATGATGCTCCAATCAACTGAGCCATTTGGCTAAGTTACCATGTAATTCTCTTACATGAAGCAAGGTTTTATTTTTGAACATCTACATTTTGATAGGCATTCTATCTTACATATAGCCATATGTCAATTATATTAATAGAGGCCTAATGCACAAAATTCATGCATGGGGGTGGGGGGTGGCCCTCAACCCAGCCTGCACCCTCTCCAATATGGAACCCCTTGGGGGATGTCTGACTGCCGGATATCCCTCTTACAATCCGGGACCACTGGCTTCTAGCCACTCACCTGCCTGCCTGCCTGATTGCCCCTAACCGCTTCTGCCTGCCAACCTGATCGCTACCTAACTGCTACCCTGCTGGCCTGATGGCCCCCAACTGCTCTCCCCTGCAGCGACCCGCCTCCTCCACTGGGACCCACCTCCTCCACACGAGGCAGCGGAGACGCCGGGATCGGCCGGCCTCCTTTGTGCAGTGCAGAGTTGCGGGACCCCAGGCCTCACGGCGGGGAGTGGCCACTGGGCCCCATCTCCACTGTGTGCGTGGCCATCTTGTGGCAGCCGTCTTGTGGCGGCCGTTGTGAGAGGGTGTTGTGCAAAGGTGTGACACCACCTAGGCTTTTATTATATAGGATAATAACAATAAAATTCAAAGTTTCAATAACTAAGATATAAAGCATTAAAAACTTACCTAAAATAAAGAAAATTAGGTTTACCTAAAAGTAACAATACTTCTTAAGTAAACCAATAAATTTTAATGCAATACCTAGAATCTATCACTTTGATGTTCTTTTTTCCTCTCCTTAATCACCTTTACAATGTTCGCCTTTTTTTGTTTGTTTTGGAAACTGTACAGTAGAACTTTTATGAACATAAAGAGGTTACAATGGTGCTTATAAGAGAAGTAAGAGCTTAGAGATAAAGGCTTAATGCATTTAATTGAAAACATTTGTAGATGCAAGTACATTGGAAATGATTTAGGAAAAAATATTTTTGCAGGTCAATAAGGGTCCGGGGCATCTAGGTTAGAATTCTGTTTAACTTACTTACTGTGAGGCAGGGCAGGAAACAAGGTTGCTCTGCTCCGTCAACACTTTGAGAGAAGGATTCAGAAGGATATATTCTAGGTTAACTCTCCTCCAATGGGAGAGTGCCTCTCTTAAGTCGTATAAGTAGCCCAGTTCACAAATGGGACTCACCATTATCGCCTATGCTCACCTTTGTCTCTTCCCAAGACTATTACAAAGGGGCATGAGTGAGGCCATTTAAAAACTAAAACTCTGTTAAAATTACAGATTGCTAAATACATCTATTTCAAACATATATGCACGTGCGCACACACGCGCACACACACACACACACACACACACACACACACACACACAGAAACCTTGGCTTATACCACTCTCCAAATAGATTCTGACTTTGTTCTTCTTCATGCCTCCTCATCCTGACCATCTTCCAGAAAGGACATCAAAGATCAAAGGCTGCAAGCATAGGTTTGGACAGCCTGTTCCAGCGAGTGGAATTCTAGTATAAGAAATTTTTGCTATAACTGTATTTTGAAGACTTCATAAAACATGACTCATACGTGAGGTGGGAGTATATTAATTGTCAATCAAACAGTATTCACAACATGAGATATAATTTAATGTTCATCCCAGGCCTTTAAATACTATAGATGTTCTCCTACATTTTAAACACTAAGGGGCTATTAAAGAGATGAGGATTAGTGCAAATTATCCAGCATGTAGTGCTTTCACTGTTTAAATGAAGCAATAAAACTGTGCAGTTGTACAACACTAATTGAATGCAGCTACACATAATTGTGGACTGCCATATGCAGCCTATTACCATACAGACTGTCAGTATTTTGTAAGCTACTCTTGTGATCATTGCAGATGGCTACAGTCAGAGAATTTGTTCTCTAGGGCTTATTATATAGCTATCAAGACAACCCATTATTTGACAGACTAAATGTGCTAAATGGCAACAATTAAGAAAAAGGTTCCATTTATAATCTGAAGGCATCTTCTACAAAGACTAGATATAGTGAAAGGTCAGGTATTAGATTTTTGGCATACTGATATTTTACACAAGAATTTTCTTTTTTAAAGAAAAGTTTTATTTTTGTTTCTTTTTCATTTATGTGAGGTTTTCCAGCAGCTGTAACTTTCTGAGCAGTAGATGTTTGGGCATATGTCTGATTTCCCATGAGTTAGAAACTGACACTATTTGGAAAAGTTATTTGAAAAAGTAAAAAAGTGAATATAAGTCATAAAATTCAGCCAGTGGCCATAAAATAAGAAAGTTCACAGAAAATCTGAACTTGGTCAAGTGGTTTCTTTTTAAAAAAAAATTATCGTTATTGTTGAAAGTATTATAGATGTCCCCCCTTGTCCGCACATTGATCCTCTCCTCCTTGCTCCCCCCGCTACCCAGGCCTTCACCGCACTATTGTCCATGTCCATGGGTTATGCATATATGCATATAGGTTATATGGTTAATCTCTTCCAGTCTCTCTCCCCACCCCCACACCCCCACACCCTGCCACTTTCCTCTGAAATGTGTCAGTCTGTTGCATACTTCAATGTTTCTGGGTCTATTTTGTTTGCCAGTTTATTGTGTTCATTAGATTCCACACATGAGTGAGATCATGTGATACTTGTCTTTCTTTGACTGGCTTATTTTACTTAGCATAATACTCTCCAGATCCCGCCACACTGTCTCAAAGAGTAAGAGATCCTTTTTTTTTTTTTTTTACTGTTGCATAGTATTCCATTGTGTAAATGTACCCATTTTTCTTATCCATTCATCTACTGATGGGAACTTGGGCTGTTTCCCACTCTTTGCTATTGTAATTAATGGTGCTATGAATAAAGGGGTGCATGTATTCCTTCTAATTGGTGTTTCAGGCTTCTTAGGATATATTTCTAGAAGTGGGCTCACTGGCAGTTTCATTTTTAATTTTTGAGGAAACTTCACACTGTTTTCTAAGTTAATGTAAGTCATAAAATGCAACCAGTGGCCATAAAATCATATGAAAGTTCATAGATAAGCTGAACCTAGTAAAATGGTTTCTGTAATTCCCATAATAGAAAACTAAAAAGTGACTAATGTAACAAATGTGTCAGAACAAACATAATTCTCCATGTTGCTGTGAATTCAAGGATAAACCTGTTGAAATGATGGCTAATGAATCACTAGTAGCCACTAAACTATTTTTCACAGATGAGCTCAGTAAGTACTAAAAATTATTTCACCAAGTAAAATTGAAGAAAAGTGGCATGAAATCGAAAAAGCCATAAAAATGTCAATTTACTTTTTAACAAATATGGTACTCCATTGGAAAACAAAAAGAAGACATATATACTACTATTTGTAATACTTTAAACAATAAAAAAAATAAAAAAGACATTGATTTTCCTCTGGCCATAGTATATGGCCTTTATGATTCTAAAGAAAATTGATTAAATTTAAATCTTTAACCTTTAAGAAGTAAAAATCATTTATAAGAAAATAATTTTGTGAAATTACTTTATGGTCCACATACATTAGAATTAAACTTCCTGGAAAAAATAAATTATTAAAAACACCAAACCCATTAAATACCCACATGTAAAATCTTTATGAAGTCATAAGTTTAAATGAAATAATAAAAATAATAAAAGTTTTATAGAAGTTAGAAAGAAGTAAGTCAGAAGAGGTATGATAATATTAAAGGAAAACTTAAATAGTTTTTCAGAGCATTACACTAGAGATATCTGGGAAGATGGAGAAATAAATGGAAACTTCAAGAAACCAGATTCTCATCCTCACTTTAAAATAGTCATGAAACTATCTAAAAAGGAGTTCTATGCAGCTACAGTGAGATACATAAAACACGCACATTCTGGATTCTGTTAGCTATTGTATAATCCTAGGACTTTATTAAAACTTAGGGAGTCAATGTCACTGCAATTAAAATATATATATTACATTTTTGTCATACAAGTAATATCCAATATAGCACTGTAGGAAAATTACAAATGACAGAGAATTATAGAGAAAAGGAATTATACCCATAATCTTGATACCTAGAAATAACTATTGTTAACATTTGTAAGTATGGACTTCCAGAGCTTTCTTTCTCTCTCTTTCTTGCTCTTCTGTTTCCAGTGGATAATATATCCTGAAGTTTTCCCAAGTGAATAAGCACATGTCAACATCATGACTTTTAGTGGCTGCTAGATATTCCATTATGTTGATGCACCACAATAATAATCCCAACAATTACCCACTGCCATTTAGTGAGAACATGGGATATGCCAGCCATCCTGTTAAGAACTTCACATTCATTGTTCCATTTGATTTCTACAAGAACCTTATTAAGTAATCTTACTGATATTTTACATATGAAAAAATTAAGTCTCCGAGATGTTAAGTAATTGCCCAATCCAATGTTACTCAGCTAACAAATGGCAGAGCCAGAACTTAAGCTCAGGTATGTTTGAGTCCATGATCTAACTAGTATGTCCTCCTGTCTCCATATCATGCCTTTATTTTACTGATCAGTGCCTTATATAAGTTGTTTCTGTATTTTTTCCCCTATTAAAAATGCTGAGATAAATTTATATATATATATGATCTTTCTTTAAGTTGCATTTCTAGTAGTAGAATTACAGTTCACATATTATTTAAGGCTTTGGTTATATATTACCAAATTACCTTTCAGAAATACTATATCAAGTTACTCTTATACCAATACATATGAGATTATTGATATCCTTATGACTTTGCCCACACTGTATATTATTAATCATTGTTAGTCCAATAAGGCTATGACATATTATATATATATATTTATGTTTATTTCAGAGAGGAAGGGAGAAACATCAATGATGAGAAAGAATCATTGATTGGCTGCCTCCTGCACGCCCCCCACCCCCGGGGATTGAGCCCACAACCCTGGCATGTGCCCTTAGCCAGAATTGAACCTAAGACCCTTCAGTCCACAGGCCAATGCTCTCTCCACTGAGCCAAACCGGCTAGGGCAAGGCTAAGCATTTTAATATGAAATGAATCAGAGGTGGCTCAAAGCAGACAGGCAAGTAAGTTGCACCTGCTACTGTCACTGGGGAGATGGAGGAGCCATGTCTGGGCTCACGGATTTGAATGTTTCTTTCATCAACAATTTGAAGTGTTGAGACTTGGAAGATAGTGGTAGATTAGGTGAAAGTTACACTCACCTCCTTCCAGGACCTGGAACTACAACAAAAGTATAGAAAAATCATCCTGAATAACCAACTGAAGGGCAGCAGGAGAGACTTACAGAGGAGGCCACAGTGAGCCTGCTAGGAAGTGCAGAGGCATGAGATGGCTGGCTGGGCTCCCATGGGTGGCAGCTGAAGTTCTGAAGTATCTCGGGATTCCCCCTGAGGAGTCTGGGGTCTAAACACTAAACTGGGCTTCCTAGCCTAGAGCACCAGAACTGTGAGCATCTGGCTGTGAAAAGCAACAGGGTTTCTGTCTGCCAAGGAGAAATGGCTAAAATGCAGGCACCCTCTTTAAGGGCCAACACACAAAATTTCATTTGCAGCCACTCACCCTTGGCTCCAGCAGACCAGAGCTGTGTGAGTAGATTCTGGGGTCAGTGGCTCCTCAGAGAGAGCTGAGAGGTCAGCTGCAAGGATACCTGAGATGAGTCATTTCTGCATAATGTAGAAGCCATCCTTCTCAGGCAGAGCATTCCCATTCATGAATCATCAGCCCGGGGAGAAGCAATGGCACCACGCATTTGAGTCCCTCTCATCCCACCCTGAGGAACTTAAATCCTGCTGAGGAGTATAGTAGTAGTATAGTATTCTACTAGAAATGCAACTTAAAGAAAGATCATATATATATAAAAAATTATCTCAGTATTTTTAATATGGAAAAAATACAGAAACAACTTATATTAGGCACCTGTCAGTAAAATAAAGGCATGATATGGAGACAGGAGGACATACTAGTTAGATCATGGACTCAAACATACCTGAGCTTAAGTTCTGGCTCTGCCATTTGTTAGCTGAATAACATTGGATTGGGGTGTTATAGCTTTTTAAGTGAATGAGCCTAACAGAGAGCCTGCAGGCAGAGGCAGATATCTGAGTGTTTTGAGACTTTTGCTGATGTGCACCATCTCCAATCTGGGACCCCTTGGGGGACATCCCTCTCGCAATCTGGGACCCCTGGCTCCTAACCACTCACCTGCCTGCCTGATTGCCCCTAAGCCCACTGCCTGCCTGCCTGATTGTCCCTAACTACTTCTGCCTGCCTGCCTGATTGTCCCTAACTACTCTGCCTGCCAGCCTGTTCGCCCCCAACTGCCTCCCCAGCTGGTCTTCTTGCCCCAAACTTCCCCTCCCCTGGCCAGCCTGCTCGCCCCTACTCCCCCCCCTGCCAGCCTGCTCAGCCCCATCTGACCACCCCTGCTGGCCTGCTTCCTCCCAACTGGCCCCCCATGCCGGCCTGCTTGCCCCCTACTGCCCCCCCTGCCAGCCTGCTTCCTCCCAACTGGCCCCCCATGCCGGCCTGCTTGCCCCCTACTGCCCCCCTGCCAGCCTGATCACCCCCAACTGCCCTCCCCTCCTGGCCTGATCACCCCTAATTGCCTCTGCCTCAGCCCCACCACCATGGCTTTGTCCGGAGGACATCCGGAAGGTCTCCAGGTCTAATTAGCATATTACCCTTTTATTAGTATAGACAATGAACTATCAGAAAGAGAAACTAAGAAAATATTCCCATTCAAAATTGCTTCAAAAATTAGAATAAAATACCTAGGAATAAAACTAACCAAGAATATAAAAGTCCTGTACTCAGGAAATTATAAGATACTGAAGAAAGAAATTGAAGAAGATACAAATAAGTGGAAGCATATACCACATTCATGGGTAGGAAAAAATAACATCAATAAAATGTCCATACTACCCAAAGAAATCTACAGATTCAACACAATTTCTATCAATATACCAATGGTGTATTTCACAGAACTAGAACAAATATAGCAAAATTTATATGGAATCACAAAAGACCCCGAATAGCAACAGTGACCTCGAGAAAGAAGAACAAAGTTGGAGAAATCATGCTACTTAATATCAAACTATACTACAAGGCCAAGTAATCAAAAGAGCAAGATACTGGCCTAAAAACAGACATATAGATTAATGGAACAGAACAGAGATCAGAGAAATAAACCCATGCTTTTATATTCAATTAATATTCAACAAATAAGGCAAAAAAAACATACAATGGGTTAAAGATAGTCTATTCAACAAATGGTATTGTGAAAATTAGACAGATACATGCAAAATGAAACTAAACCACCTTCTTATACTGCACATGAGAATAAAATAAAAATGGATTAAAGTCTTTAATGTTGACTCATAACCATAAAAATCCTAGAAGAGAGCATAGGCAGTGAATTCTCAGACATTTCTCTTAGCAATATTTTTTCTGATATTTCTTCTTGGGTAAGGGAAATAAAAGAAAAAATAAACAAATGGGACCACACCAAACTGAAAACATTTTGCCCAGCAAAGGAAACTACCAACAAAATGTAATGACAACCCACTAAATGGGAGAACATATTCCCCAATGAACACCTCTGAAAAAGGGCTATATCCAAAATTGATAAAGAACTTATGCAACTCAACACCAAACCAAACAAACAATCCAATTAAAAAATGGGCAAAGAAACTGAATAGACACTTCTCCAAAGATGCCATACAGATGGCCAATCGATATAAGAAAAGATGCTCAATTTAGCACTAATCATCAGAGAAATGCAAATTAAAACCACAATGAGATATCACCTCATACTGTCAGAATGGCTATCATCCAACCTAATAATAGACAAATATGCAAATTGACCATACCTCCGACACACCCATAAGCCACGTCCACAAGCCACACCCACCATCCAATCTAAGCAAGCATGCAAATTAACCCAAACCAAGATGGCTACAGCCACAGAGAACAAGGTTTCCTATGTAACAGAGGAAGCCAAGCTTTCCGCCTGCCCTTGCCAGGCCTAAGCCTCCACTCAAGCTACAAAGTTTCAATTATAGAAGGTAAACAAATTCAAACAAATGGCGGCAGATTGGAGCTTGAGAGAGCAGGCCAGGGTTGCTCCCGGCAACAGGGGAAGTAAGCTTTCCACACACCCTGGCCGGGCCCACCCGCTTAAGGTAACAAAGTTTTAATTATAACCCCAACACAAATGGCTGCCGGCCTCGGAGGGAGCCCCAGGCTTGGCTCCATTCCAGGCTACAAAGTTTCAATTGTAGAAGGAAAATAAATTCCAGATACCAGGGCCTCCGCTTGGGTTGCCAGGGGGCGTGGCCGGCCTGCAAACCACCACAGGCCCCTCGCTCAGGCCGTCCCACGCCCCAAGGGAACCCCCACCTGATCCGGGACACCCTTCAGGGCAAACCAGCTGGCCCCCACCCCTGTACCAGGTCTCTATCCTATCTAATAAAAGAGTAATATGCAGATTGATCATCACTTCAACACACAATATGTCTGCCCCCATGTGGTCAAAGATCCTGCCCCCATATGGACACAAGATGGCCAGCAGGAGAGGGCAGTTGGGAGGGACCAGGCTTGCAAAGGAGGGCAGTTGAGAAGGACCAGGCCTGCAAGGGAGGGAAGTTGGAAGTGATCAACCCTGCAGGAGAGGGCAGTTAGGGGTGACCAGGCCAGCAGAGGAGGGATGTTGGGGGCAAACAGGCTGGCAGCAGAGTGGTTAGGGGGTGATCAGGCTGGCAGGCAGAAGCAGTTAGGGGCAATCAGGAAGGCAGGCAGGCAAGCAGTTGGGAGCCAGCAGTCCTGGATTGTGAGAGGGATGTCTGACTGCCCGTTTAGGCCCGATCCCGGTGGGATCCCATATTGGAGAGGGTACAGGCTGGGCTGAGGGACAACCCCACTCCGTGCACGAATTTCATGCACTGGGCCTCTAGTCAGTAAATATAAAAAAACAGTGTTGGCAAGGATGTGGAGAAAAGAGAACCCTTGTGCACTGTTGGTGGGAATATAGATTGGTGCAGCCACTGTGGAAAGCAGTATGGAGTTATCTGAAAAAATTAAAAATGGAACTGCCTATGACCCCGGGATTCCACTTCTGAAAAAATATCCAAAGAAACCCAAAACATTAATTTGAAAGAGTTTATGCATCCCTATGCTCATTACAGAATTATTTAAAATAGCCAAGATTTAGAAGCAGCCCAAGTGTCCATCGGTACATGGGTGGATAAAAAAGCTGTAGTACATTTACACAATAGAATACTACTCAGCCTGAAAATAAAGAACATTTTACCCTTTGCAATAGCCTGGATGGACCTGGAGAACATTATGTTAAGTGAAATAAGTCAGTCAGAGAAAGACAAGTACCACATGATTTTACTCACGTGTTGAATTTAATGAACAAACTGAACTACCAAGCAAAATAGAGACAGACACATAGATACAGAGCAGGCAGACAGCTCTAGTGGTGGTGGTGGTGGAGTGTTAGGTGGGATGGAGCAAAAAGGAAACAAAAAGAGAAAAACACTCATGGACAGAGACAACAGTTTAGTGATTGCAGCGGGGAAGAAGGGTAAGTGGAGGTGAAAAAAGGTATGAGGGAATAAATGGTAATAGAAAAAAATAAAATAAAGAAAAAAAAGTCATAGTACTATATACCAAAAAAGTAAATAACATGAAATGAATGCTATTAAGTCCTTACTGAGAGAAGGAATGATTAGTGGGACAGATGGATGCAGACCAACCAAGACAATACACTACCCTTATACTTCTGTCTTCTCCCTGATGGAATTATAGAGCCTTGGAGAAGGGCCTTCAGTATATGTTGAGTAAAGTAACTGAAACATTATTGTACTAAATAATTTTTGGGGAAATATTGTTTTGTCTTTATTCCCTCAACTTCTAACCACATTCAGATAGAAGAATGTTTTTCTAAATACCTATGAAAAATGAACATTCAGTTTCTGCTTTGACATTTCCAATGACTATAAGCTACCTGTAATAAAGGACACTTAATTTTCAAGCAGTATACTTGTTAGAAAGTTTTTCTTACTTCAACCTCAAATCTCTTACCCATGAATGTATTCTCTTTAGTTGGAGGTCAGTACTCTCAAATATAGCACAAAAACATTCCCCATCTTCCATCCGGCAGTCTCTCATGTATTTGATGAGACTCACCATGCTCTACTTTCTCCATCCCTTCTCTGGGCTAAACTCCAGGCCCCTGATGTGATGTGTTCAGTTCCCTCACCAGAGAGGTACTATGGTGTGCGCAGGCAGTGGAATCTCTTGATGGCGACACTCTTGTGTAAGGGCACATTAATATCTTTAGTAGCCATGTCACATTGAGATTCACACGGAACTTATGTTTAGCCACTAACCTTTGACCTCAGGCTAAGTTTTACCATGACTACTTTTCTGCAATGATTATTAAAACAACTACACTTAAGCTACTTAGTCCATACAGGTTTATGTTTATTTCTTGTTGAATTTTATCTCACTGATTTTGGACATTTATAGAAATAAATATATTTTTGGCTATTAATGCTGTCATTTGATGTAATATACGTTACAATTACACCTTCACTTCAGATCACTGAAAATGCTGATTAGGGCAGGGATAGTGACACCCATGACCCCCTTCTTTTGAGTAATACCTAATTCATTCATCAACTCTGGTGACTCAAGTTCATAGTATAGTGGGCTGACTACAAATCTATTCAACTGTGTTTCTACATATGGCCTCTCTACACAGTTTTGGCACTTGTCTTTTTACCAGTGTAGTTGGCTATCCTACCACAAAATGGGTTCATCTTTGGGATTATGAGACGGGATCAATGCAGGAGGAAACTGGCTGTTTGTGAGCGCAGCATTGGCTTGAGCTGGAAAGTAAGAGCTGGAGCACGAGCTTTGGTCATCACTTGGGGAAAACAGAGTACAATCAATTTAGTAAAAGTGAAGGTCATGAACGATGCATGCTATTTTTGATGAGCAACTAAGAGCAGGCATATAATTTTTAAAAGAAATTTTCTGATCAAGAGATGGCTTCTGAACATAAACTTTTACATTTCAAGAAAATCACTGTGTGTATTTCTGGAACCTAACAAAAACTAGTGATATAAGTTATATTTTTGCTAGTAAAGACTTTAATTTTCCTGAGGAAGTGATATTTGCATATACATTTGAAAAAAACCCCTTACTCCCAGCTCCCAGGGAGAAATACAGGCTGCTACTGATGATTTTTGCTACCAAGGCTACAAGCTTGCCCTCTAGTGGTGACTCATGTAAGATTAAGGCAGTTGATAATTATTAAGATAGTTTATTTCTTTTTTGTTTGTTTTGAAAGAAGCAAAAGATTCCTTATAGTCATAAATTACCATTGCGCGCGCGCGCACACACACACACACACACACACACACACACACACACACGAACACACATACACACACCATGGTCCCATGTTTAAGTGAAGCTGGGAAAACAATGCTCTTTCTCTGCCCACCCAGTGAGGTTTAGATGGAAGCCAATGTGAGTCTTCAATGTAAGATGAGTTGAGAAATGACTTGGATGTGTCATATTGGGTCTGTCTTCTATTCTGAGAGAAGTATCACTCATTCACTCTTTTGTCTAATCTCATCCACTCGTTACTCATCCATACAATTATTAAGCATCAGGCCTGACAATGCAAAATGAACCACATACAATCTTTGACACACACACAAAAAAATGAATAAAAAAACTTAGTGCCCTGGCCAAGAGGCTCAGTTAGTTGGGGTGTCATCCTGTACACCAAAAGTTTGTAGGTTCGATTCCAGGTCAGGGTGCATACCTAGGTTGTGGGTTCCATCCTTGGTCAGGGTGTATGCAAGGGCAATCTCTCTCTCTCTCTCTCTCTCCTCTCTCTCTCTCTCTCTCTCTCTCTCTCTCTCTCACCAATGATCATGTCCTTGGGTAAGGATAACAAAAAAGAACAACTTAGTAATGATACAATAATAAAATTGTTAAATATATTGATATTGCTTCAGTTACCAATTTTCACCTGTAATGTGGCTGGAAATGCCCTAGTTGGTTTGGCTCAAAGGATAGAGCATCAGCCTACAGACTGAAGGGTCCTGGATTCAATTCTAGTCAAGGGCACATGCCCGAGTTTCGGGCTCCATCCCCAGTGGGGGATGTGCAGGAAGCAGCGGATCAATGATTCTCTCTCATCACTGATCTCTCTCTCTCTCTCTCTCTCTCTCTCTCTCTCTCTCTCTCCCTCTCCCTCTCTCTTCCTCTCTGAAATCAGTAAAAATATATCTTAAAAAAATGTGGCTGGAAACATCACTGCAAATCAAATCATATGTTCTCATTAAAATGCTTTGAGCTGACCAAATACTTAGATTTGAACAAATCATTCATATGAACACAATATATTCTTAAGGCCAAGCTACAACATTTTAAAAATTTTTATAAAAATAAAAAATAAAAAATTCTAAATTTCTGTATATACAATGATACTATATAAAATTAAATCTATAACTAAATTAGCATTTATAAATAACAATTTATAACAAGCACTTAACTAGCAAAAATCTTGTTAGTACTCTAAAAATTTGGAAGTTTTTTTAGGTCTCGTAATAAAACAGCAATGAAAAGTATGCAGTGAGACCTTTACTTATTTGGTAAATTTCCCTGTAATAAGAAAATGGATTTAAAATCTTTACATTAAAGTTACTATAGCATTTAAAAAAATAGTTTTTAGCTCTACATTTTGCTATGAAATAGCAAATCCATGCATGGTAAATAGTGAAATTTTTAAAACAATGTCAATAAAATATAATTTTTACAATATACAATTTTATCCTTAAAATTTTAAGGGTAATTTAACTTTTACTACAAATAAAAGGAGAATAAAAAGAAAGGGAACTAATAGTTATTTATGTTATCTCTTTATCTTAATAAAATCCCCTTGAAGGGAGCTCAAAGGAGTTAAGTAACTTTTTCAGGGTCATCAGATGAGCCATGGGAACACTGATGCATTTGGTTTTGAACTTTTTTCCATCTGACTACAAATCATGAGTATGTGAATGTGTGCCTCCCATGATGGTTCTCTCTTTTCCACATAAAGGTAAACCAATGTGAAATTAATATAAGTCCCAGTGCAATTTGTGATGTCATCCTAATTTTGTTAAACTTATTCTATATTCCTACCTATTTTATCCCATAATATATTTATCACTGCAAACCTCACCAACCCTTAACACTCTCCTATAGTAAGAAATTGTGATTGTGTAGAATCAGAATTAATTTAGTTTCTTATATATATACTAGAGGCCTGGTGCATGAAAATTTATGCACTGGAGAGGGGGGTCCCTCAGCCCGGCCTGCCCCCCTCTTACAGTTCAGGAGCCCTCAGGGGCAGGAGGCGACCTGGTGATCAGGGGATGATGATGCCCCCATCACACCTCTGCTGCTGCCACTGCCTGCAGTGCAAACCTCGGCCGGCCCTGGTTACCTGAATTTCAGGTGGCCCTGGGCAGCTGGGCAGCTGCCATCTGAAGCTTGCCTGCACCTCAGGCTGGCCCTGGGCGGCTGGGGGGCTGAGAGGACTGGGGGACTCTGGAGGCAGGCGCGGCAGAGCTGAGGGGACTGGGCGCTGCCATCTTGTGGCTGTGGGCACCGTCATCTTTGAGGGTGTGGCAGTCAATTAGCATATTCCCTGCTTATTGGCTGTGGGTGGTGCCATCTTTAAACCTAGATTATGAATTACTACAATGGTGTGTGTGTGTGTGTGTGTGTGTGTGTGTGTGTGTGTGTGTGTGTGTGTGTATGTATATATATACACACATGTACATATATATTTCACATTCTTAAATTAGGAAACAAAAACGGAGAGAACCTTTTTCCTTTGTGAGTAATTTAAAATATATTGGAATGAGCACAGTACTTAACAACTATCCTGTAAATTGTAATTTTAGTAAAAGAACACTTCTATGTAATCATTTATGGCATTTAAGAAACGGATAACACTCTGGTGAGAAGTAAAACTGACCTGCAAAAGGGGAAGGGAATTGAAGCTTTAATTTTCAATCACTGACTTTTCAGAGCTTAGAGAAGTTTTTAAACAAAAGCCCAGTTGTAAGTCTATTCCCTTGGGACCATCCCACATAATTCAGGAATAATTAATGCAGATGGGAAGAAAGTTGCTGCAGTTTACAGGGGTAGCTATGCAGAGGAGAATGTTCAGGCTACTGCAGCCATGTGGAATCAGAGGTGCAATTAAGTCAGATCTACATCATTTGATCTCAGCTGCCTTTATTAGCCAGTGGCTACAAGAGTACTAAAATAATTGCAATGAAATACTGGCTTGTATATTTATTTCTTGAATTTTTTCCTAATTGGATGTCATCTCCATGAAGGCATATGCCTGTCTTCCCTGGAACAAAACCGAGCACATAGCCAGCCTGACATAAACCACTCTGTCCATTCCTCTCTTTATGTAGTCTAGAAGTTAAAGCTTGGGCTTTGGAAAGGGACAGAACCAGGTTAAGATCCTGGCACTCAGCTTATGAGTTGTATGGCCTTGGGCAGATCTTTGAACTCCTAGGCACTCAGTTTCCTTACCTGTGAAATGGGATAGTAATAGAATTTACCCCTATATGGTTCTTGAGAGAATTCAATGAAATAATGAATATAAAGCCTTCAGCACAAGATGTACACATAGATAGTTCTCAATCACAGCAGATCTTATCAGACTTATTGTATAGCAAATGTTGGGTTGCTCATCTGCTTTTAAACTTTGTTGCTATTAATCATACAGGAGAGCCTGCTGCAAGGCACATCTGCACCCTGTTACCAGCCATCATATTCTGATTTGGTGGAGCTGCAAAAAGGCTCAGAAATTTGCTTTATTTGTTTGTTTGTTTGTTTGTTTTTAACCCTCACCGGAGAGTGGAAGGGAGTGGGGAAGAGGGAGAGAGAAAGAGAAAGGGAGAAGAGAGAGAGAGAGAGAGAGAGAGAGAGAGAGAGAGAGAGAGAGACATTGACATGACAGAGACACATTGCTTGGTTGCCTCCTACTCGCACCCCTGACCGGGGGCCGGGGGTTGAACCTGTAACCAAGGTACATGCCTTTGATAGGGAATCAAACCCGAGACCCTTCGGTCCGTGAGCCAACTAACCACTGAGCCAAACCGGCCAGGATAGAAATGTGCATTTTTAACAGGCATTCGGGAGTAATTCTGATGTAGGGGTCTTTAGACCACCCTTGGAGAAACACTGCTCTAGAAAGAGAATCCTCAATTCCCATATTTCTGAAGAGATGGGCAAGCTAATAGTCACATAATACTTTGACTCTCAGGGTTGGATAATGGAAGTAGAGGAAGAACTACCATCTTGGGGGAGGGGAGGATTGAATGGATTCATTAAAATTCCAGCTTGATAGCCAACAAAATTTGTTATTCCCATATTCACCAGAGGAGACAGACTGATGTCCAGTTTGTCTCCTCAATTCTTTCCAACACTCCCCTAACAACTGAAAGAGTGCTCATTTGCTTGCATGGGGAACTATATCTTCCCAGAGATGTGGGCGGTGGGGTGGTTCATAAAAAACAAACCAAATAGTTTTAAGGGGGGTTAGAATGTCTCTGATTTTTTACATCAGTCGTCATCATGATTACTTTTATGCTGAGGGGCTTGTGTTTTTAAAAACTCAGGTGATTTATTCTGTTAGCTTTTAGACCATACAGGGGTGGGAAAAGTAAGTTTACATTTGTTCATATGTGAAACACGGAGTTAATTATTGTATTATTATTGATTTCAGAGATAAAGGGAGAGGGAGAGAGAGATAAAAACATCAATGATGAGAGATAATCATTGATTAACTGCCTCCTGCACATTCCACACCAGGGATTGAGCCTGCAACCTGGGCATGTGCCCTGTCTGGGAATTGAACTGTGACCTCCTGGTTCATAGGTCAATGCTCAACCACAGAAGCACACTGGCCAGGTTGTATTATTTTCTATATGAACAACTGTAAGCCTACTTTTGCTCACCCTTGTATAATTGAAATGTAAATTTGGGAGACTAAGAGAAACTAAAAAGGCTTCCTTTTTTTCCAAATAAATCTTTCTAAAATAAAAGTGCTGTAGATAAATTACATAAATATAAATGCTCCTCTCACTATCCTGGACTCACCCACGTCCCTAGACTCCCTGAGTCCCTGAGTTCTGTTCCCATCCTCCTGCCTCAGGTTTTCATTTGCTAATAGTGAGTGCTCCTAATGGCACATTAATCACTATAGATCAACACAAAAGATTAGTTTCCCAATAGTTACTGAAGGCCAGCTGAATACTAGCCTTTAAGGCGCTTTTGTGTGTGTTTTTAAGAGAGAAAAATTCATATTTACTCATGAGTGCTTGGAACTCAAGATGCCCTGAAGTTGCATTTCTCTTACCAGCAGGTTCTCGGGCTTGATGTCACGGTGGACGATGTTCAGGCTGTGCAGGTATTTGATAGCACTGGCCAGGTTGTACAGCATCCCGCTGGCGTCTCGCTCAGTGTATTTGTTCGTGGAAGTGATGGCATCAAAGAGGTCTCCACCCTGAGAAGAGAGCAGCAGGCGTAGCAGCAAATGAACAGATGGTCCAGGGAAGCTGCCCTGAAGAGGGCCTGACACATTGTGAAGAACACGAAGAATGCAGGCGAAACCTTTGGGTTCCCAGGGCTTTCCCTGCCTCTTTCCTCTCAAAGGCCCAGACCTTATGGTGATTCCTCTCTCCATTGCAGAAGCCATTGTCTCCAGCGTTCACAGAAAGAAGCAGGGTGGGACATTGCCCACCCATGTGTAACTGCAGTCTTTTCATGGACTCAAGCCAGCATGGAGGGACAATGCCGGGTCTCCAGGGCTGAGGCTTTGTGACACCTGCGTGTCCTTGTGGTGTGTGGTACTTGCCTTATGCCAACTCCCAGCAGAAGTTCAAATTTATAATCCTACCACCTCAAATGAGAAACAGGTAATACTGCAAACCACACCCTTCTACCCTGTGAAAATTCACACACACACACACACACACACACACACACACACACACACACACACACAATTCCTTTCACTCTAGATTTAGCTCTCTTGGGGTGGGAGTAGTGTTTTCCTTTTCAATGGTGTCATACTTTGTAACAAACAGAGAAATGGACCAGAAACTGTCATCCTAAAAATGAGAAAGAAAGAGGGTGAAGAATTTCAAAGAAAGTTTGCTAAGACCGTTACTCACCTGAACTTTTGTTTCCCTTGTTCCATGCTAATTTATTGTTATTTGGTAAAACAATGATTTTAAGTTCCAGTTTTAGTCCCACTTATTTGAACCGGGTCAGAAAACTTGGAACTGATTTACTAGCAGTGTTTGCATCCTTCTTGCATCATACAATGCACCAAATGGCTGAGCATAATCTCCAACTGTGCTCATCTGTTACCTGGCATGGTTGGGACTTAATTTTTGTTTTTAAATAGCAAAAGCAGGATATAGCACTCATAGCCTAACAGTTTTCAAATCTCTCTGTACGACCTGGCCCTACATTGTTGCCCTGTACAATTTCTACTCAAGAGGCTCTCACTGTCCAGTCAGCCTCAAAATATCCAAAGTGTTGAAACACATGCATTTTTTTTTTTCAAAATGAACACTTTCTTTCTAGACTTCCTGTTTCTCTCCAGGCAAGGCTGCTATAAATGAGTTTGCAAGTTGTTTCCATGCCACTCCAGAAGGTGGGGTTTCCACTGCTGTCTATGTGTGAGGCTGTCTATGGTGGCCCACAATGATCCAGGCTCCAGGCATCCTGTAATCTCATTTCCTCTTCATCCTCAAAAAAAGGGGTCAATAAAGCCAACCAACCCTTCCTTTAAGGCATGCCTGGTTCACATCCTTCTGAATGAATGTCCTTCACCGCTGGGTTGTTGTGATGTGGCCAGGTAACCTGCACCGCCTCCACGGGCTCTGTACCCAAAGAACCCTGCGCACTGACTGCCACCTTCCCATGTGGCACATTGATATGGATTTTTGTTCTCTCTTCAGGGACTCAGCATTCCTTTCCCATAGCTCTCCAAGTTCTTCCCCAACCTTCATTCTAACTTATCTAAACTCATCTCTTGTCACTACCTAGAGACATGATCCCTGGTCACCAAAACATGCCCAGATCACTCTGTACTCCAAACCTGTCCTCATTAGAACTCCCTTCCTGGAATGTCCCCTGTACTCCCTTTGTCTTTTTTTTTTTCTTTTATAAATATATTTTTTTTATTGATTTCAGAGAGAGGAAGGGAAAGGGAGAGAGAGAGACAGAAACATCAATGATGAGAGAGAATTATTGATCAGTGCTCTCCTGCATGCCACCCGCTGGGGATCAAGCCCACAACCCTGGCATGTGTCTCAATCAGGAATCCAACCATGACCTCCTGGTTCAGAGGTTGAAGCTCAACCACTGAGCCATGAGGCTGGGCTCCCTTTGACTTTTTAACTCCTGTTAAATTCTTAGGGCCTGGCCACAGGGCTACCTTCACCCACAAGGTTTGCCTTCCTTTGTGCACATAAGCAGTTTGCACATGCACACTGCTACAGGCAATGGTGTAAAGTCCTGTTGTTAAAAATTAGGAAATTTAGCTTATTTATTTTTAATCCTTACCCAAGAATATACTTTTTTATTGATTTTAAAGAAATCGTTAAGGAGAGAGAGAGAGAGGGAGAGGGGGGAAAGGGAGAGAGAGAGAGAGAGAGAGAGAGAGAGAGAGAGAGAGAGAGAGAGAGAAATATCAGGTCTTGACTGGGAATTGAGCCTGCGACCTTTGATATGCAGGACAATGCTCCAACCAACTGAGCTGTACCCAGCAAGGGCTGAATTTGACTTTTAATAATTGTTATTTCACTGTATTCTGCAATTCAGACCTTGTTTTTCCTATATCTGCATCACTCTTTGGCACACCACTGGATTCTTACGGTTTGAGAAGCATGGCCCCAGCGAAATTTCTCAGGGATCAAGCCTGGGATTGGCCTTGACTTCCAGACCTGGCCTCACAGAAGTTCTGGGTCAGGTCAAATGTAATGGTCTGATCTAGTGGCCCTCTGCAGACACTCTCTGGCCTTGTCAGGCTATCTTGGCCACCAAGAGAAAGTTCACAAAGTCTGTTAAGGACACGAGGACCTCCTTAGCTATAGTCACCAGACTATATGACTGACATAACAAGTTTCCCCATAAAATGTGTTCCAAGCTCTTAAGCCTTTGCCTCCTTTATGTCTCATCTTCAAATTTAACTTAGTTGTGGTTGCCTAAAACTAGGTCAATGAGTTTTTTTGTGTATTTTTGCAAATAAAACCTTTATTTCCACAACACAACACAACTTCCCTTTGCCCCAGGAACATAAATTAACCTGGGCCATCAAAGCACAGGACAAAGACTGATAAATGACAGAAGGCAAAGGGTTACTAGAAAAATAGATTATACCCAAAGCTCTCCTCCTGGGGACCCAAATCCTACTCCTGTCAGGGCTCATCACATAGAACCAAAGACATGGAGAGAGGATGGAAACTGACAAAAGGAACTCCACTGACAAAGGGGAAAGGAGCTTGGCAGTTACAAGGGTAGGGTGAAATGTGCTCCTAAATTAAGTGCTGGATAAAAAGGGTGAGAAATAATATTTTTGGGGTTGTAATAGTATGTAGTTTCAATCATGTCTACCATTCCAGATTTCTAATTGAAACTAAATTCTGGCTAGTTTATGGAGGTAGAAATTAGGGATAGAAGAAAGTTTAGAATCCCCCCTTCCCAGGAAAGTGGATGGTTCTTTATTATACAGTTGTACTCTTTGCCCAGCCTGCCTCCCTTCAAAAAGCTTCTAAATCCCTGAGCTAAAACTTGCACCAGAAAATAGAATTGCAATGAGGGTAGTCATGAGTCTTGCTCAAATCCTCCAGCCTGGGAACTGATATGAAGGTTGAAGAGCAGGGATGGGGAAAGGGAAGTTAATAAAATTAAATATCCCCTCCCCTACTCAAGCTCAAGCCCTGGGTGGACAGGGAAAGAAGACCAGAAAGCTGTTACCAGGGACCCATGCAGACCTGTTGGATAGATATAGCTGGAGGCCAGAAGGGTTCCTAAGACTCGAACCAGGGTCCTGGGGTCAAGGAAGAGCAGGAAGCAATGCAGTAACAGTTTTTGGAACTTTTGAGCCCCCAAACTTGGGCCACCCTCCACCACCACCTGCCCCACTAGTGCTGATCACAGGGGCCCCTGTGGGTGTCAGGCTGATCAATTTTTAACAGCACACAGAGGGGCAACAGGAATGATTTGAAGTTTTTTTTTATCTCAAAAGTAGCATCATTATAAAAATACTATCCCTGGTGCTAGAAATGTGTAATTTCCAATGTTGGTAACCACCAAACTTTATTTGGCTATACAGTGCCAATACAAAAATCTTCTGGCTAAATGAAATCAACCTTTAGTTGTTGGAATAACCATTTAATATTTTTATCTCCCTCAGCCTCAAATGTGACAATAACCTTGTGTTAATTCAAACAAGAAAGAAGTCCTAATCTGAAATAGAAAAAAATAGGCTCCATCTATAAATATAAATAACAATTAAGTTGAAAAATACCAATATATGTAAAGTAAAGCAACTTGGAACAATGAAAATTTAAAGGTTCTAGAATGAACATTTTCTTATATACTTACAGGTTAGTTTATTAAATGCTTTATTTGTCTTAAACCTTTACAAAAGAAAATCCCATCTGCCATAGTGCTGATCTCTGCCACCAGCTCAGTGTGTGATTCTAGGCTCTCTCTGATGGTGCAACAGTTGATGAAGAAGGCGGTGCAGCTAATTTACGACACTTCATAACTAAAGTAGAAATTACTTACACCACCAATTAGGTTAACACAATACAATAGACTTGAGAAAAATATAACTTGAGAAAATATAACTATATGAAAACTAAACATTCAATGTTTAGTCTAATTGCTAAAAATTTCACATATGGGAGTAGAGGAAATAGGCAAGTCATCTTTCACTTACATGCAATCATTATCAACATTTTGCCATTTCTATATCCTATGACTTAATAGAATAAAAATACAGTTATGTGACAGGATGAGATGGCAACATTCACTGAAAGGTAGTAGACTATTCACATTATTGTTAGGACTGTGCTATTTTTCCATTATGTTGGTGACTAAAGCCTAAAGCTTGTTTTTATAGAAATGGGTAACACATTTGGATGTAGTTCATGGAAAAGTGAACAATTTCTACTACAACAATAACAACAATGATCATATTGGTATCTAATACTTTCTGTGTCACACAAACTAGTAGAAGCCATTTCTCTTATCCCCACAATATCACTCCTAGGTAAGAACTACTATTTTACATACAAGGGAACTGAAGCAGAGAGAGGTATTCCAAGGTCAGGAAATTATTTAGGTAAAGGCTGGGACTTGAACTCTTGTGGTATAATTCTAATTAATACTCTTAACCATGATGCTGATGTATTGAAATGAGAGGCTGAATATTGATGAGAGGAAATAAAGAACTGTATGGTAGAGAAAGTGTGATTGCTTGAACAGGTTTATTTCTTTTTCCAAAATACACACCTTTACCAATTCCATAACAAGATACAGTTCAGTTGGCACATCCATCTCTTCAATCAGAAGAACAATATTGGGATGCTTCACTCTTCTTAAGATAGACACCTCACTCTGGATCATGTGCTCCTGTCCAAAGAAGAAATAATATTAATCAATACTCACATCCAAACATGAAAAAAACTAACTCAACATGAGTAAAACCCTACTCTGTGAAGTTCAAGGGACATGTATTTTGGTCAAATATAATGAATATATCTTAGATTTGATATTCAGAGAGCCTAGAATTGTCAAAAAATATTGAAGGTCTTTAAGATGATGCTTGTAATTTCAGAACCCATCACAATAACTATAAGTTCAGGAAGAAAGAAAGAAAGAAAATTAAGATCACAAAAGTAATGGAAGAAAGTAAACAAACAAGCAAATACAGATAAGAAACAAAAATAACATCAAACCATTTTAGCTAACTTTTATTCCAGGACTATTTACAAAATAAAGTTATAATCTAATTAGTATATAACTTTCTATTCCACCAAAATGCAACAAATGGGATGAATTTATGTTTATTTAGGAGCTGATCTTTGTTTCTTTCTACCCCCTGAACACCTGTATTTTCATAAGAATAAACTTTATACATACTTTGCCTCGACATTTGCTTTTCTTGATAATTTTCAGAGCATACTCCCTAGCAGTTGACCTGCAAAGAGAAAGATTTAAAAAAAATAAACTTAATTTTGGATATATTAAATCATCTTATTAAGGATTTATATCTTATCCCAACCACCTTGAATCATGGAATAAATATTTTGTGAATGACTCTTTTCCTTTTTTATTTATTTTACTTTTTAAAAATTTATCTTTATTGTTGTAAGTATTAAAATGTCTTCTCTCCTCCCCCCCCCGCCCCATTGACCCCTTCTAGCCCATATCCATATTGTCTGTGACCATGGGTTAAGCATATATGCATATAAGTTCTTTGGTTAATCTTTTCCCACCCACCCACCTATCCTTACCTGCCCTCTCGGATTTAAAATAAATATTTAAACTTTCAGGGATTGAGCATAAAGACAACAAATATGCTAGCAGAGAAACATCATGAGCTATTCATGTGGCCATACCTGTAATGAAACCACTACTATTGCTACTGGCTTGCATAACTCCTGCTCCATTGCCCAGCCCTCTGAAGTGATGTGATTAGAATGTAAAACAGATGTAAGTTTCTGCCTTTCCTCTTTCCAATTTCCCTTGAGGTTCTCTTTCTATGAAGTATGGCTCACATGATCACTCTGAAAACTCTATAAAGAAGCAGTTCACACTTTTTAGACTTTGGTTCAGGGTACAAGCCTATAAGGTTTGCTAGAGGACTCATGAATAACGTGTTCAAGGTGTAGAAAGGGATACAACTGTTATCTGAGCTGTCTGTAACCTTCTGGGCCTTTTATGGCTGTCTCATTTCCCAGAGATAAAATGGAATCAAGATCAACTCACCTTCCCAAAGCTACATTGCAGTGTTAAAAGCAGAACTCTGAGCTTTTGAGGTCTCTGTTTCACATATATCCCAACCAATACTGCCCCTGTTCCGTGACAGGAGTGGGAGGGAGGGTTTAGCCATACTGTTACCTTTAAATAGCTTCCTAACTTGTGTTAGCATTTCTAAGATACTGTAGTGCAAAACAACACTTGTTTATTGTCAGAGGATACAATGCATGTTTAATAATCCATAACAAACCACTACTTCATAAGCAATGCCATTTCATTTCTGGTGGGAAACCAAGACAGCCTAGCCTTTCCTATACAGATAAAAGCCAACTTTAGGGACCAAATGAATAGTGAGAATGAGATTGATAAAGAACTAAATTTTAAAATAGGGTTTTTAAATCTTCATTACAGAAAATGAAAGATGGGGGGTGGGGTGGGGACAGGAGGGTTCCCAGTTATACGCTTAGAGCAAGAGAGTGATTTTCTATAACCAGATTAAGAAGCCAGACATTAAAAATGTGTTTCAAGGGCATTTTAGAAATCAGTCTTGTCATTCGTTTCTAAAAATGCAACTCCCACTCCACTTCCAGGCCCCTGCATGATGCTGACTTACAAAAAACAATAAATATTGACTAAACTGTTGTAATTATATCTGGCGAATAAAACCAGAATAAAATAATCACTTTGAAGCCCATTTTCTCCACTAGTTCAGATGTGAGAAGTTAAACCCTCTGCCTCAGGGAGGCTCTTCTGCAGAGATGTGGGGTGTCCAGAGGAAATCAAATTGCTCCATTCTCAGGAATAAAATGATTAAGAGGCCAAAAGACAATGTTGCGTCAATCTTTGTTGATTCTTCAGGCCCGCAGCTGGACAGAGGGGCCATAATGGAGAAAGCATGAGCTGGCCTTGGCTAAATGCTGGGCTTGGTTGTTCAATGTCCCCAAACAAACACCAAACCATCAGCAAAGCAATGGCATAGGGGTAGAGAAAAATCACTTCAGTAAGAGGGAAAATGAAAGATTTTTTAGAAATTTCAACTGTGTGGTCAAATAATAAATGAGAAAGAGAAATGATTCACATACAAAGAGATTCCTCACATCGTAGGAAAATCACAGGCCCTTTAGGTAGCCTCCTCTTACAATGCTTCTAGAGTCTTTGTTTGCAAATTCAAGAAAACTGAATCATGCGGGAAAACTAAAAGCTGAAGTAGTGCTGGATTCTGCTTTTCATGAGTCACTAAAAAATTATAACACAAATCTGAGATTAGAATCCATGAGAAATTTCTTATCTGGTTTAAAAGGTTCCATCTGATGGCAAGCAAGTCTGGACTCTTGGAACTGACTGCTTTGATAAAAGCCAGAAGTTCAAGAGAGGGAGGCTGGAACTGACCTTTCCAGCTTTTGGGGTCTCTGCTTCACATATATACCAAAAGGCCCATTCCCATTCAGTGTCTCTACAAAGTGGATGGATGGACAGGACAGTGCTGGTGAGGAGGGGAGATTTCGGTATTTTTGCCATTTCATCCTCCATTTTCCTGGAATGAGGAATATTGAGGTGCTCAAAGCAAAAAGCTGGTATGGGATCCAGGAAGACAGAGTCTCTTCTATAGCCAGAAATGCAAGGAGCAGGATCCTCAGGGAGGAAGCTAGTATATTCCCTCCCAGGACTCCAAGCACTCCAGTTATGTACTGAGCCTACAGCTGTGTGGGAAATGCATTCAAGCCTAGGATATAATGGTCCCAGGGTTTAATACGAAAAGGACCTTATGGGTTTACTACACAGAATCTCACACAATAGGATTAAATACTCAATTAGATTTACCCAATTAAATACTCAATTAGATTTACCCAAAATACTCAATTATAACAAAAGGCTAATATGCAAATTGACCAAACAGCAGAACGACCAGTGGCTATGATGTGCACTGACCATCAGTGAGCAGATGCTCAATGCAGGAGCTGCCCCCTGGTGGCCAGTGTGCTCCCACAGGAGGAGCACCACTCAGCCACAAAATGGGCCCATGGCTGGCAAGCACAGTGGCAGTAACAGGAGCCTCTCCTGCTTTCACAGCAACACTAAGGATGTCCAACTGCCGGTTTAGGCCCTCTCCCTGCCAGGAGTGGGCCTCAGATGTCAGTCGGACATCCCCTAAGGGCTCCTGGACTGCCAGAGGCCACAGGCCGGGCTGAGGGAACCCCCCTCATCCCCCACCCCCATCCCCCAACACCCACCCCCGAGTGCACAAATCTCATGCACTGGGCCTCTAGTCTTACCTAATAATAGAGAAACATGTAAATTGACCGTATCTCCGCTACACCCACAGCCAATCAGAGTGAGTAAGCAAATTAACCCTAACAAAGATGGTGGTTAATTTGCATACATACCTGGGTCCGGGAACCTCCTCTGCACCCAGGTCACTCCCAGCTGGCCATTGGGCAGAGACTTTAGGCTTGGGAAGGGGCCGAGCTTGTGATTGGAAGGGCGGGGGCGTCCCCCTTCCCAAGCCTAAAGCCTGGGGCAGAGGCTTTAGGCTTGGGCAGGGGCCGAGCCTGGGATCGGAGGGAAGGGGAAAAAATCAATGGAAACATATCCTCAGGTGAGGATAAAAAGAAAAATAAAGAAAGAAATGTCATATCCTATGAAAGATGCTTCTTGAAAATGCTTAAAGAAAGTTGTCATTTTTTCATGGTGAAGGAACTGGAGTCCGTGTTGATGAAAATACCTTGGCGGCTGCGGTGACTGGCAGTGGCTGCAGCAGTGGGGTGATGGGGCTGGCGCCTTCCCCTGATCAGCCTGGTCGCCTCCCGAAAAGGGAGGCCAGACTGCAGCTTAGGCCCGCTCCCAACAGGGAGCGGGCCTAAGCCATCAGTGGGACATCTCCTGAGGGTTCCAGTATGTGAGAGGGGGCAGGCTGGGCTGAGGGACCCCTCCACAGTGCACAAATTTTGTGCACCAGGCCCTTAGTATTTTATAGCAGACAATGAGCTTCAAATTTTTCTCTTGATTCCTTGAGGGAAGAACTATAAAGTCATAGTAAAATCCTTATTACTGAAAGTATATGTTTAGAGGAGAGTACCTGAGACTGAAAAATGAGCCTAAAAAAGGTATTAGGACTAAATGTATACTATAAGCATTTAACTGCTTGCTTTATGTTGGTAAGTGAAAACACTTGTAAAGATATAAAACCTTAAATAAAGCATCTGCCTTCCCACATAGGATGTCCCTATATAACACTAATTGAGCATTTAATCCTATTGTGTGAGATTCTGTGTAGTGAACCCATAAGGTCCTTTTCCTATTAAGCCCTGGGACCACTATATCCTAGGCTTGTATGCATTTCCCACACAGCTGTAGGCTCAGGACGTAACTGGAGTGCTTGAGGTCCTGGGAGGGAATACACTAGCTTCCTCCCTGAGGATGTGCCTATGTAATTACAAGCATGATGCTTTGGTGGCTACAGAGGTGAGTGAGACCTGGTCCTTGTCCCCAGTTTGGTATATTAAGAATACTAAACACCTGGATTTCTGATGAAAATGCAGGCCATTTTCTTGCTTGTTCCTGAAATTATATGCTTGACCTTTCCTGGAATTATGGAAACCTTGGATGCCACAGCAAAAGCAGCACCTGCCTCAGCACAGACTTTGTTTTTCTCCGGGCCTGTGAAAACTCAATTTGAAGGTCCCCTTCCTATTTAGTTTGACCTAAGGTTAGAGTCTGAACTACTGGAAAGAAATTTCCAAATTTTGCCAACTTGAACTAAATCTATTTTTTAATGTTTTTGCTAAAAAAAAAAAAAATGGCTTGGAGAAAGCTGTCTTGTTTAACTTAGTGATTCTCAACTCTAGTCAGTCTGCTCCCATCCTCCTTCCTCACCCAAAGGGAAGAAGAATGCTTAGGAAAAGAGAATGGACTGACAAGGATGGGCCTGCCATGCTCTAATGTGCTTTTTGTTGTTGTTTGCTGTGTTTTGAAAGTTTTTAAAAATATTATGTGGAAAACTAATAATAGCTTCTTAATAACTTTTCTACCATAGCATTTATTGAATTGCATAGTAAGTCTTTGTTTTGGGGCAGGTTCTCTTGGAGAGGGGCTGTCTTGTCTCTCTTTGGAGCCTAGAAGTGCCCAGCACAAGCCTGAATTAATAGCTCCAGATATGTTAATCAAGTTGTGGAAACTCCAGAGGATGGTGGCTGTGAGGACAATGACAGGAAGACCCATTAGCAAAGAGGGTTAGTAAACATCACATTTTGTTTACCAGGTAATCATAATAAAGCTACATCTCAGTCTCCTTCATAAGGGGGAGGGGGTGTGGGGCTGTCAAGATCAGAGAGCTGAGGCATCCAGATCTAACATCTCTAGAGTGGAGTTTTATTTTGAATGTGAACATGGGTGCCAGAGCATCCTCAGGAAAGAAAGAAGGAAGAACACTATAAGCTTCTTCACCAAAACTCATTTTCCCAATCCATCCCACTTCATCAGGAAATGCCTTCAAACTACAGGTATTCTGAAGATTTTCGAGGTGGATGCAACCCATTTTGGTGACACTCCAGTCTCAGCTCTCTTGGGTGGGTTTGAGCCTGCCCACACTCATTCTAAAGCCAATAGTTTTGTTGTGCAGTTCTTCAGGCTTATAGGTGAACAGGAAAGAGAAGGAATCATGAGCAGCTAGAATTTTAATAGAGTTCTGAGGCCTACATTACCGAAATCTATGCAGTGCAGGTGAGGAGGAGGCCCAAGAGCCACCTGAGACAACATCACTGATCATGACTGCATCACTTGTGTGGTAATTAGTCCACAGAGGGCCAGGAGAGCCAGAGGTGAGGGCACCTCTACCTGTGCTCTGACCTCTTGTTAGTGCTTTTCAGCTCTTTCACTTTTCTCTGGGACATCAAAATGCTTCAGAAAACAGCTTCAGAATAAAGCACCTCTCAGTCTACCAACTCTTTTAGCATGTCCTGAGGCCACTTGGAGAAACTGCTACTGGAGAATAGGCAGAAACCTAAGTGGAACAGGCAGGCACTATCAAAAGACTTGCTGGCCAGGGATCATGGGAATAAAGGACAGTGTAGCACTGTTATTGTATCCATTGTTGTAGGAAAATCTACCCTGTGACCGCATATTATTAACAGAAGAGAGACATACTGGCTCTTAATACATACTCATCCTTCAAAATATGGCAGAATGTACCCATAAGCAATCTGTGCTATTCACAACATTCTTAGCTCACTTTTATTTTCTTGGACCTCTGGAAAGTATTTTTAAAAATGTTTCATGATACATCTGGGGAGAGAGGGCACATGCCATATGTCCTCATTCACTGGAGAGGAATACTAACACTTTTTGGGGTAATCTGGTATTTAGACTTTGAAGGTTCATACAATGAGACCCAAGATGTGAACTTATGCAAAATAAACAACCCAAACTAAAAATAAATAAATGAATTCTGGATAGAAAAATGGTAAGTTTCTACTGTGGGAAGTCCAGTACTGTTAAACTAAGATGCCATCCTGATCCATGTATCAGCTAGGACAAAAAGCACATGACCACAACAAATTATGAACCCTGGCAAATAACCAGACACTCCATAGTTGAAGGGTATGGCAATCTGCTAACAATGGGACTTTCTGCTACAGTGGAAATAAAAGTTTTACAATTAGTAAAAGTGTACATAAAGTTATATAAGCGCACACTTCTATCTATTACCTAGGAATGGCTCCCAGATTTAATTTCTGTCCTTTTTGCACAGGACAAATGTAGTATGTATGACTTTGGCTCAGCTAAACCATATTCTTGTGGGAGGCCCCTGGATGGAAGCAGTGGAGTAGAGTGGCCAAAGGTATGGGTTTTAGAGCTGGGCTCAGATTTATGCCTTGCTAAGTACTTACTAGATGAGTGATCTTGGGCATATAACTTCTCCAGGCTTTCTTTGTATAAAATAGAAACAATACTGATACTGTGAAATTATGATAATTAAATGGAATATCATAACTTAAGGGCCTTATACATGTTTTTTGCTCAATAAACAGTGGTTACTCCTGTTTTTTAATTTGTGGGGCCCAGGAAAGTAATGGGACATTTTCTATATTTGGCAGAAACCCAACAATGGCTTTATGTTGAAGATGGGGGAATGAGAGAAAAAAAGGAGGAAAAGTGACCTTGCAGTAGCAACTCAGGGATTTTCCAAGCTACTGATTATTATTCATGTCCTCCCTCACAAAGAGTGGCTGATCAAGTGTGTGCTGTAACTGTTGGAAAAATCTTGGCCCAGTTGGTGTGTGGAGTGGAGCAAAGTTTAAGATCCACTGTTGGAGGGAAGCTTCATGAGGGCACCACTGCCTTAGTCAAAGGAGCATTTTCCAAAGAGTAGCAAAGGGTTCACAGATCAAATCAGTGGCTACGGCCCAAATTAAGGATGTGCCCGGTGTGTGAGGCCCTGTGTAGACTTCCAGCTTTAATGTGCTTCCAAGTCAATGCCCTTCGAAGAAGACCAACTTCTGGCTCTTATAGGCTAAAGCTTATAGTCCAAGGCATGTAGGGAACGTAGCATGAAGGAGCATTGTTCTTATACAGTTCTGAGGAACTAGTTGGGTGTCCAGCCCCAAGGTGGGGGGCGGGAGGGGATGAATAACAGGGGAAGCCTGCACACCCAGGTGAGCCCCAACTTGCTGTCTCTAGGAATAAGGCAATTCCCCCTGACATTTCAACAATCTACTCACCCAGCTTAGTAGCCACCAGCTACTGTCCTTGATTAGGTATTGAGATCCCACGGATAAATCTTTCACCCTAAACTTTTTCATTTTGCTCATAAGAGTATCTGGCTTATTCACTATAAAACATTTTAATTCACTAAATACCATTTTGCTGGGATCAGTACATACACATTTTAAAGCTTTTCAAGGTTATTATATTTAATTTTATGATTGTACATTATATTTACAAGAACAACTGACCTCTTTAAAATGTCTCAAAAAAAAAATAAACAAAAAAAGAAAGAAAGTGTAACCCTGGTCAGGTGGCTCAGTTGGTTGGAGTGTCATCCCATATACCAAAAGGATGTGGGTTTGATTTCCTGTAGGGGTATGTGCAGGAGGCAACTAATGGATATTTCTCTCCACGTTGATGTTTCTTTCTCTCTCTCAAATTTTCTCCCTTCCTATCTCTCTAAAAAGTCAATAAGGCATATCCTCAGGTGAGGATTAAAAAAAACGGTAGAAAAACTGTTATATATATAGATATATATTTTTTTCAGGACTTACCTGAAAAACCTGGCAAAGTTTTGCTGAGTATATTAAAAAGAAAAATGAAAGTCCTTAATTTATAGATTACCTCCAGGAATCACTGCACTTTTCAAATCTGTTGTTAGATGAGCTTTTCCTTCTTTAATTTTTTTTTTTTTTTAACATCTGGAGTTGAGGCTTTAACCAAGTCCATATGTGCCACAGACTGCAAATAAAGGCACACTTTTGGAAAATACAATGCCAAATCTTTCCTTTAAAGTTAGATGCAAATGATGTCCTCCTCACCTTTCTACACATTCCTTGACAACAGCAAAATTGCCATCTCCTATTGTCCTTCCGACTTTATATCGTTCCGTTATTGTGGCTGGAATCTGGAACCCTTCCTCGGACACCGCTGAAAGAATCGTTAGGATGCTTTTATTGGTAAGAGAGAGAACACAGATGTTGCACAAAGGAGACATTTAGAAGTATCATCTAATAGACTGAAGCTGACTCAGAATCAATAGGTCATTTTCTGGACAGCAAGGCCAGCCCCCTCTGCTGACATCGTATATTCAACAGTTTTACTAAGTTTACAAAGGGTAAACAAAAAGGAAACATAAACACATGAGGTCCACTCCCACATATGTAAGAGCAACGTATGCTTTCTGCTGCAGTTGGCGTTCTGAAGAGGAAATTTTACTCTTTTTATTTTATGCCAATTTGATCAATAGCATTGACTGCATACCCACAGTGTGCAGAGAAATTGCTTTTCTAAGTATGGCTCAGGAGGAAAATACAGTTCCTAAGGGACTCTGGGCTGCCTGAAATTGTACATGAAAATGCCTTCTATGTGCACACTTATCATTACTACATCCTGAAGTGGAGATCTCCATAAAATTCCATATGAACTCAGCCCTGATTGCCACCCCTCCACAATATCTGTGAGCAGATTTTAGACAAAATTTTCACTAGCAACCTGCATAGCAGATGTTGAGTTAAAATTGCAATACCTATTACGTCTGTGAACAGAAAAGTTTTGTAGTTTCAATTATGTTAGTGCCACTAACACAACACATTTTCCCACTTAAAATGTATTTTGAAATATTTTACAAATGCCTAATAATGCTTTAAATATCTAAGGCCATAAAACTAAATAAGCCACACTTAGGTCACATAAATATACTGGATGACCTTTAACATCTTAGGGGTGTAAAAAGTCTTTTATAATTGGACTCTAAAATTTGCATGCTTTAATGTTATACATCTAAGCTCCCCTCAGGCAACTTGAATACAAAATGTGATGGAAGCCTAGTGTGCTTTCTAAATGTGCTCCTATTTAAACTGAGACTAAACATTTCTTCTTAAAATAAAAATAAAACATTAGGTGGTAAATGGGCTTTCCTGAGTTTTATGTTCTCACTTAATCTGTAATGTTAGGGAACAACAAATGGAAACTCAAAATTATCAGACCTTTATTCTGATTTTGTGGTAAACTCAATCTGTAATACCCTGGATTCTAGGGTAGATGGAAGTTCTGGAGAGTGTTGTACAAATGGAGGACATGTGCTTCTGTTACTTCTATCCTAGACATTTCTGCAGTCTCTTCACCTCTTTATAAGTGACATTTTACTCAATCCACTAGAAGCTATCACAGTGGCTTCTAGAATAAAGTGAAAGCCAGAGCCAGTTAAATCCCTCACACCTATCATATCACCCCAAAGAAGCCAACAATTTTATCTTTGTTTAAAAGACTCAGCCTTGGTGGGGTTTTTTGTTTGT
The DNA here is from genome assembly GCF_027574615.1 of Eptesicus fuscus. Classification (NCBI taxonomy): domain Eukaryota; kingdom Metazoa; phylum Chordata; class Mammalia; order Chiroptera; family Vespertilionidae; genus Eptesicus; species Eptesicus fuscus. Next base: position 4,355,561 of record NC_072480.1, on the reverse strand, counting down.
TTGTTTGTTTGTTTTGTCTTTGTTGTTGTTTTTTTTTAATCTACTCAATAGGAATTAGAGGAGATGGTTGGAGAAGTTTCAAATCCACTACAAAGCATCCTAATTTACAAAACATCTCTCAGATGACATGGTTTTAAGGCTCTTCACTACACGAGTAATAAAAGTAAACATCCTTGGCTATTGGGTGGGGAATCCAAGGTACTTCTGTCCTTCCCTCCAGCGGGAGCGTCCTTTAGGCACCCATCTGGAGCACAAAGTTTGGGGTATTTTCCCCCTGACTATTGATAAAATGTATCTGCTAGGCTTTTGGCTAAGAATACTTAGCCAAAGGTTAATCAAGGACCTTTTCATTTCATTAAGTAAATATAACACATTGGAACAAAAGAGACTTCTGAATGGCTAAATTTCATACTTCTGGGCGGAAAAGTCTGATATTTCATGGTAGTTGAGAAATAATTCTTGTGTAACCTGTTATCTCACTTAACATAATTAAATTGCTTCCATGCCCTACCCTAAAGGTAATATTTTGGGGAAAATTTAAAACAAATAAGAGTTCATAAATTTTATTTTATTTTTAAGTTATTGTTATTGTTGAGAATAATAATATTGTTATTGTTGAGAATAATAATTTTTATTGTTATTGTTGAGAATATTAGAGATATCCCCCATTTTCCTCCTTTAGACTCCCTCCACCTGGCTCCTGCCCCACCCCAGGCCTTCACCACCCTTTTGTCTGTGTCCATAGGCAATGTTTATATGCATATAAGTTCTTTAATTAATTTCTTCCTCCTCTCCCTCCCCTCTACTTTCCTTCCCTCTGAGATTCATCAGTCTGTTCCATGTTTCAATGCCTCTGGTTCTATTTTATTCATCAGTTTATTTTGTTCATTAGATTTCACATATAAGTGAGATCATGTGATACTTGTCTTTCTCTCACCAGGTTATTTCACTTAGCATAATACTCTCCAGGTCCCTCCATGCTGTATCAAAGAGTAATAGATCCTTCTCTTTTATAGCTGCATAGTATTCCATTGTGTAAATGTACAACAGCTTTTTTTAATCCACTTATGATGGGCACTTGAGCTGTTTCCAGATCTTAGCTATTGTAAATAATGTTGTCATGAACATAGGAGTGCATATATTCTTTCTGATTGGCATTTCAGGATTCTTAGAATATATTCCCAGGAATGAATATATATAACACAAATAAATAAAAATACAAATAAAACAAATAAAGGGAGTTTATTCTTTAACAGTAGTCTGATCATATCAGTTTTATACTTTTCTGAATACGTTCCCATAATTGATTTGAGCCTGTTAACCCAAGGAAGGAAATAGGCATGTATTACAATCTTTATTTTACAGAGGAGGAACTAAGATATGGAGAGTTAAAAAGGCTTACCCAAAACAATCCAGTGAATTAGTGAAAAAGTCAGTTCTGGATTCAGGTCATTTGACCACATCACAGAAAAATTCTAAAGTGAATTAGGTCAAGGCACAAAGAGTATTTTTGCAATTATCATCAGTTAATTCTTTTTGTAAAGCCATATTTTCACATATTGAGTTCATTTAAGTTAGAATATATGTGCAGGGCTATAACAGTCAATCAAGAGAGTATACTGTAAAAAAAAAGGATCTCTTACCCTTTGAGACAACATGGAGGGACCTGAAGAATACTATGTTAAATGAAATAAGCCAGTCAGAGGAAGACAAGTATCACTTATATGAACACCATAAACTGACAAACAAAATAGATTCAGAAGCATGGAAACATGGAACAGACTGACAAATCTCAAAGAGAAGAGGGGCAGGGGGTGAGTGGTGGGAAGAGGTTAACCAAATAACTTATTATGCATATATGCATAGCCCATGGACATAAACAATAGTATAGTAGACCTGGTGGTGGTGGTGGGGGGAGGTAGTAGTTTGGAGGGGCTCAATGGGATATAAAAGGGGACTTCTGTAATACTTTCAACAATAAATATAAATTTTTAACAAAGAGGGAGTATAATAAAATTGAACAGAATTCGGAAAAACAAAAGCAGAAATTACCTCCATTTATTTCCAATAGCTGGCCTTCTTAGGATACTTACACGCTTAGAGGACATGAAACATCTCCAAATTAGGCTGACTTCCTCTTCCTGTTCCCACAGAGTAGATATGATCCCTAGTGGGAATCATATTCAATCCTATCCCCTTGCTATTGACCCTTATGAGCTGTATCAGGCTTGCCCATTTCATTCTGCTTGAGAAGTTACAGTTTCTGGAGTAAATTTAGCCAACCTATCCTCTGCCCCCTGTCCAAGCTGAGCCTTTTCCTCAGACACCAAGTCACAAGCTCACCACCTTCTCCGGGTCCATCATTCTCATCCATCGAGCTGCATACTTTGGTGGACGCAAGTGAAGTAGAGGAACCGCCATGCTGAGAGCTCTGCCAGGGAACAGACACAGAAGGAAAGCTCCAGTCAGAGTGCCAAGTGCCCAGGGGCTGTGCCTAGCCCAGAGTTCCCAGAGATGGCTGCACCCACTCCTAGGGAGGACTCAGTCTGAACACTCAGAAAGGGAGGACTTCAGACTATTCAACTAAGACTACATCTCCTCCCTACCCTCTTAACCAATAATAGTCTGTGTTAAGCTAATCATCATCAAATTGGATGTTTCATGGCTTTTTATTCCTTTTACTAAGAATTAACATTCTTTAGCTTACTGTTTCAATTTGGCAGATTTGAGGTGTCTCACCTCACTTTTCCACAGTCTATCTGCATACAAGCCTCAAATACATCACCATTCTGATCTCATGGAGTATTTTCCTATTCTTACCTCAGAAATGTTTTCTCTTCAATTTGAAATAGCTTAGAAAAAGTATTCAGCCTTACTGCATCCTTGGAGAAAGGTAAAAGGGTGGATTTGTTAATTCCACTTTGAGATGAAGACACAAGGACTCAGCAGGTTATCGATATGTTAAACCTTACACAATAAATATGAGGCATAGACAGGAATAAACACCTATGCCTGGTGATTTATTGTATTTTTGGTATATTTTGACCAAAGGTCCATGAGAGCAGACAGGGTAACAACTATATTAGAAAGCTTGGAGGATGAAACAATACCAAATATTTAATACTATGATCAGCAATGGGGCAGAAGTTTAACAATGAAGGTTCCCTCTCTGCATCTATTCCTTGAGAAAACAATTTGCACATTTCAATGCTACTTCTAGATAGTGAATGCAGCTTGTCCTAAAATATCTTCCTTCTGTTTCCCTGGGTTTATTCACTTGGTTGGCCGGATGGGAGCAGGAGGCGGTGAGGGGGTGGCATTGGCTCATGGTGCTGGCTGTCTGTGGAGCAGAGAGGAGGGAAAGAGCCTCTGTAGTTGAATTAATAATGAAGATGTGGTGAGAAGCAAAGCTGACCTAGTTTTCCTCTGCTTATCTGTCTCCCTTCAACCTCCCCCCATTCAAACCAGTCTTAACAAGGTAGGAAGGAAGAAAAGTTTTATATAATTTTACCAAGAATTACGGTATCTCGCATAGAAAATTCAAATATTTTCATTTTCACCAAAGATTAATGTAATTGGGGAAATGCTACTTAAATCCCTGAAGGTCCATTTGAGTCAACTGCCACGAACATATCCCAGATGCAGCTAAGATGAACAGGTTCCATTGGATGAGTTCAGCAAAACCAACAATTGACACAATTGTGATAAAAGTTCCATTTTTTGAAAAAGCTAAATTCATAGCAGTAAATGCTCCTGCTTCTTTATAGGACATTCAAGAAGTTTTATAGTTATTCTAGTAAACCTCTGAATGTCACATAATTTGTGTGGTGTGCCTTTTATTTTCTAATATCATTAGAATTCCCTATTAATCAGCCAGGTTACTTGAGCTATTTTTCCATCCTCTCTCATCTAACCTCTCTTTGTGACCAGCAGCATACATTTGTCCTATGTCAGGCTAGAAAGAGGGATTCAGATTGTAACCTTGAAACAGAGTTTTTCTTGGTGTGACACTATGTAGTCACAACCTGTTGCAGGTATTGTAAATGTATGAGTTTCTAAGCCATGCTTTGCTGACTTTTATGAATGTCTGTTTGTGAAAACATCATATTTATAATACTGGAATATGAGATGGAAACAAGACAGATTTATGGTGTAGTTGTCTAGAAAATAAATAAACATTAAAATTACCACATTTTAAGGGAAGATATGTGTTTTCCACATCAGTGAGATCATTTATCCTCGGTGTCATTGCCTTTGCTATAGACATAATGGTCTACTGAGCAGAAAAGCAGTAGGATAATTTCTAAAATTAAACCTCATCTTCTGGGCTCTCCTATTTCTTGAATTTCTTCCAGCCGCATCACAAATGGTGCTTAATAATGTAGACACATTGTGATTTGGGGTGGCAGGTGCTGTCTTGTCCTATGGTGTTTTAAATTTTAGAATCCAAAGACACATTCTTTCATCAAGCACCGGAATTAATAGACTAGTAGTGTGTTTCCTACCAAAGATGTCCCTTAATTTATGTACTCAATTAACAGGGGAATTCTACCAAATATTCAGACAAGCACCAGCACCCATTCTTCTCAAAATATTTCAAAAAATTCAAGAGGAAGGAACACTTCCAAACTCTTCTTATGAGTCCAGAATTACCCCAATTCCAAAACCAGATAAAGATATGACAAAGAAAGGGAACTACAGGCCAATACCCCTGATGAGCATAGATGCTAAAATCCTCAACAAAATGTTAGCAAATTGGATGTAGCAATACATTAAAAAGATCATACATCATGACCAACTGGGATTTATTCTGGGGATGCAAGGCTGGTCCAATATTCACAAATCAATAAATGTGATACAGCACATAAACAGATTGCAAGACAAAAATCACATGATCATAACAATTGATACAGAAAAAGCATTCAACAAAACCCAACACCCTTTTTTGATAAAAATTCTCAGCAAAGTAGGACTAGAGAGATCATACTGCAACATAATAAAGGCCATGCATGACAAACCTGCAGTCAACATTATACGCAATGGGCAAAAACTGAAACCATTTCCCCTAAGAACAGGACTAATACAAGGATGACCAATTTCACCACTCTTGTTCAACATAGAACTGGAAGTCCTGGCCATAGCAATCAGACAAGAAGAAAAAATAAAAGACATCCAAAATGGAAAAGAAGAAGTAAAAGTATTATTATTCGCAGATGACATGATACTGTACAAAGAAAACCCTAAAGACTATATTAAAAACTACTAGATTTAATAAATAAATTCAGAAGCATAGCAGGATACAAAATTAACACCAAAAAATTCATAGCATTTTTATATACGAATAGTGAACTCTCAGAAAGAGAAACTAAAAAAAAAAAAAAAAAAAAAATCCCATTTACCATTGAAACAAAAAATTAAGATACTTAGCAATAAACTTAACCAAGGAGATAAAAGATCTGTACTCCAAAAGGACCTTGAAAAAAGAGATAGAGGAAGATATATACAAGTGGAAGAATATACCATATCCATGGACTGGTAGAATCAACATAATTAAAATGTCCATACTACCCAAAGCAATCTACAGATTCAATGCAATCCTTATTAAGATACCAATGACATATTTCAAGGACCTAGAACAAACACTCCAAAAATTTATATGAAACCAAAAAAGACCCCGAATAAATGCAGCAATCTTGAGAAAGAAGAACAAATTGAAGGAATCACAATACCAGATATCAAGTTATACTGCAAAGCCACTGTGCTCAAATCAGTCTGGTACTGGCACAAGAACAGGCATATAGGTCAATGGAACAGAATAGAGAACCCAGAAATCAATCCAAACCACTATGCTCAATTAATATTTGACAAAGGAGGCAAGAGCATACATTGGAATAGAGTCAGTCTCTTCAATAAATGGTGATGGGAAAATTTGACAGATACATGAAAAAAAAAAAAAATGAAACCAGACCACCAACTTATACCATACAAAAGAATAAACTCAAAATGGATAAAAGACTTAAATGTAAGAAGTGAAACCATAAAAATCTTAGAAGAAACTATAGGCACCAAAATCTCAGACATCTCTCGTAACAATATGTTTACCAATACATCCCTTAGGATGATGGACACTAAGGAGAAAATAAATAAATGGGACTACATTAAAATAAAAAGCTTCTGCACTGCAAAAGAAACCATCAACAAATAACAAGAGCCCACTACATGGGAGAACATATTTTCCAATGATACATCCAATAAGGGGTTAATCTCCAAAATATATAGGGAACTCATACAACTTAACAAAAGGAAGACAAACAATCCCATTTTAAAATGGGCAAAGGATCTAAATAGACACTTTTCCAAAGTGGACATACAGAAAGCCAAGAGACATATGAAAAAATGTTCAAAGTCACTAATCATCTGAGAGATGCAAATCAAAATGACAATGAGATATCACTTCACAACTGTCAGAATGTCTATCATCAACAAATCAACAAAAGACAAGTGTTGGTGAGGATGAGGAGAAAAAGGAACCCTCGTGCACTGCTGGTGGGAATGCGTGTTGGAGCAGCCACTGTGGAAACAGTATGGAGTTTCCTCAAAAAATTAAAAATGGAACTCCCATTTGACCCAGTGATCCCACTTCTAGGAATATATGCTAAGAACCCCAAAACACTCATCAGAAAGAATATATGCAATAAAAACAAAAGAACTCACCATTTGCAACAGCATGGATGGACCTGGAAGAGCATTATGCTGAGCCAAATAAGCCAGTCAGAGAAAGATAAGGATCACATGATCTCACTCATATGTGGAATCTAATGAACCAAATAAACTGATGACCCAAAATAGACCCAGAGACATAGAAGCATGAACAGACTGTTGAACCCCACAGGTAAGGTAGGGGAGGGTAGGTGAGAAGAGATCAATCAATGAACTTGTATGCATATATGCATAACTTGTGGTCACAGACAATGCGGTGGTGAGGGCCTTGGGGGATGGATGGGAGCTGGCTGGAAGAGCTTAATGGGGGAAAAAGGAGGATCTATGTAATAGTTTCAACAATAAAGATTAAAAAAAACACACATCAAAATGGATGAAAGATTTAAATGGAAGTCATGAAACTATAAAAATCCTAGAAGAAACCATAGGCAGCAAAATCTCAGCTATCTTAGACATCAATTTGTTTGCTGATATATCTCATAGGGCCAGAAAAAGAAAGGAAAAATTAAACAAATGGGACTATTTCTAAATAAAAAGCTTCTGCACAGCAAAGAAACCATCAACAAAATGAAAAGGGAGCTCACTGTATGGGAGAACATATTAGCCAATGATGCAGCTTATAAGGGGTTAAATTCCAAAATATATAAAGAACTCACACAACTTAACAAAAGGAAGACAAACAATCCAATTAAATAATGGGCAGAAGACCTAAATAGACAATACTCCAAAGAGGACATACAGAAGGCCAAGAGATATTGAAAAAATATTCAAATTCACTAAAATTGCTTATTTTGAACTTTAGGTTTGTGTTTTTGAAAATGTACCCCAAGTCATTTTACATTTCATGCTGTCTGATGTCAACAGTTTTAAGCAAAAAATGTATTTAATTATAGAGTACTCTGAAAATTAAAAGTCCTCATTTTATTTATTATGCACACATAGAGTAAAATAAATGTATTAGATTTCTAATGGAGTTATCTTTTCTTTTCCCCAAAAAAGTAAGGTAATTAACATTATATACTTTTCTAAGACAATGACCATTCATGGGTTCAAAGAATTACAAAGAATTGAAATGAACCTTAAACGTTACCTGTTTCCATCCTACTTTCATCCAGAAACCAAATTTCCACTACAAAAATTCTAACTATGTAGTCAAATGGCTTCGGTCTAGACACCACCAGCTGAACACATTACTTCCTGAGGCAGCCCCTTACTGTTAATATGAGACAAAGAAAGTCCTTCCTTAGGCTATGTTGAAATGATGTTCCTCTACATTTTTCATTTATTGGTCTTAGCTCTCACCGCTGAAGCCACCCAGTGCAATCCCAATCCATTTCTCTATGATAACACTTCAGGTATTTGGAAACAGGTACTGGCCCCTTTTGTGTCTTCTCTTTTTCAATTTGAATATTCCCAGGTTTGTGTTGTTTTTCATCATGTGACAGGGCTCTGTGACCCCTTCTCCCTCCTGTGGACACACTCCAGTTGTCAATATATCTTGTTAAAGCTGGTGGTCAAAATAAATTCAATACTCTAGGTGTATCCTGACCATCACAGAGCAGAGAAAGATAGAGCTTTATTCTGGGTGAGTATAATATTAGTACACTTTAAAGTCATATTGACTTCTTGGTGGTAGCATAATGTGCTAGCCTTACAATGAGCTCACAGTTGTGTCAGGTCTCCCTGTTCTGTATTTGGGAGGGTGGTGTTTCGAATCAAGTCTAATACTTCTCATTTATTCATGTTAAATGCCATCTATTTTACATTCCTAATCTTTACAGCCTATTCGTTTTTGGATTCTGATTTTTGTCACCTAGCATTTTTGCTCTCTCTCCCAGTTGAAGTAATGAGCATGGCTCTGTCTATTCTTGTGATTAATTCTAAATATACTAACTTACTGCTGGAACATTTTGATTATTGTTCATAAATCTGATTGAAGGATTTTGAAAACCAGCAAAGGAAAGATGTTTACACTCTTGTTATTTAGAATTTACACAATGAAATTAATCAACCTTTATTTATGACCAACAGAAACTGAAAAGTCAGTTTTTATTTTCGCATGCTTATAAATAAAATTAATTTACTTGTTTGATTTTTCTGAGCAGACAAATGATTTTATAGTATACGTGATGATAATATTTTGTTTGCTTCAATCAGTTTGTTAATTCCAACACATCTGAATACACAGTACAAAACATACAGTTATTTTAGAATTCAATGCAATTAGCTGCTCTATGAGATATTGTGACATTTGAAATGTCATCACCTCCAAGCATATCTAATGGAAACCAGATGGACAGGCTGCTGGCACCTGGATGCTTTTATGGCACACCTTCATGAAAGCACTACCCTAAGTAAGAACACATCCTAAATGTAGCTATTTAACTTAAGATCATATAACAGATGGAGAACATATCACACTTTTTGAAGTGAGAAAACTGACATAATAACTCTAACCACATTTTATCAAGATGTAGCTGATGAATATGTAGTAAAAAAGCAGTTCATTCTAAATAAAAATTGTATAAGTTCTCCTGCCATTTGTTTGAATGGTGTCACTCATCTTGGGTCCATGCTGAATAAAGATTTCAAAAATACCTAGTTGGTCCAATTGATTTAATCAAGGTAGAAAAATGTCACCAGATAGCTTTAGCTTCCCTGGATAATTGTATTATTTCCACTTCGAATTTTGTCTTGCTATACAACAGTGATTTTCGACCTTTTTCATCTCATAGCACACATAAACTAACTACTAAAATTCTACGACACACCAAAAAATATTTGTTGCCAATCCGACCAAAAAAAAGGTGCAATTTTGATTCATTCATATCAGATGGCTATTGTGTTGGCTGTTGTCATTTTTTTATTTGACAATCATGTATAAAACTAAGCAGTCAGGTATTGCTTGTTTTAAAAATTCTTGTGGCTTACTGGTTGAAAATCATTGGTATACATTTATTACTTTGTAAATATTAATTTAAAAAATTATAAAAAATAATTTTGAAATCAACTGAATGAATTTTATAAGGAAAACACAACCAATAAATATTTAACAGATTCAAGCAATTGTCTTGGTGATTTTGTCTTGATTCAAGGTCTACAAAATCTCTAAAGATGACCTCATATAACAAAATAAAATTATAATCTTCATGTAGAAGCTTAAAACCCATGGAATTCTATGTGCATATAGAAAAACTATACATTTTTTAACTTTCCAAGTTGGTATAGAACAATAAGTTGATGACATCAATCTGCAATAACTACTAGGATTCATTATTTGAAACAAGGAACAAAGGGAACTCCTTTTTCCAAATTGGTGTGTTTAGCCTAAATAAAGTTTAGGATATAGGCAATCATGTAAAAAACTAAGAATAAATACTGAAAAATGTAAAATGTTATCATAAAGATTTGCTCAAAGTTTTAAAAGACTGAAGAACTGTTATTTATGAAATTAGGTTACTTAGAGAAAATTAAAATTAAAATGGCAATATTGGCATTAAATCCATTTTAGTGAAATCCTGGGAGCCATATTTAAAAAAATAAATATATTTAGTTACAACTTTGTTGTTTTAGTAAGTCAATCTTCACTTCTATTTATCAGGCCAAGACCTATAAATTCAAAATCTGAACTAATTGTCTTTTTTTTTTTTTAATATTTTATTTATTTTTTACAGAGAGGAAGGGAGAGGGATAGAGAGTTAGAAACATCGATGAGAGAGAAACATCGACCAGCTGCCTCCTGCACACCCCCTACCGGGGATGTGCCCGCAACCAATGTACACGCCCTTGACCGGAATCGAACTCGGGACCCTTTAGTCCGCAGACCGACGCTCTATCCACTGAGCCAAACCAGTTTCGGCTGAACAAATTGTCTTGAAGAGACTGTCATAGTAGTGGTGGTAGGGGTGGACAACAATGTCTTCTCTTAATTTGATAATAGTTTGGAAGGAGACTAAGAAATAATCTAGTTTATCTCCTCTCAGTAAAATGATTTCCTCCATAATTTCTTCCTTAAATGGGATTTCCAACCTGTGATGAAGGGAGTGCACTACTCTTCCAGGCATCTGTTACCTTTTATTTTAAACTCTATTACACAATTGGGAATTATAAATTTGTGAACATTCCTTCCTGTGGTATTGTTATTGCTTTGGGCATTCATTACATTTAGATTATCAAGGAAATAATAAAGAGAACCAATTAAAGTAAACTGTAATTTTAAGGTTAAAATGACCCTGGTAAAAATATTAGATTTAAAATCAGAATTCTGAACTTCTATAATCATTTTATGATTATAAAATATTTTTTCTAACTAGATTAGTAGAATTTTATTTTCTCCCTTACACCTTATTATGAATGACACATATTATGGGCTTTTGTTCTAAATTTAAGTTGGGTAATCCAGTATTTTATTATTATTATCATTGGTATTCTTATGTATTTATTTATTTTATATATTTACTAGAGGCCCGGTGCATGAAATTCGTGCACGGGGGAGGGTGTTGTCCCTCAGCCCAGCCTCCACCCTCTCCAATCTGGGATCCCTCTCACAATCCAGGACTGCTGGCTCCCAACTGCTCACCTGCCTGCCTTCCTGATTGCCCCTAACCACTTTTGCCTGCCAGCCTGATCACCCCCTAACTACTGCCCTGCCAGCCTGATTAATGTTTAACTGCTCCTCTGCCAGCCTGTTTGCCCCCAACTTCCCTCCTCTGCCGACCTGGTCACCCCTAACTGCCTTCCCCTCAGGCTTGATTGCCCCCAACTGCCCTCCCTTGCTAGCCATCTTGTGGTGGCCATCTTGTGTCCACATGGTGGCAGGATCTTTGACCACATGGGGGCAGCTATCTTGATCTTGTGTGTTGGAGTGATGGTCAATCTGCATATTACTCTTTTATTATATAGGATAGAGGCCTGGTACATGGGTGGGGGCCAGCTGGCTTGCCCTGAAGGGTGTCCCAGATCAGGTTGGGGATTCCCTTGGGGCATGGGGCAGTCTGGGCAAGGGGCCTGTGGTGGTTTGCAGGCTGGCCACGCCCCCTGGCAACCCAAGCGGAGGCCCTGGTATCTGGGATATATTTACCTTCTACAATTGAAACTTTGTAGTCTGGAGCAAAGCCAAGCCTTCTGCTCGCTCCATGGCTGCCGCCATTTCTGTTTGGATTTGTTTACCTTCTATAATTGAAACTTTGTAGCCTTAAGTGGAGGCCTGGGCCAGCCAGGGCATGTTGAAAGCTTGGCTTCCTTGGTCGTTGGGGGCAATCCTAGCCTGCTCTCTCCAGCTCTGTGGCTGCCACCATTTTTCTTGGGATTTATCTTTTATAATTGAAACTTTGTATTCTTGAGTGGAGGCCTGGGCCTGCCAGGGTGTGTGGAAAGCTTGCCTTCCTCTATTGCTGGGGAAACCCAAGCCTCCCTCCTGCTCTCTGTGGCGGCAGCCATCTTGGTTGGGGTTTATTTGCATATATGCTCCTGATTGGCTTGTGGGCTTAGCGAGTTAGGGTCAATTTGCATATTACTCTTTTATTAGGTAGGTTTTATTCAGTGCTTTTAAAATAAATTGGCTTGTAGGCGTGGCTTGTGGGCAAAGCAAGTTAGGGTCAATTTGCATATTACTCTTTTATTTGGTAGGATTTATTCAGTGCTTTTAAAATAACTTGCATATGCACATGTCCATACATACGCAAGTACATTTTCCCCCTTGCAAATTAGATGACCTTGAATAAATGCTTTCAAGCCCAGAAGACAGCTAATATACTTTAAAAGTGTAGTTAATTTCTCTTTTTCAACCAGTTGCTAATGTCTGGCAAATTCACCATTAAAGCAACTCAGAGAGGAAAGTGTATTAATGACTTCAATTTAACCAACTGAAATAAAATTCTTCATCAGATAGTCTTCTTTTGTTGTTATTGTCAGTATTGTACACTTCAGATGTCATATGATGCCATTCTGCTATATCTCAATTATCACTTGCTGATACTAATTATATTACAAGAACACCACAAATATGATTATGAATGTGACTCTTCCCTCACACTGTTATTTCATTTAAATGTCTACTTATCAAATTTTCTGAAAGAAACTCACTGAACAACATTAGGTATTTTTTTCTGTTTATTGTATAGTTATTCTAAGGTGATATCACAAAGTTAACTTTGAGAGGAATAACATGGTCCAATGTGAAACACAGGTACAAATTTTACAAGGAAGCCACAGCATACAGTGATGAAACTTTCAAAATTGGGTAGTTCAATGAAACATTTCATTATGTAGATCTATCAAACTCTGCTGATAGCCTCAGTTTTTAAAACATTTTAACAGCAAATGCTTTTTTAAAGAGAATAAATATCCAAGCAAGTCCAACTGTAAGCAGAAAGTATGTCAACCGTTTTATAAAAATTCTATCCAAATTTACAACATTCATGGTGTATTTTGAAGTAAAATTTCCTTAGAAGAAATAAATTCAGTTCCTTGTTGTTGATGAATATGAACTCAAAAAACAGATCACAAAAATGTTGACTTCCATAGTTCTTTGCCTATGACATTTCAGATATCTACTACCCTGGCTTCAAAGATGTTTTGTGGTCATATATGATACAAACACTCATATATTACATGCATCATGTATACCATCTTGGAATTTATTCATCATCTTTACTAAAATGAACCACATTTTAAGGACACTCTTTATCATGCATCCTTAAAAATTATAATTAGGGCTTCAGATTTCTTATCTTTTCCACATGTATTACATGAACAAAATTATAAATATATTTTAGCTGACATTGTAACAAATGCATCATGCAATTGGTATACTGAATTAAATGCATATCTAATTTTCACACTATTCTCCTATGGGCTATCTCAGTCAAATATATTTGTCCCAAGCATGCACAATTAGAAATGCTAGTAAGGCTAGTGCAAATAAGTATAAGTAGACAAATATGCATATATAGTAAATTCATTCAATTAACATTTTTACATGTGTATATATTTATATAGATACTAGAGGCCCGGTGCATGAAAATTCATGCACTGGAGCGGGGGGGTCCCTCAGACCTGCCTGCCCCCTCTCACAGTCCGGGAGCCCTCAGGGGCAGGAGGCGACCTGGCAATCAGGGGAAGGCAATGCCCCCATCACACCTCTGCTGCTGCCACTGCTGGCAGCACAAGCCTCAGCCGGCCCTGGTTACCTGAGCCTCGGGTGGCCCTGGGTGGCTGGGGGGCTGAGGGAACTGGGGGATTCTGGAGTCAGGCGCACGGAGCGGCTGGATCTGGCGGGGCTGAGGGGACTGGGCGCCGCCATTTTGTGGCTGTAGGCACCGCCATCTTTGAGGGCGTGACAGTCAATTAGCATATTCCCTCCTTATTGGCTGTGGGTGCTGCCATCTTTGTGAGGGCATGATGGTCAATTAGCATTTCCCTCTTTATTAGATAGGGTATACACACATATAGCAAGTTGGTGGTGTTGTTTTTTTTTTGCAAGTATAGTAAGTTTACTACTGAAAATATGTCAACAGTTTAGTGTTTTGAAAGAACATAAAAAATCGCCTTATAGGTTATCTGAATTTGTTATTAAACTTACTTCAAATTGTATATAGTTTGGACTCTCTTCTATTTCTGTTTCAATATAATACTCAACTTCTCACAAATATATAAAACAATATTTCATTTATAGTGAATATTGATTGACAATAATTACATGTCATCAATATGTACACATTAGAGGAATATCTATGATAGTATTCATTTTACTAATTGAATATCAAGACATAACCATATAAATATTAATGTGTGCTTATATTTAACAGTTAACACAAATTGGATTTTTCTAAATTTCAATTATTTTTGTGTGTATCTGGATTTCAATTAAAAAAAATTAGTACGTCTGACTATTTAGAACTGTTTTGTCATACAAGTTTAGCAAACTACTTTTGAACTTAAACATGCCCTAACTAATATGCCATATGTAACAATGTATGACATGAAGGTTTTATATATACTTTCACAAAGAGCCAGTAACTTAGAAGGCTGTGTCATAAAGACTATACTACTTATGGCCTATATACATACACAAATACTTATACAAACACATCCATGTAAACACTGAGCCCAGTGCATTTACATTAACACCCACATACATGTATAGATATATGGCCACTATGAAAAATTTAAGTCCAATGGCTAAAATATATGGAATTATTTTTCAAGAATATTATTCTATATTTTAATTCATTTATATTAAGAAATGTGGTTTTTAAACTTCCTGTTTTAATTTTTTTTTAAAAAGAGCCCAATCATGTATAGATCTACAGTGGATGCAAAAAAAAAAAAAATACCCTTCCTGGGTAACATACGGAGCACATATAGTCCATAAATGGTGGTTCAAAATATTTTTGGAAAACCTCATTTGATTTTTTAATATTTAGACAAGCCAATAGAGCCAATATGTAAATACAGGTATGTGTACAGATGGATGGACCTGACACTTTGTAAAAGCCTATGACAGTATAGACATTGTGGCTTACACCCCCACCCCCACTTAACTGATTAGGCAAGACAAAGAAGAAACAAACCACATGGCTTTCAACATCAGTCCTTTGAATTCACACTGAACTTCACACTTGATATATAATTGGGTTTTGCATTTCTAAAATGCTGAAAGCAGGGAAATATTTATTATATCATTTTCAATGATGTCTAAGAAAAATAGTGAGTACAAATTAAAACCATCAAACTTTTAACTAGAGCGCAGTGCCTTCAACACATTTAAGGTTTACCATTAAGGACAAAAATGCATGTTTCTGCTGGAGTTCTCTCCTGCTTAATAGGACAATTTTAAAAATCAGTGTCTACATTAAAAAAAATAATTCCATAAGCAAAAAATCTTAACTGCCTATAAACCATCAATTTAGTTCCACTAATGAACCGAAAACTTCTGGTTTATTGCTAAGAATGTTTTTATCTATTTCTGCTGGAAGTATGCTCTGCATAGAAAGAGATCTCAAAGTCTATAAATGGTGTGCTGTTTCAATCTCTGAGGGACTTCAGTTTCAAAAAGTAAATGATAAACATTGCCCCTGAACAGTCCTTTAATAAAAGTCATATGTTGAAAAGATTAAATGCCATGGAATAGCATTTCCCTTGGAAATGCTTGAATGGAAAGTTGGCCATGATATCGTCAATTAGTACAAGTCCAGGTTTTTGTTGTTGTTGTTTTTTTTTCAGTTTTTTTGTTGTGTCTAAAAAAAGTCATAGACTTCATATCAGTTGGTAAAATCTGCCACTTATCCAGAATAAATATCATTTATTGGGCCTCTCTAAGCAGTAGTTCTCCATAAGGTTGACAGTGTAGGGAAGTTAAAATTATTGGAATTTATTTTTGTTTTGGACCATCTAACTCCACCAGATTTAGTTAACTGTTCCACTGCTTTCTTTGCATTTTGGACAGTTCAGTCAAATACATACCAACTTTTATGTATTAAGACTCAACTGTATTAAGTAATGCATTTTACAAAGACATAACTAGAACAGACACCAGCATAGGCAACTTCCCAGATGTTTACAGTTTCAGATAAAACAAAGCAGCCCTTTGATCTCAGCAGGAGTCTCTGTACTTTTCTATTGGAAACAGTTTTAAAACATGAAGTCTGGAACAGGTATTATTATGAACTGCTCTTTCAAGATGGAATGGTTCAGTTTGCAGTTCTCGAATAACCTGCCAGAGAAGTGTCTTTCTCTCCAACAGACAGGATAATGAGGCACTAATTATTATAAGGCTAAGTTTCAAATGCTGTTAGATTGCCTGGACTTTTTTTATCTTCTTTTGGTTGAAGTATTTTATTCACTTGGAAAGTGAAATGGTAACATATGTAACTATAAGCCAGATGGTAAAATTTGATAGTTGAGTAATTTATCAAGGAGTTAAATTGCTAACATTTTAAATAGTATATGACAACTGAATTTCTCTCCATCTTGAATCAAACATTTTGTTTCAAAATCCATTTTCAAGTAAAATTTGAAAAGAAAACTCAAGTAAAAGCCTCCAAATGGCATCATACATTATTAATTTATCACCTACTGAGTAATGTCAAGCCTGTATAGTATCAAAACCATGCTTCACAAGTCTTAAATTGTTAGTGTTTAGTAAAACTAGATGATCATTAGGATATGGCTTAAATACAATAGACCATACACATTAAATTAATTTAACATTCAGATTGTAAAATAATTATTTTATGTTTAAGAAAAGCTGACCATAATTTTTAAGAAAGGACCAGAAGAGCAGAATTAATAGGTTAATGTTAACAATGGGTTATAATTATAGACTTATTTGGTTTAACACAAAAGGAGTTTTGCATATGAAAATTTCCAAAACACTAGCAAGACCTAGGATTTATTGGAATGGAGATTTAGATATTTTGGGCCTTCTTTATACAGTACCATCTAAAAGAATTTAGCTTTTCAAATTGATTTTTTGGAAGAAGTCCAGATACAATTATTTTTTTAGTTCTGTGTGTAAAAAAAAGTTTCCTAGCTACAGACTTTACACATTTGAAAAATTACATATATAGTTGTGAGAGGAATTATATAATTTATAGTTCTTTATGTTAGTGTTTAGCTTCAGCTATTTTTAAACTGTTTCAAGTAAAAATAATTTTAAAAAATTTAAATTTGCTCAACAAGAAAAATAAGGAAATTACTAATGTTTAATGTTAAAGTCTTCATGAGATGTATCCTTGACATGGGTGTTTTTCTTCAATTATATTAACCCTTTGCACTCGCTTGCTTTTTTCTCGATTCCTTTATTCTACTCGGGATTTAATTTTTTAAATACCCCAGATTTTACAAAGCGTGGCAGTAGAATAAAAAAACTGGAGTTTCTTTTCATACAAACTTATTTATTTGGATTTTTTATATTTCAAATTATTGATACATTCAATAACTGTCACACTCGACATCCGAGTGCAAAAGGTTAACCCACAAAATGATAAGTAGCTTTCTCTAATGACTAGGAAGAAAAAAATATCTACCTGTATTTTTTTATTATTTTGCTGTAAAAGTACCTTTAAAAATCAGCCATCCAAATTTTAAAAAGAATTTAATTTTAAGAAAAATGTGTTTTAGTGCCATTTTAATCTGCTTGACCAAAAATACAGAAAAATTGTATCTACATGTCTACTTATGATTAAAATCAAAACCCCAGCTACAAAAATTATAACTCTGTATTGCTGCATCATTAGCATATTCTTATACTCAATATTGGGTTCATATTTGAAATTAACCTGGAGTCAGGCCTTGCATAAAACCTCAGCAACTGAGTGAGTTTGTGTTCAAGATCCCCCAATCAAATAATGTAGGAGATATAGAAAGAAAAACTCCAGGATTAACATCATAAATATAAAATGTCTGTATATTTACTTTTATATGATTTAGGCTTCACAATTTCAAAGTATGCAAAACTTTTTTGTGTATTTTACTGTTAGACTTTTGCTTAGAAAATGTTTAACCTTCACCTAATCACAAACCATATACATTGCACCATTGTCTCTTTTACATTGAGTCTCCCATTGATTCCAAATCATCTGAAGAGAGGGGGCGGTACAGGTCCTGTAAGAGGAAGGGCAGCATAAATTGTTTACTTGGCCCTCATAGGTGCCCTATGGCTCCTAGAGTGGAGCAACGCTGAATGAGCACACGCAGTGTCTAATGTCATTAGACTTATTAGCGACCAAATTCATGTAAGGGGAAAAATAATTGAGAAACCATCTAAATAGACAAAATAGTGCTTATTTTGCCTTATTGACTTGATCTCCTCAGGAACTTTTACCTTCCTTTGTGTCCAGTTAAGTTTTACAGCCCCTGAGGTCTGTCAATGCCATCCCTGCTTCTATGTGTCTAGGCAATTCTTCCTTGAACATCTCCTTCCCATTTTGGGTAGAAGAGGAATATGCTTACTTCACAAAATAATTTATTAGAAGCACCAGCTGGCATTCAGCAAATTCAAGTCCCAGAGCAACAACCTAAGTGCTGTATTTGCACATCACATAAATCCAATAAGTAGTGCCTTTCCAAATTTGATGTTTGGAAGACAGAAAGAATGCAAACTTGACTCACACCCCTTTCTAATATTCTTCCCCAATTCCGCAACCACTCAACTATCTCCTCTCCTTTTCTTCCCTCCACCCCTTTTTGCCAAGAGATCTTTCTCTATTGGTAGCCAGGCAACCAGCTCAGATCTGCACTGTCTAGAATCCTGGCTTCTTTCCTATTTTGTACCACCCACTCTGCACATCATCTGAATGATGAGATAACCTACAAAAAGTCAGCAATGTGGGAGTATAATGGGGAGCTTCATTCAACCCACACAACATATTTCTTTCTGATACATTAAAAATGGGACCCAAGAAAGTCCATGGATGGAAAAGATCCTCCAAGATGTTTGTCCGTGACCAGTCAAATGCTTCTAGACAGCAATTTAAATTACTATTTTGTAAAAACAGGGAGGTTGCTTGCCAACAGTACTTTTATAAAGAAAAATATCTGGCATGCAGACTCTTGTTGTATATAACTATTCTAAAAACCAAGAGAGATAACACAAAAATATAATTTGAAGGGAAGTAAAAAAAAAACCTGATTTGATTATCTAATTAATATAGATTTTCTTATTTGTGAAGAAATTAGTCAAACGTCTTGATATTTCTTTAAAAAACAAAAATTTATGTTCAGGTAGGAAGTGTGAGTATGTGAGTGTGTGTCTGTGTATGTGTTTGGGGGGACAGCCAAGTTTTCCTGGCCACGTTGCTAGGCAACAGAGAGGGAAAATAGAAGTAGCTACTGCTTTCCAGTTTGCAATAAAAAGAGTTAATTTATTCATTGAAATATCTTCTTTTAGCACTTGCCATCTTTCACTTATTTCAGTATTTCCTGCATATGAGCACAGCCAAACATTTGAGAAGAACATTAACCAAACTTGAAACAGGGTCAGTTTTTAGGGATATTAGAGGCCCATTTTAATCTGGAGAGGTTATTTGATGTAGTTGACTCCACACCCAGATGAAAGCTTCTCTTGCTAGAGCAGCTGGGAATGTGCCTGTTCACTGACACGGTACATGAATGGAGAATGTTCATTTTTGGCCTGAATTCAAAAGCCTGGAAACTAAGCCATCTCTGATTCATCCAGTTCTCCACTCATAACATGTGCATAATAAATGTTTTCAGATGATGATAAGCCCTGTATCTCTCTAAAACAAATGAGATTGTTTCCCCCTCTCAGGTATGATGCTTGCATTGTTAATTTAAATGACAAAATGAAGAATGTATAAGACAACCATCCCTTACAATCAGTTCCCACGTGACAATGTTAATTATATAAACTCTTGGCCACACAGCTGCTAGTAACTGCATGGAAATTTTCTGCCTCAGCTAGACAAAATAATAGTGAAATAGAAAATACAGAGAGCAGAAGTAAACTCCAGCCTCATTCTTCAAACAAAGGGTTAAGCAAGGAGCTTTATGTCCCCATTAAGCAAGCAGGAGAGAAAATCAAATCTATGGCAGGGCTTCTCAATCATTCTAATTTAATATCAACCACTAAGCATGAACAAAATCCTAAATCTGAGTTTAATAAGTTCAAAGGATCAAGAGGAATTTCTATACCAGGTATACTCTTCAAAGGGAGAATGTTCTATGAAAGAGGGCCCTTTCTGTGCTGTATCCAATGGTTGTTCCTACAGATGAGGCTCTGGCTGGGTAATATTTATAAATAAATAAATAAATAAATAAATAAATAAATAAATAAATAAATAAATAAAATCACCTTATTACTTCCTCCACTCAAACATAGACATTTAGCAGATTAAATTAATTTGGCCAATTCTTTTTAGTAGTTCACTAATGACTACTGTACTTTAAAATGCCAAATTAGACAGTGGCCAAAGAAGAAAACTATACTGAAAACACTTGAACAGAACTGAAATAAAATTATTGGGTTTTCTGTCTGGAAAGAGCCTCTTTATTTTCTTTCATTTTACCAAGGCCCAGAGAGGATAACAGACTAATCTAAGATAACACAGCTATTTAGTGAAGGAGCTGGTGCCAAACCCCAGGCCTCATCAAATAATCCAAACAAGCCAAACCTGATGCCAAGGGCATCAGTGGGAAATGACAATACAACCTGATATTGGCGAGACAGGCTCCAAAGAGACTAGGCACTGATTCCACAGCCCCCGCTCTCGACAGTGTTGTGTGAACACAACCTGGGAGGAAGCTTGAACATAGGAGCTTCCATGTTGGTTACAGTTTAAATTTATGGAACTTGGAAGTCTCGTTTCAAAACACTTAATAAAAGAAGCCAAATTCAAGAGATGTCCAAAGACTCCAACGAGCCTTTGCTTATTAAAATATTTAGTGAGCACCATCATATAACCTCCTAAGCACCTGTATTCCTCCCCACCTTGCTTGTGAAATCAGGACAATGAATGGCCTTCCATTTCCTCCACTGTACCTCCCCCCTCCTCCCCTTCTCACTCCTTTTAGTCTTGCCTTGTAAAGAGACAACAACAGTGGTTCTTCCATTCCCCTTCCTTAGCATGGAGAAGCTAACACTGTTTTCAGTAACTTTTTAATTTTGGTCTCCAAGCTTGGTCATCTCTCCACCATTTCAGAGGAAGCTAAAAATTAAACTCAGGTGGTGATGAAAAACAAGGGGCTCCATGTTTGTTTCATTCACAAAAGTACGTCTCACATGGACCCTTGTCCTTTTCCATGGACCCTAAGCCACTCTGGAGCACCATTCTATGCTATAAGCAACCCCTGACAATGGCCCACCCCTCCAACAATGGCACTGTTCTTCTCCCTCTGAAGGAAGGCTGATGATCAATGATGATGTCTAATAAAGCTTATTAAACTCAGGAAGCTTCCAAGTCATTGCCAGTAAAGTCTTTGTAATTCAGGACAAAAAGAGTAACGTGTTAAAAAGTGAAGCAGCAAATGGTAACACCTTAATCAATAAAGAATTTTTTTTTAAAAAAGTGAAGCAGCAACTGTTTATTCTTCTCAGAGATAAGGTTTAAACAGGTTCATAGAGAAAGTGAAAGCCCTGAGTTCTAGCGAAGAGAAACGATAGCCATTGCTCACCTCCTGCTCTACTTCCACCTGGTTATTACTTAGAGACAAGAGTGCTATTATGAGAGAGCTATTTGCTGGCACCTGTGCCATTCTGCACCAAGGCACATACAGATCTGAAGCAAGGGGCTTGCTTCTTTCCTTACCCTCTGCTTCCGAAGGCTTCCTGGGCTGGTGGGTGATGGACTTGGTGACTTGCCAGACCGTGGAGTGGAGAGCTGACTACCAGGGGTCCCATTAACTAGAAGCACAAAGAACCACAGATGGGAAAATGGCACGTTAAAAAAGTTTCATGACAAAATCAACTTCTCTGAGAAATAATTATAGAGGAACATTTGCTAAAATTCCAGATACCTTTTTATCTGTGGTCCTGAGAAAAAGCTTCAGGAAATAACCGTCTTCAGAAATTTACTGTTTTGTTAAGCCAGTATTTAATACAACAACAGGTTACATAAAATTTTTAAATGTTCTTTTCGTACCTTTCCTGATGAATTTATTAATGATGTCTTTTACTGTGCCGATAGAAATTTGGGGAATGTTATTAAAGCCCTGGGGCATTTTTAATGGGACTCATTTTTAATTCATTAGCTTCCAGTAGGAGTAAATATTAGCACAGCTCCCAGGTGATATTCTCAGTACTTGTTAAACTAAATCGCTATATTTTTATAGTTAACAACTCACTTCTGGAAGTTCCTGCATCCATGTCTGCCCTGCACATCTGCCTCACCTAAACACTTGAAGGGCCTGCTTTTAAACAAGACAAAGCAATTGGCACAGACACTCGGGAACTCCTCACTGACTGTCCTTACCACTGTTGAAAAGTAAAAGCTGATTTCTAATAGATTTAAATCTCTGGACTTTTACCTGATTATTAAGACTTTCAGAAAACATTATCACTAAACTGAACCAAAGCCACAGAACTCAAGTAAACAATAATTTTCTCTAAGCAACATTATGAAACACTTAAAGATATTACTTTATAAAGATATATAAGGACAACATTTTTACATGTTTTACATCCACGGGCAAGGAAGTAGAGTAGCAATGAGACACACACATTCTTGAGAGTGCATAACAAACATTTTCCAAAAGAGAGAGCAATGATGCATTTAACTTACCTTCTATGAGTTCTAACATGGACACAGTCTTACTGTTTGACCTGACAGTAGTAAGAGGCAAAGTCCCTTCTCTGCACTAAGCCAAGCACCCACAGAAATGGGAGGCAGTTGGAGTAGTTGGATGGCTAAGGCTGCTGCTCCCAGAGCAGACGGAATGAGATGCAGGATTCATCAGCAGATGCCTTTTCTGCATAAGGCTGACGTCTTCCAAGCAGCAGTGGGAGGTGCAGGTTCTGTCTCAGGCTGTATCAAAGGTGTCAATTAAGCCTTATGCCAACTCGGGAGCCACTGCAACCCCCTCCCAGACACCACTAACTCCCTGAAGGCCGGAAGCTGGAGCCCTTTTTCAGTACTTTGCACTGAATCATAACAAAGTGCCTCCAGGGGAGCAAGAGACCGATGACTCATCTGAAAATCAAAATGACAGTAATTCTTCTAAAGCCTAGTGACTACCCAGTACTAAGTATACCCTTAAAAATTTAGTGGTATGATGTTTATTGATTTTTCTTACACAATGTTTGCACAAAATCTTTGGGTCCATGAAAGTGGGAGGTTGTTTTGTCTTCTCCAAAGACCTTTAAAAAATGTCATATAGCCTACATTGCACTGATTTGTAGTTTTGACTTTGGTGATTTAAAAAACACAACTTCCTTTTCTTTTTTTGGTAGTTTAAAGTAGAGAGCACTGAGCATGCTTTAATTGCTTGCTTTCTACAGTCCATCCTTACTGAGCTTAATGCTCAGGCCTCTTTGCACTGGACTTCCCAGCCAGTGACCTCTATGGGAAGGGCTTCTAAAGAGGCAAGGACTAAAGAGCTGTGGGCAACTAATAAACCAGTAAGCAAAATATCCTTAGGAGTTGACAGAAAAACATGTTTTATTAATGTGATATTTTCTTTGCCTGCTTCTCCACTTTGTCTTTTTGTTGTACCAAAAGGCTAAACAGATTGGGGGGAAAAAATGAATAAATGAGGAAGCAAACATAGTATTTACATATTAAAATTTTTGAGATGCTAATCTTCTCAAGCCAAATGGGGAAGGGGGAGTGGTTCTCAGGAAATCAGCCTTAGGAATACATTGTTAAAAAAAGAATAAAACAATAAAAAACTTGCACCTCAGTTTATTGAAGAACTTATTTTCAATGGAACATTTAAATTATATATATATATATAAACAAAATCAGGAATGAGAGAGGAGAGTCACCAAAGAGATCACAGATGTACAAAGAATCATACGAGAGAATATTATGAAAGACTACTATATGCCACCAAATTCAATAACCTAGAAGAAATGGATAATCCTAGAAATATACAATCTTCAGACTAAATCATGAAGAATTAGAAAATCTAAATAGACCAATCAGCAGTGAGGAAATTGAAACAACCAGCACCCCCCCCCCCAAAAAAAAAGGTCCAGGACCAGATGGCTTCACCAGTAAATTCTACCAAACGTTCAAAGAAGATTTAAAACCTATGCTTCTCAAACTCTTCCAAAAGATTGAAGAAGAGGCAATACTTCCTAACACATTTTATGAGGCTAATATAACCCTGACACCAACACCTGGCAAAGATAACACACACAAAAAGAAAATTACAGATCAATATCTCTGGTGAATACAGATGCAAAATTCCTAAACAAAATACTAGCAAATCACCCTAGCTGGTTTAGCTCAGTGGATAGAAGGCCGGCCTGTGGACTGAAGGGTCCTGGGTTCAATTCTGGTCAAGTGCACATGCCCGGATTGCAGGCTGGATCCCAGTGGGGAGTGTGCAGAAGGCAGCCAATCAATGATTCTTTCTCATCAATGATGTTTCTATCTCTCTCTCCCTCCTCCTTTCTCTCTGAAAGCAATAAAGATATATATTTTTAAAATACTTGTAAATCAAATGAATGCAACAGTACATAAAAAAAAATAGCACATAAAAATTAAGTGAGATTCATTCCAGAGGCACAAGGATGGTTAAATATATGCAAAACAATCAATGTAATATACCACATTAATAAAAGAAAGGATAAAATCATATAATCTTATAAAATAATGGATACAAATGGATATAAATGGATACAAAAAAGCATTTGCTAAGATACAACATCCATTTATGATTAAAACACTCAATAAAGTAGGAAGAGAAGAAAAATACTTCAACATTATATAGGTCATATATGATAAGCCCTCAGCTAATACCATACTAAATGGTGAAAAAATGAAAGCTTTTCCTTTAAGATCAGGAACAAGACAAGGATGTCCACTCTCACCCCACTTATTCAACACTAGTGGCCTGGTGAACAAAATTCATGCACAGGGGGTGTGTGTCCCTCAGCCCAGCCTGCACCCTCTCCAATCTGGGACTCCTCGAAGGATGTCCTACTGCCGATTTACAGAGTTCAGGCCTAAACAGGCATTCAGACATCCCTCTCACAATCCGGGACTGCTGGCTCTTAACTGTTCACCTGCCTGCTTGCCTGATTGCCCCTAACCACTATGCCTGCTGGCCTGCTTGCCCCCAACTGCCCCCTGCTGCCAGCCTGCTCACCTCCAACTGTCCCCCTGCTGGCCTGCTCACCCCCACCTGCCCTCCCCACTGGCCTGCTCACCCCCAACTGCCCCCCTGCTGTCCTGATCACCCCCAACTGACCCCACTGACAGCCTGCTTGCCCCCAACTGGCCCCCTTGCTGGTCTGCTCACCCCAACTGCCACCCCACCACCAGCCTGATCACCCACAACTGCCATCCCATCCTGGCCTGATCACCCACAACTGCCCTCCCTTCTTGGCCTCTAACTGCCTCTACCTCAGCCCCACCACCATGGCTTTGTCCAGAAGAACATCCGGAAGGACTCCTGGAAGGTCTCCCAGTCTAATTAGCATATTACCCTTTTATTAGTATAGATAGAGGCCTAGTGCACGGGTGGGGGCCGGCTGGTTTGCTCTGAAGGGTGTCCCGGATCAGGGTGGGGGTTCCCGCTGGGGTGCCTGGCCAGCCTGGGTGAGGGGCTGATGGCTGTTTGCAGGCTTGCCATGCCCCTCAGCGGGGACCCTCACTCCATGGGAGCATGGCCAGCCTGGGTGAGGGGCTGAGGGCTGTTTTCAGACTGGCTGCACTCCCTTCAGGGTTGGGGTCCCCACTGGGGTGCCTGGCCAGCCTGGGTAAGGGGCTGAGGGCCATTTTCAGGCTGGCCATGCCCCCCAGTGACCCAGGCCCCCAGCCACTCCTTCAGCGGCGGCCAGGGAGGGCTGGAAGCCTGGGTTGCCCCCAGCGACCCAGACCCCCAGCCCCTCCTTGAGCAGAGGCCAAGGCGGGTGGGAAGGAAGCGTGGCTTCCTCCATCGCTGGGGGCAATCCAAGCCTCCTGCTCGCTCCAGCTCCGTGGCCTCCACCATCTTTGTTGGGTTAATTTGCATACTCGCTCCTGATTGGCTGGTGGGCATAGCGGAAGGAAGGTCAATTTGCATATTTCTCTTTTATTAATGTAGATAGTGCTGGAAGTCCTAGCCAGAGCAGTAAAACAAGAGAAAGAAATAAAGAGCATTCAAAGGAAGGAAGAAGTAAAACTGTCACTTTTTGTTGATGACATGATTCTGTATATAGAAAACTCTAAAAAATCTACCAAAAATATTAGAAACAATAAACAAATACAATCAAGCTGAAGATACAAAATCAATGTCCAAAAATCTATTGCCTTCCTGTATACTAACAACAAAACTTCAGAAATGAAAAACAAACAAACAAATACATATTCCTTTTGCAATTGCAACCAAAAATAAAATACCTAGGAATAAACTAAACAAAGCACTTAAAAGACTTACATATTGAAAATTACAAAGCATTATTAAAAGAGATTGAAAAGACACAACAAAATGGGAAAATATCCTGAGCTCATGGATTAGAAGAATTAATGTAGTTAAAATGGACATATTACTCTAAGCAATATACAGATTTAATTCAATCCCCACCAAACTGTCATTTTTTAAAAGAAATAGAAGGAGAAATCATCAGATTTGTATGGAACCACAAAATACTGTGAATAGCTAAAGCAATCCATGTAGGAATCATGCTACCTGACTTCAAATTATACTAGAGAGCTACAAAACAGCATGGTATTGGCAGAGAAAAAGATGCACAGTTAAATGGAACAGAATAGAGAGCCCAGCTATAAAACCACATACATATGCACAGACATTTTTTTACAAAGGACCCAGAAACACAATGGAGCAAAGACAGTCTCTTCAATAAATGGTGCTGGAAAAACTGGAAAGCCACATGCAAATTATTGAACCTGGGTTACAGTTTGTCCCCACGTACAAAAATTAATTCAAAATGGATCAAAGACCTAAATATAAGACCCTAAACTGTAAGTTACATAGAAGAAAATATAGGTACCAAATTTATGGCCCTTAGTCATGAGAACATTTTTTGAACTTGACCCCAAAGGCAAGGGAAGTAAAGGCAAAAATGAATGAATGGGACTATATAAAGCTAAAAAGCTTCTGCACAACAAAAGAAACTGATGACAAAACAAACAGGCAGCTAACCAGATGAAGATGATATTTAGCAAACAGTAGCTCCAACAAAGGTTTAATTTCCAAAATATATAAATAACTCATATAGATGAAAAGATGTTCAACTTCACTGGCAATTAGGGAAATATAAATAAAAATTACAATGAGATACCTGTTAGAGTGGCCATTATCAATAAGACAAGCAATAAGAAGTGTTGGAGAGGTTGTGGAAAAAAGGGAACTCTCATTCACTGCTGATGGGTATGTAGACTGGTACAACCACTATGGAAAGCAGTCTAGTGATTCCTCAAAAAGTTAAGAATAGAGATTCCATACAACCCAGCAATTCCTTACCTTGGTATTTACCCAAACATTCAAAATCATATATTCACAAAGATATATGCACCTCTAGTTTCATTGCTGCATTATTCATGGTGGCCAAGACGTGGAAACAACCAAAGTGTCCTATGATGGAGTACTGGATAAAGAAGATGTGGTACATATACACAATGCAATACTAGTCAGCCATAAGAAAGGATGAAATACTGCCATTTGCAACAACATAGATGGACCTTGAGAATATTATGCTAAGTGAAATAAGTCAGTCAGAAAAAGCTAAGAACCATATGATTTCATTCATCTGTGGGATATAAAACTGAAACTCATGAACACAAACAGCAGTGTGGTGGTTGTCAGAAGGAAGGAGTTGGGGAGAGAAAGGGGTTCTAATATATGGTGAAAGGAGATTTGACTTTGGGTGGTGGGCACATGGTGCAATATACAGGTATTTTAACATAGAATCCCATACCTGAAACCTATGTGATCATGTTGACCAATTTCATCCCAATAAATTAAATTTTTTAAAAAGTGATAAGCAACTTGACCAGAAAATAAAGGGGAGAGCCCAAGATCTAACCTAGGCAATCCAGAAATTGTCCTCTTCATCACTGCCTTCCCTTACTTGCAGGAAAATCAGATAACCAAACTATCCTATCTAATAAAAGAGTAATATGCAAATTAACCGTCACTCCAACACACCCACAAGCCATGCCCACCAGCCAATCAGGAGCAAGTATGCAAATTAACCCAACTAAGATGGCTGTGGCCACAGAGTGAGCAGGAGGCTTGGGTTTCCCTGGTAATGGAGGAAGCCAAGCTTTCAGCACACCCTGGTCGGCCCAGGCCTCCACTCAAGGCTACAAAGTTTCAATTATAGAAGATAAATAAATCCCAACAAAAATGGTGGCAGCCACGGAGCTGGAGAGAGCAGGAGGCTCGAGTTGCCCCCAGCAATGGAGGAAGCCAAGCTTCCTCTGCTCAAGTCTACAAAGTTTCAATTATAGAAGATAAATAAATCCCAACAAAAATGGCTGCGGCCATGAAGGAAGCAGGAGGCTTGGCTCCACTCAAGGCTACAAAGTTTCAATTATAGAAGATAAATAAATCCCATATATGAGGGCCTTCGATTGGGTCACTGGGGGACATGGCTGGCCTGCAAACCACCACAGGCCCCTTGCCCAGGCGGCCCCATGCCCCAAGGGAACCCCCTCCCTGATCCTGGACACCCTTCAGGGTAAACCAGCTGGCCCCCACCCATGCACCAGGCCTCTATCCTATCTAATAAAAGAGTAATATGCAGATTGACCATCACTCCAACACACAAGATGGCTGCCCCCATGTGGACACAAGATGGCCACCACAAGATGGCCAGCAGGGGAGGGCAGTTGGGAGGGACCAGGCCTGCAAGGGAGGGCAGTTGGGGACGATCAAGCCTGAAGGGGAGGGCAGTTAGGGGTGACCAGGCCAGCAGAGGAGGGAAGTTGGGGGCAACCAGGCCTGCAGGGGAGGGCAGTTAGGGGTGACCAGGCCTGCAGGGGATGGCAGTTAGGGGCAAACAGGCTGGCAGGGGAGTGGTTAAGGGGTGATCAGGCTGGTAGGCAGAACTGGTTAGAGGCAATCAGGAAGGCAGGCAGGCGAGCATTTGGGAGCCAGCAGTCCTGGATTGTGAGAGAGATGTCTGACTGCCCGTTTAGGTCTGGTCCTATTGCGATCGGGCCTAAATGGGCAGTCGGACATCCCTCGAGGGGTCCCAGGTTGGAGAGGGTGCAGGCTGGGCTGAGGGACCCCCCCCATGCATGAATTTCATGCACCAGGCTTCTAGTTATCATAATAAAGTATTTTGAGATGGGAAGTACTGAGTGTTGCTGTTGTTGTCCACAATTTATGAGGTCAAGGTTGGCTTACACCCTACAAACAAAGTAAAAATGATGGAGCCAGAAGCCAAGTATTAGTAGGAGTTTAAAAGAGGGTAAGGCACAATATAGGAAAGTGTGCCAAGGTGAGGATCACCTGTCTCATGGTTGGCTGTGGAGGAGGGAGCAAGTGTGGTGTATTAAAGATATCTGAATTAGCTCAGCTAATAGGTGGAGCTAGAGGGAAAGAGCCTTATGAATGAGAGTGTAGGAGGGGTAAGCAGGGATGGCATAATGCAGGTCCGAGTGTCTCTGTCCACTGGGGCACTTGGATCTGCATCCTTTATTCAAAGCCACTGGGCTTAGGACTTCTACATGTTCACCATCTCTCTGGAAAAATGAAGCATAAGTCCCAGACAAGTTATTTATAATCAACCACCTTTAGAATACAACCTGCTTGAAAGTTGGGAATGGCCTGTATCCTTAGGGTCAGAGGTGTTCAAACTCTTCCTCTTGGGCCTCCTAAAACGCATTAGCACCATGGCTGGTGTGGCCCACTTGGTTGGACATATTCCCATGCACTGAAAGTTTGCTGGTTTAATTCCAAGTCAGGGCACATGTCCAGTTTGCAGGCTCATCCCCAGTAGGGGGTGTGCTGGAGGCAGCTGATTGATATTTTGCTGTCACAACCATGTTTCTCTCCCTCTCCCTTCCTCTTTATAAAAAGAAGAAGAAGAAGAAGAAGAAGAAGAAGAAGAAGAAGAAGAAAGAAGAAAGAAGAAAGAAAGAAGAAAGAAGAAGAAGAAGAAGAAGAAGAAGAAGAAGAAGGAGAAAGAAGGAAAAAAGTTTCCTTAAAAAAAGCATTAGCAACATCTTAAAATGACCCTTGACATCCAGAAAATATCTCACACCTTGTCAGAATAAATAATTTGGGTCCTCTCTCTTTATTTCTTGATAATCTTGTCTAGAGGTTCATCAATCTTGTTTATCCTTTCAAAGAAACAGCTCTTGGTTTTATTGATCTTTTGTACTGTTTTTCTTGTTGTTTGTTTGTTTGTTTGTTTGTTTTGTCTCTATGTCATTTATTTCCACTCTGCTGTTTATTACTTCATTCCTTCTGCTTACTCTGGACTTTTCTTGTTGCTCTCTTTCTAATTCTTTAAATTATAGGGTTACATAATTTATTACCAGTTTTTCTTGTTGGTTTTGTTGTTGTTGTTGTTGTTGTTTTTAGGTAGGCCTGTAGAGCTATGAACTTCTCTAACATGACTGTTTTCACTGTGTCCCACAGATTTTGCATTATTATGTTTTTGTTGTCATTTTTTTTCAGGCTGTTTTTTATTTCTTCTTTTATCTCTTTGGTAGCCCAATAATTGTTTAATAGCATGCTATTTAGCCTCCAAGTATTTGCTTTTTAAAAATTGTTTTATTGTAGTTGTTTTCTAATTTTATACCATTTCAGTCTTCATGAATTTGAAGAGACTTTGCCTATGTCCCAATATGTTGTCTATCTTTGAAAATGTCTCATGTGCAATTGAGAAGAATGTATATTCTGTAGCTTTTGGGTGAAATTTTCTGAAGATGTCAATTTGTTCCATCTGTTCTAGTGAGTCATTTAAGATTGCTGTTTCTTTGTTGATTTTTTTGTCTAGATGATTTATATAGTGATGTCAATGGGGTATTATAGACCCCTACTATGATTGTATTGTTGTTGATCTCTCCCTTGATATCTTCCAGAAGTTTTTTTTTTTTGTTTAGTTTTATTTTGTTTGTTTTTTATGTATTTGGTTGCTCGTATGTTGGGTGCATATAGGTTTACCAGAGTTCTATCCTCTTGTGCTATCAATCCCTTTAGTATTATGAAGTGGCCTTCCTTGTCAATACTTACACAAAAACATGTCTTCTGACCACAACTGAGTTATAAACATCTTCTTCAACTCTTTCCTATTCTAGCATTTATTTATATTGAACTAGCAACGGTTCCTTAAATATACCTTCATGCCTTTGTGTCTTAACTCACATTGTGTCCTCAGGTGGTATGCCTTCCTGGCTCTTCATATTCTCACAGGACCCTTCAGATCCCAATTTATAACTCCTGTTCTCTTGAAAGCTTTCTCTTACCTCACTAATAAGATTTAACCCTTTCTTCCTCTGGGTTGTCATAACACAAAATTATTTATTATAAATCTTATAGATGCTTGTCTCCCAACTTGAAACCAAGAGCTGTGGTATAAATTGTCTTTGTATCTTTGAGAATCAATACATGACTGAAATACAATAGACATTCAGGAAATATTTATTTAATTAACATGAGGCATTAACAGTGAAGAGTTTATAAAAGTAGTTGAAGTACCAACATAATAAAAGCTTATATGACAAACCTACAGCAAACATCATACTCAATGGGCAAAAACTAAAACCATTTTCCTTAAGAACAGGAACATGACAGGGATGCCTGCTTTGACCACTTGGGTGGTCAACATAGTCCTGGAAGTGCTAGCCATAGTGATCAGACAAGAAGAAGAAATAAAAGGCATCCCAATTAGAAAG
Organism: Eptesicus fuscus; assembly: GCF_027574615.1. NCBI lineage: Eukaryota > Metazoa > Chordata > Mammalia > Chiroptera > Vespertilionidae > Eptesicus > Eptesicus fuscus. Next base: position 4,323,360 of record NC_072480.1, on the reverse strand, counting down.
AAGAAGTAAAATTGTCATTATTCATAGATGACATGATACTGTACATAGAAAACCCTAAAAACTCCATAAAAATTATTAGACTTAATAAATGAATTCAGCAATGTAGCAGGATACAAAATTAATGACAAGAAATCTATGGCATTTTTATACACCAATAGTGAACTTACAGAAAGAGAGATTAAAAAAACAATTCCATTTACCATTGCACAAAAAAAATTAAGATACCTAGGGATAAACTTAACTAAGGAGGTAAATGACCTCTACTCAGAAAACTACAGGACGTTGAAAAAAGAGACAGAGGAAGACATAAACAGATGGAAGAACATACTGTGTTCATGTATTAGTAGAATCAACATCATTAAAATGTCCATACTACTCAAAGCATTCTATAGATTCAATGCACTCCCCATTGAAATACCAACAGCATATTTCACAGATCTAGAAAGAACTCTCCAAAAATTCATCTGGAATAAAAAAAGACCCTGAATAGCTGCAGGGATCCTGAGAAAGAAGAACAAAGTAGGAGGGATCTCAATAACAGATATCAAGATGCATTTATTACAAAGCCACTGTTCTGAAAATTGCCTGGTACTGGCACAAGAACAGACATATAAACCAGTGGAATAGAATAGAGAACCCAGAAATTGACCCAAACAACTATGCTCAATTAATATTTGACAAAGGAGGCAAGAACATACAATGGAGTTAAGACAGTCTTTTCAATAAATGGTGCTGGGAAATTTGGTCAGACACATGCAAAAAAATAAAAATGAAACTAGACCACCAACTTACAACATACACAAAAATAAACTCAAAATGGATAAAGGACTTAAACGTAAGATGGGAAACCATAAAAATATTAGAGGAATGCACAGGCAACAAAATCTCAGATATATGCTGAAGCAATAGCTTCACTGATAAAGCCCTTAGGACAATGGAAACTAAAGAGAAAATAAACAAATGGGACTACATCAAAATTAAAAGCTTCTGCACAGCCAAAGAAACCATCAACATAACAACAAGAAAGCCCACTTCATGGGAGAGCATATTTGCCAATGATACCTCAGAAAAGGGTTTAATCTCCAACATTTACAAGGAACTCATACAATATAACAAAAGGAAGACAATCAACCCAATCAAAAAATGGGCAAAGGACCTAAATAGATACTTTTTGAAAGAAGACATAGGAAGGCCAAGAGACATATGAAAACATGCTCAAAGTCACTAATCACCTGAGAGATGCAAATCAAAATAACAATGAGGTACCATCTCACACTTGTCAGAATGGTTATCATCAACAAACCAACAAATGACAAGTGTTGGCGAGGATGCGGAGAAAAAGGAACTCTGGTGCACTGCTGGGGGAATGCAGACTGGTGCAGCCACTGTGGAGAACAGTAAGAAGTTTCTTAAAAAAACTAAAAATGGAACTTCCATTTGACCCAGTGATCCCACTTCTAGGAAGGTATCCCAAGAAACTAGAAACACCAATCAGAAAGGGTATATATACCCATATGTTCATGGCAGCACAATTTACCATAGCTAAGATTTGGAATCAGCCTAAGTACTCATCAGCAGGTGAGTGGATTATAAAACTGTAGTACATCTATACAATGGAATACTATGCTGCTGTAAAAAAGAAGGAACTCATACCATTTGTGACAGCATGGATAGAGCTGGAGAACATTATACTAAGTGAAATAAGTAAGGCAGAGAAAGATAAATATCATATGATCTCACTAATTTGTGGAATATAATCTATATATATAAAAGCCTAAGCGACCATCACAACTGAAGGGATGACCGAACAAGCTGCATGGGGCGACCAGACCCGCAGGGGAGTCAATGAGGGGTGACTACATGACTGAGCAGCAGGCTGCTGGGGTGACAAGGCCTGCAGGGGGGCAATTGGAGGTGACCAGGCCAGCAACTGGGTTTTCTATTGTCTTTTTCAATCAGGAGGGAGATAAAAGCTCCTGACTGCTCTGAACTCCAGTTCTGGGCAAGACTCTGGGGACCCAAACTCATATGGGGAGAAACTGGACTGTCTGGCATCGGGCTGGAATACGAGGGCAGCTTTCTCTCATAGGTGCTTGCAGTGATCATTGTTCCTGTACAGTGCCACTGGACACAGAGATCTGGGGAACTCTTCGGGGCAGGGCTGACAGTCAGCCATTGCCGTTTGCTCTTCCCTGATGATTCCCCAACCCACCCAATTTACAACTCCACCTAAGCTGTGCATAGAGGCTTTTGCATATGAATGGCCTGGCCTTTTGCCATCTAAAATCAAACAAACTGCAGCTGGGTCAGAGAGCCCCAGAGCCTCTAAAAGAAGGCCCAAGACTGGACAGCAGCTTGCATTGCTTCACAGCTGGGCCTCATCTGGGCACCTCCGAACCCCAAACAAAGAGGAGGAATCTGAAGATCTCTCTGTAGCTCCTGCTGGGTGGCCTCTGGCTGTGGCTGATTTTGCACCTCCTTGGAGATCCAAGAGCCAGTGTAACCAATGGTCAGAGTGAGACCATCCAGATTAAAAGTCTTCACATCGATTAGAGAAACACTCAGGGGGCAGACTCAGTGAGCGCCAAAGCCCCACTGAAGCAAGTCTTGTCCCATAAGGGTGTCTCCAGCACAGAAGTTCTTCTATCATAGACACAACTGATCCTCACATCCAATTGGCCTAGAGGTCAATTCCTCCCAGTGATACCAACAGCAATCAAGGCTTAACTACAACAAGACTGTGCACACAGTCCACAAAGGGGTGTATCAAGAGTGTCCACCTCAGGTAATTAGGTAGGCTGAGCCACAGGGCCCTATAGGACACCTAGCACACAAAGCCACTCTATCAACACAGGGAAGCAGCCAAAATGTGGAGACAAAGAAAGAGGTCACAAATGAAAGAAATGGAGGAAAGCAAACTACTGGATATAGAGTTCAAAACCACGGTTATAAGGTTTTTCAAGAATCTTCTAGAAACCTCCAAGAAATTTAGTGAGACCCTCAAGGATATGAAAAAGGACCAATTAGAAATTAAGCATACACTGACTGACATAAAGAATAATATACAGAGATCCAACAGCAGACTAGAGGATCCCAAGAATCAAGTCAAAGATTTGAAATACGAAGAAGCAAAAAACACCCAACCAAAAAAGCAAAAAGAAAAAAGAATCCAAAAATATGTAGATAGTGTAAGGAGCCTCTTCAAGGGACAACTTCAAGTGTACCAACATCTGAATTATGGGTGTGCCAGAAGAAGAGAGAGAGCAAGATATTAAAAACCTATTTGAAGAAATAATGACAGAAAACTTCCCCTACCTGATGAAAGAAATAGATTTACAAGTCCAGGAAGTGCAGAGAACCCCAAACAAGGAATCCAAAGAGGACCACACCAAGACATATCATAATTAAAATGCCAAGGGCAAAAGACAAAGAGAGAATCTTAAAAGCAGCAAGAGAAAAAGTTAGTTACTTACAAGGAAGTGCCCATACGATTGTCAGCTGATTTCTCAACAAAAACTATGCAGGCCAGAAGGGAGTGGCAAGAAATACTCAAAGTGATGAATAGCAAGAACTTACAACCAAGATTACTCTACCCAGCAAAGCTATCATTTAGAATTAAAGTTCAGATAAAGAGCTTCACAGATAAGAAAAAAGCTAAAGGAGTTCATCACCACCAAACCAGTATTATATGAAATGCTGAAGGGTATTCATTAAGAAGAGGAAGAAGAAGAAAAAGGTAAAGGTAAAAATTATGAACAACAAAGTGACAACAAATACATATCTATCAACAAGTGAATCTAAAAATCAAGTGAATAAAAACTCTGATGAACAGAATAAACTGGTGAATATAGTAGAATCAGGGGCATAGAAAGGGAGTGGACTGGCAATTCCTGGGGGAAGGAGGTGTTGGGGATGCGGGAAGAGATTGGACAAAAATTGTATACCTCTGGATGAGGACAGTGCGGGGGGTAAGGGCAGAGGATGGGGTGGGAACCGGGTGGAGGGGAGCTATGGGGAGAAAAAAGAGGAACGACTGTAATAATTTGAACAATAAAGATTTATTTAAAAAATACAGAATTGGGGCCCAGTGGTCTTTAATTAGATAAAATAATAATAATAAAAAATAAAGGAAAAAAAAGTACTTGAGGAAGACTGCTGCCCCCATATAGACAGTGTGTCAAAATAATGGTTCAAGGTTTTGAAGAATATCTTTGGAGATACTCACCTGCTGAAGGTGAGCATTAAGAGGAGTTTATGAGTTCAGGGAAAGAGAATAGAAGGAAGATTGAGTTTTATGTTCAGTAAAAAAATTCTAAAAACACAGGCATGAATCATCAGACCTCTTGTCTTTCTTGGTGCATTTTGTTTTCAATAATTTTCTTGGAACCCCAGAGCAGAAAAAATCCTCCATAAAATGTATAAGGCTGAAATATCTATACTAAAGGAAAAGACTGAGCTAAAAATTAATATCTAGCAATCTGCCTTTGAAGGTGTTTGATAAAAATTAAAGAGTTGACAAATTGAACGAGTTAGCTGATTAAAATTCTCTTTGTTTCCCCAACTTTGATTCTTGTGCTATCTGCATATGTTGTATAAAATATTTTTATGTAAAAAAAGTAAAGTTTGAGAGTTTTAAATAAAAAGGCTTCAGGATTTTCAGAGTCATATACAAGTACATTTTAATCCTGGAGTGGTTGCGATGGTGCTACTATCATGGTAGAAGGTCATTAACTAAGGCACCCAGTTTTTTCTTCTGTAAATGTTCACCCTTGTATCTCCAACACCCAGCATTGCTAGTTCATGGTGGGTTCTCAATGCATATTGAATGAGTGAATGGTTGTTGCCATGAGTGTTTCTACCTTAGACAGTAAGCTTCTAGAGGGCAAGAAAGTCCATAATCTCATGCTTGAATTGATGTAAATACAGCTCAGTTATGTTTGCCATGGCTTCTATAGAGAAAGATTCTAAATAGAGGGTGTCATTCTATGAGAAAGAGTTGGCCATCTATCTAAGTGGGAATAAAAACTCTAAAACAAACAAACCAAAAACCCAAAGTTGTTCTATGTGATACAAAAGAAGGTCAAAATTCTGAAATCTGTACGATTTAAGGAGGACTGCAGCAACGAAAATTCAAGATAGATAAGTGTGGTTTTCTTATTCTTTTAATATTAAGAAAAGATTATAAAGCAAACTAAACTTTATCTGTACTTATTTAAATAAAATTAGTGCATATTACACCAGTGATGGCGAACCTATGACACACGTGTCAGCACTGACACCCGTAGCCATTTCTGATGACACGCAGCCGCTGAGGCGGCCGCATGCCGAGGATGAAACATTTGCTGCTCCTGAGGATGAAACATTTGCGAAATAATGTTTTTTCCTCAAAGTGACAAACTACCAGAGTTATGCTCAGTTTTTTGGAGAAGTTTGACACACCAAGCTCAAAAGGTTGCCCATCACTGTATTGCACTCTTATTTTAGAGATATTGTATTATAAATTGCTTGTACAGATAAAATAATTTGTTTAAAAGAATTTCACTTTTAAATTACACATTTTATGAGACATCTATGTTCCAAAGAAAGACACACATAAATAAAGATTCAACCCATATTAAACACTTTATGACGTTCTTATATATTCTCGTTTCTTTTAAGAAGCAACTAAAACAACTTTCCCCTTTCTTAGTGATACTACATTCAATGTCTGGGGGCTCATTATTCTTCTTGTGTGTTATTAAGGCATCTGGCTTTTCTTTCTTTTTTTTTCTTGTGCTACTTGCCTACTTTACACTCTCTCTGCTATGGAGACTAATAATAATTCAACAGGTATGTGAATTATGTAATCTATCAATTATTTAGGGGGTTGACTTGTATGTTGCTTGAGAGTAGAGGCTGTATCTTTCATCTTTGCATTGTTAGCGCCTAACACTGGCAAACCTGTGCTTGATATTCCTGAATGTAGAAATGAACTCCTTACATTAATAAATCACCTATATCCCTGGCTGGTGTGGCTCATTTTTCTGGGCATCATACTGGGCATCAAAAGTTGCTGGTTGGATTCCTGGTCAGGACACATGCCCAGTTTTTGGGCTTGATCCTCAGTAGGGGGTATGAGGGAGGCAGCAGATCAATGTATTGCTCTCACATTGATGTTTCTCTCTCTCTCCATTCCTCTCTCTCTAAAAAATCAATCAAAATAATAATCCTATCTAATAAAGGAGTAATATGCAAATTGACTATCACTCCAAGACACAAGATGGCAGCCCCCAAGTGGTCAAAGATGGCTGCCCCCATGTGGACACAAGATGGCCGCCACAAGACAGCTGGCAGGGGAGTACAATTGTGGGCGATCAGGCCAGCAGGCGAGGGCAGTTGGGAGGGACCAGGCCTGCAGGCGAGGACAGTTGTAGGTGATCAGGCCAGCAGGGGATGGCAGTTGGGGTTGAACAGGCCTTCAGGGGAAGACAGTTGAGGGGGAGCCAGGCCAGCAGGGGAGGGCAGTTGGGGGGGACCAGACCTGCAGGGGAGGGCAGTTTGGGGGGGGGACTAGGCCTGCAGTGGAGGGCATTTAGGGGTGACCATGCCTGCATGGGAGGGCAGTTGGGGGGGACCAGACTGGCAGGGGAGGACAGTTAGGGGTGACCAGGTCAGCAGGGGAGGGCAGTTAGGGGCAATCGGGTTGGCCAGGGAGCAGTTAGGCATGGATCAGGCTGGCAGGCAGAAGCGGTTAGGGGCAATCAGGCAGAGGCAGGCAAGCGGTTGGGAGCCAGCAGTCCTGGGTTGTGAGAGGGATGTCTGACTGCTCATTTAGGCCTGATCCCAGTGGGTCCCAGATTGGAGAGGGTGCAGGCTGGGCTGAGGGACACCGCTCCCCCCACCCCCCACCCCCGTGCACAAATTTCATGCACTAGGCCTCTAGTAATAAAATAAAAAAGGTGCAAACTGAAAAAAATATCCTTAAACAAAACAATAAAATAAAATAAATCACCTCTAACTGCTTTTAGTCCCAAGAAGAGCAATAGATATGGGATAAAGATAAAATTTATAGAAGATTCTCATTCTTATTCTAATACTGACTTACAAAGGTAACTTTCTGTCTACCACTGACATAAATCATGAAGTTGGGGTGAATCATTTCACCTCCTGAAATGCTGATGTCCAGGACTAATAGTTAGGCTTCCGTTGCAAAGTGTTATGATGCTATAAATTGCAATATTAAACCAGGTACTATATTACTTATTTCCTGGGGATCAAAGCTTTAATAAGTAGAGGTGAAGAAAAAGCTATTAAGCATTGTCAGCCTGCTGTGTCTGGAACACTGGAAGCCCCAGGTCCCAACCCTGAGCTGCCACTATTAATACTGTAACTCTGGACCAACCAGTTCCCCCAGCCCTGCCTCTGTTTCCTCCTTATTATATAACAAATAATAGTGTCATGTTGTTTGTTGTTGAGAGATCATTGGGGGAATCAATAAAGATCAAAGATAACAATGCATACAAAATATGATGTTTCATTGGTAACAATATTATCATGAACAGTAGAATGGCATGAAAACTGAAGCAAATTTTAACTTTATACTATGTTCTAATCTTAGTGTAATGTAAGAAGATGATACTGGAAGTAGAAATTGAAAAACTGAAGTCAAAATTATTTCAAACTTTAAGTTAATAGATTAGGAGGAAAACCAAAGATTCGTTGTTGTTAAAAAGTCAGGTTCCATAGCAGTGAGTAGGGTTTGGGGCAACATCAATGATTAAAATGTAACTGGTATAAAAGTAAAATTATTCACATTCCAGTGTTTATGACTTATGAAAAACACTGAACAGGGAGAGGCAAGATGGCGACCAGCAAGAAGGTAAGAAGGGAGAGTGTGTGAGAGAGTGAGGGAGCGATCGAGGTGTGTGTGGACGTGTGTGGGTGTGTGTGTGAGTGAAATAGGGACAGTTAGACCCTGCTGTTCTTCCAAGGGGCTGCCAATCCAGGCAGTCTTTGACGGCAAAACCCCGCTGCCACCGCAAACACTCCGGGGAGGACAGCAGCGTCACAGAGACCACGCCATCTTGAGGAACAGAACTGCTTGAGACTAGAATCTTAGCCTCTCCAACACCCAGTCGGGTCTCAGTAGCAAACCAGGACCCTACAGCCACTCTGGTAAAAGACCTGCGATCACAGTTGCAGATCCAGGGACACCAAGACTCCAGGCACCACAGCCGCAGATTTCTGTGAGTCACAAAGCCAATCCCCCTTTCCTGCCGCCCCCACGGCAGCGACATAGAAACTCCCAGACCCCAGCCACACAATAGGGCTTTCTGCACACACAAAGCAGTAGCAGCTCTACCTGACTTTGAGCCTTGGTGTCGGACACGGGAAGTTTGTTTCCCACGACTAGTCTCCGTGCCCAGGCAGGGAGGCAGTCTGAATTTGAGCCTAGCTGCACATCCTTAGGGAGGTTATTTTCTGTGACCAGATCCCGTGTCCACACAGGGCAGGGAGACAGCACTGAATTTGAGCCTGGGGGTGCAAACCCGGGGAGCTTATTTCCCATGACCAGACCCTGCACCTTAGCAGAGAGGCTGTGCTGAATTTGAACCTGGACATGCGGACTCCGGGAGTTTGTTTCCCTCGCCCAGGCTCCGCGCCCAGCCAGGGAGGCGGTGCTGAATTTAAGCCTTGGTACATGACCTCGGAGAGATTGTTTTTCGTGACCGATCCCACGCCCACGCGGGGACACAGCACTGATTTTGAGACTGGGGGTGCAAACCCAGGGAGTTTGTTTCCCATGACCAGACCCTGCACCCAAGCAGGGAGACTGCGCTGAATTTGAACCTGAACGTGTGAACCCGGGGAATTTGTTCCCCACGACCAGACCCTGTGCCCACACAGGGAGGCAGCGCTGAATTTGAGCCTGGGTGCATGGACACAGGTAGTTTGTTTTCCACAGTGCACACCCGTGTGACCAGACCCCACACCCACACTAAGTGGCACTGCCACCTGACTTTGATTCAGGGCAAGCACACACAGAAGGCTGTTCACTGCAGGGCAGAACTGGACCTCCTGCCAATACAGTGCAACTGAGCAACCCGGTCTCCCAAACAGATCGGGGACCCTGAATCTCCACACAAGAGGCAGCAATGAGCACCAGTGACTAGACTCTGTTCCTCATTGAGTGCGCCTGGGATCCCTGATTCCCAGTACATTCACACTAAGAGCCAGCCACTCTAATTCTTGGTGCATGTGCATACAGGGACCCTGATTCTCAGTGCGATAGCACCAAGCAACAGAGACTCTGATACTCAATTCTCGGCATGGACACAGGGAGCCTCTGACTCCTGACACGCAATAGGGGACTTTGATTTTTGGCACATGCCAGTGGGTTCTCTGTTTCAACGTGGCACAGGCAGGGTCCCTGATTCTAGGTGCACACACGAGGCCACACTAAGTGCCTGTGACTCTGACCCAGGGTGAGTGTGGCTTCCACCAAACCACAGCAACCACATGTCTTGGTGTCAGAGCTCTTCAGTGACACTTGGGGTGTGCAAAACTCCCAATGCACACAGCCCAGGCCCCTGCAACTCGACATTTGAACCGTCTGGTGATAGTCAGAATGGGGAGACAATGAAGCAATCCCCAGAGGAAAGGAAAGGAGGAATCACCAAGAAAGGAAATAAGTGAAATGAAATCATGCAACGTGACAGAAAAAAAATTCAGAGTAATGGTCATACAGTTCATACACCAATGGACGAGAAAATCAACAACCTATGCAAAAATTAGGAAGAAATGAAAAATGATATAGCTACAATCAAAAACACCATGGAAGGCTTCAACAGTAGACTGGAAGAAGCAGAGGACCGAATTAGTGAGTTAGAAGATCAGGTACAGAAACAAGCCCAATCTGAAGAGCAACTAGAAAAAAAAAATTAAAAAGAAGGAGGAGAGCCTAAGGGAGCTTTGGGACAATGCAAAATGAAATGACATACGTATAATAGGGCTGCCAGGAGGACAAGAAGAGTAGCAAGGATTAGAAAACTTATTTGAAGAAATAATAACAGAAAACTTCCCTGAACTGGGGAAGAAAAAAGTTACACAAGTACAGAGTCCCAAGCAAGATGAATCCAAAAAGACCCACACCAAGACATGCCATAATTACAATGGCAAATGTTATCAACAAAGACAGAATCTTAAAGGCTGCAAGAGAGAGACAGAGAGTCACCTACAAAGGATCCCCCATCAGATTATCAAATGATTTCTCAACAGAAACACATCAAGCTAGAAGGGAATGGAAGGAGATATACAAAGTGATACAAAGCAAGGGACTGAATCGAAGATACTCTATCCAGCAAGACTATCAATCAAAATTGAAGGGGAAATCAGGAGCTTTGCAGACAAAAAAAGGCTAAGGGAGTTTATCACTACCAAGCCAGCAATGCAAGAAATGCTAAAGGGAATGCTGTAAAAAGAAGAAACAAAAAGGTAAGAAGGAACACAGCCTCAAAAAATAAAAATGGCTACAAACAAGTACCTTTCAATAATAACTTTAAACGTAAATGGACTAAATGCTCCAATCAAAAGACATCGAGTGGCTGAATGGATAAAAAAACATGACCCATATATGTGCTGTCTACAAGAGACCAACCTCAGAACAAGGGAATCACACAGACTGAAAGTGAAGGGATGGAAAAATATCTTTCAGGCAAATGGAAATGAAAAAAAAGCTGGAGTAGCAATACTTATATCTGACAAAATAGACCTCAAAGTGAAGGCCATAACAAGAGATAAGGAAGGCCACTTCATAATACTAAAGGGATCGATACAATAAGAGGATATAACCCTGATAAACATTTATGCATCCCAATGCAGGAGCACCCAAATACATAAAAATTCTCCTACAAGATATCAAGAGAGAGATAGACAACAATACAATCATAGTAGGGGACTTAAATACACCACTGACATCACTGGATAAATCCTTTAGACAAAAAATCAGCAAAGAAACAACAATCCTAAATGATTCACTAGATAAGATGGACTTAATTGACATCTTCAGAACATTTCACCCCAAAGCTGCGGAATATACATTCTTCTTAATTTTCAAAAATAGATCACATATTGGGTCACCAGCAAAGTCTCCTCAAATTCAAGAAGATTGAAATCATACCAAGCATCTTTTCAGACCACAATGGCATAATATTAGAAATAAAGTACAATAAAAACAATCCAAAAACACTCAAACACTTGGAAGCTAAATAGCATGTTATTAAATATTGATTAGGTTACCAATGAGATCAAAGAAGAAATTAAAAACATCCTGGAAACTAATGACAATAAAAACACAACAATCCAAAACCTATGGGACACAATGAAAGCAGTCCTGTGAGGGAAGTTTATAGCTCTACAGGCCTACCTCAAAAAATAAGAAAAAATGGTAGTAAATCATCTAACGCTACAACTCCAAGAATTAGAAAGAAAGCAACAAGAAAAGCCCAGAGTGAGCAGAAGGAAGGAGATAATAGATTAGAGCAGAAATAAATGACATAGAGACCAAAAAAAAAAAACAACAACAAAAGATCAATGAAATCAAGAGCTGGTTCTTTGAAAGGATAAACAAGATTGATGAACCTCTAGCCAGGCTCACCAAGAAGCAAAGAGAGAGAACTCAAATAAACAAAATCAGAAATGAGAGAGGCGAAATAACAGCAAACCCCAAAGAAATACAAAGGATTGTTAAAAAATATTATGAACAAATCTATTCCAACAAACTAGACAACCTGGAGGAAATGGACATATTCCTAGAAAAATACAACTTTACAAACTCAATCAGGAATATTCTTAAAATCTCAATAGGCCAATAACTATGGAAGAAATTGAAGCAGTCATCAAAAAGCTTCCAGCAAACAAAAGCCCAAGGCCAGACGGCTTCACAGGAGACTTATACCAAACATTCAAGGAAGAACTAAAACCTATCCTCCTCAAACTATTCCAAAAAAATCCAAGAGGAAGGAACACTTTCAAACTCATTCTATGAAGCCAACATTACCCTAATACCAAAACTAGATAAAGACAACACAATAAAAGAGAATTACAGGCCAATATCCCTCATGAACATACATGCCAAAATCCTCAACAAAATTCTTGCAAATCGGCTCCAGCAGTACATCAGAAAGATCATACACCATGACCAAGCAGGATTTATCCCAGGGATGCAAGGATGGTACAATATCCGCAAATCAATAAACATGATACATCACATAAACAAATTGAGGGAAAAAAATCACATAGTCATATAAATTGATGCAGAAAAAGCATTTGACAAAATCCAACACCCTTTTTTGATAAAAACGCTCAGCAAGGTGGGAATAGAAGGATCATACCTCAACATCATAAAAGCCATATATGACAAACCCACAGGCAGCATCACACTCAATGGACAAAAACTAAAGCCATTTCCCCTAAAAACAGGAACAAGACAGGGATGTCCTCACTCACCACTCCTGTTTGACATAGTACTGGAAGTACTAGCCATTGCTCTCAGACAAGAAGAAGAAATAAAAGGCATCCCAATTGGAAAAGAAGAAGTAAAACTGTCCTTATTCGCAGATGACATGATACTGTACCTAGAAAACCCTAAAGACTCCATGAAAAAATTATTAGACTTAATAAATGAATTCAGCAATGTAGCAGAATACAAAATTAACACCAATAAACCTATGGCATGTCTATACACCAATAGTGAACTTACAAAAAGAGAGACTAAAAAGGCAATCCCATTTACCATCACACCAAAAAAATTAAGATACCTAGGAATTAACTTAACTAAAGAGGTAAAAGGCCTATATGCACAAAACTACAGGACACTGAAAAAACAGATAGAGGAAGATATAAACAGATGGAAGAACATACCATGTTCATGGATTGGTAGAATCAACATCATCAAAATGTCAATACTACCCAAAGCAATCTACAGATTCAATGCACTCCCCATTAAAATACCAATGGCATATTTCACAGACCTAGAACAAACTCTCCAAAAATTCATCTGGAATAAAAAAAAGACCCTGAATAGCCACAGCAATCCTGAGAAAGAAGAACAAAGTAGGTGGGATCTCAATACCAGTTTCAAGCTGTATTACAAAGCCACTGTTCTCACAACAGCCTGGTACTGGCACAAGAACAGACATATATATCAATGGAATAGAATAGAGAACCCAGAAATTGACCCAAACCACTATGCTCAATTAATATTTGACAAAGGAGGCATGAACATACAATGGAGTCAAGACAGTCTCTTCAATAAATGGTGTTGGGAAAATTGAACAGATACATCCAAAAAAATGAAACTAGACCATCAACTTACACCACACACAAAAATAAACTCAAAATGGATAAAGGACTTAAACATTAGACGGGAAACCAAATAAATACTAGAGGAATCCAAAGGCAGCAAAATCTCAGACATATGCCAAAGGAACTTCTTTACTGATACTGCTCCTAGGGCAATGGAAAATAAAGAGAAAATAAACAAATGGGACTACATCAAAATAAAAATCTTTTGCACAGCAAAAGAAACCATCAACAAAACAACAAGAAAGACCACATCATGGGAGAACCTATTTGCCAATGTTAGCACTGATAAGGGTTTAATCTCCAACATTTACAGGAAACTCATACAACTCAACAAAAGGAAGATAAACAATCCAATCATGAAATGGGCAAGGGACCTAAATAGAAACTTTTCAAAAGAAGACAGAAGGAAGGCCAAGAGACATATGAAAACATGCTCAAAGTCACTAACTATCGGAGAGATGCAAATCAAAATGACAATGTGGTACCATCTCACACCTGTCAGAATCGTTATCATCAACAAACCAATAAACAACAAATGTTGGTGAGGATGCGGAGAAAAAGGAACCCTCGTGCACTGCTGGTGGGAATGCAGATTGGTGCAGCCACTGTGGAGAACAGTATGGAGTTTCCTCAGAAAACTAAAACTGGAACTCCCATTTGACCCTGTGATCCCACTTCTAGGAATATATCCCAAGAAACTAGAAACACCAATCAGAAAGGATATATGCACCCCTATGTTTATAGCAGCACAATTTACCATAGCTAAGATTTGGAAACAACCTAAGTACCCATCAGCAGATAAGTGGATTAAAAAACTGTGGTACATCTACACAATGGAATACTACACTGCAGTAAAAAAGAAGGAATTCCTACCATTTGCAACAGTATGAATGGAACTGAAGAGCATTATGCTAAGTGAAATAATCCAGTCAGAAAAAGATAAATATGACATGATCTCACTCATCTATGGGAAATAATGAACAATATAAACTGATGAACAAAAACAGATCCAGAGACAGGGAAGCATCGATCAGACTGTCAAACCTCAGAGGGAAGGTAGGGGAGGGCAGGGGTAAGGGGGAGAGATCAACCAAAGGACTTGTATGCATGCATGTAAGCCTAACCAGTGAACACAGACAACAGGGGGGTGAGGGTATGCGAGGGGGGGTGGGAAGGTAATGGGGGGTGAGGACAAATATATAATACCTAACCGATAAAGAAATTAAAATGCAAAAAAAACAACACACACACTGAACAGGCTATTTTTTAAAATGTTGATGCAATCAAAATAGAAATAATTCACTGCTCCTTTCCACTGGTTATAAGCGCCATACCTGAGTGCCTACAGGAGTCGCAGACTAGCTCAGTGGAGGGGCCAAGGCAGGGGCTCCCCCTGACATCCACACTGGCCCAGAAAAGAAATGTAAATAACACTGGATTCCTAAGACCTGGGCTTAAGTCCCAAGGAAATTAAGTGGTCTTGAGGTCACTGGCATAATCCATGTATTTGTGACTAGATACTACTGTTCTGTAAATCCTTTCTAAATTAGAGCAAGGTAGTAAGATTTGGTAGCAAGTCAGAATTAAGAGGCAGTCAATGCATATTATAAGCAGTTATATAACCAGGAAATGATTGTATGGCATATCTTCTAGGGCAAAATGCAAGTGTAAAATTTTATATGCATAAAAAGACTCACATTAAACAAAACATAAACTGCCATTGGATTAATTTTGATCTAGCAGTTAAAGAAACCTTGAATGAAGTGTTAATTTTTCAAGAACACATTGATTTTAGAATGAATTTGTATTCCAATTCTTTAATGGAGATGATTACCTGGCATAGCATCCCTATCACAAATTTCAAGTTAGTGCTGATCAAATCAACTAGGTTAGTTAAGTTCAACTCTAGTTGAAAAGATTGCTTTGAGAAAACAATAGAAAACATAAATGTTTGTTTGAAGCAATCTAAGGTAATGTAACCTATCCACTTTAAACTTATAAAAGCAATAATAGTTCCAAATGTCTGCAGTAACAAACACAAATACATTTAATACATTTGCTTATCTGCTTTTTTGAGTTTCTGAAATTACTTTGGTAAATGATACATCCATCTATATTTATAAGATTATAATTAAATGTATCATATTTATGAGATTTATATAATCTTAGAGATGCTGAACAGTGACCAGTTAATTTTAAAGTGAGATAATTTTCTGTATTCATTTTTAATGAATTCATTTTTAATCTTTTTAAGATTAGATTCATGATTCTTTTTATTTTAACTCAAATTTTAGATTTTTTTTTAAGTAAAACAGGCTCTTTACTATTCACAAAGTAAAACTTGAGTTGCAAAAATTCTCTCTCCCAGTTTTCCTCCTGTATTCCCCTATCCAATATTGGCTGCCACAGACAGACTGAAAGTACAGGGTCACTTTGCATCTGTGGTGGAAGCCTTAGCAACAGACAGTAAGTGCTCCAGGTCTCAGGATTCCATTCTCTGACACGTGCACAGTAATCTGATCATTCTCCTCCCTTCCTTGATTTATGGGGTCAAAATGAAAAAAAGAAAAGAGATTTTCACCCAAACCTGGAAACTGCCTATAGCTCTTAGAAACAAAACCTGTTCAAAACAATCTATATTGTAAAAGCAATAAGAATTTGGCTTAAACACTTATTAGTAGATGTTTCACCCCAACTATACCTGATATTTTAAAATTCATGGTATATCTAAGACAAAAAAAGAAAATAAAGGTTCAGTAAAATTTGTCAATGTCAGAGTTAGTTTGGATTAGGAACTAATTCTGCTTTTTACTATTGTTGTTTTTTTAGTTTTATTGATAATGTTTCAGTTAATGTGGAGCTTCTTGCTCCTTCACATCCTTCTGTGATTGTACTAAATAGCCAAGATGTTAGGGCAACAGGCTGGCTGGACCCATGATCATTTTCTCTCTTACTGCTCCATGGGAGTTCATCCTACAGTTTAGGTTTGTTCGGAGAAAACTAGGAATATTCTTTGATCAAGGCTAAATATCCTCCAAAGAGCACAGTTGTAACCTGTCAGTTGGTTAATGAACAAGCTGAGGTCTCCTAGGGGAGTTTTACATGTAGCAATTCCAGCATCACTATCATTTTGTGGCGGTCCACATTTCTGTGTGAAGATGGTGTCTATCTTGAAGAGAGAGACTTTCCCCAATATCAGTTTCCAGGGGAGGTATAATCTTCAGACAAAAATTGTCCCTGCTCTGATGGTTGGCCATGGTAAGGAGGTAGAAAAGATAGTTGGCTTCTCTTTTGCTCATTGTTATCTTGACCAACACTTCAGATTTATCCTTCAAGATATCTACAGGTCTGCAACCCTTGTGTTGCAAGGATTACAGATGAGCATTGCCACTCAGTAGCAAACAGAGAGGTAGAAAAGAAGTCATGTCTGTCATGCCAATAAATGAAGATAAGCAAGCTCTATTTTTCACCCCAGATTACCCAGAGTCAGATGACTTCCTCTACTTCCCTTTTGTATCTATAACACAGTAAGCATTAGCATCACCTGGAGGACTTGGAAAACCCAGGTTACTGGGCTCCATCCAACTCCAGAGTTTTTGATTCAGTGGGTCTGGGAAGGGGCTCAAGACTTGCTTTTCCAACAAGTCAGGTGATGGTGATACTACTGGTCCAGGAAACCACACTTTGGGAACCACTTTCTTAACAACTGTTTCTCTAACTAAAGGCTTATAGATTATATGATTTGAATAATCTGGAATACTTGCTAAAAGGGCTCAGGGATCAGGATGATAAACTTTACCAAGTTACCAAGTGACATTCATGCTCTAAACATTGAGTCTCATTACCTTAACCTTTAGCAAAGTCTCATTTCAGTGTTCATCCAATCTTGGTGAGCTCTGTCATTCATACCAAGGGAAGAATTCTCAGCCCACCCTTAAACTAAGAAGGGTAAACAAGCTGCATCTCAAGTGCCAGCCATGTTCTGAGACTTATTCCCTGGCTGATTACACTGTAGATCATGCTATGAGAAGGGAACAGTGGTAGAACATTGTTGCTACTCTTCAAGCGAGCGTCAAAGAACTACAAGGACTTTGGAGAATGTCTAGGGAATCAGTAAAGCCATAAGAAGAAGGTGACTCTTAGAGAACCAAGTTGGGCTCGGTGCTCTAATTATCCAGCTTACTGAGAGTTCATGCTTCCAAGACTCACTTTGGAGATTTCAGTTTTACTTATTATTAGGAAAAAACAGATTACAGCACCTCCATTTTTAAATATGGAGGTTATAACTTACATAGTAGTACAACAGCTGGTGAGTGGTGCCAGAGGCAGGCCTTGCAGCCCCAGCCTAGAGAACTCTTCGCATCCCTCTGGGCCCATGCTATTGAGTACAAAAAGGCCTCTGAATAGGCCCTAAAGGCCTTTGTTCCTAAGAACTTCACCATCTTTATGAAATCAGGTGACAATCACTTTCATATATGTATCCTATATAATAAAGAGATAATATGCAAATTGACCATCACTCAACACACAACATGGCCACCCCCATGTGGTCAAAGATGGCCACCTCCATGTGGACACAAGATGGCTGCCACAAGATGGCCAGCAGGGGAGGACAGTTGTGGGTGATCAAGCCTGAAGGGGAGGGCAGTTGCGGGGGACCAGGCCGGCAAGGGAGGGCAGTTAGGGCAACCAGGCCTGCAGGGAAGGGCATTTGGGGGTGACCAGGCTGGCAAGGGAGGGCAGTTAGGGGCTATCGGGCCAGCAGGGGAGCAGTTAGGCATCAATCAGGCTGGCAGGGGAGTGTTTAGGGGGTGATCAGGCTGGCAGGCAGAAGCGGTTAGGGTCAATTAGGCAGGCAGGCAGGTGTGCAGTTGGAAGCCAGCAGCCCTGGATTGTGAGAGGGATATCCAAGCAGTTGGACATCCCTCAAGGGGTCCCAGATTGGAGAGGGTGCAGGCTGGGCTGAGGGACACACCCTTCTCCCCCATACATGAATTTCATGCACTAGGCCTCTAGTCATTTAATAATTCCCATTCCACAGCTTATATCTTTAATAAATAATTAATAATGAAATAGTTCTTACACCTGAGTTTTAAAAAAAGGCCACAAAGACAGAAACAAAAATAAGCTTACTCATATCAGTTTTAAGACCAAGGAAAGAAAAGGCAGCACTGACATAGTCATCTTATGAGTACACTTCCTGCTCCAATACCAGCACTAGAACCCTGGAGACAGGACACAGGCCAAGTCACTGCAGCTATCCCTGCACCAGGCTCTCATTCCCACTGCTGTTAGCTCCACAGCCTTGTCAATGGTAAACTAAAATTTAGCAAATACAAATTGGAAACTCTTCATAAGCCAGTCCCAAGTGGAATAAATGCTTTAACAGAGACTTTTAGAGTAAGTGGCCTTTAGCCTGAAAAATTAATTTTTGTGGTAGAAATTATGCAAGTCAGTAGTATACTCCTATTTGTGGCCAAATCTGTGTTTTCTGATTTTACCTAAGTTAGTTTTCCAAAGCTCAATGTTTTGTCTTACAGCAAACATGTTAGACCCAGGAAAAGCTGCTCCACCACTCTGACATGTTCTAAAATTATAAACTAAAATTTACGCTATCTTAAGCCTTCACACTCTGGACTTCACACACCCTCTGCTTGTCATGATTCATAAACAAGGCACTTTCTTCAAAGTCTCCTTTGTTGCTTTACCTGAGCTGGTTGATGCTGGCGACTTGCTGCGCCTGGAAGGTCCCGGGCTCTTGGTGGTGCTCCTGCGGGATGACGAAGCTATTTTGGTGTAAGAAGTGGACTTCACCACTCGGCATTCTGGGGAAAGAACAACAACTACACATCATTACAGGATCATGGCAAGTGCCATTTAAAATGCACAACAAGCTGGAAGTATAAATATATGACCATCCTCGGTCACACCTATTTCCTGTCAGCCCAATGCTCATCTATAGGAAATAAATCAAGAAAACAAGAAGAAAAGGCACAGTGGGTGTCTTCCAGATAAAAATAAACAATACCCTGGCCAAGCTGAGAAGATCTCAGTTGGTTAGAATCAGGGCTGGATCTCCTGTCAGGGCACATACAAGAAGCAACCAAAATGGATAAATAAGTGGAATAACAAATCAATCTCTCTTTCTTTCTTTCTTTCTCTCTCTCTCTCTCTCTCTCTCTCTCTCTCTCTCTCTTTCTCTCTCTCTCTTTCTCATTCATGCACTGGTGGTGTCCCTCAGCCTGGCCTGTGGGGATTGGGCTGAAATTGGCTCTCCGACATCCCCTGAGGGGTCCCAGATTGCGAGAGGGCACAGACCAGGCCAAGGAACCTTGCTGGTGCATGAATCCATGCTCCAGGCTTCCAGTCCTATCTAATAAAAGAGTAATATGCAAATTAACTGTCACTCCATCACAAAGATGGCAGTGTCCATAGCCACAAGATGGCAGCACCCAGTCCTCTCAAGCCCGCCGGAGTCCCCCAGTCCTGGGGTGGCGGCCACTGAGAGTGGGCAGCGTGAGCAGCCTGTTGGAATGCTTGCTTCATCACCCTGGTGACGAGGCAAGTGTTCTGCGCCCGGCCGCAGATGGGCCTTTGGGCCACGGAGAGCCTCTGGGCAGCGGGCACAGAGTGGCCAGACCCCACAGAGAGCTACTGGTGTACAATTTGTGCACAGGGCTACTAGTCTGCATATTAGATCTTTGATTAACCTCTTCACACCACTCCCCTTCCCTCTGAGATTCATCAGTCTGTTCCATGTTTCCATGCCTGTGGTTTCCCCTCCTGCATTGAGTGTCTGCCCCCTGGTGGTCAGTGTATGGCTGGTCGGCTGGTCTGCCGGTCGCTTAGGCTTTTATATATAGAGATAATCTGCCTTCCTCTTTTCTGTAAAATTAATCAATTTTTTTTTTTAAAAAAAGGAAGTAGTACCCCAATTCTTGTAATTTACTATCTTTGCAATAATATTTTGGATAGATTGAGAGTAATAGGTTGGTAAATATGTGATTTTGTTGGGTTTCTCTTCACCCATCTTTAAGTTATTTGTCTATATGTCTCTCTTTTGGGTTAAAGTGTTCTTTCTTCCAAGAAAAATGTTAGACAAAGGTCAACCTCTTAAACCTAGATAGGAAGTGATGGATTAGTTCTCCCATTATGAAAGATTCCACCTATGCCAAGTTTACTGTTCTTGTGAATCCTTGCAGGAAAAGCTGTGGATCTTCACCATGTGTGGGAAATGACAGAATTTTCTCATAAGAAGTAAAATCAGAGAAGAGGTGACTTTACCCTGTTTATAAGAGCACCATATGAGCCTCTGCAACCACAAGATGGTGTCTGCAAAATGGCTTTTGGCCTGAGACTGAGAAACAACTTTGGTTTTATTAGATTTAAATCCTTGGTGTTTGTGTTCATTAAGGCCAAAGCTAAACATTTTAATTAGTAAAGAGCTTTTTATTCCCCTCTTAGTAAGCTGTGTTGACCAATTATGTTGTTCAAATCCACATATCTTATTCTTGAGGAACCATTTTTAATAAATAAAAATATTTGTATGCTTGTAATGATAATCAATGTTCACTGTGGATAGAAAACATAAAGAATATTTAAAAACCCACCCATCGAGTGATACTTTTTATTTAGAGGGTGGTATACAAATCTAGTATTTTTTCTACTCATTTATATAGTAGGATTAGTCTGCACATACCCATCTGTTACTAGCCATTTTCACACCACAACATATTGTGAGCATTTTCACTTTTCCTTGTAATGGTTATAATGCATTTCACTGCATGGGTGGACCATAATTTGCTTAGCTAACTTCCTTATGTTGGACATTTAACTCACATTCAATATTTCACTATTATTAATAAAGTTGTATATCTACCCTAAATGCTTATCCTTCTTTTGGCCATTTGCAATTGGGATGGTCTTTTTTTTTTATTGGTTTGTAAGGATGAATTCTATATTAAAGTTTTATACCTTTGTCTATCACACCATAAATATTTATCTTTACAGGCAGTTGCTGAAATATGATAACCTTTTAAATGTAGTTTTTTTTTATAGTTTATACATTTCTTTGTTTTCAATTTACCTTTATTGTTGAAAGTATTACAGATGTCCCCTTTTGTTTCCCATTGACTCCCTTCACCTCACCACCTTCCCCACACCCCAGGCCTTCACCACCCTATTGTTTGTGTTCATGGGTTATGCATATCTATATCTATCTATCTATCTATATATCTATATATATATCTATATATATCTATATCTATATATATATCTATATCGATATATATATCTATATATCTATATATATCTATATCTATATATCTATATATATCTATATATAGATATATATAGATATATAGATATATCTATATGGCTAAGTGACTGTTGTATTCGAAACAACTGAATGGATGACCGAACAGGCTGTGTGGGGTGACCAGGCTGGCAGGGGGGTTAGTGAGGGGCGACCAAACGACTGAATAGCAGGCTGCGTGGGGCGACCAGGTCAGCAGGGGGTTAGTGAGGGTCGACCAAACGACTGAACAGCAGGCTGCATGGGGCGACCAGGTCAGCAGAGGGGTTAATGAGGGGTGTTCAAATGACTGAGCAGCAGGCTGCATGGGGCAAACAGGCCAGCAGGGGGGTTAGTGAGGGGCGACCAAACGACTGAACAGCAGGCTGCATGGGGTGACCAGGCCTGCAGGGGGGGCAGTTGGGGGCAACCAGACCAGAGGAGGGGGGGCAGTGAGGGGCAATCAGGCCAGCAGATGGGGGCAGTGAGGGGCAACCAGGCTGGCAGGGTGGCAGTTGGGGGTGACCACACTGGCAGGCAGGTGAGTAGTTAGGAGCCAGTGGTCCCAGATTGTGAGAGGGATGTCTGACTGCTGGTTTAGGCCTGATGGGATCAGGCCTAATCCAGCAGTCGGACATCCCCCAAGGGGTCCCGGATTGGAGAGGGTGCAGGCTGGGCTGAGAGGACCACCCCCCATGCATGAATTTCATGCACAGGGCCTCTAATATGCATATAAGCTCTTTAAAGTATAGTAGTTTAAAATTATAGTCTAATCTATTAACTTTTCCATTATACATTTTAAGCCTTTTTATACTTCAGTAACAAAAGATTCATAATAATTCCAGATCTAATTCTGATGCCTGACTTTAACTGAAAATTGTCTTCCCTATATATGCAATTCCAATTTTCTAAGCTCAAAACATTTCTTTCCCTTTTATATTCTGAACTAGAGGCCCATTGCATGAAGATTCGTGCAATAGGCCTTCCTTCCCCTGGCTGCCAGCACCGGTTTTCCTCCGGGACCCGGGACCCGGGACCCGGGCCACAGTGGAGCCAAGCCTTCAGCCTTCAGGCTTGGTTCCGGCCGCAGCAGAGCCTTCAGTCTTCAGTTTTCAGTCTTCGCCCGGGCAGAGCCTTCTTTCTTCACTCTGTGCCTACATATGCAAATTAACCCACCATTTTGTTGGGTTAATTTGCATACTCACTCCTGATTGGTTGGTGGGCATCGCGGAGGTATGGTCAATTTGCATCTTTCTCTTTTATTAGTGTAGATGGTTTTATATAAACCCTAGAGGCCTGGTGCACAAGATTTGTGCACGGGGGATGTCCCTCAGCCTGGCCTGCATCCTCTCCAATCCGGGACCCCTTGGGGGATG
Source organism: Eptesicus fuscus (assembly GCF_027574615.1). Taxonomy (NCBI): domain Eukaryota; kingdom Metazoa; phylum Chordata; class Mammalia; order Chiroptera; family Vespertilionidae; genus Eptesicus; species Eptesicus fuscus. The sequence continues at coordinate 4,300,347 of NC_072480.1, read as the reverse complement.
TCCGACTGCCTCTCGCAATCTGGGACTGCTGGCTCCTAACCACTCACTTGCCTTCCTGCCTGATTGCCCCTAACCCACTCTGCCTGCCTGCTGGATCACCCCTAACTGCTCTCCTGCTGGCCTGATTGCCCCTAACCGCCTCTGCCTCACCCTGCACTCAGGACCCAGGATTCCCTCCTCTGGCTGGTTGCAGGCACCTGGGACCCAGGCTGGCTTCGCCTGGGCTGGCCGCAGCTTCAGGGGACCATGGGCGGGCAGCTTTGCCTACGCCGCAGCCACTGGTGCCCTGGACCTCAGGGCTGGTGGCTTGTCCCTCTCCCAGGCCACAGGCCCAGGTGCAGCCACTGGCGCCCGGGACCATGGGGCATGTGGCTTGTCCCTCTCCTGGGGTGCAGGCGCAGGTGCAGCTGCTGGCACCCAGGACCATGGGGCAGTCAACTTGACCCTCTCCCGGGCCGCAGTCTGACTGGTACCCATTCTTCTCTCGAAAGCTCATTTGTGCCTGGCTGGTTCCTATTCCTCTCTCCCCAGTGTTGAGTGTCTGAGGCCAGTGGAGGGGGGGCAGTGAGGGGCGACCAGGCCAGCAGACGGGGCAGTATGATGGCATGAGGGCGTGATAATATGAGGGTGTGACAACCATTTGCATATTAGCTCTTTATTATATAGGCTATTTTCCTATTTTTCCCAAACCAACAAAGTAGTTCATAGCATTTAGTAAAGAGGAATATAGGCATATATAAAATATAAAAGTTTCAGGACTACAAGTAGGAGAATGTTTTGTTTTTTTTTAAAAAATATACTTTATTGATTTTTCACAGAGAGGAAGAGAGAGGGATAAAGAGTTAGAAACATCGATCAGCTGCCTCCTGCACATCCCCCACTGGGGATGTGCCCACAACCAAGGCACATGCCCTTGACTGGAATGGAACCTGGGACCCTTGAGTCCGCAAGCCAACACTCTATCCACTGAGCCAAACCGGTTTCAGCAGGAGAATGTTTCTTGAACAGCCTTGTAAATTGAACTCTTAGGGGCAAAAAGAAAATAAGGATTTAAAAAGAAGGAGAAGGCTGAAACCAGTTTGGCTCAGTGGATAGAGCGTCGGCCTGCGGACTGAAAGGTCCCAGGTTTGATTCCGGTCAAGGGCATGTACCTTGGTTGCGGGCACATCCCCAGTAGGGGGTGTGCAAGAGGCAGCTGATCGATGTTTCTCTCTCATCGATGTTTCTAACTCTCTATCCCTCTCTCTTCCTCTCTGTAAAAAATCAATAAAATATATTTAAAAAAAATAAAAATACAAAAATAAATAAAATGAAGGAGAAGGAGAAAAGGGAGAGGAGGAGGAGAGGGAGAAAATTCTGCCTTGAGTTATAATATTTGTGACTTTATAGCCAAAAGCAGAAGGGAAAATGAACCAGGGCATTACTGACCATGCCCAGGCCTCCACAACAGTTACTTAGGGCTGATATTGGCTGTTCTGGCCTGCCCAGGTGCCCCTGCAAGAGATTTCCATTGTTTTAAAAAATAAATAAAAAAATCTACACAAATGTACATAGCAAAAATTAAAATATAGAGGTAAGCAAGGAATATAACACCAGAAGAAAAGATCAAAACCACACAGGCTGCTCACATGAGGTGATAGTGCCCAAGGGTGTGTCTGTAGAGGTTTTAATTCACAAATCATGTGAAGAGGGCATCCAGTTAGTTGAAGGTTCTGTCCACATAACAAATTCTAGTGTTGTCCTAGCCTTTGGAGATTGGCCTAGGCCTAGCCTTTTGAAGGACATTAGCAACCACATAGGATTGCTGTAATGTTTCTGGTCCATTGGCATGCTTCCATTTAAATTTGTACCAAGTGCCCACTATGTGCCAAGCACTGAGCACTGCTGACACATAAAGAACAGACAAAGTGTTGGAACTGGAAACACCACCTGGTAGTGGAGCATGGAGTCTTTTAACCACCAAGGGCTCTCTTTTGCTTTTTATTTCATGGACTTCACATTTGAAAATGTTGGTTTATGAAACAAATTGCTTTAAGTGATAATATGTTCTCTCATTTTAACTCAAATTTAGGACTCTAATGAGGGCAGGATGACCAGGACTTTTTGCCACAGGTCATGAATGTTTAATCACATAAATTTAAAATAATGATTTTAAAAGCTCAGAATCTAGTTAGTAAGAATGCATAGTTAAAATAGAAAGTTACCAGATGGTGCACATTGGTAATAACACCCATCTATGAGCCACAACATGAATTTAAAAGTTAATTTTAGCCTGGCTTGGTAGCTGAGTTGATTAGAGCATCATCCCATGTGCCAAGGTTGTGGGTTTGATCCCCAGTCAGGGCACATACAGGAATGTCACATGCCACAGGTGCCAGAATTGCTATTTATGGCTCCAGCTACCAACCAGGGCTCTGGCTCAGCATAATAGAGCTGATCTTGCCAAACAAAGTTAAAATTTTTCCAGCTACCAGAAAGAAACTAGGTATTTTAGTTATTTAGTCAGTCTTAGAGCAAATGTAAGCATTTCATTTGATTTTTGAAGAACTGAAAAAAACAAAACAACATGTGGGCTCAAGCCATTCTTTTATAGCTTCTCTTGATACTCTTGAATTTAGAACTCAAGGTATTATTAATCCATGAAAATTATTCATTTAATCATCTGCTTTCTCACTTCATGCTCCAATGGGTACTAGCTAGTTCCTAGCATATTAAAAAAAAAACCAACATGTAATAACTGCTCAATAAATATTGGCCTGAATTGCTATCAATCCTGTAACTATTTGTGTGAATTCTTGCTATTCACTGAACTAATCCAAAACCTCATTTTACTGATGAGGAAACTAAGTTTCATAAATAACAAGTAATCAGACCCTATGTCTCTTGGATTGGTGAGTCCCTTACCATCCTGGTATCCCATACTGTGGCATAAGCAAGCTGTTCCATTGTGACTAAAGTCTGGAAAGTTTCTGTCAATGTACAATGTCAGGGGAAACCAGACAAGTGGGTGAATAGTGAGAAAGATGGCAAATAACCAGTTCTCTTATTAACATTAAATTAAAAAATTTAAAATACTAATGCTACAATTCTATCAAGATGTCTATTGCATCAGAAAAAAGAAACAATGAACTCTCAAAAGTGAAGCTATAGTAAAGTATAGCTTGAGGGATCATGGAGTCTGAAAGATAATTAAAAATATTACAAATTTTGCCTGGCTGGTGTGGCTCAGTTGGTTGAGCATCATCCTATGCACCAAGATATCTCTGGTTGGATTCCTGGTTAGCACAAATGCCAGGGTTGCAGGCTTGACCCTCGGTAGAGAGTATGCAGGAGGCAGCCGATCAATGTTTCTCTCTCATTTATGTTTCTATCTCTCTCTCTCCCTTTCTCTCTCTCTCTGAGAAAATCAATAAAAACATATTTAGCCCAGGTGGCATGGTTCAGTGGTTGAATGTCGACCTATGAACCAGAAGGTCATGGTTCAATTCCTGGTCAGGGCACATGCCGAGGTTGCAGACTCCACCCCCAATGTGGGGCATGCTGGAAGCACCCAATCAATGATTCTCTCTCATCATTGATATTTCTATCTCTCTCTCACTCTCCCTTCCTCTCTGAAATCAATAAAAATATATTTAAAAAATTACAAATCTTATACCACTTGCTTTCAGGATAAGAGTGAAACTTCATGAGTTAAATTGGGCATTAGAATAATTCTGAAAGGTTGCATAATAGAAACAGAAACAAAATAATTGTAGTAACTGTTCCCCCCAAACCCTACCCCAGGATTAAAATAAAAACAATTAAAGTAAAGTATAGCACCAGGCCATAAATTAGAAAATAAAACAAAAGACTCCAACCATCTTTCCCATTAAAGTTTAGATTTTAACTATTTTAATTAATTTAAATGGAATGGTATTTTCTAATGCAGTAAAGGACAAATGCTGAATTACTTTAGAAAATGCCAAAATCTTTGTGAGCTTAAAACCACATTTTAGAAACATGGTGACTAATAGTCTATAAACGGCCAGTAAAGTAGAAAACTTTATGTGTTCTCACAAAGTACATTTTCACAGCCTCCCAGCAAGGAAGAAAGCAAGATACTGGACAATGCAAACACTCCTGGGGTGGGATGAAGGCATGTGCCAGGGGGTAAGGGAGGATGGGGGAAGGTCAATGGGGGGAAAAGGAGATATATGTACTACCATTTGTAATAATTTAAACAATAAAATAAAAATTTTTAAAAAAGAAAGATGATATTGAAGGACTGTAAGGTAAGCCACTTGGAGGGAGCTGCAGGATAGTAATTTCTCTTGATATTAAAGATTGCAACCTACCAAAAGTATAGAAAATCAGATCAAACACATTAATTGGGTCTCTGGTGATTGATTCTCCCAAAGCAAGCAAGCAAGGTTTGGTTTGATCTCTGATTCAGAAAGTCCCTATATTCTCAGTTGTGTAAGAGCAGAAGTATCATTCTCCACATGGTCTATACTAAGATCAGCTTCACAAATGTTCTTTGGTTTTGGTAAGAAAGAAGTGAAAGTAGTGCCCACCTTCATCAAGGACCCAAACTTTAGAAACTGGTGTTCTTCAATATATAGATTTAGAGATTCAACCCAGTGCAGCTGTATAGACAGGAGACTGGTTCCCAGTGGCATGAAAACATTCACTCATGTAGATTTCCCCCACTCACGAATAGCTGGTAGGGAGGCTAAAGTGTTTTGAATGGTGCTAAAGAATAGAAATGATTACAGAATTCCACACAGGCACTAACAGCCTACCTGAGCTCATACAAAAAAAAGGAACATTCATGTATTCAAAGGGGCCCACTTGTACCTTTGGAGAATCTTGAACAAGGCACAGGTGAAGTCCCACAAGTGTCTAGATATCCTTAGTGACACACTGCTTGCTGGCTAGGGAATATTCTTTAAACAAAGAATGTTTTACTCCTTTAAACTCTTTTTAAAACCAGTCAGGATAAAAACATTCTCAGGCAGAGGCCTCTCAACTAATCTCTACTCTAAATTCAGTTGTTCTGAACTGTTAAGGAGATGGCAAGTTCATCTAGAAGAATCCATTATAAACAATAGATGTTCTGTGGCTTCTTCCCTAACCTGATTTGAAAGACAAGCTTCCTCTTGCCTTTACAAAGGTACAAAGCCTCCAAAGGGAACCCTATTCTCTGTGGCTATATGCAAAAAAGTCAGAAAGCACATTCAGTGTTAAAGACTTTCTCATATGGCACAAGGTCAATAGCCAAAAGAGAAAACTTGCAATTCTGGCTCTCTCCCTCTCCAACAAGTGGCTCTTACATACTCTGACTTGGAAGGAACCCTCTGAGAATATCGATGTTATCAATGGTTTCCAAATCAACTCTCTCCTCGATTCGTGAATATCCTCTTTTCCTGTTTCCATAAGTGTCTGTTCAGCTTCCCCTTGAGTACATCCATTGTCGGGTTTCACCACCTTCTGTCTTATGGTTTTAAAGCTTCAAACATCCTGATTAGCCTCCAGCTTGTCAGTGTGGGTGAGCTAAACAGAGCATTCCTAGTATGAGTGATGACTAGATTTTACTTCCTATAGAAACATAATGATTTGCACACTTCATGGCAGCATTAAAGGGAAATCCAAATGTAGGCTCCTTGCAGAGAGGGTCAGTCTGCATCTCCCCAGCTGCATGCTCCAGTAAGGACTGAGGTCCTCTCATGTCTGTGCCACCTAGATCCAAAGTCACTCCTGACATCACAGTGAAATTACCATTCCTATTGGCTGTGGGGTTTGGAATCCGTGTCACTTCCCTAAGTTGCATATGCAGCATGTCTGGAATAAAAGCAGTCAGCTCAAAAACTCTAAACCATAGTTTTAGAATAAAATGAAGTATCTAGCAAACTAACTGAAAGCAAATGCATCCTTTGGAGTGACTTAGCAAAGAGTAAAGTCCCAGAAACTTAGATATTTAAAGACTTTCTAAAAATACAGCCACATGTGTCTAAACACAGCACCTAGACTAGCCCACCACAAATTTCAGAACACCCAGCTGAGTGCTCCAGATGGTGCATGTGTTCCTGCTTGGTGTGGCTGCTCACTGTGAAACTAGCACAAACCAGCGCTGGAGGCACAAAGTCAAACCTTTGCATAACATCTTCAGATGTCTTTATGGCACTGGGATCTTCTGTACTAACCTCTCAATGGTCACCCCTCAGATCTACTGTATTGATATCGTGACTGATTTTCTTCTCCAAGTACTTCCCTTTTTCCTAATAGTAAATAAATGTTAAGTTTCCCCTACATTAACAGTTAAGAGTTATAGGGATCCAGTGTGGTGGGTGGCTTTGCTCGAGGAGATTGCCTGGTAACCGAGTATCTAATGGTGTGGCAAAGGTGTAATGTCCACCATAACGAGACGGTATCTTAAGACCGACAAATGAAGCAGGCAACTCTGCAAAATATAACAGTTTATTATACAGTAATTTGTTTACAGGAAGATTGGGTCAGGGCAGAAGAGATGACCCAGCAATTCTGTGCAGATTAGTTTCCACTAACAGACTCTTGTTATAGTACTTTGTCTTTTATAACTCAGATACTAATAATTGAAAAGATAAAGGGACAAAGAATGCAGTAGCACCAGGGGCCATACCATGATTGCTTATATTCAATACTATTATCAGTTTTATATTTATCTTGGTTGTCATGACATCCTGGCCATCACTATAAAAATATTTATGGCTACATTTTAAGGTAAACAGGAAATCATCAACTAGAAAACTTAGATATGCTCCATAAGGACAGTGAGGTTGGGACACAGAGATGGAGTTGGTTTTGTTCGCATCTACACGTCCAGGTTCCCTGATGTAGTCTCAGAGATTCGGTCCTGGGAGAAAGAAAAATAGGAAGGCCTCTAGACACTGAACAAGAAAAGATGTTTTGTGCCTTGTACTACAAGATCTTCATTTCCTGAAGCTGATTTTGGTCTTTCCTTATTCCCACAAGTTAATTGCTCTGATTAGTGCCAGTTGCTAGTTGTACCCCTGGTCTCTCGCGACCCACTAGATGCCAGTAGCACCTCCCTAACGTGATGATCAAAAATGTCTCCACACATTGCCAAAGTCCCCAGGGGGGCATGTTGCCCCTGGTTGAGAATCACTACTGGATCTCTTTGTTACACCCTCAATGTTTCCTGAGGGTCCTCAATTAATTCTTTTTTATTTGTTTTAATTGACTTCAGAGAGAGTAAGGGAGATGGAGAGATTGACATATCTATGAGAGAGAAACATTGATTGTCTTCCCCCTGCATGCTCCCTACTGGGGGTCAAGCCTGAAACCCAGGCATGTGCATGGGACAGTGCTCAACCACCTGAGCCACACTGGCCTGGTTCAATTAATTCTTAAATTCTTCCTTGGGGTGTTAACGAGCCATCACCAATGCATTTTGCACATTCTTTCTATAGGTTTGGCCAATATGAATTGATAGTTTTGGAGTTTAACCATCCATTGCAGTGTGGATGATGTGACTGGCAATGTTGAAGGTCATCCAATTGCCTGTTAAAAGCAGCTTAACATTCATTGTTTTACCCAACTCTGAGAACATGGGAACATGAGGCCTTGAAATGCTGGAGATCTCTGAGTTGAGAATCTGCAGGATGGAGGAGGGCATGAGGGCATGGTATAGATAAAGGGGACCTTCAAGTCATGCTGTGCAAATCTGAGTGTTGCAAAAAGACCAGGAACATTGTCTGTGAAAGGGTACCACTTGACCTCTGCAGTAAGGCTAACCAACATAGTTTAGTTGAACACAAGTAACCAGGCAGGATATTTCTGCTCTTACCAATTGAGACTGGGAGTTTACAACCCTATTTATTAAGCCTGGTGGCACTGCTTCAAAACAACACAATCATGTATCCTTTAGCTGCATTGAAGTCAGTATCTTGTCTTTCTGAAAGTCTAAAATATAATTGTAATTGGTTAGCTTGTTTTCCCCATAAAGCCTAACCTCCCCAGAGTTAAAAATTATCCCTGAGGGGAGCCTTCCCCCCCCCACCAGCTGTGATTGTCCTTAGCTATTTGCTCAGGATCTGCTGCCACTTCACCAGCCGAGGCAACCTCACCAACAATCTTCACCTTTTTCAAAGTGAAGCAGTTAATAAAATGGTGAAACTCCCCATGGTTGGCTCTGAACACCTTCTCATGAAAAACCTTTGTGTCTTCAGTGCGAGGTTTGAACAAATCATACCTGCTGAGGGCCTCTCTAATGTGTCACTGTTGATAGGTGCATGCGTGTACCACATCATCCAGCCCAAAGATGATGCCTCCTCAGTCTTCACCAAAGTCCGACCAGGCCAACAGACTGAATATACAAATGGACAATGGCTGGACCATGTAGGAAAATAGAACCCCTTTTCTACAATAACCAGCCAGGAAGCCAGCCTGCTCTAGGACAGACTTTCTGGAAGCCAGACTATTATCTCTAGTAACTATCCAGGAAGCTAAACAATAACCCCTATAACAATCAGCCTAAAATGGTCAAGACTTGATTAATAATTGACAATGTGCATAATTTTTGCCCCTTTTTCCAACTTAGGACCAACCAGAGAAAATCAATTATAAACCTTAACCAGCCACATACTTAGCACACCTCCAGCATGCCCATGACAACAATCAGGGCACACCTGACATGTTGTAGGAAATAGGCTTATCTTTATCAACTAGAGTTATGACAACATCCCCAGTGTCACATTTTGGGCCTATGCTCAGTGCAGGGAATCATACTGGTAGGCATGACAGTGTACATCATCTAAATTTTTATTTCTTTCTCTCTCTTTTTTTCCAAAGTGGTATGTTAATTTCCTGTGATTACCAAAACAAATAACTACAAACTTGGTGACTTAACCAAATTTATTCACCCACAATTCTAGAGGTCAGAAGTCTGATATTAAGGTGTTCAGGGCCACAGTTCAATATCTGTTACCTTCACCCTTGTCCAAGCATCACCCTTTCTCACCTAGGTTCACCATTCTGAAGTCTTTCATCCACATAGCAGCCAGAGTCTTTTAGACTCATAAATCATATCACATCCAAGGCCTTTGCTTAAACCCCTTCCATAACTTTCCATATTGCTTAGAGCGAAATCTAAACCCCTTGCTTGGTCTTCCCAATCTTGACTTGACCTTGCCCCTGTCTCTCTCTTTCCCCTAATCTGCCCATGGTTGGCTCCTTCTTGTATTCAGAGCCATTTCAAGGTCCTCTACTCCAAGAGATCCTCTGTGACCACCAATATAGAGATACAAGTCATTCAGCCACTCACTGTCACATTAACCTTTTAATTTTTGGCAAAGCACTTACAAAATTAACTCTTGTTCTTGTTTTTACTTTTTAAGACTCATTTCCTCTACTAGAGTATACACTCCATGAGAGCAGGTGCCCTATCTTCTTATTTATTTATTTATTACAGTATCCTGGCAACTAAACATCATGGATTTTGGCAAATATTTCCAAAGTGAATGAATTTAAGCTGAGCAGGGAAGTATGAGCAGAAGTTAAACAGGTGAAGTGGTAGTAGGTGGGAAGGAATTGCTCTTTATACAGGGAAATTCATCGTCTAATGCCCAGAGCAGGAGGATACTTAGCTCATGTAAGAAACTAAAATAATGTCTTCAAAGGAAATAAGAAAGAGGAGCAGATATTGACAGGAGAGAATGACTTAGGATATGATGTGGAGATAGAGTCTACAAAGTTTAAGACTGAAATGGATGGAGTTGGAAGTGGATAGGACAATCCCAGCTTACATGATACTTGTCAGGTGTACTTCTGAGTCCTGCTGAGTGGTCTGTACAATGCTTCACATGTTGAAGGCAAGAGAGACCAAGAGTTTGCCAAAGCCTATGTTCTTATTTTTATTTTTCTAATTTTTATTTTTATTGATTGATTTGAGAGAGAGAGAGAGAGAGAGAGAGAGAGAGAGAGAGAGAGAGAAACTTAGATTTGTTGTTCCACTTATTCATTGGTTGCATCTTGTATGTGTCCTGACCAGGGATCAAACCTACAATCTTGGAGTATCAGGATGGTGATCTAATCAACTGAGCTTCCTGGCCAGGGCTCCTGCTCTTAAAAAATGCAGAATCCTTGTCATTCCCTTAATCTACTGAATTCAAATCACTGGAAGTAGGGACTAGGGCAGTGATGGCGAACCTATGACACGCGTGTCAGCACTGACACGCGTAGCCATTTCTGATGACACGCGGCTGCTGAGGCGGCCGCATGCCGAGGATGAAACATTTGCTGCTCCTGAGGATTAAACATTTGTGAAATAATGTTTTTTCCTCAAAGTGACACACTACCCAAGTTATGCTCAGTTTTTTGGTGAAGTTTGACACACCAAACTCAAAAGGTTGCCCATCACTGGACGAGGGCATTAAAAAATCCCCATGTGATACTGATGATGTAGGCCTACAGACCAGAAACCTTTTGCCATTCTCTGATATACAGTTAAAATTACTGAAGGAAATCCAGAGCCTCAGAGTTTGAAATAATTGTGCAATGTGGAATTTGGAATGAAGGATTAAACTAACAGTATGAGGAGATACATTAGCAAGACAATCAGTTTTTTAAAAAGCAACAAATTTCTGTACTACTTAGATTTGGTCCCAACTCAAATATTTAAAAATAACCAACTATCATGCTGAGATCCACCTGAAAGCAACTTTGGAAGAAGAATGAGAGTTCACATTTATTAACAACTCATGACCACAAGGTTTTCATTAGCTACAAGATGGAAAGGATCTGAAAGATTAGGTAAGAAATAAGAAATTACCCAAGAACCGAAACCTAGAAAATGGGTATGGATTTCTCCTAGAGAAAATGAAAGGACACAAAGAAACCAATAAAAAAAGAGCATAGAAATGTGAATTGAAATAAAAATTGACGATGCTCTCCTTGTGCGAGGCTACTTTATGCCTGACTTTATCCCACTTAGGTGGAAACAAGGATAAGTGAACATCTTTGGTCCAGTGGGTCTAGTTCAGGAATTGGTGGTTCGGACTCAGGTGGTCTGGAAGAGGGCTCACTAGGAAAGGTGAAGGTGTGGGTTTCTGGGCAGCAAGCACACAATCATGACAGTTGAGAAGGCTGAGTATGTCCTTCAGAAACAGGAAGGTTTTGTTCTGAATTTTTCTGTGTCCCCTTAATAAGATTATGGCTAGTCAGAGTTTAGATGACAATGGGGTCCACTCTTCTCCCATTAAAAGAAAGCTGCAGGTTCTGTGCTGTCCAATAGTTTGGGCCATTTTGCTCTGGAAGTTCAGGAGCACCCTGTGCTGATATGGTTCACAGACCTTAGCATCACCTGCAGAACTGCAGGCCCCACCCCAGATGGACATACTAAATCAGAATGTGCATTTAACTAACATTCCTGGTTTATATTCACATGAAAGCTCTAGAAGAGAAGAAATGCTGTAGAACAATGAATGGACATGGTTAGATCAGTGATTTTATCTAAGGGAACATGTGAAAAACACAGATTCCTTGGCCCAAAGAATTTACTTCCATAGGCCTGGCACCTCCATCTCAGACAAGCACCTCACCTAATTATGATTCTCACACTCAAAGGATAATTTAAGAAGCAGGGTAATAGCAGGTAAATAAATAGAAACTAGTCACTCTAGAAAGGATTATGTAACAGACATAGTCTGGTATCTGATTTAGAGAGCAATATTTGATGGTAGTGTTTCTAGACTTTTCTGATCATAAGATTCACTTGAGTGTTATTGTTAAACATTCAATTTCCCTAATGCTTGTCTAGTGTTTTGATGCTGTGGGTCTGGGAATATATATAGTCACATAAGTAACCTGATGGTTCTTATAATTAGAGAGGTTTAGGAGAACTGTTTTACTGGAAGGCACAGAGTTCCAAAAAAAAAAAATCTATGATACAGTTAAAAATGGCATTGTACAAGGTGGGCCAACTCATCACCTGGTCAGCTAAAGCAGAAAAACCAGGTTCTTTTGAGGGAAGGGGATCATGTACAAAAGAAATTGTCAGAAAGTCACATGCCAGTTGTTCTGTGAAGTGGACATGAAGCCTGATTGGAAACAGGGATTGCTCACCAGGAGGGGGTACCTGTGTTGGAAGTCAAGTCAGCTTGAGCCTCATCCTGAGAAAGGAACCTGAGTCCACACTGGGTAAATGATACTTTGTGGTCATTGCTTTCTTGTCTTGAGGTAAAAGCACAACTTTGAAATATAATTCTCCAAACAAAGTTATCTTTGAGCCTGCACTTTCATCTCAAGGAGGAAAAAATAGTAATTTGATAGGGAACTAAGGGGAAAAACCCTAACAATAAGACCAGGAATAAACATTCAGACTCCAGTGCCGAAGAAAGTAATCAGAATGTCATGATAAATGACAAGCTGAAGTTTCATGGTTATAAAGGTGTTACTGTAGATAGCTATATATTAAAGGAAGGAAGCAAAGGGAATCAGACATTGTGAGCCTAATGGGACAGGGAGCTGAATCGGACACTGAGCCTGCTTGCCTCACCAGGAAGCTAAAGCCTCACACACACTCTGGAGGACTGCTGCAGAGGAGACTTAACCCCCAGAGTAGATAGGAAATCTCCCCAGGAACACTTCCTGCCCTCAGGTACTGATGTAAGGGAGCAGGGGATGGTAAGTACAAATGCAACAGAAGTCAAAATGGTGCAGAGGGAGGTGCTTGACCATATAGGTCAATCAGTGGGCCTGGGGAAAAAATGGATAGGTTGGGATGGACCTGCAAAAGCTTGGAAAGTTGATTGGGTATTTTGAAAAAAGTGCCTGGTCATAGAAGAACAAAGAAGACCTCTCCCTCCCCTTCTCCCTCTCCCTGTCTCTCTCCCTGTCCCTGTCCCTGTTCCTGTCCTTCTCCCTCTTCCTCTCCCCTTCTCCCTCTCCCTCACTCTCCCATTCCTTCATGCACTCTCTCACCTATGACCCCTGTTCATCCACTTCCTTTGCATGTTCTCTCTGTGGCAGCCATGGGGGTCTAGAGGCCAGATATGGGGGCCCACAACAGACCACATGGGCTCCAAAGGACTAAGCTTTAATATGAAGTAGAAACTATGGACACTGACCTTTTTTTGGCCTTGATGAAGACAAGATTGGACATTTCTATGGCGGAACTGACAAAATTGGGGCCTAGGGCGCAGCTTCCATTGGAATAAATCTTACTACACCATAATCTCTCAATTTATTGTGTATTTCCTTGGAATGCTCTTCTCTGATCTTGTAGAAGAATCTGATTTCCATGGGCAACAAAGGAGTCAAGTGATACTTAAAAATAATTATATAAATCTACTTCTAAGAAAAGTCTCAATGGGATAAAGTTTAATTTAGAGGTTTTACCCTTAAGGAATAGGGACAATCACAGGGGTTAATAAAACTCAGCTGTTTCACACCATTGTGTATGTATAGCAGAGCAAAAGGGAAAAAAAGGGAAATTAGGAATTAAGTTAATCATTCTCTGTCTTCAAATTCATATTTTTATATACAACATACTGCTGGTTTTTCACGCCATATCCTCAAATTAAAATAATTAGAGCCTTAAAATGCAAATGTAATGATTCTATGGTCTAAAGAAATAAAACTTTGGAAATATTTTATTATTTCTTTTCCATCTTAAATAATTATGGAGACAGTAAAATGTGTTATATACATAAAATAATAACACCACCTAAAGGAGGAATTAAAATTGTAGTGGAAGTTCCCTTAGACATAGGGATAGCTACTAGATAATAAATGAGGAATGAGATTCTAAAGAAAGGTTTTATTTTCTTCCATGGAGATCTCAAAAGTATGGCAGCCAATCATGTTTTCTGCAATCCTATATGATAAAGAGGTAGTATGCAAATTGACTATCACACCCTCACAATATGGCTGCCTACAACCTTGCCGGCAGGGGGGTTAGTGAGGAATGACCAAATGACTAAACAAGCAGGCTGCATGGGGCAACCAGGCTGGCAGGGGGGTTAGTGAGGGACGACCAAATGACTGAACAGCAGCTTGTGTGGGGCAACCAGGCTGGCAGGGGGGCCATGAGGGGTGACCAGGCTGGCAGGGGGGAGTTGGGGGCAACCAGGCTGGCAGAGGGGGGCAATTGGGGGCAACCAGGCTGGCAGCGGGGTCAGTAAGAGGCAACCAGGCTGCGGGGAGGGCAGTAAGGGCTGACCAAGCCAGTGGGGGAATGCAGTTGGGGGCACCAGACTGGCAGGGGGGGCAGTTAGGGGCAATTAGGGTGGCAGGGGGTCAATGAGGGGTGACTAGGCCAGCAGGGGGGGCAGTTGGGGGCAACCAGGCAGGCAGGCAGGTGAGCGATTAGGAGCCAGCAGCCCAGGATTGTGAGAGGGATGTCCGACTGCTGGTTTAGGCCCAATTCCCAGGATCAGGCCTAAACCAGCAGTCGGACATCCCCTGAGGGGTCCCAGATTGGAGAGGGTGCAGGCTGGGCTGAGGGGACCTCATGCACAAATTTTGTGCACCGGGCCTCTAGTAGTTTACATAATGACTTGGATATCACGCAAGTACCTGTCCTGAAGAAACAAAAGATGTTAGCAAAAGTCCCCCATTGGTGCCATACATCAATCCTTCTTTAATAAAAGCATCCTGAAGAGTACTATCAGGGTGATACACAGGAAAATTAAATTAAGTGTTGCATATAAATGAGTTTTCTGCAGCATGAGAGAATACAGGAGACAGGGATGAAATAAATTATTTCCTTTTTAAAAATAACTCAGGACATGAACCCAACAATTCTCACATTAGGACCGTTTTTATAGTCTGTCAAGAGTTTTGGAGACTGTCTCACTGCAACAAAGAAAAGCACAAGTGAGGTTATTTCATTTAAATATTAATTAGGGTAAAAAAAATTATAACCCAGACACAAAGTTTCACATTTGATATAAATAAGAGATACATTTCTAGACATTACACTTTCCAGGATCATTAATATATTATAAAGTTATCCTGGGTCACTTCCCTGTCAGTCCTCCTGCAATCTTTGCTGAGAAGGCAATTGTGCTTTAAGCTGGATGGGGACTTTTCTAAACATTAGCTTGCAATACAATAGAAATGTTTTGAGTTGCATATATTTTGACAAAGTGAGTGCTCATCTCAGTAGTTAAGTCCTGCTATCTACAGTTGGCAAACACTTAAGTGACAGACTTGTCAAACACAGCTAGTGATGCCACATGTCAAAGGCTTGAGGGAAATCACAGGTTTCCCAAGTGCCACAGGTGACTTGTGGGCAAGAAGATGAGGCGAAACTTGTAAATGGCTGAAACAATTTGAAATGAGCATTCCTGGTGAATGTCCCAGCTGTTGCTGGATGGATACTCTTAAGTAGCTCAGATGGGCATTTGAGTTCAGGGTAAAACAGTCAAAAGAAAACCAGACAAAAATATTTGCCTTCATTTCTGTAACTTGTGGTCACTGAATTTCTGGCTGCATTATCTGAGCTGCTAATAAATCATAAAGGTAGCTGTGAAAATGAATAAGCAAAAACCTCATTTGAAATGGAGGCGGATGTGCACCCCTATGTTCACAGAAGCGTTATTTACAGTAGCCAGGATCTGGAAGTAACCCAAGTGTCTTATCAGTAGATGAGTGGATAAAAAAGCTGTGGTTCATTTGCACAATGGACTACTATTCAGCTATAAAAGAAAGGGAAATCTTACCTTTTGTGACAGCATGAATGGACCTGGAGAGTATTTTTTCTAAGTGAAATAAGCCAGTCAGAGAAAGACCATGTGATTTCATTTATATGTGGGATCAATGAACAAAATAAACTAACAAAGTTTAGACAGACTCAGGGATAAAGATAACAGACTGACAGTTGTCACAGGGGAGGGGGTTGGAAACTGAGTGAGATGGTAAAAGAATTAAGCAAAGAAAACCAAAACAAAACTCAGACACAGACAACAGTATGGTGATTACCAGAGGGAAAGGGGATGGGGGAAGTAGACGAGGGTAAAGGGGACAATAAATGATGATAAACACACAAAACAATATACAAATGATGTATTGTAGAATTGTATACTTGAAACCTATATAATTTTATTAACCAATGTCACCACAATAAATTCAATTAAATAAGTGAATGAATTAATGAATAAAATGGATTCAGGAAAGTAGAATAGAGAACTCTCATTCAGGTGTCAATCAGAGCACACTACTGACACCAACAGGAAGAGACAACACCTTGCATCTCAGATAAGAAGTGATACTACTTTACTACCTCAGGGAGTGGAAGAAAGATTCCTCCTTGCCCAGTCACAGCTTTGCCAATGGCAGACTGTGGTAACTTAACCAATGAAAAGTCACTTTAGTTCAAACTCTCAGTTTTCTCCAATGAATACTTCATTTGCAACAGCTCCTTCCCAAGTCCATAAAAGAGAGTTCCTCCCCTTTGTTTTTCTGGACTTGCATGTGGTTATTGGGATTAGACCACATATCCCTACTTGCAGTCCTTTGTTGTTACCCAAAAAAACACATTTTGTTGGAGAAATATTTGGCTATTTGTTTAGGGCCAACAATGCCGTATTAGCCTTCTCAACCCTCTCACTTCAATTTGCTTCAAATAATTCAATTTTTAGGACAAAATACTGTGTGAGGAAGAATAATAGGGAAATGCGAATTTTGGGACAGGCCATTATTATCGTTTCTAAAACAAAATTCCCAGTTTCTTAATCTCTGAAAACCTGAGGAAGATTACTATCTAGGAACTGATCTTATGAGCGTAATTTGATCATGCGTGTCTTATACCAATGTTATTTGTTAAGGGAAGAATTATATCATTACAAATAAAAGCCTTTTGAGTATGTCCACACATATAGGGAATGTGAAATTATGAATGACAAAGATTTCCTGAATCAAACACATTTATTTTTTTTTAATATATTGTTATTGATTTCATAGAGGAAGGGAGAGGGAGAGAGAGAAAGAAACATCAATGATGAGAGAAAATCATCTATTGGCTGCCTCCTGCACACCCCATACTGGGGATCAAGCCTGCAACCTGGGCATATGTCCTGATTGGGAATTGAACCATGACCTCCTGGTTCATAAGTTGACACTCAACCAATGAGCCACACCAGCTGGGCAAACAAATTTCTGTACAAATTCTGCTTTCTAAGTTCTTTCACATTCATGAAATGTAAGGGAGACATTTTAAGATGCGTTGATATTTGTGGGTAATTCTTTATATCTTACTCTGAAAACTTAAGATTTCCTTTCCTCACTTTTGCCAAAAAAGTGTAATATTTATTATCCTATTTCTCATGTTTCCTTCTTACTTGACTTTCCTTTTAATGAGAAGTATCCTTCACATCAACTGCCTAATAAAATCATTGGTTGTATAGTTTAATTTTAAAGTATTCTCTTCATGAGACATTTATCTATTTTCCTATCTATAGTCCAAATGGCAGGCCTTAAATTACATCTCTGGGTAGATGTGATTAATCATTTGTTCCAAAGTGCAGAAAAGAAGAAAAAGGTTAAAAGCATTTAAAGCCTCTTTGCATTTCCTTTTTATTAGGAAAAAGCAAACAGTGGGTTGAAAACTTGATTTATTTCCCTTAACCCTGTTTGAAGATCACCTTTAAAACAAGGGGTCAAATGTAGCTTGAAATGAATTTCCTGTGCACCCTGGGTTAAAGTATTTGAAAGCTAATAAATATTGGAGTCATATGAAGGCAGCCATCTAATATGACAGTATACAGGATTTGGGAATGATTGTGGTCTTTCAATGAAAGGGTCCAGCTAGAAGGGAGATGTTATGGTTAACTTGTGGGGAATCTGCCTGAAATCATAATATTCGATTTCCATTTGGTCCTTTGCCATCAAACAAATGAGTCATTACTGTAATCCACAAGGTGGTTATCCCTGGTAAAGTAATTCACTAAATGACTTCAGTAGATCACTTGCTTTTTGTGGCTACACTTGTCATCTATATATATAAACAGCCAGTGACCGGAACACCGGAACAACCAGACGACCAGTCGCTATGATGCCCACTGAGGCCAGCAAACCGGCCTGATTGCCAGGTGGGGCCGGCAGGTCAACCTCCTGTAGCCCCTCCCCCAGCTGGCCCCGCCCCTGGTTTCCCCCCTCCCCAATAGGGGGTGGGGGCTGGCCGGCCAAACTCCTGAAGCCCCTCCTCCCAATTAGCCCCACCCCTGATGGGCCCCACCACCCCAATTGGCCAGCAGCCCCTCCCCTGATCACCACCATCTACAGGAATAGGGGGTGGGGCCAGCTGGCCAACCTCTTGCAGCCCCTTCTCCCACCCCACCCCACTTCAGATTGGCCCCTCCACCCAAATCAGGGGCAGAGCAGGCTGGCCAACCACCTTCGGCCCCTCCCCCCAGCTGGTCCCATCCTCGATGGGCCCCCACCACCCCGATTGGCCTGCAGCCCCTCCCCCAAGCCAGCTCCACCCCCGATTGGCCCCCCACTCCAATCAGGGGTGGGGCTGGCTGGCCAACCTCCCACGGCCCCTCCCCCAGCCACTGACCCCCGATCGGACCCCCCACCCCATTCACGGGCAGGGCCTCCCAGCCAATCACCCTCGGCCTCTCCCCCCAGCTGGCCCAGCCCTTATCAGGCCCTGATCAGGGCAGGCCCACTGGCCAACCTCCCACCATCTCCTCCTCCCAATAGGCCGGGCCCAGATCCGTCCCTTTTGGGGCCTGGCCGGCTGGACCCCACCTGTACATGAATTCGTGCACTGGGCCTCTAGTCTTCAAATATTTACCCAAGAAATTGCAATGTTAAGCTAAGATAAACTTGTATTTTTATCACCAATTTGGCCCACTATTTCCAAAACAAAAAGGAAAGTGACAAACCATGTTTAAAGACATTCAATTACAAAGAGAATTTTTTCCTTTCCAAAAATATTAGCAGAAATGTATTTAAATATTTTTTATAAATCTGTTCTTGTTAAAAAACAGACAACTAATCTTGTTCTCCTCATCCTTCCTGGAACATCATGTACCTGATAAGCATTAAAGGAACTTAAAACATCATTTAAGCTGAGAGAGAAGATACTGAACACAATGGTGTTTTAGCAACTACAGAATTCTAGTGAGGTCTATTGGGCACCACTTAAAAAACATGTTTACTCGCAAAACATAAACATTTACTGCATCATTTTCTACTTTTTCTTTCAAATTAATCTATCACAATGCTTTATAATGGATTTATTATTTTTATAAAGATGACATATATCTGTGGATGAAAAGTGGCCACATGCTAACCTGACTAGCTGAGAGAAGGCCTGCATGGCGGCCTTATAAACTCAGACACCTAAAATAACCACAAAGGATGGTCTAAAATTAAAACTTTTTAATCAAAAGCAGTTTATGGTGGGTAGTCAATGTTCTAGGCTGGCATTTTCCCTGACAAAGGTCAATCTTTACCCTAACTGAGCCTGTTTATTGTCTTTTTGCATCTAAGATAACAAATCTTTAGGATGTTAAAATAATTTTCTTTTTTCCACATCCCTAAAGCACAGGCACTGCTCTGTGGAGAACACAAATCTCCTCATTGTTATTGAGTTAATTGTTGACTTCAACAATCCTGTACCCACCTAAGTAAAAGAAGCATGTGTCTATCACTTTATTTTTTTATCACTTTATTTTTTATCCAATCCCAGAGGTTCCCCCACATTGTTTTCTCCATTTTCCCTATTTTAGAACCAATGGATTTCATGTAACCCACATATGTCTCCTCTTTTAATTGTAATGAATAAAATAAGGTGCAACACTGTAATTCTCTCTAGAGCATTATCTAAATCCGTTGAGATTTTGCTTCCCAGGAATTATCGACAGTTTGGCTCAAATAAACTCAGAGAAATTCTTCAAGGTTTGAATGCTTATTACATTGACACACCCATTATAAAAATTCAAACAGTACAAAAAGTTAAATTAAAGCAATAAATCATTTCAAATTGAGAGTTAAAAGCTATGCCATGCTGTGCCACACTAGAATTTCCTGTGTCTTTCTTTTGCAACCACTTTTTGAAGTTTATTAAATTTGTTCCTTTTTGTTTGAAAGCAGTTGATGATTTCTTGATTTTTTTCTTTTAATTATTTATGTTACAGTTTGTTTATTTTTCTAGGTATATAATGGAAGACATTGTACAATTTGGATTCATTCCCTCATCATTTTTTAATACGAGGTGATAATATTATTTTTTAAGAAGAAACTTGGCTTTTGATTCCCTGATTCACCATCCAATTCTTATCTATAACAGTTTTATTTTTATAAGTTTTAATTTGATTATTGCTTTCTCCCAAGCCTTTCCTTTTCAATTTATGAAGGGAAATGAAGACAAAATGCAGTAACAGCCTATCATTGCCATGCAATTAATAATGATATATTTATTTAAAAGCACTGTAATAACCAATAAGAGAAAGACAAATATAGCATGATCTCACTTATATGTGGAATCTAATGAACAAAGTAAAGTGACAAATAAAATAGAACCAGAAACATGGACACATGGAACAGACTGAGGAATCTAAGAGGGAAGGGGGCAGGGAGGACAGGAAGAGATTAACCAAAGAACATATATGCATATATGCATATATGGATAGCTCATGGACACAGACAATAAGGTGGTGAAAGCCTGGGGGAGGACAGGAACCAGGTGGACGGGGGGTTTTGGGGGCGAAGGGGATATCTGTAACACTCTCAACAATAAAGAAAAAACATTTTTAATGTGCTATAAAAGAATATTTAATAATATGGAATGTTTATGAGTGAAAAAGTACATTATAAAACAGAGTATAGTGTGTACATGTATGCAAATAAATATTTTAAAGAGATATTTCTGAATAAGTTTTAATAGCAATTGTTTTCTCTAGGTCAAAAGATTACATATAATTTTTTTCTGCATTTCCAATTTTCTGTATTATACAAATGTTTCTTTTTAAATGGGAAAAATGTTCTTAAATTTTATAAAATTAAAAATTTTAGAATGAATACAAATAGTAAAAAAGGACATAAAGTAAAAAATGTCTCTCCCGCACTTCCTTTGACTCTCAGTTCATCACCCCAAAGGTAATCACTAATAATTTCTTTGGTGTTTCATAAAATGTCAGTGCTTACGTAACACGCACAAATATGCATATATATATGCATGTATGTATGCATTCCTTTGTATTAAAATTGAATATAGTACATAATGTTGACACTTGGATTTTTTTTTCCTGCCTAACAATACATAATGGACAACTTACCATATTGGCCCATTTAGATTGACCTAGTTCTTGAGAAACCAAGATGGCGGCATAGGTAAACACCTAAACTGCTGCCTCGCACAACAATTTCAAAACTACAACTAAAAAACAAAACGTCTATCACCCAGAACCATGGGAAAGTTAGCTGAGTGGAAGTTCTATAGCTAGAAGGAAAGAGAAAAGTGAGACGTGCACAAGCACTGAAAAGCTGAGGTACGGAGGCGCGTGAATCGGGCTGGTGGTGGGTGATTGGATGTGCTGCTTTCTTTCAACCCGAAAGGAGACAAGCTCCCAATTACTCTGAAATCCAGTTTCTGGGGAGATGATGGACTGTCGGCCATCAGGTCGGAAAGTGAGGGTGACTTTCTTACAGAGGTGCACCCAGCAATCATTGTTTACTGCGGTGCGGGACGCGGGGACTTGGAAATGCAGAAACGCAGAGAAGGCTGACTAGCAGCCATCGCTGTTTGCCACGCCCTAGCCTAGTGACACCCTGAGGCCCCGCCCCGCACAATCTACAAACACACCCAAGCTCCACGCAGCGACTTTTGCATATAAATGGCCTGCCCTATCGCAGCTTAACCAAACAAACTGCAACTCCAGTCAGAAAGCTCCAAAACCTCCAAACCCCAAACAAAGAGGAGAAAACTGTAAGTTCTTGCTGTAGCTCCTGTTGGGTGGCCTCAGACAGTAGCTGACCTGCACCCCATTGGAGATCCAGAAGCTAGTGTATCTAGTGGTCAGTGTGAGAAGACACCAGATTTCAACTACTCTCATAAGGGACACATTCAAGAGGCAGACTCAGTGAGCACCAAAGCCCTACTGAAACAAGTCCTGCCCAATAAGCGTGTCTCCAGCACAGCAATTCTTCCGTTATAGACACAGCAGGTCCTCACAGCCAATTGGCCTGGAGGTCAATTCCTCCCAGGGACACCAACAACAATCAAGACTTAACTACAACAAGGCTGTGCACACAGTCCACAAAGGGGTGCACCAAGAGTGTCCACCTCAGGTAACTGGGAGGCCGACCCATTGGACACCTAGCACACAAAGCCACCCTACCAACTCAGGGAAGCAGTGAAAATGAGGAGACAAGAAAACAGATCACAAATGAAAGAAATGGAGGAAAACAAACGACTGGATATAGAGTTCAAAACCACGGTTATAATGTTACTCAAGAATTTCCTAGAAAAGGCCGATGAATTTAACGAGACCGTAGAGGATATGAAAAAGGACCAACTAGAAATTAAACATACACTGAAATAAAGAATATTATACAGAGACCCAACAGCAGACTAGAGGAACGCAAGAATCAAGTCAAAGATTTGAAATACAAAGAAGCAACAAACACTCAACCAGAAAAGCAAAAAGAAAAAAGAATCCAAAAAGTTGAAGATGGTCTAAGAAGCCTCTGGGACAACTTCAAGCATACCAACATCAGAATTAAGGGGGTGCCAGAAGAAGAGAGAAAGCAAGATACTGAAAACCTATTTAAAGAAATAATGACTGAAAACTTCCCCCACCTGGTGAAAGAAATAGACTTACAAGTCCAGGAAGCACACAGAACCCCAAACAAAAGGAATCCAAAGAGGACCACACCAAGACACATCATAATTAAAATGCCAAGGGAAAAAGACAAAGAGAGAATATTAAAAGCAGCAAGAGAAAAACAGTTAATTACCTACAAGGGAGCACCCATATGATCGTCAGCTGATTTCTCAACAGAAACTATGCAGGCCAGAAGGGAGTGGCAAGAAATATTCAAAGTGATGAATAGCAAGAACCTACAACCAAGATTACTCTACCCAGCAAAGTTATCATTCAGAATTGAAGGTCAGATAAAGAGCTTTACAGATAAGAAAAAGCTAAAGGAGTTCATCACCACCAAACCAGTATTATATGAAATGCTGAAAGGTATTCTTTAAGAAGAGGAAGAAGAAGAAAAAAATAAAGATAAAAATTATGAACAACAAATACATATCTATCAACAAGTGAATCTAAAAATCAAGTGAATTAAAAATCTGAGGAACAGAATAAACTGGTGAATATAATAGAATCAGGTGCATAGAATGGGAAGGGATTGATAATTCTCAGGGGGAAAAGGGTGTGGGGGGTACGGGAAGAGACTGGACAAAAATCGTACACCTATGGATGACGACAGTGGGGGGGAGGTAAGGGTAGAGGATGGAGTGGGAACCGGGTGGAGGGGAGCTATTGGGGGAAAAAGGAGAAACAATTGTAATAATCTGAACAATAAATATAATAAAATAATAAATAAATAAATAAATAAATAAACAAATAAATAAAATCATATGGTAAAATAAATAAATAAATAAAAATCTGAACAATAAAGATTTATCAAATTTAAAAAAAAGTTTGACCTAGTTCTTATTAGTGACAGTGTAGTATTCCATTAAATGGATATATCATAATTTATTTAGCCAGATCTCAATTGATTGCTTTTACTTTTTATTCCATGACAAATAAACTGCAGTAAGCTTTATAATATGCTTTTGTACACTTGTACAAAATATTTCTAGAGACACAGTTGATGGATCAATGATCAAAGGCAGATGTGCCTTTAAAAGTTTTACACATTAGTGCCACTTGATAGTATTCCCATTCTTATCAACTTTGTATGAGAATGTGTTTTTTTTTTATCTTTTCATTACGCTTTCTTTACCTGTTCAGTAAAAATGGTATTTCACTGTTATGTTAATATATGTTTTTTGTTACTAGAGAATTGAAAACATTTTTCCCATATATTTGTAAGTCATTGGGACTTTCTCATGAACTGCTTGTTCATTTCGTTCATCCATTTCTCTGTCATTTATCCTTTTCTTTATTAGATGGTAAATATTCTTTGTATATTATGAAATTTAACAGTTTTTAGGACATATGTCTTACAGAATATTTTTATCTTTTTTTCCTGAATTTTAAATGTTATGATGTTTTGTCATTCAGAATTAATTGTTTTGCGTTCTGATTGGCAAACATTTTCTTTTATATGTTCTGGAATTAATTATTATAAGAAACCCATCCAATATGATATTTAAACAAAAGACTATCAAGTGTTTTCAAGGAATGTTCTCATTAGGTGGGTGACATTATAGGTTCTGGAAATGACCAATAATGCACATTACTGTACAATGGAGTCATGCCTTAAGGAAGTAGCACAAAATGTTAAATTTTATAAATATTTAAAAAAATCATAATGATGTTTATAAAGAGCTAAACTGGATTCTATTTTAATTTTCAAAAATCTTTATTGTTAAGAGTATTATAGATGTCCCTCCTTTTTTCCCCTATTGCCCCCCTCCACCCGGTTCCCACTCCACCCAAGGCCTTCGCCACCCTATTGTCTGTGTCCATAGGTAATGCATATATGCATATAAGATCTTGTTTAATCTCTTCACACCCCACCACATTTTCCTCTGAGATTCATCAGTCTGTTCCATGTTCTATGCCTCTGATTCTATTTTATTCATCAGTTTATTTTGTTCATTAGATTTCTTGTTCATTAATTTTGATTTTAGATTCAATTGTTGATAGATATATGTTAATTGCCATTTTATTGTTCATATTTTTTCTCCTCCTCCTCCTCCCTCTTCTTTAAGAATACTCTTCAACATTTCATGTAATACTGGTTTGATGGTAATAAAACCCTTTAGTTTTTCTTGTTTGTGAAGCTCTTTATTTGACCTTCAATTCTAAATGATAGCTTTGTTGGGTAGAGTAATCTTGGTTGTAGTTTCTTGCTATTCATCACCTTGAATATTTCTTGCCACTCCCTTCTGGCCTGCAAAGTTTCTGTTGAGAAATCAGCTGACAGTCAAATGGGTGCTTTCTTGTAAATAACTAACTGCTTTTCTCTTGCTGCTTTTAAGATTCTCTCTTTGTCTTTAACCTTTGTCATTTTAATTATGATGTGTCTTGGTGCAGGCCTTTTTGGGGCCCTCTTGTTTGGGACTCTCTGGGCTTCCTGATCTTGTAAGTCTATTTCTTTCACCAGGTATGGGAAGTTTTCTGTCATTATTTCTTCAAATAAGTTTTCACTATCTTGCTCTCTCTCTTCTCCTCATGGTACCCCCATAATATGAATGTTGGCATGCTTGAAGTTGTCCCAGGGGCACCTTACATTATCTTTATATTTTTTTATTATTTTTGCTCTTCTGATTGGGTATTTTTTGCTTCCTCATATTCCAAATCATTGATTTGATTCTCAGAATGCTCTACTCTTCTGTTAAATCCCTGTAAATTTTTCTTTATTAAGTTAGTGTATCTTTAATTTCTGATTGGTCTTTGTCATTCTCACTAAGATCCTAGAAAGTATTACTAAGTCCCATATACCTATCATTAAGTCCCTTGAAACTCTCATTAAGACACTTGAGTAACCTTATAAGCACTGTTTTGAACTCTGTGTCCAGTAATTTGCTTGCTTTCATTTATTTCATTTGTAATATGTTTCTTTGTCTCCCATTTTGGCTGCTTACATGTGTTTCTTTCTTTGTATTAGATAGAGCTGCTATGTCTCCTGGATTTGGTAGAGTGGCCTTGTGTAGTAAGTGTCCTGTAAGTCCCAATGGCTCAGCCTCCCCAATCACCTGAGCTTGGCACTATAAGTATGCCCCTGTGTGTGGGCTGTGTGCACAGTCTTATAGTTAAGCCTTGATTGCTGTTGTCACTGGGAGGAATTGACCACTAGCCAAATGGCTGAGAGGATGATTTGCATCTACAATTGGAGACCTGCTGTGCAGGAGTCACCCCTGTGCAGCAGGAATTGCTTCAGTAGGGCTTTGCTGCTCAATGAGTCTGTTCTTGAGTGTGTCATATGTGGATATGTAGAGTTATAATATGATATGACCTGAAGCTGTCCACTGGGTGCACTGGCTCTGGGACCTCCTGGGAGGTGCAAAGTCAACCACTGTCTGGGGTCACCCAGCAGGAGCTACAGAGAGATATTGCTACTACTTGAATTGGGCTAGGAAGTGCTCAGGTGAGACCCAACTGTGAAGCAAGGCAGGTTGGTGCTAGTGCTGGGTCTTGAGCCTTTTATTGATAGGTTTGGGGCACACTGACACCAGCTGTTGCTTGCTCAAGAGATTTAACAAAGTCTGAAATCTGAGCCAGTACATGCCATTCATATGGGAAAGCATCTGCAAATTGGATGGGGTAGGGTCTCAGGGAATCACCAAGGTAGAGCAAACAGTGTGAGCCATGCTAATGGAAACTCAGGTATGGCTGCCAGTCAGCTCTGCAATGGGGGAGGTCCCAGCACAGGAACAATGACCCCTGTGAGCACCCCTGTCTGGAAGAAAGTGCCCCAGAGTTCCTGCTCTGATGCTAGACAGTGCAGTTCCCATGTATCCCTGGATTCTCACAAAGCCGCTGCCCAGAACTGGAGCTCAGAGGAAACAGGACTGTGTAAGTCTGTGCACCGGCTCTTTAAGAGGAACACCGGGAACTCCAGCAGCCTCTGTGTCACTCAGCCATAATCCCCACTTGTTTTTACAGCCTAAAGTTATGGGAACTTCTCTTCTCAGGTCTGGAATCCCGGGCTGGGAGTCTGGTGTGCCGCTGGGAACCCCTGCTTCTCATGGAAGGCCCTGGAGATATCCCTCCCCTGCTTCTCATGGAAGGCCCTGGAGATATCCCTCCTGATTAAAAAAATCAGTATATGTGGGTGTCAGATCAACCCATTCCACCCCTCCACCCCTCTTACTAGTCTCCATATGCTTTCTTCTTTACTTCTCTAGTTGTAGGACTTCCATTCAGCCAGATTTCAGGTGGTTCTGAATGATGGTTGTTCTGTATTTTAGTTGTAATTTTGATGTGGTTGTGGGAGGTGGTGAGTATGGCATTTACCTATGCTGCCATCTTGGTTCTTCTTCCCTGGATTTTATTTTAAACTTTCAACCTTTAAAGTTATCATTTCTTTGTAAGAGCTATAACAATCACAGTAGCTTTATCCCAAATTATAACATTACTTTGGTAAAACAAAATTACTGCATTATAAATCTAAGTTTATAAATACATATAGGATTTTTCTCTTTCTGTTTGAATACAAATGAACTGTGGGACTGCTAATGGGTATGTGTTTATTTTGGGGTTGATAAAAATTTCTAAACTTTATTGTGGTGATAATTGCATAATTCTGTGAATATAATGAAAACCATTGAGTCATACACACATTTTAAGTGCATGAATTGTATGGTCTGCGAAGCATATCTCAATAAAGCTGCTAAAAAAGTTAAAATTTGAGATTGTGGTGAGTTTTGAGTAGAGCTGTGTGCAAAATAAATTACTGTGGTCTGTTGCTGGATTGTCCTTAGCATCTCTGTAGCCACTAGGAAAAGGCTTCATTAAGAATCAGGTTTTCAGTGGGCTCATCTTTGCAGATCATTTTCCCTCTTGGTTTATTCTCATCTGCCCTCTTTCCCTTTTCGGATTCTCTTGATTGGGGTAAGAGGCAGGGTAAATGAAGATTTTCTAACCTTCTTTCCTATGTTTTTGTTATTCTGATCCCTGGAATTGCATCACTTTACTTTAATGTAAATGCTCTGTAACAACACATTACAGTGTGGATTTTAGCCAAAGGTAAATAATAGCCTTGGATGAGTCAAAAACATATCTTTGTAGCCTTGCCTGGTACCAGCTGGGACATACCTTAAGAGACTTTAATGCTCTAATGTACCCTCACCTTACTGAGGGGACTGTGACACAATATGCTGTTCAATCACAATACCTACAATGATTATTTAGACTTTTTGCTTTTTGCATTTTTATTTTTTAAGATTTTTCATTCAAACACAATACGAAGAATAAAACTATAGGCATTATTACACTATTCCAGAAGCTTTGATGACTGTTACCTTCATCACGAATTCTTAATCTCCACAGAATGAGTCAAAATCAAGGCAAACCACCTTTCTCACTTTGCACCAATATGGAATGAGCCAGAGATGAGCAAAAACCTAAAACTAATTTAATTCAGTGGAATCATCCTTAGCATACATAACTGGTGAACCACTGTCAAGTTTTTCAATTCCATTTATTAATATACTAGAGGCCCAGTGCAAGGAATTCGTGCGGGGGGGGGGGGGGGGGTGCCTCAGCCCAGCCTGCACTCTCTCCAATCCGGGACCCCCTCAGGGGATGTCTGACTGCCGGTTTAAGCCTGATCCCTCAGATCAGGCCTAAATCGGCAGTCAGACATCCCTCTCGCAATCTGGGATCGCTGGTTCCTAACCGCTCACCTGCCTTGTCGGCCAGATCACCCCTAACTGCTCTCCCTTGCTGGCCTGATAGCCCCTAACTACTCTCCCCTGCCAGCCTGATTGCCCCTAACTGCTCTCCCCTGCCAGCCTAATTGCCCCTAACTGCTCTCTCCTACTGACCTGATTGCCCAATGTGGCTTTGTCTGAAAGGATGTCTGGAAGACATTCGGTCTATCCAGTCCAATTAGCATATTCCCTTTTATTAGTATAGATTTGTGTGAGGTGTTCCTGTGCCTTAAACTTAGGAAAATGTTAGATATCAGTTAGTACCTAATAGAAAGTGATCAGACAATTAACAAATGTTATCAAGTATTTTGGAGGACTCCACAAAGGTTCCAGGATACAGTTTTTATCCTCAAGGAGTTCACCATCCATGAAGAGCTTTATCCCAGCTTTGCCATATGAAGGTGCTCTTCAATTCAAATATCTACTAACAGGGGCTGTTTTTGCGTCAACCACATCTCATTTCCTGTTTCACACATGTGACATTGTCTGGTAGCCCCTCCTGCTGAACACCTCAGGATTTCTGTCAGTTCATTTGGTGATTTTAGCATAAGGTAAATAAACTTTTCTTGGCTGGAAAGATAAATGGAAAATCCCTGATATCTCAGAAGAAGTACGAGATATAACTAAAATATGTTAAAACATGATAGTGCATGGACTCAGCTGTGACATAACACAATTCATTTTTTTGCAGTGCACAAATGGGACTTTGTCTTCAGATGGAAAGTTGTGCATGAACACATAGGAGGAGCCCAGTCGTTTGTGTTCAATGAATGCTGAATGAATAAACAACACTCAAAACAAGGATATCTACCTTATCTTGGCAGTTTCTTTCAGAGGATCTGAACTACTAGGCGGGTCACAGGGACGCCAGCAGGCAAGAGAAAAGGAGATGACAGGGGCAGGGAGCTTTTCCAGAGGATTTCAAACATTCCTGCTGTTAATCCACACCGCCCACTCCACATTTAGTTATTTATTCACTTAGCAAATATTTCTTGAGCATCTACCATGTGCCAGACACTATAGATATTCAATGAAGAATAAAACTCCATCTCTGTCCTTAAAGAAGGCAGACACATTAACAACTTTGACAAAGTCATTAATAGTTACCATTCGACCGCTCGCGGTTGGAGCCAATTGAGAGTGGCCGCTGAGTCCAGTCGGCTTGCGAGGACCTGCTGTGGTGGCAGCGCCCGGGGCTCATTGGTAAAGCGGCGCTGAACCTCTGCAGCTGCCCGGCTCAGGAATGAGAGTTCATTAGCATCTGCCCTGAAGACTGCTGTTCTTCACAGCTCCAGTGATCACTGTACCTACTGGGTTATATTTCAGCTCTAAACCTTAGTTTTTGAAGGTGCCTTCGGGATGTCCAATAGGGACAGCTGCTTTTATGCTGCTGTTGTTGCCGTGGTTGCTGCCCACGTGGTGCTGGCCCTCTTTGTCTGTGTGGCCTGGAATGAAGGTTCACGACAGTGGCGTGAAGGCAAACAGGATTAAAGTGAACATCACCTTTGATAGCGTTAGATTGTTTTAAAAATGGCAAATGCATCCAGGATACTGATTATTTCAATAATGGTGAAAGAACATGTTAAAATCCATCCTTAAGGAGTCACATGTGACTAGTGTAAATTTTGGTCTTTCTGATACAGTGGTTTGCATCATCTATTTTAACTATAAGCCTCTCATTTGCAAATGAAAATTTGGAAAAATTAAATTGGTGGCAAATAATTATGTTTAATTACACATTATTCTGGGAATATTTTACAACAAAAATATTCTATAGCATTTTTTCTTGTAGTTGGTTTTGAATGTTACTTTTCTGGATATATTAATAAGGTACACAGTGAAGCAAATCTAAACTTTATTTTTTGTTGAAATATTTTCCCTATCATGAAAGTACCAGGTCATTGGATTTGGGTTTGTAAATTCCTATGGAAAACTGCTTAAATTGTTAATGATGGGATTATTCTGAATGTCACTGAGAAATTTCAAAAAAAGTATAATCCCTAGTCTATAGGAACCTTTCGTTACATTATTTCATGGGGAAACTAGGCTGAATTCCACCCATTTTACACGAACTGGTTTATTGAAGGATCTCGGTAGCAAAGGAGAGCTAGCTGCCTCCTTGCAGGCCAGCCTGTGCTTTCACACCAACTCTTTAATAAGCTGCTTTGCTCTTGTTCAACAATGAAGTTATGCTTTAATTACCATGTTTGTGTAAATTGCCTTTAAATTTGTTTTTTCCTACTGTTTTTTTATACTGTATATGATAGGAATTTACATTTAAATGTTTATTTTTGTATACTTAGGGAATGTGAACAATTCTGAAAATAAGTTGTTTTTATCACCCAGGAGGTATTCTTGGGATTTCTAGTCTAGTCTTTTCAATCAGAGTAAATATATCCCAGATATATATAATTAGGTAATTCTTGAGGCCCTTTCTGATAGAAAAAGACCTGTGTTTTTATTTTAGTATCTTTAGTGTGTGGTTCTTTCTAGCCACTTGGTACTACTTGTATGCAATCTGAAAACAAACTCAGAAAATGCATATAAAAACAGGAAGAAAATTTTAGTACCCTGTAATTTTGCCATCTGGAGATAACCACTACTTTGGTTTACATCTTGTATGCATTTCCTAATGCTAGTTCGATACTCACTAAAAGTTTAGATTAAGTTCAAATTCCGCCAACTTTTCCTGACAGCTATTTGTAGAATGCCCCTGTTTGAGTCTGGGATCTTATGTGGTAGATTTCTAGATGGTCCCCACTTTTAGATGCCATGTTGCACTTAGAATTGTTGTCCACTTAATTTCTTTTTCTATAATGCCAATGTTTTTTTCTTATACTTTTGGGATATTATGCTGTTTGTAAAATATTAATGTCCCATATTGGATTATTTTGTTTCATACATTTGCTGAGTAGATAATTATATGGGTATTTTTCTGCAAGTATTTAAACCAGGGATTCAAGCAGTTGTAATTTCCTCTAGGAAAAAGTACCAAGTGTTTGAAATTTAGACTTTGATGCTATGTTAATATTTAGGATTATTACAGTATAGACTTGTTTTCAAAGCAGTTAATTTTTTCCTGGGGTTTCAACTGTTATCTCGTTAGTGTGCTGCTGTTGAAATAACATGGTATTTGACATATAGATTTTTTTTCACTGGTTTTCTGTTGCACAGTGTACATACTTCAGGATGTATAAAAAGGAAAGCTACAATTGAGCCCTTATAAATGCTTTAAGATAGGAATATGTTCACTATTGTTTGAAAACTAATTATAAGAATAACCTCAATTAGGAATGTAACTTGAATGTCAGTACAAGCTACTGATTTAACCCCATTTACTGTAACACATTACCTTTCTCACTTCACCTTCATTTGCCTCCCCCTCCCCAGAATATAATCTATTTCCTCATTGTGCTGGAAACTGAAAAGTCTGCTGTAGAATGCATCTGCTGTCATTAGCTCTTCAAGTGGATATCATTTTACATGTAGCAGCAAAGTTCAGTTTTGAGTTGTTACTGAGGAAATTTAAACCTTTCATTAAAAAACACACACCTGTGTTTCCTGGGAATCCAACTGAAATGCATTGTAATAATTGGACTGTTTTAACCATAAAAATCTCATCACCTTTGCCAATAGAGACAACTGATTGACTTGTTTGGTGTTTATTTCCCATTTTTAAATAAATGTATGTATATATCTAGAGTACCCAAGGAGACCAGTAAAAACAGTTAAATAAATAAGGAGTACCAAGGAAAAATGGAAGCTGAAGGTACATGAAACATCTTGTTCCAACCATATCTAGTGTGTATTTCTTATCTCCAGACCAGGTCATGATTATTGCTTCATGCTCCAGGGAAGTAGAGTGTTGTTAGCCCCTTTTATAAATGATTCAGCTATGGTGCCGACTTTGTCACTTGTCTTAGGTCAGCAGTGGATTTCTCTGCCATCAAGCACTCTGCATCCTCCACCGCAGAAGTACAACTTTATTAATTCAGACTCAACTCATATTTAAGATAAATTTTGCAAGAGCTGGACTAAAAAAGCATATTAATAACTTAACGATATTTTTCTTTTTTTTCGCAAGGGGAAAGGGTAACCTGAGAAAATAACTTATTTTCAGGGACTTGGGGAACCTAATGATAAATATTACTTGTAACCTATGAATAGCTTAAACCCTTATATATTTATTAAAATAGTCTGGAATTCCTAAAGTTACTATCATTCCTGGCCACACTTTTCTTGCCAGTTTTATTGCTATGTGTACTTAATATCTGCGTTCCTTTTAAGATGTTCCACAAGTCATATTTGTCAGTTACACAGACTAGTCTTTCTTTTTCTGATTTCACTGAACAATAATAATAGCAATACCTAACAACATCTGCACAGCACCTTACAGTTTGCAAAGAACGTTCGCATATTCTTGTTTGAATTTTGCGTAGTGAACTTTTTATCTGATGTCTCTTGACATCAATGCTTAAAAGTGTTAGAATCTTTAAATCATTCGAGTCATTGAAGATGCTGTAGTCTTGAATAGTGCCCTGACCAGGGGCAGGCTTTAGATGCGCTAACGTTGAAAACTGTGTGCAATTATCAAAATGCGGGGCTTGAGTTCGTTAGCCACTTGAATCAGATTTGCTTTTGTTATGTAATGCTTTTTTACATGGTATCTGGATTGATTTTGTATTCATTATGTTCTAGCCTGTAATTTGTATAAATTTGCCCTCTGTTGTCATTAAGAAGGTGTTTGTAATGCCACTTTGATGTGTTCTAATTCAATTAACAATAATTTTATTAAACTCATTGTTTTCTTAAAAAAAAATTAGTTACAATTCATTGAGCAGTTCATGTGTGCCAGGCACTATGCTAATTCCTTTGCACGGGAGACCCCCATTATGTAGATAAAGAAATTAAGATTTCCCATGGCAAGAAACTTATACAGGGCCATACATCCACACAGTGTCTAAGACAGAACTTGCGCCTGGTGCAGTCTGATGCCAAAGCCCCAGAGTATAACTGTCACCCTACACTGGAAAGTGCTCTACAGCAGAAAGGAAAGGGGGCCACTCTGGCCTGGGAGCAAGGGGAGAAGAAAGCTAGTGTGTATGGGGCACCTACCTTTGCTATCCATTCTTATATTGGAGCTGGACCTACAAGTAGGAGTAAGAGTTTCCTCAAGAAAAAGAGGAAGCACCATGAGGAACTGAAAAGAGGCACAAAAGTGCACAGGAAAGCGGTGGGCAGCTCAAAGTGACCACACCAAAAAGTGTTCAGGGGAGGAGTTGAAACTTGAAAATAAGGCCCTGTGAAGCCCTATGCTTAGACTCTTCCTTGTAATTCTTCTTGCCTCCTATGCCTGCCATTGAAATGTGGTCACGAGGAACAGAGGACAAAGATGAGAGGATGGCCGAGAGCTAAGACTTCAGCAATGTTTCATCTCCAAACTCTCCTAGATAATGACCCACATTTTCAAATATCTAGACACTGCAGTGACGATTAACAGAAAGAGTGATTCCAAACTCAAGCATGACTGAAAAACCAATCATACGTAAGTAATCTTGAATGCATATTTTTTTAATAGGAATAAAAACCTGATTTGATGAAAATTCTCTGGATGTGTTTTCAAATATTTTTTGTCTTTTAGAATTATTATTAATATACCTTTATAAATAGTAATAATAGAAGACCAACTATGGTTAGAGGCTTCATGGTTCATTGGAACAGCATTTAAATTACCAGATAGGTGTATTTATCTAAGCTGTATCAATTTTTAAAGTACAGTGGGTTTTCTATATAATCAATGAACACATTCCCCTTAGTCCCACTTTCCTTCAGCTAATTATTACCTTAAATGATATCAGAAATTGTTAGTCATATCTTTGTATTTACAGCATGTGATTAGCCATCTAAATTTATGAATTATTTTATGTCAAGATTTTAGAGAAGAATATTTAAAAAAGCATCTATTTTATGATAAACTCTAACCATTTTACAGTGACCATTATAATTTACTATCCTTGTAGTAGAGCAAAAAAAAATGAGGATAAACTTGAGGATAAACTCACTTTTAGTATAATGAATATAGTTTTCAGGGAAAGTACACACACACACACACACACACACACACTGAGTGGCCAGACTATTATGATTTCTGAACACATAATAATCTGGCCACTCAGTGTATATCCTATATAATAAAAGGCTAATATGCAAATTGTCCCCTTGACCAAGAGTTCGACCAGCAGGCAGGCCAGCCAACCGCCCATGTCCCTTCCCCCTGGCAAGGCTGGGTGGGGTCCAGCCGGACCCAACCCATGCATGAATTCATGCACCAGGCCTCTAATACACACACACACACACACACACACACACACACACACACACACTGAGTGGCCAGATTATTATGTGTTCAGAGATCATAATAATCTGGCCACTCAGTGTATATTCCAAAGGGGAAGGTTTTTAAATATTTATTTTGAAACAAGGTATCAATTGACAAAATTTGCTTCTAGACCATACAAGTTTCTGAGAGAGTTTGGTTGGGTTGTATGTAGCAACAATAAAAAAAAGTAAAAATTTAAATATTCTATTAAAACTTAATAAGTAGAAAAAAACAAGTGAAGATAACCTATTTTTTGAAAAGATATAGGAAACAGCTCTTCTTATTGAGGAATCTAGTAAAGAAGGCTCCACAAAGAAACTCTCTTGCACCTTTTATAGGCTCAGTACTAACATGGCACAATTAAGGTAGTATGATCCTTAGCTTAGGTAAACCTTTCCAACTAGAGGGTAAGACAAATCTAGACACAGATAATTTCAACATAAAGTGCTAAGTGTGTTGGGATAAAAGACAGAGGTGTGTATAGAGGTGAAAAGCTCAGAAAAGGAACACATTACATCTGGATGTGAGTGGAAGGCTCATGCAAGAGGTCAAACTTGAGGTAAAATTTGTATAACCTATTGAGATAAACTAGGTGAAGAGAGGAGAAGGTGGAGGTCAAGGGTATGAGAGGTCTGAGGTAGCACAGAATATGTGGAGTGGGGAATTAAAGCCATTTATTACCGAGTCATTAAATTAGAACAGCAGAAGGAAAGAAGAGTCTGAAGAGGCAGGTGAGGCCCAGATGATGTAGGGTCTTCGGGACCATTTGAAAGAACACAGGCTTTACTTTTAGGGGACAAGAAAAGGGTGGTAAGGAAGGTTCCTAATCTGTTCAAGTATTTTAAAGAATGAGAGTGACTCAATCACTGCATTTTAGAGAGAACACTAACACTCAATGTGAAGGATGTATTTGAGGAGTGAAAAGCTGGAGTCAATACAACAGCCAGGGGATTGCTCGTAATGCCTGAGAAATGAGGAATACCTGACCCAGCCAATTGTAGGAAAAATGGAGGACAGGGACCAAGTGTGAGTAAAACTGGCCAGATTAGATCATGGGTGAGAAAGCTCACTGCATGGGAGAACGTATTTGCCAATGTTATATCCAATAATTGCAGGGGGGGGGGGCAGTCAGGGGTGACCAGGCCGGCAGGGAGGGCAGTGAGGGGTGACCAAATGACAGAACAGCAGGCTGCATGGGGCAACCAGGCCAGCAGGGGGGGCAGTGAGGGGCGACCAGGCCAGCAGAGGGGGTTAGTGAGGGCCTAATCTCCAAAATTTATAGGGAACTCATTCATCTTAACAAAAAGAAGACAAACAATCCAATCACAAAATGGGCAAAGGACTTAAATAGACACCTTTCAAAAGTGAACATAGAGAAGGCCAAGAGACATATGAAAACATGCTCTAAGTCACTAATCATCCAAGAGATACAAATCAAAATGACAATGAGATACCATCTCACACCTGTCAGAATGGCTATCATCAACAAATCAACAAATGACAAGTGCTGGCGAGGATGTGGAGTAAAAGGAACATTCCTGCACTGCTGGTAGGAATGCAGGCTGGTACAGCCACTGTGGAGAACAGTATGGAGTTTCCTCAAAAAATTAAAAGTGGAACTCCCATTTGACCCAGTAATATATCCCAAGAAACCAGGAAACTTCTAGGAATATATCCCAAGAAACCAGAAATATTAATCAGAAAAGACATATGCACCCTATGTTCATAGCAGCACAATTTACAATAGCTAGAAACAGCCTAAGTGCCATCAGCAGATGAGTAGATTAAAAAACTGTGGTACATCTACACAATGGAATACTATTTGCTGTGAAAAAGAAAGAACTGTTACCATGTGCAACATCATGGATGGACCTGGAGACCATTATGCTAAGAAAAATAAGCCAGTCAGAGAAAGATAAATATCACATGATTTCACTCATTTGTGGAATATAATGAACAACATAAACTGATGAACAAAAATAGATACAGAGACAGAGAAGCATCAAACAGACTGTCAAACTTCAGTAGGAAGGCAGTGGGGGCGGGTAAGAGATCAACCACAGGACTTGTATGCATGCATATAAGCATAACCAATGGACACAGACACTAAGGGGGGGTGAGAGAATGTGCTGGGGTGGAGTGGCCAGGGGGAGGTCCATGGGGGGAAAAGGAGACATATGTAATACTATATGTAATACTTTAAACAATAAAAATAATAAATAAAAATAAAAAATTAGAAAAAGAAAAGAGTAAATTAATCTTTGAATTCTCCTACATAATAACATATATATATATATATATGTTATTATGTAGGAGAATTATATATATATATATATATATATATATATATATATATATATGCCTAAGTTACCATCGCAACCAAAACAACCAATCGGATGACCCAACAGTCTGCGTGGGTGACCAGGCTGGCAGGGGGGTTAGTGAGGGCCAACCAAATGACTGAGCAGCAGGCTATGTGGGGGACAGGGGGCTTAGTGAGGGCCAACCAAACAACTGAACAGAGGGCTGCATGGGGCGACCAGGCCAGCAGGGGTGTTAGTGAGGGATGACCAAATGACTGAACAGCAGGCTGTGTGGGGCTACCAAGCCAGCAGGTGGCGGGGGCGGGGGGGCAGTTAGGGGTGACCAGGCTGGTAGGGGTGGGGCAGTGAGGGGCGACCAGGCCAGCAGAGGGGGGCAGTGAGGGGTGACCAGGCCGGCAGGGGGTGCAGTTGGGGGGTGACCAGGCCAGTAGGGGAGCAGTTGGGGGTGACCAGGCCATCGGGGGGGGGCAGTTAGGGATGATCAGGCAGGCAGGCAGGTGAGCAGTTAGGAACCAGTGGTCCTGGATTGTGAGAGGGATGTCTGACTGCTGGTTTAGGCCTGATCCCTAGGATGGGAGCTAAACTGGCAGTTGGACATCCCCCAAGGGGTCCCCGTTTGGAGAGGGTGCAGGCTGGGCTGAGGGGACCACCCCCCCATGCATGAATTTCATGCACCAGGCCTCTAGTTTTAAATAAGAGTTCTATATATGTGTGTGTATATATGTATGTTTTGTGTGAATATACATATAATATGTAGTATATAGATATTAAAATTTTACAGTAGCAAAAAAAAAAAAGAAGGAATACTAACTACAATAATGTATTTGAACTGGTTACCACATGCCTAATTACCAGGCAGCACACTGATAAATATGTAAATCATTACATATGTATGGAATTAACTTGTGCATATTTTAGCTACCCCACTGAACTCTGTTAAGGTATAGTTTGTCTTCACAATTTATCACTCCTCTAGTATGGTCATTGGCCCTTAACTTAAAAATCTTGGAAGCTTATAAAAAATGACAAGGTGAGGAAGGAATCAAATGAACATTTAAAGTAATAATTTAAAAAAAATTATAAATAAGAACAAGAGGTAACTACTGGTAAAAGATATACTCACTGTTCTATATCATAGGATATTTCTACATGACATTTATCTTAGATCTGTTGAGAGTTTTGGAAAAAATGAACATTGGAATCAATATCTAGCAAATTTTGTAATCAAATTCCTGAGAACATTTGATAGGTATTTTTGTAAATACAAATTTAAAAAATTATCAAAAATCCCCCTAGCTCTCTCTGAAATCATAGTTATTCTATAATGAATTATATTAAATACATTTACTAATTTTTATTCATTAATGAGAACACAATATCATAGAAAAATATGTCACAAGAATTAAAATGAAGTAATGCTAAAATAAATAAGAAAGAAGAAATGACTGAACACTAGCAATGGATATATCTAGATAATTTGAGTAGTACAATTGTATGACTAAAGAAGAGTGGTTATAGGAGAAAGCCAATATTTTTAGCTTTAGGAGATTTTAGGTTCAAATAAATATACATTTTATAGAAATTATTCATTGAGTTTTCTGTAGGAACACTGTAGAGACTTAACCTAATTTATTGCAGGTTTTTGTTTGTTTGTTTGCTTGTTTGTTACCTTGGCATTATTGATATGTTGGACCAGGTGATTCTTTAATGTGGGGGCTGTCCTCTGCATTATAGGATATGTAGCAGCAACTCTGGCCTCTATCCACTAACTGCCAGTAGCAGTACCTCTTACCCTAATTGTGACAAGCAAAAATGTCTCCACACATTGCCAAACGCCCCTTGGGTGGCAGAACTGCCCCCTTTTGAGAACTAATGCTTTATAGAATGTGGAAAGATGTGCAAAAATTAAAATTTCTGTTAATGTAATTATAATTTAAATGCACTAGCCAAGTTCACCATTTTAAACAAGAATAGGGAACTTTTTATTTGATAAGAATTCTCCAGCCACAGGAAAAAATTAAACCCAGCAAAAGGAAAAACTCAACAAGGTGTTTTATATTATTCTGTTGAAGCAGTTGGTAAGAGAATGAGAAAGAAACAAGAAATAAGGAAATGTTCTTTCCTGCTTACAAAATTAAAAACAGAGGACATAGCAGATTATAAAAATATATTTCAGTTCCATATTATGGTTTAAATAGAGAAATGAAAACAAAGATGAAACAGAGGAGACATAAACTGGAAAAGACAGAATAGATAAGATGGCGGAGGTGGGCTGGCAATGGGGATGGTAATGAGGCAAAACAAAGTATCTCTACTTTTTCTCAGCCCTCTCTTCTTAGATCCTGAGTCAACATCCTTCTCCTCAGGCTTGACCGGCCTGTGAAGGAGGATGTTGGGATAAGAGACTGAAAATCAAGGGAGAATCACTGCCAATAAAGGGAAAAGGACTGTCACAGAAGGCTTGGAAACTGAGGAATGAGACGATCAGTGCCTGGCTTTAGTATACAGAACACTTTTTTTGAGGGAGCATTTGTGTAGAAAATAGTGAGGAAGCTGACTGTTCAGGAGAAAGGTAACAAAAGCCTAAGTGTGGGTGCTGGCAGAAGAAACCGAACATAATAGAACCATTTACCTTTTGTATATACTTTGAGGGATAATAGTCATTATTTGTTTTTTTATAACAATCAATAAAAATTTAGATTTTCTTTATGCACAGGAAATATTTAATTCATACTAGTTGAGTTTGATTTTATTTAATTGGTTATTCTACCCAAATAATATTGACACAGCATTTCAAGCAGCTCAGATTATCCGAGGACATTTCCAGTAGTAAGGAAATTTCAGTAAGCAGCATTTTTAGTAGAGAATTCTTCTGAAGGCCTTGCTCAGTGGGGACTCTATTGAACTTGATGCTTTAATCAGAGAAGAAGGAGATGGGAAGGGGGGGTGGGGTGCTAGCTGGACAAGGGCTTATGGTTTTCAGCTCCGTTTCTCCTTCTGCCTCCTTCCCTTCTGTTTCAGAAAGAGGGGAGGCACTGGAACAGCCAGGGAGTTCGATCTGAGTTAATAGAGATTATCAAGACCTGGTGAATTTGGGGAAGTGACTTTCCAGATTAGTCAGGACACCTCTGCTCTGGAGCTGACATCATCCCTTGGACAGCGAGTCAGCTATGGTCTTCAGCAAACTGCAAAGGGGCAGTTGACCCCGCCCCCCCACCTCCTCTTTTTCTTTCTGAAGTATAGTCATCCTTTCTAAAACACCTTACCCTCATCTCTGCAAGTCATTCTGCCATTTTCTTCATAGCACTTGTCACAATCTGAAATTACCTTATTTACTTCATTTCTTTTAAATGTATTTGTATTGATCTCAGAGAGGAAGGGAGAGGGAGAGAGAGAGAGAAACATTAATGATGAGAGAGAATCATTTGTCAGCTGCCTCCTACATGCCCCACACTGGGGATCAGCGCACAACCCCAGCATGTGCCTTGTCCGGGAATCAAATCATGACCTACTGGTTTAACCACTGAGCCACACCGGCTGGCATTTACTTAATATTTTGTTTGTTTATTGTTTCCTTCCCAAATGACGTGGTCTGTGTTGTTCACCTTGCAACACCTAGACATAGCAGTACTCAATGATAGGCTGCAGAAAGACAAAGGAACCCCTTGCTTTGCCGCCCTGGCTGGTGTAGCTCAGTTGTTTGGGCATCATCCTGTGCATTGAAAGGTCATGGGTTCATTTCATTGTCAGGGCACATGCCTGGGTTGTGGGCTTGATTTCTAATAGAGCGCAAGCGGGAGACAGCCAATTGATGTTTCATTCTCAGATGGATGTTTTTCTCTCTTCCTCTTCCTTCCTCTTTCTCTAAAAATCAATAAAAATATTAAAACAAAACAAAAAACCCTTGCCTACTCCCTGCCTCTTCTCCCCAACTTACAGGTACAATGACCTCTTGTTGCCCTCTGGTTAGTCAAAGTCTCCCCATAAGTCCTACCCTCCAACCTGACCTGGGGTGGATACTGTGTTCGCCACATCAATATTTTTGCTATTTGGGTAGAATCAATACCACTTCCTGCTTCAGAGACAAGTCTGAGTGGCAGAAGCCAATCACAGTCTTCTTCTGGTAGTTAGAGGTAGATATGCGATATAATTTGGTACAATCATGCATTTTGTTCAATTGTTGGGGAACGGGGAGATTTCCCCTCCCCTTTCTTCCACAGGAAAATGTGTATCCCTGACAACTCTGGGTGGCCATCTCACTCCCAGGAGGTAAAAATTTGGCACACATAGAATGACAAAGTGAAGAGCTTTACAAAGAAACCAAGTTACAGTATTTTGACTTCTGGCTCAAATCTACCCTGAGGTCTTTAAGCCTGTCAGAGATGGGATTTCCTAACTGGTACCTCTCCCAGTCAGAAGGCCTAATTCCCATTATAGATCCCTGCAAGGTATCATTTGATTAATTGAATAATAGCACTATATAGGTTGAGGTTTAAATCTCCCCCCAGAGTATTTTTTATTCAAAAATTGAAGCAACTGTGTCCAGAACAGTGTGCTCAGTGGTTAGAGCATCAGCCCATGCACTGAAGGATTGTGGGTTGGATTCAGGTCAAGGGTATGTACCCGGGTTTCAGGTTCCATCCCCAGCCAGTCAGAGCACGTGTGGGAGGGAACCATAGATTTATCTCTATCACATCCATGTTTCTCTCTCTCTCTCTCTCTCTCTCTCTCTCTCTCTCTCTCTCTCTCTCTCTCTCTTTCTCTCTCTCTCTCTCTCTCTCTCTCTCTCTCTCTCTCTCTCTCTTTTTCTCTCTCTCTCTCTCTCTCCCTTCCTCCCTTCCTCCCTTCCACTCTCTCTAAAATCAATGGAAAAAATATCCTCTGGTGAAGAGTAACAAAATTTAAAAAAACACATACAAAACTTGAAACAGATACAAACTATTTCATTGTTCTTTTCATCCCTCAAATGATATCATTGCTAGTTTCTAGGCCCAGTGACTAGACCCCATCTTAATGACCTAAGGATCCAGAGAGGGAAACAGAATTAGTTGGGGGAGGAAACTATTGATAGAGTCTAGAAATGTGGGTTGAAAACAGCTGTGCAGGACACTGAAGTCCTGTCTCAATTCATTTGTCTCTGGGAATTTATTGAAGTTGTTTTGTTCGTTTATTTTTGTGTTTTTGTTTTGTTTTGTTTTGTTTCTTTTTAGAAAGATGGTGGTATAATTATGGGTTTGGGTTGTAGGACAAATTGATTTGGCAGTAGCCTGAGGATGGTCAAGGGGAGAAGTCACAGAGGCCTAAACCAGGGTGGGTTGGAGGTTTTGTGTATACCAGCAAGGCTTTTGTCCCACACTTGCCCACACTCTCACCAGGCCAGGGCTCAGGGAAGCCTAGAAGTCAGTCTCAGTGAAAGTTAAACAGTCTTTTGTGAGCTAGTTTAGGATTCTCACCATCATCTTTAATGTCATTTCCATGGAAAACCTTCTTTTTTATTATCAAAAGAGCAGATCAAGACCAACATTTTAGAGATTACCTATTTATAGGTAGAAGCTTTCAGAATTGATAATAGGTATATTATATAAATTATCTTTTTATGTTTAATAATAACACTTCTAAGATCATTAAATTTGTTCTCTATA
This sequence comes from Eptesicus fuscus, assembly GCF_027574615.1. NCBI lineage: Eukaryota > Metazoa > Chordata > Mammalia > Chiroptera > Vespertilionidae > Eptesicus > Eptesicus fuscus. Next base: position 4,257,453 of record NC_072480.1, on the reverse strand, counting down.
TTATAGGGCCACATTGAAACTTTAGTCTAAACACATTCACCGCCTTAAAAATTAGCTTTTGATCTTAGAATCTTAAAATAAGACTGCACTGACATAATAATACAACTCAAGAAGGAATAATGGTTGGGTAAGCTTGCTTTTTTTCTCTCCTGATGAGGTTTGAAATAGTAGGAGATGGATAATACTGAATGTAAATTATGGAAGTAAATGTAATGTTTTATAGGAATTACTATAAAAGAGCTAAGATATTTTAAATAAGGCATAGAAATTAGGAAATCTCTGCCAATACCATCTGTCATTTCTCAACAAAAGATGAAAATGTTTCTATTATCCAAAGAGGACAGGCCATTTTGTTATCCAAATCAAGGAGGAGAAAATCTTGGGGTAAAGACAAAGCAAAGGAAGATGTATTATGCTAACTTTAACTAGATTAGACAATGAGGCTCCTCAATTTGGCCTTTCTGTGGTGGTATAAGTTGTGGGGGGATGCTGTAAATAATCAACTACTGTTGATTAAAAAACATATATTGTTTTTTCCTTACAATTTTGTGCAGGAAAATAGTATTGAGATGCACAGATTTTCTTAAACAAGAAACCATAAAGCTTGGCAATAAAAAGTTATGTATTTCTACAAAACAATAGGAATAAGAAAACATATTCCCAGAAGTTTGCATATTTCAGCAAGCAGAGACTGGGGCTCCTGAGTTGTAATGAGCACTCTATGTGAGTATTGTGTTACACTAAACTATACACACTTTCCACATCATATAGCTCCAGCTATTTTAATGTGCAAAGAAAAGAAAAGGACCAGGCACTCAGTCCCCTTTCCCAAGCTTCTCTAACAAAGCATGGCTCTCCATGGCGACAAAATAGGATGGGCTACCTGTGACTCTCTTACCTGTCTGCAATCTATTTTCAGGTGAAAATTACATGCTATCGAAGTTAGTAGTAATAAAAAAATGCATCAAATAGCCAATAAATAATAAAATTCTGTATTACTCTGCAAAGATTGAGGAAGCACTATTATATCTTTTAAAATCAACCTGTGGTCTGACTCTTTATAGAAAATGAATAAAAGAGAGAAGAAAAAAGAATTTTGGGGAAAAAAAAAAACAGAGATAGCACCCATCCTGAGTATATGCAATATTTTTGTCTAGTCAGTAACCATTTGAAAGGGAAGTATCAATTTTGTGTCTAATAGAAATGAGAGAGTACTCCCAAAGTAATTTAGATATTTCTTTTCTTCTTTCTCCTCTTTCCTTCCATACTGGAAATAAGAAAGGTTGACAACTCTTCCTTGAAGGACCAATCCCTTTCCACTCTCATCACTCTCTCTTCACCAGATCTACAGAGAAAACTAACATTGTGCTGATCTTTTAAGGTGACTATGGCAGCACCTTTCTGACACAGAGGAGCAGTGAAGAACCTAATGTGGCCATGAGCAGCCTCTAGGGAATAGGCCAGAAATTGCTGGAGTGAAAGAGGAGGAAGTTAGGGGAGGTGGGAATAAAAAGAGTATTGTTCACTCAAAAATGCTATCTCTGTTCCTTGTACAATTAATCATTTTTAGAAATTAATGAAAACACTGATTCATAAACTACTAACAGAGGGATGTGAGAATAAATGGAAAATTTCAAATACAACTTATTGGAAAGTCTTCAGTGATTTCAAACCTCAGGACATCCTATCTAATAAAAGAGTAATATGCAAATTAACCATCACTCCAGTACACCCACAAACCATGCCCACCAGCCACGCCCAATAGCCAATCAGAGCGAGTATGCAAATTAACCCCAACCAAGATGGTTGCGGCCACAGAGAGCAGGAGGGAGGCTTAGGTTTCCCTGGCAATGGAGGAAGCCAAGCTTTCCACACACCCTGGTGGCCCCAGGCCTCCATTCAAGGGTACAAAGTTTCAATTATAGAAGATAAATAAGTTCCAACAGAAATGGCGGCAGCCATGGAGCTGGAAGATCAGGAGGCTAGGGTTTCCCCGGGCGATGGAGGAAGCCAAACTTCTTCAGCCCTGGCTGGCTCAGGCCTTCACTCCAGGCTACAAAGTTTCAATTATAGAAGATACATAAATTCCAACAGAAATGGCTGCTGCCACGGAGCGAGCAGGAGGCTTGGCTCCACTCCAGGCTACAAAGTTTCAATTATAGAAGATAAATAAATTCCAGATACCAGGGCCTCCGCTTGGGTTGCCGGGGGGCATGGCTGGCCTGCAAACTACTACAGGCCCCTCGCCCAGGCCCCTCGCCCAAGGGAACCCCCACCCTGATCCGGGACACCCTTCAGGGCAAACCAGCTGGTCCCCACCCATGCACCAGGCCTTTATCCTATCTAATAAAAGAGTAATATGCAGATTGACCATCACTCCAACACACAAGATGGCTGCCCCCATATGGTCAAAGGTCCTGCCCCCATGTGGACACAAGAAGGCCACCACAAGATGGCCAGAGGGGAGGGCAGTTGGGAGGGACCAGGCCTGCAAGGGAGGGCAGTTGTGGGTGATCAGGCAATCAGGGGAGGGCAGTTGGGAGGCACCAGGCCTGCAGGGGAAGGCAGTTGAGAGGGACCAGGCCTGAAAGGGAGGGCAGTTGGGGCAGACCAGGCCTACAGGGGAGGGCAGTTAGGGGCAAACAGGCTGGCAGGGGAGCAGTTAGGCATCAATCAGGCTGGCATGGGAGTGGTTAGGGGGTGATCAGGCTGGCAGGCAGAAGTGGTTAGGGGCAATCAGGAAGGCAGGCAGGTGAGCAGTTGAAAGCCAGCAGTCCTGGATTGTGAGAGGGATGTCCGACTGCCCATTTAGGCCCGATCCTACCGGGATCGGGCCTAAACATGCAGTCGGACATCCCTCAAGGGGTCCCCGATTGGAGAGGATGCAGGCTGGGCTGAAGGACACACACCCCCATGCACGAATTTCGTGCACCAGGCCTCTAGTAGGTTTATAAAGATTGCTACATTTTGCCAGCAATGGTCACCTTTTCTGAGATAAATGCCTGGACTTAAGAGAAAGGAAAGGTTGCCTTTCCAGGGATGTTTGCCATGCACACACCACAATGGCAGATGTGATCTTTGAGAGAAGATGGTAAAATTCTGTGAGGTTTCCCCTGAGCATCAGACCTGTGACTCTGACTAGTGGAGTCACCTTCTGTGGGTGTAACTCTAGGATGGCCCTGATGTTGCAGTATTTGTGCCAGAAGTAGGTGTTGGGGGGGTGGAGGGGACTTCTGGGATTAATGCCTCTGCCAGTCAGAAAATTAGTTTCTTGATTTAAGTTGGCCTGTATGTTGAGAAGCAGCGCTGCTACCAGGAAAAAGATGTGCACAGTTTTTTGTGCAGAGGTTGGTCAGATAGGAAATATTTTAGGGCTGTATAGGTCAATCATCTCAGAGTTCCCACACAGTTTAACTGACAAGGGGATCCAGATAACTAATTGGGTGAAAGAGTATCTAGCCCCTGCACAAGACTGAGAGTTTCATTCTTGGAAGAACGGTATGGTATGGGAGTTAATGGCACACCCATAAGTCCTGCCCGGCCCTCTGGGACATGGGATCCTCTCCTTGCCAACACAATTCCACATAGGCAATGAGGATCATTATAACTGCATCCAGATTATTTTTGAATTCAATGAAATATATTTCATACGGTAAAGCTTTATCAATCTTAGCCTTTGCTTCCTAAAGTGGCATCCTCTTCTCTTCTCAGCATCCTCCTCACAGTTTTCAACATAGATAGAGCTGACAGGGAGGGACTGTCAGAAAATGCTGGGCTGACTGTGAAGGGCTGTGAAGGTGGGTGAGCTATACAAGCGAAGTGCCCTGTACAAGGAGGTCTGAAACTGTCATGGGCCACAGCCATGTGGCTTTCATTAATATCTGCCCAAAAGGCCTTGTGTTATATCAGATTCAGCTGAAAATATAACCCGAATGAGCTGCCAAAAAGCATCAAGCCAGGTCCCATAATATTTGCCTGGATACTTGATAGAAGGAAAAAATGCAGAAGAAGACAAGGGAAAAGAAGACTGTATATTCTTTCACAAGACCCTATATAAAATATATTTCCCTTAGTATACAGTATTCATATGTTAAATTATTTCCTCTTGTCTTCACATCTTAATGAACATTTTCCTGAAACTATGTCTAACCATGAATGCTCCAACACTTTATCACTTGGCACTTCTTTTATACTTTTGTTTGGTAAGGGATTTTAAAATATTTTTTCACTTTTCTTCCTAAATGATACCATTGTAGTTAGCTAGTTATTAGTGATAGGAAAGATGTGAGGGAAGGACAGACATTATAGGCATGTCATTGGGCAGATTCACCAGGAAGCTGCAATTTTGCACTCCCATGGGAACCACTGACCTATTCCCCTCAAAACATTCCAGGAAGGGATCCAAGAAAGGGAAGATTAACACATGCCCAGTAAAGTTAGGGTGACTAGGGAAGGTGTTTGTCAGTCAAACCTGGTGACAAAGATGGTCAGCCAGAATGGGCATGGCCATTACAAGCCTGTGAAATACATAATCCCCTAAACAAAGAAATTACCTCTTTTGTTGCTCACCACTCTTGGTTTCTCTTGGCTCATGAGGCTCTCCTCTTTTGCTCCTGCACATGTTTCCTCCATAGCCACATGACCCTGTGAACCCCATATGCAATGGGGTGATGGACTACAGCAGGGAAAAACAAATTAAGCCAGCCTGATGCTAGATTGGACTGCGCAGACATGGAAAGAAGACACTGGTTCTGACTTTAGCTCTACTGCAGCCCTAGCTTCCTTCTTTTATGGCAGGACAAAGGGAAGTGGGACTTTGGAAACTCAGGAATTTAATTCCATGAAAATAAAGCTTTCTACCATATCTCATCCCCCTGTATGAGTCTCAGAAAATTCTTTTTCTTGGTATATCACAAGAATTTTACTCCACAAGCACCTGGATGAGGCCCTCTCCCCTCCATTATCATACGTATCTTCTCAAATAAATTATTTTTAATGGAGTTACACATATATCCTTGGCTATCATAGTTTTAATTTTCCCACTAAACTACTACTTTTTAATTTAATTTAAAAACTGTGGCATCCAAGACTCTCCTCACTATTGAAGTAGAAAATAGGATAAATATTTCTTGTTATAAATTGGTGCTAAGTGGTTTTACCTAACAAACACTGTGGTACTGGGCATGTGAGAATGTCAGAAATGTTTAAAAAGTTAAGCCTCATGTTAGTAGGAGAGTAAAGTTACAGAAAGAAACCACAATAAAAGACTATGCTGGCTTGAACTTTGTCCTAGTCTGGATTATTTTCTATTCCAAGTTGGTGATGTTAGTATAAGAAAAAGGAAAAAATTTTTAGACAACAGAAAGACATATGAACAAAATTATTGTTAATGAATGTATTAACTTAATACTTTCTGAGGCTACCTACCTCTGAGTTGATTATGAATCATCTCACAAAAGAAAAGCAAAAAGTAATTCTCTGAGGGCAAGGATCATAGCTTATTCATCACTACTAGTATATCCCCAGCAACCAGTTTAGTCCTTGGCAAATAATAAAATCTCATAATTCAATCCAATGTGAATTGGATGGAGATTACTTAAGAGATGAAAATAAGATAACTGAAGAGTTCCAGTGATTTCAGAAATTGTTTTAGGAGGCACTAAGTTCTGGCAGCAGCAAGAATGAAAATGGCACCAAGTGTTAGATGGGTGGTGTCAGACAGGACCTTGGTTCAATAACATTGGTTTTGGGTAGGAAATAATTCAGATCCAAGACTCAAACTATAAGAGAAAGTTTATTTAGAAAGTCACAGAAATAGAAGAAGTGAGTAGTAGAAGAAATGGGCTCAGTAGGTAATGTGTCTAGTAGGGGAGAGGAATGAGAGAGGTAAAAGGCATGGGCATGCTCCTCTGGAGGGAGAGCACCCTGGGTTAGATAGCTTAGTCCTTTTAAAGGTGAGGATTTTAGGAGAGGATCTCAACAAAATAAATTCATCAGCTTTCCAGGTGTGTCCTTTCAGGGTTGTGGTCTCCACTGAATGGTCGGCACCAGGGCAGGAGGTCAATGCAACTGGTCCTGAGGCAGCCATAGCATCACTTGTCTGGTTTTGCTGCTTTTCTGGACCTGGAGCTGAAGCACAACTGAGGCCTGGATATATTTGATGCAGGTTAGAACCTCCATCTCTTAGGGGCTGAATGCTTGCGGGCTATTCTCTGGCCACCTTGTTCATTTCTTTTTTAAGGGGATCTAATCTGCATAACTAGCAACATGCCAGGGAGGAAAGGTCAGGGGGTCTAAATTGCATGACCAGCAGTATGCTAGGGGAGAAAAGGTCACCCTGGGGACGAGATCCTTGTTCTCCTAGTTCTGTTCATTGCTAGGCACCTGGGACTTTCTGTGCTGGTTACCTTCTGTACCTGACCCATTGTCCTTTGTTCTGATCATATCTGTCTAATTGCCTACCACATGAGTAGAAAATTAATAGTTAAAAGAAACACTTGTTATGGCATTATGCTTTGGAATCTCTACTAATTGTACCCAAAATTTCCCATGAGAAAGTTAAGTGCTCTATTAAGTGAATGAAAAAACATAAAAATAAGTTAAGCCCGAGTACAATAGTATCATATTAGAAATTTAAAGCAATTAATTCATTAAGCCTTAGAACATACCACTATTTTGCTGACTGAAGAAATAGAAAGATCTTTTTTTCCTCCAAAGTCACAGAATTTCAATAGTTGTAGGTCAACAATAAAAACCATACTTAAGGAAGTAACTTGTACAGTGAATGCTGCAACAAGGAGATTCCTTTAAACCATAGCATCCTTAATTATATCAGTCACAAAGGCAGCACATTCCTACTCATTACTCTCAACTTTGACTCCTAGGATTAGCCATTCAAAGCTAAATTCTGAAAGTTTAAATTTTTTTTTTAAAGGGTAAGGAGCTATTCAAAGGAAAGTAACTTATGCATTCAAGGAAATGTTTTAATTATTGTTTTATTTATGTTTTATCACTGACCTTCCTAGGCCACAACCAAATGAACAGTGAGGGTAGCTTTTATTCAAAGCTAATTCCAACCCTCAGATCTATGTGTGACATAAACATTTGCTAGGAAGAATAAGTATTTTAAAACAATGGACCAAGCAAGCAAATCCAGGGAATTTGATTTTAAGGATTGGAGTCACAGTTCAATGTTCCAAATCTGACCTTCAGGTTCTGGGGGATGGAGTTCTTTTGACTACCAAAAGGACTTTCAGGTCTTAGTTAGTAAACTGATACTTACAGGGAATCCCACACTACATTCCAAGAACAACTGGTGATAACACTGTAAAAGTGCACAGAATCTGAAAGCCTGGGCTGGGAGGGGAGGGCCAGGGAGATATTTTGCAGGCATTTTGAAGGGAAACTTAAGGACAGCTCCCCACCAAACCGGCCCTCCCCCACACATTTCTTTGGACCCCCCTGCCAGCAACCCCTCACCCATAACCTGGGACTTAGGGCGCCCACATCCCAATGCAGCACCAGGCCAAAGGCTACCTCCGATTTTTCATTCCCTCTGCTTCCTGGCTTCCCTCTGTCTCTGCCCTGACAGGCTTAAGGTGCTCACCCTGGACCTCTTGGCTGTGTACTGGGAAGACCCAGGGGATGCTGATTAGAAGCTCCACTGAAAATGAATTTCCTGGCCAGCAGAGAAAATGCTGCTGCTGAGGCCCGCCCCTGGCAAGCCAATTCTGCTCGCTGCAATGGCCTCATCCTCCCTGCTCCTTGCTGAGAGGCAGGAAGCTCAGGGGTGCTATTTGGCTTCAGCGGCCATTTTTCTTAAGGGCAGAGGTTGCCACTTTGGCAGCCATCGAGCTTGGGACATTATTTGTACAAATGTTATTGCCTGTCAACTAACGCTTCTTCCACAGGCATAGCTAATAGAGAAAAGCTTCAAAAGTACAGGTACTGAGAGAAATAACAGGTTTTTGTTACCTGATTTTGGAAACTAGCCAGAAATAGAATCTAAACCCAGACCATGGGACATTAAATTCTATTCAGTCATATTAACAGGAAATGCTTGTCCCTTCCTTAAGAGAAGCTGTCTATGCTACCAAGCCTCCTAAGGAACTGAGGCTTTTAGAAAAATATGATATGACAGTTACTAGCCCAACTATTAGGAGCCAGTTAAAAAGACTAAAGTTTCTACCTCAGAGAGTGGAGACAATAGACATCCCTTGTATAGACAGACAGAGGAGTGAAGGCCTCCAGTGAGGTATGAGGTCACAAAATCACCCAAGTGGAGTTAAATAAACCCAACTGAAAGGTGCCTGATCAACACCGATGTTGGTAAGCCTCCACACCTGGGGAAAATTGTACTGCCATTTTGGGAAGGTCTCTGTCTCAGCTCAGGAGAGGCAGAGACTGGGAGTGGGAGTTGTGTGAAAATCCTAGGCCCTGGTGACATGACAGGAAGCTAGGAAAAAGTGAGGATGCTCATACTTTTCCTCAGCTATCCAATCTCCTTCCCCCAGGAGGAGATTTTTTCTCTCCCCAAAATCAGCAATAATACAATTTTCATTCCTCAAGAGTGCCCACTCTGGCATGGAATTTCATTCTGGGTTTGTCAAAAGAACCTTTCTGCTTTTGAAATGCTAAAACCTGGTCTCCAAGAAATCTTGTTTGAATCATCTGTTGGAATGCAGATTCTGCAAAATAAATCTTATCTGAGACTAAGCTATCTAAGCCAATCAGTTTAATTCAGTTTATCTGTGGTTTGCTAAGTGAATTTTACTGTATACCTGTCTCCATGGAAATAAGTCTCTTAAAATGTCAGTGTGTTTGCCAGTAAAGAAGCCTATGTAAGTTATGGAATGTGTTTGCCAATCTAGGAAATGCTAACTGCTCACTTTTAGCTTTTTCTCCCTACCTTATCCCTCCAAAATTTGGCAGTTCTTAATGGCAATACATTTCTTTGCATAAATCCAATAAGACCAGTTCCAAACTATGTGGTCTTATTAACCAAAACTTTGACTGGAATGCCATACCTGGACTCTGGATGCCACCAGAAAGCATTAAGAAATTGAGATTGACTCTCAAAGCCAATCAAAAGCCACTTGAAGAAATGGTCTAATACCTTGCTTGGTCACATGGTTCATGGCAGTCTTTCCAGGGAAGGAACAAATGTTGTTTTCCTGAAAGATGGCAAGCAAGAAAGCTCAAGACACCTTGGGGACCTCAAGAATTTGAAGAATGACCTAAACATACAGGTATTTCAGTCATAGCCTGATGGCAACTGTGGCCTTGGCTTCTCCACCCTGAGGGGCTCACTGCTCACTAAAGCTCTATCTGAAGATTCCTTGTGAATGAAATTCCAGCAAAGCAAATTTGAGAAAGCCTGTAGGATCAATTTGATCACTTGCAACTCTTGTTGTGTTTATGCAAATAATCAAGCCAAACTAAAACTGGAGGGTAATCTTAAGGAGAAAAAAAAACAAGTGTTTTAATGGAAACCACAATGCCCAATTGTAGGTATTGAACTCCAATGCAGTTAACTATCTTCACTATCTTCAAAGTTTTGTTTTTAAGGCTGTGACTGTGTATGCATATAGACCTCAGCACCTGATAACATTACCAGAGATATTCTAACTACAGACAGTCAATCTATCAGATTGTCACTGCTTGCTTTCCAGCAAAAGTCTTGCATTTGGAAATCTTATGATTTGCTGTGTGCATTAACCTTTGTGCTTTGTTTGCTTCTGTTTTCATAAAATGTATGCCTATCTACTTGATTATCTGGTTGATTGCTCACACAATATAGGCCTCATTCTAGAAGCCATCTGCATCACCATCTCTTGAAATGAGACTCAATGGTTTGGACTTATGGTTGAGTCAATGAAACATGGGTGGTCTATCGGTTTTCAAGCAAATGGGTCAGAAAGAAAACGCCCACAGTTTCTCATGGGAAAAATCTTAGAATATTTCCCTTAGCTTAATTTAGATTAAGTATAGTGGACAAAAGGACTTCAGACAGGTGTGGCACACCTGCCTCTAGGTAAGCCATTCCTCCAACCTAATTGGGAACATTGTAAATAAATCTTTCCCTTGGGTTTTTACCTCTCACTAGACCTTTGCTTGTTATGTCTCCTCACTTTTTGAATTGTCTTTTAACCTTATTGACAAGCTTGTCATTTTTAGAATACAATAAGGATGCCAACTTGCCAAACTGTCATCTTCCTGGACATCACCCATTTCACCTGCCAGGAGCCCAGACTGACCTGGACTTTGCAGAATCCCTCTTCCCTGCAGACAGACTCATTTTCCCTTATGCTTCCGCCTTCCTCTGTCAGATAGGGAGAACCTCCAAGCCTTGGGATAGGTAGATCTACTCTCCTCTGATATCAGGAAACAGCTACAGAAGGCAGAGATCTTAGTCCATTTCTCTTTTGTAAGATTACAAGAGATTCCTTTGTTCTCAGAGATGAATGATACCATTGTAATAAACCCAGTTATTAACAGGAAAGGAGCAAATGAAAGGCCAGATACTATAGTCATTTGTGCAGCATTGCCAGGAAGCTGCAGTTTAACCACCAGTCTATTCTCTACTAATCATTAGTGGGGAAAATAGATGCATGCCCAGTCTGGGTGAAATAGGGAAGGTACTTGTCTATCAGTCACACCTGGTAATATGTCATTGGCCATAGTAGGTGTGGCCACTGCAAGCACAGGACGATTTCAGATATTTAATCTCCTAAACAAAAAGTTTGCTCTCTTGGCTCCTGGCTTTCAGGGACTCTCATGCTCCAGTAATGGCTCACATGGCTCAAGGCCATGTGGACCCCACACAATGGACTGATGGACTGCAACTAGCCTGATGCTGCAACTCCCCCATGGAGAGGAAACTTTGGATGCTAGTTTTGCTTCTAGCTCTACTGAATTCCCAGCTGCACATTTTCTAGGACTGGATTAAGGCAAATGAGATTTTGGAAACCCAAGGATGTAATTCAATGAAAATAAAGCTTTCTACCACATCTCATCCTCCCACGGGGGCTTCTGGAAATGCTTATTCCAGTGGTTCCCCAAGAAACCCACTCCCACTAGCAATTGAGAAAGATCATCCACACTTTTCTCTGATAACACAGGGAGCAACCCCCTAAGACTCCCATGGGCTAAAACAAACAAAACATACATAAGACACACACTACGCATAACCTTTGCATTTTAGCAAAAATCTATCAACTTTTTTCCAGCATAGAAAGAGCTAATGAGCATTTGAAAGGGCTCTCTGAACTCCAGTAACTCTACTACCCAGAACCCTGCTGCACACAATAGGTAAAGAGTTGGAACTTCCAGGAACTGACTCAGGTTCTCCAGGCAGCTATCTGCTCCTCTCAGACTCTCCCATCTCCCGCTAGCTAAGCTTGTCTCTCTGTCCTTGAGTCCTGGTTTCCTTCTGCCTTCTTCTGCATGTGAGATGCCCAGCCTGCTTTTAACAAATAGCATAAAGTGATGCTCCATAACTTAGCCTTCATCCTCTAATCCTGCCCTCCTCTTTTTCTTCTATTTCTTTAATCTCTTCTTCAATTATGCTTCCATCTTTCTCTCTGTATCTTTCTAGATATCCTTTTCCTAATAGGTCAACATATAAAATCAAGTTATACTAAGTGAAATAAGTCAGTCAGAGAAAGACAAATGATATATTATCTCACTTACATGTGGAATCTGATGGACAAAATAAACTGATAAGCAAAATAGAAATAGAGGCATAGATACATGGAACAGACTGATAGCTATCTGAGGTGAGGGGGATTTGGGGGACTGGATTAAAGAAGGTGAAGGGATTAAGAAAAAATACATATATATATATACAGTATATAACACAGAGACACAGACAACAATGTGATGATAGCCAGAGGGAAAGGGGGTGGGGGTAGGTGGAGTTGGCAAAAGGTGGGGGGAGGAGGGAACGGGGATGGAATGAGAATTTGCTTGCGGCAATGGGTACACGTTTCAGTGTGCAGATGATGTTTTATTGAGTTATACACTTGAAACCTGTGTGGATTTGCAAACCAATGTCACCCCAATAAATTCAATTAAAACTAAATTAAAAATAAATCATAATTATTGGATTTCATATAACTAAAGCAGTTACACTTGGATTGAGGCAGGGCTTTTGTTTGGTTTCCTTTGTGTGGTTGTGGCCCTCAGCTCACGTTTCCTGTGGTCAGTGTGTTACTGGGGCCTCTTACTATCCTGTCTCAAGTGGTGCTTCACAGGAGATACTTCACGCCTAGTGCCCTACCTAGTGCCCAGGTTGTGGAAGATTTCAAACAACCTGTCCTATCACTAACCAGAACACCTGCAGGAATTTAGAAGGTGGAAGGCTAAGCTGCTAGGAGGAGGAAAGCAAAAGATAAAGCAAGCCAAGCCTTGTTTTCATGCTTTCAATTGTTTTCTCATGGTTCAAATTAAATGCAAACTGAAAACAAAGAAATGAAAGTTTATAACCTGGAGACTTAATTTGAATCCCACGTTTCAATTACCACAGCAAAGTGGCATTGTTAAAGTAATTAGTTATCCTGGGAATATTTTCAGCAGAGATTAGTATAGTATTTTCTATGAGAAGTTCTCTAGCTGGCTGGACCCTGAACAATTGGCCTGACACTCATTTCAGAATTTGAGATTTCCAAAGGTTGAGGTCAATGTAGAGAGCCTCTGGAGCCTGCTGGCTCACGCCCCTTTAAGCTAAACAGACCAGGAAACAAATAGAAACCATGTCCGAGCCCTGTCATAGATCTCTATTTTCTTCTGTAAATGTTCTTACAGTCAAATGTTATGCTTATTCTTAATAGGCATGCTAAGATGTGATCATTCCAAGTGACAAGCAAAAAGGAATGGACCTATTCTATATCCTCATATAACTCATATATAACATTTTTATCTTTCTTTCTAAAAATGCATTGAATAGATTTGGAATAATTACACTCCTCCACAAAAATCAAGATACAATTTGCTCTATAAATTACATCAAGGATTGTAACCAAAGGAACATATCATCTATACTAATAAGAGAGAAATATGGGAATTCACCATCACTCCATGACGCCCACAGCCAATCAGGAGGGAATATGCAAATTAGTGGGACAAAGATGGAGCAGCCACAGAGCCAGCACAACCCGCCAGTGGGGACCCTCACCCCATGGGGGCATGACTGGCCTGCAAACTGCCCCAGCCCCTCGCCCAGGCCGGCATCATCCCCAGTGGGGACTCTCACCCCAATGGGGATGTGGCCGGCCTGCAAACCACCCCAGGCCCATCGCCCAGGCCGCCCCTCCCCCTAAGGGAACTCCCACCCTGATCTGGGACACCCTTCAGGGCAAACCAGCCGGCCCCCATCCGTGCACCAGGCATCTATCTATACTAATAAAAGGGTAATATGCTAATTAGATTGGGAGACCTTCTGGATGTTCTTCTGGACAAAACCATGGTGGTGGGGCTGAGGTAGAGGCAGTTAGGGGCCAAGAGGGGAGGGCAGTTGTGGGTGATCATGCCAGTGGGGGGGGGGGGGCATTGGGGGTGATCAGGCTGGCAGGGAGGGCCAGTTGGGGGCAAGCAGGCCATCAGTGGGGATCAGTTGGGGGAAATCAGACCGGCGGGGAGGGGGGCAGTTGGGGGTGAGCAGGCTGGCAGGGAGGGCAGGGGGGGCCAGCAGGCCAGCAGGGGGGACAGTTGTGGGTGAGCAGGCTGGCAGAGGGGACAGTTGGGGGCGATCAGGCTGGTCGGGGGAAGTTGGGGGTGAGCAGGCCAGCATGCAGAGTGGTTAGGGCCAATCAGGCAGGCAGGCAGGTGAGTGGTTAGGAGCCAGTGGTCCTAGATTGCAAGAGGGATGTCTCCCAAGGGGTCCCACATTGGAGAGGGTGCAGGCCGGGCTGAGGGACACCCCCCATGCATGAATTTCATGCACCGGGCCACTAGTTGTTATATAATAGCAATAATAGCTAATACCTAGGAGATCACATAGATGCAAACCTGAAATGTGAGAGAGTTATGAACTGTGGGGGAGATTTTTCAAGTGTATGTGACAGAAGAAAGTAGTCCATTAAATTGATAGATAAAAACCACAAGAAGTTAATTGATTTTCAATATTGTATTTATACTTGGTTATAGTTGAGACTTGCCATGGATGAACTCCTGCCATATTTTAGGCAGAGTAGGATAATAAAACTAGTCCTAATTCTAAAGGGCTTGAATTGCAACTCTACCACTTACTATCTATGTTCAGTCATTCAATTAGTTCAACAGTAATTGAACATTGGACATCAAACAGTGACTGAAACAGGCAGCGACCTTGAGCAAATCACTCAACCTTTTACTGGCATGGTAAAACAGGTACCAATGACTGGCCTTTACTACCTCCCAGGTAGTTGTAAGGCTCAAATAAATAACTTTATGAGAGCATTCTGAAAATGGCAAAGGTTGATAACAATGCAAGTCCTCCAATTTAATAAGTTGACATAATTTGTTGAAAACGCCAGAAAGAAATTTTCCTCCCCGGGAGTTTCAAAAACAAAAAGACAAGTTTGCTGCTGATTTTTTTTTTTAAAGTGCCTTCCCCAACTAATCTAGAGCTAGCAAATTCATTTCTTTAGGAATGATAAATAGCCCTTCCTTTGTCTCAGGAAGACTTCTCTAGGCTTATGGTATCTTATGGCAGTGCCTAGCAGTTCTATGACACCTTTGACAAGTAAAATAACTAAAATCTTTGAATCCAGTAGTTTCAAAGAGTATTTTTAAGAGGAGATTGTTGCTTTGGAATATTCCTTAGAGCCAGAATATTTAGCCAGGTGCCCTCTGGCTGAAGGGGGTGCTTGCCTTCTTGGCTGTGGGCTCTGAGGCTCTTCCTGGAACCTTACAGATTCTGAATCCACTTGAAAATCACTCTGTATTCCTGGCACTCAGCTGGACTCCTCCATTTTTCCTCTTCTTCTAGAAGACACTAAGGCATAATGGTTAAGAAGATGGGTTCTCAACTTAAGCAGGCTTAGCTCCTCCAATGAATAGTTTACCTTCTCTGACAAGATACTCCTGCTCTATAAAATAGGGATGCTGACAATAACACTCTCAGAGGATGCTTGTGAGAATTATATAAATTCATCCATGTAAAGAACTTGGCACAGAGCCTGGCAGATAAGATAAGCTCATTATCAGAGAGGAAGACAACATTAAAAAAATAAAGAAAATAACAGAAGTGTTAGGTAGTGTGTTCCAAAATGAATAGCAAGAACAAAAGCTTAAAGAAAATAGATTAATTGGACGCTTCCTAAAAGTGGGAAAATGTGGTTAAAACTGAGTTTGAGGGCCATTGAAGGAACCAGGCATGTATAGAAGGAACCTGGATGGGAAGTGATAGGAGGAGGAACACCTGCTCTGAGGCATCTCTTCCTGAAGAGCTGAACACACCTTCCTCCTACTTGTCTCTCCTACATCATGTATGTCAAACTCATAGCCCACAGGCTGCATGTGGCCCACAACAAATATTTTTTTGGCCCAGCCAATATAACGGTATATAAGAAACATTTTAATAAAAATTTCATAACTTAATTTTTACAATATCCTGTTATACATAATCCTAATATATAAAAACCCTGGGTCCCATCACATCTGAAAAGACCGGGAGGCTCGACCAACCAGAAGTTGGTCCTACAGTCAGCGCTATGACTGCTATGACTGCAGGCACAGTGACCCAGCACTGACTGCTGAGGGGGCTGCAAATCAGGCCCAGAGAGAGGCCTAAAGAGAGAAGAAGGGTCTGATCCATAACCTCTGTGGCAGCTGTTGATCAGCACTTGCCTCTCTCTTTAGCTCTGGGCCTGGTCAGCAGCCACACCTCCATTTTTCTCCAGGCCTCCAATGGGGCTGCTGATCAGCCCCGCCTTTCTGATCAGGCCCCATTGATAGGCCCAGAGATGCTGACTGGTGTAGAAACTGACCAATCAGAACCAAATCTGGGTTAATTGTGAGGAGCCAATGGCTGCCTAGGAGATGGAGCTTTTGAGGCTGACTGGCATAGAAACCGATCAAGCCGAACCAAATTGGCCGGCAGAGGAGGAAAATTGGGGGCAATATCAGGCCAGCAGGGAAGGGCAGTTGGGGGAGAGATCAGGCCGGCAGAGGAGGGCCATTGGGGGCAAAATCAGGCCGACAGGGGAGGGCAATTGGGGGTGAGATCAGGCTGGCAGGGGAGGGCAGTTGGGGGCAATCAGGCCGGCAGGGGAGGGCAATTGGGGGCGATTGGGCCAGCAGGGGAGCAGTTAGGTGTTAATCAGGCTGGCAGGGGAGCAGTTAGGGGGTGATCAGGCTGGCAGGCAGAAGCAGTTAGGGGCAATCAGGCAGGAGGCAGGTGAGCAGTCAGGAGCCAGCAGTCCTGGATTGTGAGAGAGATGTCTGACTGCCAGTTTAGGCCCAATGCCCGGAGGGGTCCCAGATTGGAGAGAGTGCAGGCTGGACTGAGGGACACCCCCCTCCTCCAGTGCATGAATTTCGTTCACTGGGCCTCTAGTTATTAATAACAAACTACAGCATTTGCTAGTGATTGATTATTATAATCGTGTTGCATTCATTTCCCTTACACGCCTCATGCGCAGGAGCACCATTTCTTTCACTAATACCAGCAGCGAATATTTTAGCAGCTGATTGCCACGCTATTAGTCTTGGACTGACTTGTTTGGTGTGCACAACAGAAAATATTTCACTTTTGGAGAACAAGAAAAATAGGTTTATTTGTGTTTTGTGTTACGCTTATTAATTTGTGCAGTTATTCAGTGTCTGGTAAGTTAATGTTCAAGAAAAAATATTAATTTTTATTAAAAATTGTTATTTTATGTTAACAATTACTCATTTATTTCAGCCCTTTGTGTTCAGCATGTCTCTATCGAAATAAACCTATGTTTCTATGAAAATTGAAGCTTTTGGGGTTTTTTTTGCTGCCTACATAATCTTAAACCTTGTTTATTGGCCCATGTTAGCCTTTGAGTTTGACATGCTTGTGCCTGTAGCAGTGAATAGCACCACCATCCTAAGAGGCCTCAAGCAAAGAAGCTTCCAGTTCCCAGAACCCACCTCTTCCTCACTCCCTACATTCAATAAGTCACCATGACTGCTCACCTCTTCTTTTACATGTTTCTTACATTTGTTTACTGCTCTTTTTCTCCACTGCATCCAATCCCAAACAGGTGACAAACACCTTTACAATGACTATCTTAGTTGTTCTCTAACTGGTCATTCTGCATTTACTTTTGGGTTCTCATCCATTCTGAACTCTGCTTGCAAAGATATCTTTTAAAAATTTAAATTGGATCATGGCACACCCTGGTTCCTGTTGTTCCCAGGATGTCCCAAATCCTTAAAAATGGTGTTATGAGATTCACCATAGCCTGGCCCCAATCTCATTTCCTGATACTTTTTCTCTCCCTCTCTCCACTCCAGCCTTGTTGGATTTCTTGCAGTTATTTAATTCTGGTATTGAACCATGCTTTCTCTGCACCTGAACAGTTCTGTCACTCCACCCACACCCACCACAACACCACTTCACAACTGAGGTATCTGCCTTGGTGGCCTGACAGATACTTACTAATCCTTAAGGCCTCAGCTTAAATTCCACATCCTCAGCGAAGCCTTTCCTAAGCCCAAATATTAGGTCCACATGCATGGCTTCACAGCCCCCATACTTTCTTTGTCATAATACAGATCATACCTATAATTACTCACTTAAAGACTGTACTCACACTAGACTTTAAGTTCCACCAGGCAAGACTAGACTGTTTTATGTAACACTAGAGGCCTGGTGCACGACATTTGTGCACCGGGGGAGAGGGGAGGTCCCCTCAGCCGGCCTTTACCCTTTAGCAGTCTGAGAGCCCTCAGGTGATGTCCTAAGCTGCAGTTGGACATCTTTAGCGCTGCCACTGTGCTTGCCAGCCGTGATCCTGGCTCAGGGCTTCTGGCTGAGCTGCGCTCCCCTGTGGGAGTGCACTGACCATCAGAGGGAAGCTCCTGCATTGAGCATCTGCCCCCTGGTGGTCCGTGTGCATCATAGCAACCAGTCGATTTGCATATTATCCTTTTATTATATAGGATGGTAGCAGCACCTAGAACAGTGCCTGGCCAAAATTAGTGCTCAATAAATGTTTGTTGAATGAATGAAGAGAGGAATGAAGATCACTTAACCCTTTGCACTCGCTTGCTTTTTTCTCGATTCCTTTATTCTACTCGGGATTTAATTTTTAAAATACCCCAGATTTTACAAAGTGCGGCAGTAGAATAAAAAACTGGAGTTTGTTTTCATACAAACTTATTTATTTGGATTTTTTTTATATTTCAAATTATTGATACATTCAAAAAGTATAAAAAGAGCTGCTACCGATGCTAACCGTGTCGAGTCACACTCAACATCTGAGTGCAAAAGGTTAAGAGGCTCCTGCAGAGACTCAGAGTACAAAACAAGGATTTGAAGACATTTGGGATATAGCTGGATACATGGATAAAGCTGATGATGACTGTGGGAAGGGATTAGTGAAGTAGAGAGGAAACCAGAAGACAAAGCAGGGATAAAGTTGCCACCTCAGGAGCTGTGAGAAAATATTATCAATGATAGAGTCAGATGTCTGGACTAGAAACTGATTTTTGGAATCTATCTATATAATAGAGGAATATGCAAATTAACCAGGACACCATTACATCACGACTGAACAGCAGGGACCTGAGGCTGCATGGCTCCTGGCCTGGGTGAGGGACCTCAGGCCATGCCCCCAGCCTGGTGGGGCTTGATGGGGGACTTCAGGCTGTGCCCCTCGCCCAGTGGGGCTTGACGGGGGACCTCAGGCCACGCCCCCTGCCCCAGTGCCAGGCCAGGTGACCTGAAGCTGTGCCTCCCACCTGGCAGGGCTTGACGAGGGACCTGAGACTACACCCCCACCCGGCATCAGGCCAGGGGACCTGAGGCTGTGCCCCCTGCCCAGAGGGGCTTGACAGGGGTGGGGCTGGCCAGGGCTGGGTCTTTTGCGTTTTCAAAGCACGTGCGGGTGGTGGGCAAGGACTTGACTCTAGGTCCCATGGCACACCCCAGACTCTGACAGGAGGAAGATTTTCATATACATTTTACTAATTTTCTTTCATCTCTGACACCTCTATTATAGAGAAAGGGCAAATAGCAATATTAAAATATTTTCTCTAATTAATTCCCTTTTAGTGTGCATGAATTTCATGCACCAGGCCACTAGTTTAATATATTGAGTCAGAGGTAAAAATGAATAGAGGAATACTGTGCTCACCATCCTGAATGTGCTATATGTCCTTGTTGGTGAAGATGAACTCTGTCCAACAAAGAAATTTTCAAGGCTAGAAAACCTGCCCTGACCTTGAAATACACAGCTAGGTTTTTTTGTTTGTTTTTCTAAAGTATGACTTGCACTGAATCAAGCCTGACTTTCAAACTCTGTTTCTCTTAAGATCATTATGGGAAAAGTGACTGAAAAAAATGAATCACATTTTAAAAAGTAAATAGGTACTGTAATTTTACAGCCTTGCACACCGTTGGTGTCCAATAAATATTTGGTGTGATGGCAGCTTGTTTCAGGTATCTTCTGCCTATCATCCCCCACCCCATCAACCACGATCTCCTTGGGAGAGGATCACATTCTCCAACACTGCAAAGCACCAAGCTAAGAGGTGAGCATACAGCAGACGATCAATAAATATTCATTGACTCAAAGTCAGATCTAGGCTCTGAATTTATTTCATAGGCTATACAATGTAACCAAACGCCTCTATATAAAAATAAGGTTGTCATGAGAGCTGCAGAAAATAGCACACATAAAAGCACGTTGCAAGTAAAGAACATAAAGCTGCATTATTCCATTATTATTAATACAGCTTGGAATTTTAACACTGGAAGAGAATGGAGGGAGATGGGAAAAAAATTACATATAGTAGGCATCAATCCAGGTCAAGCAAGCACTATGCCAAACACCTGGCATGTGTTATCTTTTTAAATCCTCACAAAAACCCTATGATGAAACAGGCGCTGAGCTGTTAGATATTTCCCCAAAGTCACACAGACTCAAGTGGCCCAAAGCCCGTTGTCATCTCAGGGCACCTCAAAACTTGTCTTAGTGCATTGTTTGCTTTAGACCTGAAGAAGCAGCGGTCCAAAGAAAAGCACAGAAGCAGGGCTTGAAAACCGTATACCTGGAAAAAGAAAGCCTTGTCACCTTTTTTCGTTCCTAAAAATGACTTGGTTTCTACACGGGCACCTGAAAGAACTGGAGTAACTGCCATGAATCAGGAACGTAAGGAAAGTCACTAAGTCGATCAGCCAGTAAATTAACCACTGAAAGACTGGAAAAGAGCTCAAGAAGAGAAGGCAGCTTGGAAGATCTCCCAAAGTTCTACATCCAGATAAAAAAAGTGTGAACAGATGGGGACAAACAACAGGGTCTCAAGTGACCTGTGGGAGCTCACACTAGTCTGGTTCCCAAAAGACCCCAGACTCCTAACAGGGCTCTGTATCCCAGTCCAAGATGCCCCCAGCTTCACTATTTCACCACAGTTCCCTCCCTGGAACTGTTTGAAGGGCATCTGAGTCACCTGGAAGAAGACTAGGACTTGGTGAGCTGCCCTGGGCCTGAGAAACAACATGAAGGAAGAGACAATCAATTCTCTGGGTGTTGGGAGGCTTGTGAGGGAACTGTGGGGCAGGGGTGGGGGGCTACAGAAAGAACGATAAAGCTGGTGGCACTGGACATAAAGGGCACAGGCTGGCTCAGCCCCTGATTCACCAGTGAGTCATAGCCGGCCACCAGAAAGTATAGTCTTTAATTGTGTTTTGGAAAAGGATAGTGAGGTATACTTTCAGAAGGTTTCTGTGTTCTCTTTTATCATCAGAAGCAAAAAGAAAAATCACCACCAACAGTAATTAAATAGAGGCTAAACATTTATATGAATTAAATCCATGCAATATTTTGAGCAATTTCTAAATCACTGAGAGCTATAATCGGTCCCAATAAGATATGGCCTCAATGCAAAGATAATATGTTGGGGGTAGTGGAGCAGGCAATCTGGGTTCATGTCCCAGTTCTGCCATATATTAACTTTGCAGTCTTGGGGAGATTTTCATTTTCTCTCTGACCTTGACTTCCTCATTCCTATTCTTCTTGAGAAAATTAAAAATATTTCAGATAACCAAAGCCGGTTTGGCTCAGTGGATAGAGCGTCGGCCTGCGGACTCAAGGGTCCAGGTTCGATTCCGGTCAAGGCATGTACTTTGGTTGCGGGCACATCCCCAGTGGGGGTGTGTGCAAGAGGCAGCTGATTGATGTTTCTCTCTCATTGATGTTTCTAGCTCTCTATCCCTCTCTCTTCCTCTCTGTAAAAAATCAATAAAATATATATTTTTAAAAATATATATATATATTTCAGATAAATAAATACATACTGCCTAGCAAATTTTTCAGTCAATAAAGGACAACAGCTATTTTATTAGTAGTAGGAGTGGTAGCAACAATATTTCAATGCTATGTATTTCTATATGTTGCAATGGCTGGATTGCAGGCATCAATGTGTTAGATATAAGTCTCCCATACCTGTGCCATACGTGAGTGAATTCTAGGAAGAATGCTCTTGAAGGGCAAAGGAGACCTAGGGTGTCTACTACTGCTTCATGTTCAGGTTTCAGTGTGTCTAGGGTTTAGCTCCTTCTAGATTAAATAGCCAGGTGGTTACAGCTGGAGTACACCCTCTACCCACCCCATTTACTTTCATAGTGTCCTGCTAAGAAGCAGATATTTCATATATACATATATACATTAATAATAATGAAACATTGTCTATACAGTCTATTTATTTAATTCTCATAGTAAACCTAAGAGGTACAAACTATTGTTGGCTGCAACTTACAGAGGAAAAGCTGAGGTACTGAACAATGAAGTCTCAAAACCAGTATGGGTTGGAGCTCAGATTGAAACCAGGCAATCCAGACCCCATGCACTTAGCCACTGCACTATTCTATCACTACCTTTTGAACAAAGAGAAAGCTGACA
This sequence comes from Eptesicus fuscus, assembly GCF_027574615.1. Taxonomy (NCBI): domain Eukaryota; kingdom Metazoa; phylum Chordata; class Mammalia; order Chiroptera; family Vespertilionidae; genus Eptesicus; species Eptesicus fuscus. The sequence continues at coordinate 4,235,380 of NC_072480.1, read as the reverse complement.
GTATGAAAATAAACACTCAAGCCTACCTGGTTACAACACTGGCACTAGGTAACAGAATGTCAGTAAGCTCTTGGGACTTTGAATACATTTGTCCTGGTGGTAGTTAATTTTCATGCTGGAACATCATTCTAGCTGGTCCTGGGTTCAGTTCCTTAGAGGTCAAGTAGATTCAAGACCCTAATCCTAGTAGTCATCCTACCAGAGTTTGTGCCACTTGCCATGGGAAGTGCACACAACCACCACCCCATCATCATTACTTCTGGAATATTGACTCCCAAATCTTACCTCCTATCTCCTTAAGGGAGCTGTACCAGTTTGGTCTATAAGGGACTGAATCACCAGATGGGCTCGACATTGGAGCCCTTATGTGGGGAGTGTCTATGGAAAGGAGTGCAGTATTGCCCCAGGGGCAGTTCAGCCTCACTTCCATGCTACTGGGTTAAGCACATTTTTCTTTATAATTACCTCTAATTATAAAAAAAAAAAAAGAATGTTGATGGGACAATCTTACGAATTAAATATACTTGAAACATCAATTCCCCTCTCTTAAAGGTTTTGTGTGTGTGTGTGTGTGTGTGTGTGTGTGTGTGTTTATTTCCCTTCCATCTTATAGTTACCCTCACCCAATAAAGTTCTTGTTTACTGAATATCCACCATTTTTCTGTCCAGCCATTTATTCTACCAACAGTGTCTGGGCTGTGTTACTGCTCACAGCCTCCTAAAGTGGACCTATAGGAATGCAAACAATTGCAATCCAATATGATTAGGTCTCACACTTGAAGCACAAAGTGCCGTAGTAACACAAGAGACAGTCAGGAGTTCCACCTTGAGGTTGGGAAGGTTCCTGGAGATTCTTCAGAAGTGGTGACACGGCCGTGGTTCTTAAAGAGTGGAAGGAGAAGCAGAGTGAGCCCACATGGGCAACTGTACGGGACTCACCTACAGAACTGGCTCTCTACACCAACTCTGGGAAGTCGGGTGTAGAGAGGAGCCTGAGGCAGGGGGGTGAGGAGCCAACATAATAATGACGTGCATCGGGGAGCTAAAAGTATATATAAAATACTATGTCCTTGCCTTCAAGTTTACCACAATAAATCTGGGGACTCTTGACCTTAACACCTGTGAGACAATGAGAGAAAAATAAAAAGCAGAACAAATGTAGGAGTTAGATGTAGATGTCTACTCAAAAAGAGGAGACAATGTGGTCCAGAACAGTCCAGGAGGGGTCATAAAGATGTGGGTATTGCATCCATGTTTAAAATAACAAGCCAATACCCAAGTCACCCACTGTTTACTTAAGCGTCACAACTGAACTGCCTCCAACCCCCGTATTTCTCCTCTGTGTTTCCATGTCCAGGGCTTCATCCCCTTGAAACAGATGTGTGACACTGCCCCTAGTGCAAGACTTCTGCCTCCATATAAACTGTAGCCTCTGATTCAGCCTGGAGCCTTACAAAGGCTCTCTGTCAGGAACACTCCCCCTAGACCAAGAGTTCTTGACCAGTATCCATGATGGCTTGTGTGTATGAATTGTACGTTCATGTACACACCTATGTATGAAAGTGTTTATTTTTATGGAGTATCTCTCATTAAGTTTTCATGAAGGAGCATAGCCCACAAAAGACTCAAAATCAATGTTTCAGACTAGAGTTTAGCAAACTACAGCCGGCAAGCCATATTCGGTCCACTGCCTGTTCTTATAAATAGAGGTTATTGGAACTCAGCTATGCTCACATGTTTACTAGTACATATTGTCTGTGCCTGCTTTCACACTACAACAGTAGAGATGAGAGGTTGCAACAAAAATTGTATGATTTGTTAAGCCTGAAATATTTATTATCTGGCTCTTTACAGAAAAAGGTGCTGGCCCCTAATTTAGAAAAATTTTTAGAACCACTCACTACTCTTGAGCTGTTGCTTGCTAATAATTCACCATCAAAATCCAAAAGTGAGTAAATAATTTTATAATCAAAGTTTCCCTTCTCTAATTGGCAATTTTATAGATTCGTCATATACTATATATAGACTGACTCTTCTCCTAGTCTCTGTAGAAATATACTGGACAGAGGCGTGGCCAGGAAGGTGACTAGCTAGAATTCTTCCAAGGTAGCCCTGTCATATGCATCCTGGGCCAAGCTTCCTTTGCAAACTCCTAGAGAAGAGATAGTTAAGCAAGATAATTATCATCACTAAGTAAATCAAACAGAGTCCTACTGATGGCTACAATCCAAAGATGAGAAATTATGTAATTATCTGCAGCACATTTAAAAGACTATACAAAATATGCTAATGCTTTCACCATATTAAAGCAAAGTTGCAGAAGTGATGCCATTTATTAACTAGCCTAAGGATCAGTACAAATAAAGAGGAACATCCTAAGGGTATCTTTAAAATAATAATATCAGTCAGTTTGATAGAATAGTTTTCTTTGGCTACAAAATAGGTTTAGAAAAGTCTTACTCCATTTTAATGTTTTAAATTGCATATTTCCATTTTAATGCATTTTTATTAACAGTATATTCATTTTATCTTTAAGCCAATACTTATTTTTCTATGTATTTTTGTTGTTATTTTGGATAGCTCTCATCATTCTAATCTATTTTCTGACAGTTTATGTATATGAACAAAGCAAACAAACACTATAGCAAATAGAACTACACATGAACCTCAAGCTATACTGCTTATTCTATGTGTTTCCATGCTTGAAACCTCCAGAACTGGATGCTTTACCTAACCTTGCAGTTTGTATGTAAAACTAGGAGAGAAACTGACACACAATAACAATTGGCCAGAGGGAATAAATATCTGCAAATTTAATATTAATGTTAAGGGCCCTCAGCAGTCTTAATCCATACAACAGAGCATCGTCAGAGGCTTTGAGCTTCTGAGCCTTCCTCTTTGGGCTGCCATGCGGCCCTGATACTGCTCTCTGACTTGAGTTAACCCGCAGCCTCGTACGAATGGCCTCTTCCTATAAGTTGTGGCAAAATTTTCATCATAAATTAGAATCTCCCATATTCACTAACATACAGTATTGTCCAGATAAATGTTATAAGATTCCAAAGAAAGACCTAAAATCAGTTCCACTTTAATCAAGAGATGAGGATTTCGCCCTAACTGGTTTGGCTCAGTGGATAGAGCTTCGGCCTGTGGACTGGAAGGTCCCAGGTTCGATTCCAGTCAAGGGCATGTACCTTGGTTGCGGGCACATCCCCAGTAGGAGGTGTGCAGGAGGCAGCTGATCGGTGTTTCTCTCTCATCGATGTTTCTAACTCTCTATCCCTCTCCCTTCCTTTCTGAAAAAAATCAAAAAATATATTTTTTTTAAAAAAGAGATGAGGATTTCTAAGCACCCAAATAATTTGTCTGTTATATTACAGCTTTGCAACATGATTTCACCCACATCATTACATTTAATCTTCATGGCAATGTTTTGTGATTGGAACTTCTTTTATCTCCATTTTACCAGAAGACACTGGCTCAGAGAGGTTACACAGGTTCATATAGGTGATAAGGGCAGGAAATGGTCTTACCCATGAATCTTATCTTCAAAGTTAGTGCTCTTCTGAGGGTGCATTTTGGGCTGATGCTGATGCGCTGACTGACTGACTTATGTAACTTCACATATTGGACTATATACCAGCAGCCTGTCTTCAATTCTCAGCTTTAAAACCAGCACTGCCTGCCTGATCACCCCTAACTGCCTCTGCCTGCCTGCCTGATTGCCCCCTAACCACTCCCCTGCTAGACTGATTGCCACCTAACTGCTCCCCTGCCGGCCTGATCACCCCAACTGCTCTCCCCTGCTGGCCTGATGGCCCCTTAATTGCTCTCCCCCATGCTGGCCTGATCTCACCCCTAACTGCTTGCTCCCCTGCCGGCCTGATCACTCCTAACTGCTTGCTCTGCTGCCAGCCTGATCACCCCTAACCGCCTCTGCCTCAGCCCCCGCCACTGTGGCTTTGTCTAGAAGAAAGTTAGACGTCTGAAGATGTTCGGTCTACCTGGTCTAATTAGCATATTACCCTTTTATTAGTATAGACTAAAGGCCCGGCGCATGAAATTCATGCACATGTATGGTCCCTAGGCCTGGCCTGCTATCAGGGCCATCTTCCCCAGCTGCGTGCAGCTGGCCCCACCCCCCACCGCCACTCACCCCCGGTTCCCTGTTTGCCATTGGGTAATCGGTGCCTGATGGCCGGGGGAAGGCACCAAGAGGTCGGCTGTTCCCACCCGCTCACCAGCCCTGCCCCTGCCACAGGTGGCCATCAGGCAATCAAAGCCTGCTGGCTGGGGAAAGGGACCAAGAGGTGGTCAGTGTGCCTCACAGTGACTGGTCCAGCGGTCGTTCTGTTTGTTCTGCCATTAGCGTCTATTTGCATGTGACCCTTTTATTATATAGGATAGAGGCCTGGTGCATGGGTCGGGGCTGGCTGGTCTGTCTTGAAGGGGGACCCGGATGGGGGTAGTGGGTCCCTGCTGACGGGTGGGGTCAGCCTGGGTGAGGGGCTGTGGGCAGTTTGCAGGCCGGCCATGCCCCCAGCTTTGTCAGGAAGAAGTCTGGTCTATCCCATCTAATTAGCATATTACCCTTTTATTAGTATAGATTTCTATGACGCTTATGCAGAAATCAAACTTGAGATAGGCGTGTCAGCCTGCTCTCTTGTGATAGAAGCTAATTATTTTGTCTTTATCTGCAAAGACCCCATCTTTGATGAGTCATGTTTTTGTTACTTTGCTTGTTTTTTCCTTATTATAAGTGGTTGGAATGCTTATTGTTACAGAATTAACATAGATATTTCCCCAGCTCTTGACAGGGCTCGTGTTGTATGACAAAAAAATGTGTCTGGTCTTCTTCCTGGGTTCTTGGCAGGGAGATTAGAAATCCTTACAAGTTCCCAAGTGATAGGAGTATCCATGTGATTTGTAGAAGGCCCCTTGAGTCACATCTGAGTTTATGCTGATGAGATGACTCAAGATGGGGCCTGGTCATGCCAAAAAGACCAACCATGTGATTTGAGGGTGATGCTTTAAGGCTGACTTCTTGGCAGTAGGGGAGCTACAGACTGAGTTCAGTCATGTGGCCAGTGCTATGTAATAAACTCTAAGAAAAGCTCTGTATATTGAGTTCATTGGAACTTCCTGGTTGGTGAACACATGAGTGTGCTAGGATAACGATGTGTCCTGTTCCATAAGGAAAGCACAGAAGCTCCAACTCAGGGCCCTCTCAGACCTCACCCTATGTGCCTCTTCATTCGGCTGGTCTGGATTTGTATGATTTTAAATAGAATTGTAATCTTAAGTATCACACCTCCCTGAGTAGATCAAACTACTGAACATAGAGGGATTATGGAATCCCCTGACTTTGTAGCCAGTTGACAAGAAATGTGGGTGGCCTAAGGACCCCTGAATTGGTTACTGGTGTCTGCAATTAGAGTGGTCATGCTGGGAATTGCATGCTTAATCTCTGAAATCTGTGCTAACTCTGGGTAGCCAGTTTCATAATGGCAGAGCATCTTGCAGCCCACCTGCTACCAGAGTTCTGTGTGCAGGTCATCAGGCACATGCCTACCTCACATTCTTTGGACTAACTGCTCCCTTCTTCTGGAGCTTTCTTCCTATGAGATCTTCATTGCCAGTCCCATCATCTCCTTCAAGTCTTTGCTCAGATGTCACCTTCTTACTGAAGTCTTCTCCAAAACATTATGTTCAATTGCACCCCACTCACAGCATACACATCCTTCCCTGTCCACTTCCTTTCTTCCCTTCCCTACTTTATTCTTTTTCAAACCGTGTATTTTCTGATGCACTATGTAATTTTCTTACAATTTTTCTTATTAAAAATCCTCCACACCTAGAATATAAGCTTCATGTGGAGGGAAGCACCACAAGTGAACAAAAGGGAATAAATGAATCAGCTGGACCTAGTGTGCTGTCATATTGGAGGGAAGCACCACAAGTGAACAAAAGGGAATAAATGAATCAGCTGGACCTTGTGTGCTTTAACAACTAAACTAAATGTAGTATTTGATTTTGTCTTTGATAGAAATGACCTTCTGATAATGGCTTGCCCTTACTCAATTAACTCCGCTGTACTTATAGGTGCGGATTCATATAGTTCCATTGCTGGCATTGCTTGACAAAGCTGCTGCTTTTCCTAGCTTTGTTCTGATTATTTTATTAAGAGTTATAGGAATTTAGAGACACTCTTCTTCAGATCTGCTTATAGTCTCCAAGAAAAGGGAGATTCGTGATTTCACAGTGATTCTGCCTATTGAAGCATGAAGATAAATCACTCACACAATCACTTTTTCTTCCTTTAATCCTCAGCAAAGATATGTTTTTCATTGATTCTAGAGACAGAGGAAGGGAGAGGGAAAGAGAGAGGAACATTGATCTGTTGCCTCCTTCACAAGCCCAGGCAGGGAATCGAATCTGTGACCCTTCTGATACTATTCTGACTTCCTAGTTATTAATAACTAGAGGCCTGGTGCATAAAATTCATGCACGGGAGGGCAAGTCCCTCAGCCCAGCCTGCACCCTCTCCAATCTGAGACCCCTCGGGAGACATCCCTCTTGCAATCCAGGACCACTGGCTCCTAACCACTAACCTGCCTGTCTGCCTAATGCCTTCAACTGCCCTACCCTGCTGGCCTGGTTGCCCACAACTGCCCTTCCCTGCCACCTGGTCACCTCCAACTGCCCTCCCCTGCTGGCCTGATCTCGCCCCCAACTGCCCTCCCCTGGCAGCCTAGTCATTCCCTACTGCCCTCCCCTGCCAACCTGGTCACCCACAACTGCCCTCCCTTGCCACCTGGTCGCCCCCAACTGCCCTCCCCTGCTGGCCTGACCTCGCCCCCAACTGCCCTCCCCGAAGGCCTGATCACCCCCAACTGGCCTTCTCTGCTGTCCTGATTGCCCCTAAACCCCTGCCAGCCAGATCTCACCCCTAACTGCTCTCTGCTGCTGGCCTGATTGCCCCTAACTGCCTCTGCCTTGGCCCCCACCACCATGGTTTTGTCCGGAAGGAAGTCAGATGTCTGGAAGATGGCCAGTCAACCCTTTTATTAGTATAGATAGATTATATAGGCATATTATAAAAGCATATTACCTTTTTATTAGTATAAATAGATTATATAGGATAGGATTGCTTAAATGGGGGGAGGAGGGGTAGGGAGCCTTCTTCAGCAGGAGGAGATGCTCTTGGCAGACAAAAATACATAACCCCTATATCTAGACTGATAGGCAGCCATATGCACTATACTGCCAAACTGCTTATTAAAAAATTGAACCGCTTTCTTACACCTTACACCAAACAGCTGTTGCCCTTAAACCCCCACCTCAGCCCCCACCTTAGGTTCTGCCTTCACAGTTCACCCAGATTTGGTTCTGATTGGTCAGTTTCTATGCCAGTCAGTGTCAAAAGCTCTGCCTCCTAGGCAGCCATTGGCTCCTCTGGAAAATCCAGAATAGCCCTGCCTTCATGTCGGCACGAGGCCTTCAGTCTCACTCCCAGTCCACTATTAGGTGTAACTCTGGCCGCACTGAGAAGTGGCACCTCAGGTCTGTGCTGGTGGCAATTTTGAATTCTCATCCCTGACCTAGCCTTCTTACAATGCGAGCTCCATGAAGGCAAGCATTTGTCTTGTTCATTCTTAGTTCACTCATAGACTTTACCTGTGTCTATACATCTAGGCTAGCACCGCGTGGTGACTGGTCGAATGGTCATTTCGATCATCATGGTCACTGCCTTTAGATAGATGATAGATAGATAGATAGATAGATAGATAGATAGATGATAGATGATAGGTAGATAGATAGATAGATAGATAGATAGATGGATAGATAGATAGATGATAGATGATAGATGATAGATAGATAGATAGATAGATAGATAGATAGATAGATAGATGATAGATGATAGATAGATAGATGATAGATGATAGATAGATAGATAGATAGATAGATAGATAGATGATAGATAGATGATAGATAGATGATAGATGATAGATAGATGATAGATAGATAGATGATAGATAGATGATAGATAGATAGATAGATAGATGATAGATAGATGATAGATGATAGATGATAGATAGATGATAGATAGATAGATAGATAGATGATAGATAGATGATAGATAGATGATAGATAGATAGATGATAGATAGATAGATGATAGATAGATAGATGATAGATAGATGATAGATAGATAGATGATAGATGATGATAGATAGATGATAGATAGATGATAGATAGATGATAGATAGATGATGATAGATAGATAGATGATAGATAGATAGATAGATAGATGATAGATAGATGATAGATAGAAAAGGAGCCCAGAGGGAAGCCAGGCCCTACATGCATGCATTTAGGAAGCTTCACCAGGAAGCTACGACTTTGCATTCCCCAGGGAACCACTGGCCTATTTCCTGAAAAACACTGGGGGAATAGATACAACAAAGGGAAGATGGACACATGTCCAGTAATGTTGGGGTGACACAGGGAAAGTACTTTCCTGTCAGTCACTCCTGGGAACAGAGATCACTGGCCACAGTGGCCAGGGCCACTGCAAGCACGTGAAAATCTGGGAATACAAAGGAGTTCTCTCACTTGGCTCTTGGCTCGTGAGGCTCTGTGGTCCTACTTCCTTGTGCTCTCCTGTGTTTCTCCATAGCCATGTGGACCAGAAGACCCCACATGCAGTGGACTGATGGACTGCAGTGGGAAACAAAAATCACGCCAGCCTGATGCTTCATTGGACTGTGCAGACATGGAATGGGAACTCTGGACATTGCCTCTGATTTTCGCTTTATTAAAGTCCCAGCTATATTTCAGCTATATGGTGGGACAAAGGGAAATGGGATTTTGGAAACTCAGGGGTTTAATTCCACAGGAATCAAACCTTCTACAATAGCACAGTTCTACCCTAACAACCCCACTTCCACCAATAACAGATGGCAACCCAGAAGGGACGGACACCAGGAGTACTAAAGACACATGGAAATTGTCTGTCCCTGAAATTGTCAGAAAGCTCAGTCACAGCCCCCAAATGTCACTCAGAGGGAAAAACAGTAGGAGAAGAATAACCTGGTCTAATTCCTCTCTCTCTCCCTCTCCCCCCCCGCCCCGCCCCCTAGCTCCTTTCCTCTCTTTTTCTCTATGGGTAGCTTGGTTCCTTTTCTGCCTTCCACCACCTTGGACAATGCCCTTTCAGACCCAGGCCCAGGACTGGTTTAATGGGAGGGGGCATCCAGCTGTGACCGTGGCTAGGGCTGTAGCCAAGGGTGCAGCCACAACTGCCTGTACCCAGGCAAACGGGGGGCTGGTGCTAGCACTTCCTTAGCACCACTGCCACAGAAGGTGGGGCTGTGGGCCGCCACAGGGTGAAAGAAAAGTGTGTGCACACTGGATGCCAGGTTTGTGAATTCTGTGCCTGGCATTGGAGGCTTTGGATGCACCCCAAACTCCTTTCCCTATTCACAGTGGCTGCACACTCAGCCAGGCACTTAGAGGTGGCCTGGGCACACAGATTCACTCTCCTTTCGCAGATTCTCACCTCCATTTAGGCAGCTTAATCACAGTGTCTCCATGGATCCCTGACCCACACAGCAGTGGTGCTTATCCCCAGGCCCTGTGTGGGGGGGGGGCGGGGGGGGGGGCGTAGGGCATGGCTTACAGCCCAATAGTTTGCAACATGCCCAGCTGTTCCACCCCCATCCCTGCAGTATGCAGGAGTAGGAGTCTCAGGCTGTGGTGCCCCGGGAGCTGGGAGCATATACTTCTGTCCCCCTATCTCCTCTCCCTGGGGTAATTTCCCCTTCAGCAGCCATGCAGGCACAACTCTTCCCCCAGCCCCTGCAGGCTCGGGCGTGGGTCAGACCTCAGGGTTCTGCACTGGGGAGTGGGATTATCTGCTGGGTCCCAGGGCGAGTTTCCCTGCACTGAGGGGTGCTGGTTATATGCTGGGTCAGAGGATGAGTTTCCCTGGCTGCTGCTCATGAAGGCAATGGGACTAAAAAGCTGCAGTCTTTTCACTTGATACTTGCTACTGATACTGTGTTTCTATTTCAAATGTAACTGCTATATTTTTTGCTCATGCAAACATTGCTACTTCCAAAGTCATTAATGCTTCTTCCACAGATATAACTAACCAGTATGGAAACAAGCCTCAACTGTACAAATACTCACAGAAATGAAAGATTTCTGTTACCGAATCTTGGAAATTGGCTACAAAAAGAATTTAACCCCAGGGCCTGGGTGTTAAATCTCTGTCCAGACAGATTAACAGGGAATACTACCCCCTCTCTTAGAGGAGGGAAGCTGCCTTGTGCTTCCAAGCCTCTTAATAGATGTGGCTATTAGAAATATAAAAGACAGCAACAGATTGCTAGCCCAGCTCTTAGAGACAAGTTAAAAAAACAAATAGAATATTTCTACCTCAGAGAGTGGAGACAATAGACATCCTTTGTGTAAAAAGCCGTAAAGGGGGAAACCTCCATTAAGATCAGAGGCCATCACAATCTCTCCTGCCGTATTAAAGGCCCCACACGTGGACAATTGTGTTACTATTTCGGAAAGGGTCTCTGTCCTAGGTATGAGAAGAGGCTTCAGGCTGTGGGCAAATGCCATGACTGGCAAGGGGTCACAAGCCACTCCAAATCCTGGTCTGTGACAGGAAACTAGAGAACACAGAAGACATTCATGCCTCCAACAACTATTGAATCTCCCTCTAATCCAGAGGATGAAAGATATCTATATATATACTAGAGGCCCGGTGCATGAAAATCGTGCACGGGGGGTGGAGGGGTGTCCCTCAGCCCAGCCTGCACCCTCTCCAATCTGGGACCCCTTGAGGGATTTCTGACCACCCTCAAGGCTGGACATCCACCGGTCGGACATCCCTCTCATAATCCAGGACTGCTGGCTCCCAACCGCTTGCCTGCCTCTGCCTGATTGCCCCTAACCGCTTGTGCCGGCCAGCCTGATCACCCCATAACCACTCCCCTGCCAGCCTGATCAATGCCTAACTGCTCCCTGGCTGGCCCGATTGCCCCTAACTGCCCTCCCCTGCCACTTGCGTCCCCCAACAACTGCCCTCCCCTGCAGGCCTGGTCTCCCCCAACTGCCCTCCTCTGCTGGCCTGGTCACCCCTAACTGCCCTCCTCTGCAGGCCTGGTCCCCCCCAACTGCCCTCCCCTGCTGGCCTGGTCTCCCCCAAATGCCCTCCCCTGCTGGCCTGGTCACCCCTAACTGCCCTCCCTGCTGGCCTGATCGCCCACAACTGCCCTCCCCTGCAGGCCTGGTCCCCCCCCCCAACTGTCCTCCCTTTGAGGACTGGTCCCCCCTCAAATGCCCTCCCCTGTAGGCCTGGTCCCCCCCAACTATCCTCCCCTGCTGGCCTGGTCCTCCCCAACTCCCTTCCCCTGCAGACCTGGTATTCCCCATCTGCCCTCATCTGCCGGCCCAGTCACCCCCAACTGTCCTCCCAGCTGGCCTGGTCTCCCCCAACTGCCCTCCTCTGCTGGCCCGGTCACCCCTAACTGCCCTCCCCTGCAGACCTGGTCCCCCCAACTGTTCTCCCCTGCAGGCGTGGGTCTCCCCAACTGTCCTCCACTGCAGGCCTGGTACCCCCAACTGCCCTCCTCTGCCAGCCTGGTCCCCCCAACTGCCCACCCCTGCTGCCCCGGTCACCCCTAACTGCCCTCCCCTGCAGGTCTGGTCCCCACAACTGTCCTCCCCTGCAGGCCTGATCCCTCCCAACTGCCCTCCACCTCCTCTGCCGGCCTGGTCACCCCTAACTGCCCTCCTTGCAGGCCTGGGTCCCCCAACTGTCCTCTACTTCAGGCCTTTTCTTCCCCCCAACTGCTCTCCCCTACAGGCCTGGAGCCCCCCCCCCACCCCACCCTATTGCCCTCCCCTGCAGTCCTGTTCCCCCCCAACTTCCCTCCCCTGCTGACCTGGTCTCCCCCAACTGCCCTCCTCTGTTGGCCTGGTCACCCCCAACTACCCACAACCACCCTCCCCTGCCAGCCATCTTTGACCACATGGGGGCAGCCATCTTGTGTTTTGGAGTGACAATCAATTTGCATATCACTCTTTTATTAATATATATATATTTTTTTTCTCCCTGGAGTCAACAAATACAATCTCCTTGCCTTGAAAATGCATACTCTGTCAAGAAATTTATTCTGGATTTGTCAAAGAAAGGTCTGTCTGCCTTTAAAGTGCTAATACCTAGTCTCCAAAAGAACTCTTATCTGAGCCATTTGTTGCAATGCAGATTCTGAAATAGATCTTATTAAGCCTAAGCTATTTGAGCCAATCAGTTTCACTTATATCACTTGTGATTTGCTCAATCATTAATTTTTGCTATATGATACCTGTGTCCGTGGAATTATGTCCCTTAAAGTATAAGTATGTTTGACAAAAAGAATCTATGTTTCTAGAAGTTATAAAATGTGCTTGCTACTCTTGGAAGTGCTAATTGCTTACATTTAATTTTTTCTCCCTACCCTATCCCTCCAGAATTTGGCAATTCTTAATGCATGTAACATGGAAACATGGTTCTTTGCATAAATGCGATAAGACCAGATTAAACTGTGTGGTCTTATTAACCACGTATTTGACTGGAATGCCATGTCTAAGAGAGACATTGGTGGAGTCTTGCTGCCACCAGAAAGCCTTAAAAATTAAGAATGACTTCTAAAGCAAATGAAATCCACTACGAGCCGAAACCGGTTTGGCTCAGTGGATAGAGCGTCGGCCTGCGGACTCAAGGGTCCCAGGTTCGATTCTGGTCAAGGCCATGTACCTTGGTTGTGGGCACATCCCCAGTAGGGGGTATGCAAGAGGCAGCTGATCAATGTTTCTCTCTCATCGATGTTTCTAACTCTCTATCCCTCTCTCTTCCTCTCTGTAAAAAAATCAATAAAATATATTTAAAAAAAGAAAAAAGAAAAGAAATCCACTACGAAAATGGCCTTATACCTTGTTTTGTCACATAGGTCATGATAGTCTTTTCAGGTAAGGACTGAAGGCTTCTTTCCTGAAAGATGGCAAGAAAGGAACCTCAAGACATTTTTAGGAACCTCAAGGACTTGAGGACTTGACCCAAACCTACAGGTATTGTAGGCAAAGCCTGATGCCAACTATGGCTTGGCTTCTTTGTGGGATGAATGTAGCTCAATCTAAAGATTCATTGTGAAAAATTTCAGCAAAGCAAATGTGAGAAAAGCCTGTGTAATCTATTTAATCAGTTACTATCCTCGTGTTTCTGCAAATAATCAGACCAAATTACACTGGACTTAATACAATCTCTTTAAAAATAAGGGCAATTTTAGGGAGGAAAAACTGTGCTTAAATGAAAATCACAATGTTCAATTATGGATATTGGACACCACTAGAGTTAACTGTCTTCAAATTTTTGTTTTTAAGGCTGTGTCTGTATATGCCATATAGACTTCAGCACCTGATAATATCACCAGAGATGTTCTAACTGCAAAAAACCTAAGATTGTCACTGCTTAATTTCATTCCAGCAAAAACATGGTATCTGAAAGTCTTCTAAACTGGTTCATGATTTGCTGTGTACATTAACCTTCGTGCTTTGTGTTCTTCTGTTTTCATAGAATGTGTGCCTATGTTCTTATTTACCTGCTTGCTTATTTACGCAATATAAACCTCACTTTAGAAGCCATCTATATCACCATCTCCTGATATGAGACTCAGTGGTTTGGAATCATGATTGAGTAAATGAAGTATGGATGATCTATTGGCTTTGCTTGAAACTGCTTTATCTTTTCTGCCCAAATGGTTCAGACAAAAAAAGACCCAAAGTTTCTCATGGAGGAAATCTCAGACTATTTCCCATAGTTTAGTTTCAGTTAAATATGGTGAAGAGAAGGGTTTCAGACAGGTATGACATGCCTGCCTACAGGGAAGCCAATCCTCCAATGTAAACTAGGCCACTACAAAGTTAGTATTTACTTTATCAGATGGATTTTTACCTCTCATCAGACTTTTAGTTGTTATAGGTCCCCTCACTTTTGAATTGTACCTTTTAGCCTTCATGTCAACTTTGTGATTTCTAGAATACAACAAGGGTGGCAGCTTGTCCAATGTGTCATCCTCTGGACATCACCTACGCTGCCTCCCAGGGACACCAGCTTACCTAGATTTTGCAGAATCCTTCTTCCCTGCATGAAGACTCCCCTTCCATTTTGCTCCTCTTTTCTCTGTCAGATAGGGGAGAACCTTGGAGCCTTGGGATAGGCAGGCCGACACCCCTTGATAGCATGAAATAGTTATAAGAAGATACAGACATTTACCCACTTAACCTTGTAAGATTAAAGGGGGGGCTGATACCATCATAACTAGCTAGTTATTAATAATAGGAAAGGAGCAGACAGGAAAGCCAGACATTATAGACACGTCATTTAGACAGCTTCACCAGGAAACTGCGACTTTGCACTTCCCAGGGAACCACTGGCCTATTTCCTGAAAAACACTGGGGGAATAGCTACAACAAAGGGAAGATGGACACATGTCCAATAATGTTGTGGTGACATAGGGAAAGTACTTTCCTGTCAGTCACTCCTGGGAACAGAGATCACTGGCCACAGTGGCCAGGGCCACTGCAAGCACGTGAAAATTTGGGAATACAAAGGAGTTCTCTCACTTGGCTCTTGGCTCATGGCGCTCTGTTGGTCCTACTTCCTTGTGTTCTCCTGTGTTTCCTCTATAGCCATGTGGACCTGTGGATTCCACATGCAGTGGACTGATGGGCTGCAGTGGGAAACACAAATTAAGACAGCCTGGTGCTAGATAGGACTGTGCAGGCATGGAATGGAAACTCTGGACACTGGCTCTGATTTTAGCTCTGCCAAAGCCCCAGCTACACTTATTTTATGATTGGGCAAAGGGAAATGCAACTTTGGAAACTCAGGGATTTGATTACACAGAAATAAAGCTTCCTAAGATACCTCATACTTCTGTGGGAGCTTCCAGGAATTCTTCATCCAGAGATAGCCCAAGAACCCCACTTAAACCAGTAACATTTCTGTGCAGGGGATGAGTCACACTGGCCAAGTTAGACTAAAAGCATTATCCACTTGTTTATTTTCCAGCCATTTAGAGGTAAAATCTAGCTTTAGTCAGCAAAGAGTCATTTAATATCAGTATCTTACTATATTTCATTTACTCAGAATACTTGCAATACATATCTGTAACAACAACCACATACATATCAAATTATTGCCCAATTTTCAAACTAGATTCCAGAATTACTTTCACAGCAAGTATTTTTTCTCCAGTAATTTTCCTAAGTGCACATGCCCTGATGACCCACTTTAAGAGGAAAGTCTTACCTGTTCTCTCCTGTACTCAGGAGCAGTGCAAGTCAGGAGAGTAGACAAGAACGCCTGTTGTCCTTTCCTGTGGGACTGTTACTCAGCTACAGGAGGGGAATGAACCAGCCAAAGGTGGACATTGGGCCTCGGAATGCCCTGCCATTTCCACTCAGGAGAAAACATATGTTGTAGCTTTTCATTTCTTTTTTTTTTCCTGAGAGCTTTTAGGCAGCTACTAGTATGCTACTGGTCTTTGGCTAAACATATCCCTAGAAGCTTAAATTCATTGGGAAAAGCAAGGGCCTGGAAATCAGAAAGACCGTATTTCAATTCCATCCTCTGCCATTATTTATCCGCAGGCACAATGTGGATGCTTAAGGTTCTTAGATGACCAGAATTAATGACTAAAATTAATAAGATGCTACCTAGTATAAATAAAATTAAAGTACTGGATGGAGGTTTTAAATATGCAATCAATGAAACAGAGCCTGGCTTGATATATCACCAGAAGGCTCTAGAATGTTCAGCTGGTCAGAAGCTAACCATGAGCCTGCATTGCGTGGCAACTGCTTAAAGAAATCACAATCATTCTTAGGCTGCCTTTGAACAAGTTTGTTGTCTCTATTAAATAAGTTTATATTTTCTATACTATTTGAAACCCCCAAAGAGAACTGTGTTTAGTTCTGGGTTCATGTGAGGAGGATATTGTTGACCACAAAATCTTCATAAATTATCTTCATAATTGTAATCAGGATAGTAGACTGGTCTTAAGAGAAACAGTTGCAGAAACTTGTCTAAAAAACCTGGAAAATCATCTTCTGGGAAATATCAGTCCTCGGGCCTCAAGCATCTGAAGGGTTGGCAAGTGGAGTATATTATACCTGCATCTACTGATTTAGCTAACATTTCAGGGTCCTTACTACACTCAAAGCACTGTGCTAGGAGCTGTGAGATGTAGAGATTAATAATATATAGGACCAATCTCACAGCACTTATAATTAAGATGAAAACAAGGAGTCTGGGATCTCTGGTTTTCATCCCAACTCTGTTGCCCACTGGGTATGTGACCTTGAGCAGTTTTTGAACTTCTCTTAATTCAGAATCCTTTATTTGTAAAACAACACCACAGAGTTTTTTCTGAGAATTATATGAGAAAAGTATTTATTAAAACATCAGTAATTGATTGAAACCAAGTAAATGAAGGAAGGTAGTACAAGGAAGGCAACTTTAGAATTAAAACTAAAAGGGCAAAAGAGACTTGGTTGGGTGGTGATGGGGGAAAGAAGGAGCACTCCAGATGGATGGGGCAGTGTGAGAAAAGATGGAGATATGAAAATAAATGGCTTTGGGGAGACTAGAAAATAATACTGAGGCTGGAGTGCAGAGGAGGAATAAAGCAATGATAACAGCTGTAAAGGTACAACAGAGCTGACTTTTGACTACCCTTAAACAGATCACCAAAGAGTCTCTGGACAGTGGATGGGCTGGTCAAATGAATTTAAGATTCTCAATCTCTGTGCAGACCCAGAGTGGAAAGATAAAAGACTGACACCAGGAAAACAAGTTAAAGAGTCATTAAAAGAGTCTGAGCAAGAGATCATGAGGAACTCAAGATAATGGCAGTGGCATTGACAAGCAGGGGGAGGGGGAGAAATATTGCTAAGGAACAATGAAGGTGAAGTGCAAGTAAAAGACAACTTCATGTTTTGTAAACTTGGTGTCAGGGAGAATGCTGATTCCATGAACTAACACAGGATGCACAATGGAGGGATGTGGTTGACCAAAAAGACAATGAGGGATGATATCAGAGGAATGGTGTCATGAGAGCACATCTTGTCCTCTCCCCACTGAAATTTTAATTATAATTCAATAAAGAAATCCCTGCTCAACACAGACGCATGCCTGAGAGATCTGCAAATTAAAACATCTAAATGTGGACAACCAAGAATAAGTGGGGATACGAGAAGGGTGGAAATCATAGATAGCCCGCAGATGCAGCACTGCAGCTGGAGCTCAAGGCTCAGCCTAGAGAGGGGAAAAAGCCAGAGGTAGCAGGCTCTTCCTTCAGCCAGAAGGAATAGAGTGTGGCAGGGGGATAGCCCAGCAGGGTGAGCGGTGAAGGAGCAAACAGAGTCTGAGTCAGCAGATGCCTGACAGAGCACTAAGTTCTCCCATTCACCTCTCCATCGTGGGCCAGGCAGTGATGTTTCAAAAAACAGAACCACAGAGCCCTGCCATAGCTTGGAAACCCAGAATTCGCTTGGAGTCAGTTTCAGGAGCATATTATCTATAAACCAAGAGCTGTTGCATTTTTCCTCTGTGACTGATTCCCAGGTCAGATGTTTGGGGCGAGAGGTCAGGTGTTACCATTACAGTGAGGGCAAAGCCCACACCCAACTAGCGAAGCTATATTGTCTTAGAGAAGTTTTAGAAGTTCAAGACTGGGAGATAACAGAGATTAAAAATCTTGTAATTCAGAGCCATCTACTGGAAAATAGTAGAAAGACCTCTTCAGACAAAGCTTCTATCAGCTATACTTATAGGGAGAAAAATGAGTAGCAAATGAGAATAGCCAATACCAGGAATGACCACAGTAATGAGTAATGATGAGAAAGAAAATTAAAAATCCCCAGAAATCAAGCTGTAACACATGGAAATATGTGTTATAAATGACACAGATTTCAAGATTGCAGTTCTGAAAATATTCAATGAGATGTGAGAAAATATACTCAGGCAACTCAATGCACTCAGAAAACAAATCAATGAATAAAGCAAGTACTTTACCAAAGAGGTTGAAACTTTTAAAAAGAACCAATCTGAAAATCTAGAAATGAAGCATGCAAGAGTAAACTACTTGCCCTAGCTGGTTTGGCTCAGTGGATAGAGCATCAGCCTGCAGATTGAAGGGTCCCTAGTTTGATTCTGGTCAAGGGGACATGCCCAGGTTATGGGATTGATCCCCAATGGGGGAATGGGAGGTGTGCAGGACACAGCCGATAAATGATTCTCTGTCATCATTGATGTTTCTATCTCTCTCTTTCTCGCCTCTCCTCTCTAAAATCAATATATATATATTTTTTTAAGTAAACTATTGAGCATAGAAAACAGAGCCAACCAGATGAAGAAAAGAATTAGTGATATTAAAGATAGAAATCTAGAAAAGATGCAGAGGGAAGAAGAGAGGAACCTGTGCGTAGAGAAAATGAGTGAGCCCTCTAAGAACTATCTGACTCCATTAGAAAAAGCAGTATTAGAATAATAGTTATTTCAGAAGAGCAAGAGAGGGAACAGAGAACAGAGAGCCCATTTAAACAATTAGCTTATGAGAACTTCCCAAACTTATGGAAGAACTAGATCCATTAATCCAAGAAGGAAATGGAATACCAAGTTATCTCAATCCAAAGAGGCCCTCTCTAAGGCACTTGGTATTAAAAATGTAAAAAAAAATTAATGACAGAGAAAAATATCTCAAAGCTGCCAGGGAAAAGAAGGAAGTGACTTACAAAGGAAAACCCATCAGAATTTCAACCAACCTCTCAGCAGAAACTCTACAAGCCAAAAGAGAGTGGAATCAAATATTGAAATGTCTGGAAAAAAAAATTGCCAACCACAGATAATATATGCAGTAAAACTGTCCTTTAAACATGAAGGGGAAATAAAGACATCCCCAGACATACAGAAGTGGAGGAATTTTATCACCAGAAAACCTCAATTATGTAGGAAATATTCAAAGGAGTTTTTCTACCTGAAACAAAGATAAGAAAGGCACAGCACTAAAAGTAAGATCAACAAAAAACTTACAGCACAAACAGGGATAATTTATGACAACAAAAACATAAAAAGGGAGGGGGAAAGGTCTGAACTGGCAAAGGAGGATGAAGATAAAAAAGACTCAAAAGAAAGAAAAAACTATGGTATACCAGTATGTGCAAGTTTATTTTTTATAAACCTAATGGTAACCACTCACAAAAATCCCCAAACCTGGATGCATAGCTTAGAAAAAAGAAGACACAGAGGAGAAAAGTATGGAATACCACCAAACAAAAACAACAGACAGAAACACCAATGAAGGCACAGAACTACCAAGAAAAAAAAAGATAAAATGGCTATAGGAAATCCTCACACATCAATAATTACTCTAAATGTAAATGGCCTAAATTCATGAATAATGAGGCATAGAGTAGCAGAATGGATCAAAAAACAAAACCCAGTCATATGCTACCTACAAGAGACACATCTAAACTGCAAAGACAAAGGTAAATTTAAAGTAAAAGGGTGGAACATATATCTCCAAGCAAATAACATCCACAGAGAAGCAGATGTAGCCATACTTATACCTGACAAAATAGATTTCTCAAGACAACAAAGTTAAGGGGAAAAGATGGACACTTTATAATGTTAAAGGGGACACTACATCAAGAAAACGTAACACTTCTTAAAATATATGTACCCAAGCAAGGAGCACCAAAATATATAAAACAGTTACAGAACTAAAGAGAGAAGCACATCAAAACACAATCATAGTTGGGGACCTTAATAATCCATTGACAACTCTAGATAGATGAATCAAATAGTAAACCAATAAAAAATATCAACTTTAAATGATACACTAGACCAAATGGACATTATTGACATTTATGGAATCTTTCATCCCAGAACATTAGATTATATATCTTCTCCTGTGCACATGGAACATTCTCAAGAATAGATCATATATTGGGTCACAAAACTAGCATCAACAAATTCAAGAAAATTTAATTTCTACCAAGCATATTGTCTGACTATGCTGCCTTGAAATTAGAAAACTTCAAAAAGGAAGTAAAGAAATCCACAAATATGTAGAGATTAAACAACCTACTGCTAAAAAAATGACTAGGTCAAAGAAGAAATAAAAGATGACATCAAAAGTTATATAGAGCCACCCAAGCTGGTTTGGCTCAGTGGATAAAGCATCAGCCTGCACACTGAAGGGTCCCAGGTTTGATTCTGGTCAAGAACACATGCCTGGGTTGTGGGCTCAATCCCCAGTAGGGGGTATGCAGGAGGCAGCTGATCAATGATTCTCTCTCATCATTGATGTTTCTAGCTTTCTCTCCCTCTCCCTTCCTCTTTGAAATCAATAAAAATATATATTTTTTAAAATTTATATAGGACCCTAGCTGGTTTGGCTTAGTGGACAGAGCGTCAGCCTGTGAACTGAAGGGTCCTGAGTTTGATTTGGATCAAGGGCACGTACCTCCATTGTAGGCTTCTGGCTTGTGGGAGGCAACCAATCAATGTGTATCTCTCACATCAGTGTTTCTCTCTGTCTCGCCCTTTCCCTTCCACTCTCTCTAAATATCAATGAGAATTATATAAAAAATTATATAGAGACAAAGGAGAATGACAATACAACATATCAAAACTTCTGGAATGCAGTGAAACCAGTAATAAGAAGGAAATTTATAGCATTCCAGACCTATCTCAGGAAACAAAAGAAATCCCAAGTAAACAACCTAACATCACACCTTAAAGAACTAGAAGAGGAAGAACAAAAGCAACCCAAAGTCAGGAAAGGAATTGAAATAATAAAAATTAGAGCAGAATTGAATGAAATAGACAACAAAAAGACTATAAAACAAAACAAAACAATAAAACAAAGAACTGGTTCTTTGAAAAGATTAATAAAATTGACAAACCCCTGGCTAGACTCACTAAGGAAAAAAGGGAAAAGACCCATATAAACAAAATCAGAAATGAGAGAGAAGTCACCAAAGAGATCACAGATATACAAAGGATCATATTAGAATATTATCAAAGACTATATGCCACCAAATTAAATAACATAGAAGAAATGGATAATTTCCTAGAAATATATAATCTTCCTAGACTAAATATGAAGAATTGGAAAATCTAAATAAACCAATCATCAGTGAGGATATTAAACAACCATCAAAAACCTCCCATAAGCCCTAGCTGGTTTGGCTCAGTGGATGGAGTGTCAGCCTGCAGACTGAAGGGTCCCGGGTTTGATTCCAGTCAAGGGCACATGCCTGGGGTGTGGGCTTGATCCCCAGTGTGGGACCTGCAGGAGACAGCCAATCAATGATTCTTTCTCAGCATTGATGTTTCTATCTCTCTCTCCCTCTCTCTTTCTCTCTTAGATCAATAAAAATATATATTTTTGAAAAAAACCTTCCATAAAACAGAAGTCCAGGCCCAGATGGCTTCATCAGTAAATTCTACCAAACATTCAAAGAAGATTTAAAACCTATGTTTCTCAAACTCTTCCAAAAAAATTGAAGAAGAGGCAATACTTCCTAACACATTTTATGAGGCCAATATAACCCTGACACCAACACCTGGCAAAGATAACACACGCAAAAAGAAAATTACAGACCAATATATCTGATGAATACAGATGCAAAATTCCTAAACAAAATACTAGCAAATCAAATACAACAATACATCAAAATAATAATACAAAAAATAATAATACATCATGATCAAGTTGAGTTTATTACAGGGGCCTAAGAATGACTTAACATAGGCAAATCAATCAATGTAATACACCACATTAACAAAAAATAGGATAAAAAAATTATATGATCTTATAAATGGATATAGAAAAGCATTTGATAAGATACAACACCATTTATGATTGTACCTCAACAATATAAAGGCCATATATGATAAGCCCTCAGCTCATACCATATTCAATGGTGAAAAACTGAAAGCTTTTCTTCTAAGATCAGGAACAAGACAAGGATGTCCACATTCACAACTCTTATTCAAACAGTACTGGAAGTCCTAGCCAGAGCAATAAAGCAAGAGAACGCAATAAAAGGCATCCAAATAGGGAAGGAAGAAATAAAACTGTCAGTTTTTTGTAGATGACATGATTCTGTATATAGAAAACTCTAAAGACTCCACCAAAAAAACTATGAGAAACAATAAACAAATACAGTCAAGTTTTAGGATACAAAATCAATGCTCAAAAATCTGTTGCCTTCCTGTATATAACAAAACTTCAGAAAAAGAAATGAAAAAAACAAAACAACCAGTCATTTTGCAATTGTAACCAAAAGAATAAAATATCTAGGAATAATCTCATTAAAGCACATGAAATACCTATATACTGAAAATTATGCAGCATTACTAAAAGAGATAGAAAGAAACGCAACAAAATGGAAAAATATCTCATGCTCATGGATTGGAAGAATCAACATAGTTAAAATGTTCATATTACCCAAATTAATATACAGATTTAATGCAATCCCCAACAAAATCCCAATGTCATTTTTTTAAAAGACAAAATGAGAAATCATCAGATTTGTATGGAACTGGAGAAGTCATGCTACCTGACTTCAAAGTATGCTACAGAGCTATAATAATCAAAACAGCATTGTATTGGCAGAGAAACAGATAAATGAAACAGAATAGAGAGCCAGCCTAGCTATAAAACCACATGTATATGGACAGATACTTTTTGACGAAGGAGCCAGAAACAGAAAATGGAGAAAAGATAGTCTCTTCAGAATATTGGGGAAAATGGTGGCCAAATAGACAGACTTGTACTGAGCCTTATCCTGGCGCAGACAGAAGGAACACCTAAATCAAATAACATCCATCTGGAATTGGTGAAGTTGACACAGCTGGTGAGACAATTCACAGCCAGAAAGGGCAGAGGACACCTGGAGAACAGTAGGATCAGGGATCTGGGCTAGAGAGAGAGACATAGGACCACCAGGATCAGAGGGTCAGAAGGAAGCTGTGCTGCACCACGTCTACATCCTTTGGGGACAGGCGTAACATCTGACTATGGATGGGAAGTCCACAGGGCTGCTGTACCTGGGGAATCTAGATCTAAGTCCACAGCCACAAGAGGCTGATCCCAGAAGGGCCGCCTGAACAGCTGCCCGGACCTCACAGTGTTGTGGGGAAACACACAGATGCACTGTTATTTTGCCTGTTTTGTCTTGCTTTTATTTGCTAAACCCAGTTCATAAGACATTTCAAATATAAACACTAACCCATGGCTGCAGTGCAGGTAGTGGTACAGATTTGTGGAGTCTGGGGAGAGGCTGTGGAGGAGAGAGGTAACCAGGAGTCCAGCACTGAGTCATTCCTGACCCTCTGGATTTAAGCATCCATTTTTCTTCTGAGGAGCCAGCCCCTCCCAGCAGCATCAAACACCCAGACTACAACCTGAGCTGTACAAAGGAAACAGACTCTGAATAGCCCTAAAAGCCCCCAGGGACTGGGTTAAAAAGGGGTGTTCAGTTCCAGAGAGATACAGCACTACCCACAACTAAAGCCCTTGTCAGAAACAGACACTTGAGAGATTAAGATTGACAGCAGGCAGACCGACAAAGCAGGCAGATTGGTCCTGCCTTTTTGCAGCCAAGGCTGTGGAGATAGATACAAAGAGAGCAGCGGTGGATCACTTGGAACTTCAACACATTCCTGACTACCTAATAGGAAACCGAGAAGTGGCAAACAGAACAGAAGAGTGGGGTCTTAAACCAGCCTCCATTGGGCATTCAAAATTAGCTGAAGTTAATGACACTTCACTTTTTTATATTTTATTTAAATTTTTTTCTGTATTTTTCGATTTGCTTTTTTTGTATTATTTTTTCTTCATTCTATTTTTTATTGTTATTTTATTTTATTTTCCACCCTTTTCTTCCCCTTTTCATCCTGTTTTCCCCTCTCCTGTCCCTGCTTTAGTTTTTCTCTTTCCTTTCTTTTTACCTGTTAAAAATTGATCTTCTTTATATTGTTTATTGACATGTTATTATTACTGTAGTCTCTGTTGGCTTATCATATATCTAATTGCTTCTCCCCTGCTCAAAGTCCACATACTCTTCTTCTTTCTCTTTCTTCGCTGGTCATTTTTTTTATTCTTGGTTTTGCTCTCCTTTCTTGCTCTCTTCTTCTCCCAATTGTTTAATTAGTTTCATTCAATAAACTCAAGCCTACCTGCTCTCTCCTCTATTCTCCTTTTCCAAAAATGGATGGCTAAATGAATAGATAAATTGAAATATAAATATATGTATATTATTTGTTTTATATTTTTATTTTTTAAATTTATTATTATTATTTTCTTTTTCTTCTCCTCTTATCCACTCATTCTCTTTCTACCTACTCTATACACAACTGTGGTCCTTCCCCTATTAATACAATTCCTTAAACTTACGTTCTATATAGAAGCTCTGTCTCTACCGATTCTGTACCACCCATTTTCTGGGTATTTGTTTTTTGCACTTTTTGCACTTTTTGGTTTATCTGTTTGTTTTGCATTGTTTTCTGCCCATTTTCTTTTCTCTCTTACCTTTTTTTCTTTCCTCAATATCATCTTTTCTCTCTTTCCTCTATCCTGATTCTCTTTTCTCTGGTGGTCACTTTTATTGGGGTTATCAGTGTCATGAGTACATTCAGGTTTGTTCCCTTTGTGTGGTGTCTTGTCAAGTTGTATTTTGTGCTGTTTGGTCAAACTGGTATAGAGTGAGCCACATAACCAGACACCTTGAAAGGAGACTCCATCCACAAACAACAACACTCAAAACCCAAATATCCAAAGTAGGGGGCTTCTCTAGAATACCCAGCTGAGAAGACCACAGGGATTGCACCATGGGTCCCACAAAACATATACTAGATAAGACAAACTCAAACAATCTGCTGGCACAGCAGTGTGACCTAATTCATAGGAACAATCACAAAGAAATAGCAAAAATGGAGAGACAAATAAACAACCCCCATAAGAAAGAAAAGGAGGAATCACCAGAAAGGCAATAAATGAAATGGAGGCAAGCAATTTTTCAGAGAAAGAATTCGGAGCAATGGTCATAAGGATGCTGAAAAGGATGGAAGACAAATTCAACAGCATGTGTAATAATCAAGAGGAAATGAAGAAGAACCAAGGAGAAATGAAGAATGACATATCTTCAGTAAATAACACAATAGAAAGCATCAGCAGTAGACTAGAAGGAGCTGAGGACCATATCAGCGAGCTAGAAGACAAGGTAGGAAAAAACACCCAAGCAGAACAGCAACTCAAAGAAAAACAAAACAAAAAAAACTTAAACAGCAGGAAGAGAGCCTAACGGAGCTTTGGGGAAACATGAAATAAAACAACAGCCACATAATAGGAGTGCTAGAAGGAGAGGAAGTGAATCAAGGAATAGAGAACCTGTTTGAAGAAATAATGACAGAAAACTTCCTAGTTTGGGGAAAAAAAAGTCACAAAAGTCCAAGAAGCACACAGACTCCCAAACAAGATGAAACCAAAAAGACTGACACCAAGACACATCATAATTAAATTGGCAAACTCAACAACAAAGAAAAAATCTTAAAGGCTGCCAAAGAGAGACAGAAAGTTCCTTACAAGGGATCTCCCATTAGACTGTCAGCTGATTGCTCAACAGAAACACTTTAGGCCAGAAGGTATGGAATTAAATGTACAAAGTGATGCAAAGCAAGAGACTGAATCCCAGAATACTATACCCAACAAGGCTATCATTCAAATTAAAGGTGAAATCAGGAACTTCAAAGATTTAAAAAAAAAAAAGGGTAAGAGACTTTATTACCACGAAGCCAGCAATGCAAGAAATACTAAAGGAACTGCTAAAAAGAAGACATGGAAAGGGAAGAAGGAAGACAGCGATAGAGAATAAAAATGGCAACAATCAAGTACCTATCCTATTTAATAAAGAGGGAATATGCTAATTGACTGCCATGCCCTCAAAGTTGGCGGTGTCTACAGCCACAAGATGGTGGCACCCAGTCTCCTCAGCACCGCCGGGGCAGCAGGCACGCAGCACAGCTGGGCCCGCCCCCAAGGCGAGTCTGGCCGCTCTGTGCACCTGCCTCCAGAGTCCCCCAGTCCCCTCAGTCCACAGCCACCCAGGGAGGGCCTGAGGCACAGGCAAGACTTGTATGTCGGCTGCCCGAGGCTCAGGTAACCAGGGTGGGCCAAGGCTTGCACTGCCAGCAGTGGCCGCAGCAGAGGTGTGATGGGGGCGTCGCCTTCCCCTGATCACCAGGTCACCTCATGCCCCTGACGGCTCCTGGACTGTGAGAGGGGGCAGCCTGGGCTGAGGACCCCCCCTTCAGTGCATGAATTTTCATGCACAGGGCCTCTAGTCCATAATAACCTTAAATGTAAATGGATTAAATGCTCAAATCAAAAGACATAAGGTAGCTGAATGGATAAAAAAACATGACCCATATATTTGTTGTCTAAGACCCACCTCAGAACAAAGAACTCACACAGATTGATAGTGAAGGGATGGGAAAAAAATTCAGGCAAATGAAAATGAAAATAAAGCTGGGGTAGCAATACTTATATCTGACAAAATAGACCTCAAAGTGAAGGCCATAACAAGAGATAAGGAGGGCCACTTCATAATACTAAAGGGAGCAATTCAACAAGATGATATAACTCTGGTAAACATATATGCACCCAATATAGGAGCACTCAAATACATAAAAAAACTTCTGGAAGATATCAAGGGAGAGATCGACAGCAATAAAATAATAGTAGGGGACTTTAATAACCCATTGACACCACTGGATAAATCCTCTAAACAAAAAATCAGCAAAGAAACAGCAAACCTAAATGACTCACTAGATCAGATGGAATTATTTGACATTTTCAGAACATTTCACCCCAAAGCTACAGAACATACATTATTCTCAAGTGCACACGGGACATTTTCAAAGATAGACCACATATTGGGACACAGACAAAGTCTCGTCAAATTCAAGAAGATGTAAATCATATAAAGCATGTTCTCAGATCACAATGGCATAAAATTAGCAATCAACTACAATAAAAAAAAAGAAACACTTGTAGGCTAAATAGCATGCTATTAAACAATGATTGTGTTACCAAAGAGATAAAAGAAGAAATAAAAAGCATCATGGAAACATATGACATTGAAAACACAACAACCCAAAATCTATGGGACACAATAAAAGCAGTTCTGAGAGGGAAGTTCATAGCTCTACAGGCCTACCTCAAAAACAAACAAACAGACCAACAAAAACAACAAGAAAAATGGTAATAAATTATCTAACCCTACAACTTAAAGAATTAGAAAGAGAGCAAAAAGAAAAGCCCAGAGTAAGGAGGAAGAAGGAAATAAAAAAGATCAGAGTGGGAATAAACAAACTAGAGACAAAAAAAAAAAAAAAAGGAAAAGGGAAACAATACAAAAGATTAATAAAAAAAAAAAGAGCTAGTTCTTTTAAAGGATAAACAAGATTGATGAACCTCTAGCCAGGCTCACCAAAGAGCAAAGAGAGAGGACCCAAATAAGCAAAACCAGAAATGAAAGAGGTGAAATAACAACCAAAACCACAGACATACAAAGGATTATAAAAAACAAACAAAAAAACTACAAATAACTCTATTCCAACAAACTGGACAATCTAGACAAAATGGACATATTCTTAGAAAAATACAATCTTCCAAAACTAAATCAAAAAGAATTTAAAAAACCTGAATAGGCCATAACTACACATGAAATTGAATAGTAATCAAAAAACTTCCAGCAAACAAAAGCCCTGGTCTGGATGGCTTCACAGGGGAGTTTTACCAAACATTGAAAGAAGAACTAAAACCTATCCTTCTCAGACTATTCCAAAAAAAATTCGAGGAAAGCATACTTCCAAATTCTTTCTATAAAGCCAGCATTACCCTAATCCCCAAACTAGATAAAGACAATACAAATAAAGAGAATTACAGGCCAATATTCCTGATGAACATAGATGCTAAAATACTCAACTAAATTCTAGCAAATCAGATCCAGCATTACATTAGAAAGATCATATACCATGACCAAGTGGGATTTATTTTGGGGATGCAAGGCTGGTACAATATCCACAAACCAAGAAATGTGATACATCACATAAACAAATTGAGAGACAAAAATCATGTAATCATATCAATTGATGCAGAAAAAGCATTTGACAAAATCCAACACCCTTTCTTGTTAAAAACTCCCAGCAAAGTAGGAGTAGAGGGGTTATACCTCAACATAATAAAAGCTTTATATGATAAACCTACAGCCAGCATGATACTCAATGGGCAAAAACTAAAACAATTTCCTCTAAGAACAGGAACAAGACAAGGTTGCCCACTTTCACCAATCCTGTTTGACATAGTACTGCTAGCCATAGTGATCAGACAAGAAGAAGAAATAAAAGGCATCCAAATGGAAAAGAACAAGTAAAACTGTCATTATTCGCAGGTGACATGATATTGTACATAGAAAACACTAAAGACTCCATCAAAAAACTACTAGACTTAATAAATAAATTTGGCAAGATAGCAGGTTACAAAACTGACACCCAGAAATCTATGGCTTTTTTATACATCAGTAATGAACACAGAGAAAGAGAAACTAATAAAACAATCCCATTTATCAATGTACCAAAAAAATTAAGATACCTAGGAATAAATTTAACTAAGGACGTAAAAAACCTGTACTCAGAAAACTACAGGACGTTGAAAAAAGAGATAGAGGAAGGCATAAACAAATGGAAGAATATACTGTGTTCATGGATTGATAGAATCAACATCATTAAAATGTCCATACTACCCAAAGCAATTTATAGATTCAAAGCAATCCCCATTAAAATACCAATGGCATATTTCACAGACATAGAACAAACTCACCAAAAATTCATAGGGAATAAAAAATGACTCTGAATAGGCACAGCAATCCTGAGAAAGAAGAACAAAGTTGGAGGGATCTCAATACCAGATATCAAGCTATATTACAAAGCCACTGTTCTCAAACTGCCTGGTAATGGCTCAAGAACAGACATATAGACCAATGGAACA
This sequence comes from Eptesicus fuscus, assembly GCF_027574615.1. Classification (NCBI taxonomy): domain Eukaryota; kingdom Metazoa; phylum Chordata; class Mammalia; order Chiroptera; family Vespertilionidae; genus Eptesicus; species Eptesicus fuscus. Next base: position 4,206,198 of record NC_072480.1, on the reverse strand, counting down.
GAACCAAGAACCCAGAAATCAACCCAAGCCATTATGCTCAATTAATATTTGACAAAGGAGGCAAGAGCATACAGTGGAGTCAAGACAGTCTCTTCAATAAATGGCGTTGGGAAAACTGGGCAGATACATGCAAAAAAATGAAACTAGACCACCAACTCACACGATAAACAAAAATAAATTCAAAGTGGATAAAGGATTTAAACTTAAGATGGGAAATCATAAAAATCTTAGAAGAATCCATAGGCAACAAAATATCAGACATAGGTAGTAGCAATATATTTACCAATACAGCTCCTAGGACAATGGAAACTAAGGAGAAAATAAACAAATATGACTACATCAAAATAAAAAGCTTCTGCACAACAAAAGAAACCATCAACAAACAATAAGAAATCACACTGCATGGGAGAACATATTTACCAATGTTATCTCTGATAAGAGTTTAATCTTCAAAATTTATAGGGAACTCATACAACTTAACAAAAGGAACATAACCCAATCAAAAATGAGCAAAGGACCTAAATAGACACTTTTCAAAAGAGGACATAGAGAAGACCAAGAGACATGAAAACATGTTCAAAGTCACTAATCATCTGAGAGATGTAAATTAAAACGACTATGAGGTACCAACTTATCCCAGTCAGAATGGCTATCATCAACAAATCAACAAAGTCAAGTGCTGGGGATGATGTGGAGTAAAAGAAACCCTGGTGCACTGCTGGTGGGAATGCAGACTGGTGCAGCCACTGTGGAGAACAGTATGGAGTTTCCTCAAAAAATTAAAAATGAAACTCCCATTTGACCCAGTGATCTCACTTCTAGGAATATATCCCAAGAAATCAGAAACACCAATCAGAAAAGATATTGCACCCGTATGTTCATAGCAGGACAATCCTATCTAATAAAAGAGTAATATGCAAATTGACCATCACTCCAACACATAAGATGGCTGCCCCCATGTGGTCAAAGATGGCTGCCCCCATGTGGACACAAGATGGCCACCACAAGATGGCCAGCAGGATAGGGCAGTTGTGGGAAATCAGGCCAGCAGTGGAGGGCAGTGGGGCGGGGACCAGGGCTGCAGGAGAGGGCAGTTGGGGGTGACCAGGCCTGCAGGGGAGGGCAGTTGTGGGGGACCAGGCATGCAGGGGGGGGCAGTTGGGGGGTACTAGGCCTGTAGAGGAGGGCACTTGGGGGGGGACCAGGCATGCAGGCGAGGGCAGTTGGGGGGGACCAGGCCTGCAGGGGAAGGCAGTTGGGAGGGACCAGGACTGCAGGGGAGGGCAGTTGGGGGTGACCACGCCTGCAGGGGAGGGCAGTTAGGGGGACCAGGTCTGTATGGGACAGCAGTTGGGGGAGACCAGGCCAGAAGGGGAGGGCAGTTGGGGGTGACCAGGCCTGCAGGGGATAACAGTTAGGGGCAACCAGGCCTGCAGAGGAGGACAGTTGGAGGTGACCAGGCTGGCAGGGGAGGGCAGTTAGGGGCAAGCAGGTTGGCAAGGGAAGGAAGTTAGGGGTGACTGGGCCAGCAAGGGAGGGTAGTTGGGGGCCACCATGCCTGCAAGGGAGGACAGTTAGGGGCAACCTGGCCAGCAGGGAAGGGCAGTTAGGGGTTTCCAGCCTGGCAGGGGAGGGCAGTTAGGAGTAATCGGGCAGGCAGCGGAGCAGTTAGGTGTTGATCAGGCTCGCAGGGGAGTGGTTAGAGGGTGATCAGGCTGGCAGGCAGAAGTGGTTAGGAGGAATCAGGCAGGCAGGCAGGTGAGCAATTGGGAGCCAGTAATCCTAGATTGTGAGAGGGATGTTCAACTGCCCCTTTAGGCCCAATCCCACCAGGATCAGGTCTAAATGGGCAGTCAGACATCCCTTGAGGGATCCCAGATTGGAGAGGGTGCAGGCTGGGCTGAGGGACACCTCCCCTCCACCCGTGCATGAATTTAATGCACTGAGCCTCTAGTTTACAATATCTAAGATTTGGAAACAGCCTAAGTGCACATCAGCAGATGAGTGGATTAAAAAACTGTGGTACTTCTACACAGTGGATGCTGTAAAAAAAGAAGAAACTCTTACCATTTGCAACAGCATGGATGGACCTGGAGAGCATTATGTTAAGCAAAATAAGCCAGTTGGAGAAAGATACTAGTAAATGTCACATGACCTCACTCAATATAATGAACAATATAAATTGATGAACAAAAATAGAGCCAGAAGCATGGAACAGACTGGCCAACCTAAGACGGAAGGCAGGGAAGGGGGGAGGGGTTAGAAATAAGCCAAAAGACTTGTATGCATGCATATGAGCATAACCAACAGACACAGACAGTATGGGAGTGCTGGGGGGCATGTGCTGCTGGGTGGAAGCAGCTGGGAAGAGGTCAATGGGAGAGAAGGGAGACTTATGTAATACTTTAAATGATAAAAAAAATAAATTAAAAGAAAAGATAATCTCTTCAATAAATGGTGCTGGGAAAACTGGAAAGCCACACACAAATTAATGAAATTGGATTAGAGTTTGTCCCCATGTGCAAAATTTAATTCAAAATGGATCAAAGATTTAAATATAAGACCCAAAACAATAAGTTACATAAAAGAAAATGTAGGACCTTGTCATAGAGAACATTTTTTGAACTTGACCCCAAAGGCAGGGAAGTAAAGGCAAAAATAAATGAATGGGACTATATAAAACTAAAAAGCTTCTGCATAACAAAAGAAACTGACAACAGAACAAAGAGGCAGCTAACCAGATGGAAGATGATATTTGCAAACAGTAGCTCTGACAAAGGTTTAATTTCCAAAATATATAAAGAACTCATAAAACTCAACACCAAACAAACAGTCCAATCAAAAGGTGGGCAGAGGACCTGAATAGACACCTCTCCCAAGAAGACCTACGGCCAGCCAGTAGATATATGAAATGATGTTCACTGGCAATTAGGGAAATGCAAATAAAAACCACAATGAGCCTGGACGGTGTTGCTCAGTGGTTGAGTATCCACCCATGAACCAGGAGGTCACCATTTAATTGCCAGTCAGTGCCCATGCCGTGTTGTAGGCTGGATCCCCAATAGGAGGCAGCCAATCAATGTTTTTCTCTCGTGGATGTTTCTATGTCTTCATCCCTCTCTCTTCCTCTCTCTAAAATAAATAAATATATTTTAAAAAACTACAATGAGATACAATGTCAAACCTGTTAGAGTGGCCATTATCAACAAGACAAACAATAAGTGTTGGAGAGGTTGTGGAAAAAAGGAAACCCTCACTCACTGCTGGTGGGAATGCAGACGGGTGCAATCATTATGGAAAGCAGTCTGGTGATCCCTCAAAAAATTAAGAATAGACCTACCATACCATACCACCCAGCAATCCCTCTCCTAGGTATATACCCAAATAACTCAAAATCATGTGTTCACAATGATATATAAGCCCTATGTTTATTGAAGCATTATTCGCTGTGGCCAAGACATGGAAACAACCAAAGTGTTCTGTGATGGAAGACTGTATAAAGAAGATGTCATACATACACACAATGGAATACTGCTCAGCCATAAGAAAGGATGAAATAGTGCCATTTGCAACAACATGGATGGACCTTGAGACCATTATGTTAAGTGAAATAACTCAGTCATAAAAAAGTAAGAACCATATGATTTCACTCATCTGTGGAATATAAAACTGAAACTTATGAATACAAACAGCAGTGTGGTGATTGCCAGAGAAAAGGGGGTGCGAGGAGAAGTGGATCCTAATATATGGTGACAGGAGAAGATTTGACTTTGTGTGGTGGGCACATGGTGCAGTATATAGATATTGTAACATAGAAATACACACCGGAAACCTATATGTTCATGTTGACCAATGTCACCCCAATAAATTTAATAAAAATAAATAAATGAATAAGAAGACTAGTTCAGCTGTGGGATGTGTTACATTTCACATGCTGTGAAATAATCATAAAAAAGTTAATAACAGAAAGTTGGAAATGTGGTTCTGGAGCTTATGAGAAGAGTCAGAGTTAGAGATACAGATTTGAGAGGAGGTATACTTAGAGATTGAGTGTGTTGTCAAATATAAACAAACTTGGCTTTGAACTCTGCCTTTAACACTAACTAGCTGTGTGGTCTTGGACAAATTTATCATCAAAGCCTTAATTTCCTTAATTGTAAAATTGGGAAAATTATACATACTTCAAAGGTTTTGCTTATTGCATACCATCTGGTTGCCATTTGTCACCATCACTGTCTACCATCACCATCATTGCTGAAACCATTAAGGTAGATGAACTTGGCTAGGAATAGAGTAATTAAGTAGGAAAAAAAAGATTGGGGAATGAATCTTAGGGAACAATTATTAAGGTATATATGGAACAAGAACACAACTGAAAAAAAAGATCAGGAATAGTCCAGGAGGTAGGCATAAGGCCAGGACAGCAAAACACCATGAAGGACAAAGTGGAGAGAATTTCAAGGACAGAATCATCAAAAATGTCAAATGCTACAAAGAAGTTGAGGTGGAAGAAGGGTAAAAATGAGAATATTGGATATAATGATTAGAAGATAATCTTTGTTTAATTGAACAATTTTATATGTGGTAGGAGTAGGGCACAAATATAAGGGGATTTCAAATTGATATTTTTACCCAAAACCCAAGGGGCTGTAAATTAGATACTAAAGTGAATTGTGAGATGCAAATTTCAAAGTAGATGTAAGCAAAAAATTACAGGCCTTATTTTTCTTACCCACCCAAAGGTATAAAAGGCTTAAGTTATTACAGAGAAAGAAGATTGGTAAGGTTTTCTTTAGAGAGAGCTGTGCTGTGAATTTCCTTATTCTAAAAAAGGGGACTTGCTTCCTTTTGGTTCAGTTGGTGCTTCACTAGGAGATTTGAAGAGCTTGGTCATTGTTGTGTATGGGAAGAGGGATACAGGCAACTGATGTTTGAATGTTTGGCTCTCATCCTCAAACCTCTGGCAGCAGTATGAAGGCAACTTGGGTGCATTGAATGCATGGGCTGGTGCAAAGGACATATGAGTGCTTTGATTAATCTGACAGAGTTGGCATGAATCTAATTTAAATTATCCCCAGGAAGATCACCTGAAGCCAACAGGGAGAGCTTTTGAAAACAAGTAGAGGGAGAAATACCCAAAGCTGGAAGAAGCAGAATTGATGACATAAAAAAAAGTAATATTGGAAAGTTCCCAGTGAGAGTCCCTGAAGAACTATGAACACACCCATAAGAGAAGCTGGCTCTATGTAACATCTGCTGGCCCAAAGGGCCCGAAGCCATCTGACAACAGTACAGTCAGGTGTGGACCTCCTATTCCCCTTCGTCATCACCCACCCAACTCCTACGTTAGCTATTCTAATCCTGAAAGGATCAAAAACCACAGGGAGGAGGTGAGTGAGAAAGAGAGAAGGCATCAACCTGACCATTTTCCTTTCACTACATCGCTGAAAATATCCAGTCCTAGACAATATCATTCAAAATTGAAGTTCTTTTTCCATACCTATCTAAGGCTTTATGAATTAACATGGTGATTTGTAGCTAAAAAATTCCATAACACATTTTACCCTCATAAAAGGGAGCAGAAAAGTCTTGAGATTGTCCAAGTACCCATCGGCAAAAGAAGAACTTCTGCCACTGTACAAATTTAAAAGGATAGTGGAAGATATTGTTTACATGAAAAAACCCTCATAATTCTTGTGTTTTCGAAGTATCATTTACCCAAAGGTATAGGAAGTGAGCCTCTAGGACAGTAACTTTTTAAAAAACTGTTGGCAATGGGGAAAAAGGGAGATGTATATAATACTTTCAACAATAAAAAACTTAAATAAAAAATAAAAAGCTTTTTGCAGAGACATAAAGGGCATTGTAGTTTGATAAGATGATAGAGATGACTGAAGGGTCTTTTAGGATAAGAGAAATATAGGCATGGCCACAGGTTGACGAGTAAGAGGCAATAAAGATAGGATAAAACAACGAATCCACAAAAACAATAGGAAAGGAGAGCTGATGAGGCAAGTTACAAAGAAGAAGGAACACAAAATCAAGAACACTATCATTGCTTTTATGAAGGAAAAGACTCTTCTTTCTTTAAAGGCGAGAGAACAAAAGGGAAAAGATGAGTTACAATAATGCCTTGGCCAGACCAAATGGTTTTGTTGGCCTTATACTTCCCTCGGGCTGGACATCCCCGAGGAAATGTCTAGAGGGAAAGAAAAATAAAATAGTTAATAGTGAATGGTCTAGAGGGAAAGAAAAATAAAATAGTTTATAGTGAATGGTCTAGAGGGAAAGAAAAATAAAATAGTTTATAGTGAATGACTTAGATCATCCCAAGGACTAGGGGGAAAGCTCATCTTCTAAGATTGAAGTCAGTAGGTGGTATTTATTATTCTGGAGGGAAGAATTGGGACCACTGTGTACAAGCTAGAGAGAGATTAATTAGGGCTCAACATAAAAAAGAACTTATTAAAAATCAGCACTAGTGGACAGTGGAATAAGTTGTAAGCTTCCAGAAACAGGGATTCTAGTTGAAGATAAAAGCACAATGGTTGCAATGCTGTGGGGAGGACTTGTGTATTGGAAGGGAGGGTGAGCTGATGATCTCCAAGACTCTTAATGTACAGTATTCATTTTCAATGTTATATTTTGTAGGGTTTGTCTACAGCAGTAATTCAGGGGTCACTGATACTGAATACAATAAAAAGAAGCTCATGAGGACCAGAAGAGAAAGTATAATGAAAAGATTGAATATGTTATATAATATCATGATTTCCAAAGTATAAAATCATCTATGTAGCAAAGGAACTAGATGTCCTTGAGTTAGATTCTGTCTTCAAAGTATAATATTCTGTATGTTTCCATAGCTTGGCAGTGGATTAAAACTGAAAATATCACTGTATTCTGGGAAATTTTATATTTATGCATGAGATAAAATGTAGCTAAGATGGAGATAGTCTCCAGAACTCCTGTGGTTTTTCCACTCCTAAGAGGCAATTGAGAACTTGCTAATAAGAGCAAAGCACATTAGCCAGTGTGTTTTCCATTTGAAACAAAACCCTCTATTTCAAACATCAGGCTTCATTCCATAATCAATGCAATAAGGACTGATTATACCAGATTTTCTGTACAACACTGAAATGTCACAGAAACTTGGCAATTATTCAATAAGACAGTGTGTTTTTTATAAGAACTGTACATTTCTATAATTAACATATTGAATCAACAAAATTTTTCAGCATAAACTGCCACACATTTTAAAGAAATATGCACATAAATTCAATTTGATCCTTTTTTTCATATTATTTTATTTTTTTCCTTTTTATTAAGGTATTATATGTGTACATATCTTACCATTGCCCCCCACCCCACTTCCATACATGCCATCACCCCCCAGAGTTTTACATCCATTGGTTATGCTTATATGCATGCATACAAGTCCTTCGGTTGATCTCTTATCTCCCTCACCTTTCCCTAACCTTCCTGCTGTAATTTGACAGTCTGTTTGATACTTTACTGTCTCTGTATCTATCTTTTTGTTCATCAGTTTATAATGTTCTTTATTATCCACAAATGAGTGAGATCATGTGGAATTTTTCTTTCATTGACTGGCATATTTTACTTCGCGTAATGTTCTCCAGTTCCATCCAGGTTGCTGCAAATGGTAAGAATTCCTACTTTTTATGTCAGTATAGTATTCCATTGTGTAGATGTACCACAGTTTTCTGATCCAGTCATCTGCTGACGGGCACCTAAGCTGTTTCCAAATCTTAGCTATTGTAAATTGTGCTGCTATGAACATAGTGGTGCATATATCCTTTCTGATTGGTGTTTCTAGTTTCTTAGGATATATTCCGAGGAGTGGGATTACTGGGGCAAATGGTAGTTCCATTTTCAGTTTTTTGAGGAAACTCCATGCTGTTCTCCACAGTGGATGCTCCAGTCTGCATTCCCACCAGCAGTGTACGAGGGTTCCTTTTCCTCTGCATCCTTGCCAACACTTGTCCTTTGTTGATTTGTTGATCATAGACATTCTGACAGGTGTGAGATAGTACTGCATTGTCATTTTGATTTGCATCTCTCAGATAATTAGTGACTTTGAGCATGTTTTCATGTGTTTCTTGGCCTTCCTTCTGTCTTCTTTCGAAAAGATTCTATTTAAGTCCGTTACCCATTTTTTATTGGATCATTTATCTTCCTTTTATTAAGTTGTATAAGTTGCCTATAGATGTTGGAGATTAAAACTTTATCAGTGATAACATTTGCAAATATGTTCTCCCATACAGTGGACTTTCTTATTGTTTTGTTGATGGTTTCTTTTGCTGTGAAAAAGTTTCTTATTTTGATGTAGTCCCATTTGTTTATTTTCTCTTTAGCTCCCATTGCCCTAGGAGCAGTATCAGTGAAGTTCTTTCAGCATATGTCTGAGATTTTGCTGCCTGTGGATTCCTCTAGTATTTTTATGGTTTCCCGTCTTATGTTTAAGTACTGTATCCATTTTGAGTTTATTTTTGTGTATGGTGTAAGTTGGTGATCTAGTTTCATTTTTTTGCATGTATCTGTCCAATTTTCCCAACACCATTTAATGAAGAGACTGTCTTGCTCAATTGTATGTTCATGCCTCCTTTGTCAAATATTAATTGAGATAATGGTTTGGGTTGATATCTGGATTCTCTATTCTATTCCATTTGTCTGTCTATATGTCTGTTCTTGTGCCAGTACCAGGATGTTTTGAGAACAGTGGCTTTGTAATACAGCTTGAAATCTGGTATTGAGATCCCTCCTACTTTGTTCTTCTTTCTCAGGATTGCTGTGGCTATTCAGGGTCTTTTTTTATTCCAGATGAATTTTTGGAGAGTTCTTTCTAGGTCTGTGAAATATGCCATTGGTATTTTGATGGGGAGTGCATTGAATCTATAGATTGCTTTAGGTAGTATGGACATTTTAATGATGTTGATTCTACCAATCCATGAACATGGTATGTTCTTCCATCTGTTTACGTCTTCCTCTATCTCTTTTTTCAGTGTCCTGTAGTTTTCTGCGTATAGGTCTTTTACCTCCTTAGTTAAGTTTATTCATAGGTATCTTAATTTTTTTGGTGTGATGGTAAATGGGATTGCTTTTTTAGTCTCTCTTTCTGTAAGTTCACTATTGGTGTAGAGAAATGCTATAGATTTCTTGGCGTTAATTTTGTATCCCGCTACATTGCCGAATTCATTTATTAAGTCTATTAGTTTTTTGATGGATTCTTTCGGGTTTTTTATGTACAATATCATGTCATCTGCAAACAAGGAAAGCTTTACTTCTTCTTTTCCAATTTGGATGCCTCTTATTTCTTCTTCTTGTCTAATTGAAATGGCTAATACTCCCAGTACTATGTCAAACACATGGATAAGGAGTGGTGAGAATGGGCATCCCTGTCTTGTTCCTGTTCTTAGGGGAAATGGTTTTAGTTTTTGCCCATTGAGTATGATGTTGGCTGTGGGTTTATCATATATAGCTTTTATTATGTTGAGGTATGAGCCTTCTATTCCCACCTTGTTGAGAGTTTTTATCAAGAAAGGGTGTTGGATTTTGTCAAATGCTTTTTCTGCATCAATTGATATGATTATGTGATTTATATCTATTATAAACCATTATCTCAATTAATATTTGACAAAGGAGGCATGAACATACAATTGAGCAAGACAGTCTCTTCATTAAATGGTGTTGGGAAAATTGGACAGATACATGCAAAAAAAATGAAACTAGATCACCAACTTACACCATACACAAAAATAAACTCAAATTTGTTTATGTGATGTATCACGTTTATTGATTTGCAGATATTGTGCCATCCTTGCATTCTTGAGATAAATCCTATGTGGTCATGGTGTATGATCTTTCTGATGTACTGCTGGAGCCGATTTGCTAGAATTTTGTTGAGGATTTTGGCATCTATGTTCATGAGGGATATTGGCCTGTAATTCTCTTTTATTGTGTTGTCTTTATCTGGTTTTGGTATTAGGGTGATACTGGCTTCATAGAAGGAGCTTGGAAGTGTTCCTTCCTCTTTAATTTTTTGGAATAGTCTGAGCAGGATAAGTTTTAGTTCTTCTTGGAATGTTTGGTAAAACTCCCCGGTGAAGTCATCTGGCCCCGGGTTTTTGTTTGCCGGAAGCTTTTTGATGACTGCTTCAATTTCTTCCATAGTTATTGGCCTACTGCACTGTTTAAATTCTTCCTGATTGTGTTTTGGAAGGTTATATTTTTCCAGGAATATGTCCATTTCCTTCGGGTTGTCCAGTTTGTTGGAATAGAGTTGTTCATAGTATTTTTTTTAACAATCCTTTGCATTTCGGTGGGGTCTGTTGTTATTGCACCTCTTTCATTTCTGATTTTGTTTATTTGGGTCCTCTCTCTTTGCTTCTTGGTGAGCCTGGCTAGAGGTTCATAAATCTTGTTTATCCTTTCAAAGAACCAGCTCTTGGTTTTGTTGATCTTTTGTATTGTTTCTTTGGTCTCTATGTCGTTTATCTCCGCTCTGATCTTTATTATTTCTTTCCTTCTGCTTACACTGGGCTTTTCTTGTTGCTCTCTTCTAACTCTTTGAGTTGTAGGGTTAGGTAATTTATTACCATTGTTTCTTATTGTTTGCAGTAGGCTTGTAGAGCTATGAACTTCCCTCTCCAGACTGCTATCACTGTGTCCCATAGATATTGGATTGTTGTGTTTTCATTGTCATTTGTTGTCATGATGTTTTTTATTCCTTCCTTGATGTCTCTGGTAACCCAGTCGTCGTTTAATAGCATGCTGTTTAGTCTCCATGTGTTTGATTTTTTTTTTTTGGATTGTTTTTATTGTAGTTGATTTCCAGTTTTATGCCACTATGATCTGAGAAGATGCTTGATATGGTTTCTATCTTCTTGAATTTGAAGAGTCTTTGCCTATGTCCCAGCATATGGTCTATCTTTGAAAATGATCCATGTGCACTTGAGAAGAATGTATGTTCTGTTGCTTTGGGGTGAAATGTTCTGAAGTTGTCAATTAATTCCATCTGGTCTAGTGAGTCATTTAGGATTAATGTTTCTTTACTGATTTTTTTTGTTGTTGTTGTTTAGAGGATTTGTCCAATGGTGACAGTGGGGTATTACAGTCTCCTAATATGATTGTATTGCTGTCAATCTCTCCCTTGATATCCTCCAGGAGATTTTTTATGTATTTGGGTGCTCCTGTATTGGGTGCATATATAATTACCAGAGTTACTTCTTCTTGTTGGATTGCTCCCTTTAGTATTATGAAGTGGCCTTCCTTATCTCTTGTTATGTCCTTCACTTTGAGATGTAATTTGTCAGATATAAGTATTGCTACTCCAGCTTTTTTTCATTTCCATTAGCCTGGAAAACCTTTTTCCATCCCTTCACCTTCAGTCTATGTGTGTCTTTTTTTCTGAGGTGGGTTTCTTATAGACAGCAGATATATGGGTCTTGTTTTCTTATCCAATCAGTTACTCTATGTCTTTTGCTTGGGGCACTTAATCCATTTACATTTAAAGTTATTGTTGATAAGTACTTATTTGTCGCCATTTTTATTCTTTACCCCTGTGTTCCTTCTTCGCTTCCTATTTCTTTTTTTTTTTTTTTACAGCAGACCCTTTAGCATTTCTTTCATTACTGGTTTGGTGGTGATAAACTCCCTTAGTCCTTTTTTGTCTGTGAACCTCCTGATTTCACCTTCAATTTTGATTGATAGCCTTGCTGGGTACAGTATTCTTGGATACAGACCCTTCCTTTGCATGACTTTGTATATTTCATTCCATTCCCTTCTGGCCTGATGAGTTTCTGTTGAGAAATCAGTTGCTAGTCTGATGGGGGTTCCTTTGTATGTAACTTTCTATCTCTCTGGCCACTTGTAAGATTCTTACTTTGTCGTTGGTGTTTGCCAATTTAATTATAATGTACCTTGGCATCGATCTTTTGGGGTTCATTTTGCTTGTGACTCTGTGAGCTTCTTGGATTTGTGTGGTTTTTTTCTTCCCTATATCAGGGAAGTTTTCTGTCATTATTTCTTCAAACTGGTTTTCTTTTCCTTGCTCAGTTTCCTCTCCTTCTGGAACCCCTATTATGTTGTTTTGTTTTGTGTTGTCCCAAAGTTCCCTTAGGCTCTCCTCCTGCTTTTTAATTTTTCTTTCTAGAAGCTGTTCTACTTGGGTATTTTTCCCCACCTTGTTTTCTAGCTCACTGATGTGGTCCTCTGCTTCTTCTAGTCTACTCTTGATGCTTTCTATTGAGTTCTTTACAGCAGAGATGTCATTTTTCATTTCTTCTTGGTTCTTACTCATATTGTCAAATTTGTCTTCCATTCTTTTCAGCCACCTTATGACTATTTCTCTGAATTCTTTCTCTGACAGGTTGCTTGCCTCTATTTCATTTACTTCCTTTTCTGGTGATGCCTGCTTTTCTTTTATATGAGGGCTGTTTCTTTGTCTCCCCATGGTCTCTCTTCTCTGGATGTCTGGTTACGTAGTTCTCTCTCTCCTTATCCCAGGCAAAATCTGACCTTTCCATGTTGGAGTGTAGAGCTCCTCTGAATCCGCGTGTTTGCGCAAATTTGGGACCGGTGTTCTGGGGCTTGCAGCTGTTCGGTGGATGCCACAGTTGTAGAATTTCAAGCTTCCTATAACATCCACTTTCCCCTTCAAGATGGTGCAGTCTCAGTATTCGAGCCCGTAGCTCTGGGAGGGGACCCAGCAACAGTGGGGGCAGCCCCCACTGTTGCTGGGTCCCCTCCCAGAGCTACGGGCTCGAATACGAAAACCCCGTCCAGCAGTCCCCCACCTTCTCCTGGAGTATAGTTGTCCCTTAACTCGCCAACAAATACTCCCCGTGCGATCCTCAGCTGTTCTTTCTTCTCCGGGACAAGACTTGGGACCTGTATGTGTATTCCGCCATCCATTTTTTTCTCAAAAAAACCATAAATTCAATTTAAACTGGCCATATAATCCAGTTAAAGTTTCAAATCTTTAAATAATTACCAGTCTCTTGTGATTCATTAGGCATTTTACTACAATATTTTTTTCCAAAGAGATAAAATACACAAGAGCAAAAAAGAAACATTTTTGCATTCTGAATCCAAATTGAATATCTAAGATCACTTGACATCTTTATTCATTTATTTATTTTGGTTTTAACTTTTAAAATCTTTACTTTCCAATTACAGTTTACAGTCAACATTATTTTGTATTAGTTTCAGGTGTACAGCATAGTGGGTAAACAATTATATATTTTACAAAGTGTTCCCCCCGATATTTCAAGTAGCCATCTGACACTGTACATAGTAATTGCACCAATACTGACGATATTCCCTATGCTATAGTTTACATCCCTGTGACTATTCTCTGACTATCAATTTTACTACCAATTTGTAGTTCTTAATCCCTTCACCTTTTTTTGCCCAGCCCTCAAACCCCCATTCTCTGTATCTATGAGTCTATTTTAATTTTTTTTGTTCCATTATTTTGTTCTTTAAATTCTATATATAAATACTAGTAAAATCATATGATATTTGTCTTTCTCTTATTGACTTAGTTCACTTAGCATAATACCATCTAGGTCCATCCATACTGTCCTTTGACATCTTTAAACATAAGCAATATTAAAAATCACATTTCATGTAAGCATTACTATTACAATTATTTGTGTCCAGCACATTGCCTGGCTCATGATAAGTTAGCTTAGCGTATTGAATAATAAATGGATGCATAAAATAATGAATTTTGTTAGTAGTACTCAAAAACCACTTTGTGAGGAGGCCTGGTCTTTATCCAGATTCTGAACATCTTTCCAGTGTTCCCAGTGACCTGTGGTTCCCTATCATCAGTTGCTCCAGGACAGATCAGTGGAGCTGTCAAAAATCCCTTGGACCTGCTTGGCTGGTATTGCTCACTGGTTGAGTGTTGACCTATAAACCAGGCAGTCATGGTTCGATTCCAGGTTAAAACACATGCCTGGGTTGCAGGCTCAATCCCCAGTGTGGAGTATGCAGGAGGCAGCCAATCAATTATTCTCTCATCATTGATGTTTCTATCTCTCTCTCCCTCTCCCTTTCTCTCTGAAATCAATAAAAGTGTATATATATTAAAAAAAAAAAACTTGGACCCAAATTAACATGGACATAAGGGCTGGGACTCTTGAATACTGTCAGTTTAGAAGTTTAACTGGTTCTAAATATAGTTTGGTTTAATCTTCCAGAGATTCCCTCCAGAGCAGGGTGCATATCTTCAAAGGTCCTAAATTCCTCTTCACTCCACCACAGGAATAAAAGTGAGAGTGAGAAGAAAGCAACAGATAATCACTTTTTTATTCTCAAGAGCACCAAAAGCAAACCTTGGTGACATCTGCCTCCAATTAAGCCCTGCAAATGAATCTATGTGATGGAGTACAGCTGCAATCCACTAGGAGATATATTTCAGCCGAGGTGTCACTCACTAACATCAGTCACTAAGTAATAAGGAACACAGTTTTGAACGTGCTTTTACATTTATTATCTTATTTGAGGTCCATTACAACCCAGGAAAAAATGGTGTTTTACAGAATAGAAAGCAGGTGTGGAGATTTAGAGACCACACAGCTAGTAGGACATAGAGCTTGGAACAGACCTGTGTCTTCTAACCTCAATCCAATCCTGTTTCTACTGCTTCAGCTTCTAACCCTGTTTTCCTTTCACCCAGAGTTGGGGAGAATAATTAGGATACTGTGGTGATTGATGCCTGAGGCCATCACTTGTCTCATCTCATTCAGGACATGAGTCTCTAGAAAGTGGTCAGAATGAAACATTTCTAGAGACATTTACCAAGCAGATCCTGGGAACCCAATTCCATGGGGGTCCATAGAGCAACTGAGAAAATGTTCCTTCTAGAAGGAAGAACCTATACCCAGGAAGAACCTATACTCAGATGGGTCTGTCTGGTGCAGAGAGAAACTGGATTGGCATTCTGCAGAGACACTATGCACACACACATGCACACACACACACACACACACACACACACACACACTGACACATACACAGTAGCTCAAAAGTCTTAGAGCAGTTTTAAACTTTCATAATTTCAGAAGCATAAATGTCAAAAACTTACAAAAAATATCATGTGAGAGTTCAATTATTTAACCCTACCAGACTGCTGTACCAATTTTTCGGTAATTTCCAAATCTCTGGTGACTCCTAATTTTTGGTACTTTGCCTAGACCTATTTTCTACAATGTCTCCAAGTTCCATCTTATTCTAACCACTTGTTTGCATTATCATGTTTGCACTAACATTTTTCTATATCATGTTGATTTTTTCTCTTTAATGCTCAGGAGCCCAGGTATAGGGGACAGTTAGGTTCAGGGCCTCAGGTCTGGTAGGTTTAAATTTCTTCTATACTTCTATACCAGTTTTGTGAATTTTTATTGACATTTTTAATTTAAATTTTTTATTTCAGCCAACATTTGCCTTCTTCAATCAGAGGGTCTGAAAGGTTTTATAATATACTAGAGGCCCGGTGCACAAAATTCATGCACTGGAGGGAGGTCCCTCAGCCCAGTCTCTACCCTCTCAGAGTCCAGGAGCCCTTGGGGAATGTCCCAATGGGGAGTGAGCCTAAGTCAGCAGTTGAACATCTGTAGCACTGCCGCGGAGGCGGGAGAGACTCCTGCCACCAGCCATGAGCCCAGCTTCTGGCTGAACAGTGCTCCCCCTGTGGGAGCTCACTGACCACCAGGAGGCAGCTCCTGAATTGAGCATCTGTCCCCAGGTAGTCAGTGTGTCATAGCGACCAGTCTTTCCACTGTTCGGTTGATTTGCATATTAGCCTTTTATTATATAGAACTAGAGGCCCGGTGCACAAAATTTGTGCATGGGAGGGGGTGTCCCTCAGCCTGGCCTGCACCCTCTCCAATCTAGGACATCTCTCTTGCAATCCGGGACCACTGGCTCCTAACTGTTCACCTGCCTGCCTGCCTGATTACCCTAATCACTCTGCCTGCCGACCTGATCTTTCACAACTGCCTATCCATGCTGGCCTGCTCGCCCCCAACTGTCCCCCCTGCCAGGCTGATCACCCCCAACTGCCCCCCACTGCCACGTCCCAGGCTGGGAACACATGCAGGCAGCGTCATGTCAGTGCTGGGCGGGGACACATGTAGGCAGCATCATGTCAGCACTAGGCAGGGACGCACGCAGGCAGCGTCACATCAGTGCTGGGCAAGGACACACACAGGAAGCATCACATTAGCCCTGGGCAGGCTTCCATGCACCTCCGCCAGGGGCCCGTGTGGAGGCCTCCTGGTGATGGATTGTGACGGCGTGATGTAAGTCTCTGATGCTGCAAGTGCCCGCCCACCCATGCCTGCTGTGCATGCAGCCTGCTGATTGGTCGTTACATGTGAGGGCATCCCGACCAATTTTCATATTATCCTATTATTAGTATAGATGATATACTTACACTACATACAGCAAATGAGCCACAATAAGCCTGCAGTGAACTAAAGCTAATTTTCATATGTGCTATTGTTAAAATTACATTGATGCTAACCAAGCTTGTAGAACTGGCTTTTTTAAAAGATAAAAATTCCCAGAGCATTACTTTTTGTTTGTACCAATTCAGTTTTATCCTCTTAGAAACTTCCTCCTGTAAAAATCCTTGGGGGTCCTCATCTTTTGCTGCATTAGCTTCCCTCCCATAAGATTTCATTCACACACCATCAACTTTTCAAGTGGGCATTTCTAACAATGCTGAATGATACAGAAACCTGTGCTATGACTCTCATCAAACAATCACTACTTTCAGAGACATTAAGGGCCAATTCTAAAAGACATCTCCACCAGCACATTTGACAAAGACCTGGAAATCAGTACCTTTTGGACAAGGCAGTTCAATTAAAAATACAACCACCTGTAGCATTCAGACCATATATTTTCATCTTAGTCAAAGGGGCACAGACCAGCCCACAGCATTCATTCCTCTGATCCATCAGGTGACCTTACCTATAAAAGGTCAGATGAGGGGCAACCTTGTCACAGATCTGTTGTTTATGTATTCTACTAATGAATATAAAACTATAGCTATGCAAATCTAAAGACAGGTGAAAACAAACAAATAAAAATTAGTTTACTTGTAACTCAAGTTCAAATTAAGTTTGGACAAGTTCAAACAACATCTGTGGTGGAATAAATTTTGTCCTTCCCAAAGATATATTGGGGCCTATACTATGTGACCTTACATAGAAATAGGGTCTTTGTAGATGTCATCATGTTATAATGAGGTCAGGCTGGATTAGTGTGGGCCCTAATTCAACAGCTGGTGTCCTTATAAGAAGAAGCAATTTTGTACCCACAGAGAAGTGCACTTGAAAATGGAGGTAGAGATCAGAGTGATGCTGGGACAAGCCCAGTGATGCCAAGGATCGCTGGCAACGACTGGAAACCAGAACCTGTGGGAGCATAGTGTTTCCCATACTTTGATTTTTAACTTTTGGCCTCCAGAATTGTTCAAGAATCAATTTCTATTGTCTTAAGCCCCCAGTTTGTGGAACTTTGTTACACCAGTCCTAGGAAACTTACATATCTAATCAAAAATATCTATACTAATAAAAGCCTAGGTGGCCCTCTTGCCCTTGCGCAGCACCCTCATGTCATCACAAGATGGCCACCCCCACAATGTCACAAGATGGCCACCCCCATGTCATCACAAGATGGCCACCACAAAATGGCTGGCAGGGGAGGGCAGTTGGGGGTGACCAGGCCTGCAGGGGAGGGCAGTAGGGGGGACCAGGCCTGCAGGGGAGGGCAGTTAGGGGTGACCAGGCCGGCAGGGGAGGGCAGTTGGTTGGGGGCCAACGGGCCTTCAGGGGAGGGCAGTTGGGGGTGGTCGGGTTGGCAGGGGAGGGCAGTTGAGGGCCATCAGCTGGCAGGGGAGGGCAGTTGGGGGCCATTGGGATGGCAGGGGAGGGCAGTTGGGGGCAATCAGACAGGCAGGCAGGCGAGTGGTTAGGAGCCAGCAGTCCTGGATTGTGAGTGGGATGTCCAACTCCCGGTTTAGGCCCAATCCAAGGCATTGGGCCTAAACCGGCAGTCGGACATCCCTGAAGGGTCCCAGATTGGAGAGGGTAAAGGCTGGGCTGAAGGAACTCCCCCACCCCCAGTGCACGAATTTCATGCACTGGGCCTCTAGTATATATTTAATGCAATGCCTAGAAACATCAGAATCAAGAGCACTAAGAAATTAGTTAAAACAAAATTAAAGAGGATGACAGATAGTTAGGCCTCGTAGGGGTGAAATGAGTAGGTAAAGAAATTGGCCAAGCAAATTTGGGAGCATCAGTATTGAGGCTGGGAGTTGGGGTGACAAAAGTTGACATCCTGCGACAGTCATCACCAAGGAGTTAATTGTCCCTCCCAGGTGTGAGGCAGGCATTTCTCAACAAAATCTTACCAATTTTTAATAGCGACAAATAAAAAATTTGTCAACTTATCATCAATATATAGGTAAAACCATGTTAAGCTTCCTGTCTCCAATTTGGCATTTTCCTGGATGATGTTTCATCATTCTAAATTAGACAGCAAGCCATGCTAGAGAAGGATCTGTTTGCCTATCTGTCTTTCCATATAGAACTGTAGCCACCATTTTTGAAGGGGCTGAGACTCCACTCATTGATGATGATATTGCCAAAACAGTTATATTTTGAGCTGGAAACAGGAAGGTGTTTTTGTGTGTTTTTTCCATGTGAAAACTTAAGGGAGGAAGGAGGCTCCTTACAGTTTCTAATATTGATCTGGCTCTAATGTAGCCCATGAAATACAAGTCTCTAATGGTAAACTCCTCACTGGTAAGACCTTAAGAGCCACTTCCAGGAATTTTTCCAGCAGTAATTAGAGGGATGTATTATTGCTAATCCTGGACACACTGGGAGCTGGGTTAATTTTGAAAGATAAAGTAAAAGTATTGCCTTGTACCAAAAGGCCACTTCGTGGCACTGTTAAATCAAGCACAGCACTGGGTATTAATTCTGAAGATGTCAGTATCAGCAGCAGTACAGGAAGCTACTGGGAACAGGCCAAATGAAGCCTCAATGTGCAAATGCCATTTAGCAAGTACATATAAGCTAGGCTAAATTATGCTCAGAACACTTTTTAAAAGATTCAAATTTTAATATATTAGCATTAAAACATGCTGTACAAGCAACAGGGAAATTGCAATTGTCAACGTGTGATTTTAGTTTCAGGGTTAAGTTCATCCAAGGAAATAAAATTTTAATTTAGATTCTCTCTCCTTCCCCAATCCACATGTTTCTTTTAGGATGGGGGAGAACACAGTTACTCAACAAATATATTTCAGATCAAGAAATAGGGTATATTCATCAGGAGAAAGGATGTGAAGTTCTCACTTTCTCTCTCAAACAGTTTGAAGTGGGCCTGCAAAGGGCCAAACCACAAATTATAGGCAAGTTGTCCTGATGCATGTGTGATGTGCACTGCTGTACCGATAGATAGATAAATACATCGATATATAAATAGATAGATAGATAGATAGATAGATAGATAGATAGATATAGATAGATGATACATAGACATAGATATGCAAATAGAGATAGAGATCTGTGTGAATCCTTTTTAATGAGAAAGGATTCTAACATGGGGTAGAAAGATACTGGGGGCTTGGGAACCCCAGGTCAACTCAGCTGATGTGAAAGTGAGCTATATTCCAATTCCAGTCTGACAGGTTGTTTTATATATCCAAGCAACAAATGAAACTTTCATTTCAGAATGCATCTGGTCTCTCAGACCATTCTATTAGAAGCAGCTATTTTCTTTAAATTGAAAGTCAAGACAGTTTTTCTTTTTTTTCAAAACTATGCTGTCAGCTCTTCTGCCTGACCCCTAACACTCATTTGTTCCACACAATGGCAAAGCTGCCTGAAGAAGGGGTGGGATGGGGAGAGGTCTCCCCGCAAATCTTTGCCCCCAAAGGGCATGCCTATTAGAGATAATGACAGAACATATTTAGCAAAGAAAACTTATTTATAAGAAAAGAGGTATCAAACCACTCTTCCTGCTAAAAAATTTGAACCAAAATAACTTCAATCTTTCGAATGATACATCTATATATACTTTTATTGGGCATTTGAAATTTTCACAATAAAGAGATAACCTTTCTTCTTCTTATCCCTCTCTACACATTCTATATCACTTTTAAATGATGAAATAATTACAGTATGTTTAAATGCATGTAACTGATAAGTATATATGCATATAATATAGATACTGTATGTGACTGTATATCAGCAATGTTAGAGCAGAAATATTACATTACTCATCATATTATGTTAGTGCTCAAGTATTTCCCATCCACTTTGCTAAAAGCTAATTTGTTTAACTGAATTTATCTAGGCAAAAAATTCAATCACTTCACAAATCATT
Source organism: Eptesicus fuscus (assembly GCF_027574615.1). Taxonomy (NCBI): domain Eukaryota; kingdom Metazoa; phylum Chordata; class Mammalia; order Chiroptera; family Vespertilionidae; genus Eptesicus; species Eptesicus fuscus. The sequence continues at coordinate 4,185,762 of NC_072480.1, read as the reverse complement.
TCCAACTAGCTAGAATTTGAATTGTCAATAAGTATGTAATAGTTCCCTAATTAAATTAGAAGTAATATTATCATGAAAAGGCCTCTTTAATAACTTTTCCCATGATGCTGTTAAGGTTCTGAGATGATTTATAATATTAAAAAAAAACATAATTCTTGAGTTACAACCTTTGCTATTCATTTCCTAAGATGTGTCTTTCCCTGTTTATCAATGGTACCTTTTTTATATTTCATTTTTAATGGAAGGAAGCCACAATGTTCTTTTTTTTGATCCCTCACATATGGTGATGACATAAAATTCTGAAATTTAAAAGAAAAGGGACACCAAGTCACTTTCCTAGTTAGGAACTAAAGGAAGTCACCTGAAAGATGAGCCTAGAAATGTACTCAATAATTTTATGATTACAAATATCTCAAATATAAATTTTGAGGAAAATATACAGTTAAAAATGTAGAAATCCACACCATGATTTTTCTAGAACATCATTTTAGTTATTAAGTGGTTATAAATTAGCCATTCATCATTTACCTCTCTAAATTATATAACCTTTCCAATTATCATTTCATCTGTTTTCTATATTAAAAAAATCAAAGAAATTCAAGATATGGAAAAGACATACTGGGTGAGGATCTGAAACTGATTTGCTAGCTTTAGAGTTGACATGATCTTGGCCTGGTGCAGCTCATTTTGGAAAGCTGCCTCAAATTTCCCCTGGTTTTGAACTTTTTTTTCCTTACCACTTTCATCTAGCAAGAAATCATCCTGGTAACGGAACTTCTCTGGTCCACATGCAATAAAAATGTCATCGTCACCAAAAAAGTCCTGAAGGCACATCACCTACAAGAGAAAAGCATGGCACTCAGCAAGGGGTCAGCAGAACAGCAATTACTACAATACACCAGCAAGTCGACATCTGCATGAAGCCACTTCCTGTCTAATGCAATCAACAGGGCAGCTTCTCCAGAGGAATTTCAAAGGAAGGTCTCCAGCATCTGTTACTAGTAAGAAACATGTTATGTTGCAGTTGTGCAGGAAGACGGGATAAGGAAAATAGAACTATTACCTGTCACATTTATTACTTGATATATCAATAGGCTCGGAGGTAAGACCCCTTTATTTTTATAACAGACTGAATGCAGCAACATGTAGAAAAGGAGCGCCCCTCTTTTCTTCTGAACATAATATTCCCTGATAGCAATGAAAGTCAGCATATGATTTTAGCAACAAATATGTTTTTTAGTAACCGATGCCATAATATGCTCATGATGTTCACAGGGGTGACAAAGAAGAAAAATAGCTGTATCATAATATGAATATAACTATATTCTTTAGACCCCTTCTACATCTAGTTGAAACAAAAATGTAACCCTTCATAACAATAGAAAAATAATAGAAAAAAGATAGTTATTACTGAGATTTAGATATGCAGATGAAGATAACTGTATGCCCATTACTCAAGCTATGCTCAACTTTAAAATGCTCCTGCCATCAACTTCTTATAGTCATGTAAAAGTTTTTAAACAACCTTTTGATAGTTATTCAACTTATAATTCTCCAATAACTTTGAGAGCTAAATGCCATTTTTCAAGTAAATGTAGTCAAAATGAATAATTTCAAGTATATTGATCTCTGACTCTGGATATGTGATGCACTATTTTGTTCACAATGTGTATGATGCCAACACAAGGCACTGGGAACACTGCTGATTTCTATCTCATTTCAATTTCCTGTGACCACTGGGAGCAAATCCTAAAGTGTCCAATGAAAGGCACGCACTCAGACCTGTAGGAAGCAGACTTTTTAATAGTATTTCCTTTGGATATCTGAGAACCACAGTCAGACCTTCCTGGGGTGTTAGATTCTTTGGCCTCTGTTTACTATTAGGTCCTCCCTGTTTGTTTGTTTGTTTGTATTTTCATCTGCAGGTTCCACTCTTTGTCAATCCTTGGTGACACTACCCTGACACATCCAGGAGCTATAAGACTTACAGTACTAAGGTGGGAGAACAAAACATTACTTAAAGTCCCTAAATGAAAATATGTGTAGGTGCCAGCTAGTTTTTCCAATTAACTTCTTATTTCCAAATAATCACTTGGCTGTAGTTTTAAGAATGAAATTTCTATAACAGTTTGATAATAAGCATTAAGTATGAATGAGGTACTACCGGTACCTTGGTTGTCAGTGCTTACTCTGTCTGTAAGGCTTGACAACATGGGTGACTTAAAGGGACATTGTAATTATCAAGGAAGATGGACTGAGGGTCTTCAATAGCAGTGTCAGAAGCTCCGATCTTATGCTCAGGTTAAAAACAGGTTCTTTGCATTAAAAACCTATGGTCTGTTTTAACACTCTCTTTCATTCTGATTCCAACCATGACCCTGTTCATCTTTACATTCATGACACAGCTCCCCTACCCAGCTTTCTTGGTCAGTGTTGGTGTCATCTTATCCAACCTCATACAGGCCATTTTCATTTTACCTGCATAAATCTGCATTGTCACTGTACTTACCAGTTAGCATATAGAATGTACATAGAAAATGAGTAAGACATAGTCATTCCCTCAGGCAAAAAACTATGAACAATTAACCCTAAAGAGCATATTTCCTTAAGTGTGTGGGTGGTTAATAGTTTCTGTGCAAATAGACTTGGGAAATACTGAGTTTATTAAATATAGACAGGTGACTTCTAAAAATGCTTAATGTGCTAATGTACATCACAACTCCAAAAAGGAGATAGAAAGATCCAGTATTTTCCAAAATGATTTGATTCCAGAACTCTTTTCTCATACAGCAACCATAAGTGCAAAGAACTCTGGGAACACACAAAGCAAAGAACAGTTACCCATTCTCCTCGTAGGCAGCATTATTTCTTTAGCTGTTTGTTTTTTTGTGTTGTTTTTACTCATGCAAACATTTATAATGGGCCTACTCTGTGCCAGGCTCTGTGCCAAACATTTGATAACAAATTTCTGATAGATGAAAAATATTGTTTTCCAAAGGGAATTATCCTTTCTTTCTATGTATTCTCATCACTTGCATTTTAGAACATCAGATTGCTAACCAGATTATGGTCATATATGTGTGCATGTTCTATGCTACTGCCAAGTGAACAAATAACAGGGTAGATCAAAAGTAGATTTACAGCCCTAGCCAGTTTGGCTAAGTGGATAGAATGTTGGCCAATAGACTAAAGTGTTCCAGGTTCAATTCATGTCAAGGGCATGTACCTCATTTGCTGGCTCGATCCCCAGCCCTAGTTGGAGCATATGTTGGTGGCAACCAATTGATGTGTCCTTTCCATTCTCTCTAAAGATCAGTGGAAAAATATCCTCAGGTGAGGATTACCAACAACAAAAAAGTAGATTTTCAGTTGTGAGTACACAAAACAGAGTTTATTCTTGTATTATTATTATTATTTTTTAAATATATTTTATTGATTTTTTACAGAGAGGAAGAGAGAGGGATAGAGTTAGAAACATTGATGAGAGAGAAACATTGATCAGCTGCCTCCTGCACACCCCCTACTGGGGATGTGCCCACAACCAAGGTACATGCCCTTGACCAGAATCGAACCCGGGACCCTTGAGTCCGCAGGCCGACCTTCTATCCACTGAGCCAAACCGGTTTTGGTGATTCTTGTATTATTATTATTACTAGAGGCCCAATGCACGAAATTCATGCAAGAGTAGGCCTTCCTTCCCCTGGCTGCTGGCACCGGCTTCCCTCTGGCACCCGGGACCCAGGCTTCCCTCGCAGCCCCGGCTTCGTCTGGAAGGTCAGTCTAATTAGCATATTATGCTTTTATTATTATAGGTCAGTGATGGTGAACTTATGACACGTGTGTCAGCACTGACACACGCAGCCATTTCTTATGTCACGCGGCCGCTGAGGCGGCCACATGCCGAAGATGAAACATTTGCTGCTCCTGAGGATGAAACATTTGCGACTAGAGTCTTGGAGTTAACTAGTCGCAAATGTTTCATCCTCCCCTATTAGACACTCTGTGCCAGAGGTCTGTAGGCCAAAACAACAGAAGTCCAGCACAGAGCGTCTAGTTCTGGGACTTCCGGTTAAGCCGGGATCTTTGCCCTCACTTCCACTGGCAGAGCAGGGAGCAGCGGAACACAGCAGGGGACGCATCTCTGGGGGCCCTGCCATTACCAGTAACCAAATAACAGTTAACCACAGCAACCATTATCTACTGTTCTGGGGTGTCATGGATTTCTAATCCATCATTACTGAGATAAGTGAGGGGGAGGCTGGGAGAGGCGAGGGTTTGTGGCGTGCTATGGGTGCCGTTTCCCACCATTAGAAATAGCGGCAGCCATTTTAATTCACATAAGGAACACCATCTTGCTCCATAGTGCAGAATCCATTTCACCACTATTACTGTTGTGCATCCTTATTAACCCCTATTTCTGCTTATTAACCCTTCCCTTTCCTAAAAGACAGTTATATGCACCATTTTGTGGTTAGTTAGGCGAGTTAACCCCTAATTGCCTGCAGGCCTAACAAGCTATCTATAATTCTATCTTCTGTCACTGCCCCCCTGATGGAGAACCCAAAAAATAAAAAACTAAGGTTAAGTAAAGGAAGTGGTAGTAGCAGTGGCCGACCCTTTCAAGACACATGGACCGAGATGTATGGCTTTATAGAAAAAAATGGCAGATCATTTTGCGTTCTATGTACTGAAACGGTAGTAAGCAGAACATGGAATATAAATAGACATTTTGAAACTAATCATTCCCAGCTCTTGGAAAAAAGTGAGGATGAAAGGAAGGAATACATTTCCAGGCAGCTACACCTTTATAAGAGCCAATCTAATTCCATCCTTAAATTTAGGAAAGGCTCTACAAATTTAACATCTGCAAGTTTGAGCATTGCTCACTCTATAGCTCAGCATGGAAAAGCCCTCAGTGAGGGAGAATTTATTAAAGAAACTCTCCTAAGATGTGCACCAGTTCTATTTCATGATATGCAGAATAAAGATGCAATTATTAAGAGAATATCTGAGTTACCACTCAGTAGAAATATCATAAAAGATCGAATAATAAGACTGAACACAAATGTACAAAATCAATTAAAGAGAGACATAAGGAAGTGTAAATATTTTTTGATCTCTCTTGATGAAACTACTGATGTCACATCACATGCTCAGTTGGCCATTATTGGTTGATATTCTGATGGTCTCACAATGAGAGAAGAGTTGATAAAGTTAGAATCAGTGTCAACAAGTAAATCAGGAAGCGAAATATGTAAGGTTGTTATACAAACATTTTGTGACCTAACCATTGATATCTCTAAAGTTGTGTCAGTGACGACAGATGGGGCACCAAATATGGTGGGGGAAAAAGTCGGATTTGTCAAATTGTTTATAGAAGCTATTGGACATCCAATTGTGCCTTTTCATTGTATTATCCATCAGGAGGCTTTATGTGCCAAGGCGGGATTCACCGACTTAAACGACTTAATGTCAGTTGTTACAAAAATAGTTAATTTAATAGCTGCTCGCCCCCTTCACAAGCGAGAATTTTCGGCACTTTTACTGGAGGTTGATTCCACCTACAGTGGACTGCTGATGTACAATAATGTAAGATGGCTGATCCTAGGCAAAGTTCTTGAGCACTTTGTGGAGTGCTTTGAAGAAATTAAGGTATTTCTTGAAGATAAGGATCTGGGAAACTTTCCTCAGCTTAATGATGATAAGTGGGTCAATACCCTGATGTTTTTTACAGATCTCTCTGTTCATATTAATGAACTGAACTTAAAGTTACAAGGTTTTGGCAAAGGTATTGACGTTATGTTTGGATACATAAAAGCTTTTGAAAGTAAAGTTAAAATTTTCAAGCGAGATGTAGAAACTAAAACTTACAAGTATTTTCCTCGAGTAACAAAGTATTTTGAGAAGGCCAGTGCAGCTGTACAAAATGAAATGGAACTCTTGCATATGAAGTACCAGCATGTTTTAGACTCGTTAATTGACCAGTTTAGTGATAGATTTAGTCAATTTAGAAGTCTAGAACAGACCATGAAAATAATTAAGTATCCTGATGTCGTAGTCTACAGTAGTTTGGAATTAAATGTTTTCCAATGGATGCAAATTGATGATTTGGAGATGCAACTTGCAGAATTTCAAGACAGTATCTGGGCTCAGGTGTTTGTCGACTTGATGTCAAAGCTTGAGAATCTGGAAAGGTGCCGCTTGGAGAATCAAGAGGAGTGCCACTACGAACAGGAAATTTGGAGTGCCTGGAACCGACTACCAGACACTTTTAGCACCCTGAAAAATATAGCAATGGCTTTACTCACCATTTTTCCCTCTACATACTTTTGTGAGGCCTTATTCTCAGTGTTAAATAATATCAAAACCAACAAAAGAAACAGATTGACAGATGAAGTTAGTAGCGCTTGCTTGGGCCTGAAGTGTACAAAATACCAACCTTCAATTGAAGATTTAGCCAATGAAATTCAGCAACAAAAAAGTCACTAATAGGCAGCTTAGTTAAAGAATTCCCCCTCCCCCTCACTTATCTTAGTTCACGGCACCCCACACAAGCTAAATAATATCAAGACCAACAAAAGAAACCGACTGATGGATGAACAAAGAAGTCACTAAGCAGGTAAGTTAAATATTTAGTTTTTGGTTTATTAAATACAATTATATATAACAATTATACATTTATGTTATTTAAACTATAGATATCATGAAATAATGTTTTTTCCTCAAAGTGACACACTACCTGAGTTATGCTCAGTTTTTTGGCGAAGTTTGACACACCAAGCTCAAAAGGTTGCCCATCACTGTTATAGGTTGTACTAGAGGCCCAGTGCACGAAATTCATGCACTTGGGGGAGGGAGGGCTCAGCCCGGCCTGCGTCCTCTTGTAGTCCAAGAGCCCTCAGGGGATGTCTGACTGCCGGCTTAGTGGGCCTAAGCCGGCAGTCGGACATCCTTAGAGCGGCCGCAGAGGCAGGAGAGGCTCCTACCACCATTGCTGCACATGCCAGCCATGAGCCCGGCTTCTGGCTGAGAGGCGCTCCCCACTGTGGGAGTCAACTGACCACCAAGGGGAAGCTCCTGCATTGAGCGTCTGCCCTCTGGTGGTCAGTGCGCCTCATAGCGACTTGTCATTCCGCCGTTCAGGTGATTTGCATATTAGCCTTTTATTATATAGGATTATTTTCCATATGAACAACTGTAAGACTACTTTTGCCCCACCCTGTATTATCAAAACTATAACACGCATAAGCAGGTTGTCAGCCAACTGCTTTCCATCATGTACCAATGACCATCCTCAAACAAAGAACAGAATAGACAACCATCCAGCTTGGACAGTTTAGGTATAATTCTGTTGGAAAGTGGGAAATGAAACATAATAAACTTCTGATGTTGCTTCCAAATCCAGGATTCTAAGAACATAAAGGAATGCGGTGATTGCTAAGGAAAAGTAACTGTCATCACCCAGCACAAAACGACAAGGAAAAGTCATTTCAGTCTCAAGCAACATGTATTCATTTACCTCTCAATGTTCAGTGACTGAAATCAAAGAATTTGTTGAACTATCAGAAACTGTGATGTTTTCTGTGTTCTCTGTTCTGGAATCATTTAGCAATTTCTCTGCTCACAACCTCCCATTAGAGAAAGTGGGTATGGTCAGTAGATGAAATTCAAATTTATAAAATGCCTTCTTGTGAGAAGCCTTGGTAAAAGATTTGATAGCAGAAGCACCTTCAATGCAAGTTTACAATAAAGAAGGATTTAGAATAATCTGTGCACTTCAGTTATCTACTGTATACTCACTCTGTCATTGACCTAAAGGTAGCAATAGTGTATTCACTATACACTAAAGGTAGCTATAGCATAACAAGAAAGAATCAAAGAGAAGCACTTATAACCCTTTTTCTCCAGCACACTGGTGTGCTGCAAGGATTTTTAAAACATGCAATAGCCCTGACCAGTTTGGCTCAGTGGATAGAGTGCTGGCCTGAGGACTCAAGGTTCCCAGGTTCAATTCTGGTCAAGGGCATGTACCTTGGTTGCGGGCACATACCCAGTAGGGAGTGTGCAGGAGGCAGCTGATCGATGTTTCTCTCTCATCGATGTTTCTAACTCTCTATCCCTCTCCCTTCCTCTCTGTAAAAAAATCAATAAAATATATTTTTAAAAAACATGCAATACCTGACTATTTAGTCAGGGCACTGACTTCTTTTCTCTTAGATTGTCAAATAAAAAAATGACAATAGCCAACACAACAATAGCCATCATGTGGATGTATAAAAATTATACCTATTTTGCCATGGCCATGTTGCTCAGTTGGTTGGAGCATCGTTCTATACACCAAAGGTTGAGGGTTTGATTCCTGGTCAAGGCACATACCTTGGTAGGTTGTGGGTTTAGTCCCTGGTTGGGGTGCATACTGGAGGCAACTGATAGATGTTTCTCTCTCACATTAATGTTTCTCTCCTTCTCTCTCTCTCCATTCCTCTCTAAAATCAATTAAAAAAAACATATCCTCGGGGGAAACTAAGATGTCAGCATAGGTAAATGCTGGTACTTTGATTCTCCCACAACCACATCAAAATTACAACTAAAATACAGAGCAACTATCATTCAGAACCACCAGGAATCTGGCTGAATGGAAGTCCTGAAACTAGAGAAGTAAAGAAGCACATTGAGATTGGAAGGAGGGGTGGAGGTGTGGAATGGCTGCTCTGACACCCACTTGTGGTGTGTTTTTAATCAGGAGGGATATCTTAGTTAATGAGGCCTCCAGTGAGGAGTCAGGGGTTCCAGCCCCACACCAGACCTGTCAACCCACTGTTCCTGAGCCAGGAAGAGAAGTTCCCGTAACTTCGGGCTATAAAAACCAGTGGGGATTGTGGCTGAGTGACACAGAGGCTACTGGAGTCACAGGAAGTTTCTCTTAAATGGCCAGCATATGGACCTATTTGGACTCACTCCTTCTGGGCCCCCACACTGTGTCAACAGCTTGAAAGAATCCAGGGACATATGGGAAGGAACTAAATTGTCTGGCATCAGGACAAGGACTTGGGAACAGCTTTCTCTTAGACAAAAAGGCTGGGACTCCCCACCCTACAAAGCTGACTGAGTCTCCATCAACCTGGCCCACACAATTCTTCCCACTCTAGTGATTCCCTGAGATCCCATCCCGCCAATTTGCAGCTCCACCCAAGCTGTTTGCTGTCTTTTCCATATGAATGGCCTGTTCTGGCTCAGGCTTCAGACTTTCCTAAAATCTCTCAGACAAGTAGCAGCTAGACTCGTGTGTCTCCTACCTCTCCATAAGTGGCCCCAGGCCTGGCACTAGCAGCAGCTTGCCAAGATTCACAGGTTGGACTCTCTTGGGCATCTCTAAGCCCAACACAAGTTGCAGTCATCTATCTGTAGAGTGCTCTGTAGCTCATGCCAGGTGGCCCCAGGCAGGGCACAGGCAGTGGCTGACTTTGCATCTCCCAAGATGCCTTAGAGACAGCACATCTGGTGGACAGCTTCAGACCACACTATATTACAACTCTACTGTATCCATGAACAACACACTCAAAGGGTGGACTCAGTGAGCACCAAAGCCCCACTGAAGCAAGTCCTGCTCCATAGGGGTGTCTTCTGCACAGCAGTTCTTCCACTGTAGTGGCAACTGGTCCTCACAACCAGTTGGCATGGAGGTCAATTCCTCCCATTGACAACAATAGCAATCAAGGCTCAACTACAACAGGACAGTGCTCACAGCCCACACAGGGGAGCAGCTAGAGTGCCAAGCTCATGTGACTGGGAAGGTTGAGTTACTGGGCTCTACAGGACACTTACTACACAAAGCCACCCAACTAATTTCAGGTGACATAGCAGCTCTACCTAATACATAGAAACAAACACAGGGAAGCAGCCAAAATGAGGAGACAAAGAAACATGTCACAAATGAAAGAACAGAAGAAATCTAAAAAAAAATAATAACTAAATGAAATAGAAGCAAACAAAGTACTAGCTACAGAGTTCAAAACTATGGTTATAAGGTTGCTCAAGGATCTTAATGAGAGCTTCAAGGAACTTAGTGAGAATGTCAAGGAACTTTGTGACAATTTTAAGAAAATTAGTGAGAACATCAAAGTCATGAAAAAGGACTAGTCAGAAATGAAGAATACACTAACTAAAATGAAGAACAGTTTACAGGGAATCAACAGTAGAGTAGAGGATGCCAAGATCAAATCAGCAATATGGAATATTCCAATTTGGAATATGGGCAATTTTGCCCAATCAGAAGAGCAAAAATAAAATAGAATCCAAAAATATAAACATAGTGTAAGGAGCCTCTGGGACAACTTCATGTGTACCAGCATTTGCATCATGGGGATGCAGGAAGGAGAAGAAAGAGAGCAAGATCGTGAAAACCTATTTGAAGAAATAATGACAGAAAACTTCTACCTGGTGAAAGAAATAGACATAAAAGTCCAGGAAACCCAGAGAGTCCCCAACAAGAGGAACCCAAAGAGGCTTGCACTAAGACACATCATAATTAAAATCCCAAAGGTTAAAGACAAAGAGCAAATCTTAAAAGCAGCAAGAGAAAAGCAGTTAGTTACCTACAAGGGAGCACCCACACAGCTGGCAGCTAAATTCTCAACAGAAACTTTGCAGGCCAGAAGGGAGTGGCAAGAAATATTCAAAGTGATGACTAGCAAGAACCTAACAACCAAGATTACTCTATCCAGCAAAGCTATCATTTAGGATTTAAGTCAGATAAAGAGCTTCACAGACAAGAAAAAGCTAATGGAGTTCATCACTAACCAGTATTACGTGAAATGTTGAATGGTATTGTTTCAAGAAGAAAAAGAAAAAAAAGATAAAATTTATGAATAATAAAATGGCAATGAATACATACCTATTAACAATTGAATCTAAAAATCAAAATAAATGAACAAGGAATCTAATGAACAAAAGAAACTGATTAATAAAATAGAACCAGAGGCATGGAAACATGGAACAGACTGATGAATCTCAGAGGGATGTGGAGAAGTGGTCAGGAAGAGATTAATCAAAGAACTTATATGCGTATGTGCAGTACCCATGGACACAGACAATAGGGTGGTGAAGGCCTGGGGTGGCATGGGATCTGGGTGGAGGAGGTCAAAGAAGGGGGAGGTCAAAGGAGGGAACATCTGTAATACTCTCAACAATAAAGATATTTTTTAATAAACATATCCTCGGGTGAGGATTTAAAAAACTATACCTATTTTTGTGTATCAGATTGGCAAAAGATATATATTTTTTTGGTGTGCTGCAGAATTTTAGTAATTAGTTTATGTGTGCCATGAGATGAAAAAGGTTGAAAATCACTGTTCTAGGCCAATTATATTTTGAGAATTTTCCTTTAGGCATTACTATACTTTCTGATATCAAAAGATTAGAAAATGCAGAGAAATGTAAAACAGTGTTTTGAATAATGATCCAATTTTAACTTATCTATGCAGTGTTACTCCTTTTTAAATTTCAGATTCTCAGAATTAAATATGATAACTAGCTTTAAAAAAAAGTTCCATTTATGGATAAAGAAAAAACATGCTCTTCCCTGGCCGGTATGGCTCAGTGGGTTGAGCATTGTCCCGTGCACTGAGAGGTTGCTGGTTTGATTCCAGGTCAGGGCACATGCCCAGCTTTCAGGCTCAATCCACAGTAGGGGGCCTGCAGGAGGCAGCCCATCAATGTTCCCTTATTCTCATTCTCCCTCTCCTTTCCCCTCTCTATAAAATCAATATAAACATTAAAAACACACACACAAACATGCTTCTTGCTATAAGGGGATAGTGACAGTTGACCTATTCTTTCATTAAATCTCTGCACACATGTTGGAAGCATCCATCAAAATTTGCAAAGACACAGATATCAAGTTTCAGAAAAGCGAGAACTCCAACTTATCTTCTTGACTTATTCTTTTCAGAGAAAGACTGTTCTTCCTACTAGTTTGGTTTTTGGTATGATTTTTTCCCCATTAGGTGTCCTCTCCTACCTAACCCTTTGCCTATTGAAATTCTTGCTCTAACTCAAAGCTCACTTGAAGATTCAAGCCTTATCTTCTCTATCCACTCCAATACAAAGTGACTCACCTTTGCTGTGAACCCTTAGTGATCATTCAATATGTTTATTGAACACCTATTATTTGCCAGCCACTGTGCTAGGCCTTGAAAATATAACTGCCCTTATACTTAACCTATTTTTTTCCAGTGTCTATGTGTATAGACTCATACTCCAAAGAATTCCTACCATACTGCTGTGAATTAGTCATTCAGCAGAGTACTATGTATTAGCTTCCAGTGGTTTTGTCACAAAGCTTGAAGGCAGGTGGATGAGTTGCAGCCCTTTATCTGCCACCACCACTGAACTGGGCAAGTCAGGAAGCCCCAGTCAGCTATCTTGAAACATGTCCTATTTTTTAAATTTAGTACATGCAGAAACAGTGTTTCCTATTGGGCATGGTTCTTACACATAACAGAGACATCTTACCTGGCACAATTTCGCAAGAGCACAGCCCTGTTGCCACAGCCTAGGTTCTTAATTAAGCCAGCTTGACCACTTAAATGTTAATCAATTTGTTCCTCAGTGCATCATATCAATTGTTTTAAAGATTAGATGAGTTAAGACCAGGAGTCAGAAGATCATAAGTCCTCATAATTTTAGCTATTTTTTATTAGCCCAAATGTATTTTTACTTCAAAATCAATATAAATCAAATGCATACCTAACACAGACACACCTCAGAGATAATGCAGATTTGGTTCTAGACCACTGCAATAAAGCGAGTTGCAACCTTTATGCTGGTGGAGGGTCTTGCCTTCAATTTGTAAAAAACACAACCTCTGTGAAGCACAATAAAATGAGGTATGCCTCTATAAACAACAATTTAAAAAAACATTCTATGTAGTTCCTAGGCACTGTACAACAGACTTCTTTCCTAAGTAGATTTGGAGAGAATGTAGTCTGTGGGTGACCCTTCTCACTTTGGGAAGAAGGATTTTATTAGTATAGACTAGAGGCCCAGCACACAAAATTCATGCACGGGTACGGTCCCTAGGCCTGGCCTGCAATCAGGGCCATCTTCCCCAGCTGCCTGCAGCTGGCCGCGCCTGCCTGCCGCCATCCACCCCTGGTTCCCATTAGCCATCGGGTGATCGGTGCCTGACGGCCAGGGCAAGGCACCGAGAGGCCGGCTGTTCCTACCCATTTGCCAGCCCCTCCCCCACTGCTGGTGGCCATCAGGCAATCAGAGCCTGCCACCTGGGGAAAGAGACCAAGAGGGGGTCAGTGCACGTCATAGTGACTGGTCCAGCAGTCATTCTGGTCATTCTGCCGTTAGGGTCAATTTGCATATTACCATTTTATTATAATAGGACTAGGGACCCAGTGCATGAAATTCATGCACTGGGGGTGGGGGGTCCCTCAGCCCAACCTGCCCCCTCTCACATACTGGGATCCCTCAGGGGATGTCCTACTGATGGCTTAGGCCCTATCCCCACGGGAAGCGAGCCTAAGCCGCAGTCTGGCCTCCCTTTGTGGGAGGCAACAGGGCTGATCAGGGGAAGGCACCAGCCCCATCACCACACTGCTGTAGCCACTGCCAGTCACCACAGCAACCAAGGTGTTTTCATCAACACGACTCCAGTCCCTTCACCAAGAAAAAATGACAACTTTCTTTAGGCATTTTCAAGATGTGTCTTTCATAGGATATGCATTTCTTTCTTTCTTTCTTTTTTTTTTTTAATCCTCGCCTAAGGATATGTTTCCATTGAGTTTTAGAGAGTGTGGAAGAGAAAGGGAAAGACAGAGAGAAACATCAAAGTGGGAGGAACACTTTGATTGGTTGCCTCCTGCATGAGCCCTGATCTGGGCCCCGGCCAGGGAGGAGCCTACAACCTAGGTACATGACCTTGATCAGAATCAACCCAGACCCTGCTGTCTGCAGGCCGAGGCTCTATCCACTGAGCCAAACCGGCTAGGGCAGGTTATGACATTTCTTAGCCTTCCAGCAGCAGACCTTCGTTTTTTTCTCCAGAAATGTGGTGGAAAAACCCTAGATCACCTTTTTGGATTCTTATTACCCAAGTTACTAAGAATATTACCAGTGGGATACAGGGAGCTTAGCCAATGAGCGGTCAGAAAAGGTGTTTCCTCTATAGTTCACACCAATCACGGGCTGTGCCCTGCCCAGGCCTAAAGCCTCTGGCCAAAGCTTTAGGCCTGAGCAGGGGACCTCCAGCTCCCTCTGATCGTGGACACCACCCATTGGGCAGGGGACCCCAGCTCCCTGCAATCCCCCACAGGAGCAGACCCCCTCGCAGGAGCGGACCCCCAGTTCCCTGCGATCCATCGAAGGCTCCCCCCTGGTGCCCAAGGCTGGAAAAGCCTCCAGCAGATGCTTTCCTGGTGGGCGTGGCTGGTGGGCATGGTGATGGGCGTGACTTGTGGGTGTAGCAAAGGTAAGGTCAATTTGCATATTACTCTTTTATTAGGTAGGATAGGGACCTGGTGCACAGGTGGGAGCCAGCTGGCCTGCCCTGAAGGGGGCCCCAGATCGGGGTGGGAGGTCCCTGCGGGGGAGCACAGCCACAGGGGCAGGGGCCGCAGAGTTTTCAGGCCAGCCCCGCCCCCAATCAGGGTGGGGGTCCCCATGGGACAGGGCCAGCCTGGGCGAGGGGCCACACTGGTGGTTTGCAGGTTGGCCATGCCCCCGATGGGGTGGGGGTCCCCACTGGTGGGCAGGGCCAGCCTGAACGAGGGGCTGGAGGTGGTTTGCAGGCCAATCACACCCCTGATTGGTGTGGGGGTCCCCACTCAGGGGCGGGGCTGTCCTGGGTGAGGGGCCTGGGGCTGTTTGTAAGCGGGCCATGCCCCTGATCAGGGTGTCCTGGACAAGGGGCTATGGGCAGTTTGCAGGCCGGCCATTCCCCCGATCAGGGTGGTGGTCCCCAGTGGGGGGCAGGGCCAGCCTGGGTGAGGGGCTTCAGGTGGTTTGCAGGCCGGCCATGCCCCTGATCAGGGTGGTGGTCCTGCTGGGAGCTGGGGCCAACCTGGGTGAAGGGCCTGGGTCAGTTTTCAGGCTGGCCATGTCCTGATTGGGGTGAGGGGTCTCCGCTGGGCCAGGGCTGGCCTGGGCAAGGAGCCTGGGGCAGTTTGCAGGCCAACCATGCCCCAGGCTTTTTCAGGAGGGATGTCCCATAGATGTCTGATCTAATTAGCATATTACCCTTTTATTAGTATAGATTATTTTGGTGAAAAACATGGAATTGGTACAAAGCTGGTAGAAGTTACTAACATGAAGCTGGTCATGCTTCTCATTTTCATTAGGCTTCCACCAAAAGGATGCTGTGAAAGTCATTTGCAAGTATGTTCACCTGCTCCCACAGGTACATAGAGTCCTATAAACCATTGTCTTTAACTCAGGGCCTCTTGGGATTTGTCACCAACTTGTAGTTTTTTGGGATCCCAGAGATTTGTATTCCTCTAAGAAAATTGTCTTCTGTCAAAATGCTCATACATTAAAAAATAAATTTTATACATATTATATGTATTTCATAAAGGAGGTAATCAGTTTATGGCCTGCAATGCTTAATAATCTATCAATTTTCAATTCTAACTGCTGCTATGATTATTGTAGGAAATCTAACTCCATATAAAAACATCCAATTTACTGCATCGGAGTTTATCTCTGATGGTGCTTAGCATAATGCCATCCCCATTGTATCTCAAAAATAATGGTTGAGTATAATTGCCAGATGTGATGAAAAAAGTCCTTGAAAGGAGATCAAAATACCTGGGTTCTGAGCCCAGATTTGCCATAATCATTGTAAAACTTATGTTACTTAATTTCTGTTAGTGATAATTTCTGTATTAGTTCTAATATGTTTTACCAAAATAATTATATGATGAAGACATAAAGAAAAGATGAAAATTCTTATGGTGTGATATAGCAATAAAAATAGTAATATACATTACTACATTTAATACTCTGCTATGAAGAAGACAGACTCTATTTGGCAATAGTTTGATGTAATTACTATCCCTATTTTACAGATTAAAAAATTTAACCAGAGTAAACAGAGGTCAGTAGGAATTTAAAACCAGGCCAGTTAGAATTTAAATTCAGGTTCTTAATTATTAAGCTGCAGGAAAACAAGTCTATTGAAATACATAGAAACTTACGTTTATGTATTATAAATTTCAGTTAATAAAACCATTGTAATAGTTTATAGTAAAAAATGTCTAATAATTTTTAAAAGAAAGTTTAATGCTTTGACTCAAAACAACACACCATATTCAGTGTTCTGACTCTCTTTACATGAAATCTGAATTTACATATTTTCCATTTAACTTGTCATTACACACACTCCTCCTTGGAGACTAAGTTACTTACAGGAAGAAATAAAAAGCACAGAGACAAATATGGACTTCCTCTCCTCTGAGCTTCCCACTTGCATTGCTCTGCAAGGGCAGAGATTCAAACAAAAGCAATAATAGCATCTGCTATTTCTGAAGCAGGACTGTGGAATCCATTTCCTCTCATTGTAATGAGATCTCCATGGTGACACTGACGTCATGGAGCTGGGCAAGATTTCAGCAGTGCCCACAGGACAATATTTTCTTTACAAGAGCGCCCTCTACCAACAAAACATGGGATATCTTTGCAGTCAGGGCCTCATTTGTTTGTAGCCACAGTCATTGTGACTTCATCAGGTGTCTCTCAAGGTGTTTAGATAATAAAATATTTTACTATCATCTTTTTAAACAGACAATTGTAAAAATAAAAGCCAAGAAATTCAGTCCATTTATTGGAATTATTGAGTATGACATATCTTTTCAGTTTTAATTTTCTTTTAAAAAATCTTTATTTATAATTTCTCATTCTTAAAATGAAAAAGGCTTAAATGTTCTGTTATCCACACTTTAACGAGATGCTTTTTACCAAAAAGAAATGATTGTATATTTGTTTTAAAAAATCCAGTCACCTGAGTTTTTAAGGAACCAGAAATCAACAACTTTCTTCTTTCTGCACAATTCATAATAAGACCATTATAATTAGTTTCCAGTTAAACACTAATTATAATGGATCACCTCATCCTGCCAAACCTTATTTTGAGGTATCTCTTCCAATTTCATTCCATACTTGGCTTCTTTTCTCCACTCAGCATTGAGCATTGTTATGCCAATAGATAATATCCTATATAATAAGAGAGAATATGCTAATTATCTGTTATGCCCTGAGGTGTAACGACCAACCACGTAACGGGATCACAGATCAGCAGGAGGGTGGGGCAGCGAGCTACAAGCGGGTGGCAGAGAGCTACAGGAGGGGGCAGGGCAGCAAGCTATAGTGGGGAGGAGGGGAGAAGGGTGGGGGGAGCTACAGGAGGGCAGAGCAATGGATGGAGAGCTACAGGAGAGGGCAGAGCAGCAAGCTATGAGGGTGGTGGGGGGAACTACAGGAGGGTGGCAGTGAGCTACTGGTGCACGGATTCATGCACAGGGCTACTAGTAAGTCAGTGATTGTTAATTTTTCTGTTCTATGAGCACATAATCCCATACATTCCTGGTTCTAAAATACGTTAATACTAGAGATGTGGTGCATGACATTTGTGCACTGGGGGCGGGGCGGGGGGCTCCTCATCCTGGCCTGCACCCTCTTGCAGTCTAGGACCTCTCACAGGATGTCCCCACTTAGGTGGGGAGCGGGCCTAAGCCAGCAGTCAGACATATCCCCGAGGGGTCCTTAGTGTTGCCGAAGAGGCAGGAGAGGCTCCCGTCACTGCTCACTAGCTGTGAGTCTGGCTCTGGCTGAGCAGCGCTCCCACTGTGGGAGTGCACTGACCACCAGGGGGCAGCTCCTGCATTGAGCATCCGCCCCCTGGTGGTCAGTGCAAGTCATAGCGACCAGTCATTCTACCATATTAGGGTTTTATTATATAGGATACTTATAGCCAAATATTAGGAATGTGTTATGTTGTCATAAAAATTCATTATTCAATATTCCTATATTACCTTTTACTTCTCTGATGATAAACTTATGCAAATGATAACATTTACAACTCTTCTTCTAGATAGAAATTTATGATTAAAAAGTCTTAAAAATTGGTTCTTTTTTATTATATTTACATATTTTTAATATATATTTTATTGATTTCAGAGAGGAAGGAAGAGTTAGAAACATCAATGATGAGAGAGAACCACTGATAGGCTGCCTACTGCATGGCCCCTACTGGGGAATCAAGCCCACAACCCGGGTATATACCCTGACTGGGAATGGAACCATGACCTCCTGGTTCATAGGTTGACACTCAACCACTGAGACATGCTGGTAGGGCAGGCAGTTCCAGTTTTTATTATTTTAGGTAACTCCGTACTACTTTCCACAGTGGCTGTAGCAACTGCATTCCCACCAACAGTGCACGAGGGTTTCCTTTTCTCCACTCCCTTTTCTCCTCGCCAACACTTGTTGTTTCTTGATGTATTGATGATTTCTTAATTTATTGATGATGGCCATTCTGACAGGTGTGAGGTGATATCTCATTGTGGTTTTAAGTTGCCTTTCTCTGATGACTACTAATGTTGAGCATCTTTTCATATATCAATTGGCCATTTGTATGTCCTCTTTGGAAAGCTGTTTATTCAGGTCCTTTAACCACTTTATTTTTAATTGAATAGCTTGGGGTTTTTTGGTAATGGGTTATATAAGTCCTTTATAAATTTTGGATATTAATCTCTTATCAGATGTATCATTGGTGAATATGTTCTCCCACTCAGTGGGTTTTCTTTTGATTTTGAGGATGGTTTCCTTTGCTGTGAAAAGAACTTTTAGTTTGAGATGGTCCATTTGTTGATTCTTTTCCTTGCCTTGTTCAAGGCGATATATCAGAAAAAATATTGCTACAAGGTTCAAGATTTTATTTCCTAGATTTATTTCTAGGATTTTTATGATTTTGTCTAACACTTAATTCTTTTATCCATTTTTAGTTTATTCTTTTATGTGGTGTACATTTATCCATTTTGAGTTTATTCTTGTTCATGGTCTAATTTCATAGTTTTGCAAGTGTCTGTCCACTTTTCCCAACACCATTTATTGAATAGACTATCGTATCCCATTTGATGTTTTAACCTTCTTTGTCAAATATTAACTGATTATAAAGTTACTAGTGACCCAGCATGCAAAATCACATGGCCCCGCCCACCCACATGTGCCCCGCCCACCCGCTTGTTGCCCTGCCTTGACACCCTAACCTCTCCACCCAGAGATCGAGTGCAACTGGCCCCCGCCCCAACCCCTCCACTTCAAGCCCTGCCCTCAGTCCCATGAGTCACCTCAGGTTGGTCCTGCCTCTTCCAAGTGCCTCCCCACTTCCGCCCCATCTCTGGAGTAACGCAGTGGCTCCACCCCGTCATGGCACCAGAGGAGAGCATGGAAGCCTCCCACCTCCTTCGGAGTTTTGAGCACTGCTTCCTGGTAGCATGCGTTCTGCACTCCTTCCCCTGGCAGGTGGGCAGCAGGCACGCTGAGTGTGAGTGGTGGGGGGTGAAGGACTGGTGAGAGGGGCGCTACAGGCTCTCCCCCCAACACTCCCCCCACAGGATGGTTCTGCCTCCTCTGGGTGCCTCCCCACTTCTGCCCATCTCCAGAGCAATGCAGCCTCCTGCTGAACGGTCGTTATGGCGTGAGGATGCCACAACCATTAGCATATTAGCTCTTTATTATATAGGATTAGTGGCCTTGTGCATGAAATTCGTGTATGGGGGGGTGTCCCTCAGCCCAGCCTGAACTCTCTCCAATCTGGGACCCCTGAGGGAATGTCTGACTGCCGGCTTAGGCCAGATCCCTGTGGGACATCCCTCTCACAATCCAGGACAGCTGGCTACTAACTACTCACCTGCCTGCCTGCCTGATCGCCCCTAACCACTCTGCTGTTGGCCTGCTTGCCCCCAACTGCCCCCCCCGCTGGCCTTCTCACCCTAACTGCCCCCCCTTGCTGGCCTGATCACCCCCAACTCTCCCTGGCCAGCCTGCTAGCCCCAACTGCCCCCCCTGCTGGCCTGATTGCCCCCAACTGCCCCGCCCCTGCCAGCCTAATCGCCCCCAACTGCGCCCCCTGCCAGCCTTCTCACCCCCCAACTGCCGCCCCTGCCAGCCTGATCACCCCCGACTGCCCCCCACTGCCGGCATGCTCTCCACCATTTTATTCTTTTAACTATGTTCATCTTCGTTTGTTTTTTCCTTCCTTCTTCTTCTTAAAGAAGACCCTTTAGCCTGGTCGATGTGGCTCAAGTTGACCCATGCAACAAGAGGTCACCAGTTCAATTCCTGGTCAGGGCATATGCCCAGGTTTCAGGCTCAATCCCCAGTAGGGGCCATGCAGGAGGCAGCCAATTGATATTGATGTCACTAGGAGTCTAGTGAAGCCACAAGGAGTTTCTGGCCTCTGGAGCCCAGATGGTGGGTGTGCCAGAAGCCTGCAGGGTGGTTCTAGGTGATCTCCTATGAAGGGAAAGCATTAGTCAGGTTCACAGAAAAGTTGGGACTATGGTCCCCACCCCAAAGCCACTCAATTCAGTCATCCTCTGAATCTTCCCAAACATCTACATCCTGGCCAAGGCAGCTGACTCCTCAGCAGGGCATAAGCTCCATAGGGTGAGGCAAAAGGGTGTTAGAGGGTGGAGCTGATACCACAGAGAGGTGAGTGCTTTACCCAAGAAAGATAGTGTCTGTGGTATGCAAGAATTACTCAGCACAGGGATCTTGGTGGCTGTCACTTCAGCCTTCTCCCCAGAACCACAACCCAGCCTCTCCTCACATGAGTAGAGTCTGCTCTGCCCTCCCTCCACTGGAGCCCAGGGTGAGTGGCTGTGAAGGAAATTTTGTGTGTTGGCCATTTAAGAAGGCACCTGTGTCTCTAGTGAGTACCCATTTTCCCGATAGACAGAAACCCCACTGCTTTTCACAGCCAGATGTTATGTTGGCACCTTCTCACAGCTCTGTACTCTAGTCTGGGGTTTAGACCCAATACTTCTTCCACAGGTACTTCAGCTGCCACCTGTGGGAGCAAAGCCAGTCCATTTCATGTCTCCATCCTTCCTACCAGTCTCGATGTGGCTTCTTCTGTAAATCCTTGATTATAAGACTTCTTTTCAGCTGGTGTTCAGTTGGTTATTTAGGATGATTCTTTTTTAAAATAATATTAACATTATTTATTCTTCTCCTTCTCCTCCTTCTATTCTCCTTCTCTTTCTTCTTCAGGTGTAAAGCAGCCTTCTAGTACCAAATACTGACCAGACACCTTGGGTCTGCCACCTAATAGGTGTGTGACCTTGGACAGCTATATAATATCTTCAAGTCTCAGATTCCTTATATGTAAATTGGGTTACCAATACTTATTTGTAGACTTCCTTGAGGATTCAGTGAGTTAATGTAAAGTGCTCAGCACCATGCCTGACCACAGAGGGTGCACAAAGGGATAAGTGGCAGCTACTATTAGAACTGGCATTAGTGAGGCACAGTATGTCACTGTGTCAGGCATCATTCTGAGAAATCTGGGGCTATTATTTAAGAATAGAATACTAAAAACCCTTGGAATATATGGGAAAAGCTAGAGTTTACTTCAGAGGCCTCCAATAATTCTGTTCTCTTACCAATTTAACACAACCTCAATCCCATTACTGTGCTTGGTTTCACTAAGTAAGACATAGCTACTGTTGTTTACCACATATTTAAAATAGCTTACTCCACTCACTTCAGGAATTAAATAATAGTTCAAGAAAGTGGAAACTGTCACACAGTCATCTTTTTAGAAAGTATACAAATAATCTGTGATCTGAGCTTAGAAGCAAATGTGGGTGCTATGATCTGAATGGTTGAGTCTCCCAAATTTATATATTGAAATCCTAATCTCCAATGTAATAGTATTGGGAATCAAGGCCTGTGGGAGATTTTTAGGTCATGGGGTTAGTGTCCTCATAAAAAAAAGCCTGAGAAGTTCTGTTGCCCTTCGGCTATGTGAGGTTATGGCAAAAAGATGGCTATCTAGGAAGCAGGCTCTCACCAGACAGTGAATCTGCAGGTGACTTGTTCTTGGACTTCCTAGCCTCTAGAACATGAAACATAAATTCCTATTGTTTATAATCCACTCAGTCTACTGTATTTTGTTATAGCAGCCCTTATGGATCAAAATACACAATGGTGTTCAAGATGAAGGGTAGCCAAACCCAAGAACTGGCTTATTGAACTGATTAAAGCCATTGTTTACAATGTGAAAAAAAGAATTAAAATTATATTCTATTGCTTAGGGGATCTTCTAAAATATCCATGTAAATAAGTAGCTGAGATTGTGGCTTGGTTTCCAATTAGGCAGAAACACTGACTATGGTCATTGGGAAAAGAATAAATAAAACTATTTTGAGACATATGAAGCCATTGACTCCAGAGCCTTTAAGAACACAGCAGTTGTAGTTGTCCACAGTGGGTGTCACAAATGCATGACTAGCTTGTGCCAAGCAGAAATATAGATGAGAAAATAACTATTAATAGTGACCATGGCAAACTGGACAATGAAAGCCATGTCTATAGTGAGCAGTACCAGACAATGTGCCCTTCTGTGCTACTTTATTATTTTACTTTTAAAAATAAGAATTGTTGTCAAATTAAATATCCCCAAATTTTAAAAATATTTGCAATACCATATAAACACATACAAAAGGCTTCTCTGGCCTAGATTCAGAAACAACCACATAAAGCTTCCTGAAAATAACTATGCCTTCAAAAAAGAGTAACAAAACTTTATTCATTTATAAATATACTAGAGGCCCGGTGCATGAAATTCATGAACGTGTGGGGGTGGTGGTGTCCCTCAGCCCAGCCTGCATCCTCTCCAATCTGGGACCTCTTGAGGGGTATCTGACTGCCCATTTACCAGAATCGGGCCTAAACAGGCAGTCAGACATACCTCTCACAATCCAGGACTGCTGGCTCCCAACTGCTCGCCTGCCTGCCTTCCTGATTGCCCCTAACAGCTTCTGCCTGCCAGCCTGATCACCCCCTAAACACTTCCCTGCCAGCATGATTGATGCCTAACTGCTCCCCTGCCATTCTGTTTGCCCCTAACTGCCCTCCCCTGCAGGTCTGGCCCCCCCCAACTGCTCTTCCCTGGCCTGGTCTCTCCTCTGCTGGCCTGGTCACTCCTCTGCTGGCATGGTCACTCCTAACTCCCTTGCAGACTGCAGGGCTGGTCCCCCCTAACTGCCCTCCCCTGCAGGTCTTGTCCCCCCCCCCAACTGCTCTTCCCTGTAGGCCTGGGTCCCCCCCATCTGCCCTTCCCTGCAGGGCTGGTTGCCCCCAACTTCGCTCCTCTGCTGGCCTGGTCACCCCTAACTGCCCTCCCTTGCAGGCCTGGTCCCTCCCAACTGCCCTCTCCTGCTGGCCATCTTGTGGCAGCCATCTTGTGTCCACATGGGGGCAGCCATCTTTGACCACATGGGGGCAGCCATCTTGTGTGTTGGAGTGATGGTCAATTTGCATATTTCTCATTTATTAGATAGGATAGAGATCTGGTGCATGGGTGGGGGCCTGCTAGTTTGCCCTGAAGGGTGTCCAGGATCAGGGTGGGGGTTCCCTTGGGGCATGGGGTGGCATGGGCGAGGGGCCTGTGGTGGTTTGCAGGCCGGCCACACCCTCAGGCGACCCAAGCGGAGGCCCTGGTATCTGGGATTTATTTATCTTCTATAATTGAAACTTTGTAGTCTTGAGCAGAGGCCAGGGCAGGCCAGAGCAAGTGTGAAGCTTGGCTTCCTCATCGCCAGGGGCAACCCAGGCCTCCTCCTCTCTCCAGCTCCATGTTTACTGCCATTTTTGTTGGGATTTATTTATCTTCTATAATTAAAACTTTGTAGCCTTGAGCGGAGGCCAGGGCCAGCCAGGGCGGGTGGGAAGTTTGCCTTCCTCCATCGCTGGGGGCAACCCAAGCCTCCTGCTTGTTCCAGCTCCTTGGCCGCTTCCATTTTTTTTGGTTAATTTGTATACTCGCTCCTGATTGGCTGGTTGGTGTGGCTTGTGGGTGTAGTGGAGGTATGGTCAATTTGCATGTTTCTCTTTTATTAGATAGGATAATTGAAACTTTGTAGTCTTGAGTGGAGGCAAGAACCAGCCAGGGTGGGCAGGAAGCTTGGCTTCCTCCATCGCCCGGGGCAACCCAAGCCTCCTGCTCACTCTAACTCCGTGGCCGATGCCATCTTGGTGGTGTTAATTTGCATACTCGCTGTGATTGGGTGGTGGGTGTAGCAGAGTGATTGTCAATTTGCATGTTTCTCTTTTATTAGTGTAGATATTTTCTGTTCTTGTATCAGGGTCATTACTCATGAATGCCAAAATGAAAGATAAATAAGTGACACTCTGAGAGGCTCCTCTAACATTCACCAGCCTAGAAAACACCACAGTTCAGATAGGTTTGAGGCAAACTAAACTTAGAACAGAGCAAAAGAATCACTACAAAGCTAGAGTACAGCACTGCAGTGGATTTCTTGGCTTGTATGTAAAGTTAGGTATCATGCATCTCAAATGTAGGGCTTCAAACCCAGAAAAAACAAACCCAACCCATAAAGTTGATGCCAGGAGACACCTGCAGATATAGTTTACTGGGTCAAGAGTTTAAAATGTTTTTAAAGCAACTAGTTGGCCTCACTCAGTTTTGTTAACTCTTACTAACTCTTAACATGCACAACAGGTCCATCCTGGTGCCATGAATCTCCATCCTGATGTTATCAAGGAGCCCAAGACCAGTGCAAAGGCCTACAATGTGCCGGGCCCCAAGGAATCAATCATTGCATTAATTCCTCCCATAAACCTTTCAGTAAACCTGCATTTTAAAAAAGTTTAGCAAGAAAATCACAATCCAAAGAAATAATACCTATTTGCAAGATAAAAACATAAGGGGAATAACTTTGCTTTTTATGTTCTCGTGCACTGGCTTGTCACTTGAGGTTGCAGGTAAAAACATGATATTCCCAAAGCCATGGAAGTATGCTTCTGTCTAGAATATTTGTAAATATGATTTGACATTAAAATATGGAGTATGTTGCTTTAAAAATTTCTATTTGTAATCTATGTGTTGAAATTCACAACTTGATATTAAAAGAGATTTGTATACAATTTAAATTATTCTTCTCAAATAAATTATGTTTTTTAAACAATGACATTACCATAAAGCTATCTCAAAAATGATTGTTACCACTGTCACCACCACTGCTACAACCATTAGCACCGCTGCTATTGCCACCCCATCGATATCCTCACCACCACCACCACCACCATCACCACCACCTTCACCACCCTCAACACCATGGGACCCCCCTCATAAAACATTTAAGTTTAAAAAAAAATGAGCTAAAATAGAAAATGGTAGCCAAATAAGCAGCAGTGTCATGCACCTCCTCCTATGGCCAGGCCACAAAAGCAACTAAATAAGAAAACAGCCACCCTGAATTAACGAATTAGACACAGCTGAGGATACAATTTTCAATAAGGAAGGGCAGAGGATGCATAGAGAACACTGCTTGCCAGCCATAACCACATGGAACCACCACCATGCCCTGGCAGTGAGTGGCACAGTACCTCCTGACAGGCTCCCAGATGTCTGCAGGGAGCATGCACCACCAGAGTGAGTTCCCTTACCAGGCCTCCTCACCAGCCTGCTGGGACCCAGCGTCCTAGGATCCAGCTCCAAGACCCTGCAGTGAGTGCAAGCGAGGGGGAACCCTGTGTCTCACCCCCACCCTGGGCCCCAGAACCATGCTGCTAGCCTGACCCAGAGCCACCTGGCACCTGCTCCACCCCCAGCCCCAGGACCAGCTGTCTGGGCAACCTGGAGCAACCCAGAGCATGCCCCAGTCTGGGCGACAGGGGAGGTCTGACTGTACGACCCAGAGCAACCTACACTCCCTAGACCATGACACCAGGACACTACTACCATCCAGAGCAATCCAATGCACACCTCACCCTGGGTGACAGCAGAGTGTGGACTGAGCCACCCAGGACAACCACTTCACTCCACACTGAGGAGGGGTGAACTGGAGCAACCAAGTGCATACCTCACTCTAGGCTACAAGAAAGCAGGAACTGTGTGATCCAGAGCAACCCACGCCCACTCAACCCCAAGCCAGGGTCTTGCTGCTGGGGCAACCAAGAGTAACCCAGCATGTGTGCTGCTCAAGCCACATGGGAGATCTGACTGTGTGACCAAGAGCAACCTAGCACATACCTTACTCCAGGCCATAGGAAACTGCTGCTGGTGCAACCCAGAGTAAGCCATTGTGCCAAGCCAGGGGCCACAAGACCATGCCACAAGCGCACTAACAGAGGGACCTAGGGTGCCACCTTGTCCCAGGTGCCAGGGATGCACAGTAATTGCTTGCAAGAGGGCTATGGGTTCTCACAGGGAGTCAAACATCAGAGGAACTGTGCATGTGCTTCCACCACCCCGAGCATCTGAAGCAGTCAACTAAAGAACCATATCTATTGGAGAAAGGGATATAACTCAAAATAGAGACAATAAAGGCATGAGACTCAAGGCAGACCCAGTCTCTGGGCTAACAATTTCCAGACCATTGCCTTGATAGGGTCTTCAAACTCTCAAAACCCAAGCAGGGTGCCCAGAGCCAGAAAGAGACAGCAAAAATTAGGAGTTAAAGAAACAACCCCCCAAGGAAAGAAAAAGAGGAATTGCCAGAAAAAGAACTAAATAAAATAGAGACATGCAATATGTTAGAAAAATTATTCAGAGTAAGGTTCACACAGTTCATAAACCAGATGGATGAGAAAATCAACAATTTATGTAAGAATCAAAAGTAAATAAAAATGATATAGCTACAATAAAAACATGATGTAAGGTTTCAACAGTAGAATAGAAGAAGCAGATGACTGAATTAGTGAGTTAAAAGATGATAGGGCAGAAAAACACATGCAATCTCAACAGCAATTTGAGAGAGAAAAAAATTAGAAAGCAGGAGGAGAGCCTGAGGAAGCTTTGGGAAAAGATGAAACGAAGTAACATACATATAATAGAGATGCAAGAATGACAGGAAGAGGAGCAAGAATTAGAAAACCCATTTGAAGAAATAATGACAGAAAACTTCCTTGATTTGGGGAAGAAAAAAAGTAATACAAGCACAGAGTCCCAAACAATATGAACAAAAAACAAACAAACAAACAAAAACACACAAGACACATCGTAATTACAATGGCAAATGTTACCAACAAAGAGAGAATCTTAAAGGCTACAAGAGAGAGACAGTTACCTACAAAGGATCTGCCATTAGATTATCAAATGATTTCTCAACAGAAACACATCAGGTCAGAAGGGAATGGAAGGAAGTATACAAAGTGATGCCAAGCAAAGGAATGAATCCAAGAACACTCTATCTAGCAGGGCTATCACTCAAAATTGAAGGGGAAATCAGGAGCTTTGCAGACCAAAAAAACAAACAAACAAAAAAATGCTAAAGGAGTTTATCACTACCAAGCCAGCAATGCAGTAAATGCTAAAGGGACTGTTGTAAAAAGAATAGAAAGGGAAAAAAGAACACAGGCATAAAGAATAAAAATGGCTATAACAAGTACCTATAGATAATAACCTTAAGCATAAATGGACTGAATGCTCCAATCATAAGACATAGAGTGACTGAATGGAAAAGAGAATATGACACATATTTATGCTGTCTACAAGTGACCCACCTCAGAACAAGAGGGTCACACAGACTGAAATTGAAGGTATAGAAAAAATATTTTTCAGGCAAATGGAAATGAAAACAAGATGGAGTAGAAATAATTATATCTGGGAAAATAGACCTCAAACTGAAGGCCACAACAAGAGATAAGGAAGGCCACTTCAAAATACTAAAATAATTGATAGCACAATAGGATATAACTCTGGTAAACATATATGCACCCAATGCAGGAGCACCAAAATACATTAAAAAAAACCTCCTGGAAGATATCAAAGGAGAGATTGACAGCAATGCAATCATAGTAGGAGACTGTAATACCCCACTATCACCATTGGATAAATCCTCTAAACAAAAAATCAGCAAAGAAACATCAATACTAAATGACTCACTAGACCAGATGGAATTAATCAACATCTTCATAACATTTCACCCCAAAGCCACAGAATATACATTCTTCTCAAGTGCACATGGGTCATTTTCAAAGATAAACCATATGTTAGAACATAGGCAAAGTGTCTCAAAATTCAAGAAGATAGAAATCATATCAAGTATCTCCTCAGATCACAGTGGCATAAAACTGGAAACCAACTACAATAAAAACAATCCAAAGAAATCAAACACATGGAGACTAAACAGCATGCTATTAAACAATGACTGGGTTACCAGAGAGATCAAGGAAGAAATAAAAAACATCATGGCAACAAACGACAATGAAAACACAACAAACCAAAATATATGGGACACAGCGAAAGCAGTCCTGAGAAGGAAGTTCATAGCTCTACAAGCCCATTACAAAAAAACAAGAAACAATGGTAATAAATTACCTAACCCAACAACTCAAAGAGTTAGAAGAGAGCAACAAGAAAAGCACAGTGTAAGCAGAAGGAAGGAAATAATAAAGACCAGAGCAGAGATAAATGACATAGAGACCAAAGAAACAATACAAAAGATCAACAAAACCAAGAGCTGGTTCTTTGAAAGGATAAACAAGATTGATGAACCTCTAGCCAGGCTCACCAAGAAGCAAAGAGAGAGGACCCAAATAAACAAAATCATAAATGAAAGAGGTGAAATAACAACAGACCCTG
Source organism: Eptesicus fuscus (assembly GCF_027574615.1). Lineage (NCBI taxonomy): Eukaryota > Metazoa > Chordata > Mammalia > Chiroptera > Vespertilionidae > Eptesicus > Eptesicus fuscus. Next base: position 4,156,919 of record NC_072480.1, on the reverse strand, counting down.
CCAAAATACAAAGGATTGTTAAAAAATACTCTGAACAACTCTATTCTAACAAACTGGACAACTTGGAGGAAATGGACATATTCCTAGAAAAATATAACCTTCCAAAACTCAATCAGGAAGAATCTAAACAGCTCAACAGGCCAGTAACTATGGAAGAAATTGAAGCAGTCATCAAAAAGATTCCGGCAAACAAAAGCCCGGGGCCAGACGGCTTCACAGGAGAGTTTTACCAAACATTCAAGGAAAAACTAAAACCTATCCTCCTCAGACTATTCCAAGAAATTCAAGAGGAAGGAACACTTCCAAGCTCCTTCTATGAAGCCAGCATCACCCTAATACCAACAACAGATAAAGACAACACAATGAAAGAGAATTACAGACCAATATCCCTCATGAACATAGATGCCAAAATCCTCAACAAAATTCGAACAAATCGGCTCCAGCAGTACATCAGAAAGATCATACACCATGACCAAGGAGGATTTATCCCAGGAATGCAAGGATGGTACAATATCCGCAAATCAATAAACCTGATACATCACATAAACAAATTGAAAGATAAAAATCACATAGTCATATCAATTGATGCAGAAAAAAAGCATTTGACAAAATCCAACATCCTTTCTTGATAAAAACTCTCAACAAGGTGGGAATAGAAGGCTCATATCTCAACATAATAAAAGTGATATATGATAAACCCACAGCAAACATCATACTCAATGGGCAAAAACTAAAACCATTTCCCCTAAGAACAGGAACAAGACAGGGATGCCCACTCTCACCACTCCTGTTTGACATAGTACTAGAAGTATTAGCTATTGCAATTAGACAAGAAGAAGAAATAAGAGGCATCCAAATTGGAAAAGAAGAAGTGAAGCTGTCCTTATTTGCAGATGACATGATATTGTACATAAAAAACCCAAAAGACTACATCAAAAATTAATAGACTTAATAAATGAATCCGGCAATGTAGCAGTATACAAAATTAATGCCAAGAAATCTATGGCATTTCTATACACCAATAGTGAACTTACAGAAAGAGAGACTAAAAAAGCTATCCCATTTACCATCACACCAAAAAAAATTAAGATACCTAGGAATAAACTTAACTAAAGAGGTAAAAGACCTATACATGGTAAACTACAGGACACTGAAAAAAGAGATAGAGGAATACGTAAACAGATGGAAGAACATACCATGTTCATGGATTGGTAGAATCAACATCATTAAAATGTCCATACTACCCAAAGCAATCTACAGATTCAATGCACTTCTCATCAAAATACCAACAGCATATTTCATAGACCTAGAAAGAACTCTCCAAAAATTCATCTGGAATAAAAAAAGACCCCAAATAGCCACAGCAATCCTGAGAAAGAAGAATAAAGTAGGAGGGATCTCAATACCAGATTTCAAGCTGTATTACAAAGCCACTGTTTTCAAAACAGGCTCGTACTAGCACAAGAACAGACATATAGATCAATGGAACAGAATAGAGAATCCAGATATCGACCCAAACCACTATGCTCAATTAATATTTGACAAAGGAGGCATGAACATACAATGGAGTCAAGACAGTCTTTTCAACAAATGGTGTTGGGAAAATTGGACAGATACATGCAAAAAAAATGAAACTAGATCACCAAATTATACCATACACAAAAATAAACTCAAAATGGATACAAGACTTAAACATAAGATGGGAAACCATAAAAATACTAGAGCAATCCACAGGCAGCAAAATCTCAGACATATGCCGAAAGAACTTCTTCACTGATACTGCCCCTAGGGCAATGGAAGCTAAAGAGAAAATAAACAAATGGGACTACATCAAAATAAAAAGCTTTTTCACAGCAAAAGAAATCATCAACAAAACAACAAGAAAGCCCACTCTATGAGGGAACATATTTGCAAATGTTATCACTAATAAAGGTTTAATCTCCAACATCTACAGGCAGCTTATGCAACTTAATAAAAGGAAGATAAATGATCCAATAAAAAAATGGGCAACGGACCTAAATAGAATCTTTTCAAAAGAAGACAGAAGGAAGGCCAACAGACACATGAAAACATGCTCAACGTCACTAATTATCTGAGAGATGCAAATCAAAACAACAATGTGGTACCATCTCACACCTGTCAGAATGGCTATCATCAACAATCAACAAATGACAAGTGTTGGTGAGGGTGAGGAGAAAAAGGAACCGTCGTGCACTGTTGGTGGGAATGCAGACTGGTGCAGCCACTGTCAAGAACAGTATGGAGTTTCCTCAAAAAGCTGAAAATGGAACTCCCATTTGACCCAGTGATCCCACTCCTAGGAATATATCCTAAGAAACTGGGAACACCAATCAGAAAGGATATATGCACCCCTATGTTCATAGCAGCACAATTTACAATATCTAAGATTTGTAAACAGCCTAGGTGCCCGTCAGCAGATGACTGGATCAGAAAACTGTGGTACATCTACACAATGGAATACTATGCTGCTATCAAAAAAGAAGGAATTCTCATCATTTGCAGCAACCTGGATGGAACTGGAGAACATTATGCTAAGAGAAATATTCCAGTCAATGAAAGAAAAATATCACATGATCACATTCATTTGTGGATAATAAAGAACATTATAAACTGATGAACAAAAAGATAGATACAGAGACAGTAAAGCATCAAACAGACTGTCAAATTACAGCGGGAAGGTAAGGGAGAGGTGGGGGAGATAAGAGATCAACCGAAGGTCTTGTATGCATGCATATAAGCATAACCAATGGACCCAAAACTCTGGGGGGTGAGGGCATGTATGGGTGTGGGTGGGGGGGACAATGAAAAGATATGTATGCATATAATACCTTAATAAAAATTTTTTTAAAAAAAGAGAGATCAAAACAATACAATCACAGCAGGGGATTTTCATATCCCATTGGCATCACTGGAAAATCCTCTAGACAAAAAAATCAGCAAAGAAACAGCAATCATAAATGACTAACTAGATCAGATGGACTTAATGTTTTCAGAACATTTCACCCCTAAGCAACATAATATACATTATTCTTAGGTGCACATGGTATATTTAAAAGAGATAGACCACATATTAGGGCACAGGCAAAGACTCTTCAAATTCAAGAAGATAGAAATCATATCAAGCCTCTTCTCAGATTATAATGGCATAATATTATAAATAAACTACAATAAAAACAATAACAAAAATTAAAAATTGGGAGGTTAAATAGCATGTTATTAAACAATGATTGGGTTACCAAAGAGATCAGAGAAGATATAAAAAACAGCCTGAAAACAAATGACAATGAAAACACAACCATCCAAAATCTATGGGACAAGGTGAAAACTTTCCCCGAGAGGGAAGTTCATTGCATTACAGGCCTCCCTCAAAAAACAAACAACAACAACAACAAAAACTGTTAATAAATTACCTAACTCTACAACTTAAAGAATTAGAAAGAGAGAAACAAGAAAAGCTCAGAGTGAGCAGAAGGAAGGAAATAATAAAGATTACAGTGAAAATAAATGACATAAAGACCAAAAACAATAAAAAAATCAATAAAACCAAGAGTTGGTTCTTTGCTAGGATAAACAAGACTGATGAACCTATAGCCAGGCTCATTAAGAAGCAAAGAAGGAGGACATAAATAAATAAAATCAAAAATGAAAGTGGTGAAATAACAACAGACAACACAGAAATACAAAGAATTGTAAAAAAAAAAAAAAAGATACTATGAACAACTTTATTCCAACAAACTGGTCAACTTAGAAGAAATGGACATATTCTGAGAAAAATATGACCTTCCTAAACTAAATCAGGAAAAATAAAAATCTGAATAGGCTGATAACTATAGAGGAAATTGAAGCACTCCTAGAGGCCCCTTTCTCCTTTCCTTTAGTGGACCAAGCCCCTCATTTTTAGAAAACTGTTTAGCTTTTCTAGGTTTTATTAATCATCCTTGTAATTATTTTATTCTACCCATCACCTGAGACAGAAATCTGTTGCTGAGAGCACATGACCCACCTCTCCACATTTGAGAGCATTCACTTTGCTTTTATGTATTAGGCCTCTATAAGTATTTGTATTTTTTGAAAGATGGAATTTTCCTAGACAACACTGCTTCTAAAAAATAAATAAATAAAAAATAAAAAAACAAGAGACTAGAAATAGTTCATTTCATATATATTTGGCTAAGGAGGAATTGGTACAGTAGGGACACAGAAAGGGTAGCCTCATGTCAGTGCCCTAAATATTACTGACTGACAGACCTCAGTCTATACCCAGGGCAAAGATGAGACTAAGCAGCATAGAACTTCTAAAGCCATGGAAGTGGCATGACAAAAGAAGGGCTCTCAGAATAATGTAAAAACAAGTTACATGCTTGATAAAGAAGAGTAAATAGCCCAGGAATATACACAGTTGAATTAAAAAAAAAAAAGAAAAGTAGATCAAATCAGCTGCTCAGCATAATGTAGCTCAAACAACCAACTGAAGTATACAATTTCCACTCTTCCACAACTTTTTGCCTTATATCAGCGGTCCATTATTTCTTGAATACTTTTTGGCAATGAGACAGCCAGACTGATCATCTGACTGCACTGTGTGGCTATAAAGCTGAGAGAGAGGACACACGGGTTCCTGGACCCTAAATGGGATCTCTATTGTCAGCAACCACATTTTCTGATTTTAGGCTGAATGACATGTTCCTGAAGGGGAGGCTCAGAGCTGATGAAATTCCCATGAGAGATGAGACAGGAGATGACATGTGCTTTGAGAGCATCCACAATAGAGGCCCTCTCCTGGGGGCCCCGGGCTGGGCTCTGGAGCTGCTAAGATGACCCTGGGATGAAATCCCATCTTTGTACTTTGTTTTCCTTGGTACCAGGACAGGGATCAAGGTACAAACTACTCCTGTCTTCTAACAACTAATAATAGTTGTACCTTTGATCTTTTCTATGTCTAGACCACACCCTTGCAGGTCTTCCCTGACTGCACTCCAAGGTACTTCTTTTCCAACCAAAGAATTAAAGTTCTCGTCCATGAACTGCTGGCCACAGATTTGGATGTCTATCTTCTTCCCACTGTCAGATATTTCTACAGCTTGCTCTCCATTTGGTTCGGCACCAGCACACTTCTAAGCCAATCCAATCTTGTCCACCATCTTATCACATTCCTATCTTCTTTTCTTTCTTTCTGAACTTAAGTGCCTCCCAAACATCTTTTTGCAAATTCTTCCCCATGTGGGTTCTCAATTATGCAAATCTATCAACCACTGGACATATGGTATGGACTGCCTACTAAGTGCTCAGCTCACGTGTGTGTGTGTGTGTGTGTGTGTGTGTGTGTGTGTGTGTGTAGTAGTAGTAGTAGTAGTAGTAGTAGTAATAGTAGTAGTAGTAAAGAGACAGAGAGGAAGGGAGGGATGGAGGGAAAGAAACTCCCTATCTCCAAAGCTCCATACATAGTAACTGAATTAATATTTCTTAATGAAATTCCAAAACCATAATGAAGAGGGATTCAGATTACAAAGGTTCTAGAAAGCCCATAGAGGCATTCTGCCTTGATATGGTGGAGTCACTGCATATTACCAAATACAGAGAAGTGACCAGAAACAGGTAGCATTAAAAAAGGGAGCCTGGGGAATCACTGAAACAGATTGGGAAGGAAATAATGGGGAATACTATAGTGAGGAAGACAGAAATAAGAAGACAGATTCAAAAGATGTCCAGAGTGTAAAATCAAATGGACTTTAAGCTTAATTGGCAATGAAGGAAGAAGACCTATGTGTCACAGTGGAGAACTAAGGTGACTGAGAATAGGAAGAGGGGCTTTGACAGGCATGGGGCTGAAGACTGAGCTGAACGATGCCAGCCAGCTTGTCACAGTGGGCTACACCAGGAACAGAAAGCGGCACAGGTAGACAACATCAAGGGGTCCACCAGCCTTTCTGGAGAAGTTCTGCTCCACTTAGTATATGAAGGGGTGCCAGGGTTCCTTCTTTGTCAGCAGGCTCAAAGGAGAAGCCATTATACTCCTCAGCAGGCACCCCTACCCCGTTTTCTATCAGAGTTCTGATACTGTCTCTTAAAATGTATTTAAAACTGAAAAGCAACGGTTGGGGGGGGGGGTCTGTATCCCCTGAGAAAGAGAACCACTTTGCTTTTTGAAATTTTGACTTCATGTATCATACATGTGCTCTTGTTTTCTTCTCTTGATGCTCCACTGCTCCATCCTCACTAATCTGACACCACATTACGAACTTCACACAAGGGTTCCAGGAAAGCCATTTGGGTCAACTACTCTCAGCTCTTCTTGTACCAACTCTCTAGTGCAAGTATGTCAAATTCAAAGGCTAACACGAGCCAAATAAACAAGGTATAAGTTTATGTGGGCCGCAAAAAAAAAAAAAAAGCTTCAATGTTCATAGAAACAGGTTTATTTTGATAGAGACATGCTGAATACAAAGGGCTGAAATAAATGAGTAATCATTAACATAAAATAATAGAACATTTTAATAAAAATTAATATTTTTTCTTGAATATTAACTTACCAGACACTGAATAACTGTACAATTAATAAGTGTAACACAAATAAACCTATTTTTATTTTTCTCCAAAAGCGAAATATTTCCTGTTGCACACACCAAACAAGTCAATACAAGACTAATGACGTGGCAATCGGCTGCTAAAATATTCGCTGCTAGTATTAGTGGAGAGAAATGGTGCACCTGCACATAAAAAAAATGAATGCAACATGATTATAGTAATCAGTCATTAGCTAACATTGTCATTTGTTATTAATAATCTATAATAATAAAAGCATAATATGCTAATTAGACCAATTGTCCTTCCAGATGACCTTCAGGATAAAGCTGCAGCAGCGGGGGCCGAGGCAGAGGAAGCTGCCGTGGCGGCGGGTGCAGAGCCCCTTGCACAAATTTCGTGCATCGGGCCTCTAGTTATATAGAACAGCATCTTGTAAAAATTAAGTTACAAAATTTTTATTAAAACATTTCTTACAAACTGTTATATTGGCTGGGCCGCAAAAATATTCATGTGGGCTGCGAGTTTGACATGACGGTAACCTTGTCCACTTGTAAAGTCAGAGGCTGTTTACTTGATGTGATTTGGAAACTTTTACAATGGACTAGCAGCCTCAAACCCAAGTGCACCTTCCTGCAACATGTGAGGGGACCACACTCTCCAGCCCGGGTCTCCCCAACCAGAGCAGCACCTGTGCCTAACTGGACACTGCCTTATCAATGACACAGAGTTGAGACAGTCTTCCAGCAAACCCGTTAGCATCCTATTGTTTATCCAATTAAGATAATTGTTTCCCTAGAGGTTCTAAGCTAGTTCTCTAAAGGATGAGACATGGAAAAGTTTCTTTTTCAGAGCAGCATAGGAAGTAGGTCTGGAGTCAGGGGATGGGAAGGGAGGAGCTCTGTCCTGACTAGCTCTGGTCAGACTGAGGATGACAGGAGAAGCCTGGCTGGGTATGAAAGGATTCCATGGAAAGTCCTCAGACCTGTCTCCAACCCAGAAGCTTGCCAAGGCTGGCACATTGATCACCTCCATTCTCTAACAACCTCAGACACTCCTGTACACTGTTATGGATTATCCTTTAGCCAGAAGCTTGAGGGAAAAGTCTGTGAGATAATTAGAAAGGTTCCCCCATCACTTCAACTTCTCATAGTTTTCAAATGAGGCTTTGTTGGGAACAGTAGTAAATGATTCTTTCAGTCAACGCTACCAAGCAGAACAGGACATTAGTAATCAGCAATACAATATCCTAAAATAATTAACAAAGCCTTAGGAGGAACCTGAAGAGTTTAAGCCTTGGTAGAATCTGGACATCACTGTTTAAGGATTGCATCAGTACTACTCAAAGAGCTTCATTTGTGAAACTCACAATCTCCAGATGTTAAAAAAAATTACAAAAATAGGATGCTGAATCTCATAAATATATCCGAATTCAAATTGCATTAGCTGTTCCAAATATATAAGTTACTGCATGTATCAGGAAACTGGATGGAGAAACTATGTTCTTCAGAAAGGATGGCTGACTTTGCTCCCCTTTGGAAGTGTGTGAGCAGATGGGAGCACATTTCCCTGCACATTTCTGCAGTCCTTCATGGTACTGGCAAGAAGGAAAGTATGTGAGACACACAGACCATCCCAAATAAGTTACTTGAGAACACGCAAAGTTCTCATGAGTACAAGGACTTCTTTCTGATGAACTACACTTTGACAGATAGATGAATGTTGTAAAGCCCTTATGACTTGAGCATATTGTTTATAAATTGCCCAAACTAAAGTATTTGCTGACTAAAGTATACCAGTATAAACGTATTTACTATCAATAACGAGGTGTGTTCTGATGATCTATGTCTCTCATTCCTCAGAAGACCTTGAACAATAAGAGTGAGGAAATACCCATGAGGTTGACAAAGCCAGAGACGGATGTTGGCAGTGACAAGGAGAGAAAGGCTGAGAAGAAAAAAATTTTTAGTTTATAAAACTCCCATTTCAGTAACTAAGGTAATAATAAACCCATGACTATAGTTCCAGGATCAAGGAGTAACTCCACATCCTGATGTAACCCCAGCAATGTAGAAAATGGTGAAGAGATATTTATTTATTTCCTATGAGGAAAGTCAAGATGGGCAGAAAGTTTGGAAACAACACTCATAACAAGGCTATCCTATTCTCCACAGTGATCCAGTTGCACTGGCAACAATTCTGTGAATGTTTAAATGCCATCCCCATTATAGACTGGGGTAGGTAACATAAAGTAGAATGATAGAAATTCTGAATTAAATCTTAATGGTTGATTACTACTGAGTCATTGTAAATTGGTGTCACTTTCAAATATGTCCTGGTATTGAAAGAAAACACCCACTTAAAAAGAATTGATCATATTCTGTGAAATTCAATGTTCTTTTTCTCTGTTCAATAAGTTTACATGCGCTACTTTAGAATCAGCTTTCCATTCTTTTGTTGTTGTTGTTAATCCTCACTCAGGGATATTTTTCCATTGATTTTTAGAGAGAGTGGAAAACACAGAGAGAAACATCAATGCGAGAGAGACACATTGATTGGTTGCCTCCTATATATGCCCAGATCAGAGCTGGGGATCAAGCTGCAACCAGTACATACTCTTGACCAGAATCAAACTGGGCACCTTTCAATCCAAGAGCTGGTGTTTTATTCACTGAGCCAAACTGGCTAGGGCAGCTTTCCATTATTAAAGCAGTCCTTAAAACAATATTATAATTAAGTGTGTGTGTGGGGGGTGGTGGGTGGGGGAGACCCAGAAATTATACATAGCAGAACAATTTACCATTTTAACAATGCAATAGAATTTGAATGCTTTAAAAAAACAGCCAACATGTAATAACATATTTTTCCACATGGTGTCACCAGAACTCCAGGAAAGTCCAACACGCTTGGACTGTGAGATTATGTCAGATTTCTACATCTTTTTTTTAAATTTCTTTATTGATTAAGGTATTACATATGTGTCCTTATCCCTCCACTATTCCCCCACCTCCCACCCACTCAAGCCCTCACCCGCTCTGGTGTTCGTGTCCATTGGTTAGGCTTATATTCATGCATACAAATCCTTTGGTTGATCTCTCCTCCTTACCCCCACCCTCCCCTATCTTCCTTCTGAGGTTTGATGGTCTGATCAATGCTTCTCTGTCTCTGGATCTGTCCCTGTTCATTAGTTTATGTTGTTCATTATATTCCATAAATGAGTGAGATCATGTGGTATTTATCTTTCTCTGACTGGCTTAGCATAATGCTCTCCAGTTCCATCCATGCTGTTGCAAATGGTAAGAACTACTTCTTTTTTACTGCAGCATAGTATTCTATTGTGTAGATGTACCACAGTTTTTTAATCCACTCATCTGCTGATGGGCACCTAGGCTGTTTCCAAATCTTAGCTATGGTAAATTGTGCTGCTATGAACATAGGGGTGCATATATCCTTTCTGATTGGTGTTTCTAGTTTCTTAGGATATATTTCCTAGAAGTGGGATCACTGGGTCAAATGGGAGTTCCATTTTTAGTTTTTTGAGGAAACTCCATACTGTTCTTGACAGTGGCTGCACCAGTCTGCATTCCCACCAGCAGTGCAAAAGAGTTCCTTTTTCTCCGCATCCTCGCCAACACTTGTCCTTTGTTGATTTGTTGATGACAGCCATTCTGACAGGTGTGAGATGATACTGCATTGTTGTTTTGATTTGCATCTATCAGATAATTGGTTACTTTGAGCATGTTTTCATATGTCTCTTGGCCTTCCTTCTGTCCTCATTCAAAAAGTGTCTATTTAGATCCCTTGCCCAGTTTTTGATTGGATTGTTTATCTTCCTTTTGTTAAGTTGTATGAGTTCCCTGTAAATGTTGGAGATTAAACCCTTATGGGTGATGACACTGGAAAATATGTTCTCCCATGCAGTGGGCTTTCTTGTTGTTTTGTTGATGGTTTCTTTTGCTGTGCAAAATTTTTATTTTGATGTAGTCCCATTTGTTTATTTTCTCTTTAGTTTCCATTGCCCTAGGAGCAGTATCGGTAAAGAAGTTCCTTCGGCATATGTCTGAGATTTCGCTGCCTGTGGATTCCTCTAGAATTTTTATGGTTTCCTGTCTTATGTTTAAGCCCTTTATCCATTTTGAGTTTATTTTTGTGTATGGTATAAGTTGGCGGTCTAGTTTCATTTTTTTTTTTTGCATGTATCTGTCCAATTTTCCCAACACCATTTGTTGAAGAGACTTTCTTGACTCCATTGTATGTTCATGCCTCTTTGTCAAATATTAATTGGGCATAGTGATTTGGGTCAATTTCTGGGTTCTCTATTCTATTCCATTGATCTATATGTCTGTTCTTGTTCCAGTACCAGGCTCTTTTAAGAACAGTGGCTTTGTAATACAGCTTGATATCTGGTATTGAGATCCCACCTACTTTGTTCTTCTTTTTCAGGATTGGTACAGATATTCAGGGTCTTTTTTAATTCCAGATGAATTTTTGGAGAGTTATTTCTAGGTGTGTGAAATATGCCGTTGGTATTTTAATGGGGATTGCATTGAATCTGTAGATTGCTTTGGGTAGTATGGACATTTTGATGATGTTGACTCTACCAATCCATGAACACGGTATGTTCTTCCATCTGTTTATGTCCTCCTCTATCTCTTTTTTCAGTGTCGTGTAGTTTTTCACATATAGGTCTTTTACATCCTTAGTTAAGTTTATTCCTATGTATCTTAATTTTTTTTGGTGCGATGGTAAATGGGATTGCTTTTTTAGTCTCTCTTTCTATAAGTTCACTATTGTATAAAGAAATGCCATAGAAAGCCAGTCAATGAAAGAAAAATACCACATGATCTCACTCATTTATGGATAATAAAGAACATTATAAACTGATGAACAAAAAGATAGATACAGAGACAGTAAAGCCTCAAACAGACTTTCAAATTACAGGGGGAAAGTTAGGGAGAGGTGGGGGAGATAAGAAATCAAACGAAGGACTTGTATGCATGCATATAAGCATAACCAATGGATGCAAAACTCTGGGGGTTGAGGGCATGTATGGGTGTGGGGTGGGGGGGGGCAATGGTAAGATATGTACACATATAATACCTCAATAAAAAAAATGTCTAAATAAATAAATAAATAAATAAATAAATAGAAATGCCATAGATTTCTTGGCATTAATTTTGTATCCTGCTACATTGCCAAATTCATTTATAAAGTCTAATAATTTTTTGATGGAGTCTTTAGGGTTTTCTATGTACAATATCATGTCATCTGTGAATAAGGACAGTTTTACTTCTTCTTTTCCAATTTTGATGCCTTTATTTCTTCTTCTTATCTGATTGCAATGGCTAGTACTTCCAGTACTATGTTGACAAGGAGTGGTGAGAGTGGGCATCCCTGTCTTGTTCCTGTTCTTAGGAGAAATGGTTTTAGTTTTTGTCCATTTAGTATGATGTTTGTTGTGGGTTTATCATATATAGCTTTTACTGTGTTGAGGTATAATCTTTCTATTCCCACTTGCTGAGAGTTTTTATCAAGAAAGGGTGTTGGATTTTGTCAAATGCTTTTTATGCATCAATTGAAATGATTATGTGATTTTTATCTCTCAATTTGTTTATGTGATGTATCACGTTTATTTATTTTCAGGTATTGTACCATCCTTTCATCCCCGGGATAAATCTTACTTGGTCATGGTGTATGATCTTTCTGATGTATTGCTGGATCTGATTTTATAGAATTTGTTGAGGATTTTGGCATCTATGTTCATGAGGGATATTGGCTTATAATTCCCTTTCATTGTGTTGTCTTTATCTCGTTTTTGTATTAGGGTGATGCTGGCTTCATAGAAGGAGCTTGGAAGTGTTCCTTCCTCTTGAATTTTTTGGAGTAGTAGGTTTTAGTTCTTCCTTGAATGTTTGGTATAACTCCCCTGTGAAGCCATCTGGCTTCAGGCTGGAAGCTTTTTGATGACTGCTTCAATTTCATCCATATTTATCAGCCTATTGAGATTTTTAGAATCTTTCTGATTAAGTTTTGGAAGGTTATATTTTTCTAGGAATATGTCCATTTCCTCCAGGTTGTCTAGTTTGTTGGAGTAGAGTTGTTCATAGTATTTTTTAACGATCCTTTGTATTTCTGTGGGGTCTGTTGTTATTTCGCCTCTCTCATTTCTGATTTTGTTTATTTTGGGTCCTCTCTCTTTGCTTCTTGGTGAGCCTGGCTAGAGGTCTATCAATCTTGTTTATCCTTTCAAAGAACCAGCTCTTGGTTTCATTGATATTTTGTATTGTTCCTTTGGTCTCTATGTCATTTATTTCTGCTCTAATCTTTATTATCTGCTTCCTTCTGCTCACTCTGGGCTTTTCTTGTTGCTCTCTTTCTAATTATTTGAGTTGTAGAGTTAGAAGATTTATTATCATTTTTTCTTGCTTTTTGAGGTAGGCTTGTAGAGCTATGAACTTCCCTCTCAGGACTGCTTTCATTTTGTCCCATAGATTTTGGATTGTTGTGTTTTTGTTGTCATTAGTTTCCAGGATGCTTTTAATTTCTTCTTTGATCTCATTGGTACCCAGTTATCATTTAATAGCATGCTATTCAGCTTCCAAGTGTTTGAGATTTTTGTATTGTTTTTATTGTAGTTGATTTCCAGTTTTATGCCACTGTGATCTGAGAAGATGCTTGGTATGATTTCAATCTTCTTGAATTTGGGGAGACTTTGCTTGTGGCCCAATATGTGGTCCATTTTTGAAAATGTCCCATGTGCACTTGAGAAGAACGTATATTCTGTGGCTTTGGGATGCAATATTCTGAAGATGTCAGTTAAGTCCATCTGATCTAGTGAGTCATTTAGGATTGCTGAGTCTTTGCTGATTTTTTTGTCTAGAGGATTTACCCAGTGATGTCAGTGATGTATTAAAGTCCCCTACTATGATTGTATTGTTGTCGATCTCTCCCTTGATATCTTCCAGGAGTTTTGTTATGTATTTGGGTGCTCCTGTGTTGGGTGCATATATGTTTATCAGGGTTATATCCTGTTGTAGTATCGATCCCTTTATTATTATGAAGTGGCCTTCCTTATCTCTTGTTATTGCCATCACTTTGAGGTCTATTTTTCAGATATAAGTATTGCTACCCCAGCTTTTTTTTTTTTCATTTCCATTTGCCTTAAAGATATTTTTCCATCCCTTCACTTTCAGTCTGTGTGAGTCCCTTATTCTGAGGTGGGTATCTTGTAGACAGCATATATATGGGTCATGTTTTTTTTATTCATTCAGCCACTCGATGTCTTTTGATTGGAGCATTTTGTCCGTTCACGTTTAAAGTTATTACTGAAAGGTATATGTTTGTAGTCATATCTATTTTTGTGTCTGTGTTCCTTCTTACCTTTTTATTTCTTCTTTTTACAGTATTCCTTTTAGCATTTCTTGCATTGCTGGTTTGGTGGTGATAAACTCCCATAGCCTTTTTTTTTTGTCTGTGGAACTCCTGATTTCCCCTTCAATTTTGATTGATAGTCTTGCTGGATAGAATATTCTTGGATTCAGTCCTTTGCTTTGCAACACTTTGTATACCTCCTTCCATTCCCTTCTAGCTTGATGTGTTTCTGTTGAGAAATGATTTGATAAGCTGATGGGGGATCCTTTGTAGGACAGAGAGACCCTTTGTCTCTCTCTTGCCGCCTTTAAGATTCTCTCTTTGTTGTTAATATTTGCCATTGAAATTATGACATGTCTTGGTGTGGTTCTTTTGGGATTTATCCTTCTTAGGACTCTCTGTACTTGTGTAACTTTTTTCTTCCCCATATCCGGGAACTTTTCTGTCATTATCTTCAAATAGATTTTCTAATCCTTGCTGCTCTTCTTGTCCTCCTGGCAACCCTATTATATATGTGTTACTTTGTTTCATGTTGTCCCAAAGCTCCCTTAGGCTTTCCTCCTGCTTTTTAATTTTTTTCTTTAGTTGCTGTTCAGATTGGACTTGTTTCTGTACCTGATCTTCTAACTCACTAATTCAGTCCTCTGCTTCTTCTAGTCTACTGTTGAAACTTTCCATGGTGTTTTTGGTTGTAGCTATATCACTTTTCATTTCTTCCTGATTCTTGCATAGGTTATTGATTTTCTCATCTATCCGATATATGAATTCCACGACCATTACTCTGAATTCTTTTTCTGTCATGTTGCATGTTTTAATTTCACTAATTTTCTTTCTTGGTGACTCCTCATTTTCTTTCCTCTGGGGATTGTGTCGTCTCCCCATTCTGACTATCACCAGAAGGTTCAAATTTCAAGTTGCGTGGACCTGGGCTGTGTGCCATGGGAGCTTCGCACCACCCGAGTGTCACTGAAGTGCTCCAACACTAGAACGTGTGGCTGACGAGGGTTAGTGGGAACCAGGCTCACCCAGGGTCAGTATTACCAGCGTTCAGTGTGGTCTCGTGTGCGCACCTAGAATCATAGACCCCGCCTGCACTGTGCTATTGGCATGTGCCAAAAATGAGTCTCCTAGCGTGTGCCAGGAGTCAGAGTTTCCCTGTGTCTGCCCCAAGAATCGAGTATCAGAGTCTCTGTTGCCTCATGCGGCTTCTCACTGAGAATCAGGGTCCCTGTGTGCACATGCACCAAGAATTGGAGTCACTGGCTCTTAGTGTGAATGCACTGGGAGTCAGGGATCTCAGGTGCACACTGGAAGAAACAGAGTCAAGTCAGTGGTGCTCAGTGCTGTCCCTTGCCAGGAGAATCTGGGTTCTGGTCACCATGGGGGCCTGGGTTGCACAGTGACACTGTGGCGTGCCCGCACTGCGGAAAACAGACTTCTTTGTGTGCTGTAGAAAACAGACTTTCATGTGCACTTGCCCGGAATCGAAGTCAGGTGGCACTGCCGCCCTGCGTGGGCTTCAGGTTTGGTCGCCGGATTGTGTTGCAGGGAGCAGATTCCAGTCTCTGTGCTCAAAATTCCCATAGAGGTCCGTGCGCAAGCTCCCAAGCTCAAATTCCAGTAGTGGCACTGCGGCCCGAGTGGGGGGTGGGTCTATCAGTTACTATGGCGCTATCCATGATCCTGCAGGGAGGGAGATAGGCTCTTTGACTCACAGAAATCTGCGGCTGGGAAGTCTGGATTCTTGTTGTCTGTTGGTCTGAAGCTGTGGTCGCAGTTCTCTGACTCCAGTGGCTGCAGGGTCCTGGTTTGCATCTGAGACGTGACTGGGTGGTGCTGAAGCCAGGATCCTAGTCTCAAGCAGCTCTGTTTCTCAAGATGGCGAGGTCTCTGTGCCCGCACTGGCCACCCAGAAGTGTCTGCTTTGTGCATGGGGCTCTGCCGTCTAAGACTGCCCAGTTTGGCAGCCCCTTGGAGGACCTGCAGAATCTAACTGTCCCTAGCTCATACTCACACACACACCACACACATCCACACACTCCTCTATCGCTCCCTCACTCTCTCACACTCTCTCTCTTCCTACCTTACTGCAGGTTGCCATCTTCCCATCTTCCCATCTTTTTTTCTTTAAATGTCCCCATCTCATGCAAAAATATTATAAAAAGAGAATGCCATGAATTATCAGCCTAATAGAATTATCTTCTAAAAGGAATGTAAACTAAGGTTAATTCCAAAACACTATGCATACCTATGACATATAATACTAGTAAGAATAATAACCACCATTTATTGAATGCTAAATGCTTTACATATATGTTTTACCCAAGCCTTACAACACTGTCTTTCTTAAATAGCAGTTATAGCTATTTGTTTTTAAGATGAGGATTCTGACTTCTCCAGAATTTAGTAATTTATCAAGCTGTCCCCAATGCCAAATCTCTGCTAAGCAATGAGGCCACAAAGAGGGGAAGATCAGATCTCTGTCCTGGAGGACTATAGTCCAGCTGGAAGACAGAACTCACCCATTAAAAGGAAGCAGTCCAAAGTTGGAAACTAAGTGCAAGTGCTGTCTAATGATTGTTAAATGCCAGATAATATAGCCTATGACCCAGGAGATGTAAAGCTAATCATTGAGGCTTCCTGGAAGACAAAGGACAGTAGGAGATTCAGAACTAAGACAATTAGAAAGAGAATGTGCAAGTGGATGAGGGGCACAAAGCTTGCAAATATTTACTGTCCTTGCCTGGCAGATGCATAACAGCTAATCCATAAGTGTTACTGTCCCCAGATATTTTCTTTCCTGTCAGATTCCTAAAAGCCCACCCATTTCTCACTGCTTTCCACTCACAATATCAAAGTACTGACTCAGCATTTTGAGCTAAAGGAGAATGTACTGGGTTTTCTTTTTCATTTCAAAAGATGTTGAGTTGGCTACTCAGTCAAATTATAATGATTCATTGAAACAAATCCTGGTGGTAAAAGGCCAGTTATGGTCATTTATCCTATTGAAATCTTAACAGCTGGAGAAAAGTGAGTTTTTGCAATGCGTTACCTTGCAGTAGGCCTGAAAATGACCTTTGTCTCCACAGAGACAACCACATGTAGTTGGTCAGTCCCACCTCCAGTAAACATGAAGGATTCTCTGAGCAACTGGATCAGCTGAATCAGAAAATACTGTTTCTTTTGTCATGCTGGATAAACTACATCGCAACCTCAAGTTTGATACTGGAAATATAATGAAATCTCATATACTTGGGACTGATAGGAGAAACCCTTCATGATTTTTTTAAATTTCTGGTAAAAACACATAATATTTACCATCTTAACTTTTTTCAAGTGAATGTACAGTTCACACTGTTATGCAACTGTCACTACCATCCATCTCCAGAACTCTTTTCATCTTGCAAAACTGAAATCCTGTACCCAAAAAAACAACTTCTTCCCAATCTCCCCCTCCAAACAGACCTGGCAATAACTATTCTACTTCCTGGCTGTAGGAATTTGACTACTCTAGGTACCTCTTATGAGTGGAAAAACAGTATTTGTCTTTTTGTAACTGAGTTATTTCACTTAGCATAATGTCCTCAAGGTTCCATGTTGCAGCATATGTCAGAATTTCCTTTAAAAAAAAAAAAAGCTGAATAATATTCCACTGTATGTACATATTACATTTTCTTCGTTCATTCATTTGTTGATGGACACTTGAGTTGCTTCCACCTTTTGGCTATTGTGAAGAATGCTGCTACAAACATGGGTGTTCAAATATCTCTTTGAGACCCTGTTTTAAATATTTTGGGGAATATACCCAGAAGTAGAATTGCTGAATCAAATGGTAAACCTATGTTTAATTTTTTGAGTATTTCTACACAGTTTTCCACAGTGGCTGCACCACTTTACCTTCCCACTAACAGTGCAAAAGGGTTCCAATTTCTTCATATTTTCACCAACATTTGTTATTTGTTGGTTTGTTTTGTTTTGTTTTTAGTAGTCATCTTCATGTGTGTGAGGTGGCTTTTTGTTTTTTATAGTAGCCATTTCATGGCTGTGTAATTTTTAAAACTCTCTCAAAGGCTAAAATTCTATGAAAAAGTCCTAATTATAAAACATTTCAGGAGTACTTACCGGTTATAGAAATTCATCACACATTTAAGATTGAAATCATTTCCTGCCTCTAGGTTCCACTGTACTACCTGGCAGGATGCTGGGTCAGAATGGAGGAGCCTTAGGGTGGGGTCCCAGCACCCTGTAGATTTTGCACAAGAGAAAAGGGATCGGGAATGTGGCCAATCACCTGTGTGAAGGCAACCAATTTAACTAAATTTCAATTTGGTTAAGTTAAAATTGATAGGGTACCACTAATTTCTAAACCCTGAATGGGCCCACAATAAGAGCACAATGTTAATATTAAGAAATCCAAATAAAAAGTACTACAACTAACTCAACAAATGAATGCTTTTCCATCAGTTTTCAGATTTACAATATGATGTTATTAAACCCTAAAACTGAACCCCAAATCACATACTCAGGGGAGATACACACATGATTTGGGAAAGCTTGGTTTCAAGAATCTACTCATTAGGTGAATGGCTTTTTCATCTACTTCAAGCTTCTTTTCTAGGGTTGGTTGAGAGTTAACCTCTGGAAAGTAACTTCAGAGGATCTGAGCATGGTCAGTGCATGCTGGGCCTCTCAGTCCTTCCACTGCCATACTCATGACCAGAAGATAGTTCAGTGCAGATTCAGAGTCTGAATCCTTCCATCAGGAAGTCAAGAATTTGCAGGAAAGAGGGACAGCAAATAACGGAAGCAGCATGGAGCTGCAATCTGAAAATCTGGACTTGACTTGCCTCCTTGACTATGGACAAACCACTCAACCTCTTTGAACCTCATATTCTCAACTGTAAAATAAGACAGATACCCCTTAGCATCAATGGTGCTGATTAGCATGTGAAAACAACTGGCACATAGTAGGTAGTTAATAATTTTTTTTAAAAATCATTGATGTTTTAGGACCAGAAACAAGCAGAATAATTTCAGAAAGTTCCCTTTTGACCACTACCCCTAGGGTGGGTATCTGCCTTTTGGCTGAGGGTAAGGCTTTCAGTCCATGTTCAAGAAGTAAATGATAATAGAATGGAAATCTTTGGATATCTTTCTGAAGTCTCGGATAAACAGCAGTGCCTTCTTTAAGACTAGATGAAGCCATCACCTGCCTCATGTGATGGGGTGGGGAAGTACTGGCTTCAGGTGTCCCACAAACCCTGCCATGGCAGGAAATGTCAGTTCATCTTCTCTCCCTGACTCACTGTGGGACCAGAGCAGCAAGCCAGCAACTTTGGAGTTCCACTAACACTGACTCAAACCACCGCACCATCTGCTTCTGCTGGCTAAACTTGAATCTCCTCTCCATCTTTATGTGGGATAATTCTGCCACCATAAACTTTTCAAAGGAAGGGAGAATGCTCTGAAGAGAGACATTCTTCATTTTCCCTTTTCCTTTTTTCATTTAAATGTGCTTCCTTCTTCAGTTTTCTAGAATTCTGATCCAGGTATTGTTTTTGGTGGAAGTGGGATATCCACCAATGTAAGTGAGGAATCCCTTTTCCCACTGAGTGCTGGGGGTCAGGTTCTTATGATAACTTGAAAAAAAAGAATTTCCTAAGACTTGCATGAGAGGACAAGTGATTTTTATTTGCATGAAATTACATCCCTTGGTTTCTAAAGTTCCATTTCCCTTGAACCAGTCTTCTAAGAGGTGCACCATTGGATTCAGCAGAGCTAGAGCAAAGCCAGTGTCCAAAGTTTTTGTTCCATGGTGAAACTAGGTCCAGTTTAGCATCAGGCTAGTCGCAGTCCATTAGTCCATTGTGTGGAGTCTGTGAGCCATATGGGTGAGTGCAGGAGTGCATGCCCCTTTCAACAAGAGAGACAGGAACCCAGAACACGAGAGAGAGCAAGAGAGAGTACTCCTTTGTTTAGGAGCTTATGTATCTCAAATCTTCCCAAGCTTGCAGTAGCCACTCCTACTCTGGCCAATGACATGTTTCCAAATGTGACTGACAAATACTTTCCCTACATTACCCAGACTTCACTGGGCATGCCTATAATATTTGCCTTCTCTTTGCTCCTTCCATGTTAATTAATAACCGAGATATTTACAATGATATCAGTATTAGCTTTTTTCATTTCCCAGGCTTTTCTGCCAGTTAACACTCCTGCCCTCATTTCCCACCTGCCAAGCCCCTTCCAACCTTGGCACTCTACATACCCCAACACACCACACACACACACACACACACACAAACACACAACACACACACACACACACACACACACACACACACACACTTGGTAAGGGCCTTGTCCCAGCAGCCCCATAATCCTGTCTCTTCAAAGCCTTCTATCACCATGGAAACAGCCTTTGAAGGCACTACAGACAAGCACAGCCATTACTGGCACTAGTGTCTGTCAATCCACATGTGAGAATGTGTCCTTGAAATAGAAGTTCTGTTAATAAAAACAGCAATTAGGGAAATCTGGAAATCTTTCTGAATACGGATTCAGAATGTGCTGCCAGCTGACTTCCCTTCATATCCTCTTTCTCCACCATGACGCTAACAGGTGTAGAAAGCCAATAAATTGGTTCTCACTGGAAACAATGCCTCCTGCAAAGCGGATTTGGCATTCTTAGGGATTTTTAGGGCATGAGGATTAACAATAGCAGGTGTGGCATTGGCAGTCCCTTTAGGACCACGGTCGGCAAACTGCGGCTTGCGAGCCACATGTGGCTCTTTGGCCCCTTGAGTGTGGCTCTTCCACAAAATACCATGGCCTGGGTGAGTATATTTTGAAGAAGTGGTGTTAGAAGAAGTTTAAGTTTTAAAAATTTGGCTCTCAAAAGAAATTTCAGTCATTGTACTGTTGATATTTGGGTCTGTTGACTAATGAGTTTGCCAACCACTGCTTTAGGAAATATGATATTGATCCCTGTTCTCTGTTTTTTTTTTAAAAAAAAAGGTGGGGAGGGGACACTTAAAATACATACTGAGAGAAGAGACAGTGTTTAGAAAATAAAAAATAAAATAAAATTTAAAAGCAGCTAAAATATAAATACCAGAAAAGTAGATAAGGTTATGGGAGGGAAAAAAAAAAAAAAAAAACAGGCTGAAGGGGCTATTTATTTTGCAGTTATAAAGGTAGGTAAGTGACTCAAAGGTAACGGACAGCTCTCCGGGCACCAGCCAGCACTGGTCGGTGGGTTCCCCCATTTCCTTCTTTTGGTTACTGAGAGGGGAGGGCCCTGGCAGCCTTAGGCCCTTTGGGCTTACAGAGAAGCTATGAGTTTGCTCCTCGGGCCCTCAACCCTTTCCAGAATCTTCCTCCTCTCTGGTGGTAAGAATAATTAGCAGAGTATTAAAGATTCACTCTAAATTTATACTTGTAACAAATAGAAATTTCTTATAATGCAAGAAATATATGTTATGTCAGGAAGGAATTCACATACTAAGCACAGAAGTATTACTATGCCTGTTTATCCCAAGATTTAATGAGAAGTAAAAAACCCAAATTTTCATAATAAGAAATCTGAAGAAGATAATCAAGAATTAATAAGGTCTAAGATTCCAAATGGTGGTGGATTAAGTGGAAGCTACACTAACATTCTCCAAGAACCAAACTAGAATTACAAATAAAATATAGAAAAATCATCCTGAATAACCAACTGAAGACTGGCTGTACAGAAACCTTGTGATCAAGGACATAAAGAGTGACTGTATAGAGACTGGTAGAAGGTGCAGAAGTGCAAGAGAGCTGGCCAGGCTCCCACAGGCAGCAGCTGAGGTTCCAAAGGGCTATCTCAGCTGCGGGGGTTTTCCCCTGTGAAGTCTGGGATCTAAACCTCAAACCTGGCTCCCCAGCTCAGAACACCAGAACTGGAGAAAGGTCCCCGTGTAATACCTGGCTGAGTAAGGCAGCAGGGTTTTTGTCTACCAGTGAGAGATCTCAGGAAATGTAGGAACTTTCTTAAAGGGCCAGTGCACAAAATTTGTGTGCAGTCACTCGTCTTGGGTTCCAGCAGAAGGAGAGCAGAGTGGACTAGATCTATGTAAGGAGAATCCTGGATTGGTGGCTCTGAGGATAGAGCTGAGAGGACAGCTGCATGGATCCCAGTGGTGAGTCATTCCCCCTTACTGCAGAGGATATTTTTCTCAGGCAGCCTTTTGCCACATCCAGACAGTGTTAGCCTGCAGGGGAGGCAATTGCCAAACCCATTATAAAACCTCTGACCCCACCCTGTGGAGTTTATACTCTACTGTGATCTAAATCTTGAGGTTCATTAAGTGACTTAGAATAACAATCAGCCTGCAGGCACAAGCAGACCTTAGGGTGCTTTGAATGTTTGCCCGATCTGCTGCTGAACCCAGAGCTAGGAAAAGCAGACCTTGATGCACATCCTGGTCCTTTCCAAATACACCCAGCCATAGCAGAGGGAGGCATAAACCGTGGATTGCTGATAACTCCAAATAGGGCCAGTAGTGTCTGACATAGGCCTGCACCAGAGACCATCCAAAAAATAATGGGAGTCATAGCAGATCTACCTAATACTTATAAAAAAATCCAAAGAGGCAGCCAAAATGAGAGGGGTGAGCAAGGGATAGAGAACCTGCATGAAGAAATAATGGCAGAAAACTTCCCTAACCTGGTGAAGGAAAAATTCACACAAGTTCAGAAGGCACAGAGAACCCCAAGCAAGAAGAATCCAAACAGGCCAACACCCAGACAGATCATAATTAAAATGCCAAAAATTAAACACAAAGAGAGAATCATAAAGGCAGCAAGAAAAAAGCAATTTGTTACCTACAAAGGATTTCCTATAAGGCTGTCAGATTTCTCATCAGAAACTCTACAGACCAGAAGGGAATGGCATGAAGTATTCAAGGCCCAGAAAACCAAGATCTGAAACCAAGACTATTCTATCCAGCAATGCTATCATTCAAAATAGATGGTGAAATAAAGAGCTTTCCAGACAATAAAAAGGCTAAAGGAGTTTATCATCACCAAACCATCATTTCAAGAAATGTTAAAGAAACTGCTGTAATAATAAGAACAAATAGAGATAGAGATAAACAAAGGCATACAGAATAAAAGTGGCAATAAATAAGTACTTGTTAATAATAACCTTAAATGTCAACAGTTTTATGTTCCAATGGGAAGACATTGGATAATAGAATGGATAAGAAAACCTGACCCATATATATGCTGTCTACAAGAGACCCACATCAGAACAAAAGACTCACACAGGATTAAACTGAAGAGATGGGAAAAAATTTCCATGCAAATGGAAACAAAGTTGGGATAGCAATACTCATATATGACACAACTGACTTCAAAATAAAGGCCACAACAAAGGACAATGAAGATCACTACATAATGCTAAAGGGATCTATCCAAAAAGAGTACATAAACATATATGAACTCAAATAGGAGCATCTAAACATATAAAAAAAACTTCTGGAGGATGTTAAGGGAGAGATCAACAACAATCTATACTAATAAAAGGTCTGCTAATTAGACCAGACATCCTTCCAGACAAAGCCTCGACTGCGAGGGCCAAGGCAAGCCACACAGCTGGGAGGGCCCATTGCAGAGCCCCAGCCAGGTGAGCAGGGCCTCTCTCTGTGCAGCACTGATCACAGAGCCCTGGCAGGGTGGGCAGGGCCTCCCTGTGGGCGGGAATCAATGGCAGAGCCCCAGCCTGGTGGGAAGGGCCTCCCTCTGTGCACCATTGATCACAGAGCCCTGGCAGGGTGGGCAGGACCTCACTGTGGGCGGGGATGAATGGCAGGGCCGAGGTCGGGTGGTAAGGGCCTTCCTCTGCTCTGCAATTGATCCCAGAGCCCCAGTAGAGTGGGCAGGGCCTCCCTGTGGGGTGGGGATCAATGGCGGAGCCCAGGCCTGGTAGGCAGGGTCTCTCTGTGGGCAGAGAAGAATGGTAGAGACCAGGCAGGATGGGAAGGGCCTCCCTTTGCTCTGCGATTGATAGCAGAGCCCTGGCAGGGTGGGCAGGGCCTCCCTGTGGACAGCGATGAATGGCAGAGCCCAGGCCAGGTGGGAAGGACCTCGTTCTGCTCTGCGATTCATCACAGAGCCCCAGCAGGGATTGGGCCTAAACCAGCATTGGAGACGGGTCCCAGATTGAAAAGGGTGCAGGCCAGGCTGAGGGACTCTCCCTCCGCCCCCCACCCCCGCCGCCATGCACAAATTTTGTGCACTGGCCTTCTAGTGTAGTAATACTAGGGGACATCAAAACCACACTGACTTCACTGGATAGATGTTCCAGACAAACATCAACAAGGAAACAGTTACCCTAAATGACACACTAAATCAAATGGACTGAATTGAGATTTATAGAACACTTCACCCCAAAGCTGCAGAATATACATTTTTCTCAAGTGTACATGGGATATTCTCAAAGATAGACCACATGTTAGTACACAAAACAAGTCTCTACCAGTTCAAGAGGACTGAAATCATACCAAGTATCCTCTTGAATCAGTACGGCATAAAACTAGAAATCAACTACAATAAAAACACTAAAAACCATTCAAACACATGGAGGCTAAATAGCATGTTATTAAACAATGAATATGTTACCAATGAGATCAAAGAAGAAATTAAAAATTCTTGGAAACAAACGAAACTAAACAAATAATAACCCAATATCTATGGGACATGACAAAAGCAATCCTGAGAGGGAAATTCATAACATTGCAGCCTACTTAAAGAAATGAGAAACACCTCTAATAAACTATCTAACCCTACAAGTAAAAGAATTTTAAAAATAAAAACAAGAAAAGCCCAGAGTAAGTAGAAGGAAGAAAATAATAAAGATCAGACAGAAATAACTGAAATAGAGACTAAAAATATATATATAATACAAAAGATCAATGAAACCAAGAGCTGGTTCTTTGAGGCTATAAACAAGATTGATGAATCAGTAGCCAGACTCATAAAAACACAAACAAACAAACAAACAAAAAACAGAAAGAGGCTACAAGTAATTAAAATCAGAAATAAAAGAGGTGAAGTAAAAACTGACACCACAAAAATACAAAGTATTATAAAAAAACATTACAAACAACTATATGCCAACTAATTTGACAACTTGGGAGAAATGGACAAATTCCTCACAGCATACAATCTTCCAAAACTGAATCAGGAAGAATCAGAAAATCTGAATACATAAAAAACAACTATTGAAATTGAAGCAGTAATAAAAAACAAACAAACAAAAAACAAAAACTCCCAGCAAAGAAAAGTACTGGGCCAGATGGCTTCATAGCAGTTTTACCAAATATTCAAAGAAGAACAGCTATCTTCCTCAACCTTTTTGAAAAAATCTAAGACAAAGGAATGCTTTCAAGCTCTTTTTACAAGGCCAGCATTATCTTTATTCCAAAACCATATACAGATACTATAACTAAAAATAATTATAAGCCAATAACCCTGATAAACATAGATTCCAAAATGCTCAAAAAAAAATTAACAAATTGGACCCAGCAATATATTAAAAAGAATATTCACAATGACCAAGTGGGATTTATCCCAGGGATGCAAGGCTGGTACAATAGTCACAAATCAATAAATGTGCCACATCACATAAGCAAACTAAAAATAAAAAATTATATGATTATATCAATAGATGCAGAAAAAGCATTTGACAAAATTCAGCAAACATTTTTGCTAAAAACTCTCAGCAAAGTGAGAATAGCAGGATAATATCATAACATAATAGAGGTCATATATGAAAAACAAGAGCCAACATCATACTCAATGGGCAAAACCCAAAAATGTTTCCCTTAAGAACAGGAACAGAGAGGGATGTCCACTTTTACCACTCGTATTCAACATAGTACTGAAAGTCCTAGCCACAGGGATCAGACAAGAAGAAAAATTAGAAGGCATCCAAATTGAAAAGGAGGAAGAAAAATTATCATTACTTGCAGATGATATGATAGTGTGAGTAGAAAACTGTAAAGACTCCAACGAAAAGATACTAGATTTCATAAATAAATTTGGCAATATAGCAGGTTACAAAATTAACACCCAGAATTGATGGCAATTTTATACACCAACTAGAGGCCCAGTGCATGACATTCGTGCACTTGGGGGGGGAGTCCCTTTAGCAGTTCAGGAGCCTTTGGGGGATGTCCAACTGATGGCTTAGGCCCACTCCTCGGGGAGCAGGCCTAAGCTGCAGTTGTACATCCTTAGTGCTGCTGCAGAGGCGGGAGAGGCTCTGGCCACTGCCGCTGTGCTTGCCAGCCATCAGCCCGGCTTGTGGCTGAGTGGTGCTTCCCCTGTGGGAGTGCACTGACCACCAGGGGGTGGCTCCTGCATTGAGCGTTTGACTCCTGGTGGTCAGTGAGCATCACGGCGACTGGTCATTCCACTCTTCAGTTGATTTGCATATTACCCTTTTATCATATAGGATAATGATCTCTCAGAAAGAAAAACAGACAAAAATCCTATTTACCATTGCAACAAAGAAATTAAGATTCTGAGGAATAAACCTAACCAAGGAGGTAAAAGACTTATACTCAGAAAACTAGAGGAAATTGAAAAAAAAGTACAAGGAAATATAAACAAGTGGAAGAATATATTGTGTTCATGGATTAGTGGAATTAAATAATTAAAATGGCCATATTACCCAAAGCAATCTATATAGTCAATGCAATCTCTATTAAAATACCAATGGCATATTTCACAGATCAAGAACAAAAATCCATATAGAACCAAAAGAGACCCCAAATAGCCACATTAATCCTGTGAAAGAAGAACAAGTTGGAGGGATCACAATACCAGATATCAAGTTATACTACAAAGACACTATAATCAAACAATCTTGTACTGACACAAGAACAGGCATATAGGTCAATTGATTAGAACAGAGAACCCAGGAATTGACCCAAGCAATTATGCTCAATTAATATTTGATAAAGGAGGCAAGAACATAAAATGGAGTAAAGACCGTTTGGACAGGTACGTGCAAAAAAATGAAACTAAACCACAAACTTACACCATATACAAGAATAAAATCAAAATAGATAAATACTTAAATGTAAGTCCTGAAACCATGAAAATCCTAGAAGAAAACAAAGGAATAAAAATATCAGACATCTTGCATAGCAAAATTTTCACAAATACATCTCCTATGGCAAA
The DNA here is from genome assembly GCF_027574615.1 of Eptesicus fuscus. Lineage (NCBI taxonomy): Eukaryota > Metazoa > Chordata > Mammalia > Chiroptera > Vespertilionidae > Eptesicus > Eptesicus fuscus. The sequence goes on along the minus strand of NC_072480.1, from coordinate 4,129,784 downwards.
AGAAACAAAGGAAAAAAACAACAACAAATGGTACTACATAAAACTAAAAAGCTTCTGAACAGCAAAACAAACCAGCATCATATTGAAAAGGTAACCTACTGCATGGGAGAACATTTTTGCCAATGATACATCTGATAATCTCCAAAATGTATAAAGTACTCATATAACTCAACAAAAGGAAGACAAAAATCCAATTAAAAATGGGCAAATGACCTATATAGACACTTATTCAAAGAGAACATACAAAAGGCCAAGAGACATGAAAAAATGTTCAATGTCGGAGGAAGAAAAATGGCAGTGGGATAGACAGACGAGTCCTGAGCCTTGTCCTGGAGCAGAAAGAAAGAACAGCTGAGGGTCACATGGGGAGTGTTTGTTGGCCAGTTAAGGGACAGCTATACTCCAGGAGAAGGTGGGGGACTGCTAGACGGGGTGCCCCTGACCGGGCAGCCCCCACTGCTGCTGGGTTCCCTCTCAGAGCGACCGGCTCGGACGTGGAGACCACGCCATCTTGAAGGGGAAAGTGGATGTTATCGGAAGCCTGAAAATCTACAACTGAGGCACCCACCAAGCAGATGCGAGCCCCAGAACACCGGTCCCCAATTGGCGCAAACACGCGGATTCAGAAGAGCTCTACACTCCACCAAGGAAAGGTCAGATTTCACCTGGGATAAGGTGAGGTCTCTGGTCCCAGCAGGACAGAGAAACACGCGCACTGCGGGAGCTGGAGGACCGGGGGAAGTCTGTGCCTAGAAAAATCCGTGGCTGTTGGGGCTGGCATGATCCATGAATGTGGAAGGGGGTCCTCAGAGCTGCTAACAGAAGGGATCTCTAAAAAGCAACCCATTTTGATCTGACACAAAACAACAGCCAAAAAACTTTAAAATTGTGCCGGCTGCTTAGACCCAAAGGGGGAAGGGGGACTGCACAGATTGCATGCAGCCCCGTTGTTCACACACTTGGGCTTTTTCCTCTTCAAATCCTTGCTTCTAATTACTAAGCCCAATACATAGGATCACCCAGTTGGGGACACCCTGGGAGATTGCAGGGGAAACTTGTTTTTCTGGAACCTGAGAATCCAGCGGGGAGTGACTGTCGGAGAGCCAGCTCTGGGGCAGCCCACTCCCACAAACCAGTATTGAGTGCCACAGGGAAAGCAGGATCTAAGCACAGGCTAGAGAGGACCTATAGATCCGGAAGTCAATCCAGAAACACTGCCACCAGGGGCTGAATCACAAATTTACTCTTGTGTAATCACAAATAAAGGAATACAAGAAATTAAGGCACCGCCTGCTTAAAAATCAGGACTGGCTTACAACACTGAGGAGCAGTGGAACACAGGGAACTGCAATACTGTCCTGACTAGGAAACAGGCGTGCCACACAGAACAATAGAGGAAGTGAATGACCTTCACTACTGTACATTTTATTTTTATTTTTTTATTTTTATTTTTTCATCTTTTACTTAAGAAACTAATTTTTTATCCTCACTTGATTTTACCTTTTTAATTATTACATTTTTAATTTTAATCAGTATTATTACTACTATTTTACCTTTTTTTTTTTAAGTGTCATTTTATTTTCTCTTTATTTTACTTTGGGATTAGTGTTCTACATTCTATTCTCATCTTTCCTTTGGCATCCTTTTACTCTATCTCAACTCTACCTTTATGCCATCACTCTCTTCCTAACTTTTCCCCTTTTGGTGTCCTATTTCTCTTACCCTTTTCCTGCGTTAGATTTTCCCTATTCTTTCTGTTTACCCCCTGTTAAAATTTTACCCTACTTATATATCTAATTTCCAATCCCCTGCTCCAAGTCCATACACACCTCTTTCTTCTCTGTCTTAACTATCCAAAAAATTCTTTTTCTCTCTGTCCTTTTGTTGTTGTTTGCTTGAATGTTTTTTATATCAATTTTTTATGCTTTTTTGTGAGATTGTTTTGCTTATTCTTTTTTTTGTGTTCTTTGTTTGTTTGCTTCGTTTTCGTTTGTTTTTTGCTCCTGTTTTCCCTTGGCTCGCTTGATATTAGTTGTTGTTTGTAGTTTGTATTAATCTCCAGGTACTTGTTGCTGGCATTTGCTGGGATTAGTGGCTGTTCTATTGGAGTTTTCTCCCCATATATATAGTTTGTTCCCCTTTTCTCTCTTAGTCTCTTTCTTTTCTCTCTTACTTTTTTTTTCCTTTTCCCAATTTAATTTGGCACGCCTTTTTTTTTTTTTTTCTATTTCCTCTTCTTCTTTCACTCCTATCCCATAATTTGCCTTTCTCTGGTGGTCACATTTATTGGGGGTTATTAATATTGTGAATACATTTTTGTTCAGTGCCTTGTGTGTTGTACCTGGTTGTTTTGTATTGTGTGCCTTTAAATCAACACAGGAGAGAGAGAGAACTACATAACCAGACATCTGGAGAAGAGAGACCATGGGGAGACAATGAAACAGCCCGCATATGAAAGAAAAGCAGGCATCACCAGAAAAGGAAGTAAACGAAATAGAGGCAAGCAACCTGTCAGAGAAATAATTCAGAGAAATGGTTATAAGGTGGCTGAGAAGAATGGAAGACAAATTCGACAATATGAGTAAGAACCAAAAGGAAATGAAGAAGAACCAAGAAAAAAATGAAAAATGATGTCACTGCTGTAAAGAACTCAATAGAAAGCATCAAGAGTAGCCTAGGGAGAAAAGATGGCAACCAGCAGGAAGGTAGGGAGAGAGAGAGTGTGAGTGAGGAACCCATAGAGGAGAGTGTAGACGTCTGTGGTGTGTGTGTGTGTATGAGCTAGGGTCAGTTAGATTCTGCAGGTCTTCCAAGAGGCTGCTGAACCAGGCAGTCCTTGATGGTGGAGCCCCGCGCACAAAGCAGACACTTCTCGGTGGCTCATGCGGATGCGGACACCATGCCATCTTGAGAAACAGAGCTGCCTGAGACTAGGATCCTGGCTTCAGACACAAACCAGGACCCTGCAGCCACTGGGGACAGAGAACTGCTATCACAGCTTCAGACCAACAGATAACAAGAATCCAGACTTCCCGGCAGCAGATTTCCGTGAGTCAAAGAGCCTATCTCCCTCCCCGCAGACTCGCGGATAGCGCCATAGTAACTGATAGACCCGCCCCTCGCCCAAGCTGCAGAGCGCCCGCACACGGACGCGCTCCCCTTTAGGGATTTGGTGTGCGGGACAGATGTAGCTCCCCTTCGGGGAAATCTGACAGCATGCACAGAGGGCTCCCCTTCGGGGAATTTGGTTTGCGGGACACAGCTCCCCTTTGGGGAATCTTAGAGCGCGCACAGAGGGGCTCCCCTTTGGGGAATTTGGCGCACAGGACAGACTCCGCCCCCCTTCGGGGAATCTGGGAGAGTGCACGGAGCCAGCTCCCCCTCAGGAATTTGAGAGTGTGCGAAGCCCTAGCCAGTTTAGCTCAGTAGAGACAGCACACACAGGACACAGCTCCACTTCAGGGAATTTGGCACTCTGGACACAGCTGCCTGGGATCCCTGACTCACAGCGCATTCACACTAAGAGCCAGTGACTCCAATTGTTGGTGCATGCACACACAGGGACCCTGATTCTCAACGAGAAACCTCACGAGGCAACAGAGACTCTGACACTAGATTCTTGGTGCAGACACAGGGAAACTCTGACTCCTGGCACATGCTAAGGATCTCATTTTCGGCACATACCAACAGTGTGGTGCAGACAGGGCCCCTGATTCTAAGTGTGCACATGAGACCACACAGAACACTGGCGACACTGACCCTGGGCAAGCCTGGTTCCCACCAACCAAAGGCAGCCACACGTCCTAGTGTCAGAGCACTTCAGTAAAACTTGGGTGGAGCGAAGTCCCCACAGCACACGGCCCAGGTCCACGCAAACTGAAGCTTAAGCTTTCTGGTGATAGTCAGAATGGGGAGACGAAACAATTCACAGAAGAAAGAAAATGAGGAGTCGCCAAGAAAGGAAATTAGTGAAACTGAAGCTTGCAACATGACCAAAAAGAGTTCAGAGTAATGGTCGTGGAATTTATACATCGGATGGATGAGAAAATCAACAATTTATGCAAGAATCAGGAAGAAATGAAAAGTGATATAGCTACAATAAAAAACACCATGGAAAGTTTCAACAGTAGACTAGAAGAAGCAGAGGACCGAATTAGTGAGTTAGAAGATCAGGTACAGAAACAAGCTCAATCTGAACAGCAATTGGAGAAAAAAATTAAAAAGCAGGAGGAAAGCCTAAGGGAACTTCGGGACAACATGAAACGAAGTAACATGCATATAATAGGGCAGCCAGAAGGACAAGAAGAGCAGCAGGGATTAGAAAATCTATTTGAAGAAATAATGACAGAAAACTTCCCGGATATGGGAAAGATAAAAGTTACACAAGTACAGAGAGTCCCAAGCAGGATCAACCCCTAAAGACCCACACCAAGACATGTCATAATTTCAATGGCATATATAAATGATAAAGAGAGAATCTTAAAGGCGGCAAGAGAGAGACAGAGAGTTACCTACAAAGGAACACCCATCAGATTGTCAAATGATTACTCAACAGAAACACAACAAGCTAGAAGAGAATGGAAGGAGGTATACAAAGTGTTGCAAAGCAAAGGACTAAATCCAAGAATACTATATCCAGCAAGGCTATCAATCAAAATGGAAGGGGAAATCAGGTGCTTCGAAGACAAAAAAGGCTCGGGGAGTGTATCACCACCAAACCAGCAATGCAAGAAATGCTAAAGGGAATACTGTAAAAAGAAGAAATAAACAGGTAAGAAGGAATACAGACACAAAAATAGATATAACTACAAGCAAATACCTTTCACTAATAACTTTAAATGTAAACAGACTAAATGCTACAATCAAAAGGCATCGAGTGGTTGAATGGATAAAAAAACATGACCCATTTATATGCTGTATACAAGAGACCCACCTCAGAACAAGAGACTCACACAGATTGATAGTGAAGGGATGGAAAAATATCTTTCAGGCAAATGGTTGGTGTGGTTTAGTGGTTGAGCATCAACCTGTGAACAAGGAGGTCAGTGTTCGATTCCTGGTCACGGCATATGCCCAGTTTGCAGGCTCGATCCCCACTAGGGGTTGTGTGGGAGGCAGCCAATGGGTAATTCTCTCTCATGATTGATGTTTCTATCTCTGTTTCCCTCTTCCTTCCTATCTGAATTCAATAAAAAAAAATAGGTATTAAAAACTTAAATATGGATCTGCTATTGATCCAGTGATCTTACTACTAGGGTTATAGCCTAAGAAGACTGAAACACCAGTCAGAAAAAAATATATGCACCCCTATGTTCATAGCAGCATTATTTACAACTAGAGGCCCGGTGCATAAAATTCGTGCACGGGTAGGGTCCCTAGGCCTGTCCAGCGATCAGGGCTGATCAGGGCCTTCTGACTGCCAGCCAGGGCCTTCCTTCCCTGGCTGCCAGCCGGGCCTTCCTTCTTTCCCTGTTGCCCCCTGGTGATCAGTGCACGTCATAGCGAGTGATTGAACTCCCAGTCTCCCGGTCAAACTTCCTAGGGGACAATTTGCATATTAGGCTTTTAGATAGATAGATAGATAGATAGATGATAGATAGATAGATAGATGATAGATAGATAGATAGATAGATAGATAGATAGATAGATAGATAATAGATAGATATAGATATATAGAGAGATAGCTAAAATCTGGAAACAACCCAAGTGCCCATAAGTAGATGAGTGGATAAAAAATCTTTGGTACATTTATACCATGGAATACTATGTGGTTATAAAAAAAGAAGGAACTCTGACCCTTTGCAACTACATGAATGGACCTGGAGATTTTTATACTAAATGCAATAGCCAGTCAGAGAAAGATAGGTATCACATGATCTCACTCATATGGGGAATCTAATGAAAAAAAATAAACTGATGAACAAAACAGATCCAGAGACATTGAGCCATGCAACAGACTGATTTATTTCAGAAGGGGTGGGGGAATGGGAAGAGATTAAACAAAGAACTTATATGCATAACCCATGGACAATCAATAGTGTTGGGAAGGCCTGGGGAGAGGGCCAGATTGGGATGGAGGGAGACAACAAGGGAGGGGGGGAAGGAAGACATATATAATACTTCCAACAATAAAGCTTTTTTAAAAAAAGAAAGTAAAAATAAAAGGCATCCAAATTGAAAAGGAGGAAGTGAAACTGTCATTATTTGAAGATGACATGATATTATAAACAGAAAATGCTAAAGACTCCACCAGAAACTATTGGATTTAATAAATGAATTCAACAAATTAGCAGGGTACAAAATGAACATCTAGAAATCAATGGCATTTTTATACAACAACCAGAGGCCTGGTGCATGAAATTTGTGCACTCACGGGGTTCCCTCAGTGAAGCCTGTGCCCTCTTGCAGTCTGGGACACCTCAGGGTATGTCTGGCTGACAGCTTAGGCCCACTCCCCATGCAGAATGGGCCTAAGCCAGCAGTTGGACATCCTTAGCACTGCCACCGAGGCGGGAGAGGCTCCCACCACCCTGCTGTGCTTGCCAGCTGTAAGCCCAGCTCAGGGCTTCTGGCTAAGTGGTGCTCCCCTGTGGGAGCACACTGACCACCAGGGGGCAGCTCTTGTATTGATCATCTGCCCCCTGGTGGTCAGTGTGGTCATTCTGCCTTTCAGCTGATTTGCATATTAGACTTGTATTATATAGGATAATGAATTCTCAGAAAGAGAAACTAAAAAATCAATCCCATTTACCATTGCAACGAAGAAAATAAGATACCTTGGAATAAACTTCACCAAGGAGGCAAAAGACCTGTATTCGGAAAACTACATGATTTAAAAAACTAATAGAGGAAGATACAAAATAATGGAAGAATATACTGTGTACATGGATTGGAAGAAATGAATTATCAAAATGTTCATACTCCCAAAGCAATGTATAGATTCAACACAATCCCTACTAAAATACCAATGGTATATTTCACAGATCTCAAATAAATACTCCAAAAATTTACATGGAACAATATGCCAAATAGCCACAGCAATCTTGAGAAAGAAGAACTGCTTGAAGCCAGTTCCAGCATGTCATAATTGCAAGAGTTTCATTGAAAGGTTGATGGAACTTGGGGACTCAACAAGGGCTGAGTCACATATATTATTATTATTTTTTAATATATTTTTATTGATTTTTTACAGAGAGGAAGAGAGAGAGATAGAGAGTTAGAAACATCGATGAGAGAGAAACATCGATCAGCTGCCTCTTGCACACCCCCTACTGGGGATGTGCCTGCAACCAAGGAACATGCCCTTGACCGGAATCGAACCTGGGACCCTTGAGTCTGTAGGCCGACGCTCTATCCACTGAGCCAAACCGGTTTCAGCAATATATTATTGCCTGTTGGAATAGCTAAAGGCATTTCCCAAAACCTGAAAAAGATGCATTAAATTGATTGTTTGCTGCCAGACAGCTCAGGGCATCTTAATCTACAAATTATTGCCTCCTACTGGCCAAACACCTGAACAGATGTAGGCTATTCCACAATCTGACAATGCTTCTGTATGTAAATCCTACCCTTTGAAGAATACATCTCCACCTTGCCTTAGGTCAATTTGTGTTAATAAATAGCAAGGGGTCCTGAGACCAGGAGAACTTGGTTTCTTCAGCTAGGCTCCTCTGACCCCCAATGCCTTTCAAAATTATCATTTGTCACTGGACTCTTACTTCAGTTACCCACAGCCTTTCTCCAGATTGCTGAACCCTTCTTAATGCTCGAGCACCATTAATGCCAGGGTTCTTAATGCTGGAACAAGAACCCTGGCATTAATGGTGCTCGAACTCGGGACAATCTGGAAAAGAAGGATTTGCCTGAGCAGAAACAACACTGGTATGGTGGTAAGATTGAACTGTGTGTAAAGCTTGTACTAGCTTTGGAAAAGTCACAAAACCAAAGTGGGCAAGGAAAATCTTTTGTTTTAAGTCAGATTATAATGGGGGAAAATTTGGTTAAAGGCAAAATTATAAAGAAAGTGGAATATTAAAACGTACTTTTTTAAATCAGGCTGAAAAAAGAGTGCCGTGGTCATCTTTAATGTGGTTTCTTGTTCAAATCTTGTTCAAATTAAAATCCTAATTCGTATTTGGAATAAAAAATCTGTAATAAGAAATAAAGCCCCACTGCTGAATCCGCCTCTGGTGCAAAGAGATTCAAAGGTGGCTGGAGAGGGCAGAGCTATCAGCTCTCCCACAAAAAGACTACTTAAAGCTTTGTTTAAAAAATTATAGAAGAACTTTTTGGGAAATGCAAAATTTGGCTAAGGTCACGTTGGGTGCCAGTTATTACTTTGGAAAATGAAATAGGAAAAAAATTTAAAATCTGTCTTTTTCTATTAAGCATGCCTTTAATTGGGAAAAGAAACTCAGCCAGATCAGTTGTTGAATCTCCCCCAAACAAAGCACAGGATGTGAGGGAAGGGAGAAACATGGTGACCCTGCTATATGGATGCCCACTCCCCGAGTATGCTAATTTAAAGTCTCCTTCGCGCCATGAAAAGTTTTACAAAATTTAGAAATGCATCTGGAATTTCTGTACTCATAAAGAGAGAAGCTAGTTTAAAACAAATGTGCGCAACTATCCAATTTTTGGACATTTAGATAGAGTTTTAAGCTTAAATCTCTCTTTGCGATGGTACAAAATAAAACCCCAAGGACTGATTTTTTCCTCAGAAAGATGGCAGAAAGGAAACAAACAGAAAACTACAAACGGGTTCTAACAACAAGATTGGCATTTCCATAATAAAGAGTAGTTTTTAAAATGCTAATGAACCATGTTAAAAAGTAAACTTTAAGGCCGCCAAGAAAATCAGTAAATTGTTACAAAAATTTGCCAAAGAAAATGCCTTAAACTAATTATAATTGGATTTAAATCTCATAAAAATTGTTGAAACATAGATAAATAATAGTTGTGCCTTTCTAATGGAGGAAGGGGCCAGTCGCCCTTCCCCCGGCAGAACAAGCAGGTAGGCCAAAGTTTCCTGCCAGCAGCCATCTTTAAGAAACTAATGTGATAATTTTGCATTTGATTACCTACAAGTTTGCTTCTCCACTTCCCTGAGCAGGAAAAAATATGGTGGGTTTAAAGTCAATTGGCTAGGCTCTTGCAAAACCTGTTTTGCAAGCCTCAAACATGGTTTTCCAGAGCTGCTGGCAACTAAAAAGTAAAGTTTACTAAATCCAATGATAAAAACTTGTTCAATAATCTGAATTTGCCTCATGAAAAATCTAGAGGACAAAATTGAGCTATTGATTTATGTCTTGTATTTTTGAAATTTTATTCTTAAAAATATAAAGTTGTTACTAATCTAGAAGTGCTAAATATTTGACTTGCCAGCTCTAAATTGGGAGAAATTATATTGTTGTGGTAACTAAATGCCTAAAGTATAGAAATTTATTTTTGAAAATATGATTTTTGTGTTTTATCTGAAATAATTAGGAATTCAAAATATGTTGCATGTTGGTCTAATTAAAAAAGAGAATTCTGTGGTCTCAACCAAATTTTTAATACTAAAACCAGTTTAAATTTAATTGATATCCTTTAAGATAATTAAAAAAAGTATATAATCTTTAAATCATATATAGGTATTTATTTGATCATTTTTCCAAGTTAAATTTCAAGGCTATAAGCGAGGGATGATTTTTGGAAAACTGCAAGGACCCTGAAATGTTTTCAAAGAATTTGTTCTCTCTTATAGGAAATATTTTTGAATTTAACCAATTTAATATACTTGAAATCACATGGAAAGCTTTAATCAAACAAAAATTAATAACTATATTTTACTTATATACATATATTTTTAATGTTATAAAGGTTTTGGCCTCCAAGGAGGGCAAAATAAAGTAATAAAATATTTATTAAAATCCAACAGCTGAATTTTAAGATGGAATTTTAATAATAAAAGCCTCTAGCCACCTGCATTTTATTTTTTTTATTTTTATTTTTAATTTCTTTATTGATTAAGGTGTCACATATTTGTCCTCATCCCCCCATTCCCATCCCACACCCCTCCCCACGGATGCCCCAACCCCCTGTTGAACTTAACCGTTGGATTGGCTCATATGCATGCACACAAGTCCTTTGGTTGATCTCTCCCCCCTCCCCCCAACCTCCCCTATCCTCCCTCTGAGGCCCGCGAGTCCGATCGATGCCTCCTTGTTTCTGGTTCTGTTCTTGTTCATCAGTCTATGTTGTTCATCATTTCCCCTAGATGAGCGAGATCATGTGTCCCTAGAGATATACTTATAAGAACTGAATGTGAGACGAGCAATAATAGTTATGCTGACAAGCAAATGAATCAGTCTGTAGTGAGTTTCTTTCTGGACCAACAGTTCTTTAGAGACCTAATTTCAATGTCCACCAGTTCCTTATGTGTACATGTCAGCACTGACCCCTCAGCTCTGGATGGTGGACAAATGGTGGTAACATAGGTCCGACTCCCTCTGGTTTGGTCTCGACCGGACCCAGGGGCATGGCTTCACCCGGACTCAGGGGCACGTGGCCTCACCCAGACCCAGGGGCGCGTGGCCTCTCCCAGACCCAGGGGTGCATGGCCTCATCCGGACCCGGGACCCAGCCTCACCCGGATCCAGGGACACATGGCCTCAGCTGGACCCAGGGGTGCGTGGCCTCTCCCAGACCCAGGGGCTCGTGGCCTCACCCGGACCTAGGTGCGCGAGGCCTCACCCGGATCCAGGGACACATGGCCTCACCCGGACCCGGGGGCGCGTGGCCTAGCCACCTGCATTTTAAATAGGCTGGAGGTGGGGCAGCATTTGTGCCTTGTGAATCAGACCTAAAAGTTTACTAAATTTACTTGCTTTATTTTTTTAATAAAGACACCTACTTAAATTACTTAATAGATTAGCTTTTTAAAATAGAATCAAGGTCTCATATAAATTAAGTTATAAGAGAAGACAGTATTTTTAAAAGCAATTGAATCCTACTAAAGTATTCTAAGAAAGTTACTGAAGGCCTCCCATGATCCATCTGTATATGCAAATAAGCCTAATGGGATACTCTTTAAAAATAAAATTCTAAGCTTAATAAAAAGGAAAAATTTGAAATCTCTTCCACTAATATTTATAGGGTAAACTAAAGATTGTTGTTAAAATGCTAAATCTAACAATAAACAGTAGTCAACTTATTGTAAAGAGCGTCACAATAATATAACTATTTGGATGCATGACTCAATATCCAAGCAGCAACCCTTTACCCTGTAGGTTGCTTGTTGTAAAAAAGAAAGACAATGATTTTTAAATGAAAATCTCTGTAGCCTGAAAATTATTTTGGAAGGAATTAAAGAGAGGTTTCCTTCAAACATCTAAAGAACTGTAATTAAAAGTCAATATATTAGGCCTCATAAAGAAAACTAAATAATTTGTATTTTTGCCTCTCTGATAAAATTTATATAAAGTTACTCTAAGACTAATTACAGAAATTTAATTAATGTCATTTACTGTCCATAACCTAGGACAAGTAAAGTTAAAAAATAAACTTTATTTGAGATTAAGTTGGCTAATTGATATAACTGAATATTCAAGAAAATTTAATTGTCCTATGAATGAAACTGTTCAAGAAGCATTAACTAAATTTTTTACTGATGGTTCATCTCATAGTAAAATTGCTCAACATGCAATGAATCCAAAGCAGTCATATTTCTGAAAAGAAAAATTAAAAGTTATCAAGACTGCATTGTAAAATTTCCAAAAGCCTCCTAATATTTAAATAAAAAAGGGGGGGGGGTAGTGGGAAAATATCCTGTAAGTAAATGCCTTAATTGCTTTAAATTTTTTACTTTGAAATTAAATTTCACTTGTAATGTTGATAGCAAGACACCCAGAAAACACACATAGTGTCAAAATAAGCCAAAGGAAAATCATTTGGGCAAAAATGAGAAAGGATCCCAAGTTTAACTTATAGAAAATATTCCTTTAGTAACCTTTGGTCGAGAGTATGTTTGCATATTTCCAGAAAACTTCTCCAAGCCCATGTGGATTCCTGCATCAACGAATCCAGAGAGGAACTGACCAGACTACTCCAGCCACAGAAATAGCAGTGGCCCCCAAGACAAGAGGAGAAACAGTCCAGAAATGAAGATAGTGAAGACACCTTGCTATACTAGCTGTCAGCAGCTGTGCGTCATTGCAGGTTGCTCAGGACCAAACCGAGAAGGTCAGACCTGCATTGCCACCATTTGTCCACCATCCAGAACTGAAATATCATTGATGACATGTACATATAAGGAACTGCTGGACATTGAAATTGGGCCTCAAAGAACTGTTGGCCCAGAAAGAAACTGATTGCAGGCTGATTCCTTTAATGCCTGACAGCAAAAAGAAGAACGTGCTTGAAGCCAGTTCCAGCATGTCATAATTACAAGAGTTTCATCGAAAGGTTGATGGAACTTGGGGACTCAACAAGGGCTGAGTCACATATGTTAATGCCTGTTGGAATGGCTAAAGGCATTTCCCAAAACCTGAAAAGGATGCATTAAATTGATTGTTTGCTGCCAGACAGCTCAGGGCATCTTAATCTACAAGTTATTGCCTCCTACTGGCCAAACACCTGAACAGATGTAGGCTATTCCCCAATCTGACAATGCTTCTGTACAGAAACCCTACCCTTTGAAGTGTATATCTCCACCTTGCCTTAGGACAATTTTTGTTAATAAAAAGCAAGGGGTCCTGAGACAAGGAGAACTTGGTTTCTTCAGCTAGGCTCCTCTGACCCCCAATGCCTTTCAAAATTATCATTCGTCACTGGACTCTTACTTAAGTTACCCACAGTCTTTCTGCAGATTGCTGAACCCTTCTTAATACCAGAACAAGAACCCTGGCAAAGAACAAAGTTCAAGGGATCACAATACCAGATATCAAGTTATAATACAAAGCCATTGTAATAAAAACAGCCTGGTACTGGCACAAGGACAGGCATATAGATAAATGGAACAGAATATAGACCCCAGAAATCTATCCAAGCCATTATGTTCAATTAATATTTGATAAAGGAGGGAAGAGCATACAATGGAATAAAGACAGTCTCTTCAATAAATGGTCTTGGGAAAATTGAACAGGTACATACAAAAAAAAAAAAAAAAGAAAGAAAGAAAGAAAAGAAACTAGCCCACCAACTTACACCATACACAAAAATAAACTCAAAATGGATAAAATACTTAAATGTAAGTTGTGAGATCCCCAAAATACAAGGTGAATCCATAGGCAGCAAAATCTAAGCCATCTCTCCTAGCAATATGTTTGTGGATACATCTCCTAGGGCAAGGGAAAGTAAGGAGAAAATAAACAAATATGACTACATCAAAATACAAAGCTTCTACACAGCAAAAGCAACCATCAACAAAATAAAAAGGGAGCCCACTGTATGGGAGAACATATTTGCCATTGATACATATAATAAGAAGTTAATTTCCAATATATGTAAAGAAGTCATACAACTTAACAAAAGGAATACAAACAACCCCATTTAAAAAATGGCAAAGGATCTAAATAGACACTTCTCCAAAGAGGACAGGCTGTTGGCCAAGAGAGATATGAAAACATGCTCTAAGTCACTAATCATCAGAAAGATGTAAATTAAAATGATAATGAGGTATCACCTCACACCTCACACCAACAAATCAACAAAGGACAAGTTTTAATGAGGATGTGGAGAAAAGAGAACCCTAGTACACTGCTGGTGGGAATGCAATATGATGGAGCCACTGTGGAAAACAGTATGGAGTTTCATCAAAAATTAAAAATGAAACAACTATTTGATCCAATGATGCCACTTCTAGGAATATATCCTAAAAAAAACCCAAAACACCAATCAGGCAGAATACATGCACCCCTATGTTCACAGCAGTGCTACTTACAATGGCTAAGATCTGGAAACTACCCAAGTGCCCATCAGTAGATGAGTGGATAAAAAAGCAGCACAATCGCTGAAAAGCTGAGGTACGGAGGCACGCAATCGGGCCGGCGGCGGGCGGCTGGGTGCGCGGCTTTTCTTCAACCCGCAGGGAGACAAGCTCCTGATCACTCTGAAATCCAGTTTCTGGGGACACTCGGGGGACCCAGGCACCTACGGGGAGAAGCTGGACTCTCGGCCATCGGGTCGGAAAGTGAGAGTGACTTTTTTGCGGTGGTGCGCCCAGCAATCATTGTTTACTGCACTGGAGCGCGGGGCGCAGGGACTTGGAAACCTGGAAAGTCAGAGACGGCTGACGGCAGCCATCGCCGTTGGCCACGCCCCAGCCTAGTGACGCCCTGAGACCCCGCCCCACCCTGAGGCCCCACCCTGAGGCCCCGCCCCGCACATTCTACAAACCCGCCCAGGCTCCACACAGCGGCTTTTGCATATAAATGGCCTGTTCTGGAGCAGCTTAACCAACTGCAGCTCCAGTCAGACTGCTCCAAAACCGCCCAAGCAAAGGAGGAGAAAACTAGCCCTTGCTGTAGCTCCTGCTGGGGGACACACAGTACACAAGGGTACACCAACAGTGTCCACCTCAAGTAACTGGGAGGCTGACCCGTTGAACCAATAGGACATCTAGTACACAAAACTACCCTACCAACTTAGGGAAGCAGAGAATATGAGAAGGCAAGGAAACAGATCACAAACCAAAGAAATGGAGGAGAACAAGCGACTGGACATAGAGTTCAAAACCACGGTTATAAGGTTTTTCAAGAATTTCATGGAAAAGGCCGATAAATTCAATGAGGACCAACTAGAAATTAAACATACACTGACTGAGAGAAAAAATATTATACAGAGACCCAAAAGCAGACTAGAGGATTGCAAGAATCAACTCAAAGATTTGGAATACAAAGAGGCCAAGGACACTCTTCCTGAAAAGGCCGATAAATTCAATGAGGACCAACTAGAAATTAAACATACACTGACTGAGATAAAAAATATTATACAGAGACCCAAAAGCAGACTAGAGGATTGCAAGAATCAACTCAAAGATTTGGAATACAAAGAGGCCAAGGACACTCTTCCAGAGAAGCATGAAGAGAAGAGAATTCAGAAAGTTGAGATAGTGTAAGAAGCCTCTGGGACAACTTCAAGCGAACCAACATCAGAATTATGGGGGTACCAGAAGAAGAGAGAGAGCAAGATGCTGAAAACCTATTTGAAGAAATAATGAACGAAAACTTCCCCCACCTGATGAAAGAAATAGACTTACAAGTCCAGGAAGCATACAGAACCCCAAACAAAAGGAATCCAAAGAGGACCACACCAAGACACATCATAATTAAAATGCCAAGAGCAAAAGACAAAGAGAGAATCTTACAAGCAGCAAGAGAAAAACAGTTAGTTACTACAAGGGAGCTCCCATACGATTATCAGCTAATTTCTCAACAGAAACCATGCAGGCCAGACGGGAGTGGAAGAAATATTCAAAGTGATGAATAGAATAAGAATAAGAATAAGAAGAAGAAGAAGAAGAAGAAGAAGAAGAAGAAGAGGAAGAAGGAGGAGGAGGAGGAGGAGGAGGAGGAGGAGGAGGAGGAGGAGGAAGAGGAAGAAGAAGAAGAAGAAGAAGAAGAAGAAGAAGAAGAAGAAGAAGAAGAAGAAGAAGAAGAAGAAGAAGAAGAAGGATTTCTTATCCTTTGAGACAGGATGGAGGGACTTGAGACTATTATGTTATGTGAAATAAGCCAATCAGAGAAAGACAAGTATCACATGATCTCATTTATATGTGGAATCTAATGAACAAAATAAAGCTGATGAACAAAATAGATCCAGAGACATAGAAGCATGGAACAGAATGTAGAATCTCAGAGGGAATGGGTGGGGATGGGAGGAAATTAACCAAAGAAGTTATATGCACATATGTATAACCCATGGACACACACAATAGTGAGGTGAAGGCCTGGGCTGGGGAGCTGGGTGCAGGGTTGAGGGGTCAATGAGGAAAAAATGGGGACATCTGTAATAGTTTCAACAATAAAGATAATCTTTAAAAATACTCAATGCAGTATACAGATCATGTATCACAAAATCGTACATTTGAAACCTACATAATTTCATTAACCAATGTCACCCCAATAATTTAATGAAAAAGAAAAGACTTTTAAAAAAGAATTCATAAGGTTTAACTGCACTTAGAAATGGATGAAGTACATTATTCCTAGTTAACCTGAGGCAGAAGAGGGCCAGAAGGGCCAGAATATTGGGGATTTAGTCCTGAAGTCAGCCCAGGGAGTGACCCCTTAAATCCTAGTACAATTTCCCCCATTACACCTTTTCATGGCTGTATGTTTGCTTTCATTGCCATAAATTGGCTTGTATAAGTACTTTCAATCAGATCTGAATAACCAGCTAAAATCAAAAGCACACACTGATGATATAGAATTGATCACCTCTTTCACAAAACAGCAATTTTCATAATTCAGCTAAGACTGTCTTCTTGAGATGGTTTCTTGTGGGAATTACTGGCAGCTTTGTGCATCTACTATGCTTCTCTAAGCAAATGACTGAGGTGGAGGGGGAGGGCAGATAGAGATTTACAGACACTAATGGGACCACCTTGATATGAGACCCAAGATGCTTCCCTGAGCAACAGGTTGCCTTTGTAAGTAGACCTACCCTTGGTTTGTCAGTATGTAAACAAGCCTATATAGGGTGTTTGACGTGTATGAAGCTCAGGACACGTGGTCATGGAAGGGAAACCTACAGAGTCAGGAGGAACAAGGAGGAAGATAACTTGTTACCTTAGGAAGTCTGGATAACAATTTTTAAAAAGTCATTTATGTTTGCACTGAGAAAGTTTAATATTTTCATGAAAGCTCAATTTTTAATGCTATTTTGTGAAGAAAAATGTTAAGGTTACTTGCCCTTCCCTGTGCTCTGAATACAAAGCAGAGAAGGGTGGGAAATGTGCCAGAGGGACTCAGAATGAATATTGGAGGTGACTTCTCAGTGAAGGTGGTGATGACATACAATGCAGAGGGCCAACCAGCAATCTCTCACACACCATAGAAGACACAAGCCTCTAGATGCCTGCCCCTCCCCAGGCAGAAGGATTCAGGTGAGTCACTGAACAGCCTGCCAGAGTGCCAGACACTTCCTCCCTCTGCAATGAATTCCTGCAGCAACAGGAATATCTCTGCCACCCCACTTTTGCAGACAGTGTTGGCCTACAGAAATGCTTTTCCTTTTTACTTATACCAGTGAGGTACTTAATATTTTCATACATGTGGTCTCATTTCATATTTAAAGTGACCCTGAGTTGGATGGCTGTCCAGACTTTTTACAGAGGCTGAGAGAAAAGATACTTGACCTGCCCTGAGTGCTGAGCCCATAGCGGGGGAGCCAACATGGAACCCATGTCTATAAAACTTGTTCTACTTCTCTCTGATTTTAGGTGACTCAATCATAATATACTAGTATGCTTTGAAGGCCAAAAGCTTACAGGGTGAAGAATTACTTTTCTAGTATATCACTCATTCTGAACTTTTCTAGAACTTTTCTCGTATAATCGCCTGTTTCACACTTCTTTTTCAGTAGGTCCAAGGAGCCTCCCCATTCTGAGGGGTAGGGGCAGCTTGGCTGCATGCTGTGCTAGTGATGGCAGGTCTAGCCTCCAACTGGACCTACTTCTGGGCCCTACTATTGGGTTTTCCATGCCCTTTCTCACCACTTCTCCTCTTTCTCCTGACGTCTCCCAGCTCAGTCGACCCTGTATTTCCTCCCTTCATCTGTCAGGACCTGGGGCACCATGGTCCTCAGGACTCAGCAGCTAGGGCTGCATGGCTTTTAAAGGCAGGTCGAGGTTTTCCAGAGCTGGCTGAGATGCAGCATGATAGTAGCATGCTGACATCAGTGCCTACAGTGGGGACAACATACTCAACTGTAGGCAATGCTGTGATTCATGCGTGAGGTTGGGGGTCATTTTGTACCAAGGCTGTGCAGCCAGGTGCTCTCACCATTCCTAACACTGGTGCCAACTCTCCCCCTGGCATCCCAGGAAATCCAGCTGGAAGATGTCTGAGCACTCATTCTCTAAGTGGCCCAACCAGATGCAAGGCATAGGTTTTTTTTGGGAAAAGTATTAACTCATTTTTTGATTCACATCTTACAGCGTGGTATTTATTTTGCCATTTTTGAAAATCCAAAAGAATGGCCTAACAGGGCTTCCTCACAGCACACAGATGGCTTTCTCACTACGCTTTCTGTCTCCATCTGTGGTTCAAAAGTCTGTTTTTCACAGCTGACCCCAAAGTTACAGAAACTGCTTACTCCTCCCTGTCTTCTGAAATACTGGGGTCTCTTGATAAATAGTAGTTTCCATGGAGATGATAAAGAAACATTATTCATGTTGCAGTGGGCTTCTGATTTTACCTTGAACCATTAGCTTTAACGCACAGCTCATTCTATGCCTCAGCAGTAAGGAAATGGTTGCAGCCCAGGACACTCCAGAAGACCCCCATCAGCATGTCTGAGCACTGTTCTCATCTGAGCAGAGCCCCCTCCCCACTCCCTACAATATCTGTGCACACAAAAATTTAGGTTTTATAAAAGATACACACTTTGGAGTTTCAAAACATAACCTTAAAGAGACTTTTAAACATTTTTCACCATTGAAGAAGATAATCTTTAATCTTTAAAAATAACTTGTATGTGATAAACTGAGTTGATAGGTGCCAGATATGATCATTGAACTAGGAAAAGGGAATGCCATATGAATAAATACCGTATTTTTTTTTTCCTTAAAGAAGGCACACTTCTTCTACATTATCTAATCCTATATAATAAAAGTGTAGTATGCAAATTGTCCCTTTGCCTGGAGTTCTTCTGGGTGTTTGACCAGGGGCTGGGGGCGGGGCAAACCGGGGGAAGGGAGGGAGGCCCTGGCCAGTGTCTGTGGCAGGTGGCCAGGGCAAGGGTGGGAGTACCCAGCTGGCAGCTGGCAGCCACTAGGGACCCTACCAATGCACGAATTTCATGCACTGAGCCTACAGTAAAAATATGAAAATTATCTCCAAAGGCAGTACATGTGTAAAGAGACCATAATAAGCACAGGAAACTACATTCATGGTCCCAGGTCCTAGTTCCCAACAATCTCTTCCTTTTAAAGCCATGCGTTAATTGTCCCCAGGGACATCAAAGTCAATTTACTATCAGAGTAAAATATATATTAATACTAAATACCAAATTACAATTTTTTTAATTGATTTTTTTTAGAGAGGGAGAGAGAAAGAGAGAGAGAGAGAGAGAGAGAGAGAGAGAGAGAGAGAGAGAAAGGAAGAGAAGCACTGATTGTTTTTCCACATATTTATGCACTCATTGGTTGATTTTTGTATGTGCCCTGACTGGGGATCGAACCTGGAACCTTGGTGCATCAGGGCGATACTCCAACCAACTGAGGTGAGTTACCTGGCCAGAGCCACAAAATATTAAGAACCTAATATTTGTGTGTAAGTAATACTACACTTACAAGTATGGTATTTATTCATTATTTATATTTTGAAGTATCGGGGTGTCGCAGTCACCAGTATTTTCATATTTGACACAGTTCTTCCCACATCCTGTCCGAGAGTGCTAGGGCTGCATAGCTTTTAAAGGCAGCCCAAGATTTTCCAGAGCTCAGCAGCTGTGTCAATACATTAAGTCCAGAGAACATTTTTTGGGTAGCAAAGGGGCTTAAACTTCAGCAACATACTGAAAGACAGCAGGAAGAATTTGGCAACAGGTACAAAATAAATGGACCTCTTCTAACCAAGAGAGAAGGCACTTTTTACACTTGCCTAAGGTGAGAATGCTGCCAGCCTCCTGCAAAAAGCCTCATATGTCCTGGGACTTTGGAACACATCTAGAACAGAGGGGTCACTCTTCAGTGCCCTTGAATATCACATTTGGGTCCTTGGGCCCTGCTCTCTGCTCTGCCTGGAGGATCCCTCTGTGCATCTTCTGCTGCAGGGCCACATAAATCACTAAAATGTCAAATAAAAGCCTAAATGACATTTCTGCACTAATATAATATACCCTGTCTGTGAGCTCTAATCTTTAATCAATTATACACATGAATTTGTTGCTTTAAAATCCTCAATATTTTCTTATTGTTTAATGGATTAAGTGCTAATTTGGGCATTCAATAGCTTTCTCAGTCTGGCCCTCATGCTGTTTTTCAGGTCTTGTTTCCAATTGCTTCCTTACATGACATGTGGGGCCAAAAATTTGCTTGTTAGCGTTCACCTAACCACCGTTTGCACCTGCTTCTGTGACCTTTGCTCAAGCTGCTCCTGTGCTTTGACAGGTGTTTGTGGGAAGCATTTAAGTGACTTAAATCAGGTAAAATGCAAGCGTGAAAGCAGGAAAGTGGTTCTTCTGAAGCTGCTTTCTTTCTGTAAGCTTCCCACACCACAGAATCATCAATCACATTATGTCCCATAAGACAAATCTTGAAAGAAGAAAGCTCAATTGACCTCAAGCCACATATTCTTAACTAATAGAACATCCTTGCATCAGCTCACAGGAAGACAGACTCTAAGGTACCAATTTCGTAAGACTGTTTGCCCCTGGTAATTACACTAAAAATAAATGAAGGCAGCCAACTGGCAAAATTGTCTGTTCCGTTAGAAAATACATTTCATGATCCTTTAAGCTTCATTGTCAATGGTTGACTTAGATAAATGAGAGGCTTCCAGCAGCTTTTGCCCAGGACCAGGTTTGACAAATGTGGCATTATTTTGGCAGATTTAAGGCCCCAATTCAGTCCTCAAATGTCTGGCACTGTACATGAACTTCTGAACCTGACCTAAAGCTTTTATGGGCTTTAAATTTTTCAAGCAATTGCATCATTCAGCAACCCTGTGATGACATTGGTATTTACCAACTGCCCAAACACCACAATGCATTTAAGGGCATGACATATATCAGCACAGGCCAGGGCAGTAAGAAATGGATAATCATTCAGATCCATTCAAAAGCATACAGGTTGTTACTGTAGATCATTTAATTTGAACACACACACACACACACACACACACGCACGCACGCACGCACGCACACACACACACACACACAGATATGCCACAAATTCAGAAAGCTATGAAGAGTAATTTGTGAATTTTCATCAAATAGCATATGCTCTGAGCAATTTATTCCCAAGTGTTTTCAATTGTAACTTGTTAGTTATAGGGTTTCTTCCTTTTCTTTTTAAATTTCTGCTTTAGTAGAATAAGATCAAGAAAATAAAACTATTATTAGGGTTTTGCTTTTTACATCAAATCACCAATAATTCCATTTTTCCAATATAATATTGGAAAGATGAAATGTAAGTGCCTGTGTCTAAAAAATTTCAATGGAGAATGTGTTTAATGTTTAAGTGAAATATTATATTATTTACTAGAGGCCCAGTGCATGAAATTCGTGCACGGGGGAAGGTGTCCCTCAGCCCAGCCTGCACCCTCTCCAATCTGGGACCCCTTGAGGGATGTCCAACTGCCCGTTTAGGCCCGATCCTAGGATCGGGCCTAAACGGAAAGTCGGACATCCCTCTCACAATCCAGGACTGCTGGCTCCCAACTGCTCGCCTGCCTACCTTCCTGATTGCCCTTAACCGCTTCTGCCTGCCAGCCTGATCACCCCCTAACCACGCCCCTGCCAGGCTGATTGATGCCTAAATGTTCCTCTGCCAGCCTGTTTTTTTTTTGTTTGTTTTTCAATTTTTTTTATTAAGGTATTATATGTGTACGTATCTTACCATTGCCACCCCCACCCCACTCCCATATATGCCCTGACCCCCCCAGAGTTTTGCATCCGTTGGTTATGCTTATATGCATGCATACAAGTCCTTTGATTGATCTCTTATCTCCCCCACCTCTCCCTAACTTTCCCCCGTAATTTGACAGTCTGTTTGATGCTTTACTGTCTCTGTATCTATCTTTTTGTTCAAGTTTATAATGTTCTTTATTATCCATAAATGAGTGAGATCATGTGGTATTTTTCTTTCATTGACTGGCTTATTTCACTTAGCATAATGTTCTCCAATTCCATCCAGGTTGCTGCAAATGAAGAGAATTCCTTATTTTTTATGGCAGCATAGTATTCCATTGTGTAGATGTACCACAGTTTTCTGATCCAGTCATCTGCTGATGGGCACCTAGGCTGTTTCCAAATCTTAGCTATGGTGAATTGTGCTGCTATGAACATAGGGGTGCATATATCCTTTCTGATTGGTGTTTCTAGTTTCTTCGGATATATTCCCAGGAGTGGGATTACTGGGTCAAATGGGAGTTCCATTTTCAGTTTTTTGCGGAAACTCCATACTGTTCTCCACAGTGGCTGCACCAGTCTGCATTCCCACCAGCAGTGCACGAGGGTTCCTTTTTCTCCGCATCCTCGCCAACACTTGTCGTTTGTTGATTTGTTGATGATAGCCATTCTGACAGGTGTGAGATGGTACCGCATTGTTGTTTTGATTTGCATCTCTCGGATAATTAATGACATTGAGCATGTTTTCATGTGTCTCTTGGCCTTCCTTCTGTCTTCTTTTGAAAAGATTCTATTTAGGTCTGTTGCCCATTTTTTTATTGGATCATTTATCTTCCTTTTATTAAGTTGTATAAGCTGCCTGTAGATGTTGGAGATTAAACCTTTATCAGTGATGCCATTTGCAAATATGTTCTCCCATACAGTAGGCCTTCTTGTTGTTTGGTTGATGGTTTCTTTTGCTGTGAAAAAGCTTTTTATTTTGATGTAGTCCCATTTGTTAATTTTCTCTTTAGCTTCCATTGCCCTAGGGGCAGTGTCAGTGAAGAATTTCTTTTTCTGCCAGCCTGTTTGCCCCTAACTGCCGTCCCCTTCAGGCCTGGTTCCCCCGCAACTGCCCTTCCCTGCAGGGCTGGTCACTCCCAACTTCGCTCCTCTGCTGGCCTGGTCACCCCTAACTGCCCTCTGCTGCAGGACTGATCGCCCCCAACTGCCCTCCCTTATAGGCCTGGTCTCTCCCAACTGCCCTCCCCTGCTGGCCATCTTGTGGTGGCCATCTTGTATCCACATGGGGACAGGATCTTTGAGCACATGGGGCAGCCATCTTGTGTATTGGAGTGATGGTCAATCTGCATATTACTCTTTTATTAAATAGGATAGAGGCCTGGTGCATGGGTGAGGGCCAGCTGGTTTGCCCTGAAGGGTGTTCTGGATCAGGGTGGAGGTTCCCTTGGGGTATGGGGTGGCCTGGGCAAGGGGCCTGTGGTGGTTTGCAGGCTGGCCACACACCCCAGTGACCCAAGCGGAGGCCCTGGTATCTGAAATTTATTTTCCTTCTACAATTGAAACTTTGTAGCCTGGAGTGGAGCCAAGCCTCTTGCTCGCTCTCTGGTGGCAGCCATTTTTGTTGGGATTTATTTATATTCTATAATTGAAACTTTGTAGCCTTAAGCAGAGGCCTGGGCCAGCCAGGGCAGGTTGAAAGCTTGGCTTCCTTGGTCACCAGGGGCAACCCTAGCCTGCTCTCTCCAGCTCTGTGGCTGCCACCATTTTTCTTGGGATTTATCTTCTATAATTGAAACTTTGTATTCTTGAGTGGAGGCCTGTGCCCGCCAGGGTGTGTGGAAAGCTTGGCTTCCTCTATTGCTGGGGAAACCCAAGCCTCCCTCCTGCTCTCTGTGGCGGCAGCCATCTTGGTTTGGGTTAATTTGCATACTCTCACTGATTGCCTGATGGGCGTGGCTGGTGGGTGTAGTGAAGTGATGGTTAATTTGCATATTACTCTTTTATTAGGTAGGATATTATTACTAAATCTAATGCTATACATTTTCAAATGTCCTGGTTAATATGGAGCAATCTTTTTAATGAGACACCAACCAAAATACAATAAAAGTGAGAAAATGATTAGTAGGAAGTTAACATTCAGAATAAAAATTTTTCCTCTTCCTCAAATGTTAGACAGAATACAAGGGCTTTTCTTACTAAATCCAAGGTAAGCAAATAATAAAAGATTGCTTTTTAAAAAATATATATTTTATTGATTTTTTTACAGAGAGGAAGGGAGAGGGATAGAGGGTTAGAAACATCGATGAGAGAGAAACATCGATCAGCTGCCTCCTGCACATACTGGGGATGTGCCCGCAACCAAGGTACATGCCCTTGACTGGAATCGAACCTGGGACCCTTCAGTCCATAGGCCGACGCTCTATCCACTGAGCCAAACTGGTTAGGGCAAGTTTGCTTATTTTTAAGTGCCAAGCTGTGATAGGCAACGTGGAAGAATATGAATTAATACAGGTATAGGATATTATATTTCCTTAAGTCTGTGTTTTGCTGATATAGTAAATACAAACCTAGCAGAAATGTTTCAAACTTGAGCAATCAAATTAAAATATCTTGCCTAAAATATCTTCTAAATTAGACTTTTCTTAAGGGGAACAGTATGTTCTACCTACTTTAATTTTAAGTAAAGTCATCAATTCTCTAAGTATGAAAAACAGATAAAGACTTCTCTTCCTTGGAATTCACTCCATTCTGCCAGTATTGCAAATAGCACATTTGCAATGCCACTCATTCCCACTTGTAATGGTTAATTTTATGTTTCAATGTAGCTGGGCCTTGATACACATATGTAGTTAAACACTGTTCTGTAAGT
Source organism: Eptesicus fuscus (assembly GCF_027574615.1). Lineage (NCBI taxonomy): Eukaryota > Metazoa > Chordata > Mammalia > Chiroptera > Vespertilionidae > Eptesicus > Eptesicus fuscus. The sequence continues at coordinate 4,105,138 of NC_072480.1, read as the reverse complement.
TTCTGTGAGGGTGTTTTTGGATGAGATTAACATTTAAATTGGTAACTGAGTAAAATGAATTGCCCTCCATAATGCCAGTGGGCCTCATCCAATCAGCTGGAGACCTCAATAAAACCAAAGACCGACCTCCCCCTGAGCAAGAGAGAATCCTGCCCGCAGACAGCCTTCAGACTGGAAGTGCTGCCCTGGCTCTTCTCTGGGTCTCCAGTCTGCTGGCCCATCCTGAAGATGTTCAACTTAACAGCCTTCATAACCAACTGAGACTATTCTTTAAAATAAATCTCCTTCTATGTTTATCCATCTCTAGGGAACCCTGACTAATACAGCAATTATATCCACTCTGCATCATCTTCTGTACACATCTTGCTTTCATCTGCATCAGCAATTTTCAACCTTTTTTCATCTCATGACACGCATAAAATAATTCTGACAAAAAATAGATATAATTTTTATTCATTCACAATGAGTGGCTATTGTTGTGTTGGCTGTTGTCATTTTTTTAAATTTGAAAATCTAAGGGAAAAGAGGTCAGTGCCTCTGACTAGGTAGTCAGATATTGCATGTTTTTGTTTTGTTTTGTTTTGTTTGTGTGTGCATGTGTATATGTGTGTATGTGTGTGTGTGTGTGTGTGTAGTTCATTCCTCTTTATTGTTTTTTTTTTAAATCTTTATTATTGAAAGTATTACGTATGTGCACTTTCCCCCCCATTGATTCCCTCCAGCCCACCCCTGCCCCTCGCGCCAGGCCTTCACTACCCTATTGTCTGTGTCCATGGGTTATGCACATAAAGTATTGCATACCATGGGCCAGGAGGTCATGGTTAGATTGAACCATGGGCCAGGAGGTCATGGTTAGATTCCCAGTCAGGGCACGTTTTTAAAATTTTTGCAGTACCCAATTGAAAATCTCTGATCAATATGAATAACATAATTTTATGTTTGCACATTTAATTCTGAGAGTTAGCATTCACTTTCTTGGCCACAAAATTATATAGCTATTTACTTAGATCTTTTTTTTAAAAAAAAAAAACCTACTCTGATTCCTGAGCTATTATATGTTGCATGCAGTTAAGTCCTTTAAAGCCTCTTAAGCATGAAGGTAAATATCTCTGAGCTAGGAAAGGATACTGAAGCTTTGAGTAAAAGGTAGGATTGTAAAAGCTAATCAGTTTACAATTAGCTTCTCTCTCCTGGGGCCACACCTGTGATTTGAAATCAATTCCAAAGTGAGACTCATCCACATACAAACGTAAAGCCAAGGAGAGCCCATTTTACAGATGATCTCATGATCCTCTCCACTGAATATGAAACACATTGTTTCAATAAAGTTCCTTTTAATAATAAAGAAATATGAGAAAAAATTATTGATGAAGACAGGCCCCAATGAAATCCAAATCTAGGCAGATATATCTCTAATCTGTTCTCTCATCTCTCATTTTAAGAGGGAGAAAATCATGATATAGCAGAAGGTTGAAAACTTGTTTTGGGGGCAGAGGGCAGTTTCACGTTCTTGGATTTTTCCAGAGTGAATGGAGCAAACATGCTCTAATTTCAAAGACTGATTTCATTCTGACAAAGAAAACAGTTCAACAGCCAATCACATGATTACATCTATCAATAGCTTTTAATACCAATGGTCATGAGGAGGTGTTGGCCTGATTAGGTTCTTTGACTAGATTGGAAATGACTGGTTTATAATTGAAAACATCCTTTTTCATCCAGAAAGTTTCAAATAAGGTTTTAAGTCACAAGGCTTGCAATTGAATACTCTTTAAATGGGAATTTTAAAAGGCAGAACAAACAAAACAAAATAAAAACAAAGTACACTTCTGTCAATTGCTGTGTTTCATTATGCAGAAATATCTAAAAAAAAATCAAATGCACAGATCTGAGGTATTCTGGTTAGCTTGATGCAGTCTGAAGTTTAACCTTTTTGCTTCAAGCTTTATTAATGAAAATTTATCCAAAATACAACCAGCCTGTTTTCCTGCTAAGTATGGTTAACAATTTCTCTTATTCTAGTCACTGACTTAGACCATTGCTTTGGTAGCATTACTTAATAATTTATTTTGACATACTGACCTCTCACCTTCACCTTACTCAGTGACTTCAATTGCTGATCCTCTTTTTGAGCATTTTTGTGAAGTGCCCTAAGGTTGAAAAAATAAGTAAGCCCTGCCCAGTGTTCTCAGTGGTTAGAGCATCGGCCAGCAGACCAAAGGGTTAGAAATTCAATTCCCGGTCAAGGACATGTACCTGGGTTGCAGGCTTGCTCACCGCCTGGATTCAGGGAGTGTGCCCGAGGCAACCAGTCAATGTGTCTCTCTCACATTGATGCTTCTCTCTCTCTCTCTCTCTCTCTCTCTCTCTCTCTTTCTCTCCCTACCACTCTCTCTAAAAAACAATGGAAATGCCTGGCTGGTGTTGCTCAGTGGTTGAACATTGAACCATGGGCCAGGAGGTCATGGTTAGATTCCCAGTCAGGGCACATACCCAGGTTGCAGGCTTGATCCCAAGTAAGGAGCATGCAGGAGGCAGTGAGTCGATGATTCTCTCTCATCATTGATGTTTCTATCTCTCTCTTCCTCTCTCTGAAATCAATAAAAAAATATATATATTTTTAAAAATCAATGGAAAAATATCCTCAAGTGAGGATTTTTTAAAAAGTGAAACATTTTAATTTTTATGAAATTATAGCAGTCTTAGGAAAAAAACTGACTAAAACTGTCCTTAAGATCATGTAGAAAAATATAACTAGAGGCCCAGTGCACAAAATTCATGCACAGGTAAGGTCCCTAGGCCTGGCTGGTGATCAGGGCCGATCGGGGTCTTCCAGCTGCTGGCTGGGGCCTTCCTTCATTCCGCACCACCCCCTCGTGGTCAGCGTATGTCATAGGGAGCGGTCGAACTCCCAGTGGGTAGAACTCCAGAGGGGACAATTTGCATATTAGCCTTTTATTATATAGGATATACTCCTACCATCATAAAATACCAAACACTTTGATAAATAATTATTGAAGTGAAATGCTTTTTAACATACTGATTTTCCCATCTTAAAAAAGGGGCCCTTTAGTAAGTAGCTGGCCCTCCTCTCCACTCATCACCTAACAGGACTGCAGGCCACCTCACATCCACATGGATGGGTTTTCCATCTCCACATGTCCTCTTCTTTTCATTCATTTCATCCACTCAGAATCACCATACTTCTTAGATACCAAATTCTGAGATCCTCTCTCATCACAGGTTTCCATAATTCTACCCACCATCCTTCTTAAGTCTGCCCACTGATTCTTCATTCTTATTAAGACTTCATCATGACTTCTCTCTGAACCCCATGAATGTCCACTTTAATCATATTTTCTGTAGCAACCAGAGAACCCCTCACTTACTTAGCCCTTTTTCATTATCTCTAGCTCTAGATAAATGCCTAGAATTTGGGGCTGGAAAAAATTTTTTACTGAAAAAGCCAAAATTGGATCCATGAACCAAACTGCATATCAGCTGGTGCCCCATGTTTTTCATTTCTGGTTGACAATGAATCTCTTTCAGCAGCTGTTATCTACCTGCCATACCATTGTAAAGATTCAGCTTAATCTTCACAAACTTGCCTTTTCTCCTTCTACAGTTTCCTTGAATTTCTATTTATCTTATTCTCCTTCCTTCTGATTTTGGAAGGTGACATGTCCCCCACCTTCTTTAATGTGTGCCCTAAATGTACCTTTCTACTCATCAGGAGTCCTTTCTCTTTCCTTATTCTTCCTCAGACAGTGAACTTGCTTACATCTCTCTTATCCCCAGAAGAACTCTTTTTTAAAACATATTTTATTGATTTTTAACAGAGAGGAAGGGAGAGGGATAGAGAGCTAGAAACATTAATGAGAGAGAAACATCGACCAGCTGCCTCCTGCACACCCCCCACCGGGGATGTGCCCGCAACCAATGTACATGCCCTTGACCGGAATCGAACCTGGGACCCTTCAGTCCGAAGGCCGACGCTCTATCCACTGAGCCAAACCGGTTTCGGCGCCAGAAGAACTCTTCCTCAACCTGTCTTGCCCCTCAAGCTCACTTTGGTTTTACCACCAAGCCCTTGTATTCCACTCACCCTTGTCCTTTCAACCTCTGAAAATCTGGCTTCCTTTGGTACCATGTTTTTCCTTCACCCTCATCAGTTAAGAGCCTTATGTCAATGACCTAGTTTAATTTGCCTGAACCCAATCCCCAACCAGGTTACAGGTGACAATTTAAAGTGCTCCTTGCTCCATATCTTCCCACATCTTCCCCTAGTCTTCTACTTGGCATTCTTGAAGCTTGAAGGGGATTGTGTTTGCTATTGTACTGGTTTCTGACCAAGCATTTTGTGATAGAAATTTTACTGAACATTTGAGGGTCAATAAAGGGGTATTTCATCTCCTTCCTTCGCTTCCTTTCCTGAGTGACCAAAAAAAAATTCCCCCCTCTCCTTATCCTGTAGGCTATCATTTTTCCTCCACAGAAACTAGCTTGGTGCCATGCACATGGTAGACATTCAGTAAATATCTGCTAAACAAATGTGAACATAAGTATATTTTTCTTATGTTAAGTATCTTGTGGGGCTCTTTAAAAAATCAAATTAGGTGTAAGAAATTCAGTGTGCTCCATCATGACTCTGTGACTATACAGAGAAGGTTTTCTCCCCACACCCAGATATACAGAACAGGGTCCAACAGAGCCTGCACTCAATGACTGATTGTTGTGTGAATAACATATCATCAAGCTTGCTTTAGAAGGAAATCTCTCATAAGGGTTTTAAAAAATCACTGACATTTGTATTAAAGGTACAGTGCATGATTGAAAGATTACTATTAAAATTTTACGTAAGATATGGTGTAGTAGTTTTCTTTAAAAGAAAAGGTATCCTTACCTTTTTAAAGATACTTCCAGATGGAGTGAAAATGTGCAGGGCAGAAACAGCTGCAGTAAACACAGTTGGAGTTATTAAAGGTTTTACTACTAAAATGTATTGAATGTGTACTGGTTTCTAGGTAGGAAATCCAAAATATATGGGTAAAAGAGGAGTACTGATTTTAATGGTGATAAAGGATTGTGATTTTCAGGTATGCTTTTAAAATTCCCCCCTAATAAAATTCAAAATTAAATGTGTACAAGGATATTACACTTACTCAGCCTAATTGGGAGGCTTGTTATGCCCAAAGCTATGGTGGGCTGAACCCAAATCTCATAAGTCTCCTGCCAACACTCTATCTTGAGATGAAAATCAGTGGAGGTATTGGTGACCTTAATCTTTTTGTCTCTCTCATTTCAAAGACATTTGAAATAGAAAAATACTGCCCTTTAATCTCAGGTCCAGCACAAAGCTGCTTCTTCCACCTGACCGAGCAAGACCTCCCTTCTGCTGTCAGGGAAACAAACCTTTATCCTCAGGCCTCTGACTTTCCTTCTTTCCAGATTTGTCTTTTTTTTTTTTTGTCATAAACAGGGAGTCATTATAAGGCTGAAATTTAAAACCAGTATATTAAAATAAATTACATTCCTTTCTCCTTGTTATTGATACCTAAATGTCTTATTATGCCCTTGTAGCAAACTCTTCTGTGAGGAAATTGGTAAAAGAAGACCTCTTGGGAGGTGGTCTAGAATGATGATGCTTGGGAATCTGGGGACTCCATTCAGACTTAAGCTTGGACTGCTGCTTACAGAACCAGTGAGATACAAAAATAACAATAATTGATGAAATCTCCCAATCTACCCCAAATTTCTTAAATGCTCAGGAGCAAAGCTTTGTGTCTGGGACAGTGATTCTGAGAAGAGTTTTTGACCCTTGAACAACATGGGGATTAGGGGCATGGACCTCCTATGCAGTTGAAAATCCACATATAACTTTTAATTCCCCCAAAATTAACTACTGACAGTCTACTATTGACTGGAAGTTTTACTGATAATAGAAACATTCAACACATATTTTGTATGTTATATGTACTATATATTGTATTATTATAAAGTAATCTAAAGAAAAGAAAAAGTTAAGAAAATCGTGAGAGAAAAAATAGCTGTAGTGTTTATTGAAAAAAAATTTGCATATAAGTGGACCTGTGCAGTTCAAATCCGTGTTGTTCAAAGTCATCTGTATTTGATGTGGCTGAAGTGGGAAGGAAACTAGGTAATTTTTAGCCTCAAGCAATATCTTCCCCACTTGACTCCTATACTTCACCACTATCCCTCCATTCTAATGGTCTGGCCCTCCCTATTCTCTTACATTTAATCCTCAAGATGAATCTTAAACACCACATGCTCCAATATACCATATTAATGACTCCTTCACCACCTTCCAGTGATAACTTTCTCTTCCAATAGCCCTCATTGGGCACTTATCTCCATCATTTTTATTTTTGCTGAGAGCCCTAATTATCATCTTGAAGGCAGAAGCAAGTCATCTTTCTTTGGATCCCAAACTAAAACAGGCTCCAGCATGTCCCAGTTGATGGCAGTACTAAGGTAAGGCTGGAGAAAGCCAGGCCTCCAGACTGGCTGGCTCTGACTAAGCCATACATTAGCAGCTACCAGGCACTGCATGAGACAAGCTCTATAACCTGATGGCTGTTTGATTTGTGAGAACTCTCATTTTCAAAGCTGCATTAAGAACAGAGTGTCATATTTATATCTTAAAAAGAACTCATTTTTAAATATCATTATATAAATTAGCATTATACTCCATTTATAAACCATCATATACCATTAGTAAAAGTATTGGAAGTGACCTAACTTCAAAGTCTTTGAAAGGTTATTTGAAATATGTTTTGAGGAATTTAGACATCATAAATAAAAGGAAGTCATCTAGAACAGCCATATGATGTTAACCATATTTTTTGTAAAAAAAAGAAGAAGAAGAAGAAGAAGAAGAAGAAGAAGAAGAAGAAGAAGAAGAAGAAGAAGAAGAAGAAGAAGAAGAAGAAGAAGAAGAAGAAGAAGAAGAAGAAGAAGAAGAAGAGGAAGAAGAAGAAGAAGAAGAAGAAGAAGAAGAAGAAGAAGAAGAAGAAGAAGAAGAAGAAGAGAAGAAGAAGAAGAAGAAGAAGAAGAAGAAGAAGAAGAAGAAGAAGAAGAAGAAGAAGAAGAAGAAGAAGAAGAAGAAGAAGAGGAGGAGGAGAAGAAGAAGAAGAAGAAGAAGAAGAAGAAGAAGAAGAAGAAGAAGAAGAAGAAGAAGAAGAAGAAGAAGAAGAAGAAGAAGAAGAAGAAGGGAAGAAGAAGAAGAAGAAGAAGAAGAAGAAGAAGAAGAAGAAGAAGAAGAAGAAGAAGAAGAAGAAGAAGAAGAAGAAGAAGAAGAAGAAGAAGAAGAAGAAAGAAATTCCTGGATATGTTTTTCCTCTATTATTTGATTTGATATTGCCAGCACACAACTGACATTCAATACATGTTAGTTAACTGAATGCACAAATATGGAGTTTATTCACATAATCCATATTTTCAATACATTAAATATGTACCCTATACACTGCTATAAAAGTAAAGGAATACACAATTGATATCTTTGTCCCAGTAAAAAATTGTTGAAATATCTAATAGTAAAGAATAGCATTACCTTTGTGAACAGACAATAATTCAGCATCATCAAAGCAATAGACTTTAGTAAAAATAACTGGCTGCTTTATGAATAAGATCAAGTTCCAGGACCTTCTTGGTTTATGGGATCTTGTGCGGGTCATTTCACTTCCCTGGGCCTCAGTCTCCTCATCTGTAAAATAAAGCACTAGGACCAGATGGCCTTTCAGGTGTTCTCCTTGTCTGACATTCTAAAACTGTGTGACCTCTTCAGCATGGAGCACTAATGACACATTCCTTGTTTGCTAGAAGACATCTTATTGACTCTGGGGTTTAACTGGGAAAGATGTGTGGCATGGAATATGCTGTGTACTCTACAAATGCTAAAGTTATGAGACAAGACTTGTTTGAGAAAAGATAAAAATATAAAACTTATCACTCTGGAGACTCTCTAAACAAAGCTTTCACTTTAGTTTATTTTGATTTGGTGGGCTTAACTTTTTTCTCATGGAAGATGAAAGGTCAGAACTCATGATCTGGATCTTACTTAATCCCTCTTCATTAACTAGGAAAGAAAGCATGTCATTGCACAGGTCAAGCTAATTGGAAGCTTTTTTGGTTTCTTTTCATATTAGCTAGATGAAGCTTGGATGCACTCTTGCCTTTTTGTTGTTGTACAAAGAACTGTTTAGCTTTGATTATCCACCTTATCTCCTTTTAGAAGTATGATGAGATTGGAAGGGAAAAAAACACTCTTTAAAGACAATAGCTCTACTCACGAGGCTAGGTATAATGTATGAAGAAAAATAGCCAATTTTTATTCTTGGCACTGGCCAACTGAAGACTTAGTTTAGGCAAGAACCAAATATGTAAGCATAGGCTTTTTGTTTTTTTCAAGATCTGTCCTTTCTTTAGCAAGTGAGGTGACAATTATTTTCCAAAACAAGTACAATACTGATAATAAAGACATTGACAACTTTTAAATTTTTTAAATTGTTTTTCATTTCAATTTTGTATCATCCAATGTTAAGTCAAATATTTGCTAGAATAATATGTGCTAGAAAATAAAACGAGTTTGAAATACATTAAAATGATCTGTAGAACTGAGCTTATTCATCAAAGTTAAGTACCAACATATTCTTTTGAAGAGATAGCAATCTTTTTTCAAGATCTGAAAACTTATTGAGATGCTAATGCTACATTAAAATTTGTTTTTTTAGTGAAGCATTTTAAGCAATAAACTGTTAGGCACATTCTTGCACTCCATTATGCCCTCTCAGGGCTCTTTTCCTGTTATTATCATTATAAGTTTAATGATTAATGGTCAGTAAACCGCCTCACCCAGTTTCCAGTGGTCACCCAGTTTCCAGTGGACCAGTTACTCTGACTGACGTTTATAAGAGACTTGAATATCCTGCTCCCCTAACTCTGCCCTGTGGATGCCATTTTGGTCTCAGCCCCTCTGCTAACAGATGTAACAAATTTATAATTCTTTACCCCTTTCGGCCTCATGCATTCCTCCTTTGGCAACCCTCACATAAACAAATAAGGAAAAGTCAAGTGTAGTTTTATATTAGGGAACACAGGAAAAATTATACTTGCTAAAAGATCAAGAATCACAAAATAAACATCGAGGCCAGTAGAAAATGCCGTATTTTCTCTTATTTGCAAATGTGGGTATATGCATCCATATGTGTTCTCCTAGCATTGCTGCTTCTCTCAACACTACACCATCCTATCATCTACCATGTTAGTGGCAACTAAGTACATGCTTGCATTATTTATTGCTTTAAATTCTATGGGAAATTAAATAAATAAATTTTAAATTCTCAAACATCCACAGTTCTTAAGAAATCAAAAAAGAACAAATCAAACTCTAAGGAAAGCTTAGCTGCATCTTGAGGGGTAAAGGAAGCTTCACCATGACAGACCCCTGCTCTGGCCTCTGCTCCTTCACCCTCTCTCTCTGGTCCGGAGCACTTCCAGGCTAGCTCTGTATCCTCTTCACAGCTATCTGCCCAGCTTTCCTCAACAATCCAATCTCATCTGATATTAGAAATAAACAGCTGTATAAATTATTGAACATTCTGCTGCCAAACTGATTCCAATCAAGCTCTTGTGACTTTGGCAAGTAGCTACATTTTCCAAACTCTGACTGTTCCAGGAGCTTGACCTTGAGACCAGGGAGGAGAAAATGACCTTGAAAACTGTCATTCTGTCACAGACTGCTATGAAGAAAGATCACAGGACTAGAGATGGTATGATGAGGACTGCATTTCCAATTCTGTGTGTGTAAATATATATTTGCCATATCCCAAATTATTAAGGATTTGGAGAAACATAATCTAATACATTGTTGGAAAAATGTAAATTTTAAAAATCTCTGTGGAAAGTAATTTTAACAGAAACCATAAAAGTTTATTCAATTTAACTTCTAATAATTTATCAGAAAGAATTATCTGAGGACATACAAAATACTTGCTATAAGACTAAAACTTATGGCAACATTGCTTATCTATCTATATAAAGAGGGACATGCAAATTAGCCAGGACGCCGTAATGTCACAACCTGAGGCTGCATGGCACCTGGCCAGGGTGAGGGACCTCAGGCCGCACCCCTCGTCTGACGGGGTTTGACAGGGGACCTCAGGCAAAGCCCTCCACCCCTGCACTGGGCCAGAAGACCTCAGGCCGCGCCACCCGCCCCAGCACCAGGCTGGGGGACCTCAGACTGCGCCCTTGCCCAGCGGGGCTTCACAGGGAACCTCAAGCTTTGCCCCCTGACCCAGCACTGGGCCGGGGGACCTCAGGCTGCTCCTTCCCCTGCCTGGCGGGGCTTGACAGGGGACCTCAGGCCGTGCCCCACACCCCGGTGCCAGGATGGGAGACCTGATGCTGTGCCCCCCGCCCCAGCGCCAGGCCTGGGGACCTCAGGCCACACACCCCGCCCTGTGGGGCTTGAAGGGGACCTGAGGCTGTGCCCTCCATCCTGGCACTGGGCCGGGGGACCTCAGGCTGCACCCCCTGCCCCGGCACCAGGCTGTGGGACCTGAGGCTGCACCCCACACCAGCACTGGACTGGGGGACCAGAGGTTGTGCCCTTTGCCCAGAGGGGCTTAATGGGGGAGGGGCTGGCTGGATCTAGGTCTTACCCAATGGGGGTGGGGCTGGCCTGGTTTGGGTCTCCTGCATTTTCGAATCGTGTGTGGGTGGTGGGCGGGAACTTGACACTAGGTCCCATGGCACGCCCCAGACTCTGACAGGAGGGAGATTTTCATATACATTTTACTAATTTTCTTTCATCTCTGACACTTCTATTATAGAGAAAGGGAAAATAGCAATATTAAAATATTTCCTCTAATTAATTCCCTTTTAATGTGCATGAATTTTGTGCACCAGGCCACTAGTAAGAATATAAAAGCTGCAAATAGATAATAATAGGGTATTAACAAACTAAATTGAATTAGAATCCTACAAAAAATATAAAGCCTATCAAAATTATTGAAAAATATTGATCATTAGCATGAAAAACTGTACAACACATTGAGAAGTGAAAACTGAAAAAACAATATGCAAACTATGATTCCATTTTTTACAAAAAGATAAATGGATGCACTGAAAAGTTTGAAATATATAATAATTTATGTAAGTAGATATTTTAAATTTTTAATTATCTGCATTTTCTAATGTTTCTATTTTTTCTAATAATGAGCACATGTTGCTTTTGCAATTAAAAATCAAAGATTTCTTATTAAAATGAGTAATCAAATTTAATGCCTTTGTTAACTTTATTATAAAGTTTTCTTTGTTCTAAAAACAATATTAGTTTCCAATTGTAACTTAATAAAGTTTTAAATGATATTAATGGTTCTAAAAAGAAGCAAAAGAAAAAACAAGGTTTAACTGTGAAAAATCAAGTAATAGACAATAACAAATAATTCACTTCTTTGGTGTTGTGCCTTAATACAAGTCCTTCCATGAATACTGCAAGTGAGTCAGAGTTACCTGATCTTTTAAAAAGCAAAATTATTTTCTGAACTGGTTATAATAATTCAACATATGGCCATAGAATTATCCCATTATCTTTGGGTTTCCACAGACTACCTAATAATATAGCAAATTAAGCAATTATTTTTTAAAATTACAAAGACAAAAATGTTACACACACTGGTTCTTGAAAATCAGCTCTATGAAAGCAGGAGCTTTCATTTTTGTTTTTGTTTTTTTCTTTCTTTTACATTTTTATTTTTTTACAATCAAAAAAATTTTTCTTTAATAAAGAATTTACATCATGGCTTTCATTGTTGACTGCTGAATCTTCAGAGCCTCAAACAGGACCTGGCTCAAAGAAAGGGCTCAATAAATATTTGTTGAATAAATGAAGGGATAGAGTGTGGGGAAGCAGACAAATAGGAGATGAAAAAGAGATATGCCAAGAAAACCAATAAATTTCATGTTTTCTTAAAGAGAACATAGAGTACTGTCAGAAGGAACAAAATCACTTATAAATTTTAAAATAGTAATAATAGCTACCATTTATTGTCTACTATATACCAGGTACTGGTTTGCTTTTCCTAATTTGAGAGTCACAACAACTCTGTTAAGTATTATGTCTTTACCAATGAAGAAAACTGTGGCACTGAAATATTGAAAACCAGCATAAAAGTAACAAAAAGAGATCAAGAAAACTCAATGGAGCTTAAGTGAAATACCAATATATGTGATTCAAGAAGTTTGAATGTCAATTGATTTTAATAGATGATTATAATTTAAAAGTATTGGCCTGGCCCTAGCTGGTTTGGCTCAGTGAATAGAGCGTCAGCCTGCGGACTGAAGGGTTCCAGGTTTGATTCCATCAAGGACACATGCCTGGGTTGCGGGCTGATACCCAGTATTTTTAAAGCATTTAAACCAGCGTTCACAAGTATCGCTGTGGAATTGGCTGTGCAGGAGGCAGCCAATCAATGATTCTCTCTCATCATTGATGTTTCTATCTTGCTTTCCTTCTCCCTTCCTCTCTGAAATCAATAAAGATATATTTTTTAAAGTATTGCTTACAACTAAGTATGTGGAAGGGTAACTGAATACTCTGATAAAGGAGGTCTATTCTGAATGTAAAGAATAACAAATATAAATGTATGTGCAAAAAGAAAAAAAGTTACTAAAAGCAGTTATTACACATTATCCCTTCTATTTCAGAGGCCAGGAAACTGTGGGATAATGATGATCACATACAAGGAAAATTCAATACATAATCTTGCATCACAAAAGCATGTGACAAACTATTATTAACTTCTTTTTAAAGATCAAAGACAAAATAATACAACTCTAAAAAGATGGCGAAGTGCTTTTTATAAGGATATCTCCTAACACTTTGTAGGTACCTTTTGAAAACCATATAAAAGGATGCAAGAAAATACGCTATTCAATGGCAAAAGCTGTAACTGCTCCAGGCTAAGTTCCAGCAAAGTGCAGATAGAATCTATAGCACAGCACCATACCTGTGCTGCTGGAGGAGGAAAATGAAGTTTGGATTGCACAGAAACTTTTAGAAAAAACACTGGTAAAGAAAACGGAAGAAAGCTCGAGGTCAGGAACATTTTCCAGGGAGTCCAGTGAAGGTGAGGGGAAGGGGGCAGGCATGAATGGCAAGGTAAAGGAACACAGTTTAGAGAAATTCTATGGGAATCTCTAGTTTAAACTGGGAAACAAAACAATCACAAAAGCCAGATCTACATGTGAAAATCTATCAAATAAAACAAGAAACATGACACAGAATACCAAGACATTACCTAATTTGTAGGTATACCGGTTCATAACGCGGGTTTTCAATAGATAGAGTTACACATATGTTGATATATATATACGATTTGATATGTATGTTATTTTGTTGTATTGACAACAAGCTTCAAAACTTCATATGTCAAATTTTCTGAAGGTGTTAACATCATAGATATTTTTACGCTTAAAAATGTTGAATTTCATGCCAAACAAAAAGAGCATTTGCGGGAAGTTTTAATTCATTACTTTATTTTGAAGAAAAGTGATGCTGAAAGTTATCGTATACTTCAGGAAACTTATGGTGAACATGCTCTATCTCAAGATACTTGTGAACACTGGTTTAAATGCTTTAAAAGTGATTATTTCAATGTGAAAGACAAAGAACGTCCAGGTCAACCGGAAAAGTCTGAAGACCAACAATTACAAGCATTATTGGATGAAAATGCGTGTCAAACTCAAAAACAATTAGCAGAAAGATTAAACGTTGTTCAGCAAACAATTTCTGATGGTTTACAAGCAATGGGAACGATTTTAAAGGAAGGAAAATGGGAGCCATATCAGTTGAATGAAAGACAAATGGAAAATCAAAATGTCATCAGTAAAATGTTGCTGCAATGGCAGGAAAGAAAGTCTTTTTTGCATCAAATTGTAACTGGCGATGAAAAGTGGCTTTATTTAGAGAATCCCAAATGCACAAAATCATGGGTTGAGGCAGGTCAACCATCAACATCGACTGCAAGGCCAAATTGCTTCGGAAAGAAGACAATGCTCTGCGTTTGGTGGGATCAGGAAGGTGTGGTGTACTATGCTAAAACCAGTTGAAACTGTTAATACTGATCGCTACCAACAACCAATAATCAATTTGAACCACACTTTGATCGTAAAACGACCAGAATGGGCCAGAAGACACAGCAGAGTAATTTTGCTTCATGATAACACACCATGACACACTTCAAACCCAGTTAAAGACACTTAAAAAATCTTGCTTGGGAAGTATGAACCCAACTGCCATATTCACCAGACCTTGCTCCTTCAGATGACCACTTGTTCCAACCAATGGCACATGCACTTTCTGAGAAGCACTTCAAAACATACGAAGAACTGGAAAATTGGGTCTCTGAATGGTTTGCCTCAAAACAAGAAACATTCTATTTGGACGGTAAACACAAATTACCTGAAAGATGGGTGAAATGTATAGCTAGCGATGGAATTACTTTGAATAAAGCATTTTTGATGTTTCTCTTGAAATTATCATGTGTTTTTTTTTTTATTACAAAATCTGCATTGTTAACCGGTACACCTAAAATATGTTTACATTTAGATTTTACAATTCATGGCCCTCTAGTGAAACTTTTTGCCTGCTGTGAAAAAACCAATTTACAGCTTTCCAGTTGAAAAAGACACAGGAGGGCACGTTCCCCCAGGAGAGGACAAAGAAAGCCTGTAGCCCTAAAAGTAGATACGTTAGAGGAGAAAAAATTGCTTTGCTTCATTGTCAGAGAAATTGACTTGCAACCCCTTGAGCAAAGAATCTTCTATGTGATGTGACCTGGATCAGGAACAATTGTGGAAGATAAAAGAGTGGGAATTTGTAGCCAGGAAACCTGGGTCTGGTGCACAAAGCTAACTGACCCCAGCCAAGTAATTTATAGTCTCTTAGCTTACATTTCTCAATCTGTAAAATAGAATAATAATAATAATATTATGAGAATCTGTTAAGATTGTGTATATTTGAAAGAACATGTCTCCGTACCTTTTTAATTTTAATATTTGTAAATATGGAAATGTCTGAATTGCTGTTTCCTATGGTTAGATTCATAACATAATTCTTTCCAGATCTCATCGTGATTTTTATCTCACTTGATTAAAAGTTAGCACAAGGAAATCAAGTTTTTCCCTGCTGGAAGTCAATTCCAGCATGTCAGTAGGGCTGAATCATCTGGAGATGGCTGAAGGCATTTCCCCAAACCTGAAAAGGATGCATAAATTGATTGCTTGCTGCCAGACAACTAAAGGCATCTTAATCTACATGTTATTGCCTCCTGCTGGCCAAACACCTGAACATCGGAAGGCAGTTTCTCCCAAACCGGATAATCTGACAATGGATTCTGTGTACCATACCCTGGCCTTTGATGTATCTCTACTTTGCCTTAGGACAATCGTATCTAATAAAAGAGTAATATGCAAATTAACCATCACTCCACTACACCAATAAGCCACGCTCACAAGCCAATCAGGAGCAAATAAACCCAACCAAGATGGCTACAGCCACAATTATAAAAGGTAAACAAATCCAAACAGAAATGGCAGCAGCCACGGAGCTGGAAAGAGCAGGAGGCTAGGGTTGCCCCGGCAATGGAGGAAGCCAAGCTTTTCACACACCCTGGCCTGCCCAGGCCCCCACTTAAGGCTACAAAGTTTCAATTATAGAAGATACATAAACCCCAACAGAAATGGCTGCTGCCACGAAGCAAGCAGAAGGTTTGGCTCTGCTCCAGGCTACAAAGTTTCAATTGTAGAAGAAAAATAAACCCCAGATACCAGGGCCTCTGCTTGGGTCACCAGTGGGCATGGCCGGCCTGCAAACCACCACAGGCCCCTTGCCCAAGGCACCCCATGCCCCAAGGGAACCCCCACCCTGATCCGGGACACCCTCCAGGGCAAACAACCTGGCTTCCACCCATGCACCAGGCCTCTTCCTATCTAATAAAAGAGTAATATGCAGATTGACCATCACTCTAACACACAAGATTGCTGCCCCCATGTGGTCAAAGATCCTGCCCCCATGTGGATACAAGATGGCCACCACAAGATGGCCAGCAGGGGAGGGCAGTTGGGAGGGACCAGGCCTACAAGGGAGGGCAGTTGGGGGCAATCAAGCCTGCAGGAAAGGGCAGTTAGGGGTAACCAAGCCAGCAGAGGAGGGAAGTTGGGGGTGACCAGGCATGCAGGGAAGGGCAGATGGGGGTGGGACCCAGGCCTGCAGTGGAGAGCAGTTGCGGGGGACCAGGCCTGCAGGGGAGGGCAGTTAGGGGTGACCAGGCCTGCAGGGGAGGGCAGTTAGGGGTGATATCCTTTAAGATAATTATAAGAGGTATATAATCTTTAAATCATATATATATATATTAGAGGCCCAATGCATGAAATTCATGCAAGAGTAGGCCTTCCTTCCCCCGGCTGCTGGCACCAGCTTCCCTCTGGCGCCTGGGATTCAGGCTTCTTTCGCAGCCTGCCTTCATCTGGAAGGATGTCCGGTCTAATTAGCATATTAAGCTTTTATATATATATATATATATATATATATATATATATATATATATATTTGATGGTCTTTCCAAGTTAAATTTCAAATTAGAACATTTTACGGGCCCTGAAGTGTTTTCAAAGGTTTGTTCCTTCTTAAAGGAAATATTTTAAATTTAGCCAATCTAGTACACTTGAAATCATGTGGAAAGCTTTATCAAATAAAAATTAACAAATATATTTTACTTATATACATATATTTTAAATGTTATGAATGTTTTAGCCTCTAAGAAGGGCAAAATAAAGTAACAATATATTTCTTAAAAATTTAATAAAATAATTAACTGTGTCATATTCACTATATTTGTTTGTCTTTGACTTCCAAGAAGTTAGGAATGATTATTTTGAGTGTCATTTATAAAATAATCCAGACTTGCCGAAACCGGTTTGGCTCAGTGGATAGAGCGTCAGCCTGCGGACTGAAGGGTCCCAGGTTCGATTCCGGTCAAGGGCATGTACCTTGGTTGCGGGCACATCCCCAGTGGGGGGTGTGCAAGAGGCAGCTGATCGATGTTTCTCTCTCATCGATGTTTCTAACTCTCTATCCCTCTCTCTTCCTCTCTGTAAAAAATCAATAAAATATATTTATAAAAAAAAAAAAAAAAAAAAAAAAAAAATAAAATAATCCAGACTATAAAGGCAATCTCTCATAACTAATTAACAAAATTACTATTTTGTGAAAACCACCAAGTATATTTAGGTTTCTGTGTATGAACTAAAACTTTTTCCAATTACTCCTATTTGCAATTTTATCATTTTCAATCACCTTACTACTAACAGGATAATATTTTTAACACCAACTGTATCACCAATATTTCATAGAGAGCTGAAGTTTGCATAAACAAAGTGAAACTTTAAAAGAATGAACAGGTTTAATTTTTGCCATTCCAAAGACTTGATCAGAGTTGATATTCCAGAGAGCAACTATTTTGCTGCATGTACAATTTTAAATTATAGCTTATAAGCTGTTTACCTTATTGTGTCACACCTGAAATGCCAGCAAACTAGAGTTGTAAATTATTAACCTGTGAATAACTAATGAATCTAATATAGATGAAAGGCCAACCCTGATTACTATTTTCAGTAAATTTATCTGAACAAAAGTTATCAAAGCCCATACAATCTCTCAGAATTGTTGGGGAGAGGGCAACACATAAATCATGTATAAATTGATCATAATTCTCAATCTTTTTACTATCTTGCAAAAAAAAGTCTTCCAATAAGAACAAGTATTATTGAGAAAATAATCAAATTTTCACTATAATAGCACATTTAGATTCTTTTAAAAACAGAAGGTGTTCAAATTTAAACTGCAGACTCACCGGAAAGGCAATTTTATATAAAACTCACATATTTTCACCCTTGTCCTTTACAATTACCCACAGGAGAATGTTCCACACATCATCTTTAATGAAAGATCTTACCTCAAACATCAGTTCTCCTTACCACAATCTAATGTCCAATTATTCACACTTCCATTCTCATTTATTCATATTCATTCATTCTCTCTCTCTCTCTCTCTCTCTCTCTCTCTCTCTCTCTCACACACTCACTCACACACACACACACACACACACACACACACACATAGTTTATTTGATTGTGTCTGCTGATCTATGGGAGATTAATTATGTCTGTTTCATTCACCATAGGCCTTGGCATATAATAGATACTCAATACATTAATGAATATTAATTATGCCAACATCCTCCAAATCTCTTTAGGAGTGTGAAGTGCCACCTCTCATCTGCAGTGCATTTGAAGCCTGTGTTTTCTGAAGGTTTCTGGTTTAGCTAGAGGGTTAATAATTCCCCATGAAAGACTCCTTTCTTACTGACAAGTCTCAGTGCTGAAGGAAGGAAAGAGGAGTCATCCAAAGGTGCTTTATAACAAAGCCTTAGTAAACAGCATTTTACTAAATGAAACCCTCAAATTTTTTAATATTTTCCAAATGGTGACTTTCAGTGCCTAGCATAGAGCTTTGGAAACAGAAAGCATTTAATATTATGTTGAACTACTCATATGACCCTAAGTTATTGGACTAGATGAACTTTAAGTATTCTTCCAACCCAGGGCTTCTATGACTTTACTAGAGGCCCAGTGTACGAATTTGTGCATAGGTGGGATATGTCTGGCCCACCCCAATGGGGACCCATCTAGCTGGGCTGGCAGGAGGGAGGGGCTGCAGGCAGTTGGCTGGCCAGCCCTGCCCCGGATTGGGGTATTGGGGGCCAATTGGGGGCCGGGCCTGCCAAGGGGTACCAATCAGGGCCCGGATCAGGCTGGTTGGTTGCCCCAGTGCATGTCATAGCCACCAGTCATTCTGGTCGTTCCACCATTCTGGTCGCTGGGCTTTTATATATATATAGATGCTCTTCATGTGGCTAACACTGAACCTGTCACAGATCTTTCCTAACCCTGCTTCCCTGAAGGCAGCTCTCACTGTAGAAAGCACTGGCATACACACTTTCACTAATGCTACCACTCTGGAACTTACTTGGCATTTACTCCTTTCTCTCACCCACCCACAGCTCAACATTCCCAAAAGTGGCTGACTAAATTTCTAAGTGTTTTTTTTTTTTTTTAATCCAACTGCCTTTTCCATCTTTCTCATAAACTAATCCAGGCCTTCATTATGTGTATTCAGACTAGAGATGAAAAATATCAGTTGATTAGAAGTCTGTCCCTCATGAACATATAAATTCTATAACACATCTGAAAATCTACACTAATAAAAGAGAAACATGCAAATTGACCATCACTTCGCTACGCCCACCAGCCAATCAGGAGGGAATATGCAAATTAGAAGGACAAAGATGGTGGCCGCCCAGCTGCTCCAGGCATGGAGTGGCCGGGCAGGGCAGGACGCCTGCTATGAGAGGGAGGGCGGGAGGTGAAGGGATCTACAGGAGCGGCACTCTGGACACAGCGAAGATGAAGATGGAAGATGGCAGACTCCTGCCTGAGTCTGCAGAGAAGACAAAGGCGGCAGACTCTGGCTGGAGCGAAGGCCTGGGTCCCAGGTGCCAGAGGAAAACCGGTGCTGGAAGCCAAGGGAAGGAAGGCCTATTGCACGAATCTCTTTGTGCAACGGGCTTCTAGTCTAAGTATAAATGGGTTTGGAAATCAAAATGTTCAGTTAACCAGCAAATCACTCAGTAGACAGGACACTAAATACTTTTCATATATTTATTTGGGTACTCTCTGAATAGCAACCATTGGACTAGAGCATGAGCAATTTACTTCTTTCATCTGCCTTGCCAACAGATACTAATGTAAACAACCAGATCAATTATGAGTAAAATTCATGTTAAAATGGCTAACATACTTATTTGGTTGAGCTACTGTTTCATAAATATATTCCCAGCCTCATAGATACTGAAACTAAATTCAACCTCTAGTAAATTAAAATGTAGCATATTTTGTATTTGATTTAGGCATACTTTAATGCTAACCTTCAATATTCCTTTTCTGCCATCATGCTTCCATGATTCATATGAGTTAAGTAGTAATGATTAAAGAGTTAAAAGGTCATCTTTAAAAGTAGCCCTAATGAACCCAGTGATTCCATTCCCTCCTCTATCATGCAGTTTTCCCAGCAGAGTTTTTAAAAATCTCTTAGTGGACTTTAAGGGAGGGCTCAATAGCAGTACAGTCATAGTAGGGCACTTTAACATTCCACTGACATCACTGGGTAGATCTTCCAGACAATAAATTAACAAGAAAACAGTGACCTTAAAGAACACACTAGCTCAGATGAATTTAATTGATATTACAGACCATTTAATCTCACAGCATCAGAATATGCATTCTTTTCAAGTATACAAGGAACATTCTCAAAGATAGAACACATGTTAAGACACAAAATTAGTCTTAAGGAATTAAAGAAGATTGAAATCATATCAAACATCTTGGATCACAATGGCATGAAACTAGAAATCAACTACAATAAAAGACTTAAAAACATTCAAATATGTGGAGGCTAATTAGTATGTTATTAATCAATGAATGGATTGCCAACAATATCAAGGAAGAAATCAAAACATCCTGTAAACAAATGTAAATGAACACACCACAACCCCAAACCTATGGGATATAGTGAAAGCAGTCCTAAGAGGAAAGTTCATAGCATTACAGGCCTACTTCAAGAAATAAGAAAAAAATCTCTAATAAAGTATCTAACCCTACAATTAAAAGCATTAAAAAAAGGAAAAACAAGAAAAGCCCAGAATAAGTAGAAGGAAGGAAATAATAAAGATCAGAACAGAAATAAATTACATAGAGACTATAAAAACAATACAAAAGGTCAATGAAACCAGATGTTGGTTCTTTGCAAAGATAAACAAGATTGATGAATCTTTAGCCAGATTTATCAAGAAACAAGGAGAGAAAAAACACATATGAATAAATCAGAAATGAAAGAGGCAAAGTAACAACTGACATTACAGAAATTTAAAAGAAATATTGTATGAAATTATGAACAAATAAATATATTCCAACAAACCAGACAAGGTGGGCAAAATGGACAAAGGCTAGAAACATACAATCTTCCAAAACTCAATCAGGAAGAATCAGAAAACCTGAATAAGCAGATAATAACTAATGAAATTGAAGCAATAACAAACAAACAAAATTTTCAGCAAACCAAAGTGCTGGACCACATGGACTTAACAGGCGAGTTCTACCAAACATTCAAAGAAGAAATAACACTTATCCTCCTCAAACTATTCCAAAAAATGCAAGAGGAGGGAAAACTTCCAAGCCCTTTGTACAAGGCCTGCATTACCCTAATTCCAAAACCACATAAAGACACCACAAAGAAAGAGAATTATAGACCAATATCTCTGATTAATATAGATGCTAAAATCCTCAACAAAATATTAGCAAATTGGATACAGCAATACATTAAAAAGATCAAACACCATGACCTAGTTGGATTTATTCCCGGGATGCAAGGCTGGTACCATATTTGCAAATCAATAAATGTGATAAATTACATAGACAAAATGAAGGATGAAATCACGTGACCATATCAATAGATTCAGAAAAAGCATTTTACTAAATCCAGCACCTATTTATAAAAACTGTAAGCAAAATGGAAATAGAGGGAATACACCATAACATGAAAAGGGGGTATATGTAACAAACCTATAGCTAATATGCTCAATGGGCAAAACTGGAAGCATTTCCGTTAAGATCAGGAACAAGACAGAGATGTCCTCTTTCACCACTCTTATTCAACATAGTACTAAAGTTCTAGCCACAGTAATAAGACAAGAAGAAAAAATAAAAGACGTATAGCCCTAGCTGGTTTGGCTCAATGGATATAATGTCGACCTGAGGACTGAAGGGTCCTGAGTTCAAGTCCAGTCAAGGGCACATGCATGGGTTGTGGGCTCGATCCCCAGTGTGGGAAGTGCAGGAGGCAGCTGATCAATGATTCTCTCTCATCATTGATGTTTCTACTTCTATCTCCCTTCCTTTCTGATATATATATATATATATATATATATATATATATATATATATATATATATACTAGAGGCCCAGTGCATGAATTCATGCACCAGTGGGGTCCCTTGGCCTGGCCTGCGGTATTGGACTGAAACTGGCTCTCCGACATGCCCCAAGGGGTCTCGGATTGCAAGAGGGTGCAGGCCAGGCCGAGGGATCCCAGTGGTGCACGATTGGGGCCGGGGAGAGATGCGGGAGGTTGGCTAGCTGGGGAGGGACCATGGGAGTGTTCCAGGGCATCTGGCCTATCTCGCTCAGTCCCAATCAGCCGACCCCAGCAGCAAGCTAACCACCAGTCATTTGCCCCCTGGTGGTCAGTGCACATCATAGCGACTGGTCGACCGGTCGACTGTCTGCCCCCTGGTGGTCAGTGCACGTCATAGCGAGTGGTTGAGCGGCCTTAGCATATCATTAGCATATTACACTGTGATTGGTTGAACAGCCAACTGGTCGACTTGGACACTTAGCATTTAGGCTTTTATTATATAGGATATATATATGTACTAATAAAAGAGAAAGATGCAAATTGACTGTACCTCCATGACAACCACCAGCCAATCAGGAGTGAGTATGCAAATTCACCTAACAAAGATGGTGGGTTAATTTGCATACGCAGGCGCCAAGCAGCTGGGGGTGGGCGGCACCAAGTGGCCTGGGTCCCGGGGACAGGCGCCAAGCCCACAGCCTCCTGGGACCATCGCTGGCCCCAGGAGGCCAGGGTGGCCCTGCCAAACAGCCTGGGAGCACAGGCCGTGGCCGAGCACAGGCCCAGAGAAAAATTTTGACAGCAAGTCCTTTCAGTGTAATTGGGGCATTAGAGGCCCACAGAATGATCATTTTCTTTTCTATGAAACAAATAACTCTGATACACTATTTACAATTAAATAAGTTCCATATATTTTGACATTTTACAGCCCTGGAAAGTTACATATAATGATCAGCAAAGTGAGAAGATGAAAAGAAATTTTAGGCTTTTAAAGATGTAACTAATTTCTGTCTAGCAGACTCACCAATTCAAAAAGTGATGGTTTTATTGTCCTGTAGGACATTAGCCAGATTGTATCTAACTTAGTAGTTTTACTTTAGGCTGCAGGCTCCTCCCTGGCCAGGGCCCAGGTCAGGGGTCATGCAGGAGGCAACCAATCAAAGTGTCCCTCTCACATTGATGTTTCTCTCTGTCTTTCCCTCTCTCTTCCAGCTCTCTAAAAATCAATGGAAAAATATCCTCAGGTGAGGATAAAAAAAATAGGAAAGAAATAAAGAAATGTCATATCCTATGAAAGAGACATCTTGAAAATGCCTAAAGAAAGTTGTCATTTTTTCATGGTGAAGGGACTGGAGTCTGTGTTGATGAAAACACCTTGGCGGCTGCAGTGGCCAGCAGTGGCAGCAGCAGCAGGGTGACGGGGGCGGCGCCTTCCCCTGATCAGCCAGATTGCCTCCTGCAGAGGGAGGCCTACTGATGGCTTAGGCTCGCAGGAAGCAGGCCTAAGCCATCAGTAGGAAATATCCTGAGGGCTCCTGGACTGTGAGAGGGGGCAGGGTGGGCTGAGGGACCCCCCTCCCCCAGTCCACGAAATTCGTGCACCAGGCCTCTAAAAAATACACACACACACACACACACACACACACACACACACACACACACTGAGTGGCCAGATTATTATATGTTCAGAGATCATAATAATCTGGCCACTCAGTGTATATGGGTTATGTTTTCTTATCCATTTAGCTACCCTATGTATTTTGATTGAAGCATTTAGCACATTTATATTTAAGGTTATTATTGAGAGGTACTTATTTGTTAGCAATTTTTTCTTTATTCCTATGTTCTCTTCTCTCTCCATTTCTTCTTCTTATAGCAGTCCCTTTAACATTTCTTGCAATGCTGGTTTGGTGGTAGTGTACACCTTTAGGCTTTTTCTGTCTTGGAAGCTCTTTATTTCACCTTCAATTTTAAATGATAGCCTTGCTGGATAGAGTACTCTTGGATTCAGGTCCTTGCTTTTCATTATTTTGAATACTTCATGCCAATCACTTCTTGTCTGTAGTGTTTCTGTTGAGAAATAATCTGGCAGTCTAATGGGAACTCCTTGTAGGTAACTGTCTATCTCTCTCTTGCTGCTTTTAAGATTCTTTCATTGTCTTTAACATTTTAATTATGATGTTTCTTGATATGGGTCTCTTTGGGTTCATCTTTATTGGAACTCTCTGTGCTTCCTGAATTTGTGTAACTTTTTCCTTCACACTGTTCAGAATGTTTTCTGTTATCTTCAAACGTATTTTGTATATATCACTCACTTTCTTTTCCTCATTCCCCTATGATGCAAATGTTGTTATGCTTCATATTGTCCCAAAGTTCCCTTAAAGTATCCTTCTGCTTTTTAATTCTTTTTGCTGCTCTAATTGGATGTTTCTTTTCTACCTGTCTTCCAAATCACTGATTCAATCATCTGCTTCATTCTATTTACTGTTCATTCCTTCCAGTGTATTCTTGATATGAGATATAGTATTCTTCATTTCTGACTGGTTCTTGTTCATGGTTTCTTTTTTCTGTTTTCATTATATTGTAATCTCCACTAAGTTTCTTATAGTTATCACTAAGAGCATCCTTTTAAGCATTACTTTGAACACTATATCTGATAAATTGCTCACCTCCATTTCACTTAGCTCTTTTTCTGGAGTATTATCCTTTTCTTTCATTTTGGGGTTGTTTATCTTCTCATTTTTGCTTTCCCTTGTGTTTGTTTCTATGTATTAGATAGAACTGCTATGCCTCCCAGCCTTCATGTGGTGGTCTTATGTAGTAAGTGTCCTGTGTGATCCTGTGGTGCAGCCTCTTGAATTTCCTGAGTGGGATGCTCTAAGAATGTCACTTGTGTAGGTTATTGGGGCTCTCCACCTGTAATTGGGTCTTGATTACTGTTGTCCTTTTACTGCGTGACATCTCCCCAAAGGCTGGCTGACTCTGAGGCTCAATCCTGACCACAACAAGCAAGTTGTGGTGCAGGTGCTGACAGAACAAAAGAAAACAAGAAACAGACCAAAAACATATAAAAGATTCCTACAACAATAATAAACACAAATACAAAATAAAAGAAAACTAGAAAAGAGAGCAAGGATAATAAAAGAGAAGAAACGTACAAGAAGAAAAAAGGGGGGAAGAAAAAATATGAAAGGAAAGAAGGGAGAGAAGAAAAAAATAAGAATAAAGAATAGGAAAGGAGCCTGGCCAGTGTGACTCTGTGGTTGAGCATCTACCCATGAACTAGGAGGTCATGGTTTAATTCCAGGCCAAGGCACATGCCTGATTTGCAGGCTCAATCCCCAGTATGAGGCATGCAATAAGCAGCTTATCTGTGATTCTCTCTTATTATTGATGTTTATAATCTCTCTCTCCCTCTCCCTTCTGCTCTGAAATCAATTAAAAATATATTTGGAAAAGTAAAACAGTATAAAAGAAAATAGAAAAGGAAAACAGAAGGAAGACAAAAATTAAGAAAAGGAAAAAACAAGTTTAAGAATAAAAAAGACAAAAATAGAATAAGAAAAGAGATATGAAAGAAAAAAAGAGACAAAAACAATAACAAATCAATAAAAAAGAAAATGGTGCAAAAAAAATCGAAGAAGAAAGCTAAATAGAGTTCATCTTGGCAGGATTAGTGCTTCCTATGGGCTCCCTTAGGCTCCTGCTCTTATGTTAATTAAGGTTGATGGTTTTGTGTGCCATTTCTGGGTCTCCTAGGAGTTACTTTGGTGCTAACCACTGCCAAAAACTGTCCACATTTAGCTCCCAGCAACCTGTTCAAGCTTCAAACTATCCACAGTTTGTGGCTGGCTCCACAGGGTTTGGCTGCATGCAGGAAGGTTTAAGGTGTGCTCTAGGGCTAGCTTGTTTGCAGCATAGGGTCCAGGGGTGGGTCAGCAAACATCCCAAGGCACTCCTGCGTCCTCCTCCACCTGTCTGTGCCCACCCGCCAGCTGCCTTACTTGGTTACTGAAAAGGCTGTCTCTGAAATCTGGAGGATGAGATCTCTAGGTATCCCATGAGAGGGAGGTGTTGTTCACATTTCAGGGAAAATTGTAGGTTTTGGATGTGCTCCCCCATCCGATGGAGCAAATGTCTGGATCTGGCCCAGAATATTCCTCTGATCTTAGTAGAGAGGAGCCCCTCATATACAGTTTGGTGGGGTCTGCTGAAAGCCAGGAGTTTCTATCAGCTCTTTGTTGAGGGGGAAGCACCGGTCAGGTTCCTGTGATAGTGGGGTGATGGCCCCACCCCAAAGCCAGTCACTGACACCCCCTGAGACTCTCCAGACCCTGGCTTGGCCTCTGCTGCTGCCTCTATAGTAGGGATAGAGATGTAGGGTGGGGTGGGAAGGATTCTTGAGGATGTGGAAGTGGAATTCCTGATGGTGGGGTGAGCTGAATCCCTGAGAGCAGGGTATTTGCCTTTCCTGTGGCTGTTGCTGCTGGGAGAGGCTTATGCCTCTAAGGAAAAAGGGCTGCTATAGTAGGCAGGGGGGGGGGTGGCGGGGAGGGGGAACAATAGCAGGTCTTCAAGCCTCAATTTTTCCATGTCTCCCCCCATTGCCTTCCTCCCTCACCCTCTCCTCAGGCAACTTCAATCTGCACCACACTCCCTCCACTGAAGCCATAGGTAAGTAAGCACTGCAAACAAAAATTCTGTGCTGTATTTTGTAGAGGGCCCCCTGGGAAGACACATGGACATTCTTTAGATTGCTGTTGATTAAGCCCAAGATATTGGACAGAGTCATGTCAGTTGCATCCCGCCCCAGGAGTGTGCAGGTGTTGTTATTTCCTGGCTTACCTTTGTCTAGGTTCCGGAAGAGGGCTTTGAGATGTGGAACCAGTCTAGCACAGGAAAAGAGGAAATGAAATAGACCTGGGCCCTCCCAAGCTCCTTTAATCTTAAGTTTTTCAGTGAACCCGCCTTGTATATGGGAGTATAAATAAATGTGCTGCGTGGCTCAGGAGTCGTCTGTCTCTCCAGCAGAGGAGGTCAGTGACCCACCTGGCACCCAGCTTGCATCTACTTCTGTGTCTCTTTATTTCTTTATTTCTCAATCCCTGGACGCCTCTATCAAGAACCAGTTTCATCTCTCTCCGTGCTGGCCACGGAAAGGGGAGATCCCCGCCGCATCAGGCCCCCGCATATTGGCGCCCAACGAGAGGCAAGAGGCAAGGGATCGCTCCTAGAAGTGTGCGCGCACCACAGACTTAAGGTAAGGAGGAGTGGATTGTTGTAAAAATTAAATCAACCGGGTGTAAAACGTGGGTAATCCTTCTAAATGCTTTAAACTATGCTCATAGCTCAAAGATGCTGTTCAGCATAGTCAGATTCTTGATTTCTTTCTTAAGTTTTGTTGATGAAACCTGGGAAAAGGTTAGAAAGCAGTTGTGTGAATACCATTTGCACCTCTTCTGCCTCCTGCAGTGGAAGGGTGCAAGTCTAAAAGGAACTTCTCAGCAACTGCCAATCATTCTTTATCTTAAAAAATCCTTTTCTTTCCTTAAAAAATAAAAATAACAATAAAAATTGAAAAAATAAATAAGATAAAAACAGTAGATGCCAGACCATTACTGAAACTTCCCCAGAAGAAACAAGGAGGTGGGGGAAAGGCCACTTTGAGAGGCCTCATCTTCGCCATCTTTATTTATTTTCCAGCTAATGTCTTAAAGCTTTTACAAATTCATAAATGCATCTGGGGTTTCTGTGCACATGTAAAGGGAAAAGGCCGGTTTAAAAACGAGTGTGCATAGTTTTGAGCTGAACTTAACTTTTTGCTATGTACAGAATAAAAACCCGAGACTGTTTTGGCCTTAAAAATGGCAAAGATGAACCAGAGAAAGAAATACAGGCTAGTGTCCCAAGACATCTAAAGTAACTCTTGAAATTTCCCACCAGAGGCAAGTAAATAGCAGGAAGAAAATAGTCAAGTTTACA
This sequence comes from Eptesicus fuscus, assembly GCF_027574615.1. NCBI lineage: Eukaryota > Metazoa > Chordata > Mammalia > Chiroptera > Vespertilionidae > Eptesicus > Eptesicus fuscus. The sequence goes on along the minus strand of NC_072480.1, from coordinate 4,077,039 downwards.
TATGAATGGCTGAGAGGTTGCTTCTTGACTTCCCCAGCAGGAAAATTGTGACCATTTTGAAATTTAGAGGCTGGGCCAGGCCTATTGGCTGGAAATTTAAAAAGAACTTGGAAGTTTACTAAATCAAATGATAAATTTAAAAGATCTAAATGTATTGAATTGTTATAATACTGAAATGTTGATCTGAGTATGCATTGCATGAAACCTAGAGGACAGAATTGAAGCTCTTAATTGATTATGTCTGTATTTATTCTTAGAAATATAAAGTGTTATTGTGTTATTAATCTAGGACATGCTAAAAATATTTGACTGGCCAGCTCTAAAAGTTTAAATTTGATATATTAAGATAATTATAAAAAAGTATTATAATCTTTAAATCATATACGGATATACATATATATTTGATGGTTTTTTTACCATGTTAAAATTTCAAGGTCTTAACAGAGATGATTCTTGGAAAGCTCCAAGGGCCCGGAGTAATACAAGAAATTTATCCTCTCTTCTTAAAGGAAATCTTTTAAAAAGAGATCTAATATACTTGAAATTGCATGGAAAGCCTTATCAAATAAAAATTAATAAATATACTTTAAATGTTATGAAGGTTTTGGCCCCAAAAATGGCAAAACAGAGTAACTAAATAATTGACAGCCAGTTTGAAATTGGATTGCCATGGCCTAGAGCAAAGGATATCCTTACATGATATTTTTCTACAATGTCATTATAATTTTTGATATTTTACAACAGCATATACCAAACAAACTTACAAATTCTTTGAATGTTTGGCAGCAATTTTAAAGCACATGAAAGGATTTAATTCCACTGTGTGGAAGGCCCCCTTGGGAAGGCAATTGAGCATCCTATATTGGTCCTTTTTGCCAAGAGGGACCCTCCCACAGCTGTTGCCTGAGTTTTCAGTTCATGCTGAGGTTGAAGCCTCGTGATGGCTGGTACCACGGATCTGTCTCTCGCACAATGGCATGAGCTGGGCCCTCCCTGGAGAAGAAACCTGGGTTCCCCAAGATGTGTGATCAATGCCAGGGCCCCGCCAGCAGGCGAGGGGATCCCAAGGCAGGTGCTGGGCATGGAGGCCATAGGGGCATAGGCTATCAAGGAGACAGAACTGAACCTCACATCACCCTGCTTGGCCCCGGAGGATGGCTGGTTAGTCAAAGACGGGTAAGATTCCTCAAGGGAGGAACAACCTAAGACAGGCACAGTCGCAAGGGGCCATCAGGAGAGAAAAAGGGGGTCAACAGAGGTGGGGCACAGAACCTCACCCCCCCAACATTGCAGGGGCCTGAACACTCGCCCCTTCTGAGGGAGGTCTCCTGCCCCATGGCTGCTTCGCGCTTCCCATGCCCAGCTCAGATCGGGACCCAGGCAACATACAGAGACTTGGCCCAGCTCAAATCGGAAAGAGACCCATATAACAGAGAGACATGGCCCAGCTTGGATTGGGACCCAGGCAACAGAGAGTTGGCTGATGGCAGCTGCCCTATGTCTAAATCCAGCCTAAATCTAGGAATGCTCAGGGCTTTTCTCAAGGATGCAAATAAACCTTTCCATTTAACATTTACAGGATAAACTAACATTGTTGTTAAGAGTATTAAAATTTTAACAGTAAAATAGTCAAATTTTCAGATTAATTTAAATTGGCTAAATGGAATAATTGAATATTCAAGAAAATTTAATTGTACAAAAGGCTGTTCCTAAAGTATTAACTAAAATTTCTATTGGTAGTTCATTTCATGGTAAAATTACTTAACATGTAATGAACCTAAAGGCAGTCATATTTTTGTGCAGATGAAACTTAAAGTGATCAAGACTACATTATAAAAATTTTGCAAAATCCTCCTAATAATTAAATCAAAAACAAAGGGAGAATAGTGGGAAAATATTATGTAAGGAAAAATATCCAGAAAAATTTTTACTTTGAAAACTAATTTTCATTTATAATACTAAGAGCAGGACACCTATGAAAAAACACACTTGGTATCAGAATAAGCCAAAGGAAAATCATTTTGGGCAAAAAATGAAAAAGATCCCAAGTCAAATTTATAGAAAGGATTGCTTTACTAACTTTTGGTCGAGAATATGTTTGTATATTTTCAGAAAACAACTCCAAGACCATGTGGATTCCTGCAGGAGAGGAATTGACAGGAATGCTCCAGCCATGAAGACAAGAGGAGAAACAGTCCAGGGATGGAAGACGCTAATGACACCTTGCCATGCTAGCAGTCAGCAGCAGTGCGTCACTGCAGGATGCCCAGGACCAAACCAGAGACGGTCGGGCCTGCATCACCATCGTTTGTCCACCATCCAGATATCACTGCTGAGATGTACACATGAGGAACTGCTGGACATTGAAATTGGGACTCAAACATTTTTCATTCTTATATGTTTATTTCTGGTCTGTAAATGCAAGATTTTTTAAAAATTAAAAATGGGGGAGATGTAGAGGGCCCCCTGGGAAGACACATGGACATTCTTTAGCTTGCTGTTGATTAAGCCCAAGATATTTGAGAGAGTCATGTCAGTTGCACCCCGCCCCAGGAGTGCGCAGGTGTTGTTATTTCCTGGCTTACCTTTGTCTAGGTTCTGGAAGAGGGCTTTGAGATGTGGAACCAGTCTAGCACAGGAAAAGAGGAAATGAAATAGACCTGGGCCCTCCCAAGCTCCTTTAATCTTAAGTTTTTCAGTGAACCCGCCTTGTATATGGGAGTATAAATAAATGTGCTGCGTGGCTCAGTCGTCGTCTGTCTCTCCAGCAGAGGAGGTCAGTGACCCACCTGGCACCCAGCTTGCATCTACTTCTGTGTCTCTTTATTTCTTTATTTCTCAATCCCTGGATGCCTCTATCAAGAACCAGTTTCATCTCTCTCCGTGATGGCCACGGAAAAGGGAGATCCCCGCCGCATCAGGCCCCCGCAGTATTTTTGTTTGTTTTTTAATTGGCTTTATATCCGATAGGCTCTTACCCTGGTGGATAGAAGCCCCATTGCCTTTTATGGCTAGATTGTATGTGGGCTACTGTTCTTGGCTCTGGTGCTCCAGGCTGGCAAGCCCAGTATGGGGTACGGGCTGTGCTCTTCTCAGGAACCCCCCCCCCCCCACCACACACACACACAACTGAAATATCCCTCCTCATCTTCAGCCTGCCTCCTCAGGGAGCTGGGCCAGCCCCTCTTGTGACCCCACCCCTCCTACCAGTCGTAAGGTGGTTTCTGCCCTTCCTCATCAAAAGTCTCCTCTTCAGCTAGTCTTCAGTTGGTAACTCAGTGTGATTGTTCCCAATTTAGTTCTATTTCCAGACTGGTTCTGGGAGGATGTGATTAAAATCTGTAGCAGATGGTAGCTCTGGCTACCCACTCTGCCACCATCTTGAAAACCCTGAGCCAGTGAGCCTGGGAAGGAGCACAAGCACACTGCTGCCGGGCTTCCAAAGGTGTACCCAGAAGCCCAACTCGTGTGACCCACCCTGTAGCCACACACGAAACACTTGATAACTAGTTTATTTTTAAATATCCTATTCTGTGTCTCCCAGTATTTTTCATTGATATGACTGTTAAGTAGTTTTGGGGGCTCCAAATAATTTAAAGCTTGAATCCAATTGTTTAATATTCAGCCTGTGCTTTTATCATTTTGTTGCAAAAGGAGATCAGGTTGTTATTTATGCCACTGACTATTTTAATATATCATTTTCATCCCTAGAAGTGTTCAATTATAATCAATATGGATTTTAGGACAATTTGAGTTATGCACCACATAAAAGTGGTATAGAGAGAACATGGATCATCATTCTCCTTGGACACATGCTGACACTCTTATTAAAGACTAGTGGCCCCAGTGCACGAAATTCATGCACATTAAAAGGGGATTAATTAGAGGAAATATTTTAATATTGCTATTTGCCCTTTCTTTATAATAGAAGTGTCAGAGATGAAAGAAAATTAGTAAAATGTATGTGAAAATCTTCCTCCTGTCAGAGTCTGGGGCATACCACGGAACCCAGAGTCAAGTCCCCACCCACCCAAGTGTGCCTCAAAATCACGCAACACCCAGACCCGGCCACCCCCTCCATTGGGCCAGATCCAGACCTGGCTGATTCCACCTTTGTCAAGCCCTGCTGGGCAGGGGGCACAGCCTCAGGCACCCTGGCCTGGCACCGGGGCAGGGGGCATGGCCTGAGGTCCCCCAGCCTGGGCTGGGGCGGGGGGGGGGGGTGCACCTTGAGGTTCCCCGTCAAGCCCCACCGGGTGGGGGACGCAGCCTGAGATCCTGTGTCAAGTCCCACCAGGTGGGGGGTGTGGCCTGAGGTCCTCCATCAAGCCCTGCCAGGGGAGGGCTGCAGCTTCAGGTCCGCTGTCAAGCTTCACTGGGAGGGGGGTGCAGCCTCAGGTCCCCCGTCAAGCCCTGCCGGGCAGGGGGCACAGCCTGAGGTCCCCTGGCCTGATGCAAGGCGGGGGTGTGTGGCCTGAGGTCACCTGGCCTGGCACCAGGGTGGGGGGCACGGCCTGAGGTCCACTGGCCTGAGGTCCCCTGTCAAGTCCCACAGGGCGGGGGTGGGGCGCAGCCTCAGGTCTCTGCTGATTGCTTGTTAAGGCTTGTTATGGGAACTCGGCCTTTGCTGTGGGTGCAGCCGTCTTGTGTTATGGAAACCCCACCTCCACTGTGGGCGCAGCCATCTTTGTGGCAGAGTGATGGTCAAATTGCATATTCCCTCTTTATTATATAGGATAATAATATTATCCAAGTACATAGTATTTCCATGATTATGATATGTTGTTTCTTGAAATTTTTGAATGACAAACCTAATAATACCTTGATTTTCTACATAATACCATGCTACCATCTGCTACAGATTTTTTGTTGTTGTTGTTAATCCTCACTTGAGGATATTTTTTCCATTGCTTTTTCAGAGTGGGAAGGAGACAGGGAGCGGCGGCGGGGAGGGAAGGGGAGAGAAACATCAATGTGAGAGACACACATAGACTGGTTGCCTCCTACACACACCCCAGCTTCCATCCCGGGGCCTGGAGTGAACCTGCAACCCAGGTATGTGCCCTTGACCAAGAATCGAACCAAGACCCTTTGGGGATGCTCTAACCACTGAGAACACCAGCCAGGGCTACCATCTGCTATATATTTTATTAACAATGACTCCTTGTGTTTTTACATGCTTTAGAACAAAAAAAGCATGTTTGTGTATGTATGTGTATAGAATCATATTGCATTTACATGTTAAACTATCAGATTTCATATATGTTAAATGCTATGTTCTACAGAGATAATTATAATTTTAAGTATAAATTATATACATATAAATTATAAGTTATAGTATTCTAATTATAAGCTCATTCTGAATGTCATTTTTGGTAAGGCTCCTGAGGGAGGTAAAAATCCCTTCTTTAAAGAGCTTCCAGTGTTGCTGAGGAAATATGGTTTATACTCATGAAAGGGCTGAAGAACTGAAATATACACTGAAACTACAAAACTGTGTATCATCATCATAGATACATTAAGAGTTTTAAGAGGGAGCAACCTAAAGCCTGAGGTGCAGAGCAAGTGAGCTTTCATGGAGAAAGCAAGCCTCTTAGGGGCAGTTGACTGTCATTTTTACTTAATATAAGTCTAACAATTTACTGAATCTGAGAGAATGATGGAGAGACATGAGACCATCAACCTCACCTTTTGCAGTTTTCTCATCTTATAGAGGAGGAAGCCAGAAAACCTTAGTGGCTTATTCACAGCCACCTTGCTAAGCTGGGCCCACAGATGAAGAGGGGCCTCCATGACTGAAGGAGCAAGAGCTAAGGAGGTGGGCAGTGTGCCATGGGTCCACCCCTGTCTCTAAAGCTGGTTCCAGGGCCATGGGATGGTTGAATCTTCCAAAATGTTTGCTAAGTGCTTAAAGGAATAAGGGCCTTCCAGGCATAAAGCATAGACTCCCAAAATCTAAGCATGGTGGCAAGAGCTCTAGAGTCTTTTTCTGGTTGGGGAAGAGAAGCAAGAAATAGAATACTGAGGGTCTATGGGACAAAGCTTTCTCCTAAGTCAAGATCGAAAGAAGCACTGCATTGTTTGGCACATGCATTCTTTTTTTTCTTTAATAAACACATAAACTCAGAGGCTTTTTTTTTTAATTTCTTTATTGATTAAGGTGTCACATATTTGTCCTCATCCCCCCATTCCCATCCCACACCCCTCCCCACGGATGCCCCAACCCCCTGTTGAACTTAACCATTGGTTAGGCTCATATGCATGCACACAAGTCCTTTGGTTGATCTCTCCACCCTCCCCCCACCCTCCCCTATCCTCCCTCTGAGGCCCGATAGTCCGATCGATGCCTCCTTGTTTCTGGTTCTGTTCTTGTTCCTCAGTCTATGTTGTTCATCATTTCCCCTAGATGAGCGAGATCATGTGTCCCTAGAGATATACTTATAAGAACTCAATGTGAGACGAGCAATAATAGTTATGCTGACAGGCAAATGAATCAGTCTGTAGTGAGTTTCTTTCTGGACCAACAGTTCTTTTGAGACCCAATATCAATGTCCACCAGTTCCTTATGTGTAGATGTTGGCACTGACCCCTCAGCTCTGGATGGTGGACAAATGGTGGTAATGCAGGTCCGACTCCCTCTGGTTTGGTCTCGGCCGGACCCAGGGGCATGGCTTCACCCGGACTCAGGGGCACGTGGCCTCACCCGGACCCAGGGGGCGCGTGGCCTCACCTGGACCCAGGTGCGCGCGGCCTCACCCGGACCCAGGGGCGCGTGGCCTCACCCAGACCCAGGGGCGCGTGGCCTCAGAGGCTTTTTTAGTATGCCTCCTCAGTAAATGAGGCACAACTTTTAGAAGGCTTATACTTGATGACACTATTCAGGCAGGTCCTGGCATGTTTTTCATAAATGACAGTATGATGATGAAAACAGCTGACATTTAGTTAATTTTACTACGTGTTCTGAAAGCTTAGTACAAACTATCTCATCAATTAAAAAAAGAGCTCTGTGAGTTAGACACTATTCTTCCTTTCATCCTATACTAAGCTATAGACAGTTGAAATAGAACGTGCCCAAGTTCACATAGTCAGGCAGGTTCAAGACTTGACGTTTTTCTGACTCCAGAGCCAAGCACCTCAGTGGCCTATTTTAGAAAGGAATCCCCTGTGGGCAGAATTCCTGTCTAACATTTTATGATTCACATCACCATGTTCCATGAAGAAAGAAATCAACTTACATGATGTAGCAGTCATTAGTTAAGGAGCCTACCAACAGAAAACCCTTTCAGATATTCAACTGGCTCTGATCTTTTGATGTTCTAGAAAATGAAGTTTTTAACTTTAAAAGTGTCTTAGTTTAAAAAGATATAAATATCTCAATTCAGGTAAGGAATGGCTAAGGAATTTGATGTAGGAACACAGATAATCTAAAAAATAGATGTCTTTAAAAGAAAACTCCAGAAATAACTCTTGGCCAGCCACGTATTTCTGAAGTGTGAAACTCCAACCCATTGCCAGCTCTTCTGAACAAAATCTGTGAAAATCAAAGGAAATAATCTGGTAAAATTTCTTCTGCCATTAGAGCTATACTGAGCAGCAGGCAATTCTGGTTAAAAAGTTTCACTCTTTCAAAAGGCAGCAGCTGGCTTCTGGTATAAAAAGCAATTGGTGAATGAAATTTAAAATGTGCAAACATCAGTGATTTTTTTCAGCACTTCTTCTTCTAAAGCTAAAACAGTGTGTTTTAAAATTCCTTTTTAATTTAAATTTAAGTAATTTTTCTTGGTTTGCAGTGTTGTGTAGTCAAGGTTAGCATGTAGGTATGTAAACACACATGTACACACACATGTACTACCCTTCTAGTTTTAAAACAAGCTACCATGCCAAAAAATAATCTTTGACTCAGTTAAACAAAGGCCTAATTTTATCACAAAATCGTAAAGGTAGGACTGAGCCATAAATATATTGCTATATAAAGTAAATAATTTGCTGCAAAATGCCTCTAAACCCAGTATCTAATAAATCATATATCATTTGCCCTAAATTTAAAATTGAGATGGCTCTCCTAAGTAGCAGACATTTGTATAACATAGCAATTCTTCTTTAAGTTTATCTTATCAATTAGGTACTGAAGTTAATTTCATAATACTCGAGCCCCCTTGGTATTGCAAATTGGCAATATTTAAATTACTTCATTTATTGTACCAATAGTATCTTAGGAAAAGTGAATATATAGAAGGGATTTCCATCTACTGCAATCTATGGAATTTCCTAGATGAGATTTCTCCAATATACTTTAACATATTTTTCTTATTTTAAATGATAAGAATCTCACATGCAAACTAAGCATATACATCTATTATTTATTAGTTTGATTTTTACTATTAATGTCCAGTCACCTACCTTTTAAAAAAATTCATTTTTAGAACAATTTTATATATTCAGAAAATAATTCAAAGATACAATGCAGTTCCTATATAACTCACTACCAGTTCTCTATTATTAATATATTTTATTAGTATTAGTTTTATGTCTTACATTAATATTACAATGATTGAGCCCATATTTTAAACTAAAGTCCATATACTTTAGTCAGATTTCCTTAGTTTTTTTTATTTTATTTTTTCCCATCACCACTTATCACCCCTATACCCTCTACCATCTCTACCCCCCTCTTTCCCACAATGACCACACTGTTATTGTGTCCATGAATTCTTTGTATTTTTTGCTCAATCCCTCTAACCCCTCCAGTACCCCTCCTACCAGACCTGTCTGCTTACTCTCTATCTATGACTCTATCTCCATTTTGCTTGTTAGTTCAGTTTGTTCATTGAATTCCATATATGAGTGAAATCATATGGTACTTGTTTTTCTCTGACTGGTTTATTTCACTTAGCATAATGTTCTCCTGATTTCCTAGATTTTTACCTTATCTACTTTTTCTTTCCCAAGACCTCACCCATGACACATTATATTTAGTTGTCATATTTCTTTATGCGTCTCTTGGCAATGGTAGTTTATTAACTTTCCTTGTTGTTTTTTTTATTTTTTAAATAAATCTTTATTATTTAGATTATTACAGATGTACCTCTTTCCCTCCCCCATAGCTCCCCTCCACCCAATTCCCCCGCAACTCATGCCCTTACCCCCTACCACTGTCCTCATCCATAGGTGTAAGATTTTTGACCAATCTCTTCCTGCACCCCTCACACTCCCTTCCCCCCGAGAATTGTCAGTCCACTCCCTTTCTATGCCCCTCATTCTATTATATTCACCAGTTTATTCTGTTCATCAGATTTTTTTATTCACTTGATTTTTAGATTCACTTGTTGATAGATATATGTATTTGTTGTCACTTTGTTGTTCATAATTTTTATCTTTACCTTTTTATTCTTCCTTCTCTTCTTAAAGAATACCCTTCAGCATTTCATATAATACTGGTTTGGTGGTGATGAACTTCTTTAGCTTTTTCTTGTCTTTGAAGCTCTTTATCTGACCTTCAATTCTAAATGATAGCTTTGCTGGGTAGAGTAATCTTGGTTGTAGGTTCTTGCTATTCATCACTTTTAATATTTCTTGCCAATCCCGTCTGGCCTGCATAGTTTCTGTTGAGAAATCAGCTGACAGTCAAATGGGTACTCCCTTGTAGGTAACTAACTGTTTTTCTCTTGTTGCTTGTAAGATTCTCTCTTTGTCTTTTGCCCTTGGTATTTTAATTATGATGTGTCTTGGTGTGGTCCTCTTTGGATTCCTTTTATTTGGGGTTCTGTGTGCTTCCTGGAGTTGTAAATCTATTTCTTTCACCAGGTGGGGGAAGTTTTCGGTCATTATTTCTTCAAATAAGTTCTTAGTGTCTTGCTCTCTCTCTTCTTCTGGCACCCCCATAATTCTGATGTTGGTACGCTTGAAGTTGTCCCAGAGGCTTCTTACACTATCTTCAACTTTCTGAATTCTCTTCTCTTCTTGCTTTTCTGGAGGCGTGTCCTTTGCCTCTTTGTATTCCAAATCTTTGACTGGATTCTTGTGTTCCTCTAGTCTGCTGTTGAATCTCTGTATAATATTTTTTATTTCAGTCAGTGTATGTTTCATTTCTAGCTGGTCCTTTTTCATATCCTTGAGGGTCTCATTAAATTTATCGGCCTTTTCCATGAAATTCTTGAAAAACTTTATAATTGTGGTTTTGAACTCTATTCGTTTGTTCTCCTCCATTTCTTTCGTTTGTGATCTGTTTTCTTGCCTCCTCATTTTAGCTGATTCCCTGAGTTGGTTAGGGTAGCTTTGTGTACTAGGTGTCCTATTGGATTAATGGCTCAGCCTCCCAGTTACCCGAGGTGGACACTCTTGGTGCACCCCTTAGTGGACTGTGTGTACAGCCGTGTTGTAGTTAAGTCTTGATTGTTGTTGGTGTCACTGGGAGGAATTGACCTCCAGGCCAATTGGCTGGGAGGACCCGCTGTGTCTATAAAGGAAGAATTGCTGTTCTGGCGACACATTTATGGGGCGGGACTTGTTCCAGTAGGCGCTCACTGAGTCTGCCTCTTGAAAATGTCCCTTACGAGCGTGGTTGAAATCTGGTGTCGTTTCACACCGACCACTAGATGCCCTAGTTTCTGGCTCTCCAATGGGGTGCAGGTCAGCTACTGTCTGAGGCCCCCCAGCCGGAGCTACAGCAAGAACTAGTTTTCTCCTCTTTGCTTGGGGTTTGGCAGTTTTGGAGCAGTTTGACTGGAGCTGCAGTTTATTTGGTTAAGCTGCCACAAGGCAGGCCATTTATATGCAAAAGCCGCTGTGTGGAGCCTGGGTGGGTTTGTAGAATGTGCGGGGCGGGGTCTCAGGGCGTCACTAGGCTAGGGTGTGGCAAACGGCGATGGCTGTCTTCAGCCGTCTCTGCCTTTCCGCGTTTCCAAGTCCCCGCGTCACACGCTCCAGTGCAGTAAACACTGATTACTGGGCGCACCTCTGCAAGAAAGTCACTCTCACTTTCCGACCTGATGGCCGAGAGTCGAGCTTCTCCCCGTAGGTGTCTGGGTCCCCCGCGTGTCCCCAGAAAATGGATTTCAGAGTGATTGGGAGCTTGTCACCTGTTGGGTTGAAAAAAATCCACGCGCCCCGTTGCCTGCCACCAGCACGCTACGCGCACCTCCATACCTCAGCTTTTCCGTGTTTGTTCTCCTTTCTTTTTCTTTCTTAGTTGTAAATCTACCATTCAGCCAGCTCTCCCATGGTTCTGGGTGGTAGACGTTTTGTCTTTTAGTTGTATTTTTGAAATTGTTGTGCGCGGCAATAGTTTAGTTGTTTAACTTTGCCGCCATCTTGGTTCCTCCTCCAAAGAGAGTTTTGTTATTATATTTTTCTCTCTTTTTTCTTTCATATCTCATATTTTTCTCTTTCCTTTTCTAACTCTATTTTTCTTTCTCTTTCTCTCTCTTCTTTTTTCCTTCTCTGATTTTTTGTCTTTCTTTCTTCTCTTTTCACCTATTCATAATTCTTTCCTTCCTCTTTTATTTTATACCACTTTCCATTTCCTATTCTTTATTCTTATTATTTTATCTCTCCCTTCATTTCTTTTATATTCTTTTTTCTCCCCGCTTTTATTTCAAATTTCCCTTTTATTCTTTTCCTTTCTTTTATTATTCTTATTCTATTTTCTCTTCCAAATTATCTTTTGTGCTTGGTTTTGTTATTGTTGTACAGTTCTTTTGTATATTTCTGTTTGGTCTCTTATTTAGTTTTGTCCTGTTAGCACCTGCATACCAGTTCACATGACATGGTTGGGATTGAGCCTCACAGTGAGTCAGTCAAAGGAGAGATCTCACACACAAATGGAACAACAGCTATCAAGGCCCAACTACAGTAGGAGAGCTCAATTAACCCATACAAGGGACATTCTTAAAGCATCCTGCTCAGGAAATCTAAGAGACTCCACCACTGGGTCCACAGGACACCTACTGTATAGGACCCTTCCAAGAAGACGGGGATGCATAGCAGTTCTATCTAATACACCAAAGCCAGCACAAAGGGACAACAAAAATGGGGAGATAATTAACAATCCCCAAATGAAAAAACAGGCAAGCTCCAGAAAAAGAGTTAAGTGAAATGGAGGCAAGCAATTTATCAGATATAGAGTTCAAAATAATGGTTATAGGATGCTCAAGGATATCGGTGAAAATTACTAGGAATGTAATGGGAAATACAACAGCATGAAAAGGGAAATAGAAACTATGAACAAGAACCAGTTGAAAATGAAGAATACTATATCTTATATCAAGGAATGAACAGTAGATTGAATGAAGCACAGGATGGAATCAGTGATTTGAAAGACAAGATAGAAAAGAAATACCCAATTAGAGCAGCAGAAAGAAAAATAATTAAAAAGCAAGAAGATAGTTTAAGGGAACTTTAGAACAACATGAAATGTAACAACATCCACAATATAGGTATACCAGAAGGAGAAGAAAGATAGCAAGGAATAGAAAACTTGTTTAAAGAAATAATGACAGAAAATACCCCAAACCTTGTGAAGGAAAAGTCATACAAGTTCAGGAAACACAGAGTTGCAATCATGATGAACTCAAAGAGACCCCACAGCAAGACATATCATAATTAAAATAAATAAAAAAACATTAAGGACAAAGAATCTTAAGGAAGAGGTAGTCAAACCTACAAAGCATTTCTCATAAGATTGTCAGCTGATTCCACAACAGAAACATAATAGGCCAAGGGACTGGGATGAAGCATTGAAAATCATGGAAAACCAGGATGTGAATCCAAACTACTCTATGCAGCAAGGCTATCATTTAAAATTTGAAGGGGAAATAAAGAGCTTCCCAGACAAGAAAGGCCTAGAGGAGTTCATTACCATCAAACCAGCATTGCAAGAAATTACAGAGGCACTAGTTTAAGGTAAAGAAGAAATTGAGTGAGAGAACAATATAGGTATAAAGAAAAAATGGCAATAAGTACCTCTAAATAATAACCTTAAATGTAAGTGGACTAAATGCTCCAATCAAAATATGTAGGGTAACTGAATAGATAAGAAAATATGATCTATATATATGCTTCCCAGAAGAGAACCACCTCAGAACAAAACATTCACACAGATTGAAAGTGAAGGTATGGAAAAAAATGTTTCATGCAAAAGGAAACAAAAAGCTGGAGGAGCAATACTCATATCTGACCAAATACTCTTCAAGAAAAGGTAATAAAAGAAACAAAGAAGATCAATACATAATACTAAAGGGAACAATCCAACAAGAAAATGTAACCCTTGTAAGCATATAATAACTCAGATTAAGAGCATCTAGACATATAAAAAAAGCTCTTGGTTGACATTAAGGGGAAGATTGGCAGCAATAAAGTCATAATAATGGGCTTCAACAAACCACTGACAACACTGGATGGATCTTCTAGAAAAAAAATCAACAAGGGAACAGTGACTTAAATGACACAGTAAATCAGATGGATTTAATTGATACTTACAGAAAATTTCATTGCAAAGCAGCAAAATTTACATACCTTCTTCTCAAATTGTCATGAACCATTCTCAAAGATAGACCACATGTTAGGACACAATATAAGTCTAAACATATTCAGAAAGACTGAAATCTTACTAAACATCTACACAGGTCACAACAACATGAAACTAGAAATCAACTACAATAAAACATATACAAAATTTCAAACACATGAAGACTAATTAGTATGTTATTAAACAACAAATGGGTTACTAACAAGGTCAAGGAAGAAATAAAAAAAAAAACTTCCTAAAAATAAATGTAAATGAACATACAACAACCCTAAATGTATGGGACACAGTGAATGCAGTCCTGAGAGGAAAGTTCATAGCTTTACAGGCCAACTTCAAGAAACAAGAAAAAGTTCAAATAAACAATCTATTCCTACAACTAAAAAATTAGAAAGAGAACAATAAGAAAAGCCCATAGTATGTATAAGAAGGAAATAATAAAGATCAGAGTGGAAATAAATGACTTAGAGACTAAAAAAAATAATACAAAAGATCAATGAAACCAAGAGCAATTTCTTTGAAGTGATAAACAATATTGATGATCCTTTAGCCATACTCATCAAGAAATAAAGCGAGAGGACCCAGATAAACAAACTCCTAAATGAAAGAGGAAAAATAACAGCTGACATAATGGAAATACAAAAGATCGTAAAAGAAAATACTGTGAACAACTATATGCCAACAAGTTGGCCAAAGTGGATGAAATGGACAAATTCCTAAAAAAAAAAAAAAATACAATCTTCCAAAACTCAATCAGGAAGAATCAGAAAACCTGCATAAACCAATGACAACTGATGAAATTGACCCAAGCTATTACAGTCGATTAATATTTGACAAAAAAGTCCAGAGCATACAATGAAGTCAAGGAAGTATCTTCAATAAATGGTTTTGGAAAAATTGGACAGATACATGCAAAAAAGGAAACTAGACCACCAAATTATATGATACACAAGAATAAACTCAAAATGGATAGACTTAAATGTAAGTTTTGAAACCATAAGGTTCCTAGAAGAAACCATGGGCAGTAAAATCTCAGACATCTCTCATAGCAATGTTTATGGATATATCTCTTAGGGCAAAGGTAACTAAGGAAAAAATAAACAAATGGGACTACATCAAAATAAAAAGCCTCTGCAAAGCAAATAATCCATCAATAAAATGAAAAGAGGGTCCACTGAATGAGAGAACATATTTTTCAATAATAAATCTTATAAGGGGTTAATATACAAAATATATAAGGAACTCATAGGACTTAACAAAAGAAAGACAAACAACTCAATTAAAAAATGGGCAAAGGACCTAAATAGACAATTGTCCAAAGTGCATACACAGGATTAAAAATCGCAGCAGAGTAGGAGGATGCTGCATAGACATGCTCCCAGGAACAAGCTGGAATTACAACTGAAATACAGAAAGGCTTCTTGAATAATCAACAGAAAACTCACAGGAGAGAACCCTGATACCCAAGGACCGAAGTTGGAGACCGCATAGAGACTGGCAGGAGGGGCAGGGGCGCGAAAGGGCTGACCGGGCACCCACAGATAGCAACTGAAGTCCCAGAGAGATATCTCAGCTGTGGGGTGGGGGGTGCCACTGAGAACTCTGGGATCTAATCCCTAAGCTGGGCTCCCCAGCAGAGAGCACCAAAACTGAGGAGGGTACCCACATTACATCTGGCTGTGAAAAGCACTGGGGTGCTGTCTGCCAGGGAGTGACAACTGAAAGTTCAGGCACACTCTTGAAGGGCCAACACAAAAAAATTCCCTGTGGAGCCACCCACCTTGTGCTCTGGCAGAGAGAGGGTAAAGTGGACTGGAGCTGTGAGAGCAGAACCCAGAACTGGGGACTTGGGGGATAGAGCTCAGAAGGCAGACACCCCAAGTTTCCTGGGCTGAGTCATTCTCTCACACAGCAGAGGATATCTTTTCCACATAGACATCTGCCTTGCCTGAGGGGGTGGGGGAGGGAGATGGTTGACACACCCTATTAGAAAATTCCTTGCCTTGAAGCCACTTAAGAGATTATAAATAACAATTAGACTCCAGGCTGAAGCATCTGCCTTATCTTGTTGAAAAAAACTCTCGCCACACCTGAGGACAATTCCTTGGGGCAATTACATTTTTAATCCTATTAATCTGTAGACAGAGGTGGTCTCTGGAGACTTGGAGTCTTTGCCTGATCCAATTAGTCAGAAACAGCCTTTGCCACTGTCCTGCCCTAGAGATTGAGAGGTATAGAGGATCTCCCTAATACAGAGTTCAGAGTAATATGTTAAAAATGCTCAACAGTATGAAAAAAGATATAGTAACTATGAAAAAAGAATAGTCTGAGATAAAGAATGACATAACACAAAAAAAGAACACATTAGAAGGAATACACAGCTGATTAGGGGAAGCTTAGTATTGAATCAGTAAATTAGAAGACAAGGTTGAGAAAAAAAATCACTCAATTAGAGAACCAAAAAGAAAAAAAATTAAAAAAACACACACACAGGAGGACAGCTTAAGGGAGCTGTGGAACAATGTGAAATGTAACAATATTAGAATTGTAAGTGTGCCAGAAGAGGCAGAAAAGGAGAAAGGAATAGAGAAGATGTTTGAAGAAATAATGGTAGAAAACTTCACAAACCTGGTAAAGGGAAAAGTCACACAAGTTTAGGAGGCACAGAGAACCCCAAACAAGAAGAACCCAAATAGACCCATGCCCAGACATGTCATAATTAAAATGCCAAAAATTAAAGACACAGAGAGAATCTTAAAGGCAGCAAGAGAAAAGAAAATTGTTACCTACAAAGGAGCTCCCATAAGGCTGACACCTGATTTCTCATCAGAAACTCTACAGGCCAGAAGGGAATGGCATGAAGTACTCAAGGTAATGGAAAGTGAGGATCTGAAACCAAGATTACTATATCCAGCAAGGCTATCATTCAAAATAGATGGTGAAATAAAGCATTTCCTGGACAAAAAATCACTAAAGGAGTTCATCACCATCAAACTAGCATTACAAGATATGCTAAAGGGACTGTTATAAGGGATTGCTGAGAAGAAACAGAGAGAGAAACCTAGTCATACAGAATTAAAATGGCTATAATAAGTACCTCTCAATAATAACCTAAATGTAAATGGATTAAATGTTCCAATCAAAAGGTGTAGGGTAGTTGAATGGGTACAAAATCATGACCCAACTATATGCTGTCTACAAGAGACCCACCTCAAAACAAAAGAAACACACAAGATGAAAGTGAAGGGATGGAAAATTTTTTCCATGCAAATGGAAAAGGAGAAAATGCTGGAGAAACAATACTCACATCCGACAAAATAGACTTTAAAATTAAGGCCATCACAAGAGACAACAAAGGTCATTACATAAGACTAAAGGGATCGATCCAACAAGAGGATATAATCCTGGTAAACATTTATGCACCCAATATAGGAGCACCTAAATATATAAAAAAGCATCTAGAGGACTTTAACAGAGAGATTTACAACAATACAGACATAGTATGGGACTTTAACATCCCTCTGACTTCCCTGGACAGATCTTCCAGACAAAAATGTAACACGAAAACAGACTCCAAAGGACACACTGGATCAGATGGATTTAATAGACCACTATAGAACACTAGATTCATGCACTGGTAGGGTCCCTAGTAGCTGGCAGCAGCAGGAGGCAAGGGGAAGGGAGTGAGTACCTGAAACTCCCATTTGACCCAACAATCCCACTTCTAGGAATATATTCCAAGAAATAAGAAACACCATTCAGAAAGGATATATGCACCCCTATGTTCACAGCAGCACAATTTACAATAGCTAAGACTTGGAAAAAGCCTAAGTGCCCATAAGCAGATGAGTGGATTAGAAAACTGTGGTACATCTACGCAATGGAATACTATGCTGCAGTAAAAAAGAAGGAACTCTTTCCATTTGCAACAGCATGGATGGACCTGGAGAGCAGCATGCTAAGCCATATAAGCCAGTCAGAGAAAGATAATTATCATATGATCTCACTCATTTGTGGAATATAATGAACAACATAAACTGATGATAAAAAATAGAGCCAGAGGGGGAAAATATACTAGAATATTATAGAAGTAATCCTGTTATTTGCAGATTTTTAATATTTCCTACAACTTTTGTGATACCATACTATGTTAGTACAGCTTTGGTAATATTACCATACTTAAAATCCTTTTACTTTTGAAATATTAATGTTTATTGCATGTAACATTATCATATTTGAAATTGTTCTTCTTGAGATATTAATGCTTATTGCATGTAACATTATTATATTTAAGATCACTTTTCTTAACATATTAAGGTTTATTGCACATAACATTATATTTAAAATCGTTTTTCTTGAAATGAAAAGAAACTGAAAAAAACAAAGTGTACAAACAGATGGCCAAGAGACATGAAAAAATGCTCAATGTCACTGATCATCAGAGAGATGTGAATTAAAATTACAATGAGGTATCACATCACACCTGTCAGAATGGCTACCATTAACAAATCAACAAATGACAAGTGCTGGCAAGGATGTGGAGAATAGGGAAACCTAGTACATTGCTGGTGGGAATGCAGACTGGTGCAGCCATTATGAAAAACAGTATGGAATTTCCTTAAAAAAATTAAATATGGAACTGATATTTGACCCAGTGATCCTACTTAGGAATATATCCTAAGAAACCTGAAACACCAATGAGAAAGGATGTATGCACCCCTATGTTCACAACAGCACATTTTACAATACCTAAGATCTGGAAACAGCCTAAATTACCATTAGTAGATGAGTGGCTAAAAAAAGCAGTGGTACATTACACCATGGAATACTATGAATCAGTAAAAAAGAAGGAACTGTTACCCTTTGTGACAGCATGCATGGACCTGGAGATTATTATGCCAAAGTAAGTCATGTATAGAAAGAAAAATATGCCATGATCTCACTTATATTTGAAATCAATGAATAAAATAAACTGATGAACATATTAGGTCCAGAAACATGGATGCATGGGACAGAATGATCTCAGAGAGATGGCAGATGGAGGAGACAGGAAGAGATTAACCAAAGAACATATATGCATAAATGCATAAGCCATAGACCAAGGCAATCATGTGTTAGAGATCTAGGGTGGGGCAGGGTGTGGGTGGTGGGGTCCAATGAGGTGAAAATGGAGGACAGCTTTAATGCTGTCAACAATAAATACATTTTTTAAATGTCAAGAGGAGGGTCACAAGAAAATGATAAAGCAAATAATGGTCGTATAAAAGGTCAATATTTCAACATGATCTATTGAATAAGACAATAGGAGCTTCAAAGAAAGGTTTCTAAATGAATGTAATTATAAGATACTCTGATTCATGTAAGCATATGATAAATCATTTAATTACTTTTTAACATATCTCAGAAACATTTTCATAGATACATAGAAAAATAAGCAAATATTAAAAAGGAATTTAAAAGTCAAAGCAAAAAGAGTCAATTGTGTAACCTATGAAACAATAACAATATACTACCTGACTCAGCAATAAAATGTAAATGCTATCCATTTACTTAATCAACATTTGTGATACAAATGACTCTGTGAGAGGATAAACTAATGAAAACATAAGAAAGACAAATCCTCACATATCAAAAAGTTGAAAATAATATCAAAATGATAAATCAAGAAATAGAAGAATAAGTATATTTTTAAAGAAATATGGAGGTAAATATACAAAATAGTTTTTAAGAAAATCCAAGTCTGGGGAACAGAACTTGCATGGAAAAGTGGGACAGCAAATCCTCTCCTTTGTAATCAATCTTTTAGAACTATTTGATTTCTAAGTACATATATTTATCACTTTGTTACAAATAAGAACAAATATATTCCTTATAGTAAAATTATACTGGCTTCAGGCAGGAACAATATATTTCTTAAGTTGAGTAGGGGTATTAATTTTTTTTCCAAAATTGTGTTGTGAAAATTTTCACTCTGAGTAAAGTTGAAAGAATTTTTATAGTGAAGAGCTGTATATTCAACACCCAGATTCTGCCACTGACATTTACTGGTCTCATGAATACCTATCCACCTACTCATTGATGTATCCATCCAAAATATATCTTCTTTTTGATGCATTTTAAAGTAAATGGCAGACATCAGTATAAATTTTGCCCTAAATACATATATATATATATATATATATATATATATATATATATATATACACACATACATATATATATACATATATATATGTATGTATATATACATATATATATAAATGTTTTAGAAAAAAATTTTAAAGACATAAAATATCAAGCAAATCAATAGGGATTTCCCTCTTTGCCTAAGAAGCTTTCAGTAGCAAACATATTTTTCTGGCCTAACATTTAATTAGAAACATCTGAATAACTTGAATGTCACAATGCACATTGCTGACAAATTTTAATGGAATTTTATGGTTATCTAATCATTCAAAAGTATGTAAAATAATGCAAATTTATAACATGCTCAGCCAATGAGTGCCTAAACAGTGATAATTTAATGCCTGTAGTTTAACAGACAGTGCTAAATCTAGCGTATTCCTTAAAATACTTTCATGACTTTGTGACAATGCCCAGATCCATAAATCACATCCTCACCAAAGCCAACAAGTAAATCAGTAATTTAAAATTTTATTAACTCTTTACTCAAAAGTTCTGATGGCTGTCAGCATACAGCACATTAAAGACATGAGATAACAAAGAAAATTAAGTGGGATATCCTACTTAATTTTGAAGCGGCTGCATCAAATCTCTTACAGAGAAATTCAAGCCTCAGAGCTGGATTTCCCCATTCCTTTCAAGTTAATTAAATGTTTGAGAAAATTTTTCAGTAAATGAAAATTTTCACAAAACAATATATGAGGTCAAGGAGGAAGCAAGATGGTGGTTAGAAGGACAGCAGTGAGGGAGAGTGTGAGAGAGTGAGGGAGCAAAAGGGATGGATGTGTGTGGTGTGTGTCTGTGTGTGAGTGAGGAATGGTAAAATCCTGCAGGATTTTCGGGGGCAGGCAGACCAGGTTCTCTTAGGGAGCCCCCACTACTGCTGCAAACACACCTAGGCAGTCAATGATGGCACAGAAACTATGCCATCTTAAAGGGCAGAGCTACTGACACTAGGAGCCCAGCCTCACCATAACCCAGACTGGCCTCAGATGCACACCAGGACCCTATAGCCACTCTGGCCAAAGACCTGCTACCACAGCTCCAGACCCACGGACACTGAGACCCCAACCATCCTCACCACAGACATGTCATAATTACAATGACAAACATTAATGACAGAGAGAATCTTACAGGCTGCAAGAGAGAGACAAAGAGTTACCCACAAAGGATCTCCCATTAGACTCTCAAATGTATTCTCAACAGAAACACATCAGGCCAGAAGGGAATGGAATGAAGTATACAAAGTGATACAAAGCAAGGGACTTAATCCAAGAATACTATACCCAGCAAGGCTATCATTCAAAATTGAAGGAGAAATCAGGAGTTTTGCAGACCAAAAAAAGGCTAAGGGCATTTATCACTTCCAATCCAGCAATGTGAGAAATGCTAAAGGGACTATTGTAAAAAGAAAAAAATAGAAAAGGAAGAAGGAATATAGGCATAAAGAATACAAATGGCTACAAACAAGTACCTATCAATAATAACTTAAAACGTAAATGTTCCAATCAAAAGATATAAGAGAGGCTGAATGGATAAGAAAACATGACCAATATATATGCTGTCTACAAGAGACTCACCTCAGAACAAGGGACTCACACAGACTCAAATTAAAGGGATGGAAAAAATATTTTTCAGGCAAATGAAAATTTATAAAAAAGCTGGGATAACAATACCTATACCTGACAAAATAGACCTCAAAGTGAAGTCCATACAAGAGACAAGGAAGGCCACTTCATAATGCTAAAGGGATTGATAGCATAAGAGGATATAACTCTGGTAAACATATATGCAACCAATGCAGGAACACCCAAATACATTAAAAAAAAAAAAAAAAAAACTTCTGGAAGATATCAAGGGAGAGATCAACAGCAATACAATCATAGTAGGGGACTTTAATACCCCATTGACATCACAGGATAAATCCTCTAGACAAAAAAAAACAAACAAAAAAAAAAACAGCAATCCTAAATGATTCACTGGATCAGATGGACTTAACCCTTTGCACTCGGATGTTGAGTGTGACTCGACACGATTAGCAGTAGAATAAAGGAATCGAAAAAAACAAGCGAGTGCAAAGGGTTAATCAACATCTTCATAATATTTGACCCCAAAGCTACAGAATATACATTCTTCTCAAGTGCACATGAGAAATTTTTAAAGACAGACCACATATAGGGACACTGTCAAAGTCTCACCAAATTCAAGAAAACTGAAATCATATCAAGTATCAGGTCCCAGATCACATGGCATAATATTAGAAATAAATTAAAATAAAAACAATCACAAAAATTCAAACACTTGGAGGCTAAATAGCATGTTATTAAACAACTAGAGGCCTGGTGCACGAAATTCATGCACTGGGGGGGAGGGTGTCCCTCAGGCCAGTCTGCACACTCTCCAATCTGGGACCCCTCAAGGGATGTCCGACTGCCCGTTTAGGCCCGATCCTGGTAGGACTGGGCCTAACGGGCAGTCAGACATCCCTCTCACAATCCAGGACTGCTGGCTCCCAACTGCTCACTGGCCTGCCTTCCTGATTGCCCCTAACCGCTTCTGCCTGACAGCCTAATCACCCCATGACCACTCCCTTGCCAGCCTGATTGATGCCTAACTGCTCCCCTGCCAGCTTGATGGCCCCTAACTGCCCTTCCCTGCAGGGCAGGTCACCCCCAACTTCCCTCCTCTGCCGGCCTGGTCACCCCTAACTGCCCTCCCCTGCAGGCTTGATCGCCTCCACTGCCCTCCCTTGCAGGCCTGGTCCCTCCCAACTGCCCTCCCCTACTGGCCATCTTGTGGCAGCCATCTTGTGTCCACATGGGGGCAGCCATCTTGTGTGTTGGAATGATGGTCAATTTGCGTATTACTCTTTTGTTAGATAGGATAGAGGCCTGGTGCATGGGTGGGGGCCAGCTGATTTGCCCTGAAGGGTGTCCTGGATCAGGGAGGGGTTCCCTTGGGGCGTGGGGCCTGTGGTGGCCTGGGCAAGGGGCCTGTGGTGGTTTGCAGGCTGGCCATGACCCCAGTGACCCAAGTGGAGGCCCTGGTATCTTGGATTTATTTATCTTCTATAATTGAAACTTTGTAGCTTTGAGCAGAGCCAAGCCTCCTGTTTGCTCCATGGCTGTAGCCATTTTTATTGAGATTATTTATCTTCTGTAATTGAAACTTTGTAGACTGGAGTGGAGACCAAGGCAGGCCAGGGCTACGGGAGCTTGGCTTCCTCCATCGCCGGAGGCAACTCAATCCTCCTGCTCTCTCCAGCTCCGTGGCTGCCACCATTTTTGTTGGGATTTATTTATCTTCTGTAATTTTAACTTTGTAGCCTTAAGTGGAGGCCTGGGCTGGCCAGGTTGTGCAGAAAGCTTGGCTTCCTCCATTGCCAGGGAAACCCACGCCTCCTGCTCGCTATGTGACTGCAGCCATCTCCGTTGGGTTAATTTGCATACTCGCTCATGATTGGCTGGTGGGCGTGGCTTGTGGGTGTAGCAGAGTGATGGTTAATTTGCATGTTACTCTTTTATTAGATAGGATGATTTGGTTAACAAAGAGATCAAAGAAGAAATTAAAAATATCCTTGAAACAAATGACAATGAAAACACAACAATCCAAAATCTATGGGACACAGTGAAAGCAATACTGAGAGGGGAGTTCATAGCAGTACAGGCCTACTTAAAAAAAAGAAAAGAAAAGAAAAACTTATAATAAATTATCTACCTCTACAACTTGAAGAATTAGAAAGAGAGCAACAAAAAAAAACCCAGAGTAAGCAGAAGAAATGAAATAATAAAGGTCAGAGCAGAAATAAATAACATTGAGACAAAAAGAAACAAACAAACAAAAAATAAAAAGATCAATGAAACCAAGAGCTGGTTCTCTGAAAGCATAAACAAGATGGATGAGCTTCTAGCCGAGCTCACCAAGAAGCAAAGAGAGAGGACCCAAACACACAAAATCAGAAATAAAAGAGGCAGAGTAACAACAGACCCCACAGAAATACAAAGGATTGTAAAAAAATAAATAAATACAGTGAACAACACTATTCCAACAAACTGGTCAACCTAAAAGAAATGGACATATTCCTAGAAAAATATGATCTTCTAAAACTCAATCAGGAAGAATTTTTTTAAAAATCTAAATAGGCTGATAACTATGGAGGAAATTGAAGCAATAATAAAAAAAAAAACTTACAGCAAACAAAAGCCCTGGACCAGATGGCTTCTCAGGGAAGTTTTACCAAACATTCAAAAAAGAACTAAAACCTATCCTCCTCAGACTACTAGTATTCCAAATAATTCAAGAGGAAGGAATACTTCCAAGCTCTTTCTAAGAAGCCACCATTACCCTAATAACAAAACCAGATAAAGACACTACAAAGAAAAATAATTACAGGCTAATATCCCTGATGGACATACTAGTAGATGCTAAAATCCTCAACAAAATCCTAGCAAATCGGATCCAGCAGTACATTAGAAAGATCATACACCATAACCAATTGGGATTTATTTCAGGGATGGAAGCAAGGTATAATATCCGCAAATCAATAAATGTGCTACATCATATAAACAAATTGAGAGATAGAAACCATATAATCATATCCCTTGATGCAGAAAAAGCATTTCACAAAATCCAACACCCTTTCTTGATAAAAACTATAAGTAAGGTGGGAATAGAGGGATCATACCTCAACATAATAAAAGCCATATATGACAAACCTACAGCCAACATTATGCTCATTGGGCAAAAATTAAAACCATTATCCCTAAGAACAGGAACAAGACAGGGATGCCCACATTCACCACTCGTGTTCGACATAGGACTGGAAGTGCTAACCGCAGCGATTAAATAAGAAGACAAAATAAAAGGCATCCAAATTGAAAAAAGAAGAAGTAAAACTGTCATTATTGACAAATGACATGATATAACACATAGAAAACCCTAAAGACTCCACAAAAAAAACTACTGGACTTAATAAATGAATTTTGCAATGTAGCAGGATACAAAATTAACAACCAGAAATCTATGGCTTTCTTATACAGCAATAATGATCTCACAGAAAGAGAAGCAAAACAAAACAAACAAACAAAAAAAAACAAAAAAACACCCATTTCCCATTGCACCAAAAAAATTAAATAAAGGAGTTAAAAGACCTTTACTTGGAAAACTACATGACATTGTAAAAGAGATAGAGGAAGTCATAAACAAATGGAAGAATATACCATGGTCATGGATTGGTAGAATCAACATCATTAAAATGTCCATACTACCCAAAGCAATCTATAGATTCAATGCAATCACCATTAAGAAACCAATGGCATATTTCACAGACCTAGAATAAACTCTCCAAAAATTCATCTGTAATAAAAAAAGACCTCAAATAGCTGCAACAATCTTGAGAAAGGAGAACAAAGTTGGAGGGATCACAATACCAGATATCAAGCTGTATTATAAAACCACTGTTCTCAAAACTGCCTGGTACTGGCACAAGAACAGACATATAGACCAATGGAACAAAACAGAGAACTCAGAAATTGACTCAAGCCATTATGCTCAATTAATATTTGACAAAGAAAGCAAGAACATACAATGGAGTCAAGACAGTCTCTTCAATAAATGATGTTGGGAAAAATTGGACAGATACATGCAAAAAAAAATGAAACTAGACCACCAACTTACAACATACACAAAAATGAACTCAAAATGGATAAAGGACTTAAACATAAGATTGGAAACCATAAAAATCTTAGAAGAAGCCATAGTCAGCAAAATATCAGACATATGTCATAGCAATATCTTTACTGATACAGCTCCTAGGGCAATGGAAACTAAGGAGAAAATAAACAAATGGGACTCTATCAAAATAAAAAGCTTTTGCATAGCAAAAGAAACCATCAACAAAACAAGAAAACACACTGAATGCCAATGTTATATCCAATAAAGGCCTAATTTTCAAAATTTATAGGGAACTCATACATCTTAACAAAAAGAAGATAAACAATCCAATCACAAAATGGGCAAAGGACATAAATAGAAACCTTTCAAAAGTGGACCTACAGATGACCAAGAGACAGCCTGGCCTGCACTCTCTCCTACCCAGGACCCCTCGGGGGATGTCTGACTGCCGGCATTCGGACATGCCTCTTGCAATCCGGGATCACTGGCTCTTAACCACTCACCTGCCTGCCTGCCTGATCGCCTCTAACCGCCTCTGCTCGATCCCGCACCCAGGACCCAGGCTTCCCTCCTCTGGCTGCCACAGGAACCCAGGACCCGGGCTTCCCTCCCTCTGGCCATACGCAGGCACCTGGGACCTAGGCCGGCTTCACCCGGGCTGGCCACAGGCTCAGGCGCTCAGGACCACAGCAGCAGCCACTGGCACCTGGGACCATAGCTTCTCCCAGGCCCAGCTTTGTCAGGGAGGACATCCGGTCTAGTGAGCATATTATCCTTTTATTGGTATAGATGCTCAAAGTCACTAATCATCTGAGAGATGAAAATCAAAATGACAATGAGATACCACCTCACACCTGTCAGAATGGCTATCATCAACAAATCAACAAATGACAAGTGCTGGCGAGGACGTGGAGAAAAAGGACCCCTCGTGCACTGCTGGTGGGAATGCAGACTGGTGCAGCCACAAAGTATGGCATTTCCTCAAAAGATTAAAAATGGAATTCCCATTTGACCCAGTAATCTCACTTCTGGGAATACATCCCAAGAAACCAGAAACAACAATCAGAAAGGACATATGCACCCCTATGTTCATAGCAGAACAATTTACAATAGTAAGATTTGGAAACAACCTAAGTGCCTATCAGCAGATGAGTGGTTTAAAAAAACTGTGATATATCTACACAATGGAGTACTACGCTGCTGTAAAAAAGAAGGAATTCTTACCATTGGCAACAGCATGGATGGAACTGGAGAGCATTATGCTAAGGGAAATAAGCCAGTTTTATAAAGATAAATTTCACATTATCTCACTCATTTGTGGAATATAATGAACAACATAAACTGATGAACAAAAATAGATCCAGACACAGAGAAGCATCAAACAGACTGTCAAATTTCAGTGGGTAGACTGTGGTTGGGGGTGCAGGGTTAAGAGATCAACCAAAGGACTTGTATGCATGCATATAAGCATAAGCAGTGGACAAAGACACTAGGGGGGTAAGGGCATTGCCAAGGGGTGAGGTGGCCAGGGGGAGGTCAATGGGGAAAAAATAAGACATATGTAATACTAAATATAATACTTTAAACAATAAAATATAAATAAATAAATAAATAAATAAATAAATAAATATTTTTTAAAAGTATATGAAATAACTAACTTCAGGGAGAAGGACTGGGACTAATGAGACCAGACCAATAGAATGAAATGGAAATTTGAAACTCCAAACCATAAATGTGGAACAAAAAATCCAGTAGTGCTGTTAAGTGATTAAAGCAAGACCCATGTTCACATGCATGGAAATCAGCTGTCAAATGAGAAGACCGGGCATCCACCCATGGAAAGGCTGCCAGATCCATGGATATTTTTGCATGAGCAACTCAACTCCATGCCTCATTGCTAAACTCATGCCTTTCTCTGCTTAAATGTAACATGGTAGCCTAGGAGGAGCCATCCTATAGATTTAGCACTGGATATAGGCTAAAACTGGAAACCTTTAACCAGGGAAATGCTTTTATTGGTAAAATTCTTGAGAATATTTTACATGTTAGCACAATAAATAAACAACTAAAAATATTATATTTTTATATATTGCTTAGGGAATCAATAATTATTATATATTTTAATAATACTTGAATATAGTATTACTTTACTTTACATGGAGTACTTATGTTTATATTTCCCTTTGCATATTTTTGGAATATAGATTACATTTTGACTTTCTGAACTCAGAATATTCCCCTGTGGTAACAGACTGTATTTTCTCACAGTAGTGAGGTTCTGCCCCGAAACAATGTCTCACTCAATTTATATATATAAAAGCCTAAGTGACCGTACAACCAAACAACAGGTTGCTATGACGCACACTGACTGCCAGGGGCACATGCTCACTGTAGGAGCTGACTCCTGGTGGTCATGCTCCCATAGCCAAACTTCTGCACAGGCTAACCTCCTGTGGTCATCCCCCCAGCCGGCCAACCCCTTGCAGTCCCTTCCTCCACCAGGCTGGCCAACCTCCCACAGTCCCTCCCCCTGGCCAGCCGCCCCAATTAGCCCTGATCGGGACTGGGCAAGATGGCCCGGATTGGCCCTGATCGCTGGCCAGGCCGAGGGACCCCACCCATGCACAAATCTGTACACTGGGCCTCTAGTTTAATAATAATTTCCAGGGTATTTATAGAAATAAAAAATGAGACTGTACATTAAATTCAGTGATGTACAAACATAAGATACTGAAAGCAGCACTAAACTGGAATATAAGATACTTTAATCTCAGCTTTATGAATAATGAGCTGTGTTGTGAGCTCTCAAGAAAGTCAACTTCTTTCTTTCCTTGTCTATAACGCTCAAGAGCACTCATGGTGTTCAAGTTTATGACTGTTATTTTTCAGCAGTTGTAAGCCAGGGATCACAGCACTTACAGACAATCACTTCGGAGTTCTCAAGACTTGATACCCTGCCTCCTTCTGCTCTGGAAACAGCCCTGGCTTTGTAAATCTATTCAGTTGGGTTGTGGGGATGAAAGTGGAAGGGGGTCAGGAGAGGTTTTATGTATAATTTTCTACTCATAGTTATTTATCCTATCTCCTCCTCTTACCCCATTCTGTACCTACCCTCTTCCTTTAAGCTCTATCTCATAACTTCCATGCACTTTCCATCTTATCCTCCTGCACACCACTTTCCAAAGACAATGGTAAGCCCAAGAAAATGTAACAAACACTGCAGAAAAGAGGAAGCCATTGTTGTCTGGACTGACTGATTGTAAGATGCTGGGTTGAAGAGACTGTAGTATTTTAGATTGTTTTGTATTTTTCCTGACCATTTCAGGCAAGTTTTGTTGCTTAAGAAGCATGAATGTATTCTGATTACATTCTAAGAATCTGCCAAACCCTAATGACCTGAAAGAGCAGGTGAATATCGGAAAGCATCTAGCAAAGTTTCAGGAGATATTTAATACACTGTGAGAATCTGGTTGTTGCTAGGTCTCTTCCATTAAAGTATTATTTTCTAAAATAAACTTTCCAATTCTTTGATCATTCAACTTTCTCATGCTTGAACTTCTCTAACCCAGCCAGTTGTCAGGCTGTCTCATGTGATGTAACAATATTCTTTGCCAATTACATTTTTAAACTTAAATGAAAATTCATGCTCTCCTACCTTAATGATCTATTACCCTTTTATATTCGTTTTTGTGTATCTGATTTAATCTCATTAACAATGTTATCCTAAGTTAAAGCTGACCCCCACCAAAAAATCTGATAAATTATTCAGTTTTATAATTTATTTAATTTTCTCTAAAATCATATTTGTGGTTGATACAAAGTATATTTTAATGTATAATCATTACACTTAAGAAATTGGTTATGGAAAGATAGCAAAAGTGGCAATAATGATAGAACTTTCATAACATAAAAAATAAATGCTCTAGCATATTATGCTCAATTTAAAAATCCTATATAATAAAGAGGTAATATGCAAATTGACCCTCACGCCCTCTCAAAATGGCTGCCTATGACCAGGTGGGCAGGGGGGTTAGTAAGGGATGACCAAACAACTGAACAGCAGGTTGCGTGGGGCAACCAGGCCAGCAGGGGGGGCAGTTGAGGGTGACCAGGCTGTCAGTGGGTGGCACTTAGGGGCGACCAGACTGGCAAGGGGGGGCAGTAAGCGGTGACCAGGCCAGCGGCGGGAGCAGTTAAGGGCAACCAGGCCAGCAGAGGGAGGCAGTTGGGGGCAACCCAGCCAGAAGGGGGGGGCAGTAAGGGGTGACCAGGCCGGCAAGGGGGGGCAGTTAGGAGCAACCAGGCTGGCAGGAGGGGCAATTAGGGGCAATCAGGCCAGCACACAGAGGCAGTGAGGGGCAATCAGGCCAGCAGGGGGTTGCAGTTAGAGGTGACCAGACAGGCAGGCAGGTGAGTGATTAGGAGCCAGCGGTCCAGGATTGTGAGAGGGATGTCTGAGTGCTGGTTTAAGCCCAATCCCCGGGATCTGGATGCAGTCAGACATCCCCCAAGGGGTCCCGGATTGGAGAGGGTGCAGGCTGGGCTGAGGGGACCCCTCCCCCTTGTGCACAAATTTCATGCACTGGACCTCTAGTCATTTAATAAAAATAGGACCTACTACCAGTGGAAAGTTGATAAACATTTTTCAACTGGCTTTCTCAGTGAGGGTACAGGGGTGGAGTCTGGAGAGTTGATTTGTATCCACTGCTGATTTCCATGGTATAAATATTCCCATTATGAAATCTATGGCCAATTTCAAAGCTTCTGTTTAACAACTGCCTCAGAAATTTCTTGAAATTTTAATAATCAGCCCTAGAAAGCTGCTGGGTATAAGCTAACTCCAATGCATAATTGCTGAGTACCAGTCACTCTGGTCGTCCCACTGTCCGGTCACTGGGTTTTTATTATATAGGATTGAAAATTCACCACACATTTAGTAGTATCATTAGAATATTTTGGCCCATTAGTAAATGACTCTTTAATAATAACTTTTAAATAATTAAGTCTATGCAGGAGAGAAAATTAGAATTTCTAAGTCAACCTCAAGTATCTTGATATACTGAAAAGCTACTTGAGAGCAAACATTATCTAAATAAGCACATAAGTGAATAGAAGTCTCAACATGGGCATAGCATACAAATCGGATGTTCACTGATATTAAATTCTTAGTGAATTTGAACAGCAACAATAATGTAGAAGAAATTAAAAGCAACAGTGAGAATCAGGAAAAATTTTATTTTAATTTTAACATTGCTTCTAACAAACCTCAGAAGATAACAAAATCATAATTTGGTTTGAAACCTTTAAGAACCCCAATGCCATTTCTTTTATCTGCTATAAAATCTACCCATTCAGGCAGTATTGACATGTGAGGGGTAGACCCCATTATTTCATTTATTTTTTAAATATGCTTTCTCTCTGTATCCAAGGATTAAATTAATCCCTTCCTCCATTATGCATGAGGTTTGAGTTTTCCTTCACATGATGTGATTTTCATGGTGCTCACCATCCTGACCACTGTCCCTTGTGATTAATCCAATTCAGTTCAATTCTACATTTACTGAGTGTCTCCTGCCTGTCAGGAGCCAGGTCAGACCCTGAGGATTCAATGATGCTGGAAGACAGATAACCTGTGAACCAGGCAAGAGTCAATCAAAGTGAGAAGTGCCAGTGGGATCATATAAAAACAAAAACAAACAAAAACCATATAAAATAGTTAAACCTCCAAACTTGGCCTCTGTGAGCTCCATGACTTTTCACAGGTCATCAAACAAGAATACCTCGGTCAGTGCGGGATGATGCTACAAAGGCAGAAACATATCAACCTCTCCCAAAACACTAAATGTGTTTAATGGAAAATACAACCTGTTTCCTTTCATATTATCCTAATATATAAAAACCCAGGGTCCGTAATGTCCAAAACGACTGAAGGTTTGACCTACTGGAAGTCAGTCCTGCAGTCAGTGTTGGGTTGCTGTGGCAACCCAGCACTGACTGCCACTGCTTCGGGCATGGTGACCCAGCACTGACTGCTGAGGGGGCTGTGGATCAGGCCCAGAGAGAGGCCTGGAGAGAGAATCAGAGTCTGATCTGTAGCCTCCATGGCAGCTGTTGATCAGCCCTTGCCTCTCTCTTTCTCTCTAGGCCTGGCCAGTAGCCATGCCTCAATTTCTCTCTGGGCCTCTGCAGGGGCTGCTGATCAGCCCTGCCTCTCTGATCAGGCCTGAAGATAGGCCAGGAGATGCTAACTGGCATATAAACTGACCAATCAAAACCAAATCTGGGTGAACTGTGAGGAGCCAATGGCTGCCTAGGAGATGGAGCTTTTGATGCTGACTGGCATAGAAACCGACCAATCAGAAAATAATCTGGGTGAATTACAAAGGCAGAACTTAAGGTGGGGGCTGAGGAGGTGTTTTAAGGGAAACAGCTGTTTGGTGTAAGGTGTAAGAAAGCAGTTCAATTTTTTAATGACCAGTTTGGCAGTATAGTATATATGTCTGGCTATCAGTCCAGATATAGGGATTATGTATTTTTGCCTGCCAAGAGTATCTCCTCCCGCTGAAACCCCACCCCCCATTTAAGCAATCCTATCCTATATAATCTATCTATACTAATAAAAGAGTAATATGCTAATTAGTCCAGGTCGACCAGCCATCTTCCAGACGTCCAACTTCCTTCTGGACAAAGCCATGGTGGTGGAGGCTGAGGCAGAGGCAGTTAGGGGTGATCAGGCTGGCAGGGGAGGGCAGTTGGGGGTGAGATCAGGCCATCAGGGGAGTGCAGTTAGGGGCAAACAGGCCAGCAGGGGAGGGCAGTTGGGGGCGGGATCAGGCCAGTAGGGGAGGGCAGTTGGGGGTGAGATCAGGCCAGCAGGGGAGTGCAGTTGGGGGCAACCAGGCCAGCAGGGGAGGGCAGTTGGGGGTGGGATCAGGCTGGTAGGGGAGGGCAGTTGGGGGCAACCAGGCCAGCAGGGGAGGGCAGTTGGGGGTGGGATCAGGCTGGTAGGGGAGGGCAGTTAGGGGTGATCAGGCAGGCAGTCAGTTAGGGGTGATCAGGCCGCAGGGGAGAGCAGTTAGGGACAAGATCAGGCTGGCAGGGGATGGCCATTGGGGGTGAGATCAGGCCAGCAGGGGAGGACAGTTGGGGAAAACCAGGCTGAAAAGGGAGGGCAGTTGGGGATGAGATCAGGCAGGCAGGGGAGGGCAGTTAGGGGCGAGATTAGGCTGGCAGGGGAGGGCAGTTAGGGGTGATCAGGCAGGCAGGGAGAGGCAGTTAGGGGCAATTAGGCAGGCAGAAGGGTTAGGGGCAGTCAGGCGGGCAGGCAGAGGCAGTTAGGATCCAGCAGTCCCAGATTGCGAGAGGGATATCTGACTGCCAGTTTAGGCCTGATCCCACAGAGATCAGGCCTAAACCAGCAGTCAGACATCCCCCAAGGGGTCCCCAGTTGGAGAGGGTGCAGGCTGGGCTGATGTAACCCCCCTCAAGTTCACGAATTTTGTGCACCAGGCCACTAGTCCTATATAATAAAAGGCTAATATGCAAATTGTCCCCTCGGGAGTTCGACCAATCGGGAGTTTGACCACTTGCTATGATGTGCGCTGACCACCAGAGGGCGTCACAAAATGAAGGAAGGCCCCGACCGGCAGCCAGTAGCTGGGGGACAAAAGGACCCAGTTGGCAGCTGGCAGCCAGGGGAAGGAAGGTCATGGCCAGCCCTGATTGCCAACCAAGCCTAGGGACCCTACCTATGCACAAATTTTGTGCACCAGGCCACTAGTTTACTATAAAACAGATACATATTTAAGAAATTTAGAAAACGGGGCAAAGGTAATATCCTATCCTTAGATACTAATACTTCCAGCTCACATTTGCATAATCTTTAAGGATTCATTTTTGTCTGTCTGGTAATCGAGGTCTCAAGAGAATCTTTGTTACGTCAACATATCAGAATGAAAGCACCAGTGATTCCTCAATTGTCAAACCTCACCAAGCATCCCACTTGAGTAACTAACTCATATCACCTCACTGCTCAACCATATTCACATCTTCAGGTAGCAAAGGATTATACCTGTGTGAACAAGGAAGTTTTTTGTTTTTTCTTTAACCCACATATTTGTCTCACTTGATTCTTGCCAGTTTAGGTCATAAAAATCTCTGTATAGTCTTCTTATCTTCATCTCCAATCTCATGTACACTATCAATTTGTTAATAATCATGACAATTTTTTGAAATTATCTGTTCTTTTCATTCTGTTCACTCATTCATTAAATCTCATCTAGTACATGGCACTGAATTTTCTTCTGAAATTACCCAGATTTAAGCAGAAGCAAGGGAGCTTGCTTTATAGTAGTGAAAACCCAAAGTAATATTGAGAATGAACACTAGGGCACTGCTCACTTTCATCTTCTTAGACTAAAAAAGTACAATGCCCCCCTTTTTTTTCCTAATAGCGACTTTCTGAATTTCAATACTTTCCTTATTATAATGATATCCATTAAGAAGTCTACGTTTACTGATTAATAAAAAAAGAACCTCACATGAGCATACAATGGAGTCAAGACAGTCTCTTCAATAAATGATGTTGGGAAAAGTTGGACAGATACATGCAAAAAAATGAAACTAGACCACCAACTTACACCATACACAAAAAATAAACTCAGAATGGATAAAGGACTTAAATGTAAAACGGGAAACCATTGAATCTTAAAAGAATCCATAGGCAGCAAAATATCAGACATATGTTGTAGCAATATCTTT
Organism: Eptesicus fuscus; assembly: GCF_027574615.1. Classification (NCBI taxonomy): domain Eukaryota; kingdom Metazoa; phylum Chordata; class Mammalia; order Chiroptera; family Vespertilionidae; genus Eptesicus; species Eptesicus fuscus. Next base: position 4,042,901 of record NC_072480.1, on the reverse strand, counting down.
ACTGATACAGCTCATAGGGCAATGAAAACTAAGGAGAAAATAAGTGGGACTAAATCAAAATAAAAAGCTTCAGAACAGCAAAAGAAACCATCAACAAAACAACAAGAAAGCCCACTGCATGGGAGAACATATTTGCCAATGTTATATCCAATAAGGGCCTAAACTCCAAAATTTATAGGGAACTAATACAACTTAACAAAAGGAAGATAAACAATCCAATAAAAGAAATGGGCAAAGGACCTAAATAGACACTTTTTGAAAGTGGACATACAGAAGGCCAAGAGGCATATGAAAACATGCTCAAAGTCACTAATCATCTGAGAGATGGAAATCAAAACAACAATGAGATACCATCTCACCCCTGTCAGAATAGCTATCATCAACAAATGACAAGTGCTGGCGAGGATGTGGAGAAAAAGGAACTCCTGTGCACTGCTAGTGGGAATGCAGATTGGTGCAGCCACTGTGGAAAACAGTATGGAGTTTCCTCAGAAAATGAAAAATGGAACTCCCATTTGACCCAGTAATCCCACTTCTAGGAATATATCCCAAGAAATCAGAAACACCAATCCGAAAGGACATATACACCCCTATGTTCATAGCAGCACAATTTACCATAGCTAAGACTTGGAAACAGCCTAAGTGCCCATCAGCAGATGAGTGGATTAAAAACTGTGGTACATCTACACAATGGAATACTACGCTGCTGTAAAGAAAAGAACTCTTACCATTCGCAACAGCATGGATGGAACTGGAGAGCATTATGCTAAGTAAAATAAGCCAGTCAGAGAAAGACAAATATCACATGATCTCATTTATTTGTTTACTATCAACATAATAAACAACATTAACTGATGAACAAAAATAGATCCAGAGACAGAGAAGCATCAAACAGACTGTCAAACTTCAGAAGGAAGGCAGGGGATGGGGGGTGGTATAAAGAAAAAAAACACACACACACACACAAAAAATACCTCAAAAGGTTCAAAAAGAGGCCCTATCCTATATAAGAGGGCAAAGACCTTTAGTGAAGTTCCATTTCCTCCTTAGAATTAAAGGGTGGTATTCTCAGAAGACTGAGCCTACCAGGTGATTTGGAATGCAATTCCACTTGCTCATTCCTATCACTTTAAAGATAGCCAGTGGAACTGCTACTTAGTTTTTTAAATATTCCACCATCATTCATAGTCTTCTGAGATGCTTCCCCTTTTTTTTTAACTTCCTTGCTTGCTTTGACAATAGGACTGTTCTCTTCAAAAGGCATTGCTATAAGCAGCAACAAAATATTCTCAGCATCCTACGGAGATGCAAGGATGAATTTGTTTTAGAAGGACTGGAGATATCATTTGGGAAAGAAAAGCAATATTTCTGAGTTGCTCAGCAGTCCAGATTTTAAAAAAATAACCCCAAAATATGAGTGTCAATAATCTAGAAAAGGCCAACCTCAGATTATGTGTTTATTCATTCTATGAAAATCCAATAACCTCCAACTGAGACTCTAGGCAAGACACTGGGAACAGGAAGTTAAATAAGACATGGTTTTTACCCTTAAGCAGCACACAGTTTCTAAAAAGACAAACATATAAACAAATATGAAAATAAAAGGAGAGAAGTATAAGAGATATATTATAAATATTGTGTGATTTGAAAGACAAAAGAATCAAAGGCCCAGCCTGAAGGATGGAAAGGAAACTGTACCTCCAGGCTCAGAATGTGCTGCTCCATATGTTTACGTGATGGGATAAATCAGGGTATATATTCATAGAGTAGTCATAGGATCTAAGTTGTGGAAGGAACCTCTTTGAACCACAACCACACTCCCCAACTTAGTTCTGTATTTGAATCTGCTGCAAACCTTTTGCTAATTGGTCACCTGGCCTGAGTTCTGTGATTGAGCTCTTTGAGGATGGGGTTCTTATTACCTTTGAGGCAGTCCCTACCTTTGGAAAATTCCATTTGTTTTCCATTTTATTTAGCTGTAACCTCTTTTCCCTTAGCATCTACCAAATGGCATCAGTTTTTTCCTTCAAATTCTGTTAAAGTGAATTGCAATTATCCAAGATGCATAGCTGAGTAAACCAGCATCAGATGGCTACTATATTTCAGCCTACTTGGTCTCTACCCTTACAGTGAAAATATGAGGTACATTTATGGAGTTTATACATATTAAAGAGACTGTGGAAGGTCCTAAGAAGCTATGATAATAAGAGAAAGGCTTTGTTCTCAAAAAAATCAGTCTAATGGAGAAGAACAAGTAAAGTAGAATTGAGGTTTAGCAGATAGAGAGATCACATTCTAGTTAGGAAACCTGGAAGGAGTCATGAAAAAAGTGAAATACAAACTAACTCACAGAATCAACCAATAATTATTTATCACCTACTATGTGGCAGGTATTAGTTGGGGTTCTGAAGTTAGAGAAGAATAGCAAACATTCAAAAACCTTTACTTTCAAGGAGCTTAGATTCTAGAAGTGGAAGGCAGACCATAAACATGTAAATACATGTCACAGAGTGATAATGAGTGATAATGATAAAGAGGGTAGTGTTATGGGGGTGGGGCAGGCTTCTATCTTAGGTAAGAGGAAGGCCTAATTGATATGGGTCTTAGCACTGATCAGACCGTAATGAAGGAAATTGGTAGGCTCTGCAAATATCCAGGGGAAAAGATGGATCTTAAAGATGAGACTAGAAGAGCTTAGAAGGAAAAACATACACTGAGGCACAGAGCAAGGAGACCACATGATATGAAGAAAAATGACATGTGCTGCCTGCTGGTGGGGTATGGGATAAGTATAAGATTCATGGTAGATAAATATAGAAAGGTAGAGTTGGGGTGGAAATTCTACCTTTCCAGTGTGCTGAGAGAAATAAAATCCCTGCCTCTGACCCAGAAGACTCATGTCTTAAGCCAGCGGGCAAACATGCTAGGTTGTAAGTAAGTTAAAATCTCAACCTTCACTGCATAGCTGGATTTTTATTATATTGAGATCCAAACATGGATCTGAGAACTTTCATTCAACATGGGAAAGGGCAATAGGAAGTCAGTGATCTGTTTTAAGCAGAGCAATGTTTGGTAAAATTAAATTATCTGGGCTGACTTAAGATCAACTAGAGAAGAAAATGGTAATGGGGGGTTGAAAATATATACTTTCTGGACAGGCACTTTGATAGAGAATCTCACTTAATACTCATAATAAACTGTATATTCATTTATTCATTCATTGAACATGTAATTATTGAGTACCTACTATCTTCAGTCATTGAGATGCAACCATAAACAAAATCAAAGGCAAGATTCCCGTGTCTGTGGAACTCACATTCTAGATAGGAATACAGAGAGACAACCAGCCAACCAAAGAGCTGATAAAATGTTAGTTGGTCATTAAGAAAAATAAAGCAAAGTAAAGGGACAGAGTGGTGAGATGCAATTTACATAGGGTAGTCAGTGGAAATCTCCCTAAAGAAGTAAATATGAGCCAAGACCTGAACAAGAATAAGATAGCTGCTACTTTTATGTATATTTAAGAGCTGAAGACACTAAAACTAGGAGAAATTGTATTATTGAGGTTTCATCCTTACTAACAAGTAGTGGGGTGGGAATATAAACCCAGAAATCTGTCTGTAGCCCCAGCATTCCTACAGCCACAGTATACTCCCTGCATATCATGTGAAGCCTTTGAGCTAATATGCCAGGAGAATAGTTATTACCAGAAATGGATTCGAGGAAGATAGGCTGGGTAAATGGAGAAGTAATAAGTTGGGTTCTGACATACTAAGATTGATGTATTAGCCAACGAGGCTTTGAAACTTTATTTCAGAATTGAGATATCATGGACTTTGCTTCTCTACCCTCCACTGCTACTTTTGTGATCTTTAAACTTTAGTTGTGCCCCAGCCACCGGACCCAGTTAGAAACCAGCAGGAAAAAATTAAGTGTCCCATGCTGGTTGTTTCTAATCAGCCAACTCCCTTTCTTTCAATGAACTGAGGTGTGAACTCAGTGTCTATTTCTTCTCAATAAATTTTACATTTTTCTTTCCCTTTGGAACTAAATAATAAGGGGAAGGGGGCAACTCATAATTTTCCCAGTGGTTCTTTTCATGAGTTCCTAAAACACATCAATATACTGGGTGCTAGATTTATTTTCCTACTTATATTATGTATAACAAATTCAGACACCACACTGTCATAAATCCATGTCACATTTTATCCCCTTGTGTTAACTGTAGGATTACCTAACTGTATTCTAACCTTTTTATAGTTTGCCAAAGCACACTAGGATTATGATCAGGTAGGAGATCTGTTATTTCTATTTTAAAACATTTCTAATTATTGCATAATTTTTAAAATATGAAATATTAAAAATATAGAAGATATAAACTTTTTAAAATTAAATGTTAAACAGGTAATAAACTCATAACATCTTATATGTGTGTGTGTGTGTGTGTGTGTGTGTGTGTGTGTGTGTGTGTGTGTGTATTAGAGGCCCGGTGCACAAAATTCATGCATGGTGGGGGGGCAGTGTCCCTCAGCCCAGCCTGCACCCTCTCCAATCTGGGATCCCTCGAGGGATGTCCCACTGGGATTGGGCCTAAACGGGCAGTCTGACATCCCTCTAACAATCCAGGTCTGCTGACTCCCAACCACTCGCCTGCATGCCTTCCTAATTGCCCCTAACCACTTCTGCCTGCCAGCCTGATCACCGCCTAACCACTCCCCTGCCAGCCTGATTGATGCCTAACTGCTCCCCTGCCAGCCTGATTGCCCCCAACTTCCCTCCTCTGCCGGCCTGGTCACCCCTAACTGCCCTCCCATACAGGCTTAATTGCCCCTAACTGCCCTCCCCTGCTGGCCTGATCCCTCCCAACAGCCCTCCCTTGCTGGTCATCTTCTGGCAGCCATCTTGTGTCCACATGGGGGCAGCCATCTAGTGTGTTGGAGTAATGGTCAATTTGCATATTACTGTTTTATTAGATACGATAGAGGCCTGGTGCACATGTGGGGGCCAGCTGGTTTGCCCTGAAGGGTGTACTGGATCAGGGTGGGGGTTCACTTGGGGTGTGGGGTGGCCTGGGCGAGGGGCCGGTGGTGGTTTGCAGGCCAGCCATGCCCCCCGGTGACCCAAGTGGAGGCCCTGGTGTCTGGGATTTATTTATCTTCTATAATTGAAACTTTGTAGCCTTCAGTGGAGGCCAGGGCAGGCCAGGAACTTGGCTTTCTCCATTGCCAGGGAAACCCAAGCCTCCTGCTCACTCCATGGATGCAGCCATTTTTATTGGGATTTATTTATCTTATATAATTGAAACTTTGTAGCCTTGAGCGGAGGCCTTGGCTGGCCAGGGTGTGCAGGAAGCTTGGCTTCCTCCATTGCCGGGGAAACCCAAGCCTCCTGATCACTCCATGGCTGCAGCCATTTTTGTTGGGATTTATTTATCTTCTATAATTGTAATTCTGTAGCCTTGAGTGGAGTCCAGGGCCCACCAGAGTGTGAGGGGAAGCTTGGCTTCCTCCATTGCCGGGGAAACCTAAGCCTCCTGCTCCTGCTCCTACTCTGTGGTCACAGCCATCTTGGTTGGGTTAATTTGCATACTCGCTCCTAACTGGCTGGTGGGTGTGGCATGTGGGTGTAGTGGAGGTATGGTCAATTTGCATATTACTTTTTTATTAGATAGGATATATATAGATGTATGTATGCATAAGTGTGTATATTTTCTCCTTTTTACCTAAATAGCAGCATATCATCCAAATGTTGAGGATCAAAATATACTACTTTAGAACCACTTCTATGTACTCACTCCTAGGACAGCATGCACACAAGCACACGTACACACACACACACACACACACACACACACACATGCTCAGACAAATATACATAGATGAAATATGGTCAATATTTAAAATTTTAATATTGTTTTAAAGTAGTTATTGTTATCTTTTATCATCATCATCATCATCATCATCATAATTATCACTCTGTAAACTACAATAAGTGATGTGTTTACCAAATAAATCTGACTTATCTTGTAGCATCATAAATCAGAAACACGGAGAGCAACACGACTCTTCCCACCCCTTTTCCTATCCTTTAAAGGTATTTATTTTTTCAAATGAGTAATTTCACCACAATCTCTACTTTCCTTTTCTAAAAACTTACAGACAGCTCTGGCCAGTGTGGTTAGTTGATTGAGCATCCTCCCATGCACCGATAGGTTGCCAGTTCGATTCCCAGTAAGGGCACATACCCAGGTTGCAGGTTTGATCCCTGGTTGGCGTGTGTACAGGAGACTAACGATCAAGGTTTCTCTCTTTCCCTCTCTCTCTCTCTAAAGAAAAATCAATAAAACTGATTTTTAAAAGAACTGCAGACATAGGTAAGATTAAAGAAGCTCCAGAGATCTAAATCCTGACAATATTAGCAATTAGATGTTAAATGTATGTGTATAATATACATTGGGAATAAACAATATTTAAGGCAGATACCAATTATTCAATCAGACTGATAAGTAAGGGATACAAATTCCATTGTAAAGCCCCTGGGATAAGGAACATGAGCTGAGGCATTTTCTGCTTTAAAGAGATCTAAATCTTCACTCCAAGGCACCTGTGCAAAATTATTTGTACTTTTAGCCCATGCAGAGTTCAGATGTGGACTAGATTAAGGATATTAAATTCATGGACTGGACTAAAGCCAGCATGGGCTTTTAGTTCACAGAATAAAGAATGAGAGGAAGAGGATTTCAAGGCTCTGCATTCAGGTTTAGCTTATCTTTATTCCTATGACCACTTGGCTTTGAGAAGGATTCAGAGAGTTAGCCAGTCATAAATATCTGCCTGTTAAATGTACAGTCCTGTGATAAAGGCAGTATAGAATGTGAAGATGCATAATATGTGTCCTGCCACCCAAATACTTACAGATTTGGGGTGGGGAGAGATAAGATAAACTATATATAAATAATCACTTTGTTTTATTCTTGTGCCTAGATATATCCAAAACAATAGCAGTAAATATCAAGGGAATAGGACAGTTCATAAGTGCTCTAAAAAGCATTCAGGGAGAGAAGAAATTTGTGGGCTGGTGATACTGAGAAATTAAATGGCGTGGATGAAATTTAAAACAGGTTTTTAAAGAAGAGTGGAAAACAGACAAACTCACATCAGGTAGAGGCATCTCTGTGGAGAGGAAGAGAGTCCAGTTCCCATTCAGCGGACAGGGCCAAACTCCTTGTAACAATGACCACAAATGTCTAAGGCAGGACAAGTTCAGCCTGGAGGACTGAGAGAGGAAACTTTCCCCAGAGTAATCAAGGGCAGAATTGTGTGAGGAGCAAGAATAAATTTTAGCCCTGGACAGTGTTTCTCAATGGTTAGAGCTTTGGCCCATGCACCTAAAAGTCACAGGTTCTATTCCCAGTCAAGGGCACATACCTGGAATGCAGGTTCGATTGCTGGCCCCAGTCGGGACACATGCAGAAGGCAACCAATCGATGTGTCTCTCTCATATCAATCTCTCTCTCTCTCTTCCTCTCTCTCTCTCTCTCTCCCTTCCTCCCTCCCTCCCATTCTCCCTCCTTCTCTTTCTAAAAGGCAATGGAAAAAATATCATAGGGTGAGGATTAACAAAAAAAGTAGAAAAATGAATTTTAGTAGGAGATGACCAGAGATCAATGCCAAAGGCAGTATCAAAACTCATGACTGAGAGGGTGATACAATCAGAAGGGCGAAGCAATTTTAGACATAGGCTGAGAATAAGGTAAGGATATTAGAGGGCTACAAGTATGAGAAATGCTTAAAATGGTGTTATGACACTCAGGAAAGACTTAAGGAGAGTATAAAATTAGATCAAGAGTTTGATATTTGTGTGGAAATTTGGAGAAAAAGAAGAATCATTTCAAGGACTCGAGTATTAGAAGTATAAAGACCCCATTGATAGGGAAGGCCACTGAGAGAACTTGATTGAGCATTTGATTTTGCTTATGTTGAATGAGACTTCCAGGCCAAAATTTAATTTGGTCAATCAAAGATATAGGGCTGGAATTCCCTGAGCAGTTCAGGAATGAGGTCCAATGTCTCTTATTTTTCTCAGTAATAGGTTATTAAATATATCTGTATATTTCAGTTATTAATTTTCTCATAGTATCAGTTGTTAATTAATAGGTTATTAATTAAACCATTGCAATAAAGGAAATATTTGACTGATTCCATTACTTCCTAAAAAATGTTCCACCCCCAAAATTCTGCTTCATAGGAAGATAACTCTTTGGGTTTAGAATTATTGGAACAATCAATCCAAATTAGATGGCAAATCATATTTTGCAAAACCCATCATTAAACTCCATCAGTCATGGTGGTATGGCCATACTACTTCTTGCTAATGAGAAACCAAATATAAGTAGGGGCTATACCCCAGGATGATGCCATTGTATGCTTGGGGTTATGTGTATAGAAATATCCTTTAAGGCAGATGAATATGAAAACTGGGACCCCTCTCTTATTCCTATTCCTTATAGCACTGCTCCATTCTCTCATCTGTTTCCCGTACACATGGCAACACAACATATACTTTATCATTGCACAGAGAAAACTTAATGTTAGAAATTGGCATTAAATAATACCTTTCTCCCAAGAAACCAAAGCAGTCTATAAGGCCATATTCTGTTAAGTCTTCAGAGTGGGCTGGGAAATAAAATCAAGGTCTTCATCCCTCCAGGAAACTATTTTCTCCACTAGACCCCAGTGGCCAGTTGCCAACTGCCAGCTGCAGGCACAACAAATCTAAATACAAAGATCACCACTCATCTTTATTTGAGGGATTTACTCTAGAATATAGAGAGCTTGAACAACAGAAGAGGGGAGAAGAAATGAAGGGGAGTTCTGACAGGTTTACCGGTATAATCCTTAATTCCACTCACAATTGCTAGTGGTTAAATAGATGAACTGCATGTAGTTGGAATATGGGGGGAACTATCTTGCTTCTACTGTTCTAGACCTTCTGATTTTCAGAACATGGAACTACCTGAAGAAGTACCCCACAATTAATACATAATGTTTTCCATAATTAAGATGACTTAAAAATTTAAAAATTTTCTCTAGAGGTAGAATATCAATATCCAATTCACATGCAGTATATATACATTAACATGTGTTTCTGGTGATTAATCAGCAATTCATTCAGCCATTTATTATTCACTCTGTGTCAGGTTTATCTGTCATTGCCCACAGTTGATTTGTTTGCCCTTTAAATAATACTTTCAGTGGTATAATGACCAGAAAGTACTCTTTTCCTGTTCTATCATTCTCATGATCAGAACAATTCATCACTGAGCCCTCCTTGACTACACAAATATAGACATCACGATGTCATGATGTTCATAAAACACAAACACTCCATATTTTACTTGGCTGGTAAATAAGTAATCATTAATTTTTAATTATATGCTACTATAGTGTGTGAGAGTGGGGGGGGGAGAGAGGAAGGAGAGAGAGAAGAGGGAGACAGAGAAAGTTGATTGGCAGATATCTAAAAATCCTTCAAACTTATACTTAAGTTTGCACTCACTGCATGAAGCAACAAAATAACAAAGTTAATAATGATATGATTTAAAAGATATGTTTAAAAACTAGATTGCAACAAACACCCCCCCAAAAAAAATTAGTAACACCCTATATAATAAAAGGCTAACATGCAAATCAACCAAATAGTGGAACGACCGGTCGTTATGACTTATGACGTGTACTGACTACAAGGGGGCAGACGCTCAATGCAGGAGCTATCCCCTGGTGGTCAGCGCACTCCCACAGGAGGAGCGATGCTCAGCCAGCCCTGAACTGGGCTCACGGTTGGTAAGCACAGTGGCGTTGGCGGGAGCCTCTCCTGCCTCCATGGCAGCGCTAAGGATGTCTGACTACTGGCTTAGGCCCACTCACCATGCAGTCAGACATCCCCTGAGGGCTCCCAGACTGCGAGAGGGCACAGGTTGGGCTGAGGGCCCCCCACCGCCACCATGAGTGCACGAATTTCATGCACTGGGCCTCTATTAACTGGTAAAAATAAGATGTCAACCAAGAACTAAGTAGCTGTAGCCATAGCTCAGACAACCAAGAATGCAGGTAGGAAGATACATACAGCATGTACTAGTATTCTAGGTCCCCACAAACACCAGGATGCAGACACTATAGGAACTGGCAGAAATGGTCCATAGTCTAGAGCAGGAAGCAACAATTATGTCAGTTGTGGTAAATGCAACACTTGCTTAGGAATGACAAGTGGAAAACTGTACAAGGCCACATGGGAGAGGAAGCATATGGGATTGATCATAACACAACCAATATCTCAGACAAGAAATCTTTCAGAAGACCTTGATAAAGTGTGTGGGGCTGGTAATGGCTGTGGTGTTGATGGAGGGGAGTAAAGCAATGAGGCTGGATAGAATTATTAAAACTATCTGTGTTGTGAGGTCATCAGCTCACAACAACGGCAATTTAAAAGCAATGAAAAACTAACTAGTCCTGAGGAAGGAGAAAATGGTGACGGAATAGAGTCGGGTTTGGAGTCTGTTCCTGGGGCGGAGAGTCGGAGCAGCAGAGGCTCACAGAGGGACTGTATGTGGGCAAGCCAAGGGACAGCTAAACTCCAGGAGAAGGCGGGGGAGTGCTGGGCAGTGTTCCTCTGACCGCGCAGCACCCACAGGGGCTGGGTCCCCTCCTGGAGCTGCGGGCTCGCTGGGCGCCTCGCCATCTTGCAAGGAAAGGAGGATTTTAGTGGAAACCTGACTTTCCGCGACAACTGCAAACACTGAACTGCTGGGAGCACCAGACCACCGGTCCCCTATCAGCGCAAACATTCGGATTCAAAGAAACTCTTCACTGCACCACGGAAAGGTCAGATTTCGCCGGAAATGAGGGGCGGTTTCTAATCCCCGCGGTGGGTGAGGGAAGCGCGGCAGCCGCAGGACCGGCAGGAGCCGGGAGGTCTGTGCCTAGAAAAATCGGCGGCAGTTGGAACTGCCGTGATCCGTGAATGAGGAGGGGGGTCTTCTGAGCTGCTAACAGAAATGACCTCTTGAAAGCAACTCATTTTAATCTGACGAGGAGGGTCAGACTAAGAATTTTCAAAGGAGTGCAGGCTCCTTAGTCTGGTGCACAGACCCACGGTCCGCACACCTGGGCTCTTTCCGACTCTGATTGCTAAGCCCAATACAGAGGCAAACCCAGGTGGAAACCCTGAAAGACTGCAGGGGGAAGGTGTTTTTTTCGGAACCTGGGGACCAGAACTGCGTGTGACCATCAGAGAGGCAGCTCTGAGGTGCACACCTCCACAAGGTCTGAGGCGCACACCTCCACAAACCAGTAGAGAGTGCCATAGAGGGAAAAAAAAAAAAAAAAAAAGCTAGAGAGGCCCAGAGGTCAATTCAGAAACACTGCCACCCAGGGGCTGAAACGCTAATTGTCTCTGGTGTAATAAAAAATAAATACGAGAAATTAAGACACAGCTGGCTTAAAAAGCAGGACTGGCTTCCAACACTGAGGAGCCCTGGAATGAAGCTGAACTGAAATACCGCCCAGACTGGGAAAAAGGCGTACCAAACAGAATAATAGAGGAAGTGAATGACAGCCGCTACTGCACATTTTAGTCTTCCTATTTTTTAATTTTCAATTCTTTTTTCAATTTTTTAATTTTTTTATTCTCATATTTTTTATTTGCATTTTTTGCATCTTTTACTTAAGAAACTAATTTTTTTTCTTTTTCCTCACTTGATTTTCACCTTTTTAATTATTACATTTTTATTTTCAATCAGCAATATTATTACTATTATTTTACTTTTTTTTTTTAATGTCATTTGATTTTCTCTTTCTTTTATTTTTGGATTAGTGTCCTACATTCGATTTGCATCTTTCCCTTACAATCGCTTTACCCTATCTCAAAGCTAACATTATGCCATCACTCTCCTCCCAACCTTTCCCCCTTGGTCCCCAGTTTATCTTAACCCTTTCTGGCTTTAGATTTTCCCTACTTTTTCAGTTTACTCCCTGCTAAAACTTCACCCTACTTATATATCTAATTCCCAACCCCCTGCTCCAAATCCATACAAACATCTCTCTACGCTACCTTAAAAAAATTATTTTTCTCTCGGGCCTTTTGTTGTTGTTTGCTTGAATGTTGATTAGATTGAATTTTTATGCTTTTTTATGAGATTGTTTTGATTATTCTTTTTGTTGGTTTGGTTGGTTCTTTTGTTTGCTTTGTTTTTGTTTGTTTTTTACTTTTGTTTTCCCTTGCCTCACTTGATATTAGCTGCTGTTGCAGTTTGTATTAATCTCCAGGCTCGTGTTGCTGGAATTTGCTGGGAATAGTGGTTGTTCTAGTGGAGTTTACTCCCCATATATATAGTTTGTTCCCCTTTTCTCTCTTAGTATCATTCTTGTCTCTCTTACTTTTTTTTCTTTTCTTTTTATTTTCTGTTATTTCTTTTTCTTTTCTTTCTTTCTGCTCTTTTCCCAAGTTCAGATTAACACTCTTTGGTTTTTTTTTTTGTTTTTTTTCGTTGTTGTTCTTTCTTTTTACTCTCCCTCTTCCACTCCTATTCCCTAATTTGTCTTTCTCTGGTGGTTACCTTTATTGGAGGTTATTAATATCGTGAATACAATTCTGTTCAGTGCCTTGTCTGTTGTGCCTGGTTGTGTTGTATTTTATACCTTTAAATCAACGCCAGAGAGAGAAACCTATATAACCAGACATCCGGAGAAGAGAGACCATGAGGAGACAAAGAAACAACCCCCACAGGAAAGAGAAGCAGGCATCACCAGAAAAGGAAGTAAACGATTTAGAGGCAAACAACCTATCAGAGAAAGAATTCAGAGAAATGGTCATAAAGTGGCTGAAAAGGATGGAAGACAAATTCGACAATATGAGTAAGAACCAAGAAGAAATGAAGAAGAACCAAGAAGAAATGAAAAATGACATCGCTGCTGGAAAGAACTCAATAGAAAGCATCAAGAGTAGACTAGATGAAGCAGAGGACCGCATAAGTGAGCTAGAAGACAAGATGGAAAAAAATACCCAATTACAACAGCTTCTAGAAACAAAAATTAGAAAGATTGAGGAGAGCGTAAGGGAACTTCGGGACAATACAAAACAAAACAACATCAGGATAATAGGGGTGCCAGAAGGAAAGGAAACTGAGCAAGGAATAGAAAACCTGTTTGAAGAAATAATAACAGAAAACTTCCCTGATATAGGGAAGAAAAAACCCACACAAATCCAGGAAGCTCACAGAGTTCCAAGCAAAATGAACCCCAAAAGACCGACGCCAAGGCACATTATAGTTAAGTTGGCAAACACCAACGACAAAGTAAGAATCTTACAAGCGGCCAGAGAGAGACAGACAGTTACATACAAAGGAACCCCCATCAGACTAGCAACTGATTTCTCAACAGAAACTCATCAGGCCAGAAGGGAATGGAATGAAATATACCAAGTCATGCAAAGGAAGGGTCTAAATCCAAGAATACTGTACCCAGCAAGGCTATCAATCAAAATTGAAGGTGAAATCAGGAGCTTCACAGACAAAAAAGGACTAAGGGAGTTTATCACCACCAAACCAGCAATGAAAGAAATGCTAAAGGGTCTGCTGTAAAAAAAAAAAAAGAAAGAAAGAAATAGGAAGCAAAGAAGGTACACAGGGGTATAGAATAAAAATGGCGTCAAATAAGTACCTATCAATAATAACTTTAAATGTAAATGGATTGAATGCCCCAATCAAAAGACACAGGGTAACAGACTGAATAAGAAAACAAAACCCAGATATCTGCTGTCTACAGGAAACCCACCTCAAAAAAAAAGGATGCATACAGACTGAGAGGAAAGGGATGGAAAAAGGTTTTCCAGGCAAATGGAAATGAAAAAAAAGCTGGGGTTGCAATACTTATATCTGACAAATTAGATCTCAAAGTGAAGGACATAACAAGAGATAATGAAGGCCACTTCATAATACTAAAGGGAGAAATCCAACAAGAAGAAATAACTCTGGTAAACATATATGCACCCAATACAGGAGCACCAAGATACATTAAAAAACTCCTGGAAGATATCAAAGGAGAGATTGACAGCAATACAATTATAGTAGGAGACTTCAATACCCCACTATCACCATTGGACAAATCCTCTAAATAAAAAATCAGCAAAGAAACATCAATCCTAAATGACTCACTAGAACAGATGGAATTCATCGACATCTTCAGAACATTTCACCCCAAAGCCACAGAATATACATTCTTCTCAAGTGCACATGGGTCATTTTCAAAGATAGACCATATGTTAGGACATAGGCAAAGTCTCTCCAAATTCAAGAAGATAGAAATCATATCAAGTATCTTCTCAGATCACAGTGGCATAAAACTGGAAATCAACTACAATAAAAACAACCCAAAGAAATCAAACACTTGGAGACTAAACAGCATGCTATTAAACCATGACTGGGTTACCAAAGACATCAAGGAAGAAATAAAAAACATCATGGCAACAAACGACAATGAAAACACAACAATCCAAAATCTATGGGACACAGCGAAAGCAGTCCTGAGAGGGAAGTTCATAGCTCTACAAGCCTACTGCAAAAAACAAGAAACAATGGTAATAAATTACCTAACCCAACAACTCAAAGAGTTAGAGAGAGAGCAACAAGATAAGCCCAGTGTAAGCAGAAGGAAAGAAATAATAAAGATCAGAGCGGAGATAAATGACATAGAGACCAAAGAAACAATACAAAAGATCAACAAAACCAAGAGCTGGTTCTTTGAAAGGATAAACAAGATTGATGGACCTCTAGCCAGGCTCACCAAGAAGAAAAGAGAGAGGACCCAAATAAACAAAATCAGAGATGAAAGAGGTGAAATAACAACAGATCCCGACGAAATACAAAGGATTGTTACAAAATACTACGAACAACTCTATTCCAACAAACTGGACAACCTAGAGGAAATCGACATATTCCTTGAAAAATACAACCTTCCAAAACTCAATCAGGAAGATTCTAAACAGTTCAACATGCCAGTAACTATGGAAGAAATTGAAGCAGTCATCAAAAAGCTTCCGGCAAACAAAAGCCCGGGGCCAGATGGCTTCACAGGAGAGTTTTATCAAACTTTTAAGGAAGAACTAAAACCTATCCTCCTCAGACTATTCCAAAAAATTCAAGAGGAAGGAACACTTCCAGGCTCCTTCTTTGAAGCCAGCATCACCCTAATACCAAAACCAGATAAAGACAACTCAATGAAAGAGAATTACAGGCCAATATCCCTCATGAACATTGATGCCAAAATCCTCAACAAAATTCTAGCAAATCGGCTCCAGCAGTACATCAGAAAGATCATACACCATGACCAAGTAGGATTTATTCCAGGAATGCAAGGATGGTACAATATCCGCAAATCAATAAACGTGATACATCACATAAACAAATTGAGAGATAAAAATCACATAGTCATATCAATAGATGCAGAAAAAGCATTTGACAAAATCCAACACCCTTTCTTGATAAAAACTCTCAACAAGGTGGGAATAGAAGGCTCATACCTCCACATAATAAAAGCTATTTATGATAAACCCACAGCAAACATCATACTCAATGGGCAAAAACTAAAACCATTTCCCCTAAGAACAGGAACAAGACAGGGATGCCCACTCTCACCACTCCTGTTTGACATAGTACTGGAAGTATTAGCTATCGCAATTAGGCAAGAAGAAGAAATAAGAGGCATCCAAATTGGAAAAGAAGAAGTGAAGCTGTCCTTATTTGCAGATGACATGATATTGTACATAAAAAACCCAAAAGATTCCATCAAAAAACTAATAGACTTAATAAATGAATTCGGCAATGTAGCAGGATACAAAATTAACGCCAAGAAATCTATGGCTTTTCTATACACCAATAATGAACTTACAGAAAGAGAGACTAAAAAAGCCATCCCATTTACCATCGCACCAAAAAAATTAAGATACCTAGGAATAAACTTAACTAAGGAGGTAAAAGACCTATACGCAGAAAACTACAGGACACTGAAAAAAGAGATAGAGGAAGACGTAAACAGATGGAAGAACATACCATGTTCCTGGATTGGTAGAATCAACATCACTAAAATGTCCATACTACCCAAAGCATTCAATGCACTCCCCATCAAAATACCAACAGCATATTTCACAGACCTAGAAAGAACTCTCCAAAAATTCATCTGGAATAAAAAAAGACCCCGACTAGCCTCAGCAATCCTCAGAAAGATGAATAAAGTAGTTGGGATCTCAATACCAGATTTCAAGCTGTATTACAAAGCCACTGTTCTCAAAACAGCCTGGTACTGGCACAAGAACAGACATATTGATCAATGGAACAGAATAGAGAACCCAGATATCGACCCAAACCACTATGCTCAATTAATATTTGACAAAGGAGGCAAGAACATACAATGGAGTCAAGACAGTCTCTTCAATAAATGGTGTTGGGAAAACTGGACAGATACATGCAAAAAAATGAAACTAGATCACCAACTTACACCATACACAAAAATAAACTCAAAATGGATACAGGACTTAAACATAAGACGGGAAACCATAAAAATACTAGAGGAATCCACAGGCAACAAAATCTCAGACATATGTCACAAGAACTTCTTCACTGACACTGCCCCTAGGGCAATGGAAGCTAAAGAGAAAATTAACAAATGGGACTACATCAAAATAAAAAGCTTTTTTACAGCAAAAGAAACCATCAACAAAACAACAAGAAAGCCCACTGCATGGGAAAACATATTTGCAAATGCTATCACTGATAAAGGTTTAATCTCCAACATCTACAGGCAGCTTATGCAACTTAATAAGAGGAAGATAAATGATCCAATAAAAAAATGGGCAACAGACCTAAACAGAATATTTTCAAAAGAAGACAGAAGAAAGGCCAAGAGACACATGAAAACATGTTCAAAGTCACTTATTATCCGAGAGATGCAAATCAAAACAACAATGAGGTACCATCTCACACCTGTCAGAATGGCTATCATCAACAAATCAACAAACGACAAGTGTTGGCGAGGATGCGGAGAAAAAGGAACCCTCGTGCACTGCTGGTGGGAATGCAGACTGGTGCAGCCACTGTGGAGAACAGTATGGAGTTTCCTCAAAAAACTGAAAATGGAACTCCCATTTGACCCAGTAATCCCACTCCTGGGAATATATCCGAAGAAACTAGAAACACCAATCAGAAAGGATATATGCACCACTATGTTCATAGCAGCACAATTTACAATAGCTAAGATTTGGAAACAGCCTAGGTGCCCATCAGCAGATGACTGGATCGGAAAACTGTGGTACATCTACACAATGGAATACTATGCTGCCATAAAAAAGAAGGAATTCTCATCATTTGCAGCAACCTGGATGGAATTGGAGAACATTATGCTAAGTGAAATAAGCCAGTCAATGAAAGAACAATACCACATGATCTCACTCATTTAGGGATAGTAAAGAACATTATAAAGTGGTGAACAAAAAGATAGATACAGAGACAGTAAAGCATCAAACAGACTTTCAAATTACAGGGGGAAAGTTTGGGAAAGGTGGGGGAGTTATGAAATCAAACGAAGGACTTGTATGCATGCATGCATATAAGCATAAACAATGGACGCAAAACTCTGGGGGGGGAGGGCATGTGTGGGTGTGGGGTGGGGGGGTAATAGTAAGATATGTACACATATAATACCTCAATAAAATTATTAAAAAAAAAAAAACTAACTAGTCCTTTCCTGAATTTCTTAAACTGAGTACTGAAATTTTTTCTCATCAATAGCCAGATACATGATCCAACCTTGAAATAAGTCCCTACATATAAAAAAATATGTACCCTGTTACACACTGTTTGTTATAAGTAAAGAGCCATCTAAAGACAAATGCTTACTCTCTTTTCTGAAGTTAGATAGTAGTTGTTTACAACACACACACGGACTCACTTCTGATAACTAGGAGATACCTAAAACTATAACCAAAACATTTTCAAGTCCTGACTCTGCAAATTTCTACTTAGATTCTTTTTTTTTCTCTCTCACGTCTGTCTGTCCTTTCACTTAAAGAACAACTCACAAATAATTCTAGTAGGGTATACTAGTCTATACTAGTCTGTAGGACACTAAATAAGAATAATATTATATCTGAAAAAACTAGCAGAAATGGTTTCTAATTTAAATACTACAAAAAAAATACTACAACACTTTTTTAAGTGAAGGGACGATGTATGAATGTAATTCGGCTCAGTTTAGTGCTTTACAAAGAGCCCAACAATTAAATATTCCAAACAAGCAAATATTTAATACAGTAACCTAGCATCTACTCAAAATCTACCTCTAGCAGCCAGAGATCTTCTGGCACTAAATCATAGTAAATTTCAATATCCACCACCAATGTGTCATCTTTCATAAAATACCATTTAAGTCCCCACAGTGCCTTGGCAACCCAAATGTCCTATTTTTCAGACTTTTTATCTATTAAGCAGCCTTCTGAGAACTCCATCTAAATTTGGAATGCTTCTGTCAGGTATAATTTTGTTCCAGTCGTGACTGTGAATCACACTTCAGTTGAGCTCCTTGTCATTTTAAAATGGCATTCTTGTCAGTGAACACTCCAGTTCTTCCACCCACATGTATTTATATAGTGGTACTATGTTTAAGAAACACTGAACTTAATTCTGGGAGGCTCAGAGACTATAGAAATGTTTTTGAACTTCATTCATCAATGGTGTATATAGAAAGATTTAGACAACCCTTAATCATGTCCCCTTGCCCAAGCCTTCCTATGGCTAACTGCATGTTGCCTGGTATCCACTGCAATGTGCACAACCACTGTGGGGCCAGGGACTTTCTGTTTTGGTCATTGCTGTATTGACAATGATGAAAACAATGCCCAATAAATTGCAGCTAAATGACTGAATAAACAGATCATCTTTAAATTCCCAATGGAGCAACCAGGGTTCACAACCAAACACAAAACAAGTAGAGAACAATACAGGGGAGTGTGAGGAAGTCCAATCTGTGCTGGAGTGAGAGTGACATGGGTGCTGGGTCCAGACAGGTGAATCTCAAATATTACTTAATATGCCCCTTTCAAAGTCAAACCTGTTGGTTGATTTTTAAAATGGAAATAACACCTTGCACCAAAGCTTCTGTGAGTATTAGAGATAATTATGTAAAGTGCCTACCTGACCCACAAAAACACCCAGATAATAACTATGAGGATGAGGATGTGGATAACAATTAATGACAAATGCAAACTTTGATGGTGCAGATTAGAAAGCAACAGAGAAAAGAAATGACCACAGACAGGAATCAATGTGGAAACTTCTTAGGGACTAGACTTGATCTACCTTAAATAAATGTTAAAGAAACAAACCACCATTCAAATTTGATATTCCAATTTCATAATATGTTCAGGTAACTATGACATCTCCTAATGTCAAAAGATCAATAACACTCACCCAATTGTTATCTGAAAATTTAATGAGTATATTTCCTCAGATGACCATAGGTCATGCAAGGTCTTCATGGACTTGTTTGCTGATGTCTACATCTGATGTCCTTTGGTTGCCTGTTTTTAACAATGTTGCCAGTGACCTCATGAGAACAGGACCCATGTTTGTTTAATTTGACTTTCTTCTAGCCAATACAGCAACACGTGCATGTGCCAACAAAGTGATTTTGATAATGATCGTGATTATCATCACTCAAGCTAATGATCAAAATTATTAACTTTTAATAGAAAGGTCCTCCAATGTCATCAGGATAATGCAAAGTGCCTTTGGATTTGACTCCTAGATACCTTGGAAGGTTCATGACAACTTCTCAAGTTCAATGAACCCAGACATCTGAGGGATGTTACAAAGAGTATAAGAGAAGGAAAAACCAGAGGATTTGGATCTTCCTTCCTCCAAATAACTTTAGTCATATCACTGAATCATGGCTTCAGTTAGACTCTGACCATTTTCAAACTATATGAAAGAAAAATATGCTCAGTTACTCTGTTTTCCAGCAACTCCAATGCACTGAGACTCTTGTTTATGAAGAAGGTTTGACATCAGACACCGGGGAAGGAGTAAGAAGGCCTAAGAATAGTACAGGTGTGTCCAAAATTTCAGAGTGCCCACCCTTTGATAGATGGAAATTAGGGGAAAAGTCAGTATAAGGGAATTTGTTCTTTTTCACCTTAAGAGGGAGGGCAGTTGGTATCCCTTTTGGGGGAAAAAAACAAATATGAAAAGAGCTGAATAGAACTGTTCACATATTGGACAATAATATCTGTGTATATTTCAGAAAATATAGTTAGGAATTCAGCCATTTTTAAAAACTTTAAAATTATAGGTTTATTCATTAACATATGCTCAGTTGCTGATGCTCGCCTTGGCACATAAAACACAGGCAATAATAAGCATCACTAATGGACACAAGACACGGGGGGCGGGGGGAGTCAGAGGGGTGAGGGCATGTGCCGGGGGGTAGGGGAGGCCAGGGGAAGGTCTTTGGGGAAAATAGGAGACATATGTACTACTATTTGTAATATTTTAAACAATAAAATAAAATAAATAAAACACAGGCAATAAATATTACTGCATGAATAAATGAAATGATGAGTTGGGTGTTGTTACAAGAAATCTCTACAAATAGTTTCTTAAATCCACTAAACAAATTATTACACTTTAAAGCATGACTTACAGGGTAGGTTTTGACATGTTGACAGTGATATTTAATCTGTATAATCAAGGAAAATGAAAAGCAATAAAGGTATGCAAAACAGCTCTCACAGGAAAGGTCAGAGGACATTAGGAAGAGTCCTGCAGGGCTTGTAGAACACTATCTACGCACTGTGTTCCTGCTATGAATAAGACAGATACAGGCATTCACTGGATCTCACAAATAAAGTGAATTGAGGCCCCCTAATTCAAAATCCTACAAAGCTTTAAGCACCATTAAGTATATTGCAATAGAACAAATGGCCAGAAAGGAGTATGTACAACAAATTGTTAATCATAAACTTGCTCAACACTAATGCCACTTAGCTGCAGATAAGACAAAGGTCCACTAAACTTTAGTTTATAAGAAGGTAGGAAACAATGAAAAAAGGGGGTAACTTCATCTTTTCTCTTTATAAGGAATAATAGGGTCTATTGCACAAAAATAATGAAAGTGCCTGGCCGGTGTGGCTCAGTGGTTGAGCGTCAACCCATGAACCAAGAGATTACCAGTTCAATTTCTGGTCAGGCACATGCCCGGTTGTAGGCTAGATCCCCGTTGGGGGGCATGCAGGAGGCAGCCGATCGATATTTCTCTCTCATTGATGTTTCTATCTCTCTATCCCTCTCCCTTACTCTTTAACATCAATAAAAACATTAAGAAAACAACAATGAAAGTAATGAAACGTGCAAATTCTGATAAATCTTCATATTTATTTCATAACTAGAGGCCCGGTGCACAAAATTTGTGCACTGGGAGTGGGGGATCCCTCAGCCCAGCCTGCACCCTCTCCAATCCAGGACTGCTGGCTCCCAACCGCTTGCCTGTCTGCCTGATTGCCCCTAACCACTTCTGCCTGCCAGCCTGATCACTCCCTAACCACTCCCCTGCCAGCCTGATTGACACCTAACTGCTCCCCTGCTGGACCAATTGCCCCCAACTGCCCTCCCCTGCTGGCCTGATCACCCTCAACTGCCCTCCCCTGCTGGCCCGGCACCCCCCAACTGCCCTCCCCTGCTTCCGAGAAACACCATCCAAAGGATGTAAAGTTCCAGTACGGTGATAAACTTGTCCGTGTATTCTAAAACAGTATGGCCCATATCCTGATGGCGATGCAATATTTGCACCCATGGAAGCAAAAGAACTATTTATGGAACGAATATTTTCCATGAAATTTTTACTGTCAAAATCTTTGTTTGTCATTAATCTTTTAAAATATGCCAGATATTCTGGAAAATGTATATCATTTGGACAGACTTTACCTTTGCTACAACATTGAGTAAATTTCCCATCAGATGGTTTTTCATCAGAGAAATTTAGTGATAGGCAAAATTGACATCTAACAGTCATTCCACCATGGCTATGTTGGAGAATTGCATTCTCATGTACTCCATTTTCGCTGAGAAGGCAGTTCCTACCAGTATTGGTAGTATTTGTTGATGACTGTTCTTTAGACATCTTCTATCATCGCCACCACCTTCTTTCAACTTCAAAGGCACGTTGGTCTTTAGACATTTTCTGTTGATGACACCAGCTTTTTTTGGCTTCAGAGCTACATTTTGCCAATAGTAGCTTTTCAGATACATTCTGTCAGAGGCGCTGCCTTCTTTCAAGATCAGACGCATGTTGGTCTTCAGACATTTTTTGCTGATAACGCCAGCTTCTTTTGGCAGCAGAGTTACGTTGTATCAATAGTTGCTCTTTAGACATAGTCTCACCTCCCTGCTGTCACGGTCTGAGATGAGGTGAATGAGAGTCCTGGCTCTCAGGCCATTGAGAGCTGTCTGACCAATGACTGATTCTGGCTGATTCTGTGGGGGTGGGGCTTCCTCCTCCCTGCTGTCAGAGTCTCTGCAGCAGCAATGACAAAGCAAGCATTCCACTAGGCCACTCACACTGCCCGCTCTCAGCGGCCGCCGCCCCCCCCCCCCCCCCCCCCGCCCCAGGACTGAAGGACTCCAGCGGGCTGAGAGGACTGGGTGCCGCCATCTTGTGGCTATGGGTGTTGCCATCTTTGTGATAGAGTCATAGTTAATTTGTATATTACCCTTTTATTAGATGAGATAATGCTACCTATCTCCTGTCATCAGAAGTTTATTCTCAAGTAAAAACAGATTGCAATGCCATTACTTTGAGTTCATTACCTTCTCTTTAATTTCCTAACCTTATTAGGCAGTGGTACTACTGATTCATTCAGCTGCCTTAACAACACCTAAAATGTTCTCCAAACACTCAATTCTTTCTCTGGAAATGTTGCCTTTAGACAAATTGTAAGTATGTAATAGTCAAACACAATACACAGATGATGACAGGTTAATGAAATACTTCTCAGTGACTTGTATCATGTAATGCCTAAGACTTCCCAGAGAAATGGCCTATGTTTAAAGTCCAGCTTCACCATTCACTTACTGTTTCTTAACCTCTATGTTTATTTATCTATAAAATTTGACAACACCTATTGTAGCAGCATATATCTTATGGTTGCTATGATGATTAAACAGGTGTTATGTGTTAAGCATTCAGTAAATGTTGGTTAGCATTCCTATGATAAGGGTAAAAGGGAAACAGGAAAAAAAAAAGAATGATTTGGGAAGACAACCTTTCAATGACTGATGTGGAGACTCAAGACTCTTCAGTTTCTAAGAACCTAACTGTAACACTTAAGACAATTAGGCAAAGATTCATCTGGATAATTTGATACATCCTTTTAAAATTTGGGCCATGCTGAGTGGTATTCTTTAGACTCATTTTACAGCCCAGGAAAGTAGTGGTTTTTTTCCAGTGACTAACAAGGCAGCTATAGCCATGGACTCTCATATTCTAGGTGCAGTCTGGCTCAGAAGGCCCTCATGGGAAGAACTATAACATGGGTGGCAAAGCCCTGGGTTGACCTCAGACCTCTCTTCTACTCACTTGCATTACTATGGAAAATGACCCAACCTTTCTAACCTTCAGAAGGTGCCTGGTCTTACAGAAGTGTAATGTGTTTATATAAATACAGCATTCAGTACAAAGAGGAAATAATAAAACACCTCAGACCTTTACTATTACTGTTAGCATTTTCCATTTTACAATATAATTTAAATTGATATTTAATTGTTGGCTATTGTCTGAGACTGGGAAAAAGTGCTTAGCCACCTCCTGCAGGCTGGCCTGACATCATACCCAATGGGAGAATCTTTTATTTTTAATTCTCACCTGAGGACATGTTTGTATTGACTTTAGAGAGAAGAAGGGAGAGAGAAAGAGAGAGAGAAATATCGTTGTGAGAAACATTAATCGGTTGCTTCCTGTACATGCCCTGAATGATCAAACACACTTCCTAGGTATGTGCCCTGATTTGTAATCAAACCCACAATATTTTTGGTGCTCGGGACAACATTCCAACCAACGGAGCAACCTGGCCAGGGCTAGGAGACTTTTTTATCTCACCCCCTGAGACTGGGGTGGCTGAGCTTGCTCCTGGAGAGGGGATGGCTGGCTGCACCCAACCTGAACCTGCTGTGTGCCATTCCTGAGAGAACTAGAATTGAAGATACTGGCAGAGACTGAGTGGTTTGGTTCTGGAATAGGGGACATGTTCCCCTCATGGAGTGCCTGACCACAAGTTCCCTTAGTAGAGGACCCACTAGCCCTGTCCTCATGACCTTGGTTGTCTGGCCCTGCCAATCTCATAACCTGTGGAAGGAGCTGTGTTTCATGGCCAGCTTTAGGCCCATTTTACAGTCTTTCTTTGGGAGGCTCTGGAGGAAGACCAAGCACCCTCAGTGGGAAGCGGAGTAGCTGACAGGTAGAAGTGGACCTCAGGGAGCCTCATTCCTTTTACAGATATGCCCCCAGCTCTAAACTGGAGGAAACTGACCCTTATACACAGATTGGTCCCTCCAATACACACCCAGGCCCAGTAGACACAGCCAGAATGAACAGTGTGGTAGCTCCAGACAGGTAGCCCAAAGCCGGTTATACACAACATTTCACGTCACCCTATACCTGAACTCTGATTTAGTAAACTCAGAACCAACACAACTGGTGGTGGACTTCAGACCACACCAGGGCTCAACCCAAGTAGCCACACAAGCAGCACACCCAAAGGGGGATTCCAGCAAGCACCAGACTCTCCTGGGAACAATTCCACCTTGGCGGGCAGCCCCTGCACAGCCTCTCATACACCGTGATCTAGGCTTATCCTTATACTCAGCCAGTCTTATACGTTAATTACAAACACAAAAGGTCCAACATCATTCAAGACTCAACTACAACTGGAGGGTGCACCTAACCAACAATAAACATTCTGGGTATATGGAGCTCAGGTGATCTCCATATTCAGGAAGATTGTGCCACTGAGCTCAAGAATACACTTCCATCATAAAGCCATCATAACAAGTTTAGAAATCATAGCAGAACAGAGAGAAAATGGGGAGACAAAGAAAATATACCCCAAATGAAAGAACAAGAGAAATCCCCAGGGAAAGAATCACATAAACTGGAAGCTACTAAAATATAAGATGCAGAGTTTAAAACAATGATTATAAGAATGTGTGCAAGGGCCTTAGGGGAAGAATAGGTGATCTCAGTGACAACTTAAACAAAGACATATCAAACATTAAAAGAACATTTTTTAAAAACCACATAAAAAAGAACCATTCAGAAATGAAGAATACAATATCTGAAATGAAAAACAGACTAGAAAGAATCAACAGCAGGTTAACCAGAGGATCTAAATAGCAATTTAGAGGACAAGAAAACAGTAAGCATACAAGCAGAGCATCAAAAAGAAAAGAAAATTTATTTATTTATTTATTTAATCCTCACCAAAGGACATGCTGAGAGAAAGGGTGGGGGGGAGGGGAGAGAGAGAGAGATTTATTTCAAGGAGAAAAAGTGATGATTTGCCTTCTGTATGTGCCCTGACTGGGATTGAACCCCCAGCCTCAGTATGTGGCCTGACATGAAATTGAACTGGCTACCTTTTGGTGCACAGATGATGCTCAAACAACTGAGTCACTTTGGCCACTTGAGAAGAAAAGGGACTTTGAAAAATGAGGAAAGTCTAAGGGATCTCTGGACAACATCCTATCTAATAAAGAGGTAATATGCAAATTGACCATCACTCAAACACACAAGATGGCCGCCCCCATATGGACACAATATGGCCACCACAAGATGGCCGGCAGAGGAGGGCATTTGGGGGCCACCAGGGGAGCAGTTAGGTGTCGATCTGGCTGGCAGTGGAGTGGTTCGGGGGTGATCAGGCTGGCAGGCAGAAGCGGTTAGGGGCAATCAGGCAGGCAGGCAGGTGAGTGGTTGGGAGCCAGCAGTCCTGGATTGTGAGAGGGATGTCCCAGATTGGAGAGGGTGCAGGCTGGGCGGAGGGACATACACACTCCTCGTGCATGAATTTCATGCACCAGGCCTCTGGTAAAAACTAAATAAATAACTGTCCTTCGGGAGGAGATTGCTGAACTAAGAAACCAAGCATATCATAAAGAATGCTAAGAAATAACAAAAACAAATGGCAATTGTGAAAATAAAAATATCCACAATACCTTCTTTGAATTCCAGCATTTTATATTATCATTCTTTAAGATTTATGGTTATGGAGAAACCAAGATGGTGGCATAGGGTAAAAACCTAATTGTTGCCTACCACAACAATTTTGAAACTACAACTGGAAAACAGAGCAGACATCGTCCAGAACCACTGGAAAGCTGGCTGAACGGATGCTCTACAACTAGAATAAAAGAGAAAGGGACGCTGAGCTTCGGGAGCTGTGGAGGTGCTGAGATCTGTGAGTGTGGAGAGGGTGGGCGGCTGAATACACGACTGGCTTGCTTGCGGCGTGCGGAGAGGGCAGGCACCGAGGGCAGGCACCAAGTGCGCGGCTGGCTTTCTCATTCGGGAGGAAAACAAAGCCTCCCTATTACACTGATATCCAGCGCCGGTTGGGGAGAGGCCGGCCTGTCTGGCAACAGGCGAAACTCGAGAGCAGCCTTCTCAGAGGTGCGTGCAGCCATCACCGCGGGACATTAGGGCAGGGCTGATGGAACCCAAAGCTTGTCTGCACCACCCTGAGACTCCGCCCCATCCAAGTTGAGCACAGAAACCCTCCCAGCAGAGACACTGCTGATACTCACAGCCAATTAGCTTAAAGATCAACTCCCCCCAGTGATACCAACAACAAGAAAGGCTTAACTACAACAAGACTGTACACACAGCCCACAAAGGGGTACACCAAGAGGATCCACCACAGGTAACTGGGGAGGCTGAGCTACTGGGCTCTGCTAAGACACCTAACACACAAAGCAACTCCATCAACTCAGGGAAGCAGCTAAAATGTGGAGACAAAGAGGCAGGCCACAATTAAAGGAAATGGAGGAAAGCAAAAGACTGGATATAGAGTTCAAAACCACGGTTATAAGGTTTTTCAAGAATTTCCTAGAAAAGGCCGATAAATTAAATGAGAACCTCGAGGACATGAAAAGGGATCAACTAGAAATCAAACATACACTGACTGAAATAAGAAAGATTATATAGAGATCTAACAGCAGACTAGAGGATCGCAAGAATCAAGTCAAAGATTTGGAATACAAAGAAGCAAAAAACACTCCTCTGAAAAAGCAAAAAGCACAAAGAATACAAAAAGTTGAAGATAGTGTAAGAAGCCTCTGGGACAACTTCAAGCGTACCAACATAAGAATTATGGGGGTCCCAGAAGAAGAGAGAGAGCAAGATACTGAAAACCTATTTGAAGAAATAGTGACAGAAAACTTCCCCCACCTGATGAAAGAAATAGACTTATAAGTCCAGGAAGCACACAGAACCCCAAACAAAAGGGATCCAAAGAGGACCACACCAAGACACATCATAATTAAAATTCCAAGAGCAAAAGACAAAGAGAGAATATTAAAAGCAGCAAGAGAAAAACAGTTAGTTACCTACCAGGGAGCACCCATACGATTGTCAGCTGATTTCTCAACAGAAACTATGCAGGCCAGACGGGAATGGCAAGAAATATTCAAAGTGATGAATAGCAAGAACCTACAACCAAGATTACTCTACCCAGCAAAGCTGTCATTCAGAATTGAAGGTCAGATAAAGAACTTCACAGATAAGAAAAAGCTAAAGGAGTTCATCTCCGTCAAACCAGAATTATATGAAATGCTGAAAGGTATTCTTTAAGAAGAGGAAGAAGAAGATAAAGATAAAAATTATGAACAACAAATAGGTAACTATCAACAAGTGAATCTAAAAACCAAGGGAATAAAAAATCTGATGAACAGTACTAACTGGTGAATATAATAGAATCAGGGGCATAGAAAGGGAGTGGACTGACAATTCTCGGGGGAAAAGGGGAGTGGGGGTGCAGGAAGAGACTGAACAAAAATCATACACCTATGGAGGAGGACACTGGGGGGCGGTAAGGGCAGAGGGTGGGGTAGGAACCTGGTGGAGGGGAGCTATGGAGGGGAAAAAAGGAACAATTGTAATAATCTGAACAACAAAGATTTATTTTTAAAAATTTAAAAGAAAATATTTATGGTTATAAAAACACAGAGCTAAATTTAATAGAACTGTAGAAACACACTGTTCCTATTATTTTGGCAGTAGATGACCCACCTGGCTAGTTTCACATTGGAGAAAAAAAGATAAGTTTCCCTATGTCTAGTTCAAATGCTTTTGACACTACACATCATTTTGGCTGGCTACACTGTATTGGTCTCAGGTTATATAAAAGGAGCCATACAAATAAATTCCAAACCAGTGATGGGCAACCTTTTGAGCTTGGTGTGTCAAACTTCGCCAAAAAACTGAGCATAACTCGGGTAGTGAGTCACTTTGAGGAAAAAACATTATTTAGCAAATGTTTCATCCTCAGGAGCAGCAAATGTTTCATCCTCGCATGCGGCCGCCTCAGCGGCCGCGTGTCATCAGAAATGGCTACATGTTTCAGTGCTGACACACGTGTCATAGGTTCGCCATCACTGTTCTAAACTCTTTCAACAAAGCCACAATGAAAAGAACTGCTTGGTATTCAGTGAATATACACTTCTCGGAATAAATCTTAAACTCAGCTTGGAATGACTTCTACATAAAACTTGTATAATACAGTTTTTACGGGCCAAAAATTACATGCTTAGGTGTTGTTTTTTTTTAATTCTGTTCTTAATCTTTCTCTGCATCTGAATCCTGATAGGATATAGTCATTTTCACAATTCTTTTACACAGAAATCTCCAATATTTAATAACTACTTAATTAATAAAGGTAAAAAAATTCTTATGAGAGGTCCTAAGACACAACTTAAATCAAATGTGCTCCCCACAATAACCTTTTGGAATGCTTTTTAAAAAATGCAGAGTGGGGGGAATCCATAATTCATTTCACTATTTTCAAAACAGTGCATTTCAAACCCTCTATCCAAGAGAGTGAGTGATGAATACTATGAAGTGCATGGTTCTTCAAAACCACTAAATTAGTTTAGATGCACAGAAAACTCCAGAAGATTATAAAAATAAGCCAGACAAAGGGGAAAAAAATAATAAATTGTGTTATTATTACCATGTATAGTAATTAGATAAAAGTATAACCTTTTTCTGACTTACATTTAATAATATAATATTACTTTAGGGCAGTATAATATAGTCAAATATAGCAGGCAGACAAAAGTAATAGAGCCTAACATTTAACAAGATACTGTCATTTTAGGTAGACTAAAGTACCTTTCAGTGTACAGTTTTTACATTACATCATAGTAATTTAATCTTCATAATAATCACGAGATACTTAGCATTAATTTCTAATTTGTCTGAAGAAGAAACTGAGGTACTTTCAGAATTGAGCACTGATAGAGAAAGAAACCAAGCACAAAGTTTTGTTGAAAAAGTAGAGTTCAGAAAATAATGCTTGGAAAATATTATTTTGAACTGTATTGAACTGAAGAAAAACAGCTTCAGGGGATTTTAGTTCTTTTAAAACATAATCCTCTTGTAGAAGGTAGAAAATGACGGCTGAATAGGCAGACTTTCTTTCATCTCCTCCCAGGGCCAGACTGGAAATAAAACGAAATTGGGGAACATTTACCATGAATTACCAACTGAGGTTCAACTGTGGAGGAAACTTGTATCAAGGAAGGACAGACAACACCTGGAAACAGGTAGGAAGGGCGAGGTCACTGGAGGGGCTGACCCAGCTTCCATGGGCAGCAAGTCCCGAGTGTGGAGGGATTTCCTGGCTGTGGGAGGTCCTTTTCACTGAGAAGATGAGGCTCAAAAATGAGTCTGGGCTCCACAGCCTGGAGCACCAGGGCAGAGAAGAGAGGCCCACAGAATACCCAGTTGTAGGGCTTCTGGCTGCCAGGGCGTCTGGAGTTGGTTGGAGATAAACCCCCAGGGTTTTTTGTGGGGTTTTTGGTTGCTGTTGTTATTTAAACAATAAAACAGAACACACAAGATTTTCATTTGCAGCTACTCACCTGAGGATTCAGTGGAGAAAGGGTCATGTGGACTCGAGGTGCTTAAGGAGAGGCTGGGGTAGGAAGCATTGAGGGGAGACCTGCATTTGGTCACACAGCCCCAAACCAAAACGGCCATTTTTTCCTTGAAACTTCAAAGAGGCACTGGCCCCATCCACAAACCACAGCTCAGGAAAAGGGGAAAAACCCATCCTAGGTGGTACAGCCCACTGCACCCTCAGGAATCCAGCCTGCCACACCCTACATCTTGACCTTTGCAGAGGAGATAGCAGCAGAGGCCAAGCCTAGGGTTTGAACAGTCTCAGGGAGCTCCAGTCACCTGGTGGAGTGAGGTTGTCCTCTCCACTAACCCGGGAACCTGACTGATGATTTTCCTTCATGGGAGAGCTGATAGAAACTCCAGGTTTCCAGTTGATCCCTGCATACTGGACTGCATACGAATATCTCCAACCAGCCGCAGAGAAATATTCTGGGACACTCCCAGAGGAATAGCCCTGGGGTGGGAAAACACACCCATCAGTTTTCTGAAATCTGAATGACACCTCCTCACAGGAGACCCAGAGGACCTGACCCCGATTGTGCCTACAGCCCATTCAGAAACAGATTTATGAGAAATTAAGATTGACAGCTGGCTGGCAGGTGAAGACTAATGGAAGCAGAGCTTGAGGATCCTAGGGCAGTGGTTGGCAAACTCATTAGTCAACAGAGCTAAATATCAACAGTACAACGATTGAAATTTCTTTTGAGAGCCAAATTTTTTAAACTTAAACTATATAGGTAGATACATTGTTATTAACTTAATTAGGGTGCTCCTAAGCTGGCCTTTGCTAAAAACTCAAGGGGCCAAAGAGCCGCAGTTTGCTGACCACTGCCCTAGGGAATGTTGCTAATCTATCACTGGCCCCATGTTGCTAACAAACCAGCCTTAGAGTGCAGCTTGGCCCCTCTGATGTGCATCCAAGTTCTGTGGAGAAAGACACTAACTGAGGATTCCTTGAAACTTCAAACAAATTGCTGAGAGGCAGAGGAGGACAGTTTCTGACAGTGGTTAGCATTGGGTACCTCTGAGGAGGTCCAGAATCGGCAGACGGAACAGTCAGCCTCAGTCGTCAGAAGAGCAGGATCCAAAGGGAGCTCCAGGAGGCACTAACTCTGCTGAGATGAACTCCACTTTACTTTTTATATTTTATTTTTCTACTATCATTTCATTTTATTTATTTAACTAGAGGCCCAGTGCACAAAATGGTGCCCTGGGGGGCGGGGTCCCTCAGCCCAGCCTGTGCCCTCTCACAGTCCGGGAGCCTCTCACAGTTAGACATCCCCCCAAGGGGTCCTTAGCGCTCCTGCAGAGGCGGGAGAGGTTCTCGCCACCGCCGGTGGGCTCACCAGCCGTGAGCCTGGCTTCTGGCTGAGCAGTGCTCCCCCTGTGGGAGCGCACTGACCACCAGGGGGCAGCTTCTGCATTGAGCGCCTGCTCCCTGGTGGTCAGTGCGCATCACTTATTATATAAGATTATTTAAATCTTTATTGTTAAAAGTATTACATGTGTCTCCCTTTATTTCCCCACTTCCCCCATCTAGCACACTCAGCCCCTCACACCAGACCTTCACCACCCTATTGTTTGTATCCATGGGTTATGCATTTATGCATACAGGTTCTTTGGTTGATCTCTTCCGACCCACCCGCGCCTTCCCTCTGAGATTCAATAACCTGTTCTGTGTTTCTATGTTCATCATTTTCCACATATGAGTGGGATTATGTGATACTTGTCTTTCTCTGATGGGCTTATTAAGCATAATACTCTCCAAGTTACTCCATGCTGTCTCAAAGGGTAAGACATCCTTCTTTTTTATGGCTGTACAGTATTCAACTGTGTAAATGTACCACAGCTTTTCTATCCACTTGTCTACTGATGGGAACTTGGGCTGTTTCCAGGTCTTAGCTATTGTAAATTATGCCGCTGTGAACGTAAGGGTGCATACATTCTTTCTGATTGGTGTTTCAGGTTTCTTAGGATATATTCCCAGAAGTAGGATCAAATAGCAGTTCCATATTTAATTTTTTTAGGAAACTTCACACTATTTTCCATAATGGCTACACCAGTCTGCATTCCCACCAGCAACGTACTAGGGTTCCCATTTCTTCACATCTTTGCCAGCACTTGTCATTTGTTGATTTGTTGATGGTAGCCATCTGACAGGTGTGTGGTGGTACTTCATTGTCATTTTAATTTGCATCTCTCTGATGATGAGTGACTTTGAGCATTTTTTCATGTTTCTTGGGCATCTGTCTACTTTGGAGAAGTGTTTATTTAGGTTCTTTGTCCATTTTGTAATTGGATTATTTGTCTTCCTTTTGTTAGGTTGTATGAGTTCCTTATATATTTTGGATATTAAACATTTATTAGCTGTATCATTACCATACAGTGGGCCCCCTTTTCATTCTGTTGATAGTTTCTTTTGCCCTGCAGATGATTTTTATCTTGATATACTCCCATTTGTTTGTTTTCTCCTTAGTTTCCTTTGCCCTAGGGCAGTGATGGCGAACCTATGACACACGTGTCAGCACTGACACGTGTAGCCATTTCTGATGACACGCGGCCGCATGCCGAGGATAAAACATTTGCTGCTCCTGAGGATGAAACATTTGCGACTAGAGTCTTGGAGTTAGTTTTTTCCTCAAAGTGACACACTACCTGAGTTATGCTTAGTTTTTTGGCAGAGTTTGACACACCAAGCTCAAAAGGTTGCCCATCACTGCCCTAGGGGATGTATCTGTGAAAATACTGATACCTGAGATGTCTGATATTTTGCTGCCTACGTTTTCTTCTATAATTTTTATGGTTTCTCAACTTAAATTTAAGTCTTTTATCAATTTTGAGTTTATTCTTGTATATGGTATAAGTTGGTGGTCTAGTGTCATTTTTTTTTTTTTTGCATGTATCTGTTCAATTTTCCCAACACCATTTATTGAAGAGACTGTATTGACTCCATTGTATGCTTTTGACTCCATTATCGAATACTAATTGAGGGTGATGGCTTGGGTTGATTTCTAGGGTCTCAGTGCTGTTCCATTGACCACTATGCCTATTCTTGTGCCGGTACCAGGCTGTTTTCATTACAGTAGCTTTGTAGTATAACTTGATATCTGGTATTGTGATCCCTGTAGCTTTATTCTTCTTTATCAAGATTTCTGTGGCTATTCAGGGTCTTTTTTGGTTCCATATAAATTTTTGGAGTATTTGTTCTAGGTCTGTGAAATATGCTCTTGGCATTTTAATAAGGATTGCATTGTATCTATAGATTGCTTTGGGTAGTATGGACATTTTAATGATGTTAAATCTATAATCCATGAACAAGGTATATTCTTCCACTTGTTTATGCATTTTTTCTATCTCTTTTTTCAGTGTCCTGTATTTGATGAGTACAAGTCTTTTACCTTCAGGGTTAAGTTTCTTTATAAGTATCTTAAATTTTTTGTTGTTGTAATGGTAAATGGTATTGTTTGTTTAGTTTATCTTTCTGAGAATTTATTATTGGTGTATAAAAATGCCATCAATTTCTGGATGTTAATTTTGTATCCAGCTGCATTGCCAAATATATTTATTAAATCTAGCAGGGTTTTTTTGTTTTGTTTTGTTTGTGTGTGTGTGTTTCTTTGTGGGTTTTTTTGTGTTTTTGTTTTTTTTTTGTGGAGTCTTAGGGTTTTCGAAGGCCAATATCATGTCATCTGTGAAAAATGAAAGATGTACTTCCTCCTTTCCAACTTGGATGCATTTTATGTTTTCTTGTCTGATTACAGTGGCTAGCACTTCTAGTACTATGTTGAATAAGAGTGGTGAAAGCAGACCTCCCTGTCTTATTCCTGTCCTTAGGGGAAATGATTTTAGTTTTTACCCTTTGACTATGATGTTGGCTGTAGATTTGTCATATATGGCCTTTAATATGTTGAGGTATGAACCCTCTATTCACACTTTGCTGAGAGTTTTCATCGAAACTGGGTGTTGCAATTTTTCAAATGCTTTTTATGCATTTATTTATATGATCACGTGATTTTTGTCTTTTAATTTGTTTATGTGATGTATCACATTTATTGACTTGCCAATTATGTACCAGCCTTGATCTCTGGTTTAAATCTGATTTGATCATGGTTTATGATCTTTTTAATATATTGCTGGATCCAATTTGCTAATATTTTCTTGAGGAGAATTCTCTTTATTTGTGGTGTCGTTATCTGGTTTTGTAATTAGGATAATGCTGGCCTCATAAAAAGAGGTTGGAATGTTCCTCCCTCTTGGATTTTTGGAGGAGTTTAAGAATGTGTTACTTCTTCTTTGAATGTTTGGTAAAACTCCCCTGTGAATTCATCCACACCAGGCCTTCTGTTTGCTGGGAGTTATTTTTTTTTTATTACTGCTTCAATTTCATCATTGTTATTGGCCTATTCATGTTTTCTGATTCTTCCTGATTGAGTTTTGGAAGATTGTATTTTTATAGGAATTTGCCTATTTTGTCTAGGTCAGTGATGGGCAACCTTTTGAGCTTGGTGTGTCAAACTTTGCCAAAAAACTGAGCATAACTCGGGTAGTGTGTCACTTTGAGGAAAAAACATTATTTCGCGATATTTATAGTTTAAATAACATAAATGTATAATTGTTATATATAATTGTATTTAATAAACCAAAAACTAAATATTTAACTTACCTGCTTAGTGACTTCTTTGTTCATCCGTCAGTCGGTTTCTTTTGTTGGTCTTGATATTATTTAGCTTGTGTGGGGTGCCGTGAACTAAGATAAGTGAGGGGGAGGGGGAATTCTTTAACTAATCTGCCTATTAGTGACTTTTTTGTTGCTGAATTTCATTGGCTAACTCTTCAATTGAAGGTTGGTATTTTGTACACTTCAGGCCCAAGCAAGCGCTACTAACTTCATCTGTCAATCTGTTTCTTTTGTTGGTTTTGATATTATTTAACACTGAGAATAAGGCCTCACAAAAGTATGTAGAGGGAAAAATTGTGAGTAAAGCCATTGCTATATTTTTCAGGGTGCTAAAAGTGTCTGGTAGTCGGTTCCAGGCACTCCAAATTTCCTGTTCGTAGTGGCACTCCTCTTGATTCTCCAAGCGGCACCTTTCCAGATTCTCAAGCTTTGAGCTCAAGTCTACAAACACCTGAGCCCAGATACTGTCTTGAAATTCTGCAAGTTGCATCTCCAAATCATCAATTTGCATCCATTGGAAACCATTTAATTCCAAACTACTGTAGACTACGACATCAGGATACTTAATTATTTTCATGGTCTGTTCTAGACTTCTAAATTGACTAAATCTATCACTAAACTGGTCAAGTAATAGTCTAAAACATGCTGGTACTTCATATGCAAGAGTTCCATTTCATTTTGTACAGCTGCACTGGCCTTCTCAAAATACTTTGTTACTCGCGGAAAATACTTATAAGTTTTAGTTTCTACATCTTGCTTGAAAATTTTAACTTTACTTTCAAAAGCTTTTATGTATCCAAACATAACGTCAACACTTTTGCCAAAACCTTGTAACTTTAAGTTCAGTTCATTGATATGAACAGAGAGATCTGTAAAAAACATCAGGGTGTTGACCCACTTATCATCATTAAGCTGAGGAAAGTTTCCCAGATCCTTATAGTCAAGAAATACCTTAATTTCTTCAAAGCACTCCACAAAGTGCTCAAGAACTTTGCCTCGGCTCAGCCATCTTACATTATTGTACATCAGCAGTCCACTGTAGGTGGAATCAACCTCCAGTAAAAGTGCCGAAAATTCTCACTTGTGAAGGGGACGAGCAGCTATTAAATTAACTATTTTTGTAACAACTGACCTTAAGTCGTTTAAGTCGGTGAATCCTGCCTTGGCACATAAAGTCTCCTGATGGATAATACAATGAAAAGGCACAATCGGATGTCCAATAGCTTCTGTAAACAATTTGACAAATCCCACTTTCCCCCACCATATTTGGTGCCCCATCTGTCGTCACTGACACAACTTTAGAGATATCAATGCTTAGGTCACGAAATGTTTGTATAACGACCTTACATATTTCGCTTCCTGATTTACTTGTTGACACTGATACTAACTTTATCAATTCTTCTCTCATTGTGAGACCATCAGAATATCGACCAATAATAGCCAACTGAGC
Source organism: Eptesicus fuscus (assembly GCF_027574615.1). Classification (NCBI taxonomy): domain Eukaryota; kingdom Metazoa; phylum Chordata; class Mammalia; order Chiroptera; family Vespertilionidae; genus Eptesicus; species Eptesicus fuscus. The sequence goes on along the minus strand of NC_072480.1, from coordinate 4,006,501 downwards.
ATGTGATGTGACATCAGTAGTTTCATCAAGAGAGATATAAAAATATTTACACTTCCTTATGTCTCTCTTTAATTGATGTTGTACGTTTGTGTTCAGTCTCATTATTCAGTCTTTTATGATATTTCTACTGAGTGGTAACTCAGATAATCTCTTAATAATTGCATCTTTATTCTGCATATCGTGAAATAGAACTGGTGCACATCTTAGGAGAGTTTCTTTAATAAATTCTCCCTCACTAAGTGCTTTTCCATGCTGAGCTATAGAGTGAGCAATGCTCAAACTTGCAGATGTTAAATTTGTAGAGCCTTTCCTAAATTTAAGGATGGAATTAGATTGGCTCTTATAAAGGTGTAGCTGCCTGGAAATGTATTCCCTCCTTTCATCCTCACTTTTTTCCAAGAGCTGGGAATTATTAGTTTCAAAATGTCTATTTATATTCCATGTTCTGCTTACTACCGTTTCAGTACATAGAACCCAAAATGATCTGCCATTTTTTTCTATAAGGCCATACATCTCAGTCCATGTCTCTTGAAAGGGTCAGCCACTGCTACTACCATTTCCTTTACTTAACCTTAGTTTTTTATTTTTTGCGTTCTCCATCAGGGGGGCAAGAACAGTAGATAATGGTTGCTGTGGTTAACTGTTATTTGGTTACTGGTAAAGGCAGGGCCCCCAGAGATGCATCCCCCGCTGTGTTCCGCTGCTCCCTGCTCTGCCAGCGGAAGTGAGGGCAAAGATCCCGGCTTAACTGGAAGTCCCAGAACTAGACGCTCTGTGCCGGACTTCTGTTGTTTTGGCCTACAGACCTCCAGCATAGAGTGTCTAATAGGGGAGGATAAAACATTTGTGACTAGAGTCTAACTCCAGGACTCTAGTCGCAAATGTTTCATCCTCAGGAGCTGCAAATGTTTCATCCTCAGCATGCGGCCGCCTCAGCGGCCACGTGTCATCAGAAATGGCCACGCGTGTCAGTGCTGACACGTGTGTCATAGGTTCGCCATCACTGGTCTAGGTTATCCAGTTTGTTGGCATATAGTGTTTCATAGTATTTTCTTACAATCCTTTGTATTTCGGTGGTGTCAATTGTTACTTTACCTCTTTCATTTTTTATTTTATTTATTGTGGTCTTCTTTCTTTGTTTCTTTATGAGTCTGGTGAAAGGTTCATAAATCTTTTTCATCTTTTCAAGAAACCATTTGACTTAGTAATACCACTTCTAGTAATATATCCCAAGAAATCAGAAACACCAATCCGAAAAGACATATACACCCCTATGTTCATAGCAGCACAATTTACAATAGCTAAGATTTGTAAACAGCCTAGGTGCCCATCATCAGATGAGTGGATTAAAAAGCTGTGGTACATCTGAAGAGAAACCAAGATGGCGACATAGGTAAACATCTAAACTGCTGCCTTGCACAACAAATTCTAAACTACAACTAAAAGACAAAACAGACATCATCCAGAACCACAGGAAGGCTGGCCGAGGGTAAATTCTGCAACTAGAAGGAAAGAGAAAAGCACACTGAGACTCAGAGGAGCTGCAGGAGGCAGAGGTACTGAAACGCGCGCACGGAGAGGACTGGCAATTGAGTGCGCAGCTGGCTTTCTCAAGCGGGAGGGAGACAAAAGCTCCCGACTGTGCTGAACTCCAGTTCCGGGCGAGACTCAGGGGACCCAGACTCATACTGGATGAAACTGGACTGTCAGGAAAGAGAAAAGCACACTGAGACTCAGAGGAACTGTGGAAGGCAGAGGTACTGAGGCGTGCACGCGGAGTGGGCGGGCAACTGAATATGCAGCTGGCTTTCTCAAGTGGGAGGGAGGCAAAAGCTCCTGACTGCACTGAACTCCAGTTCTGAGTGAGACTCTGGGGACACAGTCTCATTCGGGGAGCAACTGGACAGTCTGGCAGTGGGCGGAACTCGAGGGCGGCTTTCTCTCAGAGGTGCTTGCAGCGATTACCACTGGACAATGTGACACAGGGACGTATTAGGGCAGGGCTGACGGGAAACCAATGCTGTTTGCTCCACCCTGAGACTCCGCCCCATCCAAGCTGAGCACAGAGGCCTTTGCAAGTCTTGTCTCATAAGGGTGTGTCCAGCACAGAATTTCTCCCAGCAGAGATACAGCTGATTCTCACAGCCAATTGGCCTGGAGGTCAATTCCTCCCAGTGATACCAACAACAATCAAGGCTAAACTACAACAAGACTGTGCACACAGTCCACAAAGGGGTGAACCAAGAGTGTCCACCTCAGGTAACTGGGTAGGCTGAGTCACTGGGCGGTATAAGACACCTAGCACACAAAGCCACTCTATCAACTCAGGGAAGCAGCCAAAATGCGGAGACAAAGAAACAGATCACAAATGAAATAAATTGAGTAAAACAAATGACTGGATATAGAGTTCAAAACCACGGTTATAAGGTTTTTCAAGAATTTTCTAGAAAAGGCAATAAATTTATCGAGACCTTCGAGGATATGAAAAAGAACCAACTAGAAATCAAGCATACACTGACTGAAATAAAAAAAAATTATACAGAGATCTAACAGCAGACTAGAGGATCACAAGAATCAAGTCAAAGATTTGAAATACAAAGAAGCAAAAAACACTCAACCAGAAAAGCAAAAAGGAAAAAAGAATCCAAAAATATGAAGATAGTGTAAGGAGCCTCTGGGACAACTTCAAGCGTACCAACATCCAAATTATGGGGGTGCCAGAAGAAGAGAGAGAGCGAGATACTGAAAACCTATTTGAAAAAATAATGACTGAAAACTTCCCCCACCTTGTGAAAGAAATGGACTTACAAGTCCAGGAAGTGCAGAGAACCCCAAACAAAAGGAATCCAAAGAGGACCGCACCAAGACACATCATAATTAAAATCCCAAGAGCAAAAGACAAAGAGAGAATATTAAAAGCAGCAAGAGAAAAACAGTTAGTTACCTACCAGGGAGCACCCATACGACTGTCAGCTGATTTCTCAACAGAAACTATGCAGGCCAGATGGGAGTGGCAAGAAATATTCAAAGTGATGAATAGCAAGAACCTACAACCAAGATTACTCTACCCAGAAAAGCTATCATTCAGAATTGAAGGCCAGATAAAGAGCTTCACAGACAAGAAAAAGCTAAAGGAGTTTATCACCGCCAAACCAGTATTATATGAAATGCTGAAAGGTATTCTTTAAGAAGAGGAAGAAGAAGAAAGAGGTAAAGATAAAAATTAAGAACAACAAATACATGTCTATCAACAAGTGAATCTAAAAATCAAGTGAATAAAAAATCTGATGAACAGAATAAACTGGTGAATATAATAGAAGCAGGGGCATAGAAAGGGAGTGGACTGACAATTCTCGGGGGGAAAGGCATGTGGGGGGTGTGGGAAGAGACTAGACAAAAATCATATACCTATGGATGAGGACAGAGGAAGGGGTAAGGGCAGAGGATGAGGTGGGAACGGGGTGGAAGGGAGCTATAGGGGAAAAAAGAGGAACAATTGTAATAATCTGAACAATAAAGATTTATTAAATTTGAAAAAAAAGCTGTGGTACATCTACACAATGGAATACTATGCTGCTATAAAAAAGAAAGAACTCTTACCATTCACAACAGCATGGGTGGAAATGGAGAGCATTATGCTAAGGGAAATAAGCCAGTTGGAGAAAGATAAATATCACATGATCTCACTCATATGTGGAATATAATGCACAACATTAACTGATGAACAAAAATAGATCCAGAGACATAGAAGCATCCAACAGACCGTCTAACCTCAGAGGGAAGGCAGGGGAAGAGAGGGTTAGAGATCAACCAAAGGACTTATAGGCATGCATATAAGCATAACAAGAAATCTATGGCTTTTTTATAGGCCAATAATGAACTCACTTAAATCAAGGAATTCCCATGGACACAGACAGTAAGTGCATGAGGGCTGTGCTGGGGGATGGAAATGGCCGGGGAGAGGTCAATGGGGGAGAAAAGAGACATATGTAATACTTTAAACAATAAAGAATTTAAAAATATATATTGTTATTATTATTATTTTTTCCGATATAAGGAGTAAAATCAGCAATGTTGAGTACCAGGCACAGATAGTGAATGATGGAATGGACTAGAAACCCAACTATGGCCAATTTCAAACCCCATATTATTTCTATTACATTATGCAATTTTGTATGAAAATATAAATTAATAACTATAATAATAGCTGAGCTTTACTGGGAAGTTTATACAGGTGTTAGTGCTACCCTAGCACTTTAAGTGCATTATTTCATTGAAGTCTCACAACAACTCTATATGGTAAGAATTGCTGCCATCTCAATTTTACAAATGAGGAAACCAAGCCTTAGTCCCAGCTCACACAGCTGAGAAGGAGCAGAACAGAGACTCAGATTCCAACCTAAATGACATGAAGTTCATGGTCTGAAGCAAAAGATATAGTGGTTTTTTTTGGTTGTGAGGAAATATTTACATTAATCCACACACAGCAGGATAACTTACATTATATTGTAGGAACTACAATTAAAACCTCAAAAAACACTAATGATTATGTGTTTTCAAGGTAGGCATGACAAATTAAAATTTAAATCAGTCTATACAGACCAAATGCTCAATACTTATAAATTCAAATCTGCGATTAAAGTCATCCTTGTTATCCTACTTGTCTCGCCAGTTTCCTCTGCTTTTACCCATTTCTTCCTGAAAGAGTTGTCTATGCTTATTCTAATTTACCCCCTCTCATTTTTTCCTAAAGCCACCACCTACATCAGGCTTTAACCCCATCTTTCCACAAAACTGTTCTTATCAAGATTGTCAATGAGCTGGAGGTTATTACATTCAATTGTCAGATCTCAGGGCTCTTTTTGCCTTAGCCATCAGCAGCATGCCAGTTGCCACTGCCTTGGGTTGCCTTCCAGGATGCCCCACATAGCTGACTTTTCCCATCTAGCCAGTCACTCCTGAGCCCTCTAGCGTCTTACTTATCTTTTCCCTAACCTCTTTATTTTGGAGTACTACAAAATTAAGGTTGATTCTTAGAATTCTCTTCTCTAATGACACTAATTTTTTGGTGAGCTCATCCAATTTCATGACTGGGAATCAGGCCAAAACCGGTAGTCAGACATCTCTCTCACAATCTGGACCACTGGCTCCTAACTGCTCACCTGCCTGCCTGCCTGATCGCCCCTAACTGCCTCCCTGCTGGCCTGGTCACCCACAACTTCCCCCCATGCCATCCTGGTCGCCCCCAACTGCCCCCCCACACACACACAGGCCTGGTCGCCAATAACTGCCACCCCTGCCGGCCTGGTCGCCCCATGCAGCCTGCTCCTCAGTCATTTGGTCATCCCTCACTAACCCCCCTGCTGGCCTGGTCACCCCACATAGCCTGTTCGGTCATCCATTCAGTTGTTTTGGTTGCGATGGTCACTTAGGCGCATATATATATATATATATATATATATATATATATATATATATATATTGTGCAAATATCACTACAATCCAGTTTTAAAACTTTTATCACCTCAGAAAGATTCCTCTTGCCGGTTTGCAAGTACAGGCAGTCCTGGGGTTACATCAGACTCAATGTACATCATTTTGTGGTTACGTCGCCATCTTCCACTTATTTATAAAAAAAAGTTCCGTAATTTTGACATATGTACATATGTGCTTTATGTTTTTTATTATTTATTTACCACAAGTAAAGGTCAGGAATTGTTATCTTTCTTTTAATTTTTTTTTACTGTTTCACTTCATTACTGCTGTGTATGTGCTCCATGTGAGTGATGTAGGTGCTTATGTAGGTGGGTTCCCGACTTAGGGCGAAAATTGCATTACATTGCGCCATAGGAATGGATCTCCAACATAACCCAAGGACCTACTGTACTTCATGCTTTTACCTCCAGCCTCAGACAACCACTAATCTACTATATCTTTATTGATTTGCTTTTTTTGGAAAACAGACATTATTTTTAAGATTTTATTATGGCCCAGATACTTAACTTAATATTTCACATATGTTATCTCAGTTCTACAACAACCGTATTAAATACTAGAGGCCCAGTACACAAAATTCATGCATGGGGATGTGTGTCCCTCAGCCCAGCCTGCACCCTCTCCAATCTGGGACCTCTCAAGGGATGTCCAACTGCCCGTTTAGGCCTGATGCCGGTAGGATCAGGCCTAAATGGACAGTTGGACATCCCTCTCACAATCCAGGACTGCTGGCTCCCAACTGCTTGCCTGCCTGCCTTCCTGATTGCCCCTAACCGCTTCTACCTGCCAGCCTGATCACCCCCTAACCACACCCCTGCCAGCCTGATTGATGCCTAACTGCTCCCTTGCCAGCCTGTTTGCCCCTAACTGCCCTCCCCTGCAGGCCTGGGTCTCCCCCAACTGCCCTTCCCTGCAGGCTTAGGTCCCTCCCAACTGCCCTCCTCTGCCAACCTGGTCACCTCTAATTGCCCTCCCCTGCATGCTTGATCACCCCCAACTGTCCTCCCTTGCAGGCCTGGTCCCTCCCAACAGCCCTCTCCTGCTGGCCATCTTGTGGTGGCCATCTTATGTCCACATGGGGGCAGCCATCTTTGACCACATGGGGGCAGCCATCTTGTGTGTTGGAGTGATGGTCAATTTGCATATTACTCTTTTATTAGATAGGATTATTTACCCAATTCTATAGATAATGAATCTGAGGCTCAGAAAGAGTAATTAACCTGTTTAAAGAAGAATAATAGTCTCAATGATTTGGACCTACAAAAATTAACTTCCTAGATTTTAAAATCTCCAATAGATAATTAATATAATAAGATAAATTTACAAAATGCTATAATCCAAAACCAAGCAAGGAGGGTGAATGGTGCTCAGCCAGTGGTGCTCCATCACTGCCACCACCAGCCACCCAGAACCCAAATTAACCCCCCAGTCCTGACAGCTGAGAAGAATGACTCCAGCTGGCTCACTCCTGAGCTATGCAAATGGAACTTGCACTTGTCCTAGGCACCTACTTTGAAAATAAGGACCTTGCTACCTCTGGCCTCAAAGAATCAGTCATCACTGACATACATGTGCAACACACACACATGAAATACAGTCATGTGGACTGCATAAGACAGATCTGTACCTGAATTACTATGATTCAAACAGCTTGTAAAATAATGGTCAAAAATCTGTATAAGCTAAACTAAGAATGTATTTCTATAAGAATATAATATCTGTTGCATGTCAATACAGAAAAGGTTGGTTACAGTTTAAGGGATATATATATATATATATATATATATATATATATATACATATATACATATATATATATATATATGTTTTCATTGAATTTTAGAGAGAAAAGAAGGGAGAGGGAAAGAGAAACATTAAGAGAGAAACATAGATTGGCTGCCTCCTGAGTGCCCCCTACTGGGGACAGAGCCCACAACACGGGCATGTGCCCTAACCAGGAATTGAACCAGTGACTTCTTGGTGTGCAGGAGGATGCTCAATCCACTGAGCAACACCAGGTGGCTGAAGATTATATTTTTAATGATAATTTAGTTATGGTACAAATTCATGTGTTATAATCCCTAGTACTTCCAACGGAACATTAGCAAATGTAGATGAGACACAATCTGACATCAGTGTCGTGCTACCACACTTTTGCATCCTTCTGTGACTATCTACTACAAAATTTAACAAAGAAGATAATACAATTTATTTTGTATCTTGCAATTGCAGCGATAGATTCTCTTTGTTTAATAAGTCATGGACATCAAGTGATTGATGAAATAGAGATAAGAATTTAGATGCTCTGAAACACTACAAAATTGTCAGTTCCTATAAGGGCTTATACTAAGGTGCCCAGACGACCCACTTTTGGCGGGACAGTCCCGATTTTAAACAATTTGTCCCGCGTCCCGCGGTGTTTTAAAAAAGTCCCGATTTTTGGAAAGAATGCACGACAAGCTAGGGAACGGCGGGAGAACGGGAAGGGAATATACAGTTTTCGGCGGCCATGTGGCTATTTAGCCAGGATATGAGTTTTATATTATTTTTGTTAATTTTATAATGTTAAACTTTAATAATAACAAATAATTGTTGAGAACTGATTATCGAGAACTGCTTATCAAAGTTCGCATTGTTGATCAGTTGTTAGAATTCGACCACCATTGTTTGGACTTAATGAACAATGGCATTTTTTGGGATTGGCAACGACGAAAACATTTTGTAACTGTCTCTCAGATGATACACATCGTACTGCGTGCTAGTAAGCTAGTTAAACAAGTGATGTCATTACAAATCAGCTATTCAGATAATTTAGGTAAGTGATTTATTTATTTATTTCATAAATACATAAATTTTCTTGAATTTAGCAGACAGTACTTGTATTATTTATATTTTATAGTGGCAGCAAAAAGTTTAGCGCCGGCCTTGAAAGTGACACTTACGACTTATGTTACGGCAAATTCATGACCTTTTAAACAACGATAGCAATCTACTAAAAAAAATTCACTCAAATGAGAAACATACCAAAGAATAAAGTAATACTATACATAATTTTTTATTTATTATATTTGTAAATTGTACTTATGTTGAAATTTTAAAAAATATATTACAATACTATTTTTGTGTTCTATGAAAATTTTTGTTGCTCCATATAGAGCAAATTTTTCATCAAGAACCCCCGGTCAATGGTGTCCCACTTTACCAATGTTAAAATCTGGTCACCTTAGCTTATACCTAAGTGTAACTATCTATATATATAAAAGGCTAAGCAACCGGCCAACCAGCGGCTGGTAGGTATGATGTGCACTGACCACCAGGGGGCAGATGCTCAATTCAGAAGCTGCCATGCTTCAGTGACTTGGCAGCAGCAGTTCTCAGGTGACACACCCCGGAACCAGAGAGGAGGGAGCCCGATGCTGGGGTGCGTCACCTGAGAACTGCCCTCTCGCAATCCAGGACCCCTCAGGCGATGTTGGAGAGTTAATTTCAGCCCAATCTCTGTTGGAGGGACTCCACTCACTCCGCAGATGCCCTTTGAGCCGTGGCACTGCCCCAGGTGTGGCCGGCCAGGAAGGGACTGTGAGAGGTTGGCTTCAGGGCATGTCTGGCCCATCTCGCCCAGTCCTCCCACTGGCCACCTTCTAATTAACTTCCTTTCAGTGTGCACGAACCCATGCACCGGGCACTAATTAGATAATAAAGGTTGGAAAAATCCATCGGATTTTCAGACAAAATCAAGATGGAGACCTCACTTGAACAAGTGCTTAGATTCCCACTGCCTGTCACTGCCAAGAATGAAGTCACTCAGCAGCAGACTCAGCTCCTATGCTGTGTGCAGCAAAGGCTGCTCCTTAGCAACCAATGTTGACAACTGGGTTCCCAAAGAAACCAGGAAGCCCAAGTTAGATAACTCTGAAACAAAGAAACTGTGAAGGCAATCTGAGACACAGAAGTAACTCTGTTGTCATCATTGCTACTGAATTCCTGCCAGTAAAGTTATATAAATATTTTATTTTTAAATGTTTAAAGATAAAAACTAATTTTTAAGTATATCATATCACCCCCTGACCTCTGCATCTTTCTGAAATATAGTAGCAAATATATTTTTATGATTCAAATGAGGAATAGCATCAACAATTGGTTTTTTAAAATATATTGTTCTGGAAGCTGAAGGACATTTTAGAATCCTCTGCAAAATATAAATTCTGCTTCCAGATTATAAGCAGAACTCAATTGACTTCATTTCTATGTAAAACAAGTAGATATACCTTCCAGTTTCATTCCTGAATAATAAAGTTTTCTCATGTAGAAGGAAATAGATGGCAGCAGAGAATGAGGGAAAAATATGAATGACAATGAAACCAATAAAAATAGTTATTACATATAAGTTCCTTCGACTATATTGGGAAATCAAATACATTTCATAAGTCACCAACTATCTTATAATTTAGAGCTCCCAAATAATTTTATAAAGGCAAGTAACTGAATCATTTCTATGAAAAATTTCTATTGTTTGCCTCATAAGATAGATCACCACTTGTTTACTGCAGTGCAATGGGTGAGTTATTTAACCTATGAGTTTCAAATCCTTATCCATAATGTGTACAGAATTAATAAAAATTAAATACTATTGCATGAATAATAGACCTAACACAGTGTAGGCACTTAATAAATGCTACTGCAGTTTTATTGACCCCTTACCCTTGCAATATATCTTGTATTACTTATCCTCATCACACTTTTAAAAAAAAATCCATGACTAGTTTCTTTTTCTTAATAATAAATAGAGTGAATAAGAATTGTTGTATGGAAAAACAAAATGTTTAACAAAGAGAAAATTATGGTTCAAAATTTATGCAAAGAAATGCTGAGTGAGATAAAGTTACAAATTCAGTATATTAATAATATAGTAGATGTCATATTTCTCTTGTCTCTTTGGAATAGGTAGAAAGTACAGTAGTAGTTTTGGGCACATTCAGAACTGTCGTATACCCTATTTTCAAACACCATCTTTACTTCCCTTAGTCTTCCTTATTGAGTAAAACCAGTTCCTGAAAATTGCTAATGGTTCAATTGTCAAAAACAATGAGAATTAAAGCAAGTAGCCATTTGCTGACATCTTGACAAAGCTCTGATTGTACTTGAGTTCCATTTCCATCTCCACTATCATGTGCCATTTAGATTATGTCGTCCTGATAATTCTTCTTCTGCATATTTTAACAGAAGACAACTTTTCAGACCTGACTCTCCCTGGCAGAATATAAAAAGACCCCAGTTCTTGTATCAGTAGTGAAATTATATATAATTTAATGATTTGTGGAGTCCTTGTGATATGCACAGTGCCGTTCCAGATAGAAGGAGAAAAAAAACAACCACACAAGAATAATGGAAGTTTAAATTAGAAGGGACTTAGAGGCACTTAGTACAATTCTCTCTCCCAGTGGGGAAATCCCCTGTCCAGCCCTGTGGGCTATCATTCTCTTTGCCCAGCTTCCGCATGAACAGAAGTTCAGATTGCACCCGTGCTCTATACTTCACATGGGTAATGTCTACTCATTAGTCCTGGCTCTGCCCTCTGAAGCAACACACTTCAAGGTACGTCCATCTTATACATGGTACTCTTTCAAATATTTGAAGATGGTTATCCTGTCCAAGAAAGAATAAAGGACCAACATCTAGATTGTTGTTCCTTCTTTTACATCTTCATAAGAAAAAAAAAAAATCTCAAACAAATCATGTAACCCTTCTAACCTTATCTTCCTTGTCTATAAAATAGTAATAATAATCCTTCTACAGAGAGCTGGAGAGAAGGAAGAAGTGGAAGTAAAAAAGAGAAAGAGGAAAATTAGGAAGAGAAGTAGAGAAAGTGGTACCACTTACTGAACACTTGGTACCAGCACCTCTCCAAGTGATAACTGTGTCTCAACTAGCCAATGAGGACTCACTTTGTTCTGCCACATTTTACAGAGACACCCAGACTTGCCCAAGGTCACATTGCTATTAATTCTGAAGTACTATGATTTATTTATCTCTTTTCTTTATCTCATGCTCTTTGTTCCCCAAATTATAATATATTACATAAATATAATTATTTTCCATCTTAAACAATGAACTACTCTTAATGTAATTTACATTCAAGAATTCTCAGCAATCTTCTTGCCCTTCTTTGGATGCACACTGGCTTGCCAATGTCTTCCTGGAAATGAGTCACTGAGACAATCCATAACTGTCTACTAAGAAGGCATTAATCACCAACCACTCTCCTGGCATTGAAAAGAATGGAGATGAAACAACAGTCTACAGGCAGCTAAAAGCCTATTAAAGCAAAAGATATGCAAATAGGGAAAAATGATAGAAAGAAAATTGATATGTTAAAAGCATGAACAAAGTGCAATAGAAAAAAGGAAAAGGAAGGCCAGATTAAGTTGACAAAACATACACAGAACGATTACTTGGAGGAAGCAGTAAACCTGTCACCCCCTTGAGGCCACACACCTGCATGTGTCCCCAGTCTCAGTCTGTGTTTACCTTAGAATGTCATAAGACACCAATGGTTCATTTTATTTAACAAAATTCATGTTATTTTTCCATGAATTAATCATGCCAAGCTATTGCCCTAGCCAATACTTATATATAACTGATATTGGGGACATAAATGGAGAATTTGCAATGTCACAAACATTAATATGAAATTTTGAGCTCTGACACATCATTTTAATGTGTCATAACCATCTGATTATCTCACTAACCAGTACTTTAGTAAGGTAAGTACTATGGACTGAATGTGTCCTCCCCAAAATGTGTATGTTGAAACCCTAATCCAAATGTGATGATATTTGAAAGTGAAGCCTTTGAGAGATAACTGGGTTTAGAAGAGGTCATGAGGGTGGACTTGCCATAATGAGACAATTGCCCTTAAAGAAGAAACACTAGAGATCTCTCTCTCTCTCTCTCTCTCTCTCTCTCTCTCTCTCTCTCTCTCTCTTAACCTAGAAAGCTGCTTGCAAATTGAGAAGTGGGCTCTTATCAGACACCAAATCATCTGGAACCTTGATCTTGGACTTTCCAGCCTTCAGAAAATACTCATTGTTTAAGCTACCTATTTTATAGTATTTTGTTATAGCAGCCCAACCTGGCTAACACAATAAAGCATACTACCTACAGACCAAGTTGTGGCTCTAAACAATGCTCACAGGATCTTGGCCTGGGGTAAAGCCCTTCAAATAATGAACTGTTGACTAGAGTTCTTTAACCAGGTAGAAATCTCCCACTAATCTTTCATCTCAATCTCAAGAATACCATGATAAATATATCATGGTATTGATAAATATTATCAAATTATTATTAATAGTGGTTAGATGAGGTTCCTGGGCCCAATTCCAATATGTGGTTGGGTGAGGAGAGGGGTTCTCCACACCAGCAAACAATTCTCAAACACCAGCAGGGTGTCCAAGAATTCAACCTGATTCTGACACTCTCTGCCAGGAGGTAATAGCATCAGATTCCACAGATTGAAGGTTCAGTTCTACATGACTTTTCAGACACCAGTTGAAACCATAATGCTATTACCTATGTTTCTGAGTGACTGGCTACAAATCAGAGGTTCCCATGACCCTCTCCTATATTAAATTAATATGCTAGAGTGGCTCACAGAACTCAGAGAAACATTTTACTAACTAGATCACCACTTTATTATAAAAGTGTATAACTCAGGAACAGGGAAAAGGAAGAGGTGCATATTATGAAGTTTGTGGGAAAAGATGAGAAGCTCAATGACCTCTCCAGGGGCACCACTCTCCCCAGTCTCCCTGATCCAGAAGCTAGCAGGATTCTGTCTTTTGGAGTTTTTATGGAGACATTATTTACATAGGCATGATGGATTAAATCATTGGCTCCTGGCAATTGATTCAACCTTCAGCCCCTCTCCCCTCCCAGAAGGGGGTGTGGGACTACGAATAAAAGTTTGGACCCTATAATCACTTGGTTGGTTTCATTGGCATTCAGCCCCCGTTATTCTAAAACTCATCTCATTAATATAACAAAGATACCTTTATGGTTTTCAGCACTTAGGAAATTCCAAGGGTTTCAGGAGCTATGACCCAGAAATCGTGGATAGACTAAAATCAAATATATATGAGAAATTACAATATCACAGTGGCCTACAAGTTGGATACTGAACATTTTTCAGGGTATTTGGAGAGACGAGTTATTTATAAATGAAGAATATGAATACTGGAGCAAGAGAATGCTAAGACACCACAACTGCAGGAAGTGTTGATGGAAATGCAAAGTCAGATTAGCTTTTGATGGAGTTCCAAAACGGCCTCATAGTATATGAACTTAAAATATTGTGATATAAAATATTAATAAAGTTGTCACTTTGTTATATATTTTTATAGAACATGAATCATTTCTTAGGGAAAAATTTAGGCTTGAATTTTGTGAATTTTGCATTTTGACTAGGTTTTTAGGAAGGAATATTTCCTATAGAATGAGACCCACTGCACAAGAGAAGGATGTTTAGAGAAGACAAAACTGCAGGGCACCATGAACACTAATTTTGAGAAAAGGGGCACTTCAATCAGGGAGAGAAACTAAATAAAGGAACAGGACCATGTCAGCAAAACACATGGCATAAAGGGCCTGTGTTTTTCTAGAGCAGAAAAGCCTATGTGCTACATGGCTAGAGATGAGGCCAAGTGAGGTGGCTGTGGAACATCCTAGAATGTTACTCTCAAAGTTGTAATGTTTGGTCGGAAGTTAGACATGAGGAGTTGGGGTGGGGTCCTGAACAGGGGTCAGACTGACATTGACTTCAGACCACCTCTCTATGGATTGTCCAGCAGACTACCAGCCAGCAGGTCAGGAACCAGACGGTTCTTGGCACAAGCTCAGAGGAAAATGACATGACCTCAAGCGAAAAGGGGCCACATGCTAAGCTAAATCAGGGAAGGCCTGAGTGGTGGCCTTGCATACTCAGAGACCAAAAGTAACCACAAAGGATGGTTTGAAATTATAACTTCAAATTAAAAAGCAGAGGAGAGACAAAATGGCGGCAGAATAGACAGATATGTCCCGAGCCTTGTCCCGGAGCAGATAGAATGAACAGCTGAAACGAATAACATCCAACCCAAACTGGCGAAGGAGACTCAGCGGGTGAGACAGTTTGCAGCCGGGAAGGGCATAGGATCCCTGGAAAAAGGTAAAATCAAGGATCTGGGCAAGAGAGTCTTCTAGACCTCTGAGCCCAGAGGGTCAGAGGGAATCCGCACAGCACCAAGCCACGTCCCTGGGGACAGGCACAGTGTCTGACTGTGGAAGGAAGGGCCACAGGACTGCTGGACTGCAGGGGATTCTAGAACTGGGTCCACAGTCACCAAAGGCTGAACCCAGAGGGTGCAGCCTGAAGGGCTGGCCAGACCACGCAGCACTGGCAGGAGAGGAGTGTGCAGGGGCCCAGTCTTTCCCCTCTCTTTGGCCTGAGCCTTTCTTCACTGAACCTAGTTCACAGGACCTTTCGGATACAGACACTTACTCGTGGCTGAGGTGAGAGAGAAGGTGTGGACTCTTGGAGTCTGGGGAAAGGAAGGGTCCAGGAGAAGTGGCAGCGAGTCTGGTGCTGAGTCATACCTGAGCCCGGGGCCTGGGCAGCCATTTTGTCCTGAAGAGATAGCCCCTCCCTCCAGTTTCCAGGCAACCAATATAGCCACCCCCAGATCCCACCCTGAATGTCACAAAGGATTAAAAAAATCTAAATAGTCTCTGAGAGTCCAAAGGGACTGGCCTAAAGACAGTACAGAAGACTGGAATCTTAAACCAGCCAAAGGAACGACACTTCACTTTTTCATTTTTCTTTTTTTTTTATTATTTTATCCCTTTTTGTTCTTTTTTGTTTCCCTGTTTTTATTTGTTGCATTATTTTCTATTTCTTTTCACATTATTTTTCCATCTATTTTGTTTTTATGTGCTATTTTTATACCATTTTTGAAATCAATTTTTTGTAAATTTATATTATTATTATTATTATTATTATTATTATTATTTTTTTCTTCTCTTTCTTCTTATCCACCCATTACCTTTCTATTGGTTCTATGGTGTTTTCCATATATATATATATATATATATATATATATATATATATATATATATATTCCAAATTTAAAAATATATACATACATATATATACATATATATTTTTTCCATATATATATATATATATTCTCCTTTTTCTTCCTTTTTCTTTTCTCTCTTATCTTTTTCTCTCTCTTTAATACCATTTGTGTTCTCTTTGCTCTCCCCTAATTCTCTTTTCTCAGATGGTTACTTATAGTGGGGTCATTGGTGTCGTGAGTATATCTGTGCTTTGTTCCCTTTGTGTTGTGTCTTGTCGAGGTGAATTTTATCCTGTCTGGCCAGGAGCTAGAGAGCGAGCCACATTAACCAGACACCTGGAGAGGAAACTCCATCCACGAACAGGTCAATAACACCCCAGAAGCAACTGCAGAGGCAGGAAGAAGGCGGCAGTGAGGGAGAGAGCATGAGTGAGGGAGGGAGCAAAAGAGGAGTGTGTGGTCATGTGGTGTGTGTGTGTGTGTGTGTGTGTGTGTGTGTGTGAGTGAGTGAGGCACAGTTAGATCCTTCAGGACCTTCGGGGCCAGGCTAACTGAGCTCGCCTAATGAGGCAGCCTCTGCTACCATTGCAAACAGTACTGGGAGGCTGGCTTATCCTCAGAGGCCTAGCCTTTTTGAAGGGGAGAGCTGCTGTAACTGGGAGCCCAGCCTCACCTCCACCCAGGGTGCACTCAGAGAACACCTGGGACTCTACAGCCACCCCTGCCAGGGACCTGCTACCTCGGCTGTGGTCCCACGGTCAACGAGTCTCCAGCCACCCTGGGCACAGGCTCCTGTGAGTTCTGAGGCACACTCCCCTCTGACCAGCTCAAGGCTTTAGCCGAGGGCACTGCAACAATGCAAGCAGCAGACACGTGAGCAGCCCACTCCTGCACAAGGAACAGCAGCCCCATGAGCAGCCCGCCCCGGCCTAAGAGCAGCAGCCTCACGTGGCCTGCCCCTGTCCAAGGAGCAGCAGATGTATAAGTGGCCCAATCCCCTGTCCGAGGAGCAGCAATGAAGTGAGCAGCCCACCCAATCCAAGGAGCAGCAGCCGCAAGAGCAACTCGCCCACGATTGAGGAGTGGCAGCACCATGCAGCATGCCCCCATCCGAGGAGCAGCAGCTGTGTGAGCAGCCTGCCCCCGTACGAGGAACAGCAGCGCCGCAAGCAGCCCACGGTCATTCGAGGAGCAGCAGCTGCCCAAGCAGCCCACCCCAGACCGATGAGCAGCAGCCACACGAGCAGACCACCCATGTCCGAGGAGCAGAAGCCCTGCACAGTCCACACTGGTCCGAGTAGTAGCAACCACATGCTGCCTACATCTATCCGATGAGCAGCAGCTGGGTGAGCTGCCTGCCCCCATCCGAGGAGCAGCAGCCACATGTGCAGCTCACTCCCACCTGAGGAGCAGCAGCGAAGCAAGAAGCCCATCCCCTGTACAAGGAGCAGAAGCTGGGTGAGCAGCCCACCCCCGTATGAGGAACAGCAGCGCCATGAGCAGCCCGCCCCCATTCGAGGAGCAGAAGCCACCTGAGCAGCCCGCCGCCAACAAGGGAGCAGCAGCCACATGAGCAGACCACCCACGTCTGAGGAGCAGCAGTCCTGCGCAGCCCGCACTGGTCGAGGAGCAGTAGCCATACGTAGCACGCCCCCTGTCCGACGAGCAGCAGCTGGGTGAGAGACCCACTCCCATCCAAGGAGCAGCAGCCGCACATGCAGCTCACTCCAACCTGATGAGCAGCAGCCACGCAAGCAGCCCATCCCTCATTCGAGGAGCAGCAGCTGCGTGAGGAGCCCACACCTTACGAGAAGCACCAGCCCAGCAAGCAACCTGCCCCTGTCCAAGAAGTGCAGCCTCATGAGCAGCCTGCCCCATCTGAGGATCAGCAGCAGTGTGCAGCCAGCCCTGATCCAAGGAGCAGCAGCCATGTGAGCAGCCCACCCCTGTCTGAGGAGCAGCAGCGACATGAGCAGCCCACCCCAATCCAAGGAACAGCAGCTGTGCAAGCAGCCTCCCCCATCAGCCAGAGGAGACGCCACTGCTGCGAACAGCACCCACCAGAGGAGCCACTGCCAACTGAGGAGCAGCCATTTAAGAAACGGCCTGAGGAGCAACCACAGCCTGAGGAGCCACTGCTACAAAGGAGCAGCCCCTGCAAGACTCGACATCTAGATCAGTTTGGTGAGACCAAAAATGGGTAGACAAAGAAAGCCCCAAAGGAAAGAAAAGGAGGAATTGCCAGAAAAGCAGCTAAGTGAAAGAGGCAAGTAATATATCATAAAAAAATTCAGAATAAGGCTCATACAGTTCATAAACTGATGGAGGAAAAAATCAACAACTTATGTAAGAATCAAGAAGAAATGAAGAGTGATATAGATGCAATAAAAAACACCACCATGGAAAATTTCAATAGTAGACTAGGAGAAGTGGAGGACCGAATTAGCAAATTAGAAGACAGGGAAGCAAAACACAGCAAAACTGAATTGCAATTGGAAAAAAAAATTAAAAGACAGGAGGAAAACCTAAGGGAGCTATGGGACAATATGAAACGAAGCAACATACGAATAATAGGGGTGCCAGAAAAACAGGAAGAGGAACAAGGGTTAGAAAACCTATTTGAAGAAATAATGTCAGAAAACTTCCCTGATGTCAGGAAGAAAAAAGTCACTCAAGCACAGAGAGTCCCAAAAAAGATGATCCCAAAAAGACCCACACCAAGACACATCATAATTATGATGGCAAATGTTCAGGACAAAGAGAGAATCTTAAAGGCTGCAAGAGAGAGACAGAAAGTTACATTAAAGGAAGCTCCAATTATATAATAAAATGATTTCTCAACACACATCAGGACAGAAAAGAATGGAAGGAAATTTATAAAGTGATGCAAACCAAAGGACTGAATCCAAGAATACTCTGTCCAACAAAATTTAAGGGGAAATAAGGAGCTTCACTGACAAAAAACGGCTAAGGGAATTTATCACTACCAAGCCAAAATGCAAGAAGTGCTAAAGGAACTGGTATAAAAAGAAGAAATAAAAAGGTAAGAAAGAACACAGGCACAAAAAATAAAATAAAATAAAAATGGCTATAAACAATTACCTTTCAATAATAACTTTAAACTAAAGGACTAAAGGACTAAATGCTCCAATCAAAATACATTGAGTGAGTGAATGGATAAAAAAACATAACCCATAGATATGCTGTCTACAAGATACCCACCTCAGAACAAGGTACTCACACAGAGTAAAAGTGAAGGGATGGAAAAATATCTTTCAGGTAAATGGAAATGAAAAAAGAAACTGGGGTAGCAATACTTATATCTGACAAAATAGACCTCAAAGTGAAGGCCATAACAAGAGATACAGAAAGCTGTTTCATAATACTAAAGGGATTGATACAACAAGAGGATATAGCCCTGATAAACATATATGCACCCAATACAGGAGCACCCAAATACATAAAAAAAACCTCCTGGAAGATATCAAGGGAGAGATTGACAACAATACAATCATAGTAGGGGACTTTAATACACCACTGACATCACTGGATAAGTCCTCTAGACAAAAAAAATCAGCCAAGAAACAGCTATCCTAAATGACTCACTAGATCAGATGGACTTAATTGACATCCAAAAGCCATGGAATATATGTTCTTCTCAAGTGCACATGGGACATTTTCAAAAATAGATCACGTATTGGATAACAAGCAAAGACTTCCCAATTTCAAGAAGATTGAAATCATATCAAGCATTTTCTCAGACCACAATGGCATAATATTAGAAATAAACTACAATAAACACAGCACAAAAATTCAAATACTTGGAAGCTGAATAGGATGCTATTAAACAGTGATTGGGCTACCAAAGAGATCAAAGAAGAAATTAAAAACATCCTGGGAACTAATGAAAATAAAAACAAAACAATCCAAAATCATGGGACACAATGAAAGCAGTCCTGAGAAGGAAGTTTATAGCTCTACAAGCCTACCTCAAAAAAAACAAGAAAAAATGGTAATAAATCTTCTAACTCTACAACTCAAAGAATTAGAAAGAGAGCAACAAGAAAAGCCCAGAGTGAGCAGAAGAAAGCAGATAATAAAGATTAGAGCAGAAATAAATGACATAGAGACCAAAAAAAAATACAAAATATCAATGAAACCAAGAGCTGGTTCTTTGAAAGGATAAACAAGATTAATGAACCTCTAGCCAGGCTCACCAAAAAGCAAAGACAGAGGACCCAAATAAACAAAATCAGAAATGAAAGAGGCAAAATAACAACAGAACCCACAGAAATACAAAGGATTATTAAAAAATACTATGAACAACTCTATTCTAAAAAATTAGACAACCTGGAGGAAATGGACATATTCCTAGAAAAATATAACCTTCGAAGACTCAATCAGGAAGATTCTAAAAATCTCAATAGGCCAATAACTATGGAAGAAATTGAAGCAGTCATCAAAAAGCTTCCAGCAAACAAAAGCCCAGGGCCAGAGGGCTTCACAGGGGAGTTTTACCAAACATTCAAGGTAGAAATAAAACCTACCCTCCTCAGACTATTCCAAAAAATTCAAGGGGAAGGAACACTTCCAAGCTCATTCTATGAAGCTAGCACCACCCTAATACCAAAACCAGATAAAGACAACACAATGAAAGAGAATTATAGGCCAATATCCCTCATGAACATAGATGCCAAAATCTTCAACAAAATTCTAGCAAATCAGATCCAGTAGTACATCAGAATGATCATACACCATGACCAAGTAGGATTTATCCCAGGGATGCAAGGATGGTACAATATCTGCAAATCAATAAACATGTTACATCACATAAACAAATTGAGAGATAAAAATCACATAATCATTTCATTTGATGCAGAAAAAGCATTTGACAAAGTCCAACATCTTTTCTTGATAAAAACTCTCAGCAAGGTGCAAATTGAAGGATCATACCTCAATGTAATAAAAGCCATATACGACAAACCCACAGCCAACATCATACTCAATGGGCAAAAACTAAACCTATTTCCCCTAAGAACAGGAACAAGACAGTGATGCCCACTGGCACCACTCCTGTTCAACATAGTACTGGATGTACTAGCCATTGTGATCAGACAAGAAGAAATAAAAGGCATCCAAATTGGAAAAGAGGAAATGAAACTGTCTTTCTTCGCAGATGACATGATACTGCACATAAAAAACCTCAAAGACTCCATCAAAAACTAACAGACTTAATAAATGAATTCAGGGGGAGATAAGAGATCAACCGAAGGACTTGTATGCATGCATATAAGCATAACCAATGGATGCAGAACTCTGGGGTGTGAGGGCATGTATGGGTGTGGGGTGGGGGAGACAATGGTAAGATATGTACACATATAATACCTTAATAAAAAAATAAAAATAAATAAATGAATTCAGTAATGTAGCAGGATACAAAATTAACGCCAAGAATTCTATGGAATTTTTATCCTATCTAATAAAACAGTAATATGCAAAATAACCATGATTCAACTACACCCACAAGCCACGCCCACCAGCCATGCCCACCAACCAATCAGGAGTGAGCATGCAAATAAACCCAACCAAGATGGCTACTGCCACAGAGAACAGGAGTGAGGCTTGGGTTTCCCCGGCAATGGAGAAAGCCAAGCTTTACGCCTGCCCTTGCCAGCCTAGGCCTCCACTCAA
Organism: Eptesicus fuscus; assembly: GCF_027574615.1. Lineage (NCBI taxonomy): Eukaryota > Metazoa > Chordata > Mammalia > Chiroptera > Vespertilionidae > Eptesicus > Eptesicus fuscus. The sequence continues at coordinate 3,985,202 of NC_072480.1, read as the reverse complement.
GGCTACAAAGTTTCAATGATAGAAGGTAAATAAATTCCAACAGAAATGGCAGTAGCCATGGAGCTGGAAAGAGCAGGAGGCTAGGGTTGCCCCCGGCAATGGAGGAAGCCAAGCTTTCTGCACACCCTGGCTGGCCCAGGCGTCCGCTTAAGGCTACAAAGTTTCAATTATAGAAGATATATAAGTCCCCACATAAATGGCTGCTGCCACGGAGCAAGCAGAAGGCTTGGCTCTGTTCCAGGCTACAAAGTTTCAATTGTAGAAGATCAATAAACCCCAGATACCAGGCCTCCGCTTAGGTTGCCGAGGGGTGTGGCCAGCCTACAAACAACCATAGGCCCCTAGTCCAGGCCACCCCATGCCCCAAGGGAACCCCCACCCTGATCCGGGAACACCCTTCAGGGAAAACCAGCCGGCCCCCACCCGTGCACCAAGCCTCTATCCTATCTAATAAAAGAGTACTATGCAGATTGACCATCATTCCAACACACAAGATGGCTGCCCCCATGTGGTCAAAGATCCTGCCCCCATGTGGACACAAGATGGCCACCACAAGATGGCCAGCAGGGGGGGACAGTTGCGAGGGACCAGGCCTGCAAGGGAGGACAGTTGTGGGCGACCAGGCCAGGAGGGGAGAGCAGTTGGGTGGGACCAGGCCTACAAGGGAGGCAATTGGGGGAGATCAAGCCTGCAGGGGAGGGCAGTTAGGGGTGACCAGGCTGGCAGAGGAGGAAGTTGGTGGTGACCAGGCCTGCAGGGGAGGGCAGTTGGGTGTGACCATGCCTGCAGGGCAGGGCATTTAGGGGTGACCAGGCCTTCAGGGCAGGGCAGTTAGGGGCAATCAGGCTGGTAGGGGAACAGTTAGGCATCAATCAGGCTGGCAGGGGATTGGTTAGGGGGTGATCAGGCTGGCAGACAGAAGCGGTTAGGGGCAATCAGGAAGGCAGGCAGGCGAGCAGTTGGGAGCCAGCAGTCCTGGATTGTGAGAGGAATGTCCGACTATCTATTGCGATTGGGCCTAAACGGCAGTCAGACATCCCTCAAGGGGTCCCAGATTGGAGATGGTGCAGGCTGGGCTGAGGGACACCCCCTCTCCCCGTGCATGAATTTCGTGCACCGGGCCTCTAGTATACCAATAATGAACTTACAGAAAAAGAGACTAAAAAAGTAATCCCATTTACCATCGCACCAAAAAAATTAAGATACCTAAGAATAAACTTAACTAAGGAGGTAAAAGACCTATACGCAGAAAACTACAGGACACTGAAAAAAAAGATAGAGGAAGACATAAACTGATGGAAGAACATACCGTGTTCATGGATTGGTAGACTCAACATCATTATAATGTTCATACTACCCAAAGCAATCTATAGATTCAATACACTCCCCATTAAAATACCAATGGCATATTTTGCAGACCTAGAACAAACTTTCCAAAAATTCATCTGGAATAAGAAAAGACTCTGAATACCTACAGCAATTCTGAGAAAGAAGAACAAAGTAGGTGGGATCTCAATACCAGATATCAAGCTGTTATTACAAAGCCACTGTTCTCAAAACAGCCTGGTACTGGCACAAGAACAGACATATAGATCAATGGAACCCAGAAATTGACCCAAACCACTATGCTCAATTAATATTTGACAAAGGAGGCATGAACATACAATGGAGTCAAGACAGTCTCTTCAATAAATGGTGTTGGGAAAATTGGACAAATACATGCAAAAAAATGAAACTATACCACCAACTTACATCATACACAAAAATAATCTCAAAATGGATAAAATACTTAAACATAAGAAGGGAAACAATAAAAATACTAGAGGAATCCATAGGCAGCACAATCTCAGACATATGCCGAAGCAATTTCTTCACTGATACTGCTCCTAGGGCAATGGAAACTAAAGAGAAAATAAACAAATGGGAGTACATAAAAATAAAAAGCTTTTGCACAGCAAAGAAACCAACAAAACAACAAGAAAGCCCACTGCATGGGAGAACATATTTGCCAATGTTATCACCGATAAGGCTTTAATCTCCAACATTTATAGGGAACTCATACAACTTAGCAAAAGGAAGATAAACAACCCAATCAAAAAATGGGCAATGGACCTAAATAGATACTTGTCAAAAGAAGACAGAAGGAAGGCCAAGAGACATATGAAAACATGCTCAAAGTCACTATTTATCCGAGAGATGCAAATCAAAACGACAATGCAGTACCATCTCACACCTGTCAGAATGGCTATCATCAACAAATTAACAAACAAGTGCCGGCCAGGATGCAGAGAAAAAGGAACCCTCATGCACTGCTGGTGGGAATGCAGACTAGTGCAGCCACTGTGGAGAACAGTATAGAGTTTCCTCAAAAAACTAAAAATGGAACTCCCATTTGACCCTGTGATCCCACATCTTAGAAATATATCCCAAGAAACTGGAAACACCAATTAGAAAGGATATATGCATCCCTATGTTCATAGCAGCACAATTTACAATAGCTAAGATTTGGAAACAGCCTAAGTGCCCATCAGCAGAAGAATGGATTAAAAAAACTGTGGTACATCTACACAATGGAATACTACACTGTGGTAAAAAAGGAGTTCTTACTATTTGCAACACCATGGATAGAATTGGAAAGCATTATGCTAAGTGAAATAAGCCAGTCAGAGAAAGATAAATATCACAAGATCTCACTCAACAGGGTGGTGAGTGCATGAGTGGGGGGGATAGGGGAGTGTAATGGGGGAATAAGAACACATATGTAACACCTTAATCAATAAAGAAATTACTAAATAATAGTATATAATAAAGAGGTAATATGCATATTGACCATCACTCCAACACACAAGATGGCCGCCCCCATGTGGACACAAGATGGCCACCACAAGATGGCCAGCATGGGAGGGCAGTTGTGAGCGATCAGGCCAGCAGGGGAGGACAGTTGGGGGCACCAGGCCTGCGGGGGAAGGCATTTTTGGGGACCCAGTCCTGCAGGAGAGGGCAGTTGGGAGCGACCAGGCCTGCAGGGGAGGGCAGTTGGGATCGACCAGGCCTGCAGGGGAGGGCAGTTAGGGTTGACCGGGCTGGCAGAGGAGGGCAGTTGGGGGCGACCAGGCCTGTAGGGGAGAACAGTTGTGGGCAACCAGGCCTTCAGGGGAGGGCAGATGGGAGGAACCAGGCCTGCTGAGGAGGGCAGTTGGGGGCGACAAGGTCAGCAGGTGAGAGCAGTTAGGGGTGACCTGGCTGGCAGGGGAGGGCAGTTAGGGGTGACCAGGCTGGCAGGGGAGGGCAGTTAGGGGTGCCCCCAACTGTCCTCCCCTGCTGGCCTGATCGCTCACAACTGCCCTCCCATGCAATTAGATGCATATATCCTTTCTAATTGGTGTTTCCAGTTTCTTGGGATATATTTCTAAGATGTGGGATCACAGGGTCAAATGGGAGTTCCATTTTTAGTTTTTTGAGGAAACTCTATGGGCAACCAGGCCAGCAGGGGAGGGCAGTTAGGGGTGACCAGGTCAGCAGGGGAGGGAAGTTAGGGGCAATCGGGCCAGCAGGGGAACAGTTAGGTGTCGATGAGGCTGGCAGGGGAGTGGTTAGAGGGTGATCAGGCTGGCAGGCAGAAGCAGATGGGGCAATCAGGCAGGTGAGTGGTTGGGATCCAACAGTCCTGGATTGTGAGAGGGATGTCCGACTGCCTGTTTAGGCCCGATCCCAGTGGGCAGTTGGACATCCCTCAGGGTCCCTGATTGGAGAGAGTGCAGGCTGGGCTGAGGGACACACACAAATTTCGTGCACTGGGCCTCTAGTAATAATAATAAAAAGATATATAACCCAATGGAAAATGGGCAAAGGAACTGGAAAACAATAGAAGTGGAAACATGAATGACCAAGAACATAAGAAATGATGTTTAATCTCATTGGTACTGAGGGATATACAAATTAATAGTACACCGAGCTATCAGATGGGCAAGAGTTAAAAAGTGAAATAACTAAATAAATTAATAAATTAAAAAGCAGTTTATAGTGAGTAGTCATGTGCTAGGTAGGCCGTATCTTCCCTGACAAAGATCTACTTCTATCTTAACTGAGTCTATTGTCTTTTGCATCTATGATAACATACCCTTTGGAATGTCAGGGTAACTTGTAACTTCCCTTTTTCCAGACCCCTCAGGGCACAACCAATGTACCAGGGTGGAGACCACAAATTCCCTCATTGTTATTGTTATAGTGTTAATTGTTGACTGTTAACTATCCTGTACTCACCTATGTAAAAGAAACAAGTGTCTATCCTTTTACTTTTTATATATTATTTTAAATATATTTTTATTGATTTTCAGAGAGGAAGGGAGAGGGAGAGAGAGATAGAAACATCAATGACAAGAGAGAATCATTGATTGGTTGCCTCCTGCATGCCCCTCTCCAGAAACAGAGCTAATGTCCTTGACCGGAATCGAACCCAGAACTCTTCAGTCTGCAGGCCAATGCTCTATCCACTGAGCCAAACCAGCTAGGGCTATCCTTTTTCTTTTTAAAAGCAGAGGTTTCTCCCCTTTGCTTTCTCCAGCCTCCCTAATCTACTCCCAATGAATTTCATGAAACCCACTTACATCTCCTTTGATTGTAATTTATAAAACAAGGTGAAAAACTGCCATTCTCCAGAGCATTATCTTAATTTGTTGAGATTCTGTTTCCCAGCAATTGTCGACAGTTTAGCTCAAATAAATTCACAAAAATCAAAAATTCTTTACAGGTCTGAATGTTTCTTATGTTAACATTACACTCCTAGACTAGTTATAATAAAACTAGAGGCCCAGTGCATGAGATTTGATTTACATAGGTATTATGTGAAGAAAACTTTGCTTTCCTTTAACATTCCATTGGCTTTAGTTATTAGGGGAAAAGAGAATAGACTGAATCAGTGCTTCTTCACCAGGGATGATTTTGCCTCCCGCAAAACTAGAACAAGGAACAATGATACTATCGGTCCAAAGGGATTTGAAGAGAACTGGTAGCATCCTATCAACAGCATGCACTGGATAAACATTAGCTAATGAGGGTGGAGAGGCTTGCAATCTGCCTCCTCTAGATAATCTTATCTCTAGCACTGCTCTTTTGGCAATTACGTGGACATGTCATTTTGTAATTAACCCAGTTATGAATAACTAAAAAGGAGCAAAAGGAAGGCCAAGTAGTATAGGCATGCCTTTTGTGCAGCTTTGTCAGGAAGCTGTAGTTTGATACTCTCCAGGTAGCCACAGGTCCATTTCCCACTGATTGCTGGGGGAAAGGACTAAACATGGGAGAACACATGCATGCCCAGTAAAGTCTGGGAGACATAGGGAAGGTACTTGTTTGTCAGTCACACCTGGGAACAGGTTACTGGACAGAGTAGGCGTGGCCACTGAGCACAGGGATATTTGAGATATTTACTCTCCTAAACAAAGGAGTTTGCCCTTCTTGTGCTCTTGCTCTCCTGTGCTCCTGGTTCCTCTTGCTTGACTCCTGGCCTACAAGGCTCTCAGGCTCCTGCATTTGCCCACATGGCTCATGTGTCCCACACAATGGACTAATGGACCACAACTAGTTTAATGCTGTACTGGACCCAGCTCCATAACGGAACAGAAATTTTAGATGCTGGCTTTGCTTCCAGCTCTATTGAATCCCCAGCTGGACAATTTCCAGGGCTGGATTAAGAGAAATGGGATTTTAGAAACCAAGAGATGTAATTCCACAAAAATAAAGTTTTCTACCGCATCTCATCCTCCATGTGGGCCTCCGGAAATGCTTATTGCAGAAGTACCCCAAGAACCCGACTCCCACTAGCAGTGGAGAAAGACATCCACACTTTTCTCTGGTAACAATTGGTCAGTGCACTAGGATTCCCTTTGCTCCACATCCTCGCCAGCACTTGTCATTTGTTGATTTGTTGATGGTAGTCATTCTGACAGGTTTGAACTGGTACTACATTGTCGTTTTAATTTGCATCTCTCTAATTATCAGTGACTTCGAGCATTTTTTTCATATGTCTCTTGGGCATCTGTATGTCCCCTTTGGAGAAACGTCTATTTAGATCCTTTGCCCATTTTTAAATTAGATTGTTTGTCTTTCTTTTGTTTAAGTTGTATGAGTTCCTTATATATATATTTTTATATTAACCCTTCATCAGTTGTATCCATTGCCAAATATGTTCTCCCTTACAGTGGGCTCCCTTTTCATTTTGTGACATTGAAAACAAAACTACCCTGCAAATTTGTTTGTATCTGCTGAGAAAAGCAATTGTCAAAGATAAATTAGTAATAACTGATACTTCGTTAAGTTCCCACTTTGAGATAAACTTAGGTATTATAAATATGCCTGAGGATTCCCAAAATATTATTTTTATCAATATTTTAAAATAATGATTTTTATCTCAAAATTATATAAATAAAAACACTGACTCTTTTTTTTTTTTTTTCGCCCATAGGAGAAATTTGAAACAAAAGCCTATATGCTCTAAAAGTTGTCTTTGGACACTTTTACATTTTACCTTTACATTAAAATTCATTTATATTGTGAATAAATAAAATTATATAAAGCAAATGAACCCTTTATAAACTCCACTCCCATTTTCTTTCTCATAGGTAACATCTCTTATCAATTTGTTGTGGTCTCTTCTAAATCTTTTTCCATAATGTATATATTGGATAGAAAGAGTTTTTTAACTATGAAGAAAACCATACTGTACATATTCTGAAAATGCTTCAGTAAAGGTAAAACGTACTAATGGTAAACAAAGGTCAGAAGCCAGATTTGTACCACTGACCCCAAAGAGATAAAAGTAAAAGAATAAACTTCAACCCATGACTGCTCAGGTTTGCCATAATTTATCCTACCAACTGTCAACCAGAAATCAAGCCCTTAAATTATTGCATACTCTTCTTTGTAACTGAGGAAGCAACTACCAATATCCTAAATGTTATCAAATGAAGTTACAGTTGAGGTAAACCAAGAGAGCTACAACCTTCCAGTAAGCATGGTAAGCTGTCGGCTGCTACAGAAGCATCGAAAACGTCCAGGTGAGATCAGAACAATGGGTATCTCAAAAGTGCTATGGCACTAATTCCTGAAGTTGTCCCTTCGTTCTGTCTTTGGATTCCTGTTTTCTTGGTGTTTCGGTAACTTTGAATAGACAGACAAGAACTCAACATAGAACATTTCATGTGCATGTTGTTTATCCTCAAACAGTTACCCAGAAATAAAATACATTAATTTTGTGAAGAAATAGTTGAAGAAAAATCTCATCACAAACCAAATCTTATGCCACTCAGGTTCAACACTTTTAATTAAAATTATTATTATTATTATTATTATTATTATTATTATTATTATCATCCACATGAGATATACAGTGCTCACCCTTCATCAGCTATAGTTAGATTCTCTTCCCCTGTTTTCTTCTTTCCCATTCAACTCAGCAGCTAGGGTAACTGTTTTGCCATCTGACATCACTATTTGCCAGTTATTAGCATTATTTAATAAGTTTCATCAACAAACCAAGTTAATGTAGGGAGCTGTTCCTGTGACCTGCACTAGCCCTCTTGAGTCCACTCTGTACAGCCTGGATCCCCTGGGACAAAGCACATGGGGAGAAAGTATCAGTCCCCAGAGAAGTCTACAGAAGATGACCTTAATGCCTCCCACTTCAGGCTGGAAATGAATTGTTTCCTTGACAGCTTGGAAGACACTCTCAGTGATAGGAACTATTTGCATGACTGTCTAAATTTGCCACAAAACAGGGCATTGATCTTTCAGCAAAGGTGTTCCTACAAGGAAATTAAGCCCTGGTAAAGTAACCTGTGATCCCTTAGTCCATGATGCAATTAACAGAGCTGGTGATGGTATTAGGCATTAAGTTGATAATCAATTTCTGAGCATCTTCTAGAGACAATCATTGGTGGGCACAGAAACATGGAAAGAAAGACCATCCTCTGATTGTAAGACATTTGGAGCCTAAGGACAGATACAGACATGTATAGATATAACTGGAAGGCAAGGCCACATGGACTGCTGCACACAGGAGGTGCTCTAAGGATATTGATTCCTTTTTCCAACTGAGAAGCTGCCTGGAGGCCAACATTGGTGCTTCTCTCCTCCTTACTGTTTTCCAAGATAGGAGGGTCTTGGTTAGGGGCAGACAAGGATAAACTGGATCCTTCATATGAAAAACATCTATAGTGCTGAGGACACACCCTTCTCCCAGCTCCATTGGGGGTGATGACAAAGCTCCCCTGGGAAACCAGGAGAGGACAGTGAAGGTGGTCAGAGACCAGTGAGCAAGAAACAAAATCTGTGGTTCTTGATTTTAGCAAACATTTTAGGGTGGCCCTGGGTAATACCAGGGTGCCATGTGGAAAGAATGCTTTGGCTGGGTCTGAACAATATATATATTTTTAATGTGATGTGGGAAAATAGTGAAGTTATACGTGGTTTTCCCATTTCTTCAGAATTAAAAATTCAAATTCACCTTTGCAGACTGATTGCTGCAATATGGTGGTAAACACTTTAAGGCCTTGTGGTTATTGAGAAGTAAAGCAAATTATCTGTTCAGGAATGGGGGTTCCTTATTAGGACATACTAGAGGCCCGGTGTACGAAACTCGTGCATGGGGTGGGGTGTACCTCAGCCCAGCCTGCACCCTCTCCAATTTGGGACCCCTCGAGAGATGTCCCACCGCCCATTTAGGCCCAATCCGATCGGGCCTAAACGGGAGGTCAGACATCCCTCTCACAATCCAGGACTGCTGGCTCCCAACCACTCGCTTGCCTCTGCCTGATTGCCCCTAACCGCTTCTGCCTGCCAGCCTGATCACCCCCTAACCACTCCACTGCCAGCCTGATCGATGCCTAACAGCTCCCCGGCCGGCCCGATTGCCCTTAACTACCCTCCCCTGCTGGCCTGGTCACCTCTAACTGCCCTCTCCTGCCAGTCTGGTCGCCCCTAACTGTCCTTCCCTGCTGCTGGTCACCCCTAAATGCCCTCCTCTGCAGGCCTCCCCTGCAGGCCTGGGTCACTCCCAACTGTCCTCCCTTGCTGGCCTGGTCTCCCCTAACTGCCCTCCTCTGCTGGCTTGGTCAACCCCAACTGCCCACAACTGCCCTCCCCTGCCAGCCCTGGTGGCCATCTTGTGTCCACATGGGGGTGGCCATTTTTGGCCACATGGGGGCAGCCATCTTGTGTCTTGGCATGACTGTCAATTTGCATATTACTTTTTTATTATATAGATGAGCTGCCCTGCACAGTAATTAAATGGTGTTTTAGATGGGGCGCAGCTCTGCCGACAGTGTTTGCTTTTAGGAAACTTCCTTTTTACTTACAGATGAGGGTCTGAGGTTTTGGGCCTATGTCCAGGGAGGAATGAGCATACCAGATGAAGGATAGTCCCATTGTGGGCAGGTGAGTGGGCACTGCCACACAGCTTGAGGCACTTGGCTCTGAATTTTAGGAGCAGCCCCCTGAAGGGGGGAATAAAAGGACTGGCTCTTTTCCATATTAGAGAAAAACTAGCACTGGAAGGCAAAATGCAAGATGGCAAAATGTGTCCTACAAGAAGGCAGGGCAGACTGGTTCTCAGAAGATGAACTGAGGGGAGGAGAACCGACCAGGTGAGTCTGAGGGACAGGCAAGAGTTCCCAGAGGCACCTGGAGATTTTGAGGAAGCAGAACCTTAACATTAGTGCTAGGAAAAAAAATATCTGTAGCTTTTGACAAACCTAAAAACTTTATTCTATGCCCTAGCTGGTTTGGCTCAGTGGATAGAGCATCAGCCTGCAGACTGAAGGTCCCAGGTTCGATTCCAGTCAAGGGCACATGCCAGGGTTCTGGGCTAGGTCCCTAGTGTGGGGCGTGCAGGAGGCAGCCGATCAATTATTCTCTCTCATCATTGATGTTTCTATCTCTCTCTCTCTCTCCCTTCCTCTCTGAAATCAATAAAAAATTTATTTTTTAAAAACACCAAAACTTTATTCTATTGCTAATAAGCCCCATAACAACTACATTTCCATTTCAACCTTAGCTCATAATAACTTGAGAATGCTTACTAGTCTTAGCCTAGCTTACTAGTGCAATCATGTCCTCAGCACATTCTATTCCCTCTCACCTCTAATCTCTATTTCATGGATTCTAAAATGTTTATGAATACTTTTTAAAGTATACATAAATTATCAATAACCAATAGAAGAAATAAAATGCATTTTGTATTTAAAAAACATTATCAATCTACTTACCATCATTGGTGCTACTTGTTTATGCAAGTTTGGAATTTAAAAAGTCTGACATCAGTTTAAAATGGCTTTTACCAGAATCATTAATATGAATCAGGAGTAGGTTTTAATATATTTTTCTAATATCTTCAATAGATCAAATTTCTGGAATACTTCAAAACACTCCTCTTCTGTGTAATCTCATATATTTATGAATAGATAAGTAAATTTGTCCCTGCTTCACCAGAAAACCTCTACATTATAAATAGTTGGGTGACCCAAGAGAAATGGGCCAATGTTTCAGCTACATAGAAACACAGGTGTTCTCTTGTGTGCTTTATGCAGTTAACATAACTCTAATTACTTTTGGAAACAAAATCTTGTTCCAAGTCAATTTGTATGTGTTTTCCTGTGCAATTATTCCACTCCCTTATCAAATGGATACTAGCCTGTCCATTTCTCAAATGTTCCTGTTTGTTTCCAGTTTCCCATCACTTTCCTGTTTCTACCTCAATTCTCTGGCAAAAACACCTGCTCTTTTCTTTCTTTTCCCTGTACAAAGAAATGTACAATGGGATGTTCTGGAACTTTAATGCCTCTAACTTCCTTTTTGTTTCTGAGGCAGTGACTCTTGCCTCCAATAACATCTAGCCTCCAAAATAATTTTTTTCTTCAACATTTCAAATACAAAACAAAACAAAATCTCGTTTCATCTGGAGTATGATTGACTCTGACAATAGCTAGTGGAAAAGATGGATGACACTTTGATCTCTACTCTGCAGCATGAGGGAACCAAAGCTTTTCACTCTGATGATGATTAGTCATTACTGAGGTCAACTTGAGAGACTTAACAAATGTTCGTAACTCAGATTGTGTGTTTTCAATTACTACAGTCCCCAAATGTGATATGTGCTTTGTGGAGATGAGCATCATGTTGACAACCTATTTCTATTTTTAAAAATTTAATTTACTTTACCTAATAAGTTGTGAGATACCCTATAATGAACTATAAGGCAAGCTTTACTTCAGAATGGGGTGACATACAATTGTAGGTTTACTGCTATGATAAGGAAAAAATATTTACCATTCATTGGTTTGATGAAGGATATAGACAAAAAATAAAATAGTTGTCTTTAGGTCTGGGCATTCAAGGTTTTCAGGATAAAAATTCTCACTGTGTGAGTTGTGTGAGATGTTGGGCCTATGAGCTGCTTGTTCCTCTATTTAGAAGGAGGTTGTCTAAATACTCCAGGGAAGCAAATCTTGGAAAAGAGGTCCTAAGAAGATGGCTTGGGGGTGGGGGTGGGGACATTTCAGGCAGAAAGAATAGAGCTACAAAGACATTTGGGGTTAGAAAGAGTCATTGAAGAACTGGGATTTAGGCATAACCTAAGGGCAATGAGGGCAAGAATTGAGAATGAAAAGGTAAATGGGGTTGTTGTTTTCTTAAATTTCTCTTTCTGTGAGTTCATTATTGGTGTATAGAAAAGCCATAGATTTCTGGATGTTAATATTGTCCATTGCCTAATTCATTTATTAAGTCTAGTAGTTTATTGGTGGAATCTTTAAGGAATAAACTTAACTAAGGTGTAAAAGACCTGTACTCAGAAAACTGCGGAACAATGAAAAAAGAGATAGAGGAAGATATAAACAAATGGAAGAACATACCATGTTCATGGATTGGTAGAATCAACATCATTAAAATGTCCATACTACCCAAAGCAATTTATAGATTCAATGCAATATCCATTAAAATACCAAAGGCATATTTTATAGACCGAGAACAAACTCTCCAAAAATTCATCTGGCATAAAAAAAAAAAAAAGACCCCAAATAGCCACAGCAATCCTGAGAAAGAAGAACAAAGTTGGAGGGATCACAATACCAGATATCAAGCTATAATATAAAGCCACCATTCTCAAAACTTCCTGGTACCAGCACAAGAACAGACATATAGACCAATGGAACAGAACAGAGAACCCAGAAATAGACCGAAGCCATTATGCTCAATTAATAGTTTACAAATGAAGCAAGAGCATACGATGGAGTCAAGACAGTCTCTTCAATAAATGGTGCTGGGAAAATTGGTCAGATACATGCAAAAAAAATGAAACAATAAACTTAAAATGGTTAAAGGACTTAAATGTAAAATAGCAAACCATAAAAATCTTAGAAGACTCCATAGGCAGCAAAATATCAGACATATGTCATAGAAATATCTTTACTGATACAGCAATAGAAACCAAGGAGAAAAACAAATGGGACTGTATCACAATAAAAAGCTTCTGCACATCAAAAGAAACCATCAGCAAAACAATAAGAAAGCCCACTGCATGGTAGAACATATTTGCCAATGCTATCTCAGAAAAGGGTTTAATCTCCAAAATTTACAGGGAACTCATAATACTTGACAAAAGGTAGATAAACATTCCAATCAAAAATTGGGCAGAGGACCTAAATATACACTTATCAAAAGAGTCTACAGAAGGCCGAGAGACATATGAAAACATTCTCAAAGTCACTAGTCATCTGAGATGCAAATCAAAATGACAATGAGGTACCATCTCACACCTGTCAGAATGGCTATCATCAACAAATCAACAAATGACAAGTGCTGGTGAGGATGCGGAGAAAAAGGAACCCTCGTGCACTGCTGGTGGGAATTCAGACTGGTACAGCCACTGTGGAGAACAGTATGGAGAGTCCTCAAAAAATTAAAAATGGAACTCCCATTCAATCCAGTGGTCCCACTTCTGGGACTATATCCTAAGAAACCAGTAACATGAATCAGAAAGGACATATGCACACCTATTGTCACAGCAGCACAATTTATACTAGCTAATATTTGGAAACAGCCTAAGTGCCCATCAGTAGATGAGTGGATTAAGAAACAGTGGTACATCTGCGCAATGGAATACTATGCTGCTATAAAAAGGAAGGAACTTTTACCATCTGCAACAGCATGGATGGACCTGGAGAGCATTATGCTAAGGGAACTAGCCAGTTGGAGAAAGATAAATATCACTCATATGTGGAATATAATGAACAACTTAAACTGATAAACAAAAATAGATCCAGGGACTAAGAAACACTGATCAGACTGTTCAACCTCAGAGAGAAGGCAGGGGTGGGAGGTAAAAGATCAACCAAAGGATTTGTATGCATGCATAGCATAACCATGGAACACAGACACTGGGGCTCTGAGGGCTTGACCAGGGGGGTGAAAGTGTGGTGGGGGTCACTTGGAGGAAAAGGAGACATATGTAATACTTTAAACAATAAAAACACGCACCAAAGTGGGATTAAAGGGTTCATATCTCAACATAATAAAAGCCACTTTTGACAAACTTACAGCCAACATCAAACTCAATGGGAAAAACTAAAACCATTTCCCCTACGAACAGGAACAAGACAGAGATATCCACTTTCATCACTCTTATTCAACATAGTACAGGCAGTGCTAGTCACAGCAATTAGACAAGAAGAAAACATAAAAGGCATCAAAATTAGAAGGGAGGAAGTAAATATCTCATTATTTGCAGATCACATAATATTGTACACAGAAAACCCCAAAGACTCTGCCAAAAACCTGCTACATTTAATAAATAATTTCGGCAATGTAGCAGGATACAAAATTAACACCCAGAAATCTATGGCATTTTTATACTCCAACTAGAGGCCCGTTGCATGATATTTGTGCAAGAATAGGCCTTCCTTCCCCTGGCTTCACTCCCAGACGCCTGTGAGCCGGCAAGTCCACACTTTTGTCCGGAAGCACCGCTCCTGTAGCTCCCTCCGCTGCCCCCCCTCCCCCTCATAGCAGGCGTCCCGCCCATCCCGCTCCACACCTGCATATGCAAATTAACCCGCCATTTTGGGGGGTTAATTTGCATATTCTCTCTGATTGGCTGTGGAGGTAGCGGAGGTACGGTCAATTTACATGTTTGTCTATTATTAGGTAAGATCATCAATTTTCTGAAACATTGGTGTTGATGGTTTCACTTCAATACATTCAATGCAATCCCTATTAAATTACCAACAGTATATTTCACAGAACTAGAAAAATACTCCAAAAATTTATATGGAACCAAAAAAGACCTTGAATAGCAGCAGCAATCCTGAGAAAGAAGAACAAAGTTGAAGGGATCACAATACCAGATATCAAGTTATACCACAAAGCCACTATAATCAAAACAGTCTGCTACTGGCATAAGAACAGGCATACAGCCGAAACCGGTTTGGCTCAGTGGATAGAGCGTCGGTCTGCGGACTCAAGGGTCCCAGGTTCGATTCCGGTCAAGGGCATGTACCTAGGTTGCGGGCACATCCCCGGTAGGGGGTGTGCGGGAGGCGGCTGATTGATGTTTCTCTCTCATCGATGTTTCTAACTCTCTATCCTTCTCTTTTCCTCTCTGTAAAAAATCACTAATTATCCGAGAGATGCAAATCAAAACAACAATGCGGTACCATCTCACACCTGTCAGAATGGCTATCATCAACAAATCAACAAACGACAAGTGTTGGCGAGGATGCGGAGAAAAAGGAACCCTCGTGCACTGCTGGTGGGAATGCAGACTGGTGCAGCCACTGTGGAGAACAGTATGGAGCTTCCTCAAAAAACTGAAAATGGAACTCCCATTTGACCCAGTAATCCCACTCCTGGGAATATATCCGAAGAAACTAGAAACACCAATCAGAAAGGATATATGCACCCCTATGTTCATAGCAGCACAATTCACCATAGCTAAGATTTGGAAACAGCCTAGGTGCCCGTTAGCAGATGACTGGATCAGAAAACTGTGGTACATCTACACAATGGAATACTATGCTGCCATAAAAAAGAAGGAATTCTCATCATTTGCAGCAACCTGGATGGAATTGGAAAACATTATGTAAAGTGAAATAAGTCAGTCAATGAAAGAAAAATATCACATGATCTCACTCATTTATGGGTAATAAAGAACATTATAAACTTGAACAAAAAGATAGATACAGAGACAGTAAAGCATCAAACAGACTGTCAAATTACAGGGGGAAAGTTAGGGAGAGGTGGGGGAGATAAGAGATCAATCAAAGGACTTGTATGCATGCATATAAGCATAACCAATGGATGCAAAACTCTGGGGGGTGAGGGCATATATGGGAGTGGGGTGGGGGGTGGCAATGGTAAAATATGTACACATATAATACCTTAATAAAAAAATATATATATATTATAAAAAAAAAAACAGGCATACACATCAATGCAACAGAACAGAGTCCTCAGAAATCAACCCAAGCCATTATACTCAAGTAGAGGCCCACCCTGCCCCCTCTCACAGTCCGGGAGCCCTCAAGGGATGTCCTACCGATGGCTTAGGCCCGCAGCCGTGAAGGTGTTTTCATCAACACGGACTCCAGTCCCTTCACCACGAAAAAAATGACAACTTTCTTTAGGCTTTTTCAAGATGTGTCTTTCATAGGATATAACATTTCTTTCTTTCTTTTTTTTAATCCTCACCTAAGGATACTTTTCCATTGATTTTTAGAGAGCGTGGAAGAGAGAGGGAAAGACAGAGAGAAGCATCAATGTAAGAGGGCCACTTCGATTGGTTGCCTCTTGCATGAGCCCTGACCTGGGCCCTGGCCAGGGAGGAGCCTGCAACCTAGGTACACGCCCTTGATCAGAATCAAACCCGGACCCTGCGGTCCACAGGCTGAGGCTCTATCCACTGAGCCAAACCGGCTAGGGCAGGATATGACATTTCTTAGCCCCTCCAGCAGCAGACCTTCATTTTTTCCTCCAGGAGTGAGTTGGAAAAACCCTAGATCACTTTCTGGATTCTTATTAGGCAAGTTACCAAGAACACTGAGAGTAGTGTACGGGGAGTTTAGCCAATGTGAGGTCAGAAAAGGTGTTTCCTCTGCAGCTCACGCAGAGGCAGGACTGCTGGCGAGGGCCTGCCTTCGGCCGCAAGCAGGCCTTTTCCTCTCTCTCTCCCTCTCCCTCTACCTCTTCCTTCCTTCCTTCTCCCTCTCTTCTCCATCTTCTTCTCCCTCTCCCTCTCCCTCCAGTCCACTCTCTCTAAAAAGCAGTGAAAAAAATATCCTCTGGTGAGTATTAAAAAACAAAACAAAACAAAACACAGAATAACAGGCCTCCTTCTTGGAGATGCTGAATAAGTAGGCCTGAAAGAGAGAATTCTTGGCTCTGTGAAGATCCCTACATGAATTTTATTAACAATATTTGGAAAATTAGCCTAAACCACACCAATGATTCAAGTTTGTGCTTTTCTGTGTTCCAGGGAAGAATCAAATGATCTTTTGTTTTATTGTGTCAAAACAAAATTTTGCATGTGTTAAATACATAATTCTTATTCAAACACATAATAGCAGATGCAAAAGTTCTGTTTAACTCAGTGAAGGGACTGGCAGGATGATAATGCTGTTCAAAGGAGATTGCCAAAGATGAAAGCCTGAAGTAAAACTGCTAAATTAGATACAATCTGGCTAATGTCCTATAGGACAATAAAACCATCACTGTTTAAATTGGTGTGTCTTCTAGACAGAAATTAGTTACATCTTTAAAAGCCTAAAAATTCTTTTCATCTTCTCACTTTGCTGATCATTATATGTAACTTTCCAGGGCTGTAAAATGTCAAAGTATATGGAACTTATTTAATTGTAAATAGTGTGTCAGAGTTATGTGTTTCCTAGAAAAGGAAATGATCATTCTGTGGGCCTCTAATGCCCCAATTACACTGAAAGGACTTGCTGTCAACGTTTTACTCCGGGCCTGTGCTCAGCCACAGAGGCTGCAGGTGGGTCCACCCTTTCCTCTCAGGCCCATGATCAGCTGGGGAGGCTGTGGGTGGGGGTGGGGGTGGGGGTGGGGGTGGGGGTGGGCCCTTTCCTCTCTTGGCCTGTGATCAAGGAGGCTGTGGGCAGGCCCGCCCTTTCCTCTCTGGGCCTGGACCTGACCATGGAGGCTGCGGGTGGGCTCGCACTCTCCTCTCCCAGCCTGCGCTCGCCGCGGAGGCTGCCAGCCGGCCCCCTGTCCCTGTCTCCGCTCAGGGCCTCACTTGCGCGCGCAACCTCCTCCTGTCCCATTGTGACCTGTTACAGCATCCCATATCACCTTTTTATATATAGAGATTAGTATTTATCAAAAAGGAGTCAAGACAGTCTCTTCAATAAATGGTGTTGGAAAAATTGGATAGACACATGCAAAAAAATGAAACTAGACCACCAACTTACATCATACACAAGAATAAACTAAAAATGGATAAAAGAATTAAATGTAAATAGGGAATCCATAAAATTCATAGACGAAACCGTAGGCAGAAAAATCTCAGACATTTCTCATAACAATATGTTTACCAATAGATCTCCTAGGGCAAAGGAAACTAAACCAGTGGGACTATATCAAAATAAAAAGCTTCTTCACAGCAAAAGAAGCCATCAACAAAATGAAAAAGGGGCCCACTTATGGCAGAACATACTTGACAATGATAGAACTGATAAAATGTTAATATCTAAAAAATATAGGGAACTCCTACAACTTAACAAAAGGAAGACAACCCAATTAAAAAATAGGCAAATGGCATAAATAGACACTTCTCCAAAGGGGACATACAGATGGTCAAGAGACATGAAAACAAAATACTCAAAGTTAGTTATTATCAGGCAGATGCAAATTAAAACGACAATGAGGTCCCACCCCCACCTCACACATCTCAGAATGGCTACCATCAACAAATCAACAAAGACAAGTGCTGGCAAAGATGTGGAGAAAGGGAACCCTAGTACACTGCTGGTGGGCATGCAGACTGGCGGGCCTGCCATTATGGAAAACACTATGGAGTTTCCTCAAAAATTACATATGGAACTGCCATTTGACCCAGTGATCCCACTTCTTCTAGGAATATATCCTAAGAAAACCGAAACATGTCAGAAAGAATGTATGTACCCTTCTGTTCATAGCTAAGATCTTGAAACAGTCCAAGTGCCCATCAGTAGATGAGTGGATAAAAAAGCTGTGATACATTTACACCATGGAATACTATGCAATTCTCAAAAAGAAGAATCTCTTACCCTTTGAGACAGCATGGAGGGACCTGGAGAGTACTATGCTAGGAGAAATAATCCAATCAGAGAAAGACAAGTTTCACATAATCTCACTCATATGGGAATCTAATGAACAAAATAAACTGATGAACAAAATAGATCCAGAGTCATAGAAGCATGGAAGAGACTGGGGGGTTGGTGGGTGGGAAGAGATCAACCAAAGAACTTGTATGCATATATGCATAACCCATATCCACAGACAATAGGTGGTAAGGGCCTGGGACAGGGGCATGCTAAAAGGGTCAATGGAAGTAAGGAAGGCGGAGATACGTAATATTTTCAACAGTAAAGATTTTTAAAAATAATATTTTGGACTATAAAGTAAAAGTGTCCCCAAATGGAGCAAGGAGAAAGCAGGAGTGACAGATAGACATCTGATGAGCAGCCCTAGGGCATTAGAGGACAACAGTTATTATCCCATTCTGCATGAACAGTAAATGTTTTTCCTCTTTGTTGCCTAAGTTTGGAATGAATTCAGAAATACCATATGTGCAAAGAATGCAAAGATAGTAAGATTTCATTGCGCTAAAACTGGCTGCATAAACATTCTCTACTATAAATTACTTATGAAACTTCAGTGAAACCCAGTGATATTCACACTGAGCAGGAGAGGATGAAGATCACAGTAAAGGTTAAAGAATGAGATACTTAGTAGTTATACATATAACTTCAGATGTAGAAAAGACTCTTGTCCATAAATGTACACAGAAAGTTGTGAGCAACACTTAAAAGTTAATGCAATTCTGTAATACTTTCAACAATAAAGATAAATTTAAAAAATAAAATAATTAATGCAATTTAAAAGCAGATAAGTGGTTGCCAGGCTGACAGCAGGTGTGGGGAATGACTGTAAATGGACAAGAGGGTACTTTGTGGTGAAAGTGTCCTAACACTGGGTTGTGGTGATGACTGCACAACTCTGTACATTTATTGAAATCACTAGAGGCCCGATGCATGAAGATTCATGCAAGAATGGGCCTTCCTTCCCCTGGCTGCCAGCACTGCCTTCGCTCCGGCCTGGAGCCGCCTTTCCGCCTTCCCACACTGCCCAGAAGCCCGGAGCAGCTGGGGTGGTGCCTGCATATGCAAATCAACCTGCCATCTTTGTTGGGTTAATTTGCATACTCACTCCTGATTGGCTGGTGGGTGCCACGAAGGTATGGTCAATTTGCATCTTACTCTTTTATTAGTGTAGATAGAATAGGACACTTAAAATGAGTAAATTTTATGGTATGTAAACTATACTTTATTAAAGCTATAAATATTTATTTAAAAATTTAAAGTTAACATGTTTTAAAATGCAAGAGTATTCCTTTTCTCTAAAATATCTGTATTTCTGGGTGATGAGTTATAGTAAGTATGTTCTTTTTCCACTGCTAGGAATAAAAATTGTTATGATAATTAAAATATATATTTTTAAAATTAGTTTAAATGAATTAATTTTATAACTAACAATCAAAATAGCAAGAAAAACAGAAGAAATTGAAGCAAGACATTTCAGTAGCTTTCTTAACATTTACTACTCTTTTGGCAACCCACTCAAACTTTAGTATTGACAGGTCACCAGAATTTGATAATTTCAGAAGTATTTTTAAACTCTAGTGGGTAAAGTAGATAAGACATCACAATGACTCATAAATATTCTTACTAAAAAAGATGCAAGTAAATTTTCTTTACTAAAATCATTTTCAAAATGCATAAAGTCAAGTGTGGCATTATGATTAAGAATGTCAGTCCACCTTCATCACACATACTTGGGTGGGCCAATTACTTTTCCCTTGTTTCTGTGTCTGTAAATAGAGATGAAAATAGTATCTGTGGCATAAAATTGTTGAAATGGTAAAAGGGAAATCTTTAATCAGTATCTGATACTTGTATATGATAAGCAGGCAAGACATGCTAGCTGCTGTTTCATTCTTGCTGATGTTATTATCCCAGGGTTGGGCTCAATTTACAAGATGATTTTGTTGTCTTTTCTACAGAACCTCATATCCAGGAACCACTCCAGTCCTTTATTTTCCTGTATATCCAATTGT
Organism: Eptesicus fuscus; assembly: GCF_027574615.1. Taxonomy (NCBI): domain Eukaryota; kingdom Metazoa; phylum Chordata; class Mammalia; order Chiroptera; family Vespertilionidae; genus Eptesicus; species Eptesicus fuscus. The sequence continues at coordinate 3,964,822 of NC_072480.1, read as the reverse complement.
TCAGCAATGTTCATGCTAACTTCTTCCAGCTGTTGTAACAGAAAAGATCTTCCAACTTTTGATTCATTACACAATATGTTATTGCTCATCTGCTGGCACAGTGCTGATGCTCCATCTCAGAACTAACTGGTCTGATATACTTTACTCAGCTGGTGGTAAATCAAATTATAAGGCAAATAGGACATAGGAAAAGTCAGAGGAACAGAACCCATTTACAATGGATCATTTACAGTAAGTATGTTCCAGATGAGAAAAGCATTAAGACTTAGAGATATGCAGTAATTTAAATGCATAGGGTAATTATTTCTCCCTTTCAAAAAATAATTTTAACAACTTGAAAACAGTGTTATTAGGGTTGCTGACCATCAAATCAAAACTTATAATTTCCCCTTGGTCTTCCCCTCATTCTCTTGTGTCTCAAAATGTATGTATATATGTATGTATGTATGTATAAGGTAAAAATCCCCAGGTCATGTTTCCATACTTTTTAATTAATTATCTATTTATTTTAAAATTCTTTATTGTTGAGAGTATTACAGATGCCTCCTCTTCCCCCCTCTCCCGTTGCCCCTCCACTTGATTCCCAACCCACTGCAGGCCTTTGCTCCCCTACTGTCTGTGCCCATAGGTAAGATCTTTGGTTAGTCTCTTCCTGCCCTCCATTGTCCCCTCCCTCTGAGATTCATCAGTCTGTTCCACACTTCAATGCCTCTGATTCTATTTTGTTCACCAGTTTATATTGTTCATTAGATTTGTTTATTTTGATTTTTAGATTCAATTGTTGATAGATATGTATTTGTTGATAGATATTCAATTGTTGATATATATGTTTCCATTTTATTGTTCATATTTTTTATTTCTCCTTCTTCTTCTCCTCCTCCCCCTGCTCCTGCTCCTGCTCCTGCTCCACCTCCTGCTCCTGCTCCTGCTCCTGCTCCTCCTCCACCCCCTGCTCCTGCTCCTGCTCCTGCTCCTGCTTCTGCTTCTGCTTCTGCTTAAAGAATGCCCTTCAACATTCCATGTGATACTGGTTTGGTGGTGATAAACTCCTTTAGCTTTTTCTTGTCTGTGAAGCTCTTTATCTGACCTTCAATTCTGAATGATAGCTTTGCTGGGTAGAGTAATCTTGGTTGCAGGTCCTTGCCATTCATCACTTTGAAGATTTCCTGCCACTCCCTTCTGGCCTAAAAAGTTTCTATTGAGAAATCAGCTGACAGTCATATGGGCGTTCCCTTGTAGGTAGCTAACTGCTTTTCTCTTGATGCTTTTAAGATTCTCTCATTGTCTTTAACACTTGACATTGTAATTATAATGTGTCTTTGTGTGGTCCTCTTTGGGTTCCTCTTGTTTGGGACTCTCTGTGCTTCCTGGACTTGTAAGTTTGGTTCTTTCACCAGGTAAGGGGAATTTTCTGTCATTATTTAATCAAATAGGTTTTCAATATCTTTCTCTCTCTCTTCTCTTTCCAGCACCCTCATGATGCAAATGTTGGTATGCCTGAAGTTGTCCCAGAGGCTCTTTACACTACCTTCATATTTTTGGATTCTTTTTTCTTTTTGCTCTTCTAATTGGGTGTTTTTTGCTTCCTCATATTCCACATCGTTGATTTGATTCTCGGACTTCTCTACTCTACTGTTGAATTCCTGTAAACTACTCTTTATTTCAGTTAGTGTATGCTTAATTTCTGGCTGGTCCCTTTTCATGTTTTTAAAATTCTTACTAAGATTTTTGAAAGTCTCATAAATATCCTTGAATAACCTTATAACCATGGTTTTAAACTCTATATCCAAAAGTTTACTTACTTTCATTTCTTTCATTTGTGATGTTTCTTTGTCTCCTCATTTTGGCTGCTTCCTTGTGTTTGTTTCTATGTATTAGGTAGAGTTTCTATGTCTCCTGTAATTGGTAGAGTGGCCTTGTGTAGTAAGTGTTCTGTAGGGTCCAGTGGCTCAGCCTCCCCAGTCACCTGAGCTGGGCACTTTAGGTGTGTCCCTGTGTGGACTATGTAGGCTTCTAGTTGAGCCCTGATTGCTCACTGGGAGGAATTTATCTCAAGGTCAATTTGGCTGTGAGGACCACCTGTGGCTACAGTTGGAGAGCTGCTGTGAAGAAAACACTCCTATGAAGCAGTACTTGCTCTAGTGGGGCTTTGATGCTCACTGAGTCTTCTCTGTAAGTGTGTTGTTTGTGGATATGTAGAGTTCTAATCTGGTATGGTCTGAAGCTGTCCACCAGGTGCACTGGCTCTAGGGCCTGCAGAGAGGTGCAAAGTCAGCCACCACCTGGGGCCATCCAATAGGAGCTATTTGTATTGGGCTTGGAGGTGCCCATGTGAGGCCCAGCTGTGATGCAAAGTAGGCTCATGCAAGTGCAGGGTCTTGGACTTTGTGCTTATAGGTTTGGGGCATGCTGACCCAGTTGCAGCTTGTTTGAGAGATTTTAGCAAAGTCTGCAGCCCGGGCAAGGATAGGCTATTCATATGCAAAAGCTGCTGCAAACAGGTTGGGTGGGGCTGCAAATTGGATGGGGCAGGGTCTCGGGGAATCCCCAGGGCAGAGCAAACAAATATGGCTGCCAGTCAGCCCTGCCATCAGGGAGGTCCCAGCACAGGAGCAATGAACCCTGTGAGCACCTCCATCTGGGAGAAAGCTGCCCCCAAGTTCCTGCCCCAATACCAAACAATCCTGTTCCTCTTTGTATGTGTGTGGGTCCCCCAGAGCCTTGCCCTGGTGCTAGAGCTCAGAGGAAGCACGACCTTGTAAGTTTAGTTCATGCACTGGCCCTTTAAAAGGAACACCTGGCTCTCCAGCAGCCTCTGTATCACTGAGCCACAATCTCCACTGGTTTTTATAGCCTATAGTTATGGGGACTTCTCTTCCCAACTCTGGAACCCTGGGCTGGGGATCTGGCCCAGGGCTGGAGCCCCTTGCTCCTCACAGGAGGCCTCTGCAGGGATGTTCACCCTCCCAATTAAAAAAAATGGCACATGTAGGTACTGATCCAGCCTATTCTGTTCCTCTGCCCCTTCTACCAGTTTCAATGTGCTTTCCTCTTTACTTCTCTAATTGTAGGACTTCCATTCAGCCAGCTTTCAGGTGGTTCTGAATGATGGTTGTTCTGTGTTTTAGTTGCAATATTTATGTGGTTGTTGGAGGTGGTGAGTACAGGCATTTACCTACACTGCCATCTTGGTACTCTCTCATACTTTTTTATAATCTTATAAAGTCTTGAAAATAACTTTGTTTTCACTTTGACTTACGCAAGAAAATGAAGAGTAATTTTATAGATCTGACCAACACACACCTCATCGGGATAGTGTAGGCTAGTAAAGTTGAGGGCTAGTATATTTAGTATTATCAAAGCTTTTAGCCTAGCCAGTGTGGCTCAGTGTTTGCATATCAACCCATAAACCAGGAGGTCACAGTTCAGTACCCAGTCAGGGCACATGCCCGGATTGTAGGCTTGATCCCTAGAAGGAGGTGTGTAAGAGGCAGCTGATCAATGATTCTCTCTCATCATTGATGTTTCTATCTCTCTCTTCCTCTCCCTTCCTCTCTGAAATCAATGAAAATACATAAACAAACAAACAAACAGACAACAAAGCTTCTAAGTTATGCCGTGCACTTTCAGGACAGGGACTAACTTCAGTGTAAAGCTGTTTACTAGCAACTTGGTACACAAAAGTAGGCTTTTACCATTACTGTGATTCTAAATGTGCTGAAGTGTTATTGATTAAACTATAAAATTGCTGGAAGCTATCCATTGTCAACACTATCATGAAAGTGCAACAGGAAACTTGGAAGGCTGATGGGTCTTGAGCTTTAGCAAGGGCTAAAGCTATGCACCAATTGTTCTGTTGAGATAATGGTGGCTCAAGCAATTTCCTGACCTAATAGTCTCAAAGTAAATCTTTACTAATATTTACTAACCTTTAAGATAGTCTGTCTGCTACCAGATTGCCTGCCTAACTAAGGGCAAGATGTGTATCTAAAACTGAATAAAAGCTAACAGGGCCAGGGTTTCAGGCAGCCTCTCCACCAGAGAAAGGTTTCCACCTGGCACCCCATGCCTTCTAAATTCATATTGCTTGTCAAATGTATTCGTTTGTGCATGGCCCCTTTCCTAGATCCTAAACCCTAGCCGCAAATGGATGTGGTATTCACATAAAATAGAACATGTATTTTAGTTATTTAAAATATGAAGGTAATACTGCTTAAGAGTGTTTTGACAATCACATCTGCAAACAATGCAAGGACATAAATAAAATGAACTTTTTCAATCATCTCCTATGCATTTGAACGTTCAAATATGAAAATGCAAGTTTCTCTACTAGTGAATTCAGGAAATCCATAAAGGATTTTGATTCCCCTTATGACCCTTGAGAGGAACTGGTCCAAGTCTTCTGACTACCCAACACCTGGCACAGCCCATGCTCAATAGATGTCTACTAATCTAACAATTAACAAGAACATATACATTCTCAATATTAAAAGCACTTGAAATGTTAAAACAAGACCATCTTAGTAGAACCCAGATGAAACTTGAACCAATTTGGCAAAATTAAAGATGACTCTGGGAATAGTCTGTTCACTTCACAGACCTTGTAGGCCTTTGTTTCTATAACCACTAGCAACATCGGGCACTGCACAATAATAATAATGTGTAAGGTTAGATTTCCTCCCCTAATAGTATCCCAGAGGCATCAGCATATGATATTCTGATACCTTCTCTCTTCCTATAAGGTTAGTAACTGTTGCCAACTACAAGAGTTCAATAAATGGTTGTGTGGTGTGTTGTTTTTGTTGGTTTTTTTTTAAATATACATTGGCTAAATCTATCAATGAGACATGAAATGTAGATAAAGGAAAAAAGAAATTTTTGCTATAGAAGAAAACAATGATGTTATTAAGAAACAAAATGGCCAAAATGTCTGTACAATTCTTTTCACAGGAACCAATCCCAGAAAAGTCCTGAGAAATATGTCTGTACAGTTTTTTTCACAGGAATCAATCCCAAAAAAGTCCTGAGTAATTTTATCTTCTCAAGGATCATTGCATCAACCAATGACAGAAATGAACTTTCAACTGCTTCTCCATATAGAAACCCCACTTATTTTTAGAGCTTATTATTTTCCCCCAATTTGGAGATTTAACCTCAGAGACAGATTTGACCTTCTCATTTAAAAAGTCCCTGTCGGTGGGGTCACTGTGCATTGTATGGTTGTTTGCAAGGCCACATCTGCCTAAGTGGAGTGGAGTCACTGCCAGCTGCTGTTGAGTTAAATATGGGACATCTCCTCCGTCTCTTAGTCTCCTAAGCTGCACTGTAAGTAAACCACCCCAATTCTGATTACTTCACACCAGTTTACCTTATCCATTATTATTCTCAATAGAAAAGTATTTGATATTTAAGACTCTTGGCCACTAAATCTCTAGGCATGATAGCTGGAAATTATCTCCAAAATTTACCCCTCCATTTCCTGTATACATTAAAAATTATTCTATGTTCCTTTGGTTACCCTCCATGTTGTGAATTTTCTCTTGCATAAGGACTCTGGCTGACAGTGTTGGAGATCTCAAATCAACTCATAAAAGAGTTTAAATTACTTTCAATCATCCCCATGAAAGCTATCCAGAACATGAGGAAAAGATTAAAACTGTGCAGCCTATTGTGGAAATCATATACCTTGTGGCAACCATGTGTTTTAATCTCTTCATCAGGTCAGCATTTCCACAGTTCATTCTCTGCATCTTAACTTTCATTTATTCTCCATGCAGGAAATTATCCATCTTCCACATATAGGCAGCCCATTGAGGCTAGACTGCAGTGGGCATACATTTCATACTAATGAGCTGGCTGCTTTCCAGAACATTGTTGATGGCAATCATATCTTACCATCTGATGTTAATACTGACATTGAGAGGATGTGAATGAAACTGCTAAATTAGCTCAAATTAATGTTAATTCCATCTACCATGTAACAGCAAGGGCTTTACCATCTTTAGGTCTTTGGATTTTTTATGTTCCATTCACAGTGTTCAGTCACCTAAGCAGTGCTTCCCCAACTTCAATATAAATATGAATCATATGAGGGTCTTGTTAAAGTGCAGATTCTGATTTAATGGTCTAAATGGGTCTGAGAGTCAGTATTTCTGCAATCGTCCTGGTGGCATTACTACTGCTGCCCTCAAACCACTCTTGGTAGCAAAGTTTTAATAACATGGGTAAAGCATATACCTGAGCATGTAGTAGAACTTCTTATGATTTTTTTCTGTTGTATCACTAATTACCAGCTCCCAAACTATTACTCTGAAAAAGCATCAAAAATAAAAATTTACTTTTTAAAAAAAGATAATGCTTGCCTTGAATTATTTTCTTCTTATGAGATATTTTTAAAATAAAATATTGACTTTATTTTACTACCTGCCAAAATATGTTTAGTTCATGGTATTCCAAGAAGAGAAAAAGAGAGATTAGAAAGATTTCTCCAAAGGACACTCCTAGCCCTATCATTCTGTGGTTCTACTGATCAGAATCTGAGCCACAAGTTAAATCAATAAATGTCACTTAATAAATATTAAACATCTAATAAGGGCAGTCAATAATACAGAAGTCATGAAATAAAGAAAAATATCAGTTAAGCAGGTTTTCTAGAGGGATAATTAAGAAGGAGTAGCAATAGCTATGAGAAGCATTCATGTACCTGAGATATACATTACCTATAGTCTATAAAAGCTAGTGTTTTCCCTCTATATTATGCTATGCATATATCTATGCTAAAAGTACAGCATATCTAAGCTGTATAGTAAATATACAGGATTTCAAAACTTCAATAATCAGTTAAGTGGGGAACTAACTTAAATTGCCAGGCCTGAATGAGAAACTCAATCCAGCTAGATTGTTCAGACTGAAATCTGAGCACAGGCCCAACTGGCGTGAAAGTCCAAGTTCTTTGACTCACCCTAACATGCTCCCTGAGGGAAGAAGAAGCTCAAAGGCCAAAATAGGGCTCTCAGCCTTTGCAAAAGCAGAAGTCACCACAAGAAGTCGATCCCAAGACCCTGTCTTATAAAAGTGGCCAAACTGCCTGAAGCATACAGAGGGGTGCTTCAGGGGACATATCTTCAGTTCTTTTTTTTTTAAAAAAAATATATTTTATTGATTTTTTACAGAGAGGAAGAGAGAGGGATAGAGAGTTAGAAACATCGATGAGAGAGAAACATCGATCAGCTGCCTCTTGCACACCCCCCACTGGGGATGTGCCCGCAACCAAGGTACATGCCCTTGACCGGAATCAAACCTGGGACCCTTGAGTCCACAGGCCGACGCTCTATCCACTGAGCCAAACCGGTTTCGGCCATATCTTCAGTTCTATAGTGGGACACTGTGGAATTCATTTTACAGTAAATTAGAGTTCAATTTACATAAAATGCACTTTTGCTAAAACTAATCTGAGCCTTAAAAATATAAATCACTGTAGATGCCCATAATTTATTGCTTTGTTAGAGAAGCTCAGACTGTTAGAAAAAATCTTAACTCTTCCCAGTTTGGAGGAAATAATACCTACATAAGGAACGGTATCGCTTATAAGTCATGAAAATCAACAAAAGGTAAGTAACAGAAAATGGCAATTCTATTCTGGACACATTAATTCCCTAAGTAAAGTATCATAATTATTCTTTAGCTCCTTTTTCTTTTAAAACAGGTAAGATTTTCCATAAATTCAGAGCTCTAGCAAATCTTGAGAATAGTTTAACATATGCTCTAAGCTTCTGTAGGAATTTTTAATTTGGCACTTTAAAATGCAAGCTAAATTATTTGTATCAACTATTTTTTTTACATCAATTGCAAACAAAACTAAAAGGTGTCACATTCACTCTCACAACATGGATAATATACCAAATCATAACACTAAAAAAATCTGTATACCAAGAATGAAGGGTTTAAATATACTTAAAGGAAAAAGGTTACCGTATTTTCCGGCATATAAGATGACTTTTTAACCCAGGAAGATCTCAAAAGTCGGGGGTTGTCTTATATGCCGGGAGTCATCTTATAGGGCGGGTATATCCCAAACTCTATATTTAACTGGAAAAGTTGGGGTTTGTCTTATACGCCCAGTCGTCTTATATGCCGGAAAATACAGTAATTAGAGCTATCCCAGGTTTATTGTTAAAATAGACACTACTACCAACAGCTACAGAAAATCTCCTTTTCCAGTCCAACCAAATCAAATCACATCCTAAATCCTCCCTTTCCTTTTGGAAACCTCTGTTTTTCACATTTTCTATGCTCATTAATTGCCATGACCAACACCAGATATAGCAGTAATTTGTACCACTTTTTTAACTTGTAAAGGGAAGAAATATTCTGAACTCTCTAAACTCAAGTGTGAGCCAAATTATTTTTACTTCAGATTAGAATTAGGTATTAAAAACCAAAGGAAAACCAAAGATCATTTTGTGAAATCTGATTGATAGATTCCTATTGATCATCACGACCAAACTCATATACTGGCTACCTAAAATAAATAACTGCAATTATAACTCATTTACAAGCATCTTTTGAGCTTTATGTTTATAAAAAAGAAAGGGATTTAATGATCAAAACATAGAGAGAAGACATAGTAAAAGATTAATTTATTGAAAACTACTGGGACTTCCTTTACTTGGCAGCTGCTATGGTTTGAATGGTTGTGTCTCCAAAAATTCATATATTGAAACATAACTCCCAACATAGAAGACAGGGCCTTTGAGGGGTGATTAGGTCATGTGAGTGAAGCCCTCATGGACAGGATTAGTGCCCCTATGAAAAATGCCCCAGAGCTCCCTAGCCACTCCTGCCATGAGAAAAATACTACAAAAAAAGTGGCTTTCTATGAACCAGAAAGTGGATTCTCACCAGGCCAAATCTGCTGGCACCTTGATATTGCACTTCCAGAGTCCAGAACCGGGAAAAATAAATTTCTGTTATACATACGCCACCCAGACTGTGGTATCTGCTATAGCAGCCAGAATGGACTAAGACAGTAACTATGATGTCTGTTGTCACAGTTTACCAACTAAATCAGTTTATGGGTAGCTCTACTTTGGCTGAGTGATTCCCAGTGTTTTGCATATTAGGAAGGCAATGGATTGTTTGCTCAGTCTAGGATGTTAGCAGTGATGGGTTTTATAAAGTTCATTGCATGTGAAATGCCTATAAGATAAAAATACATCATCCTTGAGTGAGTTTTTCCTCTGCTACTAAAGTATGATGTTATTTTGTACATGTATTCAATGTTGATGAGTAAATAAGATGGGAATGTACATGTATTTTCCACTTAAAGAGCAATCTAGTTTATCATACTGCTATATGATTTCTATTATATTTTCATACATATTTTTAAAATATATTTTTATTGATTTCAGAGAATAAGGGAGAGGGAGAGAGAGATAGAAACATCAATGATGAGAGAGAATCATTGCTCGGCTGCCTGCCGCACGCTTCACACTGGGGATTCAGTCCACAACCAGGGCATATGTCCTGACCTGGAATCGAACCGTGACTTCCTGGTTCACAGGTCAACGCTTAACCACTGAACCACACCAGCCTGGGTTGATACTATTTTGAACTCTTACTATATTTCAGTGAAGAAGGGGGAATCTTTGGGACGAGCCTTTTATATGATCTTCACATTATACTGGTAAGTTGCCTACTTAGGCACTAGCTGTTTGAAGACCTGCTGTGGTTTATGTTTCTACACAAGGAATCAGAAATCACAGATTTAGAAGAATTAGCAGTTCAAGGTAGCCATATTAGTTGTTCCCAAAAAGGAAGTTATCAGATATGCAAGTATATCTTTGACGCAAATCTTATTCCTTTTGAGCTTATTTTAATCACTTAAACAATAGTCACACTCCAAATGATCTCTGGGCGTAGCTGCCTGGCAGGGTGAGTGAATGACCCATAGAAAATCCCAACATCCATTGCCTGGATGTGACAAGAGGGAATGATTATCACACCCAACAGAGCCTCCCCTCAGCTATACAGAAAGGGAATGGAACTGTAACCTTCAGCTGGAAAATGACCTCTTTCCTTCTTTGGGGGCCCTTAGTCAAGGCCCAGATAAGCAATACATCACTAAAATCAAGACACAGCAAATATTTATTTGATCTCCTACCCATGCCAGCAAAAGTTCCTGATCACATGGTGAGCAGAAGCCCCCTGAAGGGTGTGAGGAGGGAGTAAAGGGGCAGCAACCTTTCACTGAAACTTCAATGGCCTAATAAGAAAATGGAGTTGAAATAATTAGAATTTGCTCACAAATAGGCCACTCATGAGTCACCAGGGTCCTGTGCAGAAACTGCAGCTCCCTGCAAAAAGTCTCCTAAGTGGTGCAGCATTTCCAGTACAAGGATTCCTTATCTTAGCCAAAAAAAGCAAAACAGTGCTATGTAATTAACTCTTAGATTAGGGCTTAAAGCAAACCCAAGAGGCTGAATGGAGCAGGAATGAGTGAGAATGGCACGGGGTCTGTACCCTCCAGTGCCGTCTGGGCATAGCATATGTACCAGCAGGCATGGCTCTCATGGTGCCTTTGCCAGGAACCCCAGCATCACTGATGGATACATCTACAGGCTGCATGAAGACAATACGAAAAGCTTGTATAGCTTCCTCTCTACTCATTTACACAAAGCACTGAAGCTATTGATTTTTAAAAAATAATTTTATTTCCTCAATCCAAAAAAAAAAATCACCTTTAAAAACTATTGGGCACTGGATTTCCCATGTCATTTATGGAGTTGATACAAGAATTCAGTTATACTATTAAAAAAAGAAAGAGGTGGAACAAGCAATCTTAAGAGTGAGGCCCCATGACAGCACACGGACCCTGTGCCACAGGCATAGGAAGGTGGTGGCAGCGGCGTGTGTCATCCTTACATGGCAGAGCATCATGACACAGGAAGGGTTGGGTTTTTTCTAAGATAATTATCAGGCCTTGGTCTCTGCAGGGATGTCAATGAATCCTAACAAACTGCCCATGAAGGCATACTTTCTCTTCTGAACAGAAATAATTCTAAAGACTCCTGGAGTCCATGAGGAAGCATCTTTGTTCCTCCTGGGAACTCAAGCAAAATGTTTTATATTCTTTCCACTTTATCATCCTATTCCTCTGCAGCTTTTCACTATTCTTGCTTCATATTCATATACACGGATGATCAAGAAGAGAACATGCCACAATGGAGGAAACTTCACCACAATAGCAAACTGAATGCTCAACTAAAATAAAAACAACAGTTGAAACCTCAGAGGGAAGGCAGGATAGGGGGTGGGGGGTGGGCGTGAAGGGAGATTAACCAAAGAACTTATATGCATATATGCATAACCCATGGACATAGACAATAGTGTAGTGAAGGCTTGAGGAGGAAGAGGGGTGGAGGGGGTCAATGGGGAAAAAGGGGAACATCATAATACTTTCAACAATAAAGATAAATATAAAACTATAACAATAATTGTTGAAGACAACTGTCAGTTGAATGACTGCAGGAGAAAAATACATGGAGAAAATATTTCAAATGCTATTTTTGGACACATTATCCACTTGAAAAGTCTTCTTAATACCTTTACTTCTGTTTGATTCTTTAATATAATCTGCTATGGTACAGTTGTTATGAGCACAAGCTCTGGAGAGAGACTGGTTCAAATGCCAACTCTGCCATTTATATCTGTACTAGAAGCCCGTTGCATGAAGTTTCCTGCAATAGATTTTCCTTCACCGGGCTGCCAGCACCAGTTTTCTGCCAGCACCAATTTTCCTCTGGCCACCCACCAATCGGAGCGCCTCCCGAAGGCTGGGGGTGGGACTCCGGGTGGCGGATGGCACTGGCTAGAGGTGCTCCGATCGGCAGGTGGCCAGAGGAAAACTGGTGCTGGCGGAAAACTGATGCCGGTAGCCACGCAATCTGCCATCCGGAGTTCCGCCACCGGCGCCTTCTGCCGGCCCCTTCTGCTGGCCCCATGGGTCCTCCCGAGTCCCCGTCCCCAGCACCTCCAGCCGGCCCAATTGTGGGCATAGCAGAGTGATGCAATTTGCATATTACCTTTTTATTATGTAGGATGGTCTTGGACATGTTAGCTTTTATAGTGTGTGGAGGTTTTTTTGTTTGTTTGTTTTTTACAAATTCTGTGCCTTAGTATCCTGTTCTGTTAAATAGGGATAAAAATCAAGCTGTGAAGATTATACATGCTAACACATAGAAAGCATTTAGAATAATGCTCAAGTCCTGGCCAGTGTGTCTCAGTTGGTTGAGCATCGTCCCCTAAACCAACAAGTTTTCCAGTTCGATTCCAGGTCAGGGCACATGCCCAGGTTGCAGGTTTGGTCCCTGGTCAGGGTGTGTACAGGAGGCAACTGATCAATGTTTCTCTCTCACATTGTTTCTCTTTTTCCCTCTTCCTCTCTCTGTAAAAATCAATAAAAACGTATTAAGATAATGTTTAATAAAGCTATCATGTTATTATTATAGTTCAAAATTGCTTTCATATGTATTATCATAGTTGATCCCTCAAGAATCCTATGAAATAGAGGTGATCATTTTAGCCATATTTTATTGATGAGTATAATGAAGCTCAATTAGGGTAATTTGCTAAAAACATAAATAATCTGTGGCTGAATCAAGGTTTGAATCTTAGTCTTTTAATATTAAACCTTGACGTTTTCCCCCATTACATTGGATTATTAAACCACAGCAAAACCAGCCATACACTACATAAATTCCTAAAAAGAATAAAACTATTGAGAACATCAAAATATCTATTTTAGGAACTCATTCTTAAATACACAAATGATCAGTTAATGTAAGAGTTTACCAAATAGCTAAAGCTGACTTTTAAAATCAATGTGTAGCAATTTGGAACCTACAAAATTCTGAAGTGAGCAGGGAGGAAGAGTATTTATCAATATGTAATCTTTGCTCTAAATTTTACAATTTATGAAAACAGTTAAACTCCCGTTTTGAGAAAATTCAATACACAAAGATGCAGAACTACAAAATGGTTGAGTCACACATTACAGAGGGAACCTTAAATGTTTAAATGCGAAACCTTACCATCTTATTATTGCTCTAACTGACCAGCCAGCAGTGGACTTTTTGATTACTGTTATATTGGTGACATTAAGGCTATTACCCTCTTAGATCTAGAAAATGAGGAGTTGCATTCCATAGAATCCTTATCCACATGAAACTTGGGGGAAGTTTTATGAGACAAGCAGAAGATTCATGAATATAAATGAACAACTGGTAGTTATTCCTTGTTTCCTAATAAATTTTATAATTTAGAGCATTTGAATGGATCCCTAGGGGAAGAATTCTTCCACAACTAACATTCTTTCTAGCATTTGCATTTATTTCTAATTCGTAGTTTGAATGTGTTAGCTTTCAAGAACTTATATTATTCTATTTAACAAGATCAACCTTTTAATTTATGAACCTAGTTTTTATTTTTAATGTGTACTTTATATACAAAATCATTCAAGTTATCCTCCAAAATAGTTTTTAAAAATCATTTGGACAGATCCACATTAAAAACTACTTTCAAGCAAAAATAGTACACAAAAACCTATGATCTTAACCAAAATGATACTGGTAAAATCTCATAGACTAGCGAATCTCACTGTACCTATGTCAGTGTTTTTTTATTCAACACACCATCAGGGTTCTGTCAAACCTTTACAAGAGTCCACATAAGACTTTCCTTAAATTCATGTGAGCATTAAATTATCACATTAAAATATCCACTCATCCAAGTCAACTGATGTGTATTCCATAGCTGAAGAGACTCCCTTCATTTTAATTCTGAAATTATGTTTTTAAAACAAGATGCATAATGTTCTAGAACTATGCCATCAGATGGAAATACTTTATTCCTTAGATATGCACTCAAAAATCTACAAAATTTCAATAAATCTCACTAGTAAACATTACTAAGACAGTGAATTTTATAAAATATTATGTAGGCAAAAGATAGGATTTAGATTTTTCTCTACTGGTCAGAGCTTATCTCCAAATCTCAGACATGCTTGCTCAAGGCTATAAGAAATTACTGTATGACAAAATTAAGAATAGATGGCTAAAAAGCACCATTATGTTAAGCAATTCATACCTGAAAAAACAGAAATCTCTGAATAATCATTTAAGCTAGAGAAATGGGCATTTTTACTTTATTCCTATGATTAATCCTGTCTAACACTATCTTTGGACTGGTTTGAGACCAGCACCCTATGTATTTGTTGATTAAATGACCCAACTCTCTAAATGTCAGGAAATGTATGTTTCATATTCCCACCACATGCCACATAAATTCCTCACATCCCTGGTTCTTCCCTGAAAAATGAAGGTCATATCACAATACTTTTCTTACCTGTTTACCATCCAGAGTGTACAGGCGTTTTACCACTCCTGAGTCCAGCTTGATGGCATCAGTTATATCAGTGAGAACCTGCTCAAAGGAATGAGCAGTTTTCTTGTTCAGCAGAATTCGGACTGCTTTCCGTGGCTTCACCCCACTTCTGATGATGGTGACAAGTTTGGGCCGAATGAAATCTTTATTCTCCCGTGCCTCCGAAGGGCTCCCTTTGGCAGTAGCCAGCGATGACACTGCCCGGGATGCTGAGGTGGTTTTGACATTCACAGACCAGTTGGGGTTCACATTCTTGGTGTACTCCAGTTTCTTGAAGGGCTCTATTGAGCCACACACATAACTCTCTCCTAAGAAAGAGAGAAATACATTTAAATTTACTCTAAGGTAAACTCACTCCCTTTTTCATAGTCTTTCATTTTTTCCTTTTCTACTTAGGGATGAGAGCTAGTCGTGACATTTTAAACAATGGAAGCATGATTAATAGTGAAAAAGGAAGATTTTTTACTTCTAATTTGGCTCTGTCAGCAACAGTTTGGTATCCGGAGGGGGAAACATCACTATTCCTCCCTTTCTTCATCTTCAGATTGGTGATAGAAATATTGTTATTCAGTATACCTCATGGAGGTATAAAACTGAATTCTTAATAGGAAGTATTCTTTGAAATTTAGAAATATTTATAATTGCAGAAAACTTCAAAATCAGAGGTACCTATATTTGCCACCTGAAATAATGTAAAATCTAAAACTGGGTTTAAAAAAAAACCACACTTCTTAAAATAGCTATGTAATTGCCCTAGCCCAGTAGTCGGCAAACTCATTAGTCAACAGAGCCAAATATCAACAGTACAACAATTGAAATTTCTTTTGAGAGCCAAATTTTTAAACTTAAACTTCTTCTAATGCCACTTCTGCAAAATAGACTCGCCCAGGCTGTGGTATTTTGTGGAAGAGCCACACTCAAGGGGCCAAAGAGCCGCATGTGGCTAGCGAGCCACAGTTTGCCGACCACGGCCCTAGCTGATTTGCCTCAGTGGACAGAGCTTCAGCCTGCAGACTGAAGAGTTCTGGGTTCGATTCCGGTCAAGTGCACATGCCTGGGTTGCGGGCTTGATCCCTAATAGGGGGTGTGCAGAAGGCAGCCAATCAATGATTCTCTCTTATCATTGATGTTTCTCTCTCTCCCTTCCTCTCTGAAATCAATAAAAATATTTTTAAATAGCTATGTAATTTATAAATTTGATGGGAATGTTTGCTAAACATTTTGTAAAATCAAGTAGAATTCCAAAAACAAGCAGAATAATCATCCTCCTTCCTCTCCCACCTACACAGGGCAAGCATAATGATCCACACACAATAGGAAGCCAATTCACAACTGTTTATAAATAAAAGGTTTTGAGAATGGTTAACTTACAAACTGCAGCTTCATAAACTCGATCTAAAACAAATATAAGATGAATAAAAATGGAGGAACTAATCGTGTTGTGACTATAGTTGATAATACTGTGTAGTATAATAGACAGAGTTCTTTCTAAGAGAATAGGACTTAAATGTTCTCACAAAAAAAAGGATAAAATATGTGAAGTGATAAAATAGAAGGAGTCCTTCCAAAATGTGCAATTTAAATATTTTACAATTGTATTTGTCAATTATACACTGATAAAGCTAAAAAGAAAATAAATAATTTTTTATTAAAAAGTACTCCTTAGAAGAGAATCACTCAAAGAGAATATTACTCAGTTAAGTAGATTTGGATCACTCACAAAAAGAGTAATACACGTTCCAAGCAATGGCAAATTATAAAATGATTGATCTTAAATATACATATTTCATAAATGTAGTCAAAGCATTTTGAAATTAAAGATTTTATAATGGCTTTTTTCTGTGTTAATATGTCTTTGTAACTGGAAGTAGCTAAAAATGAAAAAAAAAAGCCTTCATAATTGCAGGTAAAGTGACCTAGGATAGCCCATTTACGTTTATCTAAAGCCTCTTCCTATTTTTAAATTAACAGTGCACACAACCAAGAAGACAGGATAAGTATTCACATAAAAATAACTGAACTAGGGTTTTAAAACTAGAAAAGTACAATTATACAGGTTATCAAATATTTACTTTGCAAATGTTTATAAAATATACTCCAATGTGTATTTATACATTATGGAGTGGTACAAATATTAGCAGTTTAGCAATCCCCCTTTCCATCCACCCAGTTCCTAGCAGATCATGACTGGTCCCAACCATGCTGTTCTCACTATTTATGCAGATATCAAAAACATATACATGGGCTCCCTGACCTTTGTGGCTTAGTTGGTTGAACATCATCCCATGCACCAAAAGTCACTAGTTCGATGCAGGGTCAGGGCACATGCCCGTTTCGGTGTCCATCCCTGGTCAGGTCTCATGCGTGAGACAGCCAATCAATATTCCTTTCACATCAATGTTTTTCTCTCTCTCCCTTCTTCAATAAAAACATATTTTAAAACAAACATACAGGGACTGCAAAAACAGTGTGTTTCTGAAGGCTCTGTGGAGAGAGAGACAGTGTGCATGTGACAGAGGGAAGAGAGAACTGGAAGTCTGGGCTCAATACCCGGCCTCTCCACAAATGTGACTGTGGGCAAGTCACCTAGTCTTCTTGAGGGCAGTTTATTTTTCTATCAGTGAAGGTTATCCAGGTGGCCACTTTTATTTCACCAGGTTTTAATAAAGATCAAATAAGAGAGTAAAGGTCAAAGTGACCTCAAATACAAAATTGCTACACAAACGAAAAACAGCTGAGGCTGCAGTAAGCCTGAAAGGAAAATTAAAAAATGAAATTACCAGAAGTCAGTAAGCAGGTTTTATATTATAAGGTGTTCGTTGTTTCTAGCTCTGTAGTTACCAGTAAAATCACCCTGGCTCCATCTCACTGTGAGAATGCACCAAACACTCCCCAAGAAGACTTTCCCTGGTGAAACTGCTCTGTCAGAATTCTGTGCTATTCAGCGATACACAATAGTCTAATTATTTGTTAAGGTTATATACTATTTGGTAAGCTAATAATTAAAACAAAAGCATGGGGTGGGTTACACCCCAACAAAGAAAACTTTTTAACTTTAGAAAAGAAAATAATTAGAAAAAGGAAGAATTTTAAAGTACTCACATAACAATATGGAATGGGTTTGTAGAAAGAGAAAAAAAACACACACTTTTTTCACATCTTCTTAGATAAAGCACACTGAAAATACTTAAAAGCAAAATTGGTTTGTTTCAAGTAACAACAGTGAGATGAAATTTATACTTAACTTATTCTGTCACTTTGAGGATCCTCTGCCTGGTTTATCAAATTTAAAGACTGGAATGAAATCTTGGATAAGGGTGTGAGACTCCAATAAAGGATGATATTGTGCAAGGAGGAAAGTGACAGCTAAAGGGAGAGGAAGGAGCTGATCAGCAAACCCAACATCACACACCATGCAGCTCTGTCATTAAAATCTACTACATTATTCAGAAATTCAGGAAAAGTCAAGATGTGTTTCCTTATGTTAATAATCTTCTATTTAATTATGCAAATATATTTACATTAAACTTATTTAAACCCAAATTTTAGATACATATATTTAATTATAATTCTGAACTTCTCCCTACCACTATAGGCCCTACCTCTATTTAAACTCAGTTAAATTATGATTTTGTAAAAAAAAAATAGCTTTTTAAAAATGTGATAATATCTCTGATAATTGTATATTAACAAATTGTAGTTGCTCTGAATGGGAAGAATACATAGTTTTGATTTGGTCCAATAGCTCTGGATATCCAGTATTTAACCTCTTTCTTATTGGGGCCGTGAGTTAAGAGATATGTTATAATCTTGAATAGGAAATCATCAATAGATTGTATTCAACTCTTAATATGAGGTATGTGTGTTAAAGGTCATTGAAAAATAACAAAAAAAGTAAAACTTATGATTACTTATAAAAACTTATAACTGATAATTATAAAACATATAATTACATACTTCTTTTTATGTACTCAAAGCCATCCCAAAGTTTTATGGTGCAATTCATACTACAACAACAAAATGAAAGTTAATCTATCTAACCCAAGGTATATTTGAGCAAAATAGCCTTCATATTGTGATTTAAAAGTAGAAATATATATTTTGTCTTCATAACATTTCTGGCACAGAGCTCCTAAAATCCTTAGAATTTTCTAAGTGATAAGAGCGATAAAGGTGTCTCAATATTCAAAACAAACTCCTTTCTACCACACCTGAGTTTTGTTAATGAGGTGACTTTTGGAAGCACCTTAGGATGTGGACTGTTTGCCAGCAGAAACAACCATGCAATTAGAGGATTGGAACTTTCGTTCCCATCCCACTGACCTGGGACAGGGGAGAGGAGGTAGAGATTGAATTAATCACCAATGGCCAATGAGTTAATCAATCATCCTATGTATTACATTTTCTATTACATATGTATTAAGGCCTCCATGAAAACCCAAAAGGACAGGGTTTGGAAAGCCTCTGCTTGGTGGACATGTGGAAATGCAGTGAGTATCATGCTCAGAGAGGGCATATAAGCTCCAAGCCCTTTCCCCATACTTTGCCCTATGAGTCTCTTCCAGCTGGTTGTTCCTGAGTTATACACTTTTAAAATAACTGGTAAATCAGTATGTAAAATATTTCTCTAAGTTCTGTGAGCCACTCTAGCAGATTAATAGAACCAAAGGAAGGGTCATGGGAACCTCTTAACTATTGGCCCATCCATCAGAAGCACATATGACCATTTGTACTTATAACTGGCATCTGAGAGGGTGGGGGAGGGTCAGTCTTGTAGGACTGAGCCCTTAACTTGTAGTATCTGATGCTATTACAGAAAAGAAAGTGTCAGAATTGAGTTGAATTGTAGGACATCCAGCTGGTGTCACAGAGAATTGCTTGGATGCATGTGGGAGGAAGCCCCAAAACATTGAAATTTTATAGCCCAAATTTTGCTTTAAACGTTTTGGATTATTTACTATAGGTGAGGTTAAGCAAGGGCAAAAAATATGGCAAGATCATAGACAGTTTAAATGAAATGGTATAAAAACCCACTTAGAGATGGAGCTGGCAATTACTACACATAATGACTTGCTAGTTGGTTATGATACTGCCAGCTTTGTCCCAGTTTAGTTAAGTGAAAGTTTTTGTGTTAAAACTGATTCTCAAATTAAAATTTAATACTCTGAGTGTGTCCAAGATACCCCAACAAATATCAGGAGCTGCAGAAGCAGCAACTGTCTGAATTGCTGTGGCATTTACAAAAAAAAAACAAAAATCAGAAAACTAATATTTGCTTTTAAGCAAAGGCAAAGGTAAAGAAATGGCAGTTAACAACAACAACAAAATGTAAGGAAATAAAGCATGAAGTTGTATTCTAATACAATCTCCTAAAATATCAGAACATAATAGGTTCTTCCCTGAAAGGGTTAGGTATTTTTCGGGACTTTGGAGAATAGAATATTTTCTGTGTAAGTATATTAGATAATTTTTAAGGTAAAGAAGAGTCTGTGTTTTGTTTTGTTTTTAAAAAAATCACATATACATTTTTAAATTATTATATTTGCCATTAGCCTTCAAAGTATGAAAATAAAATTTCCTACTTAACAAAGTTTATTATTTAAAAATCTGCAAAGGTAATTTTACTTGGCCATAGACTCCCATTATGAAATTAGAGGATTTCCAACTTAAAAATAGAAAACTTTCATTAATATAGTACCAGCTCCTTGATTGACCCGGCCTGTGGTGAGTCAACCAGGAATGTGCTCCTTCATGATATGCCACAGAAGATTGCCCTGTTTCCTATTACATATTGCTGGAGTGTTTCAATAGCTAAGAGTTGTGACTTGTAAATTGCAGCTGTGATATCACTTGACCTCAGTCTAAATGAAGATGACCTAATCTGTACGCTTCACATTACTAAAGCTGGCTTCTACCTCCTCTAGATTCCTTTAAGTTCTACATGTGGCATGTTCAACAGTATCTTAAGTGAGGAATATCCATAATATATTTCATTTTTCCAGTGTATAAAACTTCTCATTGAAAACTCTGGCAATTAAAGTTTACTACTGTGAGTTATAGTAAAATCTGGGAAAGCTCAAATATATATTGAACCCTCTGAACTGGGTTAAATTATATGAAAGACATTATTTATAGAGTAAAATATTATAAAGTACCTTCAGGATATTATATATTATGAGACTATCTCAGATACACACAGCAACATTTCATAATCTACCTGGAAGGCGATGGTTTAAGAACACGATTTTGATAGTGCTATTAAAAGCAAGGAAAAAGATTCCCAAAGGCACATATGGGTCATTGTTGTTTCCTTGAAGTCTTTCATAATAGAATAGTACATAAAAATAAGATTATAGAAAATAAAATTTAAATCTGTTTATCAGACCTGTTGAAAATGTTGACTTCTCCATTCAAAGCAACAGAAAAAGAACATAAAAGGAAAAATGGGGAGGTCCAATTATTTAAAATTTAAAACTGACATAATTAAAAATAAAGGAAACTAAAATAAAAAGGGAGAAACATATTGAGGACCCATAATACAACAATAGGTTAATGTGCAAATATAATTTACTAAAATACAAGGTACTAAGATATACGACAAAAGATAAAAATGTAAATATAAAACACCACTAGAGACATTATAAATTGATAACAACCCTTTTGGAAAGCACCATGGTAAATTGTATTGGAAGCCATGAAAGTGTTCATTTTCTTGGCTAAAAATTTCTCCAAACAAATAACAGAACAACAAATAACAAAACTGAAACAAGTATATGCAAATTTGGCCATGAAACATAAAAATTTAAAACAACCTCTTAAATCCTCAGTAACAGGCACAGAACTAAATTAGTCACCCTGAGAAGTGAAAAGAATTCTAAGTCATGAGTTTGTCTTCAAAGAGCTTAGAGGCCAGATGTGTTATATGAAAGATTCCACTATAAGGCAATAAATGATAATTGTTAAATAAGTGGTCCATGCAATTCTAATTCAGGGGAGAAAAAAAATCACTTCCCATTCCCCACTGATCAATCAATAAAGAGGAAATAGAATTCATGCTGGCCTGGAAAGTGAAGCAAGGCTAAGATTTTCATTGGCAGGAAAGAAAAAGAACAACATTCCAGATTTAATAATAATAATAATAATAATAATAATAATAATAGGTTCTACTGCACAGTTCAATAAAGGGATGGTGAGATATTAATATGTCTTTCTCAAAAAATAAAATAAAAATAATGCCATGGACAGACAATTTGCATATTAGCCTTTTATTATATAGGATATACACTGAATGGCCAGATTATTATGTGTTCAATGATCATAATAATCTGGCCACTCAGTGTATATGCACCGGACCTCTAATATATATATGTGTACATATATATATATATATTGATTTCGGAGACAAAGGGAGAGGGAGAGAGAGAAACATCAATGATGAAACAGAATCATTGATTGGCTGCCTCCTGCATGCCCCACATTATGCTGTTTGGTGTAAGGTGTAAGAAAGCGGTTCAATTTTTTAATGACCGGTTTGGCAGTATAGTTCATATGGCTGGCTATCAGTCCAGATATAGGGATTATGCATAATAGCTCTGACCATAATCGAACCATGACTTCCTAGTTTGTAGGTCGACACTCAAGCACTGAGCCATGCTGGCTGGGCAGTGTTACTTTTTTTGAGTGAAGAAGTGATACATTTTTTTTCTTCAGTGCCCACTGTAGAAAAATTTGAAAGATGAAAAAAAAAAGAAATAACTCCTCATATTCCTGCCATTGGACTCATGTTGTCTCTCCCCTGTACTATTAGAATAGGTTCTTAAGGTGGTTTTTCTTTTCTTTATAGAATTTGTGTTTACCCCCACTCTTCCATTCCCATTACAACCTCTCTTAAATCAAGCCCTTTAGGACACACATGTCCCAAAAAGTAATCTTCAAACATGTTTTTCTGCCTATAAACCAAGCCATAGACAAACCACTTTATGTCATATCTTTGCTTCATAATGGCGTTCCTGCTTACATATAAAATAGACAACACCCTCATTCTTTACTGTGCTTCTCAGTTAATCCTCTCCTGCCCCTTCCTCCTATCTTGGCCTTGTCTCCTATTACTTGTTAGTACACTCTGAACTGAGCTCAGCCTCAGCTGCTCTTTTTCCTTGTGCTTTCCCAGTCTGGACTTCCCGCTTCATAAGGAGGGTGAGATGGGTGCCCTGGGGAGGGTGCATGGCCTCATAGTTAAGTCAGGGCTCTGAAGTTAAACTACGTACATTTGAATCTTGACTCCACCTTTGCTAGCCCTGTGACCTTGACCATGCTGTCTTTGTGCCTCATTGTGCTCAGTGATAAGTGGTGTGTTTATACGTAGCTTATAGGATTGTGGTGAGGATTAGAATAGGATCTGCTACAGGGCAGACATTCAGATAACCTGTTCTGCCAATAGCAAAGATCTCCATTCCCATCACTTCAGCCTTGCCTTGATCTTGCTGACCTCTCAAACCTAGAGCTCTTCCATGAGAAGAACATCATCATTTGCTGTCTCTACTTCCTCAACTTCCAATCATACTTCAAGCCCTTGATTAGCACCATTACATTGTAATGTACTTATTTACTTTATATCAAAGTCTCTAGAAGACAGGGAGAAATTGGAGTCCTCACTGCCTAAGATGCTGTTTTCAAGTACTCAATAAATATCATTGAAAGAAAAAGGAAAGAGAGAATAGATGGATAAATTAATGAATGAAAGCAATCTGGCATCACTATCCAATTGGCCATAACTATATGTAGCCTCCTAAAAGCCAGGCCAGTGATCTCTTAGGAATCCTTATCTTCACTTGCTGTTCCTGGAGCATTGAATGCTGATGTCTAGTTTTCTTTCAGCCAGTACTTTCCACCCCTTGATTTCCATGGCTCTAGGCACCTGAATTCTCACAGTTCCCTTCAGTGGCTCCTCCATCTCAGGACACTCTTTAAAAACTGCAGTTACCCTGGATTTCCTGTTATCTAGCTGGGTGTAGTCTCACTGAGCATAATCCCCATAGCTTTGGCTGCCACATGAATCTCTCTCCCAAACTCCAGACTTATATTTCCACAGCTTGCTAGAAATTCCAGCTGGTTGGCTCCTAGGAACTTCAAATTCAATATGTGCATAACCACATTAATTTCCTTCCTTACCATCTAATCTAAACTTGTTCCCTTTATTATTTGATCTATTGTGGTATATGGGAAGTTGGCCAAAATAGAATTTTCATTGTCATCTTTTCAATGTTATACACTCACATTCCTTTGGGCCTCACTTCCAATTAATTGCCAATTCTGGTTCATTCTGTCTACTAAGTACTTCTTATAGCATCCACTCCTCCCTGTCCCTAGTGCAGGTGTATAAAGTTCTCCATCTCTTCTGTCTTCCATTGACTTCTGTCTTCCATTGAGTCATTCTTCCACATTGCAGCCAATGTGATCTTTTTAATACATGGGTGTGATGCATATACACTGAGTGGCCAGATTATTATGATCTCTGAACACATAATAATCTGGCCATTCAGTGTATATCCTATATAATAAAAGGCTAATATGCAAATTGTCCCCTCAACCAGGAGTTCGACCAGCAGACAGGCCGGCCAACCGCCCATGTCCCCTCCCCGTGGCCAGGCTGGCCGGACCCCACCCATGCACGAATTAAGCACTAGGCCTCTAATATATATATATATATATATATATATATATATATATATATATATACACACACACACACACACACACACACACACACACACACACACACACTGAGTGGCCAGATTATCATGCATTCAGAGATCATAATAATCTGGCCACTCTGTGTAAATTTGACCTTGCTGCCTACTGCAGTCTTGAGCGGAGGCCAGGTCCTTCCAGGGCGGGCGGGAAGGATACATGGTTCCTACTTGCAATGTGTGATTCTGGAACCCCCAAAAAAGGGCAATAATGGAAAAACTGATGAAAGCTACATAAAGCCTGTAGTTTAGTTACTAGCATTGTTCCAAAGTTAATTTTTACTTTTGATAATTATACCATGGTTGTGTAAGATGGGAAGATGGGTGAAAGGCATATGGGAACTCCCTCTCTTTGTGACACTTCTATTAGTCCAAATTACTTTCAAAATAAAAATTAAAAATGAGGCAGGTAGCCTAGAAAAAAAATAATTGAATCTCTACCTCACATGTTGTACTAATATGACTTCCATTAGAATATTTTAAAAACATAAAAGCTCATGCCTGATAGCTCAGTTGGTTAGAGCATTGTCCCGACATGCCAAGGTTGTGGGTTTGATCCTTGGTCAAGGGACATATAAGAATCAAACAATAGATGTAAAAATAAGTGGAACAACAAATCTCTCTCTCTCTCTCTCTCTCTCTCTCTCTCTCTCTCTTTCTCTCTCTCTCTCTCTCTCTCTCCTTTCCTCTCTCTAAAATTGGTCAATCAATCAATAATTTTTAAAATATAAAAACACTAGAAAAAAATGAGGGAAACAATTTTCTAATCTCAGCACACAGAGGGCCCAAGAGGTATGAAAAAATCAAGCCGTAAAGAAAAACTCCAACACATATTATATAAAATGTTGTAAATCTGCATGGCAAAAAACACAATAAACAAAGTCACTAGACAAGGGCCTTGCTTCACAACATTTACACACTTACAGTGGAGTATCAATAGTGGCAAAACTGAGGAAAGAGAGGCAATATTGGGAAAGTGCATCCACGTTTCAAGGTCAATCACTTGCAGAAATAGGCCTGCAATTCAGTTTTCCTTATTGAGCTTCAAGTTTTTTAAAACATATAAATCCATTTAGAAAGCAAACAACTATGAATGTCATCCACTGTTTACTCTTAAGAGTATACGTTTGCATGTGTATACATATACATACATGCATAGATAGACACACATACAATCATACATATACAAACACATATACACACTCACACATGCATACTTCAGGTAAATAGCAGCTCTCTCAATACATTGAAACAAATTTAGGCATAATAATCTATGTATAATAATAATAAAACAGTAAAAGTGACCACAAAACTGTTATAAACAAAGAACCTCACATATGTCATTGTAATCATAATTTTTGTTTGAGATAAGTAAGAAAGAATAAACTTTAGAAAAATTACAAGTTAAATGCATTTGTCACTGCACCCACTAAACAGATTTAATTTAAAACTCAAACATCATCATATTGAAAGGGGAAATGAGAAGCTAATAACATGCATTGAGGTTTACACAAAGTTAGTATGTAAAGAAAGATATATGAACCTAGCGATGCATATGAAGTAACTGTTTGCAGTTTAACGGGCTAAGCAAAAATGTAATTGGTAAAGAGGCAATTCTAAGTTAATTTCCAGCTATTTTAACACTAATGCAGCTGCATGCTAATTGTCAATGTTACACAAGAGAAAAAAAAATTTAAACTGAATTTGTTTGAAAATGCAGCCAATATATGAACATACTATACTGAAGTTAGCATTCATTCAATCAGATAAAAGGTATTTTTTTCCAAAATAAGTTTATTTAACATCAGAATATTCAATCTGCAGTTACTTCACATTGATTGGAAAGAAAAGTATTTGGAGGCAAATGAAAATATTAAAGTGCTTCTTGGGGCAGTATCTGTCATTCCTGAAATGAAGTCAAGATTTAAAACATTTGTTTTCAAGAAGAAGCTAATACAATAACATTTTATTTAAAAGCCGCTATGACTACCTCATTCAGTGTCCTATTAGTGGTGGTTATGAGCTCAAGCTCTGGCACCAGCTTTCCTGGGTTGGAACCCTACCATTACTTGCTGTGTGACTTTGAGCAGATCATTTAATCACACTGTGCCTCACTTTTCATACCTTAACATTAGGGTGATAACAGCACCTCCTAGAATCACTATGAGAATTAAGCATGTTCATGTATGCAAGACACATGCTCAATAACGGTCAGTTATTATTATTCTCAGTCAGGACAGCAGTCTCTCAGAGCAGGCCTTATTTTGTGTTAAAAAACTGACAGAGTTGTGGGAAGCATGCCATGACTTTGTTGGCCCCTGAATGTAAAGTACTGTTGTCATTTCCCATCTCCTTAATAGATAGGAATCGTGGGAATATCTCTGGCCAGCTCTCAGTAAAGATGAGTCTTGCGGGGGAGGGGGAAGGGAGGGTCTTATTGAAGTGCCCATCCCATCAGAGATATTGCACATGTGATTCTAGAACACAGTGAGGAATCAGTCCTGGCCTTCTTAGCATGTGCTTTGAGATCTTGGCATATTTTCCCTACAATACCATCAGCCCTCAAAGGGATAGTCTGGTGCCTAGCCATGCACCTGACTTAGCATTTGATCTTTATCCATATCCCTTGGAATATCCCACCAAATGTTTTTTGTTTGTGTGTGTGTGTGTGTGTGTGTGTGTTTTAATTTTTTTATTAAGGTATTATATTTGTACATATCTTACCATTGTCCCCCCCGCCAAATGTTTTCTTTATCCTTGTATTTTCCAAGGTCATGAAAGGGATAGTGCTGATACAGAAAGATTTCTTGTTCATTCTTCCCCTTTAATTTACTGGAAGTTCCAACATCTGAATAGAAGGAAAAAGGCCAAGTCTACAGGCATCTTGGCAGGATGACAAATCATCAAAAAGAGATGTGAATTCCCACAAAATAAACACACCAAAGCAGGCTCCTCCACACCCTCTCAAGTCCAGTCATACTGTGACTGCACTATCGTGGTTGCCAAGGGATAAAGGGAAGGAAAATGGGAGAAAGACACAGAAGCCCTCATCCTTAAATCACATACAAACTCTGCCTCCAAAGGAGGACAAGAGGGCTTGCTTGTGTGTGGTCAGGGCAGAGCAATCCAAAACTGCATGAGGGGGAAGAGAGGCAGGCGGGGAAGGGAGATAGGCAAGGATGAAAAAGATGCTTCCTGCTATCTGCACCAGAGAGAGATCATTACTTGCAAGGGATTCCTCTGGGATCCAATCAGACAACAGAGCCTGCGCAAATATATCTGGAGTAAAGGTGAAATCAAGCACTTCCAATATTCAAACTTCCTTTCCACATTCTTTTGTGCTGTGTATCACTTCACCAGGACCTTGAGACCTCAATCTTAGAAAAACCTACTCTCCAAAGAGGATCAGCTGTCTTGTTTTACACCTTAGCCTGAATTTAATGCCAGTTATTTCTCTCTAAGCCATTTTCCTTTGCTTTCAATTTCTAAGGTGATTCGAGGCTTTATGCTCTGCTCCAACTGGCTGGGACTGAGTAGCTCAAAATAGGAAACAGACTCTGCTTGCACAAGACACAGCCTCACCAGTGGACCCAGAGTCCTAGTTCCACATCTAAACAGATAATTACTGTTAACCTAAATTGTACTTAAAAAATGAACTGAAAGATCAATTCCTTTATATCCTCAAACACCACAGAAAGATAACAAGCCTTTAAAACTTAAAAGAAAGCATCATATTGAAAAGAATTGCCAGAAAACCTAATTTTTGGTCCAACATCACCACTAACTACTATTTAACCATAGACATGTCACTTGAATGTTTTGGACCTCAGTCTCCTGTGATAAAATTAATGGGTTTGGTACCTATTTAAGGTTCAACTCTAAAATTTCATGATCAATTCATTATTTTTAGATCAAGCACTTTGAGACGTCGTGATAGCAGGAGCTCAATTTTTATCTAGATATGAAGATGAGCTATACAATTAAAGATATAAAAATGGACTCTTAAAATTAATGTACCATAAGTGCGAGGAAAAAAATATATATAGTATGCTGTAGAATTAAGACACTTATTCCCTCAGCTCATTACCATGAGCTAGCTGACCTAATACCATTATTTTTTTTTCTTTTTACACTATGGTAAGTACAGCAATGTGAGCTCACAAATGTGTGAAACAATGAGAATCAGCACCACAAGGCAGAATGCTGCTCTTAAAAATCAAGTGGGAGCTGGCTAGAGCAATGTGGAAATGTGAGGACTGCTCTTCACCGTCACTGGGGAGCTGTTTCATATGCTCACCTTCCACCAGCTGGTCCAGGTTGGAAATCTTCTTGAGCCCATCAATGGTGTAGATTGTTCTCACTCCCTGGGGCAAATTCACATTATCCGACAGAGTTCGGGTCAAATCCGCCAGCAGGGCATCAAAAGATCGGAACCGGTCTGGGGAGATGGCATACACAATCCCTTTAAAGTACCGATCTCCATTGCGATAGAAACGAACTTTCTTGGCCTTCTTCTCAGAGCTGAGCGTCTGCAGCGTGCGGGTTCTGTAAAAGCTGCAGTGGGCGCTATGTGTGGGGCTGGGCAGCCCATTCACCCGTGACCCTCTGCTGTATCTCTGTGCCTTATCCCGCTCATCAAAGTGCTCCAGCTCCATGTCTCTGCCAAAGGACATGACGCAGTTCGAGTTGAATCTATAAGGCACAGCAACAAAAACAGAGACACATACTTATGTTATTTCAGATCATGATTTGAGAGACTCAGCTTGAGAGCAGCTGGTGGAAACAGTACTAGAAATGATGACATATTTCATATGAATTACCAAGTTGGGAGAGAAAGAAGAGAGCAAAGAAAAAGAAGAGGCAGGCCCAGTGTGAACAGATTATTAATCAACTTTATAGTTTTATTAGAAACAGCTCCTCTGTACTGACCACCTAACAACATTTCAGGCTTTGAACAGCTATTATTTCCAATAGTGAGAGCAAACCTTTCAAAGTATTACGATCCCTATCTACGGATGCAGAAACCAAAACAGAGGGGGGGGGGGGAAATTCTCCTAAGTTTACCAACGTAAGACCGAGGAGAAATGCTTGAACCAAGAACACTGACCCCGGTGTGCCTGACTCCAAAGCTCGCGGCTGCCTGCAGGGCAGTGTGCTAGTCCCGGTGGCAGGCAGGAAGTCAGTTTTCACCCACCTTCAGCTAAAGCAGTGGTTCCCAACCTGGGGCACATGCCCCACACGGGGGCTATTTGATTTTTAAGGGGGGCAATTCGAGAATGAGTTATTAACAGTGAATTTTTTTGCATTTCTTATGGTTCTAGGGGTCTCATATACAGTATATATATTGTGACATATTTATGCATTTCAGTTCTCTACTATATGTTTTGAAACTTTATTTGCTATTTTTTCATATCACTTCATATTACTATTATTTTTTTTCACAATTTCTTAGTGATTTCTTCCTCAGTACTTCAACTGTCCTTTCGTTCTTTTATTTTTCTCTTTCATGGATGCCATCTTTTTTGGAAGCTTGTTTAGACCAAGTTAATGGCCTTTTAGCCTTCCTCCATGTGAATAGGAGTTCACTTTTTGAATAATAACAATTATATGTTACAGGAGGGGACATCAGGATTTTAGAAATGCGTAGGTGGGGGCGTGGCCAAAAAACGGTTGGGAACCACTGAGCTAAAGAAAGGTGGTGGGCCAGCACAAACAGACAGTGGGCAGCATTTCATAATCAGATTGTCTACATTACTTAGTGTTTATGGTCCCCAAGGCCAGATAGAGAGCAAATGGAATCAATCTGTAAATTTTACCAACTTTAGGGAGATTTTCAAACATATTCACATGTTCAATAGAAATTATTTTAAAACCTGAAGTCACCATAACTCACTTATTTACATTTAGTGCTTCAGAAAAATTGGATTAAAAAGAACAAAAAGGAGGAAGAGAAGGAGAAGGGAGAGAAGATCAATGAAAACAACAAGAAGAAGAAAGGATAAAAGGGCTTTGCTTTTCCTTCCACTCAGGTTCTCTCGGTCTTCGAGGAAATCAAGATGTTAATCCAGACTTGACCCGGTACTAGCTGTGCAACCTTGGTCAACATCTTCAAACCTCGATTTCCTTGACCAAGCATGGAAATGATCATCATACCTACTTCAGAGTTAATATTAATCATGAAGCACTTAAAATAGTGTCTACTATGTGATAAATATTAATATTTGTATTAATAACATCTGTTTTTCTGTTCCTGACTCTGTCAAAGAAAGAACTACTAGGAACAGAATCTCTGCTTTCTGGTAAGGAAGGCTCCTGATGAGTCCTCCTGATTTCCACTCATAACCTTCTGAAAGGTATGCTTGCACTCTATGGTCCCCATTTTACTTTAGAGCCTTATTATCAGTAAGCTGCTCCTGGAATCAATTCATCCTCGCTGAGGGTTTAGTTGATAAAGGCTTTTGGTGTTGCCCCTTTGGGGGATCCATGTCTTATCAGGTCAATCTAGAAAGTAGGGGGAAAAAACTCAGAATTCAAAGAAAAGAAGTTCTAAAGACAAAATTTCAGGAATGTTGAAATAAAATATAAGGGAAATGGAAAATTTGGGCAACAACCTATGAGTGCTCCCAAAATCCCACCACAGAGACGATGTCCCCTTTCCCAAGGTCAGTCCAAACTAACCAAAATCTCTGCTAAGACTCCCTGGCCTGTCCATGACCTCTGATCCATTGGCTAAAAATTTATGCTCTAAAGCATGTGCCCTCCTGAAATGAATAAAGTGGAAAAAGGTAATATTTATTGAATGTCTACTATATACCCAACACTATTACTCAGCAATCAGTTGTGTAATATGCTAAATATTCTCTTCTAAATTTCATGATGATTCAATGAGGTAGGTAATATTGTGACTGAGGTTGAATATGGGATATATCCAGGGTCTCAAAGTCATAATTGAGGGAGTTGTGATTTAAACTTAGGTTTACTCTGAATGGCTCTGAAACTGGCACTCATTCCTTACTGCCCCATACCCT
Source organism: Eptesicus fuscus (assembly GCF_027574615.1). Taxonomy (NCBI): domain Eukaryota; kingdom Metazoa; phylum Chordata; class Mammalia; order Chiroptera; family Vespertilionidae; genus Eptesicus; species Eptesicus fuscus. Next base: position 3,933,603 of record NC_072480.1, on the reverse strand, counting down.
CTTGTCCTAGAGGCCTAGACCCCCTGAGATTAGCCCTCAATCCTAACTAGCTCTGTGACCTTGGGCAGGTTAGTTAACTGCTGAAGACCTCTCAAGAGAAGACAGTGATCAGCAGGCCTCTACTGTCTTCCTGCTGACCCCAACTGGATGGGGGAGGAGGCAGTGGAGTGTGATTTAAATCTGGAGTGTATTTTTTTCTTCCAAATATGAAAACTACCTCATGCCTCTTCATTTGTATTTTCCAGGAAAAGTTATAGCATATATAGGTAGATATGAATTGGTTTCATTGATTTTGAAATTATATCATTACAAAACAATTATCAGTTGTATATCCTATCCTTCAGGTAGCTATTAATTTAATAGCAGAACCAATATTTTGCCCATGGTATCACTTTTTAAAATGAATTTGTTTTTAAAAGGAGTTCTTTGTCTTCTAAAATGAGGTTGGGGAGATGATACTGCCAGTACTCATGCCAATTCACTAAACTCCTCAAACTTTGTAAATCATAAAGGTCAGATTGGCTTTTGAATATTTTGTTTATTCTTAAAGCCGGTGATCATCCCTCCAACCCTAAGATTTTCCCCCAAATCTATATGAACCCAAAGAAAACAAGTAGGACCCTACCAAAGGATGACACAGTTGTGCAACCAGAGAGTGCAAATCTAGTTTTAAAGGGCTCTTGTCGAGTCACAATTTGCAAAGACCAAAAATTGTAGCAATTACTAGAATTCCTTAAAGAGAACAGGCTTTTAAAGCCAAGAATACCACAGCAAATGAAAAAAAAAGGTAAATAAATAGAAAAAAAGTTGATTTTGTTTTATTTTATTTGCATATATCCTCAAACTGGACTACACATTCAATCAGGGTAGAGACCATATGTATCTTTCTACTGTCCTTCACTGAGGCTGCCCAAAAGTAGGCACTGATGTTGGTGGCAAAGAAAAGACACACTCACACTGAAATCATTTTCAAGATTACAGCTACCACTAGGCATCAGAATAGGTGTGTTTCCCTCGCCGTGGCTGGTTCAGCTCTCCAGTGGCCTTAGTCACATGTTTGAACCAAGAAGATTCCCTGGGCCTCTACAAGCTCCCACTTTCTGCACAGGAAGCTGGCTAACGCACACAGCCATTTGTTTGCAGACCATAGAGAGCTAAGGCCTACGCCACACATTTGTGGTGGTGCCAAGAAAGTATCTTCACCACCTTAGCCACAAAGATCACACACGTGGGTGGGGAAGAAGGGGGTCATGGCTCTTATCCAGATTTTCCTATTAACTTAGCCAGGCCAACAAATCAGCATCCTCCATTGTTCTGTGGGACTTCTCACCATTTTGAGGAGCCTCTATTCATCCTCTAGATGAGCTCATAAGTTTCTGTTTCCAAGATTCCCCCTCACCCAGCGCGCGCGCGCGCACACACACACACACACACACCCAGCACACACACACCCAGCACACACACACACACACACACACACACACCCAGCACACACACACACACACCCAGCACACAGACACACACACACACACACGCACCCAGCGCACACACACCCAGCACACACACACACAGACACACACACACACACACACAGCGCACACACACCCAGCACACACACACCCAGCACACACATACACAGACACACACACACACACCCAGCGCACACACACCCAGCACACACACCCAGCACACACACACACAGACACACACACACACACACCCCCAGCGCACACACACCCAGCACACACACACCCAGCACACACACACACACAGAGACACACACACACACACACACACACACACACACACACACACACCCAGCACACACACACACACAGACACACACACACACCCAGCGCACACACACCCAGCACACACACACCCAGCACACACACACACAGACACACACACAGAGAGACACACACACACACACAATTTGTCATAAATACCACCACATCTAAATCGATGCTGCACCTGGAAGTCTCAAGGCATAGGCATATTTCTGCCAGTGGGTTAGCGTGCAGGTGGATGACAGGCTAGAATTAGAGGCCACACACGCCTTCAGAGTGCAGGCACCACCCTGGACAAAAAACATCACAGGATGCATGTGGGTCTTTCATAATGTTCCTACATATAACCTCTCTTGAAATCCCTCCCAGCCCACACCCATTGACATTTCATAGTTAAAACGCTGGCCTACTTTCCTTTCCCTTTCAAATGCAATTTATTTGGGAACATTCCTAAAACGTATTCGGGGAACAGTCTGCAGTGTGGCGGCACAACGCGTGTGCACCATAATCTGGACACGCATTCACAGGTGTGGAGAGAAGGAGCCGGTTTGAATGAAACCTTTCACCTGCTCCATCTCCTACCAGCATCTCCTTGCCAAATCCAGCAGGGATTCCTAGCACAACTGGTTTGCAAATACAGCCTCTTTTTAAAATTGTTATTATTTATTGTTGACAGTATTACAGATATCTCCCATCCCACCCCCCTTTACCGCCCCCGCCCAGCCCCTACTCGCCTCTCCCGTCTCCCCCCACCCCCTTCACCACCCTATTGTCCGTGTCCACGGACGATGCATTTTGTGGGGCGATGCAGGGCTGTGCTGTGCTCCGGAAATCGCCGGTTCCTCTGCGTGCTTTCAGCGCTGCAGGTCCTAATTTGTATATAAGCGGCCTCGCTGTCCCCGAAAGAACTTGAGGCCCTGCAAATGTGCTGGCAACACCCACACTGCAGCCACCCACCACGCACAGATCGCTCGCTCCGTTTCCCAGCCACACCACCCTCCCTTTCGGGCGGCAGGAGAGCACACAATGAGAGGCTGGCCCGGTCACTCCTGGGCGCAGACTTGCTCTTCATTCCGCCGCGAGTTGTGACAATGACAGACCCCTCGCCCAGCTCCTCCGCCTGGGCTCGCCCTCTCCACTAAACCCGGCGAAAGCTGAGCAGGGGAGGGGGCACGCTCGTCCGACTCCCCGTTTTCAGCCCGGTGGCACCAGACAAAAGAGGCAGGTGCCGGCAGCCCGGGGGCCGGCTGCGCACACAGCCCCGGGCCGGCCGGGCTGCCAGGCTGCCAGCGCCTTTCTAGGAACCGTGGGCAGGGCGGCGGCAGACCCAGCCAGGGCCCGCCCGGCCCGCAGGCGCCCCGCAATCTCAGCAGCCCCGCGGCCGGCCCTCCCCACAGCTCCCTTCCCTGACGCCCACACAGCACGCACCGGTCTGCGGGGAGGCGCTGCCGGGGTCTCCGGGGCCTGGCGCTGTCCTCTCCGGCTGGGCGCGGCCGGGCTGCGGGCAGCGGCTGAGGGCGCGCGGGCGTCCGGGCTTCGGCCGCCGGTGCGGGGATGTGCCTGGGCCGATGCTCGGAACCGCGGCGCTCCGCACAGCCTCTCCACAGCTCCTCTCGCAGGAGGGCGGCGGCAGCGGGCGCGCTCCCTTTCCTGTAGCGCTCCGCTCACGCCCTCCAGCTCCCTCCTTCCCCTCCGCGTGCGCGCCCCGCGCCCCGCCCTCCTTGGCGGGAGCACCCGTCAAGGCTGCGCCCCCGGCCCTTCCTGTACCCGCCGAGGACGCAGCTGCTCCGTGCGTCCGGCTTGAGCAAACCCCTGCACCTCCCAGTCCCCAGGAGTGGCTGTCTGGAGACAGGGATGGATCAGATGGTGGACCGAAAGGACCGCGGATGAGGCTCGGTCTGAGCTCGGCAAAGTGCAAGGCCGAGCGGTGTGGTGTGGCTCAAGCAGAAACAGCTCCTCCCACCACCACACACAAGCTCTGATGTGACTTCACAGTTGGACAATTTGTCAGGATTATGAAAGCCAAGATACATTCAGGCAGTACCTCCTGAGAGCACCAACCCGGACCTTCCAACCCTCTCAGTCACCCTGATAGGGAAGGGGCAGATCTACCCATGGATCCCACCCTTCATCTCCGCTGGACCTCAAGACTTGAGTCACCCTTGAAATTCAAGTGACCTCTGACTAGAGCCAAATATGTTACAATAGACTCTTGCTAACTAAAGAGACAGGTTTCACTCTTAGATCCTTCATGGCTGATGCTCACAAGCCTTTGTCTTTACTGGAGGCAGAAATGTTCTCAGAGACCAGGCTTTCTCTAGTCCAGGGAGTGAGAGCAGGTGGTAGACTTCTGTGAACCTTAGCCTGCTTCAGCGGCAGGCTGAATTTTGGTTCAGTTAATCTATTAACTTCTGGTCATGTCTTTTGAGATGTATAATTGTCCCAATGCATTGTTTTTCAATACAAAAACACATCAATATTTTTCTCCCTTCCTGAGCTTGCACCTTTCAATGGAAAATCAGAATTTTATTTTTCTTTTAACCATTGAGCCCAGTTATGTATTAGACTACTTATTATGAATAAGAACTATTCTGAAATACTTTCAAAGTAATATATAAATACTAAATAATAATAATTTGTTATAAACACAACTCGAGCTGCATGTTAAATATTTAACAAGTGCTGCAATGTTTATTTTTGAACTATTGACTAGCTCAGGGATGAGAGTACAATGAACTTACCAAATAAACTAAATGCAAAGTACTGAGCCTATTCCTTCACATTCTAATGCAAAATGAGTGCCAAGGGGTAAGTATAGAGAAAGTATGGAGCCTAGTGTATTTTCTTGAGAACAGAAATCAGAGCTTCTGTTTACCATTTCAGTGACAAATGCTAAGCAATTTCTGACAAATGCTAACCCAGGAAATAAATTCCATCTTCTAATCCCTGTGGATATTCTATCAGGGTCATTTCTTAAGCACTTTAAGTAACTCAACCATATTTTACCTCTCTCCTAGCTCTTCTACCTGGGACATGCAGTTAGTGCATTCAAAGAAACACCTCCGAGTTTGATTTCAGATAGTTGGACATCATTAACCCTTCAAAACACCTAATAATTGGATAACTAATAATTAAGTTATCTTAATAATTAAGTTGCACTATGATCATATCATTTAGGCAGGACAATAGGCTGGCACTAAATGGTATTCAGTGACCTGACAAAAGTAACTACAGAAATGCCAAAGATACTTCCAGGGTAGCCTTTAGCAAATCTAAGTACTATTCAATAAGGATTCTTACTTAAAATGAAAATTACCAGGAAATTCTAATTCAAGTAATTTTTAAAAACTGATGTCACTCCCTTTACATCACCAGGATATTGATCAAAGAAGTGACTGGAATTAATGCATACTTTTCTCATGAAAACTGAAGTTAGATGTCATTCAAACTTCGCAAAGCTAATGCTATTTAAGCCATAGACCCCAATTCCAAGCAGCCACAACTCTCCATCCTGCAAGATGACAACTGGCGTGGTCACAGTTTTGTCAGTAGCTTCTATTAACTGTGCTAGCTTTTTGCTGCACTGGGAGCTTTTATATAGTTTCTTATTTTATTCCCACAAGAATCATGCAAGGTAGGCATTATTATCCTCATCTGACAAATGAAGAAACTTAGGTACTGGAAGCTTACTTCATTTGCCCATAGTCACACAGTTAATAAATGTAGAACCTGAAACAATTTTTAAATTTTACTTATGTTTTAAAATTCAAGTCAGCTTTTCAATTCTATGGCCATATGCTCATAAAGCAATACAAAATTCTGGTGTGAAGTTTAATCTCTTTATGAAAATGCAGTCTTTTAATCAATGAATGTATTATTTCATAACAGAGTAGACAAATCTGATTGTTGTGAACACTGCTTCCTATAGTGATGGGAACCATCAAATATGTCTATTCTAAGCTAAAATTTTTATGAGAACTTTTGCATTTCACTCTCTGACACAAACTTCATGGACAATCTAATCTATATGTGCTTCTCCCCGCCCCCCCCTTCTGCCCCAGGCACAAACCAGGGAAAAGAAATAGAATCAAAGAAGAATAATTTGTAGTTGACCATGTATCTCTTTTCAGATACTTTTGACTTCTTCATTGAAAATATGCTTAATCATTTGTATTCAAAAAGAATTACAGAATAAAGGGTATAAGCAGGAATAGATGCACTTCCTGTTGTTGTTTTATTACCCTCTAGGAGGGGAAATTTATTCAATCTCATTCATAATCTCTCTTCAGTCCTTCTCTGGGTCCATGGGCATGCAGTACTCCTGGGTTGAGGTACCAAGCATATTTAGTACCCATCACACTTATGAGAAACATCATTCTAATTTTCCTTTGTATTTCTTTCCATATGGAAAAGGCTCTTTAAGGCAGTTTCCACATCCTAATATATAAAAAGCCAGGGGCCGTCATGACTGAAACAACAGGACAGACAACTGAACAGCAGGCTGTGTGGGGTGACAAGGCCTGCAGGGGGGTCAGTGAGGGATGACCAAATGACTGAACAGCAGGCTGTGTGGGGCGACCAGGCTGGCAGGGGGGGCAATTGGGGGCAACCGGGCTGGTGGGGGAGAGGGGCTGTTGGGGATGACCAGGCCAGCAGGGTGGGCAGTTGGAGGCAACAAGGCTGGCAGGGGGGGCACTTAGGCATGACCAGGGCAGCAGATGGGGGCAGTTCAGGGCAACCAGGCTGGTGGGGGGGGGAGTTGAGGGTGACCAGGCCAGCAGGGGGGGACAGTTGGGGGCAACCAGGCCAGCAGGCAGAGGCAGTTAGGGTGATCAGGCTGGCAGAGGGGGCAGTTAGGGGCAATCAAGCAGGCAGGCAGGTGAGTAGTTACGAGCCAGCAGTCCCAGATTGAAGAGGGTGCAGGCTGGGCTGAGGGGAACCCCCCCCATGCACAAATTATGTGCACCAGACCTCTAGTTGTTTCATAATTGCCCTTAATTACAGAACACTTACTGTAAGTGTTTCACATGTTTTGAACATTCTGGTTCCTCATTCTATTCATAATGTCTAATTATATTTGGGGGACCTAAGTCCAGCACTTTCTATTTTCCTTATTAAATTGTGTATTGTTATTTGATCCAACCTTATAACCTTTTGGACACTTTGTCACCTTACATAAGAGTGATCCCTCCAGCTTCCTGTCAGTCTGATGATTATTACCACGGCATCAACATCTTCATCTCAGTTGTTGATAAAAACTTTCAACAGGAACATGGTCACAGCAGGCTCCAACAGCTCACTGCCCAGACTCTCTCTCCAGGTTGACAATTGATGGCAAATGACTCTCTCAATGTACTTGGGTAATTATAGAAATTAATGTGTCCTCTACAGCAAATAAATACCTAGAGGTCCAGTAATAATTAAAATTCACATTTTTATATCTAAGATTATATCCTTAATTTTGATGCCATTTTGAGGGGATGAGCATTTTATAGACTACAAAGTTTTCATTCATTCATCCACTTATTCAATAATTTTTAATGTTTTCAATGTGCCAAGCACTGTGCTAGGTGGGAACACTACAGCCATAAGATACAATTACAAATATTCTCTGCCCACAACATTCATTGACAAATATTTCTGGCTTGAAACAAAGGTGTTTTAGCTATGTTTTTTTGTAAGTAACAGAATTGGGTTTTGATTTAGGGACCAATTTGAAAACTGATTTTCTTTAATAGGTTAGTTAAACCCACTCACATTTATTCATAAAACTAATTTGTTTCATCTCAATTCTGACATATTATTTTATGTATATTATGTTACATTTATTTTGCTATTTTCTTTAGTTGGTGTGTCTCTATTATTCTTTGAAATATTTGTTTTGGTGTTTAGGAAGAATTATATTTTTGTTCTAGTGGGTATTCCATATTTTTATCATTTATACTGTCACTACTCCCTTTTTCTTATTTAACTTTTTACTGTTTTGCTGTCAGTTTAAAATGTTATCCTTTCATAACAAACTGTAAGCGAGGCAATGATTTTATTATTTTCTCTTTCCTCTCATTTTCAGCTCATTCTTTGTAATCTGTGGGACCTACTGCTTTTGCTATTATTCTTTACCAATGTCCCCACCTCTGTTTTTATACTATTAGCTTTACACTTTAACATATTAAATCCTCATAATCTTTTTCCAAGTTTCCTGAGTTATCTGTTGGTTGCATAAGCTCATCCTTAGTAGAAAATACTTATGTGTACAGTATTCTTTGAGTTGTTGCATGTTAGAAACTGTTGTTTTTTATATATAGTCTTGATACTTGAAGAACATCTTAGCAAGCTAAAAAAAAAATCCTTGGCTAAGACTTCCTGAGTTTCTTGAAAATGTTGCCCCACTATTTCCTTCACTTGGGTGTTGTTTTAGATGAATTTGATGCTAGTTTAATTTTCTCACTTTTATAGATAATGTGATATTTTTGCCTGGAGGCCCCTAGTATTTTTCTTTGTTTTACTAGGGTATGTATCATGGTTATTCTATTCATGTCAAATTCCAGGTACTTGGTCAGCTCTTTCAATAAGCACACTTAAATTTTCTCTTATTTGCATTAAGATGTCTTTAAAAAAAGAGTTCCTACAAAAAAAATTAATGGAACAGAACTTTCATTGTCTGTTCTTCACTTTTTCTTCGCTTACTCTAACATTTTTTTTTTCTTATTTCTGTCTCATTTTCATTTTCTTTGTTGTTTTCCTGCCTAAATGTCTATTGTTATGTTTCCATTTAACTCTGCTCTTTATGGCCTCTAATAATTGATTCTTGGGTTTCTTTCTGAGTTTAATCACCTCTTATTACATTTCTTCCTATTGTTTGTTTGTTTTGTCCATTTTTAGTTTTAGTTTTAGAAATTTTTTATTGTAGCTATTTTAATATCTTAGAAGGCTAATTGAGAATATTTAGTTCAGTTTGGAGTGTTGGTGTTACAGTTTTCTTCTGCTTTGTTGTTTGGTTTTAGAGGGAAAGTACTCATTATTCTATTTTCTTTTTATAGTATCTTTGTATGGAGTTGATTTGATGTTCTCCTATTTTTAAGTACTTTTGACAGGATTTCTGATCTTTTTTTTTTTTTTTTTTGTCTGTAGAGTGAACTGCAGTGTTAGTGTGTCTTATTTCTCTTATATTTATTATCTCATTATTGGCCTGGCCAAACTCACACTCACACTCAACTTCCTATATGTGGCTGATTAAATATGCATTTGCTCTGGCAGGCTAATAGGAACATTTATCATGGAGAGTCCCCAGAGAAGGCTTTAACATAATGTAACCTGATTTTTATTCCTAGGGTCCCAATCAGTCGAGCTGAGATCAGTAATGGCATGGGGTTATGCCTTAACCTCCAACTAGAATCTAAGAACAGACTGGTATCCATTAAGAAGCTGACTTTATTAAACAGGCCTTTTGTTCTGTTAAATAATATTCAAACTAAAAAGTGAATTGAAAACTAGAGATGGAAAAAGTATGTACAATCAGCTGTGGCATTCAAATTTAGGACAACAAACTCTGATCTTGAATAAAGATTAAACCGCCAAAACCGGTTTGGCTCAGTGGATAGAGCGTCTGCCTGGGGACTCAAGGGTCCCAGGTTCGATTCCGGTCAAGGGCATGTACCTTGGTTGCGGCCACATCCCCAGTAGGGGGTGTGCAAGAGGCAGCTGATCGATGTTTCTAACTCTGTATCCCTCTCTCTTCCTCTCTGTAAAAAAATCAATAAAATATATTTTTTTAAAAAAAGATTAAACCTCTCCAGTGTCAATTACATGTAATCCCATATTTACTAGTTGTACAATTTTGGAAAACTTAAGCAACTTCTATGAATCTTGTTGTTGTTTTTTTCTTTTATAATATGAAAGTGATAGTATTTCTCACACAATTGTAGACATTATATGAGAAAATAAAATGGTAAGTACTTAGAATGCCTGGCTCTTAGGTGTTCACTGTTACTTATTATCAATTAACTATGTTTCCAGAGAGTGTAGTTGAACATATATTCTATGATTTTCTTAATTATAAAAGTTATTGAGCTCCCTGATATACCAGACACTTAGGCTTTACATATATTATCCTACTCTTTATTTATAAAACCCGGGGAATCAGTAAACTGAGGCTTATGGGCTTTGTCAGTTCCCCTAGGTTACATAACTACTTAGTGACATCAGAAATAGGACTTTTAATAAGATCTATTTGACTCCAAAGCACATGATTCATTCTATCTCCTTCCAAGACCTTTTTCACTATCTTATTCCTTCTCTGATTCTTCCAGCACTTGTATTCTGAAACATCCAGCGCTTCATGTTTTTATTTTGTCTTATTTGATACTCTGAGTTTTTGTCTTAATCCCCCAATAGAATTAGTGTTTTCTTTGAAGGACATAGATAAAAATAGATATAACTATATAGCTATATTAACCTCAGTGCACTTCCTCTTTCTTCGAATGGTTTTAGACTCTTGGAAAATTCTCAGTAAATACTATCAAATGAATAAAATCAATGTGAATAGCCTGTGGTTATTTCAGGAAAGATACAATTAATGACATTCCTAATTGTGTTTCATCATCTATATCCAAATGATATAAGACAAATATCATAAAGGATATGTGAAAAATGTAGAAGGAATATGTAATCTGAAAACAAGAGAATCCAAATTTAGGAAACACCAGACTTATTTTATTTTCTAAGGCTTTTTATTTATTTTTAATTTTTAAAAAATCTTTATTGTTGAGAGTATTACAGGTGTCCCACTTTATCCCCCCATTGCCCACCTCTACCAAGTTCCCACCCTGCCCCAGACCTTTACCACCCTATTGTCTGTGTCCATAGATAATGCATATTCTATATAATAAAAACCTAATATGCTAAGTGTCCGGTCGTCCAGTCATCCGTTCAACCAATCAAATTGTAATATGCTAATGATATGATAAGACCACTCAACCGCTCACTATGACATTCACTAGCCACAAGGGGGCAGATGCTCCAACCAGTAGGTTAGCTTGCTGCTGGGGTCCGGCTGATCAGGATTGAGGGAGATGGGCCGGACATGCCCTGGAGCCCTCTCGCAGTCCCTTCCCAGCTGGCCAATCTCCTGCATCCTTGCATGGCCCCAATCGTGCACTGGTGGGGTCCCTCAGCCTGGCCTGCACCCTCTCATTATCTCGGACCCCTCAGGGATGTCAGAGAGCTGGTTTCAGCCCGATCCTGCAGGCCAGGTTGAGGGACCTCACTGGTGCACGAATTCGTGCTCCAGGACTCTAGTATGACTATAAGATCTTTGGTTAATCTCTCCCTGCCCCTCCTCCCCCTTCTCTCTGTGATTCATCAATCTGTTCCATGTTTCCATGCCTCTGGTTCTATTTTATTCATCAGTTATTTTGTTCATTATGTTCCTTGTTCATTTATTTTTATTTTTAGATTCAATTGTTCATATTTTTTATCTTTCTTCTTCCTCCTCCTCCTCCTCTTCCTCTTCTTAAAGAATACTCTTCAACATTTCATGTAGTACTGGTTTTTGGTGGTGATGAACCCCTTTAGCTTTTCTTGTCTGTGAGCTCTTTTTCTGACAGATAGCTTTGTTGGGTAGAGTAATCTTGGTTATATCAATCACTTTGCTATCTATTCATCACTTTGAATATTTCTTGTCACTCCTTTCTTGTCAAAGTTTCTGTTGAGAAATCAGCTGACAGTTTTATGGGTGTTCCCTTATAGGTAACTAACTGTTTTCCTCTTGCTGCTTTTAAGATTCTTTCTTTGTCTTCAACCCTTGGTATTTTTTATTATGTTGTGTCTTAGTGTGGTCTTCTTTGGTTTCCTCTTCTTTGGGACTCTCTGTGCTTTCTGGACTTGTAAGTATATTTCTTTCACCAAGTAGGGGACGTTTTCTGTCATTATTTCTTTAAATAGTTACCAATATCTTGCTTTCTCTCTTCTCCTTCTGGCACAACCCTAATGCGAATGTTGGTACACCTGAAGTTGTCCCAGAGGCTCCTTACACTGTCTTCATATTTTTGGATTCTCTTTTCATGTTGCTCTTCTGATTGGGTGTGTTTTGCTACCTCATATAATAAATTGTTAATTTGATTCTCAGAATCCTCTAGTCTGCTGTTGAATCCCTGTATATTATTCTTTATTTCAGTTAGTGTATGCTTAATTTCTGGCTGACCCCTTTTCATGTCTTTGAAATTCTCACTAAGATCCTTGAAAGTCTCACTATGTCCCTTTGAGTCCTTTGAAGCTCTTATTAAGATCCTTGAGCAACCTTATCACCACTGTTTTGAACTCTGTATCCAGTATTTTGCTTGCTTCCATTTCATTCATTTCTCTTCCTGGAGATTTCTTCCATTCTTTCATTTGTGACATGTTTCTTTGTCTCCACATCTTGGCTGCTTCCTTGTGTTTGTTTCTATATATTCGGTAGAGCTGCTATGTCTCCTGGAATTGGTAGAGTGGCCTCGTGTAGTAGGTGTCTTGTAGGGACCAGTGGCTCAGCCTCCTCAGTCACCTGAGCTAAGTACTCTAGGTACAACCCTGTGTGGTTTGTGTGCACAGTCTTATCGTAATTGAGCCTTCATTGCTATTGGTGTCACTGGGAGGATTGACCTTCAGATCAATGGGCTGTAAGGACCAGGTGCAACTACAGGGGAAGAGCTGTGGTGCAAGAGACACCCCTATGGAACAGGACTTGCTTCAGTGGGGCTTTGGTACTCACTAAATGTGCTCCTTGAGTGAGTCACTTGTGGATGTGTAGAGTTGTAATCTGGTATGTTTGTAAGCTGTCCACTGTGTGGACTGGCTCTTGGACCTCCTGGAAGGTGCAGTCAGCCACTGCCTGGGGCCACCCAGCAGGAGCTACTGAGTAATATGTAGATGGCTGCTATTTGTATTGGGCTTGGAAGTGCTCAGGTGAGGGCTGTGAAGCAAGGCAGGCTGGTTCTAGTGCTGGGTGCTGGGCCTCTTATTGATAGTTATTGGGCACGCTGACACCAGCTGCTGCTTGTTTAAGAGATTTTAGGAAAGCCTGAAGCCTGCACCAAGATAGGTCATTCATATGAAAAAGCCATTGCAAACAGCTTTGGTGGGACTGCAAGGTGAATGAGGCAGGGTCTCAGGGAATCACCAGGGTAACCCATGCTGATAGGAACTCAGATATGGCTGCCAGTCAGCTCTGTGATGGGGGAGGTCTCGGAACAGGAACAATGACCCCTGCAAGCATCTGGGAGAAAGCCACCCTGAGTTCCTGCCCTGTGATGCAAGAAATTCCAGTTCCTCCACATATGTCCCTGGTTCCCCCAATACTGTCACCCATTGCTGGAGCTCAGAGGGAGTGGGAGCATGTAAATTCAGGTGCTGGCCCTTTAAGAGGGATTGCCTGAGTCTCCAACAGCCTCTGTGTCGCTCAACCACCATCCCCGCTGGTTTTCACAGCCCAAAGTTAATGGACTTCTCTTCGCAGCTCTGGAACCATGGGCTACAGGTCTGGTGTGGAGCTGGGACCTTTGCTTCTCACTGGAGGCCCCCACAGTAGGGATATACCTCCCTATTAAAAACACCTCACCATGTGGGCATCAGACCAGCCCTTTCCAGGCTTCTTCCCCTCCTACCAGTAACAATGTACTTTCTTCTTTACTTCTATAGTTGTAGGACTTCCATTCAGCCAGGGACTGAATGATGGTTGTTCGGTATTTTAGTTGTAATTTTGATGTGGTTGTGGATGGAGGAGGATATCTGCATTTACCTACACTATCATCTTGGTTCTCCACTCTAAGGCTTTTTAAACAACCAAAATCAAACACTCCTATTTAAAAATTAGCAGGATATAAGCTGGAAGTTTTTAGAAGAAACACAAATTTCTATTAAATATATAAACATGTTAAATCACAGTAACAATCTAATCTAATAAAAGGGCAATATGCAAATTAGCCATCACTCTGCGACAAAGATGGTGGCGCCCATAGCAGTCGGGGCGGGACGCTGGCATCCCATGCCCAGGCTATGGAGGGAGGAAGGGCTGCAGACACAATGCGGGGCTGCTGGACTGGGGGCATGCTCTGAGCCACCACTGCGTGGGTCGGGGCATGCCCCCAGCCCAGTGGACAGAAGCCCAGCAGACAGAACACCCCTAGCCCAGTGAACACATGTGGGGCGTCCTCTATGCATGAGCTGCAGGGGAAACACCTTTTCTGACTGCTCATTAGCTAAACTCCCTGTACACCGCCACTAACAGTGTTCTTGGTAACTTGTCTAATAAGAATCCAAGAAGGTGATCTAGAGTTTTCCCACCTCACTCCTGGAGGAAAATACTGAGGTCCACTGCTAGAGGGGCTAAGAAATGTCATATCCTGCCCTAGCCGGTTTGGTTCCGTGGATAGCGCCTCAGCCTGCCAACCACAGGGTTCAGGTTCGATTCTGATCAAGGGCATTTACCTAGGTTACAGGCTCCTCCCTGGCTGGGGCCCAGGTCAGGGCTCATGCAGGAGGCAACCAATCGAGGTGTCCCTCTCACATTGATGTTTCTCTCTGTCTTTCCCTCTCTCTTCCAAGCTCTCTAAAAATCAATGGAAACATATCCTCAGGTGAGGATAAAAAAGAAAGAAAGAAAGAAATGTCATATCCTATGAAAGACACATCTTGAAAAAGCCTAAAGAAAGTTGTCATTTTTTTCCTGGTGATGGGACTGGAGTCCGTGTTGATGAAAACACCTTGGCAGCTGTGGCAGTGGCAGCAGCAGTGGGGTGATGGGGCTGTCACCTTCCCCTGATCAGCCCAGTCACCTCCCGCAGAGGGAGGCCAGACTGCAGCTTAGGCCGGCTCCCCAAGGGGAGTGGGCCTACGCCGTCAGTAGGACATCCCCTGAGGGCTCCCAGTCTGTGAGAGGGGGCAGGCTGGGTTTAGGAACCCCCTCCAGTACACAAATTTTGTGCACCAGGCCTCTAGTAAGGACATAAAAATTAATGTGATACCAGTACCTTTTATTATTAGATTGATTTTAAAAATTGGCTATGTTTTTTCAGGTGTTGGCAAGAATGTAGGGAAACAGAAATTCTCACATACTGTAAGAAGGGAAATAAATTACTACAACTTATTTACCAGTTATAACATACATGGTGGATTGCAAAAATGGCTGTGATCAATTGTCTCTCTCTTTGCAATGTGATTTTTCAGGTCCTCTTATCAAGCTGTGGGGTTATTTCCTCTTTTCTTCTATCTAAGCAGATTTCCTTTCTATTTTACCAACAGAATACAGCAGAAGAAGCATCATGTCACTTTGAAACCAAGACCTCAAGAATAAGTGCACTTTTCCACTTGATCTCTTGCTTCCTGCAACTGTCATGAAACAACCCTGCCTAATAAAAGAAGTCACATGTTGCAGAGAATGACTTTCCCAGTTGAGTTGATCCAAGAGCAGCCAGTTCCTAGCAACCTAGCAGCTGATTATGGATGCATGAGCAAAAGTAACTATAGTTACTTTTCTATCACAGAAGAAATACTTTTCTATGTTCAGAAATCTCATTGTCTTCAGAAGGGCCACATGTGGACATAAAAGACACAACCATGATGGCATCTCCTGGAGTTCCCACTCTAATTCATGGCTATATCTTCCAAATAGTCCCCTGAATGACGTTGATAATCATATCAGGGGACCATTTGGAAGCCTTTGTTTATCTAAAATAGCTCTTAAGTTTTCTCAAAATACTTTAAGTCTATTGTGCCACAAGAAAAGCTTTGGAATAGTCTCTGAGGACTGATTCTTCCATGATTTTCCTGGGCAATTTTTGGTTGAGTTCAAGAATTAATGTTCAAATGAAATATTTTCAGCTGCTGATATAAGAAACTAGTACTCTAGATTTTTATGAATTTTCAAACTATTAAAAATAGTTCTAAACACTGAAATTAAGTAAGATAATTTTATATGCATTTATTACTAAAGATAAAAATTCTAATGTGAATAACAAAGGAGATAAATTAAAAGTCTAAGTAGCCTACTTTTGAGGACAACAACATCCTCTGGGCCAGTAATTTATATATATATATATATATATATATATATATATATATATATATATATATCCCTAATATGCAAATAGACTGAACAGCTGAACAACTGAACAACCAAACAACCGAATAACACATTAATATAACATGTGCTAACCACCAGGGGGCACAGGTGGATCATGGCGGGCATCAGCATCAGGTAGTAGAGCGCGGAACATGGCAGGTGTCAACTGTGATGGGATGGTGGAGCAGGTGAGCAGGGGCGCCAGACCAAGGTGGGACGCTGGTCGCTGTCATCAGCGCAAGCCTCTGGTGGTTACTAAAAATTTTTTACTCCCGCATGCCATGGTCCTGCCCACTGCTTGCACCTGCTGCCGGCACTGGTCCTGCTCACACCCGCTGCTGGTGCTGGAGCCACCACTTGCACTCACTACCAGTGCCCATCACCGGCCCCAATTGCTTGGTGCCATCAGCAGGTGCAAGCAGCGGCTGCCGGCCCCAATCAACCCTCAGGGATTCTCCACCTCCCCCTGCTCCTGAGGGGCAATCATGGCTGGCAGCCACCACTTGCACCCGCTGATGGCGCCAGCCCCAATTGCTCCGCACCATCAGCGGGTGCATGAGAGTGGTGGTGGCAGCAGAAGCAAGTCTGCCAGCAGACAGGGGACCAGGGGCTGCAACATGAGGGGCCAGGTGGAGGCCCGGAGGATAGGCCGAGACCCGCCCCTGTGCCCACTGCAGCCTCGCAGCCCACAGTTCCTTTCAGGGTGCATGAATTCGTGAACCAGGCCCCAAGTCTATAATAATAAAAGCATAATATGCTAATTAGACCAGATATCCTTCCAGGCGACCTTCCAGACAAAGCTGGGTCTGCGAGGGAAGCCCAGGTCCTGGGTGCCTGCTGATGGTCAGAGGAAAACCCGGGTCCCAGGTGCCAGAGGGAAGCCGGGGGAAGGAAGGCCTATTCTTGCATGAATTTCATGCAGCAGGCTTCTAGCGTTCCTATAATGAAGGCAAAATAACCATCACAATAAGAAAAGCCCCACTGTTTATTATGATACATCAAAACTACATTAAGTGCTTAACAAAAAATGATCTTACTTAATATTTTAATAATTCTAATATATAGATATTGTTATATCCATTTTAACTTTTTAAAAATATTTTATTGATTTTTTTTACAGAGAGGAAAGGAGAGGGATAGAGAGTTAGAAACATCGATGAGAGAGAAACATCAATCAGCTGCCTCCTGCATACCTCCTACTGAGGATGTACCCTCAACCAAGGTACATGCCCTTGACTGGAATTGAACCTGGGATCTTTCAGTCCACAGGCCAATGCTCTATCCACCGAGCCAAACCGGTTAGGGCTGTTATATCCATTTTATATTTGATGAATCTTGGGTAAAAAGCACTGAAAGTCACCTGTTCATGGTAGCAAAGTCAGTAAACAGTGAAGCCTGGCTTTAAACAGAAGTCTGACTCTAAAAGGTTGTGCTCATAATCACCACACTCCATCACATTAAAACAAACTAACAACTCATACACACACACACAAACAAAAATAAAAACCATTTTATAATGCCTTAAATTCTATAGAATCCTTTGTCATATATTACATTATTTGTTCCTTGTAAAACTCTTATTAATCCCATTTTACAGAGGAAAAGACTAAGGTTTAGAATAGTGCTAAGGTTTAGACCCCATCCCTAAGCACTAGTTCCCTGTGGCCTCGGCTAATTAAGTACCAAGAACAGGAGATACAGCCAAAGTGACAATCAGGACAAAGCACATGAGCTCTGTGAGCTTACTTGGGAAAGGTTCAAGGAAACTAAATAGAAGTAAAATGGTCTCTATTTTCAGATGAAATGATATTATATATAGAAAAACGTACAGGAGAAACCAAGATGGCAGCATAGGTAAACACCTAAACTGCTGCCTCACACAACAATATTAAAACTGCAACTAAAAGACAAAATGGACACCATCCAGAACCACAGGAAAGCTGGCTGAGTGGAAATTATACAACTAGAAGGTAAGAGGAAAGCACATTGAGACTCAAAGGAGCTGCAAAAGGCTGAGGTATGGAGACGCGCGCGCGCGCGCGCTGAGAGGACGGGTGGCTGACTGCACGGGCGGCTGAGTGCACGGCTGGCTTTCTAAAGCAGGAGGGAGATGGAAGTTCCCAACTGCGCTGAACTCCAGTCCTGGGCGAGACTCTGGGAACCCAAATTCATTTTGGGGGGAATCTGGACTGTCAGGAAAAGAGAAAACACACTGAGACTCAGGGGAGCTGTGGAAGGCAGAGGTCTGAAGGCATGTGCATGCAGAGAGGATTGACTGCTGAGTGCATGGGCGACTGAGTGCACGGCTGGCTGACTCCGCCCCATTCAAGCTGAGCACAGAGGCCTTTGCAAGTCTTCTCCCATAAGAGTGTCTCCATCACAAAAGTTCTCCCAGCACAGACACAGCTGATTCTCACAGCCAATTGGCCTGGAGGTCAATTCCTCCCAGTGATACTAACAACAATCAAGACTTAACTACAACAAGGCTGTGCACACAGTCCACAAAGGGGTGAACCAAGAATGTCCACCTCAGGTAACTGGGGGAGGCTAAGCCACTGGTCCCAATAGGACACCTACCACACAAAGCTACTCTACCAACTCAGGGAAGCAGCAAAAATGCAGAGACAAAGAAACAGATCACAAATGAAAGAAATGGAGGAAAGCAAATGACTGGATATAGAGTTCAAAACCATAGTTATAAGGTTTTTCAAGAATTTCCTAGAAAAGGTCGATAAATTTAACAATACCCTTGAGGATATGAAAAAGGACCAACTAGAAATTAAACATACACTGACTGAAATAAAAAATATTATACAGAGACCTAACAGCAGACTAGAGGACCACAAGAATCAAGTCAAAGATTTGAAATACAAAGAAGTAAAAAACACTCAACCAGAAAAACAAAAAGAAAAAAGAATCCAAAAATTTGAAGATAGTGTAAGGAGACTCTGGGACAACCTCAAGCGTACCAACATCTGAGTTATGGGGGTGCCAGAAGAAGAGAGAGAGCAAGATACTGAGAACCTATTTGAAGAAATAATGACAGAAAACTTCCCCCACCTGGTGAAAGAAATAGACTTACAAGTCCAGAAAGTGCACAGAACCCCAAACAAAAGGAACCCAAAGAGGACCAAACCAAGACACATCATAATTAAAAGGTCAAGAGCAAAAGATAAAGGTAGAATATTAAAAGCAGCAAGAGAAAAACAGTTAATTACCTACAAGGGAGCACCCATACGACTGTCAGCTGATTTCTCAACAGAAATTATGCAGGCCAAATGGGAGTGGCAAGAAATATTCAAAGTGATGAATAGCAAGAACCTACAACCAAGATTACTCTACTCAGCAAAGCTATCATTCAGAATTGAAGGTCAGATAAAGAGTTTCAGAGATAAGAAAAAAATAAAGGAGTTTATCACCACTATACCAGTATTATATGAAATGCTGAAAGGTATTCTTTAAGAAGAGGAAGAAGAAGAAAAATGTAAAGATAAAAATTATGAACAACAAATACATGTCTATAAACAAGTGATTCTAAAAATAAAGTGAATAAAAAATCTGAGGAACAGAATAAACTTGTGAATATAATAGAATCAGGGGCATAGAAAGGGAGTGGACTAACAATTCTTGGGGGGAAAGGGGTGTGGGGGTGAGGGAAGAGACTGGACAAAAATTGTACACCTATGAATGAGGACAGTGCGGGGGAGGTAAGGGCAGAGGGTGCGGTGGGAACTGGTAGAGGGGAGCAATGTGGGGGGGAAGAGGAACAATTGTAATAATCTGAACAATAAAGGTTTATTAAATAAAAAAAAGAAAAAAAGAAAAACCTACAGACTCCAACATAAAACTGTTAGAAGTAAAAAAGAGAGAGAGAGAGAGAGACATCAGTAAACTTTAGGATACAAAATCTATATTAAAAAAGTTACATTTTTATACAGTAATACTATCAGAAGGAGAAATTAAGAAAAACCCATTTATGATATAAAAAATAAAATATTTAGGAATAAATTTAACCAAGGAGGTAAAGAGAGATATACTGAAAGTTATACAATATTGATGAAAGAAATTGAAAACAACACAAATGGAAACATAAGTGCTCATAAATTGGAATAACCAATATTGCTGAAATGTACATACTATCTAAAGTGATCTATAGACAGTTTCAAGATGGCAGCCAGCAGGATGGCAGTGAGGAAGAGTGTTTGAGTGTAAGAAGGAAGTAAAAGGGGAGTGTGTGGATGTGTATGGTGAAGCTGTATGTGTGTGTGAGTGACAGATAGTGAGATTTCACAGGAGCCTCAGGACTGGCAGACCAGGCTCTCCTGGACAGGGAGCCCCTGCTACTACTGTGGGCACTCCCTTGACTGCACAGTTCTGGAACAGAAACCATGCCATCTTGAAGGCAAGAGCTGCCATGACTAGGATCCCAGCCTCACCACTACCCATATAGGCCTTGGACACCGCCCCGGATCCCACAGTCAATTTGGCCAAAGTTGTGGTGCCTTACCCACAAACCCGCAGACCCTATGACTCCCATCTCCCTGGCTGATGGCTCCTGGATCCCTCAGTGAGTTGCTGAGTGCATGCCTCTTGGGCAAAGGCCACACTGCTTCACCTGCAGAACCTGCAACTCCCCCCTCCCCAGCTGCCAATTCCTGAACACCTCAGTCATGATGCTTCAGCCTCAGACCTGTGATTCCCACCTCTCTAGCTACTGACTCCTGGACCCCTCAGAGAGTCACTGAGTGCACACCTCTCTGACCAAGGCCACACTGCTTCAGCTGCAGACCCAGTGACTCCCGCCTCTGTGGCTGCTGGTTCCTGGATCCCTTTGGAAGTTGCTGAGTGTTTTTCTCTCTGGCCAAAGTTACACTGCTTCAACCACAGAGCCTGGGACTATGGCCTCACCAGCTGCTAGCTCCTGGGCCCCTCAGTGAGTTGCTTAGTTCAAATCTCTCCAGCCAGAGTCCTGCTGCCTCATTCACAGATCCCAGGATACCCACCATCCCAGCCATGGGCTCAAAGACCCCTTCAGGGATTCACAGAGTGGCATCACTCTGGCAAGAGTCATGCCACACTGGCCAGAGTCACACTACCCCAGCCATGGGCTCCAGGACCCCCTCCACCCAAGCCGTGGACTCTGGGACCCCACAGTGAGCCACACACTAGTGAGACCTTAGGCAACCTTTGTCAGAAGAGCCGGAACCAAAAGCACATCCACAATAGCTTGCACGATGAGGCCAGGGGTGAGTCACATTGTCAAACAATCTGTGAGGAGACTTCATCCACGAATGAGAAACTAACATTCAAGACCCAACTACATGAGGAGAACCCAAATAACTCAAGTAGGGGGCTCCACTAGAACACCCAGCTCAGAAGATCTGAAAGACTGCACCACTGGGTCCCACAAATCACAAACTACATAGGACCACCTGCAAAAAACTGGGTGGCATAGGAATTGGATCTAAGACATAGAAACAATTATAGTAGGACAGCAAAAATGGGGAGACAAAGAAACAATCCTCAAAGGAAAGAAAAGGAGGAATCTCCAGAAAAGGAATTAAATGAAATGGAAGCAAATAATTTGTCACAGAAAAAATTCATAGTAATGGTTATAAGAATGTTCAAATGTCTGGATGACAAATACACACAAATCAAAGAGAATTATAAGGAGCTGAATGAGAATTTCACCAACATGAATGAGAATCAACAGGAAATGAAGAATGAAATAACCACAATAAAAAACACAATGGAAGGTTTCAACAGTAGCCTAGAAAAAGCTGAGGACCAAATCTTTTAATTAGAAGACAAAGTGGGAAAAACTACCAAACAGAACAGCAACTGGAAAAAATAAAATAAAAACCAGGAGGAGTGTCTAAGGGAGCTTTGTGACAACTTGAAAAGAAACAACATCCGCATAATAAGGGTGCCAGAAGGAGATGAAGCTGAGAAAGGAATAGAAAACCTGTTTGAAGAAATAATGACAGAAAACTTCCCTGATTTAGAGGAGAAAAAAGTCACACAAATCCAAGAAGCACAGAGAATCCCAAGCAAGATGAACCCAAAAAGACCAACACGAAGACACATTGTAATTAAATTGGCAAATGTAAAAGACAAAAAAAAGAATCTTAAAGGTTGCAGGAGAGAGACATAAAGTTACCAACAAGGGATCTCCCATTAGACTATCAACTGATTTCTCAATAAAAACACAGTAGGCCAGAAGGGAAAGGAATGAAATATACACAATGATGCAAACCAAGGGACTTCATCCAAGACTACTCTATCCAGCAAGGCTATCATTCAAAATTGAAATGAAATTAGGAGCTTCACAGATGAAAAAAAGACTAAGGGAGTTTATTACCACCAAGCCAGCAATGCAAGAAATCCTAGAGGACAGCTGTAAAGAATAAATAGAAAGGGAGAAAGGAACACAGGCATAAAGAGTAAAAATGGCAACAAACAAGTAAATATCAATAATAACCTTAAACATAAATGGATTAAATGCTCCAATCATAAGACATAGGGTAGCTGAATGATTAAACAAAAAACACGACCCATATATATGCTGTCTATAAGAGACTCACCTCAGAACAAAGGACTCACATAGACTGAAAGTGAAGGGATGAAAATAATTATCCAGGCAAATGAAAATGAAGAAAAAAAAATCTGGGGTAAGAATACCTATATCTGACAAAATAGACCTCAACGTGAAGGCCATAACAAGAGATAAGGAAGGCCACTTCATTATACTAAAGGGGATATAACTCTGGCAAACATTTATACACCCAATGCAGAAGCATCTAAATACATAAAAAAAAAAAAAACTTCTGGAAGATATCAAGGGAGAGATCAACAGCAACACAATCATAGTAGGAGACTTTAATATCTCATTGACATCACTAGATAAATCTTCTAGAAAAAAATCAGCAAGGAAATTTTATTAAGCATCTTCTCAGATCACAATGGCATTAAATTAGAAATCAACTACAATAAAAACAATCATAAACAATCAAACATATGGAGGCTAAATAACATGCTATTAAACAACAAATGTGTAACAAAATAGATCAAAGAAGAAAAAACCATCCTGGAAATAAATAACAATGAAAGCACATCAACCCAAAATCTATGAGACACAATGAAAGCAATCCTGAGAGGGAAGTTCATAGCACTACAGGTTTACCACAAAAACTTGTAGTAAGTTATCTAATCCTACAACTTAAAGATTTAGAAAAAGAGCAACAATGAAAACCCAGGGTAATTAGAAGAAAGGAAATAAAGCTCAGAGCAGAAATAAATGACATGGAGACCAAAAATAAAAATAATATGAAAGATAAATAAAACCAAGAGCTGGTTCTTTGATAGGATAGACAAGATTGATGAGCCTCTTTCCAGACTCGCCAAGAAACAACAGAGAGAGGACCCAAATAAACAAGACCACAAACAATAGAGGTTAAGTAACAATTGACCCCACAGAGATACAAAGGATCCTAAAAATACTATGAGCAACTCTACTCAAATAAACTAGAAAATCTTGACCAAATGCACATATTCCTAGAAAAATACAATCTTCTAAAACTCAATCAGGAAGAATCAGAAAACCTGAATAGACCAATAACTATCCAAGGAATCAAAACTGTAATAATAATAAAATAAGATAAAAACAGCAAACAAAAGCCCTGGTCCGGACAGCTTCACAGGGGAGTTTGATCAAACACTCAAAGATGAACTAACACCTACCCTCCTCAAACTATTTGAAAAATTTCAGAAAGAAGGAACACTTCCAAGCTCCTTCTATGAGTCCAGCATTACCCTAATCCCAAAGCCAGATAAAGACACTATAAAGAAAGAGAATTACAGGCCAATATCTCTGATGAACATGGGTGCAATAATCCTTAACAAAATTCTAGCAAATCAGATGCAACAACACATTAGAAAGATCATACATCATGGCGAAGTGGGGTTTATTCCAGGCATGTAAAGCTGGTACAATATCTGCAAATCAGTAAGTGTGATATATCACATAAACAAATTGAAAAATAAAAACCACAGGATCATTTCAATAGATGCAGCAAAAGCATTCGACAAAATCGAACAACATTTTTTCATAAAAACTTTCAACAAAGTGATAATAGAGAGATCATACCTCAACATAATAAAAGCCATATATGACAAACCTACAGCCAACATCAGATCAATGGACAAAAGCTAAAACCATTTCCTATAAGAACAGGAACAAGACAGGATGACCATTTTCACCACTCCTGTTCCACATAGTACTAGATTGCTAGCCACAGTGATCAGACAAAAAGTAGAAATAGTAGGCATTTGAATTGGAAAGGAGGAAGTAAAACTGTCACTATTCACAGACATGATACTGTACATAGAAAACCCTAAAGAATTCATCAAAAAACTACTAGATTTAATAAATGAATTTAGCAACATAGCAGGATATAAAATTAATACCTAGAGATCTGTGGCATTTTTACACACCAATAATGAACTCTCAGAAAGAAAAATCAGACAAACAAACCTATTTAACATTGCAGCAAAAAAATTTAGATACTTAGGAATAAACTTAACCAAGGAGGTAACAGACCTGTACTCGTAAAATTACAGGACATTGAAAAAATAAAAGATAGAGGAAGATATACACAAGTGGAAGAATATACAGTGTTCATGCATTGGTACAATCAACATCATTAAAATGGCCATACTACCTAAAGCAATCTATAGATGCAATACAATACATATCAAATTATCAATGGCTTACTTCACAGACCTAGATCAAATATGCAAAAAATTTATATGGAATTAAAAAGGCCCCGAATAGCTGCAGCAATCTTGAGAAAGAATAACAAAGTTGGAGGGATTATACTAGTAATACCTGATATCAAATTATACTACAAAACCACTGTACTCAAAACAGCCTGGTACTGGCATAAGAATAGGTATATACTAATAGACCAATGGAACAGAACAGAGAACCCAGAAATTGACCCATGCCATTATACTCAATATTTGACAAAGGAGGCAAGAGCATACAATGGAGTCAAGACAGTCTTTTTAATAAATGGTGTTGGGAAAATTGGACAGTTATATGCAAAAAAAAATGAAATTATTACACCATACAAAAAAAATAAACTCAAAATGGATAAAAGACTTAAATGTAATATGTGAAACTATAAAAATTATAGAAGAAACCACTGAGAGCAAAATTTCAGACATCTCTCATAGGAATATCATTATGGATATATCTCCTAGGACAATGGACACTAAGAAGAAAATAAACAAATGGGACTACATCAAAATAACAAGCTTCTGCACATCAAACAAAATAACATGGGAGAATGTATTAACCAATGATCTATCCGATAAGGGGTTAACCTCCAAAATTTACAGGGAGCTCATACAACTTAACAAAAGGAAGATAAACAATCCAATTTAAAAAATGGGCAAAGGACCTAAATAGACACTTCTCCAAAATAGACATACAGAAGGCCAAAAGGCATATGAAAAAATGCTCAAATTCACTAATCATTCAAATTAAAACAATATCTGTTAGAATGGCTACCATCAACAAACCAATAAATGACAAGTGGTGACAAGGATGTGGAGAATAGAGAACTCTAGTACTCTGCTGGTGGGAATGCAAACTGGTGCAGCCTCTGTGGAATACAGTTTGGAGTTTCCTCAAAAAATTAAAAATAGAACTATTATTTGACCCAGTGATTACAATTCTAGGAATATATCCCAGATACCGATCAGAAAGAATATATGCACCCCTATGTTCATAGCAGCGCAATTTACAATAGCTAAGATTTGGAAATAGCCTAGGTACCCATCAGCAGGTGAATGGATTAAAAAGCTGTGGTAGCCTGTGTAGAGGGCCCCCTGGGAAGGCACCTGAGCATTCTATATTAGCCCCTCTTGCCCTTTTGGCCAAGAGGGACCCTCTTC
The DNA here is from genome assembly GCF_027574615.1 of Eptesicus fuscus. NCBI lineage: Eukaryota > Metazoa > Chordata > Mammalia > Chiroptera > Vespertilionidae > Eptesicus > Eptesicus fuscus. The sequence goes on along the minus strand of NC_072480.1, from coordinate 3,907,758 downwards.
TCACAATCCAATTGTCCACAGCTGTTGCCTGAGCTTTCTGTTCATGCCGAGGTTGAAGCCTCGTGATAGCTGGTACCATGGATCTGTCTCTCACCCAGTGGGATGAGCTGGGCCCTCCCTGGAGAAGAAACCTGGGTTCCACAAGATATGTGATCAATGCTGGGGCCCTGCCAGCAGGCGAGGGGATCCCAAGGCAGGTCCTGGGCATGGAGGCCACGGGGGCGTATGCGACCAGGAGACAGAACCTCACCTCACATCACCCTGTTTGGCTCCGGAGGATGGCTGGTTAGCCAGAGACGGGTAAGATTCCTCAGGGAAGGAACAACCTAAGACAGGCACAGTCGCAGAGGGGCCATCAGGAGAGAACTTGGAAGTCAACAGAGGTGGGGCACAGACCTTCACCCCCCCCCCAAGTTTGCAGGGGCCTGAACCCTCACCCCTGCTGAGAGAGGTCTCCTGCCCCCATGGCTGCTTAGATTCCCATGCCCAGCTCAAATTGGGACCCAGGTAACAGACAGAGACTTGGCCAACAGCAGATGCCCTCTCACTGCAACAAGACTTGATCGAGATGTCTTGTACCCATGATGCGGGAAACTGGCGTTTTTGATATCTAAACCCAGCCTAGCACCAGGAATGCTCAGGGCCTACTCAAGAAGGCAAATAATCCTTTCCACTAATATTTACAGGATAAAATAAGATGGTTGTTAGAGTATTAAATTTTCCAGTAAAATAGTAGTCAAGTTTTCAGGCTAATGTAAATTGGCTAATTGAAATAAGCGAATATTCTAGAAAAATCAATTGTACTGGACAAAAAAAGCTGTTCCTAAAGTTTTAACTAAAATTTTTATTGGTAGTTCATCTCATGGTAAAATTGCATAACATGTAATGAACCTAAAGCAGTCACATTTTAGTGCAAAAAAATTAAAATTTAAAAGCTATCAAGATTACAGCATAAAATTTCCAAAAGTCTCCTAATATTTAAACCAAAAATGGGGGGATAGTAGAAGAATATCATGTAAGGAAAAATATCCTGCAAGTAAATTACATCTAGAAAATTTTTACTTTAGAAAATTAACTTTCATTTTTAATGCTAACAGCAAGACACCCATGTAAAACATACATAGTGTCAAAACAAGCCAAAGGAAAATCATTTGGGCAAAAAATTAAAAAGGATCGCAAGTCAAATTAATAGAAAAGATTCCTTTATTAACTTTTGGTCGAGAATATGTTTATATATTTTCAGAAAACAACTCCAAAACCATGTGGATTCTTGCAACAGAGAGGAGTTGACAGGACTGCTCCAGCCATGAAGACAGAAGAGAAACAGTCCAGAGATGGAAGACGCTGATGATGCTTTGCCATACTAGCAGTCAGCAGCTGTGCATCACTGCAGGTTGCCCAGGACCAAACCAGAGGGTCGGACCTGCATTACCACCATTTGTCCACCATCCAGAACTGAAATATCATTGCTGTTATGTACACATAAGGAACTGTTTGACATAGAAATTGGGACTCAAAAGAACTATTGGCCCAGAAAGAAACTCACTATAGACTGATTCATTTGCCTCTCAGCATAACCATTATTGCTTGTCTCATTTTCGGTTCTTGTAAGTGTATTTCTAGTATCACATGAGCTCACTCACCTAGTGGAAATGATGAACAACATAGACTGATGAACAAGAACAGCATCAATCAGACTGTCAGACCTCAGAGGGAAGGTAGGGGAGGGTGGGGATAAGGGAGATAGATCAACCAAAGGACTTGTGTGCTTGCATATGAGCCTAACCAGTGATCATGGACAACAGGGGGGTGGGGGCATGCGTGGGGAGGGGTTTGGGATGGGAATGGGGGGTATGAGGACAAATATGTGATACCTTAATCAATAAAATAATTTTTAAAAAAGCTGTGGTAGCCCTATCCGGTTTTGCTCAGTGGGTCGACTGTTGATCTATGGATTGAAGGGTCCTGGATTTGACTGCAGACAAGGGCACATGCCTGGGTTGTGGGCTTGATCCCCAATAGGGGGTGTGCAGGAGGCAGCCAATCAATGATTCTCTCTCATCATTGATGTTGCTATGTCTCTCCCTCTCCCTTCCTCTCTGAAATCAATAAAAACATTTTAATTAATTAACTAATTAAAAATAAAAAGATGTGATACATCTATACAATGGAATACTTGTAGCTGTAAAAAAGAAAGAACTCTTACCATTTGCAACAGCATCGATGGAACTAGAGAGCATTATTCTAGGTGAAAAAAGCCAGTCAGAGAAAGATAAGTATCACATAATCTCACTCATATGTGGAATATAATGAACAACATAAACTGTGAACAAAAATAGGCCCAGAGACACAGAAACATCGAACAGACTGTCAAACCTTGGAGGGAAGTCAGAGGAGGGTGGAGGGAGGAAGAGATCAACCAATGAACACATGTGTGTATTTACATATCCCATGGACACAGACAATAGGGTGGCGGAGGCTTGGGGGAGAGAGGTGGAGAGGGCAATGAGAAAAAAAGGGACATGTGTAATACTTTCAACAATAAATATTTATAAAAAATAAATAAATGAATGAAGTGATCTTCAGATTCAGTGTAATCTCTATCAAAATTTCAATGGCATTTTTCACAGAAATAGGACAATCTTAAAATTTCTACAGAAATGCAAAAGATCCAGAATTGCCAAAGCAATCTGGAGAAAGAAAAACAAAGCTGGGGCATCATACTTCCTGATCTCAAGCTGTATTACAAGAATAATAATCAAAACAAGATGATACTAGCATAAAAACAGATATATAGATTAAATAGGATACAACAGAAAGCCAGAAATAAACCCATGTATATAAGATAAATTAATTTTCAACAAAGATGCCAATAATATACTATGATGAAAGGGTGATCTCTTCAAATGGTGCTAGGAAAACTGGATATCCACATGCAAAATAATGAAACTGGATGCATATCTTACATGATATGCAAAAATCAACTCAAAATGCACTAAAGACTTGAACTTAAGACCCAAAACACCTAGGAGAAAACATATGGAGTAAGCTCCCTGATATCAGTCTTGGCAATGTTTTTAATACCAAAAATAAAGGCAACAAAAGCCAAAAAGTCAAGTGGGACTACATCAAACTAAAATAATTCTGTGTAGGAAAGGAAACCATCAATAAAACGAAAAGGTAGCCTATGGAATATGAGAAAATATTTGCAAATCACATAGCTGATCAGGGTTAATCTCCAAAATATATGAGGAACTCATACAACTCAATGTAAATAAATAACCCAATATTTAAAATGGACAAATAATCTGAATAGACATTTTCCAAAGAATACATTAATGGCCAATAGGTATACGAAAAGATTCTCAATATCACTAATCATCATGGAAAAGCAAATCAACACCACAATGAGATATCACCTCACATCTGTTAGGATAGCTGTTATTAAAATGAGATAACAAATGCTGGCAAGGGAGTGGAGAAAAGGGAACTCTTTACACTGTTGGTGAAATGCAAACTGATTTAGGCACTATTGAAAACAGTGCGGAGGCTCCTCAGAAATAAAAAAGAGAACTACCGTAAGATCAGCAATCACATCCAAATGAAATGAAACGATTCTGTTGAAGAAACATCTGTACTTCCATGTTATTCTCAGCATTATTTGTGCTAGCCAAGATGTGGAAACAACCTAAGTGTCTGTTGGCAGATGAATGAATAAAGATAGGTATATAATAGAATTTTATTCTGTTTGTTTGTTTGTTTGTTTGTTTGTTTGTTTCGGGGGGGAGGGGGGATCCTGCCATTTTCAACAACATGGATAAAGCTAGAGACATAGAAAATGAAATAAACCAGACAGAAAAATACAAATACTTCATGGTATCACATGTAGAATCAGAAAAAAAAAAAAAAGTCAAACTCTAGAAACAGAGAGTAGAGGCTCTGTCCAGGGGTAGACAGTGAGGGTGAAATGGAAAAAGGTTGGTAAAAGAGAACAAACTTTCAGTTTGAAGATGAATAAGAATAAATCTGAAGATCAAATATATAACATGGTAACTATAGTTTAAAAACTGTATTTTATAACTGAAATTTGCTATTATAGTAGAAAAGTGTTTTCTGCCACACAAAATGAAGTAGCTATGTTAGGTGATATGTTCATTTGATTGTGGGAAGACATTCATAATGTACATATATATCAAATCATCATGTTGTATACTTTAAATACATTATGACTAGAGGCCCGGCGCACAAAATTGGTACACGGAGGGCAGGAGGGTCCCTCAGCCCAGCCTGCAACCTCTCCAATCTGGGACCCCTTGAGGGATGTCCGACCATCTGTTTAGGCCCGATCCCAGTGGGATTGGGCCTAAACAGGCAGTCTGACATCCCTCTCACAATCCAGGACTGCTGGCTCCCAACTGCTCGCCTGCCTCTGCCTGATTGCTCCTAACCGCTTCTGCCTGCCAGCCTGATCACCCCCTAACTACTCCACTGGCAGCCTGATTGACGCCTAACTGCTCCCTGGCTGGCCCGATTGCCCCTATTTTCCCTCCCCTGCTAGCCTGGTCACCCCTAACTGCCCTCCCCTGCCAGCCTGGTCACATCTAACTTCCCTCACCTGCAGGCCTGCCCCCTCCCAACTTCCCTCCCCTGCAGGCCTGGTCCCCCCAACATGCCCTCCCCGGCTGGCCTGGTCTCCCCCAACTGCCCTCCTCTGCTGGCCTGGTCACTCCTAACTGCCCTCCCTGCTGGCCTGATCACTCACAACTGCCCGCCCCTGCAGACCTGGTCTCCCCCAACTGCCCTCCTCTGCCAGCATGGTCACCCCCAACTGCCCACAACTGCCCTCCCCTGCCAGCCATCTTGTGGTGGCCATCTTGTGTCCACATAGGGGCATCCATCTTTGACCACATGGGGGCAGCCATCTTGTGTCTTAGAATGATGGTTAATTTGCATATTATTCTTTTATTAGATAGGATGTAGTCCCATTTTTTTTATTTTCTCCTTAGTTTCCTTTGCCCTAGGAGATGTATCGATAAACATATTGCTATGTGAGCTGTCTGAGATTTTACTGCCTGTGTTCTCCTCTAACATTTTTATGGTTTCACTAGAGGCCCAGTGCATGAATTCGTGCATGAGTAGGGTCTGGCCAGCCCTCCCAGATCAAGGCTAATCGGGCTGGGCCAGCCATGGGGAGGGGACGCGGACAGTTGGCTGGCAAGCCCCACCCCCTATTGGGATGGGGGGGGACGATCAGGGATGGAGCTGGCTGGGGGGAGGGGCCATAGGTGGTTGGCTGGCCAGCCCCACACCCTGGTCAAACTCCCGGTCGAACTCCCAGTCGAACTCCCCGTCGAGGGGACAATTTGCATATTAGCCTTTGATTATATACGATGCCTTACATTTAAGTCTTTGATCCATCTTGAGTTTATTCTTGTGTATGATGTAAGTTGGCAGTCTAGTTTCATCTTTTTGCATATGTCAGTCCAGTTTTCCCAATACCATTTGTTGAAGAGTCTATCTTTATTCCATTGTATGTTCTTATTTTCATTGTCAAATATTAATTCATCATAATGCCATGGGGAAATTTTTGGGGTCTCTGTTCTGATCCATTGGTCTATGTGCCTATTCTTGTGCCAGTACCAGGTTGTTTTGGTTACAAGGGCTTTGTAGTATGGTTTGATACCCAGTATTGTGATACCTCCTACTTCATTCTTTTTTCTCCAGATTGCTGCAACTATTTGGGGTCTTTTATGGTTCCATATAAATTTCTGGAGTCTTTGTCCCAGCTCTGTGAAGTATGCCTTTGAAATTTTAATAGGGATTGCATTGAATCTATAGATTGCTTTGGGTAGTATAGACATTTTAATTATGTCAAGTCTTCCAATCCATGAACATGGTATACATTCCCATTTGTTTGTATCTTCCTCTATGACTTTTTTCAAGGTCCTATAGTTTTCCAAGTACAGATATTTTTTCCTCCTTGGTTCAGTTTATTCTCAGGTATCTTATTTTGTTGTTGTTGCCATGGTAAATGGGATTGGTTTTTAGTTTCTCTTTCTGAGAGTTCATTACCGGTGTATAAAAATTACATCAATTTCTGGATGTTGATTTTGTATCCTGCTACTTTACCAAATTGATTTATTAAGTCTAGTAGTTTCCTAGTGGATTATTTAGGACAGCGATGGCAAACCTATGACACACGTGTCAGCACTGACACGCGTAGCCATTTCTGATGACACATGGCCGCTGAGGCGGCCACATGCCGAGGATGAAACATTCGCTGCTCCTGAGGATGAAACATTTGCGAAATAATGTTTTTTCCTCAAAGTGACACACTACCTGAGTTATGCTCAGTTTTTTGGCAAAGTTTGACACACCAAGCTCAAAAGGTTGCCCATCACTGATTTAGGGTTTTCTATGTACAATATCATATCATCTGTGAATAATGAGAATGTTACTTTTTCCTTTTCAATTTGGATGCCTTTTATCTTTTCTTCTTGTCTGATTGCTGTGGCTAGGACCTCCAGTACTACCTTGAATAGAGTGGTGAAAGCAGAAATTCTTATCTTTTTCCTGTTCTTCAGGGAAAGGCTATTAGTGTTTGCCCATTGAGTATGATGTTCGCTGTGGATTTGTCATGTATGGCCTTTATTATGTTGAGGTATGATCCCTCTCTTCCCACTTTACTGAGAGTTTTCATCAAAAAATGGTGCTGGATTTTGTTGAATGCTTTTTCTGCATCTATTGATATGAGCATGTCGTTTTTATCTTTCAATCTGTTTATGTCATGTATCACATTTGTTGATTTGTGAATATCGAACCAGCCTTGCATCCCCAGAATAAATCCCACTTGATAGATATATGATCTTTTAAAAATATTCTTGGATCTGATTTGCTAATATTTTGTCAGATACATCTCCTAGGGCAAAGGAAACTAAGGATAAAATAAACAAATGGGACTACATGAAAATAAAGCTTTTGCACAACAAAAGAAACCACCATCAAAATAAAAAGGGAACCCAATGTATAGGAGAACATATTGGCTATTAATATCCAAAATATATAAAGTACTCATACAACTCAACAAAAGGAAGACAAACAATCCAATAAAAAAATGGGCAGTTTGGCCTGCATGGTTCAGTGGTTGAGCATTAACCTATGAACCAAGAAGTCACTGGTTCAATTCCCAGTCAGGGCAAATGCCTAGATTGCAGGCTTGATCCCCAGTTGGGGACATGCAGGAGGCAGCCTATCAATGATTTTTTTCTCATTATTGATGTTTCTATCTCTCTCTTCCTCTTCCCTCCTTTCTGAAGTCAATAAAAATATTTTTTTTTAATGGGAAGAAGAACTGAATAGACATTTCTCCAAAGAGGATATATAAATGACAAAGAGACATGAAAAAATGCTCAGAGTCACTAATCATTAGAGAAATGCAAATTAAAAACACGATGAGATATCATCTTACAACTTTCAGAATGGTTATCATCAAAAAGTCAACAAACAACAAATGCTGGTGAGGATGTGGAGAAAAGGGAAGACTAGTTCACTGCTGGTGGGAATGCAGACTGGTGCAGCCACTGTGGAAAACAGTATGGAGTTTCCTCAAAAAATTAAGAGTGAAACTTCCGTCTGACCTAGAGATCCCACTTCTGGGAATAAATCCTAAAAACCCCAAAACACCAATTTAAGAATATATGTTTATAGCAGTGTTATTTACAGTAGCTAAGATTTGGAAACAGCCTAAGTGCCCATCAGTAGATGAATGGATAAAAAAGCTGTGGGACATTTACACAATGCAATACTATGCAGCTGTAAAAAATAGGGAACTCTTACCCTTTGGGACAGCATGGATGGACCTGGAAAACATCATGCTAAGGGAAATAAGCCAATCTTAGAAAGACAAACATAACATGATATCACTTATTTGTGGAATCTAATGAGCAGAATGAATAGACCAACAAAATAAGACCGAATTATGGAGACATGGGACAGACCTACATACCTCAATGTGGGGTTGGGGGATGAGAAGAGATAAACCAAAGAGTTTATATACTTACAGGCATAGCCCATGGACATGGGCAATAGGATAGTGAAATATGGTGGGGGGTGGGGAGAAGTAGGGCTGGAAGGATTGGGGTAAAAGGGGCAAAAAGGGAAGATATCTGTAATACTATCAACAATAAGAAGTTTATTTAAAATAATAAATAATTTATATGTCAATTATACCTCAATAAATCAAAACGAGCAGACAGAAGATGGTAAAAATTTTACCAAAATTGATACGGAGAAAATTGATCACAATTAAATTTCCTTTACATTGAAAGAGATGATAATATTGCCATGTGGAAATAGCAGATGGAATTACTACTCATTTTAGACTGAAGCTGCCTCAATTTTTGAAGTCTGCTGGATGTTCAAAAAGCAATTCTAATTTAAACAACTTATTTAAATGTTATATTATATTTTTTAAATTATTTATTGATTTTTAGAGAGAAAGAGAAACGTCTATTTTTAAAAATGTATCTTTATTGTTGAGAGTATTACAGATGTCCCCTATTTTTCTCCCATTACCCCCTTCCACCAGACTCCTGCCCCACCCCAGGCCTTCACTGAACTATTATAGCCTGTGTTCATGAATTATGCATATATGCATATGAGTTCTTTGGTTAACCTCTTCCTGACCCTCCTCCTCACTTTCCTCTGAGATTTCTCAGTCTATTCCATGCTTCTGTGTCTCTGCACCCATTTTGTTTGTTAGTTTATTTTGTCCATTATATTCCACATATAAGTGAGACCATGTATTATTTGTCTTTCTCAGATTGGCTTATTTCACTTAGCATAGTAGTCTCCAACTCCCTCCATGCTTTTGTAGAGCTGTATAGTATTACATTGTGTAAATGTACCACATCTTTTTTTTTTTTTTTTTTTTTAGTAAGTTTATTTTTTCTTGTTGACATTATTACTGATGGCCTCTATACCCCACCCCACTCCACCCGGCACTCGCCCTCGACCTAGCCCTCACTGCATCCCAAGCCTTCACCACATTATTGTCTGTGTCTTTGGGCAATGCATGTAAGTTCTTTGGTTAATCTCTTCCCATTCCTAGACATTCCCCTCCCCTCTAAAACCTGTCACTCTGTTCCATGCATCCATGCCTCTAGATCTATTTTGCTTGTCAATTTATTTTGTTTATTACATTCTACATATAAGTGAGATGATGTGATATTTGTCTTTCTCTGACAAGCTTATTTCTCTTAGCATAATAGTCTCCAGGTCCATCCATGCTGTTGCAAAGGGCAACAGATCTTTCTTTTCAAAAGCCACATAGTATTCCATGTGTAAATTCACCACAGCATTTTTTAATCCACTCATCTACTGATAGGTACTTGGGCCAGCCATTTGCAGATCTTAGCTATTGTAAATAGCACTGTTATGAACATAGGGATGCATATATTCTTTCAGACTGGTGTTTTGTGACTCCTAAGATATATTCCCATAAGTGGGATCACTGGGTCAAATTTGTAATTTTTAATATGTTTTTCTTTATTTCAGAGAGAGGAAGGGAGATGGAGAGAGATAGAAACATTAATGATGAAAGAGAATCATCCATCAGCTGTCTCCTGTATAGTCCCTATTTGGGATCAAGCTGGAAACCAAGGCATGTACCCTGACTAGAAATAGAACCATGACCTTCTTCTTCATGGGTCAATGCTCAACCACTGAACAACACCAGCAGGGCCCACTTTTAATTTTTGAGGAAGCTGCACCAATTTGCATTCCCACGAGCAATGTATTAGCGTGCCCTTTTCTCCACAACATTGCCAGCACTTATTGTTTGTTGACTTTTGATGGCAGCCATTCTGTCAGGTGAGAGGTGATAATGTTGTAGTTTTAATTTTCATCTCTCTGATAATTAGTGACTGAGTATTTTTTCATATTGTCAATTTTAATGTCCTCTTTGGGGAAGTGTCTATACAGGTCCTCTGCCCATTTTTTAAAATTTTATCTTAATTGCTAAAAGTATTACAGATGTCCCCTTTGAGTTCTTTGTTTTTTTCTTTGACATTGACCCCCTCCTCCTGCATCCATCCCTCCCAATAGCATTCACCACACTATTGTCTGTGTCCATGGGCTAGGCATATCCTATCTAATAAAAGAGTAATATGCAAATTAACCATCACTCTGCTACACCCACAAGCCACACCCATCAGCCAATCAGGAGCAAGAATGCAAATTAACCCCAACCAACATGACTGCAGCCACAGAGAGAGCAGGAGGGAGGCTTTGGTTTTCCTGGCGATGGAGGAAGCCAAGCTTTCCACACACCCTGGCTGGCCCAGGCCTCCACTTAAGGCTACAAAGTTTCAATTATAGAAGATAAATAAATCCCAACAAATATGGCAGCAGCCATGGAGCTGGAGAGAGCAGGAGGCTAGGGTTGCCCCCGGCGATGGAGGAAGCCAAGCTTCTGCAGCCCTGGCCTGTCTTGGCTTCCACTTAAGGCTACAAAGTTTCAATTTTAGAAGATAAATAAATCCCAACAGAAATGGCTGCCACCATGGAGCAAGCAGGAGGCTTGGCTCCACTCGAGGCTACAAAGTTTCAATTATAGAAGATAAATAAATCCCAGATACCAGGGCCTACGCTTGGGTCACCGGGGGGCATGGCCAGCCTGCAAACCACCACAGGCCCCTCACCCAGGCCGCCCCATGCCCCAAGTGAACCGCCACCCTGATCCAGGACACCCTCCAGGTAAAACCAGCTGGCCCCCACCCATGCACCAGGCCTCTATCCTATCTAATAAAAGAGTAATATGCAGATTGACCATCACTTCAACACAAGATGGCTGCCCCCATGTGGTCAAAGATCCTGCCCCCATGTGGACACAAGATGGCCACCACAAGATGACCAGCAGGGGAGGGCAGTTGGGAGGGACTAGGCTGGCCGAGGAGGGAAGTTGGGGGTGACCAGGCCTGCAGGGGAGGGCAGTTAGGGATGACCAGGCTGGCCAAGGAGGGAAGTTGGGGGTGACCAGGCCTGCAGGGGAGGGCAGTTAGGGGCAAACAGGCTGGCAGGGGAGCAGTTAGGCATCAATCAGGCTGGCAGGGGAGGGGTGAGGGGGTGATCAGGCTGGCAGGCAGAAGTGGTTAGGGGCAATCAGGAAGGCAGGCAGGTGAGCAGTTGGGAGCCAGCAGTCCTGGACTGTGAGAGGGCTATCTGGGCAGTTGGACATCCCTCAAGGGGTCCCAGATTGGAGAGGGTGCAGGCTGGGCTGAGGGACACCCCCATGCGCAAATTTCATGCACCAGGCCTCTAGTATGCATATAAGTTCCCAGCTATTCTTTCCCTATCCCCACCTCCCCTCTAAAATTCATCTGTCTGTTCCATAGTTCTTTGTCTCTGGATCTATTTTGTTCATCAACTTATTTTGTTCTTTAGATTCCACATGTGAGTGAGATCATGTGATACCTGTATTTCTCTGACTGACTTATTTCGCCTAGCATAATACTATCCAGGTCCATCCATGCTGTTGTAAATGGTAAGAATTTCTTCTATTTTACCACTCCATAGTATTCCATTTTGTAAATGTACCACACCTTTTTCATCCACTCATCTGCTGTTGGGCACTTGGGCTGTTTCCAAATCTTTGCTATTGTAAATTGCATTGCTATGTACATAGGAGTGCATATATTCATTCTGATTGGTGTTTCGGGTTATTAGGATATATTCCTAGATGTGACAACACTGGGTTAAATGGGAGCTCCATTTTTAATTTTTTAAGGAAATTCCATACTGTTTTCCACAGTTGCTGCACCAGTCTGCATTCCCACTAGCAGTGTATTAGCGTTCCCTTTTCTCCACATCTTCACAAAAAGTTGTCTTTTGTTGATTTGTTGATGATAGCCATTCTGACAGGTGTGAGGTGATACCTCATTGTCATTTTAACTTGCATCTCTCTAATGGTCAGTGGCTTTGAGCACTTTTTCATATGTCTCTTGGCCTTCTGTACGCCCACTTTGGAGAAGTATCTATTTAGGTCTTTGTCCATCTTTAATTGGATTGTTTTCTTCCTTTTGTGGAGTTGTATGAGTTCTTTATATATTTTGGAAATTAACCCTTATCAGATGTGTCATTGGTGAATATGGTCTCACATACAGTGGGCTCCCTTTTCATTTTGTTGAGGGTTTCCTTTGTTGTGCAGAAGCTTTCTACTTTAGTGTAAATAAACTCATTTGTTTATTTTTTGCCTTTGTTTCTCTTGCCCTAGGCTTGGTATCAGTAGAAATTCTGCTATGTGAGATGTCTGAGATTTTGTTGCCTACATATTCCACTAGGATTTTTATGGTTTCATGGCTTACATTTAAGTCTATTATCCATTTTGAGTTTATTCTTTTTTATGGTGTAAGTTGGTGGACTAACTTCATATTTTTGTATTTACCTATCCATTGTTTACAACACCATTTATAAAAGAGACTTTCTTTACTCCATTGTATGCTCTTGCCTCCTTTGTCAAATATTAATTGAGCCTAATGTCTTGGGTCAACTTCTCGGTTCTCTGTTCTGTTCCATTGATCTATATGCCTGTTCTTGTGACAGTGCCAGAATATTTTAATTACAATGGCTTTGTAGTATAACTTGATATCCAGTACTGTGATCCCTCCAACTTTGTTCTTCTTTCCTAAGATTGCTGTGGCTATTTGGGGTCTTTTTCATTCCATGTAAATTTTTGAATATTTGTTTTATATCTGTGAAATATGCTATTGGAATTTTATAGGGATTGCATTAAATCTATAGCTTTCTTTGAGTATTATGAACATTTTAATGATGTTAATTCTTATAATCTATGAACAAGGCATATGCTTCCACTTTTTTACATCCTCCTCTATCTCTTTTTTTGACATCTTGTTGTTTTCCAATTACAGGTTTAGTTTATTTCTATGTATCTTAATTTTTTATGACAGTAAATGATATTGTTTTCTTATTTAAATTTCTGAGAGTTCATTATTGGTATACAAAAATGCCATTGATTTCTGAATATTAATTTTTTATCCTACTACTTTGATGAATTAATTTATTAAACCTAGTATTATTGTGGTCTAGTCTTCAGGGTTTTTTATGAAAGATATCATGTCATCTGCAAACAATGACAGTTTTACTTTTTCCTTTATAATTTGGATGCCTTTTATTTTTTCTTCTTGTTTGACTGATGTAGGTAGGACTTGTAGTACTCTGTGGAATAAGAATGGTGAAAGTGGATATCCCTGCCTTGTTCCTGTTCCTAAGGAAAATGCTTTTATTTTTTGTCCATGAGTATGGTGGCTGTAGTTTTATTATGTCAAACTATGATCCTTCTATTCCCACTTTGCTGAGAGATTTTATCAACAAGTGTTGGATTTTGTTGAATGCTTTTGCTGCATCTATTGATATGATCTTGTGATTTTTTTCCAATATGTTTATGTGATATATCACATTAATTGATTTCTGAATATTGTACCAGTCTTGTATCACTGGAATAAGTCCCACTTGGTTATGTTGTATGGTCATTTTAATATATTGCTGAATTCAATTTGCTAATATTTTTGTTGAGGATTTTAGCACTATGTTCATCAGGTAATATTGGCCTGTAATTCTCTTCCTTTGTAGTGTCCTTACCTGGTTTTAAAATTGGGAATACTCTGGCCTTGTAAAAATTGCTTGGGAGGGAGACAAAATGGTGGCAGAATAGATGGATGTGTCCCGAGCCTTGTCCCGGAGCAGATAGAATGAGCTACTAAATCGAATACCATCCACCCCGAATTGGTGAAGCAGACACAGCTGGTGAGACAATTCGCAGCTGGGAGCGGTAGAGGACACCTGGAGAATGCCCAGGGCTCTGCGACCACATGAACAGTAGCCACATGAGCAGCTCGCTTCCATGTGAGGAGCAACAGCCCCATGAGCAGCCTGCCCCAGGCCAAGGAGTGACAGCTGTGTGAGCAGCCCACCCACATCTGAGGAGTGGCAGCCCTGCGCAGCCCACCCCCATCCAAGGAGCAGCCCGCCCCTGCCTGAGGAGCAGCAGCTACACAAGCAGCCCATCCACATTCATCCAAGGAGCTGCAGCCCCATGCAGCCTGCTCCCATCTGAGGAGCAGCAGCCGCACGAGCAGCCCACCCCAATCTGAGGAGCAGCAGCCCCACGAGCAGTCCGCCCAATCTAAGGAGCAGCAGCTGCACAAGCAGCCTGCTCCAATTCAAGGAGCAGCCTGCCCCCGCCCAAGGAGCAGCAGCCACACCAGCAGCCTGCCCACATCCAAGGAGCAGCAGCCCCACACAGCCCACCCCCATCTGAGGAGCAGCAGCTCCACGAGTGGCCCACACCCATTCAAGGAGCAGCAGCTGTGTGAGCAGCCCACTCCCATCTGAGGAGCAGCAGCCGTACGAGCAGCCTGCCCCCGTTTGAGTAGCAGTAGCCCCGTAAGCAGCCCACCCCCATCTGAGGAGCAGCAGCCACGTGAGCAGCCTGCCCTGTATGAGGAGCAGTAGTCCTGTGAACATCCTGCGCCAGTACAAGGAGCAACAACCATGTGAGTGCCCCGCCCCCCCGTTCGAGGGGCAGTAGCCCCACAAACAGTCCACGCCAATTCAAGGATCAGCAGCTGTGTGAGAAGCCTACCCCAGTGTGAGGAGTTGCCTGCCCCCGCCTGCAAAGCAGCAGCTGCACTAGCAGCCCACCACCAACCACCATCTGAGGAGCAGCAGCTCCACGAGCAGCCTGCCCCCGCCAGCCAGAGGAGCCAGGGCTGCTGCAAACAGCACCCACCAGAGGAGCTGCCACCAAATGAGGAGCAGCCACTGCCACAACTACATGAGGAGCAGCCGCCGCCCGAGGAGCCACTGCCACCCAAGGAGCAGCCCCTGCACAACTCGACACCTAGATCCTTCTGTGAGAACAAAAATGGGTAGACAAAGAAACCCCCAAAGGAAAGAAAAGGAGGAATCACCAGAAAAGCAGCTAAGTGAAATGGAGGCATGCAATATGTCAGAAAAAGAATTCAGATTAAGGGTAATACAGTTCATAAACTGGATAGATGAAAAAATCAAGAACTTATGTAAGAATCAAGAAGAAATAAAGAGTGATATAGCTGCAATAAAAAATACCACCATGCCCTAACCAGTTTGGCTCAGTGGATAGAGCGTCGGCCTGCAGACTGAAGGGTCCCAGGTTCGATTCCAGTCAAGGGCACGCAACTTGGTTGCAGGCACATCCCCAGTAGGGGGTGTGCAGGAGGCAGCTGATCAATGTTTCCCTCTCATCGATGTTTCTAACTCTCTATCCCTCTCCCTTCCTCTCTGTAAAAAAAAAAATCAATAAAATATATTTAAAAAAAAAATACCACCATGGAAAATTTCAACAGTAGACTAGGAGAAGCGGAGGACCGAATTAGCAAATTAAAAGACAGGGAAGGAAAACACACCCAAACTGAACTGCAACTGGAGAAAAAAAATTAAAAGACAGGAGGAGAGCCTAAGGGAGCTTTGGGAAAACATGAAATGAAAGAACATATGAATAATAGGGGTGCCAGAATGACAGGAAGAGGAACAAGGGTTGAAAACCTATTTGAAGAAATAATGTCAGAAGACTTCCCTGATATGGGGAAGAAAAAAGTCACACAAGCACAGAGAGTCCCAAACAAGATGAACCTGAAAAGACCCACACCAAGGAATGTTGTAATTACAATGGCAAATGTTCAGGACAAAGAGAGAATCTTAAAGGCTGCAAAAGAGAGACAGAAAGTTATGTACAAGGGATCTCCCATTAGATTATCAAATGATTTCTCAACAGAAACACATCAGGCCAGAAAAGAATGGAAGGAAATTTACAAAGTGATGCAAAGCAAGGGACTGAATCCAATAATACTCTATCTAGCAAGGCTATCATTCAAAATTGAAGAGGAAATAAGGAGCTTCAGAGACAAAAAAAAAAAAAAAAAAAAGGCTAAGGGA
Organism: Eptesicus fuscus; assembly: GCF_027574615.1. Lineage (NCBI taxonomy): Eukaryota > Metazoa > Chordata > Mammalia > Chiroptera > Vespertilionidae > Eptesicus > Eptesicus fuscus. Next base: position 3,891,768 of record NC_072480.1, on the reverse strand, counting down.
GTTTATCACTATCAAGCCAGCAATGCAAGAAATGCGAAAGAGTCTGCTGTAAAAAGAAGAAATAAAAAAGGAAGAAGAAACAGAGGCACAAAAATAAAAATGGCTACAAACAAGTACCTCTCAATAATAACTTTAAATGTAAACGGACTAAATGCTACAATCAAAAGACATCGAGTGGTTGAATGGATTAAAAAAAACTGACCCATATATATGCTGTCTACAAGAGACCCACCTCAGAACAAGAGACTCACACAGACTGAAAGTGAAGGGATGGAAAAATATCTTTCAGGCAAATGGAAATGAAAAAAAGCTGGGGTAGCAATACTTATATCTGACAAAATAGACCTCAAATTGAAGACCGTAAGAAGAGATAAGGAAGGCCACTTCATAAGACTAAAAGAATTGATACAACAAGAGGACATAACCCTGATAAACATATATGCACCCAATGAAGGAGCACTCAAATACTTAAAAACAAACAAACCACTCCTGGAAGATATCAAGGGAGAGATCAACAACAATACAATCATAGTAGGGGACTTTAATACCCCACTGACATCACTGCATAAATTCTCTAAACAAACAAACAAACAAAAATCAGCAAAAAAAGACCAATCCTAAATAACTCACTAGATCAGATGGACTTACTTGACATCTTCAGAACATTTCACCCCAAAGCCATGGAATATACATTCTTCTCAAGTGCACATGGGAAATTTTTAAAGAAGGACCACATATTAGGTCACAGACAAAGTATCCAAATTCAAGAAGATTGAAATCATATCAAGCATCTTCTCATACCACAATGTCATAATATCCTAATATATAAAAACCCAGGGTCTGTAATGACTGAACGGACGACCGGTCCATCCCCCATCCCCGGCCCTCAGGCTCCATTGATCAGGGGATGGCTAACGGGGGAACCGGGGTCCCTCAGGCTCCAATGAATCCATGGTAGCAGCGACTGGTGAGTGGGCAGAAGGCAGACCACTTGGTCCCTCCCAAGCCTACAGGCTCCCATTGATCAGGGAATGGTTAACAGGGAACCAAAATGAGTGGCACAAGGACTAGCGAGCAGCTGGAAGGCAGGCCTCTTGGCCCCTCCTCCTGGCCCTCAGATTCCAATCAATTGGTGGTGGAGGTGGGGTGGAACTGGGGACTGGCTTCCTTAATAGTCATGTAGGTTCAATCTCCAGAGGACAGGACAGGCATCAATGGACCAGCACCTCCGGCACGATCCCAACAGCGCTGCCAGCCTCCTGGAACTCGGCCTTGGGCACTGTGGCCACTTCCCCTCCCTAGATGCTCCACATGGAAGAAAGGATACCGCCAGCAGTGCCAAGGGTGACCAGCGGTGGCTGACTGCTCTCCCTGTGCTTCCTCCAGGTCACTTGAGCTGGTCCCCACCCACCCCGCTCCAGATAAAGTGTGATCACTGTACATGGAAGGAATGTAGTAAAAAAACAAAAACTGATGACCAAGAGAATGCCACAGTCAATGTCCGGAGTCTGGCTCAGGAGAACAGAGAGAAGGGAGAATTCCATAAGTTGGCCAATGCCAAGTTATTTCTTAGTGACTGCCTGACGCGTGACAGTTGTGTGACCACAGAAGAAGGAGTCCAAATTTCTCAGAACACCAAGGACTTCTTCCGTGTTCTGAACCTTAATAACAAATGTGCTACCACACAGCACAAGGTACTGGCAGTGTCTGTGTGTCCTTAGTCTCTGCCTTATTTTTTTTTTCCAAACTTTATTTCATTCTAGCCAGTCTCTGCCTTATTTTGCTGCTAAATTCAGCCTCAGTGTCACTGATGCATCCAGAAGGCTCTGTGGATTTCTCAAAAGCCTTGGCGCACACTGTCTTTGACATGAAGATAGCTGCAGACTTAAGCATCCTGAGGAGTCAGAAGGAATTTGTGCATCGGTACTGCCAGCACCATGAGGAAGAGCCTCGACTACCCATGCTGACCTCTGCCTGACCTGGCTGAGACTGATATGCAGAGCATGTGCTGGGTCACTCCATCACCCCCACCTCTGCACGGCCAAGTCTCCCCAGCAGTCATGGGTTCTCTGGTGAAGGATTACTTCACCAGACTGCAGAACCTGTCCCCAGATAAGATTTTCCATGTCATTGTGACCCCATGTTATGACAAGAAACTGGAGGCCCTTTGAGAAGATGTTCCCACAGCTTTTTCATAGTTCCCAAGGTGCTGACTACATGTTAACCTCAGGTGAAATTGTCCAGATAATGGAGCAAAGTGACCTCGCCTTGAATGATGCCTCCGTGGACACTCTGTTTGGAGACATGAAGGAGAAGGAGGTGAGGCTCCACAAGGGTGACAGCTCCATGAGGGTGACAGCTCCTACCTGGCACACATCTTCAGGCACATGGCCAAGGAGCTGTTCAATGAGGACGTGGGGGTGCTCACCTACTGCACCCTGGAGGAACAAAGACTTCCAGGAGGTCACCCTTAAAAGGGATGGAGAGGTTCTGCTATGCTTTCAGGCTGCTTACGGCTTTCAGAACATCCAGAAGTGGTCCTGAAGCTGTAGAGGGGCAAGTTCACCTACCACTTTGTGGAGGTCCTGGCCTGCACTGGGGATGCCTAAGTGGCAGGGGCCAGGCCCAGGCAGATGACGGGTGTGCAGACAGGGCACTGCTGTGGCAGATGGAAGGATGCTGCCATCCCGGTGTGGCCCCCAGAGACCAGTGACCATGTGCAGGAGCTGTACTAGGAGTGGCTGGGGCAGGGGGGGGCGACTCCCCCCGGGCCCAGGAGGCCCTGCACACCACCTATCAGGGCCCAGGGAAGCCTGCCAGGACATCAGGTGGTAAAGGTCCAGCAGATGCCCGGCCTGCAGGCTGCCTGAGGAGGGGTGTCAGACGTGAGAAGGAAAGGCTTAGCATCTCTGTCATCCTTTGGTTTTCAGAATTCCCTACTCCCCATCTGTCGGCTCCCTCCCTCTGAGGGGTGCTGTTGTTGTCACATTGGTGCAACTGGAATATTGTATCTCAAGAGGCTTGCCCCAATGTACGTATCCTTTTATATGATGATGAAAAAATCCCAAAGAACAAGAATGGAGACAGACTACTGTTTTTCAGGTTAAAAAAAAAAAAAAACCACAGAAGTGTCCTGTGAAGAGCTGAGACTTGGTTCTGTCCATGTGCCTCAGAGAGATTGGATGAGGAAATGGCCCAGTTTGGCCCTAACTTTACCCACTTATGTTACTCTTGAAGGTGTCTTTGCCACAATGTGAATAAACTGCCACCTTTTGGAACAGGGGCTCATACAAAAGTCTGCATTCCCAACTTTTCTTGAAACAGATCTATGTTCTGCAGCTGTGGCCACCGTCCTGAGACCAGGTCCTATTGACCAGGTCCTGTCGCTTGGAATTAGGGTGCACTGGAGTGGAGACCCCCCCACTCTCTCATGCCCTTTTACATTCAGGGATTGAGCTGAACTCACTTTGGGGGAGGTCTGGCAAGGGTGACAGGTGTCACAGATAGAAGTATGGAGAATGGAGAGGCAGAGACCCTGCTCGGTCCCTCTGTAGGTGGGGTCAGGCAGATGAAGGCCAGTCAGCCCACCCACAATTGTGTGAGGTAGTGTCCTCTGTGTCCACCTCTCACCCCGTGGGCCCATCCACTCCCCTCAGCTCCAGGCAGCCCTCTGCGTTCCACACAGTGCACGCTGCCCACACAGGATGCTCGCCCTAAATGAGAAGGAAGAGAGCAGTTGGCCCACAGACAACTACACAGAAAGATAGGGCTCACAGCTGGTGAGTGCAGTGGCAGTGGCGGGAGCCTCCCCTGCCTCCATGGCAGTGATAAGGAGCAGCGAGCTGAGTGGTAAGGAGCAGTGAGCAGGCAGGTGGTAAGGAGTGAGGGGTCCCGGACTGCGAGAGGGATTTCCAACTGTCAGCTTAGGCCCGTTACCCATAAGGAATGGGTCTAACTTGGCAGGCAGACATCCCCTGAGGGGTCCTGGACTACGAGAGGGTGCCAGCTGGGCTGAGGGACCCCCCACTCCAGTGCACGAATTTCATGCACCAGTCTTCTAGTTAGTAATAGACTACAATAAAAACAATTAAAAAATTCAAACACATGGAAGCTGAAAAGCATACTATTAAAAAATGATTGGGTTACCAAAGAGATCAAAGAAAAAATTAAAAACATCCTGGAAATGAATGACAATGAAAATACAACAATCCAAAAATCTATGGGACACAATGAAAGCAGGCCTGAGTGGGAAGTTTATAGGTCTACAGACCTACCTCAAAAAACAAAAAAAAATGTTAGTAAATCATCTAACTCTACAACTTAAAGAATAAGAAAGAGAGCAACAAGGAAAGCCCAGAGTGAGCCGGAGGAAGGAGATATAAAGATCAGAGCAGAAATAAACGACATAGACCCCCCCCCGCCCCGAAAAAAAAAAAAAAAAAAAAAAACAAAGATCAATGAAACCAAGAGCTGGTTCTTCGAAAGGATAAACAAGATTGATGAACCTCTAACCAGGCTCACCAAGAAGCAAAGAGAGAGGATCCAAATAAACAAAATCAGAAATGAAAGAGAAGAAATAACAACAGACTCCATAGAAATACAAAGGATTGTTAAAAAATACCATGGACAACTCTATTCCAAGAAACTAGACAACTTGGAGGAAATAGACATATTCCTTTAAAAAATACAACCTTCTGACACTCAATCAGGAAGAATCTAGAAATCTCAATAGGCCAATAACTATGGAAGAAATTGAAGCAGTCATCAAGAAGCTTACAGCAAACAAAAACCCGGGGCCAAACAGCTTCACAGGGGAGTTTTACCAAACATTCAAGGAAGAACTAAAATCTATTCTCCTCAGACTATTCCAAAAAATTCAAGAGGAAGGAACACTTCTAAGCTCATTCTATGAAGCCAGATTACCCTAATACCAAAACCAGATAAAGATAACACAATGAAAGAGAATTACAGGAAAATATCCCTCATGAATATAGATGCCAAAATCCTCAACAAAATTCTAGCAAATCGGATTCAGCATTACATCAGAAAGATCATACACCATGACTAAGTAGGGCTTATCCCAAGGATGCAAGTATGGAACAATACAGTAGCTCCTCGGGTTACATCGGAGATCTCATCCATTCCTACAGCATGATGTAACATGATTTTCGCCGTAAGTTGGAACCCACCTACATAAACATATACGTCACTAACATGGAGCACGTACACAGCAGTAATAAAGTGAAAGAACAAAAAATTTTAAAAGAAAGATAACAATTCCTGACCTTTACTTGTGGTAAATAAATAATAAAAAACATAAAGCACAAATGTACATACATCAAAATGACGGAAGTTTTTTATATATATATATAAATAAATGGGAGATGGTGATGTAACCACAAAACGATGTACATTGAGTCCGACGTAACCCGAGGACTGTCTGTATCTGCAAATCAATACACATTGTACATCACATAAACAAATTGAGACATAAAAATGACATATTCATATCAATTCATGCAGAAAAAGCATTTTACAAAATCCAATACCTTTTCTTGATAAAAACCCTCAGCAAAATGGGAATAGAGGGATCATACTTCAACTTAATAGAAGCTTTATATAACAAACTTAGAGCCAACATCATACTCAATGGGCAAAAACTAAAACCATTACACCTAAGAACAGGAACAAGACAGGGATAGCCACTTTCATTACTCCTGTTCCACATAATACTAGTTCTGGAAGTGCTAGCCATCGCAATTAGACAAGAAAAAGAAATAAAAGGTATCCAAATTGAAAAAGAAGACGTAAAACTGTCATTATTTGCAGATGACATGATCCTGTACATAGAAAATCCTAAAGACTCCATCAACAATGTTTAGATTTAATAAATGAATTCTGCAATGTTGTCCAACTTATTGTATTTTCTTACAACCCTTTGTATTTTTGTGGTGTCAGAAGTTACTTCACCCCTTTCTTTTCTTATTTTATTTATTTGGGTCCTCTCATGTTTCTTGATGAGTCTGGCTAAAGGTTCATCAATCTTTTTTATCTTTTCAAAGAACCAGTTCTTGGTTTCTTTGATTTTGTTGTTGCTGTTGTTGTTTTGTTTTGTTTTGTTTTTTGTCTCTAAGTCACTTATTTTCACTCTGATCATTATTATTTCCTTCCTTCTACTTACTCTGGGCTTTTCTCCATGTTCTCTTTCTAATTCTTTAAGTTGTAGAGTTAAATAATTTATTAAAAGTTTTTCTTATTTTTTGAGGTAGTCCTGTAATGCTGTGAACTTCCCTATCAGGACTGCTTTTCACTGTGTCCCATAACTTTTGTGTTGTTGTATGTTCATTTTCATTTGTTTCCAGGAAGTTTTTTATTTCTTTCTTGATCTCATTGGTAACCCATTTATTTTTTTATGACATGCTCTTTAGCCTCCATGTGTTTGAATGTTTATGAGTGTTTTTATTGTAGTTGATTACTAATTTTATGCCATTATGATCTAAAAAGATGCTTGATATAATTTGAATCTTCTTGAACTTACCGAGATTTGTTTGTGTCCTAACATGTTGTCTTATCATGTTCTCATTATGTTGCTTGTAGTTCTCACTTAGTTGTTTGAGCATCCTTATAAACATTAATTTGAAATCTATATCTCATAAATTTCTTGCCTCAATTTTATTTAGTTCTCTTTCTGAAGAGTCTTCCTATTCTTTCATTTGGGGCCTTTTTCTTTGTTTCCCCATTTTTTGCTGTTTATTTGTGCTTGTTTTTGTGCATCAGCTAAGATTACTGTACTTCCCAGTCTTAGTGGGGTGGCCTTGTTGTGGGACTCAGTCATGTAGTCTCCTTGATCTTCTAGGTTGGGAAAGACCTTGTGTGTGTTATGTGGGTTCTCCTGTTGAATTTGGGTCTTGATTGCTGTTGTCCCATATGTGGGTGGGCTCAGCCCTTATGCTTTTTGACTGTGAGTCTCAACCCCCACCATGTCATGCCAACTCTTATGCAGTTGCTGACAGTACAAAACAAGGCAATACCAGACCAAACCAAAAACAACACAAAACAAAACAACAATAATGAAAATAACAGTCACAACCAAAAAGACTAAAAAAACAAACAACAAAACAACAACAACCCCCATCACCACCAAAAACAAACAGTGACTACTAGAAGAAACAAGACCAAAAGAATTAGAGGGGAGAAAATTTTTTAAAAGATAGAGAAGGAATTTGAAAGCCAAAAAGAAGGAAACCAGAAATGTGTTAAGTATACCAAATACAAGATAGAAAAAAAATGAATGAAATAATAATTTTTAAAAATATGAATAAAATAAAATACATTATAGAAAAAGAAAAATGGGAAAAGAAAAAAAATAAAATAGAATTAAAAATAAAAATTTTAAAAAGTAAAGAGAATGAGGAGGAACCAAGATGGCGGCATAGTTAAGCAGCTAACCTGCTGCCTCACACAACAATTTCGAGGGTACAACTAAGGGACAGAGCGTCTACCACCCACAACCACGGGAAAGCTGGCTGAGTGGAAGATTTACAACTAGGAAAAGAAAGGAGCACAAACGCTGGGGAGCTGAGGTACGGAGGCACGCGAATCGGGCTGGCAGCGGGCAACTAGGCGCGCGGTTTTTCTTCAACCCGCAGGGAGACAAGCTCCCAATCGCTCTGAAATCCAGTTTCTGGGGACACTCGGGGGACCCAGACACCTACGGGGAGAGGCTGGACTCTCGGCCATCGGGTCGGAAAGTGAGAGTGACTTTTTTGCAGTGGTGCGCCCAGCAATCATTGTTTACTGCGCTGGAGCGCCGGGCGCAGGGACTTGGAAACGTGGAAAGGCAGAGACGGCGGCTGACGCCAGCCATCACCATTGGCCACGCCCCAGCCTAGTGACGCCCTGAGACCCTGCCCAGCCCTGAGGCCCCGCCCCGCACATTCTACAAACCCGCCCAGGCTCCACACAGCAGCTTTTGCATATAAATGGCCTGTTCTGTGGTAGCTCATCCAAATTAGCTGCAGCTCCAGTCAGACTGCTCCAAAACCACTCAAGCAAAGGAGGAGAAAACTAGTTCTTGCTGTAGCTCCTGCTGGGACACACAGTACACAAGGGTATACCAAGAGTGTCCATCTCAAGTAACTGGGAGGCTGACCCGTTGAACCAATAGGACATCTAGTACACAAAGCTACCCTACCAACTCAGGGAAGCAGAGAATATGAGAAGGCAAGGAAACAGATCACAAACCAAAGAAATGGAGGAGAACAAGCGACTGGACATAGAGTTCAAAACCACAGTTATAAGGTTTTTCAAGAATTTCATGGAAAAGGCCGATAAATTCAATGAGACCCTCGAGGATATGAAAAAGGACCAACTAGAAATTAAACATACACTGACTGAGATAAAAAATATTATACAGAGACCCAAAAGCAGACTAGAGGATTGCAAGAATCAACTCAAAGATTTGGAATACAAAGAGGCCAAGGATACTCCTCCAGAGAAGTATGAAGAGAAGAGAATTCAGAAAGTTGAAGATAGTGTAAGAAGCCTCTGGGACAACTTCAAGCGAACCAACATCAGAATTATGGGGGTACCAGAAGAAGAGAGAGAGCAAGATGCTGAAAACCTATTTGAAGAAATATTGAACGAAAACTTCCCCCACCTGATGAAAGAAATAGACTTACAAGTCCAGGAAGCGCACAGAACCCCAAACAAAAGGAATCCAAAGAGGACCACACCAAGACACATCATAATTAAAATGCCAAGAGCAAAAGACAAAGAGAGAATCTTACAAGCAGCAAGAGAAAAACAGTTTGTTACCTACAAGGGAGCTCCCATACGATTATCAGCTAATTTCTCAACAGAAACCATGCAGGCCAGACGGGAGTGGCAAGAAATATTCAAAGTGATGAATAGCAGGAACCTACAACCAAGAATACTCTACCCAGCAAAGTTATCATTCAGAATTGAAGGGCAGATAAAGAGCTTCACAGATAAGAAAAAGCTAAAGGAGTTCATCACCACCAAACCAGTATTATATAAAATGCTGAAAGGTACTCTTTAAAAAGAGGAAAAAGAAGAAGAAAGATAAAGATTATGAACAACAAATACATACCTATCAACAAGTGAATCTAAAAGTCAAGTGAATTAAAAATCTGATGAACAGAATAAACTGGTGAACTTAATAGAATCAAAGGCATAGAATGGGAGTGGATTGATAATTCTCAGGGGGAAAAGGGGTGTCTGTGTGGAGAGTATGGGAAGAGACTGGACAAAAATCATACACCTATGGATAAGGACAGCAGCGGGGAGGTAGGGGCAGAGGGGGGTGGGAACTGGGTGGTGGGGAGATATGTGGGGAAAAAGGAGAAACAATTGTAATCTGAACAATAAAGATTCATTAAAAAAAAAAAAGTAAAGAGAATGAGAAAAAATTCACTTAACTGAAATATAGCAATAGGAAAACATAGAAAGAGAAAGAAAAACCAAACCACAAAAATCAAAGAAACAAACAATAACAGCAAAACAGCTTTGGACTTTTGATCTGCTATTTGTGGAGTTTGCTGGATTTTGCTTCAATGTTGTTAGATCTGACCCCTTGTTATGTGGGTCCCAGGCCTCCCAGACAGTTCTCTACTGAAGGCCACTATGAGTCTATGTCCCAGAAGGATCTGAGCAACTGGCTGAAGCCCTGCAGGGTGGATCTCCAAGTTCCGGTGGGCGGAGCCTCTGTTTCACAGAGATTGGGTCTGTTTCAGGACTCACCCCTTTAATGTACTTGTTATGAGCTTATTTCCCTCCCTCACACAGAACTGGGTTCTGCAGGTGTATCTGGAGATGTCATTGTGATTTCAACTGATTAGCATTGTGGGTGGTGTCCATAGCTTTTAGGATGGGCAATGCATCAGCTGTGCCTGGGAAACTGTCAACCTCTTATTGCTACCCTATGCAGGAGGTGATTTTTAAAAATTAATTTAAAAAAAATCTCAGCGCTGCTTCAGCAGGGCCCGCTCTCACTGGGCCAGGTTTCTGCCCAGGCTCCCACCAGGCCAAATATTTGAGTCCCCCACACCACCAAGCCCAGCTTCATGTGCAGTTTTCCAGCACAGAGCCATTCCACAGTTTGGGGAAGGAGCGCCTCCTCTTCTCCCAAGGTGAAGAGGATCACACCTCTTTGCTGGGGCACTCTGACTGAACCCCATCCTGTTCTCTGCTTAAAACTTTCAAAATGAGGGAGACAAAATGGCGGAAGAATAGGCGGACATGTCCTGATCCTTGTCCAGGAGCAAATAGAGTGAGCAACTGAAACGAGTGGAATTCAGCCCGAATTGGCAAAGGAGACATAGCTGGTGAGACAGTTTGCAGCCAGAAAGGGCAGAGGTCCCCTGGATAAAGCACTACCACCCAGAAAGGCCTTGGAACTGCCCCACGACCCAGCAGCCACTCCAGCCAAAATCCTGCTGCCCCAGCAGCAGACCCATGGACCCTGAGACTTCCACTTCCAAAGGTGCACCGCTCGGCAGCAGTAAGTGCAACCTCCCCCTCCCCAACAGCAGAACTCGGGGGGGGGGGGGGAACATTCATGCATTTCCAGTGCGCGCAGACATCCAGGGCACACCACTCTGTAGGCAACACCTGGGAGCCACTGAGAGCCCCTGAAGGTGTGATTTTGTACAGACAAGGGTGTGCAACCCTGCAGTAGAAATTCTGAACTCCCTCTTCCTGAATAACTGCCCACAGACACCCCAGCTGTGCAACTTCAGTGCCAGGACCCCTCAGAATGCATCAGAGCTCTGTGCAGGCAAAGGCACCGCCACAAAGGAACAGGACCCCTGAGCCCATCTATCCACAGTGCAATCAGGGGAGCAGCTGTGAGACTCTGCTGGGCGTGATTCTGCACAGACAAGGGCGCGCTGCCCCGCAGTAGAAATTCTGAATTCTCTCTTCCTGAATAACTGCCCACAGTCACCCCAGCTGCTCAACCTCAGTGCCGGGACCCCTCAGAGTGTGTCAGAGCTCTGCACCAGCAAATGCACCTCCACAAATGCGAAGTTCCAACAGGCAGGCACCCTGAGCCCATCTATCCACAGGGCGCTCATGGGAGCAACTGTGAGCTCTCCCAGGGAGCAATCTTGAACAAACAGGGGCACACTCCCCCCCAGCAGTAGAAATTTTGAATTAACTCATCCTGGATACCTGCCCACAGGCACCTCAATTATGTGGCTACACTGCCAGGGCCCTTCAGAGTGCTTCAGTGTGCCTCGCTGGCAAACTTACTGCAGGTGCTCCAGTGAGCCGCCACTGGGAGTAAGCGCCTATCCACCACAGGTGCAACAGCAAAAGCTGAGTCTGCCCACCTCACAACTATAGAACTCTGGGCACCACAGTCACGCCTTTCCAGAGTGCAGGCCCCGTGAGCCACATCACCCCAACAAACGGTTCCTTGGTGCCACTGTGAGTCCCTGCTGGACATGCATGATTTCAATTAAGGGTGCAAGACAGCAAAAATTGGGACACTCCCCTCCACGGCTGCTGACTTCTAGACACCGCAGTTGTGCCACTCAAGCTCGCAGGCCTACATCAAGAGAACCCAAATAGCTCAAGTAGGGAGCTACACTAGATTAACAAGCCCAGGAGAACTGAGAGATCACACCAGTAGCATCATCCCCAAAAGAACCTGGATAGCAAAGCAATTGGATCTACAATTAAAACATTACAGGAAAACATGGGGAGACCAAAGAGCAATCCCCAAAGGAAAGAAAAAGAGGAATCACCAGAAAGGGGGTTAAGGGAAATTGAGGCTAGCAGCTTATCAGAGAAAGAATTCAGAGTAATGGTTATAAGGATGTTTAAACGGCTGGATGACAAACACACACAACTCAATGACAAATACACACAACTCAATGAGACCTATAAGGAGCTGAATGACAATGTCACCAACATGAAAAGAAACCAAGAGGAGATGAAGAACGACATAGCTGCAATAAAGAACACAATGGAAGGCTCAAACAGTAGACTAGAAGAGGTTAAGGACTGCATTAGCGAATTAGAAGACAAGGTAGGAAAAAACACACAAACACAGCAGCAACTGGAAAGAAGACTTAAAAAGCAAGAGGAAAGCCTAAGGGAGCTTTGGGACAACAGAAAATGAAACAACATTCGCATAATAGGGATAACAGAAGGAGAAGAAGAGAAGCAAGGAATAGAAAACCTGTTTGAGGAAATAATGGCAGAAAACTTCCCTGATATTGGCAAGAAAAAAACTAAGTCCAAGAAGTACATAGAGTCCCAAACAAGAGAAACCCCAAAAGACCGACACCAACACATCATAATTAAATTCACGAACACTAACAACAAAGTAAGAATCTTAAAGGCTGCCAGAGAGAGACAGAAAGTGACCTACAAGGGATCTCCTATTAGAATATCAACTGATTTCTCAACAGAAACACACCAGGCCAGAAGGGAATGGAATGAAATATACAAAGTGATGCAAAGCAAGGGATGGAATCCAAGAATACTATACACAGCAAGGCTATCATTCAAAATTGAAGGTGGAATCAGGAGCTTCACAGACAAAAAAGGGCTAAGAGAGTTTATCACTACCAAGCCAGCAATGCAAGAAATGCTAAAGGGACTGCTGTAAAAAGAAGAAAGAGAAAGGCAAGAAGAAACACAAACACTAAGGAAAAATATGACAAAAAACATGTACTTGTCAATAATAACATTAAATGTAAATGGATTAAATGCACCAATCAAAAGTCATAGGATAGCTGAATGGATAAAAAACATGACCCATATATTTGCTTTCTACAAGAGACACACCTCAGAGCAAAAGATTCCACAGACTGAGAGTGAAGGGATGGAAAACCATTTTTCAGGCAAATGGAAATGAAAAAAAAGCGGGAGTTGCGATACTTATATCTGATAAAATAAACCTCAAAGTAAGGGCCATAAAAAGAGATAAGGAAGGCCACTACATAATACTAGAGGGAGAAATTCAACAAGAAGATATAACTCTGATAAACATATATGCACCCAATGTAGGAGCACCCAAATAAATTAAAAAAAACTCCTGGAAGATATCAAGGGAGAGATCGACAACAATACAATCATAGTAGGGGACTTTAATAAACCACTGACATCACTGGATAAATCCTCTAGACAAAAAATCAGCAAAGAACAGCAATTCTAAATGACTCACTAGATCAGATGGACCTAATTGACATCTTCAGAGCATTTGACCCCAAAGTCACAGAATATACAATCTTCTCAAGTGCACATGGGACATTTTCAAAAATAGACCACATATTGTGTCACCAGCAAAGTCTCCCCAAATTCAAAAAGTTTGAAATCATATCAAGCATTTTCTCAGACCACAATGGCATAATATTAGAAATAAACTACAATAAAAACATTCCAAAAGATTCAAACACTTGGAAGCTGAATAGCATGCTATTAAACAATGATTGGGTTATCAATGAGATCAAAGAAGAAATTAAAAACATCCTGGAGACTAATGACAATAAAAACAAAACGATGCAAATGCTATGGGACACAATGAAAGCAGTTCTGAGAGGGAAGTTTATAGCTCTACAGGCCTACGTCTAAAAACAAACAAACAAAAAATGGTAATAAATCATCTAACTCAACAACTCAAAGAATGAGAAAGAGAGCAACAAGAAAAGCTGAAAGTGAGCAGAAGGAAGGAAATAATAAAGATCAGAGCAGAAATGAATGACATAGAGACAAAAAAAAAAAACAATACAAAAGATCAACAAAACCAAGAGCTGGTTCTTCAAATGGAAAAACAAGATTGATGAACCTCTAACCAGGCTCACCAAGAAGCAAAGAGAGAGGACCCAAATAAACAAAATCAGTAATGAAAGAGGTGAAATAACAACAGAACCCACAGAAATACAAAGGATTGTTTAAAAAAAAAACTATAAACAACTCTATTCTAACAAACTACACAACCTGGAGGAAATGGACACATTCCTAGAAAAATACAACCTTCCAAAACTCACTCAGGAAGATTCTTAAAATTTCAATAGGCTGATAACTATGGAAGAAATTGAAGCAGTCATCAAAAAGCTTCCAGCAAACAAAAGCCCAGGGCCAGATGGCTTCACAGGAGCGTTTTACCAAACATTCAAGGAAGAACTAAAACCTACTCTCCTCAGACTATTCCAGAAAATTCAAGAGGAAGGAACACTTCCAAGCACCTTCTATGAAGCCAGCCTCACCCTAATACCAAAACCAGATAAAGACAACACAATGAAAGAGAATTACAGGCCAATATCCCTCATGAACATAGATGCCAATATCCTCAACAAAATTCTAGCAAATCGAATCCAGCAGTACATCAGAAAGATCATACACCATGACCAAGTAGGATTTATCTCGGGGATGCGGGGATGGTACAATATTCGCAAATCAATAAATGTGATACCTCACATAAACAAACTGAGAGATAATAATTACATAGTCATATCAATTGATGCAGAAAAAGCATTTTACAAAATCCAACATCTTTTCTTGATAAAAACTCTCAGCAAGGTGGGAATAGAAGGATCATACCTCAACATAATAAAAGCTATATATGACAAACCCACAGCCAACATCATACTCAATGGGCGAAAACTAAAATCATTTCCCCTAAGAAGAGGAACAAGACAGGGATGCCCACTCTCACCACTCCTGTTCAACATAGTGCTGGAAGTACTAGCCATTGCCATCAGACAAAAAGAAGAAATAAAAGGCATCCAAATTCGAAAAGAAGAAGTAAAACTGTCCTTATTTGCATATGACATGATATTGTACATAGAAAAGCCTAAATACTCCATCAAAAAATTATTAGACTTAATAAATGAATTCAGCAATATAGCAGGATACAAAATTAACGCCAAGAAATCTATGGCTTTTCTATACACCAATAATGAACTTACAGAAAGAGAGACTAAAAAAGCAATCCCATTTACCATTGCACCAAAAAAATTAAGATACCTAGGAATAAATTTAACTAAGGAGGTAAAAGACCTATACGTGGAAAACTACACGCCACTGAAAAAAGAGATAGAGGAAGACATAAACAGATGGAAGAACATACCATGTTCATGGATTGGTAGATTCAACATCATTAAAATGTCCATACTATCCAAAGCAATTTATAAATTCAATGCACTTCCCATTAAAATACCAATGGCATATTTCACAGACCTAGAACAAACTTTCCAAAAATTCATCTGGAATAAAAAAAGACCCCGAATAGCTACAGCAATCCTGAGAAAGAAGAGCAAAGTAGGAAGGATCTCAATATCAGACATCAAGCTGTATTACAAAGCCACTGTTCTCAAAACAGCTTGGTACTGGCACAAGAACAGACATATAGATCAATGGAACAGAACAGAGAACCCAGAAATCGACCCAAACCACTATGCCCAATTAATATTCGACAAAGGAGGCATGAACATACAATCGAGTCAAGACAGTCTCTTAAACAAATGGTGTTGGGAAAATTGGACAGATACATGCAAAAAAATAAAACTAGACCACCAACTTATACCATACACAAAAATAAACTCAAAATGGATGAAGGACTTAAACATAAGACGGGAAACCATAAAAATACTAGAGGAATCCACAGGCAGCAAAATCTCAGACATATGCCGAAGGAACTTCTTCACTGATACTGCTCCTAGGGCAATGGAAACTAAAGAGAAAATAAACAAATGGGACTACATCAAAATAAAAAGCTTTTGCACAGCAAAGGAAACCATCAACAAAACAACAAGAAAGCCCACTGCATGGGAGAACATATTTGCCAATGATATCAATGATAAGGGTTTAATCTCCAACATTTACAGAGAACTCATACAACTTAACAAAAAGAAGATAAACAACCCAATCAAAAAATGGGCAACTTATCTAAATAGACACTTTTCGAAAGAAGACAGAAGGAAGGCCAAGAGACATATGAAAACATGCTCAAAGTCACTAATCATAAGTGAGATGAAAATCAAAACAACAATGCTGTACCATCTCACACCTGTCAGAATGGCTATCATCAACAAATCAACAAACGACAAGTGTTGGCGAGGATGCGGAGAAAAAGGAACTCTTTTGCACTGCTGGTGGGAATGCAGACTGGTGCAGCCACTGTGGAGAACAGTATGGAGTTTCCACAAAAAACTAAAAATGGAACTCCCATTTGACCCAGTGATCCCACTTCTAGGAACATATCCAAAGAAACTAGAAACACGAATCAGAAAGGAAATATGCACCCCTATGTTCATAGCAGCACAATTCACCATAGCTAAGATTTGGAAACAGCCTAAGTGCCCATGAGCAGTTGAGTGGATTAAAAACTGTGGTACATCTACACAATGGAATACTACGATGCTGTAAAAAAGAAGGAGTTCCTACCATTTGCAACAGCATGGATGGAGATCGAGAGCATTATGCTAAGTAAAATAAGCCAGGCAGAGAAAGATAAATATCACATGATCTCACTCATTTGTGGAATATAATGAACGCATAAACTGATGAACAAGAAGAGATCCAGAGATTGAGAAACATCGATCAGAATGTCAAACCTCAGGGAAGGTGGGGGTCGGTGGAAGTAAGGGGGAGAAATCAACCAAGGGACTTGTGTGCATGTATATGAGCCTAATCAATGGAAACAGACAACAGGGGGGTAGGACATTAGTGGTGGTGGTGGGTAATGGGGGAATAAGGACACATTTAATTTTTTTTTAAAATTAAAAATAAAAAAAAAAGAATGAAGTCAGCCATTTCCTATAAAAACAAACAAACAAAAAACCTCAGAGAATAATTGGCTCATTAGATTCACTGTTGGGTGTCTGCTCAGACCCTTCCACAAGTCCCAGTTCTACTGTCACCTCCTGCAGAGACCAATGGGGCACACTTCCCAGGCTAGTGTTATATCCAAGCACTTGCTTTTTCCTGGGATACTGTGGCGTGAGTCCCCTCCGTAGACTGAATCATCACTGATTCCTACTAGCTGATGGTCCGTAGGCCCCCCATCTCTTTTCTGTTGCTCTGGTTTGGGGATTCCTGAGTGGGGCTGAAACCTTATATTCCCTGGGGGCAGGAGCTGCTCTGTGGCACCTTCCCTCTGGCTTCCTAGCACAATGTGCAGCTGCATGAACTGGCTCATCCACTCCAATGTCTTCTCCTGTCCCTTTTCCATGCTCACTGCTCATAGTATTTCAGTGCAGCTATTTTTCATCTGTTTGGTTTTTTTTTAAGTCAAATGTTCTGCAGGTGAGCCACAAGTCCATTCCAATGCTGAGAGCAAGCCGGCAGAACTACCTTAGACTTCAGCTATCTTGCCCCCATCTCCTTCTTTGTCTCTTATTATGGCCTTTGTTTTAAAGTTCAATTTGTAAGACATTGCTACCCCTGCTTTTTGTCTATTTGCATAGAAATTTTTTTTTCATCCTTTCACTTTCATCCTGTGTGAGTTTTTTGTAGTGAGGTGGGTCTCTTATAGCCAGCATACACATGGGTCATGTTTTCTTATCCATTCAGCTACCCTATGTATTCTGATTGGAGCATTTACTCCATTTACATTTAAGATTATTGTTGATAGGTACTTAATTATTGCCACTTTATTCTTCTTTATGCCTATGTTTCTCTCTCTCTCTCTCTCTCTCTCTTTTCACAGCAGTCTTTTTAACATTTCTTGAAATGCTGGTTTGTTGGTAATAAACTCTTTCAGCCTTTTTTTTTTTTTGGTCTATGAAGCTCTCATTTCACCTTCAATTTTGAATGATAGTCTTGCTGGATAGAGTAGTCTTGGTTTTGGGTCCTTGTTTTTCATTACTTTGAATACTTCATGCTAGTCCCTTCTGGCCTGTAGTGTTTCTATTGAAAAATCAGCTATCAGCCTTATGGAATCTCCCTTTAGGTATCTGACTGTCTCTATCTTGCTGCCCTTAAGATTCTCTCTTTGTCTTTAACATCTCCCATTTTAATTATATGGCTTGCTGTGCTTCTCTTTGGGGTCACCTTGACTGGGACCCTCTATGCCTCCTGAACTTGTGTGACATTTTCCTTCACCAGGTTTGGGAAGTTTTATGCCATTATTTCTTCCAACAGGTTCTCTATCCTTTGCTCACTTTCTCCTCCCTCTGGTAACCCTTATGATACAGATGTTGTTCCCTTTCATGTTATCCCAAAGTTCCCTTAACCTGTCCTCATTCATTTTAAGTATTTTTTTGCTGCTCTGAATGAGTGATTTTACTACCTTGTCTTCTATTTTGCTTATTTGATCCTCTGCTTCTTCTAACATATTGTTGATTCCTTCCAGTGTATTCTTTATTTTGGCTATGTCATTTTTCATTTGTGACTGGTTGATTTTTCATCCTTTATATGTTCTTATTCATGCTGTTGAGCATTATAAAAACCATTATTTTATACTCGGATTCTGATAAATTGCTTGTCTCCAATTCATTTAGCTCTCTTTCTGAAGATTCCTCCTATTCTTCCATTTGGAGTCTCTTTCTTTGCTTTTTCATTTTTGTTGTTTCTTTGTGTTTGTTTCTTTGCATTGGATAAGTCTGTTATGCCTCCTAGTCTTGAAGAAGTGGCCTTCTTGTGGGACCCAGTGGTATAGTCGCCTTGATCTTCTGAGCTGGGTGTTCTAATAATGTCAATTTGTGGGTTATGTGGGCCCTTTTGTTGTATTTTAGGTCTTGATTGCTTTTGTCCTGTTCTTGCATAGGCCCTGGCTTGCTGACTGTGTGGCTCAATCCTAACCACATCATACCAACTCTTATTCAGGTGCTGGCAGAACAAAACAAGACTGAATCAAACACACACACACACACACACACACACACACACACCTAAACAAAACCTCAACAAAATCACCACCAACAACAAGAAAGGCTGAAAAGGAGAAAGAAAAGAAGAAAAAAATACTACAAGACATGAGACCAAAAAAATTAGAGGAGAACAAAGGAAAAAAAAAAAGTCAGCAACAGAAAAAAGAAATAGAACAAAAGGTGAGAGAGAAATCTGGGATATGAAAGAAAAAAGAGAAGAAAGAAAAGGAAGAAAAAAGAAAAAAAACCTTTGCATCTGCTATTTGTGGAATTTACTGGATTTTGCCCTGATGTTGTATCTGGCCCTCTGGTATGTCATTCCTGGGTCTCCTGGGAGGTTCCCTGGTGTAAGTCAATTGAGTCACTGTGCCTGCCTGTCCCTGGACAACCTGACCAAAGTCCAGCAGGGCAGAGTCCAAAGAAGTCCCATGAGCAGGGCCTCTGTAGCCCAGATGCTGGGTCAACTTCAGATATCACTCCTTGAATGTCCCTATTCTGAGCTGCTTTCCCTTTCCCTAGGGAATTTGGCTCTGTAGAGGGAATACTAGTCTTTGCCTGGAAGGTTTAAACAGACTCAGGTTGAGGGTAGATCCTGTAATTTGTGGGTGGGGGTGGGCACTTCCTCTCCTTCCAATGCCTCAGCTCTGCTTGGCTTGCTGGCACCCCCTCACAGCCACCTCAAGCAGGAGGTACTAAAACACTAAATAAATAAATAAATAAATAAATAAATAAATAAATAAATAAAAAATCAACCCCACTGGCACTCCAATCTGTCAGTGCTACTGGCCCCCACCAGGTCAGGCTTCCTCCCAGGCTCTGACCAGGCCAAATGTCCAAATCCCTCAGGCTGTTAGACCCAGCCACAGTGGCATTGATTTTCTAGTCCATAACCTTGTCCCCTTGCCTCAGGTATCTGCAGGGCAAGGCAGAAGCAGCCATTCCTGTGTTGTGGGAGGTGGGCCTCCCCTGCTCTCAAGGTAGTCAGACCTTCTTCCCAGGCCCCACTGTTCAGTCTCCATGCAGTTCTCCACGAAAAAATCCACTAGAAAGTAAAGTCCCTCATGATCATTGGCGGGCGTGTCTGCCAGACGCCCTTGCTAGGCCTGAGCTTCCCTACATGGATGGCTCCTTCCTATCGAATCACATGGGGCTAACTTCCTAGGTGGAACGATGGTGGTGCAGTCATCAGGGACTCCAGCCTCGGTGCTCCCAACACACCCCAGCAACCAGCGCTGTCATGGCCACTTCCATCTGTTCCCAGTGCTCCCCTCTCTGTGGCCTACCCACAGTTTACTCATTTTCTGTCCAGGCTGCAGTTCCAGTGATGCCCAGGGCTGGGGAGGCGACTGCACCTCTGTGGCCAGCAACTTCTGCTGCTGGGTCTCACTGCCTGTCTGGGCCCAGAGAGCAGCAGCTATGGTGGCGAGGCTGGGCACTGAGTTGCTGCGGCCCTTGGTGATCTCCTCCTCAGGAAGACTCAGCAGATCCTCTAAAATGATGTGCACTCCAAACTTGGAGGGAGAAGCACTGAGCCCCGGGGGCAGTGGCTACAGTGGGAGCGGGGAACCTGAACCATTGCCCAGGTCCCCACACAGAGAGAACACTCACACACACTCCTATACACACTTGCTCATGCACACACTCTCTCAAATTCACATACACCCCACACCAGGCCTGTTGCCATCCTCCAATCCTCACTCCAGAAACATCTATTAGTTGTTCTACTTATTTTATGCATTCATTAACTGATTCTTGTATGTGCCCTGACCAGGGATGGAACCGGCAACCTTGGCATTTCCAGAAAATCCTCTAACCAACTGAGCTACCAGGAAGGAACTTAAATACTTTATTGTATAATTGAGGAAGCTGAGGATTACTGGCCACTGAATTTATTGTGCTAGTGGTAACTAGTGTAGAGATCTCCCAGTCTGGCTATAATCAGCCTTACTTTTGTATTTCTGTCATTGAATCCCCCAGGAAAACAAAAGAAACTGAGAGAATTACACTACAGCCAGGTGACAGAAACAGAAAAACTCTTCCTGGAAGCAGTTGTTTACTGAACGACCAGTATATAACACACTCTGCAGTCCCAGGAGAAAGAGCTGAACATTTACTTTAATTTCTAAAAAACTTCAGTTTCTAGATGCAAAACAGACTGAGAAGGGAATTTCTAGGCATTGGCTCACAAGTTGCTTATAAACCTCGGTCATACACCTTTCATGTGTATGATGGAGCTTATTATTAATCACTGGCCATCTAGAAGTGAAAGCAGAAGCATGGGGGTGGGGGGGGTAGGCACCCAGCTGTCAGGCCAAGGGCAGAGGTCATGATAGAGTCTCCCCGGGGCAGGAGAGAGCAGGCTGATGAGGAATCAGCAGCCTGGCCACCTGGCCACTGGTGGGGTGCACTGTAATGACTGTGTGCTACCCATTCCCCCAAGCTCTCTAAATGGAAATCACCTCCATGCTCTCCCTCCAATCAACTGCACGAGGTCCGCTTCAGGGCTCCTTTTCACTCAGAATAGGGCTCATGAGACTCCACAGCAGCTGCTCACTTCCCTTGAGATGCAAAGGTCTGTGTGAACACAATATGGGGATGCAGATTTCCAGTGGAGTAATTCACACTCAGGCATAATTTTCACCATATGATTGAATTAGGCGACTACAAAATACCCAAAGACTTATAAATAAACTAGAGGCCCAGTGCATGAAATTCGTGCACTGCGGGGTGGGGGGGGGGCATCCCTCAGCCCAAACTCCACCCTCTCGCGGTCTGGGAGCCATCAGTTGGACATCCTTAGTGCTGTCACAGAGGCAGGAGAGACTCCCACCACCGCTGCTGTGCTAGCCAGCCATGAGCCTGGCTTTTGGCTGAGCGGTACTCCCCCTGTGGGAGCACACTGACCACCAGGGCACAGTTCATGCATTGAGCATCTGCCCCCTGGTGGTCAGTGTGTGTCATAGTGACCGGTCGTTCTGCTGTTCAGTCGATTTGCATATTAACCTTTTATTGTATAGGATAATTTGTTATTATGGGCAAGGCCTCTAATTCAATATTTTTTAGGTAGTTAAGGGAGGGGCATAATTTTCATGAGCCTGAAGCTAAAATTGCCCTTAGCTCAAAAATCTGCATACCACTGATACACATCTTGGTGAAGCTCATTCTGAACCCCCACACTGTTCTATTATATGTATAAGTATTGGGAACCATCTTATCTCTTTAATGAAAGGAACCTTTTGTTATGTTATAATGACTAACTTTATCTCATGAGTTGTGTTTTGGCTTCAAGCATGCATCCAGTATTCATGCAGCAACTTCAGCTCTTCTGTTCAGTATTTACCTGGCATATCTTTTATTTTCTCTAAATCTTTCTAGACTTTTATGTATTAGACAGGAATAGCCCATAGACACAGACAATAGTCTGGCGAAGGCCTGGAAGGGGCAGGTACAGGGTGGAGGAGATCAATGGGAGAAAAAAATAAAACAAAGGGACATCTGTAATACTTTCAACAATAAAGATACATTTTAAATAAAGGAAAATATCTTAATTGAAAAGAGTTTTATGTGAAATAATATAAGTAATTGTTGTACACTGTACTTTATATTCTCAACTCCTCTCAAAGAGATATTAATTGACCCTATGTTCACTTAATGTTAATTGACCCTTTGTTCATTGACTGCAGGATTGACTTCTGCCACATCAACCCAGCACTGACTGCCAAGGGGGCTGCGATCAGACCCTGCTTTTCTCTCCTGGCCTCTGTCTGGGCCTGATCACAGCCCACTTGGCAGTCAGTGTTGGGTCGCTGAGGCGCCTGCAGCACAGCAGTCAGTGTTAGGTTGCCATGGCAATCCAGCAATGACTGCAGGACTGACTTCCGCCATGCCAACCCAGCACTGACTCCTACGGGGGCTGCGATCAGACCCTGCTTTTCTCTCCCAGTCTCTATCCAGGACTGATCACAGCCCACTCAGCAGTTAGTGCTGGGTCGCTAAGGCGCCTGCAAGTCATCAGTCAGTGCTGACTTCTGGTATTCGGTTGAGCTTTCAGTCCTTTTGGACATTGTGGATCCTTTATATATATATAGATAGTTTTTGAGGTTTAATTGTCAAAATGAGTTATGGCTTTCCTGATTCCACATAACATTACATCTACCTATGTTTTGAAGAAGTGGGGAGAAAAGCCCATTATGAATATCTTAGATTCCACATAATTAGGCTTATTAATTTATTATATTTCTTCTCATCAATACAATTGGCTTCATCTGTGCTTCTCTGGGTACTTTAATGTAATTAAGTTTGGGTCTCTGGAAGGAAGAGTGTGAAATAAGTGCCAGTGTGAAATACAATAGTTATAACCCATGTTAAAATAATGGACTTAAGTTCCAAAATTCCCCAGATTACCATTCTTTAAAACAAGTGAATAAGAAGCTTGTAATGGAAAAGCAACAATGTGCTGAATATGGTATGATGAACAGAAATTTGACCTTAACTAATCTCTGAGACATAGGCTTCCCATTTTATGTCTTTAAAAAGAAAACTTTTAGACAATTTGCAGAGTTCAACATTGTCCTTTTGCATACATGCATTGAATGTTGAAGCAGGTGCCCATAAAGAAGGGAATGGCCTCATCGGTAATGAAGCCTTTAAGCAGTGACCTGAATGAAATAAGTTAACCAAGCAAATTTCTGGAAGAAAATACTCATACAGAAAGAACTACAAATACAAAGTCCCTGAGGTAGGCTTTTAAGAATACCCAGGTGATCATAGAGGTTGGAGCAGAGTGAGGGAGGGACTTGTCAGAGATGGTATGGGAAAGGTTGCAAGAATTGAAGTCAAACAAGGTCTCAGAATCTAAAGACTTAGACCAATGGTAAAGCCTATGGTTTTCTCCGAATGAAATGAAAGGCCATTGCAGGTTTGCAAAGGAATATCTGATTCAAATATTTAAAAGACCACTCTGGCTACTGTGTGAGGAAAAACACACACAAAAAACAGGTTGTTGAGAGGCAAGGGTAGAAGCAGGGACACTAGTTAGGAGGCTGTTGCAATAATCCAGCTAGAAAATACTGGTGGCATGGACCAGGATGGGTACAGTGGAGGTGAAGTGTTCAGGTTCTAGTTACATTCTGAAACTTAAACAAAAAGGATTTCTCATCAATCAAATGGAGATTAAAAACGGAGTCAAGGGTGACAGAATTTCTGGGTTGGTGAGGAATGGATTTGTCATTTACTAAGAGGGAAGAAGAATAATAGAGGGACAACTAATCAAGACTTCAGCTTTTAATCTGCTTTAGTCCATAGACCTCTCTTTAACCCAGTGTCTTCACACAGTATGCTACTTGGCCCCCAACACCTTTGGCCATCTTCTCCTGATAAAGCTTCCCCTTTCTTTCATGATTATTCTGCATCTTCATATTCCCATTATGCAGGAAATATCTACTCAGGGAAGCAGCGAAAATGTGGAGACAAAGAAACAGATAACAAATGAAAGAAAGGGAGGAAAAGAATCAACTGAATATAGAGTTCAAAACCATGGTTATAAGGTTTTTCAAGAATTTCCTAGAAAAGGCCAATAAATTTAATGAGACCCTTGAAGATATGAAAAAGGACCAACTAGAAATTAAACATACACTGACTGAAATAAAAAATATTATACAGAGACCCAGCAGCAGACTAGAGGACCGCAAGAATCAAGTAAAAGATTTGAAATACAAAGAAGCAAAAAACACTCAATGGGGAAAGCAAAAAGAATCCAAAAAGTTGAAGATAGTGTAAAAAGCCTCTGGGACAACTTTAAGTGTACCAACATCAGAATTATGAGGTTGCCAGAAGAAGAGAGAGAGCAAGATACTGAAAAACTATTTAAAGAAATAATGACTGAAAACTTCCCCCACCTGGTGAAAGAAGTAGATTTACAAGTCCAGGAAGCACACAGAACCCCAAACAAAAGGAATCCAAAGAGGACCACACCAAGACACATCATAATTAAAATTCCAAGAGCAAAAGACAAAGAGAGAATCTTGAAAGCAGCAAGAGAAAAACAGTTAGTTACCTACAAGGGAGCACCCATACGATTGTCAGCTAATTTCTCAACAGAAACTGTGCAGGCCAGATGGGAGTGGCAAGAAATATTCAAAGTGATGAATAGCAAGAACCTACAACCAAGATTACTCTACCCAGCAAAGTTATCATTCAGAATTGAAGGTCAGATAAAGAGCTTCAAAGATAAGAAAAAGCTAAAGGAGTTCATCACCACCAAACCAGAAAAAGGTAAAGATAAAAATTATGAACAACAAATATATATCTATGAACAAGTGAATCTAAAAATCAAGTCAATAAACAATCTAATGAACAGAATAAACTGGTGAATATAATAGAATCAGGGGCATAGAAATGGAGTGGACTGACAATTCTCTGGGGGAAGGGGGCCTGAGGGGTGTGGGAAGAGATTAGACAAAAATCTCACACCTATGGTTGAGGACAGCAGCAGGGGGTAAGGGCATGGGGTGTATGGGGGGAATCAGGTGGAGGGGAGGTATGCGGGGAAAAAAGAGGAACATCTGTAATAATCTGAACAATAAAGATTTATTTAAAAAAACAATAAGGATTTTAAAATAAATAAATAAGCTGCTTACTTTCTCTTTGCTTATGGAGTGATCTCAAAAATAACTGTTTAAATGATGCTGTTATAGAACTAAAATAAACTGTTTTTAAGTTTGATTGATGACTTTTAAAATTATTTCCATAAAATATATTTATTTTACCCAGGTTTACAAAATTCATGTCTAACCTTTTATTTAAATTCATGTTTGCTTGTAAAACATGCCAAAATTTAAATTTTAAAATTTATAAATTTAAAATAAATATATTTCGCGATATTTACAGTTTAAATAACATAAATGTATAATCCCCAAAGTGACTTCTTTGTTCATCCATCAGTCGGTTTCTTTTGTTGGTCTTGATATTATTTAGCTTGTGTGGGGTGCCATGAACTAAGAAAAGTGAGGGGGAGAGGGAATTCTTTAACTAACCTGCCTATTAGTGACTTTTTTGTTGCTGAATTTCATTGGCTAAATCTTCAATTGAAGGTTGGTATTTTGTACACTTCAGGCCCAAGCAAGCGCTACTAACTTCATCTGTCAATCTGTTTCTTTTGTTGGTTTTGATATTATTTAACGCTGAGAATAAGGCCTCACAAAAGAATGTGGAGGGAAAAATTGTGAGTAAAGCCATTGTTATATTTTTCAGGGTGCTAAAAGTGTCTGGTAGTCGGTTCCAGGCACTCCAAATTTCCTGTTCGTAGTGGCACTCCTCTTGATTCTCCAAGCAGCACCTTTCCAGATTCTCAAGCTTTGGCCTCAAGTCGACAAACACCTGAGCCCAGATACTGTCTTGAAATTCTGCACGTTGCATCTCCAAATCATCAATTTGCATCCATTGGAAACCATTTAATTCCAAACTACTGTAGACTACTACATCAGGATACTTAATTATTTTCATGGTCTGTTCTAGACTTCTAAATTGACTTAATCTATCACTAAACTGTTCAAGTAATGAGTCTAAAACATGCTGGTACTTCATATGCAAGAGTTCCATTTTATTTTGTACAGCTGCACTGGCCTTCTCAAAATACTTTGTTACTTGAGGAAAATACTTGTAAGTTTTAGGTTCTACATCTCGCTTGAAAATTTTAACTTTACTTTCAAAGGCTTTTATGTATCCAAACATAACATCAATACTTTTGCCAAAACCTTGTAACTTTAAGTTCAATTCATTAATATGAACAGAGAGATCTGTAAAAAACATCAGGGTGTTGACCCACTTATCATCATTAAGCTGAGGAAAGTTTCCCAGATCCTTATCATCAAGAAATACCTTAATTTCTTCAAAGCACTCCACAAAGCGCTCAAGAACTTTGCCTCGGCTCAGCCATCTTACATTATTGTACATCAGCAGTCCACTGTAGGTGGAATCGACCTTCAGTAAAAATGCCGAAAATTCTCGCTTGTGAAGGGGGCAAGCAGCTATTAAATTAACTATTTTTGTAACAACTGACCTTAAGTCGTTTAAGTCGATAAATCCTGCCTTGGCACATAAAGCCTCCTGGTGGATAATAAAATGAAAAGGCACAATCGGATATCCTATAGCTTCTGTAAAGAATTTGACAAATCCGACTTTTTCCCCCACCATATTTGGTGTCCCATCTGTTGTCACTGACACAACTTTAGAGATATGAATGCTTAGGTCATGAAATGTTTGTATAACAACTTTACATATTTCACTTCCTGAT
Source organism: Eptesicus fuscus (assembly GCF_027574615.1). Taxonomy (NCBI): domain Eukaryota; kingdom Metazoa; phylum Chordata; class Mammalia; order Chiroptera; family Vespertilionidae; genus Eptesicus; species Eptesicus fuscus. The sequence continues at coordinate 3,864,630 of NC_072480.1, read as the reverse complement.
TTACTTGTTGACACCGATACTAGCTTTATCAGCTCTTCTCTCATTGTGAGACCATCAGAATATCAACCAATAATGGCCAACTGAGCATGTGATGTGACATCAGTAGTTTCATCAAGAGAGATCAAAAAATATTTACACTTCCTTATGTCTCTCTTTAATTGATGTTGTATGTTTGTGTTCAGTCTCATTATTCGGTATTTTATGATATTTCCACTGAGTGGTAACTCAGATATTCTCTTAATAATTGCATCTTTATTCTGCATATCGTGAAATAGAACTGGTGCACATCTTAGGAGAGTTTCTTTAATAAATTCTCCCTCACTGAGCACTTTTCCATGCTGAGCTATAGAGTGAGCAATGCTCAAACTTGCAGATGTTAAATTTGTAGAGCCTTTCCTAAATTTAAGGATGGAATTAGATTGGCTCTTATAAAGGTGTAGCTGCCTGGAAATGTATTCCTTCCTATCATCCTCACTTTTTTCCAAGAGCTGGGAATGATTAGTTTCAAAATGTCTATTTATATTCCATGTTCTGCTTACTACTGTTTCAGTACATAGAACGCAAAATGATCTGCCATTTTTTTCTATAAAGCCATACATCTCAGTCCATGTCTTTTGAAAGGGTCGGCCACTGCTACTACCACTTTCTTTACTTAACCTTAGTTTTTTTTTTTTTTTTGGGTTCTCCATCAGGGAGGCAGTGACAGAAGATAGAATTATAGATAGCTTGTTAGGCCTGCAGGCAATTAGTGGTTAACTAGCCTAACTAACCACAAAATGGTGCATATAACTGTCTTTTAGGAAAGGGCAGGGTTAATAAGCAGAAATAGGGGTTAATAAGGATGCACAACAGTAATAGTGGTGAAATGGAGTCGGCACTATGGAGCAAGATGGTGTTCCTTATGTAAATTAAAATGGCTGCCGCTATTTCTAATGGCAGGAAACAGCACCCATAGCACGCCACAAACCCTCACCTCTCCCAGCCTCCCCATCACTTATCTCAGTAATGATGGATTAGAAATCCATGACACCCCAGAACAGTAGATAATTGTTGCTGTGGTTAACTGTTATTTGGTTACTGGTAATGGCAGGGCCGCCAGAGATGCGTTCCGCTGCTCCCTGCTCTGCGGGCGGAAGTGAGGGCAAAGATCCCGGCTTAACAGGAAGTCCCAGAGCTAGACGCTCTGTGCTGGACTTCTGTTGTTTTGGCCTACAGACCTCTGGCACAGAGTGTCTAATAGGGGAGGATAAAACATTTGCGACTAGAGTCTTGGAGTTAGAGTCTAACTCCAAGACTCTAGTCGCAAATGTTTCATCCTCGGCATGCGGCCGCCTCAGTGGCTGCGTGTCATCAGAAATGGCTCCGCGTGTCAGTGCTGACACGCGTGTCATAGGTTCGCCATCACTGGCCTAAATCAAACTCCCCACAACCTGATTATCTTACTGTTTACTATAAACATTACCATTGTTATGTCTGTTTGCATTCCTAAAAGGCAATTGCGTATTCTAGTAAATGAAAGCAGCTGGGTAAAGGAGACTCAGTGGAACTTGACTGCTATAGTTGAGTTTGCCCTGGCCTCCCCCCATAATATTAATATTAATCTTGTCTTGTGTATCATTTGTGCATCGGCTCTTTCTCCAAGCCTTTGAACCCAAAAGCCACGCTGGCCGTGGCTTTTCACACTGTTAGTGACACTGGGCAAGCCAAAAGTAATGGTTGCCTGTGGGGGTGTCCAGCAGTGGCACTTCAGAGTTTATGATTTTTTCCCAGTGTTCAATACACACTTCTGATAAGCCATGTGCAACATTTTATATATTTTCTTGTTTGTTTGTTTTTTTAGGTTCTTTTTTTTACATTTTTTCCCAATCTTTATTGTGGAAAGTATTACATTAATCCCCTTTTTCCTCCCATCAACCCCCGCGAGCCCAACCCCACCCCCACACCCCTGCCCCAATCCCTCATTCCTCACTATCTGAATCCATGGGTTATGCATAGATGCATACAAGGTCTTTAGTTAATTATCTCCCACTCACCCACCTTTCCTCTGAGATTTCAACTCTGTTCCATGCTTCCATGTCTCTGGATCCTCTCCATTCATCAGTTTACTTTGTTAATTAGATTCCATATATGAGTGAGATCATGTGATACTTGTCTTTTTCTGACTGACTTATTGCACTTAGCATGATATTCTCAGGTCCCTACGTGCTGTCTCAAAGGGTAAGAGATTTTTGTTTTTTACTGCATAATATTCCAAGGTATAAATACACCACAGTTTTTTTATTCACTCATCTCCTGATGAGCATTTGGGCTGTTTCCAGATCTCAGCCATTGTAAAGTTTACTGCTATGAACATAGAAGTGCATATATTCTTTCTGATTGGTGTTTCAGGTTTCTCAGGATATATTCCTAGAAGTGAGATCACTAGGTCAAATGGAAATTCCATGTTTAATTTTTTGGGGAAACTCCATACTATTTTCCATAATGGCTGTACCAGTCTTTGTTTCCACCAGCAGTGAACTAGGGTTCCCTTCACTCCACATCCTGCCAGCACTTGTCATTTGTTAAATTTTTGATGGTAGCCATTCTGACAGGTATGAGGTGATACCTCGTCATTTTAATTTGCATATCTCTGATGATCAGTGACTTTGAGCATTTTTTCATATGTCTGTTGGCCATCTGTATGTCCAACATACTTTGGAGAAGTATCTATTTAGGTCCTTTGCCCATTTTTTAATTGGATTGTTTCTCTCCCTTTTGTTAAGTTGTCCTTATATATTTTAGGTATTAACCCTTTATCAGAAATATCATGGCCAAATATATTTTCCCAAATAGTGGGCTACCTTTTCACATTGTTGGTGGTCTCTTTTGCTGTGCACAAACTTTTAGATTGATGTCATCCCATTTGTATATGTTTTCCTTTTATTCTCTAGCCTTAGGAAATGTATCAGTGAAAATACTGTAATATATGATATCTCAGCTTTTACTAATGATATATGATGTCTCAGATTTTACTAATGTTTTCTCTAGGATTTTTATGGTCTTGTGACTTACATTTAAGTTTTTTTTTTATCCATTTTGAGTTTATTCTTGTGTGTGGTGTAAATTGATGGGCTAGTTTCTTTTATTTATTTATTTATTTATTTATTTGTTTATTTATTTATTTATTTATTTATTGCATGTATCTATCAAGTTTTCCCAACACCATTTGTTGGAGAGACTATCTTTACACAATTGTATGTTCTTGCCTCCTTTGTCAAATATTAATTGAGCACAGTGGCTTGAATCAATTTTGGGGGTCTCTTTTCTGTTCCATTGGTCTATATGGCTGTTCTTGTATAGTACCAGGCAGTTTTCAGAACAGTGGCTTTGTAATATAACTGGATATCTGTTATTGTGGTCCCTCTAACTTTGTTCTTTCTCAAGATTGCTGCAGCTCTTCATGGTCTATTACGGTTCCATATAAATTTTTGGAGTATTTGTTCTAAATCTGTGAAATACACCATTGGTATTTTAACAGGGGTTGCATTGAATCTATAGATGCTTTGGGTAGTATGGGCATTTTTATGTTTATTCTACCAATCCATGAACACAGTATGTTCTTCCACTTGTTTATATCTTCATCTCTTTTTTCAATATGCTGTAGTTTTCTGAGAACAAATACTTTACCTCCTTGATTAAGTTTATTCCTAAGTATCTTATTTTGTTGTTGTTGTCGCAATGGTAAATGCATGTGTTGTTGTTTTTTGTTGTTGTTGTTCCTCTTTCTGAGTTTTCATTATTGGTGTATAAAAATGCCATCGAATTCTGAGTGTTAATTTTGTGTCCTGCTACATTGCTGAATTCATTTATTAAATCTAGTAGTTTCATGGTGGAGACTTGGGCTTTTCTATGTATATTATCATGTCATCTTATATAATTAAGAGGTAATATGCAAATTGACCCTCATACCCTCACACAAATGGCCGCCCCCATGTGGTCAAAGATGGCTGCATAAGATGGCCAACAGAGGAGGGTAGTTGTGGGCGATCAGGTCAGCAGGGGAGGGCAGTTAGGGGCGACCAGACCAGCAGGGGAGGGCAGTTAGGGGCGACCAGGCTGGCAGGGGAAGTCAGTTGGGGGTAGACCAGGCCTGCAGGGAAGTTGGGGGGACCAGGCCTTCAGGGGAGGGCAGTTTGGGGGGACCAGGCCAGCAGGGGAGGGCAGTTGGGGGGACCAGGCCTGCAGGGGAGGGCAGTTGGGGGCAATCGGGCTGGCAGGGGGTCAGTTAGGCATCGATCAGGCTGGCAGGGGAGTGGTTAAGGGGTGATCAGGCTGGCAGGCAGAAATGGTTAGGAACAATCAGGCAGGCAGGCAGGTGAGTGGTTAGGAGCCAGCAGTCCCGGATTGTGAGAAGGATGTCAGATTGCCAGTTTAGGCCCGATCCCACAGGCCTCTAGTGTGGGAATAATGAGAGTTTTACAATTTAAATACCTTTCATGTATTCTTCTTGTATGATCACTGTGGCTAGGATTCCAGTACTATGTTAATAAGAGTGGTGAAATCAGACATCCCTGTCTTGTCCCTGTTCTTAGAGGTAATGGTTGTAGTCTTTGTCCATTGATTCCGATGTTAGCTGTAGATTTGTCATATATGGCCTTTATTATTTTGAGGTATGATCCTTTATTCACACATTGCTGAGAGTTGTTATAAAAAATGAGTGTTGGATTTTGTTTAATGATTTTTCTGAGTCTACTGATATGACCCTGTGTTTTTTGTCTTTCAAATTATTTATGTGACATATCAAGCTTATTAATTTCAAATATTGTACCAGCCTTTCATCTCTGGAACAAATCAAACTTGGTCATGGTATATGATTTTTTTAATATAGTTCTGGATCCAAGTTGCTCATATTTTGTTGAGGAATTTTAGCATCTATGTTCATTAGGGATATTGCCTTGTAATTCTCTTTTTTTGTAGTGTCACTATTTGGTTTTGGAATTAGGATAATTCTGGCCTCATAAAAAGAGCTTAGAGTGTTCCTTCCTCTTGGATTTTTTTGAAATAATTTGCATAGTATAGCTATAACTCATCTTTGAATATTTGGTAAAACTCTCCTGTGAAGTCATCCAGACCAGGGCTTTTGTTTTCTGGGAGTTTTTGATTACTGCTTCAATTTCATCAGTTGTTATTGGTCTATGAAGATTTTCTAATTCTTCCTGATTTGGTTTTTGAAGATTGTATTTTTCTAGAAATTTATCCATTTCATCCACATTGTCGAGTTTATTGACATATAGTCGTTCATAGTATTTTCTTCCAATTCTTTGTATTTCTGTGTTGTCAGTTGTTGTTTCACTGCTTTCATTTCTGATATTATTTATTTGAGTCCTCTCTTTATATCTTGACTCTGGCTAAAGGTTCATCAATCTTGTTTATCTTTTCAAAGAACAAGCTCTTGGTTTCATTGATTTTTTTTTTTTTTGTATTGGTTTCTCTTAGTCGCTGTCATTTATTTCTGCTGTAATCTTTATTATTTCCTTTCTTCTACTTATTCTGGGCTTTTCTTGTTCTCTTTCTAATTCTTTAAGTTGTCAGGTTAAATTGTTTAATATTAATTTATCTTGCTTTTGTGTTTTTGTTGTTGTTTTGTTTTAGGTAGGTCTGTAGTGCTATGAACTTTCCTCTCAGGACTGCTTTTGCAATGTCCCAGAGATTTTGTGTTGTTTCGTGTTCATTTTTATTAGCTTTCAGGAAGTTTTTAAAATTTATTTCTTAATCTCATTGGTAGCCCATTCATTGTTTAATAACATGCCATTTAGCCCCCATGTGTTTGAATGTTTTTTAGTGTACTGTAGTTGATTTCTAATTTCTTACCATTGTGATCTGAGAAGATGCTTGATATGATTTCAATCTTCTTATAGAAACTTGTTTTGTATCCTAACATGTGGTCTATCTTTGATAATGACCCATTTCCACTTGAAAAGAATATATATTCTGCAGATTGTGTTGAATTGTTCTATAAAAGTCAATTACATCCATCTGACCCAGTGTGTCATTTAGTGTCACTGTTTCCTCGTTAATTTTTTGCCTGGATGATCTATCCAGTGAAATCAGCGGGGTGTTAAAGTCCCTTACTATGATTGTATTGCTGTCGATCTCTCCTTTAAAACTCTCCAGAAGTTTTTTTTTATATATTTATGTGTTCCTATATTGGGTGAATATATATTAACTATGATTAGATCCTCTTGTTTTATCAATCCCTTTAGTATTAGTGACTTTTATTGTCTCTATTATGGCCTTCATTTTGAAGTCTATTTTGTCAGATATGAGTATCGCTACCAAGCTTTATGTTTGTTTCAATTTGCATGAAAATTTTTTTTCATCCCTTCACTCTCATCCTGTGTAAGTCTTGTTCTGAGGTGGGTCTCTTGTAGACAGCATATATTTGGTCATGTTTTCATATCCAGATATATATTTTGCTTGGAGCATTTAATTTGTTTACATTTAAGGTTATTATTGATAGGTACTTATTTATTACCATTTTAATTCTTTATGCCTATTTCTCTCTCTCTCTCTATTTCTTCTTCTCATTACAGTAGTCCCTTTAGTATTTTTTGCAGTTTTGGTTTGGGGTGATAAACTCCTTTAGACTTTTTTTGTCTGGAAAGCTTGTTATTTCACCAACTATTTTTTTTTAATTTCTTTATTGATTAAGGTATCACATATTTGTCCTCATTCCCCCATTCCCATCCCACACCCCTCCCCACACATGCCCCACCCCCCTGTTGTCCCCAACCGCTGGTTAGGCGCATATGCTTGCACACAAGTCCTTTGGTTGATCTCTCCCCTTTACCCCCATCCTCCCCTACTCTCCCTCTGAGGCCTGACAGTCTGATCCATGCCTCCTTGTTTCTGGGTCAGTTCTTGTTCATCAGTCAATGTTGTTCATTATTTCCCCTAGATGAGTGAGATCATGTGCTATTAGAAATACACTTATAAGAACCAAAAATGAGACAAGCAATAATGGTTATGGTGACAGGAAATGAATCAGTCTGTAGTGAGTTTCTTTCTGGGCCAATAGTTCTTTTGAGACCCAATTTCAATGTCCAACAGTTCCTTATGTGTACATGTCAGCACTGACATTACAGTTCTGGATGGTGGACAAATGGTGGTAATGCAGGTCCGACTCTCTCTGGTTTGGTCCTGGGCAACCTGCAGTGATGCACAGCTGCTGACTGCTAGTATGGCAAGGCGTCGTCAGTGTCTTCCATCTCTGGACTGTTTCTCTTCTGTCTTCATGGCTGGAGCAGTCCTGTCAATTCCTCTCTGTTGCTGGAATCCACATGGTCTCGGAGTTGTTTTCTGAAAATATACAAACATATTCTCGACCAAAAGTTAATAAAGGAATATTTTCTATAAATTTGACTTGGGATCCTATTTCATTTTTTGCCCAAATGATTTTCCTCTGGCTTGTTTTGTCACCTTGTGTGTTTTTCATGGGTGTCTTGCTTTTAGCCTTACAATTAATTTTCTTAAGTATTTTCTAGATGTAATTTACTTACAGGTTATTTTTCCTTATGATATTCTTCTACTATACCCTCCTTTTTTTATTTAAATGTTAGGAGGCTTTTGAAATTTTTATAATGTAGTCTTGATGGCTTTTACATTTTAATTTTTTGCACTATAATATTACTGTTTTAGGTTCATTACATGGTGCACAATTTTATCATGAGATGAAGTACCAAAAAAAATTTTAGTTAACACTTTAGGAACACCTTTTTGTCCAGTAAAATTAATTTTTCTAGAATATTCGCTTGTTTCAACTAGCCAATTTAAATTTGCCTGAAAACTTGACTACTATTTTACTGTCAAATTTATTACTCTAACAACAATCTTATTTTACCCTGTAAATATTAGTGGAAGGGATTATTTGCCTTCTTGAGTAGGTCCTGAGCATTCCTGGTGGTAGGCTGGATTTAGATATCATAAACCCACTTCCCCACACCATCACCATCTATTTTGAATAATAGCTTTGCTGGATATATTAACCTTATTTTCAGGTCCTTGCTTTTCATTACCTTGAATACTTTATGTCATTTCCTTCTGGCCTGGAGAGTTTCTGATGAAAAATGTTTTGGTTCTTCTTGCTCTGTGTCTCTTGAACCTGTGTGACTTTTTCCTTCACCAGATTAAGGAAGTTATCTGCCATTATTAATTTACAAGCCAAAGGAAAATCATCAGGGCAAAAAATGAAAAAGGATCTCAAGTCAAATTTATAGGAAATATTCTTTTATTAACTTTTGGTCGAGAATATGTTTGTATATTTTCAGAAAACAACTCCAAGACCATGTGGATTCCTGCAACAGAGAGGAATTGACAGGACTGCTCCAGCCATGAAGACAGAAGAGAAACAGTCCAGAGATGGAAGACACTGATGATGCCTTGCCATACTAGTAGTCAGCAGCTGTGTGTCACTGCAGGTTGCCCCGGACCATACCAGAGAGGGTCAGACCTGCATTACCACCATTTGTTCACCATCCAGAATTGAAATATTATTGCTGACATGTACACATAAGGAACTGTTTGACATTGAAATTGGGTCTCAAAAGAACTATTGGCCCAGAAAGAAACTCACTACAGACTGATTCATTTGCCTGTCAGCATAACCATTATTGCTTGTCTCATTTTCGGTTCTTGTAAGTGTATTTCTAGTATCACATGATCTCACTCATCTAGGGGAAATAATGAACAACATAAACTGATGAACAGACCCGGAGACAGGGAAGCATCGATCAGACTGTCAAACCTCAGAGGGAAGGTAGGGGAGAGTGGGGGTAAGGGGAAGAGATCAACCAAAGGACTTGTATGCATGCATATAAGCCTAACCAGTGGTCACGGACAACAGGGGGTTGGGGGCATGCATGGGGAGGGGTTTGGAATGGGAATGGGGGAATGAGGACAAATATTTGATACCTTAATCAATAAAGAAATTAAAAATAAATAAATAAATAAATAGTAAATAAATAAGTAAAATTTTTAAAAAAGAGGTTCTCTATCCCTTGTTCTCTTTTTTCATCTTCTGGTGCTAATATTGTTAATATTACCTATGATGCTAATATTGTTAAGTTTCATGTTGTTCCACAGCTCCCTTAAGCTGTTCTTCTGTTATTTAATTGTTATGGGTTTGTTGGCTCTCTGATTGAGTGATTTTTTTTTTTCTGCCCTGTCTTCTAATGCACTAATCCAATCCTTGGCTTCCCCTAATGCTCTGTGAATTCCTTTCAGTGTATTCTTTATTAGTGCTATATCTTTCTTTATTTCCGACTGGTCTTTTTGCATAGTAACTATATCTTTTCTCATGCTGTTGAACATCCTTACCATCATTATTCTGAACTTTATATCTGATAAATTTCTTATCTCCATTTCATTTAGCTCTTTTTCTGGAGAATTTTCTTGTTCTTTCATTTGGGCTGTGTGTGTGTGTGTGTCCCTATTTTAGCTGCCTGTTGGGTTTGTGTCTATGTATTAAGTAGATCTGCTATGATTCCCCATCTCTAGTGCAAGAGAAAATCAGATATTGTTTTTAACTGGCCCTGAGTATTCATTTGGAGCTATCAGCAATCCACAGTTTTTTGCTCCCTCTGCTAGGGCTGGGTGCCTTTGGAAAGGACTAAAATGTTTACCAATGTCTGCTTTTCCTAGCCCCTGCCCCAGAAGGAGATAAGGTAAAGGCTCAAAGCCTCCAGAGAAGTGCAGTCTTGCCTTCTGATTGTTTTCAGTCTTTATTAGGCTATCAACCACACTGTGGTGGGAGAGTTTTTCCAACAGGGTAAGGCAATTGTTTCCACTCCAGGCAAAAGCTGCCTGGATGGTAATGGTCTGCTAAAGAAAGATGTCCTCTGCAGTATGAGGGAATGACTCAGCACACTAAACAAGAATGGCTGCCTTCCGAGCTCTAACTCCAGAGCCTCCAACTCTGGATTCTGCTCAAGCAGCTGTTGTCCACTCTGCTGGAGCCCAAGATGAACGGCTGCACATAAAGGTTTGTGTGTTGGCCCTTTAAGAGTGTGCCTGCAAATCCAACTATTTCTATCTAGCAGACAGTTGCCCTGGTGCTCTTTATAGACAGATGTTATGTGGGCCCCTTTCTCAGTGCTGGTGCTCTGAGCTGTGGAGCCCAGCTTTGGGTTTAGACCCCAGAGTTCTCAATGGAAACTCCCACTTCTGAGATATCTCTCTGCAACTTCAGCTGTTGTCTGTGGGAGGCCCCCCGCGACCACCACCACCAGCAGCAGCCCTTTCACACCTCCACACTTTCTACCAGTCTCTATGAAGTCTTCACTTTTTGTCCTTGATTATCAGGATTCTCTCCAGCTAGTCTTCAGTTGATTATTCAGGATGGTTTTTCTAGATTTTAGCTGTAATTCCAGTTTGGTCCTGGGAGTGTGTCAGTGTAGCTTCCACTTACTCCACCATTTTGGAACCTCTACTTGTATTCTAATTCGCTGCTTCAGTTCTAAGCTTCTTCTAATCAATTATTGATTTCTTCTTGGGTATTATTACAGTTATGTCATTCTTCATTTCCAATTAATTCTTATTTATGGTTTCTGCATCTTTGTTCATGCTTATGAAGTTCCCACCAAGTTTTTTAAACTTTTCATTAAGTTGCTTATAGTTCTAAGTTGTTTGAGCATCCTTATAGCCATAACTTTGAGCTCACTATCTGGTAAATTGCTTGCCTTTATTTCATATTTCTTTTCCTGGTGATTCTTCTTTTTCTTGTATTTGGTGTCTATTACTTTGTCTCCCCATTTTAATGGGTCTGGTCTTCCAGGGATACCAGGTCAGGTGTACCTGGTTGAGATGGCATGTCCATGCCTTCTGGAGTGTTGTGTCCCGGCAGCTGGTCTGAATATGCTGGGTCATGGAGGCAGTGGTGACAGGCTAAGTTGTGGAGGCAGGGGCAGTTGTCCAGGGGCACTGGGTTAGGTGCACTTGGTGGTGGTGACAAGTTTGTGCATCTGGGGGCATTGTTTCAGAATGGCAGGAACAGGTTTCCACATCAAGGCTGTGGGAACAGTCGTCAAGGGGCACTAGGTCAGATTCAGCAGGTCTGTGTGTCCTGGCTATTCTTGTTTTTATACTCCTACCCTAATATATACATGGCTGTGGGAAATATATTGTATTTTCCTATAGTTTCTAGTTCAAAATGGAGATGACCTTTAGATCTATGGTGGAAATACAGTGCATAATTTTCACAGTGCTTTCAATGTTGAGACCTGTTCCTGGAGTGTTGGGGGTTAAAAAGGGCATGGAATCTCCTAAGTCCTAAGCCAGAGAATTTTAAAAATTTGGCTATTATTTTAAAGGACACAAGAACATAGCCTGAGACAAAATGTTAGAAGGAGGAATTTAGTCTTTTGGAGAATACACTACTCCCATACCTTTGCATAGCCTTGACTATTTAGGGAAGAAATCAGTGAAAACGAATATCTGTTTGGAGAGACATCCTGGGATACACAATATGGCAGATATCTTTTCAAAACAGGTTTACCTGTTCCTGTTTATTTTAGATGTTGATTTCCCTAAAGTTTCTCTCAGCTGTGTTCCAGCCCACCTCGTTTGTAATCTGGCTTCTTGAAATCTTTGCTTTGAGCAAAACTGAAGAATACTAGAGTCTGATGAGTAAAATACATTATGTGTAATGTAATTGTGTGTGTGCCTTCCTTTTTATGTTTTCAGAAAAATCATTATTCTGGGAAATAACAACAGCCTTGAACAGTGTGTAGATAAGAAGCCTCATTCTCTTCCATAGGGGTGTCATGTTTCCATTGGAATGAAACCAGCTCTTGACAATGATTAGCCAAAATGATCATAGGCTTCCTACTTCCTCATTCCATGTAACAGGGAGATAGCCAGAAGGAAAGGGAAAACCAGCAACATGTCCAATAGCTGGAGAAAAATTTCCAAGAGGCTTAGGTTCTGATTTCAAAGTTTTGTTATGATATGTCACTATCAAGTATTTAGAGAAATGACATATTTTCCCCATGTTCACTATTTTGCAAAAGTGACACTCTGCTTTTAACAATACCTTGAGAGTAATTTTATAAAACATGAAAGATTTAACAAAAATGAAAAACCCTTCCTTTACAGAAGCTGTTTCCATTGCCATTGAGATAAACCAAAGTGAGTGAGGCCCTGCTTGCCTTTCTCTCGGTATTCATTCATCTTAGTTATACCTACTTCACATTTCCTGGGTCTGCTCCCATCTTTTCATTTTCCTACAACTATAATCTGGGCATGGATGTTTTTACCTAATAATCTTTCTAACTTACCAATTAGTTTCTGAACCATCTACTCAGCAAAACCTACCTCTGTCAACCAGTATGGAAATAATTATTCTCTTTGCTGAGCTGTGGAGATTCAGGAGAGCTCTGTTCCTCCTGATGTCTGCCCTTCATATGTATGAGATTAGTATGTTGTAAATCTAATAGTGGCTCCCCACCTGGTTACATGTAAGAATCATTCCTCGCAGAGGATCAGGCCCCATTCTAGAACTACGAAATGAGATTGGTTTTCATAAAGCTACAAGTACTTCTGAAGCACTCAAGTTGGGAAGTCAGTGACTATGGTTTTTTTAGCTTGTATATTCTGTCCCTTATGGGTATCTCTGTCCATTTATGTGCATTGAGTGTTTTTAAGTAAGATAACCAGATATTTGGAACACATCTGGTAGTGTTTGTTAAAATGCAGGTTTTCTGGCACCAGCCCTGCTAAGTCTACCAACCTGAATCTGTGGGGTATGATCTAGGAATATGCATTTTAGCATGTTGCTACCCACTACTCACCCAAGTAATTCCCCTGTATATGAGTCACACTAGAATACTTACAGGGACCAGGCAAGTTACTTGCATGAATCAGGCGAGCAGCAGGGAAGTGACCATAGGAAAACCTATGCCTTGTACAAAAGTGTAGGCACTACTTCCCTGCTTGTTGCTATTTTGCCACAGTAGAAATAGATATAGTATTACCTAAGTTTTGATTTTTTTCTTAAGCGAAAAGTTAAGAGATATTCAATTATTCACAAGTCAAAAAACAACCAGTGAACAAACACAGCTGCCATTAAGAGTTCTACCCATGTACCTGAAATTTCTGGATAACTGTAATGTCGTGTGACACTGGGGGGCTGACCAAGTGGCTTATGATTAATTACAGTGACTTACGATGAATTGCAGTAGAAATACTTGTGGGTCACCCAAGCCAATTCCACCATTTAATGTTTCAGTCCCCTCCTTTAACATCCCCCCAACCCCAGGGCAATAAATCCCAAAACCATGCTATCTCTCATCCAGATAGCCTACCTGTATTGCTAAATCTGAATGTATTTTGGCTACCTCTGATGCAGCAGGTCCTCAAGTACGATTGTCATCTTCCAGCACCATCCATCCAAATGCTCTTTGCCTTGTGTTACCTCGGTGAACACCAGTACTATCCATCTAGCTACCAAAGACAGAAAGCTGGTTGTTAACATTATTTCTTCACAACCCCTAATTAGATAAGTATCAAGTCTTAAATTCTGCCCTCTTACCATTGATTAAATTGGTCAACTTCTCTTCATTCCCACTGCCAATAACTTATTTTGGGCCATTTCATGCTTTAATTGATAGGATTGTCACCCCTGCCCCCAGCTGGCTTTAACTCCCTTCAATTCATTCTGCTTTTAAAGTCACTGAAGCTGAGACAACTGTGGCAACCACTGAACACCTGTGAGCCCCAGAACACCAGTCCCCAATTGGTGCAAACACAAAGATTCAGAGGAGCTCTACACTCCACCATGGAAAGGAGAGAGAGAACTACATAACCAGACATCCAGAGAAGAGAGACCAGGGGGAGACAAAGAAACAGCCCGCATATAAAAGAAAAGTAGGCATCACCACAAAAGGAACTAAACAAAATAGAGGCAAGCAACCTGTCAGAAAAAGAATTCAGAGAAATGGTCATAAGGTAGCTGAAAAGAATGGAAGACAAATTCGACAATATGAGTAAGAACCAAGAGGAAATGAAGAAGAACCAAGAAGAAATGAAAAATGACATTGCTGCTGTAAAGAACTCAATAGAAATCATCAAGAGTAGACTAGACGAAGCAGAGGCCTGCATCAGTGAGCTAGAAGACAAGGTGGGGAAAAACACCCAAGTAGAGCAGCTTCTAGAAAAAAAAAATTAAAAAGCAGGAGGAGAGCCTAAGGGAACTTTGGGACAACATGAAACAAAACAACATCCGCATAACAGGGGTTCCAGAAGGAAAGGAAACTGAAAAAGGAATAGAAAACCTGTTTGAAGAAATAAAGACAGAAAACTTCCCTGATATAGGGAAGAAAAAAGCCACACAAATCCAAGAAGCTCATAGAGTCCCAAGCAAAATGAACCCCAAAAGACCGACGCCAACACACATTATAATTAAATTGGCAAACACTAATGACAAAGTAAGAATCTTAAATTGGCCAGAGAGAGACAGAAAGTTACATACAAAGGAACCCCCATCAGACTAGCAACTGATTTCTCAACAGAAACTCATCAGGCCAGAAGGGAATGGAATGAAATACACAAAGTCATGTAAATAAAGGGTCTGAATCCAAGAATACTATACCCAGCAAGGCTATCAATCAAAATTGAAGGTGAAATCAGGAGCTTCACAGACAAAAAAGGACTAAGGGAATTTATTACCACCAAATCAGCAATGCAAGAAATGCTAAAGGGTCTGCTGTAAAAAAAAAAAAAAAAAGAAAAGAAAAGAAATAGGAAGTGAAGAAGGAACACAGGGGTATATAATAAAAATGGCGACAAATAAGTACCTCTCAATAATAACTTTAAATGTAAATGGATTAAATGCCCCAATCAAAAGACATAGGGTAACGGATTGGATAAGAAAACAAGACCCATATATCTGCTGTCTACAAGAAACCCACCTCAGAAAAAAAGACACACACAGACTGAGGGGATGGAAAAGGTTATTCAGGCGAATGGAAATGAAAAAAAAAAAAAGCTGGGGTAGCAATACTTATATCTGACAAGTTCTGACAAATTAGATCTCACAGTGAACGACATAACAAGAGATAACGAAGGCCACTTTATAATACTAAAGGGAGCAATCCAACAAGAAGAAATAACTCTGGTAAACACCCAATAAAGGAGCACCCAAATACATTTAAAAAAAATTCCTGGAGGATATCACGGGAGAGATTGACAGCAATACAATCATAGTAGGAGACTTTGTCACCATTGGACAAATCCACTAAACAAAAAATCAGCAGAGAAACATCAATCCTAAATGACTCACTAGACCAGATGGAATTAATTGACATCTTCAGAGCATCTCACCCCAAAGCCACAGAATATACATTCTTCTCAAGTGCACATGGGTCATTTTCAAAGATAGACCATACGTTGGGTCATAGGCAAAGTCTCTTCAAATTCAAGAAGATAGAAATCATATCAAGCATCTTCACAGATCACAGTGGCATAAAACTGGAAATCACTACAATAAAAACAATCCAAAGAAATCAAACACATGGAGAATAAACAGCATGCTATTAATCAATGGCAACAAAAGACAATGAAAACACAACAATCAAAAATCTATGGGCAGTCTGGAGAGGGAAGTTCATAGCTCTACAAGCCTACTGCAAAAAAAACAAGAAACAATGGTAATAAATTACCTAAGCCTACAACTCAAAGAGTTAGAAAGAGAGCAACAAGAAAAGCCCAGTGAGAGCAGTAGGAAGGAAATAATAAAGATCAGAGAGGAGATAAACGACATAGAGACCAAAGAAACAATATGAAAGATCAACAAAACCAAGAGCCGGTTCTTTGAAAGGGTAAACAAGATTGATGAACCTCTAGCCAGGCTCACCAAGAAGAAAAGAGAGCGGACTCAAATAAACAAAATCAGAAATGAAAGAGGTGAAATAACAACAGACCCCACCGAAATACAAAGGATTGTTTTAAAAAAATACTATGAACAACTCTATTCCAACAAACTGGACAACCTGGAGGAATTGGACATATTTCTAGAAAAATATAACCTTCCAAAACTCAATCAGGAAGAATCTAAACAGCGCAATAGGCCAATAACTATGGAAGAAATTGAAGCAGTCATCAAAAAGCTTCTGGCAAACAAAAGCCCAGGGCCAGATGGCTTCACAGGAGAGTTTTACCAAATATTCAAGGAAGAACTAAAACCTATCCTCCTCAGACTATTCCAAAAAATTCAAGAGGAAGGAACACTTCCAAGCTCCTTCTATAAAGCCAGCAGCACCCTATTACCAAAATCAGATAAAGACAACACAATGAAAGAGAATTACAGGCCAATATCCCTCATGAACATACATGCCAAAATCCTCAACAAAATTCTAGCAAATCGGCTCCAGCAGTACATCAGAAAGATCATACACCATGACCAAGTAGGATTTATCCCAGGAATGCAAGGATGGTACAATATCCGCAAATCAATAAACGTGATACATCACATAAACAAATTGAGAGAGAAAAATCACATAGTCATATCAATTGATGCAGAAAAAGCATTTGAAAAAAAATCCAACACCCTTTCTTGATAAAAACTCTCAACAAGGTGGGAATAGAAGGATCATACCTCTACATAGTAAAAGCTATATATGATAAAACCATAACTAACATCATACTCAATGGGAAAAATTAAAACCATTTCCCTTAAGAACAGGAACAAGACAGGGATGCCCACTCTCACCACTCCTGTTTGACATAGTACTGGAAGTATTAGCCATTGCAATTAGAGAAGAAGAAATAAAAGGCATCCAAATTGGAAAAGAAGAAGTAAAGCTATCCTTATTTGCAGATGACATGATATTGTACATAAAAAACCCAAAAGACTCCATCAATAAACTAATAGACTTAATAAATGAATTCAGCAATGTAGCAGGATACAAAATTAATGCCAAGAAATCTATAGCATTTCTATACACCAACTTAGAGAAAGAGAGACTAAAAAAGCAATCACATTTACCATCGCACCAAAAAAAATTAAGATACCTAGGAATAAACTTAACTAAGGAGGTAAAAGACCTATATGCGAAAAACTATAGGACACTGAAAAAAGAGATAGTGGAAGACGTAAACAGATGGAAGAACATACGGTGTTCATGGATTGGTAGAATCAACATCATTAAAATGTCCATACTACCCAAAGCAATCTATAGATTCAATGCACTCCCCATTAAAATACCAACGGCATATTTTACAGACCTTGAAAGTACTCCCCAAAAATTCATCTGGAATAAAAAAAAAACCCTGAATAGCCACAGCAATCCTGAGAAAGAAGAATAAAGTAGGAGGGTTCTCAGTACCAGATTTCAAGCTGTATTACAAAGCCATTGTTCTCAAAACAGCCTGGTACTGGCACAAGAACAGACATATAGATCAATGGAATAGAATCCAGATATCAACCCAAACCACTCTGCTCAATTAATATTTGAAAAAGGAGCCATGAATATACTGTGGAGTCAAGACAGTCTCTTCAATAAATGGTGTTGGGAAAATTGGACAGATACTTGCAAAAAAATGAAACTAGATCACCAAATTACACCATACACAAAAATAAACTCAAAATGGATGAAGGACTTAAACATAAGACGGGAAACCATAAAAATACTAGAGCAATCCACAGGCAGCAAAATCTCAGACATATGCCGAAAGAACTTCTTCACTGATACTGCTCCTAGGGCAATGGAAACTAAAGAGAAAATAAACAAATGAGACTACATCAAAATAAAAAGCTTTTTCACAGCAAAAGAAACCATCAACAAAACAACAAGAAAGTCCAGTGTATGGGAGAATATATTTGCAAACGTTATCACTGATAAATGTTTAATCTCCAACATCTACAGGCAACTTATACAACTTAATAAAAGGAAGATAAATGATCTAATAAAAAAAATGGGCAACAGACCTAAATAGAATCTTTTTGAAAGAAGACAGAAGGAAGGCCAAGAGACACATGAAAACATGCTCAAAGTCACTAATCATCCAAGATATGCAAATCAAAACAACAATGCTGTACCATCTCACACCTGTCAGAATGGCTATCATCAACAAATCAACAAACGACAAGTGTTGGCAAGGATGCAGAGAAAAAGGAATCCTTTTGCACTGCTGGTGGGAATGCAGACTGGTGCAGCCACTGTGGAGAACAGTATGGAGTTTCCACAAAAAACTAAAAATGAAACTCTCATTTGACCCAGTAATCCCACTCCTAGGAATATATCCTAAGAAACTAGGAACACCAATAAGAAAGGATATATGCACCCCTATGTTCATAGCAGCACAATTTACAATAGCTAAGATTTGGAAACAGCCTAGGTGCCCGTCATCAGATGACTGGATCAGAAAACTATGGTACATCTATACAATGGAATACTATGCTGCCATAAAAAAGAAGGAATTCTTACCATTTGCAGCAACCTGGATAGAACTGGAGAGCATTATGCTGAGTGAAATAAGTCAGTCAATGAAAGAGAAATACCACATGATCTCACTCATTTGTGGATAATAAAGAACATTACAAATTGATGAACAAAAAGATAGATACAGAGACAGTAAAGCATCAAAGAAACTGTCAAATTACAGCGGGAAGGTTAGGGAGAGGTGAGGGAGATAAGAGATCAGCCAAAGGACTTGTATGCATGCATTTAAGCATAACCAATGGACGCAAAACACTGGGGGATGAGGGCATGTATGGGAGTGGGGTGGGAGTGGGGGCAATGGTAAGATATGTACACATATAATACCTTAATTTAAAAAAATGGGGGGAAAAAGAAGAAAGAAAAATAAAGTCACTGAAGCTGGTGTAGTAATCCTACAATGCACTCTCTGATTATGTCAATATCATAACAGCAATGAGGCACCAGTAAAAGTTCAACCATGATAATATCATGTGGCCCTTGACTGTCTTTCTCTGCTCTTGCCTACCTTCTTGCTCCAATCTTCCCCCATCCCACACCTGAACTCTATGCACAGCCATACAGAATTACCTCCACTTCTCCAAATGTGTTATTCTGTCCATTCCCTGGTACCATTATACATGCAGTTCTGTCTGCTGAAAAACTCATCTCCTGAAGCAGAACTCTTAGCTTAGCTATGCCTACTGGTCCTTAAAAATGTCACCATCATCATTACACAATTATAACTAACACTAGAGGCTAGGTACATGAAATTCATGCATTGGGGAGGGAGTGTCCCTCAGCCCAGCCTATATCCTCTCCAATCTGGGACTCCTTGGGGGATGTCTGACTGCCGGTATAGGCCCAATCCCAAACAGGCAGTCAGACATCCCTCTCACAATCCGGGCCTCCTGGCTCCCAACTGCTCGCCTGCTTGCTAGCCTAATCACCCCCTAACCACTCCCCTGCCAACCTGATCGATGCTTAACTGCCCCCCTGTTGGCCCGATTGCTCCCAACTGCCCTCCCCTGCCAGCCCAGTCTCCCCCGACTGCCCTCCCCTGCCGGCCCAGTTGCCCCCAACTGCCTTCCCTTGCCAGTCCAGTCACCTCCAACTGCCCTTCCCTGCGGCCTGGTCACCCCTAATTTCCCTCCCCTGCCGGCCTGATTGCCCACAACTACCCTCCCCTGCTGGCCATCTTGTGGTGGCCATTTTTGACCACATGGGGGCAGCCATCTTGTGCAAGGGCGGAAGGGTTAATTTTCATATTACCTCTTTATTATATAGGATGTATTAAATAATTACTATGTGATAGGCATTGTTTTAAGGACTTTTAAAAGTATTTCATATAGTCTTTACAACAACCTGAAGAGGTAAGTACTGTTATCATGTTTTAGAGATGAGGACAACTATGTCACTATCCCCAAGGCCTCACATGTATTTCTAGAATGGTACCCTAGTAAAACTTGATATTTTCCCTTTTCATAGCATTTAACAAACTATTACACTTCTGTTTTACCTGTCTCTTCTAGTAGACTCTAAGCTTCTAGACATAGACGTAAAAAAGACTATGCCTTATATATAGGGTGTCCCCAAAAATGTATATACACTTTGAATGATTATTAAGTCAGTGTTTATTAACATACATTTCATTTTCAAAATTTAAAAGGATCTACAGAAATGAATAATTTTTTTACCAATGCCTGTTTTCAAACTGATGACTCTTCTATTCCAGGCACTGTGAAATAATGTAAAGCAATGGAATCATAAATACCCTATATAATAAAGAGGTAATATGCAAATTGACCCTCATGCCCTCACATCACCAGATGGCCACCCCCATATCATCACAAGATGGCCACCACAAGATGGCCGCCCCATGTTGTCACAAGATGGCCACCCCCATGTCATCACAAGATGGCCGCTTCATGTCATCACAAGATAGCCACCACAAGATGGCTGCCCCACATCGTCACAAGATGGCGAGCAGTGGAGAGCAGTTTGGGGCAATGGGCCAGCAGGGGAGCAGTTAGGCATCCATCAGGCCAGCAGGGGAGTGTTTATGGGGTATCAGGTTGGCAGGCAGAGGGATTAGGGGTGATCAGGAAGGCAGGCAAGCAGGCAGGTGAGTTATTAGGACCCAGCAGTCCCGAATTGTGAGAGGGATGTCCTACTGCAGGTTTAGGCCTGATCCCACAGGCAGTCAGACTTCTCCTGAGGGGTCCCAGATTAGAGTGGGTGCAGGCTGGGCTGAGGGATACCCCCCTCCAGTGCATGAATTTCATGCACCAGGCCTCTAGTCAAAAATATTTTTGTTCAGTATTTCTGCACCCTCAATTCATCAACTGTTGCCAGTTTTTGTACCATAAACTTTATCCTTTATGTATGCCCATAAAAAAGTCTAGCAGAGGGGATCTAAGGGGTACATTTGTATTATTTTCAATAATAAAGAATATATATATATAATTTTACATATATATAAAATGTTCTTTGTTCAAAACGTAATAAGGCTTCAGTCATAATTTCAAATCAGTTAAACCTAAAAAGGAGTGAAAATTAAATGAGTTGTCAGATGCTAAAGTGTCTTTACATTTTTCTTTTCTTTTTTGGGGGGGGGCACTGTGAATAATTTTAATGACAGTGTTTGTACTTAAACTGCATTTTCAAACTTCCAATATCATTTTAGAAAGAAGTTCCTTTGTTTGGCTAAAAAGAAACATCAATTGAGTTATCAGTGGTTAAAATGTGTATACATGTTTTGGGACACCCTCTATATGTTAGGTTTGATTGAGCAATTGAGTTGATACCCCTCCCCCAGGAACTGGCTTTTCAGTCATTTCACTATGGACATTCCCTTTGCTGAAGACCACTTTTCACTTGCGGTGACCACATTCCATTCTCTTCCCTCCAGGTATGCATAAAGAAGTCTCCACCCAGAAAAATTCCTCCAAAAGTCCTTTAAAAGCTGCTGACTCCCCTCACTGGATGCTGGAGCCATCCAGGTTCAGCCACCTGGTGTGCAGATGATCGAATAAATTTGTAATCCCTCACCACTCTGGCCTCGTGCATTCCTCCTTCAGTGACCTAACACTATAGTTGTATTTCCAGCACTCAAAACAATGCTGGTCAAATAAACAGTTACTGAACAAATTAATAAACAACTGATATTTGAGTTGTTCAGCATTTGAGTGTCCTCCATTGAATACTCATTTTGTTTACAAATATTACTAATTCCTGTCATTTCTGCCCTGTGGTAATGGGCAAGAAATAGGTATAAAATGATACACATCAATAAAAACTACAATGATGGCCAAATATCAACTTTCACTCTTCCCTCTCTTTTGACTTCAAAGTGCTTGACTATGTCTGATGCTTTTTATTTTCAGTCATACACAAGTTCAAGCCCTTCCTTCCTCTTGGCTACTCATTTACCTATGTCTCCATTTAAGAACCTGTGTATCCATCCATCCAACCAGCAAAATGGCTGACATTGAGAATATAGAAATGAATAAGGCTAATTCATCTCCTCAAGAAAATGTGTAATGATTTTCCTGGACAACAGAAAGATATCAATAAATGTTTGTTTCTTCCACACTCCCTTTACAGATAAGGACAGGGACCACTATACCACCAGTGAAACTTGCAGGCTGGAACATTTTCTAAGCAAACTCCTTACCCCTTTTTTACTGTGAAAATAATACCACAACCATCTCATGATTAGTCAACTCGATTTTATGATGGAAAAATCCTCTTTTTCTATGGGCTGAGGCCCAACTAACCTTATATCCTTAATTGAGAGTTGCACTTACTTGGAAGTGTTACTGGTGGAAGTAGTGTGTGTGGCGGGGCGGGGGGGGGGGGGGGCGGGAGGGGGGCCAGAGAGACCTCATCTGCACCTGTTGCTTGTGGAGTGGAATTCTTGTGATATCCCAAGAAAAAGAATTTTATATAGATAGGATGAGATACGGTAGAAAGCTTTATTTCTATGGAATCATACCCCTGAGATTCCAAGATTCATTTCCCTTTGTGCCACCAAGGAAGAAGTCCCATTTTGCCTTTAGTAGGCCTAAAATCAGAGCCAGTGTCCAGAATTTCCTTTCTATATTTGCACACTCCAGTCCAGCATCAAGCTAGCTTAATTTGTGTTTCTTACTGCAATTCACTAGTCCATTGAGTGTGAGGTCCACATGGCTGTGGGCCATATGGATGAATGCAAGGAAGTGGGTACAAGAGAGCCCCACAAGCCAAGAACTAAGAGAGAGTGAATTTCTTTGTTTAGGGGATTATGTATTCCCAAATTTTTGCAGGCTTGCTTTGGCTGAACCCATGGTTCCAAAGGCTTGACCAACAGGCAAGTACCTTCCCTATTCACTCCAGCTTCACTGTGCATGCATCGATCTCTCCTTTGTTGGACCCCTTCCCCCAGTGATTCTGCAGGGAATGGGCTGGAGGTTCCCTGGGGAGTGTGAAATTGCATCTTCCTGGCGAAGTTACCCAAATGACATGCTTAAAATGTCTGGCCTCCCTTTTGGTTTCTTTCCTATTATTAATAACTAGCTAATTAAAAGTATATCAGAAATGAAATTTTAGTATCAGAAATTAATTTTGGACATTGCATGAAGTTTAAGATCATGGGAACCAGCTTTGAAAAAAACCCACAAAAAACAAAGCTTTAACAATAGATCTGGTAGCCTCCTATTCATGTTATAAGAAATAAGAGGATTGAGACTAGCTAGTAGATAGGATCTATGGGTTGTTCTCTATAGGCCCTCTGTTGAATTACCAGCCACAGACTGTCTCTTACAGTCCACATGTGGATCTAGGGAAACCACGATGCACAGAAAAGTCCCAGTAGCAATTAAGACCAGCTGTGAATGTAGAAAGCTATCTCAGTGCCCAAAATACCTCAACATATTCTCTTACAATGTCAAAGCAATTACTCCTAAAGGCAAGATTATGAAAAGTCAGCACACATCTATACTAATAAAAGGGTAATATGCTAATTTAGACCAAGAGACCTTCCGGGAGACCAGTCAGGGAGGGCAGTTGGGGGCCATGAGGCTGACGGGGGTGGGCAGTTGAGGGTGAGCAAGGCAGCAGGGGGGGGGGCAGTTGGGAGCAAGCATGCCGCAGGCAGAGTGGTTAGGGGTGATCAGGCAGGCAGTCAGGTGAGTGGTTAGGAGCCAGTGGTCCCAGATTGTGAGAGGGATGTCTGACTGCTGGTTTAAACCGGCAGTCGGACATCCCCCAAGGGGTCCCAGATTGGAGAGGGTGCAGGCTGGGCTGAGGGACACCCCCGCCCCCCGCCCCATGCCAGAATTTCATGCACCGGGCCACTAGTTTGTAATAATAAGCATAGAATCTTAGTTGGAACTTTCTAGTTTCTTTATAAAGTTTTTCAAACATCCACAAATTCTTTTAAGGCATCCTCAAAGGAAAGTTATATAATTTAACATGAAAATTAGGCTCTTAAAGTAAATTTTAAATTTCTCAAAAAAATCTCACAACATTAAATTCCCTACATAGTACTACTAAAAGTGGAAACACATATTTATTAAACAAATAAAAATTGGTTACCATTTTCAGGGTCAAAACTGAATATTTAATTATAAAACATACTAAGCATAAGAACATTTAGAGGAAACATGAAACAAAAACATTTCTCTCCTTATTTTCAATAGCTTTTTCTAATGCCTAATAGAGAGGAGGAAATGGAAAACAAACAATAACAACAAAATACTTGCTGGTCTGGAACAAGATTCTAAGGAAAAAAATTACCTATTATTATTTCATTCAAGGGATTATGAGGTGCAAAACCAAACACATCCATTTTCTCATCAATAGTCAAGTGGGAAGGCAAACGCGTCTCTCAAACTATGATATCTTAGTGAATGGTGAATAACAAAAGAAACTCTCTAAATATCAAATCTACCAAAAACAAACAAACAAAAAACAAAACAAACACACACCTAGAAATAAGTGACAATGATTCAGTAAAACTAGAAATAATCAAGTTGCAATATAGTATTTGTGTCTTCAGTGACACCTGTATCCATGTACCTCCCCAATCATATCACTTTGTCAAGTCTATGTGGATCTTTATAGTGTACTATTTACATAAAATGTGGGATATTTTTTGAGGAGAAAAACGGTTTGGGTCATCTAGGCCATTTGTTCTTATAGCTCTCTGGGTAAGGGAAAGCATATGGCTAGCACATTTGCTGCCTTTTCTATATCTGCAGAAACTGTTAGCACATTTATGGGAAGACATACAATGCATTCTTGAAATAAGGTCTCTGAATGTAGCTTTCAAGATCATCCTTTGTTCCATTCTTCCTGGGTGATCAAATTGCACCCAAAAGGTGGTCTAGAATGTGAATTTCAAACATGCTATTGATAGGCCCAGAACTGTTGCTGCAAAGGGGAAAAAAAATCCACATTAATTGAATCCTGGCTTGTCCTTACTCATAATGTCATAAATATGTTTTCTATGTCCTAAAGCAATATGAGTTGATTTGTAAAATGATGTGAAATATTCTGATGAGTAATCCCACAGGTTTTAAAATATGTATTATTTACTATTATTAAAAGTAAATTTTTTCTTACAACAAAAACTACATACAGTAAGTATAGGTCAACAATAAAACAATAATGTTGCAACCCTTTTTTTATTTACTCTGGTTTTCCTATTGGTACCCTGATGATCATTAGCCATAGTATTGTATTTGCAGATACTTCATATGTTAAAATTTCTTTATAATTCTCTAGGATATGTTTCTCATAAACTTTTTGGCAAGGTCACTATTATTTCCATTTCATAGATGTCATTTGGAAATAATAATAGTACTTACCTGAAAGGATTTTTTCAGAGTCATTAGATCATATTAAGAACATAAAGTATTTGACAAATTCTTTAATTATTGAGCACTCAAAACATGATGGCTATTATTATTATGCAAAAGTATTAACAACTATTTTAAGGTTATCAGAAGTACATTTAAAAATTTATCTTTATTGTTGAAAATATTATAGATGTCCCTTTTTAACACCATTGGCCTCCTCCACCCTGCATACCCCCATCCAGGCTTTCACCAAACTATTGTCTGTGTCCATGGGCTATGCGTATATACATACAAGTTGTTTAGTTAATCTCTCCCCACTTACCCACCCACCTGTGCCTTCCCTCTGAGATGCATCATTCTGTTCCATGTTTCTATGCTGCTGGACCTATTGGTCCATAAATTTATTTAGTTTATTAAATTCCACATATGAGTGAGATCATGTGATACTTCTCTTTCTCTGACTAGCTTATCTCACTTAACATAATACTCTCCAGATCCCTCCATGCTGTCTCAAAGGGTAAGAGATTTTTTTTTTTTTACTTTTGCATAGTATTCCATGGTATAAATGTACCATTGCTTTTTTTTATTCACTCATCTACTGATGGGCACATGGGCTGTTTCCAGATCTTAGCTATTGTAAATTGTGCTGCTATGAACATAGGTGTGCACACTTTCTTTCTGATTGGCATTTTTGGTTTCTTGGGATATATTCCCAGAAGTGGGTCAAATGGTAGTTCCATTTTTAATTTTTTGAGGTAACTTCATCTGCTTTCTATAGTAGCTGTACCAATCTGCATTCTCTCCAACAGTGCTCACCAACACTTGTCATTTTTGGTTCATTGATGACAGCCATTCTGCTAGATATGAGCTGATACCTCATTGTTTAATTTGCATCTCTCTAGTGATTAGTGACATTGAGCATTTTTTTCATATGTATCTGGATGTCCACTTTGGAAAAGTGTCTATTCAGGCCCTTGCCCATTTTGAAATGGATTGTCTTCCTTTTCTTAAGTTGTATGAGTTCCTTATATATTTTGTAGATTAACCCTTTATCAGATATATCATTGACAAATATGTTCTGCCATAGAGTGGGCCCCCATTTCATATTGTTAATGGTTTCTTTTGCTATACAGAAGCTTTTTATTATGATGTAGTCCCATTTGTTTATTTTCTCCTTAGTTCCCTTTGCCCTCGGAGATATATTGGTAAAAAGTACTATGAGAGATGTCTGATATTTTACTGCCTATGTTGTTTTTTTTCCCTAGGATTGTTATGGTTTCACAAAGTACATTTAAGTCTTTTATCCATTTTGTGTTTATTCTTGTGTATGTTGTAAGTTAATGGGCTAGTTTCAATTTTTTGCAGGTATCTGTTCAATTTCCCCAATACCATTTATTGAAGAGATTATCTTGATGCCATGGTATGCTATTGACTCCTTTGTCAAATATTAATTGAGCATAATGGCTTGGGCTGATTTCTGGGGTCTCTGTTCTGTTCCACTGACCTACATGCCTGTTCTTATGCCAGTACCAAGATTACAGTGGCTTTGTAGTATAACTTGATATTTGGTATTGTGATCCCCCCAACTTCGTCTTTCTTTCTCAAGATTTTTATGGCTATTTTGGGTCTTTTATGGTTCCATATAAATTTTTAGAGCATTTGTTCTAGGTCTGTGAAATATGCCATTGACATTTTAATAGGGATTGCATTGAATCTGTAGATTGCCTTGGGTATTATGCACATTTTAATAATCTTAATTTTACCAATCCATGAACACACTATATCTTCCTCTATATATTTTTCCAATATCCTGTACTTTTCTGAGTGCAAGTCTTTTAACTCCTTGGTTAATTTTATTCCTAAATATCTTAATTTTTTATTGCAATGGTAAAGGGGATTGTTTGTTTAGTTACGTTTTTTTTCCTGAGAATTCATTATTGGTGTACCAGAGGCCCGGTGCATGAAATTCATGCATGGGTAGGGTCCCTAGGCCTGGCTGGCGATCAGGATCTATCTGTGGGGCAACTGGTGGGGTGATTGGGGGGCCCCCGCTGGCACCTGCCTTGGCCAGCCTTGTGCCACCCGCTCACTGGCCCCATCCCCCGCCGCTGCCACTGGTCACCTTCTACTGTGGGAGGCGACCAGTGGGGTGATCGGGGGATGGTGCCACCCGCTTTCTGGCCAGCCCTGCCCCCTGATTGCTGCGCCACTGCTGCTGGTTGTCTCCCTCTGCAGGGCGACTGGCAGGGTGATCAGTGGGGCCCCCACTGGCACCCACCTTGGCTGACCTGAGGCCTGCAGGCTAGGGGCAGATCCTGCATTGAGCACTGTCCCCTGGTGGTCAGTGCGCATTATAGCGACCTGTCGTTGCACCAGTCGTTCCGCCATTTGGTCGATTTGCATATTAGGCTTTTATTTATTATACTAGAGGCCTGGTGCATGAAATTTGTGCATGGGGGGGGGTCCCTCAGCCCCGCCTGCACCCTCTGCAATTTGGGACCCCTACACACCTTTTTCTTATCTAGCTAACCTCTTCACATTTAAAAAAGTTAACTGAAATATCACCTACTCTAGGAAATCCTCTTTGAACAAATATCTTTACAATCTGTATTAAGTATTTTCATAGTATATCATTCTTTTTAACAGCCACTTAGAGTGGAATCAATGTGGTTTTCATTCTTGCATCTGAATTTTTTCTTCTTGCTCTTGTAACAGCAAAACTTATCCAATTTACATTTACCCTTCAAGGACTTATATTTGGTTCAGTTTCTAGTTGGCTCCCTGTGTGTTTTTTTTTTAAGCAATAAATTTGGGTTGTGATAGGAAACCTCACTTGTAATCAAGCCTGTAGGTCTCTCTATCTGAATATTTCTATAATACCTATCACTTTAGCATACCAGAGATTGTGTTCATTTATAGAAAATAACAATAAATGTCACCTGATCATTTGATCTTCTAGTAATATTTTATAGCAAGATGTATTATTCCAATAATTTAACTATTACAAAACTGAGGCGTACAGAAATAAATCACATTGAACAATAAAAAATGACTCAAATATCAAAGCATAGTACACTTAGGGCCTCCCTTGTCCTGTGCCTCAGATATCATAGCATAGTACACAGTTCACATGGAACTCAGCTTCCTTTAAAATAGGAAGGGAATCAGCTACTTCCACACATTTTTTTTATTTTTATTTAATTCACAGCACATACTCTTTGTACTAATTATTGGAAAATCATCCTAGCAATTGCCTCTGTTCCTCTCTGTATTGTTGCCTTACATTCTGATGTCATTACTGGGCTTTTATCATCCACTTGCTCTGATAAGATTATGAATTATTTAAGGACAGAGATCATGACTTGAGCTTGTGTTTCTCTGTCATGGTACCTAGATAAATACTCAAATGCCATCCAGTCCAATGACTGTGATGAGAGACGCCCACCGTTGCTGGAGACCTCTGATTTTTATTTAAGGGGCCTCACTTGTTTTGGGCCTTTACAGAGGGATGAGTAGGGGCTGAGGGAATTTGAGGAAACCCAGACAGAATTCTCCTCCTAAACGATTTTGCTAAGCTGGCACCTGGGACCGCCGGGCATTTGTCCAATTAAAACCTGGACACACAGCAATAACAAAGGCACTGGTCTCCTATTGCTAATGCGTGGGGATCAAACCCCAGCCTGCAGGAACTCACCCCCACAGTCAGGACCAGGCTGCTGGGTAGACCTGGGCTGGGGCTCCTAACTCTGGGGAGAGGGAGACTTCCCATGGCTGCAGGCTAGAGGCCCTGGACTCCACACCACGCGCCCAAACAGGTCCCTAGCGCAGGTTGGTGAGTAAAGTGGCTTCTTCGCCTGTGATTGCGGGGCATCTTGGCTTGGCCTGTTCACCCTGTGATTGTGGGGCGGCTTGGCCTGGACTGTTCTCCCCGTAATCACAGGGTGGCTCGGTCTGGGCTCACTGCTTTCCACCAGCTGCAGCTTGCCAGTCTCCTATGGGCTGGGGGGAGCCGATCAGTCAAGCCCACAGCATATGGCAGCGGCTGTGAAGGTCGCCACAGCAACCCAGCACTGACTTCCAGTTGGTCAGCCTTTGGTCGTGATTGGTCGTTACAAGTTACAACCCTGGGCTTTTATTATTAGGATAGGCTAAAAAAGTCAAATTTTGAGTGTTCATTATGTATCCTGCTACATTGCTAAATAAATTTATTAAATCTAGTAGTTTTTTGGGGGAGTCCTTAAGTTTTTCAATGTATATGTCATCTGTGAATAATGAGTTTTATTTCTTTCCAATTTGGATGCCTTTTATTTTTTTCCTCTTGTCTGATCACTGTGGCTAGAACTTCCAGTACTATGTTGAATAAGAGTGGTGAAAGCAGACATCCCTGTCTTGTTCCTATTCTTAGGGGAAATGGTTTTAGTTTTGCCCATTGAATGTGATGTTTACTCTAGGTTTGTCATATATGGCCCTTATTATGTTGATGTATGATCCCTCTATACACACTTTGCTGAGTTTTTTTTATCAAAAATGGGTGTTGGATTTTGTCAAATGCTTTTACTGGTACTGCATCTATTGGTATGATCATGTGATTTTTGTCTTTTAATTGGTTTATGTGATGTATCATGTTTATTGACTTGTAAATATTGTACCAGCCTTGCATTCCTGGAATAAATCCCACTTGGTCATGGTGTATGACCTAATATATTGCTGGGTCTGATTTGGTAATATTTTGTTGAGGATTTTAGCATCTATGTTCATCAGGGTTATTGGCCTGTAATTCTCTTTCTTTGTGGTATCTTTATCTGTTTTTGGAATTAGGATAATGCTGGCATCATAAAAAGAGGTTGGAAGTATTCCTTCCTCTTGGATTTTTTTAATAGTTTGAGGAGTATAGGTGTTAGTTCTTCGAATGTTTGGTAAAGCTCCCCTGTGAAGCCATCCAGAACAGGGCTTTTGTTTGCTAGAAGGTTTTTGATTACTGCCTCTATTTCATCAGCTGTTATTGGCCAATTAAGGTGTTCTGATTCTTCCTGATTCAGTTTTGGAAGATTGTATTTTTCTAGGAATTTGTTCATTTCATCCACATTCGTGAGCTTGTTGGAATATGGCAGCTCATATTATTTTCTTTTTTTTGTTTGTTTGTTTTTTTCTGTTTTTTGTGTTTTTTTTTTTTTGTTTTGTTTTATTAGTTTTTACAAACCCTTGTGTTGAGGGCTGACTTTCAATAGATTGCAGCGAGGGAGCTGCTCTGCTATGTACGAAACCCCGACCCAGAAGCAGGTCGTCTACGAATGGTTATAGCGCCAGGTTCCCCACAAACGTGCGTTGCGTGAAGGGCTCATATTATTTTCTTACAATACTTTGTATTCTGTGCACTCAATTGTTCCTTCACTGCTTTCATTTCTGTTTTTATTTATTTGGGTTCTCTTTGATGCTGATGAATCTAACTAATGGTTCATCAATGTTGTTTATTTTTTCAAAGAATCAGCTCTTCTTTTCATTGATTTTTTTATTTTTATTTTTTAGTCTGTATGTCATTTATCTCTCCTCTAACCTTTATTATTTCCTTCCTTATACTTATTCTGGGATTTTCTTGTTGTTCTCTTTCTAATTTTTTTAAGTTGTACAGTTAAATAGTTTACTATTATTTTTTCTTGTTGTTGTTGTTGTTGTTGTTGTTTTGCTTGTTTGTTTGTTTTAAGGTAGGCCTGTAATACTATGAACTTTCCCCTCAGGGCTGCTTTTGCTGTGTCCCAGAGATTTGGGGTTGTTGTGTGTTCATTTTCATTTGTTTCCAGAAAGTTTTTAATTCCTTTCTTGACCTCATTGGTAACCCATTCATCCTATATAATAAAAGCCTAATATGCAAATTGACTGTCACTCCAACACACAAGATGGCTGTCCCCATGTGGTCAAAGATAGCCACCACAAAATGGCCGACAGGGGAGGGCAGTTAGGGGTGACCAGGCCAGCAGGGGAGCAGTTAGGCATCGATCAGGCTGGCAGGGGAGTGGTTAGGGGGTGATCAGGCTGGCAGTCAGAAGCGGTTAGGGGCAATCAGGCAGGCAGGCAGGCGAGTGGTTGGGAGCCAGCAGTCCTGGATTGTGAGATTAGGCCCCACTGGGATGGGGCCTAAATGGGCAGTCGGACATCCCTCGAGGGGTTCAAGATTGGAGAGGATTAAGGCTGGGCTGAGGGACACCTCCAGCCCCTGTGCATGAATTTTGTGCACCGGGCCTCTGGTTGTTTAATAACATGCTATTTAGCCTCCATGTGTTTGAATGTTTTGCTTGTTTTTACTATAGTTGATTTCTAATTTCATTCCACTGTGATCTGAGAAGATGCTTGGTATGATTTTAATCTTCCTGAACTTGTAGAGGCTTGTTTTGTCTCCTAACATATGGTTTATCTTTGTGGATGACCCATGTGCACTTGAGAAGAATGTATATTCTGCAGCTTTGGAGTGGAATGCTCTATAAATGTTAGTTAAATCCATCTGGTCCAGTGTGTCCTATAGAGTCACTGTTTCCTTGTTAAATTTTTTTCTGGAAGATCTATCCAGTGAAGTCAGCAGGGTGTTAAAGTCCTGTACTGTTACTGTATTGCTGTCAAGCTCTCCCTTAAATTCCTCTAGAAGTGTTTTAATATATGTAAGTGCTCCTAAATTGGGTGCATATATGATTACCAGGTTTATATTCTCTTGTTGGATTGATCCCTTTAGTATTATCTAGTGATCTTTCTTGTCTCTTATGATGGCCTTCATTTTGAAGTCTATTTTGTCAGATATGAGTATTGCTACCCTAACTTCTTTTTTGTTTCCCTTTGCATGGAAAATATTTTCCATTCCTTCACTTTTATTCTGTGTGAGCCTTTTGTTTTGAGGTGGGTCTCTTGTAGACAGCATATAGTTGGGTCGTGTTTTTTTGTTTGTTTATTTTTAATCAATTCAGCTACCCTATGTCTTTTGATTAGTGCATTTAATCCATTTACATTTAAGGTTATTATTGATAGGTACTTATTTATTGACATTTTTATTTTGTATGCTTATATTTCTCTATTTCTTCTCATTATAGCAGTGCCTTTAACCATTTCTTGTAGTGCTTGTTTGGTGGTCATAAACTTTTAGTTTTTTTCTCTGGGAAGCTCTTTATTTCACAGTCTATTTTAAATGATAGCCTTGCTAATTATATTAATCTTGTTTTCAGATCCTTGCTTTTCATTACCTTGAAGACTTAATGCCATTCCCTTCTGGCCTGTAGAATTTCTTATGAGAAATCAGCTGACAGCCTATGGAAGCTCCTTTGTAGGTAATAAATTACTTTTCCCTTGCTACCTTTAAGATTCTGTCTTTAAATTTGGGCATTTTAATTTGAGGTGTCTGGGTGTGGGCCTGTTTGGGCTCTTCTTGCTTGGGGCTCTCTATGCCTCCTGAACTTGTGTGACTTTTTCCTTCACTAGTTTATGGATGTTTTCTGCCATTATTTCTTCAAACCAGTTCTCTATCCCTTGTTCAATTTTCTCATCTCCTGGTATTCCTATGATGCAGATATTGTTATGTTTCATATTTTCCCACAGCTTCCTTAATATGCCCTCTGCTTTTTAATTGTTTTTGTTGTTCTCTGTTTGAGGGAATTTTTTTCTTCTCCATCTTCTAGTTTACTAATACAATCCTGTAATCTGCTGCTTATTCCCTCTGATATATATCATTTATTTGTTCTATATCATTCTTCTTTTCCTTCTTTTCCTAATTTTTCAGTTTCTCTATCTTCTTCATGCTGTTGAGCATCCTTGCCATCATTATTCTGAATTCTATATCTGATAAATTGCTTATCTCCATTTCATTTAGCTCTTCTTCTAGAGAATTCTCTTATTCTTTCATTTGGGGCTTGTTTTTCCCCTTCCTATTTGGGTTTGTGTCTATGTATTAGGTAGATCTGCTATGACTCCCAGTATTTTTGGAGCATCTCTGGTGCAGGAAAATGTCAGACACTTATTGTGACTGGCCCTGAGTACCCTGTTTGGAGCTATCAACATTCAACAGTTTGTGGCTCCCTCTATTGTGGCTGGGTGCATTTGGAAAGGACTAAGATGCACACCAAGGTCTGATTTTCCTAGCCCTGGGTTCAGAAGCAGATCAGGCAAACTCAAAGTACCTAGAGATCTCCCTCTGCCTGCATGACAATTGTTACTTCCAGTCTCTTAATGTGTCTCAGGCTATAGACCACAACAAGGTGTAAACTCCATGTGGTGGGGTGAGAGTTTTTCCTACAGGCTATGGCAATTGCTTCCCCCAACTCAGATCTGTCTTAGAAAGACGTCCTCTGCAGTATGGGGGAATGACTCAGCACAGGGGTCTAGGCAGCTGTTCTCTGAACTCTATCCACAAATCCCCCAAGCCTAGATTCTCCTCACACAGCTCTAGTCCACTCTGCTCTCCTCTGCCAGAGCCCATGGTGAGTGAGTGCACATAAAATTTTGTGCATTGGCCCTTTAAGAGGGTACCTGCATTTCCAGCCATCTCTCCCTTACAGACAGAAACCCTACTGCTTTTAACAGCCAGATATTCCTTGGGCACCTTTCTCAGTTCTGGTGCTCTGGGATGAGGGGTCCAGAATTCTCAGTTGGAACTTCCCATGCACAGCGGCGATATCACTCTAGAACTTCAGCTGCTGTCTGTGGGAGCCTGGCCAGCTTTCTCACACTTCTGCACTTCCTATTAGTCTTTATGAGGTCTACACTTTCCATCCTTGGTTATAGGTTTCTTTGCAGCTAGTCTTCAGTTGATTATTCAGGATGGTTTTTCTGTATTTATTTGCAATTCCAGTTTGGTCCTGGGAGAGTACCCTGATACTCTCAGGGTAGCTTTCGCTTAATCTTGATATCAGAAGTATATTTTAAGTGGGCCAGTCTGGTTTAGGTCTTCCTCTAGATCTGTTCTCCCTAAACATGAAGACACTACTATTTATATATGCTGATCCATCTGACTAGAATGCTCTTCCCTTCCTCACTCCAAACTCCTAACCCCTCTTCATGTCTCTTCATGGCTAATACTTACTCTTCATGTCTCAGCTTAGACAGCACTTCTTGCAGGTGTAAGCAGTCCCTAACCTCTTATAAGTATAGATTATATTATAGGTACCAGTGTACTCCTCCTATGTGCTTCAATGTGGATCACAATTGCCTGCTTCCCAATGACACTAGAGCTTCATGAGTTCAGGGATTATGTCTACTTACATACACTACATTCTTAGTGGTCAACGCAGTGCCAGAATAGAGTGGGTGCTCAATAAGTATCAGTGAGATTAGGACATCTTGGATCTGAAATCAGCCTGGTTGGTGTTAGAAGAATACGTTTTCATATACTGTGATGGCTAGCAGCCTAAGAACCTGCTGAGTGTGAGGCTATAACATGAGATGTGGCATTGTGGAAGTAGAGGGGCAGAAGGGAAGGGTACTAGAGAAACTCAGGTTCCATCTGGTTACTAATGGTCAAACCAGCAGATACACATGCAGATTCACTGGCTCTGGATATGTGGATAGCAGTCCTGTAGCACATGATCAAGTGCTGGGTTAACTACACCTGGTCCAAAGTCTAAGTGATTTCTGACCCGAGTATTCACAGCAGATCGCAAATCAAGGCCCTTGCTGGCTGGAATGACAAGAGTCCAATCTGATCTAAGACCCCAGAAGACTTACCAGGCCCAGCACAGAATTGCATTGCTGAGGAAGAAACTTTGAGACTTTGGGCACAGCGGATGGAAAATGAACTGAAATGTCCTGATTTGTTACAGCAACTGCATCATAGGAAGGGATGACTGTAGAATAGTATTTGACAGCATGGAAGGAATTAAGAGAGAGAGCTGTGCTGGGAACTTGAGTTTTATACACATCACCAATAGCATTCTCTGAAGTGGAGCTAGACTGACCTTTAACAAAAAGGAAAACAAATAACTATCAGTATACACAACTCTGTAACTCTGAACTACTGTATTTGAAACAAATTGTCCTCTATATAATTTCTTCACACTTCTAACTTATACTACTGCTACACTTAAATTCTGTTGAAAAAAGTGAACATTTTTGTAGCAATATTTAATGCAATAAATACACTATAAATTAGTGTTCCTATGTCATTAAAAGACAGAGATTTTAGAGAAGCATCAGATCTCTATGCTTTTGGGTGTGTTTTTGTGTATGCAACTTTGTGTTTGTGTGTTGCTTCCATCATAATCAAAATTGTGATCATCTCTATGAAGCAAGGAAGAATGTTGGAAAGAACTCCATTCAGCCATGAATAAAATTTTCTATCAGTGAAGTGGGTTATATCATTATATATCTATACTCTGCACAGTATCTAGAAGGCAGGAAAATATTTAAAAATATATAATGAATGTTAACAATGTAATCTCAAGTCCCTCTGTGAATACCTATTTATGTTCTTCTGGAGAGTGATAATAGTGAAAGTAAAGCAATTTTATTTCTACTTTAAATACAAATGTATCTGGAATATTTGTGAATATTTGCATTTCAGCAAATGGATACACTGATTGATGGAAAAGTATACATAAAGGCAACCTAAAGAAGTCTAAACACTGAACCAGATCAGCACTTCTGTGTCACAGGACAGACTTTACCACAGAAACCTGGTGACATCAAGTAGTTGTTTAACTTCTCCAGCCTTTAATTTACTGATGTAGGTGATGAAAGTGAAATCTGAAGAATTTAAGTGATTTCAACTGTTCTGATCCTCTTTCAAAAACAATTTGGCTCATGCAGTCCTTGCTATACATGTGCTCACATTCTCAAACTCATTCCTTACAGACTTTGGGAATCCAGCCCAAGGAAAAGACCAAAACAGGAAAACATCGTATGTGGGGACATACTCTCTCTTATCCTATCTAATAAAGAGGGAATATACAAATTGACCATCACACTGTCACAAAAGATGGCTGTACCCACAGCGGAGGCTGAGTTCCTGTAACGAGCCTTAACAAGCAATCAGCAGGGACCTGAGGCTTCATGGCACTGGGCTGGAGCAGGGGACCTCAGGCTGCACCCTCCACCCCAGCACCAGACCAGGGGACCTGAGGGTGCGCCCCCCTCCCCGCCCTGGCACTGGGCCGGGGAACCTGAGGCTTCACCCCCCACTCAGCAGGGCTTAACAGGGGACCTCAGGCCATGCCCCCCGCCTCGCAGGGCTTGATGGGAGACCTCAGGCCATGCCCCCTGCCCGGCAGGGCTTGACGGGGACATCAGGCTGCACCATCCACCCTGGTGCTGGGCCGGGGGACCGGAGGGTGCGCTGGGGGACCTGAGGCTGCACCTCCCACCTGGCAGGACTTGACGGGAGCCCTTAGGCTGTGCCCCCACCTGGAGGGGCTTGACGGGGGACCTGAGGCTGTGTCTCCCGCCCATCGCCAGGCCAGGGGACCTAAGGCTGTGCCCCTGCCTGGCGGGGCTTGACAAGGGTGGGGCCAGCTGAGTCTGGATCTTGCCCAATGGATGTGGGGCCTGCTGGGTCTGGGTCTAGGTCTCGCACGATTTTGAGGTGCCGTGGGTGGGCGGGAACTTGACTCTAGGTCTCACGGCATGCCCCAGACTCTGACAGGAGGAAGATTTTCATATACATTTTACTAATTCTCTTTCATCTCTGACACTTCTATTATAGAGAAAGGGCAAATAGCAATATTAAAATATTTCCTCTAATTAATCTCCTTTTAATGTGCATGAATGTCATGCACTGGGCCACTAGTTATATTATATATAACATATAATATATTGTTATATTACATATATATCAACATAAAATTGGAAACACTAAATATAGAAATTAAAGAATGGCTAAGAAAATTATTTTATAAACTAGAGGCCCGATGCATGAAATTCATGCACGGGGGGTGGGGAGGTCCCTCAGCCTAGCCTGCACCCTCTCCAGTCTGGAACCCCTCACAATCCGGGACTGCTGGCTCCTAACCACTCGCCTGCCTGATTGCCCCTAACCACTCTGCCTGCCAGCCTGATAGCCCTCTAACCGCTCCCCTGCCAGCCTGATTGACACCTAACTGCTCCCCTGCTGGCATGATCATCCCCAACTGCCTTCCCCTGTGGGGCTGAGGGGACTGGGGGACTGAGGCTGGATAAGGTGGGGCTGAGGGGACTGGGGGACTGAGGCTGGATGAGGTGGGGCTGAGGGAAGTGGGGGACTGAGGCTGGATGAGGCGGGGCTGAGGGGGCTGGGGGACTGAGGCTGGATGAGGCGGGGCTGAGGGGGCTGGGGGACTGAGGCTGGATGAGGTGGCGCTGAGGGAACTGGGGGACTGAGGCTGGATGAGGCGGGGCTGAGGGGACTGGGGGACTGAGGCTGGATGAGGCGGGGCTGAGGGGGCTGGGGGACTGAGGCTGGATGAGGCGGGGCTGAGGGAACTGGGGGACTGAGGCTGGATGAGGCAGGGCTGAGGGGGCTGGGGGACTGAGGCTGGATGAAGCAGAGCTGAGGGGGCTGGGGGACTGAGGCTGGATGAAGCAGAGCTGAGGGGGCTGGGGGACTGAGACTGGATGAGGCGGGGCTGAGGGAACTGGGGGACTGAGGCTGGATGAGGTGGGGCTGAGGGAACTGGGGGACTGAGGCTGGATGAAGCAGGGCTGAGGGGGCTGGGGGACTGAGGCTGGATGAGGTGGGGCTGAGGGAACTGGGGACTCTCGCTGGATGAGGTGGTGCTGAGGGGAATGAGGGACTTTGACTGGATGAGGTGGGGCTGAGGGGACTGGGGGACTCTGGCTGGATGAGGCGGGGCTGAGGGGAATGAGGGACTTTGGCTGGATGAGGTGGGGCTGAGGGGACTGGGGGACTGAGGCTGGATGAGGCGGGGCTGAGGGGACTGGGGGACTCTGGCTGGATGAGGTGGGGCTAAGGGGGCTGAGGGGACTCTGGCTGGATGAGGCGGGGCTCAGGGGGCTGAGGGGACTCTGGCTGGATGAGGCGGGGCTGAGGGAACTGGGGGACTGAGGCTGGATGAGGTGGGGCTGAGGGGATTTGGGGACTGAGGCTGGATGAGGTGGGGCTAAGGGGACTGGGGGACTCTGGCTGGATGAGGTGGGGCTCAGGGGGCTGAGGGGACTCTGGCTGGATGAGGCGGGGCTGAGGGAACTGGGGGACTGAGGCTGGATGAGGCGGGGCTGAGGGAACTGGGTGCCGCCATAGTGTGAGAGCATAGCAGTCAATTAGCATATCCCCTCTTTATTGGCTGTGGGTGCTGCTACCTTGTGAGGACGTGATGGTCAATTAGCATATCCCCTCTTCATTAGATAGAATCATTTGATAAACTAGTAAAACAATTAAAATGATGATGAGGACTGCATAGTAAAGAATTAAACTATATATGGCATGATGTTAAGTAGCAAAATCAGGAGACAAAATTGAACATCCAATATGATTGCTAATGTAAAAAAATACATTAAAAAAGACTTGAAGAAAAGATATTTAAAAAATAGTTATTATCTTTGTTGGGCCAGTAAAGGACTAATATTGCTTTTCAAATAAAAAAGTGTGTGTAAATAAAATTAAAATAAGGGTTTAGACTCAATGACCTTCAAGCTTTCCTCCATTCTAAATATATCACAGCTTATGATCCTAGTGTATCTGTGTTGTCCCAAGAGCAACTGGTTAAGATGAAGCAATATCAAGAGATACTGGGGCACATAAAAGCCTGAACTCACTACCTCAGAAAGAGTATTTCAGAGTTTCTGCAGAATATAAATAGTGAAAATGCAGAAGTAAGTAATGTATGTATAAGAAATAACATTGATAGGCATATGCCTGTGTCCTGACCTCTATATGATTTAAACCAGGCTGACTTCATCATTCAGTGTGACATTCAGACAGCTACTTTCAGTAGATTACCCATGGTTCATGGCTACTCTTTTTCTATTCACCTCCACTCTCCCTAAGTTAGGAGAAAAGTCTAAATTGACTTCTCTCTGAGACTGACTTGATTATATGAACAAGGAAGGCTGTCTTCTATTTTTGGCCCCCTTTCTCTTTTGACTTTAGATGCCACTCCTAGTAATCTTGTTGGTGCCCATGACTTCCACTATATCCCCACAATATGCACAGTATTCCTGTGATAGCACTTCAGTTACTAGAGGAATTACACTTTGCTATTGTGAGCTCCATAAGAAAAAGAACTGCATCTTGTTCATTCTTGTGTCCCCATCTGTGAAGCAGGGACATTTGAGCTAGAACTA
Source organism: Eptesicus fuscus (assembly GCF_027574615.1). Taxonomy (NCBI): domain Eukaryota; kingdom Metazoa; phylum Chordata; class Mammalia; order Chiroptera; family Vespertilionidae; genus Eptesicus; species Eptesicus fuscus. The sequence goes on along the minus strand of NC_072480.1, from coordinate 3,825,095 downwards.
AGGGATGAACTGGGAGTTAACTAGGTAGAGTATGGGAAAGGCCACTCCCAGCACAGGGAAGGTTCTGAAGTGAGAGAGTAAAATCCCTTTGAGGAAGTCAGCAGAAGGGTGACCTCAGACTAGGACATCAAGGAGATGGGTAGGGGTGTCTGTCATCCAGCATCTGATAGGCAGGTTAGGAGCACAACAGTAAGGACTGGTTTCTCAATGAAGAGTAACCTGCAGGAATACTAAGTCACAAGCTGGTAGCCATGTTCTTTAACACTGGCTCTGTTTGTTTCCATCTTCTTATTTCTACAAGTTCATGAGCATGCCTAGACTATATAACACAAATAACAAAATGCCTCATGGTGAGTAAATGTTTGTTTCACAGTGAATATGCGTATGACATATGTTTCTTGAGCACCTACTGTCAGTCCCTCATTGCTCTAGGTATTAGAAATACAGCAATGAACAAAACAGGCAAAAAAAATTCCCTGTCTTCGTGGAGTTGATATTCTAGTGGGATAAGATGGGCAATAAACAAAGTATGCAAGTAAAGAATACTAGAAGATGATAAGTGCTGAGTAGGAAAATATGGTGGAGAAAGTGGAGAAAGAACCCCACACTAGATGTGATGCCGCGAAGGAGCATCCAGTTTTAGTTGCACTCCCTGAGAAGGTGACAAGGACATGAAGAAAGTAAATAAATTAACGTGTTAAATGCTCAGTACCTAGTATGGAATTAATATTAATACTTCCCTTCCCTTTAAATTCTACTCACATAATAAAGTCACCAGTGTGTTTATCATATACCAGTAAGATGAGCTTTCTGATAATAATGGTCAATTTTGAGCCCCATTTTTGGATAACACTATTTAGGTGCTTGTGGCCAGTTTGTGTACTTCAAGCAGACAACAACAGAATGACTCCTGGTGGAATCTCCCAGCCTCACTCCATTCCCTGGTTACAGCAGTGACTGCATAGGAGCTGAGGAGTGCATGGGACATACAAGTAGGCCCAAGCATATTATAATGACCCAGGGGTCAGGTGAAGCTGACCTCTCACAGTGCCATCCAAGGAGCCCCCTGAGGCAGGAACAGAATACACATTCAAGCACTTATTAGCCAGGAAACTGATTCCTCTCATAGGTGAATGTTTGCTTGCCAATACACTGTTTTCCCTTAAAAGGAGAGAGGAAAAAAAACAAAAAAACTTTACACATTTCCCAAGGAAGATAATAAGAACATTGCTGAGTTCAATTGTTTTCTATCATCTATATACACTGAGTGGCCAGGTTATTATGCACTCAGAGATCATAATAGCCTGGCCACTCAGTGTATATAAAAGCCTAAGTGACCACTGCAGCCAAAACAACCAAATGGACAACCAAACAGGCTGCGTGGGGCGACCAGGCTGGCAGGGGGGTTAGTGAGGGATGACCAAACAACTGAGCAGCAGGCTGCGTGGGGCGACCAGGCTGGCAGGGGGGTTAGTGAGGAATGACCAAACAACTGAGCAGCAGGCTGCGTGGGGCGACCAGGCTGGCAGGGGGGTTAGTGAGGAATGACCAAACAACTGAGCAGCAGGCTGCGTGGGGCGACCAGGCCGGCAGGGGGTTAGTGAGGGATGACCAAACAACTGAGCAGCAGGCTGCGTGGGGCGACCAGGCTGGCAGGGGGGTTAGTGAGGGATGACCAAACAACTGAGCAGCAGGCTGCGTGGGGCGACCAGGCTGGCAGGGGGGTTAGTGAGGGATGACCAAACGACTGAGCACAGGCTGCATGGGGTGACCAGGCTGGCAGGGAGGCAGTTGGGGGCGACCAGGCCAGCAGGTGGGGGGACATTTAGGGGCGACCAGGCTGGCAGAGGGGGGCAGTTAGGGCGACCAGGCCAGTGGGCGAGCAGGTAGGGGCGACCAGGCTGGCAGGGGGGGCAGTAAGGGGCAATCAGGTCAGCAGGCAGAGGCGGTTAGGGGTAATCAGGCTGGCAGGGGGCGCAGTTAGGAGCAATCAGGCAGGCAGGCAGGTGAGCGGTTAGGAGCCAGTGGTCCAAGATTTTGAGGGGGATGTCCGACTGCCAGTTTAGGCCCAATCCCGGGGGGTCCAGGATTGGAGAGGGTGCAGGCTGGGCTGAGGGGACCCTGCCCCTCCCGTGCACGAATTTTGTGCACTGGGCCTCTAGTTCAAGTTATAAAAACCATAGCCAGAGTTTAAACTATGGATTATTTAAATATAAGAACAAATTGTTGAATAGGACTCAGGATGATTCTTCAGGATGTGAAAGAATGACCTGCTTTTCTGCTATAGTTTTCTTCATTTACCTATCCTAATTAACTTAAATAGCAAGCATCCCTTTGGCAGGTCACATTGTGTACTAGCAATTTCTTTAAGGAGTCCTAGCTGAAATAGGGCTGGACTGCTCCATGACTTCCTGTTACAAAGGAATGAATGCTAGAATCTATCATATCCTTACTAGATTGCCACAGTCACAACCATCACTACTGGTAAAGCCCCATTTTAAAATCCTCAGAAATAACAAAAGGAGGTTGAGGCAAATGATAACAGAATCTTGAATCTGAGAATATTATATATTTTATCACTGTAATTAAATGATACACATCAGCAATGGGAAAAGTTCACTGATTCTTAATAAAGGCCTGACTGTTCACTATGATGGATTCAGTATCTGTCTACACTTCCAGCATTAGCATCAGAGGAAAATAAACAAGGGCCCTAATCATACCTTCGTGCCATGATTGTGCCTGGGAAGGATAGCTGGATGGGCATTTGTTGTTTCTTACAAAATCTCCTATTGCTCTGAAGTACTTCTGTAATCTAAAAAATATAAGTAGAGATCTATTTAGAGATATTTTTTTCATATATACAAACACACATACATTTCCAATGATAAAAATAGAAAAAAATAAAAGTATAGCATTAAAGCATTGTCTATAAGGATAACATTCAAGGGCTTGGGAGTTGAATACCTGGCCCATAGCAGCTGGAGGGATTTTCTTTAGGATATACTTCACATAATCAACTGTGGCCTCAAGAATCGAAGCCGCATCATTCTTTCTCCCCTTTATACTCGGCACCAGAGTACGCAGCTGCTCACAGCAATGCTTGATTCGCTCTCTAAGCAGGGAATGGTAACAAATAAGGAACAATTAGTCTCATTTTCTTCCTGGGTTTGTTTGTAAAGGAACTGCCCCCTCCCTTTTTAGTCTCCCTTTCAGAGAAAGGCCATGTTCCACAAGCCAGCAGCTTCATAACCCCTGGAATCAAAGCAACCAGGGCACCTACTAATATTGCTGCAAAGTACAATGTCTGTGATGATGGCAACCCAACTCCTTGCCCCAGGCCCATTGCAGTGTGCAGGATTCCCAGACACCGGGAGAGTATAGCAGTCACACCGCATCTGTAGTTTCACTTTCTGCGGTTTCAGTTACCTGCAGTCAACAATGGCCCAAAAATATTAAGTGGAAGATTTCAGAATTAATCAATTCATAAGTTTTAATTTGTGCACTGTTCTGAGTAGGATCATAATATATCACACCATCCACTCTGGCCCCATCTGGAATATTCGGAATCATCCCTTTGTCACATGTATCATGATGCACATGCTATCTGCCCATTAATTACTAAACCACTCGGCTGTCTCTGATTGGTTATGATGAGGGGAGGGGGTAAGAGACACCACATTCACATAACTTATTATTATAGTACTAGAGGCCCAATGTATGAAATTCGTGCAAGAATAGGCCATCCTTCCCCTGGCTGCTGGCACCCAGGACCTGGGCTTCCCTCCGGTGGCCAGCAGGCACCCGGGACCCAGGATTCCCTTGCAGCCCCAGCTTCATCTGGAAGGTTGTCCAGTCTAATTAGCATATTACTCTTTTATTATTATATATTGTTATAATTGTTCTATTTTATTATTAGTTATTGTTGTTAATCTCTTACTGTGCCTAATTTAAAAATTAAACTTTATCATATGTATAATATAGAGAAAACATAGTAGATATAGGGTTTGGTACTATTTGTGGTTTCAGGCATCCATTGGAAGTCTTGGACTGTATCCCCCATGGATGGGGAACCATTATATATATCCAACCTCCTATGGAAATCTATAGGCGACTCTTCCCTCAGAAGAGAGAATCACACATTACATAAAGTAAATCCTTTTGAAATTCACATTAAAAGCCTAGAAGACAAAGAGTAGTCAGAATATTCATGTCACTATGATTTGGGCCACATTTCCAGCAATAGATCAATTAGCATCTTGTAAGCATGGGCTTTACATGTAACTTGGTGCTCTGAGCCAAAGGAAAATCGGAAGTGATAGGTATGGACAGAACAGATAAACCAATACATGAATGAGAACATCCAGGCTAGTACCAGAAAAAAACTAATCTAAGTGTTTCATAGTTCCTAAGGGAAATACAAATCTAAATAGATCTAAGCCTTTGGTACCTTCATTTTTCCATGTGTTCATTTAATAAACATTGTTAATAAACCTGTTTTGTGCTTAATACTGCCTTGACACATGTAATGTCAAGTGGTAGCTCTGCTAATTATTAGCTGAGGCATCAATAAATTACTTAATCTCTCTGAGACTCAGAATGGCAATAGCCAGTGATATATAGCCAGTGATATAGAGCCAAGGAATAAGTAAAATATTATAGATCAGTGGCTTTGAGGAGCTCTGAGGGTTCTGTGGAGCTGTCTCAGGGACTGTTCTGGGAAGAGAGAGATGGAAATGCCCACAATTTAACAATGTATATGAAGGGTTTTGAAACTTTTCACACATTTTAATATGGTAGTTTTTATAAGGATCTAAAACACGGAACAAACTTTTTGCTATCCATTATAGTAGTATGTCAGTAAAACATGAAAAAAATCTAAACATGCAATATAAGTGAATGCTTACTTACTGAAGGGTCCTGGGTTTGATTATGGTCAAGGGCACATTCCCAGTAGGGGACATGCAGGAGGCAGCCAATCAATGATTCTCTCTCATCGTTGATGTTTCTATCTCTCTCTCCCTCTCCCTTCTTCTCTGAAATCAATAAAAATGTCTTTTTAAAAAAATTATGTTAAGCATTTTTATGTCTCAGTTCATCAGGGATTCTTGTCCATAATTTTCTTTTTTAATAATGTCTTTATCAGGATTAGAGTTACACTGGCCTCATGAAATAGGTTAGAAACTGTACCCTCTTATTCGTCCTCCATTTTTTTCTAAGAATTTATTTAAGATTGATATTACTTCTTTAAATATTTAACATGTCAGCTTGGTGTTTTATCTTTGGTAAATTGAATATCTGTAATATATAGTGCTATTCATATTTTCTGCTTCATTTAGTATTTATTTTGATAAATTATGTTTAAGAATTTGCAATTTCGCCAAAACCGGTTTGGCTCAGTGGATAGAGCGTCGGTCTGCGGACTCAAGGGTCCCAGGTTTGATTCCGGTCAAAGGCATGTACCTTGGTTGCAGGCACATCCCCAGTAGGAGGTGTGCAGGAGGCAGCTGATCGATGTTTCTAACTCTATCCCTCTCCCTTCTTCTCTGTAAAAAATCAATAAAATATATTTTTTTTTAAAAAGAATTTGTAATTTCAAAGTTATTGAATTTACTGGGATAAACTCAATCTTTTCATATTACAATGTTTAGAGAATCTATAGTGATAATCCTTCCTTCATTCATGATATTGGTAAAATGTATTCATTCTCTCTCCTCACCCGCTTCCCTTCCCCCTTTCTATTTAACCTTGGATTTTCTTTACTTTTCTTTTTCTACCTTCTTAAGATGGATCCTTTTTAGACCCTTTGCCTTTTCTAATACAAACACTTAAAATTATAGGGCTTTGCTTTAGCTGAAACTCACAAAGTTTGAAATATTATCTATATAATATAAAGAGGTAATATGCAAATTAGGCCAGAGCGCCGTAACAGTCACAACCCGTCAGGAGGAGGCTGCGCACACAGGTGAGGCCTGCGCACACAGGTGAGGCCCGGAGCAGAGATGGAGACAGAGACAGGGGGGCCTGCCCAAGCTGCCACACCACCGCGCCGGCTCAGGCAGCACCAGAGCAAACACAGGCGGGGGGGGGTTAGGGGGGCCTGGGGCGGAAGTCAGGCCTGGGTCCGTGGTGCTCAGTGCTGCAGAAGTCAGGCCCGGGTCCCAGCCACCTGGCAGTCAGGCCTGGGTCCTCGGTGGACTGAAAAGTAGGCAGAGGACAGACCACTGAGGGTCTTATATACCATAGCAGGGAGCTTAGATTTTATTCCACAGAAGGAGAAGTGAAGAATGTGAAGCATGGGAGCATCCTGGTGTTGCTTTCATTTTAAGTGAACCATTCTGGTGGCTGTGGGAAGGATCAATTTAGACAGCTGCAGTGTTTTGGGGCCCAAGAAAAGGAGGGACTGATATTGGGAACTAGGACTAGACACAGGCAGTGGATCAGAGACATATTTATGAGGAAACCTGACGGAACTATTTGGCTGATTACACAGAGATGGAAGCAAACAAAGCAAATGGTATTAGCCCAGGTTTTCCAGTTGGAGCAACATCGTTGAATGGGTGATTCTAATAATTGGGAGACGGTATCGAGGAAAAGGAACAGTGTAAGGGAGCTTGCTTAGTTCAGCAATAGCCAAACAATTAGGACAGAAGACAGACTCAGTGCTCTTTCTTTGCTGCAATATTTGTTTTTCTGCCTTCAGCCACCACCATGTAAGGCTAATGTGCCATCTTTTCTCCTAATCTAGGATATTATCTACCTACTACACATTCCTACCACCTAAATTAGCTTTCCTGCATGATCCCTTAAAAATACTTATCAAAGTCATTCAATGCTCTGTGAGTATGGTGACTTTCAAGATGTGGAAACATTATGAGCCGATATAGATTGATAAAGAGCTATTGGGTGCTCAATTTTTAACAATAAAAATCAGAAACTGAATGTGGTCATGCCAGAGGCATAATTTTAATGAGCCAATGTCTCTTTACTGAAGTGTCACACTTCAAAAGAGATCCTCTCAAATAATACAATCATAACACTCATCTGGGTTGCCTGTTAAAATGTAGGACCACACCTTGAAAAACACTCCTTCTAGAGCTCATTTTGGTGAATAAATCTCCCTCCAAGTAAAGCAATCCTATATAATAAAAGTGTAATATGCAAATCCACCAAACGGCAGAACAACCGGTCAGTGGGGGGCGGGGCCGGTGAGCAGGTGTTGCCCGGCCAGCCAAGGCACATGCCAGTGGGCAGAGGGAGGGGACGGCGATGGGGTGGGGGGGGGATCGGTGGCAACCAGCGGCAGTGGGGTGATGGGGGCTGGCGCCATCCCCTGATCACCCACCTGGTTTCCCCCCACAGAGGGAGGCCACGGGCGGCAGCAGCGGGGTGATTCGGGGCAGGGCCTCCCAGCACCATCCCTAGATAGGCCTGCTGGGGTTGCCTCCTGCAGAGGGAGGCCACCAGTGGCCATGGAGCAACTGAGGGTGGGGCCAGCCACTCGCTGCCCACGCCATCCCGATCAGCCCACTGGTCACCTCCCGCAGAGGGAGGTCAAACTGCAGCTTAGGCCCACTCCCTGCTCCCCTAAGCTGTCAGTAGGACATCCCTTGAGGGCTCACAGACTGTGAGAGGGGGCAGGCTGGGCTGAGGGACACCCCTCCCCATGTACAAATTGCATGCACCGGGCCTCTAGTATTATCATAATCTTTCATTTGAAACATTTTCTAATTTTTCTCATGATTTTCTTTTACCCATGGATTATTTAGAGGAGTATTTTTAAATTTCTAAATATTTGAGGTTTCCCTTTATATCTAATTCTTATTTATTTCCAATTTAATTTCATTGTAGTCAGGGAACACTTTTCTTGAGAATTCAAATATCTTAAATGTATTAAAATGTATTATATCCCCCAGCATGCAGTTTATCTAAGTGGATGTACGATGTGCCTTTGAAAAGAATGTGCATTCTGTGACAATGATAGTGTATAATGTTCCAAAAAAATATGTTAGATCAAGGTAGGCAATAGTGTTCACATCTTCTATATCTTATATTTTTTGTTAACTATTGTATCAATTGTTTAATTTTCAACACTGCTCATAGCTATTTGTTTCTTTAATTCTATGAATTATTCTTTGAAATACTTTGAAGTTTTGTTATAGTCACATACTAGTTGTGATTGTTATATCATCTGATAAGTTAATATTTTCATCAGTATAAAATGCCACTGTACCTCAAGTGATAGTTTTTGTTGAAGTCTACCTTATTTGGTATTAGCATAGGCAATCTGGTCTTCTTATATTTCCTGCTTCTTATACTTCCTGCTTTACCTTACTGTGCCTTTATATTTGAAATTTGTCTCTTACAGACAGCAGATATTGATCTTATTTGTTTATTTTTATCCATTCTAATAATCTCTACCTGTTAGTTAGATATAGTTAAATAAAGGTACGCCATTTTACTTTTTATTTCCTATAGTTTCTTTTGGCTTTTCTGTTCTTTTGTTCTTCCTTTCCTGATATCATTTAGAATAATTTTTCAAATGCAATTATAATTTGCCTTTGAACTAATAACTATGCCTTTTGCAAATCTCTGTACGGTTGCTTTAGGGATTACTATATATATGTAACTTTTCACAGTCCATTTAGAGTTAATATTTTACAATATCACATAAATGCTACTGTCATGTAAGTACATTTATCTGACACATCCTTTATTGTATAGTTGTCATATGTATTACAAAGCCCACAATAAAATGCTTTAATTTTAACATAATAATGTGAAGCATTTTTATGGGTTAAAGACTTAAATGTAAGACCTAAAATCATGAAACTAATAAAAGAATACATAGGTAGTAAACTATTTGACATCATTCTTGGTAATATCTTTTTTAAAAATATTTTTTATTGATTTCAGAGAGGAAGGGAGAGGAAAAGATAGAAACATCAATGATAAGAGAGAACCATTGATCAGCTGTCTCCTTCACGCCCCACACTGGGGATTAAGCCTGCAACCCAGGCATGTGCCCTGACCAGGAATGAAACCATGGCCTCCTGGTTCATAGGTCAATGATCAACCACTGAGCCACACCAGCCAGGCTGTAATATCTTTTTAGACATATCCCCTACACCAAGAGAAACAAAAGCAAAAATAAACAAATAGACTTCACCAAACTAAAGAGCTTCATTCAGCATAGCAAAGGAAACCATCAATAAAACAAAAGACAACCTACTGAATGGATGAAAATATTGGCATCTGATATATCCAATAAAGGATGGCTATCCACAATCTAAAAGGAACTCATAAAACTCAACTAAAAATTTAACAATTTGATAAAAAATGGGCAGACCACATGAGACATTTCTCCAAAGAAGGCATACAGATGGCCAACAGACACATGAAAAGATGCTTAACAACACTAATCATCAGAGAACTGAAAATCAAAACCACCTGACAGCAGTCAGCATGGCAATTATCAAAAAGTAAAAATAACATGTGCTGACAAGAATGTGGAGAAAAGGAAACCCTTGCGCACTGTTACAAATCGCTAGAGCCACTAGAAAAAATTGTATAGAGATGCCTCAGAAACTAAAAATAGATCTAACATACCACACAGCAAATCCACATCTGGGTATTTACCTGAAAAAAAAATGAAGATACTAATTCAAAAAGATAATGAAATAAAAAACTAATGAAATCTTTCCATTTGTGACAAGATGGATGAACCTAGAGACTATGATGCTGAGTGAAATAATTCAGACAGAGAAAAACAAATGGTTTCATTTACATGTAGAATCTAATAAAACAAAATATATGAACAAACTAAACAAAAACAGACTCATTGAAAGAGTGATTAAACTGATGATTGCCAGAGGGGTGGGGGATAGGGGATGGATGAAAAAGGTGAAGGAGAAAATAGTCAATAATATTGTGATAATTTCACATGGTGACAGATGGTTACTAACTAGACTTAGTATGTAAGTACATTGTAAGGTATATAAATGTCAAATCACTATATTATACATGTGAAACCAATATAATATTGTATATCAACTCTACCTAATAAAAAATTTGAATCATTTTAAATAAAGAGAAAAATGTATCTTTTCTAATATTTACTCATATATTTATTATTTCTGATGCTACTCAATCCTTCCTGAAGATCCAAGTTTCCATTTTTTACCATTTCTCAATAGCCTAAGGAATTTATTTTAGGTTTCTAACCCTATAGGTCTGCTAGTGTCAAAATTTCTAAGTTGTCTTTTAACTAAAAATGTCTTTATTTTACTATTTGCTATTGGGAAACAATACTTGATGGAAATATAATTTAACCCTTTGCACTCGCTTGCTTTTTTCTCGATTCCTTTATTCTACTCTGGATTTAATTTTTTAAATACCCCAGATTTTACAAAGCACGGCAGTAGAATAAAAAACTGGAGTTTCTTTTCATACAAACTTATTTATTTGGATTTTTTTAATATTTCAAATTATTGATACATTCAAAGAGTATAAAAAGAGCTGCTACCAATGCTAACCGTGTCGAGTCACACTCAACATCCGAGTGCAAAAAGTTAAAGCAAAAATAATGACATTATGATATTGATAACATATGTAAAAATAAGATGTATGACAATAACAAAAATAGGATAGAGTAAATAGAAATATACTATTGTATATTAAGTGTCATAATGTCAATTCAAGGTAAACTATGATAAGTTAAGAATGCATATTATAACTCTAGAACAACCACTAAAAAAACAGTTTTAGCTAAAAAACCAATAGATTAGACTAAATGAAAACAAATAGAAATATCATGGACCTAAAATCAAGCCTAACAGTAATTATATTATACTAGAGGCCCGGTGTATGAAATTCGTGCACTGAAGGGCGGGTGCCTCAGCCCGGCCTGCCTCCTCTCGCAGTCCAGGACCCCTCAGGGGATGTTAATAGATCTTTCTTGTGATTAATGTTTGTATGATTTTCTTATAATGTTTATATGCATGTACACCAGTATTTAAGAGTGTCTCTAGTAATTAGCATGTAATTTAATCTTTTCTTTTTTATTTGCTTATTCTGACAATCTTTTCTGTTTGATTGGAGTGTTTAGTCTTTTTACATCTATATAATAAAAGCCTAAGCAACTATTATGGCAGAATAACCAGAATGACCAGTTGCTATGATACACACTGACCACCAGGGGGCAGATGCTCAATGCAGGAGCAGGCCTAAGCTGGCAGGGGGACATCCCTCTCGCAGTCCAGGACCCCTCGCTCCTTACCGCTCGCTTGCTCACTGCTCCTTACCACTTGGCTTGCTGCTCCTTAGCAAGGCCACAGAGGCAGGAGAGGTTCCTGCCACCACTGCTGCACTCGACAGCTGTGAGCCCAGCTTCTGGCTGAGTGGGAGTGCACTGACCACCAGCGGACAGCTCCTGCATTGAGCGTCTGCCCCCTGGTGGTCAGTGTGTATCATAGCAACTGGTCATTCTGGTCATTCTGCCATAACAGTCACTTAGGCTTTTATTATATAACTAGAGGCCCGGTGCACGAAATTTGTGCACTGGGGGGTGGGGGAGTGAGGGGGTGTGCCCCTCAGCCCAATCTGCACCCTCTTCAATCTGGGACCCCTCAGGGGATGTCCAACTTCCAGCAGTCGGACATCCCTCTCACAATCCGGAACCGCTGACTCCTAACCACTCACCTGCCTGCCTGCCTGCCTTTCGCCCCTACCTTGATCTCCTGCCAGCCTGATTGCCCCTACCTTGCCCTCCCCTATCAGCCTGATCACCCCAAACTGCCTGTGCCTTGGCCCCCAGTCTGGCCTCCCTCTGGAGGCACCACCCCCATAACCCCAATGCTGCTGCCACTGCAGCTGGTTATGGCTGCCTGAGCCTTGGCCTTTGTAGCCACTGCGGCTTTGTCTGGAAAGATGTCCAGAAGACAACCACTCTAATTAGCATATTACCCTTTTATTAGTATAGATTTGGGGACCATTACAACCACGCAGAACTTGAAGAAAACACATGGCCCTGGTCAGTTTGGCTTAATGGAGAGAGCATCGGCCTGTGGACTGAAGAGTCCAGGTTTGATTCTGATCAGGGGCACACATGCCTGGGTTTTGGGCTTAATCCCCAGTAGGGGGCCTGTGGGCGGCTGCTGATCAGTGATTCTTTTTTTTTTTTTTTTTTAATATATTTTATTGATTTTTCACAGAGAGGAAGGGAGAGGGATAGAGAGCTAGAAACATCGATGAGAGAGAAACATCGACCAGCTGCTTCCTGCACACCCCCCACCGGGGTATGTGCCCGCAACCAATGTACATGCCCTTAACCGGAATCGAACCTGGGACCTTCCAGTCCGCAGACTGACGCTCTATCCACTGAGCCAAACCGGTTTCGGCTGATCAGTGATTCTTATCATTGATGTTTCTATCTCTCTCTCCCTCTCCCTTTCTGACATTTTAAAAATATATATTTTTTAAAGAAAACACATGATCTTCACTTTGGGCTTTGTCATCTTACAATATCCTTTGTGCAGTGTTTTAACTTCCCTCAACTTTCCTTTACCCACCTTTAAAGTGCAATCTATTTTGGGGAAGATGATCAGGAAAGTGATTCCAGTGGGTAGAAGTTTTTTTTGGAGGAGATGGGTCATGAAGATATTTAAAAATTGAGCATGGTGATGGTTGTACCACTCTGAATTTACTTTAAAAAACCAGTTCATTGTACACTTTAGGTGACATGTACAGTATATGGGTTATATCTCAACAAAGCTATTCTTTTATTTCTTTTTAAATAAAGACCAGTCTTATAATCAATTGCAGATGTTTTCAGAGGCCCCTCAAGATTTGCTTACCATGTCCCAAATCACGGCTGTGATTCCCAGTTGCCTCCAGTCCTGGTGGATCTGGATGGTGTGGTTTGCAAAGGAGAAGGTGGCAAGAGGCTTATGGAATTTCGGCAACCCCATTCCCCCGGTCTCCTCATAGGGCACCAGGGCCATTCCCACTGTGCCAGCTCTGCTCCCTTTAACCTGTTGGGCAAAAGAATCCTGCGTGCTCTGGCCAGAAAGTGCATTCTTTCTTAGGTGGCCCAAATGCTTTTTTTAAGGTCGTTTTATGGATTCAAAAGAATAAACAGAGATGTGGAAAGCTTTTGTCAAAATCCTTTTACATGGTTCTTCCAGTCTCATGGGAAATGAGATGTGGCTCTGAATTCATCCCTAAGTGTGTCTTTGGGCAAAAGCACCCAGAACGGCACAACTCCTGCAGAATGCCCCACACACTTTGCTGTCAGGACTCAGGGGGACTGGAGGGTGAGCGAGGCGGCGGTGCCAGCACAGGACCTGGGAGAAGGTAGCGCTTTCTACACTGCCCAGGCCACGTGGACTACAGCAGTACCCGCCCAGGTGGGCAGGGTGTTTCTGCTGTTTTGTTTTGGTCTGGCCTCCACCCCGTCAGCCACGGACCTGTGCCTGAACTGAGACTGAATGGTTTGATGGCCCTACTTTTTGGTGGACAGTGGATGCACTCCCAGAGACTGGCAGTTAGACTCTGGCGGCTTCTGAGTCCCTTGCAGGGAGAGCCCGGCCCTAGGTCAAGAACAGACTCAGGCGTCCTCGGCCAGGAGGCCTCCTTGGGCTAGGGGCCGCCACAGTTTGAAGGCTGGCCATGACCCCAATCCTGGCAGGGGTCTCCTCTGGGGTGCTGGCAGGCCTGGGCTAGGGCTGCGGGAGGTTTAGAGGCTGGTCACGCCCCCGATCCTGGTGGGGATCTCCTCTGGGGCGCTGGCAGGCCTGGGTTAGGGTCACTGGCGGTTTGGAGGCTGGTCACACCCTCGATCCTGGTGGGGGTCTCCTCTGGGGTGCTGGCAGGCCTGGGCTAATGGCCGCCCTGGTTTAGAGACTGGTCAAGCCCCCGATCCTGGCGGGGGTCTCCTCTGGGGCGCTGGCAGGCCTGGGCTCTGGCGCCGCAAAGGGAGAGGTTCCTGAACCTGCTTCCCACACACCTAGGCTAGGATACATCTTGTAGGAGGCGGCTTCAATGCCAGGGGTCGGTGACCAGGTCCTCCGGAGCCTCGCTTTCTGGACTGCAGTCCCACGTCTCCCAGTGCCCCAGCCTCGGATGCGCCCACGCAGTTGCCCCCACCACCAGCCACCTCAGCGCAGGCCATAGCAGCTGAAGCCAGCCTCTTGGAAGCCAGGCCACCACACCCACCACCCCTAGTAGCTCTCTGCTGCTCCCTCCCTGTGCCCTGTCCCCTGGGGTGGGGGAGTGCTCCCAGCCCAGAGGCCCTCCCTCCCTCCGCAGCCTGGCTTGGGAAGCTGGCCTCTTGCTGGGGCTACGATGCCAGCATGCCCACTCGGCCACTATGAGTGCGACGCGAACCCCACGGAGGCCAACCTGGAGAACTCGGACCCGAGCTCTGCATCCGGCTGCTGCAAATGCCCTCGGTGGTCAACTACCACCCGCTCCTTCCGCCGGCCCCATTGATCCCTCTCAGCACCAGCCATTTAGGCCAGGGTGGCGATCTCCGGGGGACCCCCGCCCTGGGAGCGCCTGGCTGGGCCCGGCCACGCACCCACAGGATGGCAATTGCCCCCGGAACCCCCAGGGAGCGCCTGGCTCGGCCCGGCCACGCCCCCCAGGGTGGCAATCGCCCCTGGGAGCGCCTGGCTGGACCCGGCCACGCCGCCCCTGGGTGGCGATCGGCCCCGGGACCCCCGGGAAGCGCCTGGCTCGGCCTGGCCACGCCCCCCCGGGTTGCAATGGGCCCTGGGACCCCCGGGAAGCGCCGGGCTCAGCCCGGCCATGCCCCCCTGGGTGGCCTTAGCCCCGGGGATCCCCAGGAGCGGCTGGCTCGGCCCGGCCACACCCCTCCAGGGTTGCGATTGCCCCCGGGACCCCCGGAACTAAGAGGATTGGGCGCCGCCATCTTGGTCTTCTCAACGGCCGGATAGGCCACCCGGAGTCCCGCCCCCAGCCTTTCGCAGGCCCAATCATGGGCATAGCGGAGGTGCGGTCAATTTGCATGTTTCTCTATTATAAGGTAGGATGTAAAAAGACTAAACACTCCAATCAAACAGAAGAGATTGTCAGAATAAGCAAATAAAAAAGAAAAACAAGGTTAAATTACATACTAATTACTAGAGACACTCTTAAATACTGGTGTACATGCATATAAACATTATAAGAAAATCATGCAAACATTAATCACAAGAAAGATCTATTAATATCAAAGTAGACTTTATGACAGGAAGTATTGGCATAGATAAATTACCATTTATCATTTTCTAATAATCAATGGTCAATTCAAAAGAAGACAGGCACCTTCCAACAGAGTGTCAAAATACGTGAAGCAAAAGCTACAGGAATAAAATTAAAAACAGACCAATTTATAGTAATCACTGAAGATTTTAACCCTCACAAAATCAATAAGGATACAGAATGTATTAATATTTATAGAACACTCTACCCCCAAACAGCAGTACATCGTTGAAGTACACATGGAATATTCATCAAGAAAGACCATGTTTTGGTCCATAAAATAAGTCTCAGAAAATATAAAAAATTAGAAACCTTACAGAGTATTTTCTCAGATGACAACTGTAATCAAATTATAAAGTAACACCTGGAAAATCTCCAAATTTGGAAATTAAGTTACACAGTTATAAATAATAATTGGTCAAAAAAATCACAAGGGATATGAGAAAAATATTTTGAACTGAATGATAGTGAAAATATATCGAAATTTATGATCTGCACCTAAAGCACTGCTAAGAGACTTTTATAAAACTAACATATGGTTTTACATGATTACATTTTAAAAGAAGTAAAAGTTAAAATCAATAATCTCAATTTTTACCTAAGAATATATTTAAAAAGACCAAAGTATGGAAAAAAAGGAAATGATAAACAGTTAAAATCAATGAAATATAAAATGGGCAAATAATATAGAAAAATCAATAAATAAAAATCTGGTAAAACTGATAAACACCTTGCTAGACTAAGCAAGTAAAAAGAAGAAAATACATATTATCTATCTCAGAGATGAAAGAGGGAATATCATAAAAAACCAACAAACATTAAAATGATAAGAGAGTACTGTGAACAAAAAGTGTTTCAATAAACTTGACATTAGATTAAATGGAAAAAATTTCTTGAAAGACATAAACTAAAACAAATGAATACAGGTAAAACATAAGAAACCTAGTCTTGAAATCATTAAAGAAATGGAGTGTGTAATTAAAACCTTCCAAGCCTAAATTACTTCACTATTTAATTCTATTCAACATATCAACCCCACTCAAACTCATTCAGAAAATAAGAGAGAAAAAATAAGACTTTTTATTTCAATTTGTGAGTTCAGCATTTCCTTGATACCAAAACTCAATAAAGACATTATATGAAAACTATAGACTAATATCCTCATTAACACATACACAAACTGTTAACAAAATATTACCAAATCTAATCCAGAAATTAAAAGAAAGGATACGCCCAGCTGGTGTTTTTCAGTGGTTAGAGATCTGTCCCATGCACAGAAGGGTTGTGGGTTTGATTTCCTGTCAGGGAATATAGCCAGATTATGGATTCGATCCCCAGGTGGGGCACGTGCAGGAGGCAACAGAACCTATAGATTCAATGCAATCCCCATTAAAACACCAACAGCATATTTCACAGACCTAGAAAGAACTCTCCAAAAATTCATCAGGAATAATAAAAGACCTCGAATAGCTACAGCAATCTTGAGAAAGAAGAACAAAGTAGGTGGGAATCTCAATACCATATATCAAGCTGTATTACAAAGCCACTGTTCTCAAAACAGCCTGGTACTGGCACAAGAACAGACATATAGATCAATGAAATAGAATAGAGAACCCAGAAATCGACCCAAACCACTATGCCCAATTAATATTCGACAAAGGAGGCATGAGCATACAGTGGAATCAAGAGAGTCTCTTCAATAAATGGTGTTGGGAACATGGGACAGATACATGCAAAAAATTGAAACTAGACCACCAACTTATACCAAAACAAAAATAAATTCAAAATGGATAAAGGACTTAAATATAAGATGGGAAACCATAAAAATACTAGAGGAATCCACAGGCAGCAAAATCTCAGACAAAGGAACTTCTTCACTGATACTGCTCCTAGGGCAATGGAAACTAAAGAGAAAGTAAACAAATGGGACTACATCAAAATAAAAAGCTTTTGCACAGCAAAAGAAACCATCATCAAAACAATAAGAAAGACCACTGCATGGGAGAACATATTTGGCAATGTTATCACTGGTAAGGGTTTAATCTCCAACATTTACATGGAACTCATGCAACTCAAAAAAAGGAAGATAAACAATCCAATCAAAAAATGGGCAACAGACCTAAATAGAAACTTCTCGAAAGAAGACAGAAGGAAGGCCAAGAGATATATGAAAACATGTTCAAAGTCACTAATTATCCGAGAGATGCAAATCAAAACAATAATGTGGTACCATCTCACACCTGTCAGAATGGCTATCATCAACAAATCAATAAACGACAAATGTTGGTGAGGATGCGGAGAAAAAGGAACCCTCGTGCACTGCTGGTGGGAATGCAGACTGATGCAGCCACTGTGGAGAACAGTATGGAGTTTCCTCAAAAAACTAAAAATGGAACTCCCATTTGACCCAGTAATACCACTTCTAGGAATATATCCCAAGAAGCTAGAAACATCAATCAGAAAGGATATATGCACCCCTATGTTCATAGCAGCATAATTTACCATAGCTAAGATTTGGAAACAGCCTAAGTGCCCATTAGCAGATGAGTGGATTAAAAACCTGTGGTACACCTACACAATGGAATACTATGCTGCGGTAAAAAAGAAGGAATTTCTACCATTTGCAACATGGATGGAACTGGAGAGCATTATGCTAAGTGAAATAAGCCAGTCAGAGAAAGATAAATATCACATGCTCTCACTCATCTATGGGAAATAATGAACAACATAAACTAATGATCAAAAACAGATCCAGAGACAGGGAAGCATCGATCAGATTGTCAAACCTCAGAGGGAAGGTAGGGGAGGTTGGGGGTAAGGGGAAGAGATCAACCAAAGGACTTGTATGCATGCATATAAGCCTAACTGGTGGACGCAGACAACAGCGGGGTGAGGGCAGCAGTGGAGGGGTGGGAAGGTAATGAGGGGATGAGGACAAATATGTAATACCTTAACCAATAAAGAAATTAAAATGCAAAAAGAAAGAAATACTTAAAAATAATAAGCTTAAATGTAAATGGATTAAATGCTCTAATCAAAATATATAGGGTGACTGAATGGATAAGAAAGCATGATCCATATATATGCTGTCTACAAGAGACCCACCTCAGAACAAAAGATACACACAGACTTAGAGTGAAGGGATGGAAAAATATATTCCATGAAAATGGAAAGTGAAAAAAAGCTGAGTTATCAATACTCATATCAGAGAAAAGAGACTTCAAAACAAAGGCCATAACAAGAGTCAAAGAAGGTCACTTCATAATACTAAAGGGAATAATTCAACAAGAAAATATAACCCATGTAAACATATATGCACTCAATATATGAACACCCAAGTACATAAAAAAAAAATCTCTTGGTGGACTTTAAGGGAGAGATTGACAGCAATACAGTCATAGTAGGTGACTTTTAACACCCAAGTGACATCACTGGATAGATCTGTGAGACAGAATATTAACAAGGAACAGAGGCCTTAAATGGCACACTAGATCATATGGATCCAATGGAAATATACAGAACATTTCACCTCAAACCAGCAGAATATAAATTCTTATCAAGTGCATATGGAACATTCTCAAAGATAGACATGTTAGAGCACAAAACTAGTCTATACAAATTAAATGTCCTTGCTATACAAACTAAAGATTGATATAATACTAAGCATCTTCTCAGATCATAATGGCATGAAATTAGAAATCAACTACAATAAAAAAAAACACAAAAAGCCACTCAAATACATGAAGGCTAAATAGTATGTTATTAAACAATGAGTTGGTTGCCTAGGAGAACAAACAAGAAATTAGAAACTTTCTGGAAACAAATGAAAATGAACACACAACAACCCAAAACCTAAGGGACAGGGCGAAAGCATTTCTAAGAGGGAAATTCATAGCACTACAGGCCTACCTCAAGAAACAAGAAAAAGCACTAGTAAGCTATGACTAAATAAATTAGAAAGAGAACAGCAAGAAAATCCCAGAAAAAGTAGAAGGAAGGAAATAATAAAGAACAGAGTGGAAATAAATGACATAGAGACTAAAAAATACAGTACAAAGATTCAATAAATCCAAGAGATGTTTCTTTGAAAAGATAAACAAGATTGATGAAACACTAGCCAGACTCATGGAGAAACAGAGAGGATTCAAATAAATAAAATCAGAAATGAAAGAGGCAATATAACAGACAATACAGAAAGACAAAGGATTTTAAGCAAATACTATGAACTATCTACCAACAAACTGGACAACCTGGGAAAAAAGGGCAAATTCCTAGAAACATACCATCTTCCAAAATCAATTGGGGAGAGTCAGAAAACCTGAGTAGGCCAATAACAACAAATGAAATTGAAGCAGTAATTTAAACTTCCAGCAAACTAAAGTCCTGGACCAGATGAATTTATAGGTGAATTTTACCAAACATTCATAGAAGAAATAACACCTATCCTTCTCAAACTATTCCAAAATATTCAAGAGTAAAGAATACTTCCAGGCTCTTTTTATGAAGCCAGCATTACCCTAATTCCAAAACCAGATAAAACCATTACAAAGAAAGAAAATTACAGGCCAATATCCCTGATTAACAAAGATGCTAAAATTGGATCCAGCAATATATTAAAAAGATCATACACCATGACCAAGTGGGATTTATTCCAGTGATGCAAGGTTGGTACAATATTTGCAAATCAAATAAATGTGATACTTTACATAAACATTGAAAAGTAAAAATCACATGATCCTATAAATAGATGCAGAAATAGCATTCCACAAAATCCAGCAGGCTTTTTTAAATAAAAATTTTTAAAAAATCAGTGAAGTGGGAATAGAGGGATCAGTCCTCAACATAATAAAGATCATATATGACAAACCTACAGCGAACATCAGACTCAATGGGAAAAAACTAGAAGCATTTCCTTTAAGAACAGGAATAAGACAAGGATGTCCGCTTTCACCATTTATTCAACATAGTACTGGCAGTCCTAACCACAGCAATCAGACAATAAGAAGAGATAAAAGGCATGCAAATTGGAAAGGAGGAAGTAATACTGTCATTATTCACAGATGACATGATATTGTACAGAGAAAACTCTAACGACTCCATCAGGAAACTACTAGACTTAATAAATGAATTCCTTAGGGTAGCAGGATATAAAATCAATACCCAGAAATTGATGGCATTTTTATACACCAAGAATGACCTCTCAGAAAGAGAAACTAAAAAAAACAAATCCCATTTACCATTGTAACAACAAAATAAGATACTTAAGAATAAACTTAACCAAGGAGGTAAAAGACCTGTACTTAGAAACTATAAGACATTGGAAAAGAAATAGAGGAAGATACAAATAAATGGAAGCTCATATCATGATCATGGATGAGAAGAATTAACATTATTAAAGTATCCATACTACCCAAAGCAATCTACAAATTCTATGCAATCCCTATTAAAATACCAATGGAATATTTCAGAGAACTAGAACAAATACCCCCAAAATGCATATGGAACAATAAAAGATGCCGAATAGCTACAGTCATCTTGAGAAAGAAGAACAAAGTTGCAGGGATCACCAGATATAAAACTATACTATTAAGACACTGTAATCAAAACAGCCTGGTATTGGAACAAGAATAGGCATATAAATCAATGGATCAGAACAGAAACCTCAGAAATTGACCCACACCATTACATTCAATTAATATTTGACAATGGAGGCAATAACATACAATGGAGTCAAGACAGTCTCTTCAACAAGTGGTGCTGGGAAAACTGGTCACATACACGGAAAACGATGAAACTAGATCATCAGCTTATACCATACACAATAATAAACTCAAGATGGATAAAAAAAAACTTAAATGTAAGGCATTAAACCATAAAAATCTTAGAGGAGAACATAGGTTGTAAAATCTGTCATCTCACATAGCAATATGTTTACGGATACATCACCTAAGGCAAAGGAAACTAAGGAGAAAATAAACAAATGGAATTACATCAAAATAGAAAGCTTCTGCACACCAAAAACAAACAAACAAAAACAAAACAAAACAAAAAACAAACCATCAAAATTAAAAGGTAACCCACTCTATGGGAGAATATATTTGCTAATGATACATCTGATAAGGGGTTAATCTCCAAGATATATAAAGTATTCAAACACCTAAACAAAAGGAAAACAAACAATCCAATTAAAAAATGGGCAGAAGACCTGAAAAGACATTTCTCCAAAGAGGACATACAAATGACCAAGAAACATATGAAAACATGCTCAAAGTCTAATCATCAGAGAAATGCAAACTAAAACCACAATGAGATATCACCTCACAACTGTCAGAATGGCTATCATCAACAAATCAACAAACAATGGCTAGCAAGGATATGGAGAAAAGGGAATCCTCGTACACTGCTGGTTGGAATGTAAATTAGTGTAGCCACTATGGAAAACAGTATTGGGTTTCCTCAAAAAATAAAAAATGGAACTTCCATTTGACCCAGTGATCCCACTTCCTGGAAGATATCTTAAAAAACCCCCAATACCAATCAGAAAAAATACATGCACCCCTATGTTCATAGCAGTGTTATTTATAACTAGAGGCCCGGTGCAAGAAATTCGTGCACTGCAGGGGGTGTCCCTCAGCCCAGCCTGCACCCTCTCCAATCTGGGACCCCTCAGGGGATGTCTGACTACTGGTAGGACATCGCTCTCACAATCCAGGACTGCTGGCTCCCAACCACTTGCCTGCCTACCTGATTGCCCCTAACTGCTTCTGCCTGCCAGCCTGATCAATGCCTAACCACTCCCCTGCCAGCCTGATCGAAGCCTAACTACTCCCCTGCCGGCCCTATTGCCCCCAACTGCCCTCCCCTGCAGGCCTGGCCACCCCTAACTGCCCTCCCCTGCAGGCCTGGTCGCCCCTAACTGCTCTCTCCTGCTGGCCTGGTCACCCCTAACTGCCATGCCCTGCTGGCCTGATTGCCCACAACTGCCCTCCCCTGTCTGTTCTGACAGGTGTGAGGTCATACCTCATTGTCATTTTAATTTGCATCTCCCTGATGATCAGTGACTTTGAGCATTTTTTCATATATCTCTTAGCCATCTGTATGTCCATTTTGAAGAAGTGTCTATTTAGGTCCTTTGCAGATTTTGTAATTGGCTTTTTTTGTCTTCCTTTTGTTAAGTAGTATTACTTCCTTATATATTTTGGATATTAACACTTTATCAGATGTATAATTGCAAAATATATTCTCCCATACAATGAGCTACCTTTTCATTTTGTTCATGGTTTCTTTTGCTATGCAGAAGCTTTTTATTTTAATGTAGACCTATTTATTTTCTCCTTAGTTTCCTTTGCCCTAGGAAATGTATCTGTAAATATACTGTTATGAGAGATGTCTGAGATTCTGCTGCCTATGGTTTCTTCTAGGATTTTTATGGTTTTGCAAGGCACATTTAAGTATTTTACCCATTTGAGTTTATTTTTTATTATGGTGTAAGTTTGTGGGCTAGTTTCATTTTGGGGGGGCATGTATCTGTCAAACTTTCCCAATACCTTTTATTTAAGACACTGTCCTAACTCCATTTTATGTTCTTGCTTCCTTTGTCAACTATTAATTGACTGTAATGACTTGGGTCAATTTCTGGGCTTTCTGTTCTGTTCCATTTGATCTACATGCCTGTTACTGTACCAGTACCAGGCTGTTTCATTTACAGTGGCTTTGTAGTATATCTTAATATCTGGCATTGTGATCCCTCCAATTTTGTTCTTTCTCAAGATTGGCTATTTGTGATCTTTCTTGCTTCCATACAAATTTTTGGAGTATTTCTTCTAGATCTGTGAAATATGCTGTTGATATATTAATAGGTATTGAATTAAATCTGTAGATTGCTTTGGGTAGTATGGACATTTTCATTATGTTAATTCTATTAATTCATGAACACGGTATATTCTTCCACTTGTGTATATCTTCTTTCAATGTCCAGTAGTTTTTCAACGTACAAGTCTTTTACCTCCTTGTTTATGTTTATTCCTAAGTATCTTAATATTTTTGTGAAAATAGTAAAGGGAATTGTTTTAGTTTCTCTTTCTCATGATTCATTATTGATGTACTAGAGGACCGTTGCATGAAATGCGTGCATGGGGGTGTGTGTGTCCCTCAGCCCAGCCTGCATCATCTCCAATCTGGGACCCCTGCTCGTTTAATGGCCAGTCTGACATCCCTCTCAATATCCAGTAATGCTGGCTCCCAACCGCTCGCCTCCCTGCCTGCCTGATTGCCTCTAACTGCTTCTGCCTGCCAGCCTGATCACCCCCTAACCACTCCCCTGCCAGCCTGATCGAGGGGAATTTTATCATGTTTGTTCATTAGGGATACTGGTTTATAGTTTTCTTTCTTTCTAGTATCTTTATCTGATTTTGGAATTAGGATAATACTGGCCTCATAAAAAGAGCTTGGACATGTTCCTTCCTCTTGCATTTTTTGGAATAGTTTCAGCAAGAAATGTGGTAGTTCTTTGAATATTTGTAAAACTCTCCTGTGAAGCTGTCCAGTACAGGGCTTTTGCTTGCTGGGAGTTTTCTGATTACTGCTTCTATTTTATCAGTTGTTATTGGCCTGCTCATGTTTTCTGATTCTTCCTGATTCCATTTCTGAAATATGTATTTTTCTAGGAATTTTTCCATTTAATCCACATTCCCGAGCTTGTTGTATATATTTGTTCATAGTATTTTCTTACAATCCTTTGTATTTCTGTGGTGTCAGTTGTTACTTTTCCACTTTCATTTCTGATGTCATTTATTTGGGTCTTCTCTGTTTCTTGATGAGTCTGACTAATGGTTCATCAATGTGTATCTTCTCAAAGTACTGGCTCTTGGATTCTTTGATCTTTTCTATTGTTTTATTTTTTGCCTCTATGTCATTTATTTCCACTCTGATCTTTATTATTTCCTTCCTTCTGCTTACTCTGGGCTTTCTTGTTGTTGTCTTTCTAATTCTTTAAGTTTTAGGGTTAAATAGTTTATTATTACTTTTTCTTGGTTTTTGAGGTAGGCATGTAGTGCTACAAACCTCCCTCTCAGGACTGCTTTTGCAGTGTCCCAGAGATTTTGGATTGTTTTGTGTTCATTTTCATTTGTTTCCAGGAAATTTTTAATTTCTTTCTTGATCTTATTGGTAACCCATTCATTGTTAAATAACATGCTATTTAGCTTCCATGTGTTTTTATGTTTTTAAGTTTTTTACTATAGTTGATTTCTAATTTCATTCCATTGTAGTCTGAGAAGATGCTTGATATGATTTCAATTTTCTTGAACATGTAGAGACTTATTTTGTGTCCTAACATGTTTTCTATATTTCTGAATGACCCATGTACACTTGAGAAGAATATATATTCTGCTTTGGGGAGAAGTGTTCTATAAATGTCAATTAAATCCATCTGATCCATTGTGTCATTTAGAGTCACTGTTTCCTTATTAAGTTTTTGTGTGGAAGTTAGCAGGGTGTCAAAGTCCTTTACTATGATCCTATTTCTGTCAATCTCTCCCTTAACTTCCTCCAAAGTTTTTTTATATGTTCAGGTGCTCCTATACTGGCTGTATATATGTATGTTTACCAGGGTTATATCCTCCTATTGGATCAATCCCTTTAATATTATGTAGTGTCCTTCATAGTCTCTTGTGAGGCCTTCATTTTGAAGTATATTTTGTTAGACCCACCTTTTTTGTTTCTATTTGCATGAAAAATTGTTTCCATCCCTTCACTCCCATCCTGTGTGTGTTTTTTGTACTGAGGTGGGTCTCTTGTAGATAGCATATAATTGAATCATGTATTTGTATCCATTCAGCAACCCTATGTCTTTTGATTGGAGCATTTAATCCATTTACATATAAGTTTATTATTGTTAGGTACTTATTTGTTGCCATTTTAATTCTTTATGCCTATTTCTCTCTCTCTCTATTTCTTCTTCTCATTATAGCAGGCCCTTCAGTATTTCTTGCAATGTTGGTTTGGTGATGATAAACTCTTTGAGCCTTTTATTTTCTGGGAAGCTCTTTATTTCACCATCTATTTTTTAATGATAGCTTTGCTAGCTATAATAATCTTGGTTTCTGATTTTTGCTTTTCATTACACTGAGTACTTCATGCCATTCCCTTCTGACCTGTTGAGTTTCTGATAAGAAATCAGCTGAAAGCCTTATGGAAGTTCCTTTGTAGGTAATAGATTGTTTTTCTCTTGTTGCCTTTAAGATTCTTTGTCTTTAATTTTTGGAATTTTAATTATTATGTCCCTGGGCATGTGCCTGTTTGGGTTCTTCTTGCTTAGGACTCTCTCAGCCTCCAGGACTTGTGTGACTTCTTCCTTCAGCATTTTTCTGTCATTATTTCTTCAAACACATTCTCCATACCTTGATCACTTTCTTCTCCTTCTGGCACTCATATTATGCAAATATTGTTATATTTTATGTTGGCCCTCAGCTCCCTTAAACTATCTTCTTGTGTTATAATTGTTTTTTGTTGTTGCTCTCTGATTGATTTTTCCTACCCTGTCTTCTAATTCACTGATCCGATCCTCGGCTTCCCCTAATCTGCTGTGTATTCCTTTCAATGTGTTCTTTATTATTGCTATGTCACTCTTTATTTCTCAGTGTCTTTTTGTATAGTTAGTCTTTCTTTTCTCATGCTGTTGAGCATATATGCCATCATTATTCTGAAATCTACATCTGATAAATTTCTTATATCAATTTCATTTATCTCTTCTTCTAAAGAATTCTCTTGTTCTTTCACTTGGAAGTTGATGTTTTGTCTCCTCATTTTGGCTGCCTGTTTGGATTTTTGTCTATGTTTTAGGTCGATCTTCTATGACTCCCAATCTCTAGTGCATGATAATGTCATACACTATCCTGTTTTTGACTGGCCCTATGCACCCTATATGGATCAACAATCAACAGCAATCAACAGGTTGTGGCTCCCTCTGCTGGGGCTGGGTGCCTTTGAAAAGGACCAAGATGTGCACCAGGCTCTGCTTTTACTAGCCCCTGGCCCAGAAGGAGATCAAGCAAAGATTCAAAGCCTCCAGAGATCATCCTCTGCCTGCAATCCAATTGACATTCAGTCTTGATTTGCCTCAGGCTATTGAGCACAGGGTGGGATTAGAGGTCTTCCAACAGGGTGGACCAACTGTGGGGAAAACGTCCATGGAGAAAGATGCCCTCTGCAGCTTGAGGGAATGACTCAGCATTGGAAACCTGAGTGGCTATGCTCCGAGCTCCAATCCCTGGGCCCCTAATCCTCACACAGCTCTAGTCCACTTTGCCCTCTATTTGTCAGAGTCCAAGGTGAGTGGCTGCACATGAAATTTTGTGTGTTGGCCCTTTAAGAGGATGCCTGCATTTCTAGCCATCTCCAACTGGCAGACAGCCACCCTGCTGCTTTTTACAGCATGGTGTTACATGGGCATCTTTCTCAGTTCTGGTGCTGTGGACTGGGGAGTCTAGCTTGGGATTTAGACCCCAGAGTTCTCAGTGGGAACCCTTACCACTGAGATATCCCTCTGCACCTTCAGCTGCTGTCTATGGGAGCCTGGCCAGCCCTTTCATGACTCGGCACTTCCTACCAGTCTCTATGCAGTCTCCACTTTCCATCTTTGATTATCAGTGTTTATTAACTAGTCTTCAGTTGGTTTTTCAGAGTGGTTTTTCTGTACTATATTTTAGTTGTATTTTCAGTTTGGCCCTGGAAGAATGTCAGTGTAGCGTCCCTTTACTCCGCTGCCATTTTTAAGACCTCCATCCAGAAAATATTTTTCCATGATTTTTAGGAACAGTCTGACAATGGATTTGAATCCAGAAAATTAAAGAGCTCCTAGAACTCAGTTAAACAAAAGAAAAAAGGCACAAGTAACCAAATACTTTTTGATGAGCAAAACACTTGAATAGACATTCCATAAAATAAGATACACAAATGGCCAAAAGCACATAAAAAGGTATCATCAGGGAAATTCAAATTAAAAATAACAATTAGATCATATTCCACAACCACTAGAAGAAGGAATATGAAAAAGACAAATAATACCAAATATTTTTGAGGACATGGAACAATTGGCATTCATAAATTGCTGGTGGGAGTGCCAATGGTGCTACTCTTTTGAAAATTGCTTTGGAATTCTTCTAAAAACAGAAACATCCATCCATCCCTATGACATGCAATTTAATTTCTCTGTAACTGGTATGTAGTTAAGAGAAATGGAAATCTAGGTTCACAAAACATATATAAAAGGATTGTTCACAGCATTAGACAAAACCCAGAGAATATATAACCACAATATGATATGCTGACATAATGAGATGCTCAACAATCAGAAGGAACAAACTACTAATACATACACATTACTGCATCTCACAACATTTTCTTGGTGAAAGTAGCAAGACATAGGTGTACATTTTAAGGATTCTATTTATATGAAATTCTAGAACACACAGTCAGAACAGTGGTTGCCTCTTGAGGGTGGTAAAGAATAGACCAGGAGAAAGTGCAAAGTGGTTTAAAATGTAGGTTGTATTATTATTCAGATATGGTGTGACCATCAGATCAGAAGATGACTTCCATTAAAAACATAATTGGTTACTCACAGTTCCCAAGAGGAAAGGGCACTTCATGTCTTGAGTGCCATAGTCTACCTCTCGTCTAGTGAATAACAAACCATCTCTACAAAACTCAACAAACCATACACTCAAACAAATAAAACTTATCTCTTGAAAACACTAATTTAACATATCTATTAAATGTAACTCTTTACCCTAAATTCTCTAATATTCCAAAGACTATGAAGAGTATCCTATCTAATAAAATAGTAGTATGCAAATTAACCATCACTCCGCTACACCCACAAGCCATGCCCACCAGCCACGTACACCAGCCACGCACACCAGCCAATCAGAGCAAGTATGCAAATTATCCCCAACCAAGATGGCTGCAGCCACAGAGAGCAGGAGGGAGGCTTGGGTTTCCCTGGCAATGGAGGAAGCCAAGCTTTCCACACACCCTGGCCGGCCCAGGCCTCCACTCAAGGGTATAAAGTTTCAATTATAGAAGGTAAATAAATTCCAACAGAAATGGCGGCAGCCACAGAGCTAGAAGAGCAGGACGCTAGGGTTGCCTGGGCAATGGAGGAAGCCAAGCTTCTACAGCCCTGGCCTGCCTAGGCCTCCACTCCAGGCAACAAAGTTTCAATTACAGAAGGTAAATAAATTCCAACAGAAATGGCTGCCACCACTGAGCAAGCAGGAGGCGTGGCTCTGCTCCAGGCTACAAAGTTTCAATTGTAGAAGATAAATCAATTCCAGATACTAGGGCCTCCACTTGGGTCACCAGGGTGCGTGGCTGGCCTGCAAACCACCACAGGTCCCTCGCCCAGGCCGCCCCAGGCCCCAAGAGAACCCCCACCCTGATCCGGGACACCCTTCAGGGCAAACCAGCTGGCCCCCACCCATGCACAAGGTCTCTATCCTATCTAATAAAAGAGTAATATGCAGATTGACCATGACTCCAACACACAAGATGGCTGCCCCCCATGTGGCCAAAGATCCTGCCCTTATGTGGACACAAGATGTCCACCACAAGATGGCCAGTAGGGGAGGGCAGTTGGGAGGGACCAGGCCTGTAAGGGAGGGCAGTTGAGAGGGTCCAGGCCTGCAAGGGAGGTCAGTTGGGGGTGATCAACACTTTAGGGGAGGGCAGTGAGGGGTGACCAGACTGGCAGAGGAGGGAAGTTGGGGGCAAACAGGCTGGCAGGGGAGCAGTTAGACATCAATCAGGCTGGCATAGGAGTGGTTAGGGGGTGATGAGGCTGGCAGGCAGAAGTGGTTAGGGGCAATCAGGAAGGCAGGCAGGCAAACAGTTGGGAGCCAGCAGTCCTAGATTGTGAGAGGGATGTCCGACTGCCCGTTTAGGCCCGATATCACCAGCCTGCCCACCGGGATCAGGCCTAAACGGGCAGTTGGACATCGCTCGAGGGGTCCCAGATTGGAGAGGGTGCAGGCTGGACTGAGGGACACCCTCCCCCCCATGCACGAATTTCATGTACTGGGCCTCTAGTTAGCAAATATTATGAATCTAACCTTATTCATTGCTTCTCAAATCTTTCTGGTTCTAACAAGTAGGTTAGGAACTTGAGACTAGGGCAGGGCTGGGGAATATGCAGTGTCAAATACATAAGTAAAATTTCATCCTTTGGGGCATAACCCAAAGTGCCCTCTTGTGACTGGAATTTCATTCAAGTCTTATGTATTAGCTAAAAATATGTATATGTAAACACATGGTCTAAGATAAGATATTTGCAATATAAATATTTCTCAAATTGCTAGTAACCAGAATATATAATGAACTTATAAAAGTCAATATGAAAAAAAGGCAGAAAACCCCAATAAAAAAGTGGACAAAGAATGAACACAACCAAAGGTAAAGAAAAACCATACACTTATATTTCATTATATGTTAATTTCATTGTGTGTTAATAATGCCACAATTTTTTTTTCAAAAACTAACAAACAAAAACCAGAAAAAAAGAATTAAGAGAGGAGAAACCAAGATGGCGGCATAGGTAAACACCTGAACTTGCTGCCTTGCACAACCACTTCAAAACTACAACTAAATGACAAAACGAACATCATCCAGAACCACAGAAAGGCTGGCTGAGTAGAAATTCTAGAACTAGAAGGGAAGAGAAAAGCACACTGAGACTCAGAGGAGCTGTGGAAGTAAAGTGCAGAGGTACGGAGGCACGCACGCGGAAAGGGCTTGCAACTGAGTACGCGGCTGTCTTTTTCAATACAGAGGGTGACTGCTCTGAACTCCAGTTCCAGGTGAGACTCTGGGGACACAGACTCATATGGGGAGAAATGCAACTGTCTGGCATTGGGCGGAACTCCAGGGCGGCTTTCTCTCAGAGGTGCTTGCAGCGATTACCGAGGGACATTGAGATCTGGGGGCCTCTTAAGAGCAGGGCTGACAGGAAGCCATTGCTGTTTGCTATGCCCTGAGACCCGGCCCCATCCAAACTGTGCACAGAGGCTTTTGCATATGAATGGCCTGGACCTTTGAAATCTAAAATTACCTAACAAACTGCAGCTGAGTCTGGGATACCCAGAACATCCAAAAGAAGGCCCAAGGCCCTGCAGCAGCTTGCATTGCTTCACAGCTGGGTCTCATCTGGGCACCTCCAAAACCCAAACAAAGAAGAGGAATCTGCAGATCTCTCCATAGCTCCTGCTGAGTGGCCTCAGGCAGAGGCTAAATTAGCACCTCCTTGGAGATCCAAGAGCCAGTGTACCCAGTGGTCAAAGTGGGACCATCCAGATTACAACTCCTCAGCTCCATAAGGAACACACTCAGGGGGAAGACTCAGTGAGCACCAAAGCCCCACTGAAGCAAGTCTTGCCCCATAAGGGTGTCTCCAGCACAGAAGTTCTCCCATCACAGACACAGCTGATCCTCACAGCCAATTGGCCTAGAGGTCAATTCCTCCCAGTGAAACCAACAACAATCAAGGCTTAACTACAAGACTGTGCACACAGCCCACAAAGGAGTGCACCAAGAGTGTCCACCTCAGATAACTGGGGAGGCTGAGCCACTGGGCCCTATAGGACACCTAGAACAAAAAGCCACTCTATCAACACAGGGAAGCAGCCAAAATGCAGAGACAAAGAAACAGGTCACAACTGAAAGAAATGGAAAATATAGAGTTCAAAACCACGGTTATAAGGTTTTTCAAGAATTTTCTAGAAACTGCCAGTAAATTTAGTGAGACCCTTGAGGATATGAAAAAGGACCAACTAGAAATTAAGCATACACTGACTGAAATAAAGAATAATATACCTAGATCCAAATCCATACTAGAGGATCACAAGAATCAAGTCAAAAATTTGAAATACAAAGAGGCAAAAAACACCCAACCAGAAAAGCAAAAAGAAAAAAGAATCCAAAAATATGAAGATAGTGTAAAGAGCCTCTTGGACAACCTGAAGTGTATCAATATCCAAATTATGGGAGTGCCAGAAGAAGAGAGAGAACAAGATATTAAAAACCTATTTGAAGAAATAATGACAGAAAACTTTCACTACCTGGTGAAAGAAATAGACTTACAAGTCCAGGAAGCACAGAGAACCCCAAACAAAAGGAATCCAAAGAGGACCACACCAAGACACATCATAATTAAAATGCCAAGAGCAAAAGACAAAGAGAGAATATTAAAAGCAGCAAGAGAAAAACAGTTTGTTTCCTACAAGGGAGTACCCATATGACTGTCGGCTGATTTCTCAACAGAAACTATGCAGGCCAGATGAGAATGGCAAGAAATATTCAAAGTGATGAATAGCAAGAACCTACAACCAAGATTACTCTACCCAGAAAAGCTATCATTCAGAATTGAAGGGCAGATAAAGAGCTTCACAGACAAGAAAAAGCTAAAGGAGTTCATCACCACCAAGCCAGTATTATATGAAATGCTGAAAGGTATTCTTTAAGAAGAGGAAGAAAATGTAAAGATAAAAATTATGAACAACAAATACATATCTATCAAGTGAATCTAAAAATCAAGTGAATAAAAGATCTGATGAACAGAATAAACTGGTGAATATAATAGAATCAGGGGCATAGAAAGGGAGTGGACTGACAATCCTCGGGGGGAAAGGGGTGTAGGGGTGTGGGAAGAGACTGGACAAAAATCATACACCTATGGATGAGGACAGTGGGCGCGGGGGGCGGGGGGGAGGGTAAGGGCATAGGGTGGGGTGGGGATCAGGTGGAGGGGAGCTATGGGGGGGAAAAGAGGAACAACTGTAATAATCTGAACAATAAAGATTTATTTAAAAAAAGAATTAAGAGAAACTATTTAATGAAAGGTTTTGAAGAACATTAACATTGCCTCAGAAAAGTAGGATAACAGGGGCAGGGGCTCCACCTGTCCCTATCTTTTTCTTTCCTTTGTGTATGGAAGCAGCAACAGGCAACAACAAATCAAGGGATGTGTTTTGATGTTGTCATCTACCACAGAAGTTAGCTTGGTTATGACCCAATTCACATAAATCAGGAAAAGAACAAATCTGGTTTCAGTCTTCCCCAGTTAACAGTGATTTCAAGAGGCTGAAAGAGACCTAAAAGTAAAGCTTGGTCTAAACTAAATCCTTGGGTCTATCATATGCACAAATATGTCTCAAGAACTCAGAGAGAAGGGTCTCTTGGCAACATATAATTTAGGACTCTCTGAAAATTTCTTGTTCTACCTTC
Organism: Eptesicus fuscus; assembly: GCF_027574615.1. Taxonomy (NCBI): domain Eukaryota; kingdom Metazoa; phylum Chordata; class Mammalia; order Chiroptera; family Vespertilionidae; genus Eptesicus; species Eptesicus fuscus. The sequence goes on along the minus strand of NC_072480.1, from coordinate 3,792,554 downwards.
CTTAAATTTCTAAGAGTTGACCAATCCTGGAAAAACCTTCCTTTGTGAGAAACTATGGCACAGCTCATTTTCACTTCTTTTCAAGTGAGTAGACATCCTAAAAATTATTAAACCACCATCATTTGGACTTACGGCCACACAAACAAAATAATGGCATCACTTTGAAAAGCATGTACTTTACCAAGATAGACATACATATTTATGTTTTTAAAACGTATAATTAAAGGAAGTTCACCAAGAATATTAGAATAAGGTAGCTAATTTTTATTAAGTGGTTCTGAAAGGAAACAAAGATGTTAGAAATGTTTTAAAAAGAAATTCCCAAATGCAAATATTCAAAACTATCTACTGGGACTATTACTTCCTTATCATTAGCAAACATAATGCTACCCTTTGCTATTTAAAACAGCAAAATGAAACAAAAAAGGCAAAACCATATGTAAAGCAGCTGATTGGGTGGAGGAGAAGAAAGGGAAATAGACTAGAAACATCTATTTGAAGATTCACAGGTATAATCAGAAGGGTTAAGAGGAGGAAAAGGCCAAAAAAATAATAATTATGGATGGATTGTTTACTTTCTGGTATCTCTTAAGCAAATTCCGAAAGGGAAAGAGAACTTTTCTTTTAGAGAAACAAAAATTTCTATGCCTTTAAATAATGCCACAGGGGTGGACATCCCCCAAAATGTCAGTTTGTAGTCTACTAAATGAACGGTTCTCCAATTTTAGTTTTCACCAACCATTAATATTAAAAATAAAAACAACACAGAACTTTAGAGGAACAAGTAAAGATATGAACATGAAAAATAATGAAAGAAAGGTACTATCTCCCAATATCATTATGTTGTAACCATGAACTCAAATCACAATTTTAATACCAAATACAGTATGGAAAACACAATCATAGAATATAAGTTATATAATTTTAAAAATACTCATTGCACTGTTTTTTCTCATTCCACTGCACATCATTGAACCCTATAGGATAGCACTGTCCAGCAAGCCTTAAGTCTTTATTTACTTGGCCAAGGCAGGACATGTGAATAAAGGCCTTTTGGAATAGACTAACCCATCCTCCAGCCCGTTTTATCAAGCTCAAAACCTCACCATCTTCCCACCAATCTTCAGCAGATAATGGAAGCCATTGGCAAAACTTGCTCAATCAAAGACTCATCTTTATCCACAGTTAGTTTTAGCTCCTTCCCTGTATTTTCCAAAGAAAAGGTTTCTTCCCATTGGTTCCTTAGCCTTCTGACTCCTCGCGAATGCTAAATCCATCATCAACCCCCTTAAAAAGTGTAGGGAATTGAAATTATTTGGCATTCCTCTCACTGAGAGGTGGGATCTTACATACCCTTCCCTTACATCTGGCTCTGTGACTCTTTGACCGATTGCACAGGTAGAAGTGTCACTGGTCCAGTTTCTGGTTCCAGGCCCTAAGAGACTGGCAGCTTCCTCTTCATTTCTCTCGGAACATTCTCTCTAGGAGCCCTGGGCTGCTGAAGAAGCTTCAGTTGATGGCCCTGGTAATGTCTTGGACTCCTCTGACTAGACCACCCACCAGCTGAATACTAACAAGTGACCCCGTTAATGTCATGTAGGCAGGAGAATTTCCTAGCTGAGCCTTGCTCAATTGTTAACCCATAAACCATGTATCAAGCCAATAAATTCTGGTTTTTCTTTTCTTTTTCTTTTTTCTTTTTTTTTTAATGTAGCCTTAGATAACCAGAATATGACCTCTTTCTCTCTTCCAGCTATGTTCTTTTGGAATATAAATATATTAAATTCTGGCCCAGACTTTTCCAAATTTCCCATTTTACCCTAAGTCTCCCTTTATATAACATTCACCTTTCATTTTCTCTTTCATCTATGCTCTGCCCTTCCATTCTCCATCTTTCTGCAATGATGCTTCTTCCCTACCCATACTGTCAGTGTAGGTAGCTAGTTATTAATATAAGGGAGGTAGCTAGTTATTTATATAAGGAAGAAAGTAAAAGGGAACTAAATCTTAATAAACTGGGAAGCTGAAGCAGCTAGCAGGACAGCATTCCATTAGGTGTACTAGTAAACAGACTCATACACACACTCTAGGGAACTAGAAATGGACAGGAAAACCTCACCAGGGTGCTGAAAGCCCAGTACCAGAGAGAGGGGAGGAAATTCCTCTGCTGGGCACATGCGCAATAGAAACGAGATGATGTAATTGAACTTTTGGACACGTTCAATGAGAATCAGGATGATGAAATAGAGGGACAGGGACTAGGCTGGGAACAACTAGAAAGGTAATCAAGTTGGATAAAAGGAGTGAAACCCCAGTAGAATTTGCTGGGATGAGGCCTGGGAAAAATTAAAAACTGGAGTAAGGATAGTTTGAGTGGTTCTTTGTTCTTTACCTGAACCAAGAAGATATATAGAGGATTAACAGGAGCCTTGTGGCAGTGCTTTAGTGCCTACCTACCCTCCACATCACCAAAGGTATATGAATTCCCCTTAATTCATGAAATCTTGCCATCAGGTTTAAATTTCTCCATCCAAATAAATAAATAAATAAATAAATAAATTTCTCCATCAATGTGCCTTTGAAATTCTTTTCTCAGGACATAGCAAAAGAACTCTGTACTTTTACCAGCAACAATGCCAATAAAATTATTTTTGCCAACATCAGTGATGTTTAGGTTTTGCCAAATACAAATAGTGAATTATCATTTCTGACCTTATTTGAACTCTGTGTCATGTTATATTCCTGAACACTCAATACTTTAGGAAACTCTTCTTCTGGTCTCAATACCTCTCCCTCTTGCTTTTCTTCTTATATTGAGCTTTCCCCCAACATTCTCTTCTTTTCGTGTCTCCTTCCTACATGCTTTTCAAAGTCACATCCATCCTACATTCACACTTCAAATAGATGTTGTATGTATCCTGAGAACTTTAAGTCTATATTTCTATCCTAGACCTTTCTCTAGAACCTAGGGGCCAACTCCTTACTTGACAGCTATCTCCATTTAAACATAGAGGTTTAAATGCTTCCTATCAGCCAATGGTTCTACCATCTACTTGAAAGTTACACTTGACTCCTCCTTTAGCCATGCTCATATTGATTCTACCAACTTAATATATCTAAAGTTGGCTTATTCCTCACTATCCCATTTCTAACACCATAGTCAGGATTATACCATTTCTTATTACAGACTCTTCTGGCCTCCAGACTCAATTCACTAACATCCTGGTAAAGTATTCATACTATGGTACAGATCTTATCATACATCCCACTCCTTTGCTAAAATCCTTTAGTGCCTCCCCAGTAGCTCAGGTTAACTTCAAATTCCTTAACATGACACAGCCTTTACCTACATCTCTTGGCTCATTCCACTTGTGTCATTATAGTCAACTACATGAAAATATTTGCAATTTCATAAATTCACTATATACTCTCATACTACCAGCCTCTGTGGCTGCTACTCTCCCACATAAAAGTCCTCCCTGATTTCTAAACCAAATTAATAGTAACTTTTGATTGAAAGCTCAATTTAGCTTTCATCTTCTCAAGAAAACTCTTCTTGCCCCCTTATTCTGTCTTACGTAACTTTCCTATGTGTTTCCTATGTGTTCCTCTCTATGATAGCATGTGTTAAAACATAGTGTTCTATTTAATAGCTGCTTATATAGAAGTCTGTCTGAACACTAGACTATGATCTCCTTGAAGGCAAGGATTTAGTTTTTTATCTCAGTTCTCCAGTCATATTATGGCACACAGTAGCTATTCATAACTACTTATTGAATGACCAACTGAATGAATGAGTGGCATGTATTTCCTTTTCAGATTTGCTAGTTTCACATAGACTTTAAACAATATTACAAAAATTATAAAATTCATGAAAGTATTTCTTCCTACAAGGGAATAATGCTAAATGGGCTATATCAAAATTCACCTTCTCAGCTTTTCCTTGCTTGAATGAAGAAGAGAAATCTTTTTGCTTGTTTCAAAATCAGAAAATGGAGTCTTTAATTCAAACCCAATGTCCTTTCTTAGAGACTCAGAGCTAGAAACAAGAGAAAAATCATATTATATATTTAAGAAGAAAGTTATTCAGGCAATATTAAATAATAAGCACCAATACACTAATCAAAGGGTATTTATCTAAATATCTTGCTTCATACAAAGTTGCAGTAGATATCAAAGCATGTTACCTTACATATTTGGTGCAGAATATTTTATTTCAAAATTTCAAAAGAATTTATTATCAAGATCATCATAAATTCAATGACTGATCAATATTCTAAAATACACAGATAAAGAATAACAGATACAAGCAGGATTAAAATAATCTGACCTCACTGATTACAACTATCCCAAATCATATAATTGTATCTAAAGGTGCATTACAATGCTACTCTGTCTGCATCGACCAGACCGTCAAACCTCAGAGGGAAGGCAGGGGAGGGCGGGGGTAAGTGGGAGAGATCAACCAAAGGACTTGTATGGATGCATATAAGCCTAACCAATGGACACAGACACCAGGGGGATGAAGGCATGAGGTGGGGGGGTAGGGGGGGGAGCAATGGGGGGGAATAAGAACACATATATAATACCTTAATCAATAAAGAAAAAAAATAAAACAAAATAAAATAGAAAATAGAAAAAATTAAAATAAAGGTGCATTACAAGAAAAAAGAAAATGGATTAGAGGGCCAAGATACACTATTCCAACTTGATCAGCAAGGGCTGGTTCCTTCTATATAAAAATTTGTCAAATGCTCATTTGGTTGAGCATTGTCCTGTGCATGGAAAGGTTGCCAGTTCAATTCCCGGCCAGGGCACATACCTCGGTTGCAGGTTTGATCCCCGGTCAGGGCATGTACAGATCAATGTTTCTCTCTTCTCTCTCTCTCTCTCTCTCTCTCTCTCTCTCTCTCTCTCTCTCTGCCAGCCCCCCTCTTTCCTCTCTCTAAGCATGTCCTCAGATGAGGAAAAAATAATAATAAATAGAAAAATAAAAATTTGTCAACTAATGGACATTTTCTAGTTCTAACATTTTTCTAGAACTTCTTCAAACATTTTAATTAACTAATTTGATTGATTTTTATGAAATTTTCCTAAGAAACTTACAAACCAATATTAGCTCCTTTATCCCAAGAGATATAACTTGATTTGAAATTTTACTTGTATTTTTAGTAGTAGGATTCTGAGGAAGAACAAAGATTCAAGATGAGTGAGGCTCAAAAAGCAGTTGCAAATAATATAAGAAAATCACAAAGCCTTCCAAAACCTTTCCCAACCTTATATCCCAGATAAGGTTTAATACAGTAAATCTCTTTGAGGTTAAAATGTTAAATAAGATCAAGAAAGCTATTGATATCTCTGCATTACTTAAGTGATGGCATCTTTGGCTTCACCACATTTTTTGGTTGCCAAGTCTCTTCAAAATAGTAAATAGCCATATTTCTACAAATAGTGGATGGTCATGTTCTACAAATTCTGGAAGTGAATGACTCAAAACTCCCATCATCATCACCCATGTCCTCAGCAAGTATTGTAGCCCTATGCTATAAGGCTACATCAAAATTCACTTCTCAGCTTTTCCTAGCTTGAATGAACTTCCTGGAGAATCAACTTGAATTGAAGAGAAAAAATTCACAAAAACTGAATTTTTATAAGCATAATACAATGCTAGCATTAGAAGGGTCTGACCACCAGTTAAATTGCCTATAAATACCAGTTCTGATATCTCTCAGGTGGAGGAACAGAAGCAAAGAGAGAAAACTTCTTAAGTGTTATTTTTAATAATTGGCATATAGGTTAATTAATTCAAAAAAAGACATCAGGGAGAAGATTAGTAGGTGGATAACAGCTGAGGCTGCTCTTCTTTGTTTAATTATTGGGGTTTATGTAAATTTTTTGTTTGAAGATAAGATTCTATTGTTTTAAAAAAGTTTGAACACCACTGCTATTATTTAGTTTTGATTAGTGATCATCCAGACTCTACTTTAACACATCCAATCATGGGGAACTTACTACCTTATAATTCACCTGGCTCCCCTATAGTCAACTATGATTGTTATGAAATAGTTCCTTATATTTAGCTGAATACTCTGTAATGTGTACCTATAGTCACAGCTCAGGATTCTGAAATATAGAAAAAAATGCATCCCTATTCCACAAACTAGCCTCTTCTATCTTTTGCATCACCCCTAGCACAGTAAGTTCTCAATAAATTTTAAATAAAATGTATACAGCAAAAACTGCTACTTTGAAAAAGTAAAAAAAAAAAAACTAACCAAGCAAATAGATCAGTAGAAAAACATCCCAGCTGTTCACTACAGGACTTCTGCAGGGGAAATCCAGATTGTTCAGGCTTCATAGAACTTTCATTCTTAACTGGAAGTTTTAAAAGGGAGACCACTTTAATTCTAAAATCACACATACACATCCTAATCGACAGCAGTTGTCACTTTTTACTCAATAGATTTTACAAAGCAGTATTTTTAAAAACAGAAAGCAATTTATCAATTTAAATGATGAATCATGAATCCACCCAGGTTAGAAAGCAAAATTAAAGCACTACATACAATTTACCCCAGAACATCCTCTTACAACCAGATTCTAAAAATTTAGAAATACATTTGTTTGAAACACATTCAAACCTTATCTGAGTTTACTTATTAAGTTCTTATTTATAGATAATTGACAGATAGAAAATATGTATGAGTCTTCAGTAAGCAGCTACATTGTCAAAATATGGCATCTGATGTTTTTATTGTGTATGTTTTGTTTTGCTTTGCTTTGTTTTTGCAACTGCTCATTCTCAGAGCAAAGATGAAAAAACTGGAAGCAAATGTAGTTAAGACGAATAGAAAGGGTGCTAGACAGGTGGTGATGAGCAGCTGCTCTATTTCTACTGAGAATCATATAAGAAAAGGCTGCGGAAAGATCTTCGGTCACTACGATAAGCCATTCCAGGAAGAACTCTGAAACTGTAGGGGCTGGGAGCCGCTGGAATGTTACAAAACAGACTCACCAATCTTCCCTGAATATTAATAAAGAACATTAAAAAAGAAGGGTGTATTGACTCTTATATCATCTGAAGTATGAGCTCATACAGGGTAATCTGAGACTGGCAGACTCATTTTAAGAAAAATATTACCTTAATTTTAAAAGATTTCCGAGCTAGTATCCCAGGCCTAGAAGAACCATAAATAGTCATTGACCAGCAATAATTCCAGTAGAATTTATTTCAGAAATTGGAGTATATCCTTTTACAAGCCAAATTAAAGCTAATTTAATTTCTAAAGTGTTTAGATGTTGGTGATATACTATAGAAGTGAAGGGTTTAGAAATGTTAGATCAAATTGAAGCACTGATATTATCTATTTCTAAAACAGAAATAATAACCACTCTATTAACTTACAGAAGTAAAATAATTTATATGCAACTGTTTTTGCAAAGCACAAAGTATGATATGATTCAAGGTAGTGTCCCTGGCTTTTAGGCAATCATATAAGAACACAGCATGATTAATTTAATTTTAATGACTAAAAAATAATGTAATAGCTAGATTACCAAAACCAAAATAACAATCTCACTATCAATAAATAATGCCTGTGCCTACCATAATGCTATATTGGTCCTGTATAACACGTTTTAATCCCAGGAAGAAGCAAGTCTTTTCTTCATAGGTAGAGAACACATTTCCATTTATTTATTTACATTTGTTTCCTTCAGACTATGATTGGCAAGGATTACATGTTCTTTACAGTACACAGCATATAGTCAATTCTTAGCAAATAAAAGACACAAGTGATAAACCAACTTTAAAAAATATGAATATAATTTTGTGGTATTTTAATTAGAAATTTTCAAACCTTTACAAATATGCTTTTCACTCACCAGTATTTGAGAAATGTGTTTTCCAGTATTTTACCACAATGCTAAGTTTCTCCATAGTCAGTGGTTCAATTAAAGTAATATCAGCTCCGTGCCCTGAAAGACAACCTAAGAATATTTGTATTAAATACTAATCTATGATTTCTATTTGGAGAAAAAACAAATAATATACCTAGTAGGCACATACCTTTAAAATTTTCAGGGATTATAAAAACAAATAGCAAATGTATATTTTTCTTCCTGCCAAATCTGAGGGAAAAAAATATCAAAGTGAAGGAAAATCATTAAAAAATTGGGATTCACAAAGATTTTTAAATGAAACTCTCTGTAGCCTGAAAATTATTTTGGAAGGAAACAAAGAGAAGTTTCCTTCAAAAGTCATAAGGATTGTAATTGAAAGTCAATATATTTGGCCTCTTGAACTAAAGTAAGTAATTTGTGTTTTTGCCTCCCTGACAAAGTTTATATAAAGTTACAAAAAGAAATTGACAGCCAGTTTGAAATTGAATTGCCATGGCCTAGAACAAAGAATATCCTTGCATGATAGTATTCTACAATGTCATTATAATTTTAGATATTTTACAACAGCATATTGTACAATTATCCCAAGCAAACTTACAAACTAATTCTTTGAATGTTTGGCAGCAATTTAAAAAAGGACATGAAAGGGTTTAATCCCTTTCAGAAGGAATTAAGGCACTGGGAAGGCACTTGAGCATTCTATATTGGTCCCTCTTGCCTTTTTTGCCAAGAGGGACCCTCTTCTCACAATCCAATTGCCCTCAGCTGTTGCCTGAGCTTTCTGTTCATGCTGAGCTTGAAGCCTCGTGGTGGCTGGTACCATGGATCTGTCTCTCACCCAATTGTGTAAGCTGGGCTCTCTCTGGAGAAGAAACCTGAGTTCCCTGAGATATGTGATCAGTGCTGGGGCCCCGCCAGCAGGTGAGGGGATCCCAAGGCAGGTGCTGGGCATGGAGGCCATGGGGGCATAGGCTACCAAGGAGACAGAACTAAACCTCACATCACCCTGCTTGGCCCCGGAGGATGGCTGGTTAGCCAGAGGTGGGTAAGATTCCTCAGGGAAGGAACAACCTAAGACAGGCACAGTAGCAGAGGGGCCATCAGGAGAGAACTAACAGAGGTGGGGCACAGACCCTCACCCCCCCAACCTTGCAGGGGCCTGAACCCTCACCCCTTCTGAGGGAGGTCTCCTGCCCCCAAGGCTGCTTTGCTTCCCACACCCAGCTCAGATCGGGATAAGGTGACAGACAGAGACTTGGCCCAGCTCAGATCAGGACCCAGGTAACAGACAGAGACTTGGCCGATTGCAGCTGCCCTATATCTAAATCCAGCCTAGCACCAGGAATGCTCAAGGCCTACTCAAGAATGCAAATAATCCTTCCCACTAATATTTACAGGGTAAACTAAGATTGTTGGTAGAGTATTAAATTTGACAGTAAAATAGTAATCAAGTTTTCAGATTAATTTAAATAGGCTAATTGAAATAAGTGAATATTCAAGAAAATTTAATTGTACTGGACAAAAAGCTGTTCCTAAAGTGTTAACTAAAATTTCTATTGGTAGTTCATCTCATGGTAAAATTCCTGAACATGCAATGAACCTAAAGCAGTCATATTTTTGTGCAAAAAATTAAAATTTAAAGTTATCAAGACTGCATTATAAAATCTACAAAAGCCTCCATTAATCAAGAAAAGGAGGGATAGTAGGGTAATATCATGTAAGGAAAAATATCCTATAAGTAAATTACATCTAGAAAATTTTTACTTTACAAAATTAATTTTCATTTGTAATGCTAACAGCAAGACATCCATGAAAAACACACATGGTGTCTAAATAAGACAAAGGAAAATCGTTTGGGCAAAAATAAAAAGGATCCCAAATCAATTATATAGAAAAGATTCCTTTATTAACTTTTAGTCGAGAATATGTTTGTATATTTTCAGAAAACAACTCCAAGACCATGTGGATTCCTGCAACAGAGAGGACTTGACAGGCCTGCTCCAACCACGAAGACAAGAGGAGAAACAGTCCAGAGATGGAAGATGCTGACAACACCTTGCCATGCTAGCAGTCAGCAGCTGTGCATCGCTGCAGGTTGCCTAGGACCAAACCAGAGAGGGTCGGACCTGCATTGCCACCATGTGCCCACCATCCAGATATCATTGCTGACATGTATACATAAGGAACTGTTTGACATTGAAATGGGGACTCAAACATTTTTTGTTATTATATGTTTATTTCTAGTCTGCAGAGGCAAGATTTTTTAAAGGAAAGAAATGGGGGGGAAAATAGATACAGAGGCAAAGAAGCATTGAACAGACTGTCAAACTACAGCAGGAAGGCAAGGGAGGTTGTGGGGGGAGGGGGTGGCTGTAGGAGATCAACTGAAGGACTTGTATGCATGCATATAAGCATAACAAATGGATACAAGACAGTGGGGGAGTGGGGGGCAGGTGAGGGCATGTACTGGGGGGTAGGGGAGGCCGGGGGGAGGTCAATGGGGGGGAAAAAGAGACATATGTACTACTATTTGTAATACTTCAAACAATAAAAAAAAATTGGGATTCAATAATTTAGCCTCTTAGGAATTGAACTAGAATGATTTTCTTTATTGCTTTAAAATTTTAAATGGTGGTATTAATATTGAAATTTAGTAAAAGTAGCATCTCAAATCAGTGAGGGAAAGGTAAACCACTTGAACAACTTATAAGGAAAGGAAAAAAACCCTCCCTAAGTGATACAGCCCACCCCACTCTCAAGAGCCCTGCCTGCCACTCCCTGCATCTCAACCTTTGCAGAGGAGACAGCAGCACAGACCAAGCCTACAAGTTTAAATCGAATCAGGGAGCATCAGTGACTAGATTGGGGGTGGGGCCATCCATTCTACTATCCTGGGAACCTAACTGGTGCTTCCCCCTCATAGGAGAGCTTATAGAAACTCCCAGTATCCAGAGGATCTCTGCCCAGCTGAGGGCAGGGAAATATTCTGGGACATTCTCAGAAGACTAACTCTAGGACAGGAAAACACACACACACACACCACTTTGCCTGAAATTTGAATAGCAGCTCCCCCTCATGACAGATGCAGGGTCTATACTCCCAATTCCATAAAGCCCTTTCAGAAACAGTCTTTTTAAAAAAATATTTTTATTGATTTCAGAGTGGAAGGGAGAGGGGGAGAGAGAGAGAAACATCAATGATGAGAGAGAATCATTGTTTGGCTGCCTCCTGCACAACCCATATGAGGATCAAGCCCACAACCCAGGTATGGGCCTTGAATGGAAATTGAACCGTGACCTCCTAGTTTATAGGTCGGTGCCCACCTATAAACACTGAGCCCATGACAGCCAGGCCCAAACATATTTTTAAGTGATAAAAACCTGTGTGGTATAATGAGGCATTGAAAACAGGAAGAGGAAAGAGTGGTAGAAGGGAACAATGGACTCAACAGATAAGACCACTGAAAGAAACATTGTGTAATTTAGTCCAAGTTTTGAAATAAAAAAAATGCTTTTCAGATTCACAAAATAGTAAATGATCCTAAGTTAAAATACCCTAGAATTAGAAAAAAAAAAATGAGTGAATATTCTTTAAAAGAAACATCCCAACTAATACCACTTCTTCCATATTCCAAAACCAAATTACAGGTTCTGAGAACTGATGAGTACCTTCTCAAATGAAGTCTCTTGGGTTTTAAAATTTTATAATTCACTAGAGGCCTGGTGCATGAAATCGTGCAGGGGAGGGGAGTCCCTCAGCCCGGCCTGTACCCTCTCGCAATCCGGCAGTTGGACATCCCTCCCACAATCCGGGACCACTGGCTCCTACCACTTACCTGCCTGTCTGCCTGATTGCCCCTAACCCCTCTGCCTGCCTGATCACCCCTAACCCTTCTGCCTACCTGCCTGATCGCCCCTAACTGCCTCTGCCTGCCTGCCTGATCACCCCTAACTGCTCTCCCCTGCCTGCCTTATCACCCCTAACTGCCTCTGCCTTGGCCCCCACCACCATGGCTTTGTCTGGAAGGACATCCAGTTTATCCAGTCTAATTAGCATATTACCCTTTTATTAATATAGATGTTTCCTGATGTTTCACAGAATATACTGTTTAAATGTTGTGATGGTTCCTCATACTATCCTCCACATACAAAATTAGATACTGATATTTTAGTGTCCATTTCTATGACTGTCTCTAGCACTTTCTGGAACTGGAGGCAGCTCAAATTGCAGCAGTGCTATCCCCAGTCTTGCCTTCATCTCCAGGTTTATTCCCTGGTACCTAGGGGGAAAAAAAGATCATTCAAAGCCTTATGAGCTAAGTTGTATACTTGGCTGACTAAAGAACCTCTGAAATCTATCATCTAATAAGAGGATCAAAGGGTTCTTATAAATCCTTATGGAGCTGGAAAAATTGCTACATTTACTTGCTTTTGAGCTGCAAGAATTTCAAGAGACAAAAGCCAATATCACTGTTAGGTTGTGACCTTCTTGAATACAGTTACCTATTGTGCTCTGCATGTCCCAATGCAGCCAGACTAACCTGGTGTGGCCTATTTGATACATAACAAATAATGTTTTTTGTTAATTAATTAAGACAAGCATTTTCAGTAAGAAAATTGAGGGTTTTACTAAAAATTTAAAAACACTGAGTTCATTTGCTACTAATAGGGCACCTGCAATAAAATGTAGTCAAGTCCTTAGTTTATTCTGGTCAGCAGTGAAGGACAGTGTGCCCTGCTCCCACTGTGCTGTTTGTCAGAAGAGTTCCTCCTATGAACTTTCTAAGTCAGGTTCACCACATGATATGATGCTAGAAATGGTAAAGATCTAGAATTTTCCCAGTTCTGATTTATACCACCATCAATTTATGGAATAATGTTTTTCCTAAAACTACTTACATAGTTTGTTGTTATTGTGTGTGTTGTCAAATATCTAGAGGAACCAGTCATGCAAACTGCCTAATAAAATTTACTGAGTTAAATTGTCAAGTATAGGACGTTTTGGAATCAGGGACATAACACAACAACTTGTTAGATTCCTGTGGCCCAGAAGATAGAATTTTCTTAGTTAAATAATAAGTTAGTCAATCAAACAATTGAAACTATATAGGAAAAAGTAAAATCAGAGTCAAACCTGATTTGTAGACTGAGCAAAGAGAACCACATTCTGCATTCCTTTCCTACTGCTAAACTGCTCTGAACTCATGAGAATCACAGAATTTTAATAACAGTAGAGACATTTCATGAAATGGAGAATCACACTTTCTGACAGGATCCAACCAATATTAATTAGTTTGAAACACATTTTAGTTTTAAGTACCTGCCTTTTTAAGATAAAGTGTCTGAATATATCTGACTTGTCAAGTATCTGCTCCTTGAATGTGGCTCAACTTTGAAGGGTCAAATATTTTCAGAATTCTGGAGCCAACCATATGAATCCTAAAACTATGTTAAATATTTTACCACTGAGTTCATCTAGCTAAAAAAAAATGTATTCATAAAATGAAATGTAATTAAGGAGTATTATTAGGAATGTTAACCTATAAATGAGATGTACCATAACTCTTAAAAATGTAAGTCTGTAAGCTACTGATAATTTTATGAATGATTAAAATTGATCAATGATTAGCTCCAACCTGAAAACATTGTTTTTCTATAAAAACAAATTTAAGAGTCTTTTTAAGGAGGCTGCTTATGTTTTATTCCAAAATGATCATGTGCTCTAATACTTAAAATAAGTTTGGACACTTCTAATCTATAGGAAGTTTCTCATTCACTGTGAGGCACATAAAGTGCCAAAAGAGAGAAGAGTAAGGTAAATAGTTGTATATTTTTCTGGACCTATTCAGAGATATTATAAAATAACAACTGCCGAAACCGGTTTGCCTCAGTGGATAGAGCGCTGGCCTGCGGACTGAAGGGTCCCAGGTTCGATTCCGGGCAAGGGCATGTACCTTGGTTGCTGGGCACATCCCCAGTAGGGGGTGTGCAAGAGGCAGCTGATCGATGTTTCTGGCTCTCTATCCCTCTCTCTTCCTCTCTGTAAAAAATCAATAAAATATATTTAAAAATAAAATAATAATAAAAATAATAGTAAAATAACAACAAAGATCTAAGCTAAACTAAGACTCTTCAATTTGGTTTATCATTAAATGTTAGTGCTTTAGGAAAGAGGAAAGTTTAAATGCCTTATAAATGGGTCGCTATGTTTATAGGACTTATTACCTTAAGAAAAACTCATTACCTAAGAGAATCATTGATTGGCTGCCTCCTGCACAATTCATACTAAGGATCAAAAAATACAAACAATAAGGTCCACCTCAGGAAGCGGCTGTGGGGAGCGGCAGTGGCTAGGCACCCTGCCTAGCCACCACCCAGACTTGCTGCGCTGCAGGAACCCACACACGACCACCCCAACAACATGCACCTGTGGAGGACACGGCCCTAGACCCCGCGTGCCAGATGCAGACACTGCCACAGGAGACCTGGCGGCCATCACTGATCTGCAGGACTCTCGCCCCTGCGGTGAACTTACTCACACCTGTTAGAACTGAGGACCTGAGAAGACTGAAGAGGCTGCAGATCTGTAGGAACTCCTGCTGCTGGTCAAAAGGGGACTGGACAGTAGAACCAGGAAGGAGGATCAGCCCTGCCCACCTGAATGCAGGGGAAATGCCCCCTTTCCCACTGGCAAAACAGCTACTTCTAACCGGACTTGCAGTGATTGAGATAAGGGGGAACAGCCCCGGGCTGGAAATCTGTTACCCTGCAGGTGGCAGCAAAGCAGAGCCAGAAAGCCAGGCTGAGGCATTAGGAGAGAAAGTGCCCAGCCCCCTGTCCTACAAGAACCACTCCCAACACTAGTCTGAACAAACCATCCTGGCCAAGACCAGGATATACCAACAGAGCCCAGCTGCTTGGTAGAAGGGAGAGCAGCTCAGAACTGGGAAACTCGAGGTGTGAGACTCAAGCAGATCCAGGTTCTAGGCTAAGGAGGCCCCACCCATGGACTATTAGGGGCTACAAACTATCTGCCTCAATCAGGTTGCCCAGGGCCAAAGAAGCTCCACGGAGGCCCCTTATAGACACACCAACAGACCAGATTCAATAACATTAAAGCAAAACCCAGTGAGCTCCAAAAATAGTGAACCTAAAGGTTTTTCAGTGTGTGTGAGGGAGTGGGTTTTGTTTTTGTTTTTGTGTTTGCTGTGATGCGTTTCCCTTCTCCCCCGGCCCCGCCTCCGCTCCGCCCTTGTCGCCCGCCCTGCCTTCTCCTCCAGCCCGTCTGCGTTTCCCTTCTGCCCCGGCCCTGACTTCGCTCCTCCCTTCTCCTCCCCCCGCCTCCCGGCTTGCTTGCTTCTTCGAAGCTTTACTCCCTTTGCAGCTCTTGGCTTCTTTTGACGCTGTCTTGATATGCAAATTAGCCACCATCTTTGTTGGGGTAATTTGCATACTCGTCCTGATTGGCTGGTGGGCATGGCTTGGCTGGTGGGCGTGGCTTAGGTGTAGCAAAGGTGCGGTCAATTTGCATATTTGTCTATTATTAGATTAGATATCTCTAATTTTTCTCTTTCTATTGATTCTATTCACTTTTTGTCTTTTTATTGTTATTACTAGAGGCCCGATGCACGAAGATTTGGGCAAGAATGGGCCCTCCTTCCCCTGGCTGCCGCCTTTCCGCCCTTGCTCTGGCCCGGAGATGCCTTTCCGCCTTCCCATGCTGCCCAGAGCCCTGGAGTGGCTGGGGCATTGCGGAAGGCCTGCATCATCGCCATGGCAATGACACAAGCATCCCGCCTCCCGGCCACACGGCGCCTGTGTATGCAAATTAATCCGCCATCTTTGTTGGGTTAATTTGCATACTCACTCCTGATTGGCTGGTGGGCGCCACAAAGGTACGGTCAATTCGCATCTTTCTCTTTTGTTAGTGTAGATTTTTTCTCATTTTATTTTGTTTTTCTCTTCTCTCTTTTCTTTTTCTGTTTAACTTTTCCTACCGATCCTATATAATAAAAGCCTAGGTGGCATCACGCGACACCCTCACGCAACATAACATCATCATAAGATGGCTGCAACAATGTTGTCACAAGATGGCCACCACAAGATGGCCAGCAGGGGCGGGCAGTTGGGATTGATCAAGCCGGCAGGGGAGGGCAGTTGGGGGTGATCAGGCCAGCAGGGGAGCAGTTAGGCGTCAATCAGGCCTCCAAGGGAGCGGTTCGGGGGAAATCAGGCTGGCAGGCAGAAGCAGTTAGGGACAATCAGGTATGCAGGCAGGCAAGTAGTTGGGAGCCAGCAGTCCTGGATTGTGAGAGGGATGTCCAACTGCCGTTTAGGTCTGATCCCACAGTCGGTCATCCCCCGAGGGGTCCCAGATTGGAAAGGGTGTAGGCTGGGCTGAGGGACACCCCGCCATGCACGAATTTCATGCACCAGGCCTCTAGTATCTTAATATATCCATTGTTACCACATTTTAAATTCATTATTATTATTTTTTGTTTATTTTTAGGCTGGCTGACTTTGCCCTAAATTCATTATTATTTCATTATTTTCTGTTTTCTTTTCTTTTTCATCCCTATACTAGTTCTTTTAGCTTTCTCCTTGCTCCCTTATTGCCATATTTTCTTCTTCTTTCTCCCTCTGTTTTATATCCCCTCTAAGTGTTTGGTCTCATGTCTCTTAGTATATTTTTTACCTTTTCTTTGCTTTTTTTGTCTTTTTTTTCCTTCTTAGTCTGTCCTGTTGTTGTTTTGCATAACTTTATTTTGGTGGTGTTTTGGTTCAGTCCTATTGTGTCATGTTCTGTTATGTCAAACCTGCATAAGAGCTGGCATGACAAGATTGGAGTTGAGCCTCACTGTCAACAAGTCAGAGGGGATATTCTCTCCATGAATGGGACATCAATAATCAAGTCCCAATTACAGCAGGAGATCTCAAATAATGGACACAAGGGGCAATCCTAGAGCATCCAGCTCTGGTGACCAAAGAGACAGCACCACCAAACCCCTCAAAACACTTTCTACATAAAGCCATCCCACAAAGACTGGGAGATATAACATTTCTCTATAATATATAGAAACAAATACAAAGAGACAGATAAATGGGGAGACAAAGAAACAACCCACAAATTAAAGAAAAGGAGGAGTCTCCAGAAAAAGAACTAAATGAAATGGAGGCAAGCAACCTATCAGAAATGGAGTTCAAATCAATGGCTATAAAGATGCTTAAGGAACTGAGTGAAAATTATAACAGCATGAGAAAGAAAAATGTCCATACTACCCAAAGCAGTCTATAGATTCAATGCAATCCCTATTAAAATACCAATGGCATTCTGCACAGAACTAGAACAAATTCTCCAAAAATTTATATGGACTCATAAGGAACCCCAAAAAGCTGCAGCAATCCTTTGAAAGAAGAACAAAGTAGGAGAAATCACAAAACCAGATATCAAACTATGCTACAAACCTACTATACTCAAAACTGCCTGTTACTGGCACAAAACAAGCATACATACCAATGGATCAGAACAAAGACCCCAGAAATTGCTCTCTCCACACCATTATGATCAATTAATATTTGACAAAGGAGGCAAGCACAACCAATAGAGTAAACGTAGTCTCTTCAACAAATTGTTTTGGGAAAACTGGACAGAAACATGTAAAAAGGTGAAACTAGACCACCAACTTATACCATACACAAGAATAAACCCAAAAATGGATACAAGACTTAAATGTAAGCCATGAAACCATAAAAATCCTAATAAATATATGCAGTAAAATCTCAGACATAGAAAAATTTTTGCTGATACATCTCCTAGGGCAAAGAAACAAAGGAACAAATAAACAAATGGGACTATCTATATATATATATAAAAGCCTAAGAGACTGTTACGACCAGTCAACTGAATGACCAGTCGACTGGTCACTATGAGGATGCACTGACCACCAGGGGGAAGATGCTCAATGCAGGGGCTGCCCCCTCGTGGTCAGTGTGCTCCCACAGCCAATCTCCCATGGCCAGCCAACCTCCCGTAGTCCCTCCCCACAGCCAGCCGGTCCCTATGGGCCCCGATTGACCCCAATCATCAGTCAAACTGAGGGACCCCACCCATGCACGAATTTGTGCACCAGGGACCCCATCCATGCACAAATTTGTGCAAAATACAAAGCTTCTGCACAGCAAAAGAAACTACCATCAAAATGAAAAAGGAACCTAGTGTATGGGAAAACATATTTGGCAATTACACGTCTGATAAGGGGTTAATTACCAAAATATATACAGTACTCATACAATTCAACAAAAGGAAGACAAGCAATCTAATTTAAAAATGGGCAGAGGACCTAAATAGACACTATTCTAAAGAGCATATACAAATGGCCAAGAGACATATGAAAAAAAAATGTTCAAAATCACTAGTCATTAAAACCTCAATGAGTTATCACCTCACATCTGTCAGAATAGCTCAATATATCAACAAACAACAAGAGCTGGTGAGGATGCAGAGAAAAGGGAACACTAGTTCAGTGCTTGTGGGAATGTAAATTGGTACAGCCACTATAGAAAACAGTATGGAGTTTCCCAAAAAAATTCAAAATGGAATTGCCATTTAACCCAGCAAATCCACTTCTGGGAATATATCCTAAAACCCCCAAAACACCAATCAGAAAGAATATATGCACCCCTATGTTCATAGCAGTGCTATTTACAATGGCTAAGATTTAGAAACAGCCCAAGTGCCCATCAGTGGATGAGTGGATAAAAATGATGCTGTGGGACATTTACACAATGAATACTATGCAGCTGTAAAAAAAAAAAAAAAAAAAAGAGGGATGTTTTACCCTCTAGGACAGCATGTATGGACCTGGAGACTATTATGCTAAGTGAAATAAGCCAATCTGAGAAAGACAAATATCACATGGTCTCACTTATTTGTGGAATCTAATGAACAAACTGAATTGACCAACAAAATAACACCTGAAGCATGGAGGAATGGAACAGACTGACATGCCTCCATGTGCAGGGTGTGGGATAAACTAAAGAACTTATATACATACTAGAGGCCCAGTGCACGAAATTCGTGCACGGAGGGGGGTTGTCCTCAGCCCAGCCTGTACCCTCTCCAATCTGGGACCCCTCCAGGGATGTCCGACTGCCCGTTTAGGCCCGATCCTTGGGATCGGGCCTAAACGGGCAGTCGGACATCCCTCTCACAATCCAGGACTGCTGGCTCCCAACTGCTTGCCTGCCTGCCTTCCTGATTGCCCCTAACCGCTTCTGCCTGCCAGCCTGATCATCCCCTAACCACTCTGCTGCCAGCCTGTTTGCCCCCAACTTCCCTCCTCTGCCGGCCTGGTTACCCCTAACTGCCCTCTCCTGCAGGGTTGATCACCTCCAACTGCCCTCCCTTGCAGGCTTGGTCCCTCTCAACTGCCCTCCCTTGCAGGCCAGTGCCTCCCAACTGCCCTCTCCTGATGGCCATCTTGTGGTGGCCATCTTGTGTCCACATGGGGGCAGGATCTTTGACCACATGGGGGCAGCTATATTGTGTGTTGCAGTGATGATCAATCTGTATAGTACTCTTTTATTAGATAGGATAGAGGCCTGGTACAGGGGTGGGGGCCAGCTGGTTTGCCCTGAAGGGTGTCCCTGATCAGGGTGGGGTTCCCTTGGGGCGTGGGGCGGCCTGAGCGAGGGGCCTGTGGTGGTTTGCAGGCGTGCCACGCCCCCTGGCAACCCAAGCAGAGGTCCTGGTATCTGGAATTTATTTTCCTTCTACAATTGAAACTTTGTAGCCTGGAGCAGAGCCAAGCCTGGGGCTCCGTCAGCCATTTGTGTTGGGGTTATAATTGAAACTTTGTTGCCTTAAGCGGGTGGGCCCGGCCAGGGTGTGCAGAAAGCTTTGCTTCCCCTGTTGCCGGCAGCAACCCTGGCCTGCTCTCTCAAGCTCCATTCTGCCGCCATTTGTTTGAATTTGTTTACCTTCTATAATTGAAACTTTGTAGCTTGAGTGGAGGCTTAGGCCTGCAACGGCTGGCAGAAAGCTTGGCTTCCTCTGTTACCTATGAAACCTTGCTCTCTGTGGCTGTAGCCATCTTGGTTTGGGTTAATTTGCATGCTCGCTCTGATTGGATGATGGGCGTGGCTTGTGGGTGTGTCGGAGGTATGGTCAATTTGCATATTTGTCTATTATTAGATAAGATATGCAAAGCCCCTGGACATGAACAATAGGAGGTGAAGACGTGGGTGGGTGACTAGGGGCTGGGTGAAGGGATACCAGGGGGAGGGAAATGGGAGACATCTGTAATACTGTCAACAATAAAATAAAATGTTTAAAGGATTAAAATAAATAAATAAAATTAATACCATTCAAAAATACAAACATTCTGTACAAGGGTTTAAATAATTCATAAATCATAAACTCATAACCGTTCTGAGGACAAAAAAGGAAATTTTAGAGACATTTCTTATCTCTAAACCATCATGAAAGGCAAAGCTTCTATGAAGAAATCACTGTCTTTTTTTTTTCAGAGAGGAACAGAAAAGCTAGAACTCATTTTCTACCCTACTCACTCACACCTACAGCAAGTTACTGAATACTTGCTATTAATGTAGACCTATGTATACTAGATATTACGAATAGTGTAACAAAAGACAAGAAAATCAAATTCAAGTGTATTCCACAAATTATCCTGTTTTTAAACAAATGCTTTTACAAAAAGCAAAATAGTAGAACTATCATATGTATGTGTGTACATATAGTGCCTTTATCTACCTTCTTTTTCCTGCTAAGAAATCTTAAAGCTATGTTATTTAGAGCAAAGAAGCAAGAGTAGGGAGAATTCACAGAGATGAGTATCAGACAGAAAGTTCTTTTCTCAAACCTACTGGTTTTAATTAATGCCCCCTAGACATAAAATTTGTTCTTAAACAGAACTCTATTCTTATCCTGTTCAAACTGTAGTTTCAGTAATGAGCAAATACAAAGTCTACTCTATTCGGAGAGGCACAGCAAAGATTGTACTCTGAGAATGAAGACAGAGCTCCGCCATACTAATTTGTTCCGGTGCTCCTCCCAAACTATGTATGTATTTAGTTTTTACTACGTTTGGCATATACTGAATCTCAGAGGTATAAATGAAGAGGCTGCAATACGGGAGACAATTAATTACAGACTTTTAGAAAGAACAATAAGGAAAAAGGAAAATGCTCTGGTCTGAGTTGTGTGAAAAGAAGCCCATGTGATCTCAGGCAAGTCAACTCAGCCTCAGTTTTCTAAGCTGTCAAATAGGAATGATGAAACCTTGCCCTACCTCCCTAATAAAGCCGTTATAAAACTTTTTAATACTCTATAAATGAGATATTATTATGAACCCCCAAACAGGGGACTCTGACTATAGGAGGTGTTTTTGTTTTAAGATATATAATAAAACAAGAGGCCCGGTGGTTGGGGTCACTTGGCCTGGCCTGTGGGGATCAGGCCGAAACCTCTGACATCCTCTGAGGGGTCCTGGATTGCGAGAGGGTGCAGGCCAGGCCGAGAAACCCCACAGGTGCACTATCAGGGCCGGGGAGGAACCGTGGGGGGCTCCACGGCGTGTATGGCATTTCTCTCTCAGTCCCCATGGGCCAGATGCCAGCAGCAAGCTAACCTACTGGTTGGAGTGTCTGCCCCCTGGTGGTCAGTGTGCATCATAGCGACTGGTTGAACGGTCATACGGTTGGACACTTAGCATATTAGACTTTTATATATAGATAGATAGGCATATCTTCAGACAGAAGATAGTTCACATGTTTTGGAAGTAAGATCTACTTTGAGGTAGTTGCTGGTTTGTCTAGATTCATATTCCCAGCAGAAAGCCAAAAGGAATGACGAAGACCAACTGTTCTAACAAATTCCAGGAGTAATGTCTGTCTATCTGTCAGTCTCTTTCTCTTTAACAAGTAACTCAGTGTCTTTGGCTTTTTGTCATTCCAACATTCTTTTCTGCTAACATAATATGCTCCCTCCTTCTGATACAGAGATCACAATATTGTTTCTGAACTCAGTCCTTTAGCCAAGAAAGGCCTGTCCTATAATTCTAAAAGTCCTTATATATTTGAATATTATCTACAATTATACCTTTTCTATCAAGTTTTCATATAAAAGGTGAGCAAATTTGTTCTGACTTAACCCTGTTTTAAATCATCCTAAATAGCTCAAAATCCTAGATAGTCAGGCAAGGAAGGACCTAACTCTCACACAACTTGACTCCAAATCTTGAGAGTGCAGGGGCTCAAACAGAAGCAGAACTTATATGAAGCTATAAGAATATTACAGGTGGTGTTGATCTTGACTCAGTAGATCCAGAGAGCTTCAGGGCTCTTTCACATTAGGATATCTTTTAAGAGAAACATCTTCAGTCCATAGCCAACATGCCATGGAGCTAAGAGTGTTCACCTGCTTCAGTATCTGCCATAACAATTTATGAATTCTGAAAAGATTTGCCATTTTAATGACATAGTTATTAAAAAGGAGTCTCTATGCGATTAAGGTAAGCATTATATATCAAATAAATTTCTATGAACAATTAATTCTTACATTTTCATCCACACCTATTACTTTTGAATTTTTTTAATCCTCACCAAGGATATTTACCTAATTAATTTGACAGCTTCCATTGATTTTTCAGAAAGAGTGAAAGGGAGGGGAGAGGAACCGAGAAAGAGAAACACTGATGTGAAAGAGACACATCAACTGGTTGCCTCCCACATACTCCCCAACTGGGGCCTGGGAGCAAACCTTCAACCGAGGTATGTGCCCTTGACTGGGAATCAAACCCACAACCCTTCAGTCCACAGGCTGACACTCTAAACACAGAACCAAACTGGTCAGGGCCACACCTGTTACTTTTTAAGTTAAAATGAACATTTTTATAACAGTATGTCAAATAAAATAAAAACAACATGTATAACCCTAGCCAGTTTGGCTCAATGGATAAAGCATCAGCCTGGAGACTGAAGGGTCCCGGGTTTGATTCCTGGTCAGGACACATGCCGAGGTTGTGGGCTCGATCCCCAGTGTGAGGTGTGCAGGAGGCAGCCGATCAATGATTCTCTCTCATCATTGATGTGTCTATCTCTCTCTCCCTCTCCCTTCCTCTCTGAAATCAATAAAAATATATATTTCTTAAAAAATATGTAGATTCTGCCAACAAAAATATCCTTCATCTTAAAAATTAAATTAGAAATAGTATCATTTTTATGGACTTTTATAGAAATACATGCATTGTTGTTTTTTAACATGTTTTTATTGATTCTAGAGTGAGGAAGGGAGAGGGAGGAAGAAAAACATCGATTGGCTGCCTCCTACACTCCCCCTACTGCTGATCGAACCCACAACCTTGGCATATACCCTCACCAGAAACTGAACCATGACCTCCTGTTGCATGGGATGACACAATCAACTGAGCCACACCAGCCAAGCTAGAAATAGGTATTAATAAAAACTATTCTAAATGTATAGAGTCAAGGTTTGGGGAATTTACCTAATTAATTTGACAGCTTCCAGCTCCTTGGCAGTTGGTAAAGTCATCTTCAGGAAAACCATGTTGAATGTGCACTCATTCAGAAGTGCTGCTGCCTTCCTCACATCACTAATGGTTATGGTGACTTTTGCTATATTTGAAAACAATTTCTGTACAATATCAGACAGGTATTGAACAGTGACATCTCCAACTAATAAGATGTCTATTTTTGCCTGAAAGAGAAGGAAAAAAGCAGAAGTACCACATAATTAATATCTGGGCACAGAGAAAAAATGTCATATATTAGAGGACAGAATAAAGTTCACAAATTACACAATGAGTGACTATACAGCTGGACTCAGTGGTCAGCTATAAGCACCTTGAGGCAGGAGCTATTAATTTCTTGTTCTCAGTTCCTAGGACAGTGAATGGATCTGAAGGTCATGCTATTTTAAAAAGTTTTGCCTACAAATATTATTTTCTTGTGGTTTTCTTGCAAGTTTCTTTCTTACCCAATTAACAACAGATAGGATTCTTATGGCCTAGTTTCCCAATCACCTTTTTTGATGGAAAATCTTTTTACTAATGAGAGAACCAAACTGGCTATTCTACCAAACTATTTTTTTTTTTACTCCCAAACAGCTTTGATGTAACACAAATTCCATAAAACAGGGTAAGCTTTAAATTCCTAAATTCCAAGAAACACTCAAAGTCCTTTATTTGAATGCATATACATTCTATTCAAATCTCAGTATAAGGAATCAAAAACCTTCTTTATTTCCATTTAGGGATATTTTAAAGCACATTCAATTAGGAAAAATATAACTTCCATCTTTATCTTCTATTCCCTACAGCTATGGAACACAAACTACTGAAAATGTCGGAGAACGGACATGCTTGCCATCAGTAGTCAGTTGGAAACGTCAGGCCCTAGACAGCTCCACATGAGAAAACGAATTTGGGAACTGACCAGAGTTGAAGCCAAAAGAGGTGGGGGAAGGACTAGGAATACCTGTACAAAAAGAAAGGCAGCTCCTCAAAGACACAACATGCACAGCAGGATGCTGTTGTAGGTAGCCCACCATGGGGCTTCCCTTCCCTTCAGCCTAGTTTCCCAAGGACTGCTGGAAAAACATGCGAGGTGCAAGACAGGAGGCGAGTGAGTTCAAAGTAAGCAAAGCTTCTGCACTTCTCACTTCTATCTATCTCCTAATTTTCTCCCCTCTTTTGTTAAAAAAAAAGTCTCCCTTCACTCATCTCTCATATCCTAATTCAATCCCCTCCCTAGAAGCAACAACTGTCAACAATTTGTTCTATATACACCAAACAATTTCTTTGTCAAACATATAAGTATAACACACATATATAGCTTTTTGCATAAATTAGATATTATATATTTTAAAAATAATCTTTTCTCATGTACTACAGTTGAACAATTACACAGAAATTCTGGTTCACTGAAACATTCCCATTGTCCTTGTTGTTATAGATTTAGTCTCTTAAATAAATTTTTCTGTCATGATCTGGGGAGAAAAGAGAACATGAGCTCATCTGTCATCTTGATCTAGTCTCCTCATTTATGATGATAATTTATTGAATCATTCTCCCAATGTGGAATTCTGATGTTATTATAATGCTGTAATTTGCAAATATACCTTCGTGCCTATATCCTAGAGGGAAAACTGTAAGTTCAAAAGGTGTTTGCTTTTGTTTTTCAACTTAGACACTGCCAAATTGTTCTTCCCAAAATATACAAAAATGTATGTCCATACCTATAGTATAAAAGAGTAACCACTTCCCTAAACCCATAATTAGACTTATTATTCTTAATCTTTTTTTTTTCATTTTTAGGGTAGTGATACTCATATCAGACAAAATATTTTAAACAATGGCTGTAACAAGAGACAAGGGCATTTCATGATTAAGATATCAATTAATCAAGAGGATATAATTCTCATAAACATCTAGGCATCCAACATAGAAACACCTAAATATATAAAGCAAATATTGTTGGACATAAGGGTAGATATTGATAGTAATACATTCATGGTAGGGGACTTTAACACCCCATTGACATCAGCAAATAGATCAACCAGAAAAAAAATCAATAAGGAAACAGCAGCCTTAAATGACACATTAGATTAGCTGGACTTAACTGATATTTTTAGAACATTTCACCCAAAAGTAGCAGAATATACATTTTTTCAAGTGCACATGAAACATTTTCTAGGATAGACCACATGTTAGGCCACAAAATAAGACTCAATAAATTTAAGAAGACTAAAATCCTATCAAGCATCTTCTCTGATCATAATGGTATAATACCAGAAATCAATTAGAAGAAGAAAACTGAAAAACACACAAATACATGGAGGCTAAATTGTGTGTTACTAAACAATGAATGGGTTAACCAAAAAAATCCAGGGAGAAATAAAAAGATACCTTGAAACAAGTGAAAATAACATACAAAGAAAGCCCAAAGTGAGTTAAAGCAAGGAAATAATAAAGATCAGGACAGAAATAAATGAAGGAGATTCTAAACAAAAAACTACAACAGAAAAGATCAATAAAACCAAGAGCTGGTTCTTTGAAAATATAAAGAAAATTGATAAACCTATAACCAGATTCATAAAAAAAAAAAAAAAAAGAA
Source organism: Eptesicus fuscus (assembly GCF_027574615.1). Taxonomy (NCBI): domain Eukaryota; kingdom Metazoa; phylum Chordata; class Mammalia; order Chiroptera; family Vespertilionidae; genus Eptesicus; species Eptesicus fuscus. The sequence goes on along the minus strand of NC_072480.1, from coordinate 3,766,500 downwards.
GAGGGCCCAAATAAAAAACATCAGAAGTGAAACAGAAGTGACAACTGACACCAAATGGATCATAAGAAAATACTACAATTATACACCAACAAATTGGACAACTTGGAAGAAATGGATAAATTCCTAGAAACATATCATCTTCAGCCTGCAGACCAAAGGGTCCCAGGTTCGATTCTAATCAAGGGCATGTACCTTGGTTTCAGGCTCCACCCCGGCCCAGGCTGTGGTCAGGGCTCCTGCAGGAGACAACCAATGTGTTTCTCTCACATCAATGTTTCTCTCTCTTCCCTTCTCCCTAAAAATCAATGGAAATATCCCTGGGTGAGGATCAAAAATAATAATACAAAATAAATAAATAGTTTAAAAAAAAAACAGAAATTTAAGAAGTAATTAAAAACCTCAGAACAAACAAAAACCCTGGACCAAATGGCTTCACAGGTGAATTTTACTAAACATTCTAAGCAAATTAACACTTATCCTTCTCAAATATTCTAAAAAAAATAAAAAGGAGGAAAGGCCCCAAAAACATTTTATTTATGAGGGTCAGCAATACTCTCATACCAAAACCAGACAAAACACTAAAAAGAGAGAAAAGTATAAGCCAATGTCCCTGATGAACATAGATACAAAAACAAAATATTAGCAAACTGAATTCAGCAATACATTCAAAATATTATACACCATGATCAAGTGGGATTTATTCCTGAAATGAAAGTCTGGTTCAATATCTGCAAATTAATTAATGTCACAAACCATGTAAGCAAATGAAGGATAAAAATCACATGTCATATTAAGAGCAGAAATATTATTTGACAAAATTGAATATCCATTCATGATAAAACTATAAGCAAAATGGGACAAAAAAAAACATTCCTCAACAAAACAAAGACGTTATATGACAAACCCACAGCAACATCATACTCAAGGAGGAAAACTTAAAAACATTATCTTTAAGATTAGGAACAAGACAAGATGTTTCTCTCTCTCCCCCTCTACCTTCCCCTTTCACCTCTTTTATTCAACTTAGCATTGGAAATTATAGCCACAGCAATGAGACAAAAACAAATAAATAACCAAAGCATCTGAACTGGATAGGAAAGAGTAAAACTGTCATTATTTGCAGTAAAGTAGCAGAATAAAATTCTGCTACTTTACTGCAAATAATGACAGTTTTTATATACCAATATTGAACTATCAGAAAGAGAAATTAATCCCATTTACAATTGTATAAAAAATACCTAGGAATAAATTTAACCAAGGAGGTACTCAGAAAGACCTGTACTTGGAAATCTATAAGACACTGAAGAGCCTTGGTCAATGTGGCCCAGTTGGTTGGGTGTTGTCCGGTACACCGAAAGTTTGATTCCTGGTCAGGGCACATGCCCAGGTTTTGGGCTGAATCCCTGGTAGGGGGCATGCAGGAGGCAGCCAATTGATGTTTTGCTCTCTCTTTGATGTATCTCTCTCCCTCCCTCACCCTTTCCCTTTCTCTAAAAATCAATTTTAAAATATTATTTTAAAAGACACTAAAGAAAGAAAGGAAATACAAATAAGTTGGAAGCATATACAGTCAAACCTTGGTTCTCAAACATCTCCCATCTTGAACAGTTTGGTTCTTGACCAAGTTGTTCAGAAAAATAATGTCTCAATTATCAAACAAAACTTTAGTTCTCAACCTGACAATCCTTTTATGCTGATACATCAGCATGACAAAAAGTCTCTCAGGCAACAAACAAAGGAGAGAATGTGCAAGTATGAGTCAGTTTACCACTAAAGCTGGAGTTGTTAACATCTTGTAATATATTGCGAAATTGTTGTTCTGGGAATATTTTCATGTTTTTTGCTTCTGTTGCTGGAGAAATGGATGATTACCACAATTTTAAAACATAAAAAGGCCATCAAGAATGTTGATGTTGCACCCTAGCTGGTTTGGCTCACTGGATAGAGCATCAGCCTGGGGACTCAAGGGTCCCAGGTTCGATTCCAATCAAGGGCATGTACCTTGGTTGCAGGCACATCCTCAGTAGGGGGTGTGCAGGAGGCAGCTGATCCATGCTTCTCTCTCATCGATGTTTCTAACTCTCTATCCCTCTCCCTTCCTCTCTGTAAAAAATCAATAAAATATATTTTTTTTAAAAAGAATGTTGATGTTGCTAAGGTTGTAAAAGTGCTCATGAAACAATGATCACAGGCAATTGAAGAGGTAGAAAATTGTTCTGATTTGGAAAAATGAAAAGCAGTTAGCTGGTGCCAGCATTTCGGAGGCAGTGATATGTGAAAAAGCGAAGATGCTGCATACTGACCTCCTAAAAGAAACTCCTAGAATGAGTACTGAAAGTAACTCACTTAAGGCTAGTAGGGAGTGGTTCAATAAATTTAAGAAGTGTTTGTTCATAGATTAAACAGTTCATTAGACATGTCATATACATAAGAAAGGTTAAAATAGAGAATCATTTGGAGATGTGGAATGGATTAATTCAATTTATATTATTTCTAATTAAGTTCAAGAACCAAGGTTCTATTGCACCGTGCTCATGAATAGGAAGAATTAGCATCTTTAAAATGTCCACACTACCCAAAGCAATTTACAGATTTATTGCAACCCCTATCAAAATACCAATGGAATTTTTCACAGAACTATAACAAATAATCCAAAAATTTATATGGAACCACCAAAGACCCCAAATAGCCACAGTAATCTTGAAAAAGAAGAGCAAATTTGGAAAAAGCATGCTACCTAATATCAAACCATACTGCAAGGCTATCATAATTAAAATAGCATGATACAGGCATAAAAACAGACACATAGATCAATGGAACAGAATAGAGAGCCCAGAAATAAACCCACTTCATAGTCAATTAATATTTGACAAAGGAGGCAAGAACATACAATGGAGTAAAGATAGTTTATTTAGAAAATGGTGTTGGGAAAATTAGACAAATATGTGCAAAAAAAAACCCAAACTAGACAACTTCCTTACACCAAACACAAAAATAAATGTACAATGAATTAAAGAATTAAATATACTCAAAACCATAAAAATTCTAGAAGTAAACATAAGCAGTTAAAAACTTGGACCTTTCCCATAGCAATAATTTCTCTGATATATCTCCTTAGGCAAGTGAAGCAAAAGAAAATATAAACAATTTTGACTACATCAAACTAAAAAGTTTTTGTATAGCAAAGGAAGCCATTAACAAAATGAAAAGATAACCCACTGAATTGGACAACATATTCGCTGATACATCCTATAAGGGGATAATATCTAAAATATATAAGGAACTCATAAAAATAACAGCAAAAAAAATCCAATTAAAATATCGGCAGAGGGGAGAAACCAAGATGGCAGCATAGGTAAACACCTAAACTGCTGCCTTGCACAACAATTTCAAAACTACAACTAAAAGACAAAATGGACATCATCCACAGGAAGGCTGGCTGAGTGGAAATTCTACAACTAGAAGGAAAGAGAAAGCACACTGAGACTCAGAGGAACTGCGGAAGGCAGAGGTACCGAGGCACGCGCATGGAGAGGGCAGGAAACTGAGTACGTGGCTGGCTTTCTCAAGCGGGAGGGAGACAAAAGCTCCTGACGGCACTGAACTGCAGTTCCAGGCGAGACTCTGGGGACCCAGACTCATTCGGGGAGAAACTGGACTGTCTGGCAGCGGGCGGAATTCGAGGGCGGCTTTCTCTCAGAGGTGCTTGCAGCGATTACCACGGGACACTGAGACACAGGGGCCTATTAGGGCAGGGCTGACGGGAAACCAATGCTGTCTGCTCCACCCTGAGACTCTGCCCCATCCAAGCTGAGCACAAAGGCCTTTGCAAGTCTTGTCTCATAAGGGTGTCTCCAGCACAGAAGTTCTCCCAGCATAGACACAGCTAATCCTCACAGCCAATTGGCCTGGAGGTCAATTCCTCCCAGTGATACCAACAACAATCAAGACTTAACGACAACAAGACTGTGCACACAGCCCACAAAGGGGTGCACCAAGAGTGTCTACCTCAGGTAACTGGGGAGGCTGAGCCACTGGGCCCTATAGGACACCTAGAACACAAAGCCACTCTATCAACTCAGGGAAGCAGCCAAAATGCAGAGACAAAGAAACAGATCACAAATGACAGAAATGGAGGAAAGCAAATGTCTGGATATAGAGTTCAAAACCAAGGTTATAAGGTTTTTCAAGAATTTTCTAGAAAAGGCCAATAAATTTAGCGAGACCCTTGAGGATATGAAAAAGGACCAACTAGAAATTAAGCATACACTGACTGAAATAAAAAATATTATACAGAGATCTAACAGGAGACTAGAGGATTACAAGGATCAAGTCAAAGATTTGAAATACAAAGAAGAAAAAACACTCAACTGGAAAAGCAAAAAGAAAAATAATCCAAAAATATGAAGATAGTGTAAGGAGCCTCTGGGACAACTTCAAGCATACCAACATCAGAATTATGAGGGTGCCAGAAGAAGAGAGAGACAAGATACTGAAAACCTATTTGAAGAAATAATGACAGAAAACTTCCCCCACCTGGTGAAAGAAATAGACTTACAAGTACAGGAAGCGCAGAGAACCCCAAACAAAAGGAATCCAAAGAGGACCACACCAAGACACAACATAATTAAAATGCCAAGAGCAAAAGACAAAGAGAGAATATTAAAAGCAGCAAGAGGAAAACAGTTAGTTACCTACAAGGGAGCACCCATATGACTGTCAACTGATTTCTCATCTGAAACTATGCAGGCCAGATGGAAGTGGCAAGAAATATTCAAAGTGATGAATAGCAAGAACCTACAACCGAAAAGAAAAGTCAGAGAGGAACCAAGATGGCGCCATAGGTTAAACACCTAACCTGCAGCCGGGCACAACAATTTCAAAAATACAACTAGAGGTCAGAACTGACATCGTCCAGAACCACAGGAAAGTTGGTGGACTGAAATGCCCACAGCTGGGGGGAAGGAGAAGGCCACGAGGACAGTCGGGGAAGCCGTAAAAGCCTGAGGTATGGAGAAACGGGCGGAGACACGAGCACACGCGCCTGCGGGGAGGATGGAACCGGAGAGGAAGGGGCGGCTGATGACCTGGCCAGCGTTCACTGGCAGGAAGGAGATAAAGGCTCCGGAGTGCGCTGAGCGCCGGCTCCGATAGCACTGAACCCCATTCCGGGCGAAACCCTGGGAAACTCACTCACTTTCGCAACTCCGCCGCCCCCGCAGGCCGCCCGGCCCGGGACGCTGGGGACGCCGCCGCAGCGGCGGCGCCCGGAGCCCGGCAGCCTCCCAGCACCCATCCTCGCCGCGCAGCCCCCGCGCGCCTGGTGCCGCGGGCCGCGCGCCCCGCACACCGGACGGAGGCCCGGGCGCCCTCTCCGTGCACCTCCCAGCGGCGCTAGACTTCAGTAGAGTTGACTGAATTCAAGGGATTAAGAAGTACAAATTGGGGGGATGCCGCGGTGGCGACGTCCGGAACGCGGCAATGGCGGTGCCTGGAGCTCGGCGGCCGCCCAGCGCCCGTCCCCGCCGCGCGGCCCTCGCGCACCTGGTTCCGCGGGACGCGCGCATCGCGCACCGGACGGAGGCCCGGGCGCCCTTTCCGTGCACCTCCCGGCGGCGCTAGACTTCAGTAGAGTTGACTGAAATGAAGGGATTAAGAAGTACAAATTGGGAAGTTTGAAAAAGATGGCGGCGGAGGTTAAAGGCTGTTCTGTTGCCTCGCACCCAGCGAAATCGGAGGGGATGAGGTGTGGAGGCACGTGGGTCTGGCTGGTGGCGGGGGAAAGGGGCTTTTGTTCCAAACCTAGGGGAGATTAGCTCTCCATCACCCTGAAATCCATCTTCTGGCGAACCGCGGGAGACCCAGATGCCTGCGGGGAGAGGCGGGACTCTTGCGGAGGTGCACCCAGCAATCAGTGTTTGCTGCGCTGGAGTGCGGAACGAGGGGACTTAGATACGTGGAAGGCAGAAGGACCAGACTCACAGCCATCGCGGCTCGCCGCACCATGGCCTGTTGGCGCCCTGAGACCCCGCCCCGCCCTGGGACCCACCCCGCACGTTTGGAAGACCTGCCCCGCAAGTCTTGCAGGCACACCTGCGCCCCAAGCAACGGCTTATGCATGTGGGTGGCCTGCCCTCTGGCAGCGGACCAGATGAACTGCTGTTCTAGTCGGACTGCTCCAGGGCCACTCAGACAGGAGGAAGAAACTACAGTTTTTGCTGTAATCCTTGCTGAGTGCCTAAGGCAGTAGCTGATCTACACCCCATTGGAGACCCAGAAACGAGGGCATCTAGTGGTCTGTGGGAGATGACACCAGATTTCAACCACGTGCATAAGGGACACATTCAACGGGAATATTCAGTGAGCGCCAGAGCTTTGCTGCACCAAGACCCGGCCCATAAACGTGTCTCCTGCACAGCAACTCTTCCTTTATAGACAAAGAGAGCCCCCCCAGTGACACCAACAACAATCAAGACTTAACTATACAAAGGAGGACCAAGATGGAGGCATAGGGCGGAAGCCTGATTGTTGCCTACCACAACAACTTTGAGCTACAACAAGAGAGCAGAGCAGACACCATCCAAGACCACCATAGGGCTGGCTGAGTAGATGCTCTACAACTAGAATAAAAGAGGGGTATGTGGGATGATGCTGATGCCGGTGACCCAAAGACCACACTTTAAGAACTACGGCTCAGGCGACACAAAAGAACTATGGCTCAGGCGATACAACAGCGGCCTAGAACGTGCTCGGCGCAGTTCCCCCGGCGGTCTCCGGCTGAGGGGACGGCTCCACTGGCAGCCAAGCACGGACAGACGAGCCCCTATGAGACATGGGGTGGGAGACTCCGCGCTTGCTGACCTCCGAGTCCGTCAAGAATCTCAACGCCCTGGAAGCGGCCAGGTGCGCATGCTCGGCGACCGGCCACCGATGCAGACCCAAGGGCCGACGCAGCGACGCCAGACCGGCCCACCACCCTGCACCGGGCGCACCGGAGCTTCGCCGAGCCGCCGCCCGACGAGTTCTGCAGCAGCCATACTGGAGCTCTGGAAGGATGGCCAGGGGAATTGCTGAGGGGGATTGACCGGCAGGAATTGGGATCGGGAAGACGGGGCTCCGCTGAGACCCGGGTGCGGGCGGGGTTGCGCGCCTCTGGGCTCGGGTGTGGTCACACGCCTCTGGGTATAAGTGAGGCCTCACGTCCCTGGGTCTAGGTGAGGCCACATGCCCCTGGGTCCAGGTGAGGCCGGACTCCGGGTCTGGGTGAGGCCATGTGCCCCTGGACCCGGATGACGCTGGATCCCGTGCCCGGGCGAGGCCAAGCGCCCCTGGGTCTGGGAGAGCCCACACACCCCTGGGTCCAGGCGAGACCATGTGTCCCTGGATCCGGGTGAGACCTCGTGCACCTAGGCCTGGGTGAGGTCACGTGCCCTTGGGTCTGAGAGGCCAAGCGTCCCTGGGTCTGGGTGAGACCATGTGTCCCTGGATCCGGGTGAGGCCGCATGCACCTAGGCCCGGGTGAGCCCAAGTGGCCCTGGGTCTGGGAGAGGCCAAGCGTCCCTGGGTCCGGGTGCAACCATGTGTCCCTTGAGCCGGATGAGGCCTCGTGCACCTAGGCCCGGGTGAGGCCACGTGCCCCTGGGTCTGGGAGAGGCCAAGCGTCCCTGGGTCTGGGTGAGACCATGTGTCCCTGGATCCGGGTGAGGCCTCGTGCACCTAGGCCCGGGTGAGCCCAAGTGGCCCTGGGTCTGGAAGAGGCCAAGCGTCCCTGGGTCCGGGTGAGACCATGTGTCCCTGGATCCGGGTGAGGCCTCGTGCACCTAGGCCCGGGTGAGGCCACGTGTCCCTGGGTCTGGGAGAGGCCAAGCGTCCCTGGGTCCGGGTGAGACCATGCGTCCCTGGATCCGGATGAGGCCTCGTGCACCTAGGCCCGGGTGAGCCCAAGTGGCCCTGGGTCTGGGAGAGGCCAAGCGTCCCTGGGTCCGGGAGAGACCATGTGTCCCTGGATCCAGGTGAGGCCTTGTGCAACTAAGACCGGGTGAGGCCACGTGCCCCTGGGTCTGGGAGAGGCCAAGCATCCCTGGGTACGGGTGAAGCCAGATCCTGGGTCCGGGTGAGGCCGTGCGCCCCTGGATCCATCCGGGTGAGGCTGGGTCCCAGGCCCGGGTGAGACCACGCGCCCCTTGGGTATGGGTGAGGCCACGTGCCCCTAATCCAGGTGACTCCGTGCCCCTGGGTTCGGCCGAGACCAAACCAGAGGGAGTCGGACCTCCATTACCACCATTTGTCCACCATCCAGAGCTGAGGGGTCAGTGCTGACATGTACACATAAGGAACTACTGGACATTGAAATTGGGTCTCAAAAGAACTGTTGGTCCAGGGGGAAGCTCGCTACAGATTGATTCATTTGCCTGTCAGCATAACTATTATTGCTCGTCTCACATTCAGTTCTTATTAGTATATATCTAGTGACATATGATCTCGCTCATCTAGGGGAAATGATGAACAACATAGACTGAGGAACAAGAACAGAACCAGAAGCAAGGAGGCATCGATCGGACTTTCGGGCCTCAGAGGGAGGATAGGGAAGGGGAGGGGGAGGGTGGGGGGAGGGGGAGAGTTCAACCAAAGGACCTGTATGCATGCATATAAGCCTATCCAACAGTTAAGTTCAACAGTGGATTGGGGCATGCGTGGGGAGAGGGGTGGGATGGGAATGGGGGGATGAGGACAAATATGTGACACCTTAATCAATAAAGAAATTAAAAAAAAAAAAAAGAACCTACAACCAAGATTACTTTACCCAGCAAAGCTATCATTCAGAATTGAAGGGCAGATAAAGAGCTTCACAGATAAGAAAAAGCTAAAGGAGTTCATCACCACCAAACCAGTATTATATGAAATGCTGAAAGGTATTCTTTAAGAAGAGGAAGAAGAAAAATGTAAAGATAAAAATTATGAACAACAAATACATATCTATCAACAAGTGAATCTAAAAATCAAGTGAATAAAAAATCTGATGAACAGAATAAACTGGTGAATATAATAGAATCAGGGGCATAGAAATGGAGTGGACTGACAATTCTCGGGGGGAAAGGGGTGTGGGGGTGCGGGAAGAGACTGGACAAAAATCGTACACCTATGGATGAGAACAGTGGGGGGGGAGGCAATAAGGGCAGAGGGATGGGTGGGAACCGGGTGGAGGGGAGCTATGGGGGAAAAAAGAGGAACAATTGTAATAATCTGAACAATAAAGATTTATTAAATTTAAAATAAAAATAAATAAAATAAAATAAAATATCAGCAGAGGACTTGAATATGCATTTCTCCAAAGAGGTCATGCAGATGGCCAATGGAAATATGAAGAGATGCTCAACATCACTAACCATCAGGGAAATGCAAATGAAAACCACAGTATCACCTCACATTCTGTCAGGATAGCTATCCTTAATAAAGCAACAAACAGATCTTCTTATCATCCTGCAATGACTCTTTGAAGCCCAAAAAGCACCTTATCTCCTCCCTAGCTCAGAATATACCCATTTTCCTTTTCTATCTCTGAACCTCTCCTGTATGTGGAATCTCTGACTCTCTCATATATGTTGGGTTCCCATATGTATGTATATATTAAATTTGGTTATTTTATCTTGCTAAAAAAAATATCAACAAACAATAATTGTTGGGGAGGATGTGGAGAAAAGGTAATCCTTGTCTACCTTTGGTGGAAGTGTATATTGGTGCAGCACTATAGAAAACAGTTAGGAGGTTCCTCAAAAAATTACAAATAGAACTACCAATGATCCAGCAATTCCACTTCTGGATATTTATCTGAAGTGATCCAAAACACTAATACAAAAAGACATATTCACCTGTATGTTCAATGCAGCATTATTTACAAAAAAAGTGTAAGGAGCCTCTGGGACAACTTCAAGAGTACCAACATCAGAATTATGAGGGGCAGATAAAGAGCTTCACAGATAAGAAAAAGCTAAAGGAGTTCATACAAAAGCCAAGATATGGAAGCAACTTATATGTTCATTGACAGATGAATAGATAAATAAGTAGAGGTACATACATAAAACTAAATAATACTTGGCCATAAAAATAAAGAATGAAATCTTGCCATTTGCAACAACATAAATGACCTAGGAGGTATTATGCTCAATGAAATAAGTCAGACAGAGGAAGACAAATTCCATATGAGCTGAATTATATGTGGAACCTAAAAAACAAAATGAAATTTAAAATAAATAAAGAAACAGAAACAAACTTATTGATACAGAGAACAAAATGATAAGTTTCAGATGGGAGGTAGTTTGTGGGACTGTTGAAAAAGGTATAGGGATTAAGATGTACAAATTGCCAATTATAAAAATAGTCACAGGGATGTAAAATACAGCATAGGGAATATAGTAAAAAAAATCTATAATAACTATATATTGTCAGATGGGTACTAGACTTATTTAAGTAATCACTTCATAAAGTATATAAATGCCTAATCACTATGTTGTACATGTAAAACTAATATAATATTATATATCAACTGTAATTGAAAAATAAAAAAATAAATATTAAAGAGATACCTTTAAGCCAAAACAAAACAACACTAATTAGTAAGTAGAAAACATGAAAGTATAAATCTCACAGGTAAATGTAAAAATATGGTTACTCAGAATACTCTGTTTAAAGATGGTGAGTAAATGAATTATAAATCTAGTATGAAGGTTAAAAGACAAAAGTATTAAATATAACTACAATAATTTGTTAATAGATATACAAGGTAAAAAGATGTAAACTGTGATATGAAAATCATAAAATGGTATAAAGGGAGTGAAAATGTAGAGCTTAGTATGAGTTCACAGTTCAGTTTTTATAAGCAAAAAATAAATTTCTATATATACTTGAGGCCTGGTGCACGAAATTCGTGCACTGGGAAGGGGGGCCCTCAGCTCAGCCTGCACCCTCTCACAGTCTGGGAGCCCTCGGGATGTCCTACTGATGGCTTAGGCCCGCTCCCCATAAACTGCAGTCTGGCCTCCCTCTGTGGGCTAATCTGGGGCTGCTGGGGGGGCGGCGGCAGCAGCTTAGACACAACACCCTGCCTCCACTCCGGGGCTGCTGGGGGCCGGGCCCCCCTGCAGGTTTGTGTCTGTCTCTGCTCTGGCCCCCAGAAGCCCAGCGCCGCAGCCACAGGGCTACTGGGGTCCGGGCCGCCCCCTGCATGGAGTTCTCTCAGGCTCCAGGCCGCACCTGGCCCCTCTTCCTGAGCTGGTCGTGACCCTTACAGTGTCCCAGCCTAATTTGCATATCACTTCTTTATATATTCTATATAATAAAGAGGAGATATGCAAATTGACTGTCACTCTGCCACAAAAATGGCGGTGCCCACAGCGGAGGCAGGGGTTTCCGTAACACAAGATGGCTGCACCCACAGCAGAGGTGGGATTTCTATAACACAAAATGGCTGCACCCACAACGGAGGCTGAGTTCCCGTATTGAGCCTTAACGAGCAATCAGCAGGGACCTGAAGCTGCGCCCCCCCCCCCAACCTCCGTGGGGCTTTACAGGGGACCTCAGGCCATGCCTCCCACCCTGGTACCAGGCCAGGAAACCTCAGGCTGTGCCCCCCACCCGGAAAGGCTTGACGGGATACCTCAGGCCACGTCCCCTTCATGGGGGACCTCAAGGTGCGTCCCTCCGCCCCAGTGCTTGGCCAGGGGACCTCAGGCTGCTCCCCTTGCCCTGGGCTGGGAGACCTCAAGGTGCACCCCCTGCCCAGTGGGATTTGACAGGGGATCTCAGGCCACGTCCCCCACCTGGTGGGGCTTGATGGAGGACCTCAAGGCATGCCCCCCGACCCATCCCGGGCTGCAGGACCTCAGGCCATGCCCCCCGCCCTGGCGCTGGGCCAGGGGACCTGAAGCTGTGCCCCCCCGCCTGGATGGGCTTGACAAGGGTGGGACCAGCCGGGTATGAATCTAGCCCAATGCGGGGGAGTCCAGCCGGGTCTGGGTCTCGTGCGATTTTGAGGCACACGTGGGTGGGCAGGGACTTGACTCTGGGTCCCATGGTGTGCAGCAGACTCTGACAGGAGGAAGATTTTCATACATTTTACTGATTTTCTTTCATCTCTGACACTTCTATTATAGAGAAAGGGAAAATAGCAATATTAAAATATTTCCTCTAATTAATCCCCTTTTAATGTGCATGAATTTCATGCACCAGGCCACTAGTATATAGATAAAAGCCTAAGCGACCGAATGACCGAACGACCAATCAACCGGGGAACACTAGGGACAGACGCTCAACGCACAGGATGGGGCTCCCTCCTGTCTGGATCGGGCCTGTGGGGATCATGCCAAAACCAGCTATCCAACATCCCCCTAGGGGTCCCAGATTGTGAGAAGGTGCAGGCCAGGCAGAGGGTCCCCACCAGTGCACGAATCCTGTACCAGGTCTCTAGTAAAAACATAAAATGTTTTATGTAAGCCTCATGATAATCACAAAGCAAAACCCTATATTAGATACACAAAAGATAAATAGAAAGGAATCTAAGCATACCACTACAGAAAATCATCAAATCACAAAGAGAGCAAGATAAGAAAAAAAAATTACAAAACAGCCCGAAAACAATAAAATGGCAATAAGCACATACCAATCAATAGGCAACACCTGTGTTGGTAGGAATGCAAATTAATGCAGCTATTGTGGAAAACAATATGAGGTGCCTCAAAAAATTACAAAAAGAACTACCATATGACCCAGCAATTCCACTTTTGGAAATTTATCTGAAGAAATCCAAACCACTAATTAAAGAAGACATATGCACCCCTATATTCACTGCAGCATTATTTACAACTAGAAGCCCTTCCTTCACCTGGCTGCTGGCACCAGTTTTCCTCTGGCCACCAGCTGATCGGAGCGCCGTTTCCTCTGGCCTCCAGCGCGATCGGCCACCCCGAGTTCCTCCAGTGCCGTTTCCTCTGGCCACCCCTGATCGGAGCGCCTCCCGGATCGGCCACCCTGAGTTCCTCCAGCGCCGCCAGTGGAGCAACTCTGGGTGGCCGATCGCGCTGGCGGGAGGCACTCCAATCGGCGGGTGGCCAGAGGAAAACTGGTGCTGGCGGAAAACCGGTGCGGGCAGCCACGCAATCAGCCACCCCGAGTTCCGCCACTGGTGCCTTCCGCTGGCCCCATGGGTCCTCCCGCAGCGCCGGCCATTGGGGACAGCAGGAGGAACGGGGGCAGGGACTCGTGAGTCAGCCCAATCGGCCACCCCGAGTCCCGCCCCCAGCCTCCCAATGGCCCAATCGTGGGCGTAGCAGAGTGATGGTAATTTGCATATTACCATTTTATTAGGTATGATAGCCAATATATGGAAGCAGCCTAAGTATCCATTGATAGATGAATGGATAAAGATGTGGTACATAATACAATGGAATATTACTTAGCCATAAAAAATGAGGTCTTGCCATTTGGGACAACATGGATAAACCTAGAGGGTATTATGCTAACTGAAGTAAGTCACAGAAAGGCAAATACCATATGATTTTACTTATCTGTGGAATCTTAAAAACAAAATAAACAGACAAAGCAAGAACTCATAGATACAGAGAACAAACTGATGGTCGCCAGATGAGAGGGGTGTTGGGAGATGGGTGAAAAGGAGGAAGGGAATAAGAACTACAAATCGGTTGCTACAGAATAGTCATGGGGATGTTTTAAAGTATAGCATAGGAAAGATAATAAAAATATTATAATTACTATGTATGGTGTCAGATGGGTACTGGATTTATCAGGGTAATCACTATAAGTTATATAATATATACATGAAACATAATATTGTATGTCAACTCTTATTGAAAATTTAAAAAAAATAAGATACGCTTTGATAGGTATTCTAATACTTTTGTGGTACTACTTTAGCAGTTAGCTTTTTATCCTATTTGGAACTTATTTGGTGATTAACATGAGGCAGGAGTTATCCAGTTTCATCCTTTTCAAATGCAGAGCTAATTACCCCAATCACATTATATATATTGTTTTTCAGGGCTTCGTTCTGATCCGTTGATGTGTTTCCCTACTCCTGGTTAATACCACACTGCTTAATTTCTAGGTCTTTATAGTATGCCTTATATTTGATAGAACATATGGTTCTTGCTGTTTTCATTTTGGCTCTTACATATTTTCCCACAATTTCTCTTCCAACAGAATTTTAGCATAAGCTTTTCAGGACCCCTGTCAAATTTTTTGTTCTAGTTACATTTACTTTAAAGATTAATTAGAAAATATCTTTACTGTATCAAATCTCTCTATCTAAGAAGTATGATTCACAGAACTCTGGCCTTTTTAAAATATATTTTATTGAGTTTTTACAGAGAGGAAGGGAGAGGGACAGAGAGTTAGAAACACTGAGAGAGAAACATCGATCAGCTGCCTCCTGCACACCCCCCACTGGGGATGTGCCCGCAACCGAGGTACATGCCCTTGTCTGGAATCGAACCTGGGACCCTTCAGTCCACAGGCCGACGCTCTATTCACTGAGCCAAACCGGTTAGGGAAATTCTGGCCTTTTTTAATGTCCTTAAGTTTTATAGTTTCTTTCATATGGATTTTGCATGAGTCCTCATATATTTATTCCTAGCTATTTCAAGGTTTCAGAGTTTTGTGGAGGGTATAGATTTTCTCTCTTACTACATTTTTTGATTGATTATAGCTGAAAGAGAAACGCTATTGATTTCTGTATAAGGAATTTGCTTCAAGTACTTTACTGTGCTCTCTATTTAGTTACAATACCTTTTAGTTGATATTTTTGAATTTCCCAGGTGGATAATCAAACTGTCTTCAAAAGGACATTTTTGCCCCTGTTACATAATATATGCCTTATATTTATTGATCTTAAAGCATTGGCTGGAACAGTCTAAACAATGGTGAATAGCAGAAGTGACAATGGGCATTCTTGCTTCTTTCTTAACTTTAGTGTAAATATTTCAAATGCTTGTACCAATAAATATGATACAAAAGGTTTCTGGTCAGTAACCTTTATCAAGTTAAAGAAGTTTCTTTGTACTTGAAGGTTAAGAATTTTTAATCAGAAATGGGTGTTAAAATTTACAAAATGCTTTTTTAGTAAACAACATTTTTTTTCTCCTTTAATCTGTTAGGTAGTGAATTACATTAATAGATTCCCTAATATCAAGCCATCATTGCATTGCTGGAATAATGTATAATGTATAATGAATTAAATTAATTCCTTTTATTTTAGTTTTTTGTATCTATGTTCATAAGTGAAACCAGATACAATTTTTATTTCATTGTCTTATCTGGTTTGGGTACAAGGGTTTTGCCAGCCTTAAAGAATAAAATAGAAAGTTTTGATATTATTCTATAGTCTTAAATATCTTGTAATACATAGAAATTATCTGCTTCTTGAAGTTTAGGTAAAACATTTCTGTGAAATCTGAGCCTGATGTCATTTAGAGAGGGGTTTTAATTACCTTTTATAGTTTTTTTGAATTCAAAAATTTAGGTTTTATACCTCTTACTTTTGTTCATATATATTTTTAAAAATCCATTTCACATATCTTTTCAAATGTATTAATTTTTAAATTTATAATATTTATTACTTGCTTTTAATTCATCTTGCTTTCACTCTAACTAGAGAGTTACATTTTTTTTCTGTCTTCTTTTCCTGGCAATGCTTTATTACAGACTATGACCTCCTAGTTCATAGATTGACATTCAACCACTGACCCATACTGGCTGGGCTGTTGATCTTTTATTTGTGTCCTAACAGACAATCAACTGTTGTTAACCTTCCATGGATACTTGAAAACATTGTGTGTTTTCTGTTGGGCATATATTCTCCCCATATATTTTAGCATGCTGTTTAGTCTCCATGTGTTTGATTTCTTTGGATTGTTTTTATTGTAGTTGATTTCCAGTTTTATGCCACTGTGATCTGAGAAGATACTTGATATGATTTCTATCTTCTTAAATTTGGAGAGACTTTGCCTATGTCCTAACATATGGTCTATCTTTGAAAATGACCCATGTGCACTTAAGAAGAATGTATATTCTATGGCTTTGGGGTGAAATGTTCTGAAGATGTCGATTAATTCCATCTGATCTAGTGAGTCATTTAGGATTGATGTTTCTTTGCTGATTTTTTGTTTAGAGGATTTGTCCAATGGTGATAGTGGGGTATTAAAGTCTCCTACTATGACTGCATTGCTGTCAATCTCTCCTTTGATATCTTCCAGGAGTTTTTTTTATGTATTTGGGTGTTCCTGTATTGGGTTCGTATATGTTTACCAGAGTTACTTCTTCTTGTTGGATTGCTCCCTTTAGTATTATGAAGTGGCCTTCATTATCTCTTGTTCTGTCCTTCACTTTGAGATCTAATTTGTCGGATATAAGTATTGCGACCCCAGCTTTTATTTTCATTTCCATTCGCCTGGAAAACCTTTTTCCATCCGTTCATTCTCAGTCTGTATGCATCTTTTTTTCTGAGGTGGGTTTCCTGTAGACAGCAGATATATGGGTTTTGTTTTCTTATCCAATCTGTTACCCTGTGTCTTTTGATTGGGGCATTCAATCCATTTACATTTAAAGTTATTATTGATAGGTACTTATTTGTTGTCATTTTTTATTCTTTACCCCTGTGTTCCTTCTTTGCTTCCTATTTCTTTCTTTTCTTTTTTTTTTTTTTTTACAGTAGACCCTTTAGCATTTCTTGTATTGCTGGTTTGGTGGTGATAAACTCCCTTAGTCCTTTTTTGTCTGTGAAGCTCCTGATTTCACCTTCAATTTTGATTGATAGCCTTGCTGGGTACAGTATTCTTGGATTCAGACCCTTCCTTTGCATGACTTTGTATATTTCATTCCATTCCCTTCTGGCCTGATGAGTTTCTGTTGAGAAATCAGTTGCTAGTCTGATGGGGGTTCCTTTATATGTAACTTTCTGTCTCTCTCTGGCCGCTTTTAAGATTCTTATTTTGTCGTTGGTGTTTGCCAATTTAATTATAATGTGCCTTGGCATCAGTCTTTTGGGGCTCATTTTGCTTGGGACTCTGTGAGCTTCTTGGATTTGTGTGGGTTTTTTCTTCCCTATATCAGGGAAGTTTTCTGTCTTTATTTCTTCAAACAGGTTTTCTATTCCTTGCTCAGTTTCCATTCCTTCTGGTACCCTTATTATTCGGATGTTGTTTTGTTTCATGTTGTCCTGAAGTTCCCTTAGGCTCTCCTCATGCTTTCTAATTTTTTTTTTTTTAGAAGCTGTTCTATTTGGGTATTTTTTTCCATCTTGTCTTCTAGCTCACTTATGCGGTCCTCAGCTTTTTCTAGTCTACTGTTGATACTTTCTATTGAGTTCTTTACAGCAGCGATGTCATTTCTCATTTCTTCTTGGTTCTTCTTCATTTCCTCTTGGTTCTTACTCATATTGTCGAATTTGTCTTCCATTCTTTTCAGCCACCTTATGACCATTTCTCTGAATTCTTTCTCTGATAGGTTGCATGCCTCGTATTTGTTTACTTCCTTTTCTGGTGATGCCTGCTTTTCTTTCCTATGGGGGCTGTTTCTTTGTCTCGCCATGGTCTCTCTTCTCTGGATGTCTGGTTATATAGTTCTCTCTCTCCTTATCCCCACGAAATCTGACCTTTTCTTGGTGCAGTGAAGAGTTCCTTTGAATCCGTGTGTTTGCGCAGATTGGGGGCCGGTGTTCCGGTGCTCACAGCTGTTCAGTGTTCACCGTTGTCGCGGAAAGTCAGGCCTCCAATAAAACTCTCCTTTCCTTGCAAGATGGCGAGTTTTCCTCCTCTGAGCCCGCTGCTCCGGGAGGGGACCCAGCCGCTGTGGGTGCTGCACAGTCAGGGGAACCCTGCCTAGCACCTATTCTCTCCATATATTTTAGATTGAATTTTTTAATTGATTTCTTTCTTATTTTAGTTCTACCTGATCTTTCAGTTTATGAGATAAATTAGAGAAGTCTACTTCCCTCTTTAATTATGGTTTGTCAATTTATCAATTTCTCTAACTATAGATTCTAATTATGGGTACACTAGTGACCCGGTGCACGGATTCGTGTACATTGAAAGGAAATTAATTAGAAGGTGGCCGGCAGGGCAGGACTGGAAGAGATGGGCCAGACATGCCCTAGAGCAAACCTCCCACCCTCCCTCCCCAGCGTCTGCAGAGTGAGCAGGGTCCCTCTGGCCTGTGGGGATCAGGCTGAAACTGGCTCTTTCACATTGCCCAAGCGGTCCCAGAGTGTGAGAGGGCACCCTGCAAAGTTGCTGTCATACAGGGTGTGGAATGCAAATGCAAGTGTGCAATAAACCTGACTCAGGGCCGACAGTGCCCAGCAACAACATAACCCATGGCCGAAGGTGGAATCGCCTGGCACTGCGAGGAATCCGCTCCCTCCTCTCTGGTTTTGGGGTGCATCACCCGAGTCATTGCAGCTCACAACTCCTGTGTTGAACGTCTGCCTCCTGGTGGTCAGTGCACATCATAGCAACCAGTTGGACAGGTGAAGGGACACTTAGCATATTAGCCTTTTATATATAGATAGATAGAGGTTCCTAATTATACATATTCATATAAACTATAATATTTAATATATATGATATATAATTCTCTCTCTTGGCTCTTGACTCTTGGCTCTCTGGTTCATTTGGCTTTGCTCCTGCCTATGTTGCTCCCCACCCCCCCATCCCCCAAGCCATGTCACCCTGTGGACCCCACATGCAATGGACTAATGGACTGTAGGGAGGAACAAAAAGCTAGCCTGATGCTGGAATGGAGTTGTTCTCTAACATGGAGCAGAACTCTGGACACTGGCTTTTACCTTAGCCCTGCTGAAAACAAAATGGGACATTTTTCTTGGCAGGACCAAGGAAAATGGGACCTTGGGAACTCAGGGTATAATTCCACAGAAATAAAGCTTTCTACAATAACTCCTATAAGGACCTCCAGAAATTCTTATTCCAGGGACACCCCAGAAACTCCATCCACTGATAATACCAGCATCCAAAGTTTCTGATGAAAAAAATAAGCTGTTTTATATTTTTTATGGTGCTTTTCTCTTATGCTGTGGGTTTTAATAATTTTCTAGGATGTGCGGGGCATGGGTTTTATTAATCTTACTTGGCACTCAGTGGATCTTTAGCTCTAGAATTTCTTTCTATTTCTTTATTCCCTCTTCTCTGTGTCTTTGTCTATCCTAAGAAATCTTCCGTTATATGTTAGACATTCTAAATTGATCCTTCATGTCTCAACTTTTGAGAGACTTCCTTAACTTTATTTTTCATATGACCAGCTCAGTCTTCAGTCCTTCTAAAAATTTTTACAACTTCAGTTCATTTAATGTGAATGGTTCATTTCTAAGATTTTTTGGTAATTTTTGTCTAGTGTCTGTGTGTTATATTGGAATTCAGCGAGTCAAACAGAAGACACCACAGTCAGAGGGCCGAATTTGGAGTCTTTATTGCAAACGCCAGTGGCAGAGAGGACTAATGTCTCTTCAAAACCTCGCAGCCTCAAATGAATTTAGGGATTAGTTTATAAAGGCAAAAAACAACAACAACAACAACCATGTGCTAGGATGGGGCAGTGTGCTTATCAGATATCTTGTAGAAAGCTAGTAGCCTTGAGCACAGCTCAGATAACCAGAAGACACCTGGCATGGGAGGAACCAAGGATGGACCAGACCCCCATGCCGGCAGAGCAGTTTGCAGGACCAGATAATTAAGAGGGGGCAGTGACTAGACTATAGGCTAACAAGAATGTGCATTAGGTTACTAGCACAGATTGATTTCTAGCCCCTCCCTCAAAAATGTCTTATTTTCCCCATTATTCGAGCAAGTGTGCTTACAGAAGCTAGAAGTAGCAGAGTTACTTCTATCAGGGAGGCTATCTGGTTTAGTTACTTCCTGGAATTAACAGAACAAAGGAACATCTGTGTTTAGTGGCTTACAAAATGGCGGTTATGAGAACAAGATGGAGTGCCTATGGTTCAGATGGAGGGCGAGGGACAGGATGGAGTCAGTCCTTTGAAAGTAAGGTGACAGTCCCGATTTTTAACAATTTGTCCCGCGTCCCGTGGCGTTTTAAAAAAGTCCCGATTTTTGGAAAGAATGCACGACAAGCTAGGGAATGGTGGGAGAAAGGGAAGGGAATATACGGTTTTCGGCGGCCATGTGGCTATTTAGCCAGGATATGAGTTTTATATTATTTTTGTTAATTTTATAATGTTAAACTTTAATAATAACAAATCATTGTTGAGAACTGATTATCGAGAACTGCTTATCAAAGTTCGCATTGTTGATCGGTTGTTAGAATTCGACCACCATTGTTTGGACTTAATGAACAATGGCATTTTTTGGGATTGGCAACGACGAAAACATTTTGTAACTGTCTCTCAGACGATACACATCGTACTGCGTGCTAGTTAAACAAGTGATGTCATTACAAATCAGCTATTCAGATAATTTAGGTAAGTAATTTATTTATTTATTTCATAAATACATAAATTTTCTTGAATTTAGCAGACAGTACTCGTATTATTTATATTTTATAGTGGCGGCAAAAAGTCTAGCGCCGGCCTTGAAAGTGACACTTATGACTTACGGCAAATTCATGACCTTTTAAACAACGACAGCAATCTACTAAAAAAAATTCACTCAAATGAGAAATATGCCAAAGAATAAAATAATACTATACATAATTTTTATTTATTATATTTGTAAATTGTACTTATGTTGAAATTTTAAAATATATATTACAATACTATTTTTGCGTTATATGAAAATTTTTGTTGCTCCATATAGACCCACCTTATTTTAAGGCCCATTGTTCATGTGCATTACATCTAGTTCTGTTAATGTCTGGCGATCCTTGGTTATCCAAACATAAAAATGAGCATGGTTTAAGTCAACGGTTTTAAGCAGTTTCCCTTGCAGTTGAGGTGGTCTGTTTCCCCAATTACTGATTCCTTTAAAGGGACAACTAACAATAACCTTGGTGTGAGCAGATGGAACAATGGAAGCAAAGATTGGAGAGAAGAGGCTGGGACTAACAATTTGTCAAAAAACAGCAAGCTTTACTCTGAAATATTTCCTTCATGGGCAGAGTTGCCTTTCCTAATCCTTTTCAGTTATAGAGTTCTGCAAATTACTAACAAGAACCCATTGTTACTACATGTAATTGTACTACTTATAGCTCATTTTCTTTGGAAAGAGCAGTTCCTGGGTTTTATCCTTGGTTTAAAAGAACTATGGCTCCAGTTGTAGTGGGAGTGAGCTGAGAGAGTCCAAGGGCTAAAGAAATTCAGGGGTTCAACTGGCCTAGGTATTCAGCATGAAGCTAACTTCATCAGCAGGTGAGTGTCCTCTTGGCCATTTCATCATTGCTTCACCTAACATTCTGCCTGAACTGTCACTAGAATTGCTTGACCTCCCATTTCTTCTCTTCTCTATGTATTTTAAACTGTGTTTTTGTACCTTTGTTTTAGTGGCAATTTGATCCTGATTTTTAAATTTCAAGTTTTCCTGTGGAACTGTGTGTGTGTGTGTGTGTGTGTGTGTGTGTGTGTGTGTTTTCACAGAAAAGCTGCTTTGTTCAAACCAAGATCCCATTGAGGACCTGCATTTAGTTGTTATGTCTCCTTGGACTTCTCATTTGGAATACCGCCCCCCCTCCCTCTTTCTTTTTTCTCCATGTTATTTACATTTTAAAATATCTCCTGCCACAGAGTCTGGGTGGATGGAGACATTGACATGCATGCTCAATTCACCATCATGAGCCTATCTTGCTCACCTGCCTCACCCTGTTTTAAACAGGATAAAAATTCAAACTCTATAGTATGGCCTTTCATAGTAGAATATCAACCCATATCACCAGTCTCTCCCTTCTACTTCCCTCAAATATCATTCATAAAGACAACAGCATAACACTTTCAAATGAGCTTTGAAATTTTGAATTTCTATAATAGAGAATATCAGGACCCTCGATGAGTGAAACATCCTTCTAGAATGTTTCCTTTTCATTTTATAAACATTCCTCATTTCTAATAATACTGTAGGAGCAACATGAGACTCTGAGCCACCTTGATGCTTTTAGTACAAACTTTGCAAATCACCATTATGGCACAGGATTTCCTCTGTACCAATATGTTCCCATGTGAACCAAACACTAAGCATTGAAAATGGTTATTAACAGGTGGTCATAAAAGGAGTGATTCTAATTTTGTTTGTGAATTAACCTACAAATGTCTAAAAATAACCTATCTGTTATAGATAGGGTGACCATTGCATTTACCATCCAAACTGAGACATTTTTGAGAATGAAACGGGATGCTATTAATAATTATACTAAAACTAGAGGCCCGGTGTATGAAAATTCATGCACTCAGGGGGGAAGGGGGTCCCTCAGCCCACCTGCGCCCTCTCGCAGTCCAGGACCCCTTGGGAGATGTCTGACTGCCAGCTTAGGCCCACTTCCCATGGGGACCGGCCTAGCCAGCAGTCAGACATCCCTCTCGCAGTCCGGGAGCCCTTGCTCCTTACTGCCCACCTGCTCGCTGCTCCTGAGCACTGCCTGCGAGGCAGGAGAGGCTCCTGCCACTGCCACTGCACTCGCCCAGCTTCTGGCTGAGCGGTGCCCCCCCTGTGGGAGCACACTGACCTGCATTGAGTGTCTGCCCCCTGGTGGTCAGTGCATGTCATAGTGACTGGTCTTTCTGCTGTTTGGTTGATTTGCATATTACCCTTTTATTAAATAGGATTAACACATATAAATCAGGGTGTCCTAGACTATGAATAACTTGTAAAAATCTCTATTAGAAAGGTTTATTTTCTTTTCCTTTAAAAGATCCTGCTACTTTGCATCTGCTTAAATATGGTTGAAATCTATTTATTCTCTCCATAGATATTTCCTGAGCCCTATTATAGGGCAGATGCTATGCTGGGAATATAAGGTGAACAAGTAGACAAAGTCCCTGTCACCAAGGAGCTTACATTCTGGTAGTCCTTTTTCTTCTGATAAGTAAGTATGGCTTTCAACCCTTGGAACTCATGAAAAATGGTGTATGAACCTCAGTTCTACCAAAGCAGTTCTACCAAAGTTCTACAATGGTGTATGAACCTCAGTTCTACCACTGCTCCTTTTGTAAGAGCTTGATGCAGTGAAAAGAGAACAAAGGCTTTCAAGGCACATAAACCAGGGTCTATCACCCTCGTTCAGCCACTTACTAGTGAATTTCAGGAAGATACTTGTGTGATCCTAATCTGGGGGATAATAATTCAAAAGACTGTTATAAGAAGAAATGTGTGTACACTATCCTGTAGGTGGTAGTTATTATCATGTTTTCTCAAGTAATACCAAACCTGAACACAAAGAGTACAGAAAAATGGCAAATCAACTTGGGGAAGGGGAGAGGTAGAACTAGGAAAATGTGTCCACCTCGGGCAGTGAAAACAGCCCTAAATCAAACTGCTCTCTGCATTACTTGAGCCACAGGGCTCAGGTAATTGGACCTACTGAGGGGCAAAGGTAAGTTTTGAATAGCTGACATCAGCTGATAACTTGATCCCATCCCTAGCTAGCTAGTCCTGGTCCTTCTGATGGTATGCACCTCAGAGGCTCAGTTCTCTATTTCCCCAGAACCGCTCAGCTAGTCTTGTGGAGTGAAGGGCAGAGCGTGGGTCCTGGAGAGTGGGGAGAAAGCCAAGACGTGGGAGAGGGACCCACAAACATATGAGGAAGTGCAACACCACTAAGCAGTCCGCTGCACAGGAATCTAAGTGTGCAGAGTGCCTGGCGCCAGAACGCAGAGGGAGCATGAAAGAAAGCAGCTTTGGGAGACAACCAATTGCTCTCCTGCAAAGGCTTCCTTCCCGGCCCTACAAAGTTAGTGCCATAGCATACTTGTAATGTTTGTAATCCGACAAATTAGAACACTACCCCAAGGTAACGCAAATTAACTGAATAGCTTCTAATCAACTTAAATCATATTTATCAGTTAAAAGATCTTGTTGCCCTGGCTTGTTTGCTCAGTGGGTTGGGCGTCAGCCTGCATACTGAAGGGTCTCAGGTTCTATTCCCGTCAAGGGCACATGCCCAGGTTGTGGGTGTGATCCCCAGTAGGGGGCGTGCAGGAGGCGGCCAATCAGTGATTCTCCGTCATGGTCATCGTTTATGTTTCTCTCTCTCCCTCTCCCTTCCTCTCTGAAATCAATAAAGATACATTTAAAAAAAAAAAAAGATCTTGTGGATGGTGTAATATGAACACACATGACGAGAAGAATCCACTGATAAGAATAATAAAAGAAAACTGAATAAAACTTTCTAGGATATGCTGCTCTGGAAAACTGCCTTTTAGTACATTTAAGATTTTCACCTGTACGCACCACAACTTGAACCAATGCTAGACTTCCTTTGGCAGATTTTTTTTTTTTTTCTATTTAAATTGAACTACCAAGCAAAAGAGAAACAGATTCATAGATAGAGAGAAGGCAAGATAGCTCGGTGGGGGTGGGAAGTGTTGAGGTGGGTGGAGTGATTAAGCATAAAAGAAAAAAAGAGAGAACACAGGGACATGGACAACAGTGGAGTGATTGAGGGGGAAGGGGTGGAGGTGGAAAAGGGCATAGAGGGAATAAATCATGATGAAAAAAATAAAATAAATAAATTTAATTTTTTAAATTGCTTATTGCACCTTGGGTGACAAAGGGATGGCCTTGCAAACTCAAGAGACCTAAAGTAACCATAAGGATGGTCTGAAATTAAAACCTTTTCATTAAAAAGCATTTTATAGTGGATAGTCATGTCCTAGGCCAGTATCTTCCCCGACAAAGATCAACTTCAATCTCTACCGAGCATCTACCTGTGGAATGTCAGGTTAACTTGTAACCTGCCCTTTTCCGGGCCCTGCAGGGCACAAACCACAAATTCCTTTATTGTTAGTTATCTTGTTAATTGTTGACTGTTAACTATCCTGTTACCCATCCAAGTAAAAGAACTATGTGTCTATCATTTTACTTTTTATCCAACCCCAGAGGTTTCCCCACTTTGCTTACTTCTGCCTTCCTAATCTATCACCAATGAATTTCATGTGACCCACTTACTTCTCCTTTGGTTTTAATGTATAAAACAAAGTGAAAAACCGCCATTCTCCAGAGCACTATCTCCATAGCTTGAGATCCTGCTTCCCAGCAATTGTCAATCAACAGTTTGGCTCAAATAAATTCACAAAATTCTTTATAGCTTTCAATGTTCTTGTTGTTGTTGTTGTTGTTGTTGTTTACATTAACAAAAGCAACATTTGGAAAATATTGGAACGTTTGAAAAAGCCTAATGAGAAAGTAAAAAGTATCTGTAATTCCACCTCTCAGGAATAAACACTACCAACACAACACCTTGGTATAGATCTTTTAAGTGTGAGCAATTTTTATAATGCGGCATCCTTGTCACCAATGCTCCTGATCCACTCCGTCCGATTTCTGGGATTACGGTAGCATTCCGGCCACTCCAGTCTCTAGATTTTTTAAATACTGGGTTTCCATTTGCAATCTGCCCCAGGCTAATCCCTTAATTAGTAGTAATTGGTGCTCAAGTGCTTCAAGCCAATGGCTTCTACATTTCAGTGAGTTGTTATTTCTGTCACTCTATCACCTGGAGCAGCACTGAGCTCACAGGAGCTGGAGGGGCTGATACTCTCACCTGGCAATCTTTGGCCTCCATTTTCCCCAGGAGCCAAGGGCTTAAACATTTAGCTCTATGTGAAGAGACTAAATTGCTCTTCAAATGCAAACACAGGATTCATCTGGGGCTTCGGACTGTCTTAAGGGTAGAAAACCACAATTATTTATTTACCACTAATCAGACATTTTATTCAGAATTCCATTTTGTGCAGCACAAAATACTATTTTTCCCTTGTTTAAGTAGGTGCCTCCATTTTGAAATAATTAAGAAAACCAATTAAACTGATCCACTTCCAAAAGGTCAGAATTCCAGTTCAGAAAGCGTGTTCCTAAGGAGTGAGGACACTGGAGTATGTAGAACATTCTAGAGGTAACAAACTTCACACAGCCCCAAAGGTTTCCCTCTCTGTGGGATAAGAAAGCCAACACTGATTGCCCTACTTTCTGGGATGGGTGAGGTTTTGTTTACCCCTTCCTATGGGGCTAATAGTCACCTTTCGTTTTTATCTAACTCAGCTACACACGGGCTGTGTGCTCCCGCTGCCGGATGGTGAGCAGGCCCTTCCCGAGGCCGTGGACGCCGGCACTGCGTGGGGCGGGGAGAGGCGTGCGGAGAGCCCGGCTCCGTCCCGCACGGCTCCGTCCCGCACGGCTCCGTCCCGCACACCGGCCCTGCGCGCTGCGGCCCTGCCGGGGCGCTGGGAGGCCAGGCCGGTAAGCCAGCCGCACAAGAGCAGCCACGCTGTGCCAGGGCAGCAGTGCTGCAGAGAGGCTGTCCTACACAAACTTCCCTACATTCAAGCCAAAAAGGTCATTCGCGTTTTTCTAGGCCGCCAGCCCCGACCACCCGCTAACTTTTGCGCCTACATAACGGCCAGTGGTCTCCCGTCGGAAAAATGCTCTCCAGTTTGGCAGGTGCCAGGGCTAGGAAGAGGTTTCTTTGTAAAACACCCTCTCTCCTTCCCCCTCCCTCCGTGGGAGGGCACAGCCTGGTCCTCACCTCCGGGGCCTCCAGGGCCTCCAGGACCTCGGGCCTGGTCAGCCTCAGGAGCCCGGCCTCCCCGCTGCCCTCGGCCGGCTCCCGGCCCTAAAGGAGCCCTCCCGCCCCGGCCTCCCGCGGGGAGGCAATGAGGCCGCCCGCAGGCTGTGCAGCCGCGGGGCCACCGCCGCCCCGGGCCAGGGGCGGCTACGGACGCAGCTGCCTCCCCTTCCTGCCCCTCGGCCTCTTGCCTCTTACCTGGCCCGGCTCCTGGCGGATAATTGAGGCCTCCATGGCCCGTTGCCCACGTGCCTGGCGCTGGGGCAGCCTCCCCGCAGGAGGAGATGAGCTACCGGGCGACCAGCCCGCTAATGGGTCTGGGCCAGCAGCTGCGGCCCGCCCGCCCGCCCGCCCGGCAGCCCTTAAAGTGGCCTTGCGCTCGGCCAGGGCGCCGGGGAGCAGCCGAAGGCTCTGAGGCGGAGGAGGGGAGGCTGCGGGAAGGGGTAGGAGGAGGTGGGGTCGGGGCGGGCGGCAGGGCTGCCTGAGAGGGGCTGCCCACGGTGCCCTGGAGGGCCTTCGGGGACCGGACCCCGGGACTGGCCCTTTCCCTGGGAGATGGACTGCACCGGCCTTAGAACTGCCCCTCCTCCGCCTCAGGCCTGTCTACTGAATATCATATAGAGTATCTTACGGGAAATCTTTCCAGTTTCAGTATCAGGTATTAGCAAACAGGTTTATTTTCTTTTCCCTAGACAAACGTAGGTATAGGATAGGGAAGCCGAGTGCTGCGTTCTTTCCAACCCTTAGAAAAGTTGAAAATTGTAGTAGCATCTCATTTTGTCCTATGATTCAACAAATATTGTCCCTAAGTGAGAAAGTGAGCCAGTAAGAAGTCTCCTGGAAGTGCTGCTATGTAACCACTTTATTCAGCCTTCTCTAGACATTTTATTGAAGTCTGCTGAGTGCCAGAATCTCTGGTAGGTCTTTCCTGCTGCTCCTGATTGTCCCACTGCTAGAATGGAGGAGGTGTGGGGGGCAGAGGGGGGGGGGGGAGGAAGGAGGGAGAGGATGATATCTGATAGTGTTTGTCAGTTTGAATTGCCTAAACGGTTTTTTGTTGTTTAAATTTCTTTATTGATTAAGGTATCACATATTTGTCCTCATCCCCCCATTCCCATCCCACACCCCTCCCCACACATGCCCCACCCCCCTGTTGTCCTTAACCGCTGGTTAGGCCCCTATGCCTGCACACAAGTCCTTTGGTTGATCTCCCCCTTTACCCCCACCCTCCCCCTACCCTCCCTCTGAGGCCCGACAGTCTGATCCATGCCTCCTTGTTTCTGGGTCTGTTCTTGTTCATCAGTCCACGTTGTTCATTATTTCCACTAGATGAGTGAGATCATGTGCTATTAGAAATACACTTATAAGAACCGAAAATGAGACAAGCAATAATGGTTATGCTGAAAGGCAAATGAATCAGTCTGTAGTGAGTTTCTTTCTGGGCCAACAGTTCTTTTGAGACCCAATTTCAATGCCCAACAGTTCCTTATGTGTACATGTCAGCACTGACATTTCAGTTCTGGATGGTGGACAAATGGTGGTAATGCAGGTCCGACTCTGTCTGGTTTGGTCCTGGGCAATCTGCAGTGATGCACAGCTGCTAACTGCTAGTATGGGAAGGCCACATCAGCGTCTTCCATCTCTGGAATGCTTCTCTTCTGTCTTCATGGCTGGAGTAGTCCTGTCGATTCCTCTCTTGCTGGAATCCACATGGTCTCAATAACATCTTTTTTGATACATTATGGCCTCATGTCATAGGTGTGCGGCCCCGGCCCACTCTGAACCTTTCACCACCAAAGCCCTACTTTATTAAATAGGATGTTGTCTGTGCAACACACAGATGATGGCTGGGACCCGTGTCTATTATGTCAGAGATGTTATCTCTTTGATAGCATTCTAGCAATTTGCTCTTTAGCTAGTTTCCAAATTTGTCTTCTAAGTTTAAACAGAACAGACTGGGAAGGGGGTGGGAGAGTGTCCAGAGAACACTTTACTAGTCACTCTTTTCTCCAGTTAATAATCTCTAAGGTGATCAAACTATTTTTTTGTTTGTTTTTATTTCAGAGAGGGAGAGACAGAAAATTCAATGAGAGAAAATCATTGATCAGCTGCCTCCTGCATGTCCCCCACTACGGATCGTGCCTGCAACCTGGGTATGTGCCCTGACGGGGAATTGAACTATGACCTCCTGGTTCATGGGTCAACGCTCAACCACTGAGCAACACCGGCTGGGCAAAACTGCTTCTTCACATGACAACTTTTTGCATTTAAAGACATTATTTGTTGTTGTTGTTTTTTCATTTGATCTTTGTTCTTAAACCATATTTTTAGTCCTAGCTGGTTTGGCTCAGTGGATAAAGTGTTGGCCTGCAGACTGAAGGATCCCGGATTTGATTCCAATTGGGGGCACATGCCCAGATTTCAGGCTTGATCCCCAGTGTGGGGCGTGCAGGAAGCAGCCGATCAATGATTCTCTTTCATCATTAATATTTCTATCTTTTCCCCTTTCCCTTCGTCTCTGAAATCAATACAAATATATTTTAAAACAAAACAAAAACTTTTTATCTTTCTGGATCTGTAAAATATATTGTGATTAGAAAAAAAATTTGGAAGGAAACAAGCTATTCAGAAATGATGAAATGTTCTCTTTTAAGCATTTCTGTTGCTAAACTGAATGCAAAATGGAAAAATCCATTTTTTAAAAAAGCCTAGACTTGAGTTTGCCAAGAAGAGTCCAGAAAACTGGTTTCTCTCTCTCTCTCTCTCTATATATATATATATATAGATAGATAGATAGATATCTATCTATATATATATAGAGAGAGAAAGAGACCAGATTATTATGATCTCTGAACGCATAATAATCTGGCCACTCAGTGTATATCCTATATAATAAAAGGCTAATATGCAAATTGTCCCCTCGACCAAGAGTTCAACCAGCAGGCAGGCCGGCCAACCGCCCATGTCCCCTCCCCCTGGCCAGGCTGGCTGGACCCCACCCATGCACGAATTCATGCACCGGGCCTCTAATATACATATATATACACTGAGTGGCCAGATTATTAATGCATTCAGAGATCATAATAATCTGGCCACTCAGTGTGTGTGTGTGTGTGTGTGTGTGTGTGTGTGTGTGTATATATATTTTTTAAATCCTTACCTGAGGATATTTTTCCATTGATTTTTAGAGATAATGGAAGAGAGACGGAAAGACAGAAATATCGATGTGAAACACATTGACTGGTTGCCTCTTGCATGCACCCTGACCAGGCCCTGGCTGAGGAGGAGCCTGCAACTGAGGTATGTGCCCTTGACCTGAATCGAACCCAGGTCCACAGGCCAATGTTCTACCCACTGAGCAAAACTGGCTAGGGCCAGTTTCTGGTTTTTAGCTAACAAGTCCTAAGGCTGGCTTAGGCATATAGACAGAAAGACAAAAGCTCAATTTATCATCAAAACCTAGCACTAATGATCTATTTGCACTTATGATCTAAATATCTTGGGATATTTTCTACCATCAAGCCAATGGAATTATAATTAAAAAATACTCATATTAAGAGCTGGGATCAGAGGAAATCTATAAAGATCATTTATCCTTCCCTATCTACCTCTGTTTAGGAAGGACAAGAAAGATGTCTGGCCTAACAACTACTCTCCTGTGTACAGTCCTTCCTTCTTGAGGCTAGTGTGTGACCTCTTCTTTCATACTGCTCTCTTCGATCTTGGGTGTTACTTCTCTACAGCTCAGTGCCCTATTCTATAAAATAAAGATTTTTTTTAAAATTTCTTTATTGATTAAGTTGTCACATATTTGTCCTCATCCCCCATTCCCATCCCACACCCCTCCCCACACATGCCCCCACCCCCCTGTTGTCCTTAACCATTGGTTAGGCTCGTATGCATGCACACAAGTCCTTTGGTTGATCTCTCCCCCCTTCCCTCCCTCTGAGGCCCGATAGTCCAATCGATGCCTCCTTGTTTCTGGGTCTGTTCTTGTTCATCAGTCTATGTTGTTCATCATTTCCCCTAGATGAGTGAGATCATGTGTTACTAGAAATATACTTATAAGAACCGAATGTGAGACGAGCAATAATAGTTATGCTGACAGGCAAATGAATCAGTCTGTAGTGAGTTTCTTTCTGGACCAAGAGTTCTTTTGAGACCCAATTTCAATGTCCACCAGTTCCTTATGTGTACATGTCGGCACTGACTTTTCAGCTCTGGATGGTGGACAAATGGTGGTAATGCAGGTCTGACTCCCTCTGGTTTGGTCTTGCCCGGACCCAGGGGCACGTGGCCTCACCCGGACTCAGGGGCGTGTGGCCTCACCCGGATCCGGGACCCAGCCTCACCCAGATCCAGGGGCGCACGGCCTCACCCAGACTCGGGATCCAGCTTCACCCGGACCCAGGGGCGCGCGGCCTCACCCGGACCCAGGGCCGCACAGTTTCACCCGGACCCAGGGGCGCGTGGCCTCACCTGGACCCAGGGGCGCGTGGCCTCTCCCGGACCCAGGGGCATGGCCTCACCCGGACCCGGGACCCAGCCTCACCCGGACCCGGGACCCAGCTTCACCCGGACCCAGGGGCGCGCGGCTAAAATAAAGATTATAATAGCATATAGTATACACCTCATAGGAATGTGTGAGGTTAAAATTAATTGATATAAAAGCACTTGGAATACTACTGATTCATAGTAGTGAGAGGAATTAGAAACAGGGTTAGAAAGACAGGGTAAGGGGTGAAAGGAAGGAGGAAATATGGATGTTAACTGTTGGAGCCAGCTAAAACCACAAGAATGCTGGTTTTGCAGGAAAACAGGATGCCGTAAGAATGCTTATCTTGCATGGGCAGGAGGTTACAAGAGATGGGGAGGAAGAGGAAAGAGAGGAGGGGGAGCATGAGATAAATTTTAAAATTGTTACTGGACAAAGGAGAAGAAACCAATCAGAGAGTGACATAGACAGACAAAGAGTAGGTCCATAGCAAATAAAAACCCCTAGATAAATAAGCTTTGGTGGCAACCCATTCTCAGGTCCCCCCCTCATGTGAGGAGTTTGTTATTTGCTTATAATAAATTTCCATACTTTTGCTTAAAACTTCTGCCTTACTGCTTTAGCTAGAATGTTAGTTTTCAGCCTTGGGACTCAGTCTGCAAGGGGTTCTTCTTGGATCTCTAGCCTGCTTTCAAAATGGAACTGACACCATTGGCTCCTCTGGTTCTCAGGCCTTCAGACTTGGACTGGAACAAACATATCAGCTCTCCTGGCTCTTCAGCTCACTGACTGCATATCCTCTCAGCCTGCATAGTTATTGGGTGTTATAGTAAATCAATGTGTGAGTGTGAGTGTGTGTGTGTGTGTGTATGTGTGTGTGTGTACAAAAGAAATATTCAAACCTGTAGAGAAATTATGAGTTTATCTGAGCCAACTGATGACAATTGCAGGAAAAAAATTTCAACGGATTGAGAAAATGCTCTGGAGAATAGCAATTTTACTGCTTATTTAATACATCAGAATACAAGGAGAAGACATTCAGGGGGAGTTATATGAAATCCATTGGTGGTAGATTAGGGAGGCAGGAAAAGGCAAAGCAAGGAAATCTCTGGGACTGGATGAAAAGTAAAATGGAGAGAGACATACTTCTTTTACATTGGTGGGTAGATAACAATTCACATTTACAGCACATACATGGTGTTTGGGGAAGAAGATAACAATGAGGGGTTCTGTGGTCTCAGGTTATGGTGGGCAACTGTGCCCTGAGGGATCTAGAATATAGGGGATTACTCTGACATTCCAAAGGTATGGTATCCTAAATTCCAAAAGACAACAGACAGGCTCAGTGAAAGTGAAGACGGAGCTTTGTCAAGGAAGATACTGTTCTAGGACATGACTCCACCATGACTCACTTTTAGTTAAGAATTTTTATGTTCAGACCATCCTTTGTGGTTACTTTCTGTCTCTGAGTTTATAATGCTCACCATGTAAAGCCTCTCCTGGGCTTGTCAGGTTTAGTATGTGGCCCCTTATTCATTACACACACACACACACACACACACACACACGCACGCACACACACGCACACACGCATGCACATTCTGTTGAGCTCTAATATAGAAGCTGTACTTATCCAAATTTTGTCTAGCTGTTACTCTGAAAAGGCAACCCACAACCAACTTAACAGTAATGAGGTAAAACAATCATCTAGATACCTGCTGACAAAACCAATTTTGCTGACCTCTGGTCTAAGTTTACTTTTTAAACTTTAAGCTCCACTATTTGTCATCCATTTGTTAAACAAGGCAGAGACTGACTGAAAGCTATTTACCAATTCAATTTTATTCCATTTTAACTAGTATAAAACCCTTGGCCTTAGGGACAGACTCCACCAATTCTATGTGTTCCCAAAATACAAACCAATGAATATATTTGAGACCAAGTAATTCAGGGACAGTTTGTTCAAAAAGTGCATTATTTAGAAAGTTTCAAATAAGGTCTAATAAATTAAGTAGCCATTAGAGGTTCAAAAAATATTAGAATGGCTGATAGCTATAAAAACCAATAGCAATCTTTCAAAATCAATAAACAAAAATAAAATGCTATTAGATATTTACCTACATATCTGTAGCTTATAGGTCTGTGAATATCCTGTCTTCTGCCAAAGTAGAAACCGTGATGCCCACTCACCACAGATTAAGCCTAATGTCTTCACATTCATTACATTAATTATAAAAGCTTTTCTTTCTAATAACTTAATTTATTGGCTTTTTAATATATAAAATTCCAATGACTGAATTCCAAAATAAAAATATATTTATCATCCATAAACTCAATACTGTTTATATTTGTTTTTATAAAAGTTTAGCCTTTTAGAAAAACTTAAAGAAATAGATATGGCAAAATGATTTCTTAAAGTATTTTTTGCCCAATTAAGCTGATTAATAATTACTGCAAATTTTAATGCAATACTAATCATACCCCAAAATTTCCCAGGTTCTTACTAGGTCAATACAAGTTGAAATCCAGAAGACTTATTAATCTATCTGTATTCATTTTAAGTCTAAAAGACCATCTCATTTCCTAATGAAGAGTAAGCTATTAAATAATTTCATAAACCTTATTTTGTTTTTCATTGGTCTATACCCTGTTTTGAAAAAGTCTTTTTAAATGTTATCTGAGAATTATTTTAGTTTAGGAATATGGTTTTTGTTTAGCTTACATACTGGAAATACTGACAAATACCTAAAGAAATACACAATTAGTGCAAAAAGAGGAAATAATATTTTAAGTCATTCCTTCCCACTACAAGTAAAATTAAGGTTACTAAATGCCAAATTTTATGTAAATATATAATAATATCCTACTTTGCTTTCTGAAAGATAGCAAATATAAAAATAGTTTAACATTAGGTTTAATGAGGGCACATGCATTATTAGTTTTGTTTTAACTGCAAAAATGTTAGCCACATTTAGAAAAAAATAAACTATAAGAATATAACTATATTTCTAAAGGCCAGATGAAGGAATACCAATTATTTTCCTTATAAGTAGAATACATGCCATAAAACTTATTAAACAGTCACTCTGTAGAAATGAATACATTTAAAAACTATTGGTTAATCCATGGGGAATTTCACATTTGCCTATCAACACAACTGCATCCATCTTGTAAGGATTTGGTATAGGTGATTCATAGCATATCCATCATTTATCTTTCTTCTTTGCTTCATTCTTCTCGAGTTCCTCTGTCTGATCATCCTTCTCCCCCTTCATGTTTACATTTGCTCCCCCTGCTTGATTTCCCCCCTTTGAATTATCAACTATTTTATAGTCCTCAAGGATTGTATGTCCGGTTTGTTTAGCAGTTTTCTTTACCATTGCTTTGATGCCAATGTTGTCAATATTATAGGCAGTTACACCAACATTGATGGCAGAATCTACTGCATCGTGTGTAGCTTCTCCTGCAGTATGTCCATATCTTTAAAAGAAAGATTAGAGAAAGTATAATGAAATTATAAATATAAATTAAAGTCTTCTGAATAGTCACACGATTAGCATGTTATCACTGAAAGCAAAATCAAAGGTTAAGTTTCAATTTAATTAATAACTTAAAACATAGGAAAGAATAAAATCACACTGTACTAAGACAGTATTTTCTCCTTTAGCAAAAATTGTGTGTGAAAACAAATTTTAGGTTAGCTGAAATTAATGTAATATTGTTTATGCCTTAGCTGGTTTGGCTGAGTGGATAGAGCATTGGCCTGTGGACTGAAGGGTCCCAGGTTCTATTCTGGTCAAGAGCACATGCCCAGGTTGTAGGCTCCATCCCCAGTGGAGGAGCATGCAGGAAGGAGCCAATCAATGATTCTCATCATTGATGTTTCTCTCTCTCTCTCCCTCCCTTCCTCTCTGAAATCAATTTAAAAAAATTAAAAAATAATTTTTAAAAAGATTGTTTATGTTGAAGAATAAAATCTCTGTATATAAAAAGCTAAGTGTCCATCTGACCAGTAGCAATGACACGCACTGACCACCAGAGCACAGACGCTCAATGCAGGAGTTGTCATGACGCACACTGAACATTTAAAAATAAACAGCACCACAGACCTGGCGTCAACAAACCAAACACTCGGCTTCCCCCAAGTGGGACACAGGCCCGCCACCACCCCAGAGCAACACCCCATCAAATCGCAGCCAACGCTGCCAAGACCCCATGGCGCAAAATGCACCCCATAGCGCAGCCCAGCCTGGAAATGGTCGCTGGGGGTGCCGGGTAATGACATCACGCAGCAACGCCCGGCTTCCTCTCCCTAGCAACTAGCCTCCTTGGAGATTCTTCAATCCAGAAACCCAACTTGCTTTATAGCCAAGTACAAACATTTTATAGTTTATTCAAATGTCTGTGAAGCATTTTCACGTGCCTCATCCCATTTGATCCCCACAGAAGTCCTGGAGTAGGTAGATAGGAAACTCAGTAGAATCCTATTTTCTTTTCATTAGCCTGAAAACGGAGATTTAGAAAGTTTAGAAACTTGACCTGACTGAAAAGAAGCAAGAAATGGTGGAACTTGAAAATGACTTCAGGTTTTCTCACTGCACAGAATATAGTCAAACACTGCTGCAGTTACATATTTTACCCTTTGTTCTCCCTGCGTGATCTACAATAATAATCTGCTTCATGTTGATATTTACTGCTGTGTTGCTGACAATTACCTGAAAGAGAAGTTGGGGTGCTTCACTGGGCTGGAAAAAGTTTAGCTAAATCAGAAAGCAGGTCTAATTAAGCAAGTTTATTTTATTTATATATATATATATATATATATATATATGTATATGTATATATATATATATATATATAAATAAAAGGCTAAGTCGACTCGCACATGCATGATACATATAAAGCTCTTGCTGGTGCCAATTGCACACGTGTTTCAATGTTTCATTGTTGATTGTGAATTTTGTTGACACTTCTATTATAGAGAAAGGGTGAATAGCGATATTAAAATATTTTTTCTAATTAATTTTCTTTCAATGTGCACGAATCTGTGCACCGGGACACTAGTATGAATTATAATAAAAATTGTTCATTAGTCATTATTTCCTTTTTTTTTTAATCTGTCCCTTCTGGACATATAAGAGGGAATTTCCATTGAAGCAACTGTAGGACATAAAAACTCTGGAGTCATGATACATGTTTTGAGTTCCACCTTAACTAGATTGGTTAAGACATTTACTTATTTTTAATTTATTTCAGAGAGAGGGATAGAAACATCAATGATTAGAATCATTGATTGGCTGCCTCTTGCACACCCCCTACTAGGGATCAAGGTGGCAACCTGGGCAAGTACCCTAAATGGTAATTGAACCATGACCTCCTGGTTTGTGGGTTGATGATCAACCAGCGAGCCACACCAGCCTGGCAAGACTGGTTAAGTCTTTTAAACTATCAGAGTTTGTCTTTAAGCAGAGATTCTACATTACTGTCTCTCCCTCACTTCACTCCACTGCAACTCACTGGCCT
This sequence comes from Eptesicus fuscus, assembly GCF_027574615.1. Classification (NCBI taxonomy): domain Eukaryota; kingdom Metazoa; phylum Chordata; class Mammalia; order Chiroptera; family Vespertilionidae; genus Eptesicus; species Eptesicus fuscus. Next base: position 3,729,740 of record NC_072480.1, on the reverse strand, counting down.
TTCTGCTGTTCTTTCAATCTATCAAGCCCACATGTGCCACCTTAGGACTTATGTACTGCCTGGTATTTGCCGAGCCTATTCTCATCCCAGGTATTCAACATGGCTAACTGCCACACCTTCAAGTCAGTTATTATCTTCTCAGTATCAATTTTAAACCTATTTAAAATCGCCATATCCCACATGCCACACCCCACTGCCAGCCAACCACCCCCTTATACTGCTCTTTGTTCTTTTATAACTTAGCATCTGCTATATATTATAGAACTTATTTATGCCCATTGTTTTTGTTTTGTTTATTGTCTTACTAGAGTATAAACCCCACTAAAAAAGAGACTCTTTACTTTTTTCATTAATGTATCCTAAGCACTTGGAACAGCATCTGACATTCAATATTTGTTGAATGAATGAAATGAGCACTTCCTGCCCTATCCATCTCACAGAGTTTCTTGAGCATTAAATGTATAGCAAAGTGCTTGGGAAATTATAAAGCACTACTATACAAATGTAGTTATTACTGCAATAATGAATATCTGTTGTTTAAAACCATTTCTATGAGAAAATATTATTTGAGATACTATACAAGGATATAAAAACTCACCCTGTTTTGTTTTACCATTTACCTTTTTTTAAATACCAGACTCTTAGAGCCTTTCTTATCATGGGTTTCCCCAAGTAAAGGGTTGCTTAAACAAGAAATAACAATAAAAAGACAAAATTATATAATTTTATCCACAACACACTGAAGTGCTTTGTGACCTGTATCTGGACATTTTATACTAACGCCAGATCTGTCCTTTGAACTAACAAATCCTCTATTACTATTACCTGGCCTAGAACCGGAGCTTTGTGATCCTACTGGCTTGTTCATGCTTGTTTCAACCTCAGGACTAGGAAAGTGAGGTAATCTACTATGCCCCTGAATGATTCTATTTTGTCCTTTGCCTAACGTTAACTTTAGCAGAACCTACAATCTGTCAAACTTTACATCTGTAACAGTCTTGATTAGGGCTTTCTCCCTAGATACTGGACTACAGAAAAGCTTCTTGAAATGTTTTCTGCCAGTCCCTGTTGCTTTGCAACCCCGTAGAATTCCACAGGATTTGCTGATGTTGCAGAACACATGAGCACTCTCATTATCAACCAAGCCTCAGTCACAATACTAACATCAGATGGCAATGACTAAGGCTGAATGAGAACAAAGGGGCAGTGGCAGTTTTAGCAATAGAAGCAGCTTTCTCTTAGGGCAGATCTCTCCATGACTGTGAGCTACAATGAAGTGATATGGTAACCTAAACTTTCGAATATTTGGAATGTTCCCTAATCTACCCAATTAGTTTCACACCTCTAAATTCCTGTTCATTTGGAAAAAAGTGCCAAACTAAGAGTCAGAAAACTAGATTCTAATACTAACTAACCATATGACCTTAGTTAAGTCTTGACCTTTATACACTTCATAAATTTCCTCTTCTTTATCTCATAAATGGGATTTGCACTTTAAAATTTCCAGAGTATTAAGTATTTAATTATTTTTAAAGACCTTGCAAAGTAGCTCAGCAGTTGTGTTTATTTTTTTTTAAATATATCCTCACCTATCACCTCTGCTTCCCAATAAGCCTTAAAACCAGTATTGCTGACAGGCATCTATTCTCTTCCTTGATAAATAACTGTTCAATGCTTTTCTTCATTTAGATTCAAACTATAATGCTAAAAACTCCTAGAAAGCCTATCTCTGACAAAAATATATAGCTTATTTTTGAAATGTTACTTTTTAAAAAGTTAATTTTAATTAGAGCTTTTAAAATAGATTTTATATACAGAGTACCAGTACCATACCAATTGAAGAACAATAAAAAAAGAATATAAAATATGCTCTAAATAAGTCAATGGGATTCAATTTATAACTTGAGTGAGATTTTTCTGAACTTTTTCCAGTGCATTCAGTAATGTCTACAAAGAGCACATTGGCAATAATTGTAAATGTCACTAATTTTAACAAAATTTTAGTTATAAAAACTTTCAAACACATCAGCCTAAAATTCAATTTGCATACAAATTTCAAAATTATTCTCAGAAATATTAACAACCTTAAATAATAAAATAAATAGCTTCTTATTAGGCTATTCACCAAATAAACTGATGGCAGGTGTGTTGTGGCCAATTTATAAAGAACCTTGTAGGTGAAGCTGAAGAATTTAAACTTTATCTTGAAATCAATGAGAATGGCATGACCAAACTTAGGTTTTAAAAAAATATAACTCAGATTACATTGTGAATTGTAAGGATTTAAGGAAACAAGCTGTGAACTAGATGAGGTATATTCTAAGGTAGTGGTAATGAGGCTGGAGAAAAAGGGATGAATACAAAAAACAACAACAAAAAGGTTCTGGTGACTGAATGGCTGTAGTGGTTATTTAGTTGGGACATATAAGCCTGAAGATTAAGAGAAAAGTTAATAAGGACAGAATTGAGAGTTGCTGGCATATAAGTGGTAACTACAGTCATAGGTATAGATGATATCCAGGAAAAGTATAAAGGACAGAGCATAGAGTAAACCTTAGAACCCATATTTAACGAATGAATGTGGAAGACAACAACCCTGGGAAGTAGTTTGATAAGACAAAATTGAAAGGTGAGTGACATGAGAATATACTGTTAGGAGATTTGTAAACACCGATCTTAGAAAGCATTAAATGGAGAAAAATCAATTAGGAGGACAGGTTATAGTAAACGTGATTATATCTTATCCCTGAAAAGTTGTGAGGGGGAAATCCAAGATGTAAAAAAGACATGTCTTTCAAATCTACAGATAACACAAAATGAAGATTAATATGACAGACACACATCAAAATCTGAAGCCAAAATGAAGAACAGACTTAATGATGAGTCAAAATTAAGGAAGTGGAATTAAGCAAGTGTAAATATGAAGTTCTTAATTTTAGGTACAAATATCAAGTGTCTAAAAAATAAGATGAAGATTTAGATTTTAAATAAAAGGATCATTTAAAAAATATCAACTTTGATATGGGTCAATAAATAGCTACTAAAAACATATATTCTTTGTCTTGTGTGCTGCATTTATCAAATGCCAAATATGACCAAAACAAGGGTGGCAAATCCGACTGTAATCAATCTGAAATAATAGATTCAATTCTGGGTTGCATAGTTTGAAAAGAATGCTCACGAATAAATGACCTGGAAATCATACTATATATGAAATTATTAAAGGAACTGAGAGTATTTAGAAAAGAAGAAAAAATAAGTGAAGGATATAATGATGGTGTTTAAATATTTGTATGGTTACCAATAGGAAAGAGAAGACTGCTCCTATATAACATTCCTGAGTATATATTATACTAGAGGCCTGGTGCACGAATTTGTGCATGGATGGGGCCCCTCTGGGTGGCCTGCGGGAATCGGGCTGAAACCCGCAGTCCAACACTACCTGAGGCTCCCACTCATTCCAGTCCCACTGAGCCTGCTGCGGGCTCGCACCCAATCAGTCCCAACCCGGAGAGGCTCATGCTGCCCCAGCAGCACTGGCCAGCCGCGTGAGCCCTGCGTTGGCGCTCTTCTGAGGGGCGTGGCCTGCAGGATCAGGCTGAAACTGTTGCTCTGACACCCCCTGAGGGGTCCCAGATTGCGAGAGGGTGCAGGCCAGGACTAGGGACCCCACCAGTGCACGATCGGGCTGCAGAGGGACTGCGGGAGGGCTCCAGGGCATGTCTGGCCCATCTCACTCAGTCCTGATTGGCTGGACCCCAGCAGCAAGCTAACTTAACAGGTGGAGCGTCTGCCCCCTAGTGGTCAGTGCCCATCATAGCAACTGGTCGACCAGTCGACTGTCTGCCCCCTGGTGGTTAGTGCATGTCATAGCGAGCAGTTGAGCAGCCTTAGCATATCATTAGCATTATTACGCTTTGATTGATTGAACAGTCGACCGGTCACCAGACAACCAGACACTTAGCATATTAGGCTTTTATTATATAGGATACAACTGGTTTTGGATAATATGACATCTGCCAAAAGAGTTACCCTCAAGGGATTTAAATTTGCACCATTACCAAGTGCAAATCTAAGGGGAATTTTAATTAAAATTCACTAAACTAATAAAATATTATACCTTAAAAGTGTAATAAATTCCTTACAGGAAAATATTTTTGCTAAGCTTATTCTTCACAAATGTGTGTTCTATGACAAAATATTACTGAGGGGTAAGCAAAAATGAACCTAACTTACTTACATTATTTTCCTCTAAACAATTTAAAGTGGGGGAAAAGGTGCTAACGTGAATTCAGAAGTTATGTAGAACAGTGATGAATTATTTAGTAGATATTATACTGAAATTAAGTACAGCAGTTTTGAAATTACTTATTGCTTTTCATTGTTCCTGCAGGTCTTCAGGTTCCTAAATCTAAAATAAGATAAAAGTATTAATGTAACTGACAAAAATAAATAATCTTAATAGTTCCTATACATTTACCTATAAATTTTAAGAGTATAATTAACTATATAGATCCTCAGGTAACAAACCATTCATAATCAATGAACATGGTCCTGAATCATAATCAAAAATAAAAGACATAGAAAATATACTTCTCCTAACACAATCTGCTTCTAAATATGTCTAAAGGAAACAGATAATTCTCTGTATTGGCTTATACCACCAAAAATCAGATTAAAAAATTAATGTAAGACATTTGTTTTTCTCTGAAGTATAAGAAATAGAATTAAGGAAAATTTAAAATAACTACTGGGAGAGTAATTTATTATAGGTAACTAGAGGCCCGGTGCACGAAATTCGTGCATGGAGGGGGGTTGTCCCTCAGCCCAGCCTGTACACTCTCCAATCTGGGACCCCTCAAGGGATGTCTGACTGCCCTCTCACAATCCAGGACTGCTGGCTCCCAACTGCTTGCCTGCCTGCCTTCCTGATTGCCCCTAACCTCTTCTGCCTGCCAGCCTGATCACCCCCTAACCACTCTGCTGCCAGCCTGTTTGCCCCCAACTTCCCTCCTCTGCCGGCCTGGTTACCCCTAACTGCCCTCTCCTGTAGGGTTGATCACCTCCAACTGCCCTCCCCTGCAGGCCTGGTCCCTCTCAACTGCCCTCCCTTGCAGGCCGGGTGCCTCTCAACTGCCCTCTTCTGCTAGCCATCTTGTGGTGGCCATCTTATGTCCACATGGGGGCAGGATCTTTGACCACATGGGGGCAGCTATATTGTGTGTTGCAGTGATGATCAATCTGCATAGTACTCTTTTATTAGATAGGATAGAGGCCTGGTACAGGGGTGGGGGCCAGCTGGTTTGCCCTGAAGGGTGTCCCTGATCAGGGTGGGGTTCCCTTGGGGCGTGGGGCGGCCTGAGTGAGGGGCCTGTGGTGGTTTGCAGGCGGGCCACGCCCCCTGGCAACGCAAGCGGAGGCCCTGGTATCTGGAACTTATTTTCCTTCTACAATTGAAACTTTGTAGCCTGCAGTGGAGCCAAGCCTGGGGCTCCCTCCGAGGCCCACAGCCATTTGTGCTGGGGTTATAATTGAAACTTTGTTGCCTTAAGCGGGTGGGCCAGGCCAGGGTGTGTGGAAAGTTTTGCTTCCCCTGTTGCTGGCGGCAACCCTGGCCTGCTCTCTCAAGCTCCATTCTGCCGCCATTTGTTTGAATTTGTTTACCTTCTTATAATTGAAACTTTGTAGCTTGAGTGGAGGCTTAGGCCTGCAATGGCTGGCAGAAAGCTTGGCTTCCTCTGTTACCTAGGAAACCTTGCTCTCTGTGGCTGTAGCCATCTTGGTTTGGGTTAATTTACATACTCGCTCTGATTGGATGGTGGGCGTGGCTTGTGGGCGTGGCTTGTGGGTGTGTCGGAAGTATGGTCAATTTGCATATTTGTCTATTATTAGATAGGTAAAAATACAAATTTTCTTTTTTATACAATCATCAGTTGGATTAGAGTATAAAAACAGATGCTCACTCTACAAATACTTTTTCATAGTGTAAATAAATGAAAATTCATAAATGTAAATAAATATCAATTACATTTACATTCATACACGTTAATAATTATCAATTTACATAAATAAATGAGAACAGAATTAAATGAGAGAACAACTAGCTCTTCCAATTCTTCAGTGATAAATATCTGGTTTAATATGTGCAGTTTCTTCTCTTAAAAAAAGATTTCACCCATACAGCGTGGCTCAGTGATTGAGCATTGACCTATGAACTAGGACAGTGGTCGGAAAACTCATTAGTCAACAGAGCCAAATATCAATAGTACAACGATTGAAATTTCTTTTGAGAGCCAAATTTTTTAAACTTAAACTTCTTCTAATGCCACCTCTTCAAAATAGACTCGCCCAGGCCGTGGTATTTTGTGGAAGAGACACACTCAAGGGGCCAAAGAGCCTCATGTGGCTCTCGAGCTGCAATTTGCCGACCACGGAACTAGGAGATCTTGGTTCAATTCCTGGTTCAATATACCTGGGTTGCGGGCTCGATCCCCAGTGTGGGGAATGCAGGAGGCAGCTGATCAATGGTTCTCTCTCACTATTGATGTTTCTCTCTCTCCCATCTCCCTTCCTCTCTGAAATCAATAAAAATATATTTAAAAAAAAAAAACAAATGCCTACTTCTGGGCCAGATTATTGAGTGATAAAATAGTACTGCTTGGATAAAACTCTTTATTCCCCACTTTCCCTCCCATCTTTCCAAGTTTCTATTTAAATCACTACTCTGGTTTATCTTCAGGTCATATAAATCTTTCACCTTTTACTGATAAGATTCAAGTACCCTTATAATTAAAAATACAAACATATCTAACTATATGCCCATTTATCTACTTTTTTTCACTCCATGAATCTTTGGAGGAAAAGGATAAAAAGAATAGCAATACACATCATAACAGAAATAAATTAGTTCAGAACCATTGCTAAATATCCTATTCATCATATTAAATTCTCCTCACTAAGGACCAAAAATACAAAACCTACACCAAAACCTATACTATACTTCCTTAGTAATGAGAATCCCAAAGCTTTAAGAAGGCTCTACTTAAAGGTACTTAGGTAAGCATTTTTTTCTATGAAAGTAGGAAATGGACAAAACCAATAAAGTACTTCCTACTTTCTAATATGACTATCTAAATATCTGTTCTAACAAATGATAATGTTAATCTAAAAATAATTCACTTTGGGCCTAAAAGCACTTCTTACCTTCTCATGCTCTTGCAACAAAAGAAGAAACTATTTTCTAATTAGAGCTGATCCATCAAAGTAACCTCAGAGGCATAACACAAAGAGTATTAGTCAAAAGTCAATGCCACAAGTAGCAAGAAGTGAGCAGGGAGACTTGGGTTTTATATTTCCATCTAAAGAGTCTCAGATCTGTTTTGTATTTTCTCTTCCAATCTTTTGATAAACTGACAGTCCGAGATGATGTGCCAACTTGCTTTATTTCAAAGATATGCATGTCTCAGAATGAACAAATCAAATCAACTTAGGAAATTAAATTAGTATTCCTAAGCCAGTGGTAATGTACTGTGGCGGGAAGAAATCTAAAATACATGCTAGGCGTTCCAGGCAGTTTGGGTCAGTGGATAAAGCATCAGTCTGCAGACTGAAGGGCAGTGGGTTCAATACCATTCAAGGGCATGTACCTTGGTTGCAGGCTCAATCCCCTGGCCACGTGTGGGAAGCAATCAATCAATGTGTCTCTCACACTGATGTTTCTCTTTCTTTCCCCCTCCCTTCCACTCTCTCTAAAAATCAATGGAAAAATATCCTCAGGTGAGGATTAACAAACAAGCAAAAATATCCAAATAATCCTATATAATAAAAGGCTAATAGGCAAATTGTCCCCTTGGGAGTTCGACTGACCAGGAATTTGATCACTCTCTATGACATGTGCTGACCACCAGGGGGTGGCGCAGAATGAAGGAAGGCCCCAACCGACAGCTGGCAGCGGGGGGAAGGAAGGCCCCTATTGGCCCTGATTGCCAGCCAGGTCTAGGGACCCTAACCGTGCACAAATTTTGTGCACTGGGCCTCTAATATATAAATAAATAAAAATAAATACATTGTAGGCAATGGTGAAAAATAACTCTTAAATACTAAACTTGCACAGATGTCCCACCAAGGACAATGGTACTCTAATACCATTCTCTGACACTGCATGACAAAGGACACCTGGCTACATCCCAGCTCTACTACTTACTGGGGGTATAATTTTTAACAAGGTATTTAACAGCTCTATGCTTTGGTTTCCTCATCTGTAAAAATGGAGATAATAGCATTAAATAATAAGAACAATTAAATAATACAGTGCACATGAAAAGCACTAAGCACAATGTCTGTTACAAAAGTATGAATTGGAATGTTGTCAGTGAGTAGATAACTAACACAAGTAACTAAGAGTTGAGAACACCATTATTATTTTTTTCTTTAAAAAACATTAAATATTAAGATCTAAACTAATTCAAAACTAAGAAAGCAATTGAGGTCCTTTAGACTAGATTTAATTTTTAGAAGTTGATTGCTCTAGTACTTATAAAGAATAAAGAGGCAAAATCAGAAGATCTTGTTTTAAGTATCATCTTTAACAACAACACTAATCAGATAAGCTTGGGCAAATCATTAACTTCTCTGTCCATTCATCCTTTATAATAAAAGGCTAATATGCAAATAGACCAAATGGTGGAACAACCGAAAAACCGAATAACCAAATAACCAGTCACTATGACGTGCACCAACCACCAGGGGGCGCGCAGGGAACACGGCACGCATTGGCAGCAAGCTGCAGAACGGGAACACGGCAGGAGTCAGCAGCGGCGGGATGGTGGAGCAGGTGAGCAGGGGCACCAGACCAAGGCGGAGCGCAGGTTGCTGTCACTGGGGCGAGCCTCTGGTGGTTACTGAAAATTCTTTGCTCCCGTGCACCACAGTCCTGCCCGGTGCTTGCACCTGCTGCCAGCGTCAGCCCCACTTGCACCCGCTGCTGGTGCCGGAGCCGCTATTTGAACCCACTGTCAGCACCTGGCGCCGGCCCTGATGGCTCGGCACCGTCAGTGAGTGCAAGCAGCGGCTGCAGGCCCCAATCGCCCCTCAGGGCTTCTCCACCTCCCCCTGTTCCTGAGGGGCAATTAGGGCCGGCAGCCGCCTCTCGCACCTGCTGCTGGCGCTGGCTCCACTTGCACCCACAGCTGGCACCAGAGCTGCCACTCACACCCGCTACCAGCTCCTGGCGCCGGTCCCTATTGCTTGGCGCCGTCAGTGGGTACAAGGGGCAGCTGCTGGCCCCGATCACCCCTGAGGGCTTCTCCACCTCCCCCTGCTCCTAAGGGGCAATTGGGGCAGCAGCCGCCACTTGCACCCGCTAACAGCACTGGCCCCGCTTGCACCCACTGCTGGCGCCGGCCCCAATCACTCCATACCATCAGCAGGTGTGAGCAGGGCTAGCACCATCAGTGCATGGGAGCGGCAGCAGCCGGAGCAGGGCTGCCGGCACACAGGGGACTGGGGGCCGCGGCGGGAGGGGCCGGGCAGGGGCACGGAGGATGGGCCAAGACCCGCCCCTGTGCCCACCACAGCCTCATGGCCCACAGTTCCTTTCAAGATGCACGAATTTGTGCACTGGGCCCCTAGTTAACATATGAACTAGAAGACATACAATCTGTCCATTCCAATACAAATGTACAGTGGGAGATTCAAATAAGACATACATAAAGAGCTAATATTGAGGGGGAGAACCAAGATGGCGGCATAGTTAAACAACTAATCTGCTGCCTCACACAACAATTTCAAAAATACAACTAAAAGACAAAAACGTCTACCACCCAGAACCACGGGAAAGCTGGCTGAGTGGAAGATTTACAACTAAGAAGAGAAAGAAGCACAATCGCTGAAAAGCTGAGGTACGGAGGCACTCGAATCGGGCCGGTGGCGGGCGGCTGGGTGCGCGGCTTTTCTTCAACCCGCAGGGAGACAAGCTCCCGATCACTCTGAAATCCAGTTTCTGGGGACACTCGGGGGACCCAGGCACCTACGGGGAGAAGCTGGACTCTCGGCCATCGGGTCGGAAAGTGAGAGTGACTTTTTTGCAGTGGTGCGCCCAGCAATCATTGTTTACTGCGCTGGAGCGCGGGGCGCAGGGACTTGGAAACGTGGAAAGGCAGAGACGGCTGACGGCAGCCATCGCCGTTGGCCATGCCCCAGCCTAGTGACGCCCTGAGACCCCACCCAGCCCTGAGGCCCCGCCCTGAGGCCCCGTCCCGCACATTCTACAAACCTGCCCAGGCTCCACACAGCGGCTTTTGCATATATAATGGCCTGTTCTGGAGCAGCTTAACCAACTGCAGCTCCAGTCAGACTGCTCCAAAACCGCCCAAGCAAAGGAGGAGAAAACTAGCCCTTGCTGTAGCTCCTGCTGGGGGACACACAGTACACAAAGGGTACACCAAGAGTGTCCACCTCAAGTAACTGGCAAGAAATATTCCAAGTGATGAATAGCAGGAACCTACAACCAAGACTACTCTACCCAGCAAAGTTATCATTCAGAATTGAAGGGCAGATAAAGAGCTTCACAGATAAGAAAAAGCTAAAGGAGTTCATCACCACCAAACCAGCATTATATGAAATGCTGAAAGGTATTCTTTAAAAAGAGGAAAAAGAAGAAGAAAGATAAAAATTATGAACAACAAATACATATCTATCAACAAGTGAATCTAAAAGTCAAGTGAATTACAAATCTGAGGAACAGAATAAACTGGTGAACTTAATAGAATCAGGCATAGAATGGGAGTGGATTGATAATTCTCAGGGGGAAAGGGGTGTCTGTGTGGGGAGTATGGGAAGAGACTGGACAAAAATCATACACCTATGGATAAGGACAGCGGGGGGGGGGGAGGTAAGGGAAGAGGGGGGGTAGGAACTGGGTGGTGGGGAGATATGTGGGGAAAAAGGAGAAACAATTGTAATCTGAACAATAAAGATTCATTTAAAAAAAATAAATAAATAAATAAATAAATAAATAAATAAAAAGAGCTAATATTTACAAGGCACAATAGCTTAATTATAATTCAATTTTCCTATCAAAACTACAGACAAATATCACCCATCAAGAACATGCAGTTAATAAGGTATACAAAAACTCCAGGCTTTATAAAAATAACCTATTTTTTTGCATTAATGATGAAAGATATATATAAAAATTAGTAATGTACGGCAAAAATCACAGTAATTCTATTATTTGCTAAAAATATTCTTCTCCTTAAGAAAAATAACAAGTGAAAAAAAGGTCTCAGATACTTAATAAAAAAAACTACATAATCATTTTAACTGTGCTGGATTTTACAAATGCTGTTAAGAGATTTAGTCATTAGAATGATAAAATTTGGCCTGGCCTGTGTGCTCAGTGGATGAGCATCGATCTAGAAACAGGAGATCCCAATTTGATTCCTGCTCGGGTCATATGTCTGGGTTATGGGCTTGATTCTTGGGTGTGGGGTGTGTAGACAGCAGCCAATCGATGCTCTCTCATCATTGATATTTATATCTCTCTCTCCCTCTTCCTTCCTCTCTAAAATAAATTAAAAAATATTTTTTAAAAAATAAATACAAATTAAAAATAAAATTATAAAATTAAACTTACGAAGTTAAGATGGCGACCAGTAGGAAGGTAAGTAGGGAGAGAGTGTGAGAGAGTGAGAGAGTGATAGAGGAGTCTGTGGACATGTGTGGTGTGTATGTGAGTGAGTTAGGGACAGTTAGATTCTGCAGGTCCTCCAAGGGGCTGCCAAACCGGGCAGTCTTAGATGGCGGAGCCCCGCTCCCACCGCGGACACTCCGGGTGGCCAGCACAGGCACAGAGACCACGCCATCTTGAGAAACAAAGCTGCTTGAGACTAGGATCCTGGCCTCAGCACCACTCAGTCTGGTCTCAGATGCAAACCAGGACCCTGCAGCCACTGGGGACAGAGACCTGCGAACACAGCTGCAAACCCACAGACACCAAGCATCCAGACATCCCGGCCACAGATTTCTGTGAGTCACAGAGCCTGTCCCCCTCCCAGCAGGCTCATGGGCAGCACCATAGTAACTGATAGACCTGCCCCTCACACAGGCCACAGCGCCTCTACAGGAATTTGAGCCTGGGAACGCACAGACACTGAGAGAATCTGTTCCCCGCAACGCAATAAGGCAACCAAACCCGAAGCCCACACAGGGCGGCAGTGTCACCTGACTTCTGTTTCCCGCAGTGCAGGAGTGGACCTCCTGCCAACACAGTGCTACTGTGCAACCCAGTCCCCCAAGCTGACTGGGACCCCGATTCTCCAGGCGGGAGGCAGCACTGAGCACCAGTGACTTCACACTAAGAGCTAGTGACTCCAATTCTTGGTGCATGCGCACACAGGGACCCTGATTCTTAGCGAGAGGCCGCATGAAGCAACAGAGACTCTGATACTCAATTCTTGGTGCCGGCACAGGGGAACTCTGACTCCTGGCACGCGCTAGGGGACTCTGATTTTTGGTACACACCAGCGGGGTCTCTGAGTGCGGTGCAGGCGGGGTTCCTGATTCTAGGTGCACACACGAGGCCACATTGAGTGCTGGTAACACTGACCCTGGGCAGGCCTGGCTCCCACCAACCCACGGCAGCCACACATCTTAGTGTCAGAGCTCTTCAGTGACACTCGGGTGGTGTGAAGCTCCCACTGCACAAGGCCCAGGCCCACGCAACTCAACGACTGAACCTTCTGGTGATAGTCAGAATGAGGAGATGACACAATCCCCAGAGAAAAGAAAATAAGGAGTTGCCAAGAAAGGAAATTAGTGAAAATGAAGCATGCAACATGACAGAAAAAGAATTCAGAGTAATGGTCATACAATTCATACACTAGATGGATGAGAAAATCAAGAACCTATGTAAGAATCAGGAAGAAATCAAAAGTGATATAGCTACAATCAAAAACACCATGGAAAGTTTCAACAGTAGACTAGAAGAAGCAGAGGACCGAATAAGTGAATTAGAAGATAAGGTAGAGAAACAAGCTCAATCTGAACAGCAACTAGAGAAAAAAATTAAAAAGCAGGAGGAGAGCCTAAGGGAGCTTTGGGACAACACAAAACGAAGTAACATACGTATCATAGGGCTGCCAGAAGGACAAGAAGAGCAGCAAGGATTAGAAAATCTATTTGAAGAAATAATAACAGAAAACTTCCCAGATATGGGGAAGAAAAAAGTTACACAATTACAGAGAGTCACAAGCAAGATGAATCCCAAAAGACCCACACCAAGACACGTCATAATTACAATGGCAAATGTTAACAACAAAGAGAGAATCTTAAAGGCGGCAAGAGAGAGAGACAGAGAGTTACCTACAAAGGATCCCCCATCAGATTATCAAATGATTTCTCATCAGAAACACATCAAGCTAGAAGGGAATGGAAGGAGGTATACAAAGTCTTGCAAAGCAAAGGACTGAATCCAAGAATACTCTATCAAAATTGAAGGAGAAATCAGGAGCTTCGAGGACAAAAAAAGGCAAGGGAGTTTATCACTACCAAGTCAGCAATGCAAGAAATGATAAAGGGAATGCTGTAAAAAGAAGAAATAAAAAGTTAAGAAGGAACACAGGAACAAAAATAGAAATGACTACAAACTAGTACCTCTCAATAATAACTTTAACGGTAAACAGACTAAATGCTCCAATCAAAAGACATTGAGTGGTTGAATGGATAAAAAAAAAAAAATCGACCCATATATATGCTGTCTACAAGACACCCACCTCAGAACAAGGGACTCACACAGACTGAAAGTGAAGGGATGGAAAAATGTCTTTCAGGCAATCAGAAATGAAAAAAAAAAAAAAGCTGGGGTAGCAATAGTTATATCTGACAAAACAGACCTCAAAGTGAAGGCCATAACAAGAGATAAGGAAGGCCACTTCATAACACTAAAGGGATTGATACAACAAGAGGTTATAACCCTGATAAACATATATGCACCCATTGCAGGAGCACCCAAATACATAAAAAAACTCCTGGAAGGTATCAAGGGAGAGATCGACAACAATACAATCACAGTAGGGAACTTTAATACACCACTGACAACACTGGATAAATCCTCTAGACAAAAAATCAGCAAAGAAACAGCAATCCTAAATGACTTACTAGACCAGATGGACTTAACTGACATCTTCAGAACATTTCACCCCAAAGCCACAGAATATACATTCTTCTGAAGTGCACAAGGGACAATTTTAAAAATAGACCATATATTGGGTCACAAGCAGTTTCCCCAAATTCAAGAAGACTGAAATCATACCAAGCATCTTCTCAGACCATAATGGCATAATATTAGAAATAAACTACAATAAAAACAAACCAAAAAACTCAAACACTTGGAAGCTGAATGGCATGCTATTGAATAACGATTGGGTTACCAATGAGATCAAAGAAGAAATTAAAAACATGCTGGACACTAATGACAATAAAAACACAACCATCCAAAATCTATGGACACAATGAAAGCAGTCCTCAGAGGGAAGTTTATAGCTCTACAGGCCTACCTCAGAAAACAAGAAAAAATGGTAGTAAATCATCTAACGCAACAACTCCAAGAATTAGAAAGAGACCAACAAGAAAAGCCCACAGTGAGCAGAAGGAAGGAGATAATAAAGATTAGAGCAGAAATAAATGACATAGAGACCAAAAAAAACACACACCAATACAAAAGATCAATGAAACCAAGAGCTGGTTCATTGATAGGATAAACAAGATTGATGAACCTCTAGCCAGGCTCACCAAGAAGCAAAGAGAGAGGACCCAAATAAACAAAATCATAAATGAAAGAGGCGAAATAACAACAGACCCCACAGAAACACAAACGATTGTTAAAAAATACTATGAACAACTCTACTCCAACAAACTAGACAGCCTGGAGGAAATGGACATATTCCTAGAAAAATACAACCTTCCAAAATTCAATCAGAAAGATTCTAAAAATCTCAATAGGCCGATAACTAAGGAAGAAACTGAAGCAGTCATCAAAAAGCTTCCAGCAAACTAAAGTCCGGGGCCAGACGGTTTCACAGGGGAGTTATACCAAACACTAAAGGAAGAACTAAAACTTATATTCCTCAGACTATTCCAAAAAATTCAAGAGGAAGGAACACTTCCAAGCTCATTCTGTAAAGCCAGGATTACCCTAATACCAAAACCAGATAAAGACAACACAATGAAAGAGAATTACAGGCCAATATTCCTCATGAACATAGATGCCAATATCCTCAACAAAATTCTAGCAAATCGGATCCAGCAGTACATCAGAAAGATTATACACCATGACCAAGTAGGATTTATCCCAGGGATGCAAGGATGGCCAATATCCACAAATCAATAAACATGATATATCACATAACAAATTGAGAGATAAAAATCACATAGTCATATGAATTGATGCAGAAAAGCATTTGACAAAATCCAACACCCTTTCTTGATAAAAACTCTCAACAAGGTGGAAACAGAATGATCATACCTCAACATAATAAAAGCCATATATGACAAACACACAGCCAACATCATACTCAATGGACAAAAACTAAAACCATTTCCCCTAGGAACAGGAACCAGACAGGGATGTCCACTCTCACTGCTCCTGTTCGACATAGTACTGGAAGTATTAGCCATTGCAATCAGACAAGAAGAAATAAAAGGCATCCAAATTGGAAAAGAAGAAGTAAAACTGTCCTTATTGTCAGATGACATGATACTGTACATAGAAAACCCTAAAGACTCCATCAAAAAATTATTAGACTTAATAAATTCAGCAATGTAGCAGGACACAAAATTTTTTTTTTTTTTTTTTTTACATTTTTATTTTATTTATTTATTTTATTTTTTTTAAATTTCTTTATTGATTAAGGTGTCACATATTTGTCCTCATCCCCCCATTCCCATCCCACCCCTCTCCCCACGCATGCCCCAATCCCCTGTTGAACTTAACCGTTGGATAGGCTTATATGCATGCATACAGGTCCTTTGGTTGAACTCTCCCCCTCCCCCCACCCTCCCCCTACCCTCCCCTATCCTCCCTCTGAGGCCCGATAGTCCGATCGATGCCTCCTTGCTTCTGGTTCTGTTCTTGTTCCTCAGACTATGTTGTTCATCATTTCCTCTAGATGAACGAGATCATATGTCACTAGATATATACTAATAAGAACTGAATGTGAGACGAGCAATAATATTTATGCTGACAGGGAAATGAATCAATCTGTAGCGAGCTTCCCCCTGGACCAACAGTTCTTTTGAGACCCAATTTCGATGTCCAGTAGTTCCTTATGTGTACATGTCAGCACTGACCCCTCAGCTCTGGATGGTGGACAAATGGTGGTAATGGGGGTCCGACTCCCTCTGGTTTGGTCTCGGCCGAACCCAGGGGCACGGCGTCACCCGGACTAAGGGGCACGTGGCCTCACCCATACCCAAGGGACGCGTGGTCTCACCCGGGCCTGGGACCCAGCCTCACCCAGATGGATCCAGGGGCACACGGCCTCACCCGGACCCAGGATCTGGCTTCACCCGTACCCAGGGACGCTTGGCCTCTCCCAGACCCAGGGGCACGTGGCCTCACCCGGGCTTAGTTGCACAAGGCCTCACCTGGATCCAGGGACACATAGTCTCACCCGGACCCAGGGACGCTTGACCTCTCCCAGACCCAGGGCCACTTGGGCTCACCCGGGCCTAGGTGTACGACGCCTCACCCAGATCCAGGGACACATGGTCTCACCCGGACCCAGGGACGCTTAGCCTCTCCCAGACCCAGGGCCACTTGGGCTCACCCGGGCCTAGGTGCACGAGGCCTCACCCGGATCCAGGGACACATGGTCTCACCCGGACCCAGGGACGCTTGGCCTCTCCCCGACCCAGGGCCACTTGGGCTCACCCGGGCCTAGGTGCACGAGGCCTCACCCGGATCCAGGGACACATGGTCTCACCCGGACCCAGGGATGCTTGGCCTCTCCCAGACCCGGGGCCACTTGGGCTCACCCGGGCCTAGGTGCACGAGGCCTCACCCGGATCCAGGGACACATGGTCTCACCCGGACCCAGGGATGCTTGGACTCTCCCAGACCCGGGGCCACTTGGGCTCACCCGGGCCTAGGTGCACGAGGCCTCACCCGGATCCAGGGACACATGGTCTCACCCGGACCCAGGGACGCTTGGCCTCTCCCCGACCCAGGGCCACTTGGGCTCACCCGGGCCTAGGTGCACGAGGCCTCACCCAGATCCTGGGACACATGGTCTCACCCGGACCCAGGGACGCTTGGCCTCTCCCAGACCCAGGGCCACTTGGGCTCACCCGGGCCTAGGTGCACGAGGCCTCATCCGGATCCAGGGACGCATGGTCTCACCCGGACCCAGGGACGCTTGGCCTCTCCCAGACCCAGGGCCACTTGGGCTCACCCGGGCCTAGGTGCACGAGGCCTCATCCGGATCCAGGGACACATGGTCTCTCCCGGACCCAGGGACGCTTGGCCTCTCCCAGGCCCAGGGCCACTTGGGCTCACCCGGGCCTAGGTGCACAAGACCTCACCCAGATCCAGGGACACATCGTCTCGCCTGGACCCAGGGGTGTGTGGGCTCTCCCAGACCCAGGGGCGCTTGGCCTCGCCCGGGCATGGGATCCAGTGTCATCCGGGTCCAGGGGCACTTGGCCTCACCCGGACCCGGAGTCCGGCCTCACCTGGACCCAGGGGCATGTGGCCTCACCTAGACCCAGGGACGTGAGGCCTCACTTATACCCAGAGGCGTGTGACCACACCCAAGCCCAGAGGCGCGCAACCCCGCCCGCACCCGGGTCTCAGCGGGGTCCCGTCTTCCCGATCCCAATTCCTGCCGGTCAATCCCCCCTCAGCAATTCCCCTGGCCATCCTTCCAGAGCTCCAGTATGGCTGCTGCAGAACTCGTCGGGCGGCGGCTCGGCGAAGCTCCGGTGCACCCGGTGCATGGCGGTGGGCCAGTCTGGCGTCGCTGCGTCGGCCCTTGGGTCTGCATCGGTGGCCGGTCGCCGAGCATGCGCACCTGGCCGCTTCCGCGGCGTTGAGATTCTTGACGGACTCATAGGTCAGCAAGCGCAGAGTCTCCCACCCCATGTCTCATAGGGGCTCGTCTGTCCGTGCTTGGCTGCCAGTGGAGCTGTCCCCTCAGCCGGAGACCGCCGGGGGAACTGCGCCGAGCACGTTCCAGGCCGCTGTTGTATCGCCTGAGCCATAGTTCTTTTGTGTCGCCTGAGCCGTAGTTCTTAAAGTGTGGTCTTTGGCTCACCGGCATCAGCATCATCCCACATACCCCTCTTTTATTCTAGTTGTAGAGCATCTACTCAGCCAGCCCTATGGTGGTCTTGGATGGTGTCTGCTCTGCTCTCTTGTCGTAGTCTCAAAGTTGTTGTGGTAGGCAACAATCAGGCTTCCACCCTATGCCTCCATCTTGGTCCTCCTTTGTATAGTTAAGTCTTGATTGTTGTTGGTGTCACTGGGGGGGCTCTCTTTGTCTATAAAGGAAGAGTTGCTGTGCAGGAGACACGTTTATGGGCCGGGTCTTGGTGCAGCAAAGCTTTGGCGCTCACTGAATATTCCCGTTGAATGTGTCCCTTATGCACGTGGTTGAAATCTGGTGTCATCTCCCACAGACCACCAGATGCCCTCGTTTCTGGGTCTCCAATGGGGTGTAGATCAGCTACTGCCTTAGGCACTCAGCAAGGATTACAGCAAAAACTGTAGTTTCTTCCTCCTGTCTGAGTGGCCCTGGAGCAGTCCGACTAGAACAGCAGATCATCTGGTCCGCTGCCAGAGGGCAGGCCACCCATATGCATAAGCCGCTGCTTGGGGCGCAGGTGTGCCTGCAAGACTTGCGGGGCAGGTCTTCAAAACGTGCGGGGCGGGTCCCAGGGCGGGGCGGGGTCTCAGGGCGCCAACAGGCCATGGTGCGGCGAGCCTCGATGGCTGTGAGTCTGGTCCTTCTGCCTTCCACGTATCTAAGTCCCCTCGTTCCGCACTCCAGCGCAGCAAACACTGATTGCTGGGCGCACCTCCGCAAGAGTCCCGCCTCTCCCCGCAGGCATCTGGGTCTCCCGGGGTTCGCCAGAAGATGGGTTTCAGGGTGATGTAGAGCTAATCTCCCTTAGGTTTGGAACAAAAGCCCCTTTCCCCCGCCACCAGCCAGACCCACGCACCTCCACACCTCATCCCCTCCGATTTCGCTGGGTGCGAGGCAACAGAACAGCCTTTAACCTCCGCCGCTATCTTTTTCAAACTTCTCAATTTGTACTTCTTAATCCCTTCATTTCAGTCAACTCTACTGAAGTCTAGCGCCGCCGGGAGGTGCACGGAAAGGGCGCCCGGGCTTCCGTCCGGTGCGCGGTGCGCGCGTCCCGCGGAACCAGACGCGCGAGGGCCGCGCGGCTGGGACGGGCGCTGGGCGGCCGCCGAGCTCCAGGCACCGCCATCGCCGCGTTCCGGACGTCGCCGCCGCGGCGTCCCCCCAATTTATACTTCTTAATCCCTTGAATTCAGTCAACTCTACTGAAGTCTAGCGCCGCCGGGAGGTGCACGGAGAGGGCGCCCGGGCCTCCGTCCGGTGTGCGCGCGCGGCCCGCGGCACCAGGCGCGCGGGGGCTGCGCGGCGGGGACGGGTGCTGGGAGGCCGCCGGGCTCCGGGCGCCGCCGCTGCGGCGGCGTCCCCAGCGTCCCGGGCCGGGAGGCCTGCGGGGGCGGCGGAGTTGCGAAAGTGAGTGAGTTTCCCAGGGTTTCGCCCGGAATGGGGTTCAGTGCAATCGGAGCCGGTGCTCAGCGCACTCCGGAGCCTTTATCTCCTTCCTGCCAGTGAACTCCGGCCAGGTCATCAGCCGCCCCCTCCTCTCCGGTTCCATCCTCCCCGCTGGCGCGTGTGCTCGTGTCTCCGCCCGTTTCTCCATACCTCAGGCTTTTACGGCTTCCCCGACTGTCCCCGTGGCCTTCTCCTTCCCCCCAGCTGTGGGCATTTCAGTCCACCAACTTTCCTGTGGTTCTGGACGATGTCCGTTCTGACCTCTAGTTGTATTTTTGAAATTGTTGTGCCCGGCTGCAGGTTAGGTGTTTAACCTATGCCGCCATCTTGGTTTCTCCAGGACACAAAATTAATGCCAAGAAATCTATGGCATTTTTTTCACCAATAGTGAACTTACAGAAAGAGAGACTAAAAAAGCAATCCCATTTACCATCACACCAAAAATTAAGATACCTAGGAATAAACTTAACTAAGGAGGTAAAAGACCTATATGCGAAAAACTACAGGACACTGAAAAAAGAGAGAGAGGAAGATATAAACAGATGAAAGAACATACCATGTTCATGGATTGGTAGAATCAACATCATTAAAATGTCCATACTACCCAAAGCAATCTATAGATTCAATGCACTCCCCATTAAAATACCAACGGCATATTTCACAGACCTAGAACGAACGTTCCAAAAATTTATCTGGAATAAAAAAAGACTCCGAATACCTGCAGCAATCCTGAGAAAAAAGAACAAAGTAGGTAGGATCTCAATACCAGATATCAAGCTGTATTACAAAGCCACTGTTCTCAAAACAGCCTGGTACTGGCACAAGAACAGACATACAGATCAATGGAATAGAATAAAGAACGCAGAAATTGACCCAAACCACTATGCCCAATTAAAATTCGACAAAGGAGGCATGAACATACAATGGAGTCAAGACAGTCTCTTCAATAAATGATGTTGGGAAAATTAGACAGATACTTGCAAAAAAATGAAACTAGACCACTAACTTACACCATACACAAAAATAAACTCAAAATGGATACAGGACTTAAACATAAGATGGGAAACCATAAAAATACTAGAGAAATCCACAGGCAGTGAAATCTAGGACATATGCCAAAACAATTTCTTCACTGATACCGCTCCTAGGGCAATGGAAGCTAAAGAGAAAATAAACAAATGGGACTACATCAAAATAAAAAGCTTTTGCACAGCAAAGGAAGCCATCAACAAAACAACAAGAAAGCCCATTGCATGGGAGAACATATTTGCCAATGTTATCACTGATAAGGGTTTAATCTCCAACATTTACAGGGAACTCATACAACTTAACAAAAGGAAGATAAACAATCCAATCAAAAAATGGGCAAAGGATCTAAATAGATACTTTTCGAAAGAAGAGAGAAGAAAGGCCAAGAGACATATGAAAACATGTTCAAAGTCACTAATTATCCGAGAGATGCAAATCAAAACGACAATGTGGTTTCATCTCACACCTGTCAGAATGGCTATCACCAACAAATCAACAAACAACAAGTGTTGGCGAGGATGCAGAGAAAAAGGAATCCTCTTGCACTGCTGGTGGGAATGCAGACTGGTGCAGCCACTGTGGAAAAGAGTATGGAGTTTCCTCAAAAAACTAAAAATGGAACTCCCATTTTACCCCGTGATTCCACTTCTAGGAATATATCCCAAGAAACCAGAAACACCAATCAGAAAGGATATATGCACCACTATGTTCATAGCAGCACAATTTACCATCGCTAAGATTTGGAAACAGCCTAAGTGCCCATGAGCAGATGAGTGGATTAAAAAACTGTGGTACGTCTACACAATGGAATACTATGTTGTGGTAAAAAAGAAGGAATTCTTACCATTTGCAACAGCATGGATGGAACTGGAGAGCATTATGCTAAGTGAAATAAGCCAGTCAGAGAAAGATAAATGTCACATGATCTCACTCATTTATGGAATATAATGAAAACATAAACTGATGAACAAAAGCAGATCCAGAGACAGAGAAGCATAGATCAGACTGTCAAACCTCAGAAGGAAGGTAGGGGAGGGTGGGGGTAAAGGGGAGAGATCAACCGAAGGACTTGTATGCATGCATATAAGTCTAAGCAATGGACACAGACAACAGGGGGGTGAGGGCATGGGTGCGTAGAGGTGGGTAATGGGGGGATGAAGACACAGATGTAATACCTTATTCAATAAAGAAATTAAAATGAAATGAAATAAAATTCAACTTACTTGTATCTGACAGTTTGTACCGTTTCTGCTGAAACATTGTTAACAATGCATTTAGCAGCACATTCCAATCCCTGCCAGACAGTTGAAAATCCTGCAAATATATTTAAAAGTAAGTAAAAGTAGCCCATAGCAAATAGACCTTCCTAGTTTAAATTTCTGGCTTTTATGTTACCTTGAACACTACTTGCTGCTACGACCATAGCACCATCCAGGGGAGACTTCCCATTTCTGTCTTTTTTAAGAGATTCTGGAACAAGTTTGCTTCCATGCTTCTTGACATGTGGAGCTAGTTCCTTCCCAACACAATTTGCTACAGTGCAAACTCCATCAACTATATAATCATAAAAAAAAAAAAAAAACTTTTGAAAAAAATGTATTCTTCCCTTGATTTTACCACTCTTATTTAGCAAAATTCTTACACAGGCATCTAAAGTTGTTTTACTGCATGTTACCATTTTTGTTTAAGGATAAGAACCAAGACTGGCTATTTTTTAAACAAAGTCTATTGTTTGGTTTAAGGATGTCTGCAGAGCCTACTGATGGTTTGAATCCTGCTTCAAATATATGTTCTTTTTGGAAATTTGCTTAAAAGAGAAGGACCTGCCCTAGCTGGTTTGGCTCAGTGGATAGAATGTTGGCCTGCGAATTGAAGGGTTCGATTCCAAGGCACATGCCCGGGTTACAGGCTCGATTCCCAGTGGAGGACGTGCAGGAGGCAGCCGATCAATGATTCTCTCCAATCATTGAAGTTTCTATCTCTCTCTCCCTCTCCCTGCCTCTCTGAAATCAATAAAAATATATTAAATAAAATAAAAAAGAGAGAGAGAGAAGGATCTGCCTTTTCTATCTGATTGCTACAATGCAAGATGGTAGATCCACCTTTCATGTTTTCCAGCTAAGGGTATTTGTATTTTCTCTCCATATCCACAAATATCTCACTGAAATAGTAATAAAGTATTTAAATCTACATAAAAGTAAACAAACCAAAATCTGATTCAAAAGGAAACTAGATAACAAAAAGATAATCTTACAAAACTTAAAGATAATCTCTAAGAAGCTATCTAACCATCTTAAAATACTAAACTTTAGAGCTATCAAAGAAGGAAAGGTAGAAGCATATTTCTTGGGAAGGCTGACACCAGAATCACTAAATCAGCTTTTTCAAATAATATATCCCTTTCTCTTGACCCTCAACTAACATGCAGTGAACAGTCCTTAAAAGAATATGTCATATTTGCCTAGCCAGTGTGGCTCAGTGTTTGAGCATCAACCTATCAACCAGGTTTGATTCCTGGTCAGGGCACATGCCTGGGTTTCAGGCTCAATCCCCAGTGGGGGTTGTGCAGGACGCAGCTGATCAATGCTTGATGTTTCTATCTCTCTCTGTCCCTTCCTCCCTGAATCAATAAAAAAAAATCTATAAAAAATAGAAAATAAAATCAATAAAAAATATTCTTTAAAAATGTGTCATATTCAAGGATAGTAAACACATATTCAGGACCATTCCTTTTCAAAGATACAGATGCTCTCTTCTCTAACTTGATCAAAACAACCCTTTAACCAGTGTTTCTCAAACTTTTATATGCAAGTAAAAATCACCTAGGGAGCTCATAAAAATGCAGATTCTGAATCAGTATGTCAATTTCAGAAATATTGTTAAGGCTCTGATAGGTTTATGTTGCTAGTCTATAGATTCTACTATGAATTGAAAGATGAAACTGCTTTGTTCTAATTCTTTCCTTTTTTAAAAAATAAATCTTTATTGTTCAGATTACAAGTGTTCCTCTTTCCCCTCCCCCCCTGTAGCTCCCCTCCACCTGACTGCCCCTGCCCCATGCCCTTACCCCCCGCCACTGTCCTCATCCATAGGTGTAAGATTTTTGTCCAATCTCTTCCTGCACCCCTCAGACCCCCTTCCCCCTGATAATTGTCCGTCCCCTCCCTTTCTATGTCCATGATTCTATTGTATTCACCAGTCAATTCTGTTCTTCAGATTTTTTATTCACTTGATTTTTAGATTCACTTCTTGGTAGGTATGTATTTGATGTCTTTTTGTTGTTCATAATTTTTACCTTTACTTTTTTCCCCTTCTTCCTCTTCTTAAAGAATACCCTTCAGCATTTCATGTAATCCTGGTTTGGTGGTGATGAACTCCTTTAGCTTTTTCTTGTCTGTGTAGCTCTTCGTCTGACCTTCAATTCTGAATGATAGCTTTGCTGGGTAGAGTAATCTTGGTTGTAGGTTCTTGCTATTCATCACTTTGAATATTTCTTGCCACTTCCGTCTGGCCTGCATAGTTTCTGTTGAGAAATCAGCTGACAGTCATATGGGTACTCCCTTGTAGGTAACTAACTGTTTTTCTCTTGCTGCTTTCAAGATTCTCTGTCTTTTGCCCTTGGCATTTTAATTATGATGTGTCTTGGTGTGGTCCTCTTTGGATTCCTCTTGTTTGGGGTTCTGTGCGCTTCCTGAACTTGTAAGTCTATTTCTTTCACCAGGTGGGGGAAGTTTTCAGTCATTATTTCTTAAAATAGGTTTTCAGTATCTTGCTCTCTCTCTTCTTCTGGCACCCCAAAAATTCGGATGTTGGTACCCTTGAAGCCGTCCCAGAGGCTCCTTACACTATCTTCACACTTTTGGATTCTTCTTTCTTTCCGCCTCTCTGGTTGGGTGTTTTTTGTTTCATCATATTCCAGATCTTTGGTTTGACTCTTCAGGTACGGTGATCTACAGTTGAGTGTCTGTATATTCTTTATTTCAGACAGTGTATGCATAATTTCTGACTGGTCCTATTCCATTTTTTTTTTTTTGCATTCTCATTAAGGTCCTTGAAGGTCTCTTGAAGTTTCTCAGCGGTTTTTAGAAGATTCTTGAGTAACCTTATAAATGTGGTTCTGAACACTGTGTCGTCCAGTAGTTTACTTTCCTCCATCTCTCCTATGCGTGACATACTTCGGTGTCTCAGCATTTTGGCTGCCTCCCTGTGTTGATGGAGTGGCTTTGTGTGGTCAGTGACCTATAGGGGCCAGTAGCTCAGCTTCCCCAATCACCCTAGGTGGTCGCTCTTGGTACACCCCTTTGTGGGCTGAGTGCAAAGTCTTGTTGTAGTTAAGCCTTGATTGCTGTTGGTACACTGGGAGGAATTGACCTCCAGGCCAATTGGCTGTGAGGACCTGCTGTGTCTATAATGGAAGCGCTGCTGCGCTGGAGACACGCTTGTGGTACAGGGCTTGTATGAGTGGGGCTTTGGTGCTCACTGAGTCCGCCTCCCGAATGTGTCACTTATGGGTGTGAGGAGTTGAAATCTGGTGTCTCACGCTGACCACTAGGTGCATTGGCTAGTTCAGCTGCTGTCTGAGGCCACCCTGCAGGAGCTACAGCGAGAACTGCCGTCCTCTCCTCCCTGCTTGGAGTTTGGAGGCCTTGGAGCTGTCTGTACAGGGTTGCAAGTTTACTAGTTTAAACTGCAATAGAGAAGGCCATTCATATGCAAAAGCCACTGCTAGGAGCTTGGGTGTGTTTGTAGATTGTGCGGGCAGAGTCTCAGAGCATCACTAGGCTAGGGCGTGGCCAACAGCAATGGCTGGCAGTGAGCCGCCTCCAACCGTGTCCCGCAGCCACGTCCCCGCTGTCTCGCGCGCTGGCGCAGCCAACAATTCTACCTCCATGCAGCTCTGCTAGTAAGCCAGTCTCACTCCGACCCAATGGCAGACAGCCCAGTCTCTCCCCAGAAACTGGATTTCAGAGAGATTGGGGGCCTTGTCTCTCTTCAGATTGAAGAAAGCAACGCCCACCTCCAGCTGGGCTCCACTGCCAGCTCGTATCACCCGCGCGCTCCCCTGTACCTCAGTTTTTCAGCGTTTGTGTCCTGATTGTGCCCGTGTCTTTCAGTCTAGTTCTAGAGGTTCCGCTCAGCCAGCTTTCCCGTGGTTCTGGGTGATAGACGTTCTGTCTTTTAGTGGTAGTTTTGGAAATTGTTGTGGACGGCAGCAGCCCAGATTTATCTATGCTGCCATCTTGGATCCTCTCCCTAATTCTTTATTCTTAAAGATAAACTAAATTGAGCATTCAGATTAACTTGAATTAAGAGATTATTTGTCATTTAATTGAAAAGAAGTAAGCCATCTAAAATCATCTTACCCAGGAACTGACTGACTTTCGCTGCTCCTCCGGTAGCCTGCTTTGCTATATGAAGTCCCCTGGTCACAGCTGGACTAACTTCCACTGGTTTTTCTTCTGGTTGAATCCGT
The DNA here is from genome assembly GCF_027574615.1 of Eptesicus fuscus. NCBI lineage: Eukaryota > Metazoa > Chordata > Mammalia > Chiroptera > Vespertilionidae > Eptesicus > Eptesicus fuscus. The sequence continues at coordinate 3,703,427 of NC_072480.1, read as the reverse complement.
TCTCGGAGTTTAGAAGCACCTTTCTGGATTGCTTTGCCAGTAAATTCAGCACCTTTGACTAAACCCCAACTTACCCAGGAAGCACCTTTTAAAAGATAATTTTAAAATGCATAATATTATAGGGTGATTATACCTTTAAACCCTTTAATAATTAACTAATCAACAGGAAAAAATCCAAGGAGTTCAAATATCAGATTCCAAACATGCCATAAACTTTCCAATCAACTTTTTGCATTTACATTTTCTAAGTAAATTCATCTTTAATAGTTATATCACTCAATAAGAGTTCTGTACCACTCTTTGCTGCCACTACATCTTATATCTGCATACCACAATATACTATTGTTAGGGACTAATTTGGGTAGTGGTGCCATTAAAATAGTATTTGGCTAGAAGACTCAGGTATCCTTATTCTTTTTGCCTTAGTCCAAGCACCATGTTCTCCCCATGGAGTCCTTTAAGGTAATAGACACAAAGAATGCTAACTGGAAACCAAGGAATCTATATCTCAAACACAAAGCAGAACTCTTGCTTGCTTGCTTTAGTCTAAAGGCATAAGACAGGGGGCCCTGTTCCTCCCTCAATCTTAAACCCAAATCTCTGAGTCTTAGCACTTTTTACCTTGCAACATAAACCTAAATGACAAAGACATGAGATCACCGGAGGAATTCATGAGAAAAAAAAAACCTAGAGAGAAGAAAATTGAGAGGCCTAGTTGGTGTAACCATTTCTCATGAGAGTAGGCTCTAGTCCTTTGCTTAGCTTGGGCTTCTTGCAGCATGAATGAAGAGACTGTCAGAGGGAAAGCAGGATGGCAGAGACTTCTCTAGTGAATAGGCCCCCAAGGGGGAATGTGGGGAAAGAAGTGGGAAGGAAATGAGAGAAGCAAGAAAAAATACACAAGGAGAAAGGTTCCTCCTAAGAGGGGGAGGAAAGTGTTAACCTGCCCTGGAGAGAGCTTATAATTTTAACTATATCCTTTTTGACAATACCCTGAATCTAGTTTTTAAAATTGGACATATAAGATACTTATGTCCTGCCTAGGTGTGTGGCATGATTCTTACTACTTCAGACTATGAGTGAACAAGTATCCAGTGATCATGTGAAAACCATAACAATTTTAAAATGCTAGCAACAAAAAGTGCCAAGTATAACTGATTAGAAAAATTGATGTATTTCTCTTCCTGTTTCGGTAAACATGTCTACTTTCAGTTCTAACCCTGCCACCAGTGTCCTACCCTTGGGAGAGGATCAGATCTCAAACTCAGGCAAACAGGTTCCATCCATGAGTTCCCATAACAATAAAGCGATTGAAGATGTCCAGTAAAAAATAAATAAATATGTGTGTGTGTGTTTCTAGAGTTAAGTTGTAGGTTGAAAAGTTTTAAGAAGTAAAAACCAGCTGAACTTGAAAGAGGAAGAGTGAGATACCATAAAATAAGTGACAATGAAACAAAGGAGAGCTCAAGTAGACTAAACAACTACAATGCAACTCTATAAAAAACAAGGAAAGAAGTCCATTAATGAATGAGAAAAATAACTTGAAATGAGATAAATGAAAAGTCATGGGACTAATGAGAAATACTAGATGCAAATTATAAACAATCCATCACCATGGAAAAGCATAATAGAGGTGATAAATACATTCAATAGAGGTGATAAATACATTCAAACTGTAGACTCTGCAATAGAAGATAAGGAATATAGCATTCATTAGTAGCCATTAAGAGCTTTTAAATGGCATGTATAATGCTAGATATAGATTTATTCTATCTATGTTTGCATCCTATGCATCCAGTTAATGCTGAGATATAGCAGGCCATGAATATTTACTGAATAAATGAGAGGTTGGCAGATGACTTAAAATGATGTAACTCAAATCAGTCTATTATCACCAATCCTCTACCTCCTTCCAAATTAGTTTACTAGACTCTACTCCATCTGAAATGTTTGACAGCTGTCTTTTTAAAATGTAAGTCTAGACTTCTCAAGCCAATATTCTACACAGGTAAATTTTAAGCAGTTATTTAATTTTTTTCACCTTTTACATTTTTAAAACAAGACTATAAATTTTACTAATTTTACTTATCCTTTGACAAGTGAACAGGAATCAATCTTGGGCTATGATGAATGAGATCAATTTGGATACTTGGTTACTCCTCTTTGTACAGAATCTGCATGAGTCAGGTAGAAATAGTCTCTTGACAAACCAGATAATTTTCCCTAGAGTAAATCTTCAGTTTTTTCTGCACCTTTCTTTGTCACTTGTGCCTTAAGTATTCGGTGAGCTAATGGCATTTCATCCACTTATTAAAAGCACATACTCTGATTGGCATTTAAATGGTTTTAATGTCACCAACTTTTAGGAGTATTCCTAGATCTCTAGCCCTAAGGGTATAATATGAAAAGAATAGTATAGTATAGCCTGAAGACACTGAGAGTTCTTCTGAAAGCTCTAAAGAGATCTCTCCCCAGGATTAGATGGTTCTAAAGATGCTTCACTTCCTTGAGTAGAACTAGCCTGTAGAATCTGTGTGGTACCTGGGAGGCCTAAGACTTTGTGGTATGTGATATTTTCTAAAGATGTCCAAAAACAGTGTCTCTTATTCCACATTTTCTTTCAACATAATCTTGACATTCTTCCCATTAAGAAATGGGATCTGTGTCACATCCCCTTGAATCTAGACAGGTTTGTTATTTGCTTGTAATGAGTGACGTGGGAAATTTCCAAGAAAATGTCAGAAAGGGCAATGAAGCTTCCGCCTGCTTGCCGGACCATTCATGCTTGAAACTGAGCTACCAGAGAAGCCAGACTAGCTGAAGGCCTTCATGCTGAAGTCGAGCTGCATGGAGAAGCTGTGTGTAGGCACTATGTTTGGCAGTCCTGGATTTTGAGTTCTCCCAAACTGGATGCCATATGTGTGAGTGAAGGAGCTTCAGGTGTGATGTCAGCCCCCCAGTTATTGAGTTACTAGTCAGCCTGAGTCTTCCTAGCTGAGGCCCTAACATCATGAAGCAGATATAAGCCATACTTGCTGTGACCTTTCGGAATATCTGGCCCACAGAATTCCTAAGCATAAACAAATGTTTGTCATTTCGTGAGATTAGGTGTGGGATGATTTGTTAGACAGTGATAGTAAATGGACAATCTTATAGCAGTATAAACTCAAAAAACTTAAGAAAATGACCTTTGAATTTAATTATCTACATAAGTGTGGATACAGGCACACATGAATACTGACCTAGTAACAGCTTAGCAGCCTGTAAAGGTAAGGGACAAGGTAGTAACAGTAAAGGTTTTTCTTTACAACTTCTTTGAAAATCTCTTTCAAGGGTCAATTTTAACTGTTACAATTATATTTTTAAAAATAACTTTATTTTTTCTTCTTGACTCAAGCAGCATTTTGAAACTGGGCAAAATAATTTGTTAGCTCCCAACTAATGGTTATTTTTCACTTATTTTAGCTTGGTGGTTTTTCATGTTGGTGATTTCCTACACCTTTATTGGTTTAATGAATTTTTACTACAAGATGGAAAAGACTATCGATAGTCTTAAATTACTGGTGAAGATCCCATTATTGAGTCATGAATTTGGCTTACTGAATAGTGACTGGCAATGTTTTGGAAAACTAAAATAGGTGGTCTAAATCTGAGAGCTATTACAGTTGAAAAGCTCAAATGTTAACTAATTAAAGAAAGATATATGTCAGCAATGATCATTCTGGTTTTAAAATAATTGGTCTGAAGCCCATTGTAACCACAATTAAATAGTAGGGACTACTTCCCAAATGGCTTGGCTGTAATCCTTAGATCTTCTCATGCTTGCACGTCTGTGTGGTTAGGGAGTGCCACTTTGCTTCCAAAGACAGATGAATATCTTACCATTTTTTTGGTTGTGGAGAGGAAAGAAGGGGGGAAAAATATAAAAGGATTAAGAGGAAATTTCAAAGGGAAATGGAAAATAACTAATTTTATGTTCAGAACTATTTGAGAGTTTGGCGATTCCTGAAGCTTTACACTATCAATTTTCCCAAGAATAAAAGAGAATAGACGAAAAAGAACTTACACCTCTATGTCAATATGTTCCTTCAATTTTTGTTCTAACTATTTACAAACTTATCATTTAGAACCAAAATATAAAACATTATCTTCCTAAATACTCTCTTATGGGTCCCAAAGATTTCACATTAAAGGGGAAAAAGTTACCATTACTGTAATACCTGACAAAATGTTTTGAGCCACTTTCTCACTCCATTCAGGTAATTCCTTTACTTTTTCTTCTGCAACTGGCTCATAGGGTACCATGTGACTCAGATTGACTTCTTCACTTGAAGTACCTTTACCCTAAATAGTAAACATGTTTCAAATGTGAAACAGGTAAAGTACTAAGAGGGAAAAATTATAAGCCTTATGTAATTAAATATTAAACCAACAAATATTAGATATAATTAATGAAATACCTCCAGTCAAACTAGTTACCAGTACATTTTATAATATAAAGTGCAATACCATAGCTGCCATGAAGTTGAAAACTTTCTGGTCTTATATATAGTCCCAGTGGTAAGTAAGATTTAAAAACCAATGTACCTCCAATACAGCATTTATCAAATCATATTTAAAATGACATTTTTCTTTTCTTGACTAACTACGAGTTCCTTCATTCTGCTATCAACCCTTAGATATTAGTATGTACATGGTACTCAGTAAGGTTAGAAGATTTCTGTTAAATGACTCAATCAGTGAGGAAGGATGTATCCAAATAAACTGGTTTTGACAGAAATCAAGTAAAAGCAAGTAAAAATATACAAACACAAAACAACCTGCCATTCCATTTGAATAAAAATGGGAACACAGAAATACCTGTACTTTGATAATTCAATAGTTATTATGAGAGCTAGAGCCAACACTCAAAATCTCAAAGCTAAGTTCATTCATTCTACAAACTTAGAAGCAGGCTAACTCAGACCTTATAACTTGAAAATCAAACTTCTCAACAGAAATACAAAGTGAACTTCACTTAAAATAAAAACTTCTACACAGGCAAAAAGCCACTCATAAGTAAAAACTCCCAACTGCTTCCCACATCAGCAATATGCCCACACTTATTTCTGAGGCCAGGTTGTACATTAGAGAGAAGGTACAACCTAGCTTTCTATACAATCTATGTACCTTCATCTAATAATCACACTAGACAGAAATGATCTCTTTGCTGACTTGTCCTCCCCACTAAATGGTCAATTACTTGAGATGAGAAATTTAAACTTTTCCCACTACACTCAACATTCTAGCACTTAATATTTACTAACTCTAATCCTGATGTACCACTTATAGCATACTAGAGGCCCAGTGCACGAATTCATGCACCATGAGGTCCCTCAGCCTAGTCTGTGGGATCTAGCTGAAATCGGCTCTCCGATATCCCCCGAGGGGTCCCGGATTGCGAGAGGGCACAGGGCAGGCAGAGGGACCCCACTGGTGCACGATCGGGGCCAGGGAGGAAGGCAGGAGGTTGGCCACCCAGGGAGGGACCATGGGAGGGCTCTAGGGCATGTCCAGCCCGTCTTGCTCAGTCATGATCAGCTGGACCCCAGCACAAGATAACCTACCAGTTGGAGCGTCTGCCCCCTGGTGGTCAGTGCATGTCATAGCGAGCGGTTGAATGGCCTTAACATATCATTAGCATATTATGCTTTGATTGGTTGAACGGATGACCAGACCTAATTATGACCTTAGCATATTAGGCTTTTATTATATAGGATTATATACTCAGAATCTAAGAAATGAAAGAAGAAACCACTAAATAACTACAAAATATGTTAAATAACCCATCCTCTGACTTGACCATCCATGAATAAATAAGGAACTGAATAAAAATGGCAGTTTAAGAAAAAGCATATCTAGCCCCAAGATCTTGGTGTATATAGGAAGGTGGAAAACAACACAAAACAAAAAAGTATGTGCATCATTAAGGTAAACATCAAAATCTTTCATAGTTGCAAAAAAAAAATCTATCCCTCAAAACATAGAATATCTTTTAAAGCACTTTAAGTAACAAACACTTGGAAAGGGAAATATTAAAGCTGCTAATAATGTTTACTAGTAATCACTTTGTAACTCTACAAGTTGTGGGTTTTTTTAGTAAATGGGGATAAGATCTTATAAATAATTGAAACTGGTTAAAGGTACCTTCGTACACAGACCTCACTGCTCTTTTACTTAAGTTACTTACCTTTTTACCCCGTTTCCCTTTATGACGTACATCCTTACTACCTTGGTCCAATGAAGGATCCAACTGTCCCAAATCAGAGCCACTGGCTTCTTTTAGTTGGTCAGAGGGGCATCTTGCTCTGCCAGGGATTTGGAATTCATTTTCTCCTTCAGCCCGGTTCCAGTTTGCCTAGGAAGTAAAGGACTAAGGTTAGCTCAAATCCTACTTTTTCCAGATGACTTTCCTCTAAGATATGGTACATCATGGTCTAAAAATACACCTGGTCAGATGTCAGTGTTTGACAGTCTTATTTTAAATACACTATTTTTGTTTGTCTTTCCCCTATACTTCAGTTTTATCTCATCACCAAACCTCAAACCTTTTTAAAATATATATATTTTATTGATTTTTTTACAGAGAGGAAGGGAGAGGGATAGAGAGTCAGAAACATCGATGAGAGAGAAACATCGATCAGCTGCCTCCTGCACACTTCCCACTGGGGATGTGCCCGCAACCAAGGTACATGCCCTTGACCAGAATCGAACCCGAGACCCTTCAGTCCGCAGGCCGACGCTTTATCCACTGAGCCAAACCGGTTAGGGCAAACCTCAAACCTTTGAGTTTGTTAGTTCACAGCATATGACCTAAGTCAAATTTCAAAAGACCAAGAATAAAAAATTTACAGCAGTTTGTTGGTATAAGCTACCATAAAGTCAGATGCAACTACATGTGAATTTAATTATATAATAACTAATATGTTTTAGGAAACGTATATAAGACTAAATAAGTTTAAAGGCAATTAACAAAACTCATGTCCAGTTTAACTGAGTTGTTAGAAAGCTGATTGCTGATTTTTAAAAAAGGGTTTTTTTTGCACTAAAGGTATTCTGCTAGCATACACTTTGCTGAATGAATATTTAAAGAATGAAAAAGACAGGTCAAAATTATTGCTGGTAACTAACTTCTATTTACAGTTGGAGTTTTGAGACAACAGAGAAAACAACAAACCACATGCAACCAAAAAAAAACTCAACAGAGATAAATATATAACCTGAAAGTCAGTTTAATGTCTTTTCTAAAGCCCCAGTAATATAGAGCCTATGAATGTAGGGGTGAAGAGAAAAACAGCTCCATCATTGGTCTGGAGTACTAAATATTGTCACTTCATTATGCTAGTAAACAATAAAGGTAAGACACTCATATACATTTCACCATGTTCCTGCCTTTGTAAACTCCTCTCAATGAGCACACAGTCTATCCACACTTCTATGGGGATCATGTTTTGTTAACATAGATTAAATGTTTAGCATTGACTATGCTAAAGTATATGTTGATCACCAGGCCATTTACATTTACACAACTTAATGCTGAGATGACTCGCTACCCTTTTACTTAGCTGGTGAACTGCTCCCATTATCTTTGATCTTTTAAATATAGGTATGCATTCAAAGTGTGTTCTACTTCCTGAGAAGACAGGAACAAATCTTTCAAAACTTAAATAAAAGTGAACTACAGTTGATCTTTGAACAACACAGGTTTCAACTGGTGGGTTACTTTTATGTGCATTTTCTTCAATAAATACTGTAAATGAACTTCTGGCCAAGATGGTGGAGTAGGTAAACACTGTGTTCATCTCCACTCTTGTCCACATCAAAATCACAACTAAATTGCCCTGGTCAGTATGCTCAGGGGTTAGAGCGTCGGCCCATGCACCAAGGGCCTTGGGTTCGGTTCCTAGTCAAGGGCACATACCTGGGTTGCAGGTTCAATCCCTAGCCCCAGTCAGGGCCCATGTGGGAGACAACCAATCAATGTGACTCTCTCACACCAATGTTTCTCTCTCTCTCTCTCTCTCTCTCTCTCTCTCTCTCTCTCTCTTCTCTCTCTCTCTCTCTCTCTCCATCTCCCCTCTCTCTGAAAATCAATGGGGAAAAAATCCTCAGGTAAGGATTTAAAAAATTAAGTTACAACTAAATTATAGAACAGCAACCTTGAGAACCACCCGAAGACTAGCTGAACAAAACGCCTATAACTAAGGATATAAAAAAGACATGTCGAGACTGGCAGGAGGGATACAGATTCAAAATGGGCTGGTCGCACACCCACGTGTGGGGGTTGAGAATCAGGAGGAGTATCTCAGGGGTGGAGGCTACTTCTGAGAAGCAAGAGGTTCCCACAACAGCTGGCTGTGAAAATCAGTGAAGATTAGACCCAGGCATGTCCTTAAACATTCGCCCTAAGCTCCAACAAAGGGGCAGCGGCTTGAAAAACACCAGGAACATACAGGGAAGAATTGAATGGTCTGGCTTCAGAACAAGGGCTCCAGGGGCAGCTTTCTCCCAGACAGAAGTGCTGGCATTGTTAGCACTGTTCCTTAGTTTAGCCCTCCCCCACACAGTGGACACCATATCTAAGTCTCTAATAAGCCGAATAACACCTTTCTTCCTCATGCTTCTCGGAGATCCTGCCCCACCCAAATCTTGCACCTCTTGAAGCCCTTTCAGCAATTGCTCCTCACAAGCGGCTGGCCTCTGCCTGTACTGCAGATTTCCCTAAAATCTCCCAAAGGTCCCTAAGTAACAGATGGCCTCAGTGTGCCCTGTACCTCTTGCTAAGTGGCCCCAAGCCTGGCCACTGGTGGCAGCTAGCCTGGGGTTGCAGCATAGCCTTTCCTAGGCCCCTCCCAAGCCCAGCACAGGCAGCTACCAACAACAGATAACTAAGTACCTCCTACCAGGTAGCCCTGGACTGAGCACAAGCAGCAGCTGACTTTGGAAATTACCAGAGTCCCCCCGAAAAGGCTCCAGAACCAACACATCTGATGGTTGGCTTCAAAACAAACCAGAGCAATACCCAATTAGCATTACAAACAATACACCTATAGACTGAACTCTGCAGGCACCAGAGGTCAGATACAGCAAATTCTGCTCTGTAGGATCACATTCCTGCACAAAAGCTGGTCAACTGTAGTCATGGCCAGTCCTCACAACCAGTCAGCCTCAGGGTCAATCCGACCCACTGATGTGTTAATAGCAATCAAGGCTCAACTACAACAGGAGAGTACACAACCCACAAAAGTGACAACCCCATTGGAGCACCTGGCTCAAGTAAACAGAGAGGCTGTGCAACTGGGACCCAGAGGACACCTACTACAAAAGGTGACTCTACAAGACTGGGTGACACAGCAGATATACCTAACTTACAGAAACAAACACAAGAAGGCAGCCAAAATGCGGAGACAAACAAACATGTCTCAAATGACAGAAAAGGACAAAACTCTAGAAAAAGAGTTAAACAAAATGGAGGGGAGATAGGAACCAAGATGGTGGAATAGGTAAATGCCTGTACTTGCCACCTCCCACAACCACATCAAAATGACAACTAAAACACAGAACCACCACCATTCAGAACTGCCTGAAAACTGGCTGAATGGAAGTCCTACAACCAGAGAAGAGAAGTAGGAAGCACACTGAGACTGGTAGGAGGGAAGGAGGTGCAGGATGGGCTGATCCAGCACCCATGTGTGAGGATTTTTAACTGGAAGGGAGATCATCTCTGCGGAGGCCACCCTTGAGGAGTAAGGGGTCCCAGCCCCACACCAGACCCCCAGCCCAGGGTTCCAGAGCTGGGAAGATAAGTCCAGGCTGTAAAAATCAGTGGGAATTATGGCTGGAGGACAAGGAGGCTGCCAGAGACCCATGTGTCCCTCTGAAAGGCCAGCACATGAACTCACTCAGACTTGAACCCTCTGAGCCAAGAGGCGTTGGGGGACCCAGACACATACAGGGAGAAACTGGATTGTCTGTCATCAGGGCAAGAACTTGGGGGTGGTTTTCTCCTAGACAGGGGTGCTCACAGGGGTCATTATTCCTGGGCTGGGATCTCTCCTGTAGCACTGCTGACTGGCAGCCATATTATGAGTCTCCATCAGCCTGGAGCATACTGGTTGCTCCACCCTGGTGATTCCCTGAGACCCTGCCCCATCAAATTTGCAGCCCCACCCAAGCTGTTTGCAGTAACTTTTCCATATGAATGGACTGTCCTGGCTCAGGCTTTAGATTTTGCTAAAATCTCTCAAACTAGACACAGCTGGTATCAGCGTGACCCTACCTTATCAATAAAAAGCCCAAGAACCAGCACTAGTACCAGTGTGCCTTGCTTCACAGGTGGGCCTCAATGATAGCCATCTGCAGATCCCTCAAAGTCAGTGGCTAACTTTGCACCTCCCTGGAGGTCCTAGAGCTCATTAACCTGGTGGACAGCTTCAAACCATATGAGATTACACTTTACACATACACAAGTGACACACTCAAGGGGCAGACTCAATGAGCACCAAAGCTCTACTGAAGCAAGTCCCGCTCCATAGGGGTGTTTCCTGCACAGCAGCTCTACCACTGCAGTTGCAGCTGGTCCTTACAGCCAATTGGCTTGGAGGTCAATTCCTCCCAATGACACCAACAGCCATCACAGCTCAACTACAAGACTGTGCACATAGCCCACACAGGGGTGCACCTAGAGTGCCCACTCAAGTGACTAGGGAGACTGAGCCACTGGGCCCTGGAGGACACATACTACACAGGTCACCCTACCAATTCCAGGAGACATAGCAGCTCTACCTAATACACTGAAACAGAGGGAAGTAGCCAAAATGCAAAGACAAAGAAACATGTCACAAATGAAAGAAACAGAAAAAGCAAACTACTGGATACAGAGTTCAAAACTACAGTTATAGTTATTCAAGGATCTTCATGAGTGTTTCAAGGGACTTAGTGAGACTTTCAAGTATGTTAGTGAGAATGTCAAAAACATGAAAAAGGGCAAGTCAGAAACTAAGCATAGGAGATCCAAGATGGCGGTGTAGATAAACATCTGGGCTGCTGCCGTCCACAACAATTTTCAAAACTACCACTAAAAGACAGAACGTCTATCACCCAGAACCACGGGAAAGCTGGCTGAGCGGAACCTCTAGAACTAGACTGAAAGACACGGGCGCAATCAGGACACAAACGCTGAAAAACTGAGGTACAGGGGAGCGCGCGGGTGATACGAGCTGGCAGTGGAGCCCAGCTGGAGGCGGGCGTTGCTTTCTTCAATCTGAAGAGAGACAAGGCCCCCAATCTCTCTGAAATCCAGTTTCTAGGGAGAGACTGGGCTGTCTGCCATTGGGTCGGAGTGACACTAGCTTACTAGCAGAGCTACGTGGAGGTAGAATTGTTGGCTACCCCAGCGCGTGAAACAGCGGGGATGTGGTTGCAGGACACAGTTGGAGGCGGCTCACTGCCAGCCATTGCTGTTGGCCACGCCCTAGCCTAGTGATGCTCTGAGACTCTGCCTGCACAATCTACAAACACACCCAAGCTCCTAGCAGTGGCTTTTGCATATGAATGGCCTTCTCTATTGCAGTTTAAACTAGTAAACTTGCAACCCTGTACAGACAGCTCCAAGGCCTCCAAACTCCAAGCAGGGAGGAGAGGACGGCAGTTCTCGCTGTAGCTCCTGCAGGGTGGCCTCAGACAGCAGCTGAACTAGCCAATGCACCTAGTGGTCAGCGTGAGACACCAGATTTCAACTCCTCACACCCATAAGTGACACATTCGGGAGGCGGACTCAGTGAGCACCAAAGCCCCACTCATACAAGCCCTGTACCACAAGCGTGTCTCCAGCGCAGCAGCGCTTCCATTATAGACACAGCAGGTCCTCACAGCCAATTGGCCTGGAGGTCAATTCCTCCCAGTGTACCAACAGCAATCAAGGCTTAACTACAACAAGACTTTGCACTCAGCCCACAAAGGGGTGTACCAAGAGCGACCACCTAGGGTGATTGGGGAAGCTGAGCTACTGGCCCCTATAGGTCACTGACCACACAAAGCCACTCCATCAACACAGGGAGGCAGCCAAAATGCGGAGACACCGAAGTATGTCACGCATAGGAGAGATGGAGGAAAGTAAACTACTGGACGACACAGTGTTCAGAACCACATTTATAAGGTTACTCAAGAATCTTCTAAAAACCGCTGAGAAACTTCAAGAGACCTTCAAGGACCTTAATGAGAATGCAAAAAAAAAAAAATGGAATAGGACCAGTCAGAAATTATGCATACACTGTCTGAAATAAAGAATATACAGACACTCAACTGTAGATCACCGAACCTGAAGAGTCAAACCAAAGATCTGGAATATGAGGAAACAAAAAACACCCAACCAGAGAGGCGGAAAGAAAGAAGAATCCAAAAGTGTGAAGATAGCGTAAGGAGCCTCTGGGACAGCTTCAAGCGTACCAACATCAGAATTTTTGGGGTGCCAGAAGAAGAGAGAGAGCAAGATACTGAAAACCTATTTCAAGAAATAATGACTGAAAACTTCCCCCACCTGGTGAAAGAAATAGACTTACAAGTTCAGGAAGCGCACAGTACCCCAAACAAGAGGAATTCAAAGAGGACCACACCAAGACACATCATAATTAAAATGCCAAGGGCAAAAGACAAAGAGAGAATCTTGAAAGCAGCAAGAGAAAAACAGTTAGTTACCTACAAGGGAGTACCCATATGACTGTCAGCTGATTTCTCAACAGAAACTATGCAGGCCAGATGGAAGTGGCAAGAAATATTCAAAGTGATGAACAGCAAGAACGTACAACCAAGATTACTCTACCCAGCAAAGCTATCATTCAGAATTGAAGGTCAGACGAAGAGCTTCACAGACAAGAAAAAGCTAAAGGAGTTCATCACCACCAAACCAGGATTACATGAAATGCTGAAGAGTATTCTTTAAGAAGAGGAAGAAGAAAAAAAAAGGTATAGGTAAAAATTATGAACAACAAAAAGACATCAAATACATACCTATCAACAAGTAAATCTAAAAACAAATGAATAAAAAATCTGAAGAACAGAATTGACTGGTGAATATAATAGAATCAGGGACATAGAAAGGGAGGGGACGGACAATTATCAGGGGGAAGGGGATCTGAGGGGTTCAGGAAGAGATTGGACAAAAATCTTACACCTATGGATGAAGACAGTAGCGGGGGGTAAGGGCATGGGGTGGGGGGTGGAATCAGGTGGAGGGGAGCTATGAGGGGTGGAGAGGAACACCTGTGATAATCTGAACAATAAAGATTTATTAAAAAAATAAATAAATAAATAAATAGAAATTAAGCATACACTAACTGAAATAAAGAATAATTTACAGGGATTCAACAGTAGAGTAGAGCAGCGGTCACTAACCTTTCGAACCGTACGGGCCACCAGTGGCCCGTGGACCACTGGAGTAGAGGATTCCGAGAATCAAATCAACAATTTGAAATATGAGGAAGCAAAAAACACCCAATCAGAAGAGGAAAAAAATCCAAAAATATAGATAGTGTAAGGAACCTCTGGGACAATTTAACCCTTTGCACTCGCTAGCTTTTTTCTCGAGCTGCTACCGATGCTAACCGTGTTGAGTCACACTCGACATCCGAGTGCAAAAGGTTAAGAATACTAACACCATGGTAGGGGTGCCAGAAGGAGAAGAGAGGGAACAAATATTGAAAACCTATTTGAAGAAATGATGACAGAAAACTTCCCCTACCTGGGGAAAGAAAGAGACACACAAATCCAGGAAGCACAGAGAGTCTCAAACAAGAGGAACCCAAAGAGGACCACACAAAGACAGATCATAATTAAAATGCCACAGATTAAAGACAAAAAGAGAATCTTAAAAGCAGCAAAAGAAAAGCAGTTAGTTACCTACAAGGGAGAGCCCATATGACTGTCAGGTGATTTTTCAACAGAAACTTTGTAGGCTAGAAGGGAGTGGCAGAAATACTGAAAATGATGAATAGCAAGGACCTACAACCAAGATTATTCTACCCAGCAAAGCTATCATTTAGAATTGAAGGTCAGATAAAGAGCTTCACAGACAAGAAAAAGCTAAAGGAGTTCATCACCACCAAACAGAGGAGGAGGAGGAAGAAGAAGAGGAGGAGAGGAAGGAGGGAGGAAGGGAGGGAGGGAGGGAGGAAGGGAGAGAGGAAGGAGGAAGAAGAAAGGAGAAAGGAGGAAGGAGTAAGGAGGGAGGAGGAAGAAGGAAGAAGAATATGAACAATAAAATGGCAATAAATACATATCAACAACTGAATCTAAAAATACAAATAAGTGAGCAAGAAATCTAATGAACAAAATAAACTGGTGAAAAAAATAGAATCAGAGACATGAAAACATGGAACGGACTGAGGAATCTTAGAGGGAAGAGGAGTTGGGGGAGCCAGAAGAGATTAACCAAAGATGCTCAATGAATTAAGAACTGATGATCTTAGTAAGAACCTCAACAAGACAGGAAACAGAAGTCATAAAAAAGAACCAGTCAGAAATGAAGAATGTATTAGATGGAATAAACAGTTAGATTAGCTGAAGCAGAGAAACCAAATCAGTGATTTGGATGACAAGGTAATAAAAAACACTTAATCAGAACAGCAAATAGAAAAAAATAAATCCAAAATAATGAGGATAGTTTAAGGGACCTCTGGGACAATATCAAGCATAACAACATTTGCATCATATGGGGAATGGAAGAAGAAGAGAAATAGCAAGGGAATAAGAACCTATTTGAAGAAATAATGACAGAACACTTCCCTAACTTGGTGAAGGAAACAGACATACAAGCCCAAAAAGCACAGAGAATCCTATATAAGATGAACCCAAAGAGGCCAACACCAAGACACAGCATAATTAAAATGGCATAAAGACAGAGAATCCTAAAAGCAAGAGGAGAAAAGCCATACAAAGGAGCTCCTATAAGTCACTATCAGCTGATTCTCAATAGACATTCTGCAGGCTAGAGGGATTGGCATAAAATATTCAAAGTGATGAAAAGCAAGGACCTACAACCAAGACTCCTCCACCCAGCAAGGCTATCATTTAGAATCAAAAGAGAGATAAAGAGTTTCCCAGACAAGAAAAAGCTGAAGAAGTTTACCATCACCAAACCAGTATTATAAGAAATGTTAAAAAGTCTTCTTTAAGAAGAAAAAATTTAGCCCTAGCTAGTTTGGCTCAGTGGATAGAGCATCAGCCTGCAGACTGAAGGGTCCTGGGTTTGATTCCAGTCAAGGGCACATGGGACACCCTTGTTGAACCGGGTTGCAGGCTCAATCCCCAGTGGGGGGTGTGCAGAAGGCAGCCAATCAATGATTCTCTTTCATCATTGATGTTTCTATCTCTCTTTCCCTCTCCCTTACTCTCTGAAAATCAATAAAAATATATTTTAAAAAAGAAAAAATTTAAAATATGAGTAAGAAGATATCACAAAGAAAAAAATTCTCATTGACAAAGGCAAACACATTATAAAAGCAGTGGATCAACTAAAATAAAGGCAAATGTAGGAAGATCATATGTAATTATAACAGTAAATTAAGGGACATATACAAGCACATAGACACACAAAAGACGTAAAAAATAATGACGAAAATATAAACATGGAGGGGCTGAATAAAAATGATAGTGATTATAAAATGTGTTTGAATTTAAGTGCCCTTCAACTTAAAATTGCTATAAACATAGCTTGGTATATATGAAGGACATGGTAACCACAAACCAAAAATCTCCAAGAGATATACAAGAAATAAAGAGAAAAAAATCCAAGCATAACACTATAGAAATCCAAGCATAACACTATCATCAACATACAAGAGAAGAGAGCAAGAGAATAAGCAAGGAATAGAGAAGAACTACAAAAACAATCAAATGGCAATAACTACATACCTACCAATAATTACTGTAAATATAAATGGATTACATGCTCCAACCAAAAGATGAATGGATAGTGAAGAGGTGGTTCATATATACAATGGAATATTATTGTAACATAAAAATGAAATCTTACCATTTGTGACAACATGCATGTAGAGGTTATTATGCTAAGTGAAGTAAGTCAAACTGATAAAGACAAATACCATATCATTTCACTTACATGGAGGATCTAAAAAACAAAATAATCGAACAAACAAAAACAGAAACAATTTCGAAAAACAATAATTTTTTCCCTGATATTTATAAAGGATTTCAGAGTTACAGAGGGCAATTACTCAGCCAGTGGTTTGTATTTTTTGGTCAAATCTCACTCAAGGTTGTATTTTTTGATGTCTTTTTTTTCTTTGTCAATCCTCACCCAAGGTTATTTTTTCCATTGATTTTTAGAGAGAGTGGGAAGGAGGGAGAGAGACAGAAAGAGAAACATTGATGTGAGAGAGACATATATTGGTTGCCTCCTGCATGTGCCCCAACTGGGGCTGGGGATTGAGCCTGCAACCGAGGTATATGCCCTTGACCAGAATCAAATCCACAACCCTTCAGTCTGCAGGCCAATACTCTAACCAATGAGCCTAACCAGGTAGGGCCAGCCAGTGATTTTGACAGGAGGGAGGTAGGCTGTCATCGATGAAGGTCTGCTCATTCTTTGTCAGGCAACCTTTTGTGACCCCACACCTGGGTTGATGCCCTCTGAATTCTCATTACCCAGATGCATAACTTTATCTTGCACTTAGTAGATTGTTTTAGGATTATCATTTCACATACATGCACCTTTGGCTGAATTGAAAGCATCTTAAGCAATAGGTATGACCACAAGCTGACTGAGTTCTACATCCTAGGTACCCAGCATAGGGCCTACAACATAGTGGACAATTAATACATGTTTGATAAATGAATGAATGGATAATAGATATAGACTCTAAAATCTTGATTAATTGCTGCAACACAGTAGGATGTAAAATTCAGTGTGTGGCTTCATGTCACCTTGTGATATGAGATGCAAGCCAAGCCAAGTGAATTGTAAGATCATGGTTTGCCTTTATAAATGGCCTCTCAGCCAACCTCACATACAGGAGGTCTCTCAGCAATCTTTCAGCATGAGTTCATACACCATCACTGAACCAATGGGTCACCTTCAAGTCTTTGTTTGAACATTACCTTCTCCATGAGGCCCCTCTTCTGATCACCCTATTTACAGTTGCACCTGCCCCACCTACACCAGAACTCCTTTGTTTCCTGTTACTCTACTCTCCATTTTTTTCCATAGCTCTTTAACTCATTCTAATGTATTATATACTAACTAGAGACCCGGTGCACGAAACTCATGCACGGGGAGGTGGGGAGAGGGTGTCCCTCTCCAATCTGGGACCCCTCAGAGGATGTCCAACTGCCAGTTTAGGGGATCAGGCCTAAACTGGCAGTCGGACATCTCTCTCACAATCCAGGACCGCTGGCTCCTAACCACTCGCCTGCCTTACTGCCTGATTGCCCCTAACCGCTTCTGCCTGCCAGCCTGATTGCCCCCTAACCGCTCCCCTGCTGGCGTGATTGATGCCTAACTACTCCCCTGACAGCCTGATCACCCACAACTGCCCTCCCCTGCTGGCCTGATTGCCCATAACTGCCCTCCCCTGCCAGCCTGATTGCCCACAACTGCCCTCCCCTGCCGTGACCTGCCTCCTCCATGCCACGCAGAGCCGCGAGACCCCCAGGCCTCACTGCGCGGAGCGGCCACCGGGCCCCACCTCCGCTATGCACATGGCCATCTTGTGACGGCCATCTTGTGATGACGTGAGGGCGTGACGCCACCTAGGCTATTATTAGTATAGATTTACTTGTGTGTTCACAAATACAAGTTTGGAATTTACTGTAAATAGTGACTAAGATTGTGAACTCTAGAGTAAAATTGCCTACGCTTATGTTAAAGTAGATTTTCATCCTGAAGACAACCATATAAGTTACCTGGAGCCGAAGGTCAGACATTTGTCTTAACAGATCTTCAAAGAGTTCTCTATCATCTTCTGGTAATTCAGAAGACAAGACGACCCCCACAAAGCATCCTGACGCTTGTAACATTGTATCAGGAAACATGTAGGCTCCTACAGTACATTTAAGAACTGGAGATCTATCCGGAACTAGAGGGTACAACCAGTCACAAACCTGAAAGGATTAGTTAAAAAAAAAAAAAAAATCAATGAACAGAACTAGGTTTTCACCAAGGTTTTAAAATTGTTATACCAGAAAACAAACATTTCAAAGTTTGAAATGCATCTTTATAGAACCATCAGCATCAACAAGTCCCCAACAAAAATTAGCCATTTATTAGTCTGATCTTCTGGCAAACTATTCACAAGAACTATACTAAAAATGTTACTGCTCCACTCTTTAAACAATCTTAAAACTGGTGGTTTTAAATAGCCCACTATTAACCAATCATGAGTCTAACTTTAAATACATAATGGTCAAAGTAAATTAATGTTTTCTTTATCATGTAAATTAGACATTCCTTTGTAGAAATAAATAAAATCAAACTGTTTTCAAGTACTCTACATGTACTTACTGATTTACTCCTCACACCAATTCCATTAAGTTGGTTAGTATTGGTTAATTAGAAGTAATTATTTTAATTAGAAACTCAGCATTCTAAGAGAACCTAAGATGACAGAGACTAAACAAAACACTTGAGTTATGTTTATTGGATTTACTACTGGGAACCATGAGAAAGAAGATACCTACTAAAGAGGGCTCCTGGTGGCTAACTAGGCTCAAATTAAAAAAAAAAAACAAAAAGAAAAAGAAAAACACAGCCAAGCAGCCATTTTTGTACAGGCCTCTCATGCAAACTGCAATTCAGGGAGAAGCCTGCACCAAGCAGCCTGCCTCTTGCACTAAACTGCCTGCCTGCACTGTGTTCCTGGCATAGTCTGACAGGTCTTATAAAGGAGTTCCTGGAATTCTATTTCAACCAGTAGGACTGAGGCTTTCCCCATCCAACAGGAGCTGCGCAGCTACAGCCCTTCAATTTCCTTACCAACCAATCAGAGTGGCTCCATTCTGACCAAGCAGGACAGTGTCCAACCGAACTTAAAGGATTTGGAATCATCATTTGCTTGAGTACAAACCAATCCCTGACCAGAGGCAGGAACTTTGATCTATATAAGGCAGCTACCCTCTGGCTCTAGGAATGCTTTGTTTTCCACCAAAGACTAAAAGGTGGAGCAGACCAGCAGAGGGCAGAGCAGAGCTGTCTAGCTTGAGAGGGGCCTGGCTCCAGGCCACCTAATAGCATTGCTGTTTACACAGCCCTTGCTGTGTCAAAACTGAGCTACTTGAACTGAATAAAATTTCCTTCTTTACTGCATCCCAAACTGGGGATTCCTGTTGGCCAACAATGTTCATTTGACACTATCTATTGTGAAGTAAAATTAAAATGACACAAAGCTGCCCTGCAAAGTCATATGGGAGGTCAGATTGTCAGTACACTGATATTTGAGACTTAAGCTCAAGAGATCTAAATTCAGAAGAGACTAGTTTAATTTGGAATAACCAAATTTATTCATTTCCATTGAGATACATTATTTGAGTGACCAGAATATAACTGTGCCCCTTACTCAGGACATGGCTCTAACATTAAAAAACTTGCTAGAGCAATCTATTATGTGTGATGAACATAAGTCAAAGAGCACAAAAGATTTCATATAAACAGATAGAAAATTCTAGCACACTACCACCATTTCTGACCAACAGAACATAAACAAACAGGGATCAGAGTACTCAGATCCTACTCTTTCCTGGAAAGTGCTTAATAAACATGTTCAAAATCTTTTTCTTTTTTTTAAATACACTGAGTGGCCAGATTATTATGATCTCTGAACGCATAATAATCTGGCCACCCAGTGTATGTCCTATATAATAAAAGGCTAATATGCAAACTGTCCCCTCGACCAGGAGTTCGACCAGCAGGCAGGCCGGCCAACCGCCCATGTCCCCTCCCCCTGGCCAGGCTGGCCAGACCTCACCCATGCACGAATTCATGCACCGGGCCTCTAATATATATATATGTTAGTGACCCAGTGCACGAAATTCATGCACAGAGGTGGGGGTTCCCTCAGCCCAGGTGCCCCCTCTCACAAGATATTTACTCTCGAACTGGTTTGGCTCAGTGGATAGACCATGGGCCTGCAGACTGAAGGGTCCCAGATTTGATTCCTGTTAAGGGCATGTACCTTGGTTGGAGGCAAATCCCCAGTGGGAAGTGTGCAGGAGGCAGCTGATCGATGTTTCTCTCTCATTGATGTTTGCGACTGTCTATCCCTCTCCCCTCTTCTCTGTAAAAAAATCAATAAAATATATTTAAAAAAAATAAAAAGGTGTTTCCTCTGTAGCTCATGCGGCAGAGGATCCTGAGCTAGGGGGGTGTCCCCGCCACGGGGGGGTGGGGGGGGGGAGAGAGACACACGCTCCTGAGGCCGGCAGCCAGCCCCACGTCTTGGGTCTTGGGTGCCAGGCTGGGGGGGGTTTGTGGAGACCCTGGGCCATGCGGAAGCAGCCGCCGGGGTCTCCGCACACCCCCGAGGTCAGCAGCCAGCCCCACTTAGTGGGCGCTGGGCTGGGGGCATGCGGGGACCCCTGGGCCTCGTGCAGCAGCGGCTGCCGGGGTCTCCACACACCCCAGAGGCCAGCAGCCAGCCCCCCATAGTGGGCGCTGAGCTGGGGGGCGTGGACCCGAACCGCTGCTTGGGGCTGGCGCATGCGCAAGCGGCTGGGGGCGGGAACATCCCCGTCTCCGCACACACACCCCCCCAGCCTGAGGCCGGCAGCCAGCCCCACATCGTGGGTGCCAGGCTGGAGGGCATGTGGGAACACCTGGGCCGCACATGCCGGGGTCTCCACACGAGGATGCAGGGCTGGGGGTGTGGACCCGAACCACAGCTTGGTGCCGGCGCACGCCCAAGTGGCTGTGCCCATAGGCCTGGAGTGGCCGGGGAGGAGGCGTTCTGGGATCCCTGCCGCTCAGGGCCTAAGCACAGGCCTACAGGCTAGGAGTGGCCTGGGTTCCGAGGATGTTCCCGGGACCCAGGTGGCTCGGCACCTGCGTATGCAAATTAACTGCCATCTTTGTTGTGTTAATTTCATATTCACTCCTGATTGGATGGTGAGCGTAGCAGAGGTAAGGTCAATTTACATGTTTCCTTTTATTATATAGGATGTATACACTGAGTGGCCAGATTATTATACATTCAGAGATCATAATAACCTGGCCACTCAGTGTATGTTTTTATTGATTTCAGAGAGAGGAAGAGAGAGGGAGAGAAACATCAATGATGATAGAGAATCAATGATTGGCTGCCTCCTGCATGCCCCCTATTGGGGATCAAGCTTGCAAACTGGGCATGTGCCCTGACCAGGAATTCAACGGTGACTGCCTGTTTTATGGGTTGATGCTCAAGCACTGAGCCACACCAGCTGGGAAAATTCTTTTTCTTTTAAGGAATCTCTGTTTTTCTCCTAGTTGTCTCAAAGTCACTATCCATCTTTTATAAAAGTCAAACTTCAGGCAAGTTACAATAAAACTGATTTTTCCAAAGTATCTATACTAATTAAAGAGAAATATGTAAACTGACCGTCACTTCGCAACACCCACCAGCCTATCAGGAGTGAGTATGCAAATTAGCGGGACAAAGATGGCGGCAACCACGGAGCCAACCAGAGCGAGCAGGAGGCTTGGGTCGCTCCTGGCAATGGAGGAAGCCAAGCTTCCTGCCCGCCTGGGCCGGCCACCGAAGGAGGGGCCTGTAGGCAGTGGCCACAGAGACAGCCTGGGTGTATGGGGGGCTTGGGTCGCCGTCACCCGGGCCGGCCACCAAGGGAGGGGCCTGAAAACGGCCCTCAGCCCCTCACCCAGGCTGGCCATGCTACCATCAGAGTGAGGGTCCCTGCTGGGGGCCTGGCCAGCCTGAAAATGGCCCTCAGCCCCATACCCAAGCTGGCCACGCCCCCATGGGGTGAGAGTCCCTGCTGGGGGGCATGGCCAGCCTGCAAACAGCCATCAGCCCCTCATCCAGGCTGGCTACACACCCTCTAGTGGGGATCCTTACCGCATGGGGGTGTGGCTAGCCTGCAAACTGCCCCAGCCCTTCACCCAGGCCGGCACCGTCCCCAGTGGGCATGGCCAGCCTACAAACCACCACAGG
Source organism: Eptesicus fuscus (assembly GCF_027574615.1). NCBI lineage: Eukaryota > Metazoa > Chordata > Mammalia > Chiroptera > Vespertilionidae > Eptesicus > Eptesicus fuscus. The sequence continues at coordinate 3,681,237 of NC_072480.1, read as the reverse complement.
CCCCTTGCCTAGGCCGCCACGTCCCCCAAGGAAACCCCTACCCTGATCTGGAACACCCTTCAGGGCAAACCAGCTGGCCCCCACCCGTGCACCAGCCCTCTATCTATACTAATAAAAGGGTAATATGCTAATTAGACTGGGAGACCTTCCAGGAGACCTTCCAGACGTTCTTCTGGACAAAGTCATGGTGGTGGGGCTGAGGTAGAGGCAGTTAGGGACCAAGAGAGGAGGGCAGCTGTGGGTGATCAGGGCGGTGGGGGGGCCATTGGGGGTTAGCAGGTTGGCAGGGGGGCAGTTGAGGGTAAGCAGGCCAGTGGGGAGGGCAGGTGGGGGCGAGCAGGCCGGCGGGGGGGGTCAGTTGGTGGCAAGCAGACTGGCAAGCAGAGTGGTTAGGGGCAACCAGGCAGGCAGGCAGGTAAACGGTTAGGAGCCAGCAGTCCCAGATTGTGAGAGGGATGTCCCTCGAGGGGTCCCAGATTGGAGAGGGTGCGGGCCAGGCTAAGGGACACCGCCCCCGTACACGAATTTCGTGCACCAGGCCACTAGTGATATATAACCATCTATGGTATATGAAACGACTTCAAGTAATACACAAATTATTTAAATTTGAGTTATTATGCATCTTAATATGTATTAGGAAAAAATACATCTTTCCCTCAATTTCATAGTTCTTATTGTTTAGGACAAAATTAACAAATAAGACATCCAAATAAAATATTAAAATAATAGCAGAGATGTGGATTTGAGCAATAAAACAGTAAAGATTATACTTAAATGACTAAAGTTTGAAAGTTTGGGAACGGTTTCTTACTATGTCATGATTCCTCTAATATAAACTACATTCTCATCACCTTGATTAAACTTGAGCATTCCCAAATCTTCTCAAATAAAACGTTACAGACATTTCTCAGGGTAAATTATTATGGATTGATGAGCCCTAACAACAATAGCACCAGTCTTTGCTCTTGGGCCAAGAGTATCCTGGTAAATTTATCTGCTTGGAATGTTAGAATTATATCCTAAATTATTATCAGTCTCTTCTTCTAGATCAGGTTTCTCAACCTTGGCATGACTGATGTTTTGGGTTGGATAATTTTTTTTATTGATGGAAGATGCTCTGTTTAAATGTGTAGTAGTACTCCTAGCCTCTCCCTATTACATGTCAGTAGCAGTAACATACTCCCCCTTTCCAGTTGTGACAATGAAAATTATTTATAGACATTGTCAGAATATCCCAGGGAAGGGGGAGCGGAGATCACCCCTGGTTAAGATCCACTGTTCTAGACAATGGGTGGGGGTTTAGTCCAGCTCAGCCCCTCAGCTGGAGCTTGGTCTCATTAGTGAAAATTTACTATTATACATCCACATGTTATATAAATTCCTTTTGAAATTAAAGTTATTAGGTTTCTTCTTCAGATAAAGAATTAAAAATTTAATACCTGTCATTACAAATTTAATACTAAAATAAAACTTGGTTAAAATAAAAAAAGAAAAAGAAAGGCTATCATTCAAAGCTCAAAATTTTCATAAATATATTTAAAAGGAACTAGAACTTATAATGATCTTTTTGCACTTATTGTCTTAGACACATTATAAATATTAACAAACAAAAATAATGTACTTTACACATATTTCAAATTATGTTTACATTCTTCTTTGGCTTACCTGAAGAAACCCTGGAGGACGGTTTAGAACTGTATCAAGAGAATTATCCAAGAATCTCACAATTCGAAGATATCCAGGATATGAAGGTGCACTAACCTCCCCTGCAGGATTTACAAAAAAAATCTGTACTCCATTTGGTATCAAAATCAACTCATCTGCATCTAGCCCTAAAGTCTCAAGAGGAGGTGGCTGAGAATGATTTCTGTAGAAGTCTTCTCCAACTGATGAAAATTCCCCCGATTCTGTCCCATATGATACCGTGTAGTGACCCTCAGCAGCCTGAGGAGTATAAGCAGGAGGTGCTTCTGCTGGAGGACTTTGAGATGGTAAGGATAGAGAACTAGACGCAGGAACTGACCCTGTACTGGGAGCTGAAGTGTTTCCATTTACCTCAGTGGGCTGAGGAGGTGAACTAAAGGACTGAGGCACCAGTGCCTTTTCAGATATGTCTTTCGGTGGAAATTCTGGATATAACTTGGGCACCTCCTGAAGATCATTCCGTAGAGAAGTGGCAAGACCCTTCTCTAGAATTTCCAACCTGGTACGTACATTCTGTAGTGTTTCTTTCATTTTCTGTTGCATCTGCCTAGCAGATTCCCACCCAGGACCTGTGTGCTCAGGGTCTGTTGATGAAATGCTGATTCCTCTGAGCAGGTGTCCTATTCCTTGCTTATAGTAGTTCTTTGCTTCTTCCTTCTGACCTAATTCATCTGTATTCAGTCCTTTATTAACAAATAAAAAGGCTTTTTTGTATGCTTCCTTGATGATCTTAATTTCAGCAGGTTCTCCATTTTGTGCCTCTTGCTCCATTTCTGCAAAACAGGAAATTATCTTTATTTATCTTTGGTACTTGTTTACTTACTTATACTGAATTTCTCCTACCTGAACATACACCGAGTGGCCAGATTATTATGATCTCTAAACGCATAATAACCTGGCCCCTCAGTGTATATCCTATATAATAAAAGGCTCATTAGTGAAAATTTACTATTATACATCCATATGTTATATAAATTCCTTTTGAAATTAAAGTTATTAGGTTTCTTCTTCAGATAAAGAATTAAAAATTTAATACCTGTCATTACAAATTTAATACTAAAATAAAACTTGGTTAAAATAAAAAAAGAAAAAGAAAGGCTATCATTCAAAGCTCAAAATTTTCATAAATATATTTAAAAGGAACTAGAACTTATAATGATCTTTTTGCACTTATTGTCTTAGACACATTATGCAAACTGTCCCCTCGACCAGGAGTTTGACCAGCAGGCAGGCCAGCCAACCACCTATGTCCCCTCCCCCTAGCCAGGCTGGCTGGACCCCACCCATGCACGAATTCATGCACCAGGCCTCTAGTACATATACACTGAGTCGTCAGGTTATTATGCGTTCAGAGATCATAATAATCTGGCCACTCAGTGTATTTCAAGAGGACAGGAGCTTTGCTGTCTTGTTCACTATTGTATTCCCTAAGCCTACTAGTAGATCTGACATAGAGAAAATACTCAATATGTGTTTAATGGATAAATAAAAAATGCTCTTGGTCCTAAACATCATTTTAATTAAAAACAGAAAAGAATAAGGCAGACTAAAATTACTGAATAATTTTCTTGTTCCAGTTTCTTAGAAGACATAAAAATTTCCTATCTCATATCTTTAATATTGGAACCAAAGAGCATCATTCTAAAATTCATTATAATATAAATACAGACTATGCCCAGCTAATTAAAAATGAAGTTGAATAATACATTGGAGATTACAAAAATGAGAAAAAAATACCTGGATGAAGCTTGAAAGTTACCTCACTTCCATTTAAAGGTGGCAGGTTACTCACATGCAGTTAAACCCTGCTATCTCCCAAAAGTCCATTAAAATCACTCTAACGAGATTATTAAAAAGGCATAACCATTCTTTTTAATGAGAAAAAGGAATGAATAGGTACTTCATAAAAGAACATATTTAAATGGCATGTGAAAAGGTAATTCAACATATTATTCCTTCAGAGAAATTAAACTAAAATCCACAGCAGTATGACTACACACGTATAAGATGGCTAAGTTGAAAAGACTGACTAATGTTAAAGAAGACAGCAACTGAAGTCTCATACTTTGCTGATGTAAGTAAAAAATAGTGCAGACACTTTGGAAAACTAGCAATTTCTATTAAAACTAAATATTTATTCTACAATCCTGCAATTCCCCCTCATCAGTATATAACCAAAATAAATGAATAAATACACACATGTACAATGATATTCATAGCAGCTTTATTCACAAAAGCCAAAAACTTGAAACAACTCAAATGTCCACTCACAGGAGAAGGGATAAAAAGTGGTATATTTATATAATGCAGGAACTAAAAAATAAACCAACAAATCTCACCAATTCTTGGAGCAAAAGAAGCCAGATAAAAAAGATTTCATATTGAGACGACATAATACATGAATGATTCTGTAAAGTTGAAAAGTAGGCAAAACTAGTATATGGTGATAGAAATAAAAATAGTGCTTACAGGTGGTAGATACAGATTTGGAAAGAACAGAGAGGACCTTATTATATATGGAAATGTTCTTTATCTTGATCTGATAGATGATTGCATATATAAAAAATCATTAGGCTATAAATTTATAATCAGTGTACGACATGTATTTATGTTATTCCATAATTTAAAAAAAATCCTATGGAATAAAAGGCCAGCGACCATAACGTTGTAACGACTGGAACAACCGATCGACTAGTCACTATGAGGTGCATTGACCACCTCTTGGTCCACACCCCCGCCTCAGCCCATAGGCTCTGATTGCTGGATGGCCAATGGGGAACCACAGGGAACCGGAGTGGGTGGCGGTGGGACAGGACTGGGGACTGGCCAGTGGGCAGGCAGAACACCGACCTCTTGGTCCTCCCCAGACCTGCAGGCTCAGATCGATCACCCGGCCAATGAGGAACTGGGGTGGGTGGAGGTGGCGGGGCGGGACTGGGGACTGGCGAGTGGGTGGAAGATGGCCCTGATAGCAGGCTAGGCCGAGAGACCCTACCTGCGCACGAGTTCGTGCACTGGGCCTCTAGTAGGTAAATAAAGACATAAATCATAAGGACAAAGAAAGATAAACTGGAAAAAACACACACACAAGTGGTAATTCACAAAACAGACCAAAGAAAGCTAAAGTCTCAGCTGTCAGTGAGGAAATCAGAGTAGCCCCTTTTACAGCACATGACAGAACCCCTCAAAGGCATAGGAAGTAATGATACTTAATCTTCCTCTGGATGAGGGAGTAGAGATAGAGCTGAGGAAAAAGGACTGACTAAAAGCTAATTTACACATTAAGACCCTTAGATCTCTCCTAACACCAAGCATCCAGGACACTATTTCCCTCCATCCCTGAAAGAAGATTGAACTTTAACTCAAGAATCCTATATAATAATCCTACCTAATAAAAGGGTAATATGCAAACTGACCGCACCTTCACTATGTCCAAGCCACGCCCACCAGCACAAGCCACGCCCACCAGCCAATCAGGGCGAGTATGCAAATAAACCCAACCAAGATGGCTAGAGCCACAGAGAGCAAGGTTTCCCAGGCAACAGAGGAAGCCAAGCTTTCCGCATGCCCTTGCCAGGCCTAAGCCTCCACTTAAGCTACAAAGTTTCAATTATAGAAGGTAAACAAATTCAAACAGAATGGTGGCAGCCACGGAGCTGGAGAGACCAGGCCAGGGTTGCCCGCGGCAACGGAGAAAGCAAAGCTTTCTGCACACCCTGGCTGAGCCAAGGCCTCTGCTTAAGGCTACAAAGTTTCAATTATAGCAGGTGAATGAACCCAAACAGAAATGGCTGCGGGCCGTGGAGCATGCAGGAGGCTTGGCTCCGCTCCAGGCTACAAAGTTTCAATTGTAGAAGGTAAATAAATTCCAGATACCAGGGCCTCTGCTTGGGTCGCCAGTGGGCATGGCCAGCCTGCAAACCACCACAGGCCCCTTGCTCAGGCCACCCCACGCCCCAAGGGAACCCCCACCCTGATTCGGGACACCCTTCAGGGCAAACCAGCTGGCCCCCACTCCTGCACAAGGCCTCTATCCTATCTAATAAAAGAGTAATATGCAGATTGACCATCACTCCAACACACAATATGGCTTCCCCCATGTGGTCTAAGATCCTGCACCCATGTGGACACAAGATGGCCACCACAGATGGCCAGCAGGGGAGGGCAGCTGGGAGGCACCCAGCCTGCAAGGGAGGGCAGTTGGAGGTGATCAACCCTGCAGGGGAGGGCAGTTAGGGGTGACCAGGCCGGCAGAGGAGGGAAGTTGGGAGCAAACAGGCTGGCAGGGGAGCAGTTAGGCATCAATCAGGCTGGCAGCGGAGTGGTTAGGGGGTGATCAGGCTGGCAGGCAAAAGTGGTTAGGGGCAATCAGGAAGGCAGGCAGGCGAGCAGTTGGGAGCCAGCAGTCCTGGATTGTGAGAGGGATGTCTGACTGCCCGTTTAGGCCCAATCATTGGGCCTAAACGGGCAGTCAGACATCCCTCGAGGGGTCCCAGATTGGAGAGGGTACAGGCTGGGCTGAGGGACACCCCCCCACTCCGTGCACAAATTTCGTGCACTGGGCCTCTAGTCCTATATAATAAAGAGGTAATATGCAAATTGACCATCACTCCAACACACCAGATGGTCTCCCCCATGTGGTTAAAGATGGCTGGCCCCATGTGGACACAAGATGGCCACCACAGGATGGCTGGCAGGGGAGGGCAATTGTGGGTGATCAGGCCAGCAGGGGAGGGCAATTAGGAGGGACCAAGAGGGACCAAGCCTGAAAGGGAGGGCAGTTGGGGGGGAACCAGGCCTTCAGGAGAGGGTAATTGGGGGTGACTAGGCCAGCGGGGGAGAGCAGTTAGGGGCCACCAGGCCAGCAGGGGAGGGCCATCAGGGGTGACCGGGCCAGCAGGGGAGGGCAGTTGGAAGCGAACAGGCTTACAGGGGAGGGTAGTTGGGGGGGACCAGACCTGCAGGGGAGGGCAGTTGGAAGGCACAAGGCCTGCAGTGGAGGGCAGTTGGGGGTACCAGGCCTGCAGGGGAGGGCAGTTGGGGAGGACCAGGTCTGCAGGGGAGGGCAATTGGGGGAAACCAAGCTTTCAGGAGAGGGCAGTTATGGGGGACCAGGCCTACAGGGGAGGGCAGTTAGGGGTAACCAGGCCTTCAGGGAAGGGCAGCTGTGGGGGACCAGGCCTGCAGGGGAGGGCAGTTAGAGGTGACTGGGCCGGAAGGGGAGGGCAGTTAGCGGTTACCAGGGTGGCAGGGGAGGGAAGTTAGGGGTGACCAGGCAGGCAGGGGAGGGCAGTTAGGGGCAACCAGGCCAGCAGGGGAGGGCAGTTAGGGGCAATCGGGTCAACAGGGGAGGGCAGTTAGGGGCGACCTGGCTGGCAAGGAAGGGCAGTTAGGGGTGCCCAGGCCGGCAGGGAAGGGCAGTTAGGGGCAACCAGGCCAGCAGGGGAGCAGGTAGGCATTGATCAGGCTGTCAGGGGAGTGGTTAAGGGGTGATCAGGCTGGCAGGCAGAAGTGGTTAGGGGCAGTTAGAATAACGATGGCAAAGATGCTCAACAGTATGAGAAAAGATATGGTAACCATGAAAACAGAAAAAAAAGATGACATAGCACAAATAAATAACACATTGGAAGGAATACACAGCAGATTAGGGAAAGCTGAGGACAGAATCAATGATTAGAAGACAGAGTAGACAAAACCAATCATAAACCAACCAACCAAACAAAAAAACAACAAAAACAGAAGAACACCTTAAGGGAGCTATGGAACAACATGAAATGTAGCAATGTTTGCATAGCATGTGTGCCAGAAGAGGCAGAAAGGGAGAAAAGGATAGAAAACCTGTTTGAAGAAATAATGACAGAAAACTTCACTAACCTGATGGAAGGAAAGGTTACACAAGTTCAGGAGACACACAAAATTCCAAGAAAGAAGTACCAAAATTTTAAAAAAAGGGAATAAAGCCATAAATTTCACACACATCATAATTAAAATGTCAAATATTCAAGACAAAGAGAGAATCTTCAATGCAGCAAGAGAAAAGGAAACTGTTACCTACAAAGGAGCTCCCATAAGGCTGTCATCTGATTTGTCATCAGAAACTGTACAGGCCAGAAAGGAATGGCATGAAGTATTCAAGGTAATAGAAAGCAAGGATCTGAAACCAAGATTACTATATCCAGCAAATCTACAATTCAAAATAGACAATGAGATAAAGAGCTTTCCAGACAAGAAAAGTCTAAAGGAGTTCATCACTACTAAAGCAGCATAACAAGAAATGCTAAAGGACTGCTGTAATGAGAAGAAAAAATAGAGCAAGAAACCTAGGCATACAGAATTAAAATGGCAATAAATAAGTACCTATCAATAATAACCATAAATATAAATGGGTTAAATGCTCCAATCAAAAGGCATAGGGTAGCTGAATGGATACAAAAACATAACCCAACTATATACTGTCTACAAGAGACCGACCTCAGGACAAAAGACTCACACAGGATGACAGTGAAGAGATGGAAAAAATTTTTTCCATGAAAATGAAAAAGAGAAAAAAGCTGGGGAAGCAACACCCATATGGGGTCACTACATAATACTAAAGGGATCGAGCCAACAAGAGAATATAACTCTGGTAAACATATATGCACCCAATATAGGAGCACCTAAATGTTTTTTAAAACTTATAGAGAAATTTAAGGAAGAGGTTGACAATACAGTCATAGTAGGGGATTTTAACTTCCAGTGAAGTAGATGACTTCTCTGGATAGATCTTCCAGACAAAAAATTAACAAGGAAACAGTGACTCTAAAGGACACACTGGATCAGATGGATTTAACTGACATTTATAGAACAATTCACCCCAAAGCTGCAGAATACACATTCTTCTGAAGTACATATGGTCATTCACAATGAAAGATCACATGTTAGGACCCAAAACAAGTCTCTACATGTTCAAGAAGATTGAAATCATATAAAGCACCTTCTCAGATCACAGTGGAATGAAATTACAAATCAACTACAGTAAAAACACCCCAAAATATTCAAACACATGGAGACTAAATATCATGCTATTGAACAATGAATGCTTTACCAATGAGATCAAGAAATTAAAAACTTCCTGGAAATAAATTAAAATTAAAACACAACAGCCCCAAATCTCTGGGGCACAGCGAAAGCAGTCCTGAGAGGAACTTCATAACACAGGCCTACCTCAAAAAAACAAGAAAAATTAGTAATAAACTATTTAACTCTACAACTTAAAAAAACTACAAAAAGAACAACAATAAAAGCCCAGAGTAAGTAGAAGGAAGGAAATAATAAAGATTATCACAGAAATAAATGACATAGAGAATAAAAAAATACAAAAAAATAAATGAAACCAAGAGCTGGTTCTTTGAAAGGACAAACAAGATTTATGACTAATAACTGGACTCATCAAGAAAGAGAGAGGACCCACATCAGAAACGAAAGAAACAGAGAAGTAACCACTGACACTACAGAAATACAAATGATTTTAAGAAAATACTATGAATAACTATATTCCAACAAGCAGGACAAAGTGTGTAAAATAGAAATATTCCTAGAAAAATATAATCTCCAAAGACTAACTCTAGAAGTATAAGAAAACCTGATTAGGTCTATAACAAAGGATGAAAAAGAAAGAGTATTCAAAAATCTCCCAGCAAACAAAAGCCTAGATCTAGACTACTACACAAGGGAGTTTTACCAAGCATTCAAAGAACTACTACCACCTATCCTCTTCAAACTCTTCCAAAAATTCCAAGAGGAAGGCACACTTCCAAACTCTTTTGATGAGGACAGCATTATCCTAATTCCAAAACCAGATAAAGACACTACAAATAAAGAGAGTTACAGGCCAATATCCCTGATGAACTCAGATACTACAACCCTCAAAAAAATATTAGTAAATCAGATCCAGCAATATATTAAAAAGATCTTACACCATGACCAAGTGGGATTTATTCCAGGGATGAAAGGCTGGTACAATATTCACAAATCTATATATGTGATACATCACATAAACAAATTGAACGACAAAAATCGCATGATCATATCAATAGATACAGAAAAAGCATTCAATGAAATCCAATACCCTTTTGTGATAAAAACTCTCAGCAAAGTGGGAATAGAAGGGGCATATCTCAACATGGTAAAGGCCATATATGACAAATTAACAGTGAACATCATACTCAATGGGAAAAAACTAAAATCATTTCCCCTAAGAACAGGAAGATAGGGATGTCTGCTTTCACCACTCTTATTCAACATAGTACTGCAAGTCCTAGCCACAGCAATCAGATAAGAAGACTAAAAAAGCATCCATATTAGAAACGAGGAAGTAAAACTCTCATTATTTACAGATGACATGATATTGTACATAGAAAACCCTAAAGACTCCACCAATAAACTACTGCTTTTAATGAATGAATTCAGTAATGTAGCAGGATACAAAATTAACACCCAAAAATCAATGGCTTTTATATACACCAACTAGAAGCCCAGTGCACGAATTCGGGGGTCCCTCGGCCTAGCCTGCGGGATTGGGCTGAAACCGGATCTCCAATATCCCCGAGGGGTCCCGGGTTGTGAGAGGGCACAGGCCAGGCCGAGGGACCCCACTGGTGCATGATTGGGGCCAGAGAGGGACCGCAGGAGGGATCCAGGGCGTGTCCAGCCCATCTCACTCAGTCCCAATCAGCCGGACCCCAGCAGCAAGCTAACCTACCAGTCGGAGCATCTGCCCCCAGTGGTCAGTGCACATCATAGCAAGCAGTTGAGCGGCCTTAGCATATCATTAGCATATTACACTTAATTGGTTGAACGGACAACTGGACACTTAGCATATTAGGCTTTTTATAGGATAATAAATTTCAGAAAGGGAAACTAAACAAAGAATCCTATTTACCACTGCAACAAAAAAATTAAGACACTTAGGAATAAACTTAACCAAGAAGGCAAAAGACCTGTACTTGGAAAACTATAGGACGATGAAAAAAGACATAGAAGAAGATATAAACAAGTGGAAGAATACACCGTGTTCATGGATTGGTAGAATTAACATCATTAAAATGTCCATACTACCCAAGGCAATCTATAGATTCAATGCAATCCCTATTAAAATACCAACAGCATATTCCACAGATCTAGAACAAATACTCTATAAATTTATATGGAACTGTTGTATTGTCAATCAGCGAGCTAGAAAAGACGCCTTAATGAGCCAATTAGTTAGGAGTCATCTTTATTGTGCACAGGTTCAGAGCAGATTACCTCTGTCAAATTCTGAACACCCAAAGGAGGAAGCATTCTCTTTTTCTATCTTTTCAGGTCCTTGCGTAAGTTACTTTTACAGACAATTTGTAACCTTGAGTATATATCATATCTAACAAACACCTGTCATATCTATACAGACACCTGTAACCTTGAGTACATATCATATCTATACAGACACCTGGCATTAGTATCAGCATATCAGCCCCTTATGCTAGATGGCTAGCTTGCAAGGTCAGACAGTTAAGTTAATCTTTTCTATTATTCAAACTAAAAAACAAAGTTATATTTTACAGAATAGGAGACTATCTAAAAATAACAGAGTAGTTCAAACAGCAGTTTTAAACAGCAGTTTTCCAAAGGAGGGACCACCAGGCTTCAGAACCAAAAAAGACCCCAAATAGCTGCAGCAATCTTGAGAAAGAAGAACAAAGTTGGAGGAATCACAATATCAGATTCAAGTTATACTACAAGGCCACCATAATCAAAACAGCCTGGCCTTGCCACAAGAACAGGTATATAAGTCAATGCAATAGAACAGAGACCCCAGAAATCGATCCAAGCTATTACACTCAATTAATATTTGATAGTGGCAAGAGCATTCAGTAGAGTCAAGAGAGCCTCTTCAATAAACGGTGTTCAGAAAATTGGACAGATACATACAAAAAAAATGAAACTAAACCACTAATTTACACCATACACACAAATATATTCAAAATGGATAAAAGACTTAAATGTAAGTCGGGAAACCATAAAAATCCTAAAAGAAACCATAGGCAGCAAAGTCTCAGATGTCTCTCACAGCAATATGTTTACAGATACATCTCCATGGGCAAAGGAAACTAAGGAGAAAATAAACATCTGGGACTACATCAAAATAAAAGGCTTCTGCATAGAAAATGAAACAGTCAACAAAATGAAAAGGGAGCCCATTGTATGGGAGAACATATTTGGCTATGATACATCTGATAAAGGTTTATATATAAGAAACTCCTACAATAAAAAAAAAAAAAAAGACAAATAATCCAATTAAAAAATAGGCAAAGGACCTAAATAGACACTTCTCGAAAGTGGACATACAAATGGCCAAGAGACAAATGGAAAAATGCTAAAAGTCACTGAATATCAGAGAGATGCAAATTAAAACAACTATGAGGTATCACCTCACATCTGTGAGAATGGCTACCATCAACAAATCAACAAATGACAAGTGCTGGTGAGGAAGTGGAGAAAAGGAAACCCTAGTACACTGCTGGTGGGAATGCAGACTGGTGTAGCCATTATGGAAAAGATTATGGCGTTTCCTCAAACACTTAAGTATGGAACTGCCATTTGACCTAGTGATCCCACTTCTAGGAATATATCATAAGAAACCTGAAACACCAATCAGAAAGAATGTATGCAGCCCTATGTTCATAGTAGCACAATCTACAATAGTTAATATCTGGAAACAGCCCAAGTGTCCATCAGTAGATGAGTGGATTAAAAGCTGTGATACATTTATACCATGGAATACTATGCAGCAGTAAAAAAAAAAAGGATCTCTTATCCTTTGAGACAGCATGGAGGGACCTGGAGAGTATCATACTAAGTGAAATAAGTAAGTCAGAGAAAGAGAAGTATCACACGATCTCACTCATGTGGAATCTAATTAACCTTTTGCACTCGGATGTTGAGTGTGACTCGACACAGCATCGGTAGCAGCTCTTTTTATACTCTTTGAATGTATCAATAATTTGAAATATAAGAAAATCCAAATAAATAAGTTTGTATGAAAAGAAACTCCAGTTTTTTATTCTACTGCTGCACTTTGTAAAATCTGGGGTATTTAAAAAATTAAATCCTGAGTAGAATAAAGGAATTGAGAAAAAAGCAAGCAAGTGCAAAGGGTTAAAATGAATGGATGAACGGAGTTGATCCAGAGACATGGAAGCATGAAAGAGAGTAGGGAATCTCAGAGGGAAGGCTGGGGAGGGTTGGTGGGTGGGAGGTAATCGACCAAAGACCTTATATGCATTCTAGAGGACTGGTGCACGAAATTCGTACATGGGGGGGGGGGGTGTCCCTCAGCCCAGCCTGTACCCTCTCCAATCTGGGATCCCTAGAGGGATGTCCAACTGCGCATTTAGGACTGATTCCAGTGGGATCGGGCCTAAACGGGCAGTCGGACATCCCTCTCACAATCCAGGACTGCTGGCTCCCAACTGCTCGCCTGCCAACCTGCCTGCCTTATTGCCCCAACCACTTCTGCCTGCCAGTCTGACCAGCCCCTAACCACTCTGCTGCCAGCCTGATCGACGCCTAACTGCTCCCCTGCCAGTCTGAATGCCCCTAACTGCCCTCCCTGCAGGCCTGATCACCCATAACTGCCCTCCCCTGCCAGCGTGGTCACTTCCATTTGCCCTTCCCTGCAGGCCTGATTGTCCCTAACTGCCCACCCCTGCTGGCCTGGTTGCCCCCAACTGCTCTCCTCTACAGGCCTGGTCCCCCCCCAACTGCCCTCCCCTGCAGGCCAGGTCCCCCCAAATGCCGGCCCAGTCACCCCTAACTGATCTCCCCTGCAAGCCTGGTTGCCCCTAAGTGCTCTCCAATGCTGGCATGGTTCCACCAACTGCCCTCCCCTGCAGGCCTGGTCCCCCCAAACTGCCCTCCCATTTAGGCATGGTCCCCCCAACTGCCCTCCTCTACAGGCCTGGGTCCCCCACAACTGTCCTCCCCTGCTGGCCTGTTCACCCCCAACTGCCCTCCCTACTAGGCCAGTCACCCCTAACCTCCCTCCCCAGCTGGCCCGGTTACCCCTAATTGCCCTCCCCTGCCGGCCTGGTCGCCCCTAATTGCTCTCTCCTGATGGCCTGGTTCCCCCCAACTGCCCTCCCTGCAGGCCTGGTGCCCTAACTGCCCTCTGCTGCAGGCCTGGTCCCCCCCAACTGTCCTCCCTTGCAGGCCTGGTTGCCCACAACTGCCCGCCCTGCAGGCCTGTTCCCCCCCACTGCCCTCCCCTGCAGTCCTGCCCTCCCCTGCAGGCCTGTTCCCCCCAACTGTCCTTCTCTGCAGGGCTGGGTCCCCCCTAACTGTCCTCCCCTGCTGGCCTGGTCGCCCCCAACTGCCCTCTCCTGCCAGCCCAGTCAACCCTAACAACCCTCCCCTGCAGGCCAGGTTCCCCCAACTGCCCTCCCCTGAAGGCCAGGTCCCCCCAAATGCCAGCCCAGTCACCATTAACTGCCCTCCTCTGCCAGCCTGGTCACCCCTAACTGCCCATCCTGCCAGCCTGGTCGCCCCTAACTGCTCTCTCCTGATGGCCTGGTTCCCCCCAACTGCTCTCCCTGCAGGCCTGGTCCCCCCTTAACTGCCCTCCCCTACAGGCCTGGTTGCCACCAACTGAATTCCCCTGCAGGCCTGATCCCCCGCAACTGCCCGCCTCTGCTGGCCTAGTCACCTCCAACTGCCCTCCCCTGTAGGCCTGGTTGCCCTTAACTGCCCTCCCCTGCAGGCCTGGTCATCCACAACTGCCCTCCTGTGCAGGCCTGGTTCTCCCCACTGCCATCCCCTGCAGGCTTGGTCCTCCCCAACTGCCCTCCCCTGTAGGCCTAGTTTCCCCCAACTGCCCTCCCCTGCCGGCCTGGTTGCCACTAACTGGTCTCCCCTGCTGGCCTGGTCCCCCCTCAACTGCCCTCCTCTACAGGCCTGGGTCACCCCCAACTGCCCTCCCCTGCAGACCTGGTCCCTCCCAACTGCCCTTCCCTGCTGGCCTGATCGCCCACAACTGCCCTTCCCTGCTTACATCTTGTGGCGGCCATCTTGTGTCCACATGGGGGCGGCCATCTTGTGCATTGGAGTGATGGTCAATTTGCATACTACTCTTTATTATTAGATAATTATATAGGATATGCATAACACATGGACAAAGACAACAGGGTGGTGTAAGCTTGGGGCAGGGGCTGGCTGAAGGAGTCACTGCATGGGGGTGAGTGAGGCGAAGGGGTGGGGACATATGTATTACTTTCAACAATTAAGATTTTTAAAATAAACAAATAAATAACACCTCCTACCCCTCAAAAAAAAAAAAAAAGAATCAATCAATTGATTAAAAAAAATTTAATTAAGCCGAAACCGGTTTGGCTCAGTGGATAGAGCGTCGGCCTGCGGACTCAAGGGTCCCAGGTTCGATTCCGGTCAAGGGCATGTGCCTTGGTTGCGGGCATATCCCCTGTGGGGGGTGTGCAGGAGGCAGCTGATCGATGCTTCTCTCTCATCGATGTTTCTGGCTCTCTATCCCTCTCTCTTCCTCTCTGTAAAAAATCAATAAAATATATTTAAAAAAAAAAATTTAATTAAAAGAAAAAGAAAGAGTTCTGGCAGCTTGGTACCTCTCCAGACAGAAGACTGGAAGTGTCTTCTCTGAGGCATCTGATCACCACCCAAAATTAAGAACAAAAAATAATGACACTACTTTCCCCCTCCACCCCCAAAGAAAACTCTCCAGGCAACAACCTCCCGAGAGAAGCCACAGTTCCTATATTCTACCCCAGAGAGTCTCCAATTAGCTTTCTAGTACTCCAATCTTACATATAAGTAGATAGCTAAGGATCACAAAATATTTGAGAAAAATATCTAGAAATCCAGAAAAAAATAAGAGCAATGCAATTTGGTTAATATGGACAATATGTAAAGCAAAGAAACTTCAAAAAAGCCTACCATCTATATCAGCATAAAGGAAATACTGCACCCTTAAAATAAAAACAGGATATATATATGTATGTATATGTGTGTGATATACATATATACACACACATACACACACAAGATATTCAAATAAATAAAGGACACTATATATATAAAATAGCTGGAAACACAATAGAGGGATGTGACACTATATATAAAATAGCTGGAAACGCAATAGAGGGATGTGACACTATATATAAAATAGCTGGAAACGCAATAGAGGGATGTGAAGGTGATAAATTACAGAAAATGCCTGGAAAGCAAAGGGGGGGAAAAAAAGACAAAGATGAAAAATAGGAAAGAATAGATAAGTTAGAGAGGACCCAGTCTAGGAGATCCAACATCTGATTAAGCAAACCTCAAAAAAACAGACTAGATGAAAAAAATAAAAGAGTTGAGGAAACAATACAAAGAATAGCCCAGAACTAGAAAACATGAATTCTCAGATTTAAAAGGATTAATGGTTTGTCAAAGGATAAAAAAAGATCCATACCAAAAAATGCACCATAAATTTCAGAACACTATACTCAAAGGGCCCCTCTTTTAAAAAATGAGAAATAAGATTACTAAGAAACTCCTTAAAAACAATTGAAGTTAGAATAAAATAGTACAATTAATTCAAAATTCTGAATGAAAATAACTTTCAAATGATTGCTCAGATATTACTGAAAGGGTTAATCAAGAAACAGGGCTAACTTAGCAGGGGCTAACAAAAGAAAGCATGTTCTGCAAGCCTAAGCCGTGCACAAACATGCTCCCCTTGAGTGATTATTTTACAGAAATTCCTGAAGACTGTAACTCCTGCACAGCCCCCAGGGAGAAGGATGTCTGGCACCCGCAGAAGGCCAAAGAGCAAGACTGTAAAACTATGACGGGGGGGAGGAGGGCCACAGTCCTGAAGCGTGTCAAGCTGAAACCCCATCTGTAGCTCTCCCTGAGCACATAAAAAGCCTGCTCCATCCCCATTCGCCACTGATTTCTTTTTTTGCAATCCACGTGCACCCAGGTGCCTTGAATAAATATCATTTTGATTACATTGAGCCTTGAGTCTGTTTGGCCCAAACCCAAACCTTTCAATTACATCTTCTATTTTAGATTCCATGTTTGGTGAAAAGAATCCCAATGCTAATAATGACGGAGTTCCCAAGATGACAATGATGCAACCAGTTCACACTGGAGTAGAAGAAAGAACTCCAGAGATTTCTTCAAGAAAGTAAATTAATTGATAGACTATCTAATGTGTTTCTAACTGTGAGGACTCTGAGTTTAATCAGTGATCAATCAATGAAGAGGTGTAAAACTAAGGAAATAACAACTAGGGAAAACAAGATGCTCAGCTAGAAAGAAAAAGGTAATCATAATGTAATGCATGTTTCAGTTTTAATTTGTGTCATAATAATGTAAATAATGAATCTTGATATAGGCAAAATTATGATACAACCATATTGGGAAGGTGGATGGATACAAAGTTTGTACACGTGGTGTAGGATGAAACTAAAATTTCACCTTTCCTACTAGAAAGTTACTGGACAATGCCTAAAACTGAAAAATAAAAACTGGCAATAGAAACATCCTGTTTGGAGATGTAAACAGAAAGACCAAAAAATTGGGTAAGAAAATTGATGTAATCTGCCTTTGGGAGGAAGGGGGTAAGTCTGGGTGGTGGGACCTCTGGTTTTCCTTGGAAGCTTTATAAAATTATTTAATTTTTAGTAAAATGTGCATAATTTAAAAAATTAATTATGGATTTAAAAAATAGATGGTTTAGGGCAGCTTTATCTATTCCTATATAATAAAAGGCTAATATTCAAATTGACCGAATGGTGGAATAACCGGTTGCTATGACGCACACTGACCACCAAGGGGCAGATGCTCAACGCAGGAGCTGCCCCCTGGTGGTCAGTGTGCTCCCATAAGGGGAGCGCCGCTCAGCTAGAAGCTGGGCTCACAGCTCTCAAGGGCAGCAGCAGTGGCGGGAGCCTCTCCCACCTCCGCAGCAACACTAAGGATGTCCGACTGACAGCTTAGGCCTGCTCCCCAGGGAGTGGGGACATTCCCCAAGGGCTCCTGGACTACAAGAGGGCACAGGCCAGGCTGAGGGACCCCCCGAGTGCACAAATTTCATGTACCGGGCCTCAAGTAGAATTATAATGTGGACTACGTATGATGTACTTTACATTTTCTAACAGCCACATTAAAAAAGTAAAAAGAGCCCTGAAGGGTCCCAGGTTCGATTCTGATCAAGGGCATGTACCTTGGTTGCGGACACATACCCAGTAGGGGGTGTGCAAGAGGCAGCTGATCGATGTTTCTCTCTCGTCAATGTTTCTAACTCTCTATCCCTCTCCCTTCCTCTCTGTAAAAAAATCAATAAAATATATATTTAAAAAAAGTAAAAAGAAACAGCTGAAATGAACTTCAGCAATAGCATTTTATTTACCAAAATACATCCGAACTACTGTTTCAACATGTTTTCAATATAAAAATTATCACAGCCCTCGTGCACCTAGTCCCGGGTGAGCCCAAGTGGCCCTGGGTCTGGGAGAGGCCAGGCGTCCCTGGGTCCGGATGAGACCATGCGTCCCTGGATCCGGGTGAGGCCTCGTGCACCTAGGCCCGGGTGAGCCCAAGTGGCCCTGGGTCGGGGAGAGGCCAAGCGTCCCTGGGTCCGGGTGAAACCATGTGTCCCTGGATCCGGGTGAGGCCTCGTGCACCTAGGCCCGGGTGAGCCCAAGTGGCCCTGGGTCTGGGAGAGGCCAAGCATCCCTGGGTCCGGGTGAGACCATGTGTCCCTGGATCCGGGTGAGGCCTCGTGCACCTAGGCCCGGGTGAGCCCAAGTGGCCCTGGGTCTGGGAGAGGCCAAGCGTCCCTGGGTCCGGGTGAGACCATGTGTCCCTGGATCCGGATGAGGCCTCGTGCACCTAGGCCCGGGTGAGCCCAAGTGGCCCTGGGTCTGGGAGAGGCCAAACGTTCCTGGGTCTGGGTGAGACCATGTGTCCCTGGATCCGGGTGAGGCCTCGTGAACCTAGGCCCGGGTGAGGCCACGTGCCCCTGGGTCTGGGAGAGGCCAAGCGTCCCTGGGTCCGGGAGAGACCATGTGTCCCTGGATCCAGGTGAGGCCTTGTGAAACTAAGCCCAGGTGAGGCCACGTGCCCCTGGGTCTGGGAGAGGCCAAGCGTCCCTGGGTACGGGTGAAGCCAGATCCTGGGTCCGGGTGAGGCCGTGCGCCCCTGGATCCATCCGGGTGAGGCTGGGTCCCAGGCCCGGGTGAGACCACGCGCCCCTTGGGTATGGGTGAGGCCACGTGCCCCTTAGTCCAGGTGACGCCGTGCCCCTGGGTTCGGCCGAGACCAAACCAGAGGGAGTCGGACCTCCATTACCACCATTTGTCCACCATCCAGAGCTGAGGGGTCAGTGCTGACATGTACACATAAGGAACTACTGGTCATCGAAATTGGGTCTCAAAAGAACTGTTGGTCCAGGGGGAAGCTCGCTACAGATTGATTCATTTGCCTGTCAGCATAAATATTATTGCTCGTCTCACATTCAGTTCTTATTAGTATATATCTAGTGACATTTGATCTTGTTCATCTAGAGGAAATGATGAACAACATAGACTGAGGAACAAGAACAGAACCAGAAGTAAGGAGGCATCAATCGGACTATCGGGCCTCAGAGGGAGGATAGGGGAGGGTAGGGGGAGGGTGGGGGGGAGGGGGAGAGTTCAACCAAAGGACCTGCATGCATGCATATAAGCCTATCCAACGGTTAAGTTCAACAGGGGATTGGGGCCTGCGTGGGGAGAGGGGTGGGATGGGAATGGGGGGATGAGGACAAATATGTGACACCTTATTCAATAAAGAAATTTAAAAAAAAAATAAAAAAAATAAAAATAAAAAATAAAAATTATCACAGAAACTGTGGACTAGCCTCTGATTAATATAACCATACTTTCTAATGTGAAAAATAAACAAACCTCACAGTGCAGCAGCTTAATGATAGTCAAGAAAATATAATCAGTTCCCAATTTAGAAAACATTATATACAATTGACTTTATACAGACCTACCTTACTTGCCTTACCCCAAAAACCCTATCAAAATTGACAAACCCTCTCCCTGGAATTCTATGCTATTGTGTCATTAGAATACCTCCCATTTCCATAGATCCAATCCCTTTCTTCCCTCAGAAAACATGGAATATAAATTTTTACTACACCCACCTTAAGAATACAAGGAGACTCGGAGTACAGAAAGCAAAAAAAGTAGGCTTTTGTGAGCTGATCTGGGAACTTAACCAGCATTATTAGATTTGCCCATTTGATTTAAATAGGGTCTTAAACAACACTGTGACTTAGCACCCATTTTTCTGCTACATGCTACAAGCACACCACTATTACCAGACACCACTGACAAAGTGTTTAATGTGTGCTGCACATCAGGCTAGATGTTTGTCTCATCCTTACAAACACCTGGAAGCATTACTACTATTACTACTACTTTGCAGAGGAAAAAACATGAGGTTTGAAGGCACTGATTGCTCTAAATCACGTATTTTTGAAAGATCCTGGAGCTAAGAATTATTTTTACATTTTTTAGAGGATTATAAAAATAGAATAGGCAACAGAGATCTTATGTGGCTCACAACACCTCAAATATTTATCTGTAATGTTACAAAAAATGTTACTAATCCATTGCTCTAGTTTTCAAAGTAAAATAGTCTGATTCCAAAACTAATCCTCTAAATGAGGGTTTCTCAATCTTGGTATGATCGATATTTTGGGCTGCATAAGTCTGTTAAGGGAGGCTGTCCTGTTCACTAATCTCTATCTACTAGATGCCCTATGACAACTACAAATTTGCTGCCAAATGTACTCTGGGCAGCAAAACCATCCCTGCTGCTAACCACTGCTCTAAATGGTCTTCAAACCTGGATGTGTACCCCCTGGAGCACATAAAGACTTTTCAAGGGATTATGTACCATCTATAATTTTAAGAAAAAGGCTACCAGATTCCTCTACTTCCATTTAGTATGCCTCACTAAAAATGATCTGTCAGGGAATATGCCTGCAGTCCAGTTACCATGCTGTTACTTTACAAAATAAAGTCTTATCTCTCATCCATTACTATTTTCTTTACCCCAGGATAGAAAAACTCCCTAGAGTGGAACGGCCCTCCAAAAAAAGTAAAAGGTGTTGAAATCAAAGGTTCTTATGAGTGATGAAATTTAGATTTAAATCCTAGCTCTAGAAAGCATTCCCTTTCTTTCTCTCTCATGTATATATATGTATATACATACACATATATATATATCCTATCCTATATAATAAAGAGGTAATATGCAAATTGACGTCACTCCAACACACAAGATGGCTGCCCCCATGTGGACACAAGATAGCCGCCACAAGATGGCCAGCAGGGGAGGGCAGTTGGGAGGGACCAGGCCTGCAGGGGAGGGCTGTTAGGGGTGATCAGGCCTGCAAGGGAGGGCAGTTAGGGGTGACTGGGCCGGCAGAGGAGGGCAGTTGGGGGTGATGAGGCCTTCAGGGGAGGACAGTTTGGGGGGACCCAGGCCTGCAGGGGAGGGCAGTTGGAGGGGACCAGGTATGCAGGGGAGTGCAGCTGGGGGGAACCAGGCCTGCAGGGGAGGGCAGTTGGGGGGTGGGGGGAACCAAGCCTGCAAGGGGGGGGGGGGTAGTTGGGGAGGACCAGGCCTGTAGGGGAGAGTTGGGGCAACCAGGCCAACAGGGGAGGACAGTTAGGGGTGACCAGGCCTTCAGGGGAGGACAGTTGGGGGGCACCCAGGCCTGCAGTGGAGGGCAGTTGGGGGCGACCAGGCCAGCAGGGGAGGGCAGTTGGGGCGACCAGGCCAGCAGGGGAGGTTAGTTACGGTGATCAGGGGAGGGCAATTCAGGGCAATTGGGCTGGAAGGGGAGTAGTTAGGTGTCGATCAGGCTGGCAGGCAGACGCGGTTAGGGGCAATCTGGCAAGCAGGCAGGCGAACGGTTGGGAGCCAGCAGTCCTGGATTGTGAGAGGGATGTCCAACTGCCCTTTTAGGCTCGATCCCACTGGAATCAGGCCTAAAAGGGCAATCGGACATCCCTCAAGGGTTTCCAAACTGGAGAGGGTGCCGGCTGGGCTGAGGGACACACACACCTCCCATGCACGAATTTCATGCACTGGACCTCTAATGTAGGTCAGGCCTAAACGGTGAGTCAGACATCCTTCTCACAATCCAGGACTGCTGGCTCCCAACTGCTCGCCTGCCTGCCTTCCCGATTGCCACTAACCGCTTCTGCCTGCCAGCCTGATAACCCCCTAACCACTCCCCTGCCAGCCTGATTGATGCCTAACTGCTCCCCTGCCAGCCTGTTTGCCCCTAACTGCCCTCCCCTGCAGGCCTGGTCACCCCTAACTGCCCTCCCCTGCAGGTCTGGTCAACCTTAACTCCCTCCCCTGCAGGCCTGGTCCCCCCGAACTGCTCTCCCCTGCAGGTCTGGTCAACCTTAACTGCCCTCCCCTGCAGGCCTGGTCCCCCCCAACTGCTCTCCCCTGCAGGTCTGGTCAACCTTAACTGCCCTCCCCTGCAGGCCTGGTCCCCCCCAACTGCTCTCCCCTGCAGGTCTGGGTCCCCCTCCAACTGCCCTTCCCTGCAGGCCCAATCGCCCCCAACTTCCCTCCTTTGCCGGCCTGGTCAGCCCTAACTGCCCTCCCCTGCAGGCTTGATCGCCCATAACTGCCCTCTGTTGCAGGTCTGGTCCCTCCCAACTTCCCTCCCCTGCTGGCCTGATTGCCCACAACTGCCCTCCCTTGCAGGCCTGGTCCCTCCCAATTGCCCTCCCCTGCTGGCCATCTTGTGGCAGCCATCTTGTGTCCACATGGAGCAGCCATCTTTGACCACATGGGAGCAGCTATCTTGTGTGTTGGAGTGATGGTCAATTTGCATATTATTCTTTTATTACATAGGAGGATAGAGTCCTAGTGCACGGGTGGGGGCCAGCTGGTTTGCCCTGAAGGGTGTCCCAGATCAGGGTGGGGGTTCCCTTGTGGCATGGGGTGGCCTGGTTGAGGGGCCTGTGGTGGTTTGCAGGCCGGCCACGCCCCTCGGCGACCCAAGTGAAGGCCCTGGTATCTGGGATTTATTTATCTTCTATTATTGAAACTTTGTAGCCTTGAGCGGAGCCAAGCCTCCTGCTTGCTCTGTGGCCACAACCATTTTTGTTGGGATTTATTTATCTTCTATAATTGAAACTTTGTAGCCTTGAGTGGAGGCCTGGGCCGGCCAGGGTGTGCAGAAAACTTGGCTTCCTCCATCGCCGGGGGCAATTCAAGCCTCCTGCTCTCTCCAGCTCCGTGGCTGCCATCATTTTTGTTGGGATTTATTTATCTTCTATAATTTAAACTTTGTAGCCTTGAGTGGAGTCCAAAGCAGGCCAGGGTGTGCGAAAAGCTTGGCTTCCTCCATTGCTGGGGAAACTCAAGCCTCCTGCTTGCTCCGAGGCTGCAGCCATCTTGGTTGGGTTAATTTGCATACTTGCTCCTGACTGGCTGGTGGGTGTAGCAGAGATACAGTCATTTTGCATATTACTTTTGTATTAGATAGCATTAGAGACCTAGCCTTTCCCCCTGGATAATCAGCCAGCCCTCAGGAAGCAGAAGGCAGCAGGAAGTAGAAGACTAATGGTCACATGGTCACAACCTCTGTAAAGATAATATCTTTACCTAAATTATTAGAGGCCTGGTGCACGAAATTCGTGCACTGGGGGGGAGGGGGCGGTCCTTCAGCCCGGCCTGAACCCTCTCGCAGTCCGGGAGCCCTCAGGGGATGTCTGACTGATGGCTTAGGCCCGTTCCCCCTATGCCAGCAGTCGGACATCCTTAGTGCTGCCGCAGAGGCAGGAGAGGCTCCCACCACTGCCACTGCACTCGCCAGCTGCCAGTCATAGCAACCAGTAGTTACACTGTTCGGTCAATTTGCATATTAGCCCTTTATTATACAGGATGTTTAAGCTTCTAAGCCCTAAGGTAGATGGTAGACTCCCTGGCTACTTTGCCATGAAACCAGATAAAGGGATGTCAGAACTATCCTCAAGACCTGAAAAAATGATTAATCACCCTTACCTTACCTTACCTTACCTTACCTATGATCAATCAGCTCCCAGCACGACCTCCATCCTCTAACCCACTGTGTCTTGTGATTTTGCCCTAAATAATCTATAATGTACAAACCATTGGAGAGTTCTAACTTTTGAGCACTAGCTTTCATCCTCCTGGGTGACACCATCTATATATACAAAAGCCTAAGTGACCATTACAACTGAACGACCAGAACAACCAGTTGACCAGTCACTATGAGGTGCACTGACCACCAGGGGGCACATGCTAAACACAGGAGCTGCCCCCTGGTGCTTAGTGCGCTCCCACAGCAGGAGCACCACTCAGCTGACAGACCCGTCCCAGTGGCCCACCAGCCTGGCAGCAGCCACTCCTTCCCTCAGTAGATCTACAGGTCCAATCTCCGAAAAATGGGCCAGGCACTGATGGGCCAGCGCCGCTGGCCTCCTGGAAGTCAGCCTTGGGCACCGCGGCCACTTCCCCTCCCTAGATGCTCCACAAGGAAGAAAGGATATAAAAGTGGCCACCAGGTGGCTCCCGACAACGGGTGCGAACGTCAGCGGGACGGATCCGGATCCCGGGCCAGCAAGGGCATCCCACTGCCTGCCCAAAGGGCTGATCGCATCCCAGCCCCACTCTCCTCCCCCTGGGGACCCCACTGTGCACAAATTCATGCACTGGGCCTCTAGTTCATAATAAGATAGCCAACCTTTCTCGTTATTTAGTGTTTGGCTCTGCTAGTGCCAGGTAAACAAACTTCCTGTTCAATAACAGTGTCAATTTTCATTTAGACACTCCAAGTATCCACGTCATTAAGACAATTAACACTAAACTTTTACTTTTCATATTTAATTATCAAAATCCATCAGGCATTATACTGTTCTGAGCAACTATTACCACTTCTAATAACTCCATCCAGAAGAAA
The DNA here is from genome assembly GCF_027574615.1 of Eptesicus fuscus. Lineage (NCBI taxonomy): Eukaryota > Metazoa > Chordata > Mammalia > Chiroptera > Vespertilionidae > Eptesicus > Eptesicus fuscus. The sequence continues at coordinate 3,656,486 of NC_072480.1, read as the reverse complement.
AATAACTCCTAAAGTTAAAAAGTCGTAAGAAACTTTAAAAACTAGTTTCACTTATATAAATATTTTTATTAAAGGCACATATGACAGAGAATAAAAAACTTTCAAGCATAAATACCATGTATTTTTAAAATCGATGGTGATGGATATAAAAGTGCAATATTATACTCCTTTGGATACAATTAAGAGTGATGTACCAATTTTATACTATATAAATGTTAGTATGTGGGAAAATGCAGCCTTTGCAACCACCTAAAAGTATTATGTAAAATCTTAGAAATGAACCTAAACATGTGCAAAAGGGCAATTTTACAAAAATTATTTTGGGGTTCATAAGCAAATTAAAAGCACTGCTCTAAACCCATTCACTATTATACACTGCAATCATAAAATGCACATAATCTCTGGCCCTTAGAAGCACCATACTGTACTACCTTTTATTAAACTCTTTGGATGTACGTGGCACTGTTCTAAGCTTATTAATTTTTAAATCCTTGGAAGTTAATATCTGATTACAAATACTGAGCAGCTTGCTGCCCAGGACAGAGCTAGTAAATGGGAGACATTCAAAGAGTCAGGTTCCACAGATATTTGACAAGAAAATGAGATAAAATATCTAATTCTAAAGCTAAAGCTGTGACTATGCTTACAAGTTAACAGAGTGAGGGAGGGGTGAAGGAAACTTGGGATGTTTAGTAAAAAGGCATTTGGCTTAAGCCTTAATAGGTAGCAGTTAAAGGCAAGAAAGAAGGCATGAGAAAGGAACTCTAGATAGAAGCATTAAATTTTTAAAATTACCTACACTAATATAATTTTCTCAAATCCCAAATCAAAACCTGGTTCCTTCCCCAACAGTGCATTTAAGTTATTTTTTAAGTATACTTTTATTTATTTCAGAGAGCGAGAGAGGGAGAATCATTGATCAGCTGCCTCCTAAAAGCCCCCATATTGGGGGATCCAGCCAGCAACCCGGGCCTGTGCCCTGACCAGGGGGGTTGTCCAGCCCTGCCTCATGGTTCATAGGTCCACATTCAACCACTGAGCCACACCAGTGGGGCCGTTTAAGTTATCTTTTAAATGTCCTAATGGAAGAAGTAAAATGTATGCTTGTATGCTCCAAACAAGTGTGTGTGTGTGTGTGTGTGTTTAAAAATATTCAGGAGCAAAGCAAAATTCTGAACAGTTGGCAAATTAATTCAGTCCCATAAACATTGAGAGTAGTAACCATTCTAAAGGTCAACATCACAAGTAGTCTTTAATAACAGAGCATTTATCTCCCTACAGTGAGCAGAAGTTGCTCCAACACCCTATCTGGCCCTTTATTCAAAACAAGAAAAAGGAGAGGGAATTTCCCCAAACAGCTGAATGCAATTCCCTCCCGTGGCTTCTTACCCCATTCTGGCAGGTTAAACAAGCTGCACACCTGACACTGCAGAAAGCCCCCCAGATGAGGAGGAGCCCACCGGAAAGCTCCCACTTTCAAACAGGTTTCATGTAACATCGCCGCGTGATCTTTATTTTCAGAAGAGTAGAGCGGATCAAAAACCACCTCTTCATTACTGGGGGCGTTCTTACCTTACTTTTTGGTAGCGCTATAGGAAATCTCAACGAAAAACTGTTGAGTTCTTAAAAACTTAAGGCCCTATTTCAAAGACAACCGTCTTTAGGCAACTTCATTAAATTACAACACAAGAAAGCCAATCTCAAGGGTCCTCAAAAGACAAGAGAAAAGCAAGTGATGACAATTAGAGGCAAACGGGGCCCCCGGCGGGAGCAAGGCCGCTGCGTCACCCACGGGCGCGTTCCCAGGGCGCCCCCCCCCACCCACAGAAACACACACACACAGAAACACACACACACAGAAAACACACACACAGAAACACACACACAGAAACACACACACACACAAACACACACACACACAGAAACACACACACAAACACACACACAGAAACACACACACAGAAACACACACACAGAAACACACACACAGAAACACACACACACAGAAACACACACAGAAACACACACACACAGAGAAACACACACACACACAGAAACACACAGAAACACACACACACAGAGAAACACACAGAAACACACACACACAGAAACACACACAGAGAAACACACACACACAGAAACACACACAGAAACACACACACACAGAGAAACACACAGAAACACACACACACAGAAACACACACAGAGAAACACACACACACACAGAGAAACACACAGAAACACACACACAGAAACACACACAGACACACACACACACAAACACACACACAGAAACAAACACACACACACAGAAACACACGCACGGAGGACCCTCGGCGGCCCCAGCCCTACCCCTCCACCCGGTGGCGGGATAAAGGTGCTCCGGAGAGGGCGCAGCCTCCGCTCCCGGCCACGCTGCCGGGAAGAAGGGGAGGAACGCCCACGAGGCTGTCAGCGCCGGGGGAGGATCCCTGCTGTTTCCGAAGCGAAAGTAAACAGCCGGGCGGGCAGCAAAAATGGCCAACGGGTGCTCCGGGAGGAGAGGCCCGAGGCCGAGGGGGCGGGGCGGGGCGGAGCGCCAAGTTTCCATCCACAGGGGGAGGTTAACAAGAACTTCTCTAACTATTTCTTCTCGAAGTTGCTCCCTCACAGCAAACCTCATCTCCTCCTTGGAAAAGGGCACTGGACCGTCCCTGCCTCGTCCTTCCCGGCAGCCCCGCCAGGTCGCGGGACCAGGGAGCTCGCACCCCCGCCCGCCGAGGCCCACGCCGGGGCTGAGGCTTCCCCGCCGCCGGCCGCCGCCCCACCTGTGCCTCCCGGACCTCGGGCGCCGGCCGCCGCGGCCTCCGGCTTCCTCAGACCGCGCTCCTCGAAGCGTCCGCCCAGACCCGGCCCGAGGCTCTCGGCTCGCCGGCGCCGGACTCCCCGCGCTCCCAGCGGAGCTCCCGAGCGCCCACGTCACACGGCCGCCCCGCCCCGCCCCGCGCCTGACGTCTGCGTCTCCGCGCCGCGTGTGTACGTGACGTCCCTCGGGCGTCACCAGTCCCCGCATGTACGTGACGTCCCTCGGGCGTCACCAGTCCCCGCGTGTACGTGACGTCCCTCGGGCGTCTCTCCCGGGGACCGGTCCCAGCCCTCCGCAGCCGGGGACCTTGTGAGTGGCTCAGGGGAGACGTCCCCAGAGCGCCGTAAAGCCCTGGGGAAGGGAAGGAGCCGGAGCCGGAGCGGGAGGCTCGGAGAGCCACGGAGCCGCCCCACCCGGCGTCTCCCCGGCCTCGCGGATGGCCCTGCACTTGCGCCATCTTCCCCCGCAGAACCCGGGGTCTGGAGGGAGGGGAGCAGGAGGTGGGAAGAGCGGTGAGGGCTGGAGGCCGCCCTGGGCACGGTGCGAGGGGGGAACAAAGGCTGGTTCCCAGCTGTTCTGGAACCTGATCTGGGTGACGAATGCGTGTTCCTGGGAGGGCAGGGGCCTAGGCGGGCCTGCGTGTGGAGAGAGCTCACCACAGGAGTCCAGGTGGGATGGAGTGTTAACCCTGGGGAGAGCGAAGCAAAGGGAGAGGTTAGGGCAGGAGAAGCAACAGGGGAGAGTCGGTGTTGCTCTGCGTCGGTTCTCTAGAAATGTTATAGCAAATAAGTGAGCCCAGGTGGGGCTGCTCGTAGCTCTCTGGGAACTGAAGGTCATGGTGATGGAAGTAATCCAAGTGAGCTCACTGGAAAGTCTGAAAAAAGGGAGCTTGGAGACAAGATCCGGTGGTGAGCCCCGGCGGAGTTGCTGCTGCCCGCTGCTTCCCTACTTGGTTGCCGACTCCTGGGGACGAGTAGATGTAAAAAGTCCATGCCCCAGGCATAGGCATGCTCTGGAGAGAACCCCCATTGAGTTTTTGTCCTGAGGGCGTTTTCCCCCCTGCAGGCTAGAATCTTAGGGAAAAGTTTCAATAGAATATTCATCAGCTTTCCAGGTGCGTTTTTAACATGCTGATGCATTAGAATGAGTGTTATAGAGGAGTTTGGGATTATTCTTTGGTCTGTTTTATTTTTATCTTGGGTCTGTCTGGCTTTAAGGGGATTTTTGTTATTTCTTCCCCGTTTTCATCTGTCCTTGAATTTAGTTGGCACAATTGGCATTAATTGGGTCTTTGTTCTCTATTTTCCCAGGCCAGGGTGATTTAAGCTATGTATTCTCTGGTTAGGGAGGAGGATATGAACCATTTGCTCTCAAGTGCCCTTGGTTAGGGAAGGGAAGGTCTTGCGACTCACAAGCTAGCTGCCCAAGTGGCCTTGTTTCATTTTCTTGTCTCAAGTCTCCCCATTCCACTTACCCAGGAATTTTCCTAGCTTCTTACTATCTAACCACATATCCAGAGAGAACACTTAACTTCCAAAATCCCACATGCACTAATTAAAGTTTCAGTAGGGTGTATACATGTGTGTGCTAAAAGTCTCTAGCAATATGGTTAAAAAAAAATTTAAATTACTCCTAAGGATAAATAACAATTGTACTAATACCATTGATTATCAAAAGCTGAAATGGGGGGGGGGGGGGAATCAAAGTGGACATACTCTACCTTTCTTAAAAAGTTCTTTAACATTAGTAAAATACTATAGATGACAGATTTTATACTCTTGAATAGATCTGCCTTAACAAATTGTGTGTGTGTGTGTGTGTGTAGTGCCTATGCATTTAAGACTAGCTAAGTGACTTGTTTAACTTAATTCCAGATGAATTATTCCTCTCAATCAAAATTAATGATTTGGATTGTTGGATGACTACTAGGGGAGGCTTTTTTATTTAAAAGTAGGGGTGAGTTGATAGTTCCCACAAATCTCAGAAAGGTAACAGTCAGTCATCCCAAACAGAAAAACCTATTAGGGAGGTATACATTAATGCAGAAGTTACCAATGATTTTGCTTTGCTCTTATACCCCCTAAAATAATTCTGAAAAACTATGATTGTGTACCTTCTCCCTCATTTTTTAGATTGGTCAAAGTTTTTCATCTGACTTACATAGTCACAAAGGATGCAAAGTGTTTTATTGTACATTGACACTTTAAAATAAAAGTTACACAACTCTTAAATGTAGCCATTCCAGGCAATTTGATATCCATCATCAATTTTTAAAACTAATATATTAACAAGCTTTTCTTTAATAGGAAAGTTTACATCATTTTTTCTCTTCTGGAATTCATATTTCCACATCACTTTATGAATTTTTATCCCAATGTAATATTTCTTTATTCCAGAAAGTCTTTTATTGATCACCTACCATACTTCTCTGAAATATAAATAAGTATGTAAATTTAAATCTAATTTAAAATTTTGCAATATCCATATAGGTTAAAGTGTTTAAAATATAAAATTTCTATATACAATACCATCTGATATATAGAAACCCCTAAATTTTACTACAAAGCTGCTAAAATGAATCAAGTCTATCAAAGTTTCAGGATAAAAGATCAATATACAAAAATCAACATTACTTCTACACACTAACACTTCAAAAATTAAGTATTTCATTGCTAATACTATCAAGAAGAATAAAATACTTGAGGATAAATTTAATAGCTTAAGTGCAAGACTTATATGCCCAAAACTAGAACATTCCTGAGAGCAAGCATGTACAATAAAAGCAATAAAAAAATCTAACATCTGGAGGCTAAATAGCATGCTATTAAATAATGATTGGGTTACCAAAGAGATCAAAGAAGAAATGAACAGCATCATGGCAACAAATGACAATGAACACACAACAATCCAAAATCTATGGGACACAGTGAAAGCAGTCTTGAGAGGGAAGTTCATAGCTCTACAGGCCTATCTCAAAAAAACAGGAAGAAATCATAATAAATTATCTAACCCTACAACCCAAAGAGTTAGAAAGAAAGCAACAAGAAAAGCCCAGCGTAAGCAGAAGGAAAGAAATAATAAATATCAGAGCAGAGATAAACGACATAGAGACCAAAAAATATAATACAAGAGATCAATAAACCCAAAAGCTGGTTCTCCGAAAGGATAATAAAGATTGATGAAGCTCTAGCCAGGCTCACAAAGAAGCAAAGAGTGAGGACCCAAATAAACAAAATCAGAAATGAAAGAGGTGAAGTAACAACCAATACCACAGAAATACAAACGATTATGAAAAAATACTATGGACAACTCTTTCAACAAAATGGACAACCTAAATGAAATGGACATATTTTTACAAAAATACAAGTTCCCAAAACTCAATCAAGAAGAATCAAAAAACCTTAATAGGCCAATAATTACTGAAGAAATTGAAGCAGCGATTAAATATCTTCCAGCAAACAAAAGCCCTGCTCTGGACAGATTTACAGGGGAGTTCTACCAAGCATTCAAAGAAGAACTAAAACCTATCCTCCTCAGACTATTCCAAAAAATTCAAGAGTAAGGAACACTTCCAAGCTCTTTCTATGAAGTCAGCATTACCCTAATCTCAAAACCAGATAAAGACATCACACACAAAAAGAGAACTATAGGCCAATATCCTTGATGAACATAGATGCTAAAATACTCAACAAAACTCTAGCAAATGGGATTCAGCATTACATTAGAAAGATCATACACCATGACCAAGTGGGATTTATTCCAGGGATTCAAGGATGGTACAATATTCGCAAATCAATAAATGGGATACATCACATAAACAAATTGAGAGACAAAAATCACATTATCATATCAATTGATGCAGAAAAAGCATTTGACAAAATTCAACACCCTTTCTTGATAAAAACTCTCAGCAAAGTGGGAATAGAGGGATCATACCTCAACATAATGAAAATCTTATAGGACAAACTTACAGCCAACATCATACTCAATGGGCAAAAACTAAACTCATTTTCCCTAAGAAGAGGAATAAGACAGGGATGCCCACTTTTATAGCTCCTGTTCAATATAGTACTAGAAATGCTAGCCATAGGGATCAGATAAGAAGAAGAAATAAAAAGCATCCAAATTGGAAAAGAAGTAAAACAGTCCTTATTCACAGATGACATGATACTATACATAGAAAAACCCAAAAACTCCATCAAAAAGCGAGTAGACCTAATGAATGAATTTGGCAATGTAGCAGGATACAAAATTAACATTCAGAAATCTATGGCCTTTTTTATACACCAATAATGAGCTCACAGAAAGAGAAATGACAAATAAATCCCATTTACCATTGCACCAAAAAAATTAAGATACCTAGAATTAAACTTAACTAAGGGCGCAAAAGACCTCTACTTGGAAAACTACAGGACTTTGAAAAAAGATATAGAGGAAGACATAAACAAATGGAAGAACATACCATGTTCATGGATTGGTAGAACCAACATCATTAAAATATCCATACTACCCAAAACAATCTACACATTCAATGCAATACCTATTAAGATATCCACTGCATATTTCAAAGATCTAGAACAAACTCTCCAAAAATTCATCAGGAATAAAAAGAAAGACCCTGAATAGCCACAGCTATCCTGAGAAAGAAGAACAAAGTTGGAGGCATCACAATACCAGATATCAAGCTATATTACCAAGCCACGGTTCTCAAAACTGCCTGGTACTGGGACAAGAACAGACATATAGACCAGTGGAACAGAACAGAGAACCCAGAAGTCAACCCAAGCCATTATGTTCAAGTAATATTTGACAAAGGAGGCAAGAGCATATAATGGAGTCAACACAGTCTCTTTAATAAATGGTGCTGGGAAATTTGGACAGATACATGCAAAAAAAAAAAAAAATGAACGTAGATCACCAACTTACCCCATACACAAATATAAATTGAAAATGGTTAAAGGACTTTAATATAAGACAGGAAACCATAAAAATCCTACAAGACTCCATGGGCAGCAAAATAGCAGCCATATGTCATAGTAATATCTTTACCAACACAGCTCCTGGGGCAATGGAGACTTAGGAGAAAATAAACAAATGGGACTACATCAAAATAAAAAGCTTCTTCACAGCAAAAGAAGCCATCAAGGAAACAAGAAGAAAGCCCACTGCATGGGAGAACATATATGCCAATGATATTTCCGATAAGGGTTTAATCTCCAAAATTTACAGGGAACACATACAACTTAACAAAAGGAAGGTAAATAATCCAATAAAAAAAATGGGCAAAGGACCTAAATAGATACTTTTTGAAAGATGACATACAGAAGGCACAGAGACATATGAAAACATGCTCAAAGTCACTAATCATCCAAGAGATGCAAATCAAAACAACAATGAGATGCCATCTCACACCTGTCAGAATGGCTATCATCAGCAAATCAGCAAACAACAAGTGCTGATGAGGATGTGGAGAAAAAGGAACCCTCCTGCACTGCTGATGGGAATGCAGACTGGTGCAGCCAATATGGAAGACAGTATGGAGTTTCCTCAAAAAGTTAAAAATGAAACTTTCATTTGACCCAGTAATCCCACTTCTGGGACTATATGTAGCATATTTCAGAGAACCAGAACAAATAATCCAAAAATTTATATGGAACCACAAAAGACCACAATTAACCATAGAAATCTTGAGGAAAAAAAGAACAAAGTTGGAGGAATTACACTACTTGATATAAAACTATACTACATAGCTATATAATCAAAACATGGTATGGGCATGAAAATAGACACATAGATCAATGGAACAGAAAGGAAAGCCCAGAAATAAACCCATACCTATTTGGTCAATTAACATTTGTCAAAGGATGCAAGAACATACACTAGAATAAAGATATTCTATTCAATCAATGGTGTTTGGAAAATTGAACAGATTCATGTAAACAATGAAAATGGACCACCTTTTTACACCATTTACAAGAACCTTCTACACTAATAAAAGATGCAAATTGACTGTACCTTCATGACGCCTACCAGCCAATCAGGAGCGAGTACCAACAAAGATGGTGGATTAATTTGCATACACAGGCATGAGCGGCCGAGGGTGGGGCTGGATGCTTGCGTCATTGCCATGGCGATGACGCAGGCGTTCCACACAGCCCTAGCTGTTCAAGGCCTCTGGGCAGTTTGGGAAGGTGAAAAGGTGGCTCTAGCTGGAGTAAAGGCAGTGCTGGCAGCCAGGGGAAGGAAGGCTCATTCTTGCACGAATCTTCGTGCATCGGCCTCCAGTATATATATAAAAGCCCAGGGACCAGAACAGCAGAACGACCAGAATGCCAGAACAACCAGTGACTATGACGCACGCTGTGGCAGCCAACTGACCTGATCTGGGCCCCTATTGGCCTCTGCCCCCGCCCGCCCTCCCCACTGGCCCGGCCCTCAATCAGCCCTCCACACTCCGATCAGGGGCAAGGCCTACGGGACCCCACCCATGCACGAATTTGTGCACTGGGCCTCTTGTAAACTAATGAAGACTCGAAACCATGAAACTTTTAAGAGAAAACAGGTAGTGAAAATTTGGACATTTCTCTTAGCAACATTTTTTGTGCTATATCTCATAGGGCAAGGGAAACAAAAGAGCAAATAAACAAATGGGATTCTATCAAACTAAAATGTTTTCCAAAGCAAAGGAAACCATCAACAGCCCTGGCTAAATAATTAAGACGATGGTTGGATCATCATCTCAATGCATCAAGGTTTCGGGTTATATCCCAGTCATGGCACCTATAAGAATCAATCAATTAATGCATACATTAGTGGAACAACAAAATTGATGTTTCTCTTTCTCTCTCTCTCCTTTTTTCTCTTTCTCTACAAATCAATAAATAAAAGTGAAGGAAAGAAAACCATCAACAAAACAAAAAGACAGCCCACTGAATGGGAGAATATACTCACCAGTGATGCATCTGATAAGGGTTTATATCCAAAACTTATAAACAACTCTTACAACTAAACACCAGAAGACAAATAATCCAATTAAACAATGGGCAAAGGACCTGAATAGACACTTCTGCAAAGAGGACATACAGATGGCCAATAGACATATGAAAAGATACTCAACATCACTAGTCATGAGAGAAATGCAAATTAAAACCATAAGGAGACAACACCTCACCCCTGTCATAATGACTACCATCAATAAATCCACAAATGACATGTGTTAGCAAGGATGTGAAGAAAAGGGAACCCTCATGCACTATTGGTAGGAATGCAAATTGGCTCAGCTGCCATAGAAAATAGTATGGAGCCTCCTCAAAAAATTAAAAATGGAACTGCCTGGTAATCTAGCAATTCTGCTTCTGGATATATATATATATATAAAGAAACACAAAACATTAACTCAAAAGGATAAATGCACCCTGTGTTCATTGAAGGGTTATTTACTAGTACAACAGACAATATATGGAAGCAACCCAAGTGCCCATACATAGACAAGTGGAGAAAAAACCTGCGATACAGATATACAATGGAATATTACTCGGCATAAAAAATAATGAAATCTTACCATTTGCAACAGCATGGGTGGACCTACATGGCATTATGCTAAGTGAAGTGTCAGTCAGAGAAAGACAAATACCACATGATTTCACTTATATGTGGAATCTAAAGAACAATATAAATGAACAAACACAACAGAAATAGACAGATAGATACAGAGAACAGACTGAGGTTTGCCAGAGTGGATGGAGATTGGGGGACTTGGTGAAAAAAGTGAAGTAGTTGAGAATATAGACTTTCAGTTACAAAATAGTCATTGGGACATAAATTACAGCACAGAAAACATAGTCAATAATATTGTAATAACTATATATGGTGCCAGGTAGGTACTGGAAGTATCAGGGGAAAACTTTGTGAAGTATGATTGTCTAACCACCATGCTGTACACCTGGAACTAATACAAAATAATATTGAATGTAAACTGCAATTGAAAAAATAAAAGATTAAACAAACAAAGAGAAATAAACACACAGGCTTGAGAAAGCAATTTTAAGAAATCAGTGTTTCATCTCTTGCACAGATACAGTAAATATTGCAGTGAACTCGGGGATTTGGGAGCTGATCAGGGGAAAAGATATGACCACAAGGTGGCAGTAACACACAAGTGAGCATTATTTGGGTGGCGCTTTGAGAGGTTTGCCTGGGGTTGTGGAGGGGTTCATGGAAAGTCCCTACAATCATGGGAACTTTCAGAGACAATGGTGTGGGGGCTCCACTCCAAATAGGAAGAATGCAAAGAAATTTGGGGGTAGGAGGGTGATGTGTCAGAAGGGCTCTAAAGGGCAGCAGTGACTTAGGGGCTTTTATAGTCCCAGGGTTTGTTTATCTATTGAGTGTAATTTCATGGGATATGCAAAGCAAGCAGGCTCTAAATGGTTTATTTGAACCATTTAAAACAATTGGATGTGCCAGAATTTGAGTTTTGTTCCAGTGAGCTTCTGAGCTAATGATTCTGGCCTTCTGTGAAGAAGTAAACAACATAGGGCCAATGTGCAGGGGCCATCTTTGGCTTATTTATGTATCAAATGTAAATCGCATCATATTATTCAGTCATTTAATCAACAAACTTTTATTAAGTGTCTACTATGTTCTGGGCACTATTCCAGGAAATGATCTTACAAAGTTGAGGAAGATGCAGTCCCTTACTTCAATGGGCTTAGTTCTTGGAAGAGGGCCTCTTAAATGGAAGAGTAGGACTCTGAAACAGTAGATAGGAAGCTGTTGATCTTTTATTCTTCATGTGTTTTCCTGGAATAACCATCTAACTACTAATAATTATTTTACAATGGGGATACTGGACAAACACTTGAAAAAAGTATTTCAATCAATCTTTACCTTCAACTCGATTATAAACTGAAAACAGTACAATTCTTTATCATATTTTATACATTCATGATTGACAATTATTTGAAGAGACTGTTATCATTATAATGTCCAAAATTAAACTTGTTCTTCACTTCCTTTTCTCCTGAAGCCAGCATATTTGGCATTTCTACTTTTGTCAACCCTATGATTCCTTCATCAACCTGATCTACATATTGCAAAATTATGTTTGTCTCCATTTTCTCCTTCAAACCTGACATACAATCAGTTGCTAAATAATGTAGATTCTATGGCCATAATGACCTTATTGTCCATAGACTAAAGTCAACAGACTTTTTTACCCTCTTTCCCTTTTTGAGTCCATGGCATGGTCCAGATTCAGGTCTATATTTTCTCTAGAAATTGTTTTTTAATGCATTTCTTACTCCCAAATATTGGGCTCAGATTGTTTTTCTATAAACATAGTGGTAATATCATCATTCCTCTGTATAAAAGCCCCACAGTTCCTTACTCTGGCAATCAGGACCCTACATGATGTTTCCACAATGTTCTTGATTGTCCACTATCACCAACCTTCCTTCTATATTTTAACCCCAGGTGGCATAGAACACAAGCATTTCCTTGAACATGTTTTGCAATTTCCTTCTGTGTCTTTACTCATTCAGTTTTCTTTTCCTAAAATACTCCAAAATCTTGCCTATCAAAACTGAATCTAAATTCTAAGGCTAAACACAAAGCCACCAACTTCAAGAAAGCTTTCCCGATATCCTTAATTAACTGGAAAAAAATGTACATGGACTTAACCAGAATTTTTTCTGGACTTCCTCATCAGTCTCCCTCTACCTTGTGGCTAACCATTTGTTTATTTTTCTTCCTTTATAAGAGTGAACTTTGAGTAAGACTCTTCCTCATTTATATAATCTCTATGTCTATCACAATTAAGAATGGTTGACCCTAGATGGTTTAGCTCAGTGGATAGAATGTTGGCCTGTGGACTGAAGGGCTCCAGGTTCAATTCTGGTCAAGGGCATATGCTTGGGTTGCAGGCTAAATCCCCAGTGGGGGGACATGCAGGAGGCAACTGATCAATGATTCTCTCTCATCATTGATGTTTCTATCTCTCTCTGTCTTTCTCTCTAAAATCAATTTAAAAATATATGTATATATATTTTAAAAAAGAATGTTTGCTCTCATATACAGAATACAATGCACTTCAGAGGAACACTGTTTTTGATGGAGTACTAACTAGATACAAGGTTCATTAATGATAATTCTGGTAATATAGACAAAACCATCATGCTGCCTCATTTAGTCAGAAACTGTATTCAATGCCTAAAAAAGAACACAAATTCATGCAGACAATTTCTTAATTTCATAACTTATTTCTAATAAAAGGAAAAATTATGTTTTTAAGATTTCTTCTATTCAGATAGAATGTTCACAATGAGGAACTATATGAGTTATGTAGGTTAGACAGTTCTAATAGTAATAAAAAAGGCAAATAAATTTGCAACAAAATTTGGAATTTTTTATTTAGCATGAAAAACTTTGTTTTTGTAAACATCTAAGTTTAGAATGGAAACGAATGTCATTTGTTATTACCACTGTTGATGTGAATTTATATATAGGCAATAAAAGGTAATGCTAAAAAATTTACAAATATTTTATAATTTATTGGCAGTTGGATTTATTTAACAAAAATATTAATAAACCATATTAATAAATAGTTGCTGGAGTTAATAGAACAAGACTGTCATCAGATATGGGATTCATCCAGGTTATCAAAGACTCATCCAGGTGATGTGGAAATTCCATTATGCTTTCAATCAGAAATTAAATATTGATAAAATTGAGATAATTGAATATAGAGATAGTTGTGATAGAAATAAATACAAAACACAGGAAATCTATTTTTATGGTATGAACTGTGTCATAGAACTGGTGGTACAATAATTGATTTACACAGTAAAACTGATATATACAGGACTATTAATTTAAAAGATATAACCAATATGACAGCTAATTTTAGATTTTTGGACATCACAATGTATTGCTCTCCTTGGAAAATACTAAATAAACACAGCTGAAAATTCTTGTTCTTTGGGCTTCCCAGGTCTAGGATATACTGTGCATGGAATATAGTACTGGGACAGGATAGTAAGAAGCTAGGAAAATGCATTGACAAGCAGGATGGGGAAAATGAGACAGATAGTTTAACAAACTGGCTGAGCAATTTATAGACAGATACAGAAGGACACTTCCCTAGAAACAACATCTAGGCCTTATTTGTATTTCATCACCAGGCCCAGAAAAGCAGCGATACCAGGTGCATGACACCAGAACCAGCTGCTATGACCAATGACCCCCTGCTCTGGTGTTGTCCAATCAGTAAAGACTACAACCCTGGAAGAGCACACCTGGAAAACTGATGAATATTCTGCTAAAACCCTCCCCTGAAACATCCCCTAAGATTCTAACCTGTGAGAGAGATAAAAACTCAACACAAAGAACCCAGTGCGTGCTCTCCCTCTGGGGAACATGCCTGTGCCATTCCCTACCTCCTCTCCTTTCCCCACAGCCATGCACTTCCTAAACTCTACCCTATGAGACTTGCAAACGTGGAAGTAGTGGGCAGCAGCAGGCTAACCCCCTTTTCTCTGACTTTCCGATGAGCTAAGGAATCCCTGTTTAGGCTCTCCTGCTGCTTCTTCTATGCTAAGCCCTTCCTTGTTTCACTGCTACAGCTTTAACAAATGTTCCATATGGGTATGCTTTTGCTGTGGCCAATTAATTCTTGCTTTCTTTGTCTCTTGACTGGATATTTCCTTCAAGGAGATAACTGAGGTCTTGTCATATCACCGTAACAGAGAAAGAATAAAGATGGTAATGTTACAGGATAGAAGAGAGGCTTGTCTCCCCTGGTTTCTTGTGGAAGTGGGGTTCTTAGGGTACCACTAAAATAAGCATTTCCAGAGGCCTCCACAGGAGGATGAGATATGGTAGAAAGCTTTATTTCCATGGAATTATACTCCTGGTTTCCAAAGTTCTATTTCCCTTAGTCCAGTCATAAAAGAAGTACTAGTATAGTTGCGGTATCAGTAGAGCTAAAACCAGAACCAGTGTCCAGAGTTTCTATTCCATATTGGAGCAGAGTCCATCGAGCTAGCTTAGTCTGTGTCTCCCCACTGTAGTCTATCAGTCCATGACATGTGCGGACCACATGGCTATGGGTCATATAGGCTAATGCAAGGAAGCAGAAACAAAAGAGCACAAGAGTGAGGAGCAACAAGAGAGAGCATTCCCTTGTTTAGGGTATTATGTACTACCAAATTTTTGTGGGCCTACAGTGGTCATTATCATACTGGCCAACCATCTCTATCCCCAGGTTTGACTGACAGGTACCTTCCTTAGTCAACTACAAAATTGCAGCTTCCTAGCAAAATTGCCCAAATGACATACCTTCCCTTTGCTCCATTCTTATCCTATCTAATAAAAGAGTAATATTCAAATTAACCACCACTCTGCTACACCCACAAGCCACGCCCACAAGCCAATCAGGAGCGAATATGCAAATAAACCCAACCAAGATGGCTATGACCACAGAGAGCAGGAGGGAGGCTTGGGTTTCCCAGGCAATGGAGAAAGCCAAGCTTTCCGCACACCCTGGCCTGCCCAGGCCTCCGCTTAAGGCTACAAACTTTCAATTATAAGATACATAAATTCCAACAGAAATGGCTGCCCCCATGGAGCAAGCAGAAGGCTTGGCTCTGCTCCAGGCTACAAAGTTTCAATTGTAGAAGATAAATAAGCCCTAGATACTAGGGCCTCCACTTGGGTCACCAGGGGGGTGTGGCCGGCCTGCAAACCACCACAGGCCCCTCGCCCAGGCCACCCCACGCCCCAAGGGAACCCCCACCCTGATCTGGGACATCCTTCAGGGCAAACCAGCTGGCCCCCACCCGTGCACCAGGCCTCTATCCTATCTAATAAGAGTAATATGCAGATTGACCATCATTCCAACACACAAGATGGCAGCCCCCATGTGGACACAAGATGGCTGCCACAAGATGCCCAGCAGGGGAGGGCAGTTGGGAGGGACCAGGCCTGCAAGGGAGGGCAGTTGGGGGGTTATCAAGCCTGCAGGGGAGGGCAGTTAGGGGTGACCAAGCCGGCAGAGGAGGTAAGTTAGGGGGGAACCAGGCCTGCAGGGAAGGGCAGTTGGGAGGGACCCAGGCCTGCAGGGGAAAGCAGTTGGGGGGACCAGGCCTGCAGGAGAGGGCAGGTAGGAGTGACCAGGCCTATAGGGAGGGCAGTTAGGGGCAAACAGGCTGGCAGGGGAGCAGTTAGGCATCAATCAGGCTGGCAGGGGAGTGGTTAGGAGGTGATAAGGCTGGCAGGCAGAAGCGGTTGGGGCAATCAGGAAGGCAGGCAGGCGAGCAGTTGGGAGCCAGCAGTCCTGGATTGGAGAGGGTGCAGGCTGGGCTAAGGGACACAACCGCCCCTCCCCCGTGCATGAATTTCGTGCACCGGGCCTCTAGTTATTAATAACTATCTAATTATAATGGCATAAATCCCCCCCCCCCCGAAAGAACAAACCTCTTTTTAATCTTATAAAGGATAAATGGCCCTAGCCAGTTTGGCTCAATGGAGAGAGCGTCAGCTTTCGGACTAAAGGTACCACGTTCAGTTCTGCTCAAGGCACGTACCTCGGTTGTAGGCTCCAGGATGAGTGCAGTAGGCAACCAATCAATGTTTCTCTCACATCGATATTTCTGTCTTTCTCTCTCTCTCTTCCACTCTCTCTAAAAATCAATGGAAAAATACCCTTGGGTGAGCATTTTAAAAAAAAGGGATAAATGGACTAAGGTCTCCAACTTCTTGTAATTGCTTCATGCTGTTGAGCAGTGTAGTTCTGCCTATCCTAGGGCTCAGATCTTCTCCTTATCTGTCAGAGGAAGGAGGAGCAAATGGAAAGGGGTGTATTCATGCATGCAAGCAGAATTCTGCAAAGTCCAGGTCAGTCTAGTGTCCCCTGGGAGGTGGCACAGGAGATGTCCAGAGGATGACACATTAGACTAGCTGGCATCCTTGTTGTATTCTAGAAATGACAAACTTAACAATAAGGTTAAAAGGCACAATTCAAAAGTGACGAGACTTATAGCAACTAAAGGTGTGGTGAAAGGTAAAATCCCATGTGATAAAGGGAAAGATTAAATTAATAGTGTCCCAGATTAGGGCTTTCCTGGAGGCAGGTGTATAATACCTATCTGAAGCCTTTCTGTCAACCATATTTAACTCAAATTAAGCTAAGGGAAATATTCTAAGATTTCCTCTGTGAGAAACTGTGGGCCCTTTCTGTCTGAACCATTTGGACAGAAAAGGGAAAGCAGTTTCAAGTGAAGCCAATAGACTGTCCATACTTCATTGACTCAACCATAGATCCAACCATTGAGTCTCATGTCAAGACACTCATGCACATTGCTTCTAAAGTGAGGCCTCACCCAGCTAGCATGGCTCAGTGGTTGAGCATTGACCTATGAGCTGGGAAGTCGAGGTTCAATTCCGGGTCAGGGCACATGTCTGGGTTGAAGGCTCGATCTCCAGTGTGAGGTGTGCAGGAGGCAGTCAATCAATCCTATATAATAAAAGAGTAATATGTAAATTAGCCATCACTCCACGACAAAATGGCGGCGCCCATAGCAGACGCTGGTGGCATCGCCCCAGCAATGGGAGCCCAGCATCTGCTCCTAGGCCACAGAGGGAGGGGAGAGGTCTCTGGCCAGAGGACTGGGAGCAGGACACTGAGGTCACGTAGCCAGCGGCGGCACGAGCTCAGCATCCGAGCAACGGCTGTGCAGCGGGAGGGAAGGGGCCTGTGGGGCCGTGAGCCCAGAGTCCGCATACCCAGAGTCTGCGCCCCGGCCTGCCATGCTGCGGGAGGGAAGGGACCTCTGGGGCCATGATCCCAGAGTCCATGCCACGGCCGTGCAGCAGGAGGGAAGGAGCCTCTGGGGCCACGAGCCCAGAGTCTTCGTGCCCAGAGTCCATGCCCTGGCCTGCCTTGTGGCAGGAGGGAAGAGGCCTGTGGGGCCCCAAGCTCAGCGTCCCCGTGGCAGGGGAGGAACCAGAAAAATGGATCTTTCCAGTTCCTGAGGCTGACAGAGCCCTATGGGTGCCGTGGTCCTCCACCTGCAGCCCCCAGTCGCAGCCCAGCAGCCCCAGTCACAGACTGGAAGCCCCCAGCCAGCAGTCCAGACGGGACCAACATTGCGCCATGGCGGGGGGAGGAGAGGGTATCCGGCAGGCACGCTACAGACATCAAATCACTGCTGCTGAGGCCCCCCCCCACACACACACACTCACAAGTAGTATGGTCCAAGGGGGCGACTCCTAAGGCAAGGCTCCCATGGCAGCTGATGCACACCATGCCAGGCGAGGAAGCTAGACCTGAAAGCCGAAGCCCCGGAGTACCCGAGCTGCAGGGCATCGTGGGCCGGGGCCCTGAGGAGGCCCCAGGACAAGCATCTTCCCAGAGGCTGTGTGGAAGGAGGGGAGGAACCTCTGGCTAGAGGCCAGGTGAGGGATGCTGGCGTCTTTGCAGGCCAAGACCAGGCTGAGGGACCACCCCCCACCCTGCACCCCTATGCACGAATTTCGTGCACCGGGCCTCTAGTGAGTCTATATCATCATTGATGTTTCTATCTCTCTCTCCCTCTCCCTTCCTCTCTGAAATAAATTAAGATATGTTTAAAGTGAGGCCTATATTGTGTGAATAAGCAATCAGGTAAGTAAGGACATAGGCATACATTCTATGAAAACAGAAGGAAACAACAAAACACAAAGGTTATTGCACATAGTAAATCATAAACAAGTTGAGAAGATTTCCAGATGCAAGGCTTTTGCTGGAATGAAAGCAAGCACTGATAATCTGAGAGACTGTCTGCAGTCAGAATATCTCTGATTACGTTATAAGGTGCTGAGATCTGTATGGCACATACAGACACAACCTTTAAAAAACCAATTGAAGACAGTTAACTGCATTGGAGTCCAGTATTTACAACTGGAAATGTGGTTTCCAGTGAAACACAATTTTTCTCCCTATGATTACCCTCATTTTACTAAGTGTAGTTTCAGTTTGGCCTTATTATTTTCATAAATATAATAAGAATAGTAATTGATCACATCGATCACACAGGCTCTTTCAAATTTGCTTTGCTGGAATTTTTGTAAGGAATCTTTAGATTGAGCTTTAGTGAGCAGTCAGCCCCTCAGGGTGGAGAAGCCAAGTCACAGTTACCCTCAGGCTTTGCCTGCAATACCTGTAGGCTTGGGTCAATTCCTTAAGATATTGAAAAATATCTTTTAAAAAATATATATATATACTAGAGGCCCCGTGCACGAAATTCGTACCCTGGGGGGTAGAGGTGGGGGAGGGTCCCTCAGCCTGGCCTGTGCCCTCTCACAGTCCGGGATCCCTCTCGCAGTCCAGGACCCCTCGCTGCTTACCACCCCCCTGCTTGCTGCTCCTTATCTCTTGGCTCACTGCTCCTTAGCGCTGCCACAGAGGCGGGAGAGACTCCTGCCACCGCTGCTGCGCTAGCCAGCTGTGAGCCTGGCTCCTGGCTGAGCGGTGCTCTCCCTGTGGGAGCACACTGACCACTAGGGGACAGCTCCTGTGTTGAGTGTCTGCCCCTTGGTGGTCAGTGCACGTCATAGTGAGCAGTCGTTCTGCTGGTCCTTCCGCAGTTCGGTTGATTTGCATATTAGGCTTTTATTATATAGGATTTGTGTGAGCTCTTATATGTTAAAGATACTAAGTATTTATAGAATATTTGCTGCAAATACATTTTTCCCAGTTTGACTTTTAAAATCTAGGCTCATTAGCAATTTCCCCTGTAGGCACATGGATTCCTTTAGATGCTCGTTTTCTTCCTCATTGGAATTCTATGTTATTTTTATTGCTATAATTTCTTTTTTTAAAGAATCTCTTATTCTTGTTGAGTTATATTTTCTTCTAGTTTGCAGCCATGGGACCATAATGGCTTCACCGCTAACTTTATTTTGTTAAATATGTTTTCATTTATTTGAGAGAGAGAGATAGGAAGAAAGAGAGAAAGAGAAACATTGATTCCACAATTGGGGCGTGTGCCCTGACAGGGAACCTAACCAGCAGCTTATTGGTCTACAGGACAGACATCCAGTTCCGAGCCTCAGGCTTTTTACTCTTTGTTGTTAATGCTTATAGGAGTCAAAAGGTCCTTCACAGGTGGTTTATTATGCTAATGAGCTCATAGCTTCCGAAAGAGGCTGAAGATTCTCATTCAGGGTTTTCACAGGACAGTGGCACCTAGTAGAACCCCTACTCCTAGACCTAGGAGACTCCCTTTCAACAGTAATACAGAACAGCTGACACCGAACGGCCACTTAAAACAGCCCCAGCACTCTTCTAACCTTCACCTGGTGACCTGGTTTGATCCACAACCCCAGGAGGCCGGCACTTCTATTCCAGCTTTCAGATGAGAAAGCAAAGGCGCGGAGTGGTTAAGTGATTTGCCCAAGTGCAGGGCAGAGCTGGGGGGCACAAGGAGTGGGGGCTGCCGGGGAACAGATGTGCACACAGATGACGCAGGGATTCCCGGCGTGAGTGACAACTGAGGCAGGACAGGACAGTGCCGGGAAGAGAGGGAAGGCAGCGGGTATTGCCCCGAGACACAGGGAGCACTTGCTGGGACCCGGCTGGGCTCCTGACCCTCAGGGGTTTCATACTGCAGAGCCATCTTGCTCAGGAACCCGAAATCAGGAATCCGACTTCTCCCAGAGGCCCCTAGGACACGGAGCAGGCAATTTCCACACCTGCCTACATTGCTAGTTAAACACGGGGGTTCTAAGCCCAGTGAGGACAGGGGACAGATCTTCACAGTGACAACAGTGAGCGCTTAGTACCTGTCAAGCACCGGGCTGAGAGCCTTAGTGCATAATCTTATGCACACCCTGTAACATTCCACTGAGGCTGGTACTGTTATCATACCCATTTTATAGGTGAAGAAACCGAGGCTCAGAGAGGTTACACAGGTCTAACTGGCAGAGTCTGAGTGACTCCAAAGTCACCACGTCCCTCTGCTACCCTCAACCCTCGGATGGGTGGCGTTGCTAAGTCTAGCTTTTCTCTCCCTCTTGCTCTAGGACATCCGATGATTAGCAGGGCTGAGCAGAGGAGAGATGGGGCTCCGAGGGACCCAACAGGGGACCTGGCCGTTATTTCTCTAGAGCCCAGCGACAAAGAATCAATTAGGGAAAAGACTTGCCGTTTCCAGGCTGTTGTATTGTATCTTCCTCCCACTAATGGAAACTGGTATGCCATAGGCCAGTGGTCGGCAAACTCATTAGTCAACAGAGCCAAATATCAACAGTACAACAACTGAAATTTCTTTTGAGAGCCAAATTTTTTAAACTTAAACTATATAGGTAGGTACATTGTTATTAACTTAATTAGGGTACGTGGTATTTTGTGGAAGAGCCACACTCAAAGGGCCAAAGAGCCGCATGTGGCTCGTGAGCGGCAGTTTGCCGACCACTGCCATAGGCAATCAGAGCCTGTGGGCTGGGGTTAAGAACCAAGAGGTCGGCCATCCCCCACCCCTTGCCCTTGGCACTGGTCGAACTCTGTGTGTGGGGTGATGGGGGGCAGGGCCTTGGCCTGGTGCTGTGGCATGCCCTGCCACCCACCCTGGGTTCCCCCGGTTCCCCATTCGCCATCAGAATTGGAGCCTGAAGGCCAGGGGGAGGGACCAAGAGGTCTGAGAGGTCCGCCGTTCCCACCCGCTCACTGGCCCACCCCAACTGAGGGTCTCCCTCTGTGAGTGCGGGGACTGGCGGGGCAGAGGCCTTGGCCTGGCATGGCCTGTGTCCCCTGCCACCCACCCATGGTTCCCCATTCGCCACTGGGGGATGGGAGCTGCCAGCTAGGGAAGAGACCGAGAGGTGGAGTGGTTGTTCTCACTGCCACGCCCCAGTATCCCGGGGCCCACCAATCACTCCTGCCGCCACACCCCAGCCACCCGGTGCCCACTGTTTGGTCGTCCAAATGGTTTTGATGGCCCTAGGTTATTATTAGTATAGATATTTTATTTCAGAGAAGAAAGGAGAGGGATAGAGAGATATAAACATCAATGATAGGGAGCATTATTGATCGGCTGCCTCCTGCACACCCCACACTGGGGATCAAGCCTGCAACCCAGGCATATGCCCTGACCAGAAATTGAACCTGTGACCTCCAGGTTCATAGGTCGATGCTCAACCACTGAGCTATGCTGGCAGGGCTCCAAAGATACCTTGGGTTTCCTTTCTTGCTATTTTTCAAGAAAGCAGTCTTTGCTCCTTACCTGGACAGACTGCGATGAACCACATGACCAAGCAAGGTATCAGGACATTTCTGCAGTGGGCTCTTTGATTGGCTTTGGCCAGTGGTCGGCAAACTCATTAGTCAACAGAGCCAAATATCAACAGTACAACGACTGAAATTTTTTTTGAGAGCCAAATTTTTTAAACTTAAACTTCTTCTAACGCCACTTCTTCAAAATAGACTCACCCAGGCCATGGTATTTTGTGGAAGAGCCACACTCAAGGCGCCAAAGAGCCCCATGTTGCTCGAGAGCCACAGTTTGATGACCACGGGCTTTGGCAGTCAATCTTAATTCCTTAAGGTTTTCTGGTGATATTCAGCATCCAGGCTTGCCTCCCTTAAACGTGGAATTCCAGTCAAAGTCTTAATTAATAAGACCACGAGTGAAGACTGATCTTATTAGATTTATTCAAAGTAAGGTATTGCCATGACTTATTCATTAAGAATTATCAAATTTAGGGATTAAAAATGGTGGCAGAGTAGGTGGATGCTGCACAGACATGCTCCCAGGAACAAGCTGGAATTACAACTGAAATGGAAAGGCTTCCTGAATAATCAACGGAAAACTCACAGGAGAGAACCCTGATTCCCGAGGACTGAAGGTGGAGACTACATAGAGACTGGTAGGAGAGGTGGAGGCACAAAAGGGCTGACCAGGCACACACAGACAGCAAATGAAGTCCTGGAGAGATATCTCAGTTGTGGGGGGTGCCACTGAGAACTCTGGGATCTAATCCCAAAGCTGGGCTCCCCAGGAGAGAGCACCAAATCTGAGAAGGGACCCACATAGTATCTAGCTGTGAAAAGCTGTGGGGTGCTATCTGCAAGGGAGTGGCAGATGAAAGTTCGGGCACCCTCTTGAAGGGCCAATGCACAAAAATTCCCTGTGGAGCCACCCACCTTGTGCTCTGGCAGAGGGAGGGTGAATTGGTCTGGAGCTGTGAAAGCAGGACCAGGGATTGGGGACTCGGGGAAAGAGTTCAGAAGGCAGACACACCAAGTTTCCTGGACTGAGTTATTCCTTCATGCAGTGGAAGACATCTTTTCCACATAGAAATTTGCCTTGCCTGGGTGGGAGGGGGAGACAGTCGACACACCCTATTGGAAAACAGCTTGCCCTGAAGCCACTTAAGAGATTAAAAGTAACAATTAGCCTCCAGGCAGAAGCAACTGCCTCACCCTGTTGAAAAAACTCTGGGCTACATCTGAGGATGATTGCCTGGGGCAATTCAAGTTGGAATCCTATTAGTCTGTAGACAGAGGTGGTCTCTGGAGGCTTTGAGTCTTTGCCTGATCCAATTAGTCAGAAACAGCCTTTAACACTGTCCCAAACTAGAGATTGAGAGGCATAGAGGATCTACCTAATACATAGTCACAAACCCAAACAGGCAGCCAAAATGAGGAGACAAAGAAACAACCCCCAAATGAAAGAACTAGAGAATTCTTCAAAAGAAGAGATAAATGAAGCAGAGCTAAGAAATTTATCTGAAACAGAGTTCAGAGTAATGATAAAAATGCTTAACAGTATGAAAAAAGATATAGTAACTATACAAAAAGAATAGTCTGAAATAAAGAATGACATAACACAAATAAAGAAAACATTGGAAGGAATACACAGCATGTTAGGGGAAGCTGAGGATCGAATCAATGAATTAGAAGACAGAGTTGAAAATATCATTCAATTAGAGAAACAAAAGAAAAAAAAACAATTAAAAAACAGGAGGACAGCTTAAGGGAGCTGTGGGACAATGTGAAATTTAATAATATTAGAATAGCAGGTGTGCCAGAAGAGGCAGAAGGGGAGAAAAGAATAGAGAAGGTGTTTGAAGAAATAATGGCAGAAAACTTCCCTACTTGGTGAAGGAAAAAGTCACACAAGTTCAGGAGGTACAGAGAACCCAAAACAAGAAGAACCCAAGCAGGCCCATGCCCAGATGCATCATAATTAAAATTTCAAAAATTAAAGACAAAGAGAGAATCTTAAAGGCAGCAAGAGAAAAGAAAACTGTTACCTACAAAGGAGTTCCCATAAGGCTGACACCTGATTTCTCATCTACAGGCCAGAAATGAATGGCATGAAGTACTCAAGGTAATGGAAAGCAAGGATCTGATACCAAGATTACTATATGCAGCAAGGCTATCATTCAAAACAGATGGTCAAATAAAGAGCTTCCCAGACAAAAAAAAAAAAAAAAAAAAAAAGGCTAAAAGAGTTTATCACCACCAAGCCAGCATTATAAGAAATGCTAAAGGGAATTGCTGTAAGGGATTGCTAAGAAGAAGAAACAGAGAGAGAAACCTAGCCATATACAATTAAAATGGCTATAAATAAGAACATCTCAATAATAACTCTAAATGTAAATATATTAAATGCTCCAATCAAAAGGCATAGGGTAGCTAAATGGACACACAAACATGACCCAAATATATGCTGTCTACAAGAGACCCACCTCAAAACAAAAGACACACACAGGATGAAAGTGAAGGGATGGGAAAAAATGTCCTTGCAAATGGAAAAGAAAAAAAAAAGCTGGAGTAGCAATACTCATATCTGACAAAATAGACTTTAAAATGAGGCCATCACAAGAGACAACAAAGGTTACTATATAATACTAAAGGGATTGATCCAACAAGAGAATATAACTCTGGTAAACATATATGCACCCAATATAGGTGAACCTAAATATATAAAAAACTTCTAGAGGACTTTAACAGACAGATTGACAATACAGTCATAGTAGGGGACTTTACAGTCATAGTAGGGGACTTTAATACCACTCTGACTTCACTGGACAGATCTTCCAGACAAAAACTTAACAAGGAAACAGAGACTCTAAAGGACACACTGGATCAGTGGGATTTAATAGACATTTATAGATCATTGAACCCCAACACAGTAGAATATACATTCTTCTCAAGTGCACATGAATCATTCACAAAGATAAGCCACATGTTATGACACAAAACAAGTCTCTACAAGTTCAAGAAGATTGAAATCATATCAAGCATCCTCTCAGATCACAGTGGAATGAAATTAGAAATCAACTATAGTAAAAAACACCCCAAAACATTCAAACACATGGAGGCTAAATAGCATATTATTAAACAATGAATGGATTACTAACAAGATCAAGAAGGAAATAAAAAAACTTCCTGGAAACAAATGAAAACGAAGACACAACAACCCAATATCTCTGGGACACAGCAAAAGCAGTTCTGAGAGGTAAGTTCACAGCACTACAGGCCTACTTCAAAAAAAAAAGAAAAATCAGCAATCAACTATTTAATCCTACAACTTACTTGTAAAGGACTAGAAAGAGAACAATAAGAAAAGCCCAGAGCAAGTAGAAGAAAGGAAATAATAAAGTTTGGAGCAGAAATAAATAACATAAAGACTAAAAATATAATATAAAAAATAAATGAAACCCAAGAGCTGGTTTCTTTGAAAGGGTAAACAAAATTGATGAACTGTTAGCCAGACTCATTAAGAAACAAAGAGAGAGGACCCAACTAAATAAAATCAGAAACAAAAGTGGAGAAGTAACCACAGGCACCACAGAAATACAAAGTATTGTAAGGAAATACTATGAACCACTATATGCCAACAAACTGGACAATGTGGATGAAATATACAAATTCCTAGAAAAAATACAATCTCCCAAAACTGAATCAGGAAGAATAAAAAAACATGAATAGGCCAATATCAACTGATGAAATAGAAGCAGTAATAAAAAAAAACTCCCACCAAACAAAATCCTAGGTCCAGATGGCTTCACAGGAATTTTACCAAACATTCAAAGAAAAACTAACACCTATACTCCTCAAACTATTTTAGAAAATCCAAGAGGACGGAACATTTCAAACTATTTTTATGAGGCCAGCATTATCCTGATTCCAAAACCAGATAAGAACACTACAAAGAAAGAGAATTACAGGCCAATATACTAAAATCCTCAACAAAATATTAGCAAATCGCATTTAGCAATATATGAAAAGATCATACACCATGATCAAGTGGAATTTATTCCAGGGATTCAAGGATGGTACAATATCCGAAAATCAATAAATGTGATACATCACATAAACAAATTGAAAGATAAAAATCACATAATCATATCAATAGATGCGGAAAAAGCATTCAACAAAATCCAACACCCAGAGAAACCAAAGGTAAACACCTAAACTGCTGCCTCGCACAACAATTTCAAAACTACTACTAAAAGACAAAACATCTATCACCCAGAACCACGGGAAAGCTGGATGAGTGGAAGTTCTACAACTAGAAGGAAAGAGAAAAGAGCATTGAGACGTGCACAAGCGTTGAAAAACTGAGTTATGGAGGCACGTGAATCGGGCTTGTGGCGGGCGAATGGATGTGCTGCTTTTTTTCAACCTGAAGGGAGACAAGCTCCCGATTACTCTGAAATCCAGTTTCTGGGGATACGCGGGGGACCCAGACTCCTATGGGGAGAAGCTGGACTGTCAGCCATCGGGTCAGAAAGTGAGGGTGACTTTCTTGCAGAGGTGCGCCCAGCAATCATTGTTTACTGCGCTGGGGCGCGGGATGCAGGGACTTGGAAACGCGGAGACACAGAGATGGCTGACTGGCAGCCATCGCTGTTTGCCACGCCCTAGCCTAGTGATGCCCTGAGACCCCGCCCCACACAATCTACAAACACACCCAAGCTCCACGAAGCGGCTTTTGCATATAAATGGCCTGCCCTGTCGCAGCTTAACCAAATAAACTACAGCTCCAGTCAGACAGCTCCAAAACTTCCAAACCCCAAGCAAAGAGGAGAAAACTGTAGTTCTTGCTGTAGCTCCTGCTTGGTGGCCTCAGACAGTAGCTGACCTGCACCCCATTGGAGATCCAGAAGCTAGTGTATCTAGTGGTCTGTGTGAGACGACACTAGATATCAACTACTCTCATAAGAGACACATTCAAGAGGCAGATTCAGTGAGCACCAAAGCCCCACTGGAACAAGTCCTGCCCCATAAGTGAGTCTCCAGCACAGCAATTCTTCTGTTATAGACACAGGGGGTGCTCACAGCCAATTGGCCTGGAGGTCAATTCCTCCCAGTGACACCAACAATCAAGACTTAACTACAACAAGGCTGTACACACAGTCCACAAAGGGGTGCACCAAGAGTGTCCACCTCAGGTAACTGGGAGGCTGACCCATTGAACCATATAGGATCCCTAGCAAACAAAGCCACCCTACCAACTCAGGGAAGCAGTGAAAATGAGGAGACAAGGAAACAGATCACAAATGAAAGAAATGGAGGAAAACAAATGACTGGATATAGAGTTCAAAACCATGGTTATAAGTTTTTTTTTTTAATTTCCTAGAAAAGGCCGATAAATTTAGTGACATAGGTAAACACCTAAACTGCTGCCTCGATGATATGAAAAAGGACTAACTAGAAATTAAACATACACTGACTGAAATAAAAAATATTATACAGAGACCCAACAGCAAACTAGAGGAATGCAAGAATCAAGTCAAAGATTTGAAATACAAAGAAGCAAAGAACAATCAACTGGAAAAGCAAAAAGAAAAAAGAATCCAAAAAGTTGAAGATAGTGTAAGAAGCCTCTGGGACAACTTCAAGTGTACCAACATCAGAATTATGGGGGTGCCAGAAGAAGAGAGAGAGCAAGATACTGAAAACCTATTTGAAGAAATAATGACCGAAAACTTCCCCCACCTGGTGAAAGAAATAGACTTACATGTCCAGGAAGCACAGAGAACCCCAAACAAAAGGAATCCAAAGAGGACTACACCAAGACACATCATAATTAAAATGTCAAGGGCAAAAGACAAAGAGAGAATATTAAAAGCAGCAAGAGAAAAACAGTTAATTACCTACAAGGGAACACCCATATGATTATCAGTTTATTTCTCAACAGAAACTATGCAGGCCAGACGGGAGTGGCAAGAAATATTCAAAGTGATGAATAGCAAGAACCTACAACCAAGATTACTCTACCCAGCAAAGCTATCATTCAGAATTGAAGGGCAGATAAAGAGCTTCACAGATAAGAAAAAAGCTAAAGGAGTTCATCACCACCAAACCAGTATTATATGAAATGCTGAAAGGTGTTCTTTAAGAAGAGGAAGAAGAAGAAAAAAGTAAAGATAAAAATTATGAACAACAAATACATATCTATCAACAAGTGAATCTAAAAATCAAGTGAATTAAAAATCTTAGGAACAGAATAAACTGGTGAATATAATCAAATCAGGGGCATAGAATGGGAGTGGATTGATAATTTTCAGGGGAAAAGGGATGTGGGGGATATGGGAAGAGACTGGACAAAAATCGTATACCTATGGATGAGGACAGTGTGGGGGAGGTAAGGGTAGAGGGTGGAGTGGGAACCGGGTGAAGGGGAGATATGGGGGAAAAAAGGAGAAACAATTGTAATAATCTGAACAATAAAGATTTATTAAATTTTAAAAAATACAACACCATCATTAAAATGTCCATACTACCCAAAGCAATCTATAGATGCAATGCAATCCCCATTAAGATACCGACAGAATATTTCACAGACCTAGAACAAACTTTCCAAAAATGTATTTGAAATAAAAAAAGACCCCAAATAGTTGCAGCAATCCTGAGAAAGAAGAACCAAGTTGGAGGGATCACAATACCAGATATCAAGCTATATTACAAAGCCACTGTTCTCAAAACTGCCTGGTACTGGCACAAGAACAGACATATAGACCAATGGAACAAAACAGAGAACCCAGAAATCGACCCAAGCCATTATGCTCAATAACTATTTGACAAAGGAGGCAAGAACATATAATGGAGTTAAGATAGTCTCTTCAATAAATGATTTTGGGAAAATTGGACAGATACATGCAAAAAAATGAAACTAGACCAACAACTTACACCATATGCAAAAATAAACTCAAAATGGCTAAAGGACTTAAATGTAAGATGGGAAACCAAAAAAATCTTAGAAGAATCCACAGGCAGCAAAATATCAGACATATATTGTAGCAATATCTTTACTGATATAGTTCCTAGGGTAATGGAAACTAAGGAGAAAATAAACAAATGCGACTACATCAAAATAAAAAGCTTCTGCACGACAAAAGAAATCATCAACAAAACAAGAAAGACCACTGCATGACAGAACATATTTGCCAATTTTATTTCCGATAAGCGTTTAATCTCCAAAATTTACAGGGAACTCATACAATTTAACAAAAGGAAGATAAACAACACAATCAAAAAATGGGCAAAGGAGTTAAATAGATACTTTTTGAAAGATGACATAAAGAAGGTCAAGAGATATATGAAAACATGCTCAAAGTCACTAATCATCTGAGAGATGCAAATCAAAACAACAATGAGGTACCATCTCACACTTGTCAGAATGGCTATCATCAACAAATCACCAAAGACAAGTGCTGGTGAGGATCGGAGATAAAGGAATCCTCTTGCACTGCTGGTGGGAATGCAGACTGGTGCAACCACTGTGGAAAACAGTTTGGAGTTTCCTCAAAAAATGAAAAATGGAATTTCCATTTGACCCAGTAACCCCACTTGTAGGAATATAACCCAAGAAACCAGAAACACCTATCAGAAAGGATATATGCACCCCTATGTCCATAGCAGCACAATTACAATAGCTAAGATTTGGAAACAGCCTAAGTGCCCATCAGCAGATGAGTGGAATAAAAAACTATGGTACATCTACACAATGGAATACTACGCTGTTGTAAAAAAGAAGGAACTTTTACCGTTTGCAACAGCATGAATGGACCTGGAGAGCATCATGTTAAGTGAAATAAGCCAGTCGGAGAAGGATAAATATCACATGATCTTACTAATTTGTGGAATATAATGAACAATATAAACTGATGAACAAAAATAGAGCCAGAGGAAAAAAATTTTTAGAATATAATAGAAGTAATCCTGTTATTTGCAGATGTTTAATATTTCCTACAACTTTTGAGATATCACTATGTTAGTACAGTTTTGGCAATATCGTTATACTTAAAATCCTTTTTTCTTGGAATATTAATGTTTATTGCATGTAACATTATTATATTTAAAATTAATTAATTAATTAATTAATTAAAAGAATTACCAAATTCCAGAGTAATCAAGTAGGGAGAAAAAGCTAAAAGTAAGTAATTAGCATTTCTTAGATTGGCAAACACATTCCATAACTTTTATAAACATAGGCTCTTTGCTGGGCAACACACTGACATTTTAAGAGACATACTTTCATGAAGACAGGTATCATATGGCAAAACTTACTGATTTAGCAAGTTACAGGTGAACTGACTTAAACTGATTGGCTTAGATAGCTTAGGCTCAGATAAGATCTATTTCTCTGAATCTGCATTCCAACAGATGACTCAGATAAGGCTTATTTGAAACCAGGTATTAGCATTTTTATTATTATTTTTGTTTTGTTAATCCTCACCTGAGGATATTTTTCCCATTAATTTTTTTAGACAGAGTGGAAGGGAGGGGGAGAGACAGGGAGAGAGAAACATTGATGTGAGAGAGACACATCTACCAAAGAAATGAGTCTGCAACCAAGGTATGTGCCCTTGACTGGAATTGAACCTGGGACCTTCAGTCTGTGGGCCAGTGCTCCAACCATTGAGCCAAACTGGCTGGGGCAGTATTGTCATTTTAAAGGCAGACAGTCCTTTCTTTGACAAATCCAGAATAAATTCCTTGTCAGAGGAGGCACTCTTGAGAAATGGAGATTGTGTTATTTACTGACTTCAGGGAGAAAAACAACAAAAAATACCTTTCATCCTCTGGATTAGAGGAAGATTCAACAGCTGAACATCTTCTATGTTCCTAGCTTCCTGTCATAGACGTGGCTTGTGACCCCTTGCCAGTCATAGCACCCCTTGACCCATCCTACCTAAGCCGACTGGGGGATTCACATTCACGCACAGCCCAAAGTCTCTTCCCATGCCTGGGACAGAGACTCTTCCCCAAATAGTAACACAATTGGGCCCTTTAACTTCACAAGAGAGACTTTGACCTTATTGGAGGCTTTACTCTTTACAGTCTTGGGTAGAAAAGTTCTGGCCTTTTTTACTGGCCTCTGATAGCCAGGCTAGCAACCTGTTGCTGTCTCATATTCCTAACAACCGTGGTCCCTTAAGAGCCTTGGCATTGTGAGAGTCTCCCTTCAGAGGAGAAGGAGTATTCCCTGTTATAATTCAGTAAGACAGAGGTTTAACACCTGGGCCTTAGGGTAAATTCTGTTTGCAGTCAGTTTTCAAGTTTAGGTAACAAAATCTTTTATTTCTCTGAGCACCTATACATTTGAGGCTTTTCTCTATTCGCTATACCTGTGGAAGAAGCATCAATGACAAGCAGCAATGTTTGCATGAGCCTAAATACATAGCAGTTATGTTTGTGACACCAAACGCACAGTATCAGTAGTGAAAAGAGTTGTAACTTTTTAGTCCCTTTGCCTGGTTACAGCTTCCACCCCAAGCAACATGCTGCCAAGTGCAGCTACAATAACCCCTGCCCTCAAGGAACGTGGCTGCCGGGGGTACTCTCTGGCACAGCAATGGTTGGGGTTCCTCACCTTTTGGCAAAGAGCAAGGTAGAGGGAAGGAATAGGCAGCCAACAGTTTGGGCTAGCCAGGGACGGGGCCCTGGAAAAAACTTGTTTAGGTCACTTTCTCTTACATCCAGGCTTCCTGTGCCAACCCTTCCCCTAACTCTGGCGCCCAGACATGAGGTCAAATCTGCACCGCTAAGCTTGCAGGGCTGGAGGTGGGCACGCATGTGTTTATGTGCAGCTGCTGGAGAAAGGGAAATTCCCAAGCAGTGTTCTGGGGGGCCCTTGCCTGGCAGCTATGCTGGGCTGAGAGCCATGCCCTAAGTCTCCCGGGGGAATGGGACTCAGAACTGATAATGTGTAGATCATGGCTATGGAGACCCTGCAAACAAGCTTCCAGAACGGAGGTGAGAAACTGCCAGAGGGGAATGAATTTGTGTGCACAGGGCACACACAGCTCTGCCAGGCACAATGTCTGGAAAAGATTCCCACCTCTGAGTGCCTGGGTGTGCAGCCACTACAAATGAGGAAATGACTCTGCAGTGAGTCCCAAGCTTCCTGCACCAGGCACAGAATTAATGAAATCAGTGCTTAGTGTGTGCTCACCTTTCTTTTGCCTTGAGTGGGCCCCTAGCCCCGCCTGCTGTAGTGGTGCAACTAAGGGAGTGTGGGCCCCAGCCCCATCACTTGCCAAGGCTTGGGCAGTTATAGCTGATACGGGAAAATCGGACTGGAATGCTTGGTGTTCCCCTGGGCAGCATGGTTCCCGGGCTCTTATCCACTGGAGTTGAAGAATTAAACCACGGACGAAAGTTGGTATAGCAAAAGGTGGAAATTTATTGAGAAACAAGCACAGACTCCCAAGTGGGGAGGGGAAAGAGTCCAACAGCACAGACT
The DNA here is from genome assembly GCF_027574615.1 of Eptesicus fuscus. Classification (NCBI taxonomy): domain Eukaryota; kingdom Metazoa; phylum Chordata; class Mammalia; order Chiroptera; family Vespertilionidae; genus Eptesicus; species Eptesicus fuscus. Next base: position 3,623,900 of record NC_072480.1, on the reverse strand, counting down.
CCCACGTGGGGAGGGGAAAAGAGTCCCACTGAGTCCCTTTTCTCTACAGTTTATAAATACTGCAGTGTTTTGTGCCTCGATATCCCCTCTGATTGGTCACTATCCCCCTATAGCAACTCCTGAGTTCAAGTCTCACGTGAATTATGTGAGAGTCTCTCCTCCCTTATTGTTCTCCTATTCCCTCTGGGCTTTCTTCCTCCCTCTATTTTGTAAATGTGTACCTTTTGCTACTCCCAACTCCTTTGTCTTATGGAAATGTAACCTTTGCAACTCCGTAGCCCTGTGTTTTTTCCATGTATCCCTTCATTTTAAAAATTCCCTAAACCTGCCTATTTCACCCCTAAAAATTCCTTTCAGTCTCCCCTCTGATTAGGAAACCCCAACTGCCATTGGGGACAGGGTATGCCGGTCTGTCTAGCTGCTTCCTGCTGACAAATGGCGGCAGTCAGGGTCCCATCAGAAGAGGGTGGTCTAAGGAAGGTGGAAGTAACGGCCTCCTCTGTGGTTCCATGTGGGGGACCATTTGTAGCTTTAGGCCTTGTAGATGGGAGGATATGGAACATACCAAAGGTTAAACAGGCAATGGTGAAAGATGAGTAATAAAACAGTATAAACCAAGGTCTGAGAAGGGGAGCTAGCTAATAGGGACGGCATTATATCTTTAATTGGTGCCCAGACCTTTGGGGCAAGAGATTGTGAGGCCTTTTCCTCTAGCTAAGCTGCTTGCAGCAAGAAGTGTTATTCATGGCACAGACTTCGCCCTGTTCAATCGAGGGCTTCTCTGTGAGTTAGGGCTGTGTGCTAAAAATTCTATAAGCTTCTGGATGTCCTTAAAATCCTGGTCAGTATTCTCAGAAATTTGAGAAGTGGTTCTGATTCGATTGGTGGTAGTGGTAGGATAAGCTGTCCTATACTAAGATCCAGTACATTTTATTCTGAGAGTGATGTGGGAGATATATATATTCTCAGAAATTTGAGAAGTGGTTCTGATCCTGAATTGGGCTGCTTATAATATACCCAGTTGTCAGGGATTTGGGGAGCCAGTATGGCTGAGAAACTTACTATGCCAGGGATAGAGAGAGGAGCTATAAGTAGGAGTATCTTGTGGTGTTTCTGGGTTCCAGCAAGGGCAGAGAAGGTTTCCTCTAGGTACCAGCCTAGGGTTTAGGTCAGTGATGGGCAACCTTTTGAGCTTGGTGTGTCAAACTTCGCCAAAAAACTAAGCATAACTCGGGTAGTGTGTCACTTTGAGGAAAAAACATTATTTCGCGATATTTATAGTTTAAATAACATAAATGTATAATTGTTATATATAATTGTACTCAATAAACCAAAAACCAAATATTTAACTTACCTGCTTAGTGACTTCTTTGTTCATCCGTCAGTCGGTTTCTCTTGTTGGTCTTGATATTATTTAGCTTGTGTGGGGTGCCGTGAACTAAGATAAGTGAGGGGGAGGGGGAATTCTTTAACTAATCTGCCTATTAGTGACTTTTTTGTTGCTGAATTTCATTGGCAAAATCTTCAATTGAAGGTTGGTATTTTGTACACTTCAGGACCAAGCAAGCGCTACTAACTTCATCTGTCAATCTGTTTCTTTTGTTGGTTTTGATATTATTTAACGCTGAGAATAAGGCCTCACAAAGGTATGTAGAGGGAAAAATTGTGAGTAAAGCCATTGCTATATTTTTCAGGGTGCTAAAAGTGTCTGGTTTCGGTTCCAGGCACTCCAAATTTCCTGTTCGTAGTGGCACTCCTCTTGATTCTCCAAGCGGCACCTTTCCAGATTCTCAAGCTTTGACCTCAAGTCGACAAACACCTGAGCCCAGATACTGTCTTGATATTCTGCAAGTTGCATCTCCAAATCATCAATTTGCATCCATTGGAAACCATTTAATTCCAAACTACTGTAGACTACTACATCAGGATACTTAATTATTTTCATGGTCTGTTCTAGACTTCTAAATTGACGAAATCTATCACTAAACTGGTCAAGTAACGAGTCTAAAACATGCTGGTACTTCATATGCAAGAGTTCCATTTCATTTTGTACAGCTGCACTGGCCTTCTCAAAATACTTTGTTACTCGAGGAAAATACTTATAAGTTTTAGTTTCTACATCTCGCTTGAAAATTTTAACTTTACTTTCAAAAGCTATTATGTATCCAAACATAATGTCAATACTTTTGCCAAAACCTTGTAACTTTAAGTTCAGTTCATTAGTATGAACAGAGAGATCTGTAAAAAACATCAGGGTGTTGACCCACTTATCATCATTAAGCTGAGGAAAGTTTCCCAGATCTTATCATCAAGATATACCTTAATTTCTTCAAAGCACTCCACAAAGCACTCAAGAACTTTGCCTCGGCTCAGCCATCTTACATTATTGTACATCAGCAGTCCACTGTAGGTGGAATCAACCTCCAGTAAAAGTGCCAAAAATTCTCACTTGTGAAGGGGGCGAGCAGCTATTAAATTAACTATTTTTGTAACAACTGACATTAAGTCGTTTAAGTTGGTGAATCCTGCCTTGGCACATAAAGCCTCCTGATGGATAATACAATGAAAAGGCACAATCGGATGTCCAATAGCTTCTGTAAACAACTTGACAAATCCGACTTTTTCCCCCACCATATTTGGTGCCCCATCTGTCGTCACTGACACAACTTTAGAGATATGAATGCTTAGGTCACGAAATGTTTGTATAACAACCTTACATATTTCGCTTCCTGATTTACTTGTTGACACTTATACTAACTTTATCAACTCTTCTCTCATTGTGAGACCATCAGAATATCGACCAATAATGGCCAACTGAGCATGTGATGTGACATCAGTAGTTTCATCAAGAGAGATCGAAAAATATTTACCCTTCCTTATGTCTCTCTTTAATTGATGTTGTACGTTTGTGTTCAGTCTCATTATTCAGTCTTTTATGATATTTCTACTGACTGGTAACTCAGATATTCTCTTAATAATTGCATCTTTATTCTGCATATTGTGAAATAGAACTGGTGCACATCTTAGGAGAGTTTCTTTAATAAATTCTCCCTCACTGAGCGCTTTTCCATGCTGAGCTATAGAGTGAGCAATGCTCAAACTTGCAGATGTTAAATTTGTAGAGCCTTTCATAAATTTAAGGATGGAATTAGATTGGCTCTTATAAAGGTGTAGCTGCCTGGAAATGTATTCCTTCCTTTCATCCTCACTTTTTTCCAAGAGCTGGGAATGATTAGTTTCAAAATGTCTATTTATATTCCACGTTCTGCTTACTAACTTTTCAGTACATAGAACGCAAAATGATCTGCCATTTTTTTCTATAAAGCCATACATCTCAGTCCATGTCTCTTGAAAGGGTCAGCCACTGCTACTACCACTTCCTTTACTTAACCTTAGTTTTTTATTTTTTGGGTTCTCCATCAGGGGGGCAGTGACAGAAGATAGAATTATAGATAACTTGTTAGGCCTGCAGGCAATTAGGGGTTAACTAGCCTAACTAACCACAAAATGGTGCATATAACTGTCTTTTAGGAAAGGGCAGGGTTAATAAGCAGAAATAGGGGTTAATAAGGATGGACAACAGTAATAGTGGTGAAATGGAGTCTGCACTATGGAGCAAGATGGTGTTCCTTATGTGAATTAAAATGGCTGCCGCTATTTCTAATGGCAGGAAACGGCACCCATAGCACGCCACAAACCCTCGCCTCTCCCAGCCGCCTCCCCCTCACTTATCTCAGTAATGATGGATTAGAAATCCATGACACCCCAGAACAGTAGATAATGGTTGCTGTGGTTAACTATTATTTGGTTACTGGTAATGGCAGGGCCCCCAGAGTTGCATTCCGCTGCTCCCTGCTCTGCCAGCGGAAGTGAGGGCAAAGATCCCGGCTTAACCGGAAGTCCCAGAACTAGACGCTCTGTGCCGGACTTCTGTTGTTTTGGCCTACAGACCTCCGGCACAGCGTGTCTAATAGGGGAGGATGAAACATTTGCGACTAGAGTCTTGTACTCCAAGCAAATGTTTGGAGCAGCAAATGTTTCATCCTCGGCATGCGGCCGCCTCAGCGGCCACGTGTCATCAGAAATGGCTATGCGTGTCAGTGCTGACACTCGTGTCATAGGTTCGCCATCACTGGTTTAGGTGATACTTATGAAAAGACAGAATAAGAACTATTAAAAAGATGAAAACTCTTATTATCTAGAAATACCAGAGTATGTTACTTATCTGGCACTCATTAACTCTTCAGGATCCCTTCAAAAGAGAGTTTCAGGTCTTCTGCAGGGGTCCTCAAACTTTTTAAACAGGGGGCCAGTTCACTGTCCCTCAGACCGTTGGAGGGCCGGACTATAGTTTAAAAAAAACTATGAACAAATTCCTATGCACACTGCACATATCTTATTTTGAAGTAAAAAAACAAAACCGCAAAAACACCCGCATGTGGCCCGAGGGCCGTAGTTTGAGGACGCCTGGTCTAGAGGCTCACATAAATAGGAATCTGGTGATTCAGTTGATGGTAATATAGCTTTGTCTTCCTTCTGTGTTGGCATTCAAGGCTTACTTGAGACAGATGGATCTAGGAGTTGCTGCTGCTGACCTGTTGGGAGACTTAAAGCGGTGCCTGTAAAAGGGCACTTTTTTTTTTTTTGAGTTGTTTAAAGGGCCTGCCCAAGTAAATGAGGGCTATTCCTGAAATCCCTAGGGCAGCACTGTCCGTATTAGCTGACTGCCTTAATTACTGGGCTCTTTTAAAGGCAAATAGGGACTGTGAGTTAGGAGGCAGGAGTATACAGAAAAAGGCATTCTTGAGATCTAACACTGAAAACAACTTTGTGTCCTCTGGAATCTGGGCAAGTAAAGCATAAGGGTTAGGGACAACTGGGTAAATAGGAATTACTGCTTCATTTACTAGTTGTAAGTCCTGAACTAATTTTCCTTCCCTTTTAGGCTCTTGTACCCCTAAGATGGGAGTATTGTAAGGACTACAACAAGGTTTCAATAAACCATGGGCTTCTAAAATAGATGGTCTATTAGAATATTGAGTCATTCTGGAGCCTCAGGGCTCGGAGGATACTATCTCTGATTCAGATATGAGGCTTTCTGCAGGATCTGGAAGGCATGGGAAAAAGGCAACTTACCCCAGCTGTGCCCTAAAGGCTGAGAAAAATATCTCTTTCATGGCTTCCCAGGTACACCTGTAACAGCTACCGCCTCTGAGGGTTTGGAAGGAGTACAGAGAAGGTGGCTCCAGCATTGGGTAGGAAATTAATTTCCTTGCCCCCCACTGTCAGACTTACCCGGGGCTCCTGGATGGAGATGGCAGTCCTCTGAGGAGCCGGGTTGGGAGATCCCCGTCCCTGTCAGTCCTGTTGGGCCAGCTGGGTCGTCAGTCCCACCCCAAGGGACCTCCATCTCCGAGGGCAGTTGACTTACCATGGTTTCCTTGGCAAATAGGACAGGGCTTTGGGGTCTGCCATGCCCCTTGGGGCAACTATGGCGGATAAGTCCAACCTGTCTACAGCTGTAGCAGGTGGCTGGGACTGACCATTCACCTCTGCACTCTGACTACAGGCCCTTGCTCTCCTGGAGCATGGCACAAAGAGCCTTAGTCCTGGCTTCCCCTGTTTCTCCTTTTTCCTTATCCTGGTCTCTATTATAGAACACAGAGGTGGTAACTTTCACGAGATTTTCTAAAGTACTCTTAGGACCAGTAGCCAATTCTTTTATTTTTTTTTAAACATAACATTTTATTATTATGGTTTTAAAAAACACAATTATATATCGGTCTTTACCTATATTAAGAAAATCTTGTTTACAGAGATTTATAGATTTTAAGAAATTTATTTGACAAAAGATATAATACAATATCATTTTATTTATTTTATTTCCATTTTTTATTAAGGTATTATATGTGTACATATCTTACCATTGCCCCCCTCACCCCACTCCCATACATGCCCTCACTCCCCAGAGTTTTGCGTCCATTGGTTATGCTTATATGCATGCATACAAGTCCTTTGGTTGATCTCTTATCTCCCCCACCTCTCACTAACCTTCCCGCTGTAATTTGACAGTCTGTTTGATGCTTTACTGTCTCTGTATCTATCTTTTTGTTCATCAGTTTATAATGTTCTTTATTATCCATAAATGAGTGAGATCATGTGGTATTTTTCTTTCATTGACTGGCTTATTTCACTTAGCATGATGTTCTCCAATTCCATCCAGGTTGCTGCAAATGGTAAGAATTCCTCCTTTTTTATGGCAGCATAGTATTCCATTGTGTAGATGTACCACAGTTTTCTGATCCAGTCATCTGCTGAAGGGCACCTAGGTTGTTTCCAAATCTTAGCTATTATAGATTGTGCTGCTATGAACATAGGGGAGCATATATCGTTTCTGATTGGTGTTTCTAGTTTCTTAGGATATATTCCCAGGAGTGGGATCACTGGGTCAAATGGGAGTTCCATTTTCAGTTTTTTTGAGGAAACTCCACACTGTTCTCGACAGTGGCTGCACCAGTCTGCATTCCCACCAGCAGTGCACGAGTGTTCCTTTTTCTCCGCATCCTCGCCAACACTTGTTGTTTGTTCATTTGTTGATGATAGCCATTCTGACAGGTGTGAGATGGTACCACATTGTCGTTTTAATTTGCATCTCTCAGGTAATTAGTGACTTTGAGCATGTTTTCATGTGTCTCTTGGCCTTCCTTCTGTCTTCTTTTGAAAAGATTCTATTTAGGTCCGTTGCCCATTTCTTTATTGGATCATTTATCTTCCTTTTATTAAGTTGTATCCAATTCTTTTTAAAAATATATATTTTATTGATTTTTTACAGAGAGGAAAGGAGAGGGAGAGAGAGTTAGAAACATTGATGAGAGAGAAACATCAATCACTGCCTCCTGCACACCCCCCACTGGGGATGTTCCCGCAAGCAAGGTACATGCCCTTGACAGGAATCGAACCTGGGACCCTTGAGTCCGCAGGCTGATGCTCTATCCACTGAGCAAAACTGGTCAGGGCAGTAGCCAATTCTTGAAATCTCCCGATGTCTGGAACTGCCTGAGTGGTAAATTTGTCCTTTAAAATTAGTTGTCCCAATTCTGAATCTGAGGTAATGTTGGTGTACTTAACCAATGCTTCCCTGAGCCTTTCTAAAAAAAGCTGGTTTTTATTTTTGTGGGTTTTTTTTGTTGTTGTTGTTATCCCCTTGATTAGTGGTGGTTAATTTAAAGTAGTTGACAGGCTTTGTTTTACTACATCTGAGGCCTCTGTGACACAGAACTGGCAGTGGTTTATTTTCTACCTTTAATTTCAGTATCTATTGAGGGACTCCTGTCCTGTTACAATAACCCTACTTCTTTCCTCAGAGTCCTTTTTCCAGGCGTAAGTAAGAAAATGGTTATCTCCAGATTCTCTTGCTTTTTCTAGTATACCTTGCTTTTCACTTGCTGAGGGGGTCAGGTTTTATATAAGCATGATGTTTCTATGTCTCTGTATGAGAGATTATGCACTTGAATGAGGTTTTGGAAAACCTTAATATATTTGTCAGAGTCTTCAAGAACTTTCCTAAATTATTTTTAATTTGTCTCATGTCTTTGGGTGAGAAGGGGATCTGGGCTAAAGTATGACCAGATCATTCATCCGTCTTGGGGCAAGTTAAAATTGGCTCAGTCCTTCGGTGGGGCATGGCCTCCGCCTTTTCCTTGAGCGGACTTTGGGTTGTTATTGCCAAGAGCGAAGGATTAGTTTACAGTTTCCCACCTGCCTCTGGTTCGTCCCCTAGACTCTAGGGCCTAGAGTAAAGAAAGCCTGGACATATGGGACTTCCAACTACTTCCCATTTTTCCTACAGAAAGGTTATAGCTGTAGGATGGTGTTATAATTAAAACTTCTCTCTGGGCCGAAACCGGTTTGGCTCAGTGGATAGAGCGTCGGCCTGCGGACTGAAGGGTCCCGGGTTCGATTCCGGTCAAGGGCATGTACCTTGGTTGCGGACACATCCCCAGTGGGGGATGTGCAGGAGGCGGCTGATCGATGTTTCTCTATCATCGATGTTTCTAACTCTCTATCCCTCTCTCTTCCTCTCTGTAATAAAATCAATAAAATATATGTTTAAAAAAATAAAAAAAACAAACAAAAAAACTTCTCTCTGGGGTTAGCTTTCACTATTCTCTAGTTGGTATTGAGGCCAAACCTGAGGGCAAAGAGAAATCAGGCACTATTTTTTTCAGGTTTGTAGGTCAAACTTATCCCATTTTTTTTGAGGATGCATCCTAGGGGTTGTCTTTATGTAGTGTGGATGACATGCTTCCCATCTGAAAGAAGAAAAAAATAAGAAAGAGAAATGTATGAGGATGACCCAGCCTCCTGTACCCACAAAAGACATCCTGCATCCATTGTGATGATTTTAGGTGACCCACCTTGCCGATATGCGGTCGCAGACAAAGTGGCTTGGGTGGACTAACCGCACTTACCGCCATGACTAATGACCCACGCTCACGCAGAGGCCACCTCCACCTGATGCCTTCCTGGTGGGAGTGGCATGTGTAACCTGTGCTCTCAGGCCCCTTGTCTGTGATTAAAAGTACCAGAGACGGTTCTAATACTTCTAAAGTACCTACTAAACTGAATTTCTGAAGGGTTTACTTTAGGATGAGGACTTAGAGTTTACACAGTACCTGGAACCCTGGTTTGGTCAATATCCAGTGATCCAAGGAAAGTACAAACAGCTCCAGTCCCTACCCCTTGTATGCCCTCGTCATGAAAGGATTTATCCTGGGCCTGATTTCTGGGGAAAGGATGGAATCATTTCTAGCCAAATTTAATACTTGAAACTCCCTGCTCACTGGCTTAACTCTTTGTTTTTACTGAACCTTAATTTCTGCTGTTTTACATCTAAATCTTTAAAATGTCACCTCAGAGATTTTACCTTCTTTAAAATAGGGCAACCAACCTGGTTGCTTCCTAAAAAATGCCTGGAAGAGGGACATGCTAGTTGAGTTTGCAGGGAACAGTTTAGGTCAGCGGTCACCAACCTTTCACCTCACGGACCACCAGTGGTCCACGGACCACCGATTGACGACCACTGGTTTAGGTAAAAGTACACCTTCTTAGTTCCTTGTTTTGTTTTTGTTTTTGTTTTTTTAGAATAATTCCTCTGGTTTATTTTTTTTTTTAATTTCTTTATTGATTAAGGTGTCACATATTTGTCCTCATCCCCCCATTCCCATCCCACACCCCTCCCCACGGATGCCCCAACCCCCTATTGTCCCCAACTATTGGTTAGGCTCATATGCATGCACACAAGTCCTTTGGTTGATCTCTCCCCCCTACCCCCACCCTCCCCTACCCTCCCTCTGAGGCCCGACAGTCCGATCGATGCCTCCTTGTTTCTGGTTCTGTTCTTGTTCATCAGTCTATGTTGTTCATCATTTCCCCTAGATGAGCGAGCTCATGTGTCACTAGAAATATACTTATAAGAACTGAATGTGAGATGAGCAATAATAGTTATGCTGACAGGCAAATGAATCAGTCTGTAGTGAGTTTCTTTCTGGACCAATAGTTCTTTTGAGACCCAATTTCAATGTCCACCAGTTCCTTATGTGTACATGTTGGCACTGACTTTTCAGCTCTGGATGGTGGACAAATGGTGGTAATGCAGGTCTGACTCCCTCTGGTTTGGTTTTGCCTGGACCCAGGGACACAGCCTCACCCAGACCCAGGGGCGCGTGGCCTCACCTGGACCCAGGGGCACGTGGCCTCTCCCGGACCCAGGGGCGTGGCCTCACCTGGACCCAGGACCCAGCCTCACCCGGATCCAGGGGCACATGGCCTCACCCAGACCCAGGATCCAGCTTCACCTGGACCCAGGGGCACGCGGCCTTGCCCAGACCCGGGGGCGCGCGGCCTCACCCAGACCCGGGACCCAGCCTCACCCAGATCCAGGGGCACACGGCCTCACCCGGACCCAGGGGTGTGCGGCCTCACCCGGACCCAGGGGCGCGCGGCCTCACCCAGACCAGGGGGCGTGCGGCCTCACCCGGACCCGGGAACCAGCCTCACCCAGACCCAGGGGCGTGGCCTCACCCGGACCAGGGACCCAGCCTTACCCAGACCCAGGGGCATGAGGCCTCACCTAGACCCAGGGGCGTGTGACCTCACCCGAGCCCAGGGGCGCGCAGCCTCACCTGGACCCAGGGGTGTGCGGCCTCACCCGGATCCAGGGGCGCGTGGCCTCGCCCGGACCCGGGACCCAGCCTCACCCTGACCCAGGTCCCAGCCTCGCCCAGACCCAGGGGCGCACGGCCTCACCCGGACCCGGGACCCAGCGGGGCTTCGTCTTCTTGATCCCAATTCCTGTCGGTCAATTCCCTCTCAGCAATTCCTTCGGCCATTTTCTCAGAGCTCCAGGTGGCAGCCACGGAACTCGTTGGGCGGCGGGCTCGGCGAAGCTCCAGTGCGCACTCGGGTCTGCAGCGGCGACCAGTCGCCGGGCGAGCGCTCCTGGATCCAGGACCCAGGACCCAGCAAGGCCTCGTCTTCCCAATCCCAACTCTCATTGGTCAATTCCTTCTCAGTAATTCCTCCAGCTATTTTCTCAAAGCTCCAGAGCGGCAGCCGCGGAACTCGCTGGGCAGCGGGCTCGGCGAAGCTCTGGTGCGCCCGGTGCGCGGCGGCAGGCTGGTCCGAGGTCGCTGCGGCGGCACTCGGGTCTGCAGCGGCGGCCAGTCGCCGGGCGTGCACACCTGGCCACTTCCAGGGCGCTGAGATTCTCCAAGTACTCGGGGTCAGCAAGCATGTGGTCTCCCACCCCATGTCTCCCAGGGGCTCGTCTGTTCGTGCTCGGCAGCGAGTGGAGCCATCCCCTCAGCCGGAGACCGCCGGGGGAACTGCGCCGAGCACGTTGCAGGCCTCCATTGTGTCACCAGAGCCGTAGTTCTTAAAGTGTGTTCTTTGGCTCACTGGCATCAGCATCATCCCACGTACCCCTCTCTTTTATTCTAGTTGTAGAGCATCCGCTCAGCCAGCCCTCCGGTGGTTCTGGATGGTGTCTGCTCTGTTTTCCCATCGTAGTCTCAAAATTGTTGTGGTAGGCAACAATCAGGCTTCCGCCCTATGCCTCCATCTTGGTCCTCCTTTGTGTAGTTAAGTCTTGATTGTTGTTGGTGTCACTGGGAGGAATTTTCCTCCAGGCCAATTGGCTGTGAGGACCCGCTGTGTCTATAAAGGAAGAGTTGCTGTGCAGGAGACACATTTATGGGCCGGGACTTGTTGCAGCAAGGCTTTGGTGCTCACTGAGTCTGCCTCTTGAATGTATCCCTTATGTGAGTGGTTGAAATCTGGTGTCGTCTCACCCAGACCACTAGATGCCCTCATTTCTGGGTCTCCAATGGGGTGTAGGTCAGCTACTGTCTGAGGCCACTCAGCAGGAGTTACAGCAAAAACTGTAGCTTCCTCCTCCTGCCTGAGCGGCCCTGGAGCAGTCCGACTGGAACCGCAGTCCACCTGGTCAAGCTGCCACAGGGCAGGCCACCTACATGCAAAAGCCGCTGCTTGGAGCCCGGGCGGGCCTGGAAAACATGCGGGGCGGGTCCCAGGGCGGGGCGGGTCTCAGGGCGAGGCGGGGTCTCAGGGCGCCACCAGGCCATGGCGTGGCGAACCGCAATGGCTGCAAGTCTGCTTTTTCTGCCTTTCCGTGTTTCCAAGTCCCCTCGTCCTGTGCTCCAGCGCAGCAAACACTGATTGCTGGGCACACCTCCGCAAGGAAGTTACTCCCACTCTCCAACACAAAGGCCGAGAGTCCAGCCTCTCCCCGCAGGCGTCTGGGTCCCCCGTGCGTCCCCAGCAACTGGATTTCAGAGTGATGGGGAGCTAATCTCCCTTAGGGTTGGAAAAAAAGCCGCGCGTCCCTTCCCCCGCCACCAGCCCAACCCACGCGCCTCCGCACCTCAGCCCCTCCGAGTTTGCTCTTTCCTCTTCCCTCTTAGTTGTAAATCCACCATTCAGCCAGCTCTCCTGTGGTTCTGGGTGGCAGACGCTCTGTCCTTCAGTTGTATTTTTGAAATTGCTGTGCGCGGCGCAGTTCATTTGTTTAACTTTGCCGCCTTCTTGGTTCTCCTCTCTCAAAATGGCTAAAGGACTTGAATGTAAGACGGGAAATCATAAAAATCATCCAAGTCGGTGTTGGCAGCCTCCGGGGCCCCGAGGATCTCACTGGGCAGCTCGGCCAGGTCGGTGACGCAGATGAGCCCGTCCTGCAGAAAGATGGTCTCTTCCTTCACTGAGAGCCACTGTGCCGAGTCCGGCCGCCAACGAGCCCATGGCCCCGGCTGAGGTGCTGACTGAGAGGAGCAGCCGCCCGGCCTGGGGAGACGCGAGCAGGAGTCGCCGCGCTCACCAGTCCATCTTTTAGTTGTATTTCCGAAACTGCCATGCGAGGCAACAGATCAGCCGTTCAACTCCGCCGCCATCTTGTTGTTTATTTTATTTTATTTATTTTTTTAATTAAGGTATTATATGTGTACATATCTTACAATTGCCCCCCCACCCCATTCCCATACATGCCCTCACCCCCCAGTGTTTTGCATCCATTGGTTATGCTTATATGCATACATACAAATCCTTCAGTTGATCTCTTATCTCCCCCACCTCTCACTAACCTTCCCGCTGTAATTTGACAGTCTGTTTGATGCTTTACTGCCTCTGTATCTATCTTTTTGTTCATCAGTTTATAATATTCTTTACTATCCACAAATGAGTGAGATCATGTGGTATTTTTCATTCATTGACTGGCTTATTTCACTTAGCATAATGCTCTCCAGTTCCATCCAGGTTGCTGCAAATGGTAAGAATTCCTTCTTTTTTATGGCAGCATAATATTCCATTGTGTAGATGTACCACAGTTTTCTGATCCAGTCATCTGCTGATGGGCACGTAGGCTGTTTCCAAATCTAAGCTATTGTAAATTGTGCTGCTATGAACATAGGGGTGCATATATCAGTTCTGATTGGTGTTTCTAGTTTCTTAGGATATGTTCCTAGGAGTGGGATTACTGGGTCAAATGGGAGTTCCATTTTCAGTTTTTTGAGGAAACTCCATACTGTTCTCGACAGTGGCTGCACCAGTCTGCATTCCCACCAGCAGTGCACGAGGGTTCCTTTTTCTCAATATCCTCGCCAACACTTGACGTTTGTTGATTTGTTGATGATAGCCATTCTGACAGGTGTGAGATGGTATCACATTGTCGTTTTGATTTTCATCTCTCAGGTAATTAGTGACTTTGAACATGTTTTTATGTGTCTCTTGGCCTTCCTTCTGTCTTCTTCCGAAAAGATTCTATTTAGGTCCATTTCCCTTTTTTTTTTTATTGGATCATTTATCTTCCTTTTATGAAGTTGTATAAGTTGCCTGTAGATGTTGGAGATTAAACCTTTATCAGTGATAACATTTGCAAATATGTTCTCCCATACAGTAGGCTTTCTTGTTGTTTTGTTGATGGTTTCTTTTGCTGTGAAAAAGCTTTTTATTTTGATGTAGTCCCATTTGTTTATTTTCTCTTTAGTTTCCATTGCCCTACGAGCAGTATCAGTGAAGAAGTTCCTTTGGCATATGTCTGAAATTTTGCTGCCTGTGGATTCCTCTAGTATTTTTATGGTTTCCCGTCTTACGTTTAAGTCCTGTATGCATTTTGAGTTTATTTTTGTGTATGGTGTAAGTTGTTGATCTAGTTTCATTTTTTTGCATGTATCTGTCCAATTTTCCCAACACCATTTGTTGAAGAGAATGTCTTGACTCCATTGTATGTTCATGCCTCCTTTATCAAATATTAATTGAGCATAGTGCTTTGGGTCGATATCTGGATTCTCTATTCTATTCCATTGGTCTATATGTCTGTTCATGTGCCAGTACCAGGCTGTTTTGAGAACAGTGGCTTAGTAATACAGCTTGAAATCTGGTATTGAGATCCAACCTACTTTATTCTTCTTTCACAGGATTGCTGTGGCTATTTGGGGTCTTTTTTATTCCAGATACATTTTTGGAGAGTTCTTTCTAGGTCTGTGAAATATGCTGTTGGTATTTTAATGGAGAGTGCATTGAATCTTTAGATTGCTTTGGGTAGTATGGACATTTTAATGATGGTGATACTACCAATCCATGAACATAGAATGTTCTTTCATCTGTTTACGTCTTCCTCTGTCTCTTTTTCAGTGTCCTGTAGTTTTCCACGTATAGGTCTTTTACCTCCTTAGTTAAGTTTATTCCTAGGTATCTTAATTTTTTTTTGGTGCGATGGTAAATGCGATTGGTTTTTTAGTCTCTCTTTCTGTAAGTTCACTATTGGTGTATACAAATGCCATAGATTTCTTGGCATTAATTTTGTATCCTGCTACATTGCCGAATTCATTTATTAAGTCTATTAGTTTTTTGATGGAGTCTTTAGGGTTTTTTTATGTACAATATCATGTCATCTGCAAATAAGGACAGCTTTACTTCTTCTTTTCCAATTTGGATTCCTTTTATTTCTTCTTCTTGTCTAATTGCAATGGCTAATAATTCCAGTACTATGTCGAACAGGAGTGGTGAGAGTGGGCATCCCTGTCTTGTTCCTATTCTTAGGGGAAATGGTTTTAGTTTTTGCCCATTGAGTATCATGTTAGCTGTGGGTTTATCATATATAGCTTTTATTATGTTGAGGTATGATCCTTCTATTCCCACCTTGTTGAGAGTTTTTATCAAGAAAGGGTGTTGGATTTTTTCAAATGCTTTTTCTGCATCAATTGATATGACTATGTGATTTTTATCTCTCAATTTGTTTATGTGATATATCATGTTTATTTATTTTTTTTACAGCAGACCCTTTAGCATTTCTTGCATTGCTGGTTTGGTGGTAATAAATTCCCTTAGTCCTTTTTTGTCTGTGAAGCTCCTGATTTTACCTTCAGTTTTGATTGATAGCCTTGCTGGGTACAGTATTCTTGGGTTCAGACCCTTCCTTTGAATGACCTTGTATATTTAATTCCATTCCCTTCTGGCCTGATGAGTTTCTGTTGAGAAATCAGTTGCTAGCCTGATGGGGGATCCTTTGTATGTAAATATCTGTCTCTCTCTGGCCGCTTTTAAGATTCTTACTTTGTTGTTGGTGTTTGAGCTTCTTGGATTTGTTTGGGTTTTTTCTTCCCTATATCAGGGAAGTTTTCTGTCATTATTTCTTCAAACAGGTTTTCTATTCCTTGCTCAGTTTCCTCTTCTTCTGGGACCCCTATTATGCAGATTTTTTTTTTTTGTTTCATGTTGTCCCAAAGTTCCCTTAGGCTCTCTTCCTGCTTTCTAATTTTTTTTCTAGAAGGTGCTCTACCTGGGTATTTTTTTTTTCCATCTTGTCTTCTAGCTCACTGATGCGGTCCTCTGCTTCTTCTAGTCTACTCTTGATGCTTTCTATTGAGTTCTTTACAGCAGTGATGTCATTTTTCATTTCTTCTTAGTTCTTCTTCATTTCCTCTTGGTTCTTACTCATATTGTCGAATTTATCTTCCATTCTTTTCAGCCACCTTATGACCATTTCTCTGAATTCTTTTTTATTTTATTTTAATAAATCTTTATTGTTCAGATTATTATAATTGTTTCTCTTTTTTCCCCCCATAGCTCCCCACCACCCAGATCCCACCCCCCTCTGCCCCTTACATCCCCCCCATTGTCCTTATCCATAGGTGTATGATTTTTGTCCAGTCTCTTCCCGAACCCCCCACACAGACACCCCTTTCCCCCTGAGAATTATCAATCCACTCCCATTCTATGCCTCTGATTCTATTATGTTCACCAGTTTATTCTGTTCCTCAGATTTTTAATTCACTTGATTTTTAGGATCACTTGTTGATAGATATGTATTTGTTGTTCATAATTTTTATCTTTACTTTTTTCTTCTTTTTCCTCTTTTTAAAGAATATCTTTCAGCATTTCATATAATACTGGTTTGGTGGTGATGAACTCCTTTAGCTTTATCTTTTCTGTGAAGCTCTTTGTCTGACCTTCAATTCTGAATGATAACTTTGCTGTGTAGAGTAGTCTTGGTTGTAGGTTTTTGCTATTCATCACTTTGAATATTTCTTGCCATTCCTGTCTGCCCTGCATAGTTTCTGTTGAGAAATCAGCTGACAATCATATGGGTACTCCCTTGTAGGTAACTAACTGTTTTTCTCTTGGTGCTTGTAAGATTCTCTCTTTGTCTTTTGCCCTTGGCATTTTAATTATGATGTGTTTTGGTGTGGTCCTCTTTGGATTCCTCTTGTTTTGGGTTCTCTGCACTTCCTGAACATGTAAGTCTATTTCTTTCACCAGGTGGGGGAAGTTTTCTGTCATTATTTCTTCAAGTAGGTTTTCAGTATCTTTCTCTCTCTCTTCTTCTGGCAACCCAAAAATTCGGATGTTGGTACGCTTAAAGCCATTCCAGAGGCTTCTTACGCTATCCTCACACTTTTGGATTCTTCTTTCTTTCCGTCTCTCTGGTTGGGTGTTTTTTGCTTCCTCATATTCCAGATCTTTTGTTTGACTCTTCGGGTAAGGTGGTCTACAGTTGAGTGTCTGTATATTCTTTATTTCAGACAGTGTATGCATAATTTCTGACTGGTCTTTTTCCATTTTTTTTTTTTTTTTGGTATTCTCATTAAGGTCCTTGAAGGTCTCTTCAAGTTTCTCAGCGGTTTTTAAAAGATTCTTGAGTAACCTTATAAATGTGGTTCTGAACACTGTGTCATCCATTAGTTTGCTTTCCTCCATCTCTCCTACTCGTGACATACTTCAGTGTCTCTGCATTTTGGCTGCCTCCCTGTGTTGATGGAGTGGCTTTGTGTGGTCAGTGACCTATAGGGGCCAGTAGCTCCGCTTCCCCAATCACTCTAGGTGGTCGCTCTTGGTACACATCCCTTTGTGGGCTGAGTGGAAAGTCTTGGTGTAGTTAAAAGCCTTGATTGCTGTTGGTATGCTGGTATGAATTGACCTCCAGGCCAATTGGCTGTGAGGACCTGCTGTGTCTATAACGGAAGAATTGCTGTGCTGGAGACACAGTAGGGCTTTGGTGCTCACTGAGTCTGCCTCTTGAATGTTTCCCTTATGAGAGTGGTTGAAATCTGGTGTCGTCCACACCGACCACTAGATACCCTAGTTTCTGGATCTCCAATGGGGTGCAGGTCTGAGGCCTCCCAGCAGAAGTTACAGCAAGAGCTACAGTTTTCTCCTCTTTGCTTGGGCGGTTTTGGAGCAGTCTGACTGGAGGTGCAGTTAATTTGGTTGAGCTGCCACAGAACAGGCCATTTATATGTAAAAGCTGCTGTGTGGAGCCTGGGTGGGTTTGTAGAATGTGCGGGGTGGGGTGTCAAGGCAGGGCGGGGGGGGGGTCTCAGGGCATCACTAGGCTAGGGCGTGGCAAACTGGCGATGGCTGCAGTCAGCCGTCTCTGCCTTTCCGCATTTCCAAGTCCCCGTGTCCTGCGCTCCAGCGCAGCAAACCCTGATTGCTGGGCACACCTCTGCAGAAAAGTCACTCTCACTCTCCGACCAATGGCCGAGAGTCCAGCTTCTCCCCATAGGCCTCTGGGTCCCCCCGTGTCTCCAGAAACTGGAGTTCAGAGTGATCGGGAGTTTGTCTCCCTTCAGTTTGAAGAAAAGCCGCGCGCCCAGTCGCCCGCCGCCAGCCTGCCTCGCGCTCCTCCGTACCTCAGCTCTCCAGCGTTTGCGCTCCCTTCTCTTCTTAGTTGTAAATCTACCACTCAGCCAGCTTTCCCGTGGTTCTTGGTGGTAGACGTTTTGTTTTTTAGTTGTATTTTTGAAACTGTTGTGAGAGGCAGCACTTTAGTTGTTTAACTTTGCCGCCATCTTGGTTCCTCCTCTCTCTCTGAATTCTTTCTCTGATAGGTTGCTTGCCTCCATTTCGTTTACTTCCTTCTCTGGTGATTTCTGCTTTTCTTTCATATGCGGGGTGTTTCTTTGTCTCCCCATGGTCTCTCTTCTCTAGATGTCTGGTTATGTAGTTCTCTCTCTCCTGCCATCATTGAAAGGCACAAAATACAACACAACCAGGTACAACACACAAGGTACTGAACAGAAATGTATTCACGATATTAATAACCCCAAATAAAGTGACCACCAGAGAAAGGCAAATTAGGGGATAGGAGAAAAAAAAGAAGAGGAAATAAAAAAAGGAGTGCCAAAATGAAATTGGGAAAAAGAAAAAAAAAGTAAGAGAGAAAAGAAGGAGAATAAGAAAGATAAGGGGAAAAAACTATATATATGGGGAGAAAACTCCAATAGAACAGCCACTAATCCCAGAAAATGCCAGCAACAAGTACCTGGAGATTAATACAAACTACAAACAACAACTAATATCAAGCGAGACAAGGGAAAACAGAAGCAAAAACAAAAAACAAAGCAAAGAAAAAACAAAATAAAACAAAAAGAATAAGCAAAACAATCTCACAAAAAAGCATAAAAAATCGATATAATCAACATTCAAGAAAACAACAACAAAAAGACAGAGAGAAAAACAATTTTTTGGATAGTGAAGACAGAGAAGAGAGAGGTTTGTATGGACTTGGAGGAGGGGATTGGAAATTAGATATATAAATAGGGTGAAGTTTTAACAGAGGGTAAAAAGAAAGAATAGGGAAAATCTAAAGCAGAAATATTGTAAGAGAAACAGGACACCAAAAGGGGAAAAGTTAGGAAGAGAGTGATGGCATAAAGGTAGAGTTGAGATAGGGTAAAATGATGCTAAAGGAAAGATGAAAATAGAATGTAGAACACTAATCCCAAAGTAAAATGAAGAGAAAATAAAATGACACTTTTTAAAAAAGGTAAAATAGTAGTAGTAATAATACTGATTGAAAATAAAAATGTAATAATTAAAAAGGTAAAATCAAGTGAGGAAAAAAGAAAAAAAAATTAGTTTCTTAAGTAAAAGATGAAAAAAATGAAAATAAAAAAAAATAAAAAAAAAAAAGTGCAGTAGTGAAGGTCATTCACTTCCTCTACTGTTCTGTTTGGCACGCCTGTTTCCCAGTCCGGACAGTATTGAAGTTCCCTGCATTCCACTGCTCCTCAGTGTTGTAAGCCAGTCCTGATTTTTAAGCAGGCGGTGTCTTAATTTCTTGTATTCCTTTATTTGTGATTACACAAGAGTCAATTTGTGATTCAGCCCCTGGGTGGCAGTGTTTCTGGATTGACCTCAGGGTCTATAAGTCCTCTCTAGCCTATACTTAGATCCTGCTTTCCCTGTGGCACTCAATACCAGTTTGTGGCTGCCCCAGAGCTGGCTCTCTGACAGTCACTCCCCGCTCCAATCCCCAGGTTCCAGAAAAACAACTTTCCCCTGCAGTCTCCCAGGGTGACCCCAACTGGGTGATCCTATGTATTGGGCTTAGTAATCAGAAGCAGGGATTTGAAGAGGAAAAAGCCCAAGTGTGCGAACAATGGGGCTGCGCGCAAGTCTGCACAGTCCCCCTTTCCCCCTTGGGTCTAAGCAGCCGGCACACTTTTAAAATTTTTAGGCTGTCCTTTTGTGTCAGATCAAAATGGGTTGCTTTTTAGAGATCCCTTCTGTTAGCAGCTCTGAGGACCCCCTTCCACATTCACGGATCACGCCAGCCCCAACAGCTGTGGATTTTTCTAGGCGCAGGCTTCCCCCAGTCCTCCAGCTCCCACAGTGCGCGTGTTTCTCTCTCCTGCCGGGACCAGAGACCTCACCTTATCCCAGGCGAAATCTGACCTTTCTGTGGTGGAGTGTAGAGCTCCTCTTAATCGCGTGTTTGCGTCAATTGGGGACCCATGTTCTGGGGTTCGCAGCTGCTCAGTGGGTGCCGCAGTTGTAGATTTTCAGGCTTCCAATAACATCCACTTTCCCCTTTAAGATGGCGCCGTCTCCGCATCCGAGCCGGTGGCTTTGGGAGGGAACCCAGCAGCAGTGGGGGCTGCCTGGTCAGGGGAACCCCGTCTAGCAGTCCCCCACCTTCTCCTGGAGTATAGCTGTCCGTTAACTCGCCAACAAACCCTCCCCATGCGACCCTCAGCTGTTCTTTCTTTCTGCTCTGGGACAAGGCTCAGGACACGTCTGTCTATTCTGCCGCCATTTTTTTCGGTCCCTTAGTTCTTATTAAAGGTGAATATTGGTGGAAGAGATTTTTATTTCTCCTTTTTAAGCTTTCACTGAGGTATGCTGGGAAGGGGGTACCACCTTCTATATATACATTTTTGTTATTTCTACTTAATAATTCCCTGAAGTTCTACAAACCCTCATCTAGTTCAAAGATATGACCTGCTTAAAAGCCTGCAATTTAGAGTAAGTCAGAGTCCTTTCCATGGGACATAAATGCACCATAAAGCAATGGCTGTCCAATATGACAAAATTCAAAAAGTGGCATGGTTGTAGATTTGTTTAAAATGTAATTGATAAAAACCTTTATTTTACAACATTCTGAGACAACAACCTTTTAGTAGAACAAACAATCCTACCTAATAAAGAGGGGATATGCTAATTGACCCTCATGCCATCACAAAGATGGCAGCACCCACAGCCAATAAGGATGAATATGCTAATTGACTGCCCCACCCTCAAAGATGGCAGCACCACAGGCAAGCCTTGAATGGCGGCTGCCTAGCCAATGCCTGAGGCGCAGGCAAGCCTTGGATGTCCCTTGCCTAGCTGCCCATGGCCGGCCTGAGGCGCAGGCAAGCCTCAGATGGTGGCTGCCAAGCTGCCGAGGGCTGCCCGAGGCTCAGGTAACCAGGGCTGGCCGAGGCTTGCGCTGCCGGCAGTGGCAACAGCAGAGGTGTGATGGGGGTGTCGCCTTCCCCTGATCACTGGGTCGCCTCCCACACCTGAGGGCTCCCGGACTGTGAGAGGAGGCAGGCTGGGCTGAGGGACCCCCCTTCCAGTGCATGAATTTTCATGCACCAGGCCTCTAGTTTGTATATAAAGATCAATATGTGGTACACGGCTTATTGTAGACGGTGTATTAAGCATTGAAAACAATTTATAAACTTCTAATATGAAACACAAAACACCTGGAATATCAGATGCAGATTGAAAAAGACATCTCACAACTCCTAATTCATTTCACAGAGATCACAATCAAGGTGAGAGGCAAGTGACCTAGTAATTAATGGGCTAACTTAACAGCTGCATCTGGCTGTAATACTACTGCACACAGTAAGGGGCCATGCCTTCCTCACTTGTAGTAGCCTTGCTCTCTGGTATTACTGTCTGTTGCATGCAGAGGGGCTCCCATCCTAGATTTCTAAGGAATTTGGAGAGTCCTCCTCTGCCTGAGGAATTAACCCCTTCTTAGGTGCTGCAAACCTTTAATCCTGTCTTTAGTGAAGCAGATTGATGAAAAAAACTGTTTGGACTGGGAGTGAATTCTCTGAAAGGCTAAAAACTTCTACAGGGGTACTGGCAGGAGTGGCTAAGGGCTGTTATTAATTCCTGTTACACCTGATGGGAAGATCTAGGACCATGCTTATATGCCAGGAGTGGAAAACAGTTGGCTGGCCTCACCTGTCTTAACTCTTGCCTAGAAGTTTTCCCTTAGGACCTTTTACTCCCTTTATACTAGAGAGGCCTGCACAAATGGAGACTGAGGAGTTAAGCTTAATGGGACCTGGACTGCAGAGGCAGTGGCCTTCCTGGCTGGATGCTATTTGACCTGACTGAGATAGAGAGCGGAAGAAAAAGGCAGATGACTCTTCAATTAAAACCTGCTTGGGATGTGGGCCAGGGGAGTGAACTTATGTAGTGGATCAGAAATGTGCTGTTCTTATGTAGTGGGTCAGAAATGTGCTCTTCTCAGTTTCTCTCCCAGCTGTCTAAGACAGCCGCGAGAACCTGGGATGCTGGGTGACCAACCCTTGTATGCATCCCCTGGACGGGTCAGAATTTAATTACACGTGTTGTTAAAAGCCTATGAGGTGGTCTTCATGCCATGCAGAGGTTCTCTCCCAGCACCCGCTGTGACTTCCTACTCACATAGGAGCGTCTGAAAGTCCTGGACCTGGGGGAGAATTGCCTTTTGTCTTCGGAGCTGGGTAGGGACCCAAGCACTCATTTAGTCGAGTTGCGACTGGTGGAAGCCTAATGCTCGAACCCGACCTGGCACCAGTTTATCCGGACGTGGGAGACTTTTTGTGGGAGTCACCCTAGTGGCTTGGCTATTACTTGACTGACCCATGTCCACTCTTAGTTTGGCTCTGGAGATAGAGCGTGTATCTAGAAAGGAGCAGTGAAAGAGGGAAATGCCCGCTTTTTGGATAGCAACTAGGTTTAAGTGGCTAGTGGGTGTCCGTCAGCCTCCAAAATCATACAAGAGGCAGGAAAGGGACAGACTCTGTGGGTACACTCACCATTCGACATGAAGAGGGTTGACTTATAAAATTTCCGGAAGACGCACCATTATGAAAAGGGAGATTTGGACTGGAAATGTGCGTGTTCCCCTGGGCAGAATGGCTTCCTGGGCTCTGTCCATTGGAGTCGAAGAATGAAACCATGGACGGAAGTTGGTATAGCAAAGATGGAAATTTATTGAAGAACAAGTACAGACTCCCATGAGGGGAGGGGAAAGAGTCCACTGAGTTCCTTTTCTCTACAGTTTAAAGGCTGCAGTTTTTTGTGCCTTGATATCCCCTCTGATTGGTCACTATCCCCCTTTGATTTGGTCACTAGAGCAACTCCTGAGCTCAAGTCTCACATGAAGTGTGTGATGTTCCCTCCTTCTTCTTCCTTGTTGTTCTCCTATTCCCTCTGGGTTTTCTCTTCCATTTTGTAGATGTGTACCTTTTGCTACTCGGAGCTCCCTTGTCTTATGGAAATATACCCTTTTGCAACTCTGTAGCCCTGTGTTTTTTCTATGGACCCCTTAATTCCTAAAATTCCTAAACTTGCCTATTTCACCCCTAAAAATTCCTTTCACCCCCCTTGAGCTTCAACCTCAGAAAAGATGATCAAAAGGACAGGTTCCAGAAACAAACACTGCAGTGGCTCCTTTGTCTGGGAAGAAAGGCAAAAAGTGTGAGGTTTTCAGTCATTTCTATAGAGGAAACCCATTGCTTATTTGGGTCCATACTACAGATCAAAAGGGACCCACAGAAAGGGCCAGAATCACAGTGCAGGGAAATCTTATGCCCACCAAAGCAACAGGGGCTCTTGGCAAGCCTTGCTCCTGAGTCCCTGATTTCATCCTAGAGACCTTCAGTATCTCCAGAAATCACACAGTGTTGCCGGGTGGGAGAGAGCTCCCAGAAAGAGTTCCAAAAGCAGTACAAGGCAGGAAGGGGGCAGAACATTCTTTTCCTCCACCAGGTAGGTATCCTGCAAAGCAAAGCATTTGGTCCCTGCCTACCTCTGACTCAGTGTGGGGGCCCTTTTCAGAGTACACCAGATGTTCAAGGCCACTCTGAGCGTGGGAATCTTAATCAGGGTGTCCAAGGACTATACACAGGTGCAAGACCGAATCCACAGTAATCTGTATGTACACTGCACAAGTGTTCTCTTATATAACCCAAAAAACTGAGGTCACTATTTGGAAAGAAGCCTCTTTTGTCTAAGTAGTATAAAGTTGTTACTGACCAGCCAGAGAGGCTGCTTGGTGAGGCTAGCTCCTGTTGGGTGTTGTTGTATTATGGGGAAGATGTATTACTGACCAGCAGGCTGCTGCTGTGTGGGAAAGATGTATTGTTACCTAGCCGGTGAGGCTACTGTATGGGACTTTGCTTTGAAGAACTGTTCTGTCTAGTGGCTCCTTGTTAGCAATGGCGAGTATTAAAATACTACTGGATTTACAAGAACTGTTCTGTCTAGTGGCTCCTAGCTAGCAATTGGGCCTGGCCTCGGAGCCAGCGGGCCACTGGCTTCTACAATAAAGACTCTCTATATACCCACAACTTTTCATGGCTTCCTTGTAAAATACTGGGTGTCCAGATGGTCCAGTCCCTGGCAGAGGGGCTCCAACTGGACAACTGATGTAGTGGAGCAAGATGAAGGAACTGAGTTCCAACACTCAGCTACTGCAGCTATCAAGACATTATCAGAGCTCCCCTGTGGCCTTCACATCCAAAGGCACTGAAACCCCGTGTGCAAAGGGATTGCTGCCTCCCAGTGAATGAAATCCGATGATAAATGCATCAAAGTTAGTTTCATACTGAACAAGACTGTTTCTGCTCCTCCTGCATCCAGCACTGTTTTCCAAGATGCTTCTCAACTTCCCACCAACATCTGACTCCATCAAACGCTTTTATCCGCATTAAAAATAATAATAAAGTTAAAGATCCTTTTACCTAGCTTGCCAGGTGCCATCACCTCCGCAGATGCAAGGGCTCCTAGGTTTACGGACCTATTCCGCTCCTTCCTACCCCGCCTCTTCCCTCACAAAAGGCTCCCTCTCCACCTGACCTGTCCATGGACGGCCTCACCGCGGCCCCTCAGGGCCCCGGGCCCCGCCGCTCCACCGGCGTTCCTTCCTCTTCCTCCGGGCACTGTCACCGCTCCCGGGCCTGTGCACGCCGCGGCCTGGGAACCCCGAGGGAAGGCAGGCCTCTGGTGGGCACTGAGAGGACCACGCGTGCCCCCCAAACTCCAGACTCCCCCCCTGCCCAGCCGGGTCACGCGCACAGAAGTGCGGGCCGGGCCCTGCCCCGGTCAAGAACCCAATGACCAGGACACCCCGCCATGGACTAGGAGCCCCGACTCAGACTCGGCCCGGCCGGGCTCCGGGCCTCGCTCCGGAGGCGGTGAGGGTGGGAGCGGGGCGGGAGCGAGCCGGCGGGGCGCCGCGGCCGGCGCAGCCCCGAGGGCCCGCGTCGCTCTCCCGAGCCAAGGTTCTCGGGAGCGGGGCGCGGAAGAGACGTTAGCGGAGGCGCAGCGGCGTCCGGGACGCTTCACGGAGACAGCCCTCCCCAAGCCAGAGCCACCCGGGGCGGGGCCGCCTGCCTCCCTCCAGGCCCCGGCGCCGCCCTCCGGGGCGCAGTGCGCACAGCGACCGCCCACTAGGCGGGCCGGGCCGCGCCCGCCCGGGAGCCGGAGCCGCCGCCCCGCCCGGCCTTGAGCGCCCAGGGGCGGCCTGGCCTCGGAGCCAGCGGTGAGGCGCCCGGGGGGTGGCGGGCCGCGGCGGTTGGCGCGGAGGCGCCCGCGAGGCCCGGCGGCGCCGCTGATTGGCCGGTCAGCCGACGGGGCGGGGCGGCGCGGCGGTGAAGGCGAAGCCCACGGGCGCTGAGGGCCGGGCGGGCCCGGTGTGGGCGGCTCCGCCGGAACCCGGCTGCCCCTCGCCCCGCCCACCGCCCCCTCGGCGGCCCCGCCCCCAGGCCCCACTGCACTGGAGACGCACATGTCCGGCCGGGAGGAGCGGGGCCGCCGTGGGCCTCCTGTCCGGAGGTCGGAGGCAGGAGACCGTGTTCTGGCCGCGGTGCGGCGTCCTCGGTCTCTGCCGGCCGGGGGGCGGGGGTCAGCCGCAGCGGAGGCGGACCGGCCCGGTTAGACCCCCAGGAACCGGGAGCCCTGGCTCCCGGCTGGGAGGTGTCAGGAGCTCCCTCCTTCGGCCGCCCCAGGCCTGGGGGGAAAGCCTCAGCGGATGCCCGGCGCTGCCTCGGCCCAGAGCAGCTTTGACAGCTCACGCCGCGGCCCGCGCCCTCCCAGCCCTCACACCGCAGGGGCGGCCGTGGTCCCGGGGCTGCCTCGCGGAGGGCGCCGCGGCCCGGGAGCCCTGCCGGAGGCTGACTAGGGCCGTCTGTTTCCCCTCCCGAGGCAGCAGCCTGCGGACACCGCGGGGATGCAGCTCAGCAGCTCCCAGGGCAGAGTAGTCCTGGCTCCAGTGTCCCGAGGTTCTGATGTCCGTCCGAGGCCCAGGGCTCAGCCGGGCCAGGCTCCCCCGCAGAGGACAGTGCTCGGGGTGCTAACCGAGAACGGACAGCACCGGAAGCCCTGCGACCAGGTACTGACCGGGACGCGCCGGGGAAGGGCTCCCCTGGCACGGCGGGAGGTGGGCTCTCTCCTGCGGCTTTACTTACAAACTCTCCTTGAGTATTTCAGCCCTGGAACCTGGATTATTGGGACATTGGCTATTTTAAGATCATCCTATTGGGCCCTTTTTACACCTAGAAATAGAAAATAATTCTTTCCCTTCCAAAATCGAGGAAATAGGTCTAGGAACTATTTGGATTAAGTATATGTAAAGTCATTTACATGCTGGCTAAAAGGAAATGTGAATACCCCCAAAGAAATGATAGAACTGGGGTTACTCCGGGTCAGAGTGGTGTGCAGACTGATCTAGACGGTGCCTGAAGCAATCCTGGATAATCTTCGCCTTGTTCATTGGAGAGTGTTTAAAATTAGGATTGGATCAGGCTAGACTAGATTATTTCAAAAAGTGATTTGAAAGCAGACATCTCCCCAGTACTGATAAAGGGCAGTTGGCCATTAGATATTGCTTAACTGATTCCTTAGAATTAGATTGAAAACTAATTCAGACATTTAAATACAAATGAGGGGTTTGGATTCTTAAGAATGGATTTTCAGGCTTAAAAAACACACAAAAAAGCTTTCCCAAGTCTGTTATTAGGCAAAATCCTGATAACCGTGCTTTTGAAAGCCTGTTTGCACACTTGTAGTGGAATAGTGCTGGCATTAGTCAGTGAGGTAGGCAGGCTAGATATCATTTCCATTTTAAAAAATATATTTTTTTACTTACTGCTTTTAAAGAGAGAGAAAGGGGAAGAGAGAGGAGGGAGAGGGAGAACGAGAGAAAGAGAAAGAGACATTGACTTGTTCCGTTTATTTATATATTCATTGGTTGCTTCCTGTGTGTGCCCTGACTGGACATCAAACACACAACGTTGGCATATTGGGATGATGCGCTAACCCACTGAGCTATCAGGCCAGGGCTATCCTT
The DNA here is from genome assembly GCF_027574615.1 of Eptesicus fuscus. Taxonomy (NCBI): domain Eukaryota; kingdom Metazoa; phylum Chordata; class Mammalia; order Chiroptera; family Vespertilionidae; genus Eptesicus; species Eptesicus fuscus. The sequence goes on along the minus strand of NC_072480.1, from coordinate 3,596,983 downwards.
TCCACGTTACAGGTGAAAAAATTTAGAAGGGAAGGAAAGGCCAAGGGTGAAGCAGTGGGAGAAGGCATAGTAGAGGAGACCAGATTAGAAACCTCTCATCTACTGACCTGACCATTCAAGCATTTTTGTGGCATCATATTAGTCAGAGAAAAATACCCAAAGTGATCTGTTTAAAGCTTTGGAAAAAATTCAGAAGTTGTTTTTAACAAACTTAATTTGTTTAGCAATGTTTGCTTCTTTAAACTTAAAGTCTAAAACCTGGTTATTATGAATTGGCAGTACGCCTTTGCTGACAGGTCTAACCTCTTACATTGCCTGATCAACCTCTACATGTCCCTGCTTGATTCTTCTATAACCTTCTTAGAAATCTATTTTACATATCTGCTTCTCTCTTTAATGCTTCACAACCTCCACCTCAGTTAATGGCTTTGTATACTATTTTCCTAAAAATATGAAAGTAACCAGAAGAGAATTTTCATATACTTTCATGTGCCATATACTCAGTCATCCAGATCCTGCTACATGACTCACGTCCCTGCTCATATGCAAGATGAACGCCTATTTGTGCAGTATACCTTACTCTTTTTTTTTTTCTTCTTTTCGGTTTTCTTTTCTCTACTGCATCAAATGTATAAGCAAATATAATTTTTCCATCTTAAATATCTTTCATCTACAAAGCTCTTTGCAGTGTCTGTCTCATTTATAGAAATATTTCTTAAGAGTTTGTTTATCCCATCCTCCATTAGGATGAGAATTTGGGATGTCAGGTTCACTGCTGTATTCTTGGTGGTTGGAACAGTGCCTAGCCAGGGTAGCATGCTAGTGTTTGTTAAATGAATGCTGTCTGTCTATATTTCTTCTCTTGTTCACTTTTCACTCAATTTTTAGTCCTTTACACTTAACTGATCATTCTTTATTTCTAGAAATAATTTTATTCTCACTCGGCCTAGAGAAGGCTACTCTATCCTGGATTTTCACCTAGCTCCTTGGCTACTCAGTATTCTGGTTCTTTCTTATCCTGTCTCTCAAAATTAGAGTGCTCCAGGACTTAGTATTTGATCTGAGTTTGCACTCAGTCCCTTACACTCTTTTTATTTATTTATTTTATTGTTTAAAGTATTACAAATAGTAGTACATACGTCTTCTTTTTTCCCCATTGACTTCCCCCCAGCCTCCCCCACTCCCCGGCACATGCCCTCACCGTGCCCCGCCCCCCCAAATGTCTTGCGTCCATTGGTTATGCTTATATGCATGCATGCAAGTCCTTCAGTTGATCTTTTAACTCCCCCCCCCCGCACCCCTCCCGAGCCTTCCACTGTAATTTGACAGTCTGTTCCATGCTTCTCTGCCTCTGTATCTATCTTTTTGTTCATCAGATTATAATGTTCTTTATTATCCATAAATGAGTGAGATCATGTGGTATTTATCTTTCACTGACTGGCTTATTTCACTTAGCATGAAGCTCTCCAGTTCCATCCACGCTGCTGCAAATGGTAAGAATTCCTTCTTTTTTATAGCAGCGTAGTATTCCATTGTGTAGATGTACCACAGGTTTTTAATCCACTCATCTGCTGATGGGCATTTAGGCTGTTTCCAAATCTTAGTGATGGTGAATTGTGCTGCTATGAACATAGGGGTGTATATATTGCTTCTGATTGGTGTTTCTGTTTTCTTGGGATATATTCCTACTAGTGGTATTACTGGGTCAAATAGCAGTTCCATTTTTAATTTTTTAAGGAAACACCATACTGTTTTACACAATGGCTGCACCAGTCTGCATTCCTACCAACAGTGAAGGAGGGTTCCTTTTTCTCCGCATCCTCTCCAGCACTTGTCATTTGTTGACTTGTTAAAGATAGCCATTCTAACAAGCGTGAGGTGTACCTCATTGTTGTTTTGATTTGCATCTCTCAGATGATTAGTGACTTTGAGCATGTTTTCATATGTCTCTTGGCTTTCTTAATGTCATCTTTCGAAAAGTGTCTATTTAGATCCTTTGCCAAATTTTTTTATTGAATTGTTTATCTTCCTTTTGTTAAGTTGTATAAGTTCCTTGTGAATGTTGGAGATTAAACCCTTATCGGAGATAACATTGGCAAATATGTTCTCCCATGCAGTGGGTTTTCTTGTTGTTTTGTTGATGGTTTCCTTTGCTGTGAAGAAGTTTTTTATGTAAATGTAATCCCATTTGTTTATTTTCTCCTTAGTCTCTCTTGCCCTAGGATCTGTGTCTGTAAAGATATTGCTATGACTTATGTCTGCAATTTTGCTGCCTATGGAGTCTTGTAGGGTTTTTATGGTTTCCCTTATTACAATAAAGTCCTTTAGCCATTTTGAGTTTGTTTTTGTGTATGGTGTAAGTTGGTAATCTAGTTTCATTTTTTTTTGCATGTATCTGACGAGTTTTTCCAGCACCATTTATTAAAGAGACTGTTTTGACTCCATTGTATGCTCTTACCTCCTTTGTCAAATATTACTTGAGTATAATGGCTTGGGGCAACTTCTGGGTTCTCTATTCTGTTCCATTGGTCTATATGTCTGTTCTTGTGCCAGTACCAGGCAGTTTTGAGAACTGTGGCTTGGTAATATAGCTTGATGTCTGGTATTGTGATCCCTCCAACTTTGTTCTTCTTTCTCAGGATAGCTGTGGCTATTCAGGGTCTGTCTTTTTATTCCTGATGAATTTTTGGAGAGTTTGTTTTAGATCTTTGAAATATGCCATTGATATTTTAATAGGTATTGCATTGAATCTATAGATTGCTTTAGGTAGTATGGACATTTTAATGATGTTGATTCTACCAATCCATGAACATGGTATTTTCTTCCATTTGTTTATGTCTTTTTCCTCTCTCTTTTTTTCCAATGTCCTGTAGTTTTCAGAGTACAGGTCTTTTACATCCTTAGTTAAGTTTATTCCTAGGTATCTTAATTTTTTTGGTGCAATGGTAAATGGGATTGTTTTTTTCTTTTCATTTTTCTGTGAGGTCATTATTGATGTATGAAAAGGCTGTAGATTTCTGGGTGTTAATTTTGTATCCTGCTACATTGCCAAATTCATTTATTAGGTATAGTAGTTTTTTGATGGAGTCTTTGCAGTTTTCTATGTATAGTATAATGTCATCTGCAAATAAGGACAGTTTTACTTCTTTTCCAATTTGGATGCCTTTTATTTCTTTTTCTTGTCTGATCACTATGGCTAGTACTTCAAGTACTATGTCGAACAGGAGTGGTGAAAGTGGGCATCCTTGTCTTGTTCCTGTTCTTAGGGGAAATGGGTTTAGTTTTTGCCCATTGAGTATGATGTTGGCTGTAGGTTTGTCATATAGGGCTTGTATTATGTTGAGGTATAATCCCTCTATTCCCACTTTGCTGAGAGTTTTTAGAAAGGGTGTTGGGCTTTGTAAATGCTTTTTCTGCATCAATTGATATGATTATGTGATTTTTGTCCCTCAGTTTGTTTATGTGATGTATCACATTTATTGATTTGCGAATATTGTACCATCCTTGCATCCCCAGAATAAATCCCACTTGGTCATGGTGTGTGATCTTTCTAATGTATTGCTGAATCCGATATGCTAGAGTTTTGTTGAGGATTTTAGCATCTATGTTCATCAAGAATATTGGCCTGTAGTTCTTTTTTTGTGTGTGTGGTGTCTTTATCTGCTTTTGGGATTAGGGTAATGTTGGCTTCATAGGAAGAGCTTGGAAGTATGCCTTTCTCTTGAAAAATTTGGGGTGGTCTGAGGATGACAGGTTTTAGTTCTTCTTTAAATGCTTGGTAGAACTCCCATGTAAAGCCATCCTGATAAGGGCTTTTGTTTTCTGGAAGATTTTTAATTGCTGCTTCAATTTCTTCAGTCATTATTGGCTATTCAGGTTTTTTGATTCTTCTTGGTTCAGTCTTGGGAGCTTGTATTTTTCTAACAATATGTCCATTTCCTCCAGGTTGTCCATTTTGTTGCAATAGAGTTGTTCATAGTATTTTTTCATAATCGTTTGTATTTCTGTGGGATTGGTTGTTACTTCACCTTTTCATTTCTGATTTTGCTTATTTGGGTCCTCACTCTTCGCTTCTTTGTGAGCCTGGCTAGAGGTTCATCAATCTTGTTTATCCTCTCAAAGAACCATCTCTTGGTTTTGTTGATCTTTTGTATTTTTTTTTTGGACTCTATGTTGTTTATCTCTGCTCTGATCTTTATTATTGCCTTCCTTCTGCTTATGCTGTTGCTTTCTTTCTAACTCTTTGAGTTGTGTGGTTAGATAATTTTTTACCATTGTTTCTTGTTTTTTTGAGGTAGACCTGTAGAGCTATGAACTTCCCTCTCTAGACTGCATTCTGAGATTCTGAAGATGGCGACTGGCAGGAAGGTAGGAATGAAGAGAGTGTGAGAGAGTGAGGGAGTGATAGAGGAGTGTTTGGACATGTGTGGTGTGTGTGTGTGTGTGTGTGTATGAGCTATGTACAGTTAGATCCTGCCCAGTTTGGCAGGTTTTCCTAGTGGCTGCCAAACTGGGCAGTCTTAGACAGCGGAGCCATGCTGCCACCGTGGACACTCCAGGGACGGCCAGCGCGGGCAGGGAGAACACGCCATCTTGAAAAACGGAGCTGCTTGAGACTAGGATCCTGACCTCAGCAACACAGTCTGATGCTCTGGGCAGGAGAGAGGCAGCACTGAGCTCCAGTGACTTGACTCTGTTTCTCATTGCAAGTGCCTGGGATCCCTGATTCCCAGTGCCTTCGTACTAAGAGCCAGTAACTCCAATTCTTGGTGCATGCACACACAGGGACCCTGATTCTTGGTGTGAGGACGCACCAACCAACAGAGACTGTGATACTCGATTCTTGGCACAGGCACTAAGGGACTCTGACTCCTGGCATGTGCTAGAGGACTCTGATTTTAGGCACCAGCCAGCAGGGTCTCTGTTTCTGCATGGCACAGGGGGGTCCCTGATTCTGTGTGCACGCATGAAGCCATAGTGACTGCCGGTGACTCTGATCTTGGGTGAGCATGGCTCCCACCAACCCATGGCAGCCACATGTCCAGGTGTTGGAGATCTGCAGGTACAGTCACGTGGTGAGAAACTCATACTGCACATGGCCCAGGTCCACACAACTCGACGTTTGAACCTTCTGGTGATAGTCAAAATGGGGAGACTATACAATCACCAGAGGAAAGAAAATGAGGAATCACCAAGAAAGAAAATTAGTGAAATAGAAGTATGCAACATGACAGAAAAAGAATTCAGAGTAACGGAGATACACCAGATGGATGAGAAAATCAACAACCTATGCAAAAATCAGGAAGAAATCAAAAGTGATATAGCTACAATCAAAAACACCATGGAAAGTTTCAACAGTAGACTAGAAGAAGCAGAGGACTGAATCAGTGAGTTAGAAGATAAGGTAGAGAAACAAGTTCAATCTGAACAACAACTGGAGAAAACTATTAAAAAGCAGGAGGAGACCTAAGGGAGCTTTGGGACAACATGAATGAAGTAACATACATATAATAGGGCTTCCAGAAGGACAAGAAGAGCAGCAAGGATTAGAAAATCTATTTGAAGAAATAATGACAGAAAACTTCCCGGATATGGGGAAGAAAAAAGTTACACAAGTACAGAGAGTCCCACGCAAGATGAATCCCAAAAGCCCCACACCAAGACACATCATAATTACAATGGCAAATGTTAACGACAAAGAGAGAATCTTTTTTTTTAATATATTTTATTGATTTTTTACAGAGAGGAAGAGAGAGGGATAGAGAGTTAGAAACATTGATGAGAGAGAATCATTGATCAGCTGCCTCTTGCACACCCCCTACTGGGGATGTACCCGCAACCAAGGTACATGCCCTTGACCGGAATTGAACCTGGGACCTTTCAGTCCACAGGCCGACGCTCTATCCACTGAGCCAAACCGGTTTTGGCAAGAGAGAATCTTAAAGGCTGCAAGAGAGAGACAGAGAGTTACCTACAAAGGATCCCCCATCAGATTATCAAATGATTTCTCAACAGAAACACATCAAGCTAGAAGGGAATGGAAGGAGGTATACAAAGTGATGCAAAGCAAAAGACTGAATCCCAGAACTCTATCCAGCAAGAGTATCAATTAATATTGAAGGGGAAATCAGGAGCTTTGCAGACAAAAAAAGGCTAAGGGGATTTATCTCTATGAAGCCAGCAATACAAGAAATGCTAACGGGAATGCTGTAAAAAGAAGAAATAGAAAGGGTGGGACACAGGCCTAAAGTACAGAAATGGCTACAAACAAGTACCTATCAATAATAACATTAAACTTAAATGGATTAAATACTCCAATCAAAAGACATCGAGTGAGTGAATGGATAAGAAAACATGACCCCTATATATGCTGTCTACAGGTGACCCACCTCAGAACAAGGGACTCACACAGACTGAAAGTGAAGCGATGGAAAAATATCTATCAGGCAAATGGAAACGAAAAAAAAAAAACACACAAAAAACTGGGGTAGCAATACTTATATCTGACAAAATAGATGTCAAAGTAAAGACCATAACAAGAGACAATAAAGGCCACATCATAATTCAAAAGGGATCGATACAACAAGAAGATATAACTCTGATAAACATTAATGCACCCAATGCAGGAGCACCAAAATACGTTAAAAAACAACAACAACACTTTTGGAACATATCAGGGAAGAGATTGACAGCAACACAATCGTAGTAGGAGACTTGAATACCCCATTAACATCACTGGATAAATCCTCTAGACAAAAAATTAGCAAAGAAACATCAATTATAAATGACTCACTAGATCAGATGTACTTAATAGACATCTTTAGAACATTCAACCCCAAAACTACAGAATATACATTCTTCTCAAGCACACATTGGACATTTTCAAAGATAGACCACATATTGGGACATGGCAAAGTTTCTCCAAATTCCAGAGGATTGAAATCATATCAAGCATATTCTCACATTACAATGGCATAAAATTAGAAATCAGTTACAGTAAAAACAATCACAAAAATTCAAACACTTGGAGGCTGAATAGCACATTATTAAACAATGAGTGGGTTACCAAAGAGATCAAAGAAGAAATAAAACACAACCTGGAACTAACAACAATGAAAACACAATATTCCAAAATTTTTGGAACACAGTGAAAGCAGTCCTGAGAGGGAAGTTTATAGCATTACAGGCCTACCTCAAAAAACAAAACAAAAACAAAACAAAAAAAAACAAGAAAAACTGGTAATAAACCATCTGACTCTGCAACTTGAAGAATTAGAAAGAGAGCAACAATAAAAGCCCAGTGTGAACAGAAGGGAGGAAATAATAAAGATCAAAGAGGAAATAAATGACCTAGAGACCAATACATAAGGTCAATGAAACCAAGAGATGGTTCTTTGAAAGGATAAACAGGATTGATGAACCTCTAGCCAGGCTCACCAAGAAGCAAAGAGAGAGGATCCAAATAAACAAAACAGAAACGAAAGAGGTGAAATAACAACAGACCCCACAGAAATATGAAGAAATGTAAAAAAAATACTATGAGCAACTCTACTCCAACAAACTGATAAACCTAGAAGAAATTGACATATTCCTAAAAAATACGACCTTCCAAAACTCAACCAGGAGGAATAAAAAAATCTGAATAGGCCAATGACTATGGAGGAAATTGAAGCATTAAAAAAAATAAAAACTTCCTACAAACAAAAGCCCTGGACCATACGGCTTCACAGGGGAGTTTTAGCAAACATTTAAAGAAGAAATAAAACCTATCTTCCTCAGACTATTCAAAAAAATTCAAGAGGAAGGAGCACTTCCAAGCTCTTTCTACAAAGCCAGCATTACCCTAATCCCAAAACCAGATAAAGACAATACAAAGAAAGAGAATACAGGCCAATGTCTCTCATGAACATAGATACCAAAATCCTCAACAAAGTTCTAGCAAAATGAATCTAGCATTACATTAGAAAGATTATACACCATGACCAAGTGAGATTTATCCTGGGGATGCAAGTATGGTACATCCGCAAATCAATAAATGTGATACATCACATAAACAGACTGAGAGAAAAAAACCATGTTATCATATCCATTGATGCAGAAAAAGCATTTGACAAAATCCAACACCCTTTCTTGATAAAAACTCTCAGTAAAGTGGGAATGAACGGATTATATCGCAACATAATAAAAGCCATAAATGACACATCCACAGTCAACATCATACTCAATGGGCAAAAACTAAAACCATTTCCCCTAATAACAGGAACACGACAGGGATGACCACTCTCACCACTCCTGTTCGACATAGTACTGGAAGTACTCGCCATTGCGAACAGACAAGAAGAAGAAATAAAAGGCATCCAAACTGGAAAAGAAGAAGTAAAACTGTCCTTATTCACAGATGACATGATATTGTACATAGAAAATCCCAAAGACACCATGTATAAACTACTAGACTTAATAAATGAATTCAGCAATGTAGCAGGATACAAAATTAACACCCGGAAGTCTATTGCTTTTCTGTACAGTAATAATGAACTCACAGAAAGAGAATTTAAAAAAGCAATCCCATTTATCATTGCAACTAAAAATTAAGATACCTAGGAATAAACTTAACCAAGGAAACAAAGGACCTGTCCTCAGAAATTTCAGGACGCTAAAAAAAAGAGATAGTGGAAGACATGAACAATTGGAAGATTATGCCATGTTCATGCATTGGTAGAATCAACATTAAAATGTCCATAGTACCCAAAGCAATCTATAAATTCAATGCAATCCCCATTAAAATACCAACGGCATACTTCAAAGACCTAGAACAAATTCTCCAAAAATTCATCTGGAATAAAAAAGACCCAGAATAGCTGTAGCAATCTTGAGAAATAAGAATAATGTTGGAGGGATCACAAAACTAGATATCAAGCTATACTACAAAGCAACTGTTCTCAAAACTGTCTGGTACTGGCACAAGAACAGAAATATAGACCAGTGGAAGAGACAGAAAACCCAGAGATAGACACAAACCAGTATGCTCAATTTATATTTGGCAAGGAGGCAAGAGCATACAATGGAGACATGACAGTCTCTTCAATAAATGGTGTTGGGAAAACTGGACAGATACTTGCAAAAAAATGAAACTAGACCACCAACTTACTCCATACACAACAATAAACTCAAAATGGCTAAAGGACTTAAACGTAAGATGGGAAACCAAAAAAATCTTAGAAGTAGCCATAGGCAACAAACTAGCAGACATATGTCATAGCAATATCTATACCAATACAGCTCCTAGAGCAATGGAAACTAAAGTGAAAATAAACAAATGGGACTACATCAAAATGCAATGCTTCTGCACAGCAAAAGAAACCATCAACAAAACAACAAGAAAGCTCACTGCATGGGAGAACATATTTGCCAATGTTATCTCCAATAAGGGTTTAATATCCAATATTTACAAGGAACTCATACAACTTAACAAAAGGAAGATAAACAACCCAATAAAAAAAATGGCAAAGGAACTAAATAGACACTTTTCAAAAGATGACATTCAAAAAGCCAAGAGACATATAAAAACATGCTCAAACTCACTAATGGTCTGAGAGATGCAAATCAAAACAACGATGAGGTACCATCTCACACCTGTCAAAATGGCTATCATCAACAAATCAACAAATGACAAGTGCTGGAGAGAATGTGGAGAAAAATTAGCTCTTCTTCACTGCTGGTGAGAATATAGACTGGTGCAGCCATTGTAGAAAACAATAGGGCGTTTCCTAAAAAAATTAAAAATGGAACTGCCATTTGACCTAGTAATACCACTAGTAGGAATATATCGCAAGAAAACAGAAACACCAATCAGAAAAGATATATGCAGCTTATGTTCATAGCAGAGGAGTTTACAATAGCTAAGATTTGGAAACAGCCTAAATGCCCATCAGCAGATGAATGAATTAGAAAACTGTGGTACATCTACACAATGGAATACTCTGCTGCTGTAAAAAAAGAAGGAATTCTTACCATTTGCAACTGCATGGATGTTATCTGGAGAGCATCATGCTAAGTGAAATAAGCCAGTCAGTGAAAGATAAATACCACATGGTCTCACTCATTTATGGATAACAAAGAACATTACAAACTGTTGAACAAAAATAGTCAGAGGCAAAGAAGCATTGAACAGACTGTCAAACTACAGTGGGAAGGTAGGGGAAGGTTTGGTGGGGGGGTGGTAAGAAATCAACCGAAGGACTTGTATGCTTGCATATAAGCACAACCAACAAACGCAAGAAACTGAGGGCGGGGGGACGTAGGCATGTGCTGGGGGTAGGGGAGATGTGGGGGGGAGGTCAGTGGGGAATAAAAAGAGATATATGTCTTTATATTTTTAATACCTTAAACAATAAAATTTTAAAAAATGTTACAAATAAAAGACTGCTTTCACTGTGTCCCATAAATTTTGGATTGTTGTGTCTTCATTGGTATTTGTTGCCATGATGCTTTTTATTTCATCTTTTATCTCTCTGGTAACCCAGTCCTTGTTTAATAGCATGCTCTTTAGCCTCCAGGTGTTTGATTTTTTCATTGTAATTGCTTTCTAGTTTTATGCCATTGTGATCTGAGAAGATGCTTGATATGAGTTCTATCTTCTTGAATTTGAAGAGACTTTGCCTGTGTCCCAATATATGTCTATCTTTGAAAATGAACCATGTGCACTTGAGAAGAATGTATATTCTGTGGCTTTGGGGTGAAATGTTCTGAAAATGTCAATTCCCTCTGGTCTAGTGTGTCATTTAGAATTGATGTTTCTTTGCTGATTTTTTTGTTTAGAGGATTTGTCCAATGGTGATAGTGGGGTATTAAAGTCTCCTACTATGATTGTATTGCTGTCAATCTCTCATTTGATATCTTCCAGAATTTTTTTATGTATTTGGCTGCTCCTGTATTGGGTGCGTATATGTTTACCAGAGTTATATCTTCTTGTTGATTGCTCCCTTTAGGATTATGAAGTGGCCTTCCTTATCTCTTATTATATCCTTCACTTTGAGATCTAATTTGACAATATAAGTATTGCTAACCTGTTTTGTGTTTTTTTTCATTTCCATTTGCCTGAAATACCTTTTTCCATCCTTTCACCATCAGTCTGTGTTAGTCCTTTTTTTCTGAGGTGGGTTTTCTGTAGAAAGCAGATACATGGGTCTTGTTTTCTTATCCACTCAGCTGGATTGAGGCATTTAATCCATTTACATTTAAAGTTATTGATAGTTACTTGTTTGTCACTATTTTATTTTTTATGCTTGTGTTCCTTCTTCACTTACTATTTCTTCTTTTTATAGCAGATGCTTTAGCATTTCTTGCATTGCTGATTTGGTGTTGATAAACTCTCTTAGTCCTTATTTGTCTGTGAAGCTCTGATTTCACCCTCAATTTTCATTGATAACCTTGTTGGGTACAGTATTCTTGGATTCAGACCCTTCCTTTGCATGACTTTGAATATTTTATTCCATTCCCTTCTGGCCTGATGTGTTTCTGTTGAGAAAACAGTCTCTAGTCTGATGGGGGATCCTTTGTAGGTAACTTTCTGTTTCTCTCTGGCCGCTTTTAAGATTCTTACTTTGTCGTTGGTGTTTGCCAATTTAATCATAATGTGCCTTGGCGTCGATCTTTTGGGGTTCATTTTGTTTGGGACTCGGTGAGCTTCTTGGGCTTGTGTGAGTTTTTTCTTCCTCATATCAGGGAAGTTTTCTGTCATTATTTCTTCAAACAGGTTTTCTATTCCTTGCTCAGTTTACTTTCCTTCTGGCACCCCTATTATGTGGATATTGTTTCGTTTCATGTTGTCCCAGAGTTCCCTTAGGCTCTTCTCTTGTTTTTTAAGGTTTTTTTTTCTAGATGCTGCTCTGCTTGGGTATTTTTCTTACCTTGTTTTTTAGCTCACTGATGCGGTCCTCTGCTTCTTCTGGATGCTTCTGTCTACTCTTGATGCTTTCTGTTGAGTTCTTTATTGCAGTGATGTAATTTTTCATTTTTTCTTGGTTCTTACACATATTGTTGAATTTGTCTTTCAACCTTTTCAGTGACCTTATAACCATTTCTCTGAATTCTTTCTCTCACATATTGCTTGCCTCCATTTCTTTTACTTCCTTTTCTGGTGATGCCTTTTTCCTTTAGTATGCGGGATGTTTCTTTGTCTCCCCGTGATCTCTACTCTCCGGGTGTCTGGTTATGTAGCTCTTTCTCTCCTGTGTTTAGTTAAAGGCACAAAATACAATACAACAAGGCCCAACACACAAGGCACTGAACATAAATGTATTCACAATACTAATAACCCCAAATAAAGGTGACCACCAGAGAAAAGAGAATTAGGGGATAAAAAAAGTCCAAAAATGATATTGAGAAAAGGAAAAAAGTAAGAGAGAAAAGAAAGAGAATAAAAAAGAAGGGGGAAAAACTATTTATATGGGGAGAAAACTCCAATAGAACAACAACTAATTCAAAAAAGTACAAACAACTAACACGCAGATATGAATGCAAACTACAAAAAAACAACTAACAACAAGCGAGGAGAGAAAAAACAAAAGAAAAAAAAAGGGAAACAATCACACAAACAAACAAACAAAACCCATCAATCTAATCAACAATCCAACTAACAACAACAATAGAACAGAGAGAAAGAAGGGCAAATCAAAACAAAATAAAACAAAAAACATTAATTTAAAAAACAACAAAAAACAAACAAAATAAAGGGAAGAGATAAAAAAATTAGATAGTGAAGAAAGAGGAGAGAGAAGTATGTATGAACTTCTAGCAGGGTATTGGAAATTAGATATATAAGTATGATCAATTTTTAACTGGGTAAAAGGAAGGAATAGGGAAAATCTAAATCAGGAATATGGTAAGAGAAACAGGACAACAAAAGGGAAAAGTGAGGAAGAGAGTGTTGGCATAAAGGTAAAGTTGAGATAGAGTAAAATGATGCTAAACGAAAAATGAAAATAGAATGTAGAACACTAATCCCAAAATAAAATAAAATAAAGAGAAAATAAAATGAAACTTTAGAAAAGGTAAAATAATAGTGGTAATAATACTGAATAAAAGTAAAAATATAATAATTAAAAAGGTAAAATCAGAGGAGACGGAGAAAATGGTGGCAGAATAGAGACGTGTTCTGAGCCTGGTCCCGGAACAGAAAGTAAGAAAACAGCTGAGGTTCGCACGGGGAGTGTTTGTTAGCAAGCTAAGGGACAGCTGAACTCCAGGAGAAGGTGGGGGAGTGCTAGGTAGGGTTCCTCTGACTGTGTAGCACCCATAGCGGCTGGGTCCCCTCCCGGAGCTGCAGGCTCAGAGGGGGAAACCTCGCCATCTTGCAAGGGAAAGAGGATTTTATTGGAAACCTGACTTTCCACAACAATGGCAAACACTGAACAGCTGTGAGCACCAGAACTCCAGTCCCCAATCAGCACAAACATGCGGATTCAAAGGAACTCTTCACTGCACCAAGGAAAGGTCAGATTTAGCCAGGATAGGAGAGAACTACATAACCAGACATCCAGAGAAGAGAGACCATGGGGAGACAAAGAAACAGTCCCCATAGGAAAGAAAAGCAGGCATCACCAGAAAAGGAAGTAAACGAATTAGAGGCAAGCAAGCTATCAGAGAAAGAATTCAGAGAAATGGTCATAAGGTGGCTAAAAAGAATGGAAGACAAATTTGACAATATGAGTAAGAACCAAGACGAAATGAAGAAGAACCAAGAAGAAATAAAAAATGACATTACTGCTGTAAAGAACTCAATAGAAAGCTTCAAGAGTAGACTAGAAGAAGCAGAAGACCGCATCAGTGAGCTAGAAGACAAGATGGAAAAAAATACCCAAGTAGAGCACCTTCTAGAAAAAAAAAATTAGAAAGCAGGAGGAGAGCCTAAGGGAACTTTGGGACAACACGATACAAAACAACATCCGAATAATAGGGGTTCCATAAGGAAAGGAAACTAAGCAAGGAATAGAAAACCTATTTGAAGAAATAATGACAGAAAACTTCCCTGATATAGGGAAGAAAAAACCCACACAAATCCAAGAAGCTCACAGAGTCCCAAGCAAAATGAACCCCAAAAGACCGACGCCAAGGAGGTATCGGATTCTTCCCAATTGAAGGTAAGGCTAGGCTTCAGATCACAGCCACTTTCCCCTTCAAGATGGTGTGGTGTCTGCGGCAGTGCCAGTCACTCCGAGAGAGATTTCAGCAGCAGTGGGAGCACGGTCTGGCAGTCCCCAACAGTCCCTTTGAATATAGCTGTCCCTCATTCACAAATAGACACTCCCCATACGTCCACACACTCACCTTTTGTTCTATCACTCACACACTATCTTGCAGCCTGCCTTCCCATCAGCAGCCATCTTCAATATCTTAGTCCCTTACACTCTTCAAGTCTTTTAACATTAAATGCCATGACTCATACTTTTTTCTTCTGTCTTGACCTCTCAGCTATGTTGCAGGTTCACATATTCAGCTGCCTACTTGACTGCTCCATTTGGATCCTTTTATCATACAATAGGCACCTCAAACATGTGCAAAACCAACCCTACCCCCAACCTGCTCTTCTCAAATCTTATCATCTCAGTAAATGCGATATCCATCCTTCCTGTTATTCAGCCTAAAAAACTTTGTCATCCTTGACTCTTGTTTTCCTCCTACCCCACATCTATTTTGCTGAAAAATACAATTGGCTTTACTTTTAAAAGTATCTATAATATCTTTATTTCTCATCTTTTACTAATACTACACTGGTTCAAAATCCTGTTGTATCTTACCTGGAATTTGCAAGTTTCACAGCTGGTCATCTTACTCACCTTACTTGCTCTCTATGCCTCTGCATAGCCAGGGTGAGCCTTTTAAAACATAAATCAGATCATCCTTTGCCCAAAACTCCTCAGTGGCTGTCCATCTCAGAATAGAAGATAATCCTTAAATGACCTTTTGTAAGGCCTACATGATCTGGCTTCTCTTTTCCTTCTAGTTTCTCTTTTCTCTCATGACCTACATACACTACTCTCTTTCTCACTCTGCCCCGTTTGTTTCTTAATGTGTGTCTGATGACACACTTCAACATCAGGGCATGTACATAGGCTGTTCCCTCTGCCCAGAATGCTTTTCTATTTTTTATCTGTGTAACTTACTCTTAGCTTGTTCATACCTTTGTCCACCTATTATCTTCATAGGGGATTTCCCGGCCACATTGTTTAAAATGGCAATGACTCTCTTTTCTCTCTGTTCTTCTTCTTCAAAGCACTTATCATTTGATCTACTATGTCTTTTCTTATTTGTCTTTCTCCTGTCCTCCCAACTAGATATAAACTCCATGAGGGCAGTTCATTTTGAACGTTTGATTCATTGCTAAATTCTGGGCACCTAGAACAATGTCTGGCACATAGTGGATGCTCAGTAAATGTGTAATGAATGTATGTCTTGATCCATTTACATATATATATGTAGCAAAAGTCAAACATGGTAGTAATTTGGAATTATGATTATCTGGTTATAGTAACTTGTGTTTTTGGTCCTTTATAGTTCATGTGATTTTACCAGAATTACCATAAATAATTTTTTTCTTGCCTTGGCCAGGTGGCTCAGTTAGTTGGAGAGTCATCCCATACACCTAAAAGGTTACAGGTACTGTACCTGGTCACAGTACATACCTAGATTGTGGGTTCAATTCTGTAGGGGAGGCAGCCGATTGATGTTTCTTCCTCTCTCTCTCTCCCTTCCACTTTCTCTCTGAAAACCAATAAACATATCCTCAAGTGAGGATTAAAAAATATTTTTTTCTTACTAGAGTAGACATAAACTACATATTTAATTTACTAGATGGAAGGGAAGTATGGAAACACATAAATTGAAAGGAGTCTCAACAGTAAACACCAAGATTAATTATCCTATATAATAAAGAGGTAATATGCAAATTGACCCTCACGCCCTTGCACAAGATGGCCACCCCATGTGGTCAGAGATGGCCGCCACAAGAAAGCCGGCAGGGGAGGGCATTGGGGGGGACCAGGCCTGCAGAGGAGGGCAGTTAGGGGCAACCAGGCCAGCAGGAGAGGGCAGTTGGGGGCAACCGGGCCATCAGTGGAGGGCAGTTGGGTCAACCGGGCCGGCGGGATAGGGCAGTTGGGGGTTAGCATGCCAGCAGGGGAGGGCAGTTGGGGGCAACCAGGCCTGCAGGGGAGGGCACTGGGGGGGACCAGGCCTGCAGAGGAGGGCAGTTAGGGGCAACCAGGCCTGCAGGGGAGGGCAGTTGGGGGGGACCAGGCCTGCAGAGGAGGGAAGTTGGGGGTGACCAGGCTGGCAGTGGAAGGCAGTTGGGGATTACCAGGCCTGCAAGGAAGGGCAGTTAGGGGCGACCAGGCTGGCAGGGGAGGGCAGTTGGGGATTACCAGGCCTGCAAGGAAGGGCAGTTAGGGGCGACCAGGCTGGCAGGGGAGGGCAGTTGGGGGTGACAGGGTCAGCAGGGGAGGGCTGTTGGGGGCAGTCAGGCCTGCAGGGGAGGGCACTTGGGGGCAATCGGGCTGGCAGGGGAGCAGTTAGGTATCAATCAGGCTGGCAGGGGAGTGGTTAGGGGGTGATCAGGCTGGCAGGCAGGCGAGCGGTTGGGAGCCAGCAGTCCCAGATTGTGAGAGGGATGTCCTACTGCTGGTTTAGGTCCGATCCCTGTGGGGATCCCAGAGTGGAGAGGGTGCAGGCTGGGCTGAGGGACACCCCCCGCATTGCATGAATTTCATGCACCAGGCCTCTAGTAAATGATAAAATGTTAATGCAGTAGCTAGACCTAGCATTTGTAAAAATATAACTTAGATTCATAAAGCTTGCCCACCTGTCCTGGTTCAGCTGACCTTCAGGTCATCCAGCATGACTCATCTTAATGTGCACTAATATGTAATGCATTACAGTTGTTTACAGAGGGGACACACACAGTTTTTTCCATCATTAATGTTATAGGAATAAAGAAAAGGGAGAAGCATTTGATTGACTATTAGATTTCTCTATCATGTCATACAAAAAGATTCTATGTTAAGAGAATTTAGTAGTATGTGTTTCTAATATCATCATATTTCTAATTAACTGGGTATAAAATGGGAACTTTATAGGGGCCTGCTGACTTAAAGTTAACTGTTTAAGGGGGAGGACTGTAGGAACTCAGAAACTATGCATCAAGAACTGTGCTGGGTACTTATAAAATCCTGTAATGCTATATAAGCATGAGAGCCAATGTACAATCCCCTCTTCCCCCTTTCAGTTTGAAGAAGAGTTTTAGTTTCATTTGAAGAAGTGTTATAGTTTCTTTTTTCTAGGATTTTTAATTCCCTTTGATAAATATGTGAGGAAGATGAAAAATTTTAGATAGCTCTTTTACCAAATGTCAAATGTAGAAAGAGATAAGGGAGAAGTCATACTTTGGAAGCTTCATTTTCTGAAATTATATTGCAGAAATAGATATTTCAATTTAAGATTCCTCTTATTTTCCCATCCTGCTGGCTTGAGTCACACAGGTTCACATCACCTATTAGTCTTTGGGGTGGCCTTTAACAAAAAATCCTTTTCTAGGGGATCACAACAGTTAGGTGTTTCTCTGGATCAGAAAATGTCTTCCCTCAAGCTGGAAAGAAAGCACTCTCTGACTGTGGGGTCAACGTGCCAGCCAAGCAAGGATTTGATATCTACATGGATGAACCTGAACAAGAGGACAAAAACAGCTGCAGTGGGAAAGAGGGGATGGCATTTGAGGATATGTATGAAGTAGACACTAGCACACTCAAGTCAGACCTTCACTTCCTGCTGGATTTTAGCACAGGTAATCTGACTTCCCTATGGTGGATGATAGGCACCCTGTATTCATAATCACCTGCAGTATTCAATAGCATGTTACTAGCAAGAGAAACCGTGGAGGGTTAGTGGATAGAATGACTTTTTAAATTAAATGTCTTACCTAATAATGTTGAATCACTGCAGTTTCCCCTATGCTGGTAGAGTCATCTCTTCATGCTCAGTCTGAAGATACATCAGATTTTGGTACAGACATGATAAATGTGACTGAATATGCTGAAGAAATTCATCAGTACCTTAGAGAAGCTGAAGTAAGTTTTCCCAAATTCTACTTCAATTGCCATCACCCAAAGCACTTAATATTAAGATAGTTATAAACTCTTGGCCATAACCATTAGTGAATGGCATTCTTATGACATCTAAATATAAGAATATCTATGAAAAACAATAGTTGCGAGGTGAGTAACAATTACTTGGACTATTCCTCTATGACACAAATGGTTTATATATTAAGCATTTCACTGTTAGAAATAGTCCATGTTGCCATTTCCCTCCCTCCTTTATTTGTTACCTAATTGCATTACAGAACCAGAATCTCACACTTTCTTTTGTGTCATAGTAAAGATTTATTTGTGTTTTGATCAGTTTCCTTCTAACCTTTGCTCATGAGATTTTTAAAATAGCAGCTATACTGTGGCATGATCTTTCTGATACAGCAAGTATTTAAATATCAAAACTGTTTCCCCAAACAGATGCGATACAGGCCCAAAGCCCACTACCTGAGGAAACAACCAGACATCACAGAAGGCATGCGAAGGATTCTGGTGGACTGGCTGGTTGAGGTTGGAGAAGAATATAAGCTTCGAGCTGAGACTCTCTACTTGGCTGTCAACTTCCTGGACAGGTTTCTTTCATGCATGTCTGTTTTGAGAGGGAAATTGCAGCTTGTAGGAACAGCAGCTATTCTTCTGGCTTCGTAAGTGTTCTTCAGCTTAAATAATGTGAAACTACAGTCTCTCAAAACACATGATTTATTCTTCATTTATTGAAGAAATGCAGTACTTAAAATTTATTCATGCCTTCTTTGATAAAATACCATAATTTTTATAGTATTTACTGAGAAACTGAACCTTACCACATGTTCACTCTTCAATTCAGATGTTTATGATACAGTTTCATGACCAAGGTGGCCATCAGCTCAAATTCAGGATGCATTTTAACTATTTTGTGGTATAATCTTTGGCTGTATTCTAGTACAAGTAAAAGTCCTATTTAAGGAGATTTTCTTTATATGGAAGTCATCTTCATGATCTGTTAAATGATCTGTAATACCACAATTTATGTGGTTACAGTGAATAAATTATTCACTGTTCCTGTTACTATCAACCATTGATAACAATATCTAATTATGTGGAGAAGAGCTGGGTTGTTGCTGCGTTTAATTAGGGTGAGTAGTAGTTTTCCTTTCCATTCTTCTAGTCTCAGATATTCTAGTTATTAATGCCTAAAAACTTGCCAAAATTTCCCTACATAAAAGAAAATAAAAGCAAAGAATTGACAGCAGTGAAACTATCATTATCATTCTCTTGGATATATAGCATCATTTGCTAATTCTATAGAGAAAGCTAAACATAATGTTTTTAAAAATCTAAGACTTAACACATTCTCTTTCTACTATGTGTTCAACATAACATTCTTTCCCACAAGAAGATTTTAATTAAGAGGAGTTTACATGTATGTCTGTCATTCAGAATCTTTCAGTATATCAGAGGCCAAAACTAAAATTCTTACTGGAAAATGTTTCTGTTACTACCTAGCAGTCAATACAACAT
Organism: Eptesicus fuscus; assembly: GCF_027574615.1. NCBI lineage: Eukaryota > Metazoa > Chordata > Mammalia > Chiroptera > Vespertilionidae > Eptesicus > Eptesicus fuscus. Next base: position 3,577,343 of record NC_072480.1, on the reverse strand, counting down.
GTTTTTGTAATATTCATGTTCTTGTTCTGGAAACAAATTACTATTATCTTCACAGCCCTATACCATTTAGTGATTTTTTTTTTTAAGTCTGCAAGGGTCATGTGAGAGGCAGGGTTTTGATAGCACAGGAAGGAGAGCCACAGGTTCCAAGCATTATTTCCAAAGATTCTTTACCTTTCATAGGAAATATGAAGAAATATACCCACCTGAAGTAGACGAGTTTGTCTATATAACTGATGATACTTATACAAAACGACAACTGTTAAGAATGGAACACCTACTCCTGAAAGTCCTAGCTTTTGATCTGACAGTGCCAACTACCAATCAGTTTCTCCTTCAGTACTTAAGGAGACAAGGAGTGTGCATCATAACTGAGAACCTGGCCAAGGTATGCCATGTAACTACCAAGAACTTTGGTGCCAAATTGGGTAAAAAGTAGCCTTTCCAATCATCCTTTAGTTCTTTCCTTTTTAGTTTATTGTTGTTTGTTTGTTTTGTTTGTTTGTTTTTGTCTTGGGCCCAGAAAAACTTTTAGCAATGGAAGAGAGCTAATTTTAAGAACCCAACTTCTGGTTAGGAGACATTACTGTTGATCATGTTTGGTAGGCATGGGTTGTCTAATGACTCAACTCTTAAAGAACTGTTTCCTTGTTGGATACAGACCACATGAAAGCAATATTCTTAGGTGTACAGAATAGGAACAAAGTAAATGTGATTTGATTTGACTCTAATCTCCTCCAAACATATTAAGTAATGAAGCATTATTTAGTCATTTGGAGTTAAAGAACTTAGTTGAAGGCACTAAAGTGCATATTGGTTTGGAAAACTTGGTTTCCAACCACTATGATTTAGTATATCTGGTATTTATGTGCTATGCAAACAGTGATAAGAAAATCTATGTAAATTTCCAAATATGTTTCTTCTAATCTGATAGATTCCCACTGGTTCTAGCTCTGAACTGCATGATTTTGCCTGATATAAATAGCTTTAATATGCTCATAGTTTGCCTTTGGCTTAAGTTCTACTCCAGTGGCCAGAGCAATGCTACTTTATCTGACCAGCATAAACCTATACTACTAGTATAAGATAAGTAACCCATCACATATACTGTGTGCATAGACCAAATACTTGTGTATTGAAATTTATTACAACATAAATATTATTCTGTTTGTGGACAGGCATGGTAGTTATTAACCTAGGTGCAATTGATGCAGGTTGAATAAAATTAAGACACAATTGTTTCCCCTGACTTTTTTTTGAGAGAGAGAGAGGAAGGGAGAGACAGAGAGAGAGAGAGAGAGAGAGAGAGAGAGAGAGAGAGAGAGAGAAAGGAAGAAACATCAGCTGCCTTCTGCAGGCCCCGTACCAGGAATTGAGCTCACAACCTGGGCATATGCCCTGACTGCATGAATGGAACTGGCAATATCTTGGTGCCAGGATGACCCCCGACCAACTGAGCCACCCCAGCCAGGGCAATTCCCCTAACATTTTTAACTTTACTTGTAACTTGAGTCGAATTCCTAATTCCAATGAGCTTTTTCTTTCTTGTTTTTAGTATGTAGCGGAACTGAGTCTACTTGAAGCTGACCCATTCTTGAAATATCTTCCTTCATTGATAGCTGCAGCAGCTTATTGCCTGGCAAACTATACCGTGAACAGGCATTTATGGGTAAGATTATAATTACTTTTTTTTTTAGATGAAATTCAAGGCCTCTCTAAAATTTGTTCAGCAACTCTTAAGGCTTAGAATAGGCTGGCCTCTTATGAGTCTTACCAGCAGACTATAACAGCCTTTGTGGCTTTGACTCAACGGCTTTGCTCTATGGAGACTAGAGATTGCAGGAAGTCAAGAAGATAGTGTTGACATGCTCATTTAACAGAAGCAGGCCTGGAAACCTCAATGCCTGCTCTTGTAGTATAGGCATTGACCACTTCAAGAAAAGTTGTTGACTTTTCCCCTAAAAGTCGTTCACAACCTGGGTCCAATTAAGATGGTCAAAAGGTTGGATCATGCTTTCAAGGGAACAGGGAATTTAATGTTGCCTCTTGGCCCAAGAAGGTAGTAAGAAAGGAAATGGGCCCCTAGGTTTGATTCTGAAGGCTCACTTGTGTGCTGAAAGAAGTGGGGTATCTACTTTTATTTTTTTGTCTGTGTTTGGCTAAGAATCTTTTATATTCTATATACACCGTGAGTTTAGTTAAGTACATTATAAATGTACAATATGAGCAAATTTAGAACTGGTTATTATTTCTAATATTTTTGTCTAAAGTCTCTAAAGAAGGATTATGTTGTCTTTTGAAGTAAATATCTATACCAAGTGATTAATTTCCTTTATTTCATAGCTTTAGCTTCAGATTTCTCATATCTTAAAAGGTTATCTGATGCAATTTTTATTTTGTCTTGATTAGCCAGAAACCCTTGCTGCATTTACAGGCTATTCATTAGGTGAAATTGTGCCTTGCCTGAGTGAGCTACATAAAGCATGCCTTGATATACCCCACCGACCTCAGCAAGCAATTAGGGAGAAGTACAAGACTTCAAAGTAAGTTCTTGAAATTTTCTTATCTAGACTTACTCTTTAAAGCTTCAATAAGTCATAGTAATGAACAAACTGTATATCTGGTGCTGGATTGGAAAAACAAGGTTGTATGTTGAATCAAGAAAATCAGTTGAAAACAAACAAAAGAAAACAAGCAAAAAAGAAAATCTATTCAGAGAGATATCCTAATATATAAAAACCCAGGTCCTTAATGACCGACTGAAGCCTTGACTGAACACCGGAAGTCAGTCCTGCAGTCAGTGCTGGGTTGCTGTGGCGACCCAGCACTGACTGCCACCAGTGCGGGCACAGCGACCCAGCACTGACTGCCAAGGGGACTGCGGATCAGGCCCGGAGAGAGAGGCAGGGTCTGATCCACAGCCTCCGTGGCAGCTGTTGATCAGCTGTTGCCTCTCTCTTTCTCGGCTTTGCCAGCAGCTGCGCCTGTTTCTCTCAGTGCCTCCGTGGGGGCTGCTGATCAGCCCTGCCTGTCTGATCAGGCCTGGAGACAGGCCCGGGGATGCTGACTGGCATAGAAACTGACCAATCAGAACCAAATCTGGGTGAACTGTGAGGAACCAATGGCTGCCTAGGAGGCGGAGCTTTTGATGCTGACTGGCATAGAAACTGACCAATCAGAACCAAATTGGCCTGCAGGGGAGGGCAGTTGGGGGCGAGATCAGGCCATCAGGGGAGGGCAGTTAGGGGCAATCAGGCAGGCAGAAGCAGTTAGGGGCAACCAGGCCGGCAAGGGAGGGCAGTTGGGGGCAATCAGGCTGGCAGGGGAGAGCAGTTAGGGGTGATCAGGCTGGCAGGCAGAGAGGTTAGGGGCAATCAGGCAGGCAGGCAGAGGGGTTAGGGGCAATCAGGCAGGCAGGCAGAGGCAGTTAGGGGCGATCAGGCAGGCAGGCAGGTGAGTGGTTAGGAGCCATTGGTCCCAGATTGTGAGAGGGATGTCTAACTGCTGGTTTAGGCCCGATCCCACAGAGATTGGGCCTAAACCGGCGGTTGGACATCCCCCATGGGGTCCCTGATTGGAAAGGGTGCAGGTTGGGTTGAGGGAACCCTCCCCTCTGTGCACGAATTTCATGCACTGGGCCACTAGTAGATTTATAATTAGCTTGTAGTACATAGAGTCACCTAGCTTCCTTCCTTTCTGCTAAAACTACTGGAGAGTTTTCTGTGGCCTGAGATTTTACAAAACTGAAGTCTTTGCCTTGTGCTGAACTTGCTTTGGGTCTCATTTCAGGTACATGCATGTGTCTCTCATGGAACCACCTGCAGTTCTTCCTCTGCAATAAGTTTCAGAACTGAAGCACTTTCAGAACTTAACCTCCAGATCAACAGGATTGATCCTAATTTTTATAGGTTTCTGCAGGTTGAATCAACTAGTGTTGGTACAATATAGATGACATATTTTTTTAAAAATATGAATGTATTTAGGTTCTCTTAGATTTAGTAGTTTGTAAAATAGTCTTAACATTTTAAAAGAATAAACAACTTGCCTTATGGCCATGTGTCAGGTTTATTTACTAATTATCGTGGCCAACACACTTGCCTGAATTTTAGATGAGAGTATTAAAAAATGTCATCTCAATTTTAAGAATTCTTCTAAGTTGGTTTTCTAGTAAAAATTTGGCATGTGTTAAGGTTTGGCCGATGACATGGGCTGTGAAAAAATTCACAATTGAGAGAAGAGATAGATGCAAGGAGGATATTTCGTTTACTTTCCAAGGGAGGAGAGAAAGAGTGGCTTGCTCATAATGGTTGCTGTTGCTAAGTGCCAAAGGAAGGGAGGGAGATTGTGTTGAAGTTGAGCAGATACCAGGGGAGTTGTCTTGAAAAGTTTCCATTTGTTTGCTTTCCAGCATATAGCCTAAGGAGGTGTCTTATCAGTATTTTTCCCAAGCCTGTGAAACAAACTTAGACCAAAAGTTACGAATAGCTCAAAAGAGGCTTGTTGGGGGGCAGAGCCGGGGAGGGAGAGAAGAAGAGACCTTTCTACTAACTAGAGACTTTGTGGTACAAATTATCCCTGAGGGAGGAGGTGGATGCAAAAATACAGCCTTGAGAGTGGTTTACCTTGTCTTGCACTTTGAATAGAGGGGTTGTTTAAATCAGAGGAGCTAACACTCTTGGGGTTTAATTACCAAGTGGTTCTCATAAGTTGCGGAAGGTTATAGCAAGGAAAAGGAAAGTCCTGTTTTCTATCCTTTCAACAGGCTATTAGGTTTGTGTTCTGAGGAACCCAGAGGTTTTCATGTTTGGTAAGCGGCTGTCCTGAGGTTTTATTCTCCTATCTCTTCATGTAACTCTCCATAAATTAGCAAAGGAAGGAACTCCAAGCTTAGTCAGATTAGTGAAGGGATGTAAACGAGCACTGTCTATTATAGCTTCCTCCTGGGACCCGAGGGAGGAAAGGCAATGGGCTGAGGACTAAATGTGCTCAGGTAGAAATGAGAGCTGACATACTTAATGTTAATCCAGGAGGTGATGCTCATTTGGTAAAGGGATACCATTATGGCAATGTTCTTTTTTCTTCTTTTTTTGTTTTGTTGTGTTGTATTTCTCTTTTATTTTATTTTTTAATGTTTTTGTTGATTTTAGCGAGAGAGGAAGGGATAGATAGAAAAATCAATGATGAGAGAGGATCATCAAGTGGCTGCTCCCTGCATGTCCCCGACTGGGGATAGAGCCAGCAACCCAGGCATGTGCCTTGACTGGGAATTGAACCAAGACCTCCTGGTTCATGGGTCGATGCTCAACCATTAAGCCACATCAGCCAGGCTTTTTTTTTTGAATCTTATTTTTTTTAGTGCTCATTTGTTTTCAATGATCAGTTTTGATTTAGTCACCCATCAAGCATTTTCAAGTATTTCACTCTTAGAATATGCTCAGAGAAGTAGAAAAAGCATATTTCACCATAGGATGGGACTTCAGAATAATTAAGCTAACCTTTTATGTTTATGTCTTGGGAGATAACCATGCTAAAGTTTGCTCTTGCTCACATTATTTATGATTCTACATTTCACCTCACTACATATTTATCTAAGGCTTCTGCCAACAGCACTTAAGTACAGTATAAGATGGGGAACATTCAAAAATTAAACACTTAATTTTCTTTTAAAGATTAGAAGGAAAATCAAGAGTAGACTTGGCCTTAAGGGAAGGTGTTGCTTAGTGGCGATATATAAATTTTGTTAATCTCAAGATCAGTAGTCCTGGACCAGTAAGCCTTGGAGGCACTGGGCCTCCTATGTGTATTCTGTCTCCAGGCCTGCCCAGGGCTCTGCGGAGATAAGAACAATAGGAAGTGTTTTCTAGGTTCCTTATCATTGAAAAAATTAAACCCAGGTAGGTTTTGGTAACATGGAAGTAGATGAACTCCAAATTTTATGTTAGTTACAAGCTCTAATGAAATTATAAATATAAAAATACAATCATATATTACATATTTTGTGAAGACTTTTTAAAAAGTACCCATAAGCTCTTACAAGGTTTTAGCATTGCCTTTTTTCCCCACCTTTCCGATTAATATTGTCACGGTGTCTCCATTTTGGTTCCATTGAATAAGTCAACATTTCACTAAGTGTTGTGTGTGCCATTACCCAAGTTTCACAAAGGAAATACAGGACCTGTATCAGTGTTATTATGTTATATAAAGCAATTTATAATCTAGCATTCTAACTTACGAGTGGTTTGTTTCTGTTCACTGCATGTATGTGATTACCTTTCCAACTATCCTTTTCACTTAGAAATGTAACAGACATACTATATATTCTCCATCAAATCACCCCCTCCTGAGGGGACGGAGGCAGAGGCCAGTTGTGGTTGAGACTTCAGTGGTAGAAGTGCTGGGTCTGTCCCTTTTGAGCTTCAAAGACTTGAGGGATTGGCTAGGGAAGCTTCCTCTCATTTTATGCCAGTTTACCCTGGCCGACCACCTTCCTGTGAAAAGTGCATGTCTCCAACAGTGGCAATTTGGATCTTGACACAGTAGAGTACATTTTCTTTCACTAGTAATATTCTTGTTTTATGATGTTTGCTTCAGTTAGAAGGGACCCTGTAGAAATCGGTACTTTATTGTGAGTTATTTTGCAAAGGAAGCACTTATCTCTAAATACCTATCCAAAATTTAACCTTGACATCAGGGCACGAACCCTCACTACAGTTGTCCCTTAGTATCTGCAGGAGGACCCCTGTGCATACTAAAGTCCTTGGATGCTCAAGTCCCTTATAGACAATGGTGGATGTATTTGCATATAACTTGTATTTGCACATAGGCCACACCAGGTCCTACACATCATTTCATTTGTATGAATTGAGCATAGTACTTGGCACATGGCAAATTCAAATTTTGATTTTTTGAGATTTCTGGGATTTTTTTTCAAATATTTTTGATCTACAGTTTGTTGAATTTGCCCATGTGAAACCTGTGGACATGGTGCCAACTGGACCAGGTACAGAGGTCCAAACTCATAACTCTTAAGTTCTTTGCTGCCAGTGATTTGCACACATCTCATTCCCACCCCCAAATACACCCCACCTGATTGTAAAGAACTGGGCTTCAGCTTTTATTTACTTTTCTTATTATATTTTTGTGTCCTTGTAATACTTAAAAGTAAAAATATAACTGTTACCTATGCATCTCCCACCAGTTTAAGAGAAACAGCCTTCAGTGTGTCCCTCCTTTTATCTCATTATTTTTCTTTCCTGTATTGGTGTTGATTGTGAGTGTGAGGACAGGAAAAGGGCCTATTTTTTCTTGCTGTAGCCTCCCACAATTTATGAGAAGCCCTAATAATTAAACTCCAAGATTGTTAGCTCCTTTTATTCAAACAACATCCCTGTTCAAACTGCAAGACAAGTTAAGCTACTTTCAAGGATACATTCTTGTATACCCCTCCTCCCTGCTATTTTCACAACTTGGGAATAATTTGCATCAAGAAATTTCTAGTTAGTAGAAAGTTCCCTTCCTCCCTCCTCTTCAAACAAGCCTCTTTGGAACATTTCATAACTTTTACTCTAAGTCTGTTTTACAGGCTTGGGAAAAATACTGATAAGACACCTCCCTAGGACATCTGACAGACTGTCTCAGCCCCATATCCCCCTCCCTTTCTTGTCACCTAGCAACAGCAGCTATTGTGGCTCCAGACACCCACTGAGCAACTGGTAAAAATAGCTTTCAGTGTTTTTAACAACCGAGGCAGGACAGAGAAAGAGCAAGAAAGCCATTCCATAGAAACAAGCAGTTCAGTTTAAAGCCATATGTCACCTCAAGGTTCTGTGTCCCCTCTATTGCAAGTTCAACCACTGGAAGAGGGACTGTCTCAGGGGCTGGAAGGTCCCAGGACCAGAACCTAACCACACAGTGGCCTTGAACTGACAGAGACCAATGCTCCAGTCAGCCCCAACTAAGAGCATCACCTATGAAGGGATGGAGCCAATGAGGGGCTACTTGCTCTGCTCTGGCTCTCTTACCAAGGCCTCTTTCTTCCATAACTGTTTGATCACCGGGGTGAATGGACATCCTCAATGTTACCCCTTCACTCTACCCCTTCAACTACAACCTTGGGAATCTCACTTTTAGTCACGTCCTTCAGAGGCTCTAGGGAGGAATACAGCCCCTCCCATTGTAAAGGAAAGAATGTGGCACTTTGAATTCAAGCAGCTGGAGGCCTGGGAGCTGCAATCCTGGGAACAAGCTGCAGGGCCTGGCCCCTCCTCCCTCAGCCTTTTCTCCAGTCTCCTAAAACTTGTCAAGGTCATGTTATCCCTGTTACAAAATTTATTAAGAAAATGACTTGAATAAGGATTGACTTTAAAATCTCACAGAATTTTTAAGATAATAAATAAATATAAATAAAATGAAGGGTTTTTGATAAAGCTTTTCAGTAATAATTATATATGCCTAAACATAGTTTTCCAAGGTCCTTAGTAACTTAAAAGTTTGAAGCATTGCTAGGTTAAATGGTACTGTAAGGGTTGCCAAAGGAGGAACACACAAGGCCAAAAGTGGTAAAGAATTATAAATTTATTAGGTCATCTGGAAAACCAGATGGATTGAGCCCCAAAATGGCATGGCACCCTGGGGAGTCAGAGATTTTAATATATATATATACATACACACACATACATATATATATATACATATATATATACACACACACACACATATATATATATATATACATATATATATATATACACACACACACATATATATATATATACACACATGTATATACATATGTGTGTATATATATATATATATATTTATATATATATATTTCAGAGAGGAAGGGAGAGGGAGAGAGAGAGATAGAAACATCAGAGATGAGAGAGAATCATTGATTGGCTGCCTCCTACATCCTCCACAATGGGGATCCAGCCCAAAACCCAGGCATATGCCCTGACCAAGAATTGAACCATGACTTCCTGGTTCATAGGTTGATGCACAACCACTGAGCCACACCAGTAGAGTGGGAGTCAGAATCCTAGGAAGGTCCAGAGGAGAAGAATAATGGTCTTAGCAAGTGAAACGTGGTCTTAAGTGAAAGAGAATGTCAGTTGTGAAGTGGTCTAAAGGTCAGTTGCCCGGGGAGGAGTGGTTGATTTAATTATTTGATCAAACCTAACAGATACAAGTTATTAAACTCTAGATATTTTTAAATAACATGAAATACTGAAACATTAATTGCTAGACAAGTTTTAAGTTTGCCTGCTTTTTAGCTTTTATTGCAGAAAGTCTATAAAGTGTACTTGGGACTATTAATATAATGTCTGGTGCTTTGTTGAAGGTGTGTTTTTTTAAAGTAAGGGTATGTTTAAAGTGCATTAAAACACTAAGGAATTCTGGTCATTTAATTTTGGATTATCATTGAAAAGTTGAAATTTCTAAGAGTTAAAAATTCAAATTAAATTGGAAAAATAATATGGTTGTGATAATAGAAGGCATAAAGTATAGAGATATATTTTTGCAGGACAAGGATTGAAATTGAATTATTTTAATGATGGTTATTTCTAAATAGCTTAAAAGGTTTGTGAAAATTGTAGAAAAGTTTGTAAAAGTTTTAAGTTTGTAGAAAAGAAAACAAACACAGGCTCCAGTCCCCTTCCTCCACCTAATTTCTCCCTAAGGACCTAGAAATGCTTTCATTATACTTTGTCATGCCTTTGTTGGTGTGGGGGAATCTACCTGTCAGCTGCTGTGGAGTAAGTCCTTTCTCAACGCAGGGCAATGCTGAGATGGAAGGATATGGAGTCACTTGCCCACACAACAGTCCCCAGGTGACACCTGTGAGTCAGGACCTGACCACCCCAGATGGCTGAAAGTACTCCTTCTCTCCTAGTATTTCTAACAACCCCACTTTTTTAAAGAGGCGATAAATTTATTTTTTTAATTAAATCTTTATTGTTGAAAATATTACATATATCCCATTTTCTTCCCCATTGACTCCTCATAGCAGGCCCTGCTCCCCACCCCAGGCCTTCACCACCCTATTGTCTGTGTCTGGGTTATGCATATATACATACAGGGTCTTTGGTTGATCACCTCCCACCCACCCACCCTCCTCTGCCTTCCCTCCACTATTCCCCACTCTGTTCCATGCTTCCATGTCTCTTGATCTACTCCATTCATCAGTTTATTTTGTTAATTAAATTCCACATAATGACAATCCCACTCTTGTCATGTCCCCGGGTTTCTAACTTTTCAGAGAGCCAAAGCAGCCCTGCCCAAGCTCTTTCCTGTTGCTTCAGTCCTTAGACTGGAGCCTAGACTTTCTTTGTTTCCACCACAGCCCTTAACACTTTCATTGAAAATCTCAACAGGTCTTCCTGCTTGGTATCTGGGAACTTCTCTTCCCTTTCCTAGCCTTCTTAAAAGTCATCAAAAGCAAATGAAAAATCTTATGTCCTCTCTTTAAAATTAGTAATTTGAATCATGTCTTTATGTATTTATCTATATATCATACTAGTATGTGGTGTATTTTCTGCCACTGGATGGCACTACTAGGATATATCTTGTTGGCCTATAATCCTATGGTCTAGACATAATATTTAATATTAAACCCAGTTTAATTAATATATTTTAAAAGTTATTACCATAAAACTATACATTTATTTTACCTAGATTTACAAAAGACTTATAATCTTTTGGTTAAGTATATTTCCCAAAGTTTACATTTCAAAAGACTTTTTTTAACAGAGAAATGACTGAGTTATTACAATGGGCCCTGAAATACCGCAAGGATTTATTTTTATAACCGGACAACCAAGGGGTCCTGGCTGCCTGTCACTACTTCAGCCAATTGGGCAGAGACAGGATTGAATCATATATGAGTGTTTATTCCAATAATGCCTGCGATATGGAGAGCAGCAGGTCATCCACAAAAATCTGCTCTGCACCCCACCATAAGCCAACTGCTTATATTGGGTAGAAGGATGAAGATTACATGGGGAAGTAGGAATTACAGGCATGGGAAAGTAGGCACGGGATAATTATTACAGGTTACAAGATATGCAGACTGGAGGAAAGGGGGGTCGCAGGAGGGTGGGAGCCTCTGGGACCAAATTGCAGGTAATAGGGGCTGGGGGTTGTAAAGAGCAGGTGCCTCCTGGACTAGATTATTTCGTCCACAAGGTTGTAAATCTTCCCATAATGAGAGGCAGTTCTCAGAAGGAGGATGGACTGCATTCCGATGTTAGCTCCCATGTCCCAGGGTGTACAACTCTTGGCGAGGTTAGAATGTGCTTTCTCTAATCAGAACAGAACCATCATGGTTAACAGAACATGATTAATATTTCTTATAGTTAGTTTCCAATGTTCTATTTCTATCCCAAACATTTCCAACTGCTTTTTCTATCATCTCATATCTATGAGATTAGTTTTAGATGAAAAAAATCTCATCCTGTTGGACTGCGTTTGCTTCTGCCTTGACAGCAGTTCCCAGGGATGGAATACTGGAATACAGTGAATGCAGGATCTTGGGAGATGGTTTCGCAAGTTTGTTGAATGTTGTTTTCTGTTAATTGAGAATTGTCAGAAAGATTACAACAGTACATTCCTTAAAATTCCTCACAACCATGGTTGTGCCACAACAACAAATAATCTATTGTTGCCCCATTCTGTAGAACTGTCTCCCTGACCTGATTTAGCTCTTGATTTATCCCATGTATAGCCTTGGAAGTGGCATTCAGGGCTTTTACCATGCTACAAGCCAGCCGGGCCATGGCTACATTAAGGGAGCCTACCATTGCCTGCATAACAAAAATGGTTAAAGGAATATATTCAGCAGGGCTCCACAGGCGATCATTGTTGCAGTCGGCATGAGAAGGTCTCCTTTGGTTCAGATCTTGTGATGTTTCTGAAGCATAAAGACAGTCAGTCATCCTAAGGAACAAGGCCCCCTGGTGCTGTTGGCAGGGATATATGAATATGCAGTTACCCCACATATCAGAAATCAACCAGCCGGCAGCTTAGTATGTCCATTACTATAAGGGAGGATAAAATTATCAGAACAATTCATATTATAGTTATTAGATACTGAAAGACAATATCTAGAACACCCAGTAAAAGACATTTGCTACAGGGAATGACTGCAGCAACCTTTAGAGAAAACATCCCTACATCCTTTTCCCAGACAGTGGGTCCCAACGTATAAAGGTCCCGGTATGTGACTTCCCAAAATGAATGGAATAATTCTATGTATTAGCAATAGGTGTCTCAGCTCCTGCTAGGCAAAATGTGAAGGTCCATTCTGCACAGGTTCCTCCACTGCCCGCTTCAGAGCAGTTGGAGTGGTGAGGGGCACGTCTCAGTCCCGTCCACTTCTCCTCCGGTTGGCCCATTGTCCTTGCTCTGCTCATGTCTGTCTAACTGCCTGCCACATTCCCCCTCAAGGATCTTGGCTCTAAACTCTTTCAGAGAAAAGGGGCATAGGGTCACTTCTGTAGTTGCTTCAAGCTGAAGAGGGTTGAAGATTTCTTTCAGAGCTAAGAGATCCTTGCTCTCTGTCAGAGGGACGATAGGCCCGAGTATGAAAAGTGTCTAGAGGGGGTATTCCCTGAAAACAAGGAATCTAGTAATCTGGTGGAGATAAACTGTGTTATAAATTTTAATATTATTGGGATAAGAGCTAGAGATAAATTCAGGATCCAGTTCATAGGTGAAAAAATATAAAATAAAGTTTTGTGTTATAGAGCCTACTAAAACACAATTTTCCCCCTAAAATCTCCCTCATCTTTATTAAGGATCCAAATTAAGACCAATTTACTTACTGTATTAAGTCTAGTTTCACTTTGTCCTGATTGTTTGCATGAATACAATAAGAATAGCATCATATAGGCTTTTTAAAAAAAAATCTGCTTTGCTGTAAGCTCATGATTGAGCTTTAATTGGCCCATCAGGGCAAAGAAGCTGAGCCACCTAGCTGCCACCAGGTTTGTCTGCAATACCTGTAGACTTGGGCGAATTCCCCACCTTCTTAAAGTTTCCAAAATGCCCTGAGGTTCTTTCCATGCCATCTTTCAGGAAAGCAACCTACATTCCTTACCTGGAAAGACTGCCATGAATCATGTGACCAAGCAAGGTACCAGGCTATTTCTCCAAGGCACTCACAATGGCTTCAAAATCAGTCTTCATTTCTTAAAGCTTTCTGGTGATATCCAGAGACTGGGCATAACCCTTTCAGACATGACCTTCCAGTCAAAGTCTTGGTTAATATAACCACAATTAGAAACTGGTTTTATTGAATTCATGCAAAGAATCCTGTTGCCATGCCTTACTTATTAAGAACTAGAGGCCCAGTGCATGAAATTAATGCACTTGGGGAAGTCCCTCAGCCCAGCCTGCACCCTCTCACAGTCCGGGAGCCCTTGAGGGATGTCTGACTGCTGGCTTAGGCCTATCAGTCGGACATCTCTAGCCCTGCCATGGAGGCAGGAAAGGCTTCCGCCACTGCCACTGCATTCGCCAGCTGTGAGCTCAGCTTCCTGCTGACCAGTGCTCTCCCTGTGGGAGGGCAATGACCATCAGGGGGCAGCTCCTGCATTGAGCCTCTGCGCCCTGGTGGTCAGTGCATATCATAGCAAGTGGTTGAGTGGCCTTAGCATATCATTAGCATATTATACTTTAATTGGTTGAATGGATGACCGGACACTTAGCATATTAGGCTTTTATTATATAGGACTGCCAAATTCTGGAGGGATCAGGTAGGGAGTAAAATATATATAATTTACCAAATTGCTTTAAGAAAAGAAACAAGTTTCCTTATGTCTGAAAAATAAAAGGATTAAAAATTACCAAATGCTTCCAAAAAAGGTTATAAAATCTATATAATTATTTTCAGTTCATTCAGTCCCACAATCAATTTTTTTTGTTTCTCCTGATTTTTCCTTCCAGTACTTCTATAAATTCAGATACTCTATAGAGTTCTAATAATTTTCATCCAGTTCAATGGAGATGATCTGAAAATGTCAGAGTCTTTTCCATGGATCCCTCAGAAGATGTAACATTTTTCTAAATGCATTATAATAAAACTTCTAAATGACAAGAAGAAATTTAAAATGACATGGTTATGAATTTGATTATAATGCAAATGACATGGAATCTTGTCCTTTCTGCAAAACACAATATTCCAGAATAACAATTAGAGTTATAAGTGAAAGTATATCAGAGTTATTATTTCTTTTATTTGACAAAGCTTCCCAGGTACCCTAAGTATAAAATTTTTCCTTCATAAGGAGAGAAAATAAATCCTTAAGGCATTCCAGGACCTATTGGAATAACCTAAAGCCAATTCTAGGTAAAAAAATGTTTCTTAAAATTCAAACCCTAGGAAGGTTGTCAAATTTATTTACCAAAAGATTATATATCATCCTTATTATTATGAAACAGTATTAGATTATTCATTCATTCAAAGTGACAAAAGGGTATTAAACACAAACATAGGCTAGCAAAACTTCAGTTCTTACATTTAAGATAACCTTTTTAAAACATGTACCTTATTAATATATAACAATTTCAATAATTTATAGAACTTTTGCTTCCTGGGCAAAATCAGGAAAGACTTTTTTCCCCTTTTAACAAACTAGAAAAGACTAAATAAAGTCTGCATTAGCTTGCTTTAGATTCATTTACTTAATTAAATCTATTATTCAGATTACCTATAATTTCCTTTTTAAGATTTCTCTTCACAACTCTTCCATAACTTTCACAAAGCTTTCTACAACATTCACAAACCGTCTTACTCATTTAGAAACAACCAGCTTGAAACTCACTTTTTTTTCCTTCAAAAATGCATCTCCATGCCTCATGTCTTCTATTACCAAAACTATATAATTTCTTTCCAATGAGTTAGAAATCTTAACTCTTAGGAACCTTAATTTTTAGGTGACCAACAAAAAGTCAGAAGTTAGCATTCTTTAGATTGGCAAATACATTCACTAACAGTATTAGGTGTATTTTCTAGCTTTTCTGTAATAAAAGGTCAAAAGTAGGCAAACAAATTAATATTTCAGTATCCATTTATTTCAAAAAATCTAATAATTTCTACTATTTAAATCAGAACTCCAAAGTTTTACGTTACCAAGGACTTTACTTTTTTTTCTTTACAGTGTGGGAGTGGCCCCTGCCAAAGGTCACTTCTATAGCTCAAGCCCTTCTAGGAGAAAAACTTGGGAGTTTTAAAAGGTTTACCTATATAATAAAAGCATAATATGTAAATTGACTAAATGGCCAAACAGCGGAATGACCATCTGGATGACCATCCGGGACCAAACTATGACACCCAATGGCACCAGGCCAGCCAAGGCGGGAGGGATGCAATTGTTCGGGGCCCGACCATTGCCCCATGATCGCCCCGCAGAGGGAGGCCCAGGCCACCAGCCAGCAGGGCTATCAATTGGGGGGCTCCATGATCGCCCCACAGAAGGAGGCCCAGGCCACCAGCAAGCTGTGGTGGGTGGGCGGGGCCTCCCTCTGCGAGGGAAGCCCAAGGCCCAGGTGCCGGAGGGAAGCCGGTACCAGCAGCCAGGGGAGGAAAGGCCTACTCTTGCACAACCCACACAAGAGCTTCACACCATGTGTTCCCTAACACTAATCTCCTCTTGTTCCCAGTTAAGAGGATATTTAATAGTGAGGCCAAGTAGTATTTCAGTAAAATACCCTTTTTCTTTTTCTTCATTGGCAGGTAAGTGTAAGTAGTCCAATACCCCAAGATCCATCCCAATAGAGTATTTTTGGGGGGATTGAGCCACCAGCACCCATCATTGAACAATTTAAGCAAGATTAGAGGCAAAGTTACACCAGGCAAAAACCACCCTAATATACAATATTTACAAGTGCACACAACCCACAGACAAGAACCTCACACCATACTCCTTGTCTTTCCAGCCACAGAAACCTCAGAATGCCCTGCATTCACACACACACACACACACACACACACACATACACACACACACACACGTAGAGCAATGTCTCTTGTCCCAGAGTGGATCAGATTGAGGGCTTGGAGACCAGGCAAGGACCACTGGAGGTCCCTTGCCACCCTGACCTGATCATGCTCACCCAGCAAATGCATATCTTTAACCCAGACGAGAGCAGCCAGTGCTTCTCATGCCATACAAACATGCTTGATTTCTCCTTCTGTCATATAGAAATGATAGATTCAACTTACATTTTAGGTGAGATGATGGGGATTGCTGAGGCTGTAACAGGGACTCAAAACAGGAAAATTCCTGGCAGTGTTGCAAATGTAAGAGTCCAGGCCTCAGCCCCAGGAATCTTCAGTCCAGGCAGCAAGTGGGATCCCTGGTACTCACCCCAGAGGAGTCCCTTGCTTATGTCTCACCAGAGTTGCCAGATTATGTAAATGGACAACCAAGGGGTCTGAGCTGCCTGTCACTACTTCAACCAATTATGCAGAGACAGGGTTGTATCATATACGAAGGTTTGTTCCAATACTGCCGGCAGTATGGGAGAGCAGAACGTCATCCACAAAAATCTGCTCTGCACCCCACCATAAGCCAGCTGCTTATATTGGGTATAAGGACAAAGATTACATGGGTAAGTAGGAATTATAGGCATGGGAAAGTAGACATGGGATAATCATTATGGGTTACAAGACATGCAGGCTGCAGGGGCGGGGGAGGAGGGGCGCAGGAGGGTGGGAGCCTCTGGGACCAAATTACAGGTAATAGGGGCTGGGAGTTGTAGATTATTTCGTCCACAAGGTTGTAAATCTTTCCATAATGATAGGCAGTTCTCAGAAGGAGGATGGACTGCATTCCGATGTTAGCTCCCATGTCCCAGGGTGTACAACTCTTGGTGAGGTTAGAATGTGCTTTTTCTCATCAGAACAGAACCATCAAGAGTTAACAGTATGATTAATATTTCTTATAATTAGTTCCCAATATTCTATTTCTGCCCCTAACATTTTCTCTTCTAAGTTTTAAAATTAATTAGGTGTGTTTATTATGCTTGAAAAATTACCGGGGAAGCTCTGCCAAATAAGAATTAATAATAATAACTATTTTTAATATATATATATATATATATATATATATATTTGTATTAAAATGGATAATCTGGAAATTTCAGTGTGCTCTAGAAAGGAACTTGCAAAGATTCAGAGTTGAGTTCAAATAGGAAATTCTTAAGGGTAGCAAGTGTCCTTCTGTGACACCAGGCAAGCCTAGGGTAATAGTTGCCTATGGGAATCCTCTGGCAATAGTACTCCAGATGTTTGTGATTCACACATTGGGACATTTATGAATTGTTTACAGTTCATAAATTGTTCTTTGGGCATTGTGATTTTTATTGAAACAGAATTTCTCTCCCTAGAAATCACCCATTGTTTTGAAGCCCATTGTTTCTAAGTTTGTTCTTTATATATTAAAACTATATTATGTACCCACTTCCACTCAGTACCCACTTCCAATGAGCTATGTGCATGAAAATCTTGCATATTGTTTGTTCTTTATATATTAAAACTATATTAAATCTAAGAATATAAACTTTTATGTCATTTCATAACAATTATTATTTGCCAAGAAATATTACCTTAGAATATTATATCTTACTTAAAAGTAAGGTTCTTTGTCATTTGTTTTATGGTCAAGTCTATAACCATGTCATTTTAAGTTTGTCATTTTTCATTCTTATGACTTTGTTCAAAATATTACTAATTTTTTAAATGTTTGTTTCTATTTTATTTGTGTATTTTAATTCTTTATTGTTTAAAGTGTTACATAAGTCTCCTTTTTCACCCATTGACCTCTCCCTGGTCGCCCCCACCTCCCTCAAAATATTACTAATTTTTAAGAAATCTCTCTGTTTTTCAGATATAAGGAAGCTTATTTTTATTTCCCTATAATGATTTGGTAAATTATATTTTTATAAGCAATATGGAAGCATTTATATTTTTCTCCCTACCTTATTCCTTCAGAATATGATAACCCTCAATGAGTATTACTTCATAGCAATATATTTATTTGAATAAAACCAATAAGAATCTATTTTCTTTATAAAACTAGGTTCCAATTATTAACTAAGACTTTTACTAGAATGTCATATCTGAGAGAGACATGCCAAGCCTCTAGATGTCACTAAAAGTCTTAAGGAATAAAAGTTGACTTTGCCGAAACCGGTTTGGCTCAGTGGATAGAGCGTCGGCCTGCGGACTGAAGGGTCCCAGGTTCGATTCCGGTCAAGGGCATGTACCTTGGTTGCGGGCACATTCCCAGTAGGGGGTGTGCAAGAGGCAGCTGCTGATCGATGTTTCTAACTCTCTATCCCTCTCTCTTCCTCTCTGTAAAAAATCAATAAAATATATTTTAAAAAAAAAAGTTGACTTTAAAGCCAGTAAGAATACCTTGAAGAAATGGCTTGGTTCCTTGCTTGTTCACTTGATTCACAGCAATCTTTTCAGATAAGGAATGAAGGTTGCTTTCCTGGGAGATGGCAGAGAGAATCTCAAGACATTTTGGGGACCTCAATAACTTGAGGAATCCACCCAAACCCTTGCAGGCAAAGCCAGATGGCAGCTGTGTGACTTGCCTTCTGTGCCCTGAGAGGCTGACTGAAACTCAATCTGAATATTCATCTTATAAGTAAAATTCCAGCAAAGTAAGTCTGGAAAAGCCTATATAATCAATTACTATTCTTATTGTGTTTATACAAATAATCAGCTCAAGTTAAAACCTAATACAGTGTCTTTAATAAAAATGAGGGTGATTTCTAGGGAGAGAAATTCTGTTTCAATAAAAATCACAATGCCCAATTATAGGCATTAAACCCCAGTGCAGTTAACTGTCTTCAAACCTCAGCACCTAACAACATCACCAGAGATATTCTACCTATAGACAGTCTGTCAAGTTGTCACTGCTTGCTTTCTTTCCAGCAAAAGCCTTACATTTAGAAATCTTCTCAACTGATTTATAATTTACTATATTGATTAATCTTAGTGTTCTTTCTGTTTTCATAGGATATATGCCTATGATCCTATTAAATACCTAATTACTTATTTATCTTGAATTAAATCTATTTTTTATAAGTCCCCACAAGAACCTCATCCTGATACTCTTATAAGTCCATTGAGGACCTCAAACTCTTCTTCAAGAAACAAAAACCAATTACGAATAAGTAATGTAATAAGTAAACATTAATATAATTGTCCTACACTCCTTATAGCATAGCCACCCTCACACCACCACACTAGCCTTCAGGACTGTCCATTACAAGCCCTTCTCTCTAGGTAACTCTCATTCAGATTCTCAGGTAGGGGCATTCTGATAACCTTGAAAGCCAGCCTGAAGCAATTATAGAAGATGTACCTTTGCCCATGTTCCACAGTTTCGAGTCCATTATTAAGAATAATATCATTGCCCAGCCAGCGTGGCTTAGTAGTTGAGCATCAATCTGTGAACCAGAAGATCATGGTTTGATTCCCGGTTGGGACACATGCCCAGGTTACGGGCTCTATCCCAGTGTGGGACATGCGGGAGGTGGCTGATCAATAATTCTCTCTCATCATTGATGTTTATGTCTCTCTTCCCCTTTCTGAAATCAATTAAAAAATATTTTTTAAAAATAATATCATTAAAAATTAGAAGGGGGAAGTTGAATATATCCAAAGTGTTCTGTTTTTCTTCACCACCAGGGCGTTAAAACATCTGGACCTGTTTACCCACTAGAACCTTGAAATTGAAGCCCATACTATTTGGCTGAAAGTGCCTTTGCCTATGCTACTGTCAGTCTTTCTGTTCCATGTGTCTAGATTGGGGTGGATGGGATGCACTCCTCAAGACTTATGAGTTTAAGGCAAAGCCCAGCATGCAAAACTCTAGGTCCACGATAATGTTTTTTTACCTCAGGGAGGACTTCTCTTTAATCTCATTGTGTGTATATGAACTTATTTTAGGCAGAAAATTGTTTATTTCTAATATACTTTTTGTTAGTGATTGCTGGACTTGATGGTATTCTTTAAACCCAGCGTCCTCAAACCACATGCGGGTGTTTTTGCCATTTTGTTTTTTTACTTCAAAACAAGATCTGTGCAGTGTGCATAGGAATTTGTTCATAGTTTTTTTTAAACTATAGTCCGGCCCTCCAACGGTCTGAGGGACAGTGAACTGGCCCCCTGTTTAAAAAGTTTGAAGACCCCTGCTAAACGGATGGCCATTGCTCAATTAGCTAGTGATGGGGAGGGAGGCACTAGTGGAAATGCACAAAGGAAAGGGCATATGGAAAAGAGGTCATGGGTAACCCAGACCAGTTACAGTGAGTCAAAGCAAGGTCTGCAGATGGACTGTATTATGAAATTTTCTGAGTCAAGTAAGTTGACTGACTGAGCCTGTAGGTCCCCTTCACCTTCCAGGGTGGGTACTTGCCTGGGCTGCGTGGTCTCAGTTCTCTCCTCCCCTTCACTCTGACTGGCTTTCCTGCTGAGCACCTCGATGTGTTTACTTACATCCATCAAGATATTTTTCACATAATTTATTTGTTACCTATAAACTTTATTGAATAGATACCTGGTAGAATGTTGCTGGTTATTAAGTAGTTTCAGCCACACACTGAAAATACATAAATATTCTCAACTGATTCATAATCATTAAATTTTTATCCTAAATGTCCTCTGGCCTCCCCCATGTTTGACCTTCACATTTGCTG
The DNA here is from genome assembly GCF_027574615.1 of Eptesicus fuscus. Lineage (NCBI taxonomy): Eukaryota > Metazoa > Chordata > Mammalia > Chiroptera > Vespertilionidae > Eptesicus > Eptesicus fuscus. Next base: position 3,556,628 of record NC_072480.1, on the reverse strand, counting down.
CCTTTTCCTGCATCAACAAGAATTACCTATAGGAGTATTAGAGCCTTGTATTTACTGCTGACACCCCATCTTTATGCTCAGTGTATGGGCTGTCATATTCAAAGACAAACCAGTTTTTTTCTCCCAGGCTTGTAAGCAAAAGGTCAAAGAGGATACCAAAAGCCACAACCCCAGCAGGGTATCAGCTATTGGGCTGTGGTTGCTTATATAGATATATCTATGGAAATCTATTATATATCTCCCAGGTAATATCTCCCTGACTGTTAGAATCGAATAGAATTGCCAAATAGAATTCCTTTTAATTGCATGGACAATTGCTCAGTACATAAGACTAAGTAGACAGCGGATCCTAACTCTTTGTCAAGCTCAGACTCAGCTCATGGAGGCAGTGGGTCAGGACATGCTTGTTATGACATTCATATTCCACAGTGGAAGCCTGGATTCTGCAGCTACAAGCTACAGGAGCTGTACTTATGTACCCATACCCCCTTGTCTATACTAGTGCTGATGCTGGAGTTACAGACACAAGGATAAAAGGAAAGTACTATCAAGTTCCTGCTCTGCTGCCCCAGCCTCAAAATGAACTGGAGATGAGAGGTCCAGTACACATCTGGATCAGGTGCTAAGGGGAGGGAATGGAGTCAACTTGGGCTCATCTAAGCTCAACACTACTGAAAGTTATTCTTTCAATCTTCAAAGTACTGTTTCAAAAATGAATAATTAAAAATGTGCTTTCTGAAATTTTGATGACTCAGTTCATTTTTTATTGGAATTGAAACTAAGAGGCCAGTACTGACTTTCTCTTTGGCACAGGAATTTTTCATTAATAAAGACCATTAGGAAACCAGGTCCAAATTCCATTTGGCTATTAATAGAGTGAGACTCCTTTCATTCAAGGAAGCTAATGGCTTTAACCACCCCAAGTCTCTGTAGGTGTTCACATTAAAGATTTATGTCTCTTCAGAAAGGATATATGCACCCCTATGTTCATATCAGCACAATTTGCAATAGCTAAGATTTGGAAACAGCCTAAGTGCCCATCAGCAGATGAGTGGGCTAAAAAACATTGGTACATCTACACAATGGAATACTATGCTGCTATAAAAAAGAAGGAACTCTTACCATTTGCAGCAGCATGGATGGACCTGGAGAGAATTCTGCTGAAGCATGGTAGCAATCATCTTGGGTAAAAACTGCTGTTTAATTTTTCACCCTGCTGTTCTGGCTTCTGTAATTGTTTGCTTGCTAAAATAATAGAGAAGTTATTTTGATTTCCTGAACTTATATAAATCACCCTATTCAAGTATATACCCCATTGATTGTGGTTTTGCTGCTCTTTCAAAATCCATTCCTCTGCACCTGGAGACCAGGACAGCACAATTGCTTTAATTGCTTCAGTGGCTCCAGGGAATGTATTTTCTGTTGACTCAGTGACTCCAAGACCTAAAACTATAATTAATCCTTGTAAATAACTAACTGGCTCAATTTAGCTTCTGTAACTGCTTTTTGAAAACCAGGTTCCTCATTCCAAACCTAAAGATGTAATCTATACCTTTGTGATATTTGCCTATATAAGCCTGATGGTACTACCATTTGTGGCTGTGAGATTTGGAGTGCTATTGCACCCTTGTAGCTGCCGGCTTATGAAATAAATGTGGCTCCTTAATTCAACTTCTTGAGGCATCATTGTGTGATTCGCAGGGTACATTACAACAATGCTAAGTGAAATAAGCCAGTTGGAGAAAAATAAATATCACATGATCTCACTCATATGTGAAATATAATGAACAACATAAACTGATGAACCAAAATAGATCCAGAGACAAAGAAACACTGAACAGACCACCCAACCTCAGAGGGACGGCAGGGGAGGTGCGGGTGGGGGTTAGAGATCAACCAAAGGACTTGTATGCATGCATATTAGAATAACCAATGGACACAAACACTGGGGTGGTGGGGGCTTGTCCTAGAGGGTGGGAGTGGCTGGGGAGGGGTCAATTCGGGAAAAAGGAGATATATGTAATACTTTAAACAATAATTAAAAAAAGATTTATAGACAAAGGAGAGGTTCTACAAGATGGTGACTGGCAGGAAGGTAGGGAGGGAGAGAGTGTGAAAAAGTGAGGGAGTGATAGAGGAGTGTATGGATGTGTGTGGTGTGTGTGTGTATGAGCTAAAGATAGCTAAATCCTGCAGGTCGTGCAAGGGGCTGCAAACCGGGCTGTCTTAGACGGTGGAACCCTGCTGCCACCGTGGACACTCCGGGGGTGGCCAGCACGGGCACAGAGACCACGCCATCTTGAAAAACAGAGCTGCTTAAGACTAGGCTCCTGGCCTCAGCACCACCCAGGCTGATCTCAGACACAAACTGGGACCCTGCTGCCACTGGGGACAGAGATTTGTGACCACAGCTGCAGACCCACAGACACCAAGAATCCAGACATCCTGCCCGCAGATTCTGTGAGTCACAGAGCCCATCCCCTCCCCCACAGGCTTGTGACAGTGCCATAGGAACTGCTAGACCCACCCCTCGCACAGGGCCGCAGCGCAGCTATAGGAATTTGAGCCTGGGAGTGCTCTGACACTGGAAATCTATTCCCCACAACTCAATTGGGCGACCAAACCCCATGCCCACGCAGGGAGGCAGTGCCACCTGACTTCGATTCTGGGCAAGCACAAGAAGTCTGTTTTCACAGCACAGGAGTGGACCTCCTGCCAACACAGTGCTACTGTGCAACGTGGTCCCCCAAGCTGACCGGGACTCTGATTCTCCAGGCAAGAGGCAGCACTGGGCAGCAGTGACTTGACTCTGTTTCTCATCGCATGTGTCTGGGATCCCTGATTCCCAGTGCATTCACACTAAGAGCCAGTAACTCCAATTCTTGGTGCATGCACACACACGGACCCTGATTCTCAGCACGAGGCTACACCAAGCAACAGAGACTCTGACACTCAATTTTTGGTGTGGAAAAAGGGAATGCTGACTCCTGGCATGTGCTAGGGGACTTTGATTTTTGGCACACGCCAGCAGGGTCTCTGTTTCAGTGAGGCACAGGAGGGGTCCCTGTTTCACAAGGCCACACTGAGCGCTGGTGACTCTGATCCTGGGCGAGCACGGCTCTCACCAACCCATGGCAGCCACATGTCTTAGTGTCGGAGCTCTTCAATGACACTTGGGTGGTGTGAAGCTCCCACTGCAAATGGCCCAGGCCCATGCAACTTGACCTTTGAACCTTCTGGTGATAGTCAAAATGGAGAGACTACACAATCACCAGAGGAAAGAAAATGAGGAATCACCAAGAAAGAAAATTAGTGAAATGGAAGCATGCAACATGACAGAAAGAATTCAGAGTAACAGAGATACAGCAGATGGATGAGAAAATCAACAACCTATGCAAAAATCAGGAAGAAATCAAAAGTGATATAGCTATAATCAAAAACACCATGGAAAGTTTCAACAGTAGGCTAGAAGAAGCAGAGGACCAAATCAGTGAGTTAGAAGATAAGGTAGAGAAACAAGCTCAATCTGAACAGCAACTGGAGAAAAATATTAAAAAGCAGGAGGAGAGCCTAAGGGAAGCTTTGGGACAACACGAAATGAAGTAACATACATATAATAGGGCTTCCAGAAGGACAAGAAGAGCAGCAGGGATTAGAAAAACTATTTGAAGAAATAATGACAGAAAACTTCCTGGATATGGGGAAGAAAAAAGTTACACAAGTACAGAGAGTCCCAAGCAAGATGAATCCCAAAAGACCCACACCAAGACACATCATAATTACAATAGCAAATGTTAATGAGAAAGAGAGAATCTTAAAGGCTGCAAGAGAGAGACAGAGAGTTACCTACAAAGGATCCCCCATCAGATTATCAAATGATTTCTCAACAGAAACACATCAAGCTAGAAGAGAATGGAAGGTGGTATACAAAGTGATGCAAAGCAAAGGGCTGAATCCAAGAATTCTCTATCCAGCATGATTATCAATCAAAATTGAAGGGGAAATAAGGAGCTTTGCAGACAAAAAAGGCTAAGGGAGTTTATCACTATGAAGACAGCAATGCAAGAAATGCTAAAGGAATGCTGTAAAAAGAAGAAATAGAAAGGGAGGAAGGAACACGGGCATAAAGTACAGAAATAGCTACAAACAAGTACATATCAATAATAATATTAAACCTAAATGGATTAAATGCTCCAATCAAAAGACATCCAGTGAGTGAATGGATAAGAAAACATAACCCCTATATATATTGTCTACAGGAGACCCACCTCAGAACAAGGGACTCACACAGACTGAAAGTGAAGGGATGGAAAAATACCTACCAGGCAAATAGAAATGAAAAAAAAAAAAAAAAAAAAAAAGCTCGGGTAACAATACTTATATCTGACAAAATAGATGTCTAAATGAAGACCATAACAAGAGAAAATAAAGGCCACATCATAATTCTAAAGGGATCGATACAACAAGAGGATATAACTCTGGTAAATATTTATGCACCCAATGCAGGAGCACCAAAATACATAAAAAAACTTCTGGAACATATCAGGGAAGAGATTGACAGCAACACAATCATAGTAGGAGACTTGAATACCCCATTAACATCACTGGATAAATCCTCTAGACAATAAATTAGCAAAGAAACATCAATCATAAACGCCTCACTAGATCAGATGTACTTAATTGACATCTTTAGAACATTCGACCCCAAAACTACAGAATATACATTCTTCTCAAGCGCACATGGGACATTTTCAAAGACAGACCACATATTGGGACACAGGCAAAGTCTCTCCAAATTCAAAAGGATTGAAATCATATCAAGCATCTTCTCACATCACAATGGCATAAAATTAGAAATCAATTACAGTAAAAACAATCACAAAAATTCAAACACTTGGAGGCTGAATAACACATTATTAAACAATGAGTGGGTTACCAAAGAGATCAAAGAAGAAATAAAACACATCCTGGAAACAAACAACAATGAAAACACAACAATTCAAAATCTTTGGGACACAATGAAAGCAGTCCTGAGAGGGAAGTTCATAACATTACAGGCCTACCTCAAAAAAAACAAGAAAATTGGTAATAAACCATCTGACTCTGCAACTTGAAGAATTAGAAAGAGAGCAACAGTAAAAGTCCAGTGTGATCAGAAGAAAGGAAATAATAAAGATCAAAGAGGAAATAAATGACCTAGAGACCAATACATAAGATCAATGAAACCAAGAGATGGTTCTTTGAAAGGACAAACAAGATTGATGAACCTCTAGCCAGGCTCACCAAGAAGCAAAGAGAGAGGATCCAAGTAAACAAAACAGAAACAAAAGAGGTGAAATAACAACAGACCCCACAGAAATATGAAGAAACGTAAAAAAAAAAATACTATGAGCAACTCTACTCCAACAAACTGGTAAACCTAGAAGAAATTGACATATTCCTAAAAAATACGACCTTCCAGAACTCAACCAGGAGGAATTAAAAAATCTGAATATGCTGATAACTATGGAGGAAATTGAAGCATTAAAAAAAAAAAAAAAAACCTTCCTACAAACAAAAGTCCTGTACCAGATGGCTTCACAGGGGAGTTTTAGCAAACATTCAAAGAAGAAATAAAACCTATCTTCCTCAGACTATTCAAAAAAATTCAAGAGGAAGGAACACTTCCAAGCTCTTTCTACAAAGCCATTTGGGATTACCCTAATCCCAAAACCAGATAAAGACAATACAAAGAACGAGAATACAGGCCAATGTCTCTCATGAACATAGACGCCAAAATCCTCAACAAAATTCTAGCAAATCTAATACAGCATTACATTAGAAAGATTATACACCATGACCAAGTGGGATTTATCCTCGGGATGAAGGATGGTACAACATCCGCAAATCAATAAATGTGATACACCACATAAACAAACTGAGAGATAAAAACCATATTATCGTATCCATTGATGCAGAAAAAGCATTTGACAAAATCCAACACCCTTTCTTGATAAAAACTCTCAGCAAGGTGGGAATAGAAGGATTATATCTCAACATAATAAAAGCCATATATGACAAACCCACAGTCAACATCATACTCAATGGGCAAAAACTAAAACCATTTCCCCTAAGAACAGGAACAAGACAGGGATGACCACTCTCCCCACTCCTCTTTGACATAGTACTGGAAGTACTAGCCATTGCGATCAGACAAGAAGAAGAAATAAAAGGCATCCAAACTGGAAAAGAAGTAAAACTGTCCTTATTCACGGATGACATGATATTGTACATAGAAAATCCCAAAGACACCATGAATAAACTACTAGACTTAATAAATGAATTCAGCAATGTAGCAGGATACAAAATTAACACCCGGAAGTCTATGGCTTCTCTGTAAACCAATAATGAACTCCCAGAAAGAGAATTTTAAAAGCAATCCCATTTACCATTGCACCAAAAAAAAAATTAAGATACTTAGCAATCAACTAAGGTGGTAAAAGACCTGTGTGCTGCGCCAGCATGGCCAAGGGTGAACCTGAGGAGGGGCAGTGAAGGATTGAAGAAAAGACAGATAAGAGAATACATCTGGGGCTCGGTGGATCTCCTGTGCCTGGATGAGGACACAAAAGACCCAGCCTGCAAGCCAATGCTTCATTTTATAGTCTGATTAAAACAAGAGTAGATTAACATGTATACAAGTGTTCTTGTTTTGGCAACACTTGCTGCACCTCCCACAGTCCATTAGCTACTTAGGAGGAAATTAGGGAGGGCTACAAAGTCAGGCTTAATTATGCTGGGAGAGCTTTGCCCTCCCGGCTGGGATTTGTTTGTGGCCCTGCCACAGGTCAGCCTGAGGCTTGACCCTAGAGCCACTCCCTACAGACCTGTACTCAGAAAATAATGGGATGTTGAAAAAAGAGATAGAGAAAGATATAAACAAATGGAAGAACATACCATGTTCATTGATTGGTAGAATCAACATCATTAAAATATCCATACTGCTCAAAGCAATCTACAGATTCAATGCACTCCCCATTAAAATACCGACAGAATATTTCAGAGACCTAGAACAAACACTCCAAAAATTCATCTGAAATAAAAAAAAGACTCTGAATAGCCACAGCAATCCCAAGAAAGAAGAACAAAGTTGGAGGGATCACAATACCAGATATCAAGCTATATTACAAAGCCACAGTTCTCATATCTGCCTGGTACTTGCACAAGAACAGACATATAGACCAATGGGACAGAACAGAGAACCCAGAGATCAACACTAGCCACTATGCTCAATTAATATTTGACAAAGGAGGCAAGACAGTCTCTTCAATAAATGGTGCTGGGAAAACTGGTCAGATACATGCAAAAATATGAAACTAAATCGCCAGCTTACACCATACACAAAAACAAACTCAAAATGGCTAACTGTCTTAAACATAAGACGGGAAACAATGAAAATCCTACAAGACTCCATAGGCAACAAAATAGCAGACATATGACATAGCAATACCTTTACTGACACATTTCCTAGGGCAATGAAAACTAAAGAAAAAATAAACAAATGAAACTACATCAAAATAAAGAGCTTCTGCACAGCAAAAGAAACCATCCACAAAACAAGTAAGCCCACTGCATGGGAGAACATATTTGCCAATGATATTTCAGATAAGGGTTTAATCTCCAAAATTTACAGAGAACTCATACAACTTAACAAAAGGAAGATAAACAATCCAATCAAAAAATGGGCAAAGGATCTAAATAGACACTTTTTGAAAGAGGACATACAGAAGGCCTAGAAACATATGAAAACATGCTCAGTCACGAATCATCTGAGAGATGCAAATCAAAACAACAATGAGGTACCATCTCACACCTGTCAGAATGGCTATCATCAACAAGTAAGCAAATGACAAGTGCTGGCGAGGATGTGGAGAAAAAGGAACCCTTCTGTGCTGGGGGCTAATTCCAGCAAGTCATAAATGCAAGAAGTTCATCCAAAGGTTGGTGAACATTGAGGCTTCATAGGGCTGAGTCATATTACCTGCTTCTGGAAAAGCCGAAAACATTTCCCCAAACCTGAAGACACATATCATTGCCTGCTGCCAGACAGCTGAGGGCATTTCCCCAAATCCTGAAAATCTACATGTTATTACCTGCCACTGGCCAAACAGCTGAACAGCTGAAGGCAGTTCCCCAAACCTGATACTTTACTACTTACCAAACTTTACCTTTTATATGTGTGTTTGCTTTGCTTTAGGACAAAAATGTGTGAATAAAAAGCTCTGGGTCTGGAGATCCAAGGAGAATTTACTTACTAAAACTAAGCCTTCCCTGGCTCCCCCATGTATTCCAATTTTATCTTTCATGTATAGTCTCTTTATTAATTTACTCACAGCCATTCTCCAGATTCCTGAACCCTTCTAGATACTGAGAAACACCCTGGTACTCCTGCACTGCTGGTGGGAATGCAGCCTGGTGCAGCCACTGTGGAAAACAGTATGGAGTTTCCTCAAAATACTAAAAATGAAACTCCCACTTGACCCAGTGATCCCACTTCTAAGAATATATCCCAAGAAACTAGAAACACCAATCAGAAAGGATATATGTACCCCTATGTTCATAGCAGCACAATTTACCATAGCTAAGATTTGGAAACAGCCTAAGTGCCCATCAGAAGATGAGTGGATTAAAAAACTGTGGTACATCTACACAATGGAATACAATGCTGCTGTAAAAAAAGAAGTAATTCTTACCATTTGCAACAGCATGGACGGAACTGGAGAGCATTATGCTAAGTGAAATAAGCTAATCAGAGAAAGATAAATATCACATAATCTCACAGATTTGTGGAATATAATGAACAACTTACACTGATGAACAAAAACAGGTCCAGAGACAGAGAAGCATCGATCAGACCGTCAAACCTCAGAGGGAAGGTAGGGGGAGAGATGAACCAAAGGACTTGTATGCATGCATATAAGCCTAACCAATGGACACAGACAACATGGGGTGAGGGCATGAGGAGGGGCAATGGAGGGATAAGGACACATATGTAATACTTTATTCAATAAAGAAAAAATAAAAAGAAAAAATATTCAGTGCTTAAAGAATACCGTTTTTGTCTTAATTGCAGTTTAGGAAGCATGGTTTTTCTTCCCTATTTCTATTCCCAATTTAATTCCTAACTCTCAAATTCAACATAGAATCTACAGAGAGATGTTAACTGTTTCAGCACATGATATGTATTCATCTAACCATTTCTTTTCCCTGGCCAAAAAGTTAAGCTACTTTTCCTAGCCCATATGTAAGCAGAATTATGTGTATTTCCAGCCTGAGGAAGTTAAATTCCAGTTTGCTTTCTCCAGGTTCTCTTATCCATTAATACATCTGAAAACATAGATTTCTAAGTTGGCAGAGTTGAAAAATGTTAAGTAGCCTGGGGCCACTATTTAAAGGCAAGCTGGCCAACTTACTTTAAGCCGCTGGAATTTGGACCTTGTTACTGCAGCATAGTCTAGCCTAAGCTGACCAACATTACAATCCATACAATACAGGATCTATAAGATGTGAATTCTGCAAAGCTTGTTTCAGAATCCTAAAAGTTTAGCTCTATATTGTTATGATCAAAATGCCTCTTTTCATCTCCTTGAATTTAGGGAATAAAGAAATGTCTTCTATGCTCAATGAGCCCTAGAAGAGTGTTCTCTGCAATATTTCCTGCCCACCCCACCCTAAATCACTGTCCTTGCCACCATTGGCCCATGGACTGAGCTTATTCTGATTGCTTTGGCCTCTGCCATTTAACTGCTCCATAAGCACAAATAACTTTGCATTAGTCATTCTGTTGCTGGTGGACCTTGATGAAGGTATCTCCCTACCATTCTACCACAAAGGCAAAGATTTGGGCCTTTATGTCATCATGAGATGATATTTTTTAACAATCAAAGAATAAATCATTCAGTTAAAAAGCTTTTATTTATGCATTTGAAAAGCAAGAGTGATTTATGATACATCAGAGCTCATGCAAAAGAAAGTTGTTGTTGCTCATTAAATGACAGCTCAGGACTTCCTTTTTTTTTTCTTTTATTCTAACCCAAAACATGTTTTATTGATCTGGGTGTGTGTGTGTTTGTGTGTGTTGTGTGTGTGTGTGTGTGTGTGTGTGTGTGTGTGTAACATCCATGTGAGAAACAAACATTGATCGGTTGCCTCCCATTCATGCCCCAACTGGGCATCGAACCCACCACCTAGGTATGTGTCATAACTGGGACTCAAACCTATAGCCTATTGGTGTATGGGATGATGCTCCAACCAACTGAGCTACCTAGCCAGGGCTCTTCTCTTTTGAAGACAAATATCTTTCCTTTAAGGCAGATGGAGAAATGTAAAGGCCAAAAAGACAGCAAAATCCTGGATCTGTCTCTCAAAAACCCATTAATATTCCCAATTCCAATCTAAGAAATTCTATTATTTCAAAATTCTAATGAAAGTTTTCCCTTATCGCTAGCTTATTACTATAAATGTATGATTTATGAAGTGAATGAACTTTGTACAATACATAGATACTATATGCACTGACCTTAAAGTGTAAGTTTTCTTTTTAACTTCATTTTATCCAAATATGCTCTGTAAAGTTTATACTTCCCAGTGATATCACCTTATAATTGACTATATCCAGGGCCAAGATTGCCTATAAAAAGTATAATCCATTCATTTATTTAATAATTTTTTTAATTTAATAAATCTTTATTGTTCAGATTATTACAATTGTTTCTCCTTTTTCCCCCCATAGCTCCCTTCCACCCAGTTCCCACCCCACCCTCTGCCCTTACCTCCCCCCCCCCCACTGTCCTCATCCATAGGTGTATGATTTTTGTCCAGTCTCTTCTGGCATCCCCCATACCTCTTTCCCCCCGAGAATTGTCAGTCCACTCCCTTTCTATGCCTCTGATTCTATTATATTCACCAGTTTATTCTGTTCCTCAGATTTTTAATTAACTTGATTTTTAGGTTCACTTGTTGATAGGTATGTATTTGTTGTTCATAATTTTTATCTTTACTTTTTTCTTCTTCTTCCTCTTCTTAAAGAATACCTTTCAGCATTTCATATAATACTAGCTTGGTGGTGATGAACTCCTTTAGCTTTTTTCTTATCTGTGAAGCTCTTTATCTGACCTTCCATTCTGAATGATAACTTTGCTGGGTAGGGTAATCTTGGTTGTAGGTTCTTGCTATTCATCACTTTGAATATTTCTTGCCACTCCCATGTGGCCTGCATAGTTTCTGTTGAGAAATCAGCTGACAGTCGTATGGGTGCTCCCTTGTAGGTAATTAACTGTTTTTCTCTTGCTGCTTTTAATATTCTCTCTTTGTCTTTTGCCCTTGACATTTTAATTATGATGTGTCTTGGTGTGGTCCTCTTTGGATTCCTTTTGTTCGGGGTTCTCTGCGCTTCCTGGACTTGTAAGTCTATTTCTTTCACCAGGTGGGGGAAATTTTCAGTCATTATTTCTTCAAATAGGTTTTCAGTATCTTGCTCTCTCTCTTCTTCTGGCAACCCTATAATTCTGATGTTGTTATGCTTGAAGTTGTCCCAGAGGCTTCTTACACTATCTTCAACTTTTTTGATTCTTTTCTTTTTTCTTTTCCAGTTGAGTGTTTTTTGCTTCTTTGTATTTCAAATCTTTGACTTGATTCTTGCATTCCTCTAGTCTGCTGTTGGGTCTCTGTATAATATTTTTTATTTCAGTCAGTGTATGTTTAATTTCTAGTTGGTCCTTTTTCATATCCTTGAGGGTCTCATTAAATTTATCGGCCTTAAGGCCTAGGAAATTCTTGAAAAACCTTATAACCGTGGTTTTGAATTCTATATCCAGTCGTTTGTTCTCCTCCATTTCTTTCATTTGTGATCTGTTTCTTTGCCTCCGCATTTTCGCTGCTTCCCTGAGTTGGTAGGATAGCTTTGTGTGCTAGGTTTCCTATATGGCCTAGTGGGTTGGCCTCCCCAGTTACCTGAGGTGAACACTCTTGGTGCACCCCTTTGTGGACTGTTTGTACAGCCTTGTTGTAGTTAAGTCTTGATTGTTGTTAGTATCACTGCAAGGAATTGACCTCCAGGCCAATTGGCTGTGAGTGTCAGCTATGTCTACACCAGGAGACCTTTTGTGCTGGAGACAGCCTTATAGGACCAGACTTGCAAAATTGCAAAAGCCTCTGTGCTCAGCTTGGATGGGGCGGAGTCTCAGGGCTGAGCAGACAGTCTTGGCTTCTTGTCAGCCCTGCCCTTGTGCACGCACCTCCAGACCTCTGCCTCCCGTGGCTCCCCTGAGTTTCCACCTGACAGTCCAGATTCCCCCTGTAAGAGTGTGAGTCCCCCAGGGGCTCGCCTGGAACTGGGTTTCAGTGCAGTCGGAACTGGGGTTCAGCGCAGTCAGGAGCTTCTGACTCCCTTCCACTAGGGAAAGCCTGCAGCAATCTCCACAGTCAGTCTTCTCTGCGCAAATGGGCATGCACGCACACGCGCCTCCAGACCCCTGCCTGCTGTAGCTCCCCCGAGTCTCCGAGTCTCTGTGTGCCTTTCTCTCTACCTGACAGTCCAGACTCCCCCCTGTATGAGCCTGGGTCCACGGGGTTTCAGCCAGAACTGGGGTTCAGTGCAGTCGGAACTGGGGTTCAGTGCAGTCGGGGGCTTCCTTTCCCCTCCTGCCAGAGAAAGCCAGCCAGGCCTTCTTCCTTCCCTTCCTCTTTGCTCGTGTGTCTCCGTACCTCAGCCCTTTGCAGCTCCTCTGATTCTCCGTGAGCTTTTCTCTTTCCTTCTAATTGTAGAATTTCCACTCAGCCAGCTTTCTTGTGGTTCTGGATGATGTCCTCCTGTCTTTTAGTTGTTGTTTTGAAATTATTGTACGAGGCAGCAGTTTAGGTGCTTACCTATGCCACCATCTTTGTTTCTCCTTAATAAAATATTTTGAATCTCTAACATGAAGCCAGGTGTCAAAAGTACAGGAACAAAATGTGGACTCTGGGAGGGGAGCAGCAAGCAGCAGCCGGTTGTAGTGAGTGACACACCCTGAGGCTGATGGGGGATATGAAGCCAAAAGCAGGCCTGAAGAATCACCTCAGAGTTAGCCCAATGGTACAGGGAAGTGGGAACTGTTTTTCAAAGAAAGAGTAGTATGTAAGAGAGAATAAGGGAAGGGGCAAGGTCACTCAGGGAACTATGGGTAACTTGGCAAGGTAATTAAAGCAGGAGCTGTCAGTTAGGGGTAGGCAGACTCTGGCCAATGAAGGGTCTGCATACCCCCTATTTTCTCCCAGTGGTTATGAGATATTGAAGAATTAGATGCAGGAATGTGATATCATCAATTTTATTTCAGAAAACTTTGGAAACAAGGAAAAGAAAACAAGCACTACAGTGATTGTTGCATATGAGAAATGACAGGGGGCTAAGGCAGTGATAGCAGCAGCATGAGGACAGAGATGGATTCAGGCATCAGGCAAATAAACCCTATTATGTTTTATTTATGTGATAAATTCTAGTTTGATGTATCATTTCAACTTTAGGTACCTTTTCTAGCCATTTTTTGCCCTTTTGTAAGAACTGCCATATCAAATTGTCCATTCCAAACAAATATGCAAATTTTCCCACTTCCCTGGGTCTTCCTATTAGTGCTTGAGGAGGAGAGATAGAAGGGGAGGAGAAATAAGTCAGAAATGAGACTCTATATCATTATTTTAAATACCTAAATCCATATCACCCCTTCTCAATAGAGAATGCAATTCATGACTAACCTTCAAACTTCTTGTTAAGTACCCTCAAGTTTAGGACACATAAAAAAAGTGAATTCTTGCCCTAGCTGGTTTGGCTCAGTGGCTAGAGCGTCAGCCTGCGGACTGAAGGGTCCCAGGTTTGATTCTGGTCAAGGGCATGTGCCTTGGTTATGGGCACATCCCCAGTGGGGAGTGTGCAGGAGGCAGCTGATCGATGTTTCTCTCTCATCAATGTTTCTAACTCTCTATCTCTCTCCCTTCCTCTCTGTAAAAAATCAATAAAATATATATATTTTTTAAAAGTGAATTCTTGCCCTAGCCAGAGTGTTGGCCCAAGACTGCACTATCTTCTAATTCACTGATCCAATCATTGGCTTCCCCTAATCTGTGGTGTATTCCTTCCTCTGTGTTCTTTATTAATTCTGTCATTCTTCATAGTTACTATACCTTTTCTCATGCTATTGAGCATCTTTGCCATCATTATTCTGAACTCTATGTCTGATAAATTTCTTATCTCCATTTCATTTAGCTCTTCTTCTGGAGAATTCTCTTGTTCTTTTATTTGGGGGTTGTTTCTTTGTCACCCCATTTTGGCTGCCTGTTTGGGTTTGTGACTATGTATTAGGTAGATCTGCTATGACTCCCAATCTCTAGTGCAGCACATTGTCAAATGCTGTTACTGACTAATTAGATCAGGCAAAGACTCAAAGCCTCCAGAGACCCATCTCTGCCTGAAAACTGATTGAATTTGGTCATGAGTAGCCTCAAACAATCATCCACAGGTAGGGTGAGAGGTTTTCCAACAGGGTGGGGCAATTGCTTCTTCCTGGAGGCTAATTGTTATTCTCAGTCTCTTATTGGGCCTCAGAAACTCCACTGGGGGAGACAAAGGGTTTTTTATAGGGTGGGGCAACTGTCCTCCCCCAGGCAAAAACCATCTGGATAGTAAAGATCTGCCTGAGAAAGATATCATCCCAAGTATGAAGGAATGACTCAACAAGGAAACTGGGGTTTCTATCTTCTGAGCTCTAAACCCAGAACCCCCAACTCTGGCTTATGCTCACACAGCTCCAGTCCACTCTGCCCTCCCTCTGCAAGAGTCCAAGGTGAATGGCTGCACACAAAATTTTGTGTATTGAACCTTTAAGAGGGTGCCTGGACTTCCAGACATCTTTCCATGGCAGACAGCAACCCTGTTGTTGTTGTTTTTCACACCAGATGTTATGTGTGCACCTTTCTCAGTTCTGATGCTCTGGGATAGGGGGCCCAGCTTGAGGTTTAAACCCCAGAGTTCTCAGTGGCAACCCTCCACAGCTGAAATATCTCTCTGGAACTCCAGCAGCCGTCTGTGGTAACCTATCTATCCGCTTCACACCTCTGCCCTTCCCACCACTCTCTATGTGGTCTCCACTTTCTGTCCTTGGTTATCAGGGTTCTCTCTAGCTAGTCTTCAGTTGGTTATTCAGGATTGGGTTTTGTTTTTGTTTTTGTATTTTAATTGTAATTCCAGTTTTGTCCTGGAACATGTCTGTGTAGCATCCACTTACTCTGACACCATTTTTAATCTCCTTGGCTCCAGACTGAAGGGTCCCAGGTTTGATTCCAGTCAAGGGCACATTCCTTGGTTGCAGGCTCGATCCCTGGTCGGGGCAGAGAGGCAAACATCTTTCACATTGATGTTTCTCCCTCTCTGTCTCTCTTCCTCCATTCCACTCTCTATAAAAATTAATGGGAAAATATCCTTAGGTGAGGATTAACAACAACAGAAGTGAATTCTTGTAACCATTTACTTTTTGAAGCATTATAAATTGTCTACAGAATTGGAATGTGGTGTTTCCCAAGGGGTAACACACATACCCAATGGAGTACAGAATTTTAAGTGAGTCACATTCAGTAGTTATATATATTTAATGTGTATTAAAAATATGTAACTAGCATATCATATAATTATTAAAGGAATATTACTGTTCAGAAGAGGTTGGGTTTAAAAAATTAGCCATTTAAAGGAACTACCTAGATATGACAGAAATAGTAAAAAAAAATAAGTGACTTAAAATTGACAAACCCATAATTCATGATCAGATTGAAGTTCGGGACACTGAGATGCCCACTGGCAAAGTCTGTTTATCCACACTGAATCCCCCTCTCCTCCCAGGGCTTATAGCTAAATTACATTTCCCAGCCCCTTGCAGTAAAAATGGTTGTGCTTTTTCCATGTTATTTCTCTTTTCTCTACTGCTGACAATAAGAGTTCAGTGGGGTACTCCTACAAAAGGAAGTCATGTGGAAACAAAAGCTCCCTTTTTCTAACACAACTAGTGTCCCTGCACACGAATCCATGTGTGAGTTGAGTAGCTCGCTGCTGCTTGCCTCAGCTGGCCACCTGGCCCATAGCCTCTGTCGCACGTAGCTCGCTGCCCTGCTTTCCTGCTGATCGGTCGTTAAGTGATGGCATCCTGACCAATTTGCATATTACCCTATTATAGGTATAGATGGGGTGGGGCAACATGAGACATAAATCTTTTTTTTAAATTCACCATTGTATTCTCCTTTGTGTTTTTTGTTGGTTTATTTTTTAAATTTTACTGTTTAAGGTATTACAAATAGTAGTACATGTCTTTTTTTTTCTCCCACTGACCTCCCCCCAGCCTCTACTACCCCTCGGCACTTTCCCTCGTCCCCCTGCCCCCAGAGTCTTGAATCTGTTGGTTGTGCTTATATGCATGCATACAAGTACTTCGGTTTATCTCTTACCCCCCACAACAATCCCCTACCTTCCTGCTGTAGTTTGACAGTCTGTTCAATGTTTCTTTGCCTCTATTTTTGTTCAACAGTTTGTAATGTTCTTTATTATCCATAAATGAGTGAGATCATGTGGTATTTATCTTTCACTGACTGGCTTATTTCACTTAGCACAATTCTCTCCAGATCCATCCATGCTGTTGCAAATGGTAAGAATTCCTTCTTTTTTACAGCAGCATAGTATTCCACTGTGTAGATGTACCACAGTTTCCTAATCCATTCATCTGCTGATGGGCACTTAGACTGTTTCCAAATCTTAGCTATTGTAAGTTGTGCTGCTATGAACATAGGGGTGCATATGTCCTTTCTGATTGGTGTTTCTGTTTCTTGGGATATATTCCTACTAGTGGTATTACTGGGTCAAATAGCAGTTCCATTTTTAATTTTTTGAGGAAACTCCATACTGTTCTCCACAGTGGCTGCACCAGTCTGCATTCCCACCAGCAGTGAAGGAGGGTTCCTGTTTCTCCGCATCCTCACCAGCACTTGTCATTTGTTGATTTGTTGATGATAGCCGTTCTGACAGGTGTGAGGTGGTACCTCATTGTTGTTTTGATTTGCATCTCTCAGATGATTAGTGACTTTGAGCATGTTTTCATATGTCTCTTGGCTATCTGAATGTCCTCTTTCAAAAAGTGTCTATTTAGGTCCTTTGCCCATTTTTTCATTGGGTTATCTTCCTTTTGTTAAGTTGTATGAGTTCCTTGTTAATGTTGGAGATTAAACCCTTATCAGAGATAACATTGGCAAATATGTTCTCCCATGCATCGGGCTTTCTTGTTGTTTTGTTGATGGTTTCTTTTGCTGTGCAGAATCTCTTTATTTTTATGTAGAACCATTTGTTTATTTTCTCCTTAGTCTCCACTACCCAAGGAATTGTGTCAGTAAAGATATTGCTACAACATATGTCTGCTATTTTGCTGCCTATGGAGGCTTTTGTTTGCTGGAAGCTTTTTGATGACTGCTTCAATTTCCTCCATAGTTTCAACCTACTGAGATTTTTAGATTCTTCCTGATTGAGTTTTGGAAGGTTGTATTTTTCTAGGAATATGTCCATTTCCTCTAGGTTGTCTAGTTTGTTGGAATAGAGTTGTTCATAGTATTTTTTTTAACAATCCCTTGTATTTCTGTGGGGTCTGTTGTTATTTCACTTCTTTCATTTCTGATTTTGTTTATTTGGGTCCTCTCTCTTTGCTTCTTGGTGAGCCTGACTAGAGGTTCATCAATCTTGTTTATCCTTTCAAAGAACCATCTCTTGGTTTCATTGATCTTTTGTATTGTTTTTTTTTTTATCTCTATGTCATTTATTTCTGCTCTAATCATTATTATTTCCTTCCTTCTGCTCACTCTGGTCTTTTCTTGTTGCTTTCTTTCTAATTCTTTAAGTTGTAGAGTTAAATGATTTATTATCACTTTTTCTTGTTTTTTTGAGGTAGGCCTGTAATGCTATAAACTTCCCTCTCATGGATGCTTTCACTGTGTCCCATACATTTTCAATTGTTTTGTTTTCATTGTCATTCGTTTCCAAGATGTTTTTAACTTCTTCTTTCATCTCTTTGGTAACCCAATCATTATTTAATAGCATGCTATTCAGATTTCAAGTGCTTGAATTTTTTATTGTTTTTATTGTAGTTTATTTCTAATATTATGCCATTGTTGTCTGAGAGGATTGCTTAATATGATTCAGTCTTCTTGAATTTGGAGAGACTTTGCCTGTGACCCAATATGTGGTCTATATTTGAAAATGTCCCATGTGCACTTGAGAAAAATGTATATTCTGTAGCTTTGGGGTGAAATGTTCTGTAGATGTCAGTTAATTCATCTGATCTAGTGAGTCATTTAGGATTGCTGTTTCTTTGCTTATTTTTTGTCTAGAGCTGTGGTCGGCAAACTGCAGCTCATGAGCCACATGCGGCTCTTTGGCCCCTTGTGTGTGGCTCTTCCACAACATACCATGGCCTGGGCGAGTCTATTTTGAAGAAGTGGCGTTAGAAGAAGTTTAAGTTTAAAAATTTTGGCTCTCAAAAGAAATTTCAATCATTGTACTGTTGATATTTGGCTCTGTTGACTAATGAGTTTGCCAACCACTGGTCTAGAGGATTTATCCAGTGATGTCAATGTGGTATTAAAGTCCCCTACTATGATGGTATTGTTGTCGATCTCTCCCTTGATATCTTCCAGGAGTTTTTTAATGTATTTGGGTGCATATATGTTTAACAATGTTATATCCTCTTGTTGTATTGATCCCTTTAGTATTATGAAGTGGCCTTCCTTATCTCTTGTTATGGCCTTCACTTTGAGGTCTATTTTGTCAGATATAAGTATTGCTACCCCAGCTTGTTTTTTTTTTCATTTCCATTTGACTGAAAGATATTTTCCCAATCCCTTCACTTTCAATCTGTGTGAGTCCCTTGTTCTAAGGTGGGTCTCTTATAGACAGCATATACACTGAGTGGCCAGATTATTATGACCACCCCATCAGTACTTCGTTGGGCCACCTTTTGCCTTCAATATTGCGGCGATTCTTCTTGGCATTAACTCCACGAGATGTTGAAAGGTGATGCGAGGAATCTGACACCATGCCTGATGAATAGCACTGTCCATTTATGTGAGATTTGATGGTTGTGGAACCAGCTGTCTGATGGCTCTTTTAACTTCATCCCACAAATGCTCAATTGGATTGAGATCTGGTGATTGTGGGGGCCACCTAAGCAAGGTAAAGTCTCCCTCATGTTCTTGAAACCACTCCTGCACAATACGAGCACCGTGGCATGGCACATTGTCTTGTTGGAAGAAGCCATCTCCATTGGGATATGCCATCAACATGATAGGATGAACTTGATCAGCAATGATACTTAGGTATGTTGTGCTATTCAGACATTGTTCCACACAAATTAAAGAGCCCAAATCATGCCAGGAAAACATGCCCCAAACCATAACACTGCCCCCACCAGCTTGAAGGGTTGTACTAATGCATGTGGGGTGCATGCTTTCATGCTGTTTTTGCCAAATTCTCACTCTGCCATCTGCATGATGCAACTGGAAATGTGATTCATCAGACCACATGACTTTTTTCCAATGCTCAACTGTCCAATCCTTGTGTTCCTGTGTGAATTGGAGACGTTTTATCTTGGTAACTTCAGACAGCAAAGGTGTTCGAACAGGTCTTTGGCTTCCATATCCCATATGATGCAGTGTATGGCTAATTTGCCTACAAACATCAGGTGGTCATAATAATCTGGCCACTCAGTGTATATGGGTCATGTTTTTTTTGTTTTTTTTTTTTTATCCATTCAGCCACTTGGTGTCTTTTGATTGGAGCATTTAGTCCATTTACATTTAAACTTATTATTGATAAATACTTGTTTGTAGCCATTTTTATTTTTTGTGCCTATGTTCCTTCTTCCCTTTTTATTTCTTCTTTTTACACTAGTCCCTTTAGCATTTCTTGAATTGTTGGCTTGGTAGTGATAAACTCCCTTAGCCTTTTTTGTTTGTTTGTTTGTTTGTTTTTGTCTGTGAAGCTCCTTATTTCCCCTTCAATTTTGAATGATAGCCTTGCTGGATAGAGTATTCTTAATTCAATCCCTTGCTTTGCATCACTTT
This sequence comes from Eptesicus fuscus, assembly GCF_027574615.1. Classification (NCBI taxonomy): domain Eukaryota; kingdom Metazoa; phylum Chordata; class Mammalia; order Chiroptera; family Vespertilionidae; genus Eptesicus; species Eptesicus fuscus. The sequence continues at coordinate 3,536,474 of NC_072480.1, read as the reverse complement.
GTAAATTTCCTTCCATTCCTTTCTGTCCTGATGTGTTTCTGTTGAGAAGTCATTTGATAATCTATTGGGAGATCCCTTGTACGTAACTTTCTGTTTCTCTCTTGCAGCTTTTAAGATTCTCTCTTTGTCCTGAACATTTGCCATTGTAATTATGACATGTCTTGGTGTGGGTCTTTCAGGGTTCATTTTGTTTGGGACTCTCTGCAAGCACTGGATTTTGAACAATTGCAGACAGGGACGGCAGGCAAGAAAGTTAAAAGAATCAGAACAAGAAAGTAGTCACTACCCTGGTGCAGTGTTTCCCAGTCTGTGTTCTGAGGGACCTTAGTGCTACTGAAATGCTGAGAAATGCTCTATTGTGGAGGCTCTGGGTGGGAAACTTGTGTATGTGTATAGCGTGAGGCATTTTGTGGTCCAGTTAGCCTGGGTTAAACAGGTTAAATGATTTCTCTATTATTGGAATTCTTACTATCTAACAAGATGTGATGGCCATGATAATGCACCCTGCAGATGTTCTGGTGAGGAGAATATAAGTGACCCAGGGCCCAGCTGTTATGCTGTAAAATTTCTTCTGTGTTTGCATGGAGGAAGCTGTACTTCTTTCTGGCTGTTCCTAAGGACTTGGCACAGCAGTGAGGACCATTCCAAAGAAATGTGAGGTTCTTCTGACTGGTGACTTTGGTTGGAGGACTCCTGTGTAGTCATCTGAATACTTCTTAGCATTGTACCATAGTCTGAAATTTTTCATTTCCAACTGTCCTTGCTCGCTTCTCTCCTTCACAGAGTTCAGACCTGTATTGTGGTCTGAAGACTCCCTCTGCCTACTCCAGCTCCCTCCCCTTTTTATTGGAAGTTTCCCCAGCAAATCTCTTGCACATATACTCCTGTCTTGGTGTCTGATTTTGGCAGGCCACAAGCTAGCACAGAAGTCTTGTAAACCCTAAGAGAAGTGAATAAACAATGTTTTCCAAATGTACCCAACCTGAGAAAATCGTCTTTATACCATTCTGGCAATGTTTAAAAGGGCACTGATATTTCATGGAACACAGATTGGAAATAGTGCCCTAGGAAAAATGGATTAACTAATAATTACCTAAGCTGACCTATACTTTAATTTCTATGTTATTTATAATGTGACTAGAGGCCTGGTGCATGAAAATTCATGCACTGGAGAGGGGTCCCTCAGCCCGGCCTGCCCCCCTCACAGTCTGGGAGCCCTTAGGGGCAGGAGGCGACCCAGCAATGAGGGGAAGGCGATGCACCCATCACATCTCTGCTGCTGCCACTGCTGGCAGCACAAGCCTTGGCCATCCCTGGTTACCTGAGCCTCAGGTGGCCCTGGATGGCGGGGCAGCCACCATCCGAGGCTTGCCTGCACCTCGGGTCAGCCCTGGGCGACTGAGGGGACTGCAGAGGCAGGCACACGGAGTGGCCAGACCTGTTTGGGGGCAGGCCAAGCTGAGCCATGCCCCTGCTGCCCTAGCGGGGCTCAAGGGACTGGGCACCGCCATCTCGTGGCTGTGGGCGCTGCCATCTTTGAGGGCTTGGCAGTCAATTAGCATATTCCCTCCTTATTTGCTGTGGGTGCCTCCATCTTTGTGAGGGCATGATGGTTAATTAGCATATTCCCTCTTTATTAAATAGGATTTGTGCACATATGTTTAAACTCTTATGAAATGTTGTGTTAGTCTTTCATAGTCGGATCTAATTATTTCAGTGTTCTGGAATTAAAAGATTCTTTCAGATGTTATTAAGGACCCAACTGATGTAGTTATTGCCCAGATTCCCAGGGTTGGGGGAGGAGGCAATCTAGGAAAGCAGTAACCTTCTTCCTCATGTCTCTTGGGAGAAATCTGTTGAATACTGTTTATGGAAATCACCAAGTTAGTGACTGACTATATTAAATACTGATGCAAGAGGGATTTCTGAAATGCTTTAAAATGTCTAACATTTTATTAGGCATTTAGTGATGTTATTACATTGTCACACTTTGAAGAAACTGAAGTTTTGGTTCCTGACATCTGACAGTATGAAATGGTAAAAATTTATAACTCTAAGACATTGCTTTAGAAAAGAATTGAGCTCCCATGGCACACTAAGATTACATACAGGAGATTTGGGTGTTATGTTTTCAAAATTATTTAAGATTCTTAAAATTATCTGAAAAGATGCTTCCTGAAAAAAATATTTGTACATCCATGTTGATAATAGCATTAGTCATAATAGCTAAGAGATGGAAGCAATTCAAATGTCCATCAACAGATAAACAAAATGTGATGTATACATACAATGGAATATTATTCAGTCTTAAAAAGAATGAAAATTATTATGCATACTACATGGATTAAACTTGAGGACATTATGCTAAGTGAAAGAAATCAGTCACAAGAAAAAAAATACTGTATGATCACCAAAATCATAGAAACAAAAAATATAACAGGAGATGCCAGGTCCTGAGGGAAAGGGAAATGGGAAGTTGTTTAATGGATACAGAGTTTCAGTCTTATAAAATAAAAAGTTCCAGAGATTGGTTGCACAACAATGTGAATATACTTAACAGTACACTTAAAAATGATTAAGATTATGAACTTTATGTTATGTATAATTTTCCACAATATAAAGTTATATGAGAAACTTCACACTGGCACTTTTAACTAATATTATAAGACTAGAGGCCCAGTGCATGAAATTCGTACATGTGTGTGTTGTGGGGAGGTGACCCTCAGCCCGGCCTGCACCCTCTTGCAATCTGGGACCCTCAGGGGATGTCCCACTGCTGGTTTATTGCACCTAAACCAGCAGTCAGACATCCCTCTCACAATCCAGAACTGCTGGCTCCTAACCATTTGCCTGCCTGCCTACCTGATTTCCCCTAACCACTCACCTGCCTGCCTGGTTGCCCCTAACTGCTCACCTACCTGCCTGCCTGATCACCCCTAACTGCCTCTGCCTCAGCCCACGCCACAGTGGCATCATGTGGAAGGACATCTGGAATGATGTCTGGAAGGTCATTCAGCTGCCTAGTCTAATTAGCATATTACACTTTTATTATTATAGATGAACCCATTTTGTGACCAATTATAAACTTATTCAGAGCAGAAGTACTATTTTATTTATTTTTATATCCCCTATAGTTTTGGTGCTCAAAGTGTGGTCCATGGGTGAGCAATAGCAGTATTGTCTGGGAGTTCATTAGAAATATACAATCTTGGGCTCAATCCCAGATTTACTGAATCTTAACGTGCCTTTTAACACTTAACTCAGAAATGTCAGAGATAAATAAAGTTTAGCTATTGTTTGCAGACTAAAATCTTGAAGAATTGATAGCTGCATTCAACTTTCTTTCTCTAAAGATGGCTGTGAATGGTAGACTCCACCATTACATATCTGCTAGAAGTAAACAATGAGCCAAGATTTAAATAAATTTAAAGTGGGATTTTAAAAAGTAATATTCTATTTGAGTCTCCATTCTGTGTTTGGAATAAATATTGAACTTGAAGATGGAGCCATCTCTGTCATTCTCTCACTTTCTTTTGACCACTTAATTACTTCTATGTGGGAGGATAACTGAGAAATGTGCCAAAACCCAGCACTTAGTGTCTAGTTACCACTTTGTCTGATCAGAGATGTTGGTTCCACAATCACGTTGGGGGAAGACAACAAGGTGAGGTCTCTGCTTACAGTGAGGCCTTCAAGCTTTTCTTTCCTCCTTTCCTTCCTTTCCTGTTAAATTCAAGATCTGGCTATATCACAGTATTATATATTCAACTGCCCCTCTACTCAACTGCTCTTCTACCTCAACTATACTTACCTAGAAAGGTACCCTAGAGACTTTAGGTCAAGTTCAGCATGTATGAGAACTCATAGTTCCTCCTTCTAGAGCAGCACCTGGGACTAGTGGATGATCAGGCCTCAGATGAAATCCTCCAGTAAGGCTTCTCTATGAACAACACTCTCCAAGTATAAAAATATTTGCAGTCTTAAGTGTGGAGGATATAGAACACTGTGTGGGTGACATCAGTGGAATGGCACAGTGAGAGGGCATCTTTTCCTCTCCCCCTGATATTTCATAAAATTAACCAACCATAATTCAACAAAGAATTCCTGCTCAACACAGACACATGCCAGAGAAACCCATGCACTGAAACATTTGAAGGTGGGCAACTGGGAATAAGTAAGGAGATAAGAAGGGAGGAAAGTGCAGACAGCCCTCAGATGAAGCCCTGCACCCTGAAGAGGGAAGGAAACCAGTGGTAACAGGCACTTCCTTCAGGAGGAACAGAGAGCTGTGGGAACAGCACAGGAGGGCAAGCACCAAGAAGCAATAGAGTGAAAAGTGTCTGCATCAGGAGACGTCTTGCAGAGCATGGGATTCTGCCATATGGCTCCCCACTGTCAGGCCAAAAGGTGGTGTTTCAGACAAATAAATGGAACCACAGATCCCTGCCACTGCTTGGGCTCCCAAAACTCACCTCCCATTGCTCCTAGAGTCAGGTCCAGGCACATAATATCTGTAAACCAAAAGCTGTTGCAGTAGAACCTCTGTTCCTTCTGTGACTGATCCCCCAGGTCAGGTTCTTGGGGCAGGACCCCATTAAGGTCAGGGGTCGCCATTAGTGTGAGGAAAAAACAAACCCCACCCCCAAGCTGTATGGCTTTAATGTCTTAGGTAAGCCTAAGAGGTTCAAGACTGGGAGACCACAGAGGTAAAAATCTTCTGATTCAGCACCATCTACTGGAAAATAGTAGAAAAACCTTTACTGAGATAAATGTGTAAGCAAAGGAGGACAGCAAATACCATAAAGAACCACAGTAATGACAATGACCAGAAAGAAAATGAAAATTCCCCAGGAAGCAGACTGGATATAAATGACACAGATTTCAAGATTGAAGTTCTGAAAGTAACAAGGTGCAAGAAAAAACTGCCTGGAAATTCAGTACACTCAGAGAACAAATCAATGAACAAAATGAGTATTTTAACAAGGAGATTGAAACTTTAAAAAAGAACCTGCAGGAATTGAAGCTTGCAATTAAAGAGATTAAGAATAAACTACTGAGCATAGAAAATAGAACCAACCAGATAGAGGAAAGAATTAGTGATATAACAGATAGGAATCAAGAAATTATGCAAAGGGAAGTAGAGAGAGCATAAAGAAAAAATGAAAGAGTTCTATGAGATCTATCTGACTCCATCAGAAAAAAAGCAATATTAGAATTATAGGCATTGTGGAGGAGGAAGAGAGAGAGCATGGAATGAAGAATCTATTAAAACAAATAGTGGATGAGAACTTCCCAAATCTATGGAAAGAACTAGATTCTCAAATTTAAGATGCAAACAGAACACCTAGTTATCTCAATCAAAGAGGCCCTCTCCAATGCACTTGGTATTGAAGCTGTCAAAAATTAATGACAATGAAAAAATTCTCAAAGCATCTAGAGAAAAGAAGGGAGTGACCTACAAAGGAAAACCCATCAAAATTACATCTGACTTCTCAGCAGAAATTCTATAAGCCAGAAGAGAGTGGAAGCAAACATAAAAATATCTACAAGAGAGAAATTACCAGCCATGAATAATACATCCAGCAAAAATATACTTTAAACTAGAGGCCCGGTGCATGAAATTCGTGCACAGGGGGTCCCTCAGCCCAACCTGCACCCTCTACAATCCAGGAGCTCTCAGGGGATGTCCTACTGATGGCTTAGGCCCACTCCCCATGGTTCTCTGCTCTCTGCAGGGCCTGGAGGTTTCCCTGAAGCCATGGAGATGAAGCCCCCATGCCGTGCTGTCCACTCTCTGCCTGCTGCTGCCATGCGCCATGCGAAGGAAGCCCCAATGCCCTGCAGTGTGCTCTGTCTGCCAGGCCTGGGGGCTTCGCCGACAGGGACACACTAAGGAAGCCCCTATGCCCTGTTGTCCAGGCTCTGTCTGCAGGGTCTGGGGGTGTTCCCACCACCACCTTGCTAAGGAAGCCCCCAAGCCCTGCTGTCTGGGCTCTGTTTGCAGGGCCTGGGGTTTCCCCACTTCCGCAGAAGCCTCCATGCCCTGCTCTCTGGGCTCTGTTTGCAGGGCCTGGGGTTTCCCCAATGCCACGCTTAGGAAGCCAACATGCCCTGCTGTCCTGGCTCTGTTTTCAGGGCCTGGGGCTTCCCCGCTGCCGCACTGAGGAAGCCGCCATGCCCTGCTCTCTGGGCTCTGTTTGCAGGACCTGGGGCTTCCCCGCTGCCGTGCTGAGGAAGCCTCCATGCCCTGCTCTCTGGGCTCTGTAAAGCCGCTGCCCCACTGAGGAAGCTGCCATGCCCTGCTCTCCGGCCTCTGTCTGCAGGGCCTGGGGCTTCCCCGCTGCCACGCTGAGGAAGCCGCCATGCCCTGCTCTCCGGCCTCCGTTTGTTGGTTGGAGAGGCCAGACACTCCAGCAGCGGGGCTGAGGTGACTGGGCACCACCATCTTGTGGCTATGGGGGCCGCGGAGGTACGGTTAATTTGCATATTACTCTATTATTATATAGGATATGAAAGAGAAATAAAGATGTTCCCAGACAAACAAACACCAAGGGATTTTATCACTAGAAAATCTCCATTGCAGGAAAAATTTAAGGGAGTTATTCTACCTGAAACAAAGAACATAAGGTCACAACACTACGAGTAAGATCACCAAAAAACATACAGCATAAACAGGGATAATTTGTGACAACAAAAACAAAAAAGGGGAGGGGATAAAGTTCTGAACTGGCAAAGGAAGATGAAGATCAAATGCACTCAAAAGGAAAAAAAAACCCTACAGTATACTTACAACTTCATTTTTTATAAACCCAATGGTAAACACACAAAAATCCCCAAACTAGGACATATAGCTTACAAAAAGAAGAAATATGTATGGAATACCATCAAACAAAAAACAGCAGACAGAAAAATAAAGGAAAAGAACCAATAGAGGAACAGTTACCAAAAATATATGTATAAAATGGCTATAGTAAATCCTCAAACATCAATAATTTCCCTAAATGTAGATGATCTGAATTCACCAATAAAGAGGCACAGAGTAGCAGAGTGGATAAAAACAAACAAACCATATGCTGCCTGCAAGAGACACATCTATGCTGCAAAGACAAAGGTAGATTCAAAATGAAAGGGTGGAAAATGATTCTCCACACAATAACACCCACAGAAAAGCAGATGTAGCCATACTTATATTTGACAAAATAGATTTCAAGGTAACAAAGATAATAAGAGAAAAAGATAGACACTTTATAATGATAAAGGGAACACTACATCAAGAAAACATAACACTTCTTAATACTTATACATCCAACCAGGGAGCACCAAAATATATAAAACAACCACTCATAGAACTAAAAGGAGAAACAGATAAAAACATAATCATAGTTGGGGATCTTAATACTCCATTGACAGCTCTAGACAGATCAACCAAACAGAAAATCAATAAAGAAATATCATCCTTAAATGGAACACTAGACCAAATGGACATAATTGGCATTTACAGAACCTTTCATCCCAGAACATCAGATTATACATTCATCTCCAGTGCACATGGAACATTCTCAAGGATGATCCATATGTTGGGTCACAAAACTGGCATCAACAAATTCAAGAAGATTGAAATTATGCCAAGCATATTCTCTGACCATGATGCCTTGAAATTAGAAATCAACTGCAAAAAGGAAGTAAAGAAACCCACAAATATGTGGAGACTAGAGGCCCAGTGCACAGATTCGTGCACCAATGGGGTCCCTCAGCCTGGCCTGTGCCCTCTCACAATCTGGGACCCCTCAGGGATATTGGAGAGCCAGTTTTGGCCTGATCCCCGCAGGCCAGGCCCAGGGATGTGCACTGGGCCTAGTATGCATATAAGATCTTTGGTTAATCTCTTTCCACCCTGCCCTCTTCCCCCTTCCCTCTGAGATTTATCAGTCTGTTCCATGTTTCCATGCCTGTGCATTGAGCATCTGTCCCCTGGTGGTCATTGTGTGTCATAGCTACTGGCCAGTAGGCTGGTTGGCAGGTTGCTTAGGCTTTTATATATATATATAGATTAGACACACACTACTAAAAAATGATGGGGTAAAAGAAAAATAAAAGATGAGATCAAAAGATATATAGAGACAAATGAGAATGACAATACAACATATCAAAACCTCTGGGATGCAGCGAAATCAGTACTAAGAGGGAAGTTTATATTGTTAGAGGCCTATATTAAGAAATAAGAGAAATACCAAGTAAACAATCTCACATCACATTTTACAGTACTAGAAAAAGAAGAACAAAAGCAATCCAAAGTCAGCAAAAAGAAATCTACATATATAAAAGCCTAAGCAACCATTCCATCATTTGACTGGTAGCTATGATGTGCACTGACCACCAGGGGGAAGATGCTCAACACACAGGCATAGAAACATGGAACAGACTGATGAATCTCAGAGGGAGCAGGGGGAAGAGATTAACCCCTTGTGGGGACCAGGCCAAAACCGGCAGTCCAACATCCCCCGAGAGGTCCCAGATAGTGAGAGGGTGCAGGCCAGGTTGAGGGACCCCACCAGTGCACGAATCTGTGTACTGGGCCTCTAGTGAAATAATAAAAATTAGAGCAGAATCTATAATAATAAAAGCATAATATGCTAATTAGACTGGACGTCCTTCCGGATGCCCTTTCGTCCTTCTGGACGAAGCTGGGGATAAGAGGAAAGCTAAGCCCTGGGTGCCTGCTGGTGGCCAGAGGGAGGCCCGGGTCCTGGGTGCCTGCTGGTGGCCAGAGGGAGGCCCGGGTCCTGGGTGCCTGCTGGCAGCCGGAGGGAGGCCCAGGTCCTGGGTGCCAGAGGGAAGCTGGTGCCAGCAGCCGGGCGAAATTTATTGCACAAATTTTGTGCATTGGGCCTCTAGTTAAATAAAATAGAGAACAAAAGACTATACAAAGACTATTGCTGCCAAATTCAATAACCTGGGAGAAATGGATAAGTTCCTAGAAATATATAATCTTCCTAGACTAAATCATGAAGAGTTGGAAAATCTAAATAGACCAATCAGCAGTGAAGAAATTGAAACAACCATAAAAAACCTCCTAAAAAATAAAAGTCCAGGACCAGATGGCTTCACCAGTGAATTCTACCAAACATTCAAGGAAGAATTAAAGCCTACTCTTCCAAAAAATTGAAGAAGAGGCAATACTTCCTAACACATTCTATGAGGCCAATATAACCCTAATACCAAAACCTGGCAAAGATAACAGAAAAAAAGAAAACTACAGACCAATATCCCTAATGAATATAGATGCAAAAACCCTAACCAAAATACTAGCTAATCAAATACAACAGTACATCCAAAAAAATAATACATCACTATCAAGTGGTATTCATTCCAGGGGCACAGGGATGGTTCAACATTTGCAAATCAATTAACATAATACACCACATTAACAAAAGAAGGATAAAAATCATATGATCTTGTCAATAGATGCAGAAAAGGCATTTGATAAGATACAACATCCATTAATAATTAAAATGCTCAATAAAATAGGAATAGAAGGAAAGTAACTCAACTTAATAAAGGCCATATACGATAATCTCTCAGCCAATATCATATCTAATGGTGAAAAACTGAAAGCTTTCCCCCTAAGATCAGGAACAAGACAAGGATGTCCACAATCACCACTCTAATTCAACACTAGGGGCCCAGTGCACGAATTCGTGCACCTTGAAAGGAACTGTGGGCCATGAGGCTGCGGTGGGCACAGGGGCAGGTCTCGGCCCATCTTCTGTGCCCCTGCCTGGCCCCTCCTGCCATGGATCTGGTCCCCTGTCTTCCAGCAGCCCCACTCCTGCTGCTGCAACTCCCACGTGCTGACAGCTCCATCAGTGCCAGCAGCAGGTGCGAGCGGGGCCAGCACCGCCAGTGGATGTGAGTGGTGGCTGCTGTCCCGATTGACCCTCAGGAGCAGGGGAAGGTGGAGTAGCCCTGAGGGGTGATCAGGGCTGGCAGCCACCACTCGCACCCGCTGACAGCACCAAGTGATCGGGGCCGGTAACAGACGCTGGCAGCGGTTGCGAGCAGCGGCTCCAGCACTGGCAGCAGATGCAAGTGGGGCTGGAGCCAGCAGCAGGTGCAAGCACTGGGCAGAACTGCGGCACACAGGAGCAAAGAATATTCTGTAACCACCAGAGGCTCACCCCAATGACAGTGACCAGCGCCCCGCCTTGATCTGGCACTCCCGCTCACCTGCTCCACCATCCCACCACAGCTGATCCCTGCCATGTTCCATACTCTGCCACCTGCTGCCGATGCCTGCCATATTCCGCAAGCGCCCCCTGGTGGTCAGCACATGTCATAGAGACCAGTTGTTTGGTTGTTCTGTTGTTCGGTCTATTTGCATATTAGGGTTATATATATATAGATAGTACTGGAAGTACTAGCCAGAGCAACAGGCAAGAGAAAGAAATAAAAGGCATCCAAATAGGGAAGGAAGAAGTCAAATTGTCACTTTTTATGGATGACATGATGCTGTATATAGAAAATCCTAAAGACTCTACCAAAAAACTACTGGAAACAATAAACAAATACAGTCAAGGTTCAGGATAAAAAATCAATGTACAAAAATCCATTGCTTTCCTGTATACCAACAACAAAACTTCAGAAAAATAAATGGAGAAAACAATTCCTTTTGCAATCACAACCAAAAGAATAAAATACCTAGGAATAAACTTAACAAAGAATGTGAAAGATATATGTATTGAAAATTACAAAACATTATTAAAAGAGATTGAAAAAGACACAACGAGGGAATCCAAGGTGGCGGCCGACAGGATGGCAGTGAGAAAGAGTGTGAGTGAGAGAGCAAAAGGGGAGTGCATGGACGTGTGGGGCACGTATATGTGTGTCTGTGAGTGAGGGACAGTTATATTCCACAGGACTGTTGGGGACTGGCAGACCAGGCTCCCCTAGCCAGGCAGCCTCTACTATCATGAAATCTCTCCTGGGGCAGCTGGCTCTGCTGCAGAGACCCTGCCATCTTGAAGGGGAGAGTGGCTGTGACTGGCAACCCAGCCTCACCTCCACCTGGGGAAACCTCGGATGCCACACAGGACCCTACAGCCACACCAGCCAGGGACCAACTGCCCCGGCTGAAAACCCACAAACACCAAGACACCAGCCTCCTTGGCCACGGGCTCCTGAAAAGTTTGTCCAGGGGAAGACAAATAGGTAGCTGAATAGGTGGACGGGTCTGGCGCCTTCTTACAGAGCAGATAGAAGAAACAGCTGAATCAAATAACATCCACCCAGAATTAGTGAATTAAACACGGCTGGAGAGACAATTCATGGACAGAAAGGTCAGAGATAGCCGGGAGACTGGTGGGATCAGGGATCTGGGCTGGAGGGAGAAATGCGTGCAGCTGGGACTAGAATGTCAGAAGAAGACTGCGCTGCACCAAGTCCTCGTACATTGGAGACACATGTAGTGCTCGACTATGGAAGGGTGTCCACAGGGCTGCTGGCAGCAGGGGACTATAGATCTAAGCCCACAGCCATGGGAGGCTGTGCCTAGAAAGGCAGCCTGAATTTTGCACTGGCTGCGCAGTGCCGGGGGGTGGGAGAAAGATGCGCAGTGGCGCAGTTGCTCTGTCTTTCTAATTTTCTTGCTTTTACCCACTAAAGCCAGGATCTTTCAATCGCAAATACTCACCTAGGCCGCAGTGCAGGGGAAGGTGGTTTTGTGGAAGCTGGGGAACAAAATAGGGAGAGGCGACCAGGAAGCCAGCTCTGGGACAGTCTGATCCCTCCAACCCTGAACAGACATTTTCTCCTGAAGACCAGGCCCCTCCTAGCAGTGCAGGTGCACCCAGCCTTGAGCTCAGCAGGGAAACAAAGATTCAAAATACCCCCAGGGAGCCCTCGGGGGGGGGGACTGGGTGGAGGGGCCCTTTGGTCCTGGAAACTAATACAGAAACACTGTCACCTAGAGGCGTGTCAAAATAGACACTTGTGTAAATATGACTGAAAGCAGGCAAAAAACAAAGTGTTCAGATTGGTCCCGGCTGGCTGAAACCAAGGCAGTGGCATCTGACACAGAGGAGCAGTAGATCTCTGGGAGCTTCAACACGGTGCTGACTATATAACAGGAAGCTGAGATGTGGCAGACAGAAGAGTGGAGAGGGGTCTTAAACCAGCCCCATGGGACATTAAATACTCAGCTGAAGAAAATGAACTTCACTACTTGATTATCTTTTACTTAAGAAACTAAATTTTTTTTATTTTCTTTATTTTTTAAATTATTTTTATTTATTATTATTATTACTAGAGGCCCAGTGCACAGATTTGTACACCGGTGGGGTCCCTCGGTTTGGCCTGCAGGGATCAGGCCGAGGCCAGCAGTCTGACACCCCACAACAGGTCCCGGAGTGCGAGAGGGGCCTCTGCAAAGTTGCTGTCGCTCAGCAGCTCCTGCATTGAGTGTCTGCCCCCTGGTGGTTTGTGCATGTCATAACTACCGAATAGTCGGATGGTCAGATGGTTGGATGGTCTCTTAGGCTTTTATATATAGAGACTAGAGGCCCGGTGCATGAAATTTGTGCATGGGGGGGGGGGTGTCCCTCAGCCCAGCCTCCACCCTCTCCAATCTGGGACCCCTTGGGGGATGTCTGACTGCCAGTTTAGGCCTGATCCTGGGGATTGAGCCTAAACGGGCAGTCGGACATCTCTCTCACAATCCTGGACCACTGGCTCCTAATTGCTCACCTGCCTGCCTGCCTGCCTGCCTGGTCGCCTCTAACTGCCCCCACTGCTGGCCTGATCACCCCTCACTGCCTCTGTGTGCCGGCCTGGTCTCTCCTAACTGCCCCACTGCTGGCCTGGTCACCCCCAACTTCCCCTCTGCCAGCCTGGTCACCCTAATTTCTCCCCATACTGGCCTGGTCACCTCTTACTGCCCCCCCTGCTGGCCTGGTCTCCCCCAATTGCCCCCCTCTGTCAGCCTGGTTGCCCCTAACTGCTCCACCTTGCCACCAGTTCAGTTGTTTGGTTGTCCCTCACTGACCCCCCTGCTGGCCTGGTCGCACCACGCAGCCTGCTTGTTCAGTTGTTTGCTTATCCCTCACTAAACCCCTGCCAGCCTGGTCATAGGCAGCTATCTTTGTGAGGGCATGAGGGTCAATTTGCATATTACCTCTTTATTATATAGGAGGATTTGTTTTAAAGTCTATTCTGTCTGATATAAGTATTGCTATACCAGCTTTTTAAAATTTTTCATTTGCATGAAATATCTTTTTCCATCATTTTATTTTTAATCTATATGTCTTTTGTTCTGAGGAGTATCTTTTGCAGACAATATACAGCAAGTTTACAGTTGTGAGTACACTAAACACAGAGTTGATTCTTATGTATTAACTAGAGGCCCAGTGCATGAAATTCGTGCATGGGGATGTGTGTCCCTCTTCCCAGACTGCACCCTCTCCAATCTGGGACCCCCTCAGGGATGTCCGACTGCCCGTTTAGGCCCGATCCAGATAGGATCGGGCCTAAACGGGCAGTCAGACATCCCTCTCACAATCCAGGACTGCTGGCTCCCAACTGCTCACCTGCCTGCCTTCCTGATTGCCCCTAACCGCTTCTGCCTGCCAGCCTGATCACCCCTAAACACTCCCCTGCCAGCCCGATTGATGCCTAACTGCTCCCCTGCCAGCCTGATTGATGCCTAACTGCCCTCCCCTACAGGCCTGGTCACCCCTAACTGCCCTCCCCTGCAGGCCTGGGTCTGCCCCAACTGCCCTCCCCTGCAGGCCTGATCCCCCCCAACTGCTCTCCCCTGCAGGACTGGGTCCACCCCAACTGCCCTTCCCTGCAGGCCCAGTCGCCCCCAACTTCCCTCCTCTGCCAGCCTGGTCACCCCTAACTGCCCTCCCCTGCTGGCCTGATTGCCCACAACTGCCCTCCCTTGTAGGCCTGGTCCCTCCCAACTGCCCTCCCCTGCTGGCCATCTTGTGGCGGCCATCTTGTGTCCACATAGGGGCAGCCATCTTTGACCACATGGGGGCAGCCATCTTGTGTATTGGAGTGACTGTCAATTTGCATATTACTCTTTTATTAGAGAGGATTACTAGTGGCCCGGTGCATGAAATTCATGCACAGGGGGAAGGGGGTGTCCCTCAGCCCGGCCTGCACCCTCTCCAATCTGGGACCCCTCGAAGAATGTCCTACTGCCAGTTTACAGGGATCGGGCCTAAACTGGCAGTTGGACATCCCTCTTGCAATCTGGGACTGCTGGCTCCTAACCACTCATCTGCTTGCCTGATTGCCCCTAACCACTCTGCCTGCTGGCCTGCTCGCCCCCAAATGCCGCCCCCGCCAGCCTGATCACCCCCAACTGCCCCCTGTGCCAGTGTGCTCACCCCCAACTGCCCCCACTGCTGGCCTCTTTGCCCCCACCTGCCCTCCCCACTGCCTGCTTGCCCCCAACTGCTCCCCTGCTGGTCTGCTCACCCCCAACTGCCCCCTGTCGCTGGCCTGATCACCCCCAATGGCCCTCCCCACCAGCCTTATCACCCACAACTGCCATCCCATCCAGGCCTGATCACCCACAACTGCCTTCCCCTCTTGGCTTCTAACTGCCTCTACCTCGGCCCCACTACCATGGCTTTGTCCAGAAGAACATCCAGAAGGACTCCTGGAAAGCCTCCCGGTCTAATTATCATATTACCCTTTTCTTAGTATAGATAGAAGCCTGGTGCATGGGTGGGGGTTGGCTGGTTTGCCCTGAAGGGTGTCCTGGATCAGGGTGGGGGTTCCCTTGGGGCGTGAGGCACCCTGGTCAAGGGACTTGTGGTGGTTTTCAGGCTGGCCACACCCCCATGGGGTGAGGGTCCCCGCTGGGGGGCTTGGCCAGCCTGGGTGAGGGGCTGAGGGCTGTTTTCAAGCTGGCCACACCCCCTTCAGGGTGGGGGTTCCTGCTGGAGTGCCTGGCCAGCCTGAGTGAGGGGCTGATGGCTGTTTGCAGGCTGGCCAGGCCCCCCAGTGGGGACTCTTACTCCATGGGGGCGTGGCCAGCCTGGGTAAGGGGCCGAGGGCCGTTTTCAGGCTAGCCACACCCCCTTCAGGGTGGAGGGCTAAGGGCTGTTTTCAGGCTGGCCATGCCCCCCCGGCAATCCAGGTCCCCAGCCCCTCCTTGAGCGGAGGCCAGGAGGGGCAGGAAGCTTGGCTTCCTCCGTTGCCGGGGGCAATCCAAGCCTCCTGCTCACTTCAGCTCCATGGCCACCGCATCTTTGTTGGGTTAATTTGCATACTCACTCCTGATTGGCTGGTGGGCATAGTGGAGGGACGGTCAATTTGCATGTTTCTCTTTTATTAGTGTAGATTGTGTTATTTTCCATACAAACAACTATTTTGCTGCTTTTAAGAGTCTCTCTTTGTCTTCAACTTTGCCATTTTAGTTATGATGTGTCTTATTCTGGGCCTCTTTGAGTTTATCTTGTTTGGGACTCTGTGTCTTTTTTCTTCACCAGGTTAGGAAAGCTTTCAGTCATTATTTCTTTAAGTAGGTTCTCAATTCCTTGCTTTCCCTCTTCTTCTTCTGGTTACCCTATGATGCAGATATTGTTACAGTTCATGTTGTCCCAAAGATTCCATAAAGTATCCTCACTTTTTAATTCTTTTTTGTTATTGCTGCTCTGATTAGGTATTTTCTCCTACCTTGTCTTCCAAATCACTGATTTGATCTTCACTTCATTTAAACTACTGGTGATTTCTTCTAATGCAGCAATTTTCAACTGGTGTGCTACAATAATTTTTAAAACATGCAATATCTGATTATTTAGTCAGGGGCACTGACCTCTTTTTCCTTAGATTGTCAAATAAAAAAAAATGGCAACAGCCAACACAATAGCCATTCTGTGTGAATGAATAAAAATTATACATATTTTTGTCAGATCAGTAAACAATGTAATTTTTGGTGTGCCACAGAATTTTAGTAGTTTATGTGTGCAATGAGATGAAAAATGTTTGAAAATAGCTGTTTAGTGTATTTTTTATTACAGATATTGCATTCTTCATTGCTGACTGGCTTTTTTATGGCTTCACTGTCCTTTTTGATGTTCTTGAAGTTCTCACTAATTTCCTTAAGCATCCTTATAACCATAGTTTTGAACTCTATATCTGGTAGATTGCTTGCCTCTTTTTCATTTAGTTCTTTTTCTGAAGATTTTGCCTGCTCTTTCATTTGGGACATGTTTCTTTGTCTCTTCATATTGGCTGCCTCTCTCTGTTTGTTTCTATATATTAGATAGATCTGCTATGTCTCTCAGTCTTGATAGATAGCCTGCTGTAGTTAGTATCCTGTGGGACCCAGTAGCACATTCTTTCTGATAACCTGAGCTGGATGCTTCAGGATTTTCCTCTGTGTGGTTTATGTGAGCCCTCCTATTGTAGTTGAGTCTTGTTTGCTGTCAGCCCATCTGTGCATGGGTTGACTCTCAGGCTGGCTGACAGTGAGGAGTGACCCCAACCACACTGTACGAGCTGCTTTGCGGATGCTGGCCACACAAAGCAGAATTCTCCTCAGCAGATTCTGGTGTCTGCTGAGATCTCCATTTGAATGTGCTGCTTATGGACCTAATTGGATCTTATTCTGATGTTGGCCATTGTGTGTGTCTGTTCTGGGGAATTTTGGAAGGAACTCTGTTGCAGGTCAATATCAGATGATGCCTGTGACTAACCCTGGGCAACCTGTTTGGTGCTACAAAGCAATTCATTGTTTGTGGCTGCTTCTGCCAGGCCTAGGTGTGTATGAGGAGGTCCAAGCTGTGTATCAAGGCCATAGGCAGGTCACATAAAGGCCCAAGGCACCCTAAAATCCACCTCCATTGGCCCCCAGCTGACAAATGCCTTTTAGGCTCAGTTACTGAAAGAGCCTCTGGTGATACATGAGTTGGATGAGGTAGGTTCTCGTGAGTAGCCAGGTATGTATGAGTGGTGTGCACCAGATTAATAAAGGTTCAAACTTAGTGCCAGTGCTGGGTCTGAGGCCACTCAGCAAAAGTTCTATGGTACACCAAGGCCAGCTGCCACCTGCAGCTGTGTTTGAAGATCTTTGTGTCTCAGGAAGCCATTAGGGTATGGCCAGCAGAGTTTATCAGACTCAAACTAAACAAGGTTTGGCCATGTTAAGGGAGGTCTCTGCACAGGTATGATGTGTGAGGGAAAATGGTCTCTGCCCTAGAACTATACAACTCAGTCTGTCCCTGATTCTGGCCAGACCTCCCTGAGAGTCCTAGCTCAGCAGCATGGGGCCAGCCCTTTTAGTGTCTCTGCCCTTCCTACCAGTCTTGATGCAGCTTCCTCTGTAAATCCTTAGTGGTGAGACTTCTGTTCAGCTAGCTGTCAGTTCATTATTCAGGTTGATTGTTTCATATTTTAGTTGTAACTCCAGTCTTCCTCTAACTTTTTTTAGGATAATATTTTATTTTATTTTATTTTATTTTATTTTATTTTATTTTATTTTATTTTATTTTATTTTATATTTTTCCCATCACCATTTATCTCCTCTATACCCTCTCCCACCCCCAACCCCTCACCACAGTCACCACTGTTGTCCATGTCCATAAGTTCTTTCTCTTTTTTGCTCAATCCAAACACCCGCACCCACACCAGAGCTATCTGCCTGCTCTCTATCTATACTAATAATAGAAGAACATGCACATTGTCCAGTAACAGTAACAACTGAACAGCAGGCTGCGTAGGGTGATCAGGTCAGCAGGGGGGGTTAGTGAGGACAACCAAAAGACTGAACAACAGGCTGCATGGGGAAACCAAGCCAGCTGGCAGCGGGGGGAGTTGGGAGTGACCAGTCCAGCAGGGCAACCAGGCCAGCACAGGGCGCAGTTGGGGATGACCAGGCTGGTGGTGGTGGTGGTGGGGGGTAGTTGGGGGCGATCAGGCTTGCAGGGGGGGGCAGTTACAGGCAACCAGGCCAGCAAAGGGGAGGCAGTTGGGGGCAACCAGGCCGGCTGGGGGGTAGTAAGGGGCAACCAGGCTGGTGGGGGGGGGGGGGAGTAGAGGGCAACCAGGCCAGTTGGGAGGGCAGTTAGGGGCAACCAGGCCGGCAGAAGGGGGTAGTTGGGGGCGACCAGGCCAGCTGGGTAGGGGCAGTTGGGGGCAACCAGGCTGGCAGGGGAGGCAGTTAGGGGTGACCATGCCAGCAGGCAGAGGTGGTTAGGGGTGATCAGGCTGGTGGGGGGGGCAGTTAGGGGTGATCAGGCAGGCAGGCAGGCGAGCAGTTAGGAGCCAGCAGTCCCGGATTGCGAGAGGGATGTCCAATTGCTGGTTCAGGCTCTATCCCCAGGATTGGGCCTAAACCAGCAGTCAGACATCCCCTGAGGGGTCCTGGATTGGAGAGGGTGCAGGCTGGGCTGAGGGGATCCCCCCAATGCATGAATTTCATGCACCAGGCCTCTAGTCTATGAATATGTTTCTATTGTACTTGTTAGTTCAGTTTGTTTATTACATTCCAGAGTATTTTCCTTTCTCTAACTGGCTTATTTCACTTAGCATAATGTTCTCCAGGTCTATCCATGCTGTTGCAAATGGTAATTTATTTTTATTTTTTTAAATATATTTTTCTTGATTTCAGAGAGGAATAGAGAAGGAGAGAGAAATAGAACTAACAATGATGTTGAGGATAGAGCCTGCAATCCAGGCATGTACCCTAAGGATCAAACTGTGACTTCCTGGATCATAGGGTGACACTCAAGCACTGAGCCCCATTGGCCAGGCAGGATAATTATTTTTAAAGATCTAGTTAAAATTATGTAAATATTAACATGGAGGGTTTGCCCAAAGAGTGTAGATAACCTCCCTCTTCTTTTATTGTTTAAAATATTACATATGTCTCCTTTTTCCCTGATTGACTCCCTCATGCCCCCAGCCACTCTCATCCCCCAGGACAAGCCCCCACCACCCTAGTGTCTGTTTCCATTGGTTATGCTAATATTCATGCATACAAGTCCTTGGGTTGATCTCTAATCCTCTCTCCCCTGCCTTCTTTCTGAGGTTGGATGGTCTCATCAATGCTTCTCTGTCTCTGCATCTATTTTTGTTCATCAGTTTATGTTGTTCATTATATCCCACATATGAGTGAGATCATGTGATATTTATCTTTCTCTGACTGGCTTATTTCACTTAGCATAATGCTCTCCAGGTCCATCCATGCTGTTGCAAATGGTAAAAATTCCTTCTTTTTTATAGCACCATAGTATTCCATTGTGTAGATGTATCACAGTTTTATAATCCACTCATCTGCTGATGGGCACTTAGGCTGTTTCCAAATCTTAGCTATTGTAAATTGTGCTGCTATGAACATAGGGGTGCATATATCCTTTCTGATTGGTGTTTCTGTTTTCTTGGGATATATTCCTAGAAGTGGGATTATTGGATCAAATGTATTTATGCTCAATTAATATTTGACAAAGGAGGCAAGAGCATACAATGGAGTCAAGACAGTCTCTTCAATAAATGATATTGGGAAAATTGGACAGATACATGCAAAAAAATGAAACTAGACCACCAACTTACACCATACACAAAAATAAAATCAAAATGGATAAAGGACTTAAATGTAAGATGGGAAACCATAAAAATGTTAGAAGAATCCACAGGCAGCAAAATATCAGACATGTGTCCTAGCAATATCTTTACCGATACCGCTCCTAGGATAATGGAAACTAAGGAGAAAATGAACAAATGGGACTACATCAAAATAAAAAGCTTCTGCACAGCAAAAGAAACCATCAACAAAACAACAAGGAAGCCCACTGCATGGGAGAACATATTTGCCAATGTTATCTCCAATAAGGGTTGAATCTCCAACATTTACAGGGAACTCATACAACTTAACAAAAGGAAGATAAACAATCCAATAAAAAAATGGGCAACGGCCAAAACCGGTTTGGCTCAGTGGATAGAGCGTCGGCCTGTGGACTCAAGGGTCCCGGGTTCGATTCCGGTCAGGGGCATGTACCTTGGTT
Organism: Eptesicus fuscus; assembly: GCF_027574615.1. NCBI lineage: Eukaryota > Metazoa > Chordata > Mammalia > Chiroptera > Vespertilionidae > Eptesicus > Eptesicus fuscus. The sequence continues at coordinate 3,516,459 of NC_072480.1, read as the reverse complement.
GCGGGCACATCCCCAGTAGGGGGTGTGCAAGAGGCAGCTGATCGATGTTTCTCTCTCAGGGATGTTTCTAACTCTCTATCCCTCTCTCTTCCTCTCTGTAAAAAATCAATAAAATATCTTAAAAAAAAAAAAATGAGCAACGGACCTAAATAGACACTTTTTAAAAAAGGACACACAGTGCGAGTACCCTATGTTGGGCTGCCAGTTGCAAGTGCCCCACGTTGGGCTGCCAGTTGTGAGTGTCCCTCCCATGTCCCACATGGTTCAGGGTTCAGGTTCAGGGTTTGGGCTCTGGAGGAGGCCGCACACAAATGAAAGAGACTAGACAAGAAAATATTAATTTGGGAATTGGGGGCCAGGCAGAAGCCTAGGAGAGGACTCCGCTTTGCTCTGGCCTTCGATCCCTTTCATTCAGGTTTGGGATCCTTAGGCAGGCAATTTCCAATAACAGGCAAACTAACTATCTTATCAGTAAGGATTTACATAAGACTAAAAGGTGAAAGTTGCTTCAGCTACCATTGTCTCGACTAAACAGTGGGTGTATGGCTCTGACCCTTGCCAGAGCCTCAAGGTTGACCAGCCTTCTGGGTTCCTTGTCCACCTCCTTCTGCTAGTGGAGGCAATGGGCAGCTTCCAACAACACAGAAGGCCGAGAGACATATGGAAACATGCTCAAAGTCAGTAATCATCTGAGAGATGCATATCAAAATGACAATGAGTTACCATGTCACACTGTCAGAATGGCTGTCATCAACAAATCAACAAACAACAAGTGCTGGAGAGGATGCAGAGAAACAGGAACCCTCCTGAACTGCTGGTGGGAATGCAGACTGGTGCAGCCACTGTGGAAAACAGTATGGAGTTTCCTCAAAAATTAAAAATGGAACTTCCATCTGACTAAGGTTCATAATTCCTAAACAACGGTGGCTCTATTCTTATTATGTGTCATTCCCCACTATCATAACGTTTTAGGGGGAGGGAACCCATTTGTGTCAGACTGGACCAGGGTTCAGCAACCTTGGTACTTGAATTTTGGCTAGGAAAGAATTAAGAGCCAAGACCAAATCTCTAAGAAAATATTTATTTGGCTAATCACAGAGGCAAAAAAGTAATTTCTAGAAGAAATGGGCTTAGGAAACAAGTTATAGAGGTAAAAGAAGCTTGGGAGTGAGGACGCTAGTAGTAAGGTGCCTGGGGGGAGGTTTAGGGAAGGGGAGGAGGAAATGAAGGCATAGGGGTGTTCCTGGGAGGGAGAGGTCACTGGGTCCTTCTTCCTAAGGGTTATTGAAGGGCGGAGCTTTTAGGGGAAGATCTAAATAGAATATTCAGCAGTTTTCCAGGTGAGCCCTTTCAGGGTTGTGGTCTCCACTGATTGATTGGCCAGCACCAGGGCAGGGGTCATTATTCAGTGCAGCTGGTACTTAAGTCAGCTGTGGCTGTTTTATTGCTTATGTGGGCCTACAGCTGAAAAAACTGAGGCCTAGATGTTACCTTTAGGGAGGAAAGGTCAGGGGTCCAAACCACAGTATCAGGGATACGTAGGGGTGGAAAGGTCACTCTGGGAGTGAGATCCCACCCTACAATTGCCCTTTGCTAGGCATCTGGGGCTTTCTGTCCTGGTGACCTTCTGTACCAGGCCCATTGTCTTTGCTCTGCTCATGTCTACCACAGTATTAACAATTAAAGAAATAAGTTCCAAGGGAGAAAAACAAATTTATCAAGAGTAAATCATTTAGCCCTAGCTGGTTTGGCTCAGTGGATAGAGCAGCATCAGACTGAAGGGTCCTGGGTTCAATTCCAGTCAATGGCATATACCTGGATTGCAGGCTCATCCCCAATAGGGGGCATGCAGGAGGCAGCAGATCAGTGATTCTCTCTCCTCATTGATGCTTCTCTCTCTCCCTCTCCCTTCCTCTCCGAAATCCATAAACATATGTTTTGTTTTGTTTTTAAAAAGGGGTAAATCATTTAGCCCTGGCCAGCTGCTGCGGCAGGGGAGCACATCCCCAGTGCCCAGTGGTTAGAGTGCAGGCCTGCACACCAAAGCTTCGGGGTTGGATTCCTGGTCAACAACGTGTATACTTTGGGTTGCAGGTTTGGTCCCTTGGCGTGAGGCAACCAATCATGTGTCTCTCCCACATCAATGCTGCCCTCCCCCCACCCTCTCACCTTCTTTCCTCTAAAACAGTGGTCGGGAAACCTCGGCTTGTGAGCCGCATGCGGCTCTTTGGCCCCTTGAGTGTGGCTCAGTGTTAGAACCACTTCTTCAAAATAGACTCGCCCAGGCCGAAAACCAACTTCTGCGCATGGGCCACGAAGTTTCAATCGCACTGTACGTGCGCGCCTGCACGTGGTATTTTGTGGAAGAGCCACACTCAGGGGCCAAAGAGCCGCATGTGGCTCTCGAGCTGCGGTTTGCCAACCACTGCTCTAAAATATCAATGGAAAAAACATCCTCTGGTGAAGACTAACAAGAGTATGCATGTAAGCTTAACCAATGGACACAGACAACAGGGGGGTGAGGGCATGAGGGGGGGGGTTGGGGGAGTAATGGGGAGATGAGGACACATATGTAATACCTTAATCAATAAAGAAGTTTAAAAAAAAGAGTAAACCATTTAGCTCCCAACACAAGTACAGCTTGGCCCCGGGTCTGGCCCACTCCCTCTCCACGATACCAGTTTCAGGTAGGTCGTCTCTGCCTTCACCCACGGCTGTCTGGTGGTGCCACTCAGCTTCACACCTCCACTTCAGGCCGCGTGCGCAGAGCATCTTTCACAATCAGCGTCCTAACGCCACAAATCATGAGGTTGCTCAGGATCAATCTTAATGGACTTAGGACAAAAGTTCTTTGAAACGTTTTAAACAGTGTGGGTTTCAGGTTTTTGTTTTTTTTTTTAAAAAAAAGCACTGAATTGCCTTCTGCCACCAGAATTCTGCACAGGCCACCCAAGAAGTAGCGGTGCTGGCCGCCTCCACAGGCCGCTGGACCAGCACCTGCGCAGTCGGTTCTGCCCGCAGCGCTCAGCCCCGCCCCTAAGAGACGCCCCGCCCCGTTCCCTGGTCAGCTCCAGGGAAAACGCCGTAACCATTGGTCTGCGCAGCCGCGCAGGCGCAGTTCGGGCACCACCGCGGGCCCGCCCCTTTTCCTGTCGCCGGCCTTCGGAGCGGGTTTGCGAGGTGACGTTGGGAGCCAGGTGCGGCGAGGCTGGGTGGTGCCCTCCCGCCAGGCCTCAGCACCACGGAGGGGCCGGGTGTCGCCGAGGGCGCGGGGCCGGCTGCCGCCTGTGGTGCGCTCCGCCCCGGGGCCCCAGCCGCTGTGCTGGGCCCGGCCCCGGCCCCGGCTCCCGCCCCAGGCCAGGCGGGGGCCTCGCGGCTCACCTTCCTGGTGATGCGTCCCTGCGGAAGGCCGGAGGCCGCCGCGGCCGAGGGCGCCCGGAGGCCGGCTCCTGCGCTGGGGGGCAGTGCCGGGGCGGGCCCGCCCATGAGGTGTCCTGGTGAAGGGGCGGGGGATGGAGAGGAGGAAGCGGGGGAGGACGAAGCCGACCTGCTGGACACGTCGGACCCTCCGGCGGGAGGCGAGAGCGCGGCTAGTTTGGAGGACCTGGAGGACGAAGAGACCCACTCCGGGGGCGAGGGCGGCGGCGGGGGCGCCCAGCGGCGGGCCGGCGGCGGGGGCAGCGTGTGCAAGACCTGCACTTACGAGGGCTGCAGCGAAACCACGAGCCAGGTGGCCAAGCAACGCAAGCCGTGGATGTGCAAGAAACACCGCAACAAGATGTACAAGGACAAGTACAAGAAGAAGAAAAGTGACCAGGCCCTGACCTGCGGCGGGGCCGCCCCGGCCGGCGGTGCGGGGAGCGTCAAACTGGAGGTATTGGACTTTAGCTAGGGTCCGGGGGCGGGGCGGGGGCGGGGGGAGCAACCCGCTCTTGTGCAGACCTCATTCCCTGCCCCTGCCCCTGCCCACTGGCCCGCTGTGGACCCTGTTGCTTGGCTGGACTGGAGGCTGGAGAGTGAGTGAGTGCTTGCCTTAAAGTTCATACAAACGTGTGCAAAGCCTTAATAGTTCTGTTGCATCCTTGTGATAGATGAATAAATTTCAATGACAGTGATGTTGCACTTCAGAAAAGATGTAATTTCTAAGGTCTGGGATATGAACTGGAAGGACAGATAGTAAATGACTGATCCGGTTCATCACCAAAGGAGCAGGCAAAGAGACAGGAGCCCAGAAGAATTGGTACTTTGGAGACGGTAATCTCACTGTTTTCACTACCCTGTCTGTTGTCAGCTTCCTGTCTTGAGTATCACGGTGCTTAGCACTCTGCTCCCTGTACCCCTGTACTTAATACCCTGTTCTCAGTGACCCAGGCTTAGTCCCCTGTTCTCACTACTACTTTTTTTTTAGTACCTCTGGAGAAAAGTAATTGAATAATAATGGGGTATGTGCCTCAGAAGGTTTTTAGATTGTTTGAATTGAACTGTGTTGGCAGTTAAAGTCATAGGCTGGTGTTGGACATCCCCCGAGGGGTCCTTAGCACTGACGTGGAGGCAGGAAAAGCTCCCTCCACTGCCGCTGCTCTCGCCAGCCATCAGCCTGGCTTCTGGCTGAGCCCAGCGCCCCCTGTGGGAGTGTACTGACCACCAGGGGGCAGCTCCTGTGTTCTGCATCTGCCCCCTGGTGGTGAGTGCGCATCATAGCAACTGGTCATTCCGCCGTTTGGTCGATTTGCATATTAAGGTTTTATTATATAGGATGATTAACCAATCTTTTCCCAATAAGTTTAATTTTAAAAAATTAGCCCCATAGATAAAGTTAACCCTTTAAGGAAAGAGGAAGGGAGAAATTACTTTGGCTTTTCCTGGGTATTAGAATACTCTTTATATAGTTGTTATATTTTTGTTTTTACATTTTGAAGCCTAAATTGTTTAGGGATTGAACATTTTTTTTTTAAATCCAAAATGTGTTTATTGGGGTGGTAACCCACTCATCTTGATTTGAGGTGCTTTTAGTGCTGCTTCCCTCTGAAGGAGCATCCTCCTGTCAGCCTTGCTTTTCTTATAATGAAAAAAGTAAAGGGATATTCTAATAGACAATTCAGAGGCCAGTAGAGTGAAGCCCAAGAGGAAAAAACAGTTTTGGTAATAACCAAAATGAAGAGCAAAGAGATGGGTAAACTCACAGTAGGCATGACTATAAAGTAAGACATTTCCAGTTTTATATTTGTTTAGTCAGAACTTTTGGATGTGGTCCATACTGTATCATGTATTGAGAATGTTGGAGCCAACTAGAACAACACACCGTGTTTTGTTAGGCCAGGAAATGTAACTGTTTAAGATTCTATCAGATAACTAGGGGGTACATATTTGGTAGGAAGTGCTACTGATTTTGTTTGGGTAATGATGTCATAATGTCATTTCAGGACTCACCTATTTTGTTTATGCTAGTGTTTTCCATTCTTTTTCAAAACCAGTTTGTCATTTTTCTCCTTAAAACTTTCAAATTTTGAAAGCTTTGTCTTGTCAGTTGTTGCCTTAAGCAATATTTTACTGCCTCCCCCCTTATTTTTTTGTTGTTATTTGGACAAAAAAGTGCCAGTTAGAACATCTAATATGTAAGTTGCCTTTGAGTTCATATATTCAACCAAAGGCAGGCAGACTTTGTTTTGGCCTGGATAGCTTTTATGAAGAGAATATTCAATTTCTACTAGGCGTTTTTTATAAGATTGACAATAGCTCACAAGTAACTCTTTGTACCCCTCCCCACCACTACTTCTGCCCCACTATTAATTTTAAGACCCTTAAAGATACTGAAGATCCCAGGTTTGAAATCCTAGAGCCGTGGTTGGCAAACTGCGGCTCGCGAGCCACATGCGGCTCTTTGGCCCCTTGAGTGTGGCTCTTCCACAAAATACCACTGCCTGAGCGAGTCTATTTTGAAGAAGTGGCGTTAGAAGAAGTTTAAGTTTAAAAAATTTGGCTCTCAAAAGAAATTTCAATTGTTGTACTGTTGATATTTGGCTCTGTGGACTAATGAGTTTGCCGACCACTGTCCTAGAGGGAGAGGGAGTGAGGAGTGTTACATCAACTTAATTGTCAACATTTTGCCTATTACTTGTCCAGGGACTGGACAAAAAGGAAGAGAATCAAAGACCTATTTACGTCATCATTGAAATGGCTGTAATCATGAATTACTTTGTTAAATGTTGATCCTATTTGCATTTTTATAATTTATTCCAGGAAAGCGCAGATAGCATTCTCTCAATTGTTAAACAAAGAACAGGAGCTTTGGGGGACCGTCCTGCAAGACCTACACTTTTAGAGCAAGTGTTAAATCAAAAAAGACTGGTAAGTATCTGTTTTTTAAGTAGTTACAAGTCTGTTAACAAAAGTTGTTTGTTATAAATGGAAAGTTTAGATTTAAAAAATTGTTAGACTGCTCATCAGAATTGTGCCTCTACCTGAATGCTCATAATGCTCTTCCCAAGAGTGTATGAGCAGGAATTTTTTTTAAAGTTTTTATATTTTTGTTTTTGTTTGTTTGTTTGTTTTAGAGAGAGACAGACAAAGGAAGGGAGCTGTGGGGGAGAGAGAAACATCAAAATATCGATTGGCCCACTCCTGCACACCCTCTACTGGGAATGGAGCCTGAAATCCAGTCATGTGCCCTGACTGGGAATGGAACCCATGACCTCTCAGTGCATGGCTGAGCAGGAATACTTTTAATCCTATATCTTCATTGCCTAAGCCTGGATATCTGAGCAAGCTGGGATTTTAAAATAGACTTCTTATACTGAATTCTGGAGTTTGTGGAATAGTGCTTTAATGGTGTTGAAATATAATTATACCAATATTTAATAAGGATCTCTATTATATATTTGATAGAAGATATCAGAACTCAGGAGAGATTACTCAATAAATACAGGAATAATTGGAAAATAACTTGAGGACAAAAAGAAAGGACACTATAAATGGAAATAAATTCCTGATAAAGATTTTTTTTTAATTAAAAAAATAGAATTAGGACTTTATCTCAAAAATCTGGAATGGAAGCCCTGGCCCTTGTGGGCATTGTCCCGTGCACAGAAAGATTGCCAGTTTGATTTCCTGTTAGGACACATGCCTGGGTTGTGGGCTCAATCCCCAGTATTCGGCATGCAGGAGGCAGCCTATCTATGTTCTGTTCTCACATAGATGTTTCTCTCTCCCTCTCCCTTCCTCTCTCAAAAAAGACTAGTAATGATTTGTTTTTAAATAGTTATAAAAATTAATAAAAATGTTTTTTAAAAATCTGGAATGGGAATTTTTTAGTTTAAAAGAGATAGACAAAATTTCAAAGAGAAGATTATGAATGTGACTACGTAAAAAATGCTAAAGTAAAAAATGGTGATAAAAATAACAATGCACTAAAGTAAAAAATGGTAAAAAGTAAAAACGCATACTTAAATAACAGGAAAAATATTTGTAGCAAATATTAAAAAACTATGGTTAACATTTTTGTTATGTAAAATATGAGTTGTTGAGGAAAAAATTTGGCTTTGGTACATTGCAAAAGATATAACAAGGAGGAAACAGCAGAATTTCTACCATTAAATTATATACAAAGGTATACAGTAATGCAATATTGATAATACAATAAACAATAACCATAAGTGGAAACAATTTAAATAACACAGTGATATTGAGGGTTCCATGAAATGGACACTCTAATTTTGTTCTGTTGGTGGCATCATATATTGGCATAATGCTTCTAGAAAGCACTTGAACACTTTCAAGCATCCCCTTTGACTCAGAAATCATATTTACTGTAAAGATGTTTACAGAAAATAAACCCTAAATATGAATAATGTTAAGCATAAAGATAGTGTCAGAAATGAATTTATCATAAATAGTAAAATAGTAGTATAAACAACCTAAACGCTCAACAGTTTCATAACAATTAAGAAGACTGTTATACATTTATTTAATAAAATGTTGGATAGTTTATACAACTAAATTTTATATAAAACTAATAAATAGAAAATGTACTGTGCTATAATGTTAAATTTTAAAATTAGTGTTTAATGATAGTATTTCTATTTCTTCTTTTCAGTTTATCTTTTTTAATTTATTGGAGACAGAGTTTTATTTTTCATCAATTTTATATCTATTTTATTATAGCAAAAACATATTAACCATAGTCTATTATATTTGTTATATGATTACAACTGTATTTTAAAATGAAACATGTACAAAAAGTATTGGCTATTTTAAAGCAGTTGTATTCTTTCTTTTCAGAAACTTTGGTAATGTACCTATCAATGCACACATACCTATGTTTAAACACACACACACACACCAAATAAACACACAATTTTTTATTTCTTCAGAAAGACTTAGTAGGTTCATGGAGAAATTTGAGTTCTAATACCAATCTTAAATGTATTTTCAAAGTGTCATTTAACTGCCATTTTCACATGTGGCCTCTTTTCATTTTCCTGCTCTAATCCTGGGTCAGTGCTATTGGCTATTTACTCTTATGTTTTATAGAGAATATATATGCTGGCATCTATAATAATAAAAGAGTAATATGCAAATCAACCCAACGGCCACCTGGATGACCATCCGGACGACCTTCCAGGCGACCTTCCAGACAAAGCCAGGGCTTCGAGAGCCTACTCTTGCACGAATTTCATGCATCGGGCCTCTATATCATATAAAACATTTCCTTTGTGTACGAAGTCACCAATAAGATCGGTTTTTACCCACTGTTTTTAGATTTTAGTATTTTGATGTATGACGTCAAATTTTATTACTTTACTTGAGGCCCGGTGCACGAAATTCATGCATGGGGGGGGAGGGTGTCCCTTAGCCCAGCCTGCACCCTCTCCAATCTGGGATCCCTCTCACAATCCAGGACTGCTGGCTCCCAACCGCTCGCCTGCCTGCCTTCCTGATTGCCCCTAACCGCTTCTGCCTGCCAGCCTGATTGATGCCTAACTGCTCCCCTGCCAGCCTGTTTGCCTCTAACTGCCCTCCCCTGCAGGCCTGGTCACCCCTAACTGCCCTCCCTGCAGGCCTGGTCACCCCTAACTGCCCTCCCCTGCAGGCCATCTTGTCACAGCCATCTTGTGTCCACATGGGGACAGCCATCTTTGACCACATGGGGATAGCCATCTTGTGTGTTGGAGTGATTGTCAATTTGCATATTATTCTTTTATTAGATAGGATAGAGGCCTGCTGCACGGATGGGGGCCGACTGTTTTGCCCTGAAGGGTGTCCCAGATCAGGGTGGGGGTTCCTTGGGGCATGGGGCAGCCTGGGTGAGGGGCCTGTGGTGGTTTGCAGGCTGGCCACGCCCCCCGGTGACCCAAGTGGAGGCCCTGGGATCTGGGATTTATTTATCTTCGATAATTGAAACTTTGTAGCCTTGAGCAGAGACCAAGGCAGGCCAGGGCTGTGGGAAGCTTGGCTTCCTCCATCGCCGGGGGCAACTCAATCCTCCTGCTCTCTCCAGCTTTGTGGCTGCTGCCATTTTTGTTGGGATTTATTTATCTTCTATAATTTAAACTTTGTAGCCTTGAGTGGAGGCCTGGGCCAACCAGGCAGGGTGTGTGGAAAGTTTGGCTTCCTCCATTGCCAGGGAAACCCAAGCCTCCTGCTCGCTCCATGGCCGCAGCCATCTTGGTTGGGTTAATTTGCATACTCGCTCCTCATTGGCTGGTGGGCATGGCTTGTGGGTGTAGCAGAGTGATGGTTAATTTGCATATCACTCTTTTATTAGATAGGATACATTCATTTTGGGAAGAAAGTCACATATGGGGACCTTTATGCATTGGGACCCACTGTCTGGGAAAAGGATGCAGGGATATTTTCTCTAAAGGTTGCTGAAGTAGCTCCCTGTTGCTAATGTCTGACTTTTACTGGGTGTTCTAGTTATTGTCTTCCAGTATCTAATAAATACATTATGAATTGTTCTGATAATTTCACTTCCCTTATATTAATGGAACATGCCAAGCTGCTGGCTGGTCGGTTCCCAATTCTGTAAGAATAATTACTAACAAACAGAAATAGGAGAGAAATGTTAGGACTACAGGGCATTTGTAAGCTTCCCACCACAGAACAAAGGCCAGGGGAAAAAAACTTGCGGGACACCAAGAAGCATACCATATAAAGAATTGAACAGTCAATTTGCATATTACTCTTTTATTAGATAGGACAGTTTAAATGCAGTGTATAAGATGAAAACAGTAATTTAGGCATGTTTTGTTTTCTAAGCATATTGTATCTTGTGTAGGGACATAGCAGTAATGTCGTATCAAGTTTACAATCTAATCCCATAAAAATAATGCTATTAATAAATATGTTTTTTTGTTTTTTCTTTTTAAGTCATTATTAAGAAGCCCAGAAGTGGTGCAGTTTTTACAGAAACAACAACAGCTATTAAATCAGCAAGTTTTGGAGCAAAAACAGCAGCAGTTTTCAGGAACATCAGTGTGAGGGAATTTATTAAGAAGGTCTACATGTTTTTTTATCTTATTGTAGTAGACAAAAATATTTTTATACTAAGATAGGTGGGATAAGATATGCCAGTAGAACATAAGGAGTTATTTTCCTGTAAATATATGTGTGCATTTGGGGATAAATAGGGATTGCACTTTATGTAACTGATCCTTTCAGATCATCATAAGTTTAAAGAAATCAGCTTATCTTTTTAAAATAACATTTAATTATAATGTGTTTTTAACAAAATGTTCTTCTGTCATTGTTACTGAAGATTCTGAAGCAGTTACTTTCTGTGAAAGTTATGAAATTACTTGACATTAATCTTGGGTCTAACTCAGTGGTTCTCATCCAAGGGGCAGTTGGAAATGTGGCATGTTTCACAGTGACTGTGAAACCTGCAGGCTTTTAGTGAATGAGCCAGGAATGCTACATGTTCTGCAGTATTTGGAATGGCCCCAAACAAGTAAGAATTTCTTATTCACAATGCTAGTCATATTCCTGTTAAGAAACACTGATAGCTACCTGTGATGAAAAAATGTGTTGGGAGACTTTTTACAATTCAGACTGGAGCTGTTAAAGAGGTAAGCATACTTTATATCTGTAGGGAAAGTTAAATTGTTAAATATCTGTGAAATTAGGGTATGTATCTGTTTTTAGGAATGTGCTAGTGAAACCCGAGAAGGATTAATAGTGCACTGGAATGAATGCACCTCCACAAGTTCGCTTCTCTTCTTCATGTTACCTGTTAGTGTTGATCTCTTTTAAAGCAGACACTGTTGTGTGTTGATTTTGTGAACAGTATAGATGTAAGTTCATCCCACCAGTGCCAGGACAAAATTATTTTTTTAATACTCATGTATTTTTCAATAAGAGATCCTGAAAATAAGAATAACATTCCAGCATTTTGTCAATGTTTTTAAAAATTGAGCTATACTTAAGACTGTGTTATCCCTAAATAATGTTTGAAGAATGATGCTAATATATATAGTTACTTTTTTCTTATATTTTTTTCCTAGGAAAACTTTTAAAAGGCAAACCTATCAATAAGAGTAACAAATTACAGTATGTCCAGTGTTAGAACAATAAATGTAGGTGTCTCAAGTTTAACTGCAAAACTGTGTCAGCTTCTTGTTTTTAAACTCTGAAATATGTAAGTTAAACTGAGTCATAGCTGTACTAAGAAGTACTTAAGGAGGGAAAGAATCTTTTTGTTCATTTTTATATGCTTTAGACTTGCATATCTGTGCAAAAACACTTTTACCAAAATTATTCATTAAAGTTCACTTGTTGACCTTTGAGTTGTCTGATTCACTTACTCTATTCTGTAGTTGCTTCAGACTGGATACAGAAGAATTGATTTGCATTTGTAATTAACTGTTACTTGTTCTCTAGCTTATGGTGTTGGGAGCTTTATTGAATCCCTATAGTGTAAGTTAAATTTTTATGTGGGAAAAAAGTCAACTGTGCTTTTACAAATAGAATAGGAAGAATAGGAAAGGATGGAACTAGGCCAGTGAGAGCTGAATTAAAACAAAAGGGATTTCATGTAATACTGAGAGGAGTGAGAAGCAGAATTAGGTAGATAGGGTACAGGGTGGAAGGAGGAGGAATCTTGGAGCTAGTTGAAACTACAAAATGTTTTGTAGAATAACAGGATAGCAGAAAAATAGGATGTTTTGAGGCAAGGATGTTTTTCTTACAAGTGCGAAATAAAATGTTGCAAAATGGCCAGGAACCAATCAGAGAGCGGCACAGATAGACAAAGAATGGGCCGTTAGCAAATACAAGGGGAAGAGCAGAATGTTTTGACATCAACCCACTTGGACTCCCACCCTGAGCAGGGAGCCTTTGTTTGCTTGCAATAAACTCCTGCCTTGTTTGAACTCCTCTCCTCCATGGCTTCATTCTTCGATTCTGTGAAACATGACCCTGGGAAGAATTCCTGCTCTCCGGTTCCGGTATCCATATCACATGATCTCATTTACACATAAAATCTAATGAACAGAATAAACTGACGAACAAAATAGGTCTAGAGACATGGATTCATGTAGCACACTGACAGATCTCAGAGGGAAGGGGGTAGGAAGAGATTAAATAAAGAATTATATGCATATATACATAGCCTATGAACACAGTAATGCAATGAGGACCTGAGTTGGAGTGGGCAGGGTTGGGTGGAGGAGGAGAGTTGGGGGACATCTTTAATACTGTCCACAATAAAGTTAAATTTAAAAATTTATATAGATTTCCATCTTAAAGGGATTGAACTTTTATAGGTCAATGAAACAATTAGGTTTTTATTTATTTGTGTTAGATTTATTGTATTATGCCCCCAATTTTTTAACCCTCCATGTTTTCATGACTTTTGCGATGTAATTTTGCTGCTTTTCCCACCAGGAGGTTGAGTTTCTTTACCTACCTCTTAAATATGGAGGACTGAACTTGTGGCTTGTTTTGGTTAATAGAATGCAGAGGAAATAATATGATGCCAGTCTGAGTAGACTTTCTTCCAAAGGTTTTGAAAACTTCTGCTTGTTCTTTTAGAACCCTACCCAACTACCATGGTAACAAGCCTAGCCCCGCCTAGCCTGCTGGATAATGAGACACATGGCCCAGTCACCTGTTTACCAGCCAATAACTGGTAAACAGCCAGATATGTGAGTGAAGCTATGCTAGATGAGCTATCCCCAGCCAGCCTGCCAGCTGACTGCAGGTACGTTGGCTACCAACTGAAATCAGCCAGGCCTACCCCAGATTGGCAGAACCACCCAGCTGACCTATAGACTTGTGAGCAATAATAAATGCTGATGATTATAAGCCACAGAGTTTTGGAGTGGTTTGTTATGCAGCATTCTGAGACAATAGATAACTGATACAAAATGTAGTGGCTTAAAACAATTTATTCTAACAGTTTTGAAAGTGACATATTATTGGTTCTGTAAATGCTTTCAAGTTTGGTGTGGTAGACTGCACTTTACAAAGATGGTCACAACAAAATCTCCTACCCCACATGCTCCTATGCAATGTGGTCCATTAAGAACTGGATTTTAGAGGACAGAGAAAATGGCGGCTGAATAGAGATGTGTTCTGAGCCTGGTCCTGGGGCGGAGAGTAAGAACAGCTGAGATTTGCATTGGGGAGTGTCTCTTGGCAAGCTAAGGGACAGCTAAACTCCAGGAGAAGGTGGGGGAGTGCTAGGCAGGGTTCCCCTGACCATGCAGCACCCACAGCGGCTGGGTCCCCTCCCAGGGCTGCGGGCTCAGAGGGGGAAACCTCGCCATCTTGCAAGGGAAGGAGGATTTTATCGGAGCCTGACTTTCCACAACAACGGCAAACATTGAACAGCTGTGAGCACCAGAGTACCTGCCCCCAATCGGCGCAAACACGCGGATTCAAAGGAACTCTTCACTGCACCAAGGAAAGGTCAGATTTCGCCTGGGATAAGGTGAGGTTTCTCGTCCCAGCGGCAGGAGAGGGAAACGCGGATCGATGGGAACTGCAGGACTGGGGAAGTCTGTGCCTAGAAAAATCCGCAGCTGTTGGAGCTGCCATGATCTGTGAATGTGGAAGGGGGTCCTCTGAGCTGCTAACAGAAGGGATCTCTAAAAAACAACTCATTTTGATCTGACGAGGAGAGTCAGACTAAGAATGTTCAAAGGAGTGCAGGCTGCTTAGTCTTGCGTGCAGACCCAATGTCCGCACACTTGGGCTTGTTCCGATTCTGATTGCTAAGCCCAATACATAGGAAAACCCAGTTGGGGACACCCTGAGAGACTGCAGGGGGAAGTTGTTTCTCCGGAACCTGGGGAGCGGAGCTGGGAGTGACCATCGGAGAGGCAGCTCTGAGGTGCACACCTCCACAAACCGGTAGTGAGTGCCATCGGGACAAAATAAAAAAGCTAGAGAGGCCTGGAAGTCAATCCAGAAACACTGCCACCCAGGGGCTGAAACACAAATTGTCTCTGGTGCAATAAAAAATAAATATAAGAAATTAAGACACTGCAGGCTTAAAAATCAGGACTGGCTTATAACACTGAGGAGCAGTGGAATGAAGGGAACTGCAATACTGTCCGGACTGGGAAACAGGCGTACCAAACAGAACAATAGAGGAAGTGAATGACCGCCACTACTGCACATTTTATTCTTCTTATTTTTTATTTTAATTTTTTATTTTAATGTTTTATTTTTTATTTTCATTTTTTGCATCTTTTACTTAAGAAACTAAATTTTTTCCTTTTTCCTCACTCGATTTTCACCTTTTTAATTATTACATTTTTATTTTCAATCGGCATTTTATTACTATTATTTTACTTTTTTTTTTAAGTGTCATTTGATTTTCTCTTTGTTTTATTTTGGGATTAGTGTTCTACATTCTATTTGCATCTTTCCTTTAGCTTCATTTTACCCTATCTCAGTGCTAACTTTATGCCATCACTCTCTTCCTAACCTTTCCCCTTTTGGTCTCCTGTTTATCTTAACCATTTCTGGCTTTAGATTTTCCCTACTCTTTCGGTCTACCCTCTACTAAAATTTCACCCTACTTATATATCTAATTTCCAAACCCCTGCTACAAGTCCATACACAACTCTCTCTACACTACCTTAATTTTTTTAAAAAATTGTTTTCCTCTCTGGCCTTTTGTTGTTGTTTGCTTGAATGTTGATTAGATTGAATTTTTATGCTTTTTTATGAGATTGTTTTGTTTATTCTTTTTGCTTGTTTGTTTGGTTCTTTGGTTTGCTTTGGTTTTGTTTGTTTTTTACTTCTGTTTTCCCTTGCTTCACTTGATATTAGTTGGTGTTGTAGTTTGTATTAATCTCCAGGTTCGTGTTGCTGGCATTTGCTGGGATTAGTAATTGTTCTATTGGAGTTTACTCCCCATATATATAGTTTGTTCCCCTTTTCTATCTTAGTATTATTCTTCTCTCTTACTTTTTTTCTTCCTCTTTTCTTTTTTCTTCTCTTTTCCCAAGTTCATTTTCATACTCCTTGTTTTGTTCTTTCTTTTTACTCTTCCTCTTCCTCTCCTATCCCCTAATTTGTCTTTCTCTGGTGGTCACCTTTATTGGAGGTTATTAACCTTTTGCACTCGGATGTCGAGTGTGACTCGACACGGTTAGCATCAGTAGCAGCTCGAGAAAAAAGCAAGCGAGTGCAAAGGGTTAATATCGTGAATACAATTCTGTTCAGTGCCTTGTGTGTTGTACCTGGTTGTGTTGTATTTTTTACCTTTAAATAAACGCAGGAGAGAGAGAACTATATAACCAGACATCTGGAAAAGATAGACCATGGGGAGACAAAGAAACAGCCCCCATAGGAGATAAAAGCAGGCATCACCAGAAAAGGAAGTAAATGAATTAGAGGCAAGCAACCTATCAGAGAAAGAATTCAGAGAAATGATCATAATGTGGCTGAAAAGTATGGAAGACAAATTTGACAATATGAGTAAGAACCAAGGGGAAATGAAAAATGACATTGCTGCTGTAAAAAACTCAATAGAAAGCATCAAGAGTAGACTAGAAGAAGCAGAGGACCGCATAAGTGAGCTAGAAGACAAGATGGAAAAAAAAATACCCAAATAGAACAGCTTCTAGAAAAAAAATTAGAAAGCATGAGGAGAGCCTAAGGGAACTTCAGGACAACACGAAACAAAACAACATCCGAATAATAGGGGTACCAGAAGGAAAGGAAACTGAGCAAGGAATAGAAAACCTGTTTGAAGAAATGATAACAGAAAACTTCCCTGATGTAGGGAAGAAAAAACCCACACAAATCCAAGAAAATCACAGAGTCCCAAGCAAAGTGAACCCCAAAAATCGACTCCAAGGCACATTACAATTAAATTGGCAAACACCAACAATAAAGTAAGAATCTTAAAAGTGGCCAGAGAGAAACAGAAAGTTATATACAAAGAACCCCCATCAGACTAGCAACTGATTTCTCAACAGAAACTCATCAGGCCAGAAGGGAATGGAATGAAATATACAAAATCATGCAAATGAAGGGTCTGAATCCAAGAATACTGTACCCAGCAAGGCTATCAATCAAAATTGAAGGTGAAATCAGGAGCTTCACAGACAAAAAAGGACTAAGGGAGTTTATCACCACCAAACCAGCAATGCAATAAATGCTAAAGGGTCTGCTGTAAAAAAAAGAAATAGGAAGCAGAGAAGGAGCACAGGGGTAAAGAATAAAAATGGTGACAAATAAGTACCTATCAATAATAACTTTAAATGTAAATGGATTTAATGCCCCAATCAAAAGACACAGGGTAACAAATTGGATAAGAAAACAAAACCCATATATCTGCTGTCTACAGGAAACCCACCTCAGAAAAAAAGATGCATACAGACTGAGAGTGAAGGGATGGAAAAAGGTTTTCCAAGAGAATGGAAATGAAAAAAAAGCTGGGGTAGCAATACTTACATCTGACAAATTAGATCTCAAAGTGAAGGACATAACAAGAGATAACGAAGGCCACTTCATAATACTAAAGGGAGCAATCCAACAAGAAGAAATAACTCTGGTAAACATATATGCACCCAATACAGGAGCACCAAAATACATAAAAAAAAAAAACTCCTGGAAGATATCAAAGGAGATATTAACAGCAATACAATCATAGTAGGAGACTTTAATACCCCACTATCACCACTGGACAAATCCTCTAAACAAAAAATCAGCAAAGAAACAGCAATCCTAAATGAATCACTAGACCAGATGGAATTAATTGACATCTTCAGAACATTTCACCCCAAAGCCACAGAATATACATTCTTCTCAAGTGCACATGGGTCATTTTCAAAGATAAACCATATGTTAGGATATAGGCAAAGTCTCTCCAAATTTAAGAAGATAGAAATCATATCAAGCATCTTCTCAGATCACAGTGGCATAAAACTGGAAATCAACTACAATAAAAACAATCCAAAGAAATCAAACACATGGAGACTAAACAGCATGCTATTAAACAATGACTGGGTTACCAGAGACATCAAGGAAGAAATAAAAAACATCATGGCAACAAATGACAATGAAAACACAACAATCCAAAATCTATGAGACACAGCGAAAGCAGTCTTGAGAGGGAAGTTTATAACTCTACAAGCCTACTGCAAAAAAACAAGAAACAATGGTAATAAATTACCTAACCCAACAACTCAAAGAGTTAGAGAGAGAGCAACAAGAAAAGCCCAGTGTAAGCAGAAGGAAAAGATCAGAGTGGAGATAAACGACATAGAGACCAAAGAAACAATACAAAAGATCAACAAAACCAAGAGCTGGTTCTTTGAAAGGATAAACAAGATTGATGAACCTGTAGCAAGGCTCACCAAGAAGCAAAGAGAGAGGACCCAAATAAACAAAATCAGAAATGAAAGAGGTGAAATAACAACAGAACCCGCCGAAATACAAAGGATTGTTACAAAATACTATGAACAACTCTATTCCAACAAACTGGACAACCTGCAGGAAATGGACATATTCCTATAAAAATATAACCTTCCAAAACTCAATCAGGAAGAATCTAAACAGCTCAACAGGCCAGTAACTATGGAAGAAATTGAAGCAGTCATCAAAAAGCTTCCAGCAAACAAAAGCCTGGAGCCAGATGGCTTCACAGGAGAGTTTTACCAATCATTCAAGGAAGAACTAAAACCTATCCTCCTCAGACTATTCCAAAAACTTTAAGAGGAAGGAACATTTCCAGGCTCCTTATATGAAGCCAGCATCACCCTAATACCAAAACCAGATAAAGACAACACAATGAAAGAGAATTACAGACCAATATCCCTCATGAACATAGATGCCAAAATCCTCAACAAAATTCTAGCAAATCGGCTCCAGCAGTACATCAGAAAGATCATACACCATGACCAAGTAGGATTTATCCCAGGAATGCAAGGATGGTACAATATCCGCAAATCAATAAATGTGATACATCACATAAACAAATTGAGAGATAAAAATCACAGTCATATCAATAGATGCAGAAAAAGCATTTGACAAAATCCAACAACCTTTCTTGATAAAAACTCACAAGAAGGTGGGAATAGAAGGATCATACCTCAACATAATAAAAGCTATATGTGATAAACCCACAGCAAACATCATACTCAATGGGCAAAAACTAAAACCATTTCCCCTAAGAACAGAAACAAGACAGGGATGCCCACTCTCACCACTCTTGTTTGACATAGTACTGGAAGTATTAGCTATTGCAATTAGACTAGAAGAAGAAATAAGTGGCATCCAAATTCAAAAAGAAGAAGTAAAGCTGTCCTTATTTGCAGATTACATGATATTGTACATAAAAAACCCAAAGACTCCATCAAAAAACTAATAGACTTAATAAATGAATTCGGCAATGTAGCAGGATACAAAATTAACGCCAAGAAATCTTTGGCATTTCTATACACCAATAGTGAACTTACAGAAAGAGAGACTAAAAAAGCAATCCCATTTACCATCACACCAAAAAAACTAAGGTACCTAGGAATAAACTTAACTAAGGAGGTAAAAGACCTATACACGGAAAACTACAGGACACTGAAAAAAGAGATAGAGGAAGATGTAAAGATATGGAAGAACATACCATGTTCATGGATTGGTAGAATCAACATCATTAAAATGTCCATACTACCCAAAGCAATCTACAGATTCAATGCACTCCCCATCAAAATACCAACAGCATATTTCACAGACCTAGAAAGAACTCTCCAAAAATTCATCTGGAATAAAAAAAGACCCTGAATAGCCACAGCAATCCTGAGAAAGAAGAATAAAGTAGGTGGAATCTCAATACCAGTTTTCAAGCTGTATTACAAAGCCACTGTTCTCAAAACAGCATCGTACTGGCACAAGAACAGAAATATAGACCAATGGAACAGAATAGAGAATCCAGATATCGACCCAAACCACTATGCTCAATTAATATTTGACAAAGGAGGCATGAACATACAATGGAGTCAAGACAGTCTTTTCAATAAATGGTGTTGGGAAAATTGGACAGATACATGCAAAAAATGAAACTAGATCACCAACTTACACCATACACAAAAATAAACTCAAAATGGATACAGGACTGAAACATAAGACGGGAAACCATAAAAATACTAGAGGAATCCACAGGCAACAAAATCTCAGACATATGCCAAAAGAACTTCTTCACTGACACTGCCCCTAGGGCAATGGAAGCTAAAGAGAAAATTAACAAAGGGGACTACATCAAAATAAAAAGCTTTTTTTCAGCAAAAGAAACCATCAACAAAACAACAAGAAAGCCCACTCTATGGGAGAACATATTTGCAAATGCTATCACTGATAAAGGTTTAATCTCCAACATCTACAGGCAGCTTATGCAACTTAATAAAAGGAAGATAAATCATCCAATAAAAAAATGGGCAACGGACCTAAATAGAATCTTTTCAAAAGAAGACAGAAGTAAGGCCAAGAGACACATGAAAACATGTTCAAAGTCATTAATTACCTGAGAGATGCAGTTTTAGACTATTGCAAAAACTTGCTAAAAATGATAATGAAAGGGAAAGGAAAGAAATAAAAGTATAAAAGATGTTATGCTATACAAGTAGTTCATCTAAACTACCAATGGAGAAAAAGGAGACAACCAACTAGTTGGTCCTCAAATGAAGTATCTGACAAAGGCATTTTGGCCAAAAATTATAACTATAGATTAAGACTTACTTTATGACTAGGCAAATACAGTTAAACCTCAGTTCTTAAATGTCTCCCATCTAGAATAATTCATTTCTCAACCAAGTTCATGCAACAATGTCAGTTGTCGAAAAAACTGATTCTCCAGCTGACAACCCTTTCATGCTGATACCTGTATGATCAGTCACATGTCTCTCAGGTGACAAAGGACAGAATGCATGAGTATGAGTCAGTTTACCACTACACCTCGTGTTGTTAACATCTGAGGAAATTGTGCTGTGAATATTTTCTGCTTTTGTTACCACTTATTATTAAATATGTACAGTGAGTCATCATGTGTCCTAAGAGGGTTAGTTATAGCAGCAAAGTGAAAAGGAAAGTTGTGCGAACAATGATAGAGTTTAAGAAGGAAATAATTGCAAAGTATGTTAGAGGTATTTGCGTGTCTGACCTGGCTACCCAATATGGCATGGTAAAATTGATGATTAGCACAATTTTAAAATATAAAAGGCCATCAAGAGTGTTCATGTTGCTAACAGTGTGAAAGTGCTCATGAAACAATAATCACAGGCAATTCAGAAAAGTTAAAATTTAATCATTTGGCGGTCTTGAATGAATTAATTCAATTTACATTTTTTCTAACTAGAGGCTTGGTGCACAAAATTTGTACACGGCAGGGGAGGGGTCCCTCAGCCCGGCCTGCACCCTGTCCAATCTGGGACCCCTCGGGGGATGTCTGACTGCTGGTTTAGGCCCCATCCCACAGGACCGCTGGCTCCTAACTGCTCATCTGCCTGCCTGCCTGATCGCCTCTAACTGCTCTCCCCTGCCGGCCTGATTGCCCCTAACCACCTTGGCCCCCGCCACCATGACTTTGTCCAGAAGAACTTCCAGAAGGATGTCTGGAAGACATCTGGTCTATCCAGTCTAATGAGCATATTAAACTTTTATTAGTATAGATGGGAAAAATGATTCCTTTTTCGAACAAATTGCTTCTCAAACAGACTTCTAGAACAAATTGTTAGAGGACCAAGGTTCCACTGTACAAAGAATCATAACTAATGTTACCAAAAATTATACATGAAGTACATACATGCACACATACAAAATTGGTAGTTGCTTCCATACAGGAAAATTGGGGCACTGGTGTTCTGGGTTAGGGGAATGGGGAGCTCAGTGGTTGGGAGACCATCTTTTGCAAAAATAATCCTTTGTATTCATTGAAGTTCTATCATGCATATATGATGTTTTCAAAAATGTTTGCTTATTACAAACTGAAATTTTGTTACAAATTGAGAAGTGTATACAGTTTATGCTTTTTCCTTTGCTTTCTATTTCATTTATGGGAAGAAATATGTTTTTACTAGTGAATCTTTCTTTCCATATACTGTATGTAGCACTTATTTATAGTGTTATTGCCTTCCTGCCATTTCTTACCATCTTTTCTAAGGCCCAAAATGTATACCCTACTGGAGGTGCATGAAAAAAAGCATAAGCTAAGACAACATGACAAAATTATACCAATTTTCTAGCCCTTTATAAATTACAAAATAGTTCTGCATACATACTTGTTCTTCACAACAATCCCATAGTGTATGCACAACAATTAATTATTATCTACTAGGGACCCAGTGCATGAAACTCGTGCACGGGGGAGGGGGGGTCTCTTAGCCAAGCCTGCCCCCTCTCACAGACTGGGAGCCCTCAGGGGATGTCCTAAGCTGCAGTCTGGCCTCCCGCTGCGGGAGGCGACCGGGCTGATCAGGGGAAGGCACCAGCCCCATCACCCCTGCTGCTGCAGCCACTGCCAGCCACCGCAGCCGCCAAGTTGTTTTCATCAACATGGACTCCAGTCCCTTCACCATGAAAAAAATGACAACTTTCTTTAGGCATTTTCAAAATGTGTCTTTCATAGGATATGACATTTCTTTCTTTTTTTTTTTATCCTCACCTAAGCATATGTTTCCATTAATTTTTAGAGAGTGTGGAAGAGAGAGAGAGAGACAGAGAGAAACATCAATGTGAGAGGGACACCTCGATTGGTTGCCTCCTGCATGAGCCCTGACCTGGGCCCTGGCCAGGGAGGAGCCTGTAACCTAGGTACATGCCCTTGATCAGATCAAACCCAGACCCTGCGGTCGGCAGGCCGAGGCTCTATCCACTGAGCCAAACCGGCTAGGGCAGGATATGACATTTCTTAGCCCCTCCAGCAGCAGACCTTCGTTTTTTTCCTCCAGGAGTGAGATGGAAAAACCCTAGATCACCTTCTTGGACTCTTATTACCCAAGTTACCAAGAACACTGCGAGTGGCAGCGTACAGGGAGTGTAGCAAATGAGTGGTCAAAAAGGTGTTTATGCTCGAACTGGTTTTGCTCAGTGGATAGAGCATTGGCCTGCAGACTGAAGGGTCCCAGGTTTGATTCCTGTTAAGGGCATGAACCTTGGTTGGGGGCACATCCCCAGTGGGGAGTGTGCAGGAGGCAGCTGATCGATGTTTCTCTCTCATTGATGTTTCTGACAGTCTATCCCTCTCCCCTCTTCTCTGTAAAAAATCAATAAAATATATTTTAAAAAAGAAAAGGTGTTTCCTCTGCAGCCCATGTGCAGAGGATCCGTGTGTTGTGTCCACTGGGCTAGGGACATGTCCCCAGCCGCCAGGGGCATGCCCCCAAGCCCAGCGTCCCCACGTTCGCTGTGTCCACTGGGCTGCAGGGCGTGGACCTGGGCCACTTGGCGCAGGCACACACACACAAGCGGCCATGGGGCAGGAACTCCTGCCATGTTGCCATGGTGACAGTTCCTGCCTCACCCCGCAGCCGCTTGCACTTGGCAGCCCTGGCCACTTGTCCCGGGACCCAGCCCACTTGGCATCCCCAGCTGCTTGTCCCGGGACCCAGCCCGCTTGGTGCCCCTGGCTGCTCCTCCCAGGACCCAGGCTGCTTGGTGCTGGCGCCTGTAGGCCACTCCTGGCCGGGGGCATTCTGGGACCCTGGCCGCTCAGGGCCTATGCACTGGCCTACAGGCTTGGAGCGGCCTGGGTCCTGAGGATGTTCCTGGGACCCAGGCTGCTTGGTGCCTGTGTATGCAAATTAACCCTCCATCTTTGTTGGGTTAATTTGCATACTCACTCCTGATTGGCTTGTTCACGTCACGGAGGTATGGTTGATTTGCATTTTTCTCTTTTGTTAGTGTAGATAATAATAAAAGTGTAATATGCTAATT
The DNA here is from genome assembly GCF_027574615.1 of Eptesicus fuscus. Taxonomy (NCBI): domain Eukaryota; kingdom Metazoa; phylum Chordata; class Mammalia; order Chiroptera; family Vespertilionidae; genus Eptesicus; species Eptesicus fuscus. Next base: position 3,493,080 of record NC_072480.1, on the reverse strand, counting down.
AGACCAGACAGCTGAACAACATTCTGGATGTCATTCCAGATGTCCTTCCTGATGAAGCCGTGGCAGTGGGGGCCGAGGTAGAGGCGTTAGGGGTGATGAGGCAGGCAGGCAGAGGGATTAGGGGCGATGAGTCAGGCAGGCGAGTAGTTAGGGGTGATGAGGCAGGCTGGTGAGTGGTTAGGGGCCATTAGGCAGGCAGGCAGAAGCAGTTAGGGGCAATCAGACAGGCACGTGAGTGGTTAGGAGCTCTTAGGCAGGGGAGCATGGTTAGGGGTGATCAGGCAGGCAGGCAGAGGGTTAGGGGCGATCAGGCAGGCAGGCAGGTGAACAGTTAAGAGCCAGTAGTCACGGATTGTGAGAGGGATGTCCCGGAATGCGAGAGCATGCAGGCCGGGCTGAGGGACCTCTCCCCCCCATGCACGAATTTCATGCACCAGGCCTCTAGTATGTATAATATACAGGGTGTCCCAAAAATGTATATAAAAGTTGAATGATTATGAAGTCAGTGTTTATTAACATTTTCAACATTTAAAAGAATCTACAGAAATGAATAAATTTTTTGTCAATGTCTGTTTTCAAACTGGTAATCATTCTGGTCCAGGCACTGCTGATAACATGAAGCAATAGAATCGCAAACATCAAGAATCATTTAGTTTGGTATTTGTGCACCTTCAATTCATCAACTATTGTGTGTTTTGTACCATATACTTTCTTTTATGTATCTCCATAAAAAAAGTCTAGTCGCATTTTAGGATAAATTTTCTTTGTTCAAAGGTTAGTCTGGCTTCACATTTTTTCAAATCAGTTAAACCTTAGAAGGAGTGAAAATTGAGTTATCACCTGTAAATTGAGTATACATTTTTGGGGGACACCCTATAGCTGCAGATACAGTCTTGCAGAGGTTAAATTGCTTGCTCAAAGATCACACAGCTACTGAACTTAAATCCAGGCCTTCTGATATCAAATTACTTATTGCACATGGTTTTACGCAGTGTGATACATGTAGATAATTATGGTGAGGCCAGTACAATTTGAACAGGTACTTTGCATTTGATAGTAAATGCAACATCCTGGGGACATAAGAATAAAGCCTTTGTGTATTAATCCTTGAATTTTGGAATGTTTTTAAGGACAAATTTTATTTAAACCAACCATAATTATGTTACTTTAGAACCGTGGTCGGCAAACTGTGGCTCGCAAGCCACAGATGGCTCTTTGACCCCTTGAGTGTGGCTCTTCCACAAAATACCACGGCCTGGGCAAGTCTATTTTGAAGAAGTGGTGTTAGAAGAAGTTTAAGTTTAAAAAATTTGGCTCTCAAAAGAAATTTCAATTGTTGTACTGTTGATATTTGGTTCTGTTGACTGAGTTTGCCGACCACTGCTTTAGAAAGTACTTTTATATGTGCTAATTCATTTGAACCTCAAAATATGGCAAATATTGTCCTTAATTTGGGATTAGATGAAGAAAGGTTAAGTGACTTATAAAACAAGTGTTAACTGCTAGAGGCAGAGCCAAGATTTGAAACTAAATCTTCTATCTCCATAAATGATGCTTTTTCCACAGAAGAATGTTGTTGCCAAAGTAGGAGCTAACACTTTTAAAAGTATAGGTTTTGAGCACAGTAGGCACTTCAATAAATGCTAACTTTTTAAAAACTTTCTGTATGCACACATGTAAATAATTTTATATAAATATACCAATACTAGAGGCCCAGTGCACAAAATTTGTGCACGGGTAGAGTCCCTAGCAACTGTCAGCTACCGGCTGGGGCGCCTCCCTTCCCCGGGCCACCTGTTGCCACAACTGGCCCCGCCCCCTGGTCAAACTTCTGGTCGAACTCCCCGTCGAGGGGATAATTTACATATTAGGCTTTCATTATATAAGATAATCATATTATATATACTGAGGGTTATTTTATTTAGCTTCCCTCTTTTGTTCCTTTTTTTGTTTTTTTTTCCCATCTTTTCTCTTCTACATACTGTCCAACCTCCATGTTGTCAGCAATCCAACATGTATTCTTCCTTATTTTTCCATACTTATGTACTTTTATATAAACACAAACATATACACATTTTGCAACTGCCATTTTTATGTAAAAATGTGGGCATGTTATACCATATGTCAATATATTGCTTTTTTATACACCAGTACTGTATAGAAGCCCCTTAATCACATAACTAATTCATTCCTAAATGTGATTGCAAAGCCTCTTATGATGTGAATGCATCATCCTAGTCAGTATTCCACCATTGATGGACATTCATTTGGTGTCCAATTCTCAGCCACTTTGTACAATGCTACAGCAAACATGCTTGATCTATGTCCTTGTGTACCAGTGTGTACTGGTGGTTCTGTAGCCTTTTGATAGATTCTCAGAAATGAGGATTGCTGGGTGGAGGAGGATAATCCTATCTAAAAAGAGTAATATTCAAATTGACCATCACTCCAACACACAAGATGGCTGCCCCCATGTGGTCAAAGATGGCTGCCCCCATGTGAACACTAGATGGCCGTCACAAGATGGCCTGCAGGGGAGGTAAGTTGAGAGGGACCAGGCGTGCAGGGGAGGGCAGTTGGGATGACCAGGCCTGCAGGAGAGGACAGTTGGGGGAGACCAGGCCTGCAGGGGAGGACAGTTGGGGGTGACCAGGCTTGCAGGGGAGGACAGTTAGGGGTGACCAGGCCTGCAGGTGAAGGCAGTTGGGGGCATCCAGGCCAGCAGGGGAGGGCAGTTAGGGGCGACCAGGCTGGCAAGGGAGGGCAGTTAGGGGTTATGGGACCAGCAGGGGAGGGAAGTTGGGGGTGAACAGGCCTGCAGGGGAGGACAGTTAGGGGCGACCAGTCTAGCAGGGGAGGGCAGTTAGGGACAATCGGGCTGGCAGGGGAGCAGTTAGGCATCGATCAGGCTAGCAGGGGAATGGTTAGGGGGTGATCAGGCTGGCAGGCAGAAGTGGTTAGGGCCAATCAGGCAGGCAGGCAGGTGAGTGGTTGGGAGCCAGCAGTCCTGGATTGTGAGATGGATATGAGACTGCCTGTTTAGTCCCGATCCCAGTGGGACATCCATCAAGGGTGCACCCTGCCCCCCGTGCACGAATTTTGTGCACCATGCCTTTAGTAAATCATAAGAAATCAGAAACACTCATCAGAAAGGACATATGCACCCCTATGTTCATAGCAGGATTGAATAACTTATTTTCTAAGTGATGCAAGTCTGCTAAACAAATGACTGTTCAGCTCATTTTCAAAAAATTGCTATCTGAACACAGGTCCTAATGAATGTACAAATCAACAGCATCTGTTGTTATAATTACAATACTAATTTTTAAAGCTAAGGAAAGTTAGGAGGAGTAAATGATTTAAAAAAGAATATGATATTTATCATGTTGATTAGTTGCACAAAAGAAATTAAGACTATTTGACAATATTAGTATTATATTTTCAAATTTTGGGGGAAAATAGGAAATTATCCTATATAATAAAAGCCCAGCAACCATAATGGCTTAATGACCAGAACAGCCGCTCGACAAGCTGGATGGCAGGACTGGGGACTGGGAAGTGGGCACAAGATAGTCCTGATCGCAGGCTAGGCCTACGGACACTACCTGTGCATGATTTCATGTGCTGGGCCTCTAGTAAGTTAATAATCACTGGAAAGATCCCACATTGAGACCTTTTAACCAACACTGGAAACCCAGAAATCATAAAATAAATGTCAGATATTAAAATATACAAAAATTAAATACTTGTATGGCAAAAAATACCATGAAAAAAATAAGCAAATTTTTTATTTTTTTTTAATTTTTTTTTTCAATTTTTTTTATTAAGGTATTATATGTATACATATCTTACCATTGCCACCCCCACCCCACTCCCATATATGCCCTCACCCCCCAGAGTTTTGCATCCGTTGGTTATGCTTATATGCATGCATACAAGTCCTTTGATTGATCTCTTATCTCCCCCACCTCTCCCTAACTTTCCCCCTGTAATTTGACAGTCTGTTTGATGCTTTACTGTCTCTGTATCTATCTTTTTGTTCAAGTTTATAATGTTCTTTATTACCCATAAATGAGTGAGATCATGTGGTATTTTTCTTTCAATGACTGGCTTAAAATAAGCAAATTTTAGATTTGGAAAAAAATGAACACAAATAACATAGGGTTAATTTTTATAATATTCACCAGACTTTTGCACATTGCATAGCAATGGGAGCCTAATGAAAAAAATAAAAGACATAACAAGGCAATTCACAGAAGAGCAAATCTAAATAACCAACAAACACATAAAAAGGTGTTTGGATTTAGCAATATTCAGGGAAGTGTTAATAAATGTAACAATTAGCATTACATATCTAGCAAAAAGGCAAGAGTTTAAAAAGAACGATAACTCCTACTGCTGGAGAAGATGTGAGGAAAAGAAATTCTTCCTTAATGCTGATGGGCATGTGAAGTGGTGCAGCATTTGGGGAGAAAAGGAATATAACTGTCTATTTAAAGGAAACATATATCTATACTAGAGTCCCAGTGCATGAAATTCGTGCATTGGGGGGGGGGGTGTCCCTCAGCCCAGCCTGCACCCTCTCCAATCTGGGACCCCTTGACGGATGTCCGACTGCCTGTCTGTGGGATTGGGCCTAAACGGGCAGTCGGACATCCCTTTCACAATTCAGGACTGCTGGCTCACAACTGCTCACCTGCCTACCTGCCTGATTGTCCCTAACCGCATCTGCCTGCCAGCCTGATCACCCCCTAAACCACTCCACTGTCAGTCTGATCAACGCCTAACTGCTCTCCTGCCAGCCTGATTGCCCCTAACTGTCCTTGCCTGCCAGGCTGATCACCCCCAACTGTCTTCCTCTGCAGGCCTGGTCACCCCTAACTGGTCACCCCTAACTGCCCTCCCCTGCTGACCTGATTGCCCACAACAGCCCTCCCCTATAGGCCTGATACCCCCTCAACTGCCCTCCCTTGCAGGCCTGGGTCTCCCCCAACTGCCCTCCTCTGACAGCCTGGTCTCCCCCAACTGCCCTCCTCTGACAGCCTGGTCTCCCCCAACTGCCCTCCCAACTGCCCTCCTCTGACAGCCTGGTCTCCCCCAACTGCCCTCCTCTGACAGCCTGGTCTCCCCAACTGCCCTCCTCTACCAGCCTGGTCACCCCTAACTGCCCTCCTCTGCCGGCATGGTCTCCCCCAACTGCCCTCCTCTGACAGCCTGTTCCCCCCAACTGACCTACCCTGCCAGCCTGATCTCCCCAAACTGCCCTCATCTGCCAGTCTGGTTCCTCCCAACTGAACTACTCTGCCGGCCTGGTCCCCCCCAACTGCCCTCCTCTTCCAGCCTGGTCACCCCTAACTGCCTCTGCCAGCCTGGTCTCTCCCAACTGCCCTCCTCTGACAGCCTGGTCACCCCTAACTGCCCTCCTCTGACAGCCTGGTCTCCTCCAACTGACCTCCTCTGCCGGACTGGTCTCCCCCAACTGACCTCTTCTGCCAGCCTGGTCACCCCTAACTGCCCTCCTCTGCTGGCATGGTCTCCCCCAACTGCCCTCCTCTGACAGCCTGGTCTCCCCCAACTTCCCTCCTCTACAGGCCTGATCACCCCTAACTGCCCTCCTCTGCTCACCTGGTTGCCCCCAACTGACCTCCCCTCTAGGCCTGATCTCCCTCAACTGACCTCCCCTGCTGACCTGGTCTCCCCCAACTGCTCTCCTGTGCAGGCCTGATCTCCCCCAACTGCCTTCCTCTGCCAGCCTGTTCACCCCTAACTGCCCTCCCCTGATGGCCATCTTGTGGCAGCCTTCTTTGACCACATGGGGGTGGCCATCTTGTGTTGGAGTGACGGTCAATTTGTATATTACTATTTTATTAGATAGGATTTCTAGAAGTGGGATCACCGGTCAAATGGGAGTTCCATTTAAATTTTTTGAAGAAACTCCATACTGTTTTCTACAATGGCTGCACCAGTCTGCATTCCCATCAGCAGTGTAAAAGGGTTCCCTTTACTCCACATCCTCTCCAGCACTTGTTATTTGTTGATTTGTTGATGATAGCTATTCGGACATGTGTGAGGTGGTACCTCATTTTTCTTTTGAATTTCATTTCTTGGATAGTTAGTGACTTTGAAGACTTTTTCATATGACTCTTGGCCTTCTGTATGTCCCGTTGGAGAAGTGTCTATTTAGGTCATTTGCCCATTTTAATTAGATTGTTTACCTTCCTTTTGTTAGGTTGTATGAGTTCTCTATAAATTTTGGAGGTTAACCCCTTAATGGATGTATCATTGACAAATATGTTCTCCCATGCAGTGGGCTTTCTTGTTGTTTTGTTGATGGTTTCTTTTGCTGTGAAGAAGCTCTTTATTTTGATATAGTCCCTTTTGGTTATTTTCTTCTTAGTTTCCCTTGTCCTAGGAGATGTATCTATAAACATATTGCTACGAGAATGTCTAAGACTTTGCTGCCAATGATTTCTTCTAGGACTTTTATGGTTTCACGTCTTACATTTAAGTCTTTTATCCATTTTGAGTTTATTTTTTGTGTATGGTGTAAGTTGATGATCTAGTTTCATTTTTTTGCATGTAACATTCCAATTTTCCCAATACCATTTATTGAAGAGATTGTGTTGACTCCATTGTATGCTTTTGCCTCCTCTGTTAAATATTAATTGAGCATAATGGCTTGGGTTGATTTTTGGGTACTCTGGTCTGTTCCACTGGTATACATATCTGTTCTTGTGCCAGAACAAGGCTGTTTTGAGAACAGTGGCTTTGTACTATAACTTGTCCAGTTTGTTGGAATAGAGATGTTCATAGTAATTTTTAACAATCCTTTGTATTTTGGTGCGGTCTGTTGTTATTTCACCTCTTTCATTTCTGATTTTGTTTATTTGGGTCCTCTCTCTTTGCTTCTTGGTGAGCCTGGCTGGAAGTTCATCAATCTTGTTTATCCTTTCAAAGAACCAGCTCTTGGTTTTGTTGATCTTTTGTATTGTTTCTTTGGTCTCTATGTCGTTTATCTCCACTCTGATTTTATTATTTCCTTCCTTCTGCTTACATTTGGCTTCTCTTGTTGCTCTCTTTCTAACTCTTTGAGTTGTAGGGTTAGGTAATTTATTAGCATTGTTTCTTGTTTTTTGCAGTAGGCTTGTAGGGCTATGAACTTCCCTCTCAAGACTGCTTTTTTTTAAAATTTATTTTATTGATATTTTACAGAGAGGAAGAGAGAGGGATAGACAGTTAGAAACATCGATGATAGAGAAACATCAATCAGCTGCCTCCTGCACACCCCCTACTGGCGATGTGCCCGCAACCAAGGTACATGCCCTTGACCTGGAATCGAACCCGGGACCTTTCAGTCCACAGGCCGACGCTCTATCCACTGAGCCAAACCGGTTTCGGCTCAAGACTGCTTTTGCTGAGTCCCATAGATTTTGGATTGTTGTGTTTTCATTGTCATTTGTTGCCTTGATTTTTTTATTTCTTCCTTGATCTTGCTGGTAACCCATTCATTGTTTAATAGCATGCTGTTTAGTCTCCATGTGTTTGATTTTTTTGGATTGTTTTTATTGTAGTTGATTTCCAGTTTTATGCCACTGTGGTCTGAGAAGATACTTGGTATGATTTCTATCTTTTTCAATTTGAAGAGACTTTGCCTATGACCCAGCATATGGTCTATCTTTGAAAATGACCCATGTGCACTTGAGAAGAATGTATATGCTGTGGCTTTGGGGTGAAATGTTCTGAAGATGTCAATTAATTCCATCTGGTCTAGTGAGTCATTTAGGGTTGATGTTTCTTTGCTGATTTTTTGTTTAGAGGATTTGTCCAGTGGTGATAGTGGGGTATTAAAGTCTCCTACTATGATTGTATTGCTGTCAATATCTCCCTTGATATCCTCCAGTAGTTTTCTTATGTATTTTGGTGCTCCTGTATTGGGTGCATATATGTTTACCAGAGTTATTTCTTCTTGTTGGATTGCTCCCTTTAGTATTATGAAGTGGCCTTCCTTATCTCTTGGTATGTCCTTCTTTATGAGATCTAATTTGTCAGATATAAGTATTGCCACCCAAGCTTTTTTTTTTTCATTTCCATTCACCTGAAAAACCTTTTTCCATCCCTTCACCCTCAGTCTGTGTGCGTCTTTTTTTCTGAGGTGGGTTTCTTGTAGACAGAAGATATATGGGTCTTGTTTTCTTATCCAATCCATTACCCTATGTCTTTTGATTGGGGCATTTAATCCATTTACATTTAAAGTTATTATTGATAGTTACTTATTTGTCGCCATTTTTATTCTTTACCCCTGTGTTTCTTCTTCGTTTCCTATTTCTTTTTTTTTACAGCAGACCCTTTAGCATTTCTTGCATTACTGGTTTGGTGGTAATAAATTCCCTTAGTCTTTTTTTGTCAGTGAAGCTCCTGATTTCTCCTTCTATTTTGATTGATAGCTTTGCTGGGTACAGTATTCTTGGATTGAGACCCTTCCTTTGCATGACTTTGTATATTTCATTCCAGTCCCTTCTGGCCTGATGAGTTTCTGCTGAGAAATCAGTTGCTAGTCTGATGGGGGTTCCTTTGTATGTAACTTTCTGTCTCTCTCTGGCTGCTTTTAAGATTCTTACTTTATCGTTGGTGTTTGCCAATTTAATTATAATGTGCCTTGGTGTCTTTCTTTTGGGGTTCATTTTGCTTGGGACTCTGTGATTTTCTTGGATTTGTGTGGGTTTTTTCTTCCCTATATCAGAGAAGTTTTCTGTCATTATTTCTTCAAACAGGTTTTCTATTCCTTGCTCAGTTTCCTCTCCTTCTGGATCCCCTATTATGCGGATGTTGTTTTGTTTTGTGTTGTCCCAAAGTTCCCTTAGGCTCTCCTCCTGCTTTTTAATATTTTTTTTTCTAGAAGGTGCTCTACTTGGGTATTTTCCCCACCTTGTCTTCTAGCTAACTGATGCGGTCCTCTGCTTCTTCTAGTCTACTCTTGATGCTTTCTATTGAGTTCTTTACAGCAGCAATGTCATTTTTCATTTCTCCTTGGTTCTTCTTCATTTCTTCTTGGTTCTTACTCATATTGTTGAATTTGTCTTCCATTCTTTTCAGCCACCTTATGACCATTTCTATGAATTCTTTGTCTGACAGGTTGCTTGCCTCCATTTTGTTTACTTCCTTTTCTGGTGATGACTGCTTTTCTTTCATATGTGGGCTGTTTCTTTGTCTCCCCATGGTCTCTCTTCTCTGGATGTCTGGTTATGTAGTTCTCTCTCTCCTTATCCCAGGTGAAATATGACCTTTCCGTGGTGGAGTGTAGAGCACCTCTGAATCCGCGTGTTTGCGACAGTTGGGGACCGGTGTTCTGGGGTTCGCAGCTGTTTGGTGGGTGCCGCTGTTGGTCTGATCTGTGGGCATGGTCTTTTTGGTAAAATCTCTACAATACACCAGCTATGTGACCTTTGGTAAGTCATTTAACTGCCATTTCCCATGTTCTCTACAGCCCACCGGCATCCTCTGTATTTGGTTCTTGAATGTTGTCCCATTCATGGATGGAGTCTCCTCACAGTTTGTCTGAGTATGTGACTCACCCCCATCCTCATAGTGCAAGTTGTTGTGGATGTGCTCAGGGTCCTGGTTCCTGTGGCAAGGTGTGTCTGGGGACTCACTGATGTGGGAGTCACTGCACAATTCTTCCAGAGTGGCATGCTACTCCAGGACTCACTGCAGGGTCTAGAGTCCATGGCTGGGTGACACTTAACTCTGCGTCTCAATGCAGGGGTCCAGGGTGGTGTCCAAGTCCAGTCTGGGTGTTGGTAAGGCTGTCCTCCTAATCCCAGCTGCTCTTCCCTTCAAGATGGTGTGGTTCCCGTGTCAGAACCTTACAGTCTAGGGAATGCCCCCAGCAAAAGCAAGGGCTCCCCACCCAGGAGTGCCTGATATGCCAGCCCCTGGGACTCCTGTGAGATCTATCTCTCTCTCTCTCTCTCTCTCTCTCTCTCTCTGTCTCTGTCTCTCACCCCACATCCCCACACTCTCCTCTCACTTCCCTACTCATTCACTCTCTCCATCACTCCAATCCTGCCAGCTGCCATGTTCTTGTTTTTTCTTTACCAAATTATTTTAAAATATTTTAGTGAAAATATTTGGCATGCCTAATATTTAGGTTAGTTGATTTCATCTTCCAGTCAGGACATGGGCTACTTCCTCTATTATCTTTGACATACTAGTATATTACTCTACCCTCCTAATAATCATTTTTGTTATTCTAAAGCATTGGAAATGAACTTTGTTTATCATTTATTGCAGCAATATAAATAAATGTTTCCTCTTTATAGCTTTATCCCAGTAATATAGAAATGCATGAAGCCTGTCTTAAGCTGTATTAACTAAGCACAAGATACTGATTTTCATGAGCTATTTGTAGTTTGGGCTAAAGAGGACCAAAGAGTATATGCAGCAGGAAAACAAAAATAGAGGGCTGATGAAAATAACAGAAGGAGGTTATGACTAGTGATATTTTTCTGTCTGTTTTCCTCTCTAATATTTGCACCTTGTATCATTCACAGTCCTCATATTGGAGACCACTGTCAGCACTAATAAGATTTTATACCAGTTGCCTTTGAAAATCTAATAAGAATGAAGATATGTTATTAGTATTATATTAATTATTAAATATTTGCATGAATTTACTATTATAGTAATATAATGATATTATAATATACATACTTGCACTTCAACATCATGTTGATTAGAATTATCTGTGGGGTGGTTGAGGGTAACTGTGACAGAATTATTTCCTTTCACAAAATGAGTCTTAGATCAATATTTTCCTAAGATCACAAAGTGTTTTTGCTAGGATGGAAATTCCAGTGTGCTTTTAGCAGAATAGAGCTCAGAAACTCTTATTTTTAGTCTCTTACTATATTTTCAAAGTCTCATGACATGTATACCTGACTTCTGTGCTTAGTAAGTGGACTCGTATAGCCAGGGATATGGGGTCAGAGAAGAGCCAGTCATTTCTCTTACTGGCTACCATTTTCCTTATGTTATTTATTTTCCTCTGTCTTTCCTCTTTTTTTTAATGAATTTTATTTATTTTTTATTTTTTTAATATTATTATAATATATATATATATTTAATTTCTTTATTGATTAAGGTGTCACATATTTGTCCTCATCCCCCCATTCCCATCCCCCACCCCTCCCCACGGATGCCCCCACACCCCTGTTGTCCTTAACCATTGGTTAGGCTCGTATGCATGCACACAAGTCCCTTGGTTGATCTCTCCCCCCGACCCCCACCCTCTCCTACCCTCCCTCTGAGGCCCGACATGAGCGATATCATGTGTCACTAGGAATACACTTATAAGAACCGAATGTGAGACGAGCAATAATAGTTATGCTGACAGGCAAATGAATCAGTCTGTAGTAAGTTTCTTTCTGGACCAACAGTTCTTTTGAGACCCAATTTCAATGTCCACCAGTTCCTTATGTGTACATGTCAGCACTGACTTTTCAGCTCTGGATGGTGGACAAATGGTGGCAATGCAGGTCCGACTCCCTCTGGTTTGGTCTCGCCTGGATGCAGGGGCGCGGCTTCACCCGGACCTGGGACCCAGCATCACCCAGGCCCCGGGGCGCGTGGCCTCACCTGGACCCAGGTGTGTGCGGCCTCACCCAGTCCCGGGATCCAGCCTCACCCGGACCCAGGGGCGCGTGCCTCTCCCAGACCCAGGGGTGCGGCCTCGCCCAGACCTGGGACCCAGCCTCACCCAGATCCAGGGGCGCATGGCCTCACCCGGACCCTGGGATCCAGCTTCACCCAGACCCGGGACCAGCCTCATCCGGATCCAGGGGCGCACAGCCTCACCTGGACCCAGGACCCAGCCTCACCCGGATCCAGGGGCGCACGGCCTCACCCAGACCCAGGTGTGTGCAGCCTCACCCGGTCCCGGGATCCAACCTCACCCAGACCCAGGGGTGCATGGCCTCATCTGGACCCAGGGGCGCGGCCTCACCCAGACCCGGGACCCGGCCTCACCCTGATCCAGGGGCATTCGACCTTACCCGGATCCAGGGGCACACAGCCTCACCCGGACCCAGGATCTAGCTTCACCCGGACCCAGGGACGCGCGGCCTCGCTCGGACCCGGGATCCAGCTACACCTGGACCCAGGGACGCACGGCCTCACCCGGATCCAGGGGCACACGGCTTCACCCGGTCCCAGGATTCAGCCTCACTCGGACCCAGGGATGCGGCCTCACCCAGACCCGGGACCCGGCCTCACCCGGATCCAGGGGCATACGGCCTCACCCGAACCTGGGATCCAGCTACACCCGGACCCAGAGGCACGTGGCCTCTCCCTGACCCAGGGGTGCACGGCCTCACCCAGACCCGGGATCCAGCTTCGCCCGGACCCAGGGGCGCGCGGCCTCACCCGGACCCGGGGGCGTGCGGCCTCACCCGGACCCGGGACCCAGCCTCACCCAGATCCAGGGGCACACGGCCTCACCCGGACCCGGGATCCAGCTACACCCGGACCCAGGGGCACGTGGCCTCACCTGGACCCAGGGGCGTGCGGCCTCACCCGGACCCGGGACCCAGCCTCACCTGGATCCAGGGGCACACGGCCTCACCCAGACCCGGGATCCAGCTACAACCGGACCCAGGGGCGCGTGGCCTCACCCGGACCCAGGGGCGCGGCCTCACCTGGACCCGGGACCCAGCCTCACCCGGATCCAGGGGTGCACGGCCTCACCCAGACCCGGGATCCAGCTACAACCGGACCCAGGGGCGCGGCCTCACCCGGACCCGGGACCCAACCTCACCCGGATCCAGGGGTGCACGGCCTCACCCGGACCCGGGATCCAGCTTCACCCGGACCCAGGGGTGTGTGGCCTCACCTGGACCCGGGACCCGGCTTCACCTGAACCCAGGGGCATGTGGCCTTGCCCGGACCCGGGATCCAGCTTCACCTGAACCCAGGGGCGTGTGGCCTCACCCGGACCCAGGGGCGCACGGCCTCACCCGGACCCGGGATCCAGCCACACCCTGACCCAGGGGCGTGTGGCCTCACCCGGACCCAGGGGCGCATGGCCTCGCCCGGACCCAGGAGTGCAGCCTCACCCAGACCCGGGACCCAGCGGGGCCTCGTCTTCCCGATCCCAATTCCGGTCGGTCAATTCCCCCTCAGCAATTTCCTCGGCCATTTTCTCAAAGCTCCAGGGCGGCTGCCTCGGAACTTGCTGGGCGGAGGGCTCGGCGAAGCTCCAGTGTGCCCGGTGTGCGGCGGCAGGCTGGTCCAAGGTCACTGCGGCGGCACTCGGGTCTGCAGCAGCGACCAGTCGCCGGGTGAGCGCACCTGGATCCGGGACCCAGTGGGGCCTCGTCTTCCCGATCCCAACCCCCATCGGCCAGCTTCTTCCCAGCAATTCCTCCGGCCATTGTTCTGGATGGTGTCTGCTCTGCTTTCCAGCTGTAGCCTCAAAATTGTTGTGGTAGGCAACAATCAGGTATCTGCCCTATGCCGCCATCCTGGTCCTCCAGTAGATTCTCAAGTAACCTTATAAATGTGGTTCTGAACACTGTGTCGTCCATTAGTTTACCTTCCTTCATCCCTTCTATTCGTGACCTGCTTCGGTGTCTTCACCTTTTGGCTGCCTCCCTATCGCTCAGCTTCCCCAATCTCCCTAGGTAGTCGCTCTTGATACCCCCCTTTGTGGGCTGAGTGCAAAGTCTTGGTGTTGTTAAGCCTTGATTGCTGTTGGTACACTGGGAGGATTTGACCTCCAGTCCAATTGGCTGTGAGGATCAGGTGTGTCTATGCCAGGAGACAGCCTTATTCAACTAGACTTGTAAAATTGTAAAAGCCTCTGTGCTCAGCTTGGATGGGGCGGAGTTACAGGGTGGAGCCTACAGCCTTGGCTTCCCATCAGCCCCGCCCTATGAGGTTCCTGTGTCTCAGTGTCCCTCTGTACTCCCTGCAAACACCTCTGAGAGAAAAGCACCCTGGAGTTTCGCCCGTTGCCAAACAGTCTAGTCTCTCCCCTAATGAATCTGGATTCCCAGATTCTCGCCCGGAACTGGGTTTCAGTGTAGTCGGAACTGGGTCTCAGAGCAGTCTGGTGCTTTTGTCTCCTTCCCACCAGGGCAATTCAGCGGCACAGGCAACAGTCCCTCCTCTGCGTGCATTCCCGTGCGCGCCTCTGGAGCTCTGCCTTTCGCCACTCCTCTGTGCCTCCGTCCCACAGCCCAGATTCATTCCCCCAGCATGCGCCTGGCTTCCCAGGGTTTCGCCCGGAACTGGGGTTCAGTGTAGTCGGAACTGGGGCTCAGTGTAGTATGGTGCTTTTGTCTCCTTCCCACCAGGGCAATTCAGCGGCACAGGCAACAGTCCCTCCTCTGCGCACCTTCCCGTGCGCGCCTCTGGAGCTCTGCCTTTCGCCACTCCTCTGTGCCTCCGCCCCACAGCCCAGATTCATTTCCCCAGCTTGCGCCTGGCTTCCCAGGGTTTCACCTGGAACTGGGGTTCAGTGCAGTCAGCTGGGGTTCAGCGCAATCTGGAGCTTTTATCTCCTTCCTGCTAGAGAACGCCGGCCAGGCCGACAGCCACCCCTTCCTCTCTGGCTCTGTCCTCCCCGCATGCGCGCGTGCTCGTGTCTCCGCCCGTGTCTCCATACCTCAGGCTTTTACGGCTCCTCTGATTTTCCTTGTGGTTTTCTCTTTCCTTCTAGTTGTGGGCATTTCAGTCCGCCAGCTTTCCTGTGGTTCTGGATGATGTCCGTTTTGACTTTTAGTTGTATTTTTGAAATTGTTGTGCCAGGCTGTAGGTTAGGTGTTTAACCTATGCCGCCATCTTGGTTTCTCTGTCTTTCCTATTTTTTATTCACTTCTTTAATGCCCTATTCTCATTGGTCTGCAACATTTGCTACCTTTAAATGAGGCATAAAGTACATCTAACATTTCACTTTCTTGAACACTTCCTGCTTTGTTAGCCATTGGAAAGTGACTACAGCCCCTGCACATTCTGAAGGCAATGAGAACTTAAAACTGAGACACACAGGGAAACTCTCAGATGCTCAGTTTGGAGGGGAGGACTGACTAGGTGCCTTCTGACCAGCAGAGTACCAGGTCCTGAACTATTCTCTAGCTGAAAGCTGAAGGTCAGATGCTAGGATCACTTCAGTGATGGTGCCAGGAGCAGCAGTGGCTGGTCTTGGCATATCCCTCAGAGACCTTATTGCTTTACTGCCTCCACTATAACCTTGCTGGGAAATGTAAAAATAATAGGAGGTGGTAATTGATTGTTTTATTTCTAGCAATTAAAATGGCAAGCCTTTCTACATAGTCTGGGAGAGGCAAGTACGTATGTTGTACAGAGATCTCTTAAATAGCTGACATACTGGCAAATTAAATTGAGTCAGGATACTAATAAAAACCAGAGTAGCAACCATATAATAAGTTGTAAGTGCTTTTTCATCGATGTTCATGAACTTTGTGACAAGAAGCTACATGCACCAGAGGCCTCTTGATGAAAGAAAGGCAAAGTTTCATCAACATTCCAAACATGGGAATGAGGTTATGACTACTGTTTCAGTTATCTAACACCGTACCCCAAAACATAGTGGCTTAAAAAGACAAACTTTTTTTTTTTTCTTTTCTTTTTTTTTACTCACAATCTTGTGGTTGGCTGAGCTGTTCAGGTGTTCAGGCTTGGGGTATTTCATGAGGAGCATGGCTGAGATTAGAATATTCAAGATGGCCTCTCTGCCCCTAGAGTTAGGACTTTGAAAGCAAGCTCTAACACCACTCCCCAGGCCAGATGCCAAAGGCTAAGAATCATTTTACATTTTTAGATAGTTGGGAGGAAAAAAGCAAAAAAATTACATATATATATATAATTTCATGTCACACACAAACTTGTGTGTGACATGAAACTTATAGGAAATTCAAGTTTTGATGTCCAAAAACTTTTATTAGCACACAGCTATGCTCATATGCTTACATACTGTGTGTGGCGGCTTTTGCACCACAGTGGCATAGCTGAGTAGTCACAACAGTCCATAGCGACCACAGAGCTTGCAAAGATGAAAATATTTACTATCTGGCCCTTCATAGAAAATGTCTTCTGACCCCTGCTCCTGAGCCTCTCTACACAGATATCTCTTCATTAAATATCAGTGGGTTATTTTTAGAATTCTTAGGGTTTTATTTCTTTCTAACTGATGAGACTAGAGATAAGTTAACTTGTCATTTGCAAGCATTGTATGCAAATAACATTGCAGTTGTGAATAATTTTTGGCTTAAAAGTCAAACTGAATGTAATTTTCATTATGTTTACTCTATTTAATATCATTTTTTAGCCCACTCGAGTAATTCTGAGGCCATGCCTAACATTTTTATCAGATACATGCAAATAATTGCGCCGCGCCAGCACAGCCAAGGGTTCGGCGAGCCTGAGGGAGGGCCGGTGAAGAATGAAGAAAAGACAGACAGAGAATAAGCTTGGCTGAGGCCACAGACAGATCCAGACTGCAAAGCTGAGGCTTTATTTATAGTCAGGGGCAAACAAGGTAATTTACAATGTTCTTGTAAGTTTCTCTTGTTTTGGCAGCACTTGCTGCCCCTCCCACAGCCCATTAGCTACACAGGAAAGATCTAGGGAGCAGTCACAAGATCAAGCTTAATTATGCTTAGAGGGCTGTGCCCTCCAAGCTGGGACTTGTTTGCGACTTTGCCAGCAGGTCGTTCCGAGGCTTACCCCTATAACTGCTCCCTACAAATAATGGAATCATTAATGATCATACAGAGATAAAGGTGCAGAATTGGTGAGTTTTTTAAATACTCTTTGTTAACTTGGTGTTGCAACATCATAATTCCTTATCCTTCTTGTCTTTACTAAAATACATATTTTGAAAATAACTAAGTGCTTAAAATAAAACAATTTTAACTGTTTAACTATCAAAGCTACATTTACTACTGCTGTGCAACTGAATATGTACTATTGACCCTTCAATAACATAGGTTTGAATTGTGTGGATCCACTTACATGTGGATTTTTCCCCAATACATATATATATATATATATATATATATGATTTCAGAGAGGAAGGGAGATGGAAAGAGAGATAGAAACATCAATGATGAGAGAGAATCATAGATTGACTGCCTCCTGCATGCCTCCTACTGGGGATCAAGCCCACAACCCTAGCTTGTGACTTTGACTGGTATCAAACCCAGGACCCTTAAGTCTACAGGCCGACAGTCTATTCACTGAGCCAAACCAGCTAGGGCTATATAGGACTTTAAATGTATTTTCTCTTACGGTTTTTTCTTTTTTGCTAGAAATTAAAAAAAAATATTGGTATAACATTGGTTAATAACGTTATATAAATTTCACGGGTATACTTTTTATAATACAACATCTGTATACTCTATTGTATACTCATCACTCAAAGTCTAATCTCCTTCTGTCACCATGTATTTGACTGTTTTCTCTCTATTCCCCTTCCCTTTGGTGAGCATAATTCTGTTGTTTGTATCTATGAGTTTATTTTTGTTGTCATTTAGCTTGTTAGTTTGTTACTTTCTGTTTATATATCCCATATATAAATAAAATAAAACAGTTCTGTCATTTTGTGTGTGACTTATTTCATTTAGCATGATTCTCTCAAGATGTATTCATGTTGGAAATATTTCATCTTTTTTATGGCCAAGCAATATTCCATTGTATAGTATGTTCCACATCTTCTTTATCCAATCAACCTGTCAAAGGACACTTGGATTGTTTCCATGTCTTGAGCTGTTTAAATAATGCTCCAATGAACACAAGGTACATATATCTTTACAAATAAATGTTTTCAAAATTTTCAGGTAGATACCCAGAAGAGAGATTGATGGTTCTAGTCTTAATTTTTTGAGGCACCTCCATACTGTTTTCCAATTTGTATTCCCACCAGAAGTGTACTGGGGATCACTTTTCTCCACATCCTCTCCATTTGCTATTTTTGTCTTATTGATAACTAGAGGCCTGGTGCACAAAATTCGTGCAAGGGGAGGGGGGTGTCCCTCAGCCCAGCCTGCACCCTCTCCAATCTGGGATCCCTCTCACAATCCAGGACTACTGGCTCCCAACTGCTCGCCTGCCTGCCTTCCTGATTGCCCCTAACCGCTTCTGCCTGCCAGCCTGATCACCCCCTAACCACTCTCCTGCCAGCCTGATTGATACCTAACGGCTCCCCTGCCAGCCTGTTTGCCCCTAACTGCCCTTCCTTGTAGGCCTGGTCACCCCTAACTGCCCTTCCCTGCAGGCCTGGTCCCCCCCAACTGCTCTCCCCTGCAGGCCTGGGTCCCCCCCCCCCCAACTGCCCTTCCTTGCAGGCCCAGTAGCCCCCAACTTCCCTCCTATGCTGGCCTGGTCACCCCTAACTGCCCTCCTCTGCAGGCTTGATCACCCCCAACTGCTCTCCCTTGCAGGCCTGGTCCCTCCCAACTGCCCTCCCCTGCTGTCCTGATCACCCACAACTGCCCTCCCTTGAAGACCTGGTCCCTCCCAACTGCCCTCCCCTGTTGGCCATCTTGTGGTGGCCATCTTGTGTCCACATGGGTTCAGTCATCTTTGACCACATGTAGGCAGCCATCTTGTGTGTTGGAGTGATGGTAAATTTGCATAGTATTCTTTTATTAGATAGGAGGATTAGATAGGATAGAGGCCTGGTGCACGGGTGGGGGCTGGCTGGTTTGCCCTGAAGGGTGTCCCAGATCAGGGTGGGGGTTCCCTTGGGGCATAGGGTGGCCTGGGTGAGGTGGCTGTGGTGGTTTGCAGGCCGGCCACGCCCCCCAGCGACCCAAGCAGAGGCCCTGGTATCTGGGATTTATTTTATTTCTATAATTGAAACTTTGTAGCCTTGAGCGGAGCCAAGCCTCCTGCTCGCTATGTGGCTGCAGCCATTTTTGTTGGGATTTATTTATCTTCTATAATTGAAACTTTGTAGCCTTAAGTGGAGGCCAAGGCAGGCCAGGGCTGCGGAAACTTGACTTCCTCCATTGCTGGGGGCAACCGAAGCCTCCTGCTCTCTCAGTGGCTGCCGCCATTTTTGTTGGGATTTATTTATCTTCTATAATTAAAACTTTGTAGCCTTAACCTTTTGCACTCGGATGTCGAGTGTGACTCAACACGGTTAGCATCGGTAGCAGCTCTTTTTATACTCTTTGAATGTATCAATAATTTGAAATATAAAAAAATCCAAATAAATAAGTTTGTATGAAAAGAAACTCCAGTTTTTTATTCTATTGCCGCACTTTGTAAAATCTGGGGTATTTAAAAAATTAAATCCTGAGTAGAATAAAGGAATCAAGAAAAAAGCAAGCGAGTGCAAAGGGTTAAGTGGGGGCCAAGGCAGGCCAGGGCAGGCGGGAAGCTTGGTTTCCTCCATTGCCGGGGAAACCCAAGCCTGCTCTCTCCGTGGCTGCAGCCATCTTGGTTGGGTTAATTTGCATACTTCATCCTGATTGGCTGGTGGGCGTGGCTTGTGAGTGTAGCGGAGGTATGGTCAATTTGCGTATTACTCCTTTATTAGATAGGATAGCCATTCTAGCAGTTGTGAGGTGGTATCTTATTGTAGTTTTGATATGCATTTCCCTTATAACTTGTGATATTGAGCATCTTCTCATATGTCTTTGACCATCTCTAGCTTTGTTAGAAAAGTGTGTATTCATGTACTCTGTTCATTTTTAATTGGATTGTTGTTTAGTTGTATGAGCTGTATTATAATACAAATAAATAATATAAAAATAAAATAATAAAAAATGTTGAGTTGTATAGATAATAGTTGTATTATCTAGTTTGGATAATAGTCCCTTCTCAGAGGTTTCATTTGCAAATATCTTCTCCCATTTGGTTGGTTGTCGTTTTGTTTTCTTAATGGTTTCTCTTTGCTGTGCATATGCTTTTTAGTTTACTGTAATCCCATTCATTTATTTTTTATTTTAATTCTCTTGCCTTTACTGTCAATTTCACAAAAAAACCCTCTGAGACCGAGGTTCTTAAGTTTAATGCCTGTTTTCTTCTATATATCTTATTGTTTCCAGGCTTATATTCAAGTCTTTAATACATTTTGAGTTAATTTTTGTATATGCCGTCAGACAGCAGTCTAGTTTCATTCTTTTGAATGAGGCTTTCCAGTTTTCCGAGCACCATTTATTAGTTTTTCCTTTCTCAGTTTCTATTCTTGATTCCTTCATTGAAAATTATTTGCCCGTGTGTGTGGGTTTATTTCCGGGCTCTCAATTCTGTTCCATTGGTCTTATGTCTGTTTTTCTGCCAATACCATTCTGGTTTTATTACTGTAGCTTTGAAATATAGTTTGACCTCAGCTTTGTTCTTTTGTCTCAGAATTGCTTTGGCTATTCCAAGTCTTTTGTGGTTCCATACAAATTGGAGGATTCTTTTGTTTGTTCTATTTCTGTAAGAAATGCTACTGATATTTTGATGTGGGTTGTATTAAATCTGTATATAGCTAGGTAATATGGAAATTTTAACAATGTGAATTCTTCCAATCCATGAACAGTGAATATCTTTCCATTTCTTTGTCTTCTTCATATCTTTCAACGTTTTGTAGTTTTCAGTGTATAGGTCCTTCACTTCCTTTGTTAAGTCTATTCCTAGTTATTTTATTCTTTTAATTTAAAAAAAATATGTTTTTATTGATTTTAGAGAGAAAGGAAGGGAGATACATCAATGAATCTATTGGCTGCCTCCTGCACACCCCCTACTGGGAATTGAGCCTGCAACCTGGGCATGCCCCCTGACCATCAATCCAATTGGTGATCTCTCGGTGTGTGGACTGAGCCACCAACCAGGGCTGGTATTTTATTCTTTTTATTTGATTGTAAATGAGATTGTTTCCTTCATTTCTCTTTCTGATATTTGGTTGTTAGTATATAGAAATGTATCTGATTTTTATATTTATTGTTTTTAATATTTTTGTGGGATCTTTTTTAGGGTTTTCTCTATATAGAATAATTTCATCTGAAAATAATAACAGTTTATTTCTTCATTCCCAATTTGGATGTGGGACATTGGGTCCCCTACTATAAGTATTTTTTATTAGCTTCTACCTTTAGGTCTATTAGTATTTCCTTTATATATGTTGGGGCTCTCAGGTTGGGTGCATATATATTGATATCTTCTTGATGCATTATCCCCATCATCATTATAAAATGTCCATCTTTGTTTCTTGTTAGCCTTGTTATCTTGAAATGTATTTTTTCAGATGTAAGTACTGCTACATTTCCTTGGAGTATCATCTTCCATCCCTTCACTTTGAGCTTACGTTGTCTTTGCAGCTGAGATGAGTCTGCATTGATTTTTAGAGAGAGTGGAAGGGCAGGGGAGAGACAGAGAGACACATTGATTGGTTGTTTCCCACTGTTGCCCTGACTAGGGTTGGGGATCAAGCTTGCAACCTAGGTATGGCCCTTGACCAGAATCGAACCTGGGACTCTTCAATCTGTGGGCCAATGCTCTATCCACTGAGCCAAACTGGCTAGGGCTCCATTGTTTCTTTTCCCCTATGTTTATGCCTGCTATTTTAATTTGGTGGTTTTCTATAAAGTTTATTTTCATTTTCTCTTTTTATATGTTTCATGTCTCAGGTCTGGGTTTTTGTTTTGTGGTTACCATTAGGTAACAATAATAGTCCTTTATCTTCTGATTGCCTCTTATGTACAATTATCTGTACACATTCAGTCTTTTTACTCCTCCCATTTTATGTTTTTGTTGTCACAAATTATCCCTTTTTATGTTGTTTTTTTTTTTTTTACAAAGTTGCAGTAGTTACAGTTGTTTTTTTAAATATATTTTTATTGATTTCAGAGAGAAAGGGAGAGAGAGAGAGAAACATCAATGATGAGATAGAATCATTGTTTGGCTGCCTCCTGCATGCACTACACTGGGGATTAAGTCGACATCCAGGCATGTGTCCTGACTGGAAGTGGAACCGTGACCTCCTGGTTCATATGTCGACGCTCAACCACTGAGCCATGCTGGACAGCCTATAGTTATTTTAAATGTATTTTCCTCCCTTTAACTTTTGTTATAATTAACCTTTTGCACTCGGATGTCGAGTGTGACTCGACACGGTTAGCATTAGAATAAAGGAATCGAGAAAAAAGCAAGCGAGTGCAAAGGGTTAAGTGTTTAACATCCTCTTATGAAGTACAGTTGCAATAATTACTTCTGTCTGTTAGTCATCGTAAAGGTTTTAAATTTTTGTCTTTTTGTTTATGTTAAAAGACCTCCCTCCACTTTCTTGTAATGCAGATCTTGTGGTGGTAAATTATTTCAGCATTTGTTTTTTGGGAAAAGCCTTTATTTTTCCTTCATATCTAATAGATAGTTTTGCTGGATATATTAGCCTTCTTTAGCATCTTTCTTATAGGTTATGCATAGC
Source organism: Eptesicus fuscus (assembly GCF_027574615.1). NCBI lineage: Eukaryota > Metazoa > Chordata > Mammalia > Chiroptera > Vespertilionidae > Eptesicus > Eptesicus fuscus. Next base: position 3,470,645 of record NC_072480.1, on the reverse strand, counting down.
AATATACAGATATTTACAACTAGAGGCCTGGTGCATGAAATTCATGCACTGGGGGGGTGTCCCTCAGCCCATCCTGTACCCTCTACAATCTGGGACCCCTTGGGGGATGTCCGACTGCCAGTTTAAACCGGCAGTCGGACATCCCTCTCACAATCTGGGACTGCTGGCTCCCTACTGCTTACCTGCCTGCCTGCCTGATAGCTCCTAGCCACTCTGCCTGCTAGCAGGGGAGGGCAGTTGGGGGTGGCCAGGCCCACAGGGGAGGGCAGTTAGGGGCAACCAGGCTGGCAGGGGAGGGCAGTTGCAGGGGGACAAGGCCTGCAGGGGAGGGCAGTTGGGGGCTACCAGGTCAGCAGGGGAGGGCTGTTAGGGGTGACTGGGCTGGCAGGGGAGGGCAGTTGGGGGTGACCGGCTGTTAGGGGAGGGCAGTTGGGGGTGATCAGGCCGGCAGGGGAGGAGTTAGGCATCGATTAGGCTACAGGGGAATGGTTAGGGGGTGATCAGGCTGGCAGGCAGGAGAGCAGTTGGGAGCCAGCAGTCCCAGATATCCGACTGCCTGTGAGATCAGGCCTAAACCAGCAGTCAGACATCCCCCGAGGGGTCCCAGATTGGAGATGGTGCAGGCTGGGCTGAGGGACACCCCCCACCCCGAGTGCATGAATTTTGTGAACTGGGCCTCTAGTTCTTTATTATAAACAATAAAATCAATACAGCTGTGCATTTGAAGGATAGTTGAAACCTAGATATTATAATTAAAAACATGACTTAAACAGAAGTAGTTTTTTTGTTGTGTTTTTCATTAATTTGAGCTCATCCTTAACATACGCCAGGATCATCTAATCTTGAATGCTGTTAAATCATAACAGGGAAATACAAAATTTGGAATGCATGTTATATTTTGCTGTAATTACTAAATATACATAACAAATATTAAAGGCCTATTAAAAATTAAGCAGGAGCTTAAAGTCTAGCAAGTGATATTTATAAAATGCTTGTGTTTTTGTTATGGGGTATTCAGTTCCTTAGAAGACGATGTAAAGGGAATTTAAATGTTACAGTGTATCCCAACTTTTCCTGACTTATACAGAATGTGAAAAAAATAAAACATACAGTCAATGTGTTGAACAGTGACATTGTTATAGTTCCAAAGCACAGGCAGATATTATTATTTTTTTAGTTATCTTCTTTATCATTACAACTGAAGGTAAAGCACACTTATTTGGTATAGGTCTTCAATGTTTTAAATGGGTTGAATTCTTCACTCTGCATGCTTTTATGGTTGCAATGTACCCCTCAATAAAACAAGTGAAGTAGGCATGACTTCTGGTACTCTGACATTTTGAATCTAGTTTAATATCTATTAAAATATCACCTAACTAACACTTTTTGTCAGGGCCAGCCTGATGGTTGAACCGGGCTGAGGTAGGGAGGTGGGAATTGAGAAAAAAAGAAAGACAGGACAGCGGGATCGGGAGGACTACGAGTGACTGTAGTGAGTTTATTAACCGCGTAATGCCTTTTATACACAAATACTGAGTAGGAGGTCTGTGAAGAGGAATGTACTCTTTGTTCCTCTTAATCTCTATGGGAGAGACAGAGCAGAAGGACAAATTCTCGGTACAGTAAATCAGGCAGATTCTCAGTAAATAGTTACAGACTTCTTGGCAAGCCATGAAAGGGTTGCTCTCATTCTACTGATAACCGCCATCCAAACAAGCCTGGGAAAACTGTGTGGGTAGGGGGCCAGCCTTGCTAGCCCATTCAGGTGCAAGGACTGTGTCAGCTTACACCCGTTCTCCAACAGCTTTTCACATCTCAATTTTTTTTTAAAATATATTTTTATTGATTTCAGAGAGGAAGGAAGAGGGAGAGAGAGATAGAAACATCAATGATGAGAGAGAATCATTGATCGACTGCCTCCTGCATGCACCCCACTGGGGAGATCGAGCCTGCAACCAGGCTTGTGCCCTTTACCGGAATCAAACCTGGGACCCTTCAGTCCACAGGCCGACATTCCATCCACTGAGCCAAACCGGCTAGGGCCACATATCAGTTTTTTTAATAAGAAAAAAAAATACCAAAAAACAAAACAGGCTTAAACACATGATAAAATTCTGTGTCTTGTGACATAGAGAATGTTATTCTTTATGTATAACCCTTGTCCATGGCAATGTTGAACATGTTTAGCATCCCTGATGCATTTACTGGCTTAGCATGTCCACTTTGCTACTTAACCTATAAAAGAAAACTATTACTTTTTTTGTATTGTCTACTTCAAGAAATGAATGCAATGAACACATTTGTAATCCTACATAATAAAAGCCTAATATGCTAAGTGTCCAGTCAACCGGTTGGCTGTTCAACCAATCAAAGCGTAATATGTTAATGATATGCTAAGGCTGCTCAACTGCTCGCTATGATATGCACTGACCACCAGGGGGCAGATGCTCCGACCGGTAGGTTAGCTTGCTGCTGGGGTCTGGCTGATTGGGACTGAGCTAGATGGGCCCCAATTGTGCACCTGAGGGGTCTCTTGACCTGGCCTGCACCCTCTTGCAATCTGGGCCCCCTCAGAGGATACCAGAGAGCTGGTTTGAGCCCTATCCGACAGGCCAGGCCGAAGGACCCCACTGGTGCACAAATTTGGGCACTGGGCTTCTAATTCTAAAATAAACTACATTATAGCTTTGGGTAACTTTTCCAGCAAAAATTTTTAAAGACTGATTAAAATGTGACTATGTTACAATAACAGAAGGGTTCACCTCTCATCAATTCTAAATACTCTGAATTTCACACATATCCAAATAAAGGCTTTTAATAAGACATGACTGATGATGTTTATGTACCATTTTAATTATTTATTTTCAAATAAATAATTCTGGAATATTTTGTCCTGGTTTCTAAAAGTTGTATACAAATCCAAGTTTTTTAAATGTCATTTACAAATAATCAGTTTTGACTAATTCTGTAAAGGTATAAGATTATCAGAGGATAATTTTTAAATATATTTTTATTGATTTCAGAAAGGAAGGGAGAGGGAGAGATAGAAACATCAATGATGAGAGAACCATTGATTGGTTGCCTCCTGCACGCCCCCTACTGGGGATCGAGCCTATAACCAGGGCATGTGCCCTTGACTGGAATCGAACATGGGACCCTTCAGTCTGAAGGCTGACACTCTATCCACTGACCAAACCGGTTAGGGCTCAGAGGATAATTTTGATCGAGAAAGTTATGTTTGATCTCTGGATCAAAAACCACGTGGTGTACTTGCTGTTCTCTCATGGAATGATACTTGTATGAGAAAGATTCACCATATTAATGCCCTTTCCAGGGAAAAGGGGAGTTGGAAAATTATTAGAAAATAGAAGGAACAGGAGGAGAAAACCTACATTTTTAGACAGAAGAAAAGTAGCATTTACCCAAGGAAGCCTTCATCCATTACCTAAATGCTCAGAAGAGAAGGCAAATGATTTAAAGGAGATAATTAAGAAACCAATACATTTTTTTAACTCAAGAAAGATGGTATGTTCTGTTTTGTTTTGCAAGTTTTGAAATATAAGGATGTCTACACAAACATATATAGTATTAGACTCTCAGCCCAAGGGCTGGGCTGTCTCTTGTTTACATTTGATTCTACATCACCTAACATTGTACCTGGAACATACAGGTGCACAATACGTAGTTGATGAACCAATGAACTACAGGGTTTTCTAAACACTAAATGGGTTATCTAGTCTTCATGTAAAATGTAATATTTACTTTCTATTGTACATATGAAAGTTTCTATTATATAACACTAGTCATAAGAGGTGACAGTAGTAACTCACTCATCTTTTTCACATCATCATTTCTACCTTGAATACAATTTAATGAGAAATAACTACTGTGTTCACTAAGCTACAAAGAGTTGAGATAGAATGTATAAATGAAGAAACCTCTTGGATTACTGAAGTACAAGCATAATTGCCTCCTTAAATTATACATTTTTAAGAGGGTGTGATATACTTTTTCAAGCAACGCAGTGTTTAGTGGGTGGGACTTATATATACATATATAAGAGTACCTAGAAATTTGGGGGATTTTCCTCTTTATTATCCAAGGGTAAATAAGAACAGGTTTTTTTAAATATTGTGGTTTTTTTTAATGTCCTATTATTCGATACTACTGTTCCCCAGAAAATGAAATTATTATCACTTTACTTGGGAAGTTATTTCCAGGTGTGAGAATTTAGCTTTATAAGAGCCTACCAGATTTGACCAGTAGATAATTTATTCAATAGAGACACTAAGTTAAATAACTCATAAATTGATCTCAGTAATGTGTCTTGATTTTCTCAAAAGTCTTCACCATTGTTTTAGTAACCTATAAATAGTTAATATTTGCCAACAGGTGAGGAAAATAAGGCAAAAGAAGGGCCGTCGCCCAGAGACTTTTAATGTAGGAATGTGAGAAGGTGTAAGTAAACATACAATGCTTTTGTCCAACCCTCCTGTTATTACCTGCTTCTTCTTCATACAGGACCTACACACATGGTCTTAGAGCTCCCTGTGCAGATTCAAAAGTCTGAAGGATTGTCTGTATGAACAGCCAGCAAAACAGGAGCCTCATTTCCTATTTGGAAAGCAGGAATCTCCTTGGGTGATTCTGGAACTAAGTTCTGGTCTTACAATTTGGGAATATAGCTCATTTCATGCTATTTTCATATTTATCTTGCCATATTAGACTCATTTTTTTTTACAGTAGTAGATTATGAGGGAACATGACTTCAGCTTCACAGTTTCTTTTCCAATCACAGTTTAAATTTGTTTAAAATGAACCATTAATATGAGCACAACTGTCCAGGTATAAGTATTTCAACTTCAGAAATAAAGTTTATGTGTCTTATCTTACATAATTGATTGTATAAGCTTGATTTTTTTTCTTGCCAATAGCACTAAAAGTGAAATCATTTAAATTAAATGAGTTTGATTGCTACATTTTGTCTAAAAGTGTTATTTACTCTAGTGCTGCTAGTACCCGACTTTTGCTATATAAACAGTTTTAGTATTTTTCTGGTAGGCCACCAACCTGCCTTATATTGACATGGCTGACTAAAGCTGCCTTTTGTTATGCCAAAAACCTTTAGATACTATTGACAGAGTTGTCTTTCTTTGTTTCCTCCCACAAATGGAGCTGCTGCTTCTTACATCATAGGTGCAAAAAACCTGCTTTTCCATGGCATCAGCTTAACTAGAAAGCAGAAAACAAATGGTGATAAAACAGATGAACAGTATATATTATATGTATTTACACATATACTTAGACACTTTAGTTGCAAATCTGAAATGATATAAGCCACTGCCTGCAACAGCATCTGCTCTTTAGAAATGGGGATTAAGACTTAACTATTAAGACACGGAAGAAATCGGGCTATGTGGAGAGCCCATTTGAGTCAGAACTTTGTCCAACCACTGCAGTGGCCCGTGAAGATGAATCTCAATCCAGCAGGGGGTGCTCGTGACATCCTGGCGATGGTACTCAGCTCCCCAACCCTGGAAAGCAAGAGTGGAGCCAAGAGTGATTGTGTCAGACTTTGCAGTCAGCCTCCAGAGGCACACGACAGAGCTCAGTGGACACCTAACCAAGGCAACAGAGTAGCTCTCAAGAATATAAACTACACCTTCCTGTGAGTACAGGATAAGTTTTGCATCAACCAGACATCCTAAGACGAGTCCAAATCAATGCTTTTCTTTGGGTCACAACTAAATGCATGAAACTAGACATGGTTGGGCTCTAGTCATGTCAGAAACACTGGCAAATCATTTTCTCTCCCACAAGGGAAGAAACTTGAACTTATGTTCACCCCCTTCAGGCTGAAGACAGTGTTTTGCAAAAAATGGTAACTGTAGACCAAAGATAGATCTGAAACTTATAAAGAAAGCACTAGAGGATGCTCTTGATTTTTCAGGGTTGATTAACAAAGCTTATTCCTCCTGTTTCTCTGGCTCACTTTTGGCAATTTCCTATTTATTACCTTCATAGGAGAGACAGCAAATAACTAACTAAATAAATAAGTCTGTATATTTTTCTCTGTATAAAAAGTTATTTTTAAAACGAGGACAGATCCAGTTAAGCAAATTAGTTTTGTTATTGGGAAAATTGATTCTCTGTAAAGTTATTTAAAAGTTGGATTTCAGGAGTTGGGAATTGAGGTCCGAGTCCAAGCATATAGAATTTAAACCTTCTCTCGAAGTGTGTAGTAGAGCTAAAGAAGACAACCAACCAGGGGTCATCCATCTGAAATTGTAATTGGCTCACTAATCGAGGACAAAGTTAGAGATCACAACTCAAGCATAAGTCCCTTTTCCTAACACTGCTACAAAGATGTTTGACATAAAGGCTTGGGCTGAGTATGTTGTGGAATGGGCTATTTTGGCCCTTACTCCATTGTTTCTAGCAAGCGCTGTACTGTCCTGGAAATTGGCCAAGAAGATTGAGACCAGGGAAAAGGAGCAAAAGAAAAAACAAAAACACCAAGAAAATATTGCAAAAGCTAAAAGACTGAGAAATGACTGTGGGAATGAACAGGCTCCGTAACCAGAGGAAACTCATTTGGGAAATTATGCAGCTTTGGAAGGACCCTGTAAGGTTTCTTTTCTGGATTTATGACAGTATATCATAAACAAAGCCTGAGCATATGGAAGAATCATGTTATTTCTGACCACTATTGTAGCAACTTTTAGGCTTCTGTATAGAAGTCTATTGACAGTTATTGTAAATTGACATTTATTATGCTAAAAATGCTTTATAACTGACTTAGTCATTTGCCATTTTGCAACTTAAAACATACTGTGGAGTACAATTAATTTTTCTAGAATATTCGCTTGTTTCAACTAGCCAATTTAAATTTGCCTGAAAACTTGACTACTATTTTACTGTCAAATTTATTACTCTAACAACAATCTTATTTCACCCTGTAAATATTAGTGGAAGGGATTATTTGCCTTCTTGCGTAGGTCCTGAGCATTCCTGGTGATAGGCTGGATTTAGATATCGTAAACCCACTTCCCCACACCATGGGTACAAGACAGCTCAAACAATTCTTGTTGGAGTAAGAGGGCAGCTGCTGTCGGCCAAGTCTCTGTCGGTCACCTGGGTCCAGATCTGAGCTGGGCATGGGAAGCACGAAGCAGCCATGGGGGCAGGAGACCTCCCTCAGAAAGGGCTAGTGTTTCAGGCCCCTGCAATGTTGGGGGGGTGTTCCTAAAGTGTTAACTAAAATTTTTATTGGTACTTCATCTCATGATAAAATTGTGCACCATGTAATGAACCTAAAACAGTAATATTATAGTGCAAAAAAATAAAATTTAAAAGCCATCAAGACTACATTATAAAATTTTCAAAAGCCTCCTAACATTTAAATCGAAAAAGGAGGGGATAGTAGAAGAATATCATGTAAGGAAAAATATCCTGTAAGTAAATTACATCTAGAAAATTAATACTTTAGAAAATTAATTGTAAGGCTAAAAGCAAGACACCCATGAAAAACACACAAGGTGTCAAAACAAGCCAGAGGAAAATCATTTGGGCAAAAAATGAAATAGGATCCCAAGTCAAATTTATAGAAAATATTCCTTTATTAAGTTTTGGTCGAGAATATGTTTGTTTATTTTTAGAAAACAACTCTGAGACCATGTGGATTCCAGCAACAGAGAGGAATCGACAGGACTACTCCAGCCATGAAGACAGAAGAGAAGCAGTCCAGAGATGGAAGACACTGATGTGGCCTTCCCATACTAGCAGTTAGCAGCTGTGCATCACTGCAGGTTTCCCAGGACCAAACCAGAGAGAGTCGGACCAGCATTACCACCATTTGTCCATCATCCAGAACTGTAATATCAGTGCTGACATGTACACATAAGGAACTGTTTGACATTGAAATTGGGTCTCAAAAGAACTGCTGGCCCAGAAAGAAACTCACTACAGACTGATTCATTTGCCTGTCAGCATAACCATTATTGCTTGTCTCATTTTCGGTTCTTATAAGTGTATTTCTAATAGCACATGATCTCACTCATCTAGGGGAAATAATGAACAACATAGACTGATGAACAAGAACAGACCCAGAAACAAGGAGGCATGGATCAGACTGTCGGGCCTCAGAGGGAGTGTAGGGGAGGGTGGGGGTAAAGAGGAGAGATCAACCAAAGGACTTGTGTGCAAGCATATGAGCCTAACCAGCAGTTAAGGACAACAGGGGGCATGTGTGGGGAGGGGTGTGGGATGGGAGGATGAGGACAAATATGTGATACCTTAATCAATAAAGAAATTAAAAAAAAAAGAAGTTAAAAAAAAATCCTGTGGCGCCAATACCGGTTTGGCTCAGTGGATAGAGCATCGGCCTGCGGACTCAAGGGTCCCAGGTTCGATTCTGGTCAAGGGCATGTACCTTGGTTGCGGGCACATTCCCAGTAGGGGGTGTGCAAGAGGCAGCTGATCGATGTTTCTCTCTCATCGATGTTTCTAACTCTCTATCTCTCTCTCTTCCTCTCTGTAGAAAATCAATAAAATATATTTAAAAAAAAAATCCTGTGGAGAAAAAATGACTTTCGATTATGAACTCTATTCAAATACTGACTCAAAAAAAGTTCCTGTTCTGGACAAAAGAGACTAAGAATGTAAAAATGAGAACTGTCCTGAGGTGAAAAGTATTCTTTGGCTTAAAAAGAGATACAGCATATTAATTACATCTTTTATCATTATTGCTTATGTCTTAGAATCATTTCTGGCTTTCTCAAAGCAAAATATTATTAATCAGTGAGTATTTCATTTTCTACATTTTTCTCATTCTAGCCTTTGAGAAACTGATAATTATCAGACATTCTGCCTTTTTTTAAAATCTAATTTTATTGAAAGTTCTCTCATCTTGATTGTATAGAGTACCACCTACCAACAATTTGTACTTATGAACACCGCCATGTACTTAGAGATGCTTTATTGAGTAGTGTAACACTGTGATTTAAAGCTTGCAGTAAAAATGCCAACCCTCGTAGAACTTTGGAACCAGTTTATTCTTACTCGTGCTAAGAAGAAATGTGAAGTAGTTAAAATGTCTTATCTGATAATTTGCTGATGATATAGATACCACTTTTAATTTTTATTCCATTTTTTGAACTCATGTAGTTGATGTCCTATAATTTTTGATCCAACAAGTTCACAGTGAAAATTAAAATTTCAATTTTTTTCCTAAGGAACTCTAAAAGAGTAAATCATATTTCATAAATGGTAAAGAAAGGCTTAACATTTGGAAAATTTTGTTTGATATAATTGGTTGAAAAAGATAAATTATGTCAAAATAAGAATGTGTTGTAATCCTATATAATAAAAGCCTAATATGCTAAGTGTCTGTTCAACCAATCAAAATGTAATATGCTAATGCTAATAAGGCCACTCAACTGCTTGCTATGATATGCACTGACCACCAGGGTCAGGTGCTTCAACAGGTAGGTTAGCTTGCTGCTGGAGTCTGGCCAATCGAAATTGAGAGAGGAGTGGGCCTAAGCCATCAGTTGGACATCCCCTGAGGACTCCTGGACTGCGAGAGGGTGCAAGGCTGGGCTGAGGGACCCCTCCACACACACACCACCACCACCCCCACCGCCGAGTGCATGTATTTTGTGCACCAGGCCTCTAGTTAGAAATAAAAAGCTAAAAGGTATTTCCTTCAGTTAAATATAATTGGAACTTTTTACTATGTAACATGGCTTTTATAAATGCATGGTCCAATAATTTTACTCACGGTCAGTATTTAATAGCTCATTAATATTTTCCTCATCTCTGGCAATTAATTCTAAATTACAGAAATTATCCAACAGCTTTAATTTAAAAATGAAAGTAGATATTGATATAAAATTGGTGCTTTTTTATTTTAACAAAGTTGGATTTCAAGCACCATGCTGCCCGATCACACTTTACATTTGTGACTAGAAATTTCAAGTGGACTTTTGATGCCATAGCATTCTCTCCCAGCCCACTCACTCATTTCTCCTACCCCTCCACCTACTCCTCCAGCCTGCTTACAACAGATTTTTTTCCCCTATTTTAATGAGAGAAATGAAGCAATCAGAAGAGAATTTTCACAGCACTGCACCCACCGACTTGACCTTTCTACCTTTTACTATAGATTATCTGTGTTTCCAAATAAGCTATCCACTTGTGCATAAGACTCACTCACCTCTGGGAACAGCATTCCAGAAACTCTCCCCATTCTCTCCTTTTTCTTTCCATCAGATCATTCCCATAAATGTATAAACATGCTGAAATGTCTTCCATCTTCAAAATACTTCTCTTGGCACTACAACCACCACAGATTACCGTCCTATGTCTTTGACTCCCTTTGTAGCAAAACGCCTCAAAAACAGGCATCTACACTGGCTGTCTCAATTCCTCTTCATCCATTCTCTCTTAAATCCATTCTAATCAACATTTCACCCCAGCCTTCAACAATATTGTTCTTATCAAGATCAAAAAGACCTTCATATTGCTCAAATTAATGATCAGCTTTCAGTCTTTGTGTCACATGGGCAGTATTTGCTTTAGTTCATCCCCTCTCCTCCACAATGTATTTTCTTTTTTGACTTAGAAAGGACCTTCCTTTCTTGGTTTTACTACTATTTTGGTGGTGGCACATTCTCAGTTTTCTTTGCTGGTTCTTTCTCTTCTCCACTATCTTTTCTTTTTAAAAAAAATCTTTATTGTTTGTCTCCATAGGTAATGCATATTCTATATAATAAAGAGATAATATGCAAAAGGACTATCACGCCCTCGCACAAGATGGCCGCCCCCATGTGGTCACAAGATGGCCGTCACAAGATGGCCGGCAGGGGAGGGCAGTTGGGGGCAACCAAGCTGGAAGGGGAGGGCAGTTGGAGGTAATCAAGCCGGCAGGGAGGGCAGTTATGGGGGGACCAGGCCTGCAGGGGAGGGCAGTTGGGGGCAATTAGGCTGGCAGGGGAGCAGTTAAGTGTGGATCAGGCTAGCAGGGTAGTGGTTAGGGGTGATCAGGCTGGCAGGCAGAAGCAGTTAAGAGCAATCAGGCAGGCAGGCAGGCGAGCAGTCGGGAGCCAGCAGTCCTGGATTGTAAGAGGGATGTCCAACTGCCAGTTTAGGCCCGATCCCTGTGGGTCCCAGATTGGAGAGGGTGCAGGTTGGGCTGAGGCAACCCCCCTCCCCCAGTGCATGAATTTCATGCACCGGGCCTCTAGTATGCATATAAGATCTTTGTTTAATCTCTTCCCACCGCTTCCCTCTGAAAATTGTCAGTTTATTCCATTTCCATGCCTCTGACTATATTTTATTCACCAGTTTATTTTATTCATTTAATTTCTTATTCGTTTATTTTTACTTTTGTTGTTAGGTATGTATTTGTTGCCATTTTGTTGTTCATATTTTTTATCTTTTTCTTTTTCTTCTTCTTCCTCTTCTTAAAGAATGCCCTTCAACATTTCATATAATACTGGTTTGGTGGTGATGAACTCCTTTAGCTTCTTCTTATCTGTGAAGCTCTCTCTGACCTTCAATTCTAAATGATAGTTTTTCTGGGTAGAGTAATCTTGGTTGTAGTCCTTGCTATTCATCACTTTCAATATTTCTTGCCTGCCACTCTCATCTGGCTTGCATAGTTTCTGTTGAGAAATCAGCTGACAGTCATATGGGCATTCCCATGTAGGTAACTAACTGCTTTTCTCTTGCTGCTTTTAAGATTCTCTCTTTGTCTTTAGCCCTTGGCATTTTAATTATTATGTGTCTTGGTGTGGTCCTCTTTGGGTTCCTCTTGTTTGGGACTTTCTGTGCTTCCTGGGCTTGTGTGTCTATTTCTTTCACCAGATAGGAGAAGTTTTCTGTCATTATTTCTTTAAGTAGGTTTTTAATATCTTGCTCTCCCTCTTCATCTGGCACTTCCATAATGTGAATGTTGGTACACTTGAAGTTGTCTTAGAGGCTCCTTACACTATATTTTTGGATTCTTTTTTTCTTTTTGCTCTTCTGATTGGGTGGTTTTGTTTCCTCATATTTCAAATCATTGATTTGATTTTCAGAATCCTCTACTCTACTGTTGAATCCATGTATATTATTCTTTATTTCAGTTAGTGTATGCTTAATTTCTGAATGGTCCTTTTCCATTTTTTGCAGGTTTCTAGAAGATTCTTGAGTAACCTTATAACCATGGTTTTGAACTCTATATCCAGTAGTTTGCTTTCTTTCATTTCTTTTATTTGTGACATGTTTCTTTGTCTCTGCATTTTGGTTGCTTCCCTATGTTTGTTTCTATGTATTGGGTAGAGCTGCTATGTCTCCTTGAGTTGGTAGAGTGCCCTTGTGTAGTAAGTATTCTATAAGATCCAGTGGCTCAGCCTCCCCAGTCACCTGATCTGGGAACTCTAGGTGCACCCCTTTGTGGGCTGTGAGCACAGTCTTGTTGTAGCTGAGACTTGATTGCTATTGGTGTCACTGGCAGGAATTGACTTCCAAGCCAATTAGCTGTGATAACCAGCAGTGACTACAGTGGGAGAGCTGCTATGTAGGAGACACCCCTCTGGAGCAGGACTTTGGTGCTCACTGAGTCTTCCCCTTGAGTGTGTTGCTTACGGATGAGTATAATTGTAATCTGGATGGTCTCACACTGACCACTGGGTACACTGGTCTTGGGTCTCCAAGAAAATGTGAAGTCAGCCACTGCCTGGGCTACCCAGCAGGAGCTACAAAGAGATCTGCAGATTCCTCCTCTTTGTATCAGGTTTGGAAGTTCCCAGATGAGGCCCAGCTATGAAGCAAGGCAGGCTGGTGCTGGTGCCAGGTCTTGAGCCTTTTATTGATAAGTTTGGGGCTCCCTGACCCAGCTGCAGCTTGTTTGAGACACTTTAGCCTGAGCAAGGGCAGGCCATTCATATGCAAAATACACTGCACACAGCTTGGGTGGAGTTGTAAATTGGATGAGGCGGTGTCTTAGAGAATCACCAGGGCAGAGCAAACAGAAATGGTTGCCAGTCAGCCCTGTGACCTAGGAGGTCCCATCATAGGAACAATGATCCCTGTGAGCACCTCTGTCTGGGAGAAAGCCGCCTTGAGTTTCTGTCATGATGCCAGACAATCCAGTTTCTCCTCGTATGTGTCTGTGTCCCCCAGAGCCTTGCCCTGTGCTGGAGCTTAGAGGAATCAGGATCATGTAAGTTCAGTTTGTGGTGCTGGCCTTTTAAGAGGAACAGATGGGTCTCCAGCAGCCTCTGTGTCACTGAGCCCCAATCCACACTGGTTTTTACAGCCTGTATTTCTTATTGCCCATAGGGATTTCTTTTCCCAGCTCTGGGGCCCTGGGCTGGTTATCTGGTGTGGGTCTGGGACCCCTTGCTCCTTCTGGCAGCCTCCACAGAGATGATCTCCCTCCCGATTAAAAAAGCAGCACACATGGGTGCTGGACCAGCCCATTCCATGCCTCTGCACCTCCTACCAGTCTCAGTGTGCTTCCTTCTTTACTTCTTTAGTTAAAGGACTTCCATGCAGCCAGCTTTCCAACAGTTCTGGATGAAGGTTGCTCTGTGTTTTAGTTGTAATTTTGATGTGGTTGTGGGAGGTGGCGAGTACAGGCATTTACCTATGCCACCATCTTCCCCCTGTCTCCCTTCTCCACTACCTTTTAAAGTTGAAACATCCCAGGACTCCATCCTGGAACCCCTTCTCTGTTGGTCATCTCATCCAGGCTCATGGAGTTCAATGCTGTCCATAACCTGACAATTTCTAAATTTACATTCCCAACCCAGCTTTCTCTCTCCAAGTGCAAACTAACTTGTACATCCAACTGCCTACTCAGTACTTCACTGGATGTATGACAAACACCTCCAAGTTATTCTCACTAAAACTGAACTCTCTGTCTTGTATCCAAACCTGAGCCATCTGCATCTTCTCCATCTTGATTGAAGGAAAATTCGTCTAACTCCTCTCTTTTTCTCATACCCCACATCAAATTAACCTTCCCATTCAGATCCTTCCACTTCTCACAACTTCTATTAGAACTCTCCTACTGGGAGCACCCATCATCTCTCATCTGAATATTGCTGTAGCCTCCTAACTGGTCCCCCTACTTTCAACCCTGCCTGCATCCACACAACAGCCAGAGTGATCCTTTAAAAGCCTAAGTCAGATCATGAAAGTCTTCTGCTCAAATCCCTGCCATGGCTCCCCTTCTCTTTAGAGTAAAAGCCAAAACCCTTGCCCTGGCGTATCAAACACTGATCTGATTCCCTGTCACAGTTCTGATCTCCATCACCCTCACTCATTATGCTCCCGTCACACCAGCCTCCTGGCTACTACAAATGCCCAGCCGTGCTCTTGCTTCTTGCGGTAGTGCTTGCCCTTCCCTGTGTGTCGACTGCTCTTCCCCCAGACATCCTCATGGCTATCTTTCTTGTGTCATTCAAGTCTTTGCTTGTGTTCTGCCTCTTCAATGCGGCTTCCCCTGACCACCTCATTCAAACCTGTATCTACCTCTTCCCCAGCACTCCAATTTCCTTTACTCTGCTCTACATTTTTTTCTTTACATTCAAATTCTTTATTATAGCTGTTGTTTATTGTGTCTCTCTTTCCTATTATATTGATTTTATGAGAGCAGAGATCTTTGCGTAATCATTGATGTATTCCAGTTCCTAGAATGGTGCCTGGCCTGGCACATGATAGGTGCTCAAAAATATTTGTTGACTGATGAAATGAGCCCTAGAATTAGTAAAAATTAGAGCTGAAAGAGTCTTTAAAGATGATCTAGTTTATCATCCCCCAATAATAGCCACTAGTGTTTAGTCATCTGTAATTTATTTCATTTTTATTTTTTTAATCTAATAATGTTTTTCTCAATCCAATATATCCAAAATATTATCATATCAATATATAATCAGTATGAAATTATTAATGAAATATTTTATGTTCTTTTAATTTGTACTGTCTCCCTCCCCTCCATTTTCATTGAGATATACTTGATACATATATTGCAAAATGATTACTGTAAGTTTAGTTAAGATCCATCCCCTCCCATAGTTACACATTTCTTCAATGTGATGAGAGCTTTTAAATTTCTTTTAAACTGATCATCTGTAGTTATATTTGCTAAGGATTTTTTTTAAGTCCCTGAAATATTAGTAATAGATTGTTTTCTGTGAATTGTGCAACTTTATGATTTAAATGTTGTATGTCTATTAAATACATCTAGTTGATTTTAGGAAAATCAGATTTCTATGCAAGTATATTTTATAGTGAAATAATTACCTCTGAGATATTGGTATTTCATCCTAATTTTAAAAACAAAAACCTGTAAAAATAACCATACAATTCAAATAATTGTTCATTAATGGCAATTTAATTCCCTCTGCTGAATCTAAAGCATCAGAAATTGGAAAAAATTTCCAGGAATTAGTGAATTGTTTTACAATGTAAAAATGCCTTTTACAGCTTACCAGTAAAACTGAATAAAACTGCTTTGTCATCACAAAACAGAAATAGTTTCAAGAAGTCATTTTTAAAATTGTATTTGTATTCTTGATTTTTTTAAATTACTAAAATTAAAAATATAATAAAAACATATGAGTACAGAAAAACAGGACAATTATTTCTCATGGTAATTTTAAAAGACTAATAAATTTTATTTGAAAAACACCTAGAACAAGACATACTGATTCTTTGGATGGATATGTGACAATGTGAAAATTGTGTCAATACACGTAGGTAGTTTGATAAATAAGCTGAGACTTTGAAATATGAAAATTATTTGCAATCGCTTTGCAAGAGATGAAACAGCAGATGTTGAAACTGAGGCCTTTAACTTCAATGTGCAAATCCAGTTGTAACTTCCTCAGTTTTCCAACCTTCACATCAACTTTAATAAGATCTAATTTGATAAATTTCATAAATATTCATACTCAGAACATTATTACTCTCTCAAAATTAATCATACTAACCATAATGTTTCTATCTCCATTTGTTTATGCTTTTATGAATGCACTTAATTTACAATATCTTGTATTATAGTCACTTCTGTTTTGTAGCTTATATATAAACTAGGGGCCCAATGCATGAATTTGTGCACCTTGAAAGGAACTGTGGGCCACGAGGCTGTGGTGGGCACAGGGGCAGGTCTCAGCCCATCCTCCCTGCCCCCGCCCAGCCCCTCCCACCATGACCTCCTGGTCCCCTGTCTGCTGGAAGCCCCATTCCTGCTGCCGCTCCCACCCACTGATGGCACCGGCTCTGCTCACACCTGCTGACGGTGTGGAGCCATTGGAGCCGGCGCCAGCAGCAGGTGAGAGCAGGGCCGGCGCCGTCAGTGGGTGTGAGCAGTGGCTGATGCCCCGATGACCCCTCAGGAGCAGGGGAGGTGGAGAAGCCCTGAGAGGTGGAGAAGCAATCAGGGCTGGCAGTTACTGCTTGCACCCACTGACTGTGCCGAGTGATCGGGGCTAGCACTGGGCACTGGCAGCGGGTGTGAGTGTGGCTCTGGCGCCAGCAGCAGGTATGAGCAGGGCCAATGCTGGCAGCAGGTGCGAGGCTGGGTGGGACTACAGCGTGTGGGAGCAAAGAATTTTCAGTAACCACCAGAGGCTCAACCCAATGTCAGCTACCAACGCCGCCCCGCCTTGGTCTGGCACCCCCACTCACCTGCTCCACCATCCCGCTGCTGCCAATGCCCACCATGTTCCATGCTCTGCCACCTGCTGCCAACCCCCGCCATGGTCCATGAGTGCCCCCTGGTGGTCAGCACACGTCATAGCGATGGTTGTTTGGTTGTTCGGTTGTTCCGCCATTCAGTCTATTTGCATATTAGTGTTTTTTATATATAGACTAGAGGCCTGTTGCATGGAAATTCATGCACTCGGGGGAGGGGGGTCTCCCTCAGCCCGGCTTGCACCCTCTCACAATCCGGGACCCCTGGGTAGGGTCCCTCGAGTCCCTAAGCCTAGCCTGAGATCAGGGCCTATTGGGGCTTTCCTTCCCGCAGCTGCAGACAGCTGGCCTCACCCCCGCTGATGCCCCTGCTTGCCATGTGTGCAGCGCTGTCCCCCCTCCCCAGTAGCCTCCCTCTGCAGGCGACAGGCTGGGGTGATGGCTTGGTTGGCCTGGGCCTCCCTCTTTCTTTGCTAGGGGGTGGGGCCAGCCCTGCGAGGAGCCGTCTGACTACCTGATCGCCCCTCACCACTGGCCTGCCTACCTGATCGTCCCTAATCATTTGCCTGCCTACCTAATCGCCCCTAACCGCTGGTCTGCCTACCTGATCACACCAAAACACTCTGCCTGCCTGCCTGATTGCCCCTAACCACTTGCTTGGGGGTGGGGCCAGCTCGCGAGGGGCCATTGTGGTCTGGTCTCTGGTCGTTTCAGTCGTGATGCCTCTGGCCTTTTATTATATAGAATATTACCTCCTCTATTTGCCTGTATGCTAAGAGTTAGAGGAGTCTCTAATTTCATTCAGGAAAATTCATCAACATTTATTAAGTTATAATCATGCTTGGCAATTTGAGAGTTGGAAAAATCTCTATAGCCTTGCGTCTTATAAAAATATTACTGTCACTTTATCTTCTGCATTAAACATCAGATAACTACTGTAAGTTGTTTCTCCTTCAAAAGTGTTATGCTTAAGAATTTTCTTATAATTGCTAAACAAGAGAGATCATAATCATAGAAGAGATCTTCCTACAAACAATGGAATAAACTTCAAAAAAACCACCTTGCTATCTACTAGAACTGACTGTGTAAGTGCCACATCAACCAAAGAATGCCTTTTTTGTTTTTCAGTTTCCATCTTCAATGTGGAAGCAAGCACTCCTTACCTTAACGAAACTCATCCGGATAGTGCACATCTTAGTTAACTCATAGACGACTTCAAATCCATGGTGAACTGACTGAGCAAGCAGCTGAGCAAAGAGCTGGTTGTTGAAGATCTTGAGGCTACAACCACTGGGGATCTTGCAGACAGAGGCTGGGTGGAAACCGTGCTGATAGTTGCAGTTTCGACTCTGGACAAAGATGCTGCTGTCGCTCACACACTCAGCATAGACCTCTCCCCCGACGTAATATAAATGCACACCTATGAGGCAAAAACAGTCTTCAAATACCTGCACCACCTTTAGCTTAGCTGTACCACCATTCTCTTCTCACTGACATTTGTAACCTGAAGAAATGTGACTATCTACTGTGAAATTAATTTTCATATCACCAATTACAGATTAGTAAGATATGTGACCTAAATGCCAACTTGTTTTAATTCTAATTTGTGCTTTTTCCATGAGTCCATTTAAAATAAAAGTGGATTGCAACCCATGTTTACCATTACTTTACAGAACAGGTAAATCAGCTCCTTCCATCATTTTCTCAATCTCACATTCATTCACTCTAAGAGTAAGATCACCCAGCAGGTATGGCTCAGAGGTTGAGTGTTGACCCTTGAATCAGGAGGTCACAGTTTGATTTCTGGTCAGGGCACATGCCCGAGTTGCAGGCCTGATTCCCCCCTAGGGGGCGTGCAGGAGGCAGCTGATCAATAATGTTTCTCTCTTATCGATGTTTCCATCTCTCTATCCCACTCCCTTCCTCTCTCTCTAAAAATCAATAAAAACATATTTAAAAGAATAAATAAAAGTAAGCTCATAATATTTAATACAAAAAGAAAACTTAATGCATAAAATATCAAATAGCCCTTCTGGTACATATATAAGTAAAAAAATTAAAACTGGACACAGTAATATGAAAAATATTACTTAAGTGTATACACTAAACCCACTTCAGAGGAAACAATAAATGAAGTTTAAATTTTATTTTACCAACAATTATAAATCCATTTCTCTTCATAAATATCTAAAAGAGACCTAATTCATTTTAAAGCTTATCAACTTATAATATAGAACATAGAAATAATGCCTATTTTTTACTTATAAACAAAGAAATGCCACATTTTCAGATATAGACAATCAAAACATAGTTTATGTTACTTTCTCCCACATTATTGGAATTAAAAGGCACTGCTCACATTAATTTTTACTCCAAATTAAATGTGCGTTATTTCCCTTCAAATTTCTGGTTTTGGAATTCAACATAAATTTATAGCAAGTTCCTGGGGTTAGATAAAATGAAGAATGTCTAGTCTGTAGATATTAAATACCAGAACAAATTTTCTCCAACCTTTTAACGGAAATAAAATTCTCTACCACTACTACATGATTGTAAATTCAATCATCCTGCAGTTATAGGATATTCCTAGAAATGAACTAGAATATACTTACAGTGCTATATTTTAGATTGCCTCAAAATAAAGAAAATTTTTAAATAGAATTTATAGCCCATCAGGGGTTCTCAGATCCAAATTTGCATAACTTTGCATTTAGGAAACTTTACTGAGACAGTTGCTGAATTTCTTTGTCAGGTTCTAAGTAGCACTTGAGGGCATTTGTATGTGAATACCTCCCAACATATCTATTGTCTCCTTTTCCCATCTTCTTTCCCTTAATACAATTTTAGAAAATAATGGTTTTCAGGATTATGTATTCCAACCATATCACTCAGAAGAAACTGATCCAGGGTCACACAGATAAAGCACAGCTGTTGATATTCAGGCTAAGGTTCCCCTCTCCCTACACAGATCAAACCGCTCCTCTCTTCTCTCAGCCTTCCTCTCCCTTTTCTTTCTCATATCCATTATTCATTCTCCCTGAATGGCTTGGGGTCTGACACCCATGGCCCAGCCCTGAGGTGTAGGCAGAAGTATGTTCCTAATTGGCTAGGATATAGTTACTTGGTTGGACTGACATGTTGGAGATTATGGAAAGGCACCTCCAAACCCTGACTTCCTTGAACAACTCTGAACTCCAGGTGGCAGGCCTGCCTCTGGGGTGCTTGTGGTGTTTCATAAAAAAAAGAAAGAAAGTAAGTTAGTGAGAGAGGTGTTAGGTAGGAGTTAGACATGAGCAGCTGGGGTGGGGCCTGCCCTGGGGTCCTGAACAGGGGTCAGACTAACATTGCCTTCAGATCATTTCTCTATGGACAGCCAGCATCCAGTAGAACACCAGCGGGTAGGTTTGGAACCAGTGGGTTTTTGGCGCAAGCTCAGAAGAAAATGACATGACCTCAATGTGACCTTACTAGGGTCCTGGACCAATTATAATAAAATTGGCATTGTGGTTTTGGACACACACACACCTCTTAATACATTTTTCTGTATGCATTATGGGTAAGAGAATGTGTGGGAAAAATATAGTTATATAACTCTTTTTTGTCAATCATCCCTGAATGCAAATGAAAGTCTCCACCCAGAAAATCCCTCATTTAAACCATATAACCCAGGAGTTCAAGGTCATTGTCTCTCTTGACTGGCCCACTACTCATTTATCTTCAATAAGCCCCACTTTGCTTTACTTTCATTTTCGTTGACCTTAAAATATTTTCTGCATTGACAAGAAGAACCGGACTCCCAACCAATAACCCTAATTGGTAATATCTTTTTGGCACCACAACTTGGATTTCACAAACTGTAAGTCCTCTGGCCACGAGGCTGGAGAAAAGACTACTCTTCCTTCTTGTCCAGGATTGGGAGGTCAAGGCAGTAATTCTAGTTAAAAAGGGATAACTGCCTGCCAGTGGAAAACTAAAATAACTATGAGCACCTGGAGATGAATTGACACCAAAGATATGAGGCACATCTTCCTTCCAGTCTGTGTAAGCAGACACTCTCAGTGACTGAGGGTCCTTGTGGAGGTGTCAGAGGATCTCCCTGGTGACATGCAGGAGCCTCAAAGGGACTCAACAATACAATTGTAATTAAACTTTGACCCATATGAGCAGTGCATATAAGGTTTGGTCACCCAGCACTCCAAGTCCTCATGGTGGTTTTAGACAGCCGTGAGAGAAACTGAGACACGTAAAAGGAGAGAGGATGACCATCAGGCTTTACTGCCTCTTGGAGCCACCTCCAAAAGCACCACACCCTGACCCACCACATTGATACCCAAGAATTCTGCTCGCAGTCATGACTCCAACTCATCTACATTCTTGGCATATAATTCTCATCATTCATGCATTGTTAGAATTTAATACACCTCTCCTGCCCAACCAGACTCTCTTTACCTACACTCTAGCTTGCCTCTTGGCTACTACTGTTTCTAGGAAATCTATCTGTCCTCTTCCAGGTAGGCCTATGGGTAAATCTTTCTGTCTATCACCTAGAAAATCTCTCAGGGTTTAACAGGGTCAAGTCTCTATAGCATTTGGCGGGAAGTGCCATGGTAAATTTCTACAGTATCATGGGTTATGACAGGCACAGAGTTCTCACAATTTGGACAATGTAAGAACTCTCAGAGTATGGTGTAGACATCATCAAAGGAATAGGAGAGACACAGACTATAAGATATGATGCAGAAGTCCAAGGTACAAAACAAGTAAAAGGTAAAGGACACCATAAATTTACCTCAAACTGTTAGGTAGAAAGTTAGACATGAGCAGCTAGGGTGGGGCCTGCCCTGGATCCTGTAAAGGGGTCAGACCAACATTGCCTTCAGCTCATTTCTCTATGGGCAGCCCAGCATCCAGTAGAACACCAGTGGGCAGATTCAGAACCAGCGGGTTCTTGGCGCAAGCTCAGAAGAAAATGACATGACCTCATTGCAACCTTACTAGGGTCCTGGACTAATTATAATAAAATTTGCACTGTGGTTTTGACTCTCCTCGCCCCCCCGCCCCTGCCACCTAGGGTCTTTCTGTGTGCATTATGGTAAGGACATGTGCAGAAAAATATAATTATATAAACCTTTTCTGTCAATCATCCCTGAATGCAAATTAAAGTTTCCACCCAGAAAATCCCTCATTTAAACCATATAATCCAGCAGTTCAGGTCCATTCTCTCTCTCTCTCTCTCTCTCTCTCTCTCTCTCTCTCTCTCTCTCTCTGAACAACATGATGAACAAGCCAGTTTGGGTCCAACCGAGCTACATGGAATGCCCCACTTTGCCACTCACAACTCAGTGACTCTTGCCTGGCTGGGCTGCATGCAAAGCTTCTCTCTCACCACGGCTGCTGGGATCCTGGCACGCCCTCACACACTTCCTCCCAGCCCATTCTCACCTGAACAAGAAAGCCCACTAGAGAAAATTTAGAAAATGCAGAGACACCGAAAATAAAAATCAGCCACAAATCTACAGCCCAGAAATAACAAAAGCTAAATATGTATTATATATCTTTCAGTCTTTTACGTGCATTTTAAAAGCAAAATTAGAATCATACTCTATAGGATTTTTCTAACTTTTTTCATTTATTAGTATATTGTGAACACTTTCTTATGATATTAAGTATTTTGCAACATCAAGTTTAATAACTGCAATAGTATGACATTCTATGTTAATTTTTATTTTATTTTTAGGATTTGCTTTTGAATGAGAAGTCTTACCCATGTTCAAAGGCAGAATGGAAAGGGCATTTTAAGAAAGGAAAAAAAAGTCTTTTGGAAAAGGAAGCAATCCAAAAATCACCTTGAAGTGCAAATCCTCTTTCTAAAGAATTGAGAAACCAAAATCTGGTCCCAGGATAATTCCTTTCATAAAACAGGAAGAATTACTGGAATTCTACAGAACTTGAGCTAGAAGGTAAAAAACTAGCTCTAAGAACAATTCACTGATTTGGTACACATGATGATTTTCAGGAAAGTTTTGATTTGCCCCAAAAGTTCAAGAATTGGGGTTAATGCCTCAAGAATTATCATAACTACCGACTCCTTCCCCCCACTAACTAGGGGAAGAACAAACATCTGACAGGACAAATGCAACATGTCTATACATGCAAAAGTGAAATGTGCTTGTCTTGTTCAAGTGTCATTTTCATGCCAAGAACCTAGTACAGGCTCATTATGAAGAGTTAACTTCAGTTTAGCACAAATCCTAAGTGCTCATAGATGACTGTACTATTGATTATGATTATCTTAAGTCATGCTTTCTCAGTATATATAACCCTACCTCAATTATCTTAAGAGCATATCTCTGCTCATGCAGTTAATTCAAAATGTGGTTTTCCTAATTATTTGGAAATAGGGGTCATCCTAAAAGCCACTGTAAAAAAGCAGGCAAGTATTATACTCCAATGACCTAGACTGGCTATTCATTCCATCATTACCAAATTGCAGGAAATGGCCTTTGCTTTATTTTGGGCAGTCACATATAGGTATTGTATGTCAGTAGTTCTTTTTTCTATAAAGATCCTTATTATTCTCCCATGGGCCTCTGTGTAACCCTCCGTGCAGTACTCCTTTTCTAGAATATTTTTTGAAGGAAAACATAAAATCTTCTCTAATTAACATTTTAAAAGTAAATCACTATGAAATGCAAGTGTTTATTGTTAGTAGAGCCTTATTTCAATATCTCTGACTTGACTATGAGGTACCACTGCTGTGGCATATACTACGTATTTGCATTACATATTGAAAGGCTCAGTTCATCAAACAATGCATTATGAGGGGTATCAAGATAAAAAAGCAGGAGGGGTCCCTCCCTTCCAGAGTGGGGAGCAACTGGGCCTGGAAAAGAGAGCCAGGGGTGCAAATCTCTGGCATCACTCGTGTGACATGTGTAAGCTACTGAACTCTGAGCTTCAGTTGTCTCATCTGTGAAATGGGACTAAGAAAATCTAATGTGCAGGGTTACTATAAAAATAATACACGCAAGTATTAGTAATCAGTGGGGGTAGGTATTAGTCATTTGAAAGAGTTCAAGTGGTTTGCCTAGTTTTCAGGGAAGAATATGGATAGACTTTATACTAGAATACATTGTTCCAGGTTCTTTTTTTTTTTTTTAACATGTTTTATTGCCTTTTTACAGAGAGGAAGGGAGAGAGATAGAGTTAGAAACATCGATGAGAGAGAAACATTGATCAGCTGCCTCCTGCATACCCCCTACTGGGGATGTGCCCGCAACCAAGGTACATGCCCTTGACCAGAATTGAACCTGGGACCCTTGAGTCCGCAGGCCGACGCTCTATCCACTGAGCCAAACCGGTTAGGGCTGTTCCAGGTTCTTCAGGGTATTGCCTCTGATATTTAATTGGTAGTCTCTGGTATGCTAGCACCAATTTGCTAATGACAATTTAAATCGTTTTGCTAGCAAGGTCAGAGTAATAGGTTCTATTCTTTTTGCACCAGCTAACTGTTGCAAGGCCATAAATAAATAGTTGGTACTTGTCCTACCATCTAACAGACTTGTCCTACTGTCTCACAGTGTGTTCTATTAGACAGAAAGCAGGGTGAAAGAGCATGGGTGAGTGAATCAGCATAGTGGTGATGGCCACCAGAGAGAACAACTTGAAGTACATGCTCTGCTGAGAGGGTGGTAGCATTAACGTCCTTAGGAGGGTCAGCCATCTGAGCTAACTTAAGTGGCAAGGAACACAGCCCGGAAGTGGTCTCTAAGCTAACTGATAACTATTGAGGGAAGAAATGGCTGGGGTAGAAACCTTCCACCTTGCCCCTCTTCTACAGTTTAACATTACCATAGCACTCATGTGATCCTTTTAAAGTGAAAACTAAGATCAGTGAACTCAATTTAAATCTATTTTCCCATTTCTCACAGAGTCACAGAAGAAACATTCAAAGCAGACAGGATCTGGTTCTGCTTCTTCTATGACTTCCCCACCTGCTTACTCACTCTGTTCCACTCACCCTGGCTTCCCACCTGTTTCGATAGTATGCCAGGGCCTTTGCAACTGCTGTTCCCTTTGCTTGGAAAGCATTCCCCAGATATTCACACTGCTAATTTCCTCTTTAGCTCCCTGCCCCAATGTCACCTTCTTAGGAAGGACTTCCCTGGCTACCCTGTTGTAAATTATAACATGCTCTCCCCTACTCACTTCCCCTCCTTTGTTTAACTCTAAACACTTATCATTGGACATATTATATATGTTACTAGTAGCTCTGTGCATGAATCCGTGTGCCAGTAGCTCTCTGCAGGGCCTGGCTGCACCGTGCCCACTGCCCAGAGGCTCTCTGCGGCCCAGAGGCCCATCCGTTTTATCTGTTATACAGTCTTGGTTCTGGCATTTGCATGCTTGGTGTAGCAGGAATGGGAAGAAAACACCCCATTCATTTGTGAAGTGCCCAGAGCCATGTCTTTCAGATTTCCCCAAGTGGAATTCTGCACATCTCCTTGGGCCTCCAGCACTGCTAGCTTGCACACCTCTTTCCCTCCAATTAAAATGAGTAAGTCACAGGGATGACATGCTCCTGTCAGCACTCACTCAGGTAAATTGAGTGAGTTCTGACAGGGGCCCATCCATGGCTGGGCACAGAACGCTTGCCTCATCGCCATGGCGACGAAGCAAGCATTCCGCCAGGCCACTCACACTGCCTGTTCTCAGTGACCACCCCCTGGGACTGGGGGACGCCGGCGCGGCTGAGAGGATTGGGTGCCACCATCTTTGTGATGGAGTGACAGTTAATTTGCATATTACCCTTTTATTAGATAGGATTTCTTGTCTGTCTTTCCTTAGTAATACGTGATTCACAAGGCAGGAATTTTTCATCCTTTTTGTTTGTTAGGTTTTGGTTTGTTTCCCACTGATGCATCCCTAGGAGCAGAATAATCTGGCTAAGAGCAGATGCTCAATAAATTTTGGGGAGATGAATGAGTATCTCTGAAATCTAAGTGTCTCTATTAATTAACTCATAGAACAAGTTGATTTATTCTCTAATTAAGGAGTGCATTGTATTGCAAATTTATTCAGGCTGGTTCTCCAGGAAGCCCTGATACTCTGAACCAAATAATCCACAAGAGTACCTAAAAAAAATCCCCTGACCTCATAGAAGACTGGTAACTCTTGCTTTAAAAATATTCCAAGCCAGACCTGGCCTGTGTGGCTCAGTTGGTTGGGTGTCATCCATGCACCATGTGAGGGTGGACTGCCCTTCCATCCAAGTAAGCACTTAGTTAAGCTTTCTAAAGCTCTCCCTCCTATGGTTCCTTATCCCTATGGATCAGGTCTCAGCCAACAACACAGAACACCAACTCTTCATGTCCATATCAGCAGCACTTTGAACAAGCTGCTTACAGAAAGATTCCCAGAATGCACTCAATACTTCTTCAATATTTTAACTCTATCTTTGGATCAAGTGGCATCAAGTAGAAGTCTAATATGTAGACCAATCTGAAAAGTCCCTCAGCAAACAGCTCTACAATATTACATTTTAATGTTCTGCCTTTAGATTTCACTTGCAGATTCCTATAAAAAACATTTGAAAGTAAAACCATACCTGAGAAATTTGTTTAAAAATTCAGTCAAAAGAAAAGTATTATTTCCTTTGAGGAGCTGTTATGTTTCCCCCTTTGTAATAAAAATTACATTATAGGAGAAGAACCAAGATGGCGGCATAGGTAAACACCTGAATTTGCTGTCTCGCACAACCACATCCAAACTACAACTAAAAGGAAAAACGGATTTCATCCAGAACCACGGGAAGGCTGGCTGAGAGGAAGTTCTACAACAAGAGGGAAAGAGAAAAGTGCATCTAGACTGGTAGGTGCAGAGGTGTGGAAGAGCGAAGGTACGAAGGCGTGTGTGGAAATAGGCTGGCAACTGAGTACGCTGTGTTCTTTTTCAATTGGGAGGGAGATACAAACTCCTGACTGCTCTGCACTCCAGTACCGGGTGAGACTCTGGAGACCCAGACTCATATGGGGAGAAACTGGGCTGTCTGGCATTGGGCTGGAACACAAGGGTGGCTTTCTCTCAGAGGTGGTCTCAGTGTTCATTGTTCCTGCATGGGGCCATGGGACACAGAGACCCAGGGACCTATTGGGGCAGGGCCATTGGGCAACCATTGCTGTTTGCACTGCCCCATGATTCCCTGAGGCCACCCCCACCCAATTTACAACCCCACCCAAGCTGTGCACAGAGGCGTTTGCATATGAATGACCTGGCCTTTTGCAACCTAACCTAACAAACTGCAGCTGAGTCAAAGAACCCCAGAGCTTCCAAAAGAAGGCCTAAGGCTCGTCAGCAGCCTGCAATGCTTCACAGCTGTGCCTCATTTGGGCATCTCCAAACCTCAAACTAAGAGGAGGAATCTGCAGATCTCTCTGTAGCTCCTATTGGGTGGCCTCAGACAGTGGTTGATTTTGCACCTCCTTGGAGATCGAAGAGCCAGTGCACCCAGTGGTCAAAGTGAGACCATCCAGATTACAACTCTTCAGATCCATAAGCGACACACTCAGCGGGGAGACTCAGTGAACACCAAAGCCCCACTGAAGCAAGTCCTGCCCCATAAGGGTATTTCCAGCTCAGCAGTTCTCCCATTGTAGACACAACTGGTCCTCACAGCCAATTGGTCTGGAAGTCAATTCCACCCAGTGATACCAACAGCAATCAAGGCTTATCTACAACAAGACTGTGCACACAGCCCACAAAGGGGTGCACCAAGAGCGTCCACCTCAGGTAACTGGGGAGGCTGAGCCACTGGGCCCTATAGAACACCTAGCACACAAAGCCACTCTATCAACAGAGGGAAGCAGCCAAAATGCGAAAACAAAGAAACAGGTCACAAATGAAAGAAATGAAGGAAATCAAACTACTGGATATAGAGTTCAAAAGCACAGTTATAAGGTTACTCAATAATCTTCTAGAAACCTCTGAGAAATATAGTGAGACCCTCAAGGATATGAAAAAGGACCAACTAGAAATTAAGCATACACTGACTGAAATAAAGAATAATATACAGAGACCCAAAAGCAGACTAGAGAATCCCAAGAATCAAGTCAAAGATTTGAAATATGAAGAAGCAACAAACACCCAACTGGAAAAGCAAAAAGAAAAATAATCCAAAAATATGAAGATAATGTAAGGAGCCTCTGGAACAACTTAAAGCATACCAACATCTGAATTATGGGGGTGCCAGAAGAAGAGAGAGAGTAAGATACTGAAAACCTATTTGAAGAAATGACGACAGAAAACTTCCCCACCTGGTGAAAGAAATAGACTTACAAGTCCAGGAAGTGCACAGAATCCCAAACAAAAGGAATCTAAAGAGGATCACACCAAGACATATCATAATTAAAATGCCAAGAGCAAAAGACAGAGAGAGAATCTTACAAGCAGCAAGAGAAAAACAGTTAGTTACTTACAAGGGAGTACCCATACGATTGTCAGCTGATTTCTCAACAGAAACTATGCAGGCCAGATGGGAGTGGCAAGAAATATTCAAAGTGATGAATAGCAAGAACCTACAACCAAGACTGCTCTACCCAGCAAAGTTATCATTCAGAATTGAAGGTCAGGTAAAGAGCTTCACAGATAAGAAAAAGCTAAAGGAGTTCATCATCACCAAACCAGTATTATATGAAATGCTGAAAGGTATTCTTTAAGAAGAGGAAGAAGAAGAAAAAAGGTAAAGATAAAAATTATAAACAACAAATACATATTATCAACAAGTGAATCTAAAAATGAAGCTAATAAAAAATATGATGAACAGAATAAACTGGTGAATATAATAGAATCAGGGGCATAGAAAGGGAGTGGACTGACAATTCTCGAAGGGAAAAGGGTGTGGGGGGTGAGGGAAGAGACTGGACAAAAATCGAACACCTATGATCCCCAGTAGGTGGCATGCAGGAAGCAGCTTATCCATGTTTCTCTCTCATCATTTATGTTTCTATCTCTCTCCCTTCCTCTCTCTGAAATTAATAAAAACTCTTTTAAACATTATATTATAGATTGAGGTCCCTTTTCTGATCTCCCTGTCAAGAAACCTATAGTGAAATTTTAATTATAATCACAATGCTAACCCTAAGGATGACATGCTTGTATTTTTCTCTGTCTCCTTTACCCCCAGTTTCTGATTTTCTAATTTTCAGTTATCATTTCATTGCAAAGGTTTCTTGGAAGCCACTTCAAAACTACATGGGAAAATACAGAATATGAATAAAAATAAAGTAATTGTCACCATTAAGAGTCAACATCAATGAATGAATTAAATGAATGCTTTTAATCAATGGCTTGTACATTTCCTACAACAGGAGGCACTCAGGAGGCATGTTAGGAAGAATATTAGAATGCATCGCCACATGAAATAATGAAAGAAAAGGCTCCTGTGGCTCCTTTCCAAAGGTGGTCTGAGTGCTGGATGGGAAGAGAAAAGATCAATTGGCTCTCAAGTTTCTTTACACCTGTGATTCCAGAACAGTCTGACATGATAGTGGACAGGGAGGTATCACTGAGACACTACCAACTATTCTAAAATAAAAGAAAATGATTTAAAGATCCTCAACCAGGCCTGCCACTTAACCATTGACTCTGCCAATAAAGGAAGCTTCAAAAACATCATTGGCCAGACCCCATAGAGGCTTGTGCCATGGGCTGTTGTAACAATGCCTGGACACAGGAGAGCCCCAGTCATTCCCAAAAATAAATAACTCAGGATGTTTAACTCCCTAGCTTCTAAGTCTCCAAAGGTAACTTTACCTGATATAAATAATCAGCCAGCCAGAATTATTCTTCTTCAGAAGTTATCTAGCCTCTTTGGGCAACTCAAAAATAATCCACAATCCTTTTATTTAATAACTAGAGGCTTGGTGCATGAAAATTCATGCACTAAAAGGGAGGGGGGTCCCTCAGCCCAGCCTGCCCCCTCTCACAGTCTGGGAGTCCTCAGGGGCAAGAGGCGACCTGGCAATCAAGGGAAGGTGACGCCCACATCACACCTCTACTGCTGCCACTGCCAACAGTGCAAGCCTCAACCGGCCCTGGTTACCTGAGCCTTGGGTGGCCCTGGGCGGCTGGGCAGCCGCCATCCAAGGCTTGCCTGTGCCTCAGGCCGGCCCTGGGCAGCTGGGAGACTGAGGGTGGGTCTGGCCACACCACGTGCCTGGCCCCCTGCCCCCCAAGCGGGGCTGAAAGGACTGGGGGACTCTGGCAGGGCTGAGGGAACTGAGTGCCTCCATCTTTGTGATGGTGTGATGGTCAATTTGCATATTCACTCTTAATTAGATAGGATTTCATCCTGTATTCCCATTTATCATCTTGTTTGTTTTCATAATATGCACACTATGCCACCCCGCAAAAGATGTCATGCCCACTTTATAGGCAGAGAAACCCAGCCCTGTGCCATCCCAATAGGTTACATGGCCAATGAACCGCTTGTTTCTGTTTCCATGTTTTAGCTCAGAAGAACAGAAAAAGAAATTACATATTTCTTTTACCCTTTCCTATGTGTCTCCTGGTATTTTCTATTGTTGAGTTTCTGTTTACATTAGAAAGAAGTCCAAGACAGAATCTGTTCCTGTTATTTGAAGGGTCTGTGAATCCATCTATAAGTACACTTCGGGAGGAAGCCTGGAACGTCTCACCAATTCGGTGGTTCAGTTCATAGTAGGCAACTGAGCACCAGTGCTGGGGCTCCTCATAGCAAACTGGCCGAAAGTCTGAAAGAAAGCAAACCAGATAGCACATTACTACCATAGTGCTTGGGCTTCCCATGTCCTGATTTCATCAGGAGATTTACATTAATGCTGCTAAGCAGAAAGTTGGCTGCAAGACCAAGTAAGCTGCCTTACAATCATTTCAAATCTATCACTTTAATGAAAACTGTGGTGAGCTTATCTGATTAATGTATCTATGGCCAAGGTCACTGACCTAGTGACTCTCCCATACTTACAGTATTTGTACACATATCTATGAGTATTGAGGGGGCCAAGCAAACAAGAATATGAGTGGATCCATGTAAAGTTCATCACCTCTAGAAGAAACACAGATCAAAGGAAACTGGCAGGTCACTTCATTTCCGCATGAGAAAGATAGCGTATTACTCTTACTGTATGCCACACTGAGTCCCTGTGGCAAAGAGTACCATTTCCTAACAAATGACAGATGAAATATAATAGTTTGGATATGACAAAACCAAATCAGAAACATTGGATAGCACTTTAAATTATTTAAGAAAGAAAATAAAATTCTATCTAAATAAACTCACATTCTCTTTAATGTACAAATGGAATACTTAATTACTTATGACATAAAGATATTTTAAAGAGAGCTATATATTTCATTAGGAAATCCATGAATGTTATATTTTCACCCCAAATTTTTCAGTTAAGTGACCAATAAAAGTTCAGAGTTCTTGGTCACCGACACTTTTTCTCTACCCTTCTATGGATTGTATAACCTTTCTTTTCTTTGAATATCCTTGTAATTCTTGTACCTAAAGTGTGTTCCATTATGCACTAAATATATATTTTTAAAACAGATAAATTAGGGGGTTACCTGATTTACAAAAGGTCCTTAACTTATAAAAGAATTGGGATACTTTAAGTAGTACACTCCTTTGGACCCTCCCCACTCAGTGTGGTTCATGGAACTGCAGGCCTGCATCACCTGGGAACTTGTTAGGTATGCAGATTCTTTCCCCAACTCATATCCAGGGTATCAAAATGGTATTTATACAAAATCACTACATGCTCTATATGAACACTGAAGTAGACCAACATTTTTCTAGTCTATTGTAAGACACAACATTTTGTAAAAATGCTATTTACATCTATTTCTAAGAGCACCTCTCTAAGCCTCAATGAAAGACACCATTCTAAATCTATAGTAAAAACAGAAATGGGAAAAAATTGTTAACTTCTTAAATATCCAATTCCATAGTAAACATCAAGAACTACAAATGTTAAGTTAAAATAAAAGGTTAAAGTATTCTAGTAAACAGGATGCTAAACAAATGTCCACTCTATGGTACTGAGAAAGCCAAAGTTAAAATGCAAAGAAAGCCATACTACCTGCCCCTTAAAACACTTGGGAAATAGAAGGCAAGAACATTTGGTTTTGTTTGGATTTTTATTTGTTTTATTTGGGGGTAACAGAAAACACTTCTGCAAAATAGATACATTTAGCTGTTCATCTGCAAATTTATCTCCATTAGGCATTGATAGCACTAAATGACTATCAGTTGTGGCATCTACAGGTCAGCCATTCTGGTTCTCTGGGGTTTCTGTGGCATAATAAAACAGAGGTGGTGTGTTGAATATAAGAAAGAAGTAAAACAAAGGAATGTCAAACTGATAAACTACACAAAGACAACCTGACCCAACCTTTTTGGCTGTTAAACTCCTTGGTGGACAGTGTTTTTGCTAGAAACCAGTAACATAATAAGTGATACTGTGAGTGTCCTACAGGGGAAGTGGGTTGTCCTAAGCTCCTCACTAAAGGGTTGAATAGTTTTCCCTCTGACTTATGACTTATCATTGAGTTTAAATGCTTTCATAAGACTTTCAAACTGAGGAGCTATTCTCCTAGCTTTTCTCAGTAACAGAAGAGCCTGTTATCTGGCTTTTATAACAGAGAAAGCTAACCCTTTGAAATTAGCTTAATTTTCAGCTCCTCTGTTGTCATGGTCTGTACAATGGCCACAGCAATGTTCTGTCTCTGAGATAGTTCAAATATGCCCCCAAATACAGGATAGCTGAAACCTGATTATAACCTTGAGCCCAAGGCACACTGAGAAGGGTTCTTCTCCCCAAATACCAGTCCTACTAGAGGCCTGGTGCATGAATTCGTGCACAGGTGGGGTCCAGCCAGCCCACCCCAATGGGGCCCCATTGGGCCAGGCCAGTGGGGGGAGGGGCCATGGCAGTTGGCCAGCCAGTCCCGCCCCTGATCGGGGTATTGGGGGCCAATCAGGGCCCAGATCAGGCTGGTTGGCTGCTGCAGTGCGCATCATAGCCACTGGTCATTCTGGTCATTCCGCCATTCCGGTCGCTGGGCTTTTATATATATAGATGATTGGAAAGTGAACATGGTTAAGAAAATGATGTGCAATCAAGTAGATACTATCTTATCAGAAATTAATTCATTACACAATAAAAAATCCTGAGGCAGAAGAAAAACTCTTTAAAGAGAACCTCAGAATAACTGATTCCTTCTGTATGCATTCCTAATGTCAGTTTGTTATATAAATGTTAGAGTTCAACAGCTTAAAAGTTTGAATCAGTCTGCCTTTGTTGAATTGTCCATTCAAGTAGTTCTCACACTTAAGTGTGCATGAAAATCACCAGTGAAACTTGTTAAAAATGCAGAGTCTGGCCTGGCCTATGTGGCTCAGGTCATAAGGGTTGGTCCATGCACCATAAGGTCACTGGCTTGATTCTAGGTCAGGGCACATGCCCAGGGATTGAGTTCAATCCTCAGTCAGAGCATTTACAGGAGACAGCTGATCAATGTTTCTCTCTCAGATCAATGTTTCTCTGTCTCTCTCTCCCTCCCTCACTTCTTCTCAAAAATTAATAAAAACATCCTATATAATAAATAGGCAATATGCAAATTGACCATCACTCCAACACACAAGATGGTCACCCCCATGTGGTCAAATATGGCAGCCACAAGATGGCCAGCAGGGAAGGGCAGTTGGCGGGGGCCCAGGCCAGCAGGGGAGGGCAGTTGGGGGGGACCCAGGCCTGCAGGGCATGGAAGTTGGGGGTACCAGGCCAGCAGGGGAGGGCAGTGGGGGGACCAGGCCAGTAGGGGAGGCAGTCAGGGGCAATTGGGCTGGCAGGGGAGGGCAGTTAGGATCAATCAGACTGGCAAGGCAGGGAAGTTAGGGGTGACTGGGCCAGCAGGGGAGGGCATTTAGGGGTGACCAGGCCTGCAGGGGAGGTAAGTTAGGGGAGACCAGGCCTGCAGGGGAGGGCAGTTAGGGGAGACCAGGCCTGCAGGGGAGGTTAGTTGGGTGCGACCAGGTTGGCAGGGGAGGGCAGTTAGGGATGACAAGGCTTGCAGAGGAGGGCAGTTAGGGGCAAATGGGCCAGCAGGGGAGCAGTTAGGCATTGAACAGGCTGGCAGGGGAGTAGTTAGGGGGTGATCAGGCTGGTAGGCAGAAGCGGTTAGGGGCAATCAGGCATGCAGGCAGGTGAGAGGTTGGGAGCCAGCAGTCCTGGATTGTGAATGGGATGTCCGACTGTCTGGATCGGGACTAAAAGGGCAGTCGGACATCCCTTGAGGAAGTCCCAGTTTGGAGAGGGTGTAGGCTGGGCTGAGGGACACACACACACACACACACA
The DNA here is from genome assembly GCF_027574615.1 of Eptesicus fuscus. Taxonomy (NCBI): domain Eukaryota; kingdom Metazoa; phylum Chordata; class Mammalia; order Chiroptera; family Vespertilionidae; genus Eptesicus; species Eptesicus fuscus. The sequence goes on along the minus strand of NC_072480.1, from coordinate 3,436,560 downwards.
CACACACACACACACACACACGCCGTGCAAGAAATTCATGCACTGGGCCTCTAGTATTTAAATAAAAGTAATAAATGAATGAATGAATGGGTAAATAAATGCAGGTTCCTGGCCAAACCCCCAGAAATTCTGAGTCTATAGATCAGTGGTTGAATGCAGCCATGTATGCTTTAACAGGCACTGCAGGTGGTCATCTGACCATACCGAATAACCATGAATAAGGTATTTCCCTTTGAGAAAATGAACTGTAACACTGGTGAAAAAGTTATAAAACAAGATGGCCCTTCAGCAGGTCCTGGAGTAAATCTGTCTATAAAATTAAGGGGCTTAATATAAAGAGTTACTGTATGACCCAGCTGTTGTACTCCTCAGTATATTCCCACAGGAATTAAAAGCAGTGACTCAAACAGATACTTGCACATCAATGTTCATATCAGCATTAGTCACAATAGCCTAAAGATGGAAAAAAACACACAAATATCCATAGACAAATAAATGAATTTTTTTAAATGTGATATACCTATATAATGGAATATTGTAGATGTGATGAATTTAAATAGTAGATGTACTGCTTGAGGGGGTACATCTACTAAAAGGAAGAAAGGAATAACTCTAAGGGGAAGAGGCAACTTCTTTACCTTCCCACATTTCATGAATTTTTTGAGGATGGGGATAATTTTTATTAATCTTTTAATTTTACTTTTGGCACCCTAAGGCAATGCTTGCATATAGTATGAGTTCCATAAATATCTGTTAAATAAATGAATATATGAAGAAATGAATGAGGCAGATCACAACATCTGGCACCAAATGCATTTATGCATGCTTATAGGAACTTGTTAGCTCAGGATATTTTCTCACACTCCTGAGGTACATAAAATCTTTTTTTCATTGTCTAAGTTAAAACTACTTTATAGGTATGATAGTACATGCAATTATCGCTATGGGCTTGGTTCTCCCTCTCCCTTCTACATGTTTTTTAAATTCAGCAAATATCGATTGACTAGGTCAGTGCTTCAGATGCTGTGCTTACTTCCCATAGCAAAAAGGGAGAATGCACTGCCTGGAACTGGGCCTCCTTCTGCCCTACACATCTTTTGTAGGAGAGTCTCCCTTTGATTGCTGAAAGAGGCACTCATTGCTTGCCCTCCGGTCAGCTCTTTTTGCTCAGCTTAGAAAACCTTATTATAAGCTTATTGCTACTGGCTTTAGAAAACAAAAACCAACCAAACAAAAAAACACCTCAAAATTCCAAAGGATGCTATTCAAGTCCATTTAATTTCTGAGAGCTTCCAAAGGATTGGGACCAAAAACCAGAGCAAAGGCATGTTGTAGCTCCAGGATAACTGCTCCAAAATGGATATAGTACTGATCATCTTAGAGGCTGGGCAGGGTCCAAGAGCACAAAAGAGATGGCCATGTGAACTGTAAAGCTCCACATGAACATGAGTTACAGTGATTAAAAATTATGAAGTTCACACCATAATTGGGTTGCATTGTATACCACATAGACCAGCAGCTTTTACTGACCTGAGTGTTGATAGGGGCTTTCTGGCTCTGAAGGGCTTCCTGGGGAGTGAGAGTGGCTGGCTGTGCACAGGGACTGTGAGAATGCTTGCCCTGACGAGGGAGGGAATGCAGAGCATGGAGGCTGCTGGAAAGAGTCAGGATAGGTGGCGTTGTGCGGCAAGAGTGGCTCACTGTGGAGGGAGGCGCTGCAGAACTTGGCCAGAAGGCTCAGCTGGGGGTTATATTCACTGTGTCTCGGCACCAATACAGGCGGCAGCACTAGCATGAGAAAGAAACCAGTGGGTTAGAATTGACATTGGCTCATCGGCACAAAACAGAGTTTACACTTGCTGTTTTTGTCCATTCTTTTTTATGATAAAGCTGTTTTTCCTTTGGGAAGTACTGTTTCACCGTTCTTAGTGTTCATTGTGAATTGTCAATTGTAGTCCCATCTTTTCCCAAAAAGTGAGCTTGTGAATAAAGCTAAACCAATGGTTTCTCTCCTTAAAGCATGAATCTGTTTAAGAATGTAACAATTTGCCGAAACCGGTTTGGCTCAGTGGATAGAGCGTTGGCCTGCGGACTCAAGGGTCCCAGGTTCGGTTCCGGTCAAGGGCATGTGCCTTGGTTGCGGGCACATCCCCAGTGGGGGGTGTGCAGGAGGCAGCTGATCGATGTTTCTCTCTCATCGATGTTTCTAGCTCTCTATCCCTCTCTCTTCCTCTCTGTAAAAAATCAATAAAATATATTAAAAAAAAAAAGAATGTAACAATTAACAAAAAGTGTAGAGGAGAATCATTGTGAGGTCAGCATTCTAAATAGAAACTGCCTATTTATTCCTACCAGAGAAATTAGCAAACCTGTCCTACTACTTGGTCTTCTGAAGATTTAATTGTTCATGTCTTCTTTTTATTCTGCCAATAAAGTTTTGTTTGTTTGTTTGTCTGTTTAAGGCAAAATAGGTTTTCATTGCTTGCTATAAAATAATAAGTGACGTACAAAGTATTTTTCCCTCAGAGACCATGCTGAATTATTTAGATGACCAACCTAAATTTTAGCTCAGTAGTGCTGCTAAAGTAAAAACATTCTACCTGGTCTTACCAGAAAGATATAAAGGCAACTAAAAGTTATTTTGTAAAAGATAAACAGTGAGTAATAATAATACAAGTGAATAAGTAAAAGGTAATAGAGAACTTATAAATAAAGCCTGTTCATTTAGCATTTCCCTTCTGGGTTACACACTTTAAGAAGAACATGAGTTTTCTTGATCCTGATTCTGTACAAAAACTTAGGAAATGATACAATTCTCTAGGGCAAGCACTGTCCAGGCATTCATGACTCCTATTGACTTCTAAAGTGTCACAATGCCCAACAGAAAGAAGATATTCCATAAGTGTTATTGAGCTACAACCTATGACCAATGTAAATGCAGACAGAGAAGCAGAGAAAATAGAAAAAAAAAAGATTCAAGAAATAGCCAAAGAAAAATTTTCAGAACTATAGAAGAATCCATGTCATCAGATTGAAGAGAACCAGAGTGCACATCCCAATGAATAAAAACAGATCCAAATCTAGTCATACCATATTGAATTTCAAACATCTAGACAAGTGGAATATTCTAAAAGCTCCCAGAGGATCACCTCAAAGTCACCTACAAAGAAATGAAACTAAGACTGACTTATGACTTCCCATCACCAATGCTGGATGGTAGAAGGCAATGGACCAGGCTTTTCTAAGGAAAACTAATTCTTTTTTTTTCTTTTTGCTATCTAAACTTTGATTTTAATGCAAAATGTATTAGCAACAGACACAACTCCAGAGCACTTTCATCACAAAACAACATAATTATTGGGTTCCCCCAGATTGCCCTCTCAGATAGGGGATATCATCTGCTTAATCTTTACATCTATTGGCCTAGGAACTTATGAGGAGAATACTTATTTATAACAAGAGGCCCAGTGCATGAAATTTGTGCATGGGGGTGGGGGGTTCCCTCAGCCTAGCATGCACCCTCTCCAATCTGGGACCTCTTGAGGGATGTCCAACTGCCGGTTTAGGGCCAATCCCCTAAACTGGCAGTCGGACATCCCTCTCACAATCCGGGACTGCTGACTCCTAAACACTCGCCTGCCTGCCTGCCTGCCTGATTGCCCTAACCGCTTCTGCCTGCCAGCCTGATCGCCCCCACTGCCCTACCCTGCTGGCCCAATCGCCCCAGCTGCCCTCCCCTGCAGGCCTGGTCCCCCCCACCAACTGCCCTCCCCAGCAGGTCTGGCCCCCCAAACTGCCCTCCCCTGCAGGCCCAGTCGCCCCCAACTGCCCTCCCCTGCCAGCCTGATCGCCCACAACTGCCCTACCCTGCCAGCCTGATTGCCCACAACTGCCCTATCCTGCTGGCCATCTTGTAGTGGCCATCTTGTGATGCCATGGGGGCAGCTATCTTATGACAATGTGGGGGTGGCCATCTTGTGATGACGTGAGGGCATCATGGAAGGGCGCAAGGGCCACTTAGGCTTTTATTAGTATAGACTAGTGCCCTGGTGCATGAAATTTGTGTATGGAGGGGGGGTTCCCTTAACCCAACCTGCACCCTCTCTAATCAGGGACCCCTTAGGGGATGTCTGACTGCTGGTTTAGGCCCAATCCCTGTGGGCAGTCAGACATCCCTCTTGCTATCTGGGACCACTGGCTCCTAACTGCTCACCTGCTTGCCTGCCTGATCACCCCTAACTGCCTCTGCCTGCCTCTCTGATCACCCCTAACAGCCCTCCCTTGCTGGCCTGATCTCGCCCCCAACTGCCCTTCCCTGCCAGCCTGATTGCCCCTAACTGCCTCTGCCTGCCTGATCTCACCCCCAACTGCCCTCCCCTGCAGGCCTGATCTTGCCCCTAACTGCCCTCCTCTGCCATCCAATTTGGTTCTGATTGGTCGGTTTCTATGCCAGTCAGCATCAAAAGCTCTGCCTCCTAGGCAGCCATTGGCTCCTCACACTTCACCCAGATTTGGTTCTGATTGGTCGGTTTTTATGACAGTGTCTCTGGGCCTATCAATGGGGCCTGATCAGAAAGGAGGGGCTGATAAGCAGCCCCAGTGTAGGTCTGGAGAGAAATGGAGGCATGGCTGCTGACTCCACCCAGAGGGAAAGAGACAGGCAAGTGCTGATCAACAGCTGCCACACAGGCTATGGATCAGACCCTGCTTCTCTCTTTAGGCCTCTCTCTGGGCCTGATTCGCAGCCCCATCAGCAGTCAGTGCTGGGTCACCACACCTGCAGCCCCAGCAGTCAGTGCTGGCTTGCCATGGCAACCCAGCGTTAACTGCAGGACTAACTTCTGGTTGGCCGAGCCTCCAGTCATGATGGACCCAGAGATTTTATATATTAGAGTAACAGTGGGCTGAAGCAAGCAAAACACACTGTCTTCACCACTATGATGAAACTGTCCATTAATAATGGTTTTCCTCCAAGGTACAAGTCAGCTTTTCTATTTGGAATTGTTATCAACATCAGCAATAATTCTTTGGAATAGCTCATTAGTTTAGGGAGTTACAATGCCACACTGAGTATGTGGCTGTTTTGAAGAAGAATGGATAGTGAGGATGCTCTGTGAATTTCAAATATAAGTCATCAGGCTTCTGGCAGCTTCTATTGTTTAATTCCATATTATAAAGGTGCCATGATGGACTATGATTGGTTAAAATCCTCTGTTTACTGTCTGACTTTAGAGTGGTATCTTTTTTTTTTTTACTAGAGTCAATTTGGTTATCTATACAGGAAACATGCCCATGTACTGGGAAGACTTGCTTCATGTTGTGATTATCAACATCAGTTTTGCAAAAGCATCCAACAAAAGGCTCCATGCATATAATATCAGATACTAGAAACTATAACTAAAAAACAAAATAAAAAATCTGGTAAATTTATCAACCTATGTGCATCCGACTTCCGATTTCTCTCTCTCTCTCTCTCTCTCTCTCTCTCTCTCTCTCTCTCTCTCTCTCTCTCTCTCTCTCACACACACACACACACACACACACACACACACACACACACACTGGCATAACCTTCAATAAAAATAAAAGGGATGAGATCCAGTTAGAGATCTTCCTTGAGAGAAAACACAACAAATGCATGTTCTGGATAAAGCCTCAGCAAGATCAGGTGGAAACTCAAGCATCTTGGCTTCTCCTGAGTTCTGGAGAAGCCTATCCAGGCAAACCAAGCCACTGAGGTTAGCTGGGGGTTCACAGCTCTTACCAAGCTTGAGATCAGATCTGGCCACCAGCCTTACTCCAGACAACAAGACACCAAAATTATCCCTATTCTACTGATGCTTGGTTTTGTGGGCCTTTCCAGATAAAACTGGCAGCCACATTTAGATAAGGAATCTCTATTTAGAAGCTTTGGGAGAAGTGTGGGGGTTCTTTGTGGCCTCACTAAGACTTAGTTTTATGGAGACTTGTGAAAATAATTCTGATCCCCAAATCCCACAATGGAAACCAATAGGATTGCCAAAAAAATAACATAACTATAAACTAAAATATAAATATTGAGAATCAAGAAGAGGGAGAAAGAAAGAAGGTAATGTAAATTAACTAAATTCTCATCTTTCATATTAAAATCAATGAAATTATCTTAAGGTGATAAATTTTGGAAACCAATGTATAAGCACATTATATAGAGTTATCTCTATAATTTTTAGTAATAATACATGGAAGTAGAATAGGAACTAAGCAAGAATGATTAAAAGAGGTTGTTCCTGGAGATGGATGGGGTAGCTCTTGTTTTTAATCACACTATCAATTTCTTACCACCTGCAAGTATTGATACAAACTTTCATGAAAAGCAAATATTTGCAAGTAAACAGACAACAATAATATCAATTACAAAATCTACAGATTACCTACAATAATACATTTATCTCTTTCTTAACAAATAATAATTCTCACTTCTACATGTAGAATACAAACTCAAACAGGTGAATGAAAAGTTGGAAACTAAATCACAACAGGTAAGAGTATCAGAGAAACAAATGATTCCTTCCCCTTTTAAAAGCCATATTTGTATATACTATCTATGACATTAAAAAATAAACACTCAACATCACCATGAAAAAGTGACCTGCACAATAAGCCTCTGAATTTCCCTTTATGTATTCTATGACTATGCAGGAATAAAAAGATGACTTGCCTCATGAATAGTCTGAAAGTGAGGGGCTGCAAAGTAGTAAATGACATATGGCTTATTTTCAATGATGCTTCTTCATCACAATGTTAACAAATTTCAAATAAACACGCATTTTCCTTTTTTAATGAAGAGAAATTTGAATAATTTCTGTGACTTCAGTTTTCATGTGAGATATCTACAGTGTATTCCTACCATTAATAAACAAAATGACTCGTAGACTCCTGAATGGATATACTTCTATTCTTCTTGGCATGTAGATCGAGGCATCAAAAGAAAAGAAAGAATATGTTTTTCTTTACTGAGACAAATATCTTGATAATAAACTTTTACTATCTGGGTAAAACCAAAAGCAGTGAATATTGGTATAGAAAACTGATAGTATAACCCTGGTTATTTGGTCAGAGGGGCTCAGTTACCTTAAGTCTGCACTGATCATATTTTTAAATACTTTTATTAAAAACTTAGCTGTCTTAGTCCATTTGGGTTGCCATAACAGAAATACCACAGACCAGGTGGCTTATAAACAACAGAAATTTATTTCTCACAGTTCTGGGAGCTCGGAAGTCTGAGATCAGGGTGCAGCATGGTTGGGTCCTGGTGAGAGCCCTCTTCCTGGCTGCAGAGGGCCATCTTCTCACTGTGTCCATACATGGTAGAAGGGGCCAGGGACCTCTCTCAAGCCTCTTTATAAGGACGCTAATCCTATACATTAGGCTCTGCCCCCATTACCTAATCACCTCCAAGAGGCCCTTCCTGTTAATACCATCACCTCATGCATTAGGCATTAGGTTTTCAACATAAGTATTTTGAGGGAACACAAACATTCAATCCATAGCAATAGCTATTCCTAAATAGCAAATTCCATTTCCACATTTCAACTGCTACTTGCAAATATGACATAGTGAATTTTCAGACATTTGTTTCAATATTATGCCACCCTTTAAATACCACACTATCTTAATATTTAAGTGTTACACAAAGGAAAATAGTGGAAGGAGTTACTGTATATATGGGGGTTAAATACGGAGATGAAAACAGCTTTTGTATCTTTTTCAGAAATCATGTGGTTTTGAAACAGGATGAGTATTTTATGTAAAGGAGAAATTACAGGATAGATTCCAAGATGGCTGCAGAGTAGCTGGAAGCTGTGCCCACTTGCTCCCAGCCCCAAATCAGATTTACAACTAAATTACAGAGCAACCAACCTGAAAAACCAATTGAAATATTATAACTAAGGATTTATAAGAGAAGCCACGTAGAGACAGATAAGAAGGGTGGAGAAGTGAAAAGGGAATAAAATATAATAAAATCAGAGGCATGGAAATGGAATAGATTGATGATTTTCAGAGGAAAGAGGGTGGGGGAGTGGGAAGAGATTAAACAAAGATTTTATATGCATACTAGAGGCCCGATGCACGAAGATTAATGCAAGAATGGGCCTTCCTTCCCCTGGCTGCCAGCACTGCCTTCGCTCCAGCTGGAGCCACCTTTCTGCCTTCCCACGCTGCCCAGAGGACTGGAGCGGCTGAGGTGGAGTGGAACGCCTGCATTGTTGTCCCACCCCTGGCCGCTCAGCACCTGCATATGCAAATTAACCTGCAATCTTTGTTGGGTTAATTTGCATACTCACTCCTGATTGGCTGGTGGGTGTCATGAAGGTACAGTCAATTTACATCTTCCTCTTTTATTAGTGTAGATATACATTACCTCTAGACTCAGACAATAGGGTGGCGAAGGCCTGGGGTGGGGCAGGAACCGGGTGGAGGGGGGCAAATGAGGGGGAAAAAGAGGGACATTTGCAATACTCTCAACAATAAAGTTTTTTTTTAAATATAAAAAGAAGCAGTCAGAAATAAAGAATACATCTGATATCAAGAATACACTAGAAGGAATAAAATAAAAAGTAGGCTGGCCATGGCCTGTGTTGCTCAGTGATTAGGGAATTGGACTGTGCACCAAAGGGTTGAGGGTTCGACTCCCAGTTAAGGGCACTATGTGGGTTGTGTGATCACTCCCCATCCCCAGTCAGGGGGGAGGGCAGGAGGCAGCCAATCAATGTGTCTCTCCCAACTTGATGTTTCTCTCTCGCTCTCTTCCCTTCCTTCCCACCCTCCCACTCCTTCTAAACAGCAAAGGAAAACGTATCCTCAGGTGAAGATTAACAACAACAACAACAACAAAGTAGGTTGAATGAAGCAGAGAATTGAATCAGTGATTTGGAAGACAACGTAGAAAAAAACACAAGCAATCAGAGCAGCTAAATTTAGAAGAATGTGCATCTTCTTTTAGCTGCTCTGATTGCTTGTTTTTTTAAGGGAACTTTGGGACAATGTGAATCATAACAACATCCAAATCATAGTAATATCAGAAAGTGAGCAAGGAAGGGATAGAGAAACTGTTTGAAGAAATAATGGCAGGAAACTGCTGAAGGAAAAACAAGATGAACCCAAAGAGGCCCACACCAAGACACATTGTAATTAAAAAGGCAAAGTTTACAGAGAGAATCTTAAAAGCAGCAAGAGGGGCACAGTTAGTTACTTACAAGGGAGTTCCAAAAGGCTGTCAGCTGATTTCTCAACAGAAATACTTCGGCCAGAGGAATTGGATGAAGTAATGAAAAACAAGAACGTGAAACCAAGACCACTCTATCCAGCAATCCTATCATTTAAAATTGAAGGAAAATTAAAGAACTTCCCAGACCAAAAAAAAAAAAGGCTAAAGGAGCTCATTATCACCAAATCAGTATTGAACCAATATTGCAAATAATGTTCAAGGGACTGTTTTATGAAGAAGAAGAAATATACATAGAGAGAGGAACATAGGTATATAGGGGAAAAAAAGGCAATAACCTTAAATGTAAATTGATTAAATGCTCCAATTAAAAGACATAGAGTATGGACCTGGGAGTATTATGCTAAATGAAATAAGCCAGTCAGAGAAATAAGTATGACATAATATCACTTATATGTGAAATCTCATGAACAAAATAAACTGATAAAAAAATAGGTCCAGAGACATAGAAGCATAGGAAGGCAGTGTGTGTGTGTGTGTGGGGGGGAGGGGGCAGTGATTAGCCGGGGAATTTATAGGCATATATGCATAACCCATGGACAGAGACAATAGTGTGGTGAAGGCCTGGGAGGGGTGGGTGTGGGGTGGAGGGGGTCAATGGGGAAGAAAAAACACGAAGGGGATAGCTGTAATACTTTCAACAATAAATATTTTAAAAACATAAAAATAAAATAAAAGACATAGGGTAGGTAATGGATAAGAAAACATGACTATATATATGCTCTCTACAAGAGACTCCCCTCAGAACAAAAGATTCACACAGAATGAAAGTGAATGGATGAAAAAAATATATATATAAAATGGAAATGAAAAACAAAAACGGGGATAGCAATATTTATATCTGACAAAATAGACTTAAAACAAAGGACATAAGAAGAGAAAAAGAAGATCACTTCATAATACTAAAGGGATCAATCCAACAAGAAAATTTAACCCCTGTAAACATATATGTACCCAATAGAGGAGCACCTAAATAAATTAATAAAATATCAGTGGATTTTAAGGGAGAGATCAACAGCATTACAATCATAGTAGGGGTTATTAATTCCCTATTGTCATCAATGGATACATCTTCCAGATTTAAAAAAATTAACAAGGAAACAGTGACCTTAATAGCTAATATCTGAAAACAGCCGAAGTGCCCATCAGTAGATGAGTGGATAAAAAAAAAAAAAGTTGTGGTATATTTACACAATAGAATACTGGTACAATGGGGCAATAAAAAAATGAGGAAATCTTACCTTTAGCAACAGCATGGATGGATCTGGTAATTATTATACTAAGTGAAATAAGCCAGCCAGAGAAAGACAAATAGCATGTATGAGTTCTTTGTATGAGTTCTTTGTATATTTTGGAAGTTGACTTCTTATCAAAATAAACTAACGAACAGACTGACAGCTGTCAGAGGGGAAGGAAATGGGAGGGACTGGATGCAAGAAGGTGTGGGGTGGAAGGGGTCAATGGGGTGTGGGGTGGAGGGGGTCAATGGGGAAGAAAAAACATGAAGGGGATAGCTGTAAGAGATTAGCCAAAGATAACCCATAGACACAGCGAACGGTTAGGTGATGGCCAGGGGGAAGGGGAGAGCAGGGGCTTGGTGGAGGTGGGAAAAGGGGGGGAAATGGGGACATCTGTAATATTGTCAACAATAAAAATAAAGTGGGGGAAAAAGAAATCAGAAATTGATAGAGAATATCATTAAAAAAAAAAAGAAATTACACTCCTGAAATAACCTCAGTCATATAGAATAAAACCATTGTGTGCCACAAAAACATTTTGCACATTTTCTCCCAGATATGAGCAACACATAGTGGCCTGAAGACAGGTGGCACCTCACCAACTGTTGGGTGCCATCCATAAAGGCAGAAGTATTGATAATGAAAATTAATGGTTAGAAACTTTAATAGCTATTCAACAGAATAATGTTGTTATTGGTGGGGTGCCCTCCGCATTCCCACCTGTTACTGGTGGAGGTGGAGTTCTTTCCCAAGGCCTCCACAGGAGGATGGGGTTTCGTGGAAAGCTTTATTGATCACATAAAAGTAAGGGAATTCCCTTCCAAGGTCCCAGCTCCCTCTGTCTTACCATGGAAAAGGTCCAATCTTGTCTTCAGCAGGGTTTAGGATTAAGTCCACTGCCCAGAGTCTCTGCTCAGTATTAAAGAACAGCCCAGTCTAGCATCTGGCTAACTTAGCTTATGTTTCAAGCTGCAGGCCATTGAGGGTGGGAACCACATGGCAGGCGAGTATGAGTCACAGAATAAGAGAATGCAAGAGAGAAAACTCTTTGGGGATTATAATGAGGAGTTTAACCAATTAACCCTTCAAGATTTCATATGCTTACAGTTGCTCTATCCCCCTAGCCAATTATCTTTTTCCCAGGTTAGACTGACACACAAGCACCTTACCTATATCACCCAAAAGTCACTACACATGTGCACATCTCCCCTTTTGCTGGACCCCCTTCTCCCAGTGATTTGCATAGAATGGACTGAGGAGTGTAAAGTTGCAGCTTCCTGGTGAAGCTGCCCAGATGACCATGCTTATAATGTCTGACTTACCCTTTGCTGTCTATTACTAATATTAATAATTAGCTAAATATGATAACAATTTTATAACTTTGAAAACGAATAATACAAAATGGGCTTGTATTTTGTAAGTCTTTTCAAAATTTCATTTGCCTAGTAAATGTATCATTTTTGAAGGATGGAAGATATAAAAAAGAAAAATTGGTTCTTCAATACAGATAATATGAGAAACATTGAAATAGAGTACTTAAGTGGCTGTGTGAGTAAAAAGTAAAGCAAAATTTTAGCTTCCTAAAAGGAGAGGTCAAAAAATGAGAGATTTCAAAGGGAAAACATAAGCTTTGTAATAATTAAGAGTCCCAGAAAACTTGCTTAACATTAGTATCTTTATTGTTCTCAAAATATTAACATTAAATATGGCCAGAAATTTAGATATAAAATATCCTTTTTATATTAAAAAATCAAGTTAGGAAAGTTAAAAACCTTAAAATTTAATACAATCTTTACCCATCTTTCATTTTGGAAACTCAAACCTAAAATATGATTATGAAATCTACCTGTCATATGTGAAAACATTCACACTACCATTCCTAAAAGAACCTTACATAATATGAAAAACTAAAATATGAAACAATCCTCTAAAATTAGGTTTTTGAGTATGTAAAACAGGTACATTTTACAAGATATTTTTTCCACTCTATTACTCAAAAAAAAGATGATTTCTTAATGAACATTTTTTTCCATTGGGTATATTTTGAATGCTTAATACAACTCAAATATATATAATTGATTTCAGAGAGGAAAGGAGAAGGAGAGAGAGATAGAAATATCAATGATGAGAGAGAATCGTTGATTGGCTTGGGATTGAGCCCACAACCTGGGCATATGCCCTGACCTGGAATAAAACTGTGACCTCCTGATTCATAGGTCGACGCTTAACCACTGAGTTACTCAGGCTGGGCATAACTCAAATCTTTGAAACAAAAAAGAATCGAGTTCTTTCTGTCATGCACTCAGACACTAATGACTTTTTAAGTATGCAAAGAAAGCCCAGAGGGAAACAAGAAAGAAGGGAAGAAAGCAAAAACCTATATGAATTAGGGAAAACGCATTAGATTCACCAGGAGAGTGGGACTTTCTCATCACAGTTTCATACAGGGACTGAATCCTGGGATGAAGTGACTGTGAGAAGTATTCACACCCAGACAGGTGACTTTCTTGACTAATGTTTTACAACATCATGGCATGATTTAGGAGTCTGAGAGGTTGCCTAGCTAAGCCTGTGTAGGCTGGGCACAAAGCATTTTATCATTTCTGCTGTAAGGTTAACTAAACCCTTTACCAACAGACAGGCTGCACTCCAACCATGGCCTGTCTACCTCAACAGAACTTTCTCCTCAGGGACATGGTCATTTCCCTGAGCTCATGTGCCAGTCCTTAGGTCTCCTGGAAAGAGGCAGATGGTCAATCAGGGACAGGAAGCTCTCATAAAAACGTATCCCCATAGCCACAGGAACATGCAATCCAGAGGGGGAAAAAACAGTCAAACGGTTATAGCCAGTGTGAAGGAACAAAGATCAACACTAGACTTCTCCAAAAGGGAGGTGAACTGTATATACACATACAAACACATCCAGATGTGTAAAGAATTTAGGGCAATATTTTCCTATATTTAAAGCCATATTAAGAACAACTCCCAAACTCCCCAACCCTCCCCCCCCCCCTTTTTTTTCAGTCCTAGAAGGATTCCAAAAAACTTTCATTGGCTGTTTTCAGACCCAAAAACTGAGATACCTACACTTACCTGAGCCTGGGGAAAGTGACAGTGAAGAGACTTCTTTAGTTTACTTTAGTTCACTTCAGTTGAGGGAGAGGGGTTGGAGAGGAGGATGTTTATTTTTTAGTTAATCATATAAAATCCATATTAAGACCCTCAAATGCCCCAAGAGTGGGAAGAACATGATGATGATGACTCCAAAACACATAAAACTGCATTTTCAAAATCACAGAGTTTACATATATGCTGAAATGGAAATTCTAGGTTTTTCTGACTACAAAATTGTGGATTATTTCCTCAAAGTTGAACCTCCCCCATCTCTCTTTTTTGGTGATTGTGGTGGTCCTTGTATTGCTTATGCCCCAGAACTCTCCATCAACTGGGACATACCTCTTTAACTTTTAAAATACACCATGATATCGTGAAGAAAACTGACCTGATGTCTCCACACGGCAGTAGTGATAGGGGTTAATGCACACCTCTTTCTGCTTGGAGCCAAATGGGAACTCACAGCATTCCAGGGGCTTCAGCTCATGGTGAGATTGCAGATCAGGCCATCGCCACACTCGGCAATAAATAACGTGAGGCAACCCCTTGCGATGGGACACCTGCAGCCGCCCGTCCAAGGATCGAGGAATCGTCACACATTTGCTGGGCTGCCCTGGACAGCTCAGAGCCCTCTCCAGCTCATCCATGGCTCCTTTCTTCTTCTTTAGCTTCTTCACTAAAGAGTCTACTGCCTTCTCTGCCCACTTTTCCTCTTCATCGCCTTGCTTCCAGCCTAGCAGTCTCTTCACTGCTGGGCTGGTGAACGAGAAGAGAGAGCTGATGGGGGTGCTGGAGTGCATAAGAGGTTGACTGCAGGTGTCCAGTGAAAACAGGAACTGGCCAGATAGCCCTTCACTGCCTGCAGGGCTTAAGAAAAGTAAGCAGCAAGTAACTCTCCAGAGATGTCATAGATCTTCCTTTTCTTCTGGTAGTCACTGTGACAGATACAGGTTGGGAAGCATGTTGACATTCTCCTAGCCCTAGAATGGACTGACAAACTCTGAAAAATAAGACAAGACTTCAGTTAACTTAATAAGAATAATTTTCAGAAAAGGTTAAAGTTGAAAATAAGGGAGAAATTCTTCAAATGTTTTAGACTTGGAAACTCTTAGTCATCTTAACTCCCTCCTCTCCTTTATTCCCTACTAGAGGCCTGGTGCACAAAATTTGTACATAGGTAGGGTCCCTAGGCCTGGCCAGTGATCAGGGCTGATCGGGGCCTTCCGGCTGCTGGCCAGGGCCTTCCTTCCCCAGCTGCTGGCTGCTGGCTGGGGCCTGCGCCAGGTGCTGGCAGTGGGTATGAGCGGTGGCTTTGGCGCCGGCAGCAGGTGCAAGTGGCGGCTCTGGCGCTGGCAGTGGGTGTGAGTGGGGCCAGCACCGGCAGCAGGTGTGAGCGCCTGGCAGGACCGCAGTGCATGGGAGCAAAGAGTTTTCAGTAACCACTAGAGGCTTGCCCCGATGACAGTGACCAGCGCTCCGTCTTGGTCTGGCGCCCCCACTCACCTGCTCCACCATCCCACCAAGGCCTATGCCCGACATGTTCTGCGCTCTGCTGCCTGCTGCTGATGCATGCCATTTCCGCGCGCATCCCCTGGTGGTCAGCGCACGTCATAGCAACCGGTTGTTTGGTTGTTCCACCGTTCGGTCTATTTGCATATTAGGGTTTTATATAGAGAGAGGCCCGGTGCACGAAATTCGTGAATGGGGGCGGGGGGTGTCCCTCAGCCCAGCCTGCACCCTCTCCAATCTGGGACCCAACTGCTGACTCCCAACTGCTTGCCTGCCTGCCTTCCTGATTGCCCCTAACCGCTTCTGCCTGCCAGCCTGATCACCCCCTAACCACTCCGCTGCCAGCCTGATTGATGTCTAACTGCTCCCCTGCCAGCCTGTTTGCCCCCAACTTCCCTCCTCTGCCGGTCTGGTCACCTCTAACTGCCCTCCCCTGCAGGATTGATCACCTCCAACTGCCCTCCCTTGCAGGCCTGGTCCCTCTCAACTGCCCTCCCTTGCAGGCTTGGTGCCTCCCAACTGCCCTCCCCTGCTGGCCATCTTGTGGTGGCCATCTTGTGTCCACATGGGGGCAGGATCTTTGACCACATGGGGGCAGCTATATTGTGTGTTGCAGTGATGGTCAATCTGTATATTACTCTTTTATTAGATAGGATAGAGGCCTGGTGCACGGGTGGGGGCAGGCTGGTTTGCCCTGAAGGGTGTCCCGGATCAGGGTGGGGGTTCTCTTGGGGCGTGGGGTGGCCTGAGCGAGGGGCCTGTGGTGGTTTGCAGGCCAGCCACGCCCCCTGGCAACCCAAACGCAGGCCCTGGTATCTGGAATTTATTTACCTTCTGCAATTGAAACTTTGTAGCCTGGAGCAGAGCCAAGCCTCCTGCTCGCTCTGTGGCCAGCAGACATTTCTGTTGGGGTTTGTGTATATCTTCTATAATTGAAACTTTGTAGTCTTAAGCGAAGGCCTGGGCCGGCCAGGGTGTTCGGAAAGCTTTGCTTCTTCCATTGCTGGGGGAAACCCCTTCCGCTCTTTCCAGCTCTGTGGCTGCCGCCATTTCTGTTTGGATTTGTTTACCTTCTATGATTGAAACTTTGTAGCCTTGAGTGGAGGCTTAGGCCGCCAAGGGCAGGTGGAAAGCTTGGCTTCCTCTGTTGCCTGGGAAACCCAAGCCTCCCTCCTTCTCTCTGTGGCTCTAGCCATCTTGGTTGGGTTTATTTGCATACTCGCTCTGATTGGCTGGTGGGTGTGGCTGGTGGGTGTAGCGGAGTGATGGTTAATTTGCATATTACTATTTTATTAGGTAGGATACCCAAGTTTTGGTATTTCTGCATTAAAAATTTCTATGAAAATTTTTTTTGTGGCATTGTACATTTTATTAATTCTTTTTTCCCCATTTAGTATTCTATTTATTATTTTTTCTTTATTGATTAAGGTATTACATATGTGTCTTTATCCCCCCAATGCCCCTCCCCAACCCCTCGCTCATGGCCTCACGCCCCTAGTATCTGTGTCTATTGGTTATGCTTATATGCATGCACACAAGTCCTTTGGTGGATCTCTCCCCCTTACCCCCACCCTCCCCTGCTTTCCCTCTGAAGTTTGATGGTCTGATAGATGCTTCTCTGTCTCTGGATCAGTTTTTGCAAATTTTGAAAAATTATCTCCATTTCCACCAATATCTGAGGCATAGTCCACCTCATTATTCACCTATATTACTGAGACAACTATAAAGTAGCTTCTCTCTTCTAATTCCAGCCATTTTTTCCCAAATACAATTTTTAATCCTCACCTGAGGATATGTTTATTGATTTTTAGAGAGAGGAAGGGAAAGAGAGGGAAACACATACACACACATCAATGTAAGAGAGAAAGAAACATGGATTGGCTGCCTCCCGTATGTGCCCCGGCCAGGGATTGAACCTAACCTGGAATGGAACTTGCAATCTTTTGGTGTACAGGACAATGCTCCAAGAACTGAGCCACCCAGCCAGGGCTAAATACAATTTTAATAGGTCATTTGCCTGCTTAAAAAATTACAGTTGCTCTTTGGTTTCCAAAATATAAACTATTCTGCCTTGATCTCTAGAGCCTCCAAAATCTTTCATCAACATACTCATGCTTCTTCCTTTCTCATTTATAATTTGAACAAGTAATCCATCTCTGTTGTGGAATATATAAATGAAAAAGGTAACAAGTAGGATCACTAATAATCTCACCACTCATATGTTCTTCCAAACTACTTTATAGGAAAGTGGTTCTCAAAGTGTGACCCAAGAACCCCTGGAGTCCCAGAGAACCTTTCATGGGAGTTATAAGTTCCTCTCTTTTTCAACTACATATCTGAGTCATTAGATTTTTCTCATGTACTTCAACTCAAACAACATATCACAACAGACTGTATGCAAAAGTGAGTATGAGAATCCAAGTGTTATCCATCAAATCAGCCATTAAAGAGATTTTCAAAGATAGAAAACAATAACATTTTTCTCACTATTTTTTTCAAAAAACATCATTTTTTGACAAAAAAAATATGTTGATGTTACTATATGATATGATATGAAAATAAAATTCAAAAGATACTATATGAAATGGGTATGTTGTTGGCTGCTCAGTGACCATGCCTAAGCACTGGACAGTTAGAACCTTTGAATGATCGATGAGTACTGCTTCTTGGTCAATGTGGCTAAGAAAAGCATACATCACCTATCAAACTGTACACAACCATTAGTCCAGGGGCCAGGTAGCACTCATCCACTCTGGAAGGTCCCATTCCAGAAACATTCACCTTGACAGAACATAATTGTTTCATTATTGTTTTGTTTTTAAATTTTCAACTTTATCAGTTTTGACCCTCTAATCCATGAGCAGCATAAATATACCTTGTTGTCCCTTCTTTACGAGTTTACTAACCAAATTTAGAACTTAAACACACTTGCCAATGGAATACTTAATTTCCTTAAAAGAATACTGCTTTCTTGATGACTTTTATAAAAAGAGATAGACAAAATTTCAAAGAGAAGATTATAAATGTGACTACGTAAAAAATGCTAAAGTAAAAAATGGTGATAAAAATAACAATGCACTAAAGTAAAAAATGGTAAAAAGTAAAAACGCATACTTAAATAACAGGAAAGTATTTGTAGCAAATATTTAAAAACTATGGTTAACATTTTTGTTATGTAAAATATGAGTTGCTGAGGAAAAATTTGGCTTCGGTACATTGCAAAAGATATAACAAGGAGGAAACAGCAGAATTTCTACTATTAAATTATATACAAAGGTATACAGTAATGCAATATTGATAATACAATAAACAATAACCATAAGTGGAAACAATTTAAATAACACAGTGATATTGAGGGTTCCATGAAATGGACACTCTAATTTTGTTCTGTTGGTGGCATCATATATTGGCATAATGCTTCTAGAAAGCACTTGAACACTTTCAAGCATCCCCTTTGACTCAGAAATCATATTTACTGTAAAGATGTTTGCAGAAAATAAACCCTAAATATGAATAATGTTAAGCATAAAGATATTGTCAGAAATGAATTTATCATAAATAGTAAAATAGTAGTATAAACAACCTAAATGCTCAACAGTTTCATAACAACTAAGAAGACTGTTATACATTTATTTAATAAAATGTTGGATAGTTTATACAACTAAATTTTAAATAAAACTAATAAATAGAAAATGTACTGTGCTATAATGTTAAATTTTTAAATTAGTGTTTAATGATAGTATTTCTATTTCATCTTTTCAGTTTATCTTTTTTAATTTATTGGAGCCAGAGTTTTATTTTTCATCAATTTTATATCTATTTTATTATAGCAAAAACATATTAACCATAGTCTATTATATTTGTTATATGATTACAACTGTATTTTAAAATGAAACATGTACAAAAAGTATTGGCTATTTTAAAGCAGTTGTATTCTTTCTTTTCAGAAATTTTGGTAATGTACCTATCAATGCACAGATACCTATGTTTAAACACACACACACCAAATAAACACACAATTTTTTATTTCTTCAGAAAGACTTAGTAGGTTCATGGAGAAATTTGAGTTCTAATACCAATCTTAAATGTATTTTCTTTTTTTTTTCTTTTTTTTTTTAAATATATTTTATTGATTTTTACAGGGAGGAAGGGAGAGGGATAGAGAGCTAGAAACGTCGATGAGAGAGAAACATCGACCAGCTGCCTCCTGCACACCCCCCACTGGGGATGTGCCTGCAACCAAGGTATATGCCCTTGACCGGAATCGAACCCGGGACCTTCCAGTCCGCAGGCCGACGCTCTATCCACTGAGCCAAACCGGTTTCGGCTTAAATGTATTTTCAAAGTGTCATTTAACTGCCATTTTCACATGTGGCCTCTTTTCATTTTCCTTGCTCTAATCCTGGGTCAGTGCTATTGGCTATTTACTCTTATGTTTTATAGAGAATATATATGCTGGCATCTATAATAATAAAAGAGTAATATGCAAATCAACTTAACGGCTGCCTGGATGACCATCCGGTCAAACTTCTAGGCGACCTTCCAAACAAAGCCAGGGCTTCGAGAGCCTACTCTTGCACGAATTTCATGCATCGGGCCTCTATATCATATAAAACATTTCCTTTGTGTACGAAGTCTCCAATAAGATCAGTTTTTACCCACTGTTTTTAGATTTTAGTATTTTGATGTATGACATCAAATTTTATTACTTTATTTGAGGCCCGGTGCACGAAATTCGTGCATGGGGGTGTGTGTCCCTCAGCCCAGCCTGCACCCTCTCCAATCTGGGATCCCTCTCACAATCCAGGACTGCTGGCTCCCAACCGCTCGCCTGCCTGCCTTCCTGATTGCCCCTAACCGCTTCTGCCTGCCAGCCTGTTTGCCTCTAACTGCCCTCCCCTGCCAGCCTGTTTGCCTCTAACTGCCCTCCCCTGCAGGCCTGGTCACCCCTAATTGCCCTCCCCTGCAGGCCTGGTCACCCCTAACTGCCCTCCCCTGCAGGCCTGGTCACCCCTAACTGCCCTCCCCTGCAGGCCATCTTGTCGCAGCCATCTTGTGTCCACATGGGGACAGCCATCTTTGACCACATGGGGATAGCCATCTTGTGTGTTGGAGTGATGGTCAATTTGCATATTATTCTTTTATTAGATAGGATAGAGGCCTGCTGCACGGATGGGGGCCGACTGTTTTGCCCTGAAGGGTGTCCCAGATCAGGGTGGAGGTTCCCTTGGGGTGTGGGGCAGCCTGGGTGAGGGGCCTGTGGTGGTTTGCAGGCTGGCCATGCCCCCCGGTGACCCAAGTGGAGACCCTGGGATCTGGGATTTATTTATCTTCTATAATTGAAACTGTAGCCTTGAGCAGAGACCAAGGCAGGCCAGGGCTGTGGGAAGCTTGGCTTCCTCCATCGCCGGGGGCAACTCAATCCTCCTGCTCTCTCCAGCTCCGTGGCTGCTGCCATTTTTGTTGGGATTTATTTATCTTCTATAATTAAAACTTTGTAGCCTTGAGTGGAGGCCTGGGCCAACCAGGCAGGGTGTGTGGAAAGTTTGGCTTCCTCCATTGCCAGGGAAACCCAAGCCTCCTGCTCGCTCCATGGCCGTAGCCATCTTGGTTGGGTTAATTTGCATACTCACTCCTCATTGGCTGGTGGGCATGGCTTGTGGTGTAGCAGAGTGATGGTTAATTTGCATATCACTCTTTTATTAGATAGGATACATTCATTTTGGGAAGAAAGTCACATATGGGGACCTTTATGCATTGGGACCCACTGTCTGGGAAAAGGATGCAGGGATATTTTCTCTAAAGGTTGCTGAAGTAGCTCCCTGTTGCTAATGTCTGACTTTTACTGGGTGTTCTAGTTATTGTCTTCCAGTATCTAATAAATACATTATGAATTGTTCTGATAATTTCACCTTCCCTTATATTAATGGAACATGTCAAGCTGCTGGCTGGTCAGTTTCCAATTCTGTAAGAATAATTACTAACAAACAGAAAGAGGAGAGAAATGTTAGGACTAAAGGGCATTTGTAAGCTTCCCACCACAGAACAAAGGCCAGGGGGAAAAAACTTGCAGGACACCAAGAAGCATACCATATAAAGAACTGAAACTATCCTAAAGACTCCTGATTGCATACCTGCATTCCAAGACCACTACCTCAGCCCCCAGACCCATTGACAACCAGAGCTTCCTATCAGTGAGTACCTACAAGGATGAAACTCAAGATTCTGGGTGCTGCCATCATCAACTCAATGTCCCCTTGACTCGGTGCTATGCAGCCCTTCCCTTTGGATATCCCATACTCCATTCCCTTTCCTTAAATAAATTCAATTTTCTTTAGCCACAGTTTGAGATGGCTATTTAGCCTGCTTGGGTATCACCATGTTAATCTTTCATGAAGTATATAAACTGTCACTAAAATTGCATTGCTCTGGGGTTTGCCAGGTGCTAATCACTGTACTCAAGCCTCAGGAAAATGTACTATTGTGCCGAGCAGTCATTTCAGGTTTATTTATAATTTGGGAGTTTTATTCCCTGGGCAGAGGAGACAGCCTGGAGAGAGCTTTGCCTCAATTTGGTCTTCAACTCAGCCACTAAAAGACCATGGGCAATTCACCAACTCAAATGAAAAATCCACTCCAGGAGGCAAACTGCTATTCATCCTTCAAATCCAGCTCAGGTATCACAGGTCTCTGTGACTTCCTCAGATGAAATTCTCTTCTCAATCAGTACCTTATATACATTATTATTTTCATTTTGGTTCACAATTAATTTGTTCATATGTCTCTCCTCTTTAAGGACAATGACTCTTATTCATCTATGTAGCTTTAATCCCTCACATAAAATAGGCATTTAATACATATTTATTATTATTTACTAGAGGCCCAGTGCATGAAATTCATGCACTCCGGAGGGTCCCTTAGCCCGGCCTGTGCCCTCTCACAGTCCAGGAGCCCTCGGGGGATATCTGACTGCCGTGAAGGCGGGAGAGGTTCCCACCACCACCACTGCGCTCGCCAGCCGTGAGCCGGCTTCTGGCTGAATGACGCTCCCCCTGCAGGAGCGCACTGACCACCAGGGGGCAGATCCTGCTTTGAGCATCTGCCCCCTGGTGGTCAGTGTGCGTCATAGTGACCAGTCGTTCCACCATTCGGTTGATTTGCATATTAGCCTTTTATTATATAGGATTTTAAATGACTATGTCACCTCGTGCTGGTGCCTTGGAAACATAGATGCCTAATAAATATTATCAGAAACTTTATTCCTTTCTTTTACTCAAAACTTCACTTGTTTGCATCTTTTTATCACCATTCTTCTGTTAGAGTTCAGCTCAGCCTCTTATCAGCCTAGACCAGTGGGTCTCAGTGAGGAAAGAGGGAGTGATTTTGCCCCACCCCTGACAGGTCCTTTGGCAATGTTTAAAGACATTTTTGGCTGCCACAAATGGGTTGGAGGGAGTGTGCGTCACTGGCATCTAGTGGGTAGAGGCCAAGGATGCTACTAAATATCTTATAACACAGAGGAGGACCCCATGACAAAGAATTATCTGGCCCCCAATGCCAGCAGAGTTGAGGTTTAGAAACCCAGACCTAGATTTTCATTTCTTAAAACAGAAGAATGAACTCCTGTTCATTCTACTCTATTCCTACTCTTACTCTCCTCTACTTTTCTTTCAAAAAATATTTTTGTAGGTATAATAGACATATAACATTATATTACTTTCAGGTGTACAACATAATGATTCAATATCCTATACAATAAAAGCGTAATATGCTAAGTGTCTGGTCATCCAGTTATCCATTCAACCAATCAAAGCATAATCCTATATAATAAAGAGGTAATATGCAAATTGACCCTCACGCCCTTGCACAAGATGGCCACCCCCATGTGGTCAAAGATGGCCACCACAAGATGGCTGGCAGGGGAGGGTAGTTTTGGGGGACCAGGCCTGCAGGAGAGAGAGGGCAGTTGGGGGGGGACCAGCCTGCAGGGGAGGGAGGGCAGTTAGGGGTGACCAGGCCTTTAGGTGAGGGCAGTTGGGGGCAACCGGGCCTACAGGGGAGGGCAGTTGGGGGGGACCAGGCCAGCAAGGGAGGGCAGTTGGGGGCTATCAGGGCAGCAGGGGAGGGCAGTTGGGGGTAATCGGGCCAGAAGGGGAGCAGTTAGGCATTGATCAGGCTGGCAGGGAAGTGGTTAGGGGGTGATCAGGAAGGCAGGCAGGCGAGCAGTTGGGAGCCAGCAGTCCCAGATTGTGAGAGGGATGTCCAGCAGTCGGACATCCCCTGAGGGGTTCCCAGATTGGAGAGGGTGCAGGCTGGGCTGAAGGACACCCCCCCCCTCCGTGCACAAATTTAGTGCACTGGGCCTCTACTATGCTAATGATATGCTAATATGCTAAGGTTGCTCAACCGCTCTCTATGATGTGCACTGACCACCAGGGGGCAGACAGTCAACCAGTTGACCAGTCGCTATGACATGCACTGACCAACAGGGGGTAGACAGGTCGGTTAGCTTGCTGCTGGGGTCTAGCCGATAGGGACTGAGCGAGATGGGCCAGACATGCCCTCCCGTGGTTCCTCCCCAGCTGGCCAACTTCCCATGTCCCTCCCCAGCCCCAATCATGCACCAGTGGGGTCCCTCAGCACCCTCTCGCAATCCAGGACCCCTGGAGGGATGTTGGAGAGCTGGTTTGGGCCCGATCCCGCAGGCCAGGCCAAGGAACTCCACTGGTGCACGAATTCATGCACTAGACCTCTAGTTCGTATATATTGGGAAATGGTCACCACAATAAGTCTAGTTAAACATCTGTCACCCTGCATAGCTACAACATTTTTTTTCTTGTGATGAGAACTTTTAAATATGTAGCAACTTTCAAAAATGAAATATAGGATTAGTAACTATAATTGCTATGACTTATTTATTTCTTAACTAGAAGTTTGTATCTTTTGACCCCCTTCATCCATTTTGCCTACATGCCACCCCTCTCCACCACCAATCTGTTCTCTGTATGTATGAGTGTGTGTTTTTTGTTGCCCTCCTAAGATACCACATATAAATGAAACTAAACATCTTTATCATCCTTCTTCTGTTCAAAACACATTTTAAAGAATATCTGCTGCTGAATTTTTAATAACACTATCAATATATAAACATGTCAAGAGCAAAACTGGAACAAAATAATCTTTTTTATTTATAATCTACCTGCTTTATCACTCTCAGCTCAAAGGAAAGCTTTTAAATGAGGAGGACACTGAGGGGCAAAAATAGACACTGGGGAATGAGAGCAAATTTTCTTCAATGATTCAAATTTGTAGAACTATGAAAGACAAATGGACCTTCTAATTTCATTTGCAGAATAAAAGCTGTGTCACTGAGTGTTATATCACCCAGTGGACTAGTATCTCTTATGCTAGCTAGTTAGCCTCTAATATAAACATGATTATTTAAAATTAATGTGACCTAAGATTGGTGCTTTTAGAAACAAGGAATTTTTAAAAATATTTTTATTTCTTTTATTTACATGATCATATGATATGTAACAAAATTAATTCTTAGATGTAAAAAGCCATATAAACAAATAGGCAGAAAATATATAAAATAGTTTTTAGAAACTTTCTATTAAAAATTACACTCCATGCAAATCATATATCTGTTAAGAGATTCAAATTCAGAATATATAAAGAACTCCTACAATTCAACAATAAGACAAACAACCGAATTCAAAAGTGGGCAAAGCACTTCAATAGACATTTCTCCAAAGAAGATATGCAAATGGCCAATAAGTACATGATAAGATGCTAACCAACCTTGGTCATTAGGAAAATGCAAATAAAACCACAGTGAGATACCACTTCACATCCATTAGGATGGTTATTATCAATAAAACAGAAACTAATAAGAGTTGGCAAAGATGTGAAAAAATTAAAACCTTTGTGCGCTGTTGGTAGGAACGTAAAATAGCTGAATTTGGCAACTCCTCAAAAATTAAATGTAGAATTACTATAGGACCCAGTAATTGCACTTCTGGGTATAGATACTAAGGAACTAAAAACTCAGATACCTGTACACCAATATTCATAGCATTATTCACAACAGCCAAAAAGTGGAAACAACTTAAGCATCCATCAACAGATAAATGTATAAACAAAATGTCATATGTAAAAACTATAGAATATTCATCCTCTAAAAGGAAGGAACTTCTGCCTGGTTGGGGTGGCTCATTGACCTATGAACCAGGCAGGAGGTCATGGTTTGATGCCCAGACAGCTGATCAATGATTCTCATCATTGATGTTTATATCTATCTCCCTCTCCCTTCTTCTCTGAAATTAATAAAAATATATTTAAAAATAAAAATAAAAGGAACTTCTGACACATGCTACAACATGGATAAAACTTGAAGACATTAAGTTAATGAAATAACCTAGACACAAGCAAATTTTATGTGATTCCACTTATATGAGGTAACTAGAATAAGCAAATTCATAAAGACAGAAAGAATAAAGATTACCAGGGTCTGGAAGAAAGTTGAATAGGGAGTTTTTGTTTAATGGGTACAGAGGTACAGTTTGAAAGGATAAAAAAGTTCTGGAGATGGATAGAGGGTTATGGCTGCACAACAATGTGAAGATGCAACTAAATTATACACTTTAAAAGGATTAAAATGGTAAATTTTATGTATGTTTTACAACAATAAAGAAATATCTCACCTGGCTTGTGTCGCTCAGTGGTTCGAGTGTTGGCTCTAGGCCCACAGGATCGCTGGTTTGATTCCCAGTCAAGGGCATGTGCACGAGGCAACCAATCAATATGTCTCTCTCACGGCGATGTTTCTCTCTCCCCCACCCCCCGCAC
The DNA here is from genome assembly GCF_027574615.1 of Eptesicus fuscus. Classification (NCBI taxonomy): domain Eukaryota; kingdom Metazoa; phylum Chordata; class Mammalia; order Chiroptera; family Vespertilionidae; genus Eptesicus; species Eptesicus fuscus. The sequence continues at coordinate 3,410,583 of NC_072480.1, read as the reverse complement.
CCACCACCACCACTTCCCTCCCTTCCATTCTCTCTAAAAAAGAATCAGTGGAAAAAATACCTTCAGATGAGGACTAAGCAAAAAAACACATACAAATAAAAATATCTCATACTAATGTTATCATAATTTTCTTTATCACCACAGTCCAGGGATTTTACAAATAAAGTCTGCCTTTGACAAAAGTAGAGGCTTTTCTAAAATTCTAATTTAGAGATGTAAAATAATGGGCCATTGGTACCTAGAAGGTTTGAAAGAAATTAGAATCCCTGATAACAAAATGCTGCTAAATCTTCACATACACCCCATTCCAAGCCCTATTTTATAGGTCATCGATTTTCAACCTTTTTCACCTCATGGAACACATAAACTCATTACAAAAATTCTGTGGCACATCAAAAAATATATTTTTTGCCAACCTGACCAAAAAAAATTGGTATAATTTGATTCATTCACATTGGATGGCTAGTATTGGCTGCTGTCATTTTTTTTATTTATTTGACAATCTAAAGGAAAAGAGGTCAGTGCCACACCAGTAGGTGGCAGCACATGGGTTGAAAATCGCTGATACAGGTTAATCTCTTCTTAACACCCACACTCACTGAAGGACAGCTTAAGCAGGCTTTGTGCAATTTCTAGCATCCTGAAGATCTTCTCAGATTGCTTCTTCCACTTAATTCTGACTCATGGAAACATATCAATTTTCTCTAACAGTGGTAGTTTGGTGGGAGTAGGGAAGTACTTTTTTTAAAATAACACTTCTACACTAAGGAAAAGAGAAAATATGAAACTATCTCTAGATTATTTATAATAAGACCTATTTTCTATTTCAGAACCAAGAGCAATTTTACATACCATTAGTCACTATTATTGAGCTTTATTTTCTTGGAATCAATTATTCTTAAAATAGAAATTACAAAACTCCTTCAAAGCAAATAATTCAATTCAGCAAACATCCATAGGTTCAGCAACTGTGAGCATTCTGAAAGAAGAAATACAAATTTCTTTTCATGCACTAACACAGTTGATATTTAAAGTTTTGTGAAAACCTACTGAATACTCCAGAATCTCTATGACTTCAAATCCATTGGAAGGTACACACAACTTAAAATTCATTCTTTCATAAAATTAATTTTACAGTCCCTCCCTGGAATAGGGATACAATAGAATCGACTGCATAAAAATAGTATCAAGTTAAATAAATTTACCTTATAACACAACTAAATATAAGAATATTTGAAGTTCATTTTAAAATATAGTTTTTTGTCATAATTCCTGGATTTGTATACACTGTGGCCCAGAGTAAGTGCCATAATAATTGCTTAATTCTGGTCTGATAAATGCCACAAATATATCAAAACCCTCACAGTGCATAAAGCACACAACCTCACTTTAAAATAGAACTCCTCCAATAAACAACCCAATCAAAAAATGGGCAACAGACCTAAATAGATACTTTTCGAAAGAAGATAGAAGGAAGGCCAAGAGAAATATGAAAACATGCTCAAAATCACTAATCATCCAAGAGATGCAAATCAAAACGACAATGTAATACCATCTCATACCTGTCAGAATGGCTATCATCAACAAATCAACAAACAACAAGTGCTGGCAAAGATGCAGAGAAAAAGGAACCCTCGTGCACTGCTGATGGGAATGCAGACTGGTGCAGCCACTGTGGAGAACAGTATGGAGTTTCCTCAAAAAATTAAAAATGGAACTCCCATTTGACCCAGTGATCCCACTTCTAGTAATATATCCCAAGAAACTAGAAACACCAATCAGAAAGGATATATGTACCCCTATGTTCATAGTAGCACAATTTACCACAGCTAAGATCTGGAAACAGCCTAAGTGCCCATCAGCAGATGAGTGGATTAAAAACCTGTGGTACCTCTACACAATGGACTACTACGCTGCTATAAGAAAGAATGAACTTTTACCATTTGCAGCAGCATGGATGGAACTGGAGAGCATTATGCTAAGTGAAATAAGTCAGTCAGTGAAAGAAAAATACCACATGATGTCACTCATTTATTGATAATAAAGAACATTACAACCTGATCAACAAAAACAGATCCAGAGACAGAGAAACATTGATCAGACCGTCAAACCTCAGAGGGAAGGTAGGGGAGGGTGAGGGTAAGGGGGAGAGATCAACCAAAGGACTTGTATGCATGCATATAAGCCTAACCAATGGACACAGACAACAGGGGGGTAAGGGTATGAGTGGGGGGTTGGGGGAGAAATGGGGGGATAAGGATACAAATGTAATACCTAAATCAATAAAGAAAATAAAATACTTTTTCTGTTCTCAAAAAAAAAAAAAATAGAACTCCTCCAACAACAACTTAATTTGTTTTATATATTAACTAGAGGCCCGGTACATGAAATTCGTGCACAGGGGGGGTCCCTCAGCCTGACCTGCACCTTCTCCAATCCAGGAGCCCTCAGGGGATGTCCTACTGACGGCTTAGGCCCACACTCTTAAGCCACAGTCTGGCCTCCCTCTGCAGGAGGCAACCAGGCTGATCAGATGAAGGTGCCGCCCTCATCACCCTGCCGCTGCTGCCACTGCCGGCCGCTGTAGCTGCCAAGGTGTTTTCATCAACACAGACTTCAATCCCTTCACCACAAAAAAATGACAACTTTCTTTAGGCATTTTCAAGATGTCTCTTTAATAGGATATGACCTTTCTTCCTTCCTTCCTCCCTCCCTTCATTCCTTCCTTCCTTTTATATCCTCACCTGAGGATATTTTTCCACTGATTTTTAGAGAGCGTGGAAGATAGAGGGTAAGACAGAGAGAAACATCAGTGTGAGAGGGACACTTTGATTGGTTGCCTCCTGCATGAGTCCTGATGTAGGCCCCGGCCAGGGAGGAGCCTGCAACCTAAGTACATGCCCTTGATCAGAATGGAATCTGGACCCTGCAGTCAGCAGGCTGAGGCTCTATCCACTGAGCCAAACCGGCCAGGGCAGGATATGACATTTCTTAGCCCCTCCAGCAGCGGCCCTTCATTTTTTCCTCCAGGAGTGAGGTGCAAAAACCCTAGATCACCTTCTTGGATTCTTATAACCCAAGTTACCAAGAACACTGCGTGTGACGCACCAGGATCTTAGCCAATGAGTGGTCAGGAAAGGTGTTTCCTCTGCAGCTCACGCGCAGAGGCGGGACTGCTGGTGCGCCCTGGCTGGCAGGCCCTGTTCTCTGCGGGCAGGCCCTGTTCTGTGCTCTCTGCAGGCCTGTCTTCTCGCTGCCGCCATGGCTGGCAGGCAGGTCTAGCGCCCTGCTCTCTGCTCTCTGCGGGCCTGCTCGCTGCTGGCCTGCTCACCACCACAGTGGCTGGCAGGCTCTGCTCTCTGCAGGCCTGCATCATCTGTGGCTTGCCTCACCAAGCAGCAGTACCCTCCCACCCACCTGTGCACGCAGCCTCCTCCTGAGCTGTCGTGAATGTTACAGCGTCCTGGCTAATTTACATATTACCTCTTTATATATATATATATATATAGATACTGAATTTCACATAAGACAAAAGGCCCTGAACAAAAGTGATATATTTTGCCCAATCCAAGACTTAGACTAGGCAGCTAGTGCTCATAACATACAGTGCTAAGGTAAGCTCATGTCACTGGAATGTATTCTTAACTAGTGGCCCTGCACATGAATCCGTGAGTGAGTAGCTCGCTGCCTCTTGCCTCAGCTGGCTGGCCCGCCCACCACCACTAGTAGCTCTCTGCCGCTCATAGCTCGCTGCCCCGCCCTCCTGTAGCTCTCCACTGCTTGTAGCTCGCTGCCCCGCCCTCCTGCTGATCGGTTGTTCTGCACCACAGCATAACGACCATTTGCATATTACCTCTTTATTATATAGGATATATAGGATAAACCTTTGGGGAGTCCTGATCTGTGTTAACTTAAATCCCTGAGATATAGTTCCTTGGCCACTCTTACAATTTGAGTTTGATTTTTTTCAGCTAGAATGCCAATGTTGATTAGACATCATTTTTTAAGTTTCAGTGGAAATCTAGAATTATTTTCTTAAATAAAGAGATGAGATATATATTTTTATTTCTACTCAGTGCTACTTCTTTTGGAGACAGAATTGCCATTCCATTGCCTGTTTGATACTTTATTTATGCCAAATGTAGTAGTGAAAGGGAAGTAGAATAGGCATTAGAGCAGTGAAGATGGAACCTAAAGAATATGCCTCATTATTTGGGTCTTGTTTAAAATAGACTAAGAATGCTATATTTTTCCATATAGTATTCTGAATATTAACAGCATGACTGAACATTTTAAGGATAAGCAACTTATAATACTGTTATAAGAGAATGCCTTTGAGCATTTTTTCATATGTCTCTTGGCTTTCTGTATGAAAAAATGCTCAAAGTCACTAATCATCCAAGAGATGCAAATAAAAATGATAAGATTTCACCTCACATTTGTCAGAATGGCTATCATCAACAAACAAGTGTTGGTGAGGATGTAGAGAAAAGCGGACCCTAGTACATAACTAGGTGGGAATGCAAACTGGTGCAGTCATATAGAAAGCAGTATGGAGTTTTCTCAAAAAATTAAAAATGGAACTCTCATTTAACCCAGTCATCCCACTTCTAGGCACATATAAGAAACCTGAAACACTCATCAGAAAGAATATATGCAGCCCTATGATCATAGCAGCGCAATTTACAATAGCTAAGTCTTGGAAATAGCCTAAGTACCCATCAGCAGATAATTGGATAAAAAAACTATGGTTCAATTAGACAATGGAATACTACGTGGCAATAAAAAAGAAAGAACTCTGTCCAGCCAGCACAGCTCAGTAGTTGAGTATTGACTTATGAACCAGGAGGTCAGGGTTTGGTTTCCAGTCAGGGCACATGCCCAGGTTGCAGGTTTGATCCCCAGTGTTAGGAGGTAGCTGATCAATGACTGTCTCTCATCACTGATGTTTCTATCTCTCTCTCCCTCTCCGTTCCTCTCTGAAATCAATAAAAATATATTATAAAAAGAGAAAGAAAAAAAAAGATCTTACCATTTGCATGTCAATCTCAAAGGCTAACATGGGCCAAATAAACAAGGTTTAAGTTTATGTGGGCAGCAAAAAAACAAAAGCTTAAATTTTCATAGAAAAGTAGGTTTATTTCAATAGAGACATGCTGAATACAAAGGGCTGAAATAAATGAGTAATCTTTAACATAAAATAATAGAACGTTTTAATAAAAATTAACATTTTTTCTTGAACATTAACTTACCAGATACTGAATAACTGCACAAATTAATAAGCGTAACACAATAAACCTATTTTTCTTGTTCTCCAAAAGTGAAATATTTCCTGTTGCGCACACCAAACAACTCAGTCCAAGACTAATGACATGGCAATGGGCTGCTAAAATATTCACTGCTATTATTAGTGGAGAGAAATGGTGCGCCTGCGCATAAGGCGTGTAAGGGAAATGAATGCAACAATATTATAGTAATTAATCATTAGTGAATGTTGTAGTCCGTTATTAATAATCATGTATAACAGGATATTGTAAAAATTAAGTGAAACTAAATGCCAGGTTAAAACAGATGGTGTGCTCTGGCAGGCTAAATAGCCATCTCAGACGGTGGATAAAGGAAAAACTGAATTTATTTAAGGAAAGGGGATGGAGGATGGGATATCCAAAGGGAAGGACTGCACCACACTGAGCCAAGGGGACATTGGGTTGATGATGTCAGGACCCAGGAGCTGGAGTTTCATCCCTATATGCAGTCACTGGCGGGGAAATTTTAATGTCAGTGGGTTTGGGGGCTGAGGTGGTAGGCTTGGAATGCGGATGGAATAGAGGTGTGTGGACGAAAATGTGGCCACATGCTAACCTGACTATCTCAGGGAAGGCCTGCATGGTGGCCTTGAAAACTCATAGACCTAAAGTAACCACAAAGGATGGTCTGAAATTAAAGCCTTTTCATTGAAAAGCAGTTTATAATAGGCAGTCATGTCCTACACCAGTATCTTTTCCCTGACAAAAATCAATTTTCAACCTTTACTAAGCCTATTGTCTTTTTGCATCTAAGATAACATACCTGTGGAATGTCTGGATAACTTGTAACTTCCCTACTTCCGGACTCCTCAGAGCACAACAAATGGTGCCAGGGTGCAGACCACAAATTCCCTCATTGTTATTGTTATCATGTTAATTGTTAACTATCCTGTATCCACCTATATAAAAGAAGTATGTGTCTATTATTTTACTTTATATCCAATCCCAGAGGACTTCCTGCTTTGCTTTATCCCAACTCCCTAATCTATCCCCAATGGATTTCATATAACGCTCTTAGGTCTCCTCCTTTGATTGTAATGTATAAAACAAGGTGAAAGACAGCCATTTTCTGGAGCATTACTCCAGTATGTTGAGATTCTGCTTCCCAGCAACTGTCGACAGTTTGACTCAAACTCACAAAAATTCTTTACAAGTTTAAATGTTTCTTATTGACAATAGTTGGTGTAGTCAGCAGGATTCCAAAGAAGCTCACCCAGGACCATCCCTATAACCCTGACCTGGTGATAGGATCAAGCAAAGGGCCCACTGATCCTGCCACTTCACCACTTATTGGGTGAACTTGGGTGAGTTATCAGCAGGATTCCAAAGAAGTTCACCCAGGACCTTCTCTTGCTTTTTGGTAGAGTGTCTGACTTTATATGGACTATATATATATTTTTTAAATATGTTTTATTGATTTTTCACAGAGAGGAAGGGAGAGGGACAGAGAGCTAGAAACATCGATGAGAGAGAAACATCGACCAGCTGCCTCCCGCACACCCCCCATGGGGGATGTGCCTGCAACCAATGTACATGCCCTTGACTGGAATCGAACCTGGGACCCTCCAGTCCACAGACCGACGCTCTATTCACTGAGCCAAACCGGTCTCGGCAATATGGACTATATTTTATTATTTTTTAAAATCTGTATTGTTGAGAGTATTACAGATGTCCCTCTTTTTTCTCCCATTATCACCCTCCACCTGGTTCCTATCCCATACCAGGCCTTCGCCACCCTATTGTCTGTGTCCATAGGTAATGCATATCCTATATAATAAAAGGCTAATATGCAAATTGACCGAACGGCAAAACAATTGGTTGCTATGACAGGGGGGCATATGCTCAATGCAGGAAATGCCCCCTGTGGTCAGGGTGCTCCCACAGGGGGAGTGCTGCTCAGCCAGAAGCTCTGAACTGGACTCACGGCTGGTGAGTGCAGCGGCAGTGGCTGGATCCTCTCCCGCCTCCATGGCAGTGCTAAGGATGTCCAACTGCCGGCCATCCCCTGAGGGCTCCCAGACTGTGAGAGGGTGCAGGCCAGGCTTAGGACGCCCCCTCACCCCTCCAGTGCACAAATTTTGTGCACCAGGCCTCTAGTATACATATAAGATCTTTGTTTAATCTCTTCCCACCACCTCTTCCTCCTTGAGAATCATCAATCTGTTCCATTTCCATGCCTCTAATTCTTTTTTTTTTCATCAGTTTATTCTGTTCATTAGATTTCTTATTCATTTATTTTGATTTTTAGATTCAATTTATAGATATGTATTTATTGCCTTTTTATTATTCATATTTTTTATCCTTTTCTTTTTCTTCTTCTTCTTTCTCTTCTTAAAGAATACTCTTCAACATTTCATATGATACTGATTTGGTGGTGATGAACTCCTTTAGCTCTTTCTTGTCTGTGAAGCTCTTTATCTGACCTTCAATTCTAAATGATAGCTTTGCTGGGTAGAGTAATCTTGATTGTAGGTCCTTGCTATTCATCACTTTCAATATTTCTGCCACTCCCTTCTGGACTGCATAGTTTCTGTTGAGAAATCAGCTGTCAGCTGTATGGGCACTCCCTTGTAGGTAACGAACTGCTTTTCTCTTGCTGCTTTTAAGATTCTCTCTTTGTCTTTAGTCCTTAGCATTTTAATTATTATGTGTCTTGGTGTAATCCTCTTTGGGTTCCTCTTGTTTGGTACTCTCTGTGCTTCTTGGACTTGTAAATTTTTTTCTTTCACCAGGTAGGGCAAGTTTGCTGTCATTATTTCTTCAAATAGGTGTTCAATATCTTGCTCTCCTCTTCACCTGGCACCCCTATTATATGAATTTCAGCATGCTTGAAGTTGTCTCAGAAGCTCCTTACATTATCTTCATATGTTTGGATTCTTTTTTCTTTTTGCTCTTCTGATTGTGTGTGTTTTGCTTCCTCATATTTCAAATTGTTGACTTGAGTATCAGAATCCTCTACTATACTGTTGAATCCTTGAATATTATTCTTTATTTCAGTCAGTATATGCTTAATTTCTGACTGGTCCTTTTCCAATTTTTTCTAATTTTTTATTTTATTTTATTTTTTGGCATTCTTGCTAAGATTCTTGAAAGTCTCAACAAGTCCCTTGGAGGTCTCATGAAGATTCTTGATTAACCTTATAACAATGGTTTTGAACTCTATATCCAGTAGTTTGCTTTCTTCCATTTCTTTCAATTGTGACATGTTTCTTTGTTTCCACATTTGACTGCTTCCCTGTGTTTGTTTCTATGTATTGGGTAGAGCTGCTATGTCTTCTTGAGTTGGTAGGGTGGTCTTGTGTAGTAGGTGTCCAATAGGGCCCAGTGGCTTAGCCTCCCCAATTACCTAAGCTAGGTACTCTAGGTGCACCCTTTATGGGCTGTGTTGTAGTCGAGACATGACATTGCTGTTGGTGTCACTGGGAGGAAATAACCTCAGGGCCAATTGGCTGTGAGGACCAGCTGCAACTACAGTGGGAAATGTGCTGTGCAGGACTTGCTTCAGTGGGGCTTTGGTGCTCACTGAGTCTTCTCCTTGAGTTTGTTGCTTATGGATGTGTAGAGTTGTAATCTGGTATGGTCTGATGCTGACCACTGGGTGCAATGGCTGTTGGGTCTCCAGGGAGATGCAAAGTTAGCTACTGACTTGGGCCACTTAGCAGGAGCTACAGAGAGATATGCAGATTCCTCCTATTTGTCTTGGCTTTGGAAGTACCCAGATGAGGCCCAGCTGTGAAGCAAGACAGGTTGGTGCTAATGGCATGTCTTTGGACTTTTATTGACAAGTTTGGGAATTCCTGACCCAGCTGCAGCTTGTTTGAGAGATTTTTGCAAAGTCTGAAGCCTAAGGAAGGACAGGCCATTCACATGCAAAATATGCTACACACAGGTTGGGTGGGACTATAAATTGGATGGGGTGGGGGCTCAGGGAATCAACAGGGTAGAGCAAACAGAAATGGCTGCCAGTCAGCCCTGCCACCAGGGAGATCCCAACATTGAGCCCCAATCCACGCTGATTTTTACAGCCCGTGGTTGTGGAGACTTCTCTCCACAGCTCTGAGCACCTGGGCCGAGGCTCTGGTCTGGGACTGGAACCCCTTGCACTTCAAAGGGTCCTCCGCAGAGATGAGCTCCCTCCCAATTAAAAAAGCAGTACACTGGGGTGCCTTATTGGCAGACAGAAGAGTGGATCCTAAGATAGCTCCCATGGATATTAAAACTTAGCTGAAGTGAATGAGACTTCAGTTTTTTTAAGTACTATTTTTACACCCTTTTCTTCCTCTTTTCTTTTTTCCTCCCATTTTTCTTCTTTTTCCTTTTTAGTTTTTCACTTTCCCTTTTCCCCTTTTTAAAAAATTGATCTTTATCTATCTGCTTTATTCATTTGTTATTATTCTAGTATCTGTTCATATTATCTAATTTCCACTTCTTTGGTCCTAATCAATTTTCATTTCTCTTTTTTTTTTCACTACTCAACTTTTTCCCTCCCTCTCTTCTATTTCTCATTTGGTCTCCTCCTAATTTCTTAACTTGTTTCACTTCCTAAATTTAGGCCTATCTGCTCTGTCTCCTATTCTCCTTTTGCAAATTTTTGTTCCTTGCTTTCTCATCTTTTTTGTCCCTACTTTATTCTAAACTGTGGTCCTTCTCCAATTCCTCTAACTCTTTAACCTTATTTTCTTTATTTAAGCTCTGCATCTACAGATTCTGCCCCCACCCCATTTCTGGGTGTTTCTGTTTGTACTTTTTGGTTTATTTGTTTGTTTTGTTGTGTTTTCTCCGCATATTTTTTCTTTCTTTTTTTTTCCATCATTCTTTCTCTCTTTTCTCTCTCCTAATTCTCTTTTTCTCTGGTTGCCACTTTTGTTGTGGCTATAGGTGTCTTGTGTACATTCTTTTTCCATTCCTTCTGTGTCATGATTTTTTGTGTGTATTTTCTGCTGTTCAGTCAGCACCTCCATAATGACTAGCACAATGTGGTAGAGAGTGAGCCACATAATCAGACACCCTGAGAGCAGACTCCATCCATTAATTGGACAATAACATTCAAGACCCAACTACAACAGGAGAACCCAAATATCTCAAGTAGGAGCCCATCCTAGAACACCAAGCCCAGAATACCTGAGAGACTGCAGCACTGATTCCTACAAGACATCTACTATATTAGACCAACCTAAAAATTCTGGGTGGCATAGCAGTTTGATCTCATACATATAAACAAATACATAGGAAAGCAAAAATGGGTAGAAAAAAACACACAACAATTGAAATAAAGGAGGAGTCACCAGAAAAGAGCTAAATGAGATGGAGGCAAGTAATCTGTCAGAGAAAGAATTCAGAGCAATGGTTATAAGGATTCTCAAACATCTGAATGAAAATTACAAGCAACTCAATGAGAATTATAAGAACTGGAATGAGAAATACACCAACTTGAGTAAGAATCAAGAAGAGATGAAGATTGATGTAGCTGCAATAAAAAACACCATGGACAGTTTCAACAGTAAACTAGAAGCTGAGGACCAAATCAGTGAATTAGAAGACAAGATGGAAAAAAAACATCCAAGCTGAGTAGCAACCAAAAAAAAATTTAAAAAGCAGGAGGAGAGTTTAAGGGAGATTTAGGACAACATGAAACAATATCTGCATAATGGGAATGCCAGAAGAAGAGGAAGCTCAGCAAGGAATAGAAAAACTGCTTGAAGAAATAATATCAGAAAACTTCCCTGACTTTGGGAAGAAAAAAGTATCACAAGTTCAGAAAGCACAGAGAGTACCAAACAAGATGAACCAAAAAAGACTGACATCAAGAAACATTGTAATAAAACTAGAGGCCCAGTGCACAAATTCATGCACGGGAGGGGTCTGGGTGGCCCAGCACCAATCAGGGCAGATCAGGGCTGGGCCTGTCAGAAGGAAGAGATGGTGGGAGGTTGGCCAGCCAGCCCACTCCAATCAGGACCTAATCAGGGCCTGGCTGATTGTGGGGAGGGGCTGTGGGCGATTGGCTAGGGAGCCCCGCCCCTGATTGGGATGGAGGGGGCCGATTGGGGGTGGGGCCAGCCATGGGGAGGGGCTGTGGTCAGTGGGCCAGCCAGCCCCACCCCCAATTGGTGTGGAGGGGTGATTGGGGGTGGAGCTAGCTTGGGGGAGGGGGCACAGGCCAAATTGGGTGTGGTGGCTGATTGGGGGTGGGGCCGACTCTGGGGAGGGGGTGTGGGCAGTGGGCCAGCCAGCCCTGCCCCTGAATGGGGAGGCCGATTAGGGGCCAGCAGCCTGGGGGAGGGGCTATGGGTGGTTGGCCAGCCGGGGGGGCCCTACTCAGAGTGGGGGAGCCAAACAGGGGTGGAGCAGGCTGGGGAGAGGGGCTGTGGGCCTACCAGGGTGGTGGGGGCCCACAGAGGGTGGGGCTGGCTGAGGGAAGTGGCCTCAGGCAATTGGCCAGCTGGCCCTGCCCCTGATCAGGAGGGGGTGCCAATCTGGGGTGGGGCCTGGCACGGGGAGGGGCTGCATGAGGTTGGCCAGCTGGTCCAACCCCCTACTGGGGTGTGGGGGGTAATCAGGACGGGGTCAGCCAGGGGGAGGGGCTGTGTACTGATCAGGATGGTGGGGGCCCATCAGGGGTGGGGCCGGCCAGGGGGAAGGGCCTCGGGGGGGTGTTGGCCAGCCAGCCCCACCCCCAGATCCAGCCGATTCACTGGCCACAGTGGGCATCATAGCGTCCAGTCGTTACGGCATTATGGTTGCTGGCTTTTTATACATATAGGCTAGTGGCCCAGTGCACAAAATTTGTGCACATTAAAAGGGAATTAATTGGAGGAAATACTTTAATTTGCTATTTGCCCTTTCTCTATAATAGAAGTGTCAGAGATGAAAGAAAATTAGTAAAATGTATATGAAAATCTTCCTCCTGTCAGAGTCTGGGGCATGCTGCGGGACCCAGAGTCAAGTCCCCACCCACCCGCACCTCGAAATCAAGCGAGACCCAGACCCAGCCAGCCCTACCTCCGTCAAGCCCCATCAGGCGAAGGCACAGCCTCAGGTCCCCCGGCCTGGTGCTGGGCAGGGGGTGCAGCCTCAGGGCCCCTGTCAAGCCCCACCAGGCAGGGGGTGCAGCCTCAGGTCCCCAGGCCTGGTGCCAGGTGGGGGGCGCAGCCTGAGGTCCCCCAGTGCACTCCAGGTGGGGAGCATGGCCTGAGGTCCCCTGGTCCAACACCAGGGTTAGGGGGCACGGCCTGAGGTCCCCCAGCCCAGTGCCAGGGCAGAGGGCACAGCCTGAGGTCCCCAAGCCCAGACTGGGTTGGGGGCCGTGCCTTGAGGTCTCCCATCAAGCCCCGATGGGCAGGGGGTAGGGCCTGAGGTCCCCCATCAAGCCCCACTGGGCAGGGGGCACAGCCTCAGGTCCCCTGCCCCAGCGCCACACAGCCTCAGGTCCCTCCTGATCACTTGTTACAGGAACCCCACCTCCACTGTGGGCACAGCCATCTTGTGTTATGGGAACCCTGCCTCAGCTGTGGGCACAGTCATCTTGTGACGGCATGAGGGTTAATCTGCATATTACCTCGTTATTATATAGGATTGGCAAACATCAATGATGAAGAAAAAAATCTTAAAGGCTGCAACAGAGAGACAGAAAGTTACCTACAAGGGATCTCCCATTAGACTATCAACTGATTTCTCTCAACAGTAGCATATCAGGTCAGAAGGAAATGGCATGAAGTAAACACAGTGATGAAAAACAAGGGATTGGATCCAAGAATACTCTATCCAGCAAGGTTGTCATTCAAAATTGAAGGTCAAATCAGGAACTTCGAAGACAAAAAAAAAAAACAAACAAACAAACAAACAAACAAAAAACAGGTTAATGGAGTTTATTACCACCAAACCAGCAATGCAAGAAATCCTAAAGGGACTGGTATAAGAAAAAGGAATAGAAAGAGAGGAAGGAACACAGGCAAAAAAGAATAAAAATGGCAAAAAAGCAAGTACCTATCAATAATAACCTTAAATATAAATGGATTATATGCTCCCAACAAAAGATATAGGGTAGCTTATTGATAAGAAAACATGACTCTCTCTATATGCAGTCTACAAGAGACCCACATCAAAACAAAGAACTCACACAAACTGAAAGTGAAGGGATGGGGAAAAATTCTTCTGTCAAAGTGAAATGAAAAATAAAGCTGGGATAGCAGTACTTATATCTGACAAAATAGACGTCAAAGTGAAGGCCATAACAAGAGATAAGGAAGACCACTACATAATACTAAAGGAGTCAATACAACAAGAAGACATAATTCTAGCAAATATACATGCACCCAATCCAGGAGCATCTAAATATATAAAAACAACTTCTGGAGGATATCAAGGGAGCGATCCACAATAATACCATCATAGTAGGGGCCTTTAAAAACCCATTGATATCACTGGATAAATCTCCTAAACAAAAAATCAACAAGGAAACAACAATCCTAAATGACACTCTAGAACAGATGGAACTAATTGACATCTTCAGAACATTCCACCCCAAAGCTACGGGATATACATTCTTCTCAAAGCTATGGAATATACATATCTTCAAAGATAGACCACATGTTAGGACACTATAAATTCAAGAAGATCAAAATCATATCAATCATCTTCTTAGACCACAATGGCATGAAAATAGAATTCAACCACAATAAAAACACTCAAAAACAGTCAAATACATGGAAGCTAAACATCTGAAGAGATTAAAGAAGAAGAAAAAGCATCCTGGAAACAAATGAAAATGAACACATAACAATCCAAAATCTATGGGACACAGTGAAAGCAGTCCCTAGAGGGAAGTTCATAGCACTGAGGTACAGGCCTACCTCAGAAAACAAGAAAAACAGGTACTAAGTTTTCTAACCCTACAAATTAAAGGATTAGAAAGATAACAACAAGAAAAACCCAGAGTAAGTAGAAGGAAAGAAATAATAAAGATCAGAGTGGAAATAAATGACATAGAGACCAAAAAGTGATACAAAAGATTAATAGATCCAAGAGATGGTTCTTTGAAAGGATAAACAAAATTGATGAACCTCTAGTGAGACTCACCAGAAAACAAAGAGAGAGGACTCAAATTTAAAAAATCAGAAATGAAACAGGCAGAATAACAACTGATACCACAGAAATACAAAGGACAGGTAAAAAAAAAAATACTATGAACAATTTCATTCCAACAAGCTTGACAATCTGGATGATATGGACATATTCCTAGAAAAATACAACCTTCCAAAACTCAATGAGGAAGAATCAGAAAACCTGAATAGGCCAATCACTACTGATGAAATTGAAGCAGTAATAAAAATACTCCCAGCAAACAAAAGCACTGGTCCAAATGGATTCACAGGGGAGTTTTACCAAATATTAAAAGAACACCTATTATCCTCAAACTATTCCAAAAAATTCAAGAGGAAGGGACACTTGCAAACTCTTTCTATGATGCCTGCATTATCCTAATTCCAAAACAGATAAAGCCATGACAAAGCAAGAGAACTATAGGCCACTATCCCTGATGAACACAGACACTAAAATCCTCAATAAAATTTTAGCAAATCAGATCCAACAATACATTAAAAAGATCATACAACACAATTAAGTGGGATTTATTCTGGGGATGCAAGGCTGGTACAATATTCGCAAATCAATAAATGTGATACAGCACATAAACATATTGCAAGACAAAAACCACATGATCACATCAATAGATGCAGAAAAAGCATTCAACAAAATCCAGCACCCTTTTTTGATAGAAACTCTCTGCAGAGAGAGAATAAGGGATAATACCTCAACATAATAAAGGCCATATATGACAAATCTACGGCCAATATTGTACTCAATAGGCAAAAACTAAAACCATTTCCCCTAAGAACAGGAACAAGAGAGGGGTGCCCACTTTCACCACTCTTGTTAAACATAGTTCTGGAAGTGCTGGCCATAGCGATCAGACGAGAAGAAGAAACAAAAAGGCATCAAAATTGGAACAGGGGGAGTAAAACTGTCATTATTCACAGATGACATAATACTGTACATAGCAAACACTAAAATCTCCATCAAAAGACTACTAGTTTTAATAAATGAATTCGGAAACGTAGCAGAGTACAAAATTAACACCCAAAAATCCACAGCATTTTTATACACTAATACTGAACTCTCAGACAGAAAAACTAAAATAAATATCCCATTTACCATTGCAACAAAAAAATTAAGATATTTAGGAATAAATTTAACCAAGGAGGTAAAAGACCTATACTCTGAAAACTACAGGATGTTGAAAAGAGTGATAGAGTAAAATATAAACAAGTAGAAGAATGTACCATGTTCATGGATTGGTAGAGTCAACATCATTAAAATGTCCATATTACCAAAGCCATCTGCAGATGCAATACAATCCCTATTAAAATATCAACAGCATATCTCACAGACCTAGAACAAACACTCCAAAAATTTATATGGGAAGACCTCGAAAAAAGACCTCGAATAGCCGCAGCAATCTTGAGAAAGAGGAACAAAGTTGGAGAAATCACAATACCAGATATCAAGTTATACTACAAATCCACTGTGCTCAAAACAGCCTGGTACTGGCACAAGAGCAGGCATATAGATCAATGGAACAGAACCCAGAACCTAGAAATCGACCCAAGCCACTATGCTCAATTAATGTATGCCAAGAGCATACATTGGAGCAGAGACAGTCTCTTCAATAAATGGTGTCAGGAAAATTGGACAGACATATGCAAAAAAAATGAAACTAGACCACCAATTTACACCATACACAAGAATAAACTCAAAACAGATAAGAGACTTAAATGTAAGATGTGAATCCTTAAAAGTCCTAGAAGAAACCGTAGGCTTCAAAATCTCAGACATCTCTAGTAGCAATATGTTTTCAGATACATCTCCTAGGACAATGGAAACTAAGGAGAAAATAAACTAATGGGACTACATTAAAATAAAAAGCTTTTGAAATGCAAATGAAACCCATCAACAAAATAACAGGAGAGACCACTACATGGGAGAACATGTTTGCCAATGATACATCTGATAGGGGTTAATCTCCAAAATATATAGGGAACTCATACAACTTAACAAAAGGAAGACAGACAATCTGATTTAAAAATAGGCAAAGGAGCTAAATCGAAACTTCTCCAAAGTGGATATACAGAAAGCCAAGAGGCATGTGAAAAAATGCACAAAGTCAGTCATTAATCATTCAAGAGAGGCAAATCCAAATGACAATGAGATATCACCTCACACCTGTCAGAATGACTATCATCAACAAATCAGCAAACAAGTGTTGGTAAGATTGTGGAGAAAAGGGAATCCTAGTATACTGCTGGTGGGAATGTAGACTGGTGCAGCCACTGTAGAGAACAGTATGGATTTTCCTCAAAAAATTATAAATGGAACTGTCATTTGACCCAGTGATCTTACTTCTAGGAATATATCATAAGAAACTGGAAGCACTCATCAGAAAGAATATATGCACCCTATATTCATAGCAGAGCAATTCACAATAGCTAAGAGTTGGAAACAGCCCAAGTGCCCATCAGCAAATGAGTAGATAAAATAGCTGTGGTACATTTACACAGTGGAAAGAAGTCTTACCATTTGCAACAACATTGATGGACCTGGAGAGTGTTATGCTAAAGTGAAATAACCCAGTCAGTAAAAGATAAGTTATCACATGATCTTACTCATATGTGAAATATAATAAATAAAATAAACTAACGAACAAAATAGATCCAGAGACATAGGAACATGGGAATACTGATGAATTTCAGATGGAAGGCTGAGGTGAGGGTGGCTGGGGAGTGATTAACTGGGGAACTTATCCTATACAATAAAGAGCTAATATGCAAATCGTTGTCACACCCTCATGCCTCGTGCCCCCCGCCTGGCAGGGCTTGTCGGGGGACCTGAGGCTGTGCCCCCCCACCCTGTGGGGCTTGATGGGGGTGGGGCCGGCCAGGTCTGGTTCTCGAGTGATTTTGAAGTGTGCAAGGGTGGGCAAGGACTTAACTCTGGGTTCCGCGGCACGCCACAGGCTCTGCCAGGAGGGAGATTTTCATATACGTTTTACTAATTTTCTTTCATCTCTGACACTTCTATTATAGAGAAAGGGCAAATAGCAATATTAAAATATTTCCTCTAATTAATTCCCTTTTAATGTGCACGAATTTCATGCACCAGGCCACTAGTATGCATATATGTATAGCCAATGGACACAGACAGTGGAGTGGTGAAGGCCTGAGAGGGGCAGATGGTGGGTAAAGAGGGTCAATTGAAAAAACAAACAAAGGGGACATCTGTAATACTTTCAACAATAAAGATAAACTTAAAAAGAAATTAGGCCTAGCTGGTTTGGACTGAAGGCTCCTGGGTACAATCCCAGGCAAAGAGCACATGCCCAGGTTTCCAACTTGATCCCAAGTAGGGCACATGCAGGAGACAGTCAATCAATGATTCTCTCTCATCACTGATGTTTCTATCTCTTTCTCCCTCTCCCTTCCTCTCTGAAATCAATCATATATATATATATATATATATATATATATATATATATGCACACACACTAGTGGCCTGGTGCACAACATTCGTGCACTGGAGGGGGGGTGTGCCCCTCAGCCTGGCCTGCGCCCTTTCGCAGTCCAGGAGCCCTCAGGGAATGTCTGACTGACGGCCACCACTGCTGTGCTCTGACCACCAGGGGGAAGCTCCTGCATTGAGCATCTGCCCCCTGGTGGTCAGTGTGTGTCATAGCTACCAGTCATTCCGCCATTCGGTTGATTTGCCATTTACCCTTTTATTATGTTGGATATATATATATATATATATATTTGTTTAAAAAACACACAACTATATATATAATTAGACACCTGGTGCACAAAATTTGTGCACTGGAGGGGTGTCCCTCAGACCAGCCTGCACCCTCTCCAATCTGGGATCCGTTGGGGGATGTCAGACTGCCAGTTTAGGCGCGACCCCTGTGGGATTGGGCCTAAACTGGCAGTTGGACATACCTCTCAACTTAATAAATTTTCAACTTACTAGCAACAGTAACCAATAAAATATACAACTATTAAAAGAGATTTATGCAGAGAAACCAAGATGGCGGCATAGGTAAACACCTGAACTTGCCGCCTCACACAACAATTCGGGACTGCTAGCTCCTAACACTTGCCTGCCTGGCTCCCTGAATGCCCCTAACCACTCTGTCTGCCAGCCTGATAGCCCCCTAACTGCTCCCCTGCTGGCCTGTTTGACACCTAACTGCTCCCCTGCCAGCATGATTGACACCTAACTGCTCCCCTGCCAGCATGATAACCCCCAACTGCCATCCCCTGCAGGCCTGGTTACCCCCAATTGTCCTTCCCTGCCGGCCATCATGTGACAATGTGGGAGTGGCCATCTTGTGATGACTTGGGGGCGGCCATCTTGTGATGATGTGGGGGTGGCCATCTTGTGATGACGTGGGGTGGCCATCTTGTGATGATGTGGGGACAGCCATCTTGTGGTGGCCATCTTGTGATAACGTGGGGGCAGCCATCTTATGACAACGTGGGGCGGCCATCTTGTGACATGAGGGCATTAGGGTCAATTTGCATATTACCTCTTTATTATATAGGATACTAGTAGCCCATTTGCACGAAGATTCGTGCAATAGACCTTCATTCACCTGGCTGCCTGCACCAGTTTTCTGCCGGCACCAGGGACCCAGGCCTTGGCTATGGCCACCGCCTTCTACCTTCTCTCAGGGTCCCGGCTTGGCCCTGGGCGGTGGCCTTGGGCTCCGCCGCACCCCAGCTTCCCTGCAACGGTTTCCTGGTGGGCGTGGTTGATGGGCGTGGCTTGGTTGGTGGGCGTGGCTTGGGCGTAGCGAAGGTGCGGTCAATTTGCATATTTGTCTATTATAAGGTAAGATAGTTTGTTTAAAAAAAAAAAGAAATTAGCCTGCTATATTTGGTCAAACATTTAATTAACGCACCTCTAATTCCTCAGCAGGGCCAGACCAAATGATTTTGAAGGCCTCATACGGCCCTGGCCAGATGTTCCCCACTCCTAATTTATAGGAATACTTATTTTAAAAGGTTACTTTATTGCCAAATGATATTTGTTTTTATTGTTGTTAAGTCCCTACTCATGATTTGGATATTCACTAGGTTAACAGAAAAAAAATCATTAATTTACTTATAATTTACTGTTCGCTTTGAGTTAGAATAAGTTTTCAACTTACTAGCAACAGTAACCAATAAAATATACAACTATTAAAAGAGATTTATGTGGAGAAACCAAGATGGCAGCATAGGTAAACACCTGAACTTGCCGCCTCACACAACAATTTCAAAACCACAACTAAAAGACAAAATGGACATCATCCAGAACCACAGGAAGACTGCCTGAGTGGAAATTCTACAACTAGAAGGAAAAACAAAAGCACACTGAGACTCCGAGGAGCTGCGGAAGTGTAGAGGTAAGGAGGCGTGCGCTGAGAGGGCTGGCAACTGAGTATGTGGCTGGCTTTCTCAATTGGGAGGGAAACAAAAGCTCCAGGCTGCTCTGAACTCAAGTTCTGGGTGAGACTCTGGGGACCCAGACTCATACGGGGAGAAACTGGACTGTCTGGCAGAGAGCGGAACACGAGGGCGGCTTTCTCTCAGAGGTGCTTACAGCAATTACCAAGGGACACTGAGACCCAGGTGCCTCTTAGGGCAGGGCTGATGGGAAGCCAGAGCTATTTGCTCTGCCCTGAGACTCAGCCCCATCCAAGCTGAGCGCAGAGGCTTTTGCATATGAATGGCCTGGTCCTTTGAAATCTAAACTTACCTAACAAACTGCAGCTGAGTCAGTGAGACTAAGAACATCCAAAAGAAGGCCCAAGGCCCCACAGCAGCTTGCATTGCTTCACAGCTGGGTCTCATCTGGGCACCTCCAAAACCCAAACAAAGAAGAGGAATCTGCAGATCTCTCCATAGCTCCTGCTGGGTGGCCTCAGGCAGAGGCTAAATTAGCACTTCCTTGGAGATCCAAGAGCCAGTGTACCCAGGGGTCAGAGTAGGACAATCCAGATTACAACTCCTCAGATCCATAAGGGACATACTCAGGGGGCAGACTCAGTGAGCACCAAAGCCACACTGAAGCAAGTCTTGCCTCATAAGGGTGTCTCTAGCACAGAAGTTCTCCCATCGTATACACAGCTGATCCTCACAGCCGATTGGCCTGGAGGTCAATTCCTCCCAGTGATACCAACAACAATCAAGACTTAACTACAACAAGACTGTGCACACAGCCCACAAAGGGGTGCACCAAGAGTGTCCACCTCAGGTGACTGGGAGGCTGAGCCACTGGGCCCTATAGGACACCTAGCACACAAAGCCACTCTATCAACTCAAGGAAGCAGCCAAAATGCGGAGACAAAGAAACAGTTGACAAATGAAAGAAATGGAGGAAAGCAAACGACTGGATATAGAGTTCAAACTCATGGTTATAAGGTTTTTCAAGTATTTTCTAGAAAAGGCAGATAAATTTAGTGAGACCCTCGAGGATATGAAAAAGGACCAACTAGAAATTAAGTATACATTGACTGAAATAAAAAATAATATACAGAGAGTCAACAGCAGACTAGAGGATCACATGAATCAAGTCAAAGATTTGCAATACAAAGAAGCAAAAAACACCCAACTGGAAAAGAAAAGAAAAAAGAATCCAAAAATATGAAGTTAGTGTAAGGAGCCTCTGGGACAACTTCAAGCGTACCAACATCTGAATTATGGGGGTGCCAGCAGAAGAGAGAGAGCAAGATACTGAAAACCTATTTGAAGAAATAATGACAGAAAACTTTCCCCACCTGGAGAAAGAAATAGACTTACAAGTCCAGGAAGGGCACAGAACCCCAAACAAAAGAAATCCAAAGAGGACCACACCAAGACACATCATAATTAAAATGCTAAGAGCAAAGACAAAGAGAGACTATTAAAAGCAGCAAGAGAAAAACAGTTAGTTACCTACCAGGGAGTACCCATACAATTGTCAGCTGATTTCTCAACAGAAACTATGCTGGCCTGATGGGAGTGGCAAGAAATATTCAAAGTGATGAATAGCAAGAACCTACAACCAAGACTGCTCTACCCAGCAAAGCTATAATTTAGAATTGAAGCACAGATAAAGAACTTCACAGATAAGAAAAAGCTAAAGGAGTTCATCACCACCAAAACAGGATTACATGAAATGCTGAAAGGTATTCTTTAAGAAGAGGAAGAAGAAGAAAAAGGTAAAGATAAAAATTATGAACAACAAATACATATCTATCAACAAGTGAATCTAAAAATCAAGTGAGTAAAAAATCTGATAAACAGAATAAACTGGTGAATATAATAGAATCAGGGGCACAGAAAGGGAGTGGACTGACAATTCTCGAAGGGAAAAGGGTGTGGCGGGTGAGGGAAGAGACTGGACAATGATCGTACACCTATGGATGAAGACAGTTGGGGGTAAGGGCAGAGGGTGGGGTGGGAACTGGGTGGAGGGGAGCTATGGGGGGAAAAAAGAGGTACAATTGTAATAATTTGAACAATAAAGATTTATTAAAACTAAAAAAGTAACTAAATAAAAATAAAATATTTATGCTTTCACTGTAGTACTATATTTACTGTTTTACTCTGGACACTTCCCTGTTTCTGAATTCCTTTCTAGATGTTATGAAAATCTGCTCTAAGCTTCATTAGAGCTTTATAATTTAATATAGTATGCTTTTCAAATTTAAATAAACACCTTATTTTCCATAACCTTCACCTTCCCTTAAATCAGAATACATTCTGTGGATCAATATTATTTCGAACATATTAGGCAGAATATAATGAAATTGTTATTCTGTTTTTCTGCAGAAGGAATGTCAGATAGAAACGAGTTAGTTACCTAAGTGTTATAGTGACCACTTATTAAACAACTAGCGTTCCCGTTGCAGGAAAAATCCTGCAAATTAGCCGCCATCTTTGCTGGGTAATTTGCATACTCATCCTGATTGGTTGGTGGGCGTGGCTTGGGTGTAGCGAAGATGCGGTCAATTTGCATATTTGTCTATTATTAGATAGGATATCTCTCTACTTTGGTGAAGAAATGTATACTCTCATTAATCAGAATTAAAACTATTTGTAAAACTGAAGTTAAATATTTTAATATTTATAGAATAATTTCTTGACAGACTTTTTTCTCCAACTGATCGCACAATTAGAAAGGATAAAGAAATTTACCAGTTATTACTTAAAGATATTTTTGGTAATGTTTCATTAAAAAGGAAATCTCTTCTTTGCCATTCCTTGTCTTAGGCAATTAGAGATGCATAGTTGACATCTATGAATAATATCTGATTACTCATTAACTGGAGATATAAAAATAAAAGAAAAAGATTTTAAGAAGAGTCAAATAGCTCATGCCGACTTTAAAATATTGATGACAAAAGTGTGAGAATTGTAAAATACTTAGGGTTTAACCTAAAACTTGTTTTTATCTTTGAATTTTAGTAAGCACTGTGCTGATAAAAAATGAGTTTGCTCAGATCAAGACTATATTGGCACTCTCTTAAACACAGCCTGAAACTAAGAATGGGGAAGGACATGTAATGAGAATAGAGCCACAGTTGTCTAATAATTATTCACCTCACTAACTATAGATAAGAAGTTTTCTTACAGACCCTAGGAAACTGGAGGATGAAAGAGGCCTGTAAAAAATAAGACACCTCCATGGGTCCATCACTCAGAAAAGAAATAACATTTTGAGAACAGACCAAGGATAGAGCATGCTTTGATTTGGTTGCTGCACCTGGACCCTGACCGCCTCTGGGAGTTTTTCCTTGGAATGTTGACCATGCTCCATTCCCAGAAACAGGCTGAGCGGTTTGTAACATCGTAGATTAGCCACCTGGTTATCAGACTTTGAGCTCCTGAAGGCGGGACTGCAGACTCCACCCTCCCCTTTCCATGGTACATTTGTAGGTCCCAGCTGCATGTAGCTATCTTCTCCCTGGTGTGTATATAACCAGCCAACTGGCAAGGGGGGTCAGAGCAGATTTTTATGGATGACCTGCTGCTCTCCCATACTGCCAGCATTATTGGAATAAACGCTCATATGTGATTCAACCCTGTCTCTGCTAAATTGGCTCAAGTAGTGACAGGCAACCCAGACCCCTTGGTTGTCCAGTTACACAACCAGGGAGCTGAAGCACAAAACATTTCTGACAAAGATAGCCAGTCAAGCATAGAAAAGGGAATTGGTTGTGTCAGAATAGTTGACTTGGCATGGATGAAGGCAATTATTATCACTAAAAGTTGTTTTTATTATTTGAAACTTATGTCATATTATGTTTAAAGTGCTCCTTATTTGTAAACTATTACATCATTTCCATATATGCAGTGTCATTCTCGGATAACCACAAACTTGAAAGTGGTCCAAAATCTTGTTCGTGGTTTTCTACAAGCACAGGGAAACTCACGTGTTGAATTGTCTATCTGGAGTTAGGAGAATGTGTTTGGGTTTTACTTTTACTTCCTTTTTAAATATAGATCACTATTTTAAAATGTAAACATCCAATGGCATTCCCTTAGAACAACAGGCATCCTGAGGCAGAAACCTATAGTATTAACATTTCACTCACCCAGAAGGACGCCCCAAATGCTTAAGGCCAAGGAGGTAACATTATTAAATGCCTATGACTTTACAGTTATCCTCTATTATTCTTGCTAACCCACATTTCCAAAAGATCACTGGATAAATTAGGCAGGGCACTGAAACAATATTTGTAAATTGAACTAATTAAAAGCAATCCACATTGCTCTGAGGGTGTGTGTCTGTGAATTCCTGGGTAAAGAATTTACATGCAAGTTTATTCCAAACTAGACTTACATCATTTGTAGGTTATTTTTTAGGAGTACCAGTTCTAGCCCAGAAACATGTCAACAGTGTTTCTAAACTATCATTTCAAATTACCACTGCAGAGGTGGGAGGAGGAAGGAATAGTCACGGAAGACTTGTCAGCTCCTAACAATGTTTCCCCTTGCTCTTCCTTCCCCTCACAATGCTGGCGTCACTTAGTCTCTGGTATCTGCTCCCCACTTCGCCACCCTCCTCTCCGCAGAGAGCCGGCACCCAACGGCAGGCAGGGGAAAGACAGGCACCCCAGTTCTGGACACGAGCTAGGCGCCAGCCCGGAGACACTTGCAGAACGGTCCCAGCTTTCCCGCGCGCAAAGGTAAGCAGAGCAAAATACCTCGGAGACAGCAAGTCCGAGAGGCCCGGAGAGTCCCACCTCCATCTCTGCCCTGCCCCACCCACCACACCCCCAGCCGCAGCAAGCGGGCGCTCAGCGCCCAGGCCAGGCCCTCGGGGCCCGCCCCGCGCGGGGCCGGCCGCAGGGCGGAGAGCCAGCCCGCACTCCTGCCCACGCCCCTGGCCGCAGCCTTGCCCAGCGGGCATCCGCCGAGACAGCAGCGTCCTGACGGGTCCCCGGAGCCAGCAGCGGGGCGGCTGCGGCCTCGAGGGGAGAGAAGGGCGCTGTCAGTTCCCAGGAGCTGCCCCTCCGGCTCCCGGACCCCGTCCCCCAGCCCACCCCAAACGGCCCCACCCCCGCACACCGCAGCCCCTAGGCTTCCCCGCAGCGGGAAAAGCTACCCACGCGCACGCGCTCTCCCGTGTTACCTGCGCCCACGTCGGCATTCAGTCCTCTCCCCACCCCAAGTCTGGCTGTTCCCAGCCCCGCGGGGGTCCCCGGCGCCGCTCCGAGCACCCCAGCACTCACGGCCTGGCTGCGCGCGCCCCGCGGCTGCCGTCCCGACGCTGGAGGTGGGGCCCAAATCTGTGTGTCTGCAGCGGCGCAGCGGCCCCGGCCCGGCCGGCGTCAGTCAGGCTGGAGCCTCCCGGGCTCAGCGCCCCTGTGAGTGCGCCGACCTGGAAAGCTGCCAGCCGCCTGGCCCCCGCCCCGCCGCCGCCGCCCGGGCAGCTGAGGGGCCTGCGCCGAGCTGCAGCGCGGCCCGCCACGCGGTCACTTTTGCGGAAATTTGCTGCGGGCACCTCGCCGCCAGAGCCCGATGGCCCTGACCTGCTGTCTTCTCCGTCTTCCTGCGAGACCGCCGGCTCGCCTCCGTCCGAGACCAAGCCCCGCTCGGGGCCGCGGTGCAGGGTCTACCAGCGGTGGTACTTCACTGCTCCTGCCAGTCCCCCTCCTCGCAACACCCCTCACCCCTCACCGCTCACCCCAGAGACTTTTCCTTTCTACACGGAGCCTAAGACCAAGGAGGATTGTTACCAGCAGAGAGATAAGACCAACAAATCTTATGTCCACTCTGATGGTTACTGTTACTTGCCCGTTGTTCCTTATCAGCTTTTCAGAGTAAAGAGGATAATTTCGCCCATGGACTGCACCAGAGCAACTGGTTTGCGCTGGTGTCGGCAGAAGAAAATCTATTCACTCTTGAGTAGTAAATGGTACTTAAAACTAGTTATATAATTATGTGGATTGTCATTTTCTTACACATATTTATTTGCTTAACAGCCATAAAGACTTAATACTATCTAATCTAGCAGAGATACAATTTTATGGGCACTGAGCAACATTAATGTAGAACCTTGCCTCAAGGCCTGACTACACCCTAGGTAGCATGGCTTTTGAGGTCATTATGGACTCCTACTAATACTTTTAAGAAATGCCAGCAACGTACTGATAACCTTTGATTCTCCATCAGCCAGGAGCTCTTCATAGAAAAGGCATTTACTGCAGAGGTGAAAATAGAAGAAAGCCACATAGGACTTACTCAGTTTGCTCCTGTGCATAAGAAAATCAGTCATCCAAAAGGTCCAGGTACCCCAGAAATGGACTAGTAAATGCAAGGCCTTGTACTTAACTGCTTTGTCAGGTTCTCAAAGCACTGCATTTTCCTTCTATGGTAGATGTCATTTTTGCATTATCATACTGTTGTAGTTAAGCAACGACCTTGTTTAAAACAGCATTTGTAGAAGAACCTTAAACTCGAATTTAAATCAACTTTCTATAGCTGACCCATTTGCCTCTGCTCTAGGCTAGATGTTAAGCTTGAGATTGCTCTGAGTGTGAAACACCAGGAAACATTTGGAAAAGACACAGATTGTATTTGATATGTTTATTGCAAGTAAACTAATTAGGTCCTCAGAATTGATACCACTCAGAAGTGGCTCACTTTTTTCTTAGTGTTATTAAACCTCACTGGAGGATATTTTTCCATTGATTTTTTAGAGATAATGAAAGGGAGGGGGAGAGACACAAAAAGAGAAACAACATCGATTGCCTTCCCGATTGAGCCCTGAATGATCCTGCTGGAGACTGAGCCTGCAACCAAGGGCCCAAGATCCTTCAGTCCCCGGGCCAACTCTCCAACAACTGAGCAGAAGTGGCCCACTCTTTAAAAAATATTCTATATAATAAAAGCCTAATATGCTAAGTGTCTGGTCCTCCGTTCAACCAATCAAAGTGTAATATGCTAATGATAAGCTAAGGCCACTCAACCACTCACTATAATGCGCAATAACCACCAGGGGGCAGATGCTCCGACTGGTAGGTTAGCTTGCTGCTTTGGTCTGGCAAATCAGGACTGAGTGAGACAGGCTGGACATGCCCTGGAACCCTCCTGCAGTCCCTCCCCAGCTGGCCAACCTCCCGTGTCCCTCTCCAGCCCTGCTCATGCACCGGTGGGTCCCTCAGCCTGGCCTGTGCCCTCTCCCAATCCAGGACCCCTCAGGGGATGTTCGAGAGCCAGTTTTGGCCCGATCCTGCAGGCCAGGCCAAGGGACCCCACTGGTGCATGAATTCTAGTTATTAAGAAAAGAAATGGCCCAGTCACAATCTCAGTGTTCTCTTATGTGGATTAGACAATGCAGAAGACACATATGAATAGCAAGGAGTTTATAATCTCTGCCTTGCTGTCTCCTGCTTCTGGCACTGATTTTTTTTTTAATCTTTATTGATTAAAGTATTACACAAGTCCTCCTCCGCCACACCCCATTAACCTCTTCTAGCCCACTCCCGTCTATCCCCCTGCCCCCAGGTCCTCACCACCCCATTGTCTGTGTCCACAGGTTCTGCATATATGAATACAAGTTCATTGGTTGGTCTCTTCCTACCAACCCTCCCCTGCCTTCCCTCTGAGTTTCAACAGTCTATTCATGCTTCTATGACTCTGAGACTTTTTTTTTTTATTGTTTAAAGAATTACAAATAGTAGTAGATGTGTCTCCCTTTTTTCCCCATTGACCTTCCCCCAGCCTACGCTACCCTCCCCCCGGCACATGCCCTCACCCGCCCCCCAGTGTCTTGTGTTCATTGGTTATGCTTATATGCATGCATACAAGTCCTTCGACTGATCTCTTACCCCACCCCCAACACACCCCAGCCTTCCCACTTTAATTTGACAGTCTGTTCGATGCTTCTCTGCCTCTGTATCTATCTTTTGGTTCATCAGGTTATAATGTTCTTTATTATCCATAAATGAGTGAGATCATGAGGTATTTTTCTTTCATTGACTGGCTTATTTCACTTAGCATAATGCTCTCCAGTTCCATCCATGCTGCTGCAAATGGTAAGAATTCCTTCTTTTTTATAGCAGCGTAGTACTCCATTGTGTAGATGTACCACAGTTTTCTAATCCATTCATCTGCTGATGGGCATTTAGGCTGTTTTCAAATCTTACCTATTGTAAATTGTGCTGCTATGAACATAGGGGTGCAATATCCTTTCTGATTGGTTCCTGTTTTCTTGGGATATATTCCTAGAAGTGGTATTAGGGGGTCAAATGACAGTTCCACTTTTAAATATTTGAGGAAACGCCATACTGTTTCCCACAATGGCTACACCAGTCTGCATTCCCACCAGCAGTGCAGGAGGGTTCCTTTTTCACCACATCCTCGCCAACACTTGACATTTGTTGATTTGTTGATGACAGCCATTCTGACATGTGTGAGGTGGTACCTCATTGTTGTTTTGATTTGCATTTCTTGGATGATTAGTGACTTTAAGCATATTTTCATGTTTCTTGGCTTTCTGAATGTCCTCTTTTGAAAAGCGTCTATTTAGGTCCTTTGCCCATTTTTTGATTGGATCATTTATCTTCATTTTGTTAAGTTGTATGAGGACTCTGTAACTGTTGGAGATTAAACTTTTATTGGAGATAACATTGGCAAATACGTTCTCCCATTCAGTAAGCTTTCTTGTTTTGTTGATGTTTCTTTTGCTGTGCAGAAGCTTTTTATTTTGATGTAGTCTCATTTGTTTACTTTTCCTTAGTATCTCTTGCCCTAGGAACTGTGTCTGTAAAGATATTGCTACGACAAATGTCTGCAATTTTGCTGCCTATGGAGTCTTGTAGGATTTTTATGGTTTCCCATCTTACATTCAAGTACTTTAGCCATTTTGAGTTTCTTTTTGTGTATGGTGTAAGTTGGTGATGTAGTTTCATTTTTTTTTGCATGTATCTGACCAAATTTCCAAGCACCATTTATTAAAGAGACTGTTTGACTCCATTGTATGCTCTTACCTCCTTTGTCAAATATTAATTGAGTATAATGGCTTGGGTCAATTTCTGGGTTCTCTATTCTGTTCCATTGGTCTATATATCTGATCCTGTGCTAGTACCAAGCAGTTTTGAGAACAGTGGCTTTGTAATATAGCTTGATATCTGGTATTGTGATCCCTCCAACTTTGTTCTTCTTTCTGAGAATAGCTGTGGCTATTCAGGATCTTTTTTTATTCCAGGTGAATTTTTGGAGAGTTTGTTCTAGGTCTTTGAAGTATGCCGTTGGTAGTTTAATGGTGATTGCATTGAATTTATAGATTGCTTTGGGTAGTATGGACATTTTAATGATGTTAATTCTACCAATCCATGAACACAGTATGTTCTTCCATTTGTTTATGTCTTCCTCTATCTCTTTTTTCAATGTCCTGTAGTTTTCTGAGTACAGGTCTTTTATGTCCTTAGTTAAGTTTATTCCTAGGTATCTTTTTTTTTTTTTGGTTCAATGGTAAATGTAATTGTTTTTTTCCCATTTCTCTTTCTGTGAGTTCGTTATTGGTGTATAAAAAGGCCATAGATTTCTGGGTGTTAATTCTGTATCCTGCTACATTGCCTAATTCATTTATTAGGTCTAGTAGCTTTTTGATGGAGTCTTTGGGGTTTTCTATGTATAGTATCAAGTCATTGGCAAATAAGGACAGTTTTACGTCTTTCTTTTCCAATTTGGTTGCCTTTTATTTCTTCTTCTTGTCTGATAGCAATGGCTAGTACTTCTGGTACTATGTCAAATAGGAGTGGTGAAAGTGGGCATCTTTATCTTGTTCCTGTTAGGAGAAATGGGTTCAGGTTTTGCCCATTGAGTATGATGTTTGCTGTGGGTTTGTCATATATGGCTTTTATTATGTTGAGGTACGATCCCTCTATTCCCACTTTGCTGAGAGGTTTTATCAGGAAAGGGTGTTGGATTTTGTCAAATGCTTTTTCTGCATCAATTGATATGATTATGTGATTTTTGTCTCTCAGTTTGTTTATGTGATATATCACATTTATTGATTTGCAGATATTTTACCATCCTTGTATCCCCAAAATAAATCCCACTTGGTCATGATGTATGATCTTTCTAATGTATTGTTGAATCCGATTTGCTAGAATTTTGTTGAAGATTTTAGCTTCTATGTTCATCAAGGATATTGGCCTGTAGTTTGCTTTTTTTGTGGTGTCTTTATCAGGTTTTGGGATTAGGGTAATGCTGGCTTCACAGAAAGAGCTTGGAAGTGTTCCTTCCTCTTGAATTTTTTGGAATAGTTTGAGGAGGATAGGTTTTAGTTCTTCATTGAATGCTTGGTAGAACTCCCCTGTAAAGCTGTCTGGACTAGGACTTTTGTTTGCTGGGAGATTTTTGATCACTGTTTCAATTTCTTCAATAGTTATTGGCTTATTCAGGTTTTTATTCTTCTTGGTTGAGTTTTGGGATCTTGTATTTTTCTAAGAATATGTCCATTTCATCTAGGTTGTCCATTTTGTTGGAATAGAGTTGTTCATAGTATTTTTCAGAATCTTTGTATTTCTGTAGAATTGGTTGTTACTTCACCTCTTTCATTTCTGATTTTGTTTATTTGGGTCCTCTGTCTTTGCTTTTTGGTGAGCCTGGCTAGAGGTTGTTTATCCTTTCAAAGAATTAGCTCTTGGTTTTGTTGATCTTTTGTATTATTATTTTTTTTGGTCTCTATGTCGTTTATCTCCACTCTGATCTTTATTATTTCATTCCTTCTGCTTAAGCTGGTCTTTTCTTGTTGCTCTCTTTCTAACTCTTTGAGTTGTGTGGTTAGATAATTTATTACCATTGTTTCTTGTTTTTTGAGGTAGACCAGTAGAGCTATGACCTTCCCTCTCAAGACTGCTTTCACTGTGTCCCATAGATTTTGGATTGTTGTGTTTTCATTGTCATTTGTTGCCATGATGCTTTTTATTTCTTCTTTGATCTCTTTGGTAATCCAGTCATTGTTTAATAGCCTGCTATTTAGCCTCAAGGTGTTTGGATTTTATTGTAATTGATTTCTAGTTTTATGCCATTGTGATCTGAGAAGATGCTTTATATGGTTTCTATCTTCTTGAATTTGAAGAGACTTTGCCTGTGTCCCAGTATATGGTCTATCTTTGAAAATGTCCCATGTGCACTTTAGAAGAATGTATATTCTTTGAATTTTGGGTGTAATGTTCTGAAGATGTTAATTAATTCCATCTGATCTAGTGTGTCATTTAGGATTGTTGTTTCTTTGTTGATTTTGTTTAGAGGATTTGTCCAGTGGTGTTAGTTGGGTATTAAAGTCCCCTACTATGATTGTATTGCTGTCAATCTCTCCCTTGATATCCTCCAGAAGTTTTTTATGTATTTAGGTGCTCCAATACAGGATGTGTATATGTTTACCAGGGTTATATCTTCTTGTTGGATTGCTCCTTTTAGTATTATCAAGTGCCTTCCTTCTTTCCTGTTATGTCCTTGACTTTGAGATCTAATTTGTCAGATAAAAGTATTGCTACCCCAGCTTTTTTTAAATTTCCATTTGCCTCAAAAACCATTTTTTACCCCTTCACCATCAGTCTGTGTGAGTCCTTTATTCTGAGGTGGGTCTCTTGTAGACAGCAGATATATGGGTCTTGTTTTTTTATCCACTCAGCAACACTATGTCTTTTGATTGGGACATTTAATCCATTTACATTTAAAGTTATTATTGATGGGAGAAACCAAGATGGTGGCATAGGTTAACACCTCAAATTGCTGCCTCACACAACAACTTCAAAACTACAACTAAAAGACAAAATGGACATCATCCAGAACCACAGGAAGGCTGGCTAAGTGGAAATTCTACAACTAGAAGGGAAGAAAAAAGCACACTGAGACTGAGTTGACTGCAGAAGTAAAAGCAGAGGTATGGAGGTGCGTGCGGAGAGGGCTGGCAACTGAGTACAGGGCTCTCTTTTTCAAGTGGGAGGGAGACAAAAGCTCCCAACTGTTCTGAACAGTTTCGAGCGAGACTCTGGGGAACCAGACTCATACGGGGAGAAATTGGCCTGTCTGGCAGCGAGCGGAACACGGGGGCAGCTTTCTCTCAGAGGTGCTTGCAGCAATTACCAAGGGACACTGAGACCCAGGGGCCTCTTAGGGCAGGGCTGATGGGAAGCCATTGCTGTTTGCTCCACCCTGAGACTCCACCACATCCAACTGTGTGCAGAGGCTTTTGCATATGAATGGCCTTGTCCTCTGAAATCTAAACTTACTAACAAACTGCAGCTGAGTCAGTGAGACCAAGAACATCCAAAAGAAGGCCCAAGGCCCCGCAGCAGCTTGCATTGCTTCACAGCTGGGTCTCATCTGGGCACTTCCAAAACCCAAACAAAGAAGAGGAATCTGCAGATCTCTCCATAGCTCCTGCTGGGTGGCCTTAGTCAGAGGCTAAATTAGCACCTCCTTGGAGATCCAAGAGCCAGTGTACCCAGGGGTCAGAGTAGGACAATCCAGATTACAACTCCTCAGATCCATAAGGGACACACTCAGGGGGCAGACTCAGTGAGCACCAAAGCCCCACTGAAGCAAGTCTTGCCTCATAAGGGTGTCTCCAGCACAGAAGTTCTCCCATTATATACACAGCTGATCCTCACCAATTCCTCCCAGTGATACCAACAACAATCAAGGCTTAACTATAACAAGACTGTGCACACATCCCACAAAGGGGTGCACCAAGAGTGTCCACCTCAGGTGACTGGGGAGGCTGAGCCACTGGGCCCTATAGGAAACCTAGCACACAAAGCCACTCTATCAACTCAAGGAATCAGCCAAAATGCGGAGACAAAGAAACAGTTGACAAATGAAAGAAATGGAGGAAAGCAAACTACTGGATATAGAGTTCAAAATCATGGTTATAAGGTTTTTCAAGTATTTTCTAGAAAAGGCCGATAAATTTAGTGAGACCATCAAGAATATGAAAAAGGACCAACTAGAAATTAAGCATACACTGACTGAAATAAAAAATAATATACACAAATCCAACAGCAGACTAGAGAATACCAAGAATCAAGTCAAAGATTTGAAATACAAAGAAGCATAAAACACCCAACCGGAAAAGCAAAAAGAAAAAAGAATCCAAAAATATGAAGATAGTGTAAGGAGCCTCTGGGACAACTTCAAGCGTACCAACATCAGAATTATAGGGGTGCCAGAAGAAGAGAGAGAGCAAGACACTGAAAACCTATTTGAAGAAATAATGATGGAAAACTTCCCCCACCTGGTGAAAGAAATAGACTTACAAGTCCAGGAAGGGCAGAGAACCCCAAACAAAAGGAATCCAAAGAGGACCACACCAAGACACATCATAATTAAAATGCCAAGAGCAAAAGACAAAGAGAGAATATTAAAAGCAGCAAGAGAAAAACAGTTAGTTACCTACAAGGGAGTACCCATACAATTGTCAGCTGATTTCTCAACAGAAACTATGCAGGCCTGATGGGAGTGGCAAGAAATATTCAAAGTGATGAATAGCAAGAACCTACAACCAAGATTACTCTACCCACTAAAGCTATCATTCAGAATTGAAGGTCAGATAAAGAGCTTCACAGATAAGAAAAAGCTAAAGGAGTTCATCACCACCAAACCAGTATTATATGAAATGCTGAAAGGTATTCTTTAAGAAGAGGAAGAAGAAGAAAAAGATATAAAGATAAAAGTTATGAACAACAAAGTGACAACAAATACATATCTATCAACACATGAATCTAAAAATCAAGTGAATAAAAAATCTGATGAACAGAATAAACTGGTGAATATAATAGAATCAGGGGCATAGAAAGGGAGTGGACCTATAATTCTTGGGGGAAAGGGGTGTGGGGTGCTGGAAGAGACTGGACAAAAATTGTACACCTATATATGAGGACAGTGGAGGTGGGGTAAGGTCAGAGGGTGGGGTGGGAACTAGGTGGAAGGGAGCTATAGTGGAAAAAAAGAGGAACAATTGTAATAATTTGAACAATAAAGATTTATTTAAAAAACAATTTACATGATAACAATAAAAAAAGTTATTATTGATAGGTACTTTTTTGTTGCCATGTTTATTCTTTTTGCATGTGTTCCTTCTTCCCTTCCCATTTCTTCTTTTTGCAGCAGACCCTTT
This sequence comes from Eptesicus fuscus, assembly GCF_027574615.1. Taxonomy (NCBI): domain Eukaryota; kingdom Metazoa; phylum Chordata; class Mammalia; order Chiroptera; family Vespertilionidae; genus Eptesicus; species Eptesicus fuscus. Next base: position 3,376,561 of record NC_072480.1, on the reverse strand, counting down.
AGCATTTCTTGCATTGCTGGTTTGGTGGTGATAAACTCCCTTAGTCCTTTTTTGTCTGTGAAGCTCCTGATTTCACCCTCAATTTTGATCGATAGCCTTGCTGGGTACAGTATTGTTGGATTCAGACCCTTCCTTTGCATGACTTTGTATATTTCTTTCCATTCCCTTCTGGCATGATGTGTTTCTGTTGAGAAATCAGTTCCTAGTCTGTTGGGGGATCCTTTGTAGGTAACTGTCTTTCTCTGGCCACTTTTTAAATATATATATATTCACTATATATATTATTGATTTTTTATAGAGAGGAAGGGAGAGGGATAGAGAGATGGAAACATCGATGAGAGAGAAACATCGATCAGCTGCCTCCTGCACACCCCCTACTGTGGATGTGCCCACAACCAACGTACATGCCCTTGACGAGAATCAAACCTGGGACCCTTCAGTCCACAGGCCGATATTCTATCCACTGAGCCAAATCAGTTAAGGCAACTCTGGCTGCTTTTAAGATTCTTACTTTGTCGTTGGTGTTTGCCAATTTAATTATAATGTGCCTTGGCATCGGTATTTTGGGGTTCCTTTTATTTCGGAATCTGTGAGCTTCTTGGGCTTGTGTGTGTTTTTTCTTCCCAATATCAGGGAAATTTTCTGTCAATATTTCTTCAAACATGTTTTCTATTCCTTGCTCAGTTTCCTCTCCTTCTGGCACCCCTATTATGTGGATGTTGTTTTGTTTCATGTTGTCCCAAAATTTCCTTAGGCTCTCCTCCAGTTTTTTAAGTTTTTTTTTTTTTTCTAGATGCTGCTCTGCTTGGGTATTTTTTCCTACCTTTTCTTCTAGCTCACTGATGTGGTCCTCCACTTCTTCTAGTCCACTGTTGATGCTTTCTATTGAGTTCTTTATTGCAGTGATGTCAATTTTCATTTCTTCTTGGTTCTTCTTCATTTCCTCTTGGTTCTTACACATATTGCTGAATTTGTCTTCCAACCTTTTCAGTGACCTTATGACCATTTCTCTGAATTCTTTCTCTGACACATTTACTTGCCTCCATTTCGTTTACTTCCTTTTCTGGTGATCCCTCCTTTTCTTTCGTATGCAGGCTGTTTCTTTGTCTCCCCATGATCTCTCCTTTCCGGGTGTCTGGTTATGTAGTGCTCTCTCTCTCTCCTGTGTTGACTTCAAGGACAAAATACAACACAACAAGGCACAACGCACAAAGCACTGAACACAAATGTCCACGATACTAATAACCCCAAATAAAGGGGAAAAAAGAATTAGGGGATAGCCGAAACCGGTTTGGCTCAGTGGATAGAGCGTCGGTCTGCGGACTGAGGGGTCCTAGGTTCGATTCCGGTCAAGGGCATGTGCATTGGTTGCGGGCACATCCCTGGTGGGGGGTGTACAAGAGGCAGCTGGTCGATGTTTCTCTCTCATCGATGTTTCTAGCTCTCTATCCCTCTCCCTTCCTCTCTGTGGAAAATCAATAAAAATATTAAAAAAAAGAATTAGGGGATAAAAAAGAGTGCAAAAATGATATTGAGGAAAAGAAAAAAAAAGGGGAGGGCAGTTGGGAGGGATCAGGTCTACAAGGGAGGGCAGTTGTGAGCAATCAGGCCAGCAGGAGAGGGCAGTTGGGAGGGACCAGGCCTGCAAGGGAGGGCAGTTGGGGGCGATCAAGTCTGCAGGGGAGGGCAGTTAGGGGTGACCTGGCCGGCAGAGGAGGGAAGTTGGGGGCGACTGAGCCTGCAGGGAAGGGCAGTTGGGGGGGACCCAGGCCTGCAGGGGAGGGCAGTTAGGGGCAAACAGGCTAGCAGGGGAGCAGTTAGGCATCAATCAGGCTGGCAGAGGAGTGGTTAGGGGGTGATTAGGCTGGCAGGCAGAAGCAATCAGGAAGGCAGGCAGGTGAGCAGTTGGGAGCCAGTAGTCCTGGATTGTGAGAGGAATATCCCAGATTGGAGAGGGTGCAGGCTGGGCTGAGGGACACACACACCCCCGTGCACGAATTTCATGCACCGGGCCTCTAGTAATAGTAATAATAAAACTGATTAAAAATATAATAATTAAAAAAGTAAAATCAAGTGAGAAAAAAAGAAAAAAATTAGTTTCTTAATTAAAAAATAAAAATGTGCAGTAGTGAAGGTCATTCACTTCCTCTACTGTTCTGTTTGGCACGCCTGTTTCCTGTCAGGTAGTGAGGACAGTATTGAAGTTCCGTGTTCCACCGCTCCTCCGTGTCATAAACCACAATCCTGTTTTCAAGCAGGCAGTATTTCTTTGTTTCTCAGCCTGCCTTTAGTTGTATTTACACAAGAGTAAATTTGTGATTCAACCCGTGGGTGGCAGTGTTTCTGTATTGACATCCGGGGCTATAAGTCCTCTCTACCCAGTATTTAGATTTTTTTTTCCCTGCCACACTTAATACTGGTTTGGGGGAATGGACTGCCCCAGAGCTGGTTTTCTGATGGTTTCCCCCCTCTCTGATACCCAGGTTTCACAAAAACAACTTTCCCCTGCAGTCTCTGAGAGTGTTTTTAATTGGGTGATCCTATGTACTGGGCTTCATAATCAAAAGCAAGGATTTAAAGAGAAAAAAGAGCCAGAGTAAGCGTTCGAACTCGACTTTTTTTACCCCAGCACTGCACGCGACTCTGTGCCCATTTCTGCATGTCTTTTTCCCCTGGCACAGCGCAGCCGGTATACTGGTAAAACTTCAGGCTGCCTTTTTGTGCCCTGCCCAGCTACGGGTTGATTTCGTGGACTACACTGGCCCCAACAGCCATGGATTTTGTGGGGCGCAGACTTCCTCTGTACCTCTAGATCCCACTGCACACATTTTTCCCTCCAGCCTGGATCGCAGACCTCACCTTTCTCTGGGTGAAATCTGACCTTTCTGTGAGAAGGTGCAGAGCTAGTCCGAGTCCCTATATTTGTGCTGCTTGAGACCCAGTGTTTGTAGGTTCTCAGCTGGTCCCTGGGTGTTGTGATTGTAGAATCCTGGCAGGTATCCAATTCTTCCCGTTTGAAGGTAAGGCTAGGCTTCCGATCACAGCCACTCTCCCCTTCAAGATGACGGGGTCTCTCTGAGACTATTTTTGATCATCAGTTTATTTGGTTCATTAGATTCCACATATTAGTGAGATCATGTGATACCTATCTTACTCTGACCTGCTTATTTCACTGAGCATAATACTCTCCAGGTCCATCCATGCTATTGAAAATGGTAAGAGTTCTTTGTTTCTTATTTCCTCACTAGAGGCCCAGTGCATGATTGAATCATGCATGTGTAGGGTCCCCTACATGCTTTTGCTTTTCGTGGGGGAGCTGGGTGCCTGTCCTCTGGTGCACCAGGCACCCAGCTCCCACACTTTTGATGGTCCGCAGCCGCTGAGGGGGCTACCCTGCCGTTGAGAGGGGCTGACACGGACACCTAGCTACCCTGCCGTTGAGAGGCGCAGCTGGGTGTCCGCGGCAGGCCCCCTCAGCGGCCGCAGATCTGTGCCTCTCAACAGCAGGGTACCCCTGTGCCTCTCAACAGCAGGGTATCCCCCCTCAGTGGCAGCGGATCCGTGCCTCTCAATGGCCGGATAGGCCACCCCGAGTCCCGCCCCCCAGTCTCCCGCCGCCCAATCGTGGGCGTAGCAGAGTGATGGTAATTTACATGTTACTCTATTATTAGATAGGATAGTATTCCATTGTGTAAATGTATCATAGTTTTTTTTATCCACTCATCTGCTGATGGGCACTTAGGCTGTTTCCAAGTCTTAGCTATGGTAAGTTGTGCTATGAACTTAAGGTGCATATATCCTTTCTGATGAGTGTTTCAGGGTTCATAGGATATATTCCTAGAAGTGGGATCACTGGGTCAATGGCAGTTCCATTCTTAATTTTTTGAGGAATCTCCAAAATGTTTTCCATAGTGGTTACACCAGTCTGCATTTTTCTCAACAACCTCACCAACACTTGTCATTGGTTGATTTGCTGATGATAATCATTCTGACAGGTGTGAGGTGATATCTCATTGTCATTTGAATTTGGATTGCTCGAATGATTAGTGACTTTGAGCATTTTTTCATATGTCTCTTGGCGATCTGTATGTCCATGTTGGAGAAGTTTCAATTTAGCTCCTTTGCCCATTTTTTAATTGGATTGTTTGACTTCCTTTTTTAGGTTGTATGGGCTCCCTGTATATATTGGAGATTAACCCCTATCAGATGTATCATTGGTAAACATGTTCTCCCATGTAGTGGTCTCTCTTGTTGTTTTGTTGGTTTCATTTGCATTGCAAAAGCTTATTTTAATGTAGTCCCGTTAATTTATTTTCTCCTTACTTTACATTGTCCTAGGAGATGTATCTGAAAACATATTGCTACTAGAGATGTCTGAGATTTTGGAGCCTACGGTTTCTTCTAGGACTTTTAAGGATTCCATGTCTTACATTTAAGTCTTTTATCCATTTTGAGTTTATTCTTGTGTATGGTGTAAGTTGGTGGTCCAGTTTCTTCTTCTTCTTCTTCTTCTTCTTCTTCTTCTTCTTCTTCTTCTTCTTCTTCTTCTTCTTCTTCTTCTTTTCATATACCTGTCCAATTTTCCTGACACCATTTATTGAAGAGACTGTCTCTGCTCCAATGTATGCTCTTGGCATACATTAATTGAGCATAGTGGCTTGGGTCGATTTCTGGGTTCTGGGTTCTGTTCCATTGATCTATATGCCTGCTCTTGTGCCAGTACCAGGCTGTTTTGTGTACAGTGGCTTTGTAGTATAACTTGATATCTGGTATTGTGATTCCTCCAATTTTGTTCCTTTTTCTCAAGATTGCTGTAGCTATTTGGGGTCCTTTTTTGTTCCATATAAATTTTTGGAGTTTTTGTTCTAGTTCAGTGAAATCTACTGTTGGTATTTTAATGGGGATTGCATTGGATCTATAGATGGCTTTGGGTATTATGTTCATTTTAATGATATTAATTCTACCAATGCATGAACACAGTATATTCTTCCACTTATTAATGTCTTCCTCTATCTCTTTTTTCAATGTCTTGTAGTTTTTAGAGTACAGGTCTTTTACCTTCTTGGTTATGTTTATTCCTAAGTATCTTGATTGTTTTGTTGTTGTTGCAATGGTATATGGGATTTTTTATTTTTATTTTAGTTTCTCTTTCTGACAGTTCATTAATGGTGTATAAAAATGCTATGGATTTTTGGGTGTTAATTTTGTATGCTACTACATTTCTGAATTCATTTATTAAAATTAGTAGTCTTCAGGATGGACAAAATGGTGGCAGAATAGGAAGATGTGTCCTGATCCTTGTCCAGGAGGAAATAGAGGGAGCAGCTGAAACAAGAGGAATCCAGCCCGAATTGGCAAAGGAGAAGCGGCTGGTGAGACAGTTTGCAGATGGGAAGGGCAGAGATCTCCTGGAAAAAGGTAAAACAAGGATCTGGGCAATAGAATCTGCCGGATCTCTAAGCCCAGAAGGTCAGGGGAAAACTACACAGCGCCAAGCCACGTCCCTGAGGACAGGCAAAGCGTCTGACTGTGAGAAAAAGGGTCCATGGGACTGCGGAAGGTAGTAGATTTTAGACCTTGGAGTCTGATTTGGGATCTGAGCTCAAAGGCAGCCCTGAAGAGCTAACTGCCCAACCACACAGTGAGGCAAGAGAGGAGCTTGTAAAGACGTGGTCCCTCTTCGCGCTGGGGCCTGTGCCTTTCTCCACTGAACCTAGTTCGTAGGACCTTTCAGATACAGACACTTACCCATGGCTGAGGTGCAGGAGAAGGGGAGGAGTTGTGGAATCTAGGGAGAGTAGGCAGCGAACAGGTCCAGGAGAAGTGGAAGCGTGTCTGGTGCTGAATCACATCTGATCCCCGGTTGCCCATTTTCTTCTGAGAGATAGCCCCTCCCTCCAGTCTCCAGGCAACCAATATAGCCACACCCAGATTCCACCCTGATTAACACCATAGAATCTGAATACTCCCTGAGGCCTTAGGAACTGTCCAAAAGAAAAACCTTTAGCAGCTAGGCACCTCAATTACGCAGTTACACTGCCAGGGCTCTTCAGAGTGCTTCAGTGTGCCTCGCTGGCAAACTTACAGCGGGTGCTCCTGTGCCTCGCTGGCAAACTTACAGCGGGTGCCGTATTGGGAATAAGCACCTATCCACCACAGGTACAACAGCAAAAGCTGAGTTTGCCCACCCCACAACTACAGAATTCTGGGCAACACAGTCATGCCTTTCCAGAGTGCAGGCCCCCTGAGCCACATCACCCCAACAGATGGTTCCTTGGAGCCACTGTGAGTCCCCACTGGGCAAGCATAATTTCAATATAGGGTGAAAGACAGAAAAAATTGGGATACTACCCTCCACGACTGCTGACCTCTAGACACCACAGCTGTGCCTCTCAAACTCGCAGGCCTACATCAAGAGAACCCAAATAGTTCAAGTAGGGAAATACACTAGATTACCAAGCCCGGGAGAACTGAGAGACTACACTAGTAGCACCATCACCAAAAGAACCTGGGTAGTAAAGCAATTGGATCTACAATTAAAACATTACAGGAGGAGGACCAAGATGGCGGCATAGGGCAGATGCCTGATTGTTGCCTACCACAACAATTTTGAAACTACAACTGGAAAACAGAGCAGACACCATCCAGAACCACTGGAGGGCTGGCTAAGCGGATGCTCTACAACTAGAATAAAAGAGAGGGGTACGCGGGATGATGCTGATGCCGGTGAGCCAAAGATCACACTTTAAGAACTACAGCTCTGGCGACACAATGGCAGCCTGGAATGTGCTAGGCGCGGTTCCCCCGGCAGTCTCCGGGTGAGGGGATGGCGCCGCTTGCTGCCGAGCACAGACAGACGAGCCCCTGGGGGACATGGGGTGGGAGACTCCGCACTTGCTGACCTCCAAGTCCTTCGAGAATCTCTGCGCCCCAGAAGCGGCCAGGTGCGCACGCCCGGCGACCGGTAGCCGCTGCAGAACCAAACGCTGTCGCAGCGACCTTGGACCAGCCTGCCACCACGCACCGGGCGCACCAGAGCTTTGCCGAGCCCGCTGCCCAGCGAGTTCCACAGCAGCCGCCCCGGAGCTTTGAGAAAATGGCCGGAGGAATTGCTGAGAAGTTATTGACCAATGGGAGTTGGGATTGGGAAGACAAGGCCCCGCTGGGTCCTGGATCCAGGTGCGCTCGCCCGGCGACTGGTAGCCACTGCAGACCCGAGTGCTGCCGCAGCGACCTCGGACCAGCCTGCCGCTGCGCACCGGGTGCACCGGAGCTTTGCCGAGCCCGCCGCCCAGTGAGTTCCGCGGCAGCCGCCCCGGAGCTTTGAGAAAATGGCTGAAGGAATTGCTGAGAGGGAATTGACCAACAGGAATTGGGAACAAGAAGACGAAGCCCCGCTGGGTCCCGGGTCCGAGTGAGGCTGGATCCCAGGTCCGGGAAGAGGCCACACGCGCACCTGGGTCCGGGTGAGGCCACTTGCCCTGGGGCCCGGGTGATACTGGGCCCGGGTCCGGGTGAGGCCGCGCCGCTGGTTCCGGGCAAGACCAAACCAGAGGGAGTCGGACCTGCATTACCACCATTTGTCCACCATCCAGAACTGAAAAGTCAGTGCTGACATGTACACATAAGGAACTGGTGGACATTGAAATTGGGACTCAAAAGAACTGTTGGTCCAGAAAGAAACTCACTACAGACTGATTCATTTGCCTGTCAGTATAACTATTATTGCTCGTCTCACATTCGGTTCTTATAAGTATATTTCTAGTAACACATGATCTCACTCATCTAGGGAAAATGATGAACAACATGGACTGATGAACAAGAACAGACCCAGGAACAAGGAGGCATCGATCTGACTGTCGGTCCTCAGAGGGAGGATAGGGGAGGGTGGGGGTAAGGGGGAGAGATCAACTAAAGGACTTGTGTGCACGTATACGAGCCTAACCAATGGTTAAGGACAACAGGGGGGTGGGGGCATCCGTGGGGAGGGGTGTGGGATGGGAATTGGGGGGATGAGGACAAATATGTGATACCTTAATCAATAAAGAAATTAAAAAAAAAAACAGTGGACAAAAAAAAACATTACAGGAAAAAATGAGGAGACTAAAAGGAAATCCCAAAAGGAAATAAAAAGAGAAATCACCAGAAAGGGAGTTAAATGGACTTGAGGCTAGCAGCTTAACTGAGAAAGAATTCAGAGTATTCATTATAAGGATGTTTAAACGGATGGATGCCAAATACACACAACTCAGTAAGAACTATAAGGAGCTGAATGAAAATGTCACCAACATGAAAAGAAACCAAGAGGAGATGAAGAATGACATAGCTGCAATAAAGAACACAATGGAAGGCTTAAAGTGTAGAGTAGAAGAGGCTGAGGACCGCATCAGCGAATTAGAAGACAAAGTAGGAAAAAACACACAAACACAGCAGCAACTGGAAAGAAGATCTTAGTCGTTAGGTTGTTGGCCATTGGAGTAAATGGCCATGGGTTTGATTTCAGTAAGGGCACATATGTAGGTTGCAGGCTTGATCCATGGCCCAGGTTGGGGTTGTGTAGGATGCAACCAGTCAATGTGTCACTCTCACATCAATGTTTCTCTATTTCTATCTCTATCCATCCCTTACACTCTCTCTGAAAATCAATGGAAAAAATATCCTCAGGTGAGGATTAACATCACCACCAAAAACCTCTCATAGTTTCCGTTTTCTCTGTTCACTCCTTATTGTTTTCTATGTTCTTTCATTCATTGTTTTTTTTTTCTGTTCTGACTTCTCCATTTTGTTCTTGCTGTTTTCTCTGTTCACTCTTTTTGTTCTCTGTTTTTCTCTATTCTTACTGTTCCATCCTTATTCATTTTGTTTTCTGTTTATTCTTTATTTTTTTTCTGTTGTCTATATTTTGTTCTCTGTTCTCTTTTTTGTTTCACCATTTCTTTCCCTTTCCTATTCATATTCTTTGTGTTCTTTGTTCTACACATTTTCTGTTGTGTGTGTGCTCTTTATTCTTTTGATTTTGGGGTTCTCTCAACTATTTTGTTCTCAGTTGTGTTTCATTTCTGTTTCCTTTTTACTCTTTGTTTTCTTGATTTTCTTGTTGTCTCTCGATTTTCTTTGTCTCTTTTTTTTTGCTTTTTGTTTTCCCCTCTATACTATCTTTTATCTTTGTTCTCTCTTTCTTTTCTATTCTTTTTATTTTCTTTTTGCTTTCTTTTCTTTTGTTCTCTTTCCTTGTTCTATTTTTCTCCTTGTTGTCTGTTCTCTTGTTTGTCTTTTTCTGTTTATCTTTGCTTTCTGTTCTTTCTCTTCGATCTTTGTTCTCTTTGTCTTTTTTATATTTTTGTTCCCTTTGTTGTCCATGTTTTTCACACTCTATTCTCTCCATTCCCATTTTTCTCTTTATCTGTCTCCCTTTTCTTTATAGACTCCTTTGTCTTTCCATTTTTCTATTATTTTCTCTGCTTAGTTTTCTATGTATTCTTTGATTGCTATGTTCCCTCAGTTTCCTTTATTCTTACTGTTACACCCTTGTTCTTTATCTTTTCTGTTTGCTCTTTTTTGTTTCCTGTTGTATACATTTTCTGTTCTGTCTTTTTCTTAATTTTCTTTTCACTTATGTATTCCTTTTTTCATTTTCTTTGTCCTTTCTTACTTCTGTTCCCTGTGTTCTTTGTTCTCCTGTTATGATTGTTCTCTTTTTTTTCCTCTCTTTTTTCTCTCTTCATGGTATTTTATTTTTATTTCCTACTTTAATTTTGTTCTTGCCTTTACCCCTTTCTTCTCACCATTTTCTGTTTTTCTCTTTGTCCTCTTTATTCTTTTCTCCCTTTGTCTTCTCTGACTTCTTTCTTTCCATTCTCTCTGTTCTTTGTGTCTGTTTTCTTTGTTCACACTTTGTAATCTCCATTTTATCTGTTCTCTTGATTTTGTTTTCTCTGTGTCCCTTCTATGTTAACTTTGTTCTTTTTTTAACCTGTTCTTTGTTTTCTTTGCTATTTCTGTTCTCTAGTCATTTCATTTCATCTGTTCTGTTTTCTCTTTATTCACTTTTCTGTTTCATTTTTGTTTTCTTGTTTTTTCTGTTTATTGTTTTCATTTTTCCATTTTTATCTTTATTTTCTTTTTTTGTTATCTCTTTGTACTCTGTTCTTCTTTCTCCTTATTATCTTTCTTTGCTGTGTTTCTTCTTTATCTTAACATTTCCTCTTTTTTTCTTTTTGCTTGGTCTCACTTTGTATTTTTCTGTACTCTCAGTTTTATTTTGTTCAATCCACTTTCTAGGTTCTCTTATATCTTTGTTCTCTTTTTCAGTTCATCCTCTTTGATTTCTCCATTTCTCTTTTTGTTCTCCCAGTTTTCTTTGTTCTGTGTGATTTATACATATTTTATAGTTTTCTCTGTTTTTCTTTTTTGTGCAGGATTTCTCTTCACTCTTTTTTCCTCTTCTGTTCTCTTTTTGTCTTTGTTCTCTTTGGTTACTATATTATTTTTTTGTTTGTTTTCTCTGTTTTCTATTTTTCTGTTCTTTCTTGTCTTATTTTTTTTGTTCTATTATACTGTTCTTGAAATGTATTTTGTTACTTCCATTGTCTCCATTCTGTTTCTGTTCTTGTTTTCTCTTTGTTCTCTAGATATTGTTCTTTGATTTTTTTCTCTCCTTTTTTCATTTCCTCTCAATTTTCTTTTTGTTCCTTGTATTTCACCTGTTTTCTCTTCATTCTCATTATTTTCACTATACTTTCTTTTTTCTACTTGTTCTCAGCACCTTCTATTTACTATTCTTTCTCTTGTGGTCTCTGTCTTTTTATTCCCTCCATTTCATCTGTTTCTTTTGGTTTCTCTATTTACTCAGTTCAATCTTTGTTGTTAGTTTTATTTTCATTTTCTGTTATGTTTTCACTTTGTTCTTTTTTAATGTTCTGTCTGTACCCATCTATTATTATTTTTCTTTGTTGTTGCTATTATCATTTTTTCTCTCCTTTTTCTGTTTCTCCTATTCCTTTTTGTTCTTGATGTTATGTTATGCCTGTTCTCATTCTCTCTCTCTTGCTCTCGCTCTCTCTCTCTTCCTGTTTTTATTTGTTTGTTTGTTTTGTTAATCCTCACCCAAGGATATTGTTTCCATTGATTTTCTAGAGAATGGAAGGGAGGATAGAGAAACATCAATATGAGAGAAAAACATCAATTGGTTGACTACTCCTCAACCTTAATTGGGCTGGGGACTGAGCCTGAAATTAAGGTATGTGCCCTTGACTGAAATAAACCCAGGATCCTTAATTCTGTAGGCCAATGCTCTAACCAATGAGCCAAAGCAGCTTGGGCCATTTATCTTTATTCCTTGTTTCTTCTGTAATTGATTTTCCTTTTCTCCATTCATTTTATGCTATCTCTTTTTACTCTTTATTTTTGTTTTCTCCCTACTTGTTTTATTTTGTGCTCTCATTTTTTTCTCTTTCCCATTTTTATTTTTTTGACCTTTTTTCTGTTTTGTCTTTCTCTTTGTTCAAATGTTCTCACCATTCTGATTTTTTCTTCTCTTTTTTTTCTGTTCTTATATCTTCTTGGTATCTTTATTCTCTCTTCTGTTCTCTCTCTTGTTGCTTTATTCTCAAAGTATTCTCTCCTCTTTTTTATTTTGTTTTATTTTTAGTTCTCCATTTGTTCAGTTTCAGTTTCCGTTTTATTCATTTTCTCCTTATTCTGTTGATTTTTCTCTGTTCTGACTGTTACTTTTGTTATATCTCTTCACTCTGTACTTTTTAAAATCATTTTTTGTTTGCTCTTCACTCTGTTTAGTATGTTCTTTTCATTTTGCACTGTTATTTAGTTTTCTCTGTAACACTTTTTTTTTGCTCCCTCCATTTTATGTTTTTCCTTTCTCTTTGGTGTCTTTCTTTTTTTCCCTTTTGCCTTTGATCTGTTGATTTATTTATTTACTGTTTCTTTGATCTTTTCATTTTTTCTTTTTTCTGTTTCCTTTTTGTCTTTATCCCCTTTGTTCTCATTTTATGTTTGCTTTCTTCTCTTTCTGTTCTGTCCATTTTCCATGTTCTTTACATTTTGTCTCTTGTCTTTGTTCTGTACATTTTTTCTGTTCACTCTTTCTTTGTTCATATCAATTTCTAAGTTTTCTCTTTTCTCCGTTTTTTCTTTGTTCTTTGAATTTTCTCATCTCTGTTTTTTTAAAAAAGATTATTTATAGTGAGATAGGAAGGGAGAATAATATATGTAGAGAAAAAGTGATGTAAGAGTTAAACAAGAATAAGATTCCTCCTGCATGCCCTCTATGAGGCATGGAACACACAAGGGCAAGTGCCCTGACTGGAAATCAAAGTGGTAACTTTTTAGCACATCGTACTATCCTAACCAACTAAGCTACATAGACCAGGCGATACTCTCCATTTATTATGTTCTCTCCATTTTCGTTTTGTTTGCTTTTCTTTTTGTTCTCTCATTCCTCTCTGTTCTCTATTATACTTTTCGTAATTTTTGTTCTCTCCTTTTACTATATTTTACTTATTTCTTTGTATTTTCATTCTATTTAAATCTTTGTTGTTCTCCTTTTTTCTTAGTTCTTTTTGTATTCTTAGTTGTTTTAATTCTGCTTTCGCTTTTCTATCTGTTCTTTGTTTTTCTTCTTCATTCTGTTCTCACTTTGATCACTTTATTTTGTTCTTGTTTACTTTCATTTTTCAATCCATTACCTTTTCATACGTATGCCATCCCTTCTGCTATTTATCTGATTGTTCTCTCTCCTTTTTCTCTCCATTATCTCTTCATTCAGTTTTGTCTTCTTGTTCTCCACCACTATTTTCTCTGTTCTCTATTTTCCTTCACAGTCCCTGGAATATTAGTCTTGTTTCCTTTGTCCAACATGAGTGCCACTTCTGTTTTGCTGAAACATGAGTCGAGAATCCTGTCCTGGGATGTGGGGAAGGGAGGCCCCCATCAGGGGACTTAGAGGCAGTGTTCCTGTTATCTGCTCAGATCCCAAGACTGTAAGAATACTTGTTTACTGAAATGGTATAAGTACAGATGTTTGTTTGATATTTTGTTTGTCTGCCTGGGTATAATTATTTGTTCATGTGTGGAAGTCTGTGAGAAGAAAAAAGAAACATTTAATTTATTTAAGGCTGAGTGCTCTGACAGATAGCAAACCCCCGAGTGGCCACTGGGATTCCTTTTTCCCAGGGGTGCTTGCTCTCTGTCAGAGGGGAATTGGCCCGCCTAACAACATTTCTGTCTATGTTTATTAATTTGAAGGTATAAAGTTGTAACAATTGTGGTCCAAAGAGGTTAAAAGCAAGGACCAAAATTTTAAAGTTAACTATTTACAAGAAGGAAGCCGGAGCTGGCAAAGTCACCAAGTCTGCCCAGCAAGCTCAGAAAACTAAGTGAATCTTATTTCTGACACCTGCCACCACCCAATCTTAACCAGTGGTGGAGAAATGGTCTCAGAAGTGTTTGTCTCAATTGGCCATTTAAGTTTGATGTGATTAATGATTACAGTACATTGTAAAACCTTTAGAAGGAAAGAAAAATATTTTGTGGGCCACTTGGTCCTTGTGTGTGTGTGGCAACTCTTAAGTTATAGTTTTAAAATCAGTAATTTTAATGGCAACACACTCAAGCAGAGGGGCTTTTCAGAAAGGTCAGGGAGTCTGATTGCAGTGTAAGGGTCACCGGTTCCCCCCACACCACCTTCGTTGGCAGGAGGCAAGTGCTTTTCCCAGTGAGAACAGAGAGTGGACTGCCAGATGAAAACGCCTCGGTGGGAGCCCTCCTTAGCCACCTGGGACCCGCGCCGTGCTCCCTGCCTCTGCCCACCCGGCGTCCATCCCCTCCAGGGGTTGTTTTGAGTAGCTGGCAGCAGCTACGAGGAGGGAAATAACCTTGTGACCCCCTGCGTCCCAATGAGACCAAAGAACCCCCAGTGACTCCTTGGACACTTTTCACCATGTTCTGTTAGGGGGCTTAAAGAAGGCACAGCTAGTAATTCCCCCATTATCCTTTTCAGGCTTATCAAAATCTGAGATCCTTATCTGTAGGGAAAATGTGGCATTTTGAATTTCAAGCGGCTGGAGGCCTGGGAACAGGGTGATGGGCCTGCTCCCTCCTCCCTCTGCCTTTTTCTAAATATTTTAAAATAATAGAAGATTTGAAAGTTAATTTGAAATTGTGAAGGTTTTTGTGAAGGTTGTACATGTGATCAGAAAGGGGAACAGAGAAAGGGTTAAAAGAAAGAAAAGGCCAGCAGCAAATAGGAATAAATTAGTATGCCTATTGTAGAAAACAGGGGCACTGGAAGAGAGAATGTCCTGGCAGGTTACCTAGAGAAGCAAAAGGGGAGACTCAGACTCCAAGGAACTTTAACTTAGAGGAAGAGGACTGACAGGACCAGGGCTCCTTTCCATTAAGCCCCCAGGGTAACCTTATAAGTGGGGGGTAAACCTGGTGGACACTGGGGCAGCCTATTCAGTCTTGACAGAGCCGATGGGACCTGTAACCTTTAAGAAGACATCAGTCCAGGGAGCCACCGGACAAACTGCCTGTTTTCCTTGGACATCAAAAAGGACTGTAGACCTTGGAAGGACACGGTAACGCATTCATTTCTGATCATGCCAGAATGTCCATACCCCCTGTGTAGATGTGACCTCCTACAGAAACTATTTGGACTGCCATCATATCCTTTGAGGGGAATGGAGCAGGAATTCCTAGGGGCAGTTGGATACTGCAACCTGTGGATACCGGGGTTCACGGAGATTGCTAAACCTCTGTACTCAAGTACTAGGGGAACGCAGCTGCTGAACTGGACCGAAGTGGAATAACGGGCCTTTGAGAAGCTAAAGAAGGCTCTCATCTCAGCACCTGCCCTAGCCTTGCCAGACGTCATTGATGGTGAAGGAGGCAGATAAGCACACTCTGGGCCAGGAACTAGCCCTGACAACACCCCATGGTGTGGAGGCCCTCCTTCGAGGTGCTCCAGAGAGATGGATGTCAAACACCAGGATCACTCAGTGCCAAGCTCTTCTCCTGGACCAGCCCCGCGTCCGGTTCCAAAAGACACTGGCCATCAACCCTGCCAGCCTGCTTCCAGATGATGACCCAGAGGAACCCATTCATGACTGCACAGAGGTAACAGACGCAGTACAAACGGCTCACCCAGACCTGACAAATGTCCTGCTATCATCACCAGACAAGGTACTGTTTACGGATGAGAGCAGTTATGTTCAGGGTGGCATTCGACATGCAGGAGCAGCGGTAGTCACCCTGGACCGCACCATTTGGGCGCAGTCCCTGAATAGGAGAACCACAGCACAAAAAGCTGAACTTTTGGCCTTAATCCAGGCCCTTCGATGGGAACACAGTACCATCCCCCAGGAAAGAGGGTTACCAACTTCAACTGGAAAGGACATTAAGAGATGTTAGTCTTATTAGAGGTCATCTGGCTCCCAAGGGCAGTTGCAATAGTGCACTACAAAGGACATCAGAAAGGGGAGACAATTGAAGCCAGAGGAAATAGAGCTGCAGACCAAACTGCCAAGGAAGCCGCCCAAAAACCAGTGGGGCCTTTACAAGTTTTAGTAATCCTGCCGGACCTGGACCTTTGGCAGACCCCCTCTTACACCAAACAAGAGGAGGAATTGGCAGAACAGAAACAAGCCATCAAAAGACCAGATGACAGACTGTTGGTCCCAGAGGCTCTAGGTCGGACGTTAGTTGCCCAGTTACACCAGGCTACCCACATAGGCGTAGATAAGGTAATTAATTAGAAGCATAGTCACTAGAAGTACTGTCTGTACACAGGTAAATACTAAGCAAGGTAAAAAAGTCCCCCTGGGAATTCGGGCCCCAGGGAAATTCCCCAGGAGAGCATTGGGAGGTAGATTTCACAGAGATTAAGCCACCAGCATCAGAGTACAAGTACCTGCTAGTTCTCATAGACACCTTCTTGGGTTGGGTTGAAGCATACCCCACTAGGACAGAAACTGCCTCTATAGTTGTCAAGAAATTACTCCAGGAGATTATACCTAGATTCAGGCTGCCAGTAGTCATAGGATCAGATAACAGCCCCACCTTTGTAGCCAAGGTATTTCAAAGTATAGCTCAAGCCTTAGGACAGGCATAAGCAGGACTCTAAAAAGTACTTTAACTAAATTTGTCCTAGAAACCGGTGAAAACTGGACCAACCTCCTGCCCTTCGCCATCTTATGGGCCAGGTGTACCCCCTACCGGAAGGGGTTCCCCCTTCGTTTGTGATCATGTATAGTAGACCTTCCCCTCATCCTTCCCAAGGTCAGGGAGAAACTGAAAGCTGGAATTCATAATCATTCCCTTACTCAAGTCCTTACAGGCTCTGCAGTATACCCAGAGAGCCACCCATAAGCTTGTTTGAGATGTACTTCCAGTGCCCACCGCGGACCCTGTACATCCCTTCCAGCCCGGGGACTCGGTGTGGGTAAAGAAGTTCACTGCCCAAGGACTCACCCCAACCTGAAAGGGACGCTACACTGTTATCCTGAGCATGCCCACGGCTGTTGAAGTAGATGGCACCCAGACCTGGCTACACCACTCCCAGCTCCTGCACCAGGAAACAGCCTGGATCCTGGCAACCAGCGGCCTCACCCGTGAGATCCCTAGCCTGGGCTCCACGCAGGCCAGGAGGAGACTCGACGCCTGCAGGAGGGGAACTGGACTTCAGTGAGGACAGTACTGATGGGGACTGTGGTACTAGGGGCCTTGGTAACTGTAAGAACATTTTTGCTAGGCAGTGAGAAAGTCCAGGGCTAAGTAAGGCTAGATGTGCTAGGGGATGGGAGAGCAGGAACAGAACAGAGAATGCCCTTAAAGGAAGTAAGATGAGTCCATGATTTGACTCATGCACATAAAACCAGTGGGGAATGAAGTATGGTAGCAACCATACTTAGGTAAAAACTGCTGTTTGAATTTTAACCCTGCTATTCTGGCTTGCTTGGACAATCAATCAGCAGCCTCCTGTGGTCTTATTCTGACTCCAGGGTTCGAACCCACAACACTATGATTCCCTTTTGTCCACATCCTCACCAGCACATGTGATTTGTTGATTTATTGGTGATAGCCATTCTGACAGGTGTGAGGTGGTACCTCATTGTTGTTTTGACTTGCATTTCTCTAACGATCAGTTACTTTGAGCATTATTTCATAGGTCTCCTGGACATTTGTATGTCCACTTTGGAGAAGTGTTTATTTAGATCCTTTCCCTATTTTTCAATTGGATTGTTTCTGTTCCTTCTGTTAAGTTTTATAAGTTCCTTGTATATTTTGGATATTAACCCTTTTTCGAATGTATCATAACCAAATACATTCTTCCGTACTGTGGGCTCCCTTTTTGTTTTGTTGATGATTACTTTGGCTGTGCGGAAGATTTTATTTGGATGTAATCTGATTTGTTTATTTTAACCTTAGTTTTCTTTGCCCGAATGGATGTATCCGTAACCATAATGTTATGAGAGATGTCTGAGATTTAGCTGCCAATGATTTCTTCTAGGATTTTTATGGTTTCCCAACTTACATTGAGGCCTTTTATCCATTTTGAGTTTATTTTTGTGTATGAAGTAAGTTGGTGGTCCAGTTTCATTTTTTCTCATGTATGAGTCCAATTTTCCCAACACAATTTATTTATTTACATATTTACATTTTTATTTTAATAATTCTTTATTGTTGAAAGTATTACATATGTCCCCCCCTTTTTTTTTACCCATTGATCCCCTTCAGCCCATGCCTGCCAATAGCCCAGGACTCACAGCCCCATTATCTGTGGCCATAGGCCATGCATATATGCATACAAGGTTTACTAGTATGGTTGATTACTTCCCACCCTCCCTCCCAGTCCTGCCTTCCCCCTGAGATTCTGCACTCTATGCTTCCATGTCCATCAGCCAGACCTGCACCCTCTCCAATCTGGGAGTCCTCAGGGGATATCCTACTGACAGTTTAGACCCGCTCCTCACAGGGAGCGGGCCTAAGCTGCAATCTGGCCTCCCTCTGCAGGAAGTGACCGGGCTGATCAGGGGATGGTGCCGCCCCCATCACCCCGCTGCTGCTGCCACTGCCAGCCACCACAGCCACCAAGGTGTTTTCAACTTGGACTCCAGTCGCTTCACCACAAAAAAATGACAACTTTCTTTAGACATTATCAAGATGTCTATTTCATAGGATATAACATTTATTTATTTATTTATTTATTTATTTTTTTAATCCTCACCTGAGGATATTTTCCCATTGATTTTTAGAGAGCATAGAAGAGAGAGGGAAAGACAGAGAAACGTCATTGTGAGATTCCCTACTGCTCTCCACAATGGCTACACCTGTCTGCATTCTCAACAGTACCCGAAGGTTTCCCTTTCTCCGCATCCTTGCCAGCACTTGTCTGTTGATTTGTTAATGATAGGCATTTTGACAGGTGTGAGATGGTAATGCATTGTCCTTTTGATTTGCATCTCTCGGATAATTAGAAACTTCGAACATGTTTTCATATGTCTCTTGGCCTTCCTTCTGTCTTCTTTCCAAAAGTACCTATGTAGGTCTGTTGCCCATTTTTTGATTGGGTTGTATGAGTACCCTGTAAATGTTGGAGATTAAAACCTTATCAGTGATAACATTAGTAAATATGTTCTCCCATGCAGTGGGCTTTCTTGTTGTTTTGTTGATGGTTTCATTTGCTGTGCAAAAGCTTTTTATTTTGATGTAGTCCTATTTGTTTATTTTATCATTAGTTTCCATTGCCCTAGGAGTGGTATTGGTGAAGAAATTGCTTTAGCATATGGCATATGTCTGAGATTTTGCTGCCTGTGGATTCCTCTAAGATTTTTATGGTTTCCCGTCTTAAGTTTAAGACCTTTATCAATTTTGAGTTTATTTTTGTGTATGGCGTAAGTTGGTTGTCTATTTTCTTTTTCTTTTTTTGCATGTATCTGTCTAATTTTCCCAACACCATTTATTGAAGAAACTGTCTTGACTCCATTGTATATTCATGCCTCTTTTGTCAAATATTAATTGAGCATAGTGGTTTGGGTCAATTTCTGGGTTTTCTGGTCCATTCCATTCCATTCCAATGATCTCTATGTCTGTTCTTGTGTCAGTACCAGGTTGTTTTGAGAACAGTGGCTTTGAAGTACAGCTTGATATTTGGTATTGAGATCCCATTTATTTTGTTCTTCTTTCTCAGTATTGCTGCAGCTATTCAAGGTCTTTTTTTATTCCAGATGAATTTTTGGAAAGTTCGTTCTAGGTCAGTGAAATATGCCATTGGTGTTATACTGGGGAGTGCATTGAATCTATAGATTGCTTTGGGTAGTATGGACATTTTAATGATGTTGATTCTATCAATCCATGAACACGGTATGTTCTTCCATCTGTTTATGTCTTCCTCTATCTCTTTATTCAGTGTCCTGTGGTTTCCCATGTATAGGTCTTTTACCTTCTTAGTTAAGTTTATTCCTAAGTATCTTAAATTTTTTTTGATGCGATAGTAAATGGGATTGCTTTTTTAGTCTCTCTTTCTGTAACTTCACTATTGGTGTATAGAAATGCCATAGATTTCTTGGCATTAATTTTGTATCCTACTACATTGCCAAATTCATTTATCTAATGATTCATTAAGTCTAATAATTTTTGATGGAATTTTTACAATTTTCTATGTATAGTATCATGTCACCTGCGAATAAGGACAGTGTTACTTTTTTTCAATTTGAATGCCTTTTATTTCTTCTTCTTGTCAAATCAGAATGGCTAGTACTTCCAGTACTATGTCAAACAGGAGTGGTGAGAGTAGGCATCCCTGTCTTGTTCCTATTCTTAGGGGAAATGGTTTTAGTTTTTGCCCATTGAGTATGATGTTGGCTGTGGGTTTATCATATATAGCTTTTATTATGTTGAGGTATGATCCTTCTATTACACGTTACTGAGAGTTTTTATAAAGATAGGGTGTTGGATTTTGTCATAGCTTTTCCTGCATCAATTGATATGACTATGTGATTTTTATCTCTTAATTAGTTTATGTATTGTACCACATTTATTGATTTGCGGATATTGTACCATCCTTGCATCCCCAGGATAAATCCTACTTGCTCATGGTGTATGATATTTCTGATGTACTGCTGGAGCCGATTTGCTAGAATTTTGTTGAGGATTTTGGCATCTATGTTCATGAGGGATATTGGCCTGTAATTCTCTTTCATTGTGTTGTCTTTATCTGGTTTTGGTATTAGGGTGATTCTGGCTTCATAGAATGAGCTTGGAAGTGTTCCTTCATCTTGAATTTTTTGGAATAGTCTGAGGAGGAGAGGTTTTAGTTCTTCCTTGAATGTTTGGTAAAACTCCCCTGTGAAGCCGTCTGGCCCCTGGCATTTGCATGCTGGAAGATTTTTTATGACTGCTTCAATTTCTTCCATAGTTATCGGCCTATTGAGATTTCCAGATTCTTTCTGATTGAATTTTGGAAGGTTGTATATTCCTAAGAATATGTCCATTTCCTCCATGTTGTCTAGTTTGTTGGAGTAAAGGTGTTAATAGTATTTAACAATCCTTTGTATTTCTGTAGGGTCTGTTGTAATTTTGCCTCTTTCATTTCTGATTTTGTTTATTTGGGTCCTCTCTCTTTGCTTCTTGGTGAGCCTAGATAGAGGTTCATCAATCTTGTTTATCCTTTCAAAGAACGAGCTTTTGGTTTCATTGATCGTTTGTGTATATATTTTTTTGTGGTCTCTATGCCATTCATTTCTGCTTTGATCTTTATTATCTCCTTCCTTCTGCTCACTCTGGGCTTTTCTTGTTGCTGTTTAATTCTTAAAGTTGTAGAATTAGATGATTTACTATCATTTTTTAGGTAGGTCTGTAGAGCTATAAACTT
This sequence comes from Eptesicus fuscus, assembly GCF_027574615.1. NCBI lineage: Eukaryota > Metazoa > Chordata > Mammalia > Chiroptera > Vespertilionidae > Eptesicus > Eptesicus fuscus. The sequence goes on along the minus strand of NC_072480.1, from coordinate 3,355,671 downwards.
CCCTCTCAGTTCTGATTTCACTGTGTCCCATAGATTTTGGATTGTTGAATTTTTATTGTCATTAGTTTTCCGGATGTTTTTAATTTATTCTTTGATCTCTTTGGTAACTGAATCGTTTAATAGCATGCAATTCAGCTTCCAGGTGTTTAATTTTTAAAATTGTTTTTATTGTAGTTTATTTCTAGTATTATGCCATTATGGTCTGAGAAGATGCTGGATATGATTTCAATCTTCTAGAATTTGAGGAGACTTTGTTTGTGACCCAATATGTGGTCTATTTTTTAAAATGTCCCATGTGCACTTGAGAAGAACATATATTCCTTGGTTTTGGGGTGAAATGTTCTGAAGATGTCTTAAGTCCATCTGATCTAGTGAGTCATTTACGATTTCTGTTTCTTTGCTGATTTTTTGTCTAGAGGATTTATCCAGTGTTATCAGTGGTGTATTAAAGTCTGCTACTATGATTGTACTGTTGTCAGTCTCTTCCTTGATATCTTCCAGGAGGTTTTTTTTTTTTTTATGTATTTGGGTGCTCCTGCATTGGGTGCATATATGTTTATCAGGGTTTATCCTCTTGTTGTATCAATCCCTTAAGTATTATGAAATGACCTTCTGTATCTCTTGTTATGGCCTTCACTCTGAGGTCTATTTAGTCAGATATAAGTATTGCTACCCCAGCTTTTTTTTTTCATTTCCATTTGCCTGAAAGATATTTTTCTATCCCTTCACTTTCAATCTGTGTGACTCCCTTGTTCTGAGGTGGGTCTCTCATAGACAGCACATACTGTATATGGGTCATGGTTTTTTTTTTTTATCCATTCAGCCACTCGATGTCTTTTGATTGGAACATTTAGTCCATTCAAGTTTAAAATTATTATTGAAAGGTACTTGTTTGTAGCCATTTTTATTTTTTGTGCCTGTGTTCCTTCTTACCTTTTTATTTCTTCCTTTTACAGCATTCCCTTTAGCATTTCTTGCATTGCTGGCTTGGTAGTGATAAATTCCCTTAGCTTATTTTTGTCTGTGAATCTCCTTATTTCCTTTTCAATTTTGAATGATAGCCTTGCTGGATAGAATATTCTTGGATTCAGTTCCTTGCTTTGCATCAATTGCTTTGCATTAATCCTTTCTGGCCTGATGTGTTTCTGTTGAGAAATCATTTAATAATCTAATGGGAGATCCCTTGTATGTAACTTTCTGTCTCTCACTTGCAGCCTTTAAGATTCTCTCCTTGTCTTGAACATTTATCATTATAATTATGATGTGTCTTGGTGTGGGTCTTTTCGGATTCATGTTATTTCAGACTCTCTGTGCTTGTGTTACTTTTTTCTCCCCCACATCAAGGAAGTTTTCTGACATTATTTCTTCAAATAGGTTTTCTAACCCTTGTTCCTCTTCCTGTTGTTCTGGCACCCCTATTCGTTGTATGTTGCTTTGTTTCATGTTGTCCTATAGCTCCCTTAGTCTCCCCTCCTGTCTTTTAATTTTTTTCCAATTGCAGTTCACTTTGGGTTTGTTTTGCTTCCCTGTCTTCTAATTAGCTAATTCAGTCCTCCACTTCTCCTAGCCTACTGTTGAAACTTTCCATGGTGTTTTTTATTGCAGGTATATCACTCTTCATTTCTTCTTGATTCTTACATAAGTTGTTGATTTTCTCATCCATTTGGTTTATGAACTGTATGACCCTTATTCTGAATTATTTTTCTGACATATTGTATGCCTCTGATTCACCTTTCTGGCAATCCTTCCTTTTCATTCCTTGAGGGTTTATTTGTCTACACATTTTTTTATCTCACAGATGGATGTAGATGTCGAGTCATGCAGGGGCTGCTCCTTGGGTGTCAGTGGTTCCTCAGGCTGCAGTTGCTCCTTGGGCAGTTGCGGCAGCGTTTGCTCCTCAGTTGGCAGCGGCTCCTCTGGTGGGTGATGCTCACAGCAGTGGTGGCTCCTCTTGCTGGAGCGGGGAGGCTTCTCGCACAGTTGATGCTCCTTGGACAGTGGTGGGCAGATCACAAGGATGCTGCTCCTTGGATGGGGGTTGGCTGCATGCGGCTGCTGCTCCTTGGACGGACCGGGCTACTTGTGAGGCTGCTGCTCTTTGGACAGGGACTGGTTACTCACAGGGCTGCTGCTCCTCGTACGGGGGCAGGCTGATCGTGCAGCTGCTGCTTCTCTGATGAGGGTGGGCTGCTTGCACAGCTACTGCTCCTCAGACGGGGGATGGGCTGCTTGCGCAGCTACTGCTCCTTGGGCGGAAGTGAGTTGCACATGCGGCTGCTACTCCTCAGGCAGGGGTGGGCCGCACACCCAGCTGCTGCTTGTTGGACAGGTGTGGGCTGTGTGTGGCTACTGATATTCAGACTGGTGCAGGCTGCACAGGGCTGTTGCTACTGGATCGTGGGTGGTCTGCTCCTGTGGCTGCTGGTCCTCAGACTGGGTGGGCTGCTTGGGTGGCTACTGATCCTCAAGTGGGGGTGGGCTGCTCGCAGAGCTGCTGCTGCTTGGATGGGGACAGGCTGCTCATGCGCCTGCTGCTCCTCGAACGGGGGCATGTAGCTCGTGCAAATGCTGCTCCTCTGATGAGTGTAGAGTGTGGTCTGCGCGCAGCTTCCTCTCCTCAGACAGGGGCAGGCTGCTGGTATGCCTGCTGCACCTCAGATGGGGAAGGGCTACTCATGTGGATGCTGCTCCTAGGAATGGGCAGCGGGCCACTCACTCAGCTGCTGGTCCTTGGTCATGAGGCTGCTGCTCTTTGGCCTGGGGCAGGCTGCTCACGGGACTGCTGCTCCTTGGACAGGAGAGGGCTGCTCATGTGTCTGCTGCTCATGTGGTCTCAGTGCCCTGGGCTAAAGCATTGGGCTGGTCAGAGGGGTATGTGCTTTGGAACTCACAGGAGCACAGAGAGGGGGAAGTCTGCACCTCTGTGACCTCTTCTCCTGCCAGCATTGTGCATTCTGGTCAGCCCTTCAGGCTGCCCCCTCTGGGGTCAGTCTTTCATGACTGTGCACCCAGATCTAGAATCCCCTGCCACCAGCAGTTCTGTAATCCTCCTTTCCACATTCAGATGCTGTGCCTGTCCCAATGGATGTGGCTCGAAGCCGTGGGGTTTCCCTCTGACCTCAGAGGTCTGGCAGATCTCTCCTAACCAAATCCTTGATTTTACCTTTCTCCAGGGGACCTCTGCATTTCCCGGCTGCATATTGTCTCACCAATTGAGTCTCCTTCACCAATTCGGGGTGGTTGTTATTCGTTTCAGCTGTTATTCTATCTGCTCTGGGACAAGGCTCAGGACACAGCCGTCTATCACGCTGCCATTTTGTCCTCCCTCTATATAGTAATCTTTATTTCAGATCCTTGCTTTCCATTAGCCTGAGTACTTTATGGCATTCCCTTCCGTCTTCTAGTTTCTGATGAGAAATCAAGTGTCAGCCTTATGGGAGCTCCTTTATAGGCAAGTTTGCTTTTCTCTTGCTGCCTTTAAGATTCTATGCCTTTAATTTTTTGGCATTTTAATTATTATGTGTGTGAGTGGGGACCTGTTTAGGTTCTTTCTGGTTGGGACACTATGTGTCTCTTGAACATGTTTGAATATTTCCGTTAACAGGTTAAGGATGTTTTCTGCCATTATTTCTTCAAACACATTCTCTATCCCTTTCTCACTTTCTGCTTCTTCTGGCTCACCTACTATTTGAATATTGTTATGTTTCATGTTGTTCCACAGCTCACTTAAGTTGTACTCCTGTTTTTTAAATTGTTTTTTTCTTTTTGGTTCTCTGATTAGTTTTTTAACTCTATCTTCTAATTTACTGATTTGATCCTCTGCTTCCTTCCCCTCATATGCTGTGTATTTCTTCCAATATGTTCTTTATTTGTGCTATGTCTTTATTTTTGTTTTCATAGTTACTATATCTTTTCTAATGTTGCTGAGCATCTTTACCATATTTGTACTGAACTACATATCAGATAAATTTCTTATCTCCATTTCATTTATCTCTTCTTCTAGAGAATTCTCTTGTTCTTTCTTCCTGAGGTTGTTTGCCTCCTCACTTTGGCTGCCTATTTGGGTTTGTGACTATGTATTAGGTAGATCTGCTAGGCCTCTCAATCTCGAGCACAGGAGTGTCAACTGTTGTTTCTTAATAATTAGATGAGCCAAAGTCTCAAATCCTGCAGAGACCACATTTGCCTACAGACTGATAGGATTTTGTCTTGAATAGCCCTTAGGTAATCATCCACAGGTGAGGTGAGAGTTTTTCAACAGGGTGAGGCAGTTCCTTCTACCTGGAGGTTGTTATTCTCAGTCTCTTAATCAGCCTCAGAAACTCTGTACCATGGGACAAGGTGTTTTCCAATATGGTGTGTAAACTGTCTTCCCCCTAGACCAGTGATAGGAAACCTTTTGAGCTTGGTGTGACAAACTTCGCCAAAAAACTGAGCATAACTCGGGTAGTGTGTCACTTTGAGGAAAAAACATTATTTTGCAAATGTTTCATCCTGGGCATGCAGCCGCCTCAGCGGCCACATGTCATCAGAAATGGCTACACGTGTCAGTGCTGACACACGTGTCATAGGTTCACCATCACTGCCCTAGACGAAGATGCCTGTATAGCAAATATCTGTGTGAGAAAGATGACCTCTGCAGCATGAGCTAATGACAACACAGGAAACTGGGGTGTCTGCCTTCTGAGCCCTAGAGGCCCTGATCCTGTCTTCTCCACACAGACCTCCATTCCACTCTGCCCTACCTCTGCCAGAACACAGGTAAGCAGCTCTACAGGGAATGTTATGTGTTGGCCCTTTAAGAGGGTGCCTGCATTTCCAGACATATATCCCTGGCAGACATTAACCCTGCTGCTTTTCATAGCCAGATGTTGTGTGGGTACCCTTCCCAGTTTTTTAAAATATATATTTATTGATTTAAGAGAGGAACAGAGAGGGAGAAATGGAAACATCAAGGATGAGAATTACTGATTGGCTGCCTACTGCACCCCTCCTACTTGGGCTGGAACCTGTAACCCAGGCATGTGTCCTTGACCAGAATTGTACATGGGACCCTTCAGTTAGCAGCTGACACTCTATCCACTGAGCCAAACTAGCTAGGTCACCCTTGTCATTTCTGGTGTTTTCTCCTAGGGAGGGCCCTGCTTGGGGATTAGATCCCAGAGTTCTCAGTGATAATCCCCTCACAGCTTAAATATCTCTTTGGAAAGTCAATTGCTGTCTGTAGGAGCCTGGCCAGCCCTTTTGTGCCTCCACCACTCCTACCAGTATCTATGCGGTCTCTACTTTCCATTTTTGGTTTTCATGTTTCTCTCCAAGGGAGTCTTCAGTTGATTATTCAGGAAGTTTTTCTGTATTTTAGTTGTACTTGCAGTTTCGTACTGGGAGCATGTCCACGCAGCATCCACTTATTTTGCCGCCATTTTGAATCTCCTATTTTCTCCATTCTCTTTTTGCCTCCCCCTCAATCTGCCCTTTTATATCTGTTCTCTCTTTATTCTCTCTTTTTTAAATCATTTTCTGTCTCCATTCTCTCTGATCTTTTTCTTCTTTGTTTTCTCTGTTCTTTTTTCTTTGATCTGTGTCATTTTTTACTCTTTCCTCTCCATTTTCTCTGTTCTTGTATCACTTTCTCCTATTTTCTCTATATATTTTTCTACTTATTGTGTTTGTCTTCTCTTTGTTCTCTCTGATTTCTCTCGGCTGTCTCCATTTCCAAAATTCTTACTTTTTCCTCAATAATTCTCATTATTGATGTTTCCATCTCTCCCTCTCCCTTCCTCCATTTTCTTGGCTTCCTCTGCTTTTTGTTTTAACTTTACCCTGGTTCCCGTTTTCTCTTTATTATAAACTAGAGGCCCGGTGCACGAAATTCGTGCACTGGGGGAGGGTGTCCCTCAGCCCAACCTGCACAGTCTCCAATCTGGGACCTCTTGGGGGATGTCTGACTGCCTCTTTAGGCCCGACAGGGATCGGGCCTAAAGAGGCAGTCAGACATCCCTTTCACAATTCGGGACTGCTGGCTCCCAACTGCTCGCCTGCCTGCCTGATTGCCCCTAACCACTTCTGCCTGCCAGCCTGATCACCCCCTAACCCAGTGATGGGCAACCTTTAGAGCTTAGTGTGTCAAACTTCGCCAAAAAAACTGAGCATAACTCGGGTAGTGTGTCACTTTGAGGAAAAAACTAACTCCAAGACTCTAGTCGCAAATGTTTCATCCTCAGGAGCAGCAAATGTTTCATCCTCGGCATGCTGCCGTGTGTCATCAGAAATGGCTATGTGTGTCAGTGCTGACACGCGTGTCATAGGTTCGCCATCACTGCCCTAACCACTCCCCTGCCAGCCTGATCATCTCCAACTGTTCTAACTGCTCCCCTGCCAGCCAGATCATCTCCAACTGTTCTCCCCTGACAGCCCAGTCACCCCCAAATGCCCTCCCCTGCATATTCTCTCTTTATTAGATAGGGTTTTTTCTTTAACATATTGGACAGCTCTAACTGGTTTGGCTCAGTGGATGGAGTGTCGGCCTGCAGACTCAGGGTCCTGGGTTCGATTCTGGTCAAGGGCATGTACCTTGGTTGGGGGCACATACTGCAAGAGGCAGCTGATCGATGTTTCTCTCTCATAGATGTTTCTAGCCTCTATCCTTTTCCCTTCCTCTCTGTAAAAAATCATTTAAAAATTTATTTAAAAAAAACATATTGGACAGTGTACCTGCTGTGGTCTTGACAAAACAGTAAAAATGTAAACCCAAACTAAAAGAGTCATAAAATAAACTCCTTAAATAGGAATTTCATGAGACTTGGAAAGGTGATATCCTGTGGTTGTTTCTTCCTTTTTTTCTTCTCTTTCTTTTTCTTGATGTTTCATCTTTTGTCATTTCTTACTTTTCTCCTTCTATTCCTTTTCTGTCCTCTCTTTCTCTAAACTTTTCTTTTGGTGGAATCATCAGTACTTGACTCGCTCCTTGGGGGGCGCGGGTGCCTCCCAGCCAGACACCTAGGGCTGCCTCTGGGAGGGGTTGGCGGCGTGGGGTTGAGGGCGCCTCCCATCCAGACACCCCGGGCTGCCTCTGGGAAGCGTTGGCAGTGTGGGGTCCTGGGCGCCTCCTATCCAGACACCCTGGGCTGCCTCTGGGAGGGGTTGGCGGTGTGGGGTCGCGGACGCCTCCCAGCCAGACAACCCGGGCTGCCTCCAGGAGGGGATGGCAGTGTGGGGTTGAGGGCGCCTCCCAGCCAGACACCCTGTGCTGCCTCTGGGAGGGGATGGCAGTGTGGGATCCTGGGCGCCTCCCATCCAGACACCCCGGGCGGCCTCTGGGAGGGGTTGGCGGCGTGGGGGCGCGGAAGCCTCCCAGCCAGACACCCCGGGCGGCCTCTGGGAGGGGTTGGCGGCGTGGGGTCGCCGGCGCCTCCCAGCTGGACTGCCTCCCACCCCGTGCTGCCTCTGGGAGGTGATGGCAGCAAGGGGTACAGATGCCTCCCAGCCTGACACCGGGGGCTGCTTCTGGGAGGGGATGGTAGCATGGGGTCCCCGGCACCTCCCAGCCGGACACCTGGGCTGCCCGGCTCTCAGCGGCAGCCCTCCCTGGGACTGGGGAACTCCGGCAGGGCTGAGCGTACTGGTCGCCGCCATCTTGTGGCTATGGGGGCCGCCATTTTTGTCGCGGAGGTACGGTTAATTTGCATACTACTCTATTATTAGATAGGATTCTTTTTTTCCTTTTTGCTTTATTCTGTTCTCTGTGGTCTTAGTTGTCTTTCAGTGTTCTGTTTTTTTCCTTCATATCTTTAAACTCACCATTTCATTTGTTATATTTTTCCTCTGTTATATCTGTTTTCTGTTTTCTCTTTTTAGTCTTTATCTTATCCATTCTCTATTCTTTTTCATTTTACCATTTACTGTATTCCATTTATTCTATTTGTTTTGTTTTTACTTTTCATCTTTTATCTCTCAATTTTCTCTGTGCAGTTTCTTCTCTCTTCATTTTCTCCATTTTTTCTCTGCTTTTTAGTTTTGTTTCTCTTTTTTTCTTTGTACTTTCCATTTTCTTATTTGTTCTCCTGGTTTTTTCTCTTTCTTCTGTTTTCTTTTTTTTCAAGTTATCACATTTTCTCACTTTGTTCCCTACATTTTCTAATCTTTGTCCTTTTTAAAAAAATTATTCATTTTTTTATAGATAGGGAGGTAGAAACATTGATGAGAAACATCAATTTGCTGCCTTTAACATGGGCTGCAACACAAATCAAGCCCTAAAAATAAGCATGTGCCCCAATTGGGGATCAAACTGGTGAACAATTCAGCAACACCAACTGAGACCTTTGTCCTCTTTTAGTATTCTCATTGCTGTTTGTTATGTATTCATTCTTTCCATTTCCGTTCTTCCCTCTACTCTTCTAGAATTCTGTTATCTATTTACTATCTTGGTTTTCTTTGTTGTTTTCTCTCATCCCTCAATTCTTTGTTCATTGCTTACCATTTTCTCTTTTCTTTCTGTTATATTTTTTCAATTTTCCCTTTTCTTTGTTCTCATTCTGTTTTATATTTTTGTTCTTTCTGTTCTTATTCTTCCTTTGTTTTTAGCTGTTTTTTCTTTGCCATTTTTCCTGTATTCTGATTATTTTTTGTTCTCCTTGTTTTTTCATTATTCTTCATCATTGTTGTTTCTTTTTTGTTCTCTTTGTATATTTTTTGTTCTCTTATTTTTTTCTATTTGTTCCCTCCATTTGCTTTCACATTTTATTTCTTGTAATCTGTATTTTTTATGGAGATTTTTCTCCATTCTATTTTCTCCATTCTCTCCATCTTCTCTGTTTCATATATTCTCTTTTTGAATGATGCACTTACCCATTGTTTGTTTTTATGTCTTTTTATTTTTTTGTTCCATTTGCTCTGTATTTCTAATGTTCTCTTCATTTTCTCAGTTCTCTCCTTCCTCTTGGTTCTCATTGCTTCCTCTGTGTTTCTGTATTCTCTCCATTTTATGTGTTCTGTGTTTCTTAACTTTCTCTCATATTCCTTTATTATGTCTTGTTCTTTATTCTTCCTTCCATTTTTTGTTTTCCTCTATCATTCCTCCAAATTTTTTCTTTGTTCTTTACAATTTCTCTGTTCACTTAATTGTCATGGTTCACTTATTTCCTGGTTCCTTTCCATTTTTTTTTCAATTTTTTATTAAGGTATTATATGTGTACATATCTTACCATTGCCCCCCCCACCTCACTCCCATATATGCCCTCACCCCCCAGAGTTTTGCGTCCATTGGTTAAGCTTATATGCATGCATACAAATCCTTTGATTGATCTCTTATCTTCCCCACCTTTTCCTAACCTTCCTGCTGTAATTTGACAGACTGTTTGATGCTTTACTGCCTCTGTATCTATCTTTTTGTTCAAGTTTTTAATGTTCTTTTTATCCATAAATGAGTGAGATCATGTGGTATATTTCTTTCATTGACTGGCTTATTTCACTTAACATAATTGTCTCCAATTCCAACCAGGTTGCTGCAAATGGTAAGAATTCCTTCTTTTTTATGGCAGCATAATATTCCATTGTGTAGATGTACCATAGTTTTCTGATCCAGTCATCTGCTGATGGGCACCTAGGCTGTTTCTAGATCTTAGCTATTGTAAATTGTGCTGCTATGAACATAGGGTTGCATATATCCTTTCTTATTGGTGTTCCCAGTTTCTTAGGATATATTCCTAGGAGTGGGATTACTGGGTCAAATGGGAGTTCCATTTTCAGTTTTTTGAGGAAACACCATACTGTTCTCCACAATGGCTGCACCAGTCTGCATTCCCACCAACAGTGCACGAGGGTTCCTTTTTCTCCGCATCCTCGCCAACACTTATCGTTTGTAGATTTGTTGATGTTAGCCATTCTGACAGGTGTGAGATGGTACCGCATTGTTGTTTTGATTTGCATCTCTCAGATAATTAGTGACGTTGAGCATGTTTTCATGTGTCTCTTGGCCTTCCTTCTGTCTTCTTTGGAAAAGATTCTATTTAGGTCCATTGCCCATTTTTTTATTGGATCATTTATCTTCCTTTTATTAAGTTGTATAAGCTGCCTGTAGATGTTGGAGATTAAACCTTTATCAGTGATGCCATTTGCAAATATGTTCTCCCATGCAGTGGGCTTTCTTGTTGTTTTGTTGATAGTTTCTTTTGCTGTAAAAAAGCTTTTTATTTTGATGTAGTCCCATTTGTTTATTTTCTCTTTAGCTTCCATTGCCCTAGGGGCAGTATCAGTGAAGAAGTTCTTTTGGCATATGTCTGAGATTTTGCTGCCTGTGGATTCCTCTAGTATTTTTATGGTTTCCCTTCTTATGTTTAAGTCCTGTATCCATTTTGAGCTTATTTTTGTGTATGGCATAAGTTGGTGATCTACCTTCATTTTTTTGCATGTATCTGTCCAATTTTCCCAACACCATTTATTGAAGAGACTGTCTTGACTCCATTGTATGTTCATGCCTCCTTTGTCAAATATTAATTGAGCATAGTGGTTTGGGTCAATATCTGGATTCTCTATTCTGTTCCATTGATCTATATGTCTGTTCTTGTGCCAGTACCAGGCTGTTTTGATAATAGTGGCTTTGTAATACAGTTTGAAATCTGATATTGAGATCCCTCCTACTTTATTCTTCTTTCTCAGGATTGCTGTGGCTATTCGTGGTCTTTTTTTATTCCAGATGAATTTTTGGAGAGTTCTTTCAAGGTCTGTGAAATATGCCGTTGGTAATTTAATGGGGAGTGCATTGAATCTATAGATTGCTTTGGGTAGTATGGACATTTTGATGATGTTGATTCTACCAATCCATGAACATGGTATGTTCTTCCATCTGTTTACGTCTTCCTCTATCTCTTTTTTCAGTGTCCTGTAGTTTTCCGTGTATAGGTCTTTTACCTCCTTAGTTAAGTTTATTCCTAGGTATCTTAATTTTTTTGGTGCGATGGTAAATGGGATTGCCTTTTTAGTCTCTCTGTCTATAAGTTCACTATTGGTGTATAGAAAGGCCATAGATTTCTTGGCGTTAATTTTGTATCCTGCTACATTGCCGAATTCATTTCTTAAGTCTATTAGTTTTTTGACAGAGTCTTTCGGAATTTTTATGTACAATATCATGTCGTCTGCAAATAAAGACAGATTTACTTGTTCTTTTCCAATTTGGATGCCTTTTATTTCTTCTTCTTGTCTAATGACAATGGCTAATACTTCCAGTACTATGTCAAACAGGAGTGGTGAGAGTGGGCATTCCTGTCTTGTTCCTGTTTTTAGGGGAAATGTTTTTAGTTTTTGTCCATTGAGTATGATGTTTTCTGTGGGTTTATCATATATAGCTTTTATTATGTTGAGGTATGAGCCTTCTATTCCCATCTTGTTGAGAGTGTTTATCAAGAAAGGGTGTTGGATTTTGTCAAATGCTTTTTCTGCATCAATTGATATGACTATGTGATTTTTATCTCTCAATTTGTTTATGTGATGTATCACGTTTATTGATTTGCAGATATTGTACCATCCTTGCATTCCTGGGATAAATCCTACTTGGTCATGGTGTATGATCTTTCTGATGTACTGCTGGAGCCGATTTGCTAGAATTTTGTTGAGGATTTTGGCATTTATGTTCATGAGGGATATTGGCCTGTAATTCTCTTTCATTGTGTTGTCTTTATCTGGTTTAGGTATTAGGGTGATGCTGGCTTCATAGAAGGAGCTTGGAAGTGTTCCTTCCACTTGAATTTTTTGGAATAGTCTGAGGATGATAGGTTTTAGTTCTTCCTTGAATGTTTGGTAAAACTCTCCTGTGAAGCCGTAAGACACGGGCTTTTGTTTGCCAGAAGCTTTTTGATGACTGCTTCAATTTCATCCATAGTTATTGGCCTATTGAGTTGTTTAGATTCTTCTTGATTGATTTTTGGAAGGTTATATTTTTCTAGGAATATTTCCATTTCCTCCAGGTTGTCCAGTTTGTTGGAATAGAGTTGTTCGTAGTATTTTGTAACAATCCTTTGTATCTCAGCGGGGTCTGTTGTTATTTCACCTCTTTCATTTCTGATTTTGTTTATTTGGGTCCTCTCTCTTTGCTTCTCGGTGAGCCTGGCTAGAGGTCCATCAATCTTGTTTATCCTTTCAAAGAACCAGCTCTTGGTTTTGTTGATTTTTTTGTATTGTTTCTTTGGTCTCTATGTCATTTATCTCTGCTCTGATCTTTGTTATTTTCTTCCTTCTGGTTACACTGGGCTTTTCTTGCTGCTCTTTTTCTAGCTCTTTGAGTTGTAGGGTTAGGTAATTTATTACCATTGTTTCTTGTTTTTTGCAATAGGCTTGTAGAGCTATGAACTTCCCTCTCAAGACTGCTTTCTCTGTGTCCCATAGATTTTGAATTGTTGTGTTTTCATTGTCATTTGTTGCCATGATGTTTTTTATTTCTTCCTTGATCTCTCTGGTGACCCAGTCCTTGTTTAATAGCATGCTGTTTAGTCTCCATGTGTTTGATTTCTTTGGATTGTATTTATTGTAGTTGATTTCCAGTTTTATGCCACTGTGGTCTGAGAAGATGCTTGATATAATTTCTATCTTCTTGAATTTGAAGACACTTTGCCTGTGACCCAGCATATGGTCTATCTTTGAAAATGACCCATGTGCACTTGAGAAGAATGTATATTCTGTGGCTTTGGGGTGAAATGTTCTGAAGATGTCAATTAATTCCATCTGGTCTAGTGAGTCATTTAGGATTGCTGTTTCTTTGCTGATTTTTTTTGTTTAGAGGATTTGTCCAATGGTGATAGTGGGGTATTAAAGTCTCCTACTATGATTGTATTGCTATTAATCTCTCCCTTGATATCCTCCTGGAGTTTTTTTTATGTATTTGGGTGCTCCTATATTGGGAGCGTATATGTTTACCAGATTTATTTCTTCTTGTTGGATTTCTCCCTTTAGTATTATGAAGTGGCCTTCCTTATCTCTTGTTATGGCATTTACTTTGAGGTCTATTTTGTCAGATATAAGTATTGCTACCCCAGCTTTTTTTTCATTTCCATTTGCCTGAAAGATATTTTTCCATCCCTTCACTTTCAATCTGTGTGAGTCTCTTGTTCTGAGGTGGGTCTCTTGTAGACAGCATATATATGGGTCATGTTTTTTTATCCATTCAGCTACTCGATGTCTTTTGATTGGAGCATTTAGTCCGTTTACATTTAAAGTTATTACTGAAAGGTATTTGTTTGTAGTCATATCTATTTTTGTGTCTGTATTCCTTCTTACCTGTTTATTTCTTCTTTTTACAGTATTCCCTTTAGCAATTCTTGCATTGCTGGTTTGGTGGTGATAAACTCCCTGAGTAATTTTTGTCTGCGAAGCTCCTGATTTCCCCTTCAATTTTGATTGATAGTCTTGCTGGATATAGTATTCTTGGATTCAGTCCTTTGCTTTGCAACACTTTGTATACCTCCTTCCATTCACTTCTAGCTTGTTGTGTTTCTGTTGAGTAATAATTTGACAATCTGATGGGTGTTCCTTTGTAGGTAACTCTCTGTCTCTCTCTTGCCGCCTTTAAGATTCTCTCTTTATCATTCATATTTGCCATTGAAATTATGACATGTCTTGGTGTGGGTCTTTTGGGGTTGATCCTGCTTGGGACTCTCTGTACTTGCGTAACTTTTATCTTTCCCATATCTGGGAAGTTTTCTGTCATTATTTCTTCAAATAGATTTTCTAATCCCTGCTGCTCTTCTTGTCCTTCTGGCAGCCCTATTATACGCATGTTACTTTGTTTCATGTTGTCCCGAAGCTCCCTTAGGCTTTCCTCCTGCTTTTTAATTTTTTCACCAATTGCTGTTCAGATTGAGCTTGTTTCTGTACCTGATCTTCTAACTCACTAATTCGGTCCTCTGCTTCTTGTAGTCTACTGTTGAAACTTTCCATGGTGTTTTTGATTGTAGCTATATCACTTTTCATTTCTTCCTGATTCTTGCATAAGTTGTTGATTTTCTCATCCATCCGATGTATAAATTCCATGGCCATTACTCTGAACTCCTTTTCGGTCATGTTGCAAGCTTCAGTTTCACTAATTTCCTTTCTTGGCGAATCCACATTTTCTTTCCTCTGTGAGTTATTTCGTTTCCCCATTCTGGCTATCACCAGAAAGCTCAAGCTTCAGTTTGCATGGACCTGGGCTGTGTGCTGTGGGAACTTCGCACCACCCGAGTTTCACTGAAGTTGTCTGACACTAGGACGTGTGGCTGCCTTTGGTTGGTGGGAACCAGATTGCCCAGGGTCAGTGTCCCCAGTGTTCCGTGTGGTCTCGTGTGCACACTTAGAATCAGGGGCCCTGTCTGCACCACACTGTTGGTATGTGCCGAAAATGAGATCCTTAGCATGTGCCAGGAGTCAGAGTTTCCCTGTGTCTGCACCAAGAATCAAGTGTCAGAGTCTCTGTTGCCTTGTACGGTTTCTTGTTGAGAATCAGGGTCCCTGTGTGTGCATGCACCAATTGGGGTCGCTGGCTCTTAGTGGGAATGCGCTGTGAGTCAGGGATCCCAGGCAGCTGTGTCCGGCGTGCCAAATTCCCTGAAGTGGAGCTGCGTCCTGTGTGTGCTCTCTACTGAGCCAAACCGGCTAGGGCGCACACTCTCAAATTCCTGAAGGTGAGCTGCCTCCGTGCACTCTCCCAGATTTCCTGAAGGGGGGCAGAGTCCATCCTGCGCGCCAAATTCCCCAAAAGGGAAGCCCCTCTGTGCACGCTCTAAGATTCCCCAAAGGTGAGCTGTGACCCGCAAGCCAAATTCCCCCAAATTCCCCGAAGGGGAGCCCTCTGTGCACACTGACAGATTTCCCCGAAGAGAAGCTTCTTCTGTCCCACGCTGGCCAAATTCACTAATGGGGAGCACGTCCCTGTGCAAAGCTCTGCAGCTTGGGTGAGGGGCGGGTCTATCAGTTACTATGGCGCTCGCTATCTGCGCCCTTGCGGGGAGGTGGATAGGCTTTTTGACTCACAGAAATCTGCCTGGAAGTCTGGATTCTTGTTGTTTGTTGGTCTGAAGCTGTGATAGCAGGTCTCTGTCCCCAGTGGCTGCAGGGTCCTGGTTTGTGTCTGAAGCCAGGATCCGAGTCTCAGGCAGCTCTGTTTCTCAAGATGGTGTGGTCTCCGCGTCCACACCAGCCGCCGAGTAGTGTCCGCTTTGTGCGCAGGGCTCCGACGTCTAGGACTGATCGGTTTGGCAGCCCCTTGGAAGACCTGCAGAATCTAACTGACCCTAGCTTATACACACACACACACCACACACGTCTACACTCTCCTCTATGGGTTCCTCATTCACACTCTCTCTTTCCCTACCTTCCTGCTGGTCGCCATCTTCCTCAGATTATCTCTCCCTTCCATTTTTTTCTACTTTTATTTTTATTGCTCCTTTCTCCGTTGCTCCATTTTCCCCTTTGTTCTTCATTTTCCCTGTTCATTTTGTTCTCTCTGTATTTTCTCTATTTTATTTGATTTCTCTGTTCTATTTTCTTATCTCCATTTACTTTTTGATTTTTCTCTCCACTTTTCATTTTTTCACTTTTACCTGTTCTCAATTTGAGGAGTCCATTATCTCCATTCTCTTAGAGAACTATTTTTTCTTTTCTCTATGTTCTTTCCATTTTTTGTTTCCACTATTTTCTGTTCACTCTGCTCTTTTTATTTGTACCACTTACTTTGATCTCTCTTTCCTCTTTTCACCCTCTTCTATTATTGTTCTTTTTTTACTTTGTCCTCTCCATTTTTTAAAAATATATATTTTATTGATTTTTTACAGAGAGGAAAGGAGAGGGATAGAGAGGTAGAAACATTGATGAGAGAGAAACATCGACCAGCTGCCTCTTGCACACCCCCTACTGGGGATGTGCCCGCACCCAAGGTACATGCCCTTGACTGGAATCGAACCTGGGACCCTTGAGTCCGCAGGCTGACGCTCTATCCACTGAGCCAAACCGGTCTCGGCGTCTCTCCATTTTTCATCTTCATTCTATTCTGTTCCTACTTTCATTTCTCTTTTTGCATTTTGTTATCTGGATTTATTCTGTTCTGTCTATTCTCCCTCTATTTTATCCTTTTTGATTTTGTTCTGTTTTCTCCTCTCTCTGTTTGGTCATTTCATGTCTATGTTTCCTATGTTATTTTCAGATTTTCTCCTTGTCCTCACCAGTTTTTTTTTTTTTTTGTTTTGCTATTGGGGAGCAAATCAGCAGCTGGGCAAATGCCCTGACAGGTAATCCAACCAATGACTTCTTGATGCATGGGACAATGCTCAACCGAGACACATCAGTCAGGGCTTTTTTTCCCTTCTTTATCCTTTCTTTTCTCCATTATCTTGTTTCCTTTGTTCTTATTTCTCTTTAATAATTTTTATTCTCTCTACTCTTTATTCTCTCATTATTCTGTTCTTGCTTATAACTATTTTCTTATAATTTCTCTCTTTGTTATTTGTCATTTTTTCTCTATTCTGTTTTCTTCATTCTTTTAGTGCTGGCTATTCTCTTTGTACTGTTTTCTTTTTCTGTTCTCTGTTCTTTTTTGGTTCTGTTTTCTTTGTTGTTTTCTCTATATTCTTTGATCTTTATATTTTCTCAGTTCTCTTTCTCTATATTCTTTGATCTTTATATATTCTCTTTGTACTGTTTTCTTTTTCTGTTCTCTGTTCTTTTTTGGTTCTGTTTTCTTTGTTGTTTTCTCTATATTCTTTGATCTTTATATTTTCTCAGTTCTCTTTTGTACTGTCAGTATTCTTTACTATTTTCAGTTTGTTCTTCACAATTTCTATGTTCTTTCTTTTTTATTCATTTCTCTGTATTTTCTTTTCTACCTTGTTTCTTCTATTGATTATATTATTCTTAGTTGTTTCTTATTTTCTGCATGTATTGTTCTCTATTTTTTGTTATCTTATTTCTGTTCTCATATATTACCCTTTGTTCTACTTTTCTTTCTTTTTTCTTTCACCTTTCCATTTTGCACCCTGTTTTAACTGTTGCTTTTTTTCATACTTTTCTAATTTCTTTTGGTTCTCTCTCTTCTCATTGTTCCCTCTACTTTCTCTACTCATTTATTTTTTCTTTGTCCCCTCCCTTATCTCTGGTTTCTATTTAATATTCTTCCTTCCCTTTTTTTGTTTTCCCTTTATCACTCTTCCCTATTTTTTCTTTGTTCTCTACAATCAATCTGTCCTCTTCATTGTTTTGTTTCACTTATTTCCTGGTTCCTTTTGATTTTTCTTGTTTTCTCCTTTTGTTTGATTTTTATTGCTTTTTTTCTCATTTGCTCTATTTCCCCCTATGTTCTTTCTATTTTCTGCTATTTCCATTTTCATCATTTCTTTGTTCTCATTTTTTCTTTGATATGTTTTGTTTTTTTGTTACCTGTTTTGTTTTCTTCTTTTTTGTCCTTTCAATTTCTTGTCTTCTACATTTCTCTATTTCTTCTATGATTCTTTCTACCTGTTTTCTACTTGTTTCCCTTTTTCTCCTTGAAATTTTAGTTTTCTGTGTTTTTGTTCTTTCCATTTTCACAGTTCTCTATGTTATTTCTGCCTTTTCTTTATCCAGCCATTTACTTTTTTCTGGATTCTCTTTGCTATCTCCATTTTCCATTGTCTGTTCTTCTTTTGTCCCTCCCACCCCCCTCCATTCCTTGTTCTCTCCATTTTTGGGGGGTCAGTTTTTGTTTCTTTCCCCCAATTTCACAACTTTCTCTGTTCATTCTTTGATCTCTCCATTTACTTTTCTCTTCTTTTTTTCTGCTCTTCAATTTCTCATTATACTCATTGATTTTCTATGCTTTTTTTATTCTGTCCATTTTTTCATTGACTTCTCTTTTTCATTCCACATTTTGTTTTTCCTATTTTCTTTGTTCTTCGTTTCATCCATGTTGTTTTCTGTTCCCTACTTGTTCTGTTTTCTCCATTTTTTTCTATTCCATATTTGCCATTTTCCGTTTATTTTTTCTGATTTCTGATCTTTCTTTGTTCCTCTATTCTGATATTTTTGTTGCATTATTTTGTTTCCTATGTTGCATTTTCCTGTTTTCTATTTTTGTTCCCTCTTTCTTCTGCATTTTTGTTCTCTTTGTATTGTTTTGCTCAATTATATTCATTTCTTTTTGTTTTCTGTCTTCTGTTCTTTTTGCTACCTCCATTTTCTGTTGTTTTCATCCCCATTCTTTTAGTTTTTTCTTCTACGTAGTTTTCTGTTATCTCTTTAACACATTCCTTTTGTTTTCTTTGTTCTCACTATTGTACTTTTTTTTTCTGTGTTAATTTTAATTCTCAATTTCTATTTTATTTCTTATTTTTGTATTGTTTCACTTTTCAGTTGTTCTTCTGTCCATTTTCTCTATTCTCACTTACTCTGTTCCTTTAGTTTTTTCAGTTCTCTGTTCTTTTGATTCTTTTTTTATTTATTTGTACTTACTTATTTGTATTCCCTTTTTATGTTCTTATATCATAGACTAATAACTTATTGAGAATGTTTTACTCTTTGAAGAAATTCATAGATGAACTCAGTGTATGGGATGCTGGAATCTTATAAATGCTAGGTGTACTGATTAATAATGCAAATTTTTTTCAATAGATGGAGTTACACAAATGTTGATATATATGCTATTTGATATGTATGCTATTTTGTTATATTGACTTCAAAACTTCATATGTATTGACTTCAAAACTTCATATGTCAAATTTGCTGACAGTGTAAACATCATAGCTATTTTACACTTAAAAATGTCCAATTTTGTGCCAAAAAAAGAGCATTTGTGGGAAGTTATAATTCATTAGTTTATTTTGAAGAGAAGTGCTACTGAATACTCCGGGAAGCTTATGGTGAACATGCTCCATCTCAATACTTGTAAACGCTGGTATAAATGCTTTAAAAGTGATGATTTCTATGTGAAAGACAAAGAAAGTCCAGGTCAACCAAAAAAGTTTGAAGACCAACAATTAATTACAAGCATTATTGGATGAAGATGAGTGTCAAACTCAAAAACAACTTGCAGAAAGATTAAATGTTGCTCAGCAAACAATTTCTGATTGTTTACAAGCAATGGAAGTTTTTAAAGGAAGGAAAATGGGTGCCACATCAATTGAATGAAAGACAAATGGAAAACCGAAAAGTCATCAGTAAAATGTTGCTTCAAAAGGAAGTCTTTTATTGCATCAAAATGTGACTGGCAATGAAAAGTGGATTTATTTTGAGAATCCCAAATGCACAAAATCATGGGTAGATCCAGGTCAACCATCAACATCGACTGCAAGGCCAAAATGCTTCAGAAAGAAGGCAATGTTCTGTGTTTGGTGGGATCAGGAAGGTGTGATGTATTGTGAGCTTCTCAAACCATGTGAAACTGATAATACTGATTGCTACTGACAACAAATAATCAATTTGAACCATGGTTTGTACATGAAATGACCAGAATGTTCCAGAAGACATGGCCAAGTAATTTTGCTTCATGATGACACACCATCACACACTTCAAAACCAGTTAAAGACACGTTAAAAGATATTGCCTGGGAAGTATTAACCCACCTGCTGTATTCATCAGAGCTTGTTGCTTCAGATTACCACTTGTTCTGATCGATGGCACATGTACTATCTGAAGAAGTGGAAAATTGGGTATCTGAATGGTTTGCCTCAAAATAAGAAAAGTTCTATTGGGATGGTATCCACAAATTACCTGAAAGATGGGGGAAATGTGTAGCTAGTGATGGATATTACTTTGAATAAAGCACTTTTGATGTTTCTCTTGAAATTATCATGTTTTTTTTTTATTACACAATCCGCATTATTAACTGGTACACCTAGTCCTACTGAATTAAGAGGGAATATGCCAGTTAACCCTCATGACTTTGCAAAGATGGCGGGGCCCACAGCCAATAAGGAGGGATTATGCTAATTGACTGTCCCGCCTTCAAAGATGGCAGCACCCATAGCCAATAAGGAGGGAATATGCTAATTGATTGCCCTGCCCTCAAAGATGGCGGCACCCACAGCCACAAGATGGTGGTGCCCAGTCCCTTCAGCCCCGCCAGGGCGCCTGCCTCTGGAGTCCCCTCAGCCCCCCAGCCTCCCAGTGCTGACCCAAGTTGCAGGCAAGTCTTGGATGGCAGCTGCCCAGCTGATGCCCAAGGGGCAGGCATAGGCAAGCCTTGGATTGTGGCTGCCCAGCCCATTTGTATGATGTAAGATGTTGGCAAACTGTTTTTAGCATACTATGTAATGGATGTTCCAACATACTTTTCCAATGAATGGCATTATACCGTAATATTTCACTGAAAATACCAGCATTCCACACATTATGTTCATTTGTGTATTTCTTCAAGTGTAAAACCATTCCCAATATTTAATGTATGTATTGGTTTATAGCATCACATTTAATCAATACATTTGTAAACATTACTAGAAAACTCTGCATTCATGCTGTCGCAAAGGGTAAAGTTCCTTTTATTTCACAATCACATAGTTATCCATTGTGTAAATGTACTATAGCTATATTATCCACTTGGACTGTTTCCAGACAGATCTTGGATATTAGAAATAATGCTGCTATGAACATAGGGATGTATATTCTTTCTGAATGGTGTTTTGGTAATCTTAGGATATATTCCCAAAAGTGGGGTCATTAGATAAAAAAGCTCAAACACAGAATAGGGTTTCCTGTTGGTAGACTTACCTTTGTAATTGCATCAAGGTATGATCCAAGTATAAAAAAAATGTGAGTTCCTTGAGGTCTGGAAAGCAGATGCTAGTCATAATAAGTGTTGAGGAAAGTAGAGTCTCAACATTTTCCACATGCTATACAACTGACAGTAAAACACTATGATAAAGAGGAAGGATGAAAAAAGGGAAAGTGAAGAATGATCTAAAAGATCATAACATGGCAAGGTTTTATCAGAATATAGAATAAATTATAACAAACTGAAAAAATGGTCTTAATTAAAAAGCAAATATTCAGACCAGTGGTAAAAAAACAACAAAAAAAAGATGTAGAAATAGAAAGGCAGGGAAGTATTTATTTTAGTAGTTCAGTGTTTGGGACACATCCTATCTAATAAAAGAGTAATATGCAAATTGACTATCACTCCAACACACAAGATGGCTGCCCCCATGTGGACACAAGATGGCTGCCACAAGATGACCAGCGGGGGAAGGCATTTGGGGGTGACCAGGCCCTCAGGGGAGGACAGTTAGGGGCAATCAGGCTGGCAGGGGAGCAGTTAGGCATCAGGCAGGCTGACAGAGGAGTGGTTAAGGGGTGATCAGGTTGGCAGGCAGAAGCTGTTAGGGGCAATCAGGAAGGCAGGCAGACAAGCAGTTGGGAGCCAGCAGTCCTGGATTGTGAGAGGGATGTCCAACTGTCCGTTTAGGCCTGATCCTACCAGGATCAGGTCTAAACGGGCAGTCAGACATCCCTTAAGGGGTCCCAGATTGGAGAGGCTGCAGGCTGGGCTGAGGGACACCACCCCCCCCATGCACGAACTTCATGCACTGGCCCTCTAGTCTATATATAAAAGCCCAGCAACCATGTGGTCAGTGTGCTCCCACAGCTGGAGTGCACCTCAGCCAGAAGCTGAGCTCACTGCTAGCAAGCACAGCGGCATCGGCAGGAGCCTCTCCCTCCTCCTCTGCAGCGCTAAGGAGTGGCAAGCCAAGTGATAAGGAGAGAGGGGTCCAGGATTGAGAGGGCACAGTTTGGGCTCAGGGACCCTCCCCCAACCCCACTGCATGAATTTTGTGCATCAGGCCTCTAGTATACATATAAATTATTCTAAAATGTATTTGAGATAGACAGATGTTAGGAATAAACTGAATTCAGTTTAAAGTAAAAGAGGCACGATGAGAAGCCTCATCATTAAAACTGCCTTCAAGAAACATTTAGGTGATTTGTAAAAATCCTTTTTGTAAAGTGCTTAGATGCTAGCTAGTCATTTTATTCCTACACTTAAAGGTTGAGATTAAGTATCTTACAACTAAAGGGCCAAAGCCAAGTGGGCTTTTTTCAAATAAAGCCTACCAGAGTGTACAGCAAATTTATAACTTTTTATATCTTGTCTACTTAGATTTCATTGTTTTTCTCCTGAGTTTTTCAAGTAGGAGCTCAAATTGACTTCCCTGTAAAATTCCCATGATTCCATTGGTCAAATGTAATGCTCCTCATCCCCAAAGTCCCACTACAGTTCTGAATGGTTGTCATTGTGCTGCCAGCTATTCAAAAGGCACACAGACAAATGTATTGATTAAATGTGATTTATTTTTGAATCTTCAGGACCTAGCATTCTGTGAGTACTCATTAATCAAGAGCTCATTTTGAGGAGTTAGAAATGGATAGGCAGTCAGGGTCCAGACCTTGGGAGAAGAATGAGGAAATCCTAGAATAACAGGACCCTGCAGTTGTGAACAGTGTACAGCTTGCTGACTACTTCATTTCAAGAAAAAAACACCACAGGCGAAAACAAAAGTGATCTAGAGCTGAACCCAGCTGGGTGGAAAAAAACAGGCTGGAAGCAGGAGCTGCTAAGGCAACCCAGCTGGGTGGAAAGGCGCCTGGGAGACATGAGCATTAAAATTTATTGATGTTGCTCTGCAGAATTCTTTGAAAAGACCCATCAAGAGCCAGCAAGAGGGAGACAAAATGGCAGTGGAATAGATGAACGTGTCTTGAGCCTTGTCTTGGAGGAGATATAACAAGCAACTAAATCGAATAATATCCACTCTGAATTGGTGAAGTAGACTCGGCCGGTGAGACAATTCACAGCTGGGAAGGGCAGAGGATGCCTGGAGAACGGTAAAATCAGGGATTTGGGCTGGAGAGAACTGCAAGACCTCCAAGGCTAGAGGGTCAGAGGGAAACCACATGGAATCGAGGCTGTGTCCCTTGGGATAGGCACATCGTCTGACAGTGGAAAGGAGGTCTGCAGGATTGCTGGCAGAAGGGGATTCTAGATCTGGATCCACAGTCACGAAAGACTGAGCACAGGGGGCAAACTGAACAGCTGCCCAGGCCGCGCCGTGCTGGTGGGAGAGGGGCTCGCAGTGGTACAGATCTTTCCCCGCTTTTTAGTCTTTGATTTTGTTCGCTGAATCTAGTTCATAGGACCTTTCAAATACAGACACTCACCTGTGGCTGAGGTTCAGGTGGAGGTGCGGACTTGTGGAGTCTGGGAGAGCAGAGGGTCAGGGAGAGGTGGCTGTAAGTCTGGTGCCAAGTTGTGCCTGACATGCTGGACCCAGGCAGTCATTTTATCCTGAAGAGATAGCCCCTCCCTGCAGTCTCCAGGCAACCATACAGCCACAACCATACTACACCTTGAGTGGCACAAAGGATACAAAAAAAAAAAAAAATCTGAATAGTCCCTGAGAGCCCCTGGGACTAGATTAAAGAGAGGCCTTCAGTCCCAGCAACAGGAAACTGAGAAGCCGCAGACAGTACAGAAGAGTGGAATCTTAAACAGACGACAGTACAGAAGAGTGGAAATGAAAAAGCACTTTTTCAATTTGATTTCATTATTATTTTGTTATCTTTTTTTTATATTCCTTTTTTCATTTCTTTATTTCCTATTTCTTTTCACATTATTTTTCATCATTCTGATTTTTTTATTGTCATATTTTTAAATTAAATTTTTTTAAATTTATTTTTTCCCTTCTCTTTCTCTCTCTTATCCACTCATCCTCCTTCTACTTTCTCTATACTGAACTGAGGTTCTTCCCATATTCATCCAATTTTAACCTTACTTTCAGTATATGAGATTCTGCCTCCACCCTCTTTACTGGGTATTTGGTGTTTGTACGTTTTGGTTTCTCTATTTGTTCTCTGGTGTATTCTCCCCATATATACCTATATTTTTATTCCTTTTTCTTTTCTCTCATAGCATTTTTTTCTCTCTTCAATATCATTTGTGCTCTCTTTTCCCTTCCCTAATTGTCTTTCCTCTGGTGGTCACTTATATTGGGGTTATTGGTGTCATGATACATTCATGTTTTGTTCCCTTTGTGTTGGGCCTTGTCGAGGTGAATTTTACCCTGTTTGGCCAATGCGGTAGAGAGTGAGCCACATAACCAGACACTGGATAGAAGACTCCATCCACGAACAGGTCAATAACTCCAGACCCAACCACAGAGGCAGGAAGAAGGCGGCAGTGAGGGACAGAGCATGAGTGAGGGAGCAAAAGAGGAGCGTGTGGACGTTTGGTGTGTGTGTGTGTGTGGCACAGTTAGACCCAGCAGGATCTTCAGGGGCAGGATGACCGGGCTCGCCTAACCAGGCAGCCTCTGCTACCACTGCAAACAGTCCCGGAGCGTCCGGATCTTCTGCAGAAGCCACACCTTTTTCAAGGAGAGAGCTGCTGTGACTGGGAACCCAGCCTTACCTCCACCCAGGGTGCCCTCAGGTAACACTCGGGATCTACAGCCACCATGGCCAGGGACCTGCTGCCTCAGCTGCGGTCCAATGGTCACCGAGACTCCAGCCACCTCGGGTGTGGGCTCCTGTGAGTTCCAAAGCATGCTCCCCTCCGGCCGGTCCAATGCTTTAGCCCGGGGCACCGCGATCATGCAAGCAGCAGCCATGTGAGCACCCTGCCCCTGTCTGAAGAGCAGCAGCTGCACGAGGAGCCTGCCCCCGCCAGTCTGAGGAGCCAGCACTGCTCTGAGCAGTACCCACCAGAGGAGTTATCAGCAATTAAGGAGCAGCTGATGCTGAGACCACCTGAGGTACCACTACCACCTGAGATACCACTACCACCTGAGGAGCAGCCCCTGCAGAACTCGACACCTAGATCCTTCAGTGAGAGTAAAAATGGGTAGACAAAGAAACCCCCATAGGAAAGAAAAGGAGGAATTGCCAGAAAAGCAGCTAAATGAAATGGAGGCATGCAATATGTCACAAAAAGATGTCAAAATAAGGATCATACAATTCATAAATAGGATGGATGAAAAAATCAACAATTTATATAAGAATCAAGAGGAAATAAAGAGTGATGTAGCTGTAATAAAAAACACCATGGAAAGTTTCAACAGTAGACTAGGAGAAGCAGAGGACCGAATTAGCAAATTAGAAGACAAGGAAGCAAAACATACACAACAGCAATTGGAGAAAAAAAATTAAAAGATAGGAGGAGAGCCTAAGGGAGCTTTGGGACAAAATGAAACAAAGCAGCATATGAAAAATAGGGGTGCCAGAACAACAGGAAGACGAGCAAGAGTTAGATAACTATTTGAAGAAATAATATAAGATGTGGGAAAGAAAAAGAGTCATACAAGCACAGAGTCCCAAAGTAGATGAACCCAAAAAGACCCACACCAAGAAACATTGTAATTATGATGGCAAACGTTCAGGACACAGAGAGAATCTTAAAGGCTGCGAGAGAGAGACAGAAAGTTACGTACAACGAATCTTCCATTAGATTATCAAATGATTTTTCAATAGAAACACATCAGGCCAGAAAGGAGTGGAAGAAAATTTACAAAGTGATGCAAAGCAAGTGACTGAATCCAAGAATACTCTATCCAGCAAGGCTATCATTCAAAACTGAAGGGGAAATAAGGAGCTTCACAGACAAAAAAAAAAAAAAAAAAAAGGCTAAGGGAGTTTATCACTACCAAGACAACAATGCAAGAAATCCTAAAGGGACTGGTACAAATACAAGAAATAAAAGGGGAAGAAGGAACAAGGCACAAAAAATAAAAATGGCAACAAACAATATCTATTAATAATAACTTTAAATGTAAAAGGACTAAATGCTCCAATCTAAACACATCGACTGGCTGAATGGATAAAAAAACATGACCCATATATATGTTGTCTACAAGAGATCCATCTCAGAACAAGGGACTCACACAGACTGAAAGTGAAGCGATGGAAAAATATATTTCAGGCAAATGGAAATAAAAAAAAAGCTGGGGTAGCAATACTTATATCTGACAAAATAGACCTCAAAGTGAAGGCCATAACAAGAGATAAGGAAGGCCATTTCATTATACTAAAGGGATCGATACAACAAGAGGATATAACTCTGATAAACATATATGCACTCATTGCAGGAGCACCCAAAAACATAAATAAACTCCTGGAAGCTATCAAGGAAGAGATCAACAACACTACAATCATAGTAGGGAACTTTAATACCCCACTGACATCACTGGATAAATCCTCTAGATAAAAAATCAGGAAAGTAACAGCAATCCTAAATGACTCACTAGATCAGAGTGACTTAATTAACATCTTCAGAATATTTCACCCCAAAACCAAGGAATATACGTTCTTCTCAAGTGCACATGGGACATTTTCAAAGAAGGACCACATATTAGGTCACAGGCAAAGTCTCTCCAAATTCAAGAAGATTGAAATCATATCAAGCATCTTCTCAGACCACAATGGCATAATATTAGAAATAAACTACAATAAAAACAATAAAAAAATTTAAACACTTGGAAGCTGATTAGCATGGTATTAAACAACGATTGGGTTACCAATGAGATCAAAGAAGAAATTGAAAACATCCTGGAAATGAATGAAAATGAAAACACAACAATCTAAAATGTATGGGACACAGTGAAAGCAGTCCTGAGAGGGAAGTTTATAGCTCTACAGGCCTACCTCAAAAAATAAGAAAAAATAATAATAAATCATCTAACTCTACAACTTTAGGAATTAGAAAGACAGTAACAAGAAAAGCCCAGAGTGAGCAGAAGGAAGAAGATAATAGAGATCAGAGTAGAAATAAATGATATAGAGAACAACAACAAAAAAATAATACAAAAGATCAATGAAACCAAGAGCTGGTCCTTTGAAATGATAAACAAGATTGATTAACCTCTAGCCAGGCTCACCAAGAAGCAAAGAGGGAGGACCCAAATAAACAAAATCAGAAATGAAAGAGGTGAAATAACAACAGACCCTACAGAAATACAAAAGATTGTTAAAAAATACTATGAACAACTCTACTCCAACAAACTAGACAACCTGGAGGAAATGGACATATTCTTAGAAAAATACAACCTTCCAAAATTCAATCAGGAAGATTCTAAAAATCTCAGTAGGCCAATAAATATGGAGGAAATTGAAGCAGTCATCAAAAACTTCCAGGAAAAATAATCCTGGGGCTAGGCAACTTCACAGGGGAGTGTTTCCAAACATTCAACAAAGAAGTAAAACCTATGTTTCTCAGATTATTTCAAAAAAAATTCAAGAGGAAGGAACACTTCCAAGCTCCTTATATAAACCAGCATTACCCTAATCCCAAAACCAGATAAAGATACCACAAAAAAAAGAGAACTACAGGCCAATATCCTTGATCAACATAGATGCTAAAATCCTCAACAAAATTCTAGCAAATCGGATCCAGCATTATATCAGAAAGATCATACACCATGACCAAGTAGAATTTATCCCGGGCATGCAAGGATGGTACAATATTCACAAATCAATAAACGTGATACATCACATAAACAAATTCAGAGATAAAAATCAGAGTAATATTAATTGATGCAGAAAAACCATTTGACAAAATCCAACACCCTTTCTTGATAAAAACCCTCAGCAAAATGGGAATAGAGGGATCATACCTCAACATAATGAAAGCGTTATATGCCAAACCTATAGCCAACATCATACTCAATGGGCAAAAATTAAAACCATTTCACCTAAGAACAGGAACAAGACAGGGATGCCCACTTTCACCACTCCTCTTTGATATAGTACTGGAAGTGCTAGCAATAGTGATCAGACAAATAGAAGAAATAAAAGGCATACAAATTGGAAAAGAAAATGTAAAACTGTCATTATTTGCAGATGACCTGATATCATACATAGAAAACCCTAAAGACTCCATAAAAAAACTACTAGATTTCTTAAATGAATTCAGCAACATAGCGGGATACATTAACACCCAGAAATCGATGGCCTTTTTATACACCAAATAATGGACTCATAGAAAGAGAAACTAAAAACACAATCCTGTTTACCATTACAACAAAAAAATTAAGATACCTAGGAATAAACGTAACTAAGGAGGTAAAAGACCTGTACTCCAAAACTATAGGACATTGAAAAAAGAGATAGAGGAAGATATAAATAAGTGGAAGAATATACCATGTTCATGGATTGGTAGAATCAACATCATTAAAATGTCCATACTACCCAAAGCAATCTATAGATTCAATGCATTCCCAATTAAAATACCAACAGCATATTTCACAGACCTAGAACAAACTCTCCAAAAATTCATGTGGAATAGAAAAAGACCCTGAATATCTGCAATAATCCTGAGAAAGAAGAACAAAGTAGGAGGGATCTCAATACCAGATATTAAGCAGTATTACAAAGCCACTGTTCTCAAAACTGCCTGGTACTGGCACAAGAACAGACATATAGACCAATGAAATAGAATAGAGAACTCAGAAATCAACCCAAACCACTATGCTCAATTAATATTTGACAAAGGAGGCAAGAACCTACCATGGAGTCAAGACAGTCTCTTCAATAAATGGTGTTGGGAAAATTGGACAGATACATGCTAAAAATATGAAACTATTCCACTAAGTTACACCATACACAAAAATAAAACTCAAAATGGATCAAGAACTTAAACATAAGACAGGAAACCATAAAAATATTAGAGCAATCCACAGGCAGCAAAATCTCGGACATATGCTGAAGCAATATTTTCACCGATACAGCTCCTAGTGCAATAGAAACTAAAGAGAAAATAAACAAATGGTACTACATCAGAATAAAAAGCTTCTGTACAGCAAAAGAAACCATCAACAAAACAACAAGAAAGCCCATTGCATAGCAGAACATATTTGCCAATATTATCTCTGGTAAGGGTTTAATCTCCAATATTTACAGGGAACTCATACAACTTAACAAAAGGAAGATAAACAACCCAATCAAAAAATGGAAAATGGACCTAAATAGAAACTTTCTAAAAGAGAACATAAGGAAGTCCAAGAGACATATGAAAACATGCTCAAGGTCACTAATCATCTGAGAGATGCAAATCAAAACGACAATGCGGTACCATCTCACACCTGTCAGAATGGCTATCATCAACAAATCAACAAATGACAAGTGCTGGTGAGGATGCGGAGAAAAGGGAGCCCTGGTGCACTGCTGATGGGAATGCAGACTGGTGTAGCCACTGGGGAGAGCTGGATCCACAGTCACGAAAGAGTGGAGCTTCATAAAAAAACTGAAGTATGGGGCTTCATAAAAAAACTAAAAATGGAATTCCCATTTGACTCAGTAATCCCACTTCTAGGAATATATCCCAACAAACTAGAAACACCAACCAGAAAGGATATATGCAACCCTATGTTCATAGCAGCACAATTCACCATAGCTAAGATTTGCAAACAGCTTAACTATCCATCATCAGATGAGTGGATTAAAGAGTAATAGTCATGGGATATAAAGTACAGCATAGCAAATCTAATCAATAGTATTGTGATATGTATGATACCTGGTGGGTACAAGAATTATAAGGGGATGACTTTGTAAATTATATAAATGTCTATCCACTGCTCTACAAAACTGAAACTAATAAAAATAATATTGAATATCAACTGTAATTGAAAAATGAAGAAAACAAAAAGCTAAATAAAAAGGAAATATAACTACAAAAATGATTTTAATATTAAATATTATTAGAGAGTTCCACATTTCTTTTTTCTTTGCAAGTAAAATCCCGAACTTTTGTAAGAGTAATGATTTGGGATTACGGGGTCGAATGGGAGTTCCATTTTTAACTTTTATGGGAAACTCCATACTGTTCTCCACAGTGGCTGCACCAGTCTGCATTCCCACCAGCAGTGAAGAAGGGTTCCTGTTTCTCCACATTCTCTCTAGCACTTGTCCTTTGTTGATTTGTCGATGACAGCCATTCTGACAGGTGTGAGGTGGTACCTCATTGTCATTTTGATTTGCATCTCTCAGATGATTAGTGACCTGGAGCATATTTTTACATATCTCTTGGCCTTCTTTATGTTCTCTTTCAGAAAGTGTCTATTTAGGTCATTTGCCCATTTTTTGATTGGGTTGTTTATCTTCCTTTTGTTAAGTTGTATGAGTTCCCTGTAAATTTTGGAGATTAAACCCTGGAATATATCCCAAGAAATCAGAAACACCAATCAGAAAGGACATATGCACCCCTATGTTCATAGCAGCACAATGTGCAATAGCTAAGATTTGGAAACAGCCTAAGTGCCCATCAGCAGATGAGTGGATTAAAAAAACTGTGGTACATCTACACAATGGAATACTATGCTATAAAAAAGAAGGAACTTTTACCATTTGCAACAGCATGGATGGACCTGGAGTGCATTATGCTAAGTGAAATAAGCCAGTCAGAGAAAGATAAATATCACATGATCTCACTCATTTGTGGAATATAACGAACAACATAAACTGATGAACAAAAACAGATCCAGAGACAGAGAAGCATCGATGAGACCATCCAACCTCAGAGGGAAGGCTGGGGAGGGTGGGGGTAAGGTGGAGAGTTCAAACAAAGGACTTGTATGCATGCATATAAGCCTAAGCAATGGACACAGATACCAGGGGGTGAGGCCATGCGTGGGGGTGTGTGAGTGTGGGGGCAATGGAGGTATAAGGACACATATGTAATACCTTAATCAATAAAGGCAAAAAAAAAAAAAAAAAAGAGCCAGCAAGGCATATATCTTCCTTTAAATAAAGGAACTTCAGTGACAATCCACTTGCGGCCACTCCTGCTGCAGGGAGTCTGTCTATCCATAAACTTTGCTTCCATTTACCTTCTTTATCCATGAGCTCATTCTTTGATTCTGCAAGACAAGGAACCTGGATCCACAGCACTTTGACTTGATCTTTTAAGCAGTTCATTTTATATAATGTGAACTGGAGGTTTGTAGTCTTCACGTAAAATTCAATAAAATTAATTTTTATCCTAAAAACCCATTTTTTATTTTTGTTTCTCCCCGATCTCCCAAGGATAATTAGTTTATTAGGACAAATAACTAGGTTTCCACCTTAGTCCCTCTTTTGACCCCATGTTTTTTAGAGATACATTTGTTTCATTAAAATATCGTATGCATTTATAAGATAAGTAAAATTAAGTCACAAGAATGGCGAAACAACATAAAATTCTTAATGACTTTATAAAAACAAATTTTCTGATACTAGATCAGCTAAAAATAAAAACATGAATTATTGTGCTTGAACATTACTTAACAGTCAATTTGAGAATCTCAACCTTCATTGGAAAGATCTCCAGGGAGAGACATATTATAAATGGAATGATGGGAAATTAGCTTTTCAAAGGGACATATTTTTGTACTTGTTTTGCTCCAATTTCTGCTACATATATTGCTCCAGTCTTTCCACTGATGTCTAAGAGATGAGGTAAAACTTGATCTGCTAGTTGGATTGAGCTTATCACAGAACAGTAGCCAATGCTTCCCACTGGGGGTGCTGCCACAAATAAGAGCCTGCTAAGATTCAGCTGGGCTATAATCAAATACTTCCCATCAGGTGTAAATCTAAAGAGAACACATTTGACATAATAAATTAATGTAAAATTATCATAAATGTTTATTTTCTCAACATTTTTATCCCCACCAGTGCTAAACAACAGCAGGTACCTACTTGCTGAAGGCTTTTATTTCCCCCAAATTATTTTATTATCTCTCTGGTTGATAAATTATTTGCAGCATATTTTCTAGATTCATAATATGCTGGATTAGTTTTCACCTGCTCCCAATATATTTTTTTAAATGTAACACACACACAAACATATACACAACAACAAAAAAAGAGCAAAAAGCACAATATTTCACATATGAATATATATATAATAAACTGCTTACTAAATTGATTAATTGATTCATTTATTTTATAACTATTGAATTCCTAGTGTGCTTGCAGTATTCTAGGTGCCAGGAATATAGTTGTGAGCAAGAAACCCAAATCT
This sequence comes from Eptesicus fuscus, assembly GCF_027574615.1. Classification (NCBI taxonomy): domain Eukaryota; kingdom Metazoa; phylum Chordata; class Mammalia; order Chiroptera; family Vespertilionidae; genus Eptesicus; species Eptesicus fuscus. Next base: position 3,323,698 of record NC_072480.1, on the reverse strand, counting down.
CTACTCTCTTGCCTTTTATTCTAGTGGGAGAATAAACAATGAAACAAATAGAGCTAAAACAGAATGACAAGTAACTATAGAGGCCATGATAAAACTTTAAGAAGGGTCAAGGGATACAGAGTGATTAGGGAGGGGGTGTACTTTCTTAAGGGTTTAAGAGCAGGGACCAGTGGCACAGGAAAGTCACTGAAAACAAGAATCAGAAGGACTCACAGAGAAGACCAGATTGAGTGTTAAAGGTTTCTTTAAAAGATAATTTCAAATTGACCTAATTCTATTAATGTGGGTACAAGAGATTTGTGAAGGTAGACATAGCCAAAGTTTAACTTAAATTAATTAAAAAATATATTACCAGAGTTCTACACAAAATGAAATAAAGAATCTATGTTAGGCTACAGAATCAAGGTTTTCACTTTCATTCTGTTTAAAAATTGACCAAATGCATTTCAAGGAAAATCTCTAGAAGAGGTCCAGCATATATTTGGGTCACACAGTGCACTGGGAATAGAACTACCTAGAATTTAAAATATGATTATATGTTTTCTGTATACTAGTTTCCCTCCCCGCTTTTCCCTGCTTAAAACTAACAATAAATATTTTAAACTTTCAGCTAGTTTTTCAGAGAACCTAACATAAAGCAAATAAACAAGCATCCCACCTAATAAAAGAGCAATATGGTAATTAACCATCATTCCACAACACCCACAGCCAATCAGGAGGGAATATGCAAATTAGTGGGACTAAGATGGTGGCAGCCATGGAGCCAGCTGGGAGGCTTGGGTTGACCCGGCAACGGAGGAAGCCAAGCTTCCCACCTGCCTGGGCCGGCTGCTGAAAGGAGGGGCCTGTGGGCAGCAGCCACAGAGCAAGCCGGAGCAAGCCGGAGCAAGCAGGAGCTTGGGTCGACCCCGGTGACTGAGGAAGCCAAGCCTCCCGCCCGCTCTGGCCGGCAGCTGAAGGAGGGGCCTGTGGGCAGCTGCCATGGAGCCAGCCTGAGTGCGAGGGAAGCTTGGGTCGCCCAGACTGGCCGCTGAGGGAGGGGCCTGCAAACAACCCTCAACCCCTCACTCAGGCTGGCCACACCACCATTGGGGTGAGGGTCCCCACTGGGGGGCGTGGCCAGCTTGCAAATAGCCATCAGCCCCTCACCCAGGCTGGCCAGGCACCCCAGCAGGGACCCCCACCCTGAAGGGGGCGTGGCCAGCCTGAAAACAGCCCTCAGCTCCTCACCCAGGCTGGCCACACACCTCCAGCGGGGACCCTCACCCCATGGGGGCGTGGCTGGCCTGAAAACTGCCCCAGCCCCTCACCCAGGCTGGCACCGTCCCCAGTGGGAATTCCCACTCCAATGGAGGTGTGGCCAGCCTGCAAACCACCACAGGCCCCTTGCCCAGGCTGCCCCGCCTCCAAGGGAACCCCGACCCTGATCCGGGACACCCTTCAGGGCAAAACAGCTGGCCCCCACCCGTGCACCAGCCCTCTATCTACACTAAGAAAAGGGTAATATGCTAATTAGACTGAGAGACCTTCCAGGAGACCTTCTGGACATTCTTTTGGACAAAGCCATGGTGACGGGGCCGAGGTAGAGGTGGTTAGAGGCCAAGAGGGGAGGGCAGTTGTGGGTGATCAGGCCAGCGGGGTGGGCAGTTGGGGGTGAGCAGGCCATTAGTGGGGGTCAGTTGGGGGTGAGCAGGCCAGCAGGGGGGCGGTTGGGGGCGAGCAGGCTGGCAGAGGGGGGAGCAATTGGGGGTGAGTAGGTCGGCAGGCAGAGTGGTTAGGGGCAATCAGGCAGGTAGGCAGGTGAGCGGTTAGGAGCCAGCAGTCCCGGATTGCGAGATGTTGAAGGCCAGGCTTAGGGCAGCACCCCCACCCCCATGCGCACAAATTTCGTGCACCGGGCCAGAGTTTTAAAATAAAAGGGAACAATTACCTGACTGAAGAAGGTCCCTCTTCTGTGAAACAATTATTCCATGCTCCTAACCACACACCAGTGTCTTTATCAAATACTTGAATTCTTTTATTTCCTCGGTCAGCAACCCATACCTGAGAAACCAAAAAAAGAAATTTTTTGCTAGAAAAGATCTATATCATAATGAAAAAAAAGAAAAAAGAGGAGAGGGAAGAGAATGAATGTTTACTTTTATTAATCACACATACATTATTTAATTTAGTACTTAGAAGTCCCCAAATAAGGTTATTAAAAACCCAATTTCAGATAGGAAATTAAAATTCAGAAAGGTTACATATGTTGAAGTGATCTTATATAAGTGGGAAAACCACTTATGGCCATCTATCTTAAACCAAAGCCTATAATGCTATGTCAGCTATACTAAGCATTTGAATAACTAAAAAACTAGTGTACTCCAACATAATGCAGATGATTTGAAGATACTGAAGAAACAGCATTCATTCATTATTCTAACATTCACTGTCACCAAGTACTGCCAACTTGTTGGTTCCTGGGCCAGACAATAAAACATAGAAAGGAAAGTATCTTTGCTCTTCAAGAGCTCAGCCTACAGGAAAGCCAGGTATTCGTTCATACTGCACTATCATTAAACTTTTACCTGTTATTTACCAAGTTATATCCAAAATGCTGAACCATTTAAAGAGGAAGCTTGTGCGATTTTAATTATAAACAAAGAATGACAGTAGGCTAATAACAGGTTTATTTTAGGTTTGCTCTAGACTGCAAACCTAAAGTAAATGTGTTGTTAAAGAAACTTCTGTTATAAGAAGGTACATTCTAAATTACATTTCAAGTATTCTACGTGATGTATACAACCCATGGCATATGTACAGTGAAACCATATTTAATAACACTTGGCTAGGGTTGTAGAGCTATAAAGAATGGACTGGGGGAAAAAAGGAGAAAATGGCGGCAGAATAGAGACGTGTTCCAAGCCTTGTCCTGGAGCAGAAAGAAAGAACAGCTGAGGTTCGCACAGGGAGTGTTTGTTAGCAAGCTAAGGGACAGCTAAACTCCAGGAGAAGGTGGGGGAGTGCTAGGCGGGGTTCCCCTGATGGGGCAGGACCCACAGTGGCTGGGTACCCTCCCAGAGCTGTGGGCTCCGAGGGGTAAACCTTGCCATCTTGCAAGGGAAAGAGGATTTTATCGCAGGCCTGAAAACCCACAGCTGTGGCAACCACCGAACAGCTGCGAGCCCCAGAACACCGGTTCCCAATTGGTGCAAACACACGGATTCAAAGGAGCTCTTCACTCCACCACGGAAAGGTCAGATTTCGCCAGGGATAAGGTGAGGTTTCTCATCCTGGCAGCGGGAGAGAGTAACTCGCGAGCTGCAGGAGCTGGAGGACCAGGGAAGTCTGTGCCTAGAAAAATCCCTGGCTGTTGGGGCTGCCGTGATCCGTGAATGTGGAAGGGAGTCCTCAGAGCTGCTAACAGAAGGGATCTCTAAAAAGCAACCCATTTTGATCTGACGAGGAGGGTCAGACTAAGAATTTCAAAGGAGTGCAGGCTGCTTAGTCTTGCACGCAGACCCACTGTCCACACGCTTGGGCTTTTTCCAATTCTGATTACTAAGCCCAATACATAGGAAAACCCAGGTGGGGATACCTTGAGAGACTGCAGGGGGAAGTGATTTTTCTGGAACCTGGGGATCAGAGCAGAGAGTGACCATCGGAGAGACAGATCTGAGGCGCACACCTCCACAAACCGGTATTGAGTGCCACAGGGAAAAAAGCCTAGAGAGGCCCGAAGTCAATCCAGAAACACTGCCACACAGGGGCTGAATCACAAATTGTCTCTTGTATAAGCAAAAATAAGTAAGAGAAATTAAGACACCGCCTGCTTAAAAATCAGGACTGACTTACAACATTGAGGCGCAGTGGAACGCAGGGAACCGCAATACTGTCTGGACAGGGAAACAGGCGTACCAAACAGAACAATAGAGGAAGTGAATGACCATCACTACTGCACATTTTATTTCTCTTATTTTTATTTTTTGCATCTATTACTTAAGAAACTAGATTTTTTTTCCTCACTCGATTTTCACCTTTTTAATTATTACATTTTTATTTTCAATCAGCATTATTATTACTACTATTTTACCTTTTTTTTTTTAAAGTGTCATTTGACTTTCTCTTTGTTTTACTTTGGGATTAGTGTCCTACATTCTATTTGCATCTTTCCTTTAGCATCGTTTTACCCTATCTCAACTCTACCTTTATGACATCACTCTCTTCCTAACCTCTCCCCTTTTGGTGTCCTGTTTATCTTAACCCTTTCCGGCTTTAGATTTTCCCTACTCTTTCTGTTTACCCTCTGCTAAAATTTCACCCTACTTACATATCTAATTTCCAATCCCCTGCTCCAAGTCCACACACACCTCTCTGTACACTATCTTAACTAAAAAAAATAAATAATAAAATTGTTTTTCTCTGTCCTTTTGTTGTTCTTTGCTTGAATGTTGATTAGATCGAATTTTTATGCCTTTTTGTGACATTGTTTTGCTTATTCTTTATTTATTTATTTATTTTGTTAGCTTTGTTTTTGTTTGTTTTTTACTTCTGTTTTCCCTTGCCTCGCTTGATATTAGTTGGTGTTGTAGTTTGTATTAATCTCCAGGTTCGTGTTGCTGGCATTTGCTGGGAATAGTGGTTGTTGTATTGGAGTTTTCTCCCCATATATATAGTCTGTTCCCCTTTTCTCTCTTAGTCTCGTTCTTGTCTCTCTCTTTTTTTTTTTTTCCTTTTTCCAAGTCCACTTACACACTCAATTTTTTGGTCTTTCTTTTTACTCTTCTTCTTTCTCTCCTATTCCCTAATTTGTCTTTCTCTGGTGGTCATCTTTATTGGAGGTTATTAATATCGTGAATACAATTCTGTTCAGTGTCTTGTGTGTTGTACCTGGTTGTGTTGTATTTTGTGCCTTTAAATCAACGCAGGAGAGAGAGAACTACATAACCAGACATCTGGAGAAGAGAGACCATGGGGAGATAAAGAAACACCCCGCATATGAAAGAAAAGCAGGCATCACCAGAAAAGGAAGTAAACGAATTAGAGGCAAGCAACCTATTAGAGAAAGAATTCAGAGAAATGGACATAAGGTGGCTGAAAAGAATGGAAGACAAATTCGACAATATGAGTAAGAACCAAGAGGAAATGAAGAGGAACCAAGAAGAAATGAAAAATGACATTGCTGCTGTAAAGAACTCAATAGAAAGCATCAAGAGTAGACTAGAAGAAGCAGAGGACCACATAAGTGAGCTAGAAGACAAGATGGAAAAAAATACCCAAGTAGAGCAGCTTCTAGAGAAAAAAATAGAAAGCAGGAGGAGAGCCTAAGGGAACTTTGGGACAACATGAAACAAAACAACATCTGAATAATAGGGGTTCCAGAAGGAAAGGAAACTGAGCAAGGAATAGAAAACCTGTTTGAAGAAATAATGACAGAAAAAATTCCTGATATTGGGAAGAAAAACCCACACAAATCCAAGAACCTCACAGAGTCCCAAGCAAAATGAACCCCAAAAGAAAGACACCAAGGCACATTATAATTAAATTGGCAAACACCAACGACAAAGTAAGAATCTTAAAAGCAGCCAGAGAGAGACAGAAAGTTACATACAAAGGAACCCCCATCAGACTAGCAACTGATTTCTCAACAGAAACTCACCAGGCCAGAAGGGAATGGAATGAAATATACAAAGTCATGCAAAGGAAGGGTCTCAATCCAAGAATACTGTACCCAGCAAGGCTATCAATCAAAATTGAAGGTGAAATCAGGAGCTTCACAGACAAAAAAAGGACTAAGGGAGTTTATCACCACCAAACAATCAATGCAAGAAATGTTAAAGGGTCTGCTGTAAAAAAAAAAAGAAATATGAAGCGAAGAAGGAACACAGGGGTAAAGAATAAAAATGGCGACAAACAAGTACCTATCAATAATAACTTTAAATGTAAATGAGTGAATGCCCCAATCAAAAGACATAGGGTAATGGATTGGATAAGAAAACAAAACCCATATATCTGCTGTCTACAAGAAACCCACCTCAGAAAAAAGATGCATACAGACTGAGAGTGAAGGAATGGAAAAAGGTTTTCCAAGAGAAAATGGAAATGAAAAAAAAGCTGGGGTAGCAATACTTACATCTGAAAAATTAGATCTCAAAGTGAAGGACATAACAAGAGATAATGAAGGCCACTTCATAATACTAAAGGGAACAATCCAACAAGAAGAAATAACTCTGGTAAACATATACGCACCCAATACAGGAGCACCCAAATACATAAAAAAACTCCTGGAGGATATCAAAGGAGAGATTGACAGCAATACAATTATAGTAGGAGACTTTAATACCCCACTATCACCATTGGACAAATACTCTAAACAAAAAATCAGCAAACAAACTTCAATCCTAAATGACTCACTAGACCAGATGGAATTAATTGACATCTTCAGAACATTTCACCCCAAAGCCACAGAATATACATTCTTCTCAAGTGCACATGGGTCATTTTCAAAGACAGACCATATGCTGGGACATAGGCAAAGTCTCTTCAAATTCAAGAAGACAGAAATCATATCAAGCATCTTCTCAGATCACAGTGGCATAAAACTGGAAATCAACTACAATAAAAACAATCCAAAGAAATCAAGTAACATTCCTTATATTCTGTTCCATTATGTGTTCCTTCTACACTTTAAGTGAATATAAAATCTATTTTGCTCATTTCTAATATTTGGAAAATACTTTCTTTATAGGAGTCAAATATTTATAAGACAATATGTTGGATATACCCAGTCTCAGAAATACTGTCAAGACATAGTATAATACATACATCCATATCCACATCCAAAATATACATGCATATCCAGATGTCCAGACATGAACAGGTGCATTAAGATCCATATGTACACTTAGACACACACAAACATACAAACACATCCAGAGACACATTTCCAGATACAATGACACTGTATTTTTACCCGACCAGATGAATCAACTGTAACACTGTGAGGTATGTTGAACTTAGCAGGCCCTGTCCCATTTTCTCCATGCAACCAAAGCATCATGAAATCTATAAATGATAAACATATATGGTCAGGGCAACATATCATAGAGAATATCTTATGCATTTGCATGTTATATTTTATGTCATAGGATGCAGACAAACTTTTCAATTATAACCCCACTAGAGGCCCGGTGCACGAAATTCGTGCACGGGAGGGGGGGGTCGTCTCTCAGCCAGGCCTGCACCCTCTCTAATCCTGGACCCCTCGGGGGATGTCCGACTGCCCTCTCGCAATCTGGGACTGCTGACTCCTAACTGCTCACCTGCCTGCCTGCCTGCCTCATTGCCCCCTAACTTCCCCCCAGCAGGCTTGGTTGCCTGCTAACTGCTCCCCTGCCAGTCTGATCACCCCTAACTGCCTCTGCCTCGGCCCCCGCTGCCATGGCTTTGTCTGGAAGATGTCTGGTCTAATTAGCATATTACCCTTTTATTAGCTTAGATTCCTTCCTTTCTGTTTATATACCCACTAGAGGCCCGTGCACAAGATTTGTGCACTGGGGTGGGGGTGGGGGAAGGGTCGGGGGGGAATCCTCAGCCTGGCCTGCACCCTCTCTAGTCTGGGACCCCTTGGGGGGAGTCAGACATCCCACTTGCAGTCCAGGACCCCTCGCTCCTTACCATCTGCCTGCAGCGGAGGCAGGAGAGTCTCCCGCCACTGCTCCTGCTCTCACCAGCTGTGAGCCCAGCTTCTGGCTGAGTGACACTCCCCCTGTGGGAGTGGAGTGACCACCAGGGGGCAGCTCCTGCATTGAGCGTCTGCCCCCTGGTGGTCAGTGGGTATCATAGCGACCAGGGGTGACTGGGCCAGCAGGGAGGGCAGTTGGGGTCGACCAGGCCTCCAGGAGAGGGCAGTTAGGGTTGACTGGACCAGCAGGGGAGGGCAGTTAGGGGAAACCAGGCCAGCAGGGGAGGGCAGTTAGCAGGTAATGGATTGGAGACTGAGAGTGAAGGGATGGAAAAGGTTTTCCAAGCGAATGGAAATGAAAAATGTCCAGTTGATTTGCATATTATGCTTTTATTATGTAGGACTTGCCTATTTTTTATGCTTTACAAAAACTAATTCTTTCCGTTTCAAGCAATTAATTTACTTCTTTAATCGTTATCTACATGTGAATTTTTCATCACTCAAACATTTAGGGTTCATGTCAACCTCTTCCTTAAACTGGTTCTGCTTGCCAACTAACCTGTTCTTTGGTTTTACCATTTCTCTGAGTTCAAATATTCACATTATGTTTCTATTGTCTATCTCATTTACTACCCTGTAGTCAGTTACAATGTGGCCCCCTGAAAAGATATGATCAAGTCCCAACCTCCAGTACTTATGAATGTGACCTTACTGGAAACAGGGTCTTGGCAGAAATAGTTAAGAATTATGAGACAAGGTGATCCTGGATTTAGGGTGCATCTTCAATCCAATGAGAGGAGAGGGAGACTTGAGATACAGAGACACACAGTGAAGAAGGCCATGTAAAGACAGATGCAGAGACTGAGCAATGCTGTCACAAGTCAAAAAAGTGTGTGGAACCACCCGAGGCTGGAAGAAGCAAGGAAGGATTCTCCCCTGGTGCCTTTAAAGGGAGAATGACCTGCCCTATAGATTTCAGACTCTGGATTCCCAATCCACAAGCAAATAAATTTCTGTTTAAGCCACCCAATTTTAGTGATTTACTGCAGCATCCACAAGAAGCTAATGCAGCCATATTCAATCCATCTCCTAAACTTGTTTCTTTCTTTCACAGAAATTTTCAGATTCTTACCTTAGCTCCACCTCACCTTCCTTTAACTATCACCAACCAAATTCAGTTACTAAGTGATAAATTAACTACATAGCTTCCACATGACAGAACTTACCACAAATATATCCTGATATAGTATTATATCTTGTAAAACCTTTGCTTCTATATCATCACTTTTCTACTAAAAAACAGCAACGACTCTTTTTCTTTTAAAATTTTATTTGTTGAGTTAGAGAGACAGAGAAAGGGAGAAAGAGAGGAACAGAGGGGGAGAGAAACATGGATTTGTAGTTCCACTTATTTATGTGTTCATTGGTTGCTTCTTATATGTACCCTGCCTGGGGATCTAACCCTCCACCTTGGGGTATCGGGATGATGAGACTGAGCTACCCAGCCAGGGCCACAAAGACACTTTATTTTTTTTATTTTTTAAATATATTTTATTGATTTTTTACAGAGAGGAAGGGAGAGGGATAGAGAGCTAGAAACATCGATGAGAGAGAGAAACATCGACCAGTTGCCTCCTGCACACCCCCTACCGGGGACGTGCCCGCAACCAATGTACATGCCCTTGACAGGAACTGAACCGGGGACCTTTCAGTCCGCAGACCGACGCTCTATCCACTGAGCCAAACCGGTTTCGGCCACAAAGACACTTTATAGGCAAATCAAAGCTTCAAATCCTTAGAGAAGAGACTGTTCCATGACATGACCACTGCCAGACCATGAGCTAGATCCAGCCCAGATTGTTCTTCATAAATCCCCTCAGAAACTGTCTGATCTACCCCTCTCCTATGCTCAAAGGCATGCTGGTTCCTGGAACAGGCGGCTGCCCTGACCATGGCAAGCTTGCAAGGCCTTTTCCTCTTGGAAACCCTATTCATTCTGGCCTTTTCTATATGATTCTTTAGCACCTACCATGCAGCTTGGAGGATATGCATATCTTCTTGCTGCCTCCCTGGGATGTGCCTCCTATGTAAGTTCCCTCAGTAAACTCTAGCTATAATGCTGGGATGTCAGCTGCTTTTTTTTTTTTTTTTTTTGGCCCTAGTTAAATTTTCCCAACATAAGCTCTCAAAGATATCCAAAATCTTATTTTTGACTCTTTAAAATGCTTCTTAAGATCCTTTCCTAAAGAAGATCTATCATCACCTGAAGACTTTGTGTAATAAAGGCTTGTGAATGCTCCTCCTATCCTGCTCTTATCCTCCCATTGAAACCAGCTTAGTGCAAGAACTATTTCCTTCTTGAATTCTTATCCTAATTCTCTAGTCAAAAGTAATTTCTTTTTTTAATAATTTTATTAATATGATTAACAATCAATACCACAGAGTAACATTTAACTGTTTTATCTGTAATAAACCTGCACCTAACATACTACTGAGGATGCAGAGCAGGGAATTCAATAAAACACTTGCTGATTGCCCAGGCCACTGTGGCTTGATGGTTAGAGTGTCAGCTAGCTCACTGAAGGGTCACGGGTGGATTCCCAGTCAAAGGCACATACCTGGATGGCAGGTTCATTCACAGCCCTGGTCAGGGTGCGTGCTGGAGGCAACCAATCAATGTGTCTCTCTCACATCGATGTTTCTCTCTCTCCGGGTCTCTCTCTCTCCCCTCAACCCCTTCCACTCTATCTAAAATCAATGAAAAAATATCCTCAGGTGAGAATTAAAAACAAACATACACAAAAACACTTGCTGATCAATCTAGTTGCATGATAGCTCTGGAATGCCAGGTGTCTGAACTCTCAATCCTTAATTGAACAGATAACCACTTATTTCTTCAGTCCACTCTAAATTCTCATATTGCCTCCAGTTCATTTCAAAGGAAACACCTAGTTTTTGGTGAAGAATAAGCAAATCTATTATCAGAATCATTGGCCATCCCACACATCTGTTCTGATTTTTTCCTAGTAATACATTTAAGCCCTTTACAGATTCATATTCAATAGTTACAACATTATATCAAGTATTACACAAATTAAATCCAACTTGTTAAATAATGTTCTTATATAATACCATTAAAATTACCTTGGGACAACTTGATCAATCTATTATTCAATCCTCCATCTCCATCCACAATGTAAATATCTCCTGTGTTCTCTACATATAATTCTGCAGGGTTATCAAACTGCAGGGGATTCAAACCAGTGCCTTTTTTGCCTGGGGTACCCAAGACTTGAACAAGATCACCAAAGGAATTATATTTTTTAATAGTATGACCAAAGGATCCTAAAAAAAAAAAAAAAAAAGGAATGCAAATAAAGACATTTCACAAATACAATCACTTTACAAACATGTTTTTCAAGTACAGTTGACCTTTGAACAATGAGGTGGGGGAAGGTGTGTTAGAGGCACCGACCCCTGCACAGGTGAAAATCACATATAACTTTTAACACCCTCAAAACTTAACTACTAATAGCCCACTGCTGACTAGAAGTTACTGAAAGCTTAGACAGTCAATTGACACATATTTTGTATGCTATGTGTATTATACACTGTATTCTTACAATAAAACTAAATAAATGGAAATGTGCCCTGGCCAGTGTGGCTCAGTTAGTTGGAGCATCGTCCTGTGCACCAAATAGTCAGAGGTCTGATTCCTAGTCAGGGCACATACCTGGGTTGTGGGTTCCATCCCCAGGTCAGGATGCATAAGGGAGGCAACCAATCAGTTTCTCTTTCATCAATGTTTCTCTCTGTCTCTCCCACTCCTTTCCTATTTCTAAAATCAATAAAAATGTAAAAAAGATAGTAAACATAAAAAAGGATATAAAAAAGACCCAGTCAGAAATGAAGAATACAGTATCTGAAATGAAAAATACACTAGAAGGAATCAACAGTAGGTTCGATGAAGCAGAAGATTGAATCAGTGATTTGGGAGATTAGGTAGCAGAAACCACCCAATAGAAAGAAAACAGAGTAATAAAAAAAAGGAATTTAAGAAAATGAGGATAGTTGTTTAAGGGACCTCTGGGACAATATGAAGCATGACAACACTTGCCTTATAGGAATACCCAGAGAAGAAAAGAGAGAACAAGAGATTGAGAACCCATTTGAAGAAATAATGACTGAAAACTTCCCTAACCTGGTAAAGTAAAAAGACATGCAAGTCCAGGAAGTGCAGAGAGTTCAACACAAGATGAATCCAAAGGGGCGCACACATATTAAAATGGCAAAGGTTGGAGTGCAAGAACTGCCTAGTCTGGCTGACTGGGCAGATCTGTAGTGTACCCCATCACAGGGCCAGACCGGAAATACAACTAAATTGGAATTACCAACTGAGGTTCAGCTGAGGAGGAGACATATCAAAGGACAAAAACACCTGGAGATGAGTAGGAAGGACGAGGTCTTGAGAGGAGCCGACCCAGCGTACAGGGGCAGCATGGCAGCAGGGTGGAAGGCCAAGTGAGGAGAGATCCCTATTCCCTCGAAGATATAAGCCTGAAACCCAGGCTGAGCTCCACAGACCAGAGCACTAGAGTCGAGATCAGTGGCCCATGTAACATCCAGCCATGAAAGATGGCAGGATTGCTGGTCAGGGTGCGGTCTGGAGCCCGTAGATGGGAATAAGTCGGACAGAAAGCTGCAGTTTCGTTTTTATTGTGTGTTGGTTTTTTTTAAAAACAAAACAAAAACAAAAAAAAAAAACCCCCACAGAGCACAGGAGTTTTCATTGACAGCTACTCACCGGAGGCTTTGGTGCAGGGAGGGAGACGTGGAGGAGGTGCCTAAGGAGAGGCTGGGGTGGCAGCATCCAGGGGCACTTGGTCGTAGGCCCCAAAACAAAACAGCCATTTTTCCTGAGAGGAGCTAGCTACTCCCAGTAGCAACAGGGCAAGAAAAGAAAAAAACACACCAAAAAACCCTTGGTGATACAGTCTGTCCCACCCTCAGGAGCCCTGCATACCACACTCTGCATTTTGAGCTTTTCGAGGAAACAAAAATAGAGGCCAAGTATAAGGATTTGAACAGTTTCAGGAGCTGTAGTGACTGGATTGGGGAGGTGCCATCTGCTCCACAATCCTGGGAACCAGACAGGTGGTACTCTTTCCCTGAACAGGAGAGCTGATAAAAAATACAGGTTTCCAGCCAAACTCACTGGTCTCCATACAAGGATCTCTGTCTAGCTGAGGGCAGAGAAATATTTTGGGCCACTGATGGAGGAGTAGCTCTGGGACAGGGAAACACACCCATGCAATTCCCAGAAAGCTAAACAGCACCTCCCTCACATTAAAGCCCTTTCAGAAACAGACTTTTGAGTGGTTAAGATTGACAGCTAGCTAGCAGGCAGAGACACGCAAAGGTAGAACCTGGAGAACCAGCCCTGGGCCCCATGCTGCTAACAAACCTACATTAAAGGGCATATTGGCCCCTCCTGCATGCAGCCAAGGCCAGTAGAGACAGACACAAAATGGTGGATCGGTGGATCACCTGGAGCTTCGAACAGGCTGCTGAAAGCCAAGGGAGGATAGTTCCTGACGGTGGTTAGCACCCAAGTACCTCACAGGAAGCCCAGAACTGGCAGAGAGAAGAACAGGATCTAAAGGAAGCTCCCATGGGACACTAAACTCTGCTGAAACAAATGCCACTTCACCACTTCTTTTTTATATATATTTTTATTTTTTATAGCCATATGAAAATATTTTCTTTCAAGAAAAGCAATTGTAAATATAATAAAGTTACATGGAATATAAACATTAATATTTCAAGAAAAGCAGCCCCCCTAAAGATAGATCCCTTTTTAAAATATATTTTTACTACAGGCCCGGTGCACGAGATTCGTGAAAGGGGGGCGGGGGGTCCTTCACCCGGCCTGCACCTTCTCGCAATCCAGGACCCCTCGGGGGATGTCAGACTGCTGGTTTAGGCCTGATCCCGCAGGAATGCCTAAACCGGTAGTCGGACATCCCTCTCACAATCTGAGACACCTGGCTCCTACCTCTCACCTGCCTGATCACCCCTAACCACTCTGCGTCCCTCCCTGATTACCCCTAACCCCTGCCTGATTGTCCCTAACCACTCGCTTGCCCAACTGATTGCCCCTAACTGTTCACCTGCCTGCCTGATCACCCCTAAATGCTCGCCTGCCTGCCTGATCACCCCTAATCTCCTCTGCCTGCCTGCCTGATCTCCCCTAACTGCTTGCCTGCCTGCCTGCCTGTTTGCCGCTAACCGCCTCTGCCTCTGCCCCCGTGGCTTCGTCCAAAAGGACGTCCCAAAGGTCGTTCAGCTGTCTGGTCTAATTAGCATATTACGTGCTTATTATAATAGATTTCAGAGAGAAAGGGAGAGGGAGAGGGAGAGTGAGATAGAAACATCAATGATTAGAGAGAATCATTGATTGGCTGTCTCCTGCACGACCCACTGGTGATTGAGCCACAGCCTGGGCATGTGCCCTGATCGGGAATCAAACCATGACCTCCTGGTTTCTAGGTCAATGTTCAATCACTGAGCCATGCCAGCTATGGAAGACATTTTTCTTTTTCCTCTTTCATTTTTTTTCCCTTTTTAAATGTGTCTTCTTTATTTATCTGCTTTATTGATTTGTTATTCCAGTCTCTGTTGTTTCTTTATCTAATCTTCCTCTCTTGTTTAGGTGTATCTCCTTTCTCTCTATTTGACTTTTCAAATTTTTTTTTCTTCTTGAGCTCATTTATTTTAAACCATTTACCTTCCCCTATTACTCTAATTCATTAAAAAAATTTTTTTTTATTGATTTCAGAGAAGTATGGACAGGGAGAGATAAAAACATCAATTATGAGAGAGAACCACTGATTGGCTGGCTCCTGCATGCCCCCAACTGGGGAATAATTGAGCCCAAAACCCAGGCATGTGCCCTGACTGGGAATCGAACCATGACCTCTTGATTCACAGGTCAAGGCTCAACCACTGAGCTATGCCGGCCGGGCTTCCCCTAATTCTTTATTGTTATTTTCTTTATGTCAGCTATGCTTCTACATATCTCTTCCCCCTCACTTTTTGTTGTTGTTGTTTTGTGATTGTGCTTTTTTTTGTTTGTTTTGTTTTCTTCTCATGTTTTTTCTTTTTCCTTTTTTCTATCATTCTTACTCTTTTTTCTTTCCTAATTCCCTGTGGGTTTCTTCTGTTGGTGCTATAGGGGTCTTGTGTATGCTTTTGCTTTCTTTCTTTTGTCTCATGTTTTGCTGTGTTGTATTTTGTTCTGTTCGATCAGCACATCCACAACAGCTCACACTACATAGTTGGGGTTGAGTTACATAGTCAGCCATCCATGAAAGGGATAACAAAATTCAAGACACAACTACAATAAGAGAAACCAAATAAGTTAAGTATGGGGGTTTCCTATAGCGCCCAGCTCAGCAGATATAAGACAATGCACTATAGGATCCCACAATACACGTACTATATAAGACCACTGAAGGAAGTGTGGGAGACATAGCAATTTGACCTAATATGCAGAAACAAAAACAAAGGGACAGCAAAAATGGGGAGGAAAAAAAAATCTCCAAATGAGAGAAAAGGAGGAATCGCCAGAAAAGAAACAAAATGAAATGGAGGTAAGTAATTTATCAGATAAAGAATTCAAAGTAATGGTAATAAGGGTGCTCAAATAATTCAGTGAGAACTGCAAGCAACTTAATGAGAATTATATGAAACTTAATGAGAATTGTAAGGGTCTTAATGAAAGCTACACCAACTTGAAATGAGAAGTGGAAACTAAATCAAAATCAATTAGAAATGAAGAATGACATAGCTGAAATAAAAACACTCTTGAAGGATTCAACAGTAGACTAGAAGAAGCTGACATCCAAATCAGTAATTTAGAAGACTAGGTAGAAAAAAGAAAAGAAACCATTCAGAGCAGCAAATGGGAAAAAAAATTAAAAAGGAGGATAGTCTGAGGCAGGGGTTCTCAAACTTTTTAAACGGGGGGCCAGTTCACTGTCCCTCAGACCGTTGGAGGGCCAGACTATAGTTTAAAAAAAACTATGAACAAATTCCTATGCACACTGCACATATCTTATTTTGAAGTAAAAAAAACAAAACGGCAAAAACATCCACATGTGGCCCACGGGCCGTAGTTTGAGGACGCCTGGTCTAAGGGAACTCAACATCAAACGCAGTAACATTGGCATTATAGGGGTACCAGAAGGAGCAGAATCTGAGAAACGAACAGAGAACCTGTTTGAAGAAATAATGGCAGAAAATTTCCCTAACCTGGTGAAGGGAAAAGCTCACTCAAGTTCATGAAACACAGAGAAGCCTCAATCAAAATGAACGCTATAGGCATAAAGAGTAATAATGGAACCAAATAAGTACCTATCCTATATAATAAAGAGGTAATTGACCATCACTCCAACACACAGGATGGCCATCCCCATGTAGTCAAAGATGGCCACCCCCCGTGTGGACACAAGATGGCTGCCACAAGATGGCCAGCAGGGGAGGGCAGTTGGGACCTATCAGGCCTGCAAGGGAGGACAGTTGCGGGGGACCCAGGCCTGCGGGGGAGGGCAGTTGGGGAGAGGGACCAGGCCTGAAGGGGAGAGCAGTTGGGGGTGACCAGGCTGGCAGGGGAAGGCAGTTAGGGGTGACCAGGCCGGCAGGGGAGGGCAGTTAGGGGCAATCGGGCCGGCAGGGGAGCACTTAGGCATCAATCAGGCTGGCAGGGGAGTTGTTAGGGGGTGATCAGGTTGACAGGCAGAAGCGGTTAGGGGCAATCAGGCAGGCAGGCAAGCGGTTGGGAGCCAGCAGTCCTGGATTGTGAGAGGGATGTCCGACTGCTTGGGATCGGGCCTAAGAGGGCAGTCGGACATGCCTTGAGGGGTCCCAGATTGGAGAGGGTGCAGGCTGGGCTGAGGGACACACAACCCCCGTCCCTATGCATGAATTTCATGCACTGGGCCTCTAGTCAATAAAAACCTTAAATGTAAATGGCTTAAGAGGTCCAATAAAAAGGCATAGAGTAGCTGAATGGATAAGAAAACATGACCTATATATGTGCTATCTAAAAGACACTCACCTCAGAACAACAGACTTACACAGAATGGAAGGATGGAAACAAATTTTCTAGGCAAATGGAAATGAAAAATAAAAGTGGTAGCAATACTCATATCTGACCAAATAAACTTCAAAATGAATGCCATAATAAGAGACAACGATCATAATACTAAAGGGATCGATACAACAAGAGGATATAACTCTGGAAAACATACATGAACCCAATGCAGGAGCATCCAAATATATAAAAAATTTCTAGGGGATTCCAAATGAGAGATAAGACTTCAACACCCCACTGACATCACTGGATAGATCTTTTAGACAAAAAATCAACAGTGATTGTAAATGACACACTAGAGCACATGGAATTAATTGACATTTACAGAACATTTCACCACGAAGCTACAGAATATACATTCTTCTCAGTGGCATATGAGACATTTTCAAAGACAGACCACATGTTAGGACAGAAACAAAGTCTCTACAGGTTCTAGAAGTTTGAAATCATATCAAGCATCTTCTCAGGTCACAATGGCATAAAATTAAAAAATTAAAGAACACTCAGAAACATTCAAACACATGGAGGCTAAACAGTATGTTATTAAACAATGAATGGGTTACCAATGAGATCAAGAAAGAAACAAAAAAAACTTACTGGAATAAAATGATAATGAACCCAAAACACCCCAAATCTCTGGGACACAGTGAAAGCAGTCCTGAGAGGGAAGATCATAGCACTACTGGCCTACCTCAAGAAATAAGAAAAAGGACTAATAAACTATCTTACCTACAATTAAATGAATTAGAGTCCAACAAGAAAAGCCCAGAGTAAGTAGAAGGAAGGAAATAATAAAGATCAGAGGGAAAAGAAATGACAGACTAAAAAAAGAAACACACAAAAAACCCCACAAAACAAAAGATCAACAAAACGAAGTGCTGGTTCTTTGAAAAGATAAATAAAACTGATGAACCTTTAGCCAGACTCATTAAGAAACAAAGAGAGAGCACCCAAATAAAATCAGAAATGAAAGAAGCAAAGTAACAACTAACCTCACAGAAATACAAAAGATTGTAAAAAAAAATACTACTAGCTGGACAACCTGGACAAAATGCACTTAACACCAAGAAAAATACAATCTTCCAAAACTTAATCAGGAAGGATCAGAAAACCTGAATAGGCCCATAACTACTGATGAATTTAAAGCAGTAATAAAAAAAAAACACACAGCAAACAAAAGCCTCGGTATGGATGGTCTCACAGGGCAGTTTAACAAACATTCAAAGAACTAACACCTATCCTCCTCAAACTATATCAAAATATCCAAGAGGAAGAAACACTTCCAAGCTCTTTTTACCAGGCTACCATTAGCTTAATCCAGATAAAGATACCACAAAGAAAGAGAATTAGAGGCCAATATTCCAGATGAACATAGATGCTAAAATCCTCAACAAAATATTAGCAAATCGGATCTAGCAATACATTAAAAAAGATAATATGCCATGACTAAGTGGGATTTATTCTGGGAATGCAGGGCTAGTCCAATCTTCCAAAATCAATAAATATAATAAATCACATAAACAAATTGGAAGATAAAAATCACTTGATTATATCAATTGATGTCAGAAAAAGCATTTGATAAATTCCAACACCACTTTTTGATAAAAACTCTCAGGGAATAAAGTGGGAATAGAGGGATCATACCTCAACATAATAAAGGCGATATTTGACAAACCTAAGCCAACATCATACTCAACAGACATAAACTAAAACTATTTCCCCTAAGAAAAGGAACAAGACAGGGATGTCCGCTTTCACCACTATTATTCAATATAGTACTGGAAGTACTAGCCATAGCAATCAGACTAGAAGAAAAAACAAAAGGCATTCAAATTTGAAAGGAGGAAGTAAAACTGTCATTATTCGCAGATGATGTAATAGTGTACACAGAAAATCCTAAAGATTCCACCAAAAAACTATTAGATTTAACAAATGAATTCGGCAATGTAGGATACAAAATAACACCCAGAAATTGATGCCATTTTTTTTTTAAATTTCTTTATTGATTAAGGTGTCACATATTTGTCCTCATCCCCCCATTCCCATCCCACCCCTCTCCCCACGCATGCCCCAATCCCCTGTTGAACTTAACCGTTGGATAGGCTTATATGCATGCATACAGGTCCTTTGGTTGAACTCTCCACCTCCGCCCACCCTCCCCCTCCCCTCCCCTTTCCTCCCTCTGAGGCCCGATAGTCCGATCGATGCATCTTTGCTTCTGGTTCTGTTCTTGTTCCTCAGTCTATGTTGTTCATCATTTCCCCTAGATGAGCGAGATCATATGTCACTAGAGATATACTAATAAGAACTGAATGTGAGACGAGCAATAATAGTTATGCTGACAGGCAAATGAATCAATCTGTAGCGAGCTTCCCCCTGGACCAACAGTTCTTTTGAGACCCAATTTCAATGTCCAGTAGTTCCTTATGTGTACATGTCAGCACTGACCCCTCAGCTCTGGATGGTGGACAAATGGTGGTAATGGAGGTCCGACTCCCTCTGGTTTGGTCTCAGCCGAACCCAGGGGCACGGGGTCACCCGGACTAAGGGGCACGTGGCCTCACCCATACCCAAGGGGCGCGTGGTCTCACCCGGGCCTGGGACCCAGCCTCACCGGACCCAGGATCTGGCTTCACCCGTACCCAGGGACGCTTGGCCTCTCCCAGACCCAGGGGCACATGGCCTCACCCGGGCCTAGGTGCACGAGGCCTCATCCGGATCCAGGGACACATGGTCGCACCCGGACCCAGGGACGCTTGGCCTCTCCCAGACCCAGGGCCACTTGGGCTCACCCGGGCCTAGGTGTACAAGGCCTCACCCGGATCCAGGGAAGCATGGTCTCACCCGGACCCAGGGACGCTTGGCCTCTCCCAGACCCAGGGGCACGTGGCCTCACCCGGGCCTAGGTGCACGAGGCCTCATCTGGATCCAGGGACACATGGTCGCACCCGGACCCAGGGACGCTTGGCCTCTCCCAGACCCAGGGCCACTTGGGCTCACCCGGGCCTAGGTGTACGAGGCCTCACCCGGATCCAGGGACACATGGTCTCACCCGGACCCAGGGACGCTTGGCCTCTCCCAGACCCAGGGCCACTTGGGCTCACCCGGGCCTAGGTGCACGCGGCCTCACCCGGATCCAGGGACACATGGTCTCACCCGGACCCAGGGATGCTTAGCCTCTCCCAGACCCAGGGCCACTTGGGCTCACCCGGGCCTAGGTGCACGAAGCCTCACCCGGATCCAGGGACACATGGTCTCACCCTGACCGAGGGACGCTTGGCCTCTCCCAGACCCAGCGCCACTTGGGCTCACCCGGGCCTAGGTGCACGAGGCCTCATCCGGATCCAGGGACACATGGTCGCACCCGGACCCAGGGACGCTTGGCCTCTCCCAGACCCAGGGCCACTTGGGCTCACCCGGGCCTAGGTGCACGAGGCCTCACCCGGATCCAGGGACACATGGTCTCACCTGGACCCAGGGATGCTTGGCCTCTCCCAGACCCAGGGCCACTTGGGCTCACCCGGGCCTAGGTGCACGAGGCCTCACCCCGGATCCAGGGACTCATGGTCTCACCCGGATCGAGGGACGCTTGGCCTCTCCCAGACCCAGGGCCACTTGGGCTCACCCGGGCCTAGGTGCACGAGGCCTCACCCGGATCCTGGGACACATGGTCTCACCCGGACACAGGGACGCTTGGCCTCTTCCAGACCCAGGGCCCCTTGGGCTCACCCGGGCCTAGGTGCACGAGGCCTCATCCGGATCCAGGGACACATGGTCTCACCCGGATCCAGGGACGCTTGGCCTCTCCCAGACCCAGGGCCACTTGGGCTCACCCGGGCCTAGGTGCACGAGGCCTCACTCGGATCCTGGGACACATGGTCTCACCCGGACCCAGGGACGCTTGGCCTCTCCCAGACCCAGGGCCACTTGGGCTCACCCGGGCCTAGGTGCACGAGGCCTCATCCGGATCCAGGGACGCATGGTCTCACCCGAACCCAGGGACGCTTGGCCTCTCCCAGACCCAGGGGCACGTGGCCTCACCCGGGCCTAGGTGCACGAGGCCTCACCCGGATCCAGGGACACATGGTCTCGCCCGGACCCAGGGACGCTTGGCCTCTTCCAGACCGAGGGCCACTTGGGCTCACCCGGGCCTAGGTGCACGAGGCCTCACCCGGATCCAGGGACACATGGTCTCACCCGGACCCAGGGACGCTTGGCCTCTCCCAGACCCAGGGGCACGTGGCCTCACCCGGGCCTAGGTGCACGAGGCCTCATCCGGCTCCAGGGACACATGGTCGCACCCGGACCCAGGGACGCTTGGCCTCTCCCAGACCCAGGGCCACTTGGGCTCACCCGGGTCTAGGTGCACGCGGCCTCACCCAAATCCAGGGACACATGGTCTCACCCGGACCCAGGGACGCTTGGCCTCTCAGACCCCGGGGCACGTGACCTCACCCAGGCCTAGGTGCACGAGGTATCACCCGGATCCAGGGACACATGGTCTCACCCGGACCCAGGGACGCCTGGCCTCCCCCAGACCCAGGGGCACGCGGCCCCACCCGGGCCTAGGTGCACGGGGCCCCACCCGGATCCAGGGACACATGGTCTCGCCCAGACCTAGGGGTGCGTGGCCTCTCTCAGACCCAGGGGCACGTGGCCTCACCTGGACCTAGGTGCACGAAGCCACCCGGACCCAGGGGCGCGTTACCTCTCTCAGACCCCTGGTCGCGTGGTCTCACCCGGATCCAGGGGCTCACGGCCTCACCCGTACTCGGGACCCAGCCTTACCCGGATCCAGGGGCCCACGGCCTCACCCGGACCCAGGGTTCAGATCCGCCCGGACCCAGGGGCACATGGCCTCACCTGAACCCGGAATCCAGCTTCACCTGGACCCAGGGGCGTGTGGCCTCACCCAAACCCAGGGGCGTGAGGCCTCACCTAGACCCAGAGGCGTGTGACCACATCTGAGCCCAGAGGCTCGCAGGCTCGGACTCGGGTCTCAGCGGGGTTTCGTCTTCTTGATCCCAATTCCTGTTGGTCAATTCCCTCTCAGCAATTCCTTCGGTCATTTTCTCAAAGCTCCAGGGCGGCTGCCGCAGAACTCGTTGGGCGGCGGGCTCGGCAAGGCTCCGGTGTGCCTGGTGCCCGGCGGTGGGCTGGTCCGGTGTCGCTGCGTCGGCCCTTGGGTCTGCAACGGTGGCCAGTCGCTGAGCGTGCGCACCTGGCCACTTCGGGGCATTGAGATTCTTGAAGGACTCGGAGGTCAGCAAGCACGGAGTCTCCCACCCCATGTCTCCCAGGGGCTCGTCTGTCCGTGCTCGGCAGCGAGTGGAGCCGTCCCCTCAGCCGGAGACCGCCGGGGGAACTGCGCCGAGCACGTTTCAGGCCACCATTGTGTCGCCTGAGCCGTAGTTCTTAAAGTGTGGACTTTGGGTCACCGGCATCAGCATCATCCTGCGTACCCCTCTCTTTTATTCTAGTTGTAGAGCATCTGCTCAGCCAGCCCCCCGGTCTTTCTGGCTGGTGTCTGCTCTGCTCTCCCGTCGTAGTCTCAATATTGTTGTGGTAGGCAACGATCAGGCTGCCGCCCTATGTCTCCATCTTGGTCCTCCTTCGTACAGTTAAGTCTTGATTGTTGTTGGTGTCACTGGGAGGAATTGTCCTCCAGGCCGATTGGCCGTGAGGACCCTCTTTGTCCATATAGGAAGAGTTGCTGTGCAGGAGACATGTTTGTGGGCCGGGTCTTGATGCAGCAATGCCTTGGCGCTCACTGAGTCTGCCTCTAGAATGCCTCCCTTATGCAAGTGATTGAAATCTGGTGTCATCTCCCACCAACCACTAGATGCCCTCGTTTCTGGGTCTCCAATGCAGTGTGGGTCAGCCACTACCTGAGGCACTCAGCAGGAAAAAGCTTCTGCTCAGCTTGGCTGGGGCGGAGCTACAGGGTGGAGCCTACAACCTTGGCTTCCTGTCAGCCCCGCCCTATGAGGCTCCTGTGTCTGTGTCCCTCTGTATTCCTTGCAAACACCTCTGAGAGAAACGCGCCCTGGAATTTCGCCCACTGCCAAACAGTCCAGTCCCTCCCCTAATGAATCTGGACTCCCAGATTCTCGCCTGGAACTGGGTTTCAGTGCAGTTGGAACTGGGTCTCAGCGCAGTCTGGCGTCCCTGTCTTCTTCCCAGCAGGGCCACCCAGTGGCGCAGGCAAAAGTCCGTCCTCTGCGCACCTTCCAGTGCGCACGTCTGGAGCCGCCGCTTCTCTGTGCCTCCGCCACCACAGCCCAAATTCATTCCCCCAGCGTGCGCCTGGCTTCCCAGGGTTTCGCCCGGAACTGGGGTTCAGTGCAGTCGGAACTGGGGTTCAGCACGGTCCTGAGCTTATGTCTCCTTCCCGCTAGGGCAGTTCAGTGGCGCAGGCAACAGTCCGTCCTTTGCGCCCCTTCCCGTGCGCGCCTCTGGAGCTCTGCCTTCCCCCGCTCCTCTGTGCCTGCGCCCCACAGCCCAGATTCATTCCCCCAGCCTGCGCCTGGCTTCCCAGGGTTTCGCCCGGAACTGGCGCTCAGTGCAGTCGGAGCCGGCGCTTAGCGCACTCCGGAGCCTTTATCTCCTTCCTGCCAGTGAACGCCGGCCAGGCCGTCAGCCGCCCCCTCCTCTCCGGCTCCATCCTCCCCGCAGGCGCGCGCGCTCGTGTCTCCTCCAGTTTCTCCATACCTCAGGCTTTTACGGCTCCCCCGATTGTCCCCGTGGCCCTCTCCTTCCCCCCAGCTGTGGGCATTTCAGTCCGCCAGCTCTCCTGTGGTTCTGGACGATGTCCGTTCTGACCTCTAGTTGTGCCTTTGAAATTGTTGTGCCCGGCTGCAGGTTAGGTGTTTCACCTATGCCGCCATCTTGGTTTCTCCCCTTTTAGTTTTCTTGATGCCATTTTTATACAGCAATAATGAATTATCAGAAAGAGGAACTAAAAAAACAATTCCATTTCCCACTGCAACAACAAAATAATATTAAGATATTTAGAAATAAACTTAACAAAGGAGGTAAATGACCCATACTCGTAAACCTACACGACAGTGAAAAAAAGAGATAGAGTAAGATATAAACCAGTGGAAGAATATACTGTGTTCATGGATTGGTAGACTCAACATCATTAAAATGGTCCTACTACCCAAAGAAATCTATACATTCAATGTAAACCCTATTAAAATATCAACGGCATACTTCAAAGATCTAGAACACATAATATGGAACCAAAAGAGACCCCCAAATAGCCACTGTAATCTTGAGAAAGAAGAAAATGGAGGGATCACAAGACCAGATATCAAGTTATACTACAAAGCCACTGTACTCAAAATAGCCTGGTAATGGCACAAGAACAGATATACAAATCAATGGAACAGAACAGAGATCCCAGAAATTGACCTAAGCCATTATGCTCAATTAATATTTGACAAAGGAGGCAAGAGCATACAATGGAGTAAAGACAGTCTCTTCAATAAATGGTGATGGGACAACTGGACAGATGCATACAAAAAAATGAAATTTGACCATGAACTTATACCATAAACAAGAATAAACTCAAAATGGAAGATCCAAGATGGCTGCCGATGGGACGGCATGCTGCAAGATAGTGTGTGAGAGAACAAGAGAAGAGTGCATGGACATGCAGGGAGCGTCTGTATTTGTGAGAGAGGAAAAGCTATATTCCACAGGACTGTTGGGGACTGGTGGACCAGGCTCCCCTGGCCGGGAAGGCTCTACTGCTGCTGAAATCTCTCCCGGAGTGGGTGGCTCTGCAGCAGAGACCGTGCCATCTTGAAGGGGAAAATAGCTGTGATCGGAAGCCTAGCCTTACCTTCAACTGGGGAGACCTCAGATACCTCCCGGGACCCTACAACCACAATGCCCAGGGACCAGCTGCTTCAGCTGCAAACCCATGAACACTGGGACTCCTGCCTCCCCGGACATGGGCACCTCAAAAAACTGTCCACGGGAGACAAAGCGGTGCTAAATACGTGGATGGGCCCTGCGCCTTCTCAAAGAGCAGATAGAAGCAAGAGCTGAATCGAATAACACCCACCCGGAACTGGCAAATTAAACACAGCTGGTGAGCCAATCCGTGGATGGAAAGGTCATATATTGCCTAGAGAAAGCTCTGCCTCCTCAGATTCATCTGGGTGTTTGTTGTTTGCATTTTTGGATTAGTTGTTATTTATTGTTTGCATTCATCTCTGGGTGTTTGCTGTTTGCATTTTTTGGATTAGTTGTTGTTTTATTGGACTTTTCTCCCCATATACATATATATGTATTTTTCCTTCACTTTCTTTTCTCTTTCCTTTTCTCAATATCATTTTGTACTCTTTTTCTATCCTGTAGTTCTCTTTTTTCTGGTGGTCATCTTTATTTGGGGTTATTAGCATCATGAATACATTTGTGTTTGGTGCCCTGTGCGTTGTATCCTGTTGTTTGGTATTTTCTGCCTTTAAGTCAACGCAGGAGAGAGAGAGCTACATAACCAACACCCTGAGAGAAAAGATCATGGGGAGACAAAGAAACAGCCTGCATACAAAAGGAAAAGAGGAATCACCAAGAAAGGAAGTAAATGAAATGGAGACAAGCAATATGTCAGAGAAAGAATTCAGAGAAATGGTCATAAGGAAGCTGAAAAGATTGGAAGACAAATTCAACAATATGTGTAAGAACCAAGAGGCAAGAAATATTCAAAGTGATGAATAACAAGAACCTACAACCAAGATTACTCTACCCAGCAAAGTTATCATTCAGAATGGAAGGTCAGATAAAGAGCTTCACAGATAAGAACAAGCTAAAGGAGTTCACCACCACCAAACCAGCATTATATGAAATGCTGAAAGGTATTCTTTAAGCAGAGGAAGAAGAAAAAAGTAAAGATAAAAATTATGAACAACAAATACATATCTATCAACAAGTGAACCCAAAAATTAGGTGAATTAAAAATCTGAGGAACAGAATAAACTGGTGAATATAATAGAATCAGGGGCATAGAAAGGGAGTGGACTGATAATTCTCAGGGGGGAAGTGTTATGGGGGGGTGCAGGAAGAGACTGGACAAAAAGTGTACACCTATGGATGAGGACAGTGGGGGGGAGGTAAGAGCAGAGGGAACCGGGAGGAGGGGAGCTATGGGGGGGGGGGGGGAAAGGAGAAACTATTATAATAATTTGAACAATAAAGTTTTATTAAATTATAAAATATATATATAGGATGACTGAATGGATAAGAAAACAAGACCCATCTATACTAATAGAGGACTATGCAAATTGTCTGGGATGCCATCACAGTTAAAATAACAACTGAACAGCAGACTGCGTGGGGCAACCAGGCTGGCAGGGGCGGGGGGCAGTTGGTGGCAACCAGGCCGGCAGAGGGGGGCAGTGAGGGGTAACCAGTCAGCAGGAGGGCAGTTGGGGGCGACCAAGCTGGTCTGGGGTGGCAGTTAGGAGTGACCAGGCTGGCAGAGGGCGACTGTTGGGGGCAACCAAACAACCGAACAGCAGGCTGCGTGGGGGCAACCAGGCCAGCATGGGGCGCAGTGAGGGGTGACCAGGCCAGCAGAGGGGGGCAGTTAAGGGCAACCAGGCCAGCAGGAGGGTAGTTGGTGGCAACCAGGTCGGCAGGGTGGGGGGGCAGTTGGGGGCAAACAGGCTGGCAGGGGGGGAGCAGTTGGGAGCGACCAGGCCAGCGAGGGGGCATTTGGGGGTGGTCAGGCTGGCAGGCAGAGGCGGTTAGGGGTAATCAGGCTGGCAAGGGGGACAGTTAGGGGAGATCAGGCAGACAGGCAGGTGGGCAGTTGAAAATTAGTATATTGAATGTTGTTTATTACAGTAAAAGGCCAATAAATATTTTTCCATGTTCATAAAATACAATAAAAATATTAATCCATTAAAAATATGTTTATTTCTATAGAGACATGCTGAATACAAAGGGCTGAAATAAATGAGTAATCGTTAATATAAAATAATAGAACATTTTAATAAAAATTAATATTTTTTTCTTGAATATTAATTTACCAGACGCTGAATAACTGAACAAATAAGATAACGCAAATAAACCCATTTTTCCTATTTTCCGAAAGCGAAGTATTTCCTGTTGCGCACACCAAACATGTTAGTACAAGACTAATGTCGTGGCAATGGGCTGCTAAAATACTCGCTGCTAGTATTAGTGGAGAGAAATGGTGCGCCTGCCCGTAAGGTGCTGAATGCAACACGATTATAGTAATCAATCATTAGTGAACGTTGTAGTTCGTTATTAATAATTATGTATAACAGGATGTTGTAAAAATTGTTACAAATTTTTTTTTAATATATATATTTTTTTATTGATTTCAGAGAGGAAGGGAGAGAGAGAAAGAGAGAGAAACATCAATGATGAAAGAGAATCATGGACCGGCTGCCTCCTGCACGCCCCCCACTGGGGATCGAGCCCGCAACCCAGGTACATGCCCTTGACCGGGAATCGAACCCGGGACCCTTCAGTCCGCAGGCCGACGTTCTACCCACTGAGCCACACCGGCCGGGCTACAAAATTTTTATTAAAATGTTTCTTACATACCGTTATATTGACTGGGCTGCAAAAATATTTCATTGTGGGCCTCATGCAGCCCACAGGCCGTGAGTTTGACATGCTTGGACTACATCAAAATAAAAAGTTCTTGCAGACCAACAGAAACCACCAAGAAAAAAAAAAGACAACCTTGAATGGAAGATATTCGCCAATGATAAAGCCAATATGGGTTAATATCCAAATTTTATCAATAACTCATACTACTCCACACCAAGGAAACAATCCAATTAAAAAATGGGTAGAGGAACTGAACAGACACATCTCCAAAGAGGACAGACAGATGGCAATACACATATGAGAAGATGGTCAAAGTCACTAATCATCAAAGAAATATAAATTAAAACCACAAGTTATTGCCTCACACCCATTAGAGTAGCTATCATAAATAAGTTAACAAACAAGTGTTAGTGAGGTTGTGGAGAAAAGGGATCCCTCATGCACTGTTGGTGGGAATGAAGATTGATTCAGCCACTATAGAAAACAGTATGGAGGTTCCTGAAAAAATTAAATATTGAACTATCTTATGACCCAGTGATTCTACTTGTGGTTATTTATCCAAAGAAACCCAAAACACTAATTTAAAAAAAAATATATGCATCCCTATGTTAACTGCAGTGTTACTTACAATATGAAAGATATGAAAACCACCCACATGCTCATCAATAGACTAGTGGATAAAAAAGCTATGGTGCATGACTGGCTGGTGTTGCTCAGTGGTTGAGCACTGACGTATGAACCAGGAGATCACTTTTTGATTGCAGGTCAGGGCACAAGCCCAGGGTTGCAGGCTTGATCCCCAGTGTAGGGTGTGCAGGAGGCAGCTGATCGATGATTCTCTCTTATCATTGATGTTTCTCTCTCTCTCTCATGCTCTCCGTTCCTCTCTGAAATCAATAAAAATATATAGAAAAAAAAAGAAAAGCTGTGAGATATATATATATATATATAATGAAATATTACTGGGCCATAAAAAAGAGTGAAATCCTACCATTTGCAACAGCATGAATGGATATGGAGGGTATTATGCACAATGAAATAAGTCAATGAGAGAAAGACAGATACCATATGATTTCACTTTATGTGGAATCTAAAGAACAAAATAAAGGAAGAAACAAAACTTGAAACAGACTCATAGACACAGAGACTGAACTGGTGTTTTCTAAAAAGGACAGGGATTGGGGGTCTGGGTTAAAGAAGTGAAGGAATTAAGAAGTACAAATTGGTAGTTACAGAATAGTCACGGGGATGTAAAGTACAGCAGAGGGAAAATAGTCAATAATACTGCGATGACTATGTACAGTGCCAGGTGGGTCCTGGAAATATCAGGATGAACAATTTTTAACATATATGATTGTCTAATCACTATGCTGTACACCTGATATCAATACAAAATAATACTAAAAGTAAACTTCAATTGAAAAAAATAAAATATACATTTTAAAAAGGCTCCTATAAAGTTAAAGGAAAGATCATAATAATGATAGCCTCTTTGTTAAATGTCTTAATTCTACGGAAGTACAATATATTTTTATAATACGTGATTTCATGATTAGATTCGGCAACTCTGATTTTAAAACGTGCAAACAAGAACATGGGCAAAGTGCCCTAGCCAGTTTGGCTCAGTGCATAGAGCGATGGCCTGCATATCGAAGAGTCCCAGGTTCGATCCCAGTCAAGGGCATGTACCTTTGTTGCAGGCTCCTCTCTGACCTGGGCCCTGGTCGGCTGATGCAGGAGGCCACCAATGAATGTGTTTCTCTCACAACAATATTTCTCTCTGTCTTTCCCTCTCTTTTCCACTCTCTCTAAAAAATCAATGGAAAAATATCCTCCAGTGGGGATTAAAAAGAAAAGAACATGGGCAAAGATATAATTTTTAACAAGCGAATTTAATAGATGCTAGTACACATACCATTTCCTACATCCGTGATCCAAATGGATTGTTCATACAGTGTACTGGCTGCAAACATACCATGAGGTGTGTCAACTGTGTAATTCCAAGCTCGTAGGAAATATCCATCCTCTGTGAACACTAGTACTTTTTGGATGTTATCCCCTCTCTGAAGGTATACAAAAATAATTGCTTAGATAAAGTCAGTTTTAAGGAAGTAATGTTTATTTTGGCAGAAAGAAACAAAAAGTAAAGGTTAATCAAATAATGTTAACATTTATAAGCATATATGACTTAGTACAGTAAAACAGGCTGTTGCTCCCTTTGTATTCATGTATTTTTTTTTTTTTTCTAAATCCCAATTTTACTTACTTGGGCTATGTAAAGCAGTCCATTCAGGGAGTCAACTGCAACACAAAATGTTGCTCCAGTAAAGTACTCTGAATGTTTAGGCCAACCCACATCCAGCCTGTAAAGAATTTCCTCAGTTCTCCACGAAATTTGAAAAATAAACTCTCTTAAAACCTTAAATAAAATCAGAAGATGAAGATTCAATTTACAATCTAGGTTGAAAAAGCAAAAAAAAAAAAAAAAAGCTTACTTTCTAAGCATACCTTGACACCTCTACCACAGAAGTCATAAATGTGTGGGAAGGAATGGTCTTATACATTTAAAGACCAAGTCGACCAAAATACAAATCTGTCAAGTCTTTGAGGCTGTAGTGGTAGGTGGGAAAGAAGGGAATGCACCATATATAGATGCTCCTCGATTTACATCCCGGTAAGTCCATCCTACTTTTTAAAACCATTACTACACGTAGCCTATCGCTCATAACCTAGCCTACTTTAAATGTGCTCAGAACACGCATTATCCCATAGTTGGGCAATTATCTTGGGTTTCATCTCACGAAGCCTTTCTCTTCTCATCAGAAGCAGAAGACACAGAGTGTTTATAAACATGATGGGATCCGAAAATACAATATCCACCCCCCGCCCCCCCACAAAAGCTGACAACAGTGTACAGCACCCACTGTTTGTCTTCCCGACCGCGTGGCTGAGAACTGTCCAGCCTCAGGGGAGGCCAGCCGGCTTGCACAGTGCTGGCCCGTGGAAGTGGTGTCTACTGAAGGGTACCGCCTCCGCACTGTCCCACAGCAGAAAAATCCCAAGTCAGGAACCCTCTGTACAGACATCTGGAAACTAAGACACAAGACAACACCTCGGGGTTCCGCTCACCCACACCCCGTTTGAGACAAGCTAGAGCACCAGCTCCGTTGCAGAGGGAAGCATCGCCTCCCAGAGTGCTATCCACACCACAAGCATGACTTCTTCACTACTCAACTCACCGAAGAGCCGGAAAAGCGCGAATGTAAGTTCAGAAATGCAAGGAAAAAGACGGTGCCGCCCGCGCACAGCCAGAATCTCGCCATGACGAAACAGGAAGCGCACCAGGAGCGTCGGCGGCGCTAGGGGCCGGCAGCCTCGGGTCCGCCGGTTCTCGGCAGCACGCAGGGGCTGCCCGGCCTCCGGGCTCAGGCTCCGGCCTCCGGCCTCCCTTCCTCGGTGCTTGGGGTCTGAGACCCGGAAAGGAGCACAGCGCGGGCGAAAGAATGTCAGCCCCCGGTCAGGGACTCCCGGGGCTCTCCCGCGTCCCGCCTCCGGTCACGTGCCCGGGGCTGACCCAGTGACCAGCCCCGCCCCCCCTCCGGAAAGCGGTCCTACGCTGAAGACGTCTGCTGGCGGCCAAGGCGAGGGCGCCCGCATCTCTGCCGTAACGACGAGGGCATCGCAGTTTTGAGATTAACATTGGCCAATCAGAAGCTAGCACACACAAACCCAAGACTTAGGGTGTGGCCCTCAAAAAATGGCTTCCGGGTTGTGCGAGGGTGTCCTCCGCATCTGGTTCCGAGGAATTCAGGCATCCGTTGTGGATACCTACGTTCCCACCCGAGGACCCTCCGCTGGCGTTCCGGACGGGGGCCTGAGGTAGCGGCCCGCTTGGAGTTGGCCCGCGGACGACGCTTCCCCCGAAGGCCCGCTCGAGCGGTGGGCGCTGTGAGGGGGACCGGGCAGGGCCCCAGCCGCGCCGTTCCCGCGGGGTGCCGGAGTCCCCCTGCCGAACCCGGGCCCGCTCCGCGCGGCCCCGGCTCCCCGGCCGCCGGCTGCGCCCAGAAGCTGAGGCCGCTGGTAACAAAGAGCTGCCGCCCGCCGCTGCCCGGGTGCGCGAACCCAGGGTCCTCGGGGCTGCGGGCATGAGCGCAGGCGGGGCCCCGCGTCCGGGTTGGCGGTGGTGAGGGCCGGCGGCGGCCGCGTGCGCGGGGCGGAGAGGCCGCACCTGTCCTCGCCGCCCGCGGGCTCGGGCTCGGGCTCGGGGGACTGCGCTCCCTGCGGCTTCGCGCCGGAAGGAAGGCGGCTGCGGGGCCTCCCCGCGGCCCGGAGCCACGCTCCGCTCCGGCTGCCGAAGCCCGGTTCTCGGCGGGGCTCCGAGAGGACCCGGCTCTGCCCAGAGCGCCCCGAAGCTTTGTGTTAGAAGTGGGGAAGCCTGATGCTTTTTTAAAAAATGAAAAGACTTCGTAGGTCTCCATCTTCAGGATTTTCCCCGGAGTTTTAAGTAGTCTACCTCTTCTCATCCTTTCTCCTGCTCCTGACGTCTTTTTCCTCCAAAACTATAAACATTTTTACCTCAGAGCTGACGAACGTTTTGTAATTGAAAGTGTAACTTAGAACCACGTCGAGAGAGTAGTCAAGATGGACAAAAAGTCCTTTGAAATGGTGCTGGATGAAATTAGAAAGGTAATTACATTTTATTCTTTAAATACTTTTATAAGCCACGAATTCTCAGGTTTATTCTCGTTGAGCTACTGTGCAGATGGTGCAAAATACGGGTTTTCGGATTGCAACATTGGTTGGCATTTTAACCAATATATAGTGTAGGACCTTATGCCTTGATACATCTCAGATACAAACGGAAATTAATAGCGCTGTCCTTTTGGGTTTACTGTGACTGACTCTTTCTGAACCGATTTCCTCATCTTTCAGGAACACAAGACTTTGAAAGCTAGAGCAAATATGTAGAACATTCCTTTAATGGTTGTTATTACCGTGACTGATCTTTAAAATCTGAGAATTGGCACACCGTATTGCCTGGGCTGGACAAAATTCGTGCCCTGATGAAAAGTGTGTTACTAAGTTTAAAGTCATACCCTTAGGAATGGGCTACAATGACTTGAATTCCAAAACTTTTTTCTCTGGCTTTCCAAGTTTTTGCTCCTTTTTGAGACCATTGTAAATAGCCCACCTCCCAGAATGAATCAGACAGCAAAAAAAAAATTTGAAATTTAGCCTTGAGCATAACTACTTCAAACCCAGAAACCAGAGTTTGCCTAAGCAGGATGAGAGGTACTTCCTGTAACATTCTCCTTGGGACTCCCAGGCGGTGGTCGCCATCTTTCCACACCTTCAAGACCCCTGATTGACTTGGAGAGATTTGTTACCGTGCGCTCTGGTGCTTATTACTTGTTTCAGCTTATGACATTATTAATTAAATTGCCTGTGGATATGCTGTTTTATTTATTATCTATAAAGCAAAATGTTGTTTTTTGTCATTCTTTACAACGCATTTTTCTTTCTCCAATTTGCATGTGAGGTGAAATTTACACATTTGGCAATATTGAATCTTCTTTTTTGAATGAAATTTCTGATTTCACAAACCCAGTTTGTCCAAACGAGATATGTATTAAAAGTGTCAGCTTGCTAACTCTGTATTTAGAATTTGCCACAATTTGTTCATGAGCTGGTATTTAACTATTGTTTATTAGAAAATAATTGATGCATTGAGGTAGACCGGTAGATTTCTACTGTTGGAAACTATAGGGTGTTACTTTGCATATTCTCTCCCTCCTAAAGATCACACAGTAAATACTAATGAGGGAATAACAAGTTTCTCAAAGATGAAAATCTTGTTCACACAAGATAGCAACTTAAGTCATTATTTCTGTTTTGCAATCAAAATGTCTTTTGCTGTCTATGCCAAATAATTAGATGCAACAGGATTGTCTTAGTCTATTAAAAT
This sequence comes from Eptesicus fuscus, assembly GCF_027574615.1. Lineage (NCBI taxonomy): Eukaryota > Metazoa > Chordata > Mammalia > Chiroptera > Vespertilionidae > Eptesicus > Eptesicus fuscus. Next base: position 3,290,320 of record NC_072480.1, on the reverse strand, counting down.
GGGATAAAAATATAGGCATATCTAAATATGAGAATTACTATTGGTTTTTTAACCCTTTGCACTCGCTTGCTTTTTTCTCGATTCCTTTATTCTAATGCTAACCGTGTCGAGTCACACTCGACATCCGAGTGCAAAAGTTACTCTCAGACTTTGTAAATGTAAGTCAGTTTAAACCAGGTAATCTCTTCCTGAGTGTCACCTTAGGTTTATAGGTAATAATGACTGTGACTACTGTCAGTAAGAGAGAAAGGCATGTACAAAGACATTAGGAAAGAGAAAGATAAGAGAAAGATAGTAGGGGGAAAGGCAATGTTGAATTTGCTCTTCAAAAAGAAAAAATAATACTCTGAGTACTTGCTGTGTAAGCCTGTTTTAATCACTTTCTTCATGCGCTGTATGCACTATTTGACTTGATCCTGCTAACAATCCATGAGGTGTAGGTACTATGCTCTTCATTTTACAGATGGCAAACCTAGTCTTTGTGTGGTTAACTAGTTAGCACAGCTATCCAGATGGGAAGGGGGGAGGGAGGAAGGGTGTTGTGGTCCAGCATTCAAATGAAGGCAGTCTGACTCCAGAGTGCTCTGCTGTTGTGCCTCCCGGGCACTGGTGAAAGAATTGAGACATGTCTTGGCATCAGCACAATCTATGATTTTGTCCAGAAACTTGCTTTTGACTGTGTTCAGTAATGATAATGATAACCAAACTCACAAGAATACATTATCAAGAATGCCATTTCTATCCCTCCCCATTTCAATAAAAATTAGACCCTGGATGTTTTTCTTACTTGATTGGCCATAGTATTTCCTACTAGCAAAAAGATAATGCGGAAAGTACAAATACCATTGTTTTATAGTGAAAGCAGAGGGATTAGTTGATTTTTAATGACTAATAGTTACCAAATTATGGTAATCTAGTGTTTTCATCTATAAACTGAAAATACTCACAAAGAGAGCATACCTGATTTCAATCAGCTCTAGATAATGCTGGTCAAGGCCACCAGACTTCCCTCTGAATTTCCCATTGATAGATGCCATGTGAGGATAGGAACCATCACGTGCTGAATACCTATTATATGTCATCTATTATTGACTATTTTAATCATAACTCTGACGTGGGTAGTGAATGCTATTCCATTTTATGGGTAAGGAGGTGCTCCGGGTAATTACAATTCCGCTCAAAGGCCACAGTGCCCGTTTTTGGCAGGTGCATAGATTGAATTCAGAACCTTCTAGCTCCTTGGGTTCTCATATCCCCATAGAAAGATTGAGAGCCTTGACATAATAGGTACTGAATAAATAATTAATGGCTGGGTAATATCTGATACATTTAATTTTCTTAAAAATGACAACTTAGTTGAATTTGGGATGTTTAGAAAATTTAATTACATTTACTAGTACATAAATTCTATGTGTAATTTCTATTAATGTCAAATTCTATCTGTTATAGTTCCTTTTTTTGTAGGAGTCAGTAGGGAGGCCCAGAAAGTTTCCCTACTGTCTCAGTGTATCCCTTGAAGCATGGAACCTGGAAAGATAGACTGTCATGTCACCACAGTGACTTTAGCAGACTCTGCATGCTGGGCTGAAGATTTCCACTGTTTGAGTAGCTTAGGTATTTTTGCTGTATACATATTACTATTCTGTTTACATATAATAATGCTGTTTTTCTTTTTCTTAGGCCGTTTTGACAGAATACAAATTAAAAGCAATTGAATATGTTCATGGATATTTCTCTAGTGAACAGGTATTCCTCTATTTGTTTAATCAAATGTCTTTTTCTTTCTTCCTTTTTCTTTTTTTTTTACCTGATGTTCTGGTTAATGTCTATTTCCCTGCTGGTCAAGTCAGAATTGCTTTTATTTTGTTGCTATATTTATTTAGGAATTTCAGAAGCTTTCACTTTTAGCAGAAAACTTTACTGAATTTATAGCTGGGGTATTTTATAAACATGCCCTCTTTCACCACAATATGCTAACATGATTTTAAAATGCAGTGTTTAAAAAAATCAGTTCAAAGTATTTGTCATTCTGGACACAATATCATACATCTTACCTAATAGTAGACAAACATGTAAGTTGACCGTACCTCCACTATGCCCACAGCCTATCAGAGTGAGTATGCAAATTAGAAGGCCAAAGATGGCAGTGCCCAGCTGCTCCAGGCGCGGAGTGGCCAGGCGGGGCAGGACACCTGCTATGAGAGGGAGTTGCGGGGGCAGGACGAAGGGATCTACCAGGAGCAGAGTGCTGCAGCGAAGATGAAGATGGCAGACTCCAGCCTGAGTCTGCAGCAAAGATGAAGATGGCAGACTCCGGCCTGAGTCTGCAGCAAAGATGAAGATGGCAGACTCCGGCCTGAGTCTGCAGCAAAGACGAAGATGGCAGACTCCGGCTGGAGCAAAGGCCTGGATCCCGGGTGCCGGAGGAAAACCGGTGCTGGAAGCCAAGGGAAGGAAGGCCTATTGCACGAATCTCTTCATGCAACGGGCCTCTAGTAAATTTATAAACTTCTAGTCATAAATATACTCGTTTGGGTAGTATTTTTAAGTTAATTGCAAAATTTACTGCATATTTTAAAAGCAAACTTGAATAAGTGGTGAAATATAAGTAATTTCTATAACTGCCAGAAGACCAATGATAGTTTAGTGAAAATCTTTTACCTAACTTTAGGGAGAGTTTGCTAATTTTAAAAAATATGTATGCATGTATATACACACATGTACATTGAAAGGCCAGATTCCTGAGGAACATTTAGAAAATACTTGATAGAAAACTAGGGCAAAAATAGAAATGTACATCTGGAGAACGGTTGTGGGAAAGGATAAGAACATAAATAAGGTAGACAATGTATGTAGTATCTATAGATTGAGTTAGTAAATGTTCCAACTTTTCATCTGTTTCTTAAGATGTTCAAAGCGTGAAGCTTGAAGCTTAAGCCTTAGAAGTTTTGCCTCCTAAATTCTAAAAAGCTACTTTATGACTTGCTTGTGTTGCTGCCTATTTAATGAGTGTTTGTAGAAAACTTCTCTTAGTAGTTATTCCACTTTGCTAAAGTCATTGAAAATTTTATTAAGCCACTTTCTAAGGCTACTTTGTATAGTAAAGATTTTTCTTCCAATATCAGACATGATACGTATAGTTTTATGACTGGTAAAGTGCCAGGTAGTACTTACTATATAGTATAAACATTCCTATAAAGTAAAGACATATAATACACTCTCAACAAATTATTTTCTATTTTTGTATCTCTTTATAAGGAGTAAAAAATATTTTTATTCTTCTATTCATACCACATTGAGACCATAATATATTTTTAGGAACTCATAATAATATAATTCATTAACCCAGATTTTATTACCCTCTCTTTCTGAGTTCTTTCCCCTTACCCCCCGCAGAGTGTCTTGGGGCATTTAACCAGGGTTGTAGTGACCATATAGAGACTGTAATATTCTGAACTTGATGCCTTGCTCACTTCTTGCTCGCTATCTCACAATATCACCCTCATTTGTTTGAAATTCACTAGTGATGGTGGGTGTGAGAGCCTACCTCAAAATGATCTCCCATTTAGAAGCTGCTGGAGTATTCCTGGTGATTCTTACATTTTTTAGGGAATAGATCTGTGATATAAATATGAATATTATGCCTTCCAGATTCAAGTAAAAGAGTAGAAGATAGCCGAAACCGGGTTAGCTCAGTGGATAGAGCGTCGGCCTGCGGACTCAAGGGTCCCAGGTTCGATTCCGGTCAAAGGCATGTACCTTGGTTGCGGGCACATCCCCAGTAGGGGGTGTGCAAGAGGCAGCTGATCGATGTTTCTCTCTCATCGATGTTTCTAACTCTCTATCCCTCTCTCTTCCTCTCTGTAAAAAATCAATAATAAAAAAAAAAAAGAGTAGAAGATAGTGGACCTACACTAAACCACACCATTGAATACCCTTTTGTGATTGACTAAGACTGATCTCCATTAAATTTTTAAATATTTCCATTCATAATATATCTTTACTAGTGTCCCAGTGCACAGATTCGTGCACATTGAAAGGAAATTAATTAGAAGAAATGTTTTAATATCGCTATTTGTGTCTTGCTAATGAAAAGAAAATAGGATTCTACTGAGTCTCCTATCTACCTACTCCAGGACATCTGTGAGGATCAAATAAGATGAGGCACCGGAAAATGCTTCACAAACATTTGGTTAAACTGTAAAATGTTTGCACCTGGCTATAAAGCCAGTCAGGTTCCTGGGCTGAAGAAACTCCAAGGATGCTAGTCGCTAGGAAGAGGAAGCCAGGCATTGTTACGTGATGTCATTACCTGGCGCCCACAGCCATCGTTGCTGGGCTGGGCTGTGGACCCATTTTGCGCCAAGGGGTCTTGGCAGTGTTGGCTGTGATTTGGTGGGGTGTCACTCTGGGGTGGTGGTGGGCCTGTGTTCCACTCGGGGGAAGCCAAGTATTGGTTTGTCAGCGCCAGGTCTGTGGTGCCGTTTATTTTTAAATGGCAAGTGCGTGTCATGGCAGCTCCTGCGTTGAGCATCTGCCCCTGGTGGTCAGTGCATGTCATAGCTACTGGTTGGATAGATATGTATGTATAAGTTGACTTTTTAAAAATATATATATTTTATTGATTTTTTATAGAGAGGAAGGGAGAGGGAGTTAGAAACATTGATGAGAGAGAAACATCAGTCAGCTGCCTCCTGCACACCCCTTACTGGGGATGTACCTGCAACCAAGCTACATGCCCTTGACCAGAATCAAACCTGGGACCCTTGAGTCCGCAGGCCAACCCTCTATCCACTGAGCCAAACCTCTTAGGGCCATAAGTTGACGTTTTGTCTCCATCTAGTACTTTTCCAACCTTCCTTTTCTTTATGTATTTTAGTTTTCCTATCTATAATAATAAAAGCGTAATATGTTAATTGGACCGGACGTCCTTCAGGACCAAGCTGCTATGGGCTGGGGCCGAGGCAGAGTCCGAGGCAGTGGCCCTCAGCCCCTGAGGCAGAGGCAGAGGTGGGTGGAGGCAGGCAGGCGGGGGCCAAGGCATAGGCAGATGCCCCCTGCTGCCTTGGCAGCTGGGGGCTGAGCCCCTTGCACAAATTTCGTTCATTGGGCCTCTAGTATCTTATATTGTTCTTTATTTCTAAACCAGTGCTGTATAAGACTTTCTACAATGATGGGAAAGTTCTCTGTCTTTACTATCCATTATGGAAGCTACCAGCTTCATATGGTTATTGAGCACTTTAAAATATGTCTTGTACCAATAAAGAACTTAATTTTTTATTTGATTTTATTTCAGTTTATGTGAATTTAAGTAGCTGCATGTGGTTACTCTATTAACACAGTCTAAACTCTGGTGCCATGCTTACCCCTCATCATCTGGGCCCAGCAGAACATTTTGTATAGTAATTCAAAATACTGAAATAAACCTTGCAGAAATTTTTGCAAACACATTTCATTAGAGCTAAATTACTTATTTACTTTCAGGTGGTTGAATTACTGAGGTACTTCTCCTGGGCTGAGCCTCAGTTGAAAGCAATGAAAGCATTACAACATGTAAGTAACTTATTTTTCCTTAGAATATAGAATTTAAATATTTTGGATTCTCCCCTAATTTTCTATAATTCATCTCAAGTTGTAATTTGTTTGTATTTTTAAAAACCGATCCTAAACTGTAGTTTACTTTTATTATTCAAAATAACTTAAAAATTAAAGCTTCTCAGTATAAATTTAAATTATGTATACTGTACTATTAACCCTTTGCATCCCAGATTGCAAGAGGAATGTCCGACTGCCGGTTTAAGCCAGATCCCACAATCGGACATCCCCCAAGGGGTCCCCTGCAGGCTGGGCTGAGGTACTCCCCCCCCCCCCCCCCTGCACAAATTTTGTGCATTGGGCCACTAGTCTATGTATATAAAAGCCAAGCAACCAGAACGATGGAACGACCGATTGCTATGACGCACAATGCGGTGGCCAACCTGCCTGATCAGGGCCTCAATGAGCACCCCAACCTCCTGCGGCCCCTCCCTCCCCACCAACCCAACCCCTGATCGGCCCCCACCACCCCGATTGGGGGCGGGGCCGGCCGGCCAACCTCCCGCTTCCCCTTCCCCCTTCCGGCCCGGCCCCGATCAACCCCCATTGGGGCATGCTGACAGGACCCCACCTTTGCACAAATTCATGCACCGGGCCTCTAGTCTAATATAATAACCACTGGCTACATGTTTTTTGGAGTACTTAAAATCTGGCTAGGCTGTCTGAGGAACTATATATTTTTTTAATTAATTTTAATTTATAAACAGACACAGATGCCTAATGTCTATTGTGTGGACTGCACAGTTCTACAGCCTAGATTAACAGAGGCATCTAAATTTAGACAACATCTTTAATAATAAAAGCGTAATATGCTAATTAGGCTGGACAACCTTCCACAAGAAGCTGGGGCTGCGAGGGGAGCCCAGGTCCTGAGTGCCTGCTGGCGGCCAGAGGGAAGCCCAGGTCCCAGATGCTGGAGGGAAGCCCAGCTCCTGGGTGCCAGAGGGAAGCCGGTGTCAGCAGCCAGGGGAAGGAAGGCCTACTCTTTTTTTTTTTTTTCTATACTATGGTTTATTACAAATGTCTCCTACCTAGTGTCAGTAAGTTGAAGTTTGTTTGTTGTTGTTTTTTTGACATATTTTTTTTATTGAGGTATTGTATGTGTACATGTCTTACCATTGCCCCCCCCCCCACACACACACCCATACATGCCCTCACCCCCCAGAGTTTTGCGTCCATTGGGAAGGCCTACTCTTGCACAAATTTCTTGCATTGGGCCTCCAGTTCAGCTATATAGAAAGTTTTTTGTAGAGTATCAGGCATAGGTAGCTTTAAGGAAATCTATAGATTCTTAACTTCCTAAACTAATTTGCCTAAGAAAGTGTCTGAGTCTGTTAGTGCTTCTTCTTTTTAACAATTGTTTTTTTTCTGCCTTACCAAAAAGTGGTTATTTCACCCAGCCACCCATCATCTAGGGATGAAGATCTTTCCCCAAGGGCCAAAGAGACAGTGCAACCTCCTGAGAGGGAGAGCAAAGCAAGAGCTTCTGTAAGAAATACTGTCGGGGACCTTGCTTATTTTATCAAGCTAACAAACTCATGACATAGCTCTGAGGCCTGCTTGCCTATTTGCTTACCTTAGAATTAAAAACCAGAGGTGAGAAGGTTAGCACAGACACAACTTAATTAATTTATTTGAATTAAATTAAGCCCAACCTTTTCTGACAAAGTCTGAAAGACTGACTTTGACAAATAGGTTACATAATACATTTTCATATATGAGTTCCAAGATTTTTTACAAATATATAATCTATCCTATATAACAAAAGCCTAATATGCTAAGTGTCCAGGCTTCTAGTTGGCCATTCAACCAATCAAACCATAATATGGTAATCATATGTTAAGGCCGCTCAACTGCTCACTATTACATGCACTGACCACCAGGGGGCAGATGCTCCAACTGGTAGGTTAGCTTGCTGCTGGGGTCCGGCTGATCGGGACTGAGCGAGACAGACTGGACACACCTTGGAGCCCTCCCGCAGTCCCTCCCTGGCTGGCCAACCTCCTGAGTCCCTTCCTGGCCCTGATTGTGCTCCGGTGGGGTCCCTCGGCCTGGCCTGTGCCCACTTGCAATCCGGGCTGAGGGGACTCCCTCTCACCCCGAGTGCATGAATTTCGTGCACCGGGTCTCTAATACATATAAAAGCCTAAGCGACCGTTGTGACTGAATGACTGGAACCACCAGAACGACCGCTCGACCAGTCGCCATGACATGTATTGACCACCAGGGGGCAGGCGCTCAATGCAGGAGCTGCCCCCTGGTGGTCAGTGCGCTCCCACAGACAACCTCCCACGGTCCTCCTCCAGCCAGCTACCCCCCCCCCCCCGCCCCCATAGGCCTTGATCTCTGGCCAGGCCAAGGGACCCTGCCTGTGCACGAATTCGTGCACTGGGCCTCTAGTAAACTTATAAATAAGGAAATCAATCTTTTACAAATATTTACACTTCTGGTAATTTTTTAGATGTCAATTTAAAAACATACAAATTCTTTTGGTGGTACATGAATAAAAATATTTAAAAATCACCGATCCAAATTTAGGAATCTGTTGGGTGTTGATTTTAAGTGATATTACATTGGCTTTGCTTTGGATTGCCTCCATTTTTAACGTAAATCTTTAAATTGGCCAAATCTTCTACCTGCTCTTCAAAAATAAAGAACCTCGTTCAAATAAGTTATGTAATATTCCATATAAATTTGGGGTGCCACAATGCACATTAACATAAGACTTAAGAGCAGTGGTTCTCAACCTTCCTGATGCTGCGACCCTTTAATACAGTTCCTCATGTTGTGGTGACCCCGAAGCATAAAATTATTTTCATTGCTACTTCATAACTATAATTTTGCTACTGTTAATGAATCGTAATGTAAATATCTGTGTTTTCCGATGGTCTTAGGCTCTACATCAGCTGCTCTCAAGAACTGCTAGCAGGGTTGCCTAAGACCATCGAAAAACACAGATATTTACATTACAATTCATTAACAGTAGCAAAATTACAGTTATGAAGTAGCAACGAAAATAATTTTATTGTTGGGGGTCACCACAACATGAGGAACTGTATTAAAGGGTCACGGCATCAGGAAGGTTGAGAACAACTGCTTAAGAGAGTTCTGCAGTAAAGAAACCTGTTTAGTCCATCTTTTTCTAACTGGTCTTACTGTAACACTCATTTTTAGTAACACTACATAGCACCATGGACCTCATTTTAAGAAGTGCTGATTATGGCATACCTTGTACTTTAAGAAATGTAGTTGTTTTTTTTTTTTTTTTTTTTACCTTTTTGAGCAATATATCTCCCATATTTGCAAATATCCTTTTTAGCCAACCTTTTGGAGGAAAGTAGTACATGTAAATTATTTTTTCTATGGAAGAACACATTGAGAAATATGGATTAAAAAAGAGCACATAGGAGAATTTAGATTTTTATTTGAAATAATTACATTGAAAGGTGAAGTTTAATTCTGATATTAGTTAGAGCTTACTTTTGAGTAAGCAGTTTTCACCTCAAATATTTAAATTACAAACATTGACTAGTTATTCATTCCCCCAAATTTTCTGGCTTGAAAATTTCTCATGTTCAAATTAAAATTATTTTTATATTAATAGAAAATGGTGGCTGTTCACCCAGCAGAAGTGGTCAAAATACTCAACTGTTTCACCTTCAGTAAAGACAAACTATTTGCTCTTGAACTATTAGCTTCGTAAGTATTACTTTTTTTTTTTTCCTTCATTGGAGGAAAGTTCGAGGATTTTTTAAGAGTCTTTTAACTCAGTGTTTGTTAATCTCTCAGAATTATATTATTAAATAGAACTCTAATAAAATCTATTAAAGTATAATGCTGAATTCTTATATCAAAATATCTAGTGTGCTTATTACACATGACAATAATTTACAAAATAATGGGGCTTATGAAGTTTAATTATTTGTTTTAATTTATCTGTATATTAATGACTTGCTTTGCCTCCCTACTGTGAATAACTTGAAAGGCTCATTGATAAAGTCATAGGATTTATAGTTAGATAGATTCTACCACATTCTGATAACTTTTTTTTTGGCTTTATATGTACTTATTCTTTCTGGATCTTATTTTCCTCACTTGTAAAAATAAGGACCTCACTGAGCTACTTAATAGGGTGTGTGAACTTTAAATACTATACGATATGCAAAAGCTCCTAGCACAGCATTTAATACATGATTATAATGAACGTAAGCCCAAAGAGAAAAGGACTCTTCCCTTCTGCATAAATGAAAAAGTCTCTAAGTTGTTTGTTTATAGCACTTGCATTTTTAAATTCCTTATATACGGTATTTATAAAACACAAAATTTATCATAAGGTAAAACTTCATCTTTAGATCAATCATAATTTTTATGCATTTAACACAGGGGTTTGTTTTATTATAATAGCTCTCGTAGCACTCAGTGAGAGGGTGTATTTTCAAGAATCTCAAAATAGTGAATTTTATGTATAGCATTACTTTGTTACTTTGAGGTAGCCAGATAAACCTCAGTTATTATATTTACCACCTTTATATAACATTTTATTTATATTCACCAGTTAATTAATCACACTTTTCTCTCTCTGTCATGGACAACAGCTTACTCAGATATATTTGTGTGGTAAAACAAGAGGTCAACAGGCCTCTGTATGCTGTCCTGGTTCTTAAGTGAAAAACTAAATTGTATTTCTTTTGTAGAAACATTGTTGATGCACAAAATTCTCGTCCCATTGAAGATTTATTCAGGATAAATATGTCTGAGAAGAAACGATGTAAGAGAGTACTTGAGCAGGTAATTATCTCAAGATTGCTATATAAATGGTACCGTGGTTTTTTTGAATGTTGATGAAGAAAAAAGTTTTAATCTTTTTCCTATACTAACTTTGATGAATAACCTGACTGCTGCCATGTGATGGGTTAATGATGACATTCTTACAGAATATGCAGAAGAAATAGAGCTGAGTGAAAGGGACACTGTAGGATGAAGAGATAGCTTGAAAGTGAGGAGCCAGTTGGCCACTCAGTTTGAACCTCATGTGGCATTTATTCTCAGTTCCTTGATAGCTTTACCATGGCTCCAAGCTTTTGTCTTTAATTTTTTCTGTTTAGGAACTTAGTTGTTTGAATTTGCTTTGTCATTAAACTTATATTAATCAAATTCATAAGAGATGAACAATAAAGCAAAATCCCAGTTTATTAATTTAAAACCTCTGGGGAGGGTGAAAAGTGGTACTTGCCCAAGGCTAGAAAACTTGATTTGTCATATAAGGTAGTGACTTCTTAGGATTTTGATGGCTGGAAACTGAATTAGTAATTGAAGGCTAGGCCTTGCAGCCTAATCATTAATCCTGACACCCTTTACTAAGCTTAGGGAGAGTAGAGAACTTTGCCTTAGTCATAAATTACTGTAGCAGAAGCAATACTTAAGTCCACATTTTTTGTTATTGTTAATACTCATCTGAGGATATTTTTCCCATTGGTTTTTAGAGAGAGTAGAAGGGAGGGGGAGAGACAGAGAGAGAGAAACATCTATGTGAGAGAGACACAATGTTGCCTCCTTGCACACACCTGCCCGCATCCGGGATCAAGCCTAAAACTGAGGTACGTACCCTTGACCAGAATTGAACCTGTGAACCTTCAGTCTGCAGTCCAATACTCGAACCAATCAGCCAAACTGGCTAGGGCCTAAGCCCACATTTTAATACCTTTTTTTTTTTTTTTAAATTACAGTTGACATCCTATATAGTAAAGAAGTAATATGCAAATTGATCCTCACACCATCGCACAAGATGGTTGCCCCCATGTGGTCAAACATGGCCACCACAAGATGGCTGGCAGGGGAGGTTAGTTGTGGGCGATCAGGCCAGCAGGGGAGGGCAGTTGGGGGTGATTGGGCCTGCAGGGGAGCAGTTAGGCGTCGATCAGGCTGGCAGGGGAGTTGTTAGGGGGTGATCAGGCTGGCAGGCAGGCTAGTGGTTAGGAGCCAGCAGTCCTGGATTGTGAGAGGGATGTCCGACTGCCATTTTAGGCCCGATCCCATAGGCAGTCGGACATCCCCCAAGGGGTCCCAGATTGGAGAAGGTGCAGGCTGGGCTGAGACAACCCCCCGCAGTGCACAAATTTCATGCACCGGGCCTCTAGTGTAATATATTAGTTTGAGGTGTACACCCCAGTGATTAAACATTCTATAATTTACTAAGTCATCATCCTGTTAGAACTCATACCCATCTGACACCAGATATAGTTATTCAAATATTATTGACTATACTCTTTATTCTGAACTTTACATCCACATGACTATTCTATAACATCCAATTTGAACTTCTAAATCCCTTCACCATTTTTACCCATCCTCCCAGTCTCCCTCCTATCTGGCAGCTGTCAGAAATGACTTCTATATCTAAGAATCTGTTTTTGCTCTGCTTGTTAATTTATTTTGTTTTTTAGATCCTCTTGTTGATAAATATATACTTACTAGAGGCCCAATCCATGCCATTCGTGCACGGGGGTGTGTGTGTCCCTCAGCCCAGCCTTCACCCTCTCCAGTCTGGGACATCCCTCCCACAATCCAGGACTGCTGGCTCCCAACTGCTCGCCTGCCTGCCTTCCTGATTGCCACTAACTGCTTCTGCCTGCCAGCCTGATCCCCCCCTAACCACTCCTCTGCCAGCCTGATTGCCTCTATCTGCCCTCCCCTGCAGTTCTGGTCACCCCTAACTGCCCTACCCTGCAGGCCTGGGTCCCCCCCAACTGCCCTTCTCTGCAGGCCCAGTCACCCCCAACTTCCCTCCTCTGCCAGCGTGATTACCCCTAACTGCCCTCCCCTACAGGTTTGATAGCCCCCAAGCCTCCTGCTCTCTCCAGCTCCGTGTCTGCTGCCATTTTTGTTGGGATTTATTTATCTTCTGTAATTGAAACTTTGTAGCCTTGAGCAGAGGCCAGGGCAGGCCAGGGCTGCGGGAAGCTTGGCTTCCTCCATTGCCAGGGAAACCCAAGCCTCCTGCTGGCTCCATGGCCGCAGCCATCTTGGTTGGGTTAATTTGCATAGTCACTCCTGATTGGCTGGTGGGCGTGGCTTGTGGCATAGCAGAGGTACAGTCAATTTGCATGTTTCTCTTTTATTAGTGTAGATCAGGGGTCCTCATACTTTTTAAACAGGGGTCCAGTTAACTGTCCCTCAGACCGTTAGAGGGCCAGACTATAGTTTAAAAAAAACTATGAACAAATTCCTATGCACACTGCACATATCTTATTTTGAAGTAAAAAAACAAAACGGCAAAAACACCCGCATGTGGCCCACGGGCCGTAGTTTGAGGACGCCTGGTATAGATTGTCAATTTATTGTTCATATGTGTTATCTTTTTTTTCCTTCTTCTTAAAAGAAGATACTTTAACATTTCATGTAATACTGGTTTGGTTGTGATCAACCCCTTTAACTTTTTCTTTCTTGTCTGGGAAGCTCTTTATATGTTCTTTGATTCTAAATTGATAGCTTTGCTGAATTGAGTGATCTTGGTTTACATATAGTAAGCCCTTGATTTTGCGGACCTTGATTTAACACACTTTGGATTTAACAGACAAAATTTCCAGTCTGTATGTCATATGTGAAAATTAACACCCTATTAATTTTTAAATGCTTTTAACCAAGATTTGCTTATAATTAAATTAACAGGTTATTTTTTTGTTATTCATTCACTACTACTTTTTTTAAATTTTAGTGAATAGGTCATAAGTTGGAAAAAAATACTGTAGTAATTTCAGTGACATAAATATTACATATCCAGAGCTATAATCTACATATTTAAATCCAAGGGTCACTGCTTGTAAACAATGTTAGGCGAATGATGAGAATGTGATCACACCACATAATATGCAATTGGTTGTCCCATGGCATGACTCTCGTCAGCAGTTTTAACTCCTGCTGGCTGATGTTTCTTTTTGTGCTACGCCACATCCCAGCCATGTGCATTTGTTTATTAACAGTGACTGGTGAATGCACACTTTTACTAGACCTATTCAGTATAAATTTAAAATTACTATAATACATATAGAAAACTTCTCTGTGAAATTAAGCTTTCCATAAATAATTTTAATTATACAAATGTTTCTGCATAAGTAAAAATAGGTCAACTAATTTGTCAATTTTAGGTAACTAATCTTTTTCTCTTGATGGTCTTGAACCTTTTGCATGTGTCTTGGTTTTGGGTGTCTTTAAGTTCATCTTTTTTGGGACTCTGCTTCCTGGACTTTTACATCTATTTCCTTCACCAGGTTAGGGAAGTTTTCTGTCATTTTTTTTTCTTCAAATAGGTTTTCAATTTCTTGCTCATTCTCTTCTCCTTCCGATACCCCCATGATGCAATGTTGGCACACTTGAAGTTGTTCCAGAGGCTCTCCACACTGTTACTGGAAAGGAGTCCAGCCTGTAGCAGTTCTTCCTAGGGCTGGCCGGTAGTGTGTGGGTTCTGGATTTTGTGCACAAGAGATTTCACAATATGAGTTCAGGTGATTTTGAGAGTCCATTTATTAAAGTTAGCGACAGTGAAAGAAGGAAGGGCTTAGGATAGAAGAAGCAATAGGAGAGCCTAGGAGAGGCTGCTTTGGCAATCTAGAAATGTTATAGGAAATAAATGTCTGGGCTGGACTGTTGTCAGCTCACTGGAAAGTCAAAGAGAGGGGGCCTTGGAGACAGGTTCACGGGGCTTGCCTGGGATTAGCTGCTGCTGCCCATTGCTCCCCTGGTTGCAAGTCTTGTGGTGTCCATTAGAGTTTAGTTGATGCATGCCTGTGGGGGGAAAGGAGGCTTTGAAAGGGAAAGGTGTGGGTATGCTTCTGGGAGGGAGAGCATGAGCTAGAAGCTTCGTTTTGATGGTGTAAGGCTGGGAGTTTAGGAAAGTTTTAGGGGAGGGTCTCTTAGAGTTTCATCAGCTTTTCTGGGACTGGAATGGAAATACAACTGAGACCTAGGTGTTACCTCTAGGACGGTGATCTTTTGTATCTGGCTATAAATTGTTTGGCCAGTTTGTTCAGCTATCTATGTCAATTTCCTCATTCCACTTGCTCCGGAATTTTCTGCGCTTCTTACTATCCTTCCTTAAGTCTATCTTCAGTTATAATTTGGGTTTTGGATTCTTTTTTTCTTTTTGTTGTTCTGATTGAGTGTCTTTTGCTTCTTTATTTTCCAAATTGCTGATTTGATTCTCAGCTTCATCTGCTGTACCGTTAATTCCTTATAAATTATTCTTTATTTCAATTAGTATATCCTTCATTTCTGACTGCTTTCTATGTCCTTTTTCATGATGTTGAAAATCCTGTTGAAAAAGAATTTATATATACAATATAGGATTTTCTATATACAATATCATGTCATCTGCAAAGATACATATAATTTTTTCCTAATGACCCTGGCTAAAACCTCCAGTACAAGTTCAATAGAAATGGTGAGAGTAAACATCCTTATCTTCTTTCTGATCTTTAAAAGTTTGTATCTACTTCACTAAGTTCTATGAACCTCTCACTTAATAAGTTCCTTAACCATTGTTTTGAACTATGTATCTGGTAGTTTGCTTGCCTCCATTTCATTTATTTTGAAAATTTATTATTTTGGAAATTTCTCCTGTTCTTTCATTTAGAACCTATTTCTTTGTCTCCACATTTTGTCTGCTTCCCTACGTTTGTTTCTATGTATTAGGTAGAGCTGCTACATCTCCTGGACTTGATAGAGTGACCTTGTCCTGTAGGGCCCTGGCTCAGCCTCCCCGGTCATAGTAGTTGGGTGTTCCAGATGCACCCCTGTGTGTGCTGTGTGCACTGTCCTGCTGTAGTGGAACCACAAATGCTATTGGTGTCACTGGAAGGAATTGGCTGTGAGTACCTTCTGTGACTACAATGGAGTTGATCCTACAGAGCAGGACTTGCTTCACTGGGGCTTTGGTGTTCCCGGAGTCTGCACCTGAGTGTGTCCCTTTTGTAGATGGTAGGGTGGTAATCTGGTATGATCTGAAGCTGTCCATCGGGTGCACTGACTTTGGGGCCTCCCAGGAGGAGCAAGGTCAGTTAATACATGTGCCTTGCCTGGGGCCACCTAGCTCAAGCTACCCAGTGATCCGCAGATGGCTGTTACTTGTCTTGGGATTGGAGGTGCTCAGGAGAGGCCAAGCTGCGAACCAAGTCCAGCAGCCACTAGTGCTTGGCCTGGGGCCACTTAACAAGAGTTACAGCATACACATAAGCCAGATGCTGCTTGTTTGACAAGTTTTAGTAAAGTCTGAAGCATGAGGCAAGAGAGACCATTGGTATGGAAAAGCCACTGGAAATGTCTTGGATGGGCCCACAATTGGGTGGGGTGGGGTCTCAGGGAATCACCAGGTCAGGGCAGACAATGTTAGCTAGGTTGATGGAGACTCAGATATGGTGCCCACCTGCTGGCTCTGTTTGGAGAGAGGGAATGTTTCAGAAAAAGGAACAGTGGCCTCTGTCAGTACTTTTTTTCTGGCAGAAAGCTGACCCTTCAGTTCTCGGCCTGATACTAAAAATTCAGTTCCTCCCCATGTGTTTCTGGCTCCTTTCAAGCTGCTTCCCCGGCACTAGAACTCGGAGGGTGAGAGTTGGAGTAAGTCCATGTACAAGCCCTTTAAGAGGAACTGCCTTGAACTCCAGCAGCCCTCCTTCTCACTCAGCCACAATTCCCACTGGTTTTTATAGCCAGAAGTTATGAGGACTTCCCTTTCTGTGAGCCCGTATTTCTTTACTTTAGTAAGTTCTTCATTGGTTTCCTTGACTAAGTTCTTTAAGGCATCAAGAATTTTCTGCTGTAGTTTTTTTCCTAATAAAACATTCTGATCATGTCATTTCTTTCTCAGAAATAATCTGGGTCTGAGTGTTCTGTGGAATAGTCCCTCTGGTCAATGTACAGTGTTTCTGGAAGGTAAACTTGAAGAGCCTTTAAAATGTTCACATCTTTTAATCCACAAATGCTATTTAGAAATTTATTCTGTGGAAATAAATAGAAAAGTACAAATTAATATATAAGGGTATTTATCCTGGAACTATTCATAATATTCCCAAATTGAGATGATTTTTAGGATTGGGCTATTAGTAGTAGGCTGGATTATATAGCTAATGATATGTGTGAATGAATTTACACTGAGTGGCCAGATTATTATGATCTCTGAACGCATAATAATCTGGCCACTCAGTGTGTGTGTGTGTGTGTGTGTGTGTGTGTGTGTGTGTGTGTATTAGAGGCCCGGTGCATGAATTCGTGCATGGGTGGGTCTGGCCAGCCTGACCAGGGGGATGGGACATAGGTGGTTGGCCAGCCTGCCTGCTGGTCGAACTCCTAGTCGAGGGGACAATTTGCATATTAGCCTTTTATTACACTGAGTGGCCAGATTATTATGCATTCAGAGATCATAATAATCTGGCCACACAGTGGATACAACTAATGTATCTCTACAACAATATATAGAATATCATACATATTTTTAAATAGAACTATTTATACATAACTTGATATTCCTATAACATAGTATAAATCTATTGGAATGTATATTATCTAATATAGTAATTTTCATTTACTTAATAAGTATTTATTGGTCAGTAACTCAATATGTGTTAAGCATCGTTTTAGAAGCTGGGGATAAAATATTAAACCACACCAAAGTCCCATCCCTCAATATATATCAAAGTTATATAACATTAAATTGAACACTCTGCTTTTTTTAACATTACAGCTCTTTAGACACCCCATGCCGCATGTTATTTGTTTCTGTTTCCTCCTTTAAGTTGTAAACTTCTTCAGAATGGAAACCATGTTTCTTTCATCTAAGTGATCTCCGTGCTTTGTCTGTAACATGAGGTTGGTGATTATAGAGTTGGACAATGTTATTTCTTGGTCATTGGAAAAATGGAACATATTCAATAGTAAATGGACATTTTTGCACACAGTTTACAAAATGCATTGTGAAGATATCTTTGAATCTTAGTCGTGACATTAAAAACTTTGTTACCATTTTAATAACTCCACTTAAATAAAGTGATTTTTACTTATTAATTTTGGTCATGTTTACCATTATAAGTGCTGATTGATATAAGAACAGATTGAATGGGATGCTGTTCCTTAATTCATGTTTTATAGCAGGACTTTCCAAAGTCCAGGATACTTAATTTTATAAGTTTATTTGTGTGTGTATTTTTACCACTCTCTTCTTTTTTATGTTACAGGCTTTCAAAGGAGGCTGCAAAGCTCCTCATGCTATGATATCTTCCTGTGGAACAATCCCAGGAAATCCATATCCCAAAGGAAAACCTAGTCGCATAAATGGAATTTTCCCAGTAAGCATACTTTTATAGCTATATCTGAAACTTCTTGTGGCTAAATGTGAAATATAGCATAGTTATGATATTTAAAGAAAATGTAAGTTGATGAGGCTTCTACAAAGAAAAGAAATTTTGTTATGTCAGCAACTTAATTCATATATTGAGAGTTGATATATAAACTACATTAAAGTATTTTTGTAAAATGGACAGAAGAACAAGCCAAATAACAAAGAAGATGATTTTGTTTTGTTTTTCCAAGTATTGTAGAAGCACTGATTTACATTTAGTAAAAGAGCATCTCTCAGTATTCCTCAGACAGTTTCACAGTTAAGTATGTTTGGAAAACTACATGCAATATTTTTTTCCTGGAAAATCCCATTGTATAATAAAGCCTCTGAGAAGTCTTATAAGAAAGAAACTGGTTTTTATATCATCCAGTGTTTCTAAGCTTTTTTGTAAGTTAGCTGTTTCAAAGAATGGTGTTTATTATTGTAATGTTATAAATAACCCTAAAACTTAGTGGATTAAAACAGAAAACATTTATCATCTCATGTAGTTGCTATGAATCAGGGATCTGGGAATGGCTTAGCTTGGTCCTGGCTCAGGGATTCTCATGAGGCTGCAGTTATCTGAAGGCTTAATTGGAGCTCCAGACTGTACTTCCAAAGTGGCTCACTTACATGCCTGGCAGGTTAGTGTAGGTTGTTGGCAAGAGGTCTTTGTTCTCTATCATAAGGACTTTTCCATAGTGCTGGTTGAGTACCTCATGACATGGTAGCTGACTTCCACCAGAGCCAATCATCTAGTAGAAGATAGGTGGAATCTGTGTTGTCTTGTATGACTTAGCCTTGGAAGTCAAATGCCATCATTTCTGGAATATCCTGTGTGTTGCACAGGTTAGCTCTATTCATTCTGGAAGGGGACTGAACAGAGCATGTTGGAGGTGAGGATCACTGGGCACCATCTTGGAAGTTGGCTTCCAACCATTTAGGGACACACACTATTAGGGTGACTCAGTGTAATAGTCAACTTATTCTGGCTTGTTAATTATAGCAGCCTTGAGTGAGGTCTCATTTGTTCTTGTATAATATAAACTATCATGCTTAATGCTTATAGAGAACACCATTTTTTTTGTCATTATGTTTCAACTGTAATACAGGTACTCTTTGATTCTTACATATACTATAGCATTGGAAGTCTTATTTCTGATTGCACCTGTTGGGAGGGAAAATAATTAAAGCGTGCTTTATCCTGTTCTCTTATTATGTGTGTACTTCTGAGGACCCCTGTACCTGTTTTGAGGATTCCGTGGCAGAAGAGTGATGAGGAACTTAACAGGGTCATGCATCCAGGGCAGGATTGAATCTGGAATCCAAGTCTTTAAATGCCTACCAGGTCCTTTTCTTCACTATAATACAGGCATTCATCAGAGATATTGTGGGTTCAATTCCAGACCACTTCAATAAAGGGAGTGCCACAATAAAGCAAGTCTTAACCTTTTTGTTGGTGAAGGTTTGCCTTTGATGTAAAAAATGCGATATCTGTGAAGTGCAATAAAGGAAAAGTACAATAAAATGAGATCTGCCTATATAGTGAGGGGTTTTTGTTTTGTTTTAGTGTTTCTTAAAAGTCTCAATTCTTTTTCTTTTTTACAGGGAACCCCTTTGAAAAAAGATGGTGAAGAATGTACCAATGAAGGCAAAGGGATAGCTGCACGGATTCTTGGACCATCTAAACCAGTATGTTTAGAAAATAAATGATGAAACAGGTCATAACTCTTAGATGTAGTTTTCTGTCTGTTCAAAGCATAAATTCTTTTTTGTGTGTTGGGAAGTTCAAAGTATACTAAAATCCCTCAGAAAATGCATGGCCTAGGACAATATAGTATAATTAGTTAATAGTGCTAAGGGCCCTTTTGAATTTAATGTTTTGTTTTAAAGTGAAAACACATAATTTGTTTTTATTTTTTTCTCCTGCCTCATTTAGCTGTTCCTTTGGAAGTATAAAGTATGGAGGGTTCACTTTAAGATTATGGTTTGGCCAAATTAGTGTTAGTGTTAGTAAAACAAGACAGAGCAAGGACTAAGAAGATTTTCAAGGGAGTGATAATAATTGATTGGAATATAAATTGAACAGAAGACAACCGGTGGCTTGAAGGATCATTAAAATTGAAGTACTGCAGGCCTCCACATTGCCACCTTGCAGTTCCTTCCTGTCCACCTGATAACTCCCATGGCAGTTGTTTATAGAAAAATAGTTACAGATCAGAATTTTTGCACAAGACTAGTGCATCGTACAGGACTGCCATTATGAGAGCTAGAAAGAATCTGGGTCCTTTATTGTCAGTAGAGCCCTTCTGCACCAAGAAAATAAGGATACGCTCCCTTTAGCAGGTGTGCTTGCTCATTCATGTGAGTCTCTCTCTCTCTTGTTCTCTCTCTCTCTCTCTCTATCATAAAAGTACAGTATTTGGCTTAGCTTTTCAGATACCTCTGCTTCTCTAGAGACCAGTTCTTTTAAGTTCTTTATTATTTATATAAGTTCCATCAAAGATAAAAGATTTGTGGATTTCAAAAGGCAAAAAAAAAAAAAATACTAAAATACTGAATTCATAATTCCAGGCTATATTCTGCTACATTTGGCAGCATGTTGAATGCTAAAGAAAACTGTTTTTTGTTTTTGATTTTCAAAAGGGGAAAAAAGGGTAAGATGAATGCATTCCTAATAAGTTTGGAGGAGTTTTGAAGGTTCTTGGGTAGCTTTAATTCCAAAAGCTAATGGATTTCTTTTGTTACATAGAAAGAGTTAGGAATCCTTGAATCAAATTAGGCAGATCAGAGAGAAATTGGCTGTTTGGGATAAGATCTGACCCTTCACTGGAGATGATTTGATGCTGAAATAAAACACTTCTGTGGCAATCTTGGGCAGGGTTTACCTTTGGAATTTAATAGGAACCACATGTTTTAAAGCAAATAAATTTTCCTTGTTTGTGCCATGTGTTGGTCCAGTAGCATTAGCTTTGCTGGGCATTTTTAGCCTCTTATGACTAAATATTTTGGAACAAGTTACATTTTGTTTTGCCAGCAGAGTGCTTAGTTGATTTACTTCTAACTGCTGTACTTTGCCCCCTCATTTAGCCTCCTTCAACATACAATCCACATAAACCCGTTCCTTATCCAATACCTCCATGTCGGCCACATGCAACTATTACACCAAGTAAGGAGTTCTTTCATGTTTTACACTTTTTTATTTTGCTCTTTACTTACTGAATTGAAAGTAAGTGTTGGTATATGTACTTGGGAAATCTCAAGCACCTATAAAATGTTCTGTGATTTCTTAACTTACCCACAGTCAGCTTAACTAGTGTCTTGGTCTACAACAATGCAGCAGATAATTTACTTAGGATATTTTCCTTTGGCTAAATGAATTATAGATTATTTTTCGACTTTATTTATTATCATGGCTTTTCTCTTTGGTAAATCGTCTTGAATCTCTTTTTGATAATTGGTATTCAAAGGCATCCTTACTGAACTTATAATAATTTAAGTATGGCAGGTTCTACCTGCCATGCCATTTAGTGAGCTTATGCCTGGGGTTAGCATGTAGTGTTGGAAATAAGAATCTCTAATTATCTTATTTGATCTATTTTCACCTAATCCAGTACCAAACCTTCACATACAACGCGACTCTATTATATTGCAGTTTTAAAAATAAATTAGATAGATGCATTAATATAGTTGAACTCGTGGCCACAAAATGATAATAAATTATATATTTTTCTATTATGTTTTTATTTTAGGTGCTTATAACAATGCAGGTCTAGTACCATTAGCCAACGTCATAGCTCCTGGTGTACCCCCTCCACCTCCATATACTCCTAATCCAGCAGGAACAGGTAAACTAATGTTATGGGGTGTTCAAAATATATAAATTATTCATACATGAATGTACACTTGGAAGGGATAGTTGTTTGAAATGGTGTATCATAAAAGAGGGAGCACAAACTAAGAGCCGATTGATGAATCCCAGTGTGATATGGAGATTTTCCTAGAGCGCTCTTCGACTACATGTGTGAACATGAGCGGGTTATAGAAATAAGAATCATTTCTCATGAGCAAGAAACTTCGGCAGAAAAAGTATAATTGTCTTAATGGATATTACCATTTGCGCAAATTATTTCTACCATGGGGAAGAAAGTCTTATAAGGGGGTGCTTAGAGGGGCTTAAACTCTTTCCCCAGCACTTTCCAGTTAACCTTTTCCTTGGGAACATGGGATATGAAGTATAAATATTTTATTCTATACTAGAGGCCCAATGCACAAAAATTCGTGCAAGAGTAGACATTCCTTCCCCTGGTTTCCCTGCAGCACCCGGGACCCGGGCTGCCAGCACTGGCTTCCCTCCGGGACCCGGGCTTCCCTCCTCCGGCCAGCCACAGGCACCCGGGACCCAGGCTGGCTTCACTCAGGCCCTGGCTTTGTCAGGAAGGATGACAGGATGACATCTGGAAGATGTCTGGTCTAATTAGCATATTACCCTTTTATTATTAGAGACAGATATTGCCAAACTCTTCTCCAAAAAGAGTACTAATTTATACCTGCCAGTGAGAGTATGTAGTGTACAGTTTCTTCACATCTTTTCAACATGGGATATTATCTATATTTTGACTTTTGCCAATCTAATAAGGCTGATTTAGCTTACATTTTAATTTGTCTTTTAAAAAATTTAATCTTTATTTTAATCAGATATTACTTATTTGACTTTTCTGAGTTTTATTTTTTGCTCAGGAAACCCTTCCTCATCCCAACAGTATAAAAATATCATCTATATTCATTCTCTAATTACTTTTATAGTGATTCTTTTTTAATGTGTAGCTTTTAATCCACTGCCATTTATTTTTATACTATAAGCCCGATGCACGAAGATTCATGCAAGAATAGGCCTTCCTTCCCCTGACTGCCAGCACGGGCTTCCCTCCGGATGCTGCCGCCACCCACCAGGGGTGTGCTCCCAGCTATGCCGGGGCTTCTGGGAGCACGCACCCACCCCAGGTGTGTGTCCACTGGGGTGGGGTGTGCTCCGAGTCGCACCATGGCCGCTCAGAGCACACTCCCACTTCTGCTGTGTGTCCGCTGGGGCTGGGGGTGGCACACAGTCCCCTCCCACCCATCTGCGCGCGCAGCTCCTCCTGAGCAGTTGTGATGCAGCCTCGTCCTAAGCCAGTTGTGATGCCCTGCTAATTTGCATATAACCTGTTTTTATTTATATATATATATATATACACACACACACACACACACACACACATATATATATATATATATGTATATACATATACATATGTATATACATATATATATGTGTGTGTGTGTGTGTGTGTGTTTAGGGGAGGAGTAGAACCTAACTTTTTATCTGCCTTCCCAGAGACTCAATTTTTTTTTTTTAATTTATTTATAATTTTATTATGATTCTTTTTTTATTTTTTTATTTCTTTATTGATTAAGGTGTTACATATGTGTCCTTATTCCCCCATTACCCCCTACCCCCTACCCCCACTCATGCCCTCACACCCCTGTTGTCTGTGTCCATTGGTTAGGCTTATATGCATGCATACAAGTGCTTTGGTTGATCTCTCCCTGTAACCCCTACACTCCCCTACCTTCTCTCTGAGGTTTGATGGTCTGATCGATGTTTCTCTGTCTCTGGATCTGTTTTTGTTCATCAGTTTATGTTGTTTATTATATTGCATAAATGAGTGAGATCATGTGATATTTATCTTTCTGTGACTGGCTTATTTTGCTTAGCATAATGCTCTCCAGTTCCATTTTATACTGTTGCAAATGGTAAGAACTCCTTTTTTACTGCAGTGTAGTAATTCCATTGTGTAGATTTACCACAATTTTTTAATCCACTCATCTGCTGATGGGCACTTAGGCTGTTTCCAAATCTTAGCTATGGTGAATTGTGCTGCTATGAACATAGGGGTGCATATATCCTTTCTAATTGGTGTTTCTCTTTTCTTGGGATATATTCCTAGAAGTGGGATGACTGGGTCAAATAGGAGTTCCATTTTTAGTTTTTTGAGGAAACTCCATACTGTTCTCCACAGTGGCTGCACCAGTCTGCATTCCCACCAGCAGTGCACGAGGGTTCCTTTTTCTCCGCGTCTTCGCCAGCACTTGTTGTTTGTTGATTTGTTTATGATAGCCATTCTGACAGGTGTGAGATGGTACCTCATTGTTGTTTTGATTTGCATCTCTTGGATGAGTAGTGACTTTGAGCATGTTTTCATAAGCCTCTTGGCCTTCCTTCTGTTTTCTTTTGAAAAGTATCTATTTAGATCTGTTGCCCATTTTTTTATTGGGTTGTTTATCTTACTTTTGTTAAGTTGTATGATTCCCTGTAAATGTTGGAGATTAAACCCTTATCGCTGATAACATTGGCAAAAATGTTCTCCCATGCAGTGGGCTTTCGTGTTGTTTTGTTGATGGTTTCTTTTGCTGTGCAAAAGCTTTTTATTTTGATGTAGTCCCATTTGATTATTTTATCTTTAGTTTCCATTGCACTAGGAGCAGTATCAGTGAAGAAATTGCTTCGGCATATGTCTGAGATTTCTCTGCCTGTGGATTCCTCTAGTATTTTTATGGTTTCCCATCTTATGGTGTTTTTTTTTTTTTAATTTAATAAATCTTTATTGTTCAGATTATTACAATTGTTTCTCCTTTTTCCCCCCATCTCCCCACCACCCGGTTCCCACCCCCCCTTTGCCCTTACCTCCCCCCTGCTGTCCTTATCCATAGGTGTATGATTTTTGTCCAGTCTCTTCCCATATCCCCACACAGACACTCCTTTCCCCTGAGAATTATCAATCCACTCCCATTCTAGGCCTCTGATTCTATTATGTTCACCAGTTTATTCTGTTCCTCAGATTTTTAATTCACTTGACTTTTAGATTCACTTGATAGATATGTATTTGTTGTTCATAATTTTTATCTTTATTTTTTTCTTCTTTTTTCCTGTTTTTAATGAATACCTTTCAGCATTTCATATAATACTGGTTTGGTGGTGATGAACTCCTTTAGCTTTTTCTTATCTGTGAAGCTCTTTATCTGCTCTTCAATTCTGAGTGATAACTTTGCTGGGTAGAGTAATCTTGGTTGTAGGTTCCTGCTATTCATCACTTTGAATATTTCTTGCCACTCCTGTCTGGCCTGCATAGTTTCTGTTGAGAAATCAGCTGATAATCATATGGGTGCTCCTTTGTAGGTAACTGTTTTTCTCTTGCTGCTTGTAAGATTCTCTCTTTGTCTTTTGCCCTTGGGATTTTAATTATGATGTGTCTTGGTGTGGTCCTCTTTGGATTCCTTTTGTTTGGGGTTCTGTGTGCTTCCTGGACTTGTAAGTCTATTTCTTTCATCAGGTGGGGGAAGTTTTCTGTCATTATTTCTTCAAATAGGTTTTCAGTATCTAGCTCTCTCTCTTCTTCTGGCACCCCCATAATTCTGATGTTGGTACGCTTAAAGTTGTCCCAGAGGCTTCTTACACTTCCTTCAACTTTCTGAATTCTCTTCTCTTCTTGCTTCTCTGGAGGAGTGCCCTTTGCCTTTTTGTATTCCAAATCTTTGAGTTGATTCTTGTGTTCCTCTAGTCTGCTGTTGGGTCTCTGTATAATATTTTTTATTTCAGTCAGTGTATGTGTAATTTCTAGTTGGTCCTTATTCATATCCTCGAGGGTCTCATTAAATTTATTGGTCTTTCCCATGAAATTCTTGAAAAACCTTATAACCGTGGTTTTGAACTCTATGTCCATTCGTTTGTTCTCCTCCATTTCTTTTGTTTGTGATCTGTTTCCTTGCCTCCTCATTTTCGCTGCTTCCCTGAGTTGGTTGGGTAGCTTTATGTGCTAGGTGTCCTATTGGTTCAACGGGTCAGCCTCCTAGTTACCTGAGGTGGACACTCTTGGTGTACCCCTTTGTGGACTGTGTGTACAGCCTTGTTGTAGTTAAGTCTTGATTGTTGTTGGTGTCACTGGGAGGAATTGACCTCCAGGTCAATTGGCTGTAAGGACCCGCTGTGTCTATAAAGGAAGAATTGCTGTGCTGGAGACACAGTAGGGCTTTGGTGCTCACTGAGTCTGCCTCTTGAATGTGTCCCTTATGAGAGTGGTTGAAATCTGGTGTCATCATACACCAACCACTAGATACACTAGTGTCTGTATCTTCAATGGGGTGTGGGTCTGAGGCCTCCCAGCAGGAGCTACAGCAAGAGCTACAGTTTTCTTCTCTTTGCTTGGGTGGTTTTGGAGCAGTCTGACTGGAGCTGCAGTTAATTTGGTTAAGCTGCTACAGAACAAGCCATTTATATGCAAAAGCCGCTGTGTGGAGCCTGGGTTCGTAGAATGTGCACTGCAGGGTCTCAGGGTGGGGCGGGGTCTCTTGACGTCACAAGGCTAGGGCGTGGCAAACGACGATGGCTCCCATCAGCTGTCTCTGCCTTTCCGCATTTCCAAGTCCCCGTGTCTCGCGCTCCAGCGCAGTAAACACTGATTGCTGGGTGACCCTCTGCAAAAACGTCACTCTCACTTTTCGATCCGATGGCCGAGAGTCCAGCTTCTCCCCGTAGGCGTCTGGGTCCCCCGCGTGTCCCCAGAAACTGGATTTCAGAGTGATCGGGAGCTTGTCTACCTTCGGGTTGAAGAAAAGCCGTGTGCCCAGTTGCCTGCCACCAGCCCGATTCACGCTCCTCCGTACCTCAGCTTTTCAGCGATTGTGGTCCTTTCTCTTCTTAGTTGTAAATCTACTCAGTCAGCTTTCCCATGGTTCTGGGTGGTAGACGTTTTGTCTTTTAGTTGTATTTTTGAAGTAGTTGTGCGAGGCGGCAGTTTAGTTGTTTAACTTTGCCGCCATCTTGGTTCCTCTTTGGGAGGCACTCCCATCTTATGTTTAAGTCCTTTATCCATTTTGAGTTTATTTTTGTGTATGGTGTAAGTTGGTGGTCTAGTTTCATTCTTTTGCATGTATCTGTCCAATTTTCCCAACACCATTTATTGAAGAGACTGTCTTGACTCCATTATATGTTCATGCCTCCTTTGTCAAGTATTAATTGGGCATAGTAGTTTGGGTCGATTTCTGGGTTCTCTATTCTATTCCATTCGTCTATATGTCTGTTCTTTTGCCAGTACCAGACAGTTTTGAGAACAGTGGCTTTGTAATACAGCTTGATATCTGGTATTGAAATCCCACCTACTTTGTTCTTCTCAGGATTGCTATAGCTATTCAAGGTCTTTTTTTATTCCAGATGAATTACTGGAAAGTTCATTCTAGATTTGTGAAATATGCTGTTGGTATTTTAATGGGTAGTGCATGCCGAATTCATTTAATAAATTCTTTTTCTATTTTACTGGCCAGAATAGTTTTGCTGATTGCAGCTGAGTACTCTGGTTGATGTGAGTTGCAAAACATTATTTTCAAAATACGTTATCTTATTTCTTCCTTTTGTTTATGGTACCTTTTAACATTACAGTTTTACATTTTTGAATAGAAAAATAGAGTCTATGAAAGAAAAGCTGGAATCGTGTTAACTTGATTCATATCTTCTTAACTCTAGGTAGACCAGGTAATCTAGGTCTTGTGAGACTCTTACTTCATCTGGAATTTATACTCATCAGGGCAAAATAGAGGTTCATCTTAATTTTTTCACCCAAGATGATAGTCATTTAGGGAGCATCATTTATTCACTAATTTATTTTCTCTACTGCTTTAAAATATCAGATTTTAGTTTTCATATAACTCAGCTCTAATTCTGTGTTTTGTTTTGTTTTTTACTCTGTCCCAATCCTATATAATAAAAGGCTAATATGCAAATTGTCCCTTTACTGGGAGTTCAACCAGGGGGCAGGGCTGGCCAAACACCCACAGCCCTGCCGTTGAGCCAGCCCCACCTCTGATTGGCCCCCCACCCTGGTCAGGGGCGGGGCCTGCCTGCCAACCTCCAGTGTCCCCTCCCCCTGGCTAGCCTGGCCCGCTTGTCCCCTATCAGGGTGGGCCAGCCAGACCCACCTGTGCATGTATTTTGTGCACTGGGCCTCAGCCCAGCCTGCACCCTCTCCAATCCGGGACCCCTCAGGGGATGTCTGACTGCTGGTTTAGGCCTGATCCTGGGGATTAGGCCTCAACTGGCAGTCAGACATCCCTCTCACAATTAGGGACCGCTGGCTCTTAACTGCTCACCTGCCTGCCTGTCGGCCCCAACTGCCCCCTCCTGACAGCCTGGTCACCCCCAATTCCGGTCCCCGCTCCCCACCAGCCTGGTCGCCCCTAACTGCCCCTCCTGCCAGCCTGATCGCCCCACGCAGCCTGCTGTTCGGTGGTCCGTCTGGTTGTTTCGGTCGTGATGGCCCCTGGCTGTTTATATATTAGGATTAGGCTATAATGATGCCATATTCACTTGATTAGCAGATTTAAAGTATGTTTTGATATGTGATAAAGCTAGCTTTGACTCACAATATTTTTATTTTTGTTAAATATTTTTTGTTGATAATATTACAGGTATCTCCCATTTTCCTCCTCTGTCTCTTAATATTTTTATATTTAAACCATTTTCAGAAATTTATTCTTTACTCTTTCATGCACTGGTGGGGTGGTCCCTCAGCCCAGCCTGTCCCCTCTCACAGTCTGGGAGCCCTCTGGGGTGGGAGGCAACCTGGCGATCAGGGAAGGTGACGCCCCCTCACACCTCTGCTGCTGCCACTGCTGGCAGCGCAAGCCTTGGCCGGCCCTGGTTACCTGAGCCTCGGGTGGCCCTGGGCGGCTAGGCAGCCACCATCAGAGGCTTGCCTGTGCCTCGGGCCGGCCCTGGGCGGCTGGGTTGCTGAGGGGACTGGGGGACTCCAGCGGCAGTCCCTGTGGGCAGGCCTGGCCTTGCTGCACACCTGCAGCTGCAGCGGGGCTGAGAAGACTGGGTGCCACCATCTTGTGGCTGTGGGGGCTGCCATCTTTGAGGGTGTGGCAGTCACTTAGCATATTCCCTCCTTATTGGCTGTGGGTGCCACCATCTTTGCGACAGCATGAGGGTCAATTAGCATATTCCCTCTTTATTAGATAGGATTTGGGGAAAATTGACATTTTTATCATATTAAGTCTTTTTTTTTTAATACATTTTATTGATTTCTTACAGAGAGGAAGGGAGAGGGACAGAGAGCTAGAAACATCGACCAGCTGCCTCCTGCACACCCCCCACCGGGGATGTGCCCGCAACCAAGGCACATGCCCTTGACCGGAACCGAACCTGGGACCCTTCAGTCCTCAAGCCAAGGCTCCATCCACTGAGCCAAATCGGTCTCGGCAATATTAAGTCTTATGTATGTCCTTATAGCTTGTCAAATGGTAGCATTTCTCCCCCAGTATTTATTTTCTCTCATGAAGATTTTGTGATTTTCTTTTTCTTTTCTTTTTTATGCTTAAAATCTCCACTTTATTTTATTTTTTAAAATCTTTATTGTTGAAAGTATTATACATGTTCCCTTTTTTCCCACTTTGACCTCCTCTATCCCTCTCCAACTCCGTGCTCCAGGCAATCACCACCCTATTGTCTGCATATAAGTTCTTTGATTGTTCTCTTCCCACCCACCAACCCTTCCCCACATTCCTTCTGACATTCCACAGGCTATTCCATGCTTCTATGTCTCTAGATCTATTTTGTTCATCAGTTCATTTTGTTCATTAGATTCCACATATGAGTTAGATCATGGGATACTTGTCTTTCTCTGACTGGCTTATTTTGCTTAGGATAATACTCTCCAGGTCCCTCCATGCTGTCTCAAAGAATAAGAGACCCTTATTTTTTTACTACTACATAGTATTCCATGGTGTAAATGTACCACAGCTTTTTTATCCACTCATCCACTAAAGGCACTTGGGATGTTTCCAGGTGTTAGCTATTGTAAATAGTGGATACATTCTTTCTTTTTAAAAATATATATATTTTATTGATTTCAGAGAGGAAGGGAAAAAAACAGAGAGAGAGAGAGAGAGAGAAACATTAATGATGAGAGAGAATCATTCATCAGCTACCTCCTGCATGCCCCACACTGGGGATTGAGCACCCAAGCTGGTATGTGTCCTGACCTGGAATCGAACTGTGACCTCCTGGTTCATAAGTCAACACTCAATCACTAAGCCATGCTGGCCAGGCCATACATTCTTTCTGATTGGTGTTTTGGGTTTTTTAGGATGTATTCCTACAAGTGAAATCACTGGGTCAAATGGCAGATCCATATTTAATATTTTGAGGAAACTCCACACTGTTTTCCATAATGGATGCACCAGTCTACATACCCACCAGCAGTGTACTAGGGTTCCCTTTTCTCCACATCCTTGCCAGTGCTTATCACTTGTTGATTTTCTTATGGTAGCCTTTATGAGAGGTGTGAGGTGATACCTCATTGTTTTTGCATCTCTTGGATGATCAGTTACTGAGCATTTTTTCATACATCTCTTCACATCTGTATCTGCTTTGGAGTAGTACCTATTTAGATCCTTTGCCCATATTTAAATTGGATTATTTGTCCTTTAGTTAAGATGTATGAGTTCCTTATATATTTTGGATATTAGCCCTTTATTAGATGTATCATTGCCAAATATGTTCTCCCATACAGTGGGCTCTCTTGTCGTTTTATTGATGGTTTCTTTTGCCGTGCAGAGGCTTTTTATTTTGATGTAGTTCCATCTGTTTATTTTCTCCTTAGTTTCCTTTGCCCTAGGAGATGTATGTCCTCTTTGGAGAAATGTGTATTCAGGTCTGCCATTTTTTACTTGGATTGTTTGTCTTCCTTTTATTGAGTTGTATGAGTACTTTATTTTATTTATTTTTAAAATATATATTTCTATTGATTTCAGAGAGGGAGAGGGAGATAAAGATAGAAACATCAATGATGAGAGAGAATTATCAATCGACTGACTCCTGCACGCCTACTACTGAAGATCAAGTCTGAAAACGGGGCATATACCCTGACCAGAAATCGAACTCAGACCTCCTAATTCATAGGTTGACACTCAACCACTGTGCCACACCTGCCGGGCTGTAGTCCCTATATTTTGGGTATTAACCCTTTATCATATGTATGGCAGATATGTTCTCCCATACATTGTGTTCCCTTTTCTTTTGATGGTGGTTTCTTTTGCTGTGCAGATGCTTGTTATTTTGATGTAGTCCATTTGTTTATTTTCTCCTTAGTTCCTATTGCCTTAGAGATGTATTGGTAAACATATTGCTATGAGAGATGTCTGAGATTTTGCTACCTATGGTTTCTTCAAGGATTTTTATGGTTTCACGACTTACATTTAAGTATTGTATCCATTTTAATTTTATTCTTGTGTATAGTTTACGTTGGTGGTCTAGTTTCATCTTTTTGCATGTATCACTAGTTTTCCTAACACCATTTATTGAGGAGACTCTTTTCACTCCTTTGTATGCTCTTACCTCCTCTGTCAAATATTAATTGAGAGTTATGACTTCGGTTGATTTGGGTGTCTCTGTTCTATTCTGTTGATCTATATGCCTGTTCTTATGTCAGTACCAGGCTTTTCTTATTAGTGTGGTTTTGTAGTGTAACTTCATATCTGGTATTGTGATCCCTCCCACTTTGTTATTCTTTCTCAAGATTGCTGCAGGTACTCGGAATCTTTTTTGGTTCTATATAAATTTTTTTGGAGTATTTTTTCTAGATCTGTGAATTATGCCCTTGGTATTTTAATAGGGATTGCATTGAATCTATAGATTGCTTTGGGTAGTATGGATATTTTAATGATGTCCATACCAATCATTGAACACAACATGTATATTCTCCCATTTTTTTATATCTTGCTCTATCTCTTTTTTCATTTTCCAAGTATGTTTTCTATCTTCTTGGTTAAGTTTATTCCTTAGTATGGTAAATTGGATTTTGTATTTAGTTTCTCTATCTGAGAATTCATTATTGGTGTATAAAAATGCCATCGATTTCTGGGTTTTAATTTTTTAATCTTTCACATTCCAGAATTCATTTATCCAATCTAGTAGTTTTTTTTGGTGGAGTCTATAGGGTTTTCTATGTACAATATCATGTTATCTGCAAATAATGAGCGTTTTACTTCTGCCTTCCAATTTGGATGCCATTTTGTTATTCTCTGATTGCTGTGGCTAGGACTTCCAGTAGTAGGTTGAATAAGAGTGATGAAAGCTGACATCTCTGTCTTGTTCCTGTTATTATGAGAAATGTTTTTAGTTTGTGTCCATTGAGTATGAAGTAGGCTGTAGGTTTTTCATATATGGACTTTATTATGTTGAGGTATGATCCCTATATTCCCACTTTGCTGAGTTTTTATCAAAAAAGGGTGCTGAGTATTTGACAAAGGAGGCAAGAACATACAATGGAGTAAAGATAGTCTCTTCAACAAATGATGCTGGAAGAACTGGACAGACACATGCCAAAAGATGAAACTAGACCACCAACTTAATGCCGTACACAAGAATAAACTCAAGATCATAGAGGAGAACATAAGCAGTAAAATCTCAGACAACTCATGTAACAATATGTTCACCGATACATCTAGCGCAAAGGAAACTAATGAGAAAATAATCCAATGGGACTGCATCAAAATAAAAAGTTTCTGCACAGCAAAATCAAGCACCATCAAAATGAAAAGGGAACCCACTGTATGGTAGAACATATTTGCCAATGATATATCTGATAAGGGGTTAATTTTCAAAATATATAAAGTACTCCTACAACTCAACAAAAGGAAGACGATACAATTAAAAAATGGTAGGAAACCTCAATAGATATTTCTCCAAAGAGGACATACTCTCCAAGAGACCTATGAAAAATGCTGAAAGTCACGAATCATCTGAGAAATGCACATTAAAACCACAATGAGCTATTACCTCACACCTGTCAAAATGGCTGTCATCAAAAAATCAGCAAACAACAAGTGCTGGGGAGGATGTGGAGAAAAGGGAACACTAGTTCACTGCTGGTGGGAATGCAGACTGGTGCAGCTATTACTAAAAACATTAAGAAGTTTCCTCAAAAAATAAAAAATGGAACTGCTGTTTGACTCGGCGATCCCACTTCTGGGAATATATTCTAAAAACCCGAAAACACCAGTGAGAAAGAACATATGCACTCCTATGTTCATAGAAGCATTATTTACAATAGCTAAGATTTGGAAACAAACCTAGTGCCCATCAGTAGTTGAATGGATAAAAAAGTTGTAGGGCATTTACACAATGGAATACTAAGCAGCTTTAAAGAAGAGGGGTCTTGTACTATTTGGGACAGCATGGATATACCTGAAAAATATTACGCTAAGTAAAATGAACCAATCTGAGAAAGATTAATATCACATGATCACACTTATTATGGAATCTAATGAATTGACCAACAAAATAAGACCCAAAGTATGGAGCCATGGAACAGACTGACACACCTTGATGTGGAGTTGAGGGGACGAGAAAAGATAAACCACAGAACTTATATACTTATATGTGTAGGCATGGACAAGGGCAATAGGGTAGTGAAGACCTGGGGGGTTTGGTAAGAGTTGGGAGGAGGGGGGGTCAAGAGGGTAGAAATGTGAGATATTTGTAATACTAACAATAATAATATATTTTAAGAAAAGTGTATTGAATTTTGTCAAATGCTACTTCTGTGTCTATTGATATGATCATGTGATTTTTTTCTTTCAGTGTGTTTATGTGATATATCAGGTTTATTGATTTGTGAATATTGTACGACCCCTCCATTCCAGTAATAAATCCCACATGGTCATGGTGTATGATCTTTTTAATATATTACTGGATCTGATTTGCTAATATTTTGTTGAGGATTTTATAGCACCTGTGTTCATCAGGGATATTGGCCTGTAATTACCTTTCTTTGTAGTGTATTTGGTTTTGGAATTAGGATAACACCTATACTCCTCATAAAAAGAGCTTGGAAGTATTTCTTCCTCTTGGATTTTCTGGAATGGTTTGAGGAGTAGAGGTGTTAGTTTTTCTTTGAATGTTTAGTAAAACTCCCCTGTGAAGGCGTCCAAACCAGGGCTTTTGTTGGGAGTTTTTTTATTACTACTTCTATTTCATCAGTTGTTATTGGCCTATTCAGGTTTTCTGATTCTTCCCGATTTAATTTTGGAAGGTTGTATTTTTCTAAGAATTTGTCCATTTCATCCACATCTCCAGCTTGTTGGCATATAGATCTTCATAGTATAAATCCTTTGTATTTCTGTGGTGTCAGTTGTTACTTCTTCACTTTCTTTTCTGATATTTATTTGGGTCCTCTCTGTTTCTCAATGAGTCTAGCTAATGGTTCATCAATCTTATTTATCTTTTCAAAGAACTAGCTCTTGATTTCCTTGATTTTTTTTGTATTGTTTTTTTAGTCTCTTTTATTTTTGATCTAATCTTTATTATTCCCTTCCTTCTACTTACTCTGGGCTTTTCTTGTTCTCTTTTTAATTTTTTAAGTTGTAGGGTTAAATAGTTTCATATTGATTTTTCTTGTTTTTTAAGGTAGGTCTTAGTGCTATCAACTTCCTTCTCAGGACTGCTTTTGTTGTGTCCTAGAGATTTGGGGTTGTTGTGTGTTCATTTTCATTTGTTTCCAGGAAGTTTTTTATTTTTTTCTTGATCTCATTGGTAACTCATTCATCCTATGTAATAAAAGAGTAATATGCAAATTAACCATCACTCCTCTACACCCACCAGCCACGCCCACCAGCCAATCAGGAGCGAATATGCAAATAAACCCAACCAAGATGGCTACGGCCACAGAGAGCAGGAGGGAGGCTTGGGTTTACCTGGCAATGGAGGAAGCTAAGCTTTCCGCCCGCCTTTGCCGGCCTAGGCCTCCACTCAAGGCTACAAAGTTTCAATGATAGAAGATACATAAATCCAAACAGAAATGGCAGCAGCCACGGAGCTGGAAAGAGCAGGAGGCTAGGGTTGCCCCCGGCGATGGAGGAAGCCAAGCTTTCCACACACCCTGGTCGGCCCAGGCCTCCGCTTAAGGCTGCAAAGTTTCAATTATAGAAGATACATAAATCCCAACAGAAAAGGCTGCAGCCATGGAGCAAGCAGAAGGCTTGGCTCCGCTCCAGGCTACAAAGTTTCAATTGTAGAAGATAAATAAATCCCAGATACTAGGGCCTCCGCTTGGGTTGCCAGGGGGTGTGGCCGGCCTGCAAACCACCACAGGCCCCTCGCCCAGGCCGCCCCAAACCTGCAGGGGAGGGCAGTTAGGGGTGACCAAGCCAGCAGAGGAGGGAAGTTGGGGGTGACCAGGCCTGCAGAGAAGGGCAGTTGAGAGGGACCCAGGCCTTCAGGGAAGAGCAGTTGGGGGGGACCAGGCCTGCAGGGTAGGGCAGTTGAGAGGGACCCAGGCCTTCAGGGGAGAGCAGTTGGGGGGGACCAGGCCTGCAGGGGAGGACAGTTAGGGGTGACCAGGCTGGCAGAGGAGCAGTTAGGCATCAATTAGGCTGGCAGGGGAGTGGTTAGGGGGTGATCAGGCTGGCAGGCAGAAGCGGTTAGGGGCAATCAGGAAGGCAGGCAGGCGAGCAATTGGGGTTCCAGATTGGAGAGGTTGCAGGCTAGGCTGAGGGACACACCCCTGCCCTGTGCACGAATTTCGTGCACCAGGCCTCTAGTTGTTTAATAAAATGCTATTTAGCCTCCATGTATTTAAATGTTTGCTTGAGTGTTCTTACTGTAATTGATTTTTAATTTTTTTCCATTGTGATCTCTAAAGATGCTTGATCTGATTTCAATCTTCTTGAACTTGTAGAGGCTTCTCTTTTGTGTCCTAACCTGTGGTCTTCCTTTAAGAATAACCCATGTGTACTTGAGGAGAATGTCTATTCTGCAGCTTTGGGGTGAATTGTTTTATAAATGTCAATTAAATCCATCTGATCTAGTGTGTCCTTTAGAGTCACTGTTTCCTTGTTAACTTTCTATCTACAAGATCTATCCAGTGAATTCAGTAGAGTGTTAAAACCCCCTACTATGACTGTATTGGTGTTGATCTCTCCCTTAATTTCCCCTAGAAGTTTTTTTAATATATTTGGGTGCTCCTCTTTTGGGTGCATATATGTTTACCAGGGTGATATCCTCTTGTTAGATCGATTCTTTTAGTATTAAAGTAGTGACTTTTAGTATCTCTTATGCTGGCCTTTATTTTGAAGTCTATTTTGTCAGCTTTTTTTTTTTTTTTTTTTTTTTCATTTGCATGGAAATTTTTTTTCCATCTATGCATTCTCTTTCTTTGTGCATCTTTTGTTCTGAGGTGGGTCTCTTGTAGATAGCATATAAGAGTCATATTTTTATATCCATTCAGCCACCCTCTGTCTTTTGATTGGACCATTTAAGCCATTTACATTTAAGGTTATTATTGATAGGTATTTATTTATTGCCATTTTAATTATTTTTCTATGTTTCTTTCTCTATTTCTTCTCATTATAGCAGTCCTTTTAGCATTCCTTTCAGGGCTGGCTAGGTGGTGATATACTACTTTAACATTTTTGTTGCCTTGGAAGCTTTTTATTTCACCATCTATGTTTAAATTTTTTTTTAATTTTATTTTATTGTTTATAGTATTACAAATAGTAGTACATATGTCTCCTTTTTTTCCCCATTGACCTTCCCCCGGTCTTCCCTACACCCCGGCACATGCCCTCACCCCACCACCCCAGTGTCTTGTGTCCATTAGTTATGCTTATATGCAAACATACAAGTCCTTCGGTTGATCTCTTACCCCCGCCCCCTCCAATATTCCCCAGCCTTCCTACTGTAATTTGACAGTCTATTCGATGCTTCTTTGCCACTGTATCTATCTTTTGGTTCATCAGGTTATAATCTTTATTATCCATAAATGATTGAGATCATGTGGTATTTTTCTTTCACTGACTGGCTTATTTCACTTAGTATAATGCACTCCAGTTCCATCCATGCTCCTGCAAATGGTAAGAATTCCTTCTTTTACATATCAGTGTAGTATTCCATTGTGTAGATGTACCATCATTTTCTAATCCACTCATCTGCAGATGGGGATTTAGGCTGTTTTCAAAACTTACCTTTTGTAAATAGTGCTGCTATTACCATAGGGGTGCAATATCCTTTCTGATTGCTGTTTCTATTTTCTTGGGATATATTCCTAGAAGTGGTATTACTGGGTCAAATGACAGTTCCATTTTTAAATACTTGAGGAAACTCCATACTGTTCTCCACAGTGGCTGCACCAGTCTGCATTCCCACCAGCAGTGCAAGAGGGTTCCTTTTTCTCCCCATCCTCCCCAGCACTTATCGTTTGTTGATATGTTGATAGCCATTCTGACAGGTGTGAGATGGTACCTCATTGTCGTTTTGATTTGCATCTCTTTGATGATTAGTGACTTTGAACATGTTTTCATTTGTCTCTGGGCCTTCTGTATGTCCTCTTTCGAAAAGTGTCTATTTAGATCCATTGACCATTTTTTGATTGGATCGTTTATCTTCCTTTTGTTAAGTTGTATGAGTTCTCTATAAGTTTTGGAGACTAAACCCTTACTGTAAATATCATTGGCAAATATGTTCTCCCAAGCAGTGCGCTTTCTTGTTGTTTTGTTGATGGTTTCCTTTCCTGTGCAGATGATTTTTATTTTGATGTAGTCCCATTTGTTTATTTTCTCTTTAGTCTCTCTTTCCTTAGGGTCTGTCTGGAAAGATAATGCTATGATATATGTCTGCAATTTTGCTGCCTGTGGAGTCTTATAGGATTTTTATGGTTTTCTATCTTACATTCAAGTCCTTTAGCCATTTTGAGTTTGTTTTGTGTATGTTGTAAGTTGGTGATCTAGTTTCATTTTTTTGCATGTATCTGACCAAATTTCCCAGCACCGTTTATTAAAGAGACTGTTTGACTCAATTGTATGCCCTTACCTCCTTTGTCAAATATTAATTGAGTATAATGGCTTGGGTCAATTTCTGGGTTCTCTATTCTGTTCCATTGGTCTATATGTCTGTTCTTGTGCCAGGACCAGGCAGTTTTGAGAACAGTGGTTTGGTAATATAGCTTGATATCTGGTATTGTGATCCCTCCAACTTTGTTTTTCTCTTTCAGGATAACTGTGGATATTCGGGGTCTTTTTTTATTCCAGGTGAATTTTTGGAGAGTTCTAGATCTTTGAAATATGCCATTGGTATTTTAATAGGTATTGCATTGAATCTATAGATTGTTTTGCGTAGTATGGACACGTTAATGATCTTGATTATATCAATGCATAAACGAGTACAGGTCTTTTACCTCCTTTGTTAAGTTTATTCCTACGTATCTTAAATTTTTTGGTGCAATGGTAAATGGAATTGTTTTTTTCATTTCTCCTTCTGTGAGTTCATTATTAATGTATAAAAAGGCCATAGATTTCTGGGAGCTAATTTTGTATCCTGCTATATTGTCAAATTCACTTATTAGGTCTAGTAGCTTTTTGGTGGAGTCTTTGGGGTTTTCTATGCATAGTATCATGTCATCTGTAAATAAGGACAGTTTTACTTCTTTTCCAATTTGGATACCTTTTATTTCTTCTTCTTGTCTGATGGCTATGGCTTAGAGTAGTTCTAGTACTATGTCAAACAGGAGTAGTGAAAGTGGGCATCCTTGTCTTGTTCCTGTTCTTAGGGGAATTGAGTTTAGTTTGTGCCCATTGAGTATGATGTCAGCTGTAGGTTTGTCATATAGGGCTTTTAATATGTTGAGGCATGATTTCTCTATTCCCACATTGTGAGAGTTTTTATCAAGAAAGGGTGTTGGATTTTGTCCAATGCTTTTTCTGCATCAATTGATATGATTATGTGATTTTTGTCTCAGTTTATGTGATGTATCACATTTATTGATTTGTGGATATTGTACCATCCTTGCATCCCCAGGATAAATCCTACTTGGTCATGGTGTATGATCTTTGCAGTGTATTGCTGAATCTGATTTCCTAGAATTTTGTCCAGGATTTTAGCATCTATGTTCATCAAGGATATGGGCCTCTAGTTCTCCTTTTTTGTGGTGTCTTTATCTGCTTTGGGGTTTAAGGTAATGCTGGCTTCATAGAAAGAACTTGGAAGTGTGCCTTCCCCTTGAATTTTTTGGAATAGTCTGAGGAGGATAGGTTTTAGTTCCTCTTTGAATGCTGGGTAGAACTCCCCTATAAAGCTGTCTGGACCAGCGCTTTTATTTGCTGGAAGACTTTTTATCGCTGTTTCAATTTCTTCAGCAGTTATTGGCCTATTCAGGTTTTTTTATTCTTCTTGGTTCAGTCTTGGGAGCTGTATTTTTCTAAAATTATGTCCATTTTGTTGGAATAGAGTTGTTCATAGTATTTTTTCAGAATCATTTGTATTTCTGTGGTATTGGTTGTTACTTCACCTCTTTCATTTCTGATTTGGTTTCTTTGGGTCCTCTCTCTTTGCTTCTTTGTGAGCCTGGATAGAGGTTCATCAATCTTGTTTATCCTTTCAAAGAATCAGCTCTTGGTTTTGTTAATCTTTTTTATTTATTTTTTATTTTTTATTTTTTGGTCTCTGTCGTATTTCTCCCTTCTGATCTTTATTATTTCCTTCCTTCTGCTTGCTGGGCTTTTCTTGTTGCTCTCTTTTTAACTCTTTGATTTGTGGGTTTAGATAATTTATTATCATTTTATCTTATTTTTTGATGTAGGCCAGTAGAGCTGTGAATTTCCCTCTCAAGAGAGCTTTTACTGTGTCCCATAGATTTTGGATAGCTGTGTTTTCATTGTCGTTTGTTGCCGTGTTGCTTTTTATTTCTTCTTCGATCTTTCTGGTAGCCCAGTCATTGTTTAGTAGCATGCTATTTAGCCTCTAGGTATTTGATTATTTTGATGGTTTTTATTGTAGTTGATTTCTAGTTTTATGCCATTGTGATCTGAGTAGATACTTGATATGATTTCTGTCTTCTTGACTTTGAAGAGATTTGC
The DNA here is from genome assembly GCF_027574615.1 of Eptesicus fuscus. Taxonomy (NCBI): domain Eukaryota; kingdom Metazoa; phylum Chordata; class Mammalia; order Chiroptera; family Vespertilionidae; genus Eptesicus; species Eptesicus fuscus. The sequence goes on along the minus strand of NC_072480.1, from coordinate 3,250,416 downwards.
CTGTGACCCAGTATGTGGTCTATCTTTGAAAATGACCCATGTGCACTTGAGGAGCATGTATATTCTGTGGCTTTGGGGTGAAATGATCTGAAGATGTCAGTTATTTCCATCTGATCTAGTGAGTCATTTAGGATTGATGTTTGTTTGCTGATTTTTTGTTTAGAAGATTTGTCCAATGGTGATAGTGGGGTATTAAAGTTTCCTACTATGACTGTATTGCTGTCAAACTCTCCCTTGATATCCTCCAGAAGTTTTTTAATGTATCTTGGTATTCCTGTATTGGGTGCGTATATGTTTACCAGAGTTATACCTTCTTGTTTGCTTGCTCCCTTTAGTATTATGAAGTGGCCCTCCTTATCTCTTGTTATGTCCTTCACTTTGAGGTCTAATTTGTCAGTATAAGTATTGCTACCCCAGCTTTTTTTTTTCATTTCCATTTGCCTGAAATACCTTTTTCCATCCCTTCGCCATCAGTCTGTGTGAGTCCTTTGTTCTTAGGTGGGTTTCTTGTATACAGCAGATATATGGGTCATGTTTTCTTATCCACTCACCTACTCCATGTCTTTAGATTTGGGCATTTAATTTGTTTACATTTAAAGTTGTTATTGATAGATACTTGTTTGTCGCCATTTTTATTCTTTACACCTGTGTTCCTTCTTCCCTTCCTATTTCTTCTTTTTACAGCAGACCCTTTAGCATTTCTTGCATTGCTGGTTTGGTGGTAATAAATTCCGTAGTCCTTTTTTTGTCTGTGAAGCTCCTGATTTCACCCTCAATTTTGATTGATAGCCTTGCTGGGTACAGTATTCTTGGATTCAGACCCATCCTTTACATGATGTTGTATATTTCATTCCATTCCCTTCTGGCCTGATGTGTTTCTGTTGAGAAGTCAGTCGCTAGTCTGACGGGGATCCTTTTTAGGTAACTTTCTGTCTCTCTCTGGCCGCTTTTAAGATTCTTACTTTGTCATTGGTGTTTGCCATTTTAATTATAATGTGCCTTAGTGTTGTTCTTTTTGGGTTCATTTTGCTTGGGACTCTGTGAGCTTTTTGGACTTGTGTGAGGTTTTTTTCTTCCCTAAATCAAGGAAGTTTTCTGTCATTATTTCTTCAGACAGGTTTTCTATCCCTTGCTCAGTTTCCTCTCCTCCTGCCACCCCTATTATGTGGATGTTGTTTCATTTCGTGTTGTCCCAAAGTTTCCTTAGACTCTCCTCCTGTTTTTTAAGGTTTTTTTTTAGATGTTGCTCTGCCTGGGTTTTTTTTCGTACCTTGTCTTCTAGCTCACTGATGCCGTCCTTTACTTCTAGTTTACTGTTGATGCTTTTTATTGAGTTCTTTATAGTAGCTATGTTGTTTTTCATTTCTTCTTAGTTCTTCATTTTGTCTTGGTTCTTACACATATTGTTGAATTTGTCTTCCATTCTTTTCAGCGACCTTATGACCATTTCTCTGAATTTTTTCTCTGACATATTGCTTGCCTCCTTTTCATTGATGCCTCCTTTTCTTTTATATGCGGGCTGTTTCTTTGTCACCCCATGATCTATCTTCTCCTGGTGTCTAGTAATGTAGCTCTCTCCTTTCCCTAGGTGAAATTTGACCTTTCCATGAGAAGGTGCATAGCTCATCCGAGTCTGTGTATTCACACTGCTTGAGATCCCATGTTCCCTGGGTTCACAGCTGGTGCCTAGGTGTTGTGGTTGTAGAGTCCCCGGATGTATAGGCTTCCGATATCAGCCACTCTCCCCTTCAAGATGGCGCGGTCTCTGTGGCAGAGCCAGTCACTCCGGGAAAGATTTCAGCAGCAGTGTAGGCTGCCATTTCAGGGGAGCCCGGTCCGGCAGTCCCCAACTGTCTCTTGGAGTATAGCTGTCCCTCCCCCACAAATATACACTCTATCCACTGAGCCAAACCATTTAGGGTCTGTCTTTATCTTAAAAGTATTTTGAGTTTCCTAGGCATAAAAAAAGTCAGCTGAGTTATACTTTATAATATTTCCTTTTACCAGGCTTTACTAATATTGTCCTAACTCATTTTTGTTTTTATTTTACAAAAGTGTTTTGCTTGTATATTTATTTTCAAATATTTTTGAGATTTGTTTATTTGGTAGGTTATATGCTGTGAACCCAGGGAACACGGGATCTCAAGCAGTGTGAATACATGGATTCGGATGAGCTATGCACCTTCTCACGGAAAGGTCAAATTGGTTTACAAATTATATATAAATGGATTCTGTTTATTAAATCAGTGAAGAGACTTAATAGGAATTTCAAACAACTGTAAAGTTAAATACTTTTTTTTATTTTTACCTTCCTTTTTACTTTTATTTATTATTATTCTTGTGTTAGGGACTCATTGCACGAATTTTTGCACCTTGAAAGGAACTGTGGGCCGCAAGGCTGCTGTGGGCACAGGGGCGGGGTTTCTCGGCCCGTCCTCCATGACCCGGCTCGGTCTCTACCAGTCGCGGCCCCTGATCCCCTGTCTGCTGGTAGTCCCGCTTCTGCTGCTGCCACTCCCACGTGCTGATGGCACCAGCTCCATTCGCACCACTGATGGTACAGTGAAATTGGGACTGGCGCCATCAGCGGGTGTGAGCGAGTCCACTGCAGTCAGCCGGTGCGAGCAGCAGCTGCTGCCCATATCGCCCCTCAGGAGCAGGGGTAGGTGGAGAAGCCCTCAGGGTGATTGGGGTTGGCAGCCACTGCTTGCTCCTGCTGACATTGCCAAGTAATCAGGACTGGTGCTGGGCGCTGGTAGCAGATGCGAGTGGAGGCTCTGTAACCGGCTGCGGGTGTAAGTGGGGCAGTCCCTGGCAGAGGGTGCAAGAAGATGCTGCCGGCCCTGATTGCCCCTCTGGAGCAGGGGGAGGTGGAGAAGCCCTGAGGTGTGATGGGGGCTGGCAGTCACCGCTCACACCCGCTGACAGTGCCGAGCGATTGGGGTTGGCACCAGGCGCGCGAAGCGGGTGTGAGCGGTGGCTCCTGTGCCGGCTACAGGTGCGAATGGGGCTGGCACCGGCTGGAGGTACAAGTGCCCAGTGGGACCATGGTGCATGGGAGCAAATAATTTTCAGTAACCACCAGAGGCTCACCCCAATGACAGCGACTGGCACCCTGCCTTGGTCTGGTGCCCCCGCTAACCTGTTACACTATCCTGCCGTTGCTGATGCCCACCATGTTCCGCGCTCTGACGCCTGCTGCTGATGCCCGCCATGTTCTGCACGTACCCCATGGTGGTCAGTGCACGTCATAGCAACCAGTTGTTCAGTTCTGCCATTTGGTCTGTTTGCATATTAGGGTTTTACTAATATATCCTATATAATAAATAGGTAATATGCAAATTAGCCCTTATGCCATAACGCTGTCACAAGATGGTAGCACGCACAGCGGGTGCAAGTCCAGCTGCTCTGCGCACCTGCCACCGCAGTTCCCGCGGCCCTGCGGGTTCAGGAGGTCCAGCGGCCCCTCCGTGCATGTGCTGCCACGGTTCCCGCGGCCGTGCCAGGGGGCACACCTGCCGCTGGGGTTCCCTCAGCCCCAGCTTTCCCATAGTTCCCTCAGCTGCTGCTCTGAGTGGCTTCCACTATGGTGACCAGGCCAGCAGGGAAGGGCAGTTGGGGGCGATTGGGCCGGCACAGGGGAGGGCAGTTGTGGGCAATTGGGCTGGCAGGGGAGCAGTTAGGCATCAGTCTGGCCAGCAGGGGAGCGGTTAGGGGTGATCAGGCTGGCAGGCAGAAGTGGTTAGGGGCTGATCAGGCAGGCAGGCAAGCAGTTGGGAGCCAGCAGTCCCGGATTGTGAGAGGGATGTCCAACTGCCGGTTTATGCCCAATCCTGCAAGGATATCCCCGAGGGGTCCCAGATTGGAGAGGGTGCAGGCTGGGCTGAGGGTCACCCCCTCAGTGCACAAATTTCGTGTACCAGGCCTCTGGTATATAGATAACAGGTTTTTAGCTTTAAAATTTTATCTTTCATTGCTAGTGATCACCTTCATATTCTTTATGGTTGTCAGTATACATTAACTTTAAAAAAAACTGTTTTACGCTCCACCGTTTGACTTCATATTTGCTCCCTTTTTTTTTTTATCCATTTATCTTTTCTTGGAATTCTATACATTTTTATTTCTGTGCCTCTGAATTTATTTCTTACTGTTTCTTCTGTTCTTTGATTTCCTTTCCTGATATGTTCATTCTAATTTTCTTTTAATGGAAAATGTTTCAAGTGCTTTCTTCAAAAAGGGCACATATAGTGCTATAGGTGAGAAACCAATTCCAGTTCATTTTCTTTTCTCTATCAGAACCTTAGTTTCTTTCTGAAATCTTACAAATAAGAGTTTCCTTATCTTTAGAGTTCAGAAATGCCTTTAATCTTGGAGTTCATATTTTTCAACAAGATGTCAGGTGTGTATCTTATAATTCTTCCTATAACTCTTTAAGCCCTTTGGATAGGAAAACTCCAAGTCTTTAAAGTTTAGGAAATTTTGTTTTTATTGTTCCTTTAATTAGTAGTTTTTCGCCTGTTCTTTTTTCTCGGATACTCTTATTTTTGCACTATATTTGTCTTCTAAGTCACTTAACCATGTATGATATATATTTTATGTAGTATTTCCATTTTCAATGCAATTTTTTTTTCTTATTTAGCTTTTGGTAATATTATTTCTAATCTTCACCATTCTTTGTAGTTAGTAATTTGGAGTTACATTTTTATAAAGTGTTTACCTTCTCTGCTTGTATCTTACAGTATTATATGTATTCTTAATTTGTGTTATAGGTTTTTAAAGTTATTTTTCTTTTATTGCATCTCCAATTGATAGACATCATCTGTCCTAGTTGTTTGTTTGTATTAAGTTCCTTAAACAAGTTATGTGGTTTTTTTTGGCTGACCATGTCAGGGCTTGTGTGTTCCCTTTGGATCTTATGCATGTCGAATTATTGGTTTCTTGGACAGTTACTGTCAAGCAATAAGAGGTAATTTTTTTTTTTTCTATTGTATCTTTGACCAATGGTTTCCCATGGTGGGTGTAAAGGAGTGTGGTTTAGGTTATCAGTCTCATGGACTTCAACTCAGTCCAAACTAGGGTAGTTTTCCTTGACAGCTCCTAGCATAGAGCCTTTTTTATAACTGAGTACAACAAGTGGGCAGGGCCACTTTCTTCCTGTTTGCTTCGATGATCCACATGGCTTGCAAAATTGGTTCCTCAGATGGCAGTGGATTCTGCACACAACATCTGCTTCCCACTTTTGAGTCGTTCCACTGTTGTAGGAAGTGGTGCCCAGAAGTGACTGTTAGCTTTGCCAGTGACAGTGGTTCCTCTCTGCATTCCATATACAGGCTACACTTTCTTTTGGATGGTTTATATAGGCAATCATCTTTCCAAAAAGTGTTCTTAAATCCTACATAATAAAAACCTAATATGCTAAGTGTCCTGTCGGCCGGTTGGTCGTTCAACCAATCAAGGCGTAATACGCTAATGATAAGCTAAGACCACTCAACTGCTCACTATGACATGCATTGACCACCAGCGGGCAGACAGTCGACTGGTCGACCTGTTGCTATGATGTGCACTGACCACCAGGTAGACACTCCGACCGGTAGGTTAGGTTGCTACTAGGGTCCGGCCCATCGAGACTAATCGAGATAGGCCAGACACATCCTGGAGCCCTCCTGCGGTCCTTCCCCGACTGGCCAATCTCCCTCCCCGGCCCCGATCGTGCATCAGTGGGGTCCGTCGGCCTGGTCTGTGTCCTCTCGCAATCCGGGACCCCTTGGGGGATGTTGGAGAGCTGGTTTCAGCCCAATCCCACAGGCCAGGCTGAGGGACCAAACTGGTGCACAAATTCGTGCACCAGGCCTCTAGTATATCTATAATATGACAATGTTTATTCAAAACCTTACAAGTAAAGGAGAAATGTGGCAAGTGGTGTAGGATCAATTATTCATGATCCTATTATTCTATATATAGTTATTACTATGATTCTTACTTATTTCCTCCCCAACTCCTCTTGCCATAAGTGGTTTTTCCTAACATAGTATACATACATATCCTGGGTTTTTCTTTATTTGGCTCCAGTCGCTGATTATTATTATGGTGTTAAATAATTTGACTAAAACTTGAAATTAACTTCTTGTTTATTAATTTTTATATAGAAAATGAAGACCTTTCCAATCAGTCAAAACCTACACAGAATCAAAGTAAGTACCAAATTTGATTCAGATATAAATGATTTCTGTCTTGATTTACTGCTCAGTTGTTATTCACAAATAACAATTTGAATTGAGTGTATTTGGAATCTTTATGCTTTAGGGAAAGTTCCTAGTTAAAGAATTTAACTGATCAGTACTGGATAAAAGAGACTTAATAGTGGTACATTTTATATATACATCATGAAATGCACATACTAACTGAATTTGAAATTAACCATATGTCTTTGTATTGTATTTGCAACATTTTCAATGTAATCTAACTGCTAGGTGGATTATATCTACATTCACTTTACAGTATATTATAGTAGAAGCCTCATTTCTTTCTGGATATAAACAGATAGATGTGATAAAAACCCTTTTGAGCAAAACATTATGTCAGATACTACTTTAATTTCTTTTAATTAAAAAAAAAGGTTTTTTTTTTTTACTTTTTAAATTACAGTTGACATTTAATATTAAATTTCAAGTATACAGAAGAGTGCTTAGACATTTATTTAAATTTCTGGAGATCCTCCCAATAAGTTTAATACCCACCTAGCACTATAATATATATATATATCCTACCTAATAAAAGGATAATATGCAAATAACCATCACTCCACTACGCCCACGATTGGGCCGTTGGGAGGCTGGGGGGCGGGACTTGGGGTGGCCTATCTGGCCGTTGAGAGGCGCAGGGGGCGGGCCTATCCAGCCATTGAGAGGCGCCAGAGGCTTTTGGCCTGGTGTATGAGCGGACACCCAGCTCCCCTGCCATCGAAAGCCAGGAACGGGGTGTCCGCTCCGGCTCCAGGCCAAAAGCCCCCGCCAGAGGCTTTTGGCCTAGTGCACCAGCGGACCCCCTGCCATCAATTGCAGGGAGCTGGGGGTTGCTTCGGCCTGGTACACCAGCGGACCCCCTGCAATTGATCACCTGGGCAGGGAGCTGGGGGTCTGCTTTCAGCTTGGGCAGGAGCGGACCCCCTGCGATTGATTGTAGGGAGCTGGGAGTCCGTTCCTGCCCAAGAGGCTTTCGGTCTGGGCAGGCCTGGGCAGGGGCTGAGCCGGTGATCAGAGGGAGCTGGAGAGGCCTGCCCAGGCCTAAAGCTTCGGCCAGAGGCTTTAGACTTGGGCAGGGCCCAGCCCTCCATTGGTGTGAACTACAGAGGAAACACCTTTTCTGACTGCACATTGGCTAAGCTTCCTGTATGCCACTGGTAATATTCTTAGTAACTTGGGTAATAAGAATCCAAAAAGGTGATCTAGGGTTTTTCCACCACACTTATGGAGACAAAAATGAAGGTCCGCTGCTGGAGGGCTAAGAAATGTCATATCCTGCCCTAGCCGGTTTGACTCAGTGGATAATGCCTCAGCCTGCAGACAGCAGGGTCTGGGTTTGATTCTGATCAAAAGCATGTACCTAGGTGGCAGGCTCCTCCCTGGCTGGGCCCAGATCAGGGCTCATGCAGGAGGCAACCAATCAAAGTGTTTCTCTGTCTTTCCCTTTCTCTTCCACATTCTCTAAAAGTCAATGGAAACATACCCTCAGGTGAGGATAAAAAATAAAGAAATCCATATCCTATGAAAGACACGTCTTGAAAATGCCTAAAGAAAGTTGTCATTTTTTCTTGGTGAAGGGACTGGAGTCTGTGTTGATGAAAACACCTCAGTGGCTGCGGTGACTGACAGTGGCTGCAGCAGTGGGGTGATGGGGCTGGTGCCTTCCCCTGATCAGCCCGGTTGCCTCCCACAAAGGGAGGCCAGACTGCAGCTTAGGTACGCTCCCTGTGGGGCGCAGGGCCTAAGCCGTCAGTAGGACATCCCCTGAGGGCTCCCAGTATGTGAGAGGGGGCAGGTTGGGCTGAGGGACCCCCGACTCCCAGTGCATGAATTTTGTGCACCGGGCCCCTAGTGTGTGTGTGTGTATACATTATATAATAAAATCCTAATTTGCAAATCGACCAAACATTGGAACAACCGGTCGCTATGATGCGCATTAACCACCAGGGGCGGATGCTCAAATCAGGAGCTGCCTCCTGGTGGTCAATGCACTCCCACCTACTAGTGGTGCTCAACCTGTGGGTCGTGACCCACAGGTTGAGAACCGCTGCTGTAGAGCCTAAGACCATGGGAAAACACAGATATTTACATTACGATTCATAACAGTAGCAAAATTACAGTTATGAAGTAGCAACGAAAATAATTTTATGGTTGGGGGTCACCACAACATGAGGAACTGTATTAAAGGGTCGCAGCATTAGAAAGGTTGAGAACCACTGCCCTAAGGGGTCCTGGACTTCAAGAGGGCGCGGGCTGTGCTGAGGTACCCCCCTTCCGTGCACCAGGCCTCTAGTAATTATATATATATATATATATATATATATGTGTGTATATACATATACACATATATACATATATATATATCATAGTTATATATAACTATAACATATGGTTATTACAATATTGACTATATTCCCTATACTGTACTTTACATTCCCATGACTATTTTGTTACTGCCAATTTGTAATTTTTAATCCCTTCACTTTTTCACCAAATCCCTCAACTCTAAGTTTGTTCCTGGTATCTCTGAATTTGTTTCTGTTTGTCCATTTGGTTTGTTTTTAGATTCTACATATAAGTAAAATCATATGATATTTGTCTTTCTCTAACTGACTTATTTCACTTAACATAATACCCTCTAAGTCCATCCATGTTGTAACAAATGGTAGTATTTTATTATTTTTTATGTCCGAGTAATATTCCATTGTATATATGTGCTAACTCTTCTTTATCCATTTGTCTGTCCATGGACACTTAGGTTCCTTCCATATCTTGACTATTGAAGATAACACTGCAGTTAATGTAGGGTTACAGATATCTCTTTGAATTGGTGTTTAGGATTTCTTCAGATAAATACCCAGAAGTGGTATTGCTGGCTTATGGTAGATCAGTCTATTTTGCATTTTTTGAGGAACCTCCATACTGTTATTTATAATGCTTGCACCAATTTGCAATCCCACCAACAGTACATGAGAGTTCCCTTTTCTCCACATCAACACTTGTTTGTTGATTTATTGATGATAGACATTTTGACAGGAGGTAATATCTTCACTGTAGTTTTAGTTTGTATTTCTCTGATGTTTAGTGACTTTGAGCATCTTTTCTCATATGTCTGCTGGCTATCAATATGTGCTTTGTGGAGAAATATTTCTTCAGATCTTCTGTCCATTTCCCTCCCTTTCTTATTGAATTTATTGGGGTGACCTTTTATATAATAAAAGCCTAATATGCAAATTGTCCCTTCAACCAGGAGTTCGAGCAGGGGTTAGGGCCGGCCAGCCAACCGCCCACGGGCCCTACCCCCAGCCAGCCCCGCCCCTGATCAGGGGCGGCACTGGCTGGCTAACCTCCTGTGTCCTCTGCCCCCAGGCAGCCCGTCCCGATCAACCCCAATCAGGGCGGGCCAGCTGGACCTCACCCATGCACGAATTCGTGCACCAGGCCTCTAGTTCCTTAATAAAATTATACAGGTTTCAGGTGTACAATCATATAATACACCATCTGTGTATTATATTGTGTCTTCTGTCCATTCCTTAACCAGATTGTTTGTTTGTTTTAGTGCAAAGTTGTATAAGTTTCGTTTCTATTTTGGATATTAACCACTTATTGGATGTATCATTGGTGAATATATTTTCTCATTCATTAGGTTGTCTTCTCATTTTGTTGATGGTTTCCTTTGTAAAAATGTTTTAGTTTAATGTAGTCTAATTTTTTTGTCTTTTGTTTCTCTTGCTTGAGTAGATAATATCCAAAAATATTTCTAAGAGCATTGTCAAAGAATTTACTGCCTATGGTTTTTTTCTAGAAGTTTTATGGTTTGGGGTGTTACATTTAAGTCTTTAATTAATTTTGAGTTTAATTTTGTATATGGTGTAAGAAAATGATCAAGGTATTTTTTTGTATCTGTCCACTTTTTCCAACACTATTTAGTGAAGAGAGTGTCTTTTTCCCATTGTATATTCTTTCCTCTTTTGTTATAGATTAATTGACCACATACATGTGGGTTTATTTCTGAGCTCCTTATTCTGATTCATTGAGCTGTGTTTTAGTTTTTATACCAATACCATGCTGTTTTGATTAATATAGCCTTTTGTAGTATGATTTGATATTAAGTATTGATAAGTTGAACTTTCTTCTTCTTTCTCAAGATTACTTTCACTATTCTCAGTCTTTTTATTATTATAAATTTTTGGATTATTTGTTCTAATTCTGTGAAAAATGTCATTGGTATATTGATAGGGATTGCTTTGAATCTGTAAACTGCTTTGGGTAGTATAGATATTTTATCACTGTTGATTCCTACCTATATCTTGCCATTTATTTGTATCCTCTATACCAGTGATGGGCAACCTTTTGAGCTTGGTGTGTCAAACTTCACCAAAAAACTGAGCATAACTCGGATAGTGTGTCACTTTGAGGAAAAAACTAACTCCAAGACTCTAGTCGCAAATGTTTCATCTTCAGGAGCAGCAAATGTTTCATCCTCGGGATGCGGCCGCGTGTCATCAGAAATGGCTACGCGTGTCAGTGCTGACACGTGTGTCATAGGTTCGCCATCACTGCTCTATACCTTTCTTCAATGTCGTACAGTTTTCTGAGTACAGGTCTTTTACCTTCTTGGTTAAATTTAGTCCTAGTATTTTATTTATTTATTTTTTTGATGCAACTATAAATGAGATTGTTTTCTTAATTTTCTTTCTGGTAGTTTGCTTTTGTTATATAAAAAATGCAACTAATATCTGAATACTTTATTGAATTTGTTTATTAGTTTAATAGTTTTTTTGGTGGGAACTTTTAGGTTTCTTTCTGTATAGTATTATGTCATCTTCAAATAATGATAGTTTTACTTGTTTTCTAATTTGCATGTTTTTTATTTCTTTTCCTCATCTGATTCCTGTGTCTAGAACTTCAATTATTATGTTGAATAAAAGTGGTGAAAGTGAACATCTATCTTATCTTGTTCCTGATCTTAAGGAAAATGCTTTTAAGTTTTTAACATTGAGAATAATGTTAGCTGTGGGATTGTCATATATAGTCTTTATTATGCTGAGGTATATTCCCTCTGTTCCCAATGTACTGAGAGTTTTTATCATAAATGGATACTGGGTTTTTTCTAATGCTTATTCTTCATCTATTGATATTATCATATGATATTTATCCTTCATTTTGTTTATGTAGTATATCGTGTTAGGTGATTTGCAGATAATCAGCCAACCTTGCATATCATGAGTAAATCCCAGTTGATCATTCTATATAATAAAGAGGTAACATGCAAATTGACCATCACTCCAACACACAAGATGGCCGCCCCCATCTGGACACAAGATGGCTGCCACAAGATGGCCAGCAGGGGAGGGTAGTTGTGAGGGACCAGGCCTGCAGGGGAGGGCAGTTAGGGGTAATTTGGCTGGCAGGGGAGCAGTTAGGCGTCAAGGGAGTGGTTAGGGGGTGATCAGGCTGGCAGGAAGAAGCGGTTAGGGGCAGGCAGGCAGGCGAGCAGTTGGGAGCCAGCAGTAGGATCAGGCCTAAACGGGCAGCCGGGCATCCCTTGAGGGGTCCCAGATTGGAGAGGGTGCAGGCTGGGCTGAGGGACACACACACCCTCCTACCCCCCGCCCTCCCCTGTGCACCGGGACACTAGTAGTATATAATATTTTTAATGTATTGCTGAGTTTGGATTGCTAATTTTCTATTAAAGATTTTTGCAATATTGTTTATCAGAGATATTGGCCTATAATTGGTTTGCAGAATCATATCTTACAGGAACCTCTTGTATGGACATTTTAACAATGTTGATACTTCCTATCCATATCTTGCCATTTATTTGGCCTATAATTGTCTGGTTTTGATGTCCAGTTAATGCCACGTTCATAAAATGCTCTTGGGAGCCTTCTTTCTTAAGTGTTTTGGATTAGGTTGAGAAGAATTCTTATTTGAATATTTGGAAAAATTCACCTGTGAAGCTATTGTGTTTTGGAAATTTTTTTATTATTGTTTTAAATTCATTAGTAGTTATCATTTTGTTCTGAATTTCTGTTTCTTGATCTAGTCTTGGAAGATGTATGTTTCTAGGAATTTACCCATCTTGTCCAGGTCTTTTAATTGTTGGCATTTAATTCTTCATGGTGCTTTCTTATAATCCTTTGTGTTTACTTACTTATTTTTTGCATACTGTCTCTAAGGAGGACAAGTACAATAGATTGTTATTTTTTAAATAACAGATTTGTTGAGATAAAAGTCACTTTTTTTAAGTGTGCAATTTAGACATTTTAGTATATTCACAAAGTTGCACATCCATCATCATCATCTAATTCTAGATCCTTCGTGTTTCTGTGGTGTCATTTTTCACTTCTCTTTCATTTCTGATTTTATTTATTTATGTTCTCTCTTTTTCCCCTGATTGAGTCTAATTGAAAGTTTATCAATTTTTATCTTTTAAGAAAACCAGCTCTTGATTTCCTGTATCTTTTGTGTTGTTTTTAGATTTTACTTCATTATTTCTGCTCTGATTTTTATTATTTCTTTCTTTCTACTCACTTAGGTTTTGTTGTTCTCTTTCTAGTTTCCTTATGTGTAAGGTTAGATCGTCTCAGTGATTTTTCTTGTTTCTTGAGGTAAGCCTATATTGCTTTGAATTTCCCCGCTTAGAAATTGTTTTGCTGTGTCCTATAGGTTTTGAATTATTGTGTTTTTATATTTTATATCAGGGTATCTTTTTGTTTCCTTCTTGATGTAATTTTTAACTCATCCATTGTTTAGTAGCACGTTAATTAGCCTCCATGTCTTTGTGCTTCCAGTTTTCTTATTGCTATTGATTTCTAGTTTCATAACTAATGTGATTGGAGAAGATGCTTGATATAATTTCAGTCTTCTTAAATTTATTGTGGTATGTTTTGTGGCCTAACATGGTCTATCCTGGAAAATATTCCTTGTGCACTTGAAAAGGATGTATATTCTGCTGCTTTGGGCTGAAACATTCTAAAATTTCAATTATAAACATTGAATCTAATATGTCTTTTAAGGCTGGTGTTCCTTTGTTGATTTTCTGCCTGGATGATCTAACCATGAATGTCCATGGGGTGTTAAATTCCCCTGCCATGACTAATCTCTCCCTATGTATCTATAAATATTTTGTTTATATATTTAAGTGCTTCAGGTTGGGTATGGTAATATTTACAAGGGCTATGTTTTCTTGTTGGATTAATACCTTTATCATTATGAAATGTCCTTCTTCGTCTCTTGCTATAACCTTTGTCATAAAACCTTTGTTGTCTGATATTCATATCGCTGCATCAGCTTTTTTGTTTGTTGCCATTTGCATACATATCTTTTTCTGGCTATTTAGTTGTAGTCTTCGTGTAAGAATGGCCTTCCTTCCCCTGGCTGCCGGACCACCTTTGCTCTGGCCCGGAGCCGCCTTTCTGCCTTCCCTTGCTGCCCATCGGCCCAGAGTGGCTGGGGTGGTGCAGACTGCCTGTGTTGTCGCCATGGCAACGACGCAAGCGTCCTGCCCCCAGCCACTTGGTGCCTGCGTATGCAAATTAACACGCCACCTTTGTTGGGTTAATTTGCATACTCCTGATTGGCTGGTGGGCGTCATGAAGGTACGGTTAGTTTGCATCTTTCTCTTTTATTAGTGTAGATTACTGCAGGTAATGTTGACATACCAGTACTATGATATTATGCTGCATATCACTTTATTCAGCCTCGGTTGCATCACTGCTCTCTTCCTCATCACTATTAGTTCCAGACATATCAATTTCTTAACTTTTATTATATCACTGCTATCTTCTGAGTCACTATATATGTGCAATCATTCTCATAAACTGGTGGCATTTTCTCAGCTAACTTTGTTAGTGTTCTTATGGCCAAGACTTCTCTCCTCATGAAATTAAAGCACCATTTTGCCTTTCCTGTAAAATCAACAATGTTCATTTCACTTGCAAACATTCTTGCCTAGACCAGTGATGGGCAACCTTTTGAGCTTGGTGTGTCAAACTTCGCCAAAAAACTGAGCATAACTTGGGTAGTGTGTCACTTTGAGGAAAAAACATTATTTCGCGAATGTTTCATCCTCGGCATGGGATCGAGCACACAACCCGAGCATGTTTTCTGACTGGGAATTGAACCTCCTCCTGGTTCATAGGTGCACACTCAACCACTGAGCCACGCTGGCCGGGCCACTCTTTGATTCTTGATGAGTCTGGCTAAATGTTTATCAATTGTCTTTATACTAGTAATTTTAAAGAACCAGCTCTTTCTTTCATTCATATTTTGTATTGTGTTTTAGTCTCTATGTCATTTATTTCTGCTCTTATTGTTATTATTTCCTTCCTTCTACTTTGGGCTTTTCTTGTTGTTCCCTTTCTAGGTCTTTTAGTTTTAGGGTTAGATCATTTATTTGAGATTTTTCATATTTCTTGATGTAATATTGTGAACTTCCCTCTCAGGACTGCTTTCACTGTGTCCCGTAGATTTGGGGTTGTTGTGTGTTTATTTTAATTTGTTTCCAGGAAGGTTTTGATTTCTTACTAGATTTCATTCATCAACCATTCATTGTTAATAAGATACTATTTAGCTTCCATGTGTTTGAATGTGTTTAAATGTTTTTATTATAGTTGATTTCCAGTTTCACTCCATTGTGATCTGCGAAGATGCTTGATATGGTTTCATTCTTCTTGACTTGTAGATAATTATTTGGTTTCCTAACATATGGTCTATCTTTGACAATGTCCCATGTGCACTAGTGAAGTATGTATATTCTGCAGTTTCAAGATGAATTTTTTTGTAAATATCAATTAAATCGATATGTTCTAGTGTGTCATTTAAGGTTGCTGTTTCCTTGTTGATTTTTTTGTCTAGAAGATCTATCCAGTGATGTCAGTAGGAGGGGTTAAAGTCCACTACTGTAACTGAATTGCTATCCATCTCTCCCTTAACATCCTTCAAGAGTTTGTTTTTAGTATATTGTGCTCCTATATTGGGTACATACATGTTTACCAGGGTTATATCTACTTGTTGGATCAATCCCTTATTATTATGTAACTGGAGGCCTGGTGCATGAAATTGTGCACTGGGAGGGGTCCGGGGGGATCCCTCAGCCCGGCCTGCTCCCTCTCGTGGTCAGGAAGCCCCGCAGTTGATCGCAGGGCTCCGCAATCAATCACCCCAAAGAGGTAGGCCCTGCCCACCTGACTGTGGCTCTGTGATGGATTGCCACCACAGAGGGAGGTCCTGCCCACCTGCCACTGTACCACCATGGGGTAACCTGGACCCCCTTCTTTGGGGCAATGGATTGCGCCCCACAGAGGGAGGCCCTGCTTATCTGCCGCAGCCCACCGATTGGTGGCCTGGGCCTCCCTCTTTGGGGTGATCATGGAACTCCCTGATTGTTCACCCCTCTGGCCGGTGGCCTGGGCCTCCCTCTGTGGGACGATCATGGGGCGATGGCGGGGGCCCCAACCAATCGTATCGCACCTGCCTTGGCTGGCCTGGAGCCAGTGAGTGTCATAGTGTGGTATTCCGGACAGTCATTCTGCTGTTCGGTTGATTTGCATATTACACCTTTATTACTATAGATCACCTTCTTTATCTCTTGTTATGGCCTTTGTTTCAAAGTCTATTTTGTCAGATATAAGTATTGCTGCCCCTGATTATTTTTTGTTTCCATTTGAATGGAAAATTTTTTTAATTCCTTCACTTTCATCCTGTGTGTGTCTTCTGTTCTGAGGTGGGTCTATTGTAGACAGCATATACTAGGTGTACCGGTTAATAATGTGGATTTTGTAATCAAAGAAAACACACTAATTTTAAGAGAAACATCAAAAGTGCTTTATTCAAAGTAAGGGCCATTGCTAGCTACACATTTTCTCCATCTTTCAGGTAATTTGTGGATACCATCCAATAGAACTTTTATTATTTTGAGGCAAACCATTCAGATACCCAATTTTCCACTTCTTCGTATGTTTATAAGTGCTGCTCAGAAAGTGCGTGTGCCAACGATCGGAACAAGTGGTAATCTGAAGGAGCAAGGTCTTGTGAATATAGCGGGTGTGTTAATACTTCCCAGGCAAGAACTTTTAATGTGTCTTTAATTGGTTTTGAAGTGTGTGATGGTGCATCATCATGAAGCAAAATTACTTTGCCATGTCTTCTGGCACATTCTGGTCATTTCACGATCAAAGCGTGGTTCGAATTGATGTTTCGTTGTCGATAGCGATCAGTATTAATGGTTTCACTTGGTTTTACAAGCTCATAATAATCCTGATCCCACCATTAATGGTTTCACCTGGTTTTACAAGCTCATAAATCCTGATCCCACCAAACACAGAGCTTTGTCTTCTTTCCGAAGTGATTTGGCTTTGCAGTCAATGTTGATGGTTGACCTGGATCAACCCATGATTTTGTGTATTTGGGAGTCTCAAAATAAATCCACTTTTCATTGCCAGTCACAATTCAGTGCAAAAAAGACTCAATTGTGCCATTGAAGCAACATTTTACTGATGACTTTTCGGTTTTCCATTTGTCTTTTGTTCAGTTGATATGGCACCCATTTTCCTTCCTTTAAAATCTTTCCTATTGTTGTAAATGATCGGAGATTGTTTTCTGAGCAACGTTAATCTTTCTGCAAGTTGTGTTTGAGTTTGACACGCATCTTCATCTAATAATGCTTTTAATTGTTGGTTTTCAAACTTTTTGGTTGACCTGGATGTTCTTTGTCTTTCACATCGAAATCATCACTTTAAAAGCATTTAAACCAGCATTCACAAGTATCTTGAGATGGAGCATGTTCACCATAAGCTTCCCAAAGTATTCAGCAGCACTTTTCTGCAAAATAATGAATTAAAACTTCCCGCAAATGCTCTTTTTTTGGCACGAAATTCGACATTTTTAAGCATAAAAATATCTATGATGTTAACACCTTCAGCAAATTTGACATTTGAAGTTTTGAAGCTTGCTGTCAATACAACAAAATAGCATACATATCAAAATGCATATATATCAACATATGTGTAACTCCATCTATTGAAAAAAATCCACATTAACTGGTACACCTAGTATATGGGTTTCTCACACATTCAACTATCCTATGTCTTTTGATTGGAGCATTTAATACACTTACATTTAATATTATTATTGGTTAGAGGTCCGGTACATGAATTTGTGCATGGGTGGGGTCCCTCGGCCTGACTGGCAATCAAGGCCTATTGAGGGGCCGGCCTGTCGGAGCAAGGAACCCTGGGAGGTTGGCTGGTGAGGGTGGGGGGAGGGGCCGTGGGAAACTGGCTGGTGTGGGGGCGGGGCCACGGGAGGTTTGCCAGACACCCCCCCTCCCATTGGGGCCAATCGGTGGGGCGGCCATGGGGGCCACAGGAGGTTGGCTGTGAGAGCATACTGACTACCTTGGGGCAGCTACTGCAATGAGCATCTGCTCCCTGGTGGTCAGTATGCATCATAGTGACTGGTTGTTCAGTCGTAATGGTTGCTTAGGCTTATAGATAGATAGATAGATAGATAGATAGATAGATAGATAGATAGGCATTTATTGCTATTTTTATTCTTCAGGCCTGTGTTTCTCTCTCTCTATTCCTCTTTCAGCAGTCCCTTTAACATTTTTTGCAATGCTGGATTTGTGGTGATAAACTCCTTTAGACTTTTTTTTGTCTGGGAAGCTCTTTATTTTATTTTCAGTTTTGTATAATAGCCTTGCTGAATAGAGTAGTCTTAGTTTCAGATCATTGCTCTTCATCATTTTGAATATTTTTTGCCATTCCCTTCTGGCCTGTAGTGTTTTGGTTGAGAACTATGTTGACAGTCTAATAAGAGCTCCCTTGTAGGTAACTAACTGTCTCTCTCTTGCTGCCCTTTAAATTCTCTGTTTGTCTTTATCATTTGCCATTTTAATATGCTATGTCTTGGTGTGTGTATCGTTGGGGTCATCTTGACTGAGCCTTGCTGTCCTACCTTGCTTTTGTGTGACTTTTTCATTTATCAAATTAGGGATGTTTTCTATCATTTCTTCAAATGGGTTCTCTATCCCTTGTTCACTTTCTTCTCCCTCTAGTACCCCTATGAAGCGAATGTTGTTCAGTTTCATGTTGTCCCAAAGCTACTTTTAGCTGCTCTCATGCTTTTTAATTATTCTTTTTCCTTTTGTTGCTATTTTTGAGGAATTTTTCTACCTTGTCTTCTTATTTGGTGATTCGAATTTCTGCTTCTAACCTGCTATTGATTTCTTGTAGTATATTCTTTATTTCAGCTATGTCATTCTTCATTTCCGACTGTTTTTCATGGGTTCTATGTCCTTTTCATGCTGTTTCCTTGTTGAACATTCTTAAAGCCATTATGTTATACTCTGTTTCTGAAAAATTGCTTGCTTCCATTTCATTTAGATCTTTTTCTAGAGATTCCTCCTGTTGTTCCGTTTGGGGTCTGTTTCTTTGTTTTCCCATTGTTGCTGTTTCTTTGTGTGTGTTTTTTTATGTATTTGATACAACTTCTATGTCTCCTTGTCTTGGTGAAGTGGCCTCCTTGATCTTCTGACCTGGGTGCAATAGGAACGTCCCCTGTGTGGGTTTTGTGGGCCTTCCTGTTGTATTTGGGTCTTGAATGCTGTCGTCCCTTTCGTAGGTGAGCTCAGCCATCAGGCTTGTTGCCTGTTTGGGTCAATCCCAACCACGTTATGCCAGCTGTTACACAGAACAAAACAAGACTGATAGAACAAAACAAGACAAAGCAAGCCAAACCAAGAACAACATGAAAAATAAAACAACAATATTAAAGACTAAAAAAGGAAAAACAAAACGAATACTAAAAGCCACAAAGACCAAAAGTATAAAATGAGAAAAAAAGAACCAAAAAGAAAAAGAGAATATCAAAGAAGAAGAAAAAAGAAAAAAGAAATAGAATAAGTATAAAAAAGAAAAGTATAAAGGAAATAATATTAATAATTTTTAGAATAATAATGAATAAATGAAAATATAGAATAGGTAAAGTAAAACGAGAATAGAAAGTAATAAAATAAGAAAAATTAAAGATAAAGAGAAAAGAAGGAATAGAATAAAAGGAAAGAGACATAATAGATATGAAATAAAATATAAAAGAAAACCTTTGGATCTGCTATTTGTGGAGCTCACTGGATTTTGCTCTGTTGTTGAATCTGGCCTGGGATGTATTGGTTCCAGGCTTCTCAGGTGGTTCTCTGTTGCAAACCAATGTTAGTCACTGTCCCTGCCTGGCACTGGGCAACCTGACAGAAGCATGACAAGGTGGATCCCCAAGTAGTCCAGTGGGCAGAGCCTCTATAGCCCAGTGGCTGCGTCAGCCTTAGTTCTCATACCTTGAATGTCCCTGTTCTTAGTTGCTCTCCCTTCCTGCTGGGGCTGACCAGTAGACCCTGAGTGATGGATGAAAAATTACTCTGACACATGTTTCTCTGAACGAGAGGGCTAAGGGACTGCCTGGCTATTGGAACCAGGCAGCCCCGTTTGCCTGCCTCCTTATGCTTTTATTGTAACAACAGCTTGAACTAAAATTAACTTATAGATACTATCAGCAGGGTAAGTATCCTTGAGAAGACATGCATCTGCAGTGTCCTTTAAGTAAGGACGTCTAAAAACTAAACATAAAGATTCCAGTAAAACACCCAGGGGCTCAGACTTATTTGGAAAAGTCAAGGCAGGGGCAGCTGCCTTTTGCCAGCTCCCCTGGAGGACCCTGACCTTTCAGAGATTCCTCCTTACAAACTTTCCAATCAAGTCCCATACTTTCCCATACCTTCCCCTACAGAACTGGGCACTGTGGGTATCCCTGTCCTAGACAGGATGGTTTAAACAGACTTATGTTGTAGGAGGGACGGCTGGCACTCCCTCTCCTTTAAATACCTCAGCTCTTGGTGGCTCACTTGCACCCCCTTGCTGCCACCTCAAGCAGGAGGGGATTAAAAAATAAATAAATAAAAATAAATCAGCCCTGCTTTGCATTCCAATCTTTCTGCGCAGCTGGCCACCACTGGGCCGGGTCTCCACCCAGGCTTTGACCAGGCCAAATGTCGAAGTCCCACACACTGCCAGACCCAGCTGCACCAGTGCAAATTTCCAGCCCAGGGCCCTTCCTCCTTGCCTCAGGTTGCTGCAGGGTGGGACAGAAATAGCTGTTCCTGACATGGAGAAAGGGGTGCCTCCCCTGTGCTCTTTCTCTAGGGCACACTGTCCAGCCCGTCCTGCTCTCTACCAGAAGTTCTTCCAGGAAATAAAAAGTCCCTCAGATTCACTGCTAGGTGTACCAGTCAGACCCCTCCGCTGTCTCAGAGTTCCACCACATGGTCCTCCCACACACACAGATTGGGGCAAACTTCCACGGTGGGATGATGGCGGGGTATCCACTGCCAGTCTCTCCGGTGAGTCTCAGCCTTGGGCACCCCCAGCTGCACTTCTGCGGTAGCCTCTGCAGCCAATGCCACCCGGCTACCTCCCCCCACACCCCTAGTGCTCCTGGCTGGCTTCACAGTCGAGCCTCTGTCCAGCTCCCGATTCCAGTGGCACCCAGGGCTAGGGAGCTGACAGTCCCTTCCTTGGCAAATACCCCAGTCCCCAGACCCTAACTCCTGGCAGCTCTCTGCATGGCTTGGTCTGGTGTGGAGGTCTTCGGTGGTAGGAGCAGTGTCACACACCTAGTCATGGCCACCCTCAGTGGCTTCCTCTAGGAAGGATTTTGTAAATCTCACAATATGGTGCAGGCTCCAAAACCTTCCTGCATAATCTTTTAACAAGTCGCTTAATCACACCAAGCCTCAGATTGCATATCTATAAAATGGGCTATCTCAGAGGGTTATGTGAGGACAAATGAAATAGTGGGCATAAAGTACTTAGCACAAGATCAGACAGGTAGTGTTTTATGTTTAAGACTAAAATAGATGAGAGGAAAGGGGGGGTTATTTTTGTTTTGTTGCATTTTAACTGCAGGTACTGTGATTAATAGTATATGGCTTTTGCTTTATTATATAAAAGAGATCCTTAACAGAGTTTGCTGGTATAAAGAACACTATGGGACAGTTTGGTTTTACCTTGCAATCTGTCTTTAACTACGTGATCTCTGGCATGTAGTTAAATAAGATGGTGAATTCTCAAATGTTTTCCAACCAATGTTGACCTAAATAATTTTTGGTACATTACTTATAAACACAAAGATAGGTATATATTTGTTCTTATTCTAGTTCTTATAAAAACAAACTAAATACCAAAAAAAGTACAAATCTATTTTCTTATTTACTCTAAATTTAGAATGATAGCTAGTTTTAGTTTTTTTTTAAACTAAATTACTGCCTACAGCATGAAATGCTACAGGTTTAAGGCCTTTTGTGTGTGAAGTTTATATATTTATATATTATATTTTCAAGTTCTTCTACCATATTGCTTTTGTAAAACAATTGTACCATGTGGCACTCTTTGGCTGTCACTTAGTATAGAAATGTATTATGTATACGCAGTTTTCCTATGGTCCCTTTCCCACCTATGATTAGCAAAAACATAACTTCATTAACATTAGCTTCCTTGTCAAAATAGTCTTTATTATGCATAGATTTTAAAATTTAAGTCTTAATCATGCAAAAATTTATCAATTTATTATTACTACAAAAGGAACATTGTCTGTTTACAACTGAAACAGACTTTGATGTGAGTATAGCAGCAGATAGTTGTCATTATGACATTAGCAACTTAAGCCATTTGGTACCAAATAAATCATCAGAGGTAAACATTGTCACTAAATTGATTCAGGGAAGAAACCCAAATCATCCCCAATATTGTGTATGTTATTTATAGATTTTATCAAATTAAAAATATAGAAATTCTAGAAGTCTTGGGCATAAGTGCTTGAATGGGTTTGGGAACTATAGTTGAGATAATCATGATCGATCCAGTGCAATAGACACATTAAATACACACATGCCATGTACTATGCTAGGTGCTAAGACTCTAAAAATGATATATACATGGCCTCTGTCCCAAAAGGAGCTCCTAGGACAAGCCAAGTAAAGTTAGAGGTTAAAGTAGTATAGAGGAGTCAGTATGAGAAAATGCTTAGAGTAAAAAAATCTGTATAGATTGATAATCTGAAATATTTAGTTCAACTCACAAAGTCTCGACAAAGAAGACTGTAGAGATTGGCATAAATCCTGGAAGGCCTTGAATGCCTCTAAAAGGAAAGTGATGTCCCAAAAGCTCTTAAGACTTGTATTATTACTTTAGATCAGTGGCATGAAAGAATTAAAGGAAAAGTTAGCACACTGACATTAATCACAATTAAAATAAATTCTTTAAATTTTGAATAATTGGGAAAATCTGAAAAGAAAGTTTATTTACTAACTGCTCAAGGCTTTGTCACTATGAGTTGAATGAGCAAAGTCTAAGCAAAGTCTAAGACAACTGGATCTAACAGGGGCCTCATAGTGAAAATAATGGTAATGGAATCTAGTAATATATACATTGGAATAACCTATTATCCCTGCCATTGATTTACTTTGATAATTGTTAAATATTACAAAAAGTTTTATATTTTTATTTTGATTTAAAATTTGACATTTCACCATGATGATAAATTTTTGCCTTTTTCCCCCCAATAGCATTTTCTGCCCCAGCAAGTCAACTCTTTTCTCCTCACGGTTCTAATCCTGCAACACCTGCAGCAACTCCTGTTCCTACTGCATCCCCTGTTAAGGCAGCAAATCATTCATCGGTATCAGCAACTGCCACAGTTTCTGGGCTGAACATGCTGAATACTATCCTTCCTGTGTTCCCAGGGCAGGTCTCCTCAGCTGTTCATACACCTCAGCCATCAATGCCAAATCCAACAGTTATCAGAACCCCTTCATTGCCAGCTGCACCTGTCACTTCTGTCCATAGCACAATGTCTATTCCTGTTCCTTCAGTTTTTCCTGGCCTAGTTCCACTGCCAGGTTCTTCTGCCACTCCTACCCCAGTCCCTCAGGCCACATCTATACCTCAGGCCACTCCTGCTTCCAATGAAACATTTGCTTCTACTTCTGCTTCTTTTGTTAGCCTCCCGTTTTCTGCCACCTCTACTATTGGTTCTACCAACAGCCCAAATCCTGCTTCATTGTCATCAGTTTTTGCAGGTCTCCCCTTGCCCTTAACACCAACATCCCAAGGCATGTCCAACCCAAATCCTTCTGTAATTGCTGGTGGTTCTGCTCCCAGTGTTGCTTGTCCACTTGGTCTAAATAATCCTCTTCTATCTGCTTTGAAAGGCTTTCTGACATCAAAGGATTCCAATTTAATAAACACTTCTGCTTTATCCACTGCTATTACAAGTGGGTTGTCTTCACTCTCTTCTCTTACTAATCACAGCTCAGATTCTCCTGCTTTAGCCCCTAACAAGTGTTATGCCCCATCAGCCATTCCCACCCCACAGGAGTCTTCTACTCCACGATTGGCCGTATTCCCAGGCCTTCCCTCTCCTGTGGCCAACACAACTTCCTCTCCCCCTACTTTGCCTGTCCAATCTCCTCTAGCTACTCCAAAATCAGCTTTAACTTCAGGGCCAGTTAGCTCTGGCTCCTCGGCTATCCTTTTGCATGGCCCCCATCCAAGTAACTCAGACTTGCATATCACAGCTAGCCCTGCTGTAGCAACTATTTCTGCTACAATAAAAGCTGAACCCATAAGTCCTACTCCCTCAGCCTTTAAAGGTCCATCTCATTCTGTGAATCCCTCTCATAGCACTTTAGGTTTGTCAGGGACACTAGGTCATGCATATACTTCAACATCAGTGCCCATCAGTTTATCTACTTGCCTTAATCCTGCATTATCAGGTCTTTCCAGTTTGAGTACTCCCTTGAATGTTTCAAATCCCCTTTCTTCTATTTCCCTTCCACCACATGGTTCCTCCACTCCAATCACTCCAGTATTCACTGCTCTTCCTCCCTTTACTTCTTTGACCAGTAATTTTCCTTTGACAGGTAATCCATCTCTTAATCCATCAGTATCTCTTCCAGGGACATTAATAGTCACCTCATCTGCAACTGTCACATCCATATCTATCCCTCATCCTAGTTCTACATCAGCTATTCTCTCAGGGCTTTCTGTCTCAACACCAGTCTCAGCAACACCTTTCCCCCTTAACTTGTCAACTGCTGTCCCCTCACTTTTTTCAGTTACTCAAGGACCTTTGCCATCTTCAAATCCATCCTACCCTGGCTTTTCAGTCTCTAACACCCCCAGTGTTACCCCTGCTCTCCCTTCATTCCCGGGGCTGCAGGCACCCTCTACAGTTGCAGCAGTCACACCACTACCTGTCACTGCTACGACCCCATCACCAGCTCCTGTCCTCCCAGGATTCGCTTCAGCTTTTAGTTCCAATTTCAACTCTGCTCTTGTTGCACAAGCCAGGTATGTGGATAGTTTGGAAATAGGATAAAATCATTCTTTACCTAACTTCTATTTCATAGTCTTATTTTTAAGTCATTCAAATTAAAATCAAAATAATTGGTGGTGCTAAATTATGTTTTTCTGGGCTGGAACTTCAGTGCTTAAAAAATGTTTTATGACTCTTCAATCATGTTAAGGTAAATATATAAAACATGAATGCCTACTCAGATAATTTTAAGATTTGTATTTGGTAATTTATCCTGATTATAAAATCACAAAAAAATAATGTCTATGCAAAACATAGACTTAATTGAGTTCAGAATAATACACTTTATAACAGAAAGTACATTTATATTAGTGAGTGGCTGACTTTTATGGTTTCCTTCCAACAGAGAAATTCTAAGATTTTTTTTTTTACATGTTAAGATAGTATTTGACAAATATAGAAGCAATAGCTTTTATGTCTTATATTTTTCT
Source organism: Eptesicus fuscus (assembly GCF_027574615.1). Lineage (NCBI taxonomy): Eukaryota > Metazoa > Chordata > Mammalia > Chiroptera > Vespertilionidae > Eptesicus > Eptesicus fuscus. The sequence continues at coordinate 3,225,311 of NC_072480.1, read as the reverse complement.
GTTTTTCTATCATTTTAGCTTATCATCTGGACTTCAAACTGCAGGCAGTTCTGTTTTTCCAGGCCTTTTGTCCCTCCCAGGTATCCCTGGATTTTCCCAGAACTCTTCACAGTCATCCTTGCAAGAATTGCAGCATAATGCAGCTGCACAGTCAGCATTATTACAGCAGGTAAACAGACTATGTCTGGCATAAATAAAATGTCATATAACTTCTATAGTGATAATCTTACAATACCAATAGTGACATCCCAGCATTTGCAAAAAAATGACTCTTAGCAGATTATCTAGAGATATGATAGCTAATTCTTCAAAAATATGCAAATTATGCTTGTCTTCCTGCAGAAAGGTAACAAATGTGATAGAATATATTCATCTGTATGAATTGTTTTTCCTGCTTATATATTTTCAAATCTGAGTTTTGAGATTTTACAAATGGAATATTTATACATGACTCCTAAATTTTATTTTTATTTTTTTCAAGTATATTTTTATTGATTTCAGAGAGGAAGGGAGAGGGAGAGAGAGATAGAAACATCAATGATGAGAGAGAATAATTGATTGGGTGCCTCCTACACACCCCCCATTGGGGATTGAGCCTGCAAACCGGGCATGTGCCCTTGACCGGAATTGAACCTGGAACTTTTCAGTTCACAGGCTGACGCTCTATCCACTGAGCAAAACTGGCTAGGGCCATGACTGTTAAATTTTAGCTTGTCTTCTACAATTTAAGCACATTTTCTCTAGAAAACCTATTTTTTAAATCATTTTAATGACATTTCTGTGCACCTCCACAATCAGAAGTTGAACATTTCTTAAAAATTTTAGGAGACTGAGCAGACTGATCTTGTCCAACGTTTTTTTCTTTCTTTTCTACCTCAAATATCTGTACTGTTGCATAGACAAAAGCAAGTGCAGACTTGGTGGAATTTGACTTTTTGCTAAACTGCATGTTCTTTTTTCTATCAGGTGCATTCAGCTTCAGCTCTGGAAAGCTATCCAGCTCAGCCGGATGGGTTTCCTAGTTTTTCTTCAACGTCAGGAACACCATTCTCTTTGCAACCAGGCCTGTCCCAAAGTGGTTGGCAGTGAATATAATTTGCATTTACCTTTGGAATACCATCAGAATTGCCTAAGGACTGCAGTGAACAAGCTGACAAATGTGAACTTTTCAAAAAATCAGATAATAAGAATGAGGATAATCCTGGGGAAATTGGGATGTTTTAAAACTCTTGCATTTTTAAAGGTTTTAAGTATGACCACTCCCCTTGTGTAAATATGCTGATAATGAATTGTATGGAGAATAATATTTAAAAAGTGTTTGGGGACTTCTCACCTCCCATCCTATGAAATTTTGTGTTGTGTATGTGATTTATGTAATAAGAATACTAAAGAGGAGGTTGAACTCTTTATAGCCAAATACAGCCTTAAATCTGCTTGTATAGCGTCCACTGACAAAAGAAATAATTTGTGCCTCAGACTTATGGGTTGCATGTGGCCCTAGGGGAGTTACTACCCTTGGTATGCATGAGTGATTCCTATTAGCATCATTGGAACGCAGAACCCCTTATGTATTCACAAAAGGGGACTTGAGACCCACAGTTATTTTTAATTTCTGATATTAATGATCATACATATACTGCTGAATTTAACTCTATATTTAAGTAAGTGAAAATGGTGCTTAATATAGACTTTAGAATGACTTTCAGGTATTTTTGACTACTTACAGAAAATACAAGTGAGGCTTATGATAATTTGCCTTCAGAACTTAATCTCAGCAATATCCAAATGAGTGAGAAACATTTGAGTGACTCTTGGGCAACCTCTATTACTCATTATACTCTGGAGCTCTTGGTGAATGTTTACAATCATGGGATGTAGTATTTCTATTTGTATTTTAAGTCAAATGCTTATCTAAAATAATTATGTGACAATAGAGGAGATTTGCTCTGTTAGTAAATATGCAGTGTGTACTCTAAGGATCTGTGGTAGTATAACATGATTGTATGTTATTAATTTAAGTATAATAACTGCCACATTTGGAGAGACAGAGTAGGGAGAATTATTTCCAACCCTGTAATTAAGAGTGTAAACTATAGAATCTACTGTAGTACATTTCAGCATCTAGAAGTTTTACTTTTATAAAGATGGTGTTTGGAAGATGTTGCTAATGTATTTTCCTTCAACATGGGGAACAAACTTTTTTTAAGTATATTAATAAATATTCCTGTATGGTTAGTTTTTAACAATTTTTTAAAAATAAACTTTATGGATATAACATATTTTATAAGTGACTTATTAAATGCTTAGATGGGCTTTTTAAGTTTTTGTATGTGCTAAAGCTAATACATAGAACATTTTTGTCCAAATTTAGTTGAAATTCAATATATACTACTGATTACTCACTTATTTAAATACTAGAGGCCTGGTGCACAAAATCATGCACTGGGGGAGGGGTCCCCTCAGCCTGGTCTGCGCCCTCTCGCAGTCCAGGAGCCTGCAGGGGATATCCAACTGACAGCTTAGCGGGCCTAAGCCAGCAGTCGGACATCCTTAGTGCTGCCACGGAAGTGGGAGAGGTTCCTGCCACTGCTGCTGCGCTCGCCAGCCGTGAGGCCGGCTTCTGGCTGAGCTGCACTCCCCCTGTGAGAACACATTGACCATCGGGGCAGCTCCTGCGTTTAGCGCCTGCCCCCTGGTGGTCAGTGTGCATCATAGCGACTGGTAGGTCTGCTGTTTAGTCGATTTGCATATTAGGCTTTTATTATATAGGATATCTGATGTAAAAGTTATATTACAACCAACACTTGAAACAGACTACTTATACTTTTAATTATTTTCAAACACAGAATGTAACCTCATAGTTTATCTGATGCCAATTGCTAGAAGTTGTCATTTGTTTTGTTGTTTTTTTCAGTCTACACTCATAAAATGTTTTTAGGATTATATGGTTTTGCTTATATATGTTGACCATTCACAAAGTTATTGAACGACTAATATTTCTGTAAGGATGCTATTGTGATGTTTATTTCTGCTGTTAGCCCCATACTATCATAGCAAAGGAACTCTTCATCTTTTAAATGTATTTCTGACATCTTACACATATTAGGGACTTAAAGATTTACATAAAAATGAAGAAAACATTTTTGGAGCTTTCGCAGTAATTACTGGGGACTGGGTTTATGTATCTCAATCCTATGAGATAAATAGTAGCAACCTATTTAACCAGATAAAGAAGCCAAGATGTAAGTCACACAATGAGTAAGTGGTAATTGAAACCAAACATTTACTACCAATACCAGGCTACTTGTATTACCAAGTGCTATGAAAATATGTAGAAAGGGAGTACCTTCCTGCCTGAGGGAATTCACAAAGATTTCTCAGTGACATTAAAGTCTTAAAGGATGAGGAAGAATTAACATCCTTTAAAAGGCACAAAGTATGACAGACTAGCATAGTAATATGATCATATAACTGGATGGAGCTTGTGGTTGGAGTGTGTGGAAGAAAAAGAGGCCACATATTAAACCTAACAAGCTCAGGAACCAAAAGAAACCACATGGTGGTATGAACATAAAAATTCCTAACTAGGAGCTGGAAGTTGGTCATGGTTAATCATATCCTAAGCCTGTAGCCTTGTTGGTAAAGGTCAATCTTTAGCTTATAAATTGTCTATTGTCTTTGTGAATCTAAAATAACACCTTAAAAATATCAGTAATCCCCCCCCCCCAGACCCCTTGAAGGCACACTTGGCACTAGAGCTCGAGACCACATTGTTATCTTATTACCCACATACCATCTCTATGTGCTATAAATGTTAAATATACAATGTTCTCACCAGTGTAAAAGAAGTGTATATGTTTTTGTTTCTTTTTTTACTTTTAATCCAAATGCAGATTTCCCAGTTTTGCTTTCTCTCACCTTCCTAATCTACCACCAGTGAATTTCATGGAAGCTTTCTTATGTCTACTTTGATTCTAATGTATAATATAAGCCTCAAAGCTACCATTCTCCAGAGCATTTTCTCCATTTGTTGAAATTTTGCTTCCCGGCAATTGTCATCAGTTTGCTCTAATAAACTCTTATAAGACTTTCTCCTAGGCTGGATATTCTTTCATGGATCTTTACTTTGCATAGCCAGCAGGGTTCCAAGGAAGCTCACCTAAGACCACCCCACGAACTTGAACCTAGTGCTAGATATCAGCAGGGGCCTATTGAGCCCCACTGGCTCCTCACTTTGCATTGGGTGAACTTAGGTGAGTTATTTATTTATTTTTACTGCTTCAGTCCGTGAAAGGGAAACTTTATTGAGGGTCCAGGGCCACAGGATTCAGGCAGGAGGCCACTCTCTGGCAGAAGAGGTGGTAGAAGGGCCTTGTTTTACTTTCTTGGGTTGCAGTTTGTTGATGTGGCCACACCTTGCAGCAGTTGACAGCATGGGTAAAGGAGGGCATAAGACTTGTGGCAGATCATCTTGTCACAGTTGAGCTGGCAAAGAGATGTGTCCCTGCAGACAAAGCACCAAGTGTAGGGTGGACTTTCTGAATATTGTAGAGAAGGCAGCCATCTTCCAAATGTTTACCAGCAAAACTCGGATGCTAGTGGTCAGGCAGGATGTCTTTCTTGTCTTAGATTTTCACTTTGACCTTAATGGTGTCACTGGGCTCAGCCTCAAGGGTAATGGTCTTGCCCATCAGTGTCCTTTATGGACACTGCATCTGCCGGGGAGGCTGCAAGCCTGGGTTGTTGAAAAAGAGGGTGAGTTATTACAGAATCCAGGACCTTCCTTTTGCTTGTGGTAGAGGGTCTGACTTTATTTGAGCTGTTCTTAGAAAATCTGCAAGGTGGCACTATAGGATAGGAGTTGAAATAGGCAGTTGGTTTTAATTTTGGCTTTCAACCCGATCTACCTACTATGAGTCTGAGCAAAACCTTTTGCTCTATAAAGGAGTCTGAATTTAATCAACTACAAATATAAGGGGCATTTATCCCCTCCAGCTTGGATTTTGGGTATTCTCGGGTAACTAAGAATCTTTGTGGAGGAATTTGAGAGTATCCCTTAAAACGAGCAGTGGCCCCGTAGAGAATTCCAACAACTATAATTAAACTATTGACTTTTCTGGGACATGCACTTAAAGACTCAGAGTTGTATTAGCCAGCTGGGGAGAGAAACCAAGACATGTAAGAAGGTTGAAGTGACTCGAGAGGTGACAGCCCTTCGGATCTCAACCCATAAGCAGTATACTTCAATCCATCACACAGTAATCTAGAAATTTGTTCAGACTGTAGATCTTCACAGAAAACTAAAATTAACATGGGAAGTTGTGTCTCTAAGATTGATGAATTCCAAGAACCCCAGCTCTCCTGCAGCCTATAGTGTATATTTAATTTGTGTGAAACTTCTATATTCTTTGCTCTCTGAGTTTTCTTGTTCAGATTTGCCCTTCCCTTTCTCCCCCCTCATTTTTCTTCACCACCACTCCCTGCTGACCTAGGGGAAACAATAAAAAGCCAGACCAAGATACACTAGAAAACCCAGAAATTCTGGCAGCTCCCTTTAGTGAAAAGCCAGTTTTCGGCAGAGGGAAAGCAGTAATTGTATACATTCTTTGGACTAGAACAGAATTAAGGAATCTTAAGGATTTCTATGACAGTCTTCATGACCCTGATGGCTTTGCCACCTGATTTTACTGTTAGAACATATAATCCTGACAATTCTGACCCGTCCACATTAATACACTAGTTTCTGAGAACAAAGCAACAGAATAGCTAAATAAGGTTCACTGGGAAACTTCTGTAGAAGACAGACCAGGAAAAATGCAGGAAACTAGCCCACTGGCTTTACCAAGCCATACCTGAGATTTTACCAAGAAAAGTGGACTGGACCGAGATCCAGCAATGTAAAAGAAACCCAATAATGAACTGGTGCTTAGTGCAGGGGGGGGGGGGGGGGGGGGGAGGGAGGAAGGGGGAACACCTTTTAAATAATACTCAAGTCTGTCTCCAGATAGTTTTAAAGATTGTCAAAATGACCCATCACTAAATTTGGCATTTTTTTTTAAAGAACTAAGTGTAAAGCTTGTAACTCTGATTAAACAACATAAATTAAGTTGCCCAACCACGTGTACCAATTTACTAAGCATACAAATTATGAAGATCTGAGAATGTTCCTTGCTCCCTTTTAAACCAATGAAGGACTTATTAAGTTAAAGAGATTGATAAGTTAGTAACTGATTTATTTTATAGTGCATCCCCCAGAAATAAAGATTTCAAAGACTATGGCTTACAACCAGAAGATTTTTGTCTATTGGAAGATATCAAATAAAAGATTATCTTCAACCTCATTGAAAGAAAGCTTATTAGGTATTACCGACTTATCTATTAAACGATGTGCAGTCAAATTTAGAAGAATAAATTTGGGTATTCTCGGGTAACTAAGAATCTTTGTGGAGGAATTTGAGAGTATCCCTTAAAACGAGCAGTGGCCCCGTAGAGAATTCCAACAACTATAAATCTGAGCTCATGGATTCAGATTTCTCATTTTAAAAAGGTGCCTAACCAGAAATGGACATCTATCTCTGCCTCTGACACGTGCCTTTGCCTACAGGAGACTTCGAAGACTTTTAAAGGATGAAAAGCCACAGGCATCAAAGGCAGACATCAATCACAAACCATTAACAAGAACTATATGCCCATAAATTGATGTTGAACTAAGGAACATTTGTTTAGTCTTTTTTTTTTGTCTGTTAATAATAACAGTAATAAATTTGTTATTTGATTTTTCTCAAAATGTACTCATAGCATCTAATTGTTAATGATTGATAAAAATATATAAAATAATTTTTATATTGTAATTCTTACAGTTTTTTAATGGAAACAATATCTGTCTCCCCAGACCCTCTCCCTTATTGGGTATAAAAAAATTTAATGTGTTCCTGATAATCTTTCCCATCTCCTAGACAATGATATTTTGATAATCAGTTATTATAATGAAACTAATGCCTTGTTAGCCACACATTGGTTTTCTTATACTACTAGTGTAATTACATTTTTATCCAGATATACCTATTATAAAGAATCCATCTTGGGCAAATACTTTCAAGAACACCTCCCTGATAATTCTCCTGGTAAAATTACATATAAATCTAATTTAGATGAACATTGTGTAGATATATAAATGGATGATAAAAAATTTAAGAAAAATACCTGGATATGGGAAAAGGCAGCCTGCTTCACCTGTCATAGTACATCTTGTCCTCAGACTCCTCAGCCATTTTCATGTCTCTAAAAGGGAAAGAAAAATGGGTACCCATCTCAGAAATTATTGTGATTACTTGGTGAGTAAATAGGTCTGCAACTACCTCAGCCTCCTTGTTTCAGACATTTATGGAAAACTATGAAATACTCAAACTCTAGCTCATTGTGTGGTTACCTCTACCTTTTTAACTACTGTATGAGAAACTCAAAATTTTGTGGTCCATTTGGTTTACCCCAATCACTCCCTGGCCATAGCTACTCAATAGCAAGAAAATTTCTGGTGGCTTCAATAATATTGGCCCTCATTAATAAACAAGAAAGGAATACTTGAAGAATTAGGGTCTGGCCTTGGTATTTTGAAACAAGTTGAATTTGAAGTTAATAAATCATTTGTTAGAAAGGAAATGTTATTTCAAGAACAAGGAAAATAATTCCAAGTCAAAGGATGGTGGGGGGGGGGGGGGGGAGAGGATGAAACATTAGTTTGGAGGGTTGTAGTAAAAATTTTAAGAAATTTAGAAAAATCCAGGATCCAGTTCAGTTTAGTTCATGGGTGAAAAAAAGACAAAACCTTGAAGACAATTTGCTGAACTAGAGTCTAATATCCACAACTAAAAGCAATCAATTAGTATTGTTTAGATTGGCAAATACATTTTATAACTTCTAGAAGCATAGGAACTTTTACTGGCAAACACACTCACTCTTTTATGGACATACTTCTAATAAAATGTAAGACATTCATTAACAACTCCAAATTTATTTTGTAGCTTCTCTGTATTCAACCAAATTAGGTGAACTATATATATAGGTCATATTTTCTTATCCATTTAGTTACTTTGTCTTTTGACTGGTTAATCTAATTACATTTAAGGTTATTATTGATAGGCACTTGTTTGTTACCACTTTTGTTCTTTATGCCTGTGTTCCTCCCTCTCTTTCCATTTCCTCTTATAATAGTCCCTTTAGTATTTCTTGCATTGCTGGTTTGGTGGTAATAAGCTCTTTTAGCGTTTTTTGTTTGTTTGTTTTGTTTTTGTCTGTGAAGCTCCTAATTTCACCTTCATTTTGAATGATAATCTTGCTGGATAGAGTAGTTTTGGATTCAGTCCCTTACTTTTTATTACTTTGTATATTTCGTGCCACTCCCTTCTGGCCTAAAATGTTTTTATTGAGTCTAAAGGGAGTTCCGTTGTAGGTAACTTTCTGTCTCTCTCTCTTGCAGTTAAGATTCTTTCTTTGTCCTTAACATCTGACATTTTAATTATGATGGGTCTTGGTGTGGGTCTTTTTGTGTTCATCTTGATTGGGATTCTCTGTGCTTCCTGGACTCGTGTGACTTTTATCTTCACCAGGTCAGGGAAGTTTTCTGTCATTATTTCTTCAAACAGACTCTTTATTCCTTGCTCAGCTTCTTCTCCTTCTGGCACCCCTATTATCCTGATGTTGTTTCGTTTCATGTTGTCCCAAAGCTTCCATAAGCTCTCCTCCTGCTTTTTAGCTTTTTTTTAAATCCAATTGCTGCTCTGCTTGGGTGTTTTTATCTACCTTGTCTTCTAACTCAAAGATTCTGTTGAATCCCTCCAAGTTGTTCTTTATTATAGCTATGTCACACTTCCTTTCCTCTTGATTCTTTTTTTAAATTGATTGCAAAGAGGAAGGGAGGAGAGAGTGATAGAAACATCAATGATTAGAGAGAATCATTGATTGACTGCCTCCTGTACACCCCCCACTGGGGATGGAGCCTGCAACCCAGGCATGTTCCCTGACTGGGAATCTAATCATGACCTCCTGGTTCATAGGTCAACGCTCAACCACTAAGTCATGCTGGCCAGGCTTTTCTTGATTCTTATTCATGCTGGTGTTTTTCTCATTCAACTCCTTATAATTTTCATTAAGTTGCCTGTAATTCTCACTGAGATGTTTGAGCATCCTTATAAACATTACTTAAATTCTTTATCCAAAAAATTATTTGCTTCCATTTCATTGAGCTCCTTTTCTGATAATTCCTTTTCTTTCATTTTTGGGTTGTTTCTTTGTCTTCCATTTTAGCAGTCTGGTAATCTGGGGAGCCTGGTGAGGTGGGCGGGTTTGTAGTGGAGGGTCTGTGTGTTCAGAAATGACTGACTGGTCATACCAGGTCACAGTGGTGATGCTGATCTGGTGGCTGATCTGATGGTTAGGTGCATTCAATCTCTGTGGCAGGTCTTTGAGTCCAGGTAGTGTCAGGTCATATCTCAGCTGTGGGGCTGTGAGCATCTGTTAGTGGTTTAGGGGAGCTGGGGCAGGGTTGCTTTCCACAGCTTCCTCCCCAAGGGGACCCAGTGGCTCCCTCAAAATGGTGCACTCTTCCCTGAAGTGGAGAGAAATATCTGGCCAAGTAGCACTTCACAGTGGCAATTCCTCTATATGGAGCACCTCAGTAATCCCCCTAAGCTTCCTCTCCCACAAACAGATGCCCTCCCCCCCCACACACACTCTCACACACACACTCACTCACACACCCTCACTCCCAACCTGCCCATGCCATGTTCTGCTTTCTCCTGCCCATTTTAAAAATTGGATTGCTTATTTGGTGTTGAGTTGTACGAGTTTTTTTGTATATTTTGGATACTGTTGTTTGGAGCTGTTGTTTGCAAATATATTCTCCCAGTCAGTTGCCTTTTTATTTTGTTAGTGGTTTATTTTGCTATTCAGAAGCCATGAAAATTCCAATGACATCTTTTAAATATGAAGAACAAAAATCATTAGATTTGTATGGAACCATAAAAAACCTTGAATAGCTAAAGCAATCCTGAGAAAAATAGAATATGGAGATAGCACAGTCCCTGGCTTCCAATTATACCACAAAGAGACCATAAACAAAACAACATGGTATTGGCAGACAAACACAGACACCAATGGACATAATTGAAAGTCCAGAAATAAACACACATTTATATGGGTAAATAAAAGCCTCTTCAGTAAATGGTGCTGAGAACATGGGAAAGCCACATGCAAGAGAATGAAACTAGAATACAGTTTGTCCCCCATGTACAAAAATTAATTCAAAAATGGATTAAATATTCTATATAATAAAAGCCTAATATGCTAAGTGTCCAGTCAACCAGTCGGCTGTTCAACCAATCAAAGTGTAATATGCTAATGACATGCTAAGGCCACTCAACTGCTCGCTATGCCATGCACTGACCACCAGGGGGCAGACGCTCCAACCGGTAGGTTAGCTTGCTGCTGGGGTCCGGCTGATCAAGACTGAGTGAGACGGGCTGGACATGCCCTGGAGCCCTCCCACGGTCCCTCTCTAGCTGGCCAACCTCCTGCATCTCTCCCTGGCCCCAATCATGCACCAGTGGGGTCCCTTGGCCTGTCTCACAATCCGGGACCCCTTAGGGAATGTCAGAGAGCCAGTTTCAGCCCAATCCCACAGGCCAGGCCGAGGGACCCCACTGGTGCACGAATTCGTGCACTGGGGCTCTAGTATAAATATAACCCTTTGCACTCGCTTGCTTTTTTCTCGATTCCTTTATTCTACTTGGGATTTAATTTTTTAAATACCCCAGATTTTACAAAGTGCGGCAGTAGAATAAAAAACTGGAGTTTCTTTTCATACAAACTTATTTATTTGGATTTTTTTATATTTCAAATTATTGATACATTCAAAGAGTATAAAAAGAGCTGCTACCGATGCTAACTGTGTCGAGTCACACTCGACATCCGAGTGCAAAAGGATAAGACCTGAAACAATAAATTACATAGAAGAAAATATAGGTACTAAATTTAAGGACCTTGGTCTTAAGAGAAGATTTTATTAATTTGACCCCAAAGGCAAGGAAAGTAAAGAAAAATAAATAAATGGAACTATATCATAGGGGTTGATTCGCTGTATTTTTAAATATATTTGCCTTTACAAATGATATTTTAAAATATATTTTCTTATTTCTGAGTATAACATTTTTTCTGCATAAAAAAGACACTTTAACGTTTCTTGAAAAGCCAATTTAGTGGAGGTGAACTCCTTTAGTATGCTTTTCTGGGAAGTTTCATCGCTCCTTTAATTTTGAATAATAACCTTGCCAGTTATAGTATTGTAAGTTGTGGGTTCCTTCATTTCAGTACTTAAATATTTTCTGCCACTCTCTTTTGACCTCTAAAATTGCTGCTGAGAAGTAATCTGATATCCTTATGAGGTGTCCATTGTATGTGACTTTTTGTTTCCTTCTTACTATCTTCAGGATTTCTCTTTATCTTTAACTGTTACCATTTAATTATGATATGCCTTAGTGTAGCACTCTTTGGTTTTCTCTTCTATGGAATTCTCTGTCCTTTCTGGACCTGGATGTCTGTTTCCTTTCTCAGTTTACAAAGGTTTCCAGCCATTATTTATTCAACTACCCTTTTTGCCCATTTCTCTCTCTCTCATTTTCTTCTGGAATCCCTATAAGTTGATGTTTTCTCAGAAGTCCCTTATAGTATCTTCATTTCTAAAAAATTCTTTTTTATTTTTATTTTGCTGTTCTGATACAGTGATTTTTTACTATATTGTCTTCGAGTTGGTTAATTGGTTGTGCTCTATTAACTAATCTTCTGTCAATTACTTGTAATATAGACTTCATTTTAGTTATTGTATTTTTATCTCTGGTTAGTTCTTTAGTATATGTTCTCTTTGTTGAAATATTCTCTGAATTTCTCTATTCTATTCTAAAATTTGATGAGCATCCTTATGACCATTTCTTTTATTTCTGTTTCATTAGGGTTTTTCTCTAGGATGTCTTCTTTTTCCTTCCTTTGGGACATATTCTTCTGCACCTCCATTTTGTTTGATTTTCTGTGTCTGTTTCCATGAGTTATATTAGATAGCTATCTCTCTCGATGTTAAAATCAAAGTGGTCTTGTGAAGCAGTGGCCTTTGTTTGAATTGTGTACCAGGTGGTTTGGTGAGGCAGATTGGAGTTGGGGTTGGCACCAGTGGTACCTAGGGTTCCACCTGGCAAGAAGGAATGGGTTGGAGCAGGGAAGCCTGGTGTGTATGAGCTTCTATGAACTCTGGTCGAGGTTGGACAGCCCTCTGGGTGCCCACATCAGAGCCCTGATGATTCTTCTCTTGATCTGGGCAGGGCTGCCTGATGTGCAAGGGAGAGACGTGCTCTGCTATTTAAATGGACAGCTACCAGTATAGGCTGGGAAACCTGTAAACTCATATGCCTCAGCACTATTTCATCTCCCTCTTACTCTGGGCAAGGCTTTCTTTTGTGTGAATGAATCTCCAAACTGTTTTCCACAGAGGCTGCACTAGTTTGCATTCCCACCAGCAAGGTACCAGCATTCCATTTCCATTTTCTCCATGTCCTCGCCATCACTTGTTGTTTGTTGATGATAGCCATGTTAGCAGGTGTGAGGTGGTATCTCATTGTTGTTTTGATTTGCATCTCTCGGATGATTAGTGACTTGGAGCATTTTTTTCATATGCCTTTGGCTTTCTGTATGTCCATATTGGAGAAGTGTCTATTTAGGTTATTTGCCCATTTTTAAATTGGACTATCTTCCTTTTGTTAAGTTGTATGAGTTCCCTGTAGATTTTGGAGGTTAACCCCTTATTGGATGTATCATTGGCAAATATGTTCTCCCATGGAGTGGGCTCTCCTATTATTTTATTGATGGTTTCTTTCGCTATGCAGAAGCTTTTTATTTTGATGTAGTCCCATTTGTTTATTTTCTCCTTTATTTTCATTGTCCTAGGAGATGTAGCCATAAACATATTGCTAGGAGAGATGTCTGAGAGTTTGCTGCCAATGGTTTCTTCTAGGAGTTTTATGGTTTCACAACTTACATTTAAGTCTTTTATCCATTTTGAGTTTATTTTTGTGTATGGTTTAAGTTGGTGGTATAATTTCTTTTTTTTTTTTTTTTTTGCATATTTCTGTCCTATTTTCCCAATACCATTTATTGAAGAGAATGTGTTGACACCATAGTGTGCTCTTGCCTCCTTTGTCAAATATTAATTGAGCATTCTGGGTTTTCTGTTCTGTTCCATTGGTCTATATGCCTGTTCTTGTGCCAGTGCCTGAATATTTTGAGTACAGTGACTTTTTAGTATAACTTGACATCTGGTATTATGATCACTCCAACTTTGTTCTTCTTTCTCAAGATTGCTGTGGTTATTCCGGGCCTTTTTTGATTCCATACAAATTTTTGGAATATTTGTTCTAAGACTGTGAAGTAAGCTGTTGGTATTTTGATAGGGATTGAATTGAATCTATAGATTGCTTTGGGTAGTATGGCAATTTAATGATGTGCGTCTACTAATCCATAAACACAGTATATTCTTCCACTTGCATATATCTATCTCTATCTCTTTTTTCAATGTCCTGTAGTTTTCCAAGTACAAGTCTTTTACCTTCTTAAGTTTATTCCTAAGTATCTAAATTTTTTGTTGTAATGGTAAATGGGGTTGTTTGGTTTCCCTTTCTGAGAGTTTATTATTGGTGTATAAAAATGCCATAGATTTCAGGGTATTAGTATTATTTTATTTTTATTTATTTATCTATCTACTTATTTATTTATTTTTATTGTTTAAAATATTACATATATTAGTACATATATCTCCTTTTTTTTTTTTTTTGCCCATTGACCTTCCCACAGCCTCCCCTAACCCCTGTCGCATGCCCTCATTCCCCCCGCACCCAGTGTCTTGTGTCCATTGGTGTGCTTATATACATGCATACAAGTCCTTTGGTTGATCTATTTCCCTCCCTCCCCAACACTCCCCAGCCTTCCCACTGTAATTTGACAGTCTGTTTGGTGCATTACTGCCTCTGTATCTATCTTTTTATACATCAGGTTATAATGTTCTTTATTTTCCATAAATGAGTGAGATCATGTGGGATTTTTCTTTCATTGCCTGGCTTATTTCACTTAGCATAATGCTCTCCAGGTCCATCCATGCTGCTGCAAATGATAAGAATTCCTTCTTTTTATAGCAGCATAGTATTCCATTGTGTACATGTACCATAGTTTTCTAATCCACTCATCTACTGATGGGCATTTAGGCTGTTTCCAAATCTTAGCTATGGTGAATTGTGCTGCTATGAACATAGGGGTGCATATATCCTTTCTGACTGGTGTTTCTAGTTTCTTGGGATATATTCCTAGAAATGGAATTACTGCGTTAAATGGTAGGTCCATTTTTAGTTTTTTTGAGGAAACTCCATACTGTTCTCCACAGTGGCTGCACAAGTCTGCATTCCCACCAGCAGTGCACAAGGGTTCCTTTTTTCCCACATCCTCGCCAGCACTTGTCGTTGGTTGATTTGTTGATGGTTGCCATTCTGACATGTGTGAGATGATACCACATTGTTGTTTTGATTTGCATCTCTCGGATAATTAATGACTTTGAGCATGTTTTCATATGTCTCTTGGCCTTCCTTCTGTCTTCTCTAGAAAAAATTCTATTTAGGTCCGTTGTCCATTTTTTTATTGAATCATTTATCTTCCTCTTATTAAGCTGTATAAGTTCCCTGTAGATGTTGGACATTAAACATTTATCAGTGATAACATTTGCAAATTTGTTCTCCCATACAGTGGGCTTTCTGGTTGTTTTTCTAATGGTTTCTTTTGCTGTGCAAAAGGTTTTTATTTTGATGTAGTCCCATTTGTTTATTTTGTCTTTAGCTTCCATTGCCCTAGGAGCGGTATCGGTAAAAAAATTGCTTCAGCATATGTCTGAGATTTCTCTGCCTGTGGATTCCTCTAGTATTTTTATGGGTTCCCGTCTTATGTTTAAGTCCTGTATCCATTTTGAGTTAATTTTTGTGTATGGTGTAAGTTGGTGGTCTAGTTTCATTTTTTTGCATGTATCTGTCCAATTTTCCCAAAACCATTGATTGAAGAGTCTGTCTTTACTCCATTGTATGTTCATGCCTCCTTTGTCAAATATTAATTGAGCATAGTGGTTTGGGTCGATATCTGGATTCTCTATTCTATTCCATTGGTCTATATGTCTGTTCTTGTGCCAGTACCAGGCTGTTTTGAGAACAGTGGCTTTGTAATACAGCTTGAACTCTGGTATTGAGATCCCACCTACTTTGTTCTTTCTCAGGATTGCTGTGGCTATTCGGGGTCTTTTCTTATTCCAGATGAATTTTTGGAGAGTTCTTTCTAGGTCTGTGAAATAGGCCATTGGTATTTTAATGGGGAGTGCGTTGAATCTATATATTGCTTTGGGTAGTATGGACATTTTAATGATGTTGATTCTACCAGTCCATGAACATGGTATGTTCTTCCATCTGTTTATGTCTTCCTCTATCTCCTTTTTCAGTGTCCTGTAGTTTTGTGCATATAGATTTTTAACCTCCTTAGATAAGTTTATTCCTAGGTATCTTAATTTTTTTGTTGCGATGGTAAATGGGATTGCTTTTTTAGTCTCTCTTTCTGTAAGTTCACTATTGGTGTACTGAAATGCCATAGATTTCTTGGTGTTAATTTTGTATCCTGCTACATTGCTGAATTCATTTATTAAGTCTATTAGTTTTTTGATGGAGTCTTTCAGGTATTTTATGTACAATGTCATGTCATCTGCAAATAAGGACAGCTTTACTTCTTCTTTTCCAATTTGGATGCCTTTTATTTCTTCTTCTTGTCTGATTGCAATGGCTAATACTTCCAGTACTATGTCAAACAGGAGTGGTGAGAGTGGGCATCCCTGTCTTGTTTCTGTTCTTAGGGGAAATGGTTTTAGTTTTTGCCCATTGAGTATGATGTTAGCTGTGGGTTTATCATATATAGCTTTTATTATGTTGAGGTATGATCCTTCTATTCCCACCTTGTTGAGAGTGTTTATCAGGAAAGGGTGTTGGATTTTGTCAAATGCTTTTTCTTCATCAATTGATATGACTATGTGATTTTTATCTCTCAGTTTGTTTATGTGATGTATCACGTTTATTGATTTACAGATATTGTACCATCCTTGCATTCCTGGGATAAATCCTACTTGGTCATGGTGTGTGATCTTTCTGATGTACTGCTGGATCTGATTTGCTAGAATTTTGTTGAGGATTTTGGCATCTATGTTCATGAGGGATATCGGCCTGTAATTCTCTTTCATTGTGTTGTCTTTATCTGGTTTTGGTATTAGGGTAATGCTGGCTTCATAGAATGAGATTGGAAGTGTTCCTTCCTCTTGAATTTTTTGGAATAGTCTGAGGAGGATAGGTTTTAGTTCTTCCTTGAATGTTTGGTAAAACTCTCCTGTGAAGCCGTCAGGCCCCGGGCTTTTGTTTGCTGGAAGCTTTTTGATGACTGCTTCAATTTCTTCCATAGTTATTGGCCTATTGAGCTGTTTAGATTCTTCCTGATTGAGTTTTGGAAGGTTATATATTTTTTGGAATATGTCCATTTCTTCCATGTTGTCCAGTTTGTTGGAATAGAGTTGTTCATGGTATTTTTTAACAATCCTTTGTATTTCAGTGGAATCTGTTGTTATTTCACCTCTTTCATTTCTGATTTTGTTTATTTGGGTCCTCTCTCTTTGTTTCTTGGTTAGCCTGGCTAGAGGTTCATCAATCTTGCTTATCCTTTCAAAGAACCAGCTCTTGGTTTTGTTGATCTTTTGTATTGTTTCTTTGGTCTCTATGTCGTTTATCTCCGCTCTGATCTTTATTATTTCCTTCCATCTGCTTACACTAGGCTTTTCTTGTTGCTCTCTTTCTAACTCTTTGAGTTGTAGGGTTAGGTAATTTATTAATATTGTTTCTTGTTTTATGAAGGATGCTTATAAAGCTATGAACTTTCCTCTTAAGACTGCTTTCGCAGTGTCCCATGGATTTTGGATTATTGTGTTTTCATTGTCATTTGTTGCCATGGTGTTTTTTATTTCTTCCTTGATCTCTCTGGTAACCCAATCATTGTTTAATAGCATGCTCTTTAATCTCCATGTGTTAGATTTTTTTTGGATTGTTTTTATTATAGTTGATTTCCAGGTTTATGCCACTGTGATCTGAGAAGATACTTGGTATGATTTCTATCTTCTTGAATTTGAAGAGACTTTGACTATGTCCTAGCATATGGTCTATCTTTGAAAATGACCCATGTGCACTTGAGAAGAATGTATATTCTGTGGCTTCTGGGTGAAATGTTCTTAAGATGTCAATTAATTCCATCTGCTCTTGTGAGACATTTAGGATTGATGTTTCTTTGCTGATTTTGTGTTTAGAGGATTTGTCCAATGGTGATAGTGGGGTATTAAAGTGTCCTACTATGATTGTATTGCTGTCAATCTCTCCCTTGATATCCTCCAGGAGTTTTTTTAATGTATTTGGGTGTTCCTGTATTGGCTGCTTATATGTTTACCAGAGTTCTTTCTTCCTGGTGGATTGCTCCCTTTAGTATTATGAAGTGGCCTTCCTTATCTCTTGTTATGTTCTTCACTTTGAGATCTAATTTGTCAGATACAAGTATTGCTACTCCAGCTTTTTTTTTTTGTCATTTCCATTTGCCTGGAAAACCTTTTTCCATTCCTTTACCCTCAGTCTGTGTGTGTCTTTTTTTCTGAGATGGGTTTGCTGTAGACAGCAGATATATGGGTCGTGTTTTCTTATCCAATCCGTTACCCTGTGTCTTTTGATTGGTGCATTTAATCCATTTACAATTAATGTTATTATTGATAGGTGCTTATTTGTTGCCATTTTTATTCTTTACCCCTGTGTTCCTTCTTCGCTTCCTATTTCTTTTTTTTAAAAGAAACCATTTAGCATTTCTTGCATTGCTGGTTTGGTGGTAATAAATTCCCTTCATCCTTTTTTTTTCTGTGAAGCTCCTGATTTCACCTTAAATTTTGATTGATAGCCTTGCTGTGTACAGTATTCTTGGATTCAGACCCTTCCTTTGCATGACTTTGTGTATTTATTCCATTTCTTTCTGGTCTGATGAGTTTCTGTTGAAAAATCAGTCGCTAGTCTGATGGGGATTCCTTTGTAGGTAACTTTCTGTCTCTCTCTGGAAGCTTTTAAGATTCTTACTTTGTCGTTGGTGTTTGCCAATTTAATTATAATGTGCCTTGGCATCAGTCTTTTGAGGTTCATTTTGCTTGGGACTCTGTGAGCTTCTCGGATTTGTGTGAGTTTTTTCTTCCCTATATCAAGAAGTTTTCTGTCATTACTTCTTCAAGCAGGTTTTCTATTCCTTGCTCAGTTTCCTCTCCTTCTGGAACCTCTATTATCCTGATGTTGTTTTGTTTTGTGTTGTCCCGAAGTTCCCTTAGTCTCTCCTGCTTTTTAATTTTTTTTTTTCTATAAGCTGCTCTACTTGGGTATTTTTTTCCACCTTGTCTTCTAGCTCACTTATGTGGTCCTCTGCTTCTTCTAGTCTACTCTTGATGCTTTCTATTGAGTTCTTTACAGCAGCAATGTCATTTTTCATTTCTTCTTGGTTCTTCTTCATTTCCTCTTGGTTCTTACACATATTGTTGTATTTGTCTTCGTTTTTTTCAGTCACCTTATGACCATTCCTCTAAATTCTTTCTCTGATAGGTTGCTTGCCTCCATTTCGTATACTTCCTTTTCTGGTGATGCCTGCTTTTCTTTCATATGTTGGTTGTTTCTTTGTCTCCCCATGGTCTCTCTTCTCAGGGTGTCTGGTTATGTAGTTCTCTCTCTCCTGCGTTGATTTAAAGGCACAAAATACAACACAACCAGGTACAATGCACAAGGCACTGAAGAGAAATATATTCACAATATTAATAACCTCCAATAAAGGTGACCAGCAGAGAAAGGCAAATTAGAGGATAGGAGAAAAAGAAGAAGAGAAAAAAAAGAGAAAAAAAGAAAGGAATGCAAAAATAAAATTGGGAAAAGGAAATAAAGTAAGAGAGAAAAAAAAGAGTGTACAAAAGAAGAGGGGAACAAACTATATATGTGGGGAGAAAACTCCAATAGAATAGGCACTAATCCCAACAAATGCCAGCAACAAGTACATGGAGATGAATACAAACTAAAAAGAACAACTAATATCAAGCGAGGCGAGGGAAAACAGAAGCAAAAAGGGAACAAAAGCAAAACAAATAAAAAAGAATAAGCAGAACAATCTCACAAACAAGCATAAAAATTGATATAATCAACAATCAAGCAAACAATAACAAAAGGACAGAGAGAAAAACAATTTTTTGGACAATGAAGACAGAGAAGAGAGAGGTGTGTATGGACTTGGAGCAGGGGATTGGAAATTAGATATATAAATAGGGTGAAATTTTAACGGGGTAAAAAGAAAGAATAGGGAAAATCTAAAGCAGGAAAAGGGTAAGAGAAACAGGACAACAAAAGGGGAAAAGTTAGGAAGAGAGTGATGGCATAAAGGTAAAGTTGAGATAGAGTAAAATGATGCTAAAGGGAAGCTGAAAATAGAATGTAGAACACTAATCCCAAAGTAAAATAAAGAGAAAATGAAATACTTTTTTTATAAAAAGGTAAAATAGTAGTAGTAATAATACTGATTGAAAATAAAAATGTAATAATTAAAAAGGTAAAATCAAGTGAGGAAAAAAATTAGTTTCTTAAGTAAAAGATGAAAAAAATAAAAATAAAATGTGCAGTAATGAAGGTCATTCACTTCCTTTACTGTTCTGTTTGGCATGTCTGTTTCCTAGTCAGGACAATATTGCAGTTCCCTGCGTTCCACTGCTCCTCAGTGTTGTAAGCCAGTCCTTATTTTTAAGCAGGCAGTGTGTCTTAGTTTCTTCTATTCCTTTATTTGTGTTTACACAAGAGTCAATTTGTGATTCAACCCCTGGGTGTCAGTGTTTCTGGATTGACCTCTGGGTCTATAGGTTCTCTCTAGCCAGTGCTTAGATCCTGCTTTCCCTGTGGCATTGAATACTGGTTTGTGGGAGTGGGTTGACCCAGAGCTGGTTCTCTGATGGTTATTCCCCGCTCTGATCCCGAGGTTCCAGAAAAACAACTTTTCCCTGTAGCCTCTTAGGGTGTCCTCAATTGGGTGATCCTATATATTTGGCTTAGAACTCAGAAGCAAGGATTTAAAGGAAAAAGAAAAAACAAAAAACAAACAAAAGAGCCAGCGTAAGTGCGAAGTCCGGGGCTGCGTGCAAGTCTGTGCAGTCTTTTTTCCCCCCTTGGGTCTAAGCAGCTGGCACACTTTTAAAATTTTTAGGCTGTCCTTTTGCATCAGATCAAAATGGGTTGCTTTTAAGAGTTCCTTTCTGTTAGCAGCTCTGAGGACCACCTTCCACATTCATGGATCACGCCAGCCCCAACAGCCACGGATTTTTCTATGTGCAGACTTCCCCTGGTCCTCCAGCTCCCTCAGTGCACACATTTCTCTCTCCTACTGGGACCACAGACCTCACCTTATCCCAGGCGAAATCTGACCTTTCCATGTTGGAGTGTAGAGATCCTCTGAATCCATGTGTTTGCGCCAATTGGGGACTGGTGCTCTGGGGTTCGCAGCTGTTCGGTGGGTGCTGCAGTTGTAGATTTTCAGGCTTCTGATAACATACACTTTCCCCTTCAAGATGGCGTGGTCTCCGCGTCCGAGCCAGTTGCTCAACAAACACTCCCTGTGCGATCCTCTGCTGTTCTTTCTTTCTGCTCCAGAACAAGGCTCGGGACATGTCTGTCTATTCCACCACCATTTTTTCCTCTAAAAAAAAAAAGGGTATTAATTTTATATCCTGATACATTACTGAATTCATTTATTAAATCTAGTAGTTTTCTGATGGAGCCTTTAGGGTTTCTATGTACAGTATCATGTCATCTGCGAATAGTGACAGTTTTACTTCCTCCTTCCCAATTTGGATGCCTTTTATTTCTTCTTCTTATCTGATAACTATGGCTATCACTTCTAGTACTATGTCAAACAGGAGTGGTGAAAGTGGGCATCCCTGTCTTGTTCTTGTTCTTATGGTTAATGGTCTTAGCTTTTGTCCATTGAGGATGATGTTGACTGTAGGTTTGTCATATGTAGCTTTTATTATGTTGAGGTATGATCCCTCTATTCCCACTTTTTTGAGAGATTTTATCAAAAAAGGGTATTGGATTTTGTCAAATGCTTTTTCAACATCTATTGATATGATCATGTGATTTTTATCTCTCAATTTGTTTATGTGATGTATCACAATTATTGATTTGTGGATATTGTACCATCCTTGCGTCCCTGGAATAAATCCCACTTCGTCATGGTGTATGATCTTTCTAATGTAATGCTGGATCCAATTTGCTAGACTTTTATTGAGGATTTTAGCATCTATGTTCATCAGGGATATTGGTCTATAATTTTCTTTGTAGTGTCGTATCTGGTTTTGGAATTAGGGTAATGCTGTCTTCATAGAAAGAGTTTGGAAGTATTTCATCATTCTGAATTTTTTGGAATAGTTTGAGGAGGGAAGGTGTTAGTTCTTCTTTGAATGTTTGTAAAACTCCCCTGTGAAACCATCCAGACCAGGGCTTTTGTTTGTTGGGAGTTTTTTTTTTTTATTACTGCTTCTATTTCATCAGTAGTTATCACTCTACTCAGGTTTTATGATTCTTGCTGATTGAGATTTGGAAGATTGTATTTTCTCTAGGAATATGTTCATTTGGTCAAGGTTGTCGAGTTTATTGGAGTAGAGTTGTTCATAGTATTTTTTATGGTCATTTTATCTCTGTGGGGTCAGTTGTTACTTCAACTCTTTCATTTCTAATTTTGTTTATTTGGATTCTCTTTTGTTTCTTGGTGAGTCTGGCAAGAGGTCCATCAATCTTGTTTATCCTTTCAGAGAACCAGCTCTTGGTTTTATTAGTCTTTTGTTTTTTTTTTTTTTTTTTTTTTTGGTCTCTATGTCATTTATTTCTTCTCTGAGCTTTATTATTTTCTTCCTTCTACTTACTCTGGGTTTTCCTTGTTGTTCTCTTTCTAATTCTTTAAGTTGTAAGGTTAGATAACTTATTTAAAGTTTTTCTTTCTTTTTTTCTTTTTCTTTTTTCTTTTTTTTTGAGGTAAGCCTGTAGTGCTATGAACTTCCCTCTGAGGATTGCTTTCACTGTGTCCCATAGATTTTTGATTGTTGTGCTTTCATTGTCATTTGTTTCCAGGATGCTTTTTATTTATTCTTTGATCTCTTTGGTAAACTATTTGTTGTTTAATAGCATGTTTTTTTAGCTTCCATATGTTTGATTGTTTATGATTGTTTTTATTGTGGTTGATTTCTAATTTCATGCCATTGAGAAGATGCTTGATATGATTTCAATCTTCTTGAATTAGTAGAGACTTGTCTATGTATTAACATGTAGATTTTCTTTGATAGACATGTAGGTCTATCTTTGAAAATATCCCAGGTGCACTCAAGAAGAATGTATATTCTGTAGCTTTGGGGTGAAATGTTCTAAAGATGTCAATTATTTCCATCTGATATAGTGAGTCATTTGGGATTGCTCTTTCCTTGTTGATTTTTTGTCTACAAGATTTATCCAATGATGTCATGGATTATTAAAGTCTCCTACTTTGTGTTGCTGTAGATCTGTCTCTCCCTTGATATATTCCAGAAGTTTTTTATGTATTTGGATGCTCCTGAATTGGGTGCATATATGTTTACCAGAGTTACATTCTCTTGTTGTATAGATCCCTTTAGAACTATAAAATGGTCTTCATTATCTCTTGTTATGGCCTTCACTTTGAGGTCTATTTTGTCAGATATAAAAGTACCCCAGCTTTTTTTTTTTTTATTTGTATTTGCCTGAAGAATTTTTTTCCACCCCTTCACTTTCAGTTTGAGTGAGTCCTTTGTTCTAAGGTGAGTTTCTGTAGACAGCATATACATGGGTCATGTTTTCTTATCCATTCAGTTATGCTATGTCTTTTGATAGGAGAATTTATTCAATTTACTTTTAAGGTTATTATTAATAGGTACTTGTTTGTTGCCATTTTTGTTCTTTATGCCTGTGTTCCTTCCTCCTTTACTTTTTCTTCTTTAAAGCAGTCCTTTTAGTATTTCTTGCATTGCTAGCTTGGTGGTAATAAACTCCCTTAGCCTTTTTATGTCTGTGAATCTCCTGATTTCACCTTCAATTTTGAATGATAGCCTTGCTGGATAGAGTATTCTTGGATTCAGAACCTTTCTTTGCATCACTTTGTATTCTTCATTCCAATCCCTTCTGACCTGAAAGGTTTCTGTTGAGAAATTAGTTGATAGTCTAATGGGAAATCCCTTGTAGGTAACTTTCTGTCTCTCTCTGGCAGCCTTTAAGATTCTTAATTTGTCATTGATGTTTGCCATTTAATTATGATGTGTCTCCATGTTGGTCTCTTTAGGTTCATTTTTTTGGGGGGACTCTGTGTGCTATGCTTCTTGGACTTGTGTGACTTTTTTCTTCCCAAAGTCAGGGAATTTTTCTGTCATTATTTCCTCAAACAGATTTTCTATTTCTTGCTCAGCTTCCTCTCCTTCTGGTACCCCTATTATGCAGATGTTGTTTTGTTTCATGTTGTCCCAAAGCTCCCTTAGACTCTCCTCCTGCTTTTTAAGTTTTTATCAGTTGCTGCTCTGTGTGGGTGTTGTTTTTTTCTACCTTGTCTTCTAACTTGCTAATTTGGTCCTCAGCTTCTTCCAGTTTTCTTTTGAGCCCTTCCATAGTGTTCATTATTGCAACTATGTCATTCTTCATTTCCTCTTGATTCTTATTCATGTTGGCAAAATTCTCATCAGCTCCTTATAATTCTCATTGAATTGTGTGTATTTTTCATTCAGGTATTTGAGCAATTACTCTTAATTCTTTCTCTAACAAATTACTTGCCTCCATTTGACTTAATTCCTTTTCTGGCAATTCCTCTTTTTCTGTCTTTTGGGTATTGTTTCTTCATCTCCCCATTTTTGCTGTCCTGTTGTAATTTTTTCTATGTCTTAGATCCTACTTTTATGCTACCCAGGTTCTTTTGGGGGTGGTCCAAAGGAGTGCACTCTCTTGGTCTTATGTAGTTGGTGATTTGTGGGACCCAGTGGTGCAGTCTCTCAAATCTCCTGAGCTGGATGTTCTGGTGGAGCCCCCTACTTGAGTTATGTGGGTTCTCCTGATGTAGTTGGGGCTTGAATGTTAGTTTCTCATCTGTAGATGAAGTTTTGTCACAGGTTGACCATGTGATTCACCCCTGGCCTTGATGTGCCACCTGTTGTGGATGTTTTTGTGGTTCCAGCTCTTCTGGCAAGGGTTGCCTTGAGGTCTCACTGGCATGTGGATCACTGTGGGGTCTTGGAGTCCATGGCCTGGATGACAGGGATCCTAGAGCCAGTGGCTGGGGTAGTATGACTCTGGCTAGTGTGGTGTGACTCTTGCTAGGGTGACATCACTCTGTGAATCACTGTGAGGGTCCCAGAGCCTGTGTCAGGGGGTGCAGGCATCTGGGAATCTGCAGGTGATCTAGCAGGACTCTGGCCTTGGTGGCTTCACTCTGCTAATCATGAGGGGCACCAGGAGCCAGCAGCCAGGGAAGCAGTAGTCTCTGGATCTGCTGCTGGAGCAGTGTGCCCTTGGCTGGAAAGATGCACACTCAGCAACTCTCCAAGAGGCCCAGAATGCTGTGACCAGGGAAGCAGTAATCGCAGGGTCTGCTGTTGGAGCAGCACCACTGAGGGGTCCAGGAGCTGGCGGCTAGGAAGGCAGGCATCCCGGGTTCTGTTGTTCTGCGAGTGTGGCAGCACAACTTTGGCCAGAGTGCCTGCAGGGTGCCAGGCAGTGTCCAAGGTCAGTCTGGATAGTGGTGAGGCTGGGCTCCTAGTCACGGCTGCTCTCCCCTTTAACATGGCGTGGTTTCTGTGCCAGAGCCATGTCCCCCAGGGAGTGCCTACTGTGGTAGCTGGGGCTTCCCATCCAGGACAGCCTAGTCTGTCAGGCCCCCTGAGACTCCTGTGAGATCTAACTGTCCTTCACTCACACATGCGCACATTACACATGTCCATACATGCCCTTTTACTCCTTACTAAAAGGAGTAAAAGGGCATGTATATTCTCTCCCTCACTGCTGTCCTGTTGGCTCCCATCTTCTTCTCTAAGAAATAAAATCTTTAGATAGATCCTCCCTTTGATGAAAATCAGAACTACCTGACTAATGCTGGGAAAGCTGGAATCTGGGAGAATCTATACTAATAATAGCCTAGGTGGTCATCACGCCCTCACACTGTGATGCTCTCATGCTGTTACAAGGAGGCTGCGTGCACAATGGGCACATGCAGGTGGGTGGAGCTTGGGGGTCCCACGGCTGCGCATGCCACGGAGGCAGGGCCCAGCGGTCGCTCCATGTGGCGAGGCTTGGGGGTACCGTGGCTGTGCGCCGTGGAGGCGGGACCCCCAACTCCGGCCTACCTCTTTGGGGCAATCCATCCAGGAGCCTTGGGGTCCCGGGTCTCACGTGATTTCACGCACTGGGTCACTAGTATAAGATAAAATTTTAGGTGCTCCATTTACCAGTTTACAGAAGAACATACTTGTCCTTCCTCTTTCAGGGGTGAGGCTGTACATCAGCCTTCATCTCTAAATCAGTGGGCTTGCTAAATCATTACCAAAAACACATGACACTCAAGGCTTAGGCTATTTAAGTCCAGGACAGAAAACACAAACACAAAATATTTTCAGAAGCTTTTCTGTCTCTCTTTTTTTAATCTGCCAAGATAGAAATTTCTCTGTCAACATTATTTTCCTAGAACTACAAAGACCAATCATCATTACTTTTAAAAAAAATTTTTTTTAAGAAATATTGTGTTTGCCCTGACCAGTTTGGCTCAGTGGATAGAGTATCGGCCTGTGGACCGAAAGGTCCCAGGTTCGATTCCAGTCAAGGGCATGTACCTTGGTTGCGGGCACATCCCCAGTAGGAGGTGTGTAGCAGGCCGCTGATCGATGTTTCTAACTCTCTATCCCTCTCTCTTCCTCTCTGTAAAAAAATCAATAAAATATATTTTTTAAAAAAGAAAGATTGTGTTTTATAAGAAAACACTTAAATTGTGTGCAGCTCATTTTTTATGTTGAAAGACTTTGAAAGTTTAAAATTCATACGAAATAATCAACACTAAAAGTTTCTTCTGTCCACATTGAGATACTGTATATACAAAATGCTTTAATTATTATTAAGCCAATGTATATAATACCAATATCTATTTTTTAAAATAAACTTTTTATTATTGATAGTATTACAAATATCTCTCCTTTCCCCCTTTTCTCCCCACCTCCCAGCCCCTACCCACCCTCCTCATGTCTTCACTACCGTAATAAACATTAAAACTAAACATGCTTCTGGAATAAAAATCATGGAATTAAATCAGGGATTTTTATTCATATAGAATGTTGTTAAAATTATTACACACCATCTTTAAAACTTGAGAATATTTTTAATATCTCTGATTTTTTTGGCCAGGATCATCTGTCATGTATGAATGTGTTATTCCTAATATATAAAAAGCAAGGGGCCATCACAACTGAAACAACCAGAAGGGTGACCGAATAGCAGGCTGTGTGGGGCGACCAGGCTAGCAGGGGGGTTAGTGAGGGAGGACCAAACAACTGAAGAGCAGGCTGCGTGGGGCAACCAGGCTGGCAGGGGGGGTAGTTGGGAGTGACCAGGCTGGTGGGGGGGCAGTAAGGGACAATCAGGCTAGCAGGCAGAGGCTGTTAGGGGTGATCAGGCTGGCAGGGGGTGCAGTTAGGGGTGGTCAGACAGGTAGGAAAGGAAGCATTTAGGAGCCAGCAGTCCTGGATAATGAGAGGGGTGTCTTACTGCTGGTTTAGGCCCGATCCCCAGGATTGGACTTAAACGTGCAGTTGAACATCCCCCGAGGGGGCCCATATTAGAGAGGGTGCAGGCTGGGCTGAGGGGACCCCCCTCCTGTGCACGAAATTTGGCACCAGGCCTTTGGTTCCTATATAAAAGAAAAAAGGTGAGTATGCATTTATATTAGTGGTTAGCTGGAAATGTTATCACCACCAAACCAGTATTACATGAAATGTTGAGGGATATTCTTTAAGACGAAGAGGAAGAAGAAGAAGAAGAAGAAGAAGAAGAAGAAGAAGAAGAAGAAGAAGAAGAAGAAGAAGAAATATGAACATTAAAATGGTAATATACACATATCTATCAACAATTGAACCTATAAACCAAAATAAACAAACAAGAAATCTAATGAACAAAATAAACTGGTCAATAAAATAGAATCAGAGGCATGGAAACATGGAACAGACTGATGAATCTCTGAAGAAAAGGGGGAGGGGGCTGGCAGGATGAAATTAGCCAGAGACCTTACATGCATATATGCATTACATATGGACACAGACAGGAACTGCCTGAGGCACCAGCAGCCTCCATGTCACTTAGTCACAATATACACTGTTTTTTACAACCCCAAATTAAGGAGACTTCTCTTCCCAGCTCTGGAACACTGGTCTGGATGTGTGGTGTGGGGTTGGGACCTCTTGATCCTAATGGGAGGCCTCCACAGTGGAGATATCCCTCCAGATTAAAAACAAACAAACAAACAAACAAACAAACAAACAAAAAAAAACATGACCCTAGCTGTTTGGCTAAATGGATAGAGCATTGGCCTGCAGACTAAATGGTCCCAGGTTCAATTTTGGTTAAAGGCACATGCTAGGGTTGTGGGATTGATCCCCAATAGGGGACGTGTAGGAGGCAGTTGATCAATGATTCATTCTCATCATTGATCTCTCTCTCTCTCTCTCTCTCTCTCTCTCTCTCTCTCTCCCTCTCTCTCTCTCTCTCTCTCTTTCCCTTCCTCTCTGAAATCAATAAAAATATATTTAAAAAACCAAAACATGTGGGTTTTTTACAAATAATTACCAAGTATTACAAATAATTACCAAACCAGACCATTCTACAACTCTGCCCCTCCTACCAGTCTTAATATACTTCTTTACTTCTCTAGTTGTAGGACTTCCATTCAGCCAGATTTCAGGTGGTTCTGAATGATGGTTGTTCTGTATTTTAGTTGTAATTTTGATGTGGTTGTAGGAGGTGGCGAGTACAGGCATTTACCTACACTGCCATCTTGGTTCTCTCCTTTGACATTGCAATTTTGATAGGGATTGCATTAAATCTGTATATTGCTTTGCCATAATATGGTCATTTTAACTATGTTGATTCTTCCAATCCATGAACATGACATATTTTTCTATTTTGTTATGTCTTTTTAAATCTCTGTTAACAATGCTTTCACGGGCCAGCCATCTGGTCGACAACCACCACTGGAGACAAAGTCCAGGCCGGCTATCCAGTCAACCCCGTCTCTGTTAAGTTTATTCCTGGGTGTTTTATTCTTTTGGTTGCAATTGCAAAAGGAATTGTTTTCTTTATTTCTTTTTTCTGACATTTTGTTTTTAGTATACAGGAAGGCAATGGATTTTTGCACATCGATTTTGTATCCTGCAACTTGACTGTATTTTTTTTTTATTGTTTCTAATAGTTTTTTGGTGTCGTCTTTAGGGTTTTCTGTGTACAGACTCATGTTGTCCACAAAAAGTGACAGTTTGACTTCATGCTTTCCTATTTAGATGTCTTTTATTTCTTTCTCTTGTGTCATTACTTTGGCTAAGATTTCAAGCACTATGTTGAATAAGAGTGATGAAAGTGGAAATTCGCGTCTTGTTCCTGATCTTAGCTGAGGTTTCATCATATATGGCCAATATTATATTGAGGTACTTTCCTTCAGTTCCTATTTTATTGAGTATTTTAATTGTAAATGGATTCGTATCTTATCAAATGCTTTTTTTGCATTTGTTGATAAGACCATATATTTTTATAATTCCTTTTGTTAATGTGGTGTATTACATTAATTCGCATATATTGAACCATCCCTGTGACCCTGGAAGGAACCCCACTTGATCATGATGTATTATTTTTTGGATATACAGTTGTATTTGATTTGCTAGTATTTTGTTTAGGATTTTTACATCTGTATTCATAAAAGATATTGGTCTGTAGTTTTCTTTTTTTGTGTCATCCTGGCCAGGTTTTCTATCAGGGTTATAGTGGCCTCAGGGAGTATTGATTCTTCATTAATTTTTTGGAAGAGTTTGAGAAGGATAGGGTTTTATTGTTATTATTATTATTCTTTAAAGTATTACAAATAATAGTACATATGTCTCCCTATTCCCCCCATTTACCTCCCCTGGCCTCCCGAACCCTCAACCCCCAGCACATGCCCTCATCTCCTTAGTGTCTATGTCCATTCGTTATGCTTATATGCATGCATAAAAGTTCTTTGGTTGATCTTTTAGCCCCTCACCAAACCTTCTCCTGCCTTCCCGCTGAAGTTTGACGTCAGTTCAATGCTTCTTTGTCTCTGTATCTATTTTTGTTCATTGGTTTAGGATGTTCTTTATATTCCATAAATAAGTGAGATCATGTGATATTTATCTTTCTCTGACTGACTTATTTCACTTAGCATAATGCTCTCCAATTCCATCAATGCTGTTGCAAATGATAAGAATTCCTTCTTTTTTTACAACAGCGTACTATTCCATTGTGTAGATGTACTGCAGTTTTCTAATCCACTCATCTGCTGATGGGCATTTAGGCTGTTTCAAAATTTTAGCTAAGGTAAGTTATGCTGCTATAAACATAGGGGTGCATATATTTTTTTTGAATGGCATTTTTGTTTTCTTGGCATATATTCCTAGAAGTGGGATTACTGGGTCAAATGGCAGTTCCATTTTTAATTTTTTGAGGAAATGCCATACTGTTTTCCACAGTGACTGCACCAGTCTGCATTCCCACCAGCAGTCCAAGAGGGTTCCTTTTTCTCTGCATCCTCGCCAACACTTGTCATTTGTTGATGATAGCCATTCTGACAGATGTAAGATGGTAACTCATTGTTGTTTTGATTTGCATCTCTCAGATGATTAGTGACTTTGAACATATTTTCATATGTCTCTTGGCCTTCTTTATGTCCTCTTTCAAAAAGTATCTATTTAGGTCCTTTGCCCATTTTTTTATTGGATTGTTTATCTTCCTTTTGTTAAGTTGTATGAGTTCTCTGTAAATTTTGGAGATTAAACCCTTATCGGAGACAACATTGGCAAATATGTTCTCCCATGCAGTGGGCTTTCTTGTTGTTTTGTTGATGCTTTCTTTTGCTGTGCAGAAGATTTTTATTTTGATGTAGTTCCATTTGTTTATTTTCTCCTTAGTTTCCATTGTCCTAGGAGCTGTATCGGTAAAGATATTGCTATAACAAATGTCTGCTATTTCGCTGCCTATGGCTTCTTCTAAGATTTTTATAGTTCCTCTTATTAAGTTTAAGCCCTTTATCCATTTTGAGTTTATTTTTGTGTATGGTGTAAGTTGGTGGTCTAGTTTCATTTTTTTGCATGTATCTGTCCAATTTTCCCAACACCATTTATTGAAGAGACTGTCTTGACTCCATTGTATGTTTTTGACACCTTTGTCAAATATTAATTGAGCATAGTGGTTTGGGTTGATTTCTGGGTTCTCTGTTCTGTTCCATTGGTCTATATGTCTGTTCCTGTGCCAGTACCAGGCAGTTTTGAGAACTGGCTTTGTAGTATTTTAGTTATAATTGTGGTTGTGGGAGGTGGTGAGTACAGGCATTTACAGGCAAATTGTAGAGTTAGATGGTTTATTACCAGTTTTTCTTGGTATCTGGTATTGTGATCCCTCAACATTGTTCTTTCTCAGGATTGCTGCAGCTATTCGGGGTATTTTTTTTTTATCCCAGATGAATTTTTGGAGTTTGTTCTAGGTCTTTTAAGTATGCCATTGGTATTTTAATGGGGATTGCATTGAATTTATAGAATGCTTTGGGTAGTATGGACTTTTTAATGATATTGATTCTACCAATCCATAAATATGGTATATTCTCCCATTTGTTTATGTTTTCCTCTAGCTCTTTTTTAAGCATCCTGTAGCTTTCTGGGTACAGGTCCTTTACCTTCTTGGTTAAGTTTATTCCTAGGTATCTTAATTTTTTTTGTTGTTGTTGCAATGGTAATGGGATTTTTTTTTTTTTTTAGCTTCTCTTTCTGTGAGTTCATTATTGGTGTATAAAAAAGCCATAGATTTCTGGGTGTTAATTTTGTATCCTGCTACATTGCCAAATTCATATATTAATTCTATCAGTTTTTTGATGGAGTCTTTAGGGTTTTCTATGTACAATATCGTGTCATCTTCAAATAATGACAATTTTACTTCTTCTTTTCCAATTTAGATACGTTTTATTTCTTCTTCTTGTCTGATCACTATGGCTACCACTTCCAGTACTATGTCAAACAGAAGTGGTAGGAGTGTGCATTCCTGTCTTGTTCCTGTTCTTAGGGGAAATGAGTTTAGTTTTTGCCCATTGAGTATGATGTTGACTGTAGGTTTGTCATATATGTCTTTATTATCTTTAGTTATGATCCTTCTATTCCCACTTTGCTGAGAGTTTTTACCAAGAAAGGTGTTTTTGAAATGGATTTTTACCAAGAAAGGGTGTTTTTGAAAAGGATTTTGTGAAATGCTTTCACTGCATCAATTGATATGATTATATGGGTTTTATCTCTCAATCTGTTTATGTGGTATATCACATTTATTGATTTTCAGATATTGTACCATCCTTGCATGCCAGAATATATTCCACCTGGTCATGGTGTACGATCTTTCTAATGTAATTCTGGATCTGATTTGCTAGGATTTTGTTGAGAATTTTGGCATCTGTGTCCATGAGGGATATTGACCTGTAGTTCTCTTTCTTTGTATTGTCTTTATCTGTTTTGTTTTGTTTTTGGTGGTGGTGGTGGGGGTAATGCTGGCTTTGTAGAAAGAGCTTGGAAGTGTTCCTTCCTCTTGAATTTTTTGGAATAGTCGGAGGAAGATAGGTTTTAGTTCTTCTTTTAATGTTTGACAAAACTCCCCTGTGAAGTCATCTGGTCCAGGCCTTTTGTTTGTTGGCAGCCTTTTGATTACTGCTTCAATTTCCTCCATAGTTATAGGCCTATTCAGATATTTTATTCCTCCTGATTGAGTTTTGGAAGGTTGTATTTTTCTAGGCATATGTCCATATCTTCTAGGTTGACCAGTTTGTTGGAGTAGAATTGCTCTTAGTATTTTTTTATGGTTCTTTGTATTTCTGTGGGGTCTGTTGTTATTTCACCTCTTTCATTTCTGATTTTGTTTATATGGATCCTATCTCTTTGCTTCTTGGTGAGCCTGGCTAGAGGTTCATCAATCTTTTTTATCCTTTCAAAGAATCAGCCCTTGGTTTCATTGATCTTTGTATTGTTTTTTTTTTTTTTTGGTTGTTGTTCGTTTGTTTTTTGGTCTCTATGTCATTTATTTCTGCTCTGATCTTTATTATTTCCTTCATTCTACTCACTCTGGGCTTTTCTTATTGCTCTCTTTCTAATTCTTCAAGTTGTCGAGTTAGGTGGTTTATTACCAGTTTTCCTGTTTTTTTGAGGTAGGCCTGTAATGCTATAAACTTCCCCCTCAGGGCTGCTTTCACTGTGTCTCATAGATTTTGAATTGTGCTTTCATTATCATTTGTTGCCATGATGCTTTTTATTTCTCCTTTGATCTCTTTGGTAACCCAATCATTGTTTAATAGCATGCTATTCAGTCTCCAAGTGTTTGAATTTTGTGATTGTTTTTATTGTAGTTTATCTACACTAATAAAAGAGAAAGATGCAAATTGATTGTACCTTCATGATGCCCTCCAGCCAATCAGGAGTGAATATGCAAGTTAACCCAACAATGATGGCAGGTTACTTTGCATACGCAGGCACAGAGCGAAGACTGAAGGCTCCTCCCGAGTGAAGACTGAAGACTGAAGGCTGAAGGCTTGGCTCCGGTGAAGGCTGAAGGCTTGACTCTGATGTGGCCCAGGTCTCAGGAGCTGGAGGAAAACCAGTGCCAACAGCCAGGGGAAGAAAGGCCTACTGCACGAATCTTCGTGCAATGAACCTCTAGTTTCTAATATTATGCCATTGTGATCTGAGAAGATGCTTGATATGATTTCAATCTTGAATTTGGAGACACTGCCTGTGTCCCAATATGTGGTCTATCTTTGAAAATGTCCCATGTGCACTTGAGAAGAATGTATATTCTATAGCTTTTGGGTGGAATGTTCTGAAGATGATAAGTCTATCTGATCTAGTGAGTCATTTAGGATTGCTATTTCTTTGCTGATTTTTTGTCTAGAGGATTTATCCAGTGTTGTCAGTGGGGTATTAAAGTCTCCTACTAAGATTGTATTGCTGTCGATCTCTTCTTTGATATCTTCCAGAAGATTTTTTATTTATTTGGGTGCTCCTGCATTAGGTGCATATATGTTTACTAGAGTTATATCCTCTTGGTGTATTGATCCCTTTAGAATCATGAAGTGGCCTTCCTTGTCTCTTGTTATGGCCTTCACTTTGAGGTCTATTTGTCAGATATGAGTATTACTAACCCAACTATTTTTTCATTTCCATTTGCCTGAAAGTTATTTTTCCATCCCTTCTTTTTCAGTCTGTTTGAGTCCCTTGTTCTGAGGTGTGTCTTTTGTAGACAGCATATATATGGGTCATGTTTTCTTATCCATTTAGTCACTCATTGTCTTTTTATTGGAGCATTTAGGTCATTTACGTTTAATGTTATTATTTATAGGTACTTGTTTGTAGCCATTTATATTCTTTATGCCTGTCTTCCTTCTTCCCTTTCTATTTTTTCTTTTTTTACAGCATTCCCTTTGGCATTTCTTGCATTGCTGGCTTGGTAATGATAAACTCCCTTAGCCTTTTTTTTTTTTTTTTTGTCTGTGAAGCTCCTTATTTCCCCTTCAATTTTGATTTATAGCCTTGCTGGATAGCGTATTCTTGGATTCAGTCCTTTGCTTTGCATCACTTAGTATACTTCATTCCATTCCCTTTTGGCTACATTGCCGAATTAATTTATTGTTAAGAGAGACAACACCAGCCTGACTCCAAGGGCAATGGGAGGTGAATTTTGGAAGTCCATGTAGCTACAGGGCTCTGTTGTTATGTTTCTTTGTCTGATGTGTTTCTGTTTAGAATTCATTTGATAATCCAATGGGAGATTCTTTGTAGGTAACTCTCTTGCAGCCTTTAAGAGTCTCTCTTTGTTGTTACCATTTGCCATTGTAATTAAGGCATGTCCTGGTGTGGTTCTTTTAGGTTCATCTTGTTTGGTACTCTCTGTGCTTGGAGAAAGATAGGTTTTAAATCTTTAAACATTTTGTAGAATTCACTGGTGAAGCCATCTGGTAATGAGAGGTTCTTAATAGTTTATCAAGTTTTAATTTCCTTACTGCTGATCAGTCTATTTAGATTTTTCAATCCTTCAAGATTTAGTATAGGAAGGTTATATATTTCTAGGAACTTATTTTCTTCTAAGATATTGAATTTAGTGACATATATTCTTTCATTATATTATAGTATAATCCTTTGTATATCTGTGATGTCTGTGGTGACTTTTCCTCTCTCATTTATAATTGTGTTAATATGGGTCTTCTCCTTTTATTCTTTAGTGAGTCTATCCATGGGTTGTCAGTTGTATTAATCTTTTCAACAAACCAGCTCTTTGTTTTATTAATTTTTTGTATAGTCTTTTTTGTTCTCTATTATGTTCAAATGTACTCTAATTTTTATTCTTTCCTTTCTTCTGTTTTGGGCTGCTTTTATTCTTCTTTCTCTAGTTCTTTAAAATGTGATGTTAGGTAGTTTACCTGAGCTTTCTCTTATTTATTGAGATAGGCCTGTAATGATATAAACTTCCCTCTTATTGCTGCTTGTGCTGCATCCCGGAAGTTTGATATGTTATATTGTAATTCTCATTTGCTCTTTTGATGTCATCTCTTATTTCTTCTTTGACTCAGTTATTTTTTAATACTATGTTGTTTAATATCCATGTATTTGAGGGTTTCTTTACTTCCTTTTTGCAGTTGATTTATAATTTCAAGGCATTATGGTCAGAATATGATTGGTATAATTTCAGTCTTCTTGAATTTGTTGATGCTAGTTTTGTGACCCAACATATAAGCTATCCTTGAGAATGTTCTATGTACACTGAAGAAGAATGCATAATCTGATGTTCTATAAATCTCAATTATGTCCATTTGGTCTGGTGTTTCATTTAAAGTCAATATTTGTTTATTGATTTTCTGTTTGTTTGAGCTGTCTGGACCTGTCAGTGGAGTATTAAGGTCCCAACTATGATTGTGTTTTGATGTTTCTCTCTTTATTTCTGTGAGTAGTTGTTTTATATATTTCAGTGCTCCCTGGTTGGGTGCATATACATAAAGAATAATTTATGTTTTAACATTATAAAGTGTTTATATTTGTCTCTTGTTATCTTTAGATCTATTTTGTTAGATATAGGTATGGTCACACCTGCTTTTCTATGGATGTTATTTGCTTGTAGAATCATTTTTTATCATTTTAGTTTAAATCTACCTTTGTCTTTGCAACTTAGATGTGTCTCTTGTAACCAGCACATGGGTGGATTTTTTGTTTTGTTTGTTTTTTATCCACTCTGTTACTTTGTGCCTCTTTATTAGTGAATTAAGACCATTTACATTTAGAGTAATTATTGATGTATGAGGATTTCCTATAAGCATTTTATCTTTTTCTTCTGGTAGCTCTGTGTCTCCATTGGTTCTTTTCCCTTGTGTTTCTGTCTGTTGTTTTTGTTTGGTGGTATGCCATACTTTTTTCCTCTTTTTTTAAAACTATGTGTCTGGTTGAGGTTTTTTTGTGTGTGTGTTTACTATTAGGTTTATCCTATCTAATAAAAGAGTAATATGCAAATTGACCATACCTCCACTACATCCACAAGACATGCCCACCAGCAAATCAGGAGTGAGTATGCAAATTAACCCAATCAAGATGGCTGTGGCCACGGAGTGAGCAGGAGGCTTGGGTTTCCCCGGCAATGGAGGAAGCCAAGCTTTCCACCTGCCCTGGCCTGCCTTGGCCTCCGCTTAAGGCTACAAAGTTTCAATTATAGAAGATAAATAAATCCCAACAAAAATGGCTGCAACCACGGAGCAAGCAGGAGGCTTGGCTCTGCTCAAGGTTACAAAGTTTCATTATAGAAGATAAGTAAATCCCAGATACCAGGGCCTCCACTTGGGTCGCTGGGGGGCGTGGCCAGCCTGCAAACCACCACAGGCCCCTCATCCTGGCTGCCCCATGCCCCAAGGGAACCCCCAGCCTGATCCAGGACACCCTTCAGGGCAAACCACCCAGCCCCCACCCATGCACCAGGCCTCTATCCTATCTAATCCTCCTACCTAATAAAAAAATAATATGCAAATTGACCGTCACTCCAACACACAAGATGGCTGCCGCCATGTGGTTAAAGATGACTGACCCCATGTGGACACAAGATGGCCACCACAAGATGGCCAGCAGGAGAGGGCAGTTGGGAGGGACCAGGTCTGCAAGGGAGGGCAGTTGGGGGTGATCAAGCCTGCAGGGGCGGGCAGTTAGGGGTGACCAGGCCGACAGAGGAAGGAAGTAGGGGGCGACTGGGCCTGCAGAGAAGGGCAGTTGAGGGGGACCAAAGCCTGCAGGGGAGAGCAGTTGGGGGGGACCAGGCCTGCAGAGGAGGGCAGTTAGGGGTGACCAGGCCTGCAGGGGAGGGCAGTTAGGGGCAATTGGTCTGGCAGGGGAGCAGTTAGGCATCAATCAGGCTGTCAGGGGATTGGTTAGGGGGTGATCAGGCTGGCAGGCAGAAGCAGGTAGGGGCAATCAGGAAGGTAGGCAAGTGAGCAGTTGGGAGCCAGCAGTCCTGGATTGTGAGAGGGATGTCCAACTGCCCATTTAGGCCCAATCCCACCTGGATCGGGCCTAAATGGGCAGTCAGACATCCCTTGAAGGGTCCCTAATTGGAGAGGGTGCAGGTTGGGCTGAGGGACACGCCCCCATGCATGAATTTTGTGCACTGGGCCTCTAGTAAAAAAATAAAGTCACATATACACAGTTTTTTTTTTTTTAATTTGAATGCATCTGATGTTCATCTTCCTTGGCCAGTTCAGATCTTTATCTCCTCTCCTTTTATGTCTTATGTCTTTGTTGTCACAAACATTTATGCTGTAAGTTTTTTGATGATCTTACTTGTAGTGTTGTGACCTTGTGTTATTTGTTTCAGGCAGAATAACTCTTTTGAGTATTTCCTGCAAGACTTTTTCTGATGATAAAATCCCTCAGTTTCTGGAGACATCTTTGTTTCTCCTTCATATTTCAAGGATAATTTTGCTTGATATATTATTCATGGCTGGTATTGTCTCCTTTCAGATATTAGAATCTTTGGTTCAACTCTCTTCTGGCTTCTGGAGTTTCTGCTGAGACATCAAATGAAATTCTGATTGGTTTTCCTTTATAGGTAACTTCTGTCCTTTCCCTGGCTGCTTTGAGAATTTTTTCTTTGTCATTATTTTTGACAGTATTAATACAAAGTGCCTTGAAAGGGCCTATTTGGATTGAGGTTATTAGGTGTTCTGTTTGTTTCTTGGGTTTGTAGATCTCGTTCTTTCCATAGGTTTGGGAAATTCTCATCCACTACTGGTTTGAATAGGCTCTCCATTTCCTGTTCCCTCTCTTCCTCTTCTACACTGTCTATATTTCTAATATTGCTTTTTCTGAGGGAGTCAGATGGTTCTTTTAGAGCCCTTTCATTTTTTTTGTTTTGTTTATGCTCAGGTCTCACTCTTCTCTCTGCTTTATTTCTACATTCCTATCTTTTCTATCACTAATTCTTTCATCCATCTGGTTGGCTCTATTTTCTATGCTAGTAGTTCCCTCTTAACCTACTCAATTGAATGATTCATTTACAGAATTTCTGATTCGTTCTTTTTATGAGTTTCAATATTTTTGGTAAAGTACTCATTTTGTTCATTGATTTGTTTTCTGAGTGCATTGAATTGCCTATTTGTGTTTTCTTGCATCTTGTTGAGTATTTTCAGAACAGCAATTTTGAAATCTCTGTCATTTATATCACACATTTCCATGTGTTCCTTTTCTAGCTTGCTTTCTGGGGATTTTTTATTTTCTTCCTGACCATCCTCATTACTGTGGTTATTCATGGTACTTGCTCTTGTCCTTTGCCTAGGCATTTATATCTGTTTATATAAATGCTAATAGAATCTTTCTCTGAAGAGGTCTTTCTACAAATTTTCAGTAGATAGTGATGAATTTCAAGAGTTCTTCTATAAAACAATACAGTCATGCTGTTTGGGAGTAGGGTTTCTCTTGCCCTCACAGTAATGGTGACCCCTGACCTCAGTGGGGTCCCACCCCAAGCATCCCACCTGGGGATCAGTCCCAGAGGAAAACAGTCGTTCCATTTTTTTTAGATTTTTTTTTGCTCCTATTCTTGTCCTTTTGGCTCCCCTATTATAGTATGTTACTTCATTTCATATTGTCCCAAAGAGCCCTACAGTTCTCCTCCTGCTTTTTAATTTTTATTCTCGAGTTGCTGTACAGATTAGGTGTGTTTTCCTGCCCTATCTTCTAACTCACTTATTCAGACCTTAGCTTTTTCTAGTCTACTGTGGACTTGGAGCAGGAGATTGGAAATTAGATATATAAGTAGGGTGAAATTTTAGCAGGGGGTAAACAGAAAGAATAGGGAAAATCTAAAGTAGGAAAAGATTAAAATAAACAGGACACCAAAAGGGGAAAGGTTAGGAAGAGAGTGATGGCATAAAGGTAGAGTTGAGATAGGGTAAAACGATGCTAAAGGAAAGATGAAAATAGAACGTAGAACACTAATCCCAAAGTAAAATGAAGAGAAAATAAAATGACACTTAAAAAAAAAGGTAAAATAGTAGTAGTAATAATGTTGATTGAAAATAAAAATGTAATAATTAAAAAGGTAAAATTAAGTGAGGAAAAAAGAAAAAAATTAGTTTCTTAAGTAAAAGATGCAAAAAATGAAAATAAGAAGATAAAAATAAAATTAAAATTAAAAATAAAATAAATAAAATGTGCAGTAGTGAAGGTCATTCACTTCGTCTATTGTTCTGTTTGGCATGCCTGTTTCCCAGTCTGGACAGTATTGCAGTTCCCTGCATTCCACTGCTCTTCAGTGTTGTAAGCCAGTCCTGATTTTTAAGCAGGCAGTGTCTTAATTTCTTGTATTTCTTTATTTTTGATTACACAAGAGTCAATTTGTGATTCAGCCCCTGGGTGGCAGTGTTTCTGGATTGACTTCCAGCTCTCTATGGCCTCTCTAGCCTTCTTTCCCTGTGGCACTCGATATACCGGTTTGTGGAGGTGGGCTGCCTCAGAGCTGGCTCTCCGATGGTCACTCCCCGCTCTGATCCCCAGGTTCCAGAAAAACAACTTCCACCTGCAGTCTCCCAGGGTGTCCCCAACTGGGTGATCCTTGCTTAGTAATCAGAAGCAAGGAAATGAAGAGGAAAAAGCCCAAGTGTGTGAACAATGGGTCTGCGCACAAGTCTAAGCAGCCTGCACACCTTTGAAATTCTTAGGCTAATCCTCCGTGTCAGATCAAAATGGATTGCTTTTTAGAGATCCCTTCTTTTAGCATCTCTGAGGACCCCCTTCCACATTCATGGATCACGCAGGCCCAACAACCACGGACTTTTCTAGGCACAGACTTCCCCAGTCCTCCAGCTCCCGAAATGCGCATGTTTCTCTCTCCCGCTGGGACCAGAGACCTCACCTTATCCCTGGCAAAATCTGACCTTTCCCTGGTGGATTATAGAGCTCCTCTGAATCCTCGTGTTTGTGCCAATTGGGGACCGGTGTTCTGGGGCTCGCAGCTGTTTGGTGGTTGCTGCAGTTGTGGATTTTCAGGCTTCTGATAAGATCCACTTTCCCTTTCAAAATGGCGTGGTTTCCCTGTCTCAGCCCGTAGCTCCGGCAGGGGACCCAGCTGCAGTGGGGGCTGCCCGATCAGGGGAACCCCATCTAGCAGTCCCCCACCTTCTCATTGAGTTTAGCTGTCCCTTATCTTGCTAATAAACATTCCCCGTGTGACCCTCAGCTGTTCTTTCTTTCTGCTCCGGGACAAGGCTCGAAACACGTCTGTCTATTCTGCCGCCATTTTCTCTCTCCCCTGTTCTCCCTTTCTTGTTGTTTTGTTGATGGTTTCCTTTCCTGTGCAGAAGATTTTATTTTAATGTAGTCCCATTTGTTTATTTTCTCTTTAGTCTCTCTTGCCTTATAATCTGTGTCTGTAAAGATATTGCTATGACATATGTCTGCAATTTTGCTGCCTATGGAGTCTTGTAGGATTTTTATGGTTTTCTATCTTACATTCAAGTCC
Organism: Eptesicus fuscus; assembly: GCF_027574615.1. Lineage (NCBI taxonomy): Eukaryota > Metazoa > Chordata > Mammalia > Chiroptera > Vespertilionidae > Eptesicus > Eptesicus fuscus. The sequence goes on along the minus strand of NC_072480.1, from coordinate 3,184,794 downwards.
TTTAGCCATTTTGAGTTTGTTTTGTGTATGGTGTAAGTTGGTGATCTAGTTTCATTTATTTTTGCATGTGTCTGACCAAATTTCCCAGCACCGTTTATTAAAGAGACTGTTTGACTCCATTGTATGCCCTTACCTCCTTTGTCAAATATTAATTGAGTATAATGGCTTGGGTCAATTTCTGGGTTCTCTATTCTGTTCCATTGGTATATATGTCTGTTCTTGTGCCAGTACCAGGCAGTTTTGAGAACCATGGCTTGGTAATATAGCTTGATGTCTAGTATTGTGATCCCTCCAACTTTGTTCTTCTTTCTCAGGATAAATGTGGCTATTTGGGGTCTTTTTTTATTCCAGGTGAATTTTTGGAGAGTTTGTTCTAGATATTTGAAATATGCCATTGTTATTTTAATAGGTATTACATTGAATCTATAGAAAGCTTTACGAAGTATGGAAATTTTAATGATGTTGATTCTACCAATCCATGAACATGGTATATTCTTCCACTTGTTTATGTCTTCCTCTATCTCTTTTTTCAATGTCCTGTAGTTTTCCAAGTACAGGTCTTTTACGTCCTTTGTTAAGTTGATTCCTAGGTATCTTAATTTTTTTTTTGGTGCAATGGTTAATGGAATTGTTTTTTTCATTTTTCTTTCTGTGAGTTCATTATTGGTGTATAAAAAGGCCATAGATTTCTGGGTGCTAATTTTGTATCCTGCTATATTGCCTAATTCATTTATTAGGTCTAGTAGTTTTGTGATGGAGTCTTTGGGGTTTTCTATGCATAGTATCATGTCATCTGCTAATAAGGACAGTTTTACTTCTTTTCCAATTTGGATGCCTTTTATTTCTTCTTCTTGTCTGATTGCTATGGCTAGTACTTCTAATACTATGTCAAACAGGAGTGGTGAAAGTGGGAATCCTTGTCTTGTTCCTGTTCTTAGGGGAAATGAGTTTAGTTTTTGCCCATTGAGTATGATGTTGGCTGTAGGTTTGTCATATAGGGCTTTTATTATGTTGAGGTATGATCCCTCTATTCCCACTCTGTAGAGAGTTTTTATCAAGACAGGGTGTTGGATTTTGTCCAATGCTTTTTCTGCATCAATTGATATGATTATGTGATTTTTGTCCCTCAGTTTGTGTATGTGATGTATCACATTTATTTATTTATTTACGGATATTGTACCATTCTTGCATCCCTGGAATAAATCCCACTTGGTCATGGTGTATGATCTTTGTAATGTATTGCTGAATCCAGTTTGCTAAAATTTTGTTGAGGATTTTGGCATCTATGTTCATCAAGGATAATGCCCTGTAGTTGTCTTTTTTTGTAGTGTCTTTATCTGGTTTTGGGATTAGGGTAATGCTGGCTTCATAGAACAAGCTTGGAAGTGTGCCTTCCCCTTGAATTTTTTGGAATAGTCTGAGGAGGATAGGTTTTAGTTCCTCTTTGAATACTTGGTAGAACTCCCCTGTAAAGCCGTCTGGACCAGTGCTTTTGTTTGCTGGAAGATTTTTTATTGCTGTTTCAGTTTCTTCAGTAGTTAATGGCCTATTCAGTTTTTTTTTATTCTTCTTGGTTCAGTCTTGGGAGCTTGTATTTTTCCAAAAATATGTCCATTTCATCTAGGTTGTCCATTTTGTTGGAATAGAGTTGTTCATATTATTTTTTCATAATCGTTTGTATTTCTGTGGGATCAGTTGTTACTTCACCTCTTTCATTTCTGATTTTCCTTTTTAATTTGGGTCCTCTCTCTTTGCTGCTTTGTGAGCCTGGATAGAGGTTCATCAATCTTGTTTATCCTTTCAAAGAATCAGCTTTTGGTTCTGTTAATCTTTAGTATTTTTTTTTTTTTTGGTCTGTATGTCGTTTATCTCAGTTCTGATCTTTATTATTTCCTTCCTTTTGCTTGCTGGGCTTTTCTTGTTGCTCTCTTACTCTTTGAGTTGTGGGCTTAGATAATTTATTACCATTTTTCCTTATTTTTTGAGGTAGGCCAGTAGAGCTATGAATTTTCCTCTCAAGACTGCGTTCACTGGTCCCATAGATTTTGGATTTTTGTGTTTTCATTGTCGTTTGTTGCTATGATGCTTTATGTTTCTTCTTCGATCTCTCTGGTAGCCCAGTCATTGTTTAATAGCATGCTATTTAGTCTCCTGGTGTTTGATTATTTTGATTGTTTTTATTGTAGTTGATTTCTAGTTTTATGCCATTGTGATCTGAGAAGATGTTTTATATGATTTCTATATTCTCGAATTTGAAGATACTTTCCCTGTGTCCCAACATGTAGTCTATCTTTGAAAATGATCCAAGAGCACTTGAGAAGAATTTATATTCTGTGGCTTTGGGGTGAAATGTTCTGAAGATGTCAATTAATTCTATCTGATCTAGTGTGTCATTTAAGATTGATATTACTTTGCTGATATTTTGTTTAGAGGATTTGTCCAGTGGTGTTAGTGGGGTATTAAAGTCCCCTACTATGACTTCATTGCTGCCAATCTCTCCCTTGATATCCTCCAGAAGTTTATTTTTAAATTTATTTGGGTGCTCTTGTATTGGTTTACCAGAGTTATATCTTCTTTTTGGCTTGCTCCCTTTAGTAATATCAAGTGTGCTTCCTTATCTCTTGTTATGTCCTTCACTTTCAGATTTAATTTTTCAGATATAAGTATTGCTACCCCAGCTTTCTTTTCATTTTTATTCACCTGAAATACCATTTTGCATCCCTTCACCATCAGTCTGTGTGAATCCTTTGTTCTGAGGTAAGTTTCCTGTAGACAGCAATATATGGGTCATGTTTTCTTATCCACTCAGCTACCCTATGTCTTTTGATTGTGGCATTTAATCCATTTACATTTACTGTTATTATTGATAAATAGTTGTTTGTCGCCATTTTAATTTTTTATGCCTGTGTTCCTTCTTCTCTTCTGATTTATTCTTTTTACAGAAGACCCTTTAGCATTTCTTGCATTGCTGGTTTGGTGGTGATTAACTCCCTTAGTCCTTTTTTGTCTGTGAATATCCTGATTTTTACCCTCCATTTTGATTGATAGCTTTGTTGGGTACAGTATTCTTGGATTCAGACCCTTGCTTTGCATGACTTTGTATATTTCATTCCATTCCCTTCTGGCCTGATGCGTTCCTGTTGAGAAATTTGTCGCTAGTCTGATGGGAGATCCTTTTTAGGTAACTTTCTGTCTCTCTCTGGCTGCTTTTAAGATTTTTACTTTGTCATTGGTGTTTGCCAATTTAATTATAATGTGCCTTGGCATCGGTATTTTGGGGTTCATTTTGTCTGGAACTCTGTGAGCTCTTTGGACTTGTGTGAGTTTTTTCTTCCTTATATCAGGGAAGTTTTCTGTCATTATTTCTTCAAAGAAGTTTTCTATTCCTTGCTCAGTTTCCTCTCCTTCTGGCTCCCCTATTATGTGGTGTCCTTTCGTGTTGTCCCAAAGTTCCCTTAGGCTCTCCTCTTGTTTTTTAAGCTTTTTTTCAAGATGCTGCTCTGCTTGGGTACTTTTTCCTACCTTGTCTTCTAGCTCACTGAGGCAGTCCTTTGCTTCTTTTAATCTACTGTTGATGTTTTCTATTGAGTTCTTTATTGCAGTGATGTCATTCTTCATTTCTTCTTGGTTCTTCATTTCCTCTTGTTTCTTACACATTGTTGAATTTGTCTTCCAATCGTTTTAGAGACCTTAGGACCATTTCTCTGAATTCTTTCTGTGACATATTGCTTGCCTCCTTTTCATTTACTTCCTTTTCTGGTGATGCCTCCTTTTCTTTTGTATGCGGGCTGTTTCTTTGACTCCCCATGATCTCTCCTCTCTGGGTGTCTGGTTATGTAGCTCTCTCTCTCCTGCATTGACTTAAAGACACAAAATACCACACAACAAGGCACAATGCACAAGGCATCTGAACACAAATGTATTCACGATACTAATAACCCCAAATAAAGGTGACCATCAGCGAAAAGAGAATTAGGGGTTTAAAAAAAAGAGTACAAAAATGATACTGAGAAAAGGGAAAAAAGTAAGAGAGTAAAGAAAGAAGGGGAAAAACTATTTTATGGGGATAAAACTATTTTATGGGGATAAATCTCCCATAGAACAACAACTAATCCAAAAAAAAAATGCGAACATCTAACACCCACATATGAATGCAAACCACAAACAATGACTAATAACAAGTAAAGATAGGAAAAACAAAACCAAAATAAAGAGAAACAATCACACAAACAAACAATCAAACAAAAATGAATCTAATCAACAAACTAACAACAACAGGATAGAAAGAAGTGCCAAATAAAACAAATAACATAAATTAAAAAAAATAAACAAAAAAAATAAGGGAAGAGAGAAAAAATTTGGATAGTGAAGAGAAGAGAGAGAAGTGTGTATAGACTTGGAGCAGGGGATCGGAAATTAGATATATGAGTAGGATGAATTTTTAACAGGGGGTAAAAAGAAGGAATAGGGAAAATCTAAAGCAGGAATAGGATAAGAGAAACAGGACAATAAAAGGAGAAAAATGAGGAAGAGAGTGTTGGCATAAACGTAATATTGAAATAGAGTAAAATGATGCTAAGGGAAAAATGAAAATAGAACACTACTCCTAAAATAAATAAAATAAAATAAAATAAATAAAATAAAATAAATAAAGAGAAAACAAAATGAAACTTAAAAAAAGGTAAAATAGTAGTAGTAATAATACATGTTAAGAATAAAAATATAGTAATTAAAAATGTAAAATCAAGTGAGAGAAAAAGAAAAATATTTAGTTTCTTAGGTAAAAGATAAAAAATAAAAATGTGCAGTAGTGAAGGTCATTCACTTCCCCTACTTTTCTGTTTGGCACACCTGTTTCTTGTCAGGTAGTCAGGACAGTATTGAAGTTCTCTGCATTCCACAGCTCCTCTGTGTCATATGCCACAATCTTGTTTTCAAGCAGGCAGTATTTCTTTGTTACTCAGCCTGCCTGAGGTTATATTTACACAAGAGTCAATTTGTGATTCAACCCTGGGTGGCAGTGTTTCTGTATTGACATCCAGGGCTATAAGTCCTCTCAACCCAGTATTTAGAATTTGTTTTCCCTGCTGCACTTAATACTGGTTTGGGGGTATGGACTGTCCCAGAGCTGGTTTTCTGATTGTTTCTCCCCCCTCTGATCCCCAGGTTCCACAAAAACAGCTTCCCCCTGCAGTCTCTGAGAGTGTTTTTAATTGAGTGATCCTATGTACTGTGCTTAGTAATCAAAAGCAAGGATTTAAAGAGAAAATAGACTCATGACTTTTTCTCCCTGGCACTGGGCGTGACTCTGCTCATGTCTCTGTGCACATCATTTTCCCCTGGCACAGCACAGCCAGTTTACTGGTAAAGTTTCAGATTGCCTTTTTGTGCCCAGCCCAGCTATGGTTGATTTCTAGATTTCCCTTCAGTCAGCAGCCTTGTGGATCCCCTTCCACATTCACAGATTATGCTGGACACAACATCCAAGGATTTTGTGGGGTGCAGTCTTCCTCTGTACCTCTAGATCCCACTGTGCACATTTCTCCCTTCAGCCTGGATCTCAGATCTCGCATTTTTCCCGGTGAAATCTGACCTTCCCATGAGATGGTGCAGATCTGCTTGAGACCCAGTGTTTGTGTGTTCGCTGCTGTTCCCTGGGTGTTGTGGTTGTAGGGTTCCTTTAGGTATCTGATTCTTTCCGATTGAAGGTAAGGCTAGGCTCTTGATCACAGCCACTCTCCCCTTCAAGATGGTGTCGTCTCTGTGGCAGAATTGGTTGCTCCAGGAGAGATTTCAGCAGCAGTGGAGGATGCCTGTCAGGGGAGCCTGGTCCGACAGTCCCCAACAGTCCCTTGGAATATAGCTGTCCCTCACTCACAAATAGACACTCCCTTGTACACTATTCTTTCATTCTCTCACTCACACACTATCTTGCAGCCTGAATTCCCATCAGCAGCCATCTTCCTATCTCCCATCTGGAATTATTTTAACCCTTAGCATTGACTTCTTTGAGGAAAGGCTCGTTGTGATTTTCACATAGTTACATTTCAATTTTTAACGTTGACCTTAGAGTTGGTATCATGGAAAAAAAATGATAGGTAAGAGGACTTTATAAAGAAGCTCTTTTGCTGCTGAAAGAACTAAATATCTTTGCATTGAGCTTTGAGCTGGTGTGTCTTATCCCAAGTGCTATACAGTGTGTTGCAGGAGAATTCTAATTGACCTTTATTTATATTTTTCAAATAGTGTGGATGCTTGTGAAAGGGTGGATTTCAGAAGGTTCTGATAATGTTAAAGAACTGGAAGAAGAGTTCATACATTATGTCCTATTTTTAGGATAAAGTGGGCCTTTTCCATTAAGAGGAAAAGAATATCCAGAGCCACCTACATCATTGTAATGTACATTCTCTGTGTGAGTTTGCAAAGAACAATTCCATTAGATTGCTGAATGGGAATGTTTTGCATTATATCTGTGATCAGAATAATCCATAACATGGGATTCTGTCAGGTGGAAAAGAGTAAACTCTACTGCTGGTGCTTTAGAGAGATTTTAAAAATGCCTGGTGTCTTTTTGGTCCAGAAGAAAACCTAATTCAAATCTTAATCCCTTTAGTGTAAAGAAAGAACCATCCTTTTGTTAGGTTGTATGAGTTCCTTATATTTCTTGGATATTAACGCTGTATCAGATATATCATTGGCAAAGATGTTCTCCCATACAGTGGGTTCTCTTTTCACTTTTTTGATGGTTTCTTTTGCTGTGTCGAAGCTTTTTATTTCAATAAAGTTCCATTTATTTTCTCCTTTGTTTCATTTGCCCAGGGGATGTATCAGCAAACATATTATTACGCGAGATATCTGAGATTTTGCTGCCTATGGTTTCTTCTAGGATTTTTATGGTTTTATGACTTACATTTCAGTCTTTTATCCATTTTTAGTTTATTCTTGTGTTTGATGTAAGTTGGTGGTCTAGTTTCATTTTTAAAAATATATATTTTATTGACTTTTTACAGAGAGGAAGGGAGAGGGAGAGAGAGTTAGAAACATCGATGAAAGAGAAACGTCAATCAGCTGCCTCCTGCACACCCCCTACTGGGGATGTGCCCGAAACCAAGGTGCATGCCCTTGACAAGAATTGAACATGGGACCCTTGTGTCTGCCGGCCAATGCTCTATCCATTGTGTCAAACCAGTTTGGGCTAGTTTCGCCCCTAACTGCCTCTGCCTCACCCCGCACCTGGGACCCAGGATTCCCTCCTCCTGGGACCCAGAGTAATTTGTAACTTCCCTTTATTTCTGGACCCCTCAGGGCACAACCAAATGTCCCTGGGCACTAGGACAGATTTGATAAATTCCTTCATTGTTTGTTATGATGTTAATTGTTGACTGTTAACCTATCCTGTACCCACCTAAGTGAAAGAAGTGTGTGTCTGTCATTTTACTTTTTATCCAATCCCAGAGGTCTCCCGGCTTTGCTTTCTCTCGCCTCCCTAATTTACCAATGGGTTTCATGTAACCCACTTATGTCTTCTTCTTTGATTATAATCTATACTAATAAAAGGGTAATATGCTAATTAGACCGGACATCTTCCAGACGTCCTTCCTGACAAAGGCAGGGCCTGGGCGAAGCTGCCCGTGGTCCTGGGCGCCTGCAGCCAACCCTGGCGAAGCGTACTGTTCCTGTTTCTATTACTATGTGCCCTGTAGGGAATTCCCAGGCCTCGGTGGTGTGGCGGCAGTGGCAGCAGTGGCACAGTGAGGGGTGTGTTTCTCTTCAAGGAAATTTCTAAATTTCCCCATATTCACTCGAAGATGAAATTTCAAAGTCTAACTGACAGTGGGCTGCCTGCCCGGGGGTCCCGCAGGCCTGCAGCCAGCCTGGGTGAGGCTTACCATTCCTGTTTCTATGACCATGTACCCTTTAGGGATATTTCCAGGCCTTGGTGGCCTTGACCTCGGCGGTGGCAGAGGCAGCGGCGGCACAGCGAGGGGCGTGTTTTGCTTAAGAAAATTCCTAAATTGCCCCATATTCTCTTGCGGATGAAATTTCAAAGTCTAACTGACAGCAAACGGCTGGCCTGGGGACCCCAGGGGGCCTGCAGCTGGCCAGAGGGAGGGAAGCCCAGGTCCCAGGTGCCTGCGGCCTGCCAGAGGGAGGGAAGCCCAGGTCCCAGGTGCCTGCGGCTGGCTGGAGGAGCGAAACCTGGGACCCAGGTACAGGGGCTGAGACAGAAGTGGTTAGGGGCAATTTGTTCAGCAGGGGAGCAGATAGGGGGTGATCAGAAAGGCAGGCAGAGGTAGTTAGGGGTGATCAGGAAGGCAGGCAGATGAGTGGTTAGGAACCAGCAGTCCCAGGTTGTGAGAGGGATATCCAACTGCCGGTTTAGGGGCCCTGGATTGGAGACGGTGTAGGCCGGGCTGAAGGACAGCCCCCCTCCATGCATAAATTTCACGCACGGGGCCTTTAGTGTACATATAACAAAAGGATAATATGCAAATTGACCCTAACGGCAGAATGACCAGAAACAGCCAGTCGCTATTATGTGCATTGACCACCAGGGGGCAGACGCTCAATGCAGGAGCCGCCCCCTGATGGTCAGTGTGCTCTCATAGGGGGATCTCTACCCAGCCACAATTTGGGCTGATGGCTGCGAGCACAGCAGTGGTGGCTGGAGCTTCTCCTACCTCCTTGTCAGTGCTAAGGATGTCCAACTGATGGCTTAGGCCTGCTTCCCTGTGGAACGGGTCTAAGCTGGCAGGTGGACATCCTCCAAAGGGTCCTGGACTGCAAGAGGGCATAGGCCGGGCTGAGGGACCGCTCTCCCTCAAAGTGCACAAATTTTCATGCACCGGACCTCTAGTAATGTATAAAAATAGGTGAAAAACTGCCATTCTCCAGAACATTATCCCAATCCATTGAGATTCTGCTTCCTGGCAATTATCGACAGTTTGGCTCAAATAAATTCACAAAAATTCTATACAGGTTTGAATGTTTTTACATTAACATTACTTGGCATAGTCTGCAGGATTCCAAAGAAGCTCACCCAGGACTATCCTGTAGTCCTGGACCCAGTGCTAGGATCCAGCAAGGGGCCCATTGAGCCGCTGGTTCCCTGCCCATTGGGTGAACTTGGGTGAACTGTCTCTTGGATCCAGGACCTCCCCTTGCTTTGGTAGAGGGTCTGACTTTATTTGAGCTGTGTTTTAAAATCCTTGAGGTGGAACTAAGGTTAAGGGTTGACAGAACGCAGGCTAAGGTGGTACTGGAGGTAAAAAATAGGTGGTTTTGATTTTGCCTTTTTAATTGGAATTGCTTTCTGAGAGACTGAGCCATAAAAACCTTCCCTCTATAAATGAGAGCTGAACTCATTCAGCTCCAAAGATAAAGGGGCACATCCTCCCTCCAGCCCAATTCTCAGGTGTTCTTAAGTGACTAAGAATCTTTGTGGAGGTGTCAGGAATGCAGAAGCCCCATAGAGAAGTCCCAACTCAACTGTAATTAACTAACTGGCTCATTCAGGGGGCCATCATAAGGCTTTGTCTGCCTGGGCCCCGAATCCTTCTGGTTGTTTTAGATAGCCAGGAGAGAAACTGAGGTCACACTTGACCCACTACATAATATGTCTAGAAAATTTGCTCAGACTATAGATATCCCAAAATAAAATAAATTAACACAGGAAATTGTGCCTTTAAGGCCAGAAGCTCCCAAACCCCAGCCCTCATTTAATACTCCTGATAGGAAGCCTTTACTTGTAAGTACTTTACAGAAATGGGAAGATTTAACTAGAAAACAACAACTTAGGCCAAATTGCAGTTGTCTTTGGGTGCCTACATTAATATTTTGCATGCAGAAATTAGAAAAATGCTGGCTCTGAAAATAAACAGAATGACCATATAGGAAGCAGATCTTGATTTGGAAATTAGAGGCTTATAAGGGGGAGTATAGAAAAAAATTCTTCCAAAAAAAAAAAAAAGATGGAAATTAATAAGAAATTTTAGAGACTGTCTCAGAACTATTCTGAAGTTAATAAATGCCTACACCCCATTCCTCTCCTCCTTCCTTTCTGAGCTTCCTTGTCTGGACTTGACTTTTCCTCACCCTTCTTCCTCCTCTACAACCATCTCCTCTACAATCACTCCTCTACAACCACTGACAAAGGAAACTGAGAATAGGAATTCTAACAGCTCCCTTTGGAAAATAGCTGATATCAGCTAGAGAGGAACCAGCAATTGTTCCCGATTTTATCCAGGACCCTGATGGATTCACAAAAATTTAACTGTTGGAACATGTCATTCTGGCTATTCTGACCTATTCCAATTAATACACCTACTGGTTTCTGAGAGCAAGGCAACAGAATTACTAAATAAGGTCTGCTGTGAAACTTTAGAGGAATCTTTTGCTGTAAAATCCAGGATATCGTAAGTGCCGGAAGCTGATCATTGTTTTAATAATAGAGAGCTGTGGACAGGGAATTCGGAGGGCTGGTCAACCTTAATTGCTCTAAAGGGTCAGAGCTAATTATTAAATATTGGTAATTGAAGAAGCCCCCACCTGGTAGTCCTAAATTCACTGATTGGCTTTTATTGGAGTTTTCTGCCTAGGAGATATGGGTGTATCCTATAATTTTAATCTTAATAAAAGGGATGGAAAAGCCAGAGTGAGTAGTAGTTCTCCCACTAGAGTTGGACTACCGCCTGGCCCCCATTTCCCAAATTAAATCTTTTCTAAAGTCTCTTTTCATTTGTGTGCAGCCTTCTCCAGAACCTGAACCCTGAACCGGAACCCTGAATCACGTGGGACGTGAAAGGGGCTTCCACAATAAGAAAGACTAGTGACCCAGTGCACGGATTCGTGCTCATTGAAAGGAAATTAATTAGAAGGAGGACGGTGGGGCAGGACCGAGTGAGATGGACCGGACATACCCTGAAGACAAACTCCTGTGGTCCTTCCCCGGCATCTGTGAGTGAGCGGGGTCCCTCCATCAGGTGGGGTCTGTGTGGATTGGCCTGAAACTGGCTCTTTGACATTCCCTGAGAGGTCCCGGAGTGTGAGAGGGCCCTCTGCAAAGTTGCTGTTGTACAGGGTGTAGAACATAAACTCAATTGTGCAATAAATGAGATTCAGGGCCTACAGTGCCCCAGCAACAACATAACCAATGGCCGAAGGTGGAATCATGCAGTCCTGCAAGGAATCAGGCTCTCTCCTCTCTGGTTTCAGGGTGTATCACCCAAGAACCACTGCTGCCAAGTTACTGTAGCTCAGCAGCTCCTGTGTTGAGCATCTGCCCCCTGTTGGTCAGTGTGCAACATAGCAACTAGTCAGAAAGTCAGACACTTAGCATATTAGCCTTTTGTATATATACTAGAGACCCAGTGCCTGAAAATTCCTGCATTTGGGGGGGTCCCTCAGCTTGGCCTGCACCTCCTGGCAGTCCGGAAGGCCTTGGGGGATGTCCACCTGCCAGCTTAGGCCTGCTCCCTGGGGGATAGGTCCTAAGCTGGCAGTCAGACATCCCTCTGGCAGCCCAGGAGCCCTTAGGGGATGTTTGACACATGGGGAGCAGGCCTAAGCCATTAGTCAAACATCCTTAGCGCTGCTGCAGAAGCTGGAGAGGTTCCTGCCACCACCTCTATGCTGGCCAGCCATGAGCCAGCTTCTGGCTGAGCAGCATTCCCTGTGGAAGCGCATTGACCACCAGGGGGCAGCTCCTGGGTTGAGCGTCTGCCCCCTGGGGGTCAGTGCACATCATAGCAACTGGTCGTTCCAGTTTGTTTTGCTGTTAGGGTCAATCTGCATATTACCCTTTTATTATATAGAATACTAGAGGCCTACTGCACAAAATTCGTGCACAGGGGGCGGGTGTCCCTCATTCTGGCCTGCACTCTCTCCAATCTGGGGCCCCTCGGGGGATGTCCGACTGCCGGTTTAGGGTGCAGCACCCTAAATTGGCAGTCAGACATCCCTCTCACAATCCGGGATGACTGGCTCCTAACCGTTTGCCTGCCTGCCTGATTGCCCCTAACCACTTCTGCCTGCCAGCCTAATCACCACCCAACCCTCCCCTGCCAGCTGATCGCCCCCAACTGCCCTCCCCTACAGGCCCGATCACCCACAACTACCCTCCCCTGCAGGCCCAATTGCCTACAACTTCCCTCCTCCTCTGGGACCCGCCTCCTCCGTGCCACATGGAGCAGAGGGACCCCCAGGCCTCATCATGTGGAGTGGCCACTGGGCCCCACCTCTGCTGTGCATGTGGCCATCTTGTGGTGGTCATCTTGTGGCGGCCATCTTGTGGCGAAGTCATGCGCAAGGGCCACGTAGACTTTTATTAGTATAGATAGATTGTTTATAAAGAAAACCTGAAGTGTGATTTACAAAGAGAAAACAGAAGCAAACGTAGTGCTGCTCTAGGACTATGGGAGGTGATTTCCCCTTCTCCTTACTGATATTTAGGAGAAATTGAAATTATCATAAAAGGGGAAGCTACTAAGGCCCTTGTAGATACTGGGGCTACTTTATTAATCCTACCCATCTAAGCTTCCTCTCCCTCAGAGTAAAGCTTCTATACAAATAGGAGGGGTGTCTAAGCAACCAATGTCTGTACTAAAATCAGTACCTGTTCCCTTTCAATTAGGGCATGTTAAGGGGCAACAAATTTTACTGGTCAGTTCAGTCTCAATTCACCTGATAGAGATTTTTAAAATCAGTGCTATCCAATATGGACAATGAGGAGATTTGGCCAATTAATGGCACCATTAAGAGCAGTGCTACCCTGCAGCTAAACTTGTTTTCACATTCACAGGGAGGTGAATGGAGAATGAGGCCTTCTTAGATCAAGGTATCTTTTCCATATATGTAAGCCATTATGAATCAGAAATGGCACTCAGCTATATTGTTACCTATAAACTAATCTCTCTGTAATTGCTACAGAGCCTAAGATAAAAATATACTCAAATAGAAACATTTCAAAATGGATTATTTACTTAGTCCTTTTGCCAACATTTGCCAATACTTGAGGAATTAAAGTACTTTCCTTGTTTTACTATGCAGTCTTTGCAGGGTCAGAGGTGTAGCTCCAGAACATCAAAGCCCAGTAAATCCTTTTACATTCCCCCAAACCTCCCCTATTCAGCTCAAAATGCTATAATTGGCTTGCCAAAACCAAAGTCCAAGGAGGACCTTTGAAATGCAACTACTAGGAACTCTGATCTGGGACATTTTATAAATATAAATCTCGGCCGATAGCCACCCAAACAAATCACTTTTAACTTATTTCAACTATTTCTTTCTAAATTAGTAAATTTTATTTAAGGTTATTGAATTTCTAGATATTTTGAAATAACATGAAATACTGAAACATTCACTGCTAAATAAGGCTTTAAATTTGCCTGCTTTTCTCTTTATAGCCAAAAAATCTGTAAAATGGATTTAAGCTTTTGATAGAATGTCTGGTACTTGTGTGTTTCTTGAAAGTGAGTGTGTGTTTAAAATGTGTTCATAAACATCAATCTAAGGAATACTGTTCACTCATTTTATTTTGGTTATTATTGGAAATTGAGGCTTCTGAGAGTTAAAAGTTCAAATTAAATTGGGAGAAATTATATGGTTGTGATAATAGAATGCATCAGGTATGAAAATTAATTTTTGAGGGAAAAAATTCTTGTGTTTTCTCTGCAAAAATTAGTAGTTCAAATTATGTTAAGGTCTTTATGTGTATGGTCTTTATGTGGTATGTGTTTATCTGTGTATTACATGTGATAAATTTTTAGCCTCCAAATGGCATTACTAGGATATAATCTCTCTTTTTTTATTGTTTAAAGTATTACATATAGTAGTACATATACTCCTTTTTTCCCCATTGACCTTCCCTCAGCCTCCCCTACCCCCTGTTGCATGCCCTCATCCCAACCCCCCCACCCCAGCCCCAGTGTCTTGTGTCCACTGGTTGTGCTTATACGCATTCATACAAGTCCTTTGGTTGATCTCTTCCCTGCCCCCCCCCCCAACACTCCCCAGCCTTCCCGCTGTAATTTGACAGTCTGTTTGATGCTTTACTGCCTCTGTACCTATCTTTTTGTTCATCAGGTTATAATGTTCCTTATTTTCCATAAATGAGTGAGATCATGTGGTTAGGATATAATCTCTTATTGGCCTAATTTAAAAAATGATTAAATACTTATATAAATTAAGCAGAATTCTGTGATCTGGTAAAATTTTTAATATTAAACCTGATTTAAGTTTGATTAATGTCTTTTAGAGTTATTACCGTAAACTATATGTTTTTTCCTAGATTTACAAAGAGTTTATAATATAATCTTTTGGTTAATTATATTTGACAATCTTTCCAAAGTTTAAATTTTAAGACTTTAATGGAGAGATGACTTGGAGTTATTCCAAGGGGGCCTGGAATAAATAACTCAAGGATTTATTCTCTCTTCTTACAAGATACATTTTTGAACTAAATTAGGCCAATTTAATATACTTGAAATTACATGGGAAGCTTTGTCAAATAAAAATTACTATGTTCTATTTATATACATACTAGAGGCCCGATGCACGAAGATTTGTGCAGAATGGGCCTTCCTTACCCTGGCTGCCGGCACAGCCTTCGCTCCACCCGGAGCCGCCTTTCCGCCTTCCCATGCTGCCCAGAGGCCCGGAGCAGCTGGGGCAGTGCAAGCATCCCACCCCCGGCCGCTGGGCACCTGTGTATGCAAATTAACCTGCCATCTTTGTTGGGTTAATTTGCATACTCACTCCTGATTGGCTGGTGGGCATCATGAAGGTATGGTCAATTGGCATCTTTATCTTTTGTTAGTGTAGATATTTTGATAAAATTAATGTTATAGAAATTTTAGTCTGCTTCAGAAAGGAGCTTGCAAAGATTCAGAGCCAAGTTCAAACAGGAAACTCGCATGTTTCCAGTCAGGGACACCAGGCAAACCAAAAGTAATGATTCCCTGTGATATTCTGGATATCTGTGTTTCACATATTGGGAGTTTATGAAATATTTTCAATGCTCAATATACCACTTGCAATAAGCCATGTGCCACGTTTTAAAATCTTACATATGATTTATTCTTTTTATTTATTTATTTTTAATTTCTTTATTGATTAAGGTGTCACATATTTGTCCTCATACCCCATTCCCATCCCACACCCCTCCCCACGGATGCCCCCACCCCCCTGTTGTCCTTAACCATTGGTTAGGCTCGTATGCATGCACACAAGTCCTTTGGTTGATCTCTCCCCCCTACCCCCACCCTCCCCTACCCTCCCTCTGAGGCCCGATAGTCCGATTGATGCCTCCTTGTTTCTGGTTCTGTTCTTGTTCATCAGCCTATGTGGTTCATCATTTCCCTTAGATGAGCGAGATCATGTGTCACTAGAAATATACTTATAAGAACTGAATGTGAGACGAGTAATAATAGTTATGCCGACAGGCAAATGAATCAGTCTGTAGTGAGTTTCTTTCTGGACCAACAGTTCTTTTGAGACCCAATTTCAATGTCCACCAGTTCCTTATATGTACATGTCGGCACTGACTTTTCAGCTCTGGATGGTGGACAAATGGTGGTAATGCAGGTCCGACTCCCTCTGATTTGGTCTCACCTGGACCCAGGGGCATGGCTTCACCCAGACTCAGGGGCACGTGGCCTCACCCGGACCCGGGACCCAGCCTCACCCAGATCCAGGGGCACACGGTCTCACCCGGACCCGGGATCCAGCTTCACCCAGACCCAGGGTCGCATGGCCTCACCCAGACCCAGGGGCTCACGGCCTCACCCAGACCCGGGATCCAGCTTCACTCAGACCCAGGGTCGCATGGCCTCACCCGGACCCAGGGGCTCACGGCCTCACCCGGACCCGGGATCCAGCTTCACCCAGACCCAGGGGCGTGTGGCCTCACCTGGATCCAGGATCCAGCTTCACCCGGACCCAGGGGCATGTAGCCTCACCTGGACACAGGGGTCCACGGCCTCCCCCGGACCCAGGGGTGTGGCCTCACCCGGACCCGGGACCCAGCCTCACCCGGATCCAGGGGCCCACGGCCTCACCCGGACCCGGGATCCAGCTTCACCGGGAACCAGGTGCGCGCGGCCTCACCCGGATCCAGGGGTGCACGGCCTCACCTGGACCCAGGGGGGCGGCCTCACCCGGACCTGGGACCCAGCCTCACCCGGATCCAGGGGCACACGGCCTCACCCGGACCCGGGATTGATTTATTCTTTATATGCTGAAGTTATATATTGCATCTAAAAGTATACAAATTTTATATTATTCTCTATGTCATTTTACAGTAATTAGTATTTACCAAGAAATTGTTGTTTTGGAATATTATATCTTATAGAAAAGCATCGTTTTTTTTTAAATCAATTGCATTATAATTAAATCTATAACCATGCCAGTTTTAAATTTTGTCATTCATGGACAGCTGTTGCTTTACTCTGATGCATTTGTAGGTATATTATATCTTTAGAAAAATCCATGAAAAGGACTCTGACCTACTCTAACTTGCAGGCTTCTAAGCAGGTAATATCTTTGAACTGGATGAAGATTTATAGAACTTCAAGGAATAACTGAATTCAAAAAACTCCTGGAAAATAATCAGGAAAAACAAAAATAACTATGGGACTAAATGAATTGAGAATAATTATTCTTATGACTCTGTTTAAAATATTGATTTTTAAATCTTTTGTTTCCCAAATATAAGGAAAACTAAAAAGCAGACATTCTGCATTGTAGGAACTAACAAATCAGTAACATTCATTCACAGGAGACAAAGATTCAAAGACTACGAAAACCCGGAGATTTTTGGGAAATACATTAATGAAAGACTCTCTCCAACAGTGTTAAAGGGATCTTACCTTATCAGGTACCTAACCACAAATGGACATTTCCTCTGTCTCTGACACTCACCTTCATCTCAAGGATGAGAAGCCGCCAACTACAGAGGAGGCAGGCAGCCATCCCAAGACATCAACAACACCTGTATACTCACAAATTGATGCCTTGTTCTTATATCACCTAATTGTTATTGATTTAATGAATGTAAAATTATTTTTATATTGTTACTAGAGGCCCGGTGAACAAAATTCATGCACTGGAGGAGTGTCCCTGCAAGGGAGGACAGTTAGGGGTGACCAGGCCTGCAGTGGAGGGCAGTTAGGGGCAATCAGGCCAGCAGTGGATCAGTTAGGTGTCGATCAGGTGGCAGGTGAGTGCTTAGGGGGTGATCAGGCTGGCAGGCAGAAGCAGTTAGGGGGAATCAGGCAGAGGCAGGTGAGCGATTGGTAGCCAGCAGTCCTAAATGGGCAGTTGGACATCCCTCAAAGAGTTCCAGATTGGAGAGGTTGCAGGCAGGGCTGAGGGACACCTCCCCATGCACGAATTTTATGCACCAGGCCTCTAGTCTATATATATATAAAAGCCTAAGCAACTGTTCCAATGGAGCTACCAGAAAGACCAGTCACTATGATGCGCACTGGCCACCAGGGGGCAGACACTCAACACAAGAGCTGCCCCCAGCCCGTAGGCCCTGATTGCCTATGGTGCCTGCCAGTTAATCTCCCCTCCTCCACCCCCGACTGGCAGGCCCCAATTGCCTGATCAGGGCCGGGCCCCCAGGCTGGGACAGGGAAATGTGGGTGGGTGGCAGCAGACATGGCCCCTTTCCCAGGGGTGCCGATGGCTGGCTCCCTCCTCAGGGCCAGCAGGCCAACCTCCTGGGTCCCTCCCCCAGTCCCTCCCCCTGGCCAGCAGGTCCTGATCACCCAATGGCCCCAGGCTGGGACAGGGAACCAGGTGGATAGCAAGGGAAGGAGGAGGTGGGGAGGCGGGGAACCTAATTGGCCCTGATTGTCTGCCAGGCCTAAGGAACCCACCCTTGCATGAATTTTGTGCACTGAGCCTCTAGTATCTATTATAAAGGACCTACCTTTGAAAAACCTTTCCAAGAACACCTCCTTAATAATTCCTCTGATAGAATTATATATAGACCTAATCTAGATGGGTATTTTAGATGAATATTGTGTAAATATGGGAATAGATGAAATTAACTGTCCAGAAGAAAAATGAGAACTTCTGGATAAAATAGATACTTGTTCCTCCTCAGATCCTTCCTTGTCTAATATTAAACATTTTCTGTTCCAAATCAGTGTTACCGGTTTAATATTTTTACTGTCATTCCTGGTATGTAAATGTTATATTAGATGCAACAAACAAACAAAACTTAAGACAAACAGCAAAAAAGACTCAGATCATGGTGGCTCAAAAATTAGGAATGAGGGGGAAAAAAAACTAAGATGGCGACCGGCAGGAAGGTAGGGAGAGAGAGAGTGTGAGTGAGGAACCCATAGAGGAGAGTGTAGACGTGTGTGTGTGTGTGTGTGTGTGTGAGCTAGGGTCAGTTAGATTCTGCACGTCTTCCAAGGGGCTGCCTAACCGGGCAGTCCTAGACAGCGGAGCCCCGCGCACAAAGCGGACACATCTCCGCTGCTGTTGCGGACGCGGAGACCACGCCATCTTGAGAAACAGAGCTGCCTGAGACTCGGATCCTGGCTTCTGACACAAACCAGGACCCTGCAGCCACTGGGGACAGAGAATTACTATCACAGCTTCAGACCAACGAACACCAAGAATCCAGACTTCCCGGCAGAATTCCATGAGTCAAATAGCCTATCCCCTTTCCCGCAGGCGCGCAGATAGCGCCATTTTAACTGATAGTCCCACCCCTCGCCCAGGCTGCAGAGCTTTGAGCAGGGACTCGCTCCCCCTCAGGGAATTTGGCGTGCTGCGGGACAGAAGCAGCTCCCTGTTGGGGAAATCTTTCAGTGTGCACAGAGGGCTCCCCTTCGGAGAATTTGGGGGAATTTGGCTTGCGGGTCACAGCTCCCCCTTCGGGGAATCTTAGAGCATGCACAGAGGGGCTTCCCCTTTGGGGAATTTGGCGCGCAGGACGGACTCCGCCCCACTTCCGGGACTCCAGTAGAGTGCACGGAGCCAGCTCACCTTCAGGAAATTAAGAGTGTGCGCCCTACCCGGTTTGGCTCAGTAGAGAGAGCACACACAGGACGCAGCTCCACTTCAGGGAATTGGGCACACCGGACACAGCTGCCTGGGATCCCTGACTCACAGCGCATTCACACTAAGAGCTAGCGACCCCAATTGTTGGTGCATGCACACACAGGGACCCTGATTCCCAACGAGAAACCGCACAAAGCAACAGAGACTCTGACACTCGAGTCTTGGTGCAGACACAGGGAAACTCTGACTCCTGGCACATGCTAAGGATCTCATTTTCGGCACATACCAACAGTGTGGTGCAGACAGGGCCCCTGATTCTAAGTGTGCACACGAGACCACACAGAACACTGGGGACACTGACCCTGGGCAAGTCTGGTTCCCACCAACCAAAGGCAGCCACACGTCCTAGTGTCAGAGCACTTCAGTGAAACTCGGGTGGAGCGAAGTCCCCACAGCACACGGCCCAGGTCCACGCACACAGAAGCTTGAGCTTTCTGGTGATAGCCAGAATGGGGAAACGAAATAACTCACAGAGGAAAGAAAATGTGGAGTCGCCAAGAAAGGAAATCAGTGAAACTGAAGCTTGCAACATGACCGAAAAGGAGTTTAGAGTAATGGTCGTGGAATTTATACATCAGATGGATGAGAAAACAAACAACTTATGCAAGAATCAGGAAGAAATGAAAAGTGATATAGCTACAATCAAAAACACCATGGAAAGTTTCAACAGTAGACTACAAAAAGCAGAGGACAGAATTAGTGAGTTAGAAGATCAGGTACAGAAACAAGCTCAATCTCAACAGCAATTGGAGAAAAAAATTAAAAAGCAGGACGAAAGCCTAAGGGAGCTTCGGGACAACATGAAACGAAGTAACATGCGTATAATA
Organism: Eptesicus fuscus; assembly: GCF_027574615.1. Classification (NCBI taxonomy): domain Eukaryota; kingdom Metazoa; phylum Chordata; class Mammalia; order Chiroptera; family Vespertilionidae; genus Eptesicus; species Eptesicus fuscus. The sequence continues at coordinate 3,164,884 of NC_072480.1, read as the reverse complement.
GGGCTGCCAGAAGGACAAGAAGAGCAGCAGGGATTAGAAAATCTATTTGAAGAAATAATGACAGAAAACTTCCCAGATATGGGAAAGATAAAAGTTACGCAAGTACAGAGAGTCCCAAGCAGGATCAACCCCAAAAGACCCACACCAAGACATGTCATAATTTCAATGGCAAATATGAATGATAAAGAGAGAATCTTAAAGGCGGCAAGAGAGAGACAGAGAGTTACCTACAAAGGAACACCCATCAGATTGTCAAATGATTACTCAACAGAAACACAACAAGCTAGAAGTGAATGGAAGGAGGTATACAAAGTGTTGCAAAGCAAAGGACTGAATCCAAGAATACTATATCCAGCAAGACTATCAATCAAAATTGAAGGGGAAATCAGGAGCTTTGCCGACAAAAAAAGGCTCAAGGAGTTTATCACCACCAAACCAGCAATGCAAGAATTGCTAAAGGGAATACTGTAAAAAGAAGAAATAAACAGGTAAGAAGGAATACAGACAAAAAATAGATATGACTACAAACAAATACCTTTCAGTAATAACTTTAAATGTAAACGGACTAAATGCTCCAATCAAAAGATATCGAGTAGCTGAATGGGTAAAAAAACACGACCCATATATATGCTGTCTACAAGAGACCCACCTCAGAACAAGAGACTCACACAGATTGAAAGTGAAGGGATGGAAAAATATCTTTCAGGCAAATGGAAATGAAAAATATCTTTCAGGCAAATGGAAATGAAAAATATCTTTCAGGCAAATGGAAATAAAAAAAAAAATATCTTTCAGGCAAAAAAAAAAAAAATGAAATACTTATATCAGACAAAATAGACCTCAAAGTAAATGCCATAACAAGAGATAAAGAAGGCCACTTCATAATACTAAAAGGAGAAATCCAACAAGAAGAAATAATTCTGGTAAACATATACGCTCCCAATATAGGAGCAACTAAATACATAAAAAAAACTCCTGGAGGATTTCAAGGGAGAGATTAATAGCAATACAATCATAGTAGGAGACTTTAATACCCCACTATCACCACTGGACAAATCCTCTAAACAAAAAATCAGCAAAGAAACAGCAATCCTAAATGAATCACTAGACCAGATGGAATTAATTGACATCTTCAGAACATTTCACCCCAAAGCCACAGAATATACATTCTTCTCAAGTGCACATGGGTCATTTTCAAAGATAGACCATATGCTGGGTCACAGGCAAAGTCTCTTCAAATTCAAGAAGATAGAAATTATATCAAGCGTCTTCTCAGATCACAGTGGCATAAAACTGGAAATCAACTACAATAAATACATCCAAAGAAATCAAACACATGGAGACTAAACAGCATGCTATTAAACCATGACTGGGTCACCAGAGAGATCAAGGAAGAAATAAAAAACATCATGGCAACAAATGACAATGAAAACACAACAATCCAAAATCTATGGGACACAGCGAAAGCAGTCTTGAGAGGGAAGTTCATAGCTCTACAAGCCTATTGCAAAGAACAAGAATCAATGGTAATAAATTACTTAACCCTACAACTCAAAGAGCTAGAAAAAGAGCAGCAAGAAAAGCCCAGTGTAACCAGAAGGAAGGAAATAACAAAGATCAGAGCGGAGATAAATGACATAGAGACCAAAGAAACAATACAAAAGATCAACAAAACCAAGAGCTGGTTCTTTGAAAGGATAAACAAGATTGATGGACCTCTAGCCAGGCTCACCAAGAAGCAAAGAGAGAGGACCCAAATAAACAAAATCAGAAATGAAAGAGGTGAAATAACAACAGACCCTGCTGAGATACAAAGGATTGTTACAAAATACTACGAACAACTCTATTCCAACAAACTGGACAACCTGGAGGAAATGGACATATTCCTAGAAAAATATAACCTTCCAAAAATCAATCAAGAAGAATCTAAAGAGCTCAATAGGCCAATAACTATGGACGAAATTGAAGCAGTCATCAAGAAGCTTCCGGCAAACAAAAGCCCGGGGCCTGATGGCTTCACAGGAGAGTTTTACCAAACATTCAAGGAAGAACTAAAACCTATCCTCCTCAGACTATTCCAAAAAATTCAAGAGGAAGGAACACTTCCAAGCTCCTTCTATGAAGCCAGCATCACCCTAATACCAAAACCAGATAAAGACAACACAATGAAAGAGAATTACAGACCAATATCCCTCATGAACATAGATGCCAAAATCCTCAACAAAATTCTAGCAAATCGGCTCCAGCAGTACATCAGAAAGATCATACACCATGACCAAGTAGGATTTATCCCAGGAATGCAAGGATGGTACAATATCCGCAAATCAATAAACGTGATACATCACATAAACAAGTTGAGAGATAAAAATCACATAGTCATATCAATTGATGCAGAAAAAGCATTTCACAAAATCCAACACCCTTTCTTGATAAAAACTCTCAACAAGGTGGGAATAGAAGGCTCATACCTCAACATAATAAAAGCTATATATGATAAACCCACAGCAAACATCATACTCAATGGACAAAAACTAAAAACATTTCCCCTAAGAACAGGAACAAGACAGGGATGCCCACTCTCACCACTCCTGTTTGACATAGTACTGGAAGTATTAGCCATTGCAATTAGACAAGAAGAATAAATAAAAGGCATCCAAATTGGAAAAGAAGAAGTAAAACTGTCTTTATTTGCAGACGACATGATATTGTACATAAAAAATCCAAAAGACTCCGTCAAAAAACTAATAGACTTAATAAATGAATTTGGCAATTTAGCAGGATACAAAATTAACGCCAAGAAATCCATGGCCTTTCTATACACCAATAGTGAACTTACAGACAGAGAGACTAAAAAGGCAATCCCATTTACCATCGCACCAAAAAAATTAAGATACCTAGGAATAAACTTAACTAAGGAGGTAAAAGACCTATACATGGAAAACTACAAGACACTGAAAAAAGAGATAGAGGAAGACGTAAACAGATGGAAGAACATACCATGTTCATGGATTGGTAGAATCAACATCATTAAAATGTCCATACTACCCAAAGCAATCTATAGATTCAATGCACTCCCCATTAAAATACCTATGGCATATTTCACAGACCTTGAAAGAACTCTCCAAAAATTCATCTGGAATAAAAAAAGACCCCGAATAGCCACAGCAATCCTGAGAAAGAAGAATAAAGTAGGAGGGATCTCAATACCAGATTTCAAGCTGTATTATAAAGCCACTATTCTCAAAACAGCCTGGTACTGGCACAAGAACAGACATATAGATCAATGGAACAGAATAGAGAATCCAGATATTGACCCAAATCACTATGCTTAATTAATATTTGACAAAGGAGGCATGAACATACAATGGAGTCAAGATAGTCTCTTCAATAAATGGTGTTGGGAAAATTGGACAGATACATGCAAAAAAATGAAGCTTGATCACCAACTTACACCATACACAAAAATAAACTCAAAATGGATACAGGACTTAAACATAAGATGGGAAACCATAAAAATACTAGAGGAATCCACAGGCAGCAAAATCTCAGACATATCCCAAAAGAAATTCTTCACTGACACTGCCCCTAGGGCAATGGAAGCTAAAGAGAAAATTAACAAATGGGACTACATCAAAATAAAAAGCTTTTGCACAGCAAAATAAACCATCAACAAAACAACAAGAAGGCCTACTGCATGGGAGAACATATTTGCAAATGGCATCACTGATAAAGGTTTAATCTCCAACATCTACAGGCAGCTTATACAACTTAATAAAAGGAAGATAAATGATCCAATAAAAAAATGGGCAACAGACCTAAATAGAATCTTTTCAAAAGAAGACAGAAGGAAGGCCAAGAGACACATGAAAACATGCTCAACGTCATTAATTATCCGAGAGATGCAAATCAAAACAACAATGCGGTACCATCTCACACCTGTCAGAATGGCTATCATCAACAAATCAACAAACGACAAGTGTTGGCGAGGATGCGGAGAAAAAGGAACCCTCGTGCACTGCTGGTGGGAATGCAGACTGGTGCAGCCACTGTGGAGAACAGTATGGAGTTTCCTCAAAAAACTGAAAATGGAACTCGCATTTGACCCAGTAATCCCACTCCTGGGAATATATCCGAAGAAACTAGAAACACCAATCAGAAAGGATATATGCACCCCTATGTTCATAGCAGCACAATTCACCATAGCTAAGATTTGGATGCAAAACTCTGGGGGGTGAGGGCATATATGGGAGTGGGGTGGGGGGTGGCAATGGTAAGATATGTACACATATAATACCTTAATAAAAAAAAATTGGAAAAAAAAATTAGGAATGATCCAGAATACTTTTTAACAAGGGCGTATAGGAACTGACTGCCTCCCATTTACCTGTGTTTTATTTTGAATAATAATTAGACTTTGAATGCCATCTAAGCTTATGGTCTTGCCCCATCCACAGTGGTCTACCTTGTTCAGTAAGACAAATGCTGACATTGAGACATCCTAGGAATTTCAAGCCTTCCTAGCACTGTGGGATTCCAGACTCCACTATCCAATCAAAAGGTTGGTCATCTATGCATCCTTTGGATTAATTTATGACCAAAAGGGGGATTTGTGGACAAAAGGGGCCACATGATAATCTGACAAGCTCAGGGAAGGCCTGCATAGCAATTTTTCAAACTCAAAACCTTATGTAACCACAAAGGATGGTCTGAAATTAAACTTTAACTAAAAGTAGTTCTGGTGGGCAGTCATCTCCAAGGCTGGTATTTTCCCTGACAAGGTCAATTTTTACCTTAACTGATCTTATTGTCTTTTTGCATCTATAATAATGTATCATTGAAATATCAGGGTAACTTGTAACTTCCCTTTTTTCTGGACCTCTCAGGGCACAACCAAATGCCCCTGGGCACAAGGACAGATACTATAAATTTCTTCATTTTTATTGTTATCATGTTATTGTTGACTGTTAACAATCCTGTACTCACCCAAGTAAAAGAAGTATGTGTCTATCATTTTACTTTTTATCCAATCCCAGAGGTCTCCCCACTTTGCTTTCTCCCACCTTCCTAATCTACTACCAATAGATTTCATGTAACCCATTTATGTCTTCTCCTTTGATTATCTTATCTAATAAAGATGGAATATGCTAATTGACCCTCATGCCATTGCAAAGATGGCGGCGCCCACAGCCACAAGATGGTGGTGCCCAGTTCCCTCAGCCCTGCTGGGGTAGCAGGCACACGGCAAGGCTGGGCTTGCCCTCAGCAGGCCCAGCTGCTCCATGCGCCTGCCTCCAGAGTCCCCCAGTCCCCTCAGCCCCCCAGTCACCCAGGGCCAGCTTGAGGAGCAGGCAAGCCTTGGATTGTGGCTGCCCAGCCACCCAGGGCTGCCTGAGGCTCAGGTAACCAAGTTTGGCCGAGGCTTGTGCAGCCAGCAGTGGTAGCAGCAGAGGTGTGATGGGGGCATCACCTTCCCCTGATTGCTGGGTCATCTCCCGCCCCTGAGGGCTCCCAGACTGTGAGAGGAGGCAGGCCAGGCTGAGGACCCCCCCCCCCCCCCGCTCCAGTGCATGAATTTTCATGCACCGGGCCTCTAGTAATGTATAAAAATAGGTGAAAAACCGCCATTCTCCGGAGCTTTATCCCAATCCATTGATATTCTGCTTCCTGGCAATTGTCGACAGTTTGGCTCAAATAAACTCACAAAAATTATTTACAGGTTTGAATGTTTTTATGTTAACAGTTTATATGCTAGGAGAGTCACTGAAGCTTAATATTTAATTTTGAGTTTAGTGTGCACTATCAATAATACCTTGTTTTAACTAGGGTCAGAAGCTACTGAGTATCTAAAAAGCTGTTATTGTTTAAATCCTGTTCTCTATGAGAAATTATTCTTTGTGTATGTTCTGATAGTATCACAATAATTAAAAATAAGGGTCTGTGTATATAAATTCAGCATATATAGTCAACTAGAGGCCTGGTGCATAAAATTTGTGCACTGGGGAGGGGTGTCCCTCAGCCCAGCCTACACCCTCTCCAATCTGGGACCCCTCAGGGGTTGTCCGACTGCCAGTTTAGGCCTGATACCACAGGACATCCCCCTCACAATCTGGGACTGCTGGCTCCCAATTGCTCGCCTGCCGAACAGCCTGATCACCCTCTAACTCCTCTCCTGCCAACTGATCAATGACGCCTAACTGCTCCCCTGCTGGCCCAAATACCCCCAACTGCCCTTCCCTGCCATCCTGGTCACCCCTAACTGCCCTCCCCTGAAATCCCAGTTGCCCCCAACTGCCCTTTCCGCTGGCCCGGTCACCCCTAACTGCCCTGCCCTGCTGGCCTGGTCACCCCTAACTGCTCTCCCCTGCTGGCCTGGTCACCCTCAACTGCTCTCCTTTGCTGGCCATCTTGTGGTGGCCATCTTTGACCACATGGGGGCAGCCATCTTGTGCTATGGTGTGAGGGTCAATTTGCATATTACATCTTTATTATATAGGACTAGAGGCCCGGTGCACGAAATTCATGCACTGGGGAGGGTGTCCCTCTGCCCAGCCTGCACCCTCTTCAATCTGGGACCCCTTGGAGGATGTTCAACTGTAGGTTTAGGCCCGATCCCACAGGGATAAACCTGCAATCGGACAGCCCTCTCACAATCAGGGATCGCTGGCTCCTAACCACTCACCTGCCTGCCTGATTGCCCCCTAACTGCTCCTCTGCTGGCCTGATTGCTCCCAAGTACCCTCCCCTGCTGGCCTGATCACCCCCAAGGCTTTTATTAGTATAGATATGACCCTTCACAGAAAATTTCACTAACCCTGCTTTACAATAAGGGCTTGACGATTGAATCTTTGGGACCAAACACCAAGATTTTCTTTCTTTGAATAGTGGAGGGAATAATTATCTTGTCTTTAAGTTGCCCTGAAATTAAAATGAGATAATGACTTAGAAAAGTATAAAAGCACCATATAAAGACAACTGTCTTTTTCATGTACTGAAAAGACAATAAAGTGGTAAAATGAAAAACACTATTTTTATTCTCCCCCTTCCTTCCTTTACAGCCTTTATTTAAACTTTGAAATTTATTAAAAGTTCACTCCAATTTTCATTTCTTTACATTCAATATTATTTTGTATTGGTTTCAGGTTTTATATTAGTTACAGAATAGTGGTTAGACAATCATATACTTTACAAAGTGTTCCCCGATATTTCCAGTACCCACCTGGCATCATACCATCATTACAACACTATTGACTATATTCCATATTTAAGTGACAATGGGTTTACAGGTTCCTTTGAGTCTCGTCCTTCCTTTTCTTTCTCACTTCTTCCCTCATTTTCCTTATATAGTATCTCAATTGGCCATCAAAGCTCAATGAAGGCACTGGGACAGGCTTAATCCATTTTACAGACCAGGAAACTGAGGCCAATTCCAGTTGACTGTGGAACTTGACTCAGTGCACAGGGAGCCCTCAGAGCCATGCTCTCTGCCCTTCCTAAGTGGCAGCTGCGGGACAAACAGAACAAACCTTCCCGTCAGGATTCTGAGCCTCTTTCTTGAGCACCTCTTCATTGCGGATGATCCACATTCTTTCCTCTCCCCGGTGCCCTGATCCCATTCTTTACTGCCCCCACTTCTCCAGAGCAGGTGGAAGATTTTGCACTCACCACCTAGGCATGCTCTGCCATGGGGTAGGGTGGCACGGGCTTGCTTTTGGGTCAAGGTGGGAGCAGGAGTCGCCGCCTCTGAAGTGCGAAGGCTGCCTGGGCGAGGCTGGTTAACACTGGGAGCTTCTCTGAATCACATCAGTCAGTCCGGTACCTTGGAGTGCGGCACCCCTCCACTGAGGTGGCACCACCCCTCAAACCCCACCTCAGGGCTGCGGATCCTTGCTCCTCTGCCCGGGTGTCCTACCATGCCCCTTGATCCCTGGCCGGGCCCACCTACATCTTGGGGGCACTGCAGAACCTCTCTCCCTGCAGGTGAGGCAGATCCCTGCCCACCGGTCCCCTGTCCCAGCCCGAGCCCCCTCTGGTGCACCCCGCCTCACCAGGTTTTTGCCTTTGATCTATGGCATTGGTGACAGCACACTCCTAGCAAGCCTGGTACCCAGAGGGGCACAGGGGCAGTTCTTTGCCCAGAAAGCTAGAGGTTGCAGTGGCATTTGCAGATGTCGCCCAGAGCCTGCTGGCGAAGGCAGCGCCTGTGTGGGGTGTCCTCATAGAGGGATGGTGAGGCGCTGCTCAGCGCCCCTTGGAACGCCCGCCTCCTGGCCAGCCGCTTTGCCAAAGCTGTGGCACTCGCCCTGGAGCCGCCCCTCAGGCAGCCCTGCAGTCGGGTCTCGTGCCTCTTCTTCCACATCCGACCTTCATCCATCCCTCTCCCGCAGTGCTTGGCCTCCAGGCCCGAAAGAAAAGGACCAAGACCAAGAAGGACAAAGCCCAAAAGAAGTGAGTCTTGATCCCTCACATCCCATTCTCTGGATTTCCTCCCGCACCTCCTCTCTGTGTCACATCTTGAACGGGCACCCTGTGGCCCAGCCACATGGCCACCCGGCTGCCTGATAGAGTCGGTCTCCACGAAGCTGTGAATCTGTGGCCAGAGGCCCAGTCTGGGTCTCAGCAACCCCGTGCCTGCGATGCTCCCAGGGCCCCATGGGTGTGACTAAGTAGGCCCAGCCCCGCCTCCCCGGGGCAGCGATGTTCCCAATGTTCCCGGGGCCCCACTGGAGTGGCTAGGCAGGCCTGGCCACGCCTCCCTGGGGTGGCGATGTTCACAGGGCCCCACTGGAGTGGCTAGGCAGGCCCGGCTGCTCCTCCCAGGGCCTGCAATGGACCCGGACCCCGTGGGTGGTGTCTGTCGCTGCCCACCCCTCCTCTCCGGCCCCGATGGACTGGTACCTTGCTGGTGGTGTCTGGTGCTGCCTGCCCAGCCTCCCCTGGCCCCTGATGGACCCGGATTCCCAGGGGTGGCCCATGGCACTGCCCACCCCACCTGCACATGCAAATTTACCCGCCATCTTTGATGGGTTAATTTGCATACTCGCTCTGATTGGCTGGTGGGTGTATCAGAGTGATGGTTAATTTGCATGTTTCTCTTTTATTAGTGTAGATAATCTCTCTATATAAAAGCCTAAGTGACCATTACAACCGAACAACCAGAATGACCAGAACAATTGGTCATCTGGTCACTATGACATGCACTGATCACCAGGGGACAGATGCTCAATGCAGGAGCTGCCCCCTGGTTGTCAGTGTGCCCCCACAGCGGAAGTGCTGCTCAGCCAGAAGCCGGACCCATGGCTGGAGAGTGCAGCTGTGGCAGCGGAAGCCTCTCCCACTTCCACAGCAGCACTACCAGATGGTGGTGGCAGGTGCAGTGGGGCCAGGATGAGTGGCAGCAGAGTTATGTCTGGCCCGGCTGGGGGTCCTCCCAAAGCCGTCTGCGCTTCAGCACTGCTACATCCCTCGGGGTTGGCCTGCAGGGATTGGGCCAAAACTGGCAGTCCAACATCGCCCTGAGTGGTCCCTGATTGCAAGAGTGTGCAGGCCAGGCTGAGGGACCCCACCCAAGCACGAATCCATGCACTGGGCCTCTAGTATTGTAATGACTAAGTATGGTGCCAGGTGTGTACTGGAAATGTCTGAGAAATCACTTTGTAAAAATTGTCTAACCACTATGCTATAGTTTAAAACTCATATAAAATAATATTGAATGTATACTGTAATTGAAAAATAAAGTTTAAAAAGAAAATAAGAGTCTGTTTTATTGAGTCATGAAGCATTTTGTCTGATACTTTTTTCCACTAAAAAGAGTTTTTATGATTAATGTATGTTAAATCACACATTAGGTAAATAGATATTAAGAAAATAATGCAGAGAGAAACAGGTTCTCTTTGTTGTAAAGCATAGACACATTCTGTATTTATAAGCTCTCCAACTCATATACAGTAGTCTCATTAGAACAACTCATTGTAGAGTGAAATATGGTATAAAAGTAACCTGGCCCAAAAGTTCAAAATCGGCTTCTTGTAGTGATGCTTCACTGATTACTATATTTAGTGACAGAGACCCCCCCTTCCCCAGGATTGCATGGTAGTCAGGCCCTGAGCATCTTAACTACTAAAATAACAAGTTAATTGAGAGTACTTGCCCTAACAGTCTACATAAATTGAACCCAGTGCTAAGTAGTACCAAGTCCATGAACTATTTGAAACTGCTTAACCCAGACATTCCTATACAAGCTATAAGATAACCAAAGAAGTAGCTAGTCATCTGTCAAAAGGCAAAGAAAAATAAAAATGGATAATTAAGAAATTATTAATATTTGATGAGGGAACTCCTGGGCTATATAGTACTTTCTATTTATTAAAGTCCTTTGAGAGATATTTGAGTGGTAGGTGATATTTGTAAATTACCCAATGGAAGGAGACTATACACTACTCTAGCAATTATCAAGCTTTTTCATCTCATGGCACATATAAACTAATACTAAAATTCTTCAGCACACTAAAAAATATACTTTTTGCCATTCTGACAACAAATAAGTTTTATTTAGATTTATTCCCACTGGATGGCTATTGTTGTGTTAACTGTTGTTAATTTTTCATTTGATAATCTAAGGGAAAAGCGGTCAATGCCCATGACTAAATGGTCAGATATTTAATGTTTTTAAAATTCGTGCAGCCCGCCAGTGTGCTTGCCGTAGCACACTGGTTGAAAATCGCTGGTTGAAAATCTATTTTTTAAAAAGGCTTTGAATGTGAAGTTCAGAACTTCCCAAAAGAAGAGAGGCAAGTATTAGATACTTTTTACCTCTCTCCCAGTACCACTGTAGCTTCTTTTTCTTTCAAGCAAGAGATGTTTGGTGTGTTCACAGACATCAGACAAATGCGCCTCTATGACCTGAAGAAAGGTTGGTCTAATAATCTTCCTTCCACCAGAATGTCCACTGTGGCCAGGTTATGGCTGCAAGTGGAAGGGTATTCCAGGCAACACTGAAAGGTTAGTTTTTAGGTATGGTTCTCCCCTCCTCCTTACTTTTGCTTGCAATACATTTACTAGCTTTTCAAAGATTGGTGATAAAACCGCTGACATTTCTCATTTCAAACCAAGATTTTTGCCATTTGGTGAAAGCACGTTTTCCAGAAAGGCAATGGGAGGCTTGACAAGTAAGCTCATTCAATCAAGTTCTCTGGTTTTTAACACTCTAAGTCGTGCTACAAATTATATTTTTAGGTACAGAGAGAGACCACAATGCATCGATTATTCAACTAGAGATGCTAAAGAATGATACTTTCCTTTTGGATATAAGAAGAATATGATGGATGATGCTGGCCACCACCAAGACTTCTGGAGTGACAGTTGCAGAGATTCCCATGGTTTAGAGCAGATGCTGATTAGAAGCTAATACAATGTCCTATGGCCAATTCAAATTCTGGACAACTACTCTGAGGTTTAAACTAATGTACTATTATCATCTGTTAAAATGTGTTTTTTTTTTTAATTCTATAAAGTATGTATAAGAAGCACTTTTGTTAAACATATGATGTTAAAAAACACCACTTTCTTCCTCCAGATAACGATGTTTCTCATTATCACTTGTGGGTTCAATACTGAAAACATCTAGGCTCAGTTCTTAGAGAACATTGTCTTGTAAATGTGAATCTAACTCTATGGCACTTCTTTGCTGTCAAAATGTCACCAACCTTCTCATTTTCTACAAATATTGAGCACCAATAAGGTATATGATCATGCAAGAACTCTACTATTTCTCACTTTCTACCAAAACAGAGCAGTCTCTCTTCAACAATTCTTTCTAGACTTAACATATTCTTCAGATTAATTGAAAATTAAATAAGCAAATTAAACAAGGAGGGTCTGATGAGGATGAGAAACAATTCAAATACAAATTAGTGATTTACTTTCCCTTTATTTTTTCTTCTATTCCCTCCCAAGTAGTAGAAAAGATGATTTGTGGGTTGAGTTACCCCTGGTCATAATTCTATGCTGTCTTCACCTACTAGAAAACTTGTCATAATAAACAATGTGCATTATTTTCTCAGACTACCAATTACAATCTTTCTAGTAATAAAATGTTATACAAGTAAGAAACAATGTGATACTTGCACCTTCAAATTTCATACAATAGATGCCTCTGAAACTTCTCAGAGAGTCTATTAGCACCTTTGAATAAGTTCATCTCCATTGTGTAGCGAAAATGCCTAAAATGAGAAGTACATTCTTTGCTGTCCATTGATAGCTCTGTGTACGTGTGAAAACATTGTTGCTGCTTTCTGGGAAAGACGAAAGATGTGGTCTGTGGTCTGAATATTTCCTTTGATGCATGACAGAGTAGACAAAATTCAAATCAAAGTTTATTAGCACAGTAAGGTCCTCTAAGCAGCTTCATCACAGAAGTTCCCAATTCTCTGCCATTTATAGAAGCATTTGGATTTCAGTTGTTGTAAGTCTGAGGCACTTGAGGAAAATGTTGACTTTCACCCATGGTCATCAAACCTCTGAGCTATCGGTGTGGTAGCTATGTGGGGACATCATGGGCTCACTGCTGCCTGAGCCCTTTGGAGCATCCTTCCTCCTGGCACTCCTCTTGCTCTTGCATATCACTGCTGCAACGGCAATGAGGCCAAGGGTGAGTAATCCCACTGCGAGGCCTCCCATGACCATGACCAGACTGACCTCAAAGCTGGGGCTGTTGTGCTCCCAGGGGAGGATGCTGTCAGGAGGAACTCTTCCTCTGGGGTCCTGCTTCTTCTTGGTTCGGTCCAGGGAAATGTGCTGGATGTTTGTTCCCCGGCTGTTTTTAGCCCCAATTGCCCATACCAGTGGGGGTGTGCTCCTGATCTTCCTCTTCTTCCTGCTCTTGATAGTTGGCTGCGGCTTTCCTGAACTCACTACAGAGTGGTACTGGTACTCCACACTTCTTTTGCCAATGCCTCTGTTGATGTTGTCTTTTGATTTTACTGTGTAGATTGTGTGTATGTACCATTCTCGGCCCAGAGCGACCTAAAAAACACAACACTGTTTGTTAGAAAATGGTAACTATGCCAACATAATTCATGACTATTTGCAAGAGAAATTATGGCTGTAATAATAAATGCTAATTTAATTTAGTGTGCTAAATTAATATACTTACTATTGTTGCATGTTTAGTATATGCAAGGCTTTCTGTAACACTCTAAATTATTTGTTTCAACAATTAAGGGAGCATGTGCTGGTAAATATTTTGTAATCTATAACTTGTAGTCATAGGATGTCAGAACTGTAAATAACCTTAGGTATCAGTCTAACTTACTAAGAATACATGGCAATTAAGTAACTTGCCCAATGTTACTCAACTAGTAAGTGGAATAGGCAGGACTAGAACTCAGATCTTTTGGATCTCTTCTCTAGTATGTCCTGCTGCATTTCCTATATAATAAAGAGGTAATATGCAAATTGACCATCACTCCAACACACAAGATGGCCGCCCCCATGTGGACACAAGATGACCGCCACAAGATGGCGAGCAGGGGAGGGCAGTTGTGGGAGATCAGGCCAGCAGGGGACAGCAGTTGGGAGGGACAAAGCCTGCAGGGGAGGGCAGTTGGGAGTGATCAGGCCTGCAGGGGAGGGCAGTTGTGGGGGACCAGGCCTGCAGGGGAGGACAGTTGGGAGGGGAAAGGCCTGCAGGGGAGGGCAGTTGGGAGTGATCAGGCCTGCAGGGGAGGGCAGTTGTGGGGGACCCAGGCCAGCAAGGGAGGGCAGTTAGGGGCAACAAGACCTGCAGGGGAGGGCAGTTAGAGGTGACCAGGCCTGCAGGGGAGAGCAGTTGGGGGTGACCAGGCCTGCAGGGGAAGACAGTTGGGGGGACCAGGCCTTCAGGGGAGGGCAGTTGGGGGTGACTGGGCCTTCAGGGCAGGGAGGGTAGTTGGGAGTGATCTGGCCATCAGGGGAGGGCAGTTGGGGTCAACCAGGCTGGCAGGGGAGGGCAGTTAGGGGTGACTGGGCCATCAGGGGAGGGCAGATGGGGGCGACCAGGCTTACAGGGGAGGACAGTTAGGGGGAATCGTGCTGACAGGGGAGCAGTTAGGTGTCAATCAGGCTAGCAGGGGAGTGGTTAGGGGGTGATCAGGCATGCAAGCAGGTGAGTGGTTGGGAGCCAGTAGTCCTGGATACTGAGAGGGATGTCTGACTACCCGTTTAGGCCTGATCCCACTGGGACATCCCTCAAGGGGACACCCCCCCCCCCATGCATGAATTTCATGCACTGGGCCTCTAGTTTACATATAAGACTATAGAAAAGTTTTCTGCTTTTCCAGAGCTTGAAAAGAAGGGACTTTCTGATGGTCCTTTGGAGCCTTTAGGATTTAGAAGAGGTCAAATGCTTCCAGAGTTAACAGTAATAACAGAAACAAAAATATATACTTCTACTTCAGAATAACAAAATGTGTTTCCTTAAGATTCTCTCTTTAGTTTGAATAAGGATAACACATTTCTCCGACACATTCTATCTGAACAATTTTTAGTAAATATCCTAAAAGTCCCAATGATTCAAAATGTGAACACATCTTTGAATTTGTCTTACTTATTTGCTTGATGTAGTTATGGTCACCTGTGTCTGTTTTTACTGTCTATCTCTAGGTTACAATTCTCTATCTTGGTTTATAAAGTCTTTGAGAGTAGAGATTTATGTGCTGTGTACATTGTTTGTCTGAGTCCAGCAGTTCACACAAAAATGGTCATGAAAAGTCAACAGGAAGGAAATTTTGCATAAGGAAAGCAGAATTCCCACCCATCAGATTTATATTTCTTCTGGGCTGAATAAGGATCTTTATTAAACATTGACTTAAAAAATAATGATACATTAATAAAAATAATAATAGCTAGTGTTAATTAAATGCTCACCATGTGTGCAGTATGGTTGGTTGTGGTTTACATGCATTGCTCAATGTTCACATACACCAAATGGCATATTATTATTACTGTATTACAAATGAGACATCTGAGGCATTTAAATATTAAGTAACTTGCATGTGGTTACATAGCTATTGTAAGAGAACTTGGTATTGGCCCACCTGAAAGAGTGGTGTTGAGTCCACTTTAAATCCATCGGATCCAGGCTGATTCACTAAAAGAGTAGCTTCAGGGTCATCTGCTGCCAGTTTGGCATTAAACAGAATATTTCCAAAACTGGTGGCTTGTGTCTCTGGCTGAGCTTTGTCCTTTAAGAAATAAGAAAAATAAGGATTGCTGTAGAAAATGCCAAATCATACAAGCTTAGAATGTTTTCCTATTAATTTTGTACAAGTACAAATTACCATAAAATGTCACAATTTAGTTTCATTTGAAAAGATGTTATTATATTAAAACATAAGACAAAAATGCTTAACTTTGAATATGTACCTAGTTCATTGTTTGGATCAAAGCACTTACCCTAAGTAAAAAAATGTAGTTTTGGCAGAGACTGCGCCCTCTTGAAGGGGAGAGCAGCTGTGTTTGGAAGCCCAGCCTTACCTCCAACCAGGGAGACCTCGGATACATCCTGAGACCCTACAACACAACGCTAAGGGACCAGCTGCCTCAGCTGCGAGCCGACGAACACCGGGACTCTAGCCTCCCTGACCATGGGCACCTAAAACGTCTGTCCAGGGGGAGACAAACGGCTCCAAATACGCGGATGGGCCCGGTGCCTTCTCACAGAGCAGATAGAAGGAACAGCTGAATCAAACAACACCCACCTGGAATTGGTGAATTAACACAGCTGGTGAGGCAATCCATGGACAGAAAGGTTTAGGTGCCATGTTTTCTGATGGTCTTAGGCAACCCTGCTAGCAGTTCTCAACCTGTGGGTCGTGACCCACAGGTTGAGAACCGCTGCTATAGAGCCTAAGACCATTGGAAAACACAGATATTTACATTACGATTCATTAACAGTAGCAAAATTAGTTATGAAGTAGCAACAAAAATAATTTTATGGTTGGGGGTCACCACATGAGGAACTGTATTAAAGGGTCGCGGCATTAAAAAGGTTGAGAACCACTGCTGTAGAGCTATGAACTTCCCTCTCAGGACTGCTTTCACTGTTTGCCATAGATTTTGGATTGTTGTGTTTTTATTGTCATTTGCTGCCATGATGTTTTTTATTTCTTCTTAGATCTCTCTGGTAGTCCAGTCATCCTATCTAATAAAGAGGAAATATGCTAATTGACCTTCACACTGTCCCAGAGATGGTAGCACCCACAGCCAATAAGGAGGGATATGCTAATTGACTGCCACACCCTCAAAGATGGTGGCACGCACAGCCACAGATGGCAGTGCCCAGTCCCCTCAGCACTGCCGGCGGGGGGGAGGGGGCAGGCACACGGCAAGACCTCCAGTGCCCCCAGTCCCCTCAGCGCCCCCGATGCCCAGAGTCAGTCCGAGGAACAGAAAAGCCTCAGATGGCAGCTGCCCAGCTGCCCAGGGCCACCCGAGGCTCAGATAACCATGGCTGGCCAAGGATTGTGCTGCCGGGAGTGGCTGGCCAAGGATTGTGCTGCCGGGAGTGGCAACAGCAGAGGTGTGATGGGGCATCCACTTCCTCTGATTGCTGGGTCGCTTCCAACTCTTGAGGGCTCCTGGACTGTAAGAGGGGGCAGGCCAGGCTGAGGGACCCCCCTCCAGTGCATGAATTTTCATGCACTGGGCCTCTAGTTGTTTAGTAGCATGGTATATAGCATCCAGATGTTTGATTTTTTAATTGTTTTATTGTAGTTGATGCCATTGTGATCTAAGAAGATGCTTAACCTTTTGCACTCGGATGTCGACTCTGACTCGACACGGTTAGCATTAGAATAAAGGAATTGAGAAAAAAGCAAGCGAGTGAAAAGGATTAATATGATTTCAATCTTCTTAAATTTGAGGAGACTTTGCCTGTGTCCCAACATATGGTTTATCTTTGAAAATGACCTATGTGCACTTGAGAAGAATGTATATTCTGTGGCTTTGGGGTGAAATGTTCTGAAGATGTCAATTAATTCCATCTGATCTAGTGTGTCATTTAAGATTGATATTACTTTGCTGATATTTTGTTTAGAGGATTTGTCCAGTGGTGTTAGTGGGGTATAAAAGTCCCCTACTATGACTGTATTGCTGTCAATCTCTCCCTTGATATCCTCCAGAAGTTTTTTTTTTTTACATATTTGGATGCTTTTGTATTGGGTGTGTATATGATTACCAGAGTTCTATCTTCTTGTTGGATTGCTCCCTTTAGTATTATGAAGTGGCCTTCCTTATCTCTTGTTATGTCCTTCACTTTCAGATTTAATTTTTCAGACATAAGTATTGCTACCCCAGCTTTTTTTCATTTGCATTCACCTGAAATACCTTTTTGCATCCCTTCACCAACAGTCTGTGTGAGTCCTTTTTTCTGAGGAGGGTTTCCTATAGACAGCAGATATATGGGTCATGATTTCTTATCCACTCAGCTATCCTATGCCTTTTGTTTGGGTCATTTAATCCATTTACATTTAAAGTTATTATTGATAGGTACTTGTTTATCACCATTTTTATTCTTTATGCCTGTGTTACTTCTTTACTTCTTATATCTTTTTTTTTTTTTTAAAAAAGCAGACCCTTTAGTATTTCTTACATTGCTAGTTTGATGGTGATAAACTCCCTTAGTCCTTTTTTGTCTGTGAAGCTCCTGATTTCACCCTCAATTTTGATTGATAGCCTTGCTGGGTACAGTATTCTTGGATTCAGACACTTGCTTTGCATGACTTTGTATATTTCATTCCAATCCCTTCTGGCCTGATGTGTTTCTGTTGAGAAATCGGTTGCTATTCTGGTGGGAGATTTTTTGTAGGTAACTTTCTGTCTCTGGCTGCTTTTAAGATTCTTTGTCGTTGGTGTTTGCCAATTTAATTATAATGTGTCTTGGCATCGGTCTTTTGGGGTTCATTTTGTCTGGAACTCTGTGAGCTTCTTAAACTTGTGTGAGTTTTTTCTTCCTGATATCAGGGAAGTTTTCTGTCATTACTTTTTCAAACAGGTTTTCTATTCCTTGCTCAGTTTCCTCCCCTTCTGGCACCCCTATTATGTAGATGTTGTTTCATTTCTTAGAGTTCCAATGTTCCCTTAGGCTCTCCTCTTGTTTTTTAAGCTTCTTTTTTCTAGATGCTGTTCTGCTTGGGTATTTTTTCCTACCTTGTCTTCTAGCTGACTGATGTGGTCCTCCCTTCTTCTAGTCTACTGTTGATGCTTTCTATTGAGTTCTTTATGGCAGTGATGTCATTTTTCATTTCTTCTTGGTTCTTCATTTCGTCTTTGTTCTTACACATATTATTGAATTTGTCTTCCAATCTTTTCAGCAACCTTATGACCATTTCTCTGAATTCTTTCTCTGACATATTGCTTGCCTCCATTTAGTTTGCTTCCTTTTCTGGTGATGCCTCCTTTTCTTTCGTTTGTGGGCTGTTTTCTTGTCTCTTCATGGTCTCTCCTCTCCAGGCATCTGCTTATGTAGGTCTCTATCCTGCCTTGACTTAAAGGCACAAAATACAACACAACAAGGCACAACAGACAAGGCACTGAACACAAATGTATTCATGATACTAATAACCCCAAATAAAGGTGACCACCAGAGAAAAGAGAAATAGGGGTTAAAAAAATAAGAGTGTAGAAATGATATTGAGAAAAGGAAAAAAAGTAAGAGAGTAAAGAAAGAGAATAAAAAAGAAGGGTGAAAATATTTATATGGGGAGAAAACTCCAATAGAACAACAAGTAATCCAAAAAAGATGCAAACAACTAACACCCAGTAATGAATGCAAACTACAAACAACCACCAATAAAAAGCGAGGAGAGGAAAAAAAGAAGTAAAACAATAGAATCAGCACACAAACAAACAAACAAAAAATAATCTAATCAACAATCAAACTAACAATAACAATATTATTGTTACTTTGCGCAGCCAAACTGTGGGTTGATTTCTAGAGTTTCCTTCAATTAGCAGCCTTGTGGACCCCCTTCCACATCCACGAACTACACTGGCCCCAAAGTCTACAGATTTTGTGTGGCGCAGACTTCCTCTGAACCTCTAAATCCCGCTGTGCACATTTCTCCCTTCAGCCTGGATCACAGACCTCACCTTTCTATGGGTGAAATCTGACCTTTTCTTTCCCTATCCGAAGGGCAAAACAAAAGAAAAAAAAAACATAAATAAAAAAACACAACAACAAAAAACAAACAAAAAAAGAAAGAGATAAAAACAATTGGATAGTGAAGAAAGAGAAGACAGAAGTGTGTATGGACATGGAACAGGGGATCAGAAATTAGATATATAAGTAGGATGAATTTTTAACAGGGGGTAAAAAGAAGGAATAGGGAAAATCTAAAGCAGGAATAGGGTAAGAGAAACAGGACAACAAAAGGGAGAAAATGAGGAAGCGATTGTTGGCATAAACGTAATGTTGAGATAGAGTAAAATGATGCTATAGGAAAAATGAAAATAGAATGTAGAATATTAATCCAAAAATAAAATAAAATAAAGAGAAAATAAAATGAACCTTTAAAAAAGGTAAAATAGTAGTAGTAATAATACTGATTAAAAATAAAAATATAATAATTAAAAAGGTAAAATCAAGTGAGAAAAAAAAAGAAAAATACTTAATTTCTTAAGTAAAAGATAAAAAATAAAAATGTGCAGTAGTGAAGGTCATTCACTTCCTCTACTGTTCTGTTTGGCACGCCTGTTTCCTGTCAGGTAGTCAGGACAGTATTGAAGTTCCCTGCATTTGACAGCTTCTCTGTGTTGTAAGCCACAATCTTGTTTTCAAGTAGGCAGTATTTCTTTGTTACTCAGCCTGCTTGTGGTTGTATTTACACAAGAGTCAGTTTGTGATTCAACTCCTTGATGGCAGTGTTTCTGTATTGACATCCAGGGCTATAAATCCTCTCAACCCAGTATTTAGAATTTGTTTTCCCTGCTGCACCTAATACTGGTTTGGGGGTATGGACTGCCCCAGAGCTGGTTTTCTGATTATTTCTCCCCGCTCTGATCTCCAGGTTCCACAAAAACAACTTTCCCCTGCAGTCTCTGAAAGTGTTTTTAATTGGGTGATCCTAAGTACTGTGCTTAGTAATCAAAAGCAAGGATTTAAAGATAAAAAAGAGCCAGAGTAAGTGTGCGAACTTTTGACTTTTTCGCCATGGCACTGCGCATGAATTTGCTCAGGTCTCTGTGCATGTCTTTTCCCCCTAGCACAATGTAGCCAGTTTAATGGTAAAGTTTCAGGCTGATTTTTTGTGTGCAGCCAAACTATGGGTTGATTTCTGGAGTTCCCTTCAGTCAGCAGTCTTGTGACCCCCTTCCACATCCACGAACTACACTGGCCCCAAAGTCCGCAGATTTTGTGTGGCACAGACTTCCTCTGAACCTCTAGATCTTGCTGTGCACATTTCTCCCTTCAGCCTGGATCGCAGACCTCACCTTTCTCCGGGCGAAATCTGACCTTTCAATGAGAAAGTGAAGAGCTTGTCCAGGTCCACTTATTTGCGCTGCTTGAGATCCAGTGTTTGTGGGTTCGCTGCTGTTCCCTGGGTGTTGTGTTTGTAGGGTCCCATGAGTTATCTGATTCTTCCCAATTGAAGGTATGGATAGGCTTCTGATCACAGCCACTCTCCCCTTTAAGATGGAGTGATCTCTGCGGTAGAGCTGGTTGCTCCAGGAGAGATTTAAAGTGCAGTGGAGGCTGCACAGTCAGGGGAGCCCAGTCTGGCAGCCCCCAACAGACGCTTGGAATATAGCTGTCCCTCACTCACAAATAAACACTCCCCATACGTCCACACACGCTCCTTTCATTCTCTCACTCACACACTATCTTGCAGCCTGCCTTCCTGTTGGCAGCCATATTCTTATCTCTAGTGTTCTACATTTTCTTTTTCTTTTAGCATTATTTTACTCTATCTTAATTTTTCCTTTATGCCAACACTCTCTTCCTCACTTTTCCCCTTTATTGTCCTGTTTCCCTTACCCTATTTCTGCTTTAGTTTTTCTCTCTCCTTTTTTTTTACTCCCTGTTAAAAACTGATCTTACTCATATATCTAATTTCCTCTCCCCTGCTTCAAGTCCACGCACACTGCTCTCTTCTCTTTCTTCAATATCCAAAATTTTTTTTCTTCCTCTCTCTTTTTTTTTCCTTTTCCTTTCTTTTGTCTTGTTGTTGTTTGATTTTTGGTTAGTTTTTTTCTCTCTTTTTTTTGCTTCTGTTTTCCTCACCTCGTTGTTCTCTTCTTCTACTTATATCTTAATTAATTCCAACCACCATCTAGGCCTACCTACCCTCTATTCTCCTTTTCCAATAGTAAATGAATACATAGATAAATAGATTAAATAAAGGGTAATTTTTTTTAAAAAAATATATATATATATAAATTTTCTCATATATATATATTTTTAAAATATATGTTTTTTTCTATTTTGTTTTTTACTTTTCTTCTTATACACTCATTCTCTTTATACCTCCTCTATACTGAATTGTGGCCATTTCCCCATTTTTTCAATTCCTTGACCTTACCTTCTGAAAATAAGCTTTGCCTCCTCAGATTCCTCTGGGTGTTGGTTATTTGAGTATTTGTTGTTGGCATTTTTTTGGATTAATTGTTATTTTATTGGAGTTTTCTCCCCATATACATATATTTTCCCCCTTTTTTCTTCTCTTTCTTTTCTCTCTTACATTTTTTCATTTTCTCAATATAATTTTTGCACTCTTTTCTACCCCCTAATTCTCTTTTCACTGATGGTCACCTTAATTTTGGATTATTAGTATTGTGAATACATTTGTGTTTTGTGCCCTGTGCATTGTGTGTTATTGTGTTGTATTTTGTGCCTATAAGTCAAGGTGGGAGAGAGCGAGCAACATAACCAGACACCCTGAGAGGAGCAATCATGGGGAGACAAAGAAAACAGCCCGCATATGAAAGAAGAGGAAGGAATCACCAGGAAAGGAAGTAAACTAAATAAAGGCAAAAAAATTGTTAGAGAAAGAATACAGAACAATGGTCATAAGGTTGCTGAAAAGTATGGAAGACAAATTCAACAACATGTGTAAGAACCAAGAGTAAATGAAGAAGAACAGTAGACTAGAAGAAGCAGAGGACGACATCAGTGATCTATAAGACAAGGTAGGAAAAAATACCCAAGCAGAGCAGCATCTAGAAAAAACAATTTAAAAAAAGGAGGAGAGCCTAAGGGAATTTGTGGCAACATAAAATGAAACAATATCCACATAATAGGGGTACCAGAAGGAGAGGAAACTGAGCAAGGAATAGAAAACCTGTTTGAAGAAATATTGACAGAAAACTGCCCTGATATTGGGAAGAAAAATCCCACAGAAGTCCAAAAAGCTCACAGAGTCCCAAACAAGATGAACCGAAAAAAGACCAACAGCAAGACACATTATAATTAAATTAGCAAACATCAAAGACAAAGTAAGAATCTTAAAGGCTGCCATAGAGAGACAGAAAGTTACCTACAAAGGATCTCCCATCAGACTACCAACTTATTTATCAATAGAAACACATCATGTCAGAAGAGAATGGAATAAAATATACAAAGTCATGCAAAGCCAGGATCTGAATCCAAGAATACTATACCCAGAAAGGCTATCAATCAAAACTGAGGGTGAAATCAGGAGCCTCACAGACAAAAAAGGACTAAGGGAGTTTATCACCACCAAACCAGCAATGCAAGAAATTCTAAAGGGTCTGCTATAAGAAGAAGAAATAGGAAGTAAAGAAGGAACACAAGCATAAAGAATAAAAATGGTGACAATCAAGTACCTATCAATAATAACTATAAATGCAAATGGATTAAATGCCACAATCAAAAGACATAGTGTAGTTGAGTGGATAAGAAATCATGACCCATCTATCTGATGTCTACAGGAAACCTACCTCAAACAAAGAATTTACAGAGACTGATGGTGAAGGAATGCAAAAAGGTATTTCAGGCAAATGGAAATGAAAAAAAAGCTGGGGTAGCAATACTTATATATGACAAATTAGACCTCAATGTGAAGGGCATAACAAGAGACAAGGAAGGCCACTTCATAATAAAAAAAGTGAGCAACTCAACAATAAGATATAACTCTTATTGTAATCATGTATGCACCCAATACAGGAGTACCCAAATACAAAAACCAAACAAACAAAAAAACTCTGGAGGATATCAAGGGAGAGATTGACAGCAAAATAGTCATTGTAGGGATCTTTAATACTCCACTAATACCACTGGACAAATCCTCTAATAAAAAATCAGCAAAGAAACATCAATACTAAATGACTCATTAGATCAGATGGAATTAATTGACATCTTCAGAACATTTTCCTCAAATCCAGAGAATATACATTTTTCTCAAGTGCACATGGGTCATTTTCAAAGAAAGACCACATATTGGGACACAAGCAAAGTCTCTTCAAATTCAAGAAGTTAGAAATTATATCAACCATCTTCTCAGATCAAAATGGTATAAAACTAGAAATCAACTACAATAATAACAGTAAATACAAACAAACACCTGGAGGCTAAACAGCATGCTATTAAACAATGATTGGATTACCAAAGAGATCAAAGAAGAAATAAAAAGCATCATGGCAGCTAATTACAGCAAAAACTGAACAATCCTACATCTATGGGACATAGTGAAAGAAGTCTTGTGAGGGAAGTTCATAGCTCTACAGTCCTACATAAAAAAAAAAAAAAAAAAAAAAGTCGAAACCGGTTTGGCTCAGTGGACAGAGCGTCGGCCTGTGGACTCAAGGGTCCCAGGTTCGATTCCGGTCAGGGGCATGTACCTTGGTTGTGGGCACATCCCCAGTGGGGGGTGTGCAGGAGGCAGCTGGTCGATGTTTCTCTCTCATCAATGTTTCTAGCTCTCTATCCCTCTCTCTTCCTCTCTGTAAAAAATCAATAAAATATATTTAAAAAAAGAAAAAAAAGAGAGAAAAAATGGTAATAAATTATCTAAACCTAGAACTAAAAGAGTTAGAAAGAGAGCAATAAAAAGAGCCCAGTGCAAGCAGAAGGAAATAATAAAGATCCAAAAGGAGATAAATGACATAGAAAACAAAAACAAAACAAAACAAACAAAAACAATACAAAAGATCAACAAAACCAAGCGCTGGTTCTTTGAAAGGATAAACAAGATTCATGCACCTCTAACCAGGCTTATCAAGAAGTAAAGAGAGAGGACCCCAATAAACAAAACCAGAAATGAAAGAGGTGAAATAAAAACCGATCCCACTGAAATACAAATGACTATGAAAAAATACTATGAACTATTGTACTCCAACAAAATGGCCAAACTAGATGAAATGGACATATTCTTAGAAAAATACAAGCAACCAAAACTCAATCAAGTAGAATAAAAAACCTGAATAGGCTGATAACTACCAAAGAAATTGAAGCAGCGATATAAAATTTTCCAGCAAACAAAGGCCCTGGTCCAGACGGTTTTACTGGGGAGTTCTACCAAGAATTCAAAGAAGAAGTAAAACCTAGCCTTCTCAGACTATTCCAAAAAATTCAAGAGGAAGGAACACTTCCAAGCACTTTCTATGAAGCCAGCATTACCCTAATCCCAAAACCAGATATAGAAACCACAAAAAAGAGAACTACAGGGCATTATCCTTAATGAACATAGATGCTAAAATCCTTAACAAAATTCTAGCAAATTGGATTCAGCAATACATTAGAAAGATCATACACCATGACCAAGTGGGATTTATTCCAGGGAAGCAAGGGTGGTGCAATATCCGCAAATCAATAAATGTGATACATCACACAAACAAAATGAGAGACAAAAATCACATAATCATATCAATTGATGCAGAAAAAGCATTGGACAAAATCCAACACCCTTTCTTGATAAAAACTCTCAGCAAAGTTGGATTAGAGGGATCATACCTCAACATAATAAAAGCCCTATATGACAATCCTATAGCCAACATCATACTCAATGGGCAAAAACTAAACTCAGTTCCTCTAAATACAGGAACAAGACAGGGATGCCCACTCTCACTACTCCTGTCAACATATTATTGGAAGTGCTAGCCAGAGCAATCAGAAAAGAAGAAGAAATAAAAGGCATCAAAATTGGAAAAGAAGTAAAACTATCCTTATTTGCAGATGACATGATACTATACATACAAAACCCCAAAGACTCCATCAAAAAACTACTAGACCTAATAAATGAATTTGGCAATGTAGCAGGATACAAAATTAACACCCAGAAATCTATGGCCTTTTTATACACCAATAATAAACTCACAGAAAGCAAAATGAATAAAACAATCCCATTTACCACTGCACCAAAAAATTAAGATACCTAGGAATAAACTTAACTAAAGATGTAAAAGTCCTGTACTCAGAAAACTATAGGACATTGAAAAAAGAGATAGAGGGAGACATAAACAAATGGAAGAACATACCATGCTCATGGATTGGTACAATCCACATCATTAAAATGTCCACACTACCCAAAGGCATATACAGATTCAATGCAATCCCTATTAAAATACCAACGACATATTTCAAAGATCTAGAACCAACTTTCCAAAAATTCCTCTGGAATATAAAAAGACCCTTAATAGCCACAGAAATACTGAGAATGAACAACAAAGTTGGAGGAAACACAATACCAGATATCAAGCTATATTATCAAGCCATGGTTGTCAAAACTGTCTGGTTCTGGCACAAGAATAGACATATAGACCAATGGAACAGAACAGAGAAATCAGAAATCGACCCAAGCCATTATGCTCAATTAATATTTGACAAAGGAGGCAAGTGCTTAAAATGGAGTCAAGATAGTCTCATCAATAAATGGTGCTGGGAAATTTGGCCAGATACATGCAAAAAAATGAAACTAGATCAACAACTTACACCATAATCAAAAACAAACTTAAAATAGCTAAAGGACTTAAATGTAAGATGGGAAACCATAAAAATACTACAAGACTCCATAGGCAGCAAAATAGCAGACATGTTGTAGCAGTATCTTTACAGATAAGCTCCTAGGGCATTGGAGACTAAGGAGAAAATAAACAAATGGGACTACATCCAAATAACCATCTTCTGCACAGGAAAGGAAACCATCAACAAAACAACAAGAAAGCCCACTGCATGGGAGAGCATGTTTGCCAATAATATTTCCCTTAAGGGTTTCATCTCAAAAATTTACAGAAAACTCATACAACTAAAAAAAGGAAGATAAACAATAAAAAAAATGGGCAAAGGATGTAAATAGACACTTTGATAGAAGACATACAGAAGGCACAGAGACATATGAAAACATGCTCGAAGTCACTAATCACCCAAGAGATGCAAATCAAAACAACAAAGAAATACCATCTCACACCTGTCAGAATGGCTATCATCAACAAATCAACAAACAACAAGTGCTAGTGAGGATGCGGAGAAAAAGGAACCCTCGTGCACTGCTGGTGGGAATGCAGACTGGTACAGCCACTGTGGAGAACAGTATGGAGTTTCCTCAAAAAGTTAAAAATGGAGCTCCCATTTGACCCATTGATTCCACTTCTAGGACTATATACCAAGAAATCAAAAACACCAATCAGAAAAGATATATGCGCTCATATGCTCATAGTAGCACAATTTACCATCGCTAATATTTGGAAACAGCCAAATATCAGCAGATGAGTGGATTAAAAAACTATGGTACATCTACACAATGGAATACTATGCCGCTCTTAAAAAGAAGAAAATTTTACCATTTGCAACAGCATGGATGGAGCTGGAGAGCATTATGCTAAGTGAAATAAGCCAGTCAGAGAAAGATAAATATCACATGATCTCACTCATATGTGGGGTATAATGATCAACATAATTTGATGAACAAGAATAGATCCAGAGACAAATGGTGGGGGAGGGGGATTAGCGCGCAACCAAAAAACTTGTATGCATACATATTAGCATAAACAGTGGACACAAACACTGGTGTAGTGAGGGCTTGCCCAGTGTGGGTATGGCTGAGGGCAGGGTCAATTGGGGGAAAAGGAGACATATGTAAAACTTTAGACAATAAAAAGTATAAATAAATAAAAAAGTAGTTTTAATTATAGTTGATATTCAACATTACATTAGTTTCAGGTGTACAGCAGAATGGTTAGATCTCTATATATAAAAGCCTAAGTGACTGAATGACTGGTCAACTGGTTGCTATGACACGCACTGACCACCAGGGGGCAAATTCTCAATGCAGAAGCTAGTGGTCAGTGCACTCCCACAGCCAAACTCCCGCGGCACTTCCCCCCAGCCAGCCAACCTCCTGTTACCCTACTCACCCCCAGCTGACTAATCTCCCATGGCCTCTCCCACTGGCCAACCTTCTGCAGCCCTGATAGGCCCTAATCACCAGTCAGGCTGAGGGACCCACCCATGCACAAACTCGTGCACTGGGCCTTTAGTATTTATATAACTTACAAAGTGATTTCCCCCATAAGTCTAGTACCCACCTGATAATAATACTATAATATTATTGACTATGTTCCCTATGCTGTATATTATATCCCTCTGACTATTTTGTAACTGCCAATTGGCACATCTTGATCCCCTAACTTTTTCACCCAGCACCTCAACTGCCCTTCCATTTGGCAACTATCAGTTTGTACTCTGTATGTATGAGATTTTCTGTTTCTTCACATCCTCATCACTTGTTAGTTGATGATAGCCATTCTGACAAGTGTGAGACAATATCTCATTGTGGTTTTAATTTTCATTTCTCTGATAATTAGTGACTTTGAGCAAGCATATTTTCATATATCTTTTGGCCATTTGTATGTCCTCTTTGCATTAGTATCTATTCAGATCCTCTGGCCATTTAAAATATTTTTATTTAAGTAGTAGAGGCCTGGTGCACTGGAGGGGTTCCCTCAGCCTGGCTTGCCCCCTCTCACAGTCCAGGAGCCCTCAGGGGCAGGAGGCAACCCGGTGATCAGGGAAAGGCGAAGCCACATCACACCTCTGCTGCTGCCACTGCCAGCAGAGCAAGCCTCGGCCGGCCCTGGTTATCCAAGCCTCAGGAGGCCCTGGGCGGCTGGGCAGCCGCCATCTGAGGCTTGCCTGTGCCTTGGGCTGGCTCTGGATAACTGGGGGCTGAGAGGACTGGGGGACTCTGGAGGCAGGCTCATGAGATGGCTGAGCCCGCCTGGGGGCAGGCCCGGCCTTGCTGTGCACCAGCCAGCCTGGCAGGGCTGAGGGGACTTGGCACTGCCATCTTGTGGCTGTGGGTGCCACTATCTTTGAGGGTGGGGCAGTCAATTAGCATATTTCCTCCTTATTGGCTACAGGTGCTGCCATCTTTGTGACAGTGTGAGGGTCAATTAGCATATTCCCTCTTTATTAGATAGGATAGTTGGTATACAATATTATACTCATTATGTTAGTTTCAGGTGTACAATATAGTGATTCAACTTTTCTATACCTTAAAATATGATCACCCCACTAATTCTAGAAATGATCTGTCACTGTGCAAACCTATCACAATATTATCTACATTATAAAAGGCCAGGGGCCATCACAACTTAAATGAACAGATAAACGACCAGTCATCAGGAAGTGCATGGAGCACCTCTCAATCCTTCCCTCGCAGTCCACAGGATCCTATCACAGCAAGGCTGGCAGCTGGTGGGTGGGCGGGCTGGGTGAGGCAGGCATGGCAAGGTTGTTAGCCTCCGACCTGGGGTTGAGTGGGAGGCCTAATGACCTTGCCGCTGCAGCAGTTGCTGAGGATCAGGCCCGGAGAGAGAGAGGCAAGGCCTGATCAGCAGCTGCCACAGAGGCTGTGGATCAGGCCCAGAGATAGGCCCGGAGACACTTACTGGCATAGAAACCAACAAATAGAACCAAATCTGGGTGAACTGTGAGGAGCCGATGGCTGCCTAAGAGGCAGAGCTTTTGACACTGACTGGCATAGAAACTGACCAATCAGAACCAAATCTGAATGAACTGCGAGGAGCCAAAGGCTGCCTAGGAGTCAATGGCTGCCTAGGAGGCGGAGCTTTTGACACTGACTGGCATAGAATCCGACCAATCAGAAACTAATGTGGGTTAACTATGAAGGCATAACCTAAGGTGGGGGCTCAGGAGGGGTTTTAAGGGCAACAGCTGTTTGGTATAAGGTGTAAGAAAGCGGTTCAATTTTTTAATGACCTGTTTAGCAGTATAGTGCATATGGCTGGCTATCAGTCAGATATAGGGATTATGTATATTTGTCTGCCAAGAGCATCTCCTCCTGCTGAAAAAGGCTTTTCCCCCATTTAAGCAATCCTATCCTATATAATCTATTTATACTACTAAAAGGGTAATGTGCTAATTAGACTGGGTTGACTGGCCATCTTCTGGATGTCCAGCTTCTTTCTGGACAAAGCCATGGTGGTGGGGGCTGAGGCAGAGGCAGTTAGGGGTGATCAGGCTGGCAGGGGAGGGCAGTTGGGGACAAGATCAGGCCAGCAGGGGAGGGAAGTTGGGGGCTACCAGGCCAACAGGGGAGGGCCGCTGGGGGTGAGATCAGGCTGGCAGGGGTGTGTAATTGGGAGTGATATCAGGCTTGCAGGGGAGGGCAGTTGGTGGCAAGATCAGGCCTACAGGGGAGAGCCGTTGTGGGTGACCAGGCCAACAGGGGAAGGCAATGGGGGGGGGGGGGCGAAAAGGCCTTCAGAGGAGGGCAGCTATGGATGACCAGGCTGGCAGGGGAGGGCAGTTGGGGGCTACCAGTCTGGCAGGGGAGGGCAGTTGGGGGTGATCAGGCCAGCAGGGGAGGGCAGTTGTGAGCAACCAGGCCAGCAGGGGAGGGCAGTTGTGGATGACCAAGTTGGCAGTGGAGAGCAGTTGGGGGCAATCAGGCTGGCAGGGGAGCAGTTAGGGGCAATCAGACAGGCAGGCAAAGGGGTTAGGGGGAATCAGGCAGGCAGGTGAGTGATTAGGAGCCAATGGTCCCAGATTGCAAGAGGGGTGTCCTGTAGGCCACTCCCCTTGGGAGGGCTCCAGACGCAGGGCTCATCCCCCAAGGGGTCCCGATTGGGCTGAGGGAACACTGTCATGCATGAATTTTGTGCACAGAGCCTCTAGTTGACTATATTTCCCTTTACCATTTTCCTCCTACTCCATCCTCCTACTCCCTCTCTTCCAGTAACAATCCCTTTGGTTTCTGTTTCTATGAATCTGTTTTTGTTTGGATGTTCTTGTTCATTTGTGTTTATTATTATTATTTTAGATTTCACATTTAATTTAAACCATACAGTTTTTATTTTTGTCAGCCTGATTTATTTCACTTAGCACAATACCCTCTAGGTCCATCCATGTTGTCACAATGGTAAAATTCCATTATTTATTTATTTTCAAAAATGTATCCTTATTGTTGAAAGTATTACAAATGTCCCTCTTTCCCCCATTAATCCCCTCCATCCCACCCTACCCCCTTCCTTAGACCTTCACTGCACTGTCTGTCCATGGATTATGCACATTAATTATTTCGTTAATCTCTCTCCGCTCCAATCCCCTCTAAAATTTGTCAGTCTCTTGTATGCTTCAATGTCTCTGGATCTATTCTGTTTGTCAATTTATTTTGTCTATAAGATTTCACATATAGTGGTAAGTGAGATCATGTGATACTTGTCATTTTTTGATTGGTATATTTCACTAAGCATAACACTCTCCAAGTCCATTAATTCTGTCTAAAAGAATGAGATCCTTCTTTTTTCTTACTGCTGCATAGTATCCCATTGTGTGAACATACCACAGATTTTTTTTCCCCACTCATCTACTGGTGTGCACTTGGGCTGTTTCCAGATCATAACTATTGTAAATAGCACTGATGAACACAGGGGAACATACATTCTTTCTCATTGGTGTTTCAGGATTTTTAGGATATATTCTTCGAAGTGGGATCACTGGGTCAAATGGCAGCTCCATATTTAATTTTTTTAATTACTTTTTTGATTAAGGTGTTATATATGTGTCCTTATTCCCCATTACTCCCCCACACCCTCCACTAATGCCCTCACCCCCCTGTTGTCTGTGTCCATTGGTTAGGCTTATATGCATGCATACACATCCTTTGGTTGATCTCTCCCCTTTACCCCCACCATCCCCTACCTTTCCTCTAAGGTTTGATGGTCTGATCAATGCTTCTCTGTCTCTGGATCTGTTTTTGTTCATCAGTTTATGTTGTTCATTATATTCCATAAATGAGTGAGATCATGTGATATTTATCTTTCTCTGACTGGCTTATTTCACTTAGCATAATGCTCTCCAGTTTCATCCATGCTGTTGCAAATGGTAAGAATTTCTTCTTTTTACCCCAGCATAGTATTCAATTGTGTAGATGTACCACAGTTTTTTAATACACTCATCTGCTGATGGGCACTTAGGCTGTTTCCAAATCTTAGCTATTGTAAATTGTGCTGCTATGAACATAGGGGTGCATATATCCTTTCTAATTGGTGTTTCTAGTTTCTTGGGATATATTCCTATAAGTGGGATGACTAGGTAAAATGGGAGTTCTATTTTTCGTTTTTTGAGGAAACTCCATACTGTTCTCCATAGTGGCTGCACCAGTCTGCATTCCCACCAGCAGTGCAAGAGGATTCCTTTTTCTACGCATCCTCGCCAATACTTGTTGTTTGTTGATTTGTTGATGATAGACATTCTGACAGGTGTGAGATGGTATCTCATTGTCATTTTGATTTGCATCTCTCGAATGATTAGTGACTTTAAGCAAGTTTTTATGTCTCTTGGCCTTCCTTCTGTCTTCTTTCGAAAAGTATCTAGGCCCATTGCCCATTTTTTGTTTGGGTTGTTTATCTTCCTTTTGTTAAGTTGTATGAGTTCTCTGTAAATGTTGGAGATTAAGCCCTTATCGGTGATAACATTGGCAAATATGTTCTCCCATGCAGTGGGCTTTATTGTTGTTTTATTGATGGTTTCTTTTGCTGTGCAAAAGCTTTTTATTTTGATGTAGTCCCATTTGTTAATTTTCTCTTTAGCTTCCATTGCCCTAGGGGCCGTGTCAGTGAAGAAGTTCTTTTGACATATGTCAGAGATTTTGCTGCCTGTGGATTCCTCTAGTATTTTTATGGTTTCCCGTCTTATGTTTAAGTCCTGTATCCATTTTGAGTTTATTTTAGTGTATTGTGTAAGCTGGTGGTCTAGTTTCATTTTTTTGCATGTATCTGTCTAATTTTCCCAAAACCATTTATTGAAGAGACTGTCTTGACTCCATTGTATGCTCTTGCCTTCTTTGTCAAATATTAATTGAGCATAATGGCTTGGGTCAATTTCTGGGTTCTCTGTTCTGTTCCATTGGTCTATATGTCTGTTCTTGTGCCAGTACCAGGCAGTTTTGAGAACAGTGGCTTTGTAATACAGCTTGATATCTGGTATTAAGATCCCACCTACTTTTTTATTCTTTCTCAGAATTGCTGCAGCTATTTGGGGTCTTTTTAAATTTTTATTCCAGATGAATTTTTGGAAAGTTCATTCTAGGTCTGCGAAATATGCTGTTAGTATTTTAGTGGGGAGTGCATTGAATCTATAGATTGCTTTTGGTAGTATGGAGATTTTAATGATGTTGATTCTACCAATCCAGGAACACGGTATGTTTTTCCATCTGTTTATATCTTCCTCTATCTCTTTTTTCATTGTCCTGTAGTTTTCTGCATATAGATCTTTTACCTCCTTGGTTAAGTTTATTCCTAGGTATCTTAATTTTTTGGTGTGATGGTCAATGGGATTGCTTTTTCAGTCTCTCTTTCTGTAAGTTCATTATTGGTGTATAGAAAAGCCATAGATTTCTTGGCGTTAATTTTGTATCCCGTACATTGCCGAATTCATTTATTAAGTCTAATAATGTTTTGATGGAGTCTTTATGGTTTTCTACGTATAGTATCATGTCATCTGTGAATATGGACAGTTTTACTTCTTTTCTAATTTGGATGCCTTTTATTTATTCTTCTTGTCTGATTGCATTGGCTATTACTTCCAGTACTATGTTGAACAGGAATGGTGAGAGTGGGCATCCCTGTCTTGTTCCTGTTTTTAGGGGAAATGGTTTCAGTTTTTGCCCATTGAGTATGATGTTGGCTGTGTGTTTGTCATATAAGGCTTTTATTATGTTGAGGTATGATCATTCTATTCCCACCTTGCTGAGAGTTTTTATCAAGAAAGGGTGTTGGATTTTGTGAAATGCTTTTTCTGCATCAATTGGTACAACTATGTGATTTTTATCTCTCAATTTGTTTATGTGATGTATCATGTTTACTGATTTGTGGATATTGTAGCATCCTTGCATTCCAGGGATAAATCCTACTTGGTCGTGTTGTATGATCTTTCTGATGTACTGCTGGATCCAATTTGCTGGAATTTTGTTGAGGATTTTGGCATCTATATTTATAAGGGATATTGGTCTGAAATTCTCTTTCATTGTGTTGTCTTTATCTGGTTTTGGTATTAGGGTGATGCTGGCTTTATAGAATGAGCTTGGAAATGTTCCTTCCTCTTGAATTTTTTGGAATAGTCTGAGGAAAGTAGGTTTTAGTTCTTCCTTGAATGTTTGGTAAAACTCCCCTGTGAAGCCGTCTGGCCCTGGACTTTTGTTTGCTGGAAACTTTTAGATAACTTCTTCAATTTCTTCCATAATTATTGGCCTATTGAGATTTTTAGAATTTTCCTGATTGAGTTTTGGAAGGTTGTATGTTCCTAGGAATATGTCCATTTCCTCCAGGTTGTCCAGTTTGTTGGAATAGAGTTGTTCATAGTATTTTTAACAATCCTTTGTATTTCTGTTGGGCCTGTTGTTATTTCTCCTCTTTCATTTCTGATTTTATTTTGGTCTTTTCTCTTTGCTTCTTGGCAAGCCTGGCTAGAGGTTCATCAATCTTGTTTATCCTTTCAAAGAACCAGCTCTTGGTTTCATTGATCTTTTGTATAGTTTTTTTTTTTTTAATTTTGGTCTTTATGTCATTTATTTCTGTTCTGATCTTTTTTTTTTTTTTAAATTTCTTTATTGATTAAGGTGTCACATATTTGTCCTCATCCCCCCATTCCCATCCCACCCCTCTCCCCACGCATGCCCCAATCCCCTGTTGAACTTAACCGTTGGATAGGCTTATATGCATGCATATAGGTCCTTTGGTTGAACTCTCCCCCTCCCCCCACCCTCCCCCTACCCTCCCCTATCCTCCCTCTGAGGCCCGATAGTCCGATCGATGCCTCCTTGCTTCTGGTTCTGTTCTTGTTCCTCAGTCTATGTTGTTCATCATTACCCCTAGATGAGCGAGATCATATGTCACTAGATATATACTAATAAGAACTGAATGTGAGACGAGCAATAATAGTTATGCTGACAGGCAAATGAATCAATCTGTAGCGAGCTTCCCCCTGGACCAACAGTTCTTTTGAGACCCAATTTCAATGTCCAGTAGTTCCTTATGTGTACATGTCAGCACTGACCCCTCAGCTCTGGATGGTGGACAAATGGTGGTAATGGAGGTCCGACTCCCTCTGGTTTGGTCTCGGCCGAACCCAGGGGCACGGCGTCACCCGGACTAAGGGGCACGTGGCCTCACCCATACCCAAGGGGCGCGTGGTCTCACCCGGGCCTGGGACCCAGCCTCACCCGGATGGATCCAGGGGCGCACGGCCTCACCCGGACCCAGGATCTGGCTTCACCCGTACCCAGGGACGCTTGGCCTCTCCCAGACCCAGGGGCACGTGGCCTCACCCGGGCCTAGGTGCACGAGGCCTCATCCGGATCCAGGGACACATGGTCGCACCCGGACCCAGGGACGCTTGGCCTCTCCCAGACCCAGGGCCACTTGGGCTCACCCGGGCCTAGGTGTACGAGGCCTCACCCGGATCCAGGGACACATGGTCTCACCCGGACCCAGGGACGCTTGGCCTCTCCCAGACCCAGGGCCACTTGGGCTCACCCGGGCCTAGGTGCACGAGGCCTCATCCGGATCCAGGGACACATGGTCGCACCCGGACCCAGGGACGCTTGGCCTCTCCCAGACCCAGGGCCACTTGGGCTCACCCGGGCCTAGGTGCACGCGGCCTCACCCGGATCAAGGGACACATGGTCTCACCCGGACCCAGGGATGCTTGGCCTCTCCCAGACCCAGGGCCCCTTGGGCTCACCCGGGCCTAGGTGCACGAGGCCTCACCCGGATCCAGGGACACATGGTCTCACCCAGACCCAGGGACGCTTGGCCTCTCCCAGACCCAGGGCCACTTGGGCTCACCTGGGCCTAGGTGCACGAGGCCTCATCCGGATCCAGGGACACATGGTCGCACCCGGACCCAGGGACGCTTGGCCTCTCCCAGACCCAGGGCCACTTGAGCTCACCCGGGCCTAGGTGCACACGGCCTCACCCGGATCCTGGGACACATGGTCTCACCCGGACCCAGGGATGCTTGGCCTCTCCCAGACCCAGGGCCACTTGGGCTCACCCGGGCCTAGGTGCACGAGGCCTCACCCGGATCCAGGGACACATGGTCGCACCCGGACCCAGGGACGCTTGGCCTCTCCCAGACCCAGGGCCACTTGGGCTCACCCGGGCCTAGGTGCACGAGGCCTCACCCGGATCCAGGGACACATGGTATCACCCGGACCGAGGGACGCTTGGCCTCTCCCAGACCCAGGGCCACTTGGGCTCACCCGGGCCTAGGTGCACGAGGCCTCACCCGGATCCAGGGACACATGGTCTCACCCGGACCCAGGGACGCTTGGCCACTCCCAGACCCAGGGCCACTTGGGCTCACCCGGGCCTAGGTGCACGAGGCCTCATCCGGATCCAGGGACACATGGTCTCACCCGGACCCAGGGACGCTTGGCCACTCCCAGACCCAGGGCCACTTGGGCTCACCCGGGCCTAGGTGCACGAGGCCTCATCCGGATCCAGGGACACATGGTCTCACCCGGACCCAGGGACGCTTGGCCTCTCAGACCCCGGGGCACGTGACCTCACCCATGCCTAGGTGCACGAGGTCTCACCCGGATCCAGGGACACACGGTCTCACCCAGACCCAGGGACGCCTGGCCTCCCCCAGACCCAGGGGCACGTGGCCTCACCCGGGCCTAGGCGCACGAGGCCTCACCTGGATCCAGGGACACACGGTCTCACCCGGACCCAGGGACGCCTGGCCTCCCCCAGACCCAGGGGCATGTGGCCTCACCTGGGCCTAGGCGCACGAGGCCTCACCCGGATCCAGGGACACACGGTCTCACCCGGACCCAGGGACGCCTGGCCTCCCCCAGACCCAGGGGCATGCGGCCCCACCCGGGCCTAGGTGCACGAGGCCCCACCCGGATCCAGGGACACATGGTCTCGCCCGGACCTAGGGGTGCGTGGCCTCTCTCAGACCCAGGGGCACGTGGCCTCACCTGAACCTAGGTGCACGAAGCCACCCGGACCCAGGGGCGCGTTACCTCTCTCAGACCCCTGGTCGCGTGGTCTCACCCGGATCCAGGGGCTCACGGCCTCACCCGTACTCGGGACCCAGCCTTACCCGGATCCAGGGGCCCACGGCCTCACCCGGACCCAGGATTCAGATTCGCCCGGACCCAGGGGCACATGGCCTCACCCGAACCCGGAATCCAGCTTCACCTGGACCCAGGGGCGTGTGGCCTCACCCAAACCCAGGGGCGTGAGGCCTCACCTAGACCCAGAGGCGTGTGACCACATCTGAGCCCAGAGGCTCGCAGGCTCGCCTGGACTCGGGTCTCAGCGGGGTTTCGTCTTCTTGATCCCAATTCCTGTTGGTCAATTCCCTCTCAGCAATTCCTTCGGTCATTTTCTCAGAGCTCCAGGGCGGCTGCCGCAGAACTCGTTGGGCGGCGGGCTCGGCAAGGCTCCGGTGTGCCCGGTGCCCGGCGGTGGGCTGGTCCGGTGTCGCTGCATCGGCCCTTGGGTCTGCAACGGTGGCCAGTCGCTGAGCGTGCGCACCTGGCCACTTCGGGGCATTGAGATTCTTGAAGGACTCGGAGGTCAGCAAGCACGGAGTCTCCCACCCCATGTCTCCCAGGGGCTCGTCTGTCCGTGCTCGGCAGCGAGTGGAGCCGTCCCCTCAGCCGGAGACCGCCGGGGGAACTGCGCCGAGCACGTTCCAGGCCACCATTGTGTCGCCTGAGCCATAGTTCTTAAAGTGTGGACTTTGGGTCACCGGCATCAGCATCATCCTGCGTACCCCTCTCTTTTATTCTAGTTGTAGAGCATCTGCTTAGCCAGCCCCCCGGTCTTTCTGGCTGGTGTCTGCTCTGCTCTCCCGTCGTAGTCTCAATATTGTTGTGGTAGGCAACGATCAGGCTGCCGCCCTATGTCTCCATCTTGGTCCTCCTTTGTACAGTTAAGTCTTGATTGTTGTTGGTGTCACTGGGAGGAATTGTCCTCCAGGCCAATTGGCCGTGAGGACCCTCTTTGTCTATATAGGAAGAGTTGCTGTGCAGGAGACATGTTTGTGGGCCGGGTCTTGATGCAGCAATGCCTTGGCGCTCACTGAGTCTGCCTCTAGAATGCCTCCCTTATGCAAGTGATTGAAATCTGGTGTCATCTCCCACCAACCACTAGATGCCCTCGTTTCTGGGTCTCCAATGCAGTGTGGGTCAGCCACTACCTGAGGCACTCAGCAAGAAAAAGCTTCTGCTCAGCTTGGCTGGGGCGGAGCTACAGGGTGGAGCCTACAACCTTGGCTTCCTGTCAGCCCCGCCCTATGAGGCTCCTGCGTCTGTGTCCCTCTGTATTCCTTGCAAACACCTCTGAGAGAAACGCGCCCTGGAATTTCGCCCACTGCCAAACAGTCCAGTCCCTCCCCTAATGAATCTGGACTCCCAGATTCTCGCCTGGAACTGGGTTTCAGTGCAGTTGGAACTGGGTCTCAGCGCAGTCTGGCGTCCCTGTCTCCTTCCCAGCAGGGCCACCCAGTGGCGCAGGCAAAAGTCCGTCTTCTGCGCACCTTCCAGTGCGCGCGTCTGGAGCCGCCACTTCTCTGTGCCTCCGCCACCACAGCCCAAATTCATTCCCCCAGCGTGCGCCTGGCTTCCCAGGGTTTCGCCCGGAACTGGGGTTCAGTGCAGTCGGAACTGGGGTTCAGCACGGTCCTGAGCTTATGTCTCCTTCCCGCTAGGGCAGTTCAGTGGCGCAGGCAACAGTCCGTCCTTTGCGCCCCTTCCCGTGCGCGCCTCTGGAGCTCTGCCTTCCCCCGCTCCTCTGTGCCTGCGCCCCACAGCCCAGATTCATTCCCCCAGCCTGCGCCTGGTTTCCCAGGGTTTCGCCCGGAACTGGTGCTCAGTGCAGTCGGAGCCGGCACTTAGCGCACTCCGGAGCCTTTATCTCCTTCCTGCCAGTGAACGCCGGCCAGGCCGTCAGCCGCCCCCTCCTCTCCGGCTCCATCCTCCCCGCAGGTGTGCGCGCTCGTGTCTCCGCCAGTTTCTCCATACCTCAGGCTTTTACGGCTCCCCCGATTGTCCCCGTGGCCCTCTCCTTCCCCCCAGCTGTGGGCATTTCAGTCCGCCAGCTCTCCTGTGGTTCTGGACGATGTCCGTTCTGACCTCTAGTTGTGCCTTTGAAATTGTTGTGCCCGGCTGCAGGTTAGGTGTTTCACCTATGCCGCCATCTTGGTTTCCTCTGTTCTGATCTTTATTATCTCCTTCCTTCTGCTCACTCTGGGCTTTTATTGTTGCTCTCTTTCTGAGTTGTTGAGGTAGATGATTTATTACCATTTTTTTTTTAGGTAGGCCTGTAGTGCTATAAACTTCCCTCTCAAGACTTCTTTCATTGTGTCCCATAGATTTTGGATTTTTTTTTTTTTTTTGTCATTAGTTTTCCGGATGTTTTTAATTTCTTCTTTGATCTCTTTGGTAACTCAATCACTGTTTAATAGCATGCTATTCAGCTTCCAATTGTTTGAATTTTTTGGATTGTTTTTATTGTAGTTTATGTCTAATATTATGCCATTGTGGTCTGAGAAGATGCTTGATATAATTTCAATCTTTTTGAATTTGGGGAGACTTTGCTTGTGACCCAATATGTGGTCTATTTTAAAAAATATCCCATATACACTTGAGAAGAATGTATATTCCATAGCTTTGTGGTGAAATGTTCTGAATATGTCAATTAAGTCCATCTGATTTAGTGAGTCATTTAGGATTGCTGTTTCTTTGCTGATTTTTTGTCTAGAGGATTTATCCAGTGATGTCAGTGGTGTATTAAAGTCCCATACTATGATTGTATTGTTGTTGATCTCTCCCTTGATATCTTCAAGGAGCTTTTTTATGTATTTGGTTGCTCCTGCATTGGGTGCATATATGTTTATCAGGGTTATATCCTCTTGTTGTATCAATCCCTTTAGTATTATGAAATGGCCTTCCGTATCTCTTGTTATGGCCTTCACTTTGAGGTCTATTTTGTCAGATATACGTATTACTACCCCAGCTTTTTTTTCATTTCCATTTGCCTGAAATATATTTTCCATCCCTTCACTTTCAGTCTGTGTGAGTCCTGTTCTGAGGTGGGTCTCTTGTAGACAGCATATATATGGGTCATGCTTTTTTATTCATTCACTCACTCAATGTCTTTTGATTGGAGCATTTAGTTCATTTACATTTAAAGTTATTATTGAAAGGTAATTATTTGTAGCCATTTTTAATTTTTGTGCCTATGTTCTTTCTTACCTTTTTATTTCTTCTTTTTATAAGAGTTCTTTTAGCATTTTTTGCATTGCTGGCTTGGTAGTGATAAATTCCCTTAGTTGTTTTTTTGTTTTTTTTTTTTTTTTGTCTGTGAAGCTCCTTATTTCCCCATCAATTTTGAATGATATCCTTGCTGGATAGAGTATTCTTGGATTCAGTCCCTTGCTTTGCATCACTTTGTAAGTTTCCTTCCATTCTTTTCTGGCCTGATGTGTTTCTGTTGAAAAATCATTTGATAATCTAAAGGGAGCTCCCTTGTATGTAACTTTCTGTCTCTCTTTTGCAGCCTTTAAGATTCTCTCTTTGTCTTGAACATTTGCCATTGTAATTCTAATGTGTCTTGTTGTGGGTCCATATTTAATTTTTTGATAAAACTCCATACTGTTTTCCATAGTGGCTGCACCAGTCTGCATATTTCATTTTATATATGCACTGCATCTTTATTTGTTTGCCTATCAATGAACACTGAGGTTGCTTCCATATCTTGGCTATCCTATATAATAAAAGGGTAATATGCAAATAGACTGAATGGCAGAACTGAACAACCAATCAAAGTGTAATATGCTAATGATATGCAATGGCTTCTCAACCATTCGCTATGATGTGCACTGACCACCAGGGGGCAGGCAGTCAACTGTTTGACCAGTCACTATGACATGCACTGACCACCAGGGGGGTAGATGTTCTGACCAGTAGTTTAGCTTGCTGCTGGGGTCTGGCCGATCGGGACTGAGTGAGACAGGCCAGACACACCCTGGAGCCCTTCCAAGGTCCCTCCCCAGCTGGCCAACTTCCTGTGTCTCTCCCTGGCCCTGATCATGCACTGGTGGGGTCCCTGGGCCTGGCCTGTGCTCTCTTGCAATCTGGGACTCCTCAGGGGATGTCAGAGAGCTGGTTTCAGCCTAATTCAGCGGCCACTCCCCTTGGGAGGGTGCCAGACGCAGGGCTGATGGATGACGAACGCTGCGCTGGCAGCATGAGCTCTCTCATTTGGGACAGATTGGGCCTATGGGTTTCGGACCGATCCCTGCAGGTTACCCAGAGGGACCTTACCCATGCATGAATTCATGCACTGGGCCTCTAGTTGTAAATAATGCTGAAGTTAACATAGGGGTGCATATATATTCAGATAAATTCTCAGAAGTGGAATTTCTGGGTAATATGGTAATTCTATTTTTAATTTTGAGGAACCTCCATTTTGTTTTCTATAGTCGATGTACTAGTTTGCTGCCTTACCAACTGTGCACAAAGATTCCTTTTTTCTGCATCCTTGATAACACGTTTTGTTGAATTTTTCATAATAGCCACTCGAACCGGTATGCGGTGGTATCTCATTGTGAGTTCTGATTTGCATTTCCCTGATGATTAGTGATGTTGAACATATTTTCATGCATCTGTTGGCTATGTGCATGTTTTCTTTGGAGAAATATTTTTTCATATCCTGTGCCAATTTTTCTTTTTTAAAGTAATTCTTCAATGTTGATAGTATTACATATATCCTACTTTCCCCCCCATGGACCCCTTAAAGCCCTCCCATCATTCACCCCAGGCCTTCAACACCCTATAGTCTGTGTCCATTGGTTATGCATATATGCATACAAGGTCTTTTGTTGATAACTTCCCATCCATCCACCTCCCCCGCCTTCTCGCTGAGATTCTGCAATCTGTTCCAAGCTTCCATGTATTGGGATCCACTCCATTTATCAGTTTATTTTGTTCATTAGATTCCACATATGAGTGCCATCATGTGATATTTGTCTTCCTTTGACTGACTTACTTCACTTAGCATGATGTTTTCCAGGTCCCTCCATGCTGTCTCAAAGAGTTAGAGATTCTTCATTTTTACTGCTGTTCAGTATTCCATTGTGTAAATGTACCACAGTTTTTTAATCCACTCATCTGCTGATGGGCACTTGAGCTGTTTCCACATCTTAGCTATTGTAAATTGTGCTATTATAAACATAGGATGCATACATTCTTTCTGATTGGTGCTTCGGGTTTCTTAGGATATATTCCTAGAAGTGGGATCACTGGGTCAAATGACAGTTCTGTATTTAATCTTTTAAGGAAACTCCATACTGTTTTCCATAATGGTTGCACCAGCATTCCCACCAGCAGTGTACTAGGGTTCCCCTTTCTCCACACCTTGCCAGCACTTGTCATTTATTGATTTGTTCATAGTATCCATTCTGACAGGAGTGAGATGGAGCCTCAGTGTCATTTTGATTTTCATCTCTCCAATGACTAGTGACTTTGAGCATTTCTCCACATGTCTCTTGGCTATCTCTATGTCCTCTTTGGAGAAGTATTTATTTAGATACTTTGCCCATTTTTTTAAATTGGATCGCTTGTCTTCCTTTTGTTAAGTTGTATGAGTTCCTTACATATTTTGAATATTAACCCTTTATCAGATGCATCATTGCCAAATATGTTCTCCCATACAGAGGACTCTCTTTTTGTTTTGTTGATTGTTTCTTTTGCTGTGCAGAAGCCTTTTATTTTGATGTACTCCCATCTGTTTATTTTCTCCTTAGTTTTGCCTTAGGAGATGTATCTGTAAACATATTGAGA
Source organism: Eptesicus fuscus (assembly GCF_027574615.1). NCBI lineage: Eukaryota > Metazoa > Chordata > Mammalia > Chiroptera > Vespertilionidae > Eptesicus > Eptesicus fuscus. The sequence continues at coordinate 3,122,570 of NC_072480.1, read as the reverse complement.
TGTCTGAGATTGTGTGGTCTATGGTTCCTTGTAGGATTTTTATGGTTTCCTGACTTACATTTAAGTCTTTTATCCATTTTGAGTTTTTTATGTATGGTGTAAGTTGGTTGTCTAGTTTCATTTTTTGCATATATCTGTCCAATTTTCTCAACATTGGAAGAGACCCTCTTGACTCCATTGTATGCTCTTGCCTCCTTTGTCAAATATCGAGAATAATGATTTGGGTTGATTTCTGGGTTCCTTGTTCTGTTCCATTGATCAATATGCCTGTTCTTGTACCAGTAGCAGGCTGTTTTGATTACAGTGGCTTTGCAGTATCCTATCTAATAAAAGAGTAATATGCAAATTAACCATCACTCCACGACAAAATGGCAGTGCCCATAGACACAAGATGGCGGTGCCCAGTCCTCTCAGAACCGCAGGAATCCCCCAGTCCCAGGGAAGGCTGCCGCTGAGAGCAGGCAGTGAGCAGCCCAGCCTGTTGGCCTAGGAGGCGGCTTTGACCTCCAGCCAGATCCTCTCCTAGCCCTGAACCTGGCTGTGGGTCTGGGAGGTGCCCGCGCATGGCCACCTCCATCAGCTGCCTGCCCCGACCCGGGCCATGGGTCTGGGAGGCGCCCTTGCACAGCCGCCATGATCAGCTGCCCGCCCTGACCCGGGACATGGGTCTGGGAGGCGCTTGCACATGGCCGCCATGATCAGCTGCCCTCCGTGACCTGGGCCGTGGGTCTGGGAGGCGCCCGCGTACGGCCGTCTCGATCCGCTGCCTGCCCCGACCTGGGCCGTGGGTCTGGGAGGGCTGTGGGTCTGGTCTGGACATTGCAGTTACAATGTGCAAGGCGTGCACAATCATCTGCCTGCCGAGGCCCGGGCTGTGGGTCTGGGAGGCGACTGCGCAAGGCCAGCGCGATCAGCTGCCCACAGCGGCCCGGGCATTGGGCCTGCTAGGTACCTGTGGAGGGCAGGAGCCATCTGCTGCCTGTCCCAGCCTGGGCTGTGGGCCTGGGAGACCCAGGAGCTGCTTATACACCTCCCTCCCCAACCTCCCACCCTGCCCCTCTGAGATCAGCTCCCATCTGCAGCTGGGGGGTGTAGGCCTGGGAGGCAGCCATGCCCCCCAGAGCTATTCCCTCCAAGAGGCAGCCTGGGGTGTCAGGCTGCACCCCCATGGAGTGATCCCCCCCACACACTATAGCCTTGGAAATTCCCTTGCTGCCAGCCGAGTGATTCAAGATGGACGGTGATATCTGGGCGATGCTGCCCAGCAAACCTCTCCCATTGGGTAGAAAGTTCTGACCAGGTTAGGGAGGTAAATGGGTTTTGTTTAAAATCTTTAGGAACCACATGGAAATGTCTGAGGTAGGGTTTCACATCGGAAGTAACTTACAACTAATTTCTGAAGGCAAACAGGGACATTGCAGTGACATTACTGGAGAGTACCCAGAGGTCCGGAGGTTGGCTCTTGCAGTGGCGGTGCAGAGTGCTACCCACCCTGGTTCCTCAGCACCTAGGGCAGGGCTTGAGCCCACCCAGGAAGGCCTTTTCCCCTACAATTTTCACCAAGGCAGGGAGGTTTTGTAGACATGAATAAGAAGTGCCCACGCACAAGTCCTGAAGATGCCGGGGCCGGCAGAAATGACAAACAAACAGGGAAAAGAGCAAAATCAGAATCACCACCGATCCCTGCATAGATCATCTTTTTCTTCCGATGACTGTGTGTTTCCCTCTTCTTTGTCTTCTGGAAGCAAGACAGATTCAAGTACTGACAATTCTACCAATGGAAAAGTTAAGAGAAAGAGAGGACAGTAAATGAATAAAAGGAAAAAAGAAAGAAAGGACAAAAGTTGAAACATGAAGAAAAAGAAAGAAAAAAGGAAGAAACAACCACATCATATCACCTTTCTAAGGTCTCATGAAATTCCTGTTTAAGTTTATTTTATGACACTTTTAGTTTGGGTTTACATTTTTACTGGTTTGTGAAGACCACGGCAGGTACACTGTCCAATATGTTAAAGAAAAAAACCCTATCTACTAAAGAGGTAATATGGAGAGCATTTGGGGGTGACTGGGCTGTCAGGGGAAGGCAGTTGGGGACAACTGGGCCGGCAGGGGAACAGTTAGGCATTGATCAGGCTGGCAGGAGAGTGGTTAGGGGGTGATCAGGCTGGCAGGCAGAAGTGGTTAGGGACAATCAGGAAGGCAGGCAGGTGAGCAGTTCGGAGCCAGCAATCCTGGATTGTGAGCGGGATGTCCGACTGCTCATTTAGGCCCGATCCTACTGATAGGATCGGGCCTAAACAGGCAGTCGGACATCCTTTGAGGGGTCCCAGATTGGAGAGGGTGCAGGCTGGGCTGAGGGACACCTCAACCCCGTGCACGAATTTCGTGTACCGGGCCTCTAGTAACAATATTTGGTATTGTGAATCCTCCAACATTGTTTTTCTTTCTCAAAATTGCTGCAGCTATTTAGGGTCTTTTTTGATTCCATATAAATTTTTGGAGTATTTGTTCTAGCTCTGTAAAATATGCCATTGGTATTTTGGTGAGTGCATTTAATCTATAGATTGCATTTTAATGATTTTATTCTACTAATCCATGAACACGGTATATTCCACTTGTTTATAGCTTCTATATTTTTTCAACCTCCTATAGTTTTCTGAGTACAGGTCTTTTGCTTCCTTGGTTAAGTTTATTCCTAAGTATTTAAATTTTTTTTTTTTTGCAATGATAAATGGGATTGTTTGTTTAGTTTCTCTTTCTGAGAATTCATTATTGGTGTATAAAAAAGACATTGATTTTTGGCTGTTGATTTTGTATCCTGCTACATTGCCAAAATAATTTATTAAATCTAGTAGTTTTTTGGTGGAGTGTTTAGGGTTTTCTATGTACAATATCATGTCATCTGTGAATCAGAGTTTCACTTCCTCCTTTCCAATTCTGATGCCGTTTATTTCTTCTTCTTATCTGATTGCTGTGACTAGGACTTTCAGTACTATATTGAATAAGAGTGGTAAAAGCTGACATCCCTGTCTTGTTCCTGTCCTTAGGTGAAATAGTTTTAGTTTTTGCCCATTGGTTATGATTATTGGTTGTAGGTTTTACATATATGGCTTTTATCATGTTGAGATATGCTCCCTCTATTCCTACTTTGCTGAGAATTTTTATGAAAAATGGGTGTTGGATTTTGTTGAATGCTTTTTTAAAAAATTCTTTATTGATTAAGGTATTACATATGTGTCCTTATACCCCCATTACGTCACCCCCAACCCTCTCACTCATGCCCTCACCCCCCTGTTGTCTGTGTCCATTGGTTAGGCTTATATGCATGCATACAAGTCCTTTGGTTGACCTCTCCTCCTTACCCCCATCCTCCCCTACCTTCCCTCTGAGGTTTGATGGTCTGATCAATGATTCTCTGTCTCTGGATCTGTTTTTGTTGTTCATTATATTCCATGTTGAATGTTTTTTATGCATCTATTGATATGATCATGTGATTTTTGTCTTTCAATTTGTTTATGTGATGTATCATGTTTATTGACTTACAAATATTGTACCAGTCTTGTATCCCTGGATTAAATCCCACTTGGTCATGGTGTATTTTCTTTTTAATATATTGTTGGATGGATTTGCTAATATTTTGCTGTTCATCAGGGATATTAGCCTGTAATTCTCTTTTATGGCAGTGTCTTTATCTGGTTTTAGAATTAGGATGGTGCTGTCCTCATAAAAAGAGTTCAAAAGTGTTCCTTCCTCTTGGATTTTCTGAAATAGTTTGGGGAGAATACGTGTTAGTTTTTCTTTCAATGTTTTGTAGAACTCCTGTGTGAAGCCATCTGGACCAGGGCTTTTGTTTGTTGGAAGTTTTATTATTATTATTATTATTATTATTATTATTATTAATGCTTTTATTTCATCAGTTGTTATTGGCCTATTCAAGTTTTCTGATTCCTACTGATTCAGTTTTGGGAAATTGTATTTTTCTAGTAATTTGTCCATTTCATCCACATTTTCCAACTTGTTGGCATGTAATTGTTCATAGTATTTCCTTACAATCTTTTGTATTTTTGTTGTGTCAGTGGTTACTTCTCCACTTTTGTTTCTATCTTATTTATTTGGGTCCTCTCTCTTTGTAACTTGGTGAGTCTGGCTAATGGTTTATCAATTTTGTTTATCCTTTCAAGGAATGAAATCTTGGTTTTGTTGATTTTTTTGTATTTTTTTTTAGTCCCTATATTATTTATTTCTGATGTAATCTTTATTATTTCCTTCCTTATACTTACTCTGGGCTCTTCTAGTTTTTTAAGTTGTCAGGTTAAATAGTTTATTGCTGATTTTCTTGTTTTCTAAGGTATTCCTATAGTGCTATGAACTTCTCTCTCATGACTGCTTTTGCTGCGTCCCACAGATTTTGGGTTGTTATGTGTTCATTTTCATTTGTTTTCAGGATGTTTTTTATTTCTTTCTTGATCTCATTGGTAACCCATTCACTATTTAAGAACAAGCTATTTAGTCTCCATTTGTTTGAATATTTTGGGGTGTTTTTACTGTAGTTGAGTTCTAATTTCATTCCACTGTGATCTGAGAAGATGCTTGATATTATTTCAAACTTCTTGAACTTGTAGACATTTGTTTTGTGTGCCAACATGTGGCCTGCCTTTGTGAATGATCCATGTGCACTTGAGAGGAATGTCTATTCTGCAGCTTTAGGGTGAAATGTTCTATAAGTGTCAAATAAATCCATCTGATCCAGTGTGTCCTTTAGAGTCATTATTTCCTTGTTAAGTTTTTGTCTGGAAGATATATCCAGTGAAGTAGGTGGAGTGTTAAAGTCCCCTACTATGACTGTATTGTTGTAGAGCTCTCCATTAAAGTCCACTAGAAGTTTTTTAAAATATATATTTAGGTGCTCCTTTATTGGGTGCATATATGTTTATCAGGGTTATATCCTCTTGTTGTATCGATCCCTTTAATATTATGTAGTGACCTTTGTTGTCTCTTGTAATGGCCTTCATTTTCAACTCTATTTTTTTTCAGATGAGTATTGCTACCCAAGATTTTTTTTTTCTTTTCCATTTGCATGGAAAACTTTTTTTCCATCCCTTCACTCTCATCCTGTGTGCGTCTTTTATTCTGAGATGGGTCTCTTGTAGACAGCATATAACTGGGTCATGTTTTTGTATCTATTCAGCTACCCTATGCCTTTTGATTGGAACATTTAATCAATTTTCATTTATGGTTATTATTGATAGGTACTTATTTATTGCCATCTTTATTCTGTATGCCTAGATTTCTCTCTCTGTTTCTTCTCCTCATAACAGCAGTCCCTTTAGCATTTCTTTTACTGCTGGCTTGGTGATGATGAACTCCTTTAGCCTTTTAAATATTTTTTTTTTTCTGGGAAGCTTTTTATTTGACCGTCTATTTTGAAGGATAGCCTTGCTGGATATAGTAATTTTGGTCTCAGATCCTTGCTTTCCACTACCTTTAGTACTTCATGTCATTCCCTTCTTGTCTGTAGAGTTTCTGATGATAAATCTGATGTCAGCCTTATGGGAGCACCTTGTAGGTAACTGTTTGCTTTTCTTGTGCTGCCTTTAAGATTCTCTCTTTGTCTTTAATTTTTGGCATTTTAATTATGATGTGTCTGGGTGTGGGCCTCTTTGGGTTCTTCTTGCTTGGGATTCTTTGTGCCTCCTCAACTTGTGTGAATTTTTCCTTTACCAGGTTATGGAAGTTTTCTGCCATTATATCCTGAAACACATTTTATATCCCTTTTTCCTTTTCTGCCTCTTCTGGCACATCTGCTATTCTAATATTGTTGTGTTTCACACTGTTCCACAGATCCCTTAAGCTGTCCTCTTGTTTTTTTAAATGTTTTTTCATTTTGGTTCTCTGATCGAGTGATTTTTTTTCAACCCTGTCTTCTAATTCATTAGTTCAATCCTCAGCTTCCCCTAATCTCGTCTGAATTCCTTCCAATGTGTTCTTTATTTTTGTTATGTCATTCTTTATTTCAGACTGTTCTTTTTTCATAGTTACTATATCTTCTTTCATGATGTTGAGCATCTTTACCACCAATACTCTGAACTCTGTCTCAGATAAATTTTGTATCTCTGCTTCATTTATCTTCTGGAGAATTATGCTGTTCTTTCATTTGGGGGTTATTTTTTTGTCTCCTCATTTTGGCTGTCTCTTTTGGATTGTGACTATGTATCAGGTAGATCTCTGCTCGCGAAATCTCTAGTGAAGGAGAGTGTGAATAGCTGCTTGACTAATTAGATCAGGCTAAGACTCAAAGCCTTCAGAGACCACCTCTGCCTAAAGACTCATAGGATTCTGACTTGAATTGCCCCAGGCTATCATTCTCAGGTGTGGCAAGAATTCTTTTCAACAGGGTGGGGTACTTCCTTCGGCCTGGAGGCTAATTGTTATTTCTAGTCTCTTAAGTGGCCTCAGGGCAAGGTGCTTTCCAATTGTGTGGGTCAACTGTCTTCCTCCCCACCCTCCCAGCAAGGCAAATGTCTGTGGAAAAGATGTCCTCCATTGTGTGAGGGAATGACTCAGCAAAAAAATAACGAGGGTTGTCTGCCTCCTGAGCTCTAACCCCCGAGTCCCCAATTCTGGCTTTTGCTCACACAGCTCCAGTCCACTTCACCCTCCCTCTGCTGCAGCACATGGTGGGTGGCCCCAGAGGGAATTTTGTGCATTGGCCCTTTAAGAGGCTGCCTGAATTTCCAGCAGTCACTCCCTGGCAGACAGCAACCCTGCTTCTTTTCACAGCCATATGTTGTGGTGCTCTCTGATGGGGGGCCCAGCTTGGGATTAGATCCTCCTGCAGCTGAGGTATCTCTCTGAAACTTCAGTTGCTGTCTGTGGGCATGTGGCCAACGCTTTCACACCTCTTACCAGTTTCTATGCCCCAATTTTTCAATCAGAGTTTTTGTTGCCATTATTATTGAGTTCTATGAATTTCTTATATATTTTGAATATCAACCCTTTATTTGATATGTTGTTTGAAAATATATTAATTATCTCATTCAGTAGGTTGTCTTCATTTTGTTGATGGCTTCCTCTGTTATGCAAAAACTTGTTTGATGTAATCACATTTGTTTATATTCTTTTGTTTGCCTTACATGAGGATACATTTAAAAAAATACTACTAAGAGTGATATCAGAGAGTTTACTGCTTGTATTTTCTTCTAGGAGTTTTCTAGTTTGAGTCTTTCATTTAAGTCTTTAATATATTTTGAATTTATTTTTATGTATGGTCAAATTTCATATTTTTCAATGTATCTCTTCAATTTTACCAACACCCTTTATTGAATAGACTATTTTAAACTACTCTTGCCTCCTTTGTCATGATGAGTTGACCATACAGGCAAGGGTTTATAACTGGCGTCTCTATTCTGTTACATTAATCTATGTTTCTATTTTTTTATGCCAGTACCATGCTCTCTTTATTACTATATTATAGTTTTATCTCATGTAGCATGATATCTCCAACTTAGTTCTTTCTCAAGATTGCTTTGACTGAGCTCTTTTGTGGTCCCACATAAATTTTAGGATTATTTGTTCTACTTCTGTGAAAAATCCCATTGGTTTTTTGATAGGGATTGAATTTAATCTGTATATTGCTTTGTGTGGTATACACAGTTTAACAATATTATTTCATATCAATTAGCCTGGTATATAATTCCATTCATATGCATATTCTTCACTTTGTTTGTTCAATGTTTTACAGTTTTCCAAATACAGGATTTTTACCTCCTTGGTTAAATTTATTTCTATGTATTTTATGTTTTTCAGAGGCAATTAAAAATAGTATTATTTTTAAATTTCTCTTTCTGATAGATCATTATTGGTATATAAAAATGCAACTAATTTTTGAATACCAATTTTGTATACTGCTACTTCACTGAATTAAGTAGTTTTAACAGGTTTACTTTTTGTTTGTGTATATTCTTTAGGTTTCTCTCTACAGTATCATGTCATCTGCAAATAATGGCAGTTTTACTTCTTTCCAATTTGAATGCTTTTCATTTGTTTTTCTTGTCTGGTTGCTATGAGTAGGAATTCCAGTACTATGTTGAATAAAAGTGGTGAGAGGAAAATCTATGTCTTATTCCTGATTTTAAGGACAATGCTTTTAGCTTTTCACCATTGAATGCGATGTTAGCTGTGGATTTGTCATACACGGCCTTTATTTTATTGAGGTATACACCTTCTATTTCCACTTGCTGTGAGTTTTTTTTTTTTAAATAAATGGATATTGGATTTTGTCAAATGCTTTTCTGCATCTATTATATGATCACATGATTTTTATTCTTCATTTTGTTTATGTGGTATGCCACATTAATTCATTTGGGGATACTGAACCAACACTACATCCTAGAAATAAATCCCATTTGATTATGATGTATAATCTTTTTAACGTATTACTGAATTTGGTTTGCTAATATTTTGTTGAATATTTTTACATCTATGTTCATCAGAGATAGTGGCCTGTATTCTTCATTATTCCTAATGTCTTTGTTTGGTTTTTGAATCAGGGTAAAGCTGGCCTTGATGTCCTTCCCTCATCTTCAATATTTTTGGAATAATTTGAGAAGAATGTGTGCTAATTGCACATGATCTTCCTACTTTTCCTTTTAACCTTTGAACTAGCTTTATGGTGGGTCAATCCACTGCTTTTATTATGATATGCTTTTATCAGTGAGAATATTTTTTCTTGGCTCTATTTTCTTCCTCATATTTTTTATTTTCTTCTTCTTAAATAAGTCCCTTTAACATCCTATCTAATAAAGAGGGAATATGCTAATTGACCCTCAAGTCATCACAAAGATGGCGGCTCCCACAGCCAATAAGGAGGGAATATGCTAATTGACTGCCCTGCCCTCAAAGATGGCAGCACCCACAGCCAATAAGGAGGGAATATGCTAATGGGCTGCCCCGCCCTCAAAGATGGCGGTGCCAACAGCCACAAGATGGCAACACCCATTCCCTTCAGCCCTGCTGGGGCAGCAAGCATGCGGCAAGCCTCCTTCAGCTCCCCAGCCACCCAAGGCCAGCCCGAGGCACAGGCAAGCCTTGGATGGCGGCCGCCCAGCTTCCCAGGGCTGCTCAAAGCTCAGGTAACCAGGGCCAGCTGAGGCTTGCACTGCCGGCAGTGGCAGCAACAGAGGTGTGATGGGGCATCACCTTCCCCTGATTGCTGGGTCGCCTCTTGCCCCTGAGGGCTCCCAGACTCTGAGAGGGGGCAGGCTGGGCTGAGGGACCCCCTCTCCAGTACATGAATTTTCATGCATCAGGCCTCTAGTTTCTTATAATGCTTGGTGGTGAAAAACTCTTTTAGCTTTTTCTTGTCTAGGAAGCTCTTTATCTCTCCTTCAATTTTTAATGAAAGCCTTTCTGGGTAATCTTGATATAGGTCTTTGCTTTTCATCACACTGAATAAATATTTTGTACCTCTTCCTTCTGGCCTGTAAAGTATCTTTTGAAAATTCAGCTGACAGCCTTATGGGAGCTACTTTTCTCTTGCTGCTTTTAAGACTCTTTTTGTCTTTAATCTTTGCATATTAATTACGGTGTATCTTGGTTTTCCTTATGTGGGTTATTTTGTTTGGGACTCTCTGCTCTTTCTGAACTTGTATGCCTATTTAATTTGCTAGCTTAGAGCTTTCCATCATTATTTCTCCAAGTATTTTTTTCAATCCCTTGCTTTCCTAGTACTTCTCTGATGCAAATGTTTTCAATCCCTTGCTTTTCTAGTACTTCTCTGATTGCTATTGGCACATCAGTGGGTTAATACACTTTATGTTGTCCCAGAGGCTCCTAAAACTATCCTTGTTTTATTATTATTATTTTTTTTTCTGTTCCAATTGAGTGTTTTCCATTATTTTTTTTTCTCAGATTGCGAATTCAATCTTCCGCTTCTTCTAATCTGCTGTTGATTCTATCTACTTTATTCTTCATTTCAGTTATTATATTATTTATTTCTGACTGGGTCCATGTTATATAAGTTTTCACTGTGTTCATTATTCTTTCCTAAGTTCATTGAGCATCCTTATAATTATTGTTTTGAATTTTGTATCTAGTAGTTTTGAATTTTTGTATCTAGTTTGTCTCCATTTTGTTTCTTTTATTTTTTTGGGAATTTTGCCCTATTCTTTCATTTGGGAAATGTTTCTTTGTCTCTTTTCAGCTGCTTTACCTGTATTTGTTTCTATGTATTAGGTAAATCTGCTATGTCTCCCATTCTTGGCAGAGTGCCCTTATGCAGTAGGTGTCCTGTGGCACAGTCAGCCGGGTCACCTGAGCTGGGTGCTTCATGGTCTCTCTTTTGTGAGTTGTGTATGCTCTCCTATTGTAATTGAGTTTTGATTGCTATTGGCACATCAGTGGGTCAGATAGACCCTCAGGCTGACTGGCTGTAGGACTAGTCATGAATACAGTGGATGATTTGTTGTGCAGGGTTTTACCCCATAGAATGAGATTCGCATTAGCAGGGCTCTGGTACCTGTGTAGTTCACCCTTTCTGTATGTCATTTGTGAAGTTAATTGGGTTGTGCTCTGGTACGACATGAAGTTAGCTATTGTGTTGCTTCTGAGAACTCTTGGGAGGGGCTCTGGTACAGGCCAAGATCAGCCATTTTCTGTGGCCAGCGCAGGCCACCTGGTAGGAGTTACAAAATAATCTGTAATTTGTTGCTCCCAGTCCTATGTGTGGGAGAGGCTATGTTGTGAACTGAGGCTGGCTGCCACTAGTACTGTGCTTGGGGCTATTTAATGAGTGGTATAGGGTATGCCCAGGCTTTTGGGGGTTTGTGGATCTTTGAGAGATTTTAGGAACATGGGCCAAGGCCAGCCATTTGTGTCGAAGAGCCGCTGAAAGAGGTTCAATTCAGGTGTGTGAGTTGGGTAGGGTCTGAAGGAATCACCAGGGTGGGTCAAGAAGTGTTAGCAGGTTACTAGAGACTGGGATTTGGTGCCATCCTGAACCTGATGGCTATGTAGATAAAGGGCTTAACAAAGGTACAATGATGCCTGCCAGCATTTCAATCTTGAACAGTTTTGCTTTTCCAGCCCTTGCCGTGAAGCTACACAATTCCCATATGTCCCTGAGTACCTGGTTATTTTTGGGATTATTTTTGGGATTTACTGACACTCATGCTACACTCCTGTTCCTTCACTGGAGTGTAGCATGAGTGTGAGCAAGTGAGTCTATGCTCAGGACCTTTAAGAGGATACCTGAAGAGGGTCTATAGCAATCCTCTGTCTCACCTGGAAGGTAACCCTGCTGATTTTCATAGCCATATGTCATGGGGACTTCGACTGTCAAAACTGAGGGTCTGGGCTGGTGACCCCAGTGTGGGGTTAGCATCCCTTGCTCCTCTGGGGGAACCTGTACAACCAAGATATCCTTCCCTATTCTTAACAGCCACACATGGGTGTGGAATCAGCCCATTTTGCTTTTCCATCCTTCCTATCAGACTCAATGTGGCTTATTCTTTATGTTCTTAGTTATAGTAGTTTCGTTAAGCTAGTCTTCAGGTGGTTCTCAAGGGTGGTTGTTCTGTAATTTAGTTTTAATTTTGATGTGGTTATGGGAGGAGGTAAGTACAGCATTCATTTACTTCATCTTGACTAAAGTCCACACTTACCACAATTTTAAATCTATATAAGAGTGAAGTAGAATCAGCTAAGCAGCCATATTCTGCATTCTTTGGACTGTACTTGGGAACATAGCCATCAGCTCCAGTGCACAGAAACACCTTCTCAATACTGCAGTAAAAGGAATCACCTAGATTCTGGACAGGATCTACCATAACACGACCATAAATAATATCACCTGAAACAGAGATGCAGAAATGTTATTTCTATTATGTAACACTGCAAACAATTTGTGACAATAATGACACCAGAGAATTTCCTTCTCAATATGGCATCAAATGCAGAAGACCTTTTAGTATTAGCTTCAGGATCTGTTTTACTCCTATGCCTTATATATGACCACTTTGCAGAATGACTACAAGTGACTGAATATGTATTGGCCTTCACATATTCAGCCAGTAGTGGAATAACCTCAAGTCTTGGCCTATAACTTAACCTCCATAATATCCCACGTGGTTAAAATCTAGTTTATATAAATAAATTAGTTGATATGATGCAGACTAATACTTTAGAGAACAGCACTAAAAACATCAATAAAAAGCTGAATTAACTTTATCTGATTATGAAAGAAGGTTTAAGGAAATTCCCTGGTATTCAAGTCATTAATGAACTCTTACCACATGTTCTAGATATTTGGCAAGAAAATCACAATGCTGGCCCATGAAGCATTTACAATTCCATGAAGCTGCAGTATTTGAGTTTGCAAAACTTGAAAATACATTAAAGAAAAAATAATCCACTTAGGTAAGGAAAAAAAACACAGATTAATTCTCTAAAAATAAAATCATTCAGTAACATAAACCCAATTCCAGTGACACCCCCTCTCCCAGCCCTACCATAGTAATAAAGACCCCATTATATTCTCAAAACCATAGAAGAGTTTATAATTTCCCCCGAAACACAATTCTAATAAAGCAAAGCACAACAGATACAAAAAAAGCAGGCCCCTCATTTGTAAAGTGGTACCTTCTGCAAAAGCAACATCACTCTCATGCCCAAATCCCATGGATCCATCAGACAACCAGAGACTCTTCTTAGAGAGTAGGTACATTTGGGTGTTCAAGCTAAACTCAGCCGCCACTGGATCACTGACCTAAAACCGAGTGTAAAAGTCCTGTTATATGTTGTTGATTATTCTGATGGTACACAAACACATATTATTCACAGATACACACATTTACTGTACACTGATATGTAAAATACTAAACATAGCATTGTAATTTTCAGGTCCAACCAAATAAATTTAGGGAATTGTAATATTGGTTTTGTCCTTTTTGAGAAGGCTAAACTGGCAAGGTTAAGTCATTTTTTGAATGAGACTAAATAGCTTTGCTTGAACTCATTTCCATTAGTTTATTGGGATATATAAGGGACTTGTAAAGATCATGGTCAGTGTAAGGCAAACATTTAGTATCAATTCTTAGACAAAAAGCGCCTTCACATTTCTTCTAATATATGGCAATTAGGTACTTTGAGGTGGCATGAACTACAGAATATTTATTCTTAAAGGTCAAAAACAAGATGAAGAAATGCAGAAGAATGAAGGAAAATTCTCAAATCTCTAATCTAAGGCAGCAAACTCCAGGAAGATATAATTAAAAATAACCCTTGCATACTCTTAGATTATGAATTTTATATACTGAACTAACAACTGATAAATGGCAATTCTCTCTCTAGTTCCTACATGTCTGACTTCCTTTTATCCACCTAGGATACAAGAATTAAAGTCACTGTGTGAATTTTTTTAATTGATAAAAGTAAACCAAACAAATAACAAAGTGGGATTCTAAAAGTCACAGGAAAATAATCCTATGAGACATACCTGCTGGAATCGGATGTCAAGGTCAAAGGTGACAGGTTCTCTGGGGTTGCAGGTGACAGGCAGATGATACTTCTGATGCACTAGGGTGGTGCATGGCAGCAGTTTTACAGTATAGGTTCCTGAGTAATCACGTACCTTTGAGGAAAAGAGAAGGTACTTAAAAATCTGAGGTGAAATCAAAGGTAACAGAAAAGGAAAATTAAGTAAAAGCCTTGGTCACTTACTGCAAAGTCAGAGACAAAGCTCCATTGCTGGACTGGCTGGTTATAGGTTGGTTCACTCCTGATTAGGTGCAGGGAAAAAGTCAGTCCTGGATGATCAGCTGACATGATCATTGATCTTGTAAAGGATCCTAGAAAAGTACCAATAACAATAATGCCATGGTGGTTTAAAGGGTACATAACAGTTTAGAGTTTTCAAGTATTTTATAATACATTATTTGCTTTTATTCTTATAACAAGCCTACAAAATAGCAGGGTTCATGTTCTCATTTTGCAGATAGAGAAACTGTGTGACTCTCCCAAGATCACACAGCTAGGTATTATACCTTCTGATTCTTAATTCAGTGCTTTTCCCACTGTATAATTCTGTCAAATTATACTTGTGCAGAAATGCTCAAATAGTTCAAAGCTACTTTCAAGGGAGGCAAAACAGTACAACAAAGTCTCATGTGAATGCATTTATTGTGCACCAAAACTATTAGCTGAACTTTGCAGTCTACTAGCATCCACATAGCTGGGCAAACCCAACTTATATATGGAATCAAATTGTAATTAGATTGGCTGCAATAATGTCTAAACAAAGATTCAGTTTATTAGAAAGGTAGACATGTGGATGGGAATTGTAAAGGCTAGGAAATCCTTATTTTCCAGACCTGTCAATTACAATAAGATAAATGATTTTTTTTTTGCTCTGCACTTCTTGTAGTTCAATATTATAAAAATAAATGAACACTTTTTCTATTCCTGAATTTTCAGCCCCATTTTCTCCTTTGTTTAGAGCTCCCACCTAGAAAAAGGAGGACATAGAAGAAAGTGAGTGAATTCTTTTCCACTACCAACCTGGCATCACTTGGCATAACATTAAAATATGCAAACCATTTTAGTGATACGAAGAGTCAAATAAAAAATTTTTAATGAAATGTCCTTCGCATTAGAAAAAGCTTTGATATAGGACTTTAGTGACTGCTGCCTTATTGATATTCAAATCATAGTCCATCAGTTAGTAAAATTACATAGCCAATAATTAAAGATAACATGTCTAAAACTTAAGTACAACAGTGAAGTGATACTTCTGGCTCAATATAAAGGTTTCTTACTATACCTATAAAACAGTTATGAATAGAGAAATCCTTTCTGAACAAATAAATTATAATTCAATTATTTTTGTACAATGGAATTGAAGTAGAAAAGGAGATTGTTGTTGCTATGCTCTTTAAGGAAAGTTTCATTTAAATAAACTCAATAGAGTTTTCTTTTACATTTATTTAATCATTTTGTATTTTCTCTAAAAGTCTACATAGATAATGATGATTTTGTAGATTATGATATGTAGCCAAAAAATTATCAAGCCTTCATGTAGATAATTGCATCCATGCAATTCATTTGAAATTAAGGACTTAAAAGCCCACAAGGAAGTATGGAAATATGTGTGAATATGGAAAAGTCTACCCTTGTGGTACTGAGAGTGGCTATTAAAGAGTAATGGGGCTTACCAGGATGTGACAGCACAAACAAGCCATGGAATTTAGCTTCTGTCTTGAAGTTCACAACCAAGCACCCCTCTTCACCAATGCGCATGCTAGCTGGATACAGAGAACCTACAATGGGGTAGAATACAAGAGTAGCAATATTAATGATCAGGCATGCTAATGTACAGGATTTCTTCCAAAAATGAATTCAGATTCACTTCATCTTTTTTTAAAAATATGTTTTTATTGATTTCAGAGAGAAGAAGAGAGAGGGAGAGAGAGAAACACTGATGAGGGAGGAACATCAATCTGCTGCCTCCTGCATACCCCATATTGAGGATCAAGCCTACAACTTGGGCATGTGCCCCAACCAGGAAATGAACCAGAAACTTCCTGGTGCATGGAATGACACTCAACCAAATGAATTACACTGGCCGGATAGGTTCACCTCATCTTTAAGCATTCTAGCTAAAGTGTTAACACCTTTTGAGTGATAAGAGAGGCAGAAGTGAAAACATGGAATTAAAATACGTCAAATACTCTAGAATAATTGTTCAGGATGAACATATTACCTTACACATGGCTTTCAGGTAATTTTAATTTATTTAAGACAGAAGATTTTGAGATGTACTATCAACAGTATTTTCCCTTTGGCCATAAAAAGTAATTCTGGCACGAGGCTCAGACGCACATGGAACTAGAACAGTGGTATATGCTTAAAGAGAAATAGCACTAATTCTACTAATGGATTAATTAGCTTTATGCTTGTGGATTTTGAATTATAATTCTGACATGGAGATTGAAATAAAATTTTGTAGATGTTTATGGGCCCAATAATTATTGGCACTTACCACCTTTATTCCAAACATTCTGCTAAGGTATCAAAGAATAATAGAATCTATAATAATAAAAGCATAATATGCAAATCAACCGAATGACCATCCGGATGTCCTTCTAGATGACCTTCCGGATGAAGCTGGGGCTGCAGCTTCAAGATCGAGGCAGCCACTGCAGCTGCGAGGGAGAAATCGAGGCAGCTGCGGCTGCGAAGGCCTACTCTTGCACAAATTTCGTGCATCAGGCCTCTAGTTTTAAAATAAAAAGAATATTAGAAGTCTAGTCTATCTTTCAGAAGAAACTGAGTGCCATAAAGGTTAAGCAATATGTTCAAGATCACATCATTCATTAGCTGTAGAGCCAAAATTAGAACCCAGGACTTTAAAACGCAACTCCAATTTTTAGCAACAAAAATGTGTAACTTTTTTCTCTTGGGTTAATTCTTTATTTTCAATTGATACTACCTCTTTTTTTGATACATTCATTTTTCTGGAATCTAGGGACATATGCAGATTGTGTTGTGTAACATATAAATAATTAATCACCTAGAATGGACTATGAGAGTTAAATATCCATGAAATATAGATACTACATTTAATAGTCACTTATTACACAAAACTTGAGGCACTGAAAGATTTATTTCAAATAAAGATTTTTCATGATAAAAATAAAATTATCAGAAAATGTTGAATATAAAAATAAATTCACCTAAAAGTTGGCTTTTATTACTTTTAGCTACTATAAAAAGTCCTCTTAAGTAATTCAAATCGGTACATTTTCCATGTCTTTATTGACCCACCTTGGAGTTCAGCTTCTGGTGGGCTGCCAATTCCATCATTCCACAAGATGGCAGTGTCATACACAAAAGTTAGTCGAAGTTCTGACTTCAAGTCAAAATGCTGCCAACCTCCTACTCCAACAGGGGAATGGTACACATAGGAAACATACAGAGGGACTCGAAGAGTCACATATGACTGCACTAGGTTTAAGACCTAAAACGATGAAATTATATTTGTCAACACAATTCAGCATTGTTAACTAAATGAGATTAATTTTGTACAAGTCATTTTCTCCTTTTACTAACTGAAGATTTTGAATAATTATTGAGGAAAAGAAATAACAGCATTTACAACACTTAATTTTAAAGCAATTAAATAGTTGTTACTATACTACCTTCCTTTGCAACAAAGGATATGTAGTAGAAATCCTTAAGATAAATAGCATTATCTTTAGCATACTATACTTACACAGTCCTTTTAGTTTTATAGTAGTTTTAAGATACAGTTCATATACCATATAATTCACCAACTTAAAGTGGACAAATCAATGGTATTTAATATATTCATGGAGTTATGCAAATTTCATCATAGTCAATTTTAGAATATTTTCATCACCTTCAATAGGAATTTCATACCCATTTAGCAGCCAATCCCTTAATTCCTCCTTTCCCCCGCAGTCCCTGGTAACCCCTAGTTTAGTTTTAGTCTGTATGTATTTGCCTATTCTGGACATTTTACATAAATGGAATCATACAATATGTGGTCTTTTGTGATAGCTTCTGTCACTTAGCATACTGTTTTTAATGTGCATCCATGTTGTAGCATGTTTCAGTACTTTTATTACTGAATAGCATCCTACTCTATGAATATATCATATTTTATTAATCCACTCATCAGTTAATGGGCATTGGGACATTTTCTAGTTTTGGACTATTATGAATAATACTGTTATAAGATACTTTTTAAAAATTTATTTTTTTATTATTGTCTAAAGTTTTACATATGTCTTCTTTTTCCCCAATTGACCCCCCATTCCCCAGCCATTCCCACCCCAGGCAAGCACCCACCGCCCCAGTGTCTGTGTCCATTGGTTATGCTAATATGCATACAAGTCCTTTGGTTGCTCTCTAATCTCTCCCCACATTTGTCTAAGATACTTTTTAATTATTATATAGATAAAGAGGAAATAAAGCAGGAAAGATCTGGAAACAAATATAATTAGTTGAAATGAAGTATCTTGCTTAACATTTATACTTTCCCCTTTTAGGCATTTTGCAGATGGATTGGGGGTCAGGTAGAATAAACCAGTATTTGTTTACTGAGCACAACATTTTAGACATTGTGTTACTCTCACAATAAAAGTTATTCAATATTTTAACTCTTTCCTATAATTATATGTATATGTATATGTGATTGGGTGGATAGATGAATAGAAAAAGAGAGAGAGGAAACTTAGGATAGAGAAATAAAGCCAATTTCCCACAAAATTCTCTAAGCCTATGAATGATGTTGCCAATATTAAAACCCAGCATTTGGTCCATGCATTTTCTACTCTATACTTCATTGCATTCCAAACAAAGCTGACAGCAGTCTTAAGATCACCTAACATATTCGCAGATGACATGCTATTGTACATTGAAAACCCTAATGACTCCATAAAAAAAACTACTAGATTTAATAAATGAATTCAGTAATGTAGCAGGATACAAAATTAACACCCGGAAATATATGGCTTTTTTTTTTTTATACACCGATAATGAACTCACAGAAAGAGAAACAACAAAAACACTCCCATTTACCATTTCAACAAAAAAAAACTAAGGTACCTAGGAAAAAACATTTGTTATTAGTTGATTTATTGATGATAGTCATTTTTACAGGTGTGAGGTGATATTTCATTGTGATTTTAATTTGCATTTCCCTGATGATTAGTAAGGTTGAGTACTTTTTCATATGTCTATTGACCATACATATCCTACTTGAAAATTTTTCTATTCAAATCCTCTGCTCATTTTTAAGCCATATTGTTTTTTTTTATGTTGTTGTATAAATTCTTTATAAAATTTGGATATTAACCCCTTATCAGATATATCATTGGCGAATATACTCTTCCTATAAGTAGGTTGTCTTTTAGTTTTGTTGTGTAAAAAGTTTTTACTTTGTTGTAGTCTCATTTGTCTATTTTTTCTTTTGTTTTCCTTGCCCGAGGAGAAATATCTTAAAAAATATTTCTAAGAGTAATGTCAAAGAATTTATGGCCCATATTTTCTTCTAGAAGTTTTATGGTGTTAGGTCTTACATTTAAGTCTTTAATGCATTTTGAGTTTATTCTATATGGTGTAAGAATGTGGTCTAGTTTCTTTTTCTTTTGCATATATCTGTCCAGGTTTCCCAACACTGTTTATTTAAGAGACCCTCTTTACACCATTGTGTATTCTTGCCTCCTTTGTCATAGATTAATTGACCATATAAGCATCGGTTTATTTATAGGTTCTTTATTCTGGTCCACTGATATATGTTTTAGTTTTAGTACAGAAACATTGTGTTTTGATTTCTCTAGACTTGTAGTATGGTTAAATATCAGGTAGCATACTATAACTCTAACTTTCTTCTTCTCTTTTTAAAATCTTTATTGTAGAGAGTATTATAGATGTCACCCCCCTTTTCCCTCCATTGTCCCCTTCACCACCTTATTTGTCTGTGTCCATAAATAATGCATATAAAATTGTTGGTTAATTTCTCCCCCCCTTCCCTCTGAGATTTGTCAGTCTGTTCCATGTTTCCATGCCTCAGATCCTATTTCATTCATCAGTTTATTTTGTTCATTGGATTTCTTGTTTGTTTATTTTAATTTTTAGATTAAATTGCTGATAGATATGTATTTATTGCCATTTTATTGTTCATACTGGAGGCCCAGTGCACAAAATTCGTGCACTTGGGGGTGGCCCGCAGCCTGGCCTGCACCCTATCACAGTCTGGGAGCCCTTGGGAGATGTCTGACTGACATCTTAGGCCTGCTCCCATCGGGGAGGAGTCCTAAGCCATCAGTCGGACATCCTTAGTGTTACCGTGGAGGTAGGAGAGGCTCCTGCCACCACCGTTGTGCTTGCCAGCTGTGAGCTTGGCTTCTGGCTGAGCGGTGCTCCTTCTGTGGGATCAGGCTGAAACCAGCTCTCTGACATCCCCCAAGGGGTCCCAGATTGCGAGAGGGCGCAGGTCAGGCCGAGGGACCCCACCAGAGCACGATCAGGGCCGGGGAGAGATGCAGGAGGTTGGCCAGCTGGGAAGGGACCTTGGGAGGGCTCCAAGGTGTGTCCAGCCCTTCTCACTCATTCCCAATCAGCCAGACTCCAGCAGCAAGCTAACCTACTGATCAGAGCCTCTGACCCCTGGTGGTCAGTGCACATCATAGCAACCGGTCGACTGTCTGCCCCCTGGTGGTCATGCACGCCATAATGACTGGTCGACCAGTCAACTGTCCTCTGGTGGTCAGTGCACATCATAGAGAGCGTTGAACAGCCTTAACATATCATAGCATATTATACTTTGATTGGTTGAATGGCCGACCTGTCCACTGGACACTTAGCATATTAGGCTTTTATTATATAGGATTTTTATCTGTCTTTTCTTCTTCTTCCTCTTCTTTAAGAATACCCTCCAACATTTCATGTAATCCTGGTTTGGTGGTGATGAACTCCTTTAGCTTTTTCTTATCTGTGAAGCTCTTTATCTGACCTTCAATTCTGAATGATAGCTTTGCTGTGTTGAGTAATCTTAGTTGTAGGTCCTTGCTATTCATCACTTTGAATATTTCTTGCCACTCTCTTCTGGCCTGCAAACTTTTTGTTAAGAAATCAGCTGACAGTGAAGCCTACCAACATTTGCTTTATGGGGGTTCCAGAAGGACAAGAGAGAGCAATTTGAAAACCTATTTGAAGAAATAATGACAGAAAAATTCCCATACCTGGAGAAAGAAATAGACTTACAAGTCCAGGAAGCGCAGAGTCACAAACATGAGGAACTCAAAGAGGCCCACACCAAGACACATCATAATTAAAATGCCAAGGGTTAAAGACAAAGAGATAATCTTAAAAGCAACAAGAGAAAAGCAGTTATTTACCTACAAGGGATTGCCCATATTACTTTTTTCTTCTTTCTCAAGGTTTCTGAGGTTATTCAGGGTCTTTTGTGGTTCCATAGAAATTTTAGGATTATTTGTTCTAGTTCTGTGAAAAATGCCATGGCTATTTTGATAGGGATGGCATTTAATCTATAAATTGCCTGGGTAATGTGGGCATTCCTATCCATATGCTGCAACTTATTTGTATCTTCTATTTCTTTCTTTAATGTCTGAGAGTTTTCTAAGTATAAGTCTTTTACCTCATTGGTAAATTTATTCCTAGGTATTTAATTTTTTTATGCAATTGTAAATGGGATTATTTTCTTAATTCCTCTTTCTAGTAAGTTTCTTATTGGTGTATAAAAATACAGCCAATTTCTGAATGTTAATTCTCTATCCTGATACTTTACTGAATTCCTTCATTAGTACTAACAGTTTTTTTGGGTTTCTGTCTCTATAGGCTCATGTCATCCACAAACAGTGACATTTTAACTTCTTCCTTTCCAATTCTGATGCTTTTTATTTCTGTTTCTTGTCTGATTGCTGTGTTTATGGCTTCCAATATTATGTTGACTAAAAGTGGTGACAGGCCACATCCTTGTCTTGTGCCTGATCTTAAAGTAAAAGCTTATGGTATATCATATATGGCCTTTATCATGTTGAGGTATATTCCCTGTATTTCCACTTTGCTGTAAGTTTTTATCATAAGGAGATTTGGGATTTTTTTGAATGCCTTTTCTGTATACGTATATTAATATGATCTTATGATTTTTATCCTTCATTTTATTTTTGTGGTATATTATGTGAATTGATTTGTAGATATTGAACCAACTTTGTAATCCAGGAATAAGTTCCACTTGATTATGTTGCATGATCTTTTAAATGTATTGCTGAATTCAGTTTACTAATATTTTGTTGAGGATTTTGTATGTATATTCATCAGGAATATTGTGGTATCATTTTCTTTTTTTTGTAGTGTCTTTGTCTGGTTTTAGTATCAGGATAATGCTGACCTTCTATAAGGAGGTTGGATGCCTTCTCTCCTTTTACATTTTTGGAATATTTTGAGAAGTATAAGTATTAATTCTTTTTTTAATGTAAAATTCTATTATGAAGCCACTTGGTCCAGGGCTTTTGTTTGTTGGAAGTTTTTTGATAACCAGTTTTCTTTAGTTAGTAATTGTTGATCTATATAGATTTTGTTTCTTCCTGATTTTGGCTTGCAATATGGTATGTTTGTAGACATTGAATTTCTTTCAGATTGTCCAATTCGTTGGCATTCACTGTTTGTAGAATTTCCTTATAAATTTTTGTATTTCTATGGTGTCAGTTGTCACTTGACCTCTTTCATTTATGATTTTATTTATTTTTGTCCTCTCACTTTGTTACTTGATGAGTCTGGCTATAGGTATATCAATTTTTTTATATATATATTTTATTGATTTTCTACAGAGAGGAAGAGAGAGGGATAGAGAGTTAGAAACATCGATGAGAGAGAAACATCGATCAGCTGCCTCTTGCACACCCCCTACTGGGGATGTGCCCGCAACCAAGGTACATGCCCTTGACCGGAATCGAACCTAGGACCCTTGAGTCCGCAGGCCGACGCTCTATCCACTGAGCCAAACCAGTTTCGGCTCAATTTTTTTTTTATCTTTCAAAAAAACCAAGTTCATGGTTTCATTAATCAAACTAAATAATCAAAAGCTCCCAACAAACAAACATTTAAAGAAGAAGTACCACCTACCCTTCTCAACTATTCCAATAATTTCAATAGAAGGAAAGTCTCCCAGCTTATTTTATGAGGCCAACATTATCCTGAAGCCAAAACAAGTAAAAGACATTACAAAAAAGAAAATTATAGGCCAATATCCCTGATGAGCATTGATGCAAAAATCCTCAACAAAATATTAGGAAACTTGTGGGGAAGCATGGGACTTGGTTGGAAAGTTTGTAAGGAGGAAATTCCCAAAGGTTGGAACCTCCGGGGAAGCTGGCTGAAGGTGGCTGCCCCTGCCTTGACTTTCCCAAATAAGTCTGAGCCCCTGGGTGTTTTACTGGAATCTTTATGTTTAGTTTTTAGACGTCCTTACTTAAAGGACACTGCAGATGCCTGTATCTTCTCAAGGATGCTTACCCTGCTGATAGTATCTAAAAGTTAATTTTAGTTCAAGCTTTTGTTACAATAAAAGCCTAAGGAGGCAGGCAAATGGGGCTGTTTGGTTCCTATAGCCAAGCAGTCCCTTAGCCCTCTCGTTCACAGAAATGTGTATCAGAGTAACATTCATCCATTGCCCAGGGTCTGCTTGTTAGCCCCAGAAAGTGGTGCCCCATGTGAGGAGGAACACAACAACACACATTTTGTAAAAACCTCAAAAACAAAAGTAACTGTAAGTAAGACTTTGGAGCCTGCTGAGGATTTCCAAGTTTGAGGGGATTGTTTCTCAGCTAAGGTTGCATGTCTCTGTTGACTGTTGTATTATGTCTCCTTGTTGTTTAGTTTTTAGGGAGAGTTCTTGTCTGTCTGTCTATAATGTAAGGATTATATTGAGGAAGAAAAAATTTGGGAAAAAATCATTCACACTCCCCAAGTATTTATCCTAGAGGGCTAGAGCTGCAGAAGTACCCGTGAATAAGCTGCAGAAGCAGCAGCAGCAGCAGGTGGGGAGGACACTCTTCGTGTAAAAGAAAAAAATTGTACTTTTACACTAAAGCCGTTAGAGGCCCAGGAGTTGCTGTAGTCCTAAGAACAAACCACAGGACCTGCTATATCCCAACATACACACTCACCTTTTCTCCAGCCTCCTAAAAGTTGTCAAGGTTATATATCTCTGTTATGCTTCTTAAGAATGTAAGTATATTTTCCATGGAAAGAATAAGCCTATTTCTGAAAGTGAGGAAAGAAAAAAGGTTTTTCCTATACTTGCCTAAGAAGTAAAGGTTTTATATATAAATTATTAAAATAGTTATGCAGGGTGGTAGAAGAAGAAGGAGGAGGAGGAGAGGCCAGAGCCTTCTCCAGGAGCCCTTAGAGACCGAGTCCCCGGTGGCGGCGGCGGGGCAGCCACCAGAAGATGAGTGAGCACCCAGCAGTGGACAAAGGTGATTCACTCCTCGATTTGAATCTGAAAATGGTGGGCCACACAGTCTGACTGGAGAGAGAGAACTACATAACCAAACAACTGGAGAAGAGAGATCATTGGGAGACAAAGAAACAGCCAGCATATGAAAGAAAAGCAGGCATCACCAGAAAAGGAAGTAAATGAAATGGAGGCAGGCAACATGTCAGAGATAGAATTAAGAGAAATGGTCATAAGGTGGATGAAAAGAATGGAAAACAAATTCAAAAATATGTGTAAAAACCAAGAGGAAATGAAGAAGAACCAAGAATAAATGAAAAATGACATTGCTGCTTTAAATAACTCAATAGAAAGCATCAACAGTAGACTAGAAGAAGCAGAGGACCGCATCAGTGAGATAGAAGGCAAGGTAGGAAAAAATACCCAATTACAACAGCTTCTAGAAAAAAAAAATTAAAAAGCAGGAGGAGAGCCTAAGGAAACTTTGGGACAACACGAAACGAAATAACATCCGAATAAAAGGTGTGTCAGAAAGAGAGGAAATTAAGCAAGGAATAGAAACCCTGTTTGAAGAAATAATGACAGAAAACTTCCCTGATATAAGGAAGAAAAACCCCACACAAATCCAAGAAGCTCACAGAGTCCCAAACAAAGTGAACCCCAAAAGACCGACACCAAGGCACATTATAATTAAATTGGCAAACACCAATGGCAAAGTAAGAATCTTAAAAGCAGCCAGAGATAGACAGAAAGTTACTTACAAAGGATCCCACATCAGACTAGTGACTGATTTCTCAACAAAAACACATCAGGCAAGAAGGGAATGGAATGAAATATACAACATCATGCAAAGGAAGGATCTAATCCAAGAATATTGTACCCAGCAAGGCTATCAATCAAAACTGAGGGTGAAATCAGAAGCTTCACAGACAAAAAAAGACTAAGGGAATTTATTACCACCAAACCAGCAATGCAAGAAATGCTACCAAACCAGCAATGCAAGAAATGCTAAAGGGTCTGCTATAAAAGAGAAGAAATAGGAAGTGAAGAAGGAACACAGGGGTAAAGAATAAAAATGGTGACAAACAAGTTCCTATCAATAATAACTGTAAATGTAAATGGATTAAATGCCCCAATCAAAAGGCATAGGGTAACTGAATAGATAAGTAAACACGATCGATATATCTGCTGTCTACAGGAAACACACCTCAGAAAAAAAGACAAACACAGACTGATGGTGAAGGGATGGAAAATAGTTTTTTAGGTGAAAGGAAATGAAAAAAAAGCTGGGGTAGCAATACTTATATCTGAAAAATTAAATCTGAAAGTGAAGGACATAACAAGAGATAAGGAAGGCCACTTCATAATACTAAAGGGAGAAATCCAACAAGAAGAAATAACTCTGGTAAACATATACACACTCAATACAGGAGCACCCAAATACATAAGAAAACTCCTGGAGGATATCAAGGGAGAGATTGACAGCAATATAATCATAGTGGGGGATTTTAATACCCCATTATCACCATTAGACAAATCCTCTAAACAAAATATCAGCAAAGAAACATCAATATTAAATGACTCACTAGATCAGATGGAATTAATTGACATCTTCAGAACATTTCACCCCAAAGTCACAGAATCTACATTCTTCGCAAGGGCACATGGGTCATTTTCAAAGATAGACCATATATTGGGTCACAGGCAAAGTCTCTTCAAATTCAAGAAGATATAAATCATATTAAGCATCTTCTCAGATCACAATGGTATAAAACTGGAAATCAACTACAGTAAAAACAATCCAAAAAAATCAAACTCCTGGAGACTAAATAGAATACTATTAAAATATGACTGGGTTACCAGAGAGATCAAAGAAGAAATAAAAAACATCATGACAACATACGACAATGAAAACGCAACAATCCAAAATCTATGGGACACAGGGAAAACAGTCATGAGAGGGAAGTTCATAGCTCTATAAGCCTACTGCAAAAAACAATAAACAATGGTAACAAATTCCCTAACCCTACAACTCAAAGAGTTAAAAAGAGAGCAACAAGAAAAGCCCAGAGTGAGCAGAAGGAAGGAAATCATGAAGATCAGAGTGGAGATAAATGACATAGAGACAAAAAACAAAACAAAACAACAAACAACAACAACAAAAAACCCCCAATACAAATGATAAAAAAAACAAGAGCTGATTCTTTGAAAGGATAAACAAGATTGATGAACCTCTAGCCAAGCTCACCAAGAAGCAAAGAGAGAGGACCCAAATAAACAAAATCAGAAATGAAAGAAGAGAAATAACAACAGACCTGACAGAAATACAAAGGATTGTTAAAAAATAGTATGAACAACTCTATTCCAACAAACTAGACAACCTGAAGGAAATGGACATATTCCTAGAAAAATACAACCTTCCAAATCTCAATCTGGAAGAAAGTAAAAATCTCAATAGGCCAATAACTATGGAAGAAATTGAAGCAGTCATCAAAAAGCTTCCAGCAAACAAAAGCCTGGGGCCAGATGGCTTCACAGGGGAGTTTTACCAAACATTCAAGGAAGAACTAAATCATATCCTCCTTAGACTATTCCAAAAAATTCAAGAGGGAAGGAACACTTCCAATCTCATTCTATGAAGCCAGCATCACCCTAATACCAAAACCAGATAAAGACAACACAATTAAAGAGAATTACAGGCCAATATCCCTCATGAACATAGATGCCAAAATCCTCAACAAAATTCTAGCAAATCGGATCCAGCAGTACATCAGAAAGATCATACACCATGACCAAGTAGGATTTATCCCAGGGATGCAAGGATGGTAGGCCATGTGTCCCTGGATCCGGGTGAGGCTGGGTCCCGGGTCCGGGTGAGGCCATGTGCCCCTGGGTCTGGGAGAGGCCACGCACCCCCGGGTCCAGGTGAGGCCATGTGTCCCTGGATCCGGGTGAGGCCTCGCGCACCTAGGTCCGGGTGAGGCCACGCGCCCCTGGGTCTGGGAGAGGCCACGCGCCCTTGGGTCCGGGTGAGGCCATGTGTCCCTGGATCCGGGTGAGGCCTCGCGCACCTAGGTCCGGGTGAGGCCACGTACCCCTGGGTCTGGGAGAGGCCATGCGCCCCTGGGTCCGGGTGAGGCCATGTGTCCCTGGATCCAGGTGAGGCTGGGTCCCGGGTCCAGGTGAGGCCTCGCGCACCCAGGTCCGGGTGAGGCCACGCACCCCTAGGTCTGGGAGAGGCCATGCGCCCCTGGGTCCGGGTGAGGCCATGTGTCCCTGGATCCAGGTGAGGCCTTGCGTACCTAGGACCAGGTGAGGCCACGCGCCCCTGGGTCTGGGAGAGGCCAAGCACCCCCGGGTCCGGGTGAGGCCATGTGTCCCTGGATCCGGGTGAGGCTGGGTCCCAGGTCCGGGTGAGGCCACGCGCCCCGGGTCTGGGAGAGGCCACGCGCCCCTGGGTCCGGGTGAGGCCATGTGTCCCTGGATCCGGGTGAGGCCTCGCGCACCTAGGCCCGGGTGAGGCCACGCGCCCCTGGGTCCGGGAGAGGCCTTGCACCCCTGGTCCCGGGTGAGGCTGGGTCCCTGGGCCCGGGTTAAGGCCATGTGCCCCTGGGTCTGAGAGAGGCCACACGCCCCCGGGTCCGGGTGAGGCCACGCGCCCCTGGGTCTGGGAGAGGCCACGCGCCCCTGCGTCCGGGTGTGGCTGGGTTCCTGGGCCTGGGTGAGGCCACGCGCCCCTGGGTCCAGGTGAGGCCTTGTGCCCCTGGTCCCGGGTGAGGCTGGGTCCCTGGGCCCGGGTAAGGCCACGCGCCCCTGGGTCCGGGTGAGACCATGCTCCACTGAACCCGGATGAGGCTGGGTCCCTGGGCCCGGGTGAGGCCATGTGCCCCTGGGTCCGGGTGAGGCCTTGCGCCCCTGGGTATGGGTGAAGCCAGATCCTGGGTCCGGGTGAGGCCATGTGCCCCTGGATCCATCCGGGTGAGGTTGGGTCCCGGGCCCAGGTGAGGCCACGCACCCCTTGGGTCTGGGTGAGGCCACGTTCCCCTTAGTCCGGGTGAAGCCGTGCCCCTGGGTCCGGCCGAGACCAAACCAGAGGGAGTCTGACCTCCGTTACCACCATTTGTCCACCATCCAGAGCTGAGGGGTCAGTGCTGACATGTACACATAAGGAACTGGTGGACATTGAAATTGGGTCTCAAAAGAACTGTTGGTCCAGAAAGAAACTCACTACAGACTGATTCATTTGCCTGTCAGCATAACTATTATTGCTCGTCTCACATTCAGTTCTTATAAGTATATATCTAGTGACATATGATCTCGCTCATCTAGGGGAAATGATGAACAACATAGACTGAGGAACAAGAACAGAACCAGAAACAAGGAGGCATCGATCGGACTATTGGGCCTCAGAGGGAGGTTAGGGGAGGTTAGGAGGAGGGGGGAGAGATCAACCAAAGGACTTGTATGCATGCATATGAGCCTATCCAACGGTTAAGTTCAACAGGGGGTTGGGGCATCCGTGGGGAGGGGTGTGGGAAGGGAATGGGGGGATGAGGACAAATATGTGACACCTTAATCAATAAAGAAATTAAAAAAAAAAAGGATGGTACAATATCCACAAATCAATAAACGTGATACATCACATAAATAAATTGAGAGATAAAAATCACATAGTCATATCAATTGATGCAGAAAAAGCATTTGACAAACCCAACACCCATTTTTGATAAAAACGCTCAGCAAGGTGGGAATAGAAAGATCATACCTCAACAGAATAAAAGCCATATATGACAAACACACAGCCAACATCATACTCAATGGACAAAAACTAAAACCATTTCCCCTAAGAACAGGAACAAGACAGGGATGCCCACTCTCACCACTCCTGTTTGACATAGTACTGGAAGTACTAGCCATTGCGATTAGACAAGAAGAAATAAAAGGCATCCAAATTGGAAAAGAAGAAGTAAAACTGTCCTTATTTGCAGATGACATGATATTGTACATAAAAAACCCTAAAGACTCTGTCAAAAACTATTAGACTTAATAAATGAATTTGGCAATGTAGCAGGATTCAAAATTAATGCCAAGAAATCTATGGCATTTCTATACACCAATAATGAACTTACAGAAAGAGAGACTAAAAAAGCAATCCCATTGACCATCACACCAAAAAAAATAAGATACCTAGGAATAAACTTAACTAAGGAGGTAAAAGACCTACACGAAGAAAACTACAGGACACTGAAAAAAGAGATAGACTCTATAAGCCACTGTTCTCAAAACAGCCTGGTACTGGCACAAGAACAAACATATAGATCAATGGAATAGAATAGAGAATCCAGAAATGGACCCAAGCCACTATGCTCCATTAATCTTTGACAAAGGGGGCATGAACATACAATGGAGTCAAGACAGTCTCTTCAATAAATGGTGTTGGGAAAATTGGACTGATACATGCAAAAAAGAAAAAATGAAACTAGACCACCAGCTTACACCATACACTAAAATAAACTCAAAATGGATAAAGGACTTAAACATAAGACGGGAAACCATAAATATACTAGAGGAATACACAGGCAGCAAAATCTCTGACATATGCCAAAGCAATTTTTTCACTAATACTGCTCCTAGTGCAATGGTAACTAAAGAGAAAATAAACAAATGGGACTACATCAAAATAAAAAGCTTTTGCACAGCAAAGGAAACCATCAACAAAACAACAAGAAAGTCCACTGTATGGGAGAACATATTTGCCAATGTTATCACCGATAAGGGCTTAATCTCCAACATTTACAGGGAACTCATACAACTTAACAAAAGGAAGATAAACAACCCAAACAAAAAATGGGCAATGGGCCTAAATAGATACTTTTCTAAAGAAGACAGAAGGAAGGCCAAGAGACATAAAAACTTGCTCAAAGTCACTAATCATTCGAGAGATGCAAATCGAAATGACAATGAGGTACCAAGTCACACCTGTCAGAATGGCTATCATCAACAAATCAACAAACAACAAGTATTGGCGAGGATGCACAGAAAAAGGAATCCTCTTGCTCTGCTGGTGGGAATGCAGACTGGTGCAACCACTATGGAGAACAGTATGGAGTTTCCTCAAAA
Source organism: Eptesicus fuscus (assembly GCF_027574615.1). NCBI lineage: Eukaryota > Metazoa > Chordata > Mammalia > Chiroptera > Vespertilionidae > Eptesicus > Eptesicus fuscus. The sequence continues at coordinate 3,092,452 of NC_072480.1, read as the reverse complement.
AACGAAAAATGGAACTCCCATTTTACCTAGTCATCCCACTTATAGGAATATATCCCAAGAAACTAGAAACGCCAATTAGAAAGGATATATGCACCGCTGTGTTCATAGCAGCACAATTTACAATAGCTAAGATTTGGAAACAGCCTAAGTGCCCATCAGCAGATGAGTGGATTAAAAAACTGTGGTACATCTACACAATTGAATACTATGCTGGGGTAAAAAGAAGAAATTCTTACCATTTTCAACAGCATGGATGAAACTGGAGAGCATTATGCTAAGTGAAATGAGCCAGGCAATGAGAGAAAAATACCACATGATCTCACTCATTTATGGAAAAATAAAGAATATTATAACCTAATGAACAAAAAGATAGATACAGAGGCAGTAAAGCATCAAACAGACTGTAAAATTACAGCGGGAAGCCTGGGGATTGTAGGGGAGTGGGGGGGAAGAGATCAACTGAAGGACTTGTATGCATACATATAAGTACAACCAATGGACACAAGTCACTGGGGGAGCGGGGTTGAGGGCCTGCGAAAGGGGTTAGGAGAAGCTGGGGGAAAGGCAATGGGGGTAAAAAAAGGTGATACCGTATTTTCCAGCATTAAAGACGACTGGGCGTATAAGATTTTCCTGGGTTAAAAAGTCGTCTTATACGCGGAAAATATGGTAGTCCAATATATCTAATCCATTATATCTAATCCCATCAATATAGTCCAATATACCGTATTTTCCGGCATATAAAACAACTTTTTAACCCAGGAAAATCTTATATGCCCAGTCGTCTTATACACCAGAAAGCACGGTATATGTACTAATATGTGTAATCCTTTAAACAATAAAATAAAATTTAAAAAAATAAAATAAAAGAGTTATGTTAATCAGGAACTTGATAACTTTAAATAAATAGATTTTTAAATACTGTTTAATAATAATAATAATGATATATAATCTTTTAGTCTAATGTATTTGACTACCTCCTAGGGTTTGAGTTCTAAGAAACTTTTCTTGACCTATAATTGGCTTTAGGTCATTCCAATGGGCCCTGGAATGCCTCAAGGATTTGCTTCCTCTCCTTATGAAGGGAAATGTTATACTTAAGGTGAATGGGAAGCTCTGTCAAATAAGAAAATAATAATTATATTCTATTTATATATGCACATTAAATTCTGATATGCTTTCATTTATAACTAGTTGTTATCTATAAATATAATAGGTCAAGTGACCATCTGACCATCTGACCAGTAGCTATGATGCACAATGACCACCAGGGGGCAGATGCTAAAACTGATAGCCATGATGTGCACTGACCACCAGGGGAGAGAAGCTCAATGCAGGAGCTTCTGAGCTGTGGTGACTTTGCAGTGGCAGTTCTCGGATGACGCATCCAGGAACCAGAGAGAGGGGAGCCCGATTCCAGGGTGCATTACCCAAGAACAGCCCTCTCACAATCCAGGACCCTTTGGGGGATGTCAGAGAGCTGGTTTTGGCCCAGTCCCACAGGCCAGGCCGAGGGACCCCACCTGTCAGAGGAACCCCACTCACTCCGCAGATATCCCAGGTGCGGCCATATGGGGAGGGACCATGGGAGTTTGGCTCCAGGGTGTGTCTGGCCCATCTCACCCAGTCCCACCCCGCTGGCCAACTTCTAATTAATTTCCTTTCAATGTGCACAAATTCGTGCACCGGAGCACTAGTTAGTTATAATATTGTGGAATATTGTGTTTTGCAGGACAAGATTCCATGTCATTTGCATTATAATCAAGTCAATAACGGTTACACTTTAAATTTCTTGTCATTTGGAAACAATCACTGTTTTGTTATAATACATTTGGAAAAATGTTACCTCGTCTGAGGGATCCATAGAAAGGACTCTAATTTATTTTGAGCTACATATCTCTGAGAATAAACTTTCAGATCATCCCCTTGAATTGGTATAAAAATTATTAGAACTCTATAGAATATCTGGATTTATAGAAATACTAGCAAGAAAAAAACAGAATTTGATTATAGAACTGAATGAGCTAAAAATAACAGTATAGTTTTTGCAACTTTTATTGAAAGTATTGCTGATTTTTTTATTTTTTATTTTTCCAGACAAAGGAAAATTAAAGTTTAAAGCAGTCTAGTAAATTGTACCTTGATAAGCAATGTTACAGCATTTATATTTTTCTCTGTATCTAATCCTTCCAGAATCTATAAACACTTAATGAGTTAGTATTGTTGTTGTCATAGCAATGTGTTTGTTTGCATAAATCCAATAAGAATCTGTTTTCTTCAGGACATAGGCCAGTTTCCAATTGTGGTTTTATTAACCAAAACTTTACTGGAATGTCATGTCTAAAAAAGAGACATGCCAGGACTCTGGATGTCACCAGAAAGCTCTAAGGAATGGAGACTGACTTTGAAGCCGATAAGCCCCATTGGATAAATAGCCTGGTACCTTGCTTGGTCACATGGTTCATGGCAGTCTTTCCAGGTAAGGGACGAAGGTTACTTTCCTGAAAGATAAAAGGAACCTCAAGACACCTGTGGAGACCTCAAGTTGAGGAATGCACCCCAATTCTATAGGCATTGCTGGCAAAGCCTAATGGCAACTGTGTGGCGTGGCTTCTTTGCCCTGGGGGTAAACTTTCTCATGAGTTTCCAGCAAAGCATTTTTTTTAAATAGCCTAGGGCAGTGGTCGGCAAACTCATTAGTCAACAGAGCCAAATATCAACAGTACAACGATTGAAATGTTTTTTGAGAGCCAAATTTTTTAAACTTAAACTTCTTCTAATGCCACTTCTTCAAAATAGACTTGCCCAGGTCGTGGTATTTTGTGGAAGAGCCACACTCAAGGGCCAAAGAGCCACATGTGGCTCGCGAGCCACAGTTTGCCGACCATGGGCCTATGTGATCAACTGTTATTCTTGTGTTTATGCCAATAATCAGGCCAAACTGGAACTCTACTTAATACAGTAAATAAGTTGGTCTTAATTTGGCTCTTTGATGAAAATGAGGGTGATTTTAGGGAGAGAAATCATGTTTCAATAGGAAATTATTAGAACTACTTTTTTTTCCTTCCACCAGACAATTTGTCATAATTCTTGCTGTTCTAACTTATGCCCAATAATACTAAATTTTATAACACAGTCTGTCTCCACCAGGTTACAAGCCCTACTTGCACCTAGGGAATACCACCTCTAGGCACCATTGCCACTTCCTTTCATGCCCAGGCCTCATGGTCCCTCTGATAGAGAGCAAGGATCTCTTGGATCTGAAAGAAACCTTTAACCTCTCATCAGCAGGAAGCAGTTTCAGAAAAAACCTGGCATACCCTTTCCCTGAAAGAATTCAGAGCCAAGATCCTTAAGGGGAATGTAGTAGGCAGTTAGACATACATAAGCAGAGCAAGGACAATGGGCCAACTGGAGGAGAAATGGAACCTGAGACATACTTCTCACCACTACAACTACTCTAAAGCTGGCAACAGAGTAGCCTATGTAGAACTGACCTTTAATTCTAATTAGAAATAATATATAGTTTTAGTATAACAGAAAGCATGAGGCATAGAAATACATTTTTAAAGAAAAGAAAGTAGGTTCTAAAGCTAGTTGTTTCTAAAAGTTGCAAAGTTTGTAAAGAAAGTTTGTAAAAGTTATAGAAGGGTGATAAAGAGAAATCTTAAAAGGAAAGTATAGATATACTAAATAATAAATCTAATTAGATAAATAAATCTAAAGTGAACTAATACAAAAAATTTTTGGTTCTTTTCCAGTCTGTTAAAAGAAAAAGCTTCCTTACAAAATAATTTATTATTATAGTAATACATTATTATAGGTTAATAGATATGGACTAATTTACCTAATCAGAAGGGGAACAATTGGAGAAACCTATAACCTGATAGATAGAACACCTAAATTAATTTAAAATAATATTTAAATCTTAGAATACATATACTTATCTGAATAGGGGGTTAAGTTTCTTATATGTGAAATGGAGGCCCGATGCATGAAATCTGTGTAAGGGTAGGCCTTCCTTTGCCTGGCTATGGGCACTGGCTTCCCTCTGCACTCAGGACCCAGGCTGGCTTCCCTCCAGCAGCCCGCAAGCACCGGGGACCTGGGCTAGCTTCCCTAGGGCCACCCGCAGGCATCCAGGACTCAGGCTGGCTTCCCTCCAGCCTCGGCTTTGTCCAGAAGAATGTCTGGAATGACGTCTGGAAGGACGTCTGGTCTAATTACCATATTACCCTTTTATTATTATAGACAGGGGGTTAAGTTTTTCATAAAGTTTCCTTTTCAAGGCATGTGCAAAATGACTATGGAGGTGACTCAGCTGTGAATCTAGCAAGCAGAATTAATAAGTATGGTCAGACTAATCCACCAGAAGTCAAAACATCATCTCATCAATATCATCTCATTGCCTGATGACTAATTACAATAGCTGACGTCTGCAGACCCCTAAGCCTACACATAGCTGCATTCCTCACCCTAGCTCCTTCCCCTTTATAATCCTGTCCCCTAAACCTTACTAGAAGGTAGGATTTGATACTTGTAAGCACCCTGTCTTCTTGATTGGACCAACCATTGCTGTCATTGTAATTCTTTTTATTTTTCTTATAGTCTATAAAATCAGAACTTGAGCAGTAAATGCACTTTGTGGACCCCAACATTCCAAAACAGAAAGTTTACTACCCTCTCTGTCTTCTGCAGCCAGCAAAACAAAATATGGGGAGGTGTGGGGAAGCACAAGACGTGGTTGGAAAATTTGTAAGGAGGAAATTCCAAAAGGTCAGAACTTCCAGGGGAAGCTGGCTGAAGGTGGCTGCCCCTGCCTTGACTTTTCCAAACAGTCTGATTCCCTGGGTGTTTACTGGAATCTTTATGCTTAGTATTTACATGTCCTTGCTTAAAGGACACTGCAGATGCATGTATCTTCTCAAGGATGCTTACCCTGCTGACAGTATCTAAAAATTAATTTAGTTCAAACTGTTGTTACAATAAAAGCCTAAGGAGGTAGGTGAATGGAGCTGTTTGGTTCCTATAGCCAAGCAGTCCCTTATCCCTCTCTTTCACAGAAATGTGTGTCAGAATAATCATTCATCCATCCCTCAGGTTCTGCTGGTCAGCCTTGGCAGAAACTGAATTCAGGAGTATGTTTAGAAGTTCATATACCACTAGAGGCCCTGTGCATGAAAATTCATGCATTGGAGGGGAGTGTCCCTCAGCCTGGCCTGCCCCTTCTCACAGTCCAGGAGCCCTGAAGGGCAGGAGGTGACCCAGCAATCAGGGGAAGGTGACGCCCCATCACACCTCTGCTGCTGCCACTGCCAGCAGCGCAAGCCTTGGCCGGCCCTGGTTACCTGAGCCTCGGGCGGCCCTGGGCAACTGGGCAGCTGTCATCCGAGGCTTGCCTGTGCCTCAGGCTGGCCCTGGGCAGCTGGGCAGCTGCTATCTGAGGCTTGCCTGCACTTTGGCGTCAGCTGGGCAGCCACCATCCGAGGCTTTCCTGCGCCTTGGGCTGGCCCTAGGCAGCTGGGGGGATGAGGGGGCTGAGGGGACTGGGCGCTGCCATCTTGTGGCTGTGGGCGCCACCATCAATGAGGGCGTGGCAGTCAATTAGCATATTCTCTCCTTATTGGCTGTGGGCACCACCCTCTTTGCGACGGCATGAGGGTCAATTAGCATGTTCCCTCTCTATTAGAATGATTGAATGAAAATTATTTGTGAGATGAAAGGTTGGTTCAATATCTGCAAATCAATTAATGGTATATACCACATAAACAAATTGGAAGGTAAAATTCATATGACCATATCAATAGATGTAAAAAGAGCATTTGACAAAAAAATAGCATTTATTTATACTAAAAACTCTCAGCAAAATGGAGATAAAGGGAATATACCTCAATATAATAAAGGCCATATATGACAAACACACAATGGTGAAATCCTAAAAGCATTTTCCTTAAGATCAGGAACAAGACAAGAATGTTCACTTGTACAATTTTATTCAACATAGTATTGAAGTCATAGCCATCACAATCGGAGAAGAGAAAGAAATAAAAGGCATCTAAATTGGAAAGAAAAAGTAAACTTTGCAGGTACTATATACATAGAGCCCTAAAAATCCCACTCAAAACCTCCTAAACTGATAAATGAATTTAGTAAAAAGCCAATAGACATACAAAAAGATGCTCAATGTCACTAATAATGAGAAAAATGCAACTTAAAACAAGAAGATATTATCTCACACCTGTTAGAATGGCTATTGTCAATAAATCAACAAACAACATATGTTTGTGAGGGTGTTAAAAAAGAAATGCTCATGCATTGTTGGTAGTTTTGAAAATTGGTGAAGCCACTATGGAAAACAGTATGGACTTTTTTTTTTTTCAAAAAAACTAAATATAGAACTAACTCCCTTATGATCCAGCAATTCAAAATTTAGGTACCTATTAGAAAATTCACAACACTAATTTGAAAGGATATACTAGTATGCTTTCTTATGTTCATTGCAGCATTATTTATAACTAGAGGCCCAGTGCATGAAATTTGTGTACTGGGGGGAGAGAGTCCCTCAGTGCAGCCTCTGCCCTCTTGTAGTCTAGGGTCACTTTCTCCTTACTACCCGCCTGCTCACTGCTCCTTACCGCTAGGCTCGCTGCTCCTTAGCACTGCTGTGGAGGCGGGAGAGGCTCCCGCCACTGCTTCTGCGCTTGCTAGCGCTGAGCCTGGCTTCTGGCTGAGTGGTGGTCTCCCTGTAGGAACGCATTGACCACCAGGGAGCAGCTCCTGCTGAGCGTCTGCTCCCTGGTGGTCAGTGCGCATCATAGCAACCAGTTGTTCTGGTTGTTCTGTCATATCAGTCGCTTAGGTTTTTATTAATAGACTAGAGGCCCGGTGCATGAAATCTGTGCATGGGCGGGGGAGGGTTTCCTCAGCCCAGCCTGCACCCTCTCCAATCGGACATCCCTCTCACAATCCTGGACCACTGGCTCCTAACTGCTCACCTGCCTGCCTGCCTGATCTCCCCTAACTGCCTCCCCTGCCAGCCTGATCACCCCTAACTGTCTCTGCCTGCTGGCTGATCACCCCTAACTGTCCCCCTGCCGGCCTGGTTGCCCCAAATGCCCCCCTGCTGGCCTGGTCACCCCCTACTGCCCCCCACACTGGCCTGGTCGTCCCTCACTGCTCCCCTTGCCCCACCAGCCTGGTTGCCCCCAACTGCCACCCTGCTGGCCTGGTCACCCCTAACTGCCCCCCCACACCAGCCTGGTCACCCCTCACTGCCCCCCTCAGCCAGCCTGGTTGCCCCTAACTGCCCCCACTGCTGGCCTTGTCACCCCTAACTGTTCCCACTTCTGGCCTGGTTGCTCCCAAATGCCCTCCCCTCTGGCCTGGTTGCCCCTAACTGTCCCCCCCGCTGACCTGGTCACCCCTTACTGCCCTCCCTGCCAGCCTGGTTGCCCCCAACTGCCCCTCTGCCAGCCTGGTCACCCCCAACCGGCCTGGTCACCCCTCACTGCTCTCCCTGCCGGTCTGGTTGACCCTAACTGCCCCCCTGCTGGCCTGGTCACCTCTAACTTCCTCCCCCCTGCTGGCCTGGTTGCCCCCTACTGCCCACCCGCCGGCCTGGTCATCCTTCACTGCCCTCCCTGCCAGCCTGGTTGCCCCCAACTGCCCCCCTGCTGGCCTGGTCACCCCTAACTGCTCCCCGACCAGACTGGTTTCCCCCAACTGCACCCCCCGTGCTGGGGTCTGGTCACTCCTCACTACCCCCCTGCCAGCCAGGTCACCCCATGCAACCTGCTGCTTGTTCATTTGGTCATGCCTCCCTAACCCCCCTGCTGGCCTGGTCACCCCACACAGCCTGCTGTTCAGTTGTTTGGTCATCCCTCCCTAGCCTCCCTGCTGGCCTGGTTGCCCCATGCAGCCTGCTATTCAGTCATTTGGTCATCCCTCACTAACCCCTCTGCCGGCCTTGTTGCCCCATGCAGCTTGTTCAGTTGTCGGTCTGGTTGTTTCTGTCATGATGGCCCCTGGCTTTTTATATATATGGATAGCCAAGATACAGAAGCAGACTAAGTGCCAATCGATCAATGATTGGATGAAGAAGTGGTACATATGTATTACTCAGCCATAAAAAAAAATCAAATCTTACCATTTGCTACTACATGGATGATCCTAGATGGTATTAATATAAATGAAATAAGAAAGACAGAAAAAGACAAATACCATATAATTTTACTTATATTTGGATTGGATCTAAAGAACAAAATAAATGAACAAACAAAACAGAAATAGACTCACAGCAACAGAGTACAAGTTAATGGTTGCCTGATGGGAGGGTATTTGGAAAGATGGGTAAAAAAGGTGACAGGAGAGGACCTGGAGAACATTGGACTAAGTGAAATAAGGTGGCCAGAGAAAGGTAAGAACCATATGATTTCACTCACATATGGTATTTAATCAACAACCTAAACTTCCAAGCAAAATAGAGACAGACTCAGAGATAGAGAGCAGGCAGACAGCTCTGGTGTGTGTGTGTGTGTGGGAGATAGTGGGGGAGTTGGGTGGAGGATTGAGGAGGATGGAGGGATGGAGCAAAAAAGAAAAAAAAAGTGGATTCCAAGATGGTGGCAGTTTAGATTGAAGCTACACTGACCTTCTCCCAGACTAAAATGGAATTACAACTGAAATATAGAAAAATTATCCTAAATAACCATCCTGAAGACTAGTTGGAGAGAAGCCTTATAACCAAGGATGTAAAGAGGAGGCCTCTTTGACACTGGTAGAAAGTGCAGACATGCGAGAGGGTTGGCCAGGCTCACACAGGTAGCAGCAGAAGTTCTGGAGAGAGAATTCATCTGTGGGGGGTTCCCCTGAGAAGTCTGGGATCTAAACCCCAAACTGGGCCCCCCAGGTCAGAGCAACAGAACCAGGAAAGGTTTCCATATAACATCTGGCTATGAAAAGCAGTGGGGTTTTTGTCTGCCAGGGAGAGATGGCTAGAGATAATCTCTTAAAGGGCCAATATACAACATTTCATTTGCCATTCACCTTGAAATCCAACAGAGAGAGGGCAGAATAGACTAGAGCTGTGTGAGGAGAGTCCAGGAATGGTCACTCTGAGGAAAGAGTGGAAAGACAGCTGCCTGGACTACATCAAAATAAAAAGCTTTTGTACAGCAAAGGAAACCACCAATAAAACAACAAGAAAGCCCACTGCATGGGAGAACATATTTGCCAATGATATCAGGTTTAATCTCCAACATTTACCGGGAACTCATACAACTTAACAAAAGGAAGATAAACAATCCAATCAAATGGGCAACTGACCTAAATAGACACTTTTTGAAAGAAGACAGAAGAAAGGCCAAGAGACATATGAAATCATGCTCAAAGTCACTAATTATCCAAGAGATGCAAATCAAAACGACAATGAAGTACCATTTCACACCTGTCAGAATGGCTATCATCAACAAATCAACAAACAACAAGTATTGGCAAGGATGCAGAGAAAAAGGAACCCTTTTACACTGCTGGTGGGAATGCAGACTGGTGCAGCCACTGTGGAAAACAGTATGGAGTTTCCTCAAAAAACTAAAAATGGAACTTCCATTTGACCCAGTGATCCCACTTCTAGGAATATATACCAAGAAGCTAGAAACACCAATTGGAAAGGATATATGCACCCCTATGTTCATAGCAGCACAACTCACCATAGCTAAGATTTGGAAACAGCCCAAGTGCCCATCAGCAGATGAGTGGATTAAAAAACTGTGGTACATGTACACAATGGAATACTATGCTGGGGTAAAAAAGAAGGAATTCTTACCATTTGCAACAGCATGGATGAAACTGGAGAGCATTATGCTAAGTGAAATAAGCCAGTCAGAGAAAGATAAATATCACATGAACTCTCATTTATGGAATATAATGAACAACATAAACTGATGAACAAAAACAGATCCAGAGACAGAGAAGCATAGATCAGACAGTCAAACCTCAGAGGGAAGGTAGGGAGGGTAGGAGTAAGGGGGAGAGATCAACCAAAGGACTTGTATGCATGCATATAAGCCTAATCAAATGGACACAGACAACAGGGGGATGAGGGCATGAGTTGGGAAGTGGGTTGGGGGGGTAGTGGGGGGGTGAGGACACATATGTAATGCCTTAATCAATAAAGAAATTCAAAAAAAAGAAAAAGAAAAAAGAGAGGACCCAAATAAATCAGAAATGAAAGAGAACAACTGTCACTAATCATCAAAGAGATGTAAATTAAAGCACTAATGAGATATCACCTCACACCTGTCAGAATGGCTATCATCAACAAATCAACATACAACAAGTATTAGTGAGGATGTGGGTAAAAGGTAACCCTTACGCACTGTTGGTGGGGATGCCGATTGTTGCAGCCACTGTGAAGAGCATTATGGAAATACTTCAAAACTTAAGAATGGAACTACCTTATGACCTAGTGAATCCACTTTGGGCAATTTATCCAAAGAAACCTGAAACACTAATTTCAAAGAATATATACACCCCTATATTCATTAGTGTTATTTACAAAAGCCAAGATTTTGAATAGCCCAAGTGCCAATCAGTAGATGAGTGGACAAAAAAGCTGTTGTACATTTATACAATGGAATACTACTCAGCCTTAAAAAGGTAGAAAATATTACCCTTTAAGGACAGCATGGATGGACCTGAAAAACATTATGCTAAATGAAATAAGCCAGTCAGAGAAAGCCAAATAACATATGATTCCACTCATATGAAGAATTTAATGAACAAACTGAACTACCAAGCAAAATAGAGACAAACTCAATAGAGAGCAGGCCAACAGCTCTGGTGAGGGGAGTGGAGTTTGTGGGGTGAAAGGACTGAACAAAAAAGAAAAAAAAAAAAAAGAGAGAGAACTCATGGACATGGACAACAGTATGGTAATTGCGACGGTGGTGGGGGTGGAGGTGGAAGAGGGCATAGATGGGACAAATGATGATGGGACAAAAAAAAAAGAAGTACAAATCAGTAGTTAGAAAACAGTAATAGTCATGGGATATAAAGTACAGCATAGCAAATATAATCAATAATATTGTGATATGTATGATACTGGGTGAGTACAAGAATTATGAGGTGATGACTTTGTAAATTATATAAATGGCTAACCACTGCTCTGTAAAAATTAAATTCATAAAAAAATAATATTGAATATCAACTATAATTGAAAAATGAAGAAAACAAAAAGCTAAATAAAAAGGAAATATAACTACAAAAGTGATTTTAATATTAAATATTATTAGAGAGTATCCACATTTCTTTTTTTTTTGCAAGTAAAATCCTGAACTTTTGTAAGAGTAATGATTTGGGTCTACTGGGTCGAATGGGAGTTTCATTTTCAACTTTTTGAGGAAACTTCATACTGTTCTCCACAGTGGCTGCACCAGTCTGTATTCCCACCAGCAGTGCACGAGGGTTCCTTTTTCTCCTCATCCTCTCCAGCACTTGTTTATTTGTGAATGATAGCCATTCTGACAGGTGGGAGGTGGTACCTCATTATCACTTTTTAAAATAAATCTTTATTGTTCAGATTATTACAGTTGTTCCTCCCCACCTCCATTGCTCCCCTCCACCCAGTTCCCACCCCACCCCATGCCCTTACCTCCCCGCCCCCACTGTCCTCGTCCATGGGTGTAAGATCTTTGTCCAATCTCTTCCCGTGCCCTCACACCCTCTTCCCCCCCCCGATAATTGCTACTCTACTCCCTTTCTATGCCCCTGATTCTATTATATTCACCAGTTTATTCTGTTCATAAGATTTTTATTCACTTGATTTTTAAATTCACTTGTTGATAGGTATATATTTGTTGTCACTTCTTTGTTCATAATTTTTATCTTCACCTTTTTCTTCCTTTTCTTAAAGAATACCCTTCAGCATTTCATGTAATACTGTTGGGTGGTGATGAACTCCTTTAGCTTTTTCTTATTTGTGAAGCTCTTTATCTGACCTTCAATTCTGAATGATAGCTTTGCTGGGTAGAGTAATCTTGGTTGTAGGTTCTTGCTATTCATAACTTTGAATATTTCTTGCCACTCCCTCTTGCATAGTTTCTGTTGAGAAATCAGCTGATGGTCATATGTAACTAACTGTTTTTCTCTTGCTGCTTTTAATATTCTCTCTTTGTCTTTTGCTGTTGGCATTTTAATTATGATGTGTCTTGGTGTGGTCCTCTTTGGATTCCTCTTGTTTGGGGTTTTCTGCACTTCATGGCCTTGTAAGTCTATTTCTTTCACCAGGTAGGGGAAGTTTTCTGTCATTATTTCTTCAAATACATTTTCAATATCTTGCTCTCTCTCTTCTTCTGGCACCCCCAGAATTCAGATGTTGGTATGCTTGAAGTTGTCCCAGAGGCTCCTTACACTATCTTCATATTTTTGGATTCTTTTTTCATTTTGCTTTTTTGGTTGGGTGTTTTTTGCTTCTTCATATTTCAAATCTTTGATTTGATTCTTGCGATCCTCTAGTCTGCTGTTGGAACTCTGTATATTATTCTTTATTTCAGTCGGTATATGCTTAATTTCTGATTGGTCCTTTTTCATATCCTTGAGGGTTTCACTATATTTCTCAGAGGTTTCTAGAAGATTCTTGAGTAACCTTATAACTGTGGTTTTTAACTCTATATCTAGTAGTTTGCTTTCCTCCATTTCTTTCATTTGTGACATGTTTCTTTGTCTCCGCGTTTTGGCTGCTTCTCTGTGTTGATAGAGTGGCCTTGTGTGCTAGGTGTCCTAAAGGGCCCAGTGGCTCAGCCTCCCCAATTACCTGAGGTGGACACTCTTGGTGCACCCCTTTGTGGGCTATGTACACTGTCTTGTTGTAATTAAGCCTTGGTTGCTGTTGGTATCACTGGGAGGAATTAACCTCCAGGCCAATTGGCTGTGAGGACCAGATGTGTCTACAATGGGAGAACTGCTGTGCTGGAGACACCCTTATGGGTCAGGACTTGCTTCATTTGGACTTTGGTGCTCACTGAGTCTTCCCCTTGAGTGTGTCCCTTATGGATGTGAAGAATTGTAATCTGGCATGGTCTCACACTGACCACTGGGTACACTGGCTCTTGGATCTCCAAGGAGGTGCAAAGTCAGCCACTGCCTGAGGCTGCCCAGCAGGAGCTACAGAGAGATCTGCAAATTCCTCCTCTTTTTTGTTTGGGGTTTAGAAGTGCCCAGATGAGGCCCAGCTGTGAAGCAATGCAGGCTGCTGCTGCCAGGCCTTATGCCTTCTTTTGGAAGCTTTGGAGCTCTCTGACCAAGCTGCAGTTTGTTAGGTTTTAGGTTGCAAGAGGACAGGCCATTCATATGCAAAAGCCTCTGCGGACAGCTTGGGTGGGGTTGTAAATTGGGTTAGGCAGGGTCTCAGGGAATCACCAGGGCGTAGCAAACAGCAATGGCTGCCAGTCAGCCCTGCCCCGGAGAGTTCTCTGTGTCTCTGTGTCCCTCAGCCCTGTGCAGGAACAATGATCGCTGCGAGCACCTCTGAGAGAAAGCTGCTCTCACATTCTAGCCCGATGCCAGACAGTGCAGTTTCTCCCCTTATGAGTCTGGGTCCCCAGAGTCTCGCCCAGAATTGGAGTTCAGAGCAATCAGGAGCTTGTATCTCACTCCCAATAGAAAAAAACAACAGCACACCCAGTTGCCAGCCCGTTTCATGCGCACCTCTGTACCTCCGCACTGCTGCACCTCCGCACCTCCTGCCAGTCTCAATGTGCTTTTTTCTTTCCTTCTAGTTGTAGAACTTCCACTCAGCCAGTTTTCCCATGGTTCTGGATGATATTTGTTTTATCTCTTGTAGTTTTGATGTGGTTGTGAGAGGCAGCAAGTACAGGTGTTTACCTATGCCGCCATCTTGGTTGTTCTCTCTCATTGTCATTTTGGTTTGCATCTCTCAGATGATTAGTGACTTTGAATATATTTTTTTATATCTCTTGGCCTTCTTTATGTCCTCTTTCAAAAAGTGTCTATTTAGGTCCTCTGCCCATTTTTTGATTGGATTGTCTATTTTCCTTTTGTTAAGTTTTATGAGTTCCCTGTAAGTTTGAGATTAAACCCTAGGAATATATCCCAAGAAATAAGAAACACCAATCAGAAAGGATTTATGCACCCCTATGTACATAGAAGCAAATTAACAATAGCTAAGATTTGGAAACAGCCTAAGTACCCATCAGCAGATGAGTGGATTAAAAAACTGTGGTACATCCACACAATGGACTACTATGCCGCTAAAAAAAGAAGGAACTTGCCGAAACCGGTTTGGCTCAATGGATAGAGCGTCGGCCTGCGGACTGAAAGGTCCCAGGTTCGATTCCGGTCAAGGGCATGTACATTGGCTGCGGGCACATCCCTGGTAGGGGGTGTGCAGGAGGCAGCTGGTCGATGATTCTCTCTCATCGATGTTTCTAGCTCTCTATCCCTCTCCCTTCCTCTCTGTAAAAAATCAATAAAATATATTAAAAAAAAAAAAAAAAAAAGAAGGAACTTTTACCATTTGCAACTGCATGGATGGACCTGGTGAGCATTATGCTAAGTGAAATAAGCCAGTCATAGAAAAATAAATATCACATGATCTCACTCATTTATGGAATATAATGAACAATATAAACTGATGAACAAAAACAGATTCAGAGAAAGAGAAGCATCGATGAGAACATCAAACGTCAGATGGAAGGTAGGGGATGGTGGGGGTAAGGGGGAGATATCAACCAAAGGACTCATATGCATGCATAGAAGCCTAACCAATGGACACAGACACAAGGGGGGTGAGGGGATGAGTGGGGGGGATATGGGGTAATGGAGGGATAAGGACACATATGCAGTACCTTAATCAATTAAAAAAATAAAACATATCATATAGTCTAGCCAAAAAAACAAAACAAAACAAAATCTCTGGTACATCTACACAATAGACTACTACGCTACTATAAAAAAGAAGGAACTTTTACCATTTGCCACAGCATAGATGGACCTGGAGAGTATTATGCTAAGTGAAATAAGCCAGTCAGAGAAAGATAAATATCACATGATCTCACTCATTTGTGGAATATAGTGAACAACATAAACTGATGAACAAAAATAGATCCAGAGACAGAGAAACACCAAAGGGACTGTCAAACCTCAGAGGGAAGGCAGGGGAGACTAGGAAGGGGGTGTAAGAGATCAACCAAAGGACTTGTATGCATGCATATTAGCATAACCATTGTACAGGGACACTGGGGCAGTGGGGGCTTGTCCTGGGGGATGGGAGTGGCCGGGGAGGGGTCGATGGGGGAAAAAGGAGACATATATAATACTTTAAACAACAACAACAACGAAAAAGAGTAAGGATTTGACTCTTAAAACTCTATATTGTTTAAATGTAAGCTCTGTATCTGATTTCCTCAATAGGTACTTCGTATGATCTCAGGCATAGAGTAGGTTTTCATGGAATATAGCTTTAATTAATGAATTTACAATAAATCAGATGGCTAAAACAGAAATAGTCATAATATCAGTTAAAACAAGCTGTAGCCAAATTGCATAAAACTTAATATTTCATTTGTTGTTAACAGATAATCATCCTGGACTTTTCAGGTGATTCCTTCAGTTTGCTAACTCTTTCTTCTAAGTTAAAAAATTTGAATGTGGGCAATTGGGTAAGTCAGAAAACCCTTTCAAAGGATGTTAGAAACAGCTTTTTAATAACAAAGAAAAACACAGGAACTTGGCAACATGTCATGGCAGTAGCTTTAACTACAAAGACCACATTAAAAAAAAAATCAGTTTTGCATCCTGCTGTTTCTGGCAGAAGTAATTACCAGTTAGTAAAATTTGTGTGCACAGTGATTACCTTGATCTAAGTGCCAAGTCTAATGAAGGACTAGAAGAAGGAAATTAACATCTACTAGATGCTTGGCCAGGGCTCTGTGGAATTGTTAGAGAAAAATAAGCCCGAGTCAGCATTGGCTTCTTTAAGATGTTGTCCAATGGAGTGGGCAAAAATATAAAGCTACTATGAAGCACATTTACCTATGTTGATGATTGACTTTTATTTTTGCCCATTTTCCTCATTCTAAATGCAGAAATGTAAAAGTTTGTAAAACTCGTAAAATTCTAAAGTAAAATGTGTTCACCAAGTAATTAGTTTGCCCTCTTTCAGGTGTGTTTCAATCTGATTGGCCAGTGCTCAAATGAAACTATAGTCTACTGTTGTAAAGACATGTATTTGCATAATTTTACCAACAGTGGGTGTGGATATAATCTTGCACACGTTTATATGACTGTTATTGGGCAGCATTCTTGTACCCAGCACAGAAGGTACAAGTACCTGTGACCATACCCATTCCTCACATTCACCCAATGAAATGACCTTTTAATTTACTCAATTAAATATCTAGATAAGTACCAAAATATGGTTAAGAGCACAGGCTTACAAGTGATTTGCCCAAGCAAGCCATTTGAAATCTCTTTGCTTCAACTTTCTCATTTCTAAACAAGAGACAAAATTAGTCCCAGCTGTTTGGCTCAGTGTATAGAGCATTGGCCTGTGGACTGAATAGTCCCAGGTTCAATTCCGGTCAAGGGCATGTACCTAGGTTGCAGGCTCAATACCTACCCCAGCTGGGTCGCATGCAGAAGGCAACCAATCAATGTATCTCTCTCACATTGATGTTTTTCTCTCTCTGTTTCTCACCCTCCCTTCCACTCTCTCTAAAAAACACACACACACAATAAAAAACAAAACAAAAAACAACAATGAAAAATATCCTTGGGTGAGGATTAACAAACAAAACAAAAATCTATATTAATAAAAGCCTAGGTGACACTCATGTGCAACGTTGTCTGAAGATGACCACCACAAGATGGCCACATGCACAGAGGAGGTGGGGCCCGGTGGCCGCTCTGCACATTACGTTGAGGCCTGGGGGTCCCACAGCTCCACGTGGCATGGAGGAGGCCCGTACTGGTGTCTCCACCGCCTCACGCGGAGGAGTGGGGGGTCTGGTCAGACGAGGCAGGTCACGGCAGAGGAGGGCAGTTGGGGGGCGATCAGGCTGGCAGGGGAGGGCAGTTGGGGGTGATCAGGCCAGCAGGGGAGGGCAGTTGGGGGCAATCTGGCCGGCAGGGGAGCAGTTAGGCATCAATCAGGCCAGCAGGGGAGTGGTTAGGGGGCAATCAGGCTGGCAGGCAGAAGTGGTTAGGGGCAATCAGGCAGGGACGCAGGCGAGCAGTTAGGAGCCAGCGGTCCCAGATTGTGGGAGGGATGTCTGACTGCTGGTTTAGGCCTGATCCCTGTTGGGTCCCAGATTAGAGAGGGTGCAGGCTGGGCTGAGGGACCCATCCCCCTGCATGAATTTTGTGTACCGGGCCACTAGTAAATAAATAGACAAAATTGGTACTTGTCGCAAGAGTGTTGTGAGGACAGACTTAGTGGAAATATGTAAAGTGCTTAGAAGAATGTCAGGCACATAGTAAACAATAAATAAATGTTATTTCCATCATTATTGTTATTGTTGGTACAATTATTAGGTATTTTTCTTCTCTAAAACCCAAAACTAATGGGAACAATTAGACAAATATTTCAAAGGGTTAGATTTCTTCTACCTTAATTTATATTTTCTTCTTCCTCACCTCTATTTAAAAATGAGTGTTGGTGAGTGGTGGGGACTAGGAGGTGGGATGTAGGAAAACATCAATAGCTGGGGTAGAAGTTTAAGCCCAAGGAAGAAAGTAGGGGAAAATGAGATGGTCTTTTCTCTAGAGACATGGTTTTATTCTAAGAGAGTAAGCAATATGTTTATTAGGTTGTTTTGCCATTCAGCTGAGGCTTTTAGAATTTTATAATAAGGTCCTAAAATTTTAATAATTTAC
The DNA here is from genome assembly GCF_027574615.1 of Eptesicus fuscus. NCBI lineage: Eukaryota > Metazoa > Chordata > Mammalia > Chiroptera > Vespertilionidae > Eptesicus > Eptesicus fuscus. Next base: position 3,074,560 of record NC_072480.1, on the reverse strand, counting down.
ACTGAATCTAGTCTTTTCTATGATGTTTATGCTTCTCTATCATGGTTATGCTATTTTAAAATTTTATTTTAAACTAGAGGCCCTGTGCATGAAATTTGTGTACAGAGGGAGGGAGTGTCCTTCAGCCCTGCCTGCACCCTCTCGCAATCTGGGACTGCTGGCTCCTAACTGCTCACTGGCCTGCCTGCCTGATCACCCCTAACCACTCTGCCTGCCTTCCTGATCACTCCTAACCGTTCACCTGCCTTCCTGATCACCCCTACCACTTGCCTGCCTGCCTGATCACCTCTAACTTCTCTCCTTCCTGCCTGACTACCTCTAACTGCTCACCTAACTGCCTGATCACCCCAACCACTCTGCCTGCCTGCCTGATCACTCCTAACCACTCTCCTGCCTGCCCGATTGCTCCTAACCCTTCTGCCTGCCTGCCAAATCTCCCCTAACTGTTCTCCTGCCTGCCTGATCACCCCTAACCACTCGCCTGCCTGCCTCATTGCCCCAACCAATTGACTGCCTGCCTGATTGCCCCTAACTGCCTCTGCCTGCCTGCCTCATTGCCCCTTACCACTCACCTGCCTTACTGATCGCCCCTAACCACTCATCTGACTGCATGGTCGCCCCTAACTACTCTGCCTGCCTAATCACCCCTAACCACTTGCCTGTCTGCCTGATTGTCCCTAACCACTCTGCCTGCCTGCCTGATGCCCCTAACTGCTTGCCTGCCTGCCTGATTGTCCCTACCCATTCACCTGCCTGCCTGATTGCCCCTAACCGCCTCTGCCTCAGCACCCACTGCCGCGGCTTCATCCAGAAGGACATCTGGAATGACGTCCGGAAGGTTGTTTGACGGTCTGATAGAATTAGCATGTTACGCTTTTATTACTGTAGACTAGAGGCCCAGTGCACAAAATTCATGCATGGGAGGGGGGTGGAGGGTTCACTCAGCCCAGCCTGCACCCTCTCCAATCTGGGACATCCCTCTCACAATCCTGGACCACTGGCTCCTAACTGCTCGCCAGCCTTCCTGCCTGATCTTGTTCCCAACTGCCCTCCCCTCTTGGCCTGGTTTCCCCCAACTGCCCTCCCCTCCTGGCCTTGTTTCCCCAAACTGCCCTCCTCTGCTGGCCAATTTGGTTCTGATTGGTCAGTTTCTATGCCAGTCAGTGTCACAAGCTCTGCCTCCTAGGCAGCCATTAGCTATCCACAGCACCCGGATTTGGTTATGATTGGTCAGTTTCAATGCCAGTCAGCATCAAAAGCTCTGCCTGCTATGCAGCCATTGGCTCCCCACAGCACCCATATTTGGTTCTGATTGGTCAGTTTTTATGCCAGTCAGCATGAAATGCTCAACCTCCAAGGCAGCCATTGAATCCCCATAGCACCCATATTTGGTTCTGATTGGTTGGTTTCTATTCCAGTCAGCATCAAAGGCTCCGCCTTCTAGGCAGCCATTGGCTCCCCACAGCACACAGATTCTGTTCTGATTGGTCAGTTCCTATGCCAATCAATGTCAAAAGCTCTGCCTCCTAGGCATCCATTGGTTCTTCACAGCACCCACATTTGGTTCTGATTGGTCGGTTCCTATGCCAGTCAGTGTCTCTTGGCCTATCAATGGGACCTGATCAGAAAGGTGGGGCTGATCAGCAGCCTCAGTGGAGGCCTGAAGAGAAATGGAGGTGCGGCTGCTGGCCAGACTGGGAGAGAAAGAGAAAGGCAAGTGCTTATCAAAAGCTGCCACAGAGGCTGATTCGCAGCCCCCTCAGCAGTTAGTGCTGGGGAACTGCCTGCAGTGGAACTGACTGCAGGACTGACTTCCAGTTGGTCAAGCCTTGGTCTTACTGGTCCTCACAACACAGGGTTTTTATATATTAGGATTATATAACTTAAGCCTCTCAGACAGACAAAACTTAACTGAAACCTGCAAGTTGCCAGTTTTCACCTAATGCAGAGTAGAACCTTAGGGAACTCAACTTCAAATCATAACAATGAGTTTTCTAGCTTGCAGTGGTAATAAAAAGAAAAAAAATACTGAACTTAAAAATTAAATAATGAAATTGTGATTTAAAAAAAAAGACACCAGCAAAGGATAGTAAATTTAGCTGATCATTTTATGGTAAGATTTGGCTGGAGAGAGGAATATAGTAGAGGGCAACATTTGCATTAAAAATGTCCTTGATACATTGGAGAAGTGGCCAGATATAATAGGATAAGGCTTAAGCAGGTAAGTGCAGGACTTCACTAGAGAAGCTATCTGGGTTGTATATATAAAAGATAGAAAAGTGTGTCAGAGAATGTATATTTTGAAAACCAATTAATATTTGGATTTTTATTATATCATAGCAGATTCAGAATGTTGTTAAAAATAGATATATTTTGATACATTGTTCCAGAAATAGACACGGCTTTTCACACCATTCATGCCAATTATTTGGTCCCTCTTATACTTAATGAATTATATCACCAAGATGGAAAACTGGATTTGGGATTTAGTCCAAATCTATGTAACTGAACAAGCCAACTGGTTTATCAGTGACCAAAATTTAGATGTTAAAAATTCATACCTGTCCATCTGTTCCAACAGCGCCTCCACAGTCGGTGAGAAGTTCTGACATGTCATAGTAGCTAACAAACTCCCACAAACAGGCCTCGAGGTTCAGATTTCGGTAGAAGCGTAAGGTACTGGAACCTCTGATAGATGAGCTATACTGGTAAGGATACATCTCTCCAACTATTTCTGGATTTTTTTTAGCATTAGTCAAAAAACCGTGATGGGTCTTTACTTCAGTATAATCTAGGAGATTCGAGCACTTGTGGTTTCCAATTCTTGTGCCATCAGGGCTGAGAGTGAGCTCGAAGTTGGAAAGTTCTTTAGTGGAGATCACAGGGAGCATGCCTATGAGGAATTGTAATCATTGTTACCATTCTTTTAAAAAATAATAATCTTTATACTTGAAAGTATTACAGATGTCCTCTTTCTTCCTCCTACAATTACCTCTTCTTCCCTCCTCCCCTCCTCTCCCCCTCCTAAGGCCTTCACCGCACTATTATTAAGTGTCCATGGTTATGCATATAAGTTCTTTGGTTAATCTGTTCCTGCTCCCCCCCCCCCCCCAAGACCTCTCTGCTTTCCCCCCTTTCCCTCTGTCTGAGACTCTCCAGTCTGTTGCATGTGTCCATGTCTCTGGATCTATTTTGTTTGCTAACAGCAAAGGGCTTAGAACACTTTCTAATTTCTTTATCTCTTGAGAAGACAAGTCATAAAATACTATAGAGCAATGATTATCAAAGTAGTTTCTCAGTACCACTTAGGGTCCTGGGAACTTTTCAGGAGATCTATAACATTAAAGCTATTTTTCTAATAATACTAAAATATTATTGGACTCTTCCACCCTATTCTCTCACTGTGGTAGGTCCGTTTTTGCCTGATAGGTTTCTCCTCCACCCTTTGCACCCCTGAGTCACATATCCAAAATGAACCTATAGAGAGAGCGATCCAATGTGGGACCAATGTTATGTCATAAAGAGGTACAGATTCCTGTCAATCTAATCTGCCTGCTCAAAACAAATTTGGGTTTGTAAAAAACAGACAAAACATTTTATGAGGGTGGGAGAGTTTACCTTGTAGTTTCTGATAGTACCTAACATTTCATCTCTCTTAGCTACTTAAAATATAACTAGCAACCGAGTAATAACAAATCATTTACTTCAGGTATAAAGTGAATTGAGTGGAATACAACTTGAAAATGTCTTCTGTATATAGAAAAATGTTCATAAAGTATAAGTAAAATTATTGACTCACAAATTCTGGCCATACTTCCCTACCCAGAGAAAATGAACAAAAAATACAATAATCCTAGTTGCATTCTTAATTTTATTTCAGTACCTAAGAAATGTCGTAGTTATTGCAATAAATATTGGGAGGGATTTCTAAAACTACAGCTATGAAATAGCAAATACATGTTGAAGGCAAACATTTGAGATACCAAAATGCTTTACTATAAGTCCAAGATAAAAAGTTTTGAAGATATATTTGTGCTATTTCATAATAGCTAGCATGTTAACCAACATTTTATTCCATTGTGTTTTGACATATGTTAAGTTTATCTAATGTTAGAGAATGCTTAAAATGCCAGAATGTTAAATGGGCAGAAAAAAAGCAGAAACATTTGAAAGAAACAGAAAAACTTGAAGCTCAAGTTGCAAATTGAGCACTTATTGTCTGCTTAGTTAAATAGAATATTCAGTAAAATAAACATGGAAGTAAACTTTTCATGACTTTGTTTACCCAAGTCACCTACCGTCTGTGTGTGGCATCATCACCGTGAGCCTGATAAGGTTTGTGTACTCTGGGTCCTCGGGGCCCATGTAGCGCAATTTAGCTGAAAATGGCTCTGCTCCCACTATCCCTGGCACCCGAGGCTGACAAAGACCTAAAAATGAGCACATTTATGCTAAAAGTAGGTAACAGACAACGTCTAAAGAATATTTTAAAAATAGGCACTATGATTTTTCCATGTATTTTAATATTCTCTCTGGACTCAAGGCATTGCTGGGAATAGAAAGCAGAAGACCATAGTGTGAGAAGTAATTACAACAAAAAGTTTACTGGCTACTTCCTAACATTTGGGGTATTTTTATAGAGTTTGAGAAAAATATAGTTGTTCAATGTGATTTAATATGTGCTGAATATTCTAGGTTATGAGCATATAGTCACAAAATTATCTATAATAATAAAAGCATAATATGCTAATTACACTGGACAGTCAAATGACCTTCTGGACGTCATTCTGGATGTCTTTCTGGACAAAGCCACTGTGGTGGGAGCCGAGGCAGAGGTGGTTAGGAGCAATCAGGCAGGCAGGCAGAAGGGTTAGGGGCAATTAGGCAGGCAGGCAAGCAGTTAGGGGTGATCAGGCAGGGAGTGGTTAGGGGTGATCAGGCAGGCATGCAGGTGAGCAGTTAGGAGCCAGCGGTCCCGGATTGTGAGAGGGATGTCCAACTGCTGGTTTAGGCCCAATACCTCAGCCTAAACTGGCAGTCGGACATCCCCAGAGGGGTCCTGGATTGTGAGAGGGTGTCGGCTGGGTTGGGGATTATCCTCCCCCGTGTGCACGAATTTCACGCACCGGGCCTCTAGTCCTAATATATAAAAACCCTGGGTCCGTCACATACGCAACAACCGGGAGGCTCAACTGTTCTGTTTGCCAGGCTGCACGCGCAACAAGTGCATGGGCTGAACTGCTGACCTCCTGGAGAGAGAGAGAGACAGGGCTGATCAGCAGTGGCAGCCTCACCAGCAGCCAAGCCTCTCTCTCTCTCCCAGAGATCAGCAGTTCAGCTGCTTGCCAGCAGCCTGGGGTGGCTGCTGATCAGCCCTGCCGCTATGCTCAGGCCCGGAGATAGGCCCAGAGATGCTGACTGGCATAGAAACTGACCTATCAGAACCAAATCTGGGTGAATTGTAAGGAGCCAATGGCTGCCTAGGAGGCGGAGATTTGATACTGACTGGCATAGAAACCGACCTATCAGAACCAAATCTGGGTGAATTGTAAGGAGCCAATGGCTGCCTAGGAGGCGGAGATTTGATACTGACTGGCATAGGAACCGACCAATCAGAACCAAATCTGTGTGAATTGCGAAAAGCCAATGGCTGCCTAGGAAGTGGGGCTTTTGATGCTGACTGGCATAGAAACTGACCAATCAGAACCAAATCTGGGTCAACTGTGAGGAGCCAATGGCTGCCTAAGAGGCAGAGCTTTTGACGCTGACTAGCATAGAAACCTACCAATCAGAACCAAATTGGCTGGCAGGGGAAGGCAGTTGGGGGTGATCAGGCAGGCAGAAGCAGTTAGGGGTGATCAGGCTGGCAGGGAAGGGCAGTTGGGGGTGAGATCAGGCCAGCTGGGGAGGGCCATTGGGGCAAGATCAGGCTGCAGGGGAGGGCAGTTGGGGGAAACCAGGCTTGCAGGGGAGTGCAGTTGGGGGCAACCAGGCCAGCAGGGGAAGGCAGTTGGGGATGAGATCAGGCTGGCAGGGGAGGGCAGTTGGGGGCGACCAGGACAGCAGGGGAGGGCAGTTGGGGATGAGATCAGGCTGGCAGGGGAGGGCAGTTGGGGGCGACCGGGACAGCAGGGGAGGGCAGTTGGGGGCAACCAGGTCAGCAGGGGAGGGCAGTTCGGGATGAGATCAGGCTGGCAGGGGAGGGCAGTTGGGAGCGACCGGAACAGCAGGGGAGGGCAGTTGGGGGCGATTGGGCAGGCAGGGGAGCAGTTAGTTGTTAATCAGGCTGGCAGGGGAGCGGTTAGGGCATGATCAGGCTGGCAGGCAAAAGCAGTTGGGGCAATCAGGCAGGCAGTCAGGCAGGCAGGCAGGCAAGTGGTTAGGAGCCAGTAGTCCCAGATTGTGATAGGGATGTCCAACTGCCTGTGGGATCGGACATCCAGCAGTCAAACATCCCTCGAGGGGTCCCAAATTGGAGAGGAATAAGGCTGGACTGAGGGACACCCCCAACCCCCAGTGCATGAAATTCATGCACCAGGCCTTTAGTTTTAATATAAAGTATGAACAGACACAGTATGGATGATTGAAAATCAATGGAAAAAAAGTAAGTGTAGTTTAATTAAGTGATTTGATGTTTACTGTAGAATAATATACTTATTGCTAGTTATAAAATATACATTATTTATAAGCTGATAAAACTAAAATATGCACTTATTTTTAAAACAGAAAATTATGTGTCTTTGAAATAAGAGAACAAAATGTTTAGTTTTCTCTATATATGTAATTTCTTACAGTATGTGTATTATAAATTACTAGTGGCCCAGTGCACGAAATTCGTGCATGGGGGGGTGTCTCTCAGTCTGGCCTGCATCCTCTCCAATCTGAGACCCTTGTGGGATTGGGCCTAAACTGACAGTTGGACAACCCCCTCGCAACCCGGGACTGCTGGCTCCTAACCACTCACCTGCCTGCCTGCTTGATCACCCCTAACCACTCTGCCTGCTGGCCTGATTGTCCCCAACTGCACCCCCCTGTCGGCCTGCTCACCCCCAACTGGTCCCCTCTGCCAGCCTGCTTGCCCCCAACTGTCCCCCCGCCAGCCTGATCACCTCCAACTGCCCTCCCCTCCTCGCCTGATCATCCCCAACTGCCTTCCCCTCCTGGCCTGATCACCCCTAACTGCCTCTGCCTTGGTCCCACCACCATGGCTTTGTCTGGAAGGACTTCTGGAAGGTCTCATTAGCATATTACCCTTTTATTAATATAGATAGGCTATGACATACTGCCATAACTATAACATATGTACCAGTATTACTCTATGAGAATACATACTTCATGTGCTAGGAAGGCATCTAATACATTACATTGTATATGTTGTAAGTAGTAGAAAATACTGTATTCATAGCAATAATATACACCCTGTGACTTCCCTTCCTGATTTGGGAATGGTTCCCCAGTTCTTTGAACGTTTCCTGGCCCCTAATGTATTATTATTTTTTTTGTCATTCAGTGTAACTTTATTTAATGTTTATTGCATATGATTTGAGGTCTTTAATTTCTAACCACCAAAGATTCAAAAGACTATTTTTTCCATGAAGTTTAACATTAATATCAGTGAATTCATGTATTCATTTGTTTTTATTGTAAACATCTGAATTATTCACATTGTCATAGATCCTGAACACATAGGCATGTACCATGCACAGGCTGGCAGCAAGCCAGGAAGCCACTCTGCAAGCAAACAGATACTCTTCATAAGGAGAAAAGTCATAGCACAACATTTAATGTCCAACCTGAATCACCTCAGAATATTTTATATATTGACTTCTAATTCTTCTAGTATCGGGAACTCAACTGCTTGGTTGGTGATGGGGTTGACCTGGTTTCAGGAGAATTATTCCTGAAATAATTAAGGAAAGGAGGGCTCAATCTTTTCTTGGTTGCTTCTTCTCCCCAGGACCTTCATCTTTCTTCTCATGCTCAGCTTCTCGGGCATCTTCTCTTTCACCTTCACCTTCTTCTTCTTCCTCCTTTGCATCCTCAAATTCTTCATTGGCACCTTCTTCCTCTTCCTCTCCTTCCTCTTTGTCAGCCACTTCCTTCTCCTTCTCCTCCTCTTCAGCTTCTCCTTCAGAAGGGGGTTTATCCTTAGCTTCCTAATGGTCTCCTCCACCTCGATTTGCTCCTCCTGGATGTTGCTCGTGTATTAAGAAGGGAAGGAGTGAGTGGACATCAAGTAGGAGCTAGTCTGTAAACCACCTTAGGTAGATTGACCAAAGATCTGGGAATTCTGGGTGTAGCCACTGGCTATGCTTCCCACGCCGGTGAAACTGAGCTGGGTCTCCTCACCTTCCAAGAGTTTCCTGTAAGCTGCAATGTAAATGTCCAAAGCCACATTGAGGAGGTTCTGGTATTCTTTTAAATATCATGCCATTTCACTCTCTGTAATTCTCAACTCATTTTCTAATTTGTTGATTGTATCCTGCATAGCACTAACATCAGAGTTCTGTTTATCCTCCAGCTCTTGCAGCTGCTTTCCCAGAGCTTCGTTCATGCCCCAGCATGCTTTGATCTCCAGGGTCTTGGCCTTGAGCAGGTGGCAGCTTTCAGACACCTCGTCCTTGGCGGCGCACACCACATAGGTGTTCTTGGCAGTGCTCTCGGTCAGCATGGTGAGCAGCTCTTGTACCATTCTTCTGCATTCTGCATGTCCTTGGCAGCCAGCTTCTCCTACTGGGCACGATGTCCTTGAGCGCTGTAGAGAGGTCGGACTTGGAGAACACATCCATCTCCATGGAGATCTGAGCTACTGGATCTGCACCTGCAGCTCGGCGATCTCCTCTTCATGCACCTTCTTCAGAAAGGCGATTTGTCCATCAGGCTGTTGATGCGCTTTTCAAGCTCAGCGCCAGCAAGAGCCGCCTCGTTTGCACCTTTTCCCACCTCTATCAGCCAGCCCTCTGTGTCATCATGGTTCAGCACCTCTTCCTGGTAGCATGCCTGCAGGTTGCTCCCAGTCCATTCCAAGCCCTGGTGCCTGCTAACTGCCCACTGCCCTCTCCTCGCCAGGGATGGGCGTGGGGGGCCGGGGCACAAGCATCCCATTTTCATTAAAAAGTTCAACCCCGGCCTGCTCCACCAGTGTCCACAGGCGGCCCAGGGGCAGATAATGATCCCAGAGACCCTGGCCACCCCAGCCTACCTGGGTCCCCGATGGTGGGCTCGACCCAGCGGGAAGAGTCAGGTTCAGCCCGGCTGGCCTGATCAGACCCAGGTGGCTGCCTGGACCCCACGGGCAGCATCAGGAGCTTCCCACATGGCCTGCCCGGTCACGATGGTGGCCTGGACCCCACGGACAGCGACAATCCCTGCCCGCCATGCCTGTCCAGTCCCCGATGGCGACCTGGACCCTGTAGGTGGTGACAGGCGCTGCCGCCAGGCCTGCTGGGTCCCAATGGTGGACTCGACCCTGTAGCAGTGTCACACAGCCCGCCCCTCCTGCATATGCAAATTTACCCTCCATCTTTGTTGGCCTAATTTGCATATCGCTTCTGATTGGCTGTGGGCGTAGCGAAGGTACGGTCAATTAGCATTTTCTCTTTTATTAGTGTAGATAGCTCATTATTTCTCTTCTCTCTCTCTCTGCCTCTCTTCCTCCCTCCCCTTCTCTCTCTCTCTCTGACACTCATGAATTTTGACATAAAAATCTTTCTCCAATATTTGCTTTAAGGTAATTTTGATGTTTTCATTTTAATATCATGAAAGGGAATTACAATTTGAAGATATCTAGGAAATATAATTTTCTACTTGTACAAACTGGGGTATTAGGACAGGAATAAAATCAGAAGGCAGGCCTCAGTACCTGGGCTGTCTGTTTTATTAGTAGGACATTTTAAGGTATTTCTTAATTTTTCTATTTTTGGTACCAACTCAAAATTTTGGTTTTAAGAGAAACTTAAACACCGTATGTTTTAATCCCAATAAAAGAGCATATTTACTATACATTACATTAAAAAATATTGATCCTTACTAAATAATGGGGGGGGGGGTACATAGTCATTTCTTTATGCAGCAAGTATACTTCTAAGTCTTATATGCAAATACAAGTTTTAGAAATAGAATCTTATAAATAAACATGTATTTTAAAATCTAATTTAAATGGTTTCTGTAGAGTGAAGGATTGGTTTATAAAGTGGATTTCCTATCTTTTCATTATTATCTTTAACCATATCCTATTCTCCACCCAAAGTGTCAAGCTCCAGTTCTGAACACAATCTCCCTAGTATTATCAAGGTCTGGGCACTTGTACATACTTCTCTACCTGGATGATACTTCCTTTTCAGACTCCAGCAAACTCCTACTCATGCAACAACTAACTTGGAGTGTTTTAACATCATATATGAGCCAAATTTCCTAGGTCTGAACCTTGTATAACATCTGCTTCATTTCCTGATCCTCTCACATGCCTTCCATTTCTCTACTTTTAGTTCTCAGAATATTCCATGTTTTTTCATGCTTCTCTGAGTCATTACTCATGCCTTTTCCCCCTCTGTTTTCAAGATTCAGATTAAGAATCTCCTGTTTAATAAAACCTTTCCTGACCAATTCTGGGTAGAACTAATCACTACCACTTTTTCATTTCTGTGCCCTGTCCAGATTAAACTTTGTGTCCTCAATATGAGTTTAAACTCCTTGAGGACAATAATCTTGTCTTATTTATTTATTTTTTTAACATTCTGAGCATAAAGCACTTATATGCCAGCAAAAATTCTGGTGTATGATAGGTGATTTTAAAATATGGAGTGAACCAATATTTTTAAATAAATATTTTAAAACGGATTCTCACTTTTAAGTACTTATTAGTATAGCATATTATAAAATACATGGGGCATTTGAAAAAATTTAATAACCAGAAATTAAACATTTCCAATATGCCATGGTAACCCAGTGATCTTCATATGAAAATAGCAATATGTTACCTTCTTCTTTACTGATGGTTACAATAGGGCTCATAAGCTCCAGGCCTTCATTGCCATTGGTATTGACAGCACGAGCCGCACACTGTACCCTGGAGCCAGGTTGAAAGTATATGGAGTCTAAAGTGATCATCTTGGATGATGTAAAATAGGTGTCAAAGTCCACTTCTCTCATGGGGCTGGTCACACCATCAGTGCCAGTGGGTGCACTAATCAGCCATCGGTACAGAGTCAAAGTGTCATTGATGTTCTCACTTGTACAAATAGAACCTGTTTTGTCATAGTTTGAATATTTAGGATTGCAAGCCTACGGGGAACACAGAACTATGTTAGGGTCACAGTATAGAATAATGTGTAAACTATTCATCTCAAGTTCCACCATAGTGCTTTCACTAATGCTTTCCCCCCTTCCTACATGCTATTTGCGCAACCCTCAAATTTTTATTCCTAGCCATGATAGCTTTTATGAACTCTAATCTTGCATTTCAAACAGCTATTGGATGTTTCTACTTCTAACTGATACAAGTAAAAGTGTTATTCATTTCATCACCTCTTGAACCCTCAGAGTTGTCCATATAATGGTGGGATAGAGAATCTTTTTTCCTTCTCTGTCTCCTTCCCTTTTTCCCTCCTTTCTCTCTTCTTGCCCCCCACATCCAGTGGGTCAGTGAACTTGGTTGATACTTCTTTTGCAATATTTCTTAAATTGCTCCCTTTCCATTCCCAGCACCACCTCCCTAATTGAGGGCCACACTGTTTCCATGGTAACACTCAAACACAACTTCTCCTCTCATGAAATTCTATGCAAGAACTCCTTGCTACCCAACAAATGAAATCCACATTCTTTAATGTAACATTTAAAGACCTCTATAACTTGACACCAAATTATTATTTTTGCCTTGTTAATTCAATAAACATTTATTGTGAACCCATTTTATGTAGGTCATCATACCAGGGCTGTTTTGATATAAAAATAGGCCCTAGTTTTTGCTCACAAGGAGCTTATAATTTAGATTCAAGAGTAGGCAAATAAAAGTGTAATAATAATATACCATTCCTTGACCTGGCTGGTGTGGCTCAGTTGGTTGGAGCATTGTCCCATATACCAAAAGGTCACCAGTTCAATTCCAGGTCATGGCACATACCCCAATTGTGGGTTTGATCCCGGGTTGGGGCACATGCAGGAAGCAACTGATTGATGTTTCTCTCTCATATTGATGTTTCTCCCTCTCTCCCTCTCTTTTCCTCTCTCTCTCAAAGCAGTACAAGATAATATGCCACTTTTTTTTTTTTGCTATTCTTCTAGATGTAGCTTATGATGCAATTACTTCTTCCTGAAATGACTTTCCCTTATCTGACTCTTCTTTTAAACTGAAATTCCTAAGCCTTCCCTTGTACATAGAGCTGCATTATTCTTGTGAATATGTTCATATTTTGTCCCATAGTAACTAATTTTCACATGTTTTTCTCTTTTATTTTTTTATTTCCTTGAGTGCAGAATTCAACCCCTATTTATTTTCCTATTAGTGAGAGACACCGAGATAACAAGAAATAACAATCTATGTACACGTCACTTAATTAAGCTTTGTTGGTTAAAGGAAGAAAAATGAGAACTTTATTTGATTAATGCTATATTTTCCTTTCCAAAGTTCAAGGCTTAAACCTTGTAGTATTTTCCCATTTTTATTTATTCATGTCAAAGATAATACCATATTAGTTAAGCTAGAATTATTTTAAGTGGTTATTTTACAATTTTCCTCAATTTCCTACTCACTGTGATACAGATGACAGGATAGCCAGACACAGGCCCAGCATTCTCTTTAGCTCTAGAAGTATCATCATACGTCAATAAGGACACAATTTGAGGGACAGAAGGAAAAGTGACATCTGCCATGCTGTTCATTTCTTCTATATACACAATGGCTTTCGTCGCCTAGTAGGAAAAGATAATTGTCTGTGGTTATTAAAATATTTGACTCTTAGCGGTTCTATTGCACATAACAATGCCATGATGCTTGGCAAGTCCCTGGCTTTAGCATGATAAAATTGTCACATGCAGATACCTTTCAGAGTGACAGATCCTGTACGGTTTATTCCACGTGACTCTGGCACCTTGGCCATATCTTATGGTGTTAGGGGAGGGTACCTGAGCCCAGGGCAGTTTGTGTTGGCCAAAGGCCCATGAGGCATTTGGGCTCTAATTTTTTTCTATAAATTGTGATGAAAGTAGCTAAATCTGTCTTGGAGTTGTTATGTAGAAGATCCATAAAAAAGTCAATTAGTTGATAGTGGGAGAAAAGCTAAAAGACATCCTGAGAGAAGATAGATCCTAGGGCTATGCTGAAGTGAGAGCCAGTTATAAAGCAAAGCCTTAAATTAAATGGTCAGAGGTCGAAGGAGCCTGAAGCACAGGCAGAGGGAGAAGTTGAGTCATGACAGAGAGGAACCTGTGAACATGTACTGCTGGTAAAGAATTCAGAACACCTTGCTAATAAATTTGCCTTAGCTCCTGAATAATCTTCCAATATCTAACTACCATAGTTTCCAAATCTATATTTGTAAGTGTATTCTTTAAAAAAGCTCTTATAACTTGAAGTGAATCTCTGTTTCTTTTACTTAAAAAGTTTAATATTATGCTCCATAAAAATAACAAAAGACTAATTTTTATGTGATCAAGGCTTAAAAAAAGATTTTCTGCCCATACTTCTTCAATTTTAAAACATATTTTTTAATTGATTTTTTTACAGAGAGGAAAGGAGAGGGATAGAAAGTTAGAAACATCAATGAAAATGAAACATTGATCAGTTGCCTCCTGCACACCTCCTACTGGGGATGTGCCCGCAACCAAGGTACATGCCCTTGACCGGAATCGAACCTGGGACCTTTCAGTCCACAAGCCGACGCTCTATCCACTGAGCCAAACCGGTTAGGGCACTTCTTCAATTTTAAATATGCCTTTAAGAAAATCAAGACACTGTAGCAGAAATATCACCAAGTAGTAAAAATTACAAAATGGTAGCCCATACTTAAGGAAGAAAATCTCTCTAATTTGATCTCAAATAGTGAAACAAATAATAAAAGAAATAAAGTACATTTAAGCATAGATATTATAAATATTGATCTGTTCCTAAATAATTTAGCTTTAAAAATTATTTTAGGCCGTGGCCTGTGTGGCTCAATTGGTTAAGCATCGTCCCATGCACCAAGAGATCACTGGTTCGATTCCCAATTCAGGACATTTGCAGGAGGTAACTGATCGATGTTTCTCTCTCATCAATGTTTCTCTCTCTCTCTCTTTCTCTCACTTTCTCTTCCTTTCTTTCTAAAACCAATAAAAACTTATTAAAACATTGTTTTAGGTTTAAAGGTAAAAAATGTGTAAATTTGTTCATCTTAAAGAAAAATTGGTTGCTTATGAAACATAAATTAAATAAAAAGAAAAGAGGTGTTAGAACTGTAACATTTGGGCTATGCTGAAGTGAGTGCCAGTAAGTGTTATATTTACTCTAGACGTCAATTTAATAAAGCTAGGTTGAAAAGGTGGAGATTTTTTGAAAATTAGCAAACTATTTTGTGAATTAAAATGTGTGTTTTAATGAGTTGTGCACTGAACTAATGGTCTCATCTTTGTGCTGAGATGATGCTTTCTCTATGGAGATTAATTCTAAATTCAGTTGTTACTTACTTTACATGGGCAGATGTAGGACTCAGTGACTCTAGCCCTTGAGTTTGTACAAACATGATTTTTCAAACAAAGACATGAATCTCTTGATTATAATCTAACAAGTGGCCTGGTGCACGGATTCATGCACATTGAAAGGAAACTAATTTGAAGAAATATTTTAATATCACTATTCATCCTTTCTCTTTAATAGAAGTGTCAACCAAATTCACAACTGACAATGACAGATTGAAACACACGTGTGCTATTGGTACCAGCAAGAGCTTTATATGTATCACACATGTGCAAGTCAACATTTATTTTTAAATTGCCAGCGCCCGTCATATGTACCAGCTGGCTGGTTGGTCGGATGGTCGGACAGATGGATGGTTGGTCACTTAGCCTTTTATATATATAGATAGGAACAAATTTATTTCGGAGTTGAAAGAGATAATGTACATCTCCTTTATATAAGGCTTGTACAGAGTCCCATTACTTTATTGTACACTATGAGATGCTTATATGCAATTTCCCTCATAAAATGCTGGTTATAAATTTGTATCTGTATTTATTACTTACCTGTGTCTCTGCTATCATATTTTCATCAGGTTTTAGGTGAACAGTGAAGGCCTCTCTCATCTCTCTAACCCCATCGTGGATTACTTCAATTTCAACAATGTGCTGGGTGTCTCCCTCCTTAAATTCAATTTCTACAAGTGCAAAATCACAGATTTAAATCTTTTACATATGAATATGAGTTTTTGTTAAGCTGTTTTTGTGAGCAATTCACAATGTGAAATACATTTTACAATATGGACCAGTGTTGTGTGTGTGTGAATGAAATGGAATAAAAAGTTTTTAAAAATCATCTATTTCTACTATATTCATTACACTCTAATATTTTCTATTCTATTCCATTCTACCCTGAAAAAAATTTAATCATAAGCTACTAAATTTATTTATTGGACCTCAATTTGAAAACATGCTGAATTATGGAAAGGATAATCAACAGTTCTAATACCAGGACATAACCAGACAAACTTGCATCTTATTTCCAAAAATTTCTAAACCAACAGGACATAAGTCAAATGAATATGATCACAGTTATTACTGAATGTGAACAGTATTTATATTATGTATATACATGGAAAAGCTGAATGTAAAATTAAGATTTTTATCAACATATCAAATTATATCTTAAACTAGAGGCTTGGTGCATGAAATTCGTGCACGGGTAGGGTGGGGTTGGGGAGGGTGTAACCTCAGCCCAGCCTGCACCCACTCCAATCTGGGACATCCCTCTCAGAATCCAGGACTGCTGGCTCCCAACTGCTCGCCTGCCTGCCTTCCTGATAGCCCCTAACCGCTCTTGCCTGCCAGCCTGATCACCCCTAACCACTCCCCTGCCAGCCTGATTGATGCCTAACTGCTCCCCTGCCAGCCTGTTTGCCCCTAACTGCCCTCCCCTGCAGGCCTGATCACCCCTAACTGCCCTCCCCTGCAGGCCCAGTCACCCCCAACTTCCCTCCTCTGCCAACCTGGTCACCCCTAACTGCCCTCCCCTGAAGGCTTGATTGCCCCCAACTGCCCTCCCTTACAGGCCTGGTCCCTCCCAACAGCCCTCCCCTGCTGGCCTGATCACCCACAACTGCCCTCCATTGCAGACCTGGTCCCTCTCAACTTCCCTCCCCTGCTGGCTGGCCATCTTGTGTCCACATGGGGGCAGGATCTTTGACCACACAGGGGCAGCCTTTTTGTGTGTTTGAGTGATGGTCAATCTCCATATTACTCTTTTATTAGATAGAATAGAGGCCTGGTGCATGGGTGGGGGCCAGCTGGTTTGCCCTGAAGGGTGTCCCAGATCAGGGTGGGGGTTCCCTTGGGGCATGGGGCAGCCTGGGTGAGGGACCTATTGTGGTTTGCAGGCTGGCCATGCCTCCCGGGGACCCAAGCGGAGGCCCTGGTATCTGGGGTTTATTTATCTTCTATAATGGAAACTTTGTAGCCTTGAGTGGAGACCAAGGCAGGCCAGGCTGCAGAAACTTGGCTTCCTCCATCACCGAGGGCAACCCTAGCCTCCTGCTCTCTGCAGCTCCGTGGCTGCCACCATTTCTGTTGGAATCTATTTATCTTCTATAATTGAAACTTTGTACTCTTGAGTGGAGGCCTGTGCCGAGGGACCCACAGCCTGGCCTGTGCCCTCTCGCAGTCCGGGACCCCTCAGGGGATGTCTGCCTGCTGGCTTAGGCCCACTCTCTGTGGGGAACAGGCCTATGCTGGCAGGCAGATATCCCTCTCACAGTCCGGGACTTCTCGCTCCTTACCGCCTGCTTGCTTGCTGCGCCCTACCGCTCAGCTCGTTGCTCCTTAGTGTTGCTGCGGAGGCTCTCACCACCGCCACTGTGCTCTCCAGCCATGAGCCCGGCTTCTAGCTGAGCGGCACTCATCCTGTGGGAGCACACTGACCACCAGGGAGCAGCTCCTATATTGAGCGTCTGCCCCCTGGTGGTCAGTTCAGAGCGACCAGTCATTCCACTGTTCGGTCGATTTGCATATTAGGGTTTTATTATATAAGATAGGATATTGAATATGAATTATAAATGAAAAATAAAATTTTAAAAAGAATCAAATAAAATTTTAGATCTGAAAAATTTTTAATATATATATTTTTTAAATTCTCACCTGAGGATGTTTTTAAAATTGCTTTTTATAGAGAGAAACATCCATGTGACAGAGAAATACCGGTAGGCTGCCTCTGCACCTGCTGACCCACTGGGATCTAACCTAAACCTAAGTATGTGCCCTAACCTAGAATCCAACAGGAAATCCTTTGGTGTACAGGTTGAGACTCCAACCAATTGAGCCACCAGGCCAGGGCAGATCTGAAAAAAAATTTTTTAATGTACCTCCAAGCCCTGGTCAGTGTGGATCAGTAGTTAGAGTGTCCTCCATGCACCAAAGGGTCATGGGTTCGATTCCAGGTGAGGGCACAGACACAGGTGGTGGGTTCCATCCCTGTCATATTGCTTGGGCAACTGATCGATGTTTCTCTTTCTCTTTCCCTCTCCCTTCCTCTCTCTCTAGAATGAATTAAAAAATATATATCCTTAGAGGAGGACTTAAAAAAAAATGCTGGTTGGTTCAGTGGATAGTGCTTCTGCAGGTGGACTGAAGGGTACCGGGTTGGATTCTGATCAAGGGCATGTATCTGGGTTGCAGGCTCAATCCGGGGCCCTGGTTGGGGTTTCAGCAAGAGGCAACCAACTGATGTCTCTCACATTAGTTTCTGTCTTTCTCCCTCCCTCCCACTCTCTCTAAAAAAATCAATGGAAAAATGTCCTCAGGTGAGGATTAACCAAAACAAACACCCATTCCCAGTGTGATTATTGAAGGAGCATATGAAGTATTTGTTGAATGAACGGGAAGGGATGGGACTTTGCTTCCTAACTGTTTTAGCAACTCTGCAAGCCAGAGGGTTTATTTTTTATTTTAATTTTTATTGATTATTTTAGAGAGAGGAAGGGAGCGAGAGAAACACCAGTGTGTTCTTCCACTTATCATGCTCTTTGGTTGCTTCTTGTCTGTGCCCTGACCAGGGATCCACCCCGCAGCCTTGCTGTATCAGGAGGAGGGTCTAACCCACTGCGCTGCGGGCTGCCTGTCAGTCAGGGCCCCTCAACAAAACCCCTCTGGGTGCCCTGGCCCTGCTGTGGGCCGAGCTCCTCTGCCACAGCAAAGGTGTGGGTTCCATTCTGTCAGGGCACCTACTTAGGTTTCGGGTTTGATCCCGGTCCGGGTTGACTGCTGCTCAGGAAGTGACCGAAGACCATTGAGGTCTGTGTGCTCTAGTCATTCGGCAGGGAGCTGGGGTTCCATTGCCGACATGGCCGACTCCGATCCCCGCTACCTCGGTCCTCCATCGAGGGCGACTTCAACTATGGCAGCTGCGTGGCCTCTACAGCTACACATCTGCATGGGTAGGTCGTCCTCTCTGCGGCTCGCCAGGCCTGGCTGCTGCACAGTCGCCCTGGGAGAGCGCCCTCCACGCCGGACTCCCAGGGAGAGCGGGTCCAGAGGGAAAGCTCTCACTCCGCCTCCCCTCAGGGCTCCCGGGCTGGAGCGCCCATCCTGCACAGGGCTGGGAGGAGAGAGGAGTCCCAGGGAGGCCTCCTAGCTGGGTGCTGAGAAAACGAAACTGGAGCCCTTCCTCCTTGAACCCTGTCGTCTTTGGTGTAGAAAGGGACAGATGAAAGCCTCAGCAGCCTTACTGGGGCATTTTTAAATGAAAAGATACCAGAGGTTATTTTTATTTTTATTTTGGGTGAAAATAAGTTTATTGTGCAATCAATATTGTGTAATCATTGTGGTTTATTGTGTAATCATTGTGATTTATTGTGTAATCATTGTGATTACACAATAACCTGCATTGAGTTATCTGCTGGGATGTTTGTGCTTTAGGGCATGTGAATGAATTTTATTTTATTTGACGCAGCCTCACGTCCCCCAGCCTAGTGAGCATGCAGCCCTGCCCACCGGCACCTGCTGGGCACCAACAGCCTCCTGCTGACCGGTCGTTACTCTGACAGTGTCCTGACCAATTTGCATATTACACTATTATAAGTATAGATTATTGTATCATTTTCCACATGAACTGTAAACCTACTTGTTGGAGTACGTACTGCTGAACCCTGCTCCCTGCTCACTGTGGAGCTTGTAGGAGCACGTTCCTCTTTGATCCTGCTCCACTACACCAACTGTGGGATCTTAGTTCCCCTACCAGGAACAGGACTTTCATGGATGTCAGGTATTAGATGGAGAAGACAGGAGAAGTCATAGCATAGAAGAGAGACCTTATTGCAGACTAAGTAGCCATTGCTACCACGTAGCCATTAGAGAAAACAGTCCTTCAAAGTAGCATTACAAAGTAGCCACATAAAGCAGTCCTTGCTAATACAGTAGCAAACACAGGAGCCATACCAAGCAGCTGTGCACCTGCTGGTCAACAACACATCTTTATACCAACTTAGACAAAAGAGGCTTCTTGCCAAATAGTGACATCAGTATTTGGGTTATAGAAAAGTACACCAGTGCAGTGCATACAGTATAATCTCTGTATCCTTGCTTTTGCACCTGTGTAATGCAATTTGGCCCTGCACATCTGGCATAGTCTGGACAGGGCCCCCACACTCAAATTAGCCTTGAACATCCAGCATACTTTGATTAGGGTTCCCACACTATGTTTGTCCCAAACTATATGCATAAAAAGTACAAACTCCTCTGCAGAAAATGCTATTTTTTTTTATTCTACCATCACCTTTATAACTGATTTGGTAATAACTATCAGTCTTTTTCTAAATTGTGCATGCAAGTTAAGAGATAAAGATGAATGCCTGGGAGAACTGAGATGGCCCCATAGATAAATGCCTGTACTTGCTGCCTCCCACAACCACATCAAAATTACAACTAAAATACAGAACAACCATCCTTTGGAACTGCTTGAAAGCTGGCTGAATAGAAGTCCTACAACTAGAGAAGTAAAGAAAGCACATTGAAACTGATATGAGGGGCAGAGGTGCGGAATGGTCCAACACCCATGTGTGATTTTTTTTTTTAATTGGGAGGGAGATCATCTCTGTGGAGGCTGCCCGTGAGGAGCAAGGGGTCCCAGCCCACACCAGACCCCCAGCTCAGGGACGTATAGCTGGGAAGAGAAGTCCCCATAACTACGGGCTATAAAAACCAGCAGGGATTGGGGCTGAGAGACAGGGAGGCTGCTGGAGACCCAGGTGTTCTTTTTAAAAGGCTGGCACATGAACTTACATGGTCCCGCTTCATCTGAGCTCCAGCACTGGGCACAGGGATGCTGCTCTGGGGGACCCAGACACATACTGGGAAGAACTGGATTATCTGGCATTGGGTCAGGAACTTGGGGGCAGCTTTCTCCCTGTCAGGGGTGCTCACAGGGGTAACTGTTCCTGTGTGGGGACCTCCCCTGTGGCAGGGCTGACTGGCGGCCATATCTGTTGGCTCCATCCTGATGATTCCCTGAGACCCTACCCCATCCAGTCTGCAGCCCCACCAAACCTGTTTGCAGCAGCTTACCCATATGTCCTTGTTCAAGCTTCAGGTTTTGCTTAAATCTCTCAAACAAGCTGAAGGTGGTGACAGCATGCCCCAAACCTATTAATAAAAGGCCCAAGACCCAGCACTAGCACCAGCCTGCTTTGCTTCATGGCTAGGCCTTGCCTCGGCACCTCAAAGCCCAACACACATAGCTCCTGCAGGATGTCCCCAAACTTTGCACCTCCCTGGAGGCCCTAGAGCCAGTGCACCCAGTGGGAAGCTTCAGACCACAGCAGATTACAACTCTTCACATCCACAAGCGACACACTCAAGAGGCTGACTCAGTGAGCAACAAAGCCCCACTGAAGCAAGTCCTGTTCCTTAAGGGTATTTTCTGCACAGCAGCTCTCCCACTGTAGTCACAGCAGGTTCTCACAGCCAATTGGCCTGGAGGTCAATTCCTCCCAGAGATTCCAATAGCAATGAAGGCTCAACTATAAGACTGTACATATAGCTTATACTGGGGGTCCCCTAGAGTGCCCAGCTCAGGTGACATACTACAGGACACATACTACACAAGGCCACTCTGCCAATTCTAGGGGACATAGCAGCTCTAATACATAGAAACAAACACAGGGAAGCAGCCAAAATGCAGAGACAAAGAAACATGCCACACATGAAAATGGAACCAAGCAAACTACTAGATACAGAGTTCAAATCCATGGTTATAAGGTTACTCAAGGGTCTTCATGAGAGCCTCTAGGGACTTAATGAGACTTTCAAGGATCTTAGTGAGAATGTCAAAGACATGGAAAAGAACCCATCAGAAATTAAGCATACACTAACTGAAATAAAGAATAATTTACAGGGATTCAACAGTAGAGAATTCCAAGATTCAAATCAATGATTTAGAATATGAGGAAGCAAAAAACACCCAATCAAAACAGCAAAAAGCAAGATGTGGTAAATGGGTTTAAAAGCAGTCCTGCATAAAGGTTTGGGGCTGCTCTCTGGACTCCCTGTGTGGAGAAAGGCAGAGCAGTTGCCGGCCAGCTAATAAAGGCTCCCTAAATTTTAATTTGGTCTGGACTCCAGTGGTCATTCACTCGCCTTCGCTCCACAACATTTGGAGGCCCCTGCGAGATAACCAGCCTTTGACTGGTCCTGTGACTGGAGCCCACCGCGGTCCCCGAACTCTCCGACCCAGGGGGAGATCTCTGAGAGACGTTCCTCAGCCTTGGGACTGGTAGAGGTCGAAGACCCCGCCTGCTAAATTTCCTGATTGACTGATCGGAGCCGCCTGGATCTGGTTCTTACTGGTAAGAAACTTATTTCTGGTTCTGTGGGCGCCCATCTAGGGTCTCTGGAAGGCTGGACACAGCGCTACTTCTGAGACCAGATCCCGGCACATGATGGTGCCCAGCGATCCTCAGTTGGTTGCCATTGTCTTTGTTATTCTGTGTTATTATGGTCTAATTGTCTCTATCATTAGAATGGGTCAGTCTGCTTCATGTTCTGTCTGTACTCCCCTGCAATGTTTTTTGAAAAATTTTCAGGAATTCAAGTGGCAAGCAGATGACTATGGAGCCTCCATTAACGCTTTTGATTTACAGAAATTTTGTGAGTGGGAATGGCCGACTTTCCCGTATCCCAGTGAGTGGAAGGGGGAGCTTGATCACCTCCCCAGAAGTAAAAAACTCAGACTGTCTGGTGTATAAATGTAAGTGTGAGAGTCTGTGTGAAGTGAAAGCTACTTTGTGCTGTCTAGCTATACACATGAGAGTATTTGTTATCTCTTTCTGTTGTTTAATTTGTTTAAAGATGGTGCAAACCCTGCTTTAGAGGGAAAACAGTATAGAACTTTTAATTGCTTTTCCTTGATTTATAATTTTGCTATGTTAGTTTAAAATTTTGGAATTCTAGGGTTAATTTAAGGGTATAAAATTTGTGAAGGTTGCCAATCCAGAGAAGTTTAAACAAAGGCTTGTTGGGTTAGGATTAGTCATAATTAACTGCTTTGTAGGCTGACTTTTTCAGACCTTCCAACAAACAGAGAATCATGTGGTCCTGAGAACTGTGACCTGCCTGCCCTTCCTGATAGATTTACAGTGGGTCTTGGGGGGAGGAAGAGAGCTGAAAGCTGCTCTGGAGCAGGTGTGAGAAAAGGTAGAGGTGGTGGAATTCACTCTCAGCCTGCTGAGATAGAGGAGCCCTAGGCTGGGGATGGTTGGAGATACCAGAAGTGGTGAAGATTGAAATCTTCTGGGGCCTTGGAGTAAAGTAGGAAAATCTGGGAGGGAGAGCAGCTGTTCCTTAAGTGTAAAAAGCCTGGTTATACAGAATCTCAGACCACTTGCCTTATTTCCCCTGCTAAGGACAGAGTAAATGGTTAATGCAGAAAAGGGGAGGCGTTGGCGGGGTGAGCAGGGAGAGAAAGGTATTTGTTGATTTTGCTGGCTACAACCTGCTCTCCTGGTGTCCTTGGTTTCAAGGCTTTCTGCAAAACACAGTGGATCTTCCTCTGCCCCATTTTCTTCTTTTTAACCCTTCCAGTACACATAAAGAAAATCTCATTGTCCGAGCCTGGCAGGGCGGGGTTACTGGGTACTTCTTGGGTGGTGGTGGAATATTCAGCAAAGGAACTTTAAGATATAATATCTTTAATGTTACAACTAGTTTAAGTTTTAAAAATCTCTGTCTCTAAAAAAGAAATGTTTTTACCTACTCTTAGTTTTATCACAGAAGGTCTAAGTCATAAGTGTTAATCTAAGAAATTCTGGATGTTTAGTTTTTAGGAATCATTAAAGGATTGAGGTTTCAAAGAATAAGGAATACTGAGTAGAAGATCTGAGGCATGGTTATGCATTTTTAAAGGACATAGAGAGAAGGTTTGAAGGCTAATTTGGAAGTGTAAAATTTATAAAGGTTGTGTATGTAGTAAAGAAGGAAAGAGAACTGTTTAAAAGAAATCAGATAATGCAGCAAGCCAGGAAGAGTAAATAATTTACATTCTGCCTCCCTAAACAGAGGGTAAATAGTTATGCCAAAGTACTTAGGGAGGGACTGATAAAAGAAATCTAATAGTTACTGTTTGTTATAATACATTCAGAAAATATTACTTTAGAAAGTCCATACAAAGGACTGGCAGGGAAAATTCTATCTTAAAGCAGGTCAGTATATATTTCTCCTTATACAATTCCTCCGAAATTTGGCAATACTTAATAAATCATGGCAATACATTTCTTTGCATAAATTCAATAAGACCGGTTTCCAATAGTGGTTTTATTAACCAGAAACTTTGACTGGAGTATCATGTTTTAAAGAGCCCTGCTTGAACTCTGAAGACTTGAAGCCAATAAGAGTTCTATGGAGAAAGCCTGGTATCCTGCTTGGTAGCCCTGAAAATAGCTGGTGCTGGAGCATCAGGCCCAAACCCTACCATCACTGGCGGTTGGTCAGAGTAGAAGGGGAGCAATAAGGGCGCCTCTGCGTCCCTGCGGGACCCCTATGCACTCTGAGCACTGACGAGTAGGAGGGCTGAGATGGGCCTTGAAGCCTAGGGCATGGGCCCGGGTAGAGCCACTGCAGGTGAGGAATTCACCTAACTCAGCAGGTACTACAGGCAGGCCTGACGGCAGCTGGATGGCTTGGCTTCCTGGCCCTACGGGGCACATTAAGATTCAATCATGAAATTCCGGCAAAGGTAGTCAGTTACCATTCTTGTTGTGTTTATGCAAACAATCAGGCTAAATTAAATACAATAGATAAATTAGTCTTGATTTGGCTCTTTTGATAAAAATGGGGGTAATTTTGAGGAGAAAAATTATATTTCAGTAGAACTTATTAAAACTGAAAGGTTTTCTTTCCCTTCCACCAGACCATTTGTTACAGTTTGTCTCTGCCAGGTCACAAGCCCACCTCCTTCTGTGCCCAGGCCTCATTGTCTCTCTGACAGACAGCATGGATCTCTTGGCTCTGAGAGAAACCTCTGATCCTCCTCAGCAGGAAGTAGCTAGAAGAGCCCACCAACATCCATTTTCCCTAAAAGAATTCAGAGTCAGGATCCTTGAGGTAATATATTAGGCAGTTAGACAGATATGAGCAGAACAAGGATGATGGGCCAACTAGCACTACCAGATGTAATTAAGTCTTTCCATCTCTACCTATGTGAGACAAGGGGACTCCCCAGAAGCAAGAGGGAATGAGGCTGCAGACGAAGCAGCCCAGGAGGCTACCCTAAAACCAGTGGGGCCTCTACAGATTCTAGTGACTCTTCCAAACCCTGACCCACCCACCTCACCAGCTTACATGGAAACCCAATCTAGAAAAGCTGAAATCCATAACCAATCTTTACTCAAGTTCTTACAGGCTTTACAGTCCACCCAGAAAGCAGTCCAGAAGCATGTCCAAGGTACTCTGCCTATACCAATTCTGATCCAGTCCATCATTTCACCCTGGTAACTCTGTTTGGGTAAAGAATTTGCCACACAAAGACTGACTCCTACCTGGAAAGGACCACCTCCACGGCAGTCAAGGTTGATGGGATCCCGACGTGGCTTCATCACACCCGGCTTAAGACAGCCCAGGCAAAATAGGGAGTCCAGGACTCTTTGGACCCTCTAAAGATTAGTCCTGGCCCTCATTCTGGGCCCTTATCTTATAAACAGGCCCACTGACTTTATTCAGCAAAAAGTTAATTCTATCAGGCTTATAGTCCTCAGGGGTCAATAT
This sequence comes from Eptesicus fuscus, assembly GCF_027574615.1. Lineage (NCBI taxonomy): Eukaryota > Metazoa > Chordata > Mammalia > Chiroptera > Vespertilionidae > Eptesicus > Eptesicus fuscus. Next base: position 3,049,129 of record NC_072480.1, on the reverse strand, counting down.
AACTCCCTCACCAATAATGACCCAAAAGAGTCAATGATTTGACTCATGTACAAAAAAAACCAGTGTGGAATGTTGGAGAGTGGGAATTTTTGAGCATGCTTCCTCCTAGTCGACTTGGCCTGGAATCCCAGCTGAAGATTACCCCCATTCCTGAGAGGCCCCAGATAGAGTTGTCAGTGCTGACACCAGGCCAGGCCTTGAGATATGGTCTTATGGCCCCTTCCCAGCACATAGGCCTTCTTTCATAGATCACTGTCAGCTTTCTTGGGAACAGGATGACCCTGTAAATAACATGGTCATCAGTAACATGACCCTGACATTACTTAATAAAAACTGTTTTGTCTTAAATTACTTACTCTGCAAAAACAAGATGTGGTAAATGGGTTTAAAAGCAGTCCTGCACAAAGGTTTGGGACTGCTCTCTGGACTCCCAGCATGGAGAAAGGCAGAGCAGTTGCTAGCCAGCTAATAAAGCCTCCCTAAATTTTAATTTGGTCTGGACTCCAGTGGTTGTTCACTTGCCTTCGCTCCACAACACTACAACCAAGATTACTCTACCCAGCAAAGCTATCATTTAGAATTGAAGGTCAGATAAAGAGCTTCACAGACAAGAAAAAGCTAAAGGAGTTCATCACCATGAAACTAGTATTACATGACATGTTGAAGGGTATTCTTTAAAAGAGGAAGAAGAAGAAGAAGAAAAAAGAAAAAAATATGAACAATAAAATGGAAATAAATACATATCTATCAACAATTGAATCTAAAAATCAAAATAAATCAACAAAAAATCTAATGAACAAAATAAACTGATGAATAAAATAGAATCAGAGGCATGGAAACATGGAACAGACTGATCAATTTCAGAGGGAAGGGGGCTGGGGAGTGGGAAGAGATTAACCAAAGATCTTACCTATAGACACAGACAGTTGGGTGGTGAAGGCCTGCGGTGGGGTGAGAACTGGGTGGAGGGGAGCATTAGGGGGAAAAAGGAGGATATCTGTAATACTCTCAACAATAAAGATTTTTTAAAAAGATGAATGCCTAAAGCTCTATGATCATTAGGAACTAGTGATTGTTTGTAGTGAGAGATAGGAAACTAGAAACAAAATGGATAAGAAGAATACCAAATAATTCATATACTAAATTTGGGACATCAATTTATATTTATTTTGTTAGCAAACTAACAAATAGGGAGAGGCAGAAGTATGTAATGAATGATTTTTTTAAAAATATGTTTTATTGATTTTTATACAGAGAGGAAGAGAGAGGGATAGAGAGTTAGAAACATCAATGAGAGAGAAACATCGATCAGCTGCCTCTTGCACACCCCCCACTGGGTATGTGCCCGCAACCAAGGTACATGCCCTTGACCGGAATCGAACCTGGGACCTTTCAGTCCGCAGGCCGACGCTCTATCCACTGAGCCAAACCGGTTTTGGCCTGAATGATTTGTTTTAATTATTTATAAAAGTAAATGGTGAAATGATCCATAAATTTGAGAAAATAGAAAGGTGGATGAAAAGCACCCATAATGGGTCTTTGAGGCCCATAGACTTTATGGTCTCATGTAGTTGATATTTTATCAATCTTTTTTTGCCCTTCATAAACACAAAATTTTCTAGCTTGAAGTTTTAGATTGTGGGTGTTCTATAAATTAAAATATACTACTATCTCTGCTATTATTCATTTTCAATGCAATAGAATACTTCAGAAGAATTATTATTTAATATCTGATTACCATAGTGAAGATGAAAGTAGACTCAAAACAGAAAGTCGTCTGGCATGTCTACTCAAAATTTTCCTAAGTCCTAACACATATAATCTCTAAGTCAAAAGAGAAAATCCTGGAAATAAATTCCATTGTTTTTGTTTTTCTAAAGATTAACTTACAGGTATATGTATATTTTTATTTCAATTGGATATTTTCTTACTTTTCTCACAGTCACTTGAGTATGACCCCCATGGACACAGAGCTGGGAGCACCCTTACCTTCTGACACAGGGTGGTAGTCTTCTCCAGAGGTGGCCGAGCCGTCCTTGGTGTGCACTCTCACGATGGAAACCTTTGAAGTGTCTCCTTGGCGAATCACTGGAATCTTTATAACCACTGATTGTCCTGGCTCTTTAGGTTCATTTATGCTAAATTTGGTTTCTCCAAATTTAATAATAGTCTCTAAAATTGTGGGAAACAGGAATAATTTAAATTGTAAAAGGAATTTTTCTCCACTTCTAATGTTTCTTTCCCTGTGGGAAGAGCTTAATTACTATTACACTCCTGGCTTCTTTCTGTTTCCTCACCCAATATTATTATTGAGTGTGTTAGGAACAACTGAGCACACATAACATAGTCCATCCCCTTCCTTGGGAATTGACCAGTCCCCAAAGAGCATATGCTCTAGGCACTCTCTATGTGCCAAAAATTTATGGGAGCAGGCCACTGAGAGTGGGAGGAGAGGGAGGAAATTGTTGGCCCAGGACTACCTGCACTCAAAGGTATGTCAGGGAAAGAGGGGGGTATGAATGTTAGGGATTTAGTATTTAGATATAAGTCATATTCTTCAACACCAACTTTCAGTTTTAATGGTTTATTTTATTCCTTATTTTACTCTCTCTCTCTTTTTAAATTTCTCATTTGTTTTAAAAGCCTAGTCAAAAACTGTGGGTTGTTTTCTAATCTACCTGAAACTTTAACATAGATGGATTTCAATTCCCAATTGAAAGTTGAGCATAATAAATGACTTCTTACTATCAGCATCATCTTGGATTCTTATCAGAGTTTCATTTTGTTCACCAACTGCAGCCCCAAAGGGAGAGTTGCTTTGTGGAGTGCCAAGAACTAGGCGGAGCTCCTCTATTTCCTCATAGAGTCTGTCATCCATCAGCTCAAGGATACAAGGCTTCTCAGCCTCACCTAGAAATATAATGACAGCAGGTCAATCACATACTATAGGCCCAAAAAGATACATCTGCAACTAGAATATAAGCACCACAAGGGCAAGCATATTGCCTTTTCCTTGCTTTATCAACAGTGCAAATAATAGTGTCTGGCATGGAATAAGCCTTCAATAAATATTTGTTGAATGAACGACTAATTGTCCACTCACTGCAATGACAAGCCATTACTTGAACAGGGGATTTCTTTAACATCTTTAAGTCTTTAAGTCCTGTCACTCATCTTAGAAAACAAGGAAAAAGAGAAAATGCCAATTTTTGCTTATAAATTGCTAACATTATAATCAGGAAGCAAATTTAGCAGCCTAGTTCAGGTTGATCATTGTTAATTTGACCACAGTACCAGTTTCTAGGACAATTACTGTTGGTGCCAGGGTGTAAGCTGACACGGTCCTTGCACCTGAAGGGACTAGCAAGGCTGGGACCCTTTCCCACACAGTTCTCCCAGGCTTGTTTGGATGGCGGTAATCAGTAGAATGAGAGCAACCTTTTACGGCTTGCCAAGAAGTCTGTAACTATTTACTGAGATTTACTGTACCGAGAATTTGTCCTTCTACTCTATCTCTCCCTTAGAGATTAAGAGGAACAAAGAGTACATTCCTCTTCACAGACCTCCTATTCAGTATTTGTGTATAAAAGGCATTACGCGGTTAATAAAGCTAGCTGCAGTAGCTTGACGGCTTGCAGAGGTGCAGTCGGTCGATGACTACCTGCAGACTCCTCCCGATCCCGTTGTCCTGTCTTTCTTTCTTTTCTCAAATCCCACCTCCCTACCTCAGCCCAGTTCAACCTGTCAGGCTGGACCTGGCAAATTGGCGCCCGAAATCAGGGACCTGAGGACTTGGGAAGCAGATGGTGAGGATCTCCTCTGGATAAAGAGTGCACTTGCTAAGGTAAGGGAGGAGCAATTTATTGATAGTCGGGAGTAAAGCATGGGACAAGTAGAGTTTAGAGAAAATGCCCTTTAGAGGCAAATGTTGAAGTCTATGTGATCACAAAATAATGTTGTTTCTTGTTCAAATTAGAATCTTAGTGTGTGTATGGAATTTAAAATCTGTAATAACTGAAACTCCACTACTGAAGCTGCCTCTGGTGCAGAGAGATTCAGGAGTGGCAGAAGAGGGCAGGGCTATCTGCTCTCCCACAATAAGATTACTTGCAATAAGATTACGTAATGCCTTGTTTAAAAATTATAAGAGAACTAGCAGGGAAATGCAAATCTTGGCCAAATTGGGGATGAGTTATTACTTCAAAAAGCATAAAAGAAAGAAAAAATTTGAAATCTGTCTATCTTTTAAGCATGAAAAGAAATTTGGCCAGATCTGTTGCTGATGCTTTCCCTGAAGTAAGCAGGATATGGGTGTGAACTAAAGGAGTCACATGCTAACCTGACAAGCTCAGGGGAGGCCTGCGTGGCAGTCTTGCAAACTCAGAGACCTGAAATAACCACAAAGGATGGTTTGAAAATTAAATATTTAACTACAAACAGGTTATAGTGGGTAGTCATGTCCTAGTCCGATATCTTCCGTGACAAAGATCAACTTAGATCTTCTTTACTGAGCCCATTTGCCTTTTTGCCTCTAAGATAACATATCTGTGAGATGTCTGGGTAACTTGTAACTTCCTTCTTTTGCTGGAGCCCCTGGGGCACAACCAAATGTGGTAGGCGCCAGGACAGATACTTCAAATTCCTTCATTATCATGTTAATTGTTCCTGTACCCACCTAAGTATGTGTCCATCATTTTACTTTTTATCCAATCCCAGGGGTTTCCCACCGTTTGACTTTATCCCACCTCCTTAATCCGTCACCAATGAATTTCATGTAGCCCACCTATGTCCCTCCTTTGATGGCAATGTATAAATACAGATGTAACCCACCATTTCTTCGGAGCATTATCTCAATTCATTGAGGTTCTGCTTCCCGGCATATGTCGACAGTTTGGCTCAAATAAACTCACTAAAATTCTTTACAGGTTTCAATGGTTGTTTTCGTTAACATGGGAGAAGGGAAAGACACGTGATGATCCAATATGGACGTCCACTCTCCCAGTATACAAATTAAGAGTTTCCTTTCTCGCCATAAAAAAGTTTAAAAAATTTAGAAATGCCTCTGGGATATCTGTACACGTGTAAAGAGAAAGCTGGTATAAGGCAAAATGTGCACACAGTCCGATTTCGGATATTAGATAGGTCTTAAACTAGACTTAACTCTTTACAAGGGCTACAGAAATGAAAAACCCAGAACTGGTTCTTTTTCCTAAGAAAAACAGTGAAAAAGTCTTCTTGAAAGAAATTCAAGCTAATTCCAGCAGCAGGATTTGCATTTCCATAATAAAGAGTAGTTTTTAAAATGCTAATAAACCTTGTTAAAAAGTTAACTTTTAAAGCCTTCAAGAATATAAGTAAAATTGTCTCTGTTATAGAATTTATCCAAAGTAAATGCTTTAAAATAGGGATTTGAATCTCAGAAATTGTTACAATATAGATAATATATTAATTATAAAGATCTAAGTATCCCAGATAACTGGCTACGCCCTTTGTTAATAGAGGAAGGGGTAGACGCCCTTCCCCCAGCAGACAAGTCAGGTTCCTGCCAGTAGTCATCTTAAAGTATATAGTAATTTACATTCAAATAAACCAAACCTAGCTTTCCAGAGCCACTGGCAAATAAAAAGTAAAGTTTAAATTTGCCTCATGAGAAAAATCTAGAGGACAGAATTAAAGCTATTAATTGATTATGTCTTGTATTTCTCTTAGAAATATAAAGTGTTATTAATTTAAGAACTACTAAAAATATTTAACTTACAAGCTCTAAAAGTTTAAAGTACATATTAAATTAGGAGAAATTATATAAATATAGTAATTAAATACCTAAAATATAAATATATGTTTTTAAGAAAATAAAATGTTATGTTTTCTCTAATAATTAGGAATTCAAAATATATTAGTTATTGGTCTGATTTTAAAAAGAGGATTAATTCTATAATCCAGTTTAAATATAATTGATATTCTTTAAGGTAATTTATGTATATAATATATATATGCTTTAAAAATATATATTTAATCTTTCCAAGTTATTTCAAGACTGAGAGTGACATTTCATTGGGCCCCGAAATGTTCAAAAGTCTGTTCTCTCTTAAAAGAAATCTTTTTTAATTAAACCGATTGATACTTGAAATCACATGGAAAACTTTATCAAATAAAAATTAATATAGTTTACTTATACATATGTATTAAATGTTTTAAAGGTTTCTTCCTGTAAGAAGGGCAAAAACAATATACTTCTTAAATATAGCCAAATTTTTCAACAGCAGTAGAATTTCTAAAAAGACAAAAGCCATACTTTTAGATCAGACCAATAAAGTATCAAACCTAAAAATTTTTCTAAATAAGTTTTTTTACTTTTTAATTAAAGATACCTACTTAAGTTACTTTATAAATTAGTCCTTTAAAATATAATCAAGATCTCATATAAATTAAGTTAAATAAGAAACCAATGTTTAAATAATTAAATCCAAATAAAATCTAGGAACAGATTAGAAGCCACCATTTACTACCTAACTTGATGTAGCCTCTTACATTAAGCTAGAGGCGGGGCAACATTTAGGGTTTGTAAAATCAGATGTAAATTTACTTTATTTTAAATAAAGATACCTACTTTAATTACTTAAATATATTAGCTTATTAAATTATATTCAAGGTTTTCAGCTTAAAGAAAAGCCAATATCTTTGTAAGCAATTTAATTAACTATTCTAAGAAAGTTACTAAGACCTTGTCTATACAAAAAGAAATTAACAGCCAGTTTAAAATTAAATTGCCATACCTAGAGCAAAGAATATCCTTACATAATATTATTCTACAATGTTATTATCATTTTTAATATTTTACAACAGCATATTGTACATTTATCCCAAACAAACTTACAAACTAATTCTTTAAATATTAAGCAGCAATTTTAAAGGACATAAAAGGATTTAATCCCTTCCACTGTGTGGAGGGCCCCCTGGGAGGGCACTTGAGCATTCTATATTGGCCCCTCTTGCCCTTTTTGCCAAGAGGGACCCTTTTCTCACAATCCAACTGCCCGCAGCTGTTACCTGAGCTCTCTATTCATACTGAGGTTGAAGCCTCATAGTGGCTGATACCATAGATCTGTCTCTTGCCCAATAGTGTGAGCTGGGCCCTCCCTGGAGAAGAAACCTGGGTTCCCCAAGATATGTGATCAATGCCAGGGCCCTGCCAGCAGGTGAGGGGATCCCAAGGCAGGTGCTGGGCGTGGAGGCCACGGGGGCATAGGCTACCAAGCAGACAGAACTGAACCTCACATCACCCTGCTTGGCCCCGGAGGATGGCTGGTTAGTCAAAGACGGGTAAGATTCCTCAAGGGAGGAACAACCTAAGACAGGCACAGTCGCAAGGGGCCATCAGGAGAGAACTTGGGGGTCAACAGAGGTGGGGCACAGATCCTCACCCCCCCCCAATATTACGGGGCTTAAACCCTCACCCCTTCTGAGGGAGGTCTCCTGTCCCATGGCTGCTTCGTGCTTCCCACGCCCAGCTCAGATCGGGACCCAGGCAACAAACAGAGACTTGGCCAAGCTCAGATCGGGACCCAGATAACAGAGACATGGCTAACAGCAGCTGCCTTATATCTAAATCCAGCCTAACACCAAGAATGCTCAGGGCTTTCTCAGGGATACAAATATTTCTTTCCATTAATATTTCCAGGGTAAACTAAGATTATTGTTATTAAAATATTAAATTTAAAAGTAAATTAGTAGTCAGCCTTACTATAAAAGTACTTATAATATAGCTAGCTAGTCTCCTATAGGCTTAACCTTCAAACTACAGCCATACAGGTTACGTATTATAAAAAGAAAGACAAAGATTCTTAAATAAAAATAAAGAGGTTTCCTTCAAATGTTATAGGAATTATAATTAAAAGCCTATATATTTAGTCTTTTAAACTAAGGTAAATTATATTTTTCCTCTCTAATAAGTTTTATATAAAATTTAAGATTAATAGCAAAAACTTAATATCATTTATTGTCCATAACCCAGGACAAGTAAAATTAATAAGTAAATTAAGCTTTATTTCAGATTAATTTAAATTAGCTAATTAATATAAGTATTCATAAAAACTTAATTATACTAGACAAAAACTATTCCTAAAGTATTAACAAAACTTTATTAATAGTTCATTCTCATAGTAAAATTACTTAACATATAATAAATCCAAAGCAATCATATTTCTATACAAAAATTAAAAATAAAAGATTATCAAGACTACATTAAAAATTTTACAAAAACCTAATAATACAAAAAAGAGATTAATAGAAGAATATCTTAAAAGAAATATTCTATAAGTAAATTATATCAAGCCTTAATTACTTTAAAATTTTTACTCAAAAATTAATTTTTCATTTATAATATTGATAACAAGACACCCATAAAATCTTATAGTATCAAAATAAGCCAAAGAAAAATCATTTTAGACAAAAATCAAAAGGATCCCAACTCTAACTTAGAAAATATTTCTTTATTAACCTTTGTTCGAGAATATGTTTATATATTTCCAGAAAAGCCCATGTAGGTTCCTACAACAACGGATCCCAGAGAGGACCTGATAGAACTGTTCTAGCCACAGAGTGGGCAGTCGCCCACAAGAACAAAGGTAAAATAGTCCAGAAATAAATATAGTAAGACACCTTGCCATGCTAGCAGTCAGCAGCTACACATTACTACAGGTTGCCCAGGACCAGGGCAAGAAAGGTCGGTGTGTGTACTTCCAAATCATGTATACACACTCTTCTACATAAAAGTCAAAATGTTTAATGTTTTGTGTTCTACCGGGACCCCTGGCTTAAGGACTTATTTTATTTCTAACACAGGAAATAGTAGTAACTACCACATTAAAAGAAATATTATACCTCAAGCATTAACCATTTTTACAGATAATCCAGTTCTACAAAGGCTAGATCTACTACAGCAGGGGAACAAAGTTCCTTCAAACCCCTTATATTTCAGTAGAAATACAAGCTCTTATTTATACCTTAACAGATTTTACTACAGAGCCCATCAACCTATAGTAATAGTACTTATGTGGTAAGTATAACAAAAATAATTAAGACAGCTACTATAGGGCACACTAATTTAGAAAAACTTTTCATTTAATTTTCAGCCTTTAAAATGTTATTTAACAATAACAATTTCAATATTTTATTAGAAGCAATATCCTTAGTATATTATTCACCTTCCTGTACCAACTTTAGGGGTAAATCCCCGAGGACTTAAACCTAATCAAATTTAGCAAAATAAATATCACTCAATTGTAGAAAGAACCAATCATACTCTTAAAATCATTTACTAAAACAAAAATGGGGAGAAAGTTGTTATGTGTCACCTCAAGAATAGCTCAGTCATGCTTTTTAGACATTAAAAAATTTTAAATTGTGATACAGAGGATCGTACAGTAGGTTAAAGGCATCAGGCCTCCTGTACAATAGCCTCCACCGAGTCAGCTAGGTGGAAGGAAGCATAGATCAGAAAAGAGTTTTATCAGATCCAGTAAAAATGTGGGGAAGAGGTTGTGTTTTATATCTTTCCAGAAGGAGCAATACAGCCAATTCAGGTGCCGGAGCATTATGTGTGTCACCACAATGGACTCAGACAAGCTCCTGTGTCCCTTCACTCAAAAGGACTAAATACTGCCCTAATGACAGCAAAGCAGAGGAAGAAGAAAACTAAAAACTATGCAAGGGACTGAAATGCCAACATAGAGTCATCTAAAGAAGTTAACGACTGAAGTACAGCAGTTTGTGGAAAAGCAAGAAGTTGAAGCTACTTCTTCAACCATGTTCCTGCTCATGCTAGCATCTGTTAACTGCAAGTCTTCTGCAAAGTCTTGCACAGCCAAGACAAAGGACTCTAAGTAAATATACACCAGCAGGACAGGAGACTTTCTTTCATTTAGTAGCTAAAAATGTTAATATGTCCATAGTTTTGATTTCTCTCTTATTGTTTTGTTATTATTTAATAGCACAGTTTTGCTCTTGACATTCATGTTTTGAAAATGATAACATGTATATAATTTAGTTTTGCATTGGCATTGTTTACAATTGTTTTAATGTTAGAGCTTTATTATTAATATTTAAATTTTACTTTTATTATTAGTAGCCTAAAAAACAAAAAAGGGGGATCTGTTGATGCCAGAGTGTAAGCTGACATGGTCCTTGCACCTGAAGGGACTAGCAAGGCTGGGACCCTTACCCACACAGTTCTCCCAGGCTTGTTTGGATGGCGGTAATCAGTAGAATGAGAGCAACCTTTTACGGCTTGCCAAGAAGTCTGTAACTATTTACTGAGATTTACTGTACCAAGAATTTGTCCTTCTACTCTATCTCTCCCTTAGAGATTAAGAGGAACAAAGAGTACATTCCTCTTCACAGACCTCCTACTCAGTATTTGTGTATAAAAGGCATTACGCGGTTAATAAAGCTAGCTGCAGTAGCTTGACAGCTTGCAGAGGTGCAGTCGGTCGATGACTACCTGCAGACTCCTCCCGATCCTGTTGTCCTGTCTTTCTTTCTTTTCTCAAATCCCACCTCCCTACCTCAGCCCAGTTCAACCTGTCAGGCTGGCCCTGGCAAATTACTAGATCAAACTGATCAGATATTTTAAGGATCTGGATACATATTAAAAATCTGACATCAATTCCTTTTAATTTCTGTCATTTGAACATTAAGTATCTCCTAGCATTGTGAAATCTACATATATGTTCTTATCACTAAATAAGTTTTGAATAAACAATATAATAAATCACTGAAAATTAATCAATAAATTGATACAGAAACCGAAAAGGACATTCACTCAACCTGTTACAATCTACCTCACTGTATTATCATTTAGTGTACATGATATTATGTCATAAGCTTGTTGAAATCAAGAACTTATATGTTCCTGATACATATTACTCACAAAAATTTGGTCTACTAAAATTCCAAATAAACATTTCAAGCTTAAACTTACCTGGCAGGAATGCAACGATGGAGATATCAGTGTTTGGGCGTTCTTCAAAGTCCATCATCACTTGTGCAGATCCCTGTCGTGTGTAGCATCTTACTGAGGACCTGTACTGGAGATCTCCACTCCTGTGGATTATTGCAACTATCTGCCTGTCATTTTCATTGACAGTATATACTCGTTCTTTGAATTGCATCTTAGGTACTGCAGAAACAAATAAACATATTGATGACAGTGGACAAAAATTTTGTTAATGAAGTGACATTTCAGAAAACATGGGTTAGTGGAAAGGAAAGTGAAACAGTTGTGAGAGGAGGTACCCAGTCTCCAGTCAGTCACTTGTCATTGTTCTGGCCTTGAGAAAATGACTAAACTTTAAACGTTTTGAATTCCTTATCTTTGCAATTTGCTCTGCCAACTGGTGGAGTAGGGAGATACAACGAAATGCTAAAAAGTGAATAAACCAGATCTCTGTATGTGTTACTTACTCATGACCTTATCAGAATTTCTTGATATGAATACCACTAAATATTGTGCACCTTAATACAAACATAGTTTACTCATATCATGTTGGAAAAGTTGACAATCCTATGTAATAAAGGGGTAATATGCAAATTGACCATTATTCCAACACACAAGATGGCCACCCCCATGTGGTCAAAGATGGCCACCAACATGTCGAGACAAGATGGCCACCACCAGATGGCCAGGAGGGGAGGGTAGTTGTGGGAGATCAGGCCAGTAGGGGAGGGCAGTTGGGAGGGACCAGGCTTGAAAGGGAGGGCAGTTGAGAGTGATCAGGCTTGCAGGGGAGGACAGTTGGGGGTGACCAGGCCAGCAGGGGAGGGTAGTTAGGGGCAATTGGGCCAGCAGGGGAAGGCAGTTAGGGGTGATCAGGCTGGCAAGGGAGGGAAGTTAGGGGTGACCGGGCCAGCAGGAGAGGGCAGTTGGGGGCAACCAGGCCTGCAGGGGAGGGCAGTTGGGGGTGACCAGGCTGGCAAGGGAGGGAAGTTATGGTTGACCGGGCCAGCAGGAGAGAGCAGCTGGGCGCAACCAGGCCTGCAGGGGAGGACCATTAGGGGTGATCAGGCCTGCAGGGGAGGGCAGTTAGAGGTGACCAAGCCTGCAGAGGAAGGCAGTTAGGGGAAATTAGGCTGGCAGGGGAGCAGTTAGGGGCAATTAGGCTGGCAGGGGAGTGGTTAGGGGGTGATCAAGCTGGCAGGCAGAAGCGGTTGGGGGCAATCAGGCAGGCAGGCAGGCAGTCAGGCGAGCAGTTGGGAGCCAGCAGTCCTGGATTGTGAGAAGGATGTCTGACTGCCCGTTTAGGCCCGATCCCACTGGGATCCTGGCTTGAAGAGGGTGCAGGCTCGGCTGAGGTACACACCCGCCTCCACGTGCATGAATTTTGTGCACCGGGCCTCTAGTCAGTATAATATTAAACATATATGAAATATTTAGATGACAGTTATGCTACATCAATTAAATATGGGTCTCACTAACAATAGGTTAGTCTGCTCAAAGAAACATCAAGATAATTATGGTAGAAGATTATTCAGAATTCCCTGTGATGATGTGTTAAAGAGCCATGCCATGTGTCCAATAGGTACTTGTCTCAGAACAATGTATTTGGCACATCATTTGGAAAATTTCAGCACTGTCTGAAGATGACAGAAAGTGTCCTATGTTGAGAAATAGAAAAAGACCATTGACATTCAAGGGTTTGTGCAACCCTATGTGTTTCTACTCATCTGTGATGAGGCAATTCTTTTTTAATTTAAACATTTTTTTTTCAATTATAGATGACATTTAATATTGTTGACTATATTCCCTGTGCTGTACTCTACATCCCCTGACTACTTTGTAACTGCAAATTTGTACTTATTAAACACTTCACTTTATCACCCAACCCCAACTGCCCTCCATCTTGGCAACTGCCAGTTTGTTCTCTGTATCTATGATTTTATTTCCATTTTGTTTAGTTTTTGTTCTGAATTCCAAATGCAAGTGAAATCTTATGGTATTTGTCTTTCTCTGTCTGACTTATTACATTTGGCATAATACCCTCTAGACCAGTAATGGGCAACCTTTTGAGCTTGGTGTGTCAAACTTCGCCAAAAAACTGAGCATAACTTGGGTAGTGTGTCACTTTGAGGAAAAAACATTATTTCGCAAATGTTTCATCCTCAGGAGCAGCAAATGTTTCATCCTTGGCATGCGGCCGCCTCAGCGGCCGCGTGTCATCAGAAATGGCTACGTGTGTCAGTGCTGACACGCGTGTCATAGGTTCACCATCACTGCTCTAGACCCATCTGTGTTGTAACAAATGGCAAAATTTCATTGTTTTATGGCCAAGTAATATCCCATCTAATAAAAGAGTAATATGCAAATTGACCGTTCCTCTGCTACACCCACAAGCCATGCCCACCAGCCAATCAGGAGCGAGTATGCAAATTAACCCAACCAAGATGGCTTTGGCTACAGAGCAAGCAGGAGGCTTGGGTTTCCCCGGTAATGGAGGAAGCCAAGCTTTCCGCACACCCTGGCTGGCCTAGGCCTCCGCTCAAGGCTACAAAGTTTCATTATAGAAGATAAATAAAGCCCAGATTCCAGGGCTTCTGCTTGGGTCGCTGGGGGGCAGCCTGCAAACTACCACAGGACCCTCGCCTAGGCCGCCCCATGCCCCAAGGGAACCCCCACCCTGATCCGGGACACCCCTCAGGGCAAACCATCTGGCCCCCACCCGTGCACTAGGCCTCTATCCTATCTCATAAAAGAGTGATATGCAAATTGATCATCACTCCAACACACAAGATGGCTTCCCCCATGTGGACAAAGATGGCTGCCCCTATGTGGACACAAGATGGTCATCACAAGATGGCCAGCAGGGGAGGGAAGTTGAGAGGGACCAGGCCTGCAAGGGAGGGCAGTTGGGGGCGATCAAGCCTGCAGGGGAGGGCAGTTAGGGGTCACCAGGCCAGTAGAGGAGGGAAGGTGGGGGTGACCGGGCCTGCAGGGGAGGGCAGTTAGTGGCAAACAGGCTGGCAGGGAGCAGTTTGGCATCCATCAGGTTGGCAGGGGAGTGGTTAGGGGGTGATCAGGCTGGCAGGCAGAAGCAGTTAGGGGCAATCAGGAAGGCAGGCAGGCGAGCAGTTGGGAGCTAGCAGTCCTGCATTGTGAGAGGAATGTCCGACTGCCCGTTTAGGCCTGATCCTACCGGGATCGGGCCTAAACGGGCAGTTGGACATCCCTCTAGTGTTCCCAGATTGGAGAGGGTGCAGGCTGGGCTGAGGGACACACACCCCTGTGCATGAATTTCATGCTCCGGGCCTCTAGTTTATTTGTCTATATGTACAACTTTATTTTATCCAATTGTCTATTGATGAACACATAGATGGCTTTCATATCATGGCTAGTGTACATAATGCTGTAATGAACATAGGAATGCGTATATATTTTCAAATTAGTGTTTTAAATTTCTATACTCAGATGTGGGATTGCTAAGTCATAAGGTAGTTCTATTTTTATTTTACTGAATTACCTCCATACTGTTTTCCATAGTGGCTACACCAATTTGCAATCCCATCAATAGTGCATGGGTATTTTCTTTTTTTCTACATCCTTAAACATGTTATTAATTGATTTATTGATGATGGCTATTCTGACAGGTGTGAGATATCTCATTTTTTATTTAATTTGCACTTCTCTGATAATTAGTCACATTGTTCATCTTTTCATATCTATGGGGCATCTGTATGTATTCTTCAGGTACCCTGCCCATTTTTCAATTGGATTTTTTGTTTTTTGGTGTAAAGCTGTATGTATTCTTTATGTATTTTGAACATTAACCCCTTACAGGTGTATCTTTGGCAAATATATTCTCCCATTCAACAGGTTATTTTTGTTTTTTAGATAGTTTTCTCCATTTTAGTTTGATATACTCCCATTTGTTTCTTTTATCTTTTTATTCTCTTGCCCCAGGAAACATATTCAAAAAATATTACTAAGGACGATGTCAAAGAGTTTACTACCAATATTTTCTCCTAGCAGTTTTATGGTTTCAAGTCTTACATGTAAGACTTGAATCAATTTTGAGTTTCTTTTTGTATATGTGTAAGAAGATGGTCTAGTTTCATTTCTTTTGCATGAATTTATCTAAATTTTACAACACCATTTATTGAATAGACTTTTTTACCCCACTGTATGTACTTGCCTCCTTTGTCATATATAAATTAAACATATAGGTGTGAGTTTTTTTCTGGACTCTCTATACTATTCCATTAATTTTTGTGTCTGTTTTTATGCCAGTACCAAGCTGTTTTGATTACTATAGTACAGTTTGACACCAGGCAGTGTAATACCACCAACTTTGTTCTTCTTTCTCAAGATTGCTGTGGCTCTTTGACATTTTTTTGTGGTTTCATATAAATTTTTGGATTATTTGCTCTAGTTCTGTGGAAATACTCCATTTGTATTTTAATAGAAATTGCATTGAATCTACAGATTGTTTTAGGTATTATGGACATTTTTAATAATGTCAATTCTTCCTATTCAGAAGCACAGTATATGCCTCCATTAATTTGTGTTTTCAACTTCTTTCTTCAGTGTCTTATAATTTTGCAAGTACAGATTTTTACCTCCTTTGTTATAATTATTCCTAGGTATTTTTTTGATGCAATTCCAAATGGGAATGTTTTCTTAGTTCCTCTTTCTGATGTTTCCCTATTGGTGCATAAAAATGCAACCAATTTCTGAATATTTATTTTATATCCTCCTATTTTACTGAATTCATTGATCAGTTCTAGTAGTTTTGGGATGAAATCTTTAGGGTTTTCTATATATAGTGTCTGAAAATAGTGAGAGTTTTATTTCTTCCTTTCCATTTGGAAGCCTATTATTTCTTCTTGTCTGATTGCTGTGGGTAGGACTTCTAGTATTATGCTGAATAAGAAGGGAGAGAGTGGATATCCCTGTCTTATTCCTCATCTTAAGGGAAATTATTTTAGTGTTTTTCCCATTGAGTATATTAGTTGTGGGTTTGGCATGCGACACTTATTATGTTGAGGTATGGTCCCTCTGTTCCCACTTTGGGTGTGTCATTTAGGGAGCTAATTGGGTGGTGCTCTGATATGATTTGAAGCCAACCACCAGGCATGTTGGTTGTGGTCCTCTTTGGAAAAGCTTGGTTTAGGCCAGATCAGCAATATCACATTTTTTTTTGGATGTGAGAGGAAGACTAAATTTTTGTGTGTGACAGTATAATTCTATCCTAATTATTGGTAGAAGAAAGGGTATTAGTATATGTTGAACTCTGTTCCCCCAAATTCATTGTTTTAAGTCCTAATCTCTAGTACCTGAGAATGTGACTTTATATGGAGACAGGGTCTTTACAAAGGTAAGCAAGTAAAACTGAAGTAATTAGGGTAAACCCTATTCAGTATAACTTGTGTTCAGGAAGTTTGGCTTCCTCCATTGCCTGGGAAACCCAAGCCTCCTGCTTGCTCCTTGGCTGCAGCCATCTTGGTTGGGTTAATTTGCATACTCACTCCTGATTGGCTGGTGGGCATGGCTTGTGGGAGTAGCATAGGTAGGTCAATTTGCATATTACTCTTTTATTAGATAGGATAGTACTTTGTTATGGCAGCTCTAGCAAACTAATACAGGTATATAAACCTTAGATTATCCTTTAATTTAATATTTATGTAAACTCTAGCTTATCATTATACTTGTTATAAATTAATAAACACTCACAATCTGAGACAGAGTCATTTATGGACACTGTGGCTTTGCTGGGCTCGCCAATGGCAGCATTCATGGGCATACGAAGCACCAGTTCAAGTTTCTCAATTCCCTCCAGCACTGGTTGTCCAAGATCATCCAGAATGATGACACGAACAGTCTGCATGTTGACTCCAGGTGCAAAATCTAAATTACGACTAATTCCCACATAGTCTGTTCCAGCTATGATAGTAACAGAAGAATTATTCAATTGGGGACTGACTATATTTAAACAAAATTATGATAAGCAAACCATGTAGTATATTTACAATTATTTTAAAATGTAGACTAGCATAACATTACAGAAAAGTACATTTAATGAAACATAAAAGATTAGTATCTACATTGGTTGAGATGGTAAATCAAATATCAGATTCTGAACTTTGTTATATCTATGTCTAATGTGTTATTTTGACTTTAGTTATTTTTGCTTCATGTCTTATAGTTATTCAATTTTTATTTTGGAATTCTAAAATGGAGCCAATAAAAATGAGGTCTAAAATCAGTATATCAATCAAACATGATTATTATTAATTATGTATGAAATAAATATAATCATTTAAATTTTGTTAACATTACTTAAGTATCTATATTTGTTTTTGTGAGCTAGTAGAGAACATCTTATTTAGGTGTGTGGTTGCCTGCTGGTCAAAGCAACACATTGCAGATATAAACTTTGGAGAGTGTCCCACACTCTCCACCCACATTCATCCCAGTTAAGTAGAGCAACCCATTATTCTCAAGATATATTTGGTCCATGATTTTGGTTTATTATATTTCAGGCCATTGGGTACATATCTAGTGTGGACATCTCCATTTATGTCTAATGTAGTTAAAAATAAAACTTTTTTTGTTTTTTAAAAAAATTCTTTATTGTTTAAAGTTTTACATAAGTCTCCTTTTCCCCACATTGACCTCTCCCCAGCCACCTCCACCCCCCTAGCATATACTCCCCAACCCCCCATCTGTGTCCATTGGTTATGCTCATATGCATGCATACATGTCCTTTGGTTAATCTCTTACCCCCTCACCCCTGCCTTCCCTCATAGGTTGGACCGTCTGTTCAAAGCTTCTATGACTCTGGTTCTATTTTTGTTCATCAGTTTATGTTGTTCATTATATTCCACAAATCAGTGAGATCATGTGATATTTATCTTTCTCTGACTGGCTTATTTTGCTTAGCATAATGCTATCCAGTTCCATCCATGCTGTTGCAAATGGTAAGAATTCCTTCTTTTTTACAACAGCGTAGTATTCCATTGTGTAGATGTACCACAGTTTTCTAAAATAAAACTTTCTTTTAATGTCTATAAAGACTAAGAGTGTGGATTGATATTAAATGTCATTGCTTTTCTGTTGTCATAACTTCTCTCTCTTTGTAGCTACTTTACCTCTGAATATGCAATCATATTTGAATGTATATGTCTATAATTCATTTTAAAAATATTTGTATCTGAATCCACCTGTATTTTTCTCTGTTTCTTTATTTATTATCATCTCTATCTTTTATTTTATTTGAATTTTCTCTTACAAAATAACTAATTGGGCTAAACAAATTTTTATTGGACAATGACTATATGAAAAACACTATGCTGGTTCTACTACATTAAAACAGTTATAACTTAAGGGTGACTTTTACAATTGTATGGCCCCTGCTAGCTTTGTGTGATGAATGTGTAATGTACATATGATGTACATGTACACATGTATGTGTGTGTATGTGAGTAAAAGAGAGAGTTCATATTGTTGGTAATTTAGAAGGGGAATAAAGGACATTTCTAATTCTATGCTTGCCATAAACTCTATGATCAACTTTTTGGATATATAGATTTCAGGATAAATGTACCAGCAAGGGCAGCTCAAATAATAAAGTGGGGAGAGCCTTTAGAATCTGAAGTATATATGGGGACATTTGTTTAAATTGAGGCAGAAGCCAATTGGAGATGCATGCCTGTATGATACTTACCTGTCATTAGATTTTTGTGAAGGTGGTCAGCATGATTATTCTTGTCCATATGAAGTCATACTATTCAACAATGTTAGATTTGCCAAGTGTAGAGAACAGATTCATGCAAATATAGTCATAAGACTTTAGTCTTTTACTAATGTGTTTTAACTTAGCCTCTGATCCATGGCTCTTAAGTGCATTTTCTCACAGTAGTAAATCAAGGTTTGATTTACCTACCATATAGTAATAATTTCAGAAAAAAATCCATTTAGATGACATTAATAGTACTTATATAGGAGTAAAGTATATTAGCTTTAAAGTCTTTTGTGTCATGGTAAGTTGAAAATTGGAGAACATAGTTATTATAGAAAACTGCTCACCATTGGCAGATGGAGGGTTTGTTTTCTGAGATCTCAAGGTGACACTAGAAGACCTGGACAGGTCAGTGCCTGTTCTCCATACCTGCACTTCCACATAGCCAGCACTCTCATCCACAGAGTATTCAACATCACCAAAGTACAAGATGGGTTCTGTTAAGTTCAAAACAAAAACCACTTCTGTTATTTTTATTTTTCTACACCAAACTCTACTGATGTAATTCCAAAGAAGAGTCAACTTAATTATCTTGAATTCTTTATATCATTATAAGATTTCCTTTTAGTAAGATAACATCTCTAATCTGTAGATTTTTATAGTTTTCAGGTCAAATGCTTCTGTTGAAAAGCAAAATACTTATGGTAAAATGCCTAATGGAACATTCTCATCTTGAGTTACTTTGTCTTTCATATAAATGGCTTCACAATGAACTTCCTGGAAGTTTAGCTGGTAAAATAGCACCAAAATGAAACAAAACACATAAGGCTAAAATTGTGAGTTTGGTCCTACTGTTTGTTCATTTTACCATCTCCTACCAAGTCTTTACAATGGAGACTATTTGCATTGTGACATCTTCTATTCCATTAGATTTGGTCTTAATCTAGTGTATTTGGATCTGTTATAACTAATCCAGAGCTAGCAACTATTGGTGTGACCAGACTGAATACACTATACTAGAGGCCCAGTGCATGAAATTTGGGCACGGGTAGGATCCCTAGGCCTGGCTGGTGATCAGGGTTGATCAGGGCCTTCCAGCTGCCAGCCGGGGCCTTCCTTCCCAACTTCTGGTTGCTGGCTGGGGCCTTCCTTCCCTGGCTGCCAGATGCTGGCCAGAGCCTTCCTTCCCTGGCTGTCAGCTGCCAGCCGGGGCCTTCCTTCATTCCGCACCACCCCTTGGTGGTCAGTGCACGTCATAGTGAGCGATCGAACTCCTGGTCTCCCGGTCAAACTCCCGAGGGGACACTTTGCATATTAGCCTTTTATATACATAAACTAGGGGCCCAGTGCATGAATCTGTGCACCTTGAAAGGAACTGTGGGCTGCAAGGCTGCAGTGGGCACAGGGGCAGGTCTTAGCCCATCCTCTGTGCCCCTGCCTGGCCCCTCCCTCCACAGCCCAGAGTCCCCTGTCTGCCAGCAGCCCCGCTCCCAACACCTCCACTCCCAGGCGCTGACAGCACTGGCCCCGCTCGCACCCGCTTACGGCACGGAGCAATTGGAGCCGGTGCCAGCAGTGGGTACGAGCAGGGATGCTGCTCCGATGGCCCCTCAGGAGCAGGGGAAGGTGAAGAAGCCCTTAGGGGCGATTGGGGCTGGCAGCCGCCACTTGTACCCACTGATGTTGCCGAGCGATTGGGGTCAGTGCTGGGCGCCAGCAGTGGGTACAAGCGGTGGCTCTAGCACCAGCAGCAGGTGTGAGCAGCGGCTCCAGAACGGGCAGTGGGTGTGAGCAGGGCCGGCGCCAGCAGCAGGTGTAAGCACTAGGTAGGACCACTGCATGCAGGAGCAAAGAATTTTCAGTAACCTTTAGAGGCTCGCCCCAGCAGCCAGTGCCCTACCTTGGTCTGGTGCTCCTGCTCACCTCTCCACGATCCTGACACGGCCGATGCCAGCCATGTTCCCTGTGCGCTCCCTGGTGGTCAGCGCATGCCATAGCAACTGGTTGGTTGGTTGTTCCGTTGTTCAGTCTATTTGCCAATTAGCCTTTTATTATATAGGGTGATTACCAGGCTGGGATATTTTAGGGAGATCAGGACATAATTGTAGGCTACCTACAGGATTTTGGGGGTGTCCTATAACAGCTGAAGTTCCAATAGATAAATAATCTTACACCAAGGGTTTTACATTTGTCTTAAACATGAATGAAAATAATTTACTTAGGTCATTAAAGTAAAACACCTGCTTCAGAGACTTCATTCATTTTTTCCCCAGTTTTGGTGATGAATTGATCTAATAATCATTTTCTGTCTGATTCCACTGGTGACCAACAGTTTACCTAATGAGACAGCTGCCAGAAATATGGGGTAAAGCAGCCAGCTGACTAATAAAGAAAACTGAGAGATTATTTGTGAGCTCACTTGAAAAAACGTACTTTGAAATATTTATAGCCTCATAGGAAGTCACAAAAATAGCACAAAATGTACTTTGAAATATTTATAGCCTCATAGGAAGTTACAAAAATAGTTCTTTATATACACTCCATTAGGAGTTTAATTTATAAGTAACTATTAAAGAAGATAAATTAATTGGGTGTATACACAATGTGGTGAACAGCTCTTTGACTTGAGACATTTTACTCATCTGTGTCTGGTTTTAAAAGACTCAAAAGGACTGAGTTTAAAAGGCTACACAACTCACATCAATGTTCTTTGAAACACAAGGCCATTAAAGAGATAACCGTCATGTTTTAGATCATCTATTTGAATTACCAAACACACAAAATCAAACAAAACCCTACAATCATGGCCCACAATTAAAGGAAATCCATTTTGTGCACTGTTCTAGTTGAGTAAGAATTCTTTACTTTCCTGCCCCAAATAAATTACCTTTATTAAAACTGGAAAATTGTATTTTTTTTTTCATATGAGGGGCATAATAAAAAGCATCTAACTCCCCTAAACTCTTGAATAATATAAAACAAAACTTGGAAATTTTGCTTGTTATATATTGTTCACAGGGTGATAAATTTGCCTATAGTTATTTTACCTTCTCATCCCTCATCCTCTGAACTTGGATGGTGCTAGGACATGTGACTCTATTTAGGTAGATTAAGATGCTATCTTATCAAACTCAGTCAAGGCAGACCTTAAACACAAGCCAATAAATGGTGTACATTTCTCACTCCTAAGAGAGGGAAAGGTGAAGATAGGGCTCTGAAAATTCTTGTTGTGACCAGATGGCCAAACCAGGCACATCTGTATGTCTGTTAAAAGGCTCTTATAATTATTACTGAAGCCTGATTATCTGCATACAATATATGATCTCTCTGTTTCTTCACATTCCTGGCAAAATATATAATCATATAAATTAGATTTCTGAGTTATGGGAGAGAGCTGTGAAATGCAGTAAGGGGGCACCTTCTGTCTAATAATGATACCGCCCATCTTCTCACCTCTCTACTACTCACAGATACATACTAGAAGTGGGACAGAAAAAATCATGTAGTGAATATGATCCATTAAACACCAAGTTGGACTACATATCAGAGCAAAATTGAGTTCTGCATGTGTGTTCAGACTCATTCTGCCAAATATACATCAAGTGTTTTTATGTTATAGCTTAATAAAGGGTAATGATATCCATATAGAGAACATTCACAATCTGACTTACACATGTTCTTTGTAAGCCCGCGCACGCACATGCCTGTGCTTGTGTGTGTGTGTGTTGTGTGTGTGTGTGTGTGTGTGTGTCTTGGAGAGAGACTGGGAGAGATGGAGAGAGAGGTGGGGGTAATGGCACAGGTAACAATGCAACAAATAATAGGAGTTAATATGAATGATGTAAACAATATCATTATATTGCCAATTAATTAATACATTGTTATCTCCAGCATAAAGAAAGAGGGGGATTGGAAAAAGGGCTTTAATCTCAAATCTCTTAATTTCACTACAGCAGATAATTGAAGACATTGAAAAGATATTACTTTTTAAAATACATTTTAAAATTACCAGTAGATTTAAGTTATTTATGTGATTTCATTTCCCTTCTGTGCTCCATTCATGATGACTGGAAAATTACTCTATTAATCAATTGCAAGCATTGCAATGAAAGCATAAAGTAATTAACTATGATGAGATTAAAACACAATTTAATCATTTTTATAAGAAAAACAATTTTGCCAACTGCCTAGTTTCTTATGCCATAAATAAAAAGAAATGGCTAGAAATTAGCACCTTTATATCTTCAGTGTAGTTGAATGGGAATGGAAAAGCATAATTATTGTTATTTAAATTTCTCTCAACACCTTTTCAAAAATCTCTATAGTTTAAATGTTGTTTCTAATTGTTACCTTTTGTACAGAATCTTTTGTAATATGAATGTTAAAAATCCTTCAAGCAGTGAATTGAGTTACATATATCTTTCAAGATAAATGGTAGGCTATTTTGGAACCTTTTAATTAGTACTAAGCAAGTGAAAGGCAGAAAAGAATACAGATGCAAAAGCCATAAGAATCACTTGTTCTGGCAAATTATTATAATTAATGGGTAAGATTTTAAGTCGCCTCTCTCTGATAACATGTTTTATTTTTTTCTAGCAGCTTGGATTACAGTTAAGTAAACTGTAGACCTTTGTCTTATAGTTTTGGAAATACCCACATTACAACTTAAAGTAAATTAGAAAAAGCCTATTTAATCCTCCTATATAATAAAAGCTAAGTGTCTGGTCATCTGGTCGTCCGTTCAACCAATCAAAACGTAACATGCTAATGATATGCTAAATGCCGCTCAACCGCTCGCTATGACGTGCACTGACCACCAGGGAGCAGACAGTCGACCAGTTGACCAGTCACTATGACATGCACTGAACAGCAGGGGGCAGACACTCTGACAGGTAGGTTAGCTTATTGGCTAATCGGGACTGATTGAGATGGGCTGGACATGCCCTGGAGCTCTCCTGCAGTCCCTCCCTGGCTGGCCAACTTCCTGCGTCCCTCCCTGGGCCTGATCATGCACCAGTGGGGTCCCTTAGCCTGGCCTGAGCCCTCTCACAATCCGGGATGCCTCGGGGGATGTCAGAGAGCCGGTTTCAGTCCGATGGTGGATGTGTACTGACCACCAGGGGGCGGATGCTCAATGCAGGAGCTGCCCTCCTGGTGGTCAGTGTGTTCCCACAGGGCTCACGGCTGGCGAGTGCAGCAGAGGTGGCGGGAGCCTCTCCTGCCTCCACAGCAGCGCTAAGGATGTCTGACTGCCGGCTTAGGCCTGCTCCCTGTAAGCCGGCAGTCGGGCATTCCCCAAGGGCTCCCAGACTGCGAGAGGGCTCAGGCCAGGCTGAGGTACAACCCCACCAAGTGCATGAATATCGTGCACCAGGCCTCTAGTCTATACTAACAAAAATCTAGGTTGTCTTTGCACCCTTGAGCGATGTCATCACAAGATGGCCACCACAATATGGCCACCACAAAGATGGCCGCCACAAGATGGCCGCACGCACTGTGGAGGCAGGGCCCGGCGGCCACTCCATGCAGTGAGGCCTGGGGGTCCCACAGCTCCACGTGGTGCAGAGGAGGCCAGTCCCAGCATCTCCACCACCTTGCGCAAAGGAGGTGGGTCCTGGCAGAGGAGGTGGATCATAGCAGGGGAGGGCAGTTGTGGGCGATCGACCTGGCAGGGGAGGGCAGTTGGGGGCAATTGGGCCAGCAGGGGAGGGCAGTTATGTGCGATCAGGTCGACAGGGGAGGGCAGTTGGGGGCAAATGGGCCAGTAGGGAAGGGCAGTTGTGGGCGATCAGGCTGGCAGGGGAGGGCAGTTAGGGGTGATCAGGCTGGCAGGTGAGTGGTTTAGGGGGTGATCAGGCTGGCAGGCAGGTGAGCAGTTAGGAGCCAGCAGTCCTGGATTGTGAGAGGGATTTCTGACTAATCTGGCAGTCAGACATCCCCTGAGGGGTCCAAGATTGGAGAAGGTGCAGGCCAGGCTGAGGGACACCACTCCCATGCTTGAATTTCATGCACCGGGCCCCTAGTATATAATAAAACCCTAATATGCAAATCAACCGAATGGCAGAACTACTGGTGGAACAACCGGTCACTATGACACACACTGATCATCAGGGGGCAGATGCTCAACACAGGAGCCTCAGAGGGAGGTGACCAGTGGTAGTGATTTGGGGGGTGGGGACAGCCGGTAGGCAGTGCCAGGCCACCTGCCAAGGCGGGTTCCAGTGGGGGCCCCCGATCTCACCACCCACCAGTTGCCCCACAGATGGCCCTACCCTATATATTGGAAACAGTCTCTTAGATTTAAAAATTTTCTCAAGTTTTCTGCCCACTCTCTCTCACTGACCTCTCATCTCAAAAGTCCTAGTGGTAGGCCATAAGACTCCTTAGCCATTCGGCTTTGAGTCCATCTGGGAATGCCTAATCTGGAGGGTCACACCCTCATTTCTTGTGGTGATTTGTTTAGCAGCAGGGGCACCTGCCCTAAACAGTCACCTTTGGATTTGTGGTCCATCACTCACCCTTCCTCTCTTGTGGGTCATGCTACACTCCCTCTGCACACTCATGGGGGACATCATGCCCAACCACCTCATTTTCTTTTGTAACACTGTTTGGCCACAATATAAACTAGATAATAAGTCTCAATGGCCTGAAAATGGCACTTTCAATTTTAACACATTACACAACTTAGATAATTTCTGTCACCACAATGGAAAATGGTCAGAGATTCCCTATGTCCAGGCCTTTTCACCCTCCAGTCTTGACCCTCTCTCTGTTAGTTCTGCTCTACCTATCAGATCGTTCTGCTTCACATAAAACATCATACTTCCAACACTTCTGATTCTGAATCTACTTTTGATCGAGCAGAACCAAGACCTCTACCTCCTTATGTGCCCCCTCTCTCACTTGCAGTAGATTCTCAAAACCCAGACCCTCCTAACCATCAATCACCACCTCCTCTAGTGCCGGAGAGCCCAAATCCTGAGAATGTGAGCTCCAATACAGACTTTTCCCCACCTAACACTTGCTCTTGGGCCACCCAAAGATCGCCTTCCTCAGCAGCCACTTCTATTCCCATACCTATTCTACCCATGAGGGGATAGTCCATGTTCCATTTACCATGTCTGACCTCACACATATTGAGAGGCATCTTAGGTCTTTTCCCACTGACCTGACCACTTTTACTAAGGAATATGAGTACCTCACCCAGTCCTATGACCTGTCCTGGCACAACATCTATGTCATCCTGTCTTCCTTTCTCACCTCAGAGGAGAAGGAATATGTTTGGCTAGCAGCTCAGGACTGTGCTGATACCCACCTTAGACCACAGTGGCCAACCCAGTTGGCACCGACACAGTCCCCCGAACTGACCCAAGATGGGACTATCAGGTTAATTCTCCAAGTTGCTAGCTCTGTAGTCATATGATCACCTGTCTCATTGCTGGACTCAAAAAGGCTGCTCATAAGGCAGTCAACTATGAAAAATTTAATTAAATCATTCATGGCTCTGACAAAAACCCAGATCTCTTCCTTTCCCATTTTAGAAAGAAGACAGAAGGAAAGCCAAGAGACACATGAAAACATACTCAAAGTCACTAATTATTTGAGAGATGCAAATCAAAACAACAATGCGGTACCATCTCACACCTGTCAGAATGGCTATCATCAACAAATCAACAAACGACAAGTGTTGGCGAGGACGCGGAGAAAAAGTAACCCTTGTGCACTGCTGGTGGGAATGCAGACTGGTGCAGCCACTGTGGAGAACAGTATGGAGTTTCCTCAAAAAACTGAAAATGGAACTGCCATTTGACCCAGTAATCCCACTCCTAGGAATATATCCTAAGAAACTAGAAACACCAATTAGAAAGGATATATGCACCCCTATGTTCATAGCAGCACAATTTACAATAGCTAAGATTTAGAAACAGCCTAGGTGCCCGTCAGCAGATGAATGGATCAGAAAACTATGGTACATCTAGACAATGGAATATTATGCTGCCATAAAAAAGAAGGAATTCTTAACATTTGCAGCAACCTGGATGGAATTGGAGAACATTATACTAAGTGAAATAAGCCAGTCAATGAAAGAAAAATACCACATGATCTCACTCATTTGTGGATAATAAAGAACATTATAAAATGATGAACAAAAAGATAGATACAGAGACAGTAAAGCATCAAACAGACTGTCAAATTACAGCGGGAATGTTAGGGAGAGGTGGGGGAGATAAGAGATCAACTGAAGGACTTGTATGCATGCATATAAGCATAACCAATGGACGCAAAACTCTGGGGGGTGAGGGCATGTATGGGAGTGGGGTGGGGGGGCAATGGTAAGATATGTACACATATAATACCTTAATAAAAAATGAAAAAAAGCACTCTTGTAGGTAAACATACTTTTCTGTAACATTTATCAAGCACAACAGAATTATTTATATACTTATATGTATTATTCATCCTTCCAAGTTCATTTACTATAAAATTGTGGTCATTAGTTCATAAAACTCTGGTTTTCTTTTTTTATGTACTAGCACTAAAGTATTTTAAATACTCACTTATAAGTCTTTTAATATCCACATTATCATTAACCTTTGAATAAAGTAACTGCTGTCTGAAAAAAATAAATAAAAGAAATCACTCCATTTTTATAACCATGCTTCAGTATCTGCCATTCTATCATTATTCTACCTGTACAACTGAGGTGGTGAGTGAGATTTAATATAAAGAGCACTGTATTCAGATTCAATAGCTCTAGACTCAATATCAGTTTCATCTCATGCAAGATACTTTCCCTCTCTGAGTCTCAGCTTTTTTAAACTGTTAAATCGACATATTTCACAAGGTTATTGTGAGGTTAAAATAAAGTGATGCATGTGAAAGAGCTTTGTAATTGCTAAAGTCCCTGTACAATATCAGCAATGACTGAAAACTGCATTCAGGATGCTGCCCCATTAAGTCCAAAGTGTTTTGTATTTCAGGTGAAAATCTGGTTTCAGAGTCATAGAGCCAAGGAGAGAAAGATGATATAAAAGAAAATCTCCCAGTTTGAGAACAGTGGAGGCTCTGTGCGAAGTGACTCTGGCTCCATCAGCCTGGGGGAGCTACCTAACACTTTTTCCACTACCCCATCTGCTGTCTGTAGATTTTAGCCTATTGAGATACAACAGGTCATAGTCTCTGAATGAAAGAAAGGTAACAAACAAACAAACAAAACTCCAAAACAAACAAAAAAACCACAAGGTGTCCTACTTTAGCATTGTCTTTTTGGTACCTAAGATATAATCAAGGAAGTTGGGACAGGACATAATTCTTACTATTAGAAACCATCCCCAGAAAACTCCTGTTATGTACTATCTATACTATGTGTTAATTACTCACGAAGCTTGTTAGTAATTGAAGGCTACAATCTACAAGCCCTTGCAAACCTATTCACAATTTCAGAAACTTTCCAGTGAACAGACTGTAAAAAAGTTCTGCAAGGAGGAATATTTGTATATTTGTATTTGTGCTTATTGTTTGATGCTGAGTATGTTATTTTATGCTATCTTTGGATGGTGGAAAAGGGTAAGCAGAAATTTATTTATATTTGGCTACCTTTTCAAGTGTTTAATTTAAAATCTAACAGTATTTTCATAATAAGACAAATGCATAAAAATCAGCAGGAGTTGATTTTGAATCTATTGTCACTGGGCTGTAGGACAGGCAAACTGGAATCAGAGAGATTGGTTAAACAGCAACTGTAAGAATCTGGAGAAAATATGAAGCTGATTTGGTCGAGGTGGTGGCAGTTCAGATGGGAAGACAGTAAGGACATAATATTTAGAGATATAAAGGAGATAGAATCAAGGATTTGGGGTGAGGAGTGAGAGAGAAAAAGTCTAGTACTGGTAGAACAACTATTCACCAATATTAGAAATACAGGAGAAAAGCCAGGTTAGAGCAAGAACCTACCACTCTCCTCAATTTTGTTTGTTTTTTCCTGATTTCCTTTGATTTCTTTCAGAAGCTAGGGCACTAGGCTCATGGTAAGTTGTATGCCTATTTTATTTTCCTTTCACTGTTTAAAAAGGAAAAAGAAGAAACAAATTCCATATATAAGTAAATATTGGCTCTTACATAATTATAACATAGTTTCATGGAGTTTCTCTCTTCACAGCAATGTCAAGGAATGCAATGTTTTGAACAAGGTAATGAAGTTTTCCTCAGAAACTCATCAAATATATTCTGCTAGTATGTTATTTGTCCCCTTGGTATATTGGATCAGATCTAATGCACATTATTATTTATATATATTGATGTCTTAAAGAACTTCAAAATATGTATTCTGGACCAATGTCAGTTAAAACATGCAAGGTAGGTTCACTAGGAGGATAGTGATCCTCTGGAAAGTGGGTATAAAACTCTGTATATTGGTCAACCCTATTGTGTAGTGTATATATTATTTTATTTTACCAGTTTGCCGGTATTTATAGGATCACCTTGCAGCAAGAAGAATGCAAAGGCCCCTATGGCTTTGGCTTTTTAAAGCTTTCCCTGGCAGTCACTGTGGCCCTGAAAATTATCCCTGTGAATAAGTGTGATTCTGAAGGAGGAGGAAGAGGAGGAGGAGGAGGAGGAGGAGGAGGAGGAGGAGGAGGAGGAGGAGGAGGAGAAGAAAAGAATGAGCTTCTTGTTGGCATTTTGACCACAGAGCTCTAGCTTCCTGGTACTGTGAATACAGATTGTTTGTGAAACACCCTCAGGAAAATGGAAGCTGAGCTATATTTCAGTTCTATGAGGTGAAAAAGGAAAGCTGTTTTTCACTAACAATGCCTATATTGTGTCTATTCTGACTTTTTCTTTAAAAGCACTAAGTAATAAAGCCCTACATTTTATTTCTTTTCACAGGACTGTATTTAAACTCAGCTACTGCTGATATGTACTCTGACTTGGCTCATCCCAAACAGTGAGGTTATCTTCACAATTGAGAGATTGTCACAGCTTATTGGGACATGTGACAATGCACATCAATTTGTGAGTTGCCAAGTCCCATGACTCAGGTCTTTTCAGTTTGGATGATCCTTTGAAAGCTTGATTGCCTGGGGAGGCTTTGTGTATCTGTTTGTCTATTCTGCATGGAAATCCTCTATTGATTGAGTCCATCTTGTTCACTACTGTGTCTTCAGTGCCTTGAGGAGTGTTCACCATTCAGTAAGAGTGCTACTCAGGTGCTACATAATGTTGAAATATCCTATATAATAAAGAGCTAATATGCTAATTAGACCGAACAGCAGAACGACTGTGACCGTCCAGACGAACTTCCAGATGAAGCCGGGGCTGTGAGGGCTGAGCCCATTGCAAGAATTTCGTGCATTTGGCCTCTAGTATATAAATATGTGAAGCAAGGGCAGGACAAATCCTAGGTCTCTTTTACATTTGCATAGCATCTCATCGGGCACACTAGAGATGCTCAGCAAATATTTTCAATGAATAAACATCTGCCTATATATGTTATTTCAAATGTCTATTTCAGTATGACTGAATAAAGATTTACTTTTTAGAGAAAGGATAAAGAAGATGTTTTATTTCTCTATAAGTGTGAATAAAGGGAAAGTTTTATTTATATTTTTAAGTGCTTCAAATTGTTATAAATGGCCTGAAGAAAATAGGCATTTTTAGTTTTAGTTACATTTTATAATCCTAGTATAGATTATTATTGTAATTAATCCTAGTATGACATAGGTCACTGGTTTTATCAAATCATATTATTCATATACTTTACTGAGCAATCTTGTGTCCCTAGGTCAGTAGCAACTTTCTTTACATAATATAAAAGAAGGTTTAAGGCACATTTTAAAAGGGATGTATATAATTTATAAACTAGAAGTAAAGTGAGAAAAAAAGAGATTCAAATGTTTGCATCAGTAAGAACAAAGAAAAAGCATGTAATCTATCTGTATCCTGTGAAAGGTATTCTATCTGTAAAGAGAAAGGAAGGTACACAGAGAATTTGGTGTCTCTATAAGGATGATTAGAGGAGAACTAATTTAGATTGGTGACAGTTTTTATAAAGAAGAAAATTAATAAGTTTCACATTTCTACACTGACCAATTGGTATATCAACAGTGATAGAATATAGCACATCTATTTCAAGTTTTTGTCTAATGTTTTATTCTAATATTGAAAGAGGAGATGCTGCTATCTGCTTAGCAATGGATTTTATAAAGTGCCTTTTCAACAACACATCATAGTGCGTTGTCTACACTTACTAAATATTCACATCTCTATAAGTTCATTGTAGTATTTCACAGAGTCTGGCCTATATTTACATAATGGAGCTTGCAGGTAAAGATTTTAGAGTGTTGTGCTTTCAACCAGGTTGCCAGCTTTTGGTTTATCAACATTTTTTGTGTGTGCTTAATAAGTTATTTTCTTAAAAATCTTTTTTTAATTTTACACTTCATTTTTATAGTGACACTATTACAGATGTCTCCATTTTCTCTCCCCTCCTTTGCCCACCTCCACCCAGCCCCTGATTCACTCCCTTCCCTCTGACCATCACCACACTGTTTCTGTGTCTATGGGTTATGCATATGTGTTCTTTGGGTAATCCCTTCACCTTCTTTCATCTGTTCTCCCACTTCCCCGCTGTGACAGCTGTCAGTCTGTTCCATGTATCCATGTTTCTATTTTGTTTGTCAGTCTATTTTTGTTCATTAGATTTCACATATACCAATAAGTGACAGCATATGGATTTGTCTGTCTCTGACTGGCTTATTTCACTTAGCATAATAATCTCTAGGTCCATCCATGCTATTGCAAAAGGTAAGATGTCCTTCTTTTTATGACCACATAGTATTCCATTGTGTATATGTATCACATCTTATTTATTCACTCATCTACTGATGGTCACTTGGACTGTTTTCAGATCTTGGCTCTTGCAAATAATACAGCAATGAACTTATGGGTGTGCTTTATGATTTCAATAAAAGATATATGGAGGAGAACAAAGATAGCAGCATACATAAATACCAGTATTCCCCACTTTCCATAGCCACATCAAAATTACAACTAAAATACAGAACAATCATCATTCAGAACCACTGAAATCTAGCTGAATGGGAGTTCTACAAATAGAGAAGTAAAGAAGAAAGCACAAATACCAATGGCATATTTTATAGACCAAGAACAGACTCTCCAAAAATTTATATGAAACAACAACAACAACAACAACAACAACAACAACAACAAAAGACTCCAAATAGCCACAGCAATCCTGAGAATGAAGAACAAAGTTGGAGAGATCACAAGACCAGAAAACAAGTTATATTACAAAGCCTGTTCTCAAAACAGGCTGGCACTGGCACAGGAACAGATATATAGACCAATGGAACAGAACAGAGAACCCAGAAATCAATCCAAGCCATTATGCTCAATTAATATTGTCAAAGAAGGTAAGAACGTACAATGAAGTCAAGATAGCCTCTTCAATAAATGGTGTTGGGAAAATTGGACAGACACATGCAAAAAATGAAACCAGACCACCAAATTACACCACACACACAAATAAACTCAAAATGGATAAATGACTTAAACATAAGATGGAAAACCATAAAAATCTTAGAAGAATCCATAGGCAGCAAAGTATCAGACAAATCTTGTAGCAATATGTTTACTGATACATCTCCTAGGACAATGGAAACTAAGGAGAAAAAAAAACAAATGGGGCTACATCAAAATACAAACTTCTGCACATGAAAGGAAACCACCAACAGAATAGCAAGAAAGCCCACTGCATGGGAGAAGATATTTGCCAATGTTACATCTGATAAGGGTTTAATCTCCAAAATATATAGGGAACTCATATAACTTAACAAAAGGAAGATAAACAATCTAATTAAAAAATGGGCAAAGGATCTAAACAGACACTTCTCAAAAGTGGACATACAGAAGGCCAAGAGGCATATGAAAACATGCTCAAAGTCACTAGTCATTGGAGAGATGCAAATCAAAATGACAATGAGCTACCACATCACACCTGTCAGAATGGTTATCATCAACAAATCAACCAACAACAAGTGCTGGTGAGGATGTGGAGAAAAAGGAACCCTCGTGCACTGCTGGTGGGAATGCAGACTGGTGCAGCCACTGTGGAAGACAGTATGGAGTTTCCTCAAAAAATTAAAAGTGGAACTCCCATTTGACCCAGTCACCCCACTTCTAGGAATATATCCCAAGAAATCAGAAACACCAATCCGAAAGAATATATGCACCCCTATGTTCATAGCCGCACACTTTACCATAGCTAAGATTTGGAAACAGCCTAAGTGCCCATTAGCAGATAAATATATTAAGAAAAACTGTG
This sequence comes from Eptesicus fuscus, assembly GCF_027574615.1. Classification (NCBI taxonomy): domain Eukaryota; kingdom Metazoa; phylum Chordata; class Mammalia; order Chiroptera; family Vespertilionidae; genus Eptesicus; species Eptesicus fuscus. Next base: position 3,016,051 of record NC_072480.1, on the reverse strand, counting down.
GTACATCTATATAATTAAATACTATGCTGCTGTAAAATAAAAAAACAAAAATCAAACAAACAAAAAAAAACTGTTACCATTTGAAACAGCATGGATGGATCTAGAGAGCATTATGCTAAGTGAAATAAGCTAGTCGGAAAAATGTAAGTATCACATAATCTCACTCATTTGTGGAATATAATGAACAACATAAACTGATGAACAAATATAGATTCAGGCATAGAAGCATAGAACAGACCATCAAACCTCAGAGGGAAGGCAGGGGCAGATGGGAGGGGGTAGAGTAAAAAATCAACCAAAGGACTTGTATGCATGCATACAGGCACAACCAATGGACACAGACAATAGGGGGATGAAGGCCTGTGCTGGGGGATGGGGTCAGGCGGGTAGAGGTCAATGGGGGAAAAGGGAGCATATGTAATACTTTCGATAAAGAATTAAAAAAAATTTTTTTTTAAATAAGAAAGCACATTGAGACTGGCAGGAGGGCCAGAGGCATGGAACACTGGTCCGACACTCAAATGTTGTGTTTTTCTTAATCAGGAGGGATATCTCCACTGCAGAAGCCTCCCATGAGGAGGAAGGGGCCAACCTCCACACCAGAACCCAAGCCCAGGGTTCCAGAGCTTAGAAGAGGTGGCCCCATAACTTCAATCTGTAAAAACCAGTGGGGATTGTGGCTGAGTGATATGGAGATGCTGGAATCCCAGACAGTTCCTCTTAAAGAGCTGGTACATGAAATTACATGGTCCCATTCCCTCTGAGCTCCAGTGCTAGGTGGTGGCTCTAGGGGACCCAGGGATATATGGGGAGGAACTGGATTGTCTGGCATCAGGGCAGGAACTTGGGAGAGGCTTTCTCCCAGACTAGGGTGCTTGCAGGGGTCATTCATTGTTCCTGTGCTGAGACCTCCCCATATCTGAGTTTCCATCATTATGGTTCACATTTTCTGCTCCACTCTTGTGATTCCCTTAGACCCCACCCCATTCCCCTCACGAAGCTCCCAGGGTTTGGCCCAAGCCATGGGTGGAGGCGGGTGGGGTGGGAGCCAGGAGGGACCAGGTGGTGCAGAGGCTGCTACCCATGATCCAAGAGCCATGGACTGTGCAGCCCTCTGCAGCCTGTGGTGTTCTCAGTGCACAATTTATAATCTCCAGAGCTGCTTCTTTTTATTTGTTAAGTTTCACTAACTATTCCAGGAGAGTGGGTAGCACCATAATGAGGGGACAGGCCAGGCGCGCCTGCCTGAGGCCAAGGGGTGGCCTCAGGTTCCTGGGTAAGCAGCAGAGAGGGGGGCAGGGCTGAGTTGGAGAAACCAAGTCCAAAACTTGAAAGGAAGCGGGAGGCAGCGAGGGCGGAGGGTGACAGTTGTGCAGGGACCTAGAAAAGCTCTGGGTGGGGGCAGCCAAGGAGCCTGGTGCCCCTTCCACAGGACAGGCTCCAAGTTCCTCCCTCCTCCTCCCCATGACCTGTCACCCCAACTCTTCCAGACCCCTCCTGGGCTCGCCCAGCACAGTTCTGCCCCACTATACAGCCTTTGGGGAGCTCTGCCCCCAGAGAAGAAAGGGGGAGGCTGCAGACAGGAGGTTGCAGGAGGAGGGGGCAGAGCAGGGCCCACCCAGTTAGATGGAGGGCAGGGAGAGACCCCACAGGACTGGGGACAGAGATGGGTAGGGAAGGAGGACCATGAGGAGTATCACCCTTGGTTGAAGTAGAAATCCTGACCCCATTTTACAGACCCCAGCAGAGTGTATGTGTGTGGAGGGTGAAGACAAAAGAGGGTGTGAGGGGACTGGATGGATGGAGAGCAGTCATATTTGATTCATGGCCTATTTATTTTTATTAATATATTTTTATTGATCTCAGAGAGGACGGCAGAGGGAGAGAGAGATAGAAACATCAATGATGAGAGAGAATTGATCTGCTGCCTCCCGCACACCCCCTACTGGGGATTGAGCCCACAACCTAGGAATGTGCTCTTGACTGGAATCAAACCCAGGACCCTTCAGTCCGCAGGCTGAGGCTCTATCCACAGAGCCAAACCATCCAGGGCAACCCATGGCCTATTTAAAACAACTGCAATAGGCTGAGCAGGGGTCTTACCACGATGGTGTTACCTGATAATGAGGGTGTCTCTCCTTATGTTGGGATAATCAGAATTGCAGCAAAGTAAAGACACCCATGGAGTCTGCAAAGGGTTTACATGCACACGATGCAATTTACTTCGTGTGGTAGCTGAAGAGGGTGAGCAGAGCCTTGGAAGGACATGAGGTCTCCAAGATCAGGGGCTGCAGGGAAAGTGTGTGCCGAGCATTTCGCACCATGAGTTACAATCTATATGTATAAAAGCCTAATATGCTAAGTGTCCGACCGAGTGGTTGACCAACTGGTCGCTATGATGTGAACTGACCACCAGGGGGCAGATGCTCCAACCAGTAGGTTAGCTTGCTGCTGCAGTCCGGCCAATCAGAACTGGGTGAGACAGGGCCGGACACACCCTGGATCCCTCCCAAAGTCCCTCTCCGGCCACTGGACCCCATTGGCCCCAATCGGGACTGGGCAAGATGGCCCTGATCGGCCCCAATCACTGGTCAGGCGGAGGGACCCCACCCATGCATGAATTCGTGCACTGGGCCTCTAGTTTATTATAAAAACTCTCAGCAACATGGGAATAGAGGGAACATATCTCAATGTAATAAAGCCCTATATGACAAACCCATAGCCACCATCATACTCAATGTTCAGCATTCTCCTTAAGATCAAGAACAAGACAGGTATGCATGCTTTCATCACTCTTATTCAGCATAGCACTGGGAGTCCTATACATAGCAATCAGACAAGAAGAAATAAAAGGCATTCAAATCGGAAAGGAATAAGTAAAACTATTATTATTTGTAGATAACATTACTGTATATGGAGAACCATAAAGATTCCACACAAAAAGTACAACTAGGACTGATAAATTAATTCAGTAAAGTAGCAGGATACAAAATAAATACCCAGAAATCAGTTCCATTTTTATACATTAATCATGAAGAATCTGGAAGGGAAATATAAAAACAATCCCATTCGCAATTGCTTAAAAATGAATAAAATACCTAGAAATAAATTTAGCTGAGAATGTATATGAGTTGTACTCAGAAGATAATAAGACACTGAACAAAAATTGCAGAAGATACATATAATGGAAACATATACCATGGTCATGGATAAGAAAAATTAACATCACTAAAATGTCCACACTATCCAAAGTAATGTATAGATTCATGCTACCTGATATCAAACTATACTACAGGGCCATACTAACTAAAGCAGCATGATACTAGCATAAAAACAGGCATAAAGATCAATGGAACCAAATAGAGAGCCCAGAAATAAAGCAACATTGTTATAATCAGTTAATATTTGACAAAGGAGAAAAAAACATACAATGGGTTAAAGATAATCTATTTAATAAATGGTGTAGGGAAAATTGGACAGTTACTTGTGAAAAATAAAACGAGACCATCTTCTCACATTGTACATAAAAATAAACTCAAATATTAGACTTGAAACAATAAAAACCTAGAAGAAAACATAGACAGTAGAATCTTGGACACTTCTCCTGGCAATATTTTTTTCTGATATAGCTCCTTGGCCAAGAGAAACAAAGGAAAAAAAATAAACAACTGGGACTACATCAAACTAAAAAGTTTATGCACAGAAAAGGAAATGATCAACAAAATGAAAAGACAATCCACTGAATGGGAGAACATATTCACTGATATCCCATCTAATAATAGACAAATATGCAAATTGACCATACCTCCAACACACCCACAAGCCACGCCCACAAGCCACACCCACCATCCAATCAGAGCGAGCTTGCAAATTAACCCAAACCAAGATGGCTACAGCCACAGAGAGCAAGGTTTCCTAGGTAACAGAGGAAGCCAAGCTTTCCGCCTGCCCTTGCCAGGCCTAAGCCTCCACTCAAGCTACAAAGTTTCAATTAGAAGGTAAACAAATTCAAACAAATGGCGGCAGAATGGAGCTTGAGAGAGCAGGCCAGGGTTGTCGCCAGCAACAGGGGAAGCAAAGCTTTCCACACACCCTGGCTGGGCCCACCCGCTTAAGGCAACAAAGTTTCAATTATAATCCCAACACAAATGGCTGCCGGCCTCGGAGGGAGCCCTAGGCTTGGCTCTGCTTCAGGTTACAAAGTTTCAATTGTAGAAGGAAAATAAATTCCAGATACCAGGGCCTCTGCTTGCGTTGCCAGGGGGCGTGGCTGGCCTGCAAACCACCACAGGCCCCTCGCTCAGGCCGCCCCACACCCCAAGGGAGCCCCCACCTGATCCGGGACACTCTTCAGGGCAAACCAGCTGGCCCCACCCCTGTACCAGGCCTCTATCCTATCTAATAAAAGAGTAATGTGCAGATTGATCATCACAGCAACACACAATATAGCTGCCCCCATGTGGTCAAAGATCCTGCCCCCATGTGGACACAAGATGGCCACCACAAGATGGCCAGCAGGAGAGGGCAGTTGGGAGGCACCCGGCCTGCAAGGGAGGGCAGTTGAGAAGGACCAGGCCTGCAAAGGAGGAAAGTTGGAGGTGATCAACCCTGCAGGAGAGGGCAGTTAGGGGTGACCAGGCCGGCAGAGGAGGGAAGTTGGGGGCAAACAGGCTGGCAGCAGAGTAGTTAGGGGGTGATCAGGCTGGCAGGCAGAAGCGGGTAGGGGCAATCAGGAAGGCAGGCAGGCAAGCAGTTGGGAGCCAGCAGTCTTGGATTGTGAGAGGGATGTCCAACTGCCCGTTTAGGCCCGATCCCAGTCGGGCCTAAACGGGCAGTAGGACATCCCTCAAGGGGTCCCATATTGGAGAGGGTATAGGCTGGGCTGAGGGACAACCCCCCTCCGTGCACGAATTTCGTGCACCGGGCCTCTAGTATCTGATAAAGAGTAAATATCCAAAATTATAAAGAACTTATAAAACTCAACACCAAAGAAAAATCATATTAAAAAATGGACAAAGAACCTGAATAGACACTCTCCAAAAAGGATGTACAGATGGTCAATAGACATATGAGAAGATGCACTGCATCATTAATCAGAGAAATGCAAATTAAAACCACAATGTGATATCACCTCATGCCTGTCAGAATGGTTATGATCAATAAATAAACAAATAAACTTATGTGAGGATGTGGAGAAAATGGAACCCTTGTGTACTGTTGGTGGAAATGCAGATTGGTGCAGCAATTGTAGAAAGCAGTATGGAGTTGTGTCAAAATATTAAAAATGGAACTGCCTTATACCCAGCAATTCCACTTCTGGATATTTATCCAAAGAAACCCAAAACACGCATTAAAAAGAATATATGCACCCCTATGTTCATTGCAGCATTATTTACAAGAACAAACATTAAAAAAAAAAAAAGCCCAAGTGTTTATCAGTATATGAGTGGATCAAACAGTAGTGGTACATTTAAACAATGGGATACTACTTGGCAGTAAAAAGAAAGAAACTTTTACCCTTTTTGACAGCATGGATGGACCTAGAGAACATTATGCTAAGTGAAATAAGCCAGTATGAAAAAGCCGAGCACCAAACGATTTTACCAGACTCATCAAGAAAGAAAGAGAGAGGACCCAAGCAAATGAAATGAGACATGAACGTGGAGAAGTAAACAGGGACACCACAAAAAAACAAAAGATTGCAAGAAAATACTGTGAACAACTCTATGCCAACAAGCTGGACAATGTGGAAAAAATGGACAAATTCCTTAAAGAAAAAAAACACACCACAATATTCCGAAAGTGAATCAGGAAGAATCAGAAAATCGGCATAGTTCAATAACAACGGAAGAAAGAGAAACATTAATCAAAAAACTCCCACCAAACAAAAGCCCGGGTTCAAGCAGCTTCACAAGGGAATTTTTCCAAACATTCAAAGAAGAACTAACACCTAGACTCCTCAACTTCCAAACTCTTTTTATGAGGCCAGCAATATCCTAATACCAAAATCATATAAAGACATTACAAAGAAAGAGACTATCCAATATTTGGTTCCAATATCCCTGATGAACATAGATGCTAAAATCCTCAACAAAATGTTAGCAAATCAGATCCAGCAATATATTAAAAAAGATGGAAGATGCCGATGATGCCTTGCCATGCTAGCAGTCAGCAGCTGTGCATTGCTGCAGGTTGCCTAGGACCAAACCAGAGAGGGTTGGACGTGCATTGCCACCATGTGCCCACCATCCAGATATCATTGCTGACATGTATACATAAGGAACTGTTTGACAATGAAACGGGGACTCAGAACTGTTGAACATTGAAATTGGGACTCAAATATTTTTTGTTATATGTTTATTTCTAGTCTGCAGAGGCAAGACTTTTTAAAGGAAAGAAATGGGGAAAAATAGATACAGAGGCAAAGAAGCATTGAACAGACTGTCAAACTACAGCGGGAAGGCAGGGGAGATTGGGTGGGGGGGGGGCTGTAAGAGATCAACTGAAGGACTTGTAATCGTTTGGTGCTCGGCATATAAGCATAACTAATGGATACAAGGCACTGGGGGTGGGGGGCAGGTGAGGGCATGTACTGGGGGGTAGGCGAGGCCAGAGGGAGGTCAATGGGGGGAAAAAAGGAGACATATGTACTAATATTTGTAACACTTCAAACAATAAAAAAAAGGAAAAAAAAAATAAAAACATCATACATCATGACCAACTGGGATTTACTAGTATTCTAAGGTTCAAAGGCTGGTACAATATTCTTAAATCAATAAACATGATTGTTAGGTCGAGGCAGTGGGGAAGTCCAGAGCCAATGCATGCATCTGCAAGGTAGATGGTGACAGAGATAACTGGTGCCTTCCTAGACCTCTGGCCCGAGGCAGAAATTCCACACCTCTCATGCCCTCCGCCCTCCCCTCACTAAACGGCTGTATAAAAGCAGTACCTATGCCCCCTTTTTGTCAGGAACTTCCCTGGCCCACCCTCGGACCAGCGAATTTCGCCCAGGAGCACAAGATTAAAACCTCCCCCCTTTTTAATCGCCTGGACTCTGTTTTGTTTCCTGCGTCGCAAACCTCTCATCTGGAGCTGGAACCCGAGAGGGGTGCGTGTATACCATTTGACTGTTCACGGTCCGGGGTACCCGCCCCCGCCCCCCTTGTCTCCCCGGAACCCTCAGGCTTCTCTCCAGCTCAGCAGTGTCAGCGGGTAAGTCCTAGTCCCTATTGATTCCTAGTGGTCGTTCTTCCAGCATCTCTGTCCGTAAACCAAGGTCAGAGATTGCCTTCCGGGCATAGCCCTCCCAACCTCTCCAGGGAGGTTCCGAGCCTGGGGAGGCAGTGAAGACGTTCCTGTCCCCCTTGGCTCTCCGGCCTTTTGGCCTCACTCCGGACCCCAGCGGGTGGGGAGACGTCCCCTGCCGTCCCTCAGATCCCTGTCCATAGCCTTGGCTCAACGATTGGGACGCCGGTCCTTGGGCCTCTGCTACTGACCCTAGGTTTCAAAATGGGCAATCAAAAATCCAAATCTGATCCTAAGACACCTCTAGATCTCCTCACCAATCTGGCTAAGCTAGGCCTGTCCCAGGATCTGCGCCCTAAACGCCTCATTTACTTCTGTAATGGGGCATGGCCTCAGTATGAATTGGACAACAGGTAAAAATGGCCTGAACACGGGACTTTTGATTTGACTTGATTTATTTATTTTTTAAAAAATAAATCTTTATTGTTCAGATTATTACAATTGTTTCTCCTTTTTTCCCCCCATATATCCCCATCACCCAGTTCCCTCCCCCCCCCCCGTTGTCCTTATCCATAGGTGTATGATTTTTGTCCAGTCTCTTCCCATAGCCCCCACACAGACACCCCTTTCCCCCTGAGAATTATCAATCCACTCCCATTCTATGCCTCTGATTCTATTATGTTCACCAGTTTATTCTGTTCCTCAGATTTTTAATTCACTTGATTTTTAGAATCACTTGTTGATAGATATTTGTTGTTCATAATTTTTATCTTTACTTTTTTCTTCTTTTTCCTCTTTTTAAAGAATACCTTTCAGCATTTCATATAATACTGGTTTGGTGGTGATGAACTCCTTTAGCTTTTTCTTATCTGTGAAGCTCTTTATCTGCCCTTCAATTCTGAATGATAGCTTTGCTGGGTAGAGTAGTCTTGGTTGTAGGTTCTTGCTATTCATCACTTTGTATATTTCTTGCCATTCCCGTCTGGCCTGCATAGTTTCTGTTGATAAATCAGCTGACAGTCATATGGGTGCTCCCTTGTAGGTAACTAACTGTTTTTCTCTTGCTGCTTGTAAGATTCTCTCCTTGTCTTTTGCCCTTGGCATTTTAATTATGATGTGTCTTGGTGTGGTCCTCTTTGGATTCCTCTTGTTTGGAGTTCTGTGTGCTTCCTGAACTTGTACGTCCATTTCTTTCACCAGGTGGGGGAAGTTTTCTGTCATTATTTCTTCAAATAGGTTTTCAGTATCTTGCTCTCTCTCTTCTGGCACCCCAAAAATTCGGATATTGGTACGCTTAAAGCCATCCTGGAGGCTCCTTATGCTATTCTCACACTTTTGGATTCTTTTTTCTTTCCGCCTCTCTGGTTGGGTGTTTTTTTCTTCCTCATATTCCAGCTCTTTGGTTTGACTCTTCGGGTGCGGTGGTCTACTCTGTATATTCTTTATTTCAGACAGTGTATGCATAATTTCTGACTGGTCCTTTTCCATTTTTTTGGTATTCTCATTAAGGTCCTTGAAGGTCTCTTCAAGTTTCTCAGCGGTTTTTAGAGGATTCTTGAGTAACCTTATAAATATGGTTCTGAACACTGTGTCATCCATTAGTTTGCTTTCATCTATTTCTCCTACTTGTGACATACTTCGATGTCTCCACATTTTGGCTGTCTCCCTGTGTTGATGGAGTGGCTTTGTGTGGTTGGTGACCTATAGGGGCCGGTAGCTCAGCTTCCCCAATCACCCTAGGTGGTCGCTCTTGGTACTCCCCTTTGTGGGCTGAGTGGAAAGTCTTGGTGTAGTTAAAAGCCCTGATTGCTGTTGGTACACTGGGAGGAATTGACCTCCGGTCCAATTGGCTGTGAGGGCCTGCTGTGTCTATAACGGAAGAATTGCTGTGCTGGAGACACAGTAGGGCTTTGGTGCTCCCTGAGTCTGCCTCTTGAATGTGTCCCTTATGAGAGTGGTTGAAATCTGGTGTCGTCCACACCGACAGAAAAGTCACTCTCACTCTCCGACCGGCCGAGAGTCCCTCCAGTAGGCGTCTGGGTCCCCCGCGTGTCCCCAGAAACTGGAGTTCAGAGTGGTTGGGATTGTTGGTATCACTGGTGGGAATTGATCTCCAAGCCAGTTGGCTGTGAGGATCAGCAGTGTCTCCGCTGGGAGAGCTTCTGTGCTCAGCTTGGATGGGGCGGAGTCTCAGGGTGGTGCAGACAAGCTTTGGTTTCCCGTCTGCTCTGCCCTAAGAGGGGCGGTTTCTCTGTGCCCGAATTAATGGCTGCGCGCCTCTGAGAGAAGGCAGCTTTCGAGCCTCTCCCGCTGCCTAACAGACCAGTTTCTCCCCAGCTGGGGCTTTGTTTTTCTCCCGAACGAGAAATCCAGTCACTGGGAGGGCTGTGCTCAGCTTGGATGGGGCAGAGTCTCAGGGTGGCGCAGACAAACTTGGTTTCCGTCTGCGCCGCCCTAAGAGGGCCGGTTCCTCCGTGCCCGAATTAATGGCTGCGCGCCTCTGAGATAAGGCAGCTCTCAAGCCTCGCCCGCTGCCAAACAGACCAATTTCTCCCAGACCGCAGCTGGACCTCAGTGCAGTCGGGCGGCCCTGCTTTTCTCCCAAACGAGACAGCTAGCCACTCAGCGTCTGCTGCCCTCCCTCTCCGCGCGCGCTGCGAGCAAGCCTGCCCTGTATTCAGCCGCCCGCCCTTTCCACGCTCACGGATCACCGCACCTCCACAGCTCCTGAGGCTCAGCATCCCCCTCTCTGTTTTTCTCTAGTTGTAGGTTTTCCACTCTGCCAGCTTTCCGGTGGTTCTGGACGGTGTGCGCTCTGTTTTCCAGTTGTAGTTTCAAAATTGTTGTGGTAGGCAACAGTTAGGTGTTTACCTTATGCTGCCATCTTGGTTTCTCCGGGACTTTTGATTTTAACATTCCAATCGACCTCAGTAATTTCTGCCAACGAGCTGGGAAGTGGCTGGAGGTTCCATATGTCCAGGCCTTTTTCTATCTGTGCTCCCATCCCTCCCTCTGCTCCTCCTGTTCCACTGCCCAGGTTCTCCTACCTCACGAGAAACCCCCTCTGCCTACCGACACCCCTCCACTTTCTGCCTTATCTGAACCCCCTGATAATCTTTCCTCCCCTCCGACTCACCTGCCTCCCTACGACAGGGCTCTTTCTGCCCTGCCTCCTTCTGCCCTGCCTTCCGTTCCCTCCCTTACCCCATCCTCACTCCCCAACCTCCCTCTGCCGCCCCCTCCCCCAGAGCCTTCTCCCTTACCTGCTGACCTTCCCCTTCCCCACCCCTGCCTGATTCTCCAGTCAGCAGGCACAACCGCTCCTGGGCTTCTCCTCTCCTCTGCCCGCTCCGGGAAGTTGCAGGGGTTGAGGGGGTGGTCAGGGTCCACGTTCCCTTCTCTGTCGGATCTCTCCCAGATTGAGAAGCGGTTGGGGTCCTTTTCCACCAACCCCACCATGTTTGCCAAGGAATTCCAATACCTTTCTCAGGCCTATGACCTCACCTGGCATGACATCTATGTCATACTTTCTTCTACCCTAACATCAGATAAAAGGGAAAGAGTCTTAGGAGCAGCAACGGACCATGCAGATCAGATCCACCTTATAGATGCTTCTATGCCGGTGGGGGCCCAGGCCGTTCCTCGTCAGGAACCAGGCTGGTAGTACCAACTAGATACCCCCGAAGGGCAAGACGGGTGCCGACGTCATGACCAGATGCTCCAATGCCTGATAGCCGGCCTACAGGCCGTCTCCCATAAGGTAGTTAATTTTGACAAGCTGAGGGAGGTTACTCAGGGACCAGATGAGAACCCCGCGGTCTTCCTTAATAGGCTGACTGAGGCTCTGACCTTATATACTCATCTGGACCCTGGGTCCCCGACTAGAGCAACAGTTCTAGCCACTCACTTCATTTCGCAGTCAGCCCCAGATATTCGAAAAAAGTTAAAAAAGGCAGAGGATGGCCCTCAGACTCCTGTCCAGGATCTGGTGAATATGGCATTTAAGATTTTCAGTGCCCGTGAGGAGCAGGCAGAATCAGATTGGGAGGCCCGCCTTCGACAAAAGGTGAACCTGCAAACTCAAGCCTTGGTAGCAGCCCTAAGGCTGGCAGCCACACATGGTCCAAGGGGGACTGTGCATGGTGGGGTGCAACAAGAGGATGAGCACCACCTGGAGAATGCTTCAAGTGTGGAAACGAAGGCCACTGGGCTAAACAATGCCCTCAACCGCGAGCTCCAACCAAGCCCTGCTCAGCGTGCGGTCAAAATGGCCACTGGAAAAGTGACTGCCCCTGGAAAGGTGACGGGCCCTCTGCGTCTCAACATAGAGGGACCATCCTTCCAGGTCATGACCTGCCGCTGGCCATGCTGGGACTGGCTGAAGACTGAAGATGCCCGGACTCGACGACCCCCATCACCCTCACCGAGCCTAGGGTAATGCTCAAGGTAGTGGGTAAGCAGATCTCCTTCCTGATAGATACAGGGGCTACCTTCTCTGTCCTGCCCTCCTTTTCCGGGTCACTGTTTACTTCCATGATCTCGGTCATGGGTATTGATGGCAAATCCACCTGCCTGCTGGCCACCAGGCCCCTTCCCTGTCTCCTCGACAATAGCCCTATAACCTACTCATTCCTAGTCATGCCTTCATGCCCCATGCCCCTTTTAGGACGAGATATCCTCACCAAACTAGGGGCCACTCTGCAGCTCACTTGGAGTCCTTCAGCCTCCCTGCTTCTTCCACTCCTGGCTCCCTCCCTTCATGGGAACACTGATCACCCACTGCCTGAGTCCCTTGTCAACTCAAAAGTATGGGACACCTCTACCCTGGTGGTTACTAGACACCATACCCCAGTCAGGATCAGACTTAAGGACCCCACCTCATTTCCCTCCCGTCCCCAGTTTCCTATCTCCCTAACTCATCGCTGAGGCCTCAAACCTCTCATTACTTGGCTTATGGGGCAGGGTCTCCTCATACCTATCAACTCTCCCTGCAACACCCCTATCCTCCCCATTAGGAAGGCAGACAGGACCTACCGGCTGGTGCAGGACCTCCGACTAATCAATGAAGCGGTGGTCCCCATCCACCCGGTGGTCCCCAATCCTTACACTCTCCTTTCCCGCATCCCATCTGGTACCACCCACTTTTCCATCCTTGACCTCAAGGACACCTTCTTTACCATCCCTCTGGATCCAGACTCTTACCATATGTTTGCATTTACTTGTGAGGACCCAGACGAGCAGGTATCCCGCCAACTCCCCTGGATGGTTCTGCCCCAGGGATTCAGAGACAGTCCTCATCTGTTTGGCCAGGCTTTAGCCAGAGACCCCCAACAGTGCTCATTAGAACCCAGCACTCTGCTCCAGTATGTAGATGATCTCCTTCTCTGCAGCCCCTCTTTAGACATTTCTTGGAGGCAGACAGCCGGCCTCCTCAACTTTCTAGGGGACAAAGGATACTGTGTGTCTACTGCCAAGGTGCAACTGTCGGCCCCCATAGTAACTTACTTGGGGATCTGTCTGACTCCCAACTCCCGAGGACTGACAGTTGACCGAGCACAGGCAATACGAGACCTACAGCCTCCCACTTCTGCGGAACAGATCTTGTCCTTTCTAGGGCTGATAGGATTCTTCTGCCATTGGGTCCCCAATTTTGCTCTCCTAGCTAAGCCTCTATACCAGACCGCTAAAGAAACACCAATAGGCCCCCTCTCCTCACCCTCCCTCGTTCGCCAGGTTTTTTCTAAGCTCCGGGATGCCCTTCTGGCATCTCCCCTGCTCTCTCTCCCGGACATCTCTAAGCCTTTCCAACTATTTACTGATGAGAAACAGGGAATAGCCATGGGGGTCCTCACCCAGCCCCTAGGGCTAGCCTTTACCCCCGTAGCCTACCTGTCCAGACAGCTTGATCCCACGGTTCGGGGATGGCAGCCCTTCCTCCGGGCTCTGGCTGCAGCCGCTGCTCTCACCAAGGAGGCCCAGAAGATCTGCCTCCAGCAACCCTTACAGGTCTTCTCCACCCATAGGCTACAGGATCTTCTGTCACACCGATCCTTAGCTCTCCTTTCCCCCTCTTGCATGCAGGAACTCCATCTCCTGTTCCTCGAGAGTCCTGACATCTCCCTAACTCAGTCCCCAGCCCTGAACCCAGCCACTCTCCTTCCTGCTGCCTCCACCCAATGCACTCCTGCCCCGAGGTCGTCGAGGCCCTCACTCAACCTCGGGCGGGACTCTCAGATCTTCCTCTCTCTAATCCTGACTTAACTCTGTGGATAGAAGCTCGTGCCTAGACCCCCAGGGACGTCGGAAAGCCTCCTATGCAGTAGTAACACTCGAGCGGATCCTGGAGGCGGCCCGGCTCCCAGAGGGTACCACCTCTCAAAAGGCTGAGCTCATTGTGCTGACCAGGGCCTTGCATCTGGCCAAAGGGAAGAGGGTAAACATATATACAGACTCCAAATATTCCTTTCTGATAGCCCATTGCCACACGGTTATTTGGAGGGAGAGGGGCTTTCTCTCCACTAAAGGATCACCTATTATCAACGCTAAACTCATAACCCGCTTACTTGATGCCTTACAGCTTCCCTCCCAGGTAGCCATCGTGCACTGCCGAGGACATCAGACTGACTCCTCGATGGTTACACGGGGAAACGCCTGAGCAGACGCGGTGGCCAGAGGCTTAACACAGGGTGAAGGGTCCCCAGCCCCGGTCCTGTTCCTTTCCCTTCCCTCCATTACCCCTCAGTATACAGAAGAAGAAAAAAATAAACTCCTACAACGGGGAGGCTCTTCTGGTCCTGAGGGATGGATCTTCATAAATAACAAGATCGCCCTTCCCAAGGCTCAGGTAGGGCCATTGCCCAACAGGTCCACCAGTCATTGCACATTGGACCCTTGGCACTTTGGAGGTTCCTCGAACCCCTCTTCACCTCGCCCACACTGCAAGAGGCAGTCATGAGTGTCTGCTCCTCCTGCTCCACGTGTGCAGCTGTTTCACCCCGGGGAGGAATGCGCCCCAACTTTCCTACCCATCAAATGAGGGGACACCTCCCAGGGCAGGACTGGCAGGTAGACTTCACCCATATGCCTCCCCACAAGAAGACCAAATATCTGCTTACCATGGTAGACACCCTGACAGGGTGGGTAGAGGCCTTCCCTGCCCGCAAGGAAACTGCTGAGGTTGTGGCTGAGATCCTAATAACACACATAATCCCAAGGTTCGGCCTCCCCACCTCCATACAATCAGACAACGGCCGGCTTTTATATCAAGGGTCATTCAGCAGGTTAGTACCTCACTTGGCATCTCCTGGAAACTGCACCTACCCTACCGCCCACAATCATTGGGAAAGGTCGAGAGGGCCAATGGCCTCCTTAAAGACCATCTAATAAAACTCTCTCTAGAAATTCGCAGCTCCTGGCTGGATCTCCTGCCCATGGCACTGACCAGAATCTGGGCTACACCAAGGATCCTCACCTTCTTAAGCACTTTTGAACTCGTATACGGGAGACCCTTCTTGTTCAACCATCATCTCCCTACTGACCCTCCTCTCCTGGCTACTTATCTTCCATACCTGTCTCTACTCAGGCAGCTGCTCCAGGAACATGCTGACAGGTTTCTGCCCAGGCGAGAACCAGCCAACCAAGGTTCCCAAGGACCATCCCTCCAGCCCAGGGATTCAGTTCTTAGGAATCTACCTCCCAAGGCCTTGGAGCCCAGGTGGACGGGACCACACACAGGAATCCTCAAACCCCCACTGCAGCTAAACTACTTGGTGATCCATCGTGGCACCACCTCTCCAGACTCAAGAGAACCCCGGAGCAGCATGACTTCTATAAATGTGGGCCCCACTAAGGTCCGCCTTAGCCGCCCTCCCCCTCTTCCTTCTCCTCCCAGCCCTGGGCAACCTACACCCACCCGCACATGCTTATGTTTGGAGGTTCAAGGTCCATGAAACCTACGACCAGGACAGCACACAAGTCACCCGGCAGGTAGGATCTCAGGACTGCCTTCTGGTCAGATGCCAGGCGGAGATCCTGATTGCTGTCGACCTCCAGTCAGTGTCCAACAGTGGCCGACCATATGCCTGTTTTGCTTACGACCAGCGGAACCCAGACAGGTGTAATCGAGACGTCAACACCTATGGGGGTTGCTGCTGGTCAGGCTGTGTCATCCATGATGCCTACAATGAGGTCAGGTCTGGTCCCTTTTTCTGGAATGACAGCACCTTCAACATCAGGGTCCAGGATCCCTGGGACCAGCGATGGGTTGTGGGCGTTATGGGAAAACTATATGGGGGTGGTTGGAGCTCGACCCCTTCAGGAACCATCTACATCTCCCGGGAATATGTCATGGCCCAGGAGGCCCAAATCCAGGTCTGCAACAGCATCCTACAGGCCAAACATTCCCTTAAAGGGAAGCTGCCTGATTCCCCCCGGTAGAAGTCCTGTCTTCTTGGCTCCAACTTATCCAACACACTCTACTATTCCTTAACGAGACCCGCACCCTGCCCAATGTCTCACACTGCTTTTTATGTGTCTCTCTCCAAAGACCTTTGCTGGCTGCCGTCCCACTCATGACTTCTCCAAGAACCCAAGGACACGGTGAATGTCAGCCTCCCCAGGCTGGCATTGCCCTCTGGGAACCCGAAACTCCAGAGCCCACCTTGCCCCCACGGATATGCTATCAGACCAGCAACCCATAGTTCCCCAACTAATCTTGTATGGAGAGTCGGATCTTGCCTGGTTGCTACCTTCATCCCACCCCCGGGCCCGCCGGGCCGCCTTCCTCCCTTTCATGTTGGGGGTAAGTATCGCTGCCTTGGTAGGCCTAGCTAGGGAGGTCCTCGGGAACAGCATAATTTCTGCTCAGGATTTCAGTGACAAACTCCAGATAGCCCTGGAGTCTACACTGCCTCCTTAGCCTCCCTGCAGCGGCAAGTAACATCGGTACCCAAATAGCCCTGCAGAACTGAAGGGCCCTAGACCTTCTTACTGCGGAAAGAGGAGGAACCTGCATGTTCCTTCAAGAAGAATGCTGCTGCTACATCAACGAGTCCGGAGTGGTGGAACAGAACGTGCAGACCCTGACTCAGCTGAGTGAAGAATTACGTGCAAGACACTCCCGGGACAACTCTCTTTTCGGCTGGCTCCAAAGCCCTTTAGCTACCTGGATCCTACCCCTGATAGGGCCCCTAATTCTCATCTGTGTCTTTTTTTCCCTAGCTCCCTGCCTCCTCAAATTCATCCGCTCCCAGAGAGCGGAAATGTCTCGGGTGACTGTAAACCAGCTCCTGCTCCATCCCTACACTCAGCTGACCTTCAATCCGCCTCTGCCTCACCCTGGCCTTTAACATCCCCCACCCTCTTCGCCCCTGGTGAGCAGGAAGTAGCCAGGACAATTTCGGCACCCCCTATCACCAAAAGGCCAGGATGTTAGGTCTAGGCAGGAGGGAAGTCCAGAGCCAATGCATGCATCTGCAAGGTAGATGGTGACAGATAACTGGTACCTTCCTAGAGTCCTGGCCTGAGGCAGAAATTCCACACCTCTCATGCCCTCCGCCCTCCCCTCACTAAACAACTGTATAAAAGAAGTACCTATGCCCCCTTTTTGGTGCTAACTTCCCTGGCCCACCCTCGGACCAGCAAATTTCGCCCGGGAGCACAAGATTAAAACCTCCCCCCTTTTTAATCGCCTGGACTCTGTGTCTTGTTTCCTGCATCGCAAACCTCTCAATGATATAGCACATAAACAAATGGACAAAAATAATATGATCAGATCAATAGATGCAGCAAAAGCATATAATAAAATCCAACACCATTTTGATAAAAACTCGTAGCAAAGTGGGAATAGAGAGAACATATCTCAAAATGATAAAGGCCATATATGAAAAACCTACAGCAAACATCATACTCAATGGGCAAAAACTAAAACCATTTCCCCTAAGAATGGGAACAAGATAGGGATATTCGCTTTCACCACTCTTATTCAACATAGTACTGGAAGTCCTAGCCATAGTAATCAGACAAGAAGAAATAAAAGGCATCAGAATTGGAAAGGAGGAAGTGAAACTTTCATTATTTGCAGATGACATGACATTCTACATAGAAAACCATAAAGACTCCACCAAAAAACTACTAGATTTAATCAATGAATTTGGCAATGTAGCAGGATATAAAATCAACATCCACAAATTGATGGCTTTTTTATACACCAATAATGAATTCTCAGAAAGAGAAAGTAAACAAGCAATCCCATTTACCATTGGAATGAAAAAATTAAGATATTTAGGAATAAACTTAACCATGGAGACAAAAGACTTGAACTTGGAAAACTACAGGACATTGAAGAAAGAGATAGAAGAAGATATAAACAAATGGAAGAATACACCATGTTCATGGATTGATAGAATAAACATCATTAAAATGTTCACACTACCTAAGGAAATCTAGAGATTCAATGCAATCCCTATTAAAACACCAACAGCATATTTCATAGATCTAGAACAAATACACCAAACATTTATATGGAATCAAAAAAGACTCCCAATAGCTGAAGCAATCTTGAGAAAGAAAAAGTTTGGAGGAATTACGATACCTGATTTCAAGTTATACTACAAAGCCACTGTAATAAAAACATCCAGGTACTGGCACAATAACAGACATACAGATCAATGGAACAGAACAGAGACCCCAGATATTGGCCCAAGGCATTATGCTCAATTAGTATTTGACAAAGGAGGCAAAAGAATACAATGAAGTCAAGACAGGCTCTTTAATAAAAGGTGTTGGGAAAGTTGGATAGATACATGCAATAAAATGAAACTAGACCACCAACTTACACCATACACAAAAATAAACTCAAAATGGATGAAGAGTTAAATATAGTCATGAAAAATCTTAGAAGGAACCATAGGCAGCAATATCTCTGGCAATATGTTTACAGATACATCTCCTAGTGCAAAGTAACTAAGGAGACAATAAATAAATGGGATGGCCTCAAAATAAAAGGCTTCTGCATAGCAAAAGAAATCATCAACAAAATGGAAAGGGAGTCCACTCTATGGGAGAACATATTTGGCAGTGATATATCTGATAAAGGGTTAATATCCAAAATAAATAAGGAATTCATACAACTTA
Organism: Eptesicus fuscus; assembly: GCF_027574615.1. Classification (NCBI taxonomy): domain Eukaryota; kingdom Metazoa; phylum Chordata; class Mammalia; order Chiroptera; family Vespertilionidae; genus Eptesicus; species Eptesicus fuscus. Next base: position 2,997,670 of record NC_072480.1, on the reverse strand, counting down.
ACAAAAGGAAGACAATCCAATTTAAAAATGGGCAAAGGACCTAAATAGACACTTCTACAAAGTGGACATACATATGGCCAAGAGACATATGAAAAAATACTCAAAGACGCTGATCATTAGAGAGATGCAAATTAAAATGAAAATGAGGTATCACTTCACACCTGTCAGAATGGCTACCATCAACAGATAAACAAAGGACAAGTGCTGGTGAGAATGTGAAGAAAAGGGAACACTAGTACACCACTGGTAGGAATGCAGACTGGTGTAGCCATTATGGAAAACAGTATGGAGTTAACTCAAAAAATTACATATGAAACTGCCATTTGGCCCAGTGATCCCACATCTAGGAATTTATATATATATGAAACACCAATCAGAAAGAATGTATGAACCCCTAATATTCATAGCGGCACAATTTACAATAGCTAAGATTTGAAAACTGCCCAAGTGTCCATTAGTAGATGAGTGGATAAAAAAGCTGTGGTATATTTATACCATGGAATGCTATGCAGTAGTAAAAATGAAGAATATCTTATCCTTTGAGATAGCATGGAGGGACCTGGAAAGCATCATGCTAAGTGAAATAAGTCAGTCAGAGAAAGACAAGTATCACAGGATCTCACTCATATGTAGAATCTAAATAACAAAATAAACTGATGAATTGAATGAATCCAAAGACATGGAAGCAAGGAATAGAGTGCAGAATCTCAGAGGGACAGCGGGGGAGTGTGGGTGGGTGGGAGGTAATCAAGCTAGGACCTTGTATGCATATATGCATGGTCCAGGGCTACAGAAAATGGGGGGTGAGGGCCTGGGTCTGCAGGCATTGGGGGTCAATGTGGAAAAAAAGATGACATATGTAATAACAATAAATAATTGTTAAAAAGAAGGCCAAGAGACATATGAATACATGCTCAAAGTCACTAATCATCTGAGAGATGCAAATCAAAATGACAATGCAGTACCATCTCACACCTGTCAGAATGGCTATTATCAATAAATCAACGAATGACAAGTGCTGGCGAGGATGCGGAGAAAAAGGAACCCTCTTGCACTGCTGGTGGGAATGCAGACTGGTGCAGCCACTGTGGAAGATAGTATGGAGTTTCCTGAAAAAGTTAAAAATTGCCCTAACCGGTTTGGCTCAGTGGATAGAGCATCGGCATGTACCTTGGTTGCGGGCACATCCCCAGTAGGGGGTGTGCAGGAGGCAGCTGATTGATGTTTCTCTCTCATCAATGTTTCTAACTCTCTCTCCCTCTCCCTTCCTTTCTGTAAAAAATCAACAAAATATATATTTTTTAAAAAGTTAAAAATGGAACTTCCATTTGACCCAGTGATCCCACTTCTAGGACTATATCCCAATAAACTAGAAACACAAATCAGAAAGAATATTGCACCCCTATGTTCAATAGCAGCACAATTTACCATAGCTATGATTTGGAAATAGCCTAAGTGCTCATCAGCAGATAAGTGGATTAAAAAACTGGGGTACATCTACACAATGGAATACTATGCTGCTGTAAAAAAGAAGGAACGCTTACCATTTGCAACAGCATGGATGGAACTGGTGAGCATTATGCTAAGTAAAGTAAGCCAGTTAGAGAAAGATAAATATCACATGATCTCACTCAATTGTGGAATATAATGAACATCATTATATTCCACAATTGAGTGAGATCATGTTTTTGATGAACAAAAACAGATCCAGAGACAGAAAAACATCGATCTGACCACCAAATCTCAGAGGGAAGGTAGGGGAGGGTGGGAGTAAGGGGGAGAGATCAACCAAAGGACTTGTATGCATGCATATAAGCATAACTAATGGACACAGACACCAGGGGGTGAGGGCATAAGTGTGTGTGGGGGTAGGGGGGAAAATGGGGGCTAAGGACACATATGTAATACCTTAATCAATAAAAAATTTAATTAAAAATTGAACTGCCTTTTAACCCAGTGATCCCAATTCTAGGAATGTATCCTAAGAATTCAAAAACACCAACCAGAAAAAATATATGCACCCCTATGTTCATAGTAGCACAATTTACAATAACTAAAATCTGGAAACAGCCCAATTGCCCTACAGTAGATGAGTAAATAAAATGCTGTGGTACATTTACATCATGGCATACTATGAACCTGTAAAAAAGATGCACCTTTTACCCTTTGAGAAAGCATAGAGGGATCTGGATGATATTCTGCTAAGTGAAATAAGCCGATCAGCAATAGACAAATATCACATGATCTCATTTATATGTGGAATCTTGTTAACAAAATAAACTGACAAACAATCTAAGTCCAGAGGCATTTAAGCATGACACAGACTGACAGATCTTAAAGTGGGAGAGGTGGTATGGGAAATCAACCAAAGAACTTATATATAGCCCCTGGACACATACAATAGTGTAGGATGGCCTAGGTTTGGGTCGAAACTGGGTGGAGGGGGGCAATAAGGGAAAAGGTGGGATATCTGTAATATTCTCCACAATAGAGAAAAAAAATAAAAGAACAGAAAAGAAAAAGAAAATATCACTCTGCAGATTACTTAAATATTACAAAAGAATAAAGGTACTTTAACCAAGGGATGAAAATTAGCATGTCTAATATCAGGCCAAACTAATATTAGGTAACTAATCCTAATATATAAAAGACATGGGTCATAACGACCAGTAATGACCGAGGCTCGACCAACCAGAAGTCAGTCCTGCAGTCAGTGCTGGGTTGCCGTGGCAACCCAGCGCTGACTGCTTCCACTGTAGGTGGGGTTCCCCAGCACTGACTGTTGAGGGGTCTGTGAATCAGGCCTGGAGAGAGGCCTGAAGAGAGAAGCAGGTACTGATCTGTTGCCTCTGTGACAGCTTTTGATCAGCACTTGCCTCTCTCTTTCTCTCCAAGTCTGGCCAGCAGCCATGCCTCCATTTCTCTCCAGGCCTCTCCAAGGGCTGCTGATCAGCCCCACCTTTCTAATCAGGCCCCATTGATAGGCCCAGAGAAGCTGACTGGCATAGAAACCGACCAATCAAAACCAAATCTGGGTCAACTGTGAGGAGCCAGTGGCTGCCTAGGAGGCAGAGCTTTTGATGCTGACTGGCATAGAAACTGACCAATCCGGACCAAATTGGCCAGCAGAGGAGGGCAGTTGGGGGTGAGATCAGGCCTGCAGGGGAAGGCCTGATTGGAGAGGGTGCAGGCTGGGCTGAGGGAAACCCCCTCTCTGTGCACGAATTTCATGCACCAGTCCACTAGTTTAATATAAAGTGAAATACACAACATCATTTATGTAAAATTCTTGCCAAAATAAGTAAATAATCAGTCATATCCAAATTGTAGGCCTTCTCCTAAACAAGTGATCTAATCAAGTGATAGAATTGTTTGTTCTATTGCTGTGAAAAAATAGCATGAAACATTTTCCAGGCAATGATTCTATGTTAAAAGAAATTGAAAGTTAAGAAACATGATAATAAACAATACACGGGCCTTGACTGGAACATAATTTTGGGGTAACCCTGCAGTTATCCAGGATATCTTTGAGCCAACTGGGGATTATAATACACATTATTGTATCAATAATAAATTTCTTGGATGTTGTGCTTTATGTAGAAGGATGTCTTAGATAATACATGATGTATATTTAGGGGTAAAGTGTTAATAATTTGTGAATCAAGGTGAAGGCTCTAATCATTATAGTATTCTTCAAACTTTTCTGTAGGTTTGCAATTTTTCAAAATAAAGAGTTGGGAAAAATTTTTAAAAAATGAGAAAATGCTAGAACTTACAAATGAACTGAGTAAAATTACAGAATACAAAATTAGTATTTACAAATTAGTTGCATTTTTATACACCAATAATGAAAGAAATTAAGAAAACAATCCCATTTACAATTGCATCAAAAATCCTATATAATAAAGAGGTAATATGCAAATTGACCCTCACACCCTTGCATCACAAGATGGCCACCACCACATTGTCACAAGATGGCCAACCCCATGTCGTAACAAGATGGCTGCCCTCATGTCATCACAAGATGGCTGCCACATGTAATCACAAGATGGCCACTACAAGATGGCTGCCCTCACATCATCACAAGATGACTGACAGGGGAAGGCAGTTGGGGATGACCAGGCCTGCAGGGGAGGGCAGTTGGGGGTGATTGGGCTGGCAGGGTAGAGCAGTTGGGGGCCATCAGGCTGGCAGGTGAGGGCAGTTGGGGATGATCAGGCCGGTAGGGGAGCAGTTAGGCATCAAACAGGCCCGCAGAGGAGCAGTTAGGGGACTATCAGGCTGGCTGGCAGAGTGGTTAGAGGCAATCAGGCAGGCAGGAAGGCAAGTGGTTAGGAGCCAGCAGTCCTGGATTGTGAGATGGATGTCCCAGATTGGAGAGGATGCAGGCTGGACTGAGAGACACCCACCCCCCAGTGCACAAATTTCATACACCGGGCCTCTAGTTACAAAATAACTAGGAATAAATTTAACCAAGGAGGTAAAAGATCTGTTCTTAGAACCTTGTAAGATATTGAAGGAAAAAACTGAAGATACAAATAGACACATATATAGTACTCATGGATAGGAAGAAGTAACATAATTAAAATATTACCCAAAGCAATCTATAGATTCAATGCAATCCCTATCAAAATGTTATTGGAAATATTCACAGAACTAGAACAGATAATTCTAAAGTTTGTATAGAAACACAAAAGATGCCAAGCAGCCAAAGCAATCTTGAGAAAGAAGAACCAAGTTTGAGGTATCATGCTACCTGATATGAATCTCTACTACAAGTCTGTAGGAATCAAAACAATATGATACTGGCATAAAAACAAAAACATAAATCAATGGAATAGAATAGAGAGCTCAGAAATAAATCCACAACTATATGTTAAATTAATCTATAACAAAGGAAGTAAGAATATAAAATGGAGTAAAGATAGCCTCTTTTATAAATGATGTTGAAAAAACTGGATATGCAAAAAAAAAAAAAGAAATCAGATCATCTTCTTACACCATATATAAGAATAAACTCAAAATGTATTCAAGACGTAAATGTAAGGCTTGAATCAGAAGTTATAGAAGAAAACATAAGCAGTAAACTCTTTGACTTATGGTCTTAGTAATATATTATTTTGGATATGTGTCCTCAGAGAAGATAAACAAAAGAAAAAAATAAACAAATGGGAATACTTCAAACTAAAAAAATTGCACAGAAAAGGAATCTATTAACAAAATGAAAGCATAGAAGGAATTTTCCAATGATACATTCAATAAGGGGTTGATATCCAAATAATAAAGAACTCATGCAACCAAAAATTCAAACAAACTGATTAAAAAATGGGAAGTAGACCTGAATAGGCATTTCTTCAAAGAGGACATACAGATGGCCAGGAGACATGAAAATTGCTAATTCACAAAGAAAAATTAATACCACAATGAGATATCTCACATCTATCAGAATGGCTGCTATCAATAAATGAACAAGGGAATCCCTTTGTGCACTGTTGTTGGGATTACAAATTGGTACAGCCACTACGGAAAACAGTATAGATATTTCTTCAAAATTAAAAATACAACTACCAGATGACCCAGCAATACCACTTCTGGGTTTTTATTTGAAAAATATAAAACACTAATTAAAAAATATATGCATCTCTATGTTTATTGCACTATTATTTACAATGGCCAAGATATAAAGAACCTAATTGTCCATTGGTAGACAACTGAATAAAGAAGAAGTGGTCCATATATACAATAGAATATTACTTGACCAGGGAAAAGAATGAAATCTTGCCATTTAAGACAAAATATATAGACCTAGGGGGTATTATGGAAAGTGAAATAAGTCAGACAGAGTAGACAAATAACATATGATTTCAATTACATATGGAATATCCTATATAATATGCAAATTGTCCCCTCAACCGGGTGCTCAATAGGGAGTTCGACCGCTCGCTATGATGTGCACTGACCACCAAAGGGTGGCGCCTAACATGGCGGGTGTCAGTGATGTGGTGCTGGCAGTGGGTGGCAGTGGAGGCTCTGCTGGCTCCAATGGGCCCAAAAGAGAGCAGGACTACAGCGGGATGGTGGGGTAGGTGAGCGGGTGGCGCCAGGCCAAGGCGGGTGAGAGTTGGGGCCCAATCGCCCTGCTGATTACCCAGCAGATGGCAACCAGTGGGGCTGGCAGGGGGCAGGGCTGCTGCCTGGCTTTCAGCTGCTGAGGGAGCTTGGTAGGGGGGTCCACCACCGATTGATTGCCCTGCAGATGTCGACCAGTGGCCGGCAGACTCTGAAAGCCCCATCAGGGGCCAGGCCCCAGGCTGGGATAGGAAACTGGGGGAGGGGGGTTGCAACCTCTCGCTGGCTACCTGGGAGCAGGAGTGACAGAAACGGAGGTACAGTGAGAATGTGGGGTGTCTGCCAAGCTCACTCTCATTCCTCCTGCTACCCTTCCCCAGGACACCAGGGCTTGTGCACCAGGAAAGCCCCCACACTCAGGTGCCGGGCACCCATGAGGAGCCCACCCTACACCTGCGTGCCTCTTCCGGGTGAGGCAGGCCACAGCAAGTGGGACTTCAGGGGCCAGTTGGGCTCCCTGTGGGTTCATGCAGGAGCTGGTCTGTGAGACCGGCCAGGAGAGAGCATGCAGCCTGTCCGGCTTCTGTGCAGTGCCACTGTGCGGCCCAGAGCCTCACGCTGCACACAAGCCCACTGTATCAAGCCGCACTCACCACATCTCCCTAGGGGGACTCGGGTGCTGTGATTCAGGCAGGGGGGGGCATGCAGGGACCAGGTGCCCAGGTGCTGCTCAGGGCCCAGAGGTTAGCTGGGACCTGCCCTTCCAAGCCAGACGCTCGCACTTCAATCGCAGGCTAGGCCTAGGGACTCTACCCATGTGCAAATTTTGTGTACTGGGCCTCTAGTAAGAAAATAAAGTAAATGAATAAAAAAACAGAATCAAATTCATAGATACAAAAAGGATGGAAGGATGATGGGTGAAAAAGAGATTAATATATACAAACTGGTAGCCCTGCACATGAATCCATGCACCAGTAGCTCTCTGTGGGGCCTGGCCACACCGCGCCCGCTGTCCAGAGGCTCTCCATGGCCCAGAGGCCCATCTGCGGCCGGGTGCAGAACGCTTGCCTCATCATCACCAGGGTGATGACGCAAGCGTTCCATGCCCCAGCCTGGCCAGAAGCCCATCTGCGGCTGGGCGCGGAATGTTTGCCTTGTTGCCAAGGTGATTATGCAAGCGTTCCCCATGCCCCCCCCCCCCCCCTGCCTGGCTGCTTTGTGCCCGCTGCTCAGAGGCCCTCTACGGCCAGGGTGGAATGCTTGCCTTGTCGCCGCGGCAATGAAGCTGGCATTCCTCCAGGCCTCTCATGCTGCCTGCTCTCAGCAGCCATCTCCCCGGGACTGGGAGACTCTGGTGGGGCTGAGAGGACTGGGCACTGCCATCTTGTGGCTATGGGCACCACCATCTTTGTGATGGAGTGATGGTTAATTTGCATATTACCCTTTTATTAGATAGAATTGCCAGTTATAAAAACAGTCACAGGGATGTAATATAAAACATTAGGAATCTATACTAATAATAGCCGAGGGCTGTCACGACATAATGGACGACTGGTCACCAGGAAGTGCATGGAGCACCTCCGGGTCCTGCCCCCATGGCCCATAGGCTCCTATCACAGCAAGGCTGGTGGCCTGGTGGATGGGGCGAGGCAGGCTCAGAGAGCAGGGCCTGGCTGGCAGGCACTGTGGCCCACAGACAGACAACAAGGCCTGGATGGCAGATGCTGTGGCAAGCGAGCAGGCCCACAGACAGCAGGGCCTGGCTGCCAGGTGCTGTGGCAAGTGAGCAGGCCTGAAGATAGATAGCAGGGTCTGGCTGCCAGGCGCTGGGGCCCGCAGATAGACAGCAGGTCCTGGCTGCCAGGCGCCGGGGCCTGCAGACAGACAGCAGTGTTCTTGGTACCTTGGGTAATAAGAATCCAGGAAGGTGATCTAGGGTTTTTCCACCTCACTCCTGGAGGAAAAAATGAAGTTCCGCTGCTAGAGGGACTAAGAAATGTCATATCCTGCCCTGACTGGTTTGGCTCAGTGGACAGAGCTTCAGCCGGCCAACCACAGGGTCCGGGTTCGATTCTGATCAAGGGCATGTACCTAGGTTACAGGTTCCTCCCTGGCCAGGGCCCAGGTCAGGGCTCATGAAGGAGGCAATCAATCAAAGTGTCCCTCACTCTTTCCCTCTCACTTCCACACTCTCTAAAAATCAATGGAAAAATATCCTCAGGTGAAGAGAGAAAGAAGAAAGAAAGAAAGAAAGAAAGAAAGAAAGAAAGAAAGAAAGAAAGAAAGAAAGAGAGAGAGAAAGAAGGAAGGAAGGAAGGAAGGAAGGAAGGAAGGAAGGAAGGAAAGGAAGGAAGGAAGGAAGGAAAGGAAGGAAAGGAAGGAGAAGGGGAAGGGGAAGGGGAAGGGAAGGGAAGGGGAGGGAGGAAGGAAGGAAGGAAGGAAGGAAGGAAGGAAGGAAGGAAGGAAGGAAGGAAGAAAGAAGAAAGAAAGAAAGAAAGAAAGAAAGAAAGAAAGAAAGAAAGAAAGAAAGAAAGAAAGAAAGAAAGAAAGAGAAAGAAAGAAAGAAAGAAAGAAGGGAAGAAAGAAAGGAAGAAGGAAAGAAAGAAAGGAAGAAGGAAAGGAAGAGAGGTCATATCCTATGAAAGAGACATCTTGAAAATGCCTAAAGAAAGTTGTCATTTTTTTTTGTGGTGAAGGGACTGGATTCCGTGTTGATGAAAATACCTTGGTGGTTGCAGTGGCTGGCAGTGGCAGCAGCAGCGGGATGATGGGGGTGGGGCTTTCCCCTGATCAGCCTGGTCACCTCCTGCAGAGGGAGGCCAGACTGTGGCTTAGGCCCGCTGTGGCCTAAGCTGTCAGTAGGACATCCCCTGAGGGCTCCCAGATTGGAGAGGGTGCAGGTCAGGTTGAGGGACCCCCCTCCCATGCACAAATATCGTGCACCAGGCCTCTAGTATAGTTAATGATATTGTAATGCTTCTGTATGGTGTCTAGTGAGTACTAAACTTATTGGGGTGATCACTTAGTAAGCTATATAAATATCTAATCACTATGTTGTAAACATGAAATTAATATAATGTTGTATGTCTATCATAATAAAAAATGATAAAATATTTAAAAATTAAGTAAACTTGAAAAAATTATATTTCATTTGCAATTATATAAAAAAAGAATAAAATACCTAGGAATAAATTTAACCAAGCAAATAAAAGACCACTCCACTGAAACTATAAGACATTAATGAAAGAGATTACAGAGGATATAAACAAATGGAAAGATATTCTATTGCCATACATTGAAATAATTTATATTGTTAAAGTCCATACTAGTCGATGAAATCTACAGGTTCAATGCAATCTCTATTGAAATTCCAATGGTATTTTTTCACAGCAATAGAACAAACAATTCTAAAATTTGTATGGTATTACAAAAGACACCAAATTGCAAAGTTATCTTGAAATAGAACAAAACTAGAGGTGTCATGGTGCCTCAAATAAAACTATTGCGAAACTATTGTAACCAAAACAGTATGGTATTGACATAAAAACAGATACATAGGCCAATAGGACAGAGTGGAATACTCAGAAATAAACCCACCCATATATGGTCAATTATTTTACAATAAAGTAGCCAAGGATATAGAGTGGGAAAAGGACAATCTCTTCAATAGATGCTGGTGGAAAAACTGGAGAGCTACATGCAAGGTAAGGAAACTGGACAATTCTTACAGATACACAAGAATGAAGTAAAAATGGATTCATGGCTTGCTATAGCATGGATGGACCTGGAGAATATTATTTTAAGTGAAATAAGCCAGTTGGAAAAAGACAAGTACCATATTATTTCACTTGTATGTTGAATCCAATGAACAAATAAACTAACAAACAAAGTGGAGACAGACTCATGGATACAGAAAACAACTGACAGCTGTCACAGGGGAGGGGATTGGAGACTAGGTGAGAAGGGTGAAGGGATTATGCAAAGGGGAAAAAAAAAAGACTCATGGACACAGAGTCTTCGGTGATTGCCAAAGGGCAGGAGGTTAAAGGGAGGTTAGAAAAAGGTAAAAAGGGGATAAACTGTGATGGAAACAGAATTGACATGAGGTGGTAAACACATAATACAATATACAGATGTTGTATTGTAAATTGTACACCTGAAACCTGTATAATTTTATTAATCAATGTCACCTCAATAAATTCAATATAAATAAAAATAAATTTTGGAAAAAGAGACTTAAATGTAAGACCTGAAACTGTAAAATAAAGAAGAAAACATAGGTAGTAAGCCCTTTGACATGGCTTGGCAGTGATTTTTTGAATATGACTCCAAATGTGAAGGCAACAAAAGGTTAAATTTAAAGTGGGATTACATTAAACTAAAAACTTCTTTCTGCACAGCAAAGGATACCATCAACAAAATGAAAGGGCAACCTATGAAATGGAAGAAAATATTTGCAAATCATAGATCTGATAAGAAGTTAATGTTGAAAATATATAAAAAACTCATAACTCAATAGCAAAAAAGTGCCAATCTGTTTTTAAAAAGTGGGCGGAAGATCTGAATATATATTTTATAAAGAAGGCATACAAATGACCACGAGGTACATAAAGGGATGCTCAATATCACTAATAATCAGGGTAATGGAAATCAAAACCACAATAAGATACATTATTACATGTTAGAATGTATATCACACATGTTAGAATGTATATCATCAAAAAGACAAGAAATAGCAGGTACTGATGAGGATGTGGAGAAGAGGGAACCTGGTACACTGTTGATGGGAATGTAAATTGGTGGAACCACTATGGAAAATGGTATGAAGCTTCTTCAGAAAATTAAAATTGAAACTACCATAAGATACAGCAATTCTACTTGGTATTTATTTTCAAGAAAAAAACTAACTTGAAAAGATGTATGTACCCCATGAACACACTGCAACATTCTTATTTATTTATTTATTTATTTATTTATTTATTTATTTACTGAGGCCCAGTGCACAAAATTCATGCATGGGGGGTGGGCAGTGTCCCTTAGCCCGGCCTGCACCCTTTCCAATCTGGGACCCCTCAGGGGATGTCCAACTGATGGTTTAGGGGCATTAATTCCAGCCATTAGGAAAATCACACAGAATGTCCTTGACATACAAACAGTGTGGTTTTATGAGTAGTTTTAATAATAATGGCCATTCTTTTTAAATAATATCTGCTTGCATACAATATAGCTGGTACTATGTGAATTCAGAATGTTAATATCACAAAATCATAGAAGGTTGTAGTGGAAATAACTTTGAATTGTCTAGTCCAAATGTTTATAAATATTGGAATTCCCTTTTCAAAGATTTTGAATGCTTTTTGTCCTAAGAAGCTTAACCAACTTTTGAGGCAATCCATTTTCTGTGAAAGGACTGGGGGACTCCAGCGGCACCGTGCACCTGCCACCCCCGCTTGGGGCTGAAAGGACAGGGGTACTCTGGCACCGCACGCCTGCCGCCCCCGAGACGGGGGCCTCTGGCGGGGTTGAGGGGACTGGGAGCCACCATCTTGTAGCTATGGGCACTGCCATATTTGTGATGGTGTGATGGTCAACTTGCATGTTCCCTCTTTATTAGATAGGACTTTTTATTTCAGAGAGGAAGGGAGAGGGAGAAAGAGATAGAAAAATCAATGATGGGAGAGAATCATTGATTGGCTGCCTCCTGCACACCCCACACTGCTGATCAAGTCCGCAGCCCAGGCATATGCCATGACTGGGAATAGGACTGTGACCTCCTGGTTCATAGGTCAATGCTGAACCACTGAGCCATGCTGCCTGGGCTGCAGCATTCTTTACAATAGTCAAGACATGGAAAAAAACCTAAGTGTCAATAGATTTTTCAAAATGAGGCATAGTCAGAGAAAGATAAGTATCACATGATCTCACTCATATGTGGAATCTCAAGAACAAAATAAACTGATAAACAAAATAGATCCAGAGACACAGAAACAATCAACAGAATGACAAATCGCAGAGGGAAGAGGGGAGGGTGGGTGTGAAGGGATACTATAATATTTTTAGCAATAAAGATAAAATGTGGCATATATATACAACACAATATTATTCATTCTAAAAAATAAAAAGGAATCTTGCCAATTGCAGCAACATGCATAGCCCTTGAGGGCATTATGCTACATGAAATAAAACAGAGAAAGAGAAATACCAAATCATCTCACTTGTGTGTGGAATCTAAAGAGAAAATAAAGCTCATCCTAATATATAAAGAGTCAGGGTCCGTTACAACCTAAATGACCACATGGATGACTGAACACCAGGCTAGGGTCCCGGCCGGCATGGCAGAAGTCAGTCCTGGGTCCCGGCCGCCCGCCGTGGCAGTCAGTCCTGGGTCCCGGCTGCCCGCGGTGGCAGTCATTCCTGGGTCCCGGCTGCCCGCGGTGGCAGTCAGTCCTGGGTCCCGGCCACCCGAGGCGGGAGTCAGTCCTGGGTCCCGGCTGCCCATGGTGTGGCGGCAGGAGGGAGCTGTGGAAACGAAGCCATGCTACCATCGTACTGTCTTCTAGGTCCCTCCCCCCACCCGCAGGCTCTGGGGAACCATAGCCATGCTGTGACCTGGGAATCTTGGTCTCTCCCCCCGCCCGCAGGCTCCAGGGAACCAGAGCCATGCTGCAATCAGACTGGCCTCTTGGTCCCTCCCCCGCCAGCCTGCAGGCCTGGGGAACCAGAGCCATGCTTCGATGGGACTGGACCCCACCCGAGGGGTCCCAGATTGTGAGAGCATGTAGGCTAGGCTGAAAGACCCCTCCCCACCCCCACAAGTGCACGAATTTTCATGCACCAGGCCTCTAGTAAATACAGAAAAGAGATTTATGGTTACCAGAGGCAGGAGGTAGAGGGTGGGCAAAATGGGTAAAACAAGTTAAAAGACACAAACTTCCAGTTATAAAATAAGTAAGTAATGGAGATGTAATATACATCATGGTGACTATAATTATTAATACTGTTTTACATATTTGAAAGCTGCTAATAGTTGCAAATTATATAGTACTTACTAAATCTTAAAAGTTTTCTTCAGGGAGAAAATTTTTTAACTATATATGTTGATGGACATTACCTACACTTATTGTGATGATCATTTCCCAATACATATAAATATTGAATAATTATGTTGTACATCTGCAACTAATATAATGTCATATGTCAATTAATACATCAATAAAATATTTTTCTGTACTTTCATTTTTCCCCATATGCATTCTAGAGCAATCATATGGGAAAGAATTTTTTGCAACAAAACAAACTGAAATAAAGTAATCGTTAATTCCATTTTAAACTTTAAAAATTAAATCAATCCATACTTTCTTTTGACATTAATAGAAATAGAGGGAGAGGGGAAGGGAGAATGCAGATAAGCATTTACAGTGGATTATTATTAGTTCTGTTTTGACTGACATTCAAAATACTGGCTTCCTTTATAAGAGCAATCAAATTTAAAATAAAACTTCTATATTTATTTAAACATCTATAATAATAAAAGCATAATATGCAAATTGACTGAACGACCAAACAGCAAAACAACCATCTGGACGACCTTCTGGACAACCACGCTATGACATGCACTGGTGCCAGGCCAGCCAAGGCGGGTGCAATGTGATTGGTTGGGGGCCCCGCCATTGCCCCATGATAGCCCCACAGAGGGAGGCCCAGGTCACCCGGCTGGTGGTGCTGTGGCGGGTGGGCAGGGTTTCCCTCTGTGGGGTGATTGATCTGGGGGCCCCATGATCAAATGCCCCACAGAGGGAGGCCCAGGCCAGCCAAACGATTGCACTCCACTCCTGTCGCCCATAGAGGGAGGCAACAGGTGACAGGGGAGGGGGGACAGCACCACACAGATGGCAAGCAGTGGCAACGGCAGGGCCAGCTGCCAGCAGACTGGGGCAGGAAAGCCCCAATAGGCCCTGATTGCTGGCCAGGCCTAGGGACCCTACCTGAGGGGTCTCAGATTGTGAGAGGGTGCAGGCCAGTGTGAGGGACACCCCCCACCCCCCATGCATGAATTTTGTGCACTGGGCCTCTAGTACAATATAATTGTTTGTTAAACTAAAAACTAAAGCAACATTTAAATATATTAGAATAGCTTATACATGTAGGATATTATCTAAGTTTAAGGTAAAAACATCCTGAGTTTCAGATTAAAGTCTTTTGACTCTTATCCAGCTTTTCCTGAACCAAAAGACTCATCATACCAATTCTTTCCTCTTTCATCTACCATGAGGAAAAATTCAGGAGGGAAAAGGAAAATATTCAAGTACTGGAAGTCTTATCTCTTAGTTTATTGCTCCCATTTTACTCACTAAATTAATCACAGACTTTCTTCTTGTTCTCTCTTTCCTCAAGGAAAGAACAAATTATTCTTGAAAGGAAACATTAGACCCTTTAGGTCCTTTTTCTATTCAGAAGGAAGGATTACCTCTCAAAAACTTATTTCCCTCAGGAAGAGTAGTCTAGGATACCCCCTCCTCTTGGAGGGGGTGCACAGAGATGCCTGTAGAACTTAATTTTCCACATATGTATACCTTTTCAGTTATTTATTTAACAGCTTTGTCTGGTTGGTTTCTTTGAAAAGTGAGTTTGAACACTGAGATTAATGTTATAAAACATAACCTTTAAAATCAACACAAAACAAACCAAAAAAGGAAATTAAATTTATTAAAATGGCTTCAATTATTCACCATAACATTTTAAAAGTTTAATCAACTAATGGTTGGTGGCAAGGTAAGAGAAACTGCACAGAGGGAGAAACCACACAGGTGTAATTCCTACCCTTTAAAAATATTAAATTGAGGACATCAGGAATGGTGGCATGAGAGAGCACCTTGTCTTCTCTCCCTGAAATTTCAACAAGTTAACCAACTACAACTCAATAAGAAGTCATTGCTCGACACAGTTACACACTTGAGAGACCCTTGCATTGAAAGATTTAGAGGTGGATAACCAAGGATAAAGGGCGAAGGGCGGAGCAAAAGGGAGGAAAGTGCAGACAGCCCACAGAGTCAGCCCTGCAGCTGGAAGCTCATGGCTTGGCTGGGAGAGGGGAGAAAATCAGTGGTAGCAGGCACTTCCTTCAGCTAGGAGTAACAGAGAGCTGACAGGGTGCAGCACGGCAGGACAAGGGCCGTAGGGTCATGCTGCCAGCGACTGTCGGGCTTGCAGTGGTGTTTCAGACAAAGAAATGGAACCACAGAGCTCTGCCACTGCTTGGACTCCAAAAGCTCGCCTCCCATTGCCCTCGTAATCACGTCCAGGAGTCTATTAACTGTAAACCAAGAAATGTTTCCCTCTGTGATTGATCCCCAGGAGGGGTCCTTGGAGTGGGACCCCACAGAGGCCTTGGTGGTCAAGTATAGGAGATCACAGAGGTCAACAATCTTGAGATTCTGCAAATCTACTGGCAAATGGTAGAAAGGCTGATTCAGCGAAAGCTACATGCCTAGCCAAGGGAGAATGTCATATACCATAAATAATCATGGTAATGAGGATGATCAGAAAGAAAATTAAAATCTCCAGAAAGCAAGCTGGAATACATGAAAATATGTGATATAAATGACAGAGATTTCAAGTTTGCAGTTCTGAAAATACTCAATGAGATGCAAGAAAATAAAGGCAATTCAATGCACTCAGAAAACAAATCAATGAACAAAAGGAGTACTTTACCAAAGAGATTGAAACTTTAAAAAAGATCCAATCAGAAATTCTGGAAATGAAACATGCCATAAAGGAAATTAAGAGTGAACTACTGAGCATAGAAAACAACCAACCTGCTGGAGGAAAGAATTAATGATATCAAAGATAGGAATCAAGAAATTACACAGAGGGGTGGGGGAAAGAAATGATACAGAGGGAAGAATAGAGAGATCTGAGAATAAAGAAAAATGAAAGAGCTCTATGAGACTTAGCTGAGTCTATCAGAAAAAGCAATATTAGAATTATAGGTATTGTGGAGGAGGAAGAAAGGAGAAGGGAATGGAGAGAACTAGATCCTCAAATCCAAGAAGCAAACAAAAACACTTAGTTACCTCAATCCACATTCACAGAGGATAGAGAAATGTTACAAGATAAGGGGGGAGAAAGGCATATTTTACAGAGTAGAGGAATGTTGCAAGATAAGGGGAAGAGGAAGAGGGGGGCACCAGGTGGGCTTTGACCTTTGAAACTGATATTCTGCAGAAGAATGACCAATTAGGAAAGCATAGGGGTCATAAATTAAGGAAGGGTCCAATTAGAAAGGGTCATGTTCAGACAAAGAGCAACAGCCTTTATAAATCTGGAGACAAAGAACCTCAGAATGGGTTAGATTTTTTTCCCATTTGAGAGAGAGAGAGAGAGTGAGAGCAGGTTTTTCCCATTTGGGGTCCCCTCCCTAGGGGGAGTTTGTATATGGTTCCAACAAACTTCCAAATTTTTATTTAAAATTTTTTAGTCCACGAATTTTATTCTTCAAATTTCATAGGACAAGAACCCACAGGAAGAGATGGGAGATTTGACTTGGGGTGGTGGGCACACAGTGCAATATACAGATCTTGTAACAGAAACCCACACCTGAAACATATATTTATGTTAACCAATGTCAGCCTAATAAATTTAATAAAAACATTAAATTAAGAAAGACAAATTGTTTGATACAACCAACTTGAAACTTAATCACACCATAAAATCAAGCGTAAAATTAATGTGCATGTGGTATTTTTTACACTGTCTTTTTTTTTTTTTTTGTCTAGAAGTCTGTGCTTTATGTTCGTCTGCCTGGAAATAAGAATACTTTTCAGGTATATTAATACTTACCATCATTTTTGTCAGGGATGATTGTAACCCAAGCTCCTGGGAATTCTGATCCAATTCTACCACCCATAGGCATGCTCAGAAGGACATGGAATGTCTCTTCCTCTTCATACAAGGAGTCATCAATCACAACAATCCGACACATTTTCTCACGCTCATGTTTGTTAAAGCGGATGACACTGGTGTGGTCCTCAGGCCTGGATATGTAATCAGAATAGGACAGCACTGATGTTGGAACAGTTCCGCTTGCTGTTCCTTGAGGCAGAGAAAATACAAAAGATGTTTTATGTAGAGTATATCACAAGATCACAAGGGTATTTCAAAAAATAATTTTCACATGCAGCATTTCAATGGTCAATTAATATGTATTAACACCCCTAGAAAGTGCAATAGCACTTATATGTTCTAGTATCACACATTAACTTCACAATGGTCTCAACATCCTATCTAATAATAGACAAATATGCAAATTGACCATACCACCGACACACCCACAAGCCACACCCACAAGCCATGCCCACCATCCAATCAGAGTGAGCATGCAAATTAACCCAAACCAAGATGGCTACAGCCACAGAGAGCAAGGTTTCCTAGGTAATAGAGGAAGCCAAGCTTTCCGCCTGCCATTGCCAGGCCTAAGCCTCCACTCAAGCTACAAAGTTTCAATTATAGAAGGTAAACAAATTCAAACAAATGGTGGCAGAATGGAGCTTGAGAGAGCAGGCCAGGGTTGCCGCCAGCAACAGGGGAAGCAAAGCTTTCCGCACACCCTGGCCGGGCCCACCCGCTTAAGGCAACAAAGTTTCAATTATAACCCCAACACAAATGGCTACTGGCCTCGGACAGAGCCCCAAGCTTGGCTCCGCTCTAGGCTACAAAGTTTCAATTGTAGAAGGAAAATAAATTCCAGATACCAGGGCCTCTGCTTGGGTTGCCAGGGGGCGTGGCCGGCCTGCAAACCACCACAGGCCCCTCGCTCAGGCCGCCCCACACCCCAAGGGAGCCCCCACCTGATCCGGGACACCCTTCAGGGCAAACCAGCTGGCCCCCACCCCTGTACCAAGCCTCTATCCTATCTAATAAAAGAGTAATCTGCAGATTGATCATCACTGCAACACACATTATAGCTGCCCCATGTGGTCACAGATCCTGTCTCCATGTGGACACAAGATGGCCACCACAGGATGGCCAGCAGGAGAGGGCAGTTGGGAGGCACCCGACCTGCAAAGGAGGGCAGTTGAGAAGGATCAGGCCTGCAAGGGAGGGCAGTTGGAGTTGATCAACCCTGCAGGAAAGGGCAGTTAGGGGTGACCAGGCCAGCAGAGGAGGGAAGTTGGGGGCAAACAGGCTGGCAGCAGAGTGGTTAGGGGGTGATCAGGCTGGCAGGCAGAAGCGATTAGGGGCAATCAGGAAGGCAGGCAGGCAAGCAGTTGGGAGCCAGCAGTCCTGGATTGTGAGAGGGATGTCTGACTGCCCGTTTAGGCCTGATCCCACCAGCAGTCGGACATCCCTAGAGGGGTCCCAGATTGGAGAGGGTACAGGCTGGGCTAAGGGACAACCCCCTCTGTGCACGAATTTCGTGCACTGGGCCTCTAGTATGATAAATATTAAGTTTCAAATGTTTTCTCTACTTTCTTCCAGTGGTCTTTTAGAAAAACACAATATTACAAAATAATAGCTCCTATTATACAACTGCTTACTGTGTGCAGATAAAGTACCGAGTGTTTTACGGGCATTGCCTCATTGATCCTCTCAACCATTCTATTCTATTGGGTTTTATGCATTTGGTAATCTAGGCTTATAGGTTAAACTATATAACCCAGAGCTGAAGGCTGATCCTGAAGGCAATAATTTTAATCACTATTCTCTATATGCCTGTCAATGCATATACATTAATAGAAATTTTAAAGATCGGCTCAGATATCAATAGCATATATGACTTTTTCTGTTGCATCTTTAGAAAGTCTATTTATTTTCCAGAATATTAATGAATATTAAGTGATATTATGAATATATTAATGAATATTCTGTATTAATTTTAATTATATAAAATCACCTTACAGAGGATACTTTACCATGAGCAAAATAAATATTCAGAAGTTTGATTGCAATGAGTTTCAAACTAGTATGAAATTAGTTTTCTTCTATAGGCATGATTTCTTTGCTTCTTTTTGTTTTGTTTTCTCTTTTGATAATTGCTACCTTCTACTTCAGCAGCCTTGTGGGGGGCACAGAGAATGAGGGACCTTCAATTTCTTATAACCCACAAAGCATTGAAAAGTAGAGTAAGCAAACAAAGTGAAAAAAATATTTTTGTGTAAGAGGCAGCAGAGTCCTTCCAGGTGCTCTCAGAGGAGTTCTCAAAGTGCAATGGTGAAGGAAGATTTCTGGATAACTGCTTTTTTTCATGGAAATTATAATTATAAAGTATACCTCTCATGGCATGATGTTATGTTGCCAACATGTTAAAGACACTTATTTTTATCTTGGGGGGGGGGGTGGGTATTTCCAGCTACCTTGTTGTGTATAACAGATCACTATCAACTCCTGGCTCACGTCTCCACTTCTCCTGATGGGAATGAACAGTTCACCAACATCTTCCTCAATGGAGTATGCAGACTGGGGAATAAATACAGCTGGTTCTAAGGAGAAAACACAACAACAGTCATTGTTTTTAATCTCTGAAACAATCCTATGCAAATTAAAATTTCTCTAATGATTGATTTCCCCCCTTGGATATTCTTTTAGAAAAATATAGTGTGAGGGGAAGGAAGAAGGAGAGGGGACAAGTTGTTATACAGTATGCAGGCCTTGGACTAGTGAATTCTTAGCTTAGAAATAAAAGCCAACATTGCTTTTATCTACAGTAATTATTTTTTCTCAATTAATAAGTGCTGGTGATATGCTTCCTTTAAAATCCAACTTCATTCTTTTGGCACTAATCAATACCTTTCAATTAAGTAGTCA
This sequence comes from Eptesicus fuscus, assembly GCF_027574615.1. Lineage (NCBI taxonomy): Eukaryota > Metazoa > Chordata > Mammalia > Chiroptera > Vespertilionidae > Eptesicus > Eptesicus fuscus. Next base: position 2,977,798 of record NC_072480.1, on the reverse strand, counting down.
ATTTTTAGAGTTGGAAGAGATCTAAGATGGCATTTTGTCTCACCTTTTACTTTATAGATGAGGAAACTCAGACTCATAGAGTGGAACTTATTTGTCAAGGACTCTTCCTGGTAAGACAGGATTAAAACTCAAATCTTGCTAAGTCTACTATATTTGCTTTTCTAACCCCAAATGTGTTCATTTTAAATAACTAAAAAATAATAATCCACTGTTCAACACTTGTTTTCTTAGTTTGTTTGTTATTTTTAAAATAGTAGTTCCACCTATCAGAAAAATTATATATACCCCTATGTTCATAGTAGCATTATTTTCAATAGCTAAGATCTGGAAACAGCCAAAGTGCCCAGCAGTAGATGAGTAGATAAAAAAGCTGTGGGACATTGACATAATGGAATACTATGCAGCTGTAAAAAAGGATCTCTTACCCTTTGAGATAGCATGGATGGACCTGGAGAGTATTATGCTAAGCAAAATAAGCCACTTGGAGAAAGACAATTATCATATGATATCACTTATATGTGGAACCTAATTAACAAAATAAACTGATGAGCAAGATAGGTCCAGAGACATAGAAGCATGGATCAGGCTGACAGATCTCAGAGGGAAGGGGGGAAGAGGGTGGAAAGAGATTAAACAAAGAACTTATAATCGTTTATGAATAGCCCATGGGCACACACAATAGTTAAATGTAGGCTGGGGTGGGTGGGAGCTAAGTAGATGGGGGGATAAGGGGTGAAAATAGGGGACATCTGTAATACTCCCAACAATAAAAATAAATTTAAAAATAAAGACAATGAAATTTGCCTCAAAAAAACTATAGCATTTCCTTTAGAATTTATTAATGTATTCATCTGGCACAAGAAAGAAGTTTGTGGTTTATTTCTTCCCCTGGAGAAATAACAATAATACATAGTATACAACATTATATTTATACTAGTGACTCGGTACACATTTAAAGGAAATTAATTAGAAGGTGGCCAGCTGGGCGGGACTGGGTGAGATGGGCTGGACATGCCCTGGGGCCAACCTCCCACTGTTCCTCCCCAGCTGGATGCACCTGGGGCATCTGTGGAGTGAGCAGGGTCCCTCTGGCAGGTGGGGTCCTTCAGCCTGGCCTGTGGGGATTGAGCTGAAACTGGCTCTCCAACATCCCCTGAGGGGTCCCGTTGTGCAAGAGGGAACTCTGCAAAGTTGCTGTGTTGAGTGTCTGCCCCCTGGTGATCAGTGTGCATCATATCTACTGACCAGTCGGCGGGTTGGCCAGTTGCTTAGCCTTTTATATATATAGATAATAAGATTCAATAATTCATTTTAAGGTATATGAAAGGTACACTAAATAATAAAAATGGTATAAATTGTTGAAAAAACAACAACACTGTTCCATGTAAAACTACGTTTAGTTCAACAGCACATTTAGTTCAATAGTTTGACATGATAACCCCCAAACAGATTATGTTGGTATTTGCCAGGAGTCTGTTTCACTGGAAGTCTCATATATACACAGAAAATGGTTTGTGTTTTATTTTTTTAAAAAGTAAGCCACACTGCTTCTGATATTACAAAAAAGAACACTGGAATTGTGAACACAGGCCCTCGAGATCCACGTTCCATCCTTCTCCACCCTGCCTTGTGCCCCTGGAACTGACTAATGTGAACCACATCAAAGTTTCCCTTGTGCTCTGGCTTTTGGTTTGGTCAGCAGAACTCAGAGGACTGTGCAAAAGCAAAGAGCGGTTGGCATTCATTCTTCTGGTTCCCCTCAGGATTCCTCTGTGCGAGGCGACCAGCGGGGTGATTGGGGGTGGCCCAGGCCTGCTCTCCAGCCAGCCCCATCCCCCAACACCACAAGTCGCCTCCCTCTGTGGGGCAATGTGGGGCAATCCGGGGGGGCCCCACTGGCACCTGCCTTGGCTGGCCTGGGGCCTGAGGGCTGGGGGCAGCTCCTTCATTGAGCGTCTGCCCCCTGGTGGTCAGTGTGTTTCATGGTGACTGGTCATTCCGCCTGTTGTTTTGCTATTCAGTCGATTTCCATATTCGGCTTTTATTATATAGGATTCATTTATCAAACATTGATTGGGTGACTTCTACTTGCCAGACACTGTATTAAAAATAGGGGATATTGAAAAAAACTAAATCCCTAGTCTCATTCTCATACTAGTTGGGGATGGAGAGGAGAAAGAAAATAAACAAACATACAATAAAATATGTATTATTTCAGGAGGTGACAAATGATATAAAGAATATAGAATATGCTGAGGGGGAAAAGAGAGGGCTGAGGCAGGGTATGTTCATGAGTTGTCTGTGTTATTTAGGGAAGTCATGGAAAGTATCTCTGATAGAGGAGTCACATTTGAACTGAGATTGCAAGGTAGTAATGAGAAGCTTTCTGTGAATAACTTAGAGAATTCCAGGCAAAGGGCTGAACAAGTAAAAAGGGCCTCAGGCCAGGTTGTGTCAGGTATGTACAAGGAACAGGCAGGAGTAAATTGAGTGTTCAGAGTAACCTAGGCAATAAGGAAAGGGTAGGACATGGGGACAGAGAAGGAATGATGGGCTGGGTGGTAGGCAGATTACCTGGAGCTTTCAGGACAATTGGAAGGACTTTGTAATTTACTTAGAGAAAGATATTGTGGAAATAAAGACCAACCAATGGGATTGCAACAAGTTAACTATTTATTCAGTTACTATAGCAAAGGAGTCAGCCACCATTAATCTTGTATTTGGCAGAAACTCAAAGGTAGACAGAAGAATGAGAAAGCTTTTGAGTGAATTAAATAAAGAGAAGGCTTTAAGTGTGCCCTGAGTACAGGCTATTGGCACAGGGAAACTGTAAGAGGACTAACTAGGAGGCAAACATTCTTTGCAAGTAGTTGGTCTTAAGTTGAAAACAGGGACAAAAACAAACAAAGCTGTCAGTAACTGATCAAGTCCTGACCATTTTGGGCTGATTGTTACAGAGGTTGTGGTTTGTTTCCCCAGTTGCTGTAGGTTGTGAGTCAAAGTTGTATTTTTAATATGTGGTCTCTCCTATGTTTATATATCCAGTCTCTCTCTATAAAAGCATAGGAAGGCTTTGAACATGGGGGTGCTATAAAATGACATATTTTAAGAGCATTATTTTTGGCTTTTGTGACATAGACCTTAGGGCCCAGGAGTTGAAGCAGAGTCCAGTTAGGAAGCTTTACAAATATCCAGGAAAGAGAACATAGAATATTGGAGCAGGTGATGGCAGTGGATGTGATATAATAGGGTTATCTGCAGGTCGTATAAAGGAAGAGCCAAAGAGTTTTCTGATAGATTGGATGTCGTACATGAGTAAACAAGAGAATCAAGGATGAATCCAAGTTTTGCTGTCTTGACCAACTGGAAAGATAAAATTGCAATAAAGAGATGTGGGGAAGACTGTGGAGAATCAAATTTAGAGCTGGAAATCAAAAGTTTTGGACATATTAAAATTGAGGTATATTTTACATATCCAAGCTGTGATGTCAAATTAGCCAAGTGGGTATATAATTCTGGATTTCAATGGAGAGGTCTAGATTGTAAATATAATTGGGAGTCACTGGGATGCTGATGATTCGTAAATCCACGAGTCAGAATAAAATCACTTAGCGAAGGATGACAGGTAAAGAAGACAATGGATCCAGTGACTAACCGGGGCATTTGGAGATCAGGGCAATAAAGAAAACTGAGCAAAGGAGGTTGAGAAGCATCTCAGTGATGGTACTGGAGTCAAGTGCAAAAGCATTTTAAAAAATAGAAAGGGATGACCAATTGTCTCAAATGCTGCTGACAAGTTAAATAAAGTAAAAACCAAGATCATTAGATTTGGCAAAGAGGAGTCACCAGTTATCTTCACCAGAACTGTTTCAGTGAAGTGAAGGAAATAAAGATCTGATGGAGTGGTAGGAGAAAACTGGAAGACAATAGATGTAGACATTAGTTTCAAGTTTTGCTTTAAATGGGAACAAAGTGGTATCTAGAGAAATATGTTTTCTTATTTATTTTTAAGATGAATTTTAGTAAGGGTAAAAATTATTCCTACTATTATAAAGTAGTATTTTAGCAAATATAACATTTCAACAGAAATTGTCATAAAACTCCAGTAAAAAAATTACACAAAGTGCCAAGAAATATTCAAATCAAGTATGCAAAAAATCTCCGTGACTTACGGAAATTAACTCTGATATCACCTTGGGGTTGGCAGTTCTCAGGTTACTGTATGACATTAGTATGAAATATTACATAAAGTTTCATGTCTTTATTAAAGTTTCTTGTGGACTGAATTTTTATCCCTCAAAATTCATATGTTGAAGTCCAAACCTCTAACATGATGGTATTTGGAGGTGGGGCCTTTGGGAAATAATTAGGTTTAGATAAGGTAAAAAAGATAGAGCCCTCATGATGAGATTAATGTCCTTTGAAAAAGAGGAAGAGTGAGTTCTTTCTTTCTCCAAGCACATGCACATAAAAAGGCCATATGAGCATATAGCAAGAAGATGGCTGACTACAAGCCAGGAAGAAGCCAATCATTAATAACTTGGTCATGGACTTCCAGCATCCAGAACTGTAAGAAGTAAATGTCTGTCTTAATTTGTGGTATTTTGTTCTAGCAGCTCCAGCTGACCAAGACTGAATTGATCACATATAATATTTATTCTATATTGTTAATCTATACTGGTCATGTTTTGTTTTGTTTTTCAAATTAGTTACTCAGAAAAGTCCCATGTATGGGATTTTAATATAATACCTTGAATACCTGAATGTTGGTTTCTCCCACACCATATGGCTCACACAAGTTTAATTAAACCAGCCAGGACTTCTTGTTAGTGTCAATAGGTTTAAATTATAAATAAAGAAGAAATCTGGGTGTCTAGAGCTTGCTGCTAGCTCTGGAATCTACTCTTCTACTTGGTCTAATAGGGAGTAAATATGTCTAGCAGCAATTTTAGGTCTTCTGTTGACTAATTTCTGGCAGAAATGTGTGGTCTGTGGGAGAAAAACTAGAAAAGGAGAGATGAAGAAAGACTTCCCTGGTAGACTTTCTAATTAACATTATTTTTCAAACTCACTATATATACCTATATATATCTATATATCTATATATCTATATCTACTATATATCTATATATCTATAGGCCTGGTGTGCACAATGAAAGGAAATTAATTAGAAGGTGGCCGGCGGGGCAGGACTGGGCGAGATGGGCCAGACACACCCTGGATCCAACCTCCTGAAGTCCCTCCCTGGCCGGCTGCACTTGGGGCAGCTCCAGGGATTGAAGAGGATCTGCAGAGTGAGTAGGGTCCCTCTGGCAGGGTGGGTTCCTCAGCCTGGCCTGTGGGAATCGGGCCAAAACCGGAAGTCTGACCTCCCCTGAGGGGTCTCAGAGTGCGAGAGGGCACTCTGCAAAACTCCTGCGTTGAGCGTCTGCCCCCTGGTGGTCAGTGCGAGTCATATATACAGGCTGGATGGCCAGTCGGCTGGTCACTTAGACTTTTATATATATAACTAGAGGCCCAGTGCACAAATTCGTGCACCAGTGGGGTCCCAAGGCCTGGCCTGCAGGATCGGGCTGAAACCGGCTCTCCGACAATCCCTGAGGGGTCCTGGGTTGAGAAAGGGTGCAGGCCAGGTGGAGGAACCCCACCGGTGCACAATCAGGGCCAGGGAGGAACGTGGGAGGTTGGTCAGCTGGGGAGGGACAGTGGGAGGGCTCCAGGGCATGTCCGGCCCATTTCACTGAGTCCCAATCTGCTGGACCCCAGCAGCAAGCTAACATACCAGTTGGAGCATCTGCCCCCTGGTGGTCAGTGCACATCATAGCGACTAGTCGACCAGTCGACTGTCTGCCCCCTGGTGGTCAGTGCACATCATAGTGTGCAGTTGAGCGGCCTTAGCATATCATTAGCATGTTATGCTTTGATTGGTTGAATGGATGATTAGACAACTGGACACTGCATTTTAGGCTTTTATTATATAGGACTAGAGGCCCGGTGCACGAAATTCGTGCACGGAGGGGGGTTGTCCCTCAGCCCAGCCTGTACCCTCTCCAATATGGGACCCCTCAAGGGATGTCCGACTGCCCGTTGGGATTGGGCCTAAACGGGCAGTCGGACATCCCTCTCACAATCCAGGACTGCTGGCTCCCAACTGCTTGCCTGCCTGCCTTCATGATTGCCCCTAACCGCTTCTGCCTGCCAGCCTGATCACCCCCTAACCACTCTGCTGCCAGCCTGTTTGCCCCCAACTTCCCTCCTCTGCCGGCCTGGTCACCCCTAACTGCCCTCTCCTGCAGGGTTGATCACCTCCAACTGCCCTCCCTTGTAGGCTTGGTCCTTCTCAACTGCCCTCCCTTGCAGGCCGGGTGCCTCCCAACTGCCCTCTCCTGCTGGCCATCTTGTGGTGGCCATCTTGTGTCCACATGGGGGCAGGATCTTTGACCACATGGGGGCAGCGATATTGTGTGTTGCAGTGATGATCAATCTGTAGATTACTCTTTTATTAGATAGGATAGAGGCCTGGTACAGGGGTGGAGGCCAGCTGGTTTGCCCTGAAGGGTATCCCTGATCAGGGTGGGGTTCCCTTGGGGCGTGGGGCAGCCTGAACGAGGGGCCTGTGGTGGTTTGCAGGCGGGCCACGCCCCCTGGCAACCCAAGCAGAGGCCCTGGTGTCTGGAATTTATTTTCCTTCTACAATTGAAACTTTGTAGCCTGGAGCAGAGCCAAGCCTGGGGCTCCCTCCGCGGCCGGCAGCCATTTCTGTTGGGGTTATAATTGAAACTTTGTTGCCTTAAGCGGAGGCCTGGGCCTGGCCAGTGTGTGCTTTGCTTCCCCTGTTGCTGGCGGGAACCCTGGCCTGCTCTCTCAAGCTCCATTCTGCCGCCATTTGTTTGAATTTGTTTACCTTCTATAATTGAAACTTTGAAGCTTTAGTGGAGGCTTAGGCCTTGCCAGGGCAGGCGGAAAGCTTGGCTTCCTCTGTTACCTAGGAAACCTTGCTCTCTGTGGCTGTAGCCATCTTGGTTTGGGTTAATTTGCATGCTCGCTCTGATTAAATGGTGGGCATGGCTTGTGGGCGTGGTTTGTGGGTGTGTCAGAGGTATGGTCAATTTGCATATTTGTCTATTATTAGAGAGGATTATAGAACCTTACATGCAGAGTGTTTCAAGTAAGCATAGCTTTTTATGTATAAAGTCCTGGAAAGTAGCATTCTTGTATTATCCTTAAAAAATGATTAGCTAATATGTATGGGATTCTTATTATTTGTTAAGCCCTATTCTAAACAAATTACATGTATCAGCTAATTTTATCTTTGCAACAATGCTTTCAGGTAAGAACTATTATGACTGTCAATTTACCTCTGAGAACATGAGGTAGACATGAAAGTTAGGCTGGTAGGTGATAGTGCTGAGATTTAAACCCAGAAAATCTGTCTTAGAGCTCAAGCTCATAATCATTATGGTCTGCTCCTAAAAGAACACTCAGAGTATCAGGGAGTATTACTCATGCCAGAGAAAAATAAAAGGTAAATTGAGATTATAAAAGAGAGAACTAAAGTACTGATAAAACAGAAATGGCAGGTATAGTAGAAGAAAAAAGAAAGTTAGAAACAAAAGATTTGAGAAGTCTTTTAAAGACCTAATGTGTTTAAAAGAACTGTACATATGTAGATTATATGTTCACATAATTTTATCCACATAAATTACAAAAGTATTATGCAAGAGTATATCATATGTATAATATACATATTAATAAAATTACAAAAGTATTATGCAAGAGTACATATGTAGATACAATATGTATACATACATAATACCTGTATAATCCTATTTAATAAAAGAGTAATATGCAAATTGACTGTACCTCCACCACACCCACAAGCCACGCCCACCAGCCAATCAGGAGCAAGTATGCAAATTAACCCAACCAAGATGGCTGCAGCGAACAGGAGACTTGGGTTTTCCCAGCAATGGAGGAAGCCAAGCTTTCTGCCTGCCCTGGCGGGCCCAGGCCTCCACTCAAGGCTACAAAGTTTCAATTATAGAAGATAAATAAATCCCAACAAAAATAGCGGCAGCCACAGAGCTGGAAAGAGCAGGAGGCTTGAGTTGCCTCCGGCGATGGAGGAAGCCAAGCTTCACAGCCCTGGCCTGCCTTAGCTTCCACTCAAGGCTACAAAGTTTCAATTATAGAAGATAAATAAATTCCAACACAAATGGCTGTGGCCATGGTACGAGCAGGAGGCTTGGCACTGCTCAAGGCTACAAAGTTTCAATTATAGAAGATAAATAAATCCCAGATACCAGGGCCTCCATTTGGGTTGCCCGGGGGCATGGCTGGCCTGTAAACCACCACAGGCCCCTCACCCAGGCCGCCCCACACCCCAAGGGAACCCCCATCCTGATCCGGGACACCCTTCAGGACAAACCAACCTGCCCCACCCATGCACCATGCCTCTATCCTATCTAATAAAAGAATAATATGCAAATTGACCATCACTCCAACACATAAGATGGCTGTCCCCATGTGGTCAAAGATGACTGCCTCCATGTGGACACAAGATGGCTGCCACAAGATGGCCAGTAGGGGAGGGCAGTTGGGAAGGATAAGGTCTGCAAGGGAGGGCAGTTGTGGGCAATAAGGCCAGCAGGGGAGGGCAGTTGGGAGGGACAAGGCCTTCAAGGGAGGGCAGTTGTGGGTGATCAAGCCTGCAGGGGAGGTGGGGTGACCAGGCTGGCAGAGGAGGGAAGTTGGGGGCGACCGGGCCTGCAGGGAAGGGAAGTTGGGGGGGACGCAGACCTGCAGGGGAGAGCAGTTGGGGAGGGGGACTTGGCCTGCAGGGGAGGGCAGTTAGGGGTGACCAGGCCTGCGGGGGAGGGCAGTTAGGAGTGACCAGGCCTGCAGGGGAGGGCAGTTAGGGGCAATCAGGCTTGCAGGGGAGCAGTTAGGCATCAATCAGGCTGGCAGGGGAGTGGTTAAGGGGTGATCAGGTTGGCAGGCAGAAGCGGTTAGAGGCAATCAGGAAGGCAGGCAGGCGAACAGTTCAGAGCCAGCAGTCCTGGATTGTGAGAGGGATGTCCCAGGATGTCCCAGATTGGAGAGGGTGCAGGCTGGGCTGAGGGCCACATGCCCCCATGCACGAATTTCGTGCACTGGGCCTCTAGTATAATATAAAAAACTATGCCAAATCCCATTAGCACATTAGGTTGAAACTGCAGCAGTTTCTAGGAAGGTGTTCATGAGAAAGCAAGGGTTGTAGTATAAAAAATAGTAAACTCCACACTAAGTAAATAGAAACATATGGAAAAAATGACAGCAAGGTCATCCTCTCAAACACTAATAGTGGTCATTTCCACGTGTTCGGACTACAAATGACAGCTATTTCTTTAAATCTTTAACTTTTTGAAAATGAACTTGTGTTACTCTTATATTTTCAAATTGGGCTCCTTACTCTTTATTATGAAAGATAAAGATGAATAAAGTTAATGCGTTTTTTTTAGTTAGTTGTTGTTACTATATAGTAATGAATACTTAGATTTACAATTGCTATTTTTACCTTTAGGTTTAACTGTGCTGTAACTTAGGTCAAGAAAAAAGACTCTATTATCAGAAATAAAGTAGTTGTAGCTACATTTGAAAGGGAATATTCAAACTGAACTTTTTTCAATTATACTGAACAAATTAAAAAACAGACTGGTAAAAATCTAATAGAATAAAATATTTTTAATTTTTTCTTTAACAGAACAAAGGAAGGAAAGAAAATGCAGTGAATGGATAAAGGCATTGAGTGTTTGTTGTTTTTAAAACATTTGCTGCATTCAAAAACAACTGGAAGATATTCCAATACACCTTCAGGCTACTTTGGTGCCATTAGACTGTCCAACAAGTGGTACTGAATACAGACTTTGTCACTGATATTTTGGAACTTGGATAGTTCTTTTATACCTCTGAAACAGACATAGTAATATTGGCTCATTTCAACAGGGGCTTGAAAAAGAAATAGATGAAAATGATTAAAACATATCTAAATAACATGTGTTACAAGTTCAGATCAGGGTACTATGAATTCCAAAGATTACTCGTTAGTACTAGGCAAAACATGTTAGTTAGAGTGAATCTATGGGTAATTTTTGTATCATTAAATGTTTTTCTTTTGTAAATGTAGAAACTTTCAGAAAGTTTTAAGTCACTAAAAGAGTTTTATTTTATGCCCTTTTTTTTTTTTGTATCAATCTTATGTTGTCAGAAACTGTGTGCTATATTTTTAACAAGTGTTTTGTTTGTGTGCTTGTTTTCAACAAAGGATTTTTTGTTTCTCATAGAATGATGACTCGTGCTTCACAATTATACACTTAAAAAGAAATAAGCATTGACACTCAATGAAATTGAAGCTCTTGCATACTGTTTTTTAATTATTTATTTCTCTGTCATGAGCTGCAGTTTACTATCATTAATTCTGGACCTCAATTTTGGCAGGCTCATCTCAAAATATCAGTTAGCCAGTGATCTCCTTTTTCAACACTACAAATGGTACAAAAATTTTAAAACAATAATTAATGTTTGGATTTCATAAAATAGCCTATGTCTTCTGAATTCCATCTCATAAAATAGGTTTGGCTCACTCAGCAAATAAAAGTCTGTTTTTTCTTTGTATCAAAAGGTTAGGGTTCTTGAGATATAAGTTCCACTTTCCGCCAGAATACTATATTTATTCTCTACTAAATATTACATATTATTAACCAATCTGACCCCACAAAAAAATGACTACAGAGATCAAATATTTAATTCACTAGCTCATAGCTATAATTTTATATCATCAAGATAGCAGAATAAGCCCATTTTAATCAGAAGTTTGTAAGTGTACAAAGTAGTTGCATAAAATGCTTTAAGGCTTTAAAAACTATGCTAGGCATCTGTACTCAAATATCTATATTTGAGGTTGTGTTCTCCTAATAATGTACATAATATTCAATTTACTCTGCTTAGAAATCACACAAAGTAAAAAAGGAATCGCATTTTTAAATCAAATAAGTTTTAACTCTTAGATATTTTATTTTTAAAGGGAATGAAAATGTTTAATATTAATTAACTAGAGGCCCGGTGCATGAAATTCATGCATGGGGGGGGTCCCTCAGCCCGGCCTGTACCCTCTCCAATCCGGGACCCCTCGGGGGATGTCCGACTGCCTCTTACAATTTGGGACTGCTGCTCCTAACCGCTCATCTGCCTGTCTGCCTGATTGCCCCTACCCCCTCTGCCTGCCTGCCTGATCATCCCCAACTGCTCCCCTACTGGCCTAATCACCACTAACTGCCTAACTGCTCCCCTGCTGGCCTGATCGACTCTAACTGCCTCTGCCTCGCCCTGCACCCGGGACCTAGGATTCTCTCTTCCAGCCAGTTGCAGCCACCCAGGGACCTGGGCTTCCCTCCCTCTGGCTGGCTGCAGGCACCGAGGAGCACCGAGGACCTGGGTCGGCTTTGCCTAGGCCGTCCGCAGCTGTAGGTGCCCGGGACCACAGGGTGGGCGGCTTGTCTCTCTCCCAGGCCGCAGCCTGGCTGATCCCTATTCCTCTCGTGCAAGCTCATTTGTCCCTGGCTGGTCCCCATTCCTCTCGTGCAAGTCCTCTCTCCCCAGTGTTGAGTGTCTGAGCAGTTCTGGCATGAGGGTGTGATGACCATTTGCATATTAGCTCTTTATTATATAGGATATCTATGTGCTTCTAAGACTAAAGAGAGGTGACATAATTTCTGACAGTTGGGGAACCTAATATATAGAAAGTTAAGAATTTTTATTCTAGGTTAGATACTTCTCCCACGGGTGCACTTTAGTCCCTTATCACACATTTCATTTTGTATTTCTAATTGTACAATTAGTACAATGTAATCACCTAATTATATAACCCTTCATGCTTAGTGTGCCTTCTTCCCCTAGCACCTGTATCTCTTGTTCTTAGTAGAATTCCTGGCATATAGCAGATGCTCAATAGACATTTGTTGAACATACATTTCTTGATTATTTTCCTAGAACACTTTTTTCACCTATACTAATATCTTTGAGGCTTGATATATAAAGAGAAAACAGCAGAATAAAAATAGAAGAAATTACTTTGTTCTTAGGTTTTTGTTTTGCATATACAAGAATCCTATATATACAAGATGTCCGCCACAAGATGGCTGCACACACAGTGGAGGTGGGGCTCGGCAGCGGCTCTGCACAGTGAGGGTCCTGCGGCTCTGCGCGGCATGGAGGAGGATGATACAGGCATCTCCACTGCCCCACGAGGAGGAGGAGGGTCCTGATAGAGGAGGTGGGTCACAGCAGGAGAGGGGAGTTGTGGGTGATCAGACCAGCAGGGGTGGGCAGTTGGGGGCCATCAGGCCAGCAGGGGAGGGCAGTTGGGGGCAATCAGGTTGGCAGGGTAGGGCAGTTGGGGGCAATCAGGCTGGCAGGGGAGGGCAATTGGGAGCCATCAGGTTAGCAGGGGAGGGCAGTTGAGGGCAATCAGGCCAGCAGGGGAGGGTAGTTGGGGGTGATCAGGCCAGCAGGGGAGCAGTTAGGCGTTAATCAGGCCACCAGGGGAGCAGTTAGGGGGCGATCAGGCCTAAACCAGCAGTCAGACATCCCCCGAGGGGTCCCAGATTGGAGAGGGTGCAGACTGGGTTGAGGGACACACCCCTGCATGCATGAATTTTGTGCACTGGGCCTCTAGTAGGTAAATAATGCAGCTGTGGCAAAGTATACTGTTTATGATTTGGCTCTGGCACTTATCAACTGAGGGACTTTAAAGAAGTTAATTTTGTGAGTCTAAGATTCTATTTGAAAATTGATATATAAATTGCACAGTTCTAAACATAAGACTTCAGTGAGATAAGTTATAAAGTTCCTAATGCCTGATCTGGCTCAGAATGGATATTCATATATGACCGGACATTAGCATTATGACTATCTTATCCTTGACCTATAGAATAACCTATTTGAACTTCATGGTGTGAACAAAAAAGGTAATCTGTAATAAATCTAACCAACAGTAAATTCATAGAGTTATGAAATTATAAATTCTTAACTGGGCAGGTCATAAAGTTATATACCTATAGTCACACCCCAGGTATATAACTTCTTTAGTAAAAGGATTATCTTTTCTTTAAGCAAGCCCTGTCCATTGTTTCTGTGCATCTGTGTTAACATACTTTTGAAATGCATTTTTTCAGACCCCTCAGAAACTTAAGATCACATAGTCTTGTTAATTACCCTGTAATCCAATTCCTATATTGCTTTTTCCCACCTTCATGCAATCTTCCATTCCTTCTGTAATTTCAAATGTATAAAGGAAACTGTAAAACTGTTATTCTCTGTAGCATTTGAAATCTTGCTTCTGCAAGTTTAAACATTTAGCTGACAGGATTCTGAAGAAGCCCATCCGGGACCACCTCACAGCCCAGACTTGGTGCTAGTATCAGCAGGAGCCCACTGTGCCCCACCAACTCCCTGCTTCATATTAGGTGAATTTGGTAGAGTTTTCTCTCAGACTCTCAAACCTCCTTGCTTTAAGTAGCAGATCCTAACTTTATTTGAGGTGTTCTTAGAAAGTTTTTGAGATGCATAAGGGTTGAGATAACTAAGGAAAAGGAGGGGAAAATGGGGTACAGTTTTAATTTCAGTTTTTTATTGAATTGCTTACTGAGAGTCTGAACAAAATCTTTGCTGGTTAAATGAAAGACTCAAAGAGGAAGGAAACTTGTTTCCACAACCCACATTTTGAGTATTCTTGTGTAATTCAGAATCTTTGTAGGCCTGGCTGAGGAAACATGTCCTCTAGGACATAAAACAGTTCTATAGAGATACCCAACACTTTTGACTCATCTGGAGAAATGCATATAAGGATTGGTTTCCTAAGAAGTTTCTTCAGATGCTGCAGATCTTATAGAAAAAAAACTAAAATTAACACAGGAAATGTGCCTCTGTGTCTGACAAGCCTCCCATTGATACTACTGCAAGATGGCCATGAAGAGGATCCTTTGACACTTCTAAATTAATCTTTTGTGTGCATGATTAGGAAAAGCTGGCTATAAAATTAGGCAGAAAAATGGAAAATGTATTTAGTGGGTCTCTTGAGGCTTAAAAAACAGGATTTAGATGTCAACCCAATTCTCTGAGGTGTTAAAAAGAACTGCCCTTATTTCAATAGGGAGAAGGTCATTTGACACTTGACTTGTGAAGGACAAATTTAAGTTGTAAAGCCTCCAAAACAAAATTTGGATCCAATTGTTCTTTTATAAACTAGTGAGTTTTCTCTTGGTTTAAAGGTCCCTGTTTTTATGGGAGAACATATTTGCAAATGGTATCACTGATAAAGGTTTAATCTCCAACATCTACAGGCAGCTTATACAACTTTATAAAAGGAAGATAAATGATCCAATAAAAAAATGGGCAATGGACCTAAATAGAATCTTTTCAAAAGAAGACGGAAGGAAGGCCAAGAGACACATGAAAACATGCTCAACGTCACTAATTATCCGAGAGATGCAAATCAAAACAACAATGCGGTACGATCTCACACCTGTCAGAATGGCTATCATCAACAAATCAACAAACGACAAGTGTTGGTGAGGATGCGGAGAAAAAGGAACCCTCGTGTACTGCTGGTGGGAATGCAGACTGGTGCAGCCACTGTGGAAAACAGTACGGAGTTTCCTCAAAAAACTAAAAATGGAACTTCCATTTGACCCAGTAATCCCACTCCTAGGAATATATCCTAAGAAACTGGGAACACCAATCAGAAAGGATATATGCACTCCTATGTTCATAACAGCACAATTTACAATAGCTAAGATCTGGAAACAGCCTAGATGCACATCAGCAGATGACTGGATCAGAAAACTATGGTACATCTACACAATGGAATACTATGCTGCCATAAAAAAGAAGGAATTACTATTTGCAGCAACCTGGATGGAATTGGAGAACATTATGCTGAGTGAAATAAGCCAGTCAATGAAAGAAAAATACCACATGATCTCACTCATTTATGGATAATAAAGAACATTATAAACTGATGAACAAAAAGATAGATACAGAGGCAGTAAAGCATCAAACAGTGTGTCAAATTATAGCAGGAAGGTTAGGGAGAGGTGGGGAAGATAAGAGATCAACCGAAGGACTTGTATGCATGCGTATAAGCATAACCAATGGACGCAAAACTCTGGGGGGTGAGGGCATGTATGGGTGTGGAGTGGGGGGGACAATGGTAAGAGATGTACACATATAATACCTTAATAAAATAAAAAAATTATAAATAAAATTATAAAATAAAATAAAGGTCCCTGTTTTTGTCTGTCGGTGTATTTCTATATGTGTATGTTTTAATTGTGAGATTTTTTTTTTTTTACCTCTGTATGGTATTGTTAAATTTAATTTAAAGGTGAGAGTTTGTAAGGATTTGGTATTTTAAAATTCTCAGAAATAAAATTAGGGGAAAAAAGGAGACATATGTAATACTTCAACAATAAAGAATTTAAATTAAAAAAAAACACTAATTCAAATGCTTTTAAGTTCATGTGATCAAAAATTTATCCTTAGTATATAAAAGCTTTTTTAAGTTTGTTGGTTTAAGTAGAACATACATGTCTTTCAAGTTGTCAATATTAAATATAATGTTATATTTTACCCATTTTACAAAAATAAATCCATGCTAATAGTGGAATTTGATGCTAATTGTTTACTTCTTAGTTTTTATTAGATATTTTGGTTTTAAGGGTTAGAATCTCAATATATGTAGGAATAAATTTGCAGTGTTTCAGAAAGGTCCCTGAAACCCCTAAAAATATTTTATATTGATTTTAGAGAGAAAAGAAGGGAGAGCGAGAGAAAGAGAAACATTGATGTGAGAGAGACACATCTATTAGTTGTCTCCTGAAATCACCCCTGCCAGGTATCAAACCCACAACCTGGGTGTGTGCCCTGACCTGGAATCAAACCTTCAACCCTTTGGTGTAAGGAACGATGCTCCAATCAATTGAGTCACACTGGCCAGGGCTCAAAATATATGTATTTTTAATGTTAAATTGCATGGAAGACATTGTAAAATAAGTGATAAACAACTTCTAGGGAATATTGTATGTTGAATGAATAGCTGGGGTAATGGGAAACCCAAGATGGCCACTTGGTTCTTCCAGGTTCCCTGGCAAACCCCAATTTTTTCTTCATTCCGTCTTGAATAATAGTGCATTTAAGCTGGATTTAAATTAGATAAAGGAACTCATACGATGTCATTATTGAAAATAATGCTGAATAGGTAATCGCTTCTTTTCACTGTGAGCTCCCAGGAGACAAAGTTTTTAAAAATCATTGACTGCCACCTGGAGCTTTGTTTATTGGAATTGACATAAAATAAAATAAAAAGCACTCTTTCCGACCTCATTCAAAGGGACCTTATCAGATATTTCTAACTAATCCATGTGCAGCTAAACTTCAAGGGGTTAAATCATGGATCCATATTTTTCATTTATAAAAGGTGTCTAACCAGGAATGAACATCTATCAACTCCATCTCTGACACTCACCTCAACCTACAGTGAATACCAAGAATTCCTGTAGGATGAGAAGCCACTGACATCAGAGGTAGACCACTATCCCAAGACATCAACAAGGCCTGTATATATATATATAGATTGATGATGAATTCAGAAGCTATTTTATTTGATTACCTTTACCTATCTGCTAATGATATGAGTAATAATAATAGTTAGTATACTTGTTCTTTGAATTTTTCTATACAATCCAACTGTTAATGATTATTGAAGATACATAAAATAACTGTTAATACTCTTTTTATGACTTATGTAAATGTTATACTAGATACCAAATACAGAAAAATGAGACTGATGGCAAAACTCAGATCATGATATTTCACAGGATAAAAATGATCCAGAGTCTTTTTTGTTATGAAAGCTAGAAGACCTGACTGCCTTCCATTTCTCTTTTGGGGAAAATATGGCCTTAATTTACAATCCATGGTTATGGTTTTGCCCCTTCCACAGTGGTCCACCATTTCAACAAGACAATGTTGATACTGATTGTTCCTAGGAATGAGCCTTCCTAGCACTGTGAGACCAAACTATTCAATCAGAAAGTTGGTCATCAATTCATCCTATGGTTTTATTTATGACCAAAAGGGGAAACTGTCAATGAAAACCAGGCTCTATAATAAATCTTGCCAAAAAGTATCTTCACAGACAGATCTGATAATAAATTCCTACCTGGGGAGGTCATGGTGGGCAGTCACATCTCAGGCACAAAACTTCTTTCGTACAATGATTATCTTTTCCTTAAACCAGCCCTGTGCATTGTTTCTGTGCATTTGGGTTAACACACCTTTGAAATTCCTCTTTTTCAGACCTTTCAGAAACTTAATGACCATCAAGAGAGAACATAATCTTGTAACTACCTTGTAATCCAATGCTCACCTTGCTTTCTCCCACCTTCATGCAATTTTCCTCACATTCCCTTCTTAATTTCAAATGTAAAAATAAACTGAAAAACTCATTCTCTATAGCACATAAGATCTTGCTTCCCAGTATTGTCATCAGTTTAGCTAAATAAATTCATATAAAAATTCTCTACAGGTTTCAGTTTAAAAGAAAAGTAAAAGGAACAGCAACCTAAAATTTCTCATGGAAATCTATTGTCTGCTTTTGATCCCAGTCCAGCCTAGCTATAGAGGAATTTTAAATGGAAGACAATTATTACCACTTAATGGAGTTTCATAAAGGAGTGCCCACTCCCTCAAATGAAGTGCAATTTTACCCATATCTGCCAATATTAAAGAAAATAAAATAAAACTAAACTTGTCTTGGGCAGAGACTACAGGATGGATCTATTTCTCAGGTTCCTCATACAGAAAATGAGTTAAATATTTAAAGCTCTTTAAAACCCCTCCCAACTGGAACTTATCTATGTGCACATGTAAAGGATGGAAATTTTGGAATCAAACTGAAACAAGGGAGGATAGCAACACAATAGAGAAGGGCAAAAGAATAAGGTAAAGGTCATGACAACAAATGACAGATTTCCTACAGGTGTGAACCTGGGGACCACAAACATCCTGAGGCATGGGAAGTAAGGCAAAGAGAAGTTAATATCTCTGCTCAGCAATCTGTTCTCTTCTTATTCTAGTTTTTCCACTTTGTACTACATATAGTCTTTTATTTATGATGGAACTGAATTTATTGATTTACTCAATAAATGACTAAACCCATTTGTCTAGGAAGTTATTGATATTCATGACATGGAAGAATGGTCCATTCCATCTTCAGTGACACCTCAGCCTTTTGTTGAATAATAGGAAAAGCCTCTTCTCAGTCTCCTATTTTTATGCAACAAAATATGTCTATTCTAGAAAAAATAATGTGGGTTTCTGAGCCCCTCCAACAGTTGGCCTGTGCCTGGATGGTCCATCCTTGATTGGGAGGGGCAAGTATCAGAATGACTATGACAGTTGCATGTGGCTGTTCAGGAGATTTAGCTCTACTCAATTATTGGCTCCCAGGGCAGTCAGGGATGTGGATTAATGTACCAAGCTCTCATTAGTGTCTGTTCTTTGAGTTATGCTGTGTGTGCTCTTACACAAATGATACAGGAAAACATGATAACTGGACCCAGTCTTTAAAGATGGGTGGACTCTATTGATTATAGAGCCATGATTTCCAGTTAGAGAATCACAAATATCTGGAGGCATGAGAGGTATTACAGAGCATTCATATGAGCACTGAGTATTGCCTCAGACTAAATAAATAAGCCCCCAAGTGTATTATTATTTTTGCAGTGAATATAGAAACTTATGTATTGAATAAAATTCATAGTCATTGAAAATTTTTAACTAAATCACAAATATATAATTTAAATAATATAAATGGATAGATAGAATTAACCTACCTAATAAAAGAGTAATATGCAAATTGGCCACACTTTAGCTACGCCCAAGCCATGCCCACCAGCCAATCAGGGTGAGTATGCAAATTAACCCAACCAAGATGGCGGTTAATTTGCATATGCTGAGGGAGGGAGGAGTGAAGACTGAAGACAGCATTCAAGGAAGAGGGATGCAAAGTGGAAAGCAAGGCGGCTGTTGGAGGGAAAGCGTGGGTGGCGCGTGCGGCCGCAGAGGCGGGCAGAGGCGGTCGGTGGCAGCAGGCATGGTGGGGTGGGGCGGGGTGCGCAGCAGGGATGCAGCGGGAGGGGTGGGGGGGCGGGAGAGGTGGTGGTGGCAGGAGGGAAGCCCACCAGAAGTCTTGCAGGAATCTTCCTGCAAAACGGGCCCCTAGTAGGAGTATAATTATGAACATGTGAGACTCCAGGACATATACATGTCTGTATTTGTTTCTGTGTATGTGTAGAGGGTTTGTGTTAAGTAATTTTTGGTCTTAAATTTGTGAACCAATGTTCTAAAACTTGTCACATATGACTTCAGAGCACCCTGTAGACATCAAGTAAAATGTCTAAAATGGTATATATGCCTACAAGGTAGTGAAGCAAAAAAGGCTGAATGAAAGAATGTATATAACGTGTTAAACACACTATGTGGCACATAGTAGGTACTCAATTAGTTTCAGTCATCATTATCAGTACCAGTTATGGTTAAGTAAACTATTGGGAAAAGGATGTACTTGCTTGTAATTATATAAACTGGCAAATAACTGAAAACAGTTCCCTGCTTAAAGTAATGAAAAGTTGATTATTCCATCTTCTTGCTCCCATAACACATTGTTCATACTTTGTTATTCCACATCACATTTTGTTGCAATCACTTATTGACAGGTCTTTCTTTTCTAGTAGATCATATGATCTTTGATAGAAAGGATGGCATCTCATCTTTGTATTCCTAATACGTAGTGTTGTAATCAGAACAAGTATGAGCTGGATACATTTGTAGTTGTTGTTAATCCTCACTCGAGGATATTTTTTTTCATTGCTTTTTAGAAAGAGTGGAAGGGAGGGAGGGAGATGAAGACAGAGAGTGAGAGAGAAAGAAACATCAGTGTGAGAAAGACACATTAATTGGTTGCCTCCTGTATGTGCCTTGACTAGGGCTGGGGATCAAGCCTGCAACCCAGGTACATAACCTTGACCTGGAGTCAAACCTGTGACTCCTCGATGCTCTAACCACTGAGGGAGCTATACCGGTCAGGGTGGATACATTTTTAATACATACATAAAATTTTTTTCAAAAAATATACTGGAATTAATACAGAGAGAGAGAGAGAGAGAGAGAGAGAGCGAGAGAGAGAGAGAGAGAGAGATTATAGGCATAAGGGTTCCTAGGGCTGGTGAATTTACATGTGAAGAATTACAAGATAGTTTAGAAAGAAATTCAAAATTTTGAGATAATTGAGAGAGTGATCATTTGTGGAAATAAGAATTATTTAATCTCTTAAAATAAAATCTAATATTATATTTATGATATTAGAAATCACAACAATATTTTTATTGTGCTTTATGTTTTACAGAACTCTTCCATAAGAATGCTACAAAATGAGAATAATTTTTCTTATTTTGTGCATCAAGAAACTAAACAAAAGCTGTTTTATTTGGTTAAGGTCATACAACTAGAAATGATAGTGTTGGGAATTAAACCCAAGTCTTATAATTTCAAGGCCAATGGTCTTCAACAAGTCATGGAACGTAGCAGGTATTATGTAACACTTGTCAGTTATTATAGGGATGATCATAGTCTAAAATGAAGAGGGCTGAACTTCATATAGAAAATTCTAAGATAACTTAGTCAAAACATGAAATAAAATTATGGAAAAGTTTTACTTTTATATAAGGAACTAGAGGCCTGGTGCATGAAAATTCATGCACTTGTGTGTGGGGGGTCCCTCAGCTTGGCCTGCACCCTCTTGCAGTCCAGAACCTCTTGGGGGATGTACACCTGCCGGCTTAGGCCTGCTCCCCAGGGGATCAGGCCTAAGCTGGCAGTCAGACATCCCTCTGGCAGCCCGGGAGCCCTCAGGGAATGTCCAACTGCCGACTTAGGACCACTCCCCTGGGACGAGAGAGGCTTCTGCCACTGCCGCTGCACTTGCAGCCGTCAGCCCAGCTTGTGGCTGAGAGGTGCTCCCCCTGTGGGAGCGCAATGACCACCAGAGGGCAGCCCCTGCATTGAGCGTCTGTCCTCTGGTGGTCAGTGCACGTCATAGTGACCAGTTGTTCCACCGTTAGGGTCAATTTGTATATTATCCTTTTATTATATAGGATGTGTGTGTGTATTATTGTGTATATATATTTTGTTTTTAATATCCCACTTCTCAGACCTATTATGGATATAGGGTGTTGCTCTGCCCTTATAAATAGGAAGGCACAGATGAGTTTAAGTGTCTTATTCCTTATAGTAAAGTATGGCAATTATACCAATTTGAAAATAAAATATCAAGAAATGACTTTAAACAAACAACAAATAAGCCAGTTTATATGAATTAAAGCTGTCATGGGCTTTTTAAAAAGAGAGAAGCTCTATTAGGCTAGGACTTAACCAAAACTCAGAAACAGAAGAAAATTTAATTATTTATTACTAGTTAATACAGGTAAAATTAATGCTAAGTGTTCCTTAATGAAAATTATAAATGTATTTGAACTTCATATTTACCAAAGGCAGAACTGTTAAAGAGACAGCCAGAGAGCTTCAGTTCTCTTATTCTCTCTCTTTAATTATTCAGTCTTTTAACACAGAGATTTCCACATACGTCTCCATTTCATGTATTCAGTAGATTGTATCTTCATAGAACATTTACTAGTAAGAGTTTTCTGACTGATTAAATAAAGTAGGCTGGCAGTTTGAAAGAAAGTCACATCTGGTTTCTGACAGGAGTTCGGCTTTAGAAGAGTCTTTCCAAGCTTTTTATAAATACCAGCCTTCAAAAAGCCATTCTATCTTTTTTTTTCTTTTTTCGTTTTTTTCTGACTGCATTGAGACAAGTCAAGACTGTAGACATATAGCAAGAGGAGGGAAAATGTCAAATTATACATAAGAGCAGTGAGGTTTATTTCTACCAACATCAGACAAAGGTGTGCATTGACAAGAAACATAATCTATTAGAGATTAAGAACAATGATATAAAACACCAAGAGGTTGGAGTGGGTTGAGTGGGTATTATGTAACAAATCTGGAAATGTATAGCCAAATGAAAATTTTAGGCTGATGAATATATGAAAGAAACTTGAAAAATTAAGTTCAATGTGGAGAACAAATCAATTCAAAAATGGCCTAATTCTTAAACTAATTGTTTAAAAAACATTTTAATACATTTAAAAGACTTAAAAATTAATGAATTAACTTAAGAAAAATGAGATAAATAATGTTGGTTCTAAAGGATAAAACTATAGTATGTTGACAATCCTACAATTATTTTTTAGTATTTTCTTTTTTAAAAATCTTTATTGTTGAAAGTATTACATATGTCCACCTTTTCCCTCCATTGACCCCCTCCAATCTATCCCCGACCCCACCATTTACTTGAAAATATATAGCTTCCCTTCATTAATTTTTGCATTCCCTCTTTCATCAGCATATCTGAGGCTATTGAAACATTAATCTAAAAATTTCTCTCTACAGAAAGCCCAAAAATTGAATTTAAAACTTTCTTTATAAAGTATTTTGTCATGAAAACTCAACCAACAGCAGCAACACAAGTTGACAATAGCTCTTACCATCTCCTGGGTCAATGATTTCCACTGTGGTCACCGTGGGAAATTCCAGAGCTGCCAGCACTGGTTCTGAGAGAACCACCTGGAAGGTCTCAGACTGTTCATGTTCCTCATCACTCATGATGTGCACTTTCCATGTGGCCTTGGTCTGGCCTGGGTTGAACTGCACTTGTTTCTGTGCTTTACCTTTGAAATCTTTGTCTTTTTCTGCAGTCCCATCTCTTGTGCCAATACCTTCACAGAATCATAAAATCACTGTCTTAGTTTCATTTTTCAGTTGAATTATTAAGGTTTTCCATGTTAACTTTTTGTACATCACTTGATTGTGCACTGCAAAGTAGACCCCATTCTTATTCCATGAAATGGATAATTGGGTGTAGCTCCTACAATGGAAATATCCCACAGGAGGTGTTCATGATTCCACTCTACGCTTGCCCCATTGTGGTTTTACTATATATTATTATTATTTTTTCAATCCTCACCCGAGGTTTTTCCATTGCTTTTTAGAGAGAGAGTGGAAGTGAGGGATGGAGAGGGAATAGAGAGAGAAACATCAATGTGAGAGAGGCACATTGACTGGTTGCCTCCTGCATGAGCCCCAACTGGCTCAGGAACCAACCTGCAACTCAGGTACATGCCCTTGACCGGGAATCAAACCCGGACCTGTCAGTGCTCAGGCCAATGCTCTAATCCAAGCATGTCAAACTCACCACCCGGAGGCCCCATGCCTCATTTATTTGGCCCATGTTAGCCTTTGAATTTGACATGCTTGCTCTAATCGCTGACTCACAACAGCCCAGGGCTTACTATATACCAGTATTCTTTAAGCTAAGTTTGTGTTAGAATTTCTTCGATGGAATGCTAAGTTTGCTTTGGGAGAAAAATAAAGATTCCCTTTTTATAATAACACATAGTATTTATTATGAGGGCAGTGCTAGTCTATCTTGTTACTTAAAGTATGGTCTATGGACCAGCAGCATGAGCAACGTCTTGGAGATTGTTAGTAATGCAGTTTCAGCCCTACCCCAGACATACTGAGTCAGAATCAACATTTTAGCAAGATCCCCAGGTAAATCTATATGCATTAAAATCTAAGGGTGGGTAGACACATACTACATACTTCATATCTCCACAAGGTTCTATGTAAAATAGGTGCCCCATTTTAATAAAGGATGAAGAAATGATGTATAGATTCTGGAGGAAACATATTAGTCCGTACTTTAATGTGGTAGATGAGACAGTCAAGTATACTCAATGTTCAAAACAATGCCCTTCCTTGGAGATAAAACATATTTAGCGGGCAAACCATATATATAATAAATTATGTTACTAGATGGGGACAAAAAGAACTCTGGAAATTAAAAAGCTTATAAATTGCTTAAATGTATGCTTTTAAGAATTCTAGTATTAATTATAAAACAAAACATATTACTTTTATATACTAAGTGATGCTACAACTCAAGTCTTTTTGTCTGGAAAACAAATGGCATGGAGGTGATGGAAGGTACATTTGGAATGAGAGAATTGATTTTTTTTTATCATACCTTGGCCACATGGAGGCTTTGGGATCATAGGAAAATTATGAACTACCTCAGTTGTAGAAAATTTAAGAGCATGATATGTCGTAGTTGAGAGAGTCAGCTCTGGAGCCAACCTCAGTTCTGCCCCTTAGTAGCTGTGTAACTATGGGCATAAAACCTTTCTATTTCCTTTTCTGTGTGATGAGGGATATAATGACATTTTTCTCATGAGGTTACCTATGTAAGTTGTTGAGAACAAGGCCTGACACATAATAAGAACCCAATAAATGTTAACTTTCATTATTATCACTTCATAGTCCATAATCTAATAAAGTGTCAAGCATTTAATAAGCACTCAATAAAAGATTGAGTTAATGAATAGAGGGTTGTTATAAGGAGTAAAAGATAAAAGTATTTAATGTGCTTAATGAAGTACCTTTTATTAGTAAACTAGTGGCCTGGTGCATGAAATTCATGCACGGGGGGTGGTCCCTCAGCCTGGCCTGCATCCTCTCCAACCTGGGACCCCTTGGGGGATGTCCAACTGCCTGTTTCGGCCCGATCCCCTGTGGGTCTAAACAGGCAGTCGGACATCCCTCTCGCAATCCTGGACAACTGGCTCCTAACCGCTCACCTGCCTGCCTGCCCGATCACCCCTAACCACTCTGCCTGCTGGCCTTCTCACCCCCAACTGCCCCCCCCCGTCAGCCTGCTTGCCTCCAACTGCCACACCTGCCAGCCTGATTGCCCCCAACTGCCCTCCCCTGCTGGCCTCATGGCCCCCTACTGCCCTGCCCGGTCAGCCTCATGGCCCCCAACTGCCCTCCCCTGCCAGCCTCAGGCCTCCAATTGCCCTAACCTGCCAGCCTCATGGCCCCCAACCGCCCTCCCCAGCTCACCTCATGGCCCCCAACTGCCTTCCCCTGCTGGCCTCATAGCCCCCAACTGCTCTTCCTGACCAGCCTTGATGGCCCCCAACTGCCCTCCCCTGCCGGCCTCATAGCCCCCAATTGCCCTTCCCTGCCGGCCTCATAGCCCCCAATTGCCCTTCCTGGCCAGCCTGATGGCCCCCAACTGCCCTCCCCTGCCAGCCTCATAGCCCCCAACTGCCCTCCCTGGCCAGCCTGATGGCCCCAAATTGCCCTCCCCTGCCAGCCTCATAGCCCCCAACTGCCCTCCCTGGCCAGCCTCATGGGCCCCAACTGCCCTTCCCCTGCTGGCCTCATTGCCTCCAACTGCCCTCCCCTCAGGCCTCATGGCCCCCAACTGCCGGTCTCCTGGAAGGTCTCCTGGTCTAATTAGCATATTACCCTTTTATCAGTATAGATGTTCAATAACTGGTGGCAATAAGATTCTTGATGCAAATCATTTTGTGAAATTAAATTATGCATGTATTAATGGGTTATAAATGTATACTCACTTCTGAGAAAATACATGTATAAATTTCATGTAATTTATAATTTACTAACTGTGTTCCTGAAGGTAAGTGATATTTTGCTTTTAGCTATAATGCAAAATATCCACTTCTAAAAGTCCATAAATAAAAGCGGAGGTCATAGAACAGTAACATAAAACATATTCATTGTAGAGCTCCTACAAGATTACCCTTCACTTTAATCTGACTTTCATTTCCAGTTCTAGCATCAATCTATTACTATCTCCCATGATTCATGGGTGTGGGCTGCACATAAAAGTATTTCCAACTTTCTATCTCCTTAGGTTACTAATTAACATGTGAGGTTAACCAAGCAGAGTTATAGAACCTTTTTAAAATTGCTGGCGTTGAACTCACATAGAAAATATTAGTGCATTGGAAAAATAACTTCACACACAAAAAAAGACTCTTGTTTGACATTTTAACATTCAGCTTTTAAAAAAAGCAATGGAGAGAAAAATCTGAAAATATTGCTTAAAAATATTTTTCAACTATTAACATTCCCATTGCTACAATGGGCTACTTGTGAGTGAATCTATACTAATAAAAGAGAAACATGCAAATTGACCATCACTCCGCTACACGCAACAGCCAATCAGGAGTGAGTATGCAAATTAACTCAACAAAGATGGCAGCATCCACGGAGCTGGAGTGAGCAGGAGGCTTGCGTTGCCCCCGGTGACAGAGGAAGCCAAGCTTCCCGCCCACCCTGGCCTCTGCTCAAGGAGGGGCTGGGGGCCTGGGTTGACCCAGGCTTCCATCCCGCCCTGGCCACCAGTGAAGGAGTGGCTGGGGGCCTGGGTCACCAGGGGCGACCCATGCTTCCAGCCCACCCTGGCCTCCGCTCAAGGAGGGGCTGGGAAAAAAAAGGAGGGGCTGGGAGCCTGGGTTGCCGGGGGGCATGGCCAGCCTGAAAACAGCCCTCAGCCCATTACCTAGGCTGGCCAAGCCCCAATGGAGTAAGAGTCTCCACTGGGGGGGCTTGGCCAGCCTGCAAACAGCCATCAACCCCTCACCCAGGCTGGCCAGGCACCCCAGCAGGGACCCCCACCCTGAAGGAGATGTGGCTAGCCTGAAAACAGCCCTCAGCCCCTTACCCAAGCTGGCCATGCCCCCATTGAGGGTCCCTGCTTGGGGGCTTGGCCAGCCAGCCTGCAAACAGCCATCAGCCCCTCACCCAGGCTTGCCAGGCACCCCAGTGGGGACCCCCACCCTGAAGGGGGTGTGGCCAGCCTAAATATGGCCCTCAGCCCCTCACCCAGGCTGGCCACACTCCCTGAGCAGGGACCCTCACCCCATGAGAATTATGGGGGCGTGGCCAGCCTACAAACTACCATAAGCCCCTCGCCCAGGCCACCCCATGCCCCAAGGGAACCCCCACCCTGATCCAGGACACCCTTCAGGGCAAACCAGCCAGCCCCCACCCATGCACCAGGCCTCTATCTATACTAATAAAAGGGTAATATGCTAATTAGACTGGGAGACCTTTCAGGAAACCTTCTGGACGTTCTTCTGGACAAAGCCATGGTGGCGGGGCTGAGGTAGAGGTGGTTAGAGGCCAAGAGGGGAGGGCAGTTGTGGGTGATCAGGCCAGGATGGGATGGCAGTTGTGGGTAATCAGGCTGGTGGAGGGGGTCTGTTGGGGATGATCAGGTCAAGGGGGGGGCAGTTGGAGGTGAGCAGACCAGCAGGGGGGCAGTTGGGGGCGAGCAGGCCAGTGGGGAGGGCAGGTAGGGGCGAGAAGGTCGGCAGGCAGAGTGGTTAGGGGCAATCAGGCAGGCAGGTGAGCGGTTAGGAGCCAGGAGTCCTGGATTGCGAGAGGGATGTTCTACTGCCGGTTTAGGCCCGATCCCTATAAACTGGCAGTAGGACATCCTTCGAGGGGTCCCAGATTGGAGAGGGTGCAGGCCGGGCAGAGGGACACACACCCCCTCCCCATGCACGAATTTCATGCACCGGGCCACTAGTAAGTAAATAAACTCATTAGGAGTGGGAATTCAAGTAAAATGTAAATAAATGAAGGAATTATAAAGAATTGTTAAGTAAGGCAGTTTTTTAGTTATTCCTTTGATTTTTCCTCTGATTTATTTCTAAGCACAAAGCACAGTGAAGATTAATTTCTCACTGACAAAAAGAAAGACAGGGCCATATTCTTGTTCTGCAGAACATGTGTGTGTGTCCAGAGAGAACATGCTTCTAAAAAAGAGAGCAATAAAGCATTCACTATGCTCTAGGAAGGTTAAACACAGAGAGTGTAAATGACAGCCTAAGAAGAGGCACATGCAAATAAAGTAGATGGAAGCAAAGCTGCCCTTGCTGCAGGATGGGTCTGCAGGCAGACCAACCCCACCTAGATTCAGAGTAACCTTAAAATGTCAGCAGACCCCAGCTGGTGTGGCTCAGTGGTTGAGCGTTGACCTATGGACCAGGAGATTACGGTTTGATTCTCGGTCAGGGAATATGCCTGGGGTTGCAGGCTTGCTCCCTGGTTGGGGGCGTGCAGGAGGCAATCAATGATTCTCTCTCATCATTGATGTTTCTATCTCTCTCTCCCTGTCCCTTTCTCTTTGAAAAAAATAAATTAAATAAAATGAGCATAGTGTGAAAACCCCTCTTCTAAAGTTATAAAACAAAGAGTATTTTTAAATTACGGGATAATTATTATCCAGCATCTAAACATCAGGGGAAATTGTGGGGAGCAGGTGAGAATTATAACTGTGGCAAGGATGTGTGTATGTGTGTGCTCATGTGTGTGGATGGGGATCTACTATTTAAAGCATTTTAACTTATAGACCAGTAAAATTTCCAAACAGCATTTTGAAGACATAAACGCAATTACAACTTTTTATTCTGCCACAATTTTTCTAGATTCATATCTTAGTTGATACTTTCACTCAATAAAAGCTCTTTTGTCTATGAACATTCTATCAGTCTAGATATATATAAAACATGGTACAGAAAATATATAATTGCTTGGGGTGCTATTATTTTTTATCAATATACCAAATATTTTGTGCCAACTATATTACTGCCTAAAATTACCAATATACTTATTGGTTAAAATACTTATTTTACACTTACATGAAATTGAATGTGAGCTTGAATTGGAGTTTTAGAAAATTGCTTTTGACTCTGTTTCATTCAAAAGGGCAATGCAGCAGAAAATGATTAGTATTTAAAACTTTTTTGATGGTACTGAAGAAAATCACAACATATATATTCTATGTAGTGCTTTTATGCAGTGTTGGGGTTCTTGAAACTTTAGTGAGCATTCAAATGCAATAAACAAATAGTAAATTATATTTTAACTAGAGGCCCAGTGCATGAAAATTCATGCACTAGAGGCGGGGTGTCCCTCAGCCCAGCCTGCCCCCTCTCACAGTCGGGAGCCCTCAGGGGCGGGAGGCAACCTGGAGATCAGGGGAAGGCGACGCCCCATCACACCTCTGCTGCTGCCACTGCTGGCAGCGAAAGCCTTGGCCGGCCCTGGTTACCTGAGCCTCATGCAGCCCTGGGTGGCTGGGCAGCCGCCATCCAAGGCTTGCCTGAGCCTCAGGCTGGCCCTGAGTGGCTGGGGGGCTCTGGAGGCAAGCGTGCAAAGCAGCCAGGCCCGCCTGGGGGTGGGCCCGGCCTTGCTGTGTGCCTGCCACCCCAGCAGGGCTGAAGGGACTGGGCACTACCATCTTATGGCTGTAGGTGCTGCCATCTTTGAAAACGTGACAGTCAATATACAAATTCCCTCCTAATTGGCTGTGGGTGTTGTCATCTTTGAGGGTGTGACAGTCAATTAGCATATTCCCCTCTTATTGGCCATGGGCACCACCATCTTTGCGATGGTGTGAGGGTCAATTAACATATTCCCTCTTTATTAGGTAGGATGGATAATATAGTACTGAATAATTTTTTGCTTATTATTGAAGTAGCCTTCACATATGTTTTACACTGTTATTTCTACACTTGTATCTTATGAATAAATTACATAATTGCTTACACTTATTTAAGGTCTAGAGACATTTAACATTTTTTAACTTATGGGTGATTACTGACAGTTTTGTAAAGTTATTTTATATCACAGAAAGATCATATGTAGATTTGAAAAGGTCTATATTTTAATTCATATTTCCTATTTTTATAGCCTTTGTCTTGATGATTTAGCCTTGACATAAAACTTTTGGCATGTTTTTCTTTAGCAGTTAAAGGACATTTAAATGTCAACATCTCCCTAATCTTTAAAACTAGAGCAGTAAACTAAAAATATTTTAATCATTATAAAATTTTGAACTTGCTAGAAAACTGGGATTTTGTGAAGGAAGTGGAAATTAAACTTACTTATAAATGAAGTCTCTCCCAAGTAACCTCTACGTTTAATAACAACATCTAGAAATTTGGAGTCCTCATTGATCAGGTAATATTCCTTTTCAAAGGAGATCCATGCCCAATTCAGGTGAAAATGCTGCTTGGTTAACTTGTTTCCACCTAGAAAACAAAAATTTAAAGCACCAAATTTG
The DNA here is from genome assembly GCF_027574615.1 of Eptesicus fuscus. Taxonomy (NCBI): domain Eukaryota; kingdom Metazoa; phylum Chordata; class Mammalia; order Chiroptera; family Vespertilionidae; genus Eptesicus; species Eptesicus fuscus. The sequence continues at coordinate 2,947,635 of NC_072480.1, read as the reverse complement.
TGAATGAATGACCTTAAAAATTCCAAGACTACTTTAATAATGCAACATGATGAACCTCTAGCCAGACTCACCAGGAAACAAAGAGAGGGGACCCAAACAAGCAAAATCAGAAACTAAAGTGGTGAAGTAACATCGGACCCCACAGAAATACAAAGGAACATAAAAAATACTAAGAACAACTTTATTCCAACAAACTGGACATCCTGGACACAGTGGACATATTCCTAGAAAAATACAACCTTCCAAAACTCAATCAGGAATAATCATAAAACATGAATAGGCCAGTAACTACTGATAAAATTGAAGCAGTAATAAAACACACACACACACACACACACACACACACACACACACACACACACACACACAACTCCTAGCAAACAAAAGCCATGGTTCTGATGAATTCACAGGGGAGTTTTACCAAATATTCAAAGAAGACCTAATTCCTATTCTCCTCAAGCTATTCCAAAAAAATTAAGAGGAAGGAACACTTCAAAACGATGTCTATGTGGCCAGCATTACCCTAATTACAAAACCAGATAAAGATATGACAAAGAAAGAGCACACAGATGCTAAAATCAACAAAATTTTAGCAAATCGAATCCAGCAATACATTAAAAAGATCATACATTATGACCACATTGGATTTATTCCAGGAATTTAAGGATGGTATAATATTCTCAAATCAATAAATGTGATATAGCACATCAAAAGATTGCAAGACAAAAATCACACCATCATATCTATCAATTGATACAGAAGAAGCATTTGACAGGATCCAACACCCTATTTTGATAAAAACTTTCAGCAAAGTGGGAATAGAGGGATAATACCTCAACCTACTAACGGCCATATAAGACAAACCTACAGCCAACATCATACTCAATGGGCAAAAACTAAAACAATTTCCCCTAAGAACAGGAACAAGACAGGGATGCCCTCTATCACAACTCTTGTCCAACATAGCTTTGGAACTCCTGGCCATAGCAATCAGACAAGAAGAAATAAAAGGCATCCAAATTGGATAGGAGGAGGTAAAACTCTCATTATTCACAGATGACATGATATTGTACATAGGAAACCCTAAAGATTCCATAAAAAAAAACAAAACTACTAGATTTAATAAGTGAATTTGAAAATGTAGCAGGCTACCAAATTACCACCCAAAAATCCATGGCATTTTTATACACCAACTAATGGCCCAGCGCACGAATTCGTACACATTGAAAGGGAATTAATTAGAATAAATACTTTAATATCACTATTCACTCTTTCTCTATAATGGAAATGTCAGAGATTAAAGAAAATTAGTAAAATGTATATGAAAATAATATATAAATTTATTAATAAATACACAATGACAACATAACAACATCAAAGACGATACAAAAACAACAAAAACATGATATAAAAACTACAAAAACATGATATAAAAATATGATATAAAAACATTGGTACAAACAATGACTGATAAATTGATTAAACTTATTCTAATATCTCCCTGTATACTATATTAAGAGTAAAAAACACTTTCAGAGTGCTTGACTAATTTCCCTTGTGATGAAGTATTTACAACTTTAACATCACACGCTCTTTGAACTCGAGAGAAAGCAACATATAACTGACCATGTCCAAAAATAGATTTATGTAGGAATATTCCTACTTTGTCTAGAGTTTGTCCTTGTGATTTATTAATTGTCATCGCAAATGCTGGCATCACAGGAAATTGTCTTCGAATTAATTTAAATGGGAGGCCAATGTCAGGTGGGACAAATCAATTCTTGGAATCAGAACAACCTCTCCTTCCGCAGATCCTGTTAATAATTCAGCTTCAATTATGTTAGGTCACAATCTATATATGTAAAACCTTAATATGCAAATAGACCAAATGGCAGAACAACCGAACAACCAGTCACTATGACGTGCTGTCAACCAGGGGGAGCACGGGGAACATGATAGATGTAGGACACCGCGGGATGGTGGAGTAGGTCAGCAGGGGCACCAGACCAAGGCTGGGCACCAGTCGCTGTCATCGGGCTGAGCCTCAGGTGGTTACTGAAAAATCTTTGCTCCCACACACCACAGTCCCACCTGGCACTTGCATCTGCTGCCAGCACTGGAGCTGCCGCTCCCACTTGCTACCGACGCCTGGCGCCAGCCCTGATTGCTTGGCACCATCAGCAGGTTCGAGTGGTGGCTGCTGGCCCCGATTGCCCCTCAGGGCTTCTCCACCTGCCCGCCTCCTGAGGAGTGATCAGGGCTGGCAGCCGCCTCTCACACCCACTGCCGGTGCCAACCCCACTTGCACCCACAGCCGGCACTGGAGCCACTGCTCTCACTTGCTGCCGGTGCCCAGTGTCGGTCCCAATCACTCTGTGCCATCAGTGGGTGTGAGCATGGCTGCCGGCCCTGATCACCCCTGAGGGCTTCTCCACCTTCCCCAGCTCCTGAGGGGCAATTGGAGCAGCAGCAGCCACTCGCACCCGCTGATGGCACTGGCCTCAATTATTCAGCACCTTCATCACATGGGAGTGGTGGCAGACAAGGGACCGGGGACTGTGGGGGGAGGGGCCGGGCAGGGGCATGGAGGATGGGCTGAGACCCACCCCTGTGCCCTCCTCAGCCTCGTGGTCCACAGTTCCTCCCAAGGTGCACAAATTCGTGCACTGGGCCCCTAGTCTTTTGATAATAAATCTGGTACCATTACAAAGACCCCATTTACTATTAAGGTTTCTCGGTAGTATGATGATTGCACCTACTTTCAATTTTAATTTATGACATGGCATTCCTGAAGGAGTAATACTATTTTTTTTATTTTTATTTTTTTAAATATATTTTTATTGATTTTTTTACAGAGAGGAAGAGAGAGGGATAGAGAGTTAGAAACATCGATGAGAGAGAAACATCGATCAGCTGCCTCTTGCACACCCCCTACTGGGGATGTGCCCGCAACCATGGTACATGCCCTTGACTGGAATCGAACCTGGGACCCTTGAGTCCGCAGGCCGACGCTCTATCCACTGAGCCAAACCAGTTTCGGCAGGAGTAATACTATTAAGAAATTCGATGGGAAAATTTTCATTTTCGGCATCATCTGTTGGAATCATCACTCAAATAGGTGTGAAAATCTCCCTCAAGTATATCCAAAATCTCATCATTTAATTTACGAATGTGCTCATATTTTGGACAAAGAATTGCACGTTTAGATATATTTTTAATATTACCTATAGATATACTATTTCCAAAGGTAGCTTCAATAATAGATCTGTTACAAATCATTTCATGGGGAATTTCAATAATATCCATTCCTAAATGAAAACTGCTACCAAGTATGTCATTTCCAAGTTTTACTAACCATTTGCTAGAAGTAGAATCATCTGATCTCATATTTGTTATAAGAGACAACTTTCTGAAACATCCCCAAACATCACAGTACTTTAAATTTGTTTGTACTATGGCTGATCGCATAGCATGCGGCACAATACTGAGACATTGTCGAAAATCCCCTCCAAGAAGGAGAACTTTCCCACCAAATGCAACAATCAAATTCATAATTTCTCTTAGTAATCTGTCTATGGCGTTTATAGCATGACTGGATGCCATGGTGCATTCACCAATAATGAGAAGTTGGGCCTTTTTAATGGTTTTAGCAACTTCACTCTTTATATTGAGTCTAGACATTGAAGTTTCATTTAAAGAAATTGGTAATTTATATTGGGAATGAAAGTTTCTTCCATCGAGAATTAAATTTGCAGCAATTCCTGTAGATGCTGTGGGTAAAACAGTACCACCATGACCTCTAATATAATGTATTAAAACTTTATAAAGATATGTTTTTCCACTACTATCTGGACAATCCAAGAAAAAGCATTTGCAGTGTCCAGTTTGATCCTCGATGGCTGAAGTTATAGTCTGAAAGGCTGCCAACTGTTCATCATTCAGAGAATTTATCAAAATCTCTGCTTGTTGTCATAGGATTCATCACATGTAGTTGTATTCATTAATAAAGGATAGTTTGAAAGTTTGAAATGCGAACATTTCATTCCATGCAATGTGAATACCTCCTGAATTTCATTAGCATGCATTTCACAGTTCACACAGGCACCTTCTCTTCAGTGTAATTTCCAACAGAAATCTTCAATAAAATGAGATTTATTCTCATCCCATAATTTGTCTGCATCAGAAGGACATCATATATATGCAAAAAGTTGCCATAGTTGTTTTGGTATATTAAGAATGATTGCATTATCAATCGTATCTTTCCCAATAGTGTCGTCAATTAATAATCCTCTATGTTTAACAGCTTCATTAAATGTATAATTCCAAATTACACCTCATACTGTTCGCAGATCAGCAAAACGTATCGCACCTTTTACATGAAGAAGCAAAAGTCTAAGGTAATATCGTTCTGGTTCTTTAAAGCTCACAGTGAACAGTCTACCTAATACTTTATCCCTGTCCTTTTGGAGTTTTCTCCACGAAGAATTATTAAACACATAATGTGGAATTTCCCAATAATAATAATTACGCACGTCAGAATCTTCTCTATTCAATAAAAACAAAGCCATCAAAGTCGAGTTATGCCTTTTAGCCCTATCTATTACTTCAGCAAAATCATCGGCATAAAAATACAAATTCTGATCATTTGGCAAATGAAGAGCTAATCTTTTGATTGCATGAGATTGGCCATGCATTCGCATTGCAAAAAGTCTCCAAACAGCCTCAGGAGCGCTCACATACCTGGAGTCAATGAAGTCCTGTACTTTGTCATGATTGATAATAATTTTTTTCAGAAATTTGAATATTTGCACAATTGTGCCCTTTATAGACGTATTTAAATAAATATTTGACACTTTTAATTGATGCGCAGACTTCAACGTTTATATGACCGTTATATTTAAGGCACAAATATGGGTTATAAGGGACAATCCGAGTATTATAGACAACTTTATTTTTAATAGACATCATGCTACCAGATCTTCATTTGTATTTGGGATATCCATCAATATTTCCTATGGTTGCATTTTGAAATTCTTTTGGATATCCCTTTGAACATTTTCCATGTTCCATACATGGATTATTTGGATTTTGTATTCCACATGGTCCATGTACCATGTTTGATTTTACAATTTGAAAAAGTCGAGGACACTCATCTTCATCTGAAATTTCTGCCTTAACTATACAATCAATGTCATCTTCTGTTCGTAATTTGGATTCACTATCTAATATCAATAATATGTGAGTGTGAGGCAGTCCGCGTTTCTGAAATTCAATGACATGAATTTTAGCTGTAACTTTGCCAAATAAATCAAATTTACATATATCATTTAAAAGAGCATTCAGCTTAATATTAAAAACCCTGGCTACCAAGTCAGGTCTGTTTTCAACTTTTTGCCAGTGTTGTAAATTGTTTGTAATATCTGTACATTTTGGATTGAAATTGGGCTTGCCACACTTCTTTACAATTGCCATAGCATCCTGATATTGCTGTAGCATATTTCTGGGACTACCCTCAAAAGACGATGGAAGTATTATTTTACCAATCGGCACATTGTCATTTTTAGATCTAGATGTGAGATAATCCATCAAACCACTATATTGTTCAACTCTCAACTTAGATTGGTTTGCTTTAATGAAATATATCCAATTGGCTTCCATTTTTTAATATGAATTGGCAATATACTGTTGAGTTAATCTTCCTGCATTTAAAATAGGATTGCATGTGTCCCAGAAAGAGAGATGAAATCCATAATATTGCATTTGTGTGACGCGTGTCCTTACATTTCGTCTAGGATTATTATCGATTACACTGTTGTCTCTGAGTCTTAATGCAATATCCATTCCCAAGTCTTTTTCACCATTTGGAAAAAGAATAGAATATGTTATTGCATCTAATGTGGCATTCAGATTATTGGGTTCTGGTTTACAATGAAAGAGCAAGTCCCTTTCAGAAGGAGGTTCTGATCTTCGTTTCTGAGTATGATGGCAACTTCGGTTACATGGAGATAATTATATCTACCTGGATAACTATTACAATTGTATTTAATTGCCATAGTTACTTCCGTGGGAGCAATACCTTTCCCTGCTGCTTCAGATTCGGCTTCCTTTTCTACCTCATGTAGCATCTTGTATGATTTTGTTAATTCATTTATTTCATACATGAGGCTGTTGATCATGAGTCTTTCTGAGTAACCTTGGTTTTTTGGCATTGCTAATCTTTTACTCATCACTTCGGCCATATCTAAAATACAGAGTTGAGAAAACTTCTAAGAAACACCATCCAAAGGATGTAAAGTTCCAGTACAGTGATAAACTTGTCCGTGTATTCTAAAACAGCATGTCCCATATCCTGATTGTGATGCAATATTTGCACCCATTAAAGCAAAAGCAAAAGTATTGAACAAATATTTTCCATGAATTTTTTACTGTTAGAATCTTTGTTTATCATTAATTTTTAAAAATATAGCAGGTATTCTGGAAAATGTATATCATTTGGACAATATTTATCTTTGCTACAACATGGAGTAAATTTTCCATCAGATGGTTTTTCATTGGAGAAATTTAGTGATAGGCAGAATTGACATGTAACAGTCATTCCCCCACAACTATGTTTGATAATTGCATCCTCATTTACTCCATTTTCGCTATGAAGGCAGTTCCTACCACTATTGGTTGTACTTGTTGATGACTGTTCTTTAGACATATTCTGTCATCGTCACAGGCTTCATTTGGCTTCAGATGTACGTTGTCTCAATAGTTGGTCTTCAGACATATTCTGTCGATGATGTCGGCTTCTTTCGGCTTCAGAGGTATGTTGTGCCAATCGTTGGTCTTCAAACATTTTCTGTTGATAACACCACTTTCTTTTGGCTGCAGAGGTATGTTGTACCAATTGTTGGTCTTCAGATACATTCTGTCGCCAATGCTGGCTTATTTTGGCTTCAGGGGTACTTTGTGCCAATAGTTGGTCTTTAGACATATTCCCTCCTCCCTGCTGTCAGGGTCCGGGGTGCGGGTGAATGGGATTCTGGGCTGTCAGGGTGCAGACAGCAAGCTGACCAATGGCCGATTCTGCAAGGAATGGGGCTCCCGCCTCCCTGCTGTCAGGGTCCAGGATGTGGGTATCTGGTTCCATTCTCCCTCCTGCTAGGGTCAGGGGTGCTGGTGAATGGGATTCTGGGCTGTCAGGGAGCCAACAGCAAGGTCTGGGTCAGTGCTCATCATAGCTACGGGCTGGTCGTTGGTCATTCTGCAGTTTCAGTCACTGGGCTTTTATTATATAGGATAGTGCACTCTCAGAAAGAGAAACTAAAAAACAGTATCATTTACCATTGCAATAAAAAAATTAAGATATTTAGGAATAAACTTAATCAAGGAGGCAAAAGACCTGTACTCTGAAACTACAGGACATTGAAGAAAGAGATAAAGGAAGATATAAGTGAGTAGAAGAATATACCATGTTTATGGATTGGTAGAATCAACATCATTAAAATGTCCATATCACCCAAAGCAATCTATAGACTCAATGCAATCCCTACTAAAATACCAAGGGAATATTTCACAGACCTACAAAAAACATTCCAAAATTTTATATGAAATCAAAAAGACCCTGAATAGCTGCACCAATCTTGAAGAAGAAGAACAAAGTTGGAGGGATTACAATACCAGATATCAAGTTATACTTCAAAGTCACTGTTCTCAAAACTGCCTGATACTGGCACAAGAACAGGCATATAGATCAATGGAACAGAAAAGAGAACTTGGAAATTGACCAAAGCCATTATTCTCAATTAATATTTGACAAAGGAGATAAGAGCATACATTGGAGTAGAGGTAGTCTCTTCAATAAATGGTGTTGGGAAAATTGAACAGGCATATGCAAAAAAATGAAACTAGACCACCAACTTACACCATACACAAGAATAAACTCAAAATGGGTACAAGACTTAAATGTAAGACATGAAACCATAAAAGTCCTAGAACAGTGGTCGGCAAACTGCAGCTCGCGAGCCATCTGCGGCTCGCGAGCAGCGGTTTGCTGCTGTGTTGACTAATGAGTTTGCTGACCACTGCTAAAGCATTACCCTTACCCAGAAGTTTTGACTTCAGGTTAAAGACATTAGTACATTATTAAAATGTTTTTTTAAGTGTTTTTCCCTAGCAGTGGTCGGCAAACTCATTAGTCAACAGAGCGGCAAACCGCAGCTCACGAGCTGTGGTTTGCTGACCACTGTCCTAGAAGAAACTGTAGGCATGAAACTCTCAGACATCTCTTGTAGCAATATATTTACCGATACATCACCCAGGACAATGGATATTAAGGAGAAAATAAACAAATGGGTCTACATTAAAATAAAAACTTCTGTATTTCAAAAGAAACCATCAATAAAACAATAAGATAGCCCACTACATGTGAGGACATATTTGCCAATGATACATCTGATGAGGTTAATCTCCAAAATATATAGGGAACTCATACAACGTAACAAAAGTAAGACAAATAATCCAATTAAAAAATGGGTAAAGGACCTAAATCAGCACCTCTCCAAAGTGGACATTCAGGAGGGCAAGAGGCATATGAAAAAATCGTGAAAGTCACTAATTAGTCATGAGATGCGTATCAAAATGAGATATCACCTCACACCTGTCAGAATGGCTATCCTGAACAAATCAATGAATGCCAAATGTTGTCGAAGAAGGGGAGAAAAAGGGAACCTTAGTACACTGCTCGTGAAGACACTGTGGAAAACATTATGGAGTTTCCTCAAAAAATTAAAAATGGAACTGCCATTTGACCCAGTGATCCCACTTCTAGGAATATATCCTAAGAACCCCAAAACACTAATCAGAAAGAATATATGCACCCCTATGTTCATAGCAGTGCAATTTATAATAGCTAAGATTTGGAAATAGCCTAATTGCCCATCAGCAGATGACTGGATAAAAAAATTATGGTACATTTAAACAATGGAATACTATGTGACACTAAAAAAGAAAGAACTCTTACCATGTGCAACATCATGGATGGTCCTGGAGAATATTATGCTGAGCAAAAGCTAGTCAGAGAAAGGTAAGTATCACATGATCTCACTCATATGTGGAATATAATGAACTAAATAAACTGATATCAAAAATAGACCCAGAGACATAGAAGCATGAACAGACTGTTGAACTTCAGAGGGAAGGCAGGGGAAAGGGAAGGGGAGAGAGATCAATCAATGAACTTATATGTATATATGTATAACCCGTGGACACAGATAATGGGGTGAGGAGGGCCTGGAGGGTTGGGAGACGGGAGCAGGCTGGAAGAGGTTAATGGGGGGAAAAAGGAGGACCCATGTAATACTTTCAATAAAGATTTTTTAAAAAAGAATCACTATAGTTACTTCATTTGATACACAACTCTAGAATATGATACAGCTTATGGAGATACAGCTTATGTTCAATAACTGTTATACAGATATACAATAGCTGACATAATTCTTCATAAAATTCCTTGATCTTTAGGAGAAGAAATTGGAAAGAGGGAAGGAAGCAATTTAGTCTATTAAAAATATCAAGTACACAAGTTGCAGGATGACTTATGTCTCACAAGATACCTCTGGAGAGCAAGTTTTTCAATAGAGAAGGTTACAAGGCTTATTTGTGATGTTAAAAACACACAGAACTTCACAAATTAACTTTTTCTGGTTGACTGAGCAATTGGGTGAAAGGCTTTAATTATAACCACTTAAGAAAAAACAAATATCCCAGTCTCTGCCTCCCTTCTCCATTATAGTCCACTCCATTTCTTACAACAAACAGCTCTTTTCATCAATTCCATTCTACTGTGAAGATAAAGCTTTCTCCTCTAACCTTTCTACCAAAATGGAGCTGGCTGCCTATCAAGAGAAAATAAGCCTTGTTTGTGATCTTTCCAACAAGAAAGCTGCTCTTCTAGGTGAATGAAAGGAGAAATGGTTATCAGCTGATCAGTTTGCACATATCCCTCTATTTCCTTTGATCTACATCAATTATTTTAGAGAAAGGTGAGGTTTATAAACAAAGACAGTAATTTCTTTTAAGTCTTTCTGTAAAAGGGTGGGAAAAAAAGGCCAAATAATAAACACAGCTACAAGCCCAATTTTAATTTGTTTCTTCTCTTCTGAGTTCACACTAAGAGAGCTACACTAGAGAAGAAATGAAGACAGGAAAACATCAAGACTAATAAACTGATGACAAAATAAATCTGCACAAAGGGAAGCATAGTGAAGGCATGAAGAAGGGAAAAAGTGTTCATCTTTGCTAGAAATTTTGAAAATAAAAACTGCAGTGACTTTGAATTATCAATTGACCTGTACTAAAGATTAAAGAGAATTCCCACTACAGTTTTGTAGGAAAATTGGTGTTCTTGTTTATTGTTTTGTGTATTTCTATATCTCCAATCAAAGTAAATTGGAATTCTTTATCTACATGCATGTGTGTCTGCTTCTAACTGCCTAAGCACACCAGGATAGGCATGGTTGAATTTATCTTTCTAGTCTCCCACGTAGTTCCTGGGACAAAACAAAATCTATTTATTTTTTGACAGAAGAAATCTATAGAAGTACTAGAGGCCTGGTGCATGAAAATTCATGCACTGGATAGGGGGTGTCACTCAGCCCGGCCTGCCCCTTCTCACAGTCCGGGAGCCCTCGGGGGCGGGAGGCGACCTGGCGATCAGGGGAAGGTGACGCCCCCATCACTTGGCTGGCCCTGGTTACCTGAGCCTCGGGCGGCCCTGGGCAGCTGGGCAGCTGCCATCTGAGGCTTGCCTTTGCCTCCAGGCCAGCCTTGAGTACCGCCATCTTGTGGCTGTGGGCGCCACCATCTTTGAGGGCGTGGCAGTCAGTTGGCATATTCCCTCCTTATTGGCTGTGGGTGCCACCATCTTTGAGGGCATGGCAGTCAGTTAGCATATTCCCTCCTTATTGGCTGTGGGCGCTGCCATCTTTGAGGGTGGGGCAGTCAATTAGCATATTCCCTCCATATTGGCTGTGGGTGTTGCCATCTTTGCAATGGTATGAGGGTCAATTAGCATACTCCCTCTTTATTAGATAGGATGATTATTTGTAGTAAAGTGGCTACTTTGTAACTCCTGCTTGTTTTATTCTTTTTTCATAACAATTTCTGCTTATACAAGCAAAGCATGTTACTGCAGTTTTATTTGACTTGTGCCTAATAACTTCTGACCTATTCAGTAACTCTCATGATCAATAAATAAAGTTTATTTTATAGTCTTGTGAATTTTATTCCTATTTTCTTTCCCCTATATCAAAGAGTAAGAGATTACTAACCATATAGTTTCTCTACTTCTCTAAATTTTAACACTTTGTAGAAAATTATAAAATTTATTCTAACCCTTTCCTGAAATAATCCAGAAATTATATCACCTTTCTTCGAGATATTACATGTTTTAACCTTTTGCACTCGATGTCGAGTGTGAGTCGACACAGTTAGCATCGGTAGCAGCTCAAGAAAAAAGCAAGTGAGTGCAAAGGGTTAAGAATATTGAGTCCTGAGGCCTTCTTCCCTTGACACTAAGTGAAACAGCAAGACCCAATGCAAAACTCAGCACCATCTAGCTCCTTTATTCTGATTAATTTTTCTTTACAGTGCTTCCCATAACCTCATATACTATATATGTTTACTTTGTCTGTTCACTCTGTCTACCCCTATTGTAACACATGATCCAGGAGTGCAGTCTTACCAGTAGAAAAATGCCTATTAAGTAAATTAGGGAGTCTAATGTATTGGTTGAAAAATATTCAGTAGTGCTTCACTTTTCTGGTGCAGTAAAAGTCTTATAGTTTTATGTAACATAACTCTTTAAATACTGAGTCTTTTTTAAAATGTAATTTAAATGACCCTTTCATAAAATGTACTGCATACTTCTATTCTTGAAGATTGTATAAATATTTTACGTTATTAAGAATAAATGCGAGCTAGTAGAGGTTATTGGTGACTAAATACCTATTTAATCCTTCTGTTAGGCAGGATGGACAGCTGCTAGGGCAGGAGGATGGGAAGGGGGGGGGGGGAAGGAGTTTATCTCAGCCACCGAACAAAGAAGTCCGCAGTTTTGGAACCTGCCAAGATAAAATTGCCAGATATTCTCATAAATTCTAGGAAAAGCCAACCAATGTAAAAGGGGGACCTTGAAATGTAGTCTACCTGGCAGGAGAACCTTGAAACCTATAGGGGGAAAAGTATAAAATGCTTAAACCCCCACCAGGTGAGGTGCTCAGACTAGTGGAATTGCCTGCTTGTGCTGTATGACAAGTGCATCCCTTAATACATTCACTTGCTTTGCTTCAACACTGCTTTCTGTCACTCATCTTAATTCTTTCTCATGAATATGACAAGAGCCAAATAGGGAAGTGCCCCCTCTGACTTGGAAAGCTCTCCAATAACATCTTTCTGGTGCCATGTCTTGGATCGCTGAGTCACCTGCTATCACTTCAATGGTGACACAGAAGCACAGTAAGTTTTGTTCTCAATCAGTTAACCCTTTATGCATGTGTGCTAGTTTTCTTCAGGAAAAAAGGGGGGAGCAATGGGATAAGGAATTTGGCAGTTGGAATAAGGTTATGTCTGCTGACAGACATGAATGAGAAAAATGAGTACCTAGGCTTGCCTAGGTCCAAAGAGAAAAGGCAATTACTCACTCTGGTTGGAGCCTTGGATGCCCTTATGTGAGTAAGGGCATTGTAAGACCTGAAGGGGCCTCATAGGGAATTCCATTTCACTTGGAATAAAGTGACAGGCTCCTCTGGGGATGCACATATAAGGGTTGGTCACACAGTGCTCTGAGCCTCCTGGTTGTTTTAGATGGCTGGGAGAGAAACTGAGAGATATAAGAGTGTGGGATGACTAGAGGTCAATGCTACTCAGAAACAGCATACAGAGACCCACTGCATCTAATCACTAGCCCATCTGTTTGCAGACATGAGTGCTAAAATAATAACTTTAAGCTACTGTTCAGCCACTAAACTGCCAAACCTCTCTGCCTCATCATGCTTTTGGCCTCTCTATCTGCATTTATACTCTTTTTGTAGGGCTTGCAGGGGAGGAACTTGCTAGCTATGCAGGGCTGTGCAATATTGGTCTAATTGGAGGCCCCACAAGTTTGCAAGATATTACCCTAGGCAGGGGGTAATACCTTGTTTACATGAACATTGTAAGGAAAGACACTGGCCAGAAGCTATCAGCCAACAGCTATCATTGTTGTGTAAGCAGAGGCACAGGCAAGACACCCTGGTCAACAACTTGAAGCTGAGATCTTAAGTTTATTGCCAAGCTTATCAGGGACCTTTACTCCACCTCATTAATTAGGTTACTGGTTCTGTGCCAATTATGAAATAAATGGGATAAAGGGACCTTCTTAATGTATATACTCTGAGCTCTAATACCTAACTTTGAGAACCAAAGACAATTTGTTAAATATCTTGAGAAGTCTGACAGGTACAGCAAGGAATGTTGGCTTTGTCCTACTGAACTTTACCCAGAGTTGGGGGATATCATTAAATTTCCTGCTTGGATATGACAAAGCTAGGGTTACCCACTCTATACAGGCATCTGTTATGCATGGCTCTGCAGGACCCATGAGACTGGGGGAGTCTGCAGAAATGGCAGGTATTCAGACACTCCAGTAGGCAAATATATTGAATAACAATTTTTATTATTTTTTTTAGGGAATGAGAATATTGCAAGGAATTAGAAGGGTCCTGTCTTTACAATGGCTGGTGGGACTAGAAATACTACAAATTTTGTTCTAGCAGGGTCTTTGGCAGGAAAAATTGATCATTGACTGGTGGCACTGTCACCTAAAGAGGATAGGAGTGCTCTCAGAAGGTATAAGACCTCCCTCCATGGTATAAGGAGGAAGGGGATGGAGGCAAAGGAGATTTAAAATTAAATGGGAATAGAGACATTAGGAGGGGATCAGGTGACTAGCATGGAGTTGAGTCCTTTGTGTGAGTGGGATAAAATCCATTCCCAGGGCATCTAGCTAGTGCTTCGGTCACTGGTAAGGCCACCCTCAGAGCGTGGGATAAACACATCCTTGGGTAACTGTAGCCAGGAAACTGAGTTACACAGTAAGACCAGTTAATTCTGGAAGCCCCTGCCTGAGAAGGGATGCCTTCTGTAGTCAGTGGAACAACATAGGAGAAGGAATGGGGAGGACCTATGATCTCTATTCTCTTTCAGGTGGAAAACCAAAATTCAGTTATTACAAGGTTCACCTCTGGGATGCATCCTAAAGAGTTGAGAAAAATTTGACCCTCAGATGTTAAAAAGAAAAAGATTATTTTTCTTTTGTAATACAGCTTGGCACCTATATAAATGTGGGGACAGGAAGTCTGACCTGCAAACGGATTATATCACTATTTGTTTTGCATAAAGAAGGCAAATGGAATGAAATCCCTTATATTCAAATGTTTAGAACCCGTTACCAAGATAGAGATTTAAGGAAAATTTGTAGAATGTGTGTTGCCACAATGTCAGATGAATTAGAAGATACCCTCCTCACAGCCCTGGCAAAATGCAGACCTCCAAACAGGCCCCTCCCGAAGAACAGCTGCCTCTGTTTAATCCTTCTTCTGCTGCAGAGCCAGGCACCTGCTTAAAGTCCTGCCACAGGGGCAGAACTCACTGTCACCCAAACTCTACCATGTTACCGCTGAGGGAAGTCGCAAATGGAGAGCCTGGTGAAGGAGTTATTAGGGTTCATGTTCCCTTTTGTATCTCTAACCTTGCCCTTTGCAAAAATAAACTTGGTCATTTTTCTGAAGACCCTAGTAAATTTACTTACAACTTAGCTTGAAATAATTTACAATTTGTTCTGGAACTGCAAGAGCTTATGTTGATGAATTAGTTGATCATCGTGCTCAACATGCCTGATCACACACATATACTGACCAGGGGGAGACACAATCCCAGATCAGAACCTTAATTGGATTTATCAAACTGGGATAAATAGGGAAGGACCTACTGAACCCAAATGGTTACTTGTCTTATTGGAGGAATGAAAAAAAGTACTATTAAGCCTGTTAGTTATGACAAAATAAAAAGGATTACTCAAAGAAAGAATGAAAACCTCACCTTTTTTCAAGGGCAATTAACATAAGCTTTACAAAAATATACAAACATCGACCCTCAATCTGTTGAGGGCTGAGCACTTCTGGGGTTGCATTTTATCCAGCAGGCACCCCAAGACATCAGGAGAAAGCTACCAAAAACTAGCTTTGGAATCCCAGGCCCTCACTGAACAACAGGTAGAAACCGCTTTCAGTACTTTTAACAACTGAGACCAGGCAGAGGAAGAGCAAAAAGCCACCCAATGGAAATAAAGGCTCACTTATTAACTGAGTGACCTCAGGTTACCCAGGCCCTGGACTACAACAGGCATTAGAAGGGCAATGCTATTTCTGTGGACAAGTAGCACTGGAAAAGGAAGTGCCCTGGGAATGGGGTCTCCTCAAAAAACATGCACCCTCTGTTGCAAGTTCGGCCACTGGAAGAAGGACTGATCCTGGGGCCAGAGGGTCACTGGACCCAAATCGACCCACATGATGGCCTTGAACTGAAGGGGTTCTATGCCCTAGTCAGCACCCGCTAAGAACATCATCATTGAAGGAACGGAGCCACAGGTAATCCTTGATGTAGCAGGTAAACCATTACATTTTATTACACACTCGAGACCCAATGCACGAATTCATACAAGAGGCTCGACCCTCACAACCCTGGCTGCCGTGGCCCTCACAGCCCCAGCTTCATCCTGAAGGTCATCTGGACATTCGTTCCACTGTTCAGCTGTCCGGTCTAATGAGCATATTCTGCTTTTATTATTATAGACTAGTGGCCCCGGGGGGTGGGGGGGTGTTCCTCAGCCCGGCCTGCACCCTCTCCAATCTGGGACCCCTCGAAGGATGTCCTACTGCCGGTTTACAGGGATCAGGCCTAAACTGGCAGTTGGACATCCCTATTACAATCCGGGACTGCTGGCTCCAGCCACTCACCTGCCTGCCTGCCTGCCTGATTGCCCCTAACCACTCTGCCTGCGGCCTGCTCGCCCCAACAGCACCCACCCCCCCCCCCCGCTGGCCTGCTTGCCCCCAACTCCCCCCTCTGCTGGCCTGCTCGCCCCCACTTTCCCTCCCCACTGGTCTGCTCACCCCCAACTGCCCCCCTGCTGGCCTGCTCACTCCAAACTCCCCCCCTGCTGTCCTGAGCACCTCCACCTGACCCCCACTGACTGCCTGCTCACCCCCAACTGACCCCCCTGCTGGTCTGCTTACCCCCAATGGCCCTGCCCCCCACCAGCCTGATCACGCACAACTGCCGTCCCATCCTGGCCTGATCACCCCCCAGTGACTCAAGGTCCCAGCTCCTCCTTTTTTTTTCTTTTTTTTCAGCATCTCCTTGAGCGGAGGCCAGAGCCGGTTGGAAGCAAGTATCTAGGGTTTATTTATCTTCTATAATTGAAACTTTGTAGCTTTGAGCAGAGGCCAGGGCCGGCCAGGGCGGGTGGGAAGCTTGGCTTCCTCCATTGCCGGGGCAACCCAAGCCTCCTGCTTGCTCCAGCTCCGTGGCCACCGCCATTTTGGGGGGGATTTATTTATCTTCTATAATTGAAACTTTGTAGCCTTGAGCAGAGGCCAGGGCCAGCCAGGGCGGGTGGGAAGCTTAGCTTCCTCCATTGCTGGGGCAACCCAAGCCTCCTGTTTGCTCCAGCTCTGTGGCTAGCCACCATCTTGGTTGGGTTAATTTGCATACTTGCTCCTGATTAGCTGGTGGGTGTGGCTTGGCATAGTGGAGTGATGGTTAATTTGCATGTTTCTCTTTTATTAGTGTAGATGGGGGCTGCTTGCTCTGATCTGACCTACTCACTTTCTTCCAAAACCTCTTTGCTCACTGGGGTGAATGGCATCCACAGTGCTACCATTCCACTCTTCTCCTAGGCTGCAGCCTCAGGAATCTCACTTTAATCATGCCCCATTCTCTTATTTGAGAGCGACATCTTGTCTAGTCTAGGAACTACCATAATCCCCAAAGACACTTCCATCCTCTTACCTTCTCAATGCCAATACAACATAGGGGCACATACGCTGGGGAGCATTAGCAAATTAACTTAACCTAGATGCCCCCTAAAGCTAGAGTTAAATATTTAGTAGTACTTATAAATATTTTCACCAAGTAAATTAAAGCATTTCCTACCAGAACAGGAAAAGACTACTGTGATGCCCAAGTACTTACTCAAAAACAAAACAAAACAAAAAAACATCTTACCTAGGTTTGGACTACCAAGAAAATTATAGAGTGACAATAGACCCTCTTTTATAGGCACAATTACACAAGAACTGACTCCAACTTTAGAAATCAACTATTACACTCATCATGAAAACCTCAACCCTCAGGTATAGTAAAAAAAATATATATATAATAAAATAAAATAAATCAAACCTTCAAAAACAAAAACAAACAAACAAACAAAAAACTGAGTCCTGGGTGTCTATGTTACCCAGAGGTCTCATGAGAATAAGAAAGGCACCTAAAGAAAAATTACAAATAAGCCCCTTTGAACTCACCTATGGCAGGCCTTTTCTCAAATCTGACCTGCTAATGATGAGGAATTTTTCAGCTGTTATATTACACCATTAATCTAGGACAAGTACAAAAAGCATTACAAGGAATATGGAAACAAAATTACACCAACCCCCAATAATGACTACCAACACAAACAAGTTAAACAAGGGGACATAGTTTATTTAAAAACCTGGAGGGACAACTGGCCTGAATCCCAACTGCAACCCAATTGGAAGGGTCCACATCAAGTCCTGGTAAGCACCCCAACTGCAATAAAGCTCACAGGAATAGCCAGTGGGGTTCACTTATCTTGAATTAAAACAATTTCTTATGAGTCTCCACAGGAATCACAACCTGAGACCTACTCTTATAAACCTGTTGAGGACCTCAAGCTCCTCTTAAAAAAAACAACACCCTAAACCTGTTACAGATAAGTAATAACTGGGGCCTAATATAATTGTCTTTCTCATATTTCTGATACTTTTTCTACTAGCCTATTGAAGCATCCTCCTCGAGAAAAAGCAAATTTTCTGTCCCTGTTGGATTTAATCCTTATCAGGTAAAGTCCCAGGTCCTCCCCTCCAGTAACCTCCTTGACAAATTTGTCACTTCTAGGATACAGAAATTCCATGTTGAGATGATGACTCTTTGGGAATTACTGCCCTATCATACTTTAGGAGAATCAGCCAATGGCCTCTCTGTTACAAGTTCAGATCCCATTTCTCTGCCTCCCTTAGATCAGGTAGAGAGAGACTTCCACACCTTACACAGGCAGGGACTACAGTCATTGTGAGCAGGAAACAGTTACAGAAAAAAGGGCCATCTTCCTTCATCAACCCTAAACATTTTTTAGGGATGAAGTCTCTGTGGAGGGGAATGTAGCAATATAGTAAAAAGCTATGAAAATTCCTGGGCAAGTGGAATAGGGAAATTGAGACAAGAAAATTAAACAAGGCCAAACAATTTCAGCAGCTAGCTGCCACCTTATAAATTGCAAGACCTTACCTTCCCCAACCAAGGACACTTGAGAGCAAATGGTTTATACTTCTCCTCCCTAACCAGAGAATGAATACATTGCTTAAATTACCATGGACTGATAAAATATAGAACAAAGACCCAATTAATGCCATTTGTGCCCACTAAACCCAAGGACAGATGAAGTCTCGGGGACAAATAAGCATTCTGATGGTATCACTTGAGGGGTAAATGCTGGCAGGATGGATAGCTGCTAAGGTAGTAGGAGGGGGAGGGGGGAAGGGGGAGTTTATTGAACTCACTGAACAAAGAATTCAGCAATCTTGAGACTTGCCAAGATAAAACTGCTAGATGTTCTTGAAAATTCTGAGAAAAGCCACAATGTAAAAGGGGGACCTTGAAACCTATAGGGGAAAATATAAAATTCTTGAACCTCCAGCAGGTGGGATACTCAGACTAGCTGAGTTGCCTGCTTGTGCTTTATGCCAAGTGTATTTCTTAATACATTTGCTTGCTTTGCTTCCTTAGTAAATTCACTTGCTTTGCTTCAATACCACTTTCTGTCACTCACCTGAATTCTTTCTTGCAAGCATGACAAGAGCCAAAGAGGGGAGAGCCCCCTTTGACTTGGGCAGTTCTCTAGTACTAGATGGTTTTTAAGGATAACTAATTTCATTTCTACTTAGAGATTTAAAAAAACTTATTTTCTAGTTGGAACTTAAGTTCTGAAAGAATGAGGGTGCCAGGTTATTGCTTAATCAGGGGTTTCAAGTGGCACACAGAAAAATAAGTTTGCCAGGAATTCATATGTCCTTCACTGTGAGATTTTTTTTGAAATAAAATTCATTGAGAAATTTTGCTTTGTGAGACAGTGACCTGCTCCAAGGTATTGTTTTAGATGCTTACATTCACTCTAAGTCAGAAATTTTTAAGTAGATATTTTACTAGAAAATATAATGGTAAGTGTATAAAGCTTAACTAGGAATATAATTAAATACTGCCTAATGTCTGATTTATATTCATATGAATCCTATTGTGTTTCAGAATTTCTAAAAATATTAAGTAATACTTATTATGTAAGAGTGATATGGAGATTTAACGAATGAAGATATAGTTTTTGGTTAACTCTTAGTAATAAAACTTACCTTGCAAAACTGAACTCTTCATTTTATTTGAAGAATGGGAAGACACATTATTTATTCATTTATTACATACTATGTAAACTCTAAAACCTTAATTATGGGAACAATAAGTATTCATACTTAAATAACAGAAATTATTGAATGTGAATTTTTAGATAAAGTTAAAAAACTTTAAAAAATTTTACTCAGGATGATTCTTTGCCTTTCTAAAGTAGATTCTGTCATCTATCCTATATAATAAAACCCTAATATGCAAATTGACCAAATGGCAGAACCACCAGCCGCTATGATGTGCACTGACCACCAGGGGGCAGATGCTCCCACAGCAGGAGCACCACTCAGCCAGAAGCTGGGCTCACGGCTGGCGAGCACAAGGCGGGTGGTAAGGAGCGAGGGGTGCCGGACTGCGAGAGCGCTGGACTGCAAGAGCCCCGGACTGCACGAGGGATGTCTGACTGCTGGTTTAGGCCCAATCCCCGGGGAGATAGGACCTAAGCCAGCAGGTGGACATCCCCTGAGGGGTCCCAGACTGCAAGAGGGCACAGGCCAGGCTGAAGGACCCCCCCCCCCAGTGCACAAATTTTGTGCACCGGGCCTCTAGTAATATATAATGTCCTACTGCAAACAAATTAAAGTCTGTAACTTGTGTCATAAAACTATACAACAGGTGCTTGACAGCTGACAACCACACTTCCAAACGTTTTGTCCCTAAACCCTGTCAACTAAATCCATTAAGGTTTTTATGGAAAGACCTCTTTTGAACTTTTCCAGCTGGTCTTTTGGCTTCTTCATTTTCCTTTTCAATGGGAATGAAACAGGTTTGGTTTTTTTTTTAGAACAACAAAGAATCACAACCTTCAATTGGCTTTCCCAAAGAACATATGGCTCCCTGATTTCTCTGAAAACAAAGTATACTTCTTCAGTATGAAACTATTGTTATAACTTTGACTTATACTTGATAAAGGGTAATTTCTGGGTGTCCATTGAGCTTTGACAATTTTTCCCCCAACATTTTTCTGACAATTTATTTTTTTTGAAAAAAGTTGGTTACCAATAAAACATTCTAGCTTGCTAAAATTCTATTAGCCTAGAATAAAGTTCAGCCTGGAAATTAAATACACAGCTATCTTAAGAGCTTTATATCATCCTTTAAATCAGCAATAGAGATATATATTTGAATGAAAAAAGATTAAGATATCAATATTACCTAAATTATTGGTAAAATTACATAATTTGATTTTAAGCAGTTTTATTCTCTTAGAAGGCAAGGATAGTGGTTAGCAACCATGCAACTACCATCAGCATCATTACTAATTGTGGTGAGAATCAAAAATTCAAGTTAAAATAAGGTATTTATTTTCTTGCAATTTCTGTGCTAAGATGATCTTTTAAAGTTTGCTTTGCCTTATAATCTTCCATATGAGAATCTCTGAGAGCTCCTGGTACACTGTCCTCTGGCCCTTGAAGTCAGGTGAATTTTACAGTTTATTGAAAACCGCTGGGTGCTAAGCTAAAACCAACTTTACCCTTAAACATACCTCCCTCTGCCTCTAAGAGTTGACATCAAACTGTAGGATATAGATAATGTGCATAAGGTAGAGCCTGACAAATACTATGCAGAGAGGCACTGATAATGAGCTGTGGGAATTCACAAGAGAGGAGAATGACTTTAACTTGAAGGTATCAAAGACACATTCATGGAAGAGATAGTGTTTCAATGGGGCCTTAAGTACAGGGTGGTATTTAGACATTCAGCAAGATGCTATTTCTGGAAGATTAAGTATAAGAGCAGAGATAAGAAATCCAATGAAAAAGAAACATCAAAGAATTCAATTAAATAGGAGCTCAGATATTTACTAAATATTTAATTCCTTCTCTTTTTATTTTGACCTAAGGGTAGCCTTACTGTGACTGATAGAGCTCCTGAAGAGTTTCTGGAAACAGACCCAGAAAAACTCACAATAAATTTTTTAATTTTTTAGACTACTTAATAATTCCAATGATTGTTTTAGTCTAATATTAAGCTATTGAAAAACTGCTGACAATACAACTTCTAAGAATCCTATCTAATAAAAGAGAAACATGCAAATTGACCATAACTCTGCTATGCCCACAAGCCACGCCCACCAGCCAAATCAAGAGTATGCAAATTAACCCAACAAAGATGGAGGTTAATTTGCATATGCAGGCGCTGAGTGGCCTGGGTCCCGGGAACATCTTTGGGACCCAGGCCGCTCCTAGCCTGTAGGCCCACACTTAGGCCCTGAGCGGCAGGGGTCCCAGAACACCCTCCAGCCACTCCGGGACTATGGGTGCAGCTGCTTGCACATGCTCCGGTGCCAAGCAGCAGTTTGGGTCCACACCCCCAGCCCGGCACCTATGATAGGAGGCTGGCTGCTGGCCTCTGGAACATGCAGAAACCCCAGCGGTGGCTGGCCCAGGGGTCCCTGCATGCCCCCCAGCCCGGCACCCACTACAGGGCTGGCTGCTGGCCTGGGGGGCATTCGGAGACGGGGATGTTTCCACCCCACCCCCAGCCACTTGCATGTGTGGCAGCACCAAGCGGTGGTTCGGGTCCACGCCCCCAGCCCGGCGCCCATGATGGGTGGGCTGGCTGCTGACCTCTGGGGCACCCCCCAGCAGCTGCCACT
This sequence comes from Eptesicus fuscus, assembly GCF_027574615.1. Taxonomy (NCBI): domain Eukaryota; kingdom Metazoa; phylum Chordata; class Mammalia; order Chiroptera; family Vespertilionidae; genus Eptesicus; species Eptesicus fuscus. The sequence continues at coordinate 2,925,260 of NC_072480.1, read as the reverse complement.
GCATGTGGCCCGGGTTCCCTGCATGCCCCCCAGCCCAGCGCCCATGATGGGGGGGGGTGTTGGCTGCCAGTCTCTGGGGTGTGCGGAGACCACGGTGGCCACCACCAGGTGGTGGGGACACCCCCATAGCCCAGTTGATACAATGCAGGGGCTGCATGAGCTGCAGAGGAAACACCATTTTAAAAAATATATACTTTATTGATTTTTTTTACAGAGAAGAGGGGAGAGGGATAGACAGTTGGAAACATCAATGAGAGAGAAACATCGATTAGCTGCCTCCTGCATACTCCCCACTGGGGATGTGCTTCCAACCAAGGTACATGACCTTAATAGGAATCAAATCGGGGACCCTTCAGTCTGCAGGCCCACGGTCTATCCACTGAGCCAAACCAGTTCGAGAGTAAATGCCTTTTCTGACCACTCATTGGCTAAACTCCCTGTATACCTCCACTTGCAGTGTTCTTGGTAACTTGGGTTATAAGAATCCAAGAAGGTGATCTAGGGTTTTTCCACCTCACTCCTGGAAGAAAAAATAAAGGTTTGCTGCTGGAAGGGCTAAGAAATGTCATATCCTGCCCTAGCCAGTTTGGCTCAGTGGATAGAGCCTCGGCCTGCTGACCACAGGGTCCGGGTTCGATTCTTATCAAGGGCATGCACCTAAGTTACAGGCTCCTCCCTGGCAGGGGCCCAGGTCAGGGTTCATGCAGGAGGCAACCAAGCAAAGTGTCCCTCTCACATTGATGTGTCTCTCTGTCTCTCCCTCCCTCTTCCACACTCTCTAAAAATCAATGGAAACATATCCTCAGGTGAGGATTAAAAAAAAGAAAGAAATGTCATATCCTATGAAAGACACATCTTGAAAATGCCTAAAGAAAGTTGTCATTTTTTCATGGTGAAGGGACCAGAGTCCGTGTTGATGAAAACACTTTGGTGGCTGCAGTGGCTGGCAGTGGCTGCAGCAGTGGGGTAATGGGGCTGGCGCCTTCCCTTGATCAGCCCAGCCACCTCCCATGTGAAGCGGGCCAAAGCTGTCAGTAGGACATCTCCTGAGGGCTCCCAGTCTGTGAGAGGGGGCACACTGGGCTGAGGGAACCCCCCACCATGCAGGAATTTCGTGCACCAGGTCACTAGTCTATATAATAGAGGTAATATGCTAATTGGTCCTAATGGTGTCACAGTAACGACCAGGCTGAGCACGCACAGGAGCTGGTGGGCAGGGATGGGGGTGGGGACTTGCACCACTAGGACATGAGGCTGCCGCAGGGGGCGCACCCCCTCCCCAGCAGAGGTGCGCGCAGGCCCAAGGTGCCACCAGACCCAGAGGGGGGACATCAGGACGGGCTGCGGCAGCGGCCCCAGTGGAAGCACGCAGGCCTGCGGTGCTGCCCGGCCTGGAGAGGGGCATCAGGACGAGGGTGGGACTTCGGCGGAGAGCTCTCAGCACTCCTGCACCGGGGTCTGAAGGCATGGAGTGGAAGAGAGAGCACATAGGCAGTTAGGGGGTATAGGCCAGGAGGGGAGAGCAGTTAGGGCCATCAGGCCAGCAGGTAGCAGTTAGGGGCATCAGGCAGGCAGGAGAGAAGTTAGGGGCATCAGGCAGGCAGGTGAGTGCTTAGGAGCCAGTGGTTCTGGATTGTGAGAGGGATCCCAGATTGGAGAGGGTGCAGGCCAGGCTGAGGGACCTCCCCCGCCATGCATGAATTATGTGCACTGGGCCACTAGTTGATATATAATTTTCTTTCTTCATTCTATACACGTCCATTCTTGCCATTTCCACTGCCATGCACATTCTAAAAAGAGGTAGCACAACATATCCACAAAGAAATACAGAGGATGTATATAAAAATTCATAGAAAGAGAAATGATATAACTCAGCAGTGGAGAGAAATAGGCACAACACAAATTGAATATATTGAATATATAATCTCATGTGGTGCTCTTTTAGGATATTCTCAGGAAAGGCACCTATAAGCACATCCTTCCTAACCAAAAGCATAAATGGGGCTATGAAATCTTGGTAATGGAATGGAACTCAAGTATTGATTAATTCACACTCTACCCTCTATTTTTTGTAGGCTCTAAAGATAAAGTTACCAGATAATGTGAAGGTGGAGCTGATAAAGACACCAATGTTCACCTTAGAAGTCAAGAGTATAGCAATTCACTTTATTATATGTACTTTTGTTGCTTAGGAACATTACTTGATCACATAAATACCCACAGACGATATATAATGGGTATTTGTACACGAGATTCCAGAGACTTGAATTGTTCATCTACTTTAACAGAGGTTGATATACAATTTCATTATTCCCAGATTCTTTACTTGCAAATTTGTCTACTTGCTAAAATGTACTTGTAGCTTAAAATTAATACTTGCGGTGCTTTTGTATCCATTTGTGGACTCTGGCAAAGCACTTTTGAAAAATATGCATCACCTGATGCTCTACCTTCTTGTTTCAGCTGTCATACTGTAGACAAGTGTCCTATTAAGAGTCTATTTAGTTCCGCATTGTTGTTGTTTTTTGTGTGATTTTGCTGATTAACATATCTGCCAATCTTAGTGTTCCTAAACACAAGAAGGCTGTGACATGCTTTACAAGGGATATATATGTATTAGATAAACTTGTTCAGGCATAAGGTATGGTGCTGTTGGCTGTGAGTTCAAAATTAATGGATCAATAACATATATCAAATAAAGTATCTTTAAACAGAATCACACATGAAACAAGGTTATATATTAATTGGTTCATAAAATGTTGTAACCAGAAGCCTGCAGGGAACCTGACTCAGTATTTCCTCAAGGAGCAGTTAATATAAGCAGCAATTTTATACAGCATAACTACTATAAATAAGGAAAATCAATCACATTTATTCAATAAAAGTAACAATAAGTTAATCTTTAGGGAGAAGACAAAATGGAGCACAGGAAGTGGAAATGTGTTCTTCCTCCACACACATTTTGCCTTATTTTTATCAACCTTTCCCTAGCACATAGCCAGGAGTGTTAACTGAAAGGAACCTTTACTGCATTCATAGATGGCCCACCCTGACCTCCAGCTCCAATCATCTGTCCCTGGACATGACAGCACTAGGTCCAGACACAGCTCCTGTATAGCTATCTGCCATAATTTCAGAATACACAAAGAAAATTTATAGGATAATTTTTAACCTATAGGAAAATAATATACATGGCATGAACTCTGATGCAGAATAATGCCTAATCCTGCTGGAGAATCTTAGGATAATTTGTTGTAGGATTTCAGTTGAAGTAATATTCCACATCTAGGATTAATGCCTGTTCATGCTTTTGTTGAGAACTGTAGTAACAGACCTCATGGAAGTGATCTTTTGAGGCTGTAAGGGCCCTTCAGAGAGAGAGCTCATCTATATATATAAAAGGCTAATATGCAAAGTGTCCCCTTGGCAGTTTGACTGGGAGACCAGGAGTTCGATTGCTTACTATGATGTGTGCTGACCACCAGGGGCGGCACAGAACATGGCAGGCAATCAGCGGCAGGGGTGGTGAGGGTGGCAAGGGAAGAAGGAGGGGGGAGGTGGGGAATCTGATTGGCCCTGATCACTGGCCAGGCCTAGGGACCCTACCCGTGCACAAATTTCATGCACTGGGCCTCTAGTTATCATATAAATGGATTTGTTAGGCAACAATAATATAGACTCTGTATGTTTTGAACATCAGAGCAAAGTAGAGATTCAGAGTGTAGTATAAGGGTGTTACTCATCTCTAACTTGTACCCAGTCTCCTGGATGAATGTTTGGGACCCAGGAAAAGAGAAAACCATAAGTAAAAATGTAAAGACATGCTTAATCAATCTATTTTTCATACAAGATACCAACCAGCACTCTTCTGAATATCCTTTTCCTTTAATACAGAATAACAGAAAAAACCACCACACTCCTGGTGGCTCCTAGGGCAGGCCCCTGCTATGGGTGAATTGAAGCTAATGAATGGGAATCCTGGCAGAGCTTTGGTAATACTATGGGACTGGGCTGATTGTGGAGAATACTTACACTTGGGTAATAGCTTTGACCAACCAGAATTAATACAACACAGGTATTAAACAATCAATTATAAGAGTCCCTGACCAAAACAAACAAACAAAAACCCACAAAACACCCCAAGAAACTCACAACTCACTGGAGTACAGGTGTAAATAGCTGAATATGCTTAGAGAGGAGGACTGGACATGTGGGGGCCATGGTCATGGTGATAACCTGTATATTATTTCAATGCACCTCACAATAATTAATCTCTGCATGTTAGGCATTTCCACATTCTATGGAACTGTCAGGTTAAATTACTCATTTTAAATCCTTAAGTATGTGATAGATCTAGGATTCAAATGCAGCCTGCTAGTATTCTTTCTATACTTCCTCTAAATTATCATATTATTTAAGTTACACTTACAGGTGATTCTACTTACAGGTGATTCTAAGTTAATTTTAATTTGCTTTAACTTAGTTTATAAATGAGTGCTATTGAATAGAAGCAAACATATTCTGAGTGCATTTCTCTCTCCCAATTGCAAACCCTAATGAATAGTGAGCCTGATAAATGGTAAGAATTAAGAGGAAAAACAAAGGGTACAGGGTCAGTTTCTAAATATTTAAGACAAAATCATAGAAAAATTCACACAAACTAAGAGTAAGACCCAATTGCTTTGTGAATGAATTTCGGGCCATTCCCCAAAATCAGGGAAGCTGAAAGGAAAATGCTTCTTTCAGACTAAATGGTTGCTTCATCAGGCCACAGCTAGGTTAGAATCAGTAAGTCTTACTTGCAGGGACCCCCCACCTTTTGTTGAGCACGAGCCCCTCCCTCAAACCCACCTCTTAAAAAAAGCCCCCCTCCTCAAAAAAAAGGAAGAAAGTAAAGAAAAAGGATATGCGTATTTTCAGACCCTACTTAAAAAAGATAGAAGAAGAGGAGAACCAAGAGTTTATATCTTCTAACCTAGAGCTTAAAAATAATTTCTTGATTGAACCTGATTTAATTGTGCAATACTTTGCTTACTGAATTAGAAGTTTTTTTTTTTTTTTTAATATATTTTATTGATTTTTTTACAGAGAGGAAGAGAGAGGGAGAGAGAGTTAGAAACATCGATGAGAGAGAAACATCGATTCAGCTGCCTCCTGCACACCCCCCCATTGGGGATGTGCCCGCAACCAAGGTACATGCCCTTGACCGGAATCGAACCTGGGACCCTTGAGTCCGCAGACCGACGCTCTATCCACTGAGCCAAACCGGTTTCGGCCTGAATTAGAAGTTTAATACCAGTGGAATGAATGCCTTCCCTATTGGTATGCACTCCTAGGATGAGGAATTCAGATTTATATCTACAGAGGACAAAGGACAAAGCAAACAAATAATTGCAAGGTGAATTCTCATTTGCAATATGCACATTACTGGAATGTGCAGTCTAAATTAAAAGCTAACTTAGTCACTGGAATGCTGTAATATGAGTGGCTAAGGAAACTTTTTTTCCTGAAAATGGAAGTGTGGTACTGTATTTTAAACAAAAATACAAACTAATTCAAGAAATAATTATGTTGTCCTTGCTGTTGCAGACCAAAGTGTGGGCCCTAGAGGAAACTGACCTCAGGTTTATTGATACCACCTCCAAGTGTAGCCATGGTTGCTTCCAGACTGTAGAAGAGAAGAAAAATTCATGGGACCACTTAAAAAGAACGAATTGAAAAGGAAGAAGGAGCTTAATATCCGTAACAGACTGTATAGTTAGTGGAGTCTCAATAAAAATTATTTTCCACTAAAAAAAGAAAAGTGAAAAAAAAAAGAATTACGTTGATGAACAAGACATGTATAAACTCCAAGCATTTTAGAGGAAGAATAAACACTGGATTGCATCTTTTATAACTGCCCTATTTTACCAAGATCCAGAAAGGCTGTAATTTGAATAAGATTACAAAGCAGCTATTTGCAGAAGAGGACTACATTCCCAGAGATTTTCACTCTTAGCCCAGTGGTATTACCATTTAACAGATTGTGATCTCAAATATTTTTCTTAAGCACAAGATCATAAAAGTTGGGTTTTAAATAATATGAAATTAAACAGTAGGAGGATTCACTTCAGAGATTTAATATGGCTCCAGCAATAAAGGCATCTGGGAAATGTTGAATTCTTTCTGTTTAACCTTCTGTGACTGTTTAACTCTCTGTAGCCTCAGGTTTAGCTGACTCCCCAGAAAGCTGGAATGTCACCCAAAGATAAATGTCAGGTCACAGGAAGGAGGTTAATGAATCTATAGAGTGTGGACAACTGCCTGATGTTATCTGTTAACTTAAAGATGCATTGTTCTTTCTGGTGGTCTATGTGACTATCCACCATGTTTTTATTATTAACTTCCTATAAAAAAGAAACCCTGTCTAGGAGAGGTGCAAAATCCCCTCCCCTTTTCTCCCCGCTAGCCACTGCTGGCAGCAAGCAGCTTCTTTGCCCATGTATGTAAGTTTCTCCTGTTAAAGGCCTTATAAATTTGAATAAGACTACCTGTCAGTTTCTCAGAATTAATCCTGAATTTAGACTTTTGGGGATTTCCCCCAACAATATATGTGCAATAAATTTGGGAAAGACTTCATTATCTCTCTTTAAGGCAGCCCAGAAGTAATTTTCTATTATCTTTTTCCCATTAACAAATAGAAGTAAAACAAAACAATGCTGTACTTTCATAGAAACAGTAATTACTTTACCAAAAGCCAAGTTAAGTTTGTCAAGATCCACACCTTCTCCTGCCTCTGGGGTAAAAGAAAAAAATACAAAACAAAACACCTGGTGCAGCAAGACTTCATGCATGCATTGCCTGAAGCAACACATAACTTTGTTAGATCTCTGGAAACACATTCTTAAAATAAACTTAATAGCCTTCAGGTCTCTCTTCAAACCAGAGCCTAATTCTTTTTGTGGCGCCAGACATCTCCTCCCATCCCTAGGAGACTCTGCAGGGAAATAAAAGCAATGGTTCTCTGAGCACCTTTCAGATTAACCGGTTTAGCACCATTTAGTTAATTCTCTGTGAAGTGAGGTTGTTTTCTAATTTCTATTTGTATAACAGCAGCATGCACATTACTATAAGACACAGCCATTACAATTAACAAGGGTTACAGTTTGAACTATATTTTGGATTATCTTTTAAAAATGTGTTATATCCACATTGAGACAAAATATAAAAGAAACACACACACACACACACACACACACACACACACACACACACTAGAAGTACCTTAATCTGATTGTTGAAAAAGAAACCACCTTTACCTTATTTTGTTACTATTTTTACCAAAAGTTAAATTTGATGTCTGTGATAGAGGGATTAAGATGACATGGAAGCACAAAACCCATTCTATGAATTAAAATATTGTGAGTGAATTGTAACTTGGAATTCTGGAATGTGAAAATTAAACGAGAACTCCCTAGTATTTTCAGATTGTCTCCTCCTCCTCCTCCTCCTCCTCCTCCTCCTCCTCCTCCTCCTCCTGCTCCTCCACCTCCTTCTCCTTCTTCTTCCTCTTCTTCTTCCCTTCTTTTTTTTTTTACATTTTAGGTAGTAACATGTTCATAGGTATATTTGTAAGATTTGGAAGTTTTAGATTTCTAGACTTAAAAATTAAAGATAAATATGCAAATCTTATCTGGTTTCCTGGCTATTACTTCAAATTAAAAAAGCATTTTCATCGATGTTTGTCAAGGAAGAAAGGAGAGCGGGAAGGAGGTAAGAAGGAAAACAGAAAAAAAAAGAGAGAGAGAGAGAGAGAAAATTATGTTGGTGAATAAGACAAATATAAACTCTAAGCATTTTAGAAGAAGAATAAATGCTGGATTGCATCTTTTATCATTGCCACATTAAGGCTGTGATTTGAATAAGATTACAAAGCAGCTATTTGTAGAAGAGGAATACATTCCCAGAGATTTTCACTCTTAGCGCAGTGGTATTGCCATTTAAAAGATTGTGATCTCAAATATTTTTCTTAAGCAAAAGATCATAAAAATTGTGTGTGTTAAATAATATGAAATTAAATGGTAAGGGGGTTCACTTCAGAGATTTAATACGGCTCCAGCAATAAAGGCATCTGGGAAATGTTGAACTCTTTCTATTTAAACTTCTGTGACTGTTTAACTCTCTGTAGCCTCAGGTTTAGCTGACTCCCCAGAAAGCTGGAATGTCACCCAAAGATAAATGTCAGGTCACAGGAAAGAGAAAAATAAAGGGGGAGAGAGAGAGAGAGAGAGAGAGAGAGAGAGAGAGAGAGAGAGAGAGAGAGAGAGAGAATGAAGTAGGATACCATCAGTTTGTTTTTCACATTTTATTTTCATTTATTTCAGATTAGTTTCACAATGGTAGCTTTTATATTTGACTTGTATATTGTTTCATTAGTCAAATCCTTTGGTGACTGCTCTGTTACCTTTAAAATTATGCCAGAGCTACACATATAGCCCTCCTTGGTGATTTTACTGTCTCTGGTTAATATAAAAGCCCTGAGGAGAACCCAAGATGGCGGTGTAGGTAAACACCTAAACTGTGGCCATGTACAACAATTTCAAAACTACAACTAAAAGACAAAACGGGAGGGCTGGCTGAGTGGAAGTTCTACAATTAGACAGAAAGAGAAAAGAACATTCAGTGCACAAACGCTGAAAAGCTGAGGTACAGGGGCGTGCACGCGCGATACGGACTGGCGGCGGATCCTGGCTGGTGGCGGGTGTTGCTTTCTTCAACCCGAAGGGGAGACACGCGGGACCCAAAATCCTATGGGGAGAAGCTGGACTGTTTGCCATTGGGTCAGAAAGTGAGGGTGGCTTGCTTGCAGAGCTGCGTGGAGGAATAATTGTTTGCTGCGCTGGGGCATGAGACGCGGGGACGCGGTTGGAGGCGCGGGATAGCTGGCTGCCAGCCATTGCTGTTTGCCATGCCCTAGCCTAGTGACTTCTTGAGACCCCACCCACACAATCTACAAACTCACCCAAGCTCCAAGCAGTGGCTTTTGCATTTGAATGGCCTTCATTATCGCCGCTTAACTAGTAAACTTTCAAACCAGTTCAGACAGCTCCATAATCTACAAATCCCAAGCAGGGAGGAGAGGACTGTAGTTCTCGCTGTAGCTCCTGCAGGGTGACCTCAGACAATAGCTGACCTACACCCCATTGGAGATCCAGAGCCAGTGTACCTAGTGGTCAGTGTGAGACACAGATTTCAACTCCTCACATCCATAAGTGACACATTCAAGAGGCAGACTCAGTGAGCACCAAAGACCCACTGAAACAAGTCCTGCACCATAAGCGTGTCTCCAGCACAGCAGTTCTTCCATTATAAACACAGCAGGTCCCCACAGCCAATTGGCCTGGAGGACAATTCCTCCCAATGTACCAATAGCAATCAAGGCTTAACTACACCAAGACTTTGCACTCAGCCTACAAAGGGGTGCACCAAGACCATCCACCTCAGGTGATTGGGGAGGCTGAGTTACTGGCCCTATAGGTCACCTACTACACAAAGCCGCTCCATCAAAACAGGGAAGCAGCCTAAATGCAGAGACACAGAAACATGTCACGAATGAAAGAAATGGAGGAAAGCAAACTACGGGACGCCATAGAGTTTAAAACCACATTTATAGGGTTTTGAGAATCTTCTAAAAACCGCTGAGAAACTTGATGAGACCTTCAAGGACGTTAATGAGAATGCCAAAAAAATGGAAAAGAACCAGTCAGAAATTAAGAATACACTGTCTGAAATAAAGAATATACAGAAACTCAACTGTAGATCAACGTACCCCAAAAGTCAAACCAAACATCTGAAATATGAGGAAACAAAAAACACCCATCCAGAAAAACAAAAAGAAAAAAGGATCCAAATATATGAAGATAATGTAAGGAGCCTCTGGGACAACTTTAAGCGTACCAACATCCGAATTTTTGGGGTGCCAGAAGAAGATAGAGAGCAAAATATTGAAAACCTATTAGAAGAAATAATGACAGAAAACTTTCCCCACCTGGTGAAAGAAATAGACTTACAAGTTCAGGAAGTGCACAGAACCCCAAACAAAAGGAATCAAAGAGGACCACACCAAGACACATCATAATTAAAATGCCAAGGTCAAAAGACAAAGAGAGAATCTTACAAGCAGCAAGAGAAAAACAGTTCGTTAACTACAAGGGAGTACCCATACAACTGTCAGCTGATTTCTCAACAGAAACTATGCAGGCCAGAAGGGAGTGGCAAGAAATATTCAAAGTGATGAACAGCAAGAACCTACAACCAAGATTACTCTACCCAGCAAAGCTATCATTCAGAATTGAAGGTCAGATAAAGAGCTTCACAGACAAGAAAAAACTAAAGGAGTTCATCACCACCAAAACAGGATTACATGAAATGCTGAAGGGTATTCTTTAAGAAGAGGAAGAAGAAGAAAAAGGTAAAGATAAAAATTATGAACAACAAAAAGACATCAAATACATACCTACCAACAAGTGAATCTAAAAATCAAGTGAATAAAAAGTCTGAAGAACAGAATGGACTGGTGAATATAATGGAATCATGGACATAGAAAGGGAGTGGACTGACAATTCTCAGGGAGAAGGGGGTCTGAAGGGTGTGGGAAGAGATTGGACAAAAGTCTTACACCTATGGATGAAGACAGTGGCGGGGGGTAAGGGCATGGGGTGGGGTGGGGAATCAGGTGGAGGGGAGCTATGGGGGGGGGGGGGAAAGAGGAACACTTGTAATAATCTGAACAATAAAGATTTATTTAAAAAAAATATATATATAAAAGTCCTTCATTTATGTATTTAACTGCCAAAAGGAAAGAAAAAAGACACAATAAGTATAAAGTAAAGTTAGTATGATCTTAGAGCTCCAGAACTTGTAGGAGAAACATTTAGACAACATACAGCATTGTGGTTTTTTTAATAGAACTCAGACCACATGTTATAAAGAATAATGATGGTTCACATATAGCCCTTCTATAAGACTTAGAATCTAGTAAGGAGGGTAAACCAAATATCCTACATAAATTATAATACAAAAATGTAAGGTAAAATAATGAACATCCATTATATGGGGCTCAGAGGAGGGGCAAGAGGACATTGGCCTGGGGAGACCACTAGAGTCTTGGCATAATGGGCACTGTGGAGGGACACTGAAGGATGGCGTTACTTCGAGGGGAAGGAATCACAAAAACAAAACAAAACAAAACAAAAACAGGTGCAGGAGGACAGCATTTTGTGGATAGTAATAAATTGTCCAGCTTTGTAAAGTTTGTGGAAGCAAAGCAAAGAGGAGATAAGTTGAAAAGTGAGGGGGCTGACAAAGAAAACTTGGTGTAGGGAAGGCAAAATCTGAATTCTTCCTTAACAAATATTAATTTGGTAAAACTATTGAAGGATTTGTTAGAATAAAAATGGACTAGGAATCAAATACATAATTCACAGATAATAACCACCAAAATAGGATTTCTGCCAGTGGAAGAGAAAACTTGCATTATGATACAAAAGAGTCCATATATTTTCCATAAGAAAAATAAAAGTTTTGCTCATAATAAAATAGAAATCCTTAAAATATTAAAATTTAGCCCTAACTGGTTTGGCTCAGTGGATAGAGCGTCAGTCTGCGGACTGAAAGGTCCCAGGTTCGATTCCAGTCAAGGGCATGTACCTTGGTTGCGGGCACATCCCCAGTAGGAGGTGTGCAGCAGGCAGCTGATCAATATTTCTCTCTCATCGATGTTTCTAACTCTCTATCCCTCTCCCTTCCTCTCTGTAAAAAATCAATAAAATATATTTTAAAAAATAATAATAAAAAAATACTAAAATTTAACTATGGATAGGTAAAATGACTAAACAAAAATGCCCACTATAGCCCTGGCTGGTTTGACTCAGTGGATGGAGCATCGGCCTGTGGACTGAAGTGTCCCAGGTTCAATTCCAGTCAGGGGCACATACCCAGGTTGAGGCCTTGATCCCCAGTGGGGGGCGTGCAGGAGGCAGCTAATGGATGATTCTCTCTCATCATTGATCTCTCTCTCTCTCTCTCTCTCTCTCTCTCTCTCTCTCTCTCTCTCTCCCCTTTCCTCTCTGAAATCAATATAAATATATATATTTTAAAATGCCCACCATAAGCAAACAATTACATGAATTCCTGAACTACTAGATTGGAAACAAACTTTTTGCCAAACTGCCATACCATAGAGTCCCTTCTTACTAAAACTCTTTTGGCAACTAACTTTGTGTGGATGGAAGTCAATAAATTAAGAACCTTATCCCTATACTGAATTTTAGAAAATTCTATCATCTAAATTTTTTAATAAGTATGTTTTAGAAAGGCACTTATGTCTTTTTTAAAATTTTGAAAAATGTACTGTTCTGTTTAAACAATAATTTATAGCTTGGATACTTGCTTTCAAAATAAAAGTTTTTTTAAATTAGAAAATACTTTGTATTTAATTTACCACTATCTGTTTAAACAAAATAACTTTATTTTATTGAGAAAGAAATATATTATTAGTAATCAGAAGCCATTATTAGCAGCAATAAGGTGTTCCCATTAACTTTTAAATAAACATAATCAGTAAGTTTTACAAGTAATTTTCATAAGTATTATATACAATAAATCAGGGTAAGAAACTAAAACCTTTATTTAAAGATCCTAATTTAGGCATTCTATGTACTCATGTACTCAAGGCTTTGAAAATCAGGCCTTATTAAAATGTACATTAATTTTGAAGTTCTGACTGTTTTTCTTGTCCTTAAGAAAGTGGTATAAGAAAAGTACTTCAAGAGATCATTTATTTTGAGCAGTAAAAAGAAATAATGACTAGATTTCTTGGTGAAGTTTTATACTTAAGTGTCTATTTGGTATAAATCCAAATGCATACCACAGATAAAAGTTTTTCTCTCTCTCTATCCCTTCCAGCTTCTTAACTTAAAAAAAAAATAGGATCAGTGTGATAAAATTTTTTTTAGGCCAAGATAAACCACATGTTTCTTCCTTTGGTTAATATACAGTGCTGATGGAACTTTACGAATATTCTGGGAATAGGAGACAATGATTACTACAGAGAATTCATGGGTGTAGAAACACATTCAGAGGCATATTTGGAAGCCAATACATTGATTTTGCAACTCATAACATGGTCTAAATTAGTGGATCTTGTGTGTGTGTGTGTGTGTGTGTGTGTGTGTGTGTGTGTGTTAGGAGTATAAATGATTTTGACCTCATGAGGACATTTGGCAATGTTGAGAGACATTTTTGGTTGTCACAATGGGGAAGAGGGAGGGAGTATTCTAGCGGGTAGAGGCCAAGGAGACCAGGGGCCCTAGAATGCACATGACAGTCAGTCCCCTCCCCTCAGCAAAGAATTAGAATTATCTGGACCAAAATGTCAATCATGCTACTGAGAAACCCTGGTCTAAACTGCCATATCAATATAAACAACTAAATGTGAACATACTATTTGACTTTTCTCAATGAATTCCATGTTTTCTCATGAATTGCTTACACATGTGGTTAAATGATAAAAATACTTCTTCTTCTTATAAATATGCAGAATTTTTCAAATCCATCATTAATGTAGAAAAGCTTCCATTACAAGGGGTTTATTCCCTTATTATAGGAAACTAGAGGCCCGGTGCATGAAATTTTTGCATGGGGGGGAGGGGTGTCCCTCCAATCTGGGACCCCTCGAAAGATGTCCGTCTGCCCTCTCAAAATCCAGGACTGCTGGCTCCCAACCACTCGCCTGCCTCTGCCTGATTGCCCCTAACTGCTTTTGCCTGCCAGCCTGATCACCCCCTAACCACTCCCCTGCCAGCCTGATTGACGCCAAAATGCTCCCCGGCTGGCCCGATTGCCCCTAACTGCCCTCATCTGCTGGGATGGTCACCCATAACTGCCCTCCCCTGCCAGTCTGTTCGCCCCTAACTGTCCTCCCCTGCAGGACTGGTTGCCCCCAACTGCCCTCCCCTGCTGGCCTGGTCACCCCTTACTGCCTTCCTCTGCAGGCCTGGCTTCCCCCCAACTGCCCTCCCATGCAGGCCTGGTCCCCCGCAACTGCCCTTCCCTGCTGGCCTGGTCTCCCCCAACTTCCCTCCTCTGCCGGCCTGGTCACCCCTAACTGCCCTCACTGCTGGCTTGATTGCCCATAACTGCCCTCCCCTGAAGGCCATCTTGTGGTGGCCATCTTGTGTCCGCATGGGGGGCAGCCATCTTTGACCACATAGGGGCGGCCATCTTGTGTCTTGGAGTGATGGTCAATTTGCATATTACTCTTTTATTAGATAGGAGGATAGTTGAGTCGGTAGTTTTCCTACTTAGTCAAAATTTATGACTAATTTTCTAGGAATTTAGGAGTGAGAATCTTGAAAAATGCACCAAATTGTGTCAAAGTGATACTGTATGCATGATTTAGATTTTAGTATGTAATCAACCACATGAGGCATGAATTCTATTTTAGAGCTTTTCAGCAGATTTGGTTTTACCAGAACACCTTAGAATTGAGAATAGGAAGTAGAGGGGCTTCCCAAAGTCATTATAGGAAGAGAAAATTGGGCACAAACACTGGTTGTCCAGTTTTTCATGGCTTTTTATAGCTAAAAAGAAAAACACTACATATTCAATGCAAATATGTGCCTTTGTGTACACACACACACACACACACACACACACACACATACACATCTTACTTTTGTTTTTATAAAGAATGAAAATATTTTTCAAAATACTCTCCAGAAATATAGAACACAGTCTTTCATCTGGTTTTCCACTGAACAACTTTGAAAAGCATTTCCCAGCATATGTTATTTTCAAACCTCATTTTCCTGTCTTTAAATAGGTATTATGTTAAAAAGTCACTCTGAGTCAACTAGGAGGGATATATGCTGGGATTAAGCTATGTAATAGAATGCTTTAAGGCAGTAATTCTTATGGCCTTACTAGTAAATATGGCAATGTTTATTTAGCATGTACAAGGAAGGGACAGAGTATGCTTCATTTCCCAATCTCATTTCACCAGGGAACCCATTATGAAGGTATCATGCAAGGCTCTGTTCTATAGAATAAACTTTGTGACCAGTAGAAAATCCAGTTATTAGCAGGGAGTCTTGTGTAGTATCAATCACATCTAAGTAACATAATTTTCAATTTAACACCATATATTGGAAATGCACTTCATAATCTTGAGAAACAAACACCAATAAAAGTAAAGAATTTTCCCCTCTTATCAGCTATACAAATTCTGGTTCAAAGCACTGCCTAACCTAAATGGCAAAGCAAATATGTTAACTTGTAGAATGCCAAGAAAAAGAAACTAAGTTAAGGAAAACACACTGATTACTAGTATACCTGTTCCCTAGATATCATGTTTATTGTTGGAGACACATAAACGTGTGTGTGGGAGGAGGAGAGGAGCTTAGCAATACAGTCCCCAGCCCTGTTTTTTCTTTTTTTTTTTTTTGGGGGGGGGACCCATAAAGCTTTATTGAAAGACATTCAGACCTAATAAGTCAATGGAAATACCACATTCCTGACTAGAAGGAATCCAAATCATTAAGATACCGATTCTCCCCCAGAATTTTTCCTTAAATTCAATACAATTTCAATAAAATCTGAACAATTTGCTTCTAGGAATTCAACAGAGTGATGCTAAAGTCTATATTAAAAGAATATTCCTGGAGAAGAAGAATAAGGTAAGATGACTTGCCCCACCAGATATAAAGACTTATTATATACTGTATTAATTAGGGTGGTGTGGTGCTGGCACAGAAATAGGTAAATTTGACCAAAGGAACTGAACTTAACTTGTGCTATCACTTTGCTGCTACCACCTATTTCCCAGCCCTGTTTTTTAATTAGTCAAATGCGGGATCAAATGTACAAAGAGAGACAAAGATTAGGATTTTGGCCAGCTCCTCAAAAACACAGCTAAAATCACTAACAATATACAATAAGCCATATCAACCTGTTTTCAGTTGAATATTACTCCCTGTGGATATTTGAACACATGATACGCCCAACTCCGATAAGGGATTTAAAGCCTTACCAAGAAGAATGCTTCTGAAGCTACTGAAACTACTAGCAAGGGAGGAAAGGGCTAAACTGGGATTTGGCTAGAGAACAATGATGCAACAAAAACTTTAAGGCTGATAAACAGATAAAAAATCTGAAAGTACATTGTTGCCTAGTCTGTACTTCACCCTGTGTAGTAACTACTTCACACTAGAATATAAAAAAAATACCACAGCTTTAATACAACATCTTAGTATTTTAGAAGAAAACAGAAAGACATCTTTGAATTATCAATTCACGTTTCAACTGGTTGTTATAAACCAAAAAAGATCTTTTATTAACTGAAGAACCAAATGAAAATGAATACTGTTAATTAACTCTACTTCTCACCACCCCACATTTATATATACATATGTCTATGCATATACATGCAGGTGCTCTGGGGACATAGATGTAAAAGGCAAGATCATGTTGTAGTAATGAAAAAGACAAAGAAATACATGTTTTCTGTTCTGTTTGGGAAGGAATGAGATGTTGGAGAGTAAAGGGTCCTATCATGGTTTAGAGGAGGGACATACACAGGCGTGAAAGGAGACTCTGGAACACAATTATGAACAACTATTATCACACTGCTCTATAATAAAGTGAAATTGGCAGGTAAGAGACTTTCTGTAATTATAATAAACTAGCAGCCCAGTGCACGAATTCGTGCATCAGTGGGGTCCCTCAGCCTGGCCTGTGGGATCAGGCCCAAACCAGCTCTCCAACATCCCCCAAGGGGTCCCAGATTGCGAGAGGGCACAGGCCAGGCTGAGGGACCCCAGTGGAGCACAATCGGGGCTGGGGAGGGCTGCGGGAGGTTGGCCAGCCAGGGAGGGACTGCAGGAGGGCTTCAGGGCGTGTCTGGCCCATCTTGCTCAGTCCCGATTGGCCAGACCCCAGCAGCAAGCTAACCTACTGGTCGGAGTGTCTGCCCCCTGGTGGTCAGTGCACATCATAGCAACTGGTCGACTGTCTTCCCCCTGGTGGTCAGTGCATGTCATAGCAAGTAGTTGAGTGGCCTTAGCATATCTTTAGCATATTACACTTTGATTGGTTGAATGGCCGACCAGACAACCAGACACTTAGGCTTTGATTTTATAGGATAGACTCCATTGTGCCATATGAGGTTCTGAACTTTTTTAAAAATAGATTTATCTCTTTATTAATGCTTGCTTTTTTTATTAGACTCTCTATCCCCATTTTAATATCATCTTTGAAATCTGTCAGTGGCCTGAAATAATGAGACAAACTAACCATGATCCGAGTGCACCAAGTGAGAGAAATCTTACTACATACTTTTTTTTTTTTAATAGCATAATGGTAAAGAATATACTATCCAGAGTGAGAAAAACCTGGGTAGAAATTCAAGTACATTAAGTATAAAGTTGGCTGGAGCATCCCTGGATTGTATATTAAGTGTAGACTTGGACATCCGGAGACCCTATGTAAGGATATATCTTTGAGTAAGGTGGATGAGACAGTACATGGACTTGGTGGCATCAATTTTGTTCACCAGAAGCTTGTTTGCTTACTTGCTTCTTCTCACCAGTGTACCCTATAGATAAGTTTGCCAAATATTGTGAGTTTTATACACATGAAATGCTAAAGTATCTGTGGTCCTAGTCCAATATCTAAGTTATCCTAGGAAACCTAGTTCAAACCATGCTATTGGGCCATTTCCACTAACAATATGACTTCCATTGCTCTAACAATTATTTAACAGTTGCAATAATTCACACGTGTTGGTTACTGTCAATGTAGGAGATTGGGGACCAAGTTAAACCCTAATTTTTAAGTTCTAAAAAGTCATTGTTACAACAATTGTATGTAGTAAAGAACAAGGGTTATTGCTTATCGTTAGAAAATTACACATAGATTTAAAACATATACTACTTCGAAAGCCCCCCAAAATTATAATTCTGTAAACAATAAAATGGCATAAATTAAAAACAAATAGAACAAAAGCAAAAATAATTGAAATCTGGAAAGCAGATGGCAAGTGTAACAGACTTACAAGATTAGAAAAAAATGAAATCAGCATTGGAGAAAGCCCAGAGACCTAACCAGTATCTAAAAAAACAAAAAAGCACTCAGAAATTGATGGTACCAGGTAGCTTCTCATAGCTAGCCTATGTTCTATCCTCTGCCAAATTTACATTCCAGTAATCATTCTAATCTATATAATTACAGTTTTTTAAATTTAATTTTTATTTTTAATTAAATTTATTAGGATGACATTGGTTCACAAAACCATACAGGTACCAAATGTACAACTCAATAAAACATCATCTGCACACTGTTTTGTGTAAGCATCACACCAAGCAAAGTCTCTTTCCATCCCATTTCCCTCCCTGCCCCTTTGTCCACCTCCATCTAACCCCACTCTCCTTTCCCTCTGGCTATCAGCACACGGTTGTTTATATCTATACTAGAGGCCCGGTGCACGAAATTCGTGCACTGGTGGGAGCGGGGGAAGGAGGGGTGTGCCCCTCAGCCCAATCTGCATCCTCTTCAATCTGGGACCCCTCAGGGGATGTCCAACTTCCAGCAGTCGGACATCCCTCTCACAATCCGGAACGGCTGGCTCCTAACCACTCACCTGCCTGCCTGCCTGATTGTCCCTAACCCCACTGCCTGCCTGCCTGCTCGCCCCTACCTTGATCTCCTGCCAGCCTGATTGCCCCTACCTTGCGCTCCCCTATCAGCCTGATCACCCCAAACTGCCTGTGCCTTGGCCCCCCGTCTGGCCTCCATCTGGAGGCACCACCCCCATAACCCCAATGCTGCTGCCACTGCAGCTGGTTATGGCTGCCTGAGCCTTGGCCTTTGTAGCCACTGTGGCTTTGTCTGGAAAGATGTCCGGAAGACAACCACTCTAATTAGCATATTACCCATTTATTAGTATAGATTTGGGGACCATTACAACCACGCAGAACTTGAAGAAAACACATGGCCCTGGTAAGTTTGGCTTAATGGAGAGAGCATCGGCCTGTGGACTGAAGAGTCCAGGTTTGATTCTGATCAGGGGCACACATGCCTGGGTTTTGGGCTCAATCCCCAGTAGGGGGCCTGTGGGCGGCAGCTGATCAGTGATTCTTTTTTTTTTTTTTAATATATTTTATTGATTTTTCACAGAGAGGAAGGGAGAGGGATAGAGAGCTAGAAACATCGATGAGAGAGAAACATCGACCAGCTGCTTCCTGCACACCCCCCGCCGGGGTATGTGCCCGCAACCAATGTACATGCCCTTGACCGGAATCGAACCTGGGACCTTCCAGTCCGCAGACCGACGCTTTATCCACTGAGCCAAACTGGTTTCGGCTGATCAGTGATTCTTATCATTGATGTTTCTATCTCTCTCTCCCTCTCCCTTTCTGAAATTTTAAAAAATATATATATATTTTAAAGAAAACACATGATCTTCACTTTGGGCTTTGTCATCTTACAATATCCTTTGTGCAGTGTTTTAACTTCCCTCAACTTTCCTTTACCCACCTTTAAAGTGCAATCTATTTTGGGGAAGATGATCAGGAAAGTGATTCCAGTGGGTAGAAGTTTTTTTTGGAGGGGATGGGTCATGAAGATATTTAAAAATTGAGCATGGAGATGGTTGTACCACTCTGAATTTACTTTAAAAAACCAGTTCATTGTACACTTTAGGTGACATGTACAGTATATGGGTTATATCTCAACAAAGCTGTTCTTTTATTTCTTTTTAAATAAAGACCAGTCTTATAATCAGTTGCAGATGTTTTCAGAGGCCCCTCAAGATTTGCTTACCATGTCCCAAATCACGGCTGTGATTCCCAGTTGCCTCCAGTCCTGGTGGATCTGGATGGTGTGGTTTGCAAAGGAGAAGGTGGCAAGAGGCTTATGGGATTTCGGCAACCCCATTCCCCCGGTCTCCTCATAGGGCACCAGGTCCATTCCCACTGTGCCAGCTCTGCTCCCTTTAACCTGTTGGGCAAAAGAATCCTGCGTGCTCTGGCCAGAAAGTGCATTCTTTCTTAGGTGGCCCGGATGCTTTTTTTAAGGTGGTTTTATGGATTCAAAAGAATAAACAGAGATGTGGAAAGCTTTTGTCAAAATCCTTTTACATGGTTCTTCCAGTCTCATGGGAAATGAGATGTGGCTCTGAATTCATCCCTAAGTGTGTCTTTGGGCAAAAGCACCCAGAACGGCACAACTCCTGCAGAATGCCCCACACACTTTGCTGTCAGGACTCAGGGGGACTGGAGGGTGAGCGAGGCGGCGGTGCCAGCACAGGACCTGGGAGAAGGTAGCGCTTTCTACACTGCCCAGGCCACGTGGACTACAGCAGTACCCGCCCAGGTGGGCAGGGTGTTTCTGCTGTTTTGTTTTGGTCTGGCCTCCACCCCGTCAGCCACGGACCTGTGCCTGCACTGAGACTGAATGGTTTGATGGCCCTACTTTTTGGTGGACAGTGGATGCACTCCCAGAGACTGGCAGTTAGACTCTGGCGGCTTCTGAGTCCCTTGCGGGGAGAGCCCGGCCCTAGGTCAAGAACAGACTCAGGCGTCCTCGGCCAGGAGGCCTCCTTGGGCTAGGGGCCGCCACAGTTTGAAGGCTGGCCATGACCCCAATCCTGGCAGGGGTCTCCTCTGGGGTGCTGGCAGGCCTGGGCTAGGGCTGCGGGTGGTTTGGAGGCCGGTCACGCCCCCAATCCTGGCGGGGGTCTCCTCTGGGGTGCTGGCAGGCCTGGGCTCTGGCGCCGCAAAGGGAGAGGTTCCTGAACCTGCTTCCCACACACCTAGGCTAGGATACATCTTGTAGGAGGCGGCTTCAATGCCGGGGGTCGGTGATCAGATCCTCCGGAGCCTCGCTTTCTGGGCTGCAGTCCCACGTCTCCCAGTGCCCCAACCTCGGATGCGCCCCCGCAGTTGCCCCCACCACCAGCCACCTCAGCGCAGGCCACAGCAGCTGAAGCTAGCCTCTTGGAAGCCAGGCCACCACACCCACCACCGCTAGTAGCTCTCTGCTGCTCGCTCTCTGTGTCCTGTCCACTGGGGTGGGGGAGTGCTCCCAGCCCAGAGGCCCTCCCTCCCTCAGCAGCCTGGCTTGGGAAGCTGGCCTCATGCAGCATCCCCACTCGGCCACTATGGGTGCAACGCGGACCCCACGGAGGCCAACCTGGAGAACGCGGACCGGAGCTCTGCATCCAGCTGCTGCAGATGCCCTCATTGGTCAACTACCTCCCGATCCTTCCACGGGCCCCATTGATCCCTCTCAGCACCAGCCATTTAGGCCAGGGTGGCGATCGCCCAGGGACCCCCGCCACGGGAGCGGCTGGCTGGGCCCAGCCACGCCCCCCCCAGGTGGCGATCACCCCGCGGACACCCATGGAGTGCGGGGCTCTGCCCGGACACGCCCCCTGGACCCCTGCGGAGCACCGGGCTCTGCCCGGACACACACCCCCCGGGTGGCGATCGCCCCTGGGACCCACGTTGAGTGCTGGACTCAGCCCGGACACGCCCCCCCGCGTGGCGATCGCCCTGCGGACCCCCGGAACTTACAGGATTGCGCGCAGCCATCTTGGTCTTCCCAATGGCCGGATAGGCCACCCGGAGTCCTGCCCCCAGCCTCTGGCAGGCCCAATCATGGGCATAGCGGAGGTGTGGTCAATTTGCATGTTTCTCTATTATAAGGTAGGACTAGAGGCCTGGTGCATGAAATTTGTGCACTGGGGGTATGTCCCTCAGCCCAGGCTGCAACCTCTCCAATCTGGCACCCCTTGGGGGATGCCCCCAACTGCCCTTCCCTGTTGGCCTAGTCACCCCTAACTGCTCTCCCTGCCAGCCTGGTCACCCCTAACTGCCCTCCCCTGATGGCCTGGTCACCCCTAACTGCTCTCTCCTGCTGGCCCGGTTGCCCCCAACTGCCCTCCCCTGCTGGCCCAGTCACCCCTAACTGTCCTCTCTGCCAGCCTGATTGCCCCAAACTGCCCTCCCCTGATGGCCTGGTAACCCCTAACTGCTCTCTTTTGCTGGCCCGGTCGCCCCCAACTGCCCTCCCCTGCTGGCCTGATCACCCACAACTGCCTTTTCCTGCCAGCCATCTTGTGATCACATGGGGGTGGCCATCTTGTGCAAGGGCATGATGGTCAATTTGCATATGACCTCTTTATTATACAGGATTAAATTCCACATATAGTGAGGTCTTATGGTTTGCTTTTCTCTGACTGGCTTATTTATCTTAGCATAATAATCTCTAGGTCAATCCATGCTGTTCCAAACATAAGGTTTTCTTATTTTTTACAGCTGCATAGTATTACATTGTATAAATGTACCACAGCTTTTTTATCCACTCATTTACTGATGGGCATGTAGGCTGTTTCCAGATCCTGGATATTGTAAATAATGCTGCAATAAATGTAGAGGTGCATATGTTCTTTTGAAATAGTGCTTTTGGATTCTTAAGATATATTTCTAGAAGTGGAATCACTAGTCAAAGGCAGTTCATTTTTAATTTTTTTAGAAAACTGCATACTGTTTTCAACAGTGGCTGCACAAGTCTGCATTCTACCAACAGTGCAAAAGAGATCCCTTTTCTCTATATACTTGCCAGCAAGTTGTTGTTTGTTGATTTATTGATGATAACCATTTTGACAGGTATGAGGTGATATCTCATTGTGGTTTTAATTTCCATCTCTGTGATGATTAGTGATGTTGAACATCTTTTCATATATCTATTTGCCATCTATATGTCCTGTTTGAAAAAGTGTCCAGTCAGGTCTTATGCCCATTTTTAAAATTGGATTGTTTTTCTGGTGTCGAGTTGTATAAGTACTTTATATATTTTGGAAATTAAGCCCTTTCAGATGTATCATTGGCAAATATGTTCTCCCACAGAGTGGGTTCCCTTCACATTTTGTTGATGGTTTCTTTTGCTGTTCAAAAGCTTTTTAGTTTGATGTAGTTACATTTCTTTATTTGTTCCTTTGTTTTACTTGTTTGATAAGATATAATGACAAAAATATTGCTATGAGAGATGTCTGATATTTTACTCCCTACATTTTCTTTTAAAATTTTTATGGTTCTATGACTTACATTTAAGTATTTTATCTATTTTGACTTTATTCTTGTGTATGGTACAAGTTAATTGTCTTTTTTTCATGTATCTGTCCAACTTTCCCAACACCACTTATTAAAAAGACTATCTTTATTGTATGTTCTTCCTTCCTTTGTTAATCACAAAGGGATGGATTGATTTCTAGCCTCTATGTTCTGTTTCATTGATCTATATACCTATTCTTCTGCCACTACCAGGCTGTTTTGATAACAATGGCCTTGTTTCATATTAGATATTATGAACCTAACTCTGATCTTTCTCAAGATTCCCGAGGCTATTTGGGGTCTTTTGTGGTTTCATATACATGTTTGGAGTATTTGTTTTAGATTTGTGAAATTTGCCATAGTATTTTAACAAAAATTGCATTGAATCTGTAAATTGCTATGGAAAGTATGGACATTATAATTATGCTATTTTTTCCTATCCATAAACAGGATATGTGCTTCTACTTATTTGTATCTTCTTCAATTTCTTTCTTCAATTCCTATAATATTACAAGTACAGGTCTTTTACCTCCTTGATTAAATTTATTCCTAGGTACCTTATTTTTGTTGTTTTTATTACAATAATAAGTCAGATTTTTCTCTTAATTTCAATTTTTGATCATTTATTATTGTTGTAAAAATGAGACAGAGTTCTGAATATTAATTTTCTATCATGGTACTTTGCCAAATTCATTATTAGATCTAGTAGTTTTTGATGGAGTCTTTAGGGTTTTCTATGTACAATATCATGTCAACTGCAAATAATGAGAGTTTTATTTCTTCCTCCTTTCCAATGTGGATGTCTTTCATTCTTCTTCTTGTATAATCGCTGTGGTTAAGACTTCCAGTACTTTATTGAATAAGAGTGGTGAAAACAAGCATTCATGTCTTGTTCCTGATCTTAAGGGAAACACTTTTAGCTTTTGTCCATTGAGTGTAAAATTGGCTGCAGTTTTTTCATATATGGCCTTTATTATGTTGAAGTATGATACCTCTATTCCCACTTTGCTGAGAGTTTATTATCATAAATAGGTGCTAGATTTTTAAAATGCTATTTCTGTATCTATTAATATGATCATGTTATTTTATCCTCCATTTTGTTTATGTGATGTATCACATTTATTGATTTGCAAATATGGTACCAACCTTGCATTCCTGGAATAAATCCTACTTGATCATGGTGTATGATCTTTTTAATGTATTGCTGGATCTTTTCATATATCTATTTGCCACTTTGCTAATATTTAGTTGAGGATATTAGTATCTATGTTTATCAGGGATAGTGGCCTATAATTTTCTTTCTTTGTAGTTTTTTTATCAGCTTTTCAAATTAGGATAATGTTCGTCTCATAAAAAGTAAGCTTGGATGTCTTCTCTACTTTTGAATTTTGGGAATGGTTTTAGAAGGAATGTTTCATAAAATTCACCTATGAAGTCATCTGGTCCAATAAATTTGTTTGCATTGAGTTTTTTGATTACTGCTTTAATTTCATTTGTTGTTATCCATCTACTCAGGTTTTCTGATTTGTCCTGACTGTATGTTTCTAGGAATTTACCCATTTTACCCAAGATGACCAATTTGTTGGCAAATAGTTGTTCAGGGTATTTTCTAATAATCCTTTGTATTTTTGTGATGTCATTTCTTACTTTTTCTCATTTCTAACTTTATTTATTTGGGTTATCTCTCTTTTTTCTTGATGAGTCTGGTTAAAGGTTTGCCAATCTTTTTTTAAAAAAATATTTTTTTATTGATTTCAGAGAGGGAGAGGAAGAGATAGAAACTTCAATGATGAGAGAGAATCACTGATAGGCTGCTTCCTGCACCTCCCCCACCCCCACTGGGGATTGAGTACTGCAACCTGAGCATGTGCCCTTAGCCAGAATTGAACCTGGGACTCTATCCACTGAGCCAAACCAGCTAGGGAAAGGTTTACCAATCTTGTTTATCTTTTCAACAACTAAGTCTTGGTTTCATTGATCTTTTCTATTTTTTTATTTTTTATTAGTCTTTATGTTATTTACTTCCACTCTGATCTTTATTATTTTTCTACATACTTTGGGCTTTTCTTGTTCTTTTTCTAATTATTTTAGATGTAGTGTTAGACTGTTTATTTGAGACTTTTTGTGCTTCTCGGGTAGGCTTGTAATGCTATGAACTTTTCTCTCAGAACTGCTTTTACTGTGTCCCATATATCTTAGGCCATTGTATGTTCATTCTCATTATCTTCCTGATAATTTTTCATTGTTTCATTGATCTCATTGTTTACCCATTTATTGCTTAATAACATGATACTTATCCTTCACATGTTTGTATATTTTCCGTTTTTTCATTGTAGTGGATTTCTAGATTCATAATATTGTGATCAGAGAAGATGCTTGATATGATTTCAATCTTTTTTGGATTTTTAAGACTTATTTTGTGTACTAACATGTTCTAACTTTGAAAATGTTCAACGTGCACTTGAGAAAAATGTATATCTGCTGCTTTGAGATGAAATGTTCTATAAATATCAACTAAATAAATCTAATCCAGTGTGTCTTTTTTGGAAAAACTATTAAAATTTTTCATTATATTTATTGAATTAATTTACCTTTATAGTTGAAAGTAATACAGGTGTCCACTTTTTCCACCATTTACCCTTGTAGCCCACACCTGCTCCCCACACCAAGCCTTCACCACACTTGTCTATGTCCATGGGCTACGCATAAAAAGTTTTTGGTTAATCTTTCCCCACCCACCCAGTTGACTCCTGCCTTCCCTCTAAGATTCAATAGTCTGTTTGATGCTTCTATGTATCTGGCTTTATTTTGTTCATCAGTTTATTTTGTTCATTAGGTTCTACACATGAGTGAGATCATGTGATATTTGTCTTTCTCTGACTGGCTTACTTCACTTATTTCTCCAGGTCCCTCCATGCTGTCTAAAAGAGTAAGGGATCCTTCTTTTTTACAGCTGCATAGTATTCCATGGTATAAATGTACAGCAGCCTCTTTTATCCACTCTTCCACTGAAGGGCACTTGGGCTGTTTACTGATCTTAGCTATTGTAAATTGCACTGCTATTAACATAGGGGTGCATAAATTCTTTCTGATTGGTGCTTGGGTTTCTTAAGATATATTCCTAGAAGTAGGATCACTGGGTAAAATGGCAATTCCATATTTAATTTTTTGAGGAAACTTCATAATGTTTTCCATAGTGGCTGCACCAGTCTGCATTCCCAGCAGCAGTGCACGAGGGTTCCCTTTTCTCCATATACTTGCCATCACATGTCATTTGTTGATTTGTTGACGACAGCCATTGTGACAGGTGTGAGGTGATACCTCATTGTCATTTTAATTTGCTTTTCTCTGATGGTTAGTGACTTTGAGCATTTTTTCATACGTGTGTTGGCCATCAGTATGTCCACTTGTGACAAGTGTATATTTAAATCCTTTGCCCTATCTAGTTCCTGTTTGGGGGAAAATGGTTTTGGTTTTTACCTATTGAGAATGATGTTTGCTGTAAATTTGTCATATATGGCCTTTATTATGTTGAGGTGTGATCCCTCTGTTCCCTCTTTGTTGAGTTTTCAGGAAAAACATAAAAAGGGTGTTGGACCCAGCTAGTGTGGCTCAATGTTTGAGCATCGACCTATGAATTGGTAGGCCGCAGTTGGAATTCCAGTCAGGGCACATGCCCAGGATGCAGGATTTATACCCAGATTGGGAAGTGCAGGAGGAAGCCAAATGATGGTTCTCTCTCATCGTTGGTATTTTTAACTCATTCTCCTTCTACCATCCTCTGTGAAAACTATAAAAATATATATTTTTAAAATAAGGGTATTGGATTTTGTCAAATGCCTTTTCTGCACCTATTGATATGATCATGTGATTTTTGTTTTTCAACTTCTTTATGTAACACATCACATTTATTGATTTGAGAATATTGTACCATCTTTGCATCCTTGGAATAAATCCCACTTAGTCATGGTGTGTGATTTTTTTTTAATATATTATGTTGCAGCATTCAATGAGCTAATATTCTGTTGAGGATTTTAGCAACTATGTTCATATGGGATATTGGCCTATAATTCTCTTTCTTGGTAGTGTCTTTACCTGATGTTGGAATTATGATAATGCTTGCCTCATAGGAAGAGGGTAGAATTCTTTCTTTCTCTTGAATATATTGGGATAGTTTGAGGAGGATAGGTGTTCTTCTTTGAATGTTTGATAAAACTCTCCTGTGAAACAGTTCAGACCAGGGTTTTGTTTGCTGGATTTTTTTTTTTTTTTTTTACTGCTCAATTTCATCAGTTGCTATAGGCCTATTCAAGGTTTCTAATTCTTCCTAATTCAGTAGTTTTGGAAGATTGTATATTTCCAGTTATTTCTCTGTTTCATCCACATTATCCAGTTTGTTGGCCTTTAGTTGTTCATAGTATTTTCTTACAATCATTTGCATTTCTGTGGTGTCAGTTGTTACTTCACCACTTTCTTTTCTGATTTTATTTATTTGGATCCTCTCTCTTTGTTTTGTGATGATTCTGGCTAAAGGTTCATAAATCTTTTTTATCTTTTCAGAGAACCAGCTCTTGGTTTCATAGATCTTTTGTATTGTTTTTTAGTCTCCTTGTCATTTATTTCCACTCTTATCTTTATTATTTCCTTCCTTCTACTAACTCTGGGCTTTTCTTTTCGCTCTCTTTATAGTTCTTTAAGTTATAGGGTTAGGTCGATTATTCATAATTTTTCTTTTTCTCTTTCTTTCTTTCTTTCTTTCTTTCTTTCTTTCTTTCTTTCTTTCTTTCTTTCTTTTTGAGGTAGGCCTTTAATGTTTTAAATTTCTAACTCAGGAATGCTTTTGCTGTGTCCCATAGACTTTGTGTTGTTGGGTGTTCAAATTCATTTGTTTCCAGGAAGTTTTTGATATCTTTCTTGGTCTCATTGGTAACACATTCATCCTACCTAATAATAGAGTAATATGCAAATTGACCGCACCTTTGCTACACTTAAGCCACGCCTACCAGCCACGACCACCAGCCAATCAGGAGCAAATATGCAAATAACCCAACCAAGATGGCTACAGCCACTGAGAGCAGGAGGGTTTCTGCTGTAACAAAAGAAGCCAAGCTTTCCGCGCCTCCTGTTGCCGGCCTAAGCCTCCACTCAAGGCTACAAAGTTTCAATTATAGAAGGTGAATTAACTCCAACAGAAATTGCTGCTGGCCACGGAAGCGAGCAGCAGGCTTGGCTTTGCTCCAGGCTACAAAGTTTCAATTGTAGAAGGTAAATACATTCCAGATACCAGGGCCTCCTCTTGGGTCGCCAGAGGGCGTGGCCGGCCTGCAAACCACCACAGGCCCCTCACTCAGGCCGCCCCATGCCCCAAGGGAACCCCACACTTCAGGGCAAACCAGTCAGCCCCAACCCATGCACCAGGCCTCTATCCTATCTAATAAAAGAGTAATATGCAGATTGACCATCACTGCAACACACAATATAGCTGCCCCCATGTGGTCAAAGATCCTGCCCACATGTGGAAACAAGATGGTCACCACAAGATGGCCAGCAGGGGAGGGCAGTTGGGAGGCACCAAGCTTGCAAGGGAGAGCAGTTGGAGGCGATCAACCCTGTAGGGGAGGGCAGTTAGGGGTGACCAGGCCGGCAGAGGAGGGAAGTTGGGGGCAAACAGGGTGGCTGGGGAGCAGTTAGGCATCAATCAGGCTGGCAGCGGAGTGGTTAGGGGGTGATCAGGCTGGCAGGCAGAAGCAGTTAGGGGCAATCAGGAAGGCAGGCAGGTGATCAGTTGGGAGCCTGCAGTCCTGGATTGTGAGAGGGATCCCAGATTGGAGAGGGTGCAGGCTGGGCTGAGGGACACGCCCGCCCCTCCGTGCACGAATTTCGTGCACTGGGCCTCTAGTTGTTTAATAACATGCTATCTAGCCTCCATGTGTTTTGAGTGTTTTTACTGTAGTTGATTTCTAATTACATGCCATTGTAATTCAAGAAGATGATTTAAATGATTTCAAACTTCTTCAACTTGTAGAGACTTATTTTATGTCTAAATATGTGCTGGAAGCTACCCATTGTCTATACCAGGCATCCTCAAACTATGGCCCGTGGGCCAAATGTGGGTGTTTTTGCCATTTTGTTTTTTTACTTCAAAATAAGATATGTGCAGTGTGCATAGGAATTTGTCCATAGTTTTTTTTAAACTATAGTCTGGCCCTCCAACAGTCTGAGGGTCAGTGAACTGGTGCCCTGTTTAAAAAGTTTGAGGACCCCTGGTCTACACTATCAGGAAAGTGTAAACAAGGAACCCAGAAGGCTAATGGACCTTGAGCTTTGGCAAAGGGCCAAAGCTATGCACCGATTGTTTGGTCGAGACAATGGTGGCTCAAGCAATTTCCTAACCTAAACGTCTCAAAGTGAATCTTTACTAATATTTACTGACCTTTAAGATAGTCTGTATGCTACCAGAATTTCCTGCCTTACTAAGGGCAAGATGTGTATCTAAAATGGAATAAAAAGCTAGCAGGGCCTGGGCACCAAGCCCTTCCACTAGAATTGGGTTCTCTGACTGCTCCCCTATGATTTCCAAATTCATATTTCTTGTCTAGTATTGTCATTTGTTTGTGGCCCTTCTTCAGGCCCTGAACCCTAGCCGCTCAGGTCACAGCTGTCACATCTTTCACAAATATGTGGTTTATCTTTGAGAATGATGCTTGTGTATATGAGAAGAATGTATATTCTGCAACTTCAGGGTGAAATGTTCTGTAAATATTAGTTAAATCCATCTTAACTTTGGGAAATATGGCAGCTGATGAAGTGGAAGATACCCTGACATAATCCCAGTAACAAACTGGAATTACTCTAAAATATATTTTAAAATCCTAAATAATCAACTGAAATCTAGCTGGAGAGAACCCTGATATCCAAGGACTGAAAGTGGAAACCTCATAGAGACAGTTAGAAAGTGCCAAGTTAGGAGAGGAAACAGTGATTCTTAATGACACAATGGATCAGATGGATTCAATTGACATTTACAAAATATTTCACCCCAAAGTTATAGAATATACTTTCTTCTCAAGTGCACATGGGTTACTCTCAAAGATAGACCACATGTTAGGACACAAAACAAGTCACTGCAAGTTCAAAAAGACTGAAATCATGTCAAGCATCTTCTCGGATCATAATAGCCTGACATAAGAAATCAACTAAATGGGAGGTAGAAAATGGCGGCCAAATAGGCAGCAGTGTCATGCATTTCCTCCTAGGGCCAGGACAGAAAAGCAACTAAATCAGAGAACATCCACCCTGATTTAACAAATTAGACACAGCTGAGGAGACAATCCTAGCTAATAAAGAGGGAATATGCTAATTGACCATCACTCCATCACAAAGATGGCTGCACCCACAGCTGAGGCCTAGTTCCCATAAGGAGCCTTAACAAGCAATCAGCAGGGACCTGAGGCTACGCCCTCCCCTGCCCCTGTGGGGCTTGACAGGGGACCTCAGGCCATGCCCCCCACCAGGTGGGGCTTGACAGGGGACTTCAGGCCATGCCCCCAACCCTGGAACCAGGCCAGGGGACCTCAGGCCGCAACCCCTGCCCCAGCACTAGGCCAGGGGACCTGAGGCTGCGACCCCTGCCTGGCTGGGCTTGACAGGGGACCTTAAGGTGCACCCCCAGTGCTGGGTTGGGGGAACTCAGGCCGCGCCTGCCATCCAGCGGGGCTTGACAGGGGACCTGAGGCTGTGGCCCCCTGCTGGTGGGGCTTGATGGGGGGACCTGAGGCTGCACCTCCCTCTCAGTGCTGGGCCAGGGGACCTGAGGCTGCGCCCACTGCCTGCCAGGGCTTGATGGAGGACCTCAGGCCATGCCCCCCACCCAGCGGGGCTTGACTGGAGACCTCAAGGCATGACCGCCGCCCTGGTCTGGGCTGGGGGACCTCAGGCCATGCCCCCCATCCTGGTGTTGGGCCAGAGGACCTGAGGCTAAGCCCCCTGCCCAGGAAGGCTTGACAAAGTTGGGACTGACCGGGTCTGGATCTAGCCCAATGTGGCCAATTGGGGCGGGGAGGGCAGCCAGGTCTGGGTCTCACGCAAGTTTGAGGCACATGTGGATGGGCGGGAACTTGACTCCGGGTCCCGAGGTGCACCCCAGACTTGACAGGAGGAAGATTTTCATATACATTTTACTAATTTCCTTTCATCCCTGACACTTCTATTATAGAGAAAGGGCAAATAGCAATATTAAATTATTTCCTCTAATTAATCCCATTTTAATGTGCATGAATTTCATGCACTGGGCCATTAGTTTTCAATAAGGAAGGGCAGAAGACTCCTAGAGAACGCCACTTGCCAGCCATAACCCAGTTGGAACCACCACCGTGCCCCTGCAGTGAGTGGTGCAGTACCTCCCGAGAGCCTCCAAGAAGTCTGCAGGGAGTTGTGCCACCAGAGTGAACTCCCACACCAGGCTTCCTCACCAGCCTGCTGGGACCGAGCATTCTAGGATCTGGCTCCAAGGCACTGCAGTGAGTGCAAGCTAGAACCCTGTGCCCCACCCCCATCCTGGACTCCAGAACCATGCTTTGAGATGGACCCAGAGCCACCCAGTGTCTGCTCCACCCTCAGCACCAGGATCTGCTATTGAGTGACCTGGAGCAACCCAGAGCACACCCCAGTCTGGGCAATAGGGGACCTCTGACTATGTAACCCAGAGCAACGCAGCCCCACTCTACCCCGGCCCCTGGGACAGTCGTGCCAGGGCCATCTGGAGCAACCCAACATGCACCTCACCTCAGGCAACAGGAGAGAGTGTATTTATTGACTCAGGGCGACCTGCCCCAGTTCTACACTGAGGAGGGGCGAACTGGAGCATCCCAGTGCACATCTCACTCAGGGCTATAAGAAAGCAAGGACTGTGCCCACTCGACCCCAAGTCCAGGTGCTTGCTGCCAGGGCAACCTACAGAAACCCAGTGTGAGTCCCTCTCAGGTCACAGGGGAGCTCTGACTGTGTGACCCAAAGCAAGCCACAGCTGCTTCTCCCTGGACTCTGGGACAGTCCTGCAGAAGCTACCTGGAGATATCCAGCACACACCTCACTCTGGGTCACAGGAAAGCAATGCCAGGGTTACCCAGAGCAAGTTGGTGTGCCCTGCAGGGGCCACACACCGTGCTGCAAGTGCACTGCCAGAGGGTCCTAGGGTGCCACCATGCCACAGGTGCCAAGGCCGCACAGGAAATTGCATGCCAGAGGACTCTAGGACCTCACAGGGAGTTGCACATCAGAGGAACTATGCACATGCTCCCACCACCCAAAGCATCTGAAGCAGACAACTAAGACACCAGATCCCTGGGAGAAGGGTATACAATTCAGAGCAGAGACAATAAAGGCATGAGATCCAAGGCAGACCTGGCCTCTGGGTAAATGATTTCTGGACTATTACCCTTATAGGGTCTTCAATCTCTCAAACTCCAAGCAAGGTGCCCAGGGCCAGAAAGAGACAGCAAAAATGGGGATACAAAGAAACAACCCCTCAAGGAAAGAAAAGAAGGAATCACCAGAAAAGGAACTGAATGAAACAGAGGCATGAAATATGTTAAAAAAAAGAATTCAGACTAAGGGTCATACTGTTCATAAACTGGATGGATGAGAAAATCAAAACCTTGTTTAAGGATCAAGAGTAAATAAAAAATGATATAGCTACAATAAAAAACAGGATGGTAGGTTTCAACAGTAGACTAGAAAAAGCTAAGGACTGAATAAGTGAGTTAGAAAATAGGGCAGGAAAACACACCTAATCTGTACAGCAACTCAAGAAAAAAATTAAAAAGCAGGAGGAAAACTGTAGGGATCTTTGGGACAATATGAAATGAAGTAACATACTATAATAGGGGAGCCAAAAGGACAAGAATAGGAGCAAGGATTAGAAAACCTATTTGAAGAAATAATGACAGAAAACATCCCTGATTTGTGGAAGAAAAAAGTCACACAAGCACAGACAATCCCAAACAAGATGACCTCAAAAAGACCCACACCAAAACACATCATAATTACAATGGCAAACATTAGCAACAAATATAGAGTCTAAAAGGCTACAATGGAGAGAGTTACCTACTAAGAATCTCCTGTCAGATTATCAAATGATTTCTCAAAAGAAACACATATGGCCAGAAGGGAATGGGATGAAGCATACAAAATGATACAAAACAAGGGACTGAATCCAAGAATACTCTATCCAACAAGGCTATCATTGAAAGTTGAAGGGGAAATCAGGAGCTTTGCAGATTAAAAAAAAGCTAAGGGAGTTTATCACTACCAAGCCAGCAATGAAATAAATGCTAAAGGGGATGTTGTGAAAAGAAGAAGCAGAAAGGGAAGAAGGGACACAGGCATCTATGATAATAAAAGCGTAAAATGCAAATTGACCGAATGGCTGAACAGCAGAGCAACCATTTAGACAACCATGCTATGACAGTCACTAGCATCAAGCCAGTCCAGAGGGTGCGATACAATTGGTCGGGGGCCCAGTCATCGCCCCATGATTACCCTGCAGAGGGAGGCCCAGGCCACCGGTAGGTGGTGCAATCCATCAGGGGGCCCCATTATTGCCCCAAAAAGGAGGCCCAGACTACCCGGTGGCAGCACTGTGGCAGGTGGGTGGGGCCTCCCTCTGCAGGGACAATCCACCATGGAGCGCTGGCCAGGTGGGCAGAGCCTACCACTTTGGGGTGATCCATCGAGGAGCCACAGTATGGTGGGCGGGGCCTACCTCTTTGGGATGATCAAGCAGGGGCTCACGGACTGTGTGAGGGCGCAGGCTGGGCTGAGGAACCCTCCAATGCACGAATTTCATGCACCAGGCCTCTAGTCTAATCTAATAATAGACAAATATGCAAATTGACCACACCTTCGCTACACCTAAGCCACGCCCACCAACCAAGCCACGCCCACCAACCAATCAGGACGACTATGCAAATTACCCCAACAAAGATGGCGGCTAATTTGCATATCAAGGCAGTGTCCAAAGAAGCCAAGAGCTGCAGAAGGGAGTAAAGCTTCGAAGAAGCAAGCAAGTGAGGGGGGGGAGCGGAGGAGAAGGGCGGGGCGGAGGCAGGGCCAGGGCCGGGCCGAAGAGAAACGCTGGAGGGCTGGAGGAGAGGGCGGGGCGGGGGACAAGGGCGGGGCGGGGGCGGGGGTGGGGCGAAGGGAAACGCAGGCGGGCTGGAGGAGAAGGTGAGGCAGGGGACAAGGGAGGAACGAGAAAAAAAAAAAGGGAGGAACGGAGGCGGGGTAGAGTGCAGCAGGAAATCCTATTGCAGGATTTTTCCTGCAACGGGAAAGCTAGTCCTACATAATAAAAAGCTAATATGCAAATAGAACGAATGGTGGGATGACTGGTCACTATGATGCATGCTGACCATTATGGGGCAGACGCTCAATGCATGAGCTTCCCCCTAGTGTTCAGTTGGCTTCCACAGGGGAAGGGCTGCTCAGCCAGAAGCCCTGAGCCAGACCCACGGCTGGCAGTGCTAAGGATGTCTGACTGCCAGCTTAGGCCCGCTCTCCATGAGGAGCGGGCCTAAGCAGGCAGGTCGGGTTGAGGAACACCCCCGCTCCCAATCCGAGAGCATGAATTTCGTGCACTGGGCTTCTAGTAAAGAATAAAAATAGTTACAAACAATTACCTATCAATAATAACCTTAAATGTAAATGGACTAAATGCTCCAATCAAAAGACATAGAGTAGCTGAATGAATAAGAAAACATGACCCATATATATACTATCTACAAGAGAACCAACTCAGCACAAGGGAATCACACAAACTGAAAGTGAAGGGATGAAAATGAAAACAAAGTTGGGATAGCAGTACTTATATCTGACAAAATAGACCTCAAAGTAAAGGCCATAACAAGAAATAAGGAAGGCTACTTCATAATACTAAAGGGATTGATACAACAAGAGGATATAATTCTGGTAAACATATATGCAGCCAATGCAGGGGCACCCAAATAAATAAAAAATCCTCTGGAAGGTATCAAGGGAGAGATTTACAACAATACAATCATAGCAGGGGATTTTAATAACCCATTGACATCACTGAATAAATCCTCTAGACAAAAAGCAGCAAAGAAACAGCAATCCTAAAAGACTTATGAGATCAGATGGGATTAATCAACATCTTCAGAACATTTCACTGCAAAGCTATAAAATATACATTCTTCTCAAGTGTACATGGGACATTTTTAAAGATAGACCACATACTGGGACACAGGCAACGTCTCTTCAAATTCAAGAAGATTGAAATTGTATCAAGCATCTTCTCAGGTTATAATGGCATAATATTACAAATAAACTACATAAAAAACAATTTAAAAAATTCAAACACTTGGAGGCTAAATAGCATGTTATTAAACAATGATTGAGTTACCAAAGAGATCAAAGAAGAAATTAAAAACACCCTGGAAAAAAATGACAATGAAAACACAACAATCCAAAATCTATGGGACACAGTGAAAGCAGTCTTGAAAGGGAAGCTCTTAGCATTATAGGCCTACCTCAAAAAAAAAAAAAAAAAACAAGAAAAACTGGTAATAAATTATCTAACCTTACAACTTAAAGAATTAGGAAGAGAGCAACAAGAAAAGCCCAGAGTGAGCAGAATGAAAGAAATAATAAAGATTAGAGTGGAAATAAATGACACAGAGATAAAAAACAAAACAAAATAAAACAATAAACAGATCAATGAAACCAAGAGTTGGTTCTTTGAAAGGATAAACAAGATTGACGAACCTCTACCCAGGCTCACCAAGAAGCAAAGAGAGAGGACCCAAATAAACAAAATCAGAAATGAAAGAGATGAAATAACAACAGACTCACAGAAATACAAAGTATACAAAATATTTATTGAAAAAAAACCCACAACTATGAACAACTCTATTCCAACAAACTGGTCAATCTAGAAGAAATGGACATATTTCTAGAAAAATACTATCTTCCAAAACTCAATCAATATGAATCAAAAAATCTGAATAGACCAATAACTATGTAGGAAATTGAAGCAGTAATAAAAAACTTCCAGCAAATAAAAGCCCTGGACTAGACAGCTTCACAAGGGACTTTTGCCAAACATTCAAAGAAGAACTAATACCTAACCTCCTCAGACTATTCCAAAAATTAAAGAGAATGGCACACTTCCAAGCTCTTTCTATGAAGCCCTAATCCCAAAGACACTACAAAGAAAGAGAATTACAGGCCAATATCTCTGATGAACATTGATGCTAAAATCCTAGCAAAACTGAGCTAGCATTACATTAGAAAGATCATACACCATGACCAAGTGGGATTTATTCTGGGAATGCAAGGATGGTACAATATCCCCAAATCAATAAACGTGATACATCACATAAACACACTGAGAGATCAAAATCATATAATCATATCAATTGATGCAGAAAAAGCATTTGGCAAAATCCAATAATCTTTCTTGATAAAAATTCTCAGCAAAGTTGGCATAGAGGGATCATACCTCAACATAATAAAAGCCTTATAAGACAAACCTTCAATGGGCAAAAAAAACAAAACCTTTTCCCCTAACAACAGGAACAAGACAGGGATGCCCACTCTCACCACTCCTGTTCAACATAGTACTGAAAGTGTTTGCCATAGCGATCTGACAAGAAGAAATAAAAGGCACCCAAATAGGGAAAGAATAAATTAAAATTTTCCTTATTTGCAGATGACATGATATTGTACATAGAAAACCTAAAGATTCCATAAAAGCTACTATAATTAATAAATAAATTTGGCAATGTAGCAGCATACAAAATTAACACCCAGTAATCTATGGCTTTTTATATATTAATTATGAACTCACAGAAAGAGAAACTAAAGAACAAAAAACAAAAATCAATCCCATTTGCCACTGCAACAACAACAAAAAATTTAAGACACCTAGGAATAAATTTAGCAAAGGAGGTAAAGTACCTGTACTCAGAAAACTAAAGGATGTTGAAAAAAAGAGATAGAGGAAGATATAAACAAAAGGAAGAATATACCAATTTCATGGATTGGTAGAATCAACATCATTAAAATGTTCATACTACCTAAAGCAATCTATAGATTCAATGCAATCCCCATTAAAATACCAATGGTAAATTTTAAAAACCTACAACAAACTATTCAAAAATTCATCTGGAATTAAAAATGATCCTGAATAGCTGCAGCAATCTTGAGAAAGAAGAACAAAGTTGGAGGGACAACAATACCAGATATTAAGCTATACTACAAAGCCTTGTTCTCAAAACTGCCTGGTACTGGCACAAGAACAGACATATAGACCAATGGAACAGAACAGAAAACCCACATTTGACAAAGGAGGCAAGAGCATACAATGGAGTCAAGACATTCTCTTTAATAAATGGTGTTGGGAAACTTGGACAGATAAATGCAAAAAAAAAAAAAGAAAGAAACTAGACCACCAACTTACACCATACATAAAAATTAACTTAAAGTGAATAAAGGATTTAAACATAAGATGGGAAACTATAAAAATCTTAGAAGAATCCATAGGCAGCAAAATAGCAGACATATGTCGTAGCAATATCTTAACCGATACAGCTCCTAGGGCCATGGAAACTAAGGAGAAAATAAACAAATGGACTACATCAAAATAAAAAGCTTCTGCACAGCAAAAGAACCATCAACAAAACAACCAGAAAACCCACTGCATGGGAGAACGTATTGACCAATGTTATAACTAATTAGGGCCTATTCTCCAAAGTTTATATGGAACTAATACATCTTAAGAAAAGGAAGATAAACAATCCAATAAAAAAATAGGCAAAGGACTTAAATAGACATTTTTTGAAAGTGGACATACAGAAGGCCAAGAGACATATGAAAACATGCTCAAAGTCACTAATCATCTGAGAGATGCAAACCAAAATAACAATGAGGTACCATCTCACACCTGTCAGAATGGCTATCATCAACAAATCAACAAACAACAAGTGCTGGAGAGGATGTGGAGAAAAAGGAACCCTCCTTCACTGCTGCTGGGAATGCAGACTGGTGCAGTCACTGTGGAGAACAGTATGGAGTTTCCTCAAAAAGCTAAAAATGGAACTGCCATTTGACCCAGTAATCCTACCTCTAGGAATATATCCCAAGATATCAGAAACACCAATCGCAAAGGACATATGCACCCCTATGTTCATAGCAGCACAATTTACAATAGCTAAGATTTGGAAACAGCCTAAGTGCCCATCAGCAGATGAGTGGATTAAAAAACTGTGGTACATCTACACAATGGAATATTATGCTGCAGTAAAAAAGAAGGAACTCTTCCCATTCACAACAGCATGGATGGACGTGGAGACCATTATGCTAAGCGGAATAAGCCAGCTGAAGAAAGATAAACATCACATGATCTCATTCATATGTGGAATGTAATGAACAACATAAACTGATGAACAAAAATAGATCCAGAGACAGAGAAGCATGGAACAGACCGTTAAACTTCAAAGTGAAGGTGGGGGGTAGGGAGGGTAAGAAATCAACCAAAGTAACTGTATGCATGCATATATGCATAACCAATAGTCACAGA
The DNA here is from genome assembly GCF_027574615.1 of Eptesicus fuscus. NCBI lineage: Eukaryota > Metazoa > Chordata > Mammalia > Chiroptera > Vespertilionidae > Eptesicus > Eptesicus fuscus. Next base: position 2,886,512 of record NC_072480.1, on the reverse strand, counting down.
CACTGGGGGGTTGAGGGCATGTGCTAAGGTGTGACTGGGAGAGGTCTATGTGGGAAAAAGGAGACGTATGTAATACTATATGTAATACTTTAAAGAATAAAGTATTTACAACAACAAAAAAAGAAAGAAAACGATATCAACTACAGTAAAAACATCCAAATACTCAGAGGCTAAATAAAGTACAAACCACAAAGAGCAACATGATCATTAGCCTCACCTACTGATTCTAATTTACCATATCATCAACTGCTGTGTTTTCTTCTTTTTAAAATATATTTTATTGATTTTTTACAGAGAGGAAGGGAGAGGGATAGAGAGTTAGAAACATCGATGAGAAAGAAACATAGATCAGCTGCCTCCTGCACACCTTCTACTGGGGATGTGCCCGCAACCAAGGTACATGCCCTTGACCAGAATCGAACCTGGGACCTTTCAGTCCACAGGCCGATGCTCTATCCACTGAGCCAAACCAGTTAGGGCAACTGCTGTATTTTCAAGTTCATTTGAAAAGCCATTGCTCCTAATAGTGTACACATTAGTAAAGCCCCATTTCAAATAGTGTATGTTTAAAATATTACTCTGCTTACTCTCTCTGATTTTTTACTTTTCTACCATTTTTAACATTTATAAATCAAAATAATATATTTCTATAACATTAATTTTCAGTATGTAAAAAAATGTCATCCTATATAATAAAAGGGTAATATGCAAATTGACCCTAACAACAGAATAACCAGGAACAATCGGTCACTATGACATGCACTGACCACTAGGGGGCAGATGATCAATGCAAGAGCTGCCCTCTGGTGGTCAGTGCACTTCCACAGTGGGCGCCCTGCTCTGCCAGAAGCTGTTTCATGGCTGGCCAGCACAGCAGTGGTGGCAGGAGCTTCTCCTGCCTCCACGGCAGCGCTAAGGATGGAGCAGGCCTAAGCCATTAGTTGGACATCCCCTGAGGGCTCCTGGTCTGCCAGAGGGATATATGACTGCCAGCTTAGATATTTCCCAAGGGGCCTGGAATGCAAGAGGATGCAAGCCGGGCTGAGGGACCCAACCCCCCAGTGCATGAATTTTCATGCACTGGGCCTCTAGTTTAAAAATACTTTGTCTGTATAGCTTATTAAGTATTTGAGCTACCTTACTGTAATACTTACATTTCAACCCATTACTTGTCTACACACTAATAATAGACAAATATGTAAATTGACCGTACCTCCGTGATGCCCCCCCACAGCCAATCAGGAGCAAGTAGGCAAATTAACCTGACAAAGATGGCGGGCCTGTGGGTGTCATGGAGGTACACAGGCGCTGAGCGGCCGGGGTGGGGTGGGTTGGGCTGCTCAGTGCCTATGCGTGCAAACACCCAGTGGCCAGGGGCATGGTGGGTGTCCCCAGGACCCCGCCCACTTCGAGTCTGTGGCCAGCACGTGCGATAGCACAGAGCACCCGGGGTCCCGGGGACGCCACTGGAGTGTCAGGTCCTGTCAGCCTGGCCTGGGGATGGCTGGAGTTCACAGTCCTTTTCTTTTGTGCAGCCCCTGGACTGGAAGTGGGAACCAAGAGCGCAGGAAGCACCAGGAATTCTGGGAATCGTAGTTCTGGTGGCAGCCCCTGGACCAGAAAGGGAAGCCCAGAGTGCCGGGAGCACCAGGAATGCTAGGAATCGTAGTTATGGTGGCAGACGCGTTGTGGGATCTCCTAGACACTAGAGCAAAGTGAGCCTGGAGCAAGGTACTGTTGCAGGTGGGGGATGGAGGGAAAGCAAAGGTGAGAGACTTAAGTAAAGTCATAGTGTTGTGGAAAAATTTAAAGGAAAGATATCCTGAAACTTCTAGGAAATTTCCAGCAATGGAGCAAAGAAAAAAAAAAAAGACCTCTATTATTCTGTGAGCACCAAACCAAACTGGGTTGGGGTCTCAGACAATTCGCGCATATGATTGCAAAGACAGACACAAACTCCCAGATTGGAGAGGGCTCCCCTGAGGGCTCCCAGATTGGAGAGGGTGCAAGTCGGGCTGAGGGACCCACCCCCCATGCACGAATCTTCATGTACCGGGCCCCTAGTTTATTTATAAAAAATCATGGACATGCTAAAATTGATTATTACAACCAAAAGTTACCTTAGAGTTTATAAAACACATTAAAAAGTTTTTGTAAAAGTATAGTTCTTTTGGCTTTAAAATGCCAAAAATTCAAATATACAAATTATAAGAGTGGAAAGAATAGTTGAAGAACTATGTTCCATCTTGTTATTTTAAACACACTTAAATGTAAGCCATTTTAAATTACAAAATAAGATTGTGCTGGCCTCAGTAGGTAATATACTTCTCTGAATGCTCTCAGACCTTAACTCTGCATTTAAATGTGAGGTTCTGATCTCGATATCTCGATATCACCTTGTCAAAACTAATGACAAAAGCAACTTTAAATTATGTTATAATGTGTTTTATCATTATCAATAAAACAAGTTAAAGCCATGCACTGCATAACCTAAAAAGACCCAGAATCTCTGCTCTTAGAGGCATTTGATAGAATCTCTTTGGGAAATAGACCAATAGCATTAAGGAAATCCATCCTAGGTGTTGTGTGAATGATGCATGTTATACAAGCTAAAGGAGTGAACCCAGAAGAGCTACTAAAAGTGGGGAGATTAGAAGATATTCATGGTGAAATTGGAAGTTTTGTTGAGTCTTAAAGAGAGGAATGATCAGAGCAGACTCAGGCTTTTTAGGAAGGGAAACAGTATGAGCAAAGAAAGGCAACTATAGAATTTCATGAAGGGCCAGGTTGGAATAGGCCAGAGATGCCTGGCTGAGAGGGCTATACATAACTGTTGCCCTGTTTATCTCCTTCCCCAATCATAGAGGACTCTACATAATGAACCTCAGTTTCTTCACTTTTCATTAACACTTCATCCATATTGCAATAGGTCTTCTGGTCCCACTAAAATCGTGTTTAGCAAAGTCACCAATGAAGTCTAAGTTGCCAAATCCACTGAGCAGTATGTAGCACTTATCCTCCTTTGTCTTTTTCCAATATTTGCCAATTTAAAAAAGCATCTATATATATATAAAAGCCTAAGCAACCATCGCAACCAAATGGACGACCGAACAGGCTGCATGGAGTGACTAGGTCTGCAGGGGGGTCAGTGAGGGGCGACCAAATGACCGAGCAGCAGGCTGTCTGGGGCGACCAGACCAGCAAGGGGATTAAGGAGGGGCGACCAAATGACTGCACAGCAGGCTGCATGGGGTGACCAGGCCCAAAGGAGAGGCAGTTGGGGGCAATCAGGCCGGCAGGGGCGTGCAGTGAGGGGTGACCAGGTCGGCAGAGGGAGGCAGTGAGGGGTGACCAGGCCAGCGGGGGGGAGTAGTTGGGGGCAACCAGGCCGGCATGAGGGGCAGTAAGGGGCAACCAGGCTGGCGGTGGGGGGCAGTAAGGGGCGACCAGGCTGGCAGGGGGGTGGGCAGTTGGGGGCAACTAGGCCAGCAGGGCGGGTAGTTGGGGGTGACCAGGCCAGCAGTGGGGGCAGTTAGGGGCGATCAGGCAGGCAGGCAGGTGAGTAGTTAGGAGCCAGTGGTCCTGGATTGTGAAAGGGATGTTCGACTGCTGGTTTAGGCCTGATCCCTAGGATTTGAGAAGGTTCAGGCTGGGCTGAGAGGACCCTCCACCCCGTGGACAAATTTTGTGCACCCTGCCTCTAGTATTCAATAAACATCATATTCAATTGTATTTGAAATTCTCTTAATAAGTGATGATAATCACTACAACTATCACTACTTCATAATTTCTATTACTCCTAATACTCCAACTAACAACAGCAATTATTGTATACTTACTTTTGGGGGCTAGATACTGCCAAATGCTCTCCATCTATTACAGTACTTAATCCTCTCATAAATTCTATGAGATAGACACTGTTAGCATACTCATTTTCAAATCAGGAAGGTAGAAATGCTTAGATAGGTTAGTTACCTTATCTAGTGTGATGTAGCTCATATTTCTGGAAGTGAAGTTCAAAATTTACTTCACTTTCTTTTGGTTTTATTTCTAACTCTGGAAGTCTCATCTCAGTTTCTTTCATAAGCTTCTCTTTCTCAAGGGATTCCTGAACAGTTGCTGCTCTCCAGGGTTCTATGTTTAGCAATCTTCTGGTCTTACACTCTGTCTCTGACTGATCTTTATTCATTTTCATGGCTCCAGCTCCTATTTCTACTTTAAAATCTGAGATTTCATCCAAACCAATATCATCATCTCTAGACCAAGATCATGTTCCATTGCACATGTTTGTCTCAATGTCCCACAGGTACCTGGAACTCACATAATCCAAAGTTGAACTCATTCTTTCCCACACCCCCAAATCTGCTTCTCTTCTTGTAATCCATATTGTAGAAAATAGTGATTTCTTCTCCTTATCTTCCAAAAACAGAACATGAGAAGTCATTCCAGCTTTTCCCATTCACTGATCTCCATATCTAATCAGCCACTTTAAACATCACTGGAATTCATCCCGCCCTTTTCTTTGCCATGGCAACCTCACATTATGTCAGCCCCACATAATACCTGCCATGGGTGTCTCCCTTGTGTATTTGCTGCCCATTTCACACTCTTGTACTCACCTCTATCTTCCACTTATATCCCCAGTGATCTTCCCAAGATGTTAGTCTATAGCATATAATTTCAACTTGAAAATTCTTCACTAGCTTCCTTTTAAATATATATAATTGATTTCAGGGAGGAAGGGAGAGGGAGAGAGAAATAGAAACATTAATGATGAGAGAGAACCATTGATCAGCTGCCTCCTGCACACCCCACACGGGGATCAAGCCTGAAACCTGGGCATATGCCCTGACCGGGAATTGAACTGTGACCTCCTGGTTCATAGGTCAATGATCAACTACTGAGCCATGCTGGCCAGGAACTAGCTCTCCTTTTGACTTGAGGATAAAGTTCAAAACCTTACAAAACCATCATCTGTCCTTTCCACATTGCCCCAGCCTCATTCCCCTGGTTCCTTCACCAACCAAACTGTCTGTGAAGCCAGGAACATGATGCATTCAACACTAACAAATATTTAGTGAGCATCTGTTATATATCAAGCACAGATCTAAACTATTTTTACTGCTATATTTTGTTTTCTTAGAAAATTCTTGAGAGTCACTTTGTTTTAATTTACTATTAGTCCCAATTTTCAAATTATAGTTTACAACTGTTGTATATTCCACAAATCAAAACCAAGTTTCCCTGTAATTTTATGGGTGCTAGCTAATCTCAAATTGCACTTTCCAGAGATATTACAGCAATGGTTCCCAACCTTTTTTTTGCCATACCCCACCTAAGCATCTCTAAAATCTTGATGCCACCCACCCCCGTGACATATAATTCTTATTATTCAAAAAGTAAACTCCTATTCATGTGGAGGAAGCCTAAAAGGCCATTAATGTAGTCTAAACAAGCTTCCAAGGAAGATGGCATCCATGAAAGAGAAAAATAACAAAAGAAAAGGACAGTTGAAGTACTGAGGAAGAAATCACTAAGAAATTGTTAAAGCCCTAGCTGGTTTGGCTCAGTGGATAGAGCGTGGCCTGTAGACTAAAGCGTCCCGTGTTTGATTCCAGTCAAGGGCACATGCCTGGACTGTGGGATTGATCCCCAGTAGGGGGCATGGAAGAGGCAGAGCTGATCAGTGATTCTCTCTCATCATTGATGTTTCTATCTCTCTCTCCCTCTCCCTTCCTCTATGAAATCAATAAAAATATATTTTTTAAAATTGTTTAAAAAATAATATGAATTGATATGAAAAAATAGCAAATAAAGTTTCAAAACATATAGTAGAGGGCTGAAATGCATAAATATGTCACAATGTATATTTATATATTGTATATGAGGCCCCTAGAAACATAAGAAATGCAAAAAATTCACTGTTAATAACCCATTCTCAAATTGCCCCCTTAAAATCAAATTGCCCCTCTGTGGGGCGTGTGCCCCACGTTGGGAACCACATATTAGAGAAAAATATGCTAACATTGTTTTATTAAGATTTGTCTTGGATACTGTTTTTAATTTTAAAAAACCCTAAATAATAAAAGATGTACATTCTATCTATCTAGTGTTAAAGCCACAAATGTTTAGATGCCTTCTTGGGCTCCTATTTGCTAAAAAACTAAATTTGTTCATTATTTTATTCATTTATTCAACAAATTTTGAAAAATGTGTATTGTACAAAAGGCTGTGTTAGGGGTAAAGAATATGATAAGGGAGGCATATTCAAGGGGAGCTGGACAGGAATACTAATTACTGAAATACCCATATATGGCATACACATGCAAAGGACTCTCGTGGGCAGGTGGCACAAAGAAGTTGCTTCAGATTAGTCACTAGTGGTTTCCAAGAGGAGACGAGGCTGAAGCTGAATCTTCAAAGACAGTGGTCGGCAAACTCATCAGTCCACAGAACAAATACCAACAGGACAACGACAGAAATTTCTTTTGAGAGCCACATTTTTTAAACTTAAACTTCTTCTAACGCCACTTCTTCAACATAGACTCTCCCAGGCCGTGGTATTTTGTGGAAGAGCCACACTCAAGGGGCCAAAGAGCCGCATGTGGCTCGCGAGCTGCAGTTTGCCGACCATGGTTCAAAGACAAAGAAAACTTAATAGAGAAGGGAAAAGAGAGTAGAAAACATTTGAGCCATAGAGAGTAACAAATGAAGAGGCCACTAAAAGTAAGCTATAAGAGCTAAAACAAATAAAAAAAATTAAGGAACCAGGAACAAAAATAAACAGATCATATGTGAGTTACATATCTGAATCTCCTCTGCTATAAAATTTCCATTAAAAGGAAATGTGGGGGATAAGGACACATATGTAATACCTTAATCAATAAAGAAAAATTTTTAAAAAAGGAAATGTGTTGATTTTTAGCATTATCATACATTTCTTTCCACAGTGGTATTTCATTATCTACTTGAACTGGAATACCCATTTATTCTTTGCTTCTTCCATAAGCTACATGCTCAAAAGCGTCTTGCTACATAATATGTTACATACATAACAATGGATAGAAATAACATAAATAAACATTTGAGGGGAGGGTAGAAAGATGGAAACATTTCATTGTAAATCATAAAAAAAGATTTCACGGGGTAAAATAACATAAAAAGTATAAAAAATTATAAGTATCTTTTCTGTAGTTTTTTAAAAATAATACCCTGGTTACAGAGAGCAGTTTTAATGATGTACCAGTTAATAAGTTCTGAATACTTCTGAACAACTTCCAGTCACATATCAGTCTCTCAATACCTATTCCTGGTCTCGAATCTGATGCCCATTTGTTTCCTTTAGAAACAATTTTCTAGTACCCTAAGGCCAGAAAATGTAAGCCAGTTAGAACCACTTGCTAAAAATCATTCTTATAAATAGGTTACTTTCTAGTTAAATATTATCTTTCAAATTCTGTGATATCTTGTATCATTAAGTGAACCTCTGAGGCAAAGAAAAGCTTGATTGAACAAACAGTGCAACCTAGTCTAGTTCTGAAAGCTTGTGGCTGGGGCTGTTTCATGTAGCCAAAGTGAGCCATATTCTCTACACCCTGCATTCTGCCATTGACTGCTCCTCTTTATTCCCTGGAGAAATGGAGGATTCCAATTTACACACCAACAACACACCTCTGTGTGCTTAAGGGGGACAGGTGAAATAAGTCCCACTCTCCTATCCTCATTACCTGAAAATATGGCGGGAGATTGCTGCTCAGATGGGGAGGCAGAAAGATACAGGCAGTGTTACCTAATTGTGCTGCTGCTCTCAGCTCCCTCACATGCTCACCTGTCTGAAGCAGTGTTTCCCATAAATATAAACTCAGCTTCTGGGTCCACTCTAAAAGCTGCTCCATTCTCTGACTAACCCAAACATTTTATACATTTGGACTCTTCACTATTTATTGTGTGTTAAGCTGATAGCAGAAACTATTTAAGTTGTCCTAAGTAGCTCCCAAGTAAGCATTTATTTCTACTTTTAAATTTTGTATCCTGAAATATTAATTATTAGTTTTAATTATTTAGTTGTTTTTAAATTTTGTTTTCTAATTACAGTTTGTATTAACCCTTTGCACTCGCTTGCTTTTTTCTCGATTCCTTTATTCTACTCGGGATTTAATTTTTTAAATACCCCAGATTTTACAAAGCGTGGCAGTAGAATAAAAAACTGGAGTTTCTTTTCATACAAACTTATTTGGATTTTTTTATATTTCAAATTATTGATACATTCAAAGAGCGTAAAAAGAGCTGCTACCGATGCTAAACGTGTCGAGTCACACTCGACATCCAAGTGCAAAAGGTTAAATATTATTTCATACTAGTTTCAGGTGTATGGCATATTGATAGACAATAATATAGTTTATGAAGTGGTCCCTCCAATATTTCAAGTGCCACTTGGCACTGTACATAGTTATTAGAATACTAGAGGCCCGGTGCACAAAATTCGTGCATGGGGTGGTGTGGGGGGGGGGGGTGTCCCTCAGCCTGACCTGTATCCTCTCCAATGTGGGAGCCCTCAGGGGATGTCCAACTGGTTCCTTCACCAACCAAACTGTCTGTGAAGGAACATGGGACAGTTGGACATCCCTCTCACAATCTGGGACCTCTGGCTCCTCACTGTTCACCTGCATGCCTGCCCTAACCACTCTGCCTGCCTGCCTGATCCCCCTAACTGCCCTCCCCTGCAAATCTGGTCCCTCCTGTTAACTATTTTTTTTAAATCTTATCCCTTTCACACACAATTGTATTTGACTTCCTTATTGGCTTCTCCCTCTCACACAATTTTTCTCTCTCCTTCATGTAACTTTTTCCTACATCATTTATAAACTTTTATTTTCTCCTTATTTCCTATTTCAGTTCCATCATCCTTCTTCCCATCTTTCTCCTACCCTCCCTCCTGCCCCACATTCCTTCTATCCTTTATTTTGACCCCTGCCCTCCCTCGCCTTTTCCTTCCTTCCCACCTTAATTTTTTTCTTCACTTCCTCCCTCAGACCTGCTTTGCTCCCTCCCCCATTTCTTCCTTCTTCCCATTCTCCTTTTAAGCTCTACTGGCTCCCCTTTAAAACTTTTCTTCCCTCCCTCTCTACCTTCCCACATTCTTCTCTACTTACTTCCACTGTTTTAATATCTATCTATCTACCTGCCTAATTATTCACTATCATTTATCTATTTTCTTTTCTGACTCCTACTTTTAAAATCTGTCCCCAGTACACACCTATACTTGATTTTCATTATGGCTCCTACAGTTCACTCACACATCCTCTTTCCTTCTTTAACTCTGCTCTCTACTGACTCCTTTATAAAGTTCTTCCCTCCCTCCTTCCCTTCTTCCCCATCCTCCCCCCTCCTCCCTCACTCTTTTACTCCTTTTACAGGCTAATTAAAAATTCTATGCTTCTCGTCCTTAGTACTGACTGCTTTCCTCTCTGGGACCTGTAGCCGCCTCTGTTTGGGCACTCGGGCCCCTCTCGCACCGGCTTTGAGGGGCCTAGTGAGGACACAGCTGTGTCTTGCCTGTCTTGGCTCACACCTCACTCCTAGGAGTTGGGGGAGAGTCCAGCTGGCGGGCCGGACCGCAGGGTTCCGTGCGCGTGCATGTGCATTCGTGGCATGTGAGGCTTTTCTCCGGTGGAGTGGGAGTGCTGAAGCGGGTGGGGGATGTGGAGGCCTCTCCCACCCGCTCCCACGCTCCGGGGGCTCTCCATCCGCTCCCCTCCGGAATTCGCAGGCGATGGGCGCGGCTTGTCCTGGGGGGTTGGCTTTCCGCCCAGGATGCGAGCCCCCAACTGGGTCAGACCGGGCAGATGAATGAATGGACGGCTGGAGAAAGCCGCAGCAGCTTCCCTGTGGTGTGAGGGTCTCCTGTGCACTCTCCTGTGCACGCCCAGGCCCTTCCTTCATGGTGCTGGGTCCACACTCTCTCGATTTGCCTGCGCCACCGCTCCTGGGGGTCACCACTGATGCTCGCACCCCTCAGCTGGCGTCTGCGGACCACGCCCAGAGAACCAGCCTTCTGCCCTGTGGGTGGTGCCCCTCGGCTCCCCCCACATCAGGAGGGGGTTGGTGGCATCCCTGGGCAGAGTGCTCTTGGACGGGGCGCGGTGTTGCGAGGGTATTTGTCCAGCGAGTGCACCCAGGAAAAGAAGAGGACTCTGGCACCAGGGGCAGGGAAGCGAGCCTCATGCAAGTCCCCCTGCTGCGCATGCACCTGCTGGTCTGTCGATATGCAAAATGGTCATTACTGGGACACCATAATGGTCAATTAGCATATTACCTCTTTATATGTATAGATTATTGACTATATTTCCTATGCTATATTTTACAACCCTGTGACTATTTTGTTAACTACCAATTTGTACTTTTTAATCCCTTCATCTTTTATCTTAGCACCAGAAGACCCCTTCCCTTTGACAACTATTCATCTGTTCTCTGTATCTATGAGTCTGTTTCTGTGTTATTTGTTCATTTATTTTTTTCCTTAGATTCCACATATAAGTGAAATCATATACTTGTCTTTCTCTGACTTATTTCACTTAGCATAATACCCTGTAGATCTATCCATGCTGTTGAAAATGGTAAGATTTCATTTTTTTTATGGACGAGTAATATTCCATTGTACACATGTACCACTTCTTTCTTATTAGTCACCCATTCATCGGCACTTGCATTGATTCAACATTTTGGATATTGTAAATAATGTTGCAATGAACATAGGTGTGCAGATAGTCTTCTGAATTACTGTTTTGAGTTTTTTTGGATACATATGCATAAGTGGAATGGCTGGGTAATAAGGCAGTTTCATTTTTATATTTTGAGAAACCTCCATATTGTTTTCCATAGTGGCTACACCAATCTTCATTCTAGTTTCTCCCAAACCTCACCAACACTATTAATGATAGCCATTATGACAGGTGTGAATTAGTATCTCATTTTGCTTTTAATTGGCATTTCTCTGATGATTAGTGATATTGAACATCTTTTCAGTCTATTGGTCATCCTATCTAATAAAAGGGTAAAATGCAAATTGACCATCATTCCAACACACAAGATGGCCACCCCCATGTGGTCAAAGATGGCCGCCCCCCATGTGGTTAAAGATAGCTGCCCCCATGTGGACACAAGATGGCCGCCACAAAATGGCCCTCAGGGGATGGCAGTTGTGGGTGATTAGGCATGCAGAGGAGGGCAGTTGGGGTGACCAGGCCTGCAGGGGAGGGCAACTGTGTGTGATCAGGCCTGCAGGGGAGGTCAATTAGGGGTGACCAGGCCAGCAGAGGAGGGCAGTTGTGGGGACAAGGCCTGCAGGGGAGGGCAGTTTGGGGGGACCAGGCCTGCAAGGGAAGGCAGTTGGGTGGAACCAGGCCTGCAGGGGAGGGCAGTTGGGGGGGACCAGGTCTGCAGGGGCGGGCACTTGGGAGCAACCAGGCCTGTAGGAAAGGGCAGTTGGTTGGGACCAGGCCTGCAGGAAAGGGCAGTTAGGAGCAACCAGGCTGGCAAGGGAGAGCAGTTAGGGGTTACCAGGCCAGCAGGGGAGGGCAGTTAGTGGTGACCAGGCCTGCAGGGGAGGGTAGTTAGGGGCAATCGGGCTGGCAGGGGAGCAGTTAGGCATCGATCAGGCTGGCATGGGAGTGGTTAGGAGGTGATCAGGCTGGCAGGAAGAAGCGCTGAGGGGCAATCAGGCAGGCAGGCAGGTGAGCGGTTGGGAGCCAGCAGTACTGGATAGTGAGAGGGATGTCAGACTGCCCATTTAGGCCCGATCCCACCAGATATCGGACATCCCTTGAGGGGTCCCAAATTGGAGACAGTGCAGACTGGCCTGAGGGACACCCCTAGCCCCCTGTGCATGAATTTCATGCACCGGGCCTCTAGTCTTTGAAGAAGTGTCTATTTAGGTCCTCTGCCCATTTTTAAATTTCATTCTTAGTTTTAGTGATGTTGAGTTATGTGAGTTCTTAAATTTTGGATATTAACCCATTATCATAAATATCATTGGCAAATATGTTCTCCCATTCAGTAGCTTGTGTTTTTGTTTTGTTAATGGGTTTTCTTTGCTGTGCAAAACCTTTTTAGTCTGATGTTGTCTCATTTGCTTATTTTTTTCTTTGGTTTCCTTTGCTAGGAGAAATGTCAGGAATTTTACTGCCTATGTTTTCTTTTAAGAGTTTTATGGTTTTGAGTCTTACATTTTAGTCTTTAATCCATTTTAGTTTATTCTTGTATATGATGTAAGAAGGTGGTCTACTTTAATTTCATTGCATGTATATGTCCCATTTTCCCAACATAATTTATTAAATAGACTGTCTTTACCCCATTGTATGTTCTTGCCTCCTTTGTCATGTATTAATTGACCAATAAGGCATGGGTTTATTTCTGGGCTCCGTATTCTATCTTTATGTCTGTTTTTTATTTTGGTGGCATGCTGTTTGATTACTAAAGCCTTGTAATATAGTTTTTTACAACAGGCAGTATGGTACCCCCAACTTTATTCTTTTTCACCATTGCTGTGGCTATTGGTGGCCTTTTACATTTCCATATAAACTTTTGAAATGTTTGTTCTAGATCTGTGAGATATGCCATTGATATTTTTAGTAAGAATTGCTTTGAATTTGTAGATTGTTTTGGGTAGTATTAATGACGTTAATTCTTCCTATCCATAATCAGTATATTTTTCCATTTATTTGTATTTTTTTCAATTTATTCAATGTCCAATAATTTTCTGAGTACAGGTCTTTTACCTTTCTGGTTAAATATTTGCCTAGGTATCATATTTATTTTTAGGTTGTAATTGTAAATGGGGTTGTTTTCATAGTTTCCCCTTCCGATAATTCATGATTGGTGTATAAAATACAACCAGTTTCTGAATATTTATTTTGTATATTGGTACTTTACTAAATTCATTAGTTCATTTATCAGGCTTTTGTGTGGAATCTTTAGGGTTCTCTTTATACAGTATCATATCATTAGCAAATAATGAAAGTTTACTTATTTCTTTCCAATTTGGATGCCTTTTATTTGTTCCCTTTTTTTAATTGCTGTGGCTTGGACATTCAGTACTATCCTATCTAATAAAGAGGGAATATGCTAATTGACCATCACACCCTCAACAAAAGTGGCGGCACCACACAGCCAATAAGGAGGGAATATGCTAATTGACTGCCATGCCCTCAAACATGGTGATGCCCACAGCCCCAAGATGGTGGCTCCCAGTCCCCTCAGCCCCACCGGGGCCACTCTGTGCGCCTGCCTCTGGAGTCCCCCAGTCCCCTCAGCCCCCTGGCCACCCAGGGCTGGCCCGAGGTGCATGCAAGCCTTGGATGTCGGCTGCCCAGCCGCCCAGCCGCCCAGGGTGGGCCCAAGGTGCAGGCAAGCCTCGATGGCGACTTTCCAGCTGCCCAGGGCCAGCCTGAGGCTCAGGTAACCAGGGCCAGCCAAGGCTTGTGCTGCCGGCAGTGGCAGCAGCCTCCTGCCCCTGAGGGCTCCCGGACTGTGAGAGGGGGCAGGCCGGGCTGAGGGACCCCCCTCCAGTGCATGAGTTTTCATGCACTGGGCCTTTAATGTTTAATAAGAGTGGCTAAAGTGGACATCCCTGTTTGGTTCCTGATCTTAAGAGAAGTGCTTTTATATTTCCCCAATGAGAATGATATTAGCTGTGGATATGTCATGTATAGTTTTTATCATGTTGATGTATGTTCCATTTTCACTTTGCTGTAAGTTTTTATCATAAATGGGCGCTAGATTTTATCTAACGCTTTTTCTGCATCTATTGATATGATCATATAACATTATCCTTTATTTTGTTTACATATTATATCATATTAATTGATTTGTGGATATTGTACCAACTTTGCATCCTAGGAATAAATCCCATGTGATCATGGTGTATGACCTTTTTAATGTATTACTAAATTTGGTTTGCAACTATTTTATTGGTGATTTTTATATCTGTGTTCATCAGACATATTGGCCTATAATTTTCCTTCTCTGTAGTGTCTTTATCTTATTTTGGAATTAGGGTAATATTGGCCTTCTAAAATGAACTTGCGAGTCTTTCCTACTCTTGAATTTGTTGGAATAGATTGAAAAGCACAGTTGTTATTTCTTATTAGAATGCTTAGAAAAATTTACCTGTGAAGCCATTTGGGCCAGGATGTTGTTTGTTGAGAGTTTTTTAAAAATTATTATTATTGCTTCAATTTATTTGGTTATAATTGATTTGTTCAGATTTTCTGTTTCTTCTTGATTCAGAATTTGAAGATTGCTTGTTTAAAGAAATATGTCCATTTCTTCCAGACTGTCCAATTTGTGGATAAGCATTTTTTAAAGCTCTTACTATAATTTCCTGAAGTGACAACCAGTAATTATTATGATACATTAGATGGAATTTATTTACTAAAAAACAAACAAAACCCTGACAATTGAATGACAAAGATATAGTATCTTTTTCACAGATATAATCAGAGAAAAACAACAAAGAGAACAAGTAATTCCTTTCTTTAATGAACTTCATTTTCAAACACAGCCATTCTTGGATGTGTGTATTGCTGTCATAGGTCTTTGCTTATTTAAATTCAACTAAAGATTCACCAAGATGGCAGCATAGGTAAACACGGTACTTGTTGCCTCCCACAATCACATCAAAATTACAACTAAAATAGAGAACAACCATCACTCAGAACCACCTGAAATCTGGCTTAATAGAAATCCTACAAATAGAGAAGTAAAGAAGAAAGCACATTGAGACTGACAGGAGGGGCGGATGCGCAGAATGGGCTGGTCCGACACACCCATGTGTGGTGTTCTTTTTTATTGGGAGGAAGATCCCAGCTGCAGAGATCTCCCTTGAGAAGCAAGGGGCCCCAGTCCCATACCAGACCCCTCAGCCCAGGGTTCCAGTGCTATGAAGAGAAGCCTCCATAACTTCCGGCTATAAAAACCAGCGGGGTGTGGCTGAGTAACATGGAGGCCGCCGTAGTCCCAGCAGTTCCTCCAAAAGGACAGCAGATGGACTTATTCGGACTCGCTCCCTCTGAGCTCCAGCACTGGGGCGGCAGCTTGGGGGATCCAGGGAAATATAGGGAGGAACTGGATTGTCTGGCACCGGGCAGAACTCACTGGCAGCTTTCTCCCAGACAGGGATGCTCACAGGGTTCATTGTTCTTATACTGAGACCTTTTTCCCCCACCCCAATTACAGACCTGACTGGCAGGCGCCATCTCTGATTTTCCATCAATCTGGCTCACACTCTTCACTGCACTCTGTTGATTCCCTGAGAACCCATCCACCCAATTTATAGCCTCATCTAGGATGTTTGCAGCAGCTTTTCCATATGAATGGCCTGGCCTGGCTCAGACTTCAGACTTTCCTAAAATCTCTCAAACAAGCATCAGCTAGCCTGACTGTGCCCCAAACTTCTCCATAAGAGGCTCAAAGCCTGTCACTAGCAGAAGCCTGCCTTGGTTCACAGCGTGGCCTCTCCTGGGCACCTCTAAGCCCAACATAAGTAACAGCCATCTGCAGTTGACTCTGTAGCTTGTGCTGGGTGGCCCCAGGAAGGGCACAGGCAGTAGCTAACTTTGCACCTCCCAGGAGGCCCCAGAGCCACTGCACCTGGTAGGCAGCTTCAGATAATGCCAGTTTACACTCTATGAATCCATGGACAACACACTCAAGAGGCAGACTCAGTGAGCACCAAAGCCCCACTGAAGCAAGTCAGTGGGACCCCACACCAAGTCCTGCTCCATAGGGGTGTCTCATGTAGCTCTTCCACTGTAGACACAGCTAGTCCTCACAGCCAATCGGACTGGAGGTCAATTCCTTCAAGTGAGCCGACAGCAATGAAAGCTCAACTACAAGACTGTGCACACAGCCCACACAGGGGTACATGGAGAGTGCCCAGCTCAGATAAATGGGGAGGCTGAGCCACTGGGCCCAGGACACATAATATACAAGGCCACTCTACCAATTCCAGGAGACATAGCATCTCTACCTAATACATAGAAGAAAAAAAACATGGAAGCAGCCAAAATGCAGAGACAAAGAAACATTTTACAAATGAAAGAATAGATGAAATTTCCAGAAAAAGAACCAAATGAAATGGAAGCAAAACAAACTACTAGATACAGAGTTCAAAACAATGGTTATAAAGATGCTCAAGAATCTTAATGAGAACTTCACAGGACTTAGTGAGACTTTCAAAGATCTTATTTAAAATTTTAAGACATGAAAAGTACCAGTCAGAAATTAAGCATACACTAACTGAAATAAAAAATAATTTATAGAGATTCAACAGTAGACTAGAGGATGATGAGAATAAAATCAGCAATTTGGGCTATGAGGAAGCAAAAAACATCCAATCAGAAGAGCAAAAAGAAAAATAATCCAAAAATATGAAGATAGTATAAGGAGCCTCTGGGACAATTTCAAGCATACCAACATTCATATGCTGGAAGGAGAAAAAAGAGAGAGCAAGATATTGAAAACCTATTTGAAGAAATAATTACAGAAAACATGCCCTACCTGCTAAAAGAAACAGACTTACAAGACCAGGAAACACAGAGAGAATCAAATAAGAGGAACTCAAATAACCCCACACCAAGACATCATAATAAAAATGGCAAAGATTAAAGACAAAGAGAGAATCTTAAAAGCAGCAAGAGAACAACAGTTAGTTACCTACAAGGAAGCACCCATACAACTTTCAGCTGATTTCTAAACAGAAACTTGGCAGGCCAGAAGGGAGTAGCAAGAAATATTCAGAGTGATGAATAGCAAGGACCTATAACCAAGGTCTATCCAACAAAGCTATTATTTAGGATTGAAGGTCAGATAAAGGGCTTCACAGACAAGAAAAAGCTAAAGGAGTTCATCACCACAAACCAATAGTACATGAAATGTTCAAGGGTATTACTAAAGAAGAGAAAGGAAGAAGAAGAGGGGAGGAAGAAGAGGAGGAGAAGGTGGAGAGAGAGGGGGAGGAAAGATAAAATAGAACCAGAGGCATGGAAACATAGTACAGACTACGAATCTCAGAGGGAAGGTAGGGGGAGGGAAGAGATTAACCAAATAATTTATATGCATATATGCATTACCTATGGACACAGACAATAGGGTGGTGAAGGCCTGGGGTAGGGTGGGAACCGGGTGGAGGGGTATAATGGATATGTGTAATAATCTCAATAATAAAGATTAAGTAAATAAATAAAAATTATTTATTTAAACTACATAATTTCTAAACTAAGAGGCAAATTTATAATTTAGATTAAAGTTATTATTGGATTAAAGTTAATTGAGATAATTTTAACATTATATATATAATGGTGAGTCTCAATTTCTAATAATCACATATAGTATGAAGATATTAGAATTCTTCATAAAAGGAAAAATTTTAGTGAGGTTGGGTTTTTCTAATATTCTTTAACCAAAATGACATATCACCACAGTTTGAAAGCAGAATCAAATATATTAATCCAGCTATCTTCTATTATGCAAAACATTAAAGAGCATTCTAAAAATATACAGAAATACCTCTCTTCTAAGATTTTTATTTAGAAACACAGTTACTTTTTCAAAAAATATTTAATATGTTGTTTTTTTATTATTATATTTAAATGAATTAATATATAAGTACTTTAAAGTTTTCTCAGTTTAAATTATTATATATATCAATAGATATATTCCAAACAAATCTCTCTCAGGTCCTCGGAATCTTTTAAAAGTGAAAAATATTCTAGGTTTAAAATTTTTGAGAACTGCTACACAATATGCACAAACAATAATTTAATCACAAAAGGATCCACGGTTAAGAAAAACCTTTTAACTTCTTATATACATGAACTACTTCATAGATGAAAAATAAATTCCTCCCTATAGATTAATCTGAGCTCATTCTTTCTCCTATTACCCTATTCTTCTTTCAGGCTTACAAATGTGTGTTGAACATGTAATGCTCAATAAACACATGGGATTTTTTAAAAAATAATTGGGGTAGCATTATATATTTTACAAATCAAAACTCTTTAGGACTCATATATTTTACTTGATTTGTTCACTTGAAAATGACTTTTATAAGAACATAAAGATATAATCATAAGATTATGACTTGTATAATATAAAATATTGCTTTCCTTGCATTAACGTATACAACGTATTTTTTAGGGCTTTTTAAACATCTATTGTTTCTATTTTTTATTTTTGTTTTTTTGTCTTGAAACAAGAAAATTTACTTTTATCATTAATTGAGCATTAAAGACAGTTCTGTATGAGATATTTTGTCACATATAGGGAGCTTATGTTTCCATAAGATAAATATCAGAGGTATTTTGTCCAATAATGTTTTAAAACATATTAAAACAAAACAAAGAAAATAAATTTGAACTGAAGAATATTATGTCTGTTTCAATCATTATGACACTTTTTAGATACAGATTAAAGATTCTTGAAAGTCATTCTTTTTTTATTACAAGAAAAACCAGTTGTAGTATTTTCCTAACACATTGCATTAATGTTTAGTAAAATAATTTTAGTGGGTAGATTGTAACCAATATTTTAACAAAAGGACTAGGATAGAATTAACAGATTATGGAATTTTTTGGTCAAGATGGTATAGTAGATAATTGCTGTGCTCAACTCCTCCCAGAACCACATCAAAATTACAACTAAATTATAGGCCAGCCATCACTGAGGTCCAACTAAAGACTAGCTGAACAGAATTCCTATAACTAAGGATATAAAGAAGACATGTTAAGACTGGTAGGAAGGGAAGAGATGCACCAGACAGGTCCATACCTACCATGAAACAACTAAGAATTAGAAGTGAGATACCTCAGCTGTGGCAGTCACTTCTGAGGAGTAAGAGATCCTGATCCTATATGAGACTCCCCAGCTTGGGGCACCATTATGGGGGAAAAAGAGACACCACAAGTTTTGGCTCTAAAAATCAGCAAGAACTGTGTTCAAGAGAGACAAATGGCTGCAAGAGAGGTAGGCACTGTTCTTAAAGGGCCCACACACAAACTCACAAACTCACTCACTCTAAACTCCAGCAGAGGGGCAGCAACCTGAAAAGCACCAGTGACATACCAGGAGGAGCTAAATTGATAACTTCAGGGTGAGGGCTGAAGGGGCATGAATTGGGGCAACTCTATCCAGAGATGGAAGGACAGGCAAGCATCATTGTTTCTTTGTTGAGTACTCCCACTCTACAGACAGGTGCAGGTGGGCACCAAATCTGGGCTCTCCATTGACCTGGCTAACACTATGTATCACACACTGGTATTCTCTGAGACCTTCTCACCCACATTGCTTACTGTCCAAGCCTCTTCTAGTGGCTCCTTTACACAAGTAGTCTGCCTAGGGTCATGCTGTGGAGTTTCCCATAACTCCTCAAACCTCAAAAGAGTGGTGGCTGCCCTAGACTTATGCTGCAAACTTCCCCAAAGGTCAAAATATTCCACACAAGTGGTGTCCATTCTTGTTTGCACTACAGACTCTCTCAAAGGTCCACAGACCTGACATAGCCAGCAGCCTGCTTTGGCTTGCATCGAAGCTCATTAGTGGCTCCAATCCCAGCACAAATGACAACCAGTCTCAATTTATACTGTGACTTCCATAAGGTGACTCTAAGTCCAGCAAAAGTGGCAGCCAAACTTTCCTTGTAACGTAGCTTTAACTAAGTATCCATAAGCCAGGCACAAGTGATGGCTGGCCTCAGCTCACATTATATGGCCTACCAAAGGATCTCAATCATGGCACAAGAGGCAGCTAGCCTTAGTTCTAAGTGTAGCCTCTCTGAAGTGGCTCAAAACACAGCACAAGTGGCAGCCAACCACAGATCACTTTCTAATTTCTACCAAGCAGCCCCAAGCCAGGCACAAGTGAAGGCTGATTTTGGCTTGCACTGGAGCCCCTCCAAAGAGGCTCTAGACCCCAAAAATCTGGTGGTCATCTTCAGACTTCAAAATAGGCCCACAATTTACATACATGGCGGGTGGCCAAAGCTGATACCAGAACCCCATTAAAGTGAATCTTGCTCCATGGGATCAGCCCTCATACAATAGCACACCCAGTATAATCATGGCTAACACTCAAAGTCAGTCAGCCTGAGGGCCACCCTCACACACTCATGTGCCAGCAGCAATCAAGGCTCAAGTAAACCAAGAGGGCACACACAACTCATACAGGGGACACTCCTAGAGTATCTTCAGGAGACCAGGTAGACTGTGCTGAGGGATACCACAAGACACCATCCATATAAAGCAACTCTGTCAAGACTGGGAGACCAGGCCTGAAGGGTAAGGCAGTTGGGGGCAACCAGGCCTGCAGCGAGGACAGTTAGGGGCAAACAGGCCTGCAGGTGAGGCCAGTTGGGGGGAACCAGGCCTGCAGGGGAGGGCAATTGGGGGAGAACAGGCCTGCAAGGGAGGGCAGTTAGGGGAACCAGGCCTGTAGAGGAAGGCAGTTATGGGGGGACCAGGCCTGCAGGGGAGGGCAGTTGGGGGTGACCAGGCCTGCAGGGGAGGGCAGTTGGGAGTACCAGGCATACAGGGGAGGGCAGTTGGGGGCAACCAGGCCTGCAGGGGAGGACAGTTAGAGGTGATCAGGCTGGCAGAGGAGGGCAGCATGGGAGGGCAGTTAGGGGCAATAGTGCTGGCAGGGGAGCTGTTAGGCATCAATCAGGCTGGCAGGGGAGTGGTTAGGGGGTGATCAGGCTGGCAGGCAGAAGCAGTTAGGGGCAATCAGGCAATCAGGCAGGTAGGCGAGCGGTTGGGAGCCAACAGTCCTGGATTGTGATATGGATGTCCGACTGCCTGTTTAGGCACAATCCCGGTGGATGTCCTAAATGGGCAGCTGGACATTTCTTGAGGGGTCCCAGATTGGAGAGGGTGCAGGCTGGGCTGAGGGACACCCCCCTCCTCGTGCATCGGGCCTCTTGTCTATAGACAAATGCATAAAGAAGTAGCTTATGTATACAATGAAATATTAATCAGCCACTAAAAAATGAAAACTTGACATTTGCAACAACTTGGGTGAACCTAGAGGGTACTGTGTTGAGCGAAATAAGTATGACAGGAAAAGACAAATGCTAAATGATTTGACGTATATGTGAAAACATGGAAAATAAAAACAAAATTAACAAGCAAACAAACAGAACAAAAATAGACTTTTAGATACAGATAGTTGTTAGGAGGCAAGGAGTTATGAGGATGGTTGAAAAATGTGAAGGGAGTAGAAAGTACACAATTAGTAGTTATAGAATATGAACGAGGATGTAAAGATAGTATAGAAAACATAGTCAATAATATTAATAACTATGTATGGTGCCAGATGGGTACTAGATTTATTGGGGCAATCACTTCATAAATTAAATAAATTAATTAAATAAATGTCTAATCTCTGGGTTGTACACCTGAAACTAATATAATATTGTATACCTTAGACCTTAGACCGTGGGTGTACACCAATCAGAAAAAATATATGCACCCCTATCTTCATAGCAACACAAGTAAAAATAGCTAAGATTTGGAAACAACCTAAGTGCCCATCAGCAGATGAGTAGATTAAAAACTGTGGTACATACACTGAGTGGCCAGATTATTATGACCACCCCATCAGTACTTTGTTGGGCCACATTTTGCCTTCATTACTGCAGTGATTCTTCTTGGCATTGACTCCACAAGATGTTGAAAGGTGATGGGAGGAATCTGACAACGTGCCTGATGAATAGCACTGTCCAGTTCTGTGAGATTTGATGGTTGTGGAACCAGCTGCCTAATGGCTCTTTTAACTTCGTCCCACAAATACTCAATTGGATTGAGATCTGGTGATTGTGGGGGCCACCTAAGCAAGGTAAAGTCTCCCTCATGTTCTTGAAACCACTCCTGCACAATATGAGCACCGTGGCATGGCATATTGTTTTGTTGGAAGAAGCCATCTCCATTGGAATATGCCATCAACATAATAGGATGAACTTGATCAGCAATGATACTTAGGTATGTTGTGCTATCATGCCAGGGAAACATGCCCCAAACCATAACACTACCCCCATCAGCTTGAAGGGTTGTACTCATGCATGTGGGGTGCTGCTTTCATGCTGTTTCTGTGAAATCCTCACTTTGCCATCAGCATAATGCAACTGGAAATGTGATTCATTGGGCTACATAACTTGTTTCCAATGCTCGACTATCCAATCCTTGTGTTCCTGTGAGAATTGGAGACGTTTTATCTTGGTAACTGCAGAAAGCAAAAGTGTTCGAACAGGCCTTCGGCTTCCATATCCCATACAGTGTACAGCTAATTTGCCTACAAATGTCAGGTGGTCATAATAATCTGGCCATTCAGTGTGTGTGTATATATCCTATCTAATAAAAGAGTGATATGCAAATTAACCATCACTCCACTACACCCACCAGCCATGCCCACCAGCCAATCAGGAGCGAATATGCAAATAAACCCAACCAAGATGGCTACGGCCACAGAGAGCAGGAGGAAGGCTTGGGTTTCCCCAGCAATGGAGGAAGCCAAGCTTTCCGCACACCCTGGCTGGCCCAGGCCTCTGCTCTAGGCTACAAAGTTTCAATTATAGAAGATACATAAATTCCAACAGAAATGACTGCCAACACGGAGCAAGCAGAAGGCTTGGCTCCACTCCAGGCTCCAAAGTTACAATTGTAGAATATAAACCCCAGATACCAGGGCCTCTGCTTGGGTTGCCAGGGGGCGTGGCCGGCCTGCAAACCACCACAGGCCCCTCACCCAGGCCACCCCATGCCCCAAGGGGACCCCCACCCTGATCCGGGACACCCTTCAGGGCAAACGAGCTGGCCCCCACCTGTGCACCAGGCCTCTATCCTATCTAATAGAAGAGTAATATGCAGATTGACCATCACTCCAACACACAAGATGGCTGCCCCCATGTGGTCAAAGATGGCTGCCCCCATGTGGACACAAGATGGCCTCCACAAGATGGCCAGCAGGGGAGGGCAGTTGGGAAGGATCAGGTTTGCAAGGGAGGGCAGTTGTGGGCAATCAGGCCAGCAGGGGAGGGCAGTTGGGAGGGACCAGGCCTGCAAGGGAGGGCAGTTGGGGGCGATCAAGCCTGCAGGGGAGGGCAGTTAGGGGTGACCAAGCCGGCAGAGGAGGATAGTTGGGGGCGACCAGGCCTGCAGGGAAGGGCTGTTGGGAGGGACCTAGGCCTGCAGGGGAGAGCAGTTGAGGGGGACCAGGCCTGCAGGGAAGGGCACTTAGGGGCAACCAGGCTGGCAGGGGAGCAGTTAGGCATCAATCAGGCTGGCAGGGGAGTGGCTAGGGGGTGATCAGGCTGGCAGGCAGAAGTGGTTAGGGGCAATCAGGAAGGCAGGCAGGTGAGCAGTTGGGAGCCAGCAGTCCTGGATTGTGACTGCCCATTAAATGTGCAGTCGGACATCCCTCAAGGGGTCCCAGATTGGAGAAGGTGCAGGCTGGGCTGGGGGACACCCCACCCTCCATGTACGAATTTTGTGCACCAGGCCTCTAGTATATATATAGACATTAAGTAACAGACAAACATCAAAACAGCCATGTTGGGGGATTTTAATGCCCCACTGACATCAAGGGATAGATCTTCCAGACAAAAAAATCAATAAGGCAACTGTGGCCTTAAATGACATACTGTATTAAATGGATTTAATTGGTATTTACAGAACATTGCATCCTAAAGAAGAACAATACACAGTCTTCTCAAATACACATGGAACAGTCTCAAGGATATAGCACATGTTATGACACAAAATAAGTTTTAAGAAATTCATGAAAATTGAAATCCTATCAAGATTATGTCTGACCACTATAGTATGAAACTAGAAAGCTACTTCAATAAAAAAAAAAAAACACCCAAATTTCAAACACATAAAGACTAAACAATATGTTATTAAACAATGAATGGGTTAACAATGAAATCAAGAAAAAAATCAAGTTATCTGGAAACAAATAAAAATGAAAACACAACCCCAAATCTATAGGATACAGGGAAAGCAGCCCTGATAGGGAAAGTTCATAGCAATACAGGCCTATCTCAAGAAGCAAGAAATATCTCAAATAAAAACTCAATTCCTATGCCAAATATAACTAGAAAAATAACAAGAAAGAAAGCTCAGAGTATGAAAAAGGAAAGAAATAAGAAAGATTAGAGTGGAAATAAATGACAGAGTCTAAAAAAACAATACAAAAGATCAATGAGATGAAGAGCTAATTCTTTGAAAATAATATGCAAGATTGATAAACCTTTAACCATACTCATCAAGAAAAAAATACAGAGGACCCAAATAAATAAAGCCAGAAATTAAAGAAGAGAAGTAACAACTGACACCAAAAAAAAAACACAACAAAAAAACAACAAAGGATTGTAAGAAAATACTATGAACAACTTATATACCAACAAATTGGACAATCTGGGTGAAAAAGACAAATTTCTAGAAACATGCAATCTTCCAAAACTCAATCAGGAGAAATTTGAAAACCTAAATAGACCAATTACAACTAATCAAATCAAAGCAGTAATAAAAAACTCCCAGCAAATAAATATCCTGGACTGAAATGGCTACACATGTGAATTTTATCAAACATCCAAAGAACTAACACCTATAGTCAAACTATTCTAAAAAACTCAAGAGGAGGGAAACTTCAAGCTCATTTTATAAGACCATCATTATCCTAATTCCAAAACCAGATTAAGACACTATGAAGAAGGAAAATTATAGGCCAATATCCCTGAAAAACATCAATGCTATAATCCTCAACAAACTATTAGCAAATTGAATCTAGATATACATTAAAAAGATCATACACCACGATCAAGAGGGGTTTATACCAAATATACAAAGTTGGTACAATATTCACAAATCAATAAATGCGATACATTACATAAACAAAATGAAGAGTAAAAGTCACACAATTTTATCAATAGATATAGAAAAAGCATTTGGTAAAATCCAGAACCCATTTATGATAAAAATTCTCAGTAAAGTTGGAACATACTTCAACATAGTAAAGGCCATATGACAAATCCACAACCAACATCATACTCAATGGTAAAAGCTAAAAGTGTTTCCCTTAAGATCAGAAACAAGACAAACATGTCCGCTTTCACAAGTCTTATTCAATATAGTACTAGAAGTCTTAGCCACAGTAATAAAACAAGAAAACATCCAAATTGAAAAGGAAGAAGCAAAACTGTCATTATTCACCAATGACATGATATTGTACATAGAAAATCCTAAAGACTACACTAAAAACTACACTAAAAGACTAAATCTAATAAATGAATTCATAAAAGTGGAAGGAAAAAATTAATATTCAGAAATTGCTGGGATTTTTAGACACCAATAATGAATTCTCAGAAAGAGAAATTAAGTAAAACAATCCCATTTACTGTTTACAACAAAAAATAAGGTAGCTAGGAATAAATTAAATAAATAAGTTAAAAGAACTGTGCTTGAAAAATTATAAAATACCATGTTCATGGATACGAAAAATTAACATCTTTAAAAAGTCCATTCTACCCAAGGCAATCTACAGATTCAATGCAATTCCTATTAAAATACCAAAGACATTATTTCACAGACCTAGTAGAAATATTTCAAAGATTTATATGGAACTACAAAAGACCTCAAATAGCCTCAGCAATCCTGAGAAAGAACAAAGTTGGAAAAATGAGATATCACCTTACTCCTGTTAGAATGCCTACATCAATAAGCCAATAAACAATAAATGTTGGCAAGGATGTGGAATAAAGGCAATCCTCATGCAAATTGCAGACTGCTGCAGCCACAGTGGAAAGCAGTATGGAGTTACTTCAAAAAATTAAAAATGGAAGTGTCTTTGACCCAGTATTCCACTTCTGAGAATTTATCTGAAGAAGTCTGAAATACTAATTTGAAAGAATATATATATACCTCTATGTTCATTGCAGTGTTATTTACAACTAGAAGCCCGGTGCACGAAATTCCTGCACGATGGAGTGGGTGTCCCTCAGCCCATCCTGCACCCTCTCCAATCTGGGAACCCTCGAGGGATGTCCGACTTCCCGTTTAGGCCCGATCCCCCGGGGGATCGGGCCTAAACGGGCAGTCGGACATCCTTCTCACAATCCAGGACTGCTGGCTCCCAACTGCTTGTCTGCCTGCCTTCCCGATTGCCCCTAACTGCTTCTGCCTGCCAGCCTGATCACCCCCTAGCCACTCCCCTGCCAGCCTGATTGATGCCTAACTGCTCTCCTGCCAGCCTGTTTGCCCCTTACTGCCCTCCCCTGCAGGCCTGGTCACCCCTAATTGCCCTCCCCTGCAGGCCTGGTGCCCCCCACTGCTCTCCCCTGCAGGCTTGGGTCCCCCCCAACTGCCCTTCCCTATAGGCCCGGTCACCCCCAACTTCTCTCCTCTGCTGGCCTGGTCACCCTTAACTGCCCTCCCCTTCAGGCTTGATCACCCCCAACTGCCCTCCCTTGCAGAACTGGTTCCTCCCAACTGCCCTCCTCTGCTGGCCATCTTGTGGTGGCCATCTTGTGTCCACATGGGGGCAGGATCTTTGACCACATGGAGGCAGCCATCTTGTGTGTTGGAGTGATGGTCAATCTGCATATTACTCTTTTATTAGATAGGATAGAGGCCTGGTGCACAGGTGGGGGCCAGCTCGTTTGCCCTGAAGGGTGTCCCGGATCAAGGTGGGGTTCCCTTGGGGTGTGGGTGGCCTGGGCGAGGGGCCGGTGGTGGTTTGCAGGCCAGCCACGGCCCCCCGGTGACCCAAGCAGAGGCCCAGGTATCTGGGATTTATTTATCTTCTACAATTGAAACTTTGCAGCCTGGAGCAGAGCTAAGCCTCCTGCTCGCTCCGTGGCAGCAGCCATTTCTGTTGGGATTTATTTATCTTCTAGAATTGAAACTTTGTAGCCTGGAGTGGAGGCCTAGGCTGGCCAGGGCTGCAGAAGTTTGGCTTCCTCCATTGCCGGGGAAAATCCTAGCCTCCTGCTCTCTCCAGCTCCATGGCTGCCACCATTTTTGTTGGGATTTATTTATCTTCTATCATTGAAACTTTGTAGCACTGAGTAGAGGCCTAGGCCAGCAAGGGAAGACAGAAAGCTTGGCTTCCTCCATTGCCGGGGAAACCCAAGCGTCCCTCCTGCTCTCTGTGGCTGCAGCCATCTTGGTTGGGTTTATTTGCATATTCGCTCCTGATTGGCTTGTGGGTATAGCGGAGGTACAGTCAATTTGTATATTACTCTTTTATTAGATAGGATAGCTACGATCTGGAAACAGCCCAAGTGCCCATCAGTAAATGAATAAAGAAAAAGGTTGTGATACATTGATAAAATGGAATAGTAGTGAGTCCCAAAAAGGAAGGCAATTTTTTTTGACAGCATGGATGAACTTGGAGATTATAATACTAAGTGAAGTAAGCCAGTTAGAGAATGAAAACTGCCATATGATCACACTTAGATATGGAATATAATGAACAAATTAAACTGACATAACATAGAAAGAGAGGCATGGATATAAGGAACAGACTGACAAATGTAAGAGAAAAGTAGGATGGGGCGCTACATGAAAGAAGATAGAGCAAATAAGCAAACAACACCCCATTACATATAGTATATAATATCACACAGATTCAGAAAACAGTGTGGTGATAGCCAGAGGGTTAAGGGTGTGAAGAGTAGGTGGAGATGAACCAATGTCATCCAATAAATTCAATTAAAAATTACCTAACAAGTTATACTTTTAATATTGAAAAAAAAACAACAACCACAAATGTATAAAAAGAGGTGTTATGCGCCCCTGGGTCCAGGTGAAGCTGAATCCTGGGTCTGGGTGAGGCCGTGTGCCCCTGGATCTGGGTAAGGCTGGGTCCCGGGTCCGGGTGAGCCCGTGCGCCCCTGGATCTGGGTGAGACCACGCGACCTGGGGTCTGGGAGAGGTCACGCGCCCCTGGGTCCGGGTGAGGCCACGTGCCCCTGGGTCTAGGTGAAGCGAGATCCCGGGTCCGGGTGAGGCCATGTGTCCCTGGATCCGGGTGAGGCCACGCGCCCCTGGGTCTGGGTGAAGCTGGAGCCTGGGTCCGGGTGAGGCCATGTGTCCCAGGATCCGGGTGAGGCTGGGTCCCAGGTCCAGGTGAGGCCACGCGCCCCTGGGTCTGGGAGAGGCCACGCGCCTCCGGGTCCAGGTGAGGCCATGTGTCCCTGGATCCGGGAGAGGCTGGGTCCCGGGTCCTGGTGAGGCCACGTGCCCCTGGGTCTGGGAGAGGCCACGTGCCCCCTGGTCCAGGTGAGGCCATGTGTCCCTGGATCCGGGTGAGGCTGGGTCCTGGGTCCGGGTGAGGCCTCGCGCACCTAGCTCTGGGTGAGGCCACGCGCCCTTGGGTCGGGGTGAGGCCATGTGTCCCTGGATCCGGTTGAGGCCTCGCGCACCTAGGTCCGGGTGAGGCCATGCGCCCCTGGGTCTGGGAGAGGCCACGCGCCCCCTGGTCCAGGTGAGGCCATGTGTCCCTGGATCCGGGAGAGGCTGGGTCCCGGGTCCTGGTGAGGCCACGCGCCCCTGGGTCTGGGAGAGGCCACGCGCCCCCTGGTCCAGGTGAGGCCATGTGTCCCTGGATCCGGGTAAGGCTGGGTCCTGGGTCCGGGTGAGGCCTTGCGCACCTAGCTCCGGGTGAGGCCACGCGCCCTTGGGTCGGGGTGAGGCCATGTGTCCCTGGATCCGGGTGAGGCCTCGTGCACCTAGGTCCAGGTGAGGCCACGCGCCCCTGGGTCTGGGAGAGGCCATGCGCCCCTGGGTCCGGGTGAAGCCATGTGTCCCTGGATCCGGGTGAGGCCTCGTGCACCTAGTTCCGGGTGAGGCCACGCGCCCCTGGGTCTGGGAGAGGCCACGCGCCCCCGGGTCCAGGTGAGGCCATGTGTCCCTGGATCCGGGTGAGGCTGGGTCCCGGGTCCGGGTGAGGCCTCGCGCACCTAGCTCCGGGTGAGGCCACGCGCCCCTGGGTCGGGGTGAGGCCATGTGTCCCTGGATCTGGGTGAGGCCTCGTGCACCTAGGTCCGGGTGAGGCCACGCGCCCCTGGGTCCGGGTGAGGCCACGCGCCCCTGGACCCCGGTGAGGCTGGGTCCCTGGGCCCGGTTGAGGCCACGCGCCCCTGGGTCCGGGTGAGGCCGTGTGCCCCTGGATCCGGGTGAGGCCACACGCCCCTGGGTCCGGGTGAGGCCACGTGCCCCCTGGGTCTGGGTGAGGCCACGTGCCCCTGAGTCCGGGTGAAGCCGTTCCCCTGGGTCCGGCCGAGACCAAACCAGAGGGAGTTGGACCTCCGTTACCACCATTTGTCCACCATCCAGAGCTGAGGGGTCAGTGCTGACATGTACACATAAGGAACTGGTGGACATTGAAATTGGGTCTCAAAAGAACTGTTGGTTCAGAAATAAACTCACTACAGACTGATTCATTTGCCTGTCAGCATAACTATTATTGCTCGTCTCACATTCAGTTCTTATAAGTATATCTCTAGTGACACATGATCTCGCTCATCTAGGGGAAATGATGAACAACATAGACTGATGAACAAGAACAGAACCAGAAACAAGGAGGCATCAATCAGACTATCGGGCCTCAGAAGGAGGATACGAGAGGGTGGGGGGAGGGGGGAGAGATCAACCAAAGGACTTGTGTGCATGCATATGAGCCTATCCAATGGTTAAGTTCAACAGGGGGTTGGGGCATCCGTGGGGAGGGGTGTGGGATGGGATTGGGGGGATGAGGACAAATATGTGACACCTTAATCAATAAAGAAATTTAAAAAAAAGAGGTGTTGTATAAATACAGTGGAATATTACTCAGTCATAAAAAGTATAAAATCTTGCCATTGTGATAACATGGATAGACCTAGAGGGCATTGGTTAAGTGAAATAAGTCAGAGAAAGACAAATACCAAATGATTTCACCTTTATGTGGAATATGAAAAAATAAATGGACAAGCAGAAATAAACTGAGTGATGCAAAGAACAAATTAATGGTCACCAGATTGCATGAATGATGGAGGGGTGAGTTTAAAAGGTGCAAGGAATTAAGAAGTACAAATTGCCAGTTATAAAAATATATATGGGAAGTGAGAAGGGGGGGGAGGGAAGATATTAACCAAAGAAATTATATGCATAGCCCATGGACATAGACAATAGTGTAGTGAAGGCCTGGAGTGGGGTTGGAACTGGATGGGGTGGGGCAATGGGGGAAAATCTAGGACATCTGCAATACTCTCAAAAATAAAAATAAAAAAAATAGGTATGGGGATGTGAAGTACAGCATAGAGAACATAATACTATTGTAGGAACTATGTATGGTGCCAGATATTACTAGCTTACAGGGTGACCACGTTATAAGATATAAATATCTAGTCACTATGTTGTATACCTGAAACTATAATTACAAATTAATTTTTAAAAAGTTGCACAGAAAATGCCCATTTATTGTAGTTAGTAAGGATTAGTATGATTTTTGCAAACTTGCTGTGGTATTTTTATCTCTGTTCTATTATAGACTAACACTTTTAGGCATTTGAGCTGTTCTATCATCATTCACTCTTTTGCCTTTATTGAATCTTCCCAACCCCAGAATAAACCATTGCCCCAAAGTCCTCTCCAATAGAGGAAGCAGATGTGGGTCCATTTCTTACTCCATATTGCCTCTTTGAAATTGGAGATTTTACTGCTTTCTGTTGAAATCTTTTTCCTCTTTGCAACCCACTTTTTAGTCTAGACCTTTGAGGCGTCCTTCCTCTTTATTTGATGATTCCAACAGCTGGCTCATAGTTATCCTCTCTCCATCATCCATTGCCATCCTCTAAGTACTAGTAAATCTAATAGTACATGATAAAGCATCCTTCATATTGTCTTTATCCAAGATGCTCTCCTGGCATCACTTGTACCCCTAACAGTTTTTAACATTTGTCAGTTACTGAAATAATATCCCAGTAGTACAATAACATTTCTTACCATTTACCAAGCCAGCAAGACTCCACCCCCCAAATCCCTACCCGAGGCTCCTTAGCTCTGCTGGAGGTTCCCTAAACCATGCTGATAATGTTCTCTACAGATTCACTATCAAGTTAGTATTGAATCTTCACTGAGATTTGTCAATTTTTTATTAATTTCTTGTTTACTTTCATTATTACTCTTGTTAGAATGTAATTACTCTTTCTTTCAGAGCTTCCATAATCAATTTTTTCAATGAACTATGATATTTTAGAAGAATTGCACAGCTGGAGACACTGTACATAAATTTTGGAATTTGGAGAGAGAAAAATGGCAGCGGAATAGACAGACATGCCCCGAACCTTGTCCCAGAGCAGAAAGAAAGAACAGCTGAGGGTCACACGGGGAGTGTTTGTTGGCGAGTTAAGGGATAGCGATACTCCAGGAGAAGGTGGGGGACTGCTGGATGGGACTCCCCACTGCTGCTGGATTCACTCCCGGAGCCACCGGCTCGGATGAGGAGACCGCACCATCTTGAAGGGGAAAGTGGATGTTATCGGAAGCCTGAAAATCTACAACTGCAGCACCCACTGAACAGCTGCAAAACCCAGAACACCGGTCCCCATTGGCGCAAACACGCGGATTCACAGGAGCTCTACACTCCACCATGGAAAGGTCAGATTTCACCTGGGAGAAGGTGAGGTCTCTGCTCCCTGCAGGAGAGAGAAATGCACACACTGCTGGAGGTGGAGGACCAGGGGAAGTCTGCGCATAGAAAAATCCGTGGCTGTTGGGGCTGGCGTGATCCATGAATGTGGAAGGGGGTCCTCAGAGCTGCTAACAGAAGGGATCTCTAAAAAGCAACCCATTTTGTTCTGACTCAAAAGAAAAGCCTAAAAATATTTTAAAAGTGTGCCAGCTGCTTAGACCCAAGGGGGAAAAAGGGAGTTCACACACTTGCGATTTTTCCTCTTCAAATTCTTGCTTCTGATTACTAGGCCCAATACATAGGATCACCCAGTTGGGGTCACCCTAGAAAACTGAAGGGGAAAGTTGTTTTTCTGGAACCTGGGGATCAGAGCGGGAAGTGACCATTGAAGAACCAGCTCTGGGACAGCCCACTCCCACAAACCGGTATTCAGTGCCACAGGGAAAGCAGGATCTAAGCACAGGATAGAAAGGTCCTATAGACCCAGAGGTCAATCCAGAAACACTGCCATCCAGGGGCTGAATCACAAAATGACTCTTGTGTAATCACAAATAAAGGAATACAAGAAATTAAGACACCGCCTGCTTAAAAATCAGGACTGGCTTACAAGACTGAGGAGCAGTGGAACGCAGGGAACTGCAATACTGTCCTGACTGGGAAACAGGCATGCCACACAGAACAATAGAGGAAGTGAAGGACCTTCACTACTGCACATTTTATTTTTTATTTTTTAATTTTCATTTTTTTATTTTTACTTTTTTCATCTTTTACTTAAGAAACTAATTATTTTCCTCACTTGATTTTACCTTTTTACTTATTACATTTTTATTTTCAATCAGTATTATTACTAATACTATTTTACCTTTTTTTAAAGTGTCATTTTATTTTCTCTTTATTTTACTTTGGGATTAGTGTTCTACATTCTATTTTCATCTTTCCATTAGCATCATTTTACTCTATCTCAAATCTTCCTTTATACCATCACTCTCTTCCTAACTTTTCCCCTTTTGGTGTCGTATTTCTCTTACCCTTTTCCTGCTTTAGATTTTCCTTATTCTTTCTGTTTACCCCCTGTTAAAATTTCACCCTACTTATATATCTAATTTCTAATCCCCTGCTCCAAGTCCATACACACCTCTCTCTTCTCTGTCTTAACTATCCAAAAAATTGTTTTTCTCTCTGTCCTTTTGTTGTTGTTTGCCTGAATGTTGATTATATCGATTTTTTATGCTTTTTTGTGAGATTGTTTTGCTTGTTCTTTTGTTTTGTTTTCTTTTCTTATTTGCTTTGTTTTTGTTTGTTTTTGCTTCTGTTTTCCCTTGCATCACTTGATATTAGTTGTTGTTTGTAGTTTGTATTAATCTCCAAACTTTTTGCTGGCATTTGTTGGGATTAGTGGCTGTTCTATTGGAGTTTTCTCCCTATATATATAATTTGTTACTCTTTTCTTTCTTATTCTCCTTCTTTTCTCTCTTACTTTTTTTTTTTTTGCCTTTTCCCAATTTTATTTTGGCACTCCTTTCTTTTTTATTTTTTTTCTCTCTTTTTCTTTCTCTCCTATCCCCTAATTTGCCTTTCTCTGATTGTCACCTTTATTTGGAGTTATTAATATCATGAATACATTCCTGTTCAGTGCCTTGTGCATTGTACCTGGTTGTGTTGTATTTTGTGCATTTAAATCAACGCAGGAGAGAGAGAACTAAATAACCAGACACCTGGAAAAGAGAGACCATGGGGAGACAAAGAAACAGCCCGCATATGAAAGAAAAGCAGGCATCACCAGAAAAGGAAGTAAATGAAATGGAGGCAAGTAACCTGTCAGAGAAAGAATTCAGAGAAATGGTCATAAGGCAGCTGAAAAGAATGGAAGACAAATTCGACAATATAAGTAAGAAACAAGAGGAAATGAAGAAGAACCAAGAAGAAATGAAAAATGACATCGGTGCTGTAAAGAACCCAATTGAAAACATCAGGAGTAGACTAGAAGAAGCAGAGGACCGCATCAGTGAGCTAGAAGACAAGGTAGGAAAAAATACCCAAGTATAGCAGCTTGTAGAAAAAAATTAAAAAGCAGGAGGGAGAGCCTAAGGGAACTTTGGGACAACAGGAAACAAAACAACATCCACATGATAGGGCCTCCAGAAGGAGAGGAAACTGAGCAAGGAACAGAAAACGTGTTTGAAGAAATAATGACAGAAAAATTCCCTGAAATAGGGAAGAAAAACTCCACACAAATCCAAGAAGTTCACAGAGTCCCAAGCAAAATGAACCCCAAAAGACCGACGCAAAGGCACATTATAATTAAATTGGCAAACACCAATGACAAAGTAAGAATCTTAAAAGCGGCCAGAGAGAGGCAGAAAATTACCTACAAAGGAACCCCCATGAGGATAGTGACTGATTTCTCAACAGAAACTCATCAGGCCAGAAGGGAATGGAATGAAATATACAAAGTCAAGCAAAGGAAGTGTCTGAATCCAAGAATACTGTACCCAGCAAGGCTATCAATCAAAATTGAAGGTGAAATCAGGAGCTTCACAGACAAAAAAGGACTAAGGGAATTTATTACCACCAAACCAGCAATGCAAGAAATGCTAAAGGGTCTGCTGTTAAAAAAAAAACAAAAAACAAAAAAACAAAGCAATAGGTAGTGAAGAAGGAACACAGGGGTAAAGAATAAAAATGGCAACAAATAAGTACCTATCAATAATAACTATAAATGTAAATGGATTCAATGCCCCAATCAAAAGACATAGGGTAACAGATTGGATAAGAATACATTACCCACATAACTGCTGTCTACAAGAAACCCACCTCAGAAAAAAAAGACGCACACAGACTGAGGGTGAAAGGATGGAAAAAGGTTTTTCAGGCAAATGGAAATGAAAAAAAAAAAAAAGCTGGGGTAGCAATACTTATATCTGACAAATTAGACCTCAAAGTGATGGACATAACAAAAGATAAGGAAGGCCAAGTCATAATGCTAAAGTGAGCAATCCAACCAGAAGAAATAACTCTGGTAAACATATACACACCCAATACAGAAGCACCCAGATACATAAAAAAACTCCTGGAGGATATCAAGGAGAGATTGACAGCAATACAATCATAGTAGGAGACTTTAATACCCCACTATCACCATTGGACAAATCCTCTAAACAAAAAATCAGCAAAGAAACAGCAATCCTAAATGACTCACTAGACCAGATGGAATTAATTGACATCTTCAGAACATTTCATCCCAATGCCACAGAATACACATTCTTCTCAAGTGCACATGGGTGATTTTCAAAGATAGACCATATGTTGGGTCATAGGCAAAGTCTCTTCAAATTCAAGAAGATAGAAATCATAACAAGCCTCTTCTCAGATCAGAGTGGCATAAAACTGGAAATCAACTACAATAAAAACAACCCAAAAAAATCAAACACATGGAGACTAAACAGCATGCTATTAAACAATGACTGGGTTACCAGGGAGATCAAGGAAGAAATAAAATACATCATGGCTACAAATTACAATGAAAACACAACAATCCAAATTCTATGGGACACAGCAAAAGCAGTTTTGAGAGGGAAGTTTATAGCTGTACAAGCCTATTGCAATAAACAAGAAACAATGGTAATAAACTATCTAACCCTACAACTCAAAGAGTTAGAAAGGGAGCAACAAGAAAAGCCCAGTGTTAACAGAAGGAAGGAAATAATAAAGATCAGAGCGGAGATAAATGACATAGACACCAAAGAAATAATACAAAAGATCAACAAAACCAAGAGATGGTTCTTTGAAAGTATAAACAAGATTGATGAACCTCTAGCAAGGCTCACCAAGAAGCAAAGAGAGAGGACCAAATAAAGAAAATCAGAAATGAAACAGGTGATATAACAACAGACCCCACAGAAATACAAAGGATTGTTAAAAAATACTATGAACAACTCTCTTCCAACAAACTGGACAACCTAGAGGAAATGGACATATTCGTAGAAAAATATAACCTTCCAAAACTCAATCAGGAAGAATTTAAACACCGCAACAGGCCAATAACTATGGAAGAAACTGAAACAGGCATCAAAAAGCTTCCAGCAAACAAAAGCCTGGGGCCAGACGGCTTCACAGGGGAGTTTTACCAAACATTCAAGGAAGAACTAAAACCTATCCTCCTCAGACTATTACAAAAAATTCAAGAGGAAGGAACACTTCCAAGCTGCTTGCTTCTATGAAGCCAGCATTACCTTAATACCAAAACCAGATAAAGACAACACAATGAAAGAGAACTACAGGCCAATATCCCTCATGAACATAGATGCCAAAATCCTCAACAAAATTCTAGCAAATTGGATCCAGCAGTACATCAGAAAGATCATACACCATGACCAAGTAGGATTTATCCCAGGAATGCAAGGATGGTACAATTACGGCAAATCCATAAATGTGATACATCACAATAACAAATTGAGAGATAAAAATCACATAGTCATATCAATTGATTCAGAAAAAGCGTTTGACAAAATCCAACACCTTTTCTTGATAAAAACTCTCTACAAGATGGGAATAGAAGGATCATACCTCAACATAATAAAAGATATATATGATAAACCCACAGCTAACATCATACTCAATGGGCAAAAACTAAAACCATTTCCTCTAAGAACAGGAACAAGACAGGGATGCCCAATCTCACCACTTATATGCATGCATACAAGATTACTCTACCCAGCAAAGTTATCATTCAGAATTGAAGGGCAGATAAAGAGCTTCACAGATAAGAAAAAGCTAAAGGAGTTCATCACCACCAAACCAGTATTATATGACATGCTGAAAGGTATTCTTTAAGAAGAGGAAGAAGAAAAAAGTAAAGATAAAAATTATGAACAACAAATACATGTCTATCAACAAGTGAACCTAAAAATCAGGTGAATTAAAAATCTGAGGAACAGAATAAACTGTTGAATATAATAGAATCAGGGGCATAGAAAGGGAGTGGACTGATAATTCTCAGGGGGAAGGGGGTGTGAGGGGTGCAGGAAGAGACTGGACAAAAATCGTACACCTATGGATGAGGACAGTGGGAGGGAGGTAAGGGCAGAGGGTGGAGTGGGAACCAGGTGGAGGGGAGCTATGGGGGGAAAAAGGAGAAACTATTGTAATAATCTGAACAATAAAGATTTATAAAAATTTAAAAAAGAATGTCTTTGATAAACTATTTTATTGCATGAAAACAACTCACAAATTTTAATGACTACACAGTACTTAGGTTTTATTATTAGCAACAGTTTCTGTTCAACTAATCAACCTCCATGGATTAGCAAAGCCTGATAAGGAACTTGGCATGATCTGATAGAGAACATAAATTGATAAGTTTTGATCTATATGTATTCTTAACATCAAAAAATCTTAGAGCAAATAATATTAAAATTTTCCACTTCAAAAGACTACTATGACATACAATTTTTCTCCAGCTTAGTTGTATTCTTTTAAGAGGA
The DNA here is from genome assembly GCF_027574615.1 of Eptesicus fuscus. Taxonomy (NCBI): domain Eukaryota; kingdom Metazoa; phylum Chordata; class Mammalia; order Chiroptera; family Vespertilionidae; genus Eptesicus; species Eptesicus fuscus. The sequence goes on along the minus strand of NC_072480.1, from coordinate 2,849,307 downwards.
TTTTAATGAAGCTTAGATTTTAATCACATTTAATATTATGGGTTTCAAAATAGAAAGGGATAATGCATACTTATATATTGCATATTTCTTTTGCAGTTACCAGTTTAACTGAATATAAAGTAAATGGTGGTTATGAACTACTTTAACATTTCAAAGTCCTACATGACATTTAAAGATGAAAACTTAGAATCATCTACTTTATACCAGTTATCAAATGTTAATTTATGTCATTGCTTTTTACTTCCATTGTAATTATGTGCTTAGTTTCTACTATACACTTAAAAGTAGATATTTTTTCTTATTATTTTTTATACACATAAAAGTAGCTGCTTGACGGTGGTAATCTATTTGTGAATCATTGTATTCTAAGCAAGTATTTTATTTTACAGCTGGTAATATAGGTAAACTTCATGAAGGCAAGCCTGTCTGTCCATTTCAAAGTTGTTGTTTTCCAGTGCCTTGAACACAATGCATAATGATGAAATGTAGTTATTAAAGAATATTCTTTTCTCTCTGTGAGAATCCATAATCTGTAGGTTGACAATTTTTTCCTTTGTTCAAGGCTATTCTGGTTTATATTGGTTATCTTGGCTTCCAGCATGGTTAGTGCCCCTTTTCTCTCTCAAGAGTATTTTGGCTAGATAATAAATTACAATATCATCCACCTGACTCACTCAAGTAATGACTTACAGGCCTATTTGTCAAGATAATTAATGCAACAGAGGACTTGCTGCTTGGCTAATTTTCATTGGCATCTTATAATTTCTGGGACCACATAGAAACAGCTGTATCCTCTTTTTAAGCCAATTTAAGAATAATGTTTAATTGTTTATTTTTTATGATTTAGACATTACAATTTCCTTGTTTTAATATTTTATGTAGTTACAAGTAAAATAAATTCATTTAAACAGAAATTCTTTATTTTGTTAGTGCCTAATTTTCTAGTAGCTAACAAAGATTTCTCAAAATTTTCTTTAGGTATTTTTCTTGCTATCCTTCTGAAGAGTTCATCAATATAAAATATTGAATGAAGCCCTGTTATTTTTTAAAAAGGTAAACAGAAACTGAACACTAAGAATTAAGCTTTGTGTTTACATTTACATTTAAAAAGAGGATTATAGATTCTTTCATTTAGACAATATTCATAGGAGCATTAGTATTTCTCAGCAAAGACAGGTGAGAACAGTAGAGAAGAGAAACTTATAAAAAACTAAGTTGCATAAAAATATTTTTATATTTTGGTATATTTGAGCAAGATTTCATACTTTTAAAACACGAAGAAAAATATTGTTTTTGATCTTTCTCTCCTTTAATGTACAAATGTTATGTTTTCCAGCTATTTCTCTCATCTTATCTGCACCTATAAAATGAAAGCAAGGAGTCTTCTTTTTTCCTCCCTGAGGATATTTTTCCCATTAATTTTTAGATAGTGTGGAAGGGAATGTGTAAGGAGGAAGAGATGAGAGAGAGAGAGAGAGAGAGAGAGAGATCAGTTACCTCCCCCACATGCCCCAACTGGGACTGGGGTTGATCCTGAATCCCCGTATACACCCTTGACTGGGAATCAAACCCACAACCCTTTCATGTGTGGGCTGATGCTCCAACCAATGAGCAACACCAGCCAGGGCAAGGAGTCTTATCTAGATGACAAATCACAGAGGAAAAAGAATGTTTTAGTCTTATAAGAATAAGCTATGAATACACCTCAAAACACATAACTGTAAAAAATAGGTTTGGGGGAGTAAATTGCATGAGGAACAGCTAAAATATAATTCTTTTACTTTCTTTTTGCAACTCTTTCCAAGAAAGTGCCACATCTTAATGAGAATCTCCAGCAATCCAACATTCCTTTTTCACAGAATCGGATGCTGATTCACACTGACAGAAAAGCAAAGGCTCACAGAAACCCCTCTATCATGCATACAACTAAGTGCCTTTATTAATTGCCAAGGTGCCTTTCATGTATCTATTCCACACATTAAGTTCTCAGATTCCATCTGCATTTTTACCACTGGTTAATATTTAACAGAGAGAATAATTTTATAAACAAAAAGAAATAATTTATAATGAAATTAAATGTATAATAAATACCCAAAGTAGAAAAAAAAGCCCATAAACATACTAGAACAATCAAAGAGAAAATAAGAAAATTCCAGTTACAACAAAGATCTCTTTGCATCGCTAATAAATGCAGGGCTACTATGACATGTGTAGGACAACAGAATCTTGGTTTATTTAACACTAGGCAAAGGTAAAGTCCTAATTCTATTTTTAAGTTCTCAGTCATCTTTATCACTCTTAAACAACTATCTTTTTTTTTTTAATTTTTCATTTGCATGATATATCCTTTTTTATCCCTTTACTTTCAGTCTGTGTGTATCTTTAATTCTGAGGTGGGTCTCCTATAGACATCATATATATGGGTCTTGTTTCCTTATCCATTCAGTTATCCCATTGATTTCAGAGAGAGAGAAAGAAACATCCATGATGAGAGAAAATTATCAGCTGCCTCCTGCATGCCTGACAGTGGGAATTGAACTCACAAGCCGGGTATGTTTTTTGACCGGGAATCCAACCATGACCTCCTGGTTCATAGGTCAACAACCACTGTGCAAAACTGGCTGGGCTAAGGTGATTATTGGTAGGTATGAATTTATTGCCATTTTATTCTTTATAATTATGTTCCTCTTTTTTTTTCTTCCTCTTCTTAAAAAAAGCACTTTAATATTACTTTTAATACTGCTTTGGTGGTAATGAATTCCTTTAGCTTTTTCTTGTCTGAGAAACTTTATATTTCTCCTTCAAGTTGAAATTATAGCCTTGCTGGGTAGAGTAATCTTAGTTGAAAGTCCCTGCTTTATATCACTTTGAATATTTCATGCTACTCCCTTCTGGCCTAAAATGTCCTCTTGAGAAATCAGCAGACAATCTTATGGGAGCTCCCTTGTAGATGACTGTCTTTTTATTGCTGCTTTAAAATTTTCTCTTTGTCTTCAACCTTTGCCATTTTAATTATGATGTGGATTGATATGGGTGTCTTTGGGTTCATCTTTTATGAGGCTCTCTATGCTTCCTGGACTTGTGTGTCTTTTTCCATCAACAGGCTAGAGAAGTTTTTAGTAATTATTTACTCAGATTCCTTGCTGTCTTTCTTCTCCTTCTGGTATTCATGTGATGCAGATGTTGTTTAGCTTAATATTATCCCAGAGGCATTTAGCACTTTTCTTTTTTTTTCTCTCTTTCCAGGTTATAGTTATTTATTTAAATTTAAATTCTTTATTGCTTAAAGTATTACATAGCCTCCTATTTACCACATTGACCTCTCCCTGGTGACTCTGACTCCCCAGCACATGCCCTCACACCCCAACTGTCTGTGTCCATTGGTTATGCTTATATGCATGCATACAAGTACTTTGGTTGATCTCTTACCTGGCCCTTCCACCCTCCCCTGACTTCCCTCTGAGGTTTGACAGTCTGCTTAATACGTCTATGTCTCTGGATCTATTTTTCTTCACAGTTTATGTTTTTCATTATATTCCACGAATGAGTGAGATCATGTGATTCTTGTCTTTCTCTGACTAACTTATTTCCCTTAGCATGATGCTGTCCAGGTCCAACCAAGCTGTTGCAAATGGTAACAGTTCTTTCTTTTTTACAGAAGCATAGTATTCCATGGTGTAGATGTACCACAGTTTTTAATCCACTCATCTGCTGATGGGCACTTAGGCTGCTTCCAAATCTTAGCTATTGTAAATTGTGCTGCTATGAACATAGGGGTGCATATATTCTTTCTGATTGGTGTTTCTGAGTTCTTGGGATATGTTCCTAGAAGTGAAATTAGTGGGTCAAATGGAAGTTCCAGTTTTAATTTTTTGAGGAAACACCATACTGTTTTCCACAATGGCTGCACCAGTCTGTATTCCCACCAGCAGTGCACCAGTATTCTTTTCCTTCACATCTTTGGCAGCACTCATCATTTGTTGATTTGTTGGTCATAGCCATTCTGACAGCGGTGAGATGTTACCTCATTGTCATTTTGATTGTCATCTCTCGGATGACTAGTGACTTTGAGCATGTTTTCATATGTCTCTTGGCCTTCTGTATGTCCACTTTTGAAAAGTGTCTATTTAGGTCCTTTGCTCAATTTTTGATTGGATTGTTTGTATTCCTTTTGTTAAGTTGTATAAGTTCCCTATAAATTTTGGAGACTAAACACTTATCAGTGATAACATTGGCAAATATATTCTCCCATGCAGTGGGCTTTCTTGTTATTTTGTTGATGGTTGCTTTTTCTGTGCAGAAGCTTTTTATTTTTATGTAATCCCATTTGTTTTCTCCTTAGTTTCCATTGTACTAGGAGCTGTATTGGTAAAGATACTGCTATGACATCTATCTGATATTTTGCTGCCTATGGATTCTTCTAAGATTTTTATAGTTTTATAGTTTCCCATCTTATGTTTAAATCCTTTATCCATTTTGAGTTTATTTTGGTGCATGGTGTAGCTCCATTTTTTATTTTTTTTGCATATATCTCTCCAATTTTCCCAACACCATTTATTGACAAGACGGTCTTGACTCCATTGTATGTTCTTGCCTCCTTTGTCAAATATTAATTGAGCATAATGGCTTGGGTTGATTTCTGGGGTCTCTGTTCTGTTCCATTGGTCTATATGTCTGTTCGTGTGCTATTACCAGGCAGTTGTGAGAACAGTAGCTTTGTAATATAGCTTGATGTCTGGTATTGAGATACTTCCAACTTTGTTCTTCTTAGGATTACTGCAGCTATTTGGGATCTTTTTTTATTCCATATGAATTTTTAGAGCGTTTCTTCTAGATCTGTGAATTTTGCTGGTGGTATTTTAATGGGAATTGCATTTAACCTATAGATTGTTTTGAGTGTTATGGGCATTTTAATTATGTTGATTCTACCAATCCATGAACATGGTATATTCTTCCATTTGTTTTTGTCTTCCTCTATCTCTTGTTTTCAACATCCTGTAGTTTTCTGAATACAGGTCTTTTATCTCCTTAGATAAGTTTATTCCTAGGTATCTTAATTTTTTTTTTTTTGCAATGACAAATGGGATTTTTTTTATCTTTCTGTGAGTTCATTATTGGTGTATAAAAAAGCTATAGATTTCTGTGTGTTAAATTTGCATCCTGCAACATTGCCAAATTCATTTATTAAGTCTAGTGGTTTATTGTTGGAGTTTTTAGGGTTTTCTATGTACAAAATTATGTCATCTGTTAATGATTGTTTTCCTTCTTCTTTTCCAATTTGGATGCCTTGTATTTCTTTTTCTTGTCTGATCACTATGAATAACAGTTCCAGTACTATGGTGAACAGGAGTGGTGAGAGTGGGCATCCCTGTATTGTTCCTGTTCTTAGGGGAAATGGCTTTAGTTTTTGCCCATTGAGTAGGATGTTTGCTGTAGGTTTGTCATATATGGCCTTTATTTTGTTGAAGTAAGATCCCTCTATTCCCACTTTGCTGAGAATTTTTATCACAGAAGGGTGTTGGATTTGAAAAAGTGATTTTCTGCATCAGTTGATATGATCATATCATTTTTTTCTCTCAATATGTTTATGTGATGTGTAATGGTTATTAATTTGTGGATATTGTACCAGCCTTGCATCCCCAGAATAAATCCCACTTGGTCATGGTATATGATCTTTCTAATGTAATGCTGGATCCGATTTGCTAGAATTTTCTTGAGCATTTTAGCATCTATGTTCATCAGAGATATTGGCCTATAATTCTCTTTCTTTGTAGTGTCTTTATCTGGTTTTGGAAATTGGGTAATAATGGCTTCATAGAGAGAGCTTGGAAGTGTGCCATCCTCTTGAATTTTTTTGAACAATCTGAGGATGGTAGTTTTTAGTTTTTCTTTGAATATTTGGTAAAACTCCCCTATGAAGCCATCTGGACCAGGGATTTTGTTTGCTGGAAGTTTTTTTTTATTACTGCTTCAATTTCATCAGTAATTATCAGTCTATTCATTTTTTTCTACTCTTCCTGATTGAGATTTGTAAAATTTTATTTTTCTAGGAATATGTCCATTTCGTCTAGGTTGTTCAGTTTGTTGGAGTTGAGTTATTCATAGTAATTTTTTACAACCCTTTGTATGTCTGTGGGGTCTATTGTTACTTCACCTCTTTCATTTTTGATTTTCTTTATTTGGGTCCTCTCTCTTTGCTTCTTGGTGAGCCTGGGTAGAGGTTATCAATCTTGTTTATCCTTTCAATAAACCAGCCCTTGGTTTTATTGATCTTTTGTATTTTTTCTATTTTTTTTTTGTTTGTTTGTTTGTCTCTGTCATGTTTTTCCACTCTGATCTTTATTATTTCCTTCCTTTTACCTACTCTGGGCTTTTCTTGCTGCTCTCTTTCTAAATTTTTAAATTGTAGTGTTAGATAATTTATTACCAGTTTTTCTTGTTTTGTTTTTGAGTTAGGCCTGTCGGTAGAGCTATGAACTTCCCTCTCAGGACTGCTTTCATTGTGTCCCATAGATTTTGGATTGTTGTGTTTTCATTGCCATTTGTTTCCTGGATGTGTTTTTTATTTCTTCTTTGATCTCATTGGTAACTCAATCATTGTTTAATAACATGTTATTTAGCCTCCAAGTGTTCGATTTTTTTATTGTTTTTATTGTATGCCATTGTGACTGAGATGTTGATATGATCTCAATCTTCTTGAATTTTTAGAGACTTAGCCTGTGTCCTAATATGTGGTCTATTTTTAAAATGTCCCATGTGCACTTAAGAAAAATGTATATTATTTAGATTTGGGGTGAAATGCTCTGAATATGTCAATTAATTCCATCTGATCTTGTAAGTCATTTAGTTTTGCTGTTCCTTTGTTGATTTTTTTGTCTAGAAGATGTATCCAGTGATGTCAATGGTGTATTAAAATCTCCTACTATGATTGTATTGCTCTCCCTTGATATCTTTCAGAAGATTTTTAAATGTATTTGTGTGCTCCTGCATTGGGGGTACATATGTTTATCAGAGTCATATCCTCTTGTTGTATCGATCCCTTTAGAGTTATAAAGTGCCTTTCCTTATCTCTTGTTATGGGCTTCACTTTGAGGTCTATTTTGTCCGTTATAAGTATTGCTACCCCAGCTTTTTTTCATTTCTATGTGCCTGAAAAACTTTTTTCCATCCCTTCACTTTCAGTCTGTGTGAGTCCCTTGTTTTCAGGTGGGTCTTTTGTAGATAGTACATGTAAAGGTCATGTTTTCTTAACCATTCATCCACCTGATGTCTTTTGATTAAAGCATTTAATCCAGGGGTCCTCAAACTTTTTAAACAGGGGACCAGTTCACTGTCCCTCAGACCATTGGAGGACTGGACTATAGTTTTAAAAAAAACTATGAACAAATTCCTATGCACACTACACATATCTTCTTTTGAAGTAAAAAAAAACAAAACGGCAAAACCACCCGCATGTGGCCCGCAGGCCGTAGTTTGAGGACACCTGTTTTAATCCCTTTACATTTAAGGTTATTATTGTAAGTACTTTTTTTGCAGCTATTTTCATTCTTTATGCCTGTGTTCTTTCTTTCCTTTCTATTTCTTTTTTTTTTTTTTTCCCCAGCAGTCCCTTGAGCATTTCTTGCATTGCTGGCTTGGTAGTAATAAACTCCCTTTGCCTGTTTTTGTCTGTGAAGCTCCTGATTTCCCCTTCAATTTTGAATGATACCTTTCTAGATAGATTATTCTTGGATTCAGTCCCTTGATTTGCATCACTTTGTATACTTCATTCCATTCCATCTGGCCATATGTGTTTCTGTTGAGAAATAATTTGACAATCTGATGGGAGATCCTTTGTAGGTAACTCTCTTTCTCTCTATTGTAACCTTTAATATTCTATCTTTGATGTTAATGTTTGCCATTGTAATTATGATGAGTCTTGGTGTGGGTCTTTTTGGGTTCATCTTGTTTGGGACTCTGTGTTTGTATGACTTTTTTTGTCCCCAGATCAGGGAAGTTTTCTGTTATTATTTCTTCAAGCAGGTTTTCTAATCTTTGTTTCTCTTCTTGTCCTTCTGGCACCCCTATTGTATGGATGTTGCTTCGTTTCATGTTGTCCAAAAGCTCCCTTAAGCTCTCATTCTGCTTTCTAATTTTTATCTCTAATTGCTGTTCAGATTGGGTGTGCTTTACTACCCTGTCTTCTAAATTGCTGATTTGGTCCTCTGCTTCTTGTAGTTTACTGTTGAAACCATCCATCGTGTTTTTTATTGTAGCTATATCATTCTTCATTTCCTGTTGGTTCTTACATATGTTGATTTTCTCATCCAGCCTGTTTATGAACTTTTTGACTCTCACTCTGAATTCTTTCCTGACATATTGCTTGCCTCAAATTTATTTAGTTCCTTTTCTAATGAGTCCTCCTTTTCTTTCCTTGGGGGTTTGTTTCATTGTCTCCCCATTTTTGCTGTCTGTCTCTGGTTCTGGGCACCCTGCTTTGGGTTTGAGAGTTTGAAGACCCTATATGGCCAATAGTCCAGAAATCATTAGCCCAGAGGCTGGGTCTGTCTTGAGTCTCATGCTTTTACTGCCTCTGCTCTGAGTTGTATCCCCTTCACTCACAGATCTGGTCCCTCAGTAGTCCACTTCAGATGCTTGGGGTGGTGGGTACGCATGCACAGTTCCTGTGGTGTGCAATGCCCTGTGAGGACCTAGAGCCCTCTGGCATGCAATTTGCTGTGTGGCCCCAGCACCTATGGCTGGGTGGCTCCCTAAGTCCCTCTATGAGCACACTTGCAGTGTGGTCTGTGTCCTCTGGCTGGGCACAACAGATTGCTCAAGGTCACCCAAGCATCAATCTCCTATGGCCCGAGTGAGGCATGTGCTTAGTTGTTCTGGGTCACCCTGGCAGGACTGTCTCAGGGGCCAGGGTGGGTTGCTCTGGGTCACACAGTCAGAGCTCTCCTGTGGCCTGGATGGGGTGCACACTGGGTTTCCCTGGCAACAGGTCCCAGGACTTGGGGTGGAGCAGGCACCAGGTTGTTCTGGGTCAAACTGGCAGTACAATTCTAGGGCCTGGGGTGGGGGTGTAGCTGGGGTGAGGCACAGGGGTCTCCCTGGCTTGCACTCAGTGCAGAGTCCTGGAGCTGGATCCTAGGCTGGTGAGGAGGCCTGGTATGGGAGGTCACTCTAGTGAGTGCTCACTGCACACTTCTGGTAGCCTGCCAGGAGATACCATTCTGCTCATTGCCAGGGCATGGTGGTGGTTCCACACGGGTTATGGCTGATAAGCAGCATTCTCTGTCCTTCCTTATTGAAAACTATCTCCTCAGCTGTGTCTAATTTGTTTATGTTAGGTGGATGTTCTCCGATTTAGTTGCTTTTCCAGCCTGGCCCCAGAAGAAAGTGTGCAACACTTCTGTTTATTTGGCCGCCATTTTTCTATCTTCTTCCTTTTTTTAAATTCCATTTTCATTTTGCTGTTCTGATTGGGTGTTTTCTACTACCTTTTGTTCAAAATGCTGATTTCATCCTCTGTTTCATTTAACCTGGTGTTGATTCCTTCTAGTGCAGTGGTTCTCAACCTTTCTAATGCCGCGACCCTTTAATACAGTTCCTCATGTTGTGGTGACCCGTGAAAATAATTTTATGGTTGGGGGTCACCACAACATGAGGAACTGTATTAAAGTCACGGCATTAGAAAGGTTGAGAACATCTGTTCTAGTATATTCTTCATTTCTGATATTATAATCTTAATTTATGACTGGTTCTTTTTTATGATTTCTATGTCATGTTTCATGCTGATGACATTCTCATTAAGTTCCTTGAGCATCCTTATAACCACTGTCTTGAACTCTGTGTCTGCTTGCCTCTATTTCACTTAGTTCTTTTTCTGGGGATTTCTCCTGCTCTTTCCTTTGGGGCATGTTTTTTGTCTCTACATTTTGGCTGCCTCTTTGTATCTGTTTCTGTGTACTATGTAGATCTTCTGTGCCTTAGTATGGCAGCCTTATGTAGAGGTCTCTTGTGGGTCAGAGGCATAGTCTTCCTAATCACTTGAGCAAGGCACTCCAGGAATGTCCCTTGTGTGGTTATGTGAGCCTTCCTGTTGTAGTTGAGCTTTGATTGTTATTGGTCCATCTATGGGTAAAGTTGATTCTCCATCTGGCTCTGAGGATCAACCCCATGTGCATTCTATGAGTTGTTGTGTGGGGGATGGCTCCAAGAAGCTGAATTTACCCAACTTGGAATCTGCCAAGATCTCCCTTTCTGTGTGCCACTCTTGGAGCTACTTGAGTCATGCAATGATGTGGTCTGTACCATTAGTTGTGTTGTTTCTGGGGCTTCATGGTGAGATCCTGCTGGTTGATGTCAGGCACTGCCAATTCCAGGCCCAGGGCTTCCTGTTGGGACTTATAAAGTGGTTCACCTTTTTTTGGTTGTCTCTGCTGGGCCTGGGTGAATGAGAGAGGCTTAGCTGTGCACCATGGCCAATTCCTACAAGCACAGAGCCCCAGGGGAAGGTCAGAAAGAGGTTCAAGACTTCCCAAGATCTGCCTTCTCCCATTAGTTGGCTACTTGCCTCAGTTACTGACAGTATCTAAAGGTAGATGAGTTGTTTGAGGAAGGCTCTGAGTCACCAAGTAGGGGCAAGTAGCATTTACCATATTGATAGAGATTCACAGGTGGCCCCAGTGCTGGGTTTGAGGCCATAGGGTATACCAATGTCAGCTGTCACTTGCTATGTGTTTTCAGACCTTTGTGGTGGTGCTGGGTCTTAGAGATTCATCATGGTGATGCCAGCAATGTTCATAAGGCTCACAAAGACCAAGGTTTGGCCTTGTGCAAGGAGGGCTCTGAACAGGACCACTGGTCTGGTCTCCACAGGAGAAAAAAAAAATGTCCCTGCCTAAAAGCTATACAATTTATTTTTTCCCATAGTCTACCAGGACCTACTAGAGAGTCTTCTGCATGGGATAAGGGGTGGTTGGAGACCAGGCTGGACACAGCAGGTTGACAATACTGCAGAGCACAACCTCAGCTGGGCCTTAAACAACTAAGCAAAAAAGAGAAATTACTCCTCATGTTTTTGCTCTCTTCATAGACTTGTAGCTTTATTCTGACATTTTATCTTTAATAAATGGAGATAAAACTGTAGTAAGCCAACATAAGATACTTTGGTTACTGCCAGACCACAGATAAGATTATTCTTTCTCCTGATATTGCTAATCCTATGTAATAAAAGACTAATATGCAAATTGTCCCCTCGACCAGGAGTTCGACTGGGAGTTTGACCACTCACTATGATGTGCGCTGACCACCAGGGGGTAATGCAGAACATGCATGGGGCAGCACGGAACATGCAGATGTGGCGCTGGCAGCAGCTGGCAGTGGAGGTACTGCCGGCCCTGATGGGTCCCAATGACAGCAGGACCACAGCGGGATGGTGGAACAGGTGAGAGGGCAGCACCAGGCTAATGCGGGTGTGAGGGGGGCCCGATTGTGCCACTGATCGCCCCGCAGAGGGCAACCAGAAGCAGTGGCAGGGGACGGGGTCACCACACGGCTCCCAAGTGCTGAGGGAGCCATGCGAGGGGCCCGGCTCCAATTGATCGCTGCACAGATGGTGAGCAGCACAAATCCATGTGCATGAATCCGTGCACTGGGCCACTAGTTCATTACATAAAAAAAAAAAAACCTTAAATACTCTTTAATTATGCAAATTTGAAAGAAACACTTTAACCGTAGTTTGACCACAAATGTTAAACTTCATAGCACAGACCACATTTAATACTTTTGCAAAGATCTAAAGAAAGCATCCATATGTAATACAAGCTCTATTTGTTGTAATACATCAGTCAGAAATAGTAATAGGGTCTTTAAAAAAGTATTCTTTGGTAAAAAAAATTAATGAATGAGAATTAAATCTATGTCCTTTAGTAAGACTGAATTGAAGATGCCAGAAATAGAAGTAATCTAAATTCCTAGTTTGGCCAAGAACTTATTGATAACTGTTAAAATAAAATGATATTACAATCCTGGTGTTGTTGCAATAATATAAATTATAAGCTATTATCTTTTTGGACAGTATTGTGGCAACAAATTCCATGAGTGACATACAAATTCTTAATATTATCTCAAAAATAAAATAATCCAGCAGAAGAAAAATGTCATATGCACAAAAAATTCATCATTCTATCATGTAGCATCATGCATCATAAGCTATGTTCTTTGGAAGACAATTTCCATAGTATATTAATTGATGTTACTTGAAAAAAAATCTGTGTGATCAAATGAGTATGGGAAAAAATAAATTCAGAGTATATTTTCAGCAGAACTCTCAAACTATTGTGACTCTCTAGGAAAGGGATGAAGTAGGCAGCCTTTCCCAAATGTATTTGACAAAGAAACTCTTCATGGACTATCTCATGAACTTAGTATTTTATAGAAATTATTCATAAAAATAATGGGGTGAGGAGTCCTAATTGATGTTTCTTCTCAAATATAAAGTCTTTGTTCCCTGTTATGTGACCTTCTGAATAATCCAAATGAAGAATACCAAAACTCACATTTATTGTTGTATTAATACAGCATGGTGTGAAATGGCAACTAACACTCGCAGTCTTGCCAATGATAAAAGGCGCCCTGTTCTTTTCAGAAACTCAGAAAAACAACAGGTAATAATAACAAAACAAAGCAGAATGCACAATATTCTGCATTATTTAGCATATAATTTACTCACCAGAGTAAAGCTTATCTAAAGATTCTAGTCCTGAATTAAGCCATGTTAATTTAAGTATATCCTAACCTCTGCTTGCCTAATTTTCTTCATCTAAGAAATGGGCTAACCTCAGGTCCAATATATGTTTGTAAGGTTACATATGACGTGCTTGAAAGTATCAGCAATGTTACTGTTGAGAAACTAGCTGCACCTAAGCCATGCTCATATAACAAACCCGGATTAACTTTCAATTGTAATTAAGGAGACATATAATTAATTTTATAGTTCTGAATTATTCTATTATCCCCATCCCTTAAATTACATACCGTATTTTCTGGCCTATAAGACGACCTTTTAACCCAGGAAAATCTTCTCAAAAGTCGGGGGTCTTATACGCCAGAAAATACGGTAACCCACCCATCATTTGGCAATAACTCACCTTAATTCTAAATTGTAAATACTGTATTTTCCGGCGTATAAGACCCCCAAGTTTTGAGAAGATTTTCCTGGATTCAAAGGTCGTCTTATATGCCAGAACATACGGTAATAAAATTATGAAATACTAGAGGCCCGGTGCATGAAATTCGTGCACTCAGGGGAGGCAGTCCCTCAGCCTGGCCTTTGCCCTCTCACAGTCCAGGAGCCCTCAGTGGATGTCTGACTGACAGCTTAGGCCCGCTTCCAGTAGGGAGCGGGCCTAAGCCTGCAGTCGGAAATTCTTAGCACTCCCACAGAGGTGGGAGAGGCTCCTGCCACCGCCACTGTGCTCACCAGCTGTGAGCCAGGCTTCTGGCTGAGCGGTGCTCTCCCTGTGGAAGTGCATTGACCACCAGGGGCCAGCTTCTGCATTGAGCATCTGCCCTCTGGTGGTCAGTGTACATCATAGCAACTGGTCGACTGGTTGACTGTCTGCCCCCTGGTGGTCAGTGCACGTCATAGTGAGCAGTTGAACGGCCTTAGCATATCATTAGCATATTATGCTTTGATTGGTTGAACGGCCTGCCTGATGACTGGACACTTAGCATATTAGGCTTTTATTATATAGGATTATTGGCAGAAGCAAAACATGTCTGAAGAAAGATATTGAAAGGCTATACAGTGCAAAAAACATAAGGATATGGGAACATATTACATAGATAATAATTGCTGCAATTTTAGTTTTTTTATTGATTTTTAGCAAAAGAGGAAGTGATAGGAATAGAGAGATAGAAACATTGATGAGAGAGAAACATCATTGATTGGCTGCCTCTTGCACACTGCCCAATGGGGATCAAACCAGCAATCCGGGCATATGCCCTGACCAGGAATAGAAACAGTGACCTCTTTCTTGACTCATGGGTTGATGCTCAACCACACCTGCTGGGCTACAATTTTAATTTATTTTAAGTCATTCATTTATTCACTAGTTTTATTGATAGCACACTCTGTGCCAAGGGCTATGCTAGGTATTAGATATAACAATGAATAAACATGATAAACATGGTATCTACCCTCTGGCATACTACCATATATATATATATATATATATATATATATATATATATATATATATATAAGCTTAAGCGACCTAACGACCAGTCAACTGGTTGCAATGCTGCACAGTGACCACCAGGGGGCAGATGCTCAATGCAAGAACTGCCCCCTGGTGATCAGTGTGCTCCCAAAGCCATACAGCCAGCCAGTCAACCTCCCGCAGTCCCTCTTCCTGGCCGGCCGACTCCCTCATCAGCCCCAATAGGGGAGCTGGCCAGCCAACCTCCCATGGTTCCTTCCCCCAGCTGGCAGGCCATCCCATCGGCCTTGATTGGGGGTACCTGCTTCCAACCTCCTGTGGTCCCTTCCTCTGGCCAGCTGGCCCCCTGATCAGCCCCAATTGCTGGCCAGGCCAAGGGACACCACTTGTGCACGAATTTGTGCACTGGGCCTCTAGTCTATATACATAAAAGCATAAATAACTGAATGACCAAACAACTGGTCAACCAGTCACTATGACACACACTGATCACCAGAGGGCAGACACTCAACGCAGGAGCTGCCAACTAGTGGTCAATGCGCTCTTACAGGCAACTTCCCGCAGTCTCTCCTCCTGGAAGGCTGGCCCCGATCAGCCCCAATAGGGCCAGCTGGCCAACCTCCTGTGGTATCTCCCCAGCCAGCCAACCTCCTGCAGTCCTTCCTTTCAACTGGCCAGCACTGATGGCCCCAATGGGAGCCTCCCACACCCTCTCCCTGCAGCTAATCTCCCGTGGCCTCACTTGGCCCCAATTGCCAGCCAGGCTGAGGGACCCTACTTGTGCATGAATTTGTGCACCAGGCCTGTAGTTTTATCTATAAAAGAAAAGTTTTTCACATTCATTTGAAGAACAGAATGTTGATTTGCAGTTTTACAGCATTTTAAACAAATGAATAAAAAATACATTACCCACAAAGAGTCTTTCTAAATAACTTATATTGAAGGTATAGTAAAGATTTCTAGGCTTTAGGTTGAAATCTAAAACCCAAATACCAATGATTTGGAGGTATTTTCATGCAAATAGATGAAAAATTTTGGTTGAGTACAGCTGAAATTGTATCTACGGCTTAAAAAATACCTCCAATAAACTTTGGGGAATTGAAACAATACTTTCTTTGCACCTTAATTAAATCAGTAAAGAATCTTACTTTGTCAGGTTTGAGAATCACACTACCTGTCATTCCAAAGAATTTTAATTAAAATATCTAGCAACTTGGCAGAGGTTTTACTGATTAACTGAACTACCACAACTCTTAGAAACATGTGTCAAATTCCAAATTAAGGTACAGAAACATCTGTAAGTCAATTATATACATATTTCCTGCACCCACAATCATAAGTCTATGCTTAGATATCACATGAAGACAATTTGGACAACAGGCTGGTGCGGGGCAAGTAGATATAGTTTCTTTATCTAAGCTCTTTATGGCTAGAATCTTTATGAGTGGAGGGGGGGTGAAAATAATATTTTACAAACTCTTTTTTAAAATGTATTTTTATTGATTTCAAAGAGGAAGGGAGTGGGAAAGAGAGACAGAAACATTAATGAGAGAGAATCATTGATTTGTTGCCTTCTGCATTCCCCCTACTGGTGATTGAGCCCATAACTGGGGCATGTGCCCTGTCCAGAATCAAACTGTGACCTCCTGTTTCTTAGGTCAACACTCAACTACTGAGCCATGCCAGCCAGGCACCTCTTTTCTTAAAAATACATTTATTGATTTTTAGAGAGAGAGGAAGGGGGTGGGAGAAAGAGAAACATTGATTTGAGCAGACTATTGCTCAACTGCCTCCTGCAACCCAGGCATGTGTCCTGACTGGGAATTGAACCAGCAACCTTTTGGTGCATGGGACAACTAAGCTACACTGGTCAGGGTCCCAAACTGTTTTTTAGATGCATTTCCTTTTTTTTTTTTTACCAAGGGTATCTGAAATAGTGAATAGTTCTCAACTTTTCTCTATACTCCCACCATTCATGCACACATAACAGATGCCATTTATGTATTCATACCCTCAACTCTGTGTTACCTACATTTTCTTTTTTTCTGTATTCTTGCTATTATGGCTTTTGGGCCCTTGCTGACTGGGGAGAGACCCCTCCCATGGCTAGCTAATTCTTACATGTTACAGAAAATATGCCCCTGGCATTATGCCTTTCTTAAGCAAACCAACCAATCCAGAACATATTATTCTGAATCATCTCCTATATCAGGCTCTTATACTCCAGGAGGTAATAATCCCCTGCCCTAGTAATTCCAGAGACAGGTGCCAGACAACTAGAGACAGCCTCTACACCCAAGAGCCTGCTGAAAATGTTCAAACCAGCTAATCATAAACCCATTTACCCTGACATGTCTTGCCTATGAGAACCACAATAAAGTCTTCTACCTGTGATTTCCCCTTGCTCCCTATGACTCCTGGTCAACCCTGTTGCTTTCCTCTATGGCCCAGTATGGTGTGGCATATACCCTCTCCTCTTGGGAAGTGTGACCAATAAATTATCTTCTCAATGGCAGTTGTATCTTAACTTGTTGGCCTCACCATACTGGAGTAATAATAAAATCTACATTTAAAAATAGCCTCAGGGGACTTCTGGTCAAGATGGCGGTGAAAGTAAATGCAGTACTTACTTCCTCCCATAACTACATCAAAATTACAAGTAAACTAAAGAATAACTATCATTCAGATCCACCTGAAATCTGGCTGAATAGAAGTCCTACAACAAGGGAATTAAAGAAGAAGCCACCTAGACTGGTAGAAGTGGTGGAGACTCAAGGCAGAGTTGCAGAACTGGCTGGTCCCACACCCATGTGTGGTGGTGTAAATTGGGAGGGATATATTGGCTGTGGAGGGTTCCAGTGCCAAGAGAAAAGCCCCCATATCTTTAGACTGTAAAAACCAGCAGGAGTTGTTGTTGAGTGACACAGAAGTTGCTGGAGTCCCAGGCAGTTCCTCTTAAAGGGTCTGCACACAGATTTACTCAGACTCACTCCCTGTGAGCTCCAATGTTAGGGTAGCAGCTTGAAAGGAATCAGGAACATTCCAGCAGGAACTAATTTTTCTGGAATCAGTGTGAGAACTAGAGGAGCAGTTTTCTCCCAGCAGAAGTGCTGGTAGAGGCCATTGTTCCTCAGATGAGCTTCCCTGCTATAGAACTGACAGTCAAGCACCATATCTGAATTTCCATCAACCCTGCTCAGAGTTTATGTCCCACCCTGATGATTTCCTAAGACCCTACCCCTCCCTACTTGCAGGTGCATCCAAGCCATGTCCAGTGGCTTCTCCATATAACTGACCTCTCTTGTCTCACACTTTGGACTTTCCTAAAATCTCTCAAACAAGCATCAGCTGGCAATTGCATGCCCCTCTCAATAAGTGGCCCAAGGCCTGGCTCACAGCTTAGTTCACAGCTTGGTCTCTCCTAGGCAATTCTAAGCCCAACATAAGTAGCAGCCACCTGCAGATTTCTTTGTAGCTCATGCTGGGTGGCCCCAGGCAGGGCACAGGCAGTAGCTGACTTTGCACCTCCCAGGAAGCCCCAGAGACCGTGTACCCAATGGTCAGCCTCAGACCATGCCAGATTACAACTCTACCAGCTCCATGACTAACACACTCAAGGGGTGGACTTAGTGAGCATCAAAGCCCCACTGAAGCAAGTCCTACTCCATAGGGTTGGCTCCTGCACAGAAGCTCTTCTGTGGTAGTCACAGCTGATCCTCACAACCGACTGGCCTGTGGTTAAATCCCACCCAGTGATGCCAACATCAATTAAGGTTCAACTACAATAGGACAGTTCACAAAGTTCACACAGGGGCGCACCTGGAGTGCCCAGCTCAGGTGACTAGAGAGGCCAACCCACTGGGCCCTATAGGACACCTACTACACATGCCATTCTACCAAGTCCAGGAGACATAGTAGATCTACCCAATACATAGAAACAAATACAGGGAAGCAGCCAAAAGGCTAAGACAAAGAAACATGTCACAAATGAAAGAATAGATGAAATCTCTAGAAAAATAACTAAATGAAATGGAAGCAAGAAAAGTACTAGATACAGACTTCAAAACAATGGCTATAAGGATGCTGAAGGAACTTACTGAGAACTTCAAGGCACTTAGTGAGAACTTCAAGGAACTTAGAACATCAACAATATAAAAAAGGACAAGTCAGATATAAAAGATACACTAACTGAAATGAAGAATTTATAGGGAATCAATAGTAGAGTAGAGCACACTAAGAATCAAATCAACCACTTGGAATATAAGGAAGCAAAAAACACCCTATCAGAACAACAACAAAAAAAAGGAATTCAAAAATATGAAGATAGTATATGGAACCTCTGTGACAACTTCAAGTGTCCCAACATTTGCATCATAGGGGTTCAGGGAAGAGAAGAGAGGAAGAAAAAAATTGAAAACATATTTGAAAAAAATGACAGAAAACTTCCCTTACCTGGTGAAAGAAATAGACATACAAGCTCAGGAAGCATAGTGTCCCAACAAGATGAACCCCTAAGATGCCCACACCAAGACATATCATAGTTAAAAGAGAGAATCTTAAAAGCAAGAAGAGAAAAGCACTTAGTTATGTATAAGGTAGCTCCAACAAGACTGTCAACTGATTTCTCAACAGAAACTTTGCAGGCTAGAAGAAAGTGGCAAGAACTATTCAAAGTTATGAAATCTATAACAAAGATTATTCTATCCTGCAAAGCTATAATTTAGAATTGAAGTTCAGATAAACAGCATCCATGACAAGAAACAGCTAAAGAAGTTTATCACAACCAAGCCAGTATTACATAAAATGTTAAAGGGCCTTCTTTAAGAAGAAGAAGAAGAACAACAACAAAAGATGAAAAATATGAACAATAAAATGCCAATAAATATATATCTATTAACAATTGAAACTAAAAATAAATGAACAAGCAGAACAGAAACAACTTATAGATGCAGAGAACATTTTGATGGTTGACAGATGGGAGAGGGAGTGGGAGGATGGGTGAAGAAGATAAAGGGATTTAGAAGTACAAACTAGTAGTTATAATGTAGTAATGGGGGCATAAAGTACAGCATAGGAAATATAGTCAGTAACATTATAAAAACTATGTATGGTGTCATATGGGTATGAGATTTTTTTGGGATGATCACTTAATAAATTTTATAATGTCTAATCACTGGGTTGTACACTTGAAACTAATATAATATTGTATGTCAACTATAATTGAAGGATGCCCTAAATGGTGACAGGAGAAGATGGGTAGTGGGCACATGGTGCAATATACAGATCTTGTAACATAGACACATACACCTGAAACGTATATAATCATGTTGAGCAATGTCACCCCAATAAATTTAATTTAAAAATAAAATAAAATGCTGGTTTTATTTTAAAAGAATAACAAAACAACAAAAAGGCATAGGTCAAGTAATACAATCACCTGGGATGAAATAAATATATAACAAGGCAGAAGTATGTTTTACAGAGTATTACAGAAAATCCCTTAACCACAACCTGTATTATATGTACATCACTAGAGGCCCAGTGCATGGATTTGTGCACTGGTGAAGTCCCTCAGCCTGGCCTGCACCCTCTTGCAATCCAGGACCCCCTCAGGGGATGTCAGAGAGCTGGTTTCGGCCCAATCCCCGCAGGCCAGGCTGAGGGACCCCACCGGTGCATAAATCCATTCCACTCCTGCACTGAGCGTCTGCCTCCTGGTGGTCAGTGTGTGCCATAGCTACTGGCTGGTTGGCTGGTTGGCCGGTCACTTAGGCTTTTATATATATAGATATTCTCCCTGACTGGTCTGTTTACATCTAATTCCTTAACTCTAAGTCTCAGATATCTACAAGATACACTATTGTATTTAAAACTGTTGTGGTCACTCTCAATATTTATGAACATAATAAAGTATAGAATGTTCTTTTTAATCCATGTTTTATAATTACATAAACTAATTTCATTATTTTTTTCAATAGAAAAAATGTTTTAAAATTCTAAAATAATTTTTAATTTAATAAGTAATAAGACTTTTTAAAGCTACCTGTACATAAATAATGAATAAGTGATTTGATCAACACATTAAAACTTTAGGAATCTAACAAAATAAACTCATAGATGCAGACGAACAAATGATGGTTACCAGAGTGGAAGGAAATGAGGGAAGGGTAAAATATGTAAAGGGAGTCAAATATATGGTAATGGAAGGATACTAGATTTTGGGTGGGCATTACACTATAGAGTACAGATGTCAAATTATAATGTTGCACACCTGAAAATTATGCAATTTTATTAACCAAATTACCCCAATAAATTTAATTTAAAAAGACAATCCTGTCTCTGAAATCTCAAAATTAAATGCTTTATGTATCAGTAATTCTGAAGACTCCACAATACATGGTCTTCACCACATTCTCTACATCTATCCACAAAGTGACTATTCAATGAAGCAGGTGAAACAGGGACTTATAAAGATGAACATCTTTAAAATAACTGATTTGTTTCTAGAGACTTTCAGTTTATTATATCATTTAGCAACATCACATAGAAAAAGCTCCAATATAAAAATAGTTTTATTGCCCTGGCCAGTGTGGCTCAGTTGGTTGAGCATCATCCCATGCACTGAAGGGTTGCTGGTTCTATTCTCAATCAGGGCACATAACCAGGTTGTGGGCTCAATCCTCCTATAGAGGTGCATGCAGGAGGCAACTGATTAATGTTTCTCTCTCTCCCTCTCCCTCTCCCTTTCTCTCTCTCTCTTAAAAAAAAAAATCAATAAAACATAAAAAATGCTTTGCTAACCCACTTTATCTCTTACAGTGTTATCTTTCTCCCAAATTAACTGAAATAGATATCAAGTGTTGTTTATTAAACTTTATTCTTATGAATGCTGACTTTTACCATATATATACTTGAGGTGGAGATGGGATGTGAAGGGAAAGAGATTGGTGGTTGTCTCAGTTTTCTCAACATGATGCAAAAAAAAGGGGGGGAGTGAAGTGAGTCTGTTAAGGTAAGCATATAAAATCCCATTCTCAATGTTATCTAGAACATAAAGCAGTAAGATTCAGCATGCTTACTATATTAACAAAGTTAAAGAAATGGCAGCATCTACAAATGCTGAAATATCTAAAAGCTAAATCTCAAAACCAAAAACAAAACCATGCATAAACACCTAAGAGAAACTCTCTTTTATAATAAGTAAGGCAAAATTTTGATATCACTATAAAAGTCTGTGCAAAGAATATTTGGAAATTATATGTTCTTATACACCTATGTGTGTTTGAAAACTATCTAAAAGTAAACACAAGCTTCCATTTAGTTTTCATTTATTTTTACCTGGTAAGACTATTTTACTTTCCTTTAGATTCCTTTCTTGACTTTTGAAGTTATCCTATATAATAGAGGTAATATGCAAATTGACTGTCATTCTAACACACAAGATGGCCGCTCCATGTGGACACAAGATGGCTGCCACAAGATGGCTGGCAGGGGAGGACAGTTGCGGGCAATCAGGCCACCAGGGTAGGGCAGTTGGGGGTGATCAGGCCAGCATGGGGGGGGACAGTTGGGGGTGACCAGACCAGCATGGGGGCAGTAAGGGGTGACCAGGCAGGCGGGGGGGCAGTTAGGGGTGATCAGGCTGGCACGCAGAGGCAGTGAGAGGTGATCAGGCTGGCAGGGGGGTCAGTAAGGGGTGACTAGGCAGGCAGGCAGATGAGCAATTAGGAGCCAGCAGTCCAGGATTGTGAGAGGGATGTCCGGCTGCCGGTTTAGGCCTGATCCCTGGGATCGCGCCTAAACCGGCAGTCGGACATCCCCCAAGGGGTCCCAAATTGGAGAGGGTGCAGACTGGGCTGAGGGGACCCCGCCCCCCGTGCATGAATTTCATGCACCGGGCCTCTAGTATATTAATATTTGTGCTGCCACTTATATAACTTGGTAAGCAATTATACATATACATGTACATATATATATCCATATGTATGTATATAATTTTGTAATTGAGAATTTCAATTATTATATAAATCAATATATGAATATATAAATATTTTGAATATCATCCATGGATACAATTATGAGTAGTAATGGGAACACAGAGGTGACGTCTGACCTTGAACAAAAGTAGAAAAAGTCAGGAAGATAATGTGCTATCTGGATTGATTCTTATGCAAAAACAATGAAAAGGGTCTTCAGAAATAAAAAATAAGGAGGAGGTGCATGAAATAGCATGGCATGTGCAGGAAGACTGAGGAGGCTATGTGAGTGGATAGATCAGACTTGGCCAGTTTGTACATCAACAAGAGTCTGAATTCTACCCTGTACCTAACAAGAGAGCACTTAAGTGATGAAAAGTAAAAATGGCATCAGATTTGCACTTAGAAAAATTAACTGTGGCAAATTAACAAAAGGGAGCATAATTTTCTTTTTCAGAAAGATAATTTATAAAGTCACGTTTGTACTTTTAGGTAACTATTCTTAATTAGGAGAATCATATTAGAAAAAAAAATTATTCATTCACTCAAACATTTATTGAGCATCTATATGTGCCAAGCACTGAAGATACATCAGTGAAAAACAGAGATAAGAATTCTGCTTCTCATATTATATTACAGTGGGAAAATGAACAACACTGATATAGTACTTATTCTGTGCCCATCATTATTTTAAGCAGTTTATATCTATTAAACCATTTAAGATAAGCCTCAGTATGTTTCTAATGAGATCAATAACCATGGAGTTAGTGAAGGAATCAGATTCCATAGAAATTAAGTAAACAGGTAAAATTAACTGGATTTAGTAAATGATGGACATGCATGGTAAAACAAAATGACCCTTGAGGTTTAGGTATCAAGAATAACTTTTTCTTAAATGGTTAATAACAGTTTCTTAAATGGTTAAATGTAGACTACCTTTCTTGATTCTACAGCAATGCTGCAGTGCATTTACTTTTGGGCAATTTCTGAATAATATAAAGTAAAGCAAGGGAAGAATTATGGGAACATAAAATGTTTCTTTTCTGACTCATGTATTTCTGATCTACTAACCAGTCTTACCACTTTCTTTTCAATTTTCAAAGTGGCTCTCTTGAGCTATACTTAACCACTAGTTTCAGTGTTCTCAGTTCATTCTTCTAACAGCTATATAACTGGAATTAAAGGTAGCAGGCAGGGCATTACCAAAATTATATGATTAAAAGTTTCTGGCCCAGCTTGGGTGGCTTCCAAGAGGAAGCCAGTTCTATTTCTGATCAGGGTACATGTCTGTATTGCAGGCTGGATCACCACTGGGGGCCATGCAGGAGGCAGCTGATCAATGATTCTCTTTCCCTTTCCCTTCCTCTCTCTCTCTCTAAAATCAATAAAAACATTTAAAAAATTAAAAAAAAAACAAAACGTTCTGCACTGAGGAAAACAGCAAAGAAATCGAGAGTAGGCACTTCTACTCTCTCAGTCTGGAAGAATGTAGTCAGGCTTCTCTTGAAACAAAAAGACAAAAATTTTGTTCTGGCTTCCTTCAAAAGATACCATGAAGGGTGCTATTTTCCAATCTTAGTACCCAATTAAGATGAAAAATAAAAAAATAGTTCTAAATTGAAAATCAAACATAGCTATATAATTACTTTACCTGAATCTCTTTCTTTTAATTTCTTAGTATCAAGAATACTAATATCCTTTGTAAAAGTGAATCTTATGTTAAATGGTACTTAACAATAACTGAAGGATTTGTTCTTGAATCTTCTAACTATAGCAATGTAAGAATTCTAAATATAAACCACCTGAAGGTACATTGTATTGTTTTTTTAACTGGATAGTTATTCCCATAGTGAAAAATTGTTTATATTCAGTTACTTAACAATCCACTTTTTTATCCCTAAGGGCAGAAACATTAATAAATTAATCATCTTAGTAAATTTACACTAACTTCTCTAAATCAGGATGTTAAGAAAAACTTTTCTTTCTCATTTACACATTTTTTGCTCCTAGTAAATGTACGTTCTGAAATTAATCTACATTTGTGAAGCAAGAAAAAAAAACTATATTTGTGTGCTGCTCACTCATTCTAAGTTAACTTTATTACAAAGTTAAACTTCAATAAATTTTATTTTTCCTTATTGCAATCTGTTCCTTTGGCCTCACTATTATATTACAAAAGACACATGTTTTTAATACTAATCAGGTAGAAAGTTTGTTATAACTGTTAAATAAAATCCTTATCTTATTCAATTATTATTTATAAAAACATTACAGGTACAAGATTTTTAAAAGCAGACAGTTTCCCTATAAAATCACATGAAAATAGTATTTTTTTTTTTCTCAGAGACCCACGTTATTCAGTTTTGTACATATGGGGACATTGATCCAAGCCCAACACACCATAGTATGTATCATTCTGGAAAATTAAGCACCCTAGGTACACAGATAAAAGCTGCACTGCTTGTGCCCCTGAAATTTGTGTGAGGCCCTCCTAAGCCCCTTGGCCCTCCATGGTGCTTGAAAGGGATAAGTGAGGGCCTGCCCAACATTAGCACAAACAAGCAAATAAATGGGTGTTGGGAGGAACCATGCTTAGATCACTGCTCCCTGCTTCCTTCCTCCTAGCTTTGGGAACCAACAGCACAGGAAAGCAGTCAGTCCTAGGTGGTCCCTTCCTTGTCTGTGATCCAATGGCTGCTGCTCACCAAAGAGGGGGCACAAGGTAAGGTGTTTGTTCATCCTCTTAACTTGCCACATCTGGGCCCTTTATTATCTGCTGTCCACAGCCTATGCAATTGTCCTTTTGACCTCCCACCCTGCTGGGGGCCTCCTTGTGCTGTTGGGGTTTGGCTTCTCTCCAGCTACTGACTTCAGGGGCCAATGGGGCTCAACATAACTTTAGTGAAAAGAATCTCCTGCTGCTCCTTGTGTCTCTGCAGGAGAGGGAGGGAAGGAGACCCCTGGAGTTCAAATGAGAATGAAGGGAAGAGGAGAGGAATATATGTATTTCTGTGTGTATTTCTCAGAGCAGCTTTAGATAACCATGGGGTTAGGAGCAGGAGGGGGACAGGCATCCTCAGTTGTCTGAGCACTAAGCATCTAGTGCTCAGCCTGTCTGTACTAGCCACAGGGAGGCATGAACACATTTAGGGGAGAAGAGGAACCACTCTGTTCCTGCTTCAAATGCTGCATCACCCTCCCTAGAGTAGCTAGAGAGGGACTACCTTGTCCCAAGTAATCCCGTGGGGAGAAGAGGGTGGAGGACTGGGGCATCTTTCCAGATCTGAATGGACTGTGGCCTTGTGGAGAGAAGGTGAGGGCATCAGAGAGCCTATGGCTGGCAGTTAACTTTTCTTCCTACTGTGAGCCTCTAGTGCCTTAATGGCATATATGTCCTGGGGGAGCTCTGACTTCCTCCAAAGCAGCCACTTCCTCCACTTTCTCCTTCTTGATGTCCTTTAGCATCTTCAGGGCCTTTGTGTCCACTGTCCCCATCAGAAGCTGGATGTCCTCTGCTGCGGGGTCTCTGTCCCCATCAAATACATAGGAGGAAGTGGTGATAGAGCTTGGAACATGGGATACTGGGGATTAAGCCAGCTCCTCGATTTTTTGTTATATATCGAGCTTTTCATTGGGACTGGCCCTTCTGTTTTCATGTCTTGTATTGTTCCATGCAGTCTCCAAACAGCTTATGATTCATCTCCATAAACAGATTCAGGACATTGTAGATTACTACACGGATGGTCTTGTTCCATGGACTCATCCATGGACTCATCTTGGAGTTCCTATAGAGTACAAGGATGGGAAGGACTCTGGCAGCATTGTCACTTATCAGGTTCATGATGTACTCATTGTTCCAGTAACAGAGAGCATACTCTGCCGCCTGGAAATGTGGCTGCAGACATACTTGGCAAGCTGGCAGAAGAGTAGTTCTATCACTTTGCTGAACTCTGAGCGTTTAGGTGATCCAGAATCTCTTCTAGCTCATTCAGGAACACCACCTCCTTGGGGCTGTGGGTCTTTGGCCAGAACTTGAGAAGTTCCACAATCACTGGCTCAATGAGACTGCTGTCCTTGTTCAGAAATTGTACCACACAGTATTCTAGCTGAGAGTGGTAGACACTCAGGGACTTGACCTTGTGAAGGGAAAGCAGGACACGGATAAGGAACATCTTGTGCTCTTCCTTAAGGGGAAAAGGTAAGCCACTGATGATGATGCCCAGGATCTCCAGGAGCTTGGCAATCCCATTGTGATGCTCAGTCTGTTAAATGAACCTATAAAATATGTGGTTGATATGCCTAGGGATATAAGCCCAAAGACCCCAAAACTTGCCATAGATTTGATGCAAGATGGTCTTTAGAAAGTCTGTTCTCAAGGATTCTCATTGTCAAACAGAGCAAAAACAAATTTCTGGTCAATGTACATCTTGGTTGTTTCAATGGTAATCAGCAGACCCAATGAAACACAAGAAAAAACTTGTATTTGAGCTGGAGATGTGGCCAGGTGGCTTCCAGAGTGGATTCATTTTCCTCTGGGTCCAACTTAGCCCCAGTGGGATGTGATGAAGGTGCAGTCTCCGGAAGAGGTTTGCTGAAAAGACGGTGACAGCCTCAGGGTAAATGGCCTCAGTGACAATGATAATATCGTAATATCGCGGCAATGAGTAATATATGCCATCATTTCCTTGAGTCCTGCCCACTTCACTTCCTTGATTTTGAGATCACTGAGTGTGTCTGACACACAGTCAGAGAGGATGTGACATAGCTTCTGGATAAATAGCTCTTTCTACTCATGGTTTGGTGAATCTTCCAGGGCAGTAAACTTCTGCAACTACTGATTGTTGCTGAAAGTGAAGCCGGAAGAGCTTTACTGTAGCTTCTTGACAATCTGGGGTCCCCTGATTTTGCTGAGCTGCATGATGTGTGGCTTGCTGTTATTGGGATGCTTGTTGGATGACAGTGGCTAAGGCTGGGGCAGAGGCTGGGGCTGCAACTGTGGCTGGGCCTCTCCTGCCATGACCAGTAGACTTGAGCCTGATTGCTTGGGTTTGACTCCTGACACTGTTGTTAATTAACTGAAAGTTATAACAGTTTCTCAGTGCCTCAGTTTCCTTGTCTCCTCAGAGCTCTCGCCTCCACTATCCTTGCCTGAGCTGCTGAGCTTGGTAGTGCCTTTGGCAAGAGGAGTGGCCTTTTCCTTCCTCAGTTTATATGGCAACTCAGTCCATTTGGGCAGGCCTGGCTCCCTGCAGGCCCGCTCTGGATCCAGCTTTGCTCAGCTGCACTTGGCCTGCCATGATTTTACATTTTTATTATATGAAATTAAGAACAGAAGAAGTTGAAGCAGCGATCAAAAATCTTCCAGCAAACAAAAGCCCTGATCCGGTCAGCTTTACAGGGGAGTTCTACAAGCATTCAAAGAAGAACTAAAACATATCCTCCTCAGACTATTCCAAAAATTCAAGAGGAAGGCACACTTCCAAGCTTTTTCTATGAAGCCAGCATCACCCTAATAACAAAACCAGATAAAGACAACACAAAAAAGAGAACTACAGGCCAATATCCTTAATGAACATAGATGCCAAAATCCTCAACAAAATTCTAGCAAATCAGATTCAGCATTACATTAGAAAGACCTTACACCATGACCAAGTTGGATTTATTCCGGGGATGCAAGGTTGGTATAATATGCTCAAATCAATAAATGTGATACATAACATAAACAAACTGAGAGACAAAAATCACATAATCATACCAATCGATACAGAAAAGGCATTTGACAATATCCAGCACCCTTTCCTGATAAAAACTCTCAGCAAAGTAGGAATAGAGGTATCATACCTCAACATAATAAAAGTCTTATATGACAAACCTACAGCCAACATCATACCCAATGGGCAAAAAGTAAACTCATTTCCCCTAAGAAGAGGAACAAGACAGGGATACCCACTCTCACCACTCCTGTTCTATATAGTACTGGAAGTGCTAGCCATGTGTGGTACAATGTGGCAGGGTACAATATTAAAACACAGAAATCTATGGCCTTTTTATACACCAATACTGAACTCACAGAAAGAGAAACGAAAAAAAAAAAATCCCATTTACCATTGCACCAAAAAAATTAAGATACCTAGGAAATAACTAAGGATGTAAAAGACCTGTCCTTAGAAAACTTCAGGACATTGAAAAAAGAGATAGAGGATGACATAAACAAATGGAAGAACATACCATGTTCATGGATTGGTAGAATCAACATCATTAAAATGTCCATGCTACCAAAAGCAATCTACAAATTCAATACAATCCCCATTAAAATACCAAAGGCATATTTCACAGGTATAGAAAAAACTCTTCAAAAATTCATCTGGAATAAAAAAAAGAACCCAATTATCCACAGCAATCCTGAGAAAGAAGAACAAAGTTGGAGGGATCACATTACCAGATATCAAGCCATATTACCAAGCCACGGTTCTCAAAACTGCCTGGTATTGGCACAAGAACAGACATATAGATCAATGGAACAGACTAGAGAACCCAGAAATAGACCCAATCCATTATGCTCAATTAATATTTGACAGAGGAGGCAAGAGCATACAATGGAGTCAAAACAGTCACTTTAACAAATGGTGCTGGGAAATTTGGACAGATACATGCAAAAAAAAAAAAAAAATGAAACTAGATTACCAACTTACACCATACACAAAAACAAACTCAAAATGGCTTAAGGACTTGAATATTCGTAAGATGGGAAACCATAAACATCTTAGAAGACGCCATAGGCAGCAAAATAGTAGACATATGTCATAGCACTTATCTTTACAGACACAGCTCATAGGGCAATGGAGACTAAGGAGAAAATAAAAAATGGGACTACATCAAAATAAAAAGCTTCTGCACAGCAAAAGAAACCATCAACAAAACAACCAGAAAGCCCACTGCATGGGAGAACATATTTGCCAATGATATTTCCAATAAGGGTTTAATCTCCAAAATTTACAGAGAACTCATACAACTTAACAAAAGGAAGATAAACAATCCAATCAAAAAATGGTCAAAGGATTTAAATAGACACTTTTTGAAAGAGGACATTCAGAAGACCCAGAGACATATGAAAACATGCTCAAAGTCTCTAATCATCTGAGAGATGCAAATCAAAATGACAATGAGCTACCACCTCACACCTGTCAGAATGGCTATCATCAACAAATCAACAAATGACAAGTGTTGGCAAGGATGCAGAGAAAAAGGAACCGTCGTGCACTGCTGGTGGGAATGCAGACTGGTGCAGCCACTGTGGAAAACAGTATGGAGTTTCCTCAAAAAGCTAAAAATGGAACTCCCATTTGACCCAGTAATCCCACCTCTAGGAATATATCCCAAGAAGTCAGAAACACCAATCACAAAGAACATATGCACCCCTATGGTCATAGCAACACAATTTACAATAGCTAAGATTTGGAAACAGCCTAAGTGCCCATCAGCAGATGAGTGGATTAAAAAACTGTGGTACATCTACACAATGGAATACTATGCTGTTATAAAAAAGGACGAACTTTTACCATTTGCAACAGCATGGATAGAAATGGAGAGCATTATGCTAAGCAAAATAAGCCAGTCAAAGAAAGATAAATATCACCTGATCTGGCTCATATGTGGGATATAATGATCAACATAAAGTGATGAACAAAATTATATCCAGAGACAAGGTAGCACTGAACAGACCATTCAACCTCAGAGAGAAGGCAGGAGCGGGGGCGGAGGTTAGGATCAACCAAAGTACTTGTATGCATGCATATTAGCATAACCAATGGACACCAATACTGGGGCAGCTGGGGCTTGCCCTCGGGGGTGGGAGGGGAGGGTGTCAATCGGGGGGAAAAGGAGACATATGTAATACTTTGAACAATAAAAAAATATATAATAATTTAAATAAACAAGAAAAAAAAAGAATTCATAGTCACTGAAAGATCTCGCAAGAAAAATTTCTTCTAAACCAAAGCCAATAAAAATAGTATATCTATACTAGAGGCCCCGATGTACAAAGATTCCTGCAAGAATGGGTCTTCCTTCCCCTGGCTGCCGGTACAGCCTTCGCTCTGGCTGGAGCCGCCTTTCTGCCTTTGCTCTGGCCCGAAGCCATCTTTTCACGCAGCCCAGAGGCCTGGAGCGGCTGGGGCAGTGTGGAACACCTGTGTCATCGCCATGGCGATGATGCAAGCATCCTGCCCCTGGCTGTTCAGCGCCTGCATATGCAAATTAATCCCGCCATATTTGTTGGGTTAATTTGCATACTCACTCCTGATTGGCTGGTGGGCGTCACGAAGGTACAGTCAATTTGCATCTTTCTCTTTAATTAGTGTAGATTATATAGGATTTTGAAATGAACCAAAAGAATAATAAATAATAATCTTTAGTTTATACTTTTCTATTTAAAAGGTGTATCTTCTTTAATGGACATTACAGGTACCTTATAGAGCAGTGATGGCGAACCTATGACACGCGTGTCAGCACTGACGTGCGTAGCCATTTCTGATGACACGCGGCCGCATGCCGAGGATGAAGCACTTGCTGCTCCTGTGGATGAAACATTTGCGACTAGAGTCTTGGAGTTAGTTTTTTCCTCAAAGTGACACACTACCCGAGTTATGCTCAGTTTTTTGGTGAAGTTTGACACACCAAGCTCAAAAGGTTGCCCATCACTGTTATAGAGTGATACTTTTAAAGGCAGAAATCTGATATAGAAAATCCTTGATAACCTAAACAGTTTTGCTCAATGGAAAAAGGAAGGTTTATAAATACTTTGCCATAATAGCCAACACTACATTCCAGGGTCTTTATTGTAATAGATCTTATGCTCTCTTACAGAGTAAAAATATTTGTATCAGTGCCTGACATTACTTCACAGTCTTGTTATAGCTCCCTAAGGCATTATCTTTCCTTTGGTTCTCATGTTACCAGCAATTAATTTTATTGCCAAGAACATTTTCTTTGTTTCTCTAAGCTGAATATGTCTGTATGATCTTATTCAGGCCTTGTTTTCTGACTATGGCCCTTATATTTTCTGACCCTTACTTTAAATTAAGGCTAATTATCAATAATGACTTTTCTTAAAACCCTAAAGTTACTGGTCACCTTT
Organism: Eptesicus fuscus; assembly: GCF_027574615.1. Lineage (NCBI taxonomy): Eukaryota > Metazoa > Chordata > Mammalia > Chiroptera > Vespertilionidae > Eptesicus > Eptesicus fuscus. Next base: position 2,817,982 of record NC_072480.1, on the reverse strand, counting down.
AAGCAAAAACTTGTGCTTCTTCTAACTAGAATGAAGAACTTCCAGTCTCTTTGTATCTGGATATTCAGTTGTCAAATATAGAATAAAATCTGAAAGCCTTGACTTTAGCAGACATTTCATTTACAGAAATCAGTTTTTAGCTTCTTCAACTATGTCAAGTTGCTTTTTATATATTTCAAAAGCATATAAATTAAGGATCTTGGTGAGTGGAAGATTGGTCACCAAAAGGCATAATCAAAGACAGCAGCAGCAGGAAGTATCTGGCTATGAAACAGATTAGTTATAATGGCCAACACAGATATAATGTCTGACACCCCAGTTTCAGTGCCAAGACCTGAGAACAGAACTCTCTTCAACTGCATGCCCATGCCATATAAGAATTCAAACAAGAAAGCAGCAAACCAATTTTCATAGGGCTCTTTCTACTCACTATATGAAGCTAGATGGTCACATATACTAATTATTTCTTATGCCTAAAAATAAATATATGGGATATAATTGTGAGGCCTTGAGACTAAAAACAAGCAAAGGAACAAGAAAGTAATAAAAACTTATATAATGACTTTTTAATAAGGACTGAGGATACTTTATGCTAATATAGCTTTCTACTCTCTACCCTTCATAATGTTGTCTCAAATCACATGAGGCAAAAATATGGGTTAATTAAAAATACTTAAGATTTCAGAGATGCATAGAAAATGTTTACTTCCTTTTTAAATAGTATAAATCTAATCTAACAATAGAGGAATATGCAAATTTGTCCGTTACAGCATCACGGGTCATGACTGGATCAGCAGGCTGTGTCCCCACCCTTTGCTCAGGCCTGGGGTAGGATAGGATATAATAGAAGGGGAAGGAAATTGCACACAGAAGGGGGTGGCTACTGTGGGGGGGCAGAGCAAGTGCGCCCAGCGAGGGGCAGGGTGCAGGTGGTGTGGAGGAGGGCAGTGCAGCCATTGGCTGGGAGGCACCCACAGGTCCAGAACAGAGTGGAGGACGATCCGAGGCCTTCTGGGCAGAGGCGTTCCTGCTTCGCGGCAGCAGCACCCAGGCCGCATGGGCCTTGGCCACACTCACTCGGCCAGTCATCCCAGGCAGGGAATGGGACCAGGAAAGTGGCGGGGAGGCTGAGAAAGGGGGAGGCGGCGAACACCTGGCTGGGGCTGAGCCCTGGGCTGGGGGTTAACGCCCCCCCCCCAACGGAAGCTTTAAGAAGGGAAGGAGGGAGGGAAGAACTTTATAAAGGAGTCGGTAGAGAGCAGAGTTAAAGAAGGAAAGAGAATGTGTGAGTGAACTGTAGGAGCTATAATGAAAATCAAGTATAGTTGTGTACTGTGGACAGATTCTAAAAGTAGGAGTTAGAAAAGAAAAAAGATAAATGATAGTGAATAAACAGGCAAGTAGATAGATATTAAAACAGTGGAAATAAGTAGAGAAAAATGTGGAGAGAGAAAGAGGGAGGGAAGAAAAGTTTTACAGGGGAGCCGGTAGAGCTTAAAAGGAGAATGGGAAGAAGGAAGAAATGGGGGAGGGAGCAAAGCCGGTCTGAGGGAGGAAGTGAAGAAAAAATTAAGGTGGGAAGGAATGAAAAGGGGAGGAAGGCCAGGGGTAAAGATAAAGGAAAGAAGGAATGTGGGGAGGGAGGGAGGGTAGGAGAAAGATGGGAAGAAGGATGATGGAACAGAGTAGGAAATAAGGAGGAAAGAAAAGTTTATAAATGATGAGTCAGTAGGAAAAAGTGTTACAAAAGGAGAGAGAAAAATTGTGTGACAGGGAAACGCCAATAAGGAAGACAAATACAATTGTGTGTGAAGGGAATAAGATTTAAAAAAAAAAATTAATAGGGGCGACCAGTCTGGCAGGAGAGGGCAGTTAGGGGGATCAGGCCAGTAGGGGAGGGCAATTATGGGCATCAGGCTGGCAGGGCAGGGCAGTTAGGGGGATCGGGCAGGCAGGCAAGTGAGCTGTTAGGAGCCAGAGGTCCTGGATTGCAAGAGGGTACAGGTCGGGGTGAGGGACACCCCCCTCCCGTGCACGAATTTCATGCACCAGGCCTCTAGTGTTTATATAATAAACTGACAACTTTTTTCTTCTGAAATGAATTTTTCACAATAACATCAGCTTTGGATTTACAGTTACTGTGAATCTATTCAACCTTAAGTGTATTTTACCAAACGTTTCAAAGAAATTTTCACAGTGTTCAATTTCATGTGTTTAAAAAATGAAATAGGGAGTGTGGATGGGAAGGAATCAATACACGAACTTGTATACATATATGCATAATCTGTGGACACAATGAATGGGATGGTGAGGGCCTGGGGGAGAAGGGGACTAGAGCAGTCTAGAAGAGATTAATGGGGGGGAAAGGAGGACCTATGTAATACCTTCAGCAATAAAGATTGAAAAATAATAACAATAAGAAAATTTAAAAATGTGGAAGCTTGCCCTGGCTGGTTTGGCTCTATGGTTAGAGCATTGGCCCGCAGACTGAAGGGCCACAGGTTGGATTCCGGTCAAGGGTACATACTTCAGTTGCAGGCTTTATCCCAGGCCCCAGTTGGGGCACATAAGGGAGGCAACCAATCGATGTGCCTCTCTCACATCAATGTTTCTCTTGCTCTCTTCCCCTCCTTTACACTCTCTCTAAAAATCTATGGGAAGAAATATCCCAGGTGAGGATTAACAGCAAAATGTAAAAGCTTTACTAAAAATCTTTCTTTGTGCCACAGGGATTTAAATTAATGCTAGGATAACAGATTGTTCTAAAGGAATGTAAAAGGTACAATGGGAATTATGTGTAGCATTTGTTAGAATACTATTTAATCGATCCTTATATTTTAAAAGAGCTTCTTTTCCCCATTTATTTATACATTCATTTTAATATTTGTTAAATATTTACCATGTGTTCAACCCTGCTTTAAGCTCTACAATACAAGGATCAATGAAACCTTTTTGGTCCTTCTCTACTAATGAAGGTCTTCACATTCCCACATAATAAGAATGCAACCATTTGGGTTGTAAATAAAAGTAGGAATAGAAGCACGCAAAAAAGGGTGTGACTAACTTTGGAGGGGAAATGACATTTGGGCCTGGTGTTGAAGAGTGATTAACAGTCATTAGGGTTGAGGGTGGAACATATCTGGAATAATTATGTGAGACTGGCTTTCATGTCATAATAAAGAGCTAGAAGAGTTCCTTGTAGAGAAAACTAAAAAGAGACAGAAGCACTTTCATGTTAGAATACTTTGTAGGAAAATTACAGAGTTTAATGCTGAGAGCAAATCAGCTAAAAATACTATATTTGGTTATAAAGGAAATAAAAGAATACATGCTTTATTTCTTTCCACAAAATTCTGGAGTACTAGATCTGAAATTAGAATTCAAAGAGGCAATTATCAAAGGAGAATGTATTTTTCATGTCTGTGGTTATTATTATGAGTTATCCTTAGGAAGACATCATGAAGACATAAAGGGTAAAAACAAAATAGTGATGGTTTAGCTAATCCATAGGTAATTGCTACATACACTCATTTTCACAAGCTCCTTAAATGAAGCCACAGATAATGGCAGCATATTTCCCGACTTGAGTTTGCCCTTATAAATAGTAACTATGAGTCTGCATATGTTGACAGGCCCCAGAATACCTGAATATATTTTGATATAATATTTTCATATTCTACACTAATTTTCCAATAAACACATTTCATTACTAAGAGATCACTTTAACATTACTCTATGATAGACTTTATAATTATAAATTTTAAGAGCTGCATATTTTGTTATGTTGATGCCATTACTAAAAAGCTTTTTCTATTTTTATTGGGAATTTAATTTCTAGATTTTTTTGTTTTTACTTGGTGACATACATGTGCTTATAATATTTTCCTTCTGTTGAGCTATGTTTCAAGTGGAATAGAATATTAGAGCCTTCATGACTCCAACTATATACTCACAGATTTTTCTTCAAAAGCATTTTCTCAGTTTACAATTTTACAGATTGCATTCAGTGTACCTGTTTCATTATAATCCCTGTATTAAGTGACTTTTTAAAGGATATTTTAAAAAATGTGTTTTTTACTGATTTTTAGAGAGAGAGATGGAAACATCAATGAGAGAGAAACATAGATCACCTGCCTCCTGCATGTCGCCTACTGGGGATGAAGCCCAGAACTCTGGCAGTACCCTGACCAGGAATCGAACCAGTGACCTCTTGGTTGATGCTCAACCACTGAGCTACCCTGACTGGACTGTGTATTAAGTGATTTTTAAAAAAGGGTTTTTTGTAATTTAATTGATAAAATAGGTATAAAAATGGTACCTTAAGATTGATTTGATTTGTGTTTATTTGAACTTTAGAAAGAATAAATATTTTTATGTGTAGCTTTAAAAATAATATAGTATGATGCCAAGAAAGAATATTACAAATTTTAGGACAAAGTGACTTTTAAAGTATTCTAAAGCAAAAATTTACACTCCAGAGGACACAGAACTTTTTCTTCATTAGCCAATCCTATCCTGACTTCATGCTTATCTATTAAACTTTCCTAAAAACTAGGCCTGGAGAACCCAAAAAAGTTCAAATTACCATCCTCCTGCTCCCTGCCCCACACCTATCCTGAGTAAGCACTAAAGTTATTTTTTGAGGAAAGAAATATGAGATTTTAATTGGCCACTAGCTGCCTGGTTATGCAATTTAAGGAAGGTCAGTTACCTATTTCCATGACTCAGTCTCCCAAATAGGAATATTTTATTTTATTGTTTATTTGTTTTTACCAAGCTCTCAGGGATGCTATGTAGGCAAAATTTAATCCTACCTAATAAAAGAGTAATAAATAAATTGGCCATCACTCCAACACACAAGATGGCTGCCCCCATGTGGTCAAAGATGGCTGCCTCCATGTGGACACAAGATGGCCAACACAAAATGGCCGGCAGGGGAGGGCAGATGTGGGCGATCAGGCCAGCAGGGGAGGGCAGTTGAGAGGGACCACGCCTGCAGGGGAGAGCAGTTGGGGGGGACCAGGCTGGCAGGGGAGGGCAGTTAGGGGTCACTGGGCCAGAAGGGGAGGGCAGTTGGGAAAGACCAGGCCTGCAGGGGAGGGCAGTTGGGAGGAACCAGGCCTGCAGGGGAGGAGAGTTAGGGGCAACCAGGCCTGCAGGGGAGGGCAGTTGGGGGCAACCATGCTGACAGGGGTGGGCAGTTGGGTGGGACCAGGCCAGCAGGGAAGGGCAGTTAGGGGCAACCAGGCTGGCAGGGGAGGGCAGTTAGGGGTGACCAGGCCAGCAGGGGAGGGGCAGTTAGGGGCAATCAGGCCAGCAGGGGAGCAGTTAGGCATCAATCAGGCTGGCAGGGGAGTGGTTAGGGACTGATCAGGTTGGCAGGCAGAAGCAGTTAAGGGCAATCAGGCAGGCAGGTGAGTGGTTGGGAGCCAGCAGTCCTGGGTTGTGATTGGGCCTAAACGGGCAGTCAGACATCCCTTGAGGGGTTCCAGATTGGAGAGGCTGCAGGCTGGGCTGAGGGACACACACCCCAACCCCGTGCACAAATTTCGTGCACCGGGCCTCTAATGAATAATAATAAACCAAATATAAGAGTAAATAGCCTAATTGGAAGAACCCTAAGATACAAGAATCTTTGTGTTTGTGTGTATATATGCTATATTAACCAACATTTATCAAATCTAAACTCCCTAAGTAAAAATCTTGACATTATCTGTTCTTCAAATAACATACTCTTTAGACCTGTCATTTGGTCATTGCCTCCAAAAATAAAAAGTAATAACTCTGTTCTAAGCACCATTTCATTAGTGATAGGTGGTCCTCATCCATTTTCACATCATAACAGAAGAATTCTGTGGCTAGCGGGTTCTTATGATAATACTAGAGGCCTGGCATACAAAATTCGTCCCTAGGCCTGGCCTGCGATCAGGGCCATCTTCCCCGGCCCCGCCCCCCACTGCCACCCATCCTGGGTTCCCTGTTTGCCATCAGGCAATTAGAGCCTTATGGCCGGGGAAAGGGACTGAGAGGCGGTCAGTGTGCTTCATAGTGACTGGCCAAACGGTCATTCTGCTCGTTCCGCCACTAGGGTCAATTTGCGTATTACCCTTTTATTATATAGGATTATTATATAGAATAATTAAGTCTGAAACAAAATATTTTTAGCTTTCTGTTCTCCTCGATCTTTTGTCTCATTCTTGACTCCTAAAATTAAAAGTTATATTTTATTTTTAAGGTTATTTGATGATTATATTTGTCCCAGTAATTTCTTTGTTTAGTTATTATCTTAAAATTAATCTTGATGACTTGAAGAGATATATTTAGTTGATTGAAAGAAAATTTGGCATAGAAAGTTCCTAATTTTATGCCATGGTACCTTGACTTGCTTCCCAGATATGAAATACTAAAATTCATGAGCATGTTTATGAATATGCTTACTATCATGATATGAAGTAGATGATCATAAATCACTACAACTAAGTTCAGTAGACCCACTGGTTCAAAAGTCTATCACTACCTAGCTGGGAAGAATAAGTACCCTTGAGAGAGCTCTGTTACTTCCTGGGTAGATGAACACATTTGGAGAAGTCACCTGGCTTCTCTGAGATCTAAATCTCTCCAAAACAAGAATACTCATCCATTTAAGTACCTTCCATAGTTCCTGAGACATACATTTCTTAGAGAAGTGTCAAAAATATCAAATATGTAAGTAATGCCATGTCAGTAGGGAGAATAAAGGTAAACCCATCTCTGGAATTTTTCTCTCACACATGAAAACCCTAGTTTAGAAAAAGCTCCTGAAATGATTTAGTTCTTATTTCCATAAAAACAATCTTTATGAGCTCAGCCACATTTTCAACAAATCCAAAAATAAAACCAGTCTCTTCAGCTAATCATTCCTAACTTAAAATTTTTCCAAAAATTTGAATATAGAGACAAATTTTAAAGTAACTGCTACCATTCCATCTAGCTAAGAGGGAAAAAAGTACAGAGTTATAGAGTATTTATATATACAGGATGAGAAAAAAGTAGGTTTTTGGATTTTAGTGGGGTTTTTTTTGCAATTTTAAAGAAAATCATAATTTTACTATTGAGGTTTACTCAGTCATTACTTAAAATAAACATGGTGTCTTGAACCAATAATTTAGTCTTTAAATGTTAATGAGCTACATTAATTTAGATTATATTAGCATCTCACTATAAAGTTTACTGACTAGAATTTCTCATTTGAGCAGAGTTGGCTTCCTTTTTAAAATTTTATTTTATTCTAAGATTCACTTATCAACAAACAGAATACTTAAATATGATTTGGTTACTATAAAAACAAAGCATTAACTTTCTTAAATATCTGACTTGGGGTAGAAACAAACTAGTTGAACCCAAGTTAACACTTTTTAGCCTCACTGACTGGCACAGTCCCAGCAGATTTCATTTTTCAGTGTTGTGATCATGTTACATCCAAAGATATTTTAATATATTTTATTGATTTTTTTTTTACAGAGAGGAAGGGAAAGGGATAGAGAGTTAGAAACATCAGTGAGAGAGAAACATCGCTCAGCTGCCTCCTGCACAGCCCCTACTAGGGACGTGCCTGCAACCAAGGTACATGCCCTTGGGAATCGAACCTGGGACCCTTCAGTCTGCAGGTAGACGCTCTATCCACTGAGCCAAACCAGTTAGGGCCAAAGATATTTTAAATAAATGTTATTTACTGTTTCAAAACATGTAAAGAGTAAGCATGTAATCTTTTTTAGATAGATGACATAATAGCATGCCATTTTAAAAACATCACATGGTAGCAGATGAATCAATCTGAATTATTTCTTTTCTCCCTCTCTCTTCTCTCTTACACATATTCCCTCACTTCTTATGTCCTATTCATACAACACACATTCTTCCTGCTTCTCTTAGGAGCAGGTGAGAACAGAAACATCCTTTTAAATCAACCTGGAGGCAGCCTTTTTCTCTCCTCGTCTACAGGGTTAGGAAGAGAACTGAAAAGAGTCTGAGCAGCAGTCAAAGCTTTGAAGGAGAAATGACGATAATATTGCAAAGGGGACTTCGATTACAGATCATATCCTATTCTCTACAGTGTCCTTCTGTCGTCACCAAGGAAAAGTTTATCTAGACTAAGTCACAAAATCCCCCAAATAAGAAAGTCATCAGACATACTGAGATTGGTGAGATTTAAACACATTTATTTAGCACCAATTCCTTGGTGAAAGCAACGTATTTTTCACCAGCACTAAACCACACAGTACCCTTGTGCAAATTAGAAAAAGGCAACTTGTTCTAATTTGTACATGAGTAGACATACCCCTTAGGGACACCCAGGTAAGCAAATGGCTTGCAAGTGGAGCTGGGCTAAATTCCAATACCCTCTTGTCACCTCAAGCAGGCAGCCTCATACACAGAATAATCTGAACAACTGAAAATGGAAATCCTATTTATACAGATATTTCTTTTTAGTGCTTTATAAATCATAAAACAAAAATAACATAATTAGAACATGTATCTAAAATTATTGCAGATAATGGGGGAATAAGGACACATATGTAATACCTTAATCAATAAAGAAATAAAATAAAATTATTGCAGAGTAGCACTGTATCAGATTGAGAATATAATATAGCAAATACCAAATTTACTTAGTATAAAATCAGGTGAGCATAAAATAACACTTGATACAGATTCCTTGTAATATCAAAGAGCTACCAATGAAAATCACTCTCCTTGTTTATACTAAAAAGAGAGTGACAAACTTACCACTATCTTCAACTGTAAATTGGAATATATCACTTGTGGCATTAGCCCCTTCTCTTAAAACGTAGCATATTTTCATGTCATCAATGTCAGCTAGAAAATAACCAAAGAACAAGATGATTAGTCACTAGGGCAAAATTGATGACTTATGAAATCCTATTGGTTGTAACTATCCCCATCCCCTTCTTTTCCTAAGGGAAACAGTGCTATCTTATTTCTGGATTTCAGCTATCCCATAGAAATCTGATTCTTTATACAGAATATAAGAATTAGGTTATAACAATAGCAAGGAGTTGCCCTTTTCAATGGCATTTGCATGTTCATGCACCAAAGAAGTCACTGCCTAAATATGGACTGTCAGGCTCCATGACAGGTAGAAAGAAAGATATTTGGAAGCATGACAGATTTCCTGGCACTACTGAAATCACACCCATTGTCTCCCTATAGGACTGGCCCTAAGAGGAAAGAGGTTACCCTGCCCTCCCTCAAGCTAACTTTCTTACCACTTGTAGTTTAGCAGACTTCTGGTGTTAAACAGTACAAATTTTGAAAGAAAAAAAAAATCAGAATTTTTTTAGGATCCCAGATTGAAATAACTAACATGAGAGAACATTAAATTTAAAAAAATCTAATAATATCTAAAAACTTTATTCATAGGAAAAAAAAATTATTCTGTCTCAGAAATGCTCTTTCTGTTGCTTCCTACATTAGCTATCAAATTCCCTGGCATTATTTGTTTTTAATATTGACTAAAATACAATTCTTACAACTTATTCATTCATTTTACCAGTTCCTCTCCTTAATGATGCAACACAGAAAACAATAAAACAAATACTCTGTTCTGTGATACTCAAAATAAACCATTATTTGATTGACTTTAAGCAGTAAGTAGTTATTTCCAAGGCTGTGTAAAATCAAGAACATAACTAAAAATTCCATCAACAATGATATGTAATATTTATTTGTCTCATGTATTCTCTATTGTTTTTCCATCTCTTAAGAACTCTACTAAGAGTAGGATCCAAGATGACAGAATAGGTGGAAGCTATACTCACCTCTTCCCAGGACCAAACAGGAATTACAACTAAATTATAGAACAATCATCCTGAATAACCAACTGCACAGTAGCTAAAGAGAAGTCTTATAACCATAAACTTACAGAGGAAGCCACATTGAGACTGGTGGGAAAGGCAGAGATACAAAAAGGGTTGGTCCTGCTCCCACGAGTGGTGGCTCAAGTTCTGAAGGGATATCTCAGCTGTGGAAGATCTGCCTGAGGAGCATAAAGTCTAAACTCCAAGTTAGGCTCTCCAGCCCAGAGCAACAGAGTCACCAACATCAGGCTATGAAAAGTAACAGGGTTTCTGTTTACCAGGGAGAAATGGCTAGAGGCACAGGATCCTCTTAAAGGGCCAATGCACAAAATTTTTCTTGTAGCCACTCACCCTGGTCCCTGATGGATGGAGGGCAGAGGGCAGAGAGAACTAGAGTTGCATGAGGAGTCTAGGGTTTGTGGTTTTGGGAGGGACCTGAAGGGATAGCCACCGAAATCTCTGTGCTGAGTCATTCTCCCATACCATAGACGCCATCTTTTGTAAGTGCAACATTCTGTTCTGTGTGGCATCAGTCTAGGGGAAAGCAATAGCCCCACACTCTGAACTTCCTCTCACCCCACCCTGTGGATGTTACACCCTGCTGAGGAGGACAGCCAGAGGTTCTTTCAGTGACTGAGCTTAACAGGTGGACTGCAGGTGGAGGCAGGAAAGGCTGAACTCTGGGTGCCTTGGGACTTGTGGTGACCTGCCCTCAGGCCTGGTGCTGGTAAAAGCCAGCCTTGGTGCATATCTTAGTCCTTGCCCTGTGTACCCAGCCACAGAAGAGGCAGTCACAAACTGTGGTTTGCTGTTAGCTCCAAACAGGTTTCCTGAGGCCAATTACAGGCAGCATCAGACAGTGGCCTGCAACCAAGTGCCTCCCAAGAGGCCCAGAACCAACACACCTAGTGGCCAGCTTCAAACAAAAATAGAAAAGATTCCAATAAGCTTCACAAGTAGCATATCCAAAGGGAAAACTTGGCAGGCACTAAACCCTACTGAGGTAAATTAAAGCAATGTGGAGTCAGCACCTGCATAGCAGCTTGTACACCATGGCCAAGGTTGAGCTTCACAGTCAGCTAGCCTGAAAGTCAATCCCACACACAAATGGGCCAATATCAATCAATATTAAATTACAACAGGAGGGCCTACATAACCTACACAAGGGACATTCCCAGAGCACCCGGCTCAGGTGATATAAGAGACTGCACCACTCGACCCAACAGGACACCTACTACATTAGGGCATCCCAAGAAGACTGGAAGTCAAATCAGATCTATCTAATACATAGAAACACACACAAAGAGGCAGCCAAAATGAGGAAACTAAGAAACAGGCCCCCAATGAAAGAACAAAAGAAATCTCCATCGAAAGAGCTAAATGAAATGGAGACAAGCAATTTATCAGATATAGAGTTCAAAGAAATGGTTATAAAAAGGACATAGAAAAAATAGTAAAGGTCATAAATGAAGAATATGATATGTAAAATGAAGAATACTAGTACCCTGGGAGGAATAAATAGTTGGTTGGATAAAGCAGAGGATTGAAGCAGCTATTTAGAAGAAAAGGTAGAATAAATACCCAATCAGAATAGCAAAAGAAAGAATTTTTTAAAAAAGTATAGGTTAAGAGGCCTTTTGGACAACATGAAGCATAACAACATCCACATCATAGGGGTATCAGGAGAAGAGAAAGCAATGATCAAGAACACTTGAAGATACGACGGGAAACCATAAAAATACTAGAGGAATCTGCAGGCAGCGAAATCTCAGACATATGCTGAAGCAATTTCTTCACTGATACTGCTCCTAGGGCAATAGAAACTAAGGAGAAAATAAAAAAAATGGGACTACATCAAAATAAAAAGCTTTTGCACAGCAAAGGAAACCATCAACAAAACAACAATAAAGCCCACTGCATGGGAGAACATATTTGCCAATGATATCAACGATTAGGGTTTAATCTCCAACATTTATAGGGAACTCATACAACTTAACAAAAGGAAGTTAAACAACCCAATCAAAAAATGGGCAACTGACCTAAATAGATACTTTTCTAAAGAAGACAGTAGGAAGGCCAAGAGACATATGAAAACCTGCTCAAAGTCACTAATCATCCGAGAGATACAAATCAAAACAACAATGTGGTACCATCTCACACCTGTCAGAATGGCTATCATCAACAAATCAACAAATGACAAGTGCTGGCGAGGATGCAGAGAAAAAGGAACCGTCGTGCACTGCTGGTGGGAATGCAGACTGGTGCAGCCACTGTGGAGAACAGTATGGAGTTTCCTCAAAAAACTAAATATGAAACTCCCATTTGACCCTGCAATGCCACTTCTAGGACTATATCCCAAGAAACTAGAAACATGAATCAGAAAGGATATATGCACCCCTATGTTCATAGCAGCACAATTCACCATAGCTAAGATTTGGAAACAGCCTAAGTGCCCATCAGCAGATGAGTGGATTAAAAAACTGTGGTACATCTACATGATGGAATACTATGCTGCGGTAAAAAAGAAGGAGTTCTTACCATTTGCAACAACATGGATGGAGCTGGAGAGCATTATGCTAAATGAAATAAGCCAGGCAGAGAAAGATAAATTATCACATGATCTCACTCATTTATGCAATATAATGAACAACATAAACTGTTGAACAAAAACAGATTCAGAGGGAGAGAAACATCGATCAGAACCTCAAACCTCAGGGAAGGTAGGGGATGGTGGGGGTAAGAGAGAGAGATCAACCAAAGGACTTATATGAATGCATATAAGCCTAATCAATGGACACAGACAACAGGGGGGTAAGGGCATGACTCGGGGGTAGTTGGGGGTAATGGGAGAATAAGGACACATATGTAATACCACAATCAATAAAGAAATTTTAAAAAAAAGAACACTTGAAGAAATAATGACCAAACACTTCCCTAACCTGGTAAAGGCAAAAGACACACAGTTCAGGTAGTGCAAAGAGTCCCAAGTAAGAAGGGCCTAAAGAGGCTCACACCAAGACACATCATAATTAAAATGTCAAAGATAAAAGACAAAGAGGGAATCTTAAAAGCCATATGAAAAAGGTAGTTACCTAAAGGGAACTCCCATAAGACTGTCAGCTGATTTCTCAACAGAAATGTTTCAAACTGGAAGGGCTTGACATGAAATATTCAAAATGATGAAAAGTAACAACCTACAACCAAAGCTACTTTAGCTAGTAAGGCTATCATTTAAAATAGTAACAATAAAAAGCCCCCCCAACAAGACAAAGTAAAGGAGTTTGTTACCAAACCAGTATTACAAGAAATGTAAAAGGGCCATTCTTGGACACTTCTTGTAGCAATATTTTTTTCTGATATATCTATTAGGGAAGGGGAACAAAAGAAAAATGGGACTACATCAAACTAAAAAGCTTTTGTATAGCAAAAGAAACCATCAACAAAGTGAAAAGACAACCCACTAAATGGAAAAACATGTTCGCCAATACATCTGATAAGAAGTTAATATCCAAAATTTGTAAAGAACTTATAAAACTCAATACCAAAAAAACAAATGTAGGAAGTGGTTATAGGGTTAAGCCTTGGACTGACCTGCTGGCAAAGTCACAAACAAGTTCCAGCTTGGAGGGCTCAGTCCTCTAAGCATAATTAAGCTTGATCTTGTGACTGCTCCCTAGATCTTTCCTGGGTAGCTAATGGGCTGTGGGAGGGGCAGCAAGTGCTGCCAAAACAAGTGAAACTTACAACAACATTGTCAATTGCCTTGTTTGTCCCTGACAATAAATAAAGCCTCAGCTTTGCAGTCTTGATCTGTCTGTGGCCTCATCAAGGCACAGAAGATCCACCTAAACCCAGCTTTTTCTCTTTGTCTGTCATTTCTCCATCCTTCGTCGCCCCCGCTCAGGCTCCCCGAACCCTTGGCTGTGCTGGCGCGGCACAAACAAACAATCCAATTCAAAAATGGGCAAAGGATCTGAATACATACGTCTCCAAAGAGGACATACAGATTGATCCTTAAACTATGAAAAGATGCTCAACGTCACTAATAGTCAGAGGAATGCGAGTTCAAACCACAAGATATCCTCTCATACCTAGAAGAATGGCTATCATCAATAAATCAACAACCAACAAGTATAGGCAAGGGTGTGGAGAAAAAGGAATGCTTGTGCACTGTTGGTGGGAATGAATATTGATACAGCCACTGTGGGGAACAGTATGGAGGTGCCTCAAGAAATTAAAAATAGAACTGCCTTATAACCAAGCAATTCTACATCTGGAAATTTATCTGAAGAAAACCAAAACACAAATTTTAAAGAATATATGCACCCCTGTGTTCATTGTACCATCCTATCCTATATAATAAAAGCCTAATATGCAAATTGACCGACCAGTGGAATGACCAGCGGAATGACTGGTCACTATAATTCACACTGACCACAAGGGGGCAGACGCTCAACGCAGGAGCTGCCCCCAGCCCACAGGCCCCAGGCCGGCCAAGGCGGGTGCCAGTGGGGGGCCCCCTGATCGCCCTGCTGGTCGCCCCACATATCAGCCCTGATTCCCAGCCAGGCCTAAGGACCCTACCCATGCAAAAATTTCATGCATCAGGCCTCTATAATAGTCAAGACTTGGAAGCAGCCCAAGTGTTGAACAGTAGATGGGAGGATAAAGAAGCTATGGTACATTTACACAATGGAATACTACTTGGCTATAAAAGACAAAGAAATTCATTCTTGTGATGGCATGGATGGACCTGGAGAGCATTATGCTAAGGGGAATAAGCCAATCAGAGAAAGATAAATATGATATAATTTCACTTATATGTCGATCTAATGAATTAACAAGCAAAATAGAGACAGACTCATGGATAGAGAGCAAGCTGACACCTGTCAGGGGTGGTGGTTGGGTGGGGAGGGTGAAGGGCTTGAGCAAAAAAGAAAAACAAATGATAAAGAACTCATGGACATGGCAACAGTGTGGTGGTTTCCAGGAAAGAGGGTGGGTGGGGCTAGGAGGAGAAAGGTATAGATGGATAAATGGTGATAGATGGAGACTTAACATGGGGTGGTGAACATGCAAAATAGTGTACAAATTATGTATTGTAGAATTGTGCATCTGAAACCTGTATAATTTTGTTAACCAGTGTCATCACAATCAATTCAATTAAAATAAAAAGAGGTTTACTAAGTTTATGCTATCACATTTACAGGCATTATATGTAAGAAAATTATTTTACAAAGCATAGTCTCAAGTCATCTATATAAATAAAAAGCCAGCATCTGTAACAACCGGAACGACCAATGACCAGTCACTATGATGCCCACTGCGGCCAGCAAACTGGCCTGATCAGGGGGTGGGGCCAGTAGCCCCTCCCCTGGGTCGGCCCCACCCCCAATGGGCACCCACCACCCTGACTGGCCTGCAGCCCCGTCCCCAACTGCCCTCCCCTGCAGACCTGGTCACCCCTCACTGCCCTCCCCTGCAGACCTGGTCTCCCCCAACTGACCACCCTTGCCGGCCTGGTCACCCCTAACTGCCCTCCCCTGCCAACCTGTTCAGCCCCAACTGCCCTCCCCTGCCAGCCTGTTCACCCCTAACTAACCTCCCCTGCTGGCCTGATCACCTACAATTACCCTCCCCTGCCGGCCATCTTTGACCACATGGGGGCAGCCATCTGTGTGAGAGTGTGAGGGTCAATTTGCATATTATATCTTTATTATATAGGATTTACTATTACTCTTCATTTACATATGACCATGGTGAGTCCAAGTTAGTAAGAGCAACACCTGTAATGAAACAGCACATTTGCCTGTCTTCATCCTAAAATTTCTTTAAAATAATCTTTAATATTGGAATTCTTTTTCTGGTCAGAGAAGTGATTTGAAGTAACATTTACTATCCTCCAATATATAGGGTGGACAAAAGTAGGTTTACAGTTGGGAGTACATGAAACATAGAGTTTATACTTATATTATTACTAGAGGCCCGGTGCACAAAATTCGTGCATGGGGGGGGGGACGGTATGTCCCTCAACCCAGCCTGCACCCTCTCCAATCTGGGACATCCCTCTCACAATCCAGGACTGCTGGCTCCCAACCGCTCACCTGCCTGCCTGCCTGATTGCCCCTAACCGCTTCTGCCTGCCCGCCTGATCATCCCCTAACCACTCCCCTGCCAGCTTGATCGACACCTAACTGCTGCCCTGCCAGCCCGATCGCCCCCACATGCCCTCCCCTGCCGGCCTGGTCACCCCTAACTGCCTTCCCCTGCTGGCCTGGTTGCCCCTTACTGCCCTCCCCTGCTGGCCTGGTCACCCCTAACTGTCTCCCCTGCCAGCCTAGTCACCCCTAACTGTCCTCCCTTGCAGGCCTGATCGCGCCCAACTGCCCTCCCCTGCAGGCCTGTTCCTGCCCCCCGAAATGCCCTCCCCTGCAGGCCTGGTCATCCCCAACTGCCCTCCCCTGCTGGCCTGGTTCCCCTCAACTGCCCTCTCCTGCAGGCCTGATTGCCCCCAACTGCCCTCATTTGCAGGCCTCCCAACTACCCTCCCCTGCTGGCCTGGTTGCCCCCAACTGCACTCCCTTGCAGGCCTGGTCCCTCCCAACTGCCCTCTCCTGCTGGCTATCTTGTGGTGGCCATCTTGTGTCCACATGGGGGCAGCCATCTTTGACCACATGGGGTCAGCCATCTTGTGTGTTGTAGTGATGGTCAATTTGCATATTATCTCTTTATTATATAGGACTAGAGGCCCGGTGCACGAAATTTGTGCACAGAGGGGGGTTGTCCCTCATCCCAGCCTTTACCCTCGCCAATATGGGACCCCTAAAGGGATGTCCGACTGCCCGTTTAGGACCGATCCCACTTCTAAACGGGCAGTCGGACATCCCTCTCACAATCCAGGACTGCTGGCTTCCAACTACTTGCCTGCCTGCCTTCCTGATTGCCCCTAACTGCTTCTGCCTGCCAGCCTGATTACCCCTTAACCACTCTGCTGCCAGCCTGTTTGCCCCAACTTCCCTCCTCTGCCGACCTGGTCACCGCTAACTGTCCTCTCCTGCAGGGTTGATCACCTCCAACTTCCCTACCTTGCAGGCCGGGTGCCTCCCAACTGCCCTCTCCCGCTGGCCATCTTATGGTAGCCATCTTGTGTCCACATGGGGGCAGGATCTTTGACCACATGGTGGCAGCTATATTGTGTGTTGCAGTGATGATCAATTTGCAGATTACTCTTTTATTAGATAGGCTAGAGGCCTCGTACAGGGGTGGGGGCCAGCTGGTTTGCCCTGAAGGGCGTCTGGGATCAGGTGGGGGTTCCCTTGGGGTGTGGGGCGGCCTGAGCAAGGGGCCTGTGGTGGTTTGCAGGCCGGCCACGCCCCATGGCAACCCAAGCAGAGGCCCTGGTATCTGGAATTTATTTTCCTTCTACAATTGAAACTTTGTAGCCTGGAGCAGAGCCAAGCCTGGGGCTCCCTCCGAGGCCAGCAGCCATTTGTGTTGGGGTTATAATTGAAACTTTGTTGCCTTAAGCGGGTGGGCCCGGCCAGGGTGTGCGGAAAGCTTTGCTTCCCCTGTTGCTGGCGGCAACCCTGGCCTGCTCTCTCAAGCTCCAGTCTGCCGCCATTTGTTTGAATTTGTTTACCTTCTATAATTGAAACTTTGTAGCTTGAGTGGAGGCTTAAGCCTGGCCAGGGCAGGCAGGAAAGCTTGGCTTCCTCTGTTACCTAGGAAACCTTGCTCTCTGTGGCTGTAGCCATCTTGGTTTGGGTTAATTTGCAAGCTCGCTCTGATTGGATGGTGGGCGTGGCTTGTGGGCGTGGCTTTGTGGTGTGTCGGAGGTATGGTCAATTTGCATATTTGTCTATTATTAGATAGGATTTATTTATTAAACATTATTATTTATATTATTTGTCTAACTATTGTTGTTTTTATTTTGTATCCTTACTTATGATTTATCTCTTAGGTAATGATGGCTGGTAATTTAACCAACAACCAGTGAAAGTGGATACTTAAAACTACTTTTGCCCACACCCATATTCCTTTCATCCTCTTCACTCACATAAAAATAAACCAATCTAAGATAGCATGGCATCTCTATCCTCAGAGAGCCTTCACATAAAAGTTTTCTGCTGATCTGGCATGACACTTGGCACTCTGAGGTTTTTCTTTCCCTGTGGGCTTGAGGACATATTCAGGCTTTCAGCCAAGAATCAGAAGGTTGAAGTGTCGGACTATTTAACAGCATCTAAATCGAAGAAACAGTTCACTTTAGCACTGCACTTTGTGACATCCATGTTTACTAAAGCACTAGTGGCCCAGTGCACAAAATTCACGCACAGGGGGTGACCCTCAGCCTGGCCTGAACCCTCTCCAATCTGAAAGCCCGTGGGGTTGTCCTGACTGCCAGTTTAAGCCCCATCCCACATCCCTCTCGCAATCCAGGACCACTGGCTCCTAACCGCTTGCCTGCCTGCCTGCCTGATTGCCCCTACCCACTCTGGCTGCCAGCCTGCTGGCCTCCAACTGCCCCCCCACCAGCCTTCTCATCCCCAACTGCCCCCCCCCTGCCAGCCTGCTCATCCCAACTGCTGCCCCCGCCAGCCTGCTCACCCCCAACTGCGCCCCCCTGCTGGCCTGATCGCCCCTAACTGCCTCTGCCTTGGCCCCTCCACCAAGGTTTTGTCCAGAAGGACATCAGGGAAGGTCTCCTGGAAGGTATCCCAGTCTAATTAGCATATTACCCCTTTATTAGTATAGATAGAGGCCTGGTGCATGGGAGGGGGCCAGCTGGTCTGCCCTGAAGGGGGTCCCAGATCAAGGTGAGGGTCCCCTTGTGGAGTGGGGCTGGCCTGGCTGAGGGGCGTGGGGTGGTTTACAGGTGGGACATGCCCCCATCAGGTTGGCGGTCCCCACTAGGGGGCGTGGCCAGCCTGAATGAGGGGCTGATGGCCATTTGCAGGCTGGCCACACCCTCATCGAGGTGAGGGTCCCCACTGGAGGGCATAGCCAACCTGGGTGAGGGGATGAGGGCTGTTTGGAGGTGATTTGCAGGCTGGCCAAGCCCCCAGCTTTGTCTGGGAGGACATCTGGAAGGTCTCCCGGTCTAATTAGCATATTATTCTTTTATTAGTATAGATTGGTGGTTATCTATACTAATACATAACACTATTGCATGAAAAGAATATCCCCACTGGGATGTCCTAGGGTAAACTCCATCTCTACCCAGAGAGCCCACATAGGATAGATCAAGTTTGCATTCTGACATGGTGAGATTTTTATGAAAGCAACCCAAAGCCCTTTGTAGTGAAAATCACAGGTTCTAGAGAGCAGAGCCCTAACTCCCAAGCCAGCATAGTGAATTGGCTTCTCCCTTAACTCCCTGAGTAACTTTGCTTAGGTCACCTGCCCTTCCTGTCTGAGATTATGTCTGCACACAAAAAAAAATTAGGTTAGAAAAATACTTTAGCCTCAAGAATGCAAATTAATGTAGATGCAACCAGTGTTGGTTATTGAGTTTGAAACAGGGCACAGAAAAGTTTTGAAATAAAAAAAATAATTTTTGCCTGGTCAGTGTGGCTCAATCATTGAGTGTCAATCCATGAAACAAGAGGTTCCTGGTTCAATTCTGGGTCAGGGCAACATACCCAAGTTGTGGGTTTGATCCTTGTAGGGGACATGCAGGAAGCAGCCGATTGGTGTTTCTCCCTCATGGATGTTTCAAACTCTCTGTCTCTCTCCCTTCCTCTCTAAAAATTCAATAAAAATATATTTTAAAATAACAATAATAATTTTCTCCTTATACTATTACTTTTATTAACATACTAGAGGCCCAGTGCACGAAATTCGTGCATGGGTTGGGGGGGGGGAGGTGTGTGTCCCTCAGCCCAGCCTCTCCAATCTGGGACCCCTTGAGGGATGTCCGACTGCACATTTAGGCCCAATCCCACCAGTCAGATCAGGCCTAAATGGGCAGTCGGACATCCCTCTCACAATCCAGGACTGCTGGCTCCCAACTGCTCGCCTGCCTGCCTCATTGCCCCTAACCGGTTCTGCCTGTCAGCCTGATCACCCCCTAACCACTCCCCTGACAGCTTGATCGATGCCGAAATGCTCCCTGCTGGCCCAATTGCCCCTCACTGCCCTCCCCTGCCAGCCTGGTCACCCCCAACTGCCCTCCCCAGCTGGCCGGGTCCCTCTCCACTGCCCTCCCCTGCTGGTCATCTTGTGGCAGCCATCTTGTGTCCACATGGGGGTGGCCATCTTTGACCACATGGGGGCGGCAATATTGCATGTTGTAGTGATGGTCAACTTGCATATTACCCTTTTATTAGATAGGATCTTCAAGTTCTTAATAAGGAAGTGGATGCATATTTTGGTGACAGAAATACTGTCTTCTGATACATCATGTCTTCTTATACTCTCTTACTTTGTGTGTACCATAGTAACATGCCTTGTACATCCTATCTAATAAAAGGGTAATATGCAATAGACCAAATGGTGGAACTACCGGTAGCTATGATGCGCATTGACAACCAGCGGGCAGATGCTCAAAGCAGGAGCTGCCCCCTGGTGGTCAGTGCACTCCCACAGGAGGAGCAGATCTAATCAATCATCCGGACATCACACAAGAGCTCCCAGACTGCTAAAGGGTGCAGGCCGGGCTGAGGCCACCCCCCTGAGTGCACGAATGTCATGCACTGGGCCTCTAGTATTTTTATAAATCTAGATAGATGTTTACTTCTTATGTCTTTGGACAGGTATTTGTCTTTAAATATTAAAATTATAAAATCTACAAAGTATAAATACATATTTTTAGTTACAAAGTTTCTACCAACTATAACAGTATTATAACAATGCTCTAAAAATTAATCAAAGTAATATTAATTTAGAGGCTCTATTTGAATGATATTTGATAATAATAATAATCTGAATACACAATTTAGAAAGCACGTCTTAGAGAGATCCAAGATGGCGGCGTAGGTAAACATCTAAACTGCTGCCGTGCACAACAATTTCAAAACTACAACTAAAAGACAAAACGTCTATCACCCAGAACCACGGGAAAGCTGGCTGAGTGGAAGTTCTACAACTAGAAGGAAAGAGAAAAGAGCATTCAGGGCACAGCGCTGAAAAACTGAGGTAATGGAGGCGCGCGATCCGGGCTGGCGGCGGATCCCGGCTGACGGCGGGCGTTGCTTTCTTCAACCCGAAGAGAGACAAGATCCCGATCTCTCTGAAATCCAGTTTCTGGGGAGAAGCTGGACTGTCTGCCATCGAGTCAGAAAGTGAGGGTGGCTTGCTGGCAGAGCTGCACGCAAGAATAATTGTTTGCTGTGCTGGGGGGCAAGACACGGGGATGCAGTTGGAGAGGCAGAGATGGCACAATGCCAGCTGTCGCTGTTTGCCACACCCTAGCCTAGTGACGCCCTGAGACTCCACCCCGCACAACCTACAAGCCCACCCAAGCTCCAAGCAGCGGCTTTTGCATATGAATGGCCTTCTCTATTGCAGTTTAACCTAGCAAAGTTGCAACCCGGTTCAGACAGCTCCAAAGCCTCCAAGCTGCAAGCAGGGCAGAGAGGACTGTGGTTCTTGCTGTAGCTCCTGCAGGGTGGCCTCAGATAGTAGCTGAACTGCACCCCATTGGAGATCCAGAAGACAGTGCACCTAGTGGTCAGTGTGAGACACCAGATTTCAACTCCTCACATCCATAAGTGACACATTCGGGAGGTGGACTCAGTGATCACCAAAGCCCCACTGAAACAAGGCCTGCACCATAAGCTTTTCTCCAGTGCAGCAGTTCTTCTATTATAGACACAGCTGGTCCTCACAGTCAATTGGCCTGGAAGTCAATTCTTCCCAGTGTACCAACAGCAATCAAGGCTTAACTACACCAAGACTTTGCACTCAGCCCACAAAGGGGTGTACCAAGAGCGTCCACCTCGGGTGATTGGGGAAGCTGAGCTATTGGCCCCTATAGGTCAGCTACCACACAAAGCCACTCCATCAACACAAGGAGGCAGCCAAAATGTGGAGACACAGAAGCATATCACGAATGGGAGAGATGGAGGAAAGTAAACTACTGGACGACATAGAATTCAGAACCACATTTATAAGGTTACTCAAGAATCTTCTAAAAACCGCTGAGAAACTTGAAGAGACCTTCAAGGACCTTAATGAGAATGCCAAAAAAATGGAAAAGGACCAGTCAGAAATTAAGCATACACTGTCTGAAATAAGGAATATACAGAAACTCAACTGTAGATCAACGCACCCCAAGAGTCAAACCAAAGATCTGGAATATGAGGAAGCAAAAAACACCCAACCAGAGAGGCGGAAAGAAAGAATAATCCAAAAAGTGTGAGGATAGTGTAAGGAGCCTCTGGGACAGCTTTAAGCTTACCAACATCTGGATTTTTGGGATGCCAGAAGAAGAGAGATAGCAGGATATTGAAGGCCTATTGGAAGAAATAATGACAGAAAACTTTCCCTACCTGGTTAAAGAAATAGACTTACAAGTTCAGGAAGCACACAGAACCCCAAACAAGAGGAATCCAAAGAGGACCACACCAAGACACATCATAATTAAAATCCCAAGGGCAAAAGACAAAGAGAGAATCTTGAAAGCAGCAAGAGAAAAACAGTTCGTTACCTACAAGGGAGTACCCATACGACTGTCAGCTGATTTCTCAACAGAAACTATGCAGGCCAGAAGGGAGTGGCAAGAAATATTCAAAGTGATGAACAGCAAGAACCTACAACCAAGATTACTCTACCCAGAAAAGCTATCATTCAGAATTGAAGGTCAGATAGAGAGCTTCACAGATAAGAAAAAGCTAAAGGAGTTCATCACCACCAAACCAGGATTACATGAAATGCTGAAGGGTATTCTTTAAGAAGAGGAAGAAGAAAAAGGTAAAGATAAAAATTATGAACAACAAAAAGACATCAAATACATACCTACAACAAGTGAATCTAAAAATCAAGTGAATAAAAAATCTGAAGAACAGAATGGACTGGTGAATATAATAGAATCAGGGACATAGAAAGGGAGTGAACTGACAATTCTCAGGGGGAAGGGAGTCTGAGGGGTGTGGGAAGAGATTAGACAAAAATCTTACACCTATGGATGAAGACAGTGGCGGGGAGTAAGGGCATGGGGTGGGGTGGGGAATCAGGTGGAGGGGAGCTATGGGGGGAAATAAAGAGGAACACCTGTAATAATCTGAATAAAGATTTATTATAAAATAAAAATTAAAAAAAAAGAAAGCATGTCTCTCTATGATGTTAAAAAGCTTCATAAACTATTTGCAGCATACAAATCAGACTGCTCAGGAGACAGTTGTGTGGCAAATGGTGCAGAGCTGAAAAGCTTGCTTTGATTTTAATTCACCAGAGTCTGGCTCCTGTTTTGGCAGCAAACCTTGCTGCTATAAAAAAAAAAAATACATCAATACTCTCTCTAATGAAGGTCAGTGCAGTGGAACACATGGCAAGAAAGGAGCTGTTCTCCCAGGAAAGAAGGTCCCTGAATTCTCCCTTCCCCTTTATGTCCCTTTCCTTCCTTCTCTTGGAATATAATTTGAGCCTCTATTTAATGACATTTACACTGACAGCCATATCCTTAGGAAAAAAGACTTAAAATGCCCACTGGTTATAAAGAAAGAAAAAGGAACCATACCTTGTGTAAACTGAGTGACACTGTGGTTGCCTTTGCCCAAGTTGAGGAGATATCCGTGTCGAGGGACCTCTGTAACAATAAACCTAAGAGAAAAACACAGGCTGTCTCTGTCCTCAACTTTTAATATTTTGTTTGTGATCATGAATCCCAAGTGGCCAGTGGCCAGAGTGCGAAGTGTAGAAGCTCCTTTGTTCACTGCAATTTGGGGGACACTATTGTCCACAGCTAAGACCTGGATCGTCATCACTTGTGGTCTTCTTGTTTCAAATGCTGTATCAGGAAAAACATAGAACTCTGTATGGGAGCCATCAGTTATCGTGAAGGAGAAGCTGTCTTCACTTGTCTCAGTGCCATCATGCCTATAGCTGACTAAGTTTTCATTTAAGTCTTGCTTGGTAAAAACCATGGCAGGCCTGGTATTGTTAAGTAGGAGTTGACCATGAACAGGCATCTGGGTGACAGTGAATTTTAAGAGTTTATCAGGAGTATCTCTATCTTCAACAGTGAGTTCAAAGGGAGTAATCAGCTTGTTTTCACCTTCACTGACAATCAGATTATGGATGGTGACAACTGGCTTTTTGTTGTCCACATCACTAATGGAGATACGGAATGTCCGGAAGACAGGGTTACGTCCATCAGTGACTTGAAACTCAAAACTGTCCATCTTCACCTCATCATCAGCTGTGTGTATGTAGTAGATTTTGTTTCCAGCCAGTTGAAGCTGAGTGAAAGATGTGATGGACACTCCAGGTTGATCTGTGCATTCTAAGAGACCTCTCAGGGGAGCCTTGGTGATGGTAAACACTAAGTTTTCATCAGGACTGTTCAAATCACTAGTGCTTAAGAGGTCTGTTGTGAGGATGACTTTACCACCTTCTTTCAAGGATACTCCCTTACTTATCACATCAGGGAAGATAATGTCAATGCTCCCAATAGATACATAAAAGTAGCAATCTATGAGGGTATTTGTTCCATCAGTCACATCAAATTTAATTAGGTCCCGAATGCTCTCTTGCCCAGAATGGACATATTGAATTAAGTTCCTGTCCACTTCGTCCTGGGTAAAATTCATGCCCAGTGTGATATTTTCAAAGGCATGCATAGGTTTTTGTCTCTGTAATAATCCATGTTCTGGCCCATAACGAATTATGAAAACCAACGATTTGTCTTCAGAATCTAAATCAGTTGCCATTAATATTTTATTGTTCATAATTTTGGTTTCTCCAATTTCTATTTCTAATCCATTATTAATGGCCATTCTGGGGGTCTCATCATCAACAGGGATAACCATAATGAGAACCATCTTTTCCACAGAGTGCTTACCATCTGTTAGTTTAATCACAAAACTATCTTCCTGGGTCTCAGAGTCATCATGCTCATAAATAATGCTGGAACTCTCTATGATCTGGTCTAAGGTAAAGCTTTTGACCAAAACTGTGCTGTTTATCAGCTGGTTCACGATGCGACCATGAGTAGGAAATTGGGTAAGAGTGAAAGTTAAATCATCCAGGGGAATGTCAGCATCAGCAGCATTGAGGATGGGCGTATCAATCACCAGACTCATACCTTCCATCACCATAAATTCCCTCATAAATATTTCTGGCTGTTCATCATTGGTGGGAATGATTACAATGGAGAAAAAATGTCTCTCTGAAAAGTTAATGCCATCAGAACAACGGAATATAAATCTATCTTCCACCGGTTCCACGCCTTTGTGTATGCTCTGGACATAGTTAATATGATTATGCCTGAGATCTTTCAGCGTGAAGGCACTTATGGCAGTCCCTGCTCTTGATTTTTCAGAGCCTGGTGCTGGAGAAATATTTTCGACATAACCTGAGGTAGGCTGAATAACTATAGTGCACAAGATGTCATCATTTAGGGAATCAATATCTTCAGCACTTATATGCATTGAGGTTATGACACTTTTATCACCTTCCATTACTATAAACTGTTCACCTATAGTAATTTCTGGGGCCTGGCTGTCAATAGGAAGGATGGTCACCCACACAGTAACTCTTTGGATAGTATTGCCACTTATTCTCCATTTTTGAGACATAGCTGACAGACTCAGGTTAAAAGAGTCCTCTTTGGGCAATAGGCCTATCTCACCACTGGTATGGGCATAGACAACAGAACCCTCTAGGATGTCCCTTTGGGTAAACTGCTCTGCTGGAACTCCATTGACCAGGATTTCTCCATATAAGGGCGGATCTTCCAAGAGGAAAGTCAACACCAAATCATCAGTGTCTTCATCGGTCCCCTTGATAACACTGGCAGTGATTTCAGTAGCCCCATTCTCTAAAACATCTAGATAGGACCCGAGAGTGCCAGCAGGAAGGCTCAGCATGGGCACCTCATCATCCACTGGCTGGACATTCACTCTGAGAGTGATGGGCACCACATGGTGTCTGTCACTGACCTCCAAGGAGAAGTTATCAGTAAGGGAGTCATCCCCACTATGGTCATAGGAAATCTGACCCTGTTTTATGTCCTCCAGATGGAAAACCCCACCTACAGGTAGTATCTGTCCAGACACCCTTATGTGACCATGTTTGGGCGCCTGTGTTAGAGTAAAAGAGATGTGGGCTACATCAGTGTCTGTATCACTCACATGCAACTCAGACTCACTCAGGATGTGGTGTCCTTTCTCCTTAGTAGTAAAGCCAGTGTTGAGGATCTCAGGTGGCTGGTTGTCCTCTGGCTGCAAGTAAAGGGTGAAGATGCCTGAAGCTACATTCCCAGCTCGGTCCTCCACCTGGAACTGGAACTGGGCCACTCGGGCAGCCACTCCCAGTTCTTGATCTGGAGGTCTGTAAGCAATTTTATGGTGATTGATCTGGGCTTGGGTAAAATGGGTCACCACAATAGAAGGGTTGTCAGTCAGGACCAAGGTTCCTAATGGGGCTGGTGAGTGGTTTTTATCTGTGTCCATTGGAGGCCGAGTCACCGTGTAATGTAGTTCTCGGTCATCTGTGTCCAGGTCAGTGTATTGCAGCCACTTCTTCCTCAGCGGTGTGAGCTTGGATTCTTGCACCACCATACGAAGAGGACAGCCACTGCCCAACTCTGGAGGGACGCGATCCACAGGATGAATGCGGATCACAAACTTCTGTAGCCCAGATTGATTAGGGGGGTCATGGTTATCCTGAACTCGAAATGTGAACTGATCCACCACTGGTCCAGGATTATGGGGCCCAGCGTGCATATAGAACAGCCTCCCTTTCATTATGTCCTGCTGCTGCCACTTGGTCACTATTTTCTCATAAAATGTTCCTTGTTTCTTCCAAGGACTCCCAATCAGCTGCTCCACCTCTTGTGGAGGATGAGGTTGGCGGATAATCAGATGGCCTATAGTTGGGGGAGACTCCAGCACAAAAAGCAGCAGAGAGTCATCTGAGTCCATGTCAGTTGCACTGAGAGCAAAGGGTTGTATGGGCATGGTTTCACCTTCTGCCAGTGTCAGTCCTGTGTTGGCACTGAGGACTGGTGGCTGGTCATCCACGGGTACTAAGGTGATAGGGAATAAGAATTGCACCTGGTGCCTGTGTCCTCCATCTACCATTCGAAGCACCAGGTTGTCACTCAATGAGCCATCTTTGTCATCATGATGGTAGACCACCTGACCGGCTGTCAGCTGAGCTACTGTAAAGGCCTTAGTGACAGAGTTGCCACTGGAGCCAGCCAGAAGGACGAGGTGACCATGTTGGAGCCCAGCCACCACCTCTAGCTGCACTGCCTCTAGGTCATCTTCATCGCTGATGACCAAGTTTTGTGGTCCACTGCCTGTAGGGCCGGTGAGGGGCCGAGACTGGCCCTCGTAGAGAATGAGACCAGTGTTGCGGGTAACCACCGGAGCCAGTGTATTCATGGGCTTCACCACCACCATGAAGGCAAAGGGATCTGAGGCTGCTCCTTCCGGGTCTACTACCTCCAGCTCAAATTCAAAGGGCCGCTCCTGGTCAGAGTCTTCAGAGGGTGGCTGGTAGGCGATCTTCAGGAGGCGCAGATCTCTCTGAGTAAAGGAGGAGAGCGGCAGGTTGCGATCATCAGTGCTTACCAGGTAGCCCTGGCCAGGCTGGAATGGGGAGGTGAGGTTGAAGATCAACAAGTCAGGGGTAGATTCAGCATCCTCAGCTGCCAACATGTCTGGGGTCAGGGCCGTCAGTACAAACTGGTCCACCTCCATCATCATCATGGCCACAAAACTGGGCTTGGGAGCAGTGTTCTCAACCCCTCCTCGAATTCTCACCAGCACCTGGAAGTGCTCGCGTTTCAAAGCAGGGCTGCCCACAGGGGCGCCTCGCCTGTGCAGCTCCACCACCATGGGCACCCAGTCTCTGTTTGGGGAGTGGCTGGAGGCTGTGTGGCGGTAGCACACTCCTAGCTCCTGGAAGGCTTTGCAGTCCATCAGGACAGGCTCCTGGGTGTCCCCCTCGCTGGCTAGTCCTGGAACCTGCGGGTAGTGTAGGAGTTCCCCATAGCGAGGCAGCGTGCCCACGCCGGACAGGATGCCCACACGACACTCCTCTGTCTCGGGCTGGTAGGTGAACTCCAAGCTCTGCCCGTCCAGAGCATTGCTAGTCCCCAGCAGCTCCTCCACGACCAGAGGCAAGTTTCGAGTCACAACTTCCAGCTGAGTAAAGACCACAACCACCTCCAGCACCAAGGGAAGCACTGCAGTCCCTCCCTGAGCGTCATAGCGCAGCTGCAGCGGAATGCGATCTCGCGAGGGGCTGCGCGCGCCCAGGTGAGAGTAGCTCACCTCCCTAGGGCCGAAGTCGCAGGGGAAGCGCTTGGGGTTCAGGCGGCCGGGCCGCTGGGCCAGAGCGTCGTTGTCTAGTACGGTCACCGCACAATGGTCCCCCGGCTGCACCTGCAGCACCAGGTCCTGCAGCGGATCCAGCCAGACCTTACGGCCAAAAGGCACCCGGAGCCCACGGTTCGCCATTACTATAGCCTCCTCGGCGGGGACCCCTGAAACCCCCGGGAGATCCGAGAGCAGCAACGCCCGGCCGGGGGCATCGGGCTGTGCTGGGACGCAGCTTACCGGGGGCAGGAGAAGCAGCAGCAGCAGCCGCAGGGTCCGAGGCGGAGGCCGAGGCAGTGGCTGAAAACCGGCGGCGTTGGCTACCCGGCGAGCGCGGGAGGCTAACCTGGGGGTCCTGGGTGAGTGCATGGTCCAGGTGTGAGTGCTCGGACAGGTGAAGTCCGGGAGCGCGGTCTCCGGGCGGGAGCTGTAGACCCTTCGGAAAGTGCCGGCAACTCCGCGCGCTGCTGCGCGTCCGGCTGGCAGCGAGGCTGGGCGAGAGGGCTGAGAGGACTGCGGGCGCGCTCCGGCCTGGAACTGCAGCCGGGGAGGGTAAGGCCTCCGAGCCTCTCGCGGCTCAGTCGCGGGAACTAAGTCTCTCCACTCCTCCTCCCCCGGTCCCAGGACCCAGCTTGAGCTTTAAGGGAAATCCCTCCCCTTGCACCCCCTCATTCCAGTCCTTCTTGTAGGCCAATCCTAGGTCCCGGAGGAGGCCCAGGGTTTAGGGTTGGATAGTGATTTCTGCCAATCAGTTCCTGGGGACGGAGGCGGGCAAAGCGCCGGGAGGGGAGGAGAGAGAAGATCCAACAAGTTGTCTTGCAAGTGAAGGACCTGGAGCTGCCTGCCCAGCCCTCCTCGCTCTCCGATAGGGCAGCTGAGCTCAACTCTGGCGGCTCCCCTTTGGGCTAGATTCACTTCTTCAGGCACCTGCCATCCAGGATTACCCACGCTCGCTCCCATCCCCCAAATGAAATGGAATCCCGCGCAGGGATGGTTATTTCTCACGGAAACTTGCAAACCCGTGAGAAAAGTTATAGCAATGCCGCTTGAATTTGAATAGAAACCCAGGATGGCTTGCACTTTGGGGGGGTGGAGGGTGGAGGGTGGTTTGGGGGTGGGGATCTGAAGCATATTTGCAAAAGGACAGCTGAAACTAAAAGCCAATGCTAGAGTTAGTTGAGCTCCCCCCGCCCCGTCCTCCCCTCCCCCCTCCCCCACTACTGTCTCCTCATAAATTAAAATAAACATAGTCCTTAGGTTGGTGAGTTTTTAATATGTCTCTCCTTTGCAAACAAAGTTCACAGAGTAAAAGTAAAAAAGGACATTTAGAATGCGTGTGTAACACAGTTTGATCTGAATCGGGAGACTAGAACTAACGTGTACATTTTAGGGAATGTAGCCCCAAGCTCTTCCGAAGCCAGAGCTATAGTAGCTGACATCAGAGAGGTTCCAGCTGTCCTCACAGCAATTAGACCAAGTGCAAACTAAACCCACTTGTCAGCCTCACGTTTCTTTGCCTGCCAAGGGAACTGATAAATATCCCAAGGGTAAACTAAAATAGGTTAGCTCTCCTTCACTTAGCCAGTTTTGAAATCAGAGCTTGAGCTCTAACTGCCCCCTTGTGTTTGTCTGGTTTTAGAAGGGTGTAGATTCACTTACTGGGAGGTTTTCTAACTACCCTCCACTTGCCCATCCCCCACGCCCCAAATCCTCACAATGAAAACCCAACCATTTTCAGATCAGTTCCTAGAGCAGTCTTGCTTATACTAACCAAAATGTTTCATTTTGGGTAATGTACTTTTCTTTCCAATAATAATAATCAGATTATTAA
Source organism: Eptesicus fuscus (assembly GCF_027574615.1). Taxonomy (NCBI): domain Eukaryota; kingdom Metazoa; phylum Chordata; class Mammalia; order Chiroptera; family Vespertilionidae; genus Eptesicus; species Eptesicus fuscus. Next base: position 2,787,806 of record NC_072480.1, on the reverse strand, counting down.
TTGGAATATAGAATTGGAATAATGGTCATTCTGCCCTTTTCTTGCTTAAAGATATTTTAGACTGGGAAAGAAAGCAGTATAAGAAACTGTTATGCCCTTTTAAATTTCAGTCTAAGTTGAACATATAGGGTGCATATGTGGGCATATTTCAGTAAGAAGCATTTATCTTTTTAACCCTTTTGTGACTTTAGCCTGAGTTCCTCCAATCTGGGATTTTGATCACCTCCAGACACATTGAGTGCTATTTTCCAGGCCACAGCACAATCTTTGTACGTAAGTATTGCTGCACGGTGTCAGATTCTGCTCCAGGAAGCCCACTGGGCAGTGTGTGTCCCTAGGGTCAAGAGATGGAAAGTTCTGAAATCTTTGAGAGAGAGAGAGAGAGAGAGAGAGAGAGAGAGAAAGAGAGGGAGAGATCAAAAAAGAAGCACTCATCCAAACAAATAACATTTAGCTCATTAAATCAATAGTTTATTCTCTATGTTTTATACTTTTGGGGAGCTATTAACTTCCCTTACAATTGATGAATACATTTCAAAATTTAGTACAAAATGAACATTTAGGAACATAGAAAGTTTGTGGCCAGTATTTTCAACATACAAGAAAATCCCCATCTAACTGTTCACCAATTTTCAATTTGCTTTGGCATTATTATTTTTTTTCTTATGCTTCTTTATTATTGCATACAGAATTCAAATTTCAGTGACAAGGAAAAGTCTATTATTTCCTTTTCACCAATAAGACAAATAGGAAGATGCTAAGTGAAATAGAACATCAATCTCACATATGGTTCTTTATATATTATTAGGGGCCCGGTGCATGAAATTCGTGCACTTGGGGTCGGGGGTCCCTCAGCCCAACCTGCCCCCTCTCACATACTGGGAGCCCTCAGGGGATGTCCTACTGACGGCTTAGGCCCGAGCCCCACAGGGAGCGTACCTAAGCCGAAGTCTGGCCTCCCTTTGTGGGAGGCAACCGGGCTGATCAGGGGAAGGCACCAGCCCCATCACCCCACTCCTGCAGCCACTGCCAGTCACCACAGTCACCAAGGTGTTTTCATCAACACGACTCCAGTCCCTTCACCAAGAAAAAATGACAACTTTCTTTAGGCATTTTCAAGACGTGTCTTTCATAGGATATGGATTTCTTTATTTATTTTTTATCCTCACCTGAGGGTATGTTTCCATTGACTTTTAGAGAATGTGGAAGAGAAAGGGAAAGACAGAGAGAAACACTTTGATTGGTTGCCTCTTGCATGAGCCCTGATCTGGGCCCCGGCCAGGGAGGAGCCTGCCACCTAGGTACATGCCTTTGATCAGAATCAAACCCAGACCCTGCTGTCTGCAGGCTGAGGCTCTATCCACTGAGAAAAACCGGCTAGGGCAGGATATGACATTTCTTAGCCCTCCAGCAGCGGACCTTCGTTTTTTTCTCCAGAAGTGTGGTGGAAAAACCCTAGATCACCTTTTTGGATTCTTATTACCCAAGTTACTAAGAATATTACCAGTGGCATACAGGAAGCTTAGTCAATGTGCAGTCAGAAAAGGTGTTTCCTCTATAGTTCACACTAATGGAGGGCTGGGCCCTGCCCAGGCCTAAAGCCTCTGGCCGAAGCTTTAGGCCTGGGAAGGGGACCTCCAGCTCCCTCTGATCACCGGCTCAGCCCCTGCCCAGGCCTGCCCAGACCGAAAGCCTCTTGGGAAGGAGCAGACCCCCAGCTCCCTGCAATCGATGGCAGGGGTCCGCTCCTGCCCAGGCCGAAAGCAGACCCCCAGCTCCCTGCCCAGGTGATCAATCGCAGGGGGTCCGCTCGTGCACCAGGCCAAAGAAACCCCCAGCTCCCTGCAATCGATGACAGGGGGTCCACTCATGCACCAGGCCAAAAGCCGCTGCCGCCGGCTTTTGGCCTGGAGCCGGAGCGGACACCCAGCTCCCCGCCTCCGATTGGCAGGGGTCAGCTCTGGGCGCCTATATATGCAAATTACCCGCCATCTTGGTTGGGCTTATTTGCATATACGCTCTGATTGGATGGTGGGAGTGGTTTGGCTGGTGGGTGGGGCTTAGGCGTAGCAAAGGTGCGGTCAATTTGCATATTACTGTTTTATTAGGTAGGATATTTCAAATTCTAGTTATGTGTTTTGATTGAAAAATGTCAAATGAAAATAAAAGTGGCCCTTATTTAGGCCTTGTAACTCTGGGTATGTTCTGACCAGAAGCAGGCAAACAGACTGACCCCTAAAGCTTCCCAAGTGGCTCCAGGGTTTTCTTTTCTTTTAAAGTCTAACTCTGTTTCACTTTCAAGGAGTGACAAATAAGATTAGCATTTGAAGTAGGGTAGTATGTCTTAAGGGCAGAGTTTAGTATTTTGTTTCGTGGTAAAAAGAATTTATTTATTTATTTATTTATTTAAATTACTTTATTGATTAAGGTATCATATATTTGTCCTCAACCCCCCATTCCCATCCCAAACCCCTCCCACGCATGCCCCCGCCCCCGTGTTGTCTGTGATCACTGGTTAGGCTCATATGCAAATTTATTTTTAAGGAATTAATAGACTACATTTTTTTTAACTTGAATTAGCCTGCCTTGATTGAGGTGATAGAGTGAACTTTAGGACTTATTATTGAGGGGGTGGGGGGTGGAGTAAATGTTTTAGTTCTTTTTTTAATTAACATAGAAGGTAACTCATACTGTTACTTACTTAAATATATGTTGCATTATGATTATTGATAAAATATCAAAATATTAAATTCTCCTCTAAAGGAAATATTATTGATGATGATGAGCTTTCTTTTGGATAAATACACCAGTGTTAAAAGTTTCTATACTTAAATTAGCAAAGAAATATTATTTTACAGACAACAGTCTCAAAATCATAAGAGGTAAAATAAATTGACAAACTTGTAATTTTTTTAAAAGTCTCAGCTTAAATCTTCAGATTTTACTTTCTTAAGCCTATTAACACTTCGTGAATAAACTCTGGGCAAAATATCCTTTCAAATGAATTCTTAAATTTGTTTAGCATATGATAAACTTACCAAAATGTCTCCTTAAATCAACTTAAAGCAAAACTTTTAACTTAAAGTTTAAACTTGAATGATTTGTGACCTAAGATTTTGCACCAGAAATTTTGTTTCCTAAAATAAAAGAAGAATGCAATTAATTTAAGATGCAGGCAAGACATTCAGTTAGAAACTTGATGGCAGGTCTGGGACTCTACAGTCAGACTGGAACTAAGATACATCTGGTTAAATTTTGAATGTTACAGTGTCATTACAGAATTTCACTTTTCTTTCTTCTCTTTTTTAAAATTTCTTTATTGATTAAGGTGTTACATATGTGTCCTTATTCTCCCATTACCCTCTCCCCCATTCCCCTCACTCATGCCCTCACCCTCTGTTGTCTGTGTCCATTGGTTAGGCTTATATGCATGCATACAAGTCCTTTGGTTGATCTCTCCCCCTTCCCCCCACCCTCCCCTACTTTTCCTCTGAGGTTTGATGGTCTGATCAATGTTTCTCTGTCTCTGAATCTGTTTTTGTTCATCAGTTTATGTTGTTAATTATATTGCATAAATGAGTGAGATCATGTGATATTTATCTTTCTGTGACTGGCTTATTTCACTTAGCATAATGCTCTCCAGTTCCATCCATGCTGTTGCAAATAGCAAGAACTCCTTCTTTTTTACCGCAGCATAGTATTCCATTGTGTGGATGTACCACAGTTTTTTAATCCACTCATCTGCTGTTGGGCACTTAGGCTGTTTCCAAATCTTAGCTATGGTAAATTGTGATGCTATGAACATAGGGATGCATATATCCTTTCTGATTGGTGTTTCTAGCTTCTTGGGATATATTCCTAGAAGTGGGATCACTGGGTCAAATGGGAGTTCCATTTTTGGTTTTTTGAGGAAACTCCATAATGTTCTCCACAGTGGCTGCACCAGTCTGCATTCCCACCAGCAGTGCACGAGGGTCCCCTTTTCTCCGCATCCACGCCATTTGTTGTCATTTGTTGGTTTGTTGATGTGAGCCATTCTGAAAGGTGTGAGATGGTACCTCATTGTTGTTTTGATTTGCATCTCTCAGATGATTAGTGACTTGAGCATGTTTTCATATGCCTTTTGGCCTTTCTTCTGTCTTCTTTTGAAAAGTATCTATTTAGGTCCATTGCCCATTTTTTGATTTGTTGTTTATCTTCCTTTTGTTAAGTTGTATGAGTTCCCTGTAAATGTTGGAGATTAAACCCTTATCAGTGATGTCATTGGCAAATATGTTCACCCATGCAGTGAGCTTTCTTATTGTTTTGTTGATTGTTTCTTTTGCTGTACAAAAGCTTTTTATTTTAATGTAGTCACATTTGTTTATTTTCTCTTTAGCTTCCATTGCCCTAGGAGCAGTATCAGTGAAGAAATTGATGCGGCATATGTCTGAGATTTCTCTGCCTGTGGATTCCGCCAGTATTTTTATGGATTCCCGTCTTATGTTTCAGTCCTGTATCCATTTTGAGTTTATTTTTGTGTATGGTGTAAGTTGGTGGTCTAGTTTCATTTTTTTGCATGTATCAGTTCAATTTTCCCAACACCATTTATTGAAGAGACTGTCTTGACTCCATTGTATGTTCATGCCTCCTTTGTCGAACATTAATTGAGCATAGTGGCTTGGGTCGATTTCTGGGTTCTCTATTCTATTCCATTGATCTATATGTCTGTTCTTTTGCCAGTACCAGGCTGTTTTGAGAACAGTGGCTTTGTAATACAGCTTGATATCTGGTATTGAGATCCCACCTACTTTATTCTTCTTTCTCAGGATTGCTGCAGCTATTTCGGGTCTTTTTTTATTCCAGATGAATTTTTGGAAAGTTCATTCTAGGTTTGTGAAATATGCTGTTGATATTTTAATGGGGAGTGCATTGAATCTATAGATTGCTTTGAGTAGTATGCACATTTTATTGATGCTGATTCTACCAATCCATGAAAATGGTATGTTCTTCCATCTGTTTATGTCTTCCTCTATCTCTTTTTTCAGTGTCCTGTAGTTTTCCGCATATAGGTCTTTTCCCTCCTTAGTTAAGTTTATTCCTAGGTATCTTAATTTTTTTGGTACGATAGTAAATGGTATTGCTTCTTTAGTCTCTCTTTCTGTAAATTCATTATTGGTGTATAGAAATGCCACAGATTTGTTGGTGTTAATTTTGTATCCTGCTATATTGCTGTATTCAATTATTAAGTCTAATAATTTTTTGATGAAGTCTTTAGTGTTTCCTATGTATAGTATCATGTCATCTGCGAATAAGGAGAGTTTTACTTCTTCTTTTCCAATTTGGATGCCTTTTATTTCTTCTTCTTGCCTGATCGCAATGGCTAGTACTTCCAGTACTATGTCAAACAGGAGTGGTGAGAGTGGGCATCCCTGTCTTGTTCCTGTTCTTAGGGGAAATGGTTTTCGTTTTTGCTCCTTGAATACGATGTTGGCTGTGGGTTTGTTATATAAGGCTTTTATTCTGTTGAGGTATGATCCTTCTGTTCACACCTTGCTGAGAGTTTTTATCAAGAAAAGGTGTTGGATTTTGTCAAATGCTTTTTCTGCATCAATTGATATGACTATGTGATTTTTTGTTTTGTTTTGTTTTTTAAAATATATTTTATTGATTTTTTTACAGAGAGGAAGGGAGAGAGATAGAGAGTTAGAAACATCGATCAGCTGCCTCCTGCACACCCCCTACTGGGAATGTGCCCGCAACCAAGGTACATGCCCCTGACCGGAATCGAACCCGGGACCCTTGAGTCTGCAGGCCGACGCTCTATCCACTGAGCCAAACCGGTTTCGGCTGACTATGTGATTTTTACCTCTCAATTTGTTTATGTGATGTATCATGTTTATTCATTTGCGGATATTGTGCATTCCTGGGATAAATCCTACTTGGTCATGGTGTATGATCTTTCTGATGTACTGCTGGATCTGATTTGCTAGAATTTTGTTGAGGATTTTGGCATCTATGTTCATGAGGGATATTGGCCTGTAATTCTCTTTCATTGTGTTGTCTTTATCTGGTTTTGGTATTAGGGTGATGCTGGCTTCATAGAATGAGCTTGGAAGTGTTCCTTCCACTTGAATTTTTTTGGAATAGTCTGAGGAGGATAGGTTTTAGTTCTTCCTTGAATATTTGGTAAAACTCCCCTGTGAAGCTGTCTGGCCCGGGTTTTTGTTTGCTGGAAGCTTTTTGATGACTACTTCAATTTCTTCCATAGTTATCAGCCTATTGAGATTTTTAGTATATTCCTGATTGAGTTTTGGAAGGTTGTATTTTTCTAGGAATATGTCCATTTCCTCCATGTTGTCTAGTGTGTTAGAATAGAGTTGTTCATAGTATTTTTTTAACAATCCTTTGTATTTCTGTGGGTTCTGTTATTATTTCGCCTCTTTCATTTCTGAATTTGTTTATTTTGGTCATTTCTCTTTGCTTCTCAGTTAGCCTGGCTAGAGGTTCATCAATCTTATTTATCCTTTCAAAGAACCAGATTTTGGTTTCATTGATCTTTTGTATTTTTTTTTGGGGGGGGGGTCTCTATGTAATTTATTTCTGCTCTGATCTTTATTATCTCCTTCCTTCTGCTCACTCTGGGCTTTTCTTGTTGCTCTCTTTCTAATTCTTTGAGTTGTAGTGTTCGATGATTTGCTACCATTTTTTTCTTGTTTTTGAGGTAGGCCTGTAGCACTATCAACTTCCCTCTCAGGACTGCTTTCATTGTGTCCCATAGATTTCGGATTGTTGTGTTTTTATTGTCATTAGTTTCCAGGATGTTTTTAATTTCTTCTTTGATCTCTTTGGTAACTCAATCACTGTTTAATAGAATGCTATTCAATTTCCAAGCATTTGAATTTTGGGGCTGTTTTTATTGTGGTTTATTTCTAATATTACACCATTGTGGTCTGAGAAAATGCTCAATATCATTTCACACTTCTTGAATTTGGGGAGACTTTGCTTGTGACCCAATATGTGGTTTGTTTTTTAAAATGTCTCATGTGTACTTGAGAAAAATGTATATTCTGTGGCTTTGGTGTGAAATGTTCTAAATATGTCAATTAAGTACATCTGATCTAGTGAGTCATTTAGGATTGTTGTTTCTTTGGTGATTTTTTGTCTAGAGGATTTATCCAGTGATATCAGTGGTGTATTAACGTTCCCTACTATGATTGTATTGTTGTCGATCTCTCCCTTGATTTCTTCCAGGAGTTTTTTTATGTATTTGGGTGCTCCTGCATTGGGCGCATATATGTTTATACTCTTGTTGTATCAGTCCCTTTAGTATTATGAAATGGCCTTTTGTATCTCTTGTTATAGCCTTCACTTTGAGGTCTATTTTGTCAGATATAAGTATTGCTACCCCAGCATTTTTTTTTTTTCATTTCTATTTGCTTGAAAGATATTTTTCCATCCCTTCACTTTCTGTTGGTGTGAGTCCCTTGTTCTGAGGTGGGTTTCTTGTAGACAGCATATGTCTTTTTATCATTTCACTCACTCGATGTCTTTTGATTGGAGCATTTAATCCATTTACGTTTAAAGTTATTATTGAAAGTTATTGTTTGTAGCCACTTTTATTTTTTGTGGCTATGTTCTTTCTTACCTTTTTATTTATTCTTTTTACATCGGTCCCTTTAGCATATCTTGCATTGCTGGTTTGGTGGTGATAAATTCCCTTAGCGTTTTTTTGTCAGTGAAGCTCCTTATTTCCCCTTAAATTTTGAATGATAGCCTTGCTGGATTGAGTATTCTTGGATTCAGTCCCTTGCTTTGCATCACTTTGTAAATTTCCTTTCTTCTCTGGCCTGATGTGTTTCTGTTGAGCAATCATTTGATAATCTAATGGGAGATCCCTTGCATGTAACTTTCTGTCTCTCTCTTGCAGCCTTTAAGATTCTCTCTTTGTCCTGAACATTTGCCATCGTAATTATGATGTGTCTTGGTGTGGGTCTTTTCGGGTTCATCTTGTTTGGGACTCTCTGTGCTTGTGTGACTTTTTTCTTTCCCACATCAGGGAAGTTTTCTGACATTATTTCTTCAAATCGATTTTTTAACCCTTGTTCCTCTTCCTGTTGTTCTCGCACCCCGATTATTTGTATGTTGCTTTGTTTCATGTTGTCCTATAGCTCTCTTAGGCTCTCCTCCTGTCTTTTAATTTTTTTCTCCAGTTGCAGTTCAGTTTGGGTGTGTTTTGCTTTCCTGTCTTCTCATTTGCTAATTCGGTCCTCCACTTCTCCTAGTCTACTGTTGAAACTTTCCATGGTGTTTTTTATTGCAGCTATATCACTATTCATTTCTTCTTGATTCTTACGTAAGTTATTGATATTTTCATCCATTTTTTCTTGATTCTTACATAAGTTGTTGATTTTTTCCTCCATCTGGTTTATGAACTGTATGACCCTTATTCTGAATTCTTTTTATAGCATATTGCTTGCCTCTGTTTCACTTAGCTACTTTTCTGGTGATTCCTCCTTTTCTTTCCTTTGGGGGTTTCTTTGTCTACCCATTATTCATCTCACTGACTGATCTAGATGTTGAGTTGTGCAGGGGCTGCTCCTTGGGTGGCAGTGACTTCTTGAGCTGCGGTTGCTCCTCAGGTGATCCCTGAAATGGCTGCTCCTCAGTTGGCAGTGGCTCTTCTGGTGGGTACTGTTCACAGCAGTGGTGTCTCCTCTGGCTGGTGGGGGAGGATGCTCGCACAGCTGCTGTTCCTTGGACAGGGGTGGGCTGCTCACGTGGCTGCTGCTCCTTGGATCAGGGCTGTCTTCACACTTCTGCTGTTCCTTGGATGAGGCAGGCTGCTTGTGAGGCTGCCTCTTCTTGTACAAGGGCAGGTTGCTTGCCGGGCTGGTGCTCCTCGTACAGGTGCAGGCTCCTCATGTAGCTGCTGCTCCTCGGATGGGGGATGGGCTGCTTGCATGGCTGCTGCTCCTCAGGTGGGAGTGAGCTGCACATGCGGCTGCTGCTCCTCAGACCAGTGTGGGCTGCGCAAAACTGCTACTCCTCAGACATGGGGGGTCTGCTTGTGTGGCTGCTGCTCCTCGGTCTGGAGTGGGCTGCTTGGGCATCTGCTCTTCCTCAAATGGGGCCGGGCTGCTCATGGCGCTGCAGTTCCTTGTACAGGGGTGGGCTGCTCACACAGCTGCTGCTCCTTGGACGGGGGATGGGCTGCTTGCATGGCTGCTGCTCCTCAGGTGGGAGTGAGCTGCACGTGTGGCTGCTGCTCCTCGGATGGGGACGGGTCGCTCACCCAGCTGCTGCTCATCAGACAGGTACAGGCTGCATGTGGCTGCTACTCCTCAGACCAGTGCGGGCTTCACAGGGCTGCCGCTCTTTGGACATGGGCAGTCTGCTCATGTGGCTGCTGTTCCTCGTACGGGGGTGGGCTGCTCACACAGCTGCTGCTCCTCCAATGGGGGCAGGCTGCTCGTGTGGCCGCTGCTCCTTAGACGGGGGCAGGTTGCTCGTGCAACTGCTGCTCCTTGGACAGGTGTAGGGTGCGGGATGCATGCAGCTGCTGCTCCTCGGATGGGGGCAGGCTGCACAGGGCTGCCGCTCCTCAATCGTGGGTGGGCTGCTCTTGCAGCTGCTGCTCCTCGGATGGGGGCAGGCTGCACAGGGCTGCCGCTCCTCAATCGTGGGTGGGCTGCTCTTGCAGCTGCTGCTCCTTGGATGGGGCAGGCTGCTTGCATCATTGCTACTCCTCGGACAGGGGAGTGGGCCACTTATACAACTGATGCTCCTTGGACAGGGGCAGGCCATGTGAGGCTGCTGCTCTTAGGCCTGTGGCGGGCTGCTCATGGGGCTGCTGCTCCTTGGACAGGCGCAGTCTGCTCATGTGTCTGCTGCTTGCGTGGTTGTAGTATCCTGGGCTAAAGCATTGGGCCGGTCAGAGGGGAGTGTGCTTCAGAACTCACAGGAGCCTGCGCCCAGGGTGGCTGGAGACTCATTGACCGTGGGACCACAGCCGAGGTAGCAGGTCCCTGGCAGGGGTGGCTTTATAGTCCCAGGTGTTCTCTGAGGGCACCCTGGGTGGAGGTGAGGCTGGGCTCCCAGTCACAGCAGCTCTCCCCTTCAAAAAGGCTAGGCCTCTGAGGACAAGCTGGCCTCCTGGTACTGTTTGCAATGGTAGCAGAGGCTGCCTAGTTAGGCAAGCCCAGTTAGCCTGGCCCCAAAGGTCCTACAAGATCTAACTGTGCCTTACTCACACACACACCCCACATGACCACACACTCCTCTTTTGCTCCCTCCCTCACTCATGCTTTCTCCCTCACTGATGCTTTCTCCCTCACTGCCGCCTTCTTCCTGCCTCTGTAGTTGCATCTGGGGTATTATTGACACATTCGTGGATGGAATTTCCTCTCCAGATGTCTGGTTAATGTGGCTCGCTCTCTAGCTCCTGGCCAGACAGGATAAAATTCACCTTGACAAGACACAACACAAAGGAAACAAAACATGAATATACTCACAAAATCAATAACCCCACTATAAGTAAACACCTGAGCAAAGAGAATTAGGGGAGAGAAAAGAGAGCACAAGTGATATCAAAGAGAGAGAAAAAGATAAGAGAGAAAAGAAAAAGGAAGAAAAGGGGATATATATATATATATATATATATATATCCCCTTTTTTTCCATATATATATATGGAAAACACCACAGACAAATAGATAAACCAAAAAAATACAAACACAAAACACCCACAAAGAGGGTGGAGGCAGAATCTGTAGAGGCTGAGCTTATATACAGAAAATAAGGTTAAGAATTGGATGAATATGGGAGGTCCTTAGTTCAGTGTAGAGGAAGTAGAAAGGGGATGGGTGGATAAGAAGAAAGAGAATAAGAAGAAAATAATAATAATAATAAATTTACAAAAAATTGATTTAAAAATGGTATAAAAAATAACAAAAATAAAATAAAATAGAGTGATGGAAAAGTAATGTGAAAAGAAATAGAAAATAAAACAACAAATAAAAACAGGAAACAAATAAAAAAAAAGAAGAAAAAAAAAGAGATAAAATAATAATAAAATCAAATAAATGGAAAAGTGAAGTGTCATTCCTTTGGCTGGCTTAAGATCCCAGTCTTCTTTACTGTCTTTAGGCCAGTCCCTTTAGACTCTCGGAGACTATTTAGATTCTTTTTTTTAATCCTTTGTACCATTCAGGGTGGAATCTGGGTGTGGCTGTATTGGTTGCCTGGAAACTGGAGGGAGGGGCTATCTCTTCAGGACAAAATGGTTGCCTATCCTTTAGGACAAAATGGCTGCCCAGTCATACCCTGGGCTCAGATATGACTCAGCGCCAGACTCACTGCCACTTCTTCTGGAACCCTTCCTCTCCCCAGATTCCAAGAGTCTGTGCCTTCTCCTTTACCTCAGCCACAGGTAAGTGTCTGTATTCCAACGGTCCTATGAACTAGGTTCAGTGAAGAAAGGCTCAGGCCACAGAGAGGGGAAAGACTGGGACTCTGTGTGCTCCACTCTGCTGGTGCTGCGTGGTTCAGCCTTTGATGACTGTGGACCCAGTTCTAGAATCCCCTGAGGTACACCAGTGCTGTGGCCCTTCTTTCCACAGTCAGATGTTGTGCCTGTTCCCAGGGACGTGGCTTGGTGCTGTGCGGGTTCCCTCTGACCCTCTGGACTCAGAGGTCTGGCAATCTCTCCTGCCCAGATCCTTAATTTTACCTTTCCCAGGGATCCTCTGCCCTTCCTGGCTTCAAACTGTCTCACCCGCTGAGTCTCCTTCATCAATTCAGGTTGGATGTTATTAGTTTCAGAAATTCATTCTATGTGCTCCGGGACAAGGCTCAGGACATGCCTATAAATCAATTACTGCTTTTAAAAAAATATATGGAACAACATTTGCATTCATTGATATGGACAGTTTACATCAACATCATTAAAAAATATTTTTAACCAAAAGAAAATTAAAAACTTAGCAATATAAAATAAAATTAAATTCTCTATGAGGATAGGAGCATTTTCAAAATGAATCAATTATTGGGTGATACACATAGCGCCACAGACACCTAGATTTTACAGACAAAGTTATGTTTAGATGGGCATCTATTATGGGGAAGAAGAGAAGACACTGGATTAAGAGCCAGTTGTTTTGAAGCTGACTTCCCACTTGCCAGCTTAAAGCTACAAACCCTGTCTGTGTCTCTAAAATTATGATTGGAAAACAGTAGAAAAGATGAAAATATTGCCTCAACCACCCTCATGAAGTTATTGAAAAGATAAAATGTGTACACACACACACCCTGTATAATAAAGAGGTGATATGCAAATTGACCCTCATGCCCTCGCACAAGATGGCCACCCCCATGTGGTCAACGATGGCCTCCAAAAGATGGCAAGCAGGGGAGGGTAGTTGTTGGTGATTAGGCCAGCAGGGAAGGGCATTTAGGGTGACCAGGCTGGCAGAGGAGGGCAGTTGGGGGGGGGGAGACCAGGCCTGCAGGGGAGGGCAGTTGGAGGTGACCAGGCGTGCATGGGAGGGCAGTTGGCGGGGGGAACCAGGCCTGCAGGGAGGGCAGTTGGGGGCAATCAGGCTGGCAGGGGAGTGGTTAAGGGCCAATCAGCCTCGCAGGCAGGTGAGCGGTTGGAAGCCAGCAGACATGGATTGTGAGAGGGATGTCTGACTGCCGGTTTAAACTGGCAGTCGGACATCCCCTGAGAGGTCCCAGATTGGAGAGGGTGGAGGCTGGGCTGAGGGACAACCCACCCCCCCCAGTGCATGAATTTCATGCACCTGGCCTCTAGTGTGTGTGTGTGTGTGTGTGTGTGTGTGTGTGTGTGTGTATACATACACACACACACACATATATACACATACATATATCCTTTTTTTTGTAGTACCAATCTCCCTCAATAGTAATACCCCTTAAAACTATGCACTCATCTCTCTCTTTCTGAATCATCTACATATGCTATTTCAACTTTCTCACCAGATTTATAAACATTTTCTAGGTTTACTTTTACCATACAAGTTATCTTGACCATTATTCCCCTCACTCTTTACAATCAGTCATTAAGTTGGAGAGAATCTGTCTCCACAACTATCCTCTGTTTCCATTGCTATCATCATCCTAGTTCAGTTCACCATTATTTTTTTCATTTAGATTTCTTCAAATCCTAGCCCCATTATGCTTGCATTTCTCAACCCATACTTGCTCTAAATGTGAAAAAAAATGCCTTTTTTAAAAATCATAGCATATTGATAAATTTTTTTTTTGCCTTCCTTTGCCTATCAATTGAAATACACTCTCTTCATCTTTATATATTACTAGCATTCCCGTTGCAGGAAAAATCCTGCAATAGGATTTCCTGCTGCACTCTACCCCGCCTCCGCTCCTCCCTTGTCGCCCGCCCCACCTTCTCCTCCAGCCCGCCTGCTTTTCCCTTCTCCCCCGGCCCCGCCTCCACTCCTCCCTTGTCGCCCGCGCCGCCTTCTCCGCCAGCCCGCCTGCTTTTCCCTTCGCCCCAGGCCCTGACTTCGCTCCTCCCTTCTCCTCCCCCCACCCCGGCTTGCTTGCTTCTTCGAAGCTTTACTCCCTTCTGCAGCTCTTGGCTTCTTTTGACGCTGTCTTGATATGCAAATTAGCTGCCATCTTTGTTGGGGTAATTTGCATACTCGTCCTATTTGGTTGGTGGGCGTGGCTTGGCTGGTGGCTTAGGTGTGGTCAATTTGCATATTTGTCTATTATTAGATTAGATTAGAGGCCCGGTGCACAAAATTTGTGCACTCGGGGGGGGGAGGTCCCTCAGCCCACCCTGCCCCCTCTCACAGACTGGGAGCCCTCAGGGGATGTCCTACTGTCGGCTTAGGCCCACTCCCTGCAATCTGGCCTTTCTCTGCAGGAGGTGACTGGGCTGATCACCCTGCTGCTGCTGCCACTGCCAGCCACCGCAGCTGCCAAGGTGTTTTCATCAACACGGACTCCAGTCCCTTCACCACAAAAAAGTGACAACTTTCTTTAGGCATTTTCAAGATGTGTCTTTCATAGGATATGACATTTCTTTCTTTCTTTTTTTTATCCTCACCTGAGGATATGTTTCCATTGATTTTTAGAGATCTTGGAAGAGAGTGGGAAAGACAGAGAGAAACATCAATGTGAGAGGGGCACTTAGATTGGTTGCCTCCTGCATGAACCCTGACCTGGGCCCCGGCCAGGGAGGAGCCTGCAACCTAGGTACATGCCCTTGATCAGAATCGAACCCGGACCCTGCAGTCAGCAGGCTGAGGCTCTGTCCACTGAGCCAAAATGGCTAGGGCAGGATATGACATTTCTTAGCCCTCCAGCAACAGACCTTAGTTTTTTCCTCCAGGAGTGTGGTGGAAAAACCCTTGGATTCTTATTACCCAAGTTACCAAGAACACTGTGAGTGGTGGCGTACAGGGAGCTTAGCCAATGAGTGGTCAGAAAAGGTGTTTCCTCTGTAGCTCATGCTCAGAGGCCCCCTTGCGTTGTGTCTGCTGGGGTGGGGCCGTGCTCCAAGCCGCACAGCGGCCACAGGGAACTCGCCTCCAGCCCTGCATTGTGTCCTGTGTTGTGTCCACTGGGCTGGGGGTGTGCTGCCTGCCCAGATGCCTTCCCTCTGCGGCCGGGGTGCCGCAATCTTAGTGATGGAGTGAAGGTTAATTTGCATATTACCGTTTTATTAGATTAGATGCTATACATTGTTTTAGGATTGAACTTGCTATCTTGCTTCTAAATCTTTGTTCATTTAACTTTTTTGCTTTGACTTTTTAGTTCACCATTCTTCTTCTATCTGCAGTGTTCTCCCTATATGCCCATGGGAATCAATCAGCAATTTAAGAACTATAAAAACTTTATAGACCATTTACTATAACTTCCTCATGTCACAGGTGAATTAAGGAGTTTGAGACCTAAGAGTAGAGCTTGAAAGGAAAAATTCTTCCTGACTCCAACTGCAAGGCCCATGTCTATATCCTTAAGCTATAACCTTAAGCTCCAATTCAACTTTTAAGGGTGATGGATAATATTTTTCCCCCATGGACTCTATTCATCTACTCACCTTAGTTCAAGTTATGCATCTGTTGAATCTTTCACTCTACCCTCTTCCTCCTGCATCTTACACTTTTGCTTGTATTTCTCTTATGAGACCACTCTTACTATATGTAGTGTTATAGTAATCTGTTGTTCTCATGCCCTTCACTATTCTGAAAGCATCTTGAGCACACATCCTGCAAGTTGTTCACCCCTTACCTCCATAAAGATCTTAATAAGCACTCATTACATGAAACTAGATCATATTTTTATCCTTTCCTACAGAATTTTCCTGGAAACAACTCAGTCAGTTTTTACAACAGCTTTGCAAGGTAGCTAGTTGTAATATTGCATTTTCTTAGTAGTAAAGAACAGAAACTGACTTTGGCTGAATTAAACAAAAAGGAAATAAAGAAATATTGTATAGCTACCATAATTTCTGGAAAAGTGGTACCATGAGGCTTAGACATGTGAACATGAACCAAAGAGCATAAGCTTACAGAAACAAAGCTTCTCTTTAGTAATGGTCTGGTGGGCATGACACTACAACCACTGCTGGACACTGGACTCTGCAGGTGGCATCTCCACTATGGCCAACACAGGTGGGAGTCAGCAGCCCTGCAACCTCTACCTCCCAGCCCTGGACTTGGGATATCACTGCAGCTACTGACCAAATGAATTCTCTCTCTGACACGGTAAATTCAAAGCTCCAGGCAGAACTGGATTATCCAAAACCCTAGCTGCTAAGGGCACTGGCAAAGTATGTGTCTGGCCTTTTTGGCTTCCTGGTGTTGAGTGACTAGTTTACAACTAATAGAAGAAAGAAGTTCACATTTGAGGGAGACAAATATAATCACTGTTCAGCATAACAGATTAAGTAGCAATATAACCATTTTATATTTGAGGAAACTGATACACAGCAGGGGTCAGTGATTTTTTTCAAGTTCATAAAATTATTAACAAAACAAGAGTTAAATAAATTAGATCAAAAAATGTAAATCAAATAAATTAGAATTCAAGTAGAGTAGTGCAGTTTGCTGTTTCTTTTACATTCTGAAATATGCTGTGTGTATGGGTGTTTGTTTGTTTGTTTGTTTACTTTAAAGAACACTTGGCAGCCCAGCCAGCATGGCTCAGTGGTTGAGCGTCGACCTATGCACCAGGAGGTCAGGGTTCAATACCCTGTCGGGACACATGCCCAGGTTGCAAGCTCAATCCCCAGTGTGGGGTGTGCAGGAAGCAGCCTATCAATGATTCTCTCTCATCATTGATGTTTCTATCTCTCTCTCCCCCTCCCTCTCCCTTTCTCTCTGAAACCAATAAAAATATATATATTTTTAAAAAGAACATTTGGCAAACTCTTCTGATTTTTTTTTTTTTTTGTATAGGATTACTGAGCACTGCAGAGAGGGTTGATGACAGCCTTATCTTCTGATAAGCTTTGATAATGGGAATTACTGAATGTACACTCTTGGGAACTTATTCAATCCACACAATTGTGAAAATCCTTCTTGCTGAGGAAAGGGAAAAAATGGAGAAGGAAAATGAGTAATGCCAAGTCACTGTGGCTGCAGAAGCCTGAGCTGAGCCAACTATAAGAACTAAGTGTGGCCCACGATTCAGCATAAAAGCCAGGACTTGACAACTTTTAATATAGTTTCCCAAAATATTTGGCTGTGTCTGTTAGGATCTTTTTTTTAAAGCCAATGATCTTGGGCATTAATATCAGTGGATTTTTCACCTGTAAGTCTTCAAACAGAATGAAGTATAATTTAAACACACCTTAAACAAGAGACCACCACTCAGCTGAACCTAGAAAAATTAAACAAAGAACAAGTACGAGAAAAAGCTCTTCTCTTATTGGGATTTAAATTTTAATAAATTTATTATGTGATGACTTATATAGGTTTCTTACAGCAATCCTATTTTTTTACTTTTGTTAATAGGCCTCTATTGAAGTACTTATGGTGTCCTTGGGATATACAATGTGAGATTTAACAAGAGCCCCTTCTTCTTTTAATTAGGTACCAAAGTAATGTTTTGGGAACAGTCATACTTATTCTTTCTAATGCCTCAAGATTCCTGCATGTTAACATCTGTCTGGCCGTATATTTGACTTCCAGTGTGGGTAGATGTTTTTTGTAAAAATATAAAGTTAAGCTAGTCTTAACTCAGGAAAAAAAAAGTATACATGGTTTACTTTCCATTACCTGCAGTCAACTATGGTCTGAAAACATTAAATGGAAAATTCCAGATATAAACAATTCATAAGTTTTAGATTGTATGCTATTCTAAGTAGCATGATGACATCTCATACCATTCCTGTCTTGGATGTGAATGATCCCTTTGTCTGACAAGAGGGAGAAAATGGAGGAGGAGGGAGAGAGAGAGAATCCATATTCAATAACTTTTCTTATGGTGTGGTGTTATAATGGTTCTATTTTATTACTAGTTATTGTTGTTAAACTCTTACTGTGCCTAATGCCTAATTTATAAATTAAACTTTATTATAGGTATTATAGATATGTATGATTAGAACCAAATATAGTAAACTAGAGGCCTGGTGCATGAAAATTCATGCACTGGAGGGGGTGTCCCTCAGCCCAGCCTGCCCCCTGACACAGTCTGGGAGCCCTCAGGGGCAGGAGGTGACCCGGCGATCAGGGGAAGGCAACACCCCCATCACACCTCTGCTGCTGCCACTGCCGACAGCGTAAGCCTCAGCCGGCCCTGGTTACCTAAGCCTTGGGAGGCCCTGGGAGGCTGGGCAGCTGCCATCCGAGGCTTGCCTGCATCTCAGGCCTGCCCTGGGCGGCTGGGAAGCTGACATCCGAGGCTTGCCTGTGCCTCAGGATGGCCCTGGGTGGCTTGGGGGCTGAGGGCGGGTCTGGCCGCACCATGTGCCTGCCACCCCCGGCAGGGCTGAGGGGACTGGGTGCTGCCATCTTGTGGCTATGGGCGCTGCCATATTTGTGATGGTGTGATGGTCAATTTGCATATTCCCTCTTTATTAGATAGGATACTACGGGGTTTTTACTATTGACAGTTTCAAACATCCACTGTGGATCTTGGAATGTATCCCCTGTGAATAAGGGCGGACTTTTACCTAGAAACATATTGTTTTCATATGTATATTGATATAGGTATATTACAGAAGATTATGTTTTTGCCTTAGGCTATGGTGGAATATCTGACTCTAACTGCTTACTGTTTGTGTTCACCAGAGCTTTTAGCCTACTGTAGGGACCCTGACCAGAGTAAACCGGATGTTAAAGGGTTAAAGGCCCATTTGCCATATGCATGTGCAAAGGCAATGACACAGCATTTTCTCTGTATGCACTGCATAGGCACACCTTTATAGTATGTAACTAGTTCATATAACACGGATGTCATTATTTGACAAGAAGCCTCTTTTGCCTGAGTTGCTATAAAATGGTGCTACTGAACTGCCAGTGGCAGGCTGCTTTGGCTGGCTGCTATGTACGCAATGGCTGCTTTGTCTGCAGTAAAGCATGTCCCATGTGCCTGTGGCGGTTCGTGTCTTCTTCCAATTCCCAGCATCCAAAGAGGTCCCATCCCTAGTAGAGGGGCTCAAACCCAACACTTACAATACTCACAGTATTATTGTGTTCCCAGACATGTTTCTGTGGTCCTTAAAAATAATGTCTTAGCTGTTAAATCTGTTGTGTTGGCCCATGACCGTGGGAGATATATTGAAGGAATAATAGAAATATATGTGTACATATATAATACATAAACATATATAGTATGTGACGTAAAAATATTGAATGTTTATAAAATATATCTTATTTTTATATAGTATTAATATTATATCATTTGGGAGATAATATTATATAGGGGAAAACTAAGCTATTAAAATAATTAATACCTCCAAATAAAAATATTATGACTATGGTTTCTTCCTTTTTTTACACAGTGAAAGAATTTTGGGAGGTAAAATTCCATCTAAATTTATTATAGTTGTGTTTATTTCTGATTCATATTTTTATTGTTAACATTATTACTGATGTCCACCATTACCCCCTTTGTATACCTCAACCACCACCACCATGGCCTTCACCATACTGTTGTCTGAGTCTATGGATAATGTATATATGTTTTTTGGCTAATCTCTTTACATTCTTTTATGAAGTCCCTACCAACACTCACCCCTCTGAGATCTGCCAATCTGTTCTATGTATTCATGACAGTGAATCTATTTTGTTCATTCATTTATTTTGTTCATTAGATTCCACATGTAAGTCTCTATCTTACTGGTTTATGTCATTTAGCATAACAATCTCCAGTTCCATTCTGTCGTAAAGGGAAAGAGATCCTTCTTTTCATTTTTACATCCACATAATATTCCATGGTGTAAATATACCACAGCTTGTTTGTCCATTTATCTACTGATGAGCACTGGAGCTATTTTCAGAACTTGGATATTGTAAATAATGTGATAAGAACATAGGGGTGGATATGTTCTTTCTGATTGGTGTTTTGGGATTTGTAGAATATATTCCCAGAAGTAGAATTGTTGGGTCAAAAGGCAATTCTATTTTTAATTCTTTGAGGAAACTCCATAATGTTTTCCATAGCCACTGCACCAGTGTGCATTCCCTTCAGCAGTGCACAAGTGTTCCTTTTTCTCCACATCCTCCATAGCATTTGTTGATTGATTTATTTAATGGTTGCCATTCTACCAGGGGTGAGGTAATATCTCATTGAAGTTTCAATTTGCATCTTTCTTATAATTACTGATGTTGAGCATTATTTTATATATCTACTAGTGGCCCAGTGAACGAAATTTGTGCACGGGGGAGGGGGTGTTCCTCAGCCCTGCCTGCACCCTCTCCAATCTGGGACCCCTCGAAGGATGTCCTACTTCCAGTTTACAGGGATTGGGCCTAAACTGACAGTCAGACATCCCTCTCACAATCTGGGACTGCTGGCTCCTAACCGCTCACCTGCCTGCCTGCCTGCCTGCCTGCCTGATTGCCCCTAACCACTCTGCCTGCCAGCCTGCTTGCCCCTAAATGACCCCCTCCCCTGCCAGCCTGATCACCCCCAACTGTCCCCTGTGCCAGTGTGCTCACCCCCACTGCCTCCCCTGTCAGCCTGCTCACCCCCAACTGCCCCCCTGCTGGCCTGCTTACCCCCACCTCCCCTCCCCACTGGCCTGCTTACCCCCAACTACACCCCTGCTGGCCTGCTCACTCCAAACTGCCCCCCCACTGTCCTGATCACCTCTAACTGACCCCCATTGACAGCCTGCTTGCCCCCAACTGGCCCCCCTGCTGGTCTGCTTACCCCCAACGGCCCTGCCCCCACCAGCCTGATCACCCACAACTGCCCTCCCCTCTTGGCCTCTAACTGCCTCTACCTCGGCTCCGCCACCATGGCTTTGTCCAGAACAACATCCGGAAGGTCTCCTGGAAGGTCTCCCAGTCTAATTAGCATATTACCCTTTTATTAATATAGACTAGAGGCCCGGTGCACGAAACTCGTGCATGGGGTGTGTGTGTGTGTGTCCCTCAGCCCAGCTTGCACCCTCTCTAATCTGGGGCCCTTCGAGGGATGATCCTGGTAGGATTGGGCCTAAACGGGCAGTCAGACATCCCTCTCACAATCCAGGACTGCTGGCTCCCAACTGCTTGCCTGCCTGCCTTCCTGATTGCCCCTAACCACTTCTGCCTACCAGCCTGATCACCCCCTAACCACTCCCCTGACAGCCTGATTGACCCTAACTGCCCTCCCCTGCAGGCCTGGTCACCCCTAACTTCCCTCCCCTGAAGGCCTGGTCACCCCTAACTGCCCTCCCCTGAAGGCCTGGTCACCCCTAACTGCCCTCCCCTGCAGGCCTGGTCCCTCCCAACTGCCCTCCCCTGCTGGCCATCTTGTGGTGGCCATCTTGTGCCCACATGGGAGCAGCTATCTTTGACCACATGAGGGCAGCCATCTTGTGTTGGAATGATGGTCAATTTGCATATTACTCTTTTATTAGATAGGATTGGCCATCTATGTGTCCTCTTTGAAGAAGTGCCCATTCAGCTCCTTTCCCCATTTTGCAATTGGATTATTTGTATTGCTTGTGTTGAGGTGTATAAGTTCTTTATATATTTTGGAGATTAACCCTTTATCAGATGTATCATTGAAGAATATGTTCTACCATAGAATGGCTTGTTTTTTCATTTTGTAGATGGTTTCTTTGGCTTTGCAGAAGCATTTTAGGTTGATGTAGTACCAGTTGTGTGTGTGTGTGTGTGTGTGTGTGTGTGTGTGTGTGTGTGTGTGTTTTGTTGTTGTTATTAACCTTGCCTAAAGAGATATATTGGCAAAAATATTGCTACACAATGCTGAAACCGGTTTGGCTCAATGGATAGAGCATCGGTCTGCGGACTGAAAGGTCCCAGGTTCGATTCCGGTCAAGGGCATGTGCATTGGCTGCGGGCACATCCCTGGTAGGGGGTGTGCAGGAGGCAGCTGGTCGATGTTTCTCTCTCATCGATGTTTCTAGCTCTCTATCCCTATCCCTTCCTCTCTGTAAAAAATCAATAAAAAAAAAAAAAAAAAAAAAATATTGCTACACAAGACGTCTGAGATTTTACTACCTATGTTTTCTTCCAGGGTTTTATGGTTTTTTGACTTATATTTAAGTCTGTAATTCATTTTGAGTTTATTCTTGTGTATGGTATAAGTTGGTGGTCTAATTTCATTTTTTTGCATGTATCTGTTCAGTTTTCCCAACACCATTTATTGAAGAGACTGTCTTGACTCCATTGCATACTCTTGTATCCTTTATCAAATATTAATTGAGTCTGATGGCTTGGGTCAATTTCTGGGGTCTCTGTTCTATTCCATTGATCTATATGCCTGTTCATTTACCAGTACCAGTCTATTTTGATTACAGTAGCTTTGTAGTATAACTTGATATCTGGTATTGTGATCCCTCCAACTTTGTTCTTTCTCAAGACTGCTGCCATTTGAAATATGTTTTGGTTCTATATAAAATTTTGGAGTATTTGTTCTAGATCTGTAATATATGCTGTTGGCATTTTAATGGGGATTGCATTGAATCTGTAGAATGCTTTGGGTAGTGTGGACATTTTAATGATCCATGAACACAGTATATTCTTCCACTTGTTAATATCTTCCACTATCTCTTTTTCCTGTCCTTTTCTGGTTTTCTGAGTACAAGTCTTTTACCTCCTTGGTTAAGTTTATTCATACATATCTTAATTTTTGTTGTTGTTGCATTGGTAAATGGGATTATTTGTTTAGATTCTCTTTCTGACAATTTATTATTTATCTATCTAAAAGGCTAATATGCTAAGTGTCCAACCTTCTGGGTAATGAGGTCAAGTAGCAACTCTGGGCTTCCCCTCCCTAGTGATGACTAGCCTCAGGTGGAAACACTTTACACTGTAACCAAATGTCTGTGAAGTGTTTTCCTGTGCCTCATCTCATTTGATCCTCACAGAAGTCCTGGGGAGACTCGGTGGAATCCTATTTTCTCTTCATTAGCTGGAAAACTGAGATTTAGAAAGTTTAGAAACTTGACCCGACTGAAAAGAAGTAAGAAATGGTGGACCTTGAAAATGACTTCAAGCTTGCTCACTGCATAGAGTATAGTCAAACATTCCTGCAGTTAAATATTTTATCCTTTGTTCTCCCTGTGTGATCTACACTAATAATGTGCTTCGTGTTGATATTTATGCTGTGTTGCTGACAATTACCTGAAAGAGAAGTTGGGGTGCTTCACTGGGCTGGGAAAAGTTTAGCTACATCAGAAAGCAGGTCTAATTAAGCAAGTTTGTTCTATATCTATAAAAGGCTAAGTTCACTCATGCATGTGCAATATATATAAAGCTCTTGCTGGTGCCAATTGCACATGTGTGATTCAATCTGTCATTGTCGATCGTGAATTTGGTTGTTTTTGTTAACATTCTGAAGCTGAAAGAAAGCTGTGGTGTCGCACAGAAGTAACAATGGTGATTAAATATGATTGTAATAGTGATCCAGGTAGATATAATTATCCCCTGTAACCCAAGTTGCTGTTATATTCAGAAACAAAGATGGAGGACCTCCTTTTGAAAGGGACTTGATCATTCATTGCAAACCAGATCCCAATAATCTGAATGCCACTAAAATGAAACAGTATCCTATTTCCTACATTTGATACAATGACATATCCTATTCTTTTCCCACATGGTGAAAAAGGCTGGGGAACGGATATTGCATTAAGACTCAGAGATGACAGTGTAATCGACAATACTAGATTCAATGGATGATGCCAAAAAGGAAATTTTTTCCATCGAATTTCTTAAAAGTATTACTCCTTCGGGAATGCTGTGCCATAAATTAGAATTGAAAGTAGGTGCTCCTGAGAAATCTTAATAGTAAATGGGGTCTTTATAATGATACTAGATTTACTATCAAAAGACTAGAAGCCCAGTGCACGAAATTCATGCACAAGGGGGGTGTCCCTCAGCCCAGCCTGCACCCTCTCCAATCTGGGACCCCTCGAGGGATGTCCAACTGCCAGTTTAGATGGGATTGGGCCTAAATAGGCAGTTGGACATCCCTCTCACAATTCAGAACTGCTGGCTCCCAACTGCTCACCTGTCTGCCTGATCACCCCCTAACCACTCCCCTGCCAGCCTGATCGATGCCTAACTGCTCCCCTGCCAGCCCAATTGCCCCTAACTGCCCTCCCCTGCTGGCCCGGTCACCCCTAACTGCCCTCCCTTGCCAGCCTGATCATCCCATAACTGCCCTCCCCTGCAGGCCTGGTCCCTCCCAACAGCCCTCCCCTGCAGGCCTGGTCGCCATAGGTGTACACTTTTTGTCCAGGTTCTTCTCGTACCCCCCCACACACTCCTTTCCCCCCAAGAATTGTCAGTCCACTCCCTTTCTATGCCCCTGATTCTATTATATTCACCAGTTTATTCTGTTCATCAGATTTTTATTCACTTGATTTTTAGATTCACTTGTTGATAGATACGTATTTAGTTTTCATAACTTTTATCTTTACCTTTTCTTCTTCTTCCTCTTCTTAAAGAATACCTTTCAGCATTTCATATAATACTGGTTTGGCGGTGATGAACTCCTTTAGCTTTTTCTTGTCTGTGAAGCCCTTTATCTGACCTTCATTTCTGAATGATAGTTTTGCTGGGTAGGGTAATCTTGGTTGTAGGTACTTGCTATTCATCACTTTGAATATTTCTTGCCACTCCCTTCTGGCCTGCATAGTTTCTGTTGAGAAATCAGCTGACAATCATATGGGTACTCCCTTGTAGGTAACTAACTGTTTTTCTCTTGCTGCTTTTAATATTTTCTCTTTGTCTTTTGCTCTTGGAATTTTAATTATGATGTGTCTTGGTGTGGTCCTCTTTGGATCCCTTTTGTTTGGGGTTCTCTGCATTTCCTGGACTTGTAAGTCTATTTCTTTCACCAGGTAGGGGAAGTTTTCTGTCATTATTTCTTCCAATAGGTTTTCAATATCTTGCTCTTGAAGTTGTCCCAGAGGCTCTTTAAACTATCTTCATATTTTTGGATTCTTTTGGCTTTTTGCTTTTCCAGTTAGGTGTTTTATTGCTTCTTTGTATTTCAAATCTTTGACTTGATTCTTGGGATCCTCTAGTCTGCTGTTGGATCTCTGTATATTATGAAAAACACTTGCTGTATTTCAAGGATTTCTGCTGTATACAACATCCTTTCTATACTATACACTTACATTTTGATGTCTTTTCCACTTTTTCTCTCACAATTCTGTTATATTCATTATTATTTGCACTGAATTACTAGTGGTTCCTTGCAGTGTCCTAGAATGGGCTTTCTGCTCTACTTATGGGACTTCCCCACATGTATAAACAACTTATGAAGAAATAAAATACAACATGGCAACAAATTACAATGAAAACACAACAATCCAAATTCTATGGGACACAGCGAAAGCAGTCTTGAGAGGGAAGTTCATAGCTGTACAAGCCTATTGCAAAAAACAAGAAACAATGGTAATAAACTATCTAACACTACAACTCAAAGAGTTAGAGAGCAACAAGAAAAGCCCAGTGTTAACACAAGGAAGGAAATAATAAAGATCAGAGCAGAGATAAATGACATAGACACCAAAGAAACAATACAAAAGATCAACAAAACTGAGAGCTGGTTCTTTGAAAGGATAAATAAGATTGATGAACCTCTAGCAAGGCTCACCAAGAAGCAAAGAGAGAGGACTCAAATAAAGAAAATGAGAAATGAAACAGGTGATATAACAACAGACCTCACAGAAATACAAAGGATTGTTAAAAAATACTATGAACAACTCTATTCCAACAAACTGGACAACCTAGAGGAAATGGACATATTCGTAGAAAAATATAACCTTCCAAAACTCAATCAGGAAGAATTTAAACACCGCAACAGGCCAATAACTATGGAAGAAACAAGCAGTCATCAAAAAGCTTCCAGCAAACAAAAGCCTGGGGCCAGACGGCTTCACAGGGGAGTTTTACCAAACATTTAAGGAAGAACTAAAACCTATCCTCCTCAGACTATTACAAAAAATTCAAGAGGAAGGAACACTTCCAAGCTGCTTCTATGAAGCCAGCATTACCTTAATACCAAAACCAGATAAAGACAACACAATGAAAGAGAACTACAGGCCAATATCCCTCATGAACATAGATGCCAAAATCCTCAACAAAATTCTAGCAAATTTTGGAGATTAAACCCTTATCGGAAATATCATTGGAAAATATGTTCTCCCATGCAGTGGGCTTTCTGGTTGTTTTGTTGATGGTTTCTTTTGCTGTGCAGAAGCTTTTTATTTTGATGTAGTCCCATTTTTTTATTTTCTCCTTAGTCTCCATTGCCCTATGAGCTGTGTCTGTAAAGATAAGTGCTATGACATATGTCTACTATTTTGCTGCTTATGGAGTCTTCTAAGATTTTTATGGTTTCCCATCTTACGAATATTCAAGTCCTTAAGCCATTTTGAGTTTGTTTTTGTATATGGTGTAAGTTGGTGATCTAGTTTCTTTTTTTTTTTTTTTTGCATGTATCTGTCCAAATTTCCCAGCACCATTTGTTAAAGTGACTGTTTTGACTCCATTGTATGCTCTTGCCTCCTTTGTCAAATATTAATTGAGCATAATGGATTGGGTCTATTTCTGGGTTCTCTAGTCTGTTCCATTGATCTATAAGTCTGTTCTTGTGCCAGTACCAGGCAGTTTTGAGAACTGTGGCTTGGTAATGTGGCTTGATATCTGGTAATGTGATCCCTCCAACTTTGTTCTTCTTTCTCAGGATTGCTGTGGCTAATCGGGTTCTTTTTTTATTCCAGATGAATTTTTGAAGAGTTTTTCCTATATCTGTAAAATATCCCATTGGTATTTTAATGGGGATTGTATTGAATCTGTAGATTGCTTTTGATAGTATGGACATTTTAATGATGTTGATTTTACCAATCCATGAACATGGTATGTTCTTCCATTTGTTTATGTATTCCTCTATCTCTTCTTTCAATGTCCTGAAGTTTTCTGAGGACAGGTCTTTTACATCCTTAGTTATTTCCTAGGTATCTTAATTTTTTTGGTGCAATGGTAAATGGGATTTTTTTGTTTGTTTGTTTCTCTTTCTGTGAGTTCAGTATTGGTGTATAAAAAGGCCATAGATTTCTGTGTGTTAATTTTGTACCCTGCCACATTGTACCACACATGGCTAGCACTTCCAGTACAGGAGTGGTGAGAGTGGGTATCCCTGTCTTGTTCCTCTTCTTAGAGGAAATGAGTTTACTTTTTGCCCATTGAGTATGATGTTGGCTGTAGGTTTGTCATATAAGACTTTTATTATGTTGAGGTATGATCCCTCTATTCCTACTTTGCTGAGAGTTTTTATCAGGAAAGGGTGCTGGATATTGTCAAATGCCTCTTCTGCATCGATTGGTATGATTATGTGATTTTTGACCATCACTCCAACACACAATATGGCTGCCCCCATCTGGTCAAAGATCCTGCCCCCATGTGGACACAAGATAGCCACCACAAGATGGCCAGCAGGGGAGGGCAGTTGGGAGACACCAGGCCTGCAAGGGAGGGCAGTTGAGAGGGACCAGGCCTTCAAGGGAGGGCAGTTGGAGGTGATCAACCCTGCAGGAGAGGGAAGTTAGGGGTGACCAGGCCAACAGAGGAGGGAAGTTGGGGGCAAACAGGCTGGCAGGGGAGCAGTTAGGCATCAATCAGGCTGGCAGCGGAGTGATTAGGGGGTGATCAGGCTGGCAGGCAGAAGCGGTTAGGGGCAATCAGGAAGGCAGGCAGGTGAGCAGTTGGGAGCCAGCAGTCCTGGATTGTGAGAAAGATGTCCGACTGTCCCACCAGGATAGATAGGGCCTAAACGGACAGTTGGACATCCCTCAAGGGGTCCCAGATTGGAGAGGGTGCAGGCTGGGCTCAGGGACACACCCCCCTCCGTGCACGACTTTCATGCACCAGGCCTCTAGTGAAGATAATAAGAATAAATGGATCACATGTACATTCAACTGTTTATTGAATCCTGATTTTTATTTTATTGTTTACAGTATTACAGATGGCTCCCAATTTCTCCATTTTTAATGCCCTCCACCCAATCCCTCCCCCACCCAAGGCCTTCCCCATGCCATTATCTGTGTCCCTGAGTTGTCCATATATGCATATATGTTATTTGGTTAATCTCTTCCTGTCCCCTTCCTCCTACCCCTACATCTACTCAGACCTGTTATTTTGTTCCATGCATCCATACCTTTGTTAATATTTTGTTCGTCAGTTTATTATGTTCAATAGTTTCCACATATGGTTAAGATTCCCAATATTAAGGAACATGCTTTCAGTTTTTGCCCCTTCAATATGATGTTGGCTGTAGGTTTGTCATATATAGTCTTTATTATATTGAGGTATGTTCCTCTAGTCTCACTTTGCTGAGAGTTTTTATCATAAATGGGTTCTGGATTTTGTGAATGTTTTTTTCTACATCTATTGATATGATCATATGATTTTTATCCTTAATTTTGCTTTTGTGGTGTATCACTTTTATTGATTTGTGAATATTGTACCAGCTTTGCATCTCTGGAATAAATACCACTTGATCATGGTATATGATTGTTAATGTATTGCTGGATCCTATTTGCTAATATTTGGTTGATGATTTTATCATTATGTTCATCTGGTATATTGGCCTATAATTTTCTTTCTTTGTAGTGTCTTTATCTGGTTTGGAATTAGGATAATGTTAAAAAAAGCTTGGAAGCTTCTCTCCTCTTGAAATTTTTTGAATACTTTGAGGATTGGTATTAATTCTTCATTGAATGTTGGATAAAACTCACCTATAAACTCATCTAGTCCATTTAGTTTCAGAGAGAGAGTGGAAGGTAGGGGGAGAGACAGGGAGAGAGAAATATGGATGTGAGAGAGACATATCAATTGGTTGCCTTACACACATGCCCCGACCAGTGCCAGGGATTGAGCCTGCAACCGAAGTATGTGCCCTTGGCTGGAATAGGACCTGTGATCCTTCAGTCACTGCTCCAACCACTGATCCAAACTGGTGAGGGTGATTTTCTTTATTTTAGTTGTAATTCCAGCTTGGTCAGGGGGGAAATAAGTGTACCTTGTACCTACACTGCCATCATCTTGGATTTTTGCATTGTTATATCTATTAGTGGCAAGCATGATTGTTTTTGTCAGTGGTAAGAATATTCCAGGGGCAGAAGGTCAAAATAGTAACCCACAACCAGTGTCAGCTAACCATTTTACAAAAGTCAGGACAAAAATCTTCTAAACCAATGTCACTTGTACCACAACACATTTGAAATCTGTGTGTTTCAGGGATTTTAGAAATTCATGACATTCTTAATCCGTAGTCACTCAATGGAAATTATGCTCTAGTACAATTTATGTAAGAATGAATTTTATTAAGCAATTAATAATGTCCATGTTTTACAAATAACACTTTGTTCCATCTTTAATTTGGCCCTCATACACACACAAATACATACATATACATGCAGATGACACATACATATGCTTCTTCCTCCATATTTCCAGATGTCTTCCTAAATTCCCTATATTTGCTTCTTTATTTAATACTGCTGAAATCTCATTTCTTCTATGTTGCACTTATAAAGACTGTGATAGCATTGCTCTATTATATAGAATTCCAATTTGGTGTTAATTTAATTTTAAGTTGTGCTTAATTAATATCTAGTTATGTATATTCTTTCTCTGATAAAAATTCTTAATAAATGCTTTTAGTGATAATGATATTTTAGTACCTATTCCATGATAAAATTGCTACTGTATTTACAGAGAAACTGTTATTACAGAATTTAAAGTATTATCTTATGTATTGCTTGTATATGTATTTATTTTTTATTTTTATTTTTAAAATATACTTTTATTGATTTCAGAGAGGGAAAAAGAGAGAGAGAGAGAAAAACATCAATGATGAAAGAGAATCATTGATCAACTGCCTCCTGCACACCCCACTCTGGGCATCGAGCCCACAGCTCAGGCATGTGCCTTCCTTGGGAATTGAACAGTGACCTCCTGGTTCATAGATCAATGCTCAACCACTCAGTCATGCTGGTTGGGTGCTTGTGTATGTATTTAAACACCATTCTCTTTGAGCAGAGAGAATGTCCTATATACTTGGTATTGCAGGTTACAAAATTAATGTATATAACCAAAGACATCGATAATGATTAATAACAATTTTTATACATAGAGAGAAGAGGGAATTTTCCGGGTCACATAAATATTGATATGTTTAGAGTGTGAGTTATATGGATATAAAATTTTGTAACGACTTATCAAACGTTATATTTGTATTTTTACATTTCAATATGTGAAATTACAACTTAATATAAAAGAGTGGGATCCTAAAAGATTTAAACTGAAAAAAAAAGTTAAAAAAGAAATCTTATTCAAATGTATACTATTGAGATGTTGCTAACCTTACCATGGACCAAATTTAGAAAAACACTGGAAAGGAATTTTAGATTAAAGTGATATGAATTGTCAGTCTCCTATGATATGCACCAAATTAGGAACACATAACACACACACACACACACACACACACACACACACACACACACACACACACATATATATATATATCTTTGGAGACTTTAAAGCAGAGATTGACAGCAATACAGTCATAGCAGGGGACTTTAACACTCCACTCACATCACTGGATACATCTTCCATACAAAAAATCAACAAGGAAAAAGCAACCATAAATGACACACTAGATCAGATGAATTTAATTGATGTTTAAAGAGCATTTCTTTTTTAAAAAATTTCTTTATTGATTAAGGTATCACATATTTGTCCTCATCCTCCCATTCCCATCCCAAACCCCTCCCCACGCATGCCCCCACCCCTCTGTTGTCCGTGACCACTGGTTAGGCTTATATGCATGCATACAAGTCCTTTGGTTGATCTCTCCTC
Organism: Eptesicus fuscus; assembly: GCF_027574615.1. NCBI lineage: Eukaryota > Metazoa > Chordata > Mammalia > Chiroptera > Vespertilionidae > Eptesicus > Eptesicus fuscus. The sequence continues at coordinate 2,757,280 of NC_072480.1, read as the reverse complement.
CTTACCCCCACCCTCCCCTACCTTCCCTCTGAGGTTTGACAGTCTGATAGATGCTTCCCTGTCTCCAGTTCTATTTTTGTTCATCAGTTTATGTTGTTCATTATTTCCCCTAGATGAGTGAGATCATGTGATACTAGAAATACACTTATAAGAACCGAAAATGAGACAAGCAATAATGGTTATGCTGAGAGGCAAATGAATCAGTCTGTAGTGGTTTTCTTTCTGGGCCAACAGTTCTTTTGAGTCCCAATTTCAATGTCAAACAGTTCCTTATGTGTACATGTCAGCAATGATATTTCAGTTCTGGATGGTGGACAAATGGTGGTAATGTAGGCCCGACCCTCTCTGGTTTGGTCCTGGGCAACCTGCATTGATGCACAGCTGCTGACTGCTAGTATGGGAAGGCCACGTCAGCGTCTTCCATCTCTGGACTGCTTCTCTTCTGTCTTCGTGGCTGGAGCACTCCTGTCGATTCCTCTCTGTTGCAGGAATCCATATGCACATGGTCTTGGAGTTGGTTTCTGAAAATAAACAAACATATTCTCAACCAAAAGTTAATAAAGGAATCTTTTCTATAAATTTGACTTGGGATCCTTTTACATTTTTTGCCCAAACGATTTTCCTTTGACTTGTTTTGACACCATGTGTGTTTTCCATGGGTGTCTTGTTGTTAGCACTACAAATGAAAGTTAATTTTTTTTTTTACTTTATATTTCTTTATTGATTAAGGTGTCACATATTTGTCCTCATCCCCCCATTCCCATCCCACCCCTCTCCCCACGCATGCCCCAATCCCCTGTTGAACTTAACCGTTGGATAGGCTCATATGCATGCACACAAGTCCTTTGGTTGAACTCTCCCCCTCCCCCCACCCTCCCCTATCCTCCCTCTGAGGCCCGATAGTCCGATCGATGCCTCCTTGCTTCTGGTTCTGTTCTTGTTCCTCAGTCTATGTTGTTCATCATTTCCCCTAGATGAGCGAGATCATATGTCACTAGATATATACTAATAAGAACTGAATGTGAGACGAGCAATAATAGTTATGCTGACAGGCAAATGAATCAATCTGTAGCGAGCTTCCCCCTGGACCAACAGTTCTTTTAAAACCCAATTTCAATGTCCAGTAGTTCCTTATGTGTATATGTCAGCACTGACCCCTCAGCTCTGGATGGTGGACAAATGGTGGTAATGGAGGTCCGACTCCCTCTGGTTTGGTCTCGGCCGAACCCAGGGGCACGGCGTCACCCGGATTAAGGGGCACGTGGCCTCACCCATACCCAAGGGGCGCGTGGTCTCACCCGGGCCTGGGACCCAGCCTCACCCGGATGGATCCAGGGGCGCATGGCCTCACCCGGACCCAGGATCTGGCTTCACCCGTACCCAGGGACGCTTGGCCTCTCCCAGACCCAGGGGCACGTGGCCTCACCCGGGCTTAGTTGCACAAGGCCTCACCTGGATCCAGGGACACATGGTCTCTCCCGGACCCAGGGACGCTTGGCCTCTCCCAGACCCAGGGCCACTTGGGCTCACCCGGGCCTAGGTGCACGAGGCCTCATCCGGATCCAGGGACGCATGGTCTCACCCGGACCCTGGGACGCTTGGCCTCTCCCAGACCCAGGGGCACGTGGCCTCACCCGGGCCTAGGTGCACGAGGCCTCATCCGGATCCAGGGACACATGGTCGCACCCGGACCCAGGGATGCTTGGCCTCTCCCAGACCCAGGGCCACTTGGGCTCACCCGGGCCTAGGTGTACGAGGCCTCACCCGGATCCAGGGACACATGGTCTCACCCGGACCCAGGGACGCTTGGCCTCTCCCAGACCCAGGGCCACTTGGGCTCACCCGGGCCTAGGTGCACGAGGCCTCACCCGGATCCAGGGACACATGGTCTCACCTGGACCCAGGGATGCTTGGCCTCTCCCAGACCCAGGGCCACTTGGGCTCACCCGGGCCTAGGTGCACGAGGCCTCACCCGGATCCAGGGACACATGGTCTCACCCGGACCCAGGGACGCTTGGCCTCTCCCAGACCCAGGGCCACTTGGGCTCACCGGGCCTAGGTGCACGAGGCCTCACCCGGATCCAGGGACACATGGTCTCACCCGGACCCAGGGACGCTTGGCCTCTACCAGACCCAGGGCCACTTGGGCTCACCCGGGCCTAGGTGCACGCGGCCTCATCCGGCTCCAGGGACACATGGTCTCACCCGGACCCAGGGACGCTTGGTCTTTCAGACCCCGGGGCACGTGACCTCACCCAGGCCTAGGTGCACGAGGTCTCACCCGGATCCAGGGACACATGGTCTCGCCTGGACCCAGGGGTGTGTGGGCTCTCCCAGACCCAGGGGCGCTTGGCCTCGCCCGGGCCCGGGATCCAGCGTCATCCGGGTCCAGGGGCACATGGCCTCACCTGGACCCGGAGTCCGGCCTCACCTGGACCCAGGGGCATGTGGCCTCACCTAGACCCAGGGACGTGAGGCCTCACTTATACCCAGAGGCGTGTGACCACACCCTAGCCCAGAGGCGCGCAACCCCGCCCGCACCCGGGTCTCAGCGGGGCCCCGTCTTCCCGATCCCAATTCCTGCTGGTCAATCCCCCCTCAGCAATTCCCCTGGCCATCCTTCCAGAGCTCCAGTATGGCTGCTGCAGAACTCGTCGGGCGGCGGCTCGGCGAAGCTCCGGTGCGCCCGGTGCATGGCGGTGGGCCGGTCTGGCATCGCTGCGTCGGCCCTTGGGTCTGCATCGGTGGCCGGTCGCCGAGCATGCGCACCTGGCCGCTTCCGGGGCGTTGAGATTCTTGACGGACTCGGAGGTCAGCAAGCGCGGAGTCTCCCACCCCATGTCTCATAGGGGCTCGTCTGTCCGTGCTTGGCTGCCAGTGGAGCCGTCCCCTCAGTCGGAGACCGCCGGGGGAACTGCGCCGAGCACGTTCCAGGCCGCTGTTGTATCGCCTGAGCCATAGTTCTTTTGTGTCGCCTGAGCCGTAGTTCTTAAAGTGTGGTCTTTGGGTCACCAGCATCAGCATCATCCCACATACCCCTCTTTTATTCTAGTTGTAGAGCATCTACTCAGCCAGCCCTATGGTAGTCTTGGATGGTGTCTGCTCTGCTCTCTTGTCGTAGTCTCAAAGTTGTTGTGGTAGGCAACAATCAGGCTTCCGCCCTATGCCTCCATCTTGGTCCTCCTTTGTATAGTTAAGTCTTGATTGTTGTTGGTGTCACTGGGGGGGCTCTCTTTGTCTATAAAGGAAGAGTTGCTGTGCAGGAGACACGTTTATGGGCCGGGTCTTGGTGCAGCAAAGCTTTGGCGCTCACTGAATATTCCCGTTGAATGTGTCCCTTATGCACGTGGTTGAAATCTGGTGTCATCTCCCACAGACCACTAGATGCCCTCGTTTCTGGGTCTCCAATGGGGTGTAGATCAGCTACTGCCTTAGGCACTCAGCAAGGATTACAGCAAAAACTGTAGTTTCTTCCTCCTGTCTGAGTGGCCCTGGAGCAGTCCGACTAGAACAGCAGTTCATCTGGTCCGCTGCCAGAGAGCAGGCCACCCACATGCATAAGCCGTTGCTTGGGGCGCAGGTGTGCCTGCAAGACTTGCGGGGCAGGTCTTCAAAACGTGCGGGGCGGGTCCCAGGGCGGGGCGGGGTCTCAGGGCTCCAACAGGCCATGGTGCGGCGAGCCGCGATGGCTGTGAGTCTGGTCCTTCTGCCTTCCACGTATCTAAGTCCCCTCGTTCCGCACTCCAGCGCAGCAAACACTGATTGCTGGGCGCACCTCCGCAAGAGTCCCGCCTCTCCCCGCAGGCATCTGGGTCTCCCGCGGTTCGCCAGAAGATGGATTTCAGGGTGATGGAGAGCTAATCTCCCCTAGGTTTGGAACAAAAGCCCCTTTCCCCCGCCACCAGCCAGACCCACGCGCCTCCACACCTCATCCCCTCCGATTTCGCTGGGTGCGAGGCAACAGAACAGCCTTTAACCTCCGCCGCCATCTTTTTCAAACTTCCCAATTTGTACTTCTTAATCCCTTCATTTCAGTCAACTCTACTGAAGTCTAGCGCCTCCGGGAGGTGCATAGAAAGGGCGCCCGGGCCTCCGTCCGGTGCGCAGTGCGCGCGTCCCGCGGAACCAGGCGCGCGAGGGCCGCGCGGCGGGGACGGGCGCTGGGCGGCCGCCGAGCTCCAGGCACCGCCATCGCCACGTTCCGGGCGTCGCCGCCGCGGTGTCTCCCCAATTTGTACTTCTTAATCCCTTGAATTCAGTCAACTCTACTGAAGTCTAGCGCCGCCGGGAGGTGCACGGAGAGGGCGCCCGGGCCTCCGTCCGGTGTGCGGGGCGCGCGGCCCGCGGCACCAGGCGCGCGGGGGCTGCGCGGCAGGGACGGGTGCTGGGAGGCCGCCGGGCTCCGGGCGCCGCCGCTGCGGCGGCATCCCCAGCGTCCTGGGCCGGGCGGCCTGCGGGGGCGGCGGAGTTGCGAAAGTGAGTGAGTTTCCCAGGGTTTCGCCCGGAATGGGGTTCAGTGCAATCGGAGCCGGCGCTCAGCGCACTCCAGAGCCTTTATCTCCTTCCTGCCAGTGAACGCCGGCCAGGTCATCAGCCGCCCCTTCCTCTCCGGTTCCATCCTCCCCGCAGGCGCGTGTGCTCGTGTCTCCGCCCGTTTCTCCATACCTTAGGCTTTTACGGCTTCCCAGACTGTCCCCGTGGCCTTCTCCTTCCCCCCAGCTGTGGGCATTTCAGTCCACCAACTTTCCTGTGGTTCTGGACGATGTCCGTTCTGACCTCTAGTTGTATTTTTGAAATTGTTGTGCCCGGCTGCAGGTTAGGTGTTTAACCTATGGCGCCATCTTGGTTCCGCCAAAAGTTAATTTTCTAAAGTAAAAATTTTCTAGATGTAATTTACTTACAGGATATTTTTTCTTACATGATATTCTTCTACTATCTCCCCTTTTTTGATTAAAAAAAATAAAGAGTATTTCATCCCAAATCTAAATAATACACATTATTCTCAAGTGCACATGGAACATTCTCAAAGATACACCACACTTTAGGATGCAAAATAAGCTTCAACAAATTCAAAAAGCTTGAAATCATATCAAACATCCTCATGGGTCACAATGGCATGAAACTAAAAATCGACTACAATAAAATAAAATTAAAAAACACCAAAAACTTTCAAACACATAGAGGCTAAATAGCATGTTATTAAACAATGAATGGGTTACCAAGGAGAAAAGGAATAAATAAAAAATTACCTGGAAGCAAATGAAAATCAACATTCAGCAACCCAAAACTTAAGGCACACAGTGAAAGTACTCCTTAGGAGGAAGTTCACAGCATTATAGGCCTACATCAAAAGAACAGAAAAATCTCTAATAAACAATCTGACACTATACCTAAAATAACTAGAAATAGAACAAGAAAAGCACAGAGTAAGTAGAAGGAAGGAAATAATGAATAACAGAGAGGAAATAAATTACATTGACACTAAAAAAAAAACAACAACAACAGAAAAATTCAATGAAGCCAAGAGCTGATTATTTGAAAAGGTAAAAAAGATTGATGGACATGTAGCCAGACTCATCAAGAAACAAAGAAAGAGGACCCAAATAAATAAATTAGAAATGAAAGAGGTGAAGTAACAACTAACATCACAGAAATACAAAGACTTATAAGAAAATACTATGAACAACTCTTTCCAAACAAATTGGATAACCTCAGTGAAATGGACAAATTCCTAGAAATATATAATCCTTCGAAACTCAGGAAGAATAAGAAAACCTGAATAGATTGATAGCAACTAATGAAATTGAAGCAGTAATCAAAAGAAAGCTCTCATTAAACAAAAAAAATCCTAGTCCAGATGGTTTCACCAGTGACATTCATAAAACATTCAAAAAAGAACTAATACTACCATCCTCAGACTATTCTAAAATATTCAGAAGATGGAAGACACCCAAGCTCTTTTTATGAGGCCAGAATTATTCTAATTACCAAAGCAGATAAAGATACTAAAAAGAAAGAAAATTATGGGTCAATATTTCTGATGAATATAAATGTTAAAATCCTCAACAAAAGATTAACATATCAGATCTAGCAGTACATTGAAAAGGTCATACATCATGGCCAACTGGAATTTATCTCAGGTATGCAAGATTTGTACTCTATATTTGTAAATCAATGAATATGGTACATCACATAAACAAAATGAAAAATAAAAATCACATTATCATAGCATTACATGCAGAAAGGTATTGATAAATCTAGCCCCAATTTATGATGAAAATTCTCAGCAAACTAGGAATAGAGGGATCATACCTCAATATAATAAAGGCCATATATGAACAACCTACAGCCAACATCATACTCAATGAGCAAAAACTAAAATGCTCAGGGACAAGAAAGGGATGTCTGCTTTCACCACTTTTTTTTAAAAAAATATATTTTATTGATTTTTCACAGAGAGGAAGGGAGAAGAGGGATAGAGAGCTAGAAACATCGATGAGAGAGAGACATCGACCAGCTGCCTCCTGCAGGGATGTGCCCGCAACCAATGTACATGCCCTTGACTGGAATCGAACCTGGGACCTTTCAGTCCGCAGACCGACGCTCTATCCACTGAGCCAAACCGGTTTTGGCTGCTTTCACCACTTTTACTAGTATTCAATATAATACTGGAAGTCCTAGCAACAGCAATCAGACAATTAGAAGAAATAAAGGGCATCCAAATTGGAAAGGAGAAAGTAAAACTGTCATTATTTGCAGATGACATGATACTGTACAGAGAAAAACTAAAAAGCACTCTCAAAAAACTACTAGATCTAATAAATGAATTCAGCAAAGTAACAGGATACAAAATTAATATCCAGAAATTGGTGGCATTCTTTTGCATCAATAATGAGCTATCAGAAAGAGAAACTAAGAAAATAATCCAGTTTATTATTGCAACATAAAAATGGTAACTAGGAATAAATTTAACCAAAACAGTAAAAGACCTGAACTCAGAAAAATATAGGCAACTGAAGAAAAAAACACAGATAGATACAAATAAGTGGTAGCATATTCCATCTTCACAGATCGGAAGAATTAACATTATTAAAATGTCCATACTACCCAACGCAATCTATAGATTCAATCCATTGATACTAAAATACCAATGGCATATTTCACAAATCTAGAAAAAAATATTCCAAAATTTATATGGAATGAAATAAAAGGCCCTGCATAGCCTCAGCAATCTTGAGAAAGAAGAATAAAGTTGGAGAAATCACAATAGCAGATATCAAGTTATACTACAAAGCCACCGTAATGAAAGCAGCCTGGGACTGGCACAAGAACAGGCATATAGGTCAATGGAACAGAACAGAGACCCCAGAAATTAACTCAAGCCATTACACTCCATTAATATTTGACAAAGGAGGCAAGAACATCCAATGGACAGTCTCTTCAATAAATGATGTGGGGAAAATTGGACAAATGCATGCAAAAGAAAATGAAACTAGACCACCAACTTATACCATACACAATAATAAACTCAAAATGGATAAAAGATAAATATAAGTCGTGAAACTATAAAAATGCTAGAAGAAGCCATAGGTAGCAAAATCTCAGACATCTGTTGTAGGAATATGTTTATGGATACATCTCCTAAGGCAATGAAAAGTAAGGAGAAAATAAACAAATGGGACTTCATGAAAATAAAAAGCTTCTGCACAGCAAAAATAACCATCTACAAGGCAAAAAGGGAGCCCACTGTTTGGGAGGGCATGTTTGGCAGTGATACATCTGATAAAGGGTTAATATCCAAAATATATAAGGAACTCATACAACTTAACAAAAGAAAGTCAAATAATCCAATAAAAAATGGGTAAAGTACCTAAATAGACACTTCTCCGAAGCGGACATACAGATGGCCAAGGGACATATGAAAAAATGCTCAAAATCAGTTATCATCAGGGAAATGCAAATTAAAATGACAATGAAGTATCATCTCACAACTGTCAGAATGGCTACCATCAACAAATGACAAGTGCTGGTGAGGATGTGGAGGAAAGGGAACCCTACTTAGTACACTGCTGGTGAGAATGCAGACTGGTACAGACACTGTGGAAAGCAGTATGGACTTTCCTCAAAAAATTAAATATGGAACTACCATTTGACCCAGTGATCCCACTTCTAGGAATATATCCTAAGAAACCCTAAATACCAATCAGAAAAAATATGTACACCCCTATGTTTGTAGCAGCGCAATTTATAATAGCTAAAATCTGGAAACAGCCCAAGTGCCCATCAATAGATGAGTGGATAGAAATGCTTTTGTAAATTTATACCATGGAATACTTTGCAGCAGTAAAAAAGAAGGATCTCTTAACTTTTGACACAGCACAGAGGGTATTATGCTAAGGGAAATAAACCAGTCTGAAAAAGACAAATATTCCACTCATATGTGGAATCTAATGAAAAAAATAAACTGATGAATGAAATAGATCCAGAGACATAGAAGCAGAGAACAGAATTTGGAATCTCAGAAGGAAGGAGGGGGATGGTGGGTGGGTGGGAATTGATCAACCAAAGAACTTGTATGCATATATGCATAACCCATAAACATAGACAATAGGGTGGTGAAGGCCTGGGGAAGTGTGAGGAGGAAGGCTAGAAGGGGTCAATGGGAGAAAAAAGGGAACATATGTAATACTTTCAACAATAAAGATTTTTAAAAATTTAAAAAATTAAAAAGAAGAATAAAAAATCTTAGAGAGATATTGGACTATGAGACCTGGGCACAATATTTAAACTCTCTGAACTTATTCCCTCATCTGGTCTACAACACACACACACATCATAGTTGTGAATATTAGATGTTTGTGAAAGTACATTGCAAGTTATATATCACTAGAGGCCCGGTGCATGAAATTCGTGCACGGCGGGGAGGGGACGGGGGAGGGTGTTGTCCTTCAGCCCAGCCTGCAGTCTCTCCAATCTGGGACCCCTCAAGGGACCTTCATTTTTGCCTTGAAGAGTGTAGTGGAAAAACCCTAGATCACCTTCTTGGATTCTTATAACCCAAATTACCAAGAACACTGCAAGTGGTGGCCTACAGGGAGCTTAGCCAATGAGTTGTCAGAAAAGGTATTTACTCTCAAAATGGTTTGGCTCAGTGGATAGACCGTGGGCCTTCAGACTGAAGGGTCCCAGGTTTGATTCCTGTTAAGGGCATGTACCTTGGTTGGAGGCACATCCCCAGTGGGGAGTGTGCAGGAGGCAGCTAATGGATGTTTCTCTCTCATTGATATTTCTGACTGTCTATCCCTCTCCCCTCTTCTCTGTAAAAAAAAAATCAATAAAAAAATTTTTTAAAAAGGTGTATCCTCTGCAGCTCATGAAGCCCCTGGGTTGTTTCCACTGGACTAGGGGCGTGTCCCTGCCACCCAGTGGTGGCTGCTGGGGTCTCCACACACCCCAGAGGCCAGCAGCCATCCCCCTGTGGAGGGCGCTAGGCTTGGGGCGTGGACACAATCTGCCACTTGGTGCTGGAGCTTGGAAAGCCTCTGGGGCGGGGCGGGAACATCCCCATCTCCAAACGCCCCAAGGCCAGCAGCCAGCCCCACCATGGGCCCCAGGCTCGAGGCTTGCAGGGACCCTGGGCAGCTCGCAGTGGTGGCTGCCAGGGTTGCGGCACACCCCAGAGGCCAGCAGCCAGCCCCCAGTCCTGGGCGCCTGGCTGGGGGCGTGGTCCCAAACCGCCACTTTGTGCGGGAGCCTTTGCAAGCAGCTGGGGGAGGCCAGCAGCCAGTCTGACCATGGGCCTCAGGCTTGGGGCATGCAGGGACCCTGAGCAGCACACAGCAGTGGCTGCCAGGGTCTCGGCACACCCCAGAGGCCAGCAGCCAGCCCCCCCAGTCCTGAGCACCTGGCTGGGGGCATGGCCCCAAACCGCTGCTTCTAGCGGGAGCCTTTGCAAGCCGCTTGGGATGGGGCGGGAATGCGCCCACACCCATAGGCTTCAAGTGGCCAGGGGGTGTTCTGGGAACCCTGCCGCTCAGGACCTAAGCACAGGCCTACAGGCTAGGAGCGGCCTGGGTCCGGAGGATGTTTCCTGGATCCAGGCCACTCAGGGCCCACATATGCAAATTAACCACCATCTTGTTCGCTCTGATTGGCTGTGGGCGTAGCAAAGGTGCGGTCAATTTGCATGTTTCTCTTTTATAAGGTAGGATTATGTAAATAAAATACAATGTAAAGTACAAATTTCATAATCATCTATACTAATAAAAGCTTAGGTGGTCCTCGTGCCCTCATGCACGACATCATCACAAGGTGGCAGCCACAAGATGGCCATGCGCACAGCAGAGGCGGAGCCCAGTGGCCACTCCACTCCACGCAGTGAGGCCTGGGGGTCCCACAGCTCCGCACAGCATGGAGGAGGCGGGTCCCAGCGGAGGAGGCAGGTCATGGTAGGGGAGGACAATTGTGGGCAATCAAGCCAGCAGGGGAGGGCAGTTGTGGGCGATTGGGCGGCAGGGGAGGGCAGTTGGGGGTGATCAGACCAGCAGGGGAGCAGTTAGGTGTCAGTAGGCCAGCAGGGGAGCAGTTAGGGGGCGATCAGGCAGGCAGGCAGAGGGGTTAGGGGCAATCAGGCAGGCAGGTGAGTGGTTAGGAGCCAGTGGTCCTGGTTGTGAGAGGGATGTCCGACTGCCGATTTGGGCCCGATCCCCCGAGGGGTCCCAGATTAGAGAGGGTGCAGGTCGGGCTGAGGGACACCCCCTCCTCCCATGCATGAATTTCGTGTACCGGGCCACTAGTAAGGTATAATGAAATGGCTATAAATATTTTAAATAGGACTGGCAAATCTTTTTTCTGCCAAGTTTCATATGTATATTTATAACGTCATTCATGGGCCATACAGAATTACCAACTTAAAAATTATCCTGTTATATTTCGTGAAACATTTAATTAACTCATCGCTAATGCCTTGGCAGGATCAGACCAAACGATTTTGAGGCCTTATACAAACTACAGGCCAGACGTTCCCCACCCCTGATTTAAAAGAATAAATGAATAATTATAACCAGAGACATAATGTAAGGCTCAGGAGAAGTTGAACTTGAAGTATTAAATACTACTTTGAAAGAGGATAAGGTAGACAGAAGGTAACACAGTACTTGCAGAATGAAGTCCATGATCAAAGACACATGGGCATGGTAGGGTAGGACATCTATAATAAAAGAAGCATAATATGCTAATTATACCAGACAGATGAATGGCCTTATGGATATAATTCCTGATGTCCTTCCAGTTGAAGCCAAGGGAGCCAATGCAGAGGTGGTTAGGGATGATCAATCAGGCAGGCAGGCTAGCAGTTAGGGGTGATTAGGCAGGCAGAGTAGTTAGAGTAGGATTGTGAGAGGGTGCAGGCTGGACTGAGGGGACTGCCCCCCCAACCCTGTGCACAAATTTCATGCACCGGACCTCTAGTCTCTAATAACTGGCATACAATTCAAAAACATTTCCAGAAATTTAAGGCTTTGCCACAAATTTGTTCTCTAGTTGTTATTGCTCATTGATCTGAAAAATTAGAATTAGGAAAAAAATGACCCATAAAAGTCAAGTAAAAAATTTGTTTTCTGCAAAAAACTAGAGTGAACTAGCTTTGTCTGGAGAGAAGGTGAAATTTTAGTGTGTTACACATGAATATAAGCAGTATAGCAAAGACACATTTGCACTGCTAATGATGAGAGTTTCTTTTCAATGAAACAGCAATGCACCAGAGCTGAATGCTTTCTCTTTTACCTGTTTCTGAGTCCATTTTGAAACATGTTTGATTTCCTTATGTTTAGAAACTGGTTCCAAGCACCAGAAATTGCACACTTATCAGACAAGAAGAATCCAGAATTTACCTACATCTGGCTGAAGTTTTTGAAGGTTATGGACAAAAACTTGGGAAGTACGCAATGAAGTTGGTTTCTTTTCTTAAGGTTTTAGGAAGTAAAAGGGAAAAGGAAATGAAAAGGAAAATTGAGAAAACTGGCTAGGTTAAATAAAAGGGGATTTATAAGATCTAAAAATATTAAAGCCACAAATAAACTAGTAATTGCTATAGTGGAAAGGGAATTAGATTCTTGAGTTCAAATCTTAGCTGTGATTCTTTCCAATCATAAAATTTTGAAAATATTATATAACTTCTCTGTGCTTCAGTTTCTTCAATCTGTGAATTAGGCATAATGTTATTAAATGAATAGGGTAATCAAAGATGAAAGCAAAAACCTTTAGATAAAGAGTCTAGTGCAATGCCTGACAAACTAGAGGTGCTTGGGTATGGTTTCTTTTCCTCCAGGGATGTTTTAAGATCATTGAAAGGGCACCAACTGCTCACTAACAATTAGGCAGCTGCTACTTTTTAACTATTGTTCTGATTTTATTAAACTCGATCAATTTTCTGTTAAGAAAGACCATTGATACTTATGACATTAGGTATAGCACCCTTGATAAGTTACTTCCATATTTTTGGATTTGGGATATACAGGCTGCAATGGTTGGAATCGATTCCACCCATGCTGTGTGACTGATAACAGGTGGAACTGAAGGCCAAGCCAAAGTGCTTTGCTTTCTCATTCTGCCACTACCTTGATTAGTAAGTGATCATTCTTGCCAATCTCCGTGGAGATCTGAATTACACATTGTTTGCTAAACCTGACACTTGGCCAAAGAGGTACTTACTGGCCTTGTGAAAGAAGTAATGATCAAATGACACAGCCTTGTCAAAGCATTATTATGTTTCTGTTGAGTGATATTTTAAGCCTCCCTGTGCTTCTGGTTCCTGTGAAGAGTGGATTCTCCAAGTAGAGCTCATCCAAGATGTGTTGAAGACTATAAATAATGGCAGGAAAGCAGGAAGTTGCTGCACCTTTCAATCTTCCAATAGAAGGTAAGGGGGTTTCCTTTGAAGTTGGAAACAAGTGCTCCTTATTGACACTAAACCTCTGCACGTCGAGTGTTCCAATAAAACCCTACTTCAGATTCCAGTTTTTAAAGTGTCACTGAATCGCTTATTCTTTGTTTTATTTCTTTTGTATGTAGAAAAATTAAGCATATCTATTTAAACTTCAGAGAAAGGAAAAATAATTAGGTAATTTGTAATTTTCCACTTAGCCATTTTTATATTAAAATTCTAGACCACATTGAAATTACAATTAAACTACCAAACAACAATAATTCAGAAATGCTAGAAATATGGCTGAATGGAAGTCCTACAACGGGGAAATTAAAGAAGAGTCTGGAGACTGGTAGGAGGGGTGGAGATGCTAAACAGGCTGGTCCCAAACCCATGTGAGGAAGATAAAAATCAGGAGGGATGTCTCAGCTGCAGAGGATCCCCCTGAGGAGCAAGGGGTCCCAGCCACACACCAGTGTTAACGTAAAAAAATAAAAATTGAGGAGGAGAGAAAATGGCGACGGAATAGAGTCGGGTTTGGAGTCTGTTCCTGGGGCGGAGAGTCGGAGCAGCAGAGGCTCGCAGAGGGAGTGTATGTGGGCAAGCCAAGGGACAGCTAAACTCCAGGAGAAGGCGGGGGAGTGCTGGGCAGTGTTCCTCTGATCGCGCAGCACCCACAGGGGCTAGGTCCCCTCCTGGAGCTGCGGGCTCGCTGGGCGCCTCGCCATCTTGCAAGGAAAGGAGGATTTTAGTGGAAACCTGACTTTCCGAGACAACTGCAAACACTGAACTGCTGGGAGCACCAGACCACCGGTCCCCTATCAGCGCAAACATTCGGATTCAAAGAAACTCTTCACTGCACCACGGAAAGGTCAGATTTCGCCTGAAATAAGGTGCGGTTTCTAATCCCCGCGGTGGGTGAGGGAAGCGCTGGGTGAGGGAAGCGCGGCAGCCGCAGGACCGGCAGGAGCCGGGAGGTCTGTGCCTAGAAAAGTCAGCGGCAGTTGGAACTGCCGTGATCCGTGAATGAGGAGGGGGGTCTTCTGAGCTGCTAACAGAAGTGACCTCTTGAAAGCAACTCATTTTAATCTGACGAGGAGGGTCAGACTAAGAATTTTCAAAGGAGTGCAGGCTCCTTAGTCTGGGGCACAGACCCACGGTCCGCACACCTGGGCTCTTTCCGACTCTGATTGCTAAGCCCAATACATAGAAAAACCCAGGTGGAAACCCTGAAAGACTGCAGGGGGAAGGTGTTTTTTCGGAACCTGGGGACCAGAGCTGCGTGTGACCATCAGAGAGGCAGCTCTGAGGCGCATACCTCCACAAACCGGTAGTGAGTGCCATAGAGGGGAAAAAAAAAAAAAAAAAGAAAAAAGAGCTAGAGAGGCCCGGAAGTCAATTCAGAAACACTGCCACCCAGGGGCTGAAACGCTAATTGTCTCTGGTGTAATCAAAAATAAATACGAGAAATTAAGACACGGCTGGCTTAAAAAGCAGGACTGGCTTCCAACACTGAGGAGCCCTGGAATGAAGCTGAACTGAAATACCGCCCAGAATGGAAAAAAGGCGTACCAAACAGAATAATAGAGGAAGTGAATGACAGCCGCTACTGCACATTTTAGTCTTCCTATTTTTTAATTTTCAATTCTTTTTTCAATTTTTAAAATTTTTTATTCTCATATTTTTTTATTTTCATTTTTTGCATCTTTTACTTAAGAAACTATTTTTTTTCTTTTTCCTCACTCGATTTTCACCTTTTTAATTATTACATTTTTATTTTCAATCAGCACTATTATTACTATTATTTTACTTTTTTTTTTTTTTTTTTAATGTCATTTGATTTTCTCTTTCTTTTTTTTTTTGGATTAGTGTCCTACATTCGATTTGCATCTTTCCCTTACAATCGCTTTACCCTATCTCAAAGCTAACATTATGCCATCACTCTCCTCCTAACCTTTCCCATTTTGGTCCCCAGTTTATCTTAACCCTTTCTGGCGTTAGATTTTCCCTACTTTTTCAGTTTACTCCCTGCTAAAACTTCACCCTACTTATATATCTAATTCCCAACCCCCTGCTCCAAACCCACACAAACCTCTCTCTACGCTACCTTAAAAAAATTATTTTTCTATCGGGCCTTTTGTTGTTGTTTGCTTGAATGTTGATTAGATTGAATTTTTATGCTTTTTTATGAGATTGTTTTGATTATTCTTTTTGTTGGTTTGGTTGGTTCTTTTGTTTGCTTTGTTTTTGTTTGTTTTTTACTTTTGTTTTCCCTTGCCACACTTGATATTAGCTGCTGTTGCAGTTTGTATTAATCTCCAGGCTCGTGTTGCTGGAATTTGCTGGGAATAGTGGTTGTTCTAGTGGAGTTTACTCCCCATATATATAGTTTGTTCCCCTTTTCTCTCTTAGTATCATTCTTGTCTCTCTTACTTTTTTTTTCTTTTCTTTTTCTTTTCTGTTATTTCTTTTTCTTTTCTTTCTTTCTGCTCTTTTCCCAAGTTCAGATTCACACTCGTTGTTTTTTTTTGTTTTGTTTTGTTTTTTCGTTGTTGTTCTTTCTTTTTACTCTCCCTCTTCCACTCCTATTCCCTAATTTGTCTTTCTCTGGTGGTTACCTTTATTGGAGGTTATTAATATTGTGAATACAATTCTGTTCAGTGCCTTGTCTGTTGTGCCTGGTTGTGTTGTATTTTATACCTTTAAATCAACGCCAGAGAGAGAAATCTATATAACCAGACATCCGGAGAAGAGAGACCATGGGGAGACAAAGAAATAGCCCCCACAGGAAAGAGAAGCAGGCATCACCAGAAAAGGAAGTAAACGATTTAGAGACAAACAACCTATCAGAGAAAGAATTCAGAGAAATGGTCATAAAGTGGCTGAAAAGGATGGAAGACAAATTCGACAATATGAGTAAGAACCAAGAAGAAATGAAGAAGAACCAAGAAGAAATGAAAAATGACATCGCTGCTGTAAAGAACTCAATAGAAAGCATCAAGAGTAGACTAGAAGAAGCAGAGGACCGCATAAGTGAGCTAGAAGACAAGATGGAAAAAAATACCCAAATACAACAGCTTCTAGAAACAAAAATTAGAAAGATTGAGGAGAGCGTAAGGGAACTTCGGGACAATACAAAACAAAACAACATCAGGATAATAGGGGTGCCAGAAGGAAAGGAAACTGAGCAAGGAATAGAAAACCTGTTTGAAGAAATAATAACAGAAAACTTCCCTGATATAGGGAAGAGAAACCCCACACAAATCCAAGAAGCTCACAGAGTTCCAAGCAAAATGAACCCCAAAAGACCGACGCCAAGGCACATTATAGTTAAGTTGGCAAACACCAACGACAAAGTAAGAATCTTACAAGCGGCCAGAGAGAGACAGACAGTTACATACAAAGGAACCCCCATCAGACTAGCAACTGATTTCTCAACAGAAACTCATCAGGCCAGAAGGGAATGGAATGAAATATACCAAGTCATGCAAAGGAAGGGTCTAAATCCAAGAATACTGTACCCAGCAAGGCTATCAATCAAAATTGAAGGTGAAATCAGGAGCTTCACAGACAAAAAAGGACTAAGGGAGTTTATCACCACCAAACCAGCAATGAAAGAAATGCTAAAGGGTCTGCTGTAAAAAAAAAAAAAAAAAAAGAAAGAAAGAAATAGGAAGCAAAGAAGGTACACAGGGGTATAGAATAAAAATGGCGTCAAATAAGTACCTATCAATAATAACTTTAAATGTAAATGGATTGAATGCCCCCATCAAAAGACACAGGGTAACAGACTGGATAAGAAAACAAAACCCAGATATCTGCTGTCTACAGGAAACCCACCTTAAAAAAAAGGATGCATACAGACTGAGAGTAAAGGGATGGAAAAAGGTTTTCCAGGCAAATGGAAATGAAAAAAAAGCT
This sequence comes from Eptesicus fuscus, assembly GCF_027574615.1. NCBI lineage: Eukaryota > Metazoa > Chordata > Mammalia > Chiroptera > Vespertilionidae > Eptesicus > Eptesicus fuscus. The sequence continues at coordinate 2,740,434 of NC_072480.1, read as the reverse complement.
GGGGTTGCAATACTTATATCTGACAAATTAGATCTCAAAGTGAAGGACATAACAAGAGATAATGAAGGCCACTTCATAATACTAAAGGGAGAAATCCAACAAGAAGAAATAAATCTGGTAAACATATATGCACCCAATACAGGAGCACCAAGATACATTAAAAAACTCCTGGAAGATATCAAAGGAGAGATTGACAGTAATACAATCATAGTAGGAGACTTCAATACCCCACTATCACCATTGGACAAATCCTCTAAACAAAAAATCAGCAAAGAAACATCAATCCTAAATGACGCACTAGAACAGATGGAATTAATCGACATCTTCAGAACATTTCACCCCAAAGCCACAGAATATACATTCTTCTCAAGTGCACATGGGTAATTTTCAAAGATAGACCATATGCTAGGACATAGGCAAAGTCTCTACAAATTCAAGAAGATAGAAATAATATCAAGTATCTTCTCAGATCACAGTGGCATAAAACTGGAAATCAACTACAATAAAAACAACCCAAAGAAATCAAACACTTGGAGACTAAACAGCATGTTATTAAACCATGACTGGGTTACCAAAGACATTAAGGAAGAAATAAAAAACATCATGGCAACAAACGACAATGAAAACACAACAATCCAAAATCTATGGGACACAATGAAAGCAGTCCTGAGAGGGAAGTTCATAGCTCTACAAGCCTACTTCAAAAAACAAGAAACAATGGTAATAAATTACCTAACCCCACAACTCAAAGAGTTAGAGAGAGAGCAACAAGATAAGCCCAGTGTAAGCAGAAGGAAAGAAATAATAAAGATCAGAGCGGAGATAAACGACATAGAGACCAAAGAAACAATACAAAAGATCAACAAAACCAAGAGCTGGTTCTTTGAAAGGATAAACAAGATTGATGGACCTCTAGCCAGGCTCACCAAGAAGCAAAGAGAGAGGACCCAAATAAACAAAATCAGAAATGAAAGAGGTGAAATAACAACAGATCCCGCTGAGATACAAAGGATTGTTACAAAATACTACGAACAACTCTATTCCAACAAACTGGACAACCTAGAGGAAATCGACATATTCCTAGAAAAATACAACCTTCCAAAACTCAATCAGGAAGATTCTAAACAGCTCAACATGCCAGTAACTATGGAAGAAATTGAAGCAGTCATCAAAAAGCTTCCGGCAAACAAAAGCCCGGGGCCAGATGGCTTCACAGGAGAGTTTTATCAAACTTTCAAGGAAGAACTAAAACCTATCCTCCTCAGACTATTCCAAAAAATTCAAGAGGAAGGAACACTTCCAGGCTCCTTCTATGAAGCCAGCATCACCCTAATACCAAAACCAGATAAAGACAACTCAATGAAAGAGAACTACAGGCCAATATCCCTCATGAACATTGATGCCAAAATCCTCAACAAAATTCTAGCAAATCGGCTCCAGCAGTACATCAGAAAGATCATACACCATGACCAAGTAGGATTTATCCCAGGAATGCAAGGATGGTACAATATCCGCAAATCAATAAACGTGATACATCACATAAACAAATTGAGAGATAAAAATCACATAGTCATATCAATAGATGCAGAAAAAGCATTTGACAAAATCCAACACCCTTTCTTGATAAAAACTCTCAACAAGGTGGGAATAGAAGGCTCATACCTCAACATAATAAAAGCTATTTATGATAAACCCACAGCAAACATCATACTCAATGGGCAAAAACTAAAACCATTTCCCCTAAGAACAGGAACAAGACAGGGATGCCCACTCTCACCACTCCTGTTTGACATAGTACTGGAAGTATTAGCTATCGCAATTAGGCAAGAAGAAGAAATAAGAGGCATCCAAATTGGAAAAGAAGAAGTGAAGCTGTCCTTATTTGCAGATGACATGATATTGTACATAAAAAACCCAAAAGATTCCATCAAAAAACTAATAGACTTAATAAATGAATTCGGCAATGTAGCGGGATACAAAATTAACGCCAAGAAATCTATGGCTTTTCTATACACCAATAATGAACTTACAGAAAGAGAGACTAAAAAAGCAATCCCATTTACCATCGCACCAAAAAAATTAAGATACCTAGGAATAAACTTAACTAAGGAGGTAAAAGACCTATACGCAGAAAACTACAGGACACTGAAAAAAGAGATAGAGGAAGAAGTAAACAGATGGAAGAACATACCATGTTCCTGGATTGGTAGAATCAACATCATTAAAATGTCCATACTACCCAAAGCAATCTACAGATTCAATGCACTCCCCATCAAAATACCAACAGCATATTTCACAGACCTAGAAAGAACTCTCCAAAAATTCATCTGGAATAAAAAAAGACCCCGACTAGCCTCAGCAATCCTCAGAAAGAAGAATAAAGTAGGTGGGATCTCAATACCAGATTTCAAGCTGTATTACAAAGCCACTGTTCTCAAAACAGCCTGGTACTGGCACAAGAACAGACATATTGATCAATGGAACAGAATAGAGAACCCAGATATCGACCCAAACCACTATGCTCAATTAATATTTGACAAAGGAGGCATGAACATACAATGGAGTCAAGACAGTCTCTTCAATAAATGGTGTTGGGTAAACTGGACAGATACATGCAAAAAAATGAAACTAGATCACCAACTTACACCATACACAAAAATAAACTCAAAATGGATACAGGACTTAAACATAAGACGGGAAACCATAAAAATACTAGAGGACTCCACAGGCAACAAAATCTCAGACATATGCCACAAGAACTTCTTCACTGACACTGCCCCTAGGGCAATGGAAGCTAAAGAGAAAATTAACAAATGGGACTACATCAAAATAAAAAGCTTTTTTACAGCAAAAGAAACCATCAACAAAATAACAAGAAAGCCCACCGCATGGGAAAACATATTTGCAAATGCTATCACTGATAAAGGCTTAATCTCCAACATCTACAGGCAGCTTATGCAACTTAATAAGAGGAAGATAAATGATCCAATAAAAAAATGGGCAACAGACCTAAACAGAATATTTTCAAAAGAAGACAGAAGGAAGGCCAAGAGACACATGAAAACATGTTCAAAGTCACTTATTATCCGAGAGATGCAAATCAAAACAACAATGAGGTACCATCTCACACCTGTCAGAATGGCTATCATCAACAAATCAACAAACAACAAGTGTTGGCGAGGTTGTGGAGAAAAGGGAAACCCGAATGCACTGCTGGTGGGAATGCAGACTGGTGCAGCCACTGTGGAGAACAGTATGGAGTTTCCTCACAAAACTGAAAATGGAACTCCCATTTGACCCAGTAATCCCACTCCTGGGAATATATCCGAAGAAACTAGAAACACCAATCAGAAAGGATATATGCACCACTATGTTCATAGCAGCACAATTTACAATAGCTAAGATTTGGAAACAGCCTAGGTGCCCATCAGCAGATGACTGGATCGGAAAACTGTGGTACATCTACACAATGGAATACTATGCTGCCATAAAAAAGAAGGAATTCTCATCATTTGCAGCAACCTGGATGGAATTGGAGAACATTATGCTAAGTGAAATAAGCCAGTCAATGAAAGAAAAATACCACATGATTTCACTCATTTAGGGATAGTAAAGAACATTATAAAGTGGTGAACAAAAAGATAGATACAGAGACAGTAAAGCATCAAACAGACTTTCAAAGTACAGGGGGAAAGTTTGGGAAAGGTGGGGGAGTTATGAAATCAAACGAAGGACTTGTATGCATGCATATAAGCATAAACAATGGACGCAAAACTCTGGGGGGGGGAGGGCATGTGTGGGTGTGGGGTGGGGGGTAATAGTAAGATATGTACACATATAATACCTCAATAAAAATATTAAAAAAATAAATAAATAAATAAAAATTGAAACCTGTAAAGAGTTTTTGTGAGTTTATTTGAGCCAAACTGTTGACATATGCCAGGAAGGAGAACCTCAATGAATTGAGATAATGCTCCGGAGAATGGCGGGTTACATCTGTATTTGTACATAGCAATCAAATGAGGGACATAGGTGGGTTACATGAAATTCATTGGTGATAGATTAAGGAGGTGGGATAAAGCAAAGCGGGGAAACCTCTGGGATAGGGTAAAAAGTGAAATGATGGACATATGTTTCTTTTACATAGATGGATACAGGATACTTTAACGTAATTAACAGTTGACAATTAACTTGATAACAATAACAATGAGGGAATGTCCCGGTGCCATTTGTTGTGCCCTGAGGGGCCCGGGGTAAAAAGGAAGTTACAAGTTACCCAGACATCTCACAGATATGTTATCTTAGAGGCAAAAAGGCAAATGGGCTCAGTAAAGAAGATCTAAGTTGATCTTTGTCAGGGAAGATATCGGACTAGGACATGACTGTGCACTATAACCTGTTTGTAGTTAAATATTTAATTTTCAGACCATCTTTTGTGGTTATTTTAGGTCCCTGAGTTTGCAAGACTGCCACACAGGCCTCCCCTGAGCTTGTCAGATCAGCATATGGCCCCTTTCGTCCACACCAGGAAGAGAAGGCCCATAATTTCTGCTGTAAAAATTAGAGGAGAGAGAAAACGGTGGCCAAATAGACAGACCTTTCTTACACTTTTCCCAGGACTAGACTGGAAATAAAACTAAAGTGGGGAGCTATACCTGAAATTACCAACGGAGGTCCAGGTGAGGAAGAGACCTATATCTTGGAAGAACATGGAGATTGCTAGGAAGGGTGAGATTGCACCTTCCATAGGCAGCAGGTAAAGAGTGAGGAGGGCTCTAGACAGTTTGGCGCAGTGGACAGAGCATTGGCCTGTGGACTGAAGGGTCCCAAGTTCAATTCTGGTCAAGGACACATGCCCAGGTTGCGGGATCAATCCCCAGTAGGGGGCGTGCAGGAGGCAGCCAGTCAATGATTCTTTCTCATCATTGATGTCTCTATCTCTATCTCCCTATCCCTTCCTTTCTGAAATCAATAAAAATATATATTATAAAAAAAAGAGAGAGAGAGTGAGGAGGGATCACTATGAGGGGGTCTTTTCCCTCAGAAGATAGAATTCTGGAACCAGGCTGGGCTCCACAGCCCAGAGCACCAGAGCCAAGACCCAGCCATGAATGGTAGCAAGGCTTGCAGGTGCCAGACAGCCTGGAGCAGAGAGAAAGAGCCTGTTGTAGAGAAAACCCCAGTTTCTGTTTTTGTTGTTGTTGTTTTTTTAAACCCAGAACATGGGATTTTCATTTGCAGCTATTCACTCGAGGCTTTGGTACAGAGAGGATGGTGCAGATTTGAGGTGCCTAAGGAGCGGCTGGGATGGGAAGAATTGGGGGGATATGTGGGAAAGCAGCAGCCGGGAGTCCTGGATTTGGTCTTACCTCCCGCAAACCAAAATGGTCCTTTTTCCTGAGAGAATCGAGCCACTCCCAGTTGCCCCAGTGAAGGAAAATGATAAAAACCCACCCTAGGACTCTAGCTGATTTTGCTCAGTGGATAGAGCATCGGCCTGTGGACTTAAGGGTCCCAGGTTCGATTCCAGTCAAGGGCACATGCCTAAGTTTCGGGCTCAATCCCCAGTAGGGGATGTGCAGGAGGTAGTCAATCAATGATTCTCTCTCTCATCATTGATGTTTCTATCTCTCTCTCCCTTTGCCTTCCTCTCTGAAATCAATAAAAATATATTTTTTAAAAAAACCATCCTAGGTAATACAGCCTGCCCACCCTCAGAAGCCCTGCCTACCACAGCCTGCAGAGGAGACAGCCACAGAGGCCACGCCTGGGAGTTTGGACAGTCTCAGGGAGCATCAGTGACTGGGTTGGGGTGGGGTACTTGACTGGTGCCTCCTCCCCCGCACAGGAGAGCTTGTTGAAACTCCAGTATTATAGTTGATCCCATATGAGGATCTGAGGGCAGAGTAATATTCTGGGCCCCTCTCAGATGAGTAGCTCTGGGACAGGGAAACACACCCACCACTTGCCCTGAAATGTGAACGGGTCCTCCCCTCACAGGAGACCCAGAGGTTTAGACTCCAGATGGCACCTAAAGCCCTGTCAGAAACAGACTTTTTAGTGATTAAGATTGACAGCTGGTTAGCAAGCAAAGGTAGGTGGAGGTGGTACCCAGGAAATCTGAGCAAGTCCTGGGTCCCATGCTGCTAATAAACCTAGTTTAGAGGGCAGCTTGGCCCCTCCCATGTGCAGCCAAGTCCTGTGGAGATAGACACAAACTGTGGATCGCTTGGAGCTTCCAGCAGGTTGCTGAAAGTCAAAGAACAGTTTCTGACAGTGGTTAGCACCTGAATATCTCCCGGGAGGCCCAGAATTGGCAGACAGAACAGTCAGCCACAGTCATCAAAGGAAGCTCCCAGGAGGCACTAAATTCAGTGGAGATGAATACCACTTAACTTTTTTTCTTTTTTTTCTCTTACCTTTCTTTTTCAAATTTTTATCTTATCTATCTGCTTTATTGATTTGTTATTATTTTAGTCTCTATTATTTTGTTCATATATCCAATTTTTCCTCTTCTCCTTTCCTACTCAGTTTTTTCTTCTTTTTCTCCTGCTTTCTTATATTTATTTCCTTTTCTTATTTTGGGTCTATCTACTTTCTCCTCTATTTTCCTTTTCAAAAAATTTTCTCTTTTATTTTAAACAATTTTTCTTCCCCTACTCCCCTATTCATTATTCTAATTTTCTTTATTTCATCTCTGCCTCTTCATATTCCTTCCCCCCACTTTTTTCTCCTCACATTTTTTTCTTTCCTTCTATCATTCATGCTCTCTTTTCTCTTTCCTAATTCTCTGGTGGTTGCTTTTGTTGTTATAGGGTCTTCTGTGTATTTTTGTTTTATTTATTTTCTTTCATGTTTTGTGGTGTATTTTGTTCGGTTCTGTCAGCACCTCTGATAACTGAAATGGTGAGCTGAGAATTTTCTCTGGGGTCGTGTCTCAAAGAATGAGCTCTGAGGACCAGAAGATTTAAGCAAAAGTGTGAAAATGTATTACAAGCATATTCATAATTCCCTCATGGGGAGGGGGTGCAATAATGGGATGCCCCCCCCTCAAGCCTTGTATTCCAGGGGTACATATTTGCTACAAGCCTGCTTCTATATCCATCTATGTCATCACCTGATTGATTCCTTCATTTGTTTTTGCCAAGTAACGGACCTGAGCTTTCCCTGCTTTTATGTGTTCTTTCTCTGTTCCTGTGCTGAACTTTTTATGTGTCTATGCCTTTGTACACCTTGTTGCTGCAGGCCCTCCCTCATTTTCCCATCCCTTCCACTTTGAGCCCAGAAACATTTTACAGTATTATTTCTGCGTGGTTGATTCCTGTGATTAGGCTGGCTCAAATTGCCATGTCTGTCCCTGCCTGTGTTCCACCTGCCTTTGTTTTCCACTGGACACATGCCCTGTCTGCCTGCATTTCAAGTTAACCCTCTCACCTCCACAACAGTTTGCATGACGTTTTCGGGGTGAGCTTCATAATCAGCCAGCCTAAGAGGAGATTCCACCCATGAATGGGACAACAACATTTAAGACCCAATTACAACAGGAAAACCCAAACAACTCAAACAAGGGGCTTTCCTAGAGCACATAGCTCAAGAGATCTTAGATTACACCACTGGGTCCCACAGAATACCTACTACATAAGATGACCCAACAAAGTCTGGGAAGCATAGCAGTTTGATTAATACATAGAAACAAATACAAGGGGAGCAAAAATTAGAGACAAAGAAACAATCCCCAAACAAAAGAAAAGGATGAATCACCAGAAAAGAAACTAAATAAAATGAAGGCAATCAATTTGTCAGATAAAGAATTTAAAGTAATGACTATAAGGGTGTTAAAAAAACTCAGTGAGAACTATAGACAACTTAATGTGAACTACAACAGCATAAGAAGAGAGGTAGAAACCGTCAACAAGAATCAAAGAGAGGGGTTTCTCTGAGTGGAAATGTGTACAGGGGAAGATTTCTTCATGGTCAAGAGAAACATGTTCTCTCTACTGTAAATATGTGTGCAGCCTCCCCACTTATTTTAGAAGAAATTGACACTGAGGTTACCCTACTTAAAATTATTATGAACTCTTTTGTTTATTTATTTATTTTTTTAGTAATGAATTAGGACATTTTCTAGGTGAAGAACTAATTCTCCACTCCATTTCCTTAGAAATATATATTTTTTAGCTTTATCTTGATTATTACAAAATATAGAGGATATGTTGTGAGTATATATATGATATTGCTGGTGCAGTGTTATAGTCATATCAAGCTAAATTATCATTGTTTTGAATTATTTATAAGTAGTTATACACTGTTATCTCTTTTAACCACAACTTACAGCAAAAAAAGAATTAAACTTTATTTATTACAGTCTATTCAAAAATTTGCTAAACATTTTATGCAATATCTAATTCAAACCTCGTTATCCTCTGATTTTCAAATTATCACTATATTACTATACATCATATATTGTTACTTGGAAAATGGGGGAATTACAGCATAGACAGATTGAGTATATTCCTAATGTCATACAACTGGTATGTGGCACAGCTGAGATTAGAATCCAAGTTTTTCTAACTCCTGGATCCATATGATCTCCATTAAGCAGTATGTAATTTTATTGTCATTTCTGGATGCAAAGATAACTATAAGACTTGATGATCTCACTCATTTATAGATAATAAAAAGCATTATAAACTGATGAACAAAAATAGATACAGAGGCAGAGAAGCATCGAACAGACTATCAAACTACAGCGGAAAGGCTGGGGAGGGTTGGGCGGGGGAGTGTGGGTAGATCAACTGAAGGACTTGTATGCATGTATATAAGCATAACCAATGGACGCAAGACACTGGGAGGGGGTGCAGGCATGTGTTGGGGGCTAGGGGAGGCTGGAGGAAGGTCAATTGGGAAAAAAAAGGAGACATATGTACTACTATTTGTAATACTTTAAACAATAAAATAAAATAAAATAAAATAAAATAAAATAAAATAAAATAAAATAAAAAAGACTTGAATTATTTCCAATTACAATATCATAATTAGTGGGCAAGGTTAGAATTTACTTCAGGTTGTCTGGTTCCTAATACCATGCTCTCTACATGGCATATCTTAAAATGCATGAACAACACAAGGAATTAACAAATCTACAATGAAACGAAATTCCCAAATACTGAATGTTTATTCATTTTATTCTGAGTTCTAGCAAGTTTAAAAATATTCAGTTATATTATTATTTAGGAAATTTATAAGATGAAAACACAAAAGTAAATCTCTCCTGTAGATACCAGACATAAAAATTATACATTTAAAAATCAGGCAATTTACTAGTATATTTTTTCTTAATGATTTTGTCAATATCAGAATAAAGATATCTAGCCCTGGCCAGTGTTGCTCAGTTGGTTGGAGGATCATGGGTTTGATTCCCAGTCCCCGAACATCCTAGGCTGCTTGTTTGGTCCCCATGTGGTGCATGTAAGAGAGGCAACCAATTGATGTTTCTCACATCTCTCTCTCTTTCTCTCATCCTTCCATGCTCCCAGGAACAAGCTGGAATTACAACTGAAATACAGAAAGGCTTCCTGAATAATCAATGGAAAACTCACAGGAGAGAACCCTGATACCCAAGGACCGAAGATGGAGACTGCATAGAGACTGGTAGGAGGGGTAGAGGTGTGAAAGGGTTGGCCAGGCACCCACAGACAGGGAACTGAAGTAGAGAGCACCAAACTGAGGAGGGTACCCACATAACATCTAGCTGTGAAAAGCAGTGGGGTGCTGTCTGCCAGGGAGTGGCAGCTGAAAGTTCGGGCACCCTCTTAAAGGGCCAATGCACAAAAATTCCCTGTGGAGCCACCCACCTTGTGCTCTGACAGAGGGAGGGTGAAGTGCACTGGAGCTGTGAGAGAAGAACCCAGGACTGGGGACTTGGGGGATAGAGCTCAGAAGACAGACACCCAAAGTTTCCTAGGCTGTGTAATTCCCTCACATAGCAGAGGACATCTTTCCCACATAGACATCTGCCTTGCCTAGGGGGGAAGACAGTGGGCACACTCTATTGGAAAACACCTTGCTCTGAGGCCACTTAAGAGATTTAAAATAACAATTAGCCTCCAGGCAGAAGCAACTGCCCCACCCTGTTGAAAAAACTCTTGCCATATCTGAGTACAATTGCCTGGGGGCAATTGAAGTCAGAATCCTATTAGTCTGTAGTCAGAGGCAGTCTCTGAAGGCTTTGAATCTTTGCCTGATCTAATTATTCAGAAACAGCCTTTAAAACAGTCCTGCACTAGAGATTGGAAGTATAGGAGATCTACCTAAAACAGTCACAAACCCAAATAGACAACCAAAATGAGGAAAGAAAGAAACAACCCTCAAATGAAAGAACTAGCAAATTCTCCAGAAGAAGAGATAAATGAAGCAGAGATAAGAAATTTATCTGAAACAGAGTTCAGAATAATGATGGTAAAAATGCTCAACAGTATGAAAAAAGATCTAGTAACTATGAAAAAAGAACAGTTTGAGATAAAGAATGACATAACACAAATAAAGAACACATTGGAAGGAATACACAGCAGATTAGAGGAAGCTGAGGATTGATTCAGTGAATTAGAAGACAGAGTTGAAAGTATCAATCAATTAGAGAACCAAAAAGAAAAAACAATTAAAAAACAGGAGGACAGCTTAAGGGAGCTGTGGGACAACGTGAAACATAACAATATTAAAATAGTAGGTGTGCCAGAAGAGGCAGAAAGGGAGAAAGGAATAGAGAAGGTGTTTGAAGAAATAATAGTAGAAAACTTCCCTAACCTGGTAAAGGAAAAAGTCACACAAGTTCAGGAGGCTCAGAGAACCCCAAACAAGAAGAACCCAAATAGACCCATGCCCAGACACATCATAATTAGTATGCCAAAAATTAAAGACAAGGAGAGAATCTTAAGGCAGCAAGAGAAAAGAAAATTGTTACCGTATTTTCTGTATTTTCCGGAGTATAAGACGACTGGGCGTATAAGAATGGAGTGCGGCTGTTTTTGAGCTCCCCCCACTGTATGCGGTAACCGCAGATTCTCCAGTCCAGCTCGGAAGTTTCAGGGCGGGTGCTGAAACTTCTGAGCCAGACTGGAGAATCTGCGGTTGCCGCATACAGTGGGGAGAGCTCAAAAACAGCCGCACTCCATTCTTATACGCCCAGTCGTCTTATACTCCAGAAAATACAGCACCTACAAAGGAGCTTCCATAAGGCTGACACCTGATTTTTCATCAGAAACTCTACAGGCCCAAAGGAAATGGCATGAAGTACTCAAGGTAATGGCAAGCAAGGATCTGAGACCAAGATTACTATATCCAGCAAGGCTATCATTCAAAATAGATGATCAAATAAAGAGCTTCCCAGACAAAAAAAGACTGAAGGAGTTCAAAACCACCAAGCCAGCATTACAAGAAATGCTAAAGGAAGTGCTGAGAAGAAGAAATAGAGAGAGAAACCTAGCCATATAGAATGAAAATGCTATGAATAAATACCTCTCAATAATAACCCTAAATGTAAATGGATTAAATTCTCCAATCAAAAGGTGTAGGGTAGCGGAATGGATACAAAAACATGACCCAACTATATGCTGTCTACAAGAGACCTACCTCAAAACAAAAGACACACACAGGATAAATATGAAGGGATGGAAAAAATTTTCCATGCAAATGGAAAAGAACAAAAAACCTGGAGTAGCAATACTCATATCCAACAAAATAGACTATAAAAGCATCATGCTAAGCAAAATAAGCAAGTCAGAGAAAGATAAATATCATATGATCTCACTCATTTGTGGAATTTAATCTATACTAGTAATAGAGGAATATGCAAATTGTCTGGGATGCTATCATAGTAACAGCAATGACCAAACAGCAGGCTGCATAGGGCAACAAGGCCGGCAGGAGAATTAGTGAGGGACAACCAAATGACTGAACAGCAGGCTGTGTGGGACAGCACAGGCAGGGGGGAAGTTGAGGGCAACCAGGCCGGTGGGTGGGGAGGTAGTTGGGGGCGACCAGGCTGGCTGAGGGGGTCAGTTGGGGGTGATCAGGCAGGCAGGCAGAAGAGCAGTTAGGAGCCAGCGGTCCTGGATTGTGAGAGAGATATCCAACTGCTGGTTTAGGCCCAATCCGTCAGTCGGACATCCCCTGTGGGGTCCTGGATTGGAGAGGGTGCAGGCTAGGCTGAGGGGACCCCCCCACACACAAATTTTGTGCACCAGGCCTCTAGTGAACAACATAAACTGATGAACAAAAATAGAGCCAGAGGGAAAAAAATATTCTAGAATATAATAGAAGTAATCCTGTTATTTGCAGATTTTTAATATTTCCTACAACTTTTTTGATATCATACTATGTTGGTACAGTGTTGGTAATATTATTATACTTAAATCCTTTTATTCTTGGAATATTAATGTATATTGCATGTAATATTATTATATGTAAGAACATTTTTCTTGAATAATTGGTGTTTATTGCATGTAACAGTATCATATTTAAAATAGTTTTTATTGAGATATTATTTATTGCATGTAACATTATTATATTTAAAATCATTTTTCTTGAAATTAAAAAAAATGAAAAAAATTTAAAAATATGAAAAGTAAAATACATACATACATACATACATACATACATAAAATACACACATCCTCAGGTGAGGATTAAAAAATAAATGAATGAATAAAAAAGAAAGATATGTAAACTTTTAATATAGGGAAAACAAAAAGATAAGAATACAGCTATAGTAAATCATATTTAGAGGCTTGTAAATTAGATTTCATGGTTAGCCTACTATTGTTCTACAGAGCTGATTTAGGTAGATTGCATTGATCCTTGGTGATTATACCTGTCATTCAAGATCCCAATCTGCTTCTGTTTTATAAAAGGCCTTTATGAATAAGACATTGTAAAAGGTACACTAAGCATAGTGTAACTGTACATCACTGTTTTGCACACTGGCAGAACTTAGGGATATTTAGACACTCGAATGGTTTTTGGGGCACTTCCTTACAACACTTCCTCCATTTAGCATTCCCACAAGTCCTGCCCTGCTTAATTTTTTCTTTGAAGCATTCAATATACCCATTAAAATATTTGTTTGTAATCCATGTCCTTCCACCAAAATATAAGTTTCATGATGTCAAGGTTGTCTTCTAGCTTAGAACAGTGTCTTACAGATAGTTGTTAAATGAATGGATGAAGAAATTAATGAAAGGCAAATAAATAATAGAAGCAAGGCATGGAGATTAAAAGGATCAAATAATTTCTCCAGCTGAGATACTTCATGACAGCGTGGTCTGTAGCACTTTTGTAACAAATGTTTAACTCTTCCCTTTACAACCTTGTCTTTACCAAAAACTGACAGTTGATAGTTAAGAAATGACATTTTATCTCTATTTTTCTACCAGCCTTTGCCTTTTCACAGCATCCTTCTGGGATTAGTGGGGACACTATACTTTGCATCTCTCCTCTGAATTTATTTCTTCCACCAGATGGCACTACGCCTTCAATAAATAAACCTACTGATAAGTTTAGATTCTTTTTGTCCTGTGTGAACATTCATGCTTAATGAATGGAGATTCTTTTTGTCCTGTGTGAACATTCATGCTTAATGAATGGAGTCCAGTTGCAAGATATACAAACGTAAATGACATGTGCTGAATTAATGGTCCTAAATACTACTATTCTAAGATGAAAAAGCAGCTGAAGCATATTAAATTTTATAAAATACTAGAGGCCCAGTGCATGAAATTCATGCAGTGGGGGGAGGGTCCCCTCAGCCCAGCATGCACCCTCTCCAATCTGGGACCCCTCGGGAGATGTCCAACTGCCGGTTTAGGCCCGATCCAACCAGCAGTCGGACATCCCTTTCACAATCTGGGACCACTGGCTCCTAATTGCTCACTTGCCTGCCTGCCTGATTGCCCCTAACTGCTCCCCCTACTGGCCTGGTCACCCCCAACTGCCCCCCCTGCCGGCCTAGTCGCCCTCAACTTCCCCGCCCCCCCGCCAGCCTGATCACCCCCAACTTCCCTCCACCCGCTGGCCTGGTCACCACTCACTGCCCCCCTCTACTGGCCTGGTTGCCCCTCACTGACCCCCCACACCTGCCAACCTGATCTCCCCCTGCAGGCCTGGTTGCCCCACGCAGCCTGCTGTTTGGTCATTTGGTCGCCCCTCACTAAACCCCCTGCCGGCTTGGTAGCCCCAAGCAGCCTGTTTGGTCATCCGTTCGGTTGTGATGGTCACTTAGGCTTTTATATATATAGATATATAACAGCCAAATATAAAAGTGTTTCACAGAGCAACAAAGAAACTTGATTTACATAAAGACTGAAATGCAATATGTTACCATATCCTCACACTGCAAAACTAACCAGTACAGAGATACTAAAAAAATCATGTGTGATGTGGAATCCTATATAATAAAGAGGTAATATGCAAATTGACCCTCATGCCCTTGCACAAGAATGCCACCCCCATGTGGTCAAAGATAGATGCCACAAGATGGCCGGCAGGGGAGGGTACTTGTGGGCAATCAGGCCAGCAGAGGAGGGCCGTTGGGGGCAACCGTGCCTGCAAGGGAGGGAGGGCAGTTGTGGGGGACCAGGCCTTCAGGGGAGGGAAGTTAGGGGGGGGAACCAGGCCTGCAAGGGAGGGAGGGCAGTTGGGGGGGACCAGGCTTTCAGGGGAGGGAAGTTGGGGTAGGGACCAGGCTTGCAGGGGAGGGCAATGGGGGGAAACCAGGCCTGCAGGAGAGGGAAGTTTGGGGTGAGCAGGCCTGCTGGGGAAGGCAGTAGTGGGAGACTAGGCCTGCAGGGGAGGGCAGTTGGGGGCAACCAGGCCTACAGGAAAGGGCAATTAGGGGAGACCAGGCCAGCAGGGGAGGGCCAGCAGGGGAGGGCAGTTAGGGGTGACAAGGCTGGCAGGGGAGGGCAGTTAGGGATTACTGGGCTGGTAGGGGAGGGCAGTTGGGGGTTACCATGCCAGCAGGGGAGGGCAGTTGGGTCAATCGGGCTGGGAGGGGAGGGCAGTTGGGGGTAATTGGGCCTGCAGGGGAGCAGTTAGGTGTCAGTCAGGCTGGGAGGGGAGTGGTTAGGGGCAATCAGGTAGGCAGGCAGGTGAGCGGTTGGGAGCCAGCAGTCCCAAATTGCCGGTTTAGGCCTGATCCCATAGGGGTCCCAGATTGGAGAGAGTGCAGGTTGGGCTGAGGGACACCCCCCACCCAGTGCACGAATTTCATGCACCGGGCCTCTAGTATATGTATAAACATATACTATACAATTTACTTGTTATAATGTACCAGCTAAATTTGCCAGAAAGTTAATAAAGTGGGATTTGATAAAAATGTTTTCTGTAACTTTCACTGTGGTAAAAGCTCAACCTCTGTGACATTTCATGGAAGTTCTATATTCATGGAAGAGAAATTTGCCATTATTGCTTTTACATAAAGAGAGAGTCATAATAAGTGTAAGCCTGTGATAGTCAGTTCCAAGATAACACACATATACAGCAAAATACAGAAATCACATGTTTTCCCCCTAAGTTACATGGACATGTAAGTAATATTGATAGCACACTTTCAAAATATTAGATTTATTTCACAGATCTAGAACAAATACTCCAAAAATTTATTTGGAACCAAAAAAGACCCAAAATACCCACAGCAAGAAGAATTAAGTTGGAAAAAATCACAATACCAGATATCAAGTTATGCTACAAAGCCATTGTACTCAAAACAGCCTGGTATTGGCACAGGAACAGACATATATATCACTGGAACAGAACAGAGAACCCAGAAATTGACCTAAGTCATTATACTCAATAAATATTTGACAAAAGAGGCAAGAACATACAATAAAGACAGTCTCTTCAATAAATGGTATTGGGAAAATTGGACAGATACATGCAAAAAAATGAAACTAGACCACCAACTTACACCATACTCAAGAATAAACTCAAAATGGATAAAAGACTTAAATGTAAGTCGTGAAACCATAAAAATCCTAGGAGAAACCATAGACAGCAATAAATCAGACTTCTTTTGCAGCAATATGTTTATGGATACATCTCCCAGTGCAAAGGAAACTATGGAGAAAATAAACAAAAGGGACTACATGAAAATAAAAAGTTTCTGGAAAGCAAAATAAACCATTTACAAAACAAAAAGGAAACCCACTCTATGGGAGAACACATTTTGCAATGACACATCTGATAAAAGGTTAATATCCAAAATAAATAAGGAACTCATACAACTTAACAGAAGGAAGATAAACAATCCAATTTAAAAATGGGCAAAGGACCTAAATAGACACTTCTCCAAAGTAGACATTCAGATAACCAAGAGATATATGAAAAAAATGCTCAAAGTCACTGATCATCAGAGAGATGCAAATTAAAATGGCAAGGAGGTATTACCTCACACCTGTCAGAATGTCTACCATCAACAAATCAACAAATGTCAAGTGCTGGTGAGAATGTGGAGAAAAGGGAACCCTAGTACACTGCTAGTGGGAATGCAGACTGGTGGAGTCACTGTGGAAAGCAGTATGGACTTTCCTCAAAAAATTAAATATGGAACTGCCATTTGAGCCAATGATCTCACTTCTAGGAATATATCCTAAGAAACTCGAAACACCAATCATAAAGAATGTATGCACTCCTATGTTCATAGCAGCACATTTTACAATAGTTAAGATCTGGAAACAGTCCAAGTGCCCATCAGTAGATGAGTAGATGTGATAACATGGAATATTATGAAGCAGTAAAAAAAAGGATCTCTTACCCTTTGAGGCATCATGAAGAGACCTGGAGAGTATTATGCTAAGCAAAATAAGTCAGTTAGAGTAAAAGTATCACATTATCTCACTCATATATGAAATCTAATGAACAAAATAAACTGATGAACAAAATAGGTCCAAAGACATAGAATCATAGAACAGACTGCAGAAACTCAGAGGGAAGGCTTGGCAGTGTGTGCAGGTGGGGGACTGGTGTGGGAGTGATCAACCAAAAAACTTATGTGTGTATATATGTGGGGAAAAGGGGGACATATGTAATATTTTCAGTAATAAATATTTAAAAATTAAAAAAAAAATGTTTGGCCAGATTAGCTGGTAGCCAAGTTAAACTTTTCATACCTAATAACTAGCAAAACAGATATTATTTCCACTAGGAAGCCAAAAGGAAGATAATCCTATATAATAAAACCCAGCAACCGAAATGGCAGAATGACTAGAATGACCAGAGAACAGAATGATGGTGGCCCCTCGCCCCGGCCGGGCCTGCCCCCCAGTGGGGACCCCCACCCTGATCGGGAGTGTGGCCATCCTGCAAACCATCTGTGGTCCCTTGCCCAGGCCAGCCCCGCCCTGCAGCAGGGACCCTACCCTGATTGGAGGAGTGGCCAGCCTGCAAACCACCCATGGCCCCTCGCACAGGCCAGGCCCACCCCTCAGCAGGGACCCCCACCCTGATCCAGGGACCCATAAGGCAGGCCAGCCAGCCCCCACCCATGCAACAGGCCTCTATCCTATATAATAAAAGGGTAATATGCAAATTGACCCTAAAGGGAGAATGACAAGAATGACCACTGAATCAGTCACTATGCGGTGCACCGACCACCTCTTGGTCCCTTTCCTTGGCCGTCAGGCTTCCATCGCCTGATGGTCAATGGGGAACTGGGGGTTTGTGGCAGGGGACATGGGTGGCACCAGGCCAAGGCCCCTACCCCACCAGTTTCCCCACACACAGAGGACAACCCGTGACACGGGCGGGGCTAGTGAGCAGGCAGGAACAGCTGACCTAACCTCTCAGTCCCTTTCCCCAGCTGCCAGGCGCCAATCACCAGATGGTGAATGGGGAACTGGGGGTAGGTGGCAGCGGGGAATGGGGCCAGCAGTAGGCAGCTGGGGAAGATGGCCCTGATCACAGGCCAGGCCTAGGGACTGTACCCGCAAATGAATTTCGTGCACCGGGCCTCTAGTAACAATATAAAAATATTTTATATACATTTAATCAATATATACATTTAATCAAAAGAGAAAACAAATCCTTAAGGTATTCCTGGGCCCATTGGAGTGACTCAAAAGACATTTCTCAGTTTAAAAAATCTTTTAAAATTTATACTTTGAAAGTCTATTATACTTAACCAAAATATTATATCATAGAGGGAGACAGAAAATGGCAACCATCAGAAAGGTAGGGAGGGAGAGAGTGAGGGTATGATAGAGGAGTGTGTGGACATGTGTGGTGTGTGTGTGTATGAGCTAGGGACAGTTAGATTCTGCAGGTCTTCCAGGGGCTGCCAAACCAGACAGTCTTAGATGGTAGAGGCCCATGCACAACATGGACACTTCTGGGCAGCCAGTGCAGGCACAGAGACCATGCCATCTTGAGAAACAGAGCTGTTTGAGACTAGGATCCAGGCTCATGGGAAGGGCCATAGTAACTGGTAGACCCACCCCCTGCATGGGCTGCAGCTCTGCTACAGGAATTTGAGCCTGGGAGCGCGTGGGCACTGGGAATCAGTTCACTGCAACGCATTCGGGTGACCAAACCCGAAGCCCACACAGGGCGGCAGTGCCACCTGACTTCGATTTTGGGCAAGCTCACACGGAAGTCTGTTTTCCACAGTGCAGTGACAGACCACCTGCTGACATAGTGCTACTGTTCAACCCAGTCCCCCAAGCTGACCGGGACCCCAATTCTCTGGGTGGGAGGCGGCACTGAGCACCACTGACTTGACTCTGTTTCTTATCACATGCACCTGGGATCCCTGACTTCCAGTGCATTCACATTAAGAGCTAGTGACTTCAATTCTTGGTGTATGTGCATACAGGGACCCTGATTCTCAGGGAGAAGCCGCACGAAGCAACAGAGACTCTGATACTCGATTCTTGGTGCAGACACAGAGGAACTCTGACTCCTGGCATGTGCTAGGGGACTCTGATTTTCAGTACACATCAGCAGGGTCTCTGTTTCAGCACGGTGCAGGCGGGGTCCCTGATTCTAGGTGCACACATGGGACCACACTGAGCGCTGGGTAATGCTGATCCTGGGCAGCCTGGTTCCCACCAACCCACGGCAGCCACACGTCTTAGTGTTGGAGCAATTCAGTGACACTCGGGTGATGCAAAGCTCCCACTGCACATGGCCCAGGTCCATGCAACTCGACGTTTGAACCTTCTGGTGATAGTCAGAATGGGGAGATGACACAATCCCCAGAGGAAAGAAAATAAGGAGTCACCAAGAAAAAAAAAAGTAGTGAAATTGAAGCATGCAATATGACCGAAAAAGAATTCACAGTAATGGTCATGCAATTCATACATCTGATGCATGAGAAAATCAACAACCTATGCAAGAACCAGGAAGAAATGAAAAGTGATATAGCTACAATCAAAAACACCATGGAAAGTTTCAACAGTGGACTAGAAGAAGCAGAGGACAGAATTAGGGAGTTAGAAGATAAGGTAGAGAAACAAGCTCAATCTTAACAGCATAAGATTGGAGAAAAAAATCTTAACAGCATAAATGGAGAAAAAAATTGAAAATCAGAAGGAGAGCCAAAGAGAGCTTTGGGACAACATGAAATGAAGTAACATACATATAATAGGGCTGCCAGAAGGACAAGAAGAGCAGCAAGGATTAGAAAACCTATTTGAAGAAATAATGACAGAAAACTTCCCTGATATGGGGAAGAAAAAAGTTACACAAGTACAGAGAGGCCCAAGCAAGATGAATCCCAAAATACCCACACCAAGACACGTCATAATTACCATGGAAAATGTTCACGACAAAGGGAGAATTTTAAAGGCTGCAAGAGAGAGACAGAGAGTTACCTACAAAGGATCCCCCATCAGATTATCAAATGATTTCTCAACAGAAACACATCAAGCTAGAAGGGAATGGAAGGAGGTATACAAAGTGTTCCAAAGCAAAGGACTGAATCCAAGAATACTTTATCCAGCAAGACTATCAATCAAAATTGAAGGGGAAATCAGGAGCTTCACAGACAAAAAAAGGCTAAAGGAGTTTATCACCACCAAACCAGCAATGCAAGAAATGTTAAAGGGAATGCTATAAAAAGAAGAAATAAAAAGGTAAGAAGGTACACAGGCACAAAAATAGAATTGAATACAAACAAGTACCTTTCAGTAATAACTTTAAATGGAAATGGACTGAATGCTCCAATCAAAAGACATTGAGTGGCTGAATGGATAAAAAAATGTGGCCCATATATATTCTGTCTACAAGAAACCCACCTTAGAACAAGGGACTCACACAGACTGAAAGTGAAAGGATGGAAAAAATATCTTTCAGGCAAATAGAAATAAAAAAAAAAACCTGGGGTAGCAATACTTATATCTGACAAAATAGACCTCAATGTGAAGGCCATAATAAGAGATAAGGAAGGCCACATCATAATTCTAAAGGGATTGATACAACAACAGGATATAACCCTGATGAACATATATGCACCCAATGCGGGAGCACCCAAATACATAACAAAACTCCTAGAAGAAATCAAGGGAGAGATCTACAACAATACAATCATAGTAGGGGACTTTAATACACCACTTAAATCATTGGATAAATCCTCTAGAAATAAAAAATCAGCAATGAAATAGCAATCCTAAATGACTCACTAGATTAGATGGTTTTAACTAACATCTTCAGAACATTTCACCCCAAAGCCATAGAATATACATTCTTCTCAAGTGCACATGGGACATTTTCAAAAATAGACCACACATTGGGTCACAAGCAAAGTCTCCCCAAATTCAAGAAGATTGAAATAATACCAAGCATCTACTCAGACCACAATGACATGAAATTAGAAATAAATTACAATGAAAACAATCCAAAAAACTCGAACACTTGGAAGCTGAATAGCATGCTATTAAATAATGATTGGGTTACCAATGAGATGAAAGAAGAAATTAAAAATATCCTGGAAAGTAATGACAATAAAAACACAACAATCCAAAATCTATGGGACACAATAAAAGCAGTCCTGAGAGGGAAGTTTACAGCTCTATAGGCCTACCTCAAAAAACAAGAAAAAAATGGTAGTAAATCATCTAACTCTACAACTCAAAGAATTAGAAAGAGAACTACAAGAAAAGCCCAAAGTAAGCAGAAGGAAGGAGATAATAAAGGTCAGAGCAGAAATAAATGATATTGAGACAAAAAAAAAAAATACAAAAGATCAATGAAACCAAGAGCTGGTTCTTAAAAAGGATAAACAAGATTGATGAACCTCTAGCCAGGCTCACCAAGAAGCAAAGAGAGAGGACTCAAATAAACAAAATCAGAAATGAGAGAGGCAAAATAACAACAGATCCCACAGAAATACAAAGGATTGTTAAAAAATACTATGAACAACTCTACTCCAACAAACTAGACAACCTGGAGGAAATGGACATATTCCTGGAAAAATACAATCTTCCAAAACTCAATCAGGATGATTCCAAAAATCTCAATAGGCCAATAACTATGGAAGAAATTGAAGCAGTCATCAAAAAGCTCCCAGAAAACAAAAGCCCTGGGCCAGATTGCTTCACAGGGGAGTTATACCAAACACTCAAGGAAGAACTAAAACCTATCCTCCTCAGATTATTCCAAAAAATTCAAGAGGAAGGAACACTTCCAAGCTCATTCTATGAAGCCAGTATTATCCTAATACCCAAACCAGATAAAGACAACACAATGAAAGAGAATTATAGGCCAATATCCCTCATGAACATAGATGCCAAAATTCTCAACAAAATTTTATTAAATTGGATCCAGCAATACATCAGAAAGATCATACACCATGACCAAGTAGGATTTATCCCGGAGATGCAAGGATGGTACAATATCCGCAAATCAATAAATGTGATACATCACATAAACAAACTGGAAGATATAAATCACATAGTCATACCAATTGATGCAGAAAAAGCATTTGACAATATCCTATACTCTTTCTTTCTTTCTTTCTTTCTTTCTTTCTTTCTTTCTTTCTTTCTTTCTTTCTTTCTTTCTTTCTTTCTTCTCAATTTTTTTATTAAGGTATTATATGTGTACATATCTTACCATTGCCCCCCCACCCCACTCCCATATATGCCTTCACCCCCCAGAGTTTTGTGTCCATTGGTTATGCTTATATGCATGCATACAAGTCCTTTTATTGATCTCTCGTCTTCCCCACCTCTCCCTAACCTTCCTGCTGTAATTTGACAGACTGTTTGATGCTTTACTGCCTCTGTCCAATATGCTTTCTTGATAAAAACTCTCAGCAAGGTGGAAATAGAAGGATCATACCTCAACATAATAAAATCCATATACGACAAACCCACAACCGACATTATACTCAATGGACAAAAACTAAAACCATTTCCACTAAGAACAGGATCAAGACAGGGATGCCCACTTTCACCACTCCTGTTCGACACAGTACTGGAAGTACTAGCAATTGTGATAAGATAAGTAGAAGAAATAAAAGGCATCCAAATTGAAAAAGAAGAAGTAAAACTGTCCTTATTCGCAGATGACATGATATTGTACATAGAAAGCCCTAACGACTCCATCAAAAAATTATTAGACTTAATAAATGAATTTGGCAATGTAGCAGGATACAAAATTAATGCCACAAAATCTATGGCATTTCTATACACCAATAGTGAACTTACAGAAAGGGAGACTAAAAAAGCAATTCCATTAGCATAGCATCAAAAAAATTAAGGTACCTAGGAATAAACTTAACTAAGGAGGTAAAAGACCTATATACGAAAAACTACAGGACACTGAAAAAAGAGATAGAGGAAGACATAAACAGATGGAAGAACATATGGTGTTCATGGATTGGTAGAATCAACATTATCAAAATAACCATACTACCCAAGCAATCTATAGATTCAATGCAATCTCCATTAAAATACCAATGGCATATTTCACAAACCTTGAACAAACTTTATAAAAATCCATCTGGCATAAAAAAAAAAAAGACCCTGAATAGCTGCAGCAATCCTGAGAAAGAAGAAAAAAGTAGGTGGGATTTCAATACCAGATTTCAAGCTGTATTACAAAGCCACTGTTCTTAAAACAGCCTGGTACTGGCACAAGAACAGACATATAGATCAATGGAATAGAATAGAGAACTCATAAATCAACCCAAACAACTATGCCCAATTAATATTTGACAAAGGAGGCATGAACATACAATGGAGTCAAGAAAATCTCTTCAACTAATGGTGTGGGGAAAATTGGACAGATACATGCAAAAAAATGAAACTAGACCACCAACTTACACCATACACAAAAATAAACTCAAATTGGATCAAGGTCTTAAACATAAGATGGGAAACCATACAAAATACTAGAGGAATCCGCAGGCAGCGAAATCTCAGACATATGCCAAAGCAGTTTCTTCACTGATACTGCTCCTAGGGCAATGGAAACTAAAGAGAAAATAAACAAATGTGACTACATTAAAATAAAAAGCTTTTGCACAGCAAAGGAAACCATCAACAAAACAACAAGAAAGCCCACTGCATGGGAGAACATTTTTGCCAATGTTATCACTGATAAGAGTTTAATCTCCAACATTTACAGGGAACTCATACAACTTAACAAAAGGAAGATAAATAATCTAATAAAAAAATGGGAAAAAAAATGGGCAGTGGACCTTAATAGATATATTTTGAAAGAAGACAGAAGAAAGGCCAAGAGACATATGAAAACATGCTGAAAGTCACTAATTAACTGACAGATGCAAATCAAAATGGCAATGCAGTATCATCTCACACCTGTCAGAATGGCTATCATCGATAAACCAACAAACGACAAGTGTTGACCAGGATGCAGAGAAAAAGGAACTCTTTTGCACTGCTGGTGGGAATGCAAACTGGTGCAGCCACACTGGAGAACAGTATTGACTTTCCTCAAAAAACTAAAAATGGAACTCCCATTTGACCCTGCGATCCCAATTATAGGAATATAGCCTAAGAAGCTATAAACACCAATCAGAAAGGATATATGCACCCCTATGTTCATAGCAGCACAATTCATCATAGCTAATATTTGGAAACAGCCTAAGTGCCCATCAGCAAATGAGTGGATTAAAAAACTGTGGTACATCTACACAATGGAATACTATGCTATGTTAAAAAAAGAAGGAATTCTTACCATTTGCAACAGCATGCTTGGAACTGGAGAGCATTATGCTAAGTGAAATAAGCTAGTCAGAGAAAGATAAATACCACATGATCTCACTCATTTATGGAATATAATGAACAACATAAAGTGATGAACAGGGACAGATCCAGAGACAGTAAAGCATCAATCAGACTGTCAAACCTCAGAGGGAAGGTAGGGGAGGGTGGGGGTAAGTGGGAGAGATTAACCAAAGGACTTATATGCATGTATATATCCCTAACCAATGGACATGGACACCAGGGTGGTGAGGGCATGAGTGGGGGGGTGGTGGTTGGGTGTTTATGGAGGGACGAGGACACATATGTAATACCTTAATCAATAAAGAAATTAAAAAATGTATTATACCATAAACTCTTTGCAAATCTAGGTAAAACAATCACATATTTTATGGTAATATCTCTAAAAGACATTATTCAAATGTAAAAACAGTTTTGATATTAAATATTTTGTCCAGAATATAGGGTTTTCTTAATTTGTATATTTAATCTTTTTAGGCCAATAAAAGATTATATCCTGGTAATTCCATCCAGAGCCTGAAAATTCCCATACATAATACACAGAAAAACAGATATCACCTAAATACAATATACATAAAGACCATATTTAATTCAAATTACTAATTTTTACGGAAGAAAACGTAAAAAATTTTAATAACTTAAAACCTTTACAAACTTTTTTTACTTTCACATCATTTTACAAACTTTTCTACAACTTTCACAGATCTTCTTACCATCCTATATAATAAAGAGGTAATATGCAAATTGACCGTCATACCCTTGCACAAGATGGTTGCCCCCATTGGTCACAAGATGGCCACCCCCATGTTGTCACGAGATGGCTGCCACAAGATGGCCAGTAGGGGAGGGCAGTTGGGGGCAACCAGGCCTGCAGGAGAGGGCAGTTAGGGGTGACCAGGCTGGCAGGGGAGGGCTGTTGGGGGCAATCGGGCCGGCAGGGGATCAGTTATTCGTCGATCTGGCTGGCAGGGGAGTGGTCAGGGGGTGATCAGGCTGGCAGGCAGAAGCGGTTAGGGGCAATCAGGCAGGCAGGCAAGCGGTTGGGAGCCAGCAGTCCTGGATTGTGAGAGGGATGTCCGACTGCTGGTTTAACCAGCAGTCAGACATCCCTTGTGGGGTCTCATTTTGGAGAGGGTGCCGGCTCGGTTGAGGGACACCCCCCCCCCCCCCGTGCACGAATTTCGTTCACCAGGCTTCTAGACTATATATAAAAAAGGCTAATATGCTAAGTGTTCGACAGTTCGACCAATAGCTATGATGTGCACTGACCACCAGGGGGCAGACACTAAACACACAGGCATGGAAACATGGAAGAGACTGATGAATCTCAGAGGTTAGGGGGGAGAAGGGGTAGGATGATACTAAGCAAAGATCTTATAAGCATATTTGAGGCCCAGTGCATGGATTCATGCACCAGTGGGGTCCCTCAGCCTGGCCTGTGGGGATCAGGCCAAAGCCATGCATTGGGCCTCTGACATCTCCCAAGGAGTCCTGGATTGTGAGAGGGCTCAGGCCAGGCTGAGGGACCCCACCGGTGCACGAATCCATGCACCAGGCCTCTAGTTCAGAAATAATTGTCCTTAGTACAACCTACTTTGTCCCTTTTCCCTCAGAAATGAATCTCCATACCTCATGTATTCTATTATCACAACTATTTAATTTCTTCCAACTTAACTTGAACTTTTAATTCTTAGAAACCTCAATTGCCAATGATAATCAAAAAATAAATTACCAGCATTCTTTAGATTGGCGTTTATGAACCATTTAAAAAATACTCTCATTTTCAAGAAACACCTTCTACAAAGCACATGACATTACATTAACTGCTCCAAATCCACTTTATAGACTTTAGGCAATAAAAAGACAAAAGCAGACAGACCTAAGACTTGTCTAGCTATCAATGTTTTAGTATTTCATATTATAGACAGTCCTTGGGTTACATTGGACTCGACGTACAACATTTCGTGGTTATGTCACCATCTCCCATTTATTTATAAAAAGAATAGTTCCGCTATTTCAATGTATGTACATATGTGCTTTATGTTTTTTATTATTTACTATATTTACCACAACTAAAGGTCAGGAATTGTTATCTTTCTTTTAAATTTTTTTTTCTGTTTCACTTCATTACTGCTGTGTATGTTCTCCAGGTGAGTGATGTAGGTGCTTATGTAGGTGGGTTCCGACTTATGAAGAAAATTGCATTACATCGCACCGTAGGAATAGATCTCCGATATAACCTGAGTACCTACTGTATTTGTAAGTATCTAGATATTTAATAACTTAGTTAAAATTAACTAATTTAAGAGCATAAGAAATGACATAGAAACTAAAAAAATACAAAAAAAAAAACAAACAATGAAAGCAAGATCTGGTTCTTTGAAAGGATAAAAAAAAAAAAAATGATGAACATTTAGCCAGCCTCATCAAGGACCCAAGTAAAATCAGAAATGAAAGCAGAGAAAATGTTGTGGAGCGGATGCGAGTGAATGACCACTGGAGCCCAGACCAAATTAAAATTTAGGGAGCCTTTATTAGCCGGGTGGCCAGGCGACCCGGCGACTGCTCTGCCATTCTCCACGCAGGGAGACCAGAGAGCAGCAGCGACCCTTTGTGTAGGACTGCTTTTAAGCCCATTAACCACATCCGGTTTTTGCAGAACAAGTAACCCAAGACAAAACAGTTTTTCCCAAGCAACGTCAGGATCATGCCAATGACGACCATGTTATTCACAAGGTCATCCTGTTCTTCAGAAAGCCGACAGTGTTCTGTGAAAGAAGGCCTATGTGCTGGGAAGGGGCCATGAGTCCCTATCTCAAGGCCTGGCCTAGTGTCAGCAGTGACATCTCTATCTGGGGCATAGTCCATGGCCTCTCTGGAATGCTCAAAAATTCCCACTCTCCAACATTCCCCACTGGTTTTATGTACATGAGTCAAATCATTGACTCTTTTGGGTCATTGTTGGCAAGGGAGTTGTATTGACCCATGAGGACTATAAGCTTGATATCTTAAGCTGGGTGTGAAGAAGCCACGTCGGGATCCCGTTGACCTTGACTGCTGTGGAGGTGGTCCTTTCCAGGTAGGAGTCAGTCAGAGTCAACAGGGTGGAAGGATGGACCGGATCAGAGATGCTTCTGGACTGCTTTCTGGGTACACTGTGAAGCCTGTAAGAACTTGAGTAAAGATTGGTTATGGATTTATTGGGTTTCCATGTAAGCTGGTGAGGTGGATGGGTCAGGGTCTGGAAGAGTCACTAGAATCTGTAGAGGCCCCACTGGTTTTAGGGCAGCCTCCCGGGCTGCTTCATCTGCAGCCTCGCTCCCTCTTGCTTCTGGGGAGTCCCCTTGTCTCACATAGGTAGAAATGGAAAGACTTAATTACATCTGGTAGTGCCAGTTGGCCCATTGTCCTTGCTCTGCTCATATCTGTCTAACTGCCTAATATATTACCTCAAGGATCCTGGCTCTGAATTCTTTTAGGGAAAATGGACGTCGTTAGGCTCTTCTAGCTACTTCCTGCTGAGGCGGGTCAGAAGTTTCTCTCAGAGCCAAGAGATCCCTGCTGTCTGTCAGAGGGACAATGAGGCCTGGGCACAGAAGGAGGTGAGCTTGTGACCCGGCGGAGACAAACTGTAACAAATGGTCTGGTGGAAGGGAAAGAAAACCCTTCAGTTTCAATAACTTCTATTGAAATAGAATTTTTCTCCTCAAAATTACCCCCATGTTTATCAAAAGAGCCAAATCAAGACTAATTTATCTATTGTATTTAATTTGGCCTGATTGTTTGCATAAACAAAACAAGAATGGTAACTGACTACCTTTGCCGGAATTTCATGATTGAATCTTAATGTGCCCCATAGGGCCAGGAAGCCAAGCCATCCAGCTGCCGTCAGGCCTGCCTGTAGTACCTGCTGAGTTAGGTGAATCCCTCACCTGTAGTGGTTCTACCCGGGCCCATGCCCTAGGCTTTAAGGCCCATCCCAGCCCTCCTACTCATCGCGGCTCAGAGTGCTTGGGGGTCCCGCAGGGACGCAGAGGCGCCCTTATTGCTCCCCTTCTACTCTGACCAACCGCCAGTGATGGTAGGGTTTGGGCCTGATGCTCCAGCACCAGCTATTTTCAGGGCTCCCAAGCAGGATACCAGGCTTTCTCCATGGCACTCTTATTGGCTTCAAGTCTTCAGAGTTCAGGCAGGGCTCTTTAAAACATGATACTCCAGTCAAAGTTTCTGGTTAATAAAACCACTATTGGAAACAGGTCTTATTGTATTTATGCAAAGAAATGTATTGCCATGATTTATTAAGTATTGCCAAATTTCGGAGGAATTGTATAAGGAGAAAAATATACTGACCTGCTTTAAGATAGAATTTTCCTTGCCAGTCCTTTTTACGGACTTTTTAAATTATAAAAAACAGTAACTGTTAGATTTCTTTTATCAGTCCCTCCCTAAGTACTTTGGCATAACTATTTACCCTCTGTTTAGGGAGGCAGAATGCAAATTATTTACTCTTCCTGGCTTACTGGCCTGTATTGTTTGATTTCTTTACAACATATCTCTTCTCCTTCTTACACCTACACAACCTTCTATTGAAACAGACACTTCTAAATTAGCCTTTAAACCTTCTTTCTATGTCCTTTAAAAATGCATAACCATGCCTCAGACCTTCTACTCAGTATTCCTTATTCTTTGAAACTTTAATCCTTTAATGAATCCTAAAAACTAAACAGCCAGAATTTCTTCGACCTTCTGTGATAAAACTAAGAGCTGGCAAAAATATTTCTTTTTGAGAGACAGATATTTTAAAACTTAAACATTAAAGATATTATATCTTAAAGTTCCTTTGCTGAATATTCCAACACCGCCCAAGAAGTACCCAGTAACCACACCCTGCCAGGCTCGGTGTTCATGTGTATTGGAAGGTTAAAGAGAAGAACACGGGCAGAGGAAGATCCACTGTGTTTTGCCAGCAGAGTTCAGATAAGCAAGAAACCAAGGACACCAGCAGAGCTGGTTGTACCCAGCAAAATCAACAAAAACCTATCTCTCCCTGCTCTCCCCCTTTTCTGCATTAACCATTTACTCTGTCCTTAGCAGGGGAAATAAGACAAGCTTTCTGAGATTCTGTATAACCAGGCTTTTTACACTTAAGGAACAACTGCTCTCCCTCCCAGATTTTCCTTCCTCACTCTAAGGTCCCAGAGGATCTCAACCTTCACCACTTCTGATATCTCCAAACATTCTCTGTCCCCCAGCCTAGGGCTTCCCTATCTCAGCAGGCTGAGAGTGAATTCTACCGCCTCTACTCTTTCTATACCTGCTCCGGAGAAGTTTCAACCCAACAAGCCTTTGCTTAAACTTCTCTGGATTGGCAACCTTCACAAATTAACCCTAGAATTCCAAAATTTCAATTTAATACAGCAAATTCACAAATCAGAGCAAACTGAAACGCTTACTTATACAAACATAGACAGAAATTTTTATTACTAAGTGGGCTGATTCCCTCTCTGACGGAGAACAAAAGACTCTGAGAAAAAGGTGTCTCAGCAGCTGCTAAAGACTTTTGTATTCCGTCACAGCAGGTCCGCCCTATCTTTAAACAAATTAAACAACAGAAAGAGATAACAAATACTCTCACACTTACATTTATACACCAGACAGTCTGAGTTTTTGAATTCTGGGGAGGTGATCAAGCTCCCCCTTCCACTCACTGGGATATGGGAAAGTTGGCCATTCCCGCTCACAAAATTTCTGTAAATCAAAAGCATTAACGGAGGCTCCGTAATCATCTGCTTGCCGCTTGAATTCCTGAAAATTTTTCAAAAAACATTGCAGGGGAGTACAGACAGAAGAACATGAAGCAGACTGACCCATTCTAATGATAGAGACAATTAAGACCACAATAACACAGAATAACAAAGACAAAGACAACCAACAGGATCTCCGGGCACCGTCGTGCACCGGGATCTGGTCTCGGAAGTTGTGCTGCGTCCAGCCTTCCAGAGACCCCAGATGGGCGCCCACAGAACAGAACCAGAAACAAGTTTCTTACCGGTAAGAACCAGATCCAGGTGGCTCCAATCAGAGTCAATCAGGAAATTTAGCAGACGGGGTTTCCGACCTCTACCAGTCCCGGGGCTGAGGAACGTCTCTCAGAGATCTCCCCCTGGGTTGGAGAGTCCAGGGACCCCGGTGGGCTCTGGTCACAGGACCAGGCAAAGGCTGGTTATCTCGCTGGGGCATCTCCAAATGTTGTGGAGCGGATGCGAGTGAATGACCACTGGAGCCCAGACCAAATTAAAATTTAGGGAGCCTTTATTAGCCGGGTGGCCGGGCGACCCGGCGACTGCTCTGCCATTCTCCACGCAGGGAGACCAGAGAGCAGCAGCGACCCTTTGTGTAGGACCGCTTTTAAGCACATTAACCACATCCGGTTTTTACAGAACAAGTAACCCAAGACAAAACAGTTTTTCCCAAGCAACGTCAGGATCATGCCAATGACGACCATGTTATTCACAGGGTCATCCTGTTCTTCAGAAAGCTGACAGTGTTCTATGAAAGAAGGCCACATGCTGGGAAGGGGCCATGAGTCCCTATCTCAAGGCCTGGCCTGGTGTCAGCACTGACATCTCTATCTGGGGCATAGTCCACGGCCTCTCTGGAATGCTCAAAAATTCCCACTCTCTAACGAAATAACCACTGACACCACAGAAATAAAAAAGATTGTAAGGAAATACTATGAACAACTATATGCCAACAAGCTGGACATGTGAATGAAATGTACAAATTCCTAGAAAAATACAATTGCCCAAAACTGAATCAGGAAGTATCAGAAAACCTGAATAGACCAAAAAATAACTGGTGAAATAGAAGCAGTAATCAAAAAATTCCCAGCAAACAAAAACCAGGGTCCATACAGCTTCACGAGGGAGTTTTACCAAACATTCAAAGAAGAACTAACACCTATACTCCTCAAACTATTCCAAAAAATTCAAGAGGAAGGAACACTTCTAAGCTCTTTTTATGAGGCCAGTGTTACACTAATTCCAAAACCAGATAAAGACACTACAAAGAAAGAGAGTTATTGGCCAATATCCCTGGTTAACATAGATGCTAACATCTTCCACAAAATATTAGCAAATCAGATCCAAAAATATATTGAAAAGATGATACACCATGACCAAGTAGGATTGATTCCAGGGATGCAAGGCTGGTAAGATACTCACAAATCAATAAATGTGATACACCACATAAACAAATTGAAAGCCAAAAACCACATGATCATATCAATAGACTCAGAAAAAGCATTTGACAAAATCCAACACCCATTTTTGACAAAAACTCTCAGCAAGGTGTAAATAGAGGGAGCATGTCTCAACACGATAAAGGCCATATATGACAAACCTATAGTGAACGTCATATTCAATGGGCAAAAACTAAAACCATTTCCTCTAAGAACAGGAACAAGACAGGGATGTTTGCTTTCACCAACCTTATTCAACATAATACTGGAAGTCCTAGCCACAGTGGTCAGAAAAGAAGAATAAATAGAAGACATCAGAATTGGAAAGGAGGAAGTGAAACTCTGATTCTCAGATGACATGATATTGTACATAGAACCCTAAAAACTCCCAAAAAAACTACTAGATTTAATGAATGGATTTGGAAATGTAGCAGGATACAAAACAACACCCAAAAATTGATGGCTTTTTTATACACCAACTAGAGGCCTGTAGTACAAAGATTCATGCAATAGGCCTTCCTTCCTCTGGCTGCCGGCGCTGGTTTTCGTCTGGTACCTGGGACCCAGGCCTTCACTCCGGCTGCAGTGGAGTAGCCTAGCCTCTTCAGTCTTCAGTCTTCAGTTGTCTTTAGTCTTTGTCTTCACTCAGGCTGGAACCTTCAGTCTTTACTCCATGCCTGCGTATGCAAATTAACATGCCATATTTGTTGGGTTAATTTGCATACTCACTCCTGATTGGTGGGTGTTGCAGAGATAGTCAATTTGCATATTTCTCTTTTATTAGTGTAGATAATGAATTCTCAGAAAGAGAAACTAAACAAGCAACCCCATTTACCATTGCAACAACAACAAATTAAAATACTTAGAAATAAACTTAACCAAGGAGGCAAAAGACCTGTACTCAGAAAACCCCAAGACATTGAAAAAAGATATAGAAGAAAATATAAACCAGTGGAAGAATATACCGTGTTCATGGATTGGTAGAATCAACATCATTAAAATGTCCATACCAACCAAGGTAATCCCTATTAAAATACTAATAGCATATTTCACCAATATAGAACAAATAACCCAAAAATTTATATGGAAACAAAAGACCCTGAATAGACACAGCAATCTTGAGAAAGTAGAACAAAGTTGGAAGAATCACAATACCAGATTAAGTTATACTACAAAGCCACCATAATCAAAACAGCTTGGTACTGGCACAATAATAGGCATATAAATCAATGGAAGAGAATAGAGAACACAGAAATCAACCCAAGCCATTATGCTCAATTAATATTTGACAAGGGAGGCAAGAGCATACAATGGAATCAAGACAGTCTCTTCAATAAATGGTGCTGGGAAAATGGGGCAGATACATGCAAAACAATGAAACTAGACCACAAACTTACACCATACCCAAGAATAAACTCAACACATATAAATGGCCTGTTCTGTGGCAGTTTAACCAAATTAACTGCAGCTCCAGTCAGACTGCTCCAAAACTGCCCAAGCAAAGAAGAGAAAACTGTAGTTCTTGCTGTAGCTCCTGCTGGGGGCCTCAGACAGTAGCTGATGTGTGCCCCATTGGAGATCCAGACACTAGTGTATCTAGTGGTCGGTGTGAGACGACACCAGATTTCAACCACTCTCATAAGGGACACATTCAAGAGGCAGACTCAGTGAGCACCAAAGCCCTACTGTATCTCCAGCACAGCAATTCTTCCATTATAGACACAGCGGGTCCTCACAGCCAATTGGCCTGGAGGTCAGTTCCTCCCAGTGACACCAACAACAATCAAGACTTAACTATAACAAGGCTGTACACACAGTCCACAAAGGGGTGCGCCAAGAGTGTCCACCTCAGGTAACTGGGAGGCTGACCCGTTGAACTAATATGACACCTAGTACACAAAGCTACTCAACCAACTCAGGGAAGCAGCAAAAATGAGGAGGCAAGGAAACAGATCCCAAACGAAAGAAATGGAAGAGAACAAACGAATGGACATAGAGTTTAAAACCACGGTTATAAGGTTTTTCAAGAATTTCCTAGAAAAGGCCGATAAATTTAACGAGACCCTCAAGGATATGAAAAAGGACCAACTAGAAATTAAACATACACTGACTGAAATAAAAAATATTATACAAAGACCCAACAGCAGACTAGAGGAACACAAGAATCAACTCAAAGATTTGGAATACAAAGAGGCAAAGGACACTTCTCCAGAGAAGCAAGAAGAGAAGAGAATTCAGAAAGTTGAAGATAGTGTAAGAAGCCTCTGGGACAACTTCAAGCATACCAACATCAGAATTATGGGAGTGCCAGAAGAAGAGAGAAAGCAAGACGCTGAAAACCTATTTGAAGAAATAATG
Source organism: Eptesicus fuscus (assembly GCF_027574615.1). Classification (NCBI taxonomy): domain Eukaryota; kingdom Metazoa; phylum Chordata; class Mammalia; order Chiroptera; family Vespertilionidae; genus Eptesicus; species Eptesicus fuscus. The sequence goes on along the minus strand of NC_072480.1, from coordinate 2,706,597 downwards.
ACCGAAAACTTCCCCACCTGATGAAACAGACTTACAAGTACAGGAAGCACACAGAATCCCAAACAAAAGGAATCCAAAGAGGACCACACCAAGACACATCATGATTAAAATGCCAAGGGCAAAAGACAAAGAGAGAATCTTACAAGCAGCAAGAGAAAAACAGTGAGTTACCTATAAGAGAGCAACCATACCATTATCAGCTGATTTCTCAACAGGAACTATGCAGGCCAGATGGGAGTGGCAAGAAATATTCAAAGTGATGAATAGCAAGTACCTACACTCAAGATTACTCTACCCAGCAGAATTAAAGGGCAGATAAAGAGCTTCACAGATAAGAAAAAGCTAAAGGAGTTCATCACCACCAAACCAGTATTATATGAAATGCTGAAAGGTATTCTTTAAAAAGAGGAAAAAGAAAAAAAAAAGATAAAAATTATGAACAACAAATACATATCTATCAACAAGTGATTCTAAAAGTCAAGTGAATTAAAAATCTGAGGAACAGAATAAACTGTGAACATAATAGAATCAGAGGCATAGAATGGGAGTGGGTTGATAATTCTCAGGGGGAAAGGGGTGTCTGTGTGGGGGGTATGGGAAGAGACTGGACAAAAATCATACACCTATGGATAGGAACAGCGGAGGGGAGGTAAGGGCAGATGGGGGGGGTGGGAACCGGGTGTTGGGGAGATATGGGGGGAAAAAGGAGAAACAATTGTAATAATCTGAACAATAAAGATTTATTAAATTAAAAATAAAAGAATAAACTCAAAATGGATAAAAGATCTAAATGTAAGGCACAAAACCATAAAAATCCTAGAAGAAACCATAGGCAGCAAAATCTCAGACATCTCTCATAGCAATATGTTTAGGAATACATCTGCTAGGGCAAAAGAAACTGAGGAGGAAATAAACAAATGGGAGTACATCAAAATAAAAAGTTTCTGCACACAAAAGAAACCATCAACAAAACAAAAAGGGAGCCCACTGTATGAGAGAACATATTTGGCAATGATACATCTGAAAAAGTGTTAATATCCAAAATATATAAGGAACTCATACAACTTAACAGAAGGAAGACAAACAATCAAATTAAAAAATGGGCAAAGGACCTAAATAGACATTTTTCCAAACTGGACACAGATGGCCAAGAGACAAATGGAAAAACTAGAGGCACTATGTATGAAATTCTTGCAAGAGTAGGCCTTTGCAGCCCCAGCTGCCTCAGCCCTCACAGCTCTGGCTTTGTCCGGAAGATTGTCTGGAAGGTCGTCAGGATGGTCTTCCTCTGTTTGGCCATTCAGTTGATTTGCATATTATGATTTTATTATCATAAGATGCTCAAAGTCAATGATCACCAGAAAGATGCAAATTAAAATGACAATGAGTTATCACCTCACACCTGTCAGAATGTCTACCATCAACAAATCAGCAAATGACAAGTGCCGGTGAGGATGTAGAGAAAAAGGGAACCCTTGTAACACTACTGGTGGAAATGCAGACCGTAGTAGCCATTATGGAAAACAGTATGGAGTTTTCTAAAAAAAAAAATAAATATGGAACTGCCTTTTGACCCAGTGATCCCACTTCTAGGAATATATCCTAAGAAACCTGAGATACCAATGAAAAAGAATGTATGCATTTTTTGTTCATAACAGCATAATTTACAGTAGCCAAGATCTGGAAATAGCCCAAGTGCCCACCAATAGATGAGTGGATAAAAAAGCTGTGGTACATTTATACTGTGGAATACTATACAGCAGTAAAAAAGAAGGATGTCTTACCCTTTGAGACAGCACAGAGGGAGCTGGAGAGTATCATGCTAAGTGAAATAAGTCAGTCAGAGAAGGAAAAGTATCACATGATCTTATATGTGGAATCTATGTGAAAAATGAACTGATGAATGGAGTTGATCTAGAGAAGCATGGAACGGAGTGCAGAAATTCTGAGGGAAGGCGGGGGAGAGTGGGTAGGCAGCAGGTAATCAACCAAGGACCTTGTATGCATATATGCATGCCCATGGACACAGACAATAGGGTGGTGAAGGCCTGGGAAAGGGGCAGTGGCAAGCTGAAGGGGATGAATGGGGGACGAAAGGAGACATATGTAATACTTTCAACAATAAAGAATTACTTTTTAAAATGCACTAATTTAGAAAGGAATAGTTGAAATAAGTTGAAGTTATTTGCTTAGGTGGCTAAGGTTGTTTTTTGCTTGTTTGTTTTTTCATAAGATTTATCTTCCAGAGGTTTGTATTTTAAAAAATGGCAAAGCCTTGGCCAGTTTGACTCAGTGGATAAAGTGTTGGCCCAAGGACTGAAGGGCCCAGGTTCGTTTCTGGTCAAGGGCACATACCTCAGTTGCAGCCTTGACACCTGATCCTGATGGAGGCTCCTCTGGGAGGCAAACAATTAGTACGTCTCTCTGACCTCAATGTTTTTCTCTGTTCCACTCTTTAAAAATCAGTGGAAAAGTATCCTCAGGCGAGGATTAATAAAAGCAAAAGATAAGTGTCCCAGACAGGAGTTCTTGGTATTTGGATTTCAAAGGTTCTGGGACTTTGGTTTCATAAAGCCAATTATCTATAAGCCTCTTGAGATGAATAGAGGAGGTTTGGGGAAGTTAAAAGAATTTGGTGGGCTTTGAATTGTTTCTGAAGCCCTGTAAAGACTGCATTATAAAACAAGGACAGCTTTATTTATTTATTTATTTATTTATTTATTTATTTATTTATTTATTTATTTAAATACTTCAACAATGAACTGAGAAGTTCATTCATCTCTCTCTCTCTCTCTCTCTCTCTCTCTCTCTTTTGGAATGTTTCTTCCCATTTGGGTAGATTTTTATAGTTTATAGAAAGCACATAGCTTAGGATCATCTCTGAGAGGCATAAAAGCTTTTAGATGTATGGAACTTCTGTCTATTTCCCTTGGGAATGGTAAAACAGGTCATAGCAGCAAGATGGTATAAAAATAAATGGTGCCATTAACTGGCCAAACCTCTCTACTGCCTGCTTTATATATGGACCAGGCCATGGTAAAAAAGATTAGCCTTTTTTCTTGAGGGACCCAGAGTCAGTTTCTCCCGGTTGGGTGTCTGTACCCCAAAAGGGAGCTCTCGAGGCACTATGGACTTGTTCCCCATCCACAGAGAGGCATATTCAGCAGTCTGAGAATTAGAGGCATCCCTTCCAATCTCGGGGCTGTTCAAGCCATTCTGAGAAGGCAGGTCCCCTGTTAAGAGGTCTCTCAGGCTATCACAGAAGTTAATAATGAAGAAAATGGTTAGTAAATGTTCAGTCAGTCCCAAGATTCATTTTCTCTTAGGAAGTTCCCTTTTTAAAATCATGATTTTCTTCTTTTGGTTCAGTATCTGGTTCATTTAGTTCTAAATACATATTACCTTTCTGGAAAAAGCATATGTAGGCATCATGGGTTTCAAGAAAATCTCTCCCTATCAGGTGAATTGGGCCAATTTGACCAGTAAAAATGTATTTTTCCCTGTAACATGCCCTAGTTGAAAGGGGACAGGTTCTGATTTTAAAATAGTCATTGGTTGGTTAGGTACCCCTACCATATGCACAGAAGCTTTGCTCTGATGGAGAGGGAAACTTATTTGGGTAGGGTTAAGAATGAATAATGTAACCCCAGTATCTACAAGGGCCTTACTAGCTTCCCCTTTTATGATAATCTCAATTTCTCTTAAAGTATTAGTAAGGAGAAGGGTAAATATCCTCTCACAGCTCTATGTTCACTTTTGTTCGTTTTCTCTTTGTAAATTCAATTTCAGTTTTCTACAATATTTTTTATGGTGACTTGGCTTTCCACAGTAAAATCAGACTCCTCTGCAGTTTCACAGCAGACCCTAGTTAGAAAACCTGTTTCTTTATTCTCAGAAACCAGTAGTGTATCAATTGGGATAGTTCAGAATAGCCAGGATTACATGTGCTAACAGTTAAATTTCTTTGCTAACCCATAAGGTACCTGGATAAAATCTGGAGCAATTGCTGGTACCTCTCTAGCAGAGACCAGCTTTTTTTTCAAAGGGGGCTGTTAGAATTCCTGTTCTCATTTTCCCTTAAGTCAATATGGGAGTAGTAGTGAAGGAGACAGAAGACAAGGAAGAAAGTAGGGAAAAGGGCAAGTCTGGACAAGGAGGCTCGGAGAGCAAAGGATATAGTGTTGGAGGAGCAATAGAAGGGGGAAGAATAAGGTGTAAGCATTTATTAGCTTCAGAATAGTTTGGAGACCGTCTCTAAAATTTCTTATTAATTTTTTTTCTTTTTAAGGATTTATCTAAGTTCCTCCTTAGAAGCTTCTAATTTCCAAATCAAGATTGCTTCCCATTAGTTCACTTTCATTTTAGAGCTGGCATTTTTCTAATTTCTGCATGCAAAATATTAATTTAGGTACCCAAAGACAACTGCATTTCGGCCATTTCTAAGTTGATATTTTCTAGTTAAACCTTCCCATTTCTGTAAAGCATTTACAAATAAAGGCTTCCTATAAGAAGTATTAAGGGAGGGCTGAGGTTTGGGAGACAATTTTCCATGTTAATGTTATGCAGTTTTTTGTTTGTTTTGTTTGTTGTTGTCTTGGATATCTGCAGAGTCTGAGCAAATGTTCTGGGGTTGTTATGCAGTGGGTCAAAGTGAGCTGCTTATGAATTAAGCTCCATGAGGCTCTCACCCCTTGAGTTGCATTCAACCCACTTTCATGCCTCAATCTCTCTCCCTGCTGTCTAAAACAACTAGAAGGGCTCAGGGTGCTGGCTGACCAAATCTTATGGGTGCTCCCCTCAGATGAGCCAGTCAGTTAGTTACAGTTGAGTTGGGGTTTCCCTATGCTGCTCCTGAATGTCGGTGAGGAATGATCTCTGAGACCTCCACAAAGATTCTTAGTTGCCTAAGAACGTCTGAGATACCAGCTGGAGGGAGGATGTGGCCCTTTATATTTGGATCTGAATGAATTCAGCTCTCATTTATATGGTGAAGGTTTTTAGCTCAGACTCTCAGAAAGCAATTTCATTTGAAAAGCCCAAATAAAAAACAGCCATCAGTTATTCCTTTATTCTCGCCTTAGCCTGGGTTCTGTTAACCCTTAACCTTAGTTCCACCTTGAAGATTTAAAAATACAGCTCAAAAAAGTCACTCTCTACGAAAAGTAAGCTGAGTTCCTGGATCCAAGAGAAAACTCACCCAAGTTCACCCAATCAATGGTCAGGGAACCTGTAGGCTCAATAGGCTCTTTTATAAATCCTAGCACCTGTTCTGGGTCTGGGAGATGATCATGGGTGAGCTTCTCTGGAATCCTGCTGCACTACACCAATTAATATTAAGGTAAGGAACATTCAAATTTGTGAAGAATTTTTGTGAGTTTATTTGAGCCAAACTGTCAACAATTGCCAGGAAGCAGAATCTCAATGGATTTAGATAATTCTCCAGAGAATGGCAGTTTTACACCTTGTTTTATACATTAAAATCATAAGAGGAGATGCAAGTGGGTTACATGAAATCCATTAGTGGTAGATTAGGGAGGCAGGAGAAAGCAAAGCGGGGAAACCTCTGGGATTGGACAAAAAGTAAAATGATAGACACATTTGATTTATTATTTATTTATTTTTACTTAGGTTCCTGCAGGGTAATTAACAGTCAACAGTTAACTCAATAACAATGAAGAGATTTGTGGTCTCTGCAGTGGTGCCTGTACTTTGAGGGGTCTGGAGAAAGGAAAATTACTTTGATATTCCAAAGATATGTTATCTATCATAGGTGCAAAAAGAAAATAGGCTCAGTTGAAGTAAGGATTGACCTTTGTCAGGGAAGATACCAGCATAGTACATGACTACTCACAATAAACTGCTTTTTTATTTAAAAAGCTTTAATTTCACACGACTCTGGGTCTGGGTGAAGCCGGATCCCGGGTCCGGGTGAGGCCGTGTGCCCCTGAATCCGGGTGAGGCTGGGTCCCGGGCCACGGTGAGACCACGCGCCCCTGGGTCCAGGTGAGGCCACGCGCCTATGGGTCCGTGTGAAGCCGGATCCTGGGTCTGGGTGAGGCCGTGCACCCCCGGGTCTGGGCGAGGCTGGGTCCTGGGTCCCGGTGAGGCTGCGCACACCTAGGTCCGGGTGAGGCCACGCGCCCCTGGGTCCAGGTGAAGCTGGATCCCGGGTCCGGGTAAGGCCGTGTGCCCCTGGATCTGGGTGAGGCTGGATCCTGGGTCTGGGTGAGGCCATGCACCCCTGGGTCCAGGTGAGGCCACGCACCCCCTGGATCCGGGTGAGGCCACGTGCCCCTGGGTCTGTGTGAAGCTGTGCCCCTGGGTCCAGCCGAGACCAAACCAGAGGGAGTCGGACATGCATTACCACCATTTGTCCACCATCCAGAGCTGAGGGGTCAGTGCCGACATGTACACATAAGGAACTGGTGGACATTGAAATTGGGTCTCAAAAGAACTGTTGGTCCAGAAAGAAACTCACTACAGACTGATCCATCTGCCTGTCAACATAACTATTATTGCTCGTCTCACATTCAGTTCTTACAAGTATATCTCTAGTGACACATGATCTTGCTCATCTAGGGGAAATGATGAACAACATAGACTGAGGAACAAGAACAAAACCAGAAACAAGGAGGCATCGATCGGACTATCGGGCCTCAGAGGGAGGATAGGGGAGGTTGGGGGGAGTGGGGAGAGATCAACCAAAGGACTTGTATGCATGCATATGCGCCTATCCAATGGTTAAGTTCAACAGGGGGTTGGGGCATCCGTGGGGAGGGGTGTGGGATGGGAATGGGGGGATGAGGACAAATATGTGACACCTTAATCAATAAAGAAATTAAAAATAAATAAATAAAAAGCTTTAATTTTATATCATTTTTTGTGGTTACCTTGAGCATATTTTCATATGTCTCTGGGTCTCATGTATGTCAAATTTGGAGAAATGTCTATTTAGGGCCTTTGCCAAATTTTTAATTGGATTATTTGTCTTCCTTCTGTTACATTGTATGAGTTCCTTATATATTTTGGAAATTAACCCTTTATCAGATGTCTCATTGCCAAATATGTTCTCCCATACAGTGAGCTCTCCTTTCATTTTGTTAATGGTTTCTTTTGCTGTGCAGAGCCCTTTATTTTTACGTAGTCCCATTTGTTTATTTTCTCCTTAGCTTCATTTGCCATATGAGATGGATGGGTAAACATATTGCTAGGGGAGATATCTGAGACTTTGCTGCCTATCATTTCTGCTAAGATTTTATGGTTTCATGACTTATATTTAAGTCTTTTATCCATTTTGAGTTTATTCTTGTGTATGGTGTAAGTTCGTGGTCTAGTTTCATTTTTTTGCATGTACCTGTCCATTTTTCCAACACCATTTATTGAAGAGACAATCTTTACTCTATTGTTTGCTCTTGCCTCCTTTGAAAATATTAATTGATCGTAATGGCTTGGGTCAATTTCTGGGTTCTCTATTCTGTTCCATTGATCTATATGCTTGTTCTTATGCCAGGACCAGGCTGTTTTAAATACAATGGCTTTGCAGTATAACTTGTTATCTGGTATTGTGATTATTTCCCCTTTGTTCTTCTTTCTCAAGATTGTTGCAGGTATTTGGGATCTTAGTTGTTTGTATATAAATTTTTGGAGTATTTGTTCTAGATCTGTGATAAAGGCTGTTGGTATTGTAATAGGCATTGCATTAAATCTATAGATTTCCTTGCATAGTATGGACATTTTAATTATGTTAATTCTACCAATCCATGAACATGGTATTTTCTTCCACATGTTTATGTCTTCCTCTATCCCATTTTTTCATTGTTCTGTTGTTTTCTGAATACAAGTCTTTTATCTCCTTGGTTAAGTTTATTCCTAAGTAGCTTAATTTTTGGTTGCAATGGTAAGTGAGATTGTTTATTTGTTTCTCTTTCTGAGAGTTTACTAATGGAGAACAAAAGTGCCATTGATTTCTGGGTGTTAATTTTGTATCCTGCTACATTGCCAACTTCATTTATTAAATCTAGTATTTTTTATTTGGTGGCATATATAAGGTTTTCTATGTACAATATCATATCATCTGTGAATAATGAGAGTTTTACTTCTTCCTTTCCAATTTGGATGCCTTTTATTTCTTCTTATCAGTATATCTAGGACTTCCAGTACTATGTTGAATAAGAGTAGTGAAAGCAGACATTCCTGTGTTCTTCCTGAGCTTATGGGATTTGGTTTTATTTTTTTGCCCACCGTGTATAATGTTGGCTGTAGGTTTGTCATATATCATCTTTATTATGTTGAGCTATATGATCCCTCTATTCCTACATTGCTAAAAGTTTTTATCAAAAAATGTTGTTGCGGAGAAACCAAGATGGCGGCATAGGTTGAACACCTAACCTGCAGCCTGGCACAACAATTTCAAAAATACAACTAAAAGTCAGAACGGACATCATCCAGAACCACAGGAAAGCTGGCTGACTGAAATGCCCAAAACTAGAAGGAAAGAGAAAACCACAGGGCAAATCAGAGGAGCCGTAGGAGCCTGAGGTATGGAGACACGGGCGGAGACACGAGCACGCACGCGTGCGGGGAGGACGGAGCCGCAGAGGATGGGGCGGCTGACTGCCTGGCCGGCGTTCTCTAGCGGGAAGGAGATAAAAGCTCCAGATTGCGCTGAACCCCAGTTCCGACTGCACTGAACCCCAGTTCCGGGAGAGACCCTGGGAAGCCAGGTGCATGCTGGGGGAATATGGGCTGTGGGGCGGAGGCACAGAGGAGCGGCGAAAGGCAGAGCTCTGGAGGCGCGCACGGGAATGCGCGCAGAGGACTGACTGTTGCCTGTGCCGCTGAATTGCCCTGGCGGGGAGGAGACAGGGGCTCTGGACCGTGCTGAACCCCAGTTCTGGCTGCGCTGGGCCCCGGTTCTGGGCAAGACCCTGAGAAGCCAGGCTCATGCTGGGGGAACCTGGGCTGTGAGGCGGAAATGCAGAGAAGCGGCGAAGGGCAGAGCACTGGAGGCACGCATGGGAATGCGCGCAGAGGATGGTCTGTTGACTGTGCCGCTGGATTTCCCTGGTGGGAAGGAGATAAAGGCGCCAGAATGCGCTGAGCTCCAGTTCCAACTACACTGAAACCCAGTTCCAGGCGAGAATCTGGGAGTCCAGATTCATTGGGGGAGAGACTAGACTGTTTGGCGGTGGGCGAAGCTCCAGGGCGCTTTTCTCTCAGAGGTGTTTGCAGGGAGTACAGAGGGACACTGAGACACAGGAACCTCATAGGGCGGGGCTGACGGGAAGCCAAGGTGGTAGGCTCCACCCTGAAACTCCGCCCCATCCAAGCTGAGCACAGAGGCTTTTACAATTTTGCACGTCTAGTTGAATAAGGCGGTCTCCTGGTGTAGACACAGCTGATCCTCACAGCCAATTGGACTGGAGGTCAAATCCTTCCAGTGTACCAACAGCAATCAAGGCTTAACAACACCAAGACTTTGCACTCAGCCCACAAAGGGGGGTACCAAGAGTGACCACCTAGGGAGATTGGGGAAGCTGAGCTACCAGCCCCTATAGGTCACTGACCACACAAAGCCACTCCATCAACATAGGGAGGCAGACAAAAGGTGGAGACACCGAAGCAGGTCACGAATAGAAGGGATGAAGGAAAGTAAACTAATGGATGACACAGTGTTCAGAACCACATTTATAAGGTTACTTAAGAATCTTCTGGAGGACCAAGATGGTGGCATACGGCAGACGCCTGATTGTTGCTTACCACAACAATTTTGAAACTACAACTGGAAAACAGAGCAGACACCATCCAGAAAAATGGCCGGAGGAATTGTTGAGAAGGAATTGACCGATGGAAGTTGGGATTGGGAAGACGAGGCCCCGCTGGGTCCTGGATCCAGGTGCGCTCGCCTGGTGACTGGTCGCCGCTGCAGACCCGAGTGCTGCCGCAGCGACCTCGGACCAGCCTGCCGCCATGCACCAGGTGCACCGGAGCTTCGCCGAGCCCGCCGCCTGGCGAGTTCTGTGGAAGCTGCCCCAGAGCTTTGAGATAATGGCCGAAGGAATTGCTGAGAGGGAATTGACCAACAGGAATTGGGATCAAGAAGACGAAGCCCCGCTGGGACCTGGGTCCGGGTGAGGCCACGCGCCCCTGGATCCGGGTGAGGCTGCACACCCCTGGGTCCGGGTGAGGCTGGGTCCCGGGTCCGGGTGAGGCTGCGTGCCCCTGGGTCTGGGTGAGGCCATGCGCCCCTGGGTCCAGGGAAGGCCACGTGCCCCTGGGCCCGGGTGAGGCTGGGTCCTGGGTCCGGGTGGGGCCGTGTCCCTGGGTCCGGTTGAGGCTGGATCCGGGTCCGGGTGAGGCCACATGCCCCTGGGTCTGGGTGAGGCCACGCACCCCTGGGTCCGGGTGAGGCTGGGTCCCGGGTCTGGGTGAGGCCACGCCCCTGGGTCCAGGAGAGGCCATGCGCCCCTGGGTCCGGGTGAGGCTGGGTCCCAGGTCTGGGTGAGGCCGCGCCCCTGGGTCCAGGAGAGGCCGTGCGCCCCTGGGTCCAGGAGAGGCCACACGCCCCTGGGTCCAGGTGAGGCCACGCGCCCCTGGTCCAGGTGTAGCTGGATCCCGGGTCCGGGTGAGGCCTTGCGCCCCTGGATCCGGGTGAGGCTGGGTCCTGGGTCTGGGTGAGGCTGTGCGCCCCCAGGTCCGGGCGAGGCTGGGTCCTGGGTCCGGGTGAGGCCATGCACCTGGATCCAGGAAAGGCCACGCCCCTGGGTCCAGGAAAGGCCACGCGCCCCTGGGTCCAGGAGAAGCTGGATCCCGGGTCCGGGTGAGGCCGTGCGCCCTTGGATCCGGGTGAGGCTGGGTCCTGGGTCCGGGTGAGGCCGTGCCCCTGGGTCCGGGAGAGGCCACACGCCTCTGGGTCCAGGTGAGGGCACATGCCCCAGGGCCCGAGTGATGCTGGTCCCAGGTCTGGGTGAGGCTGCACTCCCTTGAGTCTGGGTGAAGCCGTGCCCCTGCATCTGGGCGAGACCAAACCAGAGGGAGTCGGACCTGCATTACCACCATTTGTCCATAATCCAGAGCTGAAAAGTCAGTGTCGACATGTACACATAAGGAACTGGTGGACATTGAAATTGGGTCTCAAAAGAACTGTTGGTCCAGAAAGAAACTTACTACAGACTGATTCATTTGCCTGTCACCATACCTATTATTGCTCGTCTCACATTCGGTTCTTATAAGTATATTTCTAGTAACACATGATCTCACTCATCTAGGGGAAATGATGAACAACATAGACTGATGAACAAGAACAGACCCAGAAACAAGGAGGCATCGATCAGACTGTTGGGCCTCAGAGGGAGGGGAGGGGAGGGGTGAGGGGGAGAGATCAACCAAAGGACTGTGTGCATGCATACGAGCCTAACCAATGGTTAAGGACAACAGGGGGGTGGGGTGGGGGATGGGAATGGGGGGATGAGGATAAATATGTGACACCTTAATCAATAAAGAAATAAAATAAGAAAAAAATGGTGTTGCATTTTGTGGAATTCTTTATCTGCCTCTATTGATATAATCACATGATTTTTGCCCTCCAATCTGTTAATGTAATGTATCATATTTATTGATTTGCAAATATTGTATCAGCCTTGCATCCCCAAAATAAATCCCACTTGGTCATGTGTATGATCTTTTTAATGAATTGCTGTATCTCATTTGCTCATATTTTGTTGAGAATTTTAGCATCTATGTTCATCAGGAACATTCATCTGTAATTCACTTTCTTTGTAGAGTCTTTATCTGGTTTTGGAATTAGGGTAATGCTGGCCTCATAAAAAGAGCTTGGACGTGTTTCTTCCTGTTGGATTTTTTTGGAGTAGTTTGAGGAGGATAGGTTTTAGTTCTTTGAATGTTTGGTAAAATCCCCCTGTGAAGCCATCTGGAACAGGGCTTTTGTTTCCTGGGATCTTTTCATTACTTTTCTAATTTCATCAGTAGTTATCAGCCTATTCATGCTTTCTGATTCAGTTTTGGGAGACTGTATTTTTCTAGGAATATGTTTATTTAATTCAGATTATCCAGTTTGTTGCAATATTATCAAACCCTTCAGCCCACAGGCTGATGCTCTAGCCACTGAGCCAAACCAGTTAGGGCTGATTATGTAGTTTTTGTCTCTCAGTTTGTTTATGTGATGTATCACATTTATTCATTTGCGGATATTGTACCATCCTTGCATCCCCAGAATAAATCCCAGTTGGTCATAGTGTATGATCTTTCTAATGTAATTCTGAATACAATTTGCTAGAATTTTGTTGAGGATTTTAGCATCTATGTTCATCAAGGATATTGGCCTCTAGTTCTCTTTTTTTTTTTTTTTTTTTTTTTGTGGTGTCTTTATCTGGTTTTGGGATAAGGGTAATGCTGGCTTCATAGAAAGAGCTTGGAATTGTGCCTTCCTCTTGAATTTTTGGAATAGTCTGAGGAGTATAGGTTTTATTTCTTTTTTGAATGCTTGGTAGAACTCCCCTGCAATACTCTCTGGACGAGGGATTTTGTTTGCCGGAAGATTTTTTATTGCTGTTTCAATTTCTTCAGTCGTTATCAGCCCATTCAGGTTTTTTGAATCTTCTTGGTTGAGTTTTGGAAGCTTGCATTTTTCTAAGAATATGTCCATTACATCAAGGTTGTCCATTTTGTTGGAATGGAGTTGTTCATAGAATTTTTTCATAATCACTTGTATTTCTGTGGGATCGGTTGTTACTTAACCTCTTTCATTTCTGATTTTGTTTATTTGGGTCCTCTCTCTTTCCTTCTTGGTGAGCCTGGCTAGAGGTTCATCAATCTTGTTTATCCTTTTTAAGAACCAGCTCTTGGTTTTGTTGATCTTTTGTATTGCTTCTTTGGTCTCTATGTCCTTTATCTCCACTCTGATCTTTATTATTTCTTTCCTTTTGCTTACCCTGGGCTTTTCTTGTTGCTCTCTTTCTAACTCTCTGACTTGTAGGGTTAGATAATTTATTATCATTGTTTCTTGCTTTTTGCAGTAGGCTTGTAGAGCTATGAACTTCCCTCTCAAGACTGCTTTCACTATGTCCCATAGATTTTGGATTGTTGTGTTTTCATTGTTATTTGTTGCCATGATGCTTTTTATTTCTTCTTTGATCTCTTTGGTAACCCAATCATTGTTTAATAGCATGCTATTTAGCCTCCAGGTGTTTGATTTTTTAATTGTTTTCATTGCATTTGATTTCTAGTTTTATGCCATTTTGATCTGAGAAGATACTTGATATGATTTCTATCTTCTTGAATTTGTAGAGACTGCCTGTGTCCCAACATATGGTCTATCTTTGAAAATGACCCATGTGAACTTGAGAAGAATGTATATTCTGTGACTTTGGGATGAAATGTTCTGAAGATGTCAATTAATTCCATCTGGTCTAGTGTGTCATTTAGGATTAATATTTCTTTGCTGATTTTTTGTTTAGAGGATTTGTCCAGTGGTGTTATTGTGGTACTAAAGTCCCATACTATGATTGTATTGCTGTCAATCTTTCCCTTGATATCCTCCAGGAGGTTTTTTTTTAATGTATTTGGGTGCTCCTGCATTGGGTGCATATATGTTTACCAGAGTTATTTCTTCTTGTTGGATTGCTCCCTTTAGTATTATGAAGTGGCTTTTCTTATCTCTTTTTATGTCCTTCACTTTGAGATATAATTTCTCAGATATAAGTATTGCTACCCCAGCTTTTTTATTTTCATTTCCATTTGCCTGAAAAACCTTTTTCTATCCCTTCACCATCAGTCTGTGTGAGTCCTTTGTTCTAATGTGGGTTTCCTGTAGACAGCAGATATATGGTTCATGTTTTCTTATCCACTCAGATACACTATGTCTTTTGATTGGGGCATTTTATCCATTTACATTTAAAGTTATATAGGTTCTTGTTTGTCACCATTTTTATTCTTTACCCCTGTGTTCCTTCTTCGCTTCCTATTTCTTCTTTTCACAGCAGACCTATTTAGCATTTCTTTCATTGCTGGTTTGGTGGTGATAAACTCCCTTAGTCCTTTTTTGACTGTGAAGCTCCTGATTTCACCCTCAATTTTGATTGATAGCCTTGCTGGGTACAGTATTCTTGGATTCAGACCCTTCCTTTGCATGACTGTATATTTCATTCCATTCCCTTCTGGCCTGATGTGCTTTTGTTGAGAAATCAGTCACTAGTCTGATGGGGGATTCTTTGTAGGTAACTTTCTGTCTCTCTTTGGCTGCTTTTAAGATTCTTACTTTGTCATTAGTGTTTGCCAATTTAATTATAATGTGCCTTGGAGTCAGTCTTTTGGGGTTCATTTTGTTTGGGACTCTGTGAGCTTCTTGGGCTTGTGTGAGTTTTTTCTTCCCTATATCTGGGAAGATTTCTGTCATTATTTCTTTAAACAAGTTTTCTATTCCTTGGTCAGTTTCCTCTCTTTCTGGCACCCCTATTATGTGGATATTGGTGGGTTTTTTTTTCGTGTTGTCCCAAAGTTCCCTTAGGCTCTCCTCTTGTTTTTTAACCCTTTGCACTCACTTGCTTTTTTCTTGATTCCTTTATTCTAATGCTAACCATGTCGAGTCACACTCGACATCCGAGTGCAAAAGGTTAAGCTTTTTTTCTAGATGCTGCTCTGCTTGGGTATTTTTTCCAACCTTGTCTTCTAGCTCACTGATGTAGTTCTCCACTTATTCTAGTCTACTGTTGATGCTTTCTATTGAGTTCTTTATTGCAGTGATGTAATTTTTCATTTCCTCTTGGTTCTTACACATATTGTTGAATTTGTCTTCCAACCTTTTCAAGTGACATTATGACAATTTCTCAGAATTCTTTCTCTGACATATTGCTTGACTCCATTTAGTTTACTTCCTTTTCTGGTGATGCCTTCTTTTCTTTCATATGTGGGCTGTTTCTTTGTCTCCCCCTGATTTCTCCTCTCCAGGTGTCTGGTTATGTAGCTCTATCTCTCTTTTGTGTTGACTTCCTCTGGGCAAAATCTGACCTTTTCATGAGAAGGTGCAGAGCTCATCTAGGTACACGTATTCGCGCTGCTTGAGACCAGGTGTTTGTGGGTTTGCTGCTGATTTCTGGGTGTTGTGGTTGTAGGGTCCCATGAGGTATCCCATTCTTCCCGATTGAAGGTAATTCTAGGCTTCCAATCACAGCCACTCTTCCCTTCAAGATGGCATGGTCTCTGCAACAGAGCCGGTCGCTCTGGGAGAGATTTCAGCAGCAATGAAGGCTGTCCGGTCAGGGTAGCCTGGTCCAGAATTTTTATTTATTTATTCCTTGATCTCTTTGTTCATCCATTCATTGTTTAATAACATGCTATTTAGTCTTCATATGTTTGAACATTTTGCATGTTTTTTTTATTGTAGTTCATTCCTATTTTCATGCCATTGTAATCTGAGATGTTTTATATGATTTAAATTTTCTTGTAGAAACTTTATCTATGTTCCAATATGTGGTCTATCTTTGAAAATGTCTCATGTGCACTTGAGAAGAATATGTATTTGTAGTTTTGTGAGAAATATTTTGAATGTTATTTAATTTCATTGGATATAGTGTGTAGTTTAGTTTTCCTTGTTAATATTTTCTCTAGAAGATCTTTTCAGTGATGTCAATCACTATGATTGAATTGCTATTGATCTCTGTCTTGAAATTCTCCAGAAGAAGTTTTTAAATATATTTGGATGCTCCTCTATTGGGTGCACATATGTTATATCCTCTTTTTGAATTGATCCCTTTAATATTATGAAGTAACCTTCATTATTTCTTGTTATGACCTTCACTTTGAAGTGTATATTGCCAGAAATGAGTATTGTTACCCTATCTTCTTTTTAATTTCCATCTGTATGGAAAAGGCTTTTTTTATCCCTTCACTATCAGTCTGTGTGAATCCTTTGTTCTGTGGTGGGTCTCTTGTAGATATATATGGGTCATGTTTGCTTATACATTCAGCCACCTGATGTCCTTTGATTGGAGCATTTAATCTATTTACATTTCAGCTTATTATTGACTAATGGCCCAGTTCATGGATTCCTGCACATTGAAAGGAAATTAATTAGAAGGTGGCTGGTGGGGCGAGACTGGGTGAGATGGGCCAGACATACCTTGGAGCCAACCTCCCATAGTCCCTCCCCAGCTGGCCACACCTGGGGTGGCACCGTGGCTCTAAGGTTGTCTGAGGAGTGAGCAGGTCCCTTCAGCAGGTTGGGTCCCTTGGCCTGGCCTGTGGGGATCAGGCCAAAACTAGCTCTCTGACATCCCCTGAGGGTCCTGAAGTACAAGAGAGCACTCTGCAAAGTTGCTGTCATACACGGTGTGGAACGCAAATGCAAGTGTGCAGTATACCAGATTCGTGGCTGATAGTGCCCCAGCACAACATAACCCATGGCCAAAGGTGGAATCATGTGGTCCCACAAGGAATTTGACTCCTTCTTCTCTGGTTCTGGGGTGCATCACCTGAGAACCGCTGCTGTCAATTCACCACAGCTTGGTAGTTCCTGCATTGAGTGTCCACTGGTGGTCAGTGCTCATCATACTTACCAGCCAATGGATGGTTGGACAGTCACTTAGCTTTTTATATCTATAGATAGGTACCTATTTATTGCCATTCTTATTCTTATAGCCTGTGTTATTTTCCTTTTTATTTCTTCTTTGTACAATAGTCCCTGTAGCATTTCTTGCATGCTGGTTTGGAGGTAATATACTCTCTTAGCCTTTATTTCTGCAAAGCTTTCTTTTACCTTCAATTTTGAATGATAACCTTCATGGATAGAGTATTCTCGTTTTCAGTCCTTTGGTTTTCATTACTTTGTTTACTTCAGGCCATTCCCTTCTGGCCTGAAGTATTTCTATTGATAAGTCAGCTGACAGTCTAATTGGAGCTCATTTCAGTTAACTTTCTGTCTTTCTCTTATAGCCTTTAAGATATTTCTTTGTTTTCAATGTTTTCCATCTTAAGTATATGTGCCTAGGTGTAGGACTCTTTTGGGGTTCACCTTGATTTGGACACTCTGTGTTTCCTTCACCAGGTTAGGGAAATTTTCTGCCATTATTTCTTCAAACAGGTTTTCTATTCCTTTCTAAAATACTCCTTCTGGTACCCCTATAATACACATGTTGTTTCATTCCATCTTGTTCCAAAGCTCCTTTAGACTCTCTTCTTGCTTTTTAAATTTTTTTATTTGTACCTTTCAGGGTGTGTTTTACTACCATGATTTGGTCCTCAGCTTCTTCTAGTCTGCTGTTGAATCCTTCAAGAGTGTTCTTTCTTTCAGCTATGTCATTCATAATTTCCAATTGATTCTTATTTATTGTGTCATGCCTATTTTTATGTTTGTGTACCTCTCATTATGTCTCTTAGTCCCTTATAATTCTCATTAAGTTGCTTGTAGTTGATGCTGAATTGTTTGACCACCTTTATTACCATTACTTTGAATTCTTTATCTGACAAATTGCTTGCTTCTATTTCATTTAGATTCTTTTCTGGGGATTCCTCCTTTTCTTTCATTTGGGGATTATTTTTTTTTTGTCTCCCCATTTTTGTTGTCCCTTTGTTTTTATTTATATGAATTTGATCAAACTGGCATGCCTCCAATACTTTATTGGATGGTCTTACGTAATAGGTGTTTTGTAGGGTGTATCTTATATCTCCTGAGCCCGGTGCTTTAAGAAAACCTCTTGCTTGAGTTATTTGTGTTCTTCTGTTGTATTTGGATTTTGAATGTTATTTTTCCATTCGTGGATCAAGTCTCCTCTTAGAATGGATGACCGTGTGGGTCAGCCCCGACCACTTCAGGTGAGCTGTTGTACAGGTGCTGACCAAATTGAACAAAATGCAACACAACAAAACAAAAAAACATACACAAGACCCCTATAGCACCAAAAAAGTAACCACCAGAGAAAAGAGAATTAGGAAAGAGGAAAGAGAGCAAAAATTATAGAAAAAAAAGAAAGAAAGAAAATACAAGGAGAAAACAAAACAAACAAACAAAAGCACAAACAAAAAACAACAATAAAAGGAAAGAAATATGTAGATGCATAGTTGAAATAAAGGATATAAAAATAAAGAATTAGGGAAATAGTGGAAGGAAAACAGTTTAAAATAAAGGAGGAAGGAAAGAAAATAACAGGAATTGAAAAGAAAAATAGAGGAGAAAGCAGGAGAAAAATTAAAGAGAGAAAAAATTGAGTAGTGAACAAAAAAAAATTTGAGTAGGAAAAGGGAAAAGAAAAATTATATATATGAATGATACAATGGAGACTAGAATAATAACAAATCAATAAAGCAGATAGGTAAAGAAGATAAATTAAAAACTGGAGAAAAGATAGGAAAGAGAAAAATTTTAAGAAGAATAGAAAAAAAGGAAGGAAAAAAAGAGAAAAAGATAGTGAAGTGGCATTCATTTCAGCAGTTTAGTGCCCCATGGGAGCTCCCTTTGTATCCCTGTCTTCTGTCCTGTCTGCCAATTCCAGAATTCCTGTGAGGTACTTGGTGCTAACCACTATCAGGAACTGTTCCCCTTTGGCTTTCAGCAACCTGCTTGAAGAAGCTCCAAGTGATCCATTGATCCACTGTTTGTCTGTCTCATCAGAACTTGGCTGCAAGAAGGAGGGGCTGATCTCCCTCTAAAGTAAGTTTCTTAGCAGCATTGGGCCCAGGGCTGGGTCATCAAACATCCCCTCATTCCCTGGGGTCTGCTTCTGCCCACCTTTGCTTGCTAGCCAGCTGTCAATCTTAAACACTCAAAAGTCTCTTTCTGAAAGGGCTTTAGACAGGGGAGGTGCTGTTTAGCTTTTAGGGAATGTGGTGGGGGTGTTTCCCAGTCCCATAGCTACTCCTTGGTGAGTGGCCGTAAATATTACTCTTCCCTCAGCTGGACAGAGATCCTTGTATGGAGACCAGTGGGATTATTTGGAAACCTGGAGGTTTTATCAGTTCTCCCATGGTGGGAAAGTACCAGTCTGGATCCCAGGATAGTGAGGTAGATGGCCCCTCACCTAATCCAGTCACTGACACTCCTGAGACTGTTCAAAACTGTAGACTTGGCCTCCGCTTTTGTTTCCTCTGAAAAGGTCACAATGCAGGGTGTGGCATGCAAGTCTCCTGAGGATGAGACAGGATGCATCACCTAGGGTGTTTTTTGTTTGTTTGGGGCTACTGGGAGCTGCTAAGTCCTTTCAGGAAAAATGGTCATTTATGTTTGGGGGCCTACCACCAAATTCTCCTGGCTGCTGCTTTTCTATGTCTCCCTGCAATGCTTCCTACCACAACCTCTCCTTAGGAACCTCTGTGTCTCCCTCCCTGCACCAAAGAGAGGAGTTAGCTTGACACACGGGCAGACAGGGCAGGGTTCAAATGGAAAACAAAGGTAGGTGGAACATAGGCAGAGGCAGACAAGGCAATTTGAGCCAGCCTAATCACAGGAACCAACCATGCAGAAATAACAGAATGTTTTTAGATTCAGAGTGGGAGGTATGTGAAACTAGGGAGGAGCTGCAAAAATAATGTGAACTAACGCATAGGAACAGGTCCCTTGCTGGGCAAGAACAATTGAGGGAATCAATCAGGTGGAAACATGGGTAGATATAGAGCTAGCTTGCAGCAAATATAAATCTCTAGACTGATTAGCCTCAGTGGCAACCCATTATTGGGCCCCCTCCCCATGTGGGGATTCTGAATCTGCTTTCAATAAATTGTCATGCTTTTGCTTAAATTTTCTGGTCCGTGATTTCATTCTTCAACTTCATGAGACAATATCCCAGGAAGAAATTTGGCTTGCCATTCCAGGTATCACCAAAGCAAATGAAAACTCCTATGCTCTGGGTTTTAAGAAAGTAAACTTCTGGCTTTCTCTTTGGCTCAGGTCTACTGGCTCCATACTCTGCTGTGGCCAACCAATCCTGCCGCCTTTCACCAATGAATGTTACATGTGCTGCTGGTGTCAGGTCTGGTGTTCTGGGCTGTGGAGCCCAGCCTGGGTTCCGGGCATCTATCTTCTGAGGGAACAGACCCTTCCACAGCCGGAAGCTCCCTCCTCACCCATAGCCTGCTGGGCTGTCACTTCTGGAAGCTGGATCAGCTCCTCTCATGACCTCACCCTTCATACTAGTCTCCAAATGTTTGCTATCCTTCCTTGATAAGTATTTTCCTTAGGTGGACTTCAGTTGGCAATTCCAATTTATACATTACAATCAAAAGAAAAGATGCAAGTAGACCCTGGGACGAGGTGCATGACAAGCCTGCCTATTTGGCCACCATTTTTTCTCTTTCTTTGTAATTAAATGATGAGAGAGAATCATTGATTGGCTGCCTTCTGCATGCCCCCTACAGGGGATTGAGCCTGCAACTTGGGCATGTGCCCTGGTCAGGAATCAAACCATGACCTCCTGGTTCATAGGTTGACTCTCAATCATTGAGCCACACCAGCTGGGCATAAATTAAAACTTTTTAACTAAAAGTGTTGTATCGCAAATCAGTGAGCTAGACAAGACGCCTTAATGAGCCAATTAGTTAGGAGTCATCTTTATTTCGTGCGGGTTCAGAGCAGATTACCTCTGTCAAATTCTGAACACCCAACGGAGAAAGCATTCTCTTTTTATATCTTTTCATGTCCTTGTGTAAGTTATTTTTACAGACAATTTGTAACCTTGAGTATATATCTAACAAACCCCTCTCATATCTATACAGACAACTTATAACATTGAGTACATATCATATCAATACAGGCACCTGTAACCTTGAGTGCATATATATACAGACACCTGGCATTAGTATCAGTGTATCAGCCCCTTACGTTAGATGGCAAACTTGCAAGGTCAGACAGTTAAGTTTATCTTTTCTATTATTCAAGCTAAAAAACAAAGTTATATTTTACAGAGTAAGAGACTATCTAAAAATAACATAGTTGACTTACAGAGCAAGGGACTATCTAAAAATAGCAAAGAATGTCAAACAACAGTTTTTTCCAAAGGAGGGATTATTGTGCTTTAAAAGCAGTTTATGGCAGGTAGACATGTCCTAGGCTAGAATTTTCCCTGACAAAAGTAGATCTTTGCCTAAACTAAGCCTATATATTGTCTTTTGTATCTACAATAACATACCTTTGTGATGTCAGGGTAACTTCCCTTTTTTCTGGACCCCTCAGGGCACAACCAATGCACCAGAGACTACAAATATTCTTATTGTTATTTTTATTAGGTTAATTGTTGACTATTAACTACCCTGTATGTGTAAAAGATGTATCGCTTTACTTTTTATTTAATCCCATAGGTTTCTATAGCCTCCCTAATCTATCACCAATGAATTTAATATAACCTACTTACATCTTCTCTTTTGATTGTAATGTATAAAATAAGGTTAAAAACTGCCATTCTCTGGAGCATTATCTCAATGCCTTTAGATTTTGCTTCCTGATAGTTTGGCTCAAGTAAACTCACAAAATTCTCTATAGGTTTGAATGTTTCTTGTGTTGACAATTGTCTACGCAGAAAACCCCAAATAACCACCAAAAACTCCTGAAATAAATAAACAATTTTAACAAGGTTGTATAATACCAGAGTAATATACAAAATTCAATAACTTTCCTATATAGCAGCAATAAATATTTAAAATTAAAAACACAATACATTATTCCCAAGTAATGAAATACTTATGTGTAAATCTCACCCCATTTATACCCAGCTTTTAAGACCGGTGAAATCAAAGGTCCTAGCATGCTCTCCCTCCAGGGGGCATGCTCATGCCATCCCCTATCCCCTCTCCCTCCTGCACCTATCCCCTAACCTCTATGGGACCCCATGAGACTTGCAACCAGAGGAACAATGGGCAGCAGCAGTTCATCCTGGGCTAGCCCCCTGAACCTGTATCCAAGGCCCCCTTTTCTCTGGCTTTCCCATGAGCCAAAGCAACCCAACCTAGGATTTCCTGTTGCTTCTTCTTCAATGATGGCGAACCTATGACACGCGTGTCAGCACTGACACGTGTAGCCATTTCTGATGACACGCGGCCGCATGCCGAGGATGAAACATTTGCTGCTCCTGAGGATGAAACATTTGCGACTAGAGTCTTGGAGTTAGTTTTTTCCTCAAAGTGACACATTACCCGAGTTATGCTCAGTTTTTTGGCGAAGTTTGACACACCAAGCTCAAAAGGTTGCCCATCACTGTATCTAGGCCCTTCCTTGTTTCACTTTCCTAAGTATATATTTGCTGCCATCAATAAATTCTTGCTTGCTTTTCTACACTTTGTCTTTTTATCTTAAAATCTTTCCTGCAAGATGCTGATGTGGCCTTCCCATACTAGCAGTTAGCAGCTGTGCATCACTGCAGGTTGCCCAGGACCAAAACAGACAGAGTCGGACCTGCATTACCACCATTTGTCCACCATCCAGAACTGAAATGTCGGTGCTGACATGTACACATAAGGAACGGTTGGACATTGAAATTGGGTCTCAAAAGAACCGTTGGCCCAGAAAGAAACTCACTACAGACTGATTCATTTGCCTGTCACCATAACCATTATTGCTTGTCTCATTTTCGGTTCTTATAAGTGTATTTCTAGTAGCACATGATCTCACTCATCTAGGGGAAATGATGAACAACATAGACTGATGAACAAGAACAGACCCAGAAACAAGGAGGCATCGATCAGACTGTCGGACCTCAGAGGGAGGGGAGGGAAGGGTGGGGGTAAAGGGAAGATCAACCAAAGGACTTGTGTGCATGCATACGAGCCTAACCAGCAGTTAAGGACAACAGGGGGGTGGGGGCATCCGTGGGGAGGGGTGTGGGATGGGAATGGGGGGATGAGGACAAATATGTGATACCTTAATCAATGAATTTAAAAAAATAAAATAAAATAAAATCTTCCCTGCATTGATGAGAAGAACCAAGGTCTCAGTCAGTAACCCCAATCGGGAACAAATATAGTCATCTGATCTTGAGAAAGCAAAGGCAATTCAATGGAGATAAGTTAGTCTTTTCAACAAGTGACTCTAGACACAGCTCTTACATCTTTTACAAAATAATAATAATAATTCAAAATGGATCATAGATCCCATTGTAAAATATAAAACTTCTGGAAGACAGCATAGGATAAAATGTAGATAAACTGGGTTTTATGATGAGTCTTTAGAAACAACAACAAAATGATAATCCTTGAAAGAAAAATTTGATAAATTGGACTTCAAAAATTATTTTTTATTGATTTCAGTGAGGAAGGGAGAGGGAGAGAGAGAGAGAAACATCAATAACAAGAGAGAATCATTGATTGGCTGCCTCATGCGCATGCTGCACTGGGTATTGAGCCCGCTACTCAGGCATGTGCTCTGACCAAGAGTCATACCATTATCTCCTGGTTAATAGGTCAATGCTCAACCACTGAGCCACATTGGCCAGGCAAATTGGACTTCTTTAAATTAAAATTTTCTGCTCTGTGAAAGACATTGTTAAGAGAATGAAAATACAAGCCACAAACTTGAGAAAAATAATATTTGTAAAACATATATCAAATAAAAGCTTGTATCCAAGATATACAAAGAACTCTTAAAACTTAACAATAAAACAATACCCAATTAAAAATGGACAAAAAAATCCAAACAGATATTTTATTAAAGAAGATATGCAGATGGCAAATTATCATATAAAAAAGGTGTTCAGCCCCAGCTGGGTGGCTCAGTTGGTTGGAGCATTGTCCCATACACCAAAAAGTTGAGGATTCAATTCCAGGTCAGGGCTCATACCCAGGTTGCAGGTTAAATATCTGGCCAGAACACATATGGGAGGCAACCTACTGATATTTCTCTCTCATATTGATGTTTCTCTCTCTCACACATACATTCTCTCTCTCCCTCTCTAAAATCAATAAACGTGTCCTTGAGTGAGGATTAAAAAATATATATTAATAAAAAAAAGGTTCATCCTAACCTGTTTGTCTCAGTGGATAGAGTGTTGGCCTGAAGGCTCAAGGGTCCCAGGTTCGATTCCAGTCAAGGGCATGTACCTTGGTTGTGGGCACATCCCCAGTAGGGAGTGTGCAGGAGGCAGCTGATTGATGTTTCTCTCTCATCGATGTTTCTAACTCTCTCTCCTTCTCCCTTCCTCTCTGTAAAAAATCAATAAAATATATTTTAAAAAGATTCAAAATCTTATGTCATTAGGAAACTGAACTGCATATTTAAAAAAATGAGGTACCACTACATGACTATTAAAACGACTTAAAAAAAATCAAACAAACTCCTGACAATACCAAATACTGTAGAGAATGTGGAGCAACAGAAAGAAACTCTACTTTATTATGATGGTGGCAATGCAAAATGGTACTTTGGAAGACAGTTTGTCTGTTTCTGACAAAGCTAAGCAGTTCTATTGTACTATTCAATAATCATGTTCTTAGATATTTACCCAGTTGAGTTGAAAACTTATGTCCACATAAAAACTGGCACATACATTTATAGCAGCTTTGTTCCTAATTGCCAAAACTGACAGCAACCAAAATGTCCTTTGATACATGAATGGATAAACAAACTGTGATAATATGCAGTGATTAAAAAGAAAGAAAGAAAGAAATGATCTATCAAACAATGAAATGAAATAAAGAAACTTTACAAGCAAATTGGTATGTGAATGACACTAGGCTGGAAAGTCTAATTACTATATGACATTCTTAAAAAAAGACAAAACTACAGAAACAGTAAGAGTTTGATAGTTGTCAGGGATCCTGGGGAGTAGGGTTGGTGGGATAGGTGCATATGTGAAGCACAGAATATGTTTAGGGGAGTAAAATTACTTGGCATGACACTGTAATGGTGGATATGTGTCATTATACATTTATTAAAGTCCATAGAAATGTATAACACAAAGAGTAATTCTAATATAAACTATGGACTTTGGTTGATAATAATGTATTTTTTTAAATGTATTTTTATTGATTTCAGAGAGAAAGAGAGAGGGAGAGAGAGAGATACAAACATTAATGATGAGAGAGAATCATTGATTGGCTGCCTCCTGCACACCCCCCACTGGGGACTGAGCCCACACCCTGGGCATGTGCCCTTGACCAGAATTGAACCCAGGACACTTCAGTCCATAGGCCGACGCTCTATCCACTGAGCCAAACCAACTAGGGTGATAATAATGCATTAATCTGCCACATTAGTTATTAATAGATGTACCACAATTATGCATGATCATAATAATAGGGGAAACTATGTGTGGAATATGAGAGCTCAGGACTGTCTGCTCACTTTTTAAATAAATATAAAGTTGTTAAGAATAAAGTCTAATCAAGGGGCAGGGAGGGGGGTTAGAGATCAACCAAAGGACTTGATGCATGCATATTAGCATAACCAATAGACACAGACACTGGGGTGGTGGGGGCTTGCCCTTGGGGGTGGGAGTGGCAGGGGGGTCAATGGGGAATAAAAAAAGATAAAATCTATTAACTTAAAAATATAAACAAATGAAACTAAAAAGAATCTAAACATTTCTTTCAGATAATTTTTTATCTCATAAAATAATTTATTTTTTATTTTTAATGATTTTTTACATTTATTAATTTAATTTTTAAGTTTTTAAAACTTCAGTTTCTCTCCTCCCCCCCCCCCCCCATTTTCCCTCATTGTCCCTTTCTAGCTGCCTCCACCCTCTACCCCAGGTGGCCTTCACCACCATATTGTCTTTGTCCATGGGTTATGCATATATGCATACAAGTTCTTTGGTTGATCTCTTCCCACCCACCCAACCTCCCCTGCCTTCCTTTTGAGATTCTGCTGTCTGTTCTATACTTCAATGTCTCTGGATCTATTTTGTTCATCAGTTTATTTTTCTCATTAGATTCCACATATGAGTGAGATTATGTGATACTTGTCTTTCTGACTGGCTTATTTTGTTTAGTATAATACTCTCCAGGTCCCCCCATGCTGTCTCAAAGTGTAAGAGATCCTTCTGTTTTACTGCTGCATAGTATTCCATGGTGTAAAT
Source organism: Eptesicus fuscus (assembly GCF_027574615.1). NCBI lineage: Eukaryota > Metazoa > Chordata > Mammalia > Chiroptera > Vespertilionidae > Eptesicus > Eptesicus fuscus. The sequence continues at coordinate 2,680,588 of NC_072480.1, read as the reverse complement.
GTACTATAGCTTTTTATCCACTCATCTACTGATGGGAACTTGGGTTGCTTCCAGATCTTAGCTATTGTAAATTGTGCTGCTATGATCATAGGAGTGCATACGTTCTTCATAAAAAACTTTTAAATAAACTTTAAGAAACTAATGTTTGTTAAATTTTGTTATAGTGCCAAAGAAGAATAACCACTGTTATCCAAGAAGGCTGTTAAAATATCTTTTAATTTTTCAACTGCCTATCAGCTTAAGGCTAAATTTTCTTTATGTAGTTAACCAAAACAACACGTCATATCTGAATAAAAGCAGAGCAGAAGCAAATAGGATAAACCAGCTGTCTTTCATGAATCCAAATATGATTTGCCAAAAATTAAGCAATAGAATTCTCACTAATTTTTAAGTGATTTTAGAGAGAGAAAGGGAGATGAAAGAGAGAGAGAGACAGAGAGAGAGAGAGAGAGAGAGAGAGAGAGAGAGAGAGAGAGAGAGAGAAACAACAATGTGAGAGAGAAATATCAATTGGTTGCCTCCTGCAAATGCTCAGACCCACAACCTGGGTATATGCCCTGATCAGGAATTGAACCTGCCACCTTTTGGTGTATGGGACAACACTCCAACCAACTGACCCACACTAGCCAGGATTCTTCTCACTAATTTTTGAAAAAATATTTTTATTAAAAAGTTTTTGGTTATGTCAATGTGTGCTTATTATTTTATTTTAAAAATAAATTATATATATATATTTTTAAGTATATGGGAACTACTTTGAGATAAGGTAAATATTTCTGACCTCATCAGACTTTTATTCATTTTTAAAATATCATTGATTATTCTTTCCTGAATCAACTTTTATTGTAGTAGTTATCAAAAGATGATATTCTAAATTCATCATTTTTCTACATTTATTGATTGTCATTTCACTGTGATGTAAAGCAAACATTTAAAAATTGTTTTCACTGACTTATTCACATTAATTAATGTATTTATTTCAGCTTGGACTCACACATTTTTATTTTATTCAATGGGTTATAATTTATTATTATTATTTTATTATTATTATTATTATTTATTTTGTTTTTCAAATTGTCCCGAGTTTGGAGAGTAAGGGCCATTTTAGAATGATTCCTTTGCTCTTTTGAAATGTCCAAAATATGTTTTTATTCCTTCTTTTCTTTTTGGTATTATATAGAATTCCACTTTTACTGTATACTTTCCTTGCTCTGGAATCATTTCACAAAGATTAGTGGCTTTGTTTAGTAAAGAATAGTATTTAGAAACCAAAATTGTGACGCTAGGTGTTTACTGCTACTGGACTTTCAGATCTTGTCAGCAGGCAGGACTATAAATATATATACATATATGCTTTGTTCATGCCACTTAGATATACAATTTTTCTATACCCATCTAGCTGTATATATTAAAAGCCATACATTAATAATTCCAATCCAACACTTCAGAATTTAGTCTTACATTTACTATTTATATATTTGTATTTTCTCAAACAGTGAGAAGTCAGGCTCCCATAATTCTCAATATATTCACTTAGTTTTTGTATGCTTTCCTTTTTAAAAAAATATTTTTATGAGTTTTATTGATTTCAGAGAGAGGAAGGAAGAGAGAGATAGAAACATCAATGAAGAGAGAAAATCAATTGGCTCCTGCATACCCCATAGTGGGGATTGAGCCCACAATCCGGGTATGTGCTCTGACCAGAAATTGAACTGTGACCTACTACTTCATGGGTCAACACTCAACCACTGAGTCATCCTGGCTAAGGATCCTATGCCTTTCTATAACCAATTTTCTAATCTCATGAACCATCTCTCCTGCTTCAACCACTACTTGCATGGAGGTTTTTTTAGGCCAAGGAAGGTCATATCCCAAGAAGCAGCTCCTCTGATGCTATGTTATTCTAGCACTATTAAAGTCTTGCTCTTTCATTGTGCTCTGTCTTATTAAAGGGAACAATAGAATTAGAATAAGTTATTTTCCTTCTGATCAGTTTAACACCCAGTAAATATTACATCCTTATTCAGGATCAGCTACATAATTTGGGGCCCCAGTGTAAAACAAAAATTCAGGACCTCAGTAGGGGCAGGGAAGTCACAACCCACAGATGACACCCAAGGAAAACTCTGAACTCAGTACCTGGATTAGGTGTGCAAGAGAGGCTTGCTCCCATCACACATGCTATGACACTGCCAGCTCAAGGATGGGGTGATCATCACCATGTGTCTCCTCTAGACTCCACAGGGTACACATAAGTGACTCTAACCTTCCCCATGACCCTTGCTATGCCTCCAATGGAAGTGAAGGTCAACAAGAGGAATGTAGGCTTCTCCCATGAACATGGCCATTTGCTGCCCTGAATGGAAGGTGGTAGAGATCAGGAAGTAAAGTCAAGGAGGACTTTAAGACAGGGCTTCTTGAGTAGGTATCAAGTAGTGGGAGTGGGTTGCTCATAACTCCTCCCATGGAGTCAGGGAGGTGGCAGGAGGGGGGAAAATGTGTGGATTCAGGCTCTAAGTCCCAGTGCATGCTCCACTGTGCCATTGGATTTCATTTTAAAACAAATTTAAACACCCCAGTCGTTGGCTTCTGAACCCCCACAGTGTTTTGCAGAGTGATGCCACCCCAGCCAGAGTCCCACTACCTCAGCTGCAGAGCCCTGGACCCCCAACCCCTGGTCGTGGGCTCTGGGACCACCTGCAGTGATTGGCAGAGCGACGCCACCCTGGCCAGAGTCACACTAACCCAGTCATGGGCTCTGTGAACCCTGAAGGGAGCCACAGAGAGCAAGCCACTCCCTGTGCTGTGAGCTCTGGGACCCCACAGTGAGTCACAGGCCAGTGAGACCTCAGGCAACCCTTGCCATAGGAGCTGAGATCACGAGCACATGCACAACAGCTTGCACAATGAGGACAGGGGTGAGTCACATTGTCAGACAAACTGTGAGGAGACTCCATCCACAAAGAGGAAAATAACATTCAAGACCCAACTACATCAGGAGAACCCAAATAACGTAAGTAGGTGACTCTCCTAGAACACCAACTCAGGAGATCTGAGATACTGCACCATTGGGTCCCACAAATCACTTACTACATAGGACCACCCCCCAAAAAATATGGGTGGCTTAGCAGTTGGATATAAGACATAGAAACAATTTCAATAGGATGGCAAAAATGAGGAGACAAAGAAATAATCCCCAAAAGAAAGAAAAGAAGGAAGAACCTCCATCTGACTTATTTAGCTTAGCATAATAGTCTCAAGATCCATCTATGTTGTCACAAATGGCCACATTTCATCTTATGGCTGAGTAGTATTCCATCTATACTTATAATAGGGTAATATGCAAACTAGGAAGCCATCACAGTAATGACCAACTGATCAGCAGGCCTCAGGAGAAGGCAGATGGGAGAAAGCAGCACCTTGGGAGAAGGGAGAAGGCCAGCACCCTGTGAGACGGGAGAAGGTGAGAAGGCTGTTGACATGGGAGAAGGAAGAAGGGAGAAGGTGAGAAGGCTGGCGCCATAGGAGAAGGCAAAAGGGAGAAGGCGGTGCCATGGGAGAAGGTGAGAAGGCTGGCACCACAGGAGAAGGCAGAAGGGAGAAGGTGATAAGGCCTGCGCTGTGGGAGAAGGCAGAAGAGAGAAGGTGAGAAGGCTGGCGCCATGGGTGAAGGCAGAAGGGAGAAGGCGGTGCTGCAGGAGAAGGTGAGAAGGCCTGCGCTGCAGGAGAAGGCAGAAGGGAGAAGGGAGAAGGGAGAAGGCAGAAGGGAGAAGGGAGAAGGGAGAAGGCCAGCACCCTGCAAGAAGGCAGAATGGAGAAGGCAGTGCCATGGGAGAAGGTGAGAAGGCCGGTGCTATGGGAGAAGGCAGCAGGGAGAAGGCAGAAGGGAGAAGGTGAGAAGGCATGCACTGTGGGAGAAGGCAGAAGGGAGAAGGTGGCAGTTAGGCAGTTAGGATGATTAAGCCAGGAGGGGAGAACAGTTAGGCAGTTAGGGGGATCAGGCCAGCAGGGGAGAGCAGTTAGGGCCATCAGGCAGGCAGGCAGGTGAGTGGTTAAGAGCCAGTGATTCTGGATTGTGAGAGGGATCCCAGATTGGAGAGAGTACTGGCTGGGCTGAGGGACTCCTTCCCCATGAATGAATTTCATGTACCGGGCCTCTAGTTGTATATAAATACCACATATTTTTTATTCAATCATCCATAGAAGGACACTTAGGCTGTTTCAATGTTAGCCACCATGAATAGGTACATGTATCTTTATTAATAAATATTTACAAAATTTTTAAGTAGATACCCAAAAGATGGTTTGCTGGGTCATATGGTAACTCTATACTTAAATTTTGAGGTACCTCCATACTGTTTTTCCAAAATGGCTGCATCAATTTACATTCCCATCAGTAGTGTATGAGGGCTCCTTTTTCGCTACAACTTCTCCAACACTGTGTCTTAATAATAGTCATTCAAAAAGTTGTGAGGTGGTACCTCATTGTGGTTAGGATTTGCATTTTCTCTAATAGTGAAGTCAAGCACCTTTTCATATGTTTATTGAGCATTTGTATGTTTTTTTGAAAGAAGTATATGTTCAGGATCTCTGCCCATTTTTTAATTGAATTGTTTGTTTTGTTGTTGAGTTGTATGAATTCTTTATATATTTTGACTATTAACCCCTTGTCAGAGTTGTTGTTTGCAAATATTTTCTCCTATTTGGTTTCTTGCCTTGTTGTTTTTTTGTGGGTTTTTTTTTTTGTGATTTTTTTTGCTATACAGAAACTTTTTAGGTTAATATAGTACCATTCATTTATTTCTGCCTTTACTTCCCTTGTCTTTGGGGTAAAATCCATTAAATCTTTTATGAGATCAAGGTCTATAAGTTTGGTATCTATATTTTCTTCTATGTAACTTGTTTCAGGTCTTATATTTAGGTCTCTGATCCATTTTGAGTTAATTTTTTTTTTTATATGGGGTCAAACAGCAATCTAGTTTCTTTTTCTTTTTTTCGGTATGTGGCTTTCCAATTTTTCCAACATCATTTATTGAAGAAGCTTTCTATTCTCCATTGTATATTTTTGGCTCTCTTTGCCCATATACATGCAGGTTTATGTCTGGCTCTCAATTCTATATTATTAGTCTGTGTCTGTTTTTCTGCCAATACCATGTTCTTTTAAACATTGTTGCTTTGTAGTATAATTTGAAGTCAGGGAGTGTTATATTCACTTCTTGGTTTTGAGGATCTAGCTATTTTAATTGGTTTGGGAAGTTCTCATCACTTCTTTGTTTGAATAGGCTCTGTCCCTTCTTCTTTTCTTCTGCTGTGCCTATTATTTTTATATTGCTCTTTCTGATGGAGTCAGTTCTCAGAGAATTCTTTTATTTTATTTTTTATGCTGAAGTCCCTCTTCTTCCCTTTGCATCATTTCTAGAGTTCTATTATCAGTATTACTAATTCTTTTCTCCATCTTGTTAACTCTACTTCCTTTCCTTAGTAGTTCATTCTTTATCTCTTTCATTGAGTTCTTCATCTCCAGAATTCTTTTTTCTTTTTAAAAGTTTCTTTTTTTTTCAGATAAAGTATTCATTTTGTTTATTGATTTTATTTCTGAGTTTATTAAACTGCCTATCTGAGATTTTTTCCATCTTGTTGAGTTTTTTCAGAACAAGAATATTAAATTATCTGTCACTATAATCACTTATTTCTATGTCTTTTAGTTTATTTTCTGAAGATTTTTAATTTCTTTTTGAGCTGCCTTATTACCTTGGTTATGTTACCATAGACAGTTGGTCAGAGCATTAGGGAGTCTCCCTCATTGGCCAAAATAGTGACGGGGAGGTTCTTTAACTGAGTGCACCTAAAGCTGGAAATATGAATGGTTAGAGTCAGAGCTTGCCAAAAGCTAGAGAGATGAATGGACAGGACTCCAACAGGCCAAAAGTTAGGAAGATAAATGGATAGGGCCCCAAGTATTTCAAAAGTCAGCAAGGTAATTGGATAGAAAAAAAAATCCCTCCCCTCCCTATCCTTATAAGAACAGTTGGGTTGAGCAGGAAGAGAGATAATCTTTGAGATGAGATTGGTTTTTGAGACAGGAGTCAGATTGTATGGCTCCTAAATAATACTCCTTCTGTACCAGCACCTGCCACAGGAGTTTGGCTTTCTTTGTGGCAGGCAGGCAAACCTTTGTTTTTGTTCAGTTATGTTATTCAGGATATTTGATGGACTCCTTCTTTGTCCAGACATCCATGTATGAGTGGCACTTATTTAGTAGATTGATTTTTTTAGAAGTGTTAAAGTGTTTTGTGTGTGTGTGTGTGTGTTTTGCTTTTTTTTGTTTGTTTGTTTGTTTAGTAGGTGGTGGAAAATGATAATGTTTTTAGCTCTCTTGCTCTTCTCTGGATTTTCAGAACTCTGCAGAGTGGTAGAAAATGGCCTGTGTTCCTTGGGAATGTGAACTTCTTCTCTATGTGCTGGTCACCTGGGTCTCAGTGGACCAACCCCATGGGAAAATGTGGTGAAATCCCAATGCTATCTTTTGAAATCAGATGATGCCTGCAGTATAGCTTCAAGTTGTGGGTGTGGGGTGAACTGGGGGAATTTGGCCACTTCCTTTGATGCTTTGCTCTTCCAATAATGATGATTGGCAGATCTGAATCTCCGCTCTGAGTCTCCACTAGACCCTGCGATTAGTTGCAGAGTGTGCCTATTGTTCTAGAAAGAAAAAAAAAAGTGTTTTTGTAGTTCCAGTTCTTGTGCTTTTGCTAATAGTGTGCTCCACACCCCAGCATGGAGGGTGAGGGAGGCGAGCTCTGTGAGGGAGAACATGGCCAGCTTCTGTTGCTTTCTCTCTCTCTCTGGAATACCAATTGCCAGATAATTGTGGCTGCACTTTTGTGCTTTGTCCCTGCCCAGATCACTGGGCTTAGGGGTAGCTAGTACTGCCCACCCATGCAGAAATGTTCACTGAATATCTTTGCTTCCCCAGGCTGACAGGAGTACCAACATATCTGATTTCTTTCCTCTCCAGGCTGAATCCCACAGTGAACTAACTCCATGCTTTGAGCTGTGAGCTTTGAGCCACAGGGCTGTGTCTGTGACCCATCTTAGGTCTTCTCCCTTCCCACCTTCCCAGTTCTTTACCACTTGCCCACCTTCCAGTGTTTCAATGTATATATCTCCCATATGTGTTTGTGCATTGAGCAGGGAAACCTCTGTTGAATTATACCTATTCAAATTGTTGAAACTTCAAAGGGAGAGATCAAGGGGATCTCCCATACTGTCATTCCTCTGGTATCATTAATATTTTCTTATTTAAGGCTTAGTTAGTACTGGAGTTGCTCTAACTTCTCTAAAAGAAGTTCTCAGTTCTTAAAACAGTAAGAAAAGTATTTAGTGTCACGAACTTGATATTTCATGGCATAAAATGCTAACTAATCATACATTTGCTGGGAATTAGTTTTCTATTATTTTTTCAAAAGGCTGTGTTCATTAGCTCACATATATTAGACTAAGGTTGGGGTTATTTTTACAGAGACTGGGAGATTCTCTGTTTTCTCAGAATAATAGGTGGAAATATAAATACATGTACATGTACCTTGAATAATGCATTTATTTAAAAGAGATTAATAGGTTACCTTTGAAGGTTGTCATTGCTGTTGTTATGTATCATTGTTGAAAAGAGTCCATGGATATGTTAGTTCCATTTTGAGGATATAGTAAGATACTATGAACACAGAAAAATAACTACCTTCTAATGATTTTGCAGGTGAAGAATAGCTTCATTGGATTTTCTAAAAGTTAGGCAAAATAAATTATTAATTACTTAAATCTGGAAAGGTAAAACATACATATGGCACCCTTCTATCTTCTCTCTGACATTGTAATTCATTAGATTGCTTTTTAACTAATACGTAACAGTCACATTTTACCTTTTCAACCACATCTAAAATCATTTCCATTTTCTCTTTGGTCTTTAGGGAGTGACTAAGAGCAATAAATATTTCTTTCATTGTTATCTTAGAACTGGTAGCCCTGCGCATGAATCTGTGCACCAGTAGCTTGCCAGTAGCTCGCTGCCGCCCTCCAGTAGCTCTCTGCCCACTGCCCCTCCCTCCTGTAGCTCCCTCCAACACCCCGCCCCTCCCCTCATAGCTTGCTGCCCTGCCCCCTCCTGTAGCTGTCTGCCACCCACTTGTAGCTCGCTGCCCCACCTTCCTGCTGATCTGTGATCCAGTCGTTACTCGGTCAGTTGTTACACTTCACAATGTAATGACCATTTGCATATTACATCTTTATTATATAGGATGTGTTTCTGTTTAACTTTAATTTTCAATGTGAAAATTAAATGACTGCTTCTGTGTCATTGGAAACTCTAGCTAGAAATATAATTTGACAAAATGCTGGACTGAAAATTAACCAGAAAATAGCAGTTGAAGTCACTTTTATTAAGTCTAAGTTTGGTGAGAATGAAAATATGCAATGATAGATTTTGTGTATCTCAAATATTTCATTCATCTTAAGTCCAAGATGGAGTATGCTTTTCTGCTTTATATATGTTTAACTTTTAAGTTTAATTCAGTTCTTTAAAAACAACTTTAATGAATGTTTTCTTTGCCTAAAAGAGCATAAAGCAATCTTACTATTATTTTGACCCAACAAAACTATTAGATATAAGGTGCTACTTACAATTTTTTATAAAATAAACAATTAGTGTACTATATAGTCTGATAAATAAAGTGATGCAGTTATGATAGAAAATTGTATATATTTATATATTATAGTACAATATGCTATAAATAAAATTAACCTCCTATGGTATTTGTGATAGTCAAATGATTGAATACCTCCAAAAATGTCAGGAATAAAGTAAAAATGCAATACATTTTAATTCATTTTTTACCTTCTTTTTACATTCTTTAAATTCAAAAACCATAGAAAAGTATAAAAGCAAATTAGATTTAAAATTACTTCTAAAAAAGGGCAATATTATGAAAATGTTACAATCATAAGAGTAATCCAAAACAATTTCTATTTGCTTATTTATTTGACAAGTACTTGTTTAATACCTACTATGTGTCCAACATCAATCTAAGCACTTCACAAATATTAATTCATTTAATCTACTTAACTTTTAGAGATGGGTACAATTATTGCTTCCCATTTTATGAATGAGGAAAGTGAAGCACAGAGAGGTTAAATAACATGCCCAAGTTTACACAGCTGAAAAGTGCCATATTAGAGAGAACAAACAAACAAAAGCCTAGGCATTCTGTTTCCAGTGTTTATGCTTTTTTGGATGATGATGATGATGATGATGATGATGATGCTAACATTTACATTTTACTTAATATGTGTCATGCACTTTTAAGGCACCATATGTTATAATCCTACCTAATAATAGACAAATATGCAAATTGACCACACCTCTGACACACCCACAAGCCATGGCCAAAAGCCACTCCCACTACCCAATCAGAGTGAGTATGCAAATTAACCCAACCAAGATGGCTACAGCCACAGAGAGCAAGGTTTCCTAGGTAACAGAGGAAGCCAAGCTTTCCACCTGCCCTGGCCAGGCCTAAGCTTCCACTCAAGCTACAAGTTTCAATTATAGAAGGTAAATAAATTCAAACAGAAATGGCGGCAGAATGGAGCTTGAGAGAGCAGGCCAAGGTTGCCACCGGCAACAGGGGAAGCAAAGCTTTCTGCACACCCTGGCCAGGCCCACCCACTTAAGGCAACAAAGTTTCAATTATAACCCCAACAGAAATGGCTGCCGGCCACAGAGGGAGCCCCAGGCTTGGCTCCGCTCCAGGCTACAAAGTTTTAATTGTAGAAGGAAAATAAATTCCAGATACCAAGGCCTCCGCTTGGGTTCCTAGGGGACGTGGCAGGCCTGCAAACCACCACAGGCCCCTCGCTCAGGCCGCCCCATGCCCCAAGGGAATCCCACCCTGATCAGGGACACCCTTCAGGGCAAACCAGCTGGCCCCCAACCCTGTACCAGGCCTCTATCCTACCTAATAAAAGATTAATATGCAGATTGATCATCACTGCAACCCACAATATAGCTGCCCCCATGTGGTCAAAGATCCTGCCCCCATGTGGACACAAGATGGCCACCACAAGATGGCCAGCAGGAGAGGGCAGTTGGGAGGAACCCGGCCTGCAAGGGAGGGCAGTTGAGTAGGACCAGGCCTGCAAGGGAGGGCAGTTGGAGGTGATCAACCCTGTAGGAGAAGGCAGTTAGGGGTGACCAGGGCAGCAGAGGAGGGAAGTTGGGGGTAAACAGGCTGGCAGCGGAGTGGTTAGGGGGTGATCAGGCTGGCAGGCAGATGTGGTTTTGGGCAATCAGGAAGGCAGGCTGGCAAGCAGTTGAGAGCCAGCAGTCCTGGATTGTGAGAGGGATGTCCGACTGCCCGTTTAAACGGGCAGTCGGACATCCCTCAAGGGGTCCCAGATTGGAGAGGGTACAGGCTGGGCTGAGGGACAACCCCCCTCCATGCACGAATTTCATGCACCGGGCCTCTAGTCTATATATATAAAAGGCTAATATGCAAAGTATCCCCTTGGGAGTTCGACCCACTGGGAGTTCGATAGCTCTCTATGACATGCACTGACCACCAGGGAGCACATGGAATGAAGGAAGGCCCCGGCCAGGAGCCAGCAACCACTAGGGAAAAATCTATGCACGAATTTTGTGCATGGGTAGGGTCCCTAGGCCTGGCCGGCGATCAGGGCCGATTGGGGCTTTCTGGCTGCCAGCGGGGCCTTCCTTCTGGCTGTCGGCTGGGACTTTCCTTCCCTGACTGCTGGCTGCTGGCTGGAGCCTGCCTTCTTTCCACATTGCCCCCTGGTGGTCAGCACACTTAATGGCAAGCAATCTAACTCCCAGTCTCTCGGTCGAACTCCCAAGGGGATACTTTGCATATTAGCCTTTTATATATATAGATGAGAAAGGTACAATTATTTTTCTGTCTTACCAATGAAGAATATGAAGCACAGAAATGTTAAGCAATTATATTTCCTTAGAGTAGAAGGGTAAAGGAGTGTACTTTTATATAAATCTTGTCTCAGTATCATTAGCATTTGATTAAATGGGGTACTGTTTTGGTTCAAACTTAACTATGTTTAACCACACAAAAGACCAGTAGGTTCAGGATGCTGATATATTTTCAGTCTTCTGAAAAGCTATATTGTCAATGGCAGACAATGGATTCCATTTGCACTTTACATAATCCTGTTGCTATAGAAACCTGCTACTCAGAGAAACCTATGCCATTTTGTCCTTATAGTAACCCAAAAAATTCCATTTTTAACCTAAGTAAATACATCAGGAGTGCACCACTTTATCTGGTAATTTTATATGTGCCTGCTGACTCAATTTGTTTATAAACAAGTCCCATTTAACTCGTTATGCTCTTAGATTTGTTTATTCTATTCCTATACAATCTGTTCCTGTCCTAATGATTTATATTATAACTGATCTCTTTGCCTTTTAATCTCTTTTACTTGCTTCCTAATTAATATTTCTACTGCTAACAGCATTTTCTTTCCAAAATTTAGGTTGGAATTTTTCCAGTTTTTCTCTGTTTCCAAATATTACTATGGAATGATGTCCAAATCTCCTTTGTTTACTGGCAGTTTGGTTTTGTTTTCTCTCTTTTATTAAAATCTTTATCATTGGGAATATTACAGAAATTATTCCTTTCTCCCCTGGCCCACTACCACTTGGTTCCCCCATCCCAGGCCTTCACTACCCTGTTGTCTGTGTTCATGGGCAACACATATCCTATCTAATAAAAGAGTAATATGCAAATTAACCATCACTCCATGACAAAATGGCGGCCCCCATAGCCACAAGATGGTGGCGCCCAGTCCCCTCAGCCCCACTGCTGGAGTGTCTGGGCCTGTCCACTGGAGGGGGCAGATCTAGCCTTCCCACCCCACCGGTGCTGCAGTGGGTGGGCCTGTCAGCCCATTGGGGGTTTGCGTGGACCAAGTAGTGGGAAGACAGAGCCAGGACAGGCTTGCAGGGACCAAGCGGCGAGGCTGGATCAGCCTCCGGAAGGGGCCAATCCAGCCTTCCCCCTCCACCGGTGCTGCAGCGGTTAGGCCCGTCAGCCCATCGGGGGTTCGCACGGACCAATGGGCGAAGCTGGATCTGCCCCTAGAAACGGCAGACAGAGCCCAGACAGCAGGGCTTGGGGGCTTCCTTAGCACGGAGGGGGCAGGAACACCCCCAGGCCCAGCAGACAGAGCCCAGACAGCAGGTCTTGGGGGCTTCTTTCGCAGGGTGATGGCTATGAAGCCCCAGGCCTGGCAGACAGAATCCGGACAACAGGGCATGGGGGCTTCCTTAGTGTGTCAGTGTCGGCGAAGCCCCCGGGCCTGGCAGACAGAGCACACTGCAGGGCATTGGGGCTTCCTTCGCATGGCGGCAGCAGGCAGAGAACAGACAGCAGGGCATGGGGGCTCCATGGCTGCAGTGAAACCCCCAAGCCCTGCAGAGAGCAGAGAACCACAGGAGTGGGCCTGAGCCATCAGTAGGACATCCCCTGAGAGCTCCTGGATTGTAGTGGGTGCAGGTTGAGCTGAGGGACCCCTGTGCACGAATTTCGTGCACCGGGCCTCTAGTATACACATAAATTCTTAGATTAATCTCTTCCTAGCCCCACCCTCTCCCCTTCCATCTGAGATTCATCAATCTGTTCCATGTTTTCATGTGTCTGGATCTATTTTATTCATCAGTTTATTGTGATTACTGGATTCCACTTATAAGCATGGTCATGTGTTATTTGTCTTTCTCTGACTGGGTTATTTTGCTTAGCATAATCATCTTCAGGTCCTTCCATGCTGTCTCAAAGGGTAATATATCCTTCTTTTTTAAGGCTGCATAGTATTCCATTGTGTAAAACTACCACAGTTTTTTAAATCCATTCAGCTACTGATGGGCACTTGGGCAGTTTTTAGATCTTAGCTATTGTAAATAATGCTGTTGTGAACATAGGGATACATATATTCTTTCTGTTGATGTTTCTGGATTCTTAGGATATATTCCAAGAAGTGGGATCACTAGGTCAAATGGCAATTCCATTTTTAATTTTTTGAGGGAACTCCACAGTGATTTCCACAGGGTCTATACCAGTCTGCATTCCCATCCGGAAGTGTACTAGGGTTCATTGCTGGAAGCTTTTTGTATTACTGCTTCAATTTCATTACTTGTAATTGGTCTATTCCAGTTTTCTGATTCTTCCTGATTCAAATTTGGAAGATTATGTGTTTCTAGAAATTTACCCATTTCTCACCTAGGTTGTCTTAATTTGTGGGCATATAGTTGTCCATAGTATTTTCTTATGATCCTTTGTATTTCTGTGGTGTCAGTTGTTACTTCTCCTTTTTTATTTCTGATTTTATGTATTTTGGTTCTCTTTTTCTTGATGAGTATGGATAAATTTTTGTCAACCTTTTTTTGACTCTTGAAAATAGCAGCTCTTGGTCTATTGATCTTTCATATTGTTTTTTGAGTCTCTACAGTATTTATTTCTGCTCTAATATTTATTATTTCCTTCCTTTTACTTAATCTGTGCTTGCTTGTTGTTTTTTTCCCCTAGTTCTTTTAGGTGTAGGCTTATATTTTTTATTTGAGATTTTTCTTGCATTTTGAAGTAGGCATGTAATGCTATGAATTTCCCTCTTGAGATTGCTTTTGCTGTGTCCCATAGATTTTGGGTTGTGTGTTCATTCTCATTTGTTTCAAGGTGGCTTTTGATTTTTTCCTTGATATCATTGTTAAGTTATTCATTATTTAATAACATGTTATTTAGCCTCCATATGTTTTAGTGTTACTCAGTTTTTTTCTTGTGATTGATTTCTGGTTTCATAGCATTATGATCAGAGAATATGCTTGATATTATTTCAGTCTCCTTAAATTTATTAAGACTTGTTTTGTGTCCTAACATGTGGTCTATCATAGAAAATGTTCTATATGCACTTGCAAAGAATTTATATTCTGCTGCTTTGGCAAAGTAATGTAAAATAAATTTACAGGTGCCGAGATGATATGCCAGAAAATAATCAGGGATATCTCTTATATAAAAGGCCTGTGGCCATCACACCATAACACCATCACAACGAAACTAGCAGCGGCTCTCATGGAAGGCAGGGAAGAGTGCAAGCTACTAGCAGCGGAAAGCTACAAGTGGCGGAGGGTGAGGCACGAGCGGTGATGGGTGGGGCGTCCAGCTGAGGTAAGCAGAAGAGAGCTACTTGTGCACAATTTTGTATGCACTGGGCCTCTAGTATAATATATTAATATTGAACCATAACATGATTTATTTGATATTATAGATATTACCAATCCAAAGGAAACTAAAATTATGACCTTTGCATAAATTATTTATCTAGGGTAGAAAACTAGTAACCAAGAGTTTAAATATAAATTATTCCTATCAAAGAGTTTACACAAGATGATAACTTTTGTAAATGTTTATCTTGAAGTAAAAATAGACTGTCAAATTTTATTACTTAATTTTTTGGTAAAATTAATTATGAGCAAGTAATCCTATATAATAAAGAGGTAATATGCAAATTGACCATCAATCCAACACACAAGATGGCTGACCCCCTGTGGTCAAAGATGGTTGCCCCCATGTGGACACAAGATGGCCACCAAAAGATGGCCAGTAGGGAAGGGCAGTTGGGAGGGACTAGACTGCAGGGGAGGGCAGTTGGGGGCAACCAGGCCTGAAGGGGAGGGTAGTTGGGGAGGACCAGGCCTGCAGAGGAGAGCAGTTGGGGGTGACCAGGCCTGCAGGGGTGGGCAGTTGCGGGGGAACCAGGCCTGCAGGGGAGGGCAGTTGGGGGGACCAGGCCTGCAGGGGAGAGCAGTTAGGGGTGACCAAGCCCATAGGGAAGGGCAGTAAGAGGTGACCAGTCTAGCAGGGGAGGGCAGTTAGGGGCAATTGGGCCCACAGGGGAGAAGTTAGGTATCGATCAGACTGGCAGGGGAGTGGTTAGGGGGTGGTCAGGCTGGCAGGCAGAAGTGGTTAGGGGCAATCAGGAAGGCAGACAGGCGAGCACTAGGCCTCTAGTACAATATAAACAGTGAGTTGATAATAAATAGAATTTTATTAGTCACAAAAATAATTTAAGCAATTGATGTCTTTAAGTATCATGTAAGTTAAAAATTATAATTAGGTACCAGGAAAGAGTTTTTATGTCTTTTAAAAGTTGCTTCTACAACTTTATACAACCCACACTCCAACTATGGCTGTAAAATTGTTGCTCAGTGTTAATTCTCAATTCATAGAATAAGTCATGATAAAGTTAAAAAAACAAACAAAAAAACAAAACAAACTGAACCATCATGTTCTTAGCAAAGCTACATAGCATAAATTCATGCTATAGGGTTCCAAATCATTAAGCTATTTCAGAACAACAGTATTTATTTTTAAATTTGAATTACTGTAATTTCAGTAGCAGCTGAAAATTATAATGGTCAACATTTAATCAGCACAATGTTTTTTCCTCTCCATCAGTCTATCAACTTTAGTTAGCCATTAGTAACTTTAAAAGCCTCATTGGAATCTGGCACTATCTGCTGATCTCTTATTATTTTCTAAGGCTGCCTAATATGTAATCTAGGATCTATTTCAGCAGTTTCCATACACACCAGCCATGCATTGCTTTCCCTTAGACTTCTCAAGTCTAGAAAACCATCTGTTTTTCCTCTAGTCTGTACAAACACTGTCTCTTTGACATCAAAAGCTAGTCTCACTTCCTCAAGAAAATATTATTTGCTTATTCTAACTTAGCTTTGTCTGATTTTCCCACCTCTAGTTTTCTGTAAATCTCTTATCTTTCCACCTTCATTAAACAGTTTTTACTGGTCTTGTTTCCCTAACCTTATTGCAGATCTAAAACGCAAGAATTATCTTATTTTTCTAATTTCTTTACAGTACACAACAGTGTCTCTATACAAGAAATATCTTGGTATGCCATTGTGTGCTAATAGGAAAAAATTCATTTCTTTTGTTTTTCTGACTTTCTATAATGTTTTATATATAATCCGTATTTTATTTTCAGAGTCTAGACAAATACTAAAACACTAAAATTTTTGTGTATGTCTCAGCCTTCTGTAAGCAACTTGAGTTTATTTAATCATTACAATCATTCTTTGAGCACCTACTCTATAGTAGTAGGCTGTGTGCTAGCTACTAAATAAAACAAAATAAGAAAATCTCTGCTGTCATAGAGGTAACAGTCTAGTGACGTGAGGATAAGAAAGATGATCATATGAGGTGGGATCGGATTATAGCAAGTTTGTGGAGAAAGCTGAGAGAGCTCAGAGGAAAGAACCACTGTCTTTGTTCAGTATAGGAAAGACATAATAATTGAGCTGGATATTAAAATAAGAGCATGACTTTACCAGTAGAGAAACATGTCAATGTAAGAAACATTCAAACCTGTGAAGAATTTTTTGTGAATTTATTTGAGCCTAACTGTCAACAATTGCCAGGAAGCAAAATCTCAACAGATTGAGATAATGCTCCTGAGAATGGCAGTTTTGCACCTTATTTTACACACTAGAGGCTCAATGCATGAAATTTGTGCAAGAATAGGCCTTCCTTCCCCCGGCTGCCAGCACCTGCTTCCCTCTGGCACCCAGGACCCGGGTTTCCCTCCAGCCACCAGCAGGCACCCAGGACCCGGGCTTCCCTGGCAGCCCCAGCTTCATCCAGAAGGTAATCTGGAAGGATGTCTGATCTAATTAGCATATTAGGCTTTTATTATTATAGATTACAATCAAAAGAGGAGATGTATATTGGTTACATGAAAACCATTAATGATAGATTAGGGAGGTGAGAGAAAGCAAGCTGGGAAACCTCTAGGCTCGGATAAAAAGTGAAATAATAGACACATACTTCTTTTACTTAGGTGGGTGTAAGATAGTTAACAGTCAACAATTAATTCAATGAAAATGAGGGAATTTGTGGTCTCCGCAGAGTGGTCCTTGTGTTTTTGAGGAGTCCGAAAAAAGAAAAATTATTTTGACATTCCAATGATATGTTATCATAGATGCAAAAGACAATAGACAGGCTCAGTTAAGGTCAAGATTGACCTTTGTCAGGGAAGATTCTGGCCTATGACATGATTAACCACCATAACCTGTTTTTAGTTTTAAAAGCTTTAATTTCAGACCATCCTTTGTGGTTACTTTACATCTCTGACTTTGCAAATCCACCATGCAGGCCTTCCCTGAGCTAGTCAGGTAGCATGTAGCCCCTTTTCATCCACACATCTTCTTTTTGGTCATAAATCAATCCAAAGGATGCACTGATGAACTATGTTTTGGTTGGATAACAGGGTCCCATGGTGATAGGAAGGCTCATTCCTAGGAAGTCTCATTGTTTGCATTTGTTTTACTGAACAGGGTAGACCACTGGGGATGGGGAAAAACCGTAAACTTAGATGGTATTCAAGGTTGAATTATTATTATTATTCAAAATAAAAAAGCAGGTGAATGGGAGGCAGTTAGATCCTATATGACCTTGTTACAAAATAATCTCAATTATTTCTACTTTATGAGCCACCTTGATCTAAGTCATTTGCTTCTTAATTCTTGTTTTTATCTGCTTCTTATATAACACTTACATGCCAGGAACAAAAGCAAAAATATTAAACAAGTAACACTGATAAGGAGCAAAAAAATGTCTAATATTAGACAAGGAAGGGTCTGAGAGGAATAAGTGTCCTAACCAACTGAAAAACTCTTTACATGTATTGTCATAATTTTTTGTTAAGTTAATTATGTGTTTCTTTCTTTTCTTTTTTTAAAATCCTCACCTGAGGATTTTTTCCCCATTGATTTTTTAGAGAGTAGAAGGAAGGGAGAGGAGGGGGGGGGGAGAGAGAAACATCAATTGGTTGCCTCCCACTCACCCCAACTCTGGTAAGGAATCAAACTGGTGAACCTTTGGTCTGTGGGCTGACACTCTAACCACTGAGCAAAACAAGCCAGGGCTATGTTTTTCTTTTTTATCCACTGTCACTTGTACTTTATGTTTGGGCAGATGAATTAAAACTCTCTACTATTTTTAAAATTTTAACCAATAATTAGAATATCAATGTCTAGTAGGTGGGAAAGATTAGCAGATACCCAAGTTAAATTTTTCATATATAATAAGGGAGGGGTCTGAGGAGACAGATATTGTTTCCACTAGGAAGCCAGAAGGAGGATAATCCTAATATATAAAAAGCCAGGGGCCATCATGACCGAAACAACCGGACGGACAACCAAACACAGGCTGCGTGGGGTGACAAGGCTGGCAGGGAGGTTAGAGAGGGACCACCAAACGATTGAACAGCAGGCTGCATGGGGCAACCAGGCAGGCGGGGGGTTAGTGATGGATGACCAAACGACTGAACAACAGGCTGCGTGGGGCAACCAGGCCAGCAGGGGTGGGTTAGTTGGGGGCAGCCAGGCTGGCGGGGGGAGGTAGTTGGGGATGACCAGGCCAGCAGGGGGGCCATTGGGGGTGACTAGGCTGTCAGGGGGGCAGTTAGGAGTGATTAGGCTGGCAGGAAGGTGAACAGTTAGGAGCCAGTGGTCCCGGATTGTGATAGGGATGTCCAACTGCCGGTTTAGGCCCGATTCCCAGGATTGGGCCTAAACTGGCAGTCAGACATCCCCTGAGGGGTCCCATATTGGAGAGGGTGCAGGCTGGGCTGATGGGACCCTACCCCCATGCATGAATTTCATGCATCAGGCCTCTAGTAACAATATAAAAATCATTTTTTTGCACATTCAATCAATAACAATTAGGTGATATAAGAACAAGATTTGAGCAGCATCAATTTGTGAGCATGCAGGCCTTGTTGAAGTCTTGGGGTGCCTGTCTGCTTTTGTGGTTAGTGACTTCTCATCTTTGAAATGTCTTTGATATGCACTGTAGATGGAGGGTAGTATCAGAGACAGGGGCAGATATCCATTTGTGGTTAGGCACCTGATAAAGCAAGGTCTCCTTTAATGCTGTTGAAGAGAGTCTTTAATTAATTGTCTTTCCCAATAGACAAAAATTTCTTGGTTGTTAGTTGTGGTCTTTGAAGTTTTCATCTCCTGGGAGCACTGTGAAGTGAATTTATCAATCTCTGTTACCTTTTCAGTAAGTCATTGATAATAATATAAAATATCTGCTTTTAGTTTTCCTTATATGTGGAAAACAAAAAGATTTAAAAATCAGCAATATATTAAACAGAGTCATAAGAACAATAATCATCTGCAGTTCATTTAGTCTCATAAGCAATTATTTTTGTTTAAGCTGATTCTTTGCCAGTGGTTTAATGAATTCAGTTATTCCTTAGAGCAGTGATGGACAACCTTTTGAGCTTGGTGTGTCAAACTTCGCCAAAAAACTGAGCATAACTCGGGTAGTGTGTCACTTTGAGAAAAAAACTAACTCCAAGACTCTAGTCGCAAATGTTTCATCCTCAGGAGTAGCAAATGTTTCATCCTCGGCATGCGGCCATGTGTCATCAGAAATGGCTACGTGTGTCAGTGCTGACACGCGTGTCATAGGTTCGCCATCACAGCCTTAGAGTTCTATAAATCTTCATCCAGTTCAAAGATACCTCCTGCTTAGAAACCTGTAATTTAGAGTAAGTCATAGTCCTTTTCATGAATTTTTCTAAAGATGAAACATATTTGTAAATGCATCAGAGTAAAACAATGTCTAAAAATGAAAAAACTTAAAGTAGCATGGTTATAGATTTTATCATAATGCAATTGATTAAAATATTTGCTTTTTCTGTAAGATACAATATTCCAAGACAATAATTTTTGGTAAATAATAATTACTGTAAAATGACATAGAGAATAATCCTATCTAATGATAAGAGTAATATGCAAATTAACCATCACTCCACTGTACCCACAAGCCACACCCACCAGCCAATCAGGAGCAAGTATGCAAATTAACCCAACCAAGATGGCTGCAGCCACGAAGTAAGCAGGAGTCTTGGGTTTCCCCAGCAATGGAGGAAGCCAAGCTTTCCGCACACCCTGGGCCCAGGCCTCCACTCAAGGCTACAAAGTTTCAATTATAGAAGATAAATAAATCCCAACAAAAATGGTGGCAGCCAAGGAGCTGGAGAGAGCAGGAGGCTTGAGTTGCCCCCGGCAATGGAGGAAGCCAAGTTTCCACAGCCCTGGCCTGCCTTGGTCTCCACTCAAGGCTACAAAGTTTCAATTATAGAAGATAAATAAATTCCAGATACCAGGGCCTCCACTTGGGTCGTCGGGGGGCATGGCCAGCCTGCAAACCACCACAGGCCCCTCGCCCAGGCCACCCCATGCCCCAAGGGAACCTCCACCCTGATCCGGGATACACTTCAGGGCAAACCAGCTGGCCCCCACCCATGCACCAGGCCTCTATACTATCTAATAAAAGAGTAATATGCAGATTGACCATCACTCCAACACACAAGATGGCTGCCCCCATGTGGTCAAAGATGGCTGCCACCATGTGGACACAAGATGGCCACCACAAGATGGCCAGCAGGGGAGGTCAGTTGAGAGGGACCAGGCCTGCAGGGGAGGGCAGTTAGGGGCAAACAGGCTGGCAAGGGGACAGTTAGACATCAATCAGGCTGGCAGGCAGAAGTGATTAGGGGTAATCAGGAAGGCAGGCAGGCAAGCAGTCCTGGATTGTGAGAGGGATGTCTGACTGCTCGTTTAGGTCCGATCCCGGTAGAATCCCTCGAGGGGTCCCAGATTGAAGAGGGTGCAGGTTGGGCTGAGGGACACACACCCCGTACATGAATTTCATGCACTGGGCCTCTAGTATAAAGTATAAATATTGAATTTAAATATATATTTAGATTGAATACACAATTTCAATATATAAAGAACAAATAATATGTAAGATTTTAAAACATTGTATATGGCTTATTGGAAGTGTGTACTGAATATTGGAAATAGTTTATAAACTCCCAATCTGTGGGCCACAAATATCTGGAGTACCACTGCTAGATACCCCCACAGGGAACCATCACTCTTGGCTTGGGCTTTGAATCTTTGTAAGTTTTTTTTCTAGGGCAGGTTGAAATCTTTAGAACATCCATTTTAATTATATATATATAATACATATGAAAATCATTTTTTTATTTGTCAAAGCTTCCCATCTAATTTCAAGTATATTAAATAAGCCTAATTTGTTATTATTATTTTTAAATTAAATGTATTGGGGTGACATTGGTCATCATGAACATACTAGGGGCCTAGTGCACAAATTTGTGCATCTTGAAAGGAACTGTGGGCCGCGAGGCTGCAGTGGGCACAGCAGCAGGTCTCGGTCGGTCCATTCTCCACGCCCCTTTCCAGCCCCTCCCACCACGTCCCCCAGTCCCCTGTCTTCTGACAGCCCTGCTCGTGCTGCTGCCACTCCCACACACTGACAGTGCTGGCCTGCTTGCATCTGCTAACAGCATGGAGCGATTGGGGCTGGCGTCAGCAGTGGGTGTGAGCAGCAGCTGCTGCCCTGATTGCCCTTCAGGAGCAGAGGGAGGTGGAGAAGCCCTCAGAGCGATTGGGGCCAGCAGCCTCTGCTTGTACCCCCTGATAGCACCAAGCAATCAGGACCAGCACCAGGCCCCAGCAGTGGGTGCAAGTGGTGGCTCTGGCACTGGAAGCAGGTGCAAACACTGGGCGGGACCACGGCGTGCAGTAACAAAAAATTTTCAGTAACCACCAGAGGCTCAGCCTGATGACAGTGACCGGTGCCCCACCTTGGTCTGGTGCCCCCACTCACTTGCTCCACCATTCCACCATGGCCAACGCCCACCATGCTCCGCTTTGCCGCCTGCCTCCGATACCCGCCATGTTCTGCACACACCCTCTGGTGGGTCAGATAGCAAAAGGTCTTAAATACTAAGCAAGAAAACCTATTGAGACTTTCAATGAAAGCTTCAAGGGCTGTGAATGAGCAGTGGAAATAAAGTCTCCACTCTCAATAAAAAGGATTAAGCAATAAGAGAGAGCCTGGCAGGCCCCTGAAAATTCAGAAACCTGGTAACAAGATAAATGCTTCAGATAGAAGATTGGGAGTTATAATATGAGTAGCTTGTTCATACTAGCAGAGAAATAGAAAGAAAAAGCGTGTTTATGGATGTTTACCCCATGCCCTGAGGGTGGTCTTACCAAAGACCAGGACATTGGTTAGATGCCTTGGTGGTGGACTTACCTCACTCAGACAAGGGACTCAATACCATACTGGCAAAGAAAGAAAGCCATTTAATCTCTGGATGTGTTTAACCCATGACCAAGGCACCAGCCAGATGCCCTGGGAATGAATTTAACCCACTCAGACAGGGGACTCAACTCCACATTGACCAAACAAGGGGGAGAGAAGAGGTCCTTTCAGATATGAGGGGCGATCGGGTCCTGACTCACCAGACCCCATCACCCAGATGTTGCCTCAGGATGGATGTGTGGGCAAGTGACTCCGAGCCCAGAGAGAGCAGCCTTACCTTCCACCTCAGCATTGATGAAACATGTTTTGATGAAGGATTTACTCCACAGCTGGCAGGTAGGTTTCCCTCACACTGATGAGGGCAAGAGAAAGTGTAATTAAAACAACTCCAGGTCCCATGAGAGTCATCAAAGAATGTTACCAAAAAGAAATTAGGTGGAGGAAGGGGGACTGGAGCCTGACTGGGGATTTTTTCTTTAAAAATTTCACAAACTTCCATAACTTCCAATAACTGTCTTACTCATTCAGAAATAACTATCTTTAGAACAAACTCAATTTACATTTTTTGTCCTGTAAAAATGTATCTTCATATTGAGAAGGGTTAGGTTGACATGCAGGCAGACAGGGCAGGAGTCCCCTGGAAAACAAAGGCAGGTGGAACATAGTCAGGGGCAGACATGACAGTTTGAGCCAGCCTAATCACAGGAACAAACCATGCAGAAATAATAGAATGTTTTTGGATTCAGAGCATGAGGCATGTGAAACTAGGGAAATGCTGCAACAATAAGGTGAACTGATACACAGGGACAGGGAAAGTCCAGGTCAGAATAGTTGAGGGAATCAGTCAGGTGGTAACAGGGATAGACATAAAGCAGGATTGTAGCAAATATATACCTCTAGACTGCAAGGCTTCACTGGAAACCCATTATTTGGGCCTCCTCCTTGTGTGGGGAGTCTGAATCTGCTTGCAATGTATTTTTTTATGCTTTTGTTTAAATCTTCTGGTCCATGGTGCTCATTCTTCAGCATCACAAGACACAATCCCAGGAATAAAACCTCATCTCACAATCCCAATTATTATTTCATATCTTCTTTTACCAAAACTGTACAATGTCTTTCCATCTTAATTTGAATTTCTAACTTTTAAAAACCTCAATCTACAATGATGATTAAAAAAAAAGTAACCAGCATTCCTTAAATTGACCCTGCCATGAACACATCTTATAACCTTTAGAAACATAGGTTCCTCTATTGGCAAATACACTCTTACTTTCAAGAAACACATCTCCAACAAAGCATGAGACATTCATCACAGCTCCAAATACACTTTATAGCCTTTATGCAATAAACAGCCAAAGGCAGACAAACTTAAGACATGACTAGCAATTAATGTTTCAGTATTTCATGTCATTTCAAAATATGAAGATATTCAATAACTTTAATTAAAATTTACTAATTTAGAAAGGAATAGCTGAAATAAGTTAGATTGATTTTCTCAGATGTAGCTAAGTTGTTTTTTTAATCCTTTGTGATAAGATCTATCTTTCAAGTATTTGAATTTCAAAGGTATAGGGAAAGAAAAGCAAGCTCTCCCTAGAAGGATTTTGTTTCATAAAGTCAATTATCTACGTCTTTTTTTTTTTTTTTTAAGATAACAAGATTTGAAGGGCTTTGATGTTCTAGAGCCACATCTCTGGTCTTGTAAAGACTTCATTTGTGCCGAAACCGGTTTGGCTCAGTGGATAGAGCGTCGGCCTGCGGACTGGAAGGTCCCAGGTTCGATTCCGGTCAAGGGCATATACCTTGGTTGTGGGCACATCCCCAGTAGGGGGTGTGCAGGAGGCAGCTGGTCGATGTTTCTCTCTCATCGACATTTCTGGCTCTCTATCCCTCTCCCTTCCTCCCTGTAAAAATCAATAAATAAAAAAAAAAGACTTCATTTTTAAACAAAGACAGTTGTTTTTAATATCTCAACAGTTAAGTCACCACTCAGATGTTTGTAAAGGGCTAACAAATCCATTCACCGATTTTTGAAATGCTTTTTTTTTTCCTTTTGAGTACATATTTCTAAATACATTTCACCCTCTGGAAAAAAAATATTTGGACATAATTGGTTTCATAAAATATATGTGTACTAGAGGCCCAGTGCATGACATTTGTGCATGGGGGAGGGGTCCCTCAGCCCAGCTGGCGCCCTCTCACAGTCAACATCCCCCGAGGGTCTGCTGCGGAGGCAAGAGAGGCTCCCACCATGCCACTGCTTACCAGCCATGAGCCCCAGCTTCTGGTTGAGCAGCACTTCCTCTTCCTGTGGGAGCACACTGACCACCAGGGGGAAGCTCCTGAATTGAACATCTGCCCGTTGGTGGTCAGTGCGTGTCATAGTGACCAGTAGTTCCGCCGTTTGGTTGATTTGCATATTAGCCTTTTATTATATAGGATTATTATATAGGATGTATTTTTCCCATAACCTTCTATAGTTGGAAGGAAACATGTTCTGATTAAAATACGGACATTAATTAGATATGCCTATTATTTGTACAGAAGCTTACTCTGAGGGAGGGTGACTGCATTGGGTAGGGTTAAGAACTGATAAAGTAAAACAAACAAAATAAACTCAAAATACAGAGATCAGATTGATAATTATCAGAGGAAAAGGGTGTGGGGTCTTAGGAGGCTAGGTGAGTAAGATGAAGGGATCAAGAATTTCAAATTACAAAATAGTCACAAGGATATAAAATGCAGTGTAAGGAATACAGTCAATCTCTATATATAAAAGCCTGATAGCTATGATGCACACTGACCACCAGGGAGCAGATGCTCAACGCAGGAGCTTCCCCTGGTGGTCAGTGCACTCCCACAGTGGGAGCACCACTCAGCTGACCAATGGGTGCCAGACAGTGGGCTTACGGCTGGCTGGCGAGTGCAGCTGTGGCAGCGCAAGCCTCTCCTGTGGACACTCCCCCTGCATGCCCCTCCCCCATCCAGACCAGGACTGGGATCGGGACCTGCATTGGGACTGACTGGACAGGAGCTGTGGCTGCTTCTCATTCATAGGTGTGCTGGTATTGCCCTAGGACGAGCGTGTGGAGACCACAGCGGAGTGGCAGTGAACCTACTGAGTGGTGGTGATGGCAGGCACAGCAAGGGATGAGTGAGAGCAGTATGGTGCTTGGCTGGTGTCGGATTCCTCCCAGGCCCCCTGTCACTTCACGCAATACTACATCCCTCAGGGGATGTTGGACTGCCAGTTTCGGCCCGATCCCTGCAGGCCATGCCGAGGGACCCCATTGTTGCACAAATCCATGCACCAGGCCTATGGTAATATTATAATATCCATGTATGGTAGCAGGAGGTATTTGAAATATTGTGGGGATTGGTTTATAAACTTTATTGATAGGGGCAGAAAAAGAATACTGGGGACCAGCTATAAATGTAAGAAATATTAATCATGTTTTGTTAACCAAGATTGTTTTGTTCTGATTAAAGAAGGCACATTCTAAACTGGTTACAGGTACACGTGGGACCTGAGAGCTCACCTGGAAATGCGGCCCATGCTCCCCATCTGGAGCTGCCTATTATCATGGAAAGATTAACAACTTTGTTGTAGAAACCAGAGCCGCCAGCCCTTTGAAAACCCCCAGCCTTTTTGCATACCCACAGGCCTTTGCAAATCTCCAGCCCACATTACCTGTAAACTGCCCATTTGGCACACCTTTTACCTACTCCCCAGGTAATCTTTATCCTTCTACCCAAGATAAGCAGCGGCTTATGATGGGGGCAGAGCAGATTTTTATAGATGACCTCTGCTCTCCCATACTGCCGGCAGTATTGGAATAAATGCTTGTATATATGATTCAACCCTGTTTCTGCTTAATTGGCTCAAGTAGTGACAGGCATCCCAGACCCACTGGATTGTCTGGTTACAATATGACTATCTAACCACTATGCTGCACACCTGAAACTAATCTATACTAATAAAAGGGTAATATGCCAATTAGACTGGGTAGACCAGACATTTTCCAGACATCCGACTTCCTTTTGGACAGTTAGGGGGCAACCAGGCTGGCAGGGGGGCAGTTAGGGAGTGACCAGACTGGCAGGGGACCAGTTAGGGGGTGATCAGGCCAGAAAGCAGAGGCAGTTAGGAGCCAGTGGTCCTGGATTGTGAGAGAGATGTCGACTGCCTCCCTCGGGGTATGTTGGACTGCTGGTTTTGGCCTGATACCCGCAGGCCATGCCAAGGGACCCCACTGGTGCACAAATTACCAAGAGGTCCCAGATTGGAGAGGGTGCAGGCCAGGCTGAGGGACCAACCCCCTCCATGCACAAATTTCATATACCGGGCCTCTAGTACAAAATAATATTGAATGTAAACTGTAATTTTAAAAGAACAAATAAAGTATCTATAAGAACCTTAGTAGTTTCTCTTTTTATAATTTCAACCTTTCCCAAAGTATTTGTAAGGGGAAAAAAATGCCCTCAGAACAACCTTGTGTTTGCTCTTGTTTCTTTTATTTTACTCCCATTTTCATTTTCTCATTAAGGTGACCTGGCTTTCTGACCAGACTCTTCCACAGGAGTTTCCCAGCAAACCCATTCAGAAATTATGCTGTTTTGCTCCCTGAAACTGTTACCGGAAACCCCTCGGATGGGCTCGGGCTGCCCGTGGCAGTGTCCAATAACGAAGGCGGGGTTGAATCATATAAAGTGTATATTGAGAAAGCCAGCCAACCAAGAAGACAGGGAGCTTATTGTCGGGGAGCACAGGAACTTGGTTGGTAAGTGGTAAGGAGGACATTCTGATAAAAGGGAAGTGTGTGGAAGGCCATCTGCCCTGTTTATCAGAGTTCCGACTTAAGGGTGACAGGGGAGTGTCGAAGGCAGCACCCCTAATTATTCCCTGACCTTTCCAAACAAGACTGTGCATGTGCAGACCCCCAGGTGTTTACTGGAATCCTTATGCTTAATCCCTGGATGCCCTCGCCTAGAGGACAATGTAAACACGTGTGTCCTCCCAAGATTACTCACCCACTGATTGTATCTAAAGCAGTGATGGCGAACCTATGACACGCGTGTCAGCACTGACATGCGTAGCCATTTCTGATGACACGTAGCCGCTGAGGCGGCCGCATGCTGAGGATGAAATATTTGCTGCTCCTGAGGATGAAACATTTGCGAAATAATGTTTTTTCCTCAAAGTGACACACTACCCGAGTTATGCTCAGTTTTTTGGTGAAGTTTGACACACCAAGCTCAAAGGTTGCCCATCACTGATCTAAAGATAAAAATTCCAATAAAGCCTAACAAGGCAGGCAATTGAGGTTGCCTGGCTTCTTCAGCCAGGCTTTCCTGCAGCCCTCTCCCCTACAGTGAAACTGTCTGAGTAATCTGTTCATCCATTGTTTAGGTGCTGCTGGTCAGCCCCAGCAAGGTGGTGACCCATGTGAGGAGCCCTGGCAGTTTACAAGCATCCAAAACCTGTCTTGCAGCAAGGTGCAGAGGACAGGATTATAAAGGAGAATAGGCTAGGGTAAGGCTGGAAGTCCTGGAAGTATGCAGAATTCAGCTATTGTTCTTGGTCATCAGGCAATGAGATGATGTCTTGACTCTTGGTGGGGTCGGCCTAACCATGCTTAATGGTTCTGCTTGCTTGCTGGGTACATTGTCCATTGTCCATATTGAGTCACCTCCTCAATCACTTTGTTCAGGATCAAAGGGAGTATGCAGGTGCACCAGCCTAAGAAATGAAACTCAGAAAAACTTAACCCTCTGTTCCCATATAAGAAACTTAACCCTCTGTTCATATAAGTATATGTATTCTTTTTAAAAATATATATTTTATTGATTTTTTTACAGAGAGGAAGGGAGAGGGATAGAGAGCTAGAAACATTGATGAAAGAGAAACATCGAACAGCTGCCTCCTGCACACCCCCTACTGGGGATGTGCCCGCAACCAAGGTACATTCCCTTGACCAGAATCGAACCTGGGACCCTTCAGTCCACCGTCCGACGCTCTATCCAGTGAGCCAAACCGATCAGGGCTAAGTATATGTATTCTAGGATGTAAAATTAATATGATTATTTTTTAGATTAATTCAGCTGCTCTATATATCAGATTATAAATCCCCCCCAACCCATCAAAACCAGCAGTTACGTTAATTGGGATAGGTTAGAATAGCCAGCACTATATTCTTAAATTAAATTTCTTTGTAAATCCATCAAG
Source organism: Eptesicus fuscus (assembly GCF_027574615.1). Taxonomy (NCBI): domain Eukaryota; kingdom Metazoa; phylum Chordata; class Mammalia; order Chiroptera; family Vespertilionidae; genus Eptesicus; species Eptesicus fuscus. Next base: position 2,652,121 of record NC_072480.1, on the reverse strand, counting down.
GTCCTAGAGAAAGGAATGTATACAATATTTGTTCCCCTCTGGCCTGGAACTGATCTTTCTGGTTTTCTATGTAATTTACCTGAGCTCCTCCTAAGAGTTTCTAATTTGCAATCAAGATAAGCTTCCAATTTATTCAGTTTAATTTACAGATGGTAATTTCTAATGTTTATGTAAAAATAGATTTAAATAGATCTAAAGCAGTGATGGCGAACCTATGACACGCATGTCAGCTACATTTGGGCCACATTACTAGTAATTCTGGAAACCCAAGCATGAGAAGGTATGCCTTCTCTGTGTGGTAAAGGGGCTCAGAAGACCAACGTGGAGTTAAGTCCTCTGCTGACTGAGGTAAAATAAATTCCCAGGACATCTGGCCTCTATTCTTTTTAAAATGTAGGAGGCTAAGGAGGTTTTTAAGTCAAATGAGAATTGAGACATAAGGAGATGGGGGCTCAAAGACCAGGATGAGGTTGAATCCCCTGTCTCAGTGGGGTAAAATCCATTCCCAAGTGTTGGGTCTGAGTTCCTTTGCTAGGGACTGGAACTTCTTGGACATTGGGAATTGGAAGAAGGTGTGAGCAGCTGCAGGAAGATAGGGTATGCTTATCAACCTTAAAAGACTTTATGGAGACAGAGAAGCATCGATCAGACCATCAAACCTCAGAGGGAAGGTAGGGGAGGGTAGGGGTAAGGGGTAGAGATCAACCAAAGGACTTGTATGTATGCATATAAGCCTAACCAATGGACACAGACACCAGGGGTGAGGGCATGAGTGGGGGGTGGGGGTGGGGGCAATGGGGGCATAAGGATACATATGTAATACCTTAATCAATAAATAAATTTTAAAAAAAGACTTTATGGATGGAAGTCCCTGAGAGGATATGTAATAGGATAGCAGGAAGCTAGGAAAATTCCTGGCAAGTGATACAGGGAGACAAGAAAATTAAAGAAGGCCAAACAGTTTGAGCAGCTTGCAGCCAGCTTGTGAATCATAAGACTTTATATTTCCCAACCAAGGACACTTGAGAGAAAATGATTAATACCTCTCCTCCCTAACCAGAGATGCATAACTTAAATCACCTTGGAACTGCTAAAGCAGAATGGGGGTGGGGGAGGGAAGGATGAAAGATGAGGGGAGTTTTATCTCACTCACTAAACAAAGAAGTCAGCCATCATTGGGAAGGGGGGAAGGGGAAGTTAATCTCACTCACTAATCATAGAAGTTAGCAATCTTAGGACTTGCCAGATGTTCGCATAAATTCTGGAAAAGCCACAACAAAGTAAAAGGGGGATCTTGAAATATAGTCTGTGCCCAAGATATCTGGCAGAGGAACTTTGAAACCTGAAGGCAGAAAGTTATGTGCTCATATTAGCTGAGTGCTCACCTGTGCTTTATGCCAGGTGTATTTAGATAGATTTGCCTGCCTTACTTATTTAATAAATTTGCTTGCTTTGCTTCCTTAGTAAATTTGATTGCTTTACCACAATGCTGCTGTCTGGTGTCTCTCATTTGAAATATCCCCTTTGGGCTGACAAGAATGATGAGGAAACAGCCCTCTCCCTTTGATTCAGGGGGCTAATAACATCTTTTCTGGTATTTCTCAAGTCCTATAATACAGACAATATTTATTAAGATACCCATTTTGTCCAGGGATGACTATTTTGTTATAAAATGTGGAACAATAAGACATCAACAGTTTCATAAGAGTGCTTTTGTTATGCCCAGTGTTCAGGATCCCCAAAAACCCACCAGGAAGGAGCCGAGCCTGATGCAAAAGCAAAAGAACCTTTATTCGTGCTAGCACGAGCTCTCCCATCTCCAGCAATCACCGGAGCAGTGGCGGGAGAGAGAGAGCGAGCTTTGGGAGAACAAAGGCTTTATAGGGGTCCAAAGCAGTGGGCAGGGGGAACGTTCGTGGCCCCGTAGTCGATTAGTCAGGGGGCAGAATCAGGGGTCAGGTTACACAGGGGTACTGTGCAGTTTGCCTAATTTGGACTGAGTCCACTTCTCTGCATTCCTATTGGCAGGTTTGTGCAACTGTTACATTCTCGCGGTTTACAGGGAAGGGTAGCAGGAAGAGTTGCAGAACGGCGGGAAAAGTAACAAAAAGAACTTCATGGAGTCAACCTAGTTTAGCTCTATCACTTTTTAGCCAAAATAGATTAGTGGGGAAATTTAATTAGTAATCTAAAGACCTATTCCTCTGCCCCCTTATATATCAGCAAGTTGATTACTTTGTGGAGATACTTGTTACTTCATTTCCAAACCTGCTAATATCTGGGTCATAGGAGTCTCATTGGAAGATAGTTGAAGTATGGTAGCAATCATATTTAGGTAAAAACTGCTGTTTGAATTTTAACCCTGCTATTCTGACTTCTGCACACACTTGCTTGCTTGGACAATAGGGTGGTTACCTCAGCTTCCAGACTGAGACCTGGAGACTCACAGAGGTAATGTTCCTGCGCCTGTGGACCAGGACTACAGGAGATTGATTCCCACTGACTCAGTGGCTCCAGGAGTAGAAACTGTAGATAACCTTTAGAGATTACTGGGTCCGCTTGGGTCTGCTTCTGTACAAACCTGCTTTCCCAAGATAGGGCCACATTCCAATAATGTCCAGCAGGGGCTGGGAACCCCCCTGCGGGCTGTTCCCAGCCTTTAGAATTTAGAATTTAGAACAAAGGAAAATTTTTGTGGTTTGGACCTTTAAAAGGACTGCCTACACCTGGGACGGCGCGGTCGTGAGGGTGGCCACCTGCGTGTGGTGCCCTCGCGGCCGTCCTGGCCAGTTCAATAAATCCTTGCTGCTTTTTAATCAATCAGCAGCCTCCGGTGGTCTTATTTCTGATTCCAGGGTTCGACCCCACAACAATAGTGATCCTGAATTTACAGTAGGGCTAGAAAAAGGATGCACAATTGAACACCTTTTACCACATAATCTATTAATTTTGTCAGTTCATCAACCTTTATTTGATAATTACACTGAATTTAAAGAAATGTGCCTTAGTTAAGAAGGCAGAATCTGTCAAACAGAAAATAAGCTTCAGATGTGCAACATTCATTGCTCTTTTACAAAATAGCTCTGGTCTGACTCAAAGCAAACAAGATTTTCAAAACCAATTTAATTTAAAAATTCTATTTATACTTTGGGGTACTTCTTGGTAATATGGTATTGGTTTTTCATTTATCAATGATAAATACAGTGAACAAATTAATTGCTAACATGAAATAGCTCTAATTTCTCATAATTATACTGAATTTAAAAGTCCATGTGGGTGGGAGTTATTATGTATTGGTACAATTTGTTCTGAGTAGGTGGCAGTTCTGTGCCTGATGTGTCAGGAAACATGACTAGATCCAAAAGAATGAAAGAAACATTACCTTTATCAAACTATATTTTAAAATTTAGGGAAATTAGCTGCATTGCCATACTTACTTTCAGGGAAAAAAATAATCTAATTCTTTAGCACCTGGAGGAAAAAAGCCTTTTATGATCTCATGTTTGTCTACCCTAATCTCAGCCCTGACTGCCTCTCCGCTGTATTAACTCACCATTCCTTGGCTCCACTTTCCCAGACTTAATTAATTGTAAAACTTTTCTATTTAGCCAGAACAACTCCCTATCCCAGTGGTCATCAAACCGCAGCTCGCAGCCACATTCGGCTCTTTGGCCCCTTGAGTGTGGCTCTTCCACAAAATACCACATGCGGGCGCGCACCTACAGTGTGATTGAAACTTCGTGGCCCATGCGCAGAAGTCGGTTTTCGGCTCTAAAAAGAAGTTTCAATCGTTGTACTGTTGATATTTGGCTCTGTTGACTAATGAGTTTGCCGACCACTGGCCTATCTTCCAATCTCTAAAGAGACTATCCCATTGATGTTCCCAGATTCATTTCCATTATCTCTCTAAGAAGCCTTCCTGAATGTTTAGAGTGTCCTTCTCAGTTTTCCCATGGTGCCCTGTGTAGATTAGCATTTTAATAATTACCATTTTTTTTTTTTAAATTTCTTTATTGATTAAGGTGTCACATATTTGTCCTCATCCCCCCATTCCCATCCCACCCCTCTCCCCACGCATGCCCCAATCCCCTGTTGAACTTAACCGTTGGATAGGCTTATATGCATGCATACAGGTCCTTTGGTTGAACTCTCCCCCTCCCCCCCACCCTCCCCCTACCCTCCCCTATCCTCCCTCTGAGGCCCGATAGTCCGATCGATGCCTCCTTGCTTCTGGTTCTGTTCTTGTTCCTCAGTCTATGTTGTTCATCATTTCCCCTAGATGAGCGAGATCATATGTCACTAGATATATACTAATAAGAACTGAATGTGAGACGAGCAATAATAGTTATGCTGACAGGCAAATGAATCAATCTGTAGCGAGCTTCCCCCTGGACCAACAGTTCTTTTGAGACCCAATTTCAATGTCCAGTAGTTCCTTATGTGTACATGTCAGCACTGACCCCTCAGCTCTGGATGGTGGACAAATGGTGGTAATGGAGGTCCGACTCCCTCTGGTTTGGTCTCGGCCGAACCCAGGGGCACGGCGTCACCCGGACTAAGGGGCACGTGGCCTCACCCATACCCAAGGGGCGCGTGGTCTCACCCGGGCCTGGGACCCAGCCTCACCCGGATGGATCCAGGGGCGCACGGCCTCACCCGGACCCAGGATCTGGCTTCACCCGTACCCAGGGACACTTGGCCTCTCCCAGACCCAGGGGCACGTGGCCTCACCCGGGCTTAGTTGCACAAGGCCTCACCTGGTTCCAGGGACACATGGTCTCTCCCGGACCCAGGGACGCTTGGCCTCTCCCAGACCCAGGGCCACTTGGGCTCACCCGGGCCTAGGTGCACGAGGCCTCATCCGGATCCAGGGACGCATGGTCTCACCCGGACCCAGGGACGCTTAGCCTCTCCCAGACCCAGGGGCACGTGGCCTCACCCGGGCCTAGGTGCACGAGGCCTCATCCGGATCCAGGGATACATGGTCGCACCCGGACCCAGGGACGCTTGGCCTCTCCCAGACCCAGGGCCACTTGGGCTCACCCGGGCCTAGGTGTACGAGGCCTCACCCGGATCCAGGGACACATGGTCTCACCCGGACCCAGGGGCGCTTGGCCTCTCCCAGACCCAGGGCCACTTGGGCTCACCCGGGCCTAGGTGCACGAGGCCTCATCCGGATCCAGGGACGCATGGTCTCACCCGGACCCAGGGACGCTTGGCCTCTCCCAGACCCAGGGGCACGTGGCCTCACCCGGGCCTAGGTGCACGAGGCCTCACCCGGATCCAGGGACACATGTTCTCACCCGGACCCAGGGATGCTTGGCCTCTCCCAGACCCAGGGCCACTTGGGCTCACCTGGGCCTAGGTGCACGAGGCCTCACCCGGATCCAGGGACACATGGTCTCACCCGGACCCAGGGACGCTTGGCCTCTCCCAGACCCAGGGCCACTTGGGCTCACCCGGGCCTAGGTGCACGAGGCTTCACCCGGATCCTGGGACACATGGTCTCACCCGGACCCAGGGACGCTTGGCCTCTCCCAGACCCAGGGCCACTTGGGCTCACCCGGGCCTAGGTGCACGAGGCCTCACCCGGATCCAGGGACACATGGTCTCACCCGGATCCAGGGACGCTTGGCCTCTCCCAGACCCAGGCCACTTGGGCTCACCTGGGCCTAGGTGCACGAGGCCTCACCCGGATCCAGGGACACATGGTCTCACCCGGACCCAGGGACGCTTGGCCTCTCCCAGACCCAGGGCCACTTGGGCTCACCCGGGCCTAGGTGCACGAGGCCTCACCCGGATCCTGGGACACATGGTCTCACCCGGACCCAGGGACGCTTGGCCTCTCCCAGACCCAGGGCCACTTGGGCTCACCCGGGCCTAGGTGCACGAGGCCTCACCCGGATCCAGGGACACATGGTCTCACCCGGATCCAGGGACGCTTGGCCTCTCCCAGACCCAGGGCCACTTGGGCTCACCCGGGCCTAGGTGCACGAGGCCTCACCCGGATCCTGGGACACATGGTCTCACCCGGACCCAGGGACGCTTGGCCTCTTCCAGACCCAGGGCCACTTGGGCTCACCCGGGCCTAGGTGCACGAGGCCTCATCCGGATCCAGGGACGCATGGTCTCACCCGGACCCAGGGACGCTTAGCCTCTCCCAGACCCAGGGGCACGTGGCCTCACCCGGGCCTAGGTGCACGAGGCCTCATCCGGATCCAGGGATACATGGTCGCACCCGGACCCAGGGACTCTTGGCCTCTCCCAGACCCAGGGCCACTTGGGCTCACCCGGGCCTAGGTGTACGAGGCCTCACCCGGATCCAGGGACACATGGTCTCACCCGGACCCAGGGGCGCTTGGCCTCTCCCAGACCCAGGGCCACTTGGGCTCACCCGGGCCTAGGTGCACGAGGCCTCATCCGGATCCAGGGACGCATGGTCTCACCCGGACCCAGGGACGCTTGGCCTCTCCCAGACCCAGGGGCACGTGGCCTCACCCGGGCCTAGGTGCACGAGGCCTCACCCGGATCCAGGGACACATGTTCTCACCCGGACCCAGGGATGCTTGGCCTCTCCCAGACCCAGGGCCACTTGGGCTCACCTGGGCCTAGGTGCACGAGGCCTCACCCGGATCCAGGGACACATGGTCTCACCCGGACCCAGGGACGCTTGGCCTCTCCCAGACCCAGGGCCACTTGGGCTCACCCGGGCCTAGGTGCACGAGGCTTCACCCGGATCCTGGGACACATGGTCTCACCCGGACCCAGGGACGCTTGGCCTCTCCCAGACCCAGGGCCACTTGGGCTCACCCGGGCCTAGGTGCACGAGGCCTCACCCGGATCCAGGGACACATGGTCTCACCCGGATCCAGGGACGCTTGGCCTCTCCCAGACCCAGGCCACTTGGGCTCACCTGGGCCTAGGTGCACGAGGCCTCACCCGGATCCAGGGACACATGGTCTCACCCGGACCCAGGGACGCTTGGCCTCTCCCAGACCCAGGGCCACTTGGGCTCACCCGGGCCTAGGTGCACGAGGCCTCACCCGGATCCTGGGACACATGGTCTCACCCGGACCCAGGGACGCTTGGCCTCTACCAGACCCAGGGCCACTTGGGCTCACCCGGGCCTAGGTGCACGAGGCCTCACCCGGATCCAGGGACACATGGTCTCACCCGGATCCAGGGACGCTTGGCCTCTCCCAGACCCAGGGCCACTTGGGCTCACCCGGGCCTAGGTGCACGAGGCCTCACCCGGATCCTGGGACACATGGTCTCACCCGGACCCAGGGACGCTTGGCCTCTTCCAGACCCAGGGCCACTTGGGCTCACCCGGGCCTAGGTGCACGAGGCCTCACCCGGATCCGGGGACACATGGTCTCACCCGGACCCAGGGACGCTTGGCCTCTCCCAGACCCAGGGGCACGTGGCCTCACCCGGGCCTAGGTGCACGAGGCCTCATCCGGCTCCAGGGACACATGGTCACACCCGGACCCAGGGACGCTTGGCCTCTCCCAGACCCAGGGCCACTTGGGCTCACCCGGGTCTAGGTGCACGCGTCCTCACCCGGATCCAGGGACACATGGTCTCACCCGGACCCAGGGACGCTTGGCCTCTCAGACCCCGGGGCACGTGACCTCACCCATGCCTAGGCGCACGAGGCCTCACCCGGATCCAGGGACACACGGTCTCACCCGGACCCAGGGACGCCTGGCCTCCCCCAGACCCAGGGGCACGCGGCCCCACCCGGGCCTAGGTGCACGAGGCCCCACCCGGATCCAGGGACACATGGTCTCGCCCGGACCTAGGGGTGCGTGGCCTCTCTCAGACCCAGGGGCACGTGGCCTCACCTGGACCTAGGTGCACGAAGCCACCCGGACCCAGGGGCGCGTTACCTCTCTCAGACCCCTGGTCGCGTGGTCTCACCCGGATCCAGGGGCTCACGGCCTCACCCGTACTCGGGACCCAGCCTTACCCGGATCCAGGGGCCCACGGCCTCACCCGGACCCAGGGTTCAGATTCGCCCGGACCCAGGGGCACATGGCCTCACCCGAACCCGGAATCCAGCTTCACCTGGACCCAGGGGCGCGTGGCCTCACCCAAACCCAGGGGCGTGAGGCCTCACCTAGACCCAGAGGCGTGTGACCACATCTGAGCCCAGAGGCTTGCAGGCTCGCCTGGACTCGGGTCTCAGCGGGGTTTCGTCTTCTTGATCCCAATTCCTGTTGGTCAATTCCCTCTCAGCAATTCCTTCGGTCATTTTCTCAGAGCTCCAGGGCGGCTGCCGCAGAACTTGTTGGGCGGCGGGCTCGGCAAGGCTCTGGTGTGCCCGGTGCCCGGCGGTGGGCTGGTCCGGTGTCGCTGCGTCGGCCCTTGGGTCTGCAACGGTGGCCAGTCGCTGAGCGTGCGCACCTGGCCACTTCGGGGCATTGAGATTCTTGAAGGACTCGGAGGTCAGCAAGCACGGAGTCTCCCTCCCCATGTCTCCCAGGGGCTCGTCTGTCCGTGCTCGGCAGCGAGTGGAGCCGTCCCCTCAGCCGGAGACCGCCGGGGGAACTGCGCCGAGCACGTTCCAGGCCACCATTGTGTCGCCTGAGCCATAGTTCTTAAAGTGTGGACTTTGGGTCACCGGCATCAGCATCATCCTGCGTACCCCTCTCTTTTATTCTAGTTGTAGAGCATCTGCTCAGCCAGCCCCCCGGTCTTTCTGGCTGGTGTCTGCTCTGCTCTCCCGTCGTAGTCTCAATATTGTTGTGGTAGGCAACGATCAGGCTGCCGCCCTATGTCTCCATCTTGGTCCTCCTTTGTACAGTTAAGTCTTGATTGTTGTTGGTGTCACTGGGAGGAATTGTCCTCCAGGCCAATTGGCCGTGAGGACCCTCTTTGTCTATATAGGAAGAGTTGCTGTGCAGGAGACATGTTTGTGGGCCGGGTCTTGATGCAGCAATGCCTTGGCGCTCACTGAGTCTGCCTCTAGAATGCCTCCCTTATGCAAGTGATTGAAATCTGGTGTCATCTCCCACCAACCACTAGATGCCCTCGTTTCTGGGTCTCCAATGTAGTGTGGGTCAGCCACTACCTGAGGCACTCAGCAGGAAAAAGCTTCTGCTCAGCTTGGCTGGGGCGGAGCTACAGGGTGGAGCCTACAACCTTGGCTTCCTGTCAGCCCCGCCCTATGAGGCTCCTGTGTCTGTGTCCCTCTGTATTCCTTGCAAACACCTCTGAGAGAAACGCACCCTGGAGTTTCGCCCACTGCCAAACAGTCCAGTCCCTCCCTTAATGAATCTGGACTCCCAGATTCTCGCCTGGAACTGGGTTTCAGTGTAGTTGGAACTGGGTCTCAGCGCAGTCTGGCGTCCCTGTCTCCTTCCCAGCAGGGCCACCCAGTGGCGCAGGCAAAAGTCCGTCCTCTGCGCACCTTCCAGTGCGCGCGTCTGGAGCCGCCGCTTCTCTGTGCCTCCGCCACCACAGCCCAAATTCATTCCCCCAGCGTGCGCCTGGCTTCCCAGGGTTTCGCCCGGAACTGGGGTTCAGTGCAGTCGGAACTGGGGTTCAGCACGGTCCTGAGCTTATGTCTCCTTCCCGCTAGGGCAGTTCAGTGGCGCAGGCAACAGTCCTTCCTTTGCGCCCCTTCCCGTGCGCGCCTCTGGAGCTCTGCATTCCCCCGCTCCTCTGTGCCTGCGCCCCACAGCCCAGATTCATTCCCCCAGCCTGCGCCTGGCTTCCCAGGGTTTCGCCCGGAACTGGCGCTCAGTGCAGTCGGAGCCGGCGCTTAGCACACTCCGGAGCCTTTATCTCCTTCCTGCCAGTGAACGCTGGCCAGGCCGTCAGCCGCCCCTTCCTCTCCGGCTCCATCCTCCCCGCAGGCGCGCGTGCTCGTGTCTCTGCCAGTTTCTCCATACCTCAGGCTTTTACGGCTCCCCCGATTGTCCCCGTGGCCTTCTCCTTCCCCCCAGCTGTGGGCATTCAGTCCGCCAGCTCTCCTGTGGTTCTGGACGATGTCCGTTCTGACCTCTAGTTGTGTCTTTGAAATTGTTGTGCCCAGCTGCAGGTTAGGTGTTTCACCTATGCCGCCATCTTGGTTTCTATAATTACATTTTTTTTGGTACAGTTGGTACACCATTATCCTTGGAGGATACATTCCAAGACCCCCAATGGATGCCTGAACCCACTGGTAGTAATAAACCCTTTATCTACTATGTTTTTGTATGTTCATACATACTTATGATAATTTTCTATTTATAAATTGAGTACAATTAAAGATTTAATAAGTAATAATAAAATATAACAATTATAACAAGTAACTATAATAAAAGTTATGTGAATATGGTCTTTCTGTCTCTGTCTGTCTGTCTCTCTCTCCCTCTCTTTTTCTGATAACTGGGTTAATTACTAAGTGAGAGATTATATAGTATGGATACACTGGACAAAGGGATGATTCCCATCCAGGCTGGGACAAAGCAAGATGGCACATCTATTTATGCTACTCAGAATGTTGCAAATTTAACATTTGTGAATTATTCATTTTTGGAAATTTTTATTTAATATTTATGCACCACCAATGAAAGAAAGTAATTTAAACCACAGAAAATCAAACTGTGGATAAGGGAGTCTAATGCACTGGCTTTCTTGTTTGCCTCCCTAACTGGGCTGCAAGATCCTTAAGTTCAAGAACATTATCTCATTTATATTTCTGCCTTCTATAAATTGACTGAATAATTTAACTAATGAATTAAAATGAATGAATATATCTATATTAGTTATTTAATTAATTTATCTAATCCAGCTAGAATCTAATTTTAAATAAGATGAATAATGTCTGCCTAATTTTAATGAACTTAAATATGTATATTGATATATTTTGATCTTTTTCAGTTGAAACTAGTATGGGTGCAGATATTTGTACATCCACGATCATGGAACAGTGTTATTCACAATAGCCAAAATCTCCAATAAATGGATAAACTAAATGTGGTATATACATACAAATGAATATTATTCAGTTTTTAAAATAAAATTCTGATATTCTGATATGTTACAACATAGATAAACTTGGGGACATTATTTAAGTAAAATAAATCAGACACAAAAAACAAATACTACATGATTACATTTATATCTGAGTGTACGATTCATAGAGATAGAATAATTGTTAGGGGGCAGAGGAGTGGGAGCACTAAGGAGTTATTGTTTAAAGGATCCAGAGTTTCCTTTTGGGATGATGAGAAAGTTCTTAACATGGGTAGTGAATGTACTTAATACCACTGAATATTATACTTTAAAATGGTTAAAATAATACATTTTTTATTATATTTATTTAATACAATAAAAAAGAATGGATTTTAACATTTTACACACACATTTAAAGTCTGTAGATGATATAGATACATGTGCATTAAACATTTTTGGCCAGGTAATGTTAGAGTGGAGGCTAGAGAATGTCATTCTCTTGGAGATCCTTCATTTATTCTAGGAAAACTTGCTTCTTTTGGTCACAGGATGTTTGGGAGACTGAGATAAAAAGCTGAGACACTCCTTAATTTACATGGAGCTCAAGGAACTCACGAACACACACACACACACACACACACACACACACACACACACACACACACCAAAACAAAAATCCCAAAAAACCTTATTTCTAGACTATAATTGGGATAAAGATATTTTCATAGGAATAAGACACAGAAAAGACAATGGAGCTTCTGGCAAAAGAGCATCATGAGTTAAGAAGTATGTCTTATTTTCAACTATAAAAATGGAAACGTCTATTTGAATTACCATCCCTATCAATTTTAGAATTAATTTTACTTAGAGTTAAATGAATATGTCAGTATAAGCCCAGCCAACAGTGGGAATTATGAAAAAAAAAATTCTTACACAAGATGGTCTTTAGGTTAGATACAGCAATTTCCCTCAGAATGTTTTCCATTCTATATCACAATTGAAAATGTTTAAAGAGAAAAACAACATTCCTGAAATAAACAATCTTTTAAATATTATCTTCTGGTATATTCCACTGGAATACTGCACAAGAGAGAAAATAACTAACCCTTTGTATCCACAACAAGAGGAAACCAAACAATTTTTATTCAGAACAAAGATATTTCACCAGAGGACAATGCCTGACTTGTTCTAAGACAGAAAGAAAGAAGAAAAGACAAAAACATATAGTAGCAGCAGGAAAATAAATAATGTAGAGTTCAAAACATAGCTAGAATAGATATCTCTCAGATTGGCTACTCAACAATTCCTTATTTTCTTATACTTTGGTTTTGTGATTAATCAGTCTGATGATAGACACCACATCTAAAGTGGATCAAACAGATGCTTCTTCCCTGGGTTAAAACATGAGCCAGAAAATGCAGACTAATAGTCATTGAAGCCAAGTCTACTGAATGATTACACTGAGTGGCCAGATTATTATGATCTCTGAATGCATAATAATCTGGCCACTCAGTGTATATCCTATATATTCTATATAATAAAAGGCTAATATGCAAATTGTCCCCTCGACCAGGAGTTTGACCAGCAGGCAGGCAGGCCAACTGCCCATGTCCCCTCCCCCTGGCCAGACTTGCCGGACCCCACCCATGCATGAATTCATGCACTGGGCCTCCAATATATATATACTGAGTGGCCAGATTATTATGCGTTCAGAGATCATAATAATCTGGCCACTCAGTGTATATTCTAGAAACAAAAATGTTTGCTCTTGGTTTGTCATGGGAGAAACCAAGATGTCGGCATAGGTAAACACCTGAACTTGCTGCCACCCACAACCACTTCAAATCTACAACTAAAAGACAAAACGGATATCATCTAGAACCACGGGAAGGCTGGCTGAGTGGAAATTATACAACTAGAAGGAAAGAGAAAAGCACACTGAGACTGGGAGGAGGTGCAGAGGTGTGGAAGTGAAGTGCGGAGGTACGGAGGCACGCACGTGGAAAGGGGTTGGCAACTGAGTGCACTGTTGTCTTTTTCAATTGGGAGGGAGACACATGCTCCTGACTGCTCTGAACTCCAGTTCTGGGCAGAACTCTGAGAACCCAGACTCATATGGGAAGAAACTGGATTGTCTGGCATCGGGCTGGAACATGAGGGTGGAGTTCTCTCAGAGTTGCTTGCAGCAATCATTGTTCCTGCATGGTGCCGCAGGACACAGAGACCTGGGGACCTCTTCGGGGCAGGGCTGTTGGTCAGCCATTGCTGTTTGCTCTACCCAGGTGATTCCCTGAGACTCTGCCCCACCCAATTTATAACCCCACCCAAGCTGTGCACAGAGACTTTTGCATATGAATGGCCTGGCCCTTTGTAACCTAAAACCTAACATACCACAGCTAGGTCAGAGAGCCCCAGAGCCTCCAAAACAAGGCCCAAGGCTCCACAGCAGCTTGCATTGCTTCACAGCTGGGCCTCATCTGGGTACCTCCAAACCTCAAACAAAGAGGAGGCGCTGTTCCTTTGTCTTTTTTACTTCTTTGCTTTTGCTTGCTAAGTCCAGTACATAGGATCTACCAATTAAAAACACTCACAAAGACTGCAGGCTAAAGCTGTTTTTGTAAAAACTGGGGATCAGAATAAGGAGAGACAAGCAGGAAGCCAGCTCTGGGTCAGTCCATCCCTACAACCTACTATTAAGTGTGGCAGGGAAAGAAGAGTCTAAACACTGCTTGGATATTTTTTCCTCCCTTGTCTTCTAGCTCACTGATGCAGTCCTCCACTTCTTCTAGTCTACTGTTGATGCCTTCTATTGTGTTCTTTATTGCAGTGATGTCATTCTTCATTTCTTCTTGTTCTTCTTGATTTTTACACATATTTTTGAATTTGTTTTCCATCCTTTTCAGTGTCCTTACAATCATTGCTCTGAATTCTTTCTCTGACATATTGCTTGCCTCCATTTTGTTTACTTCCTTTTTCTGTGATTCTTCCTTTTCTTTCATATGGGGGCTGTTCTTTGTCTCTCCATGTTCGCTCCTCTCAGGGTGTCTGGTTATGTAGCACACTCTCCACTGCATTGACATAAAGGCACAAAATGCAGCATGAAAAGACACAACACACAGGGCACCAAACACAAATGTATTCACATTATCAATAACCCCAAATAAAGGTGACCACCAGAGAAAAGAAAAGAAAATTAGGGGAAAGAAAAGAGTGCAAAAATGACATTGATGAAGAAAAAAAGGCAAGAGAGAAAAGAAATAGAAGAAAAATATATATGTATATGGGGAGAAAATGCCAAAAATACAAGAACTAATCCAAAAAATTCAAACAACAAATACCCAGAGAACAATGCAAACAGAACCAACAACTAATCCAAAAAAATGCAAACAAATGCACCCAAACAACAAACACCCAGATGAATCTGAAAAGGCAGAGGTTATTTCTAGAAGGTAAGGTCAAGGAGTTGAATGAATGGGGAAATGGCCACGATTCAGAATAGAGGAGGTAGAAAGAGAATGAGAATATAAGAAGAAAAGTAAAAAACAAAATACAAAAAAATAGAATATATATATATATTAATACATATATTAAATAATATATATAATATATAAAAGAGAATATATGTGTGTGTGTGTGTATATATATAATTTCCCTTTATTCTATTAATGTATATATTCATCTATTTTTGGAAAAGGAAAATAGAGAGCAGATAGGCCTGTGTTGGTGATTGAAACTAATTAGGCTATTAGTAGAAGAAGTGAACAAGTGAGGACAGGAAAAACAGGAGCAAAAAAAAGAGAAAAGATTAAAAAAACTAACAAACAACAACAACAAGACAGAAAGAAAGAAAAAGGAAAATAAAATTTTGGTTAGTGAAGAAAGAAAAGAGCAGTGTGCATGGACTTGGAGCAGGGGAGTGGAAATTAGATATGTAAGATCAATTTTTAACAGGGAGTAAAAAGAAAGGATAGAGAAAAACTAAAGGAAAAACAGGGTAAGAGAAACAGGACAAAAAGAGGAAAAGTGAAGAAGAGAGTGTTGTTATAAAGAAAAAATTGAGTTAGAGTGAAATAATGCTAAAATAAAAATAAAAATAGAATATAGAACACTAATCCAAAACTAAAATAAAATAAATAAAAAACCTTTTAAAAAGGTAAAATAATAGTAGTGTCAGCCCACACACCAAAGGGTTGCAAGTTTGATTCCTGGTCAAGGGTTAAGGGCATGTGCCTGGTTTGCAGGTTTGACCCAGCCCCACTCCCCACCCCCAAGTTCGGGGCACAAGTGAGAGGCAACCAATCAATATGTCTCTCTTACTTCACAAGGATGTTTCTCTCTCTCTCTCTCTCTCTCTCTCTCTCTCTCTCTCTCTCTCTCTGTCTCTCTCTGTCTCTCCATCTCTCCCTTCCATTCTCTCTAAAATGCAATGAAAAAAATAGCCTCAGGTAAGGATTAACAACAAAAAATCTATCGTTATGTGTTTTGAGAGACAGCAGTAATTGGTGAAACTATGTGAAGAGTATATGAAAATACTGCAACTTTCCTATAACTTTTAATTTTAAAAAAATTAAAATTTTTATTTAAAAAAATAAATAAAAATAAATAAAAAGGTAAAATAATAGCAATAATAATAAAAATTAAAAATATAATAATAATAAAATAAAATAAAGTGGAAAAAATTTTTAATTTCTTAAGTAAAAGATAAAAAATAAAAAAGTGAAGTAATGAAGGTCGTTCACTTCAGCGAGATATTCTTAGAAAAATACAAGCTCCCAAAACTCAATCAGGAAGAATAACAAAAAAAAAAACTTAAATAGGCTGAAAAACACCAAAGAAATTGAAGCAGTGATCAAAAATATTCCAGCAAACAAAAGTCCTGGTCCAAACAGCTTTACAGGGGCATTCTACCAAGCATTCAAAGAAGAAATAAAACCTATTTTCCTCAGACTATTCAAAAAAAAATTTCAAGAGGAAGGCACAATTCCAAGCTCTTTCTATAAAGCCAGCATTACCCAAAATCCAAAACCAGATAAAAACACACAAAAAAGAGAACTACAGGCCAATATCCTTGATGAACATAGATGATAAAATCCTCAACAAAATTCTAGAAAATTGGATGCAGCATTGCATAGGAAAGATCATAAACCATTACCAAGTGGGATTTATTCTGGGGATGCAAGGATGGTACAATATCTGCAAATCAATAAATGTGATACGTCACATAAACAAATTGAGATACAAAAATCAATAATCAGCCCAGCTGGGTGTAGATCAATGGTTGAGCATCAACCCAGGAACCAAGAGGTTACCAGTCAGGGCATATGCGCAGGTTGCAGGCTCAATCCCCAGTGGGGGGCATGCAGGAGGCAGCCAATCAATGATTCTCTCTCATCATTGATGTTTCTATCTTTCTTCCCTCTCCCTTCCTCTCTGAAATCAATAAAAATATATTTTTTTAAAAATCAATAATCATATCAATTGATGAAGAAAAAGCATTTGAAAAAATACAAGACGCTTTGTTGATAAAAACTCTCAGTAAAGTTGGAATAGAGGAATCATACTTCAACATAATAAAAGACATATAAGACAAACCTACAGCCAATACCATACTCAATGGGCAAAAATTAAATAATTTCCCCTAAGAATGAGAACAAGACAGGGATGCCCACTTTCACCACTCCTGTTTGATATAGTACTGGAAGTGCTAGCCATAGCAATCAGACACGAAGCAGAAATAAAAGGCATCCAAATTGGAAAAGAAGAAGTAAAACTGTTCTTATTCACAGATGACATGATACTGTACATAGAAAAACCAAAAGACTCCATCAAAACTACTAGAGCTTTGAAATAAATTTGGCAATGTACCAGGATACAAAATTAATACCCAGAAATCTATGGACTTTTTATACACCAATAATGAACTTACAGAAAGAGAAATGAAAAAAAAGACAAACCCATTTACCATTTCACCAAAAAATTAAGATACCTAGGAATAGGGAGAAAACAAGATGGCAGCATAGGTAAACACCTGAACTTGCTGCCTCCAACAACCACTTCAAAACTACAACTAAAAGACAAAACGGAAAACATCCAGAACCACAGGAAGCCTGGCTGAGTGGAAATTCTACAACTAGAAGGAAAGAGAAAAGCACACTGAGACTCAGAGGAGCTGCGGAAGTAAAGTGCAGAGGTATGGAGGCATGCACGCACAGTAAGGGGCTGGCAACTGAGTACCTGGCTGTCTTTTTCAATCAAGAGAGAGACACAAGATCCTGACTGCTCTGTACTCCAGTTCCAGGCGAGACTCTGGGGACTCAGACTCATACAGGGGGAAACTAGACTGTCTGGCTTCAGTTAAGAACACGAAGGCGGCTTTCTCTCAGAGGTGCTTGCAGCGATTACAGCGGGACACTGAGACCTGGGGGCCTCTTAGAGAAGGGCTGAAGGTCAGCCATTGCTGTTTGTTCTGCCCTATTGATTTTCTGAGACCTCGCCCCACCCAATTCACAACCCCACCCCAGCTGTATGCAGAGGCCTTTGCATATGAATGGCCTGGCCCTTTGCAATCTAAGATTACCTAAAAAAACTGTAGCTGGGTAAGAGAGCTCAAGAACTTCCAATAGAAGGCCCAAGGCTCCACAGCAGCTTGCATTGCTTTGCAGCTGGGACTCATCTCCAAACCCCAAAGAGAGAAGAGGAATCTGCAGACCTCTCCATAGCTCCTGCTGGGTGGCCTCAGGCAGAGGCTAAATTTGCACCACCTTGGAAATCCAAGACCCAGTGTACCCAGTGGTCAGAGTGGGACCATCCAGATTACAACTCCTCAGATCCATAAGGGACACACTCAGGGGTCAGACTCAGCGAGCACCAAAGCCCCACTGAAGCAAGTCTGCCCCATAAGGGTGTCTCCAGCACAGAAGATCTCCTATTGTAGAAACAACTGATCTCAGAGCCAACTGATCTGGACGTCAATTCCTCCCAGTGATATCAACAACAATCAAGGCTTAACTACAGCAAGACTGTGCACACAGCCCACAAAGGGGTGCACCAAGAGTGTCCACTTCAGGTAAATGGGGAGACTGAGCCACTGGGCCCCATAGGACACATAGCACACAAAGCCACTCTATCAACACAGGGAAGCAGCCAAAATGTGGAGACAAAGAAACAGGTCACAAATGAAAGAAATGAAGGAAAGCAAACTACTGGATATAGAGTTCAAAACCATGGTTATAAGGTTACTCAAGAATCTTCTAGAAACCTCCCATGAATTTAGTGAGACCCTCAAGGATATGAAAAAGGACCAATTAGAAATTAAACATACACTGACTGAAATAAAAAATATTATACAGAGATCCAATAGCAGACTAGAGGGCCCCAAAAATCAAGTCAAAGATTTGAAATAGAAGAAACAAAAAACACCCAACCGGAAAAGAAAAAATAATCCAAAAATATGAAGATAGTGTAAGGAACCTCTGGGACAACTTCAAGTGTACCAACATCAGAATTATGGGGGTGCCAGAGGAAGAGAAAGAGCAAGATGGAAAAAAGAAATAGAGGAAGACATGGCATAAACAAATGGAAGAACATACCATTTTCATGGACTGGTAGAATCAATGTCCTTAAAATGTCCATACTACCCAAAACACTCACAAGAGTCAATGCAATCCCCATTAAAATACCAATGGCAACACCAAAGAAAGGGTGTCACTACTATCACTACTTGCCCTTGGTAGAGGTGCAGAAAATATAACTAAGACCTTGTCTATATAAAAAGAAATGAACAGCCAGTTTGAAAGGGAATTGCCATGGACTAGAACAAAGAATATCCTTACATGATATTATTCTACAATGTCATTAAATTTTTTCCCAGATTTGGATCACCCCCAGTACTTATAATAGTTCCTCGCACCCTTGGGGATAAAAAAAAATAATCTGTTTGGTGCTTGGAGACAAACTTAACACATCTCTTGATACTTTAGAATTACAACAGCATAATATACAGTTATCCCAAGCAAACTTACAAACTAATTCTTTGAATGTCTGGCAGCAATTTACAAAGGACATGTAAGGATTTAATCCTTTTCATTGCGTAGAGGGCCTCCTGGGAAGGCACCTGAGCATTCTATATTGGTCTCTCTTACCCTTTAGGCCAAGAGAGACCCTCTTCTCACAATTCAATTGCTCACAGCTGTTGCATGAGCTTTCTGTTCATGTCGAGGTTGAAGTCTCATGATGACTGGTGCCATGGATCTGTCTCTTACCCAGTGGGGCGAACTGAGCCCTCCCTGGAGAATAAACCCGGGTTCCACAAGATATGTGATCAGTGCTGCAGCCCCGCCAGCAGGCGAGGGAATTCCAAGGCAGGTGATGGGCATGGAGGTCACGGGGGCATAAGCTACCAAGGAGACAAAACTGAACCTCACGTCACTGTGCTTGGCCCCGGAGGATGGCTGGTTAGCCAGAGCTGGGTAAGATTCCTCAAGGAAGGAACAACCTAAGACAGGCACAGTCGCAGAGGGGCCATCAGGAGAGAATTTGGGGATCAACAGAGGTGGGGCACAGACCCTCACCCCCCCCCCAACATTGCAGGGGCCTGAATCCTAGCCCCTTCTGAGGAAGGTCTCCTGCCCCCATGGCTGCTTCATGTTTCCCATGCCCAGCTCAAATCGGGACCCAGGTAACAGACAGAGACTTGACCGACAGCAGCTGCCCTCTCACTCCAACAAGAATTGTTTGAGTTGTCTTGTACCCATGGTGTGGGGAAGTGGGTTTACGATATCTAAATCCAGCCTACTACCGGGAATGCTCAGGACCTACTCAAGAAGGCAAATAATCCCTTCCACTAATATTTACAGGGTAAAATAAGATTGTTGTTAGAATAGTAAATTTGACAGTAAAATAGTAGTCAAGTTTTCAGGCAAATTTAAATTGGCTAGTTGAAACAAGTGAATATTCTAAAAAAATTAATTGTACTGGACAAAAAGGTGTTCCTAAAGTGTTTACTAAAATTTTTATTGGTACTTCATCTCATAATAAAATTGTGCACCATGTAATGAACCTAAAACAGTAATATTATAGTGCAAAAAATTAAAATTTAAAAACCATCAAGACTACATTATAAAATTTTCAAAAGCCTCCTAACATTTAAATCAAAAAGGGAGGGGATAGTAGAAGAATATCATGTAAGGAAAAATATCCTGTAAGTAAATTACATCTAGAAAATTAATGCTTTAGAAAATTAATTGTAAGGCTAAAAGCAAGACACCCATGAAAAACACACAAGGTGTCAAAACAAGCCAGAGGAAAATCATTTTGGCAAAAAATGAAATAGGATCCCAAGTCAAATTTATAGAAAATATTCCTTTATTAAATTTTGGTCGAGAATATGTTTGTATATTTTCAGAAAACAACTCTGAGACCATGTGGATTCCAGCAACAGAGAGGAATCGACAGGACTACCCCAGCCATGAAAACAGAAGAGAAGCAGTCCAGAGATGGAAGACGCTGATGTGGCCTTCCCATACTAGCAGTTAGCAGCTGTGCATCACTGCAGGTTGCCCAGGACCAAACCAGAGAGAGTCGGACCTGCATTACCACCATTTGTCCACCATCCAGAACTGTAATGTCAGTGCTGACATGTACACATAAGGAACTGTTGGACATTGAAATTGGGTCTCAAAAGAACCGTTGGCCCAGAAAGAAACTCACTACAGACTGATTCATTTGCCTGTCACCATAACCATTATTGCTTGTCTCATTTTCGGTTCTTATAAGTATATTTCTAATAGCACATGATCTCACTCATCTAGGGGAAATAATGAACAACATAGACTGATGAATAAGAACAGATCCAGAAACAAGGAGGCATGGATCAGACTGTTGGGCCTCAGAGGGAGGGTAGGGGAGAGTGGGGGTAAAGGGGAGAGATCAATCAAAGGACTTGTGTGCAAGCATATGAGCCTAACCAGCGGTTAAGGACAACAGGGGGGTGGGGGCATGTGTGGGGAGGGATGTGGGATGGGAATGGGGGGATGAGGACAAATATGTGATACCTTAATCAATAAAGAAATTTAAAAAAATAAAATACCAATGGCATATTGCAAAGATATAGAACAAATTCTCCAAAAATTCATTTGGAATAAAAAAAGACCCTGAATAGCCACAGCAATCCTTAAAAAGAATAACAAAGTTGGAGGGATCACAATACCAGATATCAAGCTATATTACCAACCCAAGGTTCTCAAAACTGCCTGGCACTGGCACAAGAAAAAACATATAGACCAATGGTACAAAATAGAGAACCCAGAAATTGACCCAAGCCATTATACTCAATTAATATTTGTTAAAGGAAGCAATAGCATACAATGGAGTCAAAACAGTCCTTAAATAAATGGTACTGGGAACTTTGGTCAGATACATGCAAAAAATGAAACTAGATCACCGACCTATACCATAAACAAAACCAAACTAAAATGGCTAAAGGACTAAAATGTAAGACGGAAAACCATAAAAATTCTACAAGACTCCATGGACAGCAAAAAGCAGACTTATGTCGTAACAATATCTTTACAGAAAAGCTCCTAGGGCAATGGAGACTAAGGAGAAAATAACCAAATGGGACTACATCAAAATAAAAACCTTCTGCACAGCAAAAGAAACCATCAACAAAACAAAAAAGCCCGTTGCATGGGAGAACATATTTGCTAATGTTATCTCTGATAAAGGTTAATCCCCAAAATTTACAGGGAACTCATACAATTTCTCAAAAGGAAGATAAATGTTCCAATCAAAAAGTGAGCAAAGGACCTAAATAGAAACTTTTCGAAAGAGGACATACAGTAGTCTGAGATACATATGAAAATATACTCAAAGTCACTAATCACCAAAGAGATGCAAATCAAAACAACAATGAGGTACCATCTCACACCTGTCAGAATGGCTATCAACAACAAATCAACAAATGACAAGTGCTGGCAAGGATGTTGAGGAAAAGGAACCCTCATGCACTGTTGGTAGGTTTGCAGACTGGTGAAGCCACCTTGGAAAACAGTATGGAGTTTCCTCAAAAAACTAAAAATGGAACTCCCATCTGACCCAGTAATCCCACTTCTAGGAATGTATCCCCAGAAACTAGAAACATCAATCAGAAAGGATATATGCACCTCTGTGTTCATAGCAGCACAATTTACCATAGCTAAGATTTGGAAACAGCCTAAGTGCCTATCAGCAGATGAGTGGATCAAAAAACTGTGGTACATCTACACAATGGAATACTACACTGCTATAAAAAAGAGGAACTTTTACCATTTGCAACAGCATGGATGGAACTGGAGAGCATTATGCTAAGCAAATAAGCCAGTCAGAGAAAGATAAATATCAAATGATCTCACTCATTTGTGGAATATAATGATCAACATAATTTGATGAACAAAAATAGATCCAGAGACAAATGGCAGAGGAGGTGGTGGTGTTAGAGAGCAACCAAAGGACTTATATGTATGCATATTAGCATAACCAATGGACACAGACACTGGGGAAGTGATGCCTTGCCCAGTGTGGAAATGGCTGTGGATAGGGGGTCTATTAGGGGGAAAAAAGACATATGTATCACTTTAGACAATAAAAAAAAGAAATGGGGATAAAAGTACAAAAAACCCCACCCAAAAACAAATAGAAAGAAGTGCAGCCACCACCAAGACTGCCCAAGGAGCAACTGCAGCCAGCGACCATGTAAAAAGCCATGCAAGCAGCAGCCACTATGACTGCCCATGGGACTGCCCATGAAGTTGCCATCACCCACGACCACGGGAAAAGCCACCCAAGCAGCAGGTGCTGCACCCACCTGTGGAGCAGCCACAGCCAGCAACAGCATCAACCACTTGAGCAGCAACACCCTCGACTGCCAGTGGAGCAGCTTCTGCCTGTGGCAGTCTGAGTAGCAGCTGCAGCCCATGACTGCCCTACTGCACAACCCGCCACCAAGTATACCCCTGTAGCCCCAGGACCCACTGACTTGACACCCAGATCCTTTGGTGAGAGCAAAAATGGGGAGACAGAACAACAATCCCCAAAGGAAAGAAAAGGAGGAATCTCCAGAAAAGGAACTAAATGAAATGGAGGTATGCAATATGTCAGAAAAAAATTTCAGCATAAGGGTCATACAGTTCATAAACTGGATGAATGAGAAAATCAACAACATATGCAAGAATCAAGAGGACATAAAGAGTGACATAGCTACAATAAAAAACAGTATGAAAGCTTTCAATAGTAGACTAAGAGAACTGAAAAACCGAATTAGTGAATTAGAAGACAGAGAAGCAAAACACACCCAATCTGAACAGCAATTGGAGAAATAAATCAAAGGACTGGAGGAGAGCCTAAGGGAGCTTTGGAACAACATGAAATGAAGCAACATACATATAATAGGGACGATCAAACCACAAGAATTGCAAGGGTTAGAAAACCTATTTGAAGAAATAACATCAGAAAACTTCCCTGATTTGAGGAAGAAAAAAGTCACACAAGCACAGAGTGTTCCAAACAAGATGAACCCAAAAAGACCTACACCAAGACACATCATAATTACAATGGAAAATGTTAATGACAAAGAGTGAATCTGAAAGGATGCAAGAGAGACAGAAGTTATGTACAAGGGATCTCCCATTAGATTATGAAATGATTTCTCAATCGAAACACTTCAGACTAGAAAGCAATGGAAGGAAGTATACAAAGTGATGCAAACCAAGGGACTGAATCCAAGAATACTCTATCTAACAAGGCTATCATTCAAAGTTGAATGAGGAGCTTCACAGACAAAAAAGGCTAAGGGATTTTGTCACTACCAAGCCAGCAATGCAAGTCATAATAAAGGCACTGTTGTAAAAAGAAGGGGAAAAAAAGGAAATGAAAAAAAAAAGTTGGGGTAGCAATACTTATATCTGATAAAATAGACCTCAAAGTGATGGCCATAACAAGAGATAAGGAAGGCCACTTCAACAAGAGGATATAACTCTGGAAAACATATATTCACCCAATGCAGAAGCACTCAAATACATAGAAAGAAACTTTTGGAAGATATCAAGGGAGAGATTGACAGCAATATGATCATAGTACAGGACTTTAATACTTCACTGACATAACTGAGATTTGAGCAAATCCTCTAGACAAAAAAAATCAGCATTGAAACAGCAATACTAAATGACTCACTAGACATGATGGACTTACTAGTAATTGACATCTTCAGAATAGTTCACCCCAAAGCAATGGAATATACACTGTTCTCAAGTGCAATTGGGACATTTGCAAAGATAGACCATATATTGGGTCACAGACAAAGTCTCTCAAAATTCAAGAAGATAGAAATCATATCAAGCATCTTCTCAGAACACAATGGCATAATTAGAAATCAACTACAATAAAAACAATCAAAAACATTCAAACACTTGGAGGCTGAATAGCATGCTATTAAACAATGATTGGGTTACAAAAGAGATCAAAGAAGACATTAAAAAAATCCTGGAAACAAATGACAATCAAAACACAACAATCCAAAACCTAAGGGGCCATGTGAAAGCAGTACTGAGAGGGTAGTTTATAGCATGACAGGCCTACCTCAAAAAACAAAACAAAAAAAAATAGTAAGCGATTAGTTAACTCTACAACTTAAAGAATTTCAAAGAAAGCAACAAGAAAAACTTGAGTGAGCATAAGGACGGAGATAATAAGATCAGAGAAGAAATAAGTGACATAGAGACCAAAACAACAATACAAAAGATCAGTGAAACGAAGAACTGGTTCTTAGAAAGGACAAACAAGGTTGATGAACCTCTAACCAGGCTCACCAAAAAGCAAAGAGAGAGGACCCAAATAAACAAAATCAGAAATGAAAGAGGTGAAATAACAACAGTCCCCACAGAAATACAAAAGATTATAAAAAGAAATACTATGAACAACTATTTCAACCAACTAAACAACCTAGAGAAAATGGACATATTCCTAGAAAAATACGACCTTCCAAAACTCAATCAAGAATAATCAAGCTCTAGCTGGTTTGGCTCAGTGGATAAAGCATTGGCCTGTGGACTGAAGGTTCCCAGGTTCGATTCAGGACAAAGGCACATGCCTGGGTTGCTAGCTAATCCCCATTAGGGGGCGTGCACAAGGAAGCTGATCATTGACCCTGTCATCACTGATGTTTCTTTTTTTAAAATTTCTTTATTGATTAAGGTATTACATATGCGTCCTCATCCCTCCATTAACCCCCCACCCCACCCCACTCATGCCCTCACCCCCCTGGTGTTAGTGTCCATTGGTTAGTCTTATATGCATGCATACAAGTCCTTTGGTTGAACTCTCCTCCTTACCCCCACTCTCCCCTACCTTCCCTCTGAGGTTTGACAGTCTGATCGATGCTTCTCTGTCTCTGGATCTGTTTTTGTTCATCAGTTTATGTTGTTCATTATATTGCATAATTGAGTGAGATCATGTGGTATTTATCTTTCATTGACTGGCATATTTCACTTAGCATAATGCTCTCCAGTTCCATCCATGCTGTTGCAAATGGTAAGAATTCCTTCTTTTTTACTGCAGCATAGTATTCCATTGTGTAGATGTACCATAGTTTTCTAATCCATTCATCTGCTGATGGGCACTTACGCTGTTTTCAAATCTTGGTTATGGTGAATTGTGCTGCTATGAACATAGGGGTGCATATAATCTTTCTGATTGATGTTTCTAGCTTTTTGGGGTATATTTCTAGACGTGGGATCACAAGGTCAAATGGGAGTTCCATTTTTAATTTTTTGAGGAAAGTCCATACTGTTCTCCAGTGTGGCTGCAGCATTCTGCATTCCCACCAGCAGTGCAAAAGAGTTCCTTTTTCTCTGCATCCTCGCCAACACTTGTCATTTGTTTATTTGTTGATGATACCATTCTGACAGGTGTGAGAAGATACCGCATTGTCGTTTTGATTTGCATCTCTCGGTTAATTAGTGACTTTGAGCATTTTTTCATATGTCTCCTGGCCTTCCTTCTGTCTTCTTTCGAAAAGTATCTATTTAGGTCAGTTGCCTATTTTTTAATTGGATTGTTTATCTTCCATATATTAAGTTGTATGAGTTCCCTGTAAATGGAGATTAAACCCTTATCAGTGATGACATTGGCAAATATGTTCTCCCATGCAGTGGGCTTCCTTGTTGTTTTGTTGATGGTTTCTTTTGCTGTGAAAAAGCTTTTTATTTTGATTTAGTCCCATTTGTTTATTTTCTCTTTAGTTTCCATTGCTCTAGGAGCAGTATCAGTGAAAACTGCTTTGGCATATGTCTGAGATTTCGCTGCCTGTGGATTCCTCTAGTATTTTTGTGGTTTCCCGTCTTATGTTTAAGTCCTTAATCCATTTGGATTTTATTTTTGTGTACGGTGTAATTTGATGGTCTAGTTTCATTTTTTTGCATGTATCTGTCCAATTTTCCCAACACAATTTTTTAAAAATATATTTTATTGATTTTCCACAGAGAGAAAGGGAGAAGGACAGAGAGCTAGAAACATAGATGATAAAGAAACATGAACCAGCTGCCTCCTGCACACCCCTTACCAGGGATGTGCCCACAACCAAGGTACATGCCCTTGACCGGAATTGAACCTGGGACCTTTCAGTCTGCAGACCGACGCTCTATCCATTGAGCCAAGCCGGTTTCGGCCCAACACCATTTGTTGAAGAGACTGTCTTGACTCCATTTTATTTTCATGCCTCCTTTGTCAAATATTAATTGGGAATAGTGGTTTGGGTCGATTTCTGGGTTCTCTATTCTATTCCATTGATCTATATATCTGATCTTATGCCAGTACCAGGCTATTTTAAGAACAGTGGCTTTGTAATACAGCTTGATATCTAGTATTGAGATGCCGTCTACTTTGTTCTTCTTTCTCAGGATTGCTGTGGCTATTCGGGGTCTTATTTTATTCCAGATGAATTTTTGGAAAGTTTGTTGTAGGTCTGTGAAATATGACATTGGTATTTTAATGGGGATTGCATTGAATCTATAGATTGCTTTGGGTAGTATGGACATTTTAATGATGTTGATTGTACCAATCCATGAACACGGTATGTTCTTTGATCTGTTTATGTCTTCCTCTATATCTTTTTTCAGTGTCCTGTAGTTTTTCACATATAGGTCTTTTACCTCCTTAGTTAAGTTTATTCCTAGGTATCTTACTTTTTGTTTGGTACAGTGGTAAATGGGATTGCTTTTTTAGTCTCTCTTTCTGTAAGTTCACTATTGGTGTAAGAAATGCCATAGATTTTGTGGCATTAATTTTGTATCCTGCTACATTGCCGAATTCATTTATTAAGTCTAATAATTATTTGATGGAGTCTTTAGGGTTTTCAATGTACAATATCATGTCATCTGCAAATAAAGGCAGTTTTATTTCTTCTTTTCCAATTTGGATGCCTTTTATTTCTTCTTCTTGTCTGATCGCAATTGCTAGTACTTCCAGTATTATGTCAAAAAAGGAGTGGTGAGAGTGGTCATCCTTGTCTTGTTCCTGTTCTTAGGGAAAATGGTTTTAGTTTTTGCCCATTCAATATGATGTTGACTGTGGGTTTGTCATATATGGCTTTTATTATGTTGAGGTATGATCCTTCTATTCCCACATCTATGTTCATGAGGGATATTGGCCTTTAATTCTCTTTCATTGTGTTCTCTTTATCTGCTTTTTGTATTAGGGTAATGCTGGCTTCATAGAATGAGCTTGGAAGTGTTCCTTCCTCCTGAATTTTTTGGAATAGTCTGAGAAGGATAGGTTTTAGTGTTTCCTTGACTGTTTGGTATAACTCTCTTGTGAAGCCGACTGACCCTGGGCTTTTGTTTGCTGGGAGCTTTTTGATGACAGCTTCAATTTCTTTCATAGTTATCGGCCTATTGAGATTTTTAGAATCTTCCTGATTGAGTTTTAGAAGGTTGTATTTTTCTAGGAATATGTCCGTTTACTCCAGGTTGTCTAGTTTGTTGGAGTAGAGTTTTTCATAGTATTTTTTAACAATCCTTTGTATTTCTGTGGGGTCTGTTGTTATTTCATTTCTCTCATTTCTGATTTTGTTTATTTGAGTCTTCTCTCTTTGCTTCTTGGTGAGCCTGACTAGAGGTTCATCAATCTTGTTTATCCTTTTAAAGAACCAGCTCTTGGTTTCATTGATCTTTTGTATTGTTATTTTTTGGTCTCTATGTCATTTGTTACTGCTCTGATCTTTATTATCGCCTTCCTTCTGCTCACTCTTGGCTTTTCTTGTTGCTCTCTTTCTAATTCTTCAAGTTGCAGAGTTAGATGATTTACTACCATTTTTTCTTGTTGTTGGAGTTAGGCCTGTAGAGCTATAAACTTCCCTCTTAGGACTTCTTTCATTTGTCCCATAGATTTTGGATTGTTGTGTTTTTGTTGTCATTAGTTTCCAGGATATTTTTAATTTCTTCTTTCATATCATTGGTAACCCAACCATTATTTAATAGCATGTTATCAGCTTCCAAATGTTTGAGTTTTTTGGATTGTTTTCATTGTAGTTTATTTCTAATTTAATGCCATTGTGGTCTGAGAAGATGCTTGGTATGATTTCAGTCTTCTTGAATTTGGGGAGACTTTGCTTGTGACCCAATATGTGGTCTATTTTTGAAAATGTCCCATGTGCACTTGAGAAGAATGTATATTCTATGGCTTTGGGGTGAAATGTTCTGAAGATGTCAGTTAAGACCATCTGATCTAGTGAGTCATTAGGAATGATGTTTCTTTGCTGATTTTTTTTCTAGAGGATTTATCCAGTGATGTCAGTGGTGTATTAAAGTCCCCTACTATGATTATATTGTTGTCGATCTCTCCCTTGATATCTTCCAGGGGTTTTGTTATGTATTTGGGTGTTCCAGCATTGGGGGCATATATGTTTATCAGGGCTATATCCTGTTGTTGTATCGATCCCTTTAGTATTATGAAGTGGCCTTCCTTATCTCTTGCTATGGCCTTCACTTTGAGGTCTATTTTGTCAGATATAAGTTTTGCTACCCCAGCTTTTTTTTTTTTTTTCATTTCCATTTGCCTGAAAGATATTTTTTCATCCCTTCACTTTCACTTTGTGTGAGTCCCTTGTTCTGAGGTGGGTCTCTTGTAGACAACATATACATGGGTTGTGTTTTTTTATCTATTCAGCCACTTGATGTCTTTTGATTGGAGCATTTGGACCGTTTATGTTTAAAGTTATTACTGAAAGGCACTTGTTTGTAGTCATTTCTATTTTTGTGCATGTGTTCCTTCTTACCTCTTTATTTCTTCTTTTTATAGCTTTCCCTTTAGCATTTCTTGCATGGCTGGTTTGGTAGTGATAAACTCCCTTAGCCTTTTTTTTCTCTTCATATTGAGCTTGCTTCTCTACATTATATATATTTTTAAAATAAATCTTTATTGTTTAGATTATTACAGTTCCTCTTTTCCCCCCCATATCTCCTCTCCACCGGTTCCCACCCCACCCTCTTCCCTTCCTCATCCAAATTGTACACTTTTTGTCCAGTTTCTTCTCATACCCCCCACACTCCTTTCCCCCCAAGAATTGTAAGACCACTCCCTTCCTATGCCCCTGATTCTATTATATTCACCAGTTTATTCTGTTCATCAGATTTTTATTCACTTGGTTTTTAGATTCACTTGTTGATAGATATGTATTTGTTTTTCATAACTTTTATCTTTACCTTTTCTTCTTCTTCCTCTTCTTAAAGAATACCTTTCAGCATTTCATATAATACTGGTTTGGCGGTGATGAACTCCTTTAGCATTTTCTTATCTGTGAAGTTCTTTATCTGACCTTCATTTCTGAATGATAGCTTTGCTGGGTAGAGTAATCTTGGTTGTAGGTACTTGCTATTCATCACTTTGAATATTTCTTGCCACTCCCTTCTGGCCTGCATAGTTTCTGTTGAGAAATCAGCTGACAATCATATGGGTACTCCCTTGTAGGCAACTAACTGTTTTTCTCTTGCTGCTTTTAATATCCTCTCTTTGTCTTTTGCTCTTGGAATTTTAATTATGATGTGTCTTGGTGTGGTCCTCTTTGGATCCCTTTTGTTTGGGGTTCTATGCATTTCCTGGACTTGTAAGTCTATTTCTTTCACCAGGTAGGGGAAGTTTTCTGTCATTATTTCTTCAAATAGGTTTTCAATATCTTGCTCTCTCTCTCTTCTTCTGGCACCCCCATAATTCTGATGTTGGTACGCTTGAAGTTGTCCCAGAGGCTCTTTAAACTATTTTCATAGTTTTGGATTCTTTTGGCTTTTTGCTTTTCCAGTTGGGTGTTTTATTGCTTCTTTGTATTTCAAATCTTTGACTTGATTCTTGGGATCCTCTAGTCTGCTGTTGGATCTCTGTATATTGTTCTTTATTTCAGTCACTGTATGTTTAATTTTAATTGGTCCTTTTTCATATCCTTGAGGGTCTCACTAAATTTGCCCCGGCCAGCGGGGTCTTCTAACGGGGGTACCGAGGCGGCGCACCTAAGAGAATGAGAGACAGACAAGGGATGCAGAAGAATGGAGGCAAGACAAAGGGGTTTCTGATCAAGCCTTGAAATTTTATTTTTTACATCGTTCCTTATATGTGGTTTCTAGAAGGGTGGATGCCTAGGAGGGGTGGGGGCTGACCTAGATAATCAGCTAAAGTCGTAACTATAGATAAAGGGTGTGGCAGTTGAAGGGCGGCTACAGAAGAAATGCTTTGTCCTCAGGCAAGAGGAAGTGGGCCTAGTTTCAGTAACTTACTGAAGGTCAGAGTTAATCCTTTGACCAACTCTTGGCTCCTGACATCTCCTCCCTCTCTGTTTAAGAAACGGGAGTGGGCATTAATCGACCGAGGAGACATTGACCTGGTTCCTCCCGTGGGCTTTGCATACCCACCGTGTGTGGCTCTTGACATCTTTTGGGGAGGAGAGGCAGAGCCATTATTTTTATCGATGTCAACCTCTATGCAAACCAGGTGTACTCTCAGGGAAATCCAGAGGAGGTTGGAAAAATATCCCAACCTTCCCTTGCAATGCTTTGCTCTGCACCCGGTTCGATACCCATACCTCTGGCTCTGGCTAGAGCGTAGGTAAGCATCCCTCTGGTTAAGATGCTGTCCCCGTAGGGAAGGAGTGAGTCTGGGTCCGGAGGTGCTCCCGCTCTTGGTAAACCGAGTCGCACCTATCGGCCATTTCCAGGCGTTGATAATGAATCTGAATGGGTTTTGCTAAAGCTGAATCTATTTGCTGTTTTACGAGGTCAGTTATTTTTCTAAATGCCCAAGGGCCAAATGTAAGAATAAGGAGAAAACCAACAAGGGGACCAAGGATGGGGAGGAGGTAGGGGAGGAGTCCATTAAGTCCACTCCAGAGCGGGTTCTCAAATAGCTCTTTTCGTCTCTTGACGAGGTCTTCTTGTAGCTTCTTGATCTTGTCTCGGACAATGCCAGACTTGTTGGCGTAGAATCAGCATTGTTCCTGTAGAGCCAAACATATCCCTCCCTGTTCTGCCGTGAGCAAATCTAACCCTCTTCTTTTTGTAATACGACTTCTGCTAAAGAATCAATTTGGTCCTGCAGATCACTAATGGTCCCTGAAAGAGCTTGGACATCATCAATTAATTGATTAGAGAGTTTTGTGTAGGAGTGTATTGCTACTCCTAGACCTGCTGTGCCGGAAGCTACGGCTCCAGAGATCCCTAGACCAACGAATGGAGATGTCTGGGAGAATGTTAGCTTGTAAGCAAAGTCCAGTCCAATTTGTTGGCAGGGCTGTATAGGCTAGATTATTGCCACAAAGGAAAACTTGCCCGGGGGCAGGACATAGGGGCTCAGAGTAGTCAGTGATTTTGGAGCAGTTAGAAAAGGTTATAAATCCCACATCTAGATCATAACTGTCATTTTGGAATGTTCTTTGATAGCAGATAGAAAGGTTGAAACCTACGGGTTGAACCCTGAAGGGGACATTAAGACTACAATTGGTACCTTCAGTGATGGAGGAATTGGATGCCGGAATAGCTGTAGGCATGGGAGTTCCAATAGTCATGCATAGCCAGCAGTCTCCAGCAAGGTGAGGGTTGGAGGCATTTAAAGCTATGAGAGTGGCTTCCCAGTGGTAATCTGTTGAACCCAATAGATATCAGAGGAACCGAAGGCAGAATCCAACCTAGGTTGTTGAATATTACTTTTATTGGTGGAGTTTAGGGAAAGTAAGATAAGCTGAGCTATTCTTTGTCCTTTGGAAATGGATATGGGCCCTGAGGGGGCTGAAGCTAGAATGGTAATCTGTCCTGTGTAATCATTGTCAATGACCCCTGGGGTAACCTGAAGGCCGGCCAAGGAGGAACTACCACGCCCTAAGATCAAACCAAATGTTTCTGGAAATGTCCTGGCTGTTTGCAATTAAAGCAGGTTTTTTGTTGTGTATTTGGCTGTTTTTGGGTATAATTTTCTAGAGCCGCTCCTATAGCCAATCCAATGGCGTGGGAGGTACCTATTCCGGAGCAGAGTTTAATATAATCAGAGAGATTGCCACATCGATAAGGTCTTATCGTCTCTTGACAGATAGGGTTAGCATTCTCATAAGCGAGATGCTTCACAAAGGCACTTTCCGTTTCACCTCCCCCAACTAATCTTTCAGCGGCGTCCGTGAGGCGGCTGATAAAATCACTGTAAGGCTCGTCAGCCCCTTGGCGAATTTTGGCTAGTGAGGTAGTGGCAGAATCCTTAGCGGGGAGAAGCCTTAAGACCGGCGACTTGGATTTGGGCTAGTAAACCAGGGGGAAATTTGGCCTGGACTTCATTGGTTTCATAGGGGGGTCTGCCAAGAAGTTTATCTCTGGTCCACGAGCGGGAGTTTTTACTTTCATTATTACGTTGGGCTGTTTCTCGGCAGTTTTCAACAAAGTCTGTACGCCAAAGGACATAATCACCTCCTGAAAGCGTGGCTCGAGCTAAGGATAGCCAGTCATTAGGTGTGAGCCATTTGTCACTTAAGCTTTCGAGAAGGGTGATGGTAAATGGGGCTGTAGGGCCATAATTACTGACCGCGGCTTTAAAATCTTTAAGATGTTTAAGATTAAGGCGGCGGTATTTTTGTTCAGATGTGTTACTCTGGCTAGGGTTGGGGTCTTCAGTGTCTGAAGCTTCATTGTCTGAGTCTGGATTTTGAGTTTGAGAGTCAGAGCCTTCTTCTTCTTCCTCAACGACCATAGGGCGGGAACCCTGACTGCGGGTGACGGGAAAAGCATGGAGGGTGGTTTTTGATTTCAGGTTTTTTGGGATGGTTTTGGAAGGGTTTGGGTTAGTAGAGAGGGTGATAAGTTCTGCCTCGAGGGCTTGGACTTCTTTAATAAGCTGGAGGTGTTCTCGTTTTTGTTGAAGGATTTCTTTTAAAGAGGATATGTCTCGGGTAAGAGAGACTTTAGCTTGTCTGATGGGGTCAGAATTAAAGGGTAGATTTGGAGCTGTAGCACGGAAAGGAGGAGGATAGTAAAAAGTGGGGGTGTTGTATGGTAAAAGAGGAGGATAAAGAGGAGGATAGTAAAAAGTGGGGGTGTTGTATGGTGGGGGTTTGTAAGCTTTATTAGGAGGCTCTTGAAGAGCAGGAGCAGTGAGACCCCAGGGATCTTCACCGTCGTGGCAATGAGCAGCCTGTTCATCAAGGGTTTCTTGATCTTCCGGGGAAAGTTTATCATCTAAGGGGGTCTTATTTAAACCTTTAAGTGAGGGATAGATACTGGGGACCTCAGTGCTAGGGGTAGGATGAGTTTCTTTGATTTCTTCCATAAGATCCTTTTGAGGTGGGTTTTCTGGCATATTTACCACGACCAACGGACAAGCCGAGGGCGGGCGGGAACTATCTTTTAAGACTGTCTCTCCTGTTTTTATTATATCTTTTATATCAGGATCTAGAGGATGAACTTTAAGAATATCATGTATAAGGTTCCAGTAAGAAAGGGCAGAGATAGGGATTTTCTCTGGGCCAAAAGTCTCATAATAATCCTGAAGGGCGTCACCCACTCTTTTCCATCGCTTTGAATCTATGGTGCCCTCTAGTGGAAACCAGGGACATGTTTCAAGAATAAAAGAGAAGAAATGTCTAAGATCCTTTCTTTTTACCCTTACTCCTCGCGTCCTGAGGGACTCCTTGAGCCCACCGAGGAATACCTCGTGAGAACTGAGAGAGGTGCCCATGTCAATGTGGGAGCTTCTCAATTTTTTGCCTCCTCCGCGTAAGCCTCTGGGACGTATAAACCCCGTGCCAGGTCAGCCCTGAGTTTCCGTTGCCTAGGACAGTTGTCTCGTCAACAATCTCTGTTTGCCCAAAGGCCCCTGCTCGAGTATCATAGGTCGGGATGTATAAGCCCCATGCCAGGATAACGACCACTAAGACAAAGCGAGCTCAGGGTTTGCGAGAGACGTGACGAGGAACCGACCAGAGACAAATTACTCCTCAGGGTGATTCAGAGTTCTCGCTCAGCCAGATCGCGGTACCCTTAACTCTTCCCGGATCGGCGAGACGAGTGCTTATTAGCGGACTGGAGGTTGAATCGAGAAGCTCAAAGTGTAGGAAATCCGTCAAAGGGCACAAAAACTCATTCTCACAAGGAATTCACTCTTAAATCTTGTCTGAAAAAATCATCTGCAAAACTCAACTGCGATCATACTCACGGACGGGCAGCTCCGCAGCGATCAAGGGACGAGTCTTCACTCACGGCGTTCCGCGGCGACTCAAGAGGGTGTCTGGCCGGACCGATGTGCAGATGTTCCCCGGAGAGCCGACCCTCGGGCCCCACGTCTGGGCGCCAGTAATGCCCCGGCCAGCGGGGTCTTCTAACGGGGGTACCGAGGCAGCGCACCTAAGAGAATGAGAGACAGACAAGGGACGCAGAAGAATGGAGGCAAGACAAAGGGGTTTCTGATCAAGCCTCGAAATTTTATTTTTTACATCGTTCCTTATATGTGGTTTCTAGAAGGGTGGATGCCTAGGAGGGGTGGGGGCTGACCTAGATAATCGGCTAAAGTCGTAACTATAGATAAAGGGTGTGGCAGTTGAAGGGCGGCTACAGAAGAAATGCTTTGTCCTCAGGCAAGAGGAAGTGGGCCTAGTTTCAGTAACTTACTGAAGGTCAGAGTTAATCCTTTGACCAACTCTTGGCTCCTGACAAAATTTATCGGCATTTTCTATAAAATTCTTGAGTAACCTTATAACCATGGATTTGAACTCTATATCCAGTAGTTTGCTTTTCTCCATTTCTTTCTTTTGTGACCTTTTTCTTTGTCTCTGCATTTTGGCTGCTTCCCTGTGTTGATAGAGTGGCTTTGTGTGCTAGTTTTCCTATAAGGGCCAGTGGCTCAGCCTTCCCAGTTACCTGAGTTGGACACTCTTGGTGCACCCCTTTGTGGGCTGTGTGCACAGTCCTGTTGTAGTTAAGTCTTGACTGTTGTTGGTATCACTGGGAGGAATTGACCTCCAGGCCAATTGACTGTGAGGATCAGTTGTGTCTACGGTGGGCAAACTTCTGTGCTGGAGACACCCTTATGGGGCAAGACTTGCTTCAGTGGGGCTTTGGTGCTCACTGAGTCTGACCCCTGAGTGTGTCCCTTATAGATCTGAGGAGTTGTAATCTGGATGGTCCCACTCTGACCACTGGGTACACTGGGTCTTGGATCTCCAAGATGGTGCTAATTTAGTCTCTGCCTGAGGCCCTCCAGCAGGAGCTATGGAGAGATCTCTTGATTCCTCTTCTTTGTTTGAGGTTTGGAGGTGCCCAGATGAGGCCTAGCTGTGAAGCAATGCAAGCTTCTGTGGGGCCTTGGCCCTTCTTTTGGATGTTCTGTGTCTCTCTGACTCAGCTGCAGTTTGTTAGGTAAGTTTAGATTTCAAAGGACCAGGCCATTCATATGCAAAAACCTTTGCACACGGCTTCGTGGGGTGGGGTGTCAGGGTGGAGCAAACAGCAATGCTTGACTGTCAGCCTTGCCCTAAGAGGCCCCTGGGTCTCATTGTCCCTCCGTAATTGCTGCAAGTACCTCTGAGAGTTCTTCTTGATGCCAGACAATCCATTTTCTCCCCGTATGAGTCTGAGTCCCCAGAGTCTCACCTGTAACTGGAGTTCATAGCAGTAGGGAGCTTGTTTCTCCTTCCAGATTGAAAAAGACAGCCGTGTACTCAGTTGCCAGCTTTTTCCGCACACGCGCACCTCCTTTTTTCTGCACTTTACTTCCGTAGCTCCTCTGAGTCTCAGTGTGCTTTTCTCTTTCCTTCTAGTTTTAGAATTTCCACTCAGCCAGCCTTCCTGTGGTTCTGGATGATGTCCATTTTGTCTTTTAGTTGTAGTTTTGAAGTGGTTGTTGGAGGCAGCAAGTTCAGGTGTTTACCTATGCCGCCATCTTGGTTTCTCTCTGGGTCCATCCTCTACCCTATATTCTAACTCACTAATTCAGTCCTCTGCTTCTTCTAGTCCACTGTTGAAACTTTCCATGGTGTTTTTGATTGTAGCTATATCACTTTTCATTTCTTCCTGATTCTTGAATAGGTTGTTGATTTGCTCATCCATCCGATGTATGCATTGCATGACCATTACTCTGAATTCTTTTTCAGTCATGTTGCATGCTTCAATTTCACTAATTTCCTTTCTTGGCAACTCCTCATTTTCTTTCCTCTGGGGATTCTGTCATCTCCCCATTCTGACTATCACCAGAATGTTCAAACTTCGAGTTGCGTGCACCTGGGCCTTGTGCAGTGGGAGCTTTGCACTACCTGAGTGTCACTGAAGTGCTCCGACACTAAGACGTGTGGCTGCTGCGGGTTGGTGGGAACCAGGCTCGCCCAGGGTCAGTGTTACCAGCACTCAGTGTGGTCCCGTGTGCGCACCTAGAATCAGGGACCCTGCCTGCACGGCGCTGTTGGTGTGTCTCATAAATTAGAGTCCCCTGGCATGTGCCAGGAGTCAGAGTTCCCCTGTGTCTGCACTAAGAATTGAGTATCCGAGTCTCTGTTGTTTTGTGTGGCTTCTCGCTGAGTATCAGGGTCCTTGTGTGCACATGCACCGAGAATTGGAGTCACTGGCTGTTATTGTGAATGCTCTGTGAGTCAGGGGTCACAGGCACATGCGATAAGAAACAGCGTCAAGTCAGTGGTACTCAGTGCTGCCTCCTGCCTGGAAAATCAGGGTCTCAGTCACCTTGGGGTACTGGGTTGCACAGTAGCACTATGTTGGCTGGAGGTCTGCTCCTGCACTGCAGAAAACAGACTTCCATGTGCACTTGCCCAGAATCGAAGTCAGGTGGCACTGCTGCCCTGTTTGGGCTTCGGGTTTGGTTGCCCAATTGCATTGCAGGGAGCAGATTCTCAGTCTCTGAGCAAGCAGGCTCAAATTCCCCTAGTGGCTCTGCTGCCCATGCGTGCTCCTGGGCTCAAATTCCCTTAAAGGTGCTGCAGCTGTGCGAGGGGTAGGTCTATCAGTTACTATGGTACTTTCCAGGAGCCTGCAAGGAGAGTGATAGGCACCTTGACTCACAGAAATCTGTGGCCGGGATGTCTGGGTTTTTGTCGTCTGTTGGTCTGTAGCTGTGGTCGCAGGTCTCTGTCCCCAGTGGCTGCAGGGTCCTGGTTTGTGTCTGAGACCAGACTGGGTAATGCTGAGGCCAGGATCCTAGTCTCAAGCAGCTGTTTCTAAAGATGACATGGTCTCTGTGCCCGCACTGGCCTCACAGAAGTGTCCACGTTGTGTGCGGTGCTCTGCGGTCTAAGACTGCCCTGTTTGGCAGCCCCTTGGAAAACCTGCAGAATCTAACTGTCCTTAGCTCATGCACACACACAGCACACACATACACACACTCCTCTATCGCTCCCTCACTCTCTCTCACTCTCTCCCTCCCTACCTTCCTGCTGGTCACCATCTTCCAAAAACCATCATTGATGTTTCTATCTCGCACTCCCTTTCCCTTCCTCTCTATGAAAAAAAAAAAAAGAATAATAAAAAATCTCAACAGAGCAATAACTAAGGAGGAAATTGAAGCAGTTATTAAAAAACTTCCAGCAAACAAAAGCCTGGGGCCAGGCAGCTTCACAGGGGAGTTTTACCAAACATTCAAAAAGAACTAAAACCTGTCCTTCTCAGACTATTCCGAAAAAATTTAAGAGGAAGGCACACTTCCAAGCTCCTTCTATGAAGCCAACATTACCCTAATACCAAAACCAGATAAAGACACTGCAAAGAAAGAGAATTACAGGCTAATATCCCTGATTAACATAGATGCTGAAATCCTCAACAAAATTCTAGCAGATTGAATCCAGCATTACATTAGAAAGATCATACACAATGACCAAGTGGGATTTATTCCAGGAATGCAAGGCAGGTACAATATCTGCAAATCAATAAATGTGATACATCACATAAAAATATTAAGAGACAAAAATTACATAATCATATTAATCGATATAGAAAAGGCATTTGACAATATCCAGCACCCTTTCCTGATAAAAAAACTCTCAGCAAAGTGGGAATAGAGGGATCATCCATCAACATAATAAAAGCCTTATATGACAAACATACACCCAACATCATAAAATTATTAAACTTAATCAATGAATTCGGCAATGTAGCAGGATACAAAATTAATGCCAAGAAATCTATAGTTTTTTATACACCAGTAATGAACTCACAGAAAGAGAAACTAAAAAAACCCAAAAAACAAAAAAACAATCTCATTTATCATTGCAACAAAAAAAAATTAAGATACCTCGGAATAAGTTTAACCAAGAAGGTAAAGGAGCTGTACTCAGAAAATTACAGGACACTGGAAAAAAGAACTAGAGGAAGACAAACGAATGGAAGAATATACCATGTTCATGGATTGGTAGAATCAACTTTTTTAAATTATCCATATTACCCAAGCAATCTATAAATTCAATGCAATCCCCATTAAAAAACTATCAGCATACTTCAAAGACCTAGAACAAACTCTCCAAAATTTATCTGGATTACAAAAAGACCCAGAATAGCTGCAGAAATCTTGAGAAAGAAGAACTAAGCGAGAGGGATCACAATACAAGATATCAAGCTATACTACAAAGTCAATGTTCTCAAACTGTGTTTTACTGGCACAAGAACAGACATATAGACTAATGAA
This sequence comes from Eptesicus fuscus, assembly GCF_027574615.1. Taxonomy (NCBI): domain Eukaryota; kingdom Metazoa; phylum Chordata; class Mammalia; order Chiroptera; family Vespertilionidae; genus Eptesicus; species Eptesicus fuscus. The sequence continues at coordinate 2,613,004 of NC_072480.1, read as the reverse complement.
ACAGTACAGAGAACCCAGAAATCAACCCAAGCCATTATGCTCAATAGATATTTGACAAAGGATGTGAGAGCATACAATGGAGTCAAGACAGTCTCTTCAACAAATGGTGTGTGGACAATTGGACAGACAGATGCATAAAAATGAAACTAGACCTCCAATTTAAACCACACACAAAAATAAACTCAAAATGGATAAAGGACTTACTGGTAAATATAAGATGGAAAACTATACAAATGTTAAAAGATGCCATAGGCAGCAAAATGGCAGCCACCTGTCGTAGCAATATCTTTATCAATATACTCTGAGGGCAATGGAAACTAAGGAGAAAATAAACAAATGGGACTACATCAAAATTAAAACCTTCTGCACAACAAAAGAAACCATCAATAAAACAACAAGAGAGGAACCAAGATGGCAGCAAAGTTAAACAACTAAACTGTCGCCTCACACAACAATTTCAAAAATACAACTAAAAGATAAAATGTCTACCACCCAGAACCACGGGAAAGCGGGCTGAGTGGAAGATTTACAACTAAGAAGAGAAAGGAGCACAAATACTGAAAAGCTGAGGTACGGAGGCACGCAAATCGGGCTGGTGGTGGGCGACTGGGCAAGCAGATTTCTTCAACCCCAAGGGAGACAAGCTCCCGATCACTCTGAAATCCAGTTTCTGAGGACATGCGGGAGACCCAAACGCCTATGGGGAGAAGCTGGACTCTTGGCCATCGGGTCATAAAGTAAGAGTGACTTTTTTGCAGAGGTGCGGCCAGCAATCATTATTTACTGCGCTGGAGCACAGGACGCAGGGACTTGGAAACAAAGAAAGGCAGAGACGGCTGATGGCAGCCATCGCTGTTTGCCATGTCCTAGCCTAGTGAAGCCCTGAGACCCCGCCCCACCCTGAGACTCGCCCCGCAAATTCTACAAACCCGCCCAGGCTCCACACAGCGGCTTTTGCATATAAATGGCCTGTTCTGTGGCAGCTTAACCAAATTAACTGCAGCTCCAGTCAGACTGCTCCAAAACCGCCCAAGCAAAGAGGAGAAAACTGTAGTTCTTGCTGTAGCTCCTGCTGGGGGGCCTCAGACAGTAGCTGACCTACACCCCATTAAGGGCACATGCGTGGGTTGTGGCTCCATCCCCAGTGGTAGGTAGGCAGGAGGCAGCCAATCAATGATTCTCTCTCATCACTGATGTTTCTGTCTCTCTCTCCATCTCCCTTCCTCTCTATAATCAATAAAACTATATTTAAAATACAAAATAAAATTAAAATTATACAACCATGGTATATCTACACAATGGAATTCTATGCTGCTGTAGAAAAGAAAGAACTCTTACCATTTGCAACAGCATGGATGGACATTGAGAGCATTATGCTAAGCAAAAGGCCAGTCAACGATAAATATCACATGATCTCACTCATTTGTGGAATATAATGAACAACATAAACTGATGAACAAAAATAGAACCACAGACAGAGAAACATCAAACAGACCATCAAACCTGAGAGGGAAGGCAGGGGAGGGTGAGGTGGGGGGTTTAAAGATCAACCAAAGGACTTGTACGCATGCATATAAGCATAACCAATGGACACAGACACTGAGGGTGGGGGCATGTACTGAGCAGTGGGAGTGGCTGGGCAGGGTTCGATGGGAGAAAAAGGAGACATATGTAATACTTTAAATAATAAAGAATTAAAAAAATTGTGCTGGATTTTGTCAATTGCTTTTTCTGCATCTATTGATATGATCATGTGATTTCAATCTTTCATTTCACTTCTGTGATTGAGTTGCAAATATTGTACTAGGCTTGCATTCCCATAATAAATCCCACTTGATCATAGTTTATGATCTTTTTAATGTATTGCTGGTCCAATTAGCTAAAATTTTGTTGAATACTTTAGCATATGTGTTCATCAGGGATATTGGCTTGTAATTTTCTTACTTTGTAGTATCTTTATCTGCTTTTGAAACTAGGATAATGCTAGATCTGTAAAAAGAACTTAGAAGTGTTACTTCTTCTTGATTTTTTGGGAGAGTTTGAGGAGTATAGGTGTTAGTTCTTCTTTGAATGTTTCATAAAATTTTTTGATAAATCCATCCAGTCCAGGACTTTTGTTTGCTGGATATTTTTAAATTACTGCTTCAATTTCATCAGTTGTTATTGGCCTACACAGGTTTTCTGATTCTTTCTGATAGAGTTTTGGAAGATTGTATGTTTCTAGGAATTTGCCCATGTTGTCCAGTTTGTTGGCAAATGTTTGTTTATATTATTTGCTTACAATCCTTTGTATTTCTGTGGTGTCCCATCTTATATCACCTTTCATTTGTGATGTTATTTATTTAGGTCCTCTCTTTGTTTCTTGATGAGTCTAGCTAGGGGTTCATCAATCTTTTTTATTTTTTCAAAGAACCAGATCTTGGATATATTGACACTTTACTGACTTTTTAGTTTCTATGTGATTTATTCCCACTCTGATATATTTTTTTTTTTGTTTTTTTACTGGTGTAAAATATCATTTATTTATATATTTTTAATTCTTTATTGTTGAAAGTATTACATATGTCTTTTTTTCTCCCCAATGATTTCTCTGATCTTGCTCCTGCCCCCCAAAACAGGCACTCACCCCCCCCATTGTCTTTGTCCATTTGTTATGCTTCTATTCATGCATACAAGTCTTTTGGTTTATTTCTTACCCCGCCCCCCAAACCTCAATCTTCCCTGCCTTCCCTCTGAGGTTTGATGGTCTGTTCGAGGCTTCTGTGTCTGTATCTATTTTTGTTCATCAGTTTATTTTATTCACTAGAGGCCCAGTGCACCAAGTTTGTGCACTTGTGGGGTGGGGTCTCTCAGCCCAGCCTGTGCCCCATACTTCAGGAGGCTTAGGGGAGAAAGTTTCTCTAGAGGGAGGTTGCCTGCCCCATATACACAAGTTATCTTCTCCTCAAGTAATTAACTGATGTAGCAGATTTTAGAGTTCCTGGGAAGAGCTGGAAGGGAATTAAGACATTGGAGAGTGAAGCAAGAGAAAAAAGAGCTAAGCCCAAAACTTCTGAAATGCAGAATTGAATTTCCTGCAGTTTTTAGTAGGGTGACAGAAAATGGAGGGGATTTTGATAGAATGAATTTTATTTTCTTAATGAAATAGGATCTTAGTTCTCTCCTAAAAGAATGAGAAGGCAGGCATGGATAGAAGATTTAAGAGATGAAGTCTTAATTTTGTGAGGAATTGGAAGGAGAGACAAATAAAGAATACTTGGAAGCTTTGAGTCTAATTGATGTTATAAATGAGTACCATCAATCTAAGAGGTTTATAATATTAGAAAACATGGAAGTAAAACAGTTAAGTTGATTGGATTTGGAGTTGGAGTTTAATATGGCATATGTAACAGAAGAACGATAGATCAAAGGAATTGAGAATTTTGGTAAATGAGTGGTTGATGCAATGGCCCAAGAAGTATAGGTTAGATGGATGTAAAGTTAAGATAAAGTGGTAGAATGAAATAAATTAAGGTAATCACAGATGTTTGGTGAGATCAAAGATCAGGGTAAAGTTAGTTCATGACCAGAAAGTAAAATATGGAAAATTAAGTTTTCAGAGGTGGAAGAGTTCTGAGTGACAAGGTACACACAGCAGTTGCCCAAGTAGATAGCTAAAATAAAGGGATGGTGAAAGGCCATTGGTGCTTAGGGAGTCTGAGCTTCAAGGTTTCTTGCTAAAATAGCAACACAAATCTATATATATATATATAAAGCCAGTGACCATAACGGCCATAACACCATAATGACCAGTTGCTGTGATGCCCACTGTGGCCAGCGAAGCAGCCTATCAGGAAAAGGGGCTGGCCAGCCAACTGTATGGCCCCTCCCCCCTGCCGGCCTGCCGTTGATTGAACTCTCCCACCCCAATCAAGAGCTGGCCTCCAGGATTCTGGCAGAAAAAGGCAGGGGGAATAGACAGACATGTCCTGAGCCTTGTCCTGGAGCAGAAAGAAAGAACAGCTGAAGGTCCCACGGGAAGTATTTGTTGGCCAGTTAAGGGACAACTAAACTACAGGAGAAGGTGGAGGACAGCTAGACAGGGTTCCACTGACCTTGCAGCCCCCACTGCTGCTGGGTCCCCTCCCAGAGCTATGGGCTCGGACGCAGAAACCACGCCATCTTGAAGGGGAAAGTGGATGTTATCGGAAGCCTGAAAATCCACAACTGCAGCAACCACTGAACAGCTGCGAGCCCCAGAACACCGGTCCCCAATTGGTGCAAACATGTGGATTCAGAGGAGCTCTACACTCCACCATGGAAAGGTCAGATTTTGGCGGGGATAAGGTGAGGTCTCTGGTCCTGGTGGGGAGAGAGAAACACGCGCACTGTGGGAGCTGGAGGACCGGGGAAGTCAGTGCCTAGAAAAATCCGTGGCTGTTGGGGCTGGCGTGGTCAGTCAATGTGAAAGGGGGTTCTCAGAGCTGCTAACAGAAGGGATCTCTAAAAAGCAACCCATTTTGATCTGATGCAAAAGGACAGCCTAAAAATATCAAAAGTGTGCCAGCTGCTTAGACCCAAGGGGGAAAGGGAAACTGCGCAGACTTGCCTGCAGCCGCGTTGTTTGCACACTTGGGCTTTTCCTTGTCAAATCCTTGCTTCTGATTACTAGGCCCAATACATAGGATCACCCAGTTGGGGACACCCTGAGAGAATGCAGGGGAAACTTGTTTTTCTGGAACCTGTGGATCGGGGCAGGGAGTGACTCATCAGAGACCCAGCTCTGAGGCAGCCCACTCCCACAGACCAGTATTGAGTGACACAGGGAAAGCAGGATCGAAACACAGGCTAGAGAGGCAAAATAGATCCAGAAGTCAATCCAGAAACACTGCCACCCAGGGGCTGAATCACAAATTGACTCTTGTGTAATAAAAAATAAAGGAATACAAGAAATTAAGGCACCACCTGCTTAAAAATCAGGACTGGCTTACAACACTGAGGAGAAGTGGAACACAGGCAACTGCAATACTGTCCGGACTGGAAAACAGGCGTGCCAATCAGAACAATAGAAGAAGTGAATGACCTTCATTACTGCGCATTTTATTTTTTTATTTTTTATTTTCATTTTTTGCATCTTTTACTTAAGAAATTAATTCTTTTCTTTTTTCCTCAATTGATTTTACATTTTAAATTATTACATTTTTATTTTCAATCAGTATTATTGCTACTAATATTTTACTTTTTTTTAAAGTGTCATTTTATTTTCTCTTTATTTTACTTTGGGATTAGTGTTCTACATTCTATTTTCATCTTTCCTTTTGCATCGTTTTACTCTATCACAACTCTACCTTTATGCCATCACTCTCTTCCTAACCTTTCCCCTTTTGGTGTCCTGTTTCTCTTACTCCTTTCCTGCATTAGATTTTCCCTATTCTATCTGTTTACCCCCTGTTAAAATTTCACCTTACTTATATATCTAATTTCCAATCCCCTGCTCCAAGTCCATACACACCTCTCTCTTCTCTGTCTTAACTATCCAAAAAATTGTTTTTCTCTCTGTCCTTTTGTTGTTGTTTGCTTGAATGTTGATTAAATCGAATTTTTATGCTTTTTTTGTGAGATTGTTTTGCTTATTCTTTTTTTTGTCTGTTTTTTTTGTTTGCTCTGTTTTTGTTTGTTTTTTTGCTTCTGTTTTCCCTCGCCTCACTTGATATTAGTTGGTGTTGTAGTTTGTGTTAATCTCCAGGTACTTGTTGCTGGCATTTGTTGGGATTAGTGGCTGTTCTATTGGAGTTTTCTCCCCATATATATAGTTTGTTCCCCTTTTCTTTCTTAGTCTCTTTCTTGTCTCTCTTACTATTTTTTCCATTTCCCAATTTCATTTAGAGGCTCCTTTTTTTCTTTTTTTTTCCCTCTTCTTCTATCTCTCCTATCCTCTAATTTGACTTTCTCTGGTGGTCATCTTTATTGGAGGTTATTAATATTGTGAATGCATTTCTGTTCAGTGCCTTGTGTGTTGTACCTGGTTGTGTTGTATTTTGTACCTTTAAATCAATGCAGGAGAGAGAGAACTGCATAACCAGACATCCGGAGAAGAGAGACCAGGGGGAGACAAAAAAACAGCCTGCATATGAAAGAAGAGCAGGCATCACCAGAAAAGGAAGTAAACAAAATGGAGGCAAACAACCTGTCAGAGAAAGAATTCAGAGAAATGGTCATAAGGTGGCTGAAAAGAATGGAAGACAAATTTGACAATATGAGTAAGAACCAAGAGGAAATGAAGAAGAACCAAGAAGAAATGAAAAATGACATTGCTGCAGTAAAGAACTCAATAGAAAGCATCAAGAGTAGACTAGAAGGAGCAGAGGACCACATCAGTGAGCTAGAAGACAAGATGGGAAAAAATACTCAAGTAGAGCAGCTACTAGAAAAAAAATTAAAAAGCAGGAGGAGAGCATAAGGGAACTTTGGGACAACACGAAACAAAACAACATCTGCATAATAGGGGTTCCAGAAGGAGAGGAAACTGAACAAGGAATAGAAAACCTGTTTGAAGAAATAATGACAGAAAACTTCCCTGATATAGGGAAGAAAAAACCCACACAAATCCAAGAAGCTCACAGAGTCCCAAGCAAAATGAACCCAAAAAGACTGACGCCAAGGCACATTATAACTAAATTGGCAAACACCAACGACAAAGTAGAATCTTAAAAGTGGCCAGAGAGACAGAAAGTTACATTCAAAAGAACCCCCATCAGAATAGCAATTGCTTTCTCTACAGAAACTCATCAGGCCAGAAGGGAATGGAATGAAATGTACGAAGTCATGCAAAGGAAGGGTCTGAATCAAAGAATACTGTACCAGCAAGGCTATCAATCAAAATTAAAGGTGAAATCAGGAACTTCATAGACAAAAAAGGACTAAGGAATTTATTACCACCAAACCAGCAATGCAAGAAATGCTAAAGGGTCTGCTGTAAAAAAAAAGAAATAGGAAGAGAAGAAGAACCACAGGGGTAAAGATTAAAAATGGAGACAAATAAATACCTATCAATAATAACTTTAAATGTAAATGGATTGAATGCCCAAATCAAAAGACGTAGGGTAACTGATTGGATAAGAAAACAAAACCATATATCTGCTGTCTACAAGAAATCCACCTCAAAAAAATGATGCACACAGACTGAGCGTGAAGGGATGGAAAAAGGTTTTCAAGGCGAATAGAAATAAAAAAAAAAGCTGGGGTAGCAATACTTATATCTGAAAAATTAGATCTCGAAGTGAAGGACATAACAAGAGATAAGGAAGGCCACTTCATAATACTAAAGGGAGCAATCCAAAAGAAGAAATAACTCTGGTAAACATATACACACCCAATACAGGAGCACCCAAATACATAAAAAAACTCCTGGAGGATATCAAGGGAGAGATTATCAGCAATACAATCATAGTGGGAGACTTTAATACCCCACTATCACCATTGGACAAATCCTCTAAACAAAAAAATCAGCAAAGAAACATCAATCCTAAATGACTCACTAGACCAGATGGAATTAATTGACATCTTCAGAACATTTCACCCCAAAGCCATGGAATATACATTCTTCTCAAGTGCACATGGCTCATTTTCAAAGCTAGACCATATGTTGGATCATAGGCAAAGTCTCTTCAACTTTAAGAAAATAGAAATCATATCAAGCATCTTCTCAGATCACAGTGGCATAAAACTGGAATTCAACTATAATAAAAACAATCTAAAGAAATCAAACACATGGAGACTAAACAGCATGCTATTAAACAATGATTGGGTTACCAAAGAGATCAAAGAAAAAATAAAAAGCATCATGGCAACAAATAACAATGAAAACACAACAATCCAAAATCTATGGACACAGCCAAAGCAATCTGGAGAGTGAATTTCATAGCTCTACAAGCCCACTGCAAAAAACAAGAAACAATGGTAATAAATTACCTAACCCTACAACTCAAAGAGTTAGAAAGAGAGCTACAAGAAAAGCCCAGTGTAACCCGAAGGAAGGAAATAATAAAGACCAGAGAGGAGAAAAACAACATTGAGACCAAAAACACAATACAAAAGTTCAACAAAACCAAGAGCTGGTTCTTTCAAAGGATCAACAAGAGGGATGAAACTCTAGCCAGGCTCACCAAGAAGCAAAGAGAGAGGACCCAAATAAACAAAATCAGAAATGAAAGAGGTGAAATAACACCAGGCCCCACCGAAATACAATGGATTATTAAAAATACTATGAACAACTCTATTCCAACAAACTGGACAATCTGCAGGAAATGGACATATTTCTAGAAAAAAATAACCTTCTAAAACTCAATCAGGAAAATCTAAACATATCAATAGGCCAGTAACTATGGAAGAAATTGAAGCAGTCATCAAAAAACTTCTGGCAAACAAAAGCCCGGGGCCAGATGGCTTCACAGGGGAGTTATACCAAACATTCAAGGAAGAACTAAAACCTATCCTCCTCAGACTATTCCAAAAAATTCAAGAGGAAGGAACACTTCCAGGCTCCTTCTATGAAGCCAGCATCACCCTAATACCAAAACCAGATAAAGACAACACAATGAAAGAGAATTACAGGCCAGTATCCCTCATGAACATAGATGCCAAAATCCTCAATAAATTTCTAGCAAATCTGATCCAGCAGTACATCAGAAAGATCATACACCATGACCAAGTAGGATTTATCCCAGGAATGCAAGGATGGTACAATATCCACAAATCAATAAACGTGATACATCACATAAACAAATTGAGAGATAAAAATCACATAGTCATATCAATTGATGCAGAAAAAGCATCTGACAAAATCCAACACCCTGTCTTGATAAAAACTCTCAACAAGGTGTGAATAGAAGGATCATACCTCAACATAATAAAAGCTATATATCATAAACCCACAGCAAACATCATACTCAATGCGCAAAAACTAAAACCATTTCTTCTAAGAACAGGAACAAGACAGGGATGACCACTCTCACCACTCCTGTTTGACATAGTACTGTAAGTATTTGCCTTTGCAATTAGACAAGAAGAAGAAATAAAAGGCATCCAAATTGGGAAAGTAGAAGTAAAGCTGCCCTTATTTGCAGATGACATGATATTGTACATAAAAACCCAAAAGTCTCCATCAAAAAACTAACAGACTTAATAAATGAATTCGGCAATGTAGCAGGATATAAAATTAATGCCAAGAAATCTATGGCATTTCTATACACCAATAGTGAACTTACAGAAAGAGAGACTAAAAAAGCAATCCCATTTACCATCGCATCAAAAAAATTAATATACCTAGGAATAAAGTTAACTTAGGAGGTAAAAGACCTATACGTGGAAAACTACAGGACACTGAAAAAAGAGATAGAGGAAGACGTAAACAGATGGAAGAACATACTGTGTTCATGGATTGGTAAAATCAACATCATTAAAATGTCATACTACCCAAAGCAATCTATAGATTCAATGCAATCACCATTAAAATACCAACAGCCTATTTTACAGACCTTGAAAGAACTCTCCAAAAATTCATCTGGAATAAAAAAAGACCCCGAATAGCCACAGCAATCCTGAGAAAGAAGAATAAAGTAGGTGGAATCTCAATACCAGATTTCAAGATATATTACAAAGCCACTGTTCTCAAAACAGCCTGGTACTGGCCCAAGAACAGACATATAGACCAATGGAATAGAATAGAGAACCCAGAAATCGACTCAAGCCACTATGCCCAATTAATATTTGAGAAAGGAGGCATGAACATACAATGGAGTCAAGATAGTCTCTTCAATAAATGGTGTTGGGAAAACTGGACAGATACATGAAGTGAAGCAGAGATATAATTCTGATAAAGACACCAAGGACCAGAATATGAAGAACACAAATGACAGTTTAGCATATTTACCTTTTAACCATTTGTCTGTTGTTGAGCTGTATGAGTTATTTATATATTTTGCATATCAAACCCATGTCAGAGCTTTTGGTGGAAAATATCTTCTCCCATTTGGTTGATTGCCTTTTGATTTTGTTGGCAATTTTCTTTGCTGTGCAGAAGTTTTTTACTTTTATACAGTCCCATCCTATATAATAAAAGGGTAATATGCAAATTGACCCTAATGGTGGAACGACCAGTCACTATGACACACACTGACCACCAGGGGGAAGATGCTCAATGCAGGAGCTGCCCCCTAGTGATCAGTGTGCTTCCACAGGGGGAGTGCAGCTCAGCCAGAAGCCTGCTCATGGCTGGCTAGCACAGAGGCAGTGGTGGGAGCCTCTTCAGCCTCCGCAGCAGCACTAAGGATGTCCAACTAATGACTTAGGCCCGCTCCTCGTGGGCCATAAGTCGGACATCCCCTGAGGGGTCCCGGACTGTGAGAGGGAGCAGGCCAGGCTAAGTGATCCTTCCCCTAACCCCCAAGTGCACAAATTTTCATGCACCAGGCCTCTAGTTCATTTATATTTGCCTTTACTTCCCTTGCCTATGGGGTCAATTTCATAAAATCCTTCCTAAGACCAAGGCCATAATTTCAGTACCTATGTTTTCTTTTATGTAAGTTAATAGAGGCCCGGTGCACGAAATTCAGGCATGGGGTTGGGGGTGTCCCTCAGCCCAGCCTGCACCCTCTCCAATCTGGGACCCCTCAAGGGATGTCTGACTGCCCATTTAGACCCGATCAGTCAGACATCCCTCTCACAATCCAGAACTGCTAGCTCCTAACTGCTCACCTGCCTGCCTTCCTTATTGCCCCTAACCACTTCTGCCTGCCAGCCTGATCACCCCCTAACCACTCCCCTGCAAGCCTGATTGATGTCTAACTGCTCCCCTGCCAGCCTATTTGCCCCCAACTTCCCTCCTCTGCCAGCCTAGTCACCCCTAACTGCCCTCCCCTGCAGGCTTGATCAACTTCAACTGCCCTCCCCTGCTGGCCATCTTGTGGTGGCCATCTTGTGTACACATGGGGGCAGCCATCTTTGACCACATGGGGGCAGCCATCTTGTGTGTTGGAGTGATGGTCAATCTGCATATTACTCTTTTATTAAATAGGATAGAGGCCTGGTGCATGGGTGGGGGCCAGCTGGTTTGCCCTGAAGGGTGTCCCGGATCAGGGTGGGGGTTCCCTTGGGGCGTGGGGCAGCCTTGGCAAGGGGCCTGTGGTGGCTTGCAGGCTGGCCACATCCCCTGGTGACCCAAGCGGAGGCCCTGGTATCTGGGATTTATTTATCTTCTATAATTGAAACTTTGTAGCCTTAAGCGGAGGCCTGGGCTGGTCAGGGTGTGCGGAAAGCTTGGCTTCTTCCAATGCTGGGGAAACCCAAACCTTACTCCTGCTCTCTCTGTGGCCGCAGCCATCTTGGTTGGGTTAACTTTCATACTTGCTCCTGATTGGCTGATGGGCGTGGCTTGTGGGTGTAGCAGAGTGATAGTTAATTTGCATATTATGCTTTTATTAGATAGGATTGTTTCAGGTCTCATATTTAGGTCTTTGATCCATTTTTAGTTAATTTTTGTATATGTAGAAAACCAGTAGTTTCATTCTTTTATAGGTGACTTGACAATTTTTCTGACACCATTTATTGAAGAAGCTTTCTTTTCTCCATTGTATGTTTATAGATTCTTTGTCTAAAATTATTTGCTCATACACACAGGTTAACTTCTGGACTCTGAATTCTGTTCCATTGGTCTCTGTGTCTTTTTTTCTGCCATTACTCTGATGTTTTATTGTTGCTTTGTAGTGTAATAAGAATAGCAACCCATCTTTTCGATATCTTCCATAAAAATTTGAAAATATCAGCAAAGATATCTGCACCCCTATGTAGATTGCAGCATTACTCCTAGTGGCCATGACATAGAAACAACCAAAGTGTACTTTGAAAGATAATTGGATAAAGAAGATGTGGTATATATACTGCTATATTCAACAACATGGATGGATTTTAAGAATATCATGCTAAGCAAAGTAAGTCAATCAGAAAATCTTAAGAATCATATTATTTCACTCATATGTGGGATATAAAACTGACAATGGCAAATGAACAAACACGGAAAACTAACAAGAACCCAGACACAGACAATAGTTTGGTGGATACCACAAGGAAGTGTAGGTGGATGGGGAGTAAAGGGTAAAGGGGGTCAAATATATGGCAAAGAAAGATTTACTTTGGGTAGTGAGCACACAATGAAATATGAAGACCATGTATCATAGGAATTTGCACTTGAAACCTACATAACAACATAATCTTATTAACCAATGTCAACCCAATCTATAATAATAAAAGTGAATATGCTAGTTAGACTGGACGTTTTTCCAGATGACCTTCCAAATGAAGCCAGTGCTGTGAGGGAAGCCTGGGTCCTGGGTGTCTGCTGGCAGCCAGAGGGAAGCCCGGGTCCCAGGTGCCAGAGGGAAGCTGGTGCCAGCAGCTGTGGGGAAGGAAGACCTACTCTTGCATGAATTTCATGCATCCAGCCTCTAGTGAATCCTATATAATAAAGAGCTAGTATGCTAATTAGACCAAACAGCCGAACGACTGTCTAGACGACCTTCCAAACAAAGCTGGGGCTGTGAGGGCCAGCCAGGGCTTCGAGGTCTGGGCCCCTTACCTGAAATTTGTGCATCGGGCCTCTAGTTTAATAAAAATAAAACAGTAAAATTAAAATAAAGAAAATTAACCAATTCATCAACTCTGCATTTTCTCCCTATTTTTCATTTGCTGGAACTGAGTGGAAGCAATTTAAGCTCTGGTATCAAACATGGGTTTGAATTCTACTTCTACCATTTACCTGGTATAGCAGTCATTTAATCTCTTGCATCATCCTATCTAATAAAAGAGTAATATGCAAATTGACCATCACTTCAACACACAAGATGGCTGCCCTCATGTGGTCAAAGATGGCTGCCCCCATGTGGAAACAAGATGGCTGCCACAAGATGGCCAGCAGGGGAGGACAGTTGGGAGGGACCAGGCCAGCAAGGGAGGGCAGTTGTGGGTGATCAGGCCAGCAGGGGAGGGCAGTTAGGGGTGACCAGGCCTGCAGGGGAGGGCAGTTAGGGGCAATCAGGTTGGCAAGGGAGTGGTTAGGGGGTGATCAGGCTGGCAGGCAGAAGCAGTTAGGGGCAATCAGGAAGGCAGGCAGGCAGGCGAGCAGTTGGGAGCCAGCAGTCCTGGATTGTGACAGGGATGTCCGACTGCCCGTTTAGGGCCTAAACGGGCAGTCGGACATCCCTCGAGGGGTCCCGGATTAGAGAGGGTGCAGGCTGGGCTGTGGGACACACACCACTGTGCACGAATTTCGTGCACCAGGCCTCTAGTACATAACATAAAACATATACATGGATCATTGTGAAGAATTAAGAGGTACATTAAATAAGAGGTAGCAGAGTGTCTGAAACATAAAACCTGCACCAAAAATCAGTTTGCTTTTTGAAGATTTCTTCTGTTCTGCCATTCCTCCAGGTTACTAATTTGTACCTGGATAACTTTCCACTTCATGTTATTTTTAACTCAAACTAAATCCACCCAATTATCAAGTTTAGAGATTGGGAAAGAATGTATTTTACTCAAAGTGACTGGAAAAAATTATATTGTTCAAGGCTCAGTGGAGGTGCTATTCTTAAGGCCACCCTGAGAGTGGTTCACTTAGAACACTTATAACAAAGTATCACAGAGAGCCAATTATTCTGTGCTGGTGTCTAGTAAGAGAAAGAAAATAATTATTTTGGCAGGCAGGATGGATGTCCTTTTCTATACATGGTATATATATATATATTTTTTTTTCAATTTTACTGGAGAGCCTTTAGAGGCCGATTTTTAAAACCTTATATTTTGAGGTCTCTTCAACAAGCAGTTCTGTACCTATAATTGACTCCACTACTTTTATTTGTTGTTTAAGATGAAGCATCTATGTTAACTGCTTTTCGTTGCTTACAGTTTGTTCTTTTAGAGGATACTTTGGGGCTCATGTTTTTTAAATATCATATGGGTAGTTGCATGATGGACACAGCTTGTTATAGTTTTGTTACATAGTGTAGGCAATGGAAAGCTGTCTAGCTACTAAAAAGAAAAGCAAAGAACAACTTTTAACTTGTCTGAATGATATTTTGTGTAAGGTGAAATGTCCAAGGTCAAAAAATCTCACCAACATATCCTTTCAGCCTCTGTCAGAAACTCAAGCTGATGACTGTTTAGGTACAAATTATTAAGGTGTCTGGATTAGGAGTCAGAAGTTCTGTTCTTTTCAGCTGCTTATTTTTAGAGTATTGCTTTGGTCTTTGTGTTTCCAAGGAAGGACCTAAATTACAGAGAAATTCATAGTGATATTATTTGCTATTAATAGCACTAGGTAATGGATTGTTAAGAGACACTACACTGTAGTGACTACAGTGAAAGCTGGGGAAAATAATGTGTTTTATTCTTCTATTTTCCCTTCTGTTTATTCCAATTCATTCAATTAACTTTTAAAATTATGGAGCTTTACTCAGTAACTTGATTGGACTTGTAAATTGTAATAACACATTCAAAGCTTCTTTTTAGGACACGTTTGGTAAATCACTCATTTAACCTATAGCCTGCAAAACTACACTGATTAATAGCATAAAAATGGGCATTATATGTTGAGTTGTGTCTCCCTTGACTAAAAAGAGAGAGAGAGAGAGAGAGAGAGAGAGAGAGAGAGAGAGAGAGAGAGAGAGAGTCAAATCCTAACCTCTAATACCTCAGAAGGTGACCTTATTTGGAATTTGGGTCATAGTAGGTGTAATTAATTTAGTTAAGATCAAGTTAGTAGGGTGGGTCCTAATCCAATTGACTGGTATCCTTATGAATAGAGAAAATTTAAACAAAGAGGCAGATATATATGATATATATATATATGAAAAGACACAGGGAAAGATTACCATCTATAAGCCAAAGAGAGAGGTCTGGAATAGATTTTTCCTTTATAGTGATCAGAAGAAACCTTGCAGATACCTTGATTTTAGACTTCTAGGCTCCAGAACTGTGTGACAATAAGTTTCTGATGTATAAGCCACTGAATTTGTGGTACTTTGTTACAGCAGCCTTAGCAAATAAAAACATAGGCTTACACTTTAAAATTAGTAAGTCTTTCTTTACCACTCATGTTGTTTCACTGATTCAATGAAATGTTGTCAGTCTGGGTATTATTACAAAACTATTTAAACTGAAAAATTAATTTGAAGACACTGTTACTCTACTGATAGTTTAATTGAAAGTTCTAAAAAGTGTAATTATTTGTCAGCATATTGACACCACACTATACTATATTCTACCTATTTAAGTACCTTTTTAAATTGAATTTATTGGGGTACAGGTTTCAAGTGTACAACTCAATAAAACATCTGTACACTGCAATGTGTGCCCATGTGGTTGTTTAGTTCCCACCAGGAAGCACTTGAACAGATCAGGTCCTTGACTTCAGATTTTCTCCTGCTTCTTAACTGGGATAGTTGCATCAAATTAAATTTCTGATATCTGAACACCAGCCAAGACACATCTCCACTAATTTTACCACTCTTAACTCTCTTATTGCCTATTATCCACCATGCCTAATCTTTCTATTACCCATGTATTTATGATTCCTGACCAGTCTTCCAGTTTAGAATTTTTAGTTCCATCTTCATGCCTGAATTCCAAGCTGTACTTATTTTGTCCCTCTCTTTTGGTCACTAACTTGCTGCCTGGCCTTGACCTTTTTTGTTTGTTTTACTTACAGTTTCTCACTCTATCTCCAGATTCATTCACCTTGGCCTTAGGCAGACATCCTCTGCTCTTTATTAGGCATCATTCAAATTATCCAATGTTGGTTAAAGTTTTGTGAGTAGAAAGCAATAAGGAGGGTTTGTCAGGCCTTAAACAAGAGATGAGAACAGCTAATGAGAACTATGAAAAAGAGTTGAAATAATTAGAAACTGCTGCCCAAGCCTCATGACTTTTAACAGAAGGGCAGGGGACAAGTCTAATTCATCCCTTGTAACCTTGATAAATAAATGTCTGAATAAAGGAATGAAAGAATTTTAAATAGAAAATTATGAAGAAATATAGATGTAACTATAGAGGCTTCTATTAATGTCATCCCCTACTTCTCAAGGGCTTTACGCTATACTAGTATAGAAGAGTTAGAGAGGATGTCAGGATAAATAAGTAGGACATAGAGAGCGAGAGGGGCAGAAAAGGTAGCAATGTGGTAATTATCAGCTTTTTTAGTTTTGAACTAGACCCATTTAACAAGGCCCCATTCAGAGAGGCAGTGTGCCCTGCGGCTTCATCAGACTTGATTTATACTTTGCTGCATAATAGTTGTGTAACCTTGGAAAAATTAGCAAATCTCTTTGAAAGGTCCAAATTCTTAAAGTATGATGAAAAAACATTATTGAGCTCTAGTCAGAGTGGCTCAGTTGGTTGGAGCATTGCCCATACACAGAAAGGTCATGGGTTTGATTCCTGGTCAGCACACATACTTGGGTTGTGGGGTTGAATCCCTGTATTGGGGTGGCTATGGGAGGCAACTGATCAATGTTTCTCTCTCTTTCTCTCTCTCTCTCCCTCCTTCCCCTCTCTCTAAAAATCAATGAATATGTCCTTGGGTGAGGATTAAAAAAAGAAGCTTCCGGCAAACAAAAGCCCGGGGCCAGATGGCTTCACAGGGGAGTTTTACCAAACATTCAAGGAAGAACTAATACCTATCCTCCTCAGACTATTCCAAAAAATTCAAGAGGAAGGAACACTTCCAAGCTCATTCTATGAAGCCAGCATTATCCTAATACCAAAACCAGATAAAGACAACACAATGAAAGAGAATTACAGACCAATATCCCTCATGAACATAGATGCCAAAATCCTCAACAAAATTCTAGCAAATCGGCTCCAGCAGTACATCAGAAAGATCATACACCATGACCAAGTAGGATTTATCCCAGGAATGCAAGGATGGTACAATATCCGCAAATCAATAAACGTGATACATCACATAAACAAATTGAGAGATAAAAATCACATAGTCATATCAATTGATGCAGAAAAAGCATTTGACAAAATCCAACACCCTTTCTTGATAAAAACTCTCAACAAGGTGGGAATAGAAGGCTCATACCTCAACATAATAAAAGCTATATATGATAAACCCACAGCAAACATCATACTCAATGGACAAAAACTAAAAACATTTCACCTAAGAACAGGAACAAGACAGGGATGCCCACTCTCACCACTCCTGTTTGACATAGTACTGGAAGTATTAGCCATTGCAATTAGACAAGAAGAAGAAATAAAAGGCATCCAAATTGGAAAAGAACAAGTAAAGCTGTCTTTATATGCAGACGACATGATATTGTACATAAAAAATCTGAAAGACTCCGTCAAAAAACTAATAGACTTAATAAATGAATTTGGCAATGTAGCAGGATACAAAATTAACGCCAAGAAATCTATGGCCTTTCTATACACCAATAGTGAACTTACAGACAGAGAGACTAAAAAGGCAATTCCATTTACCATCGCACCAAAAAAATTAAGATACCTAGGAATAAACTTAACTAAGGAGGTAAAAGACCTATACTCGGAAAACTACAGGACACTGAAAAAAGAGATAGAGGAAGACGTAAACAGATGGAAGAACATACCATGTTCATGGATTGGTAGAATCAACATCATTAAAATGTCCATACTACCCAAAGCAATCTATAGATTCAATGCACTCCCCATTAAAATACCAATGGCATATTTCACTGACCTTGAAAGAACTCTCCAAAAATTCATCTGGAATAAAAAAAGACCCCGAATAGCCACAGCAATCCTGCGAAAGAAGAATAAAGTAGGAGGGATCTCAATACCAGATTTCAAGCTGTATTACAAAGCCACTGTTCTCAAAACAGCCTGGTACTGGCACAAGAACAGACATATAGATCAGTGGAACAGAATAGAGAATCCAGATATTGACCCAAACCACTATGCTCAATTAATATTTGACAAAGGAGGCATGAACATACAATGGAGTCAAGACAGTCTCTTCAATAAATGGTGTTGGGAAAATTGGACAGATACATGCAAAAAAATGAAGCTTGATCACCAACTTACGCCATACACAAAAATAAACTCAAAATGGATACAGGACTTAAACATAAGACGGGAAACCATAAAAATACTAGAGCAATCCACAGGCAACAAAATCTCAGACATATGCCAAAAGAAATTCTTCACTGACACTGCCCCTAGGGCAATGGAAGCTAAAGAGAAAATTAACAAATGGGACTACATCAAAATAAAAAGCTTTTTCACAGCAAAAGAAACCATTAACAAAACAACAAGAAGGCCTACTGCATGGGAGAACATATTTGCAAATGGCATCACTGATAAAGGTTTGATCTCCAACATCTACATGCAGCTTATACAACTTAATAAAAGGAAGATAAATGATCCAATAAAGAAATGGGCAACAGACCTAAATAGAAGCTTTTCAAAAGAAGACAGAAGGAAGGCCAAGAGACACATGAAAACATGCTCAACGTCACTAATTATCCGAGAGATGCAAATCAAAATAACAATGCGGTACCATCTCACACCTGTCAGAATGGCTATCATCAACAAATCAACAAACGACAAGTGTTGGCGAGGATGCGGAGAAAAAGGAACCCTCGTGCACTGCTGGTGGGAATGCAGACTGGTGCAGCCACTGTGGAGAACAGTATGGAGCTTCCTCAAAAAACTGAAAATGGAACTCCCATTTGACCCAGTAATCCCACTCCTGGGAATATATCCGAAGAAACTAGAAACACCAATCAGTAAGGATATATGCACGCCTATGTTCATAGCAGCACAATTCACCATAGCTAAGATTTGGAAACAGCCTAGGTGCCCGTCAGCAGATGACTGGATCAGAAAACTGTGGTACATCTACACAATGGAATACTATGCTGCCATAAAAAAGAAGGAATTCTCATCATTTGCAGCAACCTGGATGGAATTGGAGAACATTATGTTAAGTGAAATAAGTCAGTCAATGAAAGAAAAATACCACATGATCTCACTCATTTATGGGTAATAAAGAACATTATAAACTTGAACAAAAAGATAGATACAGAGACAGTAAAGCATCAAACAGACTGTCAAATTACAGGGGGAAAGTTAGGGAGAGGTGGGGAGATAAGAGATCAATCAAAGGACTTGTATGCATGCATATAAGCATAACCAATGGATGCAAAACTCTGGGGGGTGAGGGCATATATGGGAGGGGGGGTGGGGAGAGGTAATGGTAAAATATGTACACATATAATACCTTAATAAAAAAAATTGGAAAAAAAACCAAAAACCCATTATTGACCTCATATTAGGTATCCATGTGTGTGTGTTTTTTGTGCTATCTTTTTTAGTAAGAAAGATGTTAATAGTGATTATTTCTTTATAAGACTTTAGGTGTAAGGCTCAAAGTGCCACATGTATCCCTCCCACATACCAAGAAAACAAAACAAAAAGTGATTTAATAATTCAACAAATTTATTTTTAGGCATTTGTAATACTAGGTCAGCCAAACTGACAATGTTGTATAAAACAGTCCAGCAGATAATACAAATTTATCACAGCAGTCACAAAGGATTAAAACCCTTGTGACTCACTCATTTATTCATTGTCTCTTACATTTCATTACTACTTAATTTACACATTTAAGGAGAAGTTTAAAAGCCCAGTTCCTTTCATGTTTATCTAGAAAATAAGAGAAGCTAGCATTTCCATTAATGACATCAAAATGTTTGTGGCACTGATGACAAATATCATATAGTTTATTTCTAAAACAGCTCATCAATTTTAAATTGTGCACTTAAGAATTAATTTATTAAATGCAGTGTTCCTTGTTCAAATAAATATTGACATAATGTATCACCACAATATGCTCTCAATAACAGCTTCTATATTGCTAACAACTTTTGCCAGAAAATCAGAGATTTATGACCAAAACTAGCTCTCTGCAGCTGTCTGTCAACCTCAGCCAGTGGATATGATAAAATCATATCCTCTATATAGCAAAGCAGATTATAGAGACATAAACCTACTTTTCAACTGTTTGCAATTATTTGTTGCTATAAATTCGTATGTGTGTATTTACTAAAAGAGTCTATAAGTGTGTTTATGGAGATTATTGAATGTCAAATTTCTCAAGCAAAGTGAGATCATAAAAATGTTCAATAATAAGTTTGAGTACCTTTCAATATAATTCTAGGAAAATGATGGGAAATGGGTATTGATTTACTGGGTGGACTTTATAATCATATATACCCAGGAGCAAATTTCATAACTTTGGATACATTAACTTAAATTTTGGCTTCCTTAACAGTAAAAAGTTAGCACTAGCATTTTATAAAGAATTAAATAATGTATGTCAAGTACTTAGTACTGTGCCAAGCACATTAAAAAAATGGTGTGCTGTGAATCTTCACTTCTATATAATTATTACTTTGGTAGATTTTGCTGCTTTGATATGAATACAGTTTAGGGAGCCCAGGTAAAGGGATTTTATTCATAATTCATGTCCAGTATTTAGCAATCCATGATATAGCTAATAATTCATATATTTGTTTAAAAAATGGGAAGATGCTTTCATTTTTAAAAGTGATTAATTCATTTCTGAGACAGATTAAGTCCCCTGATATAAGAAATGGTGAGGAATATGAGTATATTGGATAATCAAATAATTGTGGCTAAAGAAGTTATTACATTTGAGTCACAAATAGTTGCAACTTTCAAATCTTTCATTCTTTTAAGTAGTCTTTTAGTTATAAAGTACCTACTATCTACTTTGGGCAAAACAGTTTGGAAATTTTAATGCTTTTATAAAATTCAGTTTCAATCAGAGATAAACATTATGATTCTTTATTTAACAATTGCTATAATGAAGGAATGTACAAAATACAACTGTTACTTAGATAGTTGAATACCCAACTTCTTGAGAGGAAAGGCCCAATGGCTTTTCAACTTGAAGAATGAGTGTTAGGTTCCCAGGCAGAGGAGTAAAAAAAGTAAAGTCATGAAGGCATTAGAACATGGCACATTGAGAAACTATTTCTTGATCGGGGTAGCTGCAGTATGAATTGGAAAGGAAAATTTAAGAGTAGTTATAACAAATGACTCTGAACAAAATCTAGTTCATGTAAAGTATAAACTTTTATTCAGTAGGATGTCAACCAGTTAAACTACATATTCATATTTCCATGCTCATTACAATAGTGCAAAAGAAGAAACAGACTAGAGGCTTTGATAATAGCACATACCAGAAGATGAGGGTTTAAATTACAATTAAGATGGCTGAGATATATTTTTGTAAAATAAATCAATATAATTTTGTGATTCATTTGCTATGGTTAGAGCAAGGAAAGAAATGAGTTTCAAATATCTGGCTTAGGCAATTTGGAGGATGAAGATAACAGACTGGATAGACTGAGCCTTTTGAAAATGTTTATTTCAATTAATGGTTTAATTAAATAGCCTGGTTTAAATAATTTATCAATCTCCAGCATTAACTCTCAGAGAGCAGTTCTAGAATTTCTGTATTACAGGGGCTTATAGGTAGTATGGTTGGAAAAACAGGTTACTGGGGGACTAATCTTTGTAGTTACATCAGCAAGATTCTGATCAAAAATCAAATTGTCTGATGGGGCTGATAAATATAGGGTCATAGTCCTATTTTCATTATGCCATTCTATGTAATAAGGCCAGAATCATAATTATCTTCATTTGACTGGTTTTTACTTAATTTCTTATAATTTTATCATATTTATACCTTGTATTAAGAATATTTATGATCATTCCACATATATTCAGTACTCTGAAATGTGAATTTAAGCTTTATACATTTCTTTTATATTTTTAAATGTATTATTTAATACAGAGTTAGTATGTTGTAAAAAATGATACTGAAAACGTCTCCCGGTATGAAGACTTCAAAGAATCAGATTTCAAATCTCAATCTCTTAAAGCCTCTTTTTCCTTCTGTAAAATGGGGGTAAAAATGTGGAATTACTGTGAAAAATAAGTAAAAGTATCAAAATACTGGACACATAGATGTTCAATAATTTTTTTTGGATGAATTGCATATACAATTCATATCTAAACAAAACTTCATACATATATGAATTATATACATAAATTATATACATACATAAACCACATATATATGCTCAAATACCTCCTATATAATAAAAGGGTAATATGCAAATAAACCAAAAGGTGGAACAACTGGTTGCTATGACATGCACTGACCACTAGGGGCCAGATGCTCAATGCAGGAGCTGTTCCCTGGTGGTCAATGGGCTCCCACAGGGGGAGCGCTGCCCAGCCACAAGCTGGGCTGATGGCTGGCAAATGCAGTGGTGGTGGCGGGAGCCTCTCCCGCCTCCGCTGCAGAGCTAAGGATGTACAACTCACGGCTTAGGCTCCCTCAAGTCATCAGTCGAACACCCTCTGAGGGCTCCCAGACTGCTAAAGGGTGCAGGCTAGGCTGAGGGACCCTGCCCCTCCTCCCCACCAGTGCACGGATGTCGTGCACTCGGCTTCTAGTACATATACGTTATAATTTATGTATATAATTTTGTTTTATAAATATATTTGGGAACATTAAATTATTTAACTTAGAATTGCTCCATTAAAGTATATTAATGCTGCCAAGTCACAAATATGTAAAGGTTCTTAGGTAAAAGACATATTTTTAATCTTAATTTGGGGAAAGGGAGGCTTAAACAGGACTGTTTCTTCCCATTGAGTTTTCTTTAAAATAATTATTTTTTAAAAACAAAACATCCAATAAGTATTAGCCCTGAAGCACTGTAAAAGGAGGCTTCACTATCAGTTAGTAAAACAGACTGTTAAGTAGCATTTTCGCACTTAGCTACTAGACAACAAAGAATTGGAATGTGTACTTTCCAAGATTCTACAACATATTCTAGTTATTTTCTTTGACTCCTTAGACTTCAATTTGTTCACCTATAAAGTAAAAAAGTTTATCCAGCTACAGAGAAGAGCTCACCAGAATGGATTTTTGAATCAGAACTTTAGGGGTAGTTTCCATAAATCTGTATTTTTAATTCCCCAAGTTCCTCTCATAATCACCCAGGCTTGGGACAACTAGCCAAAACAATTACTATAACCTCTCCCCTTGCTCCTCCCAAACATAGGACTGGCATTTGGAAATATATGCTCATTCTATGACCTATGGCCATTAATCACTTTTGTCTATTATTTTTCTTCATTCCTTATGCACTGGCTTAATATGTGTACTAATTAAAAGCTTTAGCTTGGCCAGTGTGGCTCACTGGTTGAGCGTCAACCTATGAACCAGGAGATCCATGGTTCCATTTCCGGGTTGTGGCCTCGATCCCAAGTAGGAGGTGTGCAGGATGCAGCCAATCGATGATTCTCTCTCGTCTTTGATGTTTCTCTCTCTCTCCCTTTTCCTTCCTCTCTGAAATCAATAAAAATACATTTAAAATTTTCTACTAATAAAATAAAAATAGAAAATATACTTTATGGTATAACAAATTGTTTTCATGAAATATTATGTGCCAATAATGCATTTAAACAAAATACTTCAAAACATGCTGCACAAAGAACTTACTGATTACATTTATTTAATAACAAAATGTCTAATTAAGAAAATGTTTTTAAGAACTTACAATAAAATTTTCAAAACCCAAAAACAAAAATATTAAACAAATTACTTTATAGTAGAGGATATCATAAACTTATTTATGTAATACAGCAGGCAGACTTTGTGCTAGAAACAAAGGATGGGATCTAAATTAAACAAAAAATTCAAAGAATGGGTATTCATAAATTTCTGGTTAATAGAGGCTTAATATTGTTAAGGAGCAGGGGATATTTAAGCATCAAATTTTATTTATGAAAATAAATACTTTCTCAAACATCAGAAGTATACTTCTCTGCTTCAGAAAATATTTTTTCCCTTTTATAAATCAGAATCCCACTGTTCATTTATCAGATATATAAATAGTATCTGGTTAATTTCTTAAACTTAACTACCAATGTCACCCTTTAGATGCTGATTCTGTTACATTTCCTTATGTTTTTCTCCCAATGAAATGAGGGTCTTAGAGATATTTTATTTATGAATAATTCACCAAGTATTTATTGAAAGCCTACTACATTTCCAGGTCTAGAAAGAGCAAGACAAACACAAGGCCTGCTCCAGAGAGCTCACCATCTAAAATACAGCAAATTGAGCACTGGTTCTGAATCACTATGAGCCTTCATTTCATTTTTAAAGATTTGAATAGATACTGATTTCTGCTGTAAGGGAAAATAAAAACATTCCTTATGTATATCATTCTTTAGATTCTCATAAAGGGAATTTTCAAATCTGTATATTGAAAGGGCCTATAATTTGCTTTTTCCAATTGCCTTCTGCTACTTATGACAATCTCTAGTATCCCCTTTTGTTCTCCCAACACAACACAGCCTCTGCGCTTCTGCCTATCCAGCTAGCTTTTCTGATGACTCAGTTGCGACAGCTTTCTGTTCCCCTTCACTGTTGTCTTTTGCTACCTGGGCCTACCCATCTTCCCTTTCTTGGCTTCTTATTCACTTGATTAATCTTAACACTTCCTTAAATGTTGGTCCTTC
Organism: Eptesicus fuscus; assembly: GCF_027574615.1. Lineage (NCBI taxonomy): Eukaryota > Metazoa > Chordata > Mammalia > Chiroptera > Vespertilionidae > Eptesicus > Eptesicus fuscus. The sequence continues at coordinate 2,588,356 of NC_072480.1, read as the reverse complement.
AGTGAGTATAATTAATCATTATTTCCACTAGCATTTTCTGACCTTTGTTGTGAATTTCAGATCTTCTTTACAACAGTCTCTTGCTCAATGTGGTTTCCAAATATCCCCAGAAAGACAATGTTTCTTGAAAATTCCTGTTTTAAAGTCTATATTAAAAGAGACTGATAAAGGAATGCATTACTCAGCAAAAGATGCTTCTACTTTATTTTCAATTCTTAACATTACAAGAATTGGATTCTGCAGGATCATAGTTAAAACTCTTTGGTGAGGGCTATCAATTTTACACATAGGGGTTAGGTAAAAAAATTCACATTTTGGCATTTTGGCTCTCTGATATTAAATTAAAATTTATATAAATACATGAAGCTTGAAACTTAAAAAATACCTACATGTAAGAAGTTAAGACATTTAAGTATTCATTGATATGTCTATATCCTTTATTATAAACAGTATATGATTAAGAATTCAACTATTTTTAAAAAATATATACTTTATTGATTTTTTTACAGAGAGGAAGAGAGAGGGAGAGAGAGTTAGAAACATCGATGAGAGAGAAACATCGATCAGCTGCCTCCTGCACACCTCCTATTGGGGATGTGCCCGCAACCAAGGTACATGCCCTTGACCAGAATAGAACCTGGGACCTTTCAGTCCGCAGGCCAATGCTCTATTCACTGAGCCAAACCGGTTAGGGCTCAACTATTTTTGAGTCTACAAATAAGATCCTTGAAGTAATCTGCCCTGTATAATCCACAAGCCTTTTAAAATTTTACCTTAAAGACAAATAAAAAGATTCAATAAGTTTAATCTTCCAAATGTTCTCAGAAAGAAATATCCTCCAGTAATAAAACACAGCTGGATATTCCATTTACCCCAAATGAACCAGCAGTGTGTGCTGTGAGGTAGCAATGAAAGACTAAGATCTTCTGTAAAAATGATACCCTCAATGCATAAGCATTCTCTCTTCATATGAAGTGTGAGAACAACAAGAAGGGACAGTGAGTTACCTTTCATTATTTCATCAATTATTGGTGTTTTCACAGTATTTTAAATGCCTGATGTCAGTTTTACAACAGCAATGCCCAATATTTATTTTGAAAGGTAATTCTATCTTTAAGTAGAGGATATTAACAACTTCCAACACGATCTCTAGGAATAATTCGCAGTTCTGAACCATGCTTTAGGAAAACATTTCCTATACAAACAAACAAAACATAAAGTTAGGTGTTTAAAAAACAGGTTATCATAACATTCCAACAATTATTATATAAAATAAACAAAGCATTGTAAAAAACAAACAAAAAATAATAAAGCACTGTAAAGTAAGTAGATACAACAACACAAGCAATCAGAAACTAATTTCATGCTTTTAAAGCCTTGTTGCTATTTCACTCACATCTTTAGGACCTAACCATATGTCTGAAAATTTTAAATATGAACATTAGCCACAAAAATGTTAACTAATACACTCAGCAAACCACAATGTAAATCAATTTAACCATCAATACTTGCTTTAGTACACGATAAAATACCTAAGGACAAAAAATAATGAATCTAAATTCCACAAGTGACAAAAGTTTAGAAACCCTGACCTATTTTGGTTCAATTAAATGATGAGATTTACTTTGTGTCCCATAAAGTACACCTTTCATCTTTTAAAGGAATACAACTGGTAACATATTACAGTAAGCAATAATTCAAATTAACATAAATTGAACATTTCTAGAGTAAGAAAACAAAACCTTTAAACCTAAATTTAAAGGCTTTTATGCTATAAAAAGCCTCATGATTTTCAATGAATAATCTTTCCAATTTAATAAAATTTATAATATACCTACAACTGATTTAAATTTTAAAAAATTACAATTACAATTTTAAATCCTTCTTCATTTTTACATGGCCAAATTTCAATCCCAAGATCTATGAGAACAATGTGATTTTGTTATAAGACAGAAGTACTTTAGAATATAATTTAAACAAAAATACTACTCAAGATTGAGGTTCATTATATTAAAGCATGCTTAACTTCAAAAGACTATAATTAGATAACATAAGCCAAAAAAAGGGTACATTTTAAAAAAAATACAAAACTGCCTGTTAAAAAGTTGAAGATGACCCTGCTTGCCCTAGCCAGTTTGGCTCAGAGGACAGAGCATCGATGTGTGGACTGAGGGGTCCCAGGTTTGATTACGGTTAAGGGCTCAATCCCTGGTGGGGGGCGTGCAGGAGGCAGCCGATCAATGATTCTCTCATCATTGATGTTTCTCTCTCCCTCTCCCTTTCTCTCTAAAATCAATAATAATAATAATAATAATAATAATAATAATAATAATCCTATCTAATAAAAGAGTAATATGCAAATTAAACACTCAGCTATACTCACAAGCCATGCCCACCAGCCAATCAGGAGCGAGTATGAAAATAACCCAACCAAGATGGCTGCGAACAGGAAGCTTGGGTTGCCCCCGGCAATGGAGGAAGCCAAGCTTTCCGCACACCCTGGCCAGCCAAGGCCTCCATTCAAGGCTACAAAGTTTCAATTATAGAAGATAAATAAATCCCCCCAAAAATGGCTGCAGCCACAGAGCGAACAGGAGGCTTGGGTTTCCCCGGTGATGGAGGAAGCCAAGCTTTCCGCACACCCTGGCCAGCCAAGGCCTCCATTCAAGGCTACAAAGTTTCAATTATAGAAGATAAATAAATCCCAACAAAAATGGCTGCAGCCACAGAGCGAACAGGAGGCTTGGGTTTCCCCGGTGATGGAGGAAGCCAAGCTTTCCGCACACCCTGGCCAGCCAAGGCCTCCACTCAAGGCTACAAAGTTTCAATTGTAGAAGATAAATAAATCCCAACAAAAATGGCTCCAGCCACAGAGCAAGCAGGAGTCTTGGCTCCACTCAAGGCTACAAAGTTTCAATTATAGAAGACAAATAAATCCCAGACACCAGGGCCTCCACTTGGGTCACAGGGGGGCATGGCTGGCCTGAAAACCTCCACAGGCTGCCCCATGCTCCAAGGGAACTCCCACCCTGATCCGGGACACCCTTCAGGGCAAACCAGCTGGCCCCCACCGGGCACCAGGCCTCTATCCTATCTAATAAAAGAGTAATATGCAAAATGACCATCACTCCAACACACAAGATGGCTGCCCCCATGAGGTCCAAGATGGCTGCCCCCATGTGGACACAAGATGGTCATCACAAGATGGCCAGCAGGGGAGGGAAGTTGAGAGGGACCAGGCCTACAAGGGAGGGCAGTTGGGGGCAATCAAGCCTGCAGGAGAGGGCAGTTAGGGGTGACCAGGCTGGCAGAGGAGGGAAGTTGTGCGGGACCAGGCCAGCAGGGAAGGACAGTTGGGGGGGACACAGGCCTGCAGGGGAGAGCGGTTGGGGGCAACACAGGCCTGCAGGGGAGGGCAGTTGAGGGGGGACCAGGCCAGCAGGGGAGGGCAGTTAGGGGTGACCAGGCCTGCAGGGGAGAGCAGTTGAGGGGGGACCAGGCCAGCAGGGGAGGGCAGTTAGAGGTGACCAGGCCTGTAGGGGAGGGCAGTTCGGGGAAATCAGGCTGGCAGGGGAGCAGTTAGGCATCAATCAGGCTGGCAGGGGAGTGGTTAGGGGGTGATCAGGCTGGCAGGCAGAAGCGGTTAGGTGTAATCAGGAAGGCAGGCAGGCGAGCAATTGGGAGCCAGCAGTCCTGGATTGTGAGAGGGATGTCCGACTGCCCATTTAGGCCCGATTCTACTGGGATCGGGCCTAAATGGGCAGTCAGACATCCCTCGAGGGGTCCCAGATTGGAGAAGGTGCAGGCTGGGCTGAGGGACAACACATACCCCCATGCACGAATTTTGTGCACCGGGCCTCTAGTAATAATAATAAAGATGACCCTGCTTTCTTGTTAGGACACCAATATATAGCACTGTATCATGTTAAATTTGAACCTCTGAGTGTGGACTAAGCCCTCTGAAATTTAAATGACCATACCTCTTTAAAATAATAGCACTTATTGAATGCTCACTATGGATAAGGCAATCTTTTAAGCACTTTACATGTACTACCTCACAACCACCTTATGAGGTAGGTCAAAACCATTATTCCAATAAGAGTACAACTTACCTTTAGAATTTTTATGAGTGTTAATATCTTTAATGCTTATTAGTCAGGGTTTCCCTTAGTCAATAGCATAACTAATACACATAATGAAACAAATTATTATTCAGATCCATAGGTGAAGACTGGCATATAATCCCTAAAAGAACATCTATGATCCTGGTAAAATCCTATCCAGTCCAATCAACTGACATATATAGCTCCACCCACATCTCCATGAATTTTAGATAGATACTTACCAGCAGTCTGTGCAGGATTTATTCCTATTCCATCTAGAAAATAAATGATAAAATCATCTAAATTATTTCTAAAGCTAAAATGGTTCAATAGTAATAAGAGACTGGCCAAAATAGTGCTGCTGTGTATATAGGCAAAAGCCAAACAATTAAAATAATAATAATAATAATAATAATAATAATAAAAAATAAGTATATATATATATGTAAGTATATATATATATATATATACATATATATATATATATGTATGTATATATATATATTGATTGCAGAGAGGAAGGGAGAGAGAGAGAGAGAGATAAAAACTATAATGATGAGAATCATGGATCGGCTGCCTCTTGCATGCCCCCTACTGTGGATCAAGCCTACAACTCGGGCATTTGCCCTGACCGGGGAATCGAACCGTGACCTCCTGGTTCATAGGTCGAAGCTCAAACAATGAGCCACGCCTGCTGGGCAAGCCAAACAATTTAAATCCAAAAACATGAATGACAATCTTTCGGATAAATTATCTATTGAAATCTATTACTATTGTGCATTCACACACAGTGCTAGATTAAACAAGAGTATCTGTCAATGCAATGATCCTGATAAGGTCTACAAACATAATTTTTTTTTATTCTGTTATGCTATATAAAGTGAAAAATACACCTCAGGTATGTCATTAATCACTTAGTTATTGCTCTGAGGCTTACAAATGTTAAGGCCACAAGAGCCCATAAACTTATCTAATTCAAGTTCCACTGACACGTGATAAAAGTTTACAAAGCACCTATGAATCTAAAACTTTGTAGAAAGTAGGCTAGCTTTCTTCTAACTGGAGAAACACTTCAATGTGACAGTATACAGAATGTTTTAGAATGAGAAATTTTGACATATATAAACTAAATCACACTACTGTCCATTAACTCTTTGCACTCGCTTGCTTTTTTCTCGAGCTGCTACCAATGCTAACTGTGTCGAGTCACACTCGATATCCAAGTGCAAAAGGTTAAACCCATTTTCACAGCCTATCCTAATTGCACAGAAAACCACTCACTAGCACCTTCAAATATTATGGTGTATTCCTGAAAAATAGTTAAGCCCTCACTGCTATCTTTACTCCTCATCTTATATCAGTATTTTCTCATAGAACTAGTTTCATCAAACTTAATTATTAGTAGTGTTTTAAGATATTCAGAATTTAAATTATATATCTAATTGGACAAAATCCTCATAATTGCAAGCATATAAAAAATAAATTTCATCAGGAAAGCAACTACAAGGTACAGCAATGGTATATTCCTGCTTAACTACCTAAATTTTAAAAGCACCCTAATATATAAAAACCCTGGGTCGTAACGACCAGTAACGACCGAGGCTCAACCAACTGTAAGTCAGTCCTGCAGTCAGGCGCAGTGCCCCAGCACTGACTGCTGAGGGGGCTGCAAATCAGGGCCAGAGAGAGGCCTGAAGAGAGAAGCAGGGACTGATCCGTTGCCTCTGAGGCAGCTTTTGATCAGCATTTGCCTCTCTCTTTCTGAGTCTGGCCAGCAGCTGAACCTCCCTTTCTCTTCAAGCCTCCATTGGGGCTGCTGATCAGCCCCACCTTTCTGATCAGGCCCCGTTGATAGGCCCAGAGATGCTGACTGGCATAGGAACCGACCAATCAGAACCAAATGTGGGTGCTGTGAAGAACCAATGGCTGTCTAAGAGGTGGAGCTTTTGACGCTGACTGGCATAGAAACAGACCAATCAGAACCAAATTGGCCAGCAGAGGAGGGCAATTAGGGGCGAGATCACGCCTGCAGGGGAGGGCAGTTGGGGGCGAGATCAAGCTGGCAGGGGAGGGCCATTGGGGGTGAGATCAGGCCGGCAGGGGAGGGCAGTTAGGGGCGATCAGGCAGGCAGGCAGAGGCAGTTGGGGCAACCAGGCTGGCAGGGGAGGGCAGTTAGGGGTGATCAGGCTGGCAGGCAGGTGAGCAGTTAGGAGCCAGCAGTCCCAGACAGCGAGAGGGATGTCCAACTGCCGGTTTAGATCGGGCCTAAACCAGCAGTCGGAAATCCCCCAAGGGGTCCCTAATTTGAGAGGGTGCAGGCTGGGCTGAGGGATCGGCCCCACCTCAGTGCACGAATTTTGTGCACCGGGCCTCTAGTTTATCAATAGCTTATTTTGAAAAAAAACACCTTGGTAAATAAAGTTATTTCCAGTAATAATCTGGCAAGAAGTGATCAGGATATAAGATATTACAAAATGATATCCTATATCAAAAAGCATAAAGAATCTGAAAACAGCTAGCTATGAACAATAACCTTGACTTAGTATTTATAATTATGTATTTCATTCATGTTGATATCAAGTTTGGGATTTTTGCATTCAAGTTAAATTAATTTGACTTCTTTTAAATAATTTCTATAGTTGTAAGGTAATACATAATTTTTAAATGAATTCTTACCTTGGTAATAATTGCACTTGTGGCTGCAGAAACTTTAAACTAAAGGGGAGAAAAAGAAAATGATTTTTATACATACACATACTCTGTAAAAGATGAATAGTTGAACAAGATTAGTGTACAGATAATTCTAAAATGTGACTTTTCTTTCAGGATTAAGTCACATCATAAAATAAAAGGCTACTGTAATTTGCTTTGTTTGTTTAAAACATTATTGCTCTCTAAATACTACATTTCATTCTATTTAGAATACCATGAACCTTATTTTACTCACTGCAAAAACAAAACAAAAATTCACTGTCAATGAATCTATGACTCAATGTTTACTGTTTCAGACTTAGACATGTTGCTTTCTTTCATAAACAAAAATAAAAGCAAAATGATTGCTTAGAATATTCCTAAAATTTCTTTGTAGAAATAGTAAGTTCAAATAAATGCTCTATAGTGTTTAATGGGAGGCCAACCAAGGCTTATAGTCCTTCTTCAAATTCTCCTTTCATGTTTTGCTGACTTAAATCTCACACAATGGCAACACTCTAATTATACCACCAGGAAATAATAACTAAGTTCAAGTGTTGCAGGTGATATCAAGTTAATTATGTGACTGCCACATGGCTAACAGTGACAGTAAGATTCCAATGATCTAAATCAATGAAATGTTGTAAGAAACTTGTAGCCAAAGTTAGAATTCTTCTCAATGCTCTAAAGACCAGCAGTTGTCTTCATAATTCATTAATTTTTCCAACAAGTATTTATATGCCCTCCTATGCTATGGACAAGTTTGTAGATATTATAGTTGAGTTTGTTGTAACCAAGTAAGTTTGGAAAACACTACATTATATTGATATTCTTTTCAAAATTTTCAAGAATGTGCTAATACTTTAACTCCAAGTTAAAATATACTTTAACTTGAAGAAGAAAATAGTGAATGAAGTATTTCCCATACTTTTTGGCCACTGATCCCAGTTTTTCATGTAATTGATTTCTTTTTCTTTTTGGTGGTTCTAGTTCTTTAGGAAAAATAATCTGGGAAACACTGTTCTAGCTATTTATAATGGTCACATATGCATAATTGAGGAAAACAACGGAAAGCTTATTTTAACTTATGAAAGGAGGAATCCCATTTTAAAATAAGAATGGAATTATGCATAAAACAATTGTTATAGGATTATGTACCTAATAAAAAATTTTACTGTTTATATATATTCTTAGGTGTAAATGTCCTTTTATAGATTTAAGAATTTTAAATAAACCTAATTTAAAATAACTTCAAAAATTACTAAGAGGTTGGACTACTTAGTAAAACTTTGATCAAATACCCAAATTAATTATAGGATATGTCAGATTTCCAAAACCTGAATATTACAGTTTCTCGTTACCCTATTGAGTGTGTCTTATTCTTAGACTAGAGGCCTGGTGCACGAAATTAGTGTGTGTGGGGGGGGGGACAGTGTCCCTTAGCCCAGCCTGCACCCTCTCCAACCTGGGACCCCTCGAGGGATGTCTGACTGCCCGTTTAGGCCCGATCCCAGTGGCTCCCAACTGCTCGCCTGCCTTCCTTCCTGATTGCCCCGAACCGCTTCTGCCTGCCAGCCAGATCACCCCCTAACCACTCCCCTGCCAGCCTGATTGATGCCTAACTGCTCCCCTGCCAGCCTGTTTGCCCCTAACTGCCCTCCCCTGCAGGCCTGGTCACCCCTAACTGCTCTTCCTTGCAGGCCTGGTCCCTCCCAACTGCCCTCCCCTGCTGGCCATCTTGTGTCCACATGGGGGCAGGATCTTTGACCACATGGGGGCAGCCATCTTGTGTGTTAGAGTGATGGTCAATTTGCACATTACTCTTTTATTAGATAAGATAGAGGCCTGGTGCACGCCCCTGGTGGGGGCTGGCTGGTTTGCCCTGAAGGGTGTCCCAGATCAGGGTGGGGGTTCCCTTGGGGCGTGGTGCAGCCTCAGCGAGGGGCCTGTGATGGTTTGCAGGCTGGCCACACCCCCTGGCGACCCAAGCGGAGGTTCTGGTATCTGGGATTTATCTTCTACAATTGAAACTTTGTAGTCTGGAGCGAAGCCAAGCCTCCTGCTTTCTCCGTGGAGGCAGCCATTTCTGTTGGTATTTATTTATCTTCTATAATTGAAATTTTGTAGCCTTAAGCGGAGGCCTGGGCTGGCCAGGGTGTGTGGAAAGCTTGGCTTCCTCCATCACTGGGGAAACCCAAGCCTCCCTTCTGCTCGCTCAGTGGCCACAGCCATCTTGGTTGGGGTTAATTTGCATACTCACTCTTGATTTGATGGTGGGCATGGCTGGTTGTGTAGGGAAGCGATGGTTAATTTGCATATTACTCTTTTATTAGATAGGATTATGTCCATGTTAAGATAAAATAGGTATTTTAGTCACATCCATATAGTGGCAACATATTTTACGAACATTAAAAATCAAAAGCGAACAGCTGATACCATTTTCCTTTTTCCAGCATCTAGAAGAAACAGGAAAGCTAAAATTCGGGGAAGCATCACTAGTAAAGTAAAATATATTTACTACTACTTTTGTCCCAAATTACTGACAAGTTTCCTCATGGATGCAAACTATATTTTATATTTCTCAGTTTTCATTTATTTTCTTCCTGATTTCATAAGTTTTATAACTTACAATGTGAAAAGGCTCTTCTCAGGCTTGGACAACTCACTAATTAAATTAACCCAGTCATGCAGTGGGAATTTTATTATGTTTTTATTAAAAGAACTTTACTAGGGATTTAAATCCACAGACTGTGGTTTGTCAAGTCAAGTCTTGTTCCTATTGAAATATTCTACAATGTCATCTTGTGAAAGGCCTTCTCACTGTTAACTGAAAGTCATAACTTTTCTAAATGTATAAGACCCATGATTCAATACATGTGGTTGGGTGAAGTTATTAATTTTCCACTGCGTATTTGTTAGGATGTTCTTATCCTCACACTAAACGACCAGGATGACATCAGTGTCTTTGCCCTATAAAAAACACATTATAAAACAATTATAAAATAGAAAAATAAATGTCATTATTATAAATAATTATATTCTATAAGTAATAATAAAATAATTAAATATTATTATTTGTTATAACAAATAAATCATTGCAAATTTATAGCAAAATAAATTATTGTAAATTATTAAGTTAGAATCTGTGGAATCTGCTATATCCCAGGCCAGGTATATTTCTTACAAGTTATCTGTACAGCAAAAAATAATGATGATGCTATATTCAGATTTATTTTCCATTTCTTTTAACTTATTCTTTCTACATGAAGAATAGATCAAATCTGACTATAAAACATGTACTACCATTTTTCAGTTTAATTCTGAATGAGTGATAAATGATGTTAGTGGTCCCTGACAATAGTATGAGGAGCTGTGAGTGCTGATGAGTTGTTTATTTTCCATTAATCACTTTAAATAAGGATTATGATTATAGATTAAGCTGCTTTCTTATTTAACTAAAATTATTTTCCATAATTATAATTTTGTTCTGAAGATTATGAACCAAAATTTAGATTTGAGTTACTCTGTACCAGTATAGCACTTTTAACTTCACATACGTCCTTTTACAGATTAAGAAATTTGAGGAAGAGAAACTGAGAAGCTTGCCTATGTCAAACAGATAGTGAATGACACATTTACAATAGGAATCTTAAGTCTCCAAGTCATATTTGGGTGCCATTTCTACCCAAGCTACTCTTCTCCATGGCATGTCCAAAGAGTTGCTTTATAGATTTCTCTAATGATAATTTTGAATAGAAATTTTTCTCAAAAAACAGAAAACCAAAATATTTTTTAAAAAACTAGACACTTTTAAAAACAATTTTTACTGACAGTCCACATAGACAAAAATTTTGAAAAATGACAGATATTTTAAAAATTATAATCCTAGAAAAGTAGTAAAAATGAATATATACACTAAAGTGATAAGTTGCTGCTTAAAAATTTTTACATATAATTGAATCTTTTCAATTTTAATAAAAATTTCCCTTATAATTCTCAATGGCTACATTGGATATGTCAATTTAAACTCATTCTTCTTATATCTGTCAGTAAGTCTTAACTTTCATTCTACTTATATCTGTACTTAACTTTTTGATAGCATTAACCTAGTAATAAACCCACAGAGAAGTGGTGGGTTAAAAGTGCATGCAAAATAAAGATTTTTGACATACACTGTCAATCTGTATTCTATACAGATTGTTCCAATTTCTACACTTACCTCTTCTGCCGCAAACTTTAAGACTGCTGTGAAAGGTGTACTTTCAGGAACACTGAGTCTAAAAGAAAAATTAAAAATAATTTTTTTAAAAGCTGTTTTTTAAAGTTCTTTGTTCCTCATATCAGCAATTTTAGCAGACCTAAACAAATCTGTCTTTTGAGTCTAAAGATTTTTATTGCACACTACATCATGAACTCTAAAAAAACAACAACAAATAATTAGGCTTAAATTAGATTCTGCCCATAGCTGTACTTGAATATGAACACCTACATAGGAGAAGATTTATACATTTTGAATACTTCGATACAAATAGGTCTAGGATATGGAATGCTGCTTGTTTCCAGAGATGGATTTCAAAAAGTTGAATCTCTCCTTAGTATTCAGTCCACACACATTTTTACTTAATGCAGGAATTCATTTTCATTACAAGAAAAGGCTACCTGGGAAGCATCACCAGATCATAAATATTTTCATAATCCTTTCTGTGCACTTTTAATAATCAAGTCTAAAAGAGTAGACCAAGTTGATGAAAATGAGTATGTTTACTATGGCAAAATGTAAAGTCATTTCCCACAAAACTCTTATACATCCTCAGATCAAGGGCTTAATACAATCTGAAATAACATTTGGAGAGTGATGTATGATTTTGTTACTGACTTGTACAGTGTCAAGTGTATTACAGATTGCTGATAAGTGATCTGTGAATTTTCCAATTTAAATACTTTAAAAAAACTGATATTATACCCTTAAAAAACACTTAAAAACACAGAAGGTAACAAAAAAATAAAAATATAATATCCTTAAGGTTAAATAAGTTACAATCATTAAAGACAGAAAAACAGATTCTTTTTCACAGCAGGAAAAAGAGACTTACAAGCTAACATTTCCCTTTGAAACTTCTCTATCTGTAACCACTATATTATTCTTTAATGTTTTAATACCAACTTCCATTATGTAACATTTTCACATATAAATATCATGTCTTAGTGTACAAATTGAATAGAAAAATCATTATATCTGACACAGTGCATTATAATGACTTCAGTATGTGTGAATAGAGTTTGGCTGCCCCAACTCCTCTAAAATCCAACTAAAAAGTGAAAATAGTTATCATTGTTTTTACCTTTCTTTACTTTTCTGGGGGGCAGGGGAGGAGGAAAGAAAAAAAATTCTAAAGAGTAGGCACTGTTTAAAAATTATCTAGTAAGTTGGCAATATGATAGTTTACAAAGTAAGGAACAGAAGTGCAAGTATTTTTGCATTACATTCATAGTTTAGTTCCTGAGATTCATCCTCAAAAGGACAAGTTCTAAAATCTTAGGGTTTCGATTCCCTTTTGAAATGGAGACTGGAAACGTCTTTGTAACTAGATTTCATATTGATATTCATTAAAATAAACTTCCACTTATGTAGTTGGGACTATGCAAAAACAATGCAATAAAACAGAAAATACTTTTTAATGTATGTTCTATGCGGCAGAAAATTACTGAGGAACTCAGAGTTACTGTGACACCATAGACTTTACCTAGATTTGAATTTGTGTTTGCCAGTAGCATCATTTTGTAACATGGCAGTTACACGTTATACTGGTGTTTTGAAAAAAGGGGAAGGAGGGGCGCACTACTGTGTATATTAAAGTGAATTTTAAAAATAAATCAAAGGTAAATCTGGTTTTTAAAAAATGTATATTTCATATAAAGAGAACTATGACACAACTTAAGTGCTGTCATAAAGAATAAGAATAAAGTTTCTATAGGAAATGAAAGAAGGACGAGATGAATTCCCTAGACAATTATAGAAATTTGCAGAGGTAAATTTTATTTTTAAAGAGTATTGTTTGGCCCTAGCCAGTTTGGCTCACTGGATAGAGCATCGGCCTGGGGACTGAAGGGTCCCAGGTTCGATTCCGTCAAGGGCATGTACCTTGGTTATAGGCACATCCCCAGTAGGGGGTGTGCAGGAGGCAGCTGATCAATGCTTCTCTCTCATCTATGTTTCTAACTCTCTATCCTTCTCCCTTCCTCTCTGTAAAGATCAATAAAATATATTTTTTTAAAAAAGAGTATTGTTTGTCAGGAAGTGGACTGCATTCCTGTCAAAGAAAAGAACATGTGTAAAAAGCAGGGAGAGTTAAAAAGACTTGCTTTTCAATTTAGGAATAGGTTGGCTGATGCTTTGTTAAATGATGATGGTAGTAAGAGGGGAGAAGAGGTGGGAAGTAAGTCTGGAAAGATTGGAATCAGACTAAAAGAGGCAAATGTTGTTTTTAATTCATCCTTTATTTAAAAGAGAATAAAGGATGTTTGATTTCAACATTTCTATAACCTAGTAATGACACCAACAGTGACTGTATCAACAAACAAAAACACTGAAAACTCTGATATTGCCCAGAATAAATTTAGAACTGAAACATCTTTCATAGAATTCAACTATTAGTAATGTTAGAAACTCAAAAGGAAGTTTTTCTATCAAAGTATGTTTATAAGTTAAAGAATGTTTTCCCACAAACCTTAAAGGAGTTGCTTTTACTAATACTAGTTACAATTTACTTTGAATAGAAAACAGGATAACTACCTTTACATACACAGGTACATATATTATGCATACTTTATTCACACAAACACAACTACACACACTAAACAATAGGTATGCCTATTACATTCATTCAGTCACCCATAATTGAACTGGTACAATGTTCCAGCCACTCTTACAGATACCGATGCTGTCCTGCCCTATCCTCTTCTCTCTCCATCCTTCTCAGAATTTCTTTTACAAAGCCTATTTATATATTTATGAGAATAATCCAGTATAAAGGGAGAAATCAAAGATGAAGAGAGGGTGATCTTTAGACTCTGCTTTAATCTTGAGAAGACTGAAACAAGTAAGATGCAGAGCCCAAGTGGTACCACTGGCTTTTCATAAGTAAAGTCATGCTGATGGCTTCTAATCCAACAGGACTGTAGACAGAAATTACAGGTTTACACATATAGTAATAGCTTTATAGATGTGATGGAAAAAAAAGAGAATTTTCCTCTGATGACTTGAAAGAAACGAGGAAAGGAATTGTAGGAAGCATGAAAATACATTTTAAAAAATCCTTTCAGAGAATAAAGAGGAAAATATGCAAACTTGGAAAATGTAGCAGAGTGTTGGCTACTATTGAGCATAGTTATTAATTTTATGTCAAACTCATCAGTCTAATTGTGTAATTTTTTCCAGGAACATTCAGGTCTATACAGAAAAGTTCAGAATTGGTGTTTCACTAAGTGCTTGGAGTGAAATATACTGGAGTTTGAGGGTGGGGGTAATCAGAGTTGAGGGTGTTTGCAAGACAGTGACTTTAAGCTGGATAAGAAGTTGGGTAAGGTAGGGGGAAGAGGAAAAATTTAAAATGAAGTCTCATCAATGAATGAAAAGAAACATTTTAAAGAAGAAATATTAGCGTAAATCAGATGTAAAAAGACAATGTGGTTAACCATAAGAGTGTTTAAAAATGACATTTTATAGGTGGAGTAATTACTTAAGATTAGGCAAAGAGATTCATTTGGAGATAAAACAATCGAGAAAGAGAAAGGCTAGGAGATTACATGGGTCCCAGAGAGCTAAATGAGACTGATAACAGCTGTTATAATTCAATTAGGTAGGCCACAACAATAATTACTTATCCTATCTAATAAAAGAATAATATGCAAATTAACCATCACTCTGCTACAACCCACAAGCCACGCCCAACAGCCAATCAGGAGTGAGTATGCAAATTAACCCAACCAAGATGGCTGTGGCCACAGAGCTAGCAGGAGGCTTTCCACACACCCTGGCAGGCCCAGGCCTCCACTCAAGGTTACAAAGTTTCAATTATAGAAGATAAATAAATCCCCCCAAAAATGGTGGCAGCCATGGAGCTGGAGAGAGCAGGAGGCTTGAGTTGCCCCCGGCAATGGAGGAAGCCAAGCTCTAGCAGCCCTGGCCTGCCTTGGCCTCCACTCAAGGCTACAAAGTTTCAATTATAGAAGATAAATAAATCCCAACAAAAATGGCTTTGGCCACGGAGCAAGCAGGAGGCTTGGCTCCGCACAAGGCTACAAAGTTTCAATTATAGAAGACAAATAAATCCCAGATACCAGGGCCCCCGCTTGGGTCGCCAGGGGGCGTGGCCAGCCTGCAAACCACCACAGGCCCCTCGCCCAGGCTGCCCCACGCCCCAAGGGAACCCCCACCCTGATCCGGGACACCCTTCAGGGCAAACCAGCCGGCCCCTACCCGTGCAGCAGGCCTCTATCCTATCTAATAAAAGAGTAATGTGCAAATTGACTATCACTTCAACACACAAGATGGCTGCCCCCATGTGGACACAAGATGGCCGCCACAAGATGGCCATCAGGGGAGGGCAGTTGGGAGGGACCAGGCCTGTAAGGGAGGGCAGTTGGGGGCGATCAAGCCTGCAGGGGAGGTCAGTTAGGGGTGACCAGGCCAGCAGAGAGGGAAGTTGGGGGCAAACAGGCTGGCAGGGGAGAAGTTAGACATCAATCAGGCTGGCATGGGAGTGGTTAGGGGGTGATCAGGCTGGCAGGCAGAAGCGGTTAGGGGCAATCAGGAAGGCAGGCAGGCGAGCAGTTGGGAGCCAGCAGTCCTGGATTGTGAGAGGGATATCCAACTGCCCATTTAGGCCTGATCCTACTGGAATCGGGCCTAAACGGGCAGTCGGACATCCCTCGAAGGGTCCCAGATTGGAGAGGGTGCAGGCTGGCCTGAGGGACACCCACCCCGTGCACGAATTTCGTGCACCAGGCCTCTAGTTAACTAATAAACATTTATTATACATAAAATCCTATTGAAGACCTGTTCTTTGCTATATTTTATACGGCTTCCAGCTGCAATGACCGCAATAAGCTTACCTGCAATCATATAAAGGTCTGAAGTATCCGGGTTAGAAGGTCCAGATTAGACCCATGCTAACTGCTAAAGGATAAGCAAAGGCCCCGCAAGAATAAAGTGCCCTATTTCTGTATTTCCCATTTCTACTAATCACTCTTTTCTAAACCCCAACATTAGGATATGATTTAAGGCTCAGTACTTTGTGATGCCCCAGTCGTGTGTTCCTCGTACACAACAAGAATCAGAAGCCTGAAAGGAACAAACGTTTAAGTAATTTCGGAATCTGGAGTGCTAACGCTGGTCGAAGTGGTGAAAGGCCTTTCTGACCTGGAGCCGACAGGGCCTGCCGGGGATCCCAGCAATCCCGGAGCCCTGTGCAGCCCGCAAAGTCCTCCCCGGCCGCCACCACCGAGTGAGTTCCGGGCCGCAAGGTTCCGGGCACACACCCAGCCGGGGAGCTGACACCTAGAGGAGCCCGGGAAGCCTCCTCTCCTTCACGGTGGGAAGCGGGAGGCGCCGGGAGGTGCGGGGAGGGCGCGGGGAGGGAAAGGAAAGGAGGTGGGCTGCGGGCGTGGACCCACTCCATCCAGCCCGGACCCACTCACCACCGCAGGGAGCCGCTCACACTTTGTAGGGCAGCCGCGGGTCGGACGTCAGCGTGATCTTAAAGGAAACCTGGGACCTGAGGAGGAGCGGAAGAGAGTTAGGGGGGCAGTGGCGTCGGGACCGGGGAGGGTGAAGGCAAACACGTACCCGGTGAGCCCGGCCTGGACGAGGACGCCCACTTCCGCCGTCCCCTGGGCTCCGCACTCCGGGCCCTGCCCCAGGCACGGCCGGAAAAGCCGGCCGCGGGCGCTCTTCCGGGCGGAGACTCCCAATTACAAACGCCTGCTGACCTCGCTCTTACTATCTGAAAAGGCGTGTGGATGATGGGAAGTTAATAGTTTTACAAATGCTCTCATTTGCTGCCGTGTTTCTTCTGTCGGCTCACACCCGGGAGTAGGACTTTGGTCTCAGCGGCCTCTGGGGGAAGTGTGTGCCTCGGGGGCGGCGGGGGGCCGGGCGGCGGGGGTCCCCCCCCCCCCAAGGAGCGCAGATGCCCTCGGGGCTGAAAAGTTAAGTGGAGTCTCACCGACTTGAGTTTCAGCAGTGATACCCGTGTTGGTGTGCGGTGAGAATTTTCAAACGTAATAAATGCCTGGCTACTTAGGGCATTGGCCTCTTCTCCCTTAGACTGGCAAGGCCAACACAGCAGTAGCCTTCTGTTGTGAATGAGTCAAGTTATACTTTTTAAAAAAATCAAATTGGTAAAAAATATATATTTTGGTGTGCCACAGAATTTTAGTAATTTATGTGGGCCATGAGATGAAAAGAGTTGAAAATCACTGGTAGTAGTGTCCTTTTGCCTTTCCAGCAACCTGATCCTGTTAAATCATTTAGATTTTTCATATTGTTTATTTCACACTTTCCTCTGCAATACTAATGTCAATTTAATTTGCACAGGTAAGAGAGTAAGTAGGTGAGAAAGACAAGATCCTGCACTCAGCAACTTGAAGTCTAGCTGGGAAGATTTAAACCAGGGCACTAGGTTGCGGGTCATTTGCCACATTTATTCAGTTTAACAACACATTTTTAATTCTTTCCGTGTTCCAAGCACTGAGGCTAAAAGTAAGAGATGTCAGGATTAATAAGAAAGGTAGCTGCCAACCCTCTAGGATCTGTCAGAATTTTTGTATAGTGTGGGAAGAAGACGTATTTCCTCTAAATATTATGACAAATCTCAGCATCTATGTTTAAAAAATAAACATCCCTATTACAATGTCTGCAATGCTCTTTTTAAGAAATATTGGATACAGATAGGCATTTAAATAATAAGGGAATCTAGTTAATCTTTAGAATATTTTGTGAGATTTTTTCTTTACATGACATCCATCCCCATGACTTAATTATTTTATAACTGAAAGTTTGTACCCTTTGAATTTCTTCACCCATTCCCCCAAATATTAATCTGATATTAGATTCCACATGTAAATGGATCATACACTATTAGTCTTTCTCTCTGATTTATTTTACCCAGTATAAATCCCTCATGGTTTTCCATGTTGTTGCAAATGGATCATATTTTTTATGACTGAATAATATTACATTGTGTGTGTGTGTGTATAGATCAAATTTTCTGCCAGGGCTGACGGGCAGACCCTGAGCATGGATGAATGATTACTCTGACACATGAGAGGGCTAAGGGACTGCTTGGCTTGAAAAACCAAACAGCCTTGTTCACCTGCCTCCTTAGGCTTTTATTGTAAGAACAGCTTAAACTAAAATTAACTTCTAGTTACTACCAGCAGGGTAAGCATCCTTGAGAAGACAGGCATATGCAGTGTCCTTTAAGCAAGGACGTCTAAAGACTAAACATAAAGATTCCAGTAAAACACCTGGGGGCTCAGACTTGTCTGGAAAAGTCAAGGCAGGGTCTGCTGCCTTCAGCAAGGTCCTCCAGTAGCCTCCTGACATTTCAGAGATTTCCAACCAAGTCCTGTGCTTCCCCACAATTTTCTTTAATGGATATCATGTTATGCATATTTAAGAGTTATGGGAATTTCATCTTTGCCAAAATTTTGCAGTATACTGCTCTTCTATCGTCACATCTCCCCATGAAAGGAAAGAATATTCTGACTGTAGGAAAGTAAGACTCCAACATTCTCATGACAGTCCTTGCCTTAGCTTTAAAAAATATAAATCTTGCCATATATAGAAAGAGATGGAAGCATATGTTGATTGATAGATTTGGGGATTAGCAGTTATAATATTAATAGCTGAAACAATGGGATTAGTTGGTGTGACTAAATATTTTAGAATATTTTAGAATAGGTATAAGAAGAAATGTGTTTACCTGGTGTCAAATAACAAGAGATGAGAGTACATACTTATAGTTTCTATTTCTAAGGATACATATTCTCTCACTCCACCACTCACCAAATGAGTTTCGAGGGCACAGAATAGCGGCAACGTTCAGGTCACACATCCCTGCACCCAGCAGCCGGGACAAGCTGACACTTGTTTACATTTTTAAACAACATTTGCATCTTACTTTTATAGTTTTGTGATTCCATTTATACTAAATGCTTAACATAATATCTAGCATTAGCACAAGATAAATTTTGATCCACTATTATTCTCTTTGCTCAGTGATATCAACAC
Organism: Eptesicus fuscus; assembly: GCF_027574615.1. Classification (NCBI taxonomy): domain Eukaryota; kingdom Metazoa; phylum Chordata; class Mammalia; order Chiroptera; family Vespertilionidae; genus Eptesicus; species Eptesicus fuscus. The sequence continues at coordinate 2,569,266 of NC_072480.1, read as the reverse complement.
CCCTTACAGGATTGTAGGATGAGAAAAGGTAATAGAGGGGAACAAATGACCAAATTCAACACCATAAAATAGTCCCTTATTATTAGTTGTTCAGGCTACAGTTTGTTTCCAACATGAAGTGTTTGGAGTTTAAGATCCCAAGATTTATATCCCAGTGTAAACCTTCCAGGATTACATAACTGAACTATCTGGTGATTTTGGTCAGTCATAAATACAATCAACTTAAGGTGAAAAGGTTTGGAAGGAAATTCATTTTTGCACCCAAATCTGACATGTTTTCTACTTTACTTAAAGCTGGTTACAGAAGACATGATTTTACTTACATGTAGAATCTAAAAAATGAAATAAACACATAAAATAGAAACAGACTCAGAAATAGATAACAGACAGTTAACAGAGGGGAAAAGGTTAGGGTACTGACTTTAAAAAGGTAAAAGGATTAAGCCATATAAATTGGTAGTTCCAGAATGGTCATGGATATGTAGGTTATTTTATACATGGGGAATATAGTCAATATTGTGAGAACCATGTATGGAACCAGATGGGTGCTTTAAGATTGGTGGGGGGACCACTCTGTAAAGTATAGGATTTTCTAGCCACTTTGCTGAACATCTGAAACTAATGTAGGATAATATTGAATGTAAACTGTACTTGAAAAATAAATAAAAGAAATAACTGGTAAGAATTTTTATAACCATGTAAGCAAATCATTTTTTTCCTTATGTAAATTTAATTCCCCTCAATTATCTCTAATAATGAGAAACTTACATTTTTCTTGCAAACAGAATATTGGTATGCTTCATTGACATTTAATGAATTTTAATGTGGTCACACTGTATACTTCTACTACCATTTCTATCTCTGCATGATACTAATTGGATCCCTTCCAAAACACATTAGGCTGTTTATGATGTTTGTTGTCTTAAAATATTACATTTGCCAATTACCTTGTAAAACCAGAGTTTGCTTTTGTTTATAGTCATTAAATATACTTCATTTCAGTACTTGAACTTTTCAGTAAATAATATTGTCCTTCTTTTGTTACATTTGTCAAATTTTGCTAAATTAGTAAAGTTAAAAGAACTAAAATATTGTGTATAAATGAATCCATTTATAATTTACTAGAGGCCCAGTGCACGAAATTTGTGCACTGGTGGGGGGGTCCTTCAGCCCAGCCTGTGCCCTCTCGCAGTCTGGGAGCCCTCAGGGGATGTCCAACTGACGGCTTAGGCCCGCTCCCCACAGTCAGACATCCTTAGCACTGCCTTGAAGGCAAGAGAGGCTCCCGCCACCACCGCTGTAAGCCCAGCTTCTGGCTGAGCGGTGCTCCCCCTGTGGGAGCACACTGATCACCAGGGGGCAGCTCCTGTGTTATGCATCTGCCCCCTGGTGGGCAGTGTGTGTCATAGCGACCAGTCATTCTGCTGTTGGGCTGAAACTGGTTCTCTGACATCCCCCAAGGGGTCCCAGATTGCGAGAGGGTGCAGGCCAGGCTGAGGGACCCCACCGGTGCATGATTGGGGCCAGGGAGGGATGTGAGAGGTTGGCCAGCTGGAGAGGGACCACAGCAGGGCTCCAGGGCATGTCAGGCCCATCTTGCTCAGTCTCGATCAGTCGGACCCCAGCAGCAAGCTAACCTACCGGTCAGAGCGTCTTCCCCCTGGTGGTCAGTATACATCATAGCGCCTGGCCTACCAGTTGACTGTCTGCCCCCTGGTGGTCAGTGCACATCATAGCAAGCAGTTGAGCAGCCTTAGCATATCATTAGTATACTAGAGGCCCATTGCATGAAATTCGTGCATGGGGGGGGGGTGTCCCTCAGCCTAGCCTGCACCCTCTCCAATCCAGGACTGCTGACTCCCAACTGCTCGCCTGCCTGCCTTCCTGATTGCCCCTAATCACTTCTGCCTGCCAGCCTGATCACCCCCTAACCACTCCCCTGCCAGCCTGTTTGCCCCTAACTTCCCTCCCCTGCAGGCCTGATCACCCCTAACTGCCTTCCCCTGCAGGCCTGGTCCCCGCCAACTGCTCTCCCCTGCAGGCCCAGTCACCTCCAACTTCCCTCCTCTGCCAGCCTGGTCACCCCTAACTGCCCTCCCCTGTAGGCTTGATCGCTCCCAACTGCCCTCCCTTGCAGGCCTGGTCCCTCCCAAATGCCCTCCCCTGTGGGCCATCTTGTGGTGGCCATCTTGTGTCCACATGGGGGCAGGATCTTTGACCACATGGGGGCAGCCATCTTGTGTGTTGGAGTGATGGTCAATCTGCATATTACTCTTTTATTAGATAGGATAGAGGCCTGGTACATGGGTGGGGCCAGCTGGTTTGCCCTGAAGGGTGTCCTGGATCAGGGTGGGGGTTCCCTTGGGGTGTGGGGTGGCCTGGGTAAGGGGCCTGTGGTGGTTTGCAGGCCAGCCATGCCCTCCTGCGACCCAAGTGGAGACCCTGGTATCTGGGATATATTTATCTTCTACAATTGAAACTTTTTAGCCTGGAGCACAGCCAAGCCTCCTGTTCACTCCATGGCTGCAGCCATTTCTTTTGGAATTTATGTATCTTCTATAATTGAAACTTTGTAGCCTTGAGTGGAGGCCTGGGCTGGCTGGGGCAGGCGGAAAGCTTGGCTTTCTCCATCACCGGGGAAACCCAAGCCTCCCTCCTTCTCTCTGTGGCTGCAGCCATCTTGGTTGGGTTTATTTGCATATTCGCTCTTGATTGGTTTGTGGGCGTGGCTTGTGGGTGTGGCTTATGGTTGTAATGGAGGTATGGTCAATTTGCATATTACTCTTTTATTAGATAGGATTACTCATTGATTGGTTGAACGGCCAATTGGACAACCGAACACTTAGCATATTAGGCTTTTATTATATAGGATTTTCTTGATACAAGAAAAATAAAACTCAGAAAGCTCTAGAAATTATGCAGTGACTGAGGAGACAAACATATGGGGAGGAGAGTTAGGGGATCAAAGTGGGAAATAATTCTAAAACTTTAGTAATATGTAGTTTTCAATATCTCTTGGGAACAAAATGTTTTCCCCTTTTATTTTTGATATAATGCATTATTATTAATATATTTTCTGAAGAGGCAGCAGATATGAGTACTGAAGTCACACTACATGAAGTTGAATCCTGTTTTCACTACATACAATAAAAACTCTCCGATCAAAATATTGTTATCCCTATTTCATAAATGAGGAGTTCAAACAAAGAGAAACTAAGTAATTTTTTCAAGGACACACAAGTAGTAAAGTGCCAGAGATGAAAATGGAACCTGAATCCAAAGCCTACAACCTTTGACATGATATATTAAAATTTACTTTCATTTACCTTATAGGTAGGATATAATATCAATTTAAAAAACTATATGTGTAGTCACTTTTTATTATCCAGGAATTTATATTCAGGATTACAAAGAAAGCATTAAAATATTTGTAGTAAAAGGGTGCATTGAGAATCACTGATTTATGTAATCCAATACTTTTTTTTTAAAATACATTTTATTGATTTTTTACAGAGAGGAAGGGAGAGAGATAGAGAGCCAGAAACATCGATGAGAGAGAAACATCAATCAGCTGCCTCCTGCACACCTCCTACTGGGGATGTGCCCGCAACCAAGGTACATGCCCTTGACCGGAATCGAACCTGGGACCCTTCAGTCCGCAGGCCGACGCTCTATCCACTGAGCCAAACCGGCCAGGGCCAATACTTTTATAATAGATACTAACTTTTCACAGCACAAACTCAGGTGTACTAAAAATAATTCATTTATTTAATTTCTGTCTGTTCCTCTGTATCTTTATTTCAAGGCAATTTCTGCCTAGTTTCACAAAGTTAACATGAGTTTCCTTTATTAAAACAACTTTTTCCTAGTCCAGTGGTCGGCAAACTCATTAGTCAACAGAACCAAATATCAACAGTACAACGATTGAAATTTCTTTTGAGAGCCACATTTTTTAACTTAAACTTCTTCTAATGCCACTTCTTCAAAATAGACTCGCCCAGGCCGTGGTATTTTGTGGAAGAGCCACACTCAAGGGGCCAAAGAGCCAGATGTGGCTTGCGAGCCACAGTTTGCTGACCACGGTCCTAGTCAAATCAGGGTTTCCAGATCTACAGTGATTCCTAGATCTGTAACTCTTTTTGGAGTAGTTTGTAGAAAACTAGCTTTTGGAGTACTTTCATATCTGGCCCTTTGTTGTGTGTCAAGATGTCCATTTTCATTTTTTTCACTGGCATTGTCTGAGAGAATTTATCATCAGAAGATTTCCATTGCAGGAAATACTCAAGGAGGTTATTCCATCTGCAACAAAGAACGAAATGTCACAAACTATGAGTAAGATAATCAACAAACAGAATAAACAGGGATAATTTGTTATAACAAAAACATAACGGGGGTGGGGAGGTCTGGATTTGCAAAGGGATATGGAGTTCAGAAGCTTAAAAAAACTTTATATATGAAACTTTGTTTTTCATAAACCATTTAGTAAGCAAACACACACAAACACAAGCAGAAACACAAAATTAATACATTTAACTTTAAAAAGAGGAATCAGAGGCAAAATTTAGGAATACTAACAAACAAAATAACAGACAGAAACACAAGTGGCAGGACCAATAGAGGCACAGAGCTTACCATAAAACAAAAGATTAAATGGCTATAGGAAATCCTCATAAATCAATAATTACCCTAAATATAAAAGGACTGAGTGCACCAATTAAAAAGGCACAGAAGAGCAGATTGGATAAAAAACTAAACCCAAACATATACTGCCTTCAGGAGTCACATGTAAGCTGCAAAGACAATTATAGACTCAAAGTAAAAGGGTGGAAAAAGCTTTTCCAAGCAAATAGCATCCTCAGAAAAGCAGATGTAGCCATACTTATATCTGATAAAATAGATTTCAAGATAACAAGGAACAAAGAAATCTTATAATGATAAAGAGGACACTACATTAAGAAGACATAACACATATCAATATATATACACCCACTTAAGGATCACTGAAATATATAAAGCAAATATAAACAGAACTAACAAGAGATACTGACAAAAGTCATAGTTGGGAACTTCGATATTGCATTGACAGCTCTGGATAGATCATCCAAATAAAAAATCAATGAACAAATATTGACCTTAAATGACACATTAGACCAAATATACATAATTGACAGTTACAGAGCCTTTCATCCCAGAATACCAGGTTATACATTCTTCTCCAGTGCACATGGAACATTCTGAGAGAGCATGTATTGAGTCACAAAACTAGACTCAACAAATATAAGAAGATTGTAATTATAGTAAGCATATTCTCTGACCACAATGCTTTGAAATTAGAAATCAACTGCAAAAAAGGAAGCAAACAAACCCACAACTATGTGCATATTAAAGAACATACTACTTAAAAGTGATGAGGGCAAAGAAGAAATAAAAGGTTATACGAAAGGGTAAAGAGAGACCAATGAGACTGACAATAAGACATATCAAAACTTCTGGGAAGCAGTGAAAACAGTAATAAGAGAACAGTTTATATCATTACATGCCTATCTCAAAAAACAAGAGAAATCCAAAGTAAACAGCATAACATTACATCTTAAACAACTAGAAAAGAACAGGAGAGAGGCAAGATGGCGGCGGAGGTGAAAGGCTGATCTGTTGCCTCGCATGGCAGTTTCGGAAATACAACTGAAACATGGACTGGTGAGGGTGGCGACTGCTGCTCGCGTCTCCCCAGACCGGGCGGCTGCTCCTCTCAGTCAGCACCGCAGCTGGGGCCATGGGCTCGTGGGCGCCACGGCAGCTGCTGTGGCGGCGGCCGCGGACTCGGCGCAGCGGCTCTCGGTGAAGGAAGAGACCATCTTTCTGCAGGAGGGGCTCATCCGCGCCACCGACCTGGCCGAGCTGCCCAGGGAGATCCTCGGGGCCCCGGAGGCCGCCAACACCGATTTGGAGGATTCTTAGGATTTCCCATCTTACATTCAAGTCCTTTAGCCATGTTGACAGAGGAGAACCAAGAAGGCGGCAAAGTTAAACAAATGAACTGCGAACTGCGCCGCGCACAGCAATTTCAGGGGCACGACTGGAGGACAGAGCGTCTGCCACCCAGAACTACAGGAGAGATGACTGAATGGTAGATTTACAGCTAAGAGGGAAGAGGAAACCAGCGAAATCGGAGGGGATGAGGTGCGGAGGCGCGTGGGTCGGGCTGGTGGTGGGGGAAGGGACGCGAGGCTTTTGTTCCAACCCTAGGGGAGATTAGCTCCCCATCACCATGAAACCCAGCTTCTGGGGACGCGCGGGAGACCCAGATGCCTGCGGGGAGAGGCGGGACTCTTGCGGAGGTGCGCCCAGCAATCAGTGTTTGCTGCGCTGGAGTGCGGAACGAGGGGGCTTAGAAACGTGGAAGGCAGAAGGAGCAGACTTCTAGCCATTGCGGTTCGCCGCGCCATGGCCTGTTGGCGCCCTGAGACCCCGCCCCGCCCTGAGACCCTGCCCTGCCCTGAGACCCGCCCCGCCCTGGGACCCGCCCCGCACGTTTTGAAGACCCGCCCCGCAAGTCTTGCAGGCACACCTGCGCTCCAAGCAACGGCTTGTGCATGTGGGTGGCCTGCCCTCTGGCAGCTTGACCAGATGAACTGCGGTTCTAGTCAGACTGCTCCAGGGCCACTCAGACAGGAGGAGGAAACTACAGTTTTTGCAGTAATCCCTGCTGAGTGCCTAAGGCAGTAGCTGACCTACACCCCATTGGAGACCCAGAGACGAGGGCATCTAGTGGTCTGTGTGACATGACACCAGATTTCAACCACGCGCATAGGGGACACATTCGGGAGGCAGACTCAGTGAGCGCCGGGGCCTTGCTGCACCAAGACCCGGCCCATAGGCGTGTCTCCTGCACAGCAACTCTTCCTTTGTAGACAAAGAGGGCCCTCACGGCCAATTGGCCTGGAGGACAATTCCTCCCGGTGACGCCAACAACAGTCAAGACTTAGCTATACAAAGGAGGACCAAGATGGAGGCATAGGGCGGAAGCCTGATTGTTGCCTACCACAACAATTTTGAGACTACGACGGGAGAGCAGAGCAGACACCATCCAGAACCACCAGAGGGCTGGCTGAGCAGATGCTCTACAACTAGAATAAAAGAGGGGTATGCAGGATGATGCTGATGCCGGTGACCCAAAGACCACACTTTGAGAACTACAGCTCAGGCGACACAATGGCGGCCTGGAACGTGCTTGGCGCAGTTCCCCCGGCGGTCTCCGGCTGAGGGGACGGCTCCACTGGCTGCCGAGCACGGACAGACGAGCCCATGGGAGACATGGGGTGGGAGACTCCGCGCTTGCTGACCTCCGAGTCCTTCAAGAATCTCAATGCCCAGGAAGCGGCCAGGTGCGCACGCTCGGCGACTGGCCACCGCTGCAGACCCAAGGGCCGACGCAGCGACACCGGACCAGCCCGTCGCCGTGCACCGGGCACACCGGAGCTTCGCCGAGCCCGCCGCCCAACGAGTTCTGCGGCAGCTGTCCTGGAGCTCTGGGAAAATGGCCGAAGGAATTGCTGAGAGGGAATTGACCAACAGGAATTGGGATCAAGAAGACGAAACCCCGCTGGGACCCGGATGCAGGCGAGGTTGCGCGCCTCTGGACTCGGGTGTGGTCACACGCCTCTGGGTCTAGGTGAGGCCTCACGTCCCTGGGTCTGGGTGAGGCCACGTGCCCCTGGGTCCAAGTGAAGCTGGATTCCGGGTCCGGGTGAGGCCATGTGCCCCTGGGTCCAAGTGAAGCTGGATGCCAGGTCCGGGTGAGGCCATGTGCCCCTGGACCCGGATGACGCTGGGTCCCGTGCCCGGGTGAGACCACGCGCCCTTGGGTCCGGGTGAGGCCGTGTGCCCCTGGATCCGGGTGAGGCCACATGCCCCTGGTCTGGGTGAGGCCACGCGCCTCTGGGTCCGGATGAAGCCGGATCCCGGGTCCGGGTGAGGCCATGTGCCCCTGGATCCGGGTGAGGCTGGGTCCCGGGCCCGGGTGAGGCCACGCGCCCCTGGGTCTGGATGAGGCCATGTGTCCCTGGATCCGGGTGAGGCCTCGCGCACCTAGGTCCGGGTGAGACCACGTGCCCCTGGGTCTGGGAGAGGCCACGCGCCCTTGGGTCCGGGTGAGGCCATGTGTCCCTGGATCCGGGTGAGGCCTCGCGCACCTAGGCCCGGGTGAGGCCACGCGCCCCTGGGTCTGGGAGAGGCCACGCGCCCCTGGGTCCGGGTGAGGCCATGTGTCCCTGGATCTGGGTGAGGCCTCGCGCACCTAGGCCCAGGTGAGGCCACGTGCCCCTGGGTCTGGGAGAGGCCACGCGCCCCCGGGTCCGGGTGAGGCCATGTGTCCCTGGATCCGGGTGAGGCCTCACAAACCTAGGTCCAGGTGAGGCCACGTGCCCCTGGGTCTGGGTGAGGCCATGTGTCCCTGGGTCCAGGTGAGGCCACGCGCCCCTGGGTCCGGGTGAGGCCATGTGTCCCTGGGTCCAGGTGAGGCCACGCACCCCTGGGTCCGGGAGAGGCCACGCGCCCCTGGGTCTGGGAGAGGCCACGCGCCCCTGGGTCCAGGTGAGGCCATGTGTCCCTGGATCCGGGTGAGGCTGGGTCCCGGGTTCAGCTGAGGCCTCGCGCACCTAGGTCCGGGAGAGGCCACGCGCCCCTGGGTCTGGGAGAGGCCACGCGCCCCTGGGTCCAGGTGAGGCCATGTGTCCCTGGATCCGGGTGAGGCCTCGAGCACCTAGGTCTGGGTGAGGCCACATGCCCCTGGGTCTGGGAGAGGCCACGCGCCCCGGGGTCCGGGTGAGGCCATGTGTCCCTGGATCCGGGAGAGGCCTCGCGCACCTAGGCCCGGGTGAGGCCACGTGCCCCTGGGTCTGGGAGAGGCCACGCGCCCCTGGGTCCGGGTGAGGCCATGTGTTCCTGGATCCGGGTGAGGCTGGGTCCTGGGTCCGGGTGAGGCCTCGCGCACCCAGGTCCGGGTGAGGCCATGTGCCCCTGGGTCTGGGAGAGGCCACGCGCCCCTGGGTCCGGGTGAGGCCATGTGTCCCTGGATCCGGGTGAGGCCTCTCGCACCTAGGCCCAGGTGAGGCCACGTGCCCCTGGGTCTGGGAGAGGCCACGCGACCCTGGGTCCGGGTGGGCCATGTGTCCCTGGATCCGGGTGAGGCTTGGCACACCTTTGCTCGGGTGAGGCCACGTGCCCCTGGGTCTGGGAGAGGCCACGCGCCCCTGGGTCCGGGTGAGGCCATGTGTCCCTGGATCCAGGTGAGGCTGGGTCCCGGGTCCGGGTGGGGCCACGTGCCCCTGGGTCTGGGAGAGGCCACGCGCCCCCGGGTCCGGGTGAGGCCATGTGTCCCTGGATCCGGGTGAGGCCTCGCGCACCTAGGTCCGGGTGAGGCCACGTGCCCCTGGGTCTGGGAGAGGCCACCACGCGCCCCTGGGTCCAGGTGAGGCCATGTGTCCCTGGATTCGGGTGAGGCCTTGTGCACCTAGGTCTGGGTGAGGCCACGTGCCCCTGGGTCTGGGAGAGGCCACGCGCCCCTGGGTCCGGGTGAGGCCATGTGTCCCTGGATCCGGGTGAGGCCTCGCGCACCTAGGCCCGGGTGAGGCCACGTGCCCCTGGGTTTGGGAGAGGCCACATGCCCCCGGGTCTGGGTGAGGCCATGTGTCCCTGGATCTAGGTGAGGCCTTGCGCACCTAGGTTCGGGTGAGGCCACGCGCCCCTGGGTCTGGGAGAGGCCACGCACCCCCAGGTTCGGGTGAGGCCATGTGTCCCTGGATCCAGGTGAGGCTGGGTCCCAGGTCCGGGTGAGGCCACGCGCCCCTGGGTCTGGGAGAGGCCACGCGCCCCTGGGTCCGGGTGAGGCCATGCGCCCCTGGACCCTGGTGTGGCTGGGTCCCTGGGCCCGGGTGAGGCCACGCGCCCCTGGGTCCAGGTGAGGCCTTGCGCCCCTGGTCCCGGGTGAGGCTGGGTCCCTGGGCCCGGGTAAGGCCACGCGCCCCTGGTTCCGGGTGAGGCCACGCGCCCCTTGGGTCTGGGTGAGGCCACGTTCCCCTTAGTCCGGGTGAAGCCGTGCCCCTGGGTCTGGCCGAGACCAAACCAGAGGGAGTCGGACCTCCGTTACCACCATTTGTCCACCATCCAGAGCTGAGGGGTCAGTACTGACATGTACACATAAGGAACTGGTGGACATTGAAATTGGGTCTCAAAAGAACTGTTGGTCCACAAAGAAACTCACTACAGACTGATTCATTTGCCTGTCAGCATAACTATTATTGCTCGTCTCACATTCAGTTCTTATAAGTATATATCTAGTGACGTATGATCTCGCTCATCTAGGGGAAATGATGAACAACATGGACTGAGGAACAAGACCAGAACCAGAAACAAGGAGGCATCGATCGGACTATCGGGCCTCAGAGGGAGGATAGGGGAGGTTGGGAGGAGGGGGGAGAGATCAATCAAAGGACTTGTGTGCATGCATATGAGCCTATCCAACGGTTAAGTTCAACAGGGAGTTGGGGCATCCGTGGGAAGGGGTGTGGGATGGGAATGGGGGGATGAGGACAAATATGTGACACCTTAATCAATAAAGAAATTTAAAAAAAAAATAAAAAAAATAAAAAAAAAAGCTAAAAAAAATATTTATTGATTAACTGACTGAATAAATGAATGATGAATAAAGGCAGTTTTCCTCCCATCAAAAAAAAAAAAAAAAAAGAAAAGAACAAAAGCAACCCAAAGTCAACAAAAAAGGGAGGTAATAAAAACTAGAGCAAAATTTAGTTAGAGAACAAAAAGACTATACAATAAACTAACATAACAGAGCTGTTTTTTGTTTTGTTTTAAAAAAACATATATTAAAATCGACAAGCTTCTGGCTAGACTCTTTAGGGAAAAAACATAAAAAAATATCATAAATGAAACTGAAGTTACCACAGACATCGTGTGTGTGTGTGTGTGTGTGTGTGTGTGTGTGTACACATATATATATATATTAGAGGCCTGGTGCATGAAATTTTGCACGGGGGTGTGTGTCCCTCAGCCCATCCTGCACTGCACCCTCTCCCACCTGGGACCCCGGTGGGATCGGGCCTAAAGGAGCAGTCGGACATCCCTCTCACAATCCAGGACTGCTGGCTCCCAACCACTCGCCTGCCTGCCTGCCTGATTGCCCCTAACCCCTTCTGCCTGCCAGCCTGATTACCCCTTAAACACTCCCCTGTCAGCCTGATTGACACCTAACTGCTCCCCTCTCAACCCATTTGCCCTTAACTGTCTTCCCCTCCTGGCCTGGTCACCCCTAACAGACATCCCCTGCTGGCCTGGTCGCCCCTAACTGTCTTCCCCTACAGGCCTGGTCACCCCTAACTGTCGTCCCCTACAGGCTTGGTCACTTCCAACTGCCCTCCTTTGCTGGCCCGATCACCCCTAACTTCCTTCCCTTGCCAGCCTGGTTGCCCCTAACTGCCCTCCCCTGCTGGCCAGGTTCCCCCCAACAGCCCTCCTCTGCTGGCCTGGTCACCTCTAACTGCCCTCCCCTGCAGGCCTGATTGCCCCCAAATACCCTCCCTTGCAGGCCTGGTCTCTCCCAACTGCCCTCCCCTGCTGGCCTGATTGCCCACAACTGCCCTCCCCTGCTGGCCATCTTGTGTACACATGGGGATGGCCATCTTTGACCACATGGGTGCGGCCATCTTGTGTGTTGGAGTGATGGCCAATTTGTATATTACCTCTTTATTATATAGGATATATACAAAGGATCATACATAAACTATATGTCACCAAATTCAATGACCTAGAAGAAATAGATACGTTTCTAGAAATGTATAACCTTCCTAGACCAAATCATGAAGAATTTGAAAATCAAAATAGACTGATCAACAGTGAGGAAATTGAAACAACCATGAAATTGGCCTTTCCTGCTTGCAGCCAAGTTCTGTGGAGACAGACACAAACTCTGGATCTCTTGGAGCTTTAAGCAGATTGCTGAAAGCCAAAGGAGGACAATTTCTGACAGTGGTTAGCCCCTACGTACTTCACAGCAAGCCCAGAATTGGCAGTCAGCCACAGTCATCAGAAGAGTAAGATCCAAAGGGAGCTTCCATGGAGCACTGAACTCTGCTGAAACTTCACTTTTTAATTTTTTTCTTCTCTTTTAAATTATTTTTCTTTTTATTTATTTACCTACATTATCTATCTTTATTGATTTGTTATTATTATAGTCTCTATTGGTTTGTTCATATATCTAATTTTCCTCTTCCCTTTTTCCTACTGAATCTTTATTTTCCCTTTATTTTCTCTTTCTCTCTTTTCTTTTCCCCCTGCTCTCTCATCTTTATTTCCTTTTCTTATTTTGGGTCTATCTGATTTTTCCTCTATTTTTCTTTTAAAATTCTTTTTTGCTTTTCTTTTGTTCATTCTTTATTTTAAACAAATCTTCTTCCCCCTTTCTACTAATTCTTTATTCTTATTTTCTTTATTTCACCTCTACACTTACACATTCATTTTTGTCCTCCCCCTTTTTTTAGTCATTTTTGTTTGTGTGTTTTTTCTTTGGTTGTTTGTTTTGTTATTTTTCTCCTCATATTTTATTTTTTTCTATCATTCGTGCTCTCTTTTCTCTTCCCTAATTCTCTCTTCCCTGGTGGTTGCTTTTGTTGTCATTGTTGGGGTTTTGTGTATGTTTATGTTTTGTTACTTTAGGCCTGGGATGTGTGGGTGTGAGGTGGAGGGTGTAAATGGGGGGGGGGGGGAGAGACCACAAAGGGGACTTCTGTAATACTTTCAATAATAAAGATAAATTGAAAAAGAAAAAAAAAACTATCAAAAGCTTACCCAAAAATAATAGGACCAGATGGCTTCACCAGTGAATTCTACCAAATATTGAAAGAAGCAAAAGAATACATATTCTTCTCAAGCCCATATGGGACACTCTTCAAAATAGACCACTTGTTATGTCACAAAACAAAACAAATTTAAGAAGATTTAAATCATACCGAATATCTTTTCTGAGAACGATAAAATAGAACTAGAAATCAATATCAGTAAGAAAATGGGAAGATTCACAAATACACGGAAATTAAATTACATACAAGAAGCACTAGGTCAAAGAGGAAATCAGGAAAGAGTTTTGAAAATGAAAGGTTAGCATGGTAGGTTAGCATGGTGGTACGTGGAAGGCTAAATAGCCATCTCATACAGGGGATAAAGGAAAATTGAATTTGCTTAAGGAAAAGGGGAAGTGAATGGGATATCCAAAGGGAAGAGCTGCATAGCACCAAGCCAAGGGGACATTGGGTCGATGATGGCAGTACCCAGGAGCTGGAGCTTCATCCTCATATGCAGTCACTGGCTGGAAGCTTTTATGGTCAGTGTGTCTGGGGCTGAGTTGGTGGGCTTGGATTTCAGGTGAGTGATCAGGTGTCTTTAGGAGAGTTTCAGTTCCTTACATGGTGTGATTCCTGGTGTAAAGCAAGCTTCTTTTCCGGTCTCTTGTTCTCCTGTGGTGGGAAGCTTACAAATGGCCATTAAGGATTGTATTTCCCTACTGTCCTAACAGAAAACATATAAAGACAAAAGGAAATAAATACACAACAAAACTTATGAGATACAACAAAAGCACTACTGAGAGGAAAGTAGTTTGGTATTAAAAGAAAATCCTTTTTTAAAAAGTTATCTTTATTGTTGAAAGTATTGCAGATGTTCCCCTTTTTCCTCATTGACTCCATCCACCCCACACCTGCCCTTTGTTAAGTTGCATAAGTTCCTTATATATTTTCGATATTAACCCCTTATCAGATGCATCATTGGTAAATATGTTCTCCCATACAGTGGGCTCCCATTTCATTTTGTTGATGTTTTCTTAAATAACCTAAATTTATAACTCAAGATACTGAAAAAGAAATGAATAAAAATAAATAAAAAACAACAAAATAAACCCAAAATTAGCACAAGGAAAGTAATAATAAAGATTAGAGCAAAATAAAATATAAGATAGAAAGACAGGAAAAAATCAACAAAACTATGAGGTTTTTTTTTAAAAAATAAATTCAACAAAATCTGATAGACTTCCTAAGGGAAAAGAATATCTTCAAATACATAAAATCAGAAATGATAAAGGAGATATTACAACAGATGTCTCAGAAATAGAAAGAATTATAAATGAGCATTGTGAACAACTATATAAAAATAAATTGGATAACCTAGAAGTAGTGGATAAATTCCTAGAAACATTAAACCTTCTAAGACTGAATCAAGAAGAAAGAGAAAACTTTGAACAGACCAACAACAAGTAAATATATTGAGTTAGTAATAAAAAATCTCCTAAACTAGAAGCTCAAGACTAGGTACCTTCACAACTCAAACTTTACAAAACATTCAAAAATTAATACATATCTTTCTTAAACTCTTCAAAATTAAATAGAAGTAGAGGAAATGCTTTTAAACTTATTTTATAAGGTCAGTATCACCCTGATACAAACCCAGAAAAGACTCCACAAGAAAAGAAAACTACAGGTTAATATCTCTGATTAGTATTGAAGGGAAAATCCTCAATATAGTATTAGCAAAGCAAATTCAATAATATATCAATAAGATTATGCATCATGGCCAATTGAATTTTTTTTCTGAGATTCAAGTTTGGTTAGACATACAGAAATATTTCAACTGTATTAAAAATAATTTAAAAATAACATACTTGTCTTAGTGGATGCACAAAAAGCATTTGACCACTTTTAACATCCCCTTATGATAAAAAAAAAAAAACCCTCAAAAATTAATATAGGAAAAAAGATGGTGACTGGAGGGAGGTAGGGAAGGAGAGTGTGTGAGAGAGTGAGGGAGCGATACAGGAGTGTGTGGACGTGTGTGGGTGTGTGTGCGAGTGAAACAGGGACAGTTAGATCCTGCAGGTCCTCCGAGGGGCTGCCAATCCAGGCAGTCTTAGATGGCAAAACCCCGCTGCCACCGCAAACACTCCAGGGAGAACACTGGTGGCACAGAGACCACACCATCTTGAAAACTAGAATCGCTTGAGACTAGGATCCTGGCCTCACCACCACCCAGTCTGGTCTCGGTAGCAAACTGGGACCCTATAGCCTCTCTGGTAGAAGACCTACCACCACAACTGCAGACACCAAGATTCCAGGCACCCCAGCTGCAGATTTCTGTGAGTCACAAAGCCAACTCTCCTCCCCCACTGCCCCCGCAGTAGGAATTGCCAGACCCCAGCAGCACAATAGGGCTTTCTGCACACACACAGCAGTGGCAGCTCTACCTGACTTTAAGCCTTGGTGTTAGACATGGGAAGTTTGTTTCCCACAGGCAGGCTCAGTGCCAAGGCAGGGAGACTGCTGAATTTGACCCTAAGTGTGCATCTTTGGGGAGACTGAATTTGAGCCTGGATGCGCGAAATAGGGGAATTTGTCTACCGCAACTAAGTTCCACACCTAGGCAGGGAGACTGCTGAATTTGACTCTAGGCACGCATCCTTGGGGGGACTGTTTTCTGCAACCAGATTCCGCGCCCACACAGGGCAGGGAGACAGCACTGAATTTGAGCCTGGATGTGCAAACTAGGGGAATTTGTTTCCTGCAACTAGGCTCCGTGCCCAGGCAGGAAGGCTGTGCTGAATTTGAGCATAGATGCGGAACCTTGGGGAGATTGTTTCATGCGACCAGATCCTGCACCCACGCAGGGAGACAGCACTGAATTTGAGCCGGGGAGTGCAAACCTGGGGAGTCTGTTTCCCACGACCAGACCCTGCACCCTAGCAGAGAGGCTGCGTTGAATTTGAACCTGGAAATGCGAAGCCAGAGAGTTTGTTTTCCTCACCCAGGCTCCACACCCAGGCAGGGAGGATGTGCTGAATTGGAGCTGAGGTATGCAACCTTGGGGAGATTGTTTTCCACGACCAAACCTTGCACCCTCAGGGGGGGGCGGGGGGGGAGACAGTGCTGAATTTGAGCCTGGGGGCATGAACCCAGGGAGATTGTTTCCCAAGACCAGACCCTGCACTCAAGCAGGGAGGCTGTGCTGAATTTGAACCTGGATGTGAAAACTCGGGGAGTTTGTTCCCCAAGACCAGACCCCATGCACACACAAGGGTTCAGTGCTGAATTTGAGCCAGGGTGCATGGACACGGGGAGTTTGTTTCCTGCAGTGCACACCCACGGGACCAGACCCCATGCCTACACTGAGCGGCAGTGCTACCTGATTTGATTCAGGGCAAGCACACACAGAGGCTGTTTTCCAGAGGTCAAGAGTAGACCTCCTGCTAACACAGTGCTACTGTGCAACCCGGTCTCCCAAGCAGATCGGGGACCCTGAATCTCCACACAAGTGGCAGCAATGAGCACCAGTGACTAGACCCTGTTTCTCATTGCATGCACCTGGGATCCCTAATTCACAGTACATTCACACTAAGAGCCAGCGACTCCAATTCTTGGTGCATGCACACACAGGGACCCTGATTCTTGGTGCGAGGTAGCAACAAGCAACAGAGACTCTGGTACTCGATTCTCGGCACAGACACAGGGAGCATCTGACTCCTGACACGCACTAGGAGACTTTGATTTTTGGCACACCTCAGCAGGTGTCTCTGTTTCAATGAGACGCAGGCAGGGCCCCAGAATCTAGGTGCACACACAAGGCCACACTAAACACCTGTGACTCTAACCCAGGGTGAGTGTGGCTCCCACCATCCTATTGCAGCTGCATGTCATGGTGTCAGAGATCTTCAGTGACATGTGGGGGGTGCAAAACTCCCACTGCACACGGCCTAGGCCCTCGCATCTCAACATTTGAACCTCTAGTGATAGTCAGAATGGGGAGACAATGAAACAATCCCCAGAGGAAAGAAAAGGAGGAATGGCCAAGAAAGGAAATAAGTGAAATGGAAGCATGCAACATGACAGAAAAAGAATTCAGAGTAATGGTCATAGAGTTCATACACCGGATGGACGAGAAAATCAACAACCTATGCAAAAGTTAAGAAGAAATGAAAAATGATATAGCTACAATCAAAAACACCATGGAAGGCTCAACAGTAGACTGGAAGAAGCAGAAGACCGAATTAGTGAATTACAAGATAAAGTACAAAAACAAGCCCAATCTGAACAACAACTAGAGAAAAAAATTAACCTTTTGCACTTGGATGTCGAGTGTGACATGACACAGTTAGCATCTGTAGCAACTCTTTTTATACTCTTTGAATGTATCAATAATTTGAAATATAAAAATATCCAAATAAAAAAGTTTGTATGAAAAGAAACTCCAGTTTTTTATTCTACTGCCGCACTTTGTAAAATCTAGGGTATTTAAAAAATTAAATCCCGAGTAGAATAAAGGAATCGAGAAAAAAGCGAGTGCAAAGGGTTAAAAAGTAAGAGGAGAGCCTAAGGGAGCTTTAGAACAATGCAAAACAAAATAACATACGTATAATAGGGCTGCCAGAAGGACAAGATGAGCAGTAAGGATTAGAAAATTTATTTGAAGAAATAATGACAGAAAACTTCCCTGATATGGGGAAGAAAAAAGTTACACAAGTATAGAGAGTCCCAAGTAAAATGAATTCCAAAAGACCCACACCAAGACACATCATAATTACAATGGCAAATGTTAACGACAAAGAGAGAATCGTAAAGGCTGCAAGAGAGAGACAGAGAGTTACCTACAAAGGATCCCCCATCAGATTTTCAAATGATTTCTCAACAGAAACACATCAAGCTAGAAGAGAATGGAAGGAGATATACAAAGTGATGCAAAGCAAGGGTCTGAATCCAAGAATACTCTATCCAGCAAGACTATCAATCAAAATTGAAGGGGAAATCAGGAGCTTCGTGGAAAAAAAAGGCTAAGGGAATTTATCACTACCAAGCCAGCAATGCAAGAAATGCTAAAGGGAATGCTGTAAAAAGAAGAAATAAAAAGGTAAGAAGGAACACAGGCTCAAAAAAAAAACAACAAAACAAAAAGGCTACAAACAAGTACCTTTCAATAATAACTTTAAACCTAAATGGACTAAATGCTCCAATCAAAAGACATCAAATGGCTGAAAGAATAAAAAAACATGACCCATACATATACTGTCTACAAGAGACCCATTTCAAAACAAGGGACTCACACAGACTGAAAGTGAAGGGATAGAAAAATATTATCCAGGCAAATGGAAATGAAAAAAAAGCTGGGGTAGCAATACTTATATCTGACAAAATAGACCTCAAAGTGAAGACCATAACAAGAGATAAGGAAGGCCACTTCATAATATTAAAGGGATTGATACAACAAGAGGATATAACCCTGGTAAACATATATGCACCCAATGCAAGAGCACCCAAATACATAATAAAACTCCTGGAAGATATCAAGGGTGAGATTGACAACAATACAATCATAGTAGGGGACTTTAATACACCACTGACTTCACTGGATAAATCCTCTAGACAAAAACTCAGCAAAGAAACTGCAATCCTAAATGACTCACTAGATCAGATGGACTTAATTGACATCTTCAGAACATTTCACCCCAAAGCCGCAGAATATATGTTCTTCACAAGTGAACATGGGACATTTTCAAAAATAGACCACATATTTTGTCACAAGCAAAGTCTCCCCAAATTCAAGAAGACTGAAACCATACCAATCATCTTCTCAGACCACAATGGCATAATATTAAAAATAAACTACAATAAAAACAATCCAAAACACTCAAACACTTGGAAGCTGAATAGCATGTTATTAAATATTGATTGGGTTACCTATGAGATCAAAGAAGAAATTAAAAACATCCTGGAAACTAATGACAATAAAAACACAACAATCCAAAACTTATAGGACACAATGAAAGCAGTCCTAAGAGGGAAGTTTATAGCTATACAGGCCTATGTCAAAACACAAGAAAAAATGGTAGTAAATCATCTAACTCTACAACTCAAAGAATTAGAAAAAGAGGAACAAGAAAACCCCAGAGTGAGCAGAAGGAAGGAGATAATAAAGATCAGAGCAGAAATAAATGACATAGAGACCAAACAAAACAAAACAAAACAAAACAAACAAAAAAACAAAACAAAAAAATACACAAATGATCAATGAAACCAAGAGCTGGTTCTTTGAAAGGATAAACAAGATTGATGAACCTCTAGTCAGGCTCACCAAAAGCAAAGAGAGAGGACCCAAATAAACAAAATCAGAAATGATAGAGGCAAAATAACAACAGACCACACAAAAATAAAAAAGATTGTTAAAAAAATACTATGAACAACTCTATTCTAACAAACTAGACAACTTGGAGGAAATGGGCATATTCCTAGAAAAATACAACCTTCAAAACTCAATCAGAAAGCTCCTAAAAATCTCAATAGGCCGATAACTATGGAAGAAATTGAAGCAGTCATCAAAAAGCTTCCAGCAAACAAAAGCCCAGGGCAAGACGGCCTCACTGGAGAGTTATTCCAAACATTCAAGGAAGAACTAAAACCTATCCTCCTCAGACAATTCCAAAACACTCAAGAGGAAGGAACACTTTCAATCTCATTCTATGAAGCCAGCATTACTCTAATACTAAAACCAGATGAAGACAACACAATGAAAGAGAATTACAGGCCGATATCCCTCATGAACATAGATGCCAAAATCCTCATCAAAATTCTAGCAAATCGGATCCAACAGTACATCAGAAAGATCATACACCATGACCAAGTAGGATTTATCCCAGGGATGCAAGGATGGTACAATATCCGCAAATCAATAAACGTGATACATCACATAAACAAATTGAGGGAGAAAAAATCACATAGTCATATCAATTGATGCAGAAAAAACATTTGACAAAATCCAGCACCCATTTTTGATAAAAACTCTCAGAAAGGTGGGAATAGAAGGATCATACCTCAACATCATAAAAGCCATATATGACAAACCCACAGCTAACATCATACTCAATGGGAAAAAATTAAAACCATTTCCCTAAGAACAGGAACAAGACAAGGATGACCACTCTCACCACTACTGTTCGACATAGTACTGGAAGTATTTGCCATTGGAATTAGACAAGAAGAAGAAATAAAAGGCATCCAAATTGGAAAAGTAGCAGTAAAGCTGCCCTTATTTGCAGATGACATGATATTGTACATAAAAAACCCAAAAGACTCCATCCAAAAACTAATAGACTTAATAAATGAATTCGGCAATGTAGCAGGATATAAAATTAACGCCAAGAAATCTATGGCTTTTCTATACACCAATAATGAACTTACAGAAAGAGAGACTAAAAAAGCAATCCCATTTACCATCGCACCAAAAAAATTAAGATACCTAGGAATAAACTTAACTAAGGAGGTAAAAGACCTATACGCGGAAAACTACAGGACACTGAAAAAAGAGATAGAGGAAAACATAAACAGATGGAAGAACATACTGTATTCATGGATTGGTAGAATCAACATCATCAAAATGTGCATACTACCCAAAGCAATATATAGGTTCAATGCAATCCCCATTAAAATACCAACAGCATATTTCACAGACCTAGAATGAACTCTCCAAAAATTCATCTGGAATAAAAAAAAGACCCCAAATAGCCACAGCAATCCTGAGAAAGAAGAACAAAGTAGGTGGGATCTCTATACTAGATATCAAGCTGTATTACAGAGCCACTGTTCTCAAAACAGCCTGGTACTGGCACAAGAACAAACATATAGACCAATGGAATAGGAGAGAGAACCCAGAAATTGACCCAAACCATTATTACCAATTAATATTAGACAAAGGAGGCATGAATATACAATGGAGTTAAGACAGTCTCTTCAATAAATGGTTTTGGGAAAATTGGACAGATACATGCCAAAAATTGAAACTAGACCACCAACTTACACCATACACAAAAATAAACTCAAAATGGATAAAGACTTAAACATAAGACCGGATACCATAAAAATACTAGAGAAATCCACAGGCAGCAAAATCTCAGACATATGCCGAAGGAACTTCTTCACTCATACTGCTCCTAAGGCAATGGAAAATAAAGAGAAAATAAACAAATGGGACTACATCAAAATAAAAAGCTTTTACATAGCAAAAGAAATCATCAACAAAATAACAAGAAAGCCCACTACATGGGAGAACATATTTTCCAATGTTATCACCGATAAGGGTTTAATCTCCAACATTTACAGGGAATTCATACAACTCAACAAAAGGAAGATAAACAACCCAATCAAAAAATGGGCAACAGACCTAAATAGAAACTTTTCGAAAGAAGACAGAAGGAAGGCCAAGAAACATATGAAAACATGCTCAAAGTCACTAATTATCTGAGAGATGCAAATCAAAACGACAATGCGGTTTCATCTCACACCTGTCAGAATGGCTATCATCAACAAATCAATGAAAGACATGTGCTGGAGAGGATGCGGAGAAAAAGGAACCCTCGTGCACTGCTGGTGGGAATGCAGACTGGTGCAGCCACTGTGGAGAACAGTAGGAAGTTTCCTCAAAAAACTAAAACTGGAACTCCCATTTGACCCTGTGATCCCACTTGTAGGAATATATCCTAAGAAGCTAGAAACATCAATCTGAAAGGATATATGCACCCCTATGTTCACAGCAGCACAATTTACCATAGCTAAGATCTGGAAACAGCCTAAGTGTCCATCAGCAGATGAGTGGATTAAAAAATTGTGGTTCATCTATACAACGGAATACTATGCTGTGCTAAAAAAGAAGGAATTCCTACCATTTGCAACAACATGGATGGAACTGGAGAGCATTATGCTAAGTGAAATAAGTCAGTCAGAGAAGGATAAATATCACATGATCTCACTCATCTAGGGGAAATAATGAACAACATAAACTGATGAACAAAAACAGACCTGGAGACAGGGAAGCATCGATCAGACTGTCAAACCTCAGAGGGAAGGTAGGGGAGAGTGGGGGTAAGGAGGAGAGATCAACCAATGGACTTGTATGCATGCATATAAGCCTAACCAGTGGTCACGGACAACAGGGGAGTGGTGGCATGAGTGGGGGGGTGGGAGGTTGGGAAGGTAATGGGGGCATGAGGAAAAATATGTAATACCTTCATCAATAAAGAAATTTTAAAAAAATAATATTAAAGAAAAAAAGCCACTTATGAAATCTCATGGCTAGCATCATAATCAATATGGAAAAATTGAATGCTTTTCCTCCAAAATCTGGTATAAGTGAATAATTGCCATTTTGATTTAATATAGTACTGGAAATCCTAGTTAAAACATTCAGGTAAGAAAATAAAAGCTATTTATTTTTTTTATTATTATTATTTTTAAAATATATTTTATTGATTTTTTACAGAGAGGAAGGGAGAGGGACAGAGAGTTAGAAACATCGATGAGAGAGAAACATTGATCAGCTGCCTCCTGCACACCCCCTACTGGGGATGTGCCTGCAACCAAGGTACATGCCCTTAACCAGAATCGAACCTGGGACCCTTCAGTCCACAGGCCGACGCTCTATCCACTGAGCCAAACTGGTTTCAGCATAAAAGCTATATAAATTAGGAGAAAAAGCTCTAGCTGGTTTGGCTCAGTGGGTAGAGCATCATCCTGCTGACTGAAGGGTCCTGGGTTTGATTCTGGTCAAGGGCGCATGCCTAGGTTGCGGGCTGGACCCCCAGTAGGGGGCGTGCAAGAGACAGCTAATGATTCTCTCTCATCATTGATGTTTCTATTTCTCTCCCTTCCTCTCTGAAGTAAATAAAAATAAATAAATTAGGAGAGAAGAAGTAAATGATTTCTGCTTATAGGTGGCATAAACCTATATTTTCAAAACCACAGAATACACAAAAACTTCTTAGAAAAGATAAATTCAGTGAAGTAGCAAGATTTAAAAATATGCAAGAGTCAGTTATATCTCTTTACAAGATCTATTTGAGAAGTAAATAAGGAAAATGACCCCATTTATAATAGCAACAAATAGATTAAAATACGTAGGAATAAATTTAATCAATAGGTGAAAGATCTAGACACTTGAAAACCATAAAACACTGATGAAAGAAATTAAAGAAGACATAAATAAGTGGAAGATATCATGTGTTAATGGATTGGAAGAATTAATAGTGTTAAAATGTACATATTACCTAAAGCAATCTACAGATTTAATGTAATTTCTATAAAAATTCCAATGACATTTTCCCCCCAAAATAGAAAAAATAATTCTAAAATTGTGTGGAACCACAAAAGACCTCAAATAGCCAAAACAGGAAGAACAAAGCTAGAATAATCACACTTCCAGATTTTTAATCCTATATAATAAAAGCTTAATATGCTAAGTGTCCGATCGACCGTTTGACTGTTTGACCAGTCACTATGAGATCATATGGTATTTGTCTTTCTCTGACTGGCTTATTTCACTTAGCATATTAATCTCCAGGTCCATCTATGCTGTCGAAAAAGGTAGGATTTCCTTCTCTTTTATGGTCACATATATATTCTACTGTGTAAATGTAAGACGGATTTTTTTTCTTCACTCGTCAACTGATGGACATTTGAGCTGTTTCCAGATCTTGGTTGTTGTAAATAGCACTGCAATAAGCATGGGTGAGGTTATACTTTTGAATTACTGGTTTGGGCTTCTTATGATATGTTACCAGAAATGGGATTGCTGGGTGAAAAAGAAGATACATTTTTAATTTTTAAATCAAACTACATATTGTTTTCCACAGTGGCTCACCAGTCTTCATTCTTACAAACAGTGCACGAGCGTTTTCTTTTTTTCATATTCTGGCCAACACTTGTTAGTTGTTGTTTTATTGATGATAACCTTTCTAGCACGTGTGAGATATTTACTTATTATTTTAGTTTTTATGTTCTAAAAATATTTACTCATTAAATTGATTGGGGTGACATTGGTGAACATGAACATATAGGTTTCAGGTATGGATTTCTATGTTACAAGATCTGTGTATCACACTGTGTGCCCAACCAGCCAAAGTCAAATATTCTCCTGTCACCTTATATTAGAAGCCCCTGAGATGACATTTCATTGTGGTTTTAATATACATCCCTCTGATGATTACTGATGTTGAGCATTATTTCATATGTCTGTCAGCCATATGTATGTCCTCTTTTGAAAATTTTCTATCCAGATTTTTTGCACATTTTAAAAATTGGAATAGGATTGTTTGTCTTCACGGTGTTGAGTTGTACAAGTTCTTATTTATTTTGGAAATTAACCCCTTATCAGGTGTATCATTGGCAAATATTTTTTCCCATGCAGTGGGTTCCCTTTTCATTTTGTTGATTGTTTATTTTTCTTTGCAAAAGCTTTTTAGTTTGATGTACTTTTTTAAATTTACTTTTTCCTTTGTTAATTTCTATTTCTACTAGTTCATTATTGGTGTGTAAAATGCCATCAATTTATGAATAACAATTTATATCCTGCTACTTTGTCAAATGCATTTATTAGACCTAGTGGGGTTTTTAAAATAGTTTCTTTGTACAATATCATGTCACCTGCGAATAATGAGAGTTTTACTTCCTCCTTTCCTATTTGAATGCCTTTTTTTTTTTTGTCTGATTTATGTGGCTAGGAATTCCAGTATTATTTTGGAAAAAAGTCTTATTCCCTATCTTAAGGAAAGTTATTTAATTTTTGCCCATTGAGTTTGATAATGGCTGTAGGATTTTTAATATGGCCTTTATGTTCCTTCTATTCCCATCTTGATGAGAGTTGTGTGTTTGTTTGTTTTTTATCACAAATGGGTGATGATTTTTATCAAATGCTTTTTCTACATCTATTGTTATAATCATGTGACTTTTATCTTGTTTATCTGATGTATCATGTTTACTAATTTGTGAATATTGCACCAACCATGCATCCTTGGAATCAATTTCACTTGATTGTGATGTGTGATCTTTTTAGGTGTATTGCTAGATCAACTTTGCTAATATTTTTTGAGAATTTTAGCATCTATGTTCATCATGGATATTGGCCTATAATTTTATTTCTTTGTAGTGCCTTTATCTGGTGTTGGAATTAGGATAATGTTGATCTTGTAAACAGAGCTTGGAAGTCCTCTCTCCACTTGTATTTTTTGGAACAGTTTGAGATGGATAGGTGTTAGAATGTTTTGTAAAATTGCCTGTGAAGCCATCCAGTAGAGATCTTTTGTTTGTTGGGAGTTTTCTTTTATTATTACTCTTTTAATTTCATTCATTTTATTCAGTTTATTTAGGTTTTCTGATTCTTCCTGATTGAGTTTTGGAAGATTGTATGTTTTGTTAATTTCCTAGTCCTTTTATATTTATGATTAAATTATTTATTTGTGATTTTTCTTGCTTCTTGAGATAGGCCTGTAATGCTACGTACTTCCTTCTCAAGGCTGCTTTTGGTGTGTCCCATAGATTTGGGGTTGTTGCGTGTTAATTTTTTTTCCAGAAAATTTTAGATTTTTTTCATTGATCTCATTGTTAATCCATTCATTGTTTAATAACATGCTATTTAGCCTCCATGTGTTTGAATGTTTTTCAGTTTTTTTTATTATAGTTGATTTCCAGTTTCATAGCATTGTGATCCGAGACCATCCTACTTAATAAAAGGGTAATATGCAAATAACCATCACTCTGCTACACCCACGATTGGCCCGGCAGAAGGCTGGGGGGCGGGACTCGGTGTGGCCTATCCGGCCATTGAAAGGCGTGGGGGGCGGGCCTATCTGTCTGTTGAGAGGCGCCGGAGGCTTTTGGCCTGGTGCACGAGTGGACACCCAGCTCCCCTGCCATCGAAAGTGGGGAGCTGGGTGTCCATTCCGGCTCCAGGCTGCTTTTGGCCTGGTGCACCAGCGGACCCCCTACCATTGATTGCAGGGACCTGGGGGTCCGCTCCTGCCCAAGAGGCTTTCGGTCTGGGCAGGCCTGGGCAGGGGCTGAGCCGGTGATCAGAGGGAGCTGGAGAGGCCTGCCCAGGCCTAAAGCTTCGGCCAGAGGCTTTAGACTTGGGCAGGGCCCAGCCCTCCATTGGTGTGAACTATAGAGGAAACACCTTTTCTGACTGCACATTGGCCAAGCTTCCTGTATGCCACTGGTAATATTCTTAGTAACTTGGGTAATAAGAATCCAAACAGGTGATCTAGGGTTTTTCCACCACACTTCTAGAGACAAAAATGAAGGTCCGCTGCTGGAGGGCTAAGAAATGTCATATCCTGCCCTAGCCGGTTTGACTCAATGGATAATGCCTCAGCCTGCAGACATCAGGGTCTGGGTTTGATTCTGATCAAAGGCATGTACCTAGGTTGCAGGCTCCTCCCTGGCTGGGGCCCAGATCAGGGCTCATGCAGGAGGCAACCAATCAAAGTGTTTCTCTCTGTCTTTCCCTTTCTCTTCCACATTCTCTAAAAGTCAATGGAAACATACCCTCAGGTGAGGATAAAAAATAAATAAAGAAATCCATATCCTATGAAAGACACATCTTGAAAATGCCTAAAGAAAGTTGTCATTTTTTCTTGGTGAAGGGACTGTAGTCTGTGTTGATGAAAACACCTTGGTGGCTGTGGTGACTGACAGTGGCTGCAGCAGTGGGGTGATGGGGCTGGTGCCTTCCCCTGACCAGCTTGGTTGCCTCCCACAAAGGGAGGCCAGACTGCGGCTTAGGTACGCTCCCGGTGGGGCGCGGGCCTAAGCCGTCAGTAGGACATCCCTTGAGGGCTCCCAGTATGTGAGAGGGGTCAGGTTAGGGTGAGGGACCCACAACCCCCCAGTGCATGAATTTTGTGCACCGGGCCCCTAGTGTTTAATATTATTTCAATCTTGAGTTTGTTAAGATTTACTTTGTGTCCTAACATGTGGTCTGTCTTTGAGAATGTTCCATGTGTGCTTGAGAAGAATTTATATTTTGCTGCTTTGGGATAAAATGCTCTATAGTTTTCAATTAAATCCGTCCCCTCCAATGTGTTATTTAGGGTCTCCATTTCCTTGTTGATATATTTGTCTGGAAGATCTATCCAGTGATGTCTCTTGGGTGTTTAAATACCCTTCTATGACTGTGTTGCTGTCTATCTCTCTCTTAAAGTTCACTAAGAATGTCTATATATGTAGGTCCTCCTATATTGGGTGCACATATGTATACAAGAGTTATATCCTCTTTTTAGATTGATACTTTTAGTATTATATAGTGGCCTTCTTGTCTCTTCTATGGCCTTTGTTTTGAAGTCTATTTTGTCAGATATAAGTATTACTATCACAGCTTTTTTGTTTGTTTCTATTTGCATGGCATATTTTCTCCATTCTTTCACTTTCAGCCTATGTAAATCTTTTAATCTGAGGTGAGTCTCTTTTACATAGCATATACATGTGTCATTTTTTAAAAATTCAGTTAGCTACCCTATGTCTTCTGATTGGAGCATTTCCTGTGTTTACATTTAAGGTTGTTGTTGATTGGTAATTATTTTTTGTCATTTTATTTTTTACACTTATGTTCCTCTCTCTCTCTATTTATTATTTCTCTTAAGGCAGGCCCTTTAACCTTTTACATTTCTTGAAACACTGGTTTGTTGTTAATGAAATATTTTATTCTTTTTTAGGGGTCTGGGAAGCTCTTTATTTTGCCTTCAAATTTAAATGATAGCCTTGCTGCTTAGAGTATTCTTGGTTGGAGGTTCTTGCTGTTCAACACTTGCATATTTCATGCCAATCTCTTCTGGTCTGAAGTGTTTCTGTTGAGAAATCAGATGACATGCCCTGGCTGGTTTGGCTCAGTGCATAGAGCATTGGCCTGAGGACTTAGGGTCTCAGGTTTGATTCTGGTCAAGGGCACATGCCCAGGTTGTGGGTGCGATCCTCAGTGGGGAGCATGCGGGAGGCAGCCAATCGGTGATTCTCTCTCATCATTGATGTTTCTATCTCTCTCTCCCTCTTTCTTCCTCTTTGAAATCAATAAAAATATATTTTAAAAAAGGAATCAGATGACAGCTTTATGGGAATATCTATGTATGTTTCTCTTGCTGCTCTTAAGATTATCTCTTTATCTTTAACCTTTGCCATTTTAATTCTGATGTGTCCTGGTGTAGGTCTCTTTAGGTTCAACTTTAGTGGGAATTTCTGTACTTCCTGAACAAGTGTGACTTTTCCCTTCATAAGGTTAGGTAATTTTTCAGCCATTGTTTCTTCAAACAGGTTCTCTATTCCTTGCTCATTCTGTTTTTATTCTGGTACCCCTATGAAGCGGATTGTGTTATGCTTATTGTTGTTCCAGAAGTCCCTTACACTTTTCTCATTTTTAAAAATTCTCTCTCTTAATCCCTCCCCCTCTTCATTTCTCTCTTGATGCTCTGCTTGGGTTCTTAATGTTATCTTTTCCTTTAAATTGATCCTCCATTTCACCTAAAATTCTCGTGATTTCTAATCTACTTTTTAAATAAATCTTTATTGTTGAAAGTATTACATATGTTGCTTTTCTCCCCTCCTATTGCCTTCTCCCATTCCCCTCCCCGCAAGCCTTCACCACCCACTGTCTATGTCTGTGGGTTATGCATAAACGCATATGAGTTCATTGGTTGATCTCTTCCCTTTTTACCCTCCTCTACTTTCCCTCTGAAGTTTGATAGTCTGTTCAATGTTTCTGTGTCTCTGAGTCTATTTTTGTTCATAAGTTTATGTTGTTCATTAGGTTCCACATATGAGTGAGATCATGTGATACTTATGTTTCTCTGACTAGCTTATTTCAATTAGCATAATACTCTCCAGGTCCATTCATGCTGTTACAAATGGTAAGAGTTCTTTCTTTTTACAACTGTGTAGTATTCCATTGTATAGATGTACCACAGTTGATTTTTTTTAAATATATTTCACTGATTTTTTACAGAGAGGAAGGGAGAGGGATAGAGAGAAAGAAACATCGATCAGCTGCCTCCTGCACACTCCCCACTGGGCATGTGCCCGCAACCAAGGTACATGCTCCTGCCTGGAATTGAACCTGGGACCCTTGAGTCCACAGGCCGACACTCTATTCACTGAGCCAAACTGGTTAGGGCTGTACCACAGTTTTTTTAATCCATTCATCTTCTGATGGACACTTAGGTTGTTTCCAAATCTTAGCTATTGTAAATTGTGCTGCTATGAACATAGGGGTCATACATTCTTTATGATGGGTGTTTCTGGGTTCTTGGGATATATTCCTAGAAGTGGGATCACTGGATAAAATGGTAGTTCCATTTTTAATTTTTTGAGGAAACTCGATACTGTTTTCCACAGTGGCTGTACCAGTCTACATTCCCACCAACAGTGCACAAGAGTTTCCTTTCCTCCACATCCTCACCAACATTTGCCATTTGTTGATTTGTTGATGACAGCCATTCTAACAGGTGTGAGGTGGTATCTTATTGTCATTATAATTTTCATCTCTCAGATGATCAGTGACTTTGGGCACTTATTCATATACCTTTTGGCCTTCTGTATGTCTTCTTTCGAAAAGTGTCTATTTGGATCCTTTGCCCATTTTTTGATTGGATCGCTTATCTTCCTTTTGTTAAGTTGTATGAGTTCTCTGTAAGTTTTGGAGAGTAAATCCTTATCGGATGTATCGTTGGCAAATATGCTCTCCCATGGAATGGGCACTCTTGTTATTTTATTGATGTTTTCTTTTGCTGTGCAGAAGCTCTTTATTTTGATATAGTCTCATTTGTTTATTTTTTCCTTAATTTCCATTGTCCTAGGACCGTGGTCAGCAAACTGAGGCTCGCGAGCCACATGCGGCTCTTTGGCCCCTTGAGTGTGGCTCTTCCACAAGAGCCACAGCGTGGACGAGTCTATTTTGAAGAAGTGGCGTTAGAAGAAGCTTAAGTTTAAAAAATTTGGCTCTCAAAAGAAATTTCAATCGTTGTACTGTTGATATTTGGCTCTGTTGACTAATGAGTTTGCCGACCACTGCCTTAAAGCAAAGCAAACACACATATCAAACGTAAAGTTTGGTAAGCAGTAAAGTATCAGGTTGGTGGAACTGCCTTCAGCTGTTCAGCTGTTTGGCCAGCAGTAGGTAATAACATGTAGATTTTCAGGTTTGGGAAAATGCCCTCAGTTGTCTGGCAGCAGGCAATAATATGTATCTTCAGCCTTGCTGAAATCTCAAGGTTCACCAACCTTTTGATGAACTTCTTGCATTTATGATCTGCTGGAAATTGCCCCCAGAAAATACACCTTCTCCTCAAGTGCACATGGAACTTTCTCAAAGATAGAGCACATGTTAGGACACAAAATAATGTTTAACAAATTCAAGAAGATTGAATTTATATCATGCATCGTCTTGGATGACAAAGGCATGAAACTAGAAATCAATTACAATAAAAAAAATTGGCCTGGCCAGTGTGGCTCAGTGGTAGAGTGCTGACCTAAGAACCAGAAGGTCAGGGTTTGATTCCCTGTCATGCACATGCTTGGGTTGTGGGCTTGAACCTCAGTGTGGGGCATGCAGAAGGCAGCTGATTGATGATTCTCTCTCATCATTGATGTTTCTATCTCTCTCTCCCTCCCCTTGCCTCTCTGAAATCAATAAAAATATTTTAAAAACATTAAAAAACCTGTAAAATATTCAATTGCATGAAGGCTAAATACCATGTTATTAAACAATGAATGAGTTAACAATGAGATCACAGAAGATATAAAAAAATTACCTGGAGAAGGAGCTGGGAAGATGGCGGCAAAGTTAAACAACTAAACTGCCGCCTCCCACAACAATTTCAAAAATACAACTAAAAGACAAAACGTCTACCACCCAGAACCACGGGAAAGCTGGCTGAGTGGTAGATTTACAACTAAGAAGAGAAGGGAGCACAAACGCTGGAAAGCTGAGGTATGGAGGTGCGCGGGCGAAGCGGGCTGGCGGCGGGCGACTGGGCGTGCGGCTTTTCTTCAAACCGAACGGAGACAAACTCCCCATCACTCTGAACTCCAGTTTCTGGGGACACGTGGGGGACCCAGACGCCTACAGGGAGAAGCTGGACTCTCGGCCATCGGTCAGAGAGTGAGAGTGACTTTTCTGCAGAGGTGCGCCCAGCAATCAGGGTTTGCTGTGCTGGAGCGCGGGACACGGGGACTTGGAAACACGGAAAGGCAGAGACAGCTGAAGGCAGCCATGGCCGTTGGCCATTCCCCAGCCTAGTGACGCCCTGTGACCCCGTCCCGCATGTTCTACAAACCCGCCCAGGCTCCACACAGCAGATTTTACATATAAATGGCCTGTTCTGTGGCAGCTCAACCAAATTAACTGCAGCTCCAGTCATACTGCTCCAAAACTGCCCAAGCAAAGAGGAGAAAACTTATAGCTCTTACTGTAGCTCCTGCTGGCAGGCCTCAGACCTGCACCCCATTGGAAATCCAGACACTAGGGTATCTAGTGGTTGGTGTGGATGACACCAGATTTCAACCACTCTCATAAGGGACACATTCAAGAGGCAGACTCAGTGAGCACCAAAGCCCTACTGTGTCTCCAGCACAGCAATTCTTCCGTTATAGACACAGCAGGTCCTCACAGCCAATCGGCCTGGAGGTCAATTCCTCCCAGTGTACCAACAGCAATCAAGGCTTTTAACTACAACAAGACTTTCCACTCAGCCCACAAAGGGGTGTACCAAGAGTGACCACCTAGAGTGATTGGGGAAGCTGAGCTACTGGCCCCTATAGGTCACTGACCACACAAAGCCACTCCATCAACACAGGGAGGCAGCCAAAATGCGGAGACACCGAAATATGTCATGAGTAGGAGAGATGGAGGAAAGCAAACTAATGGACGACACAGTGTTCAGAACCACATTTATAAGGTTACTCAAGAATCTTCTAAAAACCGCTGAGAAACTTGAAGAGACCTTCAAGGACCTTAATGAGAATACCAAAAAAATGGAAAAGGACCAGTCAGAAATTATGCATACACTGTCTGAAATAAAGAATTTACAGACACTGTAGACCACCGTACCCGAAGAGTCAAACCAAAGATCTGGAATATGAGGAAGCAAAAAACACCCAACCAGAGAGGCGGAAAGAAAGAAGAATCCAAAAGTGTGAGGATAGCGTAAGGAGCCTCTGGGATGGCTTTAAGTGTACCAATATCTGAATTTTTGGGGTGCCAGAAGAAGAGAGAGAGCAAGATACTGAAAACCTATTTGAAGAAATAATGACAGAAAACTTCCCCCACCTGGTGAAAGAAATAGACTTTCAAGTTCAGGAAGCACACAGAACCCCATACAAGAGGAATCCAAAGAGGACCACACCAAGACACATCATAATTAAAATGCCAAGGGCAAAAGACAAAGAGAGAATCTTACAAGCAGCAAGAGAAAAACAGTTAGTTACCTACAAGGGAGCACCCATACGATTATCAGCTAATTTCTCAACAGAAACCATGCGGGCCAGACGGGAGTGGCAAGAAATATTCAAAGTGATGAATAGCAAGAACCTACAACCAAGACTACTCTACCCAGCAAAGTTATCATTCAGAATTGAAGGGCAGATAAAGAGCTTCACAGATAAGAAAAAGCTAAAGGAGTTCATCACCACCAAACCAGTATTATATGAAATGCTGAAAGGTATTCTTTAAAAAGAGGAAAAAGAATAAAAAAGTAAAGATAAAAATTATGAAAACAAATACATACCTATCAACAAGTGATCCTAAAAATCAAGTGAATTAAAAATCTGAGGAACAGGGGGGAAGGAGAAAATGGTGACGGAATAGAGTCGGGTTTGGAGTCTGTTCCTGGGGCGGAGAGTCGGAGCAGCAGAGGCTCGCAGAGGGAGTGTATGTGGGCAAGCCAAGGGACAGCTAAACTCCAGGAGAAGGCGGGGGAGTGCTGGGCAGTGTTCCTCTGACCGCGCAGCACCCACAGGGGCTGGGTCCCCTCCTGGAGCTGCGGGCTCGCCGGGCGCCTCGCCATCTTGCAAGGAAAGGAGGATTTTAGTGGAAACCTGACTTTCTGCGACAACTGCAAACACTGAGCTGCTGGGAGCACCAGACCACCGGTCCCGTATCAGCGCAAACATTCGGATTCAAAGATACTCTTCACTGCACCACGGAAAGGTCAGATTTCATCTGAAATAAGCTGCGGTTTCTGATCCCCGCGGTGGGTGAGGGAGGCGCTGGGTGAGGGAAGCGCGGCAGCCGCAGGACCGGCAGGAGCCGGGAGGTCTGTGCCTAGAAAAATCGGCGGCAGTTGGAACTGCCGTGAGCCGTGAATGAGGAGGGGGGTCTTCTGAGCTGCTAACAGAAGTGACCTCTTGAAAGCAACTCATTTTAATCTGACGAGGAGGGTCAGACTAGGAGTTTTCAAAGGAGTGCAGGCTCCTTGGTCTGGCGCACAGACCCACGGTCCGCACACCTGAGCTCTTTCCGACTCTGATTGCTAAGCCCAACACATAGAAAAACCCAGGTGGAAACCCTGAAAGACTGCAGGGGGAAGGTGTTTTTTCGGAACCTGGGGACCAGAGCTGCGTGTGACCATCAGAGAGGCAGCTCTGAGGCGCACACCTCCACAAACCGGTAGTGAGTGCCATAGAGGGGGAAAAAAAAAAAAAAGAGCTAGAGAGGCCCGGAAGTCAATTCAGAAACACTGCCACCCAGGGGCTGAAACGCTAATTGTCTCTGGTGTAATAAAAAATAAATACGAGAAATTAAGACACGGCTGGCTTAAAAAGCAGGACTGGCTTCCAACACTGAGGAGCCCTGGAATGAAGCTGAACTGAAATACCGACCAGACTGGGAAAAAGGCGTACCAAACAGAATAATAGAGGAAGTGAATGACAGCCGCTACTGCACATTTTAGTCTTCCTATTTTTTAATTTTCAATTCTTTTTTAAATTTTTTAAATTTTTTATTCTCATATTTTTTTATTTTCATTTTTTGCATCTTTTACTTAAGAAACTAATTTTTTTTCTTTTTCCTCACTCGATTTTCACCTTTTTAATTATTACATTTTTATTTTCAATCAGCACTATTATTACTATTATTTTACGTTTTGTTTTTTTTTAATGTCATTTGATTTTCTCTTTCTTTTATTTTTGGATTAGTGTCCTACATTCGATTTGCATCTTTCCCTTACAATTGCTTTACCCTATCTCAAAGCTAACATTATGCCATCACTCTCCTCCTAACCTTTCCCCTTTTGGTCCCCAGTTTATCTTAACCCTTTCTGGCTTTAGATTTTCCCTACTTTTTCAGTTTACTCCCTGCTAAAACTTCACCCTACTTTTATATCTAATTCCCAACCCCCTGCTCCAAATCCATACAAACCTCTCTCTACGCTACCTTAAAAAAATTATTTTTCTCTCGGGCCTTTTGTTGTTGTTTGCTTGAATGTTGATTAGATTGAATTTTTATGCTTTTTTATGAGATTGTTTTGATTATTCTTTTTGTTGGTTTGGTTGGTTCTTTTGTTTGCTTTGTTTTTGTTTGTTTTTTACTTTTGTTTTCCCTTGCCTCACTTGATATTAGCTGCTGTTGCAGTTTGTATTAATCTCCAGGCTCGTGTTGCTGGAATTTGCTGGGAATAGTGGTTGTTCTAGTGGAGTTTACTCCCCATATATATAGTTTGTTCCCCTTTTCTCTCTTAGTATCATTCTTGTCTCTCTTACTTTTTTTTTCTTTTCTTTTTCTTTTCTGTTATTTCTTTTTCTTTTCTTTCTTTCTGCTCTTTTCCCAAGTTCAGATTCACACTCTTTGTTTTTTGTTTTTTTTTTTCTTTTCTTTTTTCGTTGTTGTTCTTTCTTTTTACTCTCCCTCTTCCACTCCTATTCCCTAATTTGTCTTTCTCTGGTGGTTACCTTTATTGGAGGTTATTAATATCGTGAATACAATTCTGTTCAGTGCCTTGTCTGTTGTGCCTGGTTGTGTTGTATTTTATACCTTTAAATCAACGCCAGAGAGAGAAATCTATATAACCAGACATCCGGAGAAGAGAGACCATGAGGAGACAAAGAAACAGCCCCCACAGGAAAGAGAAGCAGGCATCACCAGAAAAGGAAGTAAACGATTTAGAGGCAAACAACCTATCAGAGAAAGAATTCAGAGAAATGGTCATAAAGTGGCTGAAAAGGATGGAAGACAAATTCGACAATATGAGTAAGAACCAAGAAGAAATGAAGAAGAACCAAGAAGAAATGAAAAATGACATCACTGCTGTAAAGAACTCAATAGAAAGCATCAAGAGTAGACTAGATGAAGCAGAGGACCGCATAAGTGAGCTAGAAGACAAGATGGAAAAAAATACCCAATTACAACAGCTTCTAGAAACAAAAATTAGAAAGATTGAGGAGAGCGTAAGGGAACTTCGGGACAATACAAAACAAAACAACATCAGGATAATAGGGGTGCCAGAAGGAAAGGAAACTGAGCAAGGAATAGAAAACCTGTTTGAAGAAATAATAACAGAAAACTTCCCTGATATAGGGAAGAAAAAACCCACACAAATCCAAGAAGCTCACAGAGTTCCAAGCAAAATGAACCCCAAAAGACCGACGCCAAGGCACATTATAGTTAAGTTGGCAAACACCAACGACAAAGTAAGAATCTTACAAGCGGCCAGAGAGAGACAGACAGTTACATACAAAGGAACCCCCATCAGACTAGCAACTGATTTCTCAACAGAAACTCATCAGGCCAGAAGGGAATGGAATGAAATATACCAAGTCATGCAAAGGAAGGGTCTAAATCCAAGAATACTGTACCCAGCAAGGCTATCAATCAAAATTGAAGGTGAAATCAGGAGCTTCACAGACAAAAAAGGACTAACGGAGTTTATCACCACCAAACCAGCAATGAAAGAAATGCTAAAGGGTCTGCTGTAAAAAAAAAAAAAAAGAAAAAGAAAGAAATAGGAAGCAAAGAAGGTACACAGGGGTATAGAATAAAAATGGCGACAAATAAGTACCTATAAATAATAACTTTAAATGTAAATGGATTGAATGCCCCAATCAAAAGACACAGGGTAACAGACTGGATAAGAAAACAAAACCCAGATATCTGCTGTCTACAGGAAACCCACCTCAAAAAAAAGGATGCATGCAGACTGAGAGTAAAGGGATGGAAAAAGGTTTTCCAGGCAAATGGAAATGAAAAAAAAGCTGGGGTGGCAATACTTATATCTGACAAATTAGATCTCAAAGTGAAGGACATAACAAGAGATAATGAAGGCCACTTCATAATACTAAAGGGAGAAATCCAACAAGAAGAAATAACTCTGGTAAACATATATGCACCCAATACAGGAGCACCAAGATACATTTAAAAACTCCTGGAAGATATCAAAGGAGAGATTGACAGTAATACAATCATAGTAGGAGACTTCAATACCCCACTATCACCATTGGACAAATCCTCTAAACAAAAAATCAGCAAAGAAACATCAATCCTAAATGACTCACTAGAACAGATGGAATTAATCGACATCTTCAGAACATTTCACCCCAAAGCAACAGAATATACATTCTTCTCAAGTGCACATGGGTCATTTTCAAAGATAGACCATATGTTAGGACATAGGCAAAGTCTCTCCAAATTCAAGAAGATAGAAATCATATCAAGTATCTTCTCAGATCACAGTGGCATAAAACTGGAAATCAACTACAATAAAAACAACCCAAAGAAATCAAACACTTGGAGACTAAACAGCATGCTATTAAACCATGACTGGGTTACCAAAGACATCAAGGAAGAAATAAAAAACATCATGGCAACAAACGACAATGAAAACACAACAATCCAAAATCTATGGGACACAGCGAAAGCAGTCCTGAGAGGGAAGTTCATAGCTCTACAAGCCTACTGCAAAAAACAAGAAACAATGGTAATAAATTACCTAACCCAACAACTCAAAGAGTTAGAGAGAGAGCAACAAGATAAGCCCAGTGTAAGCAGAAGGAAAGAAATAATAAAGATCAGAGCGGAGATAAACGACATAGAGACCAAAGAAACAATACAAAAGATCAACAAAACCAAGAGCTGGTTCTTTGAAAGGATAAACAAGATTGATGGACCTCTAGCCAGGCTCACCAAGAAGCAAAGAGAGAGGACCCAAATAAACAAAATCAGAAATGAAAGAGGTGAAATAACAACAGATCCCGACGAAATACAAAGGATTGTTACAAAATACTACGAACAACTCTATTCCAACAAACTGGACAACCTAGAGGAAATCGACATATTCCTAGAAAAATACAACCTTCCAAAACTCAATCAGGAAGATTCTAAACAGCTCAACATGCCAGTAACTATGGAAGAAATTGAAGCAGTCATCAAAAAGCTTCCGGCAAACAAAAGCCCGGGGCCAGATGGCTTCACAGGAGAGTTTTATCAAACTTTCAAGGAAGAACTAAAACCTATCCTCCTCAGACTATTCCAAAAAATTCAAGAGGAAGGAACACTTCCAGGCTCCTTCTATGAAGCCAGCATCACCCTAATACCAAAACCAGATAAAGACAACTCAATGAAAGAGAATTACAGGCCAATATCCCTCATGAACATTGATGCCAAAATCCTCAACAAAATTCTAGCAAATCGGCTCCAGCAGTACATCAGAAAGATCATACACCATGACCAAGTAGGATTTATTCCAGGAATGCAAGGATGGTACAATATCCGCAAATCAATAAACGTGATACATCACATAAACAAATTGAGAGATAAAAATCACATAGTCATATCAATAGATGCAGAAAAAGCATTTGACAAAATCCAACACCCTTTCTTGATAAAAACTCTCAACAAGGTGGGAATAGAAGGCTCATACCTCAACATAATAAAAGCTATTTATGATAAACCCACAGCAAACATCATACTCAATGGGCAAAAACTAAAACCATTTCCCCTAAGAACAGGAACAAGACAGGGATGCCCACTCTCACCACTCCTGTTTGACATAGTACTGGAAGTATTAGCTATCGCAATTAGGCAAGAAGAAGAAATAAGAGGCATCCAAATTGGAAAAGAAGAAGTGAAGCTGTCCTTATTTGCAGATGACATGATATTGTACATAAAAAACCCAAAAGATTCCATCAAAAAACTAATAGACTTAATAAATGAATTCGGCAATGTAGCGGGATACAAAATTAACGCCAAGAAATCTATGGCTTTTCTATACACCAATAATGAACTTACAGAAAGAGAGACTAAAAAAGCAATCCCATTTACCATCGCACCAAAAAAATTAAGATACCTAGGAATAAACTTAACTAAGGAGGTAAAAGACCTATACGCAGAAAACTACAGGACACTGAAAAAAGAGATAGAGGAAGACGTAAACAGATGGAAGAACATACCATGTTCCTGGATTGGTAGAATCAACATCATTAAAATGTCCATACTACCCAAAGCAATCTACAGATTCAATGCACTCCCCATCAAAATACCAACAGCATATTTCACAGACCTAGAAAGAACTCTCCAAAAATTCATCTGGAATAAAAAAGACCCCGACTAGCCTCAGCAATCCTCAGAAAGAAGAATAAAGTAGGTGGAATCTCAATACCAGATTTCAAGCTGTATTAAAAAGCCACTGTTCTCAAAACAGCCTGGTACTGGCACAAGAACAGACATATTGATCAATGGAACAGAATAGAGAACCCAGATATCGACCCAAACCACTATGCTCAATTAATATTTGACAAAGGAGGCATGAACATACAATGGAGTCAAGACAGTCTCTTCAATAAATGGTGTTGGGAAAACTGGACAGATACATGCAAAAAAATGAAACTAGATCACCAACTTACACCATACACAAAAATAAACTCAAAATGGATACAGGACTTAAACATAAGACGGGAAACCATAAAAATACTAGGGGAATCCACAGGCAACAAAATCTCAGACATATGCCACAAGAACTTCTTCACTGACACTGCCCCTAGGGCAATGGAAGCTAAAGAGAAAATTAACAAATGGGACTACATCAAAATAAAAAGCTTTTTTACAGCAAAAGAAACCATCAACAAAACAACAAGAAAGCCCACTGCATGGGAAAACATATTTGCAAATGTTATCACTGATAAAGGTTTAATCTCCAACATCTACAGGCAGCTTATGCAACTTATTAAGAGGAAGATAAATGATCCAATAAAAAAATGGGCAACAGACCTAAACAGAATATTTTCAAAAGAAGACAGAAGGAAGGCCAAGAGACACATGAAAACATGTTCAAAGTCACTTATTATCCGAGAGATGCAAATCAAAACAACAATGAGGTACCATCTCACACCTGTCAGAATGGCTATCATCAACAAATCAACAAACAACAAGTGTTGGCGAGGATGCGGAGAAAAAGGAACCCTCGTGCACTGCTGGTGGGAATGCAGACTGGTGCAGCCACTGTGGAGAACAGTATGGAGTTTCCTCAAAAAACTGAAAATGGAACTCCCATTTGACCCAGTAATCCCACTCCTGGGAATATATCCAAAGAAACTAGAAACACCAATCAGAAAGGATATATGCACCACTATGTTCATAGCAGCACAATTTACAATAGCTAAGATTTGGAAACAGCCTAGGTGCCCATCAGCAGATGACTGGATCGGAAAACTGTGGTACATCTACACAATGGAATACTATGCTGCCATAAAAAAGAAGGAATTCTCATCATTTGCAGCAACCTGGATGGAATTGGAGAACATTATGCTAAGTGAAATAAGCCAGTCAATGAAAGAAAAATACCACATGATCTCACTCATTTAGGGATAGTAAAGAGCATTATAAAGTGGTGAACAAAAAGATAGATACAGAGACAGTAAAGCATCAAACAGACTTTCAAATTACAGGGGGAAAGTTTGGGAAAGTTGGGGGAGTTATGAAATCAAACGAAGGACTTGTATGCATGCATATAAGCATAAACAATGGACGCAAAACTCTGGGGGGGAGGGCATGTGTGGGTGTGAGGTGGGGGGGTAATAGTAAGATATGTACACATATAATACCTCAATAAAAATATTAAAAAAATAAATAAATAAAAAAAAATCAAAAAAAAAATCTGAGGAACAGAATAAACTGGTGAACATAATAGAATCAGAGGCATAGAATGGGAGTGGATTGATAATTCTCAGGGGGAAAGGGGTGTCTGTATGGGGGTTACGGGAAGAGACTGGACAAAAATCATACACCTATGGATAAGGAAAGTGGCAGGGAGGTAAGGGCAGAGGGGGGGGGTGGGAACCGGGTGGTGGGGAGATATGGGGGGGGGAGGAGAAACAATTGAATAATCTGAACAATAAAGATTTATTTTAAAAAATTACCTGGACACAAATATAAATGAACACACAACAACTCAACTCAGCAAAAGCAATCCTGAGAGGAAATTTCTTAGCATAACAGGCCTACCCAAGAAGCAGGAAAATTTTCAAATAAATAATCCAATCCTATACCTAAAAACAATAGAAAAAGAACAACAAACCAAGCCCACAGTCATTAGAAGGAAGGGAATAATGAAGATCAGAGTGGAAATAAATTACATAGAAATTGAAGAGAAAACAAAAACAAAAATCAATACAAAAATCAGTGAAACCAAGAGCTGGTTCTTTGAAAAGTTAAACAACATTGATAAACCTTTAACCAGAATCATCAAGAAAGAAAGAGAGAGGACTCAAATAAATAAAATCAGAAATGAAAGAAGAGCAGTAACAACTGACTCCAAGGAAATAATGATTGTAAGAAAATACTATGAACAACTACCAGTATATGCCAACAAATTAGACAAACTGGGTGAAATTGACAAATTCATAGAAATATACAATCTTCCAAAACTGAATCAGGAAGAATCAGAAAACCTGAATAGACCAATAACAACTAATGAAATTAAAGCAGTAATAAATGTAAGTACCAGCAAACAACATTCCTGGGCCAGATGGAGAAGAACTAATACCTATTATCCTCAAACTATTTTTTAAAAAGCAGAATAAAGACTTCCAAACTCTTTTTATGAGGACAGCATTATCCTAATACCAAAACCAGATAAAGACACTGTATAAAAAGAAAATTATAGGACAATATACCTAATGAACATAGATGCTAAAATACTTGACAAAATATTAGCAAATAAGATTGAGCGATACACTATGAAGATCATACACCATGATCAAGTGAAATTTATACCAGAGATGCAAAGTTGGTAAAATATTTGCAAATCAATAAATATGATACATCACATAAAATGAAAAATAAAAATCACATGATTATATCAATAAATGCATTCTATAATGTCCAGAACACATTTATGATTAAAAACCCTCAGGGAAGTGGAAATAGAAGGACAGTATCTCAGCATAATAATGGCTATATATGAAAAATCTACAGCCAACATCATACTAAATGGATAAAAACTAAATGTTTTTCTTAAGATCAGGAATAAGACAGACAAGTCTGCATTCACCACTATTATTCACCATAGTACTGGAAGTCCTAGCCACAGTGATCAAAAAGAAAATTAAAATTAAAAAAAGCATTCAAATTGGAAAGGAGGATGTAAAACTGTCATTATTTGCATATGACATGACATGATATTGTACATAGAAAACCCTAAAGAGTCCACCAACATTTAGTAGATCTAATACATGAATTCAGCAAAGTTGCAAGATAAAAAACTAATATTCAGAAATTAGTGTCATCTTCATAAACCAATAATGAACTATCAGAAAGAGAAACTAAGAAAACAATTTCATTTACTATTGAAACAAATATTAAGCAAATAAGAATAAATTTAACCGAGAAGGTAAAACACCTTTACTCAAAAAATATAGGAATTTGAAGAAAGAAATTGAGAAAGATAAAAATAAATGCAAATATATACCATATTCATGGATTGGAAGAATGAACATCATCAAAATGTCCATACTACACAAAGCAATCTATAGAGTCAAAGCAATTTCTTTTAATATACTAATAGCATATTTCACAAATGTATAAGAAATATTCCAAAAAAAAATTATATGGAACCAAAAAGGACCCTGAATAGCTTCAGCAATCTTGAGGAAGAAGGACAAAGTTGGAGGTATCACAATACTGGATGTGAAATTATACAACAGGGCCATTGTAATAATAAAAAAAGCCTGGTACTAGCATAAGAATAGGCATATAGATCAATGGAACAGAGTAGAGTCCCCAGAAATCAACCCACATCTCTATGGTTAATTAATGTTTGACAGTGGAAAGAAGAGCATACAATGGAGTAAAGACAAACTCTTTAATAAATGTTGTTGGGAAACTAGGACAGGTACATGCAAAATTTTAAACTTACACTATATACAAGAATAAACTCAAAAGAATAAAATACTTAAATGTAAGTCATAAAAACATAAAAATCCTAGATGAAAACATAGGCAGTAAAATTTCAGACATCTCCAATAGCGATACTTTGGTGGGTATATCTCTTAGGGCAAGAGAAATAAATAAAAATAAAGAAATGAGACTACATCAAATGAAAAAGCTTCTGTACAGAAAAGAAAACTATCAGCAAAATAAATAGGAATCACAGCATATGAGAGAACATATTTGGCAATGATATATTTGATAAGGAGTTAATTTACAAAATATACAAAAGAGTTATACAACTCAATATAAGGAAGAAAAACGATCCAATTAAAAATGAGCAAAGAACTTAAATAGACACTTCTCCGAAGAGGACAGACAAAATGACCATTAAACATATTCAAAATGCTCAATGTTATTAATCATCAGAAAGGTGCAAATTAAAACCACAATAAGATGTCACCTCAGGGAGAAACCAAGATGGTGGCACAGGTTAAGCACCTAACCTACAGCCTGGCACAACAATTTCAAAAATACAACTAAACGTCAAAACGGACATCATCCAGAACCACAGGAAAGCTGGCGGACTGAAATGCCCACAACTAGAAGGAAAGAGAAAACCACAAGGAAAATCAGAAGAGCCGTAAAAGCCTGAGGTATGGAGACACGGGCGGAGACACAAGCACGCGCGAGTGCAGGGAGGATGGAGCCGGAGAGGAAGGGGCGGTTGACGGCCTGGCCGGCATTCTCTAGCAGGAAGGAGATAAAAGCTCCAGATTGCGCTGAACCCCAGCTCCAACTGCACTGAACCCCAGTTCTGGGCGAAACCCTGGGAAGCCAGGCTCATGCTGGGGGAATCTGGGCTGTGGGGCGGAAACACAGAGGAGCGGCGAAAGGCAGAGCTCCAGAGGCGTGCACGTGAATGCGCGCAGAGGATGGTCTGTTGCCTGTGCCGCTGAATTGCTCTAGCGGGAAGGAGACAAAAGCTCCGGACCATGCTGAACCCCAGTTCCAACTGCACTGAACCCCAGTTCTGGGCAAGACCCTGGGAAGCCAGACTCATAGTGGGGGAATCTGGGCTGTAAGGCGGAAATGCAGAGAATCGGCGAAAGGCAGAGCACCGGAGGCGCGCACGGGAATGTGCGCAGAGGATGGTCTGTTGACTGTGCCGCTGAATTGCCCTGGTGGGAAGGAGACAAAAGCGCCAGACTATGCTGAGCTCCAGTTCCGCTGAAACCCAGTTCCGGGCAAGAATCTGGGAATCCAGATTCATTGGGGGAGAGACTAGACTGTTTGGCGGCGGGCGAAGCTCCAGGGCGCTTTTCTCTCAGAGGTGTTTGCAGGGAGTACAGAGGGACACTGAGACCCAGGAACCTCATAGGGCGGGGCTGACGGGAAGCCAAGGCTGTAGGCTCCACCCTGAAACTCCGCCCCATCCAAGCTGAGCACAGAGGCTTTTACAATTTTGCAAGTCTAGTTGAATAAGGCGGTCTCCCGGTGTAGACACAGCTGATCCTCACAGCCAATTGGACTGGAGGTCAAATCCTCCCAGTGTACCAACAGCAATCAAGGCTTAACAACACCAAGACTTTGCACTCAGCCCACAAAGGGGGGTACCAAGAGCGACCACCTAGGAAGATTGGGGAAGCTGGGCTATAGGGAGGCAGCCAAAAGGTGAAGACACTGAAGCAGGTCACGAATAGAAGGGATGAAGGAAAGTAAACTAATGGACGACAGTGTTCAGAACCACATTTATAAGGTTACTTAAGAATCTTCTGGATGACCAAGATGGCGGCATAGGGCGGACGCCTGATTGTTGCCTACCACAACAATTTTGAAACTACAA
Organism: Eptesicus fuscus; assembly: GCF_027574615.1. Taxonomy (NCBI): domain Eukaryota; kingdom Metazoa; phylum Chordata; class Mammalia; order Chiroptera; family Vespertilionidae; genus Eptesicus; species Eptesicus fuscus. Next base: position 2,525,159 of record NC_072480.1, on the reverse strand, counting down.
CTGGAAAACAGAGCAGACACCATCCAGAACAATGGCCGGAGGAATTGCTGAGAAGGAATTGACAGATGGGAGTTGGGATCGGGAAGACGAGGTCCCGCTGGGTCCCGGATCCAGGTGCGCTCGCCCGGTGACTGGTTGCCGCTGCAGACCCGAGTGCTGCCACAGCGACCTTGGACCAGCCCGCCGCCGTGCACCGGGCGCACTGGAGCTTCGCTGAGCCCGCCGCCCAGCGAGTTCCGCAGCAGCCACCCCGGAGCTTTGAGAAAATGGCCGAAGGGATTGCTGAGAGGGAATTGACCGACAGGAATTGGGATCAAGAAGACAAAGCCCCACTGGGTCCTGGGTCCGGGTGAGGCTGCGCCCCTGGGTCCGAGTGAGGCCACGCGCCCCTTGGGTCTGGGTGAGGCCACGTGCCCCTGAGTCCGGGTGAAGCCGTGCCCCTGGGTCCGGCCGAGACCAAACCAGAGGGAGTCGGACCTCCGTTACCACCATTTGTCCACCATCCAGAGCTGAGGGGTCAGTGCCGACATGTACACATAAGGAACTGGTGGACATTGAAATTGGGTCTCAAAAGAACTGTTGGTCCAGAAAGAAACTTACTACAGACTGATTCATTTGCCTGTCAGCATAACTATTATTGCTCATCTCACATTCGGTTCTTATAAGTGTATTTCTAGTGACACATGATCTCACTCATCTAGGGGAAATGATGAACAACATAGACTGATGAACAAGAACAGACCCAGAAACAAGGAGGCATCGATCGGACTGTCAGGCCTCAGAGGGAGGGAAGGGGAGGGTGGGGTAAAGGGGGAGAGATCAACCAAAGGACTTGTGTGCATGCATATGAGCCTAACCAATGGTTAAGGACAACAAGGGGGTGGGGGCATTCAAGGGGAGGGGTGGGGGATGGGAATGGGGGGATGAGGACAAATATGTGACACCTTAATAAATAAAGAAATTAAAAAAAAGATGTCACCTCAGACCTGTCAGAATGGCTACTAACAATAAATGAACAAACAACAAGTGCTTGTGCGAATGTGGATAAAAGGGAACACTTTTGCACTGTTGGTTGGAATGTAGTCTGGTACAGCCATTGTGAAAAATAGTATGGAGTTTCCTCAAAAAATTAAAAATGAAACTGCTGTTTGACCCAGCCATCCTATTTTGAGAAATAAACCCTAACAATCTCAAAACACCAATCAGAAAGAATATATGTATCCCTTTGTTCATAGCAGTGCTAATTGCAATAGCCAAGATTTGGAAACATCCCAAGTGCCCATCAGTAGATGAAAGGATAAAAAAGCTATGGTACTTTAACACAATGTAATACCATGTGGTTGTAAAAAAGAAGGAATTCTTGCCTTTTGCAACAGCATGTATGGAACTGGATATTATCATGCTAAGCAAAATAAGCCAGACAGAAAGACAAATACCATATGATCTCACTTATATGTGGAATCTAATGGACAAAATGAACTGATGAATAAAATAGAACTCGGGGCATGGATACATGGAACAGACTGACCGAGGTTATAGGGGAGTGGGAGGTGGTGACTGAATGAAAGAAGGTGAAGAAATCAACCAAAAAACATATATGCATAGCCCATGGACACAGGCAACACTGTGGTGATGGCCAGAGTGAATGGGAGTGGGGGCTAGGTGGAGGTGGGTAAAGGGGGGGGGATAAGGGACATGTAATAGTGTCAACAATAAAAAATGCTATCAAACAGCATTACATGCTACAGAGAAATTGTTTGCAAAAGGAAGAGTCAGTTGATGCAGGAAAATATTAAAATCACTGTAAGCAAAAAATTACAATAGAATATATGACAAATTTTAAAAGACTGTATATACTTATATTAATTTTTATGGAACATGGATAAGAAATATTATGGAGGTTGATGGAGTAACTATTAATGATCATTCTCTTTTTTTTATTGTTTACACTATTATAGATGTCCTCATTTCCTCCCCGTTGCTGATCTCCACACAGCCCTGACAGCCCCTTCTCTCTGGCCAACACCACACTGTTGTCTGTGTCTATGGGATATGCATATATGTCCTTTGGCTAATTTTTACTTAAGTTCTAAACCAATTAATAAATATGACTAAAATATAAGGTGCATGAAGAAACTGTCATTTTTATTACTATGTAGGTGACATTGGTGAATATTTCCTTTATTTGGAGGAAAGTGGACTTTCTAATATTGAATCAAAAAGGGTATATAGGCACCCATGCTAGTTTGGCTCAGGGGATAAAGTATTAGCCTGCAGACTGAAGGGTCCTGGGTTAAATTCTAGTCAAGAGCACATGCCCAGGGTTGCAGGCTCAATCCCCAGTTGGGAGCATGCAGGAGGCAGCTGATGGATGATTCTCTCTCATCATTGATGTTTCTATCTCTCCTTCTCCCTTCCTCTCTGAAGTCAATAAAAATATATAGTTTTAAAAAAGATATACAGGCCTTTCACATAATCATTGGTAGATTGGATCACCAGTAGGTCTCCTTATTTGAGGAGCTACCTTTGCAGACATATAGTTTAAAGGAAAGAAGCAGGGAGTTCATTCCTTGCAGTAAATTTAGGCTTCCATGAATGATCCGAAAAAAAGGAGCTTGGCTATACCTCCAAAGTTTCTCCTGCCAAATTCTCAGTCCAACTCTGATGGTAGGAGAAAGGTTGGAGAGAGGCCAATGCATTTATATTCATAATAGTAATGATGTCACTTAAAATAATGGACATTTCAGAAGTGCATGTAATAGGTATTTAATCCTTCTAAAGTAATATATGGATTTGTTTTTACTTACTCCATGACTATTCCCCTCTGGTCCCCCACTCAATGTGAGAAGAGATAACAATGTTTACCAATGTACATCATATATGCTTAATTATGTACAAACTGTGTTTAAAAAAATTTGGAGTGGCTAGAGAGCAGGACTTATGGAATAGAATTATTTAAAATGATGGGAAATTTTTTAAAGACTGTGAAATGATAGACTGGAACCAGATCATAAAGAACCCTGAATGCATGCTTGGGATTTAGATTATGTTTATTCTCTAGAGAAGTGTGGATAAATAGAATAGGGAGACCTTGATGATTGTGACAACATTTAGAAAGTCATTGTAGTCATCTAAATTACCCATAAGGAGGCCCTGATGGCATATTTGAGATACTTGTAATTGAATATAAAACTGTGGGGGACTTTTCACTTAAACATTAATAAAATTGCCTGTGCTAATCCACATCACTATTTTATTAGTAGGTAAAAGTTCAAATCCTGCCCACAGATTCTGCCTTCTCTGTTTAGCATAAATGGAGAAGAGCCTTATATCCCCTGGCCCTGTACTATCTATTAATTCATCTTTTAACTTTTTATTTGATATAACTGAATAATATCTACAATATTAATATTTATTTATTGTTTAAAGTATTACAATAATAGTACATATGTTTCCTTTTTTTGTCCAATTGACCTTCCCCCAGCCTATCCTCCCCGCCACCGGCACATGCCCTCACCCCCTCCCAGTGTCTGTGTCCATTGGTTATGCTTATATGCATGCATATAAGTCCTTTGGTTGATCTCTTACCATCCCCCCAAACCCCTCCCCCCAGCCTTCCTGCTGTCTTTTGACAGTCTGTTTGATGCTTCTCCACCTCTGTATCTATTTTTCTTCATCAGTTTATAATGTTCTTTATTATCCATAAATGAGTGAGATCATGTGGTATTTTTCTTTCACTGACTGGCTTATTTCACTTAGCATAATGCTCCAGCTCCATCCATGCTGTTGCAAATGGTAAGAATTCCTTCTTTTTTATAGCAGTGTAGTATTCCATTGTGTAGAAAACATTAACCATAGTTTTCTAATCCACTCATCTGCTGATGGGCATTTAGGCTCTTTCCAAATCTTTGCTATTGTAAATTGTGCTGCTATGAACATAGGGGTGCATATATCCTTTCTGATTGGTGTTTCTGTTTTCTTGGGATATATTCCTAGAAGTGGTCTTACTGGGTCAAATGGAAGTTCTATTTTTAATTTTTTGAGGAAACACCATACTGTTTTCCACAGTGGCTGCACCAGTCTGCATTCCCACCAAGAGTGAAGGAGGGTTCCTTTTTCCTGCATCTTCGCCAGCACTTGTCATTTGTTGATGATAGCCATTCTGACAGGTGTGAGGTGGTACCTCATTGTTGTTTTGATTTGCATCTCTCAGATGATTAGTAACTTTGAGCATGTTTTCAATATGTCTCTTGGCTTTCTGAATGTCCTCTTTCGAAAAGTGTCTACTTAGGTCCTTTGCCCATTTTTTTTTATTGGATTGTTTATCTTCCTTTTGTTAAGTTATATGAGTTCTCTGTAAATGTTGGATATTAAATGCTTATAAGGGACAACATTGGCAGTTGGGAGAACATATTACTTGTTGTTTTGCTGATGGTTTCTTTCGCTGTGCAGAAGCTTTTTATTTTGATGTAGTCCCATTTATTTATTTTCTCCTTAGTCTCTCTTGCCCTAGGATCTGTGTCTGTAAAGATACTGCTATGACATATCTGCATTTTTGCTGCCTGTGGAGTCTTGCAGGATTTTTATGGTTTCCTGTCTTACATTCAAGTCCTTTTGCAATTTTCAGTTTGTTTTGTATATGGTGTAAGTTGGTGATCTAGTTTCATTTTGTTGCATGTATCTGCACAAATTTCCCAGAATCATTTATGAAAGAGACTGTTTTGACTCCATTGTATGCTCCGGCCTCCTTTGTCAAATATTAATTGAGTATAATGTCTTGGGTCAATTTCTGGGTCCTCTATTGCTCTCTATCTATGTTTTTGTGCTCGTATTAGGCAGTTTTGAGAAGCCTGGCTTAGTAATATAGTTTGATGTCTGGAATTGTGATCCCTCCAACTTTGTTCTTCTTTCTCAGGATAGCTGTGGCTATTCGGGGTCTTTTTTTATTCAAGATGAATTTTTGTAGAGTTTGTTCTAGATCTTTGAAATATGCCATTGGTGTTTTAATAGGTATTGCATTGAATCTGTAGATTGCTTTAGGTAGTACGGACATTTTAATAATGTTGATTCTACCAATCCATGAACATGGTATGTTCTTCCATTTGTTTATGTCTTCCTCTATCTATTTTTTCAACGTCCTGTAGTTTTCTGAGTATAGTTCTTTTACATCCTTGGATAAGTTTATTCCTAAGTATCTTAATTTTTTTGGTGCAATGGTAAATGGGATTGTTTTTTTCATTTCTCTTTTTGTTAGTTCATTATTAGTGTATAAAAAGGCCATAGATTTCTGGACGTTAATTTTGTATCCTGCAACATTGACAAATTCATTTACTAGGTCTAGTAGCTTTTTGATGGAGTCTTTAGGGTTTTCTATGTACAATATCATGTCATCTGCAAATAAGGAAAGTTTTACTACTTCTTTTCCAATTTGGATGCCTTTTATTTCTTCTTCTTGTCTGATCACTATGGCTAGTACTTCTAATACTATGTTGAACAGGAGTGGTGAAAGTGGGCATCCTTGTCTTGTTCCTGTTCTTAGGGGAAAATAGTTTAGTTTTTGCCCATTGAGTATGATGTTGGCTGTAGGTTTGTCACATAGGGATTTTATTATGTTGAGGTATGATCTCTCTATTCCCACTTTGCTGAGAGTTTTTATCAAGAAAAGTTGTTGGATTTTGTCAAATGCTTTTTTTGCATCAACTGATATGATTATGTGATTTTTTTCTATCAGTTTGTTTATATGATGTATCACATTTATTTATTTGCGGATATTGCATCCCTGGAATAAATTCCACTTGGTCATGGTGTATGACCTTTCTAATGTAATGCTGAATCTGATTTGCTATAATTTTGTTGAGGATTTTAGCAACTATGTTCATCAAGGATATTGGCTTGTAGTTCTCTTTTTTTGTGGTGTCTTTATGTGGTTTTGGGATTAGGGTAATTCTGGCTTCATAGAAAGAGCTTGGAAGTGTGCCTACCAATTGAATTTTTTGTAATAGTCTGAGGAGAATAGGTTTTAGTTCTTCTTTGAATGCTTGGTAGAACTCCCCTGTAAAGCGGTCTGGACCAGGGCTTTTGTTTGCTGGAAGATTTTTGATTGCTGTTTCAATTTTGTTTAGTAATAGGCCTATTCACGTTTTTTTATTCATTTTGGTTGAGTTTTGGGAGCTTGTATTTTTCTAGTAATATGTCCATTTCCTCCAGGTTGTCCATTTTGTTGGAATAGAGTTGTTCATAGTATTTTTTCATAATTGTTTGTATTTCTGTGGGATCGGTTGTTATTTCACCTCTTTCATTTCTGATTTTTTTGGGGGGTCTTCTTTCTTTGCTTCTTGGTGTGTCTGGCTAGAGATTCATTAATCTTGTTTATTCTTTCAAAGAACCAGCTCTTGGTTTTGTTGATCTTATGTATTTTTTTGTCTCTATTTCATTTATCTCCACTCTGATCTTTTTATTTCCTTCCTTCTGCTTACACTGGGCCTTCCTTGTTGCTCTCTTTCTAACTCTTTGAGTTGTAGGGTTAGGTAATTTATTACCATTGTTTCTTGTTTCCTGCAGTAGGCTTGTAGAGCTATGAACTTCCCTATCAAGACTGCTTTCACTGTGTCCCATAGATTTTGGGTTGTTGTTTTTTCATTGCATTTTGTTTCTATGATGCTTTTTACTTCTTCTTTGATCTCTTTGGTAACCCAGTCATTGTTTAATAGTAAGCTATTTAGGTGCCAGGTATTTGATTTTTTTTATTGTTTTTATTGTTGTTGATTAATACTTTTATGCCATTGTGATCTGAGAAGATGCTTGATATTATTTCTATCTTCTTGAATTTGAAGAGACACTGCCTGTGACCCAATATATGGTCTATCTTTGAAAATGACCCATGTGCACTTGAGAAGAATGTATATTCTGTGGCTTTGGGGTGAAATGTTCTGAAGATGTCAACTAATTCCATCTGATCTAGTGAGTCATTTAGGATTGATGCTTCTTTGCTGATTTTTTGTTTAGAGGATTTGTCCATTGGTGATAGTGGGATATTAAAATCCCCTACTATGACTGTATTGCTGTCAATCCCTCCTTTGATACCCTCCAGAAGTTTTTTTTTTAAATGCATTTTAGTGCTCCTGTATTGATTGCATATATGTTTACCAGAGTTATATCTTCTTATTGAATTGCTTCCTTTAGTACTATGAAGTGGCCTTCCTTATCTTTTTTTATGTCCTTCACTTTGAGGTCTAATTTGTCAGATATAAATATTACTACCCCAGCTTTTGTTTCATTTCCATTCACCTGAAAAACCTTTTTCTATTCCTTCACCTTCAGTCTGTGTGAGTCATTTTTTCTGAGGTGGGTTTCCTGTAGACAGCAGATATATGGGTCATGTTTTCTTATCCACTCAGCTACCCTATGTCTTTTAATTGGGGCATTTAATTCATTTACATTTAAAGTTATTATTGATACGTAATTGTTTGTCACCATTTTTATTCTTTTTTTATATTTTATTGATTTTTTACAGAGAGGAAGAGAGAGGGATAGAGAGTTAGAAACATCGATGAGAGAGAAACATCGATCAGCTGCCTCTTGCACACCCCCTGCTGGGGATGTGCCCGCAACCAAGGTACATGCCCTTGACCAGAATCGAACCTGGGACCCTTGAGTCCGCAGGCTGACGCTCTACCCACTGAGCCAAACTGGTTTCGGCACCATTTTTATTCTTTACACCTGTATTCCTTCTTCACTTCCTATTTCTTCTTTTTACAGCAGACCATTTAGCTTTTCTTGCATTGCTGGTTTGGTGGTAATAAACTCCTTTAGTCCTTTTTTGTCTGTGAAGCTCCTTATTTCACCCTCAATTCTGATTAGTAGCCTTGCTAGGTACAGCATTCTTGGATTCAGACCCTTCCTTTGCATGACTTTATATTTCATTCCATTCCCTTCTAGCCTTATGTGTTTCTGTTGAGAAATCAGTTGCTAGTCTGATGGGGGACCTTTTTTAGGTAATGTTCTATCTTTCTCTGGCCATTTTTAATATTCTTACTTTGTTGTTGTTGTTTGCCAATTTAATTATAATGTTCCTTGGCGTCGGTCTTTTGGGGTTCATTTTGTTTGGGGCTCTGTGAGCTTCTTGGATTTGTGTGAATTTTTTTCCCCTATATTAGAAAAATTTTCTGTCATTATTTCTTCAAACAGGTGTTCTATTCCTTGATCAGTTTCCTCTCCTTCTGGCACCCCTATTATGCAGATCTTGTTTCATTTCACATTTTGCCAAAGTTTCCTTAAACTCCCCTCCTGTTTTTTAATTTTTTTTAATAGATGCTGCTCTGCTTGGGTATTTTTCCCTACCTTGTCTTCTAGTTCACTGATGCAGTCCTCTGCTTCTTCTAGTCTACTGTTGATGCTTTCTATTGAGTTATTTTTAGCAGTGATGACATTTTTCATTTCTTCTTGGTTCTTCTTCATTTTCTCTTGGTTATTACACATATTGTTGAATTTGTCTTCCATTATTTTCAGCAACCTTATGATCATTTCTCTGAATTCTTTCCCTGACATATTGCTTCCTTCCATTTCATTTATTTCCTTTACTAGTAATGCCTCCTTTTCTTTCATATTTGGGCTGTTTCTTTGTCTACCCATGATCTCTCTTCTCCAGTTATCTGGTTATGTAGCTCTCTCTTCTGCATTGATTTAAAGGCTTAAAATACAACACAACAAGGCACAATGCACAAGGCACTGAACACCAATGTATTCATGATACTAATAATCCCAAATAAAGGTGGCCACCAGAGAAAAGAGAATTAGGGGATAAGGAAAAAAAAGGAGTTAAAAAATGATATTGAGAAAAGGAAAAAAAAAATAAGAGAGAAAAGAAAGAAAATAAAAAAGGGGAGGGGACTATTTATATGGGGAGAAAACTCCAATAGAACAACCACTAATCCTAAAAAATGCAAACAACAAACACCCAGGGATGAATGCAAACTACAAACAACTACTAATAACAAGTGAGGGGAGGAAAAACAGTAGCAAAAAACAAACAAAAACAAAAAAAGAGTAACAATCTCACCAATAAGCAAAACAATAACCAATCTAATCAACAATCAAGCAAACAACAATAGGACAGAGGGAAAGCAAGACAAAACAAAACAAAAAAAACCTAGAACAAAAAAACAAAACAGAACAACAAAAAAAAAAAAAACAAGAACACCACCAACAACAAAAAACACAGACAAAGAAAAAAAGGGCAGAGAGAAAAAAATTTGGATAGTGAAGCAAGAGAAGAGAGAGTTGTGTATGGACTTAGAGCAGGGGATCAGGAATTAGATATATAAATAGGGTGAATTTTTAACAGGGGGTAAAAAAAAGGAATAGAGGAAATCTAAAGCAGGAATAGGGTAAGAGAAACAGGACTACAAAAGGGGAAAAGTGAGGAAGAGAGTGTTGGCATAAAGGTAAAGTTGAGATAGAGTAAAATTATGCTAAAGGAAAAATTAAAATAAAATGTAGAAAAAATAAAATAAAGAGAAAATAAATGACACTTTTTTTAAAAAAAGGTAAAATAGTAGTAGTAATAATACTGATTAAAAATAAAAATATAATAATTAAAAAGGTAAAATCAAGTGAGGAAAAAGATTAAAAAATTAGTTTCTTAAGTAAAAGATGAAAAAATAAAAATGTGCAGTAGTGAAGGTCATTCACTTCTGCTACTGTTCTGTTTGGTACGCCTGTTTCCTGTCTGGTAGTCAGGACAGTATTGAAGTTTTCTGCATTCCACTGCTCCTCTGTGCTGTAAGCCACAATCCCGATTTTCCAGCAGCCAGTATTTCTTTGTTTCTAAACTCCTTTATTTGTGTTTACACAAGAGTTAATTTGTGATTCAACTCCTGGGTGGCAGTGTTTCTGGATTGACCTCAGGGGCTATAAGTCCTCTCTAGCCAGTATTTAGATTTTGTTTTCCCTGTCACACTTAATACTGGTTTGGAAGTATGGACTGCCCCAGAGCTGATTCTCTGATCATTACTCCCCACTCTGATCCCCAGGTTCCACCAAAACAACTTTTCCTTGCAGTCTCTGAGAGTGTCCCCAATTGGGTGATCCTATGTACTGGGCTTAGTAATCAAAAGCAAGGATTTAAAGAGAAAAAAAGAGCCAGAGTAAGTGTGCAAACTCGCGACCTTTACCCTCTGGCACTGCGCACAACTCTTTGAAGGTCTCATGCGAGCGTCCTTTTTTTTTCCCCCCCGGCACTAAGCAGCCGGCACACTGTTAAAATTTCAGGCTGCCCAGTCCAGCTATGGGTTGGTTTTTAGAGTTCCCTTCTGTTAACAGCCCAGTGGATTCCCTTCCACATTTGCGGATCACACTAGCCCCAATGGCCACATATTTTGTGGGGCACAGACTTCCCTGGAACCTCTAGCTCCTGTTGTGCACATTTCTCTCTCCTGCCTGTATTGCAGACCTCACCTTTTCATAGGTGAAATCTGACCTTTCCATGAGAAGGTGCAGAGCTCAACGAGTCCATGTATTCACGCTGCTTGAGTTCCAGTGTTCCTGGGTTCGCAATTGTTCCCTGGGTGTTGTTGTAGATTCCCGGGATGTTCCAAAGCTTTGGAGGGTTTTGACTGTATTTTACATACTTGAGGGCATCAAATTAAGTGCTTTCTGGATAAATGAGGGATTGATATAGAGATATTTTGAAGTAGTGTTCTTTTATCATTTCCAGGTGTATGCAGCAATGCTAAGAAGGTATTTCTGAGGAGTCCTGCTAGCTATATTTTGATGATTATTTAGGACATGTTCTCAATTAGTATCATGCATTTCCATAAAGTTAATGTTCTCATATTCTCTCTTTTCTAAAGTAGCTTAACTACCCAATATGCTTATTAATTTTACATAGTAAATCTTCCAATAACAGCCACTCTCCCCTTAAAGATGGTGCAGTCTTCGTGTCAGGGCCAGTTGCTCCGGGAGAGATTTCAGCAGCTGTGGAGGCTGCCCGGTCAGGGGAGCCCAGTCTGGCAGTTCCCAACAGTCTCTTGGAGTATAGCTGTCCCTCACCCACAAATATACACTCCCCGTGCATCCACACACTCTCCTTTCATTCTCTCACTCACACACTATCTTGCAGTCTGCCTTCCCATCAGCAATCATCTTTCTTCTCTTTCTTTCTTTTTTTTTAAAGACAATGGCTTAAAGTACCTAACTTTCTTATCTCTGAGATAATGTCAGTGAGATAAATTTAGTAAGCTGTACAAATGTGACATATTGTTATTAAAGATTCATGTTATTTAGCTCAAAACTTGTTCATATGGCTTCATGTAAAAGCATGTTCATCATTTTATGAGATTCTCTCAGGGCCAGCTGTCACTGAAAGGATTAGGAAACAGAAAATAGTTATTGGGAGATGATCTAGTATTTTCAGACTTAAATCAACTGTTTTCATCTGCTTTCAGAACAATCTTTCTAACACAGAAAGTAGACACTAGAAATAAGTGGTTAAAGCTATTCCTGTAAGATCATGCTGACACCCTGATCTTGAACTTCTCAGCTTCCAGAACTGTGAGAAATACATTATTGTTGCTATAGACTATCCTCTCTGTGGTGTTTTGTTTTACCAACCAAAACAGATTAAAACAGGCATGTTCGAGATAGTCTCCAATCTTTGACATATTGAGTTGACAGATATTTTTTTTCCAGGTACTGCTCTAGATACTAGGAGGATGGGATAAGTAATTGGACACATTTCCCCATCTCACAGAGTTAACCTTCTAGTGGGATTTGGAGATATCCCACTAGATTGTGCACTTGGTTTTTGTACTTGAGATGACTTTTCCACAATATGTCAAATACTGAATTTACGTATGCTTTGCCTTAAAACTATTTTCAATTAAAACTTTGATATTTTAATATATTTATTGACTTTATATTATTTAATACAGAATTTTAATGCACAGAAGTACCTTAAAAGTTATCAGATCAAGAATCTCATATTATGTATGATGAAAGTAATAACCAAAAATATTAAGTAGCTTATCTACATTCACACAGGTAATTACTCTATAGTCATAATGAATTTTCCTCTGGTCTCCTGCTCAGTATGTAGAGTTCAAAAGGCACACATCCCACATTCTTATGCTCCTGTAGAATGCACCATTGTATATCAATATCACCAATTTTACAGAGAGGAAGGGAGAGGGACAGAGAGTTAGAAACATCGATGAGAGAGAGACATTGATAAGCTGCCTCCTGCACACCTCCCACTGGGGATGTGCCCACAACCAAGGTACATGCCCTTGACCAGAATCGAACCTGGGACCCTTCAGTCCGCAGGCCGACGCTCTATCCACTGAGCCAAACCGGTTTCGGCCAATATCACCAATTTTAAATCACTAAAAGTTGCACAGAGGTCAAGAAAACAGACTCTTGAGAATAATTGCCTGGGTTTCAATACTGGCTATTCAGTTCTTAGGAAATGTGTCCTTGAGCAAACTATTTAAACTCAATCTACCTCAATTTATGTATCTGCAAAATAGTAATAATATAAAAATTCAATTAAAACACTTAAAGTGCATATACCAGTATCTGGAACATGATAAACAATATATAAGTGTTAGCTATTGCTATTATTAGTAGTATGAGTATAGTAATTATACTAGCTGACCTTTTTTGTTTTTGAAAAGTAAAATACTTTATACATTGTAAACGAGATCTGGATTGATATATTATATCATCTTATGCAGTTTAAAATTCTGAAAACATGGTAAAAACATGTATAGTAATAAAATTCACCTGGAGTTCATATTTCTTATTATTGGGTAAATAAAGGTATGATTCAATAATATAGAGAAAACATACAGGGAAGGGGTAAGGTTACAAATCATGAGATAGTTTATAACATTTTTTATTTTGAGCACCTGCGGCATTGTACAGAGTATTTTTTAAAAAATCTTTATTGTTGAAGATTACTTATTACATAGGTTTTCCTTTTTCTCCCATTGACCTCTTCCAGCCTGCTCCCATCCCCCATCCCCACTGGCCCTCACCTCCCCACTGTCTGTGTCCACAGGTTATGCATATATGCATATAAGTTTATTGGTTGATATCTTCCCACAGACCCTCCCCAGATTCTCTCTGAGGTTCAACAGTATGTTCATGCTTCTATGACTCTAGGGCTATTTTTTGATCATCAGTTTATTTGGTTCATTAGATTCCACATATGAGTGAGATCATGTGATCCTTGTCTTTCTCTGACTGGCTTATTTCACTTAGCATAATACTCTTCAGGTCCATCCATGCTGTTGCAAATGGTAAGAGTACTTTATTTTATTGTCCCATAGTATTCCATTGTGTAACCATAGTTTTTTTTTTATCCATTCATCTGCTGATGGGCACTTAGGCTGTTTACCAAGTCTTAGCTATTGTAAATTGCCCTGTTATGAACATAGGGGTGCATATATTCTTTCTGATTGGTGTTTCAGGTCTTATAGGATATATTCCCAGAAGTGGGATGCCTGGGTCAAATGGCAGTTCCATTTTTAATTTCTTGAGGACACTCCATACTGTTCTCCACAGTGGCTGCACCGTCTGCATTCCCACAGCAGTGCATTCGGGTTTCCCTTTTCTCCACAACCTCGCCAACATTTGTCCTTGGTTGATTTGTTGATGATAGCCATTATTACAGGTGTGATGTGATATCTCATTGTCATTTTGATTTGCATCACTCGGATGAATAGTGACTTTGAGCATTTTTTCATATGACCCTTGGCTCCCCTTTAGAGGAGTGTCTATTTAGGTTTGTTGTCCATTTTTTAATAGAATTGTCTTCCTTTTGTTAAGTTGTATGTGTTCCCTATATATTTTGGAGATAAACCCCTTATGAGATATATCATTGGCAAATATGTTATCCCATGTAGTGGGGTCTCTTGTTATTTTGATGATGGTTTCTTTCCCTGTGCAGAAGCCTTTTATTTTCATGTAGTCCCATGTGTTTATTTTCTCCTTAATTTCCATTGTCCTAGGAGATGCATTGGTAAACATATTCCTACAAGAGATGTCCAAGATTTTGGTGCCTATGGTTTCTTCTGGGACTCTTATGGTTTCACATCTTACATTTAAGTCTTTTATCCATTTTTAGTTTATTCTTGTGTATGATGTAAGTTGGTGGTCTAGTTTAACTTTTTTTTGCACTTACCTGTCTAATTTTCCCCACACCATTTATTGAAGAGACTGTATCTGCTCCAATGTAAGCTCTTGCCCCTTTGTCAAATATTAATTGAGCACAGTGGCTTGGGTCAATTTCTGGGTTCTCTGGTCTCTTTCATTGACCTATATGCCTGTTCTTGTGCCAGTACCAGGCTGTTTTGAGAACAGTGGCTTTATAGTATAACTTCATATCTGGTATTGTGATTCCTCCAACTTTGTTCTTCTTTCTCAAGATTGCTGCAGCTATTTTGGGTCATTTAGGGATCCATATAAAATTTTGGAGTGTTTGTTCTAGGTCTGTGATATATGCCATTGGTATTTTAATAGGGATTGCATTGAATCTATAGATTGCTTTGAGTGGTATGGACATTTAATAATGTTGATTCTACCAATCCATAAACATGGTATATTATTCCACTTGTTTATATATTCCTCTAGCTCTTTTTTCAATGTCTTAAAGTTTGCAGAGTATAGGTCTTTTACCTCCTTGGTTAAGTTTATTCCTATGTGTCTTAATTTTTTTGTTGCAATGGTAAATGGGATTGTTTTTTAGTGTTTCTTTTTGAGATTTCACTATTGGTGTATAAAAATTCTATGGATTTTTGGATGTTAAAATGTTGCCAAATTCATTAATTAAATCTAGTAGGTTTTTGATGGAGTCAATAGGGTTTTCTATGCACAGTATCATGTCTTCTGTGAATAATGAGATTTTTACTTCCTCATTACCAATGTATTTTCCTTTTATTTCTTCTTCTGCCAGGGCTGACCAGCAGACCCCGAGTAAAGAATGAATGATTTTTCTGGCACAGGATTGTAGTGTAAGAGAGGGCTAATGGACTACCTGGTTAAAGGAACCAAACAGCCTCGTTCACCTGCCTCTTCAGGCTTTTATTGTAATAGCACTTTGGGATAAAGTATATCTTTTAGATATAATCAGTAGGATAAGTATTCTTGGGTGGACACATGTGTCTGAAGTGTCCTTTAAGCAATGACACCTAAAGATTAAGCATAAATATTCCAGTAAACACCCGAGGGTCTGCACGTGCACAGCCTTGTTTGGAAAGGTCAAGGAACAATTAGACAATTAGGGGTGCCACCTTGGGCCAACTCCCCTAAGTCGGAATTCCAATCAACAGGGGCAGGACACCTTCAGCCAACTCCCCTAGGTCAGAATTTCCTCCTTACAAACTTTCCATCCAAGTCTCCTATGCTCTCCTACATTCTTCTTGTCTGATTGCCATGGCCAGGAATTCCAGAATTATGTTGAACAAGAATGGTAAAAGGGGGCTTCCCTGTTTTGTTCCTGTTTTTAGGGAAAATGGTTTTAGTTTATGTCCATTGAGTATGATGTTGGCTGTAGTTTTATCATATATGGCCTTTTTCATGTTGTGGTATGCTCCCTTTATTCCCACTTTACTGAGGTGTATTTTTTGTGGGTTTTTTTTAATCTAAAAAGGATTTGGAGACAGAAGAAAGGCCAAGAGACACATGAAAACATGCTCAAAGTCACTAATTATCCAAGAGATGCAAATCAAAACGACAATGCGGTACCATCTCACACCTGTCAGAATGACTATCATCAACAAATCAACAAACGACAAGTGCTGGCGAGGATGCGGAGAAAAAGGAACCCTCGTGCACTGCTGGTGGGAATGCAGACTGGTATAGCCACTGTGGAGAACAGTATGGAGTTTCCTCAAAAAACTGAAAATGGAACTCCCATTTGACCCAGTAATCCCACTCCTAGGAATATATCCTAAGAAACTGGAAACACCAATAAGAAAGGATATATGCACCCCTATGTTCATAGCAGCACAATTTACAATAGCAAAGATTTGGAAACAGCCTAGGTGCCCGTCAGCAGATGACTGGATCAGAAAACTATGGTACATCTACACAATGGAATACTATGCTGCCATAAAAAAGAAGGAATTCCTACCATTTGCAGCAACCTGGATGGAATTGGAGAACATCATGCTAAGTGAAATAAGCCAGTCCGTGAAAGAAAAATACCACATGATCTCACTCATCTATGGGTAATAAAAAAAATTATAAGCTGTTGAACAAAAAGATAGATACAGAGACAGTGAAGCATCAAACAGAAGGTCAAATTACAGCAGGAAGGTTAGGGAGAGGTGGGGGAGATAAGAGATCAACCGAAGGACTTGTGTGCAAGCATATAAGCATAACAAATGGACCCAAAACTCTGGGGGGTGAGGGCGTGTATGGGAGTGGGGTGGGGGTGGGACAATGGTAAGATATGTACACATATAATACCTTAATAAAAAAAAGAAAAAAATAAATAAATAAAAAGGATTTGGGATTTTGTCGAATGCTTTTTTTGCATTTATTGATATTCTCCTGTGATTTTTCTCTTGAAATCTGTTTATGTGCTGTATCACATTTGTTGATTTGCGAATATTGTACCTCCCTTGCATCCACAGAACAAATCTCACTTCATCATAATGTATGCACCCTGACCAGGGTTCAGGCTGGGAGGAGCCTGCAATCAAGGTACATGCCCTTGATCAGAATTGAACCTGGGACCCTTTGATCTGCAGGCTCACGCTCTATCCACTGAGCCTAACCAGCAAGAGAAGCAGCATTGATTGCTTTTAAAAATAGACTTTGTAGTGTGTAGTTTGGAGGCAGCTAAAAAAAATAGAAGAAAGTGTTAAATAAATTGGAATTCAGAAATTCTTGGATTTCACTATCACCAACATTTTAATCTTGCTGAAGCTTGTTTTTTTCTTTTACTTCAACAAAGAAGAAAGTGTGTCAACTTAGTAAGTCATGAATGATATTTCATGTTGCTGTTATTTATCAATATAAAACTGCATTTAGACATCACTTGATAATAATAATAAATTAAATAATAAAAATAATAATTAAATTATTATTTAATCCTAACAAAACCAATGCATTGCTACATGCCTATCTATAATAATAAAAGGGTAATATGCTAATTAGACTGGATGTCCTTCTGGACATCCAAGAAATTAGAATTTGTCTTTATTTTCATTCAATAACTAGTTGATTCCATTGTTTGACATATTTTATTCATCCATAAGTCATAAATAATATCTTCTCTTGCTTATTTCTTGGAATTACTTAGATTATAAAATAATCTATATATAATTTTAAAAACTCACAAATTAGTAAGGTATTGATAATAATCCTTTAGAAAACAATCATATATAAGCAATTAATACATTAAAAGATTAAAAGAACCATTCTGTTGTATTGCTGACAAAAATCTGTTGCTACAAAATAATTTGTATGATCCAGCAGATGTATATATACATTTTTAATTTCAAAAGTAAAATTTTAGGGAAGATATTACTTAGGTGAGTTTTAGAATGTTAAACATATTGCTGGTAGAAGAAATCGGAACACTTAGAAAAATAAGTTTTTGGGCAGTTAGTTTTATAAGGAAACACATAAAACTCTGAAGTGTCTACTAGTTTCACAGTACAAAAATAAATCATTCCTTGTTTTCAAATTTTTATCAATAATCATGCAGCTGTGAACTCCAGATGCAGAATTTAATCAGCATGCTGGTAGAAAAGTTGTTGATGATGAAATGAATCACTGAGCATGTAAATGATTTAATGGCTAAGAAGACAAAAGGAGGAGACAGGAAAAAATAAATCATACAGGGTAGACAATTAGTAACTAGGGAAAGCCAGTGGCTATGTGGACATAGTCTGTAAAATAGCATGAAAAGTAGTGCTTAAAATATTGTGCTTACAATTAATTATTGCTGCTTCTCTTTGTTCCCAGAGATCATATATTGAATTTGTAATTTTATTATTTCAAATTAATTGATTTTCTGCCTAATTTTGACACATTCCTTTAAATTTCTCATAGGATCTCAGTACTAGATATGATCAAGTATGTTAAAGTGATTGTGATATGCTGTACAATGGTTTCAAGTATAATTACTAAAATAATAATCATTTTTGTTTCCTCCATAGCAGGGACAACCCTAGCCTCCTGCTCTCTACAGCTCCTTGGCTGCCGCCATTTTTGTTTGGATTTATTTATCTTCTATCATTGAAACTTTGTAGCATTGAGTGGAGGCCTAGGCCGGCAAGGGCAGGTGGAAAGCTTGGCTTCCTCCATTGCTGGGGAAACCCAAGCCTTCCTCCTGCTCTCTGTGGCTGCAGCCATCTTGGTTGCGTTTATTTGCATATTTGCTCCTGATTGGCTTGTGGATGTAGTGGAGGTACAATCAATTTGCATTATTAGATAGGATTAGAGGCACGGGGCATGAATTCGTGCATGAGTGGGGTCCAGCCAGCCTGGCCAGGGGTAGGGGACATGGACAGTTGGCTGGCCTGCCTACTGGTCAAATTCCTGGTCGAGGGGACAATTTACATAATAGCCTTTTATTATATAGGACTAGTAGCCTGGTGCACAAAATTTATGCACATTGAAAGGGAATTAATTAGATGAAATATTTTAATATTGCTATTTGCCCTTTCTCTATAATAAAAGTGTGAGACATAAAAGGAAATGAGTATAATGTATATGAAAATAATAATAATTTTATTAATAACTAAACAATAACAAAATGATATAACAACAATAATAAACTCGTAATACAAAAACAACATTGATGCAAATAATGACTGATAAAGTGATTAACCTTTTGCACTCAGAAGTTGAGTGTGACGGTTATTGAATGTATCAATAATCTGAAATATAAAAAATCCAAATAAATAAGTTTTTATGAAAAGAAACTCCAGTTTTTTATTCTACTGCCGCACTTTGTAAAATCTGGGGTATTTAAAAAATTAAATCCCGAGTAGAATAAAGGAATCAAGAAAAAAGCAAGCGAGTGCAAAGGGTTAAACTTATTCTAATATTTCCCTGTATACCACATTAAGAGTAAAAACACTTTCAGAGTGCTTGACTAATTTTCCTTGAGATAAAGTATTTACAGTTTTAACTTTAACATAACATGCTCTTTGAACTCAAGAGAAAGCAACAGCCGTAACTGGTTTGGCTCAGTGGATAGAGTGTCGCCCTGTGGACTGAAAGGTCCCAGGTTCGATTCCAGTCAAGGGCATGTACCTTGGTTGAGGGCACATCCCCCATAGGAGGTGTGCAGGAGGCAGCTGATCGATGTTTCTCTCTCATCGATGTTTCTAACTCTCTATCCCTCTCCCTTCTTCTCTGTAAAAAAAATTAATAAAATATTTTTTAAAAATACTTAAGAGAGAGAGAGAGAGAGAGAGAGAGAGAGAGAGAGAGAGAGAGAAAGCAACATATAACTGACCATGTCCAAAAACGGGTTCAGGTAGGAATATTCCTACTCTGTCTAGAGTTTGCCCTTGTGATTTATTAATAGTCATCACAAAGGCTGGCATAACGGGAAAATATATTCGAATTAATTTAAATGGGTGGCCAGTGTCAGATGGGGACAAATCAATTCTTGGAATCAACAATCTCTCCCTCTGCAGATCCTGTTAATATTTCAGCTTTGATAATGTTAGGTCGCAATCTTTTGATAATAAATCTGGTACCATTACAAAGACCCCATTTACTATTAAGGTTTCTCAATAGCATGATGATTGCAACCACTTTCAGTTTTAATTTATGACACGGCATTCCAGAAGAAGTAATACTATTAAGAAATTCAATAGGAAAATTTTCCTTTTCAGCATCATCTGTTGAGTCAATGGAATCATCACTCAAATAGGTGTGAAAATCTCCATCAAGTATATCCAAAATTTCTTCATTTAATTTTTGAACGTGCTCATTTTTTGGACAAAGAATTTCACGTTTAGATATACTTTTAATATTATCTATAGATATACTATTTCCAAAGGTGGCTTCAATAATAGAAACATTAAAAAACATTTCATGGGGAATTTCAATAATATCCATTCCTAAATGAAACCTGCTATCAAGTTTGCCATCACCAAGTTTTACTAACCATTCACTATAAGCAGAATCCTCTGATCTCATATTTGTTTTAAGAGACAACTGTCTGAAACATCCCCAAACACTACAGTACTTTAAACTCATTTGTACTATGGCCAATTGTATAGCATGGTGACACAAATATCCCCTCTGAAAAGAACTTTCCCACCAAATGCAACATTCAAATTAGCGCCAGTGAGAGCTTTATATGTATGGCACATGTGCAAGTCAAAGTTTATTTTAAAATTTCCAGTGTGCGTCATATGTACCAGTTGGTCGGATGGATGGACAAATGTAGGTCACTTAGCCTTTTATCTATACAGACTAGAAGCCTGGTGCACGAAATTCATGCACGGAGGTGGGTTGTCCCTCAGCCCAGCCTGTACCCTCTCAAACCTGGGACTCCTGGAGGGATGCCCAACTGCCCGTTTAGGCCCGATCCTGGTGGGATCGGGCCTAAACGGGCAGGCGGACATCCCTGTCACAATCCAGGACTGCTGGCTCCCAACTGCTTGCCTGACTGCCTTCCTGATTGTCCCTAACTGCTTCTGCCTGCCAGCCTGATCGCCCCCTAACCACTCTGTTGCCAGCCTGGTTGATGCTTAACTGATCCCCTGCCACCCTGTTTGCCCCCAACTTCCCTCCTCTGCCGGCCTGGTCACCCCTAACTGCCCTCTCCTGCAGGGTTGATCACCTCCAACTGCCCTCCCTTGCAAGCCTGGTCCCTCTCAACTGCCCTCCCTTGCAGGCCAGGTGCCTCCCAACTGCCCTCTCCTGCTGGCCATCTTGTAGTGGCCATCTTGTGTCCACATGTGGGCAGGATCTTTGACATATTGTGTGTTGGATAAGGTGACCAGATGGTCCCGCTTTTGGCGGGACAGTCCCGATTTTTAACAATTTGTCCCGCGTCCCACGGCGTTTTAAAAAAGTCCCTATTTTTGGAAAGATAGGGACTTTTTTAAAACGCCGTGGGACGCGGGACAAATTGTTAAAAATCGGGACTGTCCCGCCAAAAGCGGGACCATCTGGTCACCTTAGTGTTGGAGTGATGGTCAATCTGCATATTACTCTTTTATTAGATAGGATAGAGGCCTGGTGCAGGGGTAGGGGCCAGCTGGTTTGCCCTGAAGGGCATCCCAGATCAGGTGGGGGTTCCCTTGGGGTGTGGGGCGGCCTGTGTGAGGGGCCTGTGGTGGTTTGCAGGCCGGCCACGCCCCCTGGCAACCCAAGCAGAGGCCCTGGTATCTGGAATTTATTTTCCTTCTAGAATTGAAACTTTGTAGCC
Source organism: Eptesicus fuscus (assembly GCF_027574615.1). Lineage (NCBI taxonomy): Eukaryota > Metazoa > Chordata > Mammalia > Chiroptera > Vespertilionidae > Eptesicus > Eptesicus fuscus. The sequence goes on along the minus strand of NC_072480.1, from coordinate 2,503,750 downwards.
TGGAGCGGAGCCAAGCTTGCTGCTCTCTCCGGAGCAGCAGCCATTTCTGTTGCAGTAAATTCACCTTCTATAATTGAAACGTTGTAGCCTTAAGCAGAGGCCTGGCTGGCCAGGGTGTGCGGAAAGCTTTGTTTCCCCTGTTGCCGCTGGCAACCCTGACCTGCTCTCTCAAGCTCCATTCTGTCCCCATTTCTGTGAGAATTTGTTTACCTTCTATAATTGAAACTTTGTAGCTTGAGTGGAGGCTTAGGCCTGCAACAGCTATCGGAAAGCTTGGCTTGCTCTGTTACCTGGGAAACCTTGCTCTCTGTGGCTGTAGCCATCTTGGCTGGGGTTAATTTGCATACTCGCCCTGATCGGCTGGTGGGCGTGGCTTGGCTGGTGGGCGTGGCTTATGTAGCTGAGTGATGGTTAATTTGCATATTATCTTTTTATTAAAGAGGATTATGAGTCATGATTTTACCTTTTTAAAAAATTATCCTTTAATACCGCCAAAGCACAATGAGTAAGAATCTGAAGGTTTATGTGGCTTCTATTTGGTTTCTAGGACAAAGTTCTTTCCTTTACCCACCACTCATGTCTCTCCTTTTACTCTTGAATGTTAATTCCAACATAATTTTTGTAACACCTCTTGAAAAGGATCCCACCAAGTTTTTGATAGTCCACATGATAAAACTTACAGAAAAATACAGCATGAGACTTTCATTCTCTCACTAAGTTCTTCATATAACTGTAATTCCTCAGTCTCTATAGAATGAAAAGGAAAATAAAAGTGCCTTCTCTCATTCCAAGGCCTTTCTCAGTCAGGCAACCACAAAAAGAATGAGCCTACAATTCATGCCATGTAATCTCTATCAGGCATAATTCAAATCAAATCCCATCAGGCAAAGTCTGGGATAATTAAAATCTATAAGAGAACAGTGGTGACCTGGGAGAGAACTTATGAAACCTTGTCTCCTGCTTTTGCTGAATATTCTTTTTGTTATGCTAGGCTCCAAGTCCCTATCTGGGACCTGGTCTGCCGGCTGCTGGCACTTACCGCCTGCCCCAGTCCACCATCATGGCTTGGATCCCACTGGCAGCGGGCGCTGCCCCCTCCCCCTGCCATCTTTGCTGGTTTAATGTGTATATTTGCTCCTGATTGGCTGGTGGGCGTGGCTTGTGGGTGTGGCTTATGGGTGTAGTGAAGGTACGGTCAATTTTCATATTATTGTTTTATTAGGTAGGATATACACCTAGTGGGCAGATTATTATGCGTTCAGAAATCATAATAATCTGGCCACTCAGTGTATATCTGAATGATAACCTTGCCAAGTAAAATATTCTTGGTTGTAGGGTTTTCCTTTCATTCTGTTGAATACTAGAGGCCCATTGCAGTAAGATTCCTGCAAGAATAGGGCTTCCTTGGGCCTATTCCTGAAAGAATAGGGCTTCCTGCCTCGCTCCCTCCTGTCTCCGTTGCCTCGCTCCCTTCTCTGCTGCCTCGCTCCCTCCTGCAGCTCTTGGCTTCCTTCTACACTGTCTTCAGTCTTCGCTCTGTGCCTGTGTATGCAAATTAACCAACATCTTTGTTAGGTTAATTTGCATACTTGCTCCTGATTGACTGGTGGGCATAGTGGGATGGTCAATTTGCATGATTTTCTTTTATTAGTGTAGATATCATGTCAATTCCTTCTGGCCTGCAAAGTTTCTGTTGAAAAATCAGCTGATAATCTTATGGTCAAGCCCTCGTATATAACTAGTTATTTTTTTGTTTGCAGCTTTTAAGATTCTTTCTTTACATTTTCACATTTTAATTATGATGTATCTTGGTATGGATCTCTATAGGTTCACTTTGCTCTGTACTTCCTGGACTAGGATGTCTGTTTCCTTCTCAAAGTTGGAAAAGTTTTCAGCCATTATTTCTTCAAAAATATTTTCCATCCCTTTCTCTGTCTCTTTCTTTGTGAGACCCCTATGATGTGAATGGTAGTACATTTGATTACGTCCCAGACTTCCCTTATGCTATCCTCATTCTATTGAATTATTTTTGTTTCAATCATCCAGTTGGGTGATTTCCTCTCCTGTCTTCCTGATCACTTATCAGAAGCAACCTGATTTTTTTGGCATCATCTGCTCCGATGTTGATTTCTTCTCATGTATTTTTATTTTAGTTTCAGTTATATTTTTTCAGTTCTAATAGGTTCTTTTTAAAATAATTGTTATCTCTTTGTTGAAGTTCTCACAAAGTTTACCCATTTGCCTGCAGTTTCATAAGCATCTTTGTGACTAGTACTTGAACTCTTCATCTATTAGCTTATTTCTGTTTCTTTTCTTTATTTTTCTGAAGGTTTGCCTTTTTCTTGGAACACATTCTTCTGTCTCCTCATTTTACCTGTTTGTTTGTTTCTAAATATTATTTAGGTCAGCTATATCTCCTGGTTGTAAAATAGTGGCAATATTTAGAAGGTGTCCTGTGAGGCTTAGGGATGGAATAATCAAAATCACCAGAGTTTGATGCTCCAGAGGTGTTCCTTGTGTTGACTAGTGTGGCCTCTTGTTGTGGTTGGGCCACGACTTCTATGACACACTGGACCTGATTGATTGTGAGGCCTGGATGCAAGTGCTGCTGGTGTTCAGGTCAGGCTTTTAGTATGGCTGTATGTTTGTGTGTGGCAAGACTCAGTCTGGACTATTTCAGGCACAACGCTGTGTACTGGTGCTGACTGAGGTTGCTCACCAGGTGTGGCAGTGCAGTAACCACTTTCAAGTGGTGCCACTTTGGTGATTTTCTTAGGGAAACTCCAGGGTGGGGTGAACAGTGTTAGCAAGGCTAATGAAGAGTGTCAGAAATGGAGCCTGCCAGTGTAAGACCAGCTAGGTTAAAGGTGGGGGAAAATGGCACCCTCCAGCATCTCTGACTCTGAAGAAAGTTTCAACAGATCCCTATCCCTCCAGCATATGCCCTAAAATTAGTCAATGTATCACCCTCATGTATGACCTAAGTGCTTTTAAAACTGTTGCTTCTGCTCTGAGACTTGGAAAGATACAACCTTGGATTCCTACAGCCCTTTGGTTTTCCCCGGCATAAGCCCACTGGTTTTCAAAGGCAGGTTATTGGAGCTTTTCTTCCTGGTGCAGGTTCCACAGCCTGGAGCTTGGAGACCTCACTCTTTGAAGGGGTCCTCTGTGGCTGTGCTATCCCTTCCCCTTGTGGGTCACCACACAGGGAGTGGGGAATAGGGTGGGTCCTGATTAGACTGTATCTTTGACCATCTCAAAGTAGCTTTTTCTTTATACTTGTAGTTCCAAAAAAATCTTTTCTGCTTGGATATAGCTTTTCTTTATGTAGTTTTGGTTTTGATGTCAATGAGAAGAGATGAACTCATGATCTTCCTACTCTACTATCATTAACTCATGGCCAGGGTCCTCACTCTAGAATGCCAATTTAGTTTGTTAGTGAAATGTTGTTCCCTGTGGTTGGTACACTGTCTCCACAACAAACATGTCTTCAGTTCACCAAGTCCCTGCCCCGCCCCCCTCTCTCCCCCGCTAAACCTAGTAAATGTATTTATAAATATAAAAAATTTTTAATCCGTTCATATTTTAGGCCATTTTTATAGTCTTATAACAAGTTATTGGAAAATGTATTTTATGCACTTCAATAGACTTCAAGTTGAAAATGATGTTTGTGCACTGTTTTCTTCAGTCATGCATTCATATCATTTAAAAATGGATTTATTTGGGGGGGAACTTTGTTGCCACTTTCATGTAAGAAATATTTAGTATTTCCAAAGGAACAAGCAAGATGTATTTTAATTACACCATAGCTTCAACTAATAAAAAAAAAACTCTGCCAGTTTTAAAGATTAACCATTTTGCTAAAAGGGAGTAAACTGGTCCCATGTGTGGCTAATGGAGCTGATATGATTTAAAGTGGACAAAGTTCATCACCATACAAACACTTAAATGATGATCATATTATAAGACTACAGCATGAGAATTAGAATATTTTAGAGATGGAAGCAGGCTTAGGAAGCATATCTAAACATCTGTGCAAGCAAGAGATTCTGTTTGCAACATCGCATAAATGTTTCTTCATTTATCAAACTAAATTAATAGTTTTTGTTCACTTCAAACATATTTTAAAATATGGTATAGTAACATATAAACAAAATAATAAAAATTAGAAGTGTATTAAATTAAATATTTCTAGCCTTGATTTTAGGGTTATACAGTATCAGATAAAATTCAACTATGGTAAAACATGTACACAAATTGCTCTGACATTCTTTCTTTGGAATTATGATGCTACATGGCAACTAGTTATTCATTGTAAATGATAAATAGTCTTATAATTAATCAAACTAAGCATTGCTTCTACATAATAAAACCAGATATTAGTAGACTAATGCATCAATTAATGATTGGATATGTTTTGAGAAATCATCATTAAGCAATTTTGCCAAGCAAACATAGAATATGCCTACACAAGCCTAGATGGTAAAGCCTACTGCACACCTAGGCTATATGTTATAGACCAATGCTCCTAGGCTACAAAACTGTACAGCATGCTTCTGTACTGTATACTGTAGGCAATTGAAACACAATGGAATTGTTTGTGGATCTAAACATACTTAAACATTGTTAAGTTGTATGAGTTATTTGTATATTTTGGATATTAACCCCTTATCAGATGTATCATTGGCAATATGTTCTCCTGTCTTTTTATTTTGTTGATTTCTTTTGCTGGAAGAAGCTTTTTATTTTTATACTAGAGGCCCGGTGCACAAAATTTGTGCACTGGAGGGTCCCTCAGCCTGGCCTGCACCCTATTGCAGTCCGGGACCCCTCAGGGGATGTCTGCCTGCCAGCTCTTAGCAGCTTCCCAGAGTGTGGCTACTATGATCTTTTTTATTTCTGTAACCATGGCCTGGTCTCTCTTGTTTTTCCTCTCTTCCTCCTCCTGGTCTTTATTATAGAACACAGAGGTGGCAACTTTCAGGAGGTTCTCTAAGTTACTTTCAGGACTAATAGCCAATTATTTTTAACTTTATCCTAATGTCTGGGGCCATCTGAGTGATAAATTTGTCTTTTAAATTTAGTTGTCCCTCTTCTGTACCTGGGGTTATGTTGGTGTGCTTAACTAATGCCTCCCTGAGCCTCGCTAGAAACAAAACAAAACAAAACACTAAGGAGTTTTTGTCAGCCCCTTGGTTAATGGTGGTTAGTTTAGAGTAATTAACAGGCTTTGTTTTACTACATCTGAGGCCTTTTATAATACAGAACTGGCAGTGCTTTATCTTCCACCTCTAGGTTTCAGGGTTCCATTGAGGGTCTATGGGAGGGACTGCCTCCTGTCCTATTAAGAAATTCCCTCTCCTTCCTTCAGAGTCCTCTACTCCCCAAACATAAGTAATAAAATATTCATTCCCAAATTCTCTTGCTTTTTCTAATGCAGCTTGCATCTTAGTGGCTGAGAGGGTCAGGTCTAATATGATCATGATGTGTCTATATGAGAGATCAAACATTTGAATTAAGTTTGGAAGACCTCAATATATGTGTCAGGGTCTTCTGAGAACTTTCCCAAATCAATCTTAATTTGTCTCATGTCCCGGAGTGAGAAGAGGATCTGTACTAAAGAATGACCAGACTCTCCATCTGCCTGCCCTATCAGAGGATATGTACCCCTTGGGCAGCGCAGGTTGGCCCAGCCCTGGGTGGGGGTGTGGCCTCCACCTTTTTCCCCAATGGATTCTGGGTTACTATTGCCAGGAGTGAAGGGTAGAATTTATAGCCCCTACATAAATCTTGTTTGACCCTTAGGGCAAAGAAAGCCTGGACATAGGGGACTTCAGACCATTTCCCATCTTTTCTACAGAGAAGACTCCCCTATTGGGGCCAGCTTTCCCCATTCACTAGGTGATGCTGGAGCCAAGCCTGGATTCAAAAGTAAATCTGGTGCTTTTTCTTCAGTGTTTGTGGGTCAAAATTATTTCAGTTTTTAAGGATGCACCCTAGAGGGCTGTCTTTACACAGTGTGGACAATGCACTTCCCACCTGTAGGAAAACACACAAAAGGATGTCCAGCATCCTTTGTGACTCTCCCTTTGCCAGTGGGGGAATCCCCCCTTCTAGCTAAGGGTGCAGGGAACTCTCACCCGCAAGGAGTGAGAAATTGCCTCACTGTGTATGGTCACAGATTAGGGTTGGGTGGACTTAACTGTACTCACCACTGTGATATCAGGGGCCTGAGCTCATGCCGAGCTGCCCTTCTAACTCTCCCTCTCCTGGGGAGTGGCACATACCCACATTTGCTCTCTGCAGTGAGCCTAATGATAAGAATATTTTTCTAATGCACTCAGGTCCTCTTGTCTGTGATTAAAAGTGCCTGAGATGGTTTTAATGTTTTGAAGTACCCATTTAGTTTCCTAGGGAAATGTAAAAGGAGGTGGTGATTCTAGGCTGAGGACTCAGAGAGGTCAGCCAGTACCCAGAGCTCTGGGGAGAATACAAACAGCTCCAGTCTTATTCTGATATATGCCCTTGTTATCAAAGGATTTATCTTCTTCATCCTGGTTTTCCTGGTCTGCCAATAATGAGGGGCTCAAATGGAAAATGGTGAAATCCATTTCTAGCCAAGATTAGGACTTTAAATTTCTTTGGGTTGTAATCTCCTATTCACTGGCTTAACCTTTTACTTTTTCTGAACCTCAATCCTTATTCTCTTTACTTCCAAACATTAAAATGTCACTTTAAAGATTTTTTACTTTCTTTAAAACAGAGCAATCAACTTTGTTGCCTCCTAGAAAAACAACTGGAAGAGAAACATATTAGTTGACCTTGCAAGGCACACCTCAGGTAAAGGCAACACATTTTTATTTATGGTGTCTCATTAATGGTGAGATTTAATGCTTGAATAACAACTTTCGGGTTACTCTGTAAATAGTAGTAGAAGACATTTTAAAATTTCTCCTTTTTAAGCTTAAGTTTACTCCCAAATATCACTCTTTTTTGGCTAGTGCTCATTTGCATATATATGCAAATTTTACTGAGGTATACTGGGAAGGGGTCTGAAGTACCACCTTTCCCAATTTGCTTCATCTAAACTTTCTTCCAGCCGAAACCGGTTTGGCTCAGTGGATAGAGCGTCGGTCTGTGGACTGAAAGGTCCCAGGTTTGATTCCGCTCAAGGGCATGTACCTTGGTTGCGGTCACATCCCCGGTAGGGGGTGTGGAGGAGGCAGCTGGTCGATGTTTCTCTCTCATTGATGTCTCTAGCTCTCTGTCCCTCTCCCTTCCTCTTTGTAAAAAATCAATAAAATATATTTAAAAAACAAAACAAAACAAACAAAAAACTTTCTTCCAATATTACTCTTCTCCTTCCCATCACTTACGCAACCTTCACAATTCTTATACTTTCAGATTAGCCTTCGAATCTTCTTCTTATGTCCTTCAAAAATGCATAACAATGCCTTATGCCTTTCATATTCCTACAGTATCATTTGCAACCAATAACTATTCCAATAATCAAGAAAAGTGAGCCACTAGCATTCCTTATATTGACCCAGAGTGCTGTGTGACCAGCCCTTATGTGCATTCCCTGGACAGGTCAGAGTTTAATGACATTTGAGGTAGAGCCTTGTGATGCGGCCTTCTTGCCTTGGGAATTTAATCCCAGGCACCTCTGTGAGGGCTCTTACTCACATAAGGACATCCAAGAGTCTTGTACCAGAGGGAGGAATTGCCTCTTTGATATTCGGAGCTGGGCAGGGACCCAAGCAGTCATTTCGTCTTTGGTCGGACTTTGTCTTCTGGCTGGCAGGGAGCCTATTTGCTCTCTATAATGCAGCTGACTATCAGCTTATCCTTGCATGGGAAATTTTTTATGTGGCAGTTTCCTTGGTGACTCTTAAGGACTGGCCCATGGCTGCTTTAGTTTGGCTCTTGTGGTAGAGAGTACATCTGGGAAGGGATAGTGAAGGAGAAAGGAGAAACCTTACCTTATAATAGCCAAATATGCAAATTGACTGCACCTTCGCTACGGCCAAGCCACGCCCACCAACCAAGCCACGCCCACCAACCAAGCCACACCCATCAACCACGCCCACCAGGAAATCGTTGCAGGGACGCTGGGTGTGGCAGAGCCCAAGGCCGGGAAAGCCGCCCGAGGCTTTCCGGGCCTTCGGCGCCAGCGGGGTGCCTGCGCCGATCGCAGGAGACCACTGGGGGTCGGCTCCTGCGATCGGGTCGCAGGGATGCTGGGTGCAGCCGAGTCCAAGGCCACCGCCCAGGGCCAAGCCCGGACCCTAAAAGAAGGCAGAAGGCGGTGGCCACAGCCAAGGCCTGGGTCCCCGGTGCCGGCAGAAAACTGGTGCAGGCAGCCAGGTGAATGAAGGTCTATTGCACGAATCTTCGTGCAAACGGGCTACTAGTACACACATAAGATGACAGACAAGTTTAAGTGGTTGGCAGGTGTCCATTAATGTCTCCAAAATTATAAAGGGATATCAGAGGAAGGGATAGAGTCCATGGGTCCTTCATATGCTCCCCATTTGATATGCAGAGGTTGATTTTCGAGCTCCTGGCCCTATCTATAGTATGTCAGATGGCCAAAGCCACTCTGAGCATGGGAATCTTAATCAGGGTGTCCAACGACTATACACAGATTCTAGGCTACAGCAATCTCACAGTACACTGTGCCCTTCTATAACCCAAAGTATGATGTTACCAAAAGAGACAGGAAGCCTCTTTTGTCTAAATAATATTAAAGTAGGTTAGTGACCAGCAGGCTGCGGTAGGCACAGAGGCTGGAGAGCTCAGATATAACTACCATGTGAAGCCAGTGTGCTGGGGAGAGAGGCTAGGGAAAGAGATGGGAGAGGCTACTGAGACTACTGAGGTTAGAGAGCTCAGGTGCCACTGCTATGTGAGGCAGTGGGTCTAGAGGTAGCACATGGCTACTCAGATAATAGCTGTAGATACAGAGGCTGTTGCTGCTCTGTGGGAAAGATGTATTTGTTAACCAGCTTGTGTATGGCTGCCTGTATGGGAATATTGGGAAGAACTGCTTTGCCTGATGGCTTCTTGTTAGCAATGGCCACTGGCTCCTAAAATAAAGACTCATTCTTATACACGCATAATTTCTCATGGATTCTCTGTCTACTACCTGATGTCCAAGAAGGTCCAGCCCCTGGCAGAGGGACTCGGACCCAATAGTTAGTGTAGTAGGGCAGGATTCAGGAGAATATACAGACTCAGAGAAGCTGTGCTCTGATAATTAGCAAACATTCCTGTGAGAGATGCCTGAGATTTAGCTGCCTATGATTTATTCTAGGAAATTTTATGGTTTCACGACTTACAGTTAGGTCTTTTATCCATTTTGAGTTTATTCTTGTGTATAGTGTAAGCTGGTGGTCTAGTTTCATTTTTTTTGCATGTACCTGTCCAATTTTCCCAACACCATTTATTAAATAGACTGTCTTTTTAATATATATTTTTATTAATTTCAGAGAGGAAGAAAGAGGGAGAGAGAGATAGAAACATCAATGATGAGAGAGAACCATTGTTCAGTTGACTCCTGCATGCCCCTTGCTGGGGATCAAGCCCGCAACCTGGGCATGTGTCCTTGATTGGAATCAAACCTGGGACCCTTCAGCCCACCAGCTGATGCTCTATCCACTGAGCCACTGTCTTGACTCCATTGTATGCTCTTGCGTCCTTTGTTAAATATGAATTGAGCATAACGGATTAGGTCAATTTCTGGGTTCTCTGTTCTGTCCCATTGATCTATATGACCATTCTTGTGTCAGTACTAGGTTATTTTGATTACAGTGGCTTTTTAATATAACTTGATATATGGTATTATGATCCCTCCAACTTTGGTCTTCTTTCTAAAAATTGCTGCTGCTATTCGGGGTCTTTTTGCGTTCCACAAGAGACAAACAATACAATTTTAAAATGGGCAAAGGATGTAAATAGACACAAAGTGGACATATGGATGGCCAAGAAACATGAAAAAATGCTAAAAGTCACTAATCATTAGAGAGATGCAAATCCAGACTACAATGAGGTATCACCTCTCACCTGACGAAATAGCTACCATCAACAAATCAACAAATGACAAGTGCCAGTGAGGATGTTTGGGAATGCAGACTGGTGCAGCCACTATGGAAAGCAGTATGAACTGCTATTTGACCTAGTGATCTCACTTCTAGGAATATATCCTAAGAAAAACAAATCACCAATCAGAAAGAATATATCCACCCCTATGTTCATTGCAACCCTGTTTATAATAGCTAAGATCTGGAAACAGCCCAAGTGCCCATCAGTAGATGAGTGGATAAAAAAGCTGTGGTGCATTTATACCATGGAATACTATGCAAAAGTAAATAAGAAGGATCTCTTATCATTTGAGACAGCATGGAGGGACCTGGAGAGTATTATGCTAAGCGAAATAAGCCTGTCAGAGAAAGACAAGGATCACATGATCTCACTCATATGTGCAATCTAATGAACGAAATAAACTAATGAACAAAATAGATCTAGAGACATATAAGCATGAAACAGACTGATGAAAATTCAGCTCCATTATAATATTATGGGACCATCTTCATATATGTCATCCATAATTGGCCTAAATGTCATTATGTAATACATGACTATAATTCTCTTTATCATGTTTTATTCATTTTCATACATGTTCATGTCCTTATTTAAAAAACAAACGTATCTCAGAAACAGCCAGAAGATGGCATTTAAACCATAGTTACATACAAAAAGTGTAAACAGAATCTCTCTATATAAAAGCCTAAGCCACCGTTATGACTGTCGACCAAATGACTTGTTGATCAGTCGTTAATATGTGCACTGACCACCAGAGGGCAGACACTCAACCCAGGAACTGGCCCTTGGTGGTCAGTGTGCTCCCACAGCAAACCTCCCACAGCTGGCCAACCACCCGCAGTCCCTCCCACCAGCCGGCCTGATCAGCCCTGATCAGGACTGAGTGAAATGGCCCCGATTGGCCCCAATCAACGGCCAGGCCGAGGGGCCCCACCCATGCAGAATTCATGCACCAGGCCTCTAGTTATCTGATAAAGTTATATTAAAAATATGACTGAAAGTGTAACAAAATAATCAAGTAACAGATATTAATAATTTGTATTTGATCCAATGCAAATCAAACTCTTAATGGTTAATGCATACTAAAACCAAAGCTAACTAGATAATTAAATAACTAAGAAACTGTCTATTGTTGCTGTTATATTTTGCTTTTGCAAATAGAAGAGGAAATGTTGGATTTAGAATTCTGAGGAGAAAAGGAAGGTGTGCTTGAATAAGAACAAGAATTAAAAGGGATGTTGTTTAAGTATATTATTTTGCCTTTATTTAGAATACATATCTTCAATAAATGTTTTTTACATAACACAATTCATCAAAAAGTTGTCTCTCTTTATGAACCTTTGAAATGTTTTACCAAATTTAGATGATGTCAAATCATATCCTTTATTTTATTCCATTAAGATACAAAATGTAAATTTATCCAATAAAAACAGGTGATACATCAATAAAACCCAAAATCAAGAGACCTCAAAAGGCAATTAGAGAATTAGAGAATTTCAAAATTAAAACTTTCACACAGTTTGAGCTGTCATTATTTAATTCAGTCCCATTGTTCTTCTGTAATAATAATATTTTTAAATTTTATTTTATTGTTTAAAGTATTACATATAGTAGTACATATATATCCTCTTTTTCCCCATTGTCTTCCTGTTTTTAGTCATTGTAATTCATTAAAAGCTTGCAAAGAAAAATAAAAAATAAAAAGGTTGTTGCTGAACACAAACTTAAGCAAATCTGCATGGAGACACAAGAAAACCTGCAAACTGAGGATTTTGTGATACCATATAATATACTAAATTAACATTTCCAAATATAAGAAATCTGTGCTGTTATTGTCATAAATTATTTATAGTCCATTATTATAATTTCAAAGACACTTTCTAAAACTAATTCTAAAACCCTGCACTCCCAATGATTGAAATTACACAAATATTTAAAAATGCACAAGTTTGTGTGTGTGTTGTGTATATATTTGAAGTAAATTTAGTAAAGTATCAATCATAGAAGGAATATTTAAGTGATTTACATTAAATTTATACACTAAAGTAAAATATATATATTTAAATAGCTACATTTTGTTACACATGTTTACCTGAAAAATGTCTAGGATGCTTTAGTAAAAACACTATTTTGATTAATCCAATAAAAATGACTAAATAAAAAGAATGTGTGTGTCTCTGTGTTTGTTACAGAAACAAAGATAAATTTTATTTGAAAAAGTAATCTAAAATATTTGTGTTTCAAGTTTTTATTGAAAATGTTGTCCCAATTTTGAATAAAAATGAACATATAAAAAATACTTCATTATATATATCCTTTATAATATAGAGGTTATATGCAAATTGACCATCACTTCAAAACTCAAGATGGCCAACCCCATGTGGTCAAAGATGGCTGCTCCAATGTGGACACAAGATGGCCACCACAAAAAGGCCGGCAGGGGAGGGCAGTTAGGGGGGGACCCAGGCCTGCAGGGGAGGGCAGTTGGGGGTGACCAGGCCTGCAGGGGAGGGCAGTTGGGAGGAACCAGGCCTGCAGGGGAAGGCAGTTGGGGGCAACCAGGCCGGCAAGGGAGGGTAGTTAAGGGTGACCAGGCTTGCAGGGGAGGGCAGTTGTGGGTGATCAGGCCTGCAGGGGAGGGCAATTAGGGGCAATTGGGTCAGCAGAGGAGCAGTTAGGTGTTGATCAGGCTGGCAGGGAAATGATTAGGGAGGGGGTGATCAGGCTGGCAGACAGAAGCAGTTAAGGGCAATCAGGCAGGCAGGCAGGCAAGGGTTTGGGAGCCAGCAGTCCTGGATTGTGAGAGGGATGTAGGATCAGGCATAAATGGTCAGTCAGACATCCCTCAAGGGGTCCCAGATTGGAGAGGGTACAGGCTGGGCTGAGGGACACTCCCCGCCATGCACGAATTTTGTGCACCGGGCCTCTAGTCTAGTAATAAGGGTATGAAAATAAGTGTATTATGATATGATTTCCTTTAAGTTCTAATTGTTGATTTTTTACTAAGTATTCAGAAAATCAGGTTTAAACAATGCACTAATTTAACACTTGCAAAGTTACTGAGCTGATTAATTACACATAAATTATATTTTTCTTTGTGTGCAACGCAATAGATAATTATACTTCATTGTATTGTGAGAGACTAGGAGTTGCATGACTAGGAATAGGAGCTCCAATTACATGAAATTAGGAATTTAGAAAGGTTTCAAAAATAATTTTTAAAATATTTGACTTATAAGATTCCAAATTAGCCAGAAAATGTTTCATTGGCTCTATCCACATTTACTAGTAATAATAATAAACATCTGCTCTTTAATTTTATCTCTTCTGAATGTTTTCTATTAGCAAAACAGAATTTGCATGACATAAAGAAATTTAATTAAATTTTTCAACCATCCCTACACCCAGAAAATAACCCTGTGTATTATTTTTCTCAATAATTTCTCCTTTAATTTTTTTATTTTACTCTAAGTATTAATTTACTTTAGGTCTTTCATAATTTATTTCCTAGTGTTTTCTTGATCTATAGACAAGTTTTACTTAGAATTTTTAAACTTGACATTTTAGAGTCAATTTCAAGAAAAATTTAGCTTTTTTCCATTCATGTGAGATAAAATAGCTTATCTGGTCTTGTGACAGAGCTCTGATTAAACTATGAAATAACTGATATTTACTTTGAAAGTCCTCATCTGAAATTTACCTTTCCCTTTAGATAGAAGCATATGTAAGCTAAGTTGTTGATGGAGTGGTAGGGTGATGTAGACAGGAGGAGGTATTTTTCTACCTGTAAAAAATATTTTTTATGAATACCTAAATATATTTTGGACCTTGATTAAACTGTTAAACCTGAATTAGACAGAGAAATAAACCTCATTATACAATTAATATTTTCACTCAAATTGCCAGTTATTACAGAAAGTACATCTTTCCAATTGAAGCTTTTTACATGCAGGGTTTAACAGGGTAGTATACCAATTGTCTTTATAAAATATATGCAGCCTGCTACCTAGGAAACTTGAGTGTAGGAGGAGCTGTTCTGAGAAACTGCACATGGCTCCAGTTTCCAAGGAAACTCCCTGTAAATGTCCAAAGCAGTTGTTTATTAAGAACTGGATTAACAGTCTTTTCAAAGGAGGCTCTTTTAATACATATGAACTAAATTGTAAATTGAATTAGCTGTGTTTAATTTTTTTCAACATGTAGGTCTCAGGTATAAAATAAAGTCTTATGGATTATCACATATGGTTTTAATATGATGTAATTTAAAATATTAGGAATGCAAAAGCTTGTCCTTTAATAAAAATAAACCATAAATGTATAAGAAAATGTTTTTTTTCCTGAAAAATAACTAGCAGATACTGAATACATGATACTTATCTAAATCCATATGTGTTGAATGTGCACTTTTTAATTGATGTTACATGAAAATATTTTCCCTTGAATGCTTTCATATGTAATAATTCTAATTACATTTTTATGTTGAATCCTCTTTATTTTCTATCACTCGATTTTATTGTGCTAAAATATCACATATTACATCTTCTACTAACATACTTTTTTTTTTGCTATTGAGTAATTAATATACTCTGAAATATAAAATCCTAAATCTACAAATTTCAAGATGCTACAGAGTAGGTGAAAGCTACCCTCACCTGCTCCTGGCCCCAAACCAGATTTACAGCTGAATTATAGAGCACTCAACTGAATAATAAATTGAAAGCTAATTGAAATATTGTAACCAAGGATTTACAGAAGAAGCCATATAGACATATATACTGGTAAGAAGGGTTGAGAGGCAGAAAGGGCTAGCCCCCACACTTTTGTGCCACAACTGAGAAGCCAGAGGGATATTTCAGCTGCAAAACTTCCTCCCCACCAGGAGCATAAGGGTCTCAACCTTATGCAGGGATCCTCAACCCAGAGCAACAGAGATCAAAAGAGGAGCCAACATAGCATCTGGTGGTGAAAATCAGTGAGGGATTTGTTTGCCTGGGAGAAAATGAAGTTGGCTAGAGACCCAAACACTAATGTCTCAGGGTTAAAAACTCCTATTGTTACAGTACCAGCCTGGGGAGTGCACTGCCTGGTCTGTCAACTATTGGCAATACCACCCTGCATAATGGTCTGCTGCATAATGGTCTGCTGGCTACACCCAACAAGGACCTTTGCAGCACTCTTTTTTTTGGAGAAGCACTTGGCAGAAATTTAGACAGTGATTGAAATGTATAGCTTTAGAAAGGGGACCATTCACCTACCTTGAGTGCACAGCCAATGCTCACACCACCTGTCAAATCACTTGGCCTGCTCTATGACTCTGTGGCCCTGCCCAGCTAAGTTCAGTTCTGCAGGGAGAATCTGAGTGACAGCCAGAGCTGGGACTTTTAAAATTCATTTCCTGGGCAAGCTTTTGTTCAGGAATCAGATGGGCAGGAACTCGGTTGTGTGGCTATATCTCCACTCCTACTTCTCTTGCCAATGAGAGATTCATTTGACATGTCTTTCTGGCACCAGGGGCCCAGCCCTGTAGAGCTCTGTCCCTGAAGGGGATATAAGAGGTGATCAGAGCTGGGACCTTTGGTGCTCATCTAAGACTTCTGCCTAGGAAAAGCAAGAAGTGCTCACCCTCTCCTACAGGCTATCTGGCACCACCACCAATGGAAGACAGTTTGGATCTGCTGTCCCAAGTCCTGGTGGTCCCATACTGCAGAGCTCAGCTCCATGGGGAGAAGAGAGTGCTTCTCAGAGCTGGAATATTTTAGTATGTCTCCCTTAACCAGGAAGACATGCTTGCCACATTCTGAGGGCTTGTCTAACACCACCTACCCCCAATGGAAGGCTCTTTTGACCTGTCCTTTCAAGTCCAGGTGGCTCAACCCTCTTGAGCTTGCTCCTGCAGAGGGGACAACTGGATGCACCCAACTGGAACATGCAACACACTAGTCCTGGGGGAGCAAAAGTTGGAGGCTCTGGCAGGGACTGAGTGTATAGGGCTTTGGAGCATGGACCAATTTCCCCTCATTGAGTGCCTGACGGTGTATCCCTTAAGTAGGGGATACACTAATCTGTACACCTGACCCAGGTTGCCTTACACTAGTGAGCTTGCAACCTGTGGAAGGGGCTATGAGTGGCAGCTAGCCTGGGGCCACTGTACAATTTTTCTTTTTTTTTTTTTTAATTCATCCTTATTGTTGAAAGTATTAAAGATGTTCTGCTTTTTCTTCCCATTGACCCTCTCTACCCCACACCCACCCCTTTTAGGCCTTCACCTCACTATTGTCTGTGTCCATGGACGATGCATACATGCATATAAGTTCCCCAGTTAATCTTTCTTCCCCACCCCCACCTTTCTTTTGAGATTCCTCAGTCTGTTTCATGCTTCTATGTATCTGGATCTGTGGAGGAAGACCAGGCAACCTCATGGGGAGGCAGCATAGGTGGAGGAGGACCTCACAGAGCTACAGATGCCTTATAGAACTACTCCTAGTTCTGATCAGGAGAAAGCCACATCTTGTACACAGATGGGCTCCTCCCATGCACACCCAGGCCCAGTAGATGCAACCACAAACAGTGAGTAACATGGTAGCTCCAAACAGGTAGACCAATACCAGTTACACACAAAACCTGAAATCAACCTGTACCTAAATCCTGTGCAAGTGGAACCAAAATAAACACAACCAGTGGCAGGCTTCAGACCAGAGCTTGTACCAACTAGCCACACAAGCAGCACTTCTAAAGGGGGATTGCAGAGGGCATCAGACCCTGCTGGGAACAACTCTGTCTTGGGGGGTAGCTCCTGCACAGCACTCATACATTGATTGAGGTTTATCTTTATCATCATTTATCTTTATCATCAGCCAGCCTGAAGAGTTAGCTCCAAACAGGAAGGGACCGACAGAATTCAAGACTCAACTGCCACAGAAGAGTGCACAAAAACACATGTAACATTCCTGGAGTACTGAGCTTAAGTGATCTAGAAGATTGTAGCACTGAGCCCAACAAAACACCTATATTATAAAGCCATAATAACAAGTTTTGGAATAATAGCAGATATACCTAATACACAGAGTCAAAATGTTAAGTCAAAGAAATATGCCCCAAATAAAGGAATAAAAGGAATCCTCAGAAAAAAATTTAAATGAAATGGAGGAAATAAAAATACCAGATGCAGAGTTTAAAACAATGGTTATAAAGATGTTCAATGACTTTAGGGAAACAATGAGTGATCTCAGTGAGAACTTAAACAAAGAGATCGGAAACATTTAAAAGAACATAAAAATCATTAAAAAAAATCAATAAAAAATGAAGAATATAATATGTGAAGTGAAGAATATACTAGAAGAAATCAACAGCAGGCTAGATGTAGCAGAGAATCGAATGAGCAATTTAGAGAAAAAGATAACAATAAGCACCTAGACAGAACATCAAAAAGGATAGATTTTTTTTTAATTGGGCGAAGTCTAAGGGCCCTCTGAAACAGAAAGCATAACAACATCTCCATAACAGGGATAATAGAAGGAGAAAAGAGTAAGCAAAGGATGAGATCCTGTTTGAAGAAATAATGGCTGAAAACTTCCCTAACCTTCAAAAAGAAAAGGCACAGAAGTTCAGAAAATACAGAGTTTAAATCAAGAGGAACCCAAAGAGGCCCGCACCAAGATACATCATAGCTAAAATGTCAAAGGTAAAAGACAAACAGAGAATCTTAAAGGCAGCAAATTGGTTACTTACAGCAGAGCTCACATAAAACTATCAGATGATTTGTCAACAGAAACATTTCAGGACAGAAGTAAATGACGTAAAATATCCCAAGAGAGGAAAGCAAGGACCTACAACCTAGACTATTCTATGCAGCAAACTTATCATTTAAAACTGAAGGTGAGATCTTAAAGAGGGGAGCAGAGGAGGCCAGGAGCATGACCACCCCAATACCCATACTGCCTTTGGACATCACCTTGAACCCGATCAGTATTCACTTACCATCCATAACTCATAAGGGACGATTGCTGGGCCCTGTAGTGAGTGGCATCCTACCTTGCCACTGGCTCCAAGGTACCCGCAGTGACCACAGGCCAGAGAGACTTCTCACACTTCACCTCCCCACCCAGATCCTGGACCTTGCATTTCTAGATCTGGCATTTCTCCACCCTGTGCTCCCCGACCTGGTGTGGTGTGCAAGTCAGAGTGACCCCACACTCCACCTCACCCACCCCCAAGGATTGGGCCCACGGTGCAGGTTGGAGACCTCCAACCTGGTGCCCCACCCAGTCCCAAGGACTGTGTGGACAGTGCTATCTGGGGACACTCAGTCTGACATCCCACTCAGCTCCAAGGACTGTCTGACAGGGCAAGCCAGAGAGTATTAGGGCACAACCTTGTCATAAGCATTGGGGCAGCACAGTGAGTTGCATGCCAGAGGAGGGGACCTCACAAGGAGTCACACACCAGAGGATCTGTGCAGGTGACCTTGCCAACCCTGAGTACCTTCAGTGCGCAAAGGAGGAACCAGAACTATGGAGGAAGGGAATACAAGTCAGAGCAGAGACATTAAAGGCATGAGACTCAAGGCAGACTCAGTCTCTGGGATACACAGTACTGGACCATTAGACCACTAGAGGCTTCAATTTCTCAGAACTCAAGCAGGTTGCCCAGAACTAGAAAGTTTCAGCAACTCACATTACATAGAAACAAATACAAAGGGACAACAATAATGGGAAGACAAAGGAACAATGCCCAAAGGAAAGAAGATGAGGAATCACTAGAGAGAAAACTAAATGAAATGGAGACAAGCAATTTACCAGAGAAAGAATTCAGAGTAATGGTTATAAGGATGCTCAAACATCTGAAAGAGAAATTCACCAACATGTGTAAGAATCAAGAGGAAATGAAGAATGACATAGTTGCAATAGAGAACACAATGGAAATTTCAACAGTAAACTAGAAGAAGAAGCTGAGGACCCAATCAGCAAGTTAGAAGACAAGGTAGAAAAACCCCCCACTCAATCTGAACAGCAATAGGGAAAAATAAATAAAAAGCAGGAATAAAGTTTAAGGGAGATTTGGGACAACATGAAATAAAGCAACATCTGCATAATAGGGGTGGAAGAAGGAGTTGAAGCTGAGCAAGGAATAGAAAACCTATTTGAAGAAATATTGACAGAAAAATTCCTTGTTTTGTGGAAAACAATAGTCACACAAGCACTGAGAGTCCCAAACAAGAACCCAAAAAGACCCATAACAAGACAAGTTGTTATTACATTGACAAATGTTAATGAAGAAGAAATAATCTTAAGAGCTGCAAGAGAGAGACAGAAAGTTACCTTAGGTATCTCCCATTAGACTATCAAATGCTTTTTCAACAGAAACACGTCAGGCCAAAAGGGAATTGAATGAAGCATGCACAGTAATGAAAAGCAAGAGACTGAATCCAAGAATACTCTATCCGGCAAGGCAATCATTCAAAATTGAAGGGCAAATCAGGAGCTTCACAAACAAACAAAAAAGGCTAAGGGAGATTATAACCATCAAGCCAGCAATGCAAGAAATCCTAAAAGAATTGATGTAAGAAATAGGAATAGAAAGAGATGGAGAAACAAAGACATAAAGGATAAAAATGGTAACAAACAATATTATCAATAATAACCCTAAGTGTAAATTGATTAAATGCTCCAATCAAAAGACATAGGGGGCTGAATTGATAAAAATACATGACCCACATATATGCTGTCTACAAGAGACCCACTTCAGAACAAAGCACTCACAGACTGAAAGTGAATGGATGTGAAAAATAGTTTCAAGAAAATGCAAAAAAAAGCTAAGGTAGAGATACTTATATTGGACAAATCAGATCTCAAAGTGAAGACCATAACAAGAGATAAGGAAGGCCACTTCATAATACTAAAGGGATTGACATACAAGAGACTATAACTCTGGTAAACATATATGCCTCCAATACAGGAGCATCCAAATGCATTGAAAAGCTTTTGGAAGATATCAAAGGAGAGATTGACAGCAATATGATCACAGTAGGGGACTTTAATACCACATTGACATCACTGGATAAATCTTCTAGACAAAAAATCAGCAAAGAAACTGCAATACTAAATGACTCAGTAAGATCAGATGGACTTAATTGACATCTTCAGAATATTTCACCCCAAAGCCATGGAATATATATTCTTCTCAAGTGCACATGGTACATGTTCAAAGATAGACCAAATATTAAGGACACAAGCTAAGTCTCTACAAATTCAAGAAGATTGAAATCATATCAAGTATCTTCTCAGATCACAATGGCATAAAGTTAGAAATCAACTACATTAAAAACAATAAAAAAATTATAAAACACTTCAAGGATAAATAGCATGCTATTAAACAATGACTAGATTATAAAAGAGATAAAAGAAGAAATAGAAAACACCCTGGAAACAAATGACAATGAAAACACAATCCTAAATCTGTGGGACACGGTGAAAGCAATCCTGAGAGGAAAGTTATTGGCACTATAGGCCTACCTCAAAAACAAACAAACAAACAAACAAAAAACAAGAAAAACTAGTAATAAGTTATCTAAATATATGACTTAAAGAATTAAAAGGAGAGCAAACAAAATAATAAAGATCAGAGCAGAAATAAATGACAGAGAGATTAAGAAAAAAAATACAAAAGATCAATAGACCCAAGAGCTGGTTCTTCGAAAGAATAAACAAGATTAATGAACCTCTAGCCAGGCTCACCAAGAAACAAAGAGCGAGGACACAAACAAAATCAGAAATGAAAGAGATTAAGTAAAAACCAACAAAGATTGTGAAATACAAAGGATTGTGAAAAAATACTATGAGCAACTCTATTCCAACAAACTGGACAACCTACACAAAATAGACTTATTCCTAGAAAAATATAATCATCCAAAACTCAATAAGGAAGAATCAGAAAATCTGAATACGCTGATAACAACTAATGAAATTGAAGCAGTAACCAAAAAACTTGCAGCAACAAAAGCACTGGTCTGGATGGCTTCATAGGGAAGTTTTACCAATCATTCAAAGAAGCACTAAAACCTACCCTACTCAGACTATACAAAAAAATTCAAGAGGAAGGAAAACTTCTAAGCTCTTTTTATGAGGCCAGCATTATTCTAGTTCAAAAACAAGATAAAGACACTACAAAGAAAGAGAAACACAGGGCAATATTACTGATGAATATAGGTGCTAAATTCCTATAAATATTAGGAAATTGATTCAGCAATACATTAAAAAGATCATACACCATGACCAAATGGAATTTATATCGGGGATACAAGAATGGTACAATATCCACAAATCAATAAATGTGACACATCACGTAAACAAATTAAAAGACAAAAATCATATGGTCATATATATCACTTGATGCAGAAAAGACATTCAACAAAATCCAACACCCTTTTTTAAATAAAAACTCTCAGCAACATAGAAATAGAGGAATCAAACCTCAAAATAATAAAAGCCTTATATGACAAACATACAGCCAACATCATACTCAATGGGCAAATACCAAAACAATTTTACCTAAGAACCAGGAACAAAACAGGGATTGCCACTTTCACCACTCCTGTTTGATATAGTATTAGAAATGCTAGCCATTGCAATTAGACAAGAAATAGAAATAAAAGGCATACAAATTGGAAAAGAAGAAATAAAACTGTAATTATTAAAGAAAGACATGACATTTTACATAGAAAACCATAAAGACTCCATAAAAAATCTAGTAAATTTAATAAATGAATTCAGTTTGATAGCCAGAAAACTATGCCATTTTTATACACCAACTAGAAGCCCGATGCATGAAATTCATGCAAGAAAAGCCCTTCCTTGCCCCAGCTGCCAGCACCAGCCTTCCCTCTGACACCCAGGACCTGGGCTTCCCTCCGGCCACCAGCTGGCATCCGGGACCCAGGCTTCCCCAGTTTCATTCGGAAGCTCGTCCGGAATATTGTCTGGAAGGACGTCTGGTCTAATTAGCATATTATGCTTTTATTATTATAGGTAATGAGCTCACAGATGATAAACTAAAAAGTACAATCCCATATACCATTGCCACAAAAAATTAAGATACCTAGGAATAAACTTAACTAAAGAAGTAAAAGACCTGTACTCTGAAAACTACAGGACTTTGAAAAAGAGACAGAGGAAGATATTAATATGTGGAAGAATATACCTTGTTTATGGATTGGCCATACTACCCAAAGCAATCTGTAGATTCAATGCCATCCCCACTAAAGTACCAACTGCATATTTCACAGACCTAAAACAAACTCTCCAAAATAAAAAAGACCCCCAATAGCCACAGCAATCCCGAGAAAGAAGAACAAAGTTAGAGGCATCACAATATCAGATACCAAGTTATATTACAAAGCCACTGGTGCTGGCACAAGAGCAGACATAGAGACCAATGGAACAGAACAGAGAACCCAGAATTGACCCAAGCCAGTATGCTCAATTAATATTTAACAAAGGAGGTAACAGAATACAAGAGTCAAGACAGTCTCTTCAAAAAATGGTGATGGGAAAATTGAGCAAGTAGATGCAAAAAAATGAAACTAGACCAGAACAGAGAACCCAGATAATTGACCCAATGGAATATTACTCAGCAGTAAAAAATAAAGGAAATCTTACTTTTTGTAACAGCATGGATAAACCTGAAGAATATTATGCTAAGTGAAATAAGCCAGTCTGAGAAAGACAAATACCTTATGATCCCACTTACATGTGTAACCTTATGAGCAAAATAAACTGACTAAAAAAATAGATGCAAAGGCATGGACACATGGAACAGACTTACAGTTGTCAGAGCGGAGGTGGGGCTGGATGAATGAAGGTGAAGGGAGTAAGCAAAACACACACACACACACACACACACGCACACACAACATATCTATACTAATAATAGCTTAGGTGGCATCATGCCCTCACGTCATCACAACATGGTCATCACAAGATGGCTGTCACAAGATGGCCATCACAAGAACACTACAGAGGATGCGGGTCGAGGCAGAGGAGGCGGGTCACAGCAGGGGAGGGCAATTGGAGGTGATCAGACCCTGGCAGGGGAGTGCAGTTGGGGGTCATCAGGCCAACAGTGGAGGGCAGTTGTGGGCCATCAGGCTGGCAGGGGAGGGCAGTTGTGGGTGATCATGCTGGCTGGGCAGGGCAGTTGGGGGTAATTGGGCCAACAGGGGAGGGTAGTTGGGGGCAATCAGGCTGGCAGGGGAGCAGTTAGGCGTCAATCAGGCCAGCACAGGAGCAGTTAGGGGGCAATCAGGCTGGCAGGGAGAATCAGTTAGGGGCAATCAGGCAGGAAGGCAGGCAAGCAGTCAGGAGCCAATGGTTCTGGATTGTGAGAAAGATGTCCGGCTGCTGGTTTAGGCCCAGTCCCTGTGAGGCCCCATATTGGAGAGGGTGCAGGCTGGGCTGAGGGACTCCTCCCGTGCACGAATTTCATGAACTGGGTATATATATATATATATATATATATATATATATCCTCTCTAATAATAGACAAATATGCAAATTGACCATACCTCTGACACACCCACAAGCCATGCCCACAAGCCACGCCTACCATCCAATCAGAGTGAGTATGCAAATTAACCCAAACCAAGATGGCTACGGCCACAGAGAGCGAGGTTTCCTAGGTAACAGAGGAAGCCAAGCTTTCTGCCAGCCATTGCAGGCCTAAGCCTCCACTCAAGCTACAAAGTTTCAATTATAGAAGGTAAACAAATTCAAACAAATGGCGGCAGAATGGAGCTTGAGAGAGCAGGCCAGGGTTGCCCCCAGCAACAGGGGAAGCAAAGCTTTCCACACACCCTGGCCGGGCCCACCCGCTTAAGGCAACAAAGTTTCAATTATAACCCCAACACAAATGGCTGCTGGCCTCAGAGAGAGCCCCAGGCTTGGCTCTGCTCCAGGCTACAAAGTTTCAATTGTAGAAGGAAAATAAATTCCAGATACCAGGGCCTCTGCTTGTGTTGCCAGGGGGCATGGCCCGCCTGCAAACCACCACAGGCCCCTCGCTCAGGCCGCCCCACGCCCCAAGGGAACCCCACCCTGATCAGGGACACCCTTCAGAGCAAACCAGCTGGCCCCCACCCCTGTACCAGGCCTCTATCCTATCTAATAAAAGAGTACTATGCAGATTGATCATCACTGCAACACACAATATAGCTGCCCCATGTGGTCAAAGATCCTGCCCCCATGTGGACACAAGATGGCCACCACAAGATGGCCAGCAGGAGAGGGCAGTTGGGAGGCACCCAGCCTGCAAGGGAGCGCAGTTGAGAAGGACCAGGCCTGCAAGGGAGGGCAGTTGGAGGTGATCAACCCTGCAGGAGAGGGCAGTTAGGGGTGACCAGGCCGGCAGAGGAGGGAAGTTGGGGGCAAACAGGCTGGCAGCAGAGTGATTAGGGGGTGATCAGGCTGGCAGGCAGAAGCAGTTAGGGGCAATCAGGAAGGCAGGCAGGCAAGCAGTTGGGAGCCAGCAGTCCTGGATTGTGAGAGGGATGTCCGACTGCCCGTTTAGGCCCAATCCCTGGAATCAGGCCTAAACGGGCAGTCGGACATCCCTTGAGGGGTCCCAGATTGGAGAGGGTACAGGCTGGGCTGAGGGACAACCTCCCTCCGTGCACAAATTTCGTGCACCGGGCCTCTAGTATATATATATATATGTATATATATATATGTATATATATATATACATATATACATATATATGTATATATATATGTATATATATATATACATATATATATACACATATATACACACACACACACACACACACACACACACACACACTAATAAAAGGATAATATGCTAATTAGACCAGATAGACCAGACATCTTCCAGAAATCATTCCAGATGTCCTTCCAGACTAAGCTGCAGTGGCAGGGGCTAAGGCAGAGGTGGTTTGGGTTAATCAGGCAGGCAGGCAAGCAGTTAGGGGCAACCAGGTAGGCAGGCGAATGGTTAGGGGCGATCAGGTAGGCTGCTGAGCAGTTAGGGAACATCAGGTAGGCAGGCAGAGCCCTGCAATCAATAGCCACAAAGAGGGAGACCCAAGCCGCCTGCCACAGCCTGTGGGAGGGATGCTTGGTGGCTGGCAGCTGGGAGGCGGTGGAAGGCACTGGCAGTAGTGGACACTGCAGGGTGGGGCTGGTGCCATGGCAGCTCCTGCCCACGGCTTCTGAGGGACCGGACTGCCACTCCCCCTGCTATGATACCTGGGCAGATCCCCGACCCTTCCATGACTGATGGCTCTCTGCCAGAGCTTGGCCCCCCTGACCGGACTCCCCAGCCCGGCCCTGACTGCAGAGGAGCTGAAATGTGCTGACGTCCACAACATTGGGGCCATGATCACCCCTTTGCACTTCCTGGAGGTGAAACTGGGCAAGAGGCCTCAACCTGTGAAAAGTGAGCTAGACGAGGAAGAGAAGCAGAGGAAAAGGCACTGGGAAAAGAACAAAGTGGTGGCAGCCCGAAGCCAGAACAAGGAGCGGACAGAGTTTCTGCAGCGGGAATCTGAGTGGCTGGAGCTCATGAATGCGGAGCTGAAAACCCAGATGGAGGAGCTGAAGCAGGAGCGGCAGCAGCTCATCCTGATGCTCAGCCGGCATCACCCCACATGCATCGTCAGGACCGACAGCGTTAAGACCCCCGACTCAGAAGGCAACCCACTGCTGGAGCAGCTGGAAAAGAAATGACCATGGGCTAGGAGGCAGGACAGAGGCTCTGGGCTGGAGAGATGACCAACCAGGCAGCTGTGGGCACTTCTCTGGCCTCTCTGCCAGGGCACCCACCCAAAGGACCTCCAAGCAGCCAGGAAAGGAAAGCCCTGATAGGCCCTGATCTCAGGCCTGGCCTAGGGACCCTACTCGAGGGCCTTGGATTGGGAGGGGGTGCTGGCTGGGCTGAGGGACCCCTCCCACCAAAGTGCACAAATTTTCATGCACCAAGCCTGTAATATATATATGTATATCTCCAGAGGGAAATTGGTTGATAGTTTGGGAGTAGGTGGAGGTGGGCAAAGGTAGAATACAAGTATACAGAAAGAAACTGCTTTGGGTAATAGGTGCACAATGGAGTGTACAGATAATGTTTTATTGAGTTATACACTCAAAATCTGCATGGCACTCCAATGAGTTCAATTAAAATTAATAACTAAATAAAACTTACGAATTGTTAAAAAATTCTATGTCACATATCACAAGTATTACATTAAAATGATCTATCATAATTTGTCATCACTTATTAAGCCATCACTTATCAGCTATATAAAACAACTTCAGTATAAATTTAATAACAATATTCTTCAAAGAACCAAAGAAAAGAATATACTCTGAGGGGGAACAAAAATGTGAGAATATTTGCATATTTAGCAAGGAGGCCATTTCTTGGAAATACTAGCCCTTATCTCTATATTAAAATAATAGCACTATATCCTTAGGCATCCAACCTAAATGCAGACAGTGTTAATGCAAGTATTTTATTGCAAATAAGTCAAAATGTGTAAGTTTCTCTCACTTTGGAAATAATTCATGAAGAACTATAACTATTTGTGTAGTCTGTTGGGCAGCCAAAGTGTGTAAAAGTAGGCACCTTCATGTATCACCAATGAGTGCATATTTTGTCAGTCTGTATGAGGCAATTTGGCAAAGTACTTTAAATGCCTTACAAGGTCATTAATTTTCATTGAATTCAGTAATAAAAATTTAAGGCAAGTTTTTAAAAAACTATATGTATAGGGAAAATCATCACAATTTTTAATTTTAAAAAATCTAAATTCTAACACTTGATCATTGATAAAGTTATGGCAAAAATGAGCAATAGATACTCTGATGATATTCCAATATTAAAAATAATCATAGTGAGAAAAAATACAAAATTTCATGAAAGTGTTCATTATACAATGATAAGTGAAAAATAAAATATATGAAAAATATGATAATAAAATACTGAAAATATAGATGTCAAGGTTTATGAGTAGATAATTTTGTGTGTTACTTTATCTTTACATTATCTATTTCTAAGTTATTCATACTAAATGTTTATTACTTCCGTATTTAAAAATGTTTTAAAGTGTTAAAAAGAACAATATTTATATAGAGTTTAAATGACATAGAGGATACTTATGATGTAATGTCAAATGAAGAAAGCAGGTTTGCACAATTTATAGACACAACATTACAATGCTAAGAGTACCATTGTGGACCCCTATCTTGGTACAACCGAGCAACACATTCTTGTTCTCAGCCATTATTTCCCAGAGATAAGTGGGATGCTTATAGGAAGACGTTGACCTGGCTCTTAATACCAACTATAGGGCAACTACAGGAAGTTGATAAAATGGAGGCACTAAAAGTAAAGAACACAGAATAAAAGTCTAAGAAATAAAGCTCCTGAAACCTCCAGTTGAGAATAAAAACTAAATGAGAAGCTCCCAAATTTTGTTACTTATAGATATCTATAAAGAGGATGTCTGCATGGAAAATTCAAAAAATAAAAAGGTAGGTTTGTGCTTAAGAACTTGGGGAATTATTATGTAACTAGTAGCCTGGTGCACAAAATTCGTGCACATTGAAAGAGAATTAATTAGATGAAATATTTTAATATTGCTATCTGCCCTTTCTCTATAATAAAAGTGTGAGAGATAAAAGGAAATGAGTACAATGTATATGAAAATAATACATAATTTTATTAAAACTAAACTGTAGGAAGCGGTTATAGGGTTAAGCCTTGGACTGACCTGCTAGCAAAGTCACAAACAAGTCCCAAGCTTGGAAGGGTACAGTCCTCCAAGCATAATTAAGCTTAATCCTGTAACTGATCCCTAGATCATTCCTGGGTAGCTCGTGGGCTGTGGGAGGGGCAGCAAGTGCTGCCAAAACAAGTGAAACTTACAAGAACATTGTCAATTGCCTTGTTTGTCCCTGATTAAAAATAAAGCCTCAGCTTTGCAGTCTGGATCTGTTCTGTGGCCTCAGCCAGGCACAGAAAGATCCACCCAGGCTCCCAGCTTCATTAATCTATTTCTGCGTCTTGTTTTCTTTATTTCTATTATTTTCTCAATCCCTGGCCACCTCGATTTAGAACCGGTTCATTCATCTCTCTTTCCACACGGGACGCAGAAAAGGGAGATCCCCGCCATGTCTGGTCCCCGCCGCATTCAGGCCCCCGCACTAAACAATAACAAAATGATATAACAACAATAACAAACTCGTAATATAAAAACAACATTGATGCAAATAATGATTGATAAGGTGATTAAACTTATTCTAATATCTCCCTGTATACCACATTAAGAGTAAAAACACTTTCAGAGTGCTTGACTAATTTCCCTTGAGATAAAGTATTTACAACTTTAACTTTAACATAACATGCTCTTTGAACTCAAGAGAAAGCAACAGCCGTAACTGGTTTGGCTCAGTGGATAGAGCATCACCCTGTGGACTGAAAGGTCCCAGATTCGATTACAGTCAAGGGCATGTACCTTGGTTGTGGGCACATCCCCCGTAGAAGGTGTGCAGGAGGCAGCTGATCGATGTTTCTCTCTCATAGATGTTTCTAACTCTCTATCCCTCTCCCTTCTTCTCTGTAAAAAAAAAAAATCAATAAAATATTTTTTTAAAATACTTAAAAGAAAAAAAAAAAGAAAGAGAGAAAGCAACATATAACTGACCATGTCCAAAAACGGGTTCAGGTAGGAATATTCCTACTCTGTCTAGAGTTTGTCCTTGTGATTTATTAATAGTCATCATAAATGCTGGCATCACGGGAAACTGTCTTCAAATTAATTTAAATTGGTGGCCAGTGTCAGATGGGGACAAATCAATTCTTGGAATCAGAACAATATCTCCCTCTGCAGATCCTGTTAATATTTCAGCTTTGATAATGTTAGGTCGCAATCTTTTGATAATAAATCTGGTACCATTACAAAGACCCCATTTACTATTAAGATTTCTCAATAGCATGATGATTGCACCCACTTTCAATTTTAATTTATGACACAGAATTCCAGAAGGAGTAATACTGTTAAGAAATTCAATAGGAAAATTTTCCTTTTCAGCATCATCTGTTGAGTCAATGGAATCATCACTCAAATAGGTGTGAAAATCTCCATCAAGTATATCCAAAATTTCTTCATTTAATTTTTGAACGTGCTCATTTTTTGGACAAAGAATTTCACGTTTAGATATACTTTTAATATTATCTATAGATATACTATTTCCAAAGGTGGCTTCAATAATAGAAACATTAAAAAACATTTCATGGGGAATTTCAATAATATCCATTCCTAAATGAAAATTGCTATCAAGTTTGCCATCACCAAGTTTTACTAACCATTCACTATAAGCAGAATCCTCTGATCTCATATTTGTTTTAAGAGACAACTGTCTGAAACATCCCCAAACACTACAGTACTTTAAACTCATTTGTACTATGGCCAATCGTATAGCATGGTGACACAAATATCCCCTCTGAAAAGAACTTTCCCACCAAATGCAACATTCAAATTAGCGCCAGCGAGAGCTTTATATGTATGGCACGTGTGCGAGTCAAAGTTTATTTTAAAATTTCCAGTGTGCGTCATATGTACCGGTTGGTCGGACGGATGGACAAATGTCAGTCACTTAGCCTTTTATCTATACAGATTATGAGTCATGATTTTACCGTTTTAAAAAATTATCCTTTAATACCGCCAAAGCACAATGAGTAAGAATCTGAAGGTTTATGTGGCTTCTATTTGGTTTCTAGGACAAAGTTCTTTCCTTTACCCACCACTCATGTCTCTCCTTTTACTCTTGAATGTTAATTCCAACATAATTTTTGTAACACCTCTTGAAAAGGATCCCACCAAGTTTTTGATAGTCCACATGATAAAACTTACAGAAAAATACAGCATGAGACTTTCATTCTCTCACTAACTTCTTCATATAACTGTAATTCCTCAGTCTCTATAGAATGAAAAAGGAAAATAAAAGTGCCTTCTCTCATTCCAAGGCCTTTCTCAGTCAGGCAACCACAAAAAGAATGAGCCTCCAATTCATGCCATGTAATCTCTATGAGGAATAATTCGAATCAAATCCCATCAGGCAAAGTCTGGGATAATTAAAATGTATAAGAGAACAGTGGTGACCTGGGGGAGAACTTATGAAACCTTGTCTCCTGCTTTTGCTGAATATTATTTTTGTTATGCTAGACTCCAAGTCCCTATCGGGGACCTGGTCAGATGGCTGTGGGTGCTAACCCACGCCACTTGGATCCGTGATCGGGGACCTAGGCAGCCGGCTGCGGGCCCCGGTCTGTGATCGGTGATGGCGGACCTGGTCAGCCGGCTGCGGGCATTAACCCACGCCTCCTGCCCTGGTCCGTGATCCATTATGGCGGACCTGGGCAGGTGGCTGCCGTGCTAACCCATGCCTCCTGCCCTGGTCCATGATCTGTGATGGCAGACCTGGGCAGGCAGCTGCCGCGCTAACCCACACCGCCTGCCCTGGTCCGTGATCCCTGATAGGGGCTTCTAGTCAGCCGCCGCTGGCCGTGGCTGACTAGAAGTCCCTATCCCGGACCTGGTCAGCCGGCTGCCGGCGCTAACCACCTGCCCCAGTCCACAATCATGGCTTGGATCCCACCGGCAGCGGGCGCTGCCCCCTCCCCCCCGCCATCTTTGCTGGTTTAATGTGTATATTTGCTCCTGATTGGCTGGTGGGTGTGGCTGGTGGGCGTGGCTTATGGGTGTAGCGAAGGTACGGTCAATTTACATATTAATGTTTTATTAGGTAGGATTTATTATGACTTCAGTTTTTTAAAATGTATATAACTTGTGCATGGACAAATGCATTTTCCTCAGATATGAATATCTACAATAGTTTCCTAATGAACATAGCTTCACAATATGGGATTTGGGAATGGAACCAGATCTTGAGAATCTATAGAAGGCCACCAAGCTACTTGATGCATGACTCCTCAAAAAACTTATATAGCTTGTAACACATGACTCCTAAAAGGTTACACATAAATACTGCATCTATGAGATGTGTATTTGGAACATGAGGTACTGTGTTTAGGAAATACTTGTCTCCCCATCAAATGTGCTGGCATCCAACTATCACATTGATACATGACCCTGCTTTAGTTATTGCAAGCACCTTTCCCCTAAAGACTCACTCACCTATCTCAAGCCACTGTTCATAAATCACCTTGAAAGCCTTCCCCAGCCTCCTCCAATTTACCTTACCTCACACTCCCTGCTGCAACCCCATTCTACTCTGTTTCTATCAGTTTGACTTTTTTTTTTGAGATTTCACATATAAGTGATAACATGAAGTTCTTTCTCTGTCCAGCTTGTTATATTTAGCATAATGACCTCCAGGTCCATCAATATTTTCTTTTTTTAAGTATATTTTTATTGATTTCAGAGGGGATGGGAGAGAGAGAGAGGTAGAAACATCAATGATGAGAGAGAACCATCGATTGGCTGTCTTCTGTATGCACCCACTGAGGATCAAGAACGCAACCCAGGCATGTGCCCTGACTGGGAATCAAACTGTGTCCTCCTGGTTCATAGGACAATGCTCAACCACTGAGCCATACCAACTGAGCCATTCATATTTTTGCAAAGGGCAAGATTTTCTTTGTTTTTAAGGCTGATAATATTCCATTATATGTAATCACATTTTATTTTATACATTTACAGTCCCACAAAAAATGTACAAGTATTCTCTTTTACCCATATTCTTGCCAACATTTATCTCTTTCTTTTAGATAATGGCCATCCTGAAAAATGTGAGGTGATATTTAATTGTTTTGATTTACATTTTATTAATGATTGATAATTTTTCAGCACTTTTTCATATACCTCTTTGCCATTGTACATGTTTTTAGAAAATGTCTATTCAAATATAACTAATAGACAGTCATCCTGAAAACCAACAAAAGACTAGCTGAAGAAGAATCTTATAATCAAGGATTTACAGAAACCGCATCAAGACTATATTAAACTGAGGGTCAGGAACAGAAAGCATCTAACATGAGTCTGAACCAGATTCCCTCCCAAGGGTCCCAAACAAACCTATCAAGTGGCCAGCTTCAGAAAACATCAGAGCAGAATCCAGTAATTTCACAAATAGCATATCAAAAGAAAAATTGTAGCAGGCACTAAACTCTGCTGAGGCAAATTCTGCTTTTTTATTTATTTACTAGAGGCCCGGTGCACGAAATTCATGCACGGGGGCGGGGGTTTGTCCCTCAGCCCAGCCTGCACCCTCTCCAATCTGGGACCCCTCGAGGGATGTCCGATTGCCCGTTTAGGCCCGATCCAGGTATCGGGCCTAAACGGGCAATCGGACATCCCTCTCACAATCCAGGACTGCTGGCTCCCAATTGCTCACCTGCCTGCCTTCCTGATTGCCACTAACCGCTTCTGCCTGCCA
Organism: Eptesicus fuscus; assembly: GCF_027574615.1. Taxonomy (NCBI): domain Eukaryota; kingdom Metazoa; phylum Chordata; class Mammalia; order Chiroptera; family Vespertilionidae; genus Eptesicus; species Eptesicus fuscus. The sequence continues at coordinate 2,471,178 of NC_072480.1, read as the reverse complement.
GGCTGATCATACCCTAACAACTCCCCTGCAAGCCTGATTGATGCTTAACTCCTCCCCTGCCAGCCTCTTTGCCCCTAACTGCCCTCCCCTGCAAGCCTGGTCACCCCTAACTGCTCTCCCCTGCAGACCTGGGTCCCCCCCAACTGTCCTTCCCTGCAGGCCCGGTCACCCCCAACTTCCCTCCTCTGCCGGCCTGGTCACCCCTAACTGCCGTCCCCTGCAGGCTTGATCACCTCCAACTGCCCTCCCTTGCAGGCCTGGTCCCTCTCAACTTCCCTCCCCTGCTGGCCATTTTGTGGTGGCCATCTTATGTCCACATGGGAGCAGGATCTTTGACCATATGGGAGCAGCCATCTTGTGTATTGGAGTTATGGTCCATCTGCATATTACTCTTTTATTAGATAGGATAGAGGCCTGGTTCATGGGTGGGGGCCAGCTGGTTTGCCCTGAAGGGTGTCCCAGATCAGGGTGGGGGTTCTCTTGGGGCGTGGGGCAGCCTGGGCGAGGGGCCTGTGGTGGTTTTCAGGCTGGCCACACCCGCTGGCGACCCAAGTGGAGACCTTGGTTTCTGGGGCTTATTTATCTTCTATAATTGAAACTTTGTAGCCTTGAGTGGAGCCAAGCCTCTTGCTCGCTCCGTGGCTGCCGCCATTTCTGTTGGAGTTTATGTATCTTCAATAATTGAAACTTTGTAGCCTTAAGTGGAGGCCTGAGCCAGCCAGGGCTGCAGAAACTTGGCTTCCTTCATTGCCGGGGCAACCCTAGCCTCCTTCTCTGTGCAGCTCCATGGCTGCCACCATTTCTGTTGGAATTTATTTATCTTCTATAATTGAAACTTTGTACCCTTGAGTGGAGGCCTGGGTCCGCCAGGGTGTGTGGAAAGCTTGGCTTCCTCCATTGCCAGGGAAACCCAAGCCTCCCTCCTGCTCTTGCTGTGGCTGCAGCCATCTTGGTTGGAGTTAATTTGCATACTCGCTCTGATGGCTGGTGGGCATGGCTTGTGGGTGTAGCAGAGCAGAGTGATGGTTAATTTGCATATTACTCTTTTATTAGATAGGATTTATTTTCATTTTTTCTTTCCCTTTTTTCTCTTATTCTCCTTTCTTTGCATATTTATTTTCATTTTTTTTCTTTCCTATTTTTTTCTTATTTTCTTCTTATTATTTATTTTTTGGTCAGCACCTGCATAGCTGCCGTATTTTCCAGCATATAAGACAACCTTTTAACCCAGGAAAATCTTCTCAAAACTCGGGGGCCTTATACGCCAGAAAATATGGTAACCCACCCATCATTTGGCAATAACTCACTTTAATTCTAAATTTCAAATACAGTATTTTCCAGCGTATAAGACCCCCGACTTTTGAGAAGATTTTCCTGGGTTAAAAGGTCATCTTATATGCTGGAACATACGGTATTTACACACTGTTGTTGGGATTGACCATCTGAGTCAAAGGAAGTAAAAGCATACAATAAATGTTATTAGGGAAATTTGACAGGTACATGCAAAAAGAAAAATGAAACTAGACCACCAACTTACAACATACACAAGAATAATCTCCAAATTGATAAAATACTTAAATATTAATTTAAAAAATATAAAAAATATTAGAAGAAGCCATAGGCAGTAAAATCTCAGATATCACTGGTAGCAATATTTTTTGCTGATATATTTTGTAGGACAAGGGGAAAAAAGGAAAATAAAAAAAAATGGTACTACATAAAACTAAAATCTTCTGCACAGCTAAGGAAACCATCAACAAAATGAAATGAGAACTTATACTATGGGAGAACATATTTGCCACTGAGATATCTGACAATGAGTTAATTTTCAAAATATATAAAGAACTTGTACAACTCAATACCAGGAAGAGAAACAATCCAATTAAAAAATGGGCAAAGGGAGAGTGGGAAGATGGCTGCCAACAGAAAGGCAGACTGCAAAATGTGCGTGAGTGAGAGAACGAAAGGAGAGTGTGTGGTCGCACTGGGAGTGTTTATTTGTGAGTTGAGGGACAGCTATACTCCAAGGGACTGTTGGGGATTGCCAGGTGAGGTTCCCCTGACTGGGCAGCCTCCAATGCTGTTGAAATCCCTCCTGGAGCAACCGGCTCTGACATGGAGACCGCGCCATCTTGAAGGGGAGAGTGGCTGTTATTGGAAGCCTAAAATTCCCGGGAATCTACAACAACAACACCCAGGGAACAGCTGCGAACACAGGAACACCGGACCCCAAGCAGCTCAAATACACGGACTCGGAGGAGCTCTGTACCTTCTCACGGAAAGGCCAGATTTTGCCTAGGAAAAGGTGAGGTCTACAATGCAGGCAGGAGAGAGAAATGCACACAACGGGAGCTAGAGGATACGGGGATGTCTGCGCCCCCAAAAATCCGTGGCAGTTGGGGCTAGCATGACCCACGAATGTGGAAGGGGATCCTCAGGGATGCTAACAGAAGGGAACTCTAAAAAGCAACCCATAGCTGAACTGGGAGCAAAAGGGCAGCCTAAAATTTTAACAGTGTGCTGGCAGCTTAGAGCCAGGGGGAAAAAAAGACAGCACAGACTTGCGCGCAGCACTGGAGGGTAAAAGCCATGAGTTCTCGCACTTACTCTGGCTCTTTTTTCTTTTTCTCTTTAAATCCTTGCTTTGGATTACTAAGCCCAGAACATAGGATCACCCAATTGGGGACACTCTAAGAGCCTGCAGGGGAAAGTTGTTTTTGTGGAACCTGGGGATCAGAGCAGGGAATAATGATCAGAGAACCAGCTCTGGGGCAGCCCATTAGCCAAAACCAGTATTAAGTGTGACAGGGAAAACAAAATCTAAACACTAGCTAGAGAGGATTTATAAACCTGGAAGTCAATCCAGAAACACTGCCACCCAGGGGTTGAAACACAAATTGACTCTTGTGTAAACACAAAGGAGTATAAGAAACAAAGAAGTACTGGCTGCTGGAAAATCAGGACTGTGGCTTACAACGCTGAGGAGCAGTGGAACACAGGGAACGTCAATACTGTTCTGACTAGGAAACAGGCGTGCCAAACAGAACAGTAGAGGAAGTGAATGACCTTCATAACTGCACATTTTTATTTTTAGTTTTTTAGTTTTTTTATCTTTTACTTAAGAAACTATTTTTTTCTTTTTTCCTCACTTGATTTTAACTTTTTAATTATTACATTTTTATTTTTAATCAGTATTATTACTACTACTATTTTACTTTTTTTAAAAGGTGTCATATTATTTTCTCTTTATTTTATTTTGGGATTAGTATTCTACATTCTATTTTCATCTTTCCTTTAGCATAATTTTACTCTACTTCAACTCTACCTTTATGCCAACACTCTATTCCTCACTTCTCCCCTTTTATTGTCCTGTTTCTCTTACCCTATTCCTGCCTTAGATTTTCCCTATTCCTTCTTTTTACACCCTGTTAAAAATCCATCCTACTTATATAGCTAATTTCCAATCCCCTGATCTAATTTCATACACACCTCTCTCTTCTCTTTCTTCACTATCCAAGTTTTTTTCTCTGTCCTTCTGTTTTGTTTGCTTGATTGTTGATTATATTGGGTTTTTTTAATACTTGTTTGTGAGATTGTTTGATTCTTTTTGTTTATTTGTATTAATTTCATTTGTTATTTGCTTCTATTTTTCCTCGCCTTGCTTGATATTAGTTGTTGTTTGTAGTTTGCAATCATCTCTAGGTATTTGTTGCTTGCATTTGTTGGGATTACTGGCTGTTCTATTGGAGGTTTCTTCCCATATAAATAGTTTTTTCCCCTCTTCTTTTTTATTCTCTTTCTTTTCTCCCTTACTTTTTTTTTTCTTTTCCCAATTTCATTTTGGCACTCCTTTTTTATTTTTCTTTCTTATCCTCTAATTCTCTTTTCTCTGGTGGTCACCTTTATTTGGGGTTATTAGTACTGTGAACACATTTGTGTTCAGTGCCTTGTGCTTTGTTGTGTTGTATTTTGTGCCTTCAAACCAACGCAGAAGAGATGGAACTACATAAACAGACACCTGGAGAAGAGAGATCATGGGGAGACAAAGAAACAGCCTGCATATGAAAAAAAAGAGGCATCACTAGAAAAGGAAGTAAACGAAATGGAGGCAAGCAACCTGTCAGAGAAAGAATTCAGAGAAATGGTCATAAGGTGGCCATGAAGAAGAACCAAGAAGAAATGAAAAATGACATCTCTGCTATAAAGAACTCAATAGAAAGCATCAATAGTAGACTATAAGAAGCAGAGTACTGCACCAGTGAACTAGAAGACAAGTTAGGAAAAAAATACCCAAGCAGAGCAGCATCTAGAAAAAAAATTAAAAAACAGGAGGAGAGTCTTAGGGAACTTTGGGACAACACAAAAAGAAAAAACATCTGCATAATAGGGGTGCCAGAAGGAAAGGAAAATGAGCAAGTAATAGAAAACCTTTTTGAAGAAATAATGAAAGAAAACTTCCCTAATATAGGGAAGAAAAAACTCACACAAACCCAAGAAGCTCACAGAGTCCCAAACAAAATGAACCCCCAAAAGACGGACACCAAGGAACATTATAATTAAATTGGCAAACACCAACGACAAACTAAGAATCTTAAAAGTGACCAGAGAAAGAGAGAAAGTTATCTACAAAGGATCCCCCATCAGATTAGAGACTGATTTCTCAACAGAAACACATCAGGCTAGAAGGGAATGGAATGAAATATACAAAGTCATGCAAATGAAAGGTCTGAATCCAAGAATAGTGTACCCAGCAAGGCTATCAATCAAAATTGAGGGTGAAATCAGGAGCTTCACAGACAAAAAAGGACTAAAGGAGTTTATTACCACCAAACCAGCAATGCAAGAAATGGTAAAGGGACTGGTGTAAACAGAAAAAAATAGGAAGCAAGGAAGGAATACAGGTTGTAAACATTAAAAATGATGAAAAACTGCCGAAACCGGTTTGGCTCAGTGGATAGAGCGTCGGCCTGCGGACTGAAAGGTCCCAGGTTCGATTCCGGTCAAGGGCATGTACCTTGGTTGCGGGCACATCCCCAGTAGGGGTTGTGCAAGAGGCAGCTGATCGATGTTTCTCTATCATCGATGTTTCTAGCTCTCTATCCCTCTCTCTTCCTCTCTGTAAAAAATCAATAAAAAAAATGATGAAAAACAAGTACCTATCAATAATAACTTCAAATGTAAATGGATTAAATGCTCCAATCAAAAGACTTAGGGTAACTGAGGGGATAAGAAAACATGACCCATATATCTGCTGTCTACAGGAAACCCACCTCAGAAAAAAAGACACACACAGACTGATGGTAAAGGAATGGAAAAAGGTTTTTCAGGTGAATGGAAATGAAAAAAAAGTTGGGGTAGCAATACTTATATCTGACAACTTAGATCTCAGAGCGAAGGACATAAAAAGAGATAAGGAAGGACACTTCATAATACTAAAGGGAGCAATCCAACAAGAAGAAATAACTCTGGTAAACATATACGCACCCAATACAGGAGCACCCAAATACATTAAAAAAAATTCTGGAAGATATGAAGGGAGAGATTGACAGTGATACAATCATAGTAGGGGACCTTAATACCCCACTATCACCATTGGACAAATCCTCTATACAAAAAATCAGCAAAGAAACATCAATCCTAAATGACTCACTAGATAAGATGAAATTAGTTGACATCTTCATGACATTTCACCCCAAAGCCACAGAATATACATTCTTCTCAAGTGTACATGGGTCATTTTCAAAGATAGACCATATATTGGGTCACAGGCAAAGTCTCTTCAAATTCAAGAAGGTAGAAATAATATCAAGCATCTTCTCAGATCACAATGGCATAAAAGTGAAAATCAACTAAAATAAAAAAAAAAATCCAAAAAATCAAACACCTGGAGACTAAATAACATGCTATTAAACAATTACTGGGTTACCAGAGAGATCAAAGAAGAAATAGAAAACATCATGGAAACAAACGACAATGTAAACACAACAATCCAAAATCTATGGGACACAGCAAAAGCAGTCTTGAGAGGGAAGTTCATAGCTCTACAAGCCTACTGCAAAAAATAAGAAACAATGGAAATAAATTACTTAACCCTACAACTCAAAGAGTTAGAAAGAGAGCAACAAGAAAAGCCCAGTGTAAACAGAAGGACAGAAATAATGAAAGTCAGAGTGGAGATAAACAACATAGAGAAAAAAAAAAAACCCAAACACACACACACACACACACACACACACACACACACACACACACAATACAAAAGATCAACAAAACCAAGAGCTGATTCTTTGAAAGGATAAACAAGATTGATGAACCTCTAGCCAGGCTCACCAAGAAGCAAAGAGAGAGCACCCAAATAAACAAAATCATAAATGAAAGAGGAGAAATAACAACAGACCCCACAGAAATACAAAGGATTGTTAAAAAATACTATGAACAACTCTATTCCAACAAACTGGACAACCTGGAGGAAATGGACACATTCCTAAAAAAATATAACCTTCCAAAACTCAATCAGGAAGGATCAAAAAATCTCAATAGGCCAATAACTATGGAAGAAATTGAAGCAGTCATCAAAAAGCTTCCAGCAAACAAAAGCTCAGGGCCAGACGGCTTCACAGGGGAGTTTTACCAAACATTCAAAGAAGAACTATTCCAAAAATTTCAAGAGGAAGGAACACTTTCAATCTTATTCTATGAAGCCAGCATTACCCTAATACCAAAACCAGATAAAGACAACAAAATGAAAGAGAATTACAGGCCAATATCCCTTATGAACACAGAGGACAAAATCCTCAACAAAATTCTAGCAAATCGGATCCAGAAGTATTTCAGAAAGATCTTACACCATGACCAAGTAGGATTTATCCCAGGGATGCAAGGATGGTACAATATCTGCACATCAATAAACATGATACATCACATAAAGAAATTGAGAGAGGGGAGATCCAAGATGGTGACGTAAATAAACATCTAAACTGCTGCCATGCACAACAATTTCAAAACTACAACTAAAAGACAAAATGTCTATCACTCAGAACCACGGGAAACCTGGCTGAGTGGAAGTTCTACAACTAGATGGAAAGAGAAAAGAACATTCAGGGTACAAGCACTGAAAAACTGAGGTACGGGAGCACGCACACAATCCATGCTGGTGGCGGATACTGGCTAGTGGCAGGCATTGCTTTCTTCAACCCGAAGAGAGACAAGCTCCCGATCTCTCTGAAATCCAGTTTCTGGGGAGAAGCTGGACTCTGCCATCAGGTCGGAAAGTGAGGGTGGCTTGCTTGCAGAGCTGCACACAAGAATAATTGCAGTGCTGGGGCGCGAGACGTGGGGATGCGGTCAGAGAGGCAGAGAGAGCTCACTGCCAGCCATCGCTGTTTGCCACGTCCTAGCCTAGTTATGCCCTGAGACTCCACCCCACACAAACTACAATCACACCCAAGCTCCAAGCTGCGGCTTTTGCATATGAATGGCCTTCTCTATTGCAGTTTAACCTAGCAAACTTGCAACCCAGTACAGACAGCTCCAAAGCCTCCAAACTCCAAGCAGGGAGGAGAGGACTGTGGTTCTCGCTGTAGCTCCTGCAGGGTGGCCTCAGACAGTAGCTGACCTGCACCCCAGTGGAGATCCAGAAGCCAGTGTACCTAGTGGTCAGTGTGAGACACCAGATTTCAACTCCTCACATCCATAAGTGACACATTCGGGAGGCGGACTCAGTGAGCACCAAAGCCCCACTGAAACAAGGCCTGCACCATAAGCGTGTCTCCAGTGCAGCAGTTCTTCCACTATAGACAGAGCAGGTCCTCATAGCCAATTGGCCTAGAGGTCAATTCCACCCAGTGTACTAACAGCAATCAAGGCTTAATTATACCAAGACTTTGCACTCAGCCCACAAAGGGGTGTACCAAGAGCGACCACCTCAGGTGATTGAGGAAGCTGAGCTACTGGCCCCATAAATCACCTACCACACAAAGCCACTCCATCAACACAGGGAGGCCACCAAAATGCGGAGACACAGAAGCATGTCACAAATGGGAGAGATGGAGGAAAGTAAACTACTGGACGACAAAGAGTTCAGAACCACATTTATAAGGTTACTCAAGAATCTTCTAAAAACTGCTGAGAAACTTGAAGAGACCTTCAAGGACCTTAATGAGAATGACAAAAAAAAAGAAAAAAAAAGAAAAAGGACCAGTCAGAAATTAAGCATACACTGTCTGAAATAAAGAATATACAGAAACTGAACTGTAGATCAACATACCCAAAGAGTCAAACCAAAGATCTGGAATGTGAGGAAGCAGAAAGGCAGAAAGAAAGATGAATCCAAAAGTGTGAGGATAGTGTAAGGAGCCTCTGGGACGGCTTTAAGCGTACCAACATCTGGATTTTTGGGGTTCAAGAAGAAGAGAGAGAGCAGGTTATTGAAGGCCTATTGGAAGAAATAATGACAGAAAGCTTTCCCTACCTGGGGAAAGAAATAGACTTACAGGTTCAAGAAGCACATGGAACCCCAAACAAGAGGAATCCAAAGAGGACCACATCAAGACACATCATAATTAAAATGCCAAGGGCAAAAGACAAAGAGAGAATCTTCAAAGCAGCAAGAGAAAAACAGTTCGTTACCTACAAGGGAGTATCCATACGACTGTCAGCTGATTTCTCAACAGAAACTATGCAGGCCAGACGGGAGTGGCCAGAAATATTCAAAGTGATGAACAGCAAGAACCTACAACCAAGATTACTCTACCCAGCAAAGCTATCATTCAGAATTGAGGGTCAGATAAAGAGCTTCACAGACACGAAAAAGCTAAAGGAGTTCATCACCACGAAAACAGGATTACATGAAATGCTGAAGGGTATTCTTTAAGAAGAGGAAGAAGAAAAAAAAGGTCAAAGTAAAAATTATGAACAACAAAAAGACATAAAATACATACCTACCAACAAGTGAATCTAAAAATCAAGTGAATAAAAAATCTGAAGAACAAAATGGACTGGTGAATATAATAGAATCAGGGCACAGAAAGGGAGTGGACTGACAATTCTCAGGGGGAAGGGGTTCTGAGTGGTGCGGGAAGAGACTGGACAAAAATCTTACACCTATGGATGAAGACAGTGGTGGGGGGTAAGGCCATGGGGTGGGGTGAGGAATCAGGTGAAGGGGAGCTATGGGGCGGGGAGAGGAACACCTGTAATAATCTGAACAATAAAGATTTATTATAAAATAAAAAATGAAATTGAGAGATAAAATCACATAGTCATATCAATTGATGCAGAAAAATCATTTGACAAAATCCAGCTGCCTTTCTTGATAAAAACTCTAAGCAAGAGGGATCATACCTCAACATAATAAAGCCATATATGGCAAACCCACAGCCAACATCATACTCAATGGGCAAAAACTAAAACCATTTCCCCTAAGAACAGGAAAAAGACAGGGATGCCCACTCTCACCACTCCTGTTCAACTTAGTACTGGAAGTATTAGCCATTGCGATTAGACAAGAAGAAGAAATAAAAGGCATCACAATTGGAAAAAAAGAATTAAAATCGTCCTTATTCGCAGATGACATGATAGGGTACATAAAAAACCCTAAAGACTCCATAAAAAAATTATTAGACTTAATAAAATAAATTAATTTGGCAAGGTAGCAGGATACAAAATTAACGCCAAGAAATCTATGGCATTTCTATACACCAATAATGAACTTATAGAAAGAGAGACTAAAAAAGCAATCCCATTTACCATCCCACCAAAAAAAAAAAAAAAGATATTTAGGAATAAACTTAACTAAGGAGGTAAAAGACCTATACGCGGAAAACTACAGGACACTGAAAAAAGAGATAGAGGAAGACATAAACAGATGGAAGAACATACCTTGTTCATGGATTGGTAGAATCAACATCATTAAAATGTCCACACTACCCAAAGCAATCTATAGATTCAAAGCACTCCCCATTAAAATACCATTAGCATATTTCACAGACCTAGAAAAAATTGTCCAAAATTCATCTGGAATAAAAAAAGACCCTGAATAGCTGCAGCAATCCTGAGAAAGAAGAACAAAGTAGGTGGGATCTCAATACCAGATTTCAAGCTGTATTACAAAGCCACTGTTCTCAAAACAGCCTGGTACTGGCACAAAAAAACAGACATATAGACCAATGGAATAGAAGAAAGAATCCAGAAAACTACCCAAACCACTATGCTCAATTAATATTTGACAAAGGAGGCATGAACATACAATGGAGTCAAGACAGTCTCTTCAATAAATGGTGTTGGGAAAATTGGACAGATACATGCCAAAAATATGAAACAATATCACCAACTTACACCATACACAAAAATATACTCAAAATGGATAAAGGACTTAAACATACGTCAGGAAACCATAAATATACTAGCGGAATCCACAGGCAGTGAAATCTGACATATGCCTAAGCAATTTCTTCACCAATACCGCTCCTAGGTCAATAGAAACGAAAGAGAAAATAAACAAATGGGACTATATCAAAATGAAAAGCTTTTGCACCGCAAAAAAAAAACAAAAACAAAAACACATCAATAAAATAACAAGAAAGCCCTCTCTATGGGAGAGCATATTTGCAAATGTTATCACTGATAAAGGTTTAATCTCCAACATTTTCAGGGAACTCATACAACTTAATAAAAGGAAGATAAACAATCCAAGAAAAAAATGGGCAAAGGACCTAAATAGATACTTTTCGAAAGAAGACAGAAGGAAGGCCAAGAGATCTATGAAAACATGCTCAATGTCACTAATTATCCGAAAGATGCAAATCAAAATGACAATGCAGTACCATCTCACACCTGTCAGAATGGCTATCATCAACAAATCAAAAACCACAATGCTGGAGACAATGCGGAGAAAAAGGAACCCTTGTGCACTGCTGGTGGGAATGCAGACTGGTGCAGCCACTGTGGAGAACAGTACGGAGTTTTCTCAAAAAACTAAAAATGCAACTCCCATTTGACCCAGTGATCCCACTTCTAGGAATATACCCCAAGAAACTAGAAACACCAATCAGAAAGGATATATGCACCCCTATTTTCATAGCAGCACAATTTATAATAGCTAAGATTTGGAAACAGCCTAAATGTCCATCCGCAGATGAGTGGATTAGAAAACTATGTACATCTACACAATGGAATACTACGCTGCTATAAAAAAGAAGGAATTCTTACCATTTGCAGCAGCATAGATGGAACTGGAGAGCATTATGCTAAGTGAAATAAGCCAGTCAATGAATGAAAAATACCACATGTTGTCACTCATTTATGGAAAATAAAAACATTATAACCTGATGAATAAAAAGATAGATACAGAGGCAGTGAAGCATTGAACGGACTGTCAAATTACAGTGGGAAGTCTGGGGAGTGTTGGGGAGTGGGGGAAAGAGATCAACCGAAGGACTTGTATGCCTGCATATAAGCACAACCAATGGACACAAGCCACTGCAGGGGGGTGGCGTTGAGGGCATGTGCCAGTGGTTAGGGGAGGCTGGGGAAGGTCATTGGGGGAAAAAAAGAGACAGATGTACTATTATTTGTAATACTTTATACAATAAAATAAAATTAAAATAAATGAATAAATAAATAAATAAATAAATAAATAAATAAATAAATGGCAAAGGACCCAAATAGACACTTCTCCAAAAACAATATACAGTTGGACAATCCTACCTTATAATAGAGAAACATGCAAATTGACCGCACCTCCGCTATGCCCATGATTGGGCCTGCGAGAGGCTGGGGGCGGGACTCCGGGTGGCCGATCCGGCCATTGAGAAGACCAAGATGGTGGCGCCCAATCCTCTTAGTAACAGGGGTCCCGGGGGCGATCGCCACCCTGGGGGGGCTGTGGCCGGGCTGAGCCAGCCGCTCCCTGGGGTCCCGGGGGCGATCGCCACCCTGGGGAGGCGTGGCCGGGCCAAGGCAGGCGCTCCCGGGGCAATCGCCACCCTGAGGGGGCGTGGCTGGGCCGAGCCAGCCGCTCCCGGGGATCCCTGGGGAGATCGGCACCCTGGGGAGGTGAGGCGGGACTCGCCCAGCCGCTCCCAGGGTCCCTGGGAACATTGCAGGCAGGTGGTTGCTGAGACCCAGACCAGGCCTCTGGCCACAGATTCATAGCTTTGCGGAGACCTAGGGCAGAGATCTGCCTCATCTGCAGAGAGACAGAGGTTCTGCAGTGCTCCCAAGACGTGGGTGGGCCCAGCCAGAGATCAAGGGGCATGGAAGGACTCCTGGCAGAGGGGCAAGGACCCTCACCCCTGAGGCGGGGGTTGAGGGGTGGAGCCACCTTGGTGAAGGGGTGCTGCACTGCAGGGTACTGGACTGACTGACATGATTCAGAGAAGCTCCCAGTGCTAATGGGCCTCGCTCAGGCAGCCTTCACACTTCAGAGGCAGTGACTACTGCTCCTGCCTTGACCCAAAAGCAAGCTCGCTACACCCTGCCCCATGGCAGAGCATGCCTAGGCAGTGAGTGGGAAGCCTTCCACCTGCTTCGGAGAAGGGGGGGCAGTAAAGAATGGGGGGGGGAGGAAAGAATGTGGAGCATCTGCAATGAAGAGGTGCTTGAGAAAGAGGCTCGGAAGCCTGACTGGAAGGTTTGTTCTGTTTGCTGGGCCGCTGCCCCTTAGGAAGCGCAAAGAGCATGGCTCTGAGGGCTTCCTGTGTGCTGAGTCAAGTTCCACAGCCAATTGGAATTGGCCTCAGTTTCCTGGTCTGTAAAATGGATGAAACGTGTCCCAGTGCCTTCACTGAGCTTTGATGGCCAATTGAGATACTATATAAAGAAAATGAGGGAAGAAGTGAGAAAGAAAAGGAAGGACAAGAAACACAAAAGAAAGACTGAACCCATTGTCACTTAAATAGGGAATATAGTCAGTAGTGTTGTAATGATGGTATGATGCCAGGTGGGTACTAGAAATATCGGGGAACACTTTGTAAAGTATATGATTGTCTAACCACTATTCTGTAACTAATATAAAACCTGAAACCAATATAAAATAATGTTGAATGTAAAGAAATGAAAATTGGAGTGAAATTTTTATAAATTTCAAAGTTTAAATAAAAGCTGTAAAGGAAGGAAGGGAAGAATAAAAAGTGTTTTTCATTTTGCCACTTCATTAAAAAGACAGTTGTCTTTATATGGTGCTTTTATACTTTTCTAAGTCATTATCTCATTTTAATTTCCGGGCAACTTAAAGACAAGATAAGTATTTCCTCCACTATTCAAAGAAAGGAAATCTTGGTGTCTGGTCCTAATGATTCAATCGTCAAGCCCTTATTGTAAAGCAGGGTTAGTAAAATTTTCTGTTCAGGGTCATATCTATACTAATAAAAGCCTTGGGGGTGATCAGGCCATCAGCGGAGGGTATTTGGGGGCAATCAGGCCAGCAAGGAAGCAGTTAGGGGGCAATCAGGCATGTAGGTGAGCGGTTAGGAGCCAGCGGTCCTGGATTGTGAGAGGGATGTCCAACTGTAGGTTTAGGCCCGATTCCACAGGAGGGGTCCCATATTAGAGAGGGCGCAAGCTGGGCTGAGGGACACCCTCCCCAGTGCACGAATTTCGTGCACCAGGCCTCTAGTATAAACATATTCTTGACCAAAGGTTAATAAAGAACTCTTTTCTATAAATTAGACTTGAGATCCTTTTGATTTTTGTCCAAATGATTTTCCTTTGGCTTATTTTTACACCATAAGATTTTTCATGGGTGCCTTATCAGCATGAAAAAGAATTTTTAAAGTAAAATTTTAAAGCAATTAAGGCTTGATGTAATTTACTTACAGGATATTATTCTACTATCCTTTTTTGATTAGTTATTATGAGGCTTTTATAAAAAAAATTTTAATACAGTCTTGATGACTTTTACTTTTAATTTTTGCACAAGAATACGACTGCTTTGGATTCATTGGGTGTTAAGCAATTTTACCATGAAATGAACCACCAATAGAAATTTTGGTTAATACTTTAGGAACAGCTTTTTGTACAATTAGATTTTCTTTAATATTCACTAATTTCATTTAGCCAATTTAAATTAATCTGAAAATTTGACTATTTTACTGTCAAATTTAATACTCTAACAACAATCTTAGTTTACCCTATAAATATTAATGGAAAGGATTATTTGCATCCTTAAGAAAGCCCTGAGCATTCCTGGATTTAGGCTGCATTTAGATATAGGGCAGCTGCCATCGGCCAACTCTCTGTTGCCTAGGTCCCAATCCAAGCTGGGCCAAGTCTCTTTCTGTATCTGGGTCCAGATCTGAGCTGGGCCAAGTCTCTGTATGTTGCATGGGTCCCGATCTGAGCTGGGCATGGGAAGCTCGAAGCAGCCTTGGGGCAGGAGACCTCCCTCAGAAGGGGCAAGTGTTCAAGCCCCTGCAATGTTGGGGGGGTGAGGATCTGTTCCCCACTTCTGTTGACCCCCAAGTTCTTCTCCTGATGGACCCTCTGTGACTGTGCCTGTCTTAGGTTGTTCCTCCCCTGAGGAATCTTACCCGTCTTTGACTAACCAGCCATCCTCCGGGGCCAAGCAGGGAGACAGAACTGAACTGTGAGGTTCAGTTCTGTCTCCTTGGTAGCCTATGCCCCCATGGCCTCCATGCCCAGCTCCTGCCTTGGGATCCCCTTGACTGCTGGCGGGTCCCCGGCATTGATCACATATCTTGGGGAACCCAGGTTTCTTCTCCAGTGAGGGCCCAGCTCACGCCATTGGGCGAGAGACAGATCCATGGTACCAGCCACCATGAGGCTTCAACCTCGGTATGAACAGAAAACTCAGGCAACAGCTGTGGGCAATTGGATTGTGAGAAGAGGGTCCCTCTTGGCAAAAGGGCAAGAAGGGCCAATTTAGAATGTTCAAGTGCCTGCCCAGGGGTCCTTCCACACAGTGGAAGGGATGAAATCCTTTCATGTCCTTTAAAATTGCTGCCAAATATTCAAAGAATTAGTTTGTAAGTTTGTTTGGGATAAATGTACAATATGCTGTTGTAAAATCTCAAAATTATAATGAAATTGTAGAATAATATCATGTAAGTATATTCTTTGCTCTAATCTTACCTTATAATAGACAAATATGCAAATTGACCGCACCTTCGCTACGCCCAAGCCACGCCCACCAACCAAGCCACGCCCATCAACCACGCCCACCAGGAAACCGTTGCAGGGAAGCTGGGGTGCGGCGGAGCCCAAGGCCCGGAAAGCCGCCGGGGGCTTTCCGGGCCTTGGGCGCCAGCAGGGTTCCTGCTCTGATCACAGGGACACTGGGGTGCGGGCGGAGCCCAAGGCCCAGAAAGCCGCCCGGGGCTTTCCGGGCCTTGGGCGCCAGCGGGGTGCCTGCTCCGATCGCAGGAGCGAGCTGACCTGGGGGGTCGGCTCGCTCCTGAGATCGGGTAGCAGGGACGCTGGGTGCAGCCGAGCCCAAGGCCACCGTCCAGGGCCAAGCCCCGACCCTGAAAGAAGGCAGAAGGCGGTGGCCACAGCCAAGGCCTGTGTCCCCGGTGCCGGCAGAAAACTGGTGCAGGCAGCCAGGTGAATGAAGGTCTATTGCACGAATCTTCGTGCAAACAGGCTACTAGTAATATCATGTAAGGATATTCTTTGCTCAATTGCCATGGCAATTCAATGTCAAACTGGCTGTCAATTTATTTTTGTATAGACAAGGTTTTAACCAGTTAATGTCCCCTAATAATTTCTGAAAGTCATTTAATCTTTTCTTATCTCCACCTTCGGAGGCCTAATGCATTGGTTATCAATTACAATCCCTATGATATTTGAAGGAAACCCCTCTTTATTTCCTTCCAAAATAATTTTCAGTTTACAGAGAGTTTCATTTAAAAATCTTGGCCATATGAAACAATTTCTCTTAAGGTTATGGTGACCACTAGTATGGATTAGATTTAATATTATAATAACAATCCTCAGTTTATCTGGTAATACCAGTGAAAGAGATTTCAAATTTTTCAAATTTCTCCTTTTCATTAAATTTATATTTATTTTTAAGATTATTCCCGTTAGCTAGTTTGCATATACAGAGGGATCATGGGAAGCCTTCAGTAACTTTCTTAGAAGACTTATTTAAATTGCTTATAAAGACATTAGCTTATTTAAAGGAAGGGGGTTGGCCTTTGTTATTTCAAGATGGCGACCCCCAAGCCACATGAGTGGTAAGACATGTGGCCATCATGGAGACTGCTCAATCTGTTTTTTTAAAAGAAAGTAAAAAAATCACATTTCAGACAATCACTAGCTGTTTTTGGTCTTTATTAGAATTGTTTATAAAATTATTGGCTTTTCATTAAGCTGAAAACCTTGATTATAATTTAATAAACTAATTGATTTAAGTAATTAAAGTAGGTATCTTCATTTTAAAAATAAAGCAAAATTACGTCTGAATTCACAAGCTGCAAATGTTGCCCCGCCTCTAGCTTAAAGCAGGAGGCTACATAAAGTCAGGCAGTAAATGGTGGCTTCTAATCTGTTCTTAAATATTATTTGGATTCAATTACTTATAAAAACATTGGCTTCTCATGTAACTTAATTTATATGAGACCTTGATTATATTTTGAAAAGCTAATTTATAAAATAACTTAAGTAGGTATCTTTAATTTAAAAAAAGGCAAAGAAACTTATTCAGTAAACTTATAGGTTTGATACTTTATTGGTCTGATCTAAAAGCATAAACAGGGTCCCACCTCCAGCCGATTCAAAAATACAGGCTGCTTGAGGCTTTTGTCTTTCTTGAAATTCCACTGCTGTTGAAAATTTTGGCTATATTTAAGAAATATATTGTTTTTGCCCTTCTTACAGGTGAAAACTTTCATAACATTTAATATATATGTATATAAGTAAAATATATTAATTAATTTTTATTTGATAAAACTTTCCATGTGATTCCAGGTATCAATCGGTTTAATTAAAAAATATATTTGTTTTAAGAGAGAACAGACTTTTGAAACATTTTGGTGCCTGTGAAATGTAAGCTACTCTCAAAACTTTGAAATACACTTGGAAAGATCAAATATATATATTTATATATATATATATGATTTAAAGATTATATACTTAAATTATCTCCAAGAATATCAATTACATTTAAACTGGATCATAGAATTAATCCTCCTTTTTAAATCAGACCAAGAAGTAACATATTTTAAACTCCTAATTATTTAAGAGAAAACTTTTTATTTTCTCAAAAACAAGTTGTACTTTAGATATTTAATTATTTTCTCCAAATTCAATCTGAACCTTCAACTTTCAGAGCTTGCAAGTCAAATATTTAGCAGTTCTTTATTAATAACACCTTTATATTTTGAAGAATAAATTTTAAAACCTAATAATTAACTTTAAACCATGTTTTTTCTGCCTGGGGAAACTGAGAAGCAAACTTGTAGGTTAAAGGAGCCACTTTTGCAGGAAAAACCTTTTGGCCTAGCCACTTGACCTTTTCTGGGAAGGTCGGCTAGCAAAAGGTGTAGCCATTTAAATGAAGATGGCTGCTGGCGGGAACCAGCCTACCTGCATGCTAGGGGAAGGGTGTGTCCGCCCCTCCCTCCATAAAAAGGGGTGTAGCTTTAACCCTTTGCACTCACTTGCTTTTTTATATTTCAAATTATTGATACATTCAAAGAGTAATTTTAATCTCTATAATTTTTCATGGTGTGATATTTTTTGAAACATTCACCCACATGAAGACCTGGTTTACATTCACATGTTTCGCAAATATAAATCGTCTCTCTCTTCCTCTGATTTTTCTGTTAGAACAAACAACACAATCTTTGTGCTTTTTGTTAGGGTGAGATGTGATTATATGGAGCTTTCCATCTAAACGTTGCTCTAAATTAGTGGATAATAATCTACCCCTGGAAGTTAGTGTACCATCTCTGAATTCTCCAACAAGATCATGTACTAGTTTCCTAATAAATTTCACATGCGTTATCGGTTTTTCGTTTTTTCTTTTTTGGCATTCTTTGTATAATATATAGGAATTTACAACACTGACCTCAAGCCCCCAGAAAAACAATTTATGCCACCATTTTAGAGTCTTCCTCATAAAACAGTATGTGCCTGTGTAGTGATCAGCTATATCAACACCCCCCATAAACTTTGTATAGTTGGTCACGACCTTGGGTTTGAGAACTATTTCTTCCCACCACCACGCACTCTCCTTTCCACAGACTCAGTCTCTGAAGTGTCCCATGTACTGAGCATTGTGACTATCCTCTTGTCTTTCCACGCAAGAAGCATTACATTTTCATCCCAGAAAGCCACTATCTCTCCTTTCATTAGCTTTGGATGTTTGATAACAGGTGGATTATCTTTCCTATTGGGCATTATTGTCCCTGTCAAGTGTGTTTTTTCTTTGAACAATTCCTTTGCAAGAGTGACACTAGTGTAATACCTGTCAGTGAAGAAATGATAACCTTGAGAACCAGGTACTGAGTACATCAATCTTTCATGAAGCTCTAAAACTATTCTGCTAGTAAAAGGGAGATCAGGTCTCACCAACGTTTCAGATGTTATTCCTCCATAATAAGGGACAAATGAATGTACGTAACCACATTTTGAATCTGAGAGGACATATAAGCGAATACCCCATTTTGTTGGCTTTTTAGGATTATATGTGATGAAGAGTATCTTTCCCTTGAAACCAACAACAGCCTCATCAACAGCAATCTCTCTTCCAGGACAGAATCTCTCCCTAAATCTCATTTCAAGGTATGACAAGAAGCAGTTTATCTTCTCGGTTCTTGTTCTCAAATCTTTACTTGACTTTTGGTCGTTTTTCAAGTGTAACATCCAAAATATTTGCAAGAACCTTTCTCTTTTGAAAACAGATAGAAAAAATGGTATATGAGACTCAAAATCCATGGACCAATAACTCTGCAAGTTAGGGTGATTCAATACACCCATATTTAGTATTACACCAAGAAAAGCCTTCATTTCCTCTATCGTCACATCTTTTCAATTATTCCAAGTGGATCGCTGGGATAGTTCTTTCTGGCTAATTTTAGGCCTAGCATACTCATTTGTCTCATCTGTTATATTTTTTATCAACGTCTCAGTAAAAACAACTGAAAAAAGTCTATTGGTGTGGCACATCCAGAAGGAACTTGAGGTCCAACATGTAACTGACCAGTGGAGAAAGGGATTCTGCTAGGCTCTTTGTCTTTCACAGATGTAGATGTCCACTTTTCTTTTTCCTGTTTTCCACTAGAAACGTAACTTTCACTGGGTCTTATACCTGAATTCACAATGATATCACCTATATCTCCATCACTTTCACTCAAATAGACAATTGTGCGTCTTCGTTTTGCCTTTATGAATTCAATGTCACTGTCACTGTCAGTACTTTCAGCCAGATCTTTGGGCAAAGTAAGGGACTTTTTCCTTTCTGTAGTTCCACTAGGACCAGCGATTTGTTCTTTATCTCCACTCTCATCCTCAGAGAACTCACTTTCTTCACTATTACATTTTTCACTTTTTTCTTTGTTTTCGAAGTAAAATTCATCATCGCTGCTTTCTATGTCTTTGGAAAACTTATCCATCCTGAGGAGGGGAAATTCACCCAGAATGTGCGACTGCTAGGGGGCAAACCAATCATCCAACTAAACCCTGTGTCATGACAACATCTGTGATATGCTGATAGAAATCTAAACAAACCTAGGAGACGAAAAGATAAGGAAGGTTCTTTACCAAGGGAAGATAATGCAAGCTCAAAAAGGCATGATGCAACAACTCATGCCTTGGACCCTCCTACTCAAGATTGCTGCCTATGCAAAAGATAAGCTTAGGTGGTGGCATCAGTTGAGACAGCATTTACATTTTACTTTTCCTTTCATGCTAATGAAAACAAGAAAAGATACTGGAAAAATAGACAAAAATCCCCTTCCCTCCGTGGTGAAACTATGTGTCGAGTGTGGCTCAACATACGAGCTGCTACTGATGCTAACCGTGTCGAGTCACACTCGACATCCAAGTGCAAAAGGTTAAAACCTTTTAATGGAGAAAAAAGAGACCTTAAACTTTCAGAGCTTTAAATCTTAGGTAGCAAATTAAATACTTAGCTTTTCTCAAATAATTAATACTTTTACATTTTTAATGATACATTTCAAATAAAATATAAGGCATATTCAATTAATAGATTAACATATCATCTAGACTTCATACTAGGCATACTTAGATCAACATTTCAGTATTATAAATTTCAATACATCTAGATAATTTGAACTTAAAAGTTTTAAATTTCCATCCAATAGGCCTGGCACAGCTGCTAAATTTTTAAAAGAATTTTCCTGCTGGGGAAGTCAAGAAACAAACCCATAGCAATTCACATGTAAACTTGCTTTCTACTTCCTAGTGGTTACTGGGCAGGAAATTTCAAAAGAGCTACTTTAGATGCCTTGGGAAACCAGCCTGTATTTCTTTCCCCAGTTCATCTCCGCCATTTTTAAGGCCAAAACAGTCTCGGGTTTTTATTCTGTACACAGCAAAGAGTCAAGTTCAGCTCAAAACTATGCACACTCATTTTTAAACTGGCCTTTTCCCTTTACATGTGCACAGAAACCCCAGATGCATTTATGAATTTGTAAAAGCTTTAAGTCATTAGCTGGAAAATAAATAAAGATGATGAAGATGAGGCCTCTCAAAGTGGCTCTCTTGGGGAGTGGTGTCCATATTGGATCACCACGTGTCTCCTTTTCCCCACCTCCTTGTTTCTTTGGGGGAAGTTTCAGTAATGGTCTGGCATCTACTGTTTTTATTTTATTTATTTTTTCAATTTTTATTTTTTATTTTTTAAGGAAAGAAAAAGATTTTTTAAGTTAAAAAATTATTGGCAGTTGCTAAGAAATTCCTTTAATCCTTTTCTACTTGGTTACAAGTAGTTTACATGTGGAGGCAGAGGAGGTGCAGATGTTATTCTTAGAGAGTTGCACCCTTCCATGGCAGGTTGTAAGGCCATGGCTGTACCCCACTTAGACATTCTTAAACTCTCCTGTGCTGAATCAAGGCCATCACCAATTAAAATAGGAATTTTCTCTGGACTTTTTGCTGAGTATTGGTCACACAACTGCTTTCTAACCTTTTCCCAGGTTTCATCAATAAAACTTAAGACAGAAATCAAGAATCTGACTATGCTTAACAGAGCATAGTTTAAAGCATTTTTGAGGACTACCCACATTTTACACCCGGCTATTTCAATTCAGTTCAATACAATACACTCCCCATTACCTTACATTTCTTAAATCTGTGGCGCGCGCAATTCTTGGGAGCGATCCCTTGCCTCTTACCTCTTGTTGACTCTTCCATGGCCCATGTTGGTCACCAAAATGTGGGGGCCTGATGTGGTGGGGGCCAGACATGGCGGGGATCTCCCTTTTCTGCGTCCCGCGTGGAAAGAGAGATGAACGAACCGGTTCTAAATGGAGGTGGCCAGGGATTGAGAAATATTAGAAATAAAGAAAACAAGACATTGAAATAGATTCATGGAGCTGGGTGGATCTTTCTGTGCCTTGTTGAGGCCACAGAACAGATCCAGACTGCAAAGCTGAGGCTTTATTTGTAATCAGGGACAAACAAGGCATTTGACAATAATCTTGTAAGTTTCACTTGTTTTGGCAGCACTTGCTGCCCCTCCCACAGCCCACTAGCTACCCAGGAAAGATCTAGGGATCAGTTACAAGATCAAGCTTAATTATGCTTAGAGGACTGTGCCCTTCCAAGCTTGGGACTTGTTTGTGACTTTGCCAGCAGGTCAGTCCGAGGCTTAACCCTATAACCGCTTCCTACAATATCCTATATAATAAAGATGTAATATGCAAATGGTTGTTACACTGTGAAGCGTAACGACAGACCACGTAACGACTGGATCACACATCAGCAGGAGGGTGGGGCAGCAAGCTACAAGTGGGTGGCAGAGAGCTACAGGATGGGGCAGAGCAGAAGCTATGAGGGGGCCGGGGGAGGGGGGAATAGGAGGAGGGGGGTAGGGGGAACTACAGGAGGGCAGCAGTGAGCTACTGGCGCATGGATTTGTGCACAGGGCTACTAGTCTTTAATAAATGATGCAAGGAATTTGGACAGATAGTTGCAAAACAATGAATCCTGACCACCAACTTACACCATACACAAAAATAAACTAAAAATGGATAAAAGACTTAAATGTAAGAATGGAAACCATAAAACTCTTAGAAGAATACATAGGCAGCAATATATCAGATATAGCTTGTAGCAGGATGTTTACTGATACATCTCTTAGGAAAATGGAAACCAAGGAGAAAATAAACAAATGGGGCTACATCAAAGTAAAAAGCTTCTGCACAGCAAAAGAAAACATCAACAAAATAACAAGAAAGCCCATTGCATGGGAGAACATATTTGCCAATGTGACATCTGATAAGGGTTTAATCTTCAAAATTTATAAGGAACTCATACAACATAAAAAAAAGAAGATAAGCAATCCAATAAAAAAATGGGCAAAGGACCTCAATAAACACTTCTCAAAAGCAGACACACAGAAAGCCAAGAAGACTATGAAAACATGCTCATAATTCGTAATCATCTGTGAGATGCAAATCAAAACAACAATGAAATACCACCTCACATTTATCAGAACAATCAACAAATGACAGTGCTGGCAAGGATGTGGAGAAAAGGGAACCCTCATACACTGCTGGTGGGAATGCAGACTGGTGCAGCCCCTATGCAAAACAACATGGAATTTCCTCAAGAAGTTAAAAAGGGAACTCTCATTTGACCCAGTGATTCCACTTCTAGGAATATATCCCAAGAAACCAGAAACACCAATCAGAAAGATTGCACTCCTATGTTCACAGCAGTGCAATTTATAATAGCTAACATTGGAAACAGCCTAAGTGCCCATCAGCAAATGAGAGGATCAAAGAACTGTGGTACATGTACACAATGGAATACTACTCTGCTGTAAAAAAAGAAAGAACTCTTACCATTTGCAACAGCATGGATAGACCTGGAGAGCATTATGCTAAGTGAAATCAGCCAGAGAAAGACAAGTGTCACAGGATATCACTCATTTGTGGATTATAATGAACAACATAAACTGATGAACAAAAATAGATCCAGAGACATAGAAGCATGGAATCACCGTCAGACCTCAAAGAAGAGGCAGGGGAGGGGGTACGGGGGGTGCATTGGGACACTGACATCCCGCGTCCTGGCCATGGAGGGAGGGAGGGCTGCGGACACAATGCAGCCCAGCGGACACAACGCAGGGCTGCTGGGCTGGGGGCGTACTCCCGGCAGCTCAGGACATGCCCCCACCCCAGCGGACACAACTCCGGAGGTCCTCTGTGCATGAGCTGCAGAGGAAACACATTTTCTGACCGCTCATTGGCTAAGCTCCCTGTATGCTGCCACTTGCAGTGTTCTTGGTAACGTGGGTAATAAGAATCCAAGAAGGTGATCTAGGGTTTTCCCACCACACTACTGGAGGAAAAAACTAAGGTCTGCTGCTGGAGGGGTTAAGAAATGTCATATCCTGCCTTCCCCGGTTTGGCTCAGTGGATAGAGCGTTGGCCTGCGGACTGAAGGGTCCCAGGTTCTATTCTGATCCGGGGCATGTGCCTTGGTTGTGGGCACATCCCCAGTTGGGAGGTGTGCAGGAGGCAGCTGATTGATGTTTCTCTCCCATCGATATTTCTGACTCTCTATTCCTCTCCCTTCCTCTCTGTAAAAAATCAATAAAATATATTTTTAAAAAATCACTGGAAACATATCCTCAGGTGAGGATAAAAAAAAGAAAAAAAAGAAATGTCATATCCTACGAAAGAATCATCTTGAAAATGCCTAAAAACGTTGTAATTTTTTCATGGTGAAGGGACTGGAGTCCATGTTAATGAAAACACCTTGGTGACTGTGGCAGTGGCAGCAGCAGCGGGGTGATGGGGCTGGCACCTTCCCCTGATCAGCCCGGTCACCTCCTGCAGAGGGAGGCCAGGCTGCAGCTTAGGCCCGCTTTAAGCCATCAGTAGCACATCCCCTGAGGACTCCCAGTCTGTGAGAGGGGGCAGGCTGGGCTGAGGGACCCCCTCCCCAGTGCACAAATTTCATGCACTGGGCCTCTAGTATATACAGTATATATTAGATGTACCAGTTAATAATGCAGATTTTTCCAATAGATGGAGTTACACATATTTTGATATATATGCGATTTGATATGTATGCTATTGTGTTGTATTGACAGCAAGCTTCAAAACTTCATATGTCAAATTTGCTGAAGGTGTTAACATCATAGATATCTTTATGCTTAAAAAATGTTGAATTTCATGCCAAAAAAAGAGCATTTGTGGGAAGTTTTGATTCATTACTTTATTTTGAAGAAAAAGTTATCGTATACTTCGGGAAGCTAATGGTGAACATTCTCCATCTCAAGATACTTGTGAACACTGGTTTAAATCCATTAAAAGTGATAATTTCGATGTGAAAGACAAAGAACGTCCAGGTCAACCGAAAAAGTTTGAAGAGCAACAATTACAGGCATTATTAGATGAAGATGAGTGTCAAACTCAAAAACAACTTGCAGAAAGATTAAACACTGCTCAGCAAATAATTTCCAACTGTTTACAAGCAATGGGAAAGATTTTAAAGGAAGGAAATTGGGTGCCACATCAACTGAATAAAAGACAAATGGAAAACCGAAAAGTCATCAGTAAAATGTTGCTTCAATAGCACTAAAGAAAGTCTTTTTTGCATCTGATTGTGACTGGCGATGAAAAGTGGATTTATTTTGAGAATCCCAAATGCGCAAAATCATGGGTTGATCCAGGTCAACCATCAACATCGACTGCAAGGCCAAATCACTTCAGAAAGAAGACAGTGCTCTGTGTTTGGTGGGATCAGGAAGGTGTGGTGTATTATGAGCTTCTAAAACCAGGTGAAACCATTAATACTATAGCTACTAACAACAAATAATCAATTTGAACCATGCTTTGATCGTGAAATGACCAGAATGGGCCAGAAGACATGGCAAAATAATTTTGCTTCATGATGACGCACCATCACACTTCAAAACCAGTTAATGACACGTTAAAAGATCTTGCCTGGGAAGTATTAACCCACCCGCTATATTCACCAGACCTTGCTCCTTCAGATTACCACTTGTTCCATTTGATGGCACACACACTTTCTGAGCAGCCCTTCAAAACATATGAAGAAGTGGAAAATTGGGTCTTTGAATGGTTTACCTCAAAACAAGAAAAGTTCTATTGGGATGGTATCCACAAATTACCTGAAAGATGGGGGAAATGTGTAGCTAGCGATGGACATTACTTTGAATAAAGCACTTTTGATGTTTCTCTTGAAGTTATTGTGTTTTCTTTGATTACAAAACCCACCATTATTAACTGGTACACCTAGTATATATTTATTATGTATATTTATAATATATTATATTTATATATTTAAAATATTATATATTAAATATATATATACTAGAGGCCCGGTGCACGAAATTTGTGCACTGGGGAGGGTGTCCCTCAGCCCAACCTGCACAGTCTCCAATCTGGGACCCCTCAGGGGATGTCTGACTGCCTCTTTAGGCCCGACAGGGATCGGGCCTAAAGAGGCAGTCAGACATCCCTTTCACAATCCGGGACTGCTGGCTCCCAACTGCTCGCCTGCCTGCCTGATTGCCCCTAACCACTTCTGCCTGCCAGCCTGATCACCCCCTAACCCAGTGATGGGCAACCTTTAGAGCTTAGTGTGTCAAACTTCGCCAAAATACTGAGCATAACTCGGGTAGTGTGTCATTTTGAGGAAAAAACTAACTCCAAGACTCTAGTCGCAAATGTTTCATCCTCAGGAGCAGCAAATGTTTCATCCTCGGCATGCTGCCGCATGTCATCAGAAATGGCTACGTGTGTCAGTGCTGACACGCGTGTCATAGGTTCGCCATCACTGCCCTAACCACTCCCCTGCCAGCCTGATCGACGCCTAACTGCTCCCCTACCAGCCAGATCATCTCCAACTGTTCTCCCCTGACAGCCCGGTCACCCCCAAATGCCCTCCCCTGCATATTCTCTCTTTATTAGATAGGGTTTTTTCTTTAACATATTGGACAGCTCTAACTGGTTTGGCTCAGTGGATGGAGTGTCGGCCTGCAGACTCAGGGTCCCGGGTTCGATTCTGGTCAAGGGCATGTACCTTGGTTGGGGGCACATACTGCAGGAGGCAGCTGATCGATGTTTCTCTCTCATAGATGTTTCTAGCCTCTATCCTTTTCCCTTCCTCTCTGTAAAAAATCAATAAAATTTATTTTAAAAAAACATATTGGACAGTGTACCTGCTGTGGTCTTGACAAAACAGTAAAAATGTAAACCCAAACTAAAGGAGTCATAAAATAAACTCCTTAAACAGGAATTTCATGAGACTTGGAAAGGGGATATCCTGTGGTTGTTTCTTCCTTTTTTTCTTCTCTTTCTTTTTCTTGATGTTTCATCTTTTGTCCTTTCTTACTTTTCTCCTTCTATTCCTTTTCTATCCTCTCTTTCTCTAAACTTTTCCTTTGGTAGAATCATCAGTACTTGACTCGCTCCCTGGGGGGTGCGGGTGCCTCCCAGCCGGACACCCCGGGCTGTCTCCGGGAGGGGATGGCGGCGTGGGGGCGCGGACGCCTCCCAGCCAGACACCCCGGGCTGCCTCCAGGAGGGGATGGCAGTGTGGGGTCCTGGGCGCCTCCTATCCGGACACCCCGGGCTGCCTCCGGGAGGGGTTGGCGGCGTGGGGGCGCGGATGCCTCCCAGCCGGACACCCCGGGCTGCCTCCGGGAGGCGATGGCGACGTGGGGGCGCGGATGCCTCCCAGCCGGACACCCCGGACGGCCTCTGGGAGGCGATGGTGGAGTGGGGGGCGGAAGCCTCCCAGCCGGACACCCCAGGCTGCCTCCGGGAGGCGATGGCGGCGTGGGGGCGCGGACGCCTCCCAGCCGGACACCCCGGGCGGCCTCCGGGAGGCGATGGCGGTGTGGGGGGTGGAAGCCTCCCAGCCGGCCACCCCGGGCGGCCTCTGGGAGGCGATGGTGGCGTGGGGTACAGACGCCTCCCAGCCTGACACCGGGGGCTGCTTCTGGGAGGGGATGGTAGCATGGGGTCCCCGGCACCTTCCAGCAGGACACCCGGGCTGCCCGGCTCTCAGCGGCAGCCCTCCCTGGGACTGGGGAACTCCGGCGGGGCTGAGCGTACTGGTCGCCGCCATCTTGTGGCTATGGGGGCCGCCATTTTTGTCACAGAGGTATGGTTAATTTGCATACTACTCTATTATTAGATAGGATATATTTAGTTTCTCTTCTGAGAGTTCATTGTTAATATATAAAAATGCCATCAATTTTTGGGTACATGTTTGTATCCTTCTACTTACACAATTCACCTCATAACTACCAGATTTAATAAGTGAATTTGTCCACAGTCACATGCACACGCACCTGTGAGCCTCCAAAACCTCTCCTCCTATCCTCAGAAACTCTGGATCTGAACCCCCACTCAGGACCTGCCCCACTCAGGTGTGAGGGGACTGATGGGGCAAGAGAGGTTGAGTACAGGGTGGGGGAGAGAGAAGGGCGCTGGGCTCACCACCGCCTCCCACCTTAGGTCGGCTTAGGTCAGGGGTGGGACTGCAGGCCAAGGGGCTGGAGTATGCAGCACACCCTGCGAGTCCTGAGGAGGGAAAGACAGAAGTAGCTCATGTCCAAGATGGTGGGTGGGTGGTTGACAGGAGGGGGAGTGTGATAGCCTCATGGAGGGCTTGATGGGAGCTACTGGAGGGCCTCGGCTGAGAGGCCAGCCTCACCATCATGGCTGGCTGTTTCAAAGCTGAGTTCCACGCCCATCATGTCTGGCTCCAGCTTGCTTGTGTCACTGATGAAGGTGGTGTAGGTATCACCCTCAGGTGGCTTCCCCTTGGGAACCCAGCTCTTCCCCAGGACGCGGCAGGCATTGGTGCACACGTCGCCCACAATGGCATTCATTTCGCTCTCCTTGAAGTTCGGAGCAAAGTTCTGGCAGTAGTACTTGACAGCATGGAGGACGCGACTGTCCAGTGGTTTGCGATCATTGGTGGAAAAGCAGATGCCAGTGCCACAGCTGTTAGCCAGTGTGTTCCGGTCAAAGAAGGAGGCCAGGAGGCGCCGCAGCAGGACCTTGTGCCGTGTGCCTGCACAGACATGGCAGTTCATGGGCTGTGCCCTTGTGATGTACACATTGGTGCCTGTCCCCAGCTCTAGCTTCTCTGGGGGGTCGACCTTATCATAGAGCTTGGGGTTGGCAGCGGTTACCGATCTGGTTGATGAGATCGGCTGGGAGAGACGCCAAGTCCTGCCGCACCTGGACGCGATTCCGGGATTCAGGGGTCATTTGCTCAGGGAGGGCCTCCACCTTCTCGGCCAAAGACATTCATCATGCTATACATGGTGTACATGTTGCAGATCTGCCGGTATTGCTGGTCTGTGCCCTCCTCGCCTGCATCCTCCTCCTCGTCCTCCTCATTATGACAGGAGCCGGGGCTGTCGCTAGTATAGGTACCAAGTCTGGTCAGCTCCGACATGCTGGGCCCGCTCACCACTCCCCCTGCTGCGGCTGCTGCTGCAGCAGCCAAGGCCTGCTGAGGTGGCCGGCTGGCAGCCAGGTCTAATGTGGAGAACCTGGCCACTTTTCCGCTACCATTGCCACCTCTGCTGCAGACAACCCCGGCCTCCTTCTGGCTGCTGTCCCACAGCCAGTTGGCCACGGGTGTGCACTGCATAGAGTCCGACTCCTGCTGCTCTGTCTTGACATGGGACACCAGGGGCAACGGGGTGCTGCAGGCCGTCCAGCTCAATGTCTGAGAAGACGGAGCCTCCTCGGCATGTAGGCCCTGGGAGTCGCAGCTGGGAGAGCTCACCTTGAGGAAGAACTCAGTGCCCTTCTCCATGATCTCCTGGATCTGCTGGAAGCCAGCCGTGTACATGAGCAAGAACTGGTCCCCCATATTCCTGCTCAGCCGGCCTGTGTAGCAGAAGCTGAAGATTTGTTGGAAGGACTGGGGCTGCACAGCCGCCGGCAGCTCTACCACAGCGCTCCGGCTGCTGCTGAACACACCCAGAAGCAGGAGCTGCTAGCAGCAAGTACGGCCTGGTGAGCCTTGAAGGCATAGCCTTTGACCACCACTGACACATCACAGTGCAGGCCTTGAAGCCGCTGCACATTCAGGCAATCCAGAATGCTGTTGCCATTTTGGGAATCTCCTTGTGCAGGGTCTGGGCCATGGCTGCGCTACGGGGGCTCTTGGCAAGCTCCATAGCGGTAGCTGGGGCCGGACCTGGGCCCCGGGTGCACCCCCTGCGCTGGAGCCTCTGCCTCCCCCTCAGCAGCAGCGGCAGCTGCTGCAGCCATTCATTCTCTGTACCACAGTTTTCTAATCCCCTCATCTGCTGATGGGCACTAAGGCTCTTTCCAAATCTTGTCTATTGTAAATTGTGCTGCTATGAACATAGGGGTGCATATATCCTTTCTGATTGGTGTTTCTGGTTTCTTGGGATATATTCCTAGAAGTGGGATCACTGGGTCAAATGGGAGTTCCATTTTTAACTTTTTGAGGAAGCTATACTATCTTCCACAGTGGCTGCCCCAGTCTGCATTCCCACCAGCAGTGCAAAAGGGTTCCTTTTTCTCCACATCCTCGCCAGCATGTGTTTTGATTTGCATCTCTCGGATGATTAGTGACTTGGAGCATGTTTTCATATGTCTCTGGGCCTTCTGTATGTCCTCTTGCAAAAAGTGTCTATTCAGATCCTTTGCCCATTTTTTTGATTGGAACGTTTATATTCCTTTTGTTAAGTTGTATGAGTTCTCTAAATTTTGGAGATATCATTGGCAAATATGTTCTCTCATGCATTGGGCTTTCTTGTTGTTTTGTTGATGGTTTACTTTGCTGTGCAGAAGCTTTTTATTTTGATGTAGTCCCATTTGTTTATTTTCTCCTTAGTCTCCATTGCCCTAGAGGGGCTGGGTCTGTAAAGATATTGCTACGACATATGTCTGTGATTTTGCATCCTACAGAGTCTTGTGGAATTTTTATAGTTTCCTGTCTTACATGTAAGTACTTTAGCCATTTTGAGTTTGTTTTTGTGTATTGTGTAAGTTGGTGATCTAATTTCATTTTTTTGCATGTATCTGACCAAATTTCCCAAAACAATTTATTGAAGAGACTGTCTTGATTCCATTGTATGTTTTTGCCCCCTTTGTCAAATATTAATTGAGCATAATGGCTTGGGTCAATTTCTGGGTTCTCTGTTCTGTTCCATTGGTCTATATGACTGTTCTTGTGCCAGTACCAGGAAGTTTTGAGAACCGTGGCTTGGTAATATAGCTTGATATCTGGTAATGTGATCCCTCCAACTTTCTTCTTCTTTCTCAGGATTGCTCTGGCTATTCTGGGTCTTTTTTTTTAAGTCTTATTTATTTATTTATTTATTTATTTATTTATTTATTTATTTATTTAATTGTTTAAAGTATTACATCGGGTCCTTTTTTTTTTATTCCAGATGAATTTCTGGAGAGTTTGTTCAAGATCTTTGAAGTATGCCATTGGTATATTAAAGGGGATTGCATTGAATCTTTAGATTGCTTTGGGTAGTATGGACATTTTAATAATGTTGATTCTACCAATCCATGAACATGGTATGTTCTTCTATTTGTTTATATATTCCTCTATATCTTTTTTCAATGTCCTGTAGTTTTCCCGAGTATAGGTCTTTTATGTCCTTAGTTAAGTTTATTCCTAGGTATGTTAGTTTTTTTGGTGCAATGGTAAATAGGATTGTGTTGTGTGTTTTTTGTTTGTTTGTTTTTTTTTTTTTCCATTTCTCTTTCTTTGAGTTCATTACTGGTATATAAAAAGGCCATAGATTTCTGGGTGTTAATTTTATATCCTGCTACATTGCCAAATTCATTTATTAGGTCTAGTAGTTTTCTGATGGAGTCTTTGTTGTTTTCTATGTATAGTATCATGTCATCTGTGAATAAAGACAGTTTTACTTCTTCCTTTCCAATTTGGATGTCTTTTATTTCTTCGTCTTTCCTGGTCACTATGGCTAGCACTTCCAGTACTATATCAAACAGGAGTGGTGAAAGTGGGCATCCCTGTCTTGTTCCCATTCTCAGGGGAAATGAGTTTAGTTTTTGCCCATTGAATATGATGTTGGCTGTAGGTCTGTCATATATGGCTTTTATTATGTTGAGGTATGATCCCTCTATTCCTACTTTGCTGAGAGTTTTTATCAAGAAAGGGTGTTGGATTTTGTCAAATGCTTTTTCTGCATCTATTGATATGTTTATCCAATTTTTGTCTCTCAGTTTCTTTATGTGATGTATCACATTTATTGAGTTGCAGATATTATACCATCCTTGCATCCCTGGAATAAATTTCACTGGTCATGGTGCATGATATTTCTAATATAATGCTGAATCTGATTTGCTAGAATTTTGTTGAGGATTTTGGCATCTATGTTCATGAGGGCCTTTAGTTCTCTTTTTTAGTAGTGTCTTTATCTGATTTTGAATGAGGTTAATGCTGGCTTCATAGAAAGTGCTTGGAAATGTTGCTTCCTCTTGAATTTTTTGGAATAGTCTGAGGAGGATAGGTTTTAGTTCTTCTTTGAATGCTTGGTAGAACTCCCCTGTAAAGCCATCCAGACCAGGTCTTTTGTTTGCTTGAAGATTTTTGATCACTGCTTCAATGTCTTTGGTAGTTATTGGCCTATTCAGGTTTTTTATTCTTCCTGATTGAGTTTTGGGAGATTGTATTTTTCTAAGAATATGTCCATTTCATCTAAGTTGTCCATTTTGTTGGAATAGAGTTGTTCATACTATTTTTCATAATCATTTGTATTTCTGTGAGATTGGTTGTTATTTCACCTCTTTCATTTCTGATTTTGTTTATTTGGGTCCTCTCTGCTTCTTGGTGTGCCTGGCTAGAGGTTCATCAATCTTGTTTATCCTTTCAAAGAACCAGGATTGGTTTTGTTGATCTTTTGTATTGTTTTTTTGTTTGTTTGTTTTTGTCTCTGTCTCTCTTTGTTTCTTGATGAATCTGGCTAAAGCTTCATCAGTCTTGTTTATCTTTTTAGTAATTTTTTACAGTGTTGAGAACTTACTTCCCCAAATACTTTTAGTTCATTGTTCCTAATTTCCCCATTGCCTCTGTGGTCTCTTTTTCAGGTGCTTTCTTTCTCTACTTATCATGCCACACACTCTGCCTAATAAATTTCACATAGTCTAGATCAGTGATGGGCAACCTTTTGAGCTTGGTGTGTCAAACTTCACCAAAAAACTGTGCATAACTCGGGTAGTATGTCACTTTGAGGAAAAAAACTAACTCCAAGACTCTAGTCGCAAATGTTTCATCCTCAGGAGCAGCAAATGTTTCATCCTCGGCATGCAGCCACTTGTCATCAGAAATGGCTACGCGTTTCAGTGCTGACACGTGTGTCATAGGTTCGCCATCACTGGTCTAGATGAAATATATTCAGAAAAAACATTAATTATAGTTCTCATAAAGACACTGAAGAAAGTAATGTGTATGATTTCCTGAACTGAGGATCATGTTTTTCAATAAGCTAAAATGCCTTTTTTGTATCTAATAGAATGTATTCTCCATATGAATTTCAAACAACTCTACCCACCCAGAATATTGTAAATATATTCCAAGTAATAATAAGATATATAAAAGTTAAAAATTAAAGTTGTCTTCCTATTATATTATCAATAGGTTAATAACAAAATTGTACCTAAGATCTTTTAGAACTGCGACACAACTAATTGTTTTTATTTGGTTTAAAACAGCTGGATTAAATGTATTATATTACTTTTTTTACAATGACTATAATGTGGCAATGTATTCTCCATTCCTATTATTGTTCTAAGTAATCTGCCTTCCAAATGATCACTGCTCTATTTGTTATGGAACTGATTCAAATTTCATCTTCTACTCAAAAATTTTCTTATTTTTCTCCTTTAGAATAACATATTTCTTATTTACCTATGAAAGAGAAAATAATACCCAAACACATGAATGAGATGTAAGAGAGGAACAAAAGTGCAGCTTCCACATTTTTGAAAAACTGCAATGTAACTTTTATGAGAAAATAAATTAACTAAGTTTCTTATTACTTTTATATTTTGGGGAGCTGAAAGGGAATGAGGGTTTATGCTATTGAGTGCACACTTTTAAGCAATTAGTGGGAGAATCTGAGGCCTACAAATATTTTAGAGTTCTCTCACTAAAACCTTAAAATATTTTCACAATTTTACCATTTAAATATTCAATAGAATATTGGAAAATTACTTTTTTACATCATAAAGATGGTGGACATTGAGTGTAATTACCAATAGACATTTATCCTTAAGTGAACATTTCAAGTTGAAAGAGCAATTTCCACTCCATTTGGGTGAATTTAAGTAACTGAATCTTGATAGAAAAAAAAGATTCATTTTTCTAAAAGCAACTACTTAACAGCAGGCATGTCAATCATTTTCTTTGTATGTGTAGCTTGCGATCTTTACTAAAAACTCTGAAAGGAGGCAATCTTACATGAACAACAAATTAACAGCAAGAAAATTCCGTTAAAGGCAATTGAACAATGTGAAGTGCAATCTAGACATGTATTAAAGGCATCTTTGTAATTCTGAAAAAAACAAAACGCTTGACTTCATTTTTATAAAGGAACACAATAGTTTAATATGAGAAACCAGATCAATACATGTGCCCAAATCATAGGGTGATATATCAGTACTCATAAGCATTATGATAAAATGAGACAATTAAAATGTATGCCCTTTTCCCATGAAAAGTGCTTACTATAATGAAAGATAAACAATAGGCTTTTCAATAGTGTTCTATTGACTATTGTAGTAGCTACAAATTGTATTAAGCTGTTAGTAACAAAGATCAGAAACTAGACTGAATTTATTTTTCACTCACTCAAATTTAAAGGTGAACAGTCTGAACTGGTATGGTAACACATGATTATGATTATTGCTTCCTATCTTGACCAAATTACCTTTATTCTAAAGTCATTTCATAGTCAAAGATAGCATCTGGATCTCCAGCCATTTGTATTAGGGAGCAAGAAAATAAGAAAATGAAACATAAAAAAAGATGTGTCATTTTTTTCCCCTTACTCTTAATGAGCTTCTCCAGAAACCACATTCAACAATTTCTTCATGCATCTCACTGGCCAGATGTATTCTCATAACCACACCCAGCTACAAAAAGGCTAGAAAATATCGTCCTTAAGCTGGAATATTCTTTCTCTAATAAAATCAATTTTGTTTTGTTTTTGTTTTTTGCTTGAGAAAAAGAGAAAAGATATCGAATGGCCAAACTTTTATTGATAATAGAAAACTTCATCCAGCAGTCTCTGCCACAAAAGGAACAAGGAAGCTTCCTGCAATTATTCATTAACTCATTCATATATCCTTTCAAAAATACATATTAGTTATTAAATAGCCCTAGCGGGTGGTCGGCAAACTCATTAGTCAACAGAGCCAAATATCAACAGTACAATGATTGAAATTTCTTTTGAGAGACAAATTTTTTAAACTTCAACTTCTTCTAACGCCACTTCTTCAAAATAGACTCATCCAGGCGGTGGTATTTTGTGGAAGAGGCACACTCAAGGAGCCAAGGAGCCGCATGTGGCTCGCGAGCCACAGTTTGCCGACCACAGCCCTAGTCAATGTGGCTCAGTGTTCAGAGCATCTGATTCCTGATCAAGGGCATGTACCTGGGTTGCAGGTTCAATCTCTGCCCCTGGCTGGGGCATATAGGGGAGGCAACCAATCAGTGTGACACACTGATTTCCTCTCTCTTTCTCTCTCCCTTTCTCTGCTTCTCCTTTTCTCTCTCTCTCTTTCTCCCTCTCTCTCTTCCTTCCTAGCTTCTACTCTCTCTAAAATTTAATGGAAAAAATAACCTTGGTTGAAGATTAACAACAACAAAAAGTTAAATATATATAATGTACTATGATAGAATCCTATATAATAAAAGGGTACTATGCAAATTGACCTTAAAGGCGGAATGACCAGGAACAACCGGTCGCTATGATGTGCACTGACAGCCAAGGAACAGATGCTCAATGCAGGAGCTGCCCCTGGTGGTCAGTGCACTTCCACAGGGGGAGCACTGCTCAGCCAAAAGCCAGCTCATGGTTGGCCAGTGCAGCGGTGGTGGCAGGAGCCTCTCCCAACTCTGCAGCAGCGCCAAGGATGTCTGACTAATGGCTTAGGTGCCCTAAGCCGTTAGTCAGACAACCCCTGAGGGCTCCCGGGCTGCCAGAGGAATGTCTGACTGCCAGCTTAGGCCTGATCCCCCAGGAAGCTGGCAAGTGGACATTCCCTGAGGGGTCCTGGACCATGAGAGGGCGTAGTCTGGGCTGAGTGACCCCCCCAAGTGCACGAGTTTTCATGCACTGGGCCTCTTGTGGAAATATAAAGACAAATTCTTGCAAGGAGTATGTAACATAGAGATAATAAAAAATAGAGAATGACAATAAAATGTGCAATCATGTGTGTGATATAGATAAGCACAGATAGCTAATTTATTCATTTCATCATACCAAAATATCTAATAATTGTCCCCAAAGTGTCAGGTTTTATTATGTACTGGTAATAGTCCACAACTAAGATAGAGATCTTTCTTTTGTGATTAATACAAGCTAAGTGTATTTTTTCTTTTGTCTTTTTCTTTATTTTGAATCCTGATCAAGTTTCATCTCAAACACTATCAATTGAAACAGACTCTCCTAAGACAGAATGATTGAGATTCATTTTTCTGTTGTAGTTATTTTCAACCAGGATCAATCTTCTCCCCAGAAACATTTGGCAATGACTGGGAATTATTTGGATGTCATACTAAGGATGAAAGTAATTGCTGCCAGCATTTAATAGCTAGAAGCCAGGGATACTGCTGGATATCCTATAATGCACAGGCTAGTTCTCCTTTTACCTACACACATTAAGACCCACCCAATCCAAAATGTCAATAGGGCTGAAATCACTGAATATCACTGATCTAGGGAGTCAATCTGGCACGTTAAATGCAATTACAAAATAGGGATTTATGTTCCAGTAGGGAAAGTATTTGATGCTGCTGGGCATTGTGGAGGTGCATGACCCCAACAGGCTTCTTGGAGGATTTGAAATCTAGTTGATAGAAGTTAGCCATGCTAAAGTGTGAAGAAGACAAATGGAGAGAAATAAGTGTTAAAGGCCAGGTGCCAGTGTATTTATAGGACTAAAGGAGAAAGAAAACAGCAAAGTGTAGTGCCATAGGAAAGGCGGTTACTTAATTGGATGGAGTAGGGTTACCTATGGAATGGTGACTTTGGGGGGAAAAACAGCGAGAATTAACAGTGTTGTCATACTTATCTTAAACTTAGAATTCAATAGACCCTTTGATTTAGTTAATTATTGAATCAAAAGAATCCATCATTATAAATAGAACATGAATACTTTAGCTTTAATAAATTTTCCTTGGAGTAAAAGCCAATAGGAGTTTCCTTTCAACAATTCATCTATGACCATGTCTTTGTAAAAAATATATTTTATAGTCCATGGTATTCTGCTTTTCAAATATTCTACTTTAGAATTTTTACCACTTTTTACATAATTCTAGTAATAATGTCATTAACATTAATACTTATAATGTCATTAACATCTTTTTTAGTATTATAATGTGATAAACTCTTCACTTGTATAATGCTATTTAATCTTTACCAAAAATAAATAAATAAAAAGGCAACAATAACAACATCAAAAAATAATAACTGCTAAGAGTGTTAAATAATTTGTCATGTTTATATAGTTAGTAGGTGATAAAGTCTAAATAGGAATGGAACTTCCAAAGTTTAAACATTTAGGGCCTGTGTTATATTGTTTCTGACTCCATAAAACATAACTATGAAGCAATTAACAAAATGTATTAAGGAATCTACTTAGACCCCATTTTATTTAGAGTCAATTCAAGGAATTCATAGCTATAATGTAGAAAGAGATTATATTGTTGTTCTCCTGGTGCTATTTCTCTTAACTAAGCCCATATGGTTCTAATAGCTTGCAAGAGTTACATTTTAAAGAACCACATTCAGAGAATCTCTTATTCTCACCAGAGATATACAAATTGTATTTATTTACCTCCTGCCAAATTCTATTATATTCTTATTTTCTACCCAATTTCCAAACCACAACAATCATTCTATTCAAATATAATCAGACCTAATTTTATGCATTTGACTTTTATTTAAATACTAGAGGCCCCATATGAGCCTAACCACCGGTTAAGGACAACAGGGAGGTGGGGGCATGTGTGGGGAGGGGTGTGGGATGGGAATGGGGGGATGAGGACAAATATGTGATACCTTAATCAATAAAGAAATTAAAAATAAATAAATAAATAAATAAATAAATAAATAAATAAATAAATACTAGAGGCCCAGTGCACAAAATTCGCGCACGGGGGTGTGTGTCCCTCAGCCCAGCCTGCTCCAATCTGGGACCCCTTTCACAATCTAGGACTGCTGGCTCCCAACTGCTTACCTGCCTGCCTTCCTGATTGCCCCTAACCACTTCTGCCTGCCAGCCTGATCACTCCCTAACCACTCCCCTGCCAGCCTGATTGATGCCTAACTGCTCCCCTGCCAGCCTGTTTTCCCCTAACTGCCCTCCCCTGCAGGCCTGGTCACCCCTAACTGCTGCCTGGGCAAGGGGCCTATGGTGGTTTGCAGGCCGGCCATGCCCCTCGGCAACCCAAGCGGATGCCCTGGTATCTGGGATTTATTTATCTTCTATAATTGAAACTTTGTATCCTTGAGCAGAGACCAAGGCAGGCCAGGGCTGCTGAAGCTTGGCTTCCTCCATCGACAGGGGCAACTCAAGCCTCCTGCTCTATCCAGCTCCATGGCTGCCGCCATTTATGTTGGGATTTATTTATCTTCTATACTTGAAACTTTGTAGCATTGAGTGGAGGCCTGGGCTGGCCAGGGTGTGCGGAAGCTTGGCTTCCTCCATTGCAGGGGAAACCCAAGCCTCCTGCTTGCTCCGTGGCCGCAGCCATCTTGGTTGGGTTAATTTGCATACTCCCTCCTGATTGGCTGGTGGGCGTGGCTTGTGGGTGTAGCGTAGTGATGGTTAATTTGCATGTTACTCTTTTATTAGATAGGATTTTAATAGATGCTGTCAATGTCTATTTATATAAAGAGCCAGGATCCTTAACGACCAAAGGCTCAACCACATGGGCAGGGACTGGCCAGCGGGCTAAACTCTGCGAGGTTCCTGGTGGCCTAGGGTGCAGAGCAGGAGAGCGGGCGTGTGGGTGTGTGCATGAGCATGGTCCTGAGAGACACACTCACACGCCCGCACCCACACAGGGCCCTAGGCAGTGCCACCCCCACCTCCCTGGACTTCACTCTCCAGCTCGGATCCTCCAGGTCCTGTGCCCCCGGGTCACTCAAGTTCAGCAAGAGTTTGCAATTTGCCCAAGGCCTGTTGAACAGTTTTCTCTTAACCCATTTTTGGGAGTGTAATCTGATTTAAAACCAATGGACTAAACAAACAGAAGCACTTTCTAGAAAGTCAATTTAGAAATGTGGATTAAAATTCAAGTTAATTAGCTTTGGGCCAACAGTTCCATGTCTATGAATGTGTCCTAAGTAAACAGTCAAATAAGCAATTATGTTTGCTGTAGTTGTTGATGCCAGGGGAAACCAGAAGCAGCCTGCCCCACAATAAAGGGTTAGTGAAGTAAACCATAGTAACGTCAAACAGTCAGGGATAACACTGTAGCCATTAAAAATTATGTCTGTACATACAATTCATTGACATGAAAAGAAGGCCATAGCCAAATATTAAGAAGCTCAGAAGAGGGCATGTATATTTATATGTATGTATATTTTATGTCAGGGAAATAATAGTTTTAAAAACAGTGATTCTTCCTGAGCTCTGCAATTATGAGTGTTAGCAAATTGTGTTTCAGGTGTGACAGGTGTCCTCTGATGTCCCATACACACAGACATTCTTGCCTGTGGGACAGCCTGAACCTTTGCCGCACCTGCCCCTCTCTGCTGTGGCAATGGCCCAATCAGACATTCCCTATTATAGGGCTGGTTTCCTTTTCTCCTTTGCCCAAATCACACCTTTCCAACAAAAGAATATTAACCAAGCAATCCTAACAACAAGTTTTGTTGCCAACTGTAACTTATGCCCTTTTACACAAATGTTGCTTTCAAGCCTACCAGGTTGTATTTCAAAACTTTTATTTTTCTGCAACTTGACCATTTTTATATTTGCTTAAAATATTCTGGAGTATTTAAAATACATATAGAAAAGTAGGGAATGATATGACAAATACGTATCTATATGAATAAAAGAGTAATATGCTAATTAGACCAGACATCCTTCCGGAAAAAGCCACGGTAGGGGGAGCCGAGGCAAAGGTGGTTAGGGGCGACCAGGTCAGCCAGGAAGGGCAGTTAGGGGAGACCAGGCAGAGAGATAGGTGAGCGGTTAGGAGCCAGCAGTCCCAGATTATGAGAGGGATGTCCAAAATGAAGAGGGTGCATGCTTGGCTGAGGGACCCCCCCACACACACACGAATTTTGTGCACCAGGCCTCTAGTATCTAACTAAATAAAAATAAAGCAATGTTTTTATTTAATCGGCTTACTGAAATTATTTTAACATGATTAAATTAACAAAAAAGTATATCTTGGAAAATTAGAATATATTTCTTTAGTTTATTTGAAATAAATTTTAACTATTCTAAGGCCTTCTTTTACCCTTCTTATGTAATGTGACCATGTGATGGGGGAGATTAACCTGGATAATATGAATGGGCCTAATGTATTCACAAGGGTCCTCATAAGTGCAAAGGTAGTAGTAGAATAATGTGATGTAAGCAAGACCAGGTATTGTTTCCTTTGAATAAGAAAGGAGGTCATGTGCCAAGAAATGGACTCTGGGAAAGGTAAGAAAATGAATAATCTTATATAACCTCTAGAAGAAAACACAGCCAGGCCAATATTTTGGTTTTAGCCAATTCAGACCCATTTTGGACTTCTGACCTTTAGAACAATAAGATAATAAATTTATGTTGTTTAAGTTTACAGTTATTTTTTTACAGCAGCAATAAGAAATAAATATGCTATACACATATATGTCCTTGTTTTTCCTGCTGAGATGGCCTGAAAGCAACCACACTCCACTAACATACCTACTGCATAGTTCTTGGTTTCTAATACCATTCTCCATTAAAAGGAACCATGGCTCTTTGGGAAAAAAAGCTGATCCTAGATCAGGAAATACACAAAATGAATCTGGGTGCATTTTATAGTGCCAGAAACTAAAGAAGTGCTCTAACAAGTTTAAAAGATTTCACAATGTAGGGCATATGACAGAAACACCAAAGTGGAACAATTTGAGAAACAAAATAAATATGAAATATTTTATTATAATGTGAAATGTAAAATAATATCTATAAGTTCATATGTATAAAAATAAGTGATTAAACAAAATAAATGGGAAAGAAGGGACAAAACCCTGGGTAGAAGAATTCCAAATAATTTGCATAGAAACTCCATTCTTCAGGACGTAGAGCATAACTGCCCAGTCCTTAAGTGTGGGATGTAGATAGTAACTTTCCCCACAGAGTACAGTATGGAAAGGGGCTAGGAGGAAGGGTAACTTTATAATGGAGGAGCACTGCATTAATATCAGCAATGATAGCATATTGATAGTATGTATCCTTGATATGATATGTTGAAAATTTACCTTATGTGGTCTTCCTATTGCAAAATCATAACTTCAGTCTAATTATGGGGAAAACATTATAAAAACCATTATTGAGAAACATGCTACAAAATAGTTAACCAGTACACTCCATAAATGTCAAGGCCAGGAAAAACAAGGTACCACTAAAGAGCTTAATAAAACATGATGAATAGGTATAATGTTGCATCATGGATGGTATCCTGAAACAGAAATAGATATTACATTAAAACTAAGGAAATATGAATATAGTAAAAATTTATCTAATAATATATCAATATTAGTTCATTAATTGTGAAAAAATCTATCATAAGATTTTAACATTAGGGGAAAATGGACTTGAGGTATATTGGGAACCCTTTAAACTATCTTGGCAATTTTTTTGTAAATCTAAAAGTTTTGTGAAACAATAAATTTATTTAAGCAGATGTGTAATTAGTAAATTAGAAAGTAAAAGGGAAAATGGACATTATAGGCAAAGGTGATACTAATCATAATATGGCCAACACTGAGAGTTTTTGTATAAATAGAGTACAGAGTACAAACTGCTTAAAGTTTAGTGTGAGAACATAAGTATAGGAAGACAAATTTGTGGCTTGATTTTGAAAAGTGTCACACTAAAAAAAAAAAAGTGCAATGATGTCAATAAAGGATTATCCTAAAAGGAGAAATGGGAGACACTACAAAGTGAACAGAATAACTAATCATGAATACTTCCATTATAGCCTAGAAAAGACTAGTGAGAGCCCAAATTAATGAAACAGTATAAGGTGAAAGACTGATAGGGACACAGGGACTAGGAATTCAGAAGATATGCATTTTAATGTCTCTTTCAACATTTCTCAGGCAAATAGAGTTATGTTTAAGAATATTTAAGCTACTATGTTTATGGTAATTTTTATAACAGCAATAAGAAATTAATATAGTATACACATTCAACTTGTTTTGACAGTTGAGATGACCTGAAAGCAGCCACACTCCACTAACATATTTAGTGCAGAGATCTTGGTTTCTAATACTATTCTCCATCAGTTTTCAATTTTGGATGTACATCAGCATCACCTGGGGCAAT
This sequence comes from Eptesicus fuscus, assembly GCF_027574615.1. Classification (NCBI taxonomy): domain Eukaryota; kingdom Metazoa; phylum Chordata; class Mammalia; order Chiroptera; family Vespertilionidae; genus Eptesicus; species Eptesicus fuscus. Next base: position 2,429,251 of record NC_072480.1, on the reverse strand, counting down.
GTTCACATTTCAGAGTTATAGGTCTTATTTAAATGGTATAACATATAAAATGACAGAGGCAGGGCCAAGGATATTTAATATATGTTTATGGTAATTTAGAGTAAAAAGTTTGTGATACAAGCACCTCAGCTTGAGAACCATGTCATTGAGTAATTTAAACACACACACAAACACACATGACAAGAAAAAATGACAAGAAAAAGAAAAAGATGGTTAAAATAGTACAACCCAATGTAAGCTCTATTTTTAGCATGTGTTTATTTTTTTTAATTGGTTAAACTGGAAATATAATTCAATAAGATCTAAATTAGTATTATAATATCTAATCTACAAAACCATCTAATACATTAACACATAAATTATTTTTAATTTAGTTTATATAAAATTATAATATGTATATTGAGTGTGTTTACATACATTATGTCATATTTCACAAGAAAATGAAATTAAGATGATAGATTCATATTGATTCATATTATAAGCCACAAATAAGATACAATATCTTGTTTAAAATAATAAATGTATTTGGATTATGAATATAAATGCATTTGAAGAGGTTTTTAAAAGATAATGATATTAGTTTACTTATATTTTGTTACTGTACAACTGACATCTGCAATTTTCAATGCATTAAACTGTTGTTGACTATTTCTCTGTGTACTCATTCCAGTTCTGAAATTTAACTGAAGCTCATATGTACTATATTTCTGGCTTTAAAAAATTACTACATGAAGGTAGATGCAAGTTGTATTTGAACATGACTTCTAGCTTTTGAAAGTAGAATTATGTTGTTTATAGTGAAAGAGACTTTCTAAAGGGAATACATTTTTTTATAAATCTAGGTTTCTAGTATTAAAAAATGAGCTCTGTAAAAATCTTATTCAAAAGAAGAGAACACAGGGATCCAAATGATTGCAGAGTAGGTGGAAGCTATAGCCACCTCCTTCTGACACCAAGCCAGATTTACAGCTAAATTATAAAGCCATTAACCTGAATGACCAACTGAAGGACAGTGGAACAAGAATATTACATCCAAGGATTTTCAGAAGTAGCTATACATAAACTGGTAAGAAGGGCAGAGATTGAGAGGGTTGGCCATTGCATCCACATGCAGTGGCTAAGAAGCTGGAGGTATAACTTGGCTGCAAACATCCACCCTGAGAAGTGTTTGGTCTCAACTCCATGACAAGACCCCCAAACCAGAGCACCATGGCTTGGAAGAGGAGCCTGTGTAGCATCTGGCAGAAAAAATTAATAGGTACTATGTCTGCTAATAAGAGAAAGAAGTCTGATAGAATTTCAGGTACTCTCCTAAAGGGTCATTGCACAGAATCTTGCTCTTGGACACTCACCTGGGGCTCTGGTAGAGGGAAGGTGACTCAGAGCATTTGGAAGTCCTAAAGAGAAGATCTGGGTGGTGTGGCTATGAAGAGAGATCTGGAGAGTTGGCTAGTTAGGTTCTGGTCCTGAGTAAACATCTCACACAACCTTCAGAGGCCATATTCCAGGGTGGAGCATTTTTATTCTTACAGCACCAGCTGGGGAAGTGAACTAATTTGGTCCTCCAAATACTGGTGACACCACACTGCCAAGCTTGAGTCGACAGATAGGACTGTTAACTGTACACAACAGGAACATGTGGTGTGCACTTTTTCTGGAGAAAATATAGGCTGACTCTAAGATATTCATTGAACTGTATGACTTTGAACAAGGGCCAATTTTTCACCCATGTGTGGGTTTGACAGGCACTACTCCCAACTGAAGATTCCCTTATCAGATTCTCAGATGGTGTGGCTGCAGAGCTAGGGGAAGACATGCAGCTTGCTTCTTTCCCATGGGCCAGTACCAACCTCCAGTGGAAGATTGCCTTGATCTGTTTTTACAAGTCCTTTTGGTCCCATCCTACTGGGCTCAGTTCCATGGGGATAGGGAGTGCAGTGCTTAGTTTATATCTTCAGAGTGCAGCTCTGTAGGGGTTTCTGATGGTGTGACAGCAGCACTAGGGGGAGGCGAACAGCTCCACCATCCAGAGGTCTAACTCGTGCCATCCCTAAAGGAAGACCTTCTTGATCTGTTTTCCAAATCTTGATAGTCCTGACCTGCAGAGCTTGATCCCACAGTTAGGATAGCCGACTGCACCAAACCTGAACATGTGGTGCACTCCTCCTGCAGGAGTTACACCAAGTGGCCAGATTATTATGATCTATGAATGCATAATAATCTGGCCACTCAGTATGTGTGTGTGTGTGTGTGTGTGTGTGTGTGTGTGTGTGTGTGTGTATACACACACACTAATAAAAGAGAAACATGCAAATGACCATCACTCTACTACGCTACCAGCCAATCAAGAGTGAGTATGCAAATTAACCCAACAAAGTTGGCGATGCCCATAGCAGCCAGGCAATGCTGGAGCTGCTGGGGGCCATATTGGAGACATAAACTCACAGGCCTGGCACCCAACAGCCCCAAGGCCCGCCATCATGGTGCTGGGGCTACTGGGGGCCGGATCAGAGACACAAACACACAGGGTGGCCAGCACCCAGCAGCCCCAAGCCCCGCCACCATGGCACTGGGGCTGCTGGGGGCTGGATTGGAGATACAAACCTGAAGTCCGGGCACCCAGCAGCCCCAAGGCCCGCCACCACAGTGCTGGGGCTGCTGGGGGGTAGGGGCAGCGGAGACACAAACCAGCAAGAAACCTGTGGAAAGGGAGATAGACTATCATAAAGTTATCTCCCTTTCCACAAGATGAGAAAACTGAACCTTGTTTATTTAGTGATGTGGCCCACACCTTTCTATAAGCACAGGGTATGTTATGACCACTCCCAGGAAGGTCTGGTCAGAATATTGTCTCCAGGGAATAACGCTACTGGGGTAAATTATCTAAAAGAAGAAACAAGCTTTTGTTTGGTTTATATTGAAGGCAGAGAACATGCCACCCCAACATATGCTGTGTTGTTATATTGATGATCTTAAGCTGCAGATGCTTGAAAAACAGCAAATTCATGCAGAGGCTTTCACTGAAGTCTCCTGATCTGCCTAAAATCAGACCCCCCAAAAGGAGCTTAAATGTGATAGGCCCTCTTGGCGGGAGAAGTGTCATCAGGCAAAGAAGACTAACTCCTGTCACAGGACAGTAGAGTAGAAGTTGACATCACATCCAAACTTTGTTACAAACTATTTCCCCCCACCCCCATTCATCTTTCCTAAAAATCATTTACTCTCCTCTAAGAGGCCTACATCTCCCGTCCCCTTTCCCTAGGAAGAAGGTATTTAAATCAGCATTCTAAACCACCTTGGGGAGTTACTCATTTTTCCCTGGGATCTCCCACATATACACGAGGTACACATGTTAATGAACTTTTGTTTTTCTCTTGGTGATCTGTCTTTCATTACAAGGGCCTCCACTAAGAACTCAGAAAGGTAGAGGAAAACTATTTTTCCTCCTCCATAATTCTATCTCGGGAAATCAAGTCCCCAGCTGAACACTGAGGTTGGCTCAAGTACCAATCAGTCCTGGCTGACAGGAGGGAAGCTTCTAGGGAGAAATGAATGATATTGGCATCAAAGTGGGACAGAGGGCACATGCATGGTTGCTGGTGGGAGTTTAAAGTGGTTCAACATTTTTGGAGGATGATTTGGCAAATTAGAAATGTTCAAGGTACATCCAAGAGTCTTCTTCTAGGAATCACATCTGCTGAGATAAAGCACAAGCTCATAAGCCCTGGTCAGAACCCAGGATGCTACTGCAGGATCCCCTTCCATGATAGGAAAACCTGGGAACAACCTGCATTTTTAGGACAAGGTGGCATCTATACTAATAAAAAGGTAATATGCTAGACTGAACATCTTCCAGACAACCTTCCGGACATTCTTCCAGACAAAACCAGGTTGGCTGGGCCAAGGCAGAGGAGGTTAGAGGTGATCAGACAGGCAGGGGAGAGCAATTAGAGGGATCAGGCCAGCAGGGGAGAGCAGTTAGGGGGATCAGGCTGACAGGTAGGTGAGTGGTTAGGAGCCAGAGGTCCTGAGGGGTCCCAGATTGGAAAGAGTGCAGGCTGAGCTGAGGGGACCCTCTTTCCATGCACGAATTTCATGCACCTCTAATATATATATATTAGAGGCCCAGTGCATGAAATTTGTGCATGGGTGGAGTCCGGCTGGCCAGGGGGAGGGGACATGGGCTGTTGGCTGGCCTGCCTGCTGGTTGAACTCCTGGTCGAGGGGACAATTTGCATATTAGCCTTTTAATATATAGGATATACACTGAATGGCCAGATTATTATGCATTCAGAGATCGTAATAATCTGGCCACTCAGTGTAGAGACTCTAGCAGAGACTGAGTGATATGATTCTGAAGTAGAGGCCACACTCTCCCCATTGAATGCCTGACAATGCTGTCTCCAAGTAGGGGATAAACAAGCCCAACCTCCTGACCTGTGTTTCCCTAATCTATTGAGCTTGCGCCATGTGGAAGATTCAGTTGGGCACTTCCAGTTTAGGCCCACTCTACAGCCTTTCTTCAGTAGGCTCTGGAGAAAGTCCAGACAACCTCAGGGAGGAGGGGCAGAGCAGACAACAAGTGGATGTGGACCTCAGGGAACATTGGACTTTAACTGATCTCCCTCTAGCTCAGAGCTTCAGGAAGCTGATTCTGGTATACAGCCTGTCTCCTCACACACAAATGCAGACCCAGTAGACACCGTCACAAACAGTGAATAGCATGGTAGCTTAGACAAGTAGCCAAAAGTCAGTTACACACAATGTCTGAAATTGTCATGCCCCGGAACCTCAGCCAAGTAGACCCAGAACCAACACAACCAGTGGTGGGCTTCAAACTACATAAAATCACAACCCAACTAGCCACACAAATGGCAAAGAAAAAGGGGACTCTGGCAGACACCAGACCCTGCCAGCAACAATTCTGCCTTGGGGGTCAGCCCCTAAACAGCAAGTCATACAGAGTGAAAGAGGTCTATCCTTATAGTACACCAACCTGATGGTTAACTCTACCCACAAATGGGCCAAAATCATTCAATACTAAATTGAATACACAAGGATAAGGCACATAACCTACACAATAATAATTTCTGGAACACCTAGTGATCTGGAAGATTGTGCCACTCAGACCCAAAGGCACAAAGCCCTTTTAACAAGTGTTTTTAACAAGCTTGGGAGTCATAGCAGATCTAATACACAGAGACAAAAACAAAAAAGGCTGACAAAATGGGGAGACAGAGAAATATTCCCCAAATGAAAGAACAAGAGAAATCCCCAGAAAAAAAAATGAGTTAAAATAGAAGCAACTTACTTACATACCAGATGCAGAGTTTAAAACAATGGTGAAGAGAATATTTATGGACCTTAAAGAAAGAATGGATGATCTCAGTGAGAACTTAAAGAGATAATAAGCATTAAAGGGGACATAGAACCATTAAAAAGAGCCAGTCATAAGTGAAGAATACAATGTCTGGAAAGAGAAATACACTAGAAGAAATAAGCAGCAGGTTAGATGATCAAAGCAGTGATTTTGAGGACAAGAGAACAGTAAGCATCCAAGCAGAACAACAAAAGGAAAAGAGAATCAATAAAATGAGGAAAGTCTAAGAGACCACTGGGACAACATCAAATATAAAAATATCCACATTATAGGGGTACCAGAAATATAAGTGTGTGAGCACGGGATAGATAACCTGTTTGAAGACATAATGGCTGGAAATGTTCCTAACTTGGTTAAGTAAAATATTGCACAAGTTCAGGAAACTCAGAGAGTCCCAATCAAAATAAACCCAAAGAGGTCCACACCAAGACACATCATAATCAAAATAACAAATGTCAAAGACAAAGAGAGAAACTTAAAAGCAACAAGGGAGAAACAGTTACCTAGAATGGAGCACCCATAAGGCTGTCAGCTGATTTCTCAACACAAACACTTCAGGGCAGAAGGGATTGGCATGCAATATTCAAAGTGCTATAAAATCAAGAAACTACAGCCAACACCTCTCTATCCACCAAGGCTAAAACTTAAAATTGACAGCTAAAGAAAGAGCTACCCAGACAAAAAATAAAACAAACAAAAAAATGAACAAAAAATACTAAATGAGTTTATTACCAGCAAACTAGTATTTCCAAGAATATTTAAAGGGCCTGCTTTAATAATAAGAGAAAATATATTAAGAGAGAGAAGAACATAGGTATAAAGAAATAAATGGCACTAAATAAGTACCTATAAATAATAATTTTAATTATAAATAGAGTAAATGCTTCATATAGGGTATTCAATGTCATAAACAGCATCTGACATTAACCTGCACCAGTTCCCCTGAAGAGGCCCAAAAGCAATAAACCTAGGGGCCAGCTTGAGACAACAGCAGAGCAGGATCCAAAAAGATTCACAAGCAATAAAACCACAGAGATATAGTGACAGATTCCAAAACCTGCTGAGGCAAATTCTGTTTCATGGGATCAGCACCTGCATAGCAGCCTACATGGTGTGTTGGGAATTGAACCTCACTGTAAGCCAGCCTGAAGGTAAAACCCATGCAGAGATGAGCCAATAGCAATTAAGACTAAATTACAACAGGAACACCCACATAAGGTGCACAAGGCATATTAGTAAAGCACCCAGGTCAGGTGATCAGGGAGACTGTACTACTGGGTCCCACAGATTACCTACTACATAAGGACACTCTACCAAAATTGGTGGGGATAGCAAATATACCTACTGCATAAATACAAACCCAAACAAGTAGCCAAAATGGGAAGACAAAGACACAAATAAAAAAGCAATGGAATTATCTAGAGGAAAAGCCAAATGACATAAAGATAAGCAATTTATCAGATATAGAGATCAGAGGAATGATTATAAGGATGCTCAACAGCATGAAAAAATATATAGAAACAATTAAAAGCAACCAGTCAGAAATGAAGAATGGCATAGCAGAAATAAAGAGTACACTGAAAGGAATAAAAAGCAGATTAGCAGAAGCTAAGGATTGGGTCAGTGAATTAGAAGACACAATACAAAAAAAAAAAAATCACTCAATCAAAGAATCAAAAAGAAAAAAACAGGAGGACAGCTTAAGGGAACTGTGGGTAAACAAGAAACCTAACAATATCCACATTATAGAAATCCCATAAGGAGAAGAAAATGAGCAAGGGATACAGAAAATTTTCAAAGTACCGTATTTTCCGGAGTATAAGACAAATGGGTGTATAAGATGATCCCAACTTTTCCAGTTAAAATATAGAGTTTGGGATATACTCGCCCTATAAGATGACACCCGGTGTATAAGACGACCCCCAACTTTTGAGAAGATTTTCCTGGGTTAAAAAGTCGTCTTATATGCCAGAAAATACGGTAATAATGGCAGAAAACTTCCCTAACCAATTGAAGGAAAAATTCACACAAGTTCAAAAAGCACAGAGAATCCCAAGCAAGAACCAAAAGAGACCCATGCCCAGACACATCATAATTAAAATTCCAAAATTTACCCAGCTGGCATGGTTCAGTGGTTAAAAATCAACCTATGAACCAGAAGGTCACAATTCGATTCCCAGTTGAAGCTTATGCCTAGGTTGTGGGCTCAAACCCCAGTGTGGGACATGCAGGAGGCAGCCAATCAATGATTCTCTGTTATTGTTGATGTTTCTGTCTCTATCTCCCTCTCTCTTCCTTTCTGAAATCAATAAAAATATTTTTAAAAATAAATAAAATAAAATGCTAAAATAAAAGACAGAGAATCTTAAAGGCAGAAAGATAAAAGCAATTTGTCACCTACAAAGGACCTCCCATAAGGCTCTCAGTTGATTTATTGACAAAAACTCTACAGGCCTGAAGGGAATGGTATGAAGTATTCAAAGCAAGGATCTGAAACCAATACTAATCTATCCAGCAAGGTTATCATTCAAAATAGATGATGAAATAAAGAGATTCCTGAAACAAATATGGCTAAATGAATTTAAACCAACAAACCAGATTGCAAGAAAGGGACTGCTCTAATGAGAGAGAGAGAGAGAGAGAGAGAGAGAGAGAGAGAGAGAGATAAAGAATAAAAATGACAATAAGTATCTATACATATAAAAGCCTAAGCAACTGTTACAACTGAATGACCGGAACAACTGGTAGACCAGTTGCTATGGTGTGCACTGACCACCAGGTGGAAGATGTTCAATGCAGGAGCTACCCCCTGGTTGTCAGTATGCTCCCACAGCCCCTCCCCCTGGCAGGCCAACCTCCTGTTGCCCCTCCCCCCAGCTGGCTGGCTTCCTGATTGGCCAGCCAACCTACCATGGTCCCTCACCCCGGCTGGCCAGCTCCCTGATAGGCATCAATTGCCGACCAGGCTGAGGGATCCCACCAGTGCATGATTTTGTGCACCAGGCCTCTAGTCTATCAACAATAACTTTAACTTTAAATAAATAAGTGTCCTGCCCTAACAAGTTTGGCTCAGTGGATAGAGTGTCGGCCTGCAGACTGAAGGGTCCTGGGTTTGATTACAGTCAAGGGCATGTACCCTGGTTGTGGGCACATCCCCAGTAGAGGGTGTGCAGGAGGCAGCTGGTCAATGTTTCTCTCTCATCGATGTTTCTGGCTCTCTATACCTCTCCCTTCCTCTCTAAAAAATCAATAAAATATATATATTTTTTAAATAAATAAATAAATAAGTGTCCAATCAATAGACATAGGGTAGCTGAATGAATAAATATACATGATCCATATATGTGCTGTCTACAAGATACCCACTTCTGATTCATTGAGGAAAGAGACAAAATGGTGGCGGAATAGGCAGATGTGTCCCAAGCCATATCCTAGAGTAGATAGAAGGAGCAACTAAATAGAATAACATCCACCTGGAATTGGCAAAGTAGACATAGCTGGTGAGAAAATTCACAACTGGGAAGGGCAGAGGATGCCTGAAGAATGGTAAAATCAGGGCTCTCAGTTGGAGAGAATTGTGACCTCCAAGCCCAGAGGGTCAGAAAGAAGCTGCATAGCACCAAGGCTGCGTCCCTTGGAACAGGCATAACATCTGACTGTGGAAAGGAAGTCCACAGGGCTGCTGGCGGCATGGGATTTTAAATTTAAGCCCACAGCCACGAGAGGCTGAGCATGGAGGGGGCAGCCTGAACAACTGCCCAAGCCACGCAGTGCTGGGGGGCAAGGGGAAGAGAAACTCGCAGTGGTGCAGCTCTTTCCCCTCTTTTTGGTCTTTGCTTTCATTCACTAAACCCAGTTCATGGGACCTTTCAAATACAAACACTCACCCATAGCTAAGGTGACCAGATTTTAACATTGGTAAAGCAGGACACCATTGACCGGGAGGGGGGGGGGGGGTTCTTGATTAAAAATTTGGTCTATATGGAGCAACAAAAATTTTCATAGAACGCAAAAATAGTATTGTAATATATTTTTTTTAAATTTCAACACAAGTACAATTTACAAATATAATAAATAAAAATTATGTATAGTATTATTTTATTCTTTGGCATATTTCTCATTTGAGTGAATTTTTTTTAGTAGATTGCTGTTGTTGTTTAAAAGGTCATGAATTTGCCGTAACGTAAGTCGTAAGTGTCACTTTCAAGGCCAACACTAGACTTTTTGCCACCACTATAAAATATAAATAATATGAGTACTGTCTGCTAAATTCAAGAAAAATTATGTATTTATGAAATAAATAAATAAATTACTTACCTAAATTATCTGAATAGCTGATTTGTAATGACATCACTTGTTTAACTAGCTTACTAGCATGCAGTACGATGTGTATCGTCTGAGAGACAGTTACAAAATGTTTTCATCATTGCCAATCCCAAAAAATGCCATTGTTCATTAAGTCCAAACAATGGTGGTCGAATTCTAACAACTGATCAACAACGCGAACTTTGATAAACAGTTCTCGATAATCAGTTCTCAACAATTATTTGTTATTATTAAAGTTTGACATTATAAAATAACAAAAATAATATAAAACTCATATCCTGGCTAAATAGCCACATGGCCGCCGAAAACCGTATATTCCCTACCCGTTCTCCCGCCGTTCCCTAGCTTGTCGTGCATTCTTTCCAAAAATTGGGACTTTTTTAAAACGCCACGGGACGTGGGACAAATTGTTAAAAATCGGGACTGTCCCGCCAAAAGCAGGACGTCTGGTCACCTTACCCTTGGGACCCAGGAAAGTTACAGGCCCAATGACCATGCTCCTTACATTTGGGACAAGGTGTTTTTAGCTTCACCTTAGAGTCCCCTTTCTAATGGCCAGGCTTCCCCCAGGATGACAGTTGCCTTTGCGTTCTTTCCTGTTTGCAAAAGCTGTGCCTGAATTGCAGCAAGTACTTAAGCCTGCCTTTTGTCTTTGCACCTTTCTTTCTCTGTTCATCCTCTATTTCTCTATTATAGTAAACTGAGGATGCTACCCTTAGGATCTCAGTCATTGGTGTTCCTGGACTAAAGCTAGTTTTTGTAATCTGGGGCTGCCAGAGTCAGGAAGTGATTCTTTAAAATTAGTTGATTGTTTATTATAATTTACTAGAGGCCCAGTGCATGAAATTCATGCATGGGGGGGGGGGTGCTTCAGCCCAGCCTGCACCCTCTCCAACCTGGGACCCTTGAGGGATGTCCGACCACCCGTTGAGGCCCAATCCCAGTGGCCTGATCCTCCCCAACTGCCCTCCCTTGCTGGCCTGGTCTCCCTCAACTGCCCTCCTCTGCTGGCTCAATCACCCCTAACTGCCCTCCACTGCAGGCCTGGTCACCCTCAAACTGCCCTCCCCTTCAGTCCTGGTCCCCGGCAACTGCCCTCCCCTGCAGGCCTGCCCCACCCCAACTGCCCTCCCTTGCTTGCCTGGTCTCCCCCAACTATCCTCCTCTGCCAGCCTGGTCACCCCCAACTGCCCTCCTCTGCAGGCCTGGTCCCATCCAACTGCCCTCCCATGCAGGCCTGGTCCCCCCCTAACTGCCCTCCCCTGCAGGACTGGGTCCCCCCCAACTGCCCTCCCTTGCTTGCCTGGTCTCCCCCAACTATCCTCCTCTGCCAGCCTGGTCACCCCCAACTGCCCTCCTCTGCAGGCCTGGTCCCATCCAACTGCCCTCCCATGCAGGCCTGGTCCCCCCCTAACTGCCCTCCCCTGCAGGACTGGGTCCCCCCCAACTGCCCTCCCTTGCTGACCTGGTCTCCCGCAACTACCCTCCTCTGCCAGCCTTGTTACTCCCCCACTGACCTCCTCTGCAGGCTATCTTGTGACGGCCATCTTGTAGCGGCTATCTTGTGTCCACTAAGGGGAAGCCATCTTGTGTCTTGGTGCGATGGTCAATTTGCATATTACTCTTTTATTAGATAGGATGGGTTTTCTTTTAATTATTTTCATTCCTTCTATTAAGCAATGTAAAGAGTGTTCTCTAAGATTCTTTCTCCTGGGTTGTGATAGTCTCAATAGGGGCCCACATTTGGGACTGCAATAGCTCCTACAAGGTATATTTGGAGCTGAGCTAGGTGGGTGTCATTCCAAAATCTTTGAATCTTTGGCTTGTTCTAGTGAGAGTATCTGCCCCATAATGTCTGCAATGTCTTTCCATGTAAAATCAAAGGTCCAGTTTAGTTTTAGGAACTTTTCAATGTATGTGTTGGGATCATCTGAAAAGTTTCCAAGGTCTGATTTTACCTGCTTATAATCCTGAATGGAGAATGGGACCTGGGCAACCTCTTGAAATGGGCAGTCAGGGAATTGAGGCTCCTGTGTAAGGAGGGCAGGATCATGAGTAGGGTACTCAGAGTCATAGCCAGGGATCCCAGCATCTATTGAGCCTTAAAATCTAAAGTGTCCATTGCTTTATATTGGGGGACCTGACTAATAACCTCAATGACAGCTGGATCTAATTTAAAATAGCTGCAGAGTTTAGGATTGTCTCTGAGGGCCATAAAGGCTTGCATGTATGGGACCTCAGTCCATTTTCCTTTCTGGTGACAAAACAGGTCTAATTGAAGAACAGTAATATAATTTGTGCTTCATTATGGGGCCAGACCTCTTGACCATCTAATGTATATTGTGGCCACAACATATTACAGAAAAAGATTAATCTTCTCTCTATGAAGGTTTGGAGGTCAAGTTTATCTCAGTTCTTGAGAATACATCTTAGTAGTGAAGCCTGTGGTATAGAGGTGGTGTTGCCCATCGGGGAAATAGAAAAGAGAGTTCTGGGCAATGAGGCTATAGAGGAGAATGTGGAGGGGCCAGACTATCCTCATGACCTTGTTCAAATAACTAGAGAGTGTGGACAGGGTCAGATGTCCCCTCTGCCATGTCCTATCTGCAGAGTATTTCTGGAACTCTTTAGGAATTCTCTAAAGACTTGCTCTTAGTGCACCTTACCAAAGCTTCCTTAACGACTCAAATTTTCCAGGTTTGGGATTTTTGGGGCCTTATATTGTCATATCTCTAGTCACTCCTTCCCCTCCCTGGAGTGCCCCATTTCTTAGTTAGTATATCTAACCACTGAAATATAGGCCCATGAGCTAAAAAGCAGGATAACATTTTTAGGAGTCAAATAACTGCTAACTCTTTAGGTATGAATGGCTTCTGATTTGTCTTTGATAAAGATATTTGAAAAATATGACCCAGTTTACTAATTCTCTGAGTCTATGTAGGATCCTCGTTGGTATATCCCAATCCCAATAGGGTCTAAACCTGGACATATGAAATGTTTAAGTAGGCATGGGAAACCCTTCCAGGTAAAGAAGGTCAATGGGAAACCTGACTGATCCCAGTAGGGATGGTGACAGAGACAGCAAAGCTGCTCTCAGGAGTTAATGTCTGAAAATTATACATATTTTAAAATGAGGATTCTTAACTCACAAGAGGAGCAGAGTTGGTTAATAAGCTGACTAAAAAAGGTAACCTGCCACTAATAAACAAAAGGTCAACCCTGGGGGATGCTAGGCCTGGCTGGATAGAAGTAGCCAAATGTGACTAATTGAGAAAAATCCTTCAGGCGTTATTGGTGTAATAAATGGAGCTCTATCAAGTCTCTGGGCACTTGTAAAACCAGGAATAAATAATGAGCCAACTCATCACAAAAATAGGCAAGTGTTGTCTCCTTATGTGGTGTAACAGACAAGGAAAAGGAGGAACATCTCCCTTTATCTGAGTAACTAGAAACCCTGAGGGAAAATGCTGATCTGACTCTTGACATAGACAGCAGGAACCCTGTCTGCAGATTAAAAATACTTGTGAGGGATGAGACACAAAAGAAAGAACATCAGATGGGTACACAAGATTCAAGATAGGAAATGTAGGGACTTTTGAAAGAGAATGTATAGAAGAAGCTGGTCATTTGGGTGGAGGCATGATTGAATGATAAATTTATTGAGTCTGAGCAAAGTCCCTCAGTCATGGGTCAGAGTTTGCTGCTTGTGGGATGGGCCTCCAGGGGCCATTACCTCCCTTGCCATTGCAATCCCTTTCATATACATCAGTTTCTCTCTGGCATTTTTTTTTCATTCTTTATTGATTAAGGTATTACATATGTGTCCTTTTCCCCCCAAGTCACCCACCCCCCACTCATTCCCTCAACCCCTTGGTGTTTGTGTCCATTGGTTATACTTATATGCATGCATACAAGACCTTTGGTTGATCTTTCCCCTTTACCCCCTTCCTCCCCTACCTTCCCTCTGAGGTTTGAGCATCTGATCAATGTTTCTGTCTATGGATCTGTTTTTGTTCATCGGTTTAGGTTGTTCATTATATTTCACAAATGAGTGAGATCATGTGATATTTATCTTTCTCTGACTGGCTTATTTCACTTAGCATAATGCTCTCCAGCTCCATCCATGTTGTTGCAAATGGTAAGAATTCCTTCTTTTTCACCACAGTATAGTATTCCATTATGTAGATGTGCCACAGTTTTTTAATCCACTCATCTGCTGGTGGGCACTTAGGCTGTTTCCAAATCTTAGCTATGGTGAATTGTGCTGCTATGAACATAGGGGTGCATATATCCTTTCTGGTTCGTGCTTCTAGTTTCTTGGGATATATTCCTAGAAGTGGGAACACTGAGTCAAATGGGAGTTCCATTATTAGTTTTTTGAGGAAATTCCATACTGTTCTCCACAGTGGATGCACCAGTCTGCATTCCCAACAGCAGTGCACGAGGGTTCCTTTTTCTCTGCATCCTTGCCAGCAATTGTTGTTTGTTGATTTGTTGATGATAGCCATTCTGACAGGTGTGAGATGGTATCGCATTGTCCTTTTGATTTGCTTCTCTCAGATGATTAGTGACTTTGAGCATGTTTTCACATGTCCATTGGCCTTCCCTCTGTCTTCTTTCGAAAAGTATCTATTTAGGTCCGTTGCCCATTTTTTGATTGGGTTGTTTATCTTTTGTTAAGTTGTATGAGTTCCCTGTAAATGTTGGAGATTAAAACTTTATTGGTGATAACATTGGCAAATATATTCTCCCATTCAGTGGGATTATGTGTTCTTTTGTTGATCATTTCTTTTGCTATGCAAAAGCTTTTTATTTTGATGTAGTCCCATTTGTTTATTTTCACTTTAGTTTCCATTGCCCTAGGAGCTGTATTGGTGAAGATATTTCTTCAGCATATGTCTGAGACTTTGCTGCCTGTGGATTCCACTAGTATTTTTATGGTTTCCCTTCTTATGTTTAAGTCCTTTATCCATTTTGAGTTTATTTTTGTGTATGGTGTAAGTTGGTGATCTAGTTTCATTTTTTTGCAAGTATCTGTCCAATTTTCCCAACACCAATTATTGAAGAGAATGTCTTGACTCCATTGTATGTTCTTGCCTCCTCTGTCAAATATTAATTGAGCATAGTGGTTTGGGTCGATTTCTGGGTTCTCTATTCTATTCCATTGGTTGATATGTCTGTTCTTGTGCCAGTATCAGGCAGTTTTGAGAACAGTGGCTTTGTAATACAGCTTTGATATCTGGTATTGAAATCCCACCTACTTTGTTCTTCTCAAGATTGCTGCAGCTATTCAGGGTCTTTTTAAATTCCAGATGAATTTTTTGATAGTTCTTTCTAGATCTGTGAAAGATGCTGTTGGTATTTTAATGGGGGGCACATTGAATCTATGGATTGCCTTGGGTAGTATGGACATTTTGTTGATGCTGATTCTAGCAATCCATGAACACGGTATGTTCTTTCATCTGTGTATGTCTTCCTCAGTCTATTTTTTCAATTTCCTGTAGTTTTCCTGAGTACAGGTCTTTTACCTCCGTAGTTAAGTTTATTCTTAGGTAACTTAATTATTTTGGTGCTGTGGTAAATGGGATAGTTTGTTTTGTTTTGTTTTTTTTTTGTCTCTCTTTCTGTAAGTTCACTATTGGTGTATAGAAATGCCTCACATTTCTTGGCATTAACTTTGTATCCTGCTATATTGCTGAATTCATTTGTTAAGTCTAATAATTTTTTTTGATGGAGTCTTTAATGTTTTCTATGTACAGTATCATGTCATCTGCGAATAAGGACAGTTTTACTTATTTTTATTTTTATTTTTTTGCAATTTAGTTGCCTTTTATTTCTTCTCCTTGTCAGATCTGTATGGCTCACACTTCTAGTACTATGTAGAATAGGAGAGGTGAGAGTGGGCATCCCTGTGTTGTTCCTATTCTTAGGGGAAATGGTTTTAGTTTTTGCCCATTGAGTACGATGTTGGCTGTGGGTTTGTCATACATGGCTTTTATGATGTTAAGGTATGATCCTCTATTCCTATCTTGCTGAGAGATTTTATCAAGAAAGCATGTTGGATTTTGTCAAATGCTTTTATTGCATCAATTGATATGACTATGTGATTTTTATCTATCAATTTTTTATGTGATGTATCACATTTATTGATTTGCAGATATTGTACCATCCTTGCATCCCTGGAATAAATCCCACTTCGCCATGGTGTGTGATCTTTCTGATGTAATGCTAGATCTGATTTGTTGGAATTTTGTTGAGGATTTTGGCATCTATTTCATGAGGGATATTGGCCTGTAATTCTCCTTCATTGTGTTGTCTTTATTTGGTTTTGGTATTAGGTAATGCTGGCTTCATAGAATCAGCTTGGAAGTGTGCCTTCCTCTTTAGTTTTTGTCATAGTCTGAGGAGGATAGGTTTTAGTTCTTCCTTGAATGTTTGGTAAAACTTCCCTGTGAAGCCGTCTGGACCCAGGCTTTGGTTTGCTGGAAACTTTTTGATGACTGCTTCAATTACTCCCATATTATTGGCCTATTGAGATTTTTAGATTCTTCTTGATTGAGTTTTGGAAGGTTGTATTTTTCTAGGAATATCTCCATTTCCTCCAGATTGCCTAGTTGTTGTTTTTTAATAGAGCTGTTCATAGCATTTTTTAAACAATCCTTTGCTTTTCTGTGGGTTCTCTTGTTATTTCCCTTTTTTCATTTCTGATTTTGTTTATTTGGGTCCCCTCTCTTTGCTTTCTTGGTTAAACTGGCTAGAGGTTCATCAATCTTGTTTATCCTTTCAAAGAACCAGCTCTTGGTTTCATTGATCTTTTGTATATATATATTTTTGATCTCTATGTCATTTATTTCTGCTCTGATCTTTATTATCTCCTTCCTTCTGCTCATCATGGGCTTTTCTTGTTGCACTCTTCTAATTCTTTAAGTTGTAGAGTTACATGATTTACTACCATTTTTTCTTTTCTTTTCTTTCCTTTTCTTTTCTTTTCTTTTCTTTCCTTTTCTTTTCTTTTCTTTTCTTTTCTTTTCTTTTCTTTTCTTTTCTTTTCTTTTCTTTTCTTTTCTTTTCTTTCCTTTTCTTTTCTTTTCTTTTCTTTTCTTTTTTTTTCTTTTCTTTTCTTTTCTTTTCTTTTCTTTTCTTTTCTTTTCTTTTTATGGTAGGCCTATAGAGCTATAAACTTCCCTCTCAGGAATGCTTTCATTGTGTCCCATAGATTTTGGATTGTTGTGTTTTCTTTGTCATTCATTTCCAGGATGTTTTTAATTTCTTCTTTGATCTATTTGGTAACCCAATAATTGTTTAATAACATGCTATTCAGCTTCCAAGTGTTTAAATTTTTTGATTGTTTTTATTGTAGTTTATTTCTAATATGCCATTGTGGTCTGAGAAAATGCTTGATATGATTTCAGTCTTCTTGAATTTGGAGAGACTTTGCTTGTGACCCAATATGTGGTCTATCTTTGAAAATGTCCAATGTGCACTTGAGAAAAATGTATATTCCATGGCTTTGGGGTGAAATGTTCTGAGGATGACAATTAAGTCCATCTGATCTAGTGAGTCATTTAGGATTGCTGTTTCTTTGCTGATTTTTGGTCTAGAGGATTTATCCGGTGATATCAGTGGAATTTAAAGTCCCCTACTATGATTGTATTGTTGTTGATCTCACCCTTGATATCTTTCAGGAGTTTTTTTTTTTTTTTCTGTATTTGGGTGCTCCTACATTGGGTACATCTATGTTTATCAGGGTTATATCCTCTTGTTGTGTAAATCCCTTTAGTACTATGAAGTGGGTTTCCTTATCTCTTGTTATGGCCTTCACTTTGAAGTCTATTTTGTCAGATATAAGTATTGCTACCCCAGCTTTTTTTTCATTTCCTTTTGCCTGAAATATATTTTCCATCCCTTCATTTTCAGTCTGTTGTGAGTCCCTTTTTCTGAGGTGGGTTTCTTGTAGACAGCATATATATCAGTCATTTTTTTTTTTATCCATTCATCCACTCAATGTCTTTTGATTCAAATATTTAGTCCATTTATGTTTAAAGTTATTATTGATAGGTACTTGTTTGTAGCCATTTTTATTTTTTGTGCCTGTGTTTCTTCTTCCCTTTTTATTTCTTCTTTTTACACCTTTCTTTTAGCATTTTTTGCATTGCTGGCTTGGTAGTGATAAATTCCCTTAGCCTTTTTTTGTCTGTGAAGTTCCTAATTTCCCCTTCAATTTTGAATGATAACCTTGCTGGAGAGAGTATTATTGGATTTCATCCCTTGCTTTGCATCATATACTTCCTTCCATTCCTTTCTAGCCTGATGTGTTTCTGCTGATAAATCATTTGATAATCTAATGGGAGATCCCTTGTACGTAACTTTCTGTCTCTGTCTTGTACCCTTTTAGATTCTCTCTTTGTCCTGAACGTTTGCCATCATAATTATGAAATGTCTTGTTGTGTGTCTTTTGAGGTTCATCTTGTCTGAGACTCTGTGTTTGTGTGATTTTTTTCTTCCCCACAGTCATGAAGTTTTCTGACATTATTACTTCAAATAGGTTTTCTAACCCTGGTTCCTTTTCCTGTCATTCTGACACCCCATAGTACTCTTATGTTGCTATGTTTTATGTTGTCCCAAAGCTCCCTTAGGCTCTGACTCCTGTCTTTTAATTTTTTTCTCCAATTTCAGTTCAGTTTGGGTGTGTTTTTCTTTCCTGTCTTCTAATTTGCTAATTTGGTCCTCTGTTTCTCCTATTCTACTGTTGAAACTTTCCATAGTGTTTTTTATTGCAGCTATATCACTCTTTATTTTTTCTTACATATGTTATTGATTTTTTTCATCCATCTGGTTTATGAACTGTATGATCCTTATTCTGAATTCTTTTTCTGACATATTGCATGCCTCTGTTTCACTTAGATCCTTTTCTGGTGATTCACCCTTTTCTTTCCTTTGGGGGTCTCTTTGTCTCCCCATTTTTGCTGTCACTGAAAGACATAGGTCTTGAGTCATGCCGGGGCTGCTCCTTAGGTGGCAGTGGCTCCTTGGGTGGTGGCTGCTCCTCGGGTGGTCATGGCAGTGGCTGCTCCTCAGTGGGCATCAGCTCCTCTAGTGGGTGATGCTCACACAGCTGCTCGCTTCATTGGTGGCTTCTCTGGCTGTATGGAGCTGTTGCTCTTCAGATGTGGGCTGGCTGTGTGGGGCTGCTGCTCCTCAGATTGGTGCATGCTGCTTTCTGAGCTGCTGCTCCTAGTGCTGCTGCTGCTTGGGTGATTGTGGTGCTCTGGGATAAAGCATTGGGCTGGCCAGAGGGAGTATGTTTCAGAACTCACAGGAGCCTGTGGCCTGAGAGGCTGAATTCTCGGTGACCATGGGACTGCATCCAAGACAACAGGTTCCTTATGGAGTATCTATAGAGTCCTAGGTCATTTCTGAGGGCAGCCTGGGCTCCAAGTCATAGCAGATTACCCCTTCAAGAAGTCATGGCCTCTGTGGTAAAGCCAGCTGCCCTGGAACTGTTGGCAATGGTAGCAGAGGCTGCCCGGCTAGGCGAGCCCAGTCTTCCTGCCCCCAAATATCTTGCAGGATCTAACTGTCCTTCACTCATGGACACACACACAAACATCCCACAGGTCCACACACTCTCCTTTCACCTCCCCCACTCACTCACTTATGCACTCTCCCTCACTGCCACCATCTTCCTGCCTCTGTAGTTGGGTCTGGATTGCTATTGACCCATTTGTGGATGGAGTCTCCTCTCTGGATGTCTGGTTTTGTGCCTCGCTCTTTACTACATTGATCAAAGAGGACAAAATGCAATTTGACAAGACATGACACAAAGGGAACAAAACACAAATGTACTCATGACACCAGTAACCCCAATATAAGTGACCACCAGAGTAAATAGAATTCCGGGAAAGAAAAGAGAGCACAGATGATATCAAGGAAAGAAAAAATGGTCAGAGAGAAAGGAAAAAGAAGATAAAGGATGAAAAAGGAAAATAATATATATATATGGAGAGAAAACATCACAGAACAAACAGATAAATCAAAAAATGCAACACCAAAAACTGAGAAAAGAGGGTGAGGGCAGAATCTGTAGAGGCCACGCTTATATGCAGAAAGTAAGGTTAAGGAATTGGATGAATAAGGAGAGGACCTCAGTTCAGTATAGGGGAAATAGAAAGAGAATGAGTGGATAAGCAGAAAGAGAAAGAGAAAGAAGAAAAAAATTTAAAAATTAATTTAAAAATAGAATAAAATTTAAAAATAAAATATAAAAAATAGAAATAGAATGATGAAAAATTAATGCAAGAAGAAGTAAAAATACAGAAACAAACAAAAAAGGAAATTCAGAAAAAAAAAAGAATAAAAAAGAGAGATAACAAAATAATAATAAAATAAAAATATAAATGAAAAAATGAAATGTCTGCCAAGTTTAATGCCCTATGGGGGCTCATTGAAGATCACATTCTTCTGTACTGTCTGCCACTTCTCAGTTTCCTGTTAGATTGTTGAAGTTCCAAGCGGTCCACCACTCCTCTGTTTGTGTCTATCTCCACAGCCTTGACTGACTGCAGGCGGGATCAGTTTTCCCACTTAGCCTATCTGCCCACTTTCAACCTTAATCTCTCAAGTGGTTGTTTCTGACAGGGCTATAGTTGGGGAGGTTTCTGGGGCAGAACAGCCTCTCTTCAGCCCAGTCCCTAAGGGCTGTCAGGGACTATTCAGATTTTTTTATTTTGGTATCCTTTGTACCACTCAGGGTGTAGTCTGGGTGTGGCTGTATTGGTTGCCTGGAGACTGCAGAGAGGGGCTATCTCTTCAGGGAAAAATGGTTTCCTAAGTTCAGCTTGTCAGGTATGTCTCAGTGCCAGACTCCCGGCCACCTCTTCCTGAGCTGCTCCTCTCCCCAGCCTATCCCCAGACTCCAAAAGTCTGCACCTATACCTGCACCTCAGCCACAGGTAAGTGTTTGTATTTGAAAGATCCCATGAACTGGGTTTAGTGAATAAAAGCAAAGAACAAAGAGGGGGAAGAGCTGCACCACTACAAATTTATCTCTCCCCTAGCATGGCATGGCTTGGGCAGTTGTTCAGGCTGCCCCCTCTGGGCTCAGCCTCTAGTGGCTGTGGGCTTATATATAGAATCCCCTGCTGCCAGCAGCCCTGTGGACTTCCTTTCCACAGTCAGATGTTATGCCTGTCCTAAGGGATGCTGCCTTGGTGCCATGTGGCTTCCTTCTGACCCTCTGGGCTTGGAGGTCTTGTAATTCTCTCCAACCCAGATCCCTGATTTTGCCATTCTTCAGGTGTCCTCTGCCCTTCCTAGCTGAGAATTGTCTCACCTGTGTCTACTTTGCCAATTCGGGGTGGATGTTATTTGACTTAGTTGTTCCTTCTATCCGCTGCAGGACAAGGCTCAGGACACATCTGCCTATTCTGCTGCCATTTTCTCTCTCTCTCTGACCTTTTAAGATGACTGGGAAGACAGAGTGCTGCATGACCTACTCTTATACCTGCATCCCTGGAATAGTCAAATTTTAATTACAGGTGATATTTTACTTTCTTGTTTGTCCTTATGACCATTTCCAGAGCTTCAAATTGATGTTTTTAAAATAATCTTCATTTTTACTGGGGAGTTTCTCATACTTGCCTGACTCACTGACTTGCTACAAATTGATCACCAATGCATTATTTCTTACAACTATATGTGAATTCATAATTATCTCAAAATAGGTTTATTTAAAATATCACAGAATAACAACTGTCAACTTAAGAAATGTCCAAACCTATAGAGAACTTTTGTGATTTTATTTAAGCCAAACTGATGACAGTTGTTAGAAAACAAAATCTCAACAGGTTAAGAAAACTCGAGAATGGCAGTTTTGCAGCTTATTTTATACATTACAGTCAAAAGATGAGATGTAAGGAAAATTACATGAAATCTGTTGGTGGTAGAAAACAGCTGAGATTGGATAAAAAGTAAAATGGAGAGACACATACATTTTTTTTAGGTTGGTGAGTATATGATAGTTAACAATTAACATTTACAGCACATATTTTAGCAACAAGACAACAAGGGATTTTGGGGGCTATAGTGGAAAATTGTGCCCTGAAAGGTCTGCAAAAAAAGGGGGATTATACTGACATTCCAAAGATATGTCATTGTAGATACAAAAAGACAACAGACAGGCTCATTTAAGGTAAATATTGTTCTTTGTCACAGAAAATACCAACCTAGGACATGATTACCTGCCATGGCTTACTTTTATCCTATGTAGTTATTTTCTATTGTGAGCAATGGAGAATCCCTGAAAGAAGTCACGCATATTTGCATATATTTCCACAATGCCAGTTTTATTAGGGGAAACTTCCTTAATAAGCCAATAGAGTCATATACAGGTTATACAGAGATGGCTGATATTAATTCCATTTTGGATTATCTAAGGCAGTGATTTTCAACCTTTTTCATCTCATGGACACATAAACTAATTACTAAAAATTCTGCGACACACTGAAAATATATTATTTTTGTTAATTTGATGAAAAAAAGGTATAATGTTGATTAATTCACGCAGACAGCTATTGTTGTGTTGGCTGTTGTCATTTTTTTTTTTAATTTGACAATCTACTGGTAAAGAGGTCAGTGACCCTTACTAAATAGACAGGTACTGCATATCTTAAAAATTCTTACAGTACCTTAGTTGAAAACCACTGGATTAAGGTGTCTAAAACATCTGCTCTGCTGTTTCTCTATACACTTTCAGTCTCTGAGTTTGTAAGACCTGCCATGAAGGCCTCCACTGAACTTGTTTGTTCTAATATATGTTTTTTGTTTACACAATACAAGTAGTTATGCATAATAATTATTCAGTTGATTTTTCTCTTTCTAAGAAAGATTTAAATAGGCAAGCAAACTAATTTTCCTCTTTTGGAATCTCAGCAGAGAAAGAAGGTATTTTTCCACTTTCTGCATCAATATATTGCAAAAAGCAAGTTACATTTTTGGGGGTAGTGTAAATAGAGTTAGTATTGTTACCATAGGAAGCCATCAGTCAGATCACAGGGCTGGCTGGCCACTTCAAAGGGGCAGGCAGGATGGGGGCTGCACAGAGATGCAGGGGATCTGGGACCCATCAGTGCCCCCCAGACTCTAACTGGCTCCCCTGGATGTGCAGGCACTGTATTCAACATCAGGAGGTGGGATAGGGATTGGAGTATCTTCAGGTTTCCTGATGGGGAATCCTGTAGGTCTCCCCACCCCACTACTCTAGACCATCAGAGAATGCTGGGGATTGTCTCCCATTGGCAAATATGGTACAGAGGGTCTATACCCAGCGAGCTATAAGCAGGAAAGATGAATGGACAGGACCCAAATGCCCCAAAAGCTAGACAGATAAGTGGACAGGATCCAAGCTCTTTAAAAGCAAGAGAGAGGAATGCATAGGACCACAACATGCCAAAAGCTAGTTAAGATAATTGGATAGAAAAAAAAAGCCCTCCCCTCCTTATCCCTATAAAAGCAGTGGGCTTGAGCAGGAAGTGGGGTGGTGGTCGCTGAGACATCCTCCCAGGTTGCCTGACAGGTGAATACATACTCTTTCCCTTTGTACCACCACCTGCCTCATGAGTTTGACTTTCATTGCAGCAGACAGCTGAACCTGAATTTTTTGTTTACAGTATGATAAAGCTTATTGATAATAAGTTAAAGGAGAAGATTAAGGTGTATATACTGAATTGCGATATTTAATATTTTTATTATTTTTTAAAATGAATAATAGAATGTGCAACTAAAGAAATAGAGTAAATCTGAGACAGTATAGGGCTAACATTGGACTTCATCTTGACTGAAGCAACTTCATCTTAGAGGCCTGACTATGACTCCTTGCTTTCAATAAAATTCTGTAGTTGAAATTAACCTAATTGCATCCTTAAAGGAAATAATGTATGATGATAACATCTTTTTTAACATTATGTTTTGCAAAATATTTATTTTGTAACCAGACTAGTTTAATGCTGGGGGCTGGCTCTGCCCCAGCTCCAGCCAGGATCTCCAGGCTCTTGACTCACACAGGAAAGAATTCAAGAACAAATCCAACAAATACCGAAGAGGAAGATGGCGACCAGCAGGAAGGTAGGGAGGGAGAGAGTGAGAGAGAGTGAGGGAGCAATAGAGGAGTCTGTGGACATGTGTGGTGTGTGTGTGAGTGAGAGTTAGGGACAGTTAGATTCTGCAGGTCTTCCAAGGGGCTGCCAAACCGAGCAGTCTTAGACGGCGGAGCCCCGCTCCCACCATGGACACTCCAGGGCGGCCAGTGCAGGCACAGAGACCACGCCATCTTGAGAAACAGAGCTGCTTGAGACTAGGATCCTGGCCTCAGCACCACCCAGTCTGGTCTCAGACACAAAACATGACTTTGCAGCCACTGGGGACAGAGACCTGTGACCACAGCTGCAGACATACAGACAACAAGAATCTGTACATCCCACCACAGATTTCTGTGAGTCACAGAGCCTATCCCCCTCCCCACAGGGTCTTGGGCAGCGCCATAGTAACTGATAGACCTGCCCCTCACACAGGCCACAGCGCCTCTACAGGAATTTGAGCCTGGGAATGCATGGATACTGGGAATCTGTTCCTGGCAATGCAATCAGGTGACCAAACCCGAAGCCCATGCAGGGTGGCAGTGCCACCTGACTTTGATTCTGGGCAAGCACACATGGAAGTCTGTTTTCTGCAGCACAGGAACTGACCTCCTGCCAACACAGTGCTACTGTGCAACCCAGTCCCCCAAGCTGACTGGGACCCCGATTCTCCAGGTAGGAGGTAGCTCTGGGCACCAGTGACTTGACTCTGTTTCTTATCACATGTGCCTGGGATCCCTGACTCCCAGTGCATTTACATTAAGAGCCAGTGACTCCAATTCTTGGTGCATACACACACAGGGACCCTGATTCTCAGGGAGAAGCCACACAAAGCAACAGAGACTCTGATACTCGATTCTTGGTGCAGGCACAGGGGAACTCTGACTCCAGGCATGCGCTAGGGGACTCTGATTTTTGGCACACGCCAGCGGTGTCTCTGTTTCAGCATGGTGCAGGTGGGGTCCCTGATTCTAGGTGCGCACAGAAGGCCACACTGAGTGCTGGTAACGCTGACCCTGGACGAGCCTGGTTCCCACAAACCCACGGCAGCCACACATCTTAGTGTCAGAGCTTTTCATTGACACTCGGGTGGTGTGAAGCTCCCACTGCACATGGCCCAGGCCCGCACAACTCGATGTTTGAAACTTCAGGTGATAGTCAAAATGGGGAGATGACAAAATCCCCAGAGGAAAGAAAATGAGGAGTTTCCAAGAAAGGAAATTAGTGAAATTGAAGCATGCAACATGACAAAAAAAGAACTCAGAGTAATGGTCATACAATTCATACACCAGATGGATGAGAAAATCAACAATCTCTGCAGGAATCAGGAAGAAATGAAAAGTTATATAGCTACAATCAAAAACACCATGGAAGGTTTCAGCAGTAGACAAGAAGAAGAAGAGGACTGAATTAGTGAGTTAGAAGATAAGGTAGAAAAACAAGCTCAATCTGAACAGAAACTGGAGAAAAAAATTAAAAAGCAGGAGAGAGCCTAAGGGAGCTTTGGGACAACATGAAACGAAGTAACATATGTATAATAGAAATGCCAGAAGGACAAGAAGAGCAGCAAGGATTTGAAAATCTATTTGAAGAAATGACAGAAAACTTCCCAGATATGGGGAAGAAAAAAGTGACACAAGTACAGAGAGTCCCAAGCAAGATGAATCCCAAAAGACCCACACCAAGACATGTCATAATTACAATGGCAAATGTTAACAACAAAGAGAAAAGGCTGCAAGAGAGAGACAGAGAGTTACCTACAAAGGATCCCCCATCAGATTATCAAATGATTTCTCAACAGAAACATATCAAGCTAAAAGGGAATGGAAGGAGGTATACAAAGTATTGCAAAGCAAAGGACTGAATCCAAGAATACTCTATCTAGAAAAACTATCAATCAAAATTGAAGGGTAAATCAGGAGCTTCACAGACAAAAAAGGCTAAGGGAGTTTATCACTACCAAGACAGCAATGAAATAAATGTTAAAGGGAATGCTATAAAAAAGAAAGAAAAAGGTAAGAAGGAACACAGGAACAAAAATAGAAATGAATACAAACAAGTACCTATCAATAATAACTTTAACATAAATAGACTAAATGCTCCAATCAAAAGTTATGGAGTGGCTGAATGGATAAAAAAACATGACCCATATATATGCTGTCTACAAGAGACCCACCTCAGAATGAGGGACTCAGACAGACTGAAAGTGAAGGGATGGAAAAATATCTTTCAGACAAATGGAAATAAAAGAAAGCTGGGGTAGCAATACTTATATCTGACAAAATAGACCTCAATATGAAGGCCATAACAAGAGATAAGGAAGGCCACTTCATAATACTAAAGAGATTGATACAACAAGAGGATATAACCCTCATAAACATATATGTACCCAATGCAGGAGCACTTAAATACATTAAAAAAAAAACAACTCCTAGAAGATATCAAGGAAGAGATTGACAACAATACAATCAGAGTAGGAGACTTTGATACACAACTGATATCACTGGATAAATCATATAGACAAAAAACCAGCAAAGAAATAGCAATCCTAAATGACTCACTAGATCAGATGGCCTTAATCGATATCTTCAGAACATTTCACCCCAAAACCATAGAATATATGTTCTTCTCAAGTGCACATGGGACATTTTGAAAAATAGACTACATTTTGGGTCACAAACAAAGTCTTCCCAAATTCAAGAAGATTGAAATCATACCAAGCATCTTCTCAGACCACAATGGCATATTAGAAATAAACTACAATAAAAACAATCCAAAAAAAACCTCAAACACTTGGAAGCTGAATAGCATGCTATTAAATAATGATTGGGTTACCAATGAGATCAAAGAAGAAATTAAAAACATCCTGGAAACAAATGACAATAAAAATAAAACAATCCAAAATCTATGGGACACAATGAAAGCAGTCCTGAGAGGGAAGTTTATAGCTCTACAGGCCTGCCTCAAAAAACAAGAAAAAATGGTAGTAAATCATCTAACTCTGCAACTTGAAGAATTAGAAAGAGAGCAACAAGAAAAGCCCAGAGTGAGCAGAAGGAAGGAGATAATAAAGATCAGAGCAGAAATAAATGACATAGAGACCAAAAAAAAAAAAAAAACAATACCAAAGATCAATGAAACCAAGAGCTGGTTCTTTGAAAGGATAAACAAGATTGATGAACCTCTAGCCAGGCTCACCGAGAAGCAAAGAGAGAGGACCCAAATAAATGAAATCTGAAATGAAAGAAGCGAAATAACAACAGACCCCACAGAAATACAAAAGATTGTTTAAAAAAATACTATGAACAACTCTACTCCAACAAACTAGACAACCTGGATGAAATTGACATATTCTTAGAAAAATACAACCTTCCAAAACTCAATCAGGAAGATTCTAAATATCTCAATAGGCTGATAACTATGGAAGAAATTGAAGCAGTCATCAAAAAGCTCCCAGCAAACAAAAGCCCAGGGACAGACAGCTTCACAGGGGAGTTTTACCAAACACTCAAGGAAGAACTAAAACCTATCCTCCTCAGACTATTCCAAAAGATTCAAGATGAAGGAACACTTCCAAGCTCATTCTATGAAGCCAGCATTACCCTAATACCAAAACCAGATGAAGACAACACAATGAAAGAGAATTACAGGCCAATATCACTCATGAACATAGATGCCAAAATCCTCAATAAAATTCTAGCAAATAGGATGCAGCAATACATCAGATAGATAATACACCATGACCAAGTAGGATTTATTCCAAGGATGCAAGGATAAATCAATAAACGTGATACATCACATAAACAAATTGAGAGATAAAAATCACATAGTCATATCAATTGATGCAGAAAAAGCATTTGACAAAATCCAACACCCTTTCTTGATAAAAACTCTCAGCAAGGTGGGAATAGAAGGATCATACCTCAACATAATAAAAACCATATATGACAAACCCACAGCTAACATCATACTCAATAGACAAAAAATAAAACCATTTCCTCTAAGAACAGGAAAAAGACAGGGATGCCCACTCTCACCACTCCTGTTTGACATAGTACTGGAAATATTAGCCATTGCGATTAGACAAGAAGAAGAAATAAAAGGAATCTAAATTGGAAAAGAATAAGTAAACTGTCCTTATCCGCAGATGACATGATACTGTACATAGAAATCCTTAAAGACTCCATCAAAAAATTATTAGACTTAATAAATGAATTTGGCAATGTAGCAGGAAACAAAATTAATGCCAAGAAACCTATGGCATTTCTATACACCAATAGTGAACTTACAGAAAGAGAGACTAAAAAAGCAATCCCATTTACCATCGCACCAAAAAAATTAAAATACCTAGGAATAAACTTAACTAAGGAGGTAAAAGACCTATACACGGAAAACTACAGGACACAGAAAAAAGAGATAGAGGAAGACGTAAACAGATGGAAGAACATACCATGTTCATGGTTTGGTAGAATCAACATCATCAAAATGTCCATACTACCCAAAGCAATCTATAGATTCAATGCAATCCCCATTAAAATACCAATGGCATATTTCACAGACCTAGAACAAACTTTACAAAAATTCATTTGGAATAAAAAATGACCCCGAATAGCTCCAGCAATTTTGAGAAAGAAGAACAAAGTAGGTGGGATTTCATTACCAGATATCAAGCTGTATTACAAAGCCACTATTCTTAAAACAGCCTGGTGCTGGCACAAGAACAGACATATGTATCAATTGAATAGAATAGAGAACCCAGAAATCGACCCAAACCAGTATGCCTAATTAATATTTGACAAAGGAGGCACGAATATACAATGGAGTCAAGATAGTCTCTTTAATAAAAGTTGTTGGGAAAATTGGACAGATACATGCAAAAAAATGAAACTAGATCACCAACTTACACCATACACAAAAATAAACTAAAAATGGATAAAGGACTTAAACTTAAAATGAGAAACCATAAAAATAGTAGAGGAATCCACAGGCAGCGAAATCTCAGACATATGCCGAAGCAATATCTTCACCGATACAGCTCCTAGGGCAATGGAAACTAAAGTGAAAATAATCAAATGGGACTACATCAAAATAAAAAGCTTTTGCACAGCAAAAGAAACCATCAACAAAACAACACATAATCCTACTGCATGGGAGAATATATTTGCCAGTATTATCACCGATAATGGTTTAGTCTCCAACATTTACAGGGAACTCATACAACTTAACAAAAGGAAGATAAACAACCCAATAAAAAATGGGCAACTGACCTAAATAGATTCTTTTTGAAAGAAGACATAAGGAAGGCCAAGAGGCATATGAAAATATGCTCAAAGTCACTAATTATACGAGAGATATAAATCAAAACGACAATGCGGTATCATCTCACACCTGTCAGAATGGCTATCATCTACCAATCAACAAACAAGTGTTCGAGAGGATGTGGAGAAAAAGGGACCCTCGTGCACTGCTGGTGGGAATGCAGACTGGTGCATCCACTGTGGAGAACAGTATGGAGTTTCCTCAAAAAACTAAAAATGGAACTCCCATTTGACCCCGCGATCCCACTAAGAAGCTAGAAACACCGATCAGAAAGGATATATGCACCCCTATGTTCATAGCAGCACAATTCACCATAGCTAAGATTTGGAAACAGCCTGAATGCCCATCAGCAGATGAGTGGATTGAAAACTTTGGTACATCTACACAATGTAGTACTATGCTGTGGTAAAAAAAAGGAATTCTTACTATTTGCAACAGCATGGATGGAACTGAAGAGCATTATGCTAATTGAAATAAGCCAGTCAGAAAAAGATAAATACCACATGATCTCACTCATTTATGGAATATAATGAACAACATAAACTGTGGAACAAAAACAGATCCAGAGACAGAGAAGCATCGATCAGACTGTCAAACCTCAGAGGGAAGGTAGGTGAGGGTGGGGGTAAAAGGGAGAGATCAACCAAAGGACTTGTATGCATGCATATAAATCTAACCAATGGACACAGACACCAGGGGGGTGAGGGCATGAGTGGGGCGTGTTGGGGGGTTAATCATACCTAATAAAATGGTAATATGCAAATTACCATCACTCCGCTATGCCCACGATTGGGCTGTTGGGAGGCTGGGGGCGGGACTCGGGGTGGCCGATTGGGCTGACTCACGAGTCCCTGCCCCCGTTCCTCCTGCTGTCCCCAATGGCCGGCGCTGCGGGAGGACCCATGGGGCCAGCGGAACGCGCAGGTGGCGGAACTCGGGGTGGCTGATTGCGTGGCTGCTGGCACCAGTTTTCCACCAGCACCAGTTTTCCTCTGGCCACCCGCTGATCGGAGTGCCTCCCGCCAGCGCATTTGGCCACCCAGAGTTCCTCCACCAGCGGCGCTGGAGGAACTCAGGGTGGCTGATCTGGGAGGCGCTCTGATCGGCGGGTGGCCAGAGGAAACGGCGCTGGAGGAACTCCAATTGTGCTGGTGGCCAGAGGAAACGGCACTGGAAGAACTCGGGGTGGCTGATCGCGCTGGAGGCCAGAGGAATTGGCGCTCCAATCAGCGGGTGGCCAGAGGAAAACTGGTGCCAGCAGCCAGGTGAAGGAAGGTCTTTTGCACGAAACTTCGTGCAACGGGCTTCTAGTAGGAGGATAAGGACACGTATGTAATACCTTAATCAATAATGAAATTAAATAATAATAATAAAAATATTAAATAATAATATATAAAATATTAAATAATAATATATAAAAATAAATTTAAAACATAAATTAAAAAATATAACAAAACAAAACAAAAAAGAACAAATCCAAGTGATGGTCCGAGTAAGAGCAAAAGTAAATTGCATTCAGGTAGAGGCAAAGACACTAGGACTGCTACTGTGAAAGAAGAGAAAGTACATGTCCTAAGTGAATGCAGGCAACAGATTAGTGAGTTGGCTGCTGGGTCAGTCAGTTCTTGGGATTTTATGATTTTTTCAACTGTGGGTTGTTTCTGAATTTTGTGGTGCCAAATTCTGACTCCACCTTCTGTTTGGGGGAGGAGGGCACGTAGTGTCATGGCATTCATCCCCCTTTGACCCTCCTTCTACTTGTGGTGTTACTTTTCATTATAATGATGGTATTATCACCTTTGGGGTCATTCTGTCTTGAAGTTTTTCTTTATCTCTGATTAATCTAGTTATAGCCAGTCCTTGTTGTTTTTTACTTCTGTGACCATGACAGGTGTTTCTTGCCATAAACTGTTTCCTTTTGATCTTGTGTGGAGGTGGGGCCTCTGGTGAGAAGACCTAGCAGCTTATTAGCCTGTGATGTCCATTGCTATTTCTTCATTCCACTTGTCAGGACTTTTCTCTAGCTTCTTTCTATCCTGCTTTAATTTTGTTAATTAAGTGGTAGCTAGAATATTTGTGCAAGCTTTATTTTACAGGCCCTTTGAGTGATCCAATGACCATGGAACACATTCTCAGGTTTTCTTCACTACCACTACTCTACTCTTCCTAATTCCTCACCTCTATAATCATTTAAATATTATTTAAAATAACATAAATATGACATTGTGCTACAGTCACTCAGAAACATTCAGTGTTGTTGTTGCTGAGAAGGTTGTCAAGGTCCATTTTATAAACATACTATATGAAACGAGCATGATAGAGGTGCTATTATTTAGACTTTTATTCAATGCCTTTTGTGCCTGTGACAATCTGTTTTTCAAAGATTTTTATTTTATGTTTTTTAAATTTTTTCCTCTGATAAGAAAGACAAGGGCTAAGCAGATGTGGAAAAGTGCAGAGGCATATTAGACACTGAATGTGACCTGAGAAGTCACTAAAGCAAGGAGGAGGAGCCTAGATGTGATAAACCCAAGAGAGTTTGGGACTTGCTAACTGTTGCCTAATCAGAATGTGAAGCCTTTGCAATGCCTCCTGTCCTTTTGCCTTTTTAAAATGTTGGGCAAAGCCTATTTTGCTTTTTAAAATAAAACATTAGCATTCTTAGGACATTACACCATATACCACATGTGGATGGCATGGGAGGAGAGAGCAAACAAGATACAAGACTAAATACTTTCTAACCCATAAAAGAAAGCTGATTTGAAAATGCAGACCACTAACACTGAATAATTTCATCTCTATAAATAGTACATTAACTGAGAAGGCAAATCAGCCAGGCAATGACTAAGAAATGCTTTAGAGTGCTTGCTTTATCTCTTTTTATGGAAATATGTTCTTTGACTGCAGTAACTGGTGAATTAAATGAAGTACTGACTGTATGGAAATTCAGCACATATTGAAGATATTTCTTGGTTGCCTTATTTGTTTAGTACAAAAAATAAAGTTGGAAAATGCAGGTCAAACGTATTTTTGTCCTAAGACTCAAAAGAACTCCATTGGATATTCACATAAAATAAACTAGATAATCCCAAATCTAATTTTGTTCTCCACCGACAAATCATAAATCATTAGAAATAGTTTCAACCAGAACAGTAATACTTCAGTGTATGAGAAGTTTCTAGGAAATACTTTAGCTAATAAACATAAGAAATACTTTGCATATGAAACATTATGAGAATAAAAATGCATGAAACATAACAACATAAGATATTCTTATAAAATAAGAAAAGATATAAAATTTAATGCTCTTATTATTTATTCTTAAGGTATTTTTCAAGGTTGAGATACAGAGGTTAGTATAAATATGTACTGGCACTAATAAAACATTTTAAAATGTATATAATAATAAAAGAATAATTTAAGAACTTGTTCTTCAGCATGAATAATTCAATTATTAAATCTTGGTTTAATTGTATGTTTTATATAGCACTGAGAAAAATTTTAGATTCTTTTTTTTTTTTACATCATTTGCAGCTGACTTGAAACAAATGGATCTGGTCACTTCTTTGCTATTTTTTCTCTTTTTCCTAAACTAAATTCCCAAGAATTCTAAAATCCAGTAATTATTAACTATAATAATAAAAACAATAATACACATCCTACTATACAATATTAACAAAAGTAATATCTCATTTATTTTGCACTTTAGTTTTATTAACTCATTTATATCCCATTACAACCTGATGAGGTAGCTGAAAATTTTTATCAAAAATGGATGCTGGATTTTGTTTATAATTCTTTTTTATTTATAATGATTAGAAACTGAGCCACAAAGAGCCTTCTGAATGATTTACCATAGACTTGCTCTGTCTTTTAGCCTTTCTCCTGCACTTGCTATGTCAGCTCCAGATCATCTGTCCCCACTCAATAGAACAAAAAATGAAGTATGTAGAATTTGGACTCAGCACACCAGCACTGTAATTCATGCTCTAA
Source organism: Eptesicus fuscus (assembly GCF_027574615.1). NCBI lineage: Eukaryota > Metazoa > Chordata > Mammalia > Chiroptera > Vespertilionidae > Eptesicus > Eptesicus fuscus. The sequence goes on along the minus strand of NC_072480.1, from coordinate 2,396,101 downwards.
CAGGTACTAGCTATCCTCATTCTAAAATGAGGGAAAAAAATCAATACAATTGGGCCTTTGTGATAATTAAATAATCTACAATAATAAAAGCATAATATGCTAATTAGACCAGACAGCTGAACGACCTTTCGGACGTCATTCTGGACGTCCTTCCAGATGAAGTCACTGCAGCAGGGGGGCAGAGGCAGAGGCTTTTAGGGGCAATCAGGCAGACAGGCAGAGTGATTAGGGGTGATCAGGCAGGCAAACAGAGTAGTTAGGGGAGATCAGGCAGACAGAGTGATTAGGGGCAATCAGCCAGGCAGGCAAATGGTTAGGGACAATCAGGTAGGCAGGCAGAGTGGTTAGAGGTGATCAGGCAGGCAGGCAGGGAGCAGTTAGGAGCCAGCAGTCCCAGATTGTGAGAGGGATGTCCGAGGGGTCCTGGATTGCAAGAAGGTGCAGGCTGGATTGAGGGCTCTTCCCCCGCCCATGGACTTATTTTATGCACTGGGCCTCTAGTATGATATATATTAAGCACTTAGCTCAGTGTCTGCCAAACAGTAAATTCTCAATAAATTTCATCAATTATTATAAATTCTTACTTCTCAGCTATTAAGAATATTGAGGATATGATGAACTATGCTGATTGCTGCTATAGTAAACTACTACTATGTAATTACAACAAACTTTGTGCTATCCTCCATGTACTATTTAAGCTATTGGTTAAAGGTTAAATCAGTATTTCAAATGTTATTCATACTGAAGCCTATGTTAGATATTTAACTCAAAATTCCAAAGTCATACAGCATAATTTTTTTCATCTGCAACATATAAATTGATTGAGTTTACAAAAAGATGGTAAGATGTAGAGGTCAAGAGCTCAGCTTTTGGAATCAGATTCCCCAGTTTAATCCAAGCCTTGCCACTCTCTCTACTTGTTTTCTCATTTCTAAAATGAAGACACTCATAATCCTTGGTAGGTTTGTTTTGAGTCTTGAATGCATAAATATATAGAAAGTAATTTGAAAAGTGCCTGCCTCATACTTAGTGTTTTATAAGTTTTACTAGTATCAATCAATCAATCTTTATTTGATATCAGTTATGACCTAATATGCTGATGCTTAGGATTTTAAAAAGGTTATAATCTATACATAAATTTTACTCTCAAATAATTTAAAGTCTTTTAGTTATGGAAAAAGTTAGATATGCTAATACACAATTAGAATGCCAGGTCATAAATACAATAGAAAAAGATGTACAAAAAGTTTCAAGGAGGCAGTGTAGTGTACTACTTATAATAGACAGTAATATTATTCCGATTTTCTGGAAAGAGAAATAAAAACTTAGAAGGATGAAGTAGTCATGCATTTACTGAGTATTATAGAAGAAACTTGAATCTAAACTTCTAACTTTGGACCCCAATGTTTCCACTATATCATATTCTCTAATTTCCCCCCCTTTATTTCTCCTTTTTCACTTATAAATTTTTATCTGATTAGTCAGAAAAGAAATTCAAAGAGAATTTTCTCATCTTGCCACCAAAGTAACCAACCTGTTTATATTTGAAATCATTCATTCTATTAACAATTCATCCCCTATGTAAGGTCAGCTTCTTAGACAATTGATGCTGTTTTCTCTGAACCACTTAAGTTCTTTAATCCTGAAATTCTACCCTTAGTCCCCTGCACTATTGTTTTCTCTTTTTTTTTTTTGAGTTGTTCTTATTGTCATATTAACATGCTACAAATTATATCCCCTCCAGTTTCTGTTTTATTTTATGGAACAATTAAAAAATATATAGTCACTTTCCCCAATTCCTCATCTTCCATTGCCTCTTGAGCCCATGGTAGATTATTTTCCCACTGCTCCAATGAAAATGCTTGTTGATGTCATTTATGAACTCTATAGAGACAAATCCATTGGTTACTTTCCAGTATTTATCTCAACAAAGTGGAATAAATTGATAAATGAATGAAGAGTCAGAAGCCCTGGAGGCTACTAAGATACCAGGGTTCACAAAACTTTATAAGCAAAAGGAACATAGTCTTGATGAGGTATTAGTGTGATTCAAAAGGGGAATTTAGAAATGGGTACTCCTAGGGCTTGGGGTTTGAAGTTAAATGTAGGGTCTTCATAAAGCAGAAATTGGTTAAGTGTGGTGTAGATATGAAAGTCAGATCTGGATGAGTTGAGGATCCAGGGGTAGGAGAAAGATAGTGGTCATATCTTTGGATCATAGGAGTCCTTTCAGAGTTTATCTCTGGTCTGGTCTTGGAAAACATGTATCTCAAAGAGCTGCTGTTCAAACTTCTGAGCTTAGATAGTTTTCTTTGCATTTATGCTTTAGTACAGGTTATCTCTTTCGAAAATCACAGTACAATTTGTTTTGCAAGTTGGGGCTTCTATTTAATTTCTCAAAAGAATGCTTAGCTCAGTTAATAAAAACTAATGAAATTAAAACAGTAATAAAAAAAAAACTCCCATCAAAACAAAATTCCTGAACCAGATGACTTCACAGGCAGTTATTACCAAACATTAAAAGAAGAACACTTACCTTCCTCAAAATATTACAAAAAATTCAAGAGATTCAAGAGGAAGAAATACTTCCAAGCTTTTTTTATGAGACCAGCATTATCCTGATTCCAAAACCAGGTAAAGACACTACACAAAAAATGTAAATTACAGGCCAATGTCCTTGACAAATATAGATGCTAAAATCTTCAACAAAATACTAGCAAATTAGATTGAGTAATATATTGAACAGATTATACACCATGACCAAGTGGAATTTATTCTGGGGTTGCAAGGCTGGTACAATATTTGAAAATCAATAAATGTGATATATAAATATCATGTGAAAGATTAAAAAAATCACAGGATCATATCAGTGATGCAGAAAACACATTGGACAAAATCCAGCATCCATTTTTGATAAAAATGTTCAGCAAAGCGGGAATAGAAGGATCATACCTTAAGATAATGAAGGCCATATATAACATACCTCAGCAAACATCATACTCAATGGGCAAAAAATAAAAGAGTTTCCTTAAGAACAGGTGTCAGGAACACAGTTCCTTGATCATGTCCGCCAGTTCTCAGAGCAAGGTCTAATTCTTGGAGTACTTACTCTTAAATCCTGTTCACAGTGCTAATTGTGAGAGCAAGTTCCTCCTTGAGCCCTGCTCGCTGTACCACTGTTGGAAGCACAGGCCCTTCATCCTGCCCTACTACACCAGCTGTCAGGTCTGAACCCCTCTGCCAGGGGCTGGACCTTCTTGGATGCTGGATGGTAGATGGAGAAGCCATGAGAAGTTGCAGTTGTATCAAAGAGTCTTTATTATAGAAGCCAGTGGCCCTGTAGCCATTGCTAATAAGGTGCCATTAGACAAAGCAGTTCTCCAAAGTATAGTCCCATACAGTAGGTAGCTGCACACTGGCTAGGTAACAATACATTTTTCCCACAAAGTAGCAGCAGCCTCTGTCTCTACAGCTGCTATCTGAGCAGCAGTGTGCTACCTCTAGACCTACAGACTAACACAGTAATTGTAGCCCTCTCTCTGTATCCATAGTTACATACTTTAATACTACTTAGACAAAAAAAAAAAAAGGTTTTCCATCAAATAGTGACATTAATCATTTGGGTTTTGGAAGGGCACCATTGCGCAGTCTAAATTGTTGCATCTTTGCACCTGCGTATAGCATCTCAACTTTGAACACTTTAATTAGGAGTCCCATGCTCAGAGTGGCCTTGAACATCAGGCATATTCTGAACAAGGCCTCTACACTCAACTGGCTTTGGCCATCCAGCATACTCTGTCATGATTCCCACAATAGGAACAAGACAGAGTTATCCACTTTCATCACTCTTATTCAATATAATACTGGAAGTCATAGCCACAATAAACATACAAGAAAAATAAAAAATAGAAGGCATCCAAATTGGAAATGAGAAAGTAAAACTGTTATCATTCACAGATTCCACCAAAAATCTACTAGATATAATAAATGAATTTGGCAAAGTGACAGGATACACAAATCAACATCCAGATATTGATGGCATTTTGAAACACCAGCAATGAACTCTCAAAAAAAGAAACTGAAAAAAAACATCCCATTTACCATTGCAACAACAACAAAAGATACCTGAACAGTGATTACTAAAAATCAGCAGAGGATGATGGCAGAAAGACAAAAAATCTGAAATGCTAATAAAAACATATTTGCCTTTCTAACATGCATTGCATATTTTATGACATAATTTATATGGTTGCATATAATGTAACTTAATATTATCTTGATGATTCACAGTTATCATTTTAATTGTTATAATACACTAAAGACCTCAGAATCTTGCTGACAGTTTTACATGACCACAAATAACTATCTTCCAAAGGAGTCATGCACTGTGAGAGCATAACAATAAACAAAAGTCATAGAAAAATGGGTTATATTTTAGAAATATTTTAATTATCTATATGTATAAAAGGCTAAGCAACCATCCTACCGTCCAAACAGTAGCTATGGCATGCAATGACCACCAGGGGGGCAGACACTCAGACTGGTAGCTATGACGCAAACTGACCACTAGAGGGCAGATGCTCAACACAGGTGCTGCCGAGCTGCAGTGACTTGGCAACAGCTGTTCTTGGGTGATGCATCTCGGAACCAGAGGGGAGAGAGACGGATTCCAGGGTACATCACCTGAGAACCGCCCTCTTGCAATCCAGGACCCCTTGGGGGATGTTGGAGAGATGGTTTCAGCCCGATCCCTGCAGGCCAGGCCGAGGGACCCCACCTGCTGGAGAGAGGGACCCCCTCACTCTGTAGACGCCCATTGAGCCATGGTGCCACCCCAGGCGAGGTGGCTTGGAGGGATCACGGGAGGTTGGCTTCAGGGCATGTCCGGCCCATCTTGCCCAGTCCCAACCTGCCGGCCACCCTCTAATTAATTTACTTTACATGTGCATGAATCTGTGCACTGGGGCACTCATAATAAATATAATTTTAAAACAGACAAATATCAGGACTTAAAGAATCATTTACATTGGTTATCCGGAAACTTTTCTGGGGATTAAACCTTCGTCTGCCTTTGGAGCCAGAAAACTGGCTCTCTGTCTAATTACTTAAATGCACAATGCAGAAAATTTTTTTTTTAAATGTAGTATTGGGTTATCATCTTTTATTGTGATCTATCTTGGTCAATCCAATAGGGATGTTATTATCTTCCAGTACTTTGGATATTATTACACAGGTTCCACACATAAATAGCTATTATTTTAATGCAATTCTAATTGTAGCATTTGTCATCATAAGCTATGTAGGCTAAAATATTCTCAACAAAGATGCTAATCAGATGAGTATAGTAACCACTGTGTTTTAAGATTTTTAACAGCTATTCTGCAGGTTAACAGACATGTGGCTGTCATGATCTTTTTTTGCGACTGTACTCTCTGAAGGACAATAAATAACATGAAAAGAAGAGCTACACATCTTCTTATGCTACAGTTGTGCTTTGTTTAAAGCTTACATATTTATGCTGCTGCTTCACACTATTTTTCCCCTCTGTAGTTGGTGGAAATACAGGTACTCCGAGTTAAATAGGATGTCTTACTTTTCTTTCAACATTTCATAAGCATGCCCTGACATGCTATTTCATAATTTATTGCTAATACAAATTTTTCAAGCTCAACATTGAATTCATATTTTTCTGTGATAACCCTTTCTTTGTCTATAAACCATATTTTGACTGCATATTATTTTGATTCTTCACATATTTGTGATTTATTGAGTGGTCATTACCTGTAATTATACAAAAATATAATTTTATCATCTACATGGAAGAATACTCTCAAGAATCGGTCTGATCTCCTTCACCAGCATCCATTAAGAAATATAAATATGGACAAAATAGCACTAATTCAAAATTATAAACATTCTTGTGCATTGTATTTGATAGGAGAAAAATTAACTGACAATTCATCCTTTAGAAATAAATTAGGCAGTATAAGAGAAATATTAATGAAATGAAATAAATAATTTATTCTTGTGGTATATATTAAAACAGTGCTTTATTTAAGGAAAAATATTGCATGTCAGGAAAAAATAGTACATCTGTGAAAATATAAGTCTACAGTTATGTTTATGTGCAATTACAAAATACGCTGTTTTAAAATAGACAATTTTTTTTGAGCAAAGTTAAGAGTCATTTTCAGTATGATCAATTAGACAGATCTGTAGTGTGAGCAACTCTGCATTTATAGTGGCAAATAAATGAGACACTTTTTGGCCTGGTCATTAGATAAAGTCATAAATTAAGCTAAAATCTTATTTGGAGATCTGAATAGTGCCTGCAGCTAGATTGTATCTAAATATTTCAATGTACATCATAAATATTAAATATATTTTATTTGAAATCACATACGCTATAGATTAAGAAGGCTCTACATATTGTCAAAACATAAACCCTGAGAAGTATGCCAAAACCTAAAAGAAATCAAGGGGTGAAAATGAAATTACAGAGCATATCTAATAGGTAGTATTATATTGTGTCATGCCTAGTTTTATCTCAATAGAAATTAATGTCAGCTTCAACTGGGAGAAAAAGTACAGGCATCATAGCTTGTGCTTGACCTTTGACATAGGAGCCAGTAAATACAACTGTCTTCCAACTTCCCTCAGTGTGTCTGACCTTAAAGATGTTAACCATCCCACTATACAGTTACAAAAACAATTATAAAGACAAAGGACATCCACTATTCTCCATTTCCACTGCTTTCCTAGTATGTCTAAACAGCTATCTGTGGTGCAAATAAATGTTTGCAAGGTTGATTCTGAGGTACTGTAAGATCCTGAAGGATTTGGGGACATAACAACATGTAGGAATTTTTGTAAAATACACTGTATGCACCTCTCCTTTTAAATACAATTTCACACATGCCCAGTCAGCAAGGCTCAGTGATTGAGCTTCAACCTGTGGACCACAAGTCATGATTTTATTCCAGGTTAGGGTGTATGCCTGGGTTGCTGGCTCCATTCCCAGTGTGGGGTGTGCAGGAGGCAGCCAATCAATGATTCTCTCTCGTCACTGATGTTTCTATCTCTCCCTCTCCCTTTCCTCTCTGAAATTAATAAAAATATAGTTTAAAAAATACAATTTAACACATAACTCAATTGTATAAAACAAACAAAAGTAGATATTCCATGGCAGAATCACAGATGTCGGCTTTTGAACACATTGAAGGAACTGCTGGGCTCCCTAAAACTATGCAAAAATAGCGCAAACTAGGTGATATGGTGCAGAGATTAGGAGAATAATCTCTGGAATTAGGTTGTCTGGTTTTGAACCCAAGCTCCACCATTTTCTAACTGTGTGAGGCCATTTAACATTTGAATTCTCTGTCTTGGTTTTCTCAACTGTAAATAGAGTTATGAGAATTAAATAAGTTAACATTTGTAAAGTATTAAGAGTAGTCATATACAAGTGTGTTTTTTAAGTCTTCCTTAATTCATTCATTTTAATTATTTTTAATGAACAGTATAAGCAATGTGGTTTTATAGGGAAAAGTTTCATTGCCTAGGATATTGTACTTTCTAACCAGATTATTACTCCTCAATCTACTATTCCTTAGTTGGTGCTATCCTGGAGAGATCAATGACTACAGCCATGTCAGCTATCTGTAGTACAAATAAATGCTTGCACTCATGTTTTATGTATTCCTATTTGATCTTTCTCCAGGTGGGACATGCCACATTACATTTATTTCTTAGGGTTAATGAAATTTTCAAAATAATGATAAAAATAATTATTTATAATTTAGGATCGGCTTCCTCTATCTGCTCTCCTTTAACTTTGTCTACATATTAGTTTAACTAACATCTAGACTAATATAGCTTCATAATCTCTCAAAAAAAAATCCCAAAACATTTTTAATGGCTCCAAAATTATTGTAGAATTTTCGTTTAGTCTGAAGTAGAATATGGCCAAGCAACAGTCCTTTACCAATGAAGCTGTTTTCCTATTTCTTTAAATAAAATCTGAAGAAAGTCATCATAAATCAGAAATGATTAAAATTTAGGAAGTGATCATAATGCTAGTTTTCATTAGTTGTTTTTTTTTGTTTGTTTGTTTGTTTGTTTTTTTGTGTGGTAACTTGTAAGCTATTTAGTTAGACCTAAAATTAAAACAACCAGATTCAGCAGGAGAGATGAAGGATGACAATGCCAATCACAGAGAAATAGTTGCTTGCCAGTATTTGCTGCATTCTGGAAGTCTCACTTATTCCTAGCTGACAACTTTGGCTATTTGGGGTTGTTGTTTCTGGTTTACACGTAGATTTTTAATTTTGAAAAAAATACAGCCAATGGTGGGGTATAAAGTTTCTGACAAAAGAGAGAGAAATAGGGCATTTAATAGAATTTATTTCTGGGGGAAATTACAAGAATTTGCATTCAATTGGAGAAAATGACTATAAAATAGGGAAAACACACTGTGCTACAGAAAGCAAATAGCACATTCAGTTCTTGTACATTCATTACCCACTGAGTTCAAATGGAACGCAGTTCTTTCTACAGAGCCACCTCCATTATTAGGACTTTAAAGAATGGGGCACAGTAAAATAAGAAGCTGATTGGGAAAATTGCTAGTTAGAAGAATGCACTTTTTTAGACTTATTGCAGATAATGGGCTTACATAATGCCATCATTACCTGTGACTACAGCCACATATGTTTAGTTAGAAAAGGTCATTTAATTTGAATCTTCTATAAAAACCGGTTGAAAGAATAAGACACATGAATTGCTTAAATAATGTCACTAACTTTTGAAAACTGCATGCTTTCAGTTACTTTAATATGTACATTCTGGGCTCAAAACAAACATTTCCCATTTCATCCCATTTAAAAGAATATTTCATGTTGGAAATAAGCCAACAGGGAAAAAAAAAACAAATACAGAAAAATATTACTTTTAAATTGTCATTTAATAAAATACTTTTCTGATTACTAAGAGGTATATACATTGTATGATACATGAAAAAAGTGTAATCATTATGAAATAAAAAGAACTATTAATGTACTAGTGATATTTAAAGCAGATACTCCCCACTTAATTTTTGATATTTAAAGCAGATACTCCCCCCTTAATTTTTGTGTGTGTATGCTGTGTGTATGCATTGGGGGGATATGAGAGCTAATATTTCTACATTTTTAAAAAAATTTTACTTAAATTATACCATAAAACATCCTCACAATATATACTGTATATTATACATACACATATATATTTCATTATCTATTATATTTATGGACATACTAAGATTTATTTATTTAGCTTATTCTGCAATTATTAGCATATACGTTAAAATAGTATTATACACAACTGTACATAATTTATTTCTCTAAGATACATTAAAGTGACTGAGCATGTCTCAATAACTTGATACCACTTTCCAGATATTGATCAATTTCTACTAGCACCAACAATGTATGCCACAATTTTCACCATATAGGCCAACTATTATTAAAAATACGTATTTTATATAGGAAATATTTATTTTCCATTTTGAATGAACAAAAACCAGTATCATCTTGTCTTAATTGGTACTTGATTTATATCCTAATCTTTATTTCTCAAGCTTAGGTACTATAAACTCTGGAGCTATCACAGGCAATCTGGTGAGTAACATGGAGTCTTTCTTGGTTCATGTAAAATCTTAGTAACCACTAGTGTCCATGACATAAAACTGCTCTATCTAAGGTGCATTTGACATACAGTGGTGACATTGCATGGCTTTGTGGATGATATAGCTCAACTGAATGTACTTTCATTCACACAAGAATTATATTCTGAGAACTTGTACAGTGATTGCATATTTTTTAAGCACGTCACATTTTAAGTCTCTCAAAGTAATGCCTAAAGTAAATAAACTTAGAAATAAAGCTTTTAAAAATTTTCAGAAAATCTAAGAAATAATAATGTTACACATAAGTAATCTAGTGTTAGCCTTACAAAAACATTATGAGCAACCACTTTAGAATGATATTTCTATTATTTTCATTGTATAATGAGTAAACTGAGGCTTGTGATAAGGAATGATAAAATGATTGGAAAATTTATCATCTATAAGTAATTTGCCCCACATCACACAGCTACTGGGTACTGTGTTTCTCTCTCATACACACAAACACACACACACAATCAGACACACATATGCAGCACATATACATATATATAACTCAATTTGAGATATATATATATATATATATATATATATATATATATATATAAACATCCTATCTAATAAAAGACTAATATGCAAATTGACCATCACTCCAACACACAAGATGGCCACCCACATGTGATCAAAGATGGCTGCCCCATGTGGAAACAAAATGGCCACCACAAGATGGCCAGCAGGGGAGGGCAGTTAGGGGTGACCAGGCCTGCAGGGGAAGGCAGTTAGGGGGCATCAGGCCTGCAGGGGAGGGAAGTTGTGAGCGATCAGGCCAGCAGGGGAGGGCAGTTAGGGGTGACCGGAACGGCAGGGGAGGGAAGTTGGGAGGGACAAGGCTGGCAGGGGAGGGCAGTTGGGGGGACCAGACTGGCAGGGGAGGGCAGTTAGGGCAATCGGGCCAGCAGGGGAGGGAAGTTAGGGGCAACCAGGCTGGCAAGGGAGGGAAGTTAGGGGTGACTGGGCCAACAGGGGAGGGCAGTTGGCAGTGACCAGGCCTGCAGAGGAGGACAGTTAGGGGTGACCAGGCCGGCAGGGGAGGCCAGTTAGGGGTGACCAGGCCAGCAAGGGACAGCAGTTAGGGGCAATCAGGTTGGCAGGGGAGCAGTTAGGCATCGATCAGGCTAGCAGGGGAGTGGTTAGGGGGTGATCAGGTAGGCAGGCAGAAGCGGTTAGGGGAAATCAGGTAGCCAGGCAGGCAGGCAGGTGAGCGGTTGGAGCCAGCAGTCCTGGATTGTGAAAGGGATGTCCGACTACCCTCAAGGAGTCCCAGATTGGAGAGGGTGCAGGCTCAGCTGAGTGACACCCTCCCCCATGCAGGAATTTCGTGCACCGGGCCTCTAGTCTATACTAATAAAAGGGTAATATGCTAATTAGGGCAGATGTCTTCTGGATGTCCATCCAGATGTCCATCTGGACAAAGTCACAGTGGCTGCGAGGGCCTAGGGCCAGTGCCACATGGGAAAGGTGGGTGTGTCTGGCACTCGCAGGGGAGGAGTGGGCCGGGCTGGTGCCACAGCCCCTTTTGCAGAGGCAGTGAGAAGGCAGCGCCACTCCCCCTTCCGCAATAGTGGCGTGGAACAGGCTGCACTGTGGCCTGGTTCTAGTGCTGCCCATTTCGCAGAGGCAGCCACAGAGGCAGCAGTATGGGACTGGATGGGATGCATCCAGTCCAGCCACAGAGGCTGGATGGGATGCAACTTGCTGTGCCTCAACCTCCTGGATGGGATGCATCCAGTCCAGCCACAGAGGCTGGATGGGATGCAACCTGCTGTGCCTCAACCTCCCACAGCCCCTCCCCAACCGGCCTGGTCCCAGATTGCCCCCCACCCACCAGTAAGGTGGGGGGGGGGCAGAGCCAGCACTAAGAAGCAAGGGCTGAGGGCCTGCAGCTGCAGTGGCCAGCAGTGGCAGCAGCAGTGCGGTAATGGGGGCAGTACCTTCCCTGATCAGCCCCGTTGCCTCCTGCAGAGGAGGAAATCCCCTGAGGGCTCCTGAACTGTGAGAGGGGGCAGGCCGGGTTGAGAAACCCCCTCCCTCCCATGCATGAATTTCATGCACCAGGCCTCTAGTACATATATATTTGACTTAAGTGTTTAATGAATTCAAATGTGTATGTGTTTGTATATTATATGTATTTCTTAAAAAATAGTACTTCAGAGCTTCAGGATATTCAAGCATTCATTAAAGACTAGATTAATGAGTCTAGTGATAAACAAAATTCACTGCTTTTTTATTCTGTCCAGTTTTCTAAGCTATCTGTGATTCATCTTCAAGATAAGTTTTCTTGTCCTTCATAAGTTCCAGAATAAATATATATATATCCAAATCCAAGAAAGTCTATCCTGATGTCTCCTTGCATGTTGGGGAGTATACCAGGAAGATATTTATGCCTAGAGTCCATGCAGTTTAGCCTCACTTTTAGTAGATCTAGACAATTATTGCATTTACATAATGAACTCTCTGTGCTGTCTTTAAAGCCTCTGCCAACAAAGGATTGTTCCTATATCCATTTCAGTGAGCTCTCAGATGCTGTTCACTATGAGCTCAATTGCTGATCCCTAATTTGAGGTTAAATGAGCATTAGTGGTTTACTAAAAGATCTTAAATGTCCTAAGCTTTAGTTATCTCATTGACACATGAAGAATAGATGCTGGGAAAACAAGATGAATCAAACAGGTGAGGAATTGAACTAAAATATTCTATAAATATTTTTAAATTCTGATATAAGAAAAATTTGGCCAAGTAGATTTGAAAAGGAAAAATTAGTAGAGATTGACTAAAATCCCAATTTTTAATGCTATTATAACTACTTTCACCATGTAATCTAATGATCCCAAAGATCATTTGAGTAACAAAGATACCAAGAGATGTTTACTTTAAATAAAATCTATTATTTAAAAAACTATTTCAGCTTTTAATGAATGTAAAGTATGTATGTGTAAATACAAACAGATAGAGAACTATAAAATAAAAAGTCAAACTTTTCTTCCTTAGAGTAAAAACTTCCTTGACTATTTTTATTTTAATAGTCCTAGTTGTAAATTCAGTAACTCTAAATAATGTATTTAAGTCATTAATTTTTATTTATAACTCTCTAGCAATATTTAATTATTATCAATTATAAAAAATACACTATCTCTTGTAGTCATTTCTCCTCCCAATGTCTTTTAAAATACACATATTGTTTTAGTTTGTTGATTATTGTCTAAATTTTTAAAATAACCTTAATACTTATTTACTGGTTCAGGACCTTTAGATAGTATCTCAATTTCCCTCTGTGTAAGAAGAAATATTATATTTCTACTTTCATCTACTTCTTATGAGCCCATCACCCAATTTCTCTCACTTGTACCCCTACTGTAACATATTCAAAATTTATGTAATTTCTTTGGATTAAAAAAATACATCCATGTTTTGTATAGAAAAGAGATTCTCAGCCAGGAGCAACTTTACCACCTTCCTATGAAAAGACACTAGTGATGACTGGAGACATTTGAGATGGTAATGACTGGAGTGCTAAAGACATATACCGGGGGAAAGCCAGAGATGCTGCTAAACATCCTGCAATGAACAGAATAGCAAAGAATTACCTAACACAAGTGTCAATAGTGCTACATTTGAGAAACCATGGACACTCCATGTTTATTCTGAACAATTTTTAAAGTATCATGCAGTAGAACTAATTAAAAGTTCTGTGCTGTTTAAAGGAGAATCTTGAAGGTACCAAAGTTGAAAAACGTCTATTTTCTTAAAATTCATCACTCATTAGAAATCATACCTCATTGCTTCCTCCTTGGATCATGAATTTTTATGTACTTTTGTAATTCGTGGAATTTTTAACTGCTTATTTTAATCTCATAACAATAAGACATATATGCTTCTTTATCGCTGCACTTATGATTATGCAGCTTCTTGATAAAAGGTCAGTTTTGGACAAATTAAATTTTATGACTAATGCATAACTGTCATTCAGGGATTTTATTTTCTCTCTTTCTTCCATATGCCTACTCAATCTTTCTTAGGTTTGACATCTTATATCTTAGAACTAGAAATGTTTGAATACCTTTATAATTGACAGTTTAGAAGCTATAAAATCCCAGGTTTAAATAAATAAAAATTTATAATAATCTATTTTTAAACTTTATTAAAATTTATAAAAATAGTATTTTTGGTCATCAAGTATTTAGAAGTTTCATTCTCATTCTTTTGGGGATACTACCCTTTCAAAACTTTTGGAGCTTCTAAGTCTTATTTGTGATTGTCTGGTTATTTTTGACTGCAGCTAAAAATAAAATAACATAATAAGGTGTTTATATTTGTAATGTAAAAGAAAATATAAAAAAATAAAAATAAAAATAAATAAATAAATAAATAAAAAATTTAAAAAAAAAAAAAAAAGAAAATATAAAGATAGGTACTTCTGGACTTGATTTGAGGGTTTTAAGTAAGTTTTTCTGAGAGCCTCTAGGCTGTATCCTATGGTTACAAGTCAACTGCAGCAACCATAAGCATCATGGCCTCCTGAGCATGCTTGAAAGCATGAAAAACTTCTCTTCTTCATCCTCTTTTTCTCTTCCTTTTCCTCCTTTTTCTTCCTCATCTTCTTCCTTTTTCATATCATCTTCCTTTATCCTCCTCTGTACCACCTCTTTCTTTCTTTTAATCAGAAAGAAATTTTCCCTCAAAGCTTCCCTTAGCCAACTCCTTCTTTTATTTTATTGGTCATAACTGGCAAACATCTACACTCAATCAGTGATCAAGTGGGCAGTATGTGGCTGATCTTATGTGGTTGGGAGATTTCAGCCTTCTTTATGATATTGCCTCCCAAGAAATATCTGAATGTATTCAAATTCCAGTGAGTGAAAAGGAGCAGACTACCAAGTGAATAAATGGCAATGTCTGATGCAAAATATTTTGAAATTTCACCAATAACATCATGAATGAACTGAGTGTTTTTGCTATTTTGCCTTGGTATTCCTTTTAATCTAAAGAGATGTTTTTATTAGATTTGGATTTTTTTTTCTATAATCAATCTCCCTAAAAGTTCTTTCTTCTCTTTTTCAGAAAAGACTAATAGAGAGATGTTAAACTTCTTAGCCTAATTATTTTTGACTGTTATTTTTTCCCTCAAATTGTTTTTGTCTCTTTCGTTCTGAAAAAGTTTTAAAAATTTTTTCTTACTTTCTCAGATAGTTATTTATTTATTTTTAATCCTTTATTGTTTAAAGTATTACATATGTCCCCTTTTTCCTCCATTGACCTCTCCCATCCTGCCCCCACAGCCCAGTCCAGGCCATCACCCCCATTTTGTCTCTGTCCTTTGGTTCTGCTTATATGCATACAAGTTCATTGGTTGATCTCTTTCCTCCCACCCACCCTATCCAGCCATCCCTCTAGGTTTGACAGTCTGTTTGAGGCTTCTATAACTCTGAATCTATTTTTGTTCATCAGTTTATGCATTATATTCCACACCAGGGGCCCAGTGCACGAATCTGTGCACCTTAACAGGAACTGTGGTCCTCGAGGCTGTGGTCAGCACAGGGATGGGTTTCAGCCCATCCTCTGTGCCCCCATCTGGCCACTCACCCTGTGGCCCCTGGTCCCCCGTCTGACAGTAGCTCCATTACTGCCACCGCCACTCCCTCCAGCTGACAGTGCAGAGCAATTGGGGCCAGTGCCATCAGTGGGTGCGAGTGGCAGCTGCAGCCCAGATCACCTCTCAGGAGCAGGGAGAGATGGAAAAGCCCTCAGGGGTGATAGGGGCTGGCAACCACCACTTGCACCCACTGACCTGATGGTGCTGAGTGATCAAGACCGGTGCTGGGTGCCGGCTGCATGCAAGTGGGGCTGGCAATGGGCACTGGCAGTAAGTGCAAGTGGAACCAGCGCCAGCAGCAGGTGTGCGCGCCCTTTGGGACCATGCGGGAGCAAAGAATTTTTCAGTAACCACCAGAGGCTCACCCAGATGACAGCGACCAGTGCCCCGCCTTGGTCTGGCACCCCCACTCACCTGCTCCACCATCCCGCCGTGGCAGATGCCCTCCATGTTCCGCGCTCTGCCACCTGCTGCTGAGGCCTGCCATGTTCCGCGTGCATCCCCTGGTGGTCAGCACACAACATAGCAACCAGTTGTTCGGTTGTTCTGACTGCCGTTCAGGCTATTTGCATATTAGGGTTTTATATATATATTTATATATATATATATATAGACTAGAGGCCCAGAGCACGAAATTCTTACACGGGGGTTGTGTGTTCCTCAGACCAGCCTGTACCCTCTCCAATCTGGGACCCCTCAAAGGATATTCGACTGCCCGGGCAGTCAGACATCCCTCTCACAATCTAGGACTGCAGGCTCCCAACCATTTGCCTGCCTGCCTGCCTGATTGCCCCTAACCACTTCTGCCTGCCAGCCTGATCAACCCTAACCTCTCCTCTGCCAACCTGATCAATGCATAACTGCTCCCCTGCCAGTCTGATTACCCCTAACTGCCCTCCACTGCCAGCCTGGTCACCACTAACTGCCCTCTCCTGCCGACCTGGTTGCGCTTAACTCTTCTCCTGTGCAGGCCTGGTCACCCCCATTGCCCTCCTCTGCTGGCCCTGTCACCCATAACTGCCCTCCCCTGCTGGCTTAATCATCACCAACTACCCTCCCCTGCTGGCCTGGTCCCCCCCAACTGCCCTCCCTGCAGGCCTGTGTCCCCCCCAACTGTCCTCCCCTGCCAGCCTGGTTCCCCCCAACTGCCCTCCCTTGCAGTCCTGGTGCCCCCGCAACCGCCCTCCCCTTCAGGCGTGGTCACCCCTAACTGCCCTCCTCTGCAGGCCTGGTTGCCCCCAACTGCCATCCCTGCTGGCCCGGTCACCCATAACTACCCTCCCCTGCAGGCCT
This sequence comes from Eptesicus fuscus, assembly GCF_027574615.1. Lineage (NCBI taxonomy): Eukaryota > Metazoa > Chordata > Mammalia > Chiroptera > Vespertilionidae > Eptesicus > Eptesicus fuscus. The sequence goes on along the minus strand of NC_072480.1, from coordinate 2,379,500 downwards.
GGTAGTCCCCAACTGTCCTCCCCTGCAGGCCTGGTTGCCCCAAACTACCCTTTCCTGCAGGCCTAGACTCCTCCAATTGCCCTCTCCCACCAGCCTGGTCCCCCCCAACTGCCCTCCCTTGACAGCCTGGTTTCCCCCAACTGCCTTCACCTACAGGCCTGATCCCCCCCAACTATCCTCCCCTGCAGGCCGGGTCTCCCCCAACTGCCCTCCACTGCAGGCCTGGGTCCCCCCCAACTGTCCTCCTCTGCAGGCTTGGTCTCCCCCAACTGCCCTCCCGTGCAGGCATGGTCCCTCCCAACTTCCCTCCCCTGCTGGTCTGATCACCCACAATTGCCCTCTTCTGCCGGCAATCTTGAGACAGCCATCTTGTGTCAATATGGAGGCAGCCATCTTTGACTATATGGGGGTGGCCATCTTGTGTGTTGGGGTGATGGTCAATTTGCATATTACTCTTTTGTTAGATAGGATATGAGTGAGATCATGTGATACTTACCTTTCTCTGACTGGCTTATTTCACTTAGCATAATGTTCTCCAGGTCCATCCACGCTATTACAAATGGTAAGAGTTCTTTCTTGTTTTACAACTGCATAGTATTCCATTGTGTCGCTTTACCACAGATTTTAATCCACTCATCTGGTGATGGGCACTTAGGAGGTTTCCAAATATTAGCTATTGTAAATAGTCCTACTATGAACATAGGGATGCATATATTATTTATGATTAGTGTTTCTGATTTCTTGGGATATATTTATAGAAATGGGATTACTGGATCAAAAGGGAATTACATTATTTTTTTTAAATCTTTATTGTTCAGATTATTACAGTTGTTCCTCTTTTTTTCCCCCCATAGCTCCGCTCTACCCGGTTCCCACCCCACCCCATGCCCTTACCCCCACCCCACTGTCCTCATCCATAGGTGTATGATTTTTGCCAGTCTCTTCCCACACCGCCCATACCCCTTTCCCCTCAAAGATTCAGTCCACTCCCTTTCTATACCTCTGATTCTATTATATTCACCAGATTATTCTGTTCATCAGATTTTTTATTCACTTGATTTTTAGATTCACTTGATAGATACATATTTGTTGTTCATAATTTTTATCTTTACCTTTTTCTTCTTCTTCCTCTTCTTAAAGAATACCTTTCAGCATTTCATATAATACTGGTTTGGTGGTGATGAACTCCTTTAGCTTTTTCTTATCTGTGAAGCTCTTAATCTCACCTTCAATTCTGAAGGATAGCTTTGCTGGGTAGAGTAATCTTGATTGTAGGTTCTTGCCATTCATCACTTTGAATATTTCTTGCCACTCCCATCTGGCCTGCATAGTTTCTGTTGAGAAATCAGCTGACAGTTGTATGGGTGCTCCCTTGTAGGTAACTGTTTTTCTCTTGCTGCTTTTAATATTCTCTCTTTGTCTTTTGTTCTTGGCATTTTAATTATGATGTGTCTTGGTGTAGTCCTCTATGGTTTCCTTTTGTCCAGGGTTCTCTGCACTTCCTTGACTTGTAAATCTATTTCTTTCACCAGGTGGGGGAAGTTTTCTGTCATTATTTCTTCAAATAGGTTTTCAGTATCTTGCTCTCTCTCTTCTTCTGGCACCCTCATAATTTGGATGTTGGTATGCTTGAAGTTGTCCCAGAGGCTCCTTACACTATCTTCATATTTGTAGATTCTTTTTTCTTTTTGCTTTTCCGGTTGGGTGTTTTTTGCTTCTTTGTATTTCAAATCTTTGACTTGATTCTTGTGATCCTCTAGTGTGATGTTGGATTTCTGTATATTATTTTTTAATTTCGGTCAGTGTATGCTTAATTTCTAGTTGGTCCTTTTTCAGATCCTTGAGGGTCTCACTAAATTTATTGGCTTTTTCTAGAAAATTCTTGAAAAACCTTATAACCATGGTTTTGAACTCTATATCCAGTCATTTGCTTTCCTCCATTTCTGTCATTTGTGACCTGTTTCTTTGTCTCTGAATTTTGGCTGCTTTCCTAAGTTGATAGAGTGGCTTTGTGTGCTAGGTATCCTATAGGGCTCAGTGGCTCAGCCTCCCCAGTTACCTGATGTGGACACTCTTGGTACACCCCTTTGTGGGCTGTGTGCACAGTCTTGTTGTAGTTAAGCCTTGATTGTTGTTGGTATCAGTGGGAGGAATTGACCTCCAGGCAAATTGGTTGTGAGGATCAGCTGTGTCTACAATGGGAAAACTTCTGTGCTGGAGACACCCTTATGGGGCAAGACTTGCTTCAGAGGGGCTTTGGTGCTCACTGAGTCTGCCCCTTGAGTGTGTCCCTTATGGATCTGAGGAGTTGTAATCCGGATGGTCCTACTCTGACCCCTTGGTGCACTGGCTCTTGGATCTCCAAGGAGTTGCTAATTTAGCCTCTGCCTGAGGCCACCCAGCAGGAGCTATGGAGAGATATGCAGATTCTTCTTCTTTGCTTGGGTTTTGGAGGTGCCCAGATGAGGCCCAGCTGTGAAGCAATGAAAGCTGCTGTGGACCTTGGGCCTTCTTTTGGATGTTCTGGGTCTTTCTGACCCAGCTGAAGTTTGTTAGGTAAGTTTAGATTTCAAAGGACCAGGCCATTCATATGCAAAAGCCTCTGCACACAGCTTGGATAGGGCAGAATTTAAGGACAGAGCAAACAGCAATGGCTTCCTGTCAGCCCTACCCTAAGAGGCCCCGGGTCACAGTGTCACAGTGTCCCTTGGTAGTCGCTGCAAGCATCTCTGAGAGAAAGCCGCCCTAGAGTTCCGCCCGCTGCCAGACAGTCCAGTTTCTCCCCATATGAGTCTGGGTCCCCAGAGTCTCGCCTGGAACTGTAGTTCAGAGCAGTCAGGAGCTTGTTTCTCCCTCCAGATTGAAAAAGCCAGCCGAGTACTCAGTTGTCAGCCCTCCACGTGCGCGCCTCCATACCTCTGCACTTTACTTCCTCAGCTCCTCTGAGTCTCATTGTGCTTTTCTCTTTCCTTCTAGTTGTAGAATTTTCACTTAGCCAGCCTTCCTGTTGTTCTGGATGATGTCCGTTTTGTCTTTTAGTTGCAGTTTTGAAGTGGTTGTACAGGCAGCAGGTTCAGGTGTTTATCTATGCCACCATCTTGGTTTCTCCACATTTTTAATTTTTTGAGGAAACTCCATACTGTTTTCCACAGAGGCTACACCAGTCTGCATTCCCACCAGTAGTGTATGAGGGTTCCATTTTTACCAAAGGCTCACCAGCACTTGTCATTTGCTGATTTGTTGATGATAGACATTTTGACAAGTGTGAGATGGTACCACATTGTCATTTTGATTTGCATCTCTCGGATTATTAGTGACTTTGAACATTTTGTCATATGCTGCTTAGCCTTCTGTATATCCACTTTGGAGAAGTGTCTATTTATATCCTTTGTCCATTTTAAAATTAGATTGTTTATCTTCCTTTTAAGTTTTATGAGTTCCCTATAAATTTTGGAACTCGTTGTTGGATGTACCATTGACAAATATATTCTCCCATGCAGTGGGCTTCTTGTTGTTTTGTTGATGGCTTCTTTTGCTATGCATAAGCTTTATATTTTCATATAGCCTCATTTGTTTAGTTTCTAATTAGTTTCCATTGTCCTAGGAGATGTATCGGTAAACATACTAAGAGGGATGTCTAGTATTTTGCTGCCTATGCATTCTACTAAGATTTTTATAGTTTCATTTATTACATTTAAGTCTTTTATCCATTTTGAGTTTACTCTTGTATATGTTGTATTTCTTTTGCATGTATCTGTCCAATTTTCCCAACACCATTTGTTGAAGAGACTGTCTTGTTTACATTATATGTTCTTGCCTCCTTTGTCAAGCATTATGGCATGGGTCAGTTTCTGGGTTCTCTGTTCTGTTCCATTGGTCTATAAGTCTGTTCTTGTGCTACTACCATGAGAACAGTGGCTTTGTAGTATAACTTGATAACTGGTATTGTGATTCCCAAAACTTTGTTCTTCTTTCTCAAGATTGCTACAGCTATTCCATGTCCTTTTGTATTCCATATAAAGTTTTGGAGAGTTTGTTCTAGGTCCAAGAAATATGCTGTTTCTATTTTAATAGGGATTACATTGAGTCTGTAGATTACTTTGGGTAGTATAGACATTTTAATGATGTTAATTATACAATCCATGAACATGGTATATTCTTCCACTTTTTTATATCTTCCTCTCTCTTTTTTCAATGTCCTATAGTTTTTTGAGTACAGTTATTTTAACTCTGGTTAATTTTAATCCTAAGAATATTTTTATTGTTGTTACAGTAGGATAGTTTTTTATTGATTTGCAGATATTGTACAAGCCTTGCATTCCACTTGGTCATGGTGTATAATCTTTCTAATGTATTGCTGGATCCAATTTGCTAATACTTGTTGAGGATGTTAGCATCTATGTTCATTGGTGATATTGGCCTGCAATTCTCTTTCTTTGTAGTGTGTTTATTTGCTTTGGGGATTAGAGTAATACTGGCCTCATAGAAAGAGCTTGGCAGTGTTCCTTCCTCTTGAATTTTTTTGGAATTGTTTGAGGAGGATAGGTGTTAGTTCTTTGAATGTTTGGTAAAACTCCCCTGTGAAGCCATCTGGTCCAAGGTTTTTGTTGGATGGAATTTTTGTTATTACTGTTTCAATTTCATCAGTAGATATTGGTCTATTAGGTTTTCTGATTCTATCTGGTTGAGTTTTGGTAGATTGTATTTTTCTAGGAATATGTCCATTTCATCTAGGTTGTCCAGTTTGCTGGAATAGAGTTGTTTGTATTATTTTTAAAAATCCTTTATATATATGTGGGGTTTGTTGTTATGTCACCTTTTCTGTTTCTCTCTGTTTCGTGGTGAGCCTGGCTAGAGGTTCATCAATCTTGTGTATTCATTTAATGGATCAGATCTTGGTTTTATTGATCTTTTGTATTATTTTTTGTTTGTTTATTTGTGTGTTTCTATGTCATTTATTTCTACTCTGATCTTTATTATTTCCTTCCATCTACTTACTCTGGGGTTTTCTTGTTGCTCTCTTTATAATTCTTTAAGTTGAAGAGTTAGTTGGCTTATTACCAGTTTTTCTTATTTTTTGAGGTAGGCCTGTAGTGCTATAAACTTCTCTCTTAGGATTGCTTTCACTGTGTTCCATAGATTTTGGATTGTTGTGTTTTAATTGTAATTTGTTTCCAGGATGTTTTTTATTGCTTTTTTATCTCTTTGGTAGCCCATTCATTGTTTAATAGCATGTTTTTTAGTGTCCATGTGTTTGATTATTTTGGGGTGTTTTTATTGTAGCTTATTTCTAATTTTATGACACTGTGATTTGAGAATATGCTTGAATTTGTAAAGACATAGCCTATTTCCTAACATGTGGTCTATTTTTGAAAATGTCCCAAGAGCACATTAGAAGAATTTATATTCCATAGCTTTGTGGTGAAATGATCTGAAGATATTAATGAGTTCCATCTAATCTAGTAAGTCATTTAGAATTGCTATTTCTTTGTTTACTTTTTGTCTAGAAGATTTAACTAATGATGTCAATAGGGTATTTAAGACCCCTACTATGATTGTATTGCTTTCAATCCCTCCTTTGATATCTCCCAGAAGATTTTTATGTATTTGAATGCTCCTCTATTGGGTGAACATGTTTGTCAGAGTTATATCTTCTTATTTTATCAATCCCTTTAGTATTCCAATGTGGCCTTCATTATCTCTTGTTATGGCCTTCACTTTGAGGTCTATTTTGTCAGAAATAAATATTGCTACCCCAGCTTGTTTTTCATTTCTACTTGCCTAAAAAATATTTTTCCATCCCTTCACTTCCAATCTGTATGGGGTCAGAAGGAAGCCGCACCCTGGGGACAGACGTTGCATCTGATTGTGGAAATGAGGTCCACTGGACTACTGGCAGCAGGGGATTCTAGATCTAAGTCAACAGCCACAAGAGATTGAGCTAAGAAGGAGCAGCATGAATGGATGCCCAAGCCACACCATGCTGAAGGGAGAGGGTCTTGCAGTGGTGCAGCTCTTTCCCCTCTTTTTGGTCTTTGCTTTTATTTGCTAAACCTAGTTCATAGGACCTTTCAAATACAAACACTCACCCATGGCTGAATTGTAGGTGGAGGTGCAGACCTGTGGAGTCTGGGGACAGGCTGGGGAGAGGAGAAGGTCGGGGAGAGGTGGCTGCAAGTCTGGTGTTGAGTCATACCTGACATGCCAGACCTAGACAGCCATTTTATCCTGAAGAGATAGCCCCTCCCTGCAGTCTCCAGGCAACCAATCCAGCCACACCCAGACTACATCCTGAGTGGTACAAAGGATAAAAAAAAAAAAAAAAGCTGAATACTCACTGAGAGTCCTCAGGGACTGGCCTAAAGAGAGGCCATTCAGTCCCAGCAAAAGGAAACTGAGAAGTGGCAGACAGTACAGAACAGTGGGATCTTCAACCAGCCCTCATGGAGAATTAAAACACTGTGAAAAGGAATGACACTTCACTTTTTTTGTTTTTATTTTTATTTTATTTTATTATTATTTTATTATCTCTTCTTTTCTTTTTTCTTTATTTTAATTTTTATTTGTTTCTTTATTTTCTATTTCTTTTCACCATATTTTTTCATCATTCTATTTTATTTCTTATTTTTAAAATTTTATTATTTTTTCTTCTCTTTCTCTTTCTTCTTATCCACTCATCATCTTTCTTCTTCCTCTATACAGAACTGAGGTCCTGGGGAGGAACCAAGATGGCGGCATAGTTAAACAACTAACCTGCTGCCTCACACAACAATTTCAAAAATACAACTAAAAGACAAAAACGTCTACCACCCAGAACCACGGGAAAGCTGGCTGAGTGGAAGATTTACAACTAAGAAGAGAAAGGAGCACAATCGCTGAAAAGCTGAGGTACGGAGGCACGCGAATTGGGCCGGCGGCGGGTGGCTGGGTGTGCAGCTTTTCTTCAACCCGCAGGGAGACAAGCTCCCGATCACTCTGAAATCCAGTTTCTGGGGACACTTGGGGGACCCAGGCACCTACGGGGAGAAGCTGGACTCTCGGCCATCGGGTCGGAAAGTGAGAGTGACTTTTTTGCAGAGGTGCGCCCAGCAATCATTGTTTACTGCGCTGGAGCGCGGGGCGCAGGGACTTGGAAACGGGAAAGGCAGAGACGGCTGACGGCAGCCATCGCCGTTGGCCACGCCCCAGCCTAGTGACTCCCTGAGACCCCGCCCTGCCCTGAGGCCCCACCCCGCACATTCTACAAACCCGCCCAGGCTCAACACAGGGCTTTTGCATATAAATGGCCTGTTCTGGGGCGGCTCAACCAAATTAACTGCAGCTCCAGTCAGACTGCTCCAAAACCGCCCAAGCAAAGAGGAGAAAACTAGCCCTTGCTGTAGCTCCTGCTGGGGGACACACAGTACACAAGGGTACACCAAGAGTGTCCACCTCAAGTAACTGGGAGGCTGACCCGTTGAACCAATAGGACACCTAGTACACAAAACTACCTTACCAATTTAGGGAAGCAGAGAATATGAGAAGGCAAGGAAACAGATCACAAACCAAAGAAATGGAGGAGAACAAGCGACTGGACATAGAGTTCAAAACCACGGTTATAAGGTTTTTCAAGAATTTCATGGAAAAGGCCGATAAATTCAATGAGGACCAACTAGAAATTAAACATACACTGACTGAGATAAAAAATATTATACAGAGACCCAAAAGCAGACTAGAGGATTGCAAGAATCAACTCAAAGACTTGGAATACAAAGAGGCCAAGGACACTCCTCCAGAGAAGCATGAAGAGAAGAGAATTCAGAAAGTTGAAGATAGTGTAAGAAGCCTCTGGGACAACTTCAAGTGAACCAACATCAGAATTATGGGGGTACCAGAAGAAGAGGGAGAGCAAGATACTGAAAACCTATTTGAAGAAATAATGAACGAAAACTTCCCCCACCTGATGAAAGAAATAGACTTACAAGTCCAGGAAGCGCACAGAACCCCAAACAAAAGGAATCCAAAGAGGACCACACCAAGACACATAATAATTAAAATGCCAAGAGCAAAAGACAAAGAGAGAATCTTACAAGCAGCAAGAGAAAAACAGTTAGTTACCTACAAGGGATCTCCCATACGATTATCAGCTAATTTCTCAACAGAAACCATGCAGGCCAGACGGGAGTGGCAAGAAATATTCAAAGTGATGAATAGCAGGAACCTACAACCAAGACTACTCTACCCAGCAAAGTTATCATTCAGAATTGAAGGGCAGATAAAGAGCTTCACAGATAAGAAAAAGCTAAAGGAGTTCATTACCACCAAACCAGCATTATATTAAATGCTGAAAGGTATTCTTTAAAAAGAGGAAAAAGAAGAAGAATGATAAAAATTATGAACAACAAATACATATCTATCAACAAGTGAATCTAAAAGTCAAGTGAATTAAAAATCTGAGGAACAGAATAAACTGGTGAACTTAATAGAATCAGGCATAGAATGGGAGTGGATTGATAATTCTCAGGGGGAAAGGGGTGTCTGTGTGGGGAGTATGGGAAGAGACTGGACAAAAATCATACACCTATGGATAAGGACAGCGGGGGGGGGGAGGTAAGAGAAGAGGGAGGGTGGGAACTGGGTGGTGGGGAGATATGTGGGGAAAAAGGAGAAACAATTGTAATCTGAACAATAAAGATTCATTAAAAAAAAAAAAAGAACTGAGGTCCTCCCCATATTCACCTAATTCCTTAATCTTACTAGTATTTTCTGTATATAAGCTTTGCCTCTACAGATTCTGCCCCCACCCTTTTTACTGGGTATTTGGTGTTTGTATGATTTGGTTTATCTGTTTGTTCTCTGGTGTTTTCTCTAGTAGCTCTGTGCATGAATCTGTGTGCCACTAGGTCACTGCTGCCCTCCTGTAGCTCTCTGCCTGCTGCCCCACCCTCCTGTGGCTCCCCCTGTCCCCCATAGCTTGTTGCCCGGCCTCATCCTGTAGCTCTCTGCCTCCCACTTGCTTGATGCCCTGCCCCCTCCTATAGCTCTCCAGCACCTGCTTGTAGTTCGCTGGCCCAAACTCCTACAGATCTGTGATCCAGTCGTTATGCGGTCGGTTGTTACACCTCACGGCAAAACGGAGGAGTAACAACCGACTCTTTTCTTCCTTATTTTCCTTTTTCCTTTCTCTCATACCATTTTTCTCTCTTCAATATCATTTGTGCTCTATTTTCTCTCTGCTAATTCTCTTTTCTCTGGTGGTCACGTATATTGGGGTTGTTGGTGTCGAGAGTATATTTGTGTTTTGTTCCCTTTGTGTTGTGTCTTGTCGAGTTGCATTTTGTCCTATTTGGTCAATGTGGTACATAACCAGACACCCGGAGAAGAGACTCCATCCATGAACAAATCAGTAACACTCAAGATCCAACTACAGAGGCAGGAAGACGGCAGCAGTGAGGGAGAGCGCATGAGTGAGTGAGGGAGTGAAAGAGGAGTGTGTGGACCTGTGGGGTGTGTGGGGATGTGTGTGAGTGAGGCACAGTTAGATTTTACAGGACATTCAGGGGCAGGCTGAATGGGATCACCCAACCAGGCAGTCTCTGCTACCATGGCAAACTCCCAGAGTGGCTGGCTCTTCCACAGAGGCCATAACTTTTTGAAGAGGAGAGCTGCAGTGACTTGGAACCCAGGCTCACCTCCATCCAGGGTGCGCCTAGACAAAACCCAGAACTCTACAGCCACCCACACCAGGGACCTGCTGCCCCAGTTGTGGTCCCATGGTCACCAAGACTCCAGCCACCCTGACTCAGGCCCCTATGAGTTCCAAAGCATGCTTCCCTCTGGCTAGCTCAACACTTTAGCAAAGGGGATAGCAACCACGTGAGCAGCAGCCATGTGAGCAGCCTGCTCCTGTCCGAGGAGCAGCAGAAGCATGAGCAGCCTGTCGAAGGAGAAGGAGCTGCACACAGCCCACCACCATCTGAGGAGCAACAGCCTTGTGAGAAGCCCACCCCTGTCTGAGGAGCAGCAGCTGTGCAAGAAGCCTGCCCCTGACAGCCAGAGGAGCAACCAATGCTATAAGCAGTGCCCACCAGAGGAGCCAGAGCCAAATGAGGAGCAGCCACTGCTGCAACTGCTCAAAGAGAAGCCACCGTCCGAGGAGCCACTGCTGACAGAGGAGCAGCCCCTGCACAACTCTAGACTTAGATCCTTTGGTGATAGCATAAATGGGGAGACAAAGAAACCCTCAAAAAGAAAGAAAAGGAGAACTCACCAGAAAAGCAGCATGGTGAAATGGAGGCATGCAATATGTCAGAAAAAGAATTCAGAATAAGGGTCATACAGTTCATAAACCAGATGGAGGAAAAAAATCAACAATTTATGTAAGAATCAAGAAGAAATAAAGAGTGATATAGATACAATAAAAAAACACCATGGAAAGTTTCAACAGTAGACTAGGAGAAGCGGAGGACTGAATTAGTGAATTGGAAGACAGGGAAGCAAAACACACCCAAACTGAACTACAATTGGAAAAAATAAATAAAAGACAGGAGGAGAGCCTAAGGGAGCTTTGGGACAACATGAAATGAAGTAATATACAAATATTAGGGGTACCAGAATGACAACAAGAAGAACAAGGTTTAGAAAACCTATTTGAAGAAATAATGTCAGAAAAATCTCTTGATTTGCAGAAGAAAAATCACACACGCACAGAAAGTCCCAAAAAAAGATGAAACTGAAAAGACCCACATCAAGACACATTGTAATTACAATGGCAAATGTACAGGACAAAGAGAGAATCTTAAAGGTTGCAAGAGAGAGACAGAAAGATACATACAAGGGATCTCCCATTAGATTATCAAATGATTTCTCAACAGAGACACATCAGGCCAGAAAGGAATGAAAGAAAATTTACAAAGTGATGCAAAGCAAGGGACTGAATCCAAGAATACCCTATCCAGCAAGGCTATCATTCAAAAAAGAAGGGGAAATAAGGAGCTTCACAGACAAAAGAAGGCTAAGAGAGTTTATCACTACCAAGACAGCAATGCAATAAATGCTAAAGGGACTGGTGTGAAAAGAAGAAACAAAAAGGGAAGAAGGAACACAGGCACAAAAAAATAAAAATGGCTACATAAAAGTACCTATCAATAATAAATTTAAATATAAACAGACTAAATGCTACAATCAATAGACATCAAGTTGCAGAATGAATAAAAAAACATGTCAGATATTTATATATATGTTGTCCACAAGAGACCCATCTCAGAAGAAGGGACTCACACAGACTGAAACTGAAGGGAAGGAAAAATATCTTTCAGGAAAATGGAAATTTAAAAAAAATATGAGGTAGCAATACTTATATCTGACAAAATAGACTTCAAAGTAAAGCCTATAACAAGAAACAAGAAAGGCCACTTCATAATACAAAAGGGATCGATACAACAAGAGGATATAACTCTGGTAAATATATATGGACCCAATTCAGGAGCACCCAAATACATTAAAAAAAAAATCTCCTGGAAGACATCAATGGAGATATTGACAACAATACAATCATAGTAGGGGAATTTCATACCCCACTGACATCACTGGATAAATTCTCTAGACAAAAAAATCAGCAAAGAAGCAGCAATCCTAAAGGACTCACTAGATCAGATGAATTTAATTGACATCTTCAGAACATTTCACCCTAAAGTGACAGAATATACATTCTTCTCAAGTGCACCTGGGACATTTCAAAGATAGACCATATATTAGGTCACAGGGAAAGTCTCTCCAAATTCAAGAAGATTGAAATCATATCAAGCATCTTCTCAGATAATATTAGAAATAAATTTCAATTAAAAAATCACAAAAATTCAAACACTTGGAAGCTGAATAGCATGCTATTAAACAATGATTGTGTTACCAAAGACATCAAAGAAGAAATTTAAAATATCCTGGAAACAAATGAAAATAAAAACACAACAACCCCAAATCTATGGGACACAATGAAAGCAGTCCTGAGAGGGAAGTTTATAGCTCTACAAAAAACAAAACAAAACAAGAAAAGATGGTAATAAATCATCTAACTCAACAACTTAGGGAATTATAAAGAGAGCAACAAGAAAAGCCCAGAGTCAGCAGAAGGAAGAAGATAATAAAGATCAGATCAGAGATGAAATAAATGACATAGACCAAAAATAAACAAACAAACAAACAAACAAAAAACAAACAATACAAAAGATCAATGAAACCAAGAGCTGGTTTTTTGAAAGGATAAACAAGATTGATGAACCTCTAGCCAGGCTCACCAATATGCAAAGAGAGAGGACCCAAATAGACAAAATCAGAAATGAAAGAGGTGAAATAAAAGCAGACCCCACAGAAATACAAAGGATTGTTAAAAAATACTATGAACAACTCTATTCTAACAAACTAAACAACCTAGAGTATATGGACATATTCCTAGAAAAACACAACCTTCCAAAACTTAATCAGGAAGAATCAAAAAAATCTCAATAGGCTGTTAACTATGGAGGAAATTGAAGCAGTAATCAAAAAGCTTCCAGTAAATGTAAGCGCTGGGCCAGATGGCTTCACATGGGAGTTTTACCAAATATTCAAAGAAGAATTAAAGCCTATGTTCCTCAAACTATTCTAAAAAATTCAACAGAAAGGAACACTTCCTAGCTAATTCTATGAAGCCAGCATTATCTAATACCAAAAATCAGATAAAGACAACACAATGAAGGAGAATTACAAGGCAATATTCCTCATGAGCATAGATGCCAAAATCCTCAACAAAATTCTAGCAAATTGGATCCAGCAGTACATCAGAAAGATCATACAACATGACTAAGTAGGATTTATCCCGGGGATGCAAGGGTGGTACAATATCCGCAAATCAATAAACATGATACATCACATAAACAAATTGAGAGGTAAAAATCACATAGTCATATCAATTGATGCAGAAAAAGCATTTGACAAAATCCAACACCCATTCTTCATAAAACCCTTAGCAAAATGGGAATAGAGGGATCATACCTGAACATAATAAATGCCTTATATGACAACCTACAGCCAACATCATACTCAATGGGCTAAACGATAAACCATTTCACCTAAGAACAGGAAGGAGACAGTGATGCCCATTTTCACCACTCCTGTTCGACATAGTACTGGAAGTGCTAGCCATAGCAATTAGACAAGAAGAAGAAATAACAGATATTCAAATTGGAAAAGAAGTAAAACTGTCATGATTCACAGATTACATGACACTACATAGAAAACCCTAAAGACTCCATGAAAAAATGATAAGACTTAATAAATGAATTTGGCAATGTAGCAGGATACAAAGTTAATGCCAAGAAACCCATGCTATTTTTATACACCAATAGTGAAATTACAGAAAGAGAGATTTAAAAAACAATCCCAGCCTAACTGGTTTGGCTCAGTGGATAGAGCATCAGTCTGTGGACTGAAAAGTCCCAGGTTTTATTCTGGTCAAGGGAATGTACCTTGGTTGTGGGCACATCCCTTGTAGGAGGTGTGCAGGAGGCAGCTGATCAATGTTTCTCTCTCATCGATGATTCTAACTCTCTCTCCCTCTACCTTCCTCTCTGTAAAAAATTAATAAAAATTTTTAAATAAACAATCCCATTTATCAATGCAAAAAAAAATTAAGATACCTAGCAATAAACTTAACTAAGGAGGCAAAAGACTTGTACTTGGATATGTATAGGACACTGGAAAAACAGATAAAGACATAAACAGATGGAAGAACATACTATGTTCATTGATTGGTAGAATCAACATCATTAAAATGTCCATACTACTCAAAAAAATCTATAGATTCAATGCACTCTCAATTAAAATACCTATGGAATATTTCACATACTTAGTACAAACTCTCCAAAAATTCATCTGGAATAAAAAAAGACCAGGATTAGCTGCAGCAAGCCTGAGAAAGGAGAACAAAGTAGGTGGGAATCTCAATACCAGATAGCAAGCTGTTATAAAGCCACTGTTCTCAAAACTGCCTGATACTGGCACAAGAACAGACATATAGACCAATGGAATAGAATAGAGAACCCAGATATCGACCCAAACCACTATGCTCAATTAATATTTGACAAAGGAGGCATGAACATACAATGGAGTCAAGACAGTCTCTTCAATAAATGGTGTTGGGAAAATTGGACAGATACATGCAAAAAAATGAAACTAGACCACCAACTTAACCATACACAAAAATAAACTCAAAATGGATAAAGGACTTAAACATAAGAAGGGAAACCATAAAAATGTTAGAGCAATCCACAGGCAGCAAAATCTCAGACATATTCTGAAACAATATCTTTACCGATACAGCTCCTAGGGCAATGGAAACTAAAGACAAAATAAACAAATGGGACTACATCAAAATAAAAAGCTTCTATAAGCAAAAGAAACCATCAACAAAACAACAAGAAAGCCAACTGCATGGGACAAAATATTTGCCAATGTCATCTCTGATAAATATTTAATCTCTAACATTTACAGGGAACTCACACAACTTAAATAAAGGAAGATAATCAACCCAGTCAAAAAATTGTCAAAGGACCTAAATAGATATTTTTCCAAAGGGAATATAAGGAAGGCCAAGAGACATATGAAAATATGGTCAAAGTCACTAATCATCTGAGCGATGCAAATCAAAACAACAATGAAGTACCACCTCACACCTGTCAGAATGGCTATCATCAACAAATCAACAAACAACAAGTGCTGGTGAGGATGTGGTGAAAAAGGAATCCTTGTGCACTGCTGGTGGGAATGCAGACTGGTGCAGCCACTGTGGAGAATAGTATGGTGTTTCCACAAAAAACTAAAAATAGAACTTCTATTTGACCCAGTGATCCCACTTCTTGGAATATATCCCAAGAAAATAGAAACACCTTTCAGAAAGGATATATGCACCCCTATGTTCATAGCGGCACAATTTACCATAGTTAAGATTTGGAAACAGCCTAAGTGCCCATCAGCAGATGAGTGGATTAAAAAACTGTGGTACATCTACACAATGGAATATTCTGCTGCAGTAAAAAGGAAGGAATTCTTACCATTTGCAACAGCATGGATGGACCTGGAGAGTATTATTATAAGCAAAATAAGCTAGTCAGAGAAAAATAAGTATCACATAATCTCACTCTTTTGTGGAATATAATGAACAACATAAACTGATGAACCAAAACAGATCTAGAGACAGAGAAGCATTGATCAGACCATCAAACCTCAGAGGAAAGGTAGGGAAGGGTGCTGATCAGGTGGAGAGATCAACCAAAGGACTTGTATGCATGCGTATAAGCCTAACCAATGGACACAGACACCAGGGGGGTGAGCACATGAGTAGGGAGGTGGGGGGAAATTGAGGGATAAGGACACATATGTAATACCTTAACAAATAAAGAAAAAAAGATCAGAAAAGAAATAAATGACATAGATACTAAAAGAAAAAAATTCAAAAGATCAATGAACCAATGGCTGGTTCTTTGAAAAGATAAATAGGATTGATTAACCTTTAGCCAGACTGATCAAGAAACAAAGCGTGAGGACCCCCCAAAAAAAAAATCAGAAATGAAATATGTGAGGGAAGAATTGACATCACAGAAATACAAAGGAGTGTAAGAAAATACTATGAACAACTATATCCAACATATTGGACACCCTGGGTAAAAATGACAAATTCCCAGAAACATACAATCTTCCAATATTCAATCAGAAAGAATCAGAAAACCTGAATAGACAAATAACAACTAATATAATCAAAGCAGTAATAAAAAAGTACTCTCAGAAAACTAAAGCCCTGGACTGGATAGCTTTGCAGGAAAGTTTTATGACACATTCAAGGAAGGACTAACCCATCTTCTGCTCAAACTATTAAAAAAAAATCCAGAGAAAGAAAGATGCCCTAGCTTCATGAGCTCAGCATTAACCTAATTCTAAATTCATATAAAGACACTACACAGAAAGAAAATTATAGGCCAATATCTCTGATGAACATAGGTGCAAAAATCCTCAACAAAATATTAGCAGATCAGATCCAGCAGTAAATTTAAAAATCATACACTATGACCAAGTGGGATTTATTTTGGGGATGCAAAGTTGGTAAAATAGCCTCAAATCAATAAATGTAGTACATCACATAAACAAATTGAAGGATAAAATCTCATGATCATATCAATAGACACAGAGAATGAGTTTGAAAATTTTCAGCACCCATTTATGATAAAAACTCTAAGAGGGAAATGATGGATCATACTTTACAATAATAAATGCCAAACATGCAAACCTAAAACCAACATCATATTCAAGGGTCAAAAACTAAAAGCATTTATCCTAAAAACAGAAATAAGTCAGGGATACAAAATTAACATTCAAAAATCAATAGCATTTTTATATACCAACTAGAGGCCCGGTGTACGAAATTTGTACATGGGTATGGTCTCTAGGCCTGGCTGGCAATTGAAGTGTGAGTGTCTGCCATGGAAAGGCAGGTCCCAGCTGACCTCTGGGCCCTGGGCAGCACCTGGGCCCTCGGGCCCCCACTTACCTCCCTCTGCCTGAGTCACAGTGCCCCAGTCCCCACGTGGAAATGTGGTAAGCACGGCTAGACAACATGAGCCAAGGTGCAGCATGGGCCTCTGTGTCGCCCAGCGATGCTGCATGGAAACCAGGCAGACAGCGTGCTCTCTCCCAGCCGGCCTTGGCTGACGGGTTCCTGCGCAAACCCATGGTGAGCCTAACCAGCAGCTGTGATCTCAGAAGCCCATTGGGGCCGACAGCACCTCCAATGCCATCCACTGCCAGTGCCTGGTCGCCGACGCCCACCATGTTCTGCGCCGCCCCCTGATGGTCAGTGCACGTCATTGTGAGCGGTTGAACTCCCAGTCAAACTCCTGGTCAAGGGTACAATATGCATATTAGGCTTTTATTATATAGGACTAGAGGCCCTGGTGCACAAAATTCATGCACGGAGGGGGGTTGTCCCTCAGCCCAGCCTGTACCCTCTCCAATATGGGACCCCTCGAGAGATGTCCAACTGCCCATTTAGGCCCAATCCCACTGGCTGGCTCCCAACTGCTTGCCTGCCTCCCTTCCTGATTGCCCCTAACCGCTTCTGCCTGCCAGCCTGATCACCCCCTAACCACTCCGCTGCCAGCCTGTTTGCCCCCAACTGCCCTCCTCTGCCGGCCTGGTCACTTCTAACTGCCCTCTCCTTCAGGGTTGATCACCTCTCAACTGCCCTCCCTTGCAGGCCTGATCCTTCTCAACTGCCCTCCCTTGCAGGCCGGGTGCCTCCCAACTGCCCTCTCCTGCTGGCCATCTGTGGTGGCCATCTTGTGTCCACATGGGGGCAGGATCTTTGACCACATGGGGGCAGTTATATTGTGTGTTGCAGTGATGATCAATCTGCATATTACTCTTTTATTAGATAGGATAGTGGCCTGGTACAGGGGTGGGGGCGAGCTGGTTTGCCCTGAAGGGTGTCCCGGATCAGGTGGGGGTTCCCTTGGGGCATGGGGCGGCCTGAGCGAGGGGCCTGTGGCGGTTTGCAGGCTGGCCATGCCCCCTGGCAACCCAAGCAGAGGCCCTAGTATCTGGAATTTATTTTCCTTCTACAATTGAAACTTTGTAGCCTGGAGCGGAGCCAAGCCTGGGGCTCCCTCCGAGGCCGGCAGCCATTTCTGTTGGGGTTATAATTGAAACTTTGTAGCCTTAAGTGGTTGGGCCTGGCCAGAGTGTGCGGAAAGCTTTGCTTCCCCTGTTGCTGGTGGCAACCCTGGCCTGCTCTCTCAAGCTCCATTCTGCTGCCATTTGTTTGAATTTATTTACCTTCTATAATTGAAACTTAGTAGCTTGAGTGGAGGCTTAGGCCTGACAAGGGCAGGCAGAAAGCTTGGCTTCCTCTGTTACCTAGGAAACCTTGCTCTCTGTGGTTGTAGCCATCTTGGTTTGGGTTAATTTGCATGCTCGCTCTGATTGGATGGTGGGTGTGGCTTGTGGGTGTGTCTGAGGTATGGTCAATTTGTATATTTGTCTATTATTAGATAGGATATCTTCCATTGATTTCAGAGAGGAAGGGAGAGGGCGAGAGAGAGAGAAACATCAACGATGAGAGAATCATGGATTGGCTGCCTCCTGCACGCCCCACACTGGGGATCAAGACCACAACCTGGGCATGTGCCCTGACAGGGAGTCAAACCTTAACCTCCTGAGTCATAGGTCTACTTTCAACCACTTAGCCACGCCTGCCGGGCTCTTGTTCTTATTTTAAAGGAGATATAATTAACACTCCAGAGGTCGACTTGCCCCAAACAACCAAGTTTTGCAGTGACAGAGTCTGAAGGAGGGAGGTGGACTGGTTCTAAACATGCACTCATGAGACACTGTCTCTAGCTCTTCGAGTGGTGCTTCCTTGAGGCCCTCAGATTTGTCGCATCACCCCCCACCCTCCCTACCTGCCATCAGAGCTGAGGAGACTGGAGGATGGGAAGGGCCATCTGTGGTTCACCTGGGAGGGCCATGGGAGGGGCAGATCTGGGAGCACCACAGACCTCAAGTGGGAGTTAGAGGCAGTGATTGCTCTGTCCCAGCGTCTCAAGAGTGTTTCTTTCTCTGGAAGCACTGCAAGCATTGCCTTAGGCTGCCTGACTTGGGGCTGGCCTCTGCAGTTCTGTTCTGTGGTATGGGATCCTCTCTGTCCTGGAAACTGGAGTCGGGGATTGGAGTTGGACCACCTGGGCAAGCCCTTTGCATTGGACCCTGAGACCTTTTGTGTCACCTGTGACCCGGTTCCGGGTACAGCTGATCTATGTGTCCACAAGGGGGCTTCATTTTCCTAGTTTTCAACATTTGCTTTCCATAATACTGTACATTCTGTTTTGTTGTATTTTCTACCAAAAATAAAACCATTTGCTTGTTCCCAATAAGTAGTTGTCATCACTGAAGAGAGCTTGGGGGTGGGGTGGGCGTGGAGGGATTAGGGCAGCCAGCCAGGAATGACCCCCCCTCCTGGACCTCAGGGTGGGAGGCTGGTCGTGAACATTCCACTTCCCTCATGTGGAGCTCAAACTAAGGTCTGGGTTTTACAGTCAGACCCTCAAAATGTACGGTCCCCTGACAGCAGCTGCTGGAGACCCTGCCTTCCCAGGGGCTGAGAGGAGCATGAGACCTCCTCACCCCTCACCCTGCCCACATCATTCCTTACACTCTGGTTTCCCTCCAGTACACCCCAAAGCTGCCACCTTGGCTGCCACAGTTTCCACTATCTCCGCATTGCCCTTGGGGAGGGTGTTGTTGCCTCCTGCTGTCTCCCTGCTTCCTCTTCCCCCTCAGTCTGCTCCTGACACAGAAGCCAGTGGGTCCTCACTTAACAGCTTTGGTGCCTCCACCTGCACTCAGGGAACACAAGGTTCTCACGGACCCTCGATCCCTGCAGGATGTGCCCCTGACCCAGCCTTGACCCCCTTCCATCTGGCCTTTTGCTCGTCTTGCTGCCCCTCCATAGGCTGTGCCCTCTGCATGATGCCCTTCTCCAGGCATCCACCTGGCTCTTCTCCAACAGTCCAGTTTCTCGCAGTGAGCCTGCCTTTTCCCCTTCCTTGCTGAGCCCTTATATGGCTTCATTCCCATGTTTTCATGGTGCCACATGGTGCCCGAGCCCTCTAACAGCTGCATCTCACGTCTGTCCGAGGCTGTTTCCTCCCCACACCCCTGCCCTCTCCTGGTGGAAAGCATGCTCCTAGGACAGGGCAGCTGGCACCTTGATGCTCTGCGAGTACCTGGGTATCATCTGGACAGGTGCTCAGTCAGTGATATAGGTTGAGCAAGATGCACAGGCAATGGTGTTAGGTGTAAAGGCCCCTGGAAGGCAGACTCACTTGGAGCTGAGGGCCAGTGAGCTCTCCACACAGCGCTCAGTGCGGGGCCTTGGGAGCCATTGGTCTTTTCTTGCAAGAAGGCTGGAGGAAGAGAATGAAAAATGAGCAGTGTGTGTTTTCCCTCAACTACTTAAAAGCTGATAATCTCATTCCATTCTGAAAACTATAAATAAAAACCCTTAGATCAACCCTGTAAGATGGGTTCTGGGAGTATCTGAGATTCTGTGGAGAGTATAAGACCTTCACCTGCCACAACAACAGTGCTTAGTAACCACAAGGTTTTAGTGCTGTGATTCGTGCACTGGTGGGGGGCGGCCTGTGTGGGTCAGCCCAGCAACTGTGGACCTCCCTCTGAGCAGCTGCTACTGTTGTGAAGGGCCACCCACTGACGACTAGGGGGCAACTCCTGCATTGAGCGTCTGGTTGGTCCATCGGTCCTTTCAGTCATCACAGTCACTACCTTTTTATATATCTTACCTAATAATAGAGAAACATGTAAATTGACCGTACCTCCACTATGCCCACAGCCAATCAGAGTGAGTATGCAAATTAAGCCAACAAAGATGGCCAGGTCACTCCCAGCCGGCCATCGGAAGAGGGGGCGGGGGAGGCTTCCCAAGCCTAAAGCCTGGGGCAGAGGCTTTAGGCTTGGGAAGGGGCCAAGCCTGCAACCAAAAGCAGATCATCTAGAAGTCAGCTGCAGCCTGGTGACCCAGCACTGACTGCCCAGGTGGCTGAGACCCAGAAAGTGAGTCAGGGTCTGATTTGCAGCCTCAGTGGAAGTTGTTGATCAGCGTACTTACCTCATTCTTTCTCTCCCCTTTTATTTCTGATCTTCGACAGCAGCCAGGCTTTTCTTTCTCTCCCTGCCTCTGCGGGGGCTGCTGTTAAGCCCGCCTCTTTGATCAGGCCCAGAGATAGGCCTGGGGATGCTGACTGGCATAGGAACCAACCAATCAGAACCAAAGGTGGGTGCTGTGGGGACCAATGGCTGTCTAGAAGGTGGAGATTTTGATGCTGACTGGCATAGGAACTGACCAATGAGAACCAAATCTGGGTGCTGTGGGGAGCCAATGGCTGCCTAGGAGGTGAAGCTTTTGACGCTGGCATAGGAACCAACCAATCAGAACCAAATTGGCCAGCAGAGGAGGGCACTTAGGGGTGACATCAGGCCTTCAGGAGAGGGCAGTTAGATGTGATCAGGCAGGCAGGCAGAGGCAGTTAGGGGCAATCAGGCAGGCAGGCAGGTGAGCAGTTAGGAGCCAGTGGTCCCAGATTGTGAGAGGGCTGTCTGACTGCTGGTTTAGGCCCGATTGTCAGGGCCAGCCTGACAGGTTGAACCAGGCTGAGGTAGGGAGGTGGGATTTGAGAAAAGAAAGAAAGACAGGACAGCAGGGTCGGGAGGTCTAGGAATCTTCGAGAGGCTGTAGCATGTTTATTAACTCTGTAATGCCTTTTATACACAAATACTGAATAGGAGGTCTGTGAAGAGGAATGTACTCTTTGTTCCTCTTAATCTCTAAGGGAGAGATAGAGCAGAAGGACAAATTCTCAGTACAGTAAATCAGGCAGATTCTCAGTAAATAGTTAGACTTCTTGGCAAGCCATGAAAGGGTTGCTCTCATTCTACTGATAACCGCCATCCAAACAAGCCTGGGAAAACTGTGTGGGTACAGGGCCAGCCTTGCTAGCCCCTTCAGGTGCAAGGACTGTGTCAGCTTACACCCTGGCACCAACAGATCCCCCTTTTTTGTTTTTTAGGCTACTACTAATAAAAGTAAAATTTAAACATCCTATCTAATAATAGACAAATATGCAAATTGACCATACCTCAGACACACCCACAAGCCACACCCACCATCCAATCAGAGCGAGCATGCAAATTAACCCAAACCAAGATGGCTACAGCCACAGAGAGCAAGGTTTCCTAGGTAACAGAGGAAGCCAAGCTTTCTGCCTGCCCTTGTCAGGCCTAAGCCTCCACTCAAGCTACAAAGTTTCAATTATAGAAGGTAAACAAATGGTGGCAGAATGGAGCTTGAGGGAGCAGGCCAGGGTTGCCGCCAGCAACAGGGGAAGCAAAGCTTTCCGCACACTCTGGCCGGGCCCAACCACTTAAGGCAACAAAGTTTCAATTATAACCCCAACACAAATGGCTACCAGCCTCGGAGGCAGCCCCAGGCTTGGCTCCGCTCCAGGCTACAAAGTTTCAATTGTAGAAGGAAAATAAATTCCAGATACCAGGGCCTCCGCTTGCGTTGCCAGGGGGTGTGACCTGCCTGCAAACCACCACAGGCCCCTCGCTCAGGCCGACCCACACCACAAGGGAACCCCCACCTGATCCGGGATGCCCTTCAGGGCAAACCAGCTCGCCCCCACTCCTATACCAGGCCTCTATCCTATCTAATAAAAGAGTAATATGCAGATTGATCATCACTGCAACACACAATATAGCTGCCCCCATGTGGTCAAAGATCCTGCCCCCATGTGGACACAAGATGGCCACCACAAGATGGCCAGCAGGAGAGGGCAGTTGGGAGGCACCCGGCCTGCAAGGGAGGGCAGTTGAGAAGGACCAGACCTGCAAGGAAGGGCAGTTGGAGGTGATCAACCCTGCAGGAGAGGGCAGTTAGGGGTAACCAGGCCGGCAGAGGAGGGAAGTTGGGGGCAAACAGGCTGGCAGCAGAGTGGTTAGGGGGTGATCAGGCTGGCAGGCAGAAGTGGTTAGGGGCAATCAGGAAGGCAGGCAGGCAAGCAGTTGGGAGCCAGCAGTCCTGGATTGTGAGAGGGATGTCCGGCTGCCCGTTTAGGCCCGATCCCACTGGGATCGGGCCTAAACGGGCAGTCAGACATTCCTTGAGGGATCCCAGATTGGAGAGGGTACAGGCTGGGCTGAGGGGCAACCCCCCTCCGTGCACGAATTTCATGCACCGGGCCTCTAGTTAATAATAAAGCTCTAATATTAAAACAATTGCAAACAATGCCATTGCAAAACTAAATTACATACATGTTATCATTTTCAAAACTTGAATGTTAAGAGCAAAACTCTGGCTATTAAATAATAACAAAACAATAAGAGAGAAATCAAAACTATGGACACGTTAATATTTTTAGCTGCTAAATGAAAGAAAGTCTCTTGTGCCGCTGGTGTATATTTACTTAGAGTCTTTTGTCTTGGCTGTGCAAGACTTTGTAGAAGACTGGCAGCTAACAGATGCTAGTAGGAGCAGGAACATGGTTGAAGCAGTCGCTTCAACTTCTTGCTTTTCTATAATCTGCTGTAGTTCAGTTGTTAACTTCTTCAGATGACTCTATGTTGGCACCTCAGTCCCTTGCGTAGCTTTTAGTTTTCTTCTTCCTCCGCTTTGCTGTCATTAGGGCAGTCCTTAGTCCTTTTGAGTGATTGGACACAGGAGATTGTCTGAGTCCATTGTGGTGACACATGTAATGCTCCAGCACCTAAATTGGCTGTATTGCTCCTTCTGGAAAGATATAAAACACAACCTCTTCCCCACATTATTACTGAATCTGATATAACTCTTTTCTGGTTTATGTTTCCTTCCACCTAGCTGACTCGGTGGAGGCTATTGTACAGGAGGCCTGATGCAATTCACCTGCTGTACGATCCTCTGTATCACAATTCAAAAAATTTTAAAGTTTAAAAAGCATGACTTAACTTTTCTTGAGGTGACACATAACATCTGTCCCCCCTTTTTGTTTTTTAGTAAATGATTTTAAGAGTACGAATGGCTCTTTCTATAATTGAGTGATATTTATTTTGCTAGATTTGATTAGGTTTAAGTTTTCAGGGATTTACCCTTAAAGTTGGTATAGGAAGGTGGAAAACACACTGAGGACATTGCTTCTAATAAAACATGGAAATTGTTATTCTCAAATAATATTTTGAAGACTGAAAATTAAATGAAAAGTTCCTCTGAATTAGTGTTCCCTATAGTAGCTGTTTTAATAATTTTTGCTATACTTACTATATAAGCACTATTTCTATAGGTTGATGGGCTCCGTAGTAAAATCTGTTAAGGTATAAATAAGAGCTTGTATTACTACTGAAATATAGGGGGTTTGAAGTATCTTTGCTCCCCTGCTGTAGTAGGGGAGCAAAGATCCTTCCATTTCTAGAACTGGATCTATTTGTAAAAATGGTTAATGCCTGAGGTATGGTATTCCTTTTAATGTGGTAGTTAATACTATTCCCTGTGTTAGAAATAAAGTAAGCCACTAAGCCAGGGATCCCAGTAGAACATAAAATATTAAACATTTTGACTTTTTTGTAGAAGGGTGTGTATACATGATCTGGAAGTACGCACACCTACCTTCCTTGCCCTTGGTCCTGGGCAACCTGTAGTAATGTACAGCTGCTGACTGCTAGTATGGCAAGGCGTCTTACTATATTTATTTTTGGACTATTTCTTCTTTGTTCTTGTGGGCTTCTGCCTATTCTGTGGGTGGAACAGTTCTATGAGGTCTTCTCTGGGATCCGTTGTTGTGGGAATCTACATGGGCTTTTCTGGAAATATATAAATATATTCTCGACCAAATGTTAATAAAGAAATCTTTTCTATAAATTAGAGTTGGGATCCTTTTGATTTTTGTCTAAATGATTTTCCTTTGGCTTATTTTGATACTATAAGATTTTATGGGTGTCTTGTTATTAATATTATAAATGAAAAATTAATTTTTGAGTAAAAATTTTAAAGTAATTAAGTCTTGATGTAATTTACTTATAGGATTTTTCTTTTAAGATATTATTCTATTAATCTCTTTTTTTGTATTATTATGAGGTTTTTGAAAAAAAATTTTAATGTAGTCTTGATAATCTTTATTTTTAATTTTTGTATAGAAATAAGATTGCTTTGGATTTATTGTATGTTAAGTAATTTTACTATGAGATGAACTTTTAATAAAGTTTTGTTAATACTTTAGGAACAGTTTTTTGTTTAGTATAATTAAGTTTTTATGAATACTTACTTATTTTAATTAGTTAATTTAAATTAATCTGAAATAAAGCTTAATTTATTTATTAACTTTACTTGTCCTAGGTTATGGACAATAAATTATATTAAGTTTCTGCTATTAATTTTTAATTTTATATAAAACTTATTAGAGAGGAAAAATATAAAATATTTACCTTAGTTTAAAAGGCTAAATATATAGGCTTTTAATTATATTTCCTATAACATTTGAAGGAAACCTCCTTATTTCTTTTTAGAAATAATTTTTAGGCTATAGAGAGTTTTATTTAAGAATCTTTGTCTTTCTTTTTATAATAGGTAACCTGTAGGGCTGTAGTTTGAAGGTTAAGCCTATAGGCGACTAGCTAGCTATATTATAAGTACTTTTATAGTAAGACTGATTACTAATTTACTTTTAAATTTAATATTTTAATAACAATCTTAGTTTACCCTATAAATATTAATGGAAAGGATTATTTGTATCCCTGAGAAAGCCCTGAGAATTCCTGGTGTTAGGCTGGATTTAGATATAGGGCAGCTGCTGTTAGCCATGTCTCTGTTATCTGGGTCCCAATCTGAGCTGGGCTAAGTCTCTGTCTGTTGTCTGGGTCCTGATCTGAGCTGGGCATGGGAAGCGCGAAGCAGCCATGGGGCAGGAGACCTCCCTCAGAAGGGGCGAGGGTTTAAGCCCCTGCAATGTTGGGGGGGGTGAGGATCTGTGCCCCACCTCTGTTGACCCCCAAGTTCTCTCCTGATGGCCCCTCTGCGACTGTGCCTGTCTTAGGTTGTTCCTTCCCTGAGGAATCTTACCTGTCTCTGGCTAACCAGCCATCCTCCCCAAACAGAGAGTCTTTCATATAACTTTTTTTTTATCCTCACCAGAGACTATGTGATATGTTTATTGATTTTAAAGAGAGATGAATGGGTGTTGAAAGAGAGAAAGAGAGAGAGATTGATGTGAGAGAGAAACATTGATTGGTTGCCTCTTGTGCGAGCCCTGACAGCAACCTTTTGGTGTAAAGGATGACACTCCGGCTACTGAGCCACCTAGTTAGGGCTCATATAACTTTTAAAATGCCATTAATTTCCTTTCTTGCTAACATAAAAATAATACAAATGTTCTTCATTATTTCTCCAACAAAGAAGTACTCGATTTCCATGTCTATTGCCCATATATTTCTTTCATTTTGGTTTACTTTCTTTATCACTGTTTCTTCCCAGAAATGGGAAAATTTCATTCCATGATGCTGTTTAATCTGACTCCAGTATTTCAAGGCCTCACTATTTAATTAATTTATTTTTCTAAACTTTAGAATCTAAAGGAATAGATTATTTGCTTGCTTGAATACCAATAATGCCAAACTGTGACTTTCTTTTTGTTTGAGCTCATTGTGTGAACACCAAGTATATGGCATTAACTTAAATATTATAGCTGAAGCTTAAAATGCAATTTAACTAGGGTTTGGGTATTTTTGCTGGGAGTACTGTGCCTGGAGATATAACTGTTAGTGTCTCTTGAACTAAGAGGCAGGATTCTAATTAAGTTTGCGTGAAACAGATGCCCCACAATAAATTCCTAATAGATTATTTGGTTTTAGCTATATTATTAATTGTTCTTTAGGAGTTTGAGAAAGAACAATGTGCAGCCTAATGAAAATTTATCAGGTTCAGCAACAGAGACCAGATCTGCTGGTTTGTAATAGAATTGAACTGTTGAGAAAAAGGGAACAAACTATTCATTATTGCATCTATAAAAAGAGTTTTATTCTCTAGGCTTCAAAAACTAAAGTCTCCACTAATCCATTTACTTGTCCTCATCTATTTATCCAAGTTAAGGGAGTTTTTAAAATGTTAACAAAATTTTTTTACACGCCATTGGACATTTTCAAAAATTTCTATTGATTTTAAAGACTGCTTTGCTAGGTGTCAGAATCCAAATTCATCTTATTGTTTCACATAACCACTGAAAGTGAGGAATGCCTGTGTATATTTCTTGGACATAATTTTCATGTAACCAATCAATCAAATTATTGTCATCCATGTTAACTTCTTACACACTTCTCATTTACACAATAATAGTAAGGAGTTAAAAATACTTTCATATAAAATTATCCATACTTGGATCAAGCAATTCAAAAGTCAAATTGTATGATTTTGATATGTATTTTTTTCTTTTCTTTTTATTCTGTGTTTCTTTTATTTTCTTTTTATTCTGATATGTTTTATTCTTTTCTTTTTTTCCTGCCTTTTTATTGCATTTATTTGGTGACACTAGTTAACACAATTATACACATTTCAGGTGCATAATTCCACAGCACATCATTTATACTCTGTATTTACCACCCCAAGTAAAGATTCTTTCCATTACTATTAACTCCCCTATACCCTCCATCCCCTGGCAATTGCCACATTGTTGTCAGTGTCCATGATATTTTTCTTTTTTTCTGGATCCCTCCATCCCCCCACCCAGCCACCCACTGGCCTAGAATTATAAAGTAAATACATGGCAAAACTGATTAGAAATCCAGTGTTCTGCCTATTCAATCCATTCTAATAAATTGCTTGTTGTTTTAGTGTTTATTTTTATGTCAGTTTTTCTATGTACCAGAGATTTTGTAAGCATTCATGTGTTCATTCATTGATTAATACATTTAATTCTCTCAAGAACACAATGAGGTAGCTACTGCAGATGCATTTTGCAAATGAGAAAACCCAGTCACACAAATGTTAAGTAAATTGCTAAAAAAACATTCATCTAGTGAGCACAGTAACCCAGATTTATATGCAAGCACACCTCAATTAAAGCCCTTTGACTATCTCTCAAATATTCTATGCTAAATTATGTCTCTCTAATATCTTTTCTATGTTATGTCTGAGATTTGCCAGGTAGCAATATGATTATTTGAGACAGAAATAATTTCTTAATTAAAGGACTCATTTAATATTCACAAAAAAACTATGAAAAAAGACCTGATTATAACCCTCATATTGTAGATGAGGAAAGAGAGACATAGAGACATTTAACAATTTCCTCCAGATGACATACCTGGTAGGTGATAAAGCAGAGATTTGAACCCAACCTCTTTGACTCCAGGGTCCATGATTTCAACTGCTATGTTAAACTTGCTTGTCACTCAAGTATATGTTGTTCTGCAGCTTATTAGCCATTATACAATTTTCTAACAGATACATATGATTAAGCATTTGAACATAGTAATTTCAAAATATATACAACATTTTGAACTTTCAAAATTATGCGCTATGTAGCTCTTATAACATATTTCTCCACTTTTGGTATTCAGAATAGAATATATCTATATATCAGTTTTATACTAAATTGATGAGGGTTTTCAGTTAACTAGAGAATAGATATATAACACTTTCATTGCTATTTCAATTGTCTGAAGATTAATTTTTACTAGTTTACTCTAAGGTAAATTTTTAAAGAAATAAATTTGTTTCCTAGACTGAATAATGAACCGGCCTTATTATGTGGCAGTCACCTAATTAAAAACAAAAAACAACTCATTAATGTGAAAACATCATGACCCACCACCTCCTTAAATTGATTAAGGAAAGATGGCTCTCTCTCCAACATGCTACATTCTTCCTGCTCTTCTTTAAGTTTGCATGTCCAGATTGTAACTCATAATCCATGCCCTGAAGATCCCCTAACACCCAATGTTTCCCCCAGGTACCAGGATAATTGCATTGTGAGACCAATCTTCAGAGATTGATCTGGTTGGGTTGTTTTTGAGAAATGTCAGTATTTCTATGCAAACTATATTAAAAAGCCTGATGTGTAGCTTTGAGTGCATCAGTCTAATGTCCTATATAATAAAAGCCTAATATGCTAAGTGTCCGGTTGTCCGGTCTGCTGTTCAACCCATCAAAGTGTAATATGTTAATGATATGCTAAGGCCACTCAAACGCTCTATAATGTGCATTGACCACCAGGGGGAAGACAGTCGACTGGTCAACCAGTCACTATGACAAGCACTAACCACCAGTGGGCAGACGCTTCGAAGAGTAGGTTACCTTGCTGCTGGGGTCTGGCCGATCAGGACTGAGCGAGACAGGCTGTACATACCCTGGAGCATTCCCATGGTCCCTCCCCAGCTTGCCAAGCTCCCACAACCCTCCCCAAACCCCATACATGCACTACTGGGGTCCCACAGCCTATCCTGAGTCCTCTCGCAATTTTGGGACCCCTTGGGGAATGTCGGAGAGCCAGTTTTGGCCCATGGCTAAATGACCAGTCTCTATGATGTACGTTGACCATCAGGGGCAAATGCTCAATACAGGAGCTGCCCCCTGGTGGTTAGTGCGCTTCTCTGTCTCTAGATCTGTTTTTGTTCATCAGTTTATGTTCCTCATTATAGTCCATAAATGAGTGAGATAATTTGATATTTATCTTTCTCTGACTGGCTTATTTCACATAGCATAATGCTCTCCAGTTCCATCCATGCTGTTGTAAATGGTAAGAATTCCTTCTTTTTTACCACAATGTAGTATTCCACTGTGTAGATGTGCCACAGTTTTTTAATCCACTCATCTGCTGATGTGCACTTAGGCTATTTCCAAATCGTAGCTATGGTAAGTTGTGCTGCTATGAACATAGTGGTGCATATATCTTTTCTGATTGGTGTTTCTAGTTTCTTCGGATATATTCCTAGATGTGGGATCACTGAGTCAAATGGGAGTTTCATTGTTAGTTTTTTGAGGAAATTTTATACTGTTCTCCACAGGGGATGCACCAGTCTGCATTCCCACCAGCAGTGCATTAGGGTTCCTTTTTCTCCGCATCCTCGCCAGCACTTATCGTTTGTTGATTTGTTGATGATAGCCATTCTGACAGGTGTGAGGTGGTACTGCATGGTTATTTTGATTTGCATCTCTCTGATGATTAGTGATTTTGAACATGTTTTCATATGTCTCTTGGCCTTCCTTATGTCTTCTTTCAAAAAGTATCTATTTAGGTCCGTTGTCCATTTTTTGATTGGGTTGTTAATTTCCTTTTGTTAAGTTGTATGAGTTCCCTGTAAATGTTGGAAATTAAACACTTATCAGTGATAACATTGACAAATATTTTTTACATTGCAGTGGGATTAATGTGGTTTTGTTGATGGTTTATTTTGCTATGCAAAAGCTTTTTATTTTGATGTAGTCCCATTTGTTTATTTTCACTTTAGTTTCCATTGCTCTAGGAGCTGTATCGGTGAAGACATTGCTTCAGCATATGTCTGAGATTTTGCTGCCTGTGGATTCCTCTAGTATCTTTATGGTTTCCCTTCTTATGTTTAAGTCCTTTATCCATTTTGAGTTTATTTTTGTGTATGGTCTAAGTTGGTGGTCTAGTTTCATTTTTTTGCATGTATCTGTCCAATTTTCCAAACACCAATTATTGAAGAGAATGTCTTGACTCCATTGTATGTTCTTACCTCTTCTGTCAAATATTAATTGAGCATAGTGGCTTGGGTCGATTTCTGGGTTCTCTATTCTATTCCATTGGTTGATATTTCTGTTCTTGTGCCAGTATCAGGCAGTTTTGAGAACAGTGGCTTTGTAATACAGCTTGATATCTGGTATTGAAATCTCACCTACTTTGTTCTTCTCAGGATTGCTGCAGCTATTCAGGGACTTTTTTTTTTATTTCAGATGAATTTTGAGAAGGTTCTTTCTAGATTTTTGAAAGATGCTGTTGGTATTTTAATGGGGGGCACATTGAATCTATGGATTGCCTTGGGTAGTATGGACATGTTGATGATGTTGATTCTACCAATCCATGAACATGGTATGTTCTTCCATTTGTGTATGTCTTCCTCTATCTATTTTTTTTTCAGTGTCCTGCAGTTTTCCGAGTATAGGACTTTTACCTCCATAGTTAAGTTTATTCCTAGGTATCTTAATTTTTTTGGTGCTGTGGTAAATGGGATAGTTTTTTTTTTAGTCTCTCTTTCTGTAAGTTCACTATTGGTGTATAGAAATGCCATACATTTCTTGGCATTAACTTTGTATCCTGCTACATTGCCAAACTCATTTATTAAGTCTAATAATTTTTTGATAGAGTCTTTAGGGTTTTCTATGTACAGTATCATGTCTCTGCAAATAAGGACAGTTGTACTTATTTTTTTTTTTGCAATTTAGATGCCTTTTATTTCTTCTCCTTGTCAGAACGGTATGGCTTGCACTTCCAGTACTATGTTGAATAGAAGAGGTGAGAGTGGGCATCCCAGTCTTGTTCCTGTTCTTAGGGGAAATGGTTTTAGTTTTTGCCCATTGAGTATGATGTTGTTGTGGGATTGTCATATATAGCTTTTATGATGTTGAGGTATGATCCTTCTATTCCCACCTTGGTGAAAGCTTTTATCAAGAAAGGATGTTGGATTTTGTTAAATGTTTTTTCTGCATCAATTGATATGACTATGTGATTTTTATCTATCAATTTTTTATGTGATGTATCATGTTTATTGATTTGCAGATATTGTACTATCCTTGCATCCCTGGAATAAATCTCACTTCATCATTGTGTGTGATCTTTCTGATGTAATGCTAGACCTGATTTGCTAGAATTTTGTTGAGGATTTTGGCATCCATGTTCATGAGGGATATTGGCCTGTAATTCTTTCATTGTGTTGTCTTTATCTGGTTTTGGTATTAGGATAATGCTGGCTTTATAGGATCAGCTTGGAAGTGTGCCTTCCTCTTTAGTTTTTGTCATAGTCTGAGGAGGATAGGTTTTAGTTCTTCCTTGAATGTTTAGTAAAACTTCCCTGTGAAGCCGTCTGGACCTAGGCTTTGATTTGCTGGGAGCTTTTTGATGACTGCTTTAATTTCTCCCATAGTTATTGGCCTATTGAGATTTTTAGATTCTTCCTGATTGAGTTTTGGAAGGTTGTATTTTTCTAGGAATATCTCCATTTCCTCCAGATTGCCTAGTTGTTGTTTTTTAATAGAGCGGTTCACAGCATTTTTTAAACAATCCTTTGCTTTTCTGTGGGTTCTCTTGTTATTTCCCTTTTTTCATTTCTGATTTTGTTTATTTGGGTCCCCTCTCTTTGCTTTCTTGGTTAAGCTGGCTAGAGGTTCATCAATCTTGTTTATCCTTTCAAAGAACCAGCTCTTGGTTTCATTGATCTTTTGTATATATATATTTTTGATCTCTATGTCATTTATTTCTGCTCTGATCTTTATTATCTCCTTCCTTCTGCTCATCATGGGCTTTTCTTATTGCACTCTTCTAATTCTTTAAGTTGTAGAGTTACATGATTTACTACCATTTTTTCTTTTCTTTTTTATGGTAGGACTATAGAGCTATAAACTTCCCTCTCAGGACTGCTTTCATTGTGTCCCATAGATTTTGGATTGTTGTGTTTTCATTGTCATTCATTTCCAGAATGTTTTTAATTTCTTCTTTGATCTATTTGGTAACCCATTAATTGTTTAATAACATGCTATTCAGCTTCCAAGTGTTTAAATTTTTTGATTGTTTTTATTCTACTTTATTTCTAATATTATGCCATTGTGGTCTGAGAAAATGCTTGGTATTATTTTAATCTTTTTGAATTTGGAGAGACTTTGCTTGTGATCCAATATGTAGTCTATTTTTGAAAATGTCCAATGTGCACTTGAGAAGAATGTACATTCCATGGCTTTGGGGTGAAATGTTTTGAGGATGTCAATTAAGTCAATATGATCTAGTGAGTCATTTAGGATTGCTATTTCTTTGCTGATTTTTTTGTCTAGAGGATTTATCCAGTGTTATAAGTGGGATATTAAAGTCCCCTACTATGATTGTACTGTTGTTGATCTCACCTTTGATATCTTCCAGGACGTGTTTTTTTTTTTGTTTTTTTTTTTTTTTAATGTATTTGGTGCTCCTTCATTGGGTACATCTATGTTTATCAGGGTTTTATCCTCCTGTTGTATTGATCCCTTTAGTACTATGAAGTGGCCTTCCTTATCTCTTTTTATGGCCTTCACTTTGAAGTCTATTTTGTCAGATATAAGTATTGCTATCCCAGCTTTTTTTTTTTATTTCTTTTCACCTGAAATATATTTTCCATCCCTTCACTTTCAGTCCGTGTGAGTCCCTTGTTCTGAGGTGAGTCTCTTGTAGACAGCATATATATCAGTCAATTTTTTTAAATTTATTCATCCACTCAATGTTTTTTGATTTGAGTATTTAGTCCATTTACATTTAAAGTTATTATTTATAGGCACTTGTTTGGAGCCATTTCTATTTTTTTTGCCTGTGTTTCTTCTTCCTTTTTTATTACTTCTTTTTACACCAGTCCCTTTAGCATTTTTTTTGCATTGCTGGCTTGGTAGTGATAAACTCCTTTAGCCTTTTTTTTTTCTGTGAAGCTCCTTATTTCCCCTTTAATTTTTAATGATAGCCCTGCTAGATAGAGTATTCTTTAATTCAGTCCCTTGCTTTGCATCACTTTGTAAATGTCCTTCCATTCCTTTCTGGCTTGATGTGTCTCTGTTGAGGAATCATTTGATAATCTAATGGGAGATCCTTTGTATATAAATTTCTGACTGTATCTTGCAGCCTTTAAGATTCTTTCTTTGTCTTGAACATTTGCCATCATAATTATTACATGTCTTGGTGTGGGTCTTTTCGGGTTCATTTTGTTTGGGACTCTCTGTGCTTGTGTGACTTTTTTCCTACCCACATCAGGGAATTTTTCTGATATTATTTGTTCAAATAGGTTTTCTAACCCTTGTTCTTCCTCCTGTTATTCTGGCACCCCTATTGTTCATATGTTCTTTCATTTCATGTTGTCCCAAAACTCCCTTAGGCTCTCCTCCTGTCTTTTAATTTTTTTCTCCAATTGTCATTCAATTTGGGTGTGTTTTGCTTCCCTGTCTTCTAATTCGCTAATTTGGTCCTCCACTTCTCCTAGTCTACTGTTGAAACTTTCCATAGTGTTTTTTATTGTAGCTACATCACTCTTTATTTCTTCTTGATTCTTACATAAGTTGTTCATTTTTTCATCCATCAGTTTATGAACTATATGTCCCTTATTCTGAATCTTTTTCTGATATATTGCATTCCTTCATTTTACTTAGCTGCTTTTCTTATGATTCCTCCTTTTCTTTCTTTCAGGGTTTTCTTTGTCTACCCATTTTTGTTCTCACCAGAGAATCTAATTGTCAAGTTGTGCAGGGGCTGCTCCTTCAGTGGCAGTGGCTCCTCAGGTGGTGGCTGCTCAGTTGGAAGCAGCTCCTCTGTTGGGCACTGTTCGCAGCAGTGGTGGTTCCCCTGGCTGGTGCGGGGAGACTGCTCATGCAGTGCTGCTCCTCGGATGGGGCTGGGCTGCTCACAAAGCTGCTGCTCGTGCGTCCACTGCTCTTCGCATGGGGGTAGGCTGCTCTACAGATGGGGGCGGGCTGTGCGTGGCTGCTGCTCCTTAGATGGGGGCATTATCTCAGGTGTTATCTGAGGGCACCCTGGGTGGAGGTGAGGCTGGGCTCCCAGTCACAACAGCTCTCCCCTTCAAAGAGGCAAGGCCTCTGAGGAAAAGCCAGCCACTCTGGGATTGTTTGCATTGGTAGCAGAGACTGTCTAGTAAGGCGTGCTCAGTGAGCCTGCCCCCAAAGTTCCTGCAGGATCTAACTGTACCTCACCCATACACACCCCCACATGACCACACACTCATCTTTTGCCCCTTCACTCACTCATGCTCTCTCCCTCACTGCTGCCATCTTCCTGCCTCTATAGGAGTGTTATTGACCGTTCATAGATGGAGTCTCCTCTCTGGGTGTCTAGTTATGTGACTTGCTCTCTAGCATATTGGCCAAACAGGATAAAATTCACCTCGACAAGACACAACATAAAGGGAACAAAGTACGAATGTACTCACCACACCAATAACCCCAATATAAGTGACTATCAGAAAAAAAGAGAACTAGGGGAGAAAAAAGAGAGCACAAATGATATCAAAGAGAGAAAAAAATCATATGAGAGAAAATAAAAAGAAGAAAAATTTTAAAAAAAGGGAAAAATATCTATACTAATAAAAGGCTAGTGGCCCTCGTGTCCTCACATCATCACAAAATGGCCTCCCCCATGTTGTCACAAGATGGCTGCCCCACATCATCACAAGATGGCCACCAAAAATGGCCACCACAAGATGGCCACCATAAGATGGCTGTCACAAGATGGCCTCCACAAGTTGGCTGGCAGGAGAGGGCAGTTGGGAGCAACGAGGCCTGCAGGGGAGGGAGGTTGGGGGGAACCAGACCTGCAGTGGAGGGCAGTTGGGGGAGACCAGGCCTGCAGGGGAGGGCAGTTGGGGGTGACCAGGCCTTCAAAGGAGGGTGGTTGGGGGCCATCAGGCCAGCAGAGGAGGGCACTTGGGGACAATTGGGCCAGCAGGGTAGAGCAGTTTTGTGTGATCGGGCCAGCAGATGAGGCTAGTTGGGGGTGATCGGGCCCACAGGGGAGCAGTTAGGCAGCAATCAAGGCGGCAGGGGAGCTTTTAGGGGGCAATCAGGCTGGCAGGCAGAAGTGGTTAGGGGCAATCAGGCAGGCAGGCAGGGGAGTGGATAGGAGCCAGCAGTCCCAGATTGTGAGAGGGATGTCTGACTGCTGGTTTAGGCCCTGCAGGATCGGACCTAAACTGGTAGTCAGACATCCCCCTAGGGCTCTCAGATTGGAGAGAGTGCAGGCTGGGCTGAAGGACAACCCCCCCTCCCCCCAGTGTATGGATTTTGTGCACTGTGACTGTATAGATACACACATACACACACTATATATACACACATACACACACACACACACACACACACACACACACACACACACACCAGAGAACAAAGAGGTAAACCAAAACATACATACAAACACCAAAATCCCAGTAAAGAGGGTGGGGACAGAATCTTATACACAGAAAGTAAGGTTAAGAATTAGATGAATATGGGGAGGACCTCAGTTCAGTATAGAGCAGTGGTTCTCAACCTTTCTAATGCTGTGACCCTTTAATACAGTTCCTCATGTTGTACTGACCCCCAACCATAAAATTATTTTTGTTGCTACTTCATAACTGTAATTTTGCTACTGTTAATGAATCGTAATGTATATATCTGTGTTTTCTGAATGAAACAAATGTTAAGTTTAAAGTGCTTGCAAGATATACATTTTCCCTTAATAAGACCATGAACTACTTCAGTTTGGTGACCAGTCATTAATTTTTTTTTTTTTTTCACCACCACGCCCCCCCCCGCCCCCCGCGAAAAGCACTTACAGATGACAACCAGTCATTAATTTTTGTTACCTCAGTGCAGTGGTCAGCAAACTCACTAGTCAACAGAGCCAAATATCAACAGTACAATGATTGAAATTTCTTTTGAGAGCCAAATTTTTTAAACTTAAACTTCTTCTAATACCACTTCTTTAAAATAGACTCACCCAGGCCATGATATTTTGTGTAAGAGCCACACTTAAGGGGCCAAAGAGCCACATGTGGCTCGCAAGCCACAGTTTGCTGACCACTGAGCTATACTAGAAAGCCACCATTCTCAAAACTGCCTGATACTGGCAGAAGAACAGACATATCAACCAATGGAACAGAACAGAGAAGCCAGAAATTGACCCGAGCCTTTATGCTCTATTAATATTTGACAACCCAGGCTAGAGCATACACTGGAGTCAAGACAGTCTCTTCAATAAATGGAGCTGGGAAAATTGGTCGGATACATGCAAAAAAATAAAACTAGACCACCAACTTACACCATTCACAAAAATAAACTCAAAATGGTTAAAGGACTTAAATGTAATGGGAAATGATAAGAATCTTAGAAGACACTATAGGCGGCAAAATATCAGACATATGTTGTAGTAATTTTTACCTATAGAGTTCCTACGGCAATGAAAACTAAGGAGAAAATAAACAAATGGGACTACATCAAAATAAAAAGCTCCTGCACAGCCAAAGAAACCATCAACAAAACAACAATAAAGCCCACTGCACGGGAGAACATATTTGCCTGGGCTATCTCAGATAAGGGTTTAATCTCCAAAATTTACATAGTACTCATTCAGCTTAACAAAAGGAAGATAAATAATCCATTAAAAAAATGGGCAAAGGACCTAAATAGACACTTTTCAAAAGAGGACATACAGAAGGCAAAGAGACATATGAAAACATGCTCAAGGTCACTAATCATCCGAGAGATGCAAATTAAAATAACAATGAGGTACCATCTCACACCTGTCAGAATGGCTATCATCAACAAATCAGCAAACAACAAGTGCTGGTGAAGATGTGGAGAAAAAGGAACCCTCAGGCACTGCTGGTGGGAATGCAGATTGGTGCAGCCACTTGGAAAACAATATGGGGATTTCTCAAAAAACTAAAAATGGAACTCCCATTCAACCCAGTAATCCGCTTCTGGAAATATATCCCTAGAAACCAGAAACAAAAATCAGAAAGGACATGTGCACCTCTATGTTCATAGCAGCACAATTTACAATAGCTAAGATTTGGAAACAGCCTAAGTGCCCATCAGCAGATGAACGGATTAAAAAACTGTTGTGTATCTACACAATGGAATACTATCCTATCTAATAAAGACAGGATATGAAAATTAACCATCACTCCATCACAAAGATGGTGGTGCCTATAGCCACAAGATGGCTGCACCCAGTCCTCTCATGCCCCCCCCGGAGTCCCCCAGTCCCGGGGGGTGGCGGCCACTGAGAGCAGGCAGCATCA
Organism: Eptesicus fuscus; assembly: GCF_027574615.1. NCBI lineage: Eukaryota > Metazoa > Chordata > Mammalia > Chiroptera > Vespertilionidae > Eptesicus > Eptesicus fuscus. The sequence goes on along the minus strand of NC_072480.1, from coordinate 2,341,919 downwards.
GCAGCCAGGTGGAATGCTTGCTTCATCACCACGGTGACGAGGCAAGCATTCCATCCCAGGAGTGGAGGGCCTCTCGGCAGGCCGGGGCGGGGGCAGGGGCGGGGAGGGGACACTTGCATTGTCGCCCCAGTGACAAGGCAAGTGTTAGGGCCTGGCCATAGAGGGGATCTGGGCAGGCCAGGCAGAATGCTTGTTTCATCAATGACGCCGAGGAGACTCTGACAGCAGGGAGGAGGAAGTCCCACCCCCACAGAATCAGCCAGAATCAGCCATTGGTCAGACAGCTCTCAGCGGCCTGACAGCCAGGACTCTCATTCACCTCATCTCAGACCCTGACAGCAGGGAGGTGGGACTATGTCTAAAGAGCAACTATTGATACAATGTAGCTCTGCAGCCCAAAGAAGTGGGTGTTATCAACAGAAAATGTGTGAAGAGCAACGTGCGCCTGATGTTGAAAGAAAGCGGAGCCTGTCACAGAATGTATCTGGAAAGCTACTATTGGCAAAATGTAGCTCTGAAGCCATAAAAAACAGGCGTCATCAACAGAAAATGTCTAAAGACCAACGTGCCTTTGAAGTTGAAAGCAGGCGGTGGTGACAACTGTCTGATATTTTGCCGCCTATAGTGTCTTCTAAGATTCTTATCATTTCCCATTACATTTAAGTCCTTTAACCATTTTGAGTTTATTTTTGTGAATGGTGTAAGTTGGTGGTCTAGTTTTATTTTTTTTGCATTTTTTTGGCAGGTGATGACTGTTCTTTAGAATATGTCTAAAGAACAGTCATCAACAAGTACTACCAATACTGGTAGGAACTGCCTTCTCATCAAAAATGGAGTACATTAGGATGCAATTCTCCAACATAGTTGTGGTGGAATGATTGTCAGATATCAATTTTGCCTATCACTAAATTTCTCTGATGAAAAACCATCTGATGGGAAATTTACTCGATGTTCTAGCAAAGGTAAAGTCTGTCTAAATGATATACATTTTCCAGAATACCTAATTTAAAAAGATTAATAACAAATGAAGATTCTATTTTCCATTTCATGGAAAATATTCATTCCATAAATAGTTCTTTAGCTTTTGCTTCCATGGGTACAAATATTGCATTGCCATTAGGATATGGGCCATACTGTTTTAGAATACAGGGACAAGTTTATCACCATACTGGAACTTTACATCCTTAGATGGTGTTTCTCAGAAGCAGGGGAGGGCAGTTGGGGGCAACTGGGCCAGCAGGGAGGGCAGTTGGGGCCGATCGGGCTGACATGGGAGGGCAGTTGGGGGTGATCGGGCCGGCAGGGGAGCAGTTAGGCGTCGATCAGGCTGGCAGGGGAGTGGTTAGGGGGTGATCAGGCTGGCAGGCAGAAGCAGTTAGGGACATTCAGGCATGCAGGCAGGTGAGGGGTTGGGAGCCAGCAGTCCTGGATTGTGAGAGGGATGTCTGACTGCCTGTTTAGGCCCGATCCCACAGGTGTCTCAGATTGGAAAGGGAGCAGGCTGGGCTGAGGGACATCCCCCCCCCCCCCGCCCCAGTGCCTGAATATTGTGCACCAGGCCTCTAGTTCTGCTATAAAAAAGAAGGAACTTTTACCATTTGCAACACCATGAATGGGATTGGAGAACATTATGTTAAGTGAAATAAGCCAGTTGGAGAAAGATATATATATCACATGATCTCACTCATATGTGGGATATAATGAACAATATAACTGATGAACAAAAAGATCCAGAGACAAAGAAACACTGAACAGGCCGTCCAACCTCAGAGAGAAGGCAGGGGTGGGGGTGGGGGGTAAGAGATCAACCAAAGGACTTGTATGCATGCATATTGGCATAACCAATGGACATGATCACTGGGACAGTTGGGGCTTGTCCTGGGGTGTAGGAGGTGTGGGGGTTCATTCTGGGGAAAAAGGAGACATATGTAATACTTTAAACAATAAAAAGAGCATGCTATGTTCTTATTTGTCTGTTTTGTGATGATCGGCAGCATGCATATATGAGGTGAAATAAAATTTTCTCCTGTTATGTGGATGAATTATTGAGGCAATAAGATAAAATTTTGAGTGATAACAAAATGAAAAGTGGTTTTCTATAAAACTAGATATCCTAAATAATGGTCTAATGATAACTAGAAAATTTATTTTGAAATTTCAGATGACAATTGAGTCAAATTTTTATGAAATATTGGAACAAAATTTAAAAATCTATTTTTAAAATAATTGTACTCTGTATAATACAATTTTAAATGTATAGCCAAGTAAATTAATAAATTGAATATAAGTATGCATTTTCAACTTTATCTACATTTTATATTGTAATTATATCAAAACATTTTTTAAACTTATGTTGAAAAATAGGATTCACATTGTATTTAGAATTGCCATATATTTGGATCTATATATTATTTTGGCCATATAACATTTATTAAAACTTTTTTTCTCAATTGAGTTTGTAGATTGATAATCATCCCCAACAGATATTATTATTCTTTCATGAGTAAAAAAAAATCTTCAAATAAGGGCAATGAATTAGAATTTTTGAGCTATATATGTAGCAGTATTTGAATTCAGATCTATTGGTTTCAGTGCACATGTAAAATTTATATATATTATATTGTCTCCTTGACAAGTTAAAATCTACTAAGGTGATAAAATTCTTTACACATAACTTCTGCTCAAACCTGGGCAGTCTGGCTGAAGAATAGATATCTACTGTGCATTCACCAAAATAATGTAACATGCTAAGCATATTACTTGGATATTCAGAAGAAAAGAAGTCACTTTTGGTAAGGGTGTCAATTAAAACAATAAGGTACCCATCTGTTCTGATTTGCCTAGTACTGAGGAGATTTCAAGGGGACAGGACTTTCAGTGCTAAAACTAAGAACGTCTTGGTATAATTTGAATGAACTGATTACAAAGATGTAAAATCATATAGGGTCATTGGTATATCAAAAAAAATTGAGCCTTTTCAAGATGAAACAACAGAGAAGTCTGTACCATAATTGGGATACTAAGAAAAGGCTTTACTTCTTTGATGTTATATATAATTGTCAACTAGGAATCACATTGCTTTTGGATCAAAAAATAAATAAAATAAAATAAATGGTGAGACCCTGGTTTATACACATATGTTACCAGGCCAGATACCAAAGTTGGCTTTCGTGACATATTGTTGGTATTTGCTTTTAAGCACTGTGAGCTATTAAACTCCATACCTTTACCACACGTTACAGAAAAACATTTAAGTGTCCCTTTCACATCTAGAACTGATGACAATTGCACTGGTTTTCTTCATTTAAAGATAATTTGTGCTCACATGAAAACTATAGTTTTAGTACTCACATATTAGTGTATTGTTCTTATTAGAAACTCTTAAATCAAGTTTCCTACATTGAAAAGAAGGAATACAATTTAATACATTTATTGAACCCTTACTTTGTTGCTTTCCAAATACCACCACATTTTAAAAATTGATTTTAGACAGGGGATGGAGGGAGAGAGGGAGAGAAGGAGAGAAGGAGGGAGGAAGGGAAAGGAGAGAGGGAGGGAGGGAGGAGAGAGAGAGAGAGAGAGAGAGAGAGAGAGAGAGAGAGAGAGAAGAGAAGAGAAAAATAGACAAATCCAGTTTATTCAAGATGTAATTTGTCTTGCAGCTCTGAATTTCTTGAATTTGTTCTTTTTTCTGCTTAATTCACTGACATTTCTACTTTTTTCTGCACTGACACATTGCAAGAATTTTATCAAAATAAGCCTTAACTTTCTTGAATACACCATATTTCTGTTATCATTTGGGAAACACCTTCACCCTCTGTGTAAAATCAGAAAGTGAACATATTTATATGCAAAGTAAAAAACAAAGCAACATGTAACACTTGTAATGGTAGGTACTATAAGCAATTTACAATTACTAATTTATATTTATACATACGGGTTTCTAAAACAAATCTATGGAGGAAGAGCTAATATATTTTAGAAATAAATTAACTGAGTTAAAGAAGTTAGTTGGTATACTCAAAATCATATGACTAGTAAGAGGCAGAGCTTGTGCTCAAACCTAGGGAGTCTGGTTGAAGAATATATATCCTTGCCACTGTGCTATTTCTCCATTTCACCTACATTTAAAAAATCTATATTGTTGAGATTATTATCGATATCCCCTCATATCTCCCCCCATTGACTCTCTCCACCGGTTCCCATAACTCCCCAGGCCTTTGCCACCCTATTGTCTGTGCCCATGGGCAATTCATATATGCATGTAAGTTCTTTGGTTAAGTTCTTTCCGACCCCTTCCTCTGAGATTCTTCAGTCTGTTCCACGTTTCCATGCTTCTGGTTCTATTTTATTCATCAGTTTATTTTGTTCATTAGATTCAACACATAGGTGAGATCATATGATATTTGTCTTTTTCTGACTGGCTTATTTCACTTAGCATAATCCTCTCCAAGTCCATCCATGCTGTCTCAAAGGGTAAGAGATCCTTCTTTTTTGCAGCTGCATAATATTACATGGTATAAATGTACCACTGATTTCTTGTTCACTCATCTACTGATGGGCACTTAGGCTGTTTCCAGATCTTAGGTATACTATATAATAAAAGCATAGTATGCAAATTGTCCCCTTAGCCTGAGTTCCTCCGGGAGTTCCACCAGAGGTTGGAGGCGGGGCCCGCCAGGGGAAGGGAGGGAGGCCCCAGCCAGCAGCTGGCAGCTGCTAAGAACCCTTCCAGTGCACTGGGCCTCCAGTTATAAATAACACTGCTCTGAACACTGGGGTGCATATATTTTCTCTGGTTGGTGCTTTGGGATTCTTGAGATTTATTCCTAGAAGTGGCATCTCTGGGTCAAAAGGCAGTTCCATTTTAACTTTTTGAGGAAACTCCACACTGTTTTCCATAGTGGCTGTACTAATCTGCATTTCCACCAGCAGTATATTAGGGTTCCCTTTTCTCCACATCATTGTCAGCACTTGTTTTTTGTTGATTTATTAATGGTAGCCATTCTGGCAGGTGTGAGGTGGTACCTCATTGTCATTTTAATTTGCATCTCATTGATGGTTAGTGACACTGAGCATTATTTTCACATGTCTCTTCGTCAATTGTATGTCCTCTTTGGAGATTTGTCTATCCAAGTCCTCTGCCCATAAAAAATCTTAGAAGAAAATGTAGCCAGTAAAATTTCAGACATCTCACATAGCAGAATTTTTACCAGTACATCTCCTAGGGCAAAGAAACAAAGGAAAAATAAACAAATGGGACATTAAACTAAAAAGTTTTTGCACAGCAAAAGAAACCATCATCAAAATGAAAATGGAACCCATTGTATGTAAGAACATAGTTGCCAATGATACATCTAATAAGGGGTTAACTTCCAAAATATATAAAGTACTCATTAAACTCAAAGAAAGGAAGACAAAAAATCAAATTAAAAAATGGGCAGATGACCTGAATAGACACTTCTCCAAAAAGGAGATACAAATGGCCATTTCACCTACTTTTAAAAGTTATTTAATGTATTCTATTTTTAAATTTTCTATTAAATGTATTCGTGTGACATTGGTTAATAAAATTATATATGTTTCAAGTACACAATTCAACAGTACATTATGATGGGTAGAGAGAGATAGAAATATTGAGAGAAACGTCATCGAATGGCTGCCGCCTAGAACCCTCTGCTGGGGATCCAGCCAGCAACCTGGTGTATAGGTCAATACTCAACCACTGAACAACACCAGCCGGACAAGATTTCATTCTTTTTAAGGAACAGTAATATTCCACTGTATACATTTACTATAGATTTTTATCCACTCATCTATTGATGGGCACATGGTTTGTTTCTATATCTTGGTTATTGCAAATAATGCAGCAATAAACATAGAAGTGCATATATCTTTTCAAATTAGTATTCTAGGTTTCTTTGAATATATAATCAGAAGTGGACTTGTTGGGTTATAAGAACGTTCTATTTTAAATTTTTTGAGGAACTTCCTTCCATTCTGTTTCGCACAGTGGCTGCACCAATCTGCGTTCCCACCAACAATACATGAGGGTTCCCTTTCATACACATCCTGGCCAACTTCTGGTGTTTGTTGATTTATTGATGATAGCCATTGAGACAGCTGTTAGGAGAAATTTTATTGTGGTTTTAACTTGCATTTCTCTGCTGATTAGTGACATTGAGCATCTTTTCATATGTCTATTGGCCATCTATATGTCCTCTTTGGAGAAGTGTGTAGTCAGGTGTGTTGTCCATTTTTTAAAAATATATACTTATAAATATATTTTTATTGATTTCAGAGAGGGAGAGAGAGATAGAAACATCAATGATGAGAGAGAACCATTGATTGGCTGCCTCCTGCACGCCCCCTACTGGGGATTGACCCTGCAACCCGGGCATGTGCCCTTGACCAGAATTGAAAGCGGGACTTCAGGCTGACACTCTACCCACTGAGCAAAACCGGCTAGGGCTGTTGTTCATTTTTTAACTGGATTGTTTGCTTTTGGTGTTGTGAAAGTCTTTAGAATTTTGGATATTAACCCCTTATCAGATGTGTCATTGGTAAATTTGTTCTCCCATTCATTCAGAGGAATGTCTTTTCATTTTGTTGATGGCTTCCTTTGCTGTGCAAAATCTTTTTAGTTTGATGTAGTCCCATTTATTTATTTTTTCTTTTGTTTCCATTGCCTGAGGAATGCATTTCTATGATAAATGTCTGAGATTTTTACTGTCTCAGACATTTATCATAGAATGCTGTCTTCTAGAACTTTTATGTTTTCAAGTCTTATGTTGTAGTCTTTAGTCTAATTTGAGTTTCTTCTTTTGTATGGTGTATGAAGGTGGTCTAATTTTTTTTTTTTTTGGCTATTATCTTCCAATTTTCCCAACACCATTTATTGAATTGACTTTCTTTACCCCATTGTTATGTTCCAGTGTGCATTGTTAAATATTAATTGACCATAAAAGCATGAGTATAATTCTGGGTTCTCTATTCTGTTCCATTGATTGATATGTCATTTTTATGCCATTACCATGCTGTTTGGATTACTATGTCCCTTGTAGTATAGTCTGATATCAGGTCGCATGAATCCTCCAACTTTGTTCTTCTTTCTCAGGTTTGTTTTGGCTATTTGGAGTATTTTTTGGTTTCATATAAATTTTTGGACTATTTGTTCTAGTTCTGTGAAATACACCATTGGTGTTTTGATAGGAATTATGTTGAATTTATAGATTTGGGTAGTATGGACATTTTTAAATATATTGATTTTTCCTACCCATGAACATGGTATATGCTTCTACTTATTTTATTTTCTTCAATTTCTTTCTTCAGTGTCTTATGATACTCCAAGTATAGATTTTTTACATTCTTCATTAAATTTATTTATAGTTATATTTTTATAAATTATAAATAAGATTGTTTTCTAATATTTTCTTTCTGATAGTTAATTTTTGGTCTATAAAAATGCAACTTATTTCTGAATATTTATTTTGTAACCTGCAACTTTACTGAGTTCATTTATTACTCTGGTAGTTTTCTGGTGGGATCATTCTGTTTTCTACATACGATATCATGTCATCTGCAAATAATGGCAGTTTTACTTCTTCCTTGCCAATTTGGATACCTTTTTTTTTCCTTCTTATTACACTACTATGTTGATTAAGAGCAGTGAAAACAGACATCACTGTCTTATTCCTGATCTTAAGGGAGACACTTTTAGTATTGCCTGTTGAGTATGATGTTGGCTGTAGGTTTGTCATATATGGCCTTTATTATATTGAAGTATGGTCCCTCTATTCCACTTTGCTGAGAGTTAAATCATAAATGGGTGCTGGATTTTATCAAATTTTTTTGCACCTATTAATATGATAACATAATTTCTATTCTGCAATTTTTAGGTGGTGTATTGTATTAATTGATTTCCAAATAGTGTACTAGCTTAAATCCCCAGAATAAATCCTAGTTGATCGTGGTGTATGATCTTTTCAATTTATTGCTGGAATGAATTTGCTAATATTTTGTTAAGGATTTTAGAATCTATGTTCATCAGGAATATTAGCCTATATTTTCTATCTTTGTAATGTCCTTGTCTGATTTTAAAATTAGAATAATGCTAGTCTTGTAAAAAAGCTTAGAATTTTTCCCTCCTCTTGAACTTTTTGGAATAGTTTGAGAAGGATAGATATTAGTTTTTTGAATGGTTGGTAAAATTTGCCTGTGAAACCATCCAGTCCAGAGCTTTTGTTTGTTGGAATTATTTTTTATTGTTGCTTCAAATTCATTAGTTGTAATTAGTCTGTTTATATATTTTTTGTTTTTTCTTGATTAAATTTTGTAAGACTGTATGTCTCTTGGAATTTATCCTATTCTTCCAGATTTCCTAAAATTTTTGGCATATAGTTGTTAATTATATTTTTTATAAACCTTTGTATTGCTGAGTATTAGTTGTTACTTCTCCTCTTTCATTTCTGATTTTATTTGTTTTGGTCCTCTCTCTCTCTTATTCTTGATGAGTCTAGTCAAAGGGTTGTCAATACTGTTTATCTTTTCAAAGAACCAGCTCTTGGTTTTATTGATACTTTGTATTTGTTTACACTATTTTATTTATTTCTGCTATTATCTTTATTATTTCCTTTCTTCTACTTATTTTGAGCTTTGATTGGTGTTCTTTTAATAGTACATTTAAGTACAAAGTTAAATCGTTTATTTGATATTTTTCTTGTTTCTTGAGGTATGCCTATGATGCTATGAATCTGCCTTTTAGGACTGATTTTTCTCTGTTCCATAGATTTTGGGTGTTTGTGTTCTCATTTTTATTTGTTTCAAGTTATCTTTTGATTTATTCCTTGATCTCATTGTCAACCTCTTCATTGTTTAGTAACATGTTATTGAACAATCAATGTGGGAGGTGTGGACAAGGAACCGGGAAGGCTGGAGACCTTGAGCTCTGGCAAAGGTCAGAGCCATACACCCACTGTCTAGTTGAGACAAAGGTAGCTTGAAGCAACTTCTAGCTTTTAGTCTTACATAAATCCTTGCTGATAGGCTATCACCGAGCTATTACTGGAATTGCCTGCCTAAGGGCTATGGGTGTATCCCAAACCTGAATAAAAGGGATGGCAAGGCCAAAGCAAAGCAGAGTCCTTCCTTAGGCTTCCGCCTGGTCCCCAATTTCCAAATTTTTATCTTGTCTTGTCTCTTTCATTTGCATGTGGCCTCCTCCAGAGCCTGAACCCAAACCCTGAAACTGATCCCTGAACCATGCGGGACGTGGGACACTCGCAACTGGTGCTTTCGATGTGGGACCTCTGGAGGGGACGGTTTCACCTAGAGCGAAGAAAGGAAGATTTCACCGAATAGGTGGGGAAGAATTCACTGTATAGGTGAGGAAAATTCACTGCACACAAAGCCCATGATCAGCTGCAGAAGTCTCGATATGTAAGTAGGGTGGGAACGTATATTTTCTTTAACCAGGCTAATGGGGCAGAATTCGATTATAAAGTAAACTTTACTATAGACTTTTGGTTTGCATGCTTAAGGAATTAAAGTTTCATAAGGTATTCTCTTATAGTTTTTGCTTGATGTTATAGAACATAACCCTTGGTTTCCTGAAGAAGGTACATTAGATCTTGAATGTTTGGAAAAAAGTTGGTCAAAACTTGAAAAAAGCTCAGCAGCAGAGGAAAAAACTTTCCTCCAAACTGTTTCTCCTTGTGGAATACAGTATTGGTATTTCATTTGCTAGAGCCTTTTAGAGAGGCTAAGGAGGATAAATCTCCTCCCCTTGCACCCTCCGCTCCTAGAGAAGAAAAAAAAAATTGGAGGAATGGCCTTCATGGCCCCCTCCACTTCCATGTCCTAATCCTGAAATGTTAAATTCACCATTAATAGTATCACCTGTGCAGAGAGCTATCGAAGAAGGATTACAGGAGAAATTATGAATAATATTTCTTAGCTCCTTATGATTGGTATTCTCTGGCTCGTGCAACTCTGGATGGAGGACATCATTTACTATGGAAGGGAGAATTTTTGGAGAAATGATTGGAGCATGTCAGAATGTGGGGCAGGCACTTTTCAAGCAAATTTACTCACTGCTGCTATAACAGTGGGGAATAAAAGGTGTTATAATAGTGGAAAAACAGGACATTAAAAAAAATTACTAGGTCTTTTGGAGATCCTGTAAAATAGGCGCCCACTCTCAAGAGTGTTATTAAGTCTCATTTTTGCCATGTTTTTATTTCACAATCCGTCATTTAAAATTTAGACAAATGAAACATTTCCCAGAATTTAGGGATGCATCTGAGATTTCTGTACCCGTGAATAGAAAAGCAAGCTTAAGAAAATGCTCGCGCTCAGCCTGAATTTGGGTGACTTCTTGAGCCCCAATCTTTTCACGGATGCTACAGAATAAACCATTAAAAAGATGGCAAAAATGACACAAGGAAAATATACAGGCTGCATTTAGACAATAGGATTAATGCTTCCATAATAATGATAGTTCTTGAATAATAATGTATTGCATTACAAGGTTGCCTCCCAAATCTTGGAGGCACTCCTGTTTTTATAAAATAAAATAATACTTTAGCATTGAAGCCTCTAAAGGTCAATAAGTTATCTCTGTTACAAAAATTTACCAAAAAAAATGCCTTAAGATAATTATAATTAGATTTAAATCTCAAAAAATTGTTGAAACATAGATAAATAATATATTAATTATAAAGGTCCAATACCCCAGGGGAAGGCTAGCTTCCCCTCTCTAATGGAGGAAGGGGCTAGTTGCCTTTACTCCAGCAGAAAAAAAAAAAGGCATTTTAAAATCAAGCAGCTAGGCCCTGGCCAGCCAAAAACATAAGTTTCCTGCAGGTAGCAACTTCTAACAAGCTTGCTTCCCAGCTTCCCCTCCTTGGGGCTGGTCACATTTCCCACAAAAAGAATGTAACTAATTTGCATTTGTATGGCTACCGAACTCTAGCAGCTTAATCTAAGAAATGCTAAATATTTGACTTGCCAGCTCTAAAAGTTCAAGGCTTAAATTAAATTGGGAGAAATTATGTAGTTGTAGTAACTAAATGCCTAAAGTATAGAAATTTATTTTATATATATTTGATGGTCTTTACAAATTAAATTTCAAAGCTATAACTGAGGAATAATTTTGGAGCATTTCACGGGCTCTGAAATGATTCAAAGAATTTGTTCTCTTTTCTTAAAGGAAATATTTTAAATTTGGCCAATCTAATATACTTGAAATCGCATGGAAAGCTTTATCAAATGAAAATTGATAGCTATATTTTACTTATATACATATATTTTAAATGTTATGAGTGTTTTGGCCTCTAAGAAGGGCAAAATAAAATAACAATATATTTCTTAAATGCACCCAAATTTTTCAACAGCATAATTTTAAGATGGAAATTTAAAGGCAAGAAGCCCATAGTTTAAGGTGACCAGATTTTAATATTGGTAAAGCAGGACACCATTGACCGGGGGCGGGGGTCTTTTTAAAAATATATATATTTTATTAATTTTTTACAGAGCGGAAGAGAGAGAGATAGAGAGTTAGAAACATCCATGAGAGAGAAACATCTATCAGCTGCCTCTTGCACACCCCCTACTGGTGATGTGCCTGAAACCAAGGTACATGCCCTTGACCAGAATCGAACCTGGGACCCTTGAGTCCCCAGGCTGACGCTCTATCCACTGAGCCAAACCGGTTTTCGCCTGCGGGGGGCGGGGGGGTTTCTTGATTAAAAATTTGGTCTATATTGTAATCGCTTTTGTTTTTTTTAATAAAAGGAAATTCACTTCTTAGATCATTGTTGAATTTGCATCCTCTTTTCTTACTCATTATGTTAAAAATCTAAAAAATTAATTAAAAATTATATTATAAATTATTATATACATATTGCTTAAAAACACAGAAAGTAGGTACATAATTACATGAACATATTTTATTGTTATTTTATATATTAAATTAATTTGATTGTTATTGTGAACGAAAGAAGCCACCTGCTAACCTGACAAGCTCAGGGGAGGCCTGCTTGGCAGTCTTGCAAACTCAGAGACCTGGAATAACCACAAAGGATGGTTTGAAAATTAAATATTTAACTACAAACAGGTTATAGTGCGTAGTCATGTCCTAGTCCGATATCTTCCCTGACAAAGATCAACTTAGATCTTCTTTACTGAGCCCATTAGCTTTTTTGCCTCTAAGATAACATATCTGTGCGATGTCTGGGTAACTTGTAACTTCCTTTCTACCCCAGACCCCTCAGGGCACAACAAATGGCACCAGGACATTCCCTCATTGTTATTGTTATCAAGTTAATTGTCAACTCTTAATTACATTAAAGTATCCTGTATCCATCTCTGTAAGAGAAGCACATGTCCATCATTTCACTTTTCACCCTATCCCAGAGGTTTCCCCGCTTTGCTTTGTCCCACTTCCCTAATATCACCAATGGATTTCATGTAACTCACCTACATCCCTTTCCTTTGATTTCAATGTATAAAAATAGATGTAACCCTGCATTCTCCAGAGCATTATCTCAATTCATTGAGGTTCTACTTCCCGGCATATGTCGACAGTTTGGCTCAAATAAACTCACTAAAATTCTTTACAAGTTTCAATGGTTTTTTTCATTAACATTATAAAGTAACTATATTTTAAAAATTATTTTAATTTTAATCCTATATTTCTTTCTAAATAATAACAATACTAACTTGTATTATTTTTCCTCTGAATTTGCCGTAACATAAGTCATAAGTGTCATTTTCAAGGCCGGCGCTAGACTTTTTGCCGCCACTATAAAATATAAATAATACTAGTACTGTCTGCTAAATTCAAGAAAATTTATGTATTTATGAAATAAATCAATAAATTACTTATCTAAATTATCTGAATAGCTGATTTGTAATGACATCACTTGTTTAACTAGCTTACTAGCACGCAGTACGATGTGTATCGTCTGAGAGACAGTTACAAAATGTTTTCGTCGTTGCCAATCCCCAAAAATGCCATTGTTCATTAAGTCCAAACAATGGTGGTCGAATTCTAACAACTGATCAACAATGCGAACTTTGATAAGCAGTTCTCGATAATCAGTTCTCAACAATTATTTGTTATTATTAAAGTTTAACATTATAAAATTAACAAAAATAATATAAAACTCATATCCTGGCTAAATAGCCACCTGGCCGCTGAAAACCATATATTCCCTTCCCGTTCTCCTGCCGTTCCCTAGCTTGTCGTGCATTCTTTCCAAAAATTGGGACTTTTTTAAAACATCGCGGGACGCGGGACAAATTGTTAAAAATCGGGACTGTCCTGCCAAAAGGGGGACGTCTGGTCACCTTACCATAGTTGTCAGCATTTTAATTAGGCTGGAGGTGGGGCAACATTTGTGCCTTTTGAATCAGATGTATAAGTTTACCAAAATTTACTTGCTTTGCCTTTTTAATAAAGATACCTACTTTAATTGCTTTTAGCTTTTTAAATTATAATCAAGGTTTCATATAATTTCAGCTAAATGAAAAACCAATGTTTTTATAAACAATTAAATTCTAATAAAGCCACCAGAAACAGCTAGTGAGATTTCTGTTTGTCTGCAATATAATTTTGACTGTCTATCTTTTAGGAATTTTGTTTTGCTTTTCCCTTGTTTATTGTGAAAATAAACAAATCATCTTTTCTGTCAAAAAATAGTTTAGACAGCCGCCATTTTGGACTGCCTTACTTGGCAGCTGCCATGTTGGCCACATGGCTTGCTGCTCCCTTGGGGGCTGCCATCTTGAGACAGCAAAGGCCAACCTCTCCCTTTGAATTAGCCAATCAGGAAAGACCATGCACCTGAGCTCCAATCAAGAGCAAGGGACAGTTCATGTGCATTGTTAAGGCACTCAGAAAGGAACTTGCAAAGATTCAGAGCCAAGTTCAAACAGGAAACTTTCAGGGGATAGCATGTGTCCAGTCAGGGACACCAGGCAAGCCAAGAGTCATGATTACTTGTGGGGGGGTCTGCCAGTGATATGCTGGGTATTTGCGTTTCACAGTTTGGGAGTTTATGAATTATTTTCAATGCTTAGTACACTGCTTGCAATAAGCCATGTACCTCATTTTTAAATCTTACATATTATTTATTCTTTATATGTTGAAATTATAATTGAATCCAATTAAAGTCTAGGAAAATTACTGAGATCTCCCATAATCCCTCTTTATATGCAAATAAGCCAAAGGGTATACTCTTTAAAAATAAAATTCTAAGCTTAATAAAAAGGAGAAATTTTAAAATTTTGAAATCTCTTCCACTAATATTTACAGGGTAAATGGAAAATTATTATTCAAGCCTTAAATCTGATCATAAATAGTCAACATAATGTAAAGAGAGTCATTGTAATATAGCTATGACTCAGTATCCAAGCAGCAGCCCTGTAGGCTGCTTGGTGAAAAAAAAAAAAAAAAAAGACAAAAACTTTTAAGAGAAACTCTCTAAAAGCTGGCCTGGAAATTATTCTGGAAGGAAATAAAGAGATTTCCTTTAAATGTCTGGGGAACAGTAATTAAAAAGTCAATGTATTAGGCTTTGAAAAATAAATAATTTGTATTTTTGCCTCCCTAGACAAAGTTTATGTAAAGTTACTTAAAGACTAATAGCAGAAATTTAATTAATGTCATTTACTGTCCATAACTTAGGACAAGTGAAGTTAAAAAATAAATCTTATTTCAGATTGATTTAAATTGGCTAATTAAAATAAATGATTATTCATAAAAACTTTGTTTTTACTGGGCAGGAAACTGTTCCTGAAGCGTTAACTAATTTTTTTTTATTAATGGTTTATCTCATAACTCAAAAACTTGCTTAACATTCAATGCATGCAAAGCAGTCATATTTCTGTGCATAAAACTAAAATTAAAATGTTATCAAGACTGCATTTCAAAATTTCCAAAAGCCTCTTAATATTATTTAAATAAAAAAATAACAGGGGGACAGTGGAATAATCCCCTATGAGTAAATCACATCAAGAAAATGTTTTACTTTTAAAATTAATTTTTCACTTGTAATGCTGAAGACAAGACACCTATGAAAACACACATGGTTTCAAAATAAGTCAAAGAAAAATGGTTTGGGCACAATGAAAAGAAAGGATCCCAAGTCTAGTTTATAGAAAATATTCCTTTATTAACCTTTGATCGAGAATATGTTTGTATATTTCCAGAAAACTCCTCCAAGCCTGTGTGGATTCCTGCAACAATGGATCCCATAGAGAAACTGACCAGATTGCTCCAGCCACAAAGACAAAAGGAGAAACAGTCCAGAGATGGAAGATGGTGAAGACGCCTTGCCATACTAACAGTCAGCAGCTGTGCATCACTGCAGCTTGCCCAGGACCAAGTCAGAGAAGATCGGACCTGCATTGCCACCATTTGCCCATTATCCAGAACTAGCATATCATTGCTGGCATGTACACATAAGGAACTGTTGGACATTGAAATGGGGACTCAAAAAACTGTTGGCCCAGAAAGAAACTTACTACAGACTGATTCATTTGCCTCTCAGCATAATCACTATTGCTTGTCTCATTTTTGTTCTCAAATGTTTATTTCTAGTCTGCAGATTCAGAATGAAGAATCTTAAAAGGACTCAAAACCTTTTAGGTGGCATTCACTTTTCAAGATGTTTTAAGGAAAAGAAAAGGGGGAGATGTGGGAAATCGCCCATTGTCTTCACTAGCAGAGAGGTGTGGACAAGGAACCTGGAAAGCTGGAGACCTTGAGCTCTGGCAAAGGTCAGAGCCATACACCCACTGTCTAGTTGAGACAATGGTAGCTGAAGCAACTTCCACCTTTTAGTCTTATGTAAATCCTTGCTGATAAGCTATCACCAAGCTATTATTAGAATTGCCTACCTTAGGGCTATGGGTGTATCCCAAACCTGAATAAAAGGGATGGCAAGGCCAGAGCAAAGCAGAGTCCTTCCTTGGGCTTTGCCTGGCCCCCAATTTCCAAATTCTTACCTTGCCTTGTCTCTTTCATTTGCAAATGGCCTCCTCCAGAGCCTGAACCCAAACCCTAAACCTGAACCCTGAACCATGTGGGACGTGGGACACTCGCAATTCAAATGTTTGAATGCTTCATAATTTTTTTAATTTTAATTGATCTTAAGTCTTATACCATTATGGTTAGAGAAGATGCTTGATATTATTGCAATCTTATTAAATTTATTGAGCCTTATTTTGTGATCTAACTTGTGGTATATTGTAGAAATGTCTCATGTGCACTTGAATTGAATGCATATCCTGCTTCTTGTCGGAAAATGCTCTAAAGATATATCCATTGATGTCAACTGGATGTTAAAATCCTCTACTATGACTGTCCATCTCTCCCATTATATCTTATCAAGATTTATTTATATATTTAGGTGCTTCTACGTTGGGTGTATACATATTTACAAGGATTATGTCCTCATGGTGGATTGATCCCTTTATTATTATATAGTGTCTTTTATCCTCTTATTATAGCTTTTGTGTTTTTAAATAATTTATTGTATTGTTACAAGTATTACAGAGGTCACTTGTTTACCCTTCTTGCCCTCCTCCACCCATCTCCCACCACATGCTTGGCCTTTATCTGTCTATTGTCTGTATCCATTAGCTATGCATATATGATGATAAGTTCTTTGGTTAATCTTTTCCCACTCTCCTTCCTGCCTTCACTTAGGTCTGTCAGTCTGTTTCAGACTTCAATGTCTGTGGTCCTATCTTGTTTTTCAGTTTATGTTCTTCCTTAGATTCCACATATAAGTGACATCATGTGATATTTGTCTTTCTCTGACTGGCTTATTTCACTTAGCATAATATTCTCTGGGCATCTCTATGCTGTCTCAAATAGTAAGAGCTCCTTCTTTTTTACTGCTGCATAGAATTCCATGGTATAAATGTACTGCAGCTTATTTATCCACCCATCTACTGAAGGGCACTTGAGCTGTTTCCAGGTCTTAGCTATTGTAAATTGTGCTGCTATGAACATAGGAGTGCATATATTCTTTCTGATTGGTGTTTCGGGTTTCTTAGAATATATTCCTAGAAGGGGGATCATAAGATGGCAGTTCCTTTTTTAATTTTTTGAGGAATCTCCATACTATTTTCCATAATGGCTGCACCAATCTGCATTCCCACTAGTACTGTACTAAGGATGCCTTTTTTCCACAACCCCAGCAACACTTGTCATTTGTTGATTTGTTGATGGTAGCCATTCCGTCATGTGTGAGGTGATGCTACAAAGAAAGAGAATTACAGGCAATATCCCTGATGAACATAGGTGCTAAAATCCTCAACAAAATATTAGCAAATCAGATCCAGCAATATATTAAGAAGACCATACACCATGATCTAGTGGGATTTATTCTGGGGATGCAAGGCTGGTACAATATTCGCAAAACAATACATGTGATATATCACATAAACAAAATGAAGAACAAAAGTCACATGATCAGATCAATAGATGCAGAAAAAACATTAGATAAAATCAAGCACCCATTGTGGAGAAAAACTCAGTAAAGTGAAAATAGACAGGACATACCTCAAAATAATAAAGGCCATATATGACAAATCTATAGATTGCTTTGGGTAATATGGACATTTCAATGATTTTAAGTCTTCCATGAACATGGCATATTATTCCACTTGTTTGTATCTTTTTCTTTTTTCAGTGTCCTGTATTTTTCTGAGTTCAGGTCTTTTACTTCCTTGGTTAAGTTTATTACTAGTTGTCTTATTTATTTTTTGCAATGGTAAATGGTTTTTTCATTTTTTGTTTCTGAGAGTTCATTATTTGTATATAAAAATGCCATCAATTTCTGATGCTAATTTTGTATCCTGCAATGTTGCCAAAGTCATTTGTTAAATCTAGTAGTATTTTGATGGAATGTTTAGGGTTTTCTGTGTACAATATCATGTCACCAATGAATAATGACAGTTTTACTAGCTCCTTTCCAATTTGGATGCGTTTTCTTTTTCTTTTTGTCTGATCACTGTGGCAAGTACTTCTAATACTATGTTGAATAAGTGGGAAAAACAGACAAACCTGTGTTGTTCCTGTTTTTAAGGGAAATGCTTGTATTTTTTGCACATTGAGTATGTTGGCTATTTATAGTTATTGTAATAGGAATATTGTGTTTTCTTTGTGGAGGCTAATAACTTTTTAGAGTATGAAACTAAATTACTTATATGTAGGATTAGAGTGGAATATTTAGGAAATTTATTACTATTTAAATTAACTTTTAGTATTTAATACAATAAGTGGAATATTTGAATATTTTGAGGGTATTATTATTTAAATAAATTTGTAAATTTTAGGTGAATGTAAAGAGTTATTGTTTCTTTGTTCTTGAAATGTTGAAAAAAGTCATTACTTTAATTTATTTTTGAAAAATATTGTTATAGGTATGGTTGATAGTAAGATATGTATGATCCTATGATTCCAAATCCTATGTTTTGGAATAATTAGTTTATCTATAGTTTTGAGATTTTGTATAAATTACCATTTTTATTTTATTTGTTTATTTAAAGGATAGGAGAATTACAGAGGTTTGTATATGGAATTACAAGATTATAAATGGTAATTTTAATTTAAAAATATTAATAAGGAGAAGGGGAAACATCTTTTTGTAGTCTTTAGTCCTATGTTTGCTTGTTCGTTTTTAAATTTTATTTTATTTTTATATAATTTTAAAAGTGTAAAGTCTTTTTTATAGGAGCTTTCTGTGAATTTTATTTATTAATTCTGTTATTTTGTTTTTAGAACTTAGTGCTTATATTAATTGGATTAGGTGAGAATAATCAGAATTATATGTTTTAATAGTTAATTTTTTTGGTGGATGAATTTATTAGGTTTCCAGAGAAAACTGGGAATTCTTATTAGGTTTTATTTATATGTATGTATATGTATGTTTTATATTAGTTCTTTTTCAAAGGGAGTATTAGAATTATTATAAGTAAGTAGGGAATAGTAGTGGAAGAGATAGAGCAGAAGAACGAAAGGAGGAGAATGGTAAGTCTGGACAAAGAAGCATACAGAGCAAAGGATATAGTGGAGGAGTTATAGAAGGGGAGAGGAATGGGGTGCAGGCATTTGTTAGTTTTAGAAGAGGTTAGAAATAGTCTTTACATTTTTAAATCAATTTTTAAAAAAATAATTTGTTTTTCTAGAAGGTTTTCATTTTAAATCAAGATATGATTTTTTTTTTTTTTACTCATTTAGTTTAATTTTAGACTTGGTATTTTTAAAATATTTATATGTAAAAAATAATTTACTTAATAGACAATTGCAATTTGTCCATTTAAGTTTATATAATTATTATTACTTTTTTATTATTTAAAATATTATATATGTCTTCTCTTTCCCTGATTTACCTCCCCGGCCACTCCTACCCCCCAGGACAAGCCCCCACAATTCGCTTAGCCCCCCCTCCCAGGATTTGTGTCCATTGGTTATGCTAATATGCATGCATACAAGTCCTTTGGTTGATGCCTAACTCCCCTCCGCTGCCTTCTCTCTGATGTTGGACTGTCTGTTCTGTGTTACCTTGTATCTGGATCTATTTTTGTTTAGTTTATGTTGTTCATTATATCCCACATATGAGTGAGATCATGTGATATTTATCTTTCTCCCACTGGCTTATTTCACTTAACATAATGCTCTCCAGTTCAATCCATGATGTTGCAAATGGTAAAAGTTCCTTCTTTTTTATAGTGCTATAGTATTCCATTGTGTAGATTTACCAGTTTTTTAATCCACTCATCTGCTGATGGGCACTTCAGCCTTTTCCAAATCTTAGCTTTGTAAATTGTGCTGCTATGAACATAGGGGTGCATACATCCTTTCTGATTGGTGTTTCTGGTTTCTTGGGATATAGTCCTACAAGTGGAATTACTTGGACAAATGGGAGTTCCATTTTTAAATTTTTGAGGAAACTCTATACTGTTTTCCACAGTGGCTGTACCAATCTGCATTCCCACAAGAAGTGCATGAGGGTCCCTTTTTTCTCCACATCCTCCCCAGCACTTGTCATTTGTTGATTTGTTGATGATAGCCATTCGGACAAGTGTGAGATGGTACCTCATTGGCATTTTGATTTGCATCTCTTGGATGATTAGTGACTTTGAGCATGTTTTCTTATGTCTCTCGGTCTTCTGTATGGCCTCTTTCAAAAAGTGTCAATTTAGGTCCATTGCCAATTTTTTTATTGGATTGTTTATTTTCCTTTTGTTAAATTGTATGAGTTCTCTATAAATTTTGGAGATGATCTGATAAAGCATTGGCAAATATGTTCTCCCATGCAGTGGGCTGCCTGGTACTGACACAAGAACAGATATATAGACCAATGGAATAGAACAGAGAACCCAGAAATTGACCCAAGCCATTATGCTCAATTAATATTTGACAAAGGAGGCAAGAGCATACAATGGAGTCAAGACAGTCTCTTCAATAAATGGTGCAGGGAAAATTGGTCAGATACATGCAAAAAAGTGAAACTAGATCATCAACTTATACCATACACTAAAATAAACTCAAAATGGTTAAAGGGCTTAAATGTAAGACAGGAAACCATAAAAATCTTAGAAGACTCCATAGGCAGCAAAATATCAGACATATGTTTTAGCAATATCTTTACCAATACACCTTCTTAGGGAAATGGAAACTAAGGAGAAAATGAACAAATAGGACTACATCAAAATAAAAAGCTTCTGCACAGCAAAAGAAACCATAAACAAAATAAGAACTTGGTATTTTTAATTATTTTTTTAATTTTTATACATTATTTATAGTTAAAGATTTTTATTAAGATTATAAAGGAGGGCTGAGGTTTGGGAGATATTGGCCTTTGAGGCATACTTTCATGTTAGTCATATTATTTTTTTAGATATTTGTAGAGTCTGAATAAATTTTTTAGGGATGTTATACAGTGGATTAAAGTGTGTTGTTTATTATTTGAATTTCATAAGGCTTTTATTCCTTGAGGTGTATTTAATTCTTTTATGTCTCTTTGTTGTTGTTGTTGTTTGGTTATTTTAAATAATGGGAAGGGCTTTCAAAAATTAAAACTGGGACTGTTGTTTGAACCAGTGATCCCGCTTCTAGGATAATATCCTAAGAATCCTGAAACACTAACCAGAAATAATATATGCATCTTTATGTTCATAGCAATGTTACTTACAATAGCTAAGATCTGGAAATAGCCCAGGTGCCCAACAGTAAGTGTGTGGATAAAAACAAACAAACTGGTACAGAAATCTACTACAATAAAAACAATGAAAAAAATCAAACACTTGGAGGCTAAATAGCATGCTATTAAACAATGATTGGTTTACCCAAGAAATCAAAGAAGATATAAAAAGCATCCTGGCAACAAAAAACAATTAAAACACAACAATGCAAAATCTATGATACACAGTGAAAGCAGTCTTCAGAGGGAGGATTACAGCTTACGGGCCTACCTCAAAAACAAGAAAAATGGTAATAAATTATTTAACCCTACAAATCAAAGAGTTAGATAGAGAGCAACAAGGAAAGTCTCGCTTAAGCAGAATAAAGGGAATAATAAAGATCAGAGTAGAAATAAATGACATAGAAACCGAAAAGATAATAAAAAATCAACAAAACCAAGAACTGGTTCTTTGAAAGGATAAACAAGATTGATGAATCTCTAGACAGGCTCACCAAGTAGCAAATCGAGAGGACCCAAATAAACAAAATCAGAAATGAAAGAAGTGAAGTAACAACCAATCTCAGAAATACAAAGGATTATGAAAAAATACTATGAATAACTCTATTCCAACAAAATGGATAACCTAGATGATATGGACATATTCTTAGAAAAATACAAGCTCCCAAAACTCAATAAGGAAGAATCAAAAAACTTGAATAGGCCAATAAATACCGAAGAAATTGAAGCAGTGATACAAATCTTCCTGGAGAGCATTATGCTAAGCGAAATAAGCTAGTCAGAGAAAGATAAATATCACATGATCTCACTCATTTATGGAATATAATGAACAACATAAACTGCTGAACAAAAACAGATGCAGAGACAGAGAAGCATCAATCAGTCCATTAAACCTCAGAGGGAAAGAAGGGGAGAGTGGGGGTAAGGAGGAGAGATCAACCAAAGGACTTGTATGCATGCATATAAGCCTAACCAATGGACACAGACAACAAGGGATGAGGGCATGAGTTGCAGGGGGTATTTGGGGAGGGGAATGAAGCGATAAGGACACATATAATGTAATAACTTAATCAATAAAGAAAAAAAATTTTTAAAAATCATCCAGCAGACAAAAGCCCTGGTCTGGTCAACTTTACAGGGGAGTTCCACCAAGCAAAGAAAAAGTAAAACCTATCTTCCTCAGACTATCCCAAAAAATTCAAGTGAAGGGACACTTCCAAGCTCTTTCTATGTAGCCAGCATTACATTAATTCCAAAACCAGATAAAGACACCACAAAAAAAAAAAAAAAAAAAAAAGAGAGAGAACTACAGGCCAATAGCCTTGATGAACATAGATTCAGAAATCCTCAACAAAATTTTATCAAATCGGATCCAGAATTCCATGACCAAGTGGGATTTATTCCGGGGATGCAAGGATGGTACAATATTCAAATCAATAAATATGATACATCACATAAACAACTTGAGAGACAAAAGTCACATAATCATATCAATTGATGCAGAAAAAGCATTTGACAAAATCCAGCACCTTTCTTGATAAAAACTCTCATCAGAGTGGGAATAGAGAGATCATACCTCAACATAATAAAAGCCTTAATGAAAAACCTGCAGCCAACATCATACTCAGTGGGGAAAAACTAAATCCATTTCCCATAAGAACAGGTACAAGACAGGGATGCCCACTTTCACCACTCCTGTTCAGTATAGCACTGTAAGTGCTAACCAAAGCGATTAGACAATAAGAAGAAATAAAAGGCATCTAAATTGGAAAAAAAGTAAAACTCTCCTTATTCACAGATGACATAATACTGTACATAGAAGACCCCAAAGACTCCATCAAAAACTACTAGCCCTAATGAATGAATTCGACAATGTAGCAGGATACAAAATTAATACCCAGAAATCTATGGCCTTTTTATACACCAATAATGAACTCACAGACAGAGAAACAAACAAACAAAAAATCCCACTTACCATTGCAATAAAAAATTAAGATACTTAGTAATAAACTTAGCTAAGGAGGTAAAAGACCTCTACTCATAAAACTACAGGATGTTGAAAAAAGAGATAGAGAAAGACATAAACAGATAAAAGAACATTCCATGTTCATGGATTGGTAAAATCAACATCATTAAAATGTCCATACTACCCAAAGCAATCTACAGATTCAGTGAAATCCCCATTAAAATACCAAAGGCATATACAAATTTTTAAATTTTTTAATATAGTCTACCCTCATATGGTCCTCAGAATTAAAGCATAATGAACAGGAAAGAAAAGGAAAAGAATGCAACTGAGTGCTAAGGCAGGACATCTTGCCAGAAGTAATGAAGGTAGAGTATATGCTAAACAACAAGTGCAGAATTTCATACAGCCAACAACGTAACAGTCTATATTTTTCACTTACACGGGCGGAGTGGATTTTGCAAGTACCAGTTGCATTAAATACACAAAATACAGCTCTTAAAATTGATAGTACAAGACGCCATCTTAAGTTTTCCAGGCTGCAACTGTGCATAATTTTAAAATGGCTTTCTTAAATTTATTTATTTATTTTAAACATAACATGAGGAAGGTGTTAAAACTGGTGTAATAGCTCAATAGAATAAATATTCCAGATTTGGGGGAGGGATGAAGAGGGAGATATTCAGAACCCTTCACCAGAATCCCCCCGACTTGATCATCTTGGATTAATGATGTGCTTTGTGGATGTGGTTACTCAATGACACCAGCCTGACATCTTTCTTTCTACACCAAATCCCATTGAGTTATCTGGTCCCCTTTGCTGACAAAGAACCATTAGGCGAGGAACATTGGCATCAACCAGAGTGATGTTCTTCAAGCGATTGACCAACCTATCAAGTCGTGGAGCTGCAACAGCCTTGGGGCCCTTGCAGCCAGTGCACTGATTAAGAATCACTGAGAATTCCACCTTATCTCCAGCCTGTAGCTCAATACCATCCTGAACTTCTTCCACATGGAAAAAGAGCTTCTTGCTATCTCCTACTTCATAGTTAATGAAGCCAAACTGATCTTTCACACACTTCACAGTGGCCCTACGCAGAGGTGTGATGTTGTAAGCCATAGTCTGTGCATTTTGGCCAGGACACACAATTGAATTTGACACTCTCCCCTTTCTGCAGGCATTCCCCTTTGTTGGCCATTCCAACTATGCCAAATGGATAGACCTCACCTTTCATATCCCCTTCCTCCATGATCTCAATCACAAGTGTTCAAATTTTATTTTTCATATCATTTATAATCTTGTCACAGTCCACTTAAATGAATTTTGGGTAGATTTCAATGAAAATTATCTTTCAAAGTAGTTTTTTTCCTCCTGGGATGGGGTGGGGGGTAAATTTACCACAATTAGTATGTATGGTGCAGAATTTCATGCAAATGAGGTATGCCAGCAATGTAATAATTGAAACGTACTTAAACGTTTAACGCACAAACTTGTTGCTGCTTAGATCACTGCAGCTTCTAGGACCCAGTTTCTTTTACTGATTTAAAACAAAACAAACAACAACAACAAAAAATTGTGCCTGAAAAAAAAAATACCAAAGGCATATTTCACAGACTTAGAACAAACTTTCCAAAAATTCATCTGGAATAAAAAAAGAACCTGAATAGCCAAAGCAATCCTGAAAAAGAAGAAGAAAGTTGGAGGGGTCACAATACCAGATATCAAGCTGTATTACCAAGCCACGGTTCTCAAAACTGCCTGGTACTGGCACAAGAGCAGACATATTGACCAATGGAACAGAACAGAGAACCCAGAAATTGACCCAAGTTACTATGCTCAATTAATATTTGACAAAGGAGGCAAGAGCATACATTGGAGTCAAGAGAGTCTCTTCAATAAATGGTGCTGGGCAATTTGGTCAGATACATGCAAAAAAAAAAAAAAATGAAACTAGATCACCACCTTACACCATACATGAAAACAAACTAAAAATGGCTAAAAGACTTAAATGTAAGACAGGAAACCATAAAAATCCTACAAGACTCCATAGGCAGCAAAATATCAGACGTATGTCATAGCAATATCTTTACTGACAAAGCTCCTAGGACAATTGAGACTAAGGAGAAAATGAACAAATGGGACTACAGCAAAATAAAAAGCTTCTGCACAGCACAAGAAACCATCAACAAAATAACAAGAAAGCTCACTGCATGGGAGAACATAATTGCCAATGTTATTTCAGATAAGGGTTTAATCTCCAAAATTTACAGAAAACACATACAACATAACAAAAGGAAGATAAACAACACGATCAAAAAATGGGCAAAGGACCTAAATAGACACTTTTCAAAAGAGGACATGCAGAAGGCTGATAGACATATGAAAACATGCTCAAAGTCACTAATCATACTCAATGGTGAAAAAACTGAAAGCTTTTCCTCTAAAATCAGGAACAAGAAAAGGATGTCCATTCTCACCCCTCTTATCCTATATTAGAGGCCCAGTGCATGAAATCTGTGCACTTGGAGTGGGGGGTCCCTCAGCCCAGACTGTACCCTCTCACAGTCTGGGAGCCCTCAGGGGTTGTTGGACATCCTTAGTGCTGCCATGTAGGTGGGAGAGGCTCCCACCAATGCTGCTGAGCAAACCAGCCATAAGCTCGGCTTCTGGCTGAGCAGCACTTCCCCTATGGGAGCACACTGACTACCAGGGGACAGCTACTACATTGAGCATCTCCCCCCTGGTGGTCAGTGCATGTCGTAGTGACTGGGCATTTTGCTGTTTTGTCAATTTGCATATTAGCCTTTTATTATATACTAGAGGCCCGGTGCATGAAATTTGTGCACTGGGGGGTGGGGGTTGTCCATCAGCCCAGCCTGCACTCTCTCCAATCTGGGACCTCATGAGGGATGTCTGACTGCCCGAATGCCCTGTGGGATTGGGCCTAAACAGGCAGTCAGACATCCCTCTCACAATCCAGGACTGCTAGTTCCCAACCGCTCGCCTGCCTGCTTGCCTGAATGCCCCTAACCGCTTCTGCCTGCCAACCTAATCACCCCCTATCCAATCCCCTGCCAGCCTGATTGATGCCTAACTGCTCCCCTGCTGACCCGGTCACCCACAACTGCCCTCCCCTGCTTCTGAGAAACACCATCCAAAGGATGTAAAGTTCCAGTACGGCGATAAACTTGTCCATGTATTCTAAAACAGTATGGCCCATATCCTAATGGCGATGCAATATTTGTGCCCATGGAAGAAAAAGCAAAATAACTATTTATGGAACGAATATTTTCCATGAAATTTTTACTGTCAGAATCTTCATTTGTTGTTAATCTTTTTAAATATACTGGGTATTCTGAAAAATGTATATCATTTAGACAGACTTTACCTTTACTATAACATCGAGTAAATTTCCCATCAGATGGTTTTTCATCAGAGAAATTTAGTGATAGGCAAAACTGAAATCTGACAGTCATTCCACCACAACTATGTTGGAGAATTGCATCCTCATGTACTCCATTTTCACTGAGAAGGCAGTTCCTACTAGTATTGGTAGTACTTGTTGATGATTGTTCTTTAGACACTAGCGTTCCCGTTGCAGGAAAAATCCTGCAATAGGGTTTCCTGCTCCTCCCTTGTCCCCCGGCCCGCCTTCTCCACCAGCCCACCTGCTTTTCCCTTCTTCCCTGGCCCCGCCTCCGCTCCTCCTTTCCCCCCGCCCCCCGCTTGCTTGCCTTTCCGCAGCTTTGCTCCCTTCTGCAGCTCTTGGCTTCTTTCTAAGCTGTCTTGATATGCAAATTAGCTGCCATCTTTGTGGGGGTAATTTGCATACTCATCATGATTGGCTGGTGGGCGTGGCTTGGGTGTAGCAAAGGTGCGGTCAATTTGCATATTTGTCTATTATTAGGTAGGATATTCTGTTGTTGCCACAGCATGCTTTCAACTGCAAAGGCACGTTGGTCTTTAGACATTTTCTGTCGATGACGCTGGCTTTTTTCAGCTTCAGAGCTATGTTTTGCCAATAGTAGCTTTTCAGATACATTCTGTGGCAGGCGTTGCCTTCTTTCAACATCAGGCGCACGTTAGTCTTCAGACATTTTCTATCGATAATGCCGGCTTCTTTCGGCTGCAGAGCTACATTGTATCAATAGTTGCTCTTTAGACATAGTCCCACCTCCCTGCTTTCATGGTCTGAGATGCAGGTGAATGAGAGTCCCGGCTGTCAGGCTGCTGAGAGCTGTCTGACCAATGGCTGATTATGGCTGATTCTGAGGGGGTGGGACTTCCTCCTCTCTGCTGTCAGAGTCTCTGTGGCATCGATGACAAAGCAAGTATTCCACCGGCCACTCCAGGCCTGGCCTGCCCAGAGTCCCTCTGCAGCTGGGCCGGAATGCTTGCCTCATCGCTGGGGCAATGACACAAGCATTCTGCTCTGGCTGCTCTGTGCCTACTGGCCAGAGGCCCTCCATGGCCAGGGTGGAACGCTTGCTTTGTTGTCACAGCAACACAGCAAGTATTCCACCAGGCCACTCATGGCCACCCCACCAGGACTGGAGGACTTTGGTGGGGCTGAGAGGACTGGCACCACCATCTTGTGGCTATGGGTGCCACCATCTTTGTGATGGACTGACAGTCAATTTGCACATTCCCTCTTTATTAGATAGGATACTCACCATTGAGTATGATATCAGCTGTGGGAATATTATATATTGCCTTTATTATGTTCAAGTACTTTCCGTTTATACCAATTTTATTGTTTTTTAAAATCATAAATGGCTGCCTTATCTGCATCTATTGTTCTGATCATATCATTTTTATTATTTATTTTGTTAATATGGTATATTACATTAATCAATTTGCCTACGTTGAAGCATTCTTGTGGCCCTGGGATGATCCCCACTTGATTGTGATATATTGGTTTTTTAATGCATTGTTATATTCAATATGTTAGTATTTTGTTTAGGAGTTTTGCAAATTTATTCATCTGAGATATTGGTAACATACCATATTAACAAAATAAATAATAAAAATTATGTGGTCATAACACCAGGCCTCTATTTTAACATAATACTGGAAGTCCTAGCTAGAGCAATAAAGCAAGAGAAAAATAAAATACATCTAAATTGGGAAGGAAGAAGTTAAAGTGTCACTTTTTGCAGATGACATGATTCTTTACATAAAAAAGCTAAATACCACAGCAAAAATCTATTAGAAAAAATAAAGGCATGCAGTAAAGTTGCAGGATATAAAAACAATGCACAAAGATCCTTTGTATTCCTATATACAAACAATAAAATTTCAGAAAAAAAGTAGAGAAAAAAACTTCTTTTGTAATTGTAAGAAAAAGGATAAAACACATAGGAATAAACTTAACAAAGAATGTGAATGACCTATACACTAAAAACTACAGGACACTATTAAACAAAAATGAAACCCTGGGAGGGTGACTTGGTTGGTTGGAGCATCATCCCATGCACCAGTGTGTTGTGGGTTTGATTCCTGCTCAAGGCACCTGCCCAGGTTGTGGGTTCAATCCCCAGTTAGATCACATACAGAATGTTTCCCTCTCATATCAGTGTTTCTCTCTCTCTCTCCCTCTCTCTCTCTCTCTCTCTCTCCTCACCCCCTTCCTATGTCTTTAAAATAAAAGTTAAAAAAAAAGATTGATGAGACTATCTGGGGCCTTAACAAAAAAGAGAAGAAAAAAAGAAGAAAGAAAGAAAGAAAGAAGGAAGGAAGGAAAGAAGGAAAGAAAGAAAGAAAGAAAGAAAGGAGAGAGAAAGAGAGAGAAGAAAGGAAGGGAAGGAAGGAATTATGTATTCAGATATTACAAGACTCAACATAGCTAAAATGGTTATATTACCCAAAGCAATATAAAGATTCAAGGCAATCTTCACCAAAATACCAGTGGCATTTTTCTTTTTTTAAGATTAATAGAACCAAATAAAATCATCAGATTTGTTTGGACCCACAAAAGGCCCAAAATAGCCAAAGCAATCCTGAAGAGGGTTAGGGGGAACTGGAAATATCACCCTCCATGACTTCAAATTACACTCCAAAGCTACAATAATCAAAACAGCCTGGTGTTGGCAGAAAAACAGGCACACAGACTAATCCTATATAATAAAGAGGTAATATGCAAATTTACCATTACTCCAACACACAAGATGGCTGCCCCCATGTGGTCAAAGATGGCCACCCCCATGTAGACACAAGATGGCCACCAAAAGATGGCCGGCAGGGGAGGGCAGTTGTGGCCAATCAGGCCAGCAGGGGAGGGCAGTTGGGGGTGACCAGGCCTGCAGGGGAGGACAGTTGGGGGGACCAGGCCTGCAGGGGAGGACAGTTGTGGGGACTAGGCCTGCAGGGGAGGGCAGATAGGGGTGACCTGGCCAGCAGGGGAGGGCTAGGGGTCATGACCAGGATGGCAGGGAAAGGAAGTTAGGGGCAATCAGGCCAGCAGGGGAGCAGTTAGGCATTGATCAGGCTGGCAGGGGAGTGGTTAGTGGGTGATCAGGCTGGCAGGCAGAAGCAGTTAGGGGCAATTAGGCAGGCAGGCAGGTGAGCAGTTGGGAGCCAGCAGTCCTGGATTGTGAGAGGGATGTCTGACTGCCCGTTTAGGTCCAATCCCACTGAGGGGTCCCAGATTGGAGTGGGTGCAGTTTGGGCTGAGGGATACATAGACACCCCCCCCCCCCCATGCATGAGTTTTGTGCACCGGGCCTCTAGTAGAATTTAATTGACAATCCAGAAATCTATACTAATAAAAGGGTAATATGGTAAATAGACTGGACATCTTCCGGATGTCATTCTGGACAAAGCCAAGGTGGCAGGGGCTGAGGCAGAGGTGGTTAGGGGTGATCAGGCCAGCAGAGGAGGGCAGTTATTGGTGACCAGGTTGGCAGGGGAGGGCAGTTCAGGGTGATCGGGCTGGCAGGGGAGAATTTTAATAGTTGGCATGAGGTTAGTAATCAATAATTAGATGAAACTGTTGAAAATGTGTCTCACTGTTCAATAGAACTTTCTTCTCATGGAAACACAGCCTACTCAGAGGGTTCCCCTCACTGTTCCTCTCTCTTTTGTATTTATTGTAGATTCACAGGCATATTTCTTATGGTGAAAATAATAACTTATGGAAATAGACAAAAATGCCTCTCACCAACATCATGACAGAGATGGTGTTTGTTATAAAGAACATATTCTCAAAGAAGCAGGAAGGCATATATAATTTGGTCAGATTCTAAGGTTGTAAAAAGTAAAGTTGTGTTTTGTTTTGTTTTTTCTCTAATGGGTGTGTATTGTCACTGTTGTATTTCCTTTTGAACCCATTGTAAAATGTATTATAAAGACATATATGCATCTCAGTATGTGAAATTCTCTTAGGGATTTACTTTTAAAGGTACACTCAAACAGAATATGTAGAATATTGTTTATTAGAGTGAGACAAAACATTACATCAGTAAATGTTAGCTTTACATTTGTTTCATAGGTGTTAAAATATTTCAGTTACTGATCACTAATTGGAATGTTATTTCATGAAAAATACAAAAATATATTTGTATTGTATACAATAGATTTTCATATATATTGCTCCCTTACCCTTGTTATAAAGTGGACTTACAGCCTTAGCCAGTTTGGTTCAGTGGATAGAGCATTGGCCCACAGACTGAACTGTTCTGGTTCAATTCTGGTCAGGGGCACAAACCTGGGTTGCAGGCTCAATCCCTGGCGCTGGTCAGGATGTGTGTGCAAGGCAACCAATCAATGTGAGACATTGATTTTTCTCTCTGTGTGTCTCTCCCCTTCCCTTCCACTTTCTCTAAGAATCAATGGAAAAAATATCTTTGGGTCAGGTTTAACAAAATAAAACAGAACAGAACAAAACAAAACAAAAATCAAAAGGGGACTTACGTGTATTATAAAGTTCATTACTATGTTTGCAGATAGATGTGTTCTCACATATTTTATAAAAGCCATTGTGTAACATTAAGAAAATTTGAAAACAGTTTAGAGATGTTAATGTAATTTGTAGTGAAGAATAAAAAGAGATTCAGTGAAAGAAAGGAAATCTTTTGTTCTCCTTTTTGTTGTTTTCTGGAGAGATATTATAGGAGCCAGCTTTACCTCAGTTTGCCTCAACATTTTGGAGAAGATGACCTAGAAGTAGTGATCCTAGAAGTTTATAACCCAGCTCAAGGCTGGGCTTGAGATAAATCCATGAGAAAAGCAGTTGGCTAGAGAGAAAGAGAAATTTAGAAATAAGACAAGTGGGGGGACATCAGAGGAATGGCAGTGTGAGAGAGCACCTTGTCTTTCGCCCTGAAATTTCAATAAATTAACCAACCATAATTCAACAAAGAAATCACTGCTCAACACAGATGCATGCCTGAGAGACCCATACATTAAAACATCTAAACGTGGGCAACCAGGAATAAACAGGAAGACACAAGAAGAGAGGGGAGTGCAGATGGCCCACAGACCCACTCCTGCAGCCTGGAGCTCACAGCTCAGCTGGGAGAGGGGAGAAAGCTGGTGGCAGCAGGTGTTTCCTTTGGCCAGGAGGAACAGAGAGCTGCTTAGAGGGGGAAGTAAGAGGAGGAGCAGCCCAGGAGAGTGAGCAGTAAGTGGAGCAAACAGGGTCTGAGTTAGCAGACACCTGACAGAACACAGGGTTCTGCCATGCAGCTCTCCACTGTTGAGCCGGGCAGTGATATTTCAGACAAAGAAATGGAACCACAGAGCACTGCTGCTGCTTAGACTCCCAAAACTCACTTCCTTTGCCCTTGGAGTCTGGTTCAGGAACATATTATCTGTAAACCAAGATCTGTTGGTGATCCCCAAGAGGGGAACTTGGGGAGACACCCCACAGAGGTCAGGATTCGCCATTACAGTGAGGCAAAAAAAACCCCATGCCCCAGCAGCACAGCTGTACTTTCTTAGGAAGCCTTGGAGGTCAAGTCTGGGAGATCACATAGGTAAACAAAAACAAAAACAACCTTGCGATTTTTCATCTACTGGAAAATAATAGAAAGACCTCTTTAGAGAAAGAATTAGTGATAGTGAAGATAAGAATCAAGAAATGACACAGAGGGAAGAATGAAGAGCCCTGAGCGTAAAGAAAAATAAGAGTTCTATGAGAACTATCTGATTCCATCAGAAAAAGCAATATTAGAATTATAGGCATTGCAGAGCAGGAAGAGAGGGAGCAGGGAAAGGAGAGTCTGTTCAAACAAATAGTGGATGAGAACTTAACCAACCTATGGAAAGAACTAGATCCTTGAAACCAAGAAGCAAAGAGAACATCTAGTTACCTAAATCCAAAGAGGCTCTCTTCAAGGCACTTGGTATTACGTAAAACGATAAAAAATTAATGACAAAGAAAAAATTCTCAACACAGCCAGGGAAAAGAAGGAAGTGATCTACAAAGGAAAACACATCAGAATTTCAACAGACTTTTTTTCAGCAGGAAGTCTACAAGCCAGAAGAGAGTAGAAACAAATATTCAAATGTCTGAAAAAGAAATATAACCAGCCATAAATAACATACCTGGCAAAAAATTATCCTTTAAATATGAAGGAGAAATAAAGACATTCCCAGGCAAACAGAAGCTGAGCATTTTATCACCAGAACACCTCTATTGCAGGAAATACTCAGGGGAGTTATTCTACATGAAACAAAGAATATAAGGCCACAACACTATGAGTAAAATCACCAAAACATTTACATCATAAATAAGGATAATTTGTGACAATAAACACATAAAAGGGAGGGGCTAAAAGTCTGAACTGGCAAAGAAGCATGAATATCAGATGCACTCAAAAGAAAAAACATTTTTTATTAAACCTAATGGTAACCACACACAAAAATTCCCAAACCAGGAACATAGCTTAAAAAGAGAGGAAAAAAATGAAAAGAAGTATGGAATACCAACAAACAAAAACAGACAGAAACACAAAAGAAAAGAACTAATGGAAGCACAAAGCTACCAGAAAACAAAAGATAAAATGGCTATAGGAAAGCCTCATACATCAATAATTACCCCAAATGTAAATGGTCTGAATTTACAATAAAGACACACAGAATAGCAGAGTTGATCAAAAAGCAAAACCCAACCATATGCTACCTACAAGAGACACATCTAAGCTGCAAGACAAAGGTAGATAAAAAGTAAAAGGGTGAAAAATGATTATCCAAGAAAATAACATCCACAGAAAAGAAATGTAGCCATCCTTATATCTAACAAAATAGATTTCAAGATAACAAAAGACAAAGAAGCACACTTATAATGATAATGGAAACACTACATCAAGAAATCATAACACTTCTTAATGAACACTGAGTGGCCAGATTATTATGATCTTTGAATGCATAACAATCTGGCCACTCAGTGTATATCCTATATAATAAAAGGCTAATATGCACATTGTCCCCTCGACCAGGAGTTCGACCAGCAGGCAGGCTGGCCAACCACCCATGTTCCCTCCACCTGGCCAGGCTGGCCGGACCCCACCCATGCACAAATTCATGCACCAGGCCTCAAATACACACACACACACACACACACACACACACACACACACACACAGAGTGGCCAGATTATTATGCGTTCAGAGATCATAATAATCTGGCCATAATAATCTGGCCCCTTGTATATGCACCCAACTGCCACCAAAATATATAAAACAACTACTCACAGCACTAACAAGAGAAACAGATCTAAACACAATAATAGTTGTAGACCTTAATACTCTATTGACAGCTCTAGACAGATAACCAAATAGAAAATCAATAAAGAAATACCAACATTAAGTGAACATAATTGAAATGTATAGAATCTTTTGTCCCAGAACATCAGATTATACACTCTTCTCCAGTGCACATGGAACATTCTCAAGGATAGACCATATATTGGGCCAGAAAACTAGTGTCAACAAATACAAAAGGATTGAAATCATACCAAGCATTTTCTCCAACCATGTTGCCTTGAAATTAGAAATAAACTAAAAAAAGGAAGTAAAGAAACTCATAATTATATGGAGATTAACTATATATTACTAAAAAGTGACTGGGTCAAAAAGGAAATAAAAGTTGAGATTAAAAAAATATAGAGACAAATGAGAATGACAATACAACATTTCAGAACTTACAATGAAAGCAGTAATAAGAGGGAAGTATCTATCATTATAGGTCTACCTCAAGAAACAAGAGATATCCAAAGCAAACAACCTAACATCACATCTTAAAGAAGTAGGAGAAGAAGGACAAAAGAAACTCAAAATCAGTAGAAGAAAGGAAATAATAGAAATTAGATCAGAATTAAATGAAATATCGATGACAAAAAGACTATACAAAAATTAATAAAACAAAGAGCTGGTTCTTTGAAAAGATTAATAAAATTGACAAACCCCTGGCTATCCTCATTAAAGAAGAAAGGGAAAAGACCCAATATAAACAAAATCAGAAATGAGAAAAGAGAAATCACCACAGACATCACAGATAAACAAAGGATCATACTGAAATATTACAAAAGACTATATGCCACTAAATTCAATAACCTAGAAGAAATGGATAAGGCCTTAGAAATATATAATCTTCCTAGACTAAATCATGAAGAATTGGAAAATCTAAATAGAATAATCAGCAGTGAGGAAATTAAAACAACCATCAAAACCTCCAAAAAACAATCAAACTCCAAAAAACAAAAGTCCAGGACCAGATGGCTTCACCAGTGTTTCTATCACACATTCAAAGAAGATTTAAAACCTATCCTTCTCAAACTCTTCCAAAAAAAAAAAAATTGAAGAAGAGACAATACTTCCTAATACATTCTATGATGCCAATATAACCCTGATACCAAATCCTGGCAAAGATAACACACAAAAAAGAAAACTACAGACCAATATCTCTGATGAATACAGATGCAAAAATCCTAAACAAAATACTAGCAAACCAAATACAACAAACAGTCATACAAAAACTACAACACAATCAAGTGGCGTCATTCCAGGGGCACAAGGATGGTCCAACATATGCAAATCAATCAATGTAATATGCCACATTAACAAAAAAAATGATATTATCAATATATGCAGAAAAAGCATTTGGTAAGATAAACATTGATTTATGATTAAAACACTCAATAAAATAGGAGAAGAAAAGTACCTCAACATAATAAAGGCCATCTATATATATAAAACCCTAATATGCAAATAGACTGAATGACTGAACAACAGAAAAACCGGTCACTATGACGTGCGCTGACCACCAGAAGGTGCGCACGAAACATGGCAGGTGTCAGCAGCAGGTGGCAGAGTGTGGAACATGGCAGGTGTCAGCCACAGAGGGATGGTGGAGCAGGTGAGCGGGGGCGCCAGACCAAGGCGGGGTGTCGGTCACTGTCATCGGGGTGAGCCTCTGGTGGTTACTGAAAATTCTTTGTTCCCACGTGCCGCGATCCCGCCCAGAGCTTGCACTTGTTGCCAGGGCCGGCCCTGCTTGCACCTGCTGCTGGTGCCTGGTGTTGGCCCTGATTGCTCAGTGCTGTCAGTAGGTGCGAGTGGTGACTGCCAGCCCCAATTGCTCCTCAGGGCTTCTCCATCTCCACCTGCTCCTGAGGGGCGATCAAGGCCGGCAGCTGCCTCTGGCAACCGCTGCCAATGATGGTCCTGCTTGCACCTGCAGCTGGCACCAGAGCCACCACTTGGCACTGTTAGCCAGTGCGTGCAACAGCTGCTGGCCCTGATCGCCCCTGAGGGCTTCTCCACCTCCCCCTGCTCCTGAGGGGTGATCAGGGCAGCAGCCGCCACTCACACCTGCTGATGGTGCTGGCCCCACTTGCACCCACTGTTGACGCCAGCCCCAATTGCTCTGCGCCATCAGTGGGTGCAAGCAGGGCCAGCGTTGTCAGTGTGTGGGAACAGCAGCAGCGGGAGCGGGGCTGCCAGCAGACAGGAAACCAGGGGCCTTGGCAGGAGTGGCTAGGCAGGGTCACCGAGGATGTGCTGAGACCCACCCCTGTGCCCACTGCAGCCTCGTGGCCCACAGTTCCTTTCAAGGTGCACAAATTTGTGCATTGGGCCCCTAGTATATGATAAACCCTCAGCTAATATCATACTCAATAGTGAAAAACTGAAAGCTTTTCCTCTAAGATCAAGAACAAGACAAGAATGTCCACTCTCACCACTCTTGTTCAACATAATGCTGGAAGTCCTAGCCAGAGTAATAATTCCCTAAATGCATCCAAATAGGGAAGCAAGAGGTCAAACTGTTACTTTTTTGCGGACAAAATGATTATCTATACTAATAAAAGCCTAGGTGGCCCTTGTGCCCTTGTGTGACACCCTCATGTCATCACAAGATGGCCGCCCCCACATTGTCACAAGATGGCCATCCCCACGTCATCACAAGATGGTCACCACAAGATGGCCACCACAAGATGGCCACACCCACATCATCACAAGATTGCCACCCCCATGTCATCACAAGATTGTCACCCCCATGTCTCCACAAGATGGCCGGCAGGGGAGGGCAGTTTGGGGCAACCAGGCTGGCAGGGGAGGGCAGTTGGGGGCAATCGGGCTGTCAGGGAGCAGTTAGGCATCAATCAGGCCAGCAGGGGAGTGGTTAGGGGGTGGTCAAGCTGGCAGGCAGAAGTGGTTAGGGGCAATCAGGCAGGCAGGCAGGCATGTGGTTAGAAGCCAGCAGTCCTGGATTGTGAGAAGGATATCTGACTGCTGGTTTAGGCCCTATCTGGCAGTCGGACATCCCCCTAGGGGTCTCAGATTGGAGAGGGTGCAGGCTGGGCTGAGGGACCCTCCTCCCCCGCCAGTGCATGAATTTCATGCACCAGGCCTCTAGTCTATACTAATAATAGAAAAATATGCAAATTGGCCAGGATGCCATCATGTAATGACCAATCAGGATGAGGGTGGGGTCACGGCAGAGAGCTTGCCTGCACTGGGGTCCAAAGGGCACAGAGAGCAAGGGAGAGAAGATAGGCAGTTAAGGGGATCAGTCCAGGAGGGGAGAGCAGTTAGGTCCATCAGGCTGGCAGGGGAGCATTTAAGGGCATAAGGCAGGCAGGTGAGTGGATAAGAGCCAGTGGTCCTGGATTGCGAGAGGGATCCTGGATTAGAGACGGTGCGGGCAGTGCTGAGGAAATCCCCCCACCCCACCCCATGCATGAATTTCATGCACCGGGCCTCTAGTATATATAGAAACCAAGTGACCAGAATGACTGGAATGACCAGAATGACCAGTTGCTATGATGCACGCTGTGCCTGGCCAACTGGCTCAATGGGGGGGTGGGATCAGTGGGCCAATCTCCCGCGTCCATTCCCCCTGGCCAGCCACTCCAATTGGCCCTGATCGGGTTGTGCCAGCCAGACCCCACCCAGAGACAAATTCATGCACCGGGTCTCTAGTGTATATAGAAAACCCTAAAGACTCTACCACAAAATTTTAGAAACAATAAACAAATACAGTCAAGTTGCAAGATACAAAATCAATGTGCAAAAATTCATTGCCTTCCTGTATACTAAGAACAAAACTTTAGAAACAGATGTGAAAAAAATAATTCATTTTGCAATTGCAAACAAAAGAATAAAGTACCTAGAAATAAACTTAAGGAATATGAAAGACCTATGTACTGAAAATTACAAACCATTATTAAAAGGGATTGAAAAAGACACAACAAAATGGAAAAATATTCCATGTTTATGGATTGGAAGAATTAACATAGTTAAAATGACCATATTACCAAAAGCAATATACAGAATTAATACAATCCTCATCAAAATCCCTCAATGTCATTTTTTAAAAAAACATAGAACAAAAAATCATCAGATTTTTATGGAACCACAAAAGACCCCAAAGAGCCAAAGCAAGCTTGAGAAAAAAGAAGGACCTGGGGGTATCACAGTGACTGACTTCAAATTTTACTACAGAGCTATTATAGTCAAAACAGCATGGTATTGGCAGAAAAACAGACACACCGATCAATGGAATAGAATAGAGACCCCAGCTATAAAATCACATGTATATGGACAGATAATTTTTGACAAAGGAGCCAGAAACATACAGTGGAGTAAACACTGTCTCTTCAAAAAATGGTGCTGGTAAAACTGGAAAGCCATATGCAAACAAATGAAATTAGATTACAGTTTGTCACCATATACAAAAATTAATTTGAAATGGATCAGAGATCTAAATATTAGACCTGAAACAATAAGTTATACAGAAGAAAATATGGGGACCAAACTTATGGACCTTGGTCATAGAGGACATTTTATGAACTTGACCCCAAAGGCAAAGGAAGTAAAGGTAAAAATAATTATATCAAACTAAAGAGCTTCTACACAGCAAAAGAAACTGACAACAAAACAAAGAGGCAACCAAACAGATGGGAGATGCTATTTGCAAACAGTAGCTCTGACAAAGGTTTAATTCCAAAATAGATAAAGAACTATAAAACTCAACACCAAACAAATTAAAAAGTGGTCAGAGGACCTAAAAATACACCTCTCCCAAGAAGACATACAAACAGCCAATCCTATATAATAAAATCCTAATATGCAAATTGACCAAACTGCAGAACAACCAGTGCACACTGTTTAATGCACACTAACCACTGGGGGCAGATGCTCAACGCAGGAACTGCCCCCAGCCTACAGGCCCCAGGCCAGCCAAGGCGGGTGCCAGTGGGGGTCCTCTGATCGCCCCACTGGTTGCCCCACAGATCAGCCCTGATCTCCGGCCAGGCCTAGGGACCCTACCCATGCATGGATTTCGTGCACCGGGCCTCTAGTAGATATATGAAAAGATGTTCAACCTCACTGGCAATTAGGAAAGCACAAATCAACACCTCACACCTATTAGTGTGGCCATTATTAACCAGACAAGCAATAACAAGTGTTGGAGAGGTTGTGGAAAAAAGGGAACCCTCATTCCCTGTTGGTGAGAATGTACAACCACTTGTACAACCACTATGGAAAGCAATCCAGCAATTCCTCAAAAATTTAAGAATAGAACTACTTTACAACCCAGCAATCCCTCTCCTGGGTGTATACCTAAAAAAACTTGAAATAATTTATTCTCAAAGATATATGCATCCCTATATTCATTGCAGCATTATTCATGGTGGTCAAGACATAGAAATAACCAAAGTGTTCCAAGAATGAAGATGTGGAACATATACACAATGGAATACTACTCACCCATAGGAAAGGATGAAATATTGCCATTTGCAGCAACATAGATGGACCTTGAAAACATTATACTAAGTGAAATAAGTCAGTCAGAAAAAGCTAAGAACTATATGATTTCACTCATATCTATACTAATAAAAGGGTAATATGCTAATTAGACCGGACATCTTTTGGACATCCTTCCAGACAAAGCCACGGTGTCGGGGGCCGAGGCAGAGGTCATTAGGGGTGATCAGGACGGCAGGGGAGAGCAGTTAGGGGGATCAGGCCGGCAGGGGAGAGCAGTTAGGGGGATCAGGCCAGCAGGGGTGCAGTTAGGGGGATGAGGCTGGCAGGAGAGGGTGCAGGCCGGGCTGAGGGATACCCATTCCCCCCCACCCCCGCCGTGCACGAATTTCGTGCACTGGGCCTCTAGTGTGGAATATAAAACTGAAACTCATGAACACAAACAGCAGTGTAGTGGTTGCCAGAGAGAAGATGGTGGAGGGAGAAGGGAGTCCTAATATATGGTATCAGGAGAAGATTTGACTGGGTAGTGGGCACAAGGTGCAATATACATCTTGTAACATAGAAACCCTCAGCTGAAACCTGTATGCTCATGTAGACCAATATCACTCCAATAAATTTAATTTTAAGTAGTAAGAAAATAGATTTAATAGAACAAAAAAGCAGTGTGCACATCACACCAGTAATTTCTAATGATATCTTCTTTATTCATGTAAATACTCCCCTCCAACACACACACACACACACACACACACACACACACACATCCTCGACCCATTAGAACAAAGAAGGAGAAAAAAGATAACCAAGAAGAAAATTCATTAATTTTGCACTTTGGAGTCTCTGTGTGGGTGCTGGCTTACCACCTTCCTTGGGGAAATATTTTTAGGAAGAAATTGGTCCCCCTCACACACACTCCTTCCCCACAACACATCACTGATTCCAGAAGGTGTGACAATGCCTTCCTGAGACCAGGAGAAAGGGTTGTCACTCTTCTGTTGCACAAGCAGGAAGCTGGAGCAAGAATCTGCTCAGATGCCATTGGCAACTAACAGCTTTCCAAGGCTTTAGGAAAATAAAGAAAATCAAGTAGAAACCAAAGATTCTTGAATCGGATAATCACTGACTAAGATTGCACATGGCCACCACTCTGGATTTTACGATGTTCTAGCAAGCCATAGCATCTAGACCAACCAAGCCTTTGTGAGTGACAAGCTGGGAATCATAGCGTTGCAGTTACCGCAAGTTAGTGCCAACTTTGCTATTATATAGCTTTACCTCTCTGCACTTTAATCATATTTTCATATGTGAACACCAGAGATTGGCCAGGAGATCACTTTTACCCTGAAATTTCAGTAGCTATGGGAGCATCTCTCTCTCTCTCTCTCTCTCTCTCTCTCTCTCTCCTCTCTCTCTCCCTCCCTCCCTCTCCCTCACACACACACACACACACACACACACACACACACACACACACACACACACCAATTGACACAGAACCTCCTATTCCTAAGCTGGTGAGCGTTTTATTTAATAATTTAGTATTTGGAAACTTACTGATTTCCTATGCCTGTTGGAAAGACGAAGCTGAGTGAGGGTGGGAGAAACGCTGTGCTTCATCATTTGTTCCTTGCGGCTGTCTCCATTGTTGACTTAAATCCTGCTCTTGCAGGGGAAGTCTGACACCTTGAGGACGGGAGAGGGGGTGCGGGAGCCCAGAGGAGCACGAGTGGGAGAAGCTTTGCGAGTTGCCAAGTGGGGGTGAGGTTACTCTTTCAAGTCTGGAGGCCTGCCTCCTGGATGCTTGTTTATTGGGGTGGGAGCAGCGATTCGGAAGCAGCGTCCTGGCACGAACTGAAGCCGGACATCTCAGCAGAGCTCGCCTAAGCCTGCAGGTGTGGCTTGCTGTCAGAACCACTGGCTGGATTCTGGCCACCAACATGCCTGGATGAAGACCGGCCTGTGGTGAGCTCCCTACCCAACAGGCTGCCTCGAGGCCCCGTGGAGACAATTCCGGGGCAGGGGAGCTGGGGACCAGGCGTCCGCGTTTGCCGGTGCGCTGGGCTCCTCCACAGACACGCAGTGCCGTGCGTGGGACGCGCATCGTCAGGGACTGTCCCTTCCAAGACAGTCTGTGGGGACGCGGGGTCCGAGCCCCAGGCTCCAAGGCGGGGTCCTTCCTCTGCTCACCGGCTGTCAGTCGGGGGAACGCTAACTCTGCCCCCGGGATCGGTGG
The DNA here is from genome assembly GCF_027574615.1 of Eptesicus fuscus. Classification (NCBI taxonomy): domain Eukaryota; kingdom Metazoa; phylum Chordata; class Mammalia; order Chiroptera; family Vespertilionidae; genus Eptesicus; species Eptesicus fuscus. The sequence goes on along the minus strand of NC_072480.1, from coordinate 2,300,284 downwards.
GGCGGGGTGGGCGGTCTCTGCTTCCCTGGGGCTCACCTACAGCGCAGGGCCCCCTCCCCCACCTCCCAGGCGTCGCTCTGGGAGCGTTCTCTCTCCGCCCAGTTCCGTGCCGCTGCGTGGGCTCCAGCTTCCTGCGTCTTCCTTTAGAACGCTTTGAAACTCCGCAGAGACTAAGGAATCCCGTTAGAATTTTCCCGGCGCCCGCCCTTGGACTGACCCCTTCAGCCAGAAGACTGCAACTTTGCAGGTAAAGAGGGTGTCGCCTCGTACAGCTCCATTTGACCCGAGTTGCACTTAGTCTCCTTTCTGGGATCTCGGTTAAGTTTCTGGAGCTGCCTGGGAAGCCAGCTTTCCTGGGAGGCGGGCTGACATCTCTGGGGGATTAGGAGTTCAAAGGGCTCCCGCTGCATGGTTTCCCTTTAAAACTCCACTGGGTTTGTGGAGCTTTCTGTGGCTGACCCGTGCTGAGCAGGAGTTCGGGGATGCTTCCTAGCCGCTCACCACAGCCTGCTTTAAAGCAGGGGAGAGGGCTAAGAAGGAAGCCCCGGTGCGATTTATAAGGTAAACAAAGCAGCCACAGCCAAGCCACGATGCTGGGAGGACAGCTGTTTTGTGGTTTGTGTGTGTGTTTTTACCCCTTTATGCATTGGGAGAAAAGAAAGATCCTGGTGGCCACTGGGAGTATATAAGTGAGCCCTCTCTAGCCACTCTGGATACCTAAACTGGGGGAGTGAAGGAAGGATAGTGATCAATATTCTGTCCATCAATTACGCTCTGCGTCATTTTCAGTCTCTATCAAGAAACAGAAACCCTGTTGCTGGACCAAGTCTTGGGATTCCTAGTACTCTTGGCAACTGTAATTCCAATGACTGTTTACTACTTAGGTAAATCACTGAGCTTCACAGCACAACTTGTTCCAGCGGTGAACGCTCCTGCCTTTTGTTACTAGAGGATACTGGAAGGGAATAGAGTTTGAGAGAGTCAGAAAGGGAACTCTTGTCTGTATCCACGATGTTGTGTCCCTGTTCACAGGGTTTCTTATGGGACCTTCCCAATTAAATTCCCCACCTATAAAATGCAGCAGGTTGCTTATTGAGTAGGCACAAAGCCAAAAGAGTGAGAGAAGGCAGAAGCAAGGTTTACTTGTATTATTAAAAAGAAATTTAGAACATTCTTGTAAAACGGAAAGAAATGTCAGGTATCCTATATTTTTTAACTCTCCTATCATATTACAAATTACAAAATCTTTAATAGAAAAGGTTAACTAGAATTTTAAAAAGTAAACCTTTGAATTAAATAGTGAGAGTATGAGTGGGTGGATTTGTTAAAACATTGCAATCATTATCATAGTGGCATGAATGTATTTACTCTTACATTTGTAATATTTGTAACACCTACTTCTATTCACCTGGACAGTAGATCAGGAAATACTCCCCGTTCCCCTTAAGTATTTAAGGCAAAAAAATCAAGATATAGGGATAACTAGTAATTCAGATATTAAGTCAAAATTTAATAAGACATTGGTTTTTTGTTTGGTTTTTTGGGGGGGTAAATTTTTTTTAATTTCTTTATTGGTTATGGTATCACATAATTGTCCTCATCCCCCTATTCCCATCCCGAACCCCTCCCCACGTATACCCCTACCCCCTTGTTGTCCATGACCACTGGTTAGGCTTCTATGCATGCATACAAGTCCTTAAGAAACACTTAAAAAACTATATGAATTAATGCAATTAATGCAAATCAACACATCAGTAGACATTAAATGGACTTTATCGAAGTAATATATGAAAATGTCTTTGATTAATAAAGCTTGGCACAGACAGACAGAAAGTTCTTACATTGTTTAAGAGTCTAGAGAGCTGGAGAGCCTTTCAATGTAACTGTTCAGAGCTCAACCAGTCTGCTAAGCTTGTGGGTGTGAAGACGTCACAGATTTATGCCAAGAAAATGATGCACAAAGAGAAATACAGGTCAAAGAGATTGATCCATAAGAGACGCTTAATATTCATCGAGTGAATAAATATATAAGTTCAGATGGACAGATAGTTAAAATAAGGCATAGTGAGAAGATGTGTAATTGCAAATTTAGAAAATTTCTTCCTCTTAAGTAAGAACTTGTATATGGGCATTCATCAAAACAGAGTATCTAAGCTTCACAGACACAAGAAACTTGTCTCTGTAGTAAAACCTGTCAAACATTAACAATGTTTCTAAAAAATCTTTGCTATTGAAACGTAAAATAACTTTCAATTTACTTGCTTAATGGTCATTCTCAAAGATTTGTAAGGGGTGGATACATTTCCCTTATTTATAACCTTTAAAATTTTTCCATTTTTATGTTGATCATTTTTCTGTTATAGTTATTATTGGAAGGTCAAGATAAAATGGACAGAGAAAACTATGAAAAAATTTAAGTTCTCCATGAATTTCATGCCCACTTTGGTTATTAAAATAGCAAGAGACCAAATAACTTTCCATATAAGATAACCTTAATTAATTCATACTTTACATAAATAGGTAACACCAGAAACTTTGCTTTTATTTTTTCTCATTAGGGGAAATTTGAATATCTTGTTAAAGATACATATTTTAAACTTGTAAACCCTGTTATTAACATGATTAAATGTTTATCAAAGTATAATAGCCCTCAGAATGTTTACTGATTAACCCTACAGAATTAAAAAAAAAATCCTTTTATAAATATATTGTTGAAAATATTGTCATATTTTTATCTGCATGTTTAACTGCCCAGATAAGGATGACAATACATTTAGCAGCTGAAAACTGAAATTACCTACATTTTCTAATTGATGCATATCTCGGAACAAAAATAAAGATATGCACATATTTGTTCAGTATTTAATAATGTAAATATCAGTGCTTTAAAGAGATGAAGGATTTTGTTAATGAAGGCAAATACAGAAAAAATGCTAAACAGTACTAGGACAGTAAAACTGGGGACTGAATATTTTCTCATAAAAATGTTATTGTTTCATTTTAAAAAATAAGCTCAAGTTTGGTAAAGAAAAATATAATAAACTCTTAAATTTTCTGTTCCCCAAATTATAATTGCTAAACATCATACAAGGTCAGATGTCAGGTGCATCTTGCCTTTCTACATTATGTTGTCTAGACTAAATTGAAATCAGTGTGAATCAACTCTTAAATATCTATGGAAAGCCCACCATAAGCACTTTGGTTCTCATTAAAAATGGAGACAGATCAAAACAAGAAACTTACCTTTTCTCCTAATTTATGCCCTGTCACCTCCTATACCAAGTAAATATTAAAACTGGTTAATTCAACCAAACTTTAATTGGACATTTACTTCTATCTAGTTGTGATCTTTAAAAAAAAAATGCTTTAGAACTCTTTCCTCTCCTCTCATCTGCATTTAGACCTCAATATTTGAAGAAATTTGAGAATATTTTGATCAGGGATATAATATCAGGAATATATCTATTTAATCAGTACAAATATAGACCTGGTCTCTTGAGAACATTAGTACTACTAAATAACTCTATGATGAAAATGAGTTTAGGAAAATATGTCATTCATCTTTGAAAATGAAAATTAAAGACATGCATTGAAAATATCAATTTAAAACTACATTGTTCTATGAACAGTTTGGTAAATGAAGTGGCCTATTTAAGTTTTTAAAAGGTCTAACGATCCTTTTGGAAGTTCAGTTTTACTTAAATAAGTTATGAAAGATAATAGTTTCAGTACTTGACCTGCTTTTTAAATTGAACTGTAGATGATATCCCACTAATATTAGTGTATGTTTTGTCTCCTTTATTAAAAAAGTTTTCTTTGAAATACAGCATGATCTCACTTATATGTGGAATCTAATGAACAACATACACTGATCAACAAAAATAGGTCCAGAGACGTAGAAGAATCAAACAGACTGTCAAATCTCAGAGGGAAGGCAGGGGAGGGTGAGTGGGTGGGAAGAGATCAATCAATGAACTTGTATGCATGTATGTGTACGTATCCCAGGGACACAGGCAGTAAGGTGGTGAAGGCCTAGGGTCGGGGGCTGGGCAGGCTGGGAGAGATCAATGGGGGAAAAGAAAGGGACATATGTAATAATTTCAACAATAAAGATTAAAAAAAGATGTCTGTAAAAAAAAACAGCAGTGTCATAGCATCATTAAGAGGTAACAGATGACACATGGACACAGTTTTACATTTAAAAATCAGAAATGCTAATTAAAACATCAATTTAAAAATATGCCTTGATGGCTTTATCTAGCATACTGCATTCTTTTTTTTAGAAATAGCAGGTGCAATGAGATGAATCAGATATGCATTTATTATATTCTGCTTGTAGTTTGCTCTTATATTTTTATATATGTTGAAAAAATCAATATAACTAATTTGCTTGAATAAGTAGAATTAAGAGTTAAAGTTTATTTAAGACAGGAAAACAGGAGCTAAGATGAAAATTAAAAAAAGAAGAATAAAAGGAGGGACTCAATATTTGTAGGTACTTAATCTATGCTAGTCACTATGCTAGAAACTTAAAACATTTTTTTTCATGTTTATCTTCACATCTACCTTAAAACTGAAGTACTATTACCATCTTTTAAATAATCTGAAATATTAAATTTCTAAAAATTCACAAAGCAATTAGAGTCAGGATTTGAACCTATATCTACTTCTACCTAAAGACAATACACATTGTACTTAATTCTAATAGTTTCAAAGATAAAATTAGCAAACTTTTAACAAGATTTTTAATTCCATTGGATTCTTACAGCTATTCATTTCTTTAATTTTTAAGTTAATGTAACATTGGGACTTAAATCCATTACGATACTACAAATTTAGAACAATATTCTGTTAACTAAAGCTCCATAAGTTTTGAAACACAGCAGGAGATATACTACTCAAGAAGGTTGTTTTCAAAATTCTCTCCTTTCTTACTCTTGAATATAAATGTAATATATGTGGAAAGGGAAACAAAGGTTTATTATTTTCATAGATAAAATTCAATGCTATATATTTTTAAAAATAATTATGATATAATTTCTAAATTGTAAGTTTTCATTCAAACTTTAGAACATCTGTAGGCTATTAATAAAATACCTTTGTTTATAAAAATAGCAGTCATGTCAAGACATGTTAGGTTAATCCTGCATCTTACCAGTGTCATATAAATTTTCTCCTCATGTGGTTTTGTCTTAATTTTATCTGAATTTTTATTTTTATTTATTTATTTATTTATTTATTTTTCTTAATTTCTTTATTGATTAAGGTATCACATATTTGTCCTCATTCCCCCATTCCCATCCCACACCCCTCCCCATGGATGCCCCCACCCCCCTGTTGTCCTTAACCGCTGGTTAGGCTCATATGCCTGCACACAAGTCCTTTGGTTGATCTCCCCTTTAGCCCCACCCTTCCCTACCCTCCCCCAGAGGCCCAACAGTCTGATCCATGCCTCCTTGTTTCTGGGTCTGTTCTTGTTCATCAGTCTACGTTGTTCATTATTTCCCCTAGATGAGTGAGATCATGTGCTATTAGAAATACACTTATAAGAACCGAAAATGAGACAAGCAATAATGGTTATGGTGACAGGCAAATGAATCAGTCTGTAGTGAGTTTCTTTCTGGGCCAACAGTTCTTTTGAGACCCAATTTCAATGTCCAACAGTTCCTTATGTCAGTACATGTCAGCACTGACATTTCAGTTCTGGATGGTGGACAAATGGTGGTAATGCAGGTCCGACTCTGTCTGGTTTGGTCCTGGGCAATCTGCAGTGATGCACAGCTGCTAACTGCTAGTATGGGAAGGCCACATCAGCGTCTTCTGTCTCTGGACTGCTTCTCTTCTGTCTTCATGGCTGGAGTAGTCCTGTCGATTCCTCTCTTGCTAGAATCCACATGGTCTCGGAGTTGTTTTCTGAAAATATACAAACATATTCTCGACCAAAAGTAAATAAAGGAATATTTTCTATAAATTTGACTGGGGATCCTTTTTCAATTTTTGCCCAAATGATTTTCCTCTGGCTTGTTTTGTCACCTTGTGTGTTTTTCATGGGTGTCTTGCTTTTAGCCTCACAATTAATTTTCTAAAGTATTAATTTTCTAGATGTAATTTACTTACAGGATGTTTTTCCTTACATTATATTCCTCTACTATCCCCTCCTTTTTTGATTTAAATGTTAGGAGGCTTTTGAAAATTTTATAATGTAGTCTTGATGGCTTTTAAATTTTAATTTTTTGCACTATAATATTACTGTTTTAGGTTCATTATATGGTACACAATTTTATCGTGAGATGAAGTACCAATAAAAATTTTAGTAAACACTTTAGGAACATCTTTTTGTCCAGTACAATTATTTTTTCTAGAATATTCACTTGTTTCAACTAGCCAATTTAAATTTGCCTGAAAACTTGACTACTATTTTACTGTCAAATTTATTACTCTAACAATAATCTTCTTTTACCCTGTAAATATTGGTGGAAGGGATTATTTGCCTTCTTGAGTAGGTCCTGAGCATTCCTGGTGGTAGGCTGGATTTAGATATCATAAACCCACTTCCCCACAACATGGGTACAAGACAACTCAAACAATTCTTGTTGGGGTGAGAGGGCAGCTGCTGTCGGCCAAGTCTCTGTCGGTCACCTGGGTCCTGATCTGAGCTGGACATGGGAAGCACGAAGCAGCCATGGGGGCAGGAGACCTCCCTCAGAAGGGGCTAGGATTCAGGCCCCTGCAATGTTGGGGGGGGGGGGGTGAGGGTCTGTGCTCCACCTCTGTTGATCCCCAAATTCTCTCCTGATGGCCCCTCTGCGACTGTGCCTGTCTTAGGTTGTTCCTTCCTTGAGGAATCTTACCCGTCTCTGGCTAACCAGCCATCCTCCAGGGCCAAGCAGGGTGACGTGAGGTTCAGTTTTGTCTCCTTGGTAGCCTATGCCCCCGTGGCCTCCATGCCCAGCTCCTGCCTTGGGATCCCCTCGCCTGCTGACGGGGCCCCAGCACTGATCACGTATCTTTTGGAACCCGGGTTTCTTCTCCAGGGAGGGCTCAGTTCGCCCCACTGGGTGAGAGACAGATCCATTGCACCAGCCATAACGAGACTTCAACCTCGACATGAACAGAGAGCTCATGCAACAGCTGTGAGCAATTGAATTGTGCGAAGAGGGTCTCTCTTGGCCTAAAGGGTAAGAGGGACTAATATAGAATGCTCAGGTGCCCTCCCAGGAGGCCCTCCACACAACGAAAAGGGTTAAATCCTTACATGTCCTTTTTAAATTGCTGCCAGACATTCCAAGAATTAGTTTGTACGTTTGCTTGGGATAATTGTATATTATGCTGTAGTAATTCTAAAGTATCAAGAGATGTGTTAAGTTTGTCTCCAAGCACCAAACAGATTTTTTTTTTTTTACCCCCAAGGGTGCGAGGAACTATTATAAGTACTGGGGGTGATCCAAATCTGGGAATAAATTTTAATGATAGTGTAGAATAATATCATGTAAGGATATTCTTTGTTCTCATCCATGGGAATTCCCTTTCAAACTGGCTGTCCATTTCTTTTTATGTAGACAAGGTCTTAGTTACATTTTCTGCACCTCTACCGGGGGCACGTAGTGATAGTAGTGACACCCTTTCTTTGGTGTTCACACAAGCCAGAAACCTCTCTTTAATTGTACACACAAAGGGGCATTGTTTTGATTTCGTGTCATACAAAAGGGAAGCTGGCTGGAGACCCCTGTGTATTTATACTTTCTTGCCCCACCCATGGACCTCCTATATGCCCAGGGTGTTTGGTATTATTGGTAACTACATTAGTCAGGGGATCAGCCCACTTAAGGGGTCTTACCCATGAAGAGTCAGGAGCATAAGATCAAAATACTAAAAAAAAAAAAAAAAAAAAAGATCAAAATACTTACCCTCTTGTCCCAGGTAAAATTACCGTACATCTGATGATTGCTAGCGTGGCTAGAAAGGTGTTCTCAGGCATTCTTGGTTTCTGGTTATCTCACAATTTCTTCCCTGAGGTTTGACGTTCTGATTGATGTTTCTCTGTTTCTGGATCTATTTTCTCCCCATCAGTTTATGTTGTTCATTATATTCCACAAATGAGTGAGATCATGTGATATTTATCTTTCTCTGACTGGCTTCTTTCACTAAGCATAATGTTCTCCATCTCCATCCATATTGTTGCAAATGGTAAGAGCTCCTTCTTTTTTACCGCAGCGTAGTATTCCATTGTGTAGATGTACCACAGTTTTTTAATCCACTCATCTGCTGATGGACACTTAGGCTGTTTCCAAATCTTAGCTATGGTGAATTGTGCTGCTATGAACATAGGGGTGCATATATCCTTTCTGATTGATGTTTCCAGTTTCTTGGGATATATTCCTAGAAGAGGGATCACTGGGTCAAATGGGAGTTCTATTTTTAGTTTTTTAAGGAAACTCCATACTGTTCTCCACAGTGGCTGCACCAGTCTGCATTCCCACCAACAGTGCACAAGGGTTCCTTTTTCTCCACATCCTCTCCAGCACTTGTCATTTGTTGACTTGTTGATAATGGCCATTCTGACAGGTGTGAGGTGGTACCGCATTGTTGTTTTGATTTGCATCTCTCTAATGATTAGTGATTTAGAGCAGGTTTTCATATGTCTCTTGGCCTTCCTTCTGTCTTCTTTCGAAAAGTGTCTATTTAGATCAGTTGCCCATTTTTTGATTGGGTTGTTTATCTTCTTTTTGTTAAGCTGCATGAGTTCCCTGTAAATGTTGGAGATTAAACCCTTATCGTTGATATCATTGGCAAATATGTTCTCCCATGTAGTGGGCTTTCTTATTGTTTTATTGATGGTTTCATTTGCTGTGCAAAAGCTTTTTATTTTGATGTAGTCCCATTTGTTTATTTTCTCTTTAGCTTCCATTGCCCTAGGAGCAGTATCAGCGAAGAAGTTCTTTTGGCATATGTCTGAGATTTTTCTGCCTGTAGATTCCTCTAGTATTTTTATAGTATCCGGTCTTATGTTTAAGTCCTTGATCCATTTTGAGTTTATTTTTGTGTATGGTATAAGTTGGTAGTCTAGTTTCATTTTTTTGCATGTATCTATCCAATTTTCCCAACACCATTTGTTGAAGAGACTGTCTTGACTCCATTGTATGTTCATGCCTCCTTTGTCAAATATTAATTGAGCATAGTGATTTGGATCTATTTCTGGGTTCTCTATTCTATTCCATTGATCTATATGTCTGTTCTTGTGCCAATACCAGGCAGTTTTGAGAACAGTGGCTTTGTAATACAGCTTGAAATCTGGTATGGAGATCCCACCTACTTTGTTCTTCTTTCTCAGGATTGCTGTGGCTATTCGGGGTCTTTTTTTATTCCAGATGAATTTTTGGAAAGTTCGTTCTAGGTCTGTGAAGTATGCCGTTGGTATTTTAATGGGAAGTGCATTGAAATTATAGATTGCTTTGGGTAGTATGGACATTTTGATGATGTTGATTCTACCAATCCATGAACATGGTATGTTCTTCCATCTATTTATGTCTTCTTCTATCTCTTTTTTCAGTGTTGTGTAGTTTTCCGTGTATAGGTCTTTTACCTCCTTAGTTAAGTTTATTCCTAGGTATCTTAATTTTTTTGGTGTGATGGTAAATGGGATTGCTTTTTTAGTCTCTCTTTCTGTAAGTTCATTATTGGTGTATAGAAATGCCATAGATTTCTTAGCATTTATTTTGTATCCTGCTACTCTGCCGAATTCATTTATTAAGTCTAGTAATTTTTTGATGGAGTCTTTAGGGTTTTCTATGTACAGTATCATGTCATCTGCAAATAAGGACAGTTTTACTTCTTCTTTTCCAATTTGGATGCCTTTTATTTCTTCTTCTTGTCTGATTGCATTGGCTAGTATTTCCAACACTATGTTGAACAGGAGTGGTGAGAGTGGGCATCCCTGTCTTGTTCCTGTTCTTAGGGGAAATGGTTTTAGTTTTTGCCCATTGAGTATGATGTTGGCTGTGGGTTTGTCATATATGGCTTTTATTATGTTGAGGTATGATCCTTCTATTCCCAGCTTGCTGAGAGTTTTTATCAAGAAAGGGTGTTGGATTTTGTCAAATGCTTTTTCTGCATCAATTGATATGACTATATGGTTTTTATCTCTCAATTTGTTTATGTGATGTATCACGTTTATTGATTTGGGAATATTGTACCATCCTTGCATCCCATGGGTAAATCCTACTTGGTCGTGGTGTATGATCTTTCTGATGTATTGCTGGATTCGATTTGCTAGAATTTTGTTGAGGATTTTGGTATCTATGTTCATGAGGGATATTGGCCTGTAATTCTCCTTCATTGTGTTATCTTTATCTGGTTTTGGTATTAGGGTGATACTGGCTTCATAGAATGAGCTTGGAAGTATTCCTTCCTCTTGAACTGTTTGGAATAGTCTGAGGAGGATAGGTTTTAGCTCTTCCTTGAATGTTTTATAAAACTCCCCTGTGAAGCCGTCTGGCCCCGGGCTTTTGTTTGCTGGAAGATTTTTGATAACTGCTTCAATTTCTTCCATAGTTATCAGCTTATTGAGATTTTTAGTCTCTTCCTGAGTAAGTTTTGGAAGGTTGTGTTTTTCTAGGAATGTGTCCATTTCCTCCAGGTTGTCTAGTTTTTTGGAGTAGAGTTGTTCATAGTATTTTTTGACAATACTTTGTATTTCTGTGGGGTCTGTTGTTATTTCACCTCTTTCATTTCTGATTTTGTTTATTTGGGTCCTCTCTCTTTGTTTCTTGGTGAGCCTGGCTAGAGGTTCATCAATCTTGTTTATCCTTTCAAAGAACCAGCTCTTGGTTTTGTTGATCTTGTGTATTGTTTTTTTGGTCCTTTTTATATCTCTTTATCATGAGATACCAGTTCCATAAAAGCAATGACCATATCATGACTTATCCACTTCCTGCACTATTTCTCTGCATATTATACAATATCACCTACTAACTATTCAATGCTTATTTATTGAATGCATAAACGAAAAATGAATCCTTTACTTAAAATGACATGGCTGATCATTTTTCATATATCCAGAATATCTTTTCCACATTTCTTTATTTGTCAAAATTGCACTCTTCCCTTTTCTGTGAAGCTCTTTAAGCCTTATACAGAAAAAAATAATTTGTCTCTCCTATGTGCTCTTATAATGTGCACCTCCCTAGACACAAAGGCCTCTGTAAAATATCTATAATAAAAGCATAATATGCTAATTAGACTGGACAGCTGAATGACCTTCTGGACAACAAAATAAATAATAAAAGAATAGTAACTCAAAAATAAAATAAATATCCACAAATTCATGATTATATAAATAAATGATAGGATAAGTAGGAGTAAGAAAAAAACAAAATTTCTTTAAAGTAGAATTCCAAGTAATAAATGTAGAAGGGATGAGAAAAGTAGAAAATCATCATTGTACCCAGTTGTAATTTGAGTACAGTGAGTGAAAGATGATGTAATAGAACATCTCCTATGACCTTTTTATTCCTTCTATTTTGTGAGAAATTTTCCACTGTCTTTCAGGGTATCTTACATAGATCTTCTGCCCACTTTTTGAAATAATTGCCGTTGTAAATGGCAAATTTACAGATAATTCTGTAAATTATTTTCTCCACTCAAGAAAAACAATTTTAGAAAATATTTTTGTTACACTCCACAGTAACAGTAAAATATGTTCGCATTTAGGATATGTTGCTTTATTTATTGCACAAATGAGATGTGGACTACCTTTATGCTTAGACAAATATCCTTCTAAATATTTTCTGTCAAAAGAAGAGATAATATAATGCTTGGTCAGTTGAAGTTTTTTGAAATCACTCACTCACCAATTAAAAATAATTTATTAGTATGTATTACTGTATCTATTATATGTATTACTGTATCCATAAATTTAAAATTTAATTTTTAAAATGATTTTATTTTTAGATTAAAAGTAATCAAGCCATTAAATACAAGAAAAATAATCTTTTATGGGGATCTTTACTTGAAATATAGACCATATGAAATTCATATTAATTTATATCACAAAGTCTAAAGTATTAATATTGTGTTATAATTTTACTAGAGGTCTGATGCATGAAATTCATGCAAGAATGGGCCTTTCTTCCCTTGGCTGCTGGCACTGGCTTCCCTCTGGCACTTGGGGCCTGAGATTTCCCCGGCTTCATCTGGAAGGATGTCTGGTCTAATCAGCATGTTACGGTTTTATTGTTATAGATGGATTACATTGATTCATAATATCTATACTAATAAAAGGGTAATATGCTAATTAGGCCTGGAGACCTTTCCGATGTCTTTCTAGATAAAGCTATGGTGGCGGGGCCAAGGCAAAGGCAGTTAGGGGAGATCAGGCCTGCAGAAGAAGGCAGTTGGGGGCTAGCAGGTCGGTGGGGGGTGGGCAGTTAGGGGGCCGGCAGAGGGGGGCAGTTGGGGGCGAGCAGGTTGGCAGGCAGAGTGGTTAGGGGTGATCAGGCAGGCAGGCAGGTGAGTGGTTAGGAGCCAGTGGTCCCAGATTGTGAGAGGGATGTCCAACTGCGGTTTAGGCCCAATCCCTGTTGGATCGGACCTAAACCGGCAGTCGGACATCCCCCGAGGGGTCCCAGATTGGAGAGGGTGCAGGCCGGGTTGAGGGACACTCCCCCTCAGCCACTAGTAGTAATTATACTTATTTAGTGTACTGCTAGTTCTCTGCTATTCATATATTAAGTGACTGATAAAAATTCATTTTTATGCAAATGTATATATCTTAGTAGTTCATAAATCTATTTATATATCTATCTTGTGTCTTAGCAGATACAACTTATATAAGTTATTCATTCATATTTACATTAATTTTATGGAAACAGTTATATTTTCCAATCTGAGAACTGAAGATGACAGAGCTAATTATTAAATACATGGGATGGCAGTAGATTATTAGAATTTTTTTCTCTCATAGACTATGGACCTAGCTGATTAATATATCTCCAATAGTGTAGAAATTAATTTCATAAATTTAATCTAAATGTGTCTTACATTTAAAAAATTATGTAGAGTTATTACATTTTTATTATATATACCATGGGATATGTGGGTCAATTTATATTTGTCTTAATAAAGGAATTTAAGCTTAATTTAAACAAATAACTGGAAGACCCTCTGAGGGTGACTGGATGTAATTTCTGCCCAGTGCTCTAATAGTCAAAATGTAGAAAATCAATGAAAAGCAGTAAAGAGCAGGAATCACTGATTATCTTAAGGCAATGAAATGTGTTATCTAATTAGTGATGAACATGAATGTCCCTACCTTCTATCCAGGAAAACCACAGCCAAGGGCACAGGCTTGGTGGATTCAATAGGAAAAGAAGACACTGTGAGCTTGATTCTAGTCGAGGTGAAGAGACTTGAGAGTTGTATAATAAGTGGGAGTTCCCTGGTGCTCCAGTCCCCATGTGGGACATGGCAGGATCTTCCATTCCTGCTGGCCAAAATACCACTATTCTTGGCCTTTTTGTACTGATAGGGGTTGGGGTGGGGGCATGTTAAGCTGGGAAGGGGTCTGGCTTCTGGCAACATGTGCTTGCTGCACCGCACTCCAGTATCATTGCCAGGTGGGGTGGGGAATTTGACCGAGGCAATACACCTGTTAGACAGTAATGCAGGTGTCCTAAGATGAGCTCAGGAGGACAGAAACCTTCCACAGAACAGGAGAAAAGAAAGATTGATCTTGATTTTCAGTAGAATACAGAATGTAAAAGCGGGACCTCATGATCTTTCTGACCTTTTATGTTTTAAGCAGGAGATGTCAGAATAGTTACCACAGGGGTAACTGGCTTCTAGCAGGCAAGTGTTCATAATAACATAGCTTTTCCCTTTCAATGTAGTCTTTCTATCATTATGAATTCACCGAACATTGGATTGTTCACCCACTAAATAAATAAATAATCAAACAAACAATATTTTTTTACAAATTATTTTTTTGAGTTCACATCTTGAAATTTTGCCATTTACAAATACAGTGAAACTGAATATAATCAGCACCAATTGAATATCTATATATCAGCCACTTTTGTATATCATATCACATTTGCATAGCAACAACCCTGAATGTAGGCAGCGTTATTTATCTTGACATATAGGGAGAATACATCTCCAAGAAGAGAATAACTAACCTGAGGCTAAGTTGCAGAAGATTTCAAAAACCCAATACTTTTGGCTCCCAAATCAAGACACCTTTCATTGTCTGCTTATAAGACACAAGTAGTAAAGCTAGTTCTTTTTTTTTTTTTAAGTATTATAAGTTTAAAATTGCCTGAGTTACCTCAGACCAAAACTTAATAGGTTATGAATTTAAGTTATTGAATAAAAATGTGCTTGCAGTAAAGCTTGGGTTAATTCAACTCCTGAACTTTTAAAATTATAGAAAACAAAATGTTAAGGCTGAAACTGCAGAAGCATTTATTACCTGTATTCTAAGATTCTAGCACCCTGGTTCACTTACTATATTATCGCAACTCTTTAACACAAGGTTCTGAGATAGTTGTGTTATCCCTATTTTATACATAAGGATACATAACTTTGAGTTATGTAATTCTGTCCAGAGCACAGTGGTTGGGGTACAAATTAGCTCTTGATGCGTACAAATCAAGGAGAACTGGGGTAGTAGAGAACAAAGAGAGCAATGGGAGTCATATATATGATGATAGAAGGAGATTAGACTCTGAAGGATAAGTACACAATGCAATATACAGATGATCTATACTAATAAAAGGGTAATATGCTAATTAGACCAGATAGACCAGATGTCTTCCGGACGTCATTCTGGACATCCTTCCTGACAAAGCCTGGGCCCGGGTGCCTGTGGCAGGCCCGGGTGGTGCTGCCTAGGGTCCCAGGTGCCTGCCAGGGTGAGGCCGGCTGCAGGCACCCAGGATCCTGGACAGCTGCAGCCAGCCAGAGGGAGGGAAGCCCAGGTCTCAGTTGCCTGTGGGCTGCCGGAGGAGGGAAGCCTGGGTCCCCATAGCGGGGAACGAGGGAGAGGTGGTTAGAGGTAATCAGGCAGGCAGGTGGGTGGGGAGTGGTTATGGGCAATCAGCCAGGCAGGCAGGCAAGTGATTAGGAGCCAGTGGTCCAGATTGTGAGAGGGATGGCTGAATGCCGGTTGAGATCCAATCTCTGTAGACTGGGCCTAAACTAGCAGTTGGACAACCCCCAAGGGGTGCCGGATTGCGAAAGGGTGCAGGCTGGGCTGAGGAATGTCTCCCCCCCCGTGCACTAATTTTGTGCAACAGGCCTATCCTATCTAATAAAAGAGTGATATGCAAATTGACTGTACCTCTGCTACACCTACAAGCCACATCCACCAGCCAATCAGGAGCGAGTATGCAAATTAACCCAACCAAAATAGCCATGGCCATGGAGCGAGCAGGAGGCTTGGGTTTCCCTGGAAATGGAGGAAGCCAAGCTTCCCGCACACCCTGGCTGGCCCAGGCCTCTGCTCAAGGCTACAAAGTTTCAATTATAGAAGATAAATAAATCCCAGATACCAGGACCTCCACATGGGTTGCTGGGGGGCATGGCCAGCCTGCAAACCACCACAGGCCCCTTGCCCAGGCCACCCCATGCCCCAAGGGAACCCCCACCCTGATCCAGGACACCCTTTAGGGCAAACCAGCCAGCCCCCACCCATGCACCAGGTCTCTATCCTATCTAATAAAAGAGTAATATGCAAATTGTCTGTCACTCCAACACACAAGATGGCTGCCCCCAGGTGGTCAAAGATGGCTGCCCCCGTGTGGACACAAGATGGCCACCACAAGATGGCCAACAGAGAAGGGCAGTTGGGAGGGACCAGGTCTGCAAGGGAGGGCAGTTGTAGGCGATCAAGTCTGCAAGGGAGGGCAGTTAGGGGTGACCAGGTTGGCAGAGGAGGGAAGTTGGGGGTGACCGGGCCTGTAGGGAAGGCCAGTTGGGGGGGACCCAGGCCTGCAGGGGAGGGCAGTTAGGGGTGACCAGGCCTGCAGGGGAGGGCAGTTAGGGGGGACCCAGGCCTGCAGGGGAGAGTAGTTGGGGGCACCAGGCCTACAGGGGAGGGCAGTTAGGGGCAATCAAGGTGGCAGGTGAGTGGTTAGGGGGTGATCAGGCTGGCAGGCAGAAGCAGTTAGGGGCAATCAGGAAGGCAGGCAGGTGAGCAGTTGGGAGCCAGCAGTCCTGGATTGTGAGAGGGATCCGACATCCCTTGAAGGGTCCCAGATTGGAGAGGGTGTCAGCTGGGCTGAGGGACACACACCCCCGTGCACAAATTTCATGCACCGGGCCTCTAATAGTCTATAATAATAAAAGCATAATATGCTAATTAGACCAGACAGCCTTCCAGACAAAGCCAGGGCTGCAAGGGAAGCCTGGGTCCTGGGTGCCAGAGGGAAGCCAGTGCCAGAAGTAGGGGAAGGAAGGCCTACTCTTGCATGAATTTCATGCATTGGGCTTCTAGTATATACATAATTGTCCACCTGAAACTTATATAATGTTATTAACCAAAGTTACCCCAATAAATTTAATTCAAAAATTAGACAGTCAAGATTATTTCTAAAATTTGACAATAGAAGAGGTAACATATGGTACAGTGTATTAATCAGGGTTCTCCAGAGAAATAGAACCAAATATGAATGATATTTATTATTATAAGAAATTGACTCACACAATTATGGAGGCTTAGAAGTCCTTCAATGTTCTACCTGCAAGCTGGAGGCTTGTGTAAGCCATTGGTGTGGATTCTAGCCAGAAGAGTCCAAAGACGGAGAATTAGGGTTGCAGATGATATAAGACCCAGTCCTAGAGGAGAGAAGACCAATGTCTTGGCTCAAAGGTCAGGCAGAGAGAAAGAGAGAGGACTCAACCTTCCTTTGCTTTTTGTTTTATTCAAACTCTTAATGAATTAAGTGCATGTAACTTATCCTTTATTATTTGATTGACAGATGAAAATATTTCTTCACTTTCCCTCTAAATGTTCCATCAGTGCATATAGAAAACCTCTAAGTTTTTTAATATCATGGGACATTGGGGTTTTAATTTTGAAATGAAAATGGAAAACTCACAACTAAAATTTCAACTCACAATTCCTGGCTTCACTTTTATGATAATTTGAATAAATCATCAATTGTTTACAAAGCTAATAAACTGTTTACCAAGGTAATGTGGGCTCATTTCAATTAGAATTAGAATTTAATTCCTCAATTCTCCTTAAGGCAATCAGATCCCCAAGAGGCAGAAAAAATTAACAGAAATCTAAGAACTGTTTGTAATGGAGCCAGATTCAGAATGGAAGATTCTACTATAAAATCCATAGCTCTTTCTTATTTCATAAATCAATACTTGAGAAATTAGTTTAATGCCAAGTCCTAGAATAACAGAAGAACTTTGACCTAAAGAAAGTTAATTTTATTTAGTTAAAACTTAAATGATGATTTTATGGAAAATAAACTTTTCCACTCATATGAATATTCTTACCATATCTCTTTAAACATTTAAAGGCATAGATGGAGCTAACTGAATTTAAAAGAAAGTGCAAAATGACTGATAATAATAATATATTTTAAGTGTAGTCTTAAATTTTTCAATGTGAATATACCAAAGAGATAAACTTCTGGAATTAATATTTTAAAATCATAATACAACTATATCACAGAAATGATCACAATATCATAGGTCTAATAACTACCCTACCTAATAATAGACAAATATGCAAATTGACCACACCTTCACTACGCCAAAGCCACGCCCACCAGCCAAGCCACGCCCACCAACCAATCAGGACGAGATAATGCAAATTATCCCAACAAAGATGGCAGCTAATTTGCATATCAAGACAGCATAGAAAGAAGCCAAGAGCTGCAGAAGGGAGCAAAGCTACGGAGAAGCAAGCAAGCCAGGGGAGAGGAGAAGGGAGGAGCGGAGGCAGGGCCAGGGGAGAAGGGAAAAGCAGGCGGGCTGGCGGAGAAGGTGGGCCGGGGGAGAAGGGAGGAGTGGAGGCGGGGCTGGGGGACAAGGGAAAAGCAGGCGGGCTGGCGGAGAAGGCGGGTCGGGGAGAAGGGAGGAGCGGAGGCGGGGCTGGGGGACAAGGGAAAAGCAGGCGGGCTGGCGGAGAAGGCGGGTTGGGGGACAAGGGAGGATAAGAGGCGGGGTTGGGGGAGAAGGGAAAAGCAGGCAGGCTGGCGGAGAAGGCAGACCAGGGGACAAGGGAGGAGAGCAGGCAGGGCGGGGTAGAGTGCAGCAGGAAACCCTATTGCAGGATTTTTCCTGCAATGGGAATGCTAGTATAGAATAATAAACTCTCTGGAAAGTTGCATCATGACATTCTTTTGAGTTTAAAAAACTATTATTTTTTCCATACAAACAACTAGTTTAGCATTGATGGATTTAGCAAAGTGAGAATTCTGAAGAGTCTTAATAAGTAAAGCTTTGCTTCATATAAGTATCTATCTTTTTGACCAGGTGATCAGATGTTAGCTCAGATAAACTGATATGCTGGAATTTCTTAATGTGAACAGTGAAATATTTATTAGTTTACAAACATCCCTGGGAAAAGTTTTTCTAGATCAAAAATTAACATTAATACAGATATTCTTAATGATGTATGTGGTTGCAGTTCCCATAGGTGATATGATATATTTGTCCATAGTTTTTCTATATGAAAGAGTCATTCTTACATATCCTATGTTGCAATATGAAGTCCTTCAATGTGAGGTCTTATAAATTTCATAACTATGAAAATTCTTGGTCATTACTACTAAAATATTCTTACATTCCATTATTTTATGTTATATTTATGTAATCTCTTTAATATAGATTTTCACCCTATTATATCTATTTTTTTCTCTTAACTTTTGTATTTAAAAAAACTGGGAGAATCTTATGACCTGAACTTTCAATTCACTGATTCATTTGGTTGCCATTCTACCAGTGTTTTCTATTACTTCTTAATTATTTCTTATTCCCCAGTTTTTCTTCTGTCCTCTTTTATAATTGTGTACATATTAGTATTCATAGTTTTATCATTATGTGGTAAATTTACTCTCCTGCTCCTTAAAAGGTAATGAAATTGCTTTCCCAGACAGTCTTGTATTTTCCCCTCTTTGCTCCTTTTCTTCTGGAAGCATCAGCCAAGTGACTGAAGCCATATGCCCTTTTGATGACTTTAGGTAGTAGAGGTGAGAAGTATATTCCAAAGCTTTGAGCTATACATGTGTTGATATACACAATACAGTTGTAATTCTTCATATGGCTAACAAAAGCTTGGGGATAAAGATATGCAGAAAATAAAAGTGGGTAAAAACTGAAAGCATTTGTGCAGACTATTTGATAGCTTAGTAACTATTGACTGGATGTTCAGTCAGTGCACTCAGCAGGCTGACAGGCGTTAAACCAATTTTTGGCAAGTGATTAAAGCAATTTGACCCTACTTATTTTATTACCAGAGGCCTGGTGCACAAAATTCATGCACGGGGGGTTTCCTCAGCCCAGCCTGGACCTTCTCCAATCCAGGACCCCTTGGAGGATGTCCAACTGCCAGTTTAGGCCCAATCCCCATTGGAGATTATAAATTTCATAACTATGAAAATTCTTGGTCATTACTACTAAAATATTCTTACATTCCATTATTTTATGTTATATTTATGTAATCTCTTTAATATAGATTTTCACCCTATTATATCTACTGGGGATTGGGCCTAAACTGGCAGTTGGACATCTCTCTCATAATCCTGTACTGCTGGCTCCTAATTGCTCACCTGCCTTCCTGCCTGTTGTTCCTAAATGCCTCCCTCTTGCTGGCCTGATTGCCCCTAACTGCTTCTGTGTGCTGGCCTGATTGCCCCTAACTGGCCCCCCTGCTGGCCAGGTTGCTCCAAACTGCCCCCTCCCTGCCTGCCTGGTTGCTCCTAACTGCCCCCCCACCAGCCTGGTCACCCCTTACTGCCCCCCCCCCCCTGCAAGCCTGGTCACCCACAACTGCCTTCCTCTGCCAGCCTGGTCACCCCCAACTGCCCCCCCCCGCCAGCCTGGTCTCCCCTCACAGCTCCCCGCCAGCCTGGTCTCCCCTCACAGCCCCCCCAACAGCCTGGTTGCCCCACGAAGCCTGCTGTTCAGTCATTTGGTTGTCCCTCCCTAACCCCCCCTGCCGGCCTGGTCACCCCACGCAGCCTGCTATTCAGTCGTTTGGTTGTCCCTCACTAACCCCTCTGCCAGCCTGGTCACCCCATGCAGCCTAGCCTGCTTGTTCAGTCATTTCCTCATCCCTCACTAACCCCCCTGGCTGGCCTGGTTGCCCCACATAGCCTGCTTGTTCAGTCTTTTGGTCATCCCTCACTAACCCCCCTGCTGGCCTTGTCACTCCATGCAGCCTGCTTGTTCAGCCGTTTGGTCATTCCTCACTAACCCCCCTGCCAGCCTAATTGTAGGCAGCCATCTTGTGAGGGCGTAAGGGTTAATTTGCATATTACCTCTTTATTATATAGGATTTTATCTAAAATGACAGTGGAATAACTATAAAGGTATAGTAATCAATTCATTGATTCGTGAACTTTTAGGCACTTACTATTTGGTTAGCAATGTGGATGACAAATTGTATGTCAGAATTACATGTATAGTAAGAAATATTCTAAATTTAAGAGATCCACAAAATGTATTAAGATGCTTTAAAAAGGTCATTTAACCCTGCCTTAAGAGGAAGAAAAGAGAAATCCTTAGAGACAATGATACTTCACTGAGGGTTTAAAAACATGGAAGGAATTTCTAGAGTATTAAGGTATAGAAGATTACTCCAGTTTAAAAAACAGTATAAGAAAATGCTGAGAGGGGATCACATCATGGTGGCCAGCAGAATGGCAGTGAGGGAGAGAGTGAGTGAGCAAGGGAGTGAGAGGAGAGATTTTGGACATGTGTGGTATGTGTGTGTGGGTGAGTAAGGGAAGTTAGATCTCACAGGAGTCTTAGGGACTGGCAGATCAGGTTCTCCTGAATGGAGAGCCTCTGTTATCTCCACAGGCCAGGCACAGCTCTGGTGCAGACACCATGCCATCTTGAAGGGGGAAGCAGCAAAGTCTTGGAGCACAGCCACACCAACACCAAGACTGGCATCAGACACAAACCCACATAGTGAGTAGCTTGCCAGCCATAACTTGCAAGGGACCACCACTCCACCCCTGCAGAGTGGCACATTACTTTGATGAGGGATCCCAGATGACCACAGTGAGTGCATGTCAGAGAGACCTATTGTAATGCCCCTCCCATGCTCCAGGACCTTGTACTCCAGGACCTCATACTGTCAGTGCATGCCAGAAGGACCCTTTGCCCCTCCCCATTCAGGCCCCTGGACCACGCTGCAAGTTCATGACCCAGCACATTGCCCAACTCAGACCACAGGATGGCATAGCAAGTACCCACCAGAGGGACCTAGATCACCACCTGGCTGAGGGTGCCAGGGCCACAGAGTGAGTTGCATGCCAGAGGGCTCTAGGACCTCATAGGGAGTCACACACCAGAGGAACTGTGCACATATCCCACTGATCTCGAGCATGGCACACAACTGAGGGAACAGATCTGTGGGGGAAGGGAATATAACTCAGAGCAGTGACAATAAAGGTATGAGACTCAAAGTAGACCCAGGCTCTGGATAAGGAGTCCTGGACTTTTGGACTGATAGAGCCTTCAACCTCTCAACCTCAATTAGGTTGCCCAGAGCCAAAAAGAGACAGCAAATCACATAAAAACAAATACAAAATGATAGCAAAAATGAGGAGACAAAGAAACAATCCCAAAAGGAAAGAAAAGGAGGAATTGCCAGGAAAGGAAGTAAATGAAATGCAGTCAAGCAATTTGTTAGAGAAAAATATCAGAGTAATGGTTAGAAGGCTGCTCAAACATCTGGATGAGAAATTCACCAACATGTGTAAGAAACAAGAGGGAAATGAAGAATGACATAGCAGCAATAAAGAACAAAATGGAAGGATTCAACAATAGACTAGAAGAAGCTAATGATCAAATCAGCGAGTTAGAAGACAGGGTAGAAAAAACACTTAATCTGAACAGCAATTGGGGAAAAAAGTTAAAAAGCAGGAGGAGAGTTTTAGGGAGCTTTGGGAATAGGTGAAACAAAGCAATATCCACATAACAGGGGTGCCAGAAGGAGAAGAAGCTGAGTAAGAAACAGAATACCTTTTGAAAAAATAATGAAGGCAATCCTCCCTGACTTGGTGAAGACAAAAGTCACACAAGCATAAAGAGTCCCAAAAAAGATGAACCCCCAAACATCTACACCAAGACATGTCATAATTAAAATGGCAAACGTTAACAACAAAGAAAGAATCTTATGGGCAACAAGAGACAGAAAGTTACCTATAAGGGATCTCCCATTAGACTATCAAGTGATTTCTCAACAGAAATACATCAGGGCCAAAAGGGAAGGGAATGAAGTATAAAAAGTAATAAAAAGCAAGGGACTAAATCTAAGAATACTTTATCCCAGTGGTCACCAACTGGTGATCTATGGACCACTGGTGACCTGTGAGGTCCGAAAGGTTGGTGACTGCTGGTTTAAGGAAACGTTTGGAGCAGCAGTTGCCACTGGTGGTCCATGAGGTTCGAAAGGCTGGTGACCACTGCTCTATCCAGTAAGGCTTTCATTCAAAACCAAAGGTGAAATCAGGAGCTTCGCAGAAAACAACAGGCTAAGGGGGTTTATTACTACCAAACCAGCAATGGAAGAAATCCTAAAGGGACTGCTCTAGGAAGAAGGAATAGACAGGGAGAAAAACAGACATAAAGAATAAAAATGGAAACAAACAAGTACCGTTCAATAATAACCTTAAACATAAATGGTTTAAATGCTCCAATCAAAAGATATAGGGTGGCTGAGTAGATAAGAACACATGACCCATATGCTATCTACAAGAGATCCACCTCAGAACATAGGACTCACACAGACTGAAAGTGAAGGTATGGGGAAAATTTTTTTAGGCAAATGGAAATGAAAAAAAAAAAAAGCTGGGATAGCAATACTTATATCTGACAACTTAGATCTACAAGTGAAGGCCATAACAAGAGATAAGGAAGGCTACTTCATAATACTAAAGGGAGCAATTCAATAAGAGGATATAACTCTGGAAAAAATATATGCACCCAATACAGGAGCACCCAATACATAAAAAATGTTCTGGAAGATATCAAGGGAGAGTTTGACAGCAATACAATGATAGTAGGGAACTTTAAGACCCCATTGACATCACTGGATAAATCTTGTAGACAATAAATCAACAAGGAAACAGCAATCCTAAATGACTCACTAGATCAAATGGAACTAATTGACATCTTCAGAACATTACACCCCAAAGCTATGAAATATATATTCTTCTCAAGTGTACACAGGACATTTTCAAAGATAGACCACATATTGGGACACAGGCAAAACCTCATCAAATTCAAAAAGATTCAAATCATATCAAACATCTTCTCAGATCACAATGGCATAAAATTAGAAATCAACTATAATAAAACAATGAAAAACAATTAAACATATAGAGACTAAATAACATGCTATTAAACAATAATTGGGTTACCAAAGAGATAAAAGAATAAATAAAAAACATCCTGGGGAAAAAAATGACAATGAAACCACAACAAGCCCAAATCTATGGGACACAGTGAAAGCAAACCTGAGAGGGAGGTTCATAGCACTACAGGCCTACCTTAAAAATCAAGAAAAACTGGAAATTAGTTATCCAACCCTACAACTTAAAGAATTAGAAAGAGAGTAACAAGAAAAGCCCAGAGAAAGTAGAGGGAAGGAAGCAATAAAGATCAGAGCAATAAATGACACAGAGACAAAAAAAAAAAAAAAATAGAACCAAGAGCTGGTTCTTTGCAAAGATAAACAAGATTGAAAAACTTGTAGCCAGTCTCACCAAGAAACAAAGAGAGAGGGTGCAAATTTTTTAAAAAAATCAGAAATGAAAGAGGTGAACTAACAGCTGACCCCAAAGAAATACAAAGGATTGTAAAAAAATATATACGAACAACTCTATTCCAATAACCTGGACAGCAATGACCAAATGGACATATTCCTAGAAAAATATAGCCTTCCAAAACTTAATCAAGAAGAATCAGAAAATCTGAATAGGTCAATAACTACTGATGAAATTGAAGGGATAATCAAAATACTTCCAGCAATCAAGAAACCTGCTCTGGATGGCATCACCGGGGAGTTTCACCAAAAATTCAGAGAACTAACACGTGTCATTTTCAGTCTATTCCAAAAAATTCAAAAGGCAGAAACACTTCCAAGCTCTTTCTATGAAGCCAGCATTACCCTAATCCCAAAACCAGATAAATACACAACAAAGAAATAGAATTACAGGCCAATATACCTGATGAACATAGATGCCAAAATCCTTAACAAAATTCTAGCTAATCTGATCCAGCATTACATTAGAAAGATCATACACCATGAATAAGTGGGATTTATTCCAGACATGCAAGAAAGGTACAATATCCTCAAATCAATACACGTGATATATCACATTAACGAATTGAAAGACAAAAATCACCTGATCAAATCAATTGATGCAGAAAGAGGATTTGACAAAATCTGATTTTTTTCTCTGACAAATTGCTTGACTGCATTTCATTTACTTCCTTTTCTGGCAATTCCTCCTTTTCTTTCCTCTTGGGATTGTTTCTTTGTCTCCTCATTTTTGCTATCATTTTATATTTGTTTTTATGTAATGTGATTTGCTGTCTCTTTTTGGGGGGGTGGGAGGGGAATTTATTTTTTTTTTACTAATTCTACATATGTTTCCATTTTCCCCCCATTAACCCCCTCCATCCCACCTCTGCCCGCAGGCCCTCACTGCTCCATTGTCTATGTCCATGAACCATACATATATGCATACAAGGTCTTTTGTTTGATTACCACATACCCTCCTTCCCTCAGAGATTCCCACTCTGTTCCATGCTTCCATGTCTCTGGATTCAGTCCGCTCATCAGATTATTTTGTTACTTAGATTCCACATATGAGTGAGATCATGTGATGATTGTCCTTCTCTGAGTGGCTTATTTCCCTTAGCTTGATATACTCTGGGTCCCATAATTCTGTCTCAAAGGGTAAGAGATTCTTCTTTTTTATTGCTGCATTGTATTCCACAGTATAAATGTACCATAGCATTTTTATCTACTCATATACTGATGAGCACTTGGGCTGTGTCAAGATCTTAGCTATTGTGAATTGTGATGCTATGGACATAGGGGTGCATACATTTTTTCTGACTGGTATTTCAGGTTTCTTAGGATGTATTCCTAAAAGTGGGATCAAAAAATGACAAGTGCTGGTGAGGATGTGGAGACTCTACAGGCCTATATCCCATTCAAAGCTAAAATGCTTTTATTACCAGGTTGCAACTCATGGCTCCTTTCTCTGTCATTCTCATGAGTTCTTTTCACCATTATCCATTATTTAAAATGTACCATAGGACCCACATATATGTTTTAAAATATACTATACTAGAGGCCCAGTGCATGAAATTCGTGAATGGGTAGGGTCCCTAGTGACTGCCAGTGCTGGCTGGGGCCTCCCTTCACCAGCTGCTGGCTGCCAGCTGAAGCCTTCCTTCATTCTGCACTGCCCCCTGGTGGTCAGCATGTCATAGCGAGTGATTGAACTCCCGGTTGGTCGAACTCCTGAGGGAACACTGCATATTAGGCATATATATATATATATATATATATATATATATATATATATGTTTTCAATATGTTCTAAAATCCATGCAGCATAACTATTATTGCTCGTCTCACATTCGGTTCTTATAAGTATATTTTTAGTAACACATGATCTCACTCATCTAGGGGAAATGATGAACAACATAGACTGATGAACAAGAACAGACCCAGAAACAAAGAGGCATCGATCGGACTGTCGGGCCTCAGAGGGAGGGTAGGGGAGGGTGGGGGTAGGGGGGAGAGATCAACCAAAGGACTTGTGTGGATGCATACGAGCCTAACCAATGGTTAAGGATAACAGGGGGGTGGGGGCATCCATGGGGAGGGGTGTGGGATGGGAATGGGGGGATGAGGACAAATATGTGGCACCTTAATCAATAAAGAAATTTAAAAAAATGAGATAGTGTTAACAGAAGCGTGTCATAGAACTTAAAGCAAGATAAGTTTCATTTCAAAGGGTTCAGTCTTTAGAGGCTTCTGAAAAGTTGAGTATTATACATTTGAAAAGTGTCAAAATGTATCTGGCAACTAGCAAGACATGACTGACCTGAAGGAAAAAAAAATTATTACGTTGATGAGATAAACACCATGTTAGAGTAAATGAGAGATGAGCTTAAAATTACAGAATAAAGAAAATCAGCCTGGCTGGTGTGACTCAGTGGTTGGGCTTCTGCTCATGAGCCAAAAGGTCACAGTTCATTCCCAATCAGGGCACATGCCTGGGTTGCAGGCTCCATCCCCAGTGCGGGGGGTCGGGGGGGGATGTGGGAGGCAGCCAATAGATGATGTTTCTCTCTCATTGATGTTTCTATCACTCTATCCCTTTCCCTTCCTCTCTCTTTAAAAATAAAAACATATTTTAAAACAATTTTGGCAAGGGAACTTATATAACAGTCTATATTTTATTTTTTAAATATAGTTTTACTTATTTCACTTAACTGCCAAATTTTTATTTTTTATGTGTTTCGTGTAGCACAATGAATTACTAAATTCACAAAACATTTCAGTCAATATGTGGTATTTTGGGTATAAAACATGCAACTACTGGAATGTTCGTATAATATCCTGCTTAAGGGAAGTTGAAAAGTCTGAAATTCAGAATGGTAACAAAAATCAGAGCATTATATTTTTATGTGCAGTTTATATTATGACAAATATTATTGAGCTAATATATCATACAAATAGAAAGAAAAAGTATTGAAATTGGAGTGTGAATAACTTATCCAGAAAAATGCTGTTTCATATCAGACTCAGAAGAAGTAAAAATGTAACTGAAGATGTATAGTGACTTTTTGTACAGATGCTCCTCAACTTACAATGGGGTTACATCTCAGTGAACTCCATCCTAATTTGAAAATATTGACTGGAAAATGCACTCAATACACCTAACCTACCAAACAGTGTATCTTAGCCTAGCCTACCTTAATTGTGCTCAAAATACTTACCTTAGCCTATGGTTGTGCAGTTATCTTGAGTTTTTTTCTTCATCAGAAGCAGGAGACACAGATGTGCATTTTGTAGACATGATGGGATGTGACACACAAAACACAGTATCAAAAAAAAAAAATAGCAATGCAGTACCCTCTAGAGTATTGGTTGTTTAGCCTCATGTTGGAGTGGCTGACCCAGACTGAGGCTCACTGCCACTGCCTTGTATCATGCGAGAGTGTTATGCCATAGGATTTCTATTGAATGTACCATTGTAGAGTTGAAAATCTTAAGTTCAATCAGTCAGGGAACATCTGTGTGTTAATTAGATAATTGTGGTTCTCACACCTAATGACAATTAAAAAAAAATTCTTGGGATTGATGTGAAGATTAGGTCTCTCCAACGTTTTGATTTTTTAATTCTCTAACACATTTAGGGAAGATAACTTTCACATTAATTAAATATTCACATCATTTTTTGCCATCACTTCCCACATCTCCTCTGGTTACGAAATTTAACTTGGTGAAGCAGTCAGTTCACTTCTGGTGTATGTGTTATAAAGGGGGCATTAAATTATATTATTTAGTGGCAATAAACATCTTTTCCCCTTCAGAAAGTTCATTCTGAAAGTGCAGGACAAGGAGCAGGCTTTTATTTTCACACTAGAGGCCCGGTGCACGAAATTTGTGCACTGGGGAGGGTGTCCCTCAGCCCAGCTTGCACCCTCTCTAATATGGGACCCCTCGGGGGATGTCCAACTAATCCTGCAGTTGGACATCCCTCTCACAATCCGGGACCGCTGGCTCCTAACCGCTCACCTACCTGCCTGATTGCCCCCTACCTGCTTCCTTGCTGGCCTGATTGCCCCCTAACTGCTCCTCTGTGGGCCTGATTGCCCCCAAATACCATCCCCTGCTGGCCTGATCACCGCCAAGGCTTTTATTAGTATAGATATGACCCTGCACAGAAAATTTTACTAACCCTGCTTTACAATAAGGGCTTGATGATTGAATCATTAGGACCAGACACCAAGATTTCCTTTCTTTGAATAGTGGAGGGAATACTTATCTTGTCTTTAAGTTGCCCAGAAATTAAAATGAGATAATGACTTAGAAAAGTATAAAAGCACCACATAAAGACAACTGTCTTTTTAATGAAGTGGCAAAATGAAAAACACTTTTTATTCTCCCCTTCCTTCCTTTACAGCTTTTATTTAAACTTTGAAATTTATAAAAATTTCACTCCAATTTTCATTTCTTTACATTCAACATTATTTTGTATTGGTTTCAGGTTTTATATTAGTTACAGAATAGTGGTTAGACAATCATATACTTTACAAAGTGTTCCCCAATATTTCTAGTACCCACCTGGCATCATACCATCATTACAACACTACTGACTATATTCCCTATTTAAGTGACAATGGGTTCAGTCTTTCTTTTGTGTTTCTTGTCCTTCCTTTTCTTTCTCACTTCTTCCCTCATTTTCTTTATATAGTATCTCAATTGGCCATCAAAGCTCAGTGAAGGCACTGGGACATGCTTTATCCATTTTACAGACGAGGAAACTGAGGCCAATTCCAGTTGGCTGTGGAACTTGACTCAGCACACAGGAAGCCCTCAGAGCCATGCTCTTTGCGCTTCCTAAGGGGCAGCGGCCCAGCAAACAGAACAAACCTTCCAGTCAGGCTTCCGAGCCTCTTTCTCAAGCACCTCTTCATTGCAGATGCTCCACATTCTTTCCTCTCCCCCCATTCTTTACTGCCCCCCCCTTCTCCGAAGCAGGTGGAAGGCTTCCCACTCACTGCCTAGGCATGCTCTGCCATGGGGCAGGGTGTAGCGAGCTTGCTTTTGGGTGAAGGCAGGAGCAGTAGTCCCTGCCTCTGAAGTGTGAAGGCCGCCTGAGCGAGGCCCATTAGCACTGGGAGCTTCTCTGAATCACGTCAGTTAGTCCAGTACCCTGCAGTGCAGCACCCCTTCACTGAGGTGGCTCCACCCCTCAACCCCCGCCTCAGGGGTGAGGGTCCTTGCTCCTCTGCCAGGAGTCCTTCCATGCCCCTTGATCCCTGGCTGGGCCCACCCATGTCTTGGGGGCACTGCAGGACCTCTGTCTCTCTGCAGATGAGGCAGATCCCTGCCCTAGGTCTCCGCAAAGCTATGAATCTGTGGCCAGAGGCCTGGTCTGGGTCTTAGCAACCACATGCCTGCAATGTTCCCAGGGACCCTGGGAGGGGCTGGGCGAGTCCTGCCATGCTTACCCAGGGTGGCGATCTCCCCAGGGACCCCCGGGAGCGGCTGAGCGAGTCCTGCCACACCTCCCCCAGGAGGGGGATCTCCCCAGGGACCCCCGGGAGCGGCTGAGCGAGTCCTGCCACGCCTCCCCCAGGAGGGGGATCTCCCCAGGGACCCCCGGGAGCCGCTGGACGAGTCCTGCCACTCCACCACCAGGGTGGCGATCGCCCCGGGGACCCCCGGGGAGCAGCTGGCTGGACCCGGCCACGCCCCCCCAGGGTGGCGATCGCCCCTGGGAGCGCCTGGCTGGGCCCGGCCATGCCCCCCCAGGGTGGCGATCGCCCCCGGGTCCCAGGGAGCGGCTGGCTGGGCCCGGCCATGCCCCCCCAGGGTGGCGATCGCCCCAGGGACCCCCGGGGAGCGGCTGGCTGGGCCCGGCCATGCCCCCCCAGGGTGGCGATCGCCCCAGGGACCCCCGGGGAGCGGCTGGCTGGGCCCGGCCACACCCCCCCCCAGGGTGGCGATCGCCCTGGGACTCCTGGGAGCGCCTTGCTGGGCCCGGCCACGCCCCCCTAGGGTGGCAATTGCTCCCGGGAGCGCCTGGCTCAGCCCAGCCACGCCCCCCCCACGGTGGCGATCCCCCCGGGACCCCCGGGAGTGCCTGGCTCGGCCTGGCCATGCCCCCCCAGGGTGGCGATCACCCCCAGGACACCCGGGAGCGGCTGGCTCGGCCCTGTCACATCCCCCCAGGATGGCGATCGCCCCCGGGACCCCCGGAACTAAGAGGATTGGGCGCCGCCATCTTGGTCTTCTCAACGGCCAGATAGGCCATCCGGAGTCCCGCCCCCAGCCTCTCGCAGGCCCAATCATGGGCATAGCGGAGGTGTGGTCAATTTGCATGTTTCTCTATTATAAGGTAGGATTTTAGGTCAAGATATTTTCTCAACTGAGTCCCCTGTTCTTTCACTGGCTTTTGATTCAGTAGCAATTCCATTGTCACTGATAAGTATGTCAGCTTGGAAACTCTGTCAGCTCTTTAGCACCTTCTCTCACTATTGCATTTGTATATCACAATTTTAAAATGTTAACCTTTATTTTTGTCATCCTATTAAATGTATTTCTATATATCCAGAAAGACAAATCTATGTATTGAAAAATAATCTTCCTTACTCTTTTAAGGTTTGTTTTTTTCCCCATCTCATTCTCTCTATCTTCTTTCTCTCTCTTTTATTATTCCACTGTAAATATTTAAATTTTATTTACTTAATGTACTTAAAATTTAAATATATTTCCAAACCATCTAGCCTTCCCAATGTGAATTCTTACATTTTTCAAATTTACTAAATTGGAAGAGGGCATTACAGTTAGTAAAAGATCCTTCTTGCCCTGGCTGGTGTGCATTGGTGGTACAGTGTTGACCTGCGGATGCAGGGTCCTGGGTTCAATTCTAGTCAGGGCACAGGCCTGGGTTGCAGACTTGGTCCACAGTGGGGGGCATGCAGGAGGCAGCCAGCCAGTGGTTCTCTCTCATCATTGATGTTTTTAGCACTTTCTCCCTCTCCCTTTCTCTCTGAAATCATAAAAATATAATTTAAAAAAGATCCTTCTTAGCACTAGCTCTTTGGTTCATCCACTCATTCCTTTGTGGGTATTGTTTACCTCACTTAATGGATGGATAAACAGTATCTAATTAATGTCTCATGCCCAGTTCACATCTTAACAGTCTTGATTAGAAATGTTGTGTTTTTTTTTTTCAGTTTATCACTCTTTTAAAAATTTACTTATGAAATTTACTTTTGTGGCAGTTTAATATAAAATAAATTAAATATATTTTAATAAATCTAATTTATCATTATCTGCCCCTTCCCCTCCCACAAGGTCTCAGTAGCTTCTATGTTGTTCACCAATCCCTTCATTGTCACTGACATCCTGCACTTGGAAATGAGAAGTCAAATGCTGTTTATTACTTAATTCTTTATTTAATACTATTTTAATAAAATAAAATAAATGAAATAAAGTAGAATGAATATAATAGTTGCATCCTCTAGGTGACTCCTAATCTTGTTGGAGTCACAATTCACATGAAGTTCTGATACTGGATATGTGTGTGTTCATACTTTCATTTTAACCTATATTTTGGGTAAGCTGTATTCAATCATTAGTCTTACACAAAAACATTGGTAAGAAACCTCAAATTCAACTCTAAAAAATGGTATATTCATATATTTTCCCAACAGCAATGGTTAAAAACAATGTGAGGTAGTGAAGAAGAATGTATATTGCCAAAAATCTATCTATCTATAAAAAAACCTAAGCAACCTATCGCAACTGAATGGATGATTGAACAGGCTGCATGGGGCTACCAGGCTTATAGGGGGGTTAGTGAGGGACAAACAAATGACCGAGCAGCAGGCTGTGTGGGGCAACCAGGCCAACAGGGGGGTTAGTGAGGGGTGACCAAATGACTGAGCAACAGGCTGCATTGGGCGGCCAGGCCTGCAGGGGGAGCAGTTGGAGGCGACCAGGCTGGTGTGGGCGCAGTTGGAGGTGACCAGGCCAGCAGGGGTGCAGTTAGGAGCGATCAGGCAAGCAGGCAGGTGAGCAGTTAGAAGCCAGTGGTCCCAGATTGTGAGAGGGATGACCTGATTGAAGAGGGTGCAGGTTGGACTGAAGAAATGTCCTCCATGCACAAATTTTATGAACTGTGCCTTTAGTATATATATAAAAGCCTAAATGACCCAACAACTAAACAACTGGTCGACCGGTTGCTATGATGCACACTGACCACCAGGGGGCAGATGCTCAATGCAGGAGCTGCCCCCTGGTGGTGAGTGCGCTACCATAACCAACCTCCCATGGCTGGCCAACCTCCCTTGGACCCTCCCCCCTGGCTGACCGGCCCTGATTGGCCCTAACTGGGACTGGGCAAGATGGCCCAAATCAGCCCCAAACACCGGCCATGCTGAGGGACTACACCCATGCACGAATTTGTGCACTGGGCCTCTTGTAGAAAATAAATGCTAGTTATTATCATTATTAAGTATGTACCATTGTACTCCTGATAAAATTAGAAGTGAAGCCCAGAATGGTGATCTCATATACTCTTATGGATGCTGGCATAGAGTGGAAAAAGAAGACCTGGAGAAGCTGGTGACAGCTGTCACTTTAAGGCAAATATTTTAATGTTACCACTGATACATAAGTGGGGCATTCAGGATCAGAAAATTAAAATGAGATATCCTATATAATAAAGAGATAATATGCAAATTGACCCTCACATCACAAGATGGCCACCACAAGATGGACACCCCCACATTGTCACAAGATTGCCGCCCCCATGTTGGCACAAGATGACCACCAAAAGATGGCCACCCCCACATCATCACAAGATGGCCGCCCCCACATTGTCACAAGATGGCTGGCAGGGGAGGGCAGTTGGAGGTGATCAGGTCAGCAGTGGAGCAGGTAGGTGTCAATCATGCTGGCAGGGGAGCAGTTCGGGGGCTATCAGGCTGGCAGGCAGAAGTGGTTAAGGGCAATCAGTTAGGCAGGCAGGTGAATTGTTAGGAGCCAGCAGTTGGACATCTTCTGAGGGGACCCAGATTGGAGAGGGTGCAGGCTAGGCTGAGGGACACCCCCCCCAGTGCACGAATTTTGTGCACCAGGCCTCTAGTCCTACCTAATAAAAGAATAATATGCAAATCAACCATCACTCTGCTACACCCACAAGCCATGCCCACCAGCCAATCAGTGCAAGTATGCAAATTAACCCCAACCAAGATGGCTGCCGCCACAGAGAGCAGGAGGGAGGCTTGGGTTTTCCAAGCAATAGAGGAAGGCAAGCTTTCTGCACACCCTGGTGGGCCCAGGCCTCCACTCAAGAATACCAAGTTTCAATTATAGAAGACTAGAAGCCCGGTGCACGAAACTCATGCACGGCGGGGGGTTGTCCCTCAGCCCAGCCTGTACCCTCTCCAATCTGGGACTCCTGGAGGGATGTCCGACTGCCCGTTTAGGCCCGATCCCACAAGGATCAGGCCTAAACGGGCAGTCGGACATCCCTCTCACAATCCAGGACTGCTGGCTCCCAACTGCTTGCCTGCCTGCCTTCCTGATTGCCCCTAACCGCTTCTTCCTGCCAGCCTGATCACCCCTAACCACTCCGCTGCCAGCCTGGTTGATGCTTAACTGCTCCCCTGCCAGCCTGTTTGCCCTCAACTTCCCTCCTCTGCCAGCCTGGTCACCAATAACTGCCCTCTCCTGCAGGGTTGATCACCTCCAACTGCCCTCCCTTGCAAGCCTGGTCCCTCTCAACTGCCCTCCCTTGCAGGACTGGTCCCTCCCAACTGCCCTCTCCTGCTGGCCATCTTGTGTCCACATTGGGGAAGGATCTTTGACCACATGGGGGCAGCTATATTGTGTGTTGCAGTGATGATCAATCTGCATATTACTCTTTTATTAGATAGGATAGAGGCCTGGTAGAGGGGTGGGGGCCAGCTGGTTTGCCCTGAAGGGTGTCCCGGATCAGGGTGGGGTTCCCTTGGGGCATGGGGCTGCCTGAGAGAGGGGCCTGTGGTGGTTTGCAGGCCGGTCACGCCCCCTGGCAACCTAAGCAGAGGCCCTGGTATCTGGAATTTATTTTACTTCTACAATTGAAACTTTGTAGCCTGGAGCAGAGCCAAGCCTGCTGCTCCCTCCAGGGCGGCAGCCATTTCTGTGGCAGTTAATTCACCTTCTACAATTTAAACTTTGTAGCCTTAAGCGGGTGAGCCCGGACAGGGTGTGCGGAAAGCTTTGCTTCCCTTGTTGCTGCCAGCAACCCTGGCCTGCTCTCTCAAGCTCCATTCTGCCACCATTTGTTTGAATTTGTTTACCTTCTATAATTGAAACTTTGTAGCTTGAGTGGAGGCTTAGGCCTGCAACGGCTATGGAAAGCTTGGCTTGCTCTGTTACCTGGGAAACCTTGCTCTCTGTGGCTGTAGCCAATCTGGATGGGGTTAATTTGCATACTCGCCCTGATTGGCTGGTGGGTGTGGCTTGGCTGGTGGGCATGGCTTATGTAGCGGAGTGATGGTTAATTTGCATATTACCATTTTATTAGAGAGGATAAATCCCAAGAAAAATGGCGGCATCCACAGAGCTGGAGAGAGCAGGCTAGGGTTGCCCCTGGTGACCGAGGAAGCCAAGCTTTCAACCTGCCCTGGCCGGCCCAGGCCTCTGCTTAAGGCTACAAAGTTTCAATTATAGAAGGTAAACAAATCCAAACTGAAATGGCGGCAGCCACAGAGCGAGCAGAAGGCTTGGCTTTGCACCAGGCTACAAAGTTTCAATTGTAGAAGGTAAACAAATCCAAACAGAAATGGCTGCTGGCCACAGAGTGAGCAGGAGTCTTGGCTCCGCTCCAGGCTACAAAGTTTCAATTGTAGAAAATAAATATATCCCAGATACCAGGGCCTCCGCTTGGGTCACCGGGGGGCATGGCCAGCCTGCAAACCACCACAGGCCCCATGCCCAGGCTTCCCCACACACCAACTGGTTTGCCCTGAAGGGTGTCCCGGATCAGGGTGGGGTTCCAACCCACCCTGATCCGGGACACCCTTCAGGGCAAACCAGCTGGCCCCCACCCATGCACCAGGCCTCTATCCTATCTAATAAAAGAGTAATATGCAGATTGACCATCACTCCAACACACAAGATCAAGATAGCTGTCCCCATGTGGTCAAAGATCCTGCCCCCATGTGGACACAAGATGGCCCCCACAAGATGGCCAGCAGGGGAGGACAGTTGGGAGCGACCAGGCCTGCAAGGGAGGGCAGTTGGGGGCAATCAAGCCTGCAGACGAGGGCAGTTAGGGGTGACGAGGTCAGCAGAGGAGGGAAGTTGGGGGCAAACAGGCTGGCAGGGGAACAGTTAGACATCAATCAGGCTCGCAGGGCAGTGGTTAGGGGGTGATCAGGCTGGCAGACAAAAGTGGTTAGAGGCAATCAGGAAGGCAGGCAGGTGAGCAGTTGGGAGCCAGCAGTCCTGGATCGTGAGAGGGATGTCCCACTGCCCATCCCTCGAGGGTTCCCAGATTGGAGAGGGTACAGGCTGGGCTGAGGGACACCCCCCCCCCCGTGCACGGATTTTGTGCACCGGGCCTCTAGTATAACATCATAATAATCTTCATTTATTGAAGTCTTAACTATACTAGAAGAAGAAGAAATTGTCCTTTTCATCTAATAATATAAATTCTATTTCTATTATTCTAGTGAGTTAAAGCACTGCCAAAATAATAAAAATTATATTCACACTTCAAGCAAGTATTTTGCATATAAAAGTGAATACATTTAAACACTAGCATTACTGTTTACTTTCCTCTAAAATTTAATTTTTCTTTTTCTTTAAAATATTGGCATTTAAAGATTTCACAACACACCCTGTGTGCAATTGTGAAAATAAGTTTGTATCATGCTCTGTAGTTGGCCATATTATACATTTAAAATACCAAGACTAATAAAATACTTGAGAAAAATTTTCAATATTATTGGATTCCCACTTTTAGCTTAGTCTATAAAGTCACCTTAATAAAATAGTCAATCTGATAGGCCAGAAAGGAGCAAATTATAAAATAACAGTTTTGGATATTAGTTCTTGAACCTAGGCTTTTAAGAAATCATGATGAATAATTTAGATACCAAAAGGTAAAACTTAACTGCTTTTTTTTTAAAAAAAATATTTTATTGATTTTTTACAGAGAGGAAGAGAGAGGGATAGAGAGTTAGAAACATGGATGAGAGAGAAACATCGATCAGCTGCCTCTTGCACACCCCCTACTGGGGATGTGCCCGCAACCAAGGTACATGCCCTTGACCAGAATCGAACCTGGGACCTTTCAGTCCGCAGGCCAACGCTCTATCCACTGAGCCAAACAGGTTTCGGCAAAACTTAACTGCTTGGTAACAGAAACTACTATTAGAGTTACCATGTAAACAATGCATAATTTCCCAAATAAAAGCATTACATTAAATACAATGACATGTGTTAATGCAACGTATGTTTAATCTATAGTTAAAGCATTATTGACCTCAAGTTAACTTACTCAGAAAATATTTGATCTAAAAAGATCAGTTAAGATGAATATGCATGCTCAAGTACCTATAATGCTCCAATCATATTAATTTAATATGGTGTTTGTAAATAAACATGTGACTTGTATATAAATGACATAGAGTAATAAAATAGTTTAGTTCATGAGTATGAAATCAAGAACTAACAATTATAAAAAAGTATATTCAAATTATAATACATATTTCTGTAAATTTATGACATCAATGTAATATTAAATCAATATATTTATAAAATTTATCATAAATACATATAATTTTAGCAACTTTTTTTCTTATTACTCTCTTTTAAGGTGATCTTTTATTTTAAATAATTTTCTCATCTTCAACTATAGTTTTACTCTCACTTTCAAATAATAATACATTTTATAATGAATAGATTACTGCCTTGTGGTTTATTGTTTCATGATCTAGAGATAATAGAATGTTTTAAAATAGCAAGTTCATAATGAATTATCTCTCTGTTTAATCCTTTTCTAAATCCTTCCTTTGAACATTGGATTGTCTGAGCTCATCTTGATCATTAATATATTGAGTACATATTCTTTCCTCTTCAGTGAACTTACTTATAAAAATAAAATTATGCTCAGTATAAAATTTTATTGACATTGGTATCATTAATTCACTTTAACACTGATGTCAATACTTACTAATATTAAAAATAGATTACATACAAAAAAAATGTATGGCCAAGATAGTGATATTCATACTCTCACCAGCATCTCCATGATTAGCAAAATTGACAGTGAATAATATATTTGGGTATCCCTGGTGAGTCTCAGAGATATAGCCTCTGATTTTCAAGGTTTTCTGCTAAAATTATATGTATTTATGATAAATTTTATAAATAACTTTCAAAACTCTGTAGGCACATCCTTTGACAAATGTCACCCACAAAGTAACTTTTTTTTTTTTTTTTTGGTGTCAGCTTTATTGATATATAATTCACATACCATAAAAGTCACCCATTAACGGGTACATTTCAATGGTTTTTAGTATATTCCTAGAATTATTTAACTATCATTGAAATCAATTTTAGAACAGTTTTACCACCCCCCAAAGAAACCTTATACCCTTTAGCTGTACCCCTTCCCCCTACCTTCCCTCCAGCCATAGGCAACCACTAACCTTTCTTTCTCTCTAGATTTGCTATAGATATGCTTTCTCTATAGATACAGTTCTAGATATCCTATATAATAAAGAGCTAATATGTGCCCTGGCTGGTTTGGCTCAGTGGATAGAGTGTCAGCCTGTAGACTGAAGGGTCCCAGGTTTGATTCTGGCCAAAGGGCACATGCCCAGGTTGCGGGCTCAATCCCTAGTAGGGGGCGTGCAGGAGGCAGCTGATCAATGATTCTCTCTCATCATTGATGTTTCTAACTCTCTATCCCTCTCCCTTCCTCTCTGAAATCAATAAAGAAATATATTTTTAAAAATCTACACTAATAAAAGAGAAACATGCAAATTAACCATCCCTCGGCTACGCCCACCAGCCAATCTGAGGGAATATGCAAATTAGAAGGAGAAAGATGGCGGCTGCCCAGC
The DNA here is from genome assembly GCF_027574615.1 of Eptesicus fuscus. Taxonomy (NCBI): domain Eukaryota; kingdom Metazoa; phylum Chordata; class Mammalia; order Chiroptera; family Vespertilionidae; genus Eptesicus; species Eptesicus fuscus. The sequence continues at coordinate 2,262,202 of NC_072480.1, read as the reverse complement.
TGCTCCAGGCGTGGAGTGTCTGGGCGGGGCAGGATGCCTGCTATGAGAGAGAGGGCAGGGGGTGAAGGGATCTACAGGAGGGGCACTCTGGCCACAGCAAAGAGGAAGACTGCAGACTCCAGAGTCTGCAGCAAAGATGAAGACAGCAATCTGCAGCAAAGATGGCAGACTCTGGCTGGAGTCTGCAGCAAAGACGAAGACAGCAGACTCCGGCCTGAGTCTGCAGCAAAGGCAGCAGACTCTGGTCCGAGCGAAGGCCTGAGTTCCAGGTGCCGGAGGAAAACCGGTGCTGGAAGCCAAGGGAAGGAAGGCCTATTGCACGAATCTCTTCGTGCAATGGGACTCTAGTAATAATAATAAAGAGCTAATATGCAAATGGTCATCACGCCCTCATACCCTTGTGCCCTTGCGCCCTCTCACGCCGGGGCCAGGGTACCTGAGGCCAGGCCTGGGACCTGAAGCCATGCCCCCCACCCAGGCACTGGGGCCGGGGGGACCTGAGGCCAGGCCGGGGTACCTGAGGCTGCAAGGGGGATCTGAGGCCACGCTCCCCACCCGGCGGGGCTTGACGGGGGACCTGAGGCTGCGCCCTGTGCCCTGCGGGGCTTGACGGGGGTGGGGCCGGCTGGGTCTGGGTCTTGTGTGACTTCGAGGCATGCACGGTGTGTGGGGACTTGACTCTGGATCCCATGGCACGCCCTAGACTCTGACAGGAGGAAGATTTTCATATACATTTTACTATTTTCTTTCATCTCTGACACTTCTATATAGAGAAAGGGCAAATAGCAATATTAAAACATTTCCTCTAATTAATTCCCTTTTAATATGTACGAATTTTGTGTACCAAGCCACTAGTTTCATGTAAATGAAATCATACAGTATGTCATCCATTATTACAGGCATCTTTCACTTGTAGTGTTTTTAAGATTATCCATGTTATAGTAGGTATCAGTACTACATTCCCTTTTATTATCAAATAATATTCTGTTGTTAGGATTGTCACGTCAAAGTAACTTTTTAAAATAAGCTGCAAATACTTCTTTTTATTCCTCTTAGATTAGGACTTTGCAACTAGTGTTTGCAGATAGTTGAATACTTAGTAAGTCCATTTCCATTGTTTACAGGGAAAAACTTCACTATTGTTACTTAATAATAATGGCATCATTATTGTTATTAACATAATTGTGAGATAAGCCTTGAATTAAAAAGTATACTAACACTAATCATTGTGGGTTTTTTGTTTGTTTTTTTTGTTTTTGTTTGCAATTTCAGAGACAAAAAGAAATAGCATGGCATGAAACATGGCTCAGTTCTACTACAAAAGAAATGTTAATGCCCCTTACAGAGACCGAATCCCTCTAAGGATAGTTCGAGCAGAATCCGAACTCTCACCATCAGAAAAAGCCTACTTAAATGCTGTGGAAAAGGGAGATTATGCAAGTGTCAAGAGAGCCCTAGAGGAAGCTGAAATTTATTTTAAGATAAATATTAATTGCATTGATCCTCTTGGAAGAACTGCTCTCCTAATTGCAATTGAAAATGAGAACTTGGAGCTCATTGAACTACTCTTAAGCTTTAATGTCTATGTTGGCGATGCTCTATTACATGCAATCAGGAAAGAAGTTGTTGGAGCAGTTGAGCTGTTACTGAACCACAAAAAGCCAAGTGGAGAAAAGCAGGTATGTGGAAAAATATTGTTTCTAATTTATTTTACTTGCAGAAGGTTTCTATGTGTGTTCACATGCCCTCAAATACTAATAGAAGCATTGAAATCAGAATTATTTTGCTAGAAAACTGTTAAACACACAGTTCATATCCTCCAACAGTTACTGCCACCACCAGTTGCACCACTTACCCTGGCAAATCAGACATTTAGTGAGAACCAAAGCAAACAAAGTAACCCATGTTGGCTTTCTCTACATTGGAAACATTTCTGTTGTGTTCAACACAGAATGTTGTTTGGGACTTACTGTGTATATGTGGGTATTTTTCCTGTTGCCTTTCATTTTCTGACATTCAACAGTAGCAGGCTTGCCCATTTTGAGATTCTGTATCTCACTGAAAAAGTGAATTGCATCATCAAAGTTTGATATTGTTCTTTAGCAGACTCCCGTGGATCCTCTTAAATTGAGACTCGATTTTTTAAAAAAGTTTACTAGAGCCCTAGCCGGTTTTCACAGTGGTTAGAGCACCGGCCTAGGGACCAAAGGATCCCGGGTTCGATTCCAGTCAAGAGCATGTGCCAGTGTTGCAGGCTCCTCCTCTGTCCTAGCTCTGGTCAGGGCACATGCAGGAGGCAACCAATCGATGTGTTTCTCTCATAGAGATGTTTCTCTCTGTCTTTCCCTCTCTCTTCTACTCTCTCTAAAATCAGTGGAAAATATCTTCAGGTGAGGATTAAAAAAAAGTTTACTAGAAAATGACTATAAATTTAATATCAGATTTATTAGTGACAAAATTATAAGCTGCATCTTAATATCATCAGAAGAAAATAAATTAAAATGGCACACAATGTGGTTTTCTTTTCCCTCATTGTCTCCCTCTTTTTACCACTAAGGAAGTAGAGAAATCATAGACAGAAACAAATAAGGAATCTGTTTCTGTCTGTCTAGAGTAGACCCATCCCTTTGTTATTGCTTTGTATCTAAATTGTCTGTTTTATCTTCCTTTCACACTGAACTCGTCAACTCCCTGCATCAAGTTTATCTCACTAATTAAAAAGACATTGAACCTACTACAGTAGCTCAAATATGTCTTTTAAAGTAAAATCTTACTAAATGTGTGTGTTATGACATCTCTAGCAATTTCTTCCCTCTTTGATACAATGCACAACTCTCTATTTCTGCAAATGATAGACTGTTAGGAGATGTTATATATTTTTAAAGCAGTGATTTTCAACCAGCGTATGCCACAAGAATTTTTACAACACACAATACTTGACTTAGTCATGGGCAATGACCTCTTTTTCCTTAGATTATCAAATTTTTTAAGAAAATGACAACAGCCAACACAACAATAGCCTTCTGGTGTGAATACCCTCTTTTGAATAATAAATATATAGGTCATATAATAGAGTTGCATCTTATTGGTCTTGTCACATAATAAGAGGTCCCTGGTTCAATTCCTGGTCAGGGCACATGCCAGGGTTTCTGCTGGATACCCACTAGGGGGCATGCAGGAGGCAGCCTATAGATGTTAATGTTTCTCTATCCATGTTTTTCTCTCTCTTTCTCTTTCTCTATCTCTCTTAAAGTCAATAAATTCTTAACCGGTTTGACTCAGTGAATATAGCATTGGCCTGTGGACTGAAGGGTCCCAGGTTCGATTCTGAACAAGGGCATGTACCTCGATGGCTCAATCCCTGGGTGAGTGCAGAAGGCAATTACTCGATGTGTCTCTCTCACATCAATGTTTCTCTTTATCTGTGTCTTCCCCTCCCTCTCCACTCTCTCTAAAAATCAATGGAAAAATATCCTTTGGTGAGGAATAAGAAAACAAAACAAAAATCAATGAAACATTTTTTAAAGATAGCTAATTACAATTATTATTTATTGTAAATCAATCAAAATCATATATATCTTTATCAGATCGGCAAAATATATATTTTTTGGTTTGTCACAGAATTTTAGTAATTAGTTTATGTATGCCATAAGATGAAAAAGTTTGAAAAAAAAAATCACTCTTTTAAAGGAAGCTTTGCTATAACTACTGTTGTCTTTGTTTTACTAGAGGACTTTTCATCAGACTCATTGCCATTATTAGAAAACATTTGTGGCTGGGTGTCTCCTGAAAAACTCACTATGTTCTCAGAAATCTGTGTTCTCTGGTCCAGTCTTATGCTTCACCTCCACTCACTTCTTCCCCTCACCTGAACCCAAACTTTGATAAAACAACATTCTACAATAACAATACTTTTTATGTTGCTTTGCTGGCTTTCTGTTGTTTGTTTCATATTCAGATGTTTGTGCATTACCTTTCTATCATATTGCTAAAATTTACTGGTAGAAAATTTCCCTTGATTCACCTATCCTTTCAATTTTATATAAACCTTAACAGGTAATATCTAATGACATATCTGTGTAAGTTCAGGTGCTACTTCCTCAGTACCTGTGATTCTGAAATTATTTCCATAATTGCATCCCTACAATGTTTGTATTTTCTAATAACAATGACCTTAGAGTATATATACTCTTATTTTATGTAGGCAACCATAAGATAGATGTTACGACTGTGGTCTAAATCATTTTAGATTTCAACAAGTCTACAGAATAAAATTGCAATTAAATGTGTTTTTCACGTTTATTACAAAATAGCCTTCTTAGTTTTAATCTCTAGAAAAAATTGGCCTCTATGGTTCAAGTCTCTTTAGTCAATGACATTTGTGCTGGCTAGAGTTATTTGGTGTCTGGAGAAGATATCTGCTATTATGGAAGTGTTTGTAAGAAGATGTTAAACTTTTGAGCTAAACTCTTATCTCACAAGTAGGTCCTGGCTCCTTAGAGGCACTTGATCTAAACTTTGGTTGTTAATAAGAGGCAGTAAAGGTTTGAAATCTTCCAAGAGTCTGAGACATCCAAGGCCATGTGTTTCTGGAAGATTTATCTTGTATCAATTTTCTGGCCAAATATTTTCCTCTTCAGTGAAGACACTGATAATATTTTTAATTGTATCTTTTTATTTGACCTTTATTTGAGCCTTATTAGAATAACCAATCTACCTACTTCTGATATCTTAGTATATTGCTCAATGAACGTGGGGTTGTTACAACATTAAATGTACATAGTATACAGCCCACAAAAGATGTCCGCATGGCATGGAGATGCAGCTCTATTAAAGCTTGGCTGTTTATCTGTGATTTACTTAGGTAATATAGCTCCTAAGTATAGCCAACATCTTCAGGAATAGGTTTCCATAAGCCAGTGTGTTGTAGGTAGCAAATATGTAGACAGGAATTTTTATCTCATAAATTGTAATTCCTTAGATGATTCTTCAGATTGTTGAAAGCCAATTTGGATATTATGATTTGCCTAAACCTCAGCCCAAAGACTCTGGGACATATTGTCATTAATTTTGGTGATGTCACTGAAGCCAAGTGTTATAACCTAAAAACAAAATATCCAAGTGGACAAAAATAAACATAATTTGTCTTAAAATGAGTTGAGAAAGAGCGTCTAATACAAAAACCATGCAAACCTGACAAATATAGATTAGACTATATATTCTTCTTTTCCAAATTTGTCACATATTAATTTATTTATCTGAAAAAAAGATTCAGTGTTTGATGGCATCCTGAAATCATGAGGGCTTTGAGATTTCAGATTAGTTTGTGTTTTCATCCAGTACATTTACTTGAGAAAAATCTGAGGATGCTTATTGTGCCAAGGCCTTGTGCTGGGCTCTGGGGAGGAGACATTGCTCCTGTTCATCAGAGTCTTAAGGTCTAGTTATGAAAAAAAAAAAAAATTATGGGAACACTAGAGGCCTGGCGTATGAAATTCATGCACTTGGGGGGGGGGGGTCTCCTCAGCCCAGCCTGCAGCCTCTCCAGTCCGGGACCCCTTGGGGGATGCCCAATCCTGATCGAGCCTAAACCGGCAGTCAGACATCCCTCTCACAATCCGGGACCACTGGCTCCTAACTGCTCACCTGCCTGCCTGCCTGATTGCCCCTAACTGCCCCCCCTGCTGGACTGGTCACCCCCAAATGCCCTTCCCACTGGCCTGGTCACCCCTGTCTTCCCCGCTGGCCTGGTCGCCTCTTACTGCCCCCACTGCTGGCCTCGTTGCCCCCAAATGCCCCCCCTCCAGCCTGGTCGCCCCTCACTGCCCCCCTCTGCCGGCCTGGTTGCTCCTCATTGCCCCCACCCTGCTGGCCTGTAACCCCACGCAGCCTGCTGCTCAGTCGTTTGGTTGTCCCTCACTAACCCTCCCCCCTGCCACCCTGGTTGCCCCATGCAGTCTGTTCGGTTGTCCGTTTGGTTGTTTCGGTTGCAATGGTCACTTAGGCTTTTATATATATAGATGAATAAAAGTGATCACAATGGAAAAGGGGAAGAGAACCAAATCCTCAGGTAACTGTGAATTTAAATAAACAATTTGGTAAACACAAAATGTTACTGGGTAGAGGGCATGAGGGAGCAGGAGAAGGGCCTGAAGAAGAAAGAAAAAAAGAAGGTGTAAGGGTTTACACCTGGAAAAGATTAACTCCTTTAACTGGGATAGATACTATGAGAAAAGGTTTCAGGGACATGATTAGATATACTCAGTTCTTTATTTATTGAATTTCAATGAAGGCAATTATACATTTGGACTTAAGAAAGGGTCTGAGATTGCTATATAAATGATAGTGAGGACACTGAAGCAAATTAAATCATTCTAAAATGTTCTCTTCTTGCCCTTATATATGGTTTAAATGTTTGTGATTGCTAATATATTGAAAGATTTTTCTCAGTGGAGAATTTAATGAAGATATTTAGGTTTTTCCAGTTGGGCTTAGATCATTAAATATTTTCTTCCATTTTTAATTTACACTCTAATACAGACCTTTAGATTAAAGTATTGAGCTCTTAGTGTTTATTTTTATTTTTATACCAAAAAATGGAAAAAGAAATAATTAACTTATTTTATGTAATAGACAGCATAAAGAACATTTGTTTCTTAACACTAAGTAGGAAAAGAAAACATTATGTGCTTTTATTTCTCCCTTGCTAAAATCGTTGCTCTGATATTCTCTTATGATTTTACTGAGCTTTTCTTAAACATTTTCAGTACCTTATTTATCTACAGGAAATAAATGAGTGAGTTTTTAGCCCTGATTCAGTAAATTGATTGGTTACTTGACTTTTAATTATTTCTGGCAGACCTTTCTCTTTGTGGTCTTCTAAGGTCAGATCCAATTGCACTTTTAGCTGCTTCAGTAAATGCTTATCAGAAACATAAATTTCTTTTCCATTCTTAACTTAGATAAATGGTTCTCAGTCTTCATTGTCATTAGCATCTCTAGAAGGGCTTGTTAAAACACAGATCACTCTATCCCATAAGGAGAGTCTAAATAGCAGGTTTGGAATGAGACCCTGGAACTTGTATTTCTAACAATTACCCGGGTAATACTAATGCTGCTCTGACCTGGAGACAACACTTTGAGAACAGCTTCCTTAGAGAACGTTGAAAGTTATAGAATACATATGGTTGTATGGTGCTTGAACTCAGTGATCAACAAAAAGTAAACACTGTGCTATATGGTTCTAACCCATTGCACCAATTTAAATGGGAGTCATTGAAATCATTGATTAATTATCCTTACTTAGGATATGAGTTAAATCATTTTAAAAGAGCCTCTATATCTACATATTCAGATTGTGCCTCTATCTGGAATATTATAATGCCATTTATAATTTAGTTGCTTAATACCAAGGAATAGCAACATCATTAGAAGCTATAAAGTGCTGCAAAAGAGCAGAGTTGAGTCATAGAAATACTGACTTCTAGCCTTCACCATTTCCTAATAGGACAAGTCTCTGAATCACTCTCTGCCTTGCTTTTTTGTTTGTTTGTTTTTGGCAGTTAATTGGGATTACAGTATGAATTTACTTCCTTTTTAAAGTCTGGTAGTGGTCAAATTCTGGAAAGTGCTTTATAAGATAATATAATAACAGCATAATATACTATTATTACTTTTTATGCCACAATCTCTATTTTCCTATTGACAAACATACTAATATAAGATATGCTGAAAAGATAAAGTTAAGCATTGGCAATATACTGTCTAGAGTGGATGACTTTTTTTTTTCATTTGAAAAAATGCAATAATTAGAAATAGAAACCCTGTTAAGAGAGAGTAAAGGATAATTTAATTCAGTTTACTCTTTTTTTTTTAATCTCAGTGCCTATAGAGATTATTAATTAAAATTTGCTAATAAAATTTGTGGCTTTAGAAACATTACCTATTAAGTGATCAGAATATCAAATAGTCTAAAATAGGAAATTGACATTAGCATATTAATGAAAATATGCTATTAACCTAAAATATACCCTGCTAACTCAAAATAAAGAACATTATCCAATTAGTATAGATGCTAATAAATATAGCTCTGGCTACTAGCAAATAACTGTGTTCTTTAGACAATCTAAAATTTCTATATTGAATCCGATTACTTTCTGCTTTAAAACTCAGATAACCCAAAAATAATTACTTTTAACTTCTACATTCATTTGGTTTTTCTCATTGGGCTTCAGAAGAGATAATTTGCCTTTTGTAATTCTATTTTAGTTCTATGGTGCTATTAAATTATAGTGTACTAGAGGCCCGATGCATGAAGATTTGTGCAAGAATGGGCCTTCCTTCCCCTGGCTGCAGCACCGCCTTCGCTCCAGCCCAGAGCTGCCATTCTGCCTTCCCACACTGCCCATAGGCCCAGAGCTGTTGGGGCGGGGCAGAATGCCTGTGCTGTTGCCATGGCGACGACGCAGGCATTCTGCCCTGCCCCCGTCCACACTGTGCCTGCATATGCAAATTAACCCATCTTTGTGGGGTTAATTTGCATACTCACTCCTGATTGGCTGGCTGGAGGGAGTTGTGAAGTTATGATCAATTTGCATGTTTCTCTTTTATTAGTGTAGATGCCAATACAGCCTATGTGCTCCAGGTATGAGAGCCATCCCTTATAGAATGAAAACAATTCAGCTTTCCTTAGTGGTTAACTAATTTGGTTTACCCCTTTCTATTTGTTTTTATTACATCCTGGATATTTATAAGTACCTAAATATATGTGTAATCATAATCATATATACTATAAAAATTCAGAGAGTGCAAGAGCAAGAGCAAAAATGTGAAAAAGGGAAAATTATAGTAAAATATTAAAGATGTCCACCCTCCAAAATACTTATTCTCTCATGAGACATAACTATATAAATGTTATGTTATTTATATTTTTATGTAAACTATCTATAGAAAACTATAAATACTGTCTGAGTCTACCATTACATTGAAAAAACTCAAAATTTCCCCAAATATAAACTTTATAGCATAAAGTAATAACCAATTTAAAATATTTATTTTAATAAGTACTTTGAATGTCTAAAAATTAAATTGTCCTAATATTTCATAACAGGGAGTTTAAAAACTATTACAACATAGTATAGATTGTCTTTAGTTAGCAAGAAATTAGCAATCATAAGAGATCTGAATAATTCTGTCCTAAATGAAAGAATTTTTAAAAGATGTAGTGTGCTGCACAATCCTATCTAATAAAGAGGGAATATGTTAATTGACCCTCATGCTGTTGCAAAGATGGGGGTGACCACAGTCAATAAGAAGGGAATAAGCTAATTGACTGCCTCTCCCTTAAAGGTGGTGGTGCCCACAGCCAATAACGAGGGAATATGCTAATTTACTTCCCCTCCCTCAAATATGGCGGCACCCACAACCACAAGATGGCGGTGCCCAGTTTTCTCAGCCTCCCAGCCACCCAGGGCCAGCCCGAGGTGCAGGCAAGCCTCGGATGTTGGCTGCCCAGCCACCCAGGGCCGGCCCGAGGGATGACCAAATGACTGAACAAGCAGGCTGTGTGGGGCCACCAGGCTGGCAGGGAGTTAGTGAAGGATGACCGAATGACTGAACAAGCAGGCTGTATGGGGTGACCAGGGCAGTGGTGGGGGGCAGTTGGGGGTGACTAGGCAGACAGAGGGGCAGTTAGGGGCAACCAGGTCAGCAGGAAGGGGGCAGTTGGGGGTGACCAGGCCGGCAAGGGGGGCAGTTAGGGGCGATCAGGCAGGCAGGCAGGGGGCTTCGGGTCTAGACCGGCAGTTGGATATCCCCTGAGGGGTCCCGGACTGGAGAGGGTGCAGGCTGGGCTGAGGGGACCCCTCCTCCATGCATGAATATTGTGCACCGGGTCTCTAGTGTAAATGATAAAATGGCTTAAGCTAACTGGTAATTCCAACTCATGAAATAATACACCATTTAACCTCCTTAGTCACTTTGACATTGTATTCTCCTCCCTTCCCCCACCTCTCCTGAATTTTTTTGTGAAGAGAAGTTTTACTTTTTGTTCTCAAGATAAGGTCCTACTACAAGCAACCTTTTTGTTTATTTTCCCTGCCTCAGTTTCCCTATTCCACTTGTACTGGAATTATCCTAGCTTTTTACTATCCTATACCAATTCCAAACTGTGAGTTTTAATCCTACATAGAATGTAGCCTTCTCAAAGAATGTTCATATCCACTTGGAAGGAGTGGGTGGCTTTTGGAAGGTAAGAGATTATAGTTGCCAGTTTATCCACTGGATTTATAACCTCTTTTCCCTTAAATGAGATAATAATGGGTGAGTGGAGTGGGTTTAATTTTTCATTATCCTCATCCCCTCATGTGTGTAATCTAATTGTAACATTCTTTCTTGGTTTCTGGAATGTTCTAGGGAAAGTATATAGATTTTTTTGAACTGGGAAAAAAAAGGATTAATTGTTAAGCAACATTAGTACCATCTATACTAATAAAAGGGTAATATGCAAAGTGGTCATGACACCCTCACAGTAACAACCGAACAGCAGGCTGCAGGGGGGTTAGGAAGGGACGACCAAATGACTGACCAGCAGGCTGCATGGGATGACCAGGTTGACAGGGGTGGCAGTGAGGGGTGACCAGGCCAGCAGGGGGGCAGTTGGGGGTGACCAGGCTGGCGGAGGGGAAGTTGGGGCAACCAGACCAGCAGGGGGGCAGTTGGGGGCAACCAGGCCAGCAGGAGGGGTAGTAGGGGCAACCAGGCCAGCAGGGGATGTAGTTGGGGGCAACCAGGCTGGTAGGTGGGACAGTAAGGGGTGAGCAGGCTGGCAGGGGGGACAGTTAGGAGCGACCAGGCTGGCAGGGAGGGGGCAGTTGAGGGCAACCTGGCTGGCAGTGGGGGGCAATTAGGGAAAACCAGACCAGCATGCAGAGGCAGTGAGGGGTTACCAGGTTGGGAGAGGGGGGTAGTGAGGGACAACCAGGCCTGCAGGGGGAGCAGTTGGGGGTGACCTGGCCAGTAGCAGGGGCAGTTAAGGGTGACCAGGCCGACAGGGGGGGCAGTGAGGGGCAACCAGTCTGGCGGGGGGGGGGGTTTAGTTGGGGGTGACCAGGCCAGCAGGGGGGGCAGTTTGGGGTGACCAGGCCAGCGGCGGAGGGGGGCAGTTGTAGGCAACCAGGCCAGTGGGGGGGGCAGTTGGGGGTGACCAGGCTGGCAGGGGGGGCAGTTGCGGGCAACCAGGCTGGTGGGGGGGGAAGTTCGGGTGATCAGGCTGGCAAGTAGAGGTGGTTAGGGATGATTAGGCCGGCAGGGGGAGCAGTTAGGGGTGATCAGGCAGGCAGGGGGGGCAGTTGGGGGCAACCAGGCTGGGGGGGGCAAGTTCGGGTGATCAGGCTGGCAAGTAGAGGTGGTTAGGGGTGATTAGGCAGGCAGGCAGGTGAGCAGTTAGAAGCCAGCAGTCCAGGATTGTGAGAGGGATGTCCAATTTCTGATTTAGGCCCTATCCGAAAATGGCAGTTGGACATCCCCTGAGCGGTCCCCGATTGGAGAGGGTCCAGTCTGGGCTGAGGGGACACCACCCCTCCCCGCCCCGTGCATGGATTTCATGCACCAGGCCTCTAGTCATATGTAAATGTGAATTTTTAATACAATAGTATCATGAAAGATAAAGTTTAAATTAGAAATAATTATTAGGTTTCAAATATTCCAATAAAGAACACAAGAGACAATCTACTTAAATTCTGGTGATGAAATCTCAGACAAAAGGCTTTCTAGATACCCACATATTGCTTGGGAAGTTGTGAATCTATAAGAGGTTGGACGGACCCAAGGAGCTTGACCATTATTAACTCAGAGATATCTAAAAGTCAGGAGAGAAGAAATGGACCGTGCTTATAAGACTAAAGTGGATTCTAAATAACTATAAACATGTTATTAATTATCAAATGTAGTTTCACTCTGAATAAAGAGAAAGACAAGGAAAATTTATTATAATGAAAAATGATTGAAGATGACCTATAGAAGAATAAACACATTCTCTTTGGGTATTTTAGAAATCATGTTTTCAGAAGAGACAAGACATTAAAATTCAACATTGTCAGAATTATTGCAGGATATCAGCTCACCTAAGTCATAGTGTCTCTTTTAATAGATGAGTTAAAGAAGATCATTTGTTTTACCACACTTAAGGAAAAGAGTAACACCTGGTGAATATTTGAGACCTTTAAAAATTAATGTATTGACACAAGTGGTGAGACAACCCATGGCCAGAAAGGACAGAGGATGCCTGGAAAACAGTAGGCTGGGCCGGAAAGAGATACTCAACTACTGGGACAAGAGGGTCAGAAGGAACCTGTGCTGCTCCAAATTCATGTCCCTTGGGGACACGTGTAACTCTCACCTGTGGAAGAGGGTCACAGGGTGCTGGCACCCGGGAACTCTAGATCTAAGTCCACAGCTGCGAGAGGCACATCCAGAAAGGCAGCCTGAAGAACTGCCCTAGCCGCACAGTACTGGGAGGGGGTAGAGAAATGTGTAGAAACACAGCTGTTTTGCCTTTATATTTTCCTTGCTTTTACTTGATAAACCCAGTTCATAGGACCTTTCAATTACAAGGCTGTGGTGCAGGTGGAGGTGCAGTTTTGTGGAGGCTGGGGAGAGGCTGTGGAGAGGAGCAAGACAGGGAGAGGTGACTAGAAGTCCAGCACTGAGACATTCTGGTCCCTCCAACCCTAAGCAGCTATTTTTCTCCTGAAGAGCCAGCCCCTTCCAGTACCTGGGGGCAGCTGCACCCAGCCTCGAGCTCTGCAGAGGAAACAGAGAATCTGAAAAGCCCCACGGAACCCTTGGGGACTGGGTTGAGGAGCCATTTGGTCCTGGAAACTAATACAGCAACATCCCCACCTAAAGCCCTTTTCAGAAAGACACTTGTGTAAATACAACTGAAAGCAGGCAGGTAAACAAAGCGGGCAGATTGGCCCTGCTTTCCTGAAACAAAGGCAGTGGAGACAGACACAGAGGAGTGGTAGATCACTGGGAACTTCAACAAGGTGCTGACTACCTAACAGGAAACTGAGAAGTGGCAGACAGAACAATAGAGAGGGGTGTAAACCAGCCCCTGTGGGACATTAAAAATCGGTTGACACTTCACTTTTTTATTTTTTATCTTTTACTTAAGAAAGAAATGTTTTCCTTTATTTTATTTTTTTAACCTTTTATTTTTTTGGATTACTTTTCTTCATTCTATTTTTTATCATTATTTTACTTTATATTATTACTATTATTATTATTATTATTATTATTACTAACGCTATCTTCTTCACTTCTCACTTTTCATCCTGTTTTCTCTTCTCCTGGCCCTGCTTTAGTTTTTCTCTCTCTTTTCTTCTTACATCTTTATCTTCTTTATCTGTCTTATTGACATGTTATTATTACTGTAGTCTCTGTTGGCTTATTCATATATCCAATTTTCTTTCCCCTGATCTAAATCTATGCACCCTTCTCTTTTCTCTTTCTTCACTAGCCAATTTTTAAGCTTTTGTTTTTCTTCTCCTCTCTTGCTCTCTTCTTCTCCTAATTGCTTCAATAGTTTCACTCACTAAACTCAAGTCTATATGCTCTCTCCTCTATTCTCCTTTTCAAAAAATAGATGAATATAAAGATAGGTAGATTAAAGAAAAAAATTGTCTTTTATTTTTTAATTTGTTTATTATTTTGTTTTTTGTTTTTATTCTTATCCACTCATTCTCTTTCTACTTCCTCTATACTGAACCGTGGTCATTTCCCTATTCATTCAATTCCTTTACCTTACTTTCTGGAAATAATCTCTGCCTCTAAAGATTTTGTTCCCCCATTTTTTCTGTGTGTTTGTTGTGTGTATTTTTTGGTTTATTTGTTAGTTTTGTGGAGTTTTCTACCCATATATGAACATTTTCCCCTTCTTTTTTCTGCTTTTTCTTTTCTCTCTTACATTTTTCCTTTTCTCAATATCATTTTTGCTCTCTTTTCTCTCTCCTGATTCTCTTTTCTCTGGTGGTCACTTTTATTCGGGTTATTGGTGTTGTGAATACATTCATGTTTTGTTTTCTCTGTTTAATGTCTTGTTGAGTTGTATTTTGTGCTTTTTGGTCAATATGGTAGAGATTGAGTCACATAACCAGACACCTTAAGAGGAGACTCCATCCACAAATGGAGAAATAACACTCAAGACCCAACTACCCCAAGAAAACCCAAATATCCCAAGTAAGGGGCATCCCTAGAATACCTAGGCCAGAAGACCTAGAGATTGCACCACTGGGTCCCACAAAATATCTACTATATAAGAGAAGCTGAAAAAAATCTGGGTAACATAGAAGTTTGATCTAATATTAGAAACAACCACAAAGGAACAGCAAAAATGAGGAGATAAAGAAACAGCCCCAATATGAAAGAAATGGAGGAATCACCAGAAAAAGAAGTAAACTAAATGGGGCTAAGCAATTTGTCAGATAAAGAATTCAGAGCAATGGTCATAAGGACACTGAGGTGATGGAAGACAAATTCAACAACATGTGTAAGAATCAAGAAGAAGAAGAACCAAGAGAAAATGAAGAATAACATAGCTGCAATAAAGAACACAATAGAAACCATCATCAGTAGCGTAGAAGAAGCTGAGGACTGCATCAGTGAGGTAGAAGACAAAGTAGGAAAAAATGCCCAAGCAGAGCAGGAAATAGGGGGAAAAAAAGCAGGAGGAGAACCTAATGGAGCTTTGGGACAATATGAAATGAAACAACATCTTCATAATAGGGGTGCCAGAAGGAAAGGAAATTGAGGAAGAAATAGAAAACCTGTTTGAATAAATAATGACAGAAAACTTCCCTGATTTTGGGAAGAAAACACTCACACAAGTTCAAGAAGCACACAGAGTCACAAACAAGATGAACCCAAAAAGACTGACACCAAGACACTTCATAATTAAATTGGCAAACACCAACAACAAAGTAATAATCTTAAAGGCTGCCAGAGAGAGACAGAGAGTTGGGATCTTCCATTAGACTATCAACTGATATCTCAACAGAAACACATCAGGCCAGAAGTCAATGGAATGAAATATACAAAGTGAGGGATCTTCCATTAGACTATCAACTGATATCTCAACAGAAACACATCAGGCCAGATGTCAATGGAATGAAATATACAAAGGGATCTTCCATTAGACTATCAACTGATATCTCAACAGAAACACATCAGGCCAGAAGTCAATGGAATGAAATATACAAAGTGAGGTAAAGCAAGGGACTGAATCAGAGAATACTATACCCAGCAAGACTACCATTCAAAATTGAATGTGAAATCAGGAGCTTCACAGACAAAAAAAGTGCTAAGGTAGTTTACTATCATCAAGCCAGCAATGCAAGAAATGCTAAAGGGACTGCTATAAAAAGAAGAAATAGAAAGGGGAAAAGGAACACAGATAGAAAGAATAAAAATGGCAACAAATAAGTACCTATCAATAATAACCATAAATGTAAATGGATTAAATGCTCCAATCAAAAGACCTAAGATAGCTGAATGGGTAAGAAAAGATGACCCATATAGTATATGCTGTATACAAGAGACCAACCTCAGAACAAAGGACTCCCACAGACTGAAGGTGAAGGGATGGAAAAAGGTTTTTCAGTCAAATGGAAATGAAAAAAAAAAAAAAAAAGCTGGTGTAGCAATACTTATATCTGACAAAATAGACCTCAACGTGAAGACCATAATAAGAGATAAGGAAGGCCACTTCATAATACTAAAGGCAGCAATTCAACAAGAGAATATAACTCTGGTAAACATATATGCATCCAATATAGGAACACCAAAATACGTAAAAATACTTCTGGAAGATATCAAAGTAGAGATCAACAGAAATATAATCACAGTAGGGGACTTTAATACCCTATTGACACCACTGGATAAATAATCTAAACAACAAATTAGCAAAGAAACAGCAAGGTTAATTGACTCATAGATTAGATGGACCTAATTGACATCTTCAGAACATTTCACCCCAAAGCTATAGAATATACAGTACATTCTTCTCAAGTGCACACAGAACATTTTCAAAGATAGACCACATATTGGGACACAGGAAGTCTCTTCAAATTCAAGAAGATAGAAGTCATACCAAGTCTCTTCTCAGATCATAATGGCATGAAAATAGAAATGAACTATTATAGAAACAATGAAAAAAAAAACACTGGAGGCTAAATAGCATGCTATTAAACAATGAGTGGGTTACCAAAGAGGTCAAAGAAAAAATAAAAAACATCCTTGTAACAAATGACAATGAAAACACAACAATCCAAAATCTATGGGACACAGTGAAAGCAGTCTTGAGAGGCAAATTCATAGCTCTACAGGCTTACCTCAAAAAAAAAACAACAAAACACACACACAAGAAAAAATGATAATAAATATCTACCCTACAACTTAAATAATTTGAAAGAGAGCAAAAAGAAGAGCCCAGAGTAAGAAATAAATGTCATAGATACACAAAAATATATAAAATATCAATAAAACCTAGAGCTGGTATTTTGAAAGGATAAACAAAATTGATGAACCTGTAGCCTGGCTCACCAAGAAACAAAGAGAAAGGACCCAAATAAATACAATCAGAAATGAAGGAGGTAAAGTAATAGCAGACCTAATAGAAGTGCAAATAATTGTAAAAAATAATATGAATGACTCTACTCCAACAAACTGGACAACCTAGAAGAAATGGACATCCTATCTAATAAAAGAGAATATGCAAATTGACCGTATCTCCACTACACCCACGAGCCACACCCACCAGCCAATCAGGGGCGAGTATGCAAATTAACCCAACCAGATGGCTGAGGCCATGGAGCAAGCAGTAGGCTTAGGTTTCCATGGCAATGGAGGAAGCCAAGCTTCCTGCACACCCTGGCCAGTCCAGGCCTCCACTCAAGGCTATAGTTTCAATTATAGAAGATAAATAAATCCCAGATACCAGGACCTACTCTTGGTTCATGGGTGGGCATGGCCAGCCTGCAAACCACCACAGGCCCCTCGCCCAGACCGCCCCACACCCCAAGGGAACCCCCACCATAATCTGGGACACCCTTCAGGGCAAACCAGCCGGCCCCAACCTGTGCACCAGGCCTCTATCCCATCTAATAAAAGAGTAATATGCAAATTGACTGTCACTCCAACACACAAGATGGCTGCCCCCATGTGGACACAAGATGGCCACCACAAGATGGCCAGCAGGGGAGGACAGTTGGTAGGGACCAGGTCTGCAAGAGAGGGTAGTTGTGGGTGATCAGGCCAGCAGGGGAGGGAGGTTGGGAGGGACCAGGCCTGCAAGGTAGGGGAGTTGGGGGCGATTAGCCTGCAGGGGAGGGCAGTTAGGGGCAATTAGGCTGGCAGGGGAGAAGTTAGGCTTCAATCAGGCTGTCAGGGGAGTGGTTAGGGGGTGATCAGGCTGGCAGGCAGAAGCGGTTATGGGCAATGAGGAAGGCAAGCAGTTGGGAGCCAGCAGTCCTGGATTGGAGAGGGTGCAGGCTGGGCTGAGGGACACCCACCCCTGTGCATGAATTTTGTGCACCGGGCTTCTAGTATTATTAGAAAAATAAAAGCTTCTAAAACTCATTCAGAAAGAATTAAAAAAAAACACCACTGAATAGGCCTATAACTACTGTAGTAACAGAAAATCTTCCAGCAAACAAAAGCCCTGGTCTGGAGGGTTTTACTGGGGAATTCTACCAAACATTCAAAGAAAAAATAAAATATATCCTCCTCAGACTATTGCAAAATATTCAAGAGGAAAGCACAATTCCAAGTTCTTTCTTTGAAGCCAGCAATACAGGATAATTCAAAAACCAGATAAAGACACCACAAAGAAAGAGAACTATAGACCAATATCCCCGATGAGCATAGATGCTAAAGTCCTCAAGAAAATTCTAGCAAATTGAATACAACATTTTCATTAGAAAGATTATTCTCCATAACAAAATGGGATTTATTCCGGTATGCAAGGCTGGCACTTTATCTGAAAATCAATACACATGCTACATCACATAAAAAAATTACATAGTCATACCAATTGATGCAGAAAAAGCACTTGACAAAATCCAACACCCTTTCTTGATAAAAACTCTCCACAAGGTGGGAATAGAGGGATCATACTTCAACATAATAAAAGCCTTATATGACAAACTACAGCCAACATCATACTCAATGGGCAAAAACTAAAACCATTTCCCCTAAAAACAGAAACAAGACAGCGATGCCCACTTTCACCACTCCTGTTCAACATAGTACGGGAAGTACTAGCCATAATGCTCAGACAAGAAGAAGAAAGGAAAGGCATCCAAATTTGAAAAGAAGAGGTAAATTGTCATTATTCACTAATGACATGATACTGTACATAGAACACCCTAAAGAATCATCAAGAATCTACTAGACTCAAAAAATGAACTTGACAATGTAGCAGGATAGAAAATTAACCCCTAGAAATCTATGGCTTTTTTATACACCAATAATTAATTCACTAAAAGAGAAACTAAAAACACAATTCCAAAAAATACCATTGCACTAAAAAAATTAAGATACCTCCAGTAGGTATAAACTTAACTAAGAAAGTAAAAGACCTGTACTTGGAAACTACAGGACATTGAAAAAAGATAAAGAGGAAGACATAAACAAATGAAGAACATACCATGCTCATGGATAGGTAGAATCAACATCATTAAAATGTGCATACTACCTGAAACAATCTATAGATGCAATACAATCCCCATTAAAATTCCAATGGCATATTTCACAGATCTAGAATAAACTCTCCAAAAATTCATCTGGAATTAAAAAAAAAAAAGACTCCGAAGAGCCACAGCAATCTTAAGAAAGAAGAACAAAGTTGGGTGAAGCTGGATCCTGGGTCCGGGCAAGGCCGCGAGCCCCTGGGTTCGGGTGAAGCTGGGTCCCGGGTCCAGGTGAGGCCACACAAAAAAATGAAACTAGACCACCAACATACACCATAAACAAAAATAAACTCAAAATGGTGAAGCTGGATCCCGGGTCCGGGTGAGGCCGTGAGCCCCTAGATCCGGGTGAGGCTGGGTCCCGGGTCCGGGTGAGGCTGCGCCCCTGGGTCCGGGTGAGGCCACATGCCCCTGGGTCCGGGTAAGGCCATGTGCCCCTGGGTCCGGGGGTAGCTGGATCCCGGGTCCGGGTGAGGCTGTGTGCCCCTGGATCCGGGTGAGGCTGGGTCCTGGGTCCGGGTGAGGCCACACGCTCCCGGATCCGGGCGAGGCCGTGCGCCCCTGGGTCCAGGTGAGGCCACGTGTCCCTGGGCCCGGGTGTAGCTGGATCCCGGGTCCAGGTGAGGCCGTGTGCCCCTGGATCCGGGTGAGGCTGGGTCCCGGGTCCGGGTGAAGCCGTGCCCCTGCGTCCGGGCGAGACCAAACCAGAGGGAGTCGGACCTGCATTACCACCATTTGTCCACCATCCAGAGCTGAAAAGTCAGTGCCGACATGTACACATAAGGAACTGGTGGACATTGAAATTGGGTCTCAAAAGAACTGTTGGTCCAGAAAGAAACTTACTACAGACTGATTCATTTGCCTGTCAGCATAACTATTATTGCTCATCTCACATTCGGTTCTTATAAGTGTATTTCTAGTGACACATGATCTTGCTCATGTCGGGCCTCAGAGGGAGGGTAGGAGAGGGTGGGGGTCAGGGGGGAGAGATCAACCAAGGGACTTGTGTGCATGCATACGAGCCTAACCAATGGTTAAGGACAACAGGGGTGTGGGGGCATCCGTGGGGAGGGGTAGGGGATGGGAATAGGGGGATGAGGACAAATATGTGACACCTTAATCAATAAAGAAATTAAAAAAAAAAAAAAAAAAAAAGTTTGAAACAAAAAAAAAAATACCAGATATTAAATTAGATTACAAAGCCACTGTTCTCAATAATGCCTGGTACTGGCACAAGAAAATACATATAGACCAACAGAACATAACAGAACAGAACAGAGAACCCATAAATTGACCCAAGCCATTATGCTCAATTAATATTTGACAAAGGAGGTAAGAGCATTCAATGGAGTCAAGACAGTCTCTTCAATAAATGGTGTTGGGAAAATTGGACAGATACATGCAAAAAAATGAAACTAGACCACCAACATATACCATAAACAAAAATAAACTCAAAATGGATAAGGGACTTGAATGTAAGAGAGGAAACCATAAAAATCTTAGAAGAATCCATAGGCAGCAAAATATCAGACTTTTGTCCTAGCGATATCTTTTCCAATACAGCTCCTAGGGCAATGGAAACTAAGGAGGAAATAAACAAATTGGACTGCATCAAAATAAAAATCTTCTGCACAGCAAAAGAAACCATCAACAAAACAACAAGAAAGCCCACTGCATGGGAGAACATATTTGCCAATGTTATCTTCAATAAGGGTTTAATCTCCAACATTTACAGGGAACTCATACAACTTATCAAAAGGAAGATAAATGATCCAATCAACAAATGGACAAAGGACCTAAGTAGACAGTTTTCAAAAGAGGACACACAGAAGGCCAAGACACATAGGAAAACATGCTTAAAGTCACTAACCATAAGAGAGATGCAAATCAAAACAACAATGCGGTATCATCTCACACCTGTCAGAATGGCTATCATCAACAAATCAACAAACGACAAGTGCTGGCGAGGATGCGGAGAAAAAGGAATCCTCGTGCACTGCTGGTGGGAATGCAGACTGGTGCAGCCACTGTGGAGAACAGTATGGAGTTTCCTCAAAAAGTTAAAAATGAAACTTCCATTTGACCCAGTAATCACACTTCTATGATTATATCCCAAGAAATCAGAAACACCAATCAGGAAGGATATATGCACCCCTATGTTCATAACAGCACAATTATCATAGCTAAGATTTGGAAACAACCTAAGTGCCCATCAGCACATGAGTGGACTAGAAAACTGTGGTACATGTACACAATGGAATACTATGCTGCTATAAAAAAGAAGGAACATTTACTATTTGCAACAGCATGAATGGACTTGGAGAGCATTATGCTAAGTGAAATAAACTAGTTGGTGAAGGATAAATATCACATGACCTCACTCATATGTGGGATATAATGAACATAAACTGATGAACAAAAATACATTCAGAGACAAAGAAACACCAAATACACCCTCCAACCTCAGAGGGAAGACAGGGAAGGGTGGTGGTGTTTAAGAGATCAACCAAAGGACTTGCATGCATGCATATTAGCATAACCAATAGACACAGACACTGGGGTGGTGGGGGCTTTTCCTGAGGGGTCAGAGTGGCTGGGGAGGGGTCAATGGGGGAAAAAGGAGACATATGTAATATTTCAAACAATAAAAAAATAAAATTAATCAATTACTTTTAAACACCTGGCACGAACTTAAAAATAATAGTCTTATACCTTATATATATATTTTTATTTTTTATTAGATTATAGTTTTTGCACTCCACAATATTAGCAAAGGATATGTTAGGCACCATATAATCACAAATTTTTATGGAATTTGGCCATTTTTACATGGTTTTATTAGTTGATACTAATAGATATTTTATAGGTCACCTCATTCAAATGAAAAGTTACATAAAAAAGCAATAACAATTTATGAATCACCATAATCTATATTTCTTTGTTTTTCTCATTTACTTAATTATATAACTAAGTGTTTAAAAAGATACTTTAGGATTACTATAATGCTAATATAGCCCATTCATTAGAAATATTTTCTAAAAAGCAAAGAGGAGGGAAAAGTCATTTTTCATTCTGTAACTTGTTCTGTAGTGGGAATTAAGTTTTGATTTACCTGGGACTTTGCTCCTTCTGTATATTTTATCTGGGGCAGGAAAAAGGAGAAATTAATCTCCAATGTGTTTTTTTCTTTTCCTAGTAAAATTTGGTCCCTCCATGCCCTAACTGGTTTGGCTCAGTGGATAGAGTGTTGGCCTTCGGACTGAAGGGTCCCAGGTTCAATTCCGCCAAGGGCATGTACCTTGGTTGTAGGCACATCCCCAGTAGGGGGTGTGCAGGAGGCAGCTGATCGATGTTTCTCTCATCGATGTTTCTAACTCTCTATCCCTCTCCCTTCCTCTCTGTAAAAATCAATAAATTATATTAAAAAAAATAAAAGAAACCATAGCCCTAGTCAACTTAAAAAAAAAAAAATTTGGTCCCTCCATACTATACCCTGCTGTAGATACTCCTGACACGTTAGAATAGAGGTTAAGAAGTCTCTTAGCTGGTTGCTACAGAACTCAAAAATTGCTGAAGTCTTTCATTCTTGTACCTAAAGATTCAATTCACTGCTAAAGGAACTAAATGGAGGAAAGGGGGTAAAAATGATTCTTCTCCTATGTGCATTTCTCAGCATTCAGTCAAAAATCTATGTATTTTCATTAGCTATAGCAAGAATAAAGCCACATTTCATTAGGAGAAGTGGGTCACCATCACTTTTCTCTTGCCTAGGAAGCCCTGCTCCATGGATGATGTGACAAACAACATGTCTTTTCTGATTAGCTTCCCATTGTCAATTTCTAGAATGTCTTCAAGTGTTATTTTAGTTATTTTTATGCAATCTCAGAGAACAAGTTTTGAAAACAAGTTCTTTCAGTAGCACTCCTAAGTGTTGTAGCTATGATTTTAATTCTGAAATTCAAAATTTTTGTGATCTCACCTTGCCTACATACTTACCAATATACTACATCCTGTGATATTTATAGATAGTACTAGTGGCCCAGTGCATGAAATTCATGCATGGCGTGGGGGGTGTTCCTCAGCCCAGCCTGCACCCTCTCCAATCTGGGACCCCTCAAAGGATGTCCTATTGCTAGTTTACAGAGATCGGGCCTAAACCGGCAATCGGACATCCCTCTCACAATCCAGGACTGCTGGCTCCAGTCGCTCACCTGCCTGCCTGCCTGATTGCCCCTAACCACTCTGCCTGCCAGCCTGCTCGCCCCCAAATACACCCCCACCAGCCTGCTCACCCCCAACTGCCTCCCCTGCTGGCCTGCTCACTCCAAACTGGCGCCCCTGCTGGTCTGCTTACCCCCAATGGCCCCTGCCATCCCATCCTGGCCTGATCACCCCCCGGCGACCCAAGGTCCCAGCCCCTCCTTTTTTCTTTTTTTTTTTTTCAGCACCTCCTTGAACAGAGGCCAGGGCCAGCTGGAAGCAAGGATTTATTTATCTTCTATAATTGAAGATAAATTAGGATTTATTTATCTTCTATAATTGAAACTTTGTAGCCTTGAGTGGAGGCCAGGGCCGGCCAGCGTGGGAGGGAAGCTTGGCTTCCTCCATTGCCGGGGCAACCCAAGCCTCCTGCTTGCTCCAGATCTGTGGCCAGCTGCCATCTTTGTTGGATTAATTTGCATACTCACTCCTGATTGGCTGGTGGGCATGGCTTTGCATAGTGGAGTGATGGTTAATTTGCATGTTTCTCTTTTTTTAGTGTAGATTGCTATCCTCATTTGCTCTAATTTGCTAATTATTTTAAATGAAGATTTTATTTCCTTGAATTTGTTTCTTAATGTGATTACTAACATATAAATATAAAAACTCTTATTAGCTGTGGATGTAAATGATTTTTTGTTTGTTTTACTGTGATGGTAGGTTCACTTTCTTCTCAAGCTTATGAATACCAGTATATTCATCGAGCATAAATTGCTCTTGAAACCAAATCAAATCTTTGTCTTGTTGCTTTCTGCATAATACTATGTACAACCTAGGTATTAAGTTTGTTGAAGAGAAGGCAGATGGGTAAATATGGTGGATTAAAGATTCCTATCAGTACTCATGAAAATAAATCATAGAAAAAACAATTTGGCATGACAAAATCAAGCATCAAAGAGCTTACAATTCTGGTTTAGATCATTATCAGAATGTACAAGATTATTAATACCTTTGTTTTGAAATTTTCTAGGAATATATATATATATATGCCTAAGCGGCTGAATGACCAAATGACCAAATGATTGAACTACTGGTCGGTCTGTTGCTATGACATACACTGACCACCAGGGGGAAGACACTCAACTCAGGAGCTGCCCCCAGTGGTCAGTGCACTTCTACAGCCAACCTCCCATGGCTGGCCAACCTCCCATGGTCTCTCCCCCAGGCCGGCCAACCTCCCACAATCCCTCCCCTGGGCCAGCTAGGCCAAAGGACCCCACCTGTGCATGACTTCATGCACCAGGCCTCTAGTATGTATACATTTTAAGTTTCCTCTCTATTTCACCATGATGCTGTGGTGTATGGTAAGTGAAGGATAGTGTTCTGAGCAGCCTCACTACCTCTTGAAAATTGTAAGTTCCACCTCAAGCATGAAAACTTCTTTGCAACAATTGCAGTATCTCCATAAGAGTCTATAATTGTTTAAAAAATATAAAGCACAGCCCTAACTGGTTTGGCTCAGTGGATAGAGCATTGACCTGAAGACTGAAAGATCCCAGGTTCAATTCCAGTCAAGGGCATGTACCTCTGTTGTGGGCACATCCCCAGTAGGAGGTGTGCAGGGGGCAGTTGATTGATGTTTCTCTCTCATCGATGTTTCTAACTCTCTATCCCTCTCCCTTCCTCTCTGTAAAAAATCAATAAAATATATTTTTTTAAAAATACAAGGCACAGTCCAAATTTCCTATATGAAATACACATATGTGTACATATACATTTATGTAAAGACAATGGTTATCGCTGGGTAATGGAATTTAAGATGACATTTTTCTCCTTTAGTATTTTAAATAAAGATTTAAAAAAAATTTTTTTTTAGATGGAGAGAGAGAGAAACATCGATTGGCAGGCCCAGGGTATGTGTCCTGACCAGGAATCAAGTCAGCCACCTTTTGGCGTATGGGATGATACTCCAACCAACTGAGCCACATGGACCAAGCTTCTTTTTGTACATTTTGACATTGAAAATATTTATAGGCAATAAGGATATATAGCCTTTTTAATAAGAAAAATCAGTGCTTGTCTCAAAGTTTATAATGCTAATGCATACCACAGAAGAAAAAGTCAATTGATGAGAAGGAAATTATTAAATATATGGACAGATTAGGCTTAAATATAAAGTTAGAGTTGTTTCTTTAGAATATTTAATTACTAGGGGCCCAGTGCATGATTGAATCATGCACCTGTAGGGTCCCCTACACGCTTTCGCTTTCGATCGCGGGGGAGCTGGGTGCCTGTCCACTGGTGGGGCGAAGGCTTCTGAAAGGCCTGGTGCCTGAGCGGACAGGCACCCAGCTCCCCCACTTTTGATGGTCCGTGGTGGGACGTGAGCTCGCTGCCCCAGAGGCCCCTTCTGTGCCGCAGCACAGCCAGGGCGCAGATGCTGAGCTCGAGCCGCCGCTGGCGACACGAGCTCAGCGTCCCGCTAGCCCAAACGGCCACCCTGGCCACCCCGAGTCCTGCCCTCCTGCGCCTCCTGGCCAATCGCAGGCATAGCGAAGGTACGGTCAATTTGCATATTTGTCTATTATTAGGTAGGATACTATTATAGCAACCAATAAAAGGGACATAACATTTAGAAATATTACATTCTCACAATAGGCCAGTTCTTTTAGTATTCAAAAGTTAAGTCTAAAATGTTTAGTATTTTTATTTATTAATTTTTAATTAAATTTATTGGGTCATATTGATTAATAAAATTAATATTTTTAAATTTAATTTTTTCATTATTAAAAGTACAAGCCATGATTATAATAATTATCTGTATCTTCAATTTTAATATCATTAACGTAAAGTTTACTTTCTCCTCATATTTATAAATCATTCCATCTCTGTCAAAGATCATTTGATACTGTGAGTAAACAGGCAGTGCTGTTAGCTCTAAAAGTGAAGCTGGTGAAAGTTGTGCTGATAGTAGATGAGCAAAGATTATATGCCTCCTGAGGTTTATCTACTATCCTTTTTTGGCAAGGGATCCAATCACATGCTCAGCTCTAGGCAATTCAGAGTAGTCATACACTCAAAATCTCTACCTTGAAAGTCCTTACTAACTTGCAGCCTTTCCTGTCTTTTTATGTTCAACTACTGGTTCCATATTTTCACTTTGTCTCTCTTTATTTTGATATCCTGGCTTTTGGACTAGCATGTTTCTCATTAGGACATACTATGGATGTAATTCTGCTGCATCTCTCATTGCCAAAAAAGATCCATATGGAGTTTTATTATCTTACCTGTAGTAAACAGGTGCTATGACTGAGAAAAGTTCTCAGAGTGAATTTTCCACTATAACATAGAATTTTAAAAATAAATTTGAGTATTAATAACAGTATGTAAAAGTATATTGTCAAATTAGAATAGTAAGACCTTGTACTATACTTCTATATTCCCCATATTTTCAGTGTTCTTCAATGAAAGTGGATTAAGATGTGAGGATTTATGTAATTTATTTGGGCCTAAACGGGCAGTCGGACATCCCTCTCACAATCCAGGACTGCTGGCTCCCAACTGCTTGACTGCCTGCCTTCCTGATTGTCCCTAACCGCTTCTGCCTGCCAGCCTGATCACCCCCTAACCACTCCGCTGCCAGCCTGATTTATGCCTAACTGCTCCCCAGCCAGCCTGTTTGCCCCCAACTTCCCTCCTCTGCCGGCCTGGTCATCTCTAACTGCCCTCCCCTGCAGGGTTGATCACCTCCAACTGCCCTCCCTTGCAGGCCTGGTGCCTCCCAACTGCCCTCCCCTGCTGGCCATCTTGTGGTGGCCATCTTGTGTCTACATGGGGACAGGATCTTTGACCACATGGGGGCAGCCTTCTTGTGTGTTCGAGTGATGGTCAATCTGCATATTACTCTTTTATTAGATAGGATAGAGGCCTGGTGCATGGGTGGGGGCCGACTGGTTTGCCCTGAAGGATGGGGGTTCCCTTGGGGCGTGGGGCGGCCTGAGCAAGGGGCCTGTGGTGGTTTGCAGGCTGGCCACGCCCCCTGGCAACCCAAGAGGAGGCCCTGGTATCTGGAATTTATTTACCTTCTACAATTAAAACTTTGTAGCCTGGAGCAAAGCCAAGCTTCCTGCTCGCTCTGTGGCCAGCAGCAATTTCTGTTGGAGTTAATTCACCTTCTATAATTGAAACTTTGTAGCCTAGAGTGGAGGCTTAGGCCAGCAACAGGAGGTAGAAAGCTTGGCTTCTTTTGTTACCGGGGAAACCCAAGCCTCCTTCCCACTCTCTGTGACTGTAGCCATCTTGGTTGGGTTTATTTGCATATTTGTTCCTGATTGGCTGGTGGGCGTGGCTTGGCTGGTGGGCGTGGCTTGTGTAGTGGAGTGAGGGTTAATTTGCATATTACTCTATTATTAGGTTAGCTATTTCATCAATATAGTGGAACTAGCAATCTTAATTTTTTTTAATTTCTTTATTGATTAAGGTATCACATATTTGTCCTCGTCCCCCCATTTCCATCCCACCCCCCTTCCCACACATGCCCCCACCCCCCTGTTGTCCTTAACCGCTGGTTGGGCTGATATGTCTGCACACAAGTCCTTTGGTTGATCTCCCCCTTTACCCCCACCCTTCCCTACCCTCCCCCCGAGGCCCGACAGTCTGATCCATGCCTCCTTGTTTCTGGGTCTGTTCTTGTTCATCCGTCTATGTTGTTCATTATTTCCCCTAGATGAGTGAGATCATGTGCTATTAGAAATACACTTATAAGAACTGAAAATGAGACAAGCAATAATGGTTATGGTGACAGGCAAATGAATCGGTCTGTAGTGAGTTTCTTTCTGGGCCAACAGTTCTTTTGAGACCCAATTTCAATGTCCAACAGTTCCTTATGTGTACATGTCAGCACTGACATTTCAGTTCTGGATGGTGGACAACTGGTGGTAATGCAGGTCCGACTCTGTCTGGTTTGGTCCTGGGCAATCTGCAGTGATGCACAGCTGCTAACTGCTAGTATGGGAAGGCCACATCAGCGTCTTCTGTCTCTGGACTGCTTCTCTTCTGTCTTCATGGCTGGAGTAGTCCTGTCGATTCCTCTCTTGCTAGAATCCACATGGTCTCGGAGTTGTTTTCTGAAAATATACAAACATATTCTCGACCAAAAGTTAATAAAGGAATATTTTCTATAAATTTGACTGGGGATCCTTTTTCAATTTTTGCCCAAATGATTTTCCTCTGGCTTGTTTTATCACCTTGTGTGTTTTTCATGGGTGTCTTGCTTTTAGCCTTACAATTAATTTTCTAAAGTATTAATTTTCTAGATGTAATTTACTTACAGGATATTTTTCCTTACATGATATTCCTCTACTATCCCCTCCTTTTTTGATTTAAATGTTAGGAGGCTTTTGAAAATTTTACAATGTAGTCTTGATGGTTTTTAAATTTTAATTTTTTGCACTATAATATTACTCTTTTAGGTTCATTATATGGTACACAATTTTATCGTGAGATGAAGTACCAATAAAAATTTTAGTAAACACTTTAGGAACATCTTTTTGTCCAGTACAATTATTTTTTCTAGAATATTCACTTGTTTCAACTAGCCAATTTAAATTTGCCTGAAAACTTGACTACTATTTTACTGTCAAATTTATTACTCTAACAATAATCTTCTTTTACCCTGTAAATATTGGTGGAAGGGATTATTTGCCTTCTTGAGTAGGTCCTGAGCATTCCTGGTGGTAGGCTGGATTTAGATATCATAAACCCACTTCCCCACAACATGGGTACAAGACAACTCAAACAATTCTTGTTGGAGTGATAGGGCAGCTGCTGTCGGCCAAGTCTCTGTCGGTCACCTGGGTCCTGATCTGAGCTGGGCATGGGAAGCACGAAGCAGCCATGGGGGCAGGAGACCTCCCTCAGAAGGGGCTAGGATTCAGGCCCCTTCAATGTTGGGGGGGTGAGGGTCTGTGCCCCACCTCTGTTGATCCCCAAATTCTCTCCTGATGGCCCCTCTGCGACTGTGCCTGTCTTAGGTTGTTCCTTCCTTGAGGAATCTTACCCGTCTCTGGCTAACCAGCCATCCTCCGGGGCCAAGCAGGGTGACGTGAGGTTCAGTTTTGTCTCCTTGGTAGCCTATGCCCCCGTGGCCTCCATGCCCAGCTCCTGTCTTGGGATCCCCTCGCCTGCTGGCGGAGCCCCAGCACTGATCACATATCTTTTGGAACCCGGGTTTCTTCTCCACGGGGGGCTCAGTTCGCCCTACTGGGTGAGAGACAGATCCATGGCACCAGCCATAACGAGACTTCAACCTCGACATGAACAGAGAGCTCATGCAACAGCTGTGAGCAATTAAATTGTGTCAAGAGGGTCTCTCTTGGCCTAAAGGGTAAGAGGGACCAATATAGAATGCTCAGGTGCCCTCCCAGGAGGCCCTTCTCTTGGCCTAAAGGGTAAGAGGGACCAATATAGAATGCTCAGGTGCCCTCCCAGGAGGCCCTCCACACAACGAAAAGGGTTAAATCCTTACATGTCCTTTTTAAATTGCTGCCAGACATTCCAAGAATTAGTTTGTACGTTTGCTTGGGATAATTGTATATTATGCTGTAGTAATTCTAAATTATCAAGAGATGTGTTAAGTTTGTCTCCAAGCACCAAACAGATGACTTTTTTTTTTTTATTCCCATTTTATTCTCTTAATTTTTGTTGGAACTGAATACTTTTGGAAAAGTAATTTAGCAATGTTTAGCAAAATCAAACTAAAGAAAAAATGGCATTCATATTTAATCACTCATTAATTTATGTATTCAAAATAGAGGTGATTATGTAAATTACAGTATCATTTTAATTAAAACGTTGTATGATCACCACAATGATAAGACTTAAAATCTATCAAAGGATACATAAGTATCAAGTAACTGAATTCAACATACATTAAATAAATAATATTGTATTTAATTAAAAATATGTGAACACTAATTCTCTTGAGAACTAGGGGTTTGCATGTGGACAAGACTTTCTGAGCTTAAATGTAAGGCAGATATTTAGCCTATAAAAATATGATATGCATGCCATCATTCTAATAGATTGATGATCTATTTCAATGAATTGTTGGTTGGGTTACACTGAGCAAGACTGGGGGGGGGTTAGATTGATAGATTTGATTATTGAGATGAATAAAATCAAGAATTCTGTCTATTCTGTTCATTGGTATATTACCCAACTTTGAAGAGGGACTGTCATAAAATATGTGCTCCAAAGTATTATTGAATGGCTGGAAGACTACCACATTAGCACTAGAGACAATAATTCACATAAACAGAAAAACTAATGTGAAGTCTTTATGTAGAATAAGAACACTGGGCTTAAGTTTGATCCTTAGAAAAGAACACTGTTCCAGGCAAGAATAAATATGATGAGGGGACCCAGTGAGTGAAACTGAGAAAGAATAACCAGAAAAAATAGTGATAATAGTGATGATGATAATTATCTATACTAATAAAAGCCAAGTGGTGTCTCGCCCTCATGTCATCACAAGAAGGCTGTCCCAATGTCATCACAAGATGGCCGCCCCATGTTGTCACAAGATGGCAACCACAAGATGGCTGCCCCATGTCATCACAAGATGGCCACCACAAGATGGCCAGCAGGGGAAGGCAGTTGTGGGCAATCAGGACAGCAGGGGAGGGCAGTTGAGGGCGACCAGGATGGCAGGGGAGCTGTTAGGCGTTAATCAGTCAGGCAGTTGAGCGGTTAGGAGCCAACAGTCCCGGATTGTGAGAGGGATGTCCGACTGCTGGCCTAAACCGGCAGTTGGACATCCCCTGGGGTCCCAGATTGGCGAGGGTGCAGACTGGGCTGAGGGACACCCCCCAGTGCACAAATTTCATGCACCGGGCCTCTAGCCCTATATAATAAAGGGCTAATATGCAAATGGTTGTCACGCCCTCGCACCCTCATGCTGGGGCTGGGGGACCTGAGGCCATGCCTCCTGCCCCAGCAACAGGGCCGGGGGACCTGAGGCCATGCCCCCCACCCCAGTGCTGGGGTCAGGGGACCAGAGGCCAGGCCTGGGGACCTAAGGCCACACCCCCAACCCAGTGTCAGGGCCGGGAGACTTGAGGCCAGGCTGGGGGACCTGAGGCTGATCCCCCTGCCCTGGTGCTGGGCCAGGGGTCCGGAGGCTGTCCCCCCCTGCCCAGTGGGGCTTGATGGGGGACCTGAGGCTGTGCCCCCTACTCGGCATGGCTTGATGGGGGACCTAAGGCTGTGCCCCCCACCCTGCAGGGCTTGACGGGGGTGTCGCTGGCCCAGTCTGGGTATTGCGTGATTTCAAGGCACACATGGGTGGGCGGGGACTTGACTCTGGGTCCCCTGGCGTGTCCCAGACTCTGACAGGAGGGAGATTTTCATATACATTTTACTAATTTTCTTTCATCTCTGACACTTCTATTATAGAGAAAGAGCAAATAGCAATATTAAGATATTTCCTCTAATTAATTCCCTTTTAATGTGTATGAATTCCGTGTACCAGACCACTAGTAATATTCATAACAGATTATGTTTTAGTAAATGTACACAACACTTATATTCATCATTACTTTTATTGCATAAAAGAACCCTATGAGGTAAAGACTATAATTATCTCCATTTTATAGATGAGAAAATTGACATTTAGGGGGAGGTTAAAGAATGTTTCCAAAGCTACACATGGTTAATGAGACAGCCAATATTTGAGCCCATGCGCTATCACCCACGGAAAATGGAGTCATGGAAGCTGACAGACTGATGACTTTTAAAAAGGAGAGTGTGATAACCACCGGCAGGTCATATTAAAAATGGAATCACTGATCAACATTGCTATCAGAAATATCTGAGGTTTTTTTGTTTGTTTGTTAATCCTCACCCAAGGATTGTTTTCCGCCATTGATTTTTAGAAAGAATAGAAGGGCGGGGGAGAGACAGAAAGAGAGAAACATCAATGTAAGAGAGACACATTGATTGGTTGCCCAAACAGGAGCCCAGATAAGGCCAGGGATGCAGCCTGAAACCAAGGCACGTGCCCTTCACCTGGATCAAACCTGAGACCCTTGTGTCCTCGGGCGACACTCCAACCACTCAGCCAAACTGGCCAGGGTAAGATGTCTGAGATTTTGCTACCTATGGTTTCTTCTCGGATGTATATGGTTTCATGACTTCCATTAAGTCTTTTACCCATTTTGATGTATTATTATGTATGGTGTAAGTTGGTGGTCTGGTTTCATTTTTTGGCATGTACCTGTCCAATTTTCCCAGCACCATTTACTGAAGGAACTGTCTTTGCCCCATTGTATGTTGCTGCCTCCTTTGTCAAATATTAATTCAGCATAATGGCTTAGGTCAGTTTCTGGGTTCTCTGTTCTGCTCCTTTTATTATACCAGTACCAGGTAATTTTTTTTTACAATGGCTTTGCAGTATAATTTAGTATCTGATATTTTTATCCCTCCTACTTTGGTCTTTTTTTCCTCAAGATGCTGCAGCTCTTTGGAGGCTTTTTCTTGGTTCCATATAACTTTTTGAAATATTTATCCTATATCTGTGAAATATGCTGTTGATATATATACAGTGAACAATAAAAAGCACATGCCATCCTAGGAGATACACAGCTTAAATTTTCAGTAACGAAAAGTACACGTCCAAACTTTGATATGTACACTTGTGAAGCTGGCCCACCAGGAAATTATTGTTCTACCTTTCAGATAATTCAGACTGTGTCTATGTGAGGACAAACAGCTGAATCTGGCAAAACTGAACAAGATAGTTTTCTGCTCTTTCTCCTAACAATCATAGGTTTGTCACATAACATTAGGTACCTCCATGTTATTTAGTTATTTAAAGATTACAACATACTTTCACATTTAATCTTCATCAAAATCCTGTGAAAATTTACCTTAAGAAGGCTTTGATATATATTTCTCCAGTTCTTATTCTATAATGAGAAATATCTTGAATAAATTTCCACATTTCAAAATGGGAAAATGGAAAAGAAGAAAAAAAAAAACTGGCTTTGTCTTTTTTTTTTACACAAATAAAAATGGTTGAAAAAAATGTAGGATTTAATACATATGTCCTTACTCTTGTTACCTGAACTACTTCAGGATATCACAGTTGCCTTCCATACAAGACACAGTCTATTAATTAAGAATTTAGACTCCGGCATCAAGCTGCATGGCTTTCTCTGTGACCATGGGCAAGCAATTTAAGTTCTCTATTTTCCTCATTTGTAGAAAGGGGATGATAATAATACCTACTTCCAAAAATGATCCTGCAGACTAACAAAAATGAATTTGAGGATTTTAGTTACTGATATGCACATGACATTTACCATGTGCCACGCCAATGCTAGGCACCTAAAACTCCTAGCATTGGCGTGGCACATGGTAAATGTCATGTGCATGTCAGTTACTACTTGTGTCGCTATCATCAGTATCAATGTATATTTGTATTAACAGTGTCAATGAGATGAAATAATTTTTGCCAAATCCTTGTTTATTTGGCTCAAGTGTGTATCATAGTTCTAAAATAAATTTGTCATCCAAGTTATTGTAGAATTATATTTACTATGTACCTCATAATACCTACTCATATCAATACAGACTGTATTTGCTGCTATTTTTAATTCAAAGCAGATAAGTAGGCTTACAAAAATTATTTACTTAATATAATTTAAAATGATTAAGATTTAAAAATTTAAAATAATTACTAGTACTGATGTCCTATATAATAAAAGGCTAATATGAAAATCTACCAAACAGCAGAACAACCGGTCGCTTTGATGTGCACTGACCACCAGGAGGCAGATGCTCAGCCCAGGAACTGCCCCCTGTTGGTCAGTGCACTCCCACAGCGGGAGCACCACTCAGCCAAAAGCCGGGATCATGGCTGGCGAGCGCAGCTGCAGTGGCAGAAGCCTCTCCCACCTCCACAGCAGCACTAAGGATGTCTGACTGCTGGCTTGGGCCCACTCCCCATGTGGAGCAGGCCGAAGCCATCAGTTGGACATCCCCTGAGAGCTCCTGAGAGGGCACAGGCCGGGCTAAGAGACCCCCCTGAGTGCACAGATTTTGTGCACCAGGCCTCTAGTATGCATATTTTTACTGGATATATCACTGACGAAGGTTTGAGTAAAATTATAAGTATTTTGTATGAAAACCCTTCCAGGAGAAAAGAGAATCAGGAGTTGTGTAATATGCACTCTCATTCATCACTTCTCTCTCTCTCTCTTTCTCTCTCTCTCTCTCTCTCTCTCTCTCTCTCTCTCTCTGAATGGATATTTCTCTATTCTTGTGTAAAAAAAAATAATGTCTTCCCTTTGCCCTGCTTCCATTTGAAGAGAGAAGGGCAGCTTAATGACCATTAAACTATATTAAAGCACATCATGAAAATGATCAGATTTGAGTTGGGTTCTGAATGTTTGTTATATTGGCTAAGTGGATAAGAACAAAATTACCAATGAAAAGTTTGATGCTGGAATGATTGGGCCATAGGATGCATGTCAAGAGAGAGTACAAAGTAAATTTTAATATACAGGGTTGGACCTGAGTATAGAGGCCTTTGTTTATCAAATAAAGCAGTTTAAATATAATTGAATTATTCTAAGGACAGTGCTGATACAGAATATATTGTCAACTAGTGTTTAATGAACCTCAATTAAGGATACTTTATGTAAATAATTATAGTACAACTCTCCAACGGGACAAAATGAAACCTCAGGGGCATTTCTAGAGATTCATACATACAGCATTCATTCTAATTCAAAGATTCAATAACACCATAATATTTTATATACAACTATTTATTCAACTTTTCTTTTTTATAAAATGTTCAGATGATACCCACATTTCAATTATAATGAATATAACAATAATGAAAATAAGTAGAAAGAAATATTTTCACAGTACTTGCTTTTCTGTAGGAAGGGTTTACAGAAGTGAGACTGTGGTTCTCAGATTTGATGTAAGCATCAGATACTTTCCAGCAAGGCACTTATTCATATTCCTCTAGCTCTTGATAAGTGAACGGGCCTATCTCCACAGATTCTTAAATTTGACAATATGTTGGACCAAAATATTGTAGTACGTTATTATTTTAATTTGCCTTTCCCCGATTAATAATGAGAAAAATCATGCTATGCTTCTGATTTTTTTTTCTTCTTCTTTAATGCACTTAGTTATAATAGTCCATTTGTCCATTAGGTTGTTTATAATTTTATTTTCAATTTATAGGTTCCTTGTGTGATGTGAATATTAAGTATGTCTTGTGTGCTTCAAATGTGTGTTTTACTGTAGTTTACTTATCTTATGACTTTATTGATATTATCTCTGGACATTCTACTTAAGAATTACATAATCAAATATATAGTCTTCTATTCTGTGTTTCCAACCTTTAAGAAGTTCCCATACATAATAAGAAATAAGTCTGGTTAAAATTATATTAACTGATTTATATTTCTTGTTATATTCTTGAATTCTACTCTCCATTTCATAATTTTTGCAATTCTTGGATATGTAGTCCTCAATAGGCACTAATGAAATGATTTCATCAAGTTATAAATAACAACATAAAACATTCTAGATAAAACAGTATTAAATGCATATGTATATATTTTTTGAGCATATGTATTATTAAGATTAGATCCTCTTATGTAGAAATATCTTTTCCCCATATTTTGGATCCATTAAATAATAAATAAATGCATAAATTCCTCTGATGTGTCACTATTTCTTCTTATAAGTTTTATTTTTCCTTAAATTTCTCCTAAGTGTTGTATATTTTATCACCATTAATAATAGCAACCTTTTCATTCTATAAGTAATCAGTTCTGTTTATAACTTGTACTGTTACAATAGAGAAAAATATGGATTTTTGTAAATGTATCTTGTATTAAGCTTTGTTAATGCTGTTACTATATCTTTCCTTTTCAAAATATATGGCCATGTAATCTGCCAGAGATGCATTTGTTTTCTTTCTTAATATGTTATGGATAATTTGTTTCTAATTGTATTGAATTAGGTAGAGACATTAAAATAATAGTGAATGCTATTGTGAAAATAAATATCTTAGTCTTATTTCTAATTTTAATAAGAAAAGCTTTCAATCTTTATTATAAGGTTTGCTATTGGTGTTTGATAAATAATCCATCATATTTAGGAATAGCGATAGATTTTATCAAATACTAGAGGCCCAGTACATGAATTTGTGCACCAGTAGGGTCCCTCAGCCTGGCCTGTGGGATCGGGCTGAAACCAGCTCTCCAACATCCCCCAAGGGTCCGAGATTGTGAGAGGGTACAGGCCAGGCCGAGGGACCCCATCAGTGCACTATTTGGCACAGGGAGGGATGCGGGAGGTTGGCCAGCCAGGGAGGTACTGCAGGAGAGCTTCAGGATGTGTCCAGCCATCTTGCTCAGTCCCAATTGGCCAGAGCCTAGCAGCAAGCTAACCTACCAGTTGGAGCATCTGCCTCCTGGTGGTCAGTACATGTCATAGCAAGTGGTTGAGCAGCCTTAGCATATCATTAGCATATTACACTTTGATTGGTTGAACGGCTGATTGGACGAGCAGACACTTAGCATATTAGGATTTTATTATATAGGATTTGGTTATTTGTTGCTTATTTAAAATTCAAAAGTAAAGAAAAAAATGGCAACCAAGAAATATAAAACAATATAGAGGTCAAAACTAATAATATTTATTATTACACTAATATGAATCAGCCAATTACCCCTAATTAAAAGACAGAGGCCCATATACATATAAGCTAATTTTGGAAGACTTATGTTCTTTGTAAGAGACTCAGTAAAATAAAGTGCTATTTTGTTTCTTTTTGCTCCAACCTCAAACCCTACCCACCAGTTCCTAGGTTATAGTGAGATATTTTAAAACTGAATTCCAAACTGTTTTTGGATATTCTCTTCACATTTGTCTCTTCTGCTTCAAGTAACCTCACTTATCAACTATATTAACAAACCCCAGGCATAATAAATATAAACATTTACCTTAACTCTACATATTGCAAGACTCATTCCTCAACCTACTTTTGCCACTTATGTGGAGGTGAATCACTTAATACTTGATAATAATACTATTTGAA
Organism: Eptesicus fuscus; assembly: GCF_027574615.1. Taxonomy (NCBI): domain Eukaryota; kingdom Metazoa; phylum Chordata; class Mammalia; order Chiroptera; family Vespertilionidae; genus Eptesicus; species Eptesicus fuscus. The sequence goes on along the minus strand of NC_072480.1, from coordinate 2,225,128 downwards.
ATATTTGCTCCTATAGGATATTTAGGTGATGTACCTTCTGAATTCTAGTATTGCCATAAATACATTTATTTTTCTCTTAACAGGAGAGTGATAACTTGGCTGGAATCCTGAGTCACATTCTTTTTTTAAAATTTATTGTTATTAATTGAATTTTTTCAGGTGACATTGGTTAATAAAATCATATATGTTTCAGGTATACAATTCTATAATATGTCATCTGTATATTGTATTGAAGTTTAGTATTCTTATACCCCCCCTTGTCCTCTCTTTTACCTCCCCCACCTCCTTATTCTTTCACTAAAAATTGGCTATAGGTGCAATTATAATATCTTGCATATTTTAATGAGGGAAGATAAAAAAAATTAATATTAGTTGCTTTTCCATTCTTACTCATTCTATACTAGAAGCCCAGCGTGCAAAATCGTGGTGCTCGCAGCCCCGCCCTCATGCGCACACCCTGCCGCGCTCACAGCCCTGCCCACCCATGCGTGCCCCACCCACCTGCCCGCCTGCTGGCCACCAGCTTTGCTGTGATCAGAGCCTGTGGGCCACCGGGGAGAAACTGAGAGGTGCTCCATGCACTTCATGGTGATCGGTCGTTTGGTCGTTTCGGTCATGATGCCTCTGGCCCTTTATTATTATGATAACTGGTAACTTTACAATCTTAATCTTTCTAAATATTTTTGGTAATTTGGGATATCACCAGAAAGCTTCTATGTATATACCATTGTTTTCATTATTTCAAAGACCTTTTCAGTCTACAGATCCAACATTTTCTTAGAATAGGAAAATGTTGCCTGCTTTAAGAATCATTTATTTGCAAACATTTTCACTATCTGTTTTTTATTTTCTTCTTAACTATAATTTGTTTACATAATAAGGCTTCTGGATCTTTCCCCAAATATCCAGAATTTTCCCTCATGAAGTAAATGTTTGTGTGTGTGTATGTGTTGTGATATATTTGTTCTACTTGATATCCTAAGAAATTTATAATTATAGAGAATTCTAGCTTTGAATAAAGATGAAAGAATTTTTAAATTTCAAAAATAATACTATATATTTATTTTCCAGACAGTCTTTTTAATTCTCTAGTTGTCTATCCTAGAAAACAAGCCTCTGCTTAGTGCTTTCTAGTTAAAATTCTCATATGAGTCTCCCAATTCCAATTTAAGCAGACCTGAAGAATTTCTTAAATGCAATAGATAAAATTCAAAGAAATCTGTGAATGAGGATGGGAAAGTTACATCTTATTTGACTAAATTTTGAATTGAATATATGAGTTTATTTAATTCTGAACATAGGCAAAAAAAGTCTTGTAAGCAATTCTTAAGTCTTTGTCAATAGTAGAAATCATAGATGTTTTAGTATCATAGCACTGTTTACCATATATCTGATATATTTGTATATTTAAAATTACTTTAAAATTAGTCTAATTACTTGCCAGTAAATATTTTTATTTAATGCACTAGTAGAGAAGTATATATGTTATGGCTTCACGTTTGTTTTAAAATATGTTTAAATACATTTTTTATTGTAATACTATGCATTTATGTTTAGAAATATTCTTTCTAAATAAGGATCCACAGACTGCTTCATGTTTCCAAAGGCGTCTGTGGCACATGAAAATTTAAGGACCTCTGATTAGAGTCATATGCATTAAATGGTGGCTGATTCCTTTTGAGCTGCTTTTTATAATTATTTTCTGGATTAAGGTTTCATTGGATGTGAGATCAAACTATTAATATCTTTAAATATCAGCCCTTAGAGCAGTGAAAGGCACAGAAGTATTTGCTCTTATACATTAGCTATGATCATACTGGTAAATCATTAGCTCTAAGCTAAGACAAGAGGGTATTTCTTTTTTTGCACACGTAGAATTTTGACTTCTGTTTACTAGTAGTCTTTCCAAGCAACAGTTTAGCCCTAAAAGAATAAATTTGACTTTTCTGAGATAAGATTGTAGCCTAACCATTCATTCACCCATCCAGTTGTTCGTTCATTCATTCATTCATTCACATAGCAACCACTTGGATTTTGTGGAAGTTCATTGTGCATGTGTATGTGTTTGTGTTAGCCTGTGCATGTGTGTGTATTTCAAGTTTTAAATAACTGATAAAAAGTGAATTTTAAAATATAATTCTAAGTTGAAACTTTCTTACATTGGTTTGAATTAGAGAGTCAGTCTTATGTATATTTATAATGCTGATTTTTAAAAAATGTATCTTTTGATACATTATATAACTAACATTGAAATTAAAAGCAAGCCCAGCTGGTGTGACTCAGTGGTTGAATGTCAACCTATGAACCAGGAAGTCACAGTTCTATTCCTGGTCCGGGCACATGCCCAGGTTGTGGGCTCAATCCCTAGTAGGGGGTGTGCAGAAGGCAGCCTATTAATGATTCTCTCTCATCATTGATGTTTCTATCTCTCTTTCTCCTTTCCTCTCTGAAATCAATAAAAATATTAAAAAAATAAATTAAAAGCAAAATGAACGAACTCAACAATTTTTATTGAAGCAATTAATAAAAGTCTCATAAATATTCTATTATTGTGCTATCAAGTGGTTTTTTGAATAATAAAAATTCCATGTTAGAAGGTATATTCTTTCTCATATAACAGAGATAATAAAAGACTTTCACATGGTATTATAACTAATTAAGAGTAAGTCCAGATTAGGTTATCAATCTACTTAGTCTTAAAAATTTAGGATATACTGTAAATAAATTTATTTTATTCGATTTATACAAATTCACTGTAATAAATGTTGAATTTAAGAGAATCAATACTCAAAGTGAATGAATGTTATTCCAACATGAATTTCTCTCTTAAAGTTTTTCAATATTTGAGTAAAATATCACACTCTAGATTTAAAATATATCCAGCAGAATGGTAGTGAGTCACTTCAAGGTAAAGCATTTGGATTAATTCTGAGAAAAGTAATCAGTTTTGAGTTAATATATTCCTTGTGTGTGTCAATCATTTTTAATGTTATGTGACATGAAAATAATTTAGTTAGTAATACAACTAATGTTATTGTAAAATTGAGAAAAATGCATTAAATAAATATTCATTCATACTGTCTGGACAGAATAAAAGACAGAACAAGTTTCCAGTTACAAAATATTAAAACCAGGAACACTTATTTGACTTCAAGATCCTCTTTTAATCGCCTCTTCTACTTAGTTATAGATTACTTAGTGAAATAAATATGTAACTCAATCACTTGAAATTTATTTTTTAAAAATAGTTGGGTGTGTGTTGCTTGTTTATTTGTAATGCTAGTATATATTTTCATGCATATCTGTATGCCTGGGTATAAAACTTTATTTATGTCTATAGATTTTACATCTGTTAAAATAAGTCAAGTATAGTGTGATTTTTATCTATACAGGGTTATGGTCATGACATTCACATCTGCCCTTAAATATACTAAATGAAAATTTTGGTAAACAAAATTTTCTATCAAAATCACTTTTATTTAATAGTAACTAAGAACCTATTGTAACTTATTTGTTTATTTTAATGTTAAAAATGTGTTCTTCACTTGTGAAATTGGAACAACAAAGAAAAGAGGTAGAGTTGCATATTGAAGATATTGAATAAAACAAATGAGAGGGATTAAGGTAGGAAATACACTGGTTTGAAAATGAAACCTGAAAAAGGAAAAGAAAATCTATTTTTCTGGATTTTCTAAATGTTTCTGAGGTCAAATGCCTTACATTTTAGACTTATTTAGATTTCTGGATAGTAAAATTTCTGAATAGGTAGTGAATTTGACAACAGGCTGAAAAAATATGTCAGGTGCAGGAGTTGAGCAAACAAGACTCTCTGAGTTGCAGCTATTTGCTGCCCTATTAATGGCTTCAAATATTGTCCATTTTCCATGGAAGGAGGTGGTTTGAGATGGAACTCTCACCTACAAGATTGGTAAGACATGACCCTTTACCAACCCTTATTCATAGCCTTCTAAAGGACAGAAGAGAGAGGAAGGGTAATTGGTCCTAAATGGATTTAGGACTTCTCTGAAAGTCTCCTTTTAGTGCTAGGCCTGGCAAATTGCCATTACAATCTTCTCCAATGTAACTTTGGATTTTTTAGTTTCATTAATGTTCAGTGTTTCCTCCCAGACAAGTGGACACTGAACTCCAAGATACCCCAGGGCATCTGAAAGGATCCTCTCAAGTTCTCTGATACTTTTGTACTCCATACTTCTGCTTTCCCTCTTGATAGGGTGTGATCACATTTCCATTGCTACAACTCTACTTCAGACTGCATTAGTTACCGGGCGTTTTTATCTGCCTCCAACCATTCTAATTTTTAATTCACTAATCAAAACATGCTAGCCTAATTCTAATACTTAAGAAGTATCTTATTTAATTTGTGTAAATTCTTCTACAACTCTATCAATTTCTACAAAATAATGCTATGCAAAACTTCCCCTAATCTATATTGAGGTATTTTACAATTATTTACCTTTCTTTATATGACTATATCATACTCAAATAAAGTTTTTCTTTGAATCCATCTTTCATATTTTCTTCTTGTGGCTGTCATTTCCCTATAACTTTTCTATATCACTAATAGTTCCAACAGAGCTTAAATGTAAACTCATACTCAAATAATTTCTAATTCTACATAGGAAATATGATCTTTCCTCTTTAAATTAATTTCCCTTTTACTTTATTCATACTTTCTTTAGGGAATTCACTGAGTTCTAATGCTAAATTTCATTTCTATAATATTATACTATGTTGTGTATGAGTGAGAGTAAATGAAAGGCATTTATGTGATTTGATTATTATGTGATAAGACTTAGTGAATATTTTTTTCTAGTTTGTTTGAGTAGCTGCAAATCTGTAAACCTGGGACATTTACTTGGAATGAGCTAAATGCACCGGCCACCTATGGAGAAAACTGGGTAATTTATGTCTATACTAGAGGCCCTGTGCATGGATTCCTGAACATTGAAAGGAAATTAATTAGAAGGTGGCCAGCAGAGCAGGACTGGGAGAGATGGGCCGGACACACCTGGAGCCAGCCTACCTTGGTCCCTCCACAGCTGGCCACACCTGGCGTGGTGCTGTGGCTCGAAGGGCATCTGTGGAGTGAGCAGGATCCCTCCTGCAGGTGGGGTCCCTCAGCCTGGCCTGTGGGGATCAACCCAAAAATGGCAGTCTGACATCCCCTGAGGGGTCCCAGAGTGCAAGAGGGCACTCTGCAAAGTTGCTGTCGCTCAGCAGCTCCTGCATTGAGCGTCTGCCCCCTGGTGGTCAGTGCACATCATAGCTACCAGCTAGTCAACCAGTCAGCTGGTTGGTTAGCCTTTTATATGTATACTAGAGGCCCTGTGCACGAAATTCGTGCATGGAGGGGTGTCCCTCAGCCCAGCCTGCACCCTCTCCATGCTGGGACCTCTTGAGGGATGTCCAACCACCTATTTATGGGCGGTTGGACATCCTTCTCACAATCCAGGACTGCTGGCTCCCAACTGCTCACCTGCCTGCCTTCCTGATTGCCCCTAACCGCTTCTGCCTGCCAGCCTGGTCACCCCCTAACCACTCCCCTGCTACTCTGATTGATGCCTAAATGCTCCCCTGCCAGCCTGATTGCCCCTAACTGCCCCCCCCCCCGCAGGCCTAGTCACCCCCAACTTCCCTCCTCTGTCGGCCTGGTCACCTCCAACTGCCCTCCCCTGCTGGCCTGATCGCCCACAACTGCCCTCCTTTGCAGGTCTGGTCCCTCCCCTGCTGGCCATCTTGTGGTGGCCATCTTGTGTCTACATGAGGGCAGCCATCTTGTGTGTTGGAATGATGGTCAATTTGCATATTACTCTTTTATTAAATAGGATAGAGGCCTGGTGCATGGGTGGGGGCTGGCTGGTTTGCCCTGAAGGGTGTTCTGGATCAGGGTGGGGGTTCCCTTGGGGTGTGGGGTGGCCTGGGTGAGGGGCCTGTGGTGGTTTGCAGGCCAGCCACGCCCCCAGTGACCCAAGTGGAGGCCCTGGTATCTGGGATTTATTTATCTTCTATAATTGAAACTTTGTAGCCTTGAGTGGAGGCCAAGGCAGGCCAGGGTGGGCGGAAGGCTTGGCTTCCTCCATCACTCCATGGCCGCAGCCATTTTTGTTGGGATTTATTTATCTTCTATAATTGAAACTTTGTAGCCTTGAGTGGAGGCCAGGGCCGGCCAGGGTGTGCAGGAAGCTTGGCTTCCTCCATTGCCAGGGAAACCCAAGCCTCTTGTTCGCTCCATGGGCGCAGCCATCTTGGTTGGGTTAATTTGCATACACGCACCTGATTGGCTGGTGGGCGTGGCTTGTGGGTGTAGCAGAGGTGTGGTCAATTTGCATATTACTCTTTTATAAGATAGGATACTAGAGGCCCTGTGCACGAAAATCATGCATGGGGGTCCCTCAGCCCAACCTGCACCCTCTACAATCCAGGAGCTCTCAGGTATGTCCTACTGATGGCTTAGGCCCACTCCCCAGGGTTCTCTGCTCTCTGCGGGGCCTGGGGGTTTCACTGCAGCCATGGAGATGAAGCCCCCATGCCCTGCTGTCCGCTCTCTGCCTGCCGCCGCCATGCGCCATGCGAAGGAAGCCCCAATGCCCTGCAGTGTGCTCTGTCTGGCAGGCCTGGGGGCTTCACCAACACCAACACACTAAGGAAGCCCCCATGCCCTGTTGTCCTGGCTCTGTCTGCCATGTCTGGGGACTTCCCCTGCCACTGCCACCCTAAGGAAGCCCCCAAGCCCTGCTGTCCAGGTTCTGTCTGCCGGGCCTGGGGCTTCCCCAACATAACCCTGCGAATTAAGCCCCCAAGCCCTGCTGTCTGGTCTCTGTCTGCTGGTCCTGGGATTTCCCCACTGCCTCTGCGCTAAGGAAGCCCCCAAGCCCTGCTGTCTGGGCTCTGTCTGCTGGTCCTGGGGCTTCCCCACTGCCACCATGCTAAGGAAGCCCCCAAGCCCTGCTGTCCGGGCTCTGTCTGCCGTGTCTGGGGGCGGATCCAGCCTCACTGCTTGGTCCCCGCGAAGCCCCACGGGGCTGACGGCCCAGACGCTGCAGCACCAGTGGAGCGGGGAGGCTGGATCCGCCCCGTCTGGAGGCAGATCCAGCCTCACTGCTCCGGCGGACAGGCCCGGACACTCCAGCAGCGGGGCTGAGGGGACTGGGTGCCGCCATCTTGTGGCTATGGGGGCCACCATTTTGTTGTGGAGTGATGGTTAATTTGCATATTACTCTTTTATTATATAGGACTAGAGGCCCAGTGCACAAAATTTGTGCATGGGTACGGTCCTTAGGCCTGGCCAGAGATTAAAGTGTGAGTGTCTGACATGGAAGGGCACATCCCAACTGACCTCTGGGCTCTGAGCAGCACCTGGGCCCTCAGGTCCCCACTTACCCCCCTCTGCCTGTGTTGCGGTGCACTAGTCCCCACATGGAGATGTGGTAAGCGTGGCTAGACACTGTGGGTCGGGGTGCAGCATGGGCCTCTGGGTCACCCAGTGGCACCACACGGAAACTGGGCGGGCAGTGCACTCTCTCCTAGCCAGCCTCAGCAGACTAGCTCCTGCGCGAACCCACAGTGAGCCCAACCGGCCCCTGCAGTCTCAGAAGCCCATGGGGGCCAGCAGCACCTCCACTGCTGTCTGCTGCCAGTGACTTTTTGCCGACGCCCACCATGTTCTGTGCCGCCCCCTGGTGGTCAGTGCACGTCATAGCGAGTGGTCGAACTCCTGGTTGAGGGGACAATATGCATATTAGGCTTTTATTATATAGGGTATCTTCCATTGATTTCAGAGAGGAAGGGAGAGGTCAAGAGAGAGAGAAACATCAATGATGAGAGAATCATGGATTGGCTGCCTCCTGCATGCCCCACACTGGGGATCAAGACCACAGCCTGGGCATGTGCCCTGACAGGGAGTCAAACCTTTACCTCCTGAGTCATAGGTCTACTTTCAACCACTTAGCCACGCCTGCCAGACTCTTGTTCTTATTTTAAAGGAGATATAATTAACACTCCAGAGGTCGACTTGCCCAAAATAGCCAAGTTTTGCAGTGACAGAGTCTGAAGGAGGGAGGTGGACTGGTTCTAAACATGCACTCATGAGACACTGTCTCTGGCTCTTCAAGCAGCATTCCTCAAGGTCCTCAGATTCCATGCATGACCCCCCACCCTCCCTACTTGACATCAGAGCTGTGGAGACTGGAGGATGGGAAGAGCAATCTGTGGTTCACCTGGGAGGGCCATGGGAGGGGGAGGGAAGGGCAGAGCTGGGAGCACCACAGACTCCGAGTGGAGTTACAGGCAGTGACCTGGATGCTGATCGCCCTGTCCCAGCGTCTCAGGAGCGTTTCTTTCTCTGGAAGCACTGCAAGCATTGCCTTAGGCTGCGGGACTTGGGCCTGGCCTCTGCAGTTCTGTTCTGTGGTATGGGATCCTCTCTGTCCTGGAAACTGGAGTCGGGGATTGGAGTCAGACCACCTGGGCAAGCCTTTTCCATTGGACCCTGAGACCTTTTGTGTCACCTGTGACCCCGTTCCGGGCACAGCTGATCTGTGTGTCCACAAGGGGGCTTCATTTTCCTAGTTTTCAACATTTGCTTTCCCTAATACTGTACATTCTGTTTTGTTGTATTTTCTACCAAAAATAAAACCATTTGCTTGTTCCCAATAAGTACTTGTCATCACTGAAGAGAGCTTCGGGGGTGGGTGGGGGCTGTGGGGGGAGTTAGGCAGCCAGCCAGGAATGACCCACCTCCTGGACCTCAGGGTGGGAGGCTGGTCGTGAACATTCCAGGACCCTCATGTAGAGCTCAAACTAAGGTCTGGGTTTTATAGTCAGATCCTCAAAACGAACCGCCCCCTGCCAACAGCTGCTGGAAACCCTGCCTTCCCAGGGGCTGAGTGGAGTATGGTGCATCCTCCCCGCTTCCCCGCCCACATCGTTCCTCACACTCTGGCTTCCCTCCAGTACACCCCAAAGCCTTCACCTCAGCTGCCAGTTTCCACTGTCTCTACATTGCCTTTGGGGAGGGTGCTGTCACCTCCTGCTGTCTCCCTGCTTCCTCTTCCCCCTCAGTTTGCTCCTGACACAGAAGCCAGCAGGTCCTCACCTACAGCCTTTTATTAGCATAGATAAATACACTCCAAAGATCATGTGCTTGTATGTGAAAGATTGTAACAATAGGATTATCGAAAAGGAGAGCCAGAGAAAGTTAGCAAATTAAAACAGGGTAATGGTGGGGATATGGGTGTGATATTTAAAAGATTTGTTTTGAGAAAGATTAGTTCTTAAGCACAAAAAACTAAAGGGTCTCTTTTTCCTACATTGTTTCACCTTCTTTGTTTGTTTTTGTCATCTGAGCTTGATTCAATTGCTAATTGGACAGCCCAGAACTCTGATTCCATGACTTTACCCTATAGAAATGGCATTCCCCTTTACACGCAGTAAAAATTAATAGATTATAGAATGAGACACACACTGTTAGCTAGAGACTTTACTTAAGTGCAAAAAGGATATTGGCCCAAATATTCTAACATTTCCAAAAAACTGTTTGTATCGGCAGTTTTTTACTCCCAATATGTCAACTGTTTGCTATTGTTAAAGAATGTAAAATGTTGCAGAATACCAAATTTCTTATTAACACTGAAAACAGTTGTAGTTAGCAAATAATTCTTATATTATATGGTCTATAGTAATTTTTTACAGTTAATACTTTATTCAAACTCTACTAATGCATTATAGGGAATATAAAGCAGTAAAACTATCAAGATTTCAGCAAGTACAGTAAGTATTCCTCTACCTTATCCACAGGAATACCTTGTAAAACCTCCGGTGGATGCCTGAAACAACAGATAGTATAAACTGTATATATACTATGATTTACACACATATGTGTGTGTATGTGTATGTGTATATATATATATATATATATATATTAGAGGCCCGGTGCACGAAATTCATGCATGGAGGGGGTTGTTCCTCAGCCTGTACCCTCTCCAATCTGGGACCCCTCAAGGGATGTCCGACTGCCCGTTTAGGCCCGATCCCTGGGATCCGGCCTAAACGGGCAGTCGGACATCCCTCTCACAATCCAGGACTGCTGGCTCCCAACTGCTTGCCTGCCTGCCTTCCTGATTGCCCCTAACCACTTCTGCCTGCCAGCCTGATCACCCCCTAACTACTCTGCTGCCAGCCTGTTTGCCCCCAACTTCCCTCCTCTGCCGACCTGGTCACCCCTAACTGCCCTCTCCTGCAGGGTTGATCACCTCCAACTGCCCTCCCTTGCAGGCCGGGTGCCACCCAACTGCCCTCTCCTGCTGTTAGGGCTTGTTTCTTATTTTTCAGTGTATTTCACACAGCATCTATTATAGTATTGGATTTATAGTAAACTAGAAGCCCAGTGCATGAATTTACGTGGCTCCACCCACCCACGCTGGTCTTTGGTCGCTATGGCATTAGGACCACAGGCCTTTTATAATATAGATTACTAAACATTTGAATTCATTTAATGGAGAGATATGGGAAATGTGTGTTCTAGCTTTCTGTCAAAATGGCAGTCATCTCTTTGAGGATATGGACTGTTTCATCTTTATTTTTCTCAATTATGAGACTATAATACTTTGCCAGACAATAGATTCAATAAATATTTGTTGATTGAAGTATGAATGTATTATTGAATTACAAAGATTTTTAAGTTATGATAGTATTTTTAAAAAAGAAGTTATTTGAAGTTAATATTTTGGAACAATCACCTTGGCAGTAGTGGAGGGAAGTCATTGAAGACATATTTTTTATTATTTAGAATTGTTTATATTTTATATTACTAACTTTTATAAAACCCAATAGCCCCTTTTTGTCTTGTTAAGGCTTTCATTCTGTTAGCTGTTTAAGCATAAAGCCATTTATTTCTTTTATTGCAATATGCTGTAAAGACAGCATATAAATTATGTTGGAGTAAAAAGAAATGCTACAATGATTTAAATTTTGTAATTTTAAAATTAGTTATTTATTGATCAATAAATCAGTATTGAATATATTTTTGGTTGGATTATTACCGTTTAATAATTATTCAACAAAATTAAAGTTATTATAAAAATAAAATTAGAATTGTTCATGTATTAACAATTATAAATTCACAATGATTTATTTAGACTTAAAAATCATAAACAGAATATTTAGTCTTGGTATATTCTCATATATTTTAATCAATTACTTAATAATATTTCTAATATTATGACACTGACCTTTTTTCCGAAACTGTATTTCCTTCTTTAAAATCTATTGTTGACACTATTACAGATGTCTCCCCCCACACACTTTTTACCAACCTCAACCCAAACCCCAAGCTCCCTTCCTCTGGTCTGTGTTTGTAGGGTATGCCTATATGTTCTTTAGTTGATCTCTTCACCTTCTTTCATCCAGTACACACCATCACACTCCCTTCTGACATCTGTCAGTTTGTTCCATATATCCATGCCTCTGGTTCTATTTTGTTTGTCATTTTATTTTGTTCATTATATTACACATATAAGTGAGATGTTATGGTATTTGTATTTTTCTGTCTGGCTTATTTTTCTTAGCATAATAATCTTCAGGTCCACACATGCTGTCTCAAGAAGGAATGATATCCTCCTTTTTTACAGTTACATAGCATTCCATTGTGTAAATGTACCACAGTTTTTTATCCACTCAACTACTAATGGGCATTTGGGTTGTTTCCAGATATTGACTATTGTAAATAATGTTGCAATGAACATAATGGTGCATATATTCTTATGAATTGGTGTTTCAGGACTCTTAGGATATATTTCTAGAAGTGAGATTCCTAGAAGTGGGACAAAGGCAGTTTCATTTTTAATTTTTTGAGGAAACTCTATACTGTTTTTTTACAGTGTCTTAACCAGTCTGCATTCCCACCAACAGTACACAAGCATTTCTTTTTCTCCACATTTTTGCCAATACTTGTTTATTGATTTAACTAGAGGCCCGGTGCATGAAATTCATGCATGGAGGGGGTTGTCCCTCAGCCCAGCCTGTACTCTCTCCAATCTGGGACCCCTCAAGGGATGTCCGACTGTCCGTTTAGGCCCGATCCCGGTGGGCAGTCAGACATCCCTCTCACAATCCAGGACTGCTGGCTCCCAACTGCTTGCCTGCCTGCCTTCCTGATTGCCCCTAACCGCTTCTGCCTACCAGCCTGATCACCCCCTAACCACTCCGCTGCCAGCCTGTTTGCCCCCAACTTCCATCCTCTGCTGGCCTGGTCACCCCTAACTGCCCTCTCCTGCAGGTTGATCACCTCCAACTGCCCTCCCTTGCAAGCCTGGTCCCTCTCAACTGCCCTCCCTTGCAGGCCTGGTCCTTCTCAACTGCCCTCCTTTGCAGGCTGGGTGCCTCCCAACTGCCCTCCCTTGCAGGCTTGGTCCCTCTCAACTGCCCTCCCTTGCAGGCCGGGTGCCTCCCAACTGCCCTCTCCTGCTGGCCATCTTGTGGTGGCCATCTTGTGTCCACATGGGGGCAGGATGTTTGACCACATGGGGGCAGCTATATTGTGTGTTGCAGTGATGATCAATCTGCATATTACTCTTTTATTAGATAGGATAGAGGCCTGGTACAGGAGTGGGGGGCAACTGATTTGCACTGAAGGGTGTCCCTGATCAGGGTGGGGTTCCCTTGGGGCGTGGGGCGGCCTGAGCTAGGGGCCTGTGGTGGTTTGCAGGCCGGCCACGCCCCCTGGCAACCCAAACGGAGGCCCTGGTATCTGGAATTTATTTTCCTTCTACAATTGAATCTTTGTAGCCTGGAGTGGAGCCAAGCCTGGGGCTCCCTCCGCGGCCTGTAGCCATTTGTGTTGGTGTTATAATTGAAACTTTGTAGCCTTAAGCGGGTGAGCCCAGCCAGGGTGTGTGGAAAACTTTGCTTCCCTTGTTGCCTGGGACAACCCTGACCTGCTCTCTCAAGCTCCATTCTGTTGCCATTTCTGTTTGAATTTGTTTACCTTCTATAATTGAAACTTTGTAGCTTGAGTGGAGGCTTAGGCCTGGCAAGGGCAGGCGGAAAGCTTGGCTTCCTCTGTTACCTAGGAAACTTTGCTCTCTGTGGCTGTAGCCATCTTGGTTGGGTTAATTTGCATACTTGCTCTGATTGGATGGTGGGCATAGCTTGTGGGTGTGTCGGATGTATGGTCAATTTGCATATTTGTCTATTATTAGGTAGGATGATGGTAGCCATTCCAACAGGTGTGAGTTGATTTTTCATTGTGGTTACAATTTGCATCTCTCTGATAACTAGTGACATTGAGCATTTATTCATATGTCTGTTGGCTATCTGTATGTCCTCTTTGGAGAAGTGTCTATTCAGATCATTTGCCCAATTTTAATTTGGATTGTTTGTTTTTTGGGTATTGGGTTTTATAAGTGCTTTATATATTTTGGAAATTAATACCTTATCAGGCATATAATTGGCAAATATATTCTCCCATACAATGACTCCCTTTTTCATTTGGTTGATGGTTACCTTAGCTGTGCAGGAGCTTTTTAGTTTGACGTGGTACCATTTGTTTATTTATTTGCCCTTGCCCTAGCAGGTATATTGGCAAAAAATATTGCTGTGAGAGATGTCTGAGATTTTATTGCCTATATTTTCTTCTAGGATTTTTATGGTTTTGCAACTTACATTTAAGTCTTTTATCCATTTTGAGTTTATTCTTGTAAATAATATTTTTTTCTTTTATTTCTGATTTTATTTATTTGGGTCCTCTCTCTTTTTTTCTTAATGATTTTGGTTAGAGGTTCATCAATTTTGTTTATCTTTTCAACGAACCAACTCGTGGTTTCCTTGATCTTTTGTATTATTACTATTATTTTTAGTCTTTAGGTCATTTATTTCCTTCCTTCAACTTACTCTGGGCTTTTCACACTGTATAGAGTGAAAGTTGGTGATCTAGTTTCGTTTTTTTGCATGTACCTGTTCAATTTTTCCAACACCATTTATTGAAGAGTCTGTCTTTATTCCGTTGTATGCTCTTGCCTACTTTGTCAAATATTAATTGACCATAGAAATGTGGGTTGGCCAACCTGGCATGGCTCAGTGGTTGAGTGTGGACCCATGAAGTAGGAGGTTGCAGTTTGATTCCTGGTTAAGGCACATTCCCAGATCACAGGCTTGATCCCCATTGTGGGGTGTGCAGGAGGCAGCCAATCAATGATTCTCTCTCATTATTGTTGTCTCTATCACTCTCTCCCTCTCCCTTCCCCTTTGAAATCAATAAAAAATATATTTAAAAATAAAAGAAATGTGGGTAGATTTCATTGCTCTCTGTTCTGTTCCATTGAACTATATTCCTGTTCTTATGCCAGTATCAGGCTGTTTTTATTACAATGACCTTCTGGTACAGTTTGATTATGTATTTTGATACCTCCATCTTTTTCTTCTTTCTCAAGATTTCTGGTGCTCTTCAGGATCTTTACAGTTCTATATAAATATTTGGAATATTTGCTCTAGTTCTGTGTAATATACCATTGGTATTTTAATGGGGATTGCATTGAATCTATAGATTGCTTTGGAAACTATGAACATTTTAATGATGTTAATTCTTCCAATCCATGAACACAGTATTGTTTCCACTTGTATCTTCCTCAGTTTCATTCTCCAATGTCATACAGTTTTCTGAGTACAGGTTCTTTTACTTCCTTGTTACATTTATTCCTAGGTACCGTATTTTTTGTTGCAGTAGTACCCGTGATTGTTTTCTGTTTCTCTTTCTGATAGTTCATTGTTGGTGTCTAAAAATGCCACTGATTTCTGAATATTAATTTTGTATCCTGCTATTTTTAGTATTTTTACAATTCTTTGTATTTACTGTAGTATAAGTTATTACTTCTCTTTTATTTCTGATTTTATTTATTTGGGTCCTCTTTCTTTTTTTCTTAATTATTCTGGTTAGAGGTTCATCAATTTTGTTTATCTTTTCAACGAACCAACTCGTGGTTTCCTTGATCTTTTGTATTATTACTATTATTTTTAGTCTTTAGGTCATTTATTTCCTTCCTTCAACTTACTCTGGGCTTTTCTTGTTGTTCTTTCTGTAGTTCTTATAAGTGTAGAGTTAGATTGTTTATTTGAGATTTTTTGTTTTGTTTTTTGAGCTAGGCCTATAATAGTATGAACTTTCCTCTCAGGACTGCTTTTACGGTGTCCCATAGATTTTGGGTTGTTGTTGTGTTAAAAATGTATGCTTTTCAATATGGTCATTTTATAATGTTTTTTTGATAAAACATCTTCTAAATTTTTCAAAGTTACATTTTATGTTTTATGAATGGTTGACACTTTTAAAATGTATGGAAAACTATGGTGAAATTATACTGAATTGAGAAAATCCCATTAAATTACATCTGTCATTTAAATCTACATTTACTATAGGAACTTATTTACTTGAAGTTTTTAATGTTTTTGTTTATTTCAGTGAGAGAGGAAGGGAGAGGGATAGAGAGATAGAAGCATCAATGAGAGACAGAGATGATGAGAGAAAAATATCAATCGACTGCTTCCTGCATACCCCCTACAGAGTATTGAGCCCACAACTTGTATGAGTGCTCTGACTGGGAGTCAAGCCATCAAACCAGAGATTTCTTGCTTCTTGTGTCGATGTTCAACCACTGAGCCACACCAGTGGGGCTACTTATAGTTTTTATTTTACTAAATGTCTGCCATAGCAAATACTTAGTGTATAGTTATAGATGACCTCTTGTTCAGTTTTGTTTAAAGGATTTATTTTTCTTTGTAGTAAATATATAATTAAACTAGAGGCCCAGTGCATGAAATTCATGCACAGGAGGGGGGTCCACTCAGCCCAGCCTACACCCTCTCCAATCCGGGATGCCTTGGGGGGTGTCTGACTGCTGATTTAGGCCCAATCACTGGGATCAGGCCTAAACCGGCAGTAGAACATCCCTCTCACAATCCTGGACTGCTGGCTCCTAATCGCTCACCTGCCTGCCTACCTGGTCGCCAGTAACTGCCCACCCCCTGCCAGGCTGATTGCCCCTCACTGCTTCTGGGTGCCGACCTGATTGCCCCTAACTGCCCCCCCTGCTGGCCTGGTGGCCCCTAACTGTCCCCCACTGCTGGCCAGCTCGCATCCAACTACCCCCTCCTTGCCAGCCTGGTCCCTCCTAACTGCCCTCCTGCCTGCCTAATCACCCATAATTCCTCCCCTTGCCGGCCTGGTTGCCCCTAACTGCCCCCCTCTGCCAGCCTGGTTGCCAATAACTGCCCCCGCCTGCCAGCCAAGTCGCCCCTCACTGCGCCCCCGCTGCCAGCCTAATTGCCCCCAACTGCCCCTCCTGCCAGGCTGGTCACCTCTCACTGCTCCCCTGCCTGCCTGGTCATCCCTAATTGCCCCTCACTGCCAGCCTGGTCACTCCCAACTGCCCCATTCTGCTGGCCTTGTCACCCCTAACGCCCCACCCTGCTCTGCTGGCCTGGTCACCACACACAGTCTGCTGTTCAGTCATTTGGCCATACCTCCCTAACCCCCTTGCCCGCCTGGTCATAGGCAGCCATCTTGTGAGGGCCTGATGGTCAATTTTCATATTACCTCTTTTTTATAAAGGATTTTTTTAAATTTTGTTTTTAATTTCTTTATTGATGAAGGTATTACATATGTGTCTTCATCCACTCATTACTCCCCAATGCTCCCCGTACATGCCTTCACCCCCCTATTGTCTGTGTCCATTGGTTAAGCTTATATGCATGCATACAAGTCCTTTGGTTGATCTCTCCCCCTTAACCCCACCCTCCCCTCCCTTCCCTCTGAGGTTTGACAGTCTGATCGATGTTTCTCTGTCTCTGGATCTGTTTTTGTTCATCAGTTTATGTTGTTCATTATATTCCACAAATGAGTGAGATCATATGATATTAATATTTCTCTGAATGGCTTATTTCACTTAGCATAATGCTCCCCAGTTCCATCCATGCTGTTGTAAATGGTAAGAATTCCTTCTCTTTTACTACAGCATAGTATTCCATTGTGAAGGTGTACCACAGTTTTTTAATCCACTCATTTGCTGATGGGAACTTAGGCTGTTTCCAAATCTTAGCTATGGTGAATTGTGCTGCTGTGAACATAGGGGTGCATATATCCTTTCTGATTGGTGTTTCTAACTTCTTGGGATATATTCCTAGAAGTGGGATCACTGAGTCAAATGGGAGTTCCATTTTTAGTTTTTTGAGGAAACTCCATACTGTTCTCCACAGTGGCTGCACCAGTCTGACTTCCCACCAGCAGTGCACGAGGGTTCCTTTTTCTCCACATCCTTGCCAACACTTGTCGTTTGTTGATTTGTTGGTGATAGCCATTCTGACAGGTGTGAGATGATACCGCATTGTCATTTTGATTTGCATCTCTCAGATAATTAGTGACTTTGAGCATGTTTTCATATGTCTCTTGGCCTTCCTTCTGTCTTCTTTCGAAAAGTATTTAGGTCCATTGTCCATTTTTTTATTGGATTGTTTATCTTCCTTTTATTAAGTTGTATGTGTTCCCTGTAAATGTTGGAAATTAAACCCTTATCGATTATAACATAGGCAAATATGTTCTCCCATGCAGTGGGCTTTTTTCTTGTTTTGTTGATGGATTCCTTTGCTGTGCAAAAGCTTTTTATTTTGATGCAGTCCCATTTGTTTATTTTCTCTTTAGCTTCCATTGCCTTCAGAGAAGTATCAGTGAAGAAATTGCTTTGGCATATGTCAGGGATTTCGCTGCCTGTGGATTCCACTAGTATTTTTATGATTTCCCATCTTATGTTTAAGTCCTTTATCCATTTTGAGTTTATTTTTGTGTATGGTGTCAGTTGGTAGTCAGTTTCACTTTTTTGCATGTATCTGTCCAATTTTCCCAATACCACTTATTGAAGAGACTGTTTTTCATTGTATGTTCATGCCTCCTTTGTTGAATATTAATTGGGCATAGTGGTTTGGGTGGATTTCTGGGTTCTCTATTCTATTCCATTGATTTATATGTCTGTTCTTGTGCCAGCACAATTCTGTTTTGAGAACAGTTGCTCTGTAGTACAGCTTGATATCAGGTATTGGGATCCCACCTGCTTTGTTCTTCTTTCTCAGGATTGCTGCAGCTATTGGAGGTCTTTTTTTATTCCAGATGAATTTTTGGAAAGTTTGTTCTAGGTCTGTGAAATATGCCATTGGTATTTTAATGGGAATTGCATTGAATCTAAAGATTGCCCTGGGGAGTATGGACATTTTTTATGATGTTGATTCTACCAATCCATGAACACAGTATGTTCTTCCATCTGTTTATGTCTTCCACTATCTATTTTTTTCAGTGTCCTGTAGTTTTTTGCATATACGTCTTTTACCTCCTTAAATAAGTTTATTCCTGGTATCTTAAATTTTTTTGGTGTGATGGTAAATGGGATTGCTTTTTTAGGCTCTCTTTCTGTAAGTTCACTATTGGTGTAAAGAAATGCCATAGATTTCTTGGTGTTAATTTGTATCCTGCTACATTGCCGAATTCATTTATTAAGTCTAATAATTTTTGATGGAGTCTTTAGGGTTTTCTATGTACAGTATCATGTCATCTTCAAATAAGGACAATTTTACTTCTTCTTTTCCAATTTGGGTGCCTTTTATCTATTCTTCTTGTCTGATCACTATCGCTCATACTTCCAGTACTATGTTGAACAGGAGTGGTGAGAGTGGGCATCCCTGTCTTGTTCCTGTTCTTAGGAGAAATGGTTTTCATTTTTGTCCATTGAGTATGATATTGGCTGTGGGTTTCTCATATATAGCTTTTATTATGTTGAGGTATGATCCTTCTATTCCCACCTTGCTGAGAGATTTTATCAAGAAAAGGTGTTGGATTTTGTCAAATGCTTTATCTGCATCAATTGATATGACTATGTGATTTTTATCTCTCAATTTGTTTATGCGATGTATCACATTTATTGATTTGTGGATATTGTACCATCCTTGCATCCTTGGGATAATTCCTACTTGGTCATGGTGTATGATCTTTCTGATATACTGCTGGATCCGATTTGCTAGAATTTTGTTGAGGATTTTCGCATCTATGTTCATGAGGGATATTGGCCTATAATTCTCTTTCATTGTGTTGTCTTTATCTGGTTTTGGTATTAGGGTAATGCTGGCTTCATAGAATGAGCTTGGAATTGTTTCTTCCTCTTGAATTTTTTGGAATAGTCTGAGGAGGATAGGTTTTAGTTCTTTCTTGAATGTTTGGTAAAACTCCCCTGAGAAGCAGTCTGGCCCCGGGCTTTTGTTTGCTGGGATCTTTTTGATGACAGCTTCAATTTCTTCCATACTTATTGGCCAATTGAGATTTTAATAATCTTTCTGATTGAGTTTTGGAAGGTTGTACTTTTCTAGGAATATGTCCATTTCCTCCAGTTTGTCTAGTTTGTTGGAGTAGAGTTGTTCATAGTATTTTTTAACAATCCTTTGTGTTTCTGTGGGGTCTGTTTTTATTTCACCTCTTTCATTTCTGATTTTATTTATTTGGGTCCTCTATCTTTGCTTCTTGGTAAGCCTAGCTAGAGGTTCATCAATCCTGTTTATCCTTTCAAAGAACCAGCTCTTGGTTTCATTGATCTTTTGTATTGTTTTTTATTAGTCTCTATGTCATTTATTTTTGCTCTGATCTTCATGATCTCCTTCCTTCTGCTCACTCTAAGCTTTTCTTGTTGCTCTCTTTCTAATTCTTTGAGTTGTAGAGTTAGATGAGTTACTTCCATTTTTTCTTGTTTTTTTTGAGGTAGGCCTGTAGAGTATAAACTTCCCTCTCAGGACTGCTTTTATTGTGTCCCAAAGAATTTGGATTGTTGTGTTTTTATTGTCATTAGTTTCTAGGATGTTTTTAATTTCTTCTTTGATCTAATTGGTAACCCAATAATTATTTTACAGCATGCTATTCAGCTTCTAAGTGTTTGAGTTTTTTGGATTGTTTTTATTGTAGTTCAGTTCTAAATTATGCCATTGTTGTCTCAGAAGATTCTTGGTATGATTTCAATCTTCTTGAATTTGGGAGACTTTGCTTTTGACCCAATTTGTGGTCTATTTTTGAAAATGTCCCATGTACACTTGAGAAGAACATATATTTCGTGACTTTGGGGTGAAAAGTTCTGAATATGTCAATTAAGTCCTTTTAATCTAGTGAGCCATTTAGGATTGCTGTTTCTTTGCTGAATTTTTATCCAGAGGTTTTATCCAGTGATATCAATGGTGTATTAAAGTCCCTTACTATGATTGTAGTGTTGTCCATTTCTCCCTTTATATCTTCCAGGAGTTTTGGTTTTATGTATTTGGGTGCTCCTGTATTGGGTGCATATATATTTATCAGAGTTATATCCTCTTGTTGTATCGATCCCTTTATTATTACGAAGTGGCCTTCCTTATCTCTTGTTATGGCCTTCACTTTGAGGTCTATTTTGTCAGATATAAGTATTGCTACCCCAGCTTTTTTTTCATTTCTCTTTGCCTGAAAGATATTTTTCCATCCCTTCACTTTCAGTCTGTGTGAGTCCCTTGTTCTGAGGTGGGTCTCTTGTAGACAGCATATATATGGGTTATGTGTTTTTATCCATTCAGCTACTCTATTTCTTTTGATTGGAGCATTTATTCCATTTACATTTAAAGTTATTATTGAAAGGTACTTGTTTTTAGTCATTTCTATTTTTGTGCCTGTGTTCCTTCTTACCTTTTTATTTCTTCTTTTTTACAGCATTCCCTTTAGCATTTATTGCATTACTGGCTTGGTAGTGATAAACTCCCTTAGCCATTTTTTTTTGTCTGTGAAGCTCCTGATTTCCCCTTAAATTTTGATTGATAGTCTTGCTGGATAGAGTATTCTTGGATTCAGTCCTTTGCTTTGCAACACTTTGTATACATCCTTCCATTCCCATCTAGCTTGATGTGTTTCTGTTGAGAAATCTTTTGATAATCTTATGTAGGATCATTTCTAGGTAACTCTCTGTCTCTCTCTTGCTGCCTTTAAGATTCTCTCTTTGTTGTTAACATTTGCCATTGTAATTATGACATGTCTTGATGTGTGTCTTTTGGGATTCATCCTGCTTGGGACTCTCTGTACTTGTGTAACTTTTTCTCCCCCATATCCGGGACGTTTTCTGGCAATATTTCTTCAAATAGATTTTTTAATCCTTGCTGCTCTACTTGTCCTTCATTTCATGTTGTCTCAAAGCTCTCTTAGGCTCTTCTCCTGCTTTTTAATTTTTTTCTCCAGTTGCTGTTCAGATTGGGCTTGTTTCTCTACCTTATCTTCTAACTCACTAATTGGGTCCTCTGCTTCTTCTAGTCTACTGTTGAAACCTTCCACGGTGTTTTTGATTGTAGCTATATCACTTTTCATTTCTTCCTGATTCTTGCATAGGTTGATTTTCTCATTCATTCAGTGTATGAATTGTACCACCATTACTCTGAATTCTTTTTCTGTCATGTTGCATGCTTCTATTTCACTAATTTCCTTTATTGGTGATTCCTCATTTTCTTTCTTCTGAGGATTGTGTCATCTCCCCATTCTGACTATCACCAGAAGGTTCAAACATCGAGTTGCTTGGGCCTGGGCCCTGTCCTGTGGGAGCTTCACACCACACGAGCATCACTGAAGAGCTCCGACACCAAGACTTGAAGCTGCCGTGGGTTTGTGGGAACCAGGCTCACCCAGGGTCACCATTACCAGTTCTCTGTGTGGCCTCATGTGCGCACCTAGAATCAGGGACTTCACCGGCAGCATGCTGAAACAGAGACCCCGCTGGCACATGCTGAAAATCAGAGTCTCCTACAGCATGCCAGGAGTCAGAGTTCCCCTGTACCTGAACCAAGAATCGAGTATCAAAGTCTCTGTTGCTTTGTGTGGCCTCGCACTGAGAATCAGGGTCCCTTTGTGTGCATGCACCAAGAATTGGAGTCACTGGCTCTTAGAGTGCATGCACTGGGAGTCAGGGCTCCCAGGTGCACATGATAAGAAACAGAGTCAAGTCACTGGTGCTCAGTGCTGCCTTCTGCCTGGAGAATTCAGGTCCTGGTCAGCTTGGGGGACTAGGTTACCCAGTAGCACTGTGTCGGCAGGAGGTGCACTTTTGCACTGCGGAAAACAGACTTCTGTGTGCACTTGCCCAGAATCAAAGTCAGGTGGCACTTCCGCCCTGTGTGGGCTTGAGGTTTAGTCGCCCAATTGTGTTGTGGGGAACAGATTCCCAGTGTGCATGCACTCCCATGATCAAATTCCTGTTGCGGAGCTGCAGCGCTGTGAGGGATGGGTCTATCAGTTACTATGGTGCTGCCTGCGACTGTGACTCACAGAAATCTGCAGTGGGGATGTCTGGATTCATGGTGTCTGTGGGTCTGCAGCTCTGGTCACAGGTCTCTGTCCCCAGTGGCTGCAGGGTCCTGGTTTGCATCTGAGACCAGATTGGGTGGTGCTGAGGCCAGGATCCTAGTCTCAAGCAGCTCTGTTTCTCAAGATGGCTTGGTCTCTGTGCCCGCACTGGCCACCCCGGAGTGTCTGTGGTGGGAGCAGGGCTCTGCCATCTAAGACTGCCCAGTTTGGCAGACCTGGAAGACCTGCAGAATCTAACTGTCCCTAGCTCATACACACACACACACACACACACACACACACACACACACACACATCCACACACTCCTCTATTGCTCCCTCACTCTCTCACATTCTCTCCCTCCCTACCTTCCTACTGGTCACCATCTTCCTTATATAGGATTATTAGTTAATGTTATCTTTAAAATAAAAGATTACTTAAAAATAATGCAATATGTATTAACCCTATTTAAATGTAACATACTATCTCAAAAGGCAATATGGTTTCCTTAGTTAGTGCATTTTAAAAATCATGGTTGTTGCTATTTTTAACAACTAATTGCATATATTTCAAATAGGTAATTTCATCCTTTTAATCTTTTTATAGTATTTCTTATAAAACAAATTGATATTCTAAATGGCCAAATGAAATAAAAGCATGTAGGTTTAATTATTCACACGTAAAGCCTACACCTCTACTTAAAAGTAGTAGAATTGAAGTTTCATATCAGTGGTTTTTTCTACATACTTCTTTTCCTTTTGATCCTATTTCCTTCATATTTTACCAGCAGCATATTTTAATGTGACATGTGTTGTTTTTTTCTGCTATTCCTGATTAACTTATCCTTATGTAGCTTTGATTTTCATAGATGCCACTGTGACTTTTTGCCAGCAGGGAGAAATATTAAAACAAAAATTATACAGCAGCATGTTGTATTGCAAGACATACAGACTTGGATGTCAGACAAGTGGACCTGAGTTCAAAGAGCAGGCCTTTAACTTACTTTCTGAGTGAACACATCTATAATCCTATATAATAAAGAGCTAATATGTAAATTGTCATCACACCCTTGTGCCCTCGTGCCCTCATGCCCTCGTGCCCTCATGCTCAGGCCGGGGGACCTGACGCCAGGCTGGGGGACCTGAGTCTGTGCCCCCTACCCTGGGGCCGGGGCCAGAGGACCTGAGGCTGTGCCCCCCACTCTACACCAGTGCCGGGGGACCTGAGGCTATGCCCCCTCTGCCCGATGGGGCTTGACGGGGACCTGAGGCTGCTCCCTCTGCCCAGTGGGACTTGACGAGTGACCTGAGGCTGTGTCCCCCACCTCGGAGCTGGGCCGGGGGACCTGAGGTCACATGCTCTGCCCAGAGGGGCTTGACAGTGGACCTGAGTCTGCATCCCCCACCTGACTCTGGGACAGGGAAACTGAGGCTGTGCCCCCCACCCTGTGGGGCTTTACAAGTGTGGGGCCAGCTGGGTCTGGGTCTTGCGTGATTTCAAGGCACTCTCAGGTGGGCAGGGATTTTATTCTAGGTCCTGCAGCATGCCCCAGACTCTGACATGAGGGAGATTTTCATATACATTTTACTAATTTTCTTTCATCTCTGACATTTCTGTTATGGAGAAGGGCAAATAGCAATATTAGAATATTTCCTCTAATTAATTCCCTTTTAATTTGTCTGAATTTTGTGCACCGGGCCACTAGTATGTGAATAACTAATGGAGAGGTTTAATGTACGTAGCAAATGTTTACTAAATAGTACCTATTAAATTATTTTCCCCATTATCATTTCTAGAGTATATATAACCCAAAGGAAATTATGCATAAGCACACTAGTGACCTGATTTACTAGGGAGCAATTGTTTATTTATTTTTTATTTTTTTTGCAATTGTTTATTTTTAATAAAACAATGGTATTAGCAATGTAACACATCTTGTCATCTGGAAAATATACCATAGAGGAATAGATGAAAATAGAAAACATGACGCTAGACCTCCTATGTCTGCTGCCATCTTGAATCATTGGTTGGATGTTAGGAATCTATCTATATAAAAGCCTAAGCGACCGTCACAACTGAACGGACGACTGAACAAGTTGTGTGGGACAACCAGGCTGGCAGGGGCGTTAATGAAGGATGACTAAATGACTGAACAGCAGGCTGCATGGAGCAACCAGACCAGAAGGAGTCAGGTTGGGGGCAACCAGGCTGGTTGGGGGGCGGTGAGGGGCGATCAGGCCAGCAGGCAGAGGCAGTTAGGGGTGATCAGGCTGGCGGGGGGGGGGGCAGTTTGGGGCAATCAGGCAGGCAGGCAGATGAGCGGTTAGGAGCCAGGGGTCCAGGATTGTGAGCGGGATTTCCGACTGCCCATTTAAGCCTGATCTTCGGGCTTAAACTGTCGGATATCCCTAGTTGAGTCCTGGATTGGAGCGGGTGCAGGTTGGGTTGAGGGGACCCTCCCCCCCCACCCCCATGCATGAATTTTGTGCACCAGGCCTCTAGTTCAGAAGATAAAACACAAAAGGAAAAAAACAACACTGAAGAATTAAAATACTTTTATTACAGAGGAAAATTGGTTTTAAAACAAATAATTAACTAATTTTAATGTATTTTTAAATTATTTAGGAAATCATCATCTCTGGGAAAGAGAAGCAAAGATTGTAAGTTAAAAACTAAGTTGGGAGCAAGAAGGGCTGTAACCAATAGCAAGTTTCCATAGCCACTTATTTAAGATTCCTAAAATGTTGTAATTCAGATTAAAGAAAGAATAATGTATCATTATATAGGGGAGTTATTTTTCTGTAATTCACTCTTAATTTTTTGGAAAAACAGCCATATCCCTCCACATAAAACAGGCAAAAGATTTATAAACTCTGTTCAACTTTCTATGGCATGCTGTCTGAAATTCACAGGCTTGAACAAATGAATAAATATTCATTACCTCTGCTTTCCTCTTTTTCCTAGGTACCTCCCATACTCCTTGATAAGCAGTTCTCTGAATTCACTCCGGACATTACACCAATCATCTTGGCAGCTCACACAAATAATTATGAAATAATAAAACTTTTAGTTCAGAAAGGAGTCTCAGTGCCCAGACCCCATGAGGTCCGCTGTAACTGTGTTGAATGCGTCTCCAGTTCAGATGTGGATAGCCTTCGCCACTCACGCTCCAGACTCAACATCTACAAGGCCTTGGCTAGCCCTTCTCTCATTGCACTGTCAAGTGAAGATCCTTTTCTCACAGCCTTTCAACTAAGTTGGGAGCTTCAGGAATTGAGCAAGGTGGAAAATGAATTCAAGTCAGAGTATGAGGAACTGTCACGACAGTGCAAACAGTTTGCTAAGGACCTACTGGATCAGACAAGAAGCTCCAGAGAACTTGAAATCATTCTTAATTACCGAGATGATAATAGTCTCATAGAAGATCAAAGTGGAAATGATCTTGCGAGACTAAAATTGGCCATTAAGTACCGTCAAAAAGAGGTGAGTGTTGCCAGACTATACCCATCAAAACACCATAAAATTTAATCACAGTGCAAAAAACTGGTACTCCAAAATTAGGTATGAGCATTTTATTTATTTATTTATTTATTTATTTATTTATTTATTTATTTAATCTTTTCCATTACCATTTATCCCTCTGTGTATGAGCATTTTTCTATTTAACTGTTAGGTGATTTTTTTCATTTTGTTTTATTTATTTATTTTTTTCATTTTAATTTCTTTATTGATTAAGGTATTACATATGTGTCCTCTTTCCCCCATTTACATGGATGATATTTATTGTTTGATTGATATTTATTTGTAAGATTAATAATTATGAAATACATTGAAGAGTGATAAATGATTTCATAATTGGTGATGGTTTTGGTATCCATTAGATGAATTTATTTACTTTGGCATAATGCAAAAAATGAATGAATTTTAAAATTTTAAGAGAGTTTGGTTCTCTCATGTGTAAGTCTTGTTACTTTAGAAAGTCATGCATCTTTCTCCAAGCTTCTGTTTTCTCATCCGCTTAGTGGACTTCATATTTATAACATTTGATTATACATGTGTTTATACATATAAAAGGGATCTCTCACAGATTAATAGAAAGTGTAAAATGTTTGGATATATTTGAAGGCTCTTGTGAATTATAAGGTGTTATATTAATAAAATACATTATTAGAAGTTATTACTAAAGAAAAAACCTTTGCCCCACCAGCAGATAAAAGTACTAAAATCTTTCTTATGTCTGGATTAGTTTCTTGATTTTTCAGAAATAAGAGGTTAAGAGGAAACTCCAAACTGTTTTCCACAGAGGCTGCACTAGTTCGCATTCCCACCAGCAGTATACAAGGGTTCTCTTTTTTCCACATCCTCACCAATACTGGTCATTTGTTGATTTGTGGAAGATAGCCATTCTAACAAGTGTGAGGTGTTACCTCATTGTCGTTTTGATTTGCATCTCTGGAATGATTAGTGACTTTGAGCATTTTTTCATATGACTTTTGCACTTTCGTATGTCTGTTTTAGAGAAATGTCTATTTAGGTTCTTTGCCCATTTTTAATTGGATTATTTATCTTCCTTTTGTTAAGTTGTATGAATTCCTTATAGATTTTGGAGGTTAACCCCTTATTAGATACTAGTGGCCTGGTGCATGAAATTCGTGCACAGTGCAGGGAGGTGTCCCTCAGCCTGGCCTGCGCCCTTTCCAATCTGGGACCCCTTGGCAGATGTCCAATTGCTGGTTCAGGCCCGATCCATGTCCTAACTGGCAGTTGGACATCCCTATCGCAATCTGGGACTGCTGGCTCCTAACCACTCACCTGCCTGCCTGCCTGCCTAATCACCCCTAACCACTCTGCCTGCTGGCCTGATCAACCCCAACTGCCCTCCCTTCCAGCCTGGTCACCCTTAACTGCCTGGCCCTGCTAGACTGATTGCCCCCAACTGCCATCCCCTGCCTGCCAGCTCACCCCCAACTGCCCCTCCCACTGGCCTGATCTCCCCCAACTGCCCCCTCTGCTGTCCTGCTTGCCTCACCTGCCCCCTCCTGCCAGCCTGCTCACCCCTAACTAACCCCTCCCGCCAGCCTGCTCACTCCCAAATGCCCCCCCTGCTGGCCTGATCACCTGTAACCACCTCAGCTTTAGCCCCACCACCATGGCTTTGTTGGGAAGGTCTCCAGGAAGGTCTCCCCATCAAATTAGCATATTACCCTTTTATTAGTATAGATTTCATTGAAAAATATGTTCTCTCATGGAGTGGGCTCTCTTGTTATTTTATTGATGGTTTCTTTTGCTGTGCAGAAGCCTTTTATGTTGATATAGTCTCATTTATTTATTTTCTCCTTAATTTCTATTGTCTTAAGAGATATATCCATAAACATATTGCTACAAGAGATGTCTGAGATTTTGCTGCCAATGTTTCTTTCTAGGGTTTTTTATGGTTTCACATCTTACATTTAAGTCTTTTATCTATTTTGAGTTTATTTTTGTCTATGGTATAAATTGGTGGTCTAATTTAATTTTTTTACAAGTATCTGTCCAATTTTCCCAACACAATTTATTGAAGAGATTTTCTTGATTCCATTGTGTGCTCTTGCCTCCTTTGTCAAATATTAATTGAGCATACTGACTTGGGTCAATTTCTGGGTTCTCTATTCTGTTCCATTGGTCCATATGTCTGTTCTTGTGCCAGTACCAGGCTGTTTTGAGTATAGTGGCTTTGTAGTATAACTTGATATCTGGTATTGTAATCCCCCCATCTTTTCCCAAGATTGCTGTGGCTGTTTGGGATCTTTTTAGATTCCATATAAATTTTTGAAATATTTGTCCTAGGTCTGTGAAATAAGCCATTGGTATTTTGATACGGATAGCATTGAATCTATAGATTGCTTTGGGTTGTATAGACATTTTAATGATGTTGATTCTACCAATCCATGAACATAGTATATTCTTCCACTTTCACATATCTTCCTCTATCACTTTTTTCAATGTCCCGTAGTTTTCCAAGTACAGGTCTTTTACCTTCTTAGTTAAGTTTATTCTTAAGTATCTAAATTTTTTTGTTGCAAAGGTAAATGGGATTGTTTGTTTAGTTTCCCTTTCTGAGAGTTCATTTTTGGTGTACAAAAATGCCATTGATTTCTGGGTATTAATTTTATATCCTGCTATGTTGCCAAATTCATCTAGTAAATCTAGTAGTTTTCTGATGGAGTATTTAGGGTTTTCTATGTACAGTATCATGTTATCTGCAAATAATGACAGTTTTACTTCCTCCTTTTATTTCTTCTTTTTGTCTGATAGTTACAGCTAGCACTTTTAGTACTATGTTGAACAGCAGTGGTAAAATTAAAAATGGAGCTACCATTTGACCCAGTGATCCCACTTCTAGGAATATATCTCAAGAAATCAGAAATACCCACCAGAAATAATATATGCACCCCTATTTTCTTAGCAGCACAATCGTGCATATAAATAGGGGTGCATATAAATTGTGCTGCTAAGAAAATAGGGGTGCATATATTATTTCTGGTGGGTATTTCTGATTTCTTGAGATATATTCCACTTAGACTGTTTCCAAATCTTAGCTAATTTACAGTAGCTAAGATTTGGAAACAGTCTAAGTGCTCATCATCAGATGAGTGGATTAAAAAGCTTGTTACATCTATGTAATGGAATACTATGCAGCTCTAAAAAATAAAGAACTCTTACCATTTTTAACATCATGGATGAACCTAGGGAACATTATGCTATGTGAAATAAGCCAGTCAGAGAAAGATAAGTATCTTATGATCTCCTGCATATAAAGTCTTAACCTTTTGCACTCGGATGTCGAGTGTGACTCAACACGGTTAGCATCGGTAGCAGCACGTATGTCGAGCTACACTCGACACGTAGTTTCACCGCGTGGGGGAGGGGGATTTTGGTCTATTTTTCCAGTATCTTTTCTTGTTTTCATAAGCATGAAAGGACAAGTAAAATGTAAATGCGGTCTCAACTGATGCCACCACCTAAGCTTATCTTTTGCATAGGCAGCAATCTTGAGTAGGAGGGTCCAAGGCATGAGTCCTTGCATCATGCCTTTTTGAGCTTGCATCATCTTCCCTTGGTAAAGAACCTTCCTTATCTTTCCGTCTCCTAGGTTTGTTTAGGTTTCTATTAGCATATCACAGATGTTGTCATGACACAGGGTTTAGTTGGATGATTGGTTTGCCCCCTAGCAGTCACACGTTCTGAGTGAATTTCCCCTCCTCAGGATGGATAAGTTTTCCAAAGACATAGAAAGCAGCGATGATGAATTTTACTTCGAAAACGAAGAAAAAAGTGAAAAATGTAATAGTGACGAAAGTGAGTTCTCCGAGGATGCGAGTGGAGATGATGAACAAATCGCTGGTCCTAGTGGAACTACAGAAAGGAAAAAGTCCCTTACTTTGTCCAAAGATCTGGCTGAAAGTACTGACAGTGACAGTGACATTGAATTCATAAAGGCAAAACGAAGACGCACAATTGTTTATTCGAGTGAGAGTGATGGAGATATAGGTGATATCATTGAGAAATTGGGTATAAGACCCAGTGAAAGTTACGTTTCTAGGGGAAAACAGGAAAAAGAAAAGTGGACATCTACATCTGTGAATGACAAAGAGCCTAGCAGAATCCCTTTCTCCACTGGTCAGTTACATGTTGGACCTCAAGTTCCTTCTGGATGTGCCACACCAATAGATTTTTTTCAGTTGTTTTTTACTGAGACGTTGATAAAAAATATAATGGATGAGACAAATGAGTATGCTAGGCATAAAATTAGCCAGAAAGAACTATCCCAGCGATCCACTTGGAATAATTGGAAAGATGTGACGATAGAGGAAATGAAGGCTTTTCTTGGTATAATACTAAATATGGGTGTATTGAATCACCCCAACTTGCAGGGTTATTGGTCCATGGATTTTGAGTCTCATATACCATTTTTTCTATCTGTTTTCAAAAGAGAAAGGTTCTTGCAAATATTTTGGATGTTACACTTGAAAAACGACCAAAAGTCAAGTAAAGATTTGAGAACAAGAACCGAGAAGGTAAACTGCTTCTTGTCATACCTTGAAATGAAATTTAGGGAGAGATTCTGTCCTGGAAGAGAGATTGCTGTTGATGAGGCTGTTGTTGGTTTCAAGGGAAAGATACAGTTCATCACATATAATCCTAAAAAGCCAACAAAATGGGGTATTCGTTTATATGTCCTCTCAGATTCAAAATGTGGTTACGTACATTCATTTGTCCCTTATTATGGAGGAATAACATCTGAAACGTTAGTGAGACCTGATCTCCCTTTTACTAGCAGAATAGTTTTAGAGCTTCATGAAAGATTGAAGAACTCAGTACCTGGTTCTCAAGGTTATCATTTCTTCACTAACAGGTATTACACTAGTGTCACTCTTGCAAAGGAATTGTTCAAGGAAAAAACACACTTGACAGGGACAATAATGCCCAATAGGAAAGATAATCCACCTGTTATCAAACATCCAAAGCTAATGAAAGGCGAGATAGTGGCTTTCAGGGATGAAAATGTAATGCTTCTTGCGTGGAAAGACAAGAGGATAGTCACAATGCTCAGTACATGGGACACTTCAGAGACTGAGTCTGTGGAAAGGAGAGTGCGTGGTGGTGGGAAGAAATAGTTCTCAAACCCAAGGTCGTGACCAACTATACAAAGTTTATAGGGGGGTGTTGATATAGCTGATCACTACACAGGCACATACTGTTTTATGAGGAAGACTCTAAAATGGTGGCGTCAATTGTTTTTCTGGGGGCTTGAGGTCAGTGTTGTAAATTCCTATACATTGTACAAAGAATGTCAAAAAAGAAAAAATGAAAAACCGATAATGCATGTGAAATTTATTAGGAAACTAGTACATGATCTTGTTGGAGAATTCAGAGATGGTACACTAACTTCCAGGGGTAGATTATTATCCACTAACTTAGAGCAACGTTTAGATGGAAAGCTCCATATAATCACACCTCACCCTAACAAAAAACACAAAGATTGTGTTGTTTGTTCTAACAGAAAAATCAAAGGAGGAAGAAGAGAGACGATTTATATTTGCGAAACATGTGAATGTAAACCAGGTCTTCATGTGGGTGAATGTTTCAAAAAATATCACACCAGGAAAAATTATAGAGATTAAAATTACTCTTTGAATGTATCAATAATGTGAAATATAAAAAAATCCAATAAATAAGTTTGTATGAAAAGAAACTCCAGTTTTTTATTCTACTGCCGTGCTTTGTAAAATCTGGAGTATTTAAAAAATTAAATCCCGAGTAGAATAAAGGAATTGAGAAAAAAGCAAGCAAGTACAAAGGGTTAACCTATAGTCACACACAATAGGGTGGTGAAAGCTTGGGGGAGGGGGAAGTGGGCAATAAGGAGGGGAAGGGACATATGTAACACTTTCAACAATAAAGATTTATTAAAAATGAATAAATAAATAAATAAAATAAAGTTAACAGCAAGAGAGTAATACATTTCTAATGAAAAATTTCATGGATGTGAAGTATCATTAAAGGAAATTCAGATCTGTACTTATTATCCAGTAAAATTGTGTTTTTTGTTTCCATCACTATTTGAGCTGTCAGTTCTCAAGTAACTGTTTACTTCTATCTCAAGAAAATATTGGTTCTCTGCTTACATTTGAATTATAGTAATTATTTATTCCAGAACAATAATTTGGAAAAAAATTATATAAGATGAAAAAGAAAGAAAATGAGATTTTGGAGTTAAAAAAAAATTGTATTCAATTTCTTTTGAACTTAGCCCTGAATTATCCCTCGTTACATTGCCAATTATTACAAAACTAGAGTCTCGGTGCACGAAATCGTGCACTTGGGGAGTCCCTCAGCCTGGCCTGCTCCCTCTCACAATCTGGGACCCCTCGGGAGATGTAGCAGTGTGCCAAGCTTCCTTAGGAAAGGAGCTTTTCCTAACAAGGAAGAAAACAACTTCTTTTGTGTGCATTGCCTCTGATTCTAAAATCATACACACTACTTTGAACCATTTCAAAAATATCAACTCATTTTCTTAGGTTATAATGTTTAAGACTCAGAGATCTGATATATATATATATATACACACACACATACTAGAGGCCCAGTGCATGAAATTCATGCATGGGGGGGGGTGTCCCTCAGCCCAGCCTGCACCCTCTACAATCTGGTACATCCCTCTCACAATCCAGGACTGCTGGCTCCCAACCGCTTGCCTGCCTGCCTGCCTGCCTGATTGCCCCTAACCGCTTCTGCCTGCCAGCCTAATCACCCCCTAACCACTCCCCTGCCATCCTGATAGAGGCCTAACTGCTTCCCTGCCAGCCTGATTGCCCCTAACTGCCCTACCCTGCCAGCCTGGTCATCAAACTGCCTGGTTACCTCCCAACTTCTCTCCCCTGCTGGCCTGGTCATCCCCAACTGCCCTCCCCTCAAGGCCTGTTCCCCCCCAACTTCTCTCCCCTGCAGACCTGGTCACCCCAACTGCCCTCCCCTGCTGGCCTGGTCACCCCCAACTACCTTCCCCTGCTGGCCTGGTCATCCCCAACTGCCCTCCTCTGCAGGCCTGGTCCCACCCAACTGCCCTCCCCTCCAGGACTGATCCCCCCCAACTGCCTTCCCTTGCAGGCCTGGTCCCGCCCAACTGCCCTCCCCTGCCAGTCTGGTTCCCCCCCCCAACTGCCCTTCCCTGCAGGCCTGGTTCCCCCCAACTGCCCTCCCCTGCTGGCCTGATTGCCCACAACCGCCATCCTGTGGTGGCCATTTTGTGTCCACATGGAGGCAGCCATCTTTGACCACATGGGGGTGGCCATCTTGTGTATTGGAGTGATGGTCAATTTTCATATTACTCTTCTATTAGATAGGATACTAGTGACCTGGTGCATGAAATTTGTGCATGGAGGGTGTTTCCTTCAGCCAAGCCTGCACCGTCTCTAATTGGGGATCACCTTGGGGGATAACTGGCAGTCATACATTCCTCTCACAATCTGGGACCACTGGCTCCTAATCACTCACCTCTCTGCCTGCCTGATTGCCCCTAACCCCTCTGTCTGCCTGTCTCATCGCCCCTAACCTCTCTGTCTGCCTGCCTGAACATCCCTAACTGCCTCTGCCTGCCTGCCTGATCGCCCCTAACTTCCCTCCCCTGCCAACTTGATCTTGCCCCCAACTGCTCTCCCTGCTGGCCTGATCTCGCCCCAAACTGCCTCTGCCTGCCTGATCACCCCTAACTGCCTCTGCCTGCCTGTCTGATCACCCCTAACTGCCCTTCCCTGCCGACCTGATCTTGCCCCAAACGGCCCTCCCCTGTTGGCCTTATCTTGCCCCCAATGGCCCTCCCCTGCTGGCCTGATCTTGCCCCCAACAGCCCTCTCCTGCTGCCATGGTTGCCCCCAACTGCCCTCCCCTGCTCACCTGATCTCACCCCCAACTGCTCTCCCTTGCTCACCTGATCTTGCCCCCAACTGCTCTCCCCTGCCCGCCTGATCACCCCTAACTGACCTCCCTTGCCAACCTGATCTCGCCCCCAACTACCCTCCCCTGCAGGCCTGGTCTTGCGCCCAACTACCCTCTCCTGCAGTCCTGGTCTTGCCCCCAACTGCCCTCGCCTGCTTGTCAATTTGGTTCTGATTGGTCGGTTTCTATGCCAGTCAGAATCAAAAGCTCCACCTCCTAGGCAGCCATTGGCTCCTCGCACTTCACACAGATTTGGTTCTGATTGGTCGGTTCCTATGCCAGTCAGTGTTTCCGGGCTTATCTCCGGGCCTGATCAGAGAGGCAGAGCTGATCAGCAGCCCCCATGGAGGCCTGGAGAGAAACAGAGATGCGGCTGCTGGCGAAGCCTGGAGAGAAAGAGAGAGGCAACGGTTGATCAACAGCTGCCACAGAGGCTGCAGATCAGACCCTGCCTCTCTCTCTGGGCCTCTCTCTGAGCCTGATCCACAGCCCCCTTGGCAGTCAGTGCTGGATCACCACGGCAACCCAGCACTGACTGCAGGACTGACTTCCAGTGTTCGGTCGGTTGTTATGGACCCTGGGTTTATATATATATAGATATAGATATAGATATAGATATATATATAGATATAGATATAGATATAGATATAGATATAGATATAGATATATAGATAGATAGATATAGATAGATATATAGATATATAGATATATAGATATATAGATATATATATAGATATATATAGATATATAGATATATATAGATATAGATAGATAGATATATTTCAGAGAGAAAGCAAGAGGAAGAAATAGAAACATCAATAATGAGAGAGAATCATTGATCATCTGACTTCTTCCTGCAAGCCCCTCACTGGGGATTGAGACAGCAACCAAGCATGTGCCCTGCCCGGGATTCAAACCCTGACCTCTTGGTGCATGGGCCAATGCTCAACCACTGAACCACACTGACCTGGCAGGAATCTTATATTTTAAACGGGCTAGAATAATCTTAATATACAACTATAAGATACTGATGAAAACCTTTATTTGATTAAAGTTTTTAAAGTATAACATGTGAAAATTAAAAGTAATTCTATGCCTTAGATCTGATAAAATGAGGTTAAATATTTATGTGCCCTCAGCAATTGGGCCAGGCATTCTTAAATGTATTTTATTAATACAATATTATGATTTACTTTATTTAGGTTTTTTGGGGGATGAGTATTTAAGGGATTGACACAATTATTACAAAGGTCTCCTATTATATCTGTTCAGTTTTGATATTATCTTATAAATGATGAGTAGAATAAAATTCCCAGATGCTCTATCCATGAAATGAAACAAAGAACACAGTACAGCTGGTTGTGCTCACTTGTTTCATTTTTGTTCTCTCTGATGACTACAGTGATTTTGGTTCTGATATCATAACTGATTTAACTTTGTCTTTGGCCATAACGACTTGTGTGAAGGCACTGAAACAAAACACTCTGACTCTTTTACCATACCCTCATGATGAAATACTACAGTGATATTTAATCAACTGAAGCTGCCAAATTCTTGTCAAGAGTTGTCCAACACAGCCCTGGTTGGTTTGGCTTAGTGGATAGAGCATTGGCCTGTGGACTGAGGGATCCCAGGTTTGATTCTGGTCAAGGGCAAATGCTTAGGTTGTGGGCTTGATCCACAGTGGGGGGCATACAGAAAGCAGTCAATCAATGATTCCCTCTCATAATTGATGTTTCTATCTCTCTCTTCCTCTCCCTTCCTCTCTGAAATTAATAAAAAAAAATCAATACTAATAAAAGGGTAATATGCTAATTAAACTGGATAGACCAGACATCGTCTGGACATCCTTCTGGACAAAGCCATGGTGGCGGGGTTGAGGCAGAGGTGGTTAAGGGTGATCAGGCTGGCAGGGGAGAGTGGTTAGGCGCAATAAGGGAGGCAGGCAGAGGTGTTAGGGGGAATCAGGCAGGCAGGCAGAGTGGTGAGGGGTGATCAGGAATGCAGGCAGGTGAGCAGTTAGGAGCCAGCAGTCCTGGATTGTGAGAGGGATGTCTGATGTGGGATCGGGCCTCAACTTGCAGTCAGACATCCCCCGAGGGATCCCGGATTGGAGAGGGTGAAGGCTGGGCTGAGGGACCCCCCCCTCTGTGCACAAATTTCATGCACCAGCCCTCTAGTCTACACTAATAAAAGAGAAACATGCAAATTGTCCATCATTCCGCTACACCCACCAGCCACGCCCACTAGCTAATCAGGAGCGAGTATGCAAATTAGCCCAACCAAGATGTTGGTGGCCATGGAGCGGGAAAGAGCTGGAGGCTTAGGTTGCCCCTGGCAATGGAGAAAGCCAAGCTTCCCACCCTCCCTGGCCAGCCCTGGCCTCTACTCAAGGCTACAAAGTTTCAGTTATAGAAGATAAATTCCAGATACCTGCTTCCAGTGGCCCTGGCCTCTGCTCAAGGAGGCTCTGAGAGAGAAAGAAAGAAAAGAGAAAAAGGAGGGGCTGGGAGCCTGGATTGCGGGGGGCATGGGCAACCTGAAAACAACCATCAGCCCCTCACCCAGACTGGCCCGGCATCCCAGTGGGGATCCCCACCCTAAAGGTGGTGTGGCCAGCCTGGAAATAGCCCTCAGTCCCTCACCCCATCAGTGGGGGTCAGTTGGAGGTGATCAGGACAGTGGGGGGGGGCAGTTTGGAGTGAGCAGGCCAGCAGGGGGCAGTTGAGGGGGAGCAGGCCAGTGGGGAGGGAACGTGGGGGCGAGCAGGGCAGCAGGCGGTGCAGTGGGGGTGAGCACACTGGCACAAGGGGAAGTTGGGGGTGATCAGGCTGGCAGGGGGGCAATTGGGGGCAAGCAGGCTGGCGGCGGACGACAGTTGGAGGCAAGGCCAGTGGCAGAGGGGAGTTGGGGGTGAGCAGGCTGGCAGGCAGAGTGGTTAGGGGCAATCAGGCAGGCAGGCAGGCAGGTGAGCGGTTAGGAGCCAGCAGTCCTGGATTGCGAGAGGGATGTCCGACTGCTGGTTTAGGCCTAATCTCTGTAAATCTCCTTCGAAGGGTCCCAGATTGGAGAGGCTTCAGGCCGGGCTGTGGAACCGCCCCCCCCCCCCCCGCCCCATGCACAAATTTCATGCACCAGGCCTCTAGTATTAAAATAAAGAGTTGTCCAAGACAAAAAAAATAATAATATTAATTTCTTACATATTAACTGAAAGGTTAACATGATGATATCCAGACAAGCTGAATAACCATCTCAGAGGGTGGATAAAGAAAAACTAAATTTATTTTGGAAAAGAGATGGAGGATGGGATATCCAAAGGGAAGGGCTGCACAGCACTGAGTCAAGGGGATATAAAGTCCATGATGGCAGCACCCAGGAGCTGGAGTATTATCCTTATATGCAGTCACTAGCAGGAAGCTCTTGTCATCAGTGTGTCAGGGGACTGAGTTTGTGGGCTTAGAATTCGGATAGAGTGCAGATATGCTATCAGGTCTTTAGAACAGTTTTCATTTCTTATATGTTCTGATTCCTGGTGTCCATCAAGTTTTTCCCTGTCTTTGTCCTCCTGTGGCAGGGAACTTACAAATGGCTATTAAGGGTTGTATTGCCATATAGTCCTAATATTTCCCTACTCTTTCTATTTGGTAGTAATTATTCTTATGGAATACGGGTGAAGGTCTCTAACTTCTGTCAATCTTCCTAAAGAACAAGGCCTCCTGGTGCTGTTGGCAAGGATCCTATCTGATAAAAGAGTAATATGCAAATTGACCATACCTCCGCTATGCCCACAAGCCATGCCCACCAGCCAATCAGGAGCGAGTATGAAAATTAACCCAACCAAGCTGTCTGCAGCCATGGAGCGAGCTGGAGGCTTGGGTTTCCCAAGCAATGGAGGAAGCCAAGCTTCCTGTACAACCTGGCTGGCCCAGGCCTCTGGTCAAGGCTACAAAGTTTCAATTATAGAAGATAAATAAATCCCAGATACCAGGGCCTCCGCTTGGGTCGCTGTGGGGGGTGGCTGGCTTGCAAAACAACACAGGCCCTCGCCCAGACCACCAAATGCCCCAAGGGGAACCCCCACCCTGATCTGGGACACCCTTCAGGGCAAACCAGCCGGCCCCCACCTGTGCACCAGGCCCCTAATAAAAGAGTAATATGCAAATTAACCATCACTCCAACACACAAGATGGCTGTCCCCATGTGGTCAAAGATCCTGTCCTCATGTGGACACAAGATGGCTTCCACAAGATGGCCAGCAGGGGAGGGCAGTTGGGAGGGACCAGGCCTGCAAGGGAGGGCAGTTGGGGGCGATCAAGCCTGCAGGGGAGGGCAGTTAGGAGTGACCAGGCCGGCAGAGGAGGGAAGTTGGGGGCGACCAGGCCTGCAGGGAAGGGCAGTTGGGTTGGGACCCAGGCCTGCAGGGGAGAGCAGTTGGGGGGGACCAGGCCTGCAGGGGAGGGCAATTATGGGTGACCAGGCCTGCAGGGGTGTGCAGTTAGGGGTGACCAGGCCTACAGGGGAGGGCAGTTAGGGGCAAACAGGCTGGCAGGGAAGCAGTTAGGCATCAATCAGGTTGGCAGGGGAGTGGTTAGGGGGTGATCAGGAAGGCAGGCAGGTGAGCATTAAAATAAAGAGTTGTCCAAGACAAAAAAATAATAATATTAATTTCTTACATATTAACTGAAAGGTTAATATGATGATATGCAGACAAGCTGAATAACCATCTCAGAGGGTGGATAAAGAAAAACTAAATTTATTTTGGAAAAGAGATGGAGGATGGGATATCCAAAGGAAAGGGCTGCACAGCACTGAATCAGGGCCTCCACTTGGGAGCCAGCAGTCCTGGATTGTGAGAGGGATGTCTGACTGCCTGGGATTGGGCCTAAATGGGCAGTCAGACATCCCTCTAGGGGTTCCAGATTGGAGAGGATGCAGGCTGGGTTGAGGGACACACACCCCCATGCAAGAATTTCGTGCACCGGGCCTCTAGTATATGTATAAACAATCAGAAACCAACCAGCCAGTGGCTTAGAATGTCCATTAGTATAAGGAAGGGTGAAATTATCAGAACAATTCATATTTTAGTTATTAGATACTATAAGACAATAATTAGATCAACTGGTAAAAGTCAGACATTTTTCAGAGGAAACTACTGCAGCCACCTTTAGAGAAAATATGCCTTCATCATTTTTCTGGACAATGGGTCCCAATGCATAAAGGTCCCTGTATGTGACTTTCTTCCCAAAATGAATAAAATGAGTATAATTCTATATATTAGCAATAGGTGTCCCAACTCCTACTAGACAGGATGTAAAGGTCTATTCTACATATGTTCCTCCTAAAAGGCAAAAGTCAGAGATATTAAGAACATTTTTTACTAATTACACCCAAATATTTTTGTCTCTTCTGAATGGAATTCTTCAGCCAAACCAGCCATGGTCAAGAGCATGATTATAGTAAATGTTGTCTTTGAAAGATAACCTTGAGGTGTTTCTTGAGTTCAGTTACCCATTCTTCCCCTTCTGGCACCCTATTTACTCTGGTGTAATGGATCTAGGGCTTTATCCCTGACAACTTCAGAAGCTCAAGCATGTCCCAGGATCCCATCCATGTTGATTGTCAGTGATCTGGTTTTCCATGTTTCGAGTAGAACTCCTGCTAAGAAGGAATGTAGCATACCTGTGACAGAAAAATCCCTAGCACATGCCAAATTATTAATAACTATCACTGTTTGATAAAGATGCTGCATATAATGCTTAATTTTAACATTATTTCTACATATACATCTGTTCCTATAGCTGCCTGAAAGGGTCTCCCATATATTATTTCATAGGGCCTCAAACCAATCCCACTTCAGGGAGCTACTCTAATTCTGAGCAGGAAAATTGGCAACACCTGATTCTAATGCAGATGAGTCTCCTGACATAGTTTGGCTATATTATTTTTTAGGGTATGGTTAATTTTCTCAACCTTTCCTGAGGCCTAGATGATATCTCTAGGGACAAAAGATCAGAAGGCCTAAATGTATAACTAACAATATGCTAGGGAGGAGAGGCCACCCTTGGGGCAAGGTCCCTACAATTCTTTGCTAGGCACCTGGGGCTTCCATTCCAGTGACCTTCTGTACCTGGCCTGTCATACTTGCTCAGCTCATCCTATCTAATAATAGACAAATATGCAAATTGACCATACCTCCAACACACCCACAAGCCACACCCACCATCCAATCAGAGCAAGTATGCAAATTAACCCAAACCAAGATGGCTACAGCCACAGAGAGCAAGGTTTCCTAGGTAACAGAGGAAGCCAAGCTTTCCGCCTGCCCTGGCCAGGCCTAAGCCTCCACTCAAGCTACAAAGTTTCAATTATAGAAGGTAAACAAATTCAAACAAATGGCGGCAGAACGGAGCTTGAGAGAGCAGTCCAGGGTTGCTGCCGGCAACAGGGGAAGCAAAACTTTTCGCACACCCTGGCTGGGCCCACCCGCTTAAGGCAACAAAGTTTCAATTATAACTCCAACACAAATGGCTGCCTGCCTCAGAGGGAGCCACAGGCTTGGCTCCACTCCAGGCTACAAAGTTTCAATTGTAGAAGGAAAATAAATCCCAAATACCAGGGCCTCTGCTTGGGTTGTCAGGGGGCGTGGCTGGCCTGCAAACCACCACAGGCCCCTCGCCCAGGCCGCCCCACACCCCAAGGGAACCCCACCTGATCCGGGACGCCCTTCAGGGCAAACCAGCTGCCCCCCCCCCCTGTACCAGGCCTCTATCCTATCTAATAAAAGAGTAATATGCAGATTGATCATTACTGCAACACACAATATAGCTGCCCCCATGTGATCAAAGATCCTGCCCCCATGTGGACATAAGATGGCCACCACAAGATGGCCAGCAGGAGAGGGCAGTTGGGGGGCACACGACCTGCAAGGGAGGGCAGTTGAGAGGGACCAGGCCTGCAAGGGAGGGCAGTTGGAGGTGATCAACCCTGCATGAGAGGGCAGTTAGGGGTGACCAGGCTGGCAGAGGAGGAAAGTTGAGGGCAAACAGGCTGGCAGCAGAGTGGTTAGGGGGTGATAGGCTGGCAGGCAGAAGTGGTTAGGGGCAATCAGGAAGGTAGGCAGGCAAGCAGTTGGGAGCCAGCAGTCCTGGATTGTGAGAGGGATGTCTGACTGCCCATTTCGGCCCGATTCCGATGTCTGACTATCTAAACAGCAGCCAGACATCCCTCAAGGGGTCCCATATTGGAGAGGGTACAGGCTGGGCTGAGGGACAACCCCCCTCTGTGCACGAATTTCGTGCACCGGGCCTCTAGTATCTGTATAACATTCTCCCCCTCAAGGATTTTGGGTTCTGAATTCTTTCAGAGAAAAGGGGCATAGTATTTCTTCTGAATGTGCTTCCTGCTGAAAGGGAGTGATGTTTTCCTTCTGAGCCAAAAGATCCTTGCTCTCTGTCAGAGGGATGATGAGGCCTGGGCACAAAAGGAAGTTGTAATGGTGTAAAGGTATTTCCTGAGTAAAAATAGGGTTTGTAACCCAGTGGAGAAAAATTGTTTTATAAATTTCAGTATCACTGGGGAAAAAGATAGAATGACAATAATTATGATAAATAGTCCGATAAAAGGAAAAAATTCTGGTTGTTAATAATTACAAGTCAAAGAATGAGAAAAAAATGAAACATTAGTTTGGATGGTTGTAGTCAAATATTTAAGAAAACTAGATAAAAATTTAGGATCCAGTTTAGTTTAGCTCATGGGTGAAAAAATAAAACTTTGAAGATAATGAACTGAATTAGAGTCTAATATTTAAAACTATTTATATGGAGAATTTTCCCCCTAAAATTACCCTCATTTTTACTAAAGAGCCAAATGAACACCAATTTATTTACTGTATTGAGGCTAGTTTCAATTTGTCCTGATTATTTGCATGAACACAATAAGAATAGCAATTGATCGTATAGGTTTTTTAAAAAATCTGCTCTGCTGAAATTTCAACATTGAGCCTTAATTAGCCTGTCAGGGCAAATAATCTGAGTGACTTAGCTGCCATCAGGTTTTCCTGCAATATCTGTAGACTTGGGTGAATTCCTCAAGTTATTGAGGTCCCCAAAGATATCTTGAGGATACTTCCTTGCCATCTCCCAGGAAAGCAACCTCATTCCTTACCTGGAAAGACTGCCATGAACCATGTGACCAAGCAAGATAGCAGACTTTCTCCAAGGGGCCCATATTGGCTTCATAATCAATCTTCACTCACTAAGACTTTTTGATGACATCCGGAGCCCAGGAATGTCTCTCTCAGGCATGACATTCCAGTCAAAGTCTTGGTTAATAAAACCACAATTGGAAACTGGTATTATTGAATTCATGCAAAGAACCATGTTGCCATGACTCGCTTATTAAGAATTGACAAATTTTGGAAGGATTAGTAGGAAGAAAAATAAAAAGGCTTTCATATTGCTTAAGAAGGTATAATGTATCAAATTGTTCTAGGAAAATAAAAACAAATTTTCTTATATTTGGAAGGCAGAAAGATTTTCATCCTAC
The DNA here is from genome assembly GCF_027574615.1 of Eptesicus fuscus. Taxonomy (NCBI): domain Eukaryota; kingdom Metazoa; phylum Chordata; class Mammalia; order Chiroptera; family Vespertilionidae; genus Eptesicus; species Eptesicus fuscus. The sequence continues at coordinate 2,182,727 of NC_072480.1, read as the reverse complement.
CTAATAAAACAGTAATATGCAAATTGACTGCACCTTCGCTACACTCAAGCCACGCCCACCAGCCAATCAGAGCGAGTATGCAAATTACCCAACAAAGATGGTGGTTAATTTGCATACGCTGAGGGAGGGAGGAGTGAAGACTGAAGACAACTTAGAAGGAAGAGGGAGGAAAAGTGGAAAGCAAGGTGGCTGCCAGAGGGAAAGCCCGGGCGGGGCGGAGAGGGGTGGAGCAGTGCAGAGCAGGGCGGGCGGCAGCGGCGGCCACAACGGCGGTGGCACAGAGCATGCGGCCACAGCGGCCACTTGTAGGATTCTTCCTGCAAATGGGCTACTAGTATAACTAATATTTTGTTTGTCCTGATTACTTGCTAATGTTTATCTTTTAAAGATATTTATTTTTTAATACATTTGTATTGATTTCAGAGAGGAAGAAAGAGGGAGAAGGAGACAGAAACATCAATGATGAGAGAGAATCATTGATTGGCTGCCTCCTGCATGCCCCACACTGGGGATCCAACCCACAACCCAGGCATGTGCCCTAACCGGGAATCAAACCATGACCTCCTGGTTCATAGGTTGATGCTCAACCACTGAGCCAGGCCGGTTAGGCAATTTGCTAGTATTTCATGTTTTCTATTTTTCTTTTTTTTTCTTTATTGATTAAGGTATTACATATGTGTCCTTATCGCCCCATTGCCCCCCACCACTCCCCCACTTATGCTCTCACCCTCTTGGTGTCTGTGTCCATTGGTTAGGCTTATATGCATGCATACAAGTCCTTTGGTTGATATCTCCCTCTTACCACCACCCTCCCCTGCCTTCTCTTTGAGGTTTGACAGTCTGATCGATGCTTCTCTGTCTCTGGATCTGTATCTGTTCATCAGTTTATGTTGTTCATTATATTCCACAAATGAATGATATCATGTGATATTTATCTTTCTCTGACTGGCTTATTTTGCTTAGCATAATTCTCTCCAGGTACATCCATGCTGTTGTAAATGGTAGGAATTCCTTCTTTTTTATTCCATTGTGTAGATGTACCACAGTTTTCTAAGCCACTCATCTGCTGATGGGCACTTAGGCTGTTTCCTAATCTTAGCTGTTGTAAATTGTGCTGCTATGAACAGAGTGGTGCATATATCCTTTCTGATTGGTGTTTCTAGTTTCTTGAAAAATATTCCCAGAAGTGGGATCACTGGGTCAAATGGGAGTTCCATTTTTAGTTTTCTGAGGAAACTCCATACTGTTTTCTACAGTGGCTGCACCAGTCTGCATTCCCACCAGCAGTGTACTATGGTACCCTTTTCTCCACATCCTCACCAATGCTTGTCCTTTGTTGATTTGTTGATAATAGCCATTCTGAAATGTGTGAGGTGTTACCTCATTGTTTTCATTTGCATCTCTTCAATCATTAATGACTTTGAGTCTTTTTTCATATGTCTCTTATTCTTCTGTATGTCTGCTTTGGAAAAGTGTCTACTTAGGTCATTTGCCCATTTTTTAATTGAATTATTTGTCTTTCTTTTGTTAAGGTGTATGAGTTCTTTATATATTTTGGAAATTAACCCCTTTTCAGATATATAATCGGCAAATATGTTCTCCAATGCAGTGGGCTCCCTTTTCATTTTGTTGATGCTTTCTATTGCTGTGAAGAAGTCTTTTATTTTGATATAGTCCCATATATTTATTTTCTCCTTATTATCCCTTGCCCCAGGAGATGTATATTGCCATGAGAGTTATCTGAGATTTTGCTGCCTATGGTTACTTCTAGGATTTTATGTGTTCATGACCAACAGCTAGGTCTTTTAGCCCTGGCTGGTTTGGCTCAGTGAATAGAGCATCAGCCTGTGGACTGAAGGTTCCCAGGTTCTATTCTAGTCAAGGGCACATGCCTGGGTTGTGGGCTCGCTCCCCAGTAGGGGGCTTCCATGAGGCAGCCGATCAATGATTCTCTCTTATCACTGATGTTTCTCTCTCTCTCTCTCTGCCTCTCTCTCTCTGCCTCTCTCTCTCTGCCTCTCTCTCTCTCCTCTCTCTCTCTCTCTCTCTCTCTCTCTCTCTCTCTCTCTCTCTCTCTCTCTCTTTCTCTGCCTCTCTCTCTCTCTCTCTCTCTCTCTCTCTTTCTCTCTCTCTCTCTCTCTCTCTCTCTCTCTCTCTCTCTCCCCCTCCCTCCCTCCCTCCCTCTCCCTTCCCCTCAGAAATCAATAAAGATATATTTTAAAAAATAAAATAAATAAATAAATTTTAAAAAGCATTTTTATCCATTTTGGGTTTATTCTTGTGTATGGTGTAATTTGGTGATCTAGGTTCATTATTTTTGCATGTACCTGTCCAATTTTCCAACACTATTGATTGAAGAGAATATCTTTACTCCATTGTATGCTCTTGCCTCCTTTGTCAAATATTAACTCAGCGTAATGGCTTGGGTCAGTTTCTGGATTCTCTATTCTGTTACATTGATCTATATGGCTGTTCTTGTGCCACTACCAGACTGTTTTGCCTATAGTGGCATTGTAGCATAACTTGATATCTGGCATTGTAATCCCTCCATCTTTGTTCTTCTTTCTCAAGATGGATGCAGCTATTTGGGGTCTTTTTTGCTTACTTATAAATTTTTGGAGTGTTTGTTCTAGATCTGTGAAATATGCCATTGGTATTTTAATAGGGGTTCCATTGAATCTATAGATTGCTTTAGGTAGTATGTACATTTTAATGATTTTGATTTTACCAATCCATGAACACAGTATATTCTCTCACTTGTTTATATCATCCTCTATTCCATATTTCATCATCCTATAGTTTTCCAAGTATAGGGTTTTTACCACCTTGGTCAAGTTTATTCCTAAGTATCTTAATTTTTTTGTTGCAATGGTAAATGGATTTTTTTTTTTTTTTTTAGTTTCTCTTTCTGAGAGTTCATTATTGTTGTATAAAAATGCCATTGATTTCTGGGTGTTAATCCTGCTACATTGCCAAATTCCTTGATTAAATTTAGTAGTTTATTCATGGAGTCTTTAGGATTTTCTGTGTACAATAACATGTCATCTGCAAATAATGAAAGTTTTACTTTCTCTTTCCAATTTGGATGACTTTTATTTATTTTATCTTGTCTGATCACTGTGACTAGTATTTCCAGTCCTATCTATACTAATAAAAGGGTAATGTGCTAATTAGGCTGGGTAGACCAGACATCTTCTGGACATCCTTCCAGACAAAGCCACAGTGGCAGGGGCCAAGGCAGAGGTGGTTAGGGGCAATCAAGCCAGCAGGGGAGAACAGTTAGGGATGATCAGGCCAGCAGGGGAGAGAAGTTAAGGATGATCAGGCAAGCAGGCAAAGGCGGTTAGGGGTGATCAGGCAGGAAGGCAGAGTGGTTAGGGGCGATCATGAAGGCAGGCAGGTGAGCAGTTAGGAGCCAGCAGTCCCAGATTGCGAGAGGGTGCAGGCCAGCAGTCCCGGATTGTGAGAGGGTGTAGGCCCTACCCCACCGTGCATGGATTTCATGCACCAGGCCTCAAGTGTCAAATAAGAGTGGTGAAAGCAGACATCCCTGTTTTGTTCCTGTTCTTAGAGAAAATTAGTTTAGTTTTTGACCATTGAGTATGATGTTGGCTGTAGGTTTTCATATTTGGTCATTATAATATTGAGGTATGATCCCTCTATGCCCACTTTGCTGAGAGATTTAATCAAAAAAGGGTGTTGAATTTTGTTGAATGATTAATCTGCATCAGTTGATATGATCATGTGATTTTTGTCTTCCAATTTGCTTATGTGATATATCACATTTATTGTTTTGTGAATATTGTACCAGCCTTGCATTCCTGAAATAAATCCCACGTGGTCATGGTATATGATCTTTTTAATGTATAAAGGGATGTTCATAGCATTACAGGCCTACCTCAAATATTTATTAGAAGAAAATCTTCTAATAAATTATCTAACCCTACAACTTAAAGAATTATAAAGAGGACAACAATAAAAGCCCAGAGAAAGTAGAAGGAAGGAAATAATAAAGATTAGAGCAGAAATAAATGACCTACAGACTAAAAAACAATACAAGAGCTGATTCTTTGAAAAGATAAACAAGATTGATGCACATTTAGTCAGACTCATTATGAAACAAAGATAGAGTACTCAAATAAAATCAAAAACAGAAAAGGCAAAGTGACAACTGACCTAAGAGAAATACAAATGATCACAAAAAAAGTGCTATGAACAACTAAATTCCAGAAGTTGAACAACCTGGATGAAATAGACATATTCCTAGAAAAATACAATCTTCCAAAACTGAATCAGGACGTATCAAAAAACCTGAATAGGCCAATAACTACTGATGAAATTGAAGCAGTAATAAAAACAAACAAACAAACAAAAACAAAAAACAACTCCCATCAAACAAAAGCCCTGGTCCAGATGGCTTCACAGGGGAGTTTTACCAAACACTCAGAGAAGAACTAACATCTATCCTCCTTAAACTATTCCAAAAAATTCAAGAGCAAGGGAGTTTTCCAAGCTTTTTTTTTTTTTTTTACAAGGTTAGCATTAGCCTAATTCCTTAACACTAGGATTTTAAAGTGTGGAATCTAATTCCCTTGAGTTTCTTTACAACTAATTAAGTAACACATAAACACTTTCTCCTAATTCATTTTTTCTTCCATAATTAAATATGAAATTGTATGTTCAAAACATTATATAAATTTATTATTTTAAATTATGTTGATTATAACATGATAAATTTATCTTTTAAAATAGAAAATCTTAACTTTAAATCAGACATAAATATAGTTTTTATTTGATACTGCTTTAAATAAAAGGAATAGATTAAGCATTTTTTTCAGAGGCATTTTATTCTATTCATTTCACAAAATGTGTATCCACAGGATAAGCAATCCTTACCAATGTAGCTTTTGCCCTACACAAAATCATTATGTTAGTGATATATTTTTTAAATTTTTATTGTTATTGGACACCTTTTCTTGGTTCTCAAATGAATTACTTTTATGCTTAAAACTGGCACTTCTGACTCCATGACGACTAATAAAATCTGCTATTTTCCATTAGTCAGATGCAATCACTTAGGTTTCAATAATGAAGAACCATTTCTTTTGTTTCTGTTGCACTAATGCTTACATTTAAATTTCATTGTTATCTTTTCCAGAATTATTATTTTTTAATTATTTAAGACCTTGATTAACAGGTGCCTGAAGTTTGTTGACTTTTTTGAAAAAATCAAATTGTAAACTTTTATTACAAATTTAAAATGCAGTTCTTAAAAATCTCAACTTGACCAGATATGAAGCAATTTAAAAACCTTTAAAGGTGTATTGAGAAAAAAACAGGCTTTTTTTTTTTCTTTCTTCAAAAACACGTTTGTCATTACCAAAAACAGATGTCTTTTAATAAAAATAATGAAAACCACATATTGCATAGATAATGCAGATAGTTCCATCTATCTGGTCAATGGACAAAAAGCAAGCATTTAAGGCCTTTAACTCCCATTTTTTGTTCATTTCTTATTGCTGAAATTTCATATTCATTTCTTCTTGTTGGATGACTAAACCGATGACGGTAGAAATGGAAACCGGCATTTTTTACTCAGCTTCTAGAGTGGACAGATTCTGGTGGATCAGCTGCTTTTGTATCTTTGTCATATTGTGGTTCAGGGTTTTCTGGGTATCTGTGTCAGTAATTGAAGTTGTGGCGGTACCAACGTTGAAGTGGCTGCTGATCTTGGGTCTCATCTTCTTGATTTTCCTTATCTTCTTCATTGCTGTCCTCTCTAGGCTGTCTTTGGTGAGGAGGGCCCCTGCAGAATTGTGGTCTATAGCCCCATAGCCCCAATACATATTCTGTCTCACTGGTGTACCCGGTTCTACTGAACCCTGGTTGTCAGCACCCTCCATCACTTCTCCCTACACAGGAGGGTTGGAATACTGTGGTCAACGCTCATAATGTCTCCCAATGTAGTAAGGTGGGAACCATCTCCTGCTATAGAGCCGGCACTGTTGGGCCTGGTCTTTGGGATCACTCTCCCATCCCTTATTGTTTTCCCCATTCTCACTATTCTGGTAATTCTGCTGGTAATTGCGTGAAAGACCCCTGCCACGTGGATAGCATCTATAATGGTTCGGGTCTGCTGCAGTCACTGCCTTGCACAGGAACTCCACTAGGGCCTGTAACATTTGCTGCCTCCGCACCCTTTTCTTCTTCAACAACATCAGACACCATAGTATCTCCATCTCCTATACTGCGACGGGACTTCCTGGGGTTATTCTTCTTTATGGAGTCTGGTGTACAAATACATCTTCCTTGATGTGATTCTAGTTGATTAAACCATATCCCTTTCTTACATGGAACAATTTTACTGTTCCCCAAACCTTCCTTGCCATGACCTACTTGTCCCCGCCAGCTCCTAACCCTAACCAACCCCCAAGGCCCTGCTGCTGAAGGGTGGCCCCGGCAGCAGCCTATGGTGTGGCGCTTGGTGGGGGCTGCAGGTGGCTGCTGGGTCTCAGCCTAGCTGCTCATAGTTGTGGTGGTGACTGGGGCGGGGTGCAGTAGTTCCTCACAGGGTGTGGTGGAACTAGGCCAGTGGTGGTTGTGGGGCGGCTTAGGGCTCTCTGGGGTCCGCTCTCAACTCCCACTACCTATTGAACTCTAGGATTATTATTTAATGGTTCATATTTTCTCTATCACTCATCGTCAAACAAAAATAAGAATTACCAGTTTCTGAAATTATGAATTTAATAGCTTATCATAACCCACATATTCTTTTTTTTTTTTCCAGAGAGAAGTCTCTCTCTTTTTTTTTTTAAATATATTTTATTGATTTTTTACAGAGAGGAAAGGAGAGGGATAGAGAGTTAGAAACATCGATGAGAGAGAAACATCGATCAGCTGCCTCCTGCACACCCCCCTCTGGGGATGTGCCCACAACCAAGGTACATGCCCTTGACTGGAATCGAACCTGGGACCCTTCAGTCCGCAGGCCAATGCTCTATCCACTGAGCCAAACCAGTCAGGGCATAACCCACATATTCTTGAAAAAAATACAAAAATGTTAGACTCAAAACCATAAAAAATCCTAGAAGAAAATCCTAGAAGAAGCTGTAAAATCTCAGACATTTCTCATCACAATATTTTTTTCTGATATATCTCCTCAGGCAAGGGAAACAAAAGTAAAAGTAAATAAACGGGACCACATCAAACTAAAAAGTTTTTCATAGCAAAGGAAACCATCAACAAAATGAAAAGACAACCCACTGAATGGGAGAACATAATCACTGGTATATTTGATAAGGGGCTAATAGAAAAAAATTAAAAGGATCTTATAAAATTCAACACCAAAAAACAAAACATAACACCGATCCAATTTAATAATGGGCAAAAAACCTGGGTAGACACTTTTCCGAAGAGGACATACAGTTGTCCAATAGACATATGAAAAGATGCTCAATGTCACTAATTATCAGAGAATTGCAAATTAAAACCACAATGGGATATCACCTCACATCTGTCAGAATGGCTATCATAAATAAGTCAACAAACAACAAGTGCTGGAAAGAACACAGAGAAAGACAAGTACCACAGGATTTCATTCATATGTAAAATTTAATGAACATTCTGAACTGACAAGAAAAATAGAGACACACTCAGACAGACAGTTCTGGTGGGGGGTGGGTATTGAGCAAAATAAAAAGAAAGAAGTCATAGACATGGACAACAGTGTAGTGATTGTGGGTGAGGAGAAGGTGTAGAGGTTCAAGAGGGTATAGGGGAGATAAATGATGAAAAAAAATAAAACAAAGAATAAAAACATAGGTTATATTTTGGAAATATATGAAACAGAACATTGTTGTTCTTGAGAGATACTATAACCTCCTGTTTGTGTTTCCTTATATTATATGCAGGTGGGGCAAAATAGGTTTATAGTTGTGAATACATGAAACAAAGGGTTAATTCTTGTATTCTTATTTATTTATTATTGTATTATTTTCCATACAAACAACTGAAGATCTATTTTTACCCTACCCTGATTATGATAGGAAACTTTGGAATTTATCCCCACTCCCATTTTTTGACCCTATGAGGCATAGTCACAGGTTTTCTAAATAGAGGTCAATTGTCTTTTATTTGAATTCTTGAAAAATAAATATGGTAAAAGTCTCAAGTATTTACATTGCCTGTGCTATAATTTCATGATTTGTAATTCTGAAGCTGGATTCTGAAGTTGTGTGTTTATAGTACTTTTTTATAGCAGCCTGAACTAAGACAGCCACAAAATTGTGAAATATCATGAATTGTTAAATCAGTAAGTTTTGGAACATATACACGTGTCCACCACCAAAGCCTGGCAACTGTATTTCCAGTTATATTTCTTAATATTTCCCAAATCATTTTCCTCATTTCCTGCTTTTTAAGAAGTAGTTTTAGACTAGTGTGCCTCACCCAGTTTTCCTGTGTCCTTGGCTCCAATCTTGTTTCATTCAAATTCACACTACACTCTAGGATATTTAATATGTAAACATTCCCCATATTTAAATTATTCTATTAAAATATAAGAAACAGAAAATAGCCCTGTTGGGGGAAAAGAAGATGGCGACAGGCAGGAAGGTAGGGAGAGAGAGAGTGTGAGTGAGGAACCCATAGAGGAGAGTGTAGACGTGTGTGTGTGTGTGTGTGTGTGTGTGTGTGAGCTAGGGTCAGTTAGATTCTGCAGGACTTCCAAGGGGCTGCCTAACCAGGCAGTCCTAGACTGCGGAGCCCCGCGCACAAAGCGGACACATCTCCGCGCCTGGTGCGGACGCGGAGACCACGCCATCCTGAGAAACAGAGCTGCCTGAGACTGGATCCTGGCTTCTGACACAAACCAGGACCCTGCGGCCACTGGGGACAGAGAACTGCTATCACAGCTTCAGACCAACAAACAACAAGAATCCAGACTTCCAGGCAGAATTCCCTGAGTCAAAGAGCCTATCCCCCTCCCCGCAGGCGCGCAGATAGCGCCATTTTAACTGATAGTCCCGCCCCTCGCCCAAGCTGCAGAACTTTGCCCAGGGACTCGCTCCCCCTCAGGGAATTTGGCGCGTGTGCGCATGCGGGACAGAAGCAGCTCCCTGTTGGGGAAATCTGTCAGTGCGCACAGAGGGCTCCCCATCGGAGAATTTGGGGGAATTTGGCTTGCGGGTCACAGCTCCTCCTTCCGGGAATCTTAGTGCTCTCACAGAGGGGCTTCCCCTTTGGGGAATTTGGCGCACAGGACAGACTCCGCCCCCCTTCCGGGACTCCGGGAGAGTGCACAGAGCCAGCTCACCTTCAGGAAATTAAGAGTGTGCGCCCTACCCGGTTTGGCTCAGTAGAGAGAGCACACACAGGACGCAGCTCCACTTCAGGGAATTTGGCACGCCGGACACAGCTGCCTGGGATCCCTGACTCACAGCGCATTCACACTAAGAGCCAGCGACCCCAATTGTTGGTGCATGCACACACAGGGACCCTGATTCTCAACGAGAAACTGCACAAGGCAACAGAGACTCTGACACTCGAGTCGTGGTGCAGAAACAGGGAAACTCTGACTCCTGGCACATGCTAAGGATCTCATTTTCTGCACATACCAACAGTGTGGTGCAGACAGGGCCCCTGATTCTAAGTGTGCACACAAGACCACACGGAACACTGGGGACACTGACCCTGGGCAAGTCTGGTTCCCACCAACCAAAGGCAGCCACACCTCCTAGTGTCAGAGCACTTCAGTGAAACTCGGGTGGAGCAAAGCCCCCACAGCACACGGCCCAGGTCCACGCAAACGGAAGCTTGAGCTTTCTGGTTATAGCCAGAATGGGGAAACGAAATAACTCACAGAGGAAAGAAAATGTGGAGTCGCCAAGAAAGGAAATCAGTGAAACTGAAGCTTGCAACATGACCGAAAAGGAGTTTAGAGTAATGGTCGTGGAATTTATACATCGGATGGATGAGAAAATCAACAACTTATGCAAGAATCAGGAAGAAATGAAAAGTGATATAGCTACAATCAAAAACACCATGGAAAGTTTCAACAGTAGACTACAAGAAGCAGAGGACCGAATTAGTGAGTTAGAAGATCAGGTACAGAAACAAGCTCAATCTGAACAGCAATTGGAGAAAAGAATTAAAAAGCAGGAGGAAAGCCTAAGGGAGCTTCGGGACAACATGAAACGAAGTAACATACGTGTAATAGGGCTGCCAGAAGCACAAGAAGAGCAGCAGGGATTAGAAAATCTATTTGAAGAAATAATGACAGAAAACTTCCCGGATATGGGAAAGATAAAAGTTACGCAAGTACAGAGAGTCCCAAGCAGGATCAACCCCAAAAGACCCACACCAAGACATGTCATAATTTCAATGGCAAATATAAATGATAAAGAGAGAATCTTAAAGGCGGCAAGAGAGAGACAGAGAGTTACCTACAAAGGAACACCCATCAGATTGTCAAATGATTACTCAACAGAAACCCAACAAGCTAGAAGTGAATGGAAGGAGGTATACAAAGTGTTGCAAAGCAAAGGACTGAATCCAAGAATACTATATCCAGCAAGACTATCAATCAAAATTGAAGGGGAAATCAGGAGCTTTGCAGACAAAAAAAGGCTCAAGGAGTTTATCACCACCAAACCAGCAATGCAAGAATTGCTAAAGGGAATACTGTAAAAAGAAGAAATAAACAGGTAAGAAGGAATACAGACACAAAAATAGATATGACTACAAACAAATACCTTTCAGTAATAACTTTAAATGTAAACGGACTAAATGCTCCAATCAAAAGATATCGAGTAGCTGAATGGATAAAAAAACACGACCCATATATATGCTGTCTACAAGAGACCCACCTCAGAACAAGAGACTCACACAGATTGAAAGTGAAGGGATGGAAAAATATCTTTCAGGCAAATGGAAATGAAAAAAAAGCTGGGGTAGCAATACTTATATCTGACAAAATAGACCTCAAAGTAAATGCCATAACAAGAGATAAAGAAGGCCACTTCATAATACTAAAGGGAGAAATCCAACAAGAAGAAATAATTCTGGTTAACATATATGCTCCCAATATAGGAGCACCCAAATACATAAAAAAACTCCTGGAGGATTTCAAGGGAGAGATTAATAGCAATACAATCATAGTAGGAGATTTTAATACCCCACTATCACCACTGGACAAATCCTCTAAACAAAAAATCAGCAAAGAAACAGCAATCCTAAATGAATCACTAGACCAGATGGAATTAATTGACATCTTCAGAACATTTCACCCCAAAGCCACAGAACATACATTCTTCTCAAGTGCACATGGGTCATTTTAAAAGATAGACCATATGCTGGGTCACAGGCAAAGTCTCTTCAAATTCAAGAAGATAGAAATTATATCAAGCATCTCAGATCACAGTGGCATAAGACTGGAAATCAACTACAATAAATACAATCCAAAGAAATCAAACACATGGAGACTAAACAGCATGCTATTAAACAAGGACTGGGTCACCAGAGAGATCAAGGAAGAAATAAAAAACATCATGGCAACAAATGACAATGAAAACACAACAATCCAAAATCTATGGGACATAGCGAAAGCAGTCTTGAGAGGGAAGTTCATAGCTCTACAAGCCTATTGCAAAAAACAAGAAACAATGATAATAAATTACTTAACCCTACAACTCAAAGAGCTAGAAAAAGAGCAGCAAGAAAAGCCCAGTGTAACAAAAAGGAAGGAAATAACAAAGATCAGAGCAGAGATAAATGACATAGAGACCAAAGAAACAATACAAAAGATCAACAAAACCAAGAGCTGGTTCTTTGAAAGGATAAACAAGATTGATGGACCTCTAGCCAGGCTCACCAAGAAGCAAAGAGAGAGGACCCAAATAAACAAAATCAGAAATGAAAGAGGTGAAATAACAACAGACCCCGCTGAGATACAAAGGATTGTTACAAAATACTACGAACAACTCTATTCCAACAAACTGGACAACCTGGAGGAAATGGACATATTCCTAGAAAAATATAACCTTCCAAAAATCAATCAAGAAGAATCTAAAGAGCTCAATAGGCCAATAACTATGGACGAAATTGAAGCAGTCATCAAAAAGCTTCCGGCAAACAAAAGCCCGGGACCTGATGGCTTCACAGGAGAGTTTTACCAAACATTCAAGGAATAACTAAAACCTATCCTCCTCAGACTATTCCAAAAAATTCAAGCAGAAGGAACACTTCCAAGCTCATTCTATGAAGCCAGCATCACTCTAATACCAAAACCAGATAAAGACAACACAATGAAAGAGAATTACAGACCAATATCCCTCATGAACATAGATGCCAAAATCCTCAACAAAATTCTAGCAAATCGGCTCCAGCAGTACATCAGAAAGATCATACACCATGACCAAGTAGGATTTATCCCAGGAATGCAATGATGGTACAATATCCACAAATCAATAAACGTGATACATCACATAAACAAGTTGAGAGATAAAAATCACATAGTCATATCAATTGTTGCAGAAAAAGCATTTGACAAAATCCAACACCCTTTCTTGATAAAAACTCTCAACAAAGTGGGAATAGAAGGCTCATACCTCAACATAATAAAAGCTATATATGATAAACCCACAGCAAACATCATACTCAATGGACAAAAACTAAAAACATTTCCCCTAAGAACAGGAACAAGACAGGGATGCCCACTCTCACCACTCCTGTTTGACATAGTACTGGAAGTATTAGCCATTGCAATTAGACAAGAAGAAGAAATAAAAGGCATCTAAATTGGAAAAGAACAAGTAAAGCTGTCTATTTGCAGACGACATGATATTGTACATAAAAAATCCGAAAGACTCCGTCAAAAAACTAATAGACTTAATAAATGAATTTGGCAATGTAGAAGGATACAAAATTAACGCCAAGAAATCTATGGCCTTTCTATACACCAATAGTGAACTTACAGACAGAGAGACTAAAAAGGCAATCCCATTTACCATCGCACCAAAAAAATTAAGATACCTAGGAATAAACTTAACTAAGGAGGTAAAAGACCTATACACGGAAAACTACAGGACACTGAAAAAAGAGATAGAGGAAGACGTAAACAGATGGAAGAACATACCATGTTCATGGATTGGTAGAATCAACATCATTAAAATGTCCATACTACCCAAAGCAATCTATAGATTCAATGCACTCCCCATTAAAATACCAATGGCATATTTCACAGACCTTGAAAGAACTCTCCAAAAATTCATCTGGAATAAAAAAAGACCCTGAATAGCCACAGCAATCCTGAGAAAGAAGAATAAAGTATGAGGGATCTCAATACCAGATTTCAAGCTGTATTACAAAGCCACTGTTCTCAAAACAGCCTGGTACTGGCACAAGAACAGACATATAGATCAATGGAATAGAATAGAGAATCCAGATATTGACCCAAACCACTATGCTCAATTAATATTTGACAAAGGAGGCATGAACATACAATGGAGTCAAGACAGTCTCTTAAATAAATGGTGTTGGGAAAATTGGACAGATACATGCAACAAAATGAAGCTTGATCACCAACTTACGCCATACACAAAAATAAACTCAAAATGGATACAGGACTTAAACATAAGACGGGAAACCATAAAAATACTAGAGCAATCCACAGGCAGCAAAATCTCAGACATATGCCAAAAGAAATTCTTCACTGACACTGCCCCTAGGGCAATGGAAGCTAAAGAGAAAATTAACAAATGGGACTACATCAAAATAAAAAGCTTTTTCACAGCAAAAGAAACCATCAACAAAACAACAAGAAGGCCCACTGCATGGGAGAACATATTTGCAAATGGCATCACTGATAAAGGTTTAATCTCCAACATCTACAGGCAGCTTATACAACTTAATAAAAGTAAGATAAATGATCCAATAAAAAAATGGGCAACAGACCTAAATAGAATCTTTTCAAAAGAAGACAGAAGGAAGGCCAAGAGACACATGAAAACTTGCTCAACATCACTAATTATCCGAGAGATGCAAATCAAAACAACAATGCGGTACCATCTCACACCTGTCAGAATGGCTATCATCAACAAATCAACAAACGACAAGTGTTGGCGAGGATGCGGAGAAAAAGGAACCCTCGTGCACTGCTGGTGGGAATGCAGACTGGTGCAGCCACTGTGGAGAACAGTATGGAGTTTCCTCAAAAAACCAAAAATGGAACTCCCATTTGACCCAGTAATCCCACTCCTGGGAATATATCCGAAGAAACTAGAAACACCAATCAGTAAGGATATATGCACCCCTATGTTCATAGCAGCACAATTTACCATAGCTAAGATTTGGAAACAGCCTAGGTGCCCGTTAGCAGATGACTGGATCAGAAAACTGTGGTACATCTACACAATGGAATACTATGCTGCCATAAAAAAGAAGGATTTCTCATCATTTGCAGCAACCTGGATGGAATTGGAGAACATTATGTTAAGTGAAATAAGCCAGTCAATGAAAGAAAAATACCACATGATCTCACTCATTTATGGATAATAAAGAACATTATAAACTTGAACAAAAAGACAGATACAGAGACAGTAAAGCATCAAACAGACTGTCAAATTACAGGGGGAAAGTTAAGGAGAGGTGGGGGAGATAAGAGATCAATCAAAGGACTTGTATGCATGCATATAAGCATAACCAACGGATGCAAAACTCTGGGGGGTGAGGGCATATATGGGAGTGGGGTGGGGGGTGGCAATGGTAAGATATGTACACATATAATAACTTAATAAAAAAAATTGAAAAAATAAATAAATAAATAGCCCTGTTGCCAAAAGCATTAAAAAAAATATAAGAAACATTACTATGTTACTTTTTATTGTGGCAAAATACACATAACATTAAATATGCCTTCTTAACCATTTTAAGTATATATTTCAGTAACATTAAGGACATTCATATTGTTGTGTAACCAGCACCATCATCCATATACAAAATATTTTCATCTTTCTAAACTGAAACTCCATACCCATTAAACAATAATTCTCCCTTCCCTCATCTACCAGTCCCTGGAAACCACTATTCTACTTTCTGTTTCTATAATTTTGACTATTCTGGGTACCTTATATAAGTGGAATCATATAATATCTGTTCTTTTGTGTTTGCCTTATATCTCTTAGAATAATGTCTTAAAGGTTCATCCATATCATAACATGTATCAAAATTTCATTCCTATTTAACATTGAATAATATTACATTGAATGTATATACCACATTTTGCTTATCCTTTCATGTATTGGTGGACATTTAGGTTGTTTACACTTTTAGCTATCTATAATAATAAAAGGGTAATATGCTAATTAGACTGGACATCCTGTCGTTTGTCAATCCAGACATCCTTCCTGATGTAACTGAGGCTGGAGGGAAGCCAGCCTGGGTCCCAGGAGCCTGGGTGGCTGGAGCAAAGCCCAGGTCCCGGTGCCTGCAGGCAGCCAGAGGGAAGCTAGCCCAGGTCCCAGGTGCCTGCCAGTGGCAGGAAGGAAGCCAGCCCAGATCCTGGGTACCAGCGGGAGGCCGGAGGGAAGCAAGCCGGGGTGCCAGGTGCTAGAGGGAAGCCGGCGCCAGCAGCCGGGAAAAGGAAGGACTACTCTTGCATGAATTTCATGCATTGGGCCTCCAGTCTATATATATAAAAGTGCAAGCAACCAAATGACCGAATGACTGGTGGACTGGTTGCTATGACACACACTTACCACCAGGGGGCAGACACTCAACACAGAAGCTGCCTCCTGGTGGTCAGTGTGCTCCCACAGCCAACCTCCCATGGCCAGCCAGCCCTGATCAGGACTGGGCGAGATGGCCCTGATCGGCCCCAAACGCTGGACAGGCCGAGGGAACCCACCTGTGCACAAATTCATGCACCAGGCCTTTAGTTGTAAATAATGCTGCTATATTATATTATTATAAAACCCTAACCCAGTTCTCTATTGCTTATTTTATAGATTCTATAAAATAAAGCCCAAGCTTCTTAACAAGATATCTGAACCTGAATTTCTGCCTAGCTTCATCTCTCATCACTTCCTGGCTTCCATTCTGTGCTCAGCAATTCCAGTTTACTAGTATTTCTTCTTCTGTGCTGTGCTCTGTGAATATTACATCTGTACATTTTCTTATTACTTTACTAACTTGAAATATAATCATTACCTAAGGTTAGATCATATGACTCTTTAAGACATTAACACTCTCCCGATTGGTGTAGTTCAGTGATTGAGTATTGACTTATGAATCAGGAATTCACATGCCTGAGTCTCAGGCTCAATCCCCACTGGGGGAGGAGTGCAGGAGGCAGCCAATCAATTATTTCTAAACGGTGATGTTTCGATCTCACTCTCCCTCTCCCTTTCTCTCTGAAATCAATAAAAATATATTTTTAATAAAGATGTTAGAACTAAAGCTTCAGAAAAGTTCCCACATGTTCTCCCTGTTTTATGTCTGGAACATGTACATTTACCACATGTACACTAATAAAAGAGAAACATGCAAATTGACCATACCTCCGCTACACCCACAAGCCAGCCCCACCAGCCAATCAGGAGCAAGTATGCAAATTAATGCAACCAAGATGGCTGTGGCCAAGGAGTGAGCAGGAGGCTTGGGTTTACCCAGCAATGAAGGAAGCCAAGCTTACCGCCCACCCTGCCTGGCCCTGGCCTCTGCTCAAGGCTACAAAGTTTCAATTATAGAAGATAAATAAATCCCAGATACCAGGGCCTCCACTTGGGTCTCCGGGGGGCATGGCCAGCCTGCAAACCACCAGAGGCCCCTCGCCCAGGCTGCCCTACACCCCAAGGGAACCTCCACCCTGATCCGGGGACACCCTTCAGGGCAAACCAGCCAGCCCCCACCCATGCACGAGGCCTCTATCCTATCTAATAAAAGAGTAATATGCAAATTTATCGTCACTCCAACATGCAAGATGGCTGCCCCCATGTGGACACAAGATGGCTAACAGGGGAGGGCAGTTGGGGGGGACTAGGCCTGCAAGGGAGGGCAGTTGGGGGCGATAAAGCTTGCAGGGGAGGGCAGTTAGGAGTGACCAGGCCGTCAGAGGAGGGAAGTTGGGGGAAATCATGCCTGCAGGGAAGGGCAGTTGGGGGGACCCAGGTGTGCAGGAGAGAGTAGTTGGGGGTGACCAGGCCTGCAGGGGAGGGCAGTTAGGGACAATCAGGCTGGCAGGGGAGTGGTTAGGGGGTGATCAGGCTGGTAGGCAGAAGCAGTTAGGGGCAATCAGGAAGGCAGGCAGGCGAGCAGTTGGGAGCCAGCAGTCCTGGATTGCCCGGGCCTAAATGGGCAGTCGGACATCCCTCGAGGGGTTCCAGATTGGAGAGGGTGCAGGCTGGACTGAGGGACACACCCCCTGTGCATGAATTTTGTGCACCAGGCCTCTAGTTATATTATAATTAACTAGAGTGCCGATGTACGAAATTCATGCACAGGAAGTGTCCCTCAGCCCGGCCTGAACCCTCTCCAATCTGGGACCCCTTGGGTGATGTCCAACTGCCACAGGGATCAGGCCTAAACTTGAAGTCGGACATCCCTCTCACAATCTGGGACTACTGGCTCCTAACTGCTTGCCTGCCTGCCTGCCTGCTTGATTGCCCCTAACCGCTTCTGCCTGCAGCCTGATTGCCTGATAACCGCTCCCCTGATCACCAGATTGACGCCTTACGGCTCCCTGCCAGCCCAATCACCCCCAACTGCCCTCCCCTGCTGGCCCGATCACCCCCAACTACCCTCTCCTGCTGGCCTGATTGCCCCCAACTGCCCTCCCCTGCAAGTCTGGTCACATCCAACTGCCCTCCGCTGCAGGCCTGGTCACCCCTAACTGCCCTCCCCTGCAGGCCTCGTCACCCCCAGCTGCCCTCACCTGCTGACCTGGTTGCCCCCAACTGCCCTTCCCTGCCGACCTGGTTGCCCCCTACTTCCTTCCCCTGACAGCCTGGTCACCCAAACTGCCCTACCCTGCTGGTCTGATTGCCCTTAACTGCCCTCCCCTGCTGGCCTGTTCGCCCCCAACTGCCCTCCCCTGGCGGCCGTCTTGTGGCAGCCATCTTGTGGAGGCCATCTTGTGACGATGTGAAGGTGGCCATATTGTGGCAGCCATCTTGTGATGATGTCCTATGAGGGCATCGGGCCACTTAGGCTTTTATTATATAGGTTTGTATATATGTCTTTTCCCTTTAAGAAACTGAGCTCCTTGCCAAAACCGGTTTGGCTCAGTGGATAGAGCGTCGGCCTGCGGACTTAAGGGTGCCAGGTTCGATTCCGGTCAGGGGCATGTGCCTTGGTTGCAGGCACATCCCCAGGAGGGGGTGTGCAGGAGGCAGCTGATCGATGTTTCTCTCTCATTGATGTTTCTAGCTCTCTATCCCTCTCTCTTTCTCTCTGTGAAAAATCAATAAAAATATATTAAAAAAAAAAAGAAACTGAGCTCCTTGAAGCAAAGAACTTATATTTATTTTTTAATCTTTATTGTTGAGAGTATTACAGATGTTTCTCTTTTATCCCCCCATTGTCTCCTCCACATGG
The DNA here is from genome assembly GCF_027574615.1 of Eptesicus fuscus. Lineage (NCBI taxonomy): Eukaryota > Metazoa > Chordata > Mammalia > Chiroptera > Vespertilionidae > Eptesicus > Eptesicus fuscus. The sequence continues at coordinate 2,164,139 of NC_072480.1, read as the reverse complement.
TTCCCGCCCTGCTCCAGTTCTTCATCACCTATTGTCTATGTCTATAGGTAATTCATGTGTGCATATAAGGTCTTTATTTAATCTCTTCCTGCTCCCCAACCCCTTTTCCTCTGAGAATTGTCAGTCTGTTCCATATCCATGCCTCTGATTCTATTATATTCACCAGTTTATTCAATTCATTACATTTCTTATTCATTTATTTTGATTTTTAGATTAAATTGTTGTTAGATATGTGTTTATTGCCATTTTACTGTTCATATTTTTATCTCTTCTTCTCCTTCTCTCTCCTTTTTCCTCTTCTTCTTCCCCTTCCTTCTCCTCTTCCTCTTCATAAAGAATACCCTCCAACATTTAATGTAATTCTGGTTTGATGGTAATGAACTCCTTTAGCTTTTTCTTGTCTGTGAAGCTCTTTATCTGACCTTCAATTCTAAATTATAGCTTTGCTGGGTAGAGTAATTTTGGTTGTAGGTTTTTGCTATTCATCATTTGAATATTTTTTGCCATTCCATTCTGAACTGTGTAGTTTCTGTTGAGAAATCAGCTGACAGTTGTATGGGTGCTTCCTTGTAGGTAACTACCTGCTTTTCTCTTGCTGCTTTTAAGATTATCTCTTTGTCTTTAATCATTGGCATTTTAATTATGATGTGTCTTGGTGTGTTGGATTCCTCTTGTTTGGAACTCTCTGAACTTACAAGATTTGCTTGTAAGTCTATTTCTTTAACTAGGTAGGGGAAGTTTTTCATCATTATTTCTTCAAATACATTTTCAAGATCTTGTTATCTATCTCTTCTCCTTCAGGAAGCCCCACAATGTGAATGTTGGTGTGCTTGAAGTTGTCCCAGAGGCTTCTTACACTATCTTCATATTTTTGGATTCTTTTTTCTTTTTGCTCTTCTGATTAGGTGTTTTTTGCTTCCTCATACTTCAAATTGTTGATTTCATTCTCAGAATCCTCTACTCTACTGTTGAATGCCTGTAAATTATTCTTTATTTCAGTTAGTGCTTAATTTATGACTGGTCCTTTTTAATGTATTTGGTGTTCTCACTAATATCCTCCTTGAAAGTCTCATTAAGTCCCTTGAAGTTCTCTCTGAGTCCTTTAAAACTCTCATTAATATCATTGAGCAACCTTATAACCATTGTTTTGAACTCTGTATCTAGTTGTTTGCTTGCTTCCATTTCATTTATTTCTCTTTATGGATAGTCCATTATTCATTTGTGACATGTTTCCTTGTCTTCACATTTTGTCTGCTTCCCTGTGTTTCTTTCTTTATATTAGGTATAGATACTATGTCTCCTGGAATTGATAGAGTGGCCTCATGTAGCAGGTGTCCTGTAGGGCCCAGTAGCTTAGCCTTCCCAGTCATCTGAGCTGAGCACTGTAGGTGTGCCTCTGTGTGGGCTGTGTGCAAAGTCTTATTGTAGTTGAGCCTTGATTGCTGTTGAAGTCACTGGGAGGAGTTGACCTCCAAGTAGTGAGGACATGCTGCAATGACAGTGGAAGAGCTGTTATATAAAAGACACCCCTGTGAAGCAGGACTTGCTTTAATGGGGCTTTCATGATCACTGAGTGTACCCCTTAAGTGTGTTCTTAGAGCTGTAATCTCATATGGTCTGAAGCTGTCCACCAGGTGCACTGGCTCGGGGGCTTCCTTGGAGGTGCAAAATCAGCCACTGCCTGGGGCCACCTGGCAGGAGCTACTGAGTGATCTGTAAATGGCTACTATTTGCGTTGGGCTTGAAAATTCCCAGGCAATGCCAAGCTGTGAAGCAAGGCATGCTGGTGCTAGTGCCAGGTCTTGGGCCTCTTATTGATAGATATGGCACATGCTTATGTCAGCTGATGCTTGTTTAAGATATTTTAGTGAAGCCTGTGTCAAGACAGGCCATTCATATGGAAAAGCTGCTGCAAACAGCTTGGGTGGGGCTGCCAGTGAATGGGGTCGGGTCTCAGGGAATCTCCATGGTGGAGCAAAGAGTGTGAGGCACACTGATGAAAACTCCGATATGGCTGTCAGCATAGGAACAATGACCCAGTGAGCACCTTCATCTGGGAGAAAGCCACTCAGAGTTCTTGCTCCAATGCCAGACAATCCAGTTCCTCCCCATATGTGCCTTGTTCCCCCAATGCCCCTGCCTAGTGCTGGAGCTCTTTAAGAGGGACTGCCTGTGTCTCCAGCCTCTGTGTCATTCAGCCACAATCCCTGCTGGTTTCTACAGCCTGAAGTTACAGGGACTTCTCTTCCCAGATCTGGAACCCTGGGCTGGGGGTCTGGTGTGAGGCTGGGACCCCTTGCTTCCCAAAGGAGGCCTCTGTAGTAGAGATATCCCTCCTGATTAACAACATATCATGCCTGGGTGTCAGACCAGCCAGTTCTGCAACTCCACATCTCCACCCCTCATAAAAGTCTTGATAAACTTTCTTCTTTACTTCTCTAGTTGTTGAACTTCTATTCAGCCAGTTTTCAGGAGGTTCTGAATGATAGTTGTTCTGTATTTTAGTTGTAATTTTGATGTTGTTGTGGGAGGCAGTGAGTACCAGCTTTACCTGCTCCACCATCTTGGTTCTCCTTGGGCATGTTTTCTTATCCATTCAGCTACCTTATATCTTTTGACTGGAACATTTAATCCATTTACATTTAAGGTAATCATTGGTAGGTACTTATATATTGCCTTTTTTTTCTTTATACCTATGTTTTTCTCTCTTCATATATTTATTCTTAGAGTAGACCCTTTAACATTTCTTGCCATGCTGGCTTGGTGATACAGTAAACATTTGATTTTGTAGACCTTGACTTAATGAACTTTGGATTTAATGGACAAAATTTCTGTTTTGTATGTCATATGAGAAAATTAACATCCTGTCACTTTTAACATGCTTTTAACCAAGATTTGCTTATAATTAAGTTAACAGGTTATGTTTTGTTATCAATTCACTGTAATTGTTAGCAAATTTTATTTTATTTTATTATAAATCTTTATTGTTTAATGCATTACATCTGTCCACTTTTATTCCCCATTGACCCTTTCTAGCCTGTCCCAGCCTTCCACCCCAGGCCTTCACCACCCTATTATCTTTGTCCACGGGTAATGCACATATTCAAACAAGTTCTTTGATTGAGCTCTTCCTACCCACCCCTGCCTTTCCTCTGAGACTCAACTGCCTGTTCTGTGCTTCTATGTCTCTGGATCTATTTTGTTCATTAGATTCCACATATAAGTGATATCATGTGATACTTTCTCTAACTGGCTTATTGCACTTAGCATAATATCCTCCAGGTCCCTCCATGTTGTCTCGAGGGTAAGAGATCCTTCTTTTTTACTGCTGCATAGTATTCCATTGTGTAAATGTACCACAGCTTTTTTATCCACTCACCTACTGATGGGCACTTGTGCTTTACAGATCTTAGCTATTGTAAATTGTGCTGCTATGAACATAGGGGTACATACATTTTTTTATTGGTATTTGGTATTGGTATTTTGATTGGTATTTTTTTATTGGTATTTCAGATGTCTTAGGATATATTCCTAAAAGTAGGAACACTGAGTCAAATGGCAGTTCCATAATTTGCTTATAATTAAGTTAACAGGTTATTCTTTGGTTATCAATTCAGTTATTTTTAGCAAATTTTAATGAGTACCCAAAATGTTGGAAAAAACATTGTAGTATTTAGCCAACATAAATAAATATTACATATCTACAACTATTGTCTACATATTTAAATCCAAGAGTCATCACTTATAAAAATGTTCTGTGATAGATTAGCACATGATCACTTCACATTGCATATTGTAATTGGTCTGTTGTCGCATGTCATGACTTTCTGCAGCTGTTTTAACACATGCAGGCCAATTTTCCAATATGAGCTAAACCACACCCCAGCCATGTGCATTTGTTTGCTTGCAGTGATTGATGAATGCACATATTTACTAGATGTATTCAATATAAATTTAAAAGTACAGTAATACACGTAAAAAACTTTTATGTGGAATTAAACTTTTCATACATAGTTAATTTTAATTACACAAACATGTTTACCTAAGTATAAACAGGTAAACTAATTTGTCAATTTTTTTAACTATGCATTCAGAAAGCGTACTTTATTATATAACTGACTTCCAGCTTTAATGGATACCCCCTCACCTGAATAATCCATTATATCAAGGTTTTACTGTAATGAACCCTTTTAGCCGTTTCTGTCTGGGAAGCCCTTTATTTTTCCTTCAATTTTAAATCATAGGCTTACTGGACAGAGTAGTCTTTGATTCATATTCTTTCTTTTCCTCACTTTGAATACTTCATGCCAATCCCTTCTGGTCTGAAGTTTTTATTTTGAAAAATCAGCTGATAGACTTATGGGAACTCCCTTGTAGGTAACTAACTGTCTCTCTCTTGCTGCCTTTAAGATTCTCTCTTTGTGAAGGCCTGGGGCGGGGGCAGGCTAGAAGGAGTCAAAAGGTGGAAAAAGGGGACATACGTAATATTTTTAACAATAAAGATATTTTTAAATGTTCTTTGTCTTTAGCCTTTGCTATTTTAATTATGATGTGTCTTGGTGTGGGTCTCTTTTGAATTCATCTTGATTATGACTCTCTGTGCTTCCTGAACTTGTGTGACTTTTTCCTTCACTAGGATAGTTTTCTGTCACTGTTTCTTCACAGAGGTTCTCTCTTTCTTGCTCACATTATTCTCCTTCTGGAACTCCTATTATGTGAATGTTGTTATGTTTCATGTTGTCCCAATGCTTCTTTAAGCTATCCTTATGCTTTTTTATTCTTTATTCTTTTTGCTGTTGTTATTGTGTGGGTTTTTTTTTTTTTTTACTTCTTTCAAGTCACTAATTCAACCCTCTGCTTCATCTAACTGACTTTTTATTTCCTCCAGTTTATTCTTGATGTCATTCTTCATTTCCTACTAGTTATTTTTTATGTTTTTTTTTTTATGTCCTTTCTTGCAGGAAGCCAATTCCAGCATGTCATAATTACAAGAGTTTCATCCAAAGGTTGATGAAACTTGGGAACTCAACAAGGGCTGAGTCACATATGTAATCACCTGTTGGAATAGCTGAAAGGCACTTTCCCCAAACCTAAATAAGATGATTGTTTGCTGCCAGACAGCTCAGGGCATCTTAATCTACATGTTATTGCCTCCTATTGGCCAAACACCTGAACAGCTGTAGGCTATTCCCCAATCTGACAATGCTTCTGTACCCTACCCTTTGATTGAAGTGTGTTATCTCCACCTTGCTTTAGGACAAATTGTGTTAATAAAAAGCAAGGGTCCTGAGACAAGGAGAACTTTAGCTCCTTTAGCTGAAGCTCCTCTGACCCCCAATGCCTTTCAAAATTATCTTTTGTCTTTGGACTCTTATTTAATCTATGCACAGCCTTTCTCCAGATTGCTGAACCCTTTGTAATGCTGGAACAAGAACCCTGGCACTTTTTGATGCTGTTATAATTCTCACTAAGTGCCTGGTGCATTTTTATAACTGTTACTTTGAACTCTATATCAGATAATTTGCTTGCCTCCATTTCATTTAGCTTTTTTTTCTGGAAATTCCTCCTTTTATTTAAATTTGGGTTTGTTTCTTTGTCTCCTCCAGTTTTGTGTTTGTTTCTATGTATTAAATAGAACTGCTATGACTGCCAGTCCTCATGGGGTGGTTTTATGTAATAAGTGTCCTGTGGGAACCAGTGGTGCAGTCTTTTTTATTTTCTGAGCTTGGTGCTATAAAAATGTCCCTTGTGTGGGTTATGTGGGGCCTCCTCTTGAAATTGGATCTTGATTGCAGTTGGCCCATTCATAGGTGGGATCAACCTTCCAGCTGCCTTACTGTGAGGCTTAACCCTGATAACAGTGTGAAAGTTGCTGTGGAGGTGCAGTATTGAGGTATTTGTTGGGGCTCATTGGAACATTCTTTCAGCTCATTTGAACTCCCTGCTTCAGGAATGTCTCTTGTGGGTTATGTGCACCCCTTGTTGTAGTTGATGCTTGATTGCTATTGGCCCTTTCATGAGTACAGTTAACCCTTCAGGCTGGGTCATTATATGGCCAAACCTCTATCATCCTGAATGAGAAGTTGTTCAGTGGCTGCTCCCTATAGCAGGGTTGGTGCCTGCGGGGATCCCCCTTTGGGTGTGCTGCTCATCTGACTAGTTGGGACAAGCTCTGGTGTGGTGTGAAGCTCACCACTTAGTTTGTTTGTTTTTGGTCCATTGGGATGGGTTGCAGGTTCAGGTCACTTTCAGACATTACATGCAACTATCTTTCAGCTACCTGTCTGTAGCCACCACACTGTTCCCCATTTGTGTCTGCAACTATTAAACCTGTGTGTGCAAGGGAAGGTCAATCTGTGTAAAAGGGTCAGCTTCTTCCAGCATAGAGCTGGGGGCAGTTCTGTGAGAGGTATGAGGCTCACTGAGGTCCACTTCCACCTTTAAGCTACTCCATCCCCCTGAGATTTTTAGGTCTTATTCCAGAGTCTTCTGAAGAGAGACTATAGGATGAAGCCCGGTTAGCCAAAATAGGTCTCCTATTTGGGAATCACAGTCATCCATGAGGGGAAATTAGTCCCTGCTTCAAAGCTAAACCCCTCAGTCTCTGCCAGAGTATCCAAATCTAGTTCGCCCTAGCAGGGCTACCTGCAGGTTCACATACACCTAGCTGTCTCCTCAGCAAGTGTGACTTCAGCCTTCCTGGGCTCAGGGGGATAGGTCAAAGTCTCCCTTTGAGGATGTTGACCCAGACTAAGCTCCTCCTCTTATTCCCAAACAGTAGCTTCTGAGGGTCTTATATTTTGAATGTCCCCAATCTGAGCCTCTCTTCCTTCCCCCATAGAACTGTGCCCAGTGGGGTATCTGGGGCTTGGTGGGGCTGATTCAAGTAGTCTCTATTTTAGAGTGGTGCACACAACCTGACCGGGGGTAGTGGGGGGAGCCAAGCACTCCCTTTCCTTCACAGCGCAGTATGGGCTGACCTTGCAGTGCAGCTCAGATCTGCCTTCCCACAATGTAGCTGCTGAGACATGAACTCACCTGTCTTACTCCCAGACAGAGGCCTCCCCAGGAGATACAGTCTGAAAAACCCACCTCTGCACAGCTCCCTGGTATTCCTCATTCTGTCACACCAAGCAGGAGGGGACCAAGAATCAGCCTTGCATGGCACTCTGATCTCTTGTGTGGCAGTCTCAGCAGTGGGGGAATTAAATTCCTAGTTTTGCTCAAGCTCTGATCTCAACAGGACAGGTGGAAAAATTGGCTCACCTGTGTCATCAAACCAAGCAGAATGGGCCAAAAATCACCTCCCTGCACCATTCTTCTGTGCCACCGAATTTAGCAAGATGTGGCAGAGTAAGTTGTTTAGCAGGTGCAGGGGAGGGGCAGTGACTGTACACTTGACATGGGCAAGGTCCATTCTTTTTCCCAAGCCACACAGTTTAGTTATTGACTGGCTCTCTGCCCAAATACTTTTCAGAGAATAGAGGGCAACTCCAAGTCACTGAGCAGTGAGTGGGGCCCTCCTCAGGGCCTGACAGCAATGTCTCTAGAATTCAGAGACTAGAGTGAACTCTCTAGGTTGGTGCTGTAACCATAGAAGCACTCTTTCCCTGGAATAATGCAGTCTGAGTCTCCCAGACAGATGGAATCTCAACTGATTCCTGTCACCCGATGATACCTGGGCTCTTCTTCCTGCCCTTGTTGCTCTGGGCTGGAAATCATTACCTGGAGTTGAGGCCCCATGCTTCTAGGGAGAGGGAGATTTTGCAACCTTGATATCCCTCCGGCTTCTCAGCTACCACCCCTGCGTGAAGGGACTCACTCTTTCTGTGTCTCCACCCCTCTAATCAGTCTCTTCTTGGATTCTTCTCTGCTCCTTGGTTGTAATATTTCAAATCAGCTATGCTTCCAGTGGTTTTTCAAGTTGATTGCTCTGTAATTGAACTGTAAGACCAATTTGGTTCTGGGAACAAGTAAATGGAGCTTTAAGCTACTCTGCAGCTATATTGGAATCTAGGTTATTATTTCTTAAAATAAATTTTTATTTACCCAGTCTTTTTCTCTACTTCATCTGAGATTTCAGTTATAACTTTTAATTTTGTTTCACAGATTTTTGAGGTCCTATTAATTTAAAAAAATGTTTAACTTCTTTCTTCATACAGAGTAATTTTTATTGATCTATCTTCAAGTTGACTTACTCTTTTCTCTATCTCCATGATACTTTAAAGTTCATTCAGTATTTTTTCAATTGAATACCTTTGCTCACTCTCATAGTAATATTTTAAATTTTAGATATTTTATTTTCACTTTTAGACTTTCAATTTGGCTTTTTCCCTATAGTTTCTATTTCTTTGCTGAGATTTCTAATGTTTTTTAAATTTATTATGACCATAATTTTCTTTGTCTTCTTGAGCATAGTTATAATAGCTATTCTAAAGTCTGAATTTATAATCTGAATCACTTATGGGTCAGCTTTCATTGGTTGTCTTTTCTCGTGAGAATGGATGATATTTCTCTGGTTCTATAGAGAAATTTTGCATTACAGCCTGGATATTGTAAAAGTTATGTTGTGGAGACTCTAGATTCTGTTGTAATTATCTCAAGCATTTTCTTTATTTAAATTTGAAGCCAAGTTCCTTAAAATCTCAGTTTAGTTCTTCCCCATTTCCTATTTAGTCAGTCTGCCCAACAATTGCCTGAGTCAGGGTTCTACATGAAATTTGGGAATCATGATCTCTGGTTCTTCTCTTCTGGAATTCTCTCTTCACTTTCCAACAGCTCTTGTAGCCCTAAATGGTCTCCAGACCAGAATTATTTAGATTCTTGAGTCTTTACCACTTCATGTTACAATATAGTAGAGATAGATTAGACAGATAGATGATATAGATAGATAGATGGATAGATAGATAGATAGATAGATAGATAGATAGAGATAGATAGATAGATAGATAGATAGATAGATAGATAGATAGATAGATAGATAGATAGATAGATAGATGATAGATAGATAATAGATAGATAATGAAACTTACTCTCCTGGTCTTCTCTTCCAGGTTTTTGCTCTTTCCCAGATTCTACCTACAATTTTATTTTTCAGTTTTACAATTACGTAATAGTTTTTCATTTTCTTTGACATAAAGTTATAGTTGTTATTTTCAAAAAAATTGGTCTATTATCAGTCTGGCTATGGCTGCCATAACAAAGTACCACCCACTAGGTAAAAACATAAATTGAATTTCCCTCAATGCTTGAGGCTAAAAGTCTGAGAGCAAAATGTCAACAAGATTATATTTTCTGAAGCCACTCTCCTCAGCTTGTAGATGACTTTTTTCCTCTTTCTTCACATGGTCTTTCCTCTATACCTGATTTAACTTTATTACCCCTTTAAAAATCTAATCAACAAACACAGCCACATTTTGAAATAGTAGGGGTTTAGGACTTTATAACATGAATCTTGAGAGAATACAATTTAACCCATAACTATACATAAGGAAATTTTAAGCCATACTAGACTGGAACTCAGCCATGAAAATTAGAGACATTGGACAGGATAAATTCTTCCTTTGAATTCTAATTTAAGGTAGTCTTCAGACTTCTCTTTAGTGTATGTTCCTAGCAGCTATTACTAATAAACTCATGTTGGCATGCAAGATAAACGTATTTTCCATCTCTTTTCCTGTATGTTAGCAATATCTATAATGTCAAGTACAATGTTAATTTCTAAAATTAACTCTATTTTGCTGTCTAAATGCAGTCTACCCTCAGTAAATTTCAATATAAAAATATGAGTGTATGCTCTCCATTATGTCTTATGTCCAATAACCAACTTTTGTTGCATTTATCTTCACAATATCACTTAGGACTATCCCGCTTCCGAACTGAAGCATAGTACATATAATGTCATTGCTCATTGTTCTCTTAACTAAAAATTCCCAGTTTTACTCTGATTAAAGCTAAAATCCTTATAGTGTTCTTCAAATTTGTAAACACATGCTACACTATTTTATTAATTATATCAAATACTCATGTATTGTTTTATTTTATTTTGTTTCCTATCAACCCCTAATGAAAAGTAAACTACACAAACACGTGTTGTTGTTGTTTTTTTTCTGTTCATTGCAAAGTCTGAGAATCTAGAATACAATATAAAACCTGATAGATGGTTAAACATACTTGTTGAATTAATGTAAATGAGCACATTATTTAGCTTTCCCATTGTTCTTCTCTTACTGAAATAATGTTATTGGAAAACAATATTTTTAAAAAACATTAATAAAAAGACTAGCAATTTTTAAAGAGTATCAATCATATGTTTAGAAACCCTTTATAAAGCATTTATGAGTCTTTATATTAGTGACACTGCTTTAAATTTCATGATTATGAGCAACATTTTAACTCTGAACTATTTTAGCATATTTTAATAGAATATTAGTGAACCAGTAGTGTTTAAAATTTAGAATATTAGTGACACTCTTTTAAATTTCATGATTATGAGCAACATTTTAACTCTGAACTATTTTAGCATAATTTAATAGAATATTAACGAACCAGTAGTGTTTAACTACTTTAAGTTTGTAAACTAAATGTAGTACTCTGTTCTAAAACTATTTTCTAAATTCTTCATTTTTTAGCTATTCATCTTTTGTAAAAGCCTGCAATATAAACCATCTTAAATTTATAAATCATGATAATTCATTGATGACAAGAAAATTCTATTATCAATTTGGAAAATTGTATTTGAATCTATTTCTTCCTCTTATAGCTCCTTGGAAAACATTGTGAATATAAACTATTGACATGGAAATAAGCTGTTATCTTCTGGGCAGCCTTAGTTCTTATATTTTAGTTTTCTACCCACATCTATTATTACACTATTATCATAAGTCTCCACATCAAAGAGTTAAACAGGTGCACATGTGTGCATATAAATATATATTCATTCTAGGATATTTTACCCTTCTCTCTCATTGTATTCTATATGAACCTATACCTTCACCCTCCCCAACCCCTGCACACACACACACACACACACACACAATCTAAGTGAAACAGCTATGAGGAAAATAAACTCACAGAGAACAGTTTAAAAATAAATTTTCTAGCTTCCTAGTTTAAAAATATCATGCTTGTTGAGATTAAAAATCTCAATGATTAAAAATAGACCTTAAGTAGAGAGGTTGTGTATGTTTTAAGATCTGTTTATTTGAGATTTTATGTCAAAGATATTTAAGAATCAAAGTTTCTATTTCATCTGTAATGTCTTGAGTCTACAGAGTAAACCACCTCCATTTTTACCCCCACATATACACAATATTAACTACTTCCTGAATATGATATATAAGTTCAGAGTTCAACTTTATTTTGAAAAGGAATAACTTACTTAGAAGCTTTTCTGTAAAACTCATATGTGGTGTTGTGTTCCTGAACTATCCCTTATTGTTCAATGTATGGTAAATAAATATTGCTCATGAAATGTTGGTATGAAATAGAAGTGAACATTTAAATGAATAGTTTTAAGGTTAATTGATTTGTTGACTTTATAATTAAATTTTTCATTTAAAATTTAATTTAAATTCAGTAATTTGAGGCTTTACTAGTAATTTTTAATAGTAAGACAGAGATGTATCTCTACACTACTTCTTAGTAAGACCCATACTTAATCAAATACATTCACCACTTTAAATATTTCCTAGTTATTTTTCTCCTTTACTAGAAAGTACCCCCTCTGTAATGAACTTGTTTAACATTCCTAGATGTAATACTTACAGTTTTTAAATATGTAAAATCTCTTTAAACCTTGAGGGTAAAGTATATACTGAATCATTACTAGATCTAAAAATTGTGCAGGAAGTCACAGCAACCACAGAAGGTAGGGGGAAATATATATATCCACAATAGTTGTTCTTTGCTTTTGATTTGTAGCCTTTAAAATAGAAAAAAAAAGTTATCATGTTCTTCTGAGCCTTTAAAATACACATGAAAACAATATATTTAATTCTAGCAAAGGTTTATCAAGTTTAGAGTTTCATAAGGACATGCCAAAAGTTTATATGTAAAAAAAAATAATAATAATCAGAAGCCTAAGGCTTACCCTTGGCTCCTGAGGAGTGGGGCACAGAGGCACATTCCCACAGCTTGTCTGAGTCACTTTGCTGTTTCTCTCATACATTGTCAGTGGTAGTTCCTAACCAGGAACTCACTTCTGACCACAGTCAAACCTCCATACACAGTTACTAGAGGCCTGGTGCATGAAATCTGTGCACTGGGGGTGGTGTCCCTCAGCCCAGCCTGCACCCTTTCCAATCTGGGACCTGTCAGGGGATGTCCAACTGCCGGTTTAGTCTCACAATCTGGGACTGCTGGCTCCTAACCACTTGCCTGCCTGGCTGCCAGATTGCCCCTAACCACTCTGCCTGCCAGCCTGATAACCCCCAAAATCAGTGATGGCGAACCTATGACACGCGTGCACTGACACGCATAGCTATTTCTGATGACACGCAGCCACATGCTGAGGATGAAACATTTGCTGCTCCTGAGGATGAAACATTTGCGACTAGAGTCTTGGAGTTAGTTTTTCCTCAAAGTGACACACTACCCGAGTTATGCTCAGTTTTTTGGCGAAGTTTGACACACCAAGCTCAAAAGGTTGCCCATCACTGCCCTAAATGCTCCCCTGCTGGCATGATTGACACCTAACTGCTCCCCTGCCAGCCCGATCACCCCCAACTGCCCTCCCCTGCAGGCCTGGTTGCCCCCAACTGCCCTCCCCTGCAGGCCTGGTTGCCCCCAACTGCCCTCTCCTGCCGGCCATCTTGTGACAATGTGGAGGCAGCCATCATGTGAGGATGTGGAGGCAACCATCATTTGACAACGTGGGGGCGGCCATCTGTGGTGGCCATTTTGTGATGATGTGGGGGCGGCCATCTTGTGGTGACAATCTTGTGACAACATGGGGGTGGCCATCTTGTGGTGGCCATCATGTGAAGATGTGGGGGTGGCCATCTTCTGACAGCACAAGGGTGGCCATCTTGTGGTGTCCATCTTATGACAACATGGGGGCAGCCATCTTGTGATGATGTGGGGGCAGACATCTTGTGATGACATAGGCAAGGCCATCTTGTGACAACATGGGCATGGTCATCTTGTGACATGAGGGTGTGAGGCTCAAGTTGCATATTGCCTCTTTGTTATACTAGGATAGGGGAAGATAGATGTTTTTCATATTTACAAATTTTGGATGATTACCAAGATCACATTGCAATTGCAATAGGCAGATTTTCCAAGTGTCTTGTGTTAAAGAAAATGCCTATAAAGTTATGATCCAGTGAATATTAATTTCTAATAAAGTCATATGCAATACCTGGATTAAGTAACATGATTGAGCTCAATAAATGTGCTTCTCATTACAGAGCTGCAAGTAAATACAGAAATTTTTACAAATTGTTTTTAGTTGCTTAATTCCTCAATGGTGATATGCACATTAGGAAAAGAGAGTGAGAAGATATTTTTACACCTGGTATTATGGTAAGCATTTATTTTTGGAATGTTACTGATTTTATTGAAGCTAAAATCATTGCCTTGTTGTCTCCCTTTACCCTGACAGCATTCAAAGCTTTTTTACTTTACCTGGATTCTCAGATTTTGTACTTCCATACCCATCTTTTAACATGTGGTCCCTCCCCGGCTAGCCAACCTCCCATGTCCCTCCCTGGCCTAGATCTTGCACTGGTGAGGTCCCTCGGCCTGGCCTGCACCCTTTCGCAATCCGGGACCCCTCAGGGGGATGTTGGAGAGCTGGTTTCAGCCCAACGGCGAACGACTGGTCACTATGATGCGCACTGACTATCAGGAGGCAGATGCTCAATGCAGAAGCTGCCCGCTAGTGGTCAGTGTGCTCCCACAGGGGAGAGCGCAGCGGTGGTGGTGGGAGCCTCTCCAGCCTCTGCGGCAGCACTAAGGATGTCTGACTGATAGCTTAGCCGCACTGTCTGTGGGGAGCAGGCCTAAGCCATCAGTTGGACATCCCCCGAGGGCTCCTGACTGCAAGAGGGTGCAGGCTGGGCTGAGGGACCCCCCAAGTGCACACATTTTGTGCACTGGGCCTCTAGTGTTGAATATGAGTGGTGAAATTGGACATCCCTGTCTTCTTCCTGTTCTTAGGGGAAATGTTTTTAGCTGTTGCCCATTGAGTATGATGTTGGCTTCAGGTTTGTCATATATGGCCTTTATTATGTTGAGATATCCCTCTATTCCCACTTTGCTGAGAGTTTTTATCAAAATTGTGTTTGTTATATTTTGTCAAATGCTTTTTCTGCATCAATTGATATGATCATGTGATTTGTCTTTCAATTTGTTTATGCGATGCATCATATTTATTTATTTTGTATTAGTCTTGCATCCCTGGAATAAATCCCACTTGGTCATAGTGTGTGATCTTTTTAATGTTGGCTGAATCCAATTTGCTAATATTTTGTTGAGGATTTTAGCACCTGTGTTCATCAGGGTTATTGTCCTATGATTCTTTTTCTTTTTAGTTTCTTTATCTAGTTTTGGAATTAGGATAATGCTGGCCTCATAAAAAGAGCCTGGATGTGTCCCTTCCTCTTGGATTTTTTTGAACTGTTTGAAGAGTATAGGTGTTAATTCTTTGAAATTTTGGTAAAACTCCACTCAGAAACCATCTAGACCAGGGCTTTTGTTTGCTGGGAGATTTTTATTAATGATTCTATTTCCTTATTTGTTATTGGCTTATTCAGGTTTTCTGATTCTTCCTGATTCAGTTTTGGATGCTTGTATATTTCTAGAATTTGTCCACTTCATCCACATTGTCCAGCTTGTTGGTATATAGTTGTTCACAGTATTTTCTTATAACCTTTTGTATTTCTGTAGTGTCAGTTGTTACTCTTTCATTTCTGATTTTATTTTTTGGGACCTCTCTCTTTGTTTCTTGATGTGTCTGGCTAATGGTTCATCAATCTTTTTATCTTTTCAAAGAACCAACTGGAGGATTCATAGGTCTTTTTGTGTGAGTGTCTTTTATATTCTGTATTTCATTTATTTCCATTCTGATCTTTATTATTTCCCTACTTCTCGAAGGTGTTCCTGTTGTTCTCTTTTTTTATTCCTATAGTTGTAATATTAAAAAATAGAGCTTTTTCTTTCTTTTTTTGTTTTTTTTTTTAATTTCTTTATTGATTAAGGTATCACATATTTGTCCTCATCCCCCCATTCCCATCTCACTCCCCTCCCCACGCATGCCCCCACCCCCTGTTGTCCTTAACCTCTGGTTAGGCTCATATGCCTGCACACAAGTCCTTTGGTTGATCTCTCCCCTTTACCACCACCCTCCCCTCGTCTCCCTCTGAGGCCCGACTGTCTGATCCATGCCTCCTTGTTTCTGGGTCTGTTCTTGTTCATCCGTCTATGTTGTTCATTATTTCCCCTAGATGAGTGAGATCATGTGCTATTAGAAATACACTTATAAAAACCGAAAATGAGACAAGCAATAATGGTTATGGTGACAGGCAAATGAATCAGTCTGTAGTGAGTTTCTTTCTGGGCCAACAGTTCTTTTGAGACCCAATTTCAATGTCCAACAGTTCCTTATGTGTACATGTCAGCACTGACATTACAGTTCTGGATGGTGGACAAATGGTGGTAATGCAGATCCGACTCCCTCTGGTTTGGTCCTGGGCAAACTGCAGTGATGCACAGCTGCTAACTGCTAGTATGGGAAGGCCACATCAGCGTCTTCCATCTCTGGACTGCTTCTCTTCTGTCTTCATTACTGGAGTAGTCCTGTTGATTCCTCTCTATTGCTGGAATCCACATGGTCTTGGAGTTGTTTTCTGAAAACATACAAACATATTCTCGACCAAAAGTTAGTAAAGGAATATTTTCTATAAATTTGACTTGGGATCCTATTTCATTTTTTGCCCAAATGATTTTCCTCTGGCTTGTTTTGACACCTTGTGTGTTTTTCATGGGTGTCTTGCTTTTAGCCTTACAATTAATTTTCTAAAGTATTAATTTTCTAGATGTAATTTTGAAGTAGGCCAGTAATGCTATGAATTTCCTTTTCAGCACTGCTTTTGCTATGTCCCATAGATTTTGGGTTGTGTATTCATTGTTAGTTTGCTTTTTTCTGTAAGTTTTTTTTCTTCTTCCTCGATTTCATTGGGCACCCATTCATTGTTAAATAACATTCTATTTAGCTCCCATATCTTTGAATGTTTGTTAGTGTGTTTTTTTTTAAGTTGATTTCTAGTTTCATGCCACTGTGACAAGAAGAGGCTTGATATGATTTATTCTCTTGAATATGTAGAACCTTATTTTGTGTTCTCACATGTGGTCTATGTTTGAGAATGTCCTGTGCACTTGAGAAGAATGCATATTCTGAAGCTTTAGTGTGGTTTATTCTGTAAATATCAACTAAATCCATAGTGTATCATTTAAGGCTCCTGTTTCCTTTTATTTATTTTTTTTTTCTGGATGATCTATCCAATGATGTCAGTGGGACATTAAAGTCCTCTACTATAACTGTATTCCTCTCTATTTAACTTTTGAAATCCTCCAAGGGCTTTCTTTTTTTGCAGGAGGGGGGGGTTCCCTCAGCCCAGCCTTCCCCCTCTCACAGACTGGGAGCCCTCAGGAGATGTCCTACTGATGGCTTAGGCCCATGGGGAATGGGCCTAAGCTGCAGTCTGGCCTCCATCTGAGGGAGGAGACCGGACTGATCAGGGGAAGGCGCCAGCCCCATCACCCCACTGCTGCAGCCACTGCCAGCCACTGCAGTTGCCAAGGTGTTTTCATCAACATGGACTCCAGTCCCTTCACCACGAAAAAATGACAACTTTCTTTAGGCATTTTCTAGATGTGTCTTTCATAAGATATGCCCTTCCTTTCTTTCTTTCTTTCTTTCTTTCTTTCTTTCTTCCTTTCTTTCTTTCTTTCTTTCTTTCTTTCTTTCTTTCTTTCTTTCTCTTTCTTTCTTTCTCTCTTATCCTGAGGATATGTTTTCATTGATTTTTAGAGAGTGTGGAAGAGAGAGGGAAAGACAGAGAGAAACATCAATGTGAGAGGGACACTTTGATTGGTTGCCTCCTGCATGAGCCCTGACCTGGGCCCTGGTCAGGGAGGAGCCTGCAGCCTAGGTACATGACCTTGATCAGAATCAAACCCGGACCCTGCGGTCGGCAGGCTGAGGCATTATCCACTGAGCCAAACTGGCTAGGGAAGGATATGACATTTCTTAGCCCTCCAGCAGCGGACCCTCATTTTTTCCTCCAGGAGTGTGGTGGAAAAACCCTAGATCACCTTTTTGGATTCTTATTACCCAAGTTACCAAGAACATTACCAGTGGCATACTGGGAGCTTAGCCAATGAGTGATCAGAAAAGGTGTTTCCTCTGTAGGCCCCGGCTCTGCTCCGGCTCTGCTCAAGCCTCTGCCACGGCTTGGGCAAGGTCCCCCTACTCCACTCAGGCCCTGCTCAAGACTCCACTGTGGCTTGGGCAGGGCCCCTCAGGTCTGCTCAGTCCCTGATTAAGACTGCCGTGTCTTGGGCAGGGCCCCCTGGCTCTAATCAAGCCTGTGCCACAGCTTGGGCAGGGCCCCCTGACTCCACTCAGGCCCTGCTCTAGCGTCTGCCATGGCTTGGTCAGGGCCCTCTGGCTCTGCTCAGGCCCTGCTCAAGCCTCTGCTGGCCCACCCCTGGGCTCCTCTGCTCCAAGGCCCATAGGCCAGGAGTGGCCGGGGGCAGTCTAGGACCCTGGCAGCTCAGGGTCTACATGCGGGCCTAGAGGCTTGGAGCAGCCTGGGTCCCAAGGATGTTCCCTGAACCCAGGCCACTGGGCGCCTGCATATGCAAATTAACCCTTCATCTTTGTCAGGTTAATTTGCATACTCACTCCTGATTGGCTGATGGGCGTCACGGAGGTACGGTCAATTTGTATCTTTCTCTTTTATTAGTGTAGACGTTTACCAGGGTTATATCCTCTTATTGTATTGATCCCTTTAGTATTATATGCTGGCCTTCTTTGTCCCTTGTTATGGCCTTTGCTTTGAAGTCTATTTTGTCAGATATATATATTGCTGCACCTTCTTTTTTTTTCATTTCCATTTGCATGGAAAATTACTTTTCATCCCATCACTTTCATCCTGTGTGAGTCTTTTGTTCTGAGCAGGGTCTCTTCTGTACAGTCTATACATGGGTCATGTTTTCTTATCCATTTAGTTACCCTAAGTCTTTTGATTGAGCATTTAACTATTTACATTTAAGTTTATTATTGACAGGTAGATATTTATTGCCATTTTATTATTTATTAGAGGCCCAATGCATGAAATTCTGCAAGGCACTCAGCCTTCACAACCACAATGCCTTGCCTCAGCCCTCGTATCCCTGGCTTCCTCCGGAAGGTCATCCAGAAGGATCTCCAAAAGGTAGTTTTGCTGTCCAGTCTAATCAGCATATTACACTTTTATTATTATATATGCCTATATTTCTCTCTCTCTCTCTCTCTCTCTCTATATATCTATATATATATATATATATATATATATATATTTCATTATTATTATTACAGCAGCACATGCAACATTTCTTGCAATGCTGGTTTGATGATAATAAACTCCTTTAGCCATTTTCTGTCTGGGGAGTTCTTTATTTCACCATCTAGCCTACCTAATAAAACAGTAATATGCAAATTGACCGTACCTGCGCTATACCCATAAGCCACGCCCACCAGCCACGCCCACCAGCCAATCAGGAGCAAATATACACATTAAACCAGCAAAGATGGCAGGGGGAGCGGGCAGCGCCAGCTACCGGTGGAATCCAAGCCATGATGGTAGACTGGGGCAGGCGGTTAGTGCCAGCAGCTGGCTGACAAGGTCCTGGATAGGGGCTTCCAATCAGGGATCACGGACCAGGGCAGGAAGCATGGGTTAGCGCCCCCATCTGCCTACCCAGGTCTGCCATCACGGATCATGGACCAGGGCAGGCTGCGTGGGTTAGCACCGGCAGCCGCCTGCCCAGGTCCGCTATCATGGATCACGGACCAGGGCAGGCTGCGTGGGTTAGCACTGGCAGCCGCCTGCCCAGGTCCGCTATCATGGATCACGGACCTGGGCAGGCAGCATGATCACAGATCACGAACCAGAGCAGGCAGCGTGGGTTAGCGACCGCAGCCACCTGCCCAGGTCCGCCATCACGGATCATGGACCTGGGCAGGCGGCGTGATCAGGGATCACGGACCAGGGCAGGCGGTGTGGGTTAGTGCCCGCAGCCGCCTGACCAGGTCCCCGATAGGGACTTGGAGTCTAGCATAACAAAAATAATATTCAGCAAAAGCAGGAGACAAGGTTTCATAAGTTCTCCCCCAGGTCACCACTGTTCTCTTATACATTTTAATTATCCCAGACTTTGCCTGATGGGATTTGATTTGAATTATGCCTGATAGAGATTACATGGCATGAATTGGAGGCTCATTTTTTTGTGGTTGCCTGACTGAGAAAGGCCTTGGAATGAGAGAAGGCACTTTTATTTTCCATTTTGATTCTATAGAGACTGAGGAATTACAGTTATATGAAGAAGTTAGTGATAGAATGAAAGTCTCATGCTGTAGTTTTTCTGTAAGTTTTATCATGTGGACTATCAAAAACTTGGTGGGATCCTTTTCAAGAGGTGTTACAAAAATTATGTTGGAATTAACATTCAAGAATAAAAGGAGAGAAGTGAGTGATGGGTAAAGGAAAGAACTTTGTCCTAGAAACCAAATAGAAGCCACATAAACCTACAGATTCTTACTCATTGTGCTTTGGAGGTATTAAAGGATAATTTTTTAAAACGGTAAAATCATGACTCATAATCTGTATAGTTAAAAGGCTAAGTGACCGACATTTGTCCACCCGTCTGACCAACCGGTACATATGACGCACACTGGAAATTTAAAAATAAACTTTGACTCGCACACGTGCCATACATATAAAGCTCTCACTGGCGCTACTTTGAATGTTGCATTTGGTGGGAAAGTTCTTTTCAGAGGGGATTTTTGTGCCACCATGCTATACGATTGGCCATAGTACAAATAAGTTTAAAGTACTGTAGTGTTTGGGGATGTTTCAGACAGTTGTCTCTTAAAACAAATATGAGATCAGAGGATTCTGCTTATAGTGAATTGTTAGTAAAACTAGGAGATGGCAAACTTGATAGCAGTTTTCATTTAGGAATGGATATTATTGAAATTCCCCATGAAATGATTTTTAATGGATCTATTATTAAAGCCACCTTTGGAAATAGTATATCTATAGATAATATTAAAAATATATCTAAACGTGCAATTCTTTGTTCAAAAAATGAGCACGTTCAAAAATTAAATGAAGAAATTTTGGATATACTTGATGGAGATTTTCACACCTATTTGAGTGATGATTCCATTGACTCAACAGATGATGCTGAAAAGGAAAATTTTCCTATTGAATTTCTTAATAGTATTACTCCTTCTGAAATGCCGTGTCATAAATTAAAATTGAAAGTGGTTGCAATCATCATGCTATTGAGAAACCTTAATAGTAAATGGGGTCTTTGTAATGGTACCAGATTTATTATCAAAAGATTGCGACCTAACATTATCAAAGCTGAAATATTAACAGGATCTGCAGAGGGAGAGATTGTTCTGATTCCAAGAATTGATTTGTCCCCATCTGACACTGGCCACCCATTTAAATTAATTCGAAGATAGTTTCCCGTTTCGCCAGCATTTGTGATGACTATGAATAAATCACAAGGACAAACTCTAGACAGAGTAGGAATATTCCTACCTGAACCCATTTTTGGACATGGTCAGTTAATGTTGCTTTCTCTCTCTCTCTCTCTCTCTTTTTTTTAAAGTATTTTAAAAAAATATTTTATTGATTTTTTTACAGAGAAGAAGGGAGAGGGACAGAGAGTTAGAAATATCGATGAGAGAGAAACATCGATCAGCTGCCTCCTGCACACCTCCTACAGGGGATGTGTCTGCAACCAAGGTACATACCCTTGACTGGAATTGAACCTGGGACCTTTCAGTCCACAGGGCGATGCTCTATCCACTGAGCCAAACCAGTTACGGCTGTTGCTTTCTCTTGAGTTCAAAGAGCATGTTACGTTAAAGTTAAAGTTGTAAATATTTTATCTCAAGGGAAATTAGTCAAGCACTCTGAAAGTGTTTTTACTCTTAATGTGGTATACAGGGAGATATTAGAATAAGTTTAATCACTTTATCAGTCATTATTTGCATCAATGTTGTTTTTATATTACGAGTTTGTTATTGTTATATCATTTTGTTATTGTTTAGTTATTAATAAAATTATGTATTATTTTCCTATACATTATACTCATTTTCTTTTATCTCTCACACTTTTATTATAGAGAAAGGGCAAATAGCAATATTAAAATATTTCATCTAATTTATTCCCTTTCAATGTGCACGAATTTCGTGCACTGGGCTACTAGTCTATAATAATAAAAGAGTAATATGCTAATTAGACTGTATAGCCAAATGACCTTCTGGACAAAGCCGGGGCTGCAAGGGCCAAGTCAGTCACCGCAGCTGTAAGGGCTCAGCCCCTTGCATGGATATCATGCATCAGGCCTTGCTAGATAGAGTAGTCTTGGTTTCAGATCCCTGCTTTTCATTACATTGACTACTTCATGCTATTCCCTTTCACCTGTAGATTTTCTGTTGAGAAATCATATGACAGCCTTATGGGAGCTCCCTTTTATGTCATTGACTGTCTTTCTCTTGCAGTCTTTAAGTTTCTGTCTTTGTCCTTATATTTGCCATTTTAATTATGATGTGTCTTGGATTGGATCACTTTGTGTTTACCTTGATTTGTACCCATATGTTTTTTTTCCTTCACCAGGTTAGGGAAGTTTTCTGTTATTATTTCTTCCAACATGTTCTCATTCCTTGCTTCTCCCTCTGGTACCTTATGATGGGGATGTTGGTCTGTTTCATATTGTCGCCAAGTTCCCTTAAACTTCCTCATGGTTCTTCACTATCTTTTCTTTTTGCCTCTCTGATTGAGTGTATTTTTTTCTACCTTATCTTTTAATTCACTTATTCAATCTTCTATTTCATCATGCCTACTTTTAATTCCTTCAATTCTATTCTAGATGTCAGATATTGTATTTATCATTTCTGTCTGGCTCATATTAAACATTCCTTTATATTTTATCATGCTGATGTAGCTTCTACTAAGTTCCTTGTAGTTGCCACTACATTTCTGGTAGTTCCCATTATGTTTCCTGTAATTCTCCCTAAGTTCCTTGAGCATCTTTATAACCAGTCCTGAACTCTATGTCTGGTAACTTGTTTACCTCCATCTCATTTAGGTCTTTTTTTCTGGTGATTTCTTCTTTTTTTTTTTTCTTCCATTTGGGGGTTGTTTCTTATCTCCCCATTTTAGTTGTCTCTTTGCATGTATCTATGTATTAGACATAATTGCTATGATTCCCAGGCTTTGAAGTAAATGTGGGCTTTTATAGTAAATGTTCTATGGGACCCAGTGGTACATTTTCCTTGTACTAGTGAACTGTATGCTTTAGGAATTACCATTTGTGGGTTGTTTGGTCTTTAGTATTGTAATGGGGCCTTGATTGTTGTTGTCCCATTTGTGGGAGAACTCTACTCTCTGGCTGGCTAACTGTGAGGCTCAGCCACTACCATGTCATGCAGACATAGCAAAACAAATCAAAACAGACAGGAAACAAACAGGAACATACATAATATCCTGATAACAGCAATGAAAGCTACACAAGAGAAAAGGGAATTAGGAAAGAGGAGAGAGAACATGAGTACTAAGGCAGAGAGAGAGAGAGAAAAAGAGAGAGAGAGAGAGAGAGAGAGAGAGAGAGAGAGAGAGAGAGAGAGAGAGAGAGAGAAGGGTAATAGGGTAATATTACTAATCCTATTTAATAAAAGGCTAATATGCATATAGACTGAACAGCAGAACAACCGAACAATCAAACAACTGAACAACTCGTCACTATGATGTGCGTTGACCACGAGGGGGCACATGCAAAACATGGTGGGCAATGGCAGCAGGTGGCAGAACATGGAATGTGAGGGGCGTCAGCCATGGCAGAATGGTGGAGCAGGTGAGCGGGGCACCAGACCAAGGTGGGGCGCTGGTTGCTGTCATCAGGACGAGCCTCTGGTGGTTACTGAAAATTATTTGCTCCTGCACACGGTGGTCCTGCCTGGCATTCCCAACTGCTGCGGGCGCTGATCCCGCTTGCACCCTCTGCCAGCACCGAAGCCACTGCTCACACCCAACTGCCAGTGCCCAGCACTGGTCCCAATTGCTCGGTGCCATCAGCAGGTGTGAGCGGGGCCAGCACCGTCAGCATGTGGGAGTGGTGGTGGTGGGAGCAGAGCTGCCAGCAGGCAGGGGACCACTGGGGCTGCAGTGGGAGGGGCCGGGTGGGGGTGCAGAGGATGGGCCAAGACCAGCCCCTGTGCCCACCGCAGCATTGTGGCCCAGAGTTCCTTTCAAGGTGCATGAATTCAAGCACTGGGGCCCTAGTAGTAAAATAAAAAATAAAGAAAATACTGAAAGATAAAAGCAGCAGAAAAAGATTCTAAAAGGAAAGAAGGAAGAACAAAATATAAGAGTAGAAAGTAGGAAAAAGAAAATCATAAAAGGCAAGACAGAAAAAGAGAAAAAAGTTATGCAAATATAATAATAAGAGAGAGAAAGGTAAAGCAAAATAAAGAATGGAAAAGAAAAAGAGAGAATAAAGATAGAGTAAATAAAGAAAGTAGGTCAGTCAATAAGAAATATAAAAGGAACAAGGGAGAAAAAAAGCAAAATCTTGACAATTTAAATAATAATATCAAACCAATAAAGCAGAAAAAAAATAAAGAAAATATTGACAAAAAGACCAAAAACAAAACAAACAAACAAAAAACAAGCAAAGCCAAGCAAAACAAAACAAGCAACAATAGCAACAACAACAAAAAACCCAACCAAGTGAAGTTTATCTAGGCAGCTTATGTTTTCTGAGGCTCACTGTTTTGTATACTGATATCAGACCTCCTGGGAGGTACTTTTGTGTCAGCCAATGTCAGGGACTGTGCAAATTTGGCTCTCAGTGTCATGTTTTAGTTGGCCACTCTGAGCTCTCTGAGGATTGCCTCTACCTATCAGCTACTTCTCCTCCCCCCTGAGGTTGCCTGGTCTTTCTTCAGTGTCTTCTGAGGAGAGTGTTTAGGGTGGAGGCAGGCTAGCATTGCTAGGGCTACTGGACCCCTTACTTAGAGGTTTTGCCATCAGGCACTCACTGAGGGGAAATAAATATCTGCTTCAAAGTCAAACTCCTCAGTCTCTACCATATCCTCCAACTCTAGTTCCCCCTAAAATGGCCTGATACAGATTCAGATTGTATACAGACTCCTTCCTTTTCTGTATGGGGAGTTTCAGTTGTCCTGGGCTCAATGGGGCTTCAGTGAGCATGTTGCCTTCCCAGCCCCCAAGAGGGGGACTAAATGCTTCCTCCTGGTCCCAAACAATAGCCCCTGAGAGTCTTACTCTTGGAATATCCTACTCAGAGCTGTTTTACTTAACCCTAAAAAACTGCACCCCATGTGGGGTTTCTGAGAACTGATCCAAGCCCTTTCCTGTTGGCTGAGGTGTTCCCAGCCTGCAAGAGAGGTAGACATACTCCACCCTTTCTTTCCCAGTACTGGTTGGCTGAACTCACAAGGCTGACCTCACAAGATCAGCCTCTCCATAATGCAGTCACAAAGCCCAGCTCTTGCTGGTCTGTCTTCCCAATATAAGCCTTCCCAGCAGATGCTGTTAAAAAACTAAAATAAAACAAAAACCCCACTTTGCAAGGACTTGATGACCTTGTGCCTCAGTCCAATTAGGAAGTGGTATAAGATCAGCCTCATGTGGGACTCCTGTCTCTCCGCACAGCCGATCTCAGTGAACCTGGCACCCGGAATCCCAGCTTCACTCACAATCCCAACTCTCAGTGAGGGTCAAAAATCCCCAATTTGTCCTGCTGCCAGCTCCAATACCACTCTGGTGGTGGAAAAGCTCTCTTACCCTTTCCCACCCAACACAGATTAGATGCTTTCTGGGGCTCTGTACAATGCCATTCAGGAAAGTAGATGGTTCCTTTAAGTCAGTGCTGGGTGCAATCCACAAGCCCTTTTCTATTCTGGAGCCACATACTGTGGAGCTACCTTTCCAGTAGTCAGAGCTTAGGGTGAATCTTTCCCTCTGGAACTGCCAATATTAGGTACACTCTTGGAAAGGAAAGGTATGGACTCAGCCGCCCTGGCAGACAGTTTCTCCTTAAGTCTTTTGCCCAATGCTGCAAGTGCTCTCCTTGCTGTCTCTGTGGTTCAGAGTTTGGGGTCCCCGTGCATATATGCCAGGCCACACTCCCAAGGGGAGGGAGCTTGTAGCCACTATCATTCAGGCCTCTCATCAAGTGTCAGCTCTGTGGGTGGATCCTCCTTATTATGACTCCCCCTCTCTTAATAGTCTCTATGTTGTTTCTTAGACAAACTATGTCCAAACTACACTTCTCTTTTTTTTTCAAGTTGACTATGCAGTATTTTAGCTGTAAGTCCAGTCTAAGGCCGGGAGCAAGGGCACTTAGCCCTTTGTTAGAGAGCAGCCACCTTAGGTACCTTCTGTGTATGAGATCTTTTTAATGTGTTACTGCATTTGGTTTGGTAATATTAGCTGAGGACAAAAAGTTTGATAACAGGCCTATGGGAGGTCATTTATATGTAACTAACTGTCCTTTTCTTGCTGCTTTTAAGATTCTCTCTTTGCCTTTAGCCTTTCCCATTTTAATTATGGTGTGTCTTGATGTGGGCTTCTTTCAGATTATCTTGTTTGGAACTCTGTGTTCCTTGGACTTGTGTGTCTTTTTCCTTCACCAGGTAAGGGAAGTTTTCAGTCATTATTTCTTCAAATAGGTTCTTGATTCTTTGCACTCATGGTTCTCCTTCTGGTACCCCTATGATGCAGATATTGTTATGCTTCATGTTGTTCCAAAGGTCCCTTAAATTATCCTTATTTTTAAAACTAGAGGCCCGGTGCACAAAATTCGTGCATGGGGGGTGTGTGTCCCTCAGTCCAGGCTGCACCGTTTCCAATCTGGGACCCCTCGAGGGATGTCCGACTGCCCGTTTAGGCCCTATCGGTAGGATCGGGCCTAAACGGGCATTCGGACATCCCTCTCACAATCCAGGCCTGCTGACTCCCAATTGTTCGCCTGCCTGCCTTCCTGATTGCCCTTAACCTCTTCTGCCTTCCAGCTTGATCACCCTCTAACCACTCCCCTGCCAGCCTGATTGATGCCTAACTGTTCCCCTGCCAGCCTGATTGCCCCTAAGTGCCCTCCCCTGTAGGCCTGATCACCCCTAACTGCCCTCTTCTGCAGGCCTGGTCACCCCTAACTGTCCTCTACAGCTGGCCTGGTCTCCCCCAACTACCCTCCCCTGTAGGCCTGGTCCCCCCGCAACTGCTCTCCCCTGCAGGCCTGGTCACCCCTAACTGCCCTCCCCTGCAGGCTTGAATGCTCCCAACTGCCCTCCCTTGCAGGCCTGGTCCCTCCCAGCTGCCCTCCCCTGCTGGCCTGATCGCCCACAACTGCCCTCCCTTGCTGGCCATCTTGTGATGGATATCTTGTGTCCACATGGGGCCAGCCATCTCTGACCACATAGGGGTAGCCATCTTGTGTGTTGGAGTGATGGTCAATTTGCATATTACTCTTTTATTAGATAGGATAGAGGCCTGGTGCACGGGTGGGGGCCAGCTGGTTTGCCCTGAAGTGTGTCCCAGATCGGGGTGGGGGTTCCCTTGGGGCATGGGGTGGCCTGAGCGAGGGGCCTCTGGTGGTTTGCAGGCTGGCCACACCCCCCGGTGACCCAAGCAGAGGCCCTGGTATCTGGGATTTATTTATCTTCTATAATTGAAACTTCGTAGCCTTGAGTGGATGCCAGGGCTCACCAGGGTGGGTGGGAAGCTTGGCTTCCTCCATCGCCGGGGAAACCCAAACCTCCTGTTTGCTCCAGGGCTGCAGCCATTTTTGTTGGGATTTATTTATCTTCTATAATTGAAACTTTGTAGATTTGAGTGGAGGCCAGGGCCAGCCAAGGTGGGTGGGAAGCTTAGCTTCCTCCATTGCCGGGGAAATCAAAGCCTCCTGCGAGTTCCATGGCCACAGCCATCTTGGTTAGGTTAATTTGCATACTTGCTCCTGATTGGCTGGTGGGTGTGGCTTGTGGGTGTAGCGGAGGTATGGTCAATTTGCATGTTTCTCTTTTATTAGTGTAGATTCTTTTTCCTTTTACTGCTCTGATTGGATGTTTTCTGCTACCTTGCCTTCCAAATCACTAATATGACTCTCTGCTTCATCTATCCTATTGTTTATTCCTTCTATTCATTTAAAATATATAGGGTGTTCACCCCCAAATTTATTCACACTTAACAGCTAATAAATAGCTCAATTGATGTTTATTATTTTTCAGATTTAACCCACTGGAATTAATAATTATTCAATGTGCGTATCCATTTTTTTAAGACACCCTTTATTCTTCATTTCTGACTGATTCTTTTTATGGTTTCTGTATCCTTTTTTAGGTTGTTGAAGTTCTAAGTTCCTTTAGTATTTTGTAAACATATTTTTGAACTTTACATCTAGTATGTTTTTTTGCCTCCCTTTCATTTTTCTCTTTTTCTGGTGATTTTTCTTGTTCTTTCATTTGGGGCATGTTTTTTTATCTTTCCATTTTGGCTGCCTCTTTGAGTTTGTTTCTGTGTATTAGGTAGATGTGCTATGCCTGCTAGTCTTGCAGGATGGCTTCATGCCCTAAGTGCCCTGTGGGACCCAGAGGTGTTGTCTCCTTGATTGCCTGAGCTGGTGCTCCAAGAATTTTCTTACAGGATTATGTGAATCTTTCTATAATAATTGAGCCTTGATTGCTATTGGCCCATTCATGCATTGGGATGACCCTCATGCTGGCTGATTCTTAGGATTGACCATAACCACAGTTTACAAGCTGTTGTATGGGTGTTGCTCACACAAAACAGAATTCAGCTGAAACTGGTTTGGCTCAGTGGATAGAGCGTCGGCCTGCAGACTCAAAGGTCCCAAGTTCGATTCCAGTCAAGGGTATGTACCTTGGTTGCGGGCACATCCCCAGTGGGGGGTGTACAGGAGGCAGCTGATCGATGTTTCTCTCTCATCGATATTTCTAACTCTCTATCCCTCTCTCTTCCTCTCTGTAAAAAATCAATAAAATATTTTTAAAAAATTAAAAAACACACACACAGAATTCACCTCAGCAGAGTCTGATGCATGCAGAGATCTTCCTTTAGATGTGCCACATGTGAAACTAATAGTGTATTGCTCTAATGTTGTCCAGAGCTTGTCACCTGGTGTGTTGGCTTTGGGCCTCTTGGGAAGGACCAGACTCTTTTGCAGGTCAATGTCAGAGGCCACCTGTGATTGGTCCTGAACAATCTGTTCAGAGCTACAATGCGATCCACCATGTATGGGTGACGTTTTTGGGCCTGGGTGTGTGTAGGAGGAACCATGCTACACACCAAAGCTTACTTCCATGAACACTGAGCCTGGGGGCAGGTAAGCAAAAGTACCAATGCACTTTGAGATCTGTCTTCACCTGCCTCTACCTACCAGATCCATGTTAGGCTCAGTCGCTGAAAGAGTCTCTGGTGATATTTGAGTTGCTTGCAAGAGGTTAGTGGAGTAGAGGATTTGGGACTTTATCTGATAAGGATTAATTCCAACAGGGACAGACAAATTCCTTTTTGGAGGAGAAGACTGAGTGTATTGACAGGCTAGTAGAAAGAGTGCCAGAAATATTAAAAAGACAACTGTATTAAAGTCCAGTTATTACTTACTTGTTTTTGTTTTGTTTTTTTGAAGAGGAGCTTTAAGTCCTCAGTAGGTTCAGAAGAGTATGTCTCCAGTTGTGGTTCCTGTGAGGACTCATAAGAAACAGGTTTAATTAAAGATAAATAGACCAAATTTATTATCCCCATGAGTTTTATTGTAGTTAGGGTGCTGACAGGACTAGATTTGGGCACTTCCATCTGGGTTGTAGTTGAGACCCAGGATAATTGTCCCTCCAGGTTTTTAATAGACTATGTCCCATGGTTTAACTTGTTTGTGTCAGTAGTCTTTATCAAGGGGCAGGTAGAATTTTGTTTCTATAGTTTTGTAATGCTTTTTGTATCCATCCTAGATTAATGGTGTAAGACAATAGCTGAAGTTTTTCCTTTTATGCTAGTATTAGCAGGTCAGATCTGAGAAAAGGCCTGCCATAAGTGAGTTCAAAGGGGTCATTTGTATGTTTTCTTTAGGTGTAGCTCTCATTCCTTTTTTAAATTTCTTTATTGATTAAGGTATTACATATGTGTCCTCATCCCTCCATTAACCCCCCAAATCCCCCCACTCATGCCCTCACACCGCTGGTGTTCATGTCCATTGGTTAGGCTTATATTCATGCATACAAGTCCTTTGGTTGATCTCTCCTCCTTTCCTCCACCCTCCCCTATCTTCCTTCTGAGGTTTGGCAGTCTGATCGATGCTTCTCTGTCTCTGGATCTGTATCTGTTCATCAGTTTATGTTGTTCATTATATTCCACAAATGAGTGAGATCATGAGGTATTTTTCTTTCTCTAACTGGCTTATTTCACTTAGCATACTGCTCTCCAGTTCCATCCATGCTGTTGCAAATGGTAAGAACTCCTTCTTTTTACTGCAGCGTAGTATTCCATGGTGTAGATGTACCACAGTTTTTTAATCCACTCATCTGCTGATGGGCATTTAGGCTGTTTCCTAATCTTAGCTGTTGTAAATTGTGCTGTTATGAACAGAGGGGTGCATATATCCTTTCTGATTGGTGTTTCTAGTTTCTTGGGATATATTCCTAGAAGTGGGATCACTGGGTCAAATGGGAGTTCCATTTTTAATTTTTTGAGGAAACTCCATACTGTTCTCCACAGTGGCTGCACCAGTCTGTGTTCCCACCAGCAGTGCAAAAGAGTTCCTTTTTCTCCACATCCTCGCCAACATTTGTTGATTTGTTGGTGATAGCCATTCTGACAGGTGTGAGATGATACCACATTGTCATTTTGATTTGCATCTCTCAGAAAATTAGTGACTTTGAGCATGTTTTCATATGTCTCTTGGCCTTCCTTCTGTCCTCCTTCAAAAAGTGTCTATTTAGGTCCTTTGCCCATTTTTTGATTGAGTTGTTTATCTTCCTTTTGTTAAGTTGTATGAGTTCCCTGTAAATGTTGGAGATTAAACCCTTATCGCTGATGACATTGGCAAATATGTTCTCCCATGCAGTGGGCTTTCTTGTTGCTTTGTTTATGGTGTCTTTTGCTGTACAAAAGCTTTTTATTTTGATATAGTCCCATTTGCTTATTTTCTCTTTAGTTTCCATTGCCCTAGGAGCAGTATCGGTGAAGAAGTTCCATCAGCATATGTCTGAGATTTCGCTGCCTGTGGATTCCTCTAGTATTTTTATGGTTTTCCATCTTATGTTTAAGTCCTTCATCCATTTTGAGTTTATTTTTGTGTATGGTGTAATTTGGTGGTCTAGTTTCATTTTTTTACATGTATCTGTCCAATTTTCCCAACACCATTTGTTGAAGAGACTAGCTTGACTCCATTGTATGCTCTTGCCTCCTTTGTCAAATATTAATTGGGCATAGTGGTTTGGGTCGATATCTGGGTTCTCTATTCTATTCCATTGATCTATATGTCTGTTCTTATGCCAGAACCAGGCTGTTTTAAGAACAGTGGCTTTGTAATATAGCTTGATATCTGGTATTGAGATCCCACCTACTTTGATCTTCTTTCTCAGGATTGCTGCGAGTATTCTGGGTCTTTTGTTATTCCAGATGAATTTTTGGAAAGTTTGTTTTAGGTCTGTGAAATATGCCATTGGTATTTTAATGGGGATTGCATTGAATCTGTAGATGGCTTTGGGTAGTAAGGACATTTTGATGATGTTGATTCTACCAATCCATGAACATGGTATGTTCTTCCATCTGTTTATGTCTTCCTCTATCTCTTTTTTCAGTGTCCTGTATTTTTTCGCATATAGGTCTTTTACTTCCTTAGTTAAGTTTATTCCTAGGTATCTTATTTTTTTGGTGTGATGATAAATGAGATTGCTTTTTTAGACTTCCTTTCTATAAGTTCACTATTGGTGTAAAGAAATGCCATAGATTTCTTGGCATTAATTTTGTATCCTGCTACATTGCCAAATTCATTTATTAAGTTTAATAGTTTTTTGATGGAATCTTTAGGGTTTTCTATGTACAGTATCATGTCATCTGCGAATAAGGACAGTTTTACTTCTTCTTTTTCAATTTGGATGCCTTTTATTTATTCTTCTTGTCTGATCGTAATGGCTCGTACTTCCAGTACTATGTTGAACAGGAGTGGTGAGATTGGGCATCCCTGTCTTGTTCCTGTTTTTAGGGGAAATGGTTTTAGTTTGTGTCCATTGAGTATGATATTGGCTGTGGGTTTTTCATATATGACTTTTATTGTTGAGGTATGATCCTTCTATTCCCACCTTGCTGAGAGTTTTTATGAAGAAGGGGTGTTGGATTTTCTCGAATGCTTTATCTGCATCAATTGAAATGATTATGTGATTTTTATCTCTCAATTTGTTTATGTGATGTATCATGTTTATTGATTTGCGGATATTGTACCATCCTTGCATCTTCGGGAGAAATCCTACTTGGTCATGGTGTATGATCTTTCTGATGTATTGCTGGATCCAATTTGCTAGAATTTTGTTGAGGATTTTGGCATCTATGTTCATGAGGGATATCGGCCTATAATTCTCTTTCATTCTGTTGTCTTTATCTGGTATTGGTATTAGGGTGATGCTGGCTTCATAGAATGAGCTTGGAAGTGTTCCTTCCTCTTGAAATTTTTGGAATAGTCTTAGGGGGATAGGTTTTAGTTCTTACTTGAATGTTTTGTATAACTCCCCTGTGAAGCCGTCTGGCCCCAGGTGTTTGTTTGCTGGAGCTTTTTGATGACTGCTTCAAATTCATCCATAGTTATTGGCCTATTGAGATTTTTAGAATCTTCCTGATTGAGTTTTGGAAGGTTGTACTTTTCTAGGAATATGTCCATTTCCTCCAGGTTGTCTCTAGTTTGTTGGAGTAGAGTTGTTCATAGTAATTTTTAATGATCCTTTGTATTTCTGTGGGGTCTATTTTTATTTCACCTCTTTCATTTCTGATTTTGTTTATTTGAGTCTTCTGTCTTTGCTTCTTGGTGAGCCTGGCTAGAGGTTCATCAATCTTGTTTATCCTTTCAAAGAACCAGCTCTTAGTTTCATTGATCTTTTGTATTATTTTTTTGGTCTCTATGTCATTTATTTCTGCTCTAATCTTTATTATCTCCTACCTTCTGCTCACTCTGGGCTTTTCTTGTTGCTCTCTTTCTAATTCTTTGAGTGGTAGAGTTATATGATTTACTACCATTTTTTTCTTGCTTTTTGAGGTATGCCTGTAGAGCTATGAACTTCCCTCTCAGGACTGCTTTCATTGTGTCCCATAGAATTTGGATTGTTGTGTTTATATTGTCATTAGTTTCCAGGATGCTTTTAATTTCTTCTTTGATCTCATTGGTAACCCAGTCATTATTTAATAGCATGCTATTCAGCTTCCAAGTGTTTGAAATTTTTGGATTGTTTTTATTGTAGTTTATTTCTAATATTATGCCATTGTGGTCTGAGAAGGTGCTTGGTATTATTTCAATCTTCTTGAATTTGGGAAGACTTTTTTTGTGACCCAGTATGAAGTCTATTTCTCATAATGTCCCATATGCACTTGAGAAGAACATATATTCCATGGCTTTGGGGTGAAATGTTCTGAAGATGTCTATTAAGGCCATCTGATCTAGTGAGTCATTTAGGATTGCTATTTCTTTGCTGTTTTTTTGTCTATATGATTTATCTAGTGATATTAGTTGTGTATCAAAGTCTCCTACTCTGATTGTAGTGTTGTCGATCTCTTCCTTGATATCTTCCAGGAGTTTTTTTATGTATTTGAGTGCTCCTGCATTGGGTGCATATATGTTTATCAGGGTTATATCCTCTTGTTGTATCAATACCTTTAGTATTATGAAGTGGCCTTCCTTATCTCTTGTTATGGCCTTCATATTGAGGTCTATTTTGTTAAATATAATTATTGCTACCCCAGCTTTTTTTTCATTTCCATTTGCCTGAAAGATATTTTTCCATCCCTTCACTTTCAGTCTGTTTGAGTCCCTTGTTCTGAGGTGGGTCTCTTGTAGACAGCATATATATGGGTCGTGTTTTTTTATCCATTCAGCCACTTGATGTCTTTT
The DNA here is from genome assembly GCF_027574615.1 of Eptesicus fuscus. NCBI lineage: Eukaryota > Metazoa > Chordata > Mammalia > Chiroptera > Vespertilionidae > Eptesicus > Eptesicus fuscus. The sequence goes on along the minus strand of NC_072480.1, from coordinate 2,130,716 downwards.
CATTGGAGCATTTAGTCAATTTCCACTGAAAGTTATTACTGAAAGGTACCTGTTGGTAGTCATATCTATTTTTGTGTCTGTGTTCCTTCTTACCTTTTTATTTCTTCTTTATACAGTATTCCCTTTAGCATTTCTTGCTTTGCTGGTTTGGTGATGATAAGCTCCTTTAGCCTTTTTTTGTCTGCAAAGCTCCTGATTTCCCCTTCAATTTTGATTGATAGTCTTGCTGGATAGAGTATTCTTGGATTCAGTCCTTTGCTTTGCAACACTTTGTATACATCCTTCCATTGCCTTCTAGCTTGATGTGTTTCTGTTGAGAAATCATTTCATAATCTCATGGGGGATCCTTTATAGGTAACTCTCTGTCTCTCTCTCTTGCTGCCTTTAAGATTCTCTCTTTGTCGTTAATATTTGCCATTGAAATTATGACGTGTCTTGGTGTGGGACTTTTGGGATTGATCCTGCTTGGGACTCTCTGTATTTGTGTAGCTTTTTTCTTCCCCATATCCCGGAAGTCTTCTGTCATTATTTCTTCAAATAGATTTTCTAATCCTTGCTGTTCTTCTTGCCCTTCTGGCAGCCCTATTATACGTATGTTACTTCATTCCATGTTATCCCAAAGCTCCCTTAGGCTTTCCTCCTGCTTTTTTAAAAAAATATATTTTATTGATTTTTTACAGAGAGGAAGGGAGAGGAACAGAGAGTCAGAAACATCGATGAGAGAGAAACATCTGATCAGCTGCCTCCTGCACACCCCCTAATGGGGATGTGCCCACAACCAAGGTACATGCCCTTAACCGGAATCAAACCTGGGACCCTTGAGTCCACAGGCCGACGCTCTATCCACTGAGCCAAACCAGTCAGGGCTTTCCTCCTGCTTTTTAATTTTTTTCTCCAGTTGCTGTTCAGATTGGGCTTGTTTCTGTACCTGATCTTCTAACTCACTAATTCAGTCCTCTGCTTCTTCTAGTCTACTGTTGAAACTTTCCATGGTGTTTTTGATTGTAGCTATATCATCATTTCTTCCTTATTCTTGCATAGGTTGTTGATTTTATCATCCATCCGATGTATGAATTCCTTGACCATTACTCTGAATTCTTTTTCTGTCATGTTGCATGCTTCAATTTCACTAATTTCCTTTCTTGGTGACTCCTCATTTTCTTTCTTCTGGGGATGGTGTCGTCTCCCCATTCTGACTATCACCAGAAGGTTCAGACTTTGAGTTGCGTGGACCTGGGCTGTGTGCAGTGGGAGCGTCACACCACCTGAGTGTCACTGAAGTGCTTCGACACTAGGACGTGTGGCTGCCATGGGTTGGTGGGAACTAGGCTCACCCAGGGTCAGTGTTACCAGTATTCAGTATGGTCTCGTGTGTGCACGTAGAATCATGGACCCCACCTGCACTGTGCTGTTGGCATGTGCCAAAAATCAGTCCACTAGCGTATGCCAGGAGTCAGAGTTTCCCTGTGTCTGCACCAAGAATTGAGTATCAGAGTCTCTGTTGCCTCATGCGGCTTCTTGCTGAGAATCAGGGTCCCTATGTGCGCATGCAACAAGAATTGTAGTCACTGGCTCTTAGTGTGAATGCGCTGTGAGTTTGGGATCCCAGGCGTACACGGTAAGAAACAGAATCAAGTCAGTGGTGCTCTTGCTGGGAGAATCTGGGTCCCGGTCACCATGGGGGACTGGGTTGCACAGTAGCACTGTGGCGTGCCTGCGCTGCAGAAAACAGACTTCCGCGTGTGCTGCGGAAAACAGACTTCCATGTGCGCTGCAGAAAACAGACTTCTGTGTGCGCTTGCCCAGATTCGAAGTCAGGTGGCACTGCCGCCCTGCGTGGGCTTAGGGCAGTGATGGCAAACCTATGACACGTGTGTCAGCACTGACACGGGTAGCCATTTCTGATGACACGCGGCCGCTGAGGCGGCCGCATGCAGAGGATGAAACATTTGCGAAATAATGTTTTTTCCTCAAAGTGACACACTACCCGAGTTATGCTCAGTTTTTTGGTGAAGTTTGACACACCAAGCTCAAAAGGTTGCCCATCACTGGCTTAGGGTTTGGTCACCCAATTGCTTTGCGGGGAGCAGATTCCAGTCTCTGTGCGAGCGCAGGCTCAAATTCTTGTAGCAGATCTGAGGTCTGTGAGAGCATTCCCAAACTCAAATTCCCATAGGGGCACTGCGGCCCGAGCGAGGGGTGGGTCTATCAGTTACTATGGCGCTATCCGCGATCCTGCTGGGAGTGGGATAGGCTCTTTGACTCACATAAATCTGTGGCCGGGAAGTCTGGATTCTTGTTGTCTGTTAGTCTGAAGCTGTGGTCGCAGTTCTCTGTCCCCAGTGGCTGCAGGGTCCTGGTTTGAGTTTGAGATGTGACTGGGTGGTGCTGAGGCCAGGATCCTAGTCTCAAGCAGCTCTTTTTCTCAAGATGGCATGGTCTCTGTGCCCACACTGGCTGCCCAGAAGTGTCCGCTTTGTGCGCTGGACTCCCCCATCTAAGACTGCCCAGTTTGGCAGCCCCTTGGAGTACCTGCAGAATCTAACTGTCCCTAGCTCATACTCACACACCACACACGTCTACACTCTCCTCTATGGTTCCCTCACTCTCTCACACTCTCTCCTTCCCTACCTTCCTGGTGGTTGCCATCTTCCCTATTTGTAGCTCTCATTCTTATGAGACCTATAGGAACATAGACACACGCAATATTCTCAGGCTTTATGGTATAGCCTGGCTAGAATCCTTTTGGGGGTTTGATTAATTTTTGTTTGTTTGTTTTTTATTTTACTTGAGGACTGAGGTTTCTATGATGAGTGTGATAGTTGATTTCTAAAGTTTGAGCTAGCTGTTGTGTAATTGTGGCTGCAAAGAGGGTCATTGTTACTCTGTAAGCTTTTTGGTAATCGAAACCTAGGTAAGATTTCTTTTAGTAAGTATTTGGCCACCTCAGTAGTTTTTTTTTTTTTTGTTTTGTTTGTTTTTTCTGTTCCTGTAGGAAAGGCTTTAATTTATTCCATTAAAGTGTCTATGAATACTAGCAAGTAATTAAATCTTGTTTAAAGAGATAGCTGAGTGAAATTAATTTGCCAATCCTCCCCAGGATATGTGCCCTATATTGCATTGGCAAGAGGGGAGGAGGAGGAAGTATCTTTGGGGGTTATATAGTAGTTCCCAGACTAGATGAAATGTCTCTCCATAATAAGGGAATGGGGCACCCCAGAACCATAAGACTGGCATGACTAAAAGTGAGATTCCCCAGGCTGCAGACTATATGTGATGGTCAAATGGTTGGTGGGGACAGTGAGAGGCCTTAGGCACCATCAATTCTCAGGTTTTTGACCATCATTGGTTTGGAAGCATTAGGTTTTATAATGGCCTTATCTCTTGCAGAAGGGGCTCTGGAGGCAGTGGTATTCAAGTTTGTTGTGGTCACTCCCTTTTCCAGTGTCCTTCTGGCCCACAGGAATAGTATTGCCCCTTTGTTGTTCCTCACAGCCCAGACCTTAAAGCTGTAGCTAAGAGACTTTTGTTTTTAGCCTGTGGGTGGCTTTTTGCTTTCCTCTGCCCTGACTCAGTTGTTAAAAACACTGAAATTTATCTCTACCAATTGCTCATGGGGGTCTGGGGTCCCAAGGCTAGTTTTGTAATTTTTTTTCTTAATGCCTTTGGCTGCCTGCTGGATAAAATGTATCCCTAGGTGGGCTCTGCCTTAACAGACTTGGGATGGATGTTTGTGTACTTTTATAAAGCTTCTGTTAATGCCCCTCCTCCAAAAGAGTGGTTTGTTGTTGTTTTTTAAAGGTTCTGGATGGGTCGAGATTGTGCACCTATGACATGAGGCTGTAATGTATCAAAAGAGATTTTATTTCAAGCACCTGGGTGCAGACAGGCTGAGTCCAAAAAAGGAGTCATCCCTGACTGAAGGGGGCGGCAAAGCTTTTATCAGCTTCTGTTGGCTGTGGGCGGTTTCTGCTGAAGCACAGAGCTTGACTGGCCAGTCCGGTCCTTTGTTCCTCCAAGCGCCAGATGTCCCCTGGTTATCCCTGGTTATCTAGGTTATGCAGAGCCCAAGGCTGCAAGCTTTCTGCAAGACATCTGCTAAGGACAGTAAGTTTCATCCGCCCCATTTTATTCTCTTTAACCCTTTCATTCCCATCTTAAAGGGTATACACTGAGTGGTCAGATTATTATGATCTCTGAATGCATAATAATCTGGCCACTCAATATATATTCTATATAATAAAAGGCTAATATGCAAATTGCCCCCTTGACCAAGAGTTCAACCAGCAGGCAGACCGGCCAACCGCCCATGTCCACTCCCCCTGGCCAGGCTGGCTGGACCCCACCCATGCACGAATTCATGCACCGGGCCTCTAATAATCTGGCCACTCAGTATATATAAAGGAAAAGAAAGGGGATGAGGTCATCATTTCTCTTTGGCTGCTTCCTGCATGGGAGGGGGCAGCATGGAAGCCAAAGGAATAAATTTAAATTATTTCCTGGGGTATAGACCTGTAGGGTCCCTTTACCTGGGTAAGGACAAACTGTCCTACTGTCTAGTTAACTAGGATTTGTAATCTTGTATGTACAGATTTGGTAACTATCTTCAAAATGCAGGACCCAAAGAAGAGGGGTAGGAGAAATAGTGTCAGGGGGCCCCAAAGGGGTAAAAGCCAGGTTAATTTGGGCAGAGCTGCTTGTAGGCTGGACCATATGGACTGCTCTATGCTATCCTGACTGATCTCCTTGAGCCATTGAGTATTATGTAGAATGTGTTGTGTTCTTTCCTCTATTTGACCTGTAGAGTTTAGAAAAAAACAACAGGAGGTGTTAGCAACTAAACAAACCCTTCCCTCTTTAGCTAAGTGATAGTCTAGGGCTAATAGGGTGACCATTTTAGGAATATAAGAGATTTTCAAGATTCAGAAGCACTATGAAGGTAAACAAATAGATGTGATCTGGTGAGAAATCCTGTAAATCTCCCTGGAGCCAGAGGTCTGCAATGAGTTTGAAAATATCTTGCACTGTTTGAATGGGATAGTCTGCACCAGGTGGGGGAATGTCATTAACAATCTGCAGGAATGTGGAAGGCTGGGTATATAATCTATTAGTCATTTGGCTGATATGCAAGAGGGCTATTTTTTCTCCAGGAAGGCTGATGGGAGGGTAGGTTACCCTGGGGGTGAAGTTCTTGTTTTCCAAGTTTTGCCCTTTGCTAGGCTTCTGGAGCTTTTTGCCCTGGTGAGTTTCTACACCTTTACCTGGCCCATCGTCCTTGCTCTTGGGGTCAGAGGGACGATGAGGCCTGGGCACAAAAGGAAGTTGTGATGGTATCTAGAGGTGGTATTTCCTGAGTACAAGTAGGGCTTGTAATCTAGTGGAGACAAACTGTTTTATACATTTTAGTATTACTGGGGCAAAAGCTAGAGCAATACGAGTTATGAAAAATGGTGTGGTGGAAGGAAAGAGACATTAGTTTGAGGGTTGTAGTCTAATATACCAAAATGAGGTTTGTTCTCAAATCATTTACTCTTAAGTGTCCTTGGTTTAGAGGAGATAGGATTTTTTAGATAGTTGTAAACTGCTGTTTTACGATCTCAGTTTCCCTATCCTGCTTGACTTGGCTTACTAGCCTGTGTCATTTATATAACTTCCTTTTAACATTTCTCCCTACAAACCTTCCATTATTTTTAAGAACCTTCTTACAACTTTCACAAACCTTCTTATAACTTTTACAAACATTCTTTTTCTTTAAAATGTATGTCTATGCCTCATACCTTCTATTATCAAAACCATATAAATTCTTTCTAATTTAATTAGAATTCTTAACTGTTGGAAACCTTAATTTTTTAATGATAACCAAAAAATAAACAGCCAGTATTTCTTAGACTGACATTTATGAACATTCTCACTTTCAAGAAACATACCTTAACAAAGCACAAGACATTACATTAACAGTTCTAAATCTACTTTATAGATTTTTTTGTAACAAAAAATAAAATCAGGTGAACTTAAAACTTGTTGAAATATTTAGATGTTTATCATTTAACCCAGCAATGCTCCAAAGCTTTTAAGTTGCCAAAGACTTTGGAAAATTATGAGGCTGGAGAAAAATTGGGGGAAGAGGGAGCATGCCCTGCTGCCTGTTCCCAGGCCTCTAGCCACTTGGATTTAAAACTGCCACATTTCAGCTCTGACCGGTTTGGCTCTGTGGATAGAGCATCTGCCTGCAGAATGAAGGGTCCCGGGTTCAATTCCAGTCAAGGGCATGTACCTTGGTCGCGGGCACATCCCCAGTAAGGGGGTGTGTAAGAGGCAGCGGATCGATGTTTCTAACTTTATATCCCTCTCCCTTCCTCTCTGTAAAAAATCAATAAAATATATTTAAAAAATAAAACTGCCACATTTTTCCTTAGAAATAATATGCTAAGGTTTGGGTAATAAAGAGTTCAGCTTCTGATAGTAGCCAGACTGTTAAATAAGCGTTTGTAGTTTTACAGTAAAGAAAGTTGTTCTTTGGGAAAGGGGGGTGTATATGAGAAGGCACTGAGGTCAGAGTAGTTTTTATTTTTATTTTATTTATTTATTTTTTTAAAAAATATATTTTATTGAATTTTTACAGAAAGGAAGGGAGAGGGAGAGAGAGTTAGAAACATTGATGAGAGAGAAACATCAATCAGCTGCCTCCTGCACACCCCCTACTGGGGATGTGCCCGCAACCACAGTACATACCCTTGACTGGAATCAAACCTAGGACCCTTGAATCCGCAGGCTGACGCTCTATCCACTGAGCCAAACCAGTTAGGGCCAGAGTAGTTTTTAGAGCATTAAATGAGTGAGGTTGCTGGGCCTTCTGGAGGAAGGTTTAGGGTTTTGAAAGACATTATTATTTTTAATCTAATTACCCAGTAGGAAGACTTAGTTAGACTCTCAATGAAAGTTTAAAAGGCCATGAATGAGCTGTGGAAACAAAGAAAATCTTGGCCTACTTTCAGGAATTACACATGAAACATCCCAAAGAGAGTTCAAATGGGAAAAAGAGAAACCCAGTGTCAGAAGATGAAATGTGGAATGTCAAAAGTGAGGTTGTCAAAATTGGTGTACTAAATGCTTCAGTTAGAGGACCTGGAGTTATGAGTCAGAGAGAGGAATACAAAGGGCAAGTTCATTTGACTTGTCTCATGGACTTGTCTACCCAGTGTCCTGAGGATAGCCTTAACAACAATTGGGACATTACCCAGATGCCCCAGGGATGGGTTTACCTCACTCAGACTGGGGACTCAACTCCACAGTGGCAGAGAGAGAGAGAGAACTAGAAAGAGAAAGCCCATTTGACCTGTGGATGTATCTATCCCATGCCCTAAGGATGGCTTTACCAGTGATCAGACATTGGCTAACTGCCCTGGGAATGAATTTACCTCTCTCAGATAGCAGACTCATGTCCATGCTGGTCAAACAAGGGGGAAGAAAGGAGTTCCTTCAGATGTCAGGAGTGATCCATCAGGTCCTGACTCACTGGATCCCATCACCCAGGTGTCACCTGGTCACAGTCGTTGGGTAGGTGACTCCATGTCCAGGGAGCATGTTTACCATCCATCTCAGTCTTGACAAGGTGCTTTGATGAAGGATTTACTCTGCAGTTGACTAATAGGTTTCCCCACACCATGATGGTAAATGACAGGAAGATGAATTAGAGAGAGTGTAAGAAAGAGAAAATAACTTCAGTGCCCTACGATGGGCACCAGAATGTTACTGGACAGGGCCTGGCCCATAGCAGGTCTGCCTCAGGCCAGCCTGTAGTATGTGGGTCCTTGACTTCCTGTAGGAAAGATTTCACAACCTGAGTCCAGATGGGTTTGAGAGTATATTTATTAACGTTGGGGACAATGAAACAAAGGAAGAAATTAGGGTAGAAGAAACAACAGGGGAGAACCTAGGCAGTGCTCTGCTTTGACACTCTAAAAATGTTATAGGAAACTAGAGGCCCGGTTCATGATATTCGTGCACGGGTAGGGTCCCTGGGCCTGGCCGGCGATCAAGGCCAATTGGGGCCTTCCAGCTGCTGGCTGCTGGCCAGGGCCTTCCATCATTCCATGCTGCCCCTTGGTGGTTAGCGCATGTCATAGCGAGCAATCGAACTCCTGATCTCCTGGTCAAACTCCTGAGGGGACATTTTGCATATTGGGCAGGGCTGCTTTAGTTTACTGGGGAAGTCAGAGAAAAATGGGGCCTTAGAGACAGGATTAGAGAGTGAGCCTGGGTCAAGCTGCTGCTGTTCATCACTCCCATGGCTGCAAGTCTCCTGGGACCATTAGAATGTAGGAATAAATAGAAAGTTCATGCCCAGGTAGGGGCATGAGCATGCTCTAAAGTGAGCCCACCTGAGAGCTTTTTATGTTTTTGGTGTTTTTTTGTGTGTGTTTTTTTGTCTTCTGTGGGCAAGAACATTAGGGGAGGGTTTCAGCTTTCCAGGTGCATTTTTATTATGCTGATGCATTAAAATGAGTGTATAAGGGAGTTTTAGATTATTATTTGGTCTATTTTACTGTTTTATCTTAAGTCTGTCTGACTTTAATGTTTGGTGGGATTTTTGTTTGTTTGTTTGTTTATTTTTTTTTGTTGCCTGACTTCATATGTCCTTGAATTTAGTTGGCAAAAATATAATTAATTGGGACTTTGTTCTCTATTTTCCCAGGCCAGGGTGATTTAAGCTATGTATTTTCTGGTTAGGGAGAAGGTTATAAACCATTTGCTCTCAAGTGTCTTTGGTTAGAGAAGATAAAGTCTTGCAATTCACAAGCTTGCTATAAGTTGCCCAAACTGTTTGGCCTTGTTCAATTTTCTTTCTCTTTCCTCGCTTCTTACTATCCTGCTACATAACCACTAGGCTGTATACCAAAACTAGTACCAAATAATATTGAATGTAAACTGCAATCAGAAAATAAAATTAAAAATTTTAAAATAAAAGGATTTAAGCAGGAAATAGCCATGATTAAATTTGTGTTTTGAAAAGGTCACTGCAGGTGCAGTGTTTATTATAGAGCGGAGAAAATAACTGATGAGTTTCAGATAAGAAATAATGGTACATTGGACTAGAATGATGACAATAATGATAAATTAAAAATACAGGAAAAAATATACTCCGCAGTGATGCTTAAATATGTAGAGTGAGGGAAAAGGATGCATAGTGATGAACCTAAATACTTCCTATGTGAGTTGAAATTGAAGTGATAAATGCAGATTCTTATTGAATATGGTCACTGTTTAGTAAGTGCATTTATCTTCCCACCTTCCTAAGTACATCTCTCTTTTAGAAGGAAAAATTGCTGCATAATCCTTAGCATCAATAAGATATTCCTCTAATTGACCCTCTAGAATTTCTGCCTTGTCTAGGAAGTTCAAGAAAAGTTAAACTGCAAAACAAAGCACCCAAAGATTTTTTTTTCTGTCTGGATTATCTTTTGTCACCGTGACATATGTCCAAGCCGTTACATCTCATCCCACAAAAAAATACACTTCTCTCTCAATCCTTTCAGCTTGAAACATTCTTTTAATTTCCTTTAGAAAACACCAAGACTTAGAGGATAAGCAGTGTAAATACTTATTTCTTTTTTGGAGGAACTATTTTTTCATTCAAGGTTGTGAGTTATCTAGATCATGAGAAACAGAGTCTACAATAATCTCAGGGACTCATAAAATCAGGAGAATGCAAAAAAAAGCCCCTTTGACTACAAAATCAAAACTGTAAAACTGAATGCTTAGCTTTTATTTCTGCTAAATTTTAGAACTCTATTATAGTAGCATTATTGATTTTATGTCTTTAATTTTCTATATGCAAGATGGTACAATATGATTTTCATGATAGTGCCATGCCGCAACCTTTTACAGTGGGGGTTCAGGATCTGAAGAAGGGGCCGATGCACAAATGAAAATACTATACAAGAAATATGAATTATTAAGGGGTGGGGGCCAGGTGGAGACCTCTCTCTAGGAGAGGCACACCGAAATCTGGCCTTGTCTGTTTTTATTCAATTTTAGATACACATCTTGCCCTCAGTAAAGCACAGCAAACAGGTAGCAGACAGACCATCTCTAAGGTCAATAAAGATCAATAGAGAGACACAGCGTCCCAGTCGCCAGGCAGCTTCTGTTGGATCAGCAGCAGGAGGGACTTGCCTGATGTGCTCCCGCCCGACCCGCCAGCCAAGCTCCCGCCTATGTCCCCTGGCTGGTCTGGGGGTCCAGGCACCACCTCTATTGTGGCTCCTCCGGACATGAGGACTGGGCTGCAGCCCGAGTGGACAGCGTCATGAAGAACCTGCTGTACTTCTGCCGCTGCAAAGTCATGCGGGGCTTTGGCCGTGGCTCCAAGCAGTTGAGCATCCCCACCGCTAACTTTCCTGAACAAGTAGTAGATAATCTTCCCTCTGATGTATCCATTGGCATTTATTATGGACTAGAGGCCCGGTGCATGAAATTGATGCACGGGGGGTGAGGGTGTCCCTTAGCCCAGCCTGCACCCTCTCCAATCTGGGACTCCTTGAAGGATGTCCAACTGCCCATTGAACATTCTAAATGGGCAGTCGGACATCCCTTTCACAATCCAGGACTGCTGGCTCCCAACCACTTGCCTGCCTGCCTGCCTGATTGCCCCTAACCGCTTCTGCCTGCTGGCCCAGTCACCCCTAACTGCCCTCCCTTGCCAGCCTGGTCACCCCCAACTGCCCTCCCCTGCTGGCCCAGTCACCGCTAACTTCCCTCCCCTGCCAGCCTGGTCACCCCTAACTGCCCACCCCTGCCAGCCTGGTTGCCCCTAATTGCCCTCCCCTGCTGAGCTGGTTGTCACCAACTGCCCTCCCCTGCAGGCCTGGTCCCCCCCCAACTGCCTTCCCTTGCAGGCCCAGTCGCCCCCAACTTCCCTCCTCTGCTGGCCCGGTCACCCTAACAGCCCTCTTTTGCAGGCCTGATCGCCCCCACCTGCCCTCCCTTGCGGGCCTGGTCCCTCCCAACTGCCCTCCTCTGCTGGCCTGATTGCCCACAACTGCCCCCCCCCCCCTGCCAGCCATTTGTGGTGGCCATCTTGTGTCTACATGGAGGCAGCCATTTTTGACCACACATGGGGGCGGCCATCTTGTGTGTTGGAGTGATGGTCAATTTGCATATTACTCTTTATTAGATAGGATAGGCCAGTGTGGGAACTGGAGAAGTCCATAAGATGGTGGTGAGCATAGGATGGAACCCATACTACAAGAACATGAAAAAGTCCATAGAAACTCATATCATGCATACCTTCAAAGAGGACTTCTATGGGGAAATCCTCAATGTGGCCATTGCTGGCTACCTCAGACCAGAAAAGAACTTTGATTCTTTAGAGTCACTTATTTCAGCAATTCAAGGTGATATTGAGGAAGCTAAGAAATGACTAGATTTACCAGAACATTTGAAACTCAAAGAAAACAATTTCTTCCAGGTTCCGAAAAGCAAAATAATGAATGGCCACTGATGAAAAGTCATCTTACTTATTCATTCATTGTTCTCTAATATTTTACTGCTCATAACCCTGCAGTCTCATCTTGGTTACATTTGAAAAACCAAAAATTTTCTTACAGTTGTGACTTAGTTTAAACAGTACAATGTAGTTATTATTATGCTTCATGTTCAATTAAACCCATCATGCTACAGTACTAAAATATTCATTTTAGAAATCCAGTTTCTTTCTATGTAATATGTTGACTAAAATTTACCACTGGAAATATCAAGTGTTTTATAAGGGAAATGAAATGTATAAAGCTATGGATAAAAAGGCAAGTCACTAGTTTGAAATGAAAACTAATTATAGTAAAAGACTAGCATGTATGTACTTGTATAGCATGTGCTGCTAAACAGAGAAGGCTTATAAAAGTAAATTATTAAAACAAGTTTGATAGCTTATTATAAACCTAAGAGGGAAAATTTTATACATCGTATTTTTTATATTTTGTGCATTAAAATATTACTACAAACATGAATACTCGTGAAATTTTAGTCATGACTAATTTCCTTTATGGAAAATTAGAGGTCAAATCATTATATCATGTTCTTTTTTTTTTAAAACATCTGCCTCAGGTATGATTGGTCTGGACTCTCTCTGCCTATCAATTTTTTGGTCTGTCTTTTAAAACATTAAAATGAGTGTGTTTTGAATTTGTAGGTTTCATTTTTGTATTGTATAGATAGCACTGTTCTTTTAAGAGTAGATATTCAACATTTTTTCTTGACTTTGATTATTTTTTTCCGTTAAACAATCGCATGTCAAGTTTTTTCCATTTAGAATATCCTCTGACTTACAAAGGATTGCATCTATCACCACCATTCCATCCTTCACTATATGAAAACCCCCAAAAGCTTCATCTTTAGGTTTACTCAAAGTTTAATGAACCTGTAGCACTTCATTTATATATGCCAGTTTCTTAAAGAACACAAACACTTGTTTTTCCTCCTAGGGAAACTGTTTATGAGCCAATTAAGCTATGAAATAGAAAATTATTTATATTATATTTAATGTGATTGTATGTTCCTGAGCAAATAAACTGTTGTAATGGTGTATGCACAATGTAATTTAATGATAAGAGTGCTTGTAGCTTGGGGATAAAGTATAAATAATAAAGTCTTAGTCACATTAAAAAAAAAGATCAGTAAAGATCAGTAAGGTTCAGTAAACATTTACTTTGAGGCTATTAGGTCAGGAAATTGCTTTGAGCCATCACTATCTCCACAGAACAATGGTGCTTAGCATTTTCCTTGCCAATGCTCAAGGTCCATCGGCCTTCTGTGTTCCTTGATGCACTCTTATGATAGTATCAACAGTGGATGGCTTCCCACAGTGCCAGAATCTCTAATTACTGACTTGTGATTATAGTTATACAACTTTGACTTCATTTGTGGGTTGACTTCAGTCCTAACCTCCCTTCATTCACCAAACACACACAATCATCATCACACCTGCCTTTGCCGTTAACTAGTTTTGTGGTCCTGGAAAGTTCATCTAACCTCCATGGACCTCAGTTTCCTGGTTGTAAAATGAAGAGGTGAGGCTTGATGATTTTTGAAGTACTTTCCACCATAACTTTCTAAGGAAGGTAAATCTTGGTAAATCTGACACAGAGTATCAGATGAAAGTGTGAGCATGTTTTTTAGTTCATTTTTCTCAATCATGTGCATCACAAACATTAGAAAAAAAACACATTTATTTCATTTTCCTTTGAGGGATAAAAGCAGATAAACAATAAGCCAGGCATTTACAATTTTAAGATCCTAATCATTTGAGATGGTTGCTAATCTTCAGGTCATATCTTTTAGCCTCCTCTCATTCATTTCAGCCCCTCACTCATTTCTACACTCACCTCTTCCAGGACCAGTAGGTTTTCCAAATATCCCTTTGGCAAAAACTCTCAGGGAACCCACTGATGAAGCTCCCAAATCAAAGCTGAACAGCCCTCTCATGCTCTTAAAAGTAGCCTTAGCAAGGAGGGAAGTAATTGTATTTCCTGTTCCAAATATTACATACAGAGATGTCACTGACAGATTGAACTACTACAGAGTTATTTTTACTTTAAAATAATAACTATTAACACCAGGAGATTGCTTACTGATGGGTCACAAGTGATCGGCCTTGATTGCTGGCCAGGCCTAGGCACCCCACCCATGCACGAATTTGTGCACCGGGCCTCTAGTTAAATATAATTGACTGTACTTGACACCAGTTAAAGAAAAGGGCATACAGGGAAATAGATACAGTCAATCACTCCCTTCTGGAATAGCCACTGAACACAACAAAATTACTCTTCTCTACAATCAGTATACAGTGACAATCTTAGAGATTCCTTTAAGAATTTGGAAAGATATCTATTAGTCTATAATTTATAAAACACTAGAGCTGTGTTATCAACAATAGCCACCAGCTACATGAGGCAGTTAAACAAATGAAATGCAGTTTGTCCAAACTGAGGTATAATCTAAGTGTCAAATACATAATGGCTTTCAAAGCCTTGGTACAAACAAAATGAAAAATATCTCATTAATAAATTTTAAATTGCTTATATCTCAAAATTTTATATCTTAGATTAAATGAAGTCTTCTATGACAATTAATTTTATCTTTTTTCCTTTTTTAAAATATGTTTATTAGAAAAATTTAAATTAGACATATGGCTCACATTTGTATTTCTTGAGGCAACACTAAATTGCATTAAAGAAAATAAATGTGTGTAAAAAAAAAAGTAAATTGCAGGTTAAATAAGCTAAGAATCTAAGGTGAAACATACATAAAGAAATACAGAAATTTACTCAGTTTAAATCTCTTGACAAACTACCAATTTCTTTCTTAAATATGTTTACTATATCTTACTGTGAGACTCGTATCATGAATGGTATAAAAGTAGAGTTTGAATTTGCCAACGATTGGGTGATCAACATATTCTGAGAACGTAATCCTCAGGGAAACAAAATAAAATCCTACCTAATAAAATAGTAATATGCAAATTGACCGCACCTTCGCTATGCCCAAGCCACGCCCACCATCCAAAGCCACGCCCACCAGCCAATCAGGGTGAGTATGCAAATTACCCAACAAAGGTGGCAGTTAATTTGCATACGCAGAGGGAGGGAGGAGTGAAGACTGAAGACAACTTAGAAGGAAGACAGAGGAAAAGCAGAAAGCAAGATGGCTGCCAGAGGGAAAGCCCAGGTGGGGCGGGGCGGGGCAGGGTGGAGTGAGGCGGGGCGGGGCGGGTAGCAGCGGATTTTTCCTGCAAATGGGCTACTAGTATTACATAATTTAGTAATATTTAAGCTAGAATCAGGGACTTGTTATTTTCATAACTAATTAATGAATTAAAATTGAATAAAGCTGATATAATTGTTACTGCAACCTAACATTTTCAAAGTATTGTTGCTTACATTATAAACTCTTAGATTATGCTGCAAAGAAGTTCTTCTGTTTGAAATACCTATTACTATAATCATCCATTTAATATGACATTACAATAATTGATGTAATATATTATCTTTATTTGTGAATTTTCATAATACATCAAAAGAAGTTTTAGAAATTGAACACCAGTAATAGATCTCTAGTAAAAAGCACATACGTTTTATCTAAATTGATTCTGTGTGATATTTCAGAAACTGACTTGAGAATTCATATATTCACAATGGACTTTGTTTTATGGTTATTTTGTGAAGAGAATTGTTAAATAAAATCTTATTTTAGAGTATAAAATCTATTTTGCTTGGTATAAAAGAGAATAGATAATTACATATTTGATAGCATTGTACAGACCCTAGAAATTTAATTTTCAATACCTTGATATAAAAGTCATAGTCTATCTTTCTCTTAAAAAATTAATTGTCTTTGTTTACTTGTTTTTCTACTATAGACTAAATGTTTCCGCCAACCCCACCACCCTGACAATTCAAATGTGGAAACACAATGTGATGCTCTTTGGGGGTGGGTTCTTTGGGAGGTGACTAGGACAAAAGGATGGAGCCCTGAAGAATGAGATTAGTGCCCTTATTAAAAGAGACCCCTTCTGCCATGTGATAATATAGGGGAAAGCTTGCTATGTATCAGAAACTAGGGCCTCAAACATGCTTGTATCTTGATCTTGGACTTAGCCTCCAGAACTGTAAAAAATAAATGTTTGTTGTTTATGTCATGCAATCTATGGTATTCTGTTATAGCAGCCCAAATGAACTAACACAATCCCCTTGCTAATTGAAAATCTATAACTTACACTTGAAACCTATATAATTTTATTAACCAATGTAACACAATAAATTCTATTTAAAAGATTAAAAAGGAAAAACAATCTATAACTAATGAAATCCGTAGCCAGATATCTCCAGTCATACAGAAATAAGAGAAATTCAAGACCCATGAATAAGGTTAGTCATCAGCTGAAGATTTTTTCTAACAAGAGAAAGGATAAATAATGTGATTAGTAAGTAGAATATATACTTTAGTGGTATATTTAGCTAAGAAACAATAATCTGATGTTTATAGTTCTAAGTTGTTTAATTTCTATACCAAAGCTATGAAATTAATTTTGCCATAGTGGAAAAGTTGAAATGAGAAAATTTATGAACTACATTTTCTTGATAGCAGGAGTAATAACTTATCCTCTCAAAATATTAAAAAACATAAATAAGCACTTCTTTTAAAACTAAAACCAGTAACAAAAAAGGTGCATTTTTATTTACTTTATTGTTTGAGCATTGCCAATTAAAACATAATTACAATCAATACTTATTTTGTTGATACTACAAGTCTTATACATAGCTGGGAATTAGTATTTCATCTCAATGTTTACATAAATCAGGATAGTAGAGTCTAATCCAGTAAGAGTAAGAAATCAGTATTAAATTTGCGACAAAATTAAAGTGTTTTTCCACATGTAATAGTCATGTTTATTTATTGAGAAAACAAATTTCTTCCTAATTCTTAGGACAGAGTAGTAAAGCCAGTTACATATCTTTGGCTTTCTTCAGTAAGAGTATCTCGTTGTTAATGATTCTTTCTTTAGCCTTCAGCCATTTGTTTAGATTTGGCCTCTTTTCTATGCTACACAGCAGTATTGAAGTCATAAAATAATGTAGACACAATTTTAAATGTAGTAAAATGTGCCTTTCTGATGTTGCCACTCATATATTTATTTATTCATTCTAAAATTATTTTCAAGAATCTTTTTGTACCCGAAACTATGCAAAGCATTATAGATGCAGAGATAAATAATATCAAATTAGTATGGAGGTATACAGAGATAAATATATCAGTAGAGTTAACTCTAATGTTATATATTATAAGTTATTCTGATATATGTTTATATAGAGAAAACCTACCATTGTAAAAGGTTTTTCTTTCTCATAATGAAAGCTGGCCAGAGAGGAAGATAGCGTGGTGACTAGAGCGGTTAAATGAGGAGGCAGTGTTTGAGACAGAGGACTACTGGAGTTCAAAATGTGTGCATGAAGGGAGGAAAGGTAAATGATGAAAACAGATATAATTTTTCATTCTCTATTTGCTTCACATACAAAGTTTGGCCTTCCTCATTTAATTAGGAATTCTACAGTGGTTAATAATGTTATTTTAAATATTAAATTATATACTCTTCACAGAACAAGGCTATCTGTATTTTGTACTGATTTGACATCTCTCCAATATAATTGACAGATCCTTATGATATTTTGTATTCTCTTCAAATATGGGCATTGTGTAGCATTTTGTTGGTGACATTTATACCAAAAAGTATCACCACCTCTTGGATAAAAAGTGAGTGAATGTTCCAAATTCTCAACCTTCAATCATTTACCCACATTTTGAGGTCAATATTGCGATTAAACTGTGAAACACTACTTCAAAAGAAGCTCCCACGTTTCCCTGCCAGTATTGTCTGCCTTCCCAATGTCCGAGGCAGACATTTTTGTCTTGGCTTTAGCTCCAGTTGGAAGAAGATATTTCCTATTCTATGGAGACTTGTAACTTGTATAGATTTGACAGAAGACTACTGTAAAAATGAAATAGAGAGAATACTTCAATCTCAAGAAATTTTAATAGAAAGCCTTCTCCAGCCATTTACTAAATGAGCTATTTTCAGCATGCTGAGAAGGTAGAGATTATTTAGTTGACATTTATTTATATGGAGAAAGAAAAGGAAATTTATTTGCCACTGTTTTGACCCTTGGCTTTTTACTTTTCAGTCAGCTAAATAAATGAAATGATGTACTGGAAATTAGGACTTTCAATTTAAATATGATACATTTTTATAACTATATTATTCTTAAATTCTGGAAATACATATGGAAATATCTCCGTTTTGAATTTCTATCGTGACTTTTGAATTCCTTTGGAATTAGGGAATGACGTACCTACATCAGTGTTAAAAATAGTATGATGGTATTGCTGAATTTAGAAAAAGGAAAACAATTCAAACTATTTTCAGCTTTCAACAATGTTTTAGGCAAAGTAAACTTATTATGACTAGTAAATATTTTGACTATATTTCTCATATGTATGATGTACCAAAAATTACATTATGAATGTTTGGGGGTGGTTAAAGAACTGCTCAAAGTTGGCCATAATTTGTCTAGATGATATGAAGCAGATAGGTTCTGTTTGCTATCAAATTGACTTTCCACCACTAGAGAATTTAGCAAGAAATTCTTGTGTATTTGTAAATGTCCTCATAGCTTTCATTTATTTCTACTGAAAGTCTAGGTACTAAAAAAAAGGTCATTCTACCTAATTACATTAACTTCATTATGCTAAGATTGTAATTTTGTTTACCGTCAGGTGTGGTTTTCTCTTACATTTTTCATCAGACATGTATATCTCTGATTGCACAAAAAGCAAGACAGTGGGAAGAATGTTATTATCTTCATTTAAAGCAATATTAGTAACATTAAAAGTAAGGACTGAAGCCCATTTTGCCACTTCCAGGTCTTATCTCTCTTTCATTGATTCTTGTGGAATTGAACTACATTTCTTTGAAATGTTTTTCCCTGGCAGCTACTTGAAATACTCTGCCTCTGTGCTCCTTGTAAAAATGTATTTTCTAAGACAAACTTGATTTTTCATAGCTTCTAAGCACTAACATCTATCCTGGACTGAGGCAGCCATCTCAGCCTACACTCAAAAACAACACAGTGAAACTCCTAGGGACCTGCCTGAACTATTTCACATTACATTAAGACAGTGATTTTCAACCATTGTGCCACAAGAATTTTAAAATATGCAAAACCTATTTAGTCAGGGGCACTGACTTCTTTTTCCTTAGATTGTCAAATAAAAAATGACAACAGCCCACATAATAGCCATTGGTGTGAATGAATCAAAAGTATACCTTCTCTATTTTTGTCAGATAGGTATAAAATATATTTTATGGTGAGTTGCAGATTTTTAATAATTAATTTATTTGTATCATAAGATGAAAAAAGTTGAAAATCGCTGTATTAAGAAGAAACAGAAGCAGCTAATTTTGTAATTTCTGGAAATAAGGACAAGAATGTAAAATGTCCTTATTGTTGAGGTTAATGACTTCAGCTCAGGCTTTTCTGTGGAACTTACATGAGTAAATAGTGCCTGATTAGATGGGTCCATAAGCCTTAAGAATGTTCAACAGTTAATGAAATTGAATAAACATTCATTGACATCTCAGTACCAAGTACTGATGCTAGGGATTGAGTGCTGAAAAAAGATAAACCCTTCTAAAATAGTTCACTGTAACCCATAATTAAAATGCAGGAGTTAAGTGTAATTATAAATGTATATAAAAGTACAACACCAGTACTGAGGAAAACAATAATTGACTATAGGAATGACAAGATAATTAGAAGCTGAATTGGAAGACCAAGAAAAATTCACTGTGAGAAAATGAGAAATGGATAATTACAGGCAACATTATCAGCAGACGCAAATCTACAATACTAAGAAAGGCACCGACATGGTCAGAACATTCTGAATAGTTTGTATGCCTGAAGTGTATGCGTGGCTGGGGAAAGGAAGATCATGGTCAAGTATCTTAGGGCTTCATAGGTCTTGTATAAACCTGGGCCTTTTTGCTGGAGACTATGAAATACTAGTACAGACATTTAAGTCAGAAGAAGACACAGTTAAATTTGCATTTTGCATAGCCTATCATTTCAACGTTATGGTATATAAATTAGAAAGACTCAGGCTAATAGCTTTGGCAGAAAATAGACCTATTTTTTCTAGTATAGGCCTGTGATCATGACATCTGATATTATGATAATATTTCATGTTAATCTGAATAAGAAATGGTATTGCAATGAAATAAGGAGAGGGATATGAGAGAAAGAGGCTGACTTGATTATAGATTGAGGTAAATCATAGTGAATATGCTTGTGACAACAGCAAAATAAGGACTTTTTAAAACAGCTTTATTGAGGTATAACTGATATAAAACAAACCGTACGTACTTAAAGTGAATACTTTGATAACTTTTTATATGTGCATACCTTAAAAATACCACCACACTTAATATAGTGAATATATCTGTCGCCCCACAAGTTTCCTTTGCCCTTTAATATGCTTTCTATGCACACCCTGCCCTTTCCCAGACAATTGCTGGTCTGCTTTCTGTCACTGTAGATCAGTTTGCAGTTTCTAGAGTTTATATAAATGGAATTATACAACATGTACTCTTTTTACTCTGGCTTTTTTTATTCATAATTACTTTGAGATTCAACCATGTGTGTCTATTAATAGTCCCTTATTTTTTCATTGCTGAGCAATTTTCCATAGTATATTCATTCACTGTTTGATGGAAATTTGAATTTTTCTTGTTTTTGGCTATCACATCAAACCTATTATTACATTTGCATACAAGTCTTTGAATAGACACATGTCATCTTTTCTTTTGGACAAATGCCTGTATTGAAATGAGTCTATTTTATGATAAGTATAGGTTTAATTTTAAAGTATATATATATATACTGCAAATTGTTTACAAAGTGATTGAATGTTATAGGCACCTCTCACTGGCACCAGAAAGGTGTTACCACACAGCCCCCTGAGCCAGTAGAAGAGGGCTGTCGCAAACCTCGATCCTTGTCTTCTCATATAAATGCATTTATATGAGAGACCTTGACTGTATTGTGAAAAGCCAATCTATTAAAGCAATTAAAGCATGCACCTTTATTGAAAAAGCAAGCAAACCTATACATCTGGATTTTGAAGCGCAGATGGGCTCTCAGCTAATCTGAAGAGCAAGCTGGGTGGAGGTTTGAGGCGTTATATATCCTCCTGTCTATAGATCTCAAAATTCCTCTGCCGAATATTTTGGTGCAGATTAATTCTCAAGGTCCCCCTTTTTTTACTTTGTTGTGGTCTTCCCAGAATTCATGAGAAGCACCTGGCAACTTTTTCTTGTCAAGCCTTGAGACTGCTGGCTTCTCTGCTTAGGAGAGAAAACTCCCTTTTTCCTTTCCCTTTTCCCCCTCCCATTCTGCATTCTCTCATTAGGCAGTTTTTTGTTTTGTTTTGTTTTGTTTTTTAACCATTGCTCTCATGTCCCTGCTGGGAAAGATAAAGGCTTCTTAGTAACAAGCTGGCTGCAAATTGCTCATACTGTTTGGCCTTGTTTTAACATTCCTGTCTCAGTTTCCCTGTCCCTGTAATCCTGTAATATTGACCATTTACATTTTGATTGGCAATGTATGAGCATTCAAGTTTCTCCAAATTCCCACCAATACATATCATGGTTAGTTCTTTTTATTTTAGCCATTCTAATAGGTGTGTAGTAATATCTCATTGTGGTCTTAATTTGCATTTCCCTAATGACAAATTATATTGAGCGTCTTCCATGTTCTTATTCAACATTGGTATATCTTTTGATGGTATATGTTCACATCTTGAGCCCATTTTTTAAACTTTGGGTTGTTTTCTTATTATTGTGTTTGAATAGTTGAAGTACATATGGTTAGAGAGAATTAAACAACCAACATAGTTTTGTTTTTTTTATTGATTTTATTACAGAGAGGAAAAGAGAGGGATAGAGAGTTAGAAACATCAATGAGAGAGAAACATCGATTAGCTGCCTCTTGCACACCCCCTACTGGGGATGTGCCCACAACCAAGGTACATGCCCTTGACCTTTCAGTCCGCAGGCCGACGCTCTATCCACTGAGCCAAACCGGTTTCGGCTTAACATAGTTTTTTGATGCTAGGGACTCTCTAGATCTTAACTGAGATCATGAGTGGATGAAGAGTTCATATCTCATCTAGGTAGATGTTGTCACTCAGCTATATATGCATACAGGTAGATAAGCAATGTTTTGGTCCAAAATAATTAATTATAAGCTTATTGAGTTATTTGTATCTGTATGACTTTCAAGTGATAATTTTCTGATAGAAAAATATATCTGTTGGTAATTTAAATTTAGGATATCGTCAAACCAGGCAAACATCTAGGAAGACAAAGTTTTACTTATGTTGGCGATTTCTATAACATACCCCATCCCAGATATTTTTCTTTCTCAGATCAGTATCTGTATATTTCCCCCTATATGCTTATAGTTCTTCACTAAGAGTATAATACTGAACCAGATCAAGTTTTCATGCCTCTTCTTTTTCCAGCCACCAAAGTTTTATGTTATTAATCCCATAACATGGAAGCCCCATTTCAACTATGTAATCATTGTGTAGTGCTTAATGCCTTGTTTGCCTTAGCAGTTTAATAATTTATGCCAGTAAAAATATACACTTTTCCAGAAAGTCCTTATGAAAATGTTTTAATTATAGTAATAGAACAATATGGAAGATGGTATTATGTATAGGACTTTTTTTTTCAGAAAAATCTTAAATTTGTATTGTACTGATAGCTCACTACCTATATGTAGAGTTCCATAATTTCATAATGTTACCAATAATTTGATCTTTATTCCTTCTTACTCATCACATTTATCACCAGTCTTTGCAAGAAAATAAGGAAATAGAAAATAGGGAGAGGAATATAAATTTAACATGAAGTAGAAGGCAGGGTTTTTTAAATTATTTATGGACTTAAATATATTTGGAGCATTTGAAATAGCAATATTTGTGTATACTATAGTATAAAAACCTAAACATAGGGCACTGCTAGAAAATGAGTAATTATCAATGTTATGGTTTGAATTATATCCCCCAAAATGATACATTAAACTCTAAACCCCAGTACCTTAGAATTCTACCATATTTGAAAAAAGGGTCATAACAAAGACTGGTGATAAATGGCAATGAGTAAGAAGGAATAAAGATCAAATTATGGAGTAGGATAGGCTCATAATCCAATATGACTGGTGCCCTTACAAGAAGAGAGACGATAATGTCAAGTGAGGCACATGGGGAGAATGTCATGCAACAACAGAGACAGAGATGAAATAATGCAGCTGCCAAGGAATGTTACTACCAGAAATTAGGAAGGGGCAAGGAAGGAGTCTATCCAGAGTCTGAAAGTGAGCATGATGTTGTCAACTCCTTGATTTTGGACTTCAAGCCTCCAGAACTATTAGGTAATATGTTTCTTTAGTTTTAAGCCACCAAGTTTATGGCACTTTATTATGACAGCCTTAGGAAACTAAGACAATGAGCAAATGTACTTTATTAAAATCTAAGAGATCAGATGGAGATATAGTTTATATACAAAATCAGTATTCACAAGGATAATAGTACCTTGGTTTAGAAAAAGAATCAGTGAATTTTATATCTGCACTCCAATGCTTTTGGTTGTAAGTTGAGTTCCTTTGAAGAATTCCTATTGATGGTTGCAGGTCCAATTTTTCACATACAAATTCCTCATATACATAGAATATTCCTTATTTTTAAGTCATTCTTCACACATGCTTATGATCTGGCCTTACACATTGAGATGTATATTAACTCAGTGAGCTATCATAAGGATATACTGACCAGGATGTTAAGAAGAAAACACTTGTACTCATGGCAAGTGGAAATCCTGAAATTTATGATGAGAGAGAGGAAATGATGCATCCCTCCTTTTGAAGCACATAAGATAGATCAGTTTTTTAAAAAAGAGAAAAGGAAGACCACTACTCAGTAATCCTTGTGAGAAATTAAGGCAAAGAGGAGGAGAGAAAGGCCAGCATGGGAGAAACACTGCAGACAAACAGGCATTGTTGACAATTAGATGAGTTAGGGACGGAGAAGGAATGAAAAGTGACACCAAAAATATTGCCTTTTAACAGGTACATTTATTCTTATTATTCTCCATGTTAAGCAAGTAATGGTAAAGATTGGCAGAGATATATGAAAATGTTTTCACCTTTGGCTCTATTTTTTTTTTTCTATTCAGCTCTCCCCACTATTGTTGTACAAGTTGGAGCAGCAGTGTGGGCTCTGCTATTTCCAAAAAAGATAATTTTTCTCACTCCATCATAGACGAGTTAATTTTATTTCAATTTCAGTAAACAGATGATGAATAACCTAGTATTACTTTTTAGCCCAGGAATGTGTTAGTCTAAGGAGCTATTGACAGGGAAGCAAAGAGTTTAGAGAGCATACAAGAAAATGATCTTATTTTTGACCTTGAGACTAGAGTTAAAAACTTATCTATACTAATAAAAGGGTAATATGCTAATTAGACTGGACATCTTCCGGATGTCCTTCCGGACAAAACCACGGTGGCAGGGGCTGAGGCGGAGGAAGTTAGGGGTGATCAGGCAGGCAGAACGGTTAGGGGTGATCAGGCTGGCAGGGGAGAAGAGCAGTTAGGGGCAATCAGGCTGGCAGGGGAGAGTGGTTAGGGGTGATCAGGTGAGCAGGGGGGAGCAGTTAGGGGCAATCAGGCTGGCATATAGAGTGGTTAGGGGCAATCAGGCAGGCAGACAGAAGACAGACAGTTGAGTGGTTAGGAGCCAGCGGTTCTGGATTGTGAGAGGGATATCTGACTGTTAGCAGTTGGACATCCCCCAAAGGGTCCCAGATTGGATAGGCTGCAGGCCGGGCTGTGGGAACCCCACCTCCCATGCACAAATTTCGTGCACTGGGCCTATAGTCTGTATATATGGTCTAACATGATCTCTTCACGTAAATTATTTATGTGTTTAAATTTACAGAGTAGAGGAAAGATTCTATTCTATGATATCAACTGTTGATTCTGAAAAAAGGTATAAAGAAGACCCTGTTTTACAGGGTCTTGTAAAATGAAATATTTTCAGAAATAATTGACATTACATAGAAAAGAATAGGGAAGAAAAAGAAGAGTAACGATATCCTTTCAACTCATAAGAATAACTTGTATTTGTTCCCATTGTGTCTTTTTTTCTCTTCTGGATATTTGTCCTAATGGAGGATAATAGTTCGGTTCTCTAAACCAGGAGTCTCTCCAGGAGACACTAAGTGAGAGTGAACACCCTTTCTGAACATGCCACTCCTATGTGCAGAAACTGTTGGTGGCTCATCAGGGTACTCAGCACATTTGGTGGGGAGGGGATCAAGATTAAGACCAAATTTTATTTTTTTGTTAATCTTCATCCAAGAATATTTTTTCCATTGATTTTTTTTTTTTTAGAGAGTTTAAGGGAGGAAGGGAGAGGGGATACAGAGAAAGAAACATCAATATGAGAGAGACAACATCGATTGATTGCCTCTGCACATGCCTTAATCAAACCTGATCAAACCTGCAACCCAGGTATTTGCCCTTGACTGGGAATTGAACCCTCAACCTGGTGTGCAGGCCAATGCTCTAACCATTGAGCCACCAGCAAGAACAAGTTTTCTTCATTTTTCCATCTACCATTTTCATCTATATTCACTTACATCCAACAATTCATATTGTAATTATTAGGTACTGAAAGATAATAATTAGAACACCTGGTAAAAGTCAGATATTTGCCTTAGGAAGCCCATGCAGCAACCTTTAGAGAAAGCATCCCTGCATCCTTTTCTTATACCAGTGATGGTGAACCTATGACATTCGTGTCAGCACTGACACGCGTAGCCATTTCTGATGACACGCGGCCGCTGAGTCGGCCGCATGCCGAGGATGAAACATTTGCTGCTCCTGAGGATGAAACATTTGCGAAATAATGTTTTTTCCTCAAAGTGACACACTACCCAAATTATGCTCAGTTTTTTGACAAGGTTTGACACACCGAGCTCAAAAGGTTGCCCATCACTGTCTTAGACACTGAGTCCCAAAGCATAAAGGTCCCCATATGTGACTTTCTTCCCAAAATAAATAGAATGAGTATAATTCTGTATATTAGCAATATGTGTCCCAACTCCTACTAGGCAAGATATAAAGGTCTGTTCTCATAGGTTCCTCCTAAAAGGAAAAACCCTTTTTTGCTAAATGCACTCAAATATTTTTATCTCTTCGGAACGGAAATAGTTCTCCTTCAGCCAGACCAGCAGTGGTCAAGAGCAAATGCTGCCTTCGAAGAAGACCTTGAGTTGTTCCTTGGGTTCAGTCACCCATTCTTCCCCTTCTGGCACCTCGTTCACTCTGGTGTGATGGATCTAGAGCTTTAACTCTACAGATTCAGGATTGGTGAGAAGCATGTCCTAGGAAGCTGCCTGTTTTCCACCAGTTGATTGTCTGGCAATCTAGTTTTTCATGTCTTGAGTAGAACTCTGTCCCCTGCTTCTAAGGGATGTAAGGGACCTGGCCCATCATCTTTGCTCTGTTCATGTCTGTCTAACTGCCTACCACATCCCCCCCTCAAGGATCTTGGCTCTGGATCCTTTCAGAGAAAATGGGTGCAGGGTCTGTTCTGTAGCTGCTTCATGCTGACAAGGGACAAAGTTTTCTTTCAGAGCCTAGAGATCCTTGCTCTCTGTCAGGGGACAATGAGGCCTGGGCATGGAAAGAGCACAGTAGTGTCTAGAGGTAGTATTCCCTGAGTATGAATAGGGCTTTTAACCTGGTGGAAACAAACTATGTTTTACATTTTAATATTAGTGGGGCAAAGCTAGGACAACAAAAATTATGACAAATAATCTGGTGGAAGGAAAAACATTTCAGTTCTAATAATTCCCTATTGGAACACAATTTGTCCCAATAAAATCACCCTCATTTTTATTAAAGAGCCAAATTAAGACCAATTTATTTACTGTACTAAGTCTAGTTACAATTTGGCCTGGTTGTTTGCATGAACACAATAAGAAAAACAACTAATTGTATAGTATTTTAAAAACCTGCCTTGCTGAAATCTCATGATTGAGCTTTAATTAGTTCCTCGGGGAAAAGCAGCTGAGCCATCTAGCTGTTATCAGGTTTGCCTGAAATACCTATAGATTTGGGTAAGTTCCTCAAGTTATTGAGGTCCCCAATGATGTTTTAAAGTTCCTTCCATGTCATCTTACAGTCAGGCTCCAGGCTTTCTCCAAGGGGCTCTTATTGGCTTTTTATGGTTTTCTGTTTTTGTTTTTTTAAGTGTCTTTTATGAATGCAAGGGACACATGTGAATTTGAAAGTTTACAGTTTTTAATTATGTATTTTAATGTAATGGCTGGAGTTGTGCTGGACTTGGTCAACTTTAGAGAGAGAACTGACTTTCATACAGTGAACCTGAAAAGAAACCCCACTCTTCCCAGTCTGAGAATGTTGCAAAAGATGGTAATCCCTGGGGCTCAAAGATGGAACAGAGGAGGCAGGAGCTATAGGGTCCAAGCATGCTGCAGGCCCTAGAGAGGAATTGCTGGAAAAGACCAGTGGCAGGTGTCAAAGAGAGGGTGGTTGCCTTTGCTGATAGTTCCCTTCAGGAGGGACTTGGATCAGGCAGAGTAGACCTAGAAGTAATCCAAATAAACCAAGAGGCAGTGATGGGTAAGGAGAAAGAAAGAAAGAAAGGAAGAAACTAAGAAAAAATAAAATAAAAAGAGAAAGCATGGATAATAAAAACAAAGGACAGAAAGAAGAATGGACAGAAAACATGAAATCATTGAAAGTTTATGCAATTAAATATGAAAATTTCTATTTTAGCAATTAAAGACTGAAAAAATATTTTTAGCAATTAAAGACTGAAAAATTCTGTAATATAAAGGTATAATTTTTTTCATCCTTATCTTGGTAACTAATTTAAACATGAAACCCATTTTTATGGGAAATCCATTCATTAATGGAATATCATTTGGGGAATGCTGGTGTAGATATGTAGTGAACAGCTGTAATAGCAAAATAAAAAGTAAAAACATTGTGAGAATATTCAGATTAATGGCAATTCTTAGGAATACTTTTTGGGTTATTTCAATCCTATGATTAGAACAAATTTATAGCCCAATGTTTACATTTTGAAAGTCTTGTGTATTACACCCACTCCTGTTCTACTTATATAGTCTTGTCTCGATTATTTACCTATACATGAACCTACCATGTCCCTATTTAATAAAAAAATTGTACTTGTTAATTTATTAAGCACATGTGTATACTTTCCAATAATTAAAAAAATCTTTTATGAAAAGGTGTTAGTGAAAAATTAAAGCCAACCTTGTGCTTGGCAAAGGCAGGTGTCCCAAGAGGATTAAATGTTTTGTTTCTTTCTTCTAGGTAACTTAATATAGTCTATATGTGTGTATTAGGACAACAGAAATATTTATCTAAGAAAACCTTGAGTGCTTCCAATAAATTTGTTTGCCCCAGTGTTCCATGCCTAAATGAAATTATGGTCAGGATGTGCAGTTTGTTAGTTCCAGAATTCACTTAGACCATGTGGACCAAAGTACACGTTTTTACTTTTTCTTGTAAATGTATTATTAAATGTATTATTAAATGTATTATTCATACTTAGTCCCTTGTAGTTTTTCTTCAATTTGTGAAGACTAATGAGAATATAGCAACTGCTCATTGTATGTATTTTGCATTTCTCATTAGTTTATTTAACTCCCTTCTATCAAGGTCTCTCAACTACACTAAATTCTAATACTATGAAGAATATTTTATATGAAAAATAGAAATAAGATGGTAGGCTATGATTTATTCATAGTGTGCTGATGGGAGAAGGAGAGAAGGACTGCATGTGAGAGGGAGGACCAACTCTTAAACAGAAGAGAGCTTATTAAGGATCTATAACACACTTAGCCAGTAAACTCTGCAGATATATCAGGAAAAACTCAATGTTGACTTTCAAATACCTGACTTTGAAAGGAATAATATGCAAGTAGTGTGTTAAGAAAAGTTCTTCTTTGAATTATAAAATTTAACTTATTTACAAAGCTTAAATTTTACTTTAATAAGTTACTTAAAAAGTAATACAGAGCCTTCATAATCCTAGTTTGAAGAAATACAGTGTCATTTTGTTGTATATGTATTTACTTAACCAATTATTACCAACTTAATTCAATTTATTACATTTCTTTGCAATTATATCCCTTGAAAATTAGGGTATCCAAGGTAAGATAAAGAGAAACAGTTGCATGAGAAATCATTATATCTTCAGTCTGTTTTGTGGCACACATTAACTATCGAATTGGTCTTTTAAGGAATCACTCATCTGTACTTTAACTCTCAAATAGGTTTTAGTTTATGATAAACAAGATCCTTTCTGAGTACGTAGACATTGTTTGCTTACTTATTGTCAAGAAACGGTGAGAACAAAGCAAGCCTTGCTTAAAAAATATCCACACTGGCTAACACTGAAGAAGAAATATTGGGGTGACCAAGTGTTCTGCTTCTAGGATAGGCCTATTTTTTATATTGTAGTATTTTATAATTTTTTAAAACCATACCATTTACCATTTTTTTAATTATTAACAGTATTACAGATTTCCCCATTTCTCACTTCTTTGCATCTGACCACCCAACCGACACCTCACTCAAGGCATTCACCACATTATTGTCAGAGTCCATGGGCTATGCATATAGGTTCTTTGGTTAATCTCTTTTCTCCCCCACTCTCCACTCCCCTCTGATATCTGTTTCAGTTATCTGTGACTCTGAAACTATTTAGTTTGTTAGTTTATTTTGTTCATTAGATTCCACATATGAGTGAGATCATGTGATATTTGTCTTTCTCTTACTGGATGACTTTGCTTAGCATAACAATCTCCAGGTCCATCCATGCTGTCATAAAGAGTAAAACATCTTTTTTACAGCTGCATTGAGCACTTAGGCTGTTTCCAGATCTTAGCTATTATAATTAATACTGCTGTGCACATAGGGATGCATATATTCTTTCTGATTGGTGTTCCGGGATTCTTAGGATATATTTCAAGAAGTGAGGTCACTAGGTCAAAAGGCAGTTTCATTTTTAATTTTTTGAGGAAACTCCATAATGTTTTCCATAGTGGCTGCACCAGTCTGCATTCCCACCAGCTGTATACTAGGGTTCTCTTTGCTCCACATTCTCACCAGCACTTGTTTGTTGATTTATTGATGGTAGCCATTCTTGCAGGTGTGATGTAATACCTCAATGTAGTTTTAATTTGCATCTCTCTGATAATTAGTGAAGTTGAGCATTTTTTCATATGTTATTTGGACATCTGTACTCCTCTTTGGGGAAGTGTTTATCTAGGTCTGTTGCCCATTTTTTATAGGATTGTTTGTCTTGCTGGTGTTGAATTGTGGTAAGTTCTTTAAATACTTTCGAAATTAACCTCTTATCAGATGTATAATTGCCAAATATGTTCTCCCATACAGTGGGTCTCCTTTTCATTTTGCTGATTGTTTCTCATACACAGAAACTTTTAGTTTGATGTAGTCACATTTGTTTATTTTTTCCTTTGTTTCTCTTGCCTTAGGACATGTATCAGTAAAAATACTGGTATGTGAGATGTCTGAGATTTTACTGCCAATGTTGTAGGATTTTTATGGGTTGGTAATTTACATTTAAGTTTTTTATCCATTTTGAGTTTATTCTTGTTTATGGTGTAAGTTGGTGGTCTAATATCAATTTTTTTGCATGCACCTGTTCAATTTTCCAAGCACCATTTATTGAAGAGACCATCTTTACTCCATTGTATTCTCTTGCCTTCATTATCAAATATTAATTGACCATAATGGCGTCATTTGATTTCTGGGATCTCATTTCTGTTCCATTGATCTCTATGCCTGCTCTTGTGCCAAAACCATGCTGTTTTGATTACAATGGTTTTATAGTATAGACTAATATTGTGATCTCTCTAACTTCGTTCTTCTTTCTCAAGATTGCTGAGGTTATTTGGTGTGATTTTTGGTTCTATATAAATTTTTGGAATGTTTGTTGTAGATCTGTGAAATATACTGTTGGTATTTTAATAGAGATTGCATAAAATCTATAAATTGTTTAAGTAGTATGAGCATTTTAATTATGTTAATTTTTCCACTTCATGATCAAGGTATATGTCTTCACTTATTGTATGTTCCTTAATTTCTTTTTTTTTAAATTTCTTTATTGATTAAGGTATCACATATTTGTCCTCATCCCCCCATCCCCATCCCACACCCCTCCCCACACATGCCCCCACCCCCCTGTTGCCCTTAACTGCTGGTTAGGCGCATATGCTTGCACACAAGTCCTTTGGTTGATCTCTCCCCTTTACCCCCACCCTCCCCTCCCCTCCCTCTGAGGCCCGACAGTCTGATCCATGCCTCCTTGTTTCTGGGTCTGTTCTTGTTTATCAGTCTATGTTGTTCATTATTTCCACTAGATGAGTGAGATCATGTGCTATTAGAAATACACTTATAAGAACCGAAAATGAGACAAGCAATAATGGTTATGGTGACAGGCAAATGAATCAGTCTGTAGTGAGTTTCTTTCTGGGCCAACAGTTCTTTTGAGACCCAATTTCAATGTCCAACAGTTCCTTATGTGTACATGTCAGCACTGACATTACAGTTCTGGATGGTGGACAAATGGTGGTAATGCAGGTCTGACTCGCTCTGGTTTGGTCTTGGGCAACCTGCCGTGATGCACAGCTGCTACCTGCTAGTATGGGAAGGCCACGTCAGCGTCTTCCATCACTGGACTGCTTCTCTTCTGTCTTCACGGCTGGAGTAGTCCTGTTGATTCCTCTCTGTTGCTGGAATCCACATGGTCTCCGAGTTGTTTCTGAAAATATACAAACATATTCTCGACCAAAAGTTAATAAAGGAATATTTTCTATAAATTTGACTTGGGATCCTATTGCATTTTTTGCCCAAATAATTTTCCTCTGGCTTTTTTTGACAACTTGTGTGTTTTTCATGGGTGTCTTGCTTTTAGCCTTACAAAAGAGGTTGGAAGTGTGCCTTCCTCTGGAATTTTTTGGAATAGTCTGAGGAGGATAGGTTTTAGTTGTTCCTTGAATGCTTGGTAGAACTCTCCTGTAGAGCCATCTGGACTAGGGCTTTTGTTTACTGGAAGATTTTTTTATCACTGCATCAATTTCTTTAGTAGTTATCAGCCTTTTCAGTTTTTTTTAATCTTCCTGATTGAGTTTTGGGAGCTTGTATTTTTCTAAGAATATGTCCATTTTGTCTATGTTGTCTATTTTGTTGCAATAGACCTGTTCATAATATTTTTCCATAATTGTTTGTATTTCTGTGGTATCGGTTGTTAATTCACCTCTTTCATTTCTGATTTTGTTTATTTGGGTCCTCTCTCTTTGATTTTTGGTTAGCCTGGCTAGAGGTTCATCAATCTTTTTTACCCTTTCAAAGAATCAGCTCTTGGTATTGTTGATCTTTTGTATTTTATTTTTATTTTTTGGTCTCTATGTCATTTATTTCCACTCTGATCTTTATTATTTCCTTCATTTTGCTTACCCTAGGTTTTTCTTGTTGCTCTCTTTCTAACCCTTTGACTTGTAGGGTTAGATAATTTTTTACCATTTTTTCTTGTTTTTGAGGTAGGCCTGAAGAGCTATGAACTTCCCTCTCAAGACTGCTTTCACTGTGTCCCATAGATTTTGGATTGTTTTGTTTTCATTGTCATTTGTTGTCATGATGCTTTTTATTTCTTCTTTGATCTCTTTGGTAACCCAATCATTGTTTAATAGTATGCTATTTAGCCTCTAGGTGTTTGATTTTTTCATTGTTTTTATTATAGTTGATTTTTAATTTTATGCCATTGTGATCTGAGAAGATGCTTGATATGATTTCTATCTTAGTGAATTTGAAGAGAATTTGCCTGTGTCCCAATATGTAGTGTATCTTTGAAAACGTCCCATGTGCACTGGAGAAGAATGTATATTCTGTGGCTTTGGGATGAAATGTTCTGAAGATATCAATTAATTCCATCTGATCTAGTGAGTCATTTATGATTTATGTTTCTTTTGTGATTTTTTTTTGTTTAGAGGATTTATCCATCAGTGTTAGTGGGCTATTAAAGTCCCCTATTATGACTATATTGCTGTCAATCTCTTCCTTGATATCCTCTAGAATTTTTTTATGTATTTGGATGCATATATGTTTACCAGAGTTACATCTTCTTATTGAATTGCTCCCTTTAGTATTATGAAGTGGCCTTCTCTCTTGTTATGGCCTTCACTTTGAGGTCTAATTTGTCAGATTTAAGTATTGCTACCCCAACTTTTTTTTCATTTCCATTCGCCTTAGAAATCTTTTTTCAGTCTTTAACCATCAGTCTGTGTGAGTCCTTTGTTCTGAGGTGGGTCTCCTGGAGACAGTATATATATGGGTCATGTTTTCTTATCCATTCACCTACCCTATGTCTTTTGATTGGGGCATTTAATCCATTATTATTGATTGGTACTTGTCACCATTTTTGTTCTTTGTGCCTGTGTTCCTTCCTCCCTTCCTATTTCTTATTTTTACAGCAGACCCTTTAGCATTTCTTTCATTGTTTGTTTGGTGGTAATAAACTCCCTTAGTCTTTTTTTTTTTTTTTTGTCTGTGAAACTCCTGATTTCAATCTCAAGTTTGATTGATAACCTTGCTGGGTACAGTATTCTTAAAATCAGACCTTTGCTTTGCATGACTTTGTCTATTTCATTCCATTCCCTTCTGGGCTGATGTGTTTCTGTAGAGAAATCAGTCAATGGTCTGATGGGAAATCCCTTATATGTAACTTTCTGTCTCTCTCTGGCAGCCTTTAAGATTCTTACATTGTAGTTGATGTTTGCCAGTTTACTTATGATGTGTGTTGGTGTTGGTCTTTTTTGGTTCATCTTGTTTGGGACTCTGTGAGCTTCTAGGACTTGTGTGAGTTTTTTCTTCTTCCCAATATCAGGGAAGTTTTCTGACTTTATTTCTTCAAATAGGTTTTCTAACCCTTGTTCCTCTTCCTGTAGTCCTGGCAACCCTATTATTCATATGTTGCTTCATTTTCATGTGGTCCCAAAGCTCCCTTAGGCTCTACTCCTCTCTTTTAATTTAAAAAAAAATAAATATTGAGGTTTTTGTTTCTTTTTTTAAAATATATTTTTATTGATTTCAAAGAGGAAGGGATAGGGAGAGAGAGATGGAAATATCAATGATAAGAGAGAATCATTGATCAGCTGCCTCCTGCCCACCCCGTACTAGGGATCAAGCCTGCTACCCGGGCATGTGCCCTTGACTGGAATCGAACCTGGGACTCTTCAGTCCACAGGCTGATGCTCTATCCACTGAGCCAAAACAGCTAGGGCCCGTCTTTTAATTTTTTTCTCCAATTGCATTTCAGTCTTGGGTGTTTTTTCTTCCCTGTCTTCTAGTTCACTAATTTGGTCCCTTGCTTCTTCTAGCCTACTGTTGAAACATTCCATGGTGTTTTTTATTTCAGCTATATCACTCCTTATTTCTTCTTGATTCTTACATAATTTGCTGATGTTTTTCATCCATCTGGTTTATGAACTGTATGACCCTTATTCCAAATTCTTTTTCTGACATATTTCATGCCTCTGTTTCCCTTAGCTGCTTTTATGATGATTCCTCCTTTTCTTTCCTTTTAGGATTTCTTTGTCTCACCATTTTTGCTCTCACCAATGGATCTAGGTGTTGAGTCATGCGGGGCTGCTCCTCAGGCAGCCAAGGCTCCTTGGGCAGTGGCTGCTCCATGGGCAGTCATGGCAGCAGCTCCTCTGGTGGGCGCTGCTTGCAGCAGTGGTGGCTCTTCTGGCTGGTGGGAGCAGGCTTTTCATGCAGCTGCTGGTCCTATGATGTGGGCAGGCTGCTTGTGTGGCTGTTGCTCCTCAGATGGGAGTGGGCCGATTGTGGGGCTGCTGCTCCATGGACAGTAGCAGGCCATGTTAGACTGCTGCTCCTCGAACTAAGGCAGGCTGCTCGCGGGGCTGTTGCTCCTTGGACTGGGGAGGGCTGCCCACGTGACTGCTGCTCACGTGGTTGTGGTGTCCTGGGCTAAAGCATTGGGCCAGCCAGAGGGGAGCATGCTTTGGAACTCACAGGAGCCTGGGCCCAGGGTGGCTAGAGTCTTGGTGACTGTGGGACCACAGCCGAGGCAGCAGATCCCTGGTGGCAGTGGCTGTAGAGTCCCGGGCATTATCTGCGGGCACCCTGGGTAGAGGTGAGGCTGGCTCCCTGTCACAGCAGCTCTCCCCTTCATAAAGGCATGGCCTCTGTGGAAGAGCCAGATGCTCCGGGACTGTTTGCAATGGTAGCAGAGGCTGCCTGGTTAGGCAAGCCTGGTTTGCCTGCCTCCATAGGTCCTGTGGAATCAAACTGTGCCTCACTCACACACACACAATAACCCACACTGCCACACACTCCTCTTTTGTTCCCTCACTCACTCAAGTTCTCTCCCTCACTGAAGCCTTCTTCCTGCCTCTGTAGTTGGGTCTGGAGTGTTATTGACCCATTTGTGGATGGAGTCTTCTCTCTGGGTTTCTGGTTATCTGGCTCGCTCTCTACCACATTGGCCAAACAGGACAAAGTGCAATTCGACAAGACACGACACAAAGGGAACAAAACATGAATGTACTCACAACACCAATAACCCCAATATAAGTGACCACCAGAGAAAAGAGAATTAGGGGAGAGAAAAGAAAGCACAAATGATATTGAAGAGAGAAAAAATGGTATGACAGAAAATAAAAAGAAGAAAAAGGAGGAAAAATGGAAAAGTATATATATAGAGAGAAAACACCAGAGGAAAAACAGATAAATCAAAATATACAAATACCCAGTAAAGAGGATGGGGGCAGAATCTGTTGAGGTCAAGCTTATATTAAAAAAGTAAGATTAAGGAATTGGATGAATATGGGGAGGACCTCACTTCAGTATAGAGGAAGTAGAAAGAGAATGAGTGAATAAGAAGAAAGAAAAAGAGAAGAAAAAAAAATACTAAACAGTTTTTAAAATTAATTAAAACATAAAATAAAAAATTAGCATGATGAAAAATAATGTGAAAAGAAATAGAAAATAAAGGAACAAATGAAAAAAGGAAAAAAAAAGAAAAAAGAGGTAACAAAATAATAATAAAATAAAATTAAAAAAATAAATTAAATTAAATTAAATTAAATTAAATTAAAATGAAAAAGTGAAGTGTTGTTCCTTTCCGCTGAGTTTTAATTCCCCATGAGGGCGGGTTTAAGATCCCACTCTTATGTACTGTGTGCTGCTTCTCAGTTTTCTGTTGCTGGGTCTGAACAGCCTCTCTTTAAGCAAGAGCCCTCAGGGACTATTCAGATTTTTGTTTGTATCTCTTTTACTATTCAGAGTGTAGTCTGGGTATGGCTGTATTGGTTGCCTGGAGATTGCAGGGAGGGGCTATCTCTTTAGGAGAAAATGGCTTCCTAGGTTCAGTAGGTCAGGTATGACTCAGTGTCAGACTTGTGGTGACTTCTCCCTGACCCTCTCCTCTCCCCAGACTCTCCCAAGACTCCACAAGTTCGCACCTCCACCTGCACCTCAGCCACAGGTGCATTTTTGTATTTGAAAGGTCCTATGAACTAGGTTTATTGAATAAAAGCAAAAACCAAAAAGAGGGGAAAGAGCTGTGCCCCTGCTAGCCCCTCTCCCCTCCCCCCCCCCGCCCCGGCATGGCATGGCTTGTGCAGCCGTCCAGGCTGTCCCCCTATGGGCTCAGACTCTTGTGGCTGGGGACTTAGATCTAGAATACCCTGCCACCAGAATTCCTGAGGACTTCTTTCCACAGTCAGATGCTACATCTGTCCCAAGGGTGCAGCTTTCTTCTGACCCTCTAGGCTTGGAGGTCTCACAGTTCTCTCCAGCCTAGATCCCTGATTTTACCATTCTCCAGGCATCCTCTTCCCTTCTCGGCTGTGAATTGTCTCACCAGCTGTGTGGATGTTATTCAATTTAGTTGCTTGTTCTATCTGCTCTGGGACAAGGCTCAGGACACGTCCGCCTATTCTGCCACCATTTTACCTCCTCTCCCTCTGATATTTGATGGTCTGATTGATGATTCTCTGTCTCTGGATCTGTTTTTGTTCATCAGATTATTTTGTTCATTATATTCCATAAATGAATGAGAACATGTGATATTTATCTTTCTCTGAATAACTTATTTCGCTTAGCATAATGCTCTCCAGGTCTGTCCATGTAGTTGCAAATGATAGGAATTTCTTCCTTTTTACAGCAGCTTAGTATTCCATTGTGTAGATGTACCACAGTTTTTTAATCCATTCATCTGAAGATGGGCACTAAAGCTGTTTCAAAATCTTAGCTATTGTAAATTGTGCTGCTATGAACATAGGGATGCATTTATCCTTTCTGATTAATTTTTGAGAAAATTCCATACTGTTTTCCACAGTGAATGCACCAGTCTTCATTCCCACCAGCAGTGTACGATATGCATCCACAACAGCACTTGTCGTTTGTTGATTTATTGATGATAGCTATTCTGACAGGTGTGAGATGGTACCTCATTGTTGTTTTGATTTGCATATCTCATATGATTAGTGACTTTGAGCATATTTTCATATGTTTCTTGGCCTCATGTATGTTCTCTTTTGAAAAGTGTGTATGTAGGTCTTTGCCTATTTTTTAACTGGATTGTTTATCTTCATTTCGTTAAGTTGAATTATTCCCTGTAAATTTTTGAGATTAAAGCCTTACCGATATAACATTGGCAAATATGTTCTCCCATGCAGTAGGCTTTCTTATTGTTTTGTTGATGGTTTCTTTTGCTGTGCAAAAGCTTTTTATTTTGATAGAGTCCCATTTGTTTATTTTCTCCTTAGTTTCCATTGCCCTAGGAGCTGTATCAGTAAAGAAGTTGCTATGACAGATGTCTGCTATTTTGCTGCCTATGGCTTCTTCTAGGATTTTTATGATTTCCTATTGTACATTTAAGTCTTTAATCCATTTTGAGTTTATTTTTGTGTATGGTGTAAGTTGGTGGTCTAGTTTCATATATTTGCATATATCTGTCTAATTTCCCAGCACCATTTATTGAATAGACTGTCTTGACTCCATTGTATGCTCTTGCCTCCTTTGTCAAATATTAACTGATCATAATGTCTTGGGTCAGTCTCTGGGTTCTCTGTTCTGTTCCATTGATCTATATGTCTGTTCTTGTGCCAGTACCAGTAAATTTTGACTAAGATCTGGTTCTTTGAAAGGATACATAAGATTGATGAACCTCTACCCAGGCTCACCAAGAAGAAAGAGAGAAGACCCAAATAAACAAAATTAGAAATGAGGTAAAATAACAACAGACCCCACAGAAATACAAATGATTGTTTAAAAAATACTATGAACAACTCTATTCCTATAAACTAAACAACCTAGAGGAAATGGACATATTGATAGAAAAATACAACCTTACAAAACACAATCAAGAAGAATAAAGTAATCTCAACAGGCTGATAACTAAGGAGGAAATTGAAGCAGTCATCAAAAAGCTTCCAGGAAACAAAAGCCCAGGGCTAGACAGCTTCACAGGTGAGTTTTTCCAGCCATTCAAAGAAGAACTAAAACCTATTCTTCTCAGAGTATTCAAAAAATTTTAGGAGGAAGGTACATTTCCAAGCTCTTTCCATGAAGCCAGCATTATCCTAATCCCAAAACCAGATAAAGACACTACAAAGAAAGAGAATTACAGGCCAATATCCCTGATGAACATAGATATTAAAATCCTCAACAAAATTTCAGATTACCAAGTGGTATTTATTCCAGGGATGCAATGCTGATACAATATTAGCAAATCAATAAGTGTGATATAGCACATAAACCGATTGAGAGACAAAATCACATAATTATATCAATTGATGCAGAAAAGGCATTTGACAATATCCAACACTCTTTCCTGATAAAAACTCTCAACAAAGTGGGAACAGAGGGGTCATACCTCAACATTATAAAAGCCTTATATGACAAATCTACAGCCAACATCACACTCAATGGACAAAAACTAAAACCATTTCCCCTAAGAACAGGAACAAGACAGGGATACCCACTTTCATCACTCCTGTTCAACACAGTACTGGAAGTGCTAGCCATAGTGATCAGGCAAGGAGAAGAAACAAAAGGCATCCAAATTGGAAAAGAAGAATGAAAATTATCATTATTCACAGATGACATAATATTGTACATAGAAAACCTGAAAGACTCCATCAAAAAACTACTAGAACTAATAAATGAATTCAGCAATGTAGCAGGATACAAAATTAACACTCAGAATTCTATGGCTTTTTTATACACCAACTAGAGGCCTGGTGCATGAAATTTGTGCATGTTGGAGGTGTGCCCTGAGCCCGGCCTGCACCCTCTCACAATCCAGGACCCCTTGGGTAGGGTTCCTAGGCCTGACTGGTGATCAGAGCCCATCGGGGCTTTCCTTCCACTGGCTGCCAGCAGCTATCCCCACCCCCATCGCTGCCAGAACTTGCCATTGTGCAGTGCTATCCCCTCCTCTCCCACCACTGGTCACCTCCCTCTGTGTGCGACAGGTGTGGGGTGAGTTCACTTGCCTGGCCTGGGCCTCCCTCTGCGGGGTGATCACTGGCTGGCCCTGCACACTCTCCACAACATCACTGCCTGGTTGCCTGGGCCTCCTTCCGTGGGGTGATGGATTACGGGGCTTCCAGCTCAATCGGCCCGCAGAGAGAGGCCTCACCCATCCACTGCAGTTTTGTCGGCCAGGTAGCCTGGGCCTCCCTGTTTGGGGTGATTGATCGTGGGGCTTTGTGATTGATTACCCAGCAGATAGAGTTCCTGCCCTCCTAGCCAGGGTCCTCAATTGATTGCTGCACAGAGTTTGGCCTGGACCTCTCTCTTTGGAGTGATTGCAGAGCTCAATTGCCCCGCCAGCCAGTTGTCTGGGCCTCCCTCTGCAGGGCAGTCATGGGGCGATGATGGGGCCCCTCGACCAATTGCATTTCACCCTCCTTGGCTGGCCTGATGCCAGTGCATGTCATAGCATGGTTGTCTGTATGGTTGTTCTGCTATTCTGTCTATCAGTCAATTTGCGTATTACACTTTTATTATTATAGATAATGAACTCACAGAAAGTGATACTGAAAAAACAATTCCATTACCATTGCAACAAAAAAATTAAAATACCTAGGAATAAATTTAACCAATGAGGTAAAGGACTTGTACTCAGAAAATTACACAATGCTGAAAAAAAGAGATTGAGGAAGATATAAATAAACGGAAGAATATACTGTGTTCATGGATTGGTAGAATCAACATCATTAAAATCTCCATACTACCCAAAGCAATCCATAGATTCAATGTACTTCCCATTAAAATACCAACAGCATATTTCAAAGATCAAGAACAAACTCTCCAAAAATTCATCTGAAATTAAAAAAAAAAAGCCGAAACCAGTTTGGCTCAGTGGATAGAGCGTCGGCCTTCGGACTCAAGGGTCTCAGGTTCGATTCCCGTCAAGGGCATGTACCTTGGTTGCGGGCACATCCCCAGTAGGGGGTGTGCAAGAGGCAGCTGATAGATGTTTCTCTCTCATCGATGTTTCTAACTCTCTATCCCTCTCTCTTCCTCTCTGTAAAAAATCAATAAAATATATTAAAAAAAAAAAAGACCCCGAATAGCTGCAGCAATCTTGAGAAAGAAGAACAAAGTTGGAAAGATCACAATACCAGATATCAACCTATACTACAAAGCCACATAGGACTTTTAACTCCTTGGCTAAATTTATTCCTAGGTATCTTATATTTTGTTGAAATAGTAAATTTTCTTGTTTTATTAGTTTATCTTTCTGAGAGTTCATTATTAGTGTATAAAAATGCCATCCCTATCTGGATATTGATTTTGTATCCTGAAAATTTGCTAAATTCATTGATTAGATCTACTAGGTTTTGTGTGGAGTCTTTAGGGTTTTCTATATACAATGCCATGTCATCTGCAAATAATGAAATTTTTAATTCCTCTTTACAAATTTGGATGCCTTTTATTTATTCCTCTTTTCTGACCACTGTGGCTAGAACTTCCAGTACTAAGTTAAATAACAGTGGTGAAAGCAGCATCCCTGTCCTATTCTTGAACTTAAATAAATCCTATTTGGTCCTAGTGTATGATCTTTTTAATGTATTGTTGGATCTGATTTGCTAATATTTTGTTGAGGATATTAGCATCTATGTTCATAGTAATATTGGCCTATAATTTTCTTTTTGTGTAGTAACTTTATCTGGTTTTGGAGTTAGAATAATGTTGTCCTCATAAAAAGAGCTTGGAAGTCTTCCTTCCTCTTGAATTTTTATAATAGTGTGAAGAGGATGGATCTTTGTTCTTTGAATGTTTTGTTAAATAAGCCTGTGATGACATCCATTCTAGGAATTCTTATTTGCTGGGAGATTTTTTTTATTACTGTTTTAGTTTTAATTTCATTAGTTGTTATTGGTTATTCTGGTTTTATGATTCTTTATGATTGAGATTTAGAAGATTGCATGTTTCTAGGAATTTTTTCATTTCACCAAGGTTGTCCAATTTGTTGGCAGATCGTTGTTCATAGTATTTTCTTACAATCCTCTGTATTTCTTTGATGTCAGTTTTTATTTCTCCTCTTTCATTTCTGATTTTATTTATTTGGGTCCTTTCTCTTCTTTTATTAGTAAACTAGTGGCCAAACACATGAAATTCATGCACAGGTAGGGTCCCTACGCATGGCCTGCGATCAGGGCCAATCTTCCCCAGTTGCCAACAGCCAGCCCCGCCCCCTGCAACCGCCACTGCTGGTCACCCTCTGTGTGTGGGGAAAATGACAGGGTGATAGGGACTCCAGCACCACCGGCATCCACCACCCCCCCACCCCCCAGTTCCCAGCGGCCGCTCTGCACAGTGAAGCCTGGGGGTCCCGTGGCTCTGTGTGGCGTGGAGGAGGCCGATCCCGTCGTCTCCACCACCTTAGGCAGAAGTGGCGGGTCCTGGAGGAGGAGGTGGGTTGCAGCAGGGGGCGGCAGTTGGGGGCGATTGGGCCGGCAGGGGAGAGCAGTTGGGGGTGATCAGGCTGGCTGGGGCGGGAAGTTGGGGTTGATTGGCCAGCAGGCATAAGCGGTTAGGGGCAATCAGGCAGGCAGGCAGGCGAGCGGTTAGGAGTCAACAGTCCTGGATTGTGAAAGGGATGTCCTAAACCAGCAGAGATTGGGCCGAAACGGCAGTTGGACATCACCTGAGGGGTCCCAGAATGGAGAGGGTGCAGGCCCAGCTGAGGGACACCTCCACATGAACAAATTTTATGCACTGGTCCTCTAGTATATAGATAAGTTTGTCAGTCTTGTTGATCTCTTCAAAGAACCAGCTCTTGGTTTCATTGATCTTCTATATTGTTTTTTTTGTGTGTGTGTTCTTTTGTATTGTTGTTTTTTTTGTTGGTATCTATGTCATTTATTTCTGCTATGATCTTTATTATTTCCTTCCTTCTACTTTCTCTGGGCTTTTCTTGTTGTTTTACTAGTTCTTTTAGTTGTAGAGTTAATTGTTTATTTGAGATTTTTCTTGTTTCTTGAGGTAACTGCTTTCACTGTATCTCATAGATTTTGGTTTCTTTTGTATTCATTTCCATTTAAAGTGTTTTTTTTTTAATTTCTTCCTTGATCTCATTGTGAACCCATTCATTGTTTAATATGATAGTATTTAGCCTCCATCTATTTGAATGTCATTGAATTTTTTAAAAATTGTAATTGATTTCTAGTATCATGCCATTTTGATCTTATAATATGCTTCATATGAGTTCAATCTCATTGAATTTGTTAAGACTTATTTTGGGTCCTTAGATGTGGTCTATGTTTGAAAATGGTCCATGTGCACTTGAGAAGAATATATATTCTTCAGCTTTGGGATGAAATTTTCTGTAAATATCAATTAAATCCATCTGATCTGATGTCATTTAGGGTCACATTTATGGTCACTGTTTCTGTGTTGATGTTTTTTTTTGTTTGTTTTTTTTTTTTTTTTGTCTGAAAGATCTATCCAGTGATGTCAGTGGAGTGTTAAAGTCCCCTACTAAAACTCTATTGCTGTCCATCTCTCTCCTAAATTCTCTCTCCTATATATATACTGCCAATTTGGCTGCATGTTTGTTCACCAGGATTATATCATCTTGTTGGATTGATCCCTTTAGTATTATGTAGGGGCCTTCCTAGTCTCTTTTATGGCCTTTGTTTTGTAATCTATTTTGTCAAATATAAGTATTGCTACCCCGGCTTTGTTTTCATTTTCATTTGCATGGCATATATATTTTCCATTCCTACACTGGCATCCTGTGTGAGTATTTTCTTCTGAGATTGGTATCGTGTAGAGAGCATATATGTGGGTTATGTTTTCTTATTGATTCAGCTAGCCTATATCTTTTAATTGTAGTATTTAAGCCATTTACATTTAAGGTTATTATTGATATGTATTTATGTATTGCTATTTTTATTCTTTTAAACATTTTTTTAAATATATTTTATTGACTTTTTACAGAGAGGAAGGGAGAGGGATAGAGTGTTAGAAACATCGATGAGAGAGAAACATTGATCAGCTGCCTCCTGCACACTCCCTACTGGGTATGTGCCCACAACCAAGGTACATGCCCTTGACCGGAATCAAAACTGGGGCCCTTGAGTCTGCAGGTCGATGCTC
The DNA here is from genome assembly GCF_027574615.1 of Eptesicus fuscus. Classification (NCBI taxonomy): domain Eukaryota; kingdom Metazoa; phylum Chordata; class Mammalia; order Chiroptera; family Vespertilionidae; genus Eptesicus; species Eptesicus fuscus. The sequence goes on along the minus strand of NC_072480.1, from coordinate 2,087,317 downwards.
TATCCACTGAGCCAAACTGGTTAGAGATTTTTAAATAAAATATATTTTTATTGATTTTAGAGAGGAAAGGAGAGGAATAGAGAGATAGAAACATCAATGATGAGAGAGAATTATTAACCAACTGCCTCCTGCACGCCCCCCCTGGGGATCGAGCCCGCAACCCAGGCACATGCCCTTGGTCAGAATCGAACCTGGGACCTCTCAGTTCTCAGGTTGATGCTCTATCCACTGAGCCAAACCAGCCAGGGCTTTATTCTTTATTATCTACATTCCTAGCTCTCTATTTCTTCTTTTTTACAGCAGTCTCTTTAACATTTTTGCAATGCTGTTTTGGTGGTTGTACTAGTAAACCCCTTTAGCCTTTTTATTTATGGGAAGCTCTTTATTTCACATTCAATTTTTAAAAATATCCTTGATAGATAGAGGAATCTGGACTTAAGATCCTTGCTTTTTATTATTTTGAATACCTTATGATATTCCCATCTTGCATGAAATATTTCTGCTGAAAACCTGACAGCCTTATGAAAATTCACTTGTAAGTATATGTCTCTCTCATGCTGCCCTTAATATTCTCTCTTTTTCTTTAATCTTTGCCATTTTAATTATGATGTGTCTTGGTTTGGGTCTCTGGGTTTATTTTGATTGGGAATCTCTGTGCTTCTTGAATTTTTATGACTTTTCTGTCACCATATTAGGGTATTTTTCTGTCATTATTTCTTCACAGGTTCTCTATCTTTTGTTCATTTTATTTCCCTCTGGTATTCCTATGATGTGGATATTGTTATGTCTCATGTCCCAATGTTCCTTTAAACTATATTAAGGTTTTTTACTTTTTTCAATTTGCTCCTCTGATTGGATGATTCTTTGTATTTTGTCTTCTAATTTCTTATTTGATTCTTTGCTTTCTCTAACCTACTTTTTATTCCTTCAAGTTTATTCTTCATTTCAGATATGTCATTCTGCATATTATTTCATCATTTCTATGTTCTTTTTCATGTTGTTGAGTGTTTTTTAATCCATTACTTTATACACTGTCTCTGATAAATTGCTTGCCTACATTTCATTCAGCTCTTTCTCTGGAAATTATTTCTGTTCTTTCATTTGAGACCTGTTTCTTTGTTTCCTGATTTTTGCTGTTTCTTTGTGATGGTTTCTATGTATTGGTTACAACTTCTATTACTCCCAGTTTTGGTGGGGTAGCCTTCTGTAGTGGGTGTCTTGTGGGGCCCAATGGTATAGTTTCCTTGATCTTCTGATCTTGGTATTCTAGGAATGCCCCATGTTTGGGTTATTTGGGTCCTTCTATTGTAAATTGGTCTTGATTACTCTTGTCCCATTCATGGATTGGCTCAACCCTAGGTCTGGTTCATTACAAGGCTCAATCCCATCCACATTGTGCCAATTGTTGTACAGGTACTGACAGAACAAAACAAAGCAAAACAAGATCAAACTGAAGACAAAACTAATAACAACAAAAAGAACAACCACAAAAAGAATTTTGAAGAAAGAATACTATAAGAGACCAAAACAATGAGAGAAGAAACAAAGGACAAAAAAGAGAATATGAAAGAAAATAAAAAAATAAGATTTAAAGAGAAAATTAAAATAATAAATAAATAATAGTTACAAATAATAATGAATAAAGTTAAATATAGAATAGGAAAAGAGAAAGAGAAAGAAAAATAAAAAGGAACAAAGAAAATAAAAAGAGAAAAATAGAATAAGGAAAGGAAAGAGAAATAAGATATATGAAAGAAGATAGAGACAAAATGAAGCAATTTTTAAAATGAAATATAAAAAACTAAACATTATATTTTTAAAAAATATAAATACATGGCATTTTCCTCTGCAGATTTTTGTGTTGGCTGAAATTACCCTTTAGATCTTTTATTTGTGGAGCTTGCTGGATTTTACCCTGATGTATCCCAATCTCGCTACTTAGTGTGTCAGTCTGGAGCCTCCAGGGAGGTTCTCTGGTTCAAGCCAATGTCATTCACTGTTGCTTGCTGGCCTTCAGCAATCTGACTGAAATTGGGCTGGGCATAGTCACAATTAGACCAGGGGCAGGGCCTCTGGAGCCCAGAGTCTGAGTCTGACTTGGGTCTCCATTGTTAAATATCGTTACTCTAAGATGCTCTGCCTTCTCCCACAGAACTGCACTCTGCAAGGAAATCTGGGACCTCGTCAGGTTAGTTTAAACATAATCACAGTAGAAGTGAAGATGGCGGCTGGCAGGATGGAGGTGAGGGTAAGGAAGTGAGTGAGTGAGTGAGTGAGGAGATAAAAAGAGAGTGTGTGGATGTGTGGTGTGTGTGTGTGAGTGAGTGAGGGACAGTTAAATCTGGCAAAAGCACCAGGGGCTGGCAAACCAGGCTCTCTTGGACAGGGAGAACCTACCACCACAGTGGACACTCCCCAGGCTGCAGGACTTGAGCATGGAGCCCACACTATCTTGAAGGGGAGAGCAACCTCTTTTAGGAACTCATCAATACCACCACCCAGACAGCCCTTTGACACTGCCTGCGACTCAGCAGCCACTCCAGCCAAAATCCTGCTGTGCCACCCACAGACCTGTAACTGTAGGACCTCCACCTCCAAAGGTGCACAACTCCTGCAGCAGTAAGTGCAACTTCCCCCTTCCCAGCAACAGACCTCTGGACACCATAGTAATGCATTTCCAGCGTGTAGGCCTCCTGAGCCCACCACTCCACAGGCAGCTCTTGGGTGCTGCAGTGAGCCCCCGCTGGGTGTGATCTTGTACAGACAGGGTGCACTGCCCTGGCAGTGGAAATTCTAAATTCACTCTAACTGGATACCTGCCCACAGACACCTCGGTCACACAACTTCAGCACCAGGGCCACTCAGAGTGCATCAGAGCTCTGCGCCTACAAACACACCACCACAGTTGCACGTTTCCGGTGTGCAAGCCTTCTGAGCCCATTGCTCCACAGGCTGCTCTTGGGAGACACTGTGAGCCCCCACTGGGTGAGATATCTTACAGACAGGGGAACACTGCCCCGGCAGGGGAAATTCTGAATTCAGTCATCCTGCATATCTGCCCACAGAAACCTCAGTTGCGCAACTTCAACGCCAAGGCCCCTCAGAGTGCATCAGAGCTCCACACCGGCAAATGCACCCCAGGTGCCCTGGTGAGTCTCCACTGGAAGCGCACGTATCCAACCATGGATGGAGCAGCAAAAACTGGACTTCTGACCCCACAGCTGCATACCTCTAGACACTACAGTAGTGCTTTTCCAGTGCATAAGCCTACCAAGCCCACCGCTCCACTGGCAGCTCTTGGGTGCCACTGTGAGCCCCTGCTGGGCATGCTCTTATCTAAACAAGGGCTCACTGCCCTGCAGTAGAAATTCTGAGCTCCCTCTTCCTGTATACCTTCCCACAGACACCTCAATCATGTGGCTTCAGTGCCAGGGCCCTTCAGAGTGTGTCAGTGAACCGTGCTGGCAAATGCACCACAGGTGCCCCTGTGAGCCACCACTGGGTGCACGTGTATCTGAACACAAGGGCAACAGGAAAAACTGAGTCTTCACAACCCACAGCTACAGAATTCTGGACACCACAGTTGCACCTTTCCAGAGTACAGGTCTCCTGAACTGCACCACCCTGACAGATGGCTCCTGGGTGACTCTGTGAGCCCCCACTGGGCACAAGCAATTTCAAGCAAGGGCACAAGGCAGGAAAAATTGTGACATCCCCCTCCCTGGCTGTTGACTCCAGGACACTGCAGTTGCACCTTTCCAGCTCACAAACCTACATCAAGAGAACCCAAATAGGTCAAGTAGGGAGCTATGCTAGATTACCAAACCAAGGAGATCTGAGAGATCACACCAGTAGCACCATAGCCAAAAGAGCCTTGGTAACAAAGCAGTAAGATCTAGGACACAGAAACAATTAAAATGTTACAGAAAAACAGGGGGAGACAAAAAAGCAATCCGCAAAAGAAAGTAAAAGAAGAATCACCAGAAAGGGAGTTAAATGAAAAGGAGGCAAGTAACATGTCAGAGAAATAATTCAGAGTAATGATTATAAGGATGCTCAAATGGCTGGATGACAAATACACACAACTCAATGAGAATTATAAAGAGCTGAATGAGAATGTCACCAACATGAAAAGGAACCAAGAGGAAATGAAGAATGACATAACTGCAACAAAGAACACAATGGAAGGCTTAAACAGTAGACTAGAAGAGGCTGAGGACCGCATAAGCGAATTAGACAACAGGGTAGGAAAAAACACACAAACACAACAGCAACTGGAAAGAAAATTTAAAAAGCAGGAGGAGAGCCTAAGGGACCTATGGGACAACACAAAATGAAACAACATCCACATAATAGGGGTATGAGAAGGAGAAGAAGAGAAGCAAGGAATAGAAAACCTGTTTGAAGAAATAATGACAGAAAACTTCGCTGATATTGGCAAGAAAAAAACTACGCAAGACCAAGAAGCACATAGAGTTTCAAACAAGATGAATGTAAAAAAGACCGACACCGAGGCACATCATAATTAAATTGGCAAACATCAACAACAAAGTAAGAATTTTAAAGGCTGCCAGAGAGAGAGACAGAAAGGGATCTCCCATTAGAATATCAACTGATTTCTCAACAGAAACACACCAGGCCAGAAGGGAATGGAATGAAATATATAAAGTGATGCAAAGCAAGGGATGAATCCAAGACCACTATACCCAGCAAGACTTTAATTCAAAATTGAAGATGGAATTAGGAGCTTCACAGACAAAAAAGAGCTAAGAGAATTTATTACCACCAAGCCAGCAAAGCAAGAAGTGCTAAAAGGGTTGCTGTAAAAAGAAGAAACAGAAAGGTAAGGAGAAACACAAACATTGAGAATAAAAATGATGACAAACAAGTACTTATCAATAATAACATTAAATGTAAATGGATTAAATGCTCCAATCAAAAGGAATAGGGAAGGTGAATGGATAAGAAAACATGACCCATATTTTTGCTATCTGCAAGAGAGCCACCTCAAAACAAAGGATTCACACAGACAGATAGGGAAGGGATGGAAAATTTTTTTCCAAGCAAATGGAAATGAGAAAAAAGCTTGTGTTGCAATATTATATCTGACAAAATAAATCTAAGTAAAGGCCATACCAAGAGATAAGTAAGGCCACTACATAATACTGAAGGGAGCAATTCAACAAGAAGATATATCTCTGATAAACATATATGCATGCAATACAGGAGCACCCAAATACATAAAACAACTTCTGAAAGATATCAAGAGAGTAATTGATAGCAATACAGTAACAGTAGGGGACATTAATACCCCACTGACACCAGTGAATAAATCTTCTAAACAAAAATCAGCAAAGAAACAGCAATTCTAAGTGACTCACTAAAACTGATGGACTTAATTGACATCTTCAGAATATTTCACCCCAAAGCTACAGAATATACATTCTTCTCCAGTGCACATGGGACATTTTCAAAGATAGGCCACATATTAGGACACAGGAAAAGCCTCTTCAAATTAAGAGGTTAGAAATCATAGCAAGCATCTTCTCAGATCACAATGGCATAAAACTAGAAATCAGCTACAATAAAAACAATGAAAAAATCAAACATTGGAGGCTAAACAGCATGCTATTAAACAATGATTGGGTTAGCAAAGAGATCAAAGAAGAAATAAAAAGCATCCTGGAAACAAATGACAATGAAAGCACAACAATCCAAAATCTATGGGACACAATGAAATTAGTCCTGAGAGAGAAGTTCGTAGCTCTATAGGCCTACCTCTAAAACAAGAAAAACTCACAATAAATTATCTACCATTGCAACTTAAAGAATTAGAAAGAGAGCAACAAGAAAAGCCCACAGTATCCAGAAGGTAGGAGACAATAAAGATCAGAGCAGAAATAAATGACATAGAGACCAAAAAACAATACAAAAGATCCATGAAACCAAGAGCTGGTTTTTCAAAACGATAAACAAGATTAATGAACCTCTAGCCAGGCTCACCAAGAAACAAAGAGAGAAGACCCAAATAAACAAAATCAGAAATGAGAGAGGTGAAGTAACAACTGAACCCACTGATATACAAAGGATTGTAAAAAAAAAAAAAAAATACTGTGAATAACTGTACTCCAACAAACTGGACAACCTCAACAAAATGGACACATTCCTAGGAAAATAAAAGCTCCAAAAACTCAATCTGGAAGAATAAAAAAACCTAAATAGGCCAATAACCACTGATGAAAATGAAACAGTAATCAAAAAGCTCCCAGTAAACAAACGCCCTGGTCCAGATGGCTCAAAGGGGAGTTCTACCAAGCATTCAAGGAACAACTAAAACCTATCCTCCTCAGACTATTCCAAAAAATTCAAGAGGAAGGCACACTTCCAACCTCTTTCTATGAAGCCATCATTACCCTAATTCCAAAACCACATAAAGATACAAAAAAAAAGAGAACCACAGGCCAATATCCTTGATGAACATAGATACTAAAATCCTCAACAAAATTCTAGCAAATCAGATTCAGCATTACAATAAATAGATTATAGACCAAGTAGGATTTATTCCAGAGATGCAAGGATGGTACAATATCTGCAAATCAATAAATGTGATACATCACATAAACAAATTGAGAGACAAAAATCACATAATCATATCAATTGAGGCAGAAAATGCATTTGACAAATGCATTTCTGATAAAAACACTCAGCAAGGTGGGAATTGAGGGATCATACCTCAACATAATAAAAGCCTTATATGACAAACCTACAGCCAACATCATACTCCATGGGCAAAAACTAAAACCATTTCCCTTAAGAACAAGACAGGGATTCCCGCTATCACCACTCCTGTTCATCATAGTACTTGTAGTACTAGTGAAAGTGATCATACAAGAAGAAATAAAATGCATCCAAACTGGAAAAGAAGAAGTAAAATTGTCATTATTTGCAGATGACATGATACTGTACATAGAAAACCCTAAAGACTCCATCAAAAAAATTTTAGACCTAATAAATGAATTGGGCAATGCAGCAGGATACAAAATTAATGCCAAGAAATCAATGGCATTTTTATACACCAATAGTGAACTTATAGAGAGATTTAAAAAACAATTCCATTTACCATTGCACACACACAAAAAAATAAAATACCTAGGAATAAACGTAACTAAACAGGAAAAATACTTCTACTCATAAAACTACAGGACATTGAAAAAAAGAGATAGGAGAAGACATAAACAGATGGAATAACATACCATGTTCATGGATTGGTAGAATCAACATCATTAAAATGCCCCTACTACCTAAAGCAATCTATACATTCAATGCACTCTCCATTAATATACCAACAGCATATTTCACAGACCTATAAAGAACTCTCCAAAAATTCATCTGGAATAAAAAAAGACCCTGAATAACTGCAGTGATCTTGAGAAAGAACAAAGTAGGAGGATCTCAATACCAGATATCAAGATGAATTACAAATCCACTATTCTTAAAACTGCCTGGTACTGGCAAAAGAACAGACATATAGATCAATGGAACAGAAAAGTGAAACCATAAATCGACCCAAACCATTATGCTCCATTAATATTTGACAAAGGAGGCAAGATCATACAATGGAGTCAATACAATCTCTTCAATAAATGGTACTGGGAAATTTGGTCAGACACATGTAAAAAAATGAAACTGGACCACCACCTTACACCGTACACAAAAATAAACTCAAAATGGATAAAAGACTTAAATGCAAGATGGGAAACCATTAAAATATTAGAGGAATCCACGGGCAGCAAAATCTCAGATATATGCCAAAGCAATATCTTCACCAATACAGCTCCTAGGGCAATAGAAACTAAAGAGAAAATAAACAAATGGGACTACATCAAAATAAAAAGCTTCTGCACAGCAAAAAGAAACCATCAACAAAACAACAAGAAAGACCACTGCATGGGAGAACATATTTGCAATGATATTTCAGGTAAGGGTATAATCTCCAACATTTACAAGGAACTCATACAACTTAACAAAAGGAAGATATACAACCCAATCAAAAAATGGGCAATCGACCTAAATAGATACTTTTCGATAGAAGACATAAGGAAGGGAGAAAAGATGGGGGCTGGCAGGACAGAGGTGAGGGAGAGGAAGTGAGTGAGTGAGGGTATAAAAGGAGAGTGTGTGGATGTGTGTGGTGTGTGTGTGTGAGTAAGTAAGGGACAGTTAAATCCCCACAGGAGCAGCAGGGGCTGGCAGACCAGGCTCTCTTGGACAAGGAGAGACTACTACCACTGTGGGCACTACCTGGACTGCAGGACTCGAGCATGGAGCTCACGCCATCTTGAAGGGGAGAATGACCTTTTTTAGGAACGCATCAGCACCACCACCCAGTCAGGACTTTGACACTGCCCGTGACCCAGCAGCCACTCCAGCCAAAATCCTGCTACCCCAGCTGCAGACCCGCGGACCCTTGGACCTCCACCTCCAAAGGTGCACTGCTGGGCAGCAGTAAGTGCATCTTCTCCCTCCCCAGCAGCAGAACACTGGACTCCACTTTCTTTCGCACATTTCCAGCCTAGCAGACATCCAGGGCACACCACTCCTTAGGCAGTGCCTGGGAGCCACTAGGAGCCCCCGCTGGTGTGATTCTGTACAGACAAGGGCGCTCTGCCCCACAGTAGAAATTCTGAATTTCCTCTGCCTGAATAATTGCCCGCAGACACCCCAGCTGTGTAACTTCAGTGCCAGGGCCCCTCAAAGTGTGTCAGAGCTCTGCAACGGCAAACTCACCTCCACAGACTTGCACATTTCCAAAGGGCAAACACCCTGAGCCCATATATCCACAGGGTCCTCTGGGGAGCTGCTTTGAGCCCCTGCTGGGTATGATTCTGTACAGACAAGGACGCGCTGCCCCGAGTAGAAATTCTGAACTCCTTCCTCCTGAATAATTGCCCCCATACACCTCAGCAGTTTAACTTCAGTGCCAGGGCCCCTCAGTGCGTCAGAGCTCTGTGCAGGCAAATGCACAGCCAATTCATGCGCACATTTCCAACAGGCAGGCACCCTGAGCCCATCTATCCACAGGGTGCTTATGGGAGGTGCTGTGAGCCCTGGCTGGGTGTGATTTGGACAAACAGGGACACAATGACCCCAGCAGTAGAAATTCTGAATTCACTCATCTTGAACACCTGCACAGACACCCCAGCAGTGTAATTTTAGTGCCAGGGCCCCTCAAAGTGCACCAGAGCTCTGCGCAGTGACAAAGTAAGAATCTTAAAGGCTACCAGAGAGAGATAGAAAGTTACCTACAAGGGATCTCCTATTAAAATATAAACTGATTTCTCAACAGAAACACACCTGGCCAGAAGGGAATAGAATAAAATATACAAAGTGATGCAAAGGAAGGGACTGAATCCAAGAATACTATATCCAGCAAGGCTATCATTCAAAATTGAAGGTGGAATCAGGAGCTTCACAAACAAAAAAGGCCTAAGGGAGTTTATTACCACCAAACCAGCAATGCAAGAAATGCTGAAGGGTCTGCTGTAAAAAGAAGAAATGGGAAATGAAGAAGGAACACAGTGGTAAAGAATAAAAATGGTGACAAACAAGTACCTACCAATAATAACTTTAAATGTAAATGGATTAAATGCCCCAATCAAAAGACATAGGGTAACTGAGTGGACAAGAAAACATGACCCATATATCTGCTGTCTACAGGAAACCCACCTCAGAAAAAAAGACGCACACAGACTGATGTTGAAGGGATGGAGAAAGATTTTTCAGGCGAATGGAAATGAAAAAAAAAAAAAAAGCTGGGGTAGCAATACTTATATCTGACAATTTAGATCTCAAAGTGAAGGACATAATAAGAGATAAGGAAGGCCACTTCATAATACTAAAGCGAGCAATTCAACAAGAAGAAATAACTCTGGTAAACATATATGCACCCAATACAGGAGCACCCACATAAATAAAAAAAACTCCTGGAGGATATCAAGGGAAAGATTGACAGCAATACAATCATAGGAGGGGACTTTAATACCCCACTATCACCATTGGACAAATCCTCTAAACAAAAAATCAGCAAAGAAACATCTATCCTAAATGACTCACTAGATCAGATGGAATTAATTGACATCTTCAGAACATTTCACCCCAAAGCCACAGAATATACATTATTCTGAAGTGCTCATCGCTCATTTTCAAAGATAGACCATATATTGGGTCACAGGCAAAGTCTCTTCAAATTCAAGAGGATAGAAATCATATCAAGCATCTTCTCAGAACATAATGGCATAAAACTGGAAATTAACTATAATAAAAACAATCCAAAAAAATCAAACTCCTGGAGACTAAATAGCATGCTATTAAACAATGACTGGGTTACCAGAGAGATCAAAAAAGAAATAAAAAAACATCATGACAACAAACAAAAATGAAAACACAACAATCCAAAATCTATGGGACACAGTGAAAGCAGTCTTGAGAGATAAATTGATAGCTCTACAAGCCTACGGCAAAAAACAAAAAACAATGGTAATAAATTATCAAACCCTACAACTCAAAGAGTTAGAAAGAGAGCAACAAGAGAAGCCCAGTGTAAGCAGAAGGAAGGAAAGAATAAAGATCAGAGTGGAGATAAATGACATAGGGACCAAAAAAACCAATACAAAAGATCAACAAAACCAAGAGCTGGTTCTTTGAAAGGATAAACAAAATTGATGAAACTCTAGGCAGGCTCACCAAGAAGCAAAGAGAGAGGACCCAAATAAACAAAATCAGAAATGAAAGAGGAGAAATAACAACAGACCCCACAGAAATACAAAAGATTGTTAAAAAATACTATGAACAACTCCATTCCAACAAACTGGACACCTGTAGGAAATTGACATATTCCTAGAAAAATACAACCTTCCAAAACTCAATCAGGAATAATATAATCATCTCAATATGCCAATAACTATGGAAGAAATTGAAGCAGTCATCAAAAAGCTCCCAGCAAACAAAAGCCCAGGGACAGACGGATTCACAGGGGAGTTTTATCAATCATTCAAGGAAGAACTTAAACCTATCCTCCTCAGACTATTCCAAAAAATTTAAGACTAAGGAACACTTCCAAGCTCATTCTATGAAGCCAGTATCACCCTAATATCAAAACCAGATAAAGACAACACAATGAAAGAGAACTACAGGCCAATATCCCTCATGAACATAGATGCCAAAATCCTCAACAAAATTCTAGCAAATCAGATTCAGCAATACATCAGAAAGATCATACACCATGACCAAGTAAGATTTATGCCAGGGATGCAAGGATGGTACAATATCCGCAAGTCAATAAATGTGATACATTACATAAACAAATTGAGAGATAAAAAACACAGTCATATCAATTGATGCAGAAAAAGCATTTGACAAAATCCAACACCCTTTCTTGATAAAAAGTCTCAGCAAGTCGGGAATAGGAGGATCATACCTCAACATAATAAAAGCTATATATGATAACCCCACAGCCAACATCATACTCAGTGGGCAAAAACTAAAACCATTTCCGTTAAGAACAGGAAGAGGTGAGAGTGGGATGCCCACTCTCACCACTCCTATTCGACATAGCACTGGAAGTTTCAGCCATTGCAAATAGACAAGAAGAAGAAATAAAAGGCATCCAAATTGGAAAAGAAGAAATAAAGCCGTCTTATTTGCAGATAACATGATATTGTACATAAAAAACCGAAAGACTCCATCAAAAAACTATTAGACTTAATAAATGAATTCGGCAATGTAGCAGGATACAAAATTAATGCCAATAAACCTATGGTATTCCTATACACCAATAGTGAACTTACAGAAAGAGAGACTAATAAAGCAATCCCATTTACCATCGCACCAAAAAAAAATTAAGATACCTAGGAATAAACTTAACTAATGAGGTAAAAGATCTATATGTGGAAAACTACAGGACACTGAAAAAAGAGATAGAGGAAGACATAAACTGATGGAAGAACATACCATGTTCATGGATTGGTAGAATCAACATCATTAAAATGTCCATACTACCCAAAGCTATCTACAGATTCAATGCACTACCCAAAAATACCAACGGCATATTTCACAGACCTACAAAGAACTCTCCAAAAAATTCATCTGGAATAAAAAAAACACCCTGAATAGACACAGCAATCCTGAGAAAGAAAAACAAAGTAAGTGGGATCTTAATAGCAGATTTCAAGCTGTATTAAAAAACCACTCTTCTCAAAACAGTGTGGTAATGACACAAGAACAGACATGTAGACCAATGGAATAGAATAGAGAACCCAGATATCGACCCAAACCACTATGCTCAATTAATATTTGACAAAAGAGGCATGAACATACAATGGAGTCAAGACAGTCTCTTAAATAAATGGTGTTGGGAAATTTGGTGAGACACAAGCAAAAAAATGAAACTAGACCACCAACTTACACCATCCACAAACTAAACTCAAAATGGATAAAGGACTTAAACATAAGACGGGATACCATAAAAATACTAGAGGAATCCACCGGCAGAGAAATCTCAGACATATGCTGAAGCAATTTCTTCACTGAAATGGCTCCTAGGGCAATGGAAGCTAAAGAGAAAATAAACAAATGGACTACATCAAAATAAAAAGCAAAAGAAACCAAAACAACAAAAAAACCCCACTGTATGGGAGAACATTTGCAAATGTTATCACTGATAAAGGTTTAATCTCCAACATCTACAGGGAACTTATACAACTTAATAAAAGGAACATAAATGATCCAATAAAAAAAATGGGCAACGTACCTATATAGAATATTTTCGAAAGAAGACAGAAGAAAGGCCAAGAGGCATATGAAAACATGCTCAAAGTCACTAATTAACCAAAAGATGCAAATCAAAACGACAATGCAGTACCATTTCACACCTGTCAGAATGGCAATCATCAACAAATCAACAAACAACATGTGCTGGCGAGGATGTGGAGAAAAAGGAACCCCTGTGCACTGCTGGTGGGAATGCAGACTGGTGCAGCCACTGTGGAGAACAGTATGGAGTTTCCTCAAAAAACTAAAAATGAAACTCCCATTTGACCCTGTAATCTCACTTCTAGGAATATATCCCAAGAAACTGGAAACACCAATCAGAAAGGATATATGCACCCCTATGTTCATAGCAGCACAATTCACCATAGTTAAGATTTGGAAACAGCCCAAATGCCCATCAGCAGATGAGTGAATTAGAAAACTATGGTACATCTACACAATGGAATACTACGCTGCTATATAAAAGAAGGAATTCTTACCATTTGCAGCAGCATGGATGGACCTGGAAATCATTATGTTAAGTGAAATAAGCCAGGCAATGAAAGAAAAATACAACATGATCTCACTTATTTATGTAAAATAAAAGAACATTATAAGCTGATGAACAAAAAGATAAACACAGAGGCAGTAAAGCACCAAACAGACTGTCAAATTACAGCAGAAAGACGGGGGAGTGTTGGGGAGGGAGGGAAAGAGATCAACCAAAGGACTTGTATGCATGCATATAAGCACAACCAATGGACACAAGACACTGTGGGTCGGGCGGAGGGGGGGGATGAGGTCATGTGACAGGAGATAGGGGAGGCCGGGGGAAAAATCTATGGGGGGGGGAAGGATATATATGTACTACTATATGTAATACTTTAAACAATAAAATATTTTTTTTAAAAAGGAAGACATAAGGAAGGCCAAGAGACATATGAAAACATGCTCAAAGTCACTAATCATCTGAGAGATGCAAATCAAAATGACAATGAGTTACCATCTCATACCTGTCAGAATGGCTATCATGAACAAATAAACAAATGACAAATTCTGATGAAGATGGGGAGAAAAAGGGACCCTCATGTACTGCTGGTGGGAATGCAGATTGGTGCAGCCACTGTGGAAACAGTATGGAGTTTCCTCAAAAATCTAAAATTGGAACTCCCATTTGACTCAGTGATCCCACTTCTAGGAATATATCCCAAGAAACTAGAAACACCAATCAGAAAGGATATATGCACCCCTTTGTTCATAGCAGCACAATTTACAATAGCTAAGATTTGGAATTAGCCTAAGTTCCCATTAGCAGATGAGTGGATTAAAAAACTTTGGTACATCTACACAATGGAATACAATGCTGCTGTAAAAAGAAAGGAACTCCTATCATTTCCAACAGCAGAGATGGAGTTGGAGAGCATTATGCTAAGTGAAATAAGTCAGTCAGACAAAGATTAATATCACATTATCTCATTCACTTGTGGATTATAATGAACAACATAAACAGATGAACAAAAACAGATCCAGAGACAGAGAAGCATCAATCAGATGCTCAAACCTCAGAAGGAAGGTCCGGGAGGGTGGGGGTAAGGGGGAGAGATCAACCAAAGGACTTGTATGCATGCATATAAGCATAACAAATGGACGCAGACAACAGGGGGTGATGGTGAGGGCAGGATTAGGAGAGTGGCGGGGGGGGGGGTGGCAATGGGGAGATAAGCACACATTTGTAATACCTTAATTAATAAAGGGAATAAACAAATAGACAAACAGTATATTGAAGAGATGTCTACAATCCCATATTTATTGTTTCACTAGGGGCTGGGTGCATGAAATTCATGCACGGCGGGGGGGGGGGGGTGTCCCTCAGGCCAGCCTGCACCCTTTCCAATCTGGGACCCCTCGAGGGATGTCCAACTTCCCGTTTAGGCCCAATCCTGGTAGGATTGGGCCTAAACGGGCAGTTGGATATCCTTCTCACAATCCAGGACTGCTGGCTCCCAACTGCTTGCCCGCCTGCCTTCCTGATTGCCCCTAACTGCTTCTGTCTGCCAGCCTGATCACTCCTTAACCACTCCCCTGCCATCCTGATTGATGCCTAACTGCTCCCCTGCCAGCCTGTTTGCCCCTAACTTCCCTCCCCTGCAGGTCTGGTCTCCCCTAACTGCCCTCCCCTTCAGGCTTGGGCACCCCTAACTGCCCTCCCCTACAGGCCTGGTCCCCAAACTGCCTTCCCCTGCAGGCTTGTTTGTCCCCAACTTCCCTCCCTTGCAGGCCTGGTCCCTCCCAACTGTCCTCCCCTGCTGGCCATCTTGTGGCGGCCATCTGTGTCCACATGGGGGCAGCCATCTTTGACCACATGGGGTCAGCCATCTTGTGTGTTGGAGTGACGGTCAATTTGCACACTACTCTTTTATTAGATAGGCTAGAGGCCTGGTGCATGGGTGGGGGCCAGCTGGTTTGCCCTAAAGGGTGTCCCAGATCAGGATGGGGGTTCCTTTGGGGGGTGGGGCAGCCTGGGCGAGGGGCCTGTGGTGGTTTGCAGGCCAGCCACACACCCCGGTGACCCAAGCAGAGGCCCTGGTATCTGGGATTTATTTATCTTCTATAATTGAAACTTTGTAGCCTTGAGCAGAGCCAAGCCTCCTGCTTGCTCCATGGCCGCAGCCATTTCTTTTGGGATTCATTTATCTTCTATAAGTGAAACTTTGTAGCCTTGAGTGGAGGCCTGGGCCGGCCATGGTGTGCGGAAAGCTTGGCTTCCTCCATTGCCGGGGAAACCCAAGCCTCCTGCTTGCTCCGTGGCTGCAGCCATCTTGGTTGGTTTAATTTGCATACTTGCTCCTGATTGCCTCATTTGCGTGGCTTGTGGGTGTAGCGGAATAATGGTTAATTTGCATATTACTCTTTTATTAGGTAGGCTTATTTACAATTGCCAAGATATGGGAAAAGCCTAAGTGTCCATCAACAAATAAATGTATAAAGAAGGTGCAGTAAAACAAAAAACAACAATCCTAATCAGATAGTGTTGGTACCCTAACCTGTAGGAGGGGGAGTGGCCACTGTCTCTTCTTCTCAGGGCTGTGCTGGCTGAATTCACTGGGGATCTCCTCTGCTTTTCCATAATGCAGCTGAAGCGCCCAGTACATACTGTTCTGTCTCCTGGACAGTAGCCCACCTAGAGGAAACAGTCGCAATGCATCAGCTCTGCCAGGTTCCAAGTAGGAGGTGATAAAAAGAAATCAGACCCACTTTGCACCCCACTTTGCACACTTTCTGTGTGGTCATCTCCTGCTAGATGGGGCCTCCCAGGTTACAACCAGACCAAGAGTCTGAATCCTCTTTGCTGTCAGACAAAATACTATGAGTATAGATTTCAAGTCCAGTACCATTCCCCTTTGCCTTAGGTCTCAAAGGGACAGTAATGACCTAGCATGGAGGGACCGGCACTGCCTGTGAGTTCAAGGTAGGCAAGACCAATCCTCTTTCCTAAGCCACACTGTCCATCCCCCATCCATATCTTTGTCCAAAATTCTTTCAGGGAATAAAGGGCCCCTCAGAGTCACTGCTGGGTGTATTGATCAGACCCTCCACCAGCACAAACTTTTCCATGCGGCCTCTCCTGCAGACACAGATTGGAGCGAACTTCCCAGGCTAGTGTTGTAACAAAGAAATTTCTCTTTGCCTGGGATGGTCAGGTCTGAGTCTCCCAGATGGACTGAATCCCCACTGATTCCCATTGCCTGATGCTACCTGGGCTCCCCTTCTCTTCCCTGTTGCTATGGGTTGGGGATAGCTGCATGGGGCTGAGACCCCATGTTCCTAGGGGCAGGTGGTCTATAATATGCCTCTGGCTTTCCAGCCCACACATGCACGAGTTGGCTCACCTTCTTCCCATCTCCTCCTGTCCTTCCTCCAAGGTCCCTGCTCTCAATATTTTAGATCAGCTACTTCAACTGTTGTTGTTTTTTTCAAGCTGATTACTCTACATTTTAGCCGCATGTCTGATCCATTGTTGGAAGCCAGCAGACAGAGTTTCCACCTACTCCGTAGCCATCTTGGAATCTCTTTCTGTTTTTCCTAAGCTGTACAACCTCCTTTATTTTCAGTTTTTCTTTCTTCTATTTGTCTAGTAGATGATATAGAACATAATGCTCAGGAGGATTAGGTAATCCTGTTAAACACTATAACCTCAAAAGGACATGTGGTCATCTTTTTACCTATCTCCAAATTTTGAAAAATTTTCTTAACATCTGAATATTAGAAATGATGATGTCTACATTACAATTTGTTATATAGAGTATATGAAAAGTGTACATAAAAGTGTTTAATTTTTAAAAGCATAGGGTAGGCTTATTTTTTATGCTAACAGAACTTTCCTACAGTTTCAACAAAGGACTTAAGCTTTTGTTACAGTCAAAACTACCCATGGGCATCCCTTAAGCACACTATACACTTTTTCTCTAGGATATGCTCTCTCTCCCACTTACGTTGCTTTAAATTAACTTCCCTTCTCTTTTCTGCTTAACAGCTCTACCCAATAGGAAGTGTTCAAAGACATTTCAATCCAAAATAGAAAAACTTATGTGAATTTATGTAATGCTTAGTTGTCAGTTCCAATGAGAAATGTAGTGTACAGAGAAAAAAAAATTCCTGGACCAGGTAGTCAAACATTTCATCATTTACTAGATATGTAATATTGAATAACTTTGCTGACCTCTTAAAACTTCCTTTTTCTCAGTCTTAAAATAAAGTAAGCTCCATGCTACATCTCAAACATGGTACCAGGATAAAAAAAAGTCATGTTTGTGAAATGTTTTGTTTGTGGTAATTGATTATACTTAGGTAAAGAATTTGCTTTATTTCCACCAAGTTCAGCTATGATGATTTACATTCTGGTAATCCCAAAATGTTTTCATGTATGTTTTTCTTATTGCCTCAATTCAAATAAAAGTATATTTATTTTTTCTATATGATAAAAGTACTTAAGAGCTTATTATAGAAAATGTTAAAAGTACATGCAAATAAAAAATGAAATATAAGTGTATGTCATAGCTGGAAAATAATCACTAAACCAAGAAATAACCACTATTAACATTTTTATTTTATGCCATACTAGAGGCCCAGTGCATGAATTTGTGCATGGGTGGGGTCCAGTTGGCCTCCCCCCATGGGGGTTTGATTCTGCAGCTCACCCCAGTAGGGAACATGCAGGAGGCAGCCAATCAATGATTCTCTCTCACCATTGATGTTTCTATCTCTCCCTCTCCCTTCCTCTCTGAAATCAATAAAAATATATATTGAAAAAATAAAATAGAACTTCTGACTTTAAAGATAATTCAGTGTTCTTTTAAAAATTTTTAACTAAATTTATTGGATTGACTTGTTAATAAAGTTATTAATGAACTGAAGCCTTTACATGTAACACTGAATCTTTCTTTTCCTCTTCCTTTCCATTTAGTTTGTTGCCCAGCCCAATTGTCAACAACTGCTTGCATCTCGCTGGTATGATGAGTTCCCAGGGTGGAGGAGAAGACACTGGGCAGTGAAGATGGTGACATGTTTCATAATAGGACTTCTTTTTCCCGTCTTCTCTGTATGCTACCTTATAGCTCCTAAAAGCCCTCTTGGACTGTTTATCAGAAAACCATTTATCAAGTTTATCTGCCATACAGCATCCTACTTGACTTTTTTGTTTCTGCTGTTGCTTGCCTCTCAACACATCGACAGGTCTGATCTGAACAGACAAGGTCCACCACCAACCATCGTCGAGTGGATGATATTACCATGGGTCCTGGGTAAATGTGTTCCTATAGAAAATATAACAATGTGATACTGCCATGAAATCTTGTTGCTCAGAAAAGAATATTAATCAAAGTGTAGGACATAGAGTGTTTAAAACAGCTTCTCACCATCATAGCTCTAAGACCTAATCCCCAATGCTAAATAATTATTTTACAGCTGGGTTGACTTGCTCTTAAATACAACCTATGAAATGTAACTTTAGGTTTTAGAATTCCATGTTTTAATGATTTAATGTCCCATGAATGCTTCTCTAGGGTATTATTTGTATTTTTGTCTTTTAAAGCCTTTCAACATGTCCATATATAAATAATTATTCTAATTTTCTAATAGATATGCCTTCTGCAGAATTATTAATTTTATACATAAAATAACTGTAAATATTCTTTAAAATCCATTTATGTTTATATTTTAAATTATATATTAAATCAAAATAATAGTAAATTTAACAATAGGGCATTTTTCAATTTCTATCTCTTCATTTTATGGAAAGAGAAATGTTTTGGATCTGGAGCAAATTATGGTAAGGTAGTAAACCTTCAAATAGCTAGTAGAAACCATGTTTTCCTTTCCCATTGTTATTATAGACATGGTTAAAATTTACAGTTTAATCATTCTTTCCTCCATCCCACTGTGGTTTTCTGAGAAATCACATGTTTTCTATTTTGCTCATTTTAAACCTCTCTGGTATTATATCAATACGAAATTCGTGCATTGGGGGATGGGTGTGGGGGAGGTGTCCCTCAGGCCAGCCGGCACCATCTCTAATCTGTGACCCCTCGAGGGATGTCCAACTGCCCTCTCACAATCCAGGACTGCTGGCTCCCAACTGCTCGCCTGCCTGCCTTCCTGATTGCCCCTAAACACTTCTGCCTGCAAGCCTGATCACCCCCTAACCACTCCCCTGCTAGCTTGATTGATGCCTAACTGCTCCCCTGCCAGCATGTTTGCCCCTAACTGCCCTCCCCTTTAGGCTTGGTCACCCCTAACTGCCCTCCCCTGCAGGCCTGGTCACCCCCAACTTCCCTCCTCTGATGGCCTGGTCACCCCTAATTACCCTCCCCTGCAGGCTTGATTGCCCCCAACTGCCCTCCATTGCAGGCCTGGTCCCTTCCAACTGCCTTCCCCTGTGGGCCATCTTGTGCTGGTCATCTTGTGTCCACATGGGGGCAGGATCTTTGACCACATGGGGGCAGCCATCTTGTGTGTTGGAGTGATGGTCAATCTGCATATTACTCTTTTATTAGATAGGATAGAGGCCTTGTGCACGGGTGGGGGCCAGCTGGATTGCCCTGAAGGGTATCCCGGATCAGGGTGTGGGTTCCCTTTGGGTGTGGGGCGGCCTGGGTGAAGGGCCTGTGGTGGTTTGCAGGCCGGCCACACCCCCTGGCAACCCAAGCAGAGGCCCTGGTATCTGGGATTTATGTATCTTCTACAATTGAAACTTCGTAGCCTGGAGCGGAGCCAAGCCTCCTGCTCGCTCTGTGGCCAGCAGCCATTTCTTTTGGGGTTTATGTATCTTCTATAATTGAAACTTTGTAGTCTTAAGCAGAGGCCTGGGCTGGCCAGGGTGTGTGGAAAGCTTTGCTTCCATTGCCAGGGGGCAACCCTTGCCTCCTGCTCTTCCCAGCTCCATAGCTGCTGCCATTTCTATTTGGATTTGTTTACCTTCTATAACTGAAATTTTGTAGCCTTAAGTGGAGGCTTAGGCCAGCAAGGTCAGGTGGAAAGCTTGGCTTCCTTTGTTACCAGGGAAACCCAAGCCTCCCTCCTGCTTTCTGTGGCTGTAGCCATCTTGGTTGGGTTTATTTGCATATTTGCTCCTGATTGGCTGGTGGGTGTGGCGGACTTAGGGTCAATTTGCATATTACTCTTTTATTAGGTAGGATTGTTATTTATTTATTAGAAAATATGATACAATTTTCATGACTTACAATCTCAGAAGTTCAGTTTGGGTTAACTGTCAAAACTGCTGCCAGGATTGTGAAATGAGGAAAAAGCAGTTGGTGTACAGGACAAAACAGTGTCTGAATATGAGATAGATTCAATTTTCAATTTTGAAGATTATAAATACTCTCAGTACATAAGCCCTGGTCAGGTGTCTCAGTTGATTAGAGTGTCATCCTGTACACCAAAAGGTTGCAGGCTCAATTCTTGGACAGGGCACATACCTAGGTAGTGAGTTCAATCCCAAGTGTCTCTCTTACATTGATGTTTCTCTCTCTCTCTCTACCTCTCTCTCTCTCACAATATCCCTTTTTCCTCTCTCTGAAAAAATCAAATATATTTCCTCAGGTGAGGTTTTCTTTTTTTTTTTTTAAGTTCATAGGAACAAGATATGTTTTAGATCTTACTGGAAAGAAACTCCGTCTTAAGTGAACTTTAAAACAGAGCATAAAGTACGACCCAAGATCTTTCTTAAATTAGAAGGATTTCAGATAATCTGTCTTTTTTTAATACTTTAATTTTCTTTTTATATACATTCAGCTACACTATGTCTTTTTATTGAAGAACTTAATCCATTTACATTTATGGTTATTTTTAACTAGGGGCCCATTTTGCAGGAAAAATCCTGCAAGACTTCCTGCGGGCTTCCCTCCGGCCACTGGCACCTCTCCCACCCCCCAGCTCTCCGGCTGCGGTGGGCCCCGCCCACCCCGCTGAACCCACCTCCGCTGCTTTATGGTCCCGTGAGCTGCTGCTGCCACTGAGTGCCCTGACCCCGTGGCCACCACTGCCACCACCTCCGTGGCCGCGCGCACCGCTGCCGCCAATGCCTCTGTGGCGTGCCCCGCCCCCTGCTCCCCTGACTCGCTGTGCCTGCCGCCGCCACGCGCCACTGCCCACCTCTGTGGCCGCCTGCACTTTCCCTCCAGCAGCAGCCTTGCTTTCTACTTTCCCTCCCTCTTCCTTTTATGGTGTCTTCAGTCTTCACTCCTCCCTCCCTCAGTGTATGCAAATTAGCCGCCATCCTGCTTGGGTTAATTTGCATACTCGCCCTGATTGGCTGGTGGGCGTGGCTTAGGCATAGCGAAGGTGTGGTCAATTTGCATGTTACCCTTTTATTAAAACTCTTTTACCTGTTTTTTTTGTGTGTTTTGTGTGTGTATGTGTGTGTGTGTTTTATTTTGTTTTGTTGTTTGTTTTGTTTTTTTGTCTGAGAAGCTTTTTATTTCACCATCTATTTTGAATGATAGCCTTTCTGGATATAGTAATCTTGGCTTCAGATACTTGCTTTTCATTACCTTGAATACTTCATGTCATACCAGTCTGGCCTATAGAGTTTCTGATGAGATATCAACTGACAGCCTTATGGGAGCTCCTTTGTAGATAACAAATTGCTTTTCTTTTGCTGCCTTTAATATTCTCTCTTTGCCTTCAATATTTGGCATTTTAATTATAATTAAGCAATTGCTTGCATCTGGGCATGGGCCTGTTTGGATTCTTCTTGCTTGGGACTCTCTGTGCCCTGTGAACTTGTGTGACTTTTTCCTTCACCAGGTTAGGGAAGTTTTTTGCCACTATTTCTTAAAGCAGGTTCTCTATACCTACCTCATTTTCTTAACCTTTTAGCACTCCTATGATGTGAATATTGTTACATTTCATGTTGTCCCACAGCTCATTAAGCTATCCTCTGACTTTTTATTGTTTTTCTTTTTTGGTTCTCTGATTGAGTGATTTTTTTCTACTCTGTCTTCTAATTTATTGATCTGATCCTTGGCTTCCCCCAATCTGCTGTGTATTCCTTCCACTGTGTTGTTTCTTAGTGTTGTATCATACTTCATAGTTACTCTATCTTTTCTCATCCTGTTGATCATCTTTTCCATCATTATTCTGATATCTATATTTGATAAATTTATTATCTCTATTGCTTTTCACTGTTCTGTAGAATTCTCTTGATTTTTTTCGTTTGGTTGTTGTTCTTTTTGTTTGTTTGTTTGTTTGTTTTTTGGTCTCTCATTTTGGTTGCCTGTTTGGGTCTGTGACTATGTATTAGGTAGATTTGCTATGTCTCCCAATCTCTAGTGAAGGACAATGTCAAACGCTTTGACTGTTTCTGACTAATCAGATCAGACAAAGACTCAAAGCCTCCAGACACTTGCCTCTGCCTGCAGACTGATTATATTGTCTTGAGTAGCCTCAAGCTATTGTCCTCATGTGAGGTGAGAGGTTTTCCAATAGGGTGGGGCAACTGTTTCTGTCTGGATGGTACTTGTTATACTCAGTCTCTTAATGGGCCTCAGAAACTCCACAGGTTGGGGCAAGGGATTATCCAATAGAGTGGGGCAACTGCCTCCTTGTGGCCCCCCTCCCCCCCCCCCTGCCCAGGCAAAAAGTGCCTGGATTGCAAAGGTCTGCCTGGGAAAGATGACCCCTGCCCCATGAGGGAATGACTCAGCCCAGAAAACCATTAGAGCACCTTCAGAGCTCTAACTCCAACCCTGGCTTCTGCTCACACAGCTCCAGTCTACTCTGCCCTCCCTCAGCTGGAACCCACAGAATGGCTCCACATGAAATTTTGTCCATTGGCTCTTTAGGAGGATGCCTGCATTTCTATCCGTCTCTGGCTGGCAGCCAGCAATCCTGCTGCTTTTCACAGAAAGGTGTTATGTGGACACTTTTCTCAGTCCTGGTGATCTGGGCTGGGGAGCCCAGCTTGGGGTTTAGAATCCAGAATTCTAAATGGGAACCCCCCAAGCTGAGATATCCCTCCAGAACTTCAGCTGCTGTCTGTGGGAGTCTGTTCTGCCAATTCACACCTCCACCCTTCCTCTATGTGGTCTCCACTTTCTATTCTTGGTTATTAGGGAACTCTTCAGCTAGTCTTCAGTTGATTATTCAGGATGATTTTTTTTTCATATTTTAGTTGTAATTTCAGTTTGTTTCTAGAAGCATGTCAATGTAGCATCTATTTGCTCTGCTGCCATATTTAATCTCCTTTAATTTTCTTTTTAATTTTTACATTATAATTGGCATACATTATTATATTAATTTCAGGTGTACAACATAGTGATTCAACATTTATATACCTTAATAAAATGCCACAATACATAGTTATTACAGTATACCCCCTACACTGTTTTGGGGCAAATGAGTGTAGTTAGTTCTCTTAGGTCTCCATGAATCCTAATTATGCAGCAACATTTTACCGTTCAGAGTATAGTCACTGCATCTAAACTTACTGAATCTGAATCCCAGGTTCACTGCGTACATATGCTTGACACAGCTATGGAAATAAATTGAGCACAGAACTTCATTTCTGGTTTTAGTTTCCTCATCTCTACAGCTGAAATGATAGTAATAATACCTATATTATAGGATCATTGGAAGATTAAAGGAGTTACTGCATATAAAGTGCTTAAAACTATTTCAACTACAGATAATATTCAATAATTTTTAGCTGTATTTACTTATGTCTACATTTTCTCAGTGGTTTTATTTTTTTAAATTATATTTTATTGAGATATAATTGACATATAACATTGTGGTAAGTTTTTTTTTAAAACCTTTATTGTAAGAAGTACTACATATGTCCCCATTTTTCCCCATTGACCCCATCTAACCCACCCCATCCCCCACCCCAGACCTTCACCACACTATTGTCTGTGTCCATGGGTTATGCATATATATACAAGTTCTTTGGTTGATCTCTTCCCACCCACCTACCCCACCTTCCCTCTGATATTTGACATTGATAGTCTGTTCCATACTTCTATATCTCTGGATGTATTTTATTCAACAGTTTATTTTGTTCAATAGATTCCACATATGAGTGAGATCATGCGATACATGTATTTCTCTGCTTGGCTTATTTCAGTTAGCATAATACTCTCCAAGTCCCTCCATGCTGTCTCAAAGGATAATGTATCCTTTTTTACTACTGCATAGTATTCCACGGTGTAAATGTAAAATAGCTTTTTTATCCACTCATCTGTTGTTGAGTACTTGGGCTATTTCCAGATCTTGGCTATTATAAATAGCACTGCTATGAACCTAAGGGTGCATATGTTATTTCTGATTGGTATTTCAGGCTTTTCAGGATATATTCCTAAAATTTGAATCATTGGGTAAAATAGCAGTTCCATTTTTAATTTAAATATATATATATATATATATATATATATCTTATTGATTCTTTACAGAGAGGAAAGGAGAGGGATAGAGAGTTAGAAACATCTATGAGAGAGAAACATCGATCAGTTGCCCCCTTCTGTGGATGTGCCCACAACCATGATACACGCCCTTGACAGGAATCGAACCTGGGACCCCTCAGTCCATAGGCCAATGCTCTATCCACTGAGCCAAACTGGCCAGGGCCCATTTTTAATTTTTGAGGACACTCCAAACTGATTTCCATAGTGGCTATACAAGTCGGCATTCCACCAGCAGTGTATTAGTGTTCTTTTTACTCCGCATTCTCACAAGCACTTATTTATTGATTTATTGATAGTAGCCATTCGGACATGGGTGAGGAGATATCTCGGTGATGTTTTAATGTGCATCTTTCTGCTGATTAGTGAGGAGCATTTTTTTATGTGTCTCTTGGACATTTGTAGGTCTGCCTTGGAGACGTTTCTATTTAGGTCTTCTGCCCATTTTTTATTGTGTTGTTTGTTTTCCTTTTGTTGATTGGTATGAGTACTTTATATATTTTGGATATTAACACCTTATCAGATGTGTCATGGTTCAGTGAGCCTGAGGGAGGGCTGGCAAAGGATGAAGAAAAGATAGACAAAGAGAATAAGCTGGGTCTAGGTGGATCTTCTGTGCCTGGCTGAGACCACAGAACAGATCCAGACTGCAAGCTGATGCTTTATTTTATAGTCAGAGGTAAACAAGGTAGTGGTCACCATAGTTACAATGTTCTTATGAGTTTCACTTGTTTTGGCAGCACTTGCTGCACCTCCCACAGCCCATTAGCTACTCAGGAAAGATCTAGGGAGCATCACAAGATCAAGCTTAATTATGCTAAGAGGGCTGTGCCCTCTAAGCTGGGACTTGTTTGCAGCTTTGCCAGCAGGTCAGTCCGAGGCTTAACCCTATAACTGCTCCCTACAATTGGCAAATATGCTCTCTCATACAGTAGATTCCCATTTAATTTACATGTTGTTTTATTTTGCTGTGCAGAAGCTTTTTATTTTGATGTAGTCCCATTTGTTTATTTTTTCCTTTGTTTCTCTTGTGCTAGGAGTTGTAATATTTGCTGCTTATGTTTTCTTCAAGGATTTTTTATGATTCCATGACTTACATTTAAATTTTTTATCCATTTTAAGTTTGTCCTTATATATGGTTTAACTTTGTGGTCTAGTTTCATTTTTTTCACATGTATCTGTCCAATTATCCCAACATCATTTATTGAAGAGACCTTCTTTATTGTATGCTCTTGCCTCTTTTATTGAAAATTAATTGAGCATAATGGCTTGGATCGATTTCTGGGTTTTCTGTTCTGTTCCATTAATCCATATGTCTATTCTTGTGCCAGTACTAGACTGTTTTGATTACAGTGGCTTTGTAATATAGCTTGATATCTGGTCTTGTGATCCCTCCACCTTTGTTCTTCTTTCTCAGGATTGCTGCAGCTACTTGGTGTCTTTTTGTTTCCATATACATTTTTGGAATTTTTTTTAAATTTCTTTATTGATTAAGGAATTACATATGTGTCCCCCCCCCCCCCCCCCCGCCCAACCGCCTAGAACAATTCACCATAGCTAAGATTTGGAAACAGCCTAAGTGCCCATCAGCAGATGAGTGGATTAAAAAACTATGGTATGCCCTAACCGGTTTGGCTCAGTGGATAGAGCGTTGGCCTGTGGACTGAAGGGTCCCAGGTTCGATTCCAGTCAAGGGCATGTACCTTGGTTGCAGGCACATCCCCAGTAGTGGGTGTTGCAGGAGGCAGCTGGTCAATGTTTCCCTCTCATTGATATTTCTAGCTCTCTATCCCTCTCCCTTCCTCTCTGTAAAAAAATATAAAATATATAAAAAAAATAAATAAATAAATAAATAAATAAATAAATAAATAAATAACTGTGGTACATCCACACAATGGAATACTATGCTGTGGTAAAAAAGAAGGAATTCTTACCATTTACAACAACATGGATTGAACTGGAGAGCATTATGCTAAGTGAGAAAAGCCAGTCAGAGAAGGAATGTTTGTTTTTGATCGGTGAAATATGCGATTTTGGGATTTTAGTAGGGATTGCATTGAATATATGAGTATTAAAGACAACAGGGTAGCAATGACTTAACCTTTTATCAAAAGTATGATATAGACAAAAAGGTATAGTATGATTTGATGATTATATTAATGAGCCTTATATATTTTCTCACTCATTCCTACTATCTGGTAAAGTAAGTGGTCCCTCCATTGTAAGGATTTAGTTTTATAACAGGACCGAACAAGTTATGGAGAAGACTGTGGCTTATTAATGTGTCCCTCATCATGTTAATTTTACTGATGATAGATTGAAGCTCTGTGCAAGGGTTTTCTCAAGTTTTCTTGAAACAACTTAGATCTTAACTCATGTCAAAGTCATGAGCTACTTGTTTAAATAAATATTTTTTATTTCTTCAAAATTTACTTTCCTTCTACATTCAGAGAATGTTTCCCAGAACTATGTTACCTTATTTGATAAGAAATTACTTTTACACCTCCCATTTTGTTTATCCTGACAAAAGACTTTTGTCTGTTTTATCTATTTATATTATGAATTTTCACTTTGTCTGAGTATAAAAATTTTCTCTCTTTAAAGCCTATCCTCTCAAATCAATACCTTTATCTCCTTAAGATGTATGGTTTTGCTTGGGGATTTCTTTTATTTTATATATTCTTTCCCTGTTTTTCAACAATAAGAAGTTATTCTACATTTCAGATACAAATATCTTGTGATTTATTACAGTGGCAGAATAATGTTTCTATGTTATTTTTAATATTTTTCCTGCTGAGGTTCAAGTACTTATATTGAAGTCTATTGAGTTTTATATCTTTAAGTCTATAATGACTCCTATCCTTTCACTCTGGTATAATTGATAAATTGTAACTCATCTCCTACCAAACGTTTTCTTTATATATTTTTAATATTTAAACATTTTATTTTTATATTAAATTTGGCATTCAGCATCATTTTTTATTAGTTTCAGATGTGCAGCATAGGGAATATAGTCAATAATTTTGCAAACCTTTTTGAATTATTTTTTTCTTCAGACTTTGCTATATAGAGCGGACCAAAAACAGCTACAATTGTTTGTATGGAAAATAATACAGCAAATAATAAATAATTAATACAAGAAACAAATAATACAATAATCCTATATAATAAAGAGCTACTGTGCTAATTAGACCTGATTGCAGAACAACCAGTGGGCAGGGGGTGGGGCTGTGGGGCCCAGAGGCAGCCATGGTTGTGAGGGCCTACTCTTGCATGATTTTTTGTGCACTGGGCCTCAAGGTTAATAAATAAAAATACAAGAATAAACTGTTTCGCATACTCACAACTGTAAACCTACTTTTGCCCCACCTTGTATTGAAGTTTATTGACACTTCTTTTTTTCCTATCAAACAGCCGTAAGAGTTCTTGCAGATGTTTGCTGTCAGAGTGAACTTTAGAATATAAGCAAAGAAATCTAAAAGCCTTATACAGAAACCAAACTTATGATTTTGATCATCTTGAGATAACCAACATAAAAATCCATGGACACAGACAATAATGTGGTGAAGGCCTTGGGGTGGGCTGGTGCCTGTATGGAAGGAGGCAGACTGGAAGGTAAATGGGGGACATTTGTAATACTGTTAACAATTAAAAATAAAAATAACTTTAAAAAATCAATTAGAGATTAGTCAATTATAACTATCTAAATGGATAGGTAGATAATAGACAGACACACATATATATATAAAAGCCAAGCGACCCAAATGACCAAAATGACTGGTCGCTATGACATGCACTGCAGCCAACCAACTGGCCGGATGGAGGTGGGGCCGGCCAGCCAACCTCCCATGACCCCTTCCCACCAGGCAGACTGGCCCCAATTGGTCCCGATCAAGGTGGGCCAGCCAGACCCCACCCATGCACGAATTCATGCACTGGGCCTCTAGTAAGTAAAATAATAGCTCTAACAAGCATGCATATGGGCCTGGTAACAGCTATACTTTTAAAGTGATCAGAGGGAGTCATTAGAAACACTAAATGATGGATTAAAAGGAGGCTGTGCCAGAGTAGAGACCTAGTTACAGCTATGTTCTACTAGACAATGATCCTAAGGCTTTCAATTTATTTAGGGTTTGGTTTTTAACATAAAAAACTAGGGGTAAAAGATGGCTAAAGTATTCATATGAGAAATTCCTTTTTGCATAAGATTTACATGCAAACTAAATAAAGCATGTATATGCATAATATATACAACTAGAGGCCTGGTGCACGAAGATTCATGCAAGAATGGGCCTTCCTTCCCCTGGCTGCTGGCACCGCCTTTGCTCCGACCAGAGCCACCTTTTCACTCCCCCCGGAGCTGTCTTTCCACCTTCCTACGCTGCCCAGAGGCCCAGAGCAGCTGGGCGGTGCGGAACGCTCCCAGCCACTCCAAGCCTGTGTATGCAAATTAACCCACCATCTTTGTTAGGTTAATTTGCATACTCACTCCTGATTGGCAGGTGGGCATCACGAAGGTACAGTCAATTTGCATATTACTCTTTTATTAGTGTAGATGAGAATTCATCTAAATTATAGTAGCAGTTTTATCTCAAACAGATGTCATTTGTTTCTGGAGATAATGTGGAGTTAAACATGAAAAACAAAAACACTTTTGGATGCTAATTTGTTGACTCTATTACAGGTGTCATTCTGTTATCCACACTTAAGGTCCTATTTTGTTTGTTCATTTGTTTAGTTCTTTAGATTACATATATAAGTGAGATCATGTAATATTTGTCTTTCTTGGACTGGCTTATTTTGCTTAGCATAATAATCTCCAGGTCCATCCAATGCTGTCTCAAAGAGTAAGAGTTCCTTCTTTTTTACAGTGGTATCATATTTCATTGTGTAAATGTGCCACAGCTTTTTAATCCATTAATTTACTGATGTTCAGTTGGGCTGATTCCAGATCTTGGCTATTGTAAATAATGCTGCTATGGACATAGGGATGCATATATTCTTCCCAATTAGTGTTTCAGAATTCTTAGGATATATACAAAGAAGTGGGATTGCTGAGTGAAAAGGCATTTCCATTTTTAATTTTTTTCAGGAAACCCCATATTGTTTTCCACACTGGATTCAAAAGACTGCATTCCCACCAAGAGTGCACTATGGTTCCCATTTCTCCCCTTCTTTTCCAGCACTTGTTGATTTATTGACAGCTGCCATTCTTGCAGATGTGAGGTGATACTTCATTGTAGTTATTATTTTCAACTCTGATGAATGAGCATTTTTTCATATGTATATGTCCTCTTTAGAGAAGTGTTTATTCAGGTCATTTGCCCAATTTTTAATTGTTTGTCTTCCTGCTGTTGAGTTGTATAAGTTCTTTTTATATTTTGGAAATCAACCCCTTATCTGATTAATCATTGGCAGATACGTTCTCCATACAGTGGGTTCCCTTTTTGTTTTGTTGCTGTTTTTCTTTGGTGTGCAAAAGCTTTTTAAACCCCATTTTGCTTATTCTTCTCCTGTGTTTCCCTTTCCCTCGGAGATGTATTTGCAAAAATATTGCTCTGAGAGATGTCTGAGATTATATAACCTATATTTGTTTTTAAGGTTTTTATGACTTACATTTAATTCTTTTTTTTTCCATTTTGAGTTTAGTTTTGTGTATGGTTTAAGTTGGTGGTTTAGTTGCTTTTTTTTTTTTTTTTGCATGTTTGTGTCCACTTTTCCCAGAACCAGTTATTGAAGATACTGTCTTTATCCCACTGTATTGTATTGCCTTCTTTGTCAAATATTAATGGGTTGACTTCTGGGCTCTTTTTCCATTCCATTTGCCTGTTCTTATGCTAGTACCACAATGTTTTGATTACCATGGTTTTGCAGTATAGTTTGATATCTGGTATTGTGATCAATCCAAGTTTGTTCTACTTTCTCAAGTTTGATGTGGCTATTTAGCATCTTTTCTGGTTCCATATAAAACTTTGGAATATTCATTCTAGACCTGTGAAATATGCCATTGGTGATTTAATAGGGATTACATTGAATCTATAGATTTTTTGGGGTAGTATGGACATTTTAATGATGTTAATTCTTTCAACCCAAGAACACAGTAAATGCTTTTACTCATTTGTATCTATCTAGTATTTCTTTTTCTGTGACCTATAGTTTTCTGAATATAGATCTTTTACCTCCTTGTTTAAGTTTATTCCTGGGTACCTTATTTTTTTTTACAGTGATAACTGGGATTGTTTTCTTGGTTTCTCTTTCTGATAATTCATTATCAGTGTTTAAAAATTCCACACATTTCTGGATATTAATTTTGTATCCTGCTTTGCCAGCTTTATTTATTAAATCTAAGAGTTGCACATTAAGTATGATCTTACTTGTAGTTATTTCTTACATGGCTTTTATTATGTTGAAGTATGATCCCTCTATTCTCACTTTCTTGAGAGTTTTTATCATATACTAGAGGCCCAGTGCATGAAATTCATGCACGGGGGTGGCGGGGGAGGGCGGTCCCTCAGCCCATCCTGCATCCTCTCGCAATCCAGGATCCCTCAGGGGATGTCAGGCCTAAACCAGCAGTTGGACATCCCTCTTGCAATCTAGGATGCTGCATACACCAGTGACCATACTTTTCATGCAGGTGAAAGCCATCTTGCTGTTGTATTTGCCCTGATTATAAAAAGTAGTATATAACATGATCCTTCTGAGGCAGTAGTACCATTTTCCCCATCTTATGGGTGGAAAAACTGAAGCAGAGGGAAGTTAAGTAATTGGCTTTGTCAAACAGTTGTAAGTGTCAGAATCAGGGCTGACCACAAAATGTGCAGGCCAGTTTCCATGCATGTCATCACTGCATCATCCTGTATTTTTCAGTGTTAGAGTTGCCTCACCAGGCTTTAATTTTTAAATCTAAGAGACTGTTCCCAATATATAGGGTAGGGTCCCTAGGCCTGGCCAGTGCTCAGGGCCATCTGTGGGGCGACCAACAGATGGGGTGATCAGGCCCCCACTGGCACCTGCCTTGGCTGGTGGCCTAGCACCGGCCATTGGCCAGCCCCACTGCCTTATCACTGCCGCAGGTTGCCTCCCTCTTGGAGGCAAATGCTCAACACAGGAGCTGCCCCCGACTGGGGACAGCTCCTGCATTAAACTTCTGCCCCTGGTGGTCATTGCTCCTCATAGTGACCGGTCATTCTGCCATTAAGTCAATTTGCATATTAGTGTTTTATTATATAGGATTCATGCTGGATTTTGTCAAATGCTTTTTCTGCATCTATTGATATGATCATATTATGTTTATCTTCCATTTTATGTGGTGTGTCACATTTATTTATTTGTGAATATTGAAAAATACTTGAATTCCTGGAATAAATCCCATTTGGTCCAGGTATATGATCTTTTTAATGTATTGCTATATCTGATTTAATAATATTTTGTTGAAGATATTAGCATCTATATTCATCAGAGATATTGGCCTGTAGTTTTCTTTTCTTTACATGTACATTTTTAATTGATTTCAGAGAGAAAGGGAGAGTTAGAAACATCAATGATGAGAGAGAACATTGAATGGCTGCCTACTGCATGCCCCCCACTGGGGATCGAGCCTGCAACCCAGGCATATTCCCTGACTGGGAATTATCAACTCCCCAATCTTATATAAGCTCTCAAAAGGAATTTATTTATGAAAGAAATTTCAAAGGGAAGCTAGGATGTAAACATCAAATCTAGAATAAAGCAGTGGTCTACAGCAGACTTTATTTTTTTTCTCTTTATATTCAACTGAATCAGTCTTCATTTGTGTTATTCATTTAAATGTAACTTAAAATTAATAAATAAAACTTTATTTAAAATTTTAAATAGCCATTGTTACTTTACAATAATTAATGATAAACTGTGATGTCTAATATACTTTTATTTTTTCCTAAGTTTGATTGTGAAATTTTTCAAACCTACAGAACATGTAAATGACATGTGCATTAGTGATATATTACTTGTCACCATTATATTACAATTAATATTTTATTTCCCTATTTTTAAACTATCCCTATTTCCAATCATCCATGAAAATCAATCTCTCATAAATTTTACTGCCTTCAAATTAAGTTGTAGTATCCTTATTTAAAATATCTAAAATGTTGATAAATTCTTAAGTATCACAAAAATCAAGATATAGGACAGAAGTTGGCACACTGTGGCCTACAGGTCAAATCTGGCCCATTGACAGCTCTTCTAGTTTCTTTGTAACACAGTGTTACTGGATCATCAATTGAAAACCCTAAATTATTTATTCTCTGACACTTTACAGAATACATATAATGATAGTTGTAGATTTTAATAGATGTTCTTTATCAAATCAAGAGATTTCCCTTCTGCTTATGCTTTGCTGAGCATTTTTATCATGATAAATAAATTCTAAAGTTCCCACAAGCTCTAAAATCCAGTATATGCATCATATTTTACATGTTAAATTTTGTCAAATGCATTTTCTGCATCTACTGTGAAGATATTTTCATTTTTCAATAATCTGCTGATGATATATTGATTGATTCTTAAATTTTGAAACAACCTTTTATTCCTAGGAAAACCAGCACTTGGTCATGTTTTTTATCAATGTATATATTATAGTATTTAATGTACTAATGTTTATTGAGGATTTTTGCACATATTCATAAGGTTTATGAGTGTGTAGTTCAGTTTTCTTTGTGTTATTTTTGTCTGAATTTTATCAGAATAATACTTGCCTCTTAAATGTTTCTTCCCCTTGTATTTTTGTGTTTGATTCACACTGATATTTCTTCCTTAAATATACAGTAGAATTCAGCACAAAGCAACTGTACCTTAAACTTTGTTAGAAGACTTTTAACTATAAATTCACATTCTTAAATAACTATAGGACAACTCTACATTGTCTTGAATCACTTTAGAAGTTTGTGTCTTTCAGAAAAAATGTCCAATTCATTTAAGTTGCAAAATTTATGAGTACCAAGCTGTTTATTGTATTATCTTTATAAAATCTATATCTTTATTGATGGCACTTTTTTCATTTCTGCAATTGATCATGTATATTTCTCTATTTATTTCTTGACCATCATTCTAGCTAGAGTGTTAACAACTTTGACTATTTCAAATATCTAGATTCAGTTTTTATTGTTTTACATGTAGTACAAGAACTTTATGATAGTATGTTACAAATTTTGCTTTCTCAAATACTTGGGCGTTTTCCAGATACATTTCATTATTGATTTGTTGTTTATTATGTTGTCATAAAACACACTTTGTATGGTTTCAACTTGTATAAGTATTTGAGGTTTGTCTCATAGTCCATAACATAGTCTATCTTTGTCAATGTTCCACATGTAGTTAAAAAAAATATGTGTATTCTGCTGTTGTCAAGTTGTTAATAGTGTTATTTAGGGCTTTTATATCCTTACTAAATTTCTGCCTACTGCTTCCATTGGTTACAGAGAGAAATAAAGTCTCTACCTGTAACTGTACTTTTAGTTTTTGTTTCAGTTCTAATAATTATAGTATCTTGCATTATAAGATTATTTTATTAGTTGTATCCATATTTAGGATTGTTCTATCGTCTTAGTGAGTTGACCTTTTTATCCTTACTTTATATCCCCTTTATACCTAGTAACATTTCTTCTGAAATATATCTACACATATTAATATAACCCCTGGAGCTTTCTTTTGATTAGTATTTTATAGTATCTTGTTATTTCTTTACATTTAACCTATTGATGAATTGTGGTATAGTTGTAATTTGCATTTTAATCTTCTACAACTATCTGTCTTTTAATAATTATGTTTAGAGCATACATTTCATTCAATATAACTATTGATGAGAATGGATTTAAAACCCACTACAGTACTATCATTTTTCTTATTTGTTACATATGATTTTTGTTGCATTAAAATTTTCTTTTTCTGCCTGTTCTTGGATTAATTGAGTAGTTTTTATAACTCCATGTTTATTTACATGTCTGGCTCTTTATTAACACACTTAAAATATTTAAAGAGGATTTCCTAGGATTATGAAATTTTAATTTATCACATTCTAAATTCAAATACTATTATTTTGTTTTACATGTAGTACAAGAACTTTATGATAGTATGTTACAAATTTTGCTTTCTCATCTTCTTTGTTAATGTTATATATTTTAGTTTTACATATGTTATATATGTTATAAACCACAATAAATTGCTACTATTTTTTCTTTAGGCAGTCGATTACATGTTAGAACAATTTAAAGTTTTTAAAAATATATTTTACATTTATTTTTACATTAACCATTTATGGATATAGATTCTCATTTATTTTTATAAATCTAAGCTTCAGTTTAGTATTAAATACCTTTTGCCCAAAATACTGTATATCCCTTAAGAGCATTTCTTGTAGCATAGGTCTTATGGTAATACACTTGAGTTTTTCATTGTCTAAAAAATGTCTTTTGTTTACCTTCATTTATTAGAACTATTCATTTTGTGTATAGGACTCTGGGATGATATTTTCCTTTTAGTAATTTAGTGATGTCACTCTGTCTTACATAGTTTCAGACAAGTTTGATATCAGTCTTATTCCTTTGTATGCTGTGTGTCTTTTATTTTTATGCCATCCCACCCCAATGCCTTCAGTACTTTTTCTTATCTTTTTAAAAACAGTATGAACATGATGGATCATGCTGTATGAATGTGTTTGTGTTTTGAGTGTATTGATTCTACCTGTGCAGTAGACTAAACAGAAGTGCATAGCATTAGTGCTTGAAAATATAAATGAATCTTCTGCTATAACATTAATGCAGGAATTTGAGGCAAGATAGTCAGGAAATGAGCTGGGTTTGGGTTTTTTGCTGCTACAATTTCAATGCACCATATACTTCTGCTTAGGGTAGTGTATGGACTACATGTCTGTGTCCACCTCAAATTCATATGTTGAAATCCTGGCTCCCATTGTGCATGTATTTGGGGGTAGGGTCTTTGGGAAGCAATATATATATATATATTTATATGGCTAATATGCAAAGTGTCCCCTTAGGAGTCCCATCGGGAGACCTGGAGTTCGATCTCTTGCTATGATGTGTGCTGACCACTGGGGTCAGCGTGGAACAAAGGAAGGCCCTGGCCAGCAGCTGGAAGGCCCAGATTAGCCCTGATCACCTGCCAGGCCTAGGGACCCTACCCGTGCATGAATTTTGTGCACCGGGCCTCTAGTTAGGTTATGAGAGTGAAGCTATCATAAATAGGATTTGTGCTCTTATAAGAAGAGTCAGAGTGCTGGCTTATTCTTTTTCTTCTATGTGAAGATACAAAGAAGAGTCAGCAGTCTGCAATATGGAAAGGGGCTCTCACCAGCACTGGACCAGGTTAATACCCTGATCTTAGACTTGTAGCCTCCAGAATATGATAATAAATGTCTGCTTTTTATAAGACACCCATTCAATGATAATTTGTTATAGCAGTCTGAAATGTTATAGCAAGTGGGGAAGAGGGATATTAGAATTCCTGTTCCACCAACAGCTTTTGGCTGCTCTGGGTACACCTATTCTTCGAGGATATGGGGCCTCTATCCAAGCTCTTGCCACTCTTCCAGTGGTTATCAGCTTTTGCACATTGCCTGGTGTCTGTTGACCTGGTGAGAGGGGAGGGGGACAGAAAGGTTTTCTGTTGTCCCAGTCAAGGAAGACTTAGGTAGGCCTATACCTGGGCATTGGGGATGGAGTTTCTCAATGATCCACACCTTTCTTCTCATGGCAGTAAATCTTTCCAGGTCATGTGCAGAAGTAGGTTTCTTGACCTTCCCACTTTGGTAGAAAATCTTTAATGATATTGGTGTAAACCCTAGTCTCAAGGCTGTTTCCTACTTTTCCAATAGGGCTAATGTGTTTTGTTCCTTAGGGGACAGGAGCATGCCCTTCCCTTAGAATCAGCCTCTTGAACAGTGAATGGGATCTATGGAAAAGAGTAAGCACATGGGTGCAAATTCCCTTGTGTCTGTGTCCCAGGGGTTCTATCCTATTAAGCTAGCTCACATGTAGCCTTTAGTTTGTTTAAAACATCTTTCTGAAATCTTCTTACTCCTTTGTATAATGCCAGTGTCTCTTACCCCTCCACTCTGCCACAGGTAACCTAATACTCACATTGTGGCTCTTTTTGGAAGAACCTGCTTTACCTTCAAGTATAGGCTCCTTGGTGTCTTATCTCTTTAATGGGTTCATAAAAAGTAATGTTTTTATAGTTAATGTGACTTTTCTTGCTTTTAGTGTCAAACAGATGTGAAGCTCTGTGCTACACATTTGACTATCCAGGCTATCATTTTTTTAAAAGAATCTCATTGTTTGCTTGTATTACTGCACCTATGAAATTGTATTTATTCTTTTAATATTTCCTGATTATAGATACTTTATATATCCTTCTCATTATTAGGCTATATAAACAGACTTACATAAATTTATTAAGATTATGAAAATAGAGTAATAACATATACTGATATTTTAGAAGTACTTCTTAGATTGAAATAAAGAAAACACATTTCCTATAAAAAATATGACCATAATAAAGAAAAGGGATTTTTATTTTTTTCTGGTTGTAGCTTTAAAGCTATCACACATTTTAATGAAGTACCACAAATATTATAGTTACCTTTTGTCTACACATGAAATCAGATCTTCAAGGTCCTAATTGCTTACAAAAGCTCAACAAAGTAACCTTTTAATGGTATTAAGCCGAATATGTTTAGTAGATACACTGTTTTAACTTGGGATGAAGAATGTCTTAAAATATTTGTTTACAAATAAATGTTGTATTTTCCATAAAAATATATAATTAAAGAGAAATTAGTTTGATTAAAAATGGCACATTCTTATGAATTTTTCAAATACTATGTTAAAGAAAATGAAGCTGCCCTAACAGCATTCTTTATAATTAGCTGAGAGTCCTGAAATCTGTCTGGGATTCAATATTATTACCTCTAGTAATAGATGCTGTATCTAGTATAACTACATGGTCTCTTATAGCTCCAAGATTTTATACTTCTTAAATTGTAAATCTGTTTTTAGTAATTTAATTGAAAATTACACTGACAATAAACCTCTTTATAATTGCAGGTTTCATATGGGGAGAAATAAAACAAATGTGGGATGGCGGACTTCAAGATTATATCCATGATTGGTGGAATCTAATGGATTTTGTGATGAACTCCTTATATTTAGCAACAATCTCCTTGAAAATTGTTGCATTTGTAAAGGTAACTATTGTTTATGTTGTTGTAATACATAAATTCTGATAAATATTGAATTTATACCTTCAATCGCTATAAATTTTATTAATATTGTTACTTAGAGTATCATTTATCTGTATGTGATATTCATCAGCATATGACATTAATGATAGATAAGTATAAACTACATAGATAATGCATAATTTATAATCACAGAAAAAATTTAAAGAAAAATTAGAAGTAGTCACACAATTTTCTTGTATCTAAATTGAATGATGCCTCAAAATTATTCACAGTAATTTCTCTTGTTTCTAATCCTATCAATTTCTAATGAAATTCTATCTCAAAGCACTTTAAATTTTGGCAAAAATATCTATTTTTATCAGTTATAACTAACTGATAAAATTACATAGAGAAATTAAAATATTACTCTTTCAAACCACTGAAATTATTATTTCACTTTAAACTAACATAGTTTTACTAGAGGCCCAGTGCATGATTGAATCATGCACGTGTAGGGTCCCCTACACGCTTTCGCTTTCGATCATGGGGGAGCTGGGTGCCTGTCCGCTGGTGCACCAGGCCTTTCAGAAGCCTCTGGCGCGGCAGAGGCTTCTGAAAGGCCTGGTGCACCAGCGGACAGGCACTCAGCTCCCACGCTTTTGCTTTTGATCACAGGGGAGCTGGGTACCTGT
The DNA here is from genome assembly GCF_027574615.1 of Eptesicus fuscus. Classification (NCBI taxonomy): domain Eukaryota; kingdom Metazoa; phylum Chordata; class Mammalia; order Chiroptera; family Vespertilionidae; genus Eptesicus; species Eptesicus fuscus. Next base: position 2,048,642 of record NC_072480.1, on the reverse strand, counting down.
CCGCTGGTGCACCAGGCCTTTCAGAAGCCTCTGGCGCGGCAGAGGCTTCTGAAAGGCCTGGTGCACCAGCGGACAGGCACCCAGCTCCCCTGCTTTTGATGGTCCGCGGTGGGACGTGAGCTCACTGCCCCAGAGGCCCCTTCTGTTCTGCAGCACAGCCATGGCGCAGACGCTGAGCTCCAGCCACCACGTCCCGCCGGCCCAATTGGCCACCCTGGCCACCCCGAGTCCTGCCCCCCCGCGCCTCCTGGCCAATCACGGGCATAGCGAAGGTACAGTCAATTTGCATATTTGTCTATTATTAGGTAGGATATTATTAGAGCGGAATGTATATATTTTTCTCCTCATGCCATTCAACATGACAGTGCTTGAAATCTCACAAACTCATTACTCCCCCAGAATCTATACAACATAAATATTACCCAAATTACATAATTTATGTAAAGCAATTTTTGTTCTGCAATGACAATTGGGATTATTTTGTATTTGAGGGGATGATTTTCAAACCAAAGAATTATCATCTCCTCTTTCCTGCCTTTTTTCCCCCCTCTTTTCTCTCTCTGTTTTTAAAATTTCATTTTATTTTATTGTTGACAGTATTACAGATATCCCCCAACCTCCCCCTCTTACCCTCTCCTCCCAGCCTCTGCTCCACCCCAGGCCTTCAACACACTATTGTGTGTGTCCATTGGTTATGCATATATATGTATATAATATCTCATTAATCTCTCCCTGTCTCTCCCACTCCACTCTGAGATATGTCAATCTGTTCCATGCCTCTATGTCTCTAAACTTATTTTGTTTGTCAGTTTATTATGTTCATTAGACTCCACTTATAAGTGAGATCATGTGATATTTGTCTTTCTTTGACTGGCTTATTACACTCAGCATAATACTGTCCAGGTTCATCTATGCTGACACAAAAGGTAAAAATCCTTTTATTTTACAGCTGCATAGTATTCCATAGTGTAAATACCACTGCTTTTATATCCACTCATATACTGGTGGGCACTTGGGCTGTTTTCAGATCTTAGCTATTGTAAATAATGCTGTTATAAACATAGGGGTGCATATATTTTTTCTGATTGGTGTTTCAAGATATTTAGGATATATTCCATTTTCACATGTAAGCACTATAAATGGGACCACTGAGTCAAGTGGCAGTTCTATTTTTAATTTTTTTATTTAAAAACATATTTTTTATTGGTTTCAGAGAGGAAAAGAGAGGGAGAGATAGAAACATCAATGATGAGAGAGAATATTTGATCACTGCTTCCTGAACGACCCCTACCAGGGATCAAGCCCACACCCTACGCATGTGCCCTGGCCGGGAATCGAACCCTGACCTCCTGGTTCATAGGTCAACGCTCAATCACTGAGCCACACTGGCAAGGCCCATTTTTATTTTTTTTGATGAAACTCCATACTGTTATCCACAGTGGCTACATTAGTCTGCATTCCCACCATCGGAGTACTAAATGCTCAACACCACTCATCATCAGAGATATGCAAATTAAAGCAATCTATATTTTAAGAATGGAGACATTATTTGGTAATTTTTCTATTAGTATTGAGGTTAATGCCCTTGAAAACTTTAAGAGAGCAGAAGGTGGTATCTTAACTAAGGAGGTTATGAATCTATGTAGGAAATGGCCAGCTGTTTTTTAAGTGCATATCTGTCCAACCCCTCTTTTCTCTGTAATGATCCTTAAGTAAGTATATCTATAAAATTGTTAGTGATATTGCCACTAAAATATAACATATCCACTTTATGTTGCCCCATGCAATTATAAAATTCTGGTATTATATGACTATAGAAGTTTTTCTAAAACTTTCAGGTACCTAAGGATAACCTGGAGAGCTTGCAAAAACAGATTTCTTTCCTTCATCCCCAGAAATTCTATGTAGGAATATTAAGGAGGGGCCCAAATTTTCATTTCTAGCAAACTCACCAGGTAATGCTGATATAGCTGGTATAAGGGAGACACTTTGAATAGAACTGGGTTGTATAAGTCTACTCAACAGCTCACAGAAGTATGACATTGATTTCAAAATGGATCTCTCTTTTATATTTATTAATATAATATTTATACAAATACATTAATATATTTTATATTACTATAGTGCATATATTTTCACATGTAAGAATTCTGTATATTATAAATACATAAATTAATGGATACTTGTGAATTTTTTGCCTCAATGCTTTTAGATATGGGATTTTAATTTTATTTTAAATGTAAATTCTTCATGTGCAACATCTATTTTAATATTAAAATATAAACATTGTTTTTAATACTACACCAAGGGAAATTTATGTTTAAAATTTAACTCAACCACACCAACTGATGAAGAAGGGGAAGAGGTGGGAAAAGGGGAAATGGAAAAATACACAGAAATTACCTCAGATGATGATAATACAAATAACTTGGAATCTTCAGAAATATGTAGTTTATTACTTTGGTCATAAGAGTTCAGCTATAATTTTAAATATAAATAATGAAATCTTGTTTCTTAATGGTTAATTTGAGTGACTGTTACTTGAGTTGCATTGGTAGTGATTAATGGCATACATTTACCATCAAATCTCTCTGGATCAGTTCTTTCCTCCATCAATTACCAGTTATTTGAACTTGAATCTGTTTGTTTGTTTTTTTTCACTTCCTTCTGACTCATCTATTAAATAGTAGGAATAATAATGTCTACCTTATTCTGTTGGTATGAGAAGTAACTGAGTTGATATATTTAACATGCCTGTTAAAGAGTAAATGCTCATTATTAGCTTTTTGTCTTTCTTTTTTTTTTATTCCTATCTCCTCCTCCTTCTTTGTATAGTAAGCCCACTAACCTTGCCTTTTGTAGTCTTTATTACACATCCTCATTTGCTTTATTTTGGTTAAAAAGTGGTTTGAACTCTGGATTCACACTTACCTTTACCATATGCAATCTGTGATTTGGGGCAAGTTATTTAATGTAAGCCTCAATTTTATTATGTGTTAAATGGTAATAATAATTAAAAGAACACCTATTTGGGAGTCTGTGATATCATACTTACTTGTTGATTCACCCTTCTTTATTTTATTGATTTGAGAGAGAGAGAGAGAGAGAGAGAGAGAGAGAGAGAGAGAGAGAGAGATTTATTTTTGTTGTTCCACTTGTTTAAGCATGCATTGGTTGCTTCTTGTATGTGCCCTAACCAGAGATTGAACCCGCAACCTTGGCATATGGAGATGACTCCCTAACCAACTGAACTACCTAGCCAGGGCCTGGACTCACCCGTTCTTGCCTTCTTTTGTTCTATCATTCAATTTTTCATGCAAATTTTTAATAGTTTATAACTTATTATTTCAGGAAAAGTGCTTTATTTATGTACAAAAATAGATTCTGCTAATAGTAAGAGAAACAGCTTTTATATGAAACAATCAATAAGAATTTGTAGGGCACACTTGGAAACCAGCTGTTGATCTGGTTGCTAAAAATGCAAATATGCCAGAGATATAGTCTATACTTTCAAGCAGTTCACAGTCAGATGTAGGAAAGAGAGATAAGGATCTTACATGTGATAAGATCTACATCAGAGACTATGATAGCATCAAGGAAAGAACCAAACTTTACTGGCATTGTTCTGGAATTATATAGAGGACAGAGTGAGTGGGCAACTACCATGTTCATGAAGATGCATGAGCATTCCAGAGAGAAAAGACACAATATGCAAAAGCCTATGTGTATAAGGGAAGTCAATACCAATGAGAGATAATCCAGGAAATGGAAGCAAGACAAAAATGGGAAGGACTTTCCACATCCTGCTACAGAATGTGGATTCTTTCACTTTTTGGCCAAGCGGTGGATACAGACAAAATAACCCAACAGCCAACAATAAGGGATCCTTTCTGTGATGGCCTGTTCCAGAGGAGAACCTTTTATAATAGGCCTGGCAGAAGAGCCACACTTGCTTAATTGCATCATCCTTTTTCAATTCATCTACTTGGAGGGTTATGTTTTGTTTTGTTTTGCTTTGCTTTTTAAACACAAAAGCATTGTTCTAACCAAGGCCATAGTGAAGTCTGGGCTCTGGTCCACACTTGATATGAGTATTGCCTATATCACTTCCAATCTGTGTGATTTGGAGCAAGTTATTTAATCTATGCCTCAATTTTTTATCTGTAAAATGTCCCTAATAATTAAATCCCACAGAATGTGAAGATTGCCTTAATAAACACATTTATTATCTATGAATAAAGCTTAATATAAACACACACTATTTCTTTTTTTAAGTTTTATGTATAATGTGATGTACAATGTATTGGCATATTTTACAGACAAAGACAGAGCACAGAAGTATATGTGACTTCAGTATCCTTTTGCTAACATGTAAGGCTTCATGGTGCTTCCTTAAAAGCCTCCATTCATTTTCATTACTTGTGAATGTGGAATTAAAAAAATTCTCCTAATTATTAAAGGAGAAGGTTTGTTAATCATATCTTATTCTTGCTATGTATGAAATATCATTTAATCCAGAGCTTATTTATGCCTAGGTACAATTATATTACTTTAGCTTCATTAGGACTGGTTTTCTCCTGATTATTATCCAGTCCCTTGCCATATGCACAACTTATCTCATATTTGTCTTCAGTCATTTGGCAGAAATGATTACATTTATACACTACTTCCACTGTGTAATCTAAGTAATAATTTAAAAATAAAAAATATTGTAAATAGGAACATTTATTTAAACAATCATGATAGATTTTTTTCATAGCACTATTCTAAATAATTGTGAATACATATCTCATTGATCCCTCCTATTTTTACCAGCTAAAAAGAAGGCAATATTGTTGTTTACATTTTGCAAATGCTGCAACTGTATTGTACTCTCCAAGTTATAGGATTTCCTAAATATTTTTTAGTTTTATTATAGAGAGCTATAGTAATTTGAATCCCAATTGTTTAATTCACCACAGGGAAAAAAAACCACATATGCCTTCCTACTCTTTTTCACTACTTAATTATCTAACCAATTTGTAGTAAGGAAAAGATTATCACCTTGTAAATCAGATATGAAACCCGGTATAATTTTCTATTTAATCTCATATAACAAAGATTTTCATTTTATATCAATTTAATGTTTCCTCATTTTGATTAATTATTTGGCTTTTATAAATATACATCAGTGTCTGTAGAGGATATAAAGATAATCTAACATATATTTTCCTGTATTCAAGGAATTTATGACTCAATGTTATGATTCAATATATCTTCCTCTCTTAACACTTCTGCTGGCTCCAACTTTCTCTCAGACCTGGCTCCAACTTCCTCTCAGATTATATTTTCCCATTATATTAAGATTCTCAAATATTTCCCATTATATTAAGATTTTACAAATCTTTATTTTGAATATGTCTTATGATTTTCTTCCTCAAATGTTTTTAAGTTCCTACTGTATGAGCTCAGTGCATGAAATTATTAGACAAAGTTCCCTACATGGAAAACTGTCAATTAATCTAAGGGTGAATAATATAGGTCTGCAAAGGGGAAATTATCTTTAAAAGAATCTGAATAAAAATAAATGCTTAGGGAAAAACAAAACTACGGCAGGAATAAACTAGAAAGCAAATACTTGAGAGAAAGAAGAAAGCAGGAATTGATGGTCCTGGATACGATATAGGTGTTCACTGTAGCTCTTGATTTTGTTCTGTCAAGGATTATTCTACAATATAGAGTGACCACTCTGGTCAGCAGAATGCTATTGTTGAGTCGTCTGTAATCAAAGAGTACTTATCAAAGGAAAAATTAGAATTGCTTACTTAATGTCTATCTTCTTCACTATATGGTAAGCCCATATGACATAAACTATATATTGTCTAATCAAGATGATGAACCCTAAAGTTAGTGCCTGATACAGAGTAGGCACTAACATATATTTAATAATGAATAACAGTTGAAAAATAAAAATAATTATAATTTAAATCCAATCAAGGCAAAGGGCCTCATATTCATAGAAAAGCATTTTGGTGAGAATGTTAGGGTAATTTGGGGAATTAACAGTACTAAATATTGAGTAACAGCATTAGGTATCTAACTGGAGACAAGTGGCAGATCAATCTTAAGAGAAGTCAGGACCCAGATTTCACAGTCTTTATGTGCCATGTTGGGAAATTAACATTTCATTTCAAGGATAATGTAGAGTCATTGAAGAATGAAACAATACATACAATGGTGTCACTGGCCCTTTAAACAGATGATTTTAGAGGAAATAGATGATTGTAGAGATAAAGTTCAAGTCAGGGAAAGCAGTTAGGATGCTATTATAATAATTTCTATGGGAAATAGAAAAACGTTTTAAGAGAGTGAGGATACTAATGAAAAAGAGTAAGAAACATATATAAGATTTAGGTTTACAGGCTGAAAATTTGGAAGGGAAGATTCAAGGATAAAACTCAAATTCTTCCTTGGGCAATTTACTGCCATTCACTAAGATCAGAAAGCAAAATTGGGAAAAGAGTTTGAGGATGAAAAGATTATGAGTTCCAATATTGGCCTCTGAGCTTGAAATGCCTATGAGATATTCAAATAGAAAGGTCAGCAAGACATTAGAATATTAAATATGAATGTAAGCTGCAGAGACTGGGCTGGAGATGTGAAATTGAGAGTCATCAGCACATAAATGACAGTTGAAATTATAGGAAACATAATTCGTGTTAATTGAACTAGAATAGAAGCTTGAGCCTGTTTTTTTGTGTTTTGCTTTGTTTTTTTCTTCTAATCTCCCCCCCTCTCTCTGCCAGTTACATTATGCAGGCTGTCAAGGTGACCTGTGGAATACAAGGACAAATGTTGCTAAGGTAACAGGACTGAAAACTTGTCCACAGAAGTAGATGCTTTATAACCTGGGGTTTCTCTCATTTGCATTTATTTTATTTTATTGTTTGAAGTATTATAAATAGTAGTACTATCACAATGGGTAGTACTTCCAGTACTATGTCGAACAGGAGTGGTGAGAGTGGGCATTCTGTTTTGTTCCTGTTCTTAGGGGAAATGGTTTTAGTTTTTGCCCATCAAGTTTAATGTTGGCTGAGGGTTTGTTATATATGGCTTTTATTATGTTAAGGTATGATCCTTCTATTCCCACCTGTCTGAGAGTTTTTATCAAGAAAAGGTGTTGGATTTTGTCAAACAATGTTTCTGCATCAATGAATGTGATTATATTGTTTTTATCTCTCAGTTGGTTTATGTGGTGTATCACGTTTATTGATTTGCGGATATTGTACCTTTCTTGCATCCTCAAAATAAATCCCACTCGGTCATAGTGTATGATCTTTCTAATATAATGCTGGATTTGATTTGCTAGAATTTTGTTGATAATTTTTGTGTCTATGTTCATGAGGGATATTGTCCTGTAATTCTCTTTCACAGTATTGTCTTTATTTGGTTTTGGGATTAGAGTAATGCTGGCTTTGTAGAAAGAGCTTGGAAGTGTTCATGCTTCTTGAATTTTTTGGAATAGTGTGAGGAAGATAAGTTTTATTTCTTCTTTAAATGTTTGATAAAACTCCCTCGTAAAGCCATCTGGTCCAGGGCTTTTGTTTGTTGGAAGTTTTTTGACTACTGCTTCAATTTCTTCTATAGTTTTTGACCTATTCAGATTTTTTTATTCCTCCTGGTTATGTTTTGGAAGGTTGTAATTTTCTAGGAATAGGTCTGTTTCTTCTAGGTTGACCAATTTGTTGGAATAGAGTTGCTCATAGTATTTTTTTACAATTCTTCATATATCTTTGGGGTCTGTTGTTTTTTTTGCCTATTTCGTTTCTGATTTTGTTTATTTCGGTTCTCTCCCTTTGCTTCTTGGTATGCCAGTTTAGAGGTTTATCAATCTTATTTTTCCTTTCAAAGAAGCAGCTCTTGGTTTCATTGATCTTTTGTATTGGTTTTTTTTTTGTTGTTGTTGCTGTTGTTTGTTTGTTTTTTGTCTCTATGTCATTTATTTCCATTCTGATCTTTATTATTTCCTTCCTTCTGCTCACTCTGGGCTTTTCTTGTTGCTCTCTTTCCAATTCTTCAAGTTGCAGAATTAGTTGGTTTATTACCAATTTTTCTTGTTTTTTGTGGTAGGCCTGTAATGCTATAAACTTCTCTCTCAGGATTGCTTTCACTGTGTCTCATTGATTTTGGATTGTCATGTTTTCATTGTCTATTGTTTCCAGGATTTTTAAAAAATCTTTATTGTTCAGATTATTACAGATGTTCCTCTTCACCCCCCCCCCCCCATAGTTCCCCTCCACCTGGTTTCCATCCCACTCCAGGCCTCACCCCCACTGACCTCATCCATAGATGTAAACTCTTTGTCCAATCTCTTTCCACACCCCCCACAACCCTTTCCCCCTGAGTTGTCAGTCTGCTCCCTTTACATGCCCCTGATTCTATTATATTCACCAGTCTGTTCTGTTCAGGTTTTTTTATTCATTTGGTTTTTAGGTTCACTTGCTGATAGATATGTATTTGTTGTCACTTTGTTGTTCATAATTTTTTATCTTTACCTTTTTCTTCTTCTTCCTCTTCTTAGAGAATACCCTTCAGCATTTCATATAATACTGGTTTGGTGGTGATAACTCCTTTAGCTTTTTCTTGTCTGTGAAGCTCTTTATCTGACCTTCAATTCTAAATGATAGCTTTGCTGGGTAGAGTAATCTTGGTTGTAGGTTCTTGCTATTCATCACTTTGAATATTTCTTGCCACTCTCTTCTGGCCTGCATAGTTTCTGTTGAGAAATCAGCTGACAGTCATATGGGTGCTCCTTAGTAGGTAACTAACTGTTTTTCTCTTGCTGCTTTTAAGATTCTCTCTTTGTCTTTTTCCCTTGGCATTTTAATTATGATGTGTCTTGGTGTGATCCTCTTTGGATTCCTCATGTTTGGGGTTCTCTGCACTTCCTGGACTTGTAAGTCTATTTCTTTCACCTGGTAGGGGAACATTTCTGTCATTATTTCTTCAAATAGGTTTTCAATATCTTGCACTCTCTCTTCTTCTGGCACCCCCATAATTCAGATGTTGGTACACTTGAAGTTGTCCCAGAGGCTCCTTACACTATCTTCATATTTGTGGATTCTTTTTTCTTATTGCTTTTACAGTTGGGTGTTTTTCAAAACTTTAACTTGATTCTTGGGATCCTCTAGTCTGCTGTTGAATCTCTGTATATTATTCTTTATTTCAGTCAGTGTATGCTTAATTTCTGATTGGTCCTTTTTCCATATAATTGAAGGTCTCACTACATTTTTCAGAGGTTTTAAAAGATTCTTGAGTAACCTTATAACCATGGTTTTGAACTCTATAGCCAGTATTTTGCTTTCATCCATTTCTTTCATTTATGACCTGTTTCTTTGTCTCTGCATTTTGGCTGCTTCCCTGTGTTTGTTTCTATGTACTGGGTAGCTGCTAAGTCTCCTTGAATTGATAGAGTGGCCTGGTGTGGTAGGTGTCCTATAGGGCCCAGTGGCTCAGCATCCCCAGTCACCTGAGATGGATGCTCTTAGTGCACCCTTTTGTGGCCTGTTTTCACAGTCTTGTTGTAGTTAACCATTGATTGCTGTTGGTATCACTGTGAGGAATTGACCTCCAGGCCAATTGGCTATGATGACCACCTGTGTCTACACTGGAAGATCTGTTGTGCAGGAGACACCCTTATGGGGCAGGACTTGCTTCAGCGGGGCTTTGGCACTCACTGAGTCTGCCCTTTGCATGTGTCTCTTATGGATGTGAAGAGTTGTAATCTGGTATGGTCTCACTCTGGCCACTGGGTACACTGGCTCTTGGATCTCCACGGAGGTGCAAGGTCAGCCACTATCTGGGGCCATCCAGCAGGAGCTACAGAGAGATTTTCAGATTCCCCCTCTTTTTGGGGGGTTTGGAAGTGCCCAGATGAGGCCCAGCTATGAAGCAAGGCAGGCTGCTGCTGCCGGGCCTTAGGCCTTCTTTTGGAAGCTATGGGGCTCTCTGACCCAGCTGCAGTTTGACAGGTTTTAGATGGAGAAAGGACAGGACATTCACATGCAAAAGCCTCTGCACACAGCTTGGGTAAGGTGGTAAATTCTGTGGGGAGGGGTATCTGGGAATCACCAGGGTGGAGCAAACAGCAATGGCTGCTAGTCAGCTCTGCACCAGAAAGATCCCTTGGTCTCCGCATCCTGCATCCCCGTGCAGGAACAATAATTGCTTCAAGAACCTCTGAGAGAAAGCCGCCCTCATGTTCTGGCCCAATGCCAGACAGTCCAGTTTCTCCCCATATGTGTTTGGGTCACCCAGAGTCTTGCCCGAAATTGAAATTCAGAGCAAGTGGGAACTTATATCTCCCTCCCAATTAAAAGAGCAGCACATCCAGTGCCTCTTACCAGTCTCCACTCTAGTTGTGGAACTTCCACTCAGCCAGCTTTCCTATGGTTCTGGGTGGTAGTTGTTCTGCCTTTTAGTTGTAATTTTGATGCGGTTGTGAGAAACAGCAAGTATAGGTATTTACCTATGACGCCATCTTGTTCTCCCCACCAGGATGTTTTTAGTTTCTTCTTTGATCTCTTTGGTAACCCACTCATTGTTTAATAGTATGCTATTCAGCCTCCAAGTGTTTGAATTTTTGTGATTGTTTTTATTGTAGTTGATTTCCAATTTTATGCCATTGTGATCTGAGAAGATGCTTGACATGATTTTAATTATCATGAATTTGGAGACCCAATATGTGGTCTATCTTTGAAAATGTCCCATGTGTGCTTGAGAAGAATGTATATTTTGTAGTTTTGGGGTGGAATGTTCTAAAGATGTGGATTAAGTCCACCTGATCTAGCGAGTCGTTTAGAATTGCTGGGTTTTTTTTGCTAATTTTAGTCTAGGGGATTTATCCAGTGATGTTAATGGGGTATTAAAGTCTCCTACTATAATTGTATTGCTGTCAATCTCTCCCCTGATATCTTACAGAAGGTTTTATTTAATGTATTTGGGTGCTCCTGCATTGGGTGCCTATATGTTTACCAGAGTTATATCCTCTTGTTGTATTGATCCCTTTAGAATTATGAATTGGCCTTCCTTATTTCTTGATATGGTCTTCACTTTGAGGTCTATTTTGTCAGATATAAGTATTGCTACCCCAGATTTTTTTGCATTTCAATTTGCCTGATAGATAATTTTCCATCCCTCCACTTCCAGTCTGTGTGAGTCCCTTGTTCTGAGGTGGGTCTCCTGTAGACAGCATATGTATGAGTCATGTTTTCTTATCCATTCAGTCACTTGATGTCTTTTGATTGGAGCATTTACATTTAATGTTATTATTGATAGGAACTTGTTTGTAGCCATTTCTGTTCTTTATGCCTGTGTTCCTTCCTCCCATTCTATTTCTTCTTTTTACAGCATTCCCTTAGCATTTCTTTCATTGCTGGCTTGATAGTCATAAACTCCCTTAGCATTTTCTTTTTTTTGTCTGCAAATCTCCTGATTTCCCCTTCAATTTTGATTGATAGTCTTGCTAGATAGAGTATTCTTGGATTCAGTCCTTTGCTTTGCATCACTTTGTATACATCATTCCATTCTCTTCTAAATTGGTGTGTTTCTAATTGAAAAATCATTTTATAATCTCATGGGGGATCTTTATATGTAACTCTCCATCTCTCTCTTGCAGCCTTTAAGATTCTCTCTTTGTTGTTAACCTTTGCCATTGTAATTATGATGTGTCTTGGTGTGGGTCTTTTGGGATTCATCTTGCTTTGGACTCTCTGTACTTGTGTGACTTTTTTCTTCCCCATATCTGGAAAGTTTTGTCATTATTTCTTCAAATAGATTATCTAATCCTTGCTACTCTTCTTGTCCTCTGGCACCCTTATTATATGTACGTTACTTTGTTCTGTGTTGTCCCAAAGCTCCCTTAGGTTCTCCTCCTACTTTTTAATTTTTTTCTCCAGTTGGTGTTCAGAGTGGGCTTGTTTCTCTATCTTATCTTCTAACTCACTAATTCGGTCCTCCACTTCTTCTAGTCTACTGTTGAAACCTTCCATAGCATTTTTTATTGTAGCTATGTCACTTTTGATTTCTTCCTGATTTTTGCATAGGTTGTTGATTTTCTCATCCATCTGGTTTATGAACTGTGACCATTACAGTCATTCCTCGGGTTACATTGGACTTGGCATACGCTGTTTTTTTGTTGTTGTTTTTTAACTATTAAGTTATTGAATTTATAATTAAAAAGTTTTCCACAAAGAAACCTCCAGAGGCTGCCAATGGTGCACTCTACAAAATATTTAAAGAAAAAGAGAACACCGATTTTCTAATTTTGCACAAAATTTTCCAGGGAGTTGGAGAAAAATTATGCAATCATTTCAACAGGTGGTTACTTAGTAACAATTCGTTGAGAGCTGTGCGCTTAGGCCTAGTGTACTTTTCTTTTCTTTTTTTAATTTCTTTATTGATTAAGGTGTCACATATTTGTCCTCATCCCCCCATTCCCATCCCACACCTCTCCCCACGGATGTCCCAACTCCCTGTTGAACTTAACCATTGGATAGGCTCATATGCATGCACACAAGTCCTTTGGTTGATCTCTCCCCCCTCCCCCAACCCTCCCCTATCCTCCCTCTGAGGCCCGATAGTCCGATCGATGCCTCCTTGTTTCTGGTTCTGTTCTTGTTCATCCGTCTATGTTGTTCATCATTTCCCCTAGATGAGCGAGATCATGTGTCACTAGAGATATACTTATAAGAACTGAATGTGAGACGAGCAATAATAGTTATGCTGACAGGCAAATGAATCAGTCTGTAGTGAGTTTCTTTCTGGACCAACAGTTCTTTTGAGACACAATTTCAACGCTGTTTTGTGATTATGTCGCCATGTCCCATTTATTTATTAAAAAAAAGTTCTGTCATTTCAACATATGTACATATGTGCTTTATGTTTTTTATTATTTATTTACCACAAGTAAAGGTCAGGAATTGTTATCTTTCTTTCAATTTTTTTTTAATGTTTCACTTCATTACTGCTGTGTATATGCTCCATGTGAATGACGTAGGTGCTTACGTAGGTGGGTTCCGATTTACAGCGTAAATCACGTTACATCGCTTTGTAGGAACGAATCTCCGATGTAACCCAAGGACCTACTGTACTCTCAGTTCTTTTTCTGTCATATTGCATGCCTCCATTTCACTTATTTCCTTTCTTGGTGATTCCTCTTTTTTTTTAAATATATTTTATTGATTTTTTACAGAGAGGAAGGGAGAGGGATAGAGAATTAGAAACATCGATGAGAGAGAAACATTGATCAGCTGCCTCCTGCACACCTCCTACTGGGGATGTGTCTACAGCCAAGGTACATGCCCTTGACCGGAATGGAACATGGGACCTTTCAGTCTGCAGGCTGACGCTCTATCCACTGAGCCAAACAGGTTAGGGTGGTGATTCCTCTTTTTGTTTCCTCTGGGAATTCTTTCATTGTCTCCCCATGCTAACTATTACCAGAAGGTCCAAACGCAGAGTTGCAGGGGCCTGAGCCATGTGCAGTGGAAGCATTGCACCACCCGAGTGTCACTGAAGAGCTCCAACTGTAGATGAGTGGCTGCTGTGGGTCGGTGGGTGCCACGTGTGCCAAGAATTAGAGTCACTAGCACTCAGTGCGGCCTCATGCATGCACCTAGAATCAGGGACCCAGCATGCGCCGCACTAAAAAAGTCTTCGTGGGCATGTACTGAAAATCAGAGTCCCCTAGCACACACCAGGAGTCAGAGTCCCAATGTGCATGCACCAAGAATCGAGTATCAGAGTCTCTGTCGCTTGGTGCAGCCTCGCGCTGAGAATCAGGGTCCCTGTGTGCACGTGCACCGAGAATTGGAGTCACTGCACTCGTTGTGCATGCACTGAGTATCAGGGATCCCGTGCATGCATGATGAAAAACAGTCTCTGCATGTGCACACTGAGAGTCAAATCACTGATGCTCAGTGCTGCCTTTTGGGGGGCGGGTGGGCTCAGGAGTCTTGTGCACTGGAAAGGTGCCTCTGTGGTGTCTGGCGATTGGCATCTTTGGATTGGGAATACTCAGTTTTTGCTGCCAGACCCTGCGCCCTTGGTTGGATTCACACATACCCAGCAGCGGCTCACAGTTTGCCAAGGCAGAGCACTCAGAGGGGCCCTCACGCTGAAGCTGCATGACCCGTGGTGTCTGTGGGCCGGCAGCCGGGAAGGGGGTAGTCCAAATTTCTACTGCCAGGGCCATGTGCCCTTTTTTTGGATAGGAGCACACCCAGTGGGGGCTCACAGCAGCACCCGAGAACCACCTTTGGGGCAGTGGGATCAGGAGGCCTTCATACTGGAAAGGTATGACTGTGGTGTCTGGAGGTCAGCAGCCAGTGAGGGGGAAGTCCCTCTTACTGCTGTGGGAGCTGTGCACCATTGGAGGTGGAAGTCCTAGGGTCTGCAGGTCTGCCGGCGGGGCAGCAGGATTTTGGCTGGAGTGGCTGCATGGTCACGGACAGTGTCCAAGGCCAGTCTGGATGGCGGTGCTGATGACTTCCAAGAAGACGCCCCTCTCCCCTTCAAGATGGTGAGGGCTCCGTGACTGAGCCCCACAGCCCAGGTAGTGCTCACAGCAGTGGTAGGTGCTCCACAAATAACAGGAGAGCCTGGTCTGCCAGCCTCTGATACTCCTGCCGGATTTAACTGTCCCTCCCTCACTCACACACCACACACCCACACACTCTCCTTTCACCCCCTCACTCACTCACACCCTCTCCCTCACCTCCATCCTGCCAGCCGCCCTGTAAAATGTTTTAAATCACTTTATAAAACAAAGCCTATATTTTAAAACCTAGGCTAAAGGTATATATATATATATATATATATATATATATATATATATATATATATGTAAATAAAAGGAGAAATATTAAAAAGCAAAATTTAAAAGGATGAAATCAAGAGATAATTACTAAATGTTTATATCTCTACTTATAATAGTCCCCCTTATCTGCAGTTTTGCTTTTTGTGGTTTTAGTTACCCACTGTCAGCCATAGTCTGAAAATATTAAATGAATAATTCCAGAAAGAAACAGTTTATGTTATAAATTGTGTGCTGTTCTGAGTAGCATGATAAAATATCACACTGTCCAGCTCCATCCTGCCTAGATATGAATTACTCCTTTGTCCAGGGAGTGTCTCCACATTGTATGTGCTCCCCACCATTAGTCACTTAGTAAAAATCTTGGTTATCAGATCTGTTGTCATGGTATCACAGCACTTGTATTCAGGTAACCCTTATTTTACTTAATAATGACCCCAAAATCATTCATATAGTTTTCATTATAGTATACTGTTATAATGGCTCTCATTTGTAATTGTTGTTAATGTCTTACTGTGCCTAATTTATAAATTAAACTTTATCATAGGTATATGTGTGTATAGCAAAAAATATATGGTATATATAGGTTTGGGTACTATCTGTGGTTTCTAGCATCTACTGGGTACCTTGAAACATCTCCCTGGTGGGTAAGGAGGAAGTGCTATATTCCTGGCAGGAAACAAGGTTTTTGGATCAGGGAAGAAACAAATTATTTACTTACATAACAATCTTAGTGTTGGTTCCCCATGCTTCATTCCCTCAAAGGGCAGATATACCCTTTGTATGCAAGAGTTTGTGATGTGGGAGAGGAACTAGAAAATTATGAATCTCATACTATAGCTGTGCCAGCTGCCCACCTTAACTTCAAAACTAAACATATTCTCTCTGGAGTGTCAAAGGTCCCTAGGTTTATTATCATTAGGATGTAAGCAGATGGTTCCAGGGGAGAGGTTTCTAAATCTCACAGGAGGTCTCTATTTTTAATTTACAAGGCTCATTTGTCATTAAACATTCTTTTTTAAAAATATTTTTATTGATTTTTTTTTTTTTTTTTTTTTTTACAGAGAGGAAGGGAGAGGGATAGAGTGTTAGAAACATCGATGAGAGAGAAACATTGGCCAGCTTCCCCCTGCATGCCCCTTACTGGGGATCGAGCCTGCAACCAAGGTACATGCCCTCGACTGGAATCGAACCCGGGACCTTTCAGTCCGTGGCTTGATGCTCTATCCACTGAGCCAAGCCGGTCAGGACTAAATCATCCTTTAACTCTGAGGCCAGCAGTGTTTTGCGCAGGAAGCCCTGACCGTACATAAATGTGGACATATTTATGTAGCATCGTTTCCCAACAATTCCCAGAAGTCTTGGACTTCAAAGCAGACTTTAAGTACATATACTGAGGCAGAATCTCGCATTTCATGATTTGTAAAGTAGAAAACTTTCCTCGTATAATTTTGCAAATACCAGCTGAGATAGTCACCATGTGATGATGATTTCACATTGAACTGCCTTGAACTGGCTGTAGAACCTAGAACAAGGTCTAGCATCTCTACTGGACTTAACAATTGGAGGATCCTTAAACTGTAAACAACATATAATCTCTGTCCAGTCCCAGGTTGAATGACCAATTTCTCCTCTGTTTTCATAAAACACTTTATGTCAATTTCTTAGATCATTTTTATTACAATTAGTTGTCCCTGTCATCCTCACTGGTATATGAATACTTGATGGCACAAAATGTTTCTTGAGCAGCTATTATATGCAGGACATTGTGTTAAATGTGAGAAATTCGAAGAAAACAATCACATTCTTAAGAATGCTTGTTTTTGTTTTGTTTTTTTTTATACATTTTGAGATGTAGTCATAAGCCATATTAGTGTGTGTGAGAGAGAGAAATATAAAATTAGCGTCAATAGAGGGGAACGATGTCCTCTCCTTAAACTGTGTGTCTTTCAAGAAGAGTGAGAAAAGGAGGTAATTGTGATCCTAGCTTTGAAGGGAAAAAAGACATAACATGTGGTGGAACAAGTGGAGGTAATTTGGTAATGTTTGATACCATGAACCCTTACTATACTTGTAATAATGAATTTTTAAAATCTTAAATATTTAATTTTTCTGTCTTCAGTCATTAGCTATTTCATGTTAAAACTATATCTGGGAACTAGAGGCCTGGTGCACGAAATTCGTGCATGGAAGGGGGTCGTGTCCCTCAGCCCAGCCTGCACCCTCTCCAATCTGGGACACTTTGAGGGATGTCCGACTGCCCGTTTAGGCCCGGATTGGGCCTAAACGGGCAGTCGGACATCCCTCTCACAATCCAGGACTGCTGGCTCCCAACTGATCACCTTCCTGCCTTCCTGATTGCCCCTAACTGCTTCTGCCTGCCAGCCTGATCACCCCTTAACCACTCTGCTGCCAGCCTGATTGATGCTTAACTGCTCCCCAGCCAGCCTGTTTGCCCCCAACTTCCCTCCTCTGCCAGCCTGGTCACCCCTAACTGCCCTCCCCTGCAGGGTTGATAGCCTCCAACTGCCCTCCCTTGCAGGCCTGGTCCCTCTAAACTGCCCTCCCTTGAAGGCCTGGTGCCTCCCAACTGCCCTCTCCTGCTGGCCATCTTGTGGTGGCCATCTTGTGTCCACATGGGGGCAGGATCTTTGACCACATGGGGGCAGCTATCTTGATCTTGTGTGTTGGAGTGATGGTCAATCTGCATATTACTCTTTTATTAGATAGGATAGAGGCCTGGTGCATGGGTGGGGGCTGACTGGTTTGCCCTGAAGGGTGGGGGTTCCCTTGGGGCGTGGGGCAGCCTGAGCGAGGGGTCTGTGGTGGTTTGCAGGCTGGCCATGCCCCCTGGCGACCCAAGCGGAGGCCCTGGTATCTGGAATTTATTTATCTTCTACAATTGAAACTCTAGCCTGGAACAAAGCCAAGCCTGCTGCTCGCTCCACGGTCAGCAGCGATTTCTGTTGGAGTTAATTCACCTTCTATAATTGAAACTTTGTAGCCTTGAGTGGAGGCTTAGGCTGGCAACAGGATGGCTTTTTTTGTTACCATGGAAACCTGAGCCTCCCTCCCTCTCTCGGTGGCTGTAGCCATCTTGGCTGAGTTTATTTGCATATTTGCTCCTGATTGGCTGGTGGGCATGGCTTGGCTGGTGGGCGTGGCATAGGCATAGCGAGGGTGCGGTCAATTTGCATATTACTCCATTATTAGGTAGGATGTTTAATAATAGTTAACAGTATTTAAATATAGAAAATAACATTCCTTTAGTTCATTAATTCAGTGTTTTATTTTTTAAATTTATCTTTATTATTGAAAATATTACAAATGCCCCTTTTTCCCCTTATTGACGCCCTCCACTGTGCTCTTGCCCCTACCACAGGCCTTCCCCACACTACTGTCTGTGTCCATGGGATATGCATATATGCATATAAGTCATTTTGTTAATCTCTTCCTGCCCACCCATCCACCCTTCCCTCTGAGATTTATCAGTCTGTTCCATGATTCCATGTCTCTGGATATATTTTATTCGTCAGTTTATTTTGTTCATTATATCCCACATAGTGAGATCATGTGATACTTGTCTTTCTCTGATTGGCTTATTTCAGTTAGCATAATACTTTCCAAGTCCCTCCATGCTGTCTCGAATGGTAGTAGATCTTTTCTTTTTTATAACTGCATAGTATTCCATTGTGTAAATGTACCACAACTTTAAATATATATATATCTTTATTTTGAAAGTATTATGATGTCCCTTTTGTTTTGTTTTATTTTTCCCATTGACCTTCTCCATTCTGCTCTTGCCCCCACCACAGGCCTTCATCACACTATTGTCTGTGTCTATGGGCTATGCATACAAGCATATAAGTTTCCTAGTTAATCTCTTCTCTCCCATCCCCCCATCCCTACTTTCTCTCTGTAATCCCTCTGTTCCATGCTTCTATGTCTCTGGATCTATTTTGTTCATCAGTTTATTTTGTGCATTAGATTCCACATATGAATGAGGTCATGTGATACTTTTCTTTCTCTGACTGGCTTACTTCACTAAGCATAATACTCTGCAGGTCCATCCATGTTGCTGCAAATGATGCATCACAACTTTTTTATCCACCTATCTACTGATGTGTACTTGGGCTATTTCTGATTCTTAGCTATTGACAATAGTGCTGCTATGAACATAGGGGTGCATATATCCCTTCGGATTGGTGTTTCAGGATTTTTAGGATATATTTCTAGAAGTGGGGTCACTGGGTCAAATGGCAGTTCAATTTTTAACAATTGGAGGACACTCCATACTGTTTCTCATAGTAGCTGCACCAGTATGCATTCCCTCTAGCAGGTACTAGGGTTTTTTTCTCTACATCCTCTACAGCACTTGTTTGTTGATTTGTTGATGGTAGCCATTCTGGCAGGTGGGAGGTGATACTGCATTGTAGCTTGAATTTGCATCATTTTGATAATTAGTGACTTTGAGCATTTTATCATGTGTCACTTGGCCATTTGTATGTTGAATTTGGAGAAGTGTCTATTAGGTCCTTTTCCCATTTTTATTGTATTGTTTGTCTTCCTTTTGATAAGTTGCATGAGTTTTTATATATTTTGGAAATTAACCACTTATAAGATGTGTCATTCTTAAATATGTTCTCCCATACAGTAGGGTCCCTTTTTATTTTGTTGATGGTTTCTTTTCCTGTGCAAAAGCTTTTTTATTTTTATGTAGTCCCAGTTGTTTATTTTTTTCTTTGTTTCCTTGCCCTAGGAGATGTATTGGCAAACATCCTATCTAATAAAAGAGTAATATGCAAATTGACCATCACTCCAACACACAAGATCGCCACTCCCATGTGGTCAAAGATGGCTTCCCCCATGTGGACACAAGAAGGCTGGCAGGAGAGGGCAGTTGGGAGGAACCAGGCCTGCAAGGGAGGGCAGTTGGGGGTGACCAGGCCTGTAGGGGAGGGCATTTAGTGGCCATCAGGCCAGCAAGGGAGTAGACAGACATCGATCAGGCTGGCAGGGTAGTGGTTAGGGGGTGATCAGGCTGGCAGGCAGAAGAGGTTAGGGGCAACCAGAAAGGCAGGCAGGCGAGCAGTTGGGAGCCAGTAGTCCTGGATTGTGAGAGGGATCCCAGATTGGAGATGGTGCACGCTGGGCTCAGGGACACCGCCCCATGCACAAATTTTGTGAACCGGGCCTATAGTCCTATATAATGAAGAGGTAATATGCAAATTGACCATCACTCTAACACACAAGATGGCTGCCCCCCCATGTGGTCAAAGATGGTTGCCCCCATGTGAACACAAGATGGCTGGCAGAGGAGGGAAGTTGTGGGCGATCAGGTCAGCAGGGGAGGGCAGTTGGAAGGGACCAGGCCTATAAGGGAGGGCAGTTGGGGGCGATCAGGCCTGCAGGGGAGGACAGTTGGGGGGAACCAGGCCTGCAGGGAGGGAAGTTGTGGGGGACAAGGCCTGCAGGGGAGGGCAGTTGGGGGGACCAGGCCTGCAGGGGAGGGAAGTTGGGGGGACCAGGCCTGCAGGGGAGGGCAGTTGGGGGGACCAAGTCTGTAGGGGAGGGCAGGTAGCGGCCATCAGGCCAGCAGGAGAGCAGTTAGGTGTCAATCAGATTGGCAGGGGAGTGTTTAGCGGGTGATCAGGATGGCAGGCAGAAGTGGTTAGGGGCAATCAGGCAGGCAGGCAGGCAAGCAGTTAGGAGTCAGCAGTCCTGGATTGTGAGAGGGATGTCCGACTGCCCATTTAGGCCTGATCCCTAAACGGGCAATTGGACATCCCTTGATGGGTCCCAGATTGGAGAGGATGCAGGCTGGACTGAGGGACATCCCTCCCCTGTGCACAAGTTTCGTCCACTGGGCCTCTTAGTCTATAATAATAAAAATGTAATGTGCTAATTAGACCGAACGACCACACTATGACACCTACTGGTGCCAGGCCAGCCAAGGTGGGTGCGATGTGATTGGTTGGGGGAAGGGCCATCGCCCCATGATCTCCCAGCAGAGGGAGGCCTAGGCCACAGACCGACAGGTTTGGCAGGTGGGCAGGGCCTCCCTCTGACAGGGAAGCCTGGGTCCTGGGTGCCTGCTGGCGACTAGAGGGAAGCCTGTGTCCCGGGTGCCAAAGGGTAGCCAGTGCCAGCAGCTGGGGGAAGGAAGGCCTACTCTTGCATGAATTTTTTGCATTGGGCGTCTAGTATTGCTTCAAAAGATGTCGGAGATTTTGCTGCCTCTAGTTTATTTAGTATTTTTATGGTTTCATGACTTACATTTAAGTATTTTATCCATTTTGAGTTTAGTCTTGTGTACTGTCTAAGTTGGTAGTCTAGTTTCATTTTTATATACCTGTCCAATTTTCCAAACACCATATATTGAAAGGACAGCCTTTACTCCATTGTATGCTCTTGCCTTTGACAAATATTAATGGAGCATAATGGTTTGGATTGATTTCTGGGTTTTCTGTTCTGTTCCATTGATGTATTGCCTGTTCTTGTGCCAGTACCAGGCTGTTTTGAGTACAGTGGCTTTGTAGTATAATTTAATATCCAGTGTTGTGATAGCTTATACTTTACTGTTCTTTCTCAAGAGTTCTGTAGCTATTTTGAGTCTTTTATTAGTTTCATATAAATTTTTGGAGCATTTGCTCTACATCTGTGAAATATGATGTTGGCATTTTTAAAAATCTTTATTGTTGAGATTATTATAGATGTCCTGCTTTTTTCCTTCATTGCTTCCCTCCACCCAGGTTACCACCTTGCCCCAGGCCTCTGCCACCCAATTGGCTGTGTCCATAAGTAAGGCACATATGCATATAAGATCTTTGTTTAATCTCTTTCCACCCCCACCACCCTTCCCTCTGAGAATTGTCAGTCTGTTCCATTCCCATGCATCTAATTCTGTTTTATTCATCAGTTTATCCAGATCATTATATTTCTTATGCATTTATTTTTTATTTTTAGATTCAACTGTTGTTAGAAAATGTATTTGCTGTCATTTTGTTGTTCATATTTTTTATCTTTTTCTTCTTTTTCCTCTTCTTAAAGAATGCCCTTCAACATTTCATATAATACTGGTTTGATGGTAATGAACTCATTTAGCTTTTTTGTGTCTGTGAATCTCTTCATTTGACCTTCAATTCTAAATGATAACTTTGCTGGGTAGAGCAATCTTGGTTGTAGATCCTTGCTATTCATCACTTTGAATATTTCTTGCCACTCCCTTCTGGCCTGCATAGTTTCTGTTGTGAAATCAGTTGACAGTCATATGGGCATTCCCTTGTAGGTAACTAACTGCTTTTCTCTTGCTTCTTTTAAGATTCTCTCTTTGTCTTTAACACTTGGAATATTAATTATGATGTGTCTCGGTGTGGTCCTTTTTGGGTTCCTCATGTTTGGGACTTTCTGTGCTTCCTAGACTTGTATGTCTCTTCTTTCACCAGGTAGGGGACGTTTTCTGTCATTATTTCTTTAAATAGGTTTTCAATATCTTGCTTTCTCTCTTCTTCTGGCATCCCCAAATGTGAAAGTTGGTACACTTGAAGTTATCACAGAGTATCCTTATACTATCTTCATATTTTTGAATTATTTTTTCTTTTTGCACTTTTGCCTGGGTGTTTTCTACTTTCTCATATTTCAAATCATTGATTTGATTCTCAGAATCCTCTACTCTACTCTTGAATCCTTGCATATTATTCTTCATTTCAGTCAGTGTATGCTTAATTTCTACCTGGTCCTTTTCCATTTTTTGGAGGTTTCTAGAAAATTATTGAGTAACTTTATAACTTTATAACTTTTGAACTCTATATCCAATGGTTTACTTTCTTCATTTCTTTCATTTATGACATGTTTCTTTGTCTCTGCATTATGGATGCTTCCCTGTGTTTGTTTCTATGTATTGGGTAGGACTGCTATGTCTCCTTAAGTTGGTAGAGTGGCCTTGTGTAGTAGGTGTCCTATAGGGCCCAGTGGCTCAGCATCCTCAGTCACCTGAGCTGAGCACGCTAGGTGCACCCCTTTGTGGGCTGTGAGTATTGTAGTTAATACTTGATTGCTGTTGGTGTCCCTGGGAGGAATTGACCTCCAAGCCAATTGGCTGTGAGGACCTGCTGCGACTACATGGGAGAGCTGCTGTGCAGGACATACCCCTATGGCGCAGGACTTGCTTCATTGGGGCTTTGGTGCTGACTGAGTCTTCCCCTTGAGTGTGTTTCTTATGGATGTGTAGAGTTGTAATCTGGAATGGTCTGACACTGACCTCTGGGTATACTGGCTCTTGGGTATCCAGGTAAGTGAAAAGTCAGCCACTGTCTAGGGATACCCAGCAGGAACTACAGATTGCTCCTCTTTGTATTGGGTTTGGAAGTGCCCATATGCAGACCAGCTATGAAGCAAGGCAGGCTAGTGCTGGTACTGGGTCTTGGGCCTTTTTTTTTGATAGGTTTGGGGCTCCCTGACCCAGCTGAAGCTTGAGTGATTTTAGCCTGAGAAAGGAGAGGCCATTCATATGCAAAAGCCACTGCACACAGCTTGGATGGGTTGTAAATTGGATGAAGTGGGGTTTAAGGGAATCACCAGGGTGGGTCAAACAGAAATGGCTTCCAGTCAGCCCTGCGACCTACCAGGGAGGTGCCAGCATAGGAACAATGATCCCTATGAGCACCTCCATCTGGAAGAAAGCCTCTCCCGAGTTCATGCCCCAATGCCAGATAAGCCAGTCCCTCCTCATATGTGTCTGTGTCTCCCAGAGCCTCGCCCTGGTGCTGGAGCTCAGAGGAAGCAGTACCTTGTAAGTTCAGTTTGTGCTGCTGGCCTTTTAAGAGGAACAGCTGGGTCTCCAGCAGCCTCTGTGTCACTGAGCCCTAATCTGCACTGTTTTTTTTACAGCCCATAGTTCTCACTGCTTTTAGGGACTTCTTTTCCCAGCTCTGGGACTCTGGGCTAGGGGGGTCTGGTGTGGGGCTGGGACCCCTTGCTCCTCCAGGTGGCCTCCACAGAGATGATTTCCCTTGTGATTAAAAAAGCAGAACATGTGGGTGTTGGACCAGCCCGTTCTGCACCTCCACCCCACTACCAGTCTCAGTGTGCTTCCTTCTTTACTTCTCTAGTTGTAAGACTTCCATTCAGCCAGCTTTCCAGCACTTCTGGATGATGGTTGTTCTGTATTTTAGTTGTAATTTTCATGTGGTTGTGGGAGTCAGGGAGTATAGGCATTTATCTGTGCCACCATCTTCGTGTCCCTATGATGCTGGTATTTTATTAGGGATTGTGTTGAATATGTAGATTGCTTTGGGAAGTATGTACATTTTAATGATATTAATTCTTCCAATCCATTGTTTACATATTCCTCTATTTTTTTTCAATGTCCTATAGTTTTCCAAGTACTGGTCTCTTATCTCCTTGGTTAAGTTTATTCTAAATATCTTGTTGTTGTGGTTGTTGTTTTTGCAATGGAAAAATGGGAATGTGTGTGTGTGTTTTAGTTTCTTTTTAGAGATCATTATCTATAATAATAAAAGCATAATATGGTCATTAGACCGGACATCCTTCTGGATGACTTTTCAGACAAAGATGGGGCTGTGAGGGTCGAGGAAACCGCCTTGGTTGCCTTGGGCTGAGGCAAGCCACTATGGCTGTGAGCACCAAGCACCTTGCATGAATTTCATGCATTGGGCCTCTAGTTGGTGTATAAAAATGCCATTGATTTCTGGATGTTTATTTTGTATCCTGCTACATTGCCAACTTAATTCATTAAATCTAGTAGGTTTTTTTTGTGGAGTCTTCAGGGTTTTTATGTACAATATAATGTCATCTGTGAATAATGACAGTTACACTACCTTCTTTTCTATTTGGATGCCTTTTAATTTTTCTTCTTATCTGATCACTGTGGCTAGGACTTCAAGTACTATGTTGAATAAGAGTGGTGAAAGTAGACATGCCTGCCTTGTTTCTGTTCTTAAGGGAAACACTTTTAGTTTTTTACCCATTAAGTATGATGTTTGCTGTAGGCTCGTCATATATAGCATTTATTGTGTTGAGGTATGATCCCACTATTCCCACTTTTGTGAGAGTTTTTATCAAAAATCGGTGCTAGATTTGATTGAATCCTTTTTGTGAGTCTATTGATATGATCATGTGATTTTTATCTTTCATTTTGTTTGTGTGATGGATCACATTTATTGATTTAAGAATACTGTACCAGCCTTGTATCCCTGGGATAAATTCCACTTGGTCATCATACATATATTTTTTTAATATATTGCTGGATCCAATTTGTTAATATTTTTGAGGACTTGGGCATCTATATTCATAGTTGATATTGTCCTGTAATTTTATTTCTTTGTAGTGTCTTCATCTGGTTGTGAAATTAGGATAATGCTGCTTTCATAAAAAGAACTTGGAATTGTTCCTTCCTCTTGGATATTTTGGAATAGTTTGATGAGGATAGGTATTGGTTCTTCTTTGAATGTTCCTTAAAATACTCACCTGAAGGTGTCCAGTCCAGGATTTTGGTTTACAGTGAGTTTTTTTATTTTTTTATTACAGTTGTTATTGGTCTATTCAGATTTTCTGATTCTTCCTCTTCAGTTTTGGAAAATTATATGTTTCTAGGAATTTATCCATTTTGCCTAAGTTGTCCAATTTGTTAGCACATAGTTGTTTGTGATATTTTCTTACAATCCTTTGTGTTTCTTTGGGGGTCAGTTGTTACTTCACCACTTTTATTTCTGATTTTATTTATTTAGCTCCTCTCAGTTTCTTGATTAGTCTTGCTAGTGGTTCACTAATCTTATTTATCTTTTCAGAGAACTAACACTGAAATTATTTCCTTCCTTCAACTTACTCTGTACTTTTCCTGTTCACTTGCTAATTCTTTTAGCTGTAGTGTTAGATAATTTATTAGAAATTGTTCTTGTTTCTTAAGGTAGGCCTGTAGTGCTATGAACTTCATTCTCAGGACTGCTTTCACTATGTCCCATAGATTTTGGTTTGTTTTGTGTTCATTTTCATTTATTTCCAGTACGTTTTTTTAAAATATATTTTTTACTGACTTCAGAGAGGAAGGGAGAGGGAGAGAGAGATAGAAACATCAATGATGAGAGAGAATCATCGATCAGCTGTCTCCTGCCTGCCCCCCACTAAGGATTGAGCCCACAACCTGGGCATATGCCCTGGCTGGGAATAGATCCACGACCTCCTGGTTCATAGGTTGATGCTCAACCACTGAACCACTTCGGCTGGGCTCCAATAAGTTTTTAATTGTTTACTTGATCTTATTGTTAACCCATTCATTGTTTAATAACATGGTCTTTAGCCTCTGTGTTTTTTAATCTTTTTGTGTGTTTATATTATTGTCAATTTCCAGTTTAATGCCATTGTAATATGATGAGATGGTTGACATGACTTCAATATTCTTGAACTTGTAGAGACTCATTTTGTGCCCTAACATGTAGTCTATCTTTGAGAATGTTCCATGTGCACTTGAGAAGAATGTATATTCTGCAGCTTTGGGGTGAAATGTTCTGTAAATGTCCATTAAATCCTTCTGATCTAGTGGGCCATTTAGGATCACTGTTTTCTTATTGATTTTTTGTCTGAAAGATCTATCCAGTGAATCAGTTGGGTGTTGAACTCCTCTACTATGTATTGCTATCTATCTATCCCTTTAAGTCTTTCAAAGGATATATTTATATATATATATATATATTTAGGTGCTCCTATATTGGGTGCATATATGTTTACCAGGATTATGTCCACTTGTTGGGTTGATCCATTTAGTATTATGTAGTGATCTCCTTTCTTTTTTTTTTTTTTTTTGGCCTTTTCTTTGAAGTCTATTTTGTCAGCTATAAATATTGGACCAGCTGCTTTTTTGTAATTGTTTCCATTTTAATGGAAAAATGTTTCTCCATCCATTTTCTATTCTGTGAGTCTTTGGTTCTGAAATGGTTCTCTTGCAGACAGCATATATATATAGGGCATGTTTTCTTATCCATTGTGGTACCCTATGTCATATATATCCTATATAATAAAAGGCTAATCTGCAAATTGACCGAACAGTGAAACAACTGGTTGCTATGACATGCACTGACCACCAGGGAGCAGACACTCAACACAGGAGCTGCCCCCTGGTGGTCAGTGTGCTCCCACAGGGGGAGTTTTGCTCGGCAAACTCCCAGGTGAACAACCACCCAAAGGGACAATTTGCATAGTAGGCTTTTATTATATAAGATGGGAAAGCCTACTATGCAAATTGTCCCCTCAGGCAGTCATTTGACCTGGAGTTTGACCAGGAGATTGACCTCTCGCTATAACATGCACTGTTATAGCACCGCCCACCCACATGCACCTTGTGCACCTCATTTCAAAGAGACATCTTGAAATGCACTAATCTGTGCACCAGGGGGCGGTGCAGAACATGGCAGGCATTGGCGATGCAGCACTGGCAGTGGGTGGCAGTAGAGGTGCTGCTGACCCTAATGGGCCCTGATGAGAGTGGGACCACAGCAGGATGATGGAACAGGTGAGTGGGTGGTGCCAGATCAAAGCGGGTGTGAATGGGGGACTGATCGCCCTGCCAGTCACCCTTCAGACTTCGACCAGTGGCAGTGGGGGGGCAGGGCAACTGCTTGGCTCCCAGGTGCTGAGGGAGCCCTGTGGGGGCCTGGCCCCAATCAATTGCCTTGCAGGTGGGATAGTGGAGCAGGTGATGGGGCGGCGCCAGGCCAAGGTGGGGTGCCAGGTGGGGCTGCAGGTGTGTGAGGCTGGGGGCGTGAGCAGGGGCCCAATCTCCCCAGGCCACCCTGAGGGACCCCACCCATGCACAAATTTGTGCACCAGACGTCAGTATATATGTACGCTAGAGGCCTGGTGCACAGATTAGTGAATATTCAAAGGAAATTGATTAGAAGGTGGTTGGCAGATGGGACTGGGTGAGATGGGCCGGAAACACCCTGGAGCCAACCTCCCATGTTCCCTCCCCAGTGGGCTGAACCTAGGACAGCACTAGAGATTGAAGCGTGTCTGTAGAGAAAGTAGGGTCCCTCCTGCAGATGGGATCCCTTGGCCAGGCCTGCAGGGATAAGGCCAAAGCTGGCAGTCTGACATCGCCCAAGTGGTCCCGGAGTGTGAGAGGGCACTCCACAAAGTTGCTGTCACTCAGCAGCTCCTGTGCAGAGCGTCTGCACCCTGGTGGTAAATGCATGTCATACCTACCAGCTGGTCAGCAGGTCGACTGGTTGGCCGGGCAGCCAGGCGTTTAGCCATATATATATACTAGAGGCCCGGTGCACGAAATTCATGCACGGGGGTGTGTGTCCCTCAGCCCAGCCTGCACCCTCTCCAATCTGGGAACCCTCGAGGGATGTCTGACTGCCCGTTTAGGCCTGATCACAGTAGGATCCAGCCTAAACGGGCAGTTGGACATCCCTCTCACAATCCAGGAAGGCTGGCTCCCAACTGCTCACCTGCCTGCCTTCCTGATTGCCCCTAACCGCTTCTGCCTGCCAGCCTGTTCACCCCCTAACCACTCCCCTGCCAGCCTGATTGATGTCTAACTGCTCCCTTGCCAGCCTGTTTGCCCCTAACTGCCCTCCCTGGCAGGCCTGGTCACCCCTAACTGCCCTCCACTTCAGGCCTGGTCACCCTAACTGCCCTCCCCTGCAGGCCTGGTCCCCCCAATTGCTCTCTCTTGCAGGCCTGGGTCCCCAACAACTGTCCTTCCCTGCAGGCCCAGTCACCTCCAAATTCCCTCCTCTGCTGGCCTGGTCACCCCTAACTGCCCTCCACTGCAGGCTTGATTGCCCCCAACTGCCCTCCCTTGCAGGCCTGGTCCCTCCCAACTTCTCTCCCCTGCTGGCCATCTTGTGGTGGCCATCTTGGGTCCACATGGGAGCAGCCATATTTAACCACATGGGGGCAGGCATCTTGTATGTTGGAGTGATGGTCAATTTGCATATTACTCTTTTATTAGATAGGATAGAGGCCTGGTGCATGGGTGGGGGCCAGCTAGTTTGCCCTGAAGGGCGTCAAAGATCAAGGTGGTGGTTCCCTTGTGGCGTGGGGGGGCCTGGGCAAGGGGCCTGTGGTGGTTTGCAGGCCAGCCATGCCCCTCGGCAACCCAAGCAGAGATCCTGGTATCTGGGATTTATTTATCTTCTATAATTGAAACTTTGTAGCGTTGAGCGAAGGCCAGAGCAGGCTATGGCAGGGCGGGAAGCTTGGCTTCCTCCATCGCCAGGGGGTACCCAAGCCTCCTGCTCTTTTAGTGGCCACAACCTTCTTGGTTGGGTTAATTTGCATACTCGCTCCTGATTGGCTGGTGGGAGTGTCTTGTGGGCATAGCAGAGGTATGGTCAATATGCATGTTTCTCTTTTATTAGTGTAGACTAGAGGCCTGTTGCATGAAAAGATTCGTGCAATAGGCCTTCCTTCCCTTGGCTCCCAGCACTGATTTTCCTCTGGCACCCGGGACCGAGGCCTTCACTCCGGCCAGAGTCTGCTGTCTTCGTCTTTGCTGAAGACACTGGCTGGAGTCTGCCATCTTTATCTTCACTGCAGACTCCGGAGTCTGCAGTTTTGTCTTCGCTGTGGCACTCCACTCCTGTAGATCCCTTGTGACCCCACCCTCCCTCTCATAGCAGGTGTCCTGCCCTGCCTGGCCACTCCATGCCTGGAGCAGCTGGGCAGCCGCCATCTTTGGCCTTCTAATTTGCATACTCACTCTGATTTGCTGTGAGCATAGCAGAGGTATGGTCAATTTACATGTTTGTCTATTATTAGGTAAGATATATATATATATATATATATATATATATATATATATATATATATATATATATATGGAGAGAGAGAGAGAGAGACAATAGGCAAATTAGCTGGGATTCTGTAACAGTCATGACTGCTCAGGAAGAAACTGTGCATACAAGTGGGTGGGAGAGGATTGCTGTGTGGTGAGGCAAGCCACGGATGGCGCCGGCCTGTAGAGAGCAGGGCCTGCCAGCCAGGACATGCTGGAAATCCTGCCTCTGTGCATGAGCTGCAGAGGAAACACCTTTTCTGACCACTCATTGGCTAAGCTCCCAGTTCACCACTTGCAGTGTTCTTGGTAACTTGGGTAATAAGAATCCAAGAAGGTAATCTAGGGTTTTTCCACCTCACTCCTGGAGGAAAACATGAAGGCCCGCTGCTGGAGGGGCTAAGAAATATCATATCCTGCCCTAGCCAGTTTGGCTCAGTGGATAGAGTCTTGGCCTGCTGACCACAGGGTCCAGGTTTGATTTTGGTCAAGGGCATGTACCTAGGTAGCAGGCTCCTTCCTGGCTGGGGCCCAGGTCAGGGCTCATGCAGGAGGCAACCAATGGAAGTGTTCCTCTCACATTGATGTTTCTCTCTGTCTTTCCCTCTCTCTTCCACACTCTCTAAAAATCAATGGAAAATTATCTTCAGATGAGGATTAAAGAAAAAAGGAAGAAAGAAATGTCATATCCTATGAAAGAGACATTTTGAAAATGCCTAAAGAAAGTTGTCATTTTTTCGTGGTGAAGGGACTGGAGTCTTTGTTGATGAAAACACCTTGGCAGCTGCGGTGGCTGGCAGTGGCAGCAGCAGCAGGGTAATGGGGACAGTGCCTTCCCCTAATCAACTTGTTAGCCTCCTGCAGAGGGAGGCCAGACTGCAGCTTATGGCCACTCCCCACAGGGAACAGGCCTAAGTCATCAGTAGGACATCCCCTGAGGGCCCTCGGATTGGAGAGGGTGCAGGTCAGGCTGAGGGACCCCCCACCCTGCCCATGCACAAATTTCATGCACCCGGCCTCTAAATATATATATATACTAGTGACCTGGTGCATGAAATTCGTGCCCATTAAAAGGGGATTAAGTAGAGGAAATAATTTAATATTGCTATTTGCCCTTTCTCTATAACAGAAGTTTCAGGGATGAAAAAAAATTAGTAAAATGTATATGAAATCCTTCCTCCTGTCAGAGTCTGGGGCTCACCACAGGACCCAGAGTCATGTCCCCACCCACCCACATGCATCTCAAAATCGCGAGAGACCCATACCCAGCCAAACCCCTCCTATTGGGCTAGATCCAGACCCAGCCCACCCTTGTCAAGACCTGCCAGGCAGGGGGCATAGCCTCAGGTCCCCTGGCCCGATGCCAGGATGGGGGGCATGGCCTGAGGTCCCCCACCCCAGACCAAGGTGGGGGGCATGTGTTGAGGTCCTCCATCAAGTACAGCCAGGTAGGGGACACGGTCTGAGATCCCCTGTCAAGCCCGCTGGGTGGAGGGCATGGCCTGAGTTCCCCCATTAAGCCCCGCTGGATGGTGGGGCGTAGCCTGAGGTCCCCTAGCCCAGCACCAGGACGGGAAGCACACCTTGAAGTCCCCTGTCAAGCTCCCTTCTGGGTGGGGGGTGCAGCCTGAGGTCCCCTGTCAAGCCCTGCCAGATGGAGGGTGCAGCCTGAGATCCCCTGTCAAGCCCTGATGGGTGTGGGGACACAAACTAAGGTCCCCTGTCAAGCCCCACAAGAGCAGGGGAGGGCTTAGACTCAGGTTTCTGCTGATTGCTCATTAAGGCTCCTTATGGGAACTTGGCCTCAGCTGTGGGTGCAGCCAGCCATCTTTTGCGACAGAGTGTTGGTCAATTAGCATATTTCCTCTTTAGTGGATAGGATAATACATATAATATAATACTAATATATACCATATCCTATCTAAGAAAAGAGAAATATGCAAATTAACCATCACTCTGCTACACCCACAACCCACGCCCATCAGCCAATCAGGAGCGAGTATGCAAATTAACCCCAACCAAAATGGCTGCAGCCACTGAGAGAGCAGGAGGGAGGGTTGGGTTTCCCCGGCGATGGAGGAAGCCAAGCTTTCTATACACCTTGGCCGGCCCAGGTCTCCGCTTAAGGCTACAAAGTTTCAATTATAGAAGATAATGGCTGCCACCACGGAGCAAGAAGGAGGCTTGGCTTTGCTCCAGGCTACAAAGTTTCAATTGTAGAAGATAGATAAATCCCAGACACCAGGGCCTCCCCTTGGGTCGCTGGGGGGCATGGCCAGCCTGCACACCACCACAGGCCCCTCGCCCAGGCCACTCTATGCCCCAAGGGAACCCCTACCCTGATCCAGGACACCCTTCAGGGCAAACCAGCTGGCCCCAACCCATGCACCAGGCCTCTATCCTATCTAATAAAAGAGTAATATGCAAATTGACCATCACTCTAACACAAGATGGCTACCCCGATGTGATCAAAGATCCTGCCCCCATGTGGACACAAGATGGCCACCACAAGATGGCCAGCAGGGGAGGGAAATTGGGAGGGACCAGGCCTGCATGGGAGGGCAGTTGGGGGCGATCAAGCCTGCAGGGAAGGGCAGTTAGGGGTGACCAGGCTGGCAGAGGAGGGAAGTTGGGGGCAACCTGGCCTGCAGGGAAGGGAAGTTGGGGAGGACCCAAGCCTGCAAGGAAGGGCAGTTAGGGGTGACCAGGCCTGCAGGGGAGGGCAGTCAGGGGCAAACAGGCTGGCAGGGGAGCAGTTAGGCATCAATCAGGATGTCAGGGGAGTGGTTAAGGGGTGATCTGGCTGGCAGGCAGAAGCGGTTAGGGGCAATCAGGAAGGCAGGCAGATAAGCAGTTGGGAGCCAGTAGTCCTGGATTGTGAGAGGGATGTCCTACTGCCCGTTTAGGCCCGATCCATTGGGATCGGGCCTAAACGGGCAGTTGGACATCTCTCAAGGGGTCCCAGATTGGAGAGGGTACAGGCTGGGCTGAGGGGACCCCCCTCCCCCTCATGCATGAATTTTGTACACCAGGCCTCTAGTGTATATATATATATATATATATATATATATATATATATATATATATACACACACACACACACACATACATACATATATATATATTACTATCAATAATTAAATATACAGTATATATATATATTTACATATGTTTTATTATTGATTGTATTACAGATATCTCCCATTCTCCCCCGTTTACACCCCTCATCCCAGCCCTTACCCATCTCCCCAGGTCTTTAACAGCCTATTGCACATGCCCATAGGCTATGCATAAAAATATATAAGTAATTTGCTTTATCTCTTCTTTTCCCTACAACACCACATCAAGTTATATCAGTCTGTTCCATGATACAGGTCTTATTTTATTGGTTAATACATTTTGTTCATTGAATTCAACAAATAACTGAGGTCATGTGATATTTGTCTTTTCAAGATTGGCTTATTTCAC
Source organism: Eptesicus fuscus (assembly GCF_027574615.1). Classification (NCBI taxonomy): domain Eukaryota; kingdom Metazoa; phylum Chordata; class Mammalia; order Chiroptera; family Vespertilionidae; genus Eptesicus; species Eptesicus fuscus. The sequence goes on along the minus strand of NC_072480.1, from coordinate 2,015,520 downwards.
TTAGCATAATATTCTCCAAGTCCATCCATGCTGTCTCAAAGGGTAAGAGACTTCTCTTCTTTACTGCTGCATAGTACTCCATTGTCTGAATGTCCCACAGCTTTTTTATCCACTCATCTACTGATGGGCATGGGGCTTTTTCCAAATCTTAGCTATCCTACTTTATAATAGAGAAACATGCAAATTGACCGCACCTTCGCTACGCCCACAATTGGGCCAGCAGGAGGCTGGGGGGCAGGACTCCGGGTGGCCTATCCGGCCGGTGAGAAGATCAAGATGGCGGCACCCAGTCCTCTTAGTTCCGGGGGTCCCTGGGGCGATCGGCACCCCGGGGGGGCATGGCCGGGCCCGCCCCGCCGCTCCTGGGGGTCCCTGGGGCGATCGGAACCCCGGGGGGGGCGTGGCCGGGCCCATCCAGCTGCTCCCGGGGGTCCCTGGGGAGATCGGCACCCTGGGGAGGTGAGGCGGGACTCGCCCAGCTGCTCCCAGGGTCCCTGGGAACATTGCAGGCATGTGGTTGCTGAGACCCAGACCAGGCCTCTGGCCACAGATTCATAGCTTTGCAGAGACCTAGGGCAGGGATCTGCCTCATCTGCAGAGAGACAGAGGTTCTGCAGTGCCCCCAAGATGTGGGTGGGCCCAGCCAGGGATCAAGGGGCATGGAAGGACTCCTGGCAGAGGGGCAAGGATCCTCACCCCTGAGGCGAGGGTTGAGGGGTGGTGCCACCTCAGTGGAGGGGTGCTGCACTGCAGGGTACTGGACTGACTGATGTGATTCAGAGAAGCTCCCAGTGCTAATGGGCCTCGCTCAGGCGGCCTTCACACTTCAGAGGCAGTGACTCCTGCTCCTGCCTTGACCCAAAAGCAAGCTCTCGACACCCTTCCCCATAGCAGAGCATGCCTAGGCAGTGAGTGGGAAGCCTTCCACCTGCTTCGGAGAAGGGGGGGCAGTAAAGAATGGGGGGAGAGGAAAGAATGTGGAGCATCCGCAATGAAGAGGTGCTTGAGAAAGAGGCTCGAAAGCCTGACTGGAAGGTTTGTTCTGTTTGCTGGGCCGCTGCCCCTTAGGAAGCACAAAGAGCATGGCTCTGAGGGCTTCTTGTGTGCTGAGTCAAGTTCCACAGCCAACTGGAATTGGCCTCAGTTTCCTGGTCTGTAAAATGGATGAAGCGTGTCCCAGTGCCTTCACTGAGCTTTGATGGCCAATTGAGATACTATATAAAGAAAATGAGGGAAGAAGTGAGAAAGAAAAGGAAGGACGAGCAACACAAAAGAAAAGACTGAAAGGAACCTGTAAACCCATTGTCACTTAAATAGGGAATATAGTCAATAGTGTTGTAATGATGGTATGATGCCAGGTGGGTACTAGAAATATCAGGGAACACTTTGTAAAGTATATGATTGTCTAACCACTATTCTGTAACTAATATAAAACCTGAAACCAATACAAAATAATGTTGAATGTAAAGAAATGAAAATTGGAGTGAAATTTTTATAAATTTCAAAGTTTAAATAAAAGCTGTAAAGGAAGGAAGGGGAGAATAAAAAGTGTTTTTCATTTTGCCACTTCATTAAAAAGACAGTTGTCTTTATATGGTGCTTTTATACTTTTCTAAGTCATTATCTCATTTTAATTTCCGGGCAACTTAAAGACAAGATAAGTATTCCCTCCACTATTCAAAGAAAGGAAATCTTGGTGTCTGGTCCTAATGATTCAATCGTCAAGCCCTTATTGTAAAGCAGGGTTAGTAAAATTTTCTGTGCAGGGTCATATCTATACTAATAAAAGCCTTGGGGGTGATCAGGCCAGCAGGGGAGGGTATTTGGGGGCAATCAGGCCCGCAGAGGAGCAGTTAGGAGGCAATCAGGCCAGCAAGGAAGCAGTTAGGGGGCAATCAGGCAGGCAGGTGAGCGGTTAGGAGCCAGCTGTCCCGGATTGTGAGAGGGATGTCCAACTGCAGGATTAGGCCCGATTCCACAGGGATCGGGCCTAAACCTGCAGTTGGACATCCCCCGAGGGGTCCCATATTAGAGAGGGTGCAAGCTGGGCTGAGGGACACCCTCCCCAGTGCACGAATTTTGTGCACCGGGCCTCTAGTCTATAATAATAAAATCATAATATGCTAATTAGACCACACAGCCAAATGACCTCCCAAACGTCCTTCTGGACAAAGCTGCAGCAGTGGGGGCCAAGGCAGAGGCAGTTAGGGGCAAACAGGCAGGCAGGCGAGCAGTTAGGGGCAATCAGACAGGCAGGCAGAGTAGTTAGGAGCAATCAAGCAGGGTTAGTAAAATTTTCAGGCAGGCAGAATGTTTAGGGATGATCAGGCAGGCCGGAGAGCTGTTAGGAGCAATCAGGTAGGCAGGCAAGCTTTTAGGGGTGATCAGGCAGGCAGGTGAGCGGTTAGGGGCAATCAGCCAAGAAAGCAGTCAGACATCCCCCAAGAAAGCAGTCAGACAGGGTCTCATATTATGAAAGGGTTTAGGCTGGGCTGAGCCCCCCCCCATGCATGAATTTCATGCACCGGGCCTCTAGGTGTAAATAATGCTACTATGAAAATCAGGGTGCATATATTTTTTCTGATTGGTGTTTCAGGGTTTTTAGGATAAAATCTCAGAAGTGGGATCAATGGATTAAAAGGAAGTTCCATTTTTTTTTATTTTTATTTTTTGAGTAAACTCCATACTGTTTTCCATAGTGGCTGCACCAATCTGAAATTCCACCAGCAGAGAATCAGTGTTCCCTTTATCCTGCATCCTTGCCAGTTGTTTGTTGATTTTTTTTTAATGATAATCATTCTGACAAATGTGAGGTGATTTCTCATTGTGCTTTTAATTTTCATTCCTCCAAGTTGTAGTGAATTTGAGTATTTTTTTCATGTGTCTCTTGGCCATTTGTATGGCCTCTTTGGAGCAATGCCTATTCAGGTCTTCTGCCCATTTTTCAATTGGATTGTTTGTATTCCTTTGTTTACTTGTATGAGTGCTTTATATATTGTGGATAACCCCTTATCAGATGTATCATTGGCAAATATATTCCCCCATACAGTGCATTTTCTTTTCATTTTGATGGTGGTTTCTTTTGCTGCACAAAAGCTTTTTATGTAGTCCCATTTATTTATTATCTCTTTTATTTTCTTTGCCCTAAGAGATGTATCAACAAAAATTCTGCTACATGAAATGTCTGAGATTTTACTGCCTATGTTTTCTTCTAAAATTTTTATGGTTTCATGACTTACATCTAAGTCTTTCATCCATTTTGAGTTTATTCTTCTGTATGGTATAAGTTGGTGGTTCAGGTTTTTTTTTTTGTTGTTTTTTTTTTCCATGTGTCTGTGCAGTTTTCAAACACCATTTGCTGAAGAGGCTGTCTTTACTCCATTGTATGTTCTTGCTTCCTCTATCAGATATCAATTGACCATAATGGTGTCAGTCAATTTCTAGGGTGTCTGCTCTGATCCATTGGTCTGTATGCCTGTTCCTGTGCCAGTACCAGGCTGTTTTGGGTATAAGGACTTAGTAAATATAATTTGATATTCAGTATTGTGATCACTCCAACTTTGTACTTCCTTCTTAAAATTTCTGCAGCTATTCAGGGTCTTTGTTGGCTCCATATAGAGTTTTGGAGTATTTGTTATAGATCTGTGAAATATGCTGTTGGTATTTTAATAGGGATTGCATTGCATGTATAGGTTGCTTTGCCAGGTGTCCTCAAACTATGGCCCAAGGGCCACATGCGGGAGTTTTTGCCGTTTTGTTTTTTTACTTCAAAATAAGATACGTGCAGTGTGCATAGGAATTTGTTCATAGTTTTTTTAAACTATAGTCCGGCCCTCCAATGGTCTGAGGGACAGTGAACTGGCCCCCTGTTTAAAAAGTTTGAGGACCCCTGGTATAGACATTTTAATGATGTTTAATGATGTTCTTCCAATCCATGTACATACTATAGGTTACCATTTTTTGTCTATTTCTCTATTTCTTTTTTCAATGCCCTGTAGTTCTCTAAGAACAGGTCTTTTATATACTTGGTAACTTTATTCTTAGGTATCTTATCTTTTGTTGTTGCAATGGTAAATGGGATTGTATTTTTTATTTCTTTTTCAGAGAGCTCATTATTGGTGTATAAAAATGTCATCAATTTCTGGATATTGATTTTGTATCCTGCTACCTTGCTGAATACATTTATTAAGTCTAGTAGTTTCTTGGTGGAGTCTTTTCGGGTTTTTTTGTGTGTTTTTTTTTTTATTTTTATTTTTATTTTTATGTACAATACTAGAGGCCCAATGCATGCAATTCATGCAAGGGTAGGCATTCTGCCCTAACTGGTTTTGCTCAGTGGATAGAGCATCGACCTGCAGCCTGAAAGGTCCCAGATTCTATTCTGGTCAAGGGCATGTACCTTGGTTGCGGGCACATCCCCTGTAGGGGGTGTGCAGGAGGCAGCTGATCGATGTTTCTCTCTCATCGATGTTTCTAACTATCCCTCTCCCTTCTTCTCTGTAAAAAATCAATAAAATATATATATTTTTAAAAAGTGTAGGCCTTCCTTCCCCCAGCTGCCGGCACTGGCTTCCCTCTGGCACCCGGGACCCGGGCTTCCCTCTGGCACCCAGGACCTGGGCTTCCCTCCAGCTTCCACCAGGCACCCGGGACCTGGGCTTCCCTCGCAGCCCCAGCTTTGTCCGGAAGGTCATCCAGTCTAATTAGTATATTGTGCTTTTATTATTATAGATCATGTCATCTCCGAATAGTGAGAGTTTTACTTCCTCCTTTCTAATCTGGATTTTTTTTTACTCCTCACTCAAGGATACTTTTCTATTGATTTTTTTGTGAGAGAGTGCAAGAGAGAGGGGAAGACAGAGAAACATTGATGTGAGAGAAACACATTGATAGGTTGCCTCCTACACACACCCTGACCAGAGCCCAGGCCAGGAAGGAGCCTGCAACTGAGGTACATGCTCTTGACCAGAATCAAACCTGGGATCCTTTGGTCCGCAAGCCAACACTCTATCCACTGAGCCAAACCGGCGAGGGCCTAATCTGGATGTTTTTATTTCTTCATCTTGTCTGATTGTGATTAGGACTTCTAGTACTATCCAGAGGGAAGCCAGTGCAGGCAGCCAGGGAAAGGAAGGCCTACTCTTGCACGAATTTTATGCATTGGGCCTCTAGTTTTGAAAAGTGGTGAAAGTGGACATCTTGTTCCTCTTCTTAAGGAAACACTTTTCATTTTTCCCCACTAGGTATTACATTGGCTATCAGTCTGTCAAATATGGCCTTTATTTATGTTGAGGTATGATTCCTCTACTCCCACTTTGAGAGTTTTCATTAAATAAAAAAGGTGCTGGATATTGTCAAATGCTTTGTCTGCATCTATTGATATAATCATGTGTTTTTTATCTTTCAATTTGTTTATGTGATGTATCACTTTGTTACTTTGCAGATATTATACCAGCCTTGCATTCCCAGAATAAATGCCACTTGATCATGTTATATTATCTTTTTAATATATTGCTGGATCCATTTTTCTAGTATTTTGTTGAAGATTTTAGCATCTGTGTTCATCAGGGATATTGGTCTATAATTCTCTTTCTTTGTAGTGTCTTTATCTGGTTTTGGGATTAGGATAATGCTGGCCTCATAAAAAGAGCCTGGAAGTTTTCCTTCCTCTTGACTTTTTTTGAATAGTTTGATGAGGGTAGATGTTAGTTCTTCTTTGAATGTTTGGTCAAATTCTCTAAATCCATCTGATCCAGGACTTTTGTTGTTTGGAGGTTTTTGATTACTGCTTTTATTTCCTCACTTGTTATTGGCCTATTCAGGTTTCTGATTCATCTTGAGTGTTGGAAGATTGTATATTTCTAAAAATTTTTCCATTTCACCCAGATTGTACCATTTGTTGGCATATAAATGTTCATACTATTTGCTTAAGATCCTTTGTATTTCTGTGGAGACTATTATATTGTCACTTTCATTTTATTTATTTGGGTCCTCTATCTTTGTTTCTTGATGAGTCTGGCTAGGGGTTCATCAACCTTGTTTATCTTTTCAAAGAACCAGCTCTTGGATTGTTTTTGTACTTTTTTTTTATTGTCTATGTCATTTATTTCCACTCTGATCTTTATTTCCTTCTTTCTGCTTACTTGGGCTCTCCTTCTAATTCATTTAGTTGTAGGGTTAGGTAGTTTATTAGTGCTTTTTCTTGTTTCTTGAGGTAGGCTTATAGTGCTATGAAATTCCCTCTCAGGGCTGCTTTCATCATGTGCCACAGTTTTTGCATGCTTGTGTGTTCATTTTCATTTGTTTCTGGAAAGTTTTTATTTCTTGCTAGATCTCACTGGTAACCCACTCATTGTTCCATTGTTTAATAACATCCTATTTAGCCTCCATGTATTTGAGTGCTTTTGAGGGTTTTTTGTGTTTTTTTTTTAATTGTAGTGGATTTCTAACTTCATGCTATTGTGCTTTGAGAAGATATTTGGTATTATATCAATCTCATTTAATTTGTATAGGCTTATTTTGTATCTGAACATTTGTTCTATCTTTGAGAATGTTCCATGTGCACTTTAAAAGAATATATATTCTGTTCCTTTGGGGTGAAATGTTCCATAAATATCAGTTAGGTCCATCTGATCTAGTGTGTCATTTAAGGCCTCTGTTCCTTTGTTGATTTTTTTTTCCTGGAAGATATATTCAGTGGTATCAGTAGGGTATTGAAGTCCTCTAGAATGACTGTAATGTTGTTAATCTCTCTCTTAAAGTTCAGCAAGAGTCTTTTTATGAACTTGGATGCTCCTATATTGGGTGTATATATGTTTACAAGGCTTATTCTTTTTGTTGAATCATTCCCTTTATTACTATGTAGTGGCCTTCTTTGTCTTTGGTTATGGCCTTTGTTTTGAAGTCTATTTTGTCTGATATGAGTATTGTTACTCCAGCTTCTTTTCCCTTTCCATTTAAATGGAATATATTTTTTTCATCCCTTCACTCTCAGTTTGGTGTATCTTTTGTTAAGAGGTGAGTCTCTTGTACATAGCATATATATGAGGTCATGTTTTCTTATCCACTCAGTCACCCTATGTCTTTTGACTGAATCATTTCATCCATTTACATTTAAGACTAATATTGATAGGTATGTATTTATGGCCATTGTTATTTTCTTTATGCCTATGATCTTCTTTCTATTCTTTTCTTCTTCTTAAAGCAGTCCTGTTAACATTTCTTGCATTGCTGGTTTGGTAGTAATGTACTCCTTTAACTTTCTTTTTTTTTTTTTTTGGTCTGGAAAGCTTTTTATTTCACCATTGATTTTAAATGATAGCCTTGCTGGATACAGTAGTCTTTTCATTACTTTGAATACTTCACACCACTCCCTTCTATCCTGAAGTGTTTCCATTGAGAATTCATCTGACATTCTAATAGGAAATCCTTTGTAGGCAATTTTCTGTCTCTCTCTTGCTACCTTTAATATTATTTCTTTCTTTTTGACATTTGCCATTTTGATTATGATGTGTCTAGGTGTGGGTCTCTTTGGGTCTATCTTTATTGGAACTCTCTGAGCCTCCTGAACTTGTGTGACATTTTCCTTCACCTGGTTGGGGAAGTTTTCTGTCATTATTTGTTTAAACAGCGTCTCTGTTCCTTGCTTACTCTCTTCCCCTTCTGGCATTCCTATAATGTGGATGTTATGTTTCATGTTTTCCCTGAGCCCCTTTATGCTATCTTCCTGCTTTTTAATTCTTTTTTTCTATTTGTTGCTCTAATTGAGTATTTATTTTTATGTAGTTTTCCAAATTGCTGATTCAGTCTTCTGCTTCTTCCAATCTACTTTTAATTTGTTCCAAGGTGTTATTGATATCAGGTATATCATTCTTCATTTCTTTCTGGTTCTTGTTCATAGCCTCTATTTTCTTTTTAATGTTGTTGTAATTTCCTTAAACATCTTTATAACCATTGCTTTGAACTCTGTCTGATAGGTTGCTTGCCTCCATTTCATTTCATTGTTTTTCTGTAGATTCCTTCTTTTCTCTCATTTGGGGGTTGTTTTTTTGTCTCCCTATTTTATCTGTCTCTCTGTATTTGCTTCTATGTATTAGATAGAACTGTTATGCCTCCCAGTCTTTGTGGGATGGCCGTATGTAGAAAGAATCTTAAGGGGTCCAGTGGTGCAGTCTCTTTGTTCACCTGAGCTGGATGCTCTAGGAATGCCCCTTGTGTGCCTTATTTGGGCTCTCCTATTGTCATTTGGACTTTATTGTTCATGTCCCATTTGTGAAAGGGATCTCCCTTCTGACTTGCTGCCAGTGAGGTCCAACCCCAATTGTCTGTCAGTTGTTATACAGGCACTGAAAGAATAGAACAAGACACAACAGGACCAAACCAAAAATACCACAATAATCGAGCTACTCAATGCAACAATAGTAGGAAAGACTAAGAAGGAAAGGGAAGAGAAATCAAGAAAATAAAAAATAAAAAGAATACTATACTAAAAGGCATGCAACCACATTCTTAGAAGAGATATAAAGAAAAAGGGGGAAAAAGATGAAAAATGGCTATATGGATGCAAGAAGGAAACTAAAAGAAATAGTATAGGAGGAAAAAAGAAAAGGAAACAGAAAATAAATGAAATAATAATGAACTTAAAATGTATTGATAATGTACTTTAGATATAGATAGAAAAAATAAAGCTAAAAGAAAGGATTATAAAATAAAAACAAAAGAAAAATTAGTAATAACAATAAAAATAGACAAAGTAGAATACAATCAAAGGGAACAAAGGAATTAGAGATATGCAAGAAAAGGGAAGAAAGAGCCAAAACCGGTTTGGCTCAGTGGATAGAGTGTTGGCCTGCGGACTCAAGGGTCCCAGGTTCGATTCCGGTCAAGGGCATGTACCTTGGTTGCGGGCACATCCCCAGTAGGGGGTGTGCAGGAGGCAGCTGATCGATGTTTCTCTCTCATCGATGTTTCTAACTCTCTATCCCTCTCTCTTCCTCTCTGTAAAAAAAAAATCAATAAAATATATTTAAAAAAAAAAAGAAAAGGGAAGAAAGAAAAAAGGGGGGTGGGACACACAAAAAACAACAACAAAAATCCAATCACACGTATATAGCCCAATAAACAAAACCGCTCACATTCTTATGCTAAAAAACCTTTGGGTCCACTATTTGTGGAGCTCACTGGATTTTGCTCTGATGTTGTTGTAGCTGGCCCCTTGGTGTATCTATCCTGACCCCCCTGGAAGCTTCTCTGGTGCAGGTCAGTGTGAGTCACTGTCTTTTCTGGCCCTGGGGAACCTGATTGAGGTCCAAGAGGTTGAAGCCTCTGGTAATCCCATGAGCAGTGACTCCTTGGGCCAAAGACTAGGTCTGCCTCATCGAGTCTCTCACCTTGATTATCCCTATTCTGAGCTGTACTTCCTTCCCCCATGGAGCTGGGCTCTGCCGGGGTATCCTGTTCTTGGCCAGGATGGTTTGAGAAGACTTGTGTTGAGGGAGGTGCCAGTAGCCTTTAAAAGAGGGTGGGGTGAGGGGGCTGCCTCTTTTTCTAATGCAAGCATGTCAAACTCAAAGGTTAACATGGGGCAAATAAACAAGGTTTAAGTTTATGTGGGCCACAAAAAAAACACACCAAATCTTCAATTTTCATAGAAATGTAGGTTTATTTAGATAGAGACATGCTGAATACAAAGGGCTGAAATAAATGAGTAATTGTTAACAAAATAATAGAACATTTTAATAAAAATTAATATTTTTTCTTGAACATTAACTTACCAGACACTAAATAACTGCACAAATTAAGAAGTGTAACACAAATAAACCTATTTTTCTTGTTTTCCAAAAGTGAAATATTTCCTGTTGTGCACACAAAACAAGTGAGTACAAGAATAATGATGTGGCAATTGGCTGCTAAAATATTCGCTGCTAGTATTAGTGGAGAGAAATGGTGTGCCCGCACGTAAGGCTTGTAAGGGAAATGAATGCAACACAATTATAGTAATCAGTCATTAGCAAACATTGTAGTCCATTATTAATAATTATGTATAACAGGATATTGTAAAAATTAAGTTGGGAAATTTTTATTAAAATGTTTCTTACATACCGTTATATTGACTGGGCTGCAAAAATATTCGTTGTGGGCTGCATGTGGCCTGCGGGCCGTGAGTTTGACATGCATGTTCTAGTGCCTCAGCTTTTTCAGGTTTGCTGGCACTTCCTCTCTGTCACCTGCAGGGGCACATATTTCCTGCTGCAGGCTGTTCCCCCTTGCCTCAGGTCACTGCAGATTGGGTCAGAAGCAAATTTTTGCTGGCGGGAAAGAGGGTATCTCCCCTGCATTCCAGATGGGCAGGGATGACCTTCCTGGACCTATTTTCTAGCCCCCTTTCTCTTCACCATCATGAGTTCTTCCAAGAAAGAGAAGGCCCCCCAGATTCAATGTTAAATGTATCCTTCAGACCCCTCCAGTGTAGACTGGCCCTGAGATCCACTGTGTGACCCTTCTCACTGGTCAGAGGAGCTTCCCAGGCTTCAAGATGATGGCGTGCTAACACTGCTCTATCCAGGGACTTCAGCACCAGGCTTCCACTGCTGCACCCACTCCACAGTCTCCACAGCCAGTGCTCTCAGGCCTCTTCTCTCAGACTCAGGCCCTCCTGTCTCACCTATAGATCTGCAGCCTCTTCAGTCTCCTCGTGTCCTCAGTTCAATAGGTCCATGTTAGGGGAGTCTACATCAACATTCTGGCCTTAAGTGCAGTTCCTGCCCCTGATTCCTGGTGGTGGAGCTGAGCAGCTGAGCTCTCGGGTGGCAGTGACAGCACAGTAGCAGCGGCAGTGGGTAAGTATAAGGCTGGGGAAGAGCCCTGCCAGGTCAGTGGTGATCACACAGAAGTGGCACAACGTCCAGACTGGGTCCTATCAGGCACATGGTGCAGGCTGGGTACATGCCAGGCATGCAGAGGTTTCTAGTTTGTTGCAGGTATATTGGTTTGAGTTGTGACCTCTGTGGGTGCACGTAGGTTCAAGCCCAGGCCACCTAGCCAAAGCTGCTCCCCACAGCCTCCTCCCAAGGAGGACCCTGTCAAGCCTTCAAGATGGCCCACTCTTTAAGCTGGAGCTATATGCCCTGGGAGTGGCTGTGGAGGTGGCGATAGTGTGGAGTCCCACAGCTTTCAGCTGCAGGCACGTGGGGTCTCACTTCTCTTCACTTAGGTGTTGGCAGGGCTTTGTCTATGGCAGGTGCGAACAAGGTCTTGCTGTTGCTGCTGCTGCTATTAACATAGGTGCGCAAACCAGGCATTGTCTGCAGTGGATGTATGCAGAGTCTGGGTTGTGTCCTTGGTGCACACAAGCATATGAGGTCTGGGGTGGGATGCCTGTGGTTTCTGGCCTTGGCTGTGGCTAGTGTGGGTGGTAGTGAGGTTGGGCACTTAGCTGCTGCTGCTGCTCCTCACCTCCTCCTCCCAAGGACCTTGTAAACCGTCTGTCCCCAAGTCTCCTCATGATTGGACTGCCCCTGCCACACACACACACACACACCCATGTACGTCCACACACTCTCCCTCTCACTCCTTCACTCACTCAAACTCTCTTCCTAACTCCGGTTCTTAAATACTTATGGGGATTTACATTCCTCTTTAATCTTTTGATTGGAGCATTTAATCCATTTACATTTAAAGTTATTATTTATTGCCATTTTAATTCTGTATGCCTGTGTTTCTCTCTCTCTCTCTATTTTTTATTATTATAGCAATTCCTTTAACATTTTTTGCAATGCTAATTTGGTATTAATAAACTCCTTTATCCTTTTATTTTTGTCTGGGAAACTCTATTTTTCCAACTGTTTTGAATGATAGCCTTGCTTGATAGAGTAGTCTTGGATTTAGATGCTTGCTTTCATTTCATTGTATACTTCATGCTTATCCCTTCTGGGCTGGAGAGTTTCTGTTGAGAAATCAGCTGACAGCCAAATTGGAGATCCTTTATAGGTAATACATTGCTTTTCCCTTGCTGCCTTTAAGATTCTCTCTTTTTCTTTAATTTTCAACATTTTAATTGTGATGTATCTGTGTGTGGTTCTCTTTGGGTTCTTCTTGTTTGGGACTCTGTGCTTCATGGACTTGTGAGACATTTTCCTATACCAGGTTAGGGATGTTTTCTGTCATTATTTCTTCAAACAGGTTCTTTTTTGCTTTCTCAATTTATTCTCCTTTTGGCACTCCTCTGATGCAAATATTATGTTTCATGTCCCACAGCTTTCTTAAACTGTCTTCCTGTTTTGTTCCCCAATGTCTGATTGAGTGATTTTTTTTTTTACCCTGTCTTCTAATTCGCTGATCTAATCCTCATCTTCCTCTAGTCTGTTGTTTATTCCTTCTGTTGTTTTCTTTATTTCTGTTATGTCATTCTTTGTTTCCAACTGTTTTTTCATAGTTTCTATATCTTTTCTCATTCTGGTGAGCATCCTTATAATCATTATTCTGATTATATTTCATTTATCTCTTCTCCTGGATAATTCTCTTGTCCTTGTATTTGGAGCGTGTTTCTTTGCTTCCCCATTTTTGTTGCCTTGTTTGAGTTTGCTTCTATGTATTAGGTGTATCTTCTCTGACTCCCAGTCTTGGTAGGGTGGCCTCATGTAGTAGGTGACCTGTGGGGCCCAGTGCTGCAGTATTACTGATCACCAGACCTGGGTACTCTAATAATGCCCATTGTGCACATTGTGTGGACCCTCCTGTTGTAATTGGGTCTTGATTGCTATTGGCCCATAAAGTGTTCAGGCTGCTATGCAGATGCTTATTACAGAAAGTGGAATTCACCTCCATAGGTTTTATAGCCTGCCAATATCTTCCTTTTGATATACTGCTTGTGAAGATTATTGGATCCTATTCTGTTCTTGTCTTAAGCTGACCACTGGGCTTATTGGTTTTGGGTCTCTTTGGAAGGTGCCTGGCACAGGTCAATATCAGGTGCTGTTTTGACTGGCCTGGAGTACTCTGTATGGAGCTATCAGCAATCCACAAATTGTGGCTCCCTCTGCTGGGGCTGGGTATATGCAAAAAGGACCAAAATGCACATAAAGGTCTGCTTTTCCTAGTCCCAGTCCCAGAAGCAGGTTAGGCAAATACTCAAAGCATCCCAATATCTGCCTGTGCCTACAGGCTGACTGTTAGTCTCAGTCACTTAATAAACCTCTCTCTCCTGAGCCATCTGCTCCATGTTCTCCTCATGCAGCTCTAGTCCACTCTTTTATCCCTCTGTTGGAGCCCAAAGTGAGTGGCTGCAAATGAAATTTAATGTGTTGGCCCTTTAAGTGATTGTCTGTGTTTCTAGCCATCTCTCTCTGCCTGACAAAACCCCCAGTGCTTTTTACAGCCAGATGTTATGTGGGCCACTTTCCCAGTTCTGTTACTCTGGAGGGGAATCCAAGCTTGGATTTGGAACCAAGACTTCTCAAGGAAAACCCCAGCATCTAATATATCCCTCCAGAACTTCAGCTGCTGCACATGAGGGCCTACTCATCCCTCTCATGCCTCTGTACTTTCTACCAGTCTTGATGTGGCCTTCTCTTCATGTTCTTGGTTATAAGGATTCTCTACTAGTCTTCAGTTGTTTATTCAGGATGATTTTTCCACATTTCAGTTGTTAGTTCAGTTTGGTCCTAAGTGAATGCCCGTGTAGCTTCCACTATATTCTTGACAGCTTCAAGAGCTATCTTTATTTATTTTTTAAAATTTTATTGAATTTACTGGGGAGACATTGGTTAATAAAATTATATAGGTTTCAGGTATACAATACTATAATACATCATCTGTACATTGTATTGTGTGCTCATTACTCCAAGTCAAGTCTCCTTTTACAATCATTTATCTTCCCTTAACCCTCTTCTACTTCCCTCCATCCCCCCTTTTTCTCTGGTAATCATAATAATATTGTCTGTGTCTTTGAGGTTTTTCTTTTCTTTCTTAATCCCTTCACCTTTTTCACCAACACCCCCTAACTTAAACCAGACCACAAAATCAAGTCCATCAATGCCTGTCACTACTGAGCCATTAAGCAGAGACAAGATTGAATCATTGTTGTGTGTTTATTTCATATTGCCAACAATGTGGAGTGAGCAACAGTGATGATTCTCTGAAAAAAACCCTGCTCCCTGATGATTGATTTTAAACAAAATCTTATATAGGGTGAGTGGGTAGAACAAAATCTAAAGTTAGTGAGCTCTCAGGATCTGCCTTTTTTCATTGTCCCTGCAAAGATTAGCTCTGGAACACTTCAAAGATTAGCATGAAGTGCTGTCTCCCTTCATATAGGTTCTGTCAGTTACCTGGGCTCTGGGCTGCCTTATTTCCAGGACCCATTCTCCTTGTAACATGTCCTTCCTTTTCCCAGGACCTGTAAGAAAATCTTGTCTATATAGTGACTAGCTATTAAAGAACTGTGATTATATTTATTTTATGTGACCCTCTCCTATTATCCCCACCCCGTGTTAGTTTTAAATCTTACCATATATCTATGAGATTAATTTCATATGGAAAACATCTTGCTGCTTAAGTGGGTTGGAGTCCTGCCTATCCCAAGGTATCACAGTTAGCTTATAGATGGCCTTCATTATATTTTCCACAGGTGAGAGGGGGAGTTGGAACATGGGATAGGGCCCATGTAACTATTTGTTATACCAGTACCATAATATGGGAATTTTTCTTTTCCACTCCCATACAATCTGCCTGCTATATCTTCCACATGTGTTCTGGGGAGTGAGGAGAATGGGTCAGACATTGCATTTATACTTTATAGTAATAATATACACAGTAAAGGAATAACAGACTTATGCATGTTAGTATCACAATATATAAAGCAGATCTCCCAAGAAAACTTTTCAAATCATGTTGAGATTGGACTATTCTGTCAGGTTGACTGGATTTGTTTTCCAAGGCAACCCAGCAGTATCAGAGAGGGGCATCTTTGAAACAACAGTCTGAAACATTGGACTGGAGAGCCATTTCATCAGCTCATCTTGTAAAGATATCAACCTGCACTGAACTAAGGAGAATAAGAAATGTTTTGTAGGCACCAATAGGCAAATCAGGACCAGTGGGTAGTATACAAGCCATTGCTCTATCCTATGTAAGAATAGTGGCCTGTTCAAGGGATCTTCCTGGTCTTCTATACTAAACCTTTTGACCGGTGATGTCCCCTCCAGCCTAGAATACTAGCTAGAAGAGGAGGAATATAAATCTACCAGATAGAATAGTAGTTGGCCACTTACTGATTATGGTAGATTTTGAGAAAGTCCTGGGCAAGACCTTCCCCACATGGGTCTGAGAGAGTGCAATAGTAGGTACCACTTTGAGTTTTTGAGAGCCAGGTTAATACACTAGCAAGAGGAGGTTATTTTCCACACCCCAACAAGATCTTATCTTAGCAACTGTTGCTTGAACCTGCATTCTCAGTGGGGATGCCCACGTCTGCTACTGTATCTGGTTGGGGCTTTTCGTTCATGGTTGGTAGTAAATTAGAAAGTCTTATGGTCTAATCTTATAACAACCCTTCCTCAGTTTTTAGGGAGTTTTTCAAAAGTTGATTATAATGTTCTATCTGTCCAGCTCTAGCTGAATTATAACAGAGGTGTAAATGCCATTTAATGTTGTGGCTTTCAGCCTAGCCATGCACATAGTGTTCTGTAATTGCCAACAAGGGACACAAATGCTGCTCTGCACATACAGAACACTGTTGACAAACTGTGATGATGTCTGTCATTTTAAGTGGGAGGCCACAGGCTTTAGCTATTGCTTATAGGATGTTCTGCCCTGTATCTTTAATTTTCCTCTGTATCCAGGTCTTCTTCTGAGGCCTCTTCTAGCCACTGAATACAAGCACACGCATTCCCTTCATCATTCCCTGGACATTGTAATGACTGATGTCTTGGAACATGACAGAAGATTGTTTCCTTAGTCTATACAACTGTCCATATGTCAGCTTACACAATTTGTCCCCACAAGGGTCTGTTGTTGATAGTCCAGTCCTAAAAATGCTATTTAGGGGCTTGTCCTATGCATGAGCCATCAGTATACCATGCTTCAGGTGAAACTGGAACTGTACCTGCTTTCACTGCCAGAGGAACAAGGCTTCTCAAGTGTCTTTTTGGCATCTTCTTCTGACACAAAGATGACCGGTTTCAACAGTGAATGCAATTATTGGGTAAGAGGGGATTGAGTGGACATGTCTACTCTGCAGGTAAACACTCTATCTCATTATAGTTTGTACCTATCTGCAGCAGATTTGGGGGTGTGAGATACATCATGTAGCCACCCCATGATGGGATAGGTGGTCTGCACTATTAGACAGAGCTTCCAGTTGTAGGCTCTGTTGCTTGTGGGACATGATATGTGGCATAAACCTGTTTCTCTATTAGACTGTATCTTTTTTCAACCCCTCTCCATACCTGGTACCAAAACCTTTTTGGGATGTAAAGTCTTTCCTGTCTCTACCAGAAACCCCCATGACATCCCCTCCTTGGTTACATGTACATCCAACTCCTCAGGTAGGACTGGATTATAGATACCAAGATACCAAGCACCTATACCTGTTTAATTGCTCTTTTGCCTCCTCATGAACCAGCCGTTGCTTTTCCTGCCAAACCTGCTGTTGTCCCTTGCTTATAAGAGCATACAAAGGTTTTAGGTGCACAGTTCTACAACACATACTGCATTGTTTGTTCACTACACCAAGTCAAGTCTCCTAATACAATTTATTCCCTCTATACCATTTTCTCCCACCCACCCCCATCCTTTTCCCTCTGGTAATCTCCATACTGTTGATTGTGAGTTTTTCATTTACAACAGTCAATATTTGGACTCAGTCAAAGCCAATCTTAATTCCTTAAAATTTTCTGGTGCCATTCAGAGTCTGTTCATGCCTCTCTTAAACATGACAGGCCACTCCAAGTCTTGGTTAATAAAATAAGTTTTAAATTACATCCTATTATAAAGAGAACAGATTCTCTTTGAATTCATACAAACAACCAATTGCCATGAAAGTTAAATAGTACTCACTCATTAAAATTTTTCAAATTCTAGAGAGATCAGATAGAGAGGGAAATATAAGTGCTTTAATATTGCTTATCCTATCTAATAAAAGAGTAATATGCAAATTGACCATAACTCCACCACACCATCAAGCCACGCCCACCAGCCAATCAGGATTATGTATGCAAATTAACCCAACCAAGAAGGCTGCAGCCACAGAGAGAGCAGGAGACTTGGGTTTCCCCAGCAATGGAGGAAGCCAAGCTTTCTGCACACTCTGGCAGGCCCAGGCCTCAACTCAAGGCTACAAAATTTCAATTATAGAAGATAAATAAATCCCAACAAAATGGCGGTAGCCACAGAGCTGGAGAGAGCAGGAGGCTTGGTTTTCCCTGGCAAAGGAGGAAGCCAAGCTCCTGCAGCCCTGGCCTGCCTTGGCCTCTGCTTAAGGCTACAAAGTTTAAATTATAGAAGATAAATGAATCCCAACAGAAATGGCTGTGGCCATGGAGCAAGCAGGAGGCTTGGCTCTACTCAAGGCTACAAAGTTTCAATTATAGAAGATAAATAAATCCAGATACTAGGGCCTCCACTTGGGTCACCAGGGGGTGTGGCCAGCCTGCAAACCACCACAGGCCCCTTGCCCAGGCTGCCCCATGCCCCAAGGGCACCCCCACCCTGATCCAGGACACCATTCAGGGCAAACCAGCTTGCCCCCACCCATGCACCAGGCCTCTATCCTATCTAATAAAAGAGAAATATGCAAATTGATGGTCACTCCAGCACACAAGACGGCTGCCCCCATGTGGTCAAAGATGGCCACCACAAGATGGCCAGCAGGGGAGGCCTGTTGGGAGGGACCAGGTCTGTAAGGGAGGGCAGTTGTGGGAGATCAACCCAGCAGGGGAGGGCAGTTGGAAAGGACCAGGCCAGCAAGGGAGGGCAGTTGGGGGCAATCAAGCCTGCAGGGGAGGGCAGTTAGGGGTGACCAGGCCTGCAGAGGAGGGAAGTTGGGGGGGACCAGGCCTGCAGGGAGGGCAGTTAGGGTTGACCAGGCCTTCAGGGAAGAGCAGTTAGGAGTGACCAGGCCTGCAAGGGAGGGTAGTTAGGGGCGAACAGGCTGGCAAGGGAGCAGTTAGGCATCAATCAGGCTGACAGGGGAGTGGTTAGGGGGTGATCAGACTGGAAGGCAGAAACGTTTAGGGGCAATCAGGAAGGCAGGCAGGTGAGCAGTTGGGAGCCAGCAGTCCTGGATTGAGGCAGGCAGTTGGACATCCCTTGAGGGGTCCCAGATTGGAGAGGGTGCAGGCTGGGCTAAGGGACACCGCCCCCATGTATGAATTTCGTGCACCGGGCCTCTAGTTAAGGTATAACTTACTAATCTGCTTTAATATTTAAGTTTCATTATGTCTGAGAAACAAAAAAATTAAACAATGAGTAATATTTTCAACAAAAAGTTACAAAAACTACAGTAATCTTCAGTTTATTCAGTCCTCTAATCAATTTTTGTTTCCTTGCTCATTCATCAATACTTCCATACATTCATGTGTTGCCCAGAGTTCTAGTAATCTTCACCCAGTTCAAAGAGATGATCTGAAAATTTGTTCTCAAAGGCATGTAATTTAAGGTAAATCAGAGTCCTTTCCATGGATTGCTCAGAAGATGTAGCAGTTTTGAAAATGTATTATAATAAAATAGTGACTGTCTCTAAATGACAAAAAAAAACTTAAAATAACATGGTTATAGATTTTATTATAATGTGATTGACATGAAACCTTGCCCTTTTTCCAAGACACAACATTTCAAAATAACAATCAAAGTTGTAAATAAAAGTATATCAGAATTTTGTAGACTCTTGGAGATTTTTATATTATCTCTAGAATATATTTTTAAATATTGTATATAGTAATGGTTTCTTCATTTGACAAAGTTTTCCATGTACATTAAGTATAAATTTTTCCTTCATAAGGAGAGAAAACAAATCCTTGAGGCATTCTATGGACCCACTGGAATAACCCAAATCCAATTCTAGGTCAACAAAAAGTCTCTTCAAATCCAAACATATTTGGAGGCTTTCAAACATATTTAACCAAAAATCATATATCATTATGAAATAATATTAAATTATTTATTAATCCAAAATGACAACAAAGTTATTAAACACAAACACAGGCTAGCAAAACTTCAGTTATTAGGATTAAGAAGATGGGTTTTTCTGTAATCAAGTACCTGATTATAATAACATAACATATTACCATTTTAATAATGTATACACCCTGTGCTTTCTAGGCAGATACAGGAAAAACCTTTTTTTCTCTTTTCTATATCCTTCTTGACTATTCCTTTTCACTTTTTTTATTTTTTCAATTTTTAGAAAACTTAATTTTTAGTGACAACTAAAAGCAATCAAATAGAATTTTTTTGGCAAATTTATGAAAACATTTCATAACTTTCAGAAACAGGCTTTTTTGTCCATTGGAAAATACATTTACATTTTAAGAGGCATAACAGAGATAACATAACGTTGGCAACACTTAGGAGGCTGGAGAAAAGGCAGGGGGAGAAATGAGATATTTTGCTCCACAGCTTGTTACCAGGACTGAAGCAACTACGGGATCTCAAGGGGTTTTAATGTAAAAATACATTTTTTTTCCCTTTACAGGTAGGGAGTGTCCCCCACCCCCTTGCTTCTGCAGCCTCATAAAGACACCTCTGCAGCTCCAGCCCTCCAGGAGGAAAACATGAAGTGTTTAAAATATTTAGTTCCCTATATATTTTTTTCTGAGTAAAATTCTTATAATGTAACAATATGAAAACTGGTACATAAGAGATCTTATCCCATTTCAAAACAGAAACAAGAACAACATCTAAAGCAAACAAATGAGCCAAGCCTGCATGGCTCAGTGGATGAGCATTGACCTATGAACCAGGAGGTCACAGTTCGATTCCCAGTCAGGGCACATGCCCGGGTTGTGGGCCTGATCCCTGGTATGGGGTGTGCAGGAGGCAGCCAATCAATGATTCTCTCTTATCACTGGTGTTTCTCTCTCTCTCTCTCTCTCTCTCTCTCTCTCTCTCTCTCTCTCTCTCTCTCTCTCTCTTCCCCTTCCTCTCTGAAATCAATAAAAATATATTTTTAAAAGATAAGGCAAACAAACGAGCACTCTCAAAAGGAGGGACTGGGACACTAGCCTTCTAATCCCACATCAACTGGTACAGAAAATGACTTTCACAAGGTCTAAATAGCACCAAGCCCAAATGGCAGAGACAGAGAATTCCCTTGGTTCATAAAACAG
The DNA here is from genome assembly GCF_027574615.1 of Eptesicus fuscus. Lineage (NCBI taxonomy): Eukaryota > Metazoa > Chordata > Mammalia > Chiroptera > Vespertilionidae > Eptesicus > Eptesicus fuscus. Next base: position 1,995,196 of record NC_072480.1, on the reverse strand, counting down.
CAAAGAGCAAACCAAGTCCCCAAAAGATAAGAAAGCAAGCAAAGAACATCTGTAACCAAACCAAAACTGACTTCCTCCCACAGAGGAAGTGGAATTAAAGTCACAGAGTCTTTCCCCTGCCGAAAGAGTACTACAGATGACTCATTGTCAAGTCCCAGATGGCTAAAAAGTCCAGATGGCATTGATAGAGGACTCCCAGCATGCTCACTGGTTTGACTTAGTCAAACTTGAAGTCCGTTGACTCCCCAGAGACATGTTTACTTTCAGTAGCTAAGCTTTTCAGGCAGTGGATGCTTTGGAAGGGAGAGCAAGGAGAGTCCCCAAAATAAAGAATTCTTGGCAGCTACTGGGAAGTTCCTGCAAACCTTGACATGGAGTGAGCCGACCATAAGCAGCTGGTGCCCCAAACTAAGTGGGATATGCCCCCATCTTCAAACAAATTAAACCAAGTAACAAAGAGACACAAAACAATTATCAACAGAGACAATATTTTCAAGTATGCACAACAGACAGATGAGAGTTTAATGGCTGACCATGCCCTCTTATCTGGATAGTCACAGAATAAAAAAGAATGCCCTGAATTAGGAAGCCAACTGAAGCAGAGCAATATCTCAACCCATAGCCAGTCAGGTTCAGAGACTAAGCAAGAACCCTAGGAGTGGGGGTGTGTTTTGTAACCTGGAACTGATCGGGCTCAACCCAGTCAGGGACCAGCAGATGCTTCCCATATCCATACAAAAAAAAAAAAAATACTCTATTCAACTTAAGTGAAATGATGGAGATTGCTGTGAAAGTGGAACTCAACAGGAAAATTCCTGGCAGCACTGCAAGTAAGAAAAAGAGTCCCAATTTCAGCCCCATAAGCCCCCAGTCCAGGTAGCCAGCAGGATCTCTGGTACTTACCTGTGGAAAAGTCCCACTTTTCAGTCCTGCCACAGTCACCAAATTTTAAACTGGACCCCAAAATCAAGTCCGTTACTGCCTATCACTACTGAACTAATAAGCAGAGGCAAGGTTGAATCATTTATGAACATTTATTTCATATTGTCACCAATATGGAGAGAGCAGCAGGGATGATTCCCTGGAAAAACATACCTGCTCCCTTCCCTGACATTTTATTTTAAACAAACTCTTATAGGGTTAGTGGGTTGGAAAAAAAAGTCTAAAGTTAGTGAATTCACAAGATCTGCCCTTAAAAAAACATCTTTATTATTGAAAATATTACGTAGGTCCCCCTTTTTGCTGCCATTAATCTTTTTCAGAGCACTCCTGTTACTCCACCCCCAACCCCCACCCAGAACCACACCACCTCATTGTCCGTGTTCATGGGTTATTCATACAAGTTCATGGATTGACCTGTTCCCACACACCCTCCCCTGCCTTCCTCTGAGGTTCAACAGTCTGTTCATGTTTCTATGTCTCTGGCTCTCTTTTTGTTCATCAATTTATTTGGTTCATTAGATTCCACATGAGTGAGATTATGTGATACTTATCTTTCTCTGACTTAGCATAATACTCTCCAGGTCCATCCATGCTGTTGCAAATGGTAAGAGTTCTTTCTTTTTTATTGCCGTGTAGCATTCCATTAGTGTATATGTACCACAGTTTGTTTTTTTGTTTTTTGTTTTATCTACTCATCTGCTGAGGACACATAGGCTGTTTCCAAATCTTAACTATTATAAATTGCGCTGCTATGAACACAGGGGTACATACATTCTTTCTGATGAGTGTTTCGGGTTTCTTAGAATATACTCCTGGAAGTGGGATCACTGGGTCAAATGGGATTTCCACTTTTACGTTTTTGAGGAAATTCCACACTGTTTTTCACAGTGGCTGCGCCAGTCCGCATTCCCACCAGCAGGGTTTCCTTTTCTCAACATCCTCGCCAACACTTGTCTTTGTTGGTTTGTTGATGATAGCCATTTTAACAGGTGTGTGCTGATATCTCATTGTCATTTTGATTTGCATCTTTCAGATGATTAATGACTTTGACCATATTTTTATATGTCTCTTGGCTTTCTGAGTGTCCACTTTAAAGAAGTGTATATTTAAGTCCTTTGCCCATTTTTAATTGCAATTTTTTCATCCTTTTGTTAACTTTATAAGTTCCCTGTATATTTTAGAGATTAAACCCTTATACAATATATAATTGGCAAATATGTTATCCAATGCAGTAGGCTCTCTTGTTATAGTGTTGTGCATCTATTTATTTTAATGTTGTCCCATTTATTTTCTCAGTTTCCATTATACTAGGATATGTATCAGTAAACATATTGCTACAAGAGATGACTGAGATTTTGCTGCCTATGTTTTCCTCTAAGATTTTTATGGTTTCACAACTTAAACTTAAGTATTTTATCCATTTTGAGTTTAGTCTTATGTATGGTGTAAGTTGGTGGTCTAATTTCTTTTTCTTTTTCTTTTTTTTTTGCATGTACCTGTCCAATTGTCCCAACACTATTTATTGAAGAGATTGTTTCTGCTTCATTGTATGCTCTTGCCTCCTTTGTCAAATACTAATTGAGCTTGGATCAATTTCTGGGTTCTCTGTTCTGCCCCATTGATCTATATGCCTGCTAATTTGCCAGTACCAGTTATTTTGATTAGAGTGGCTTTGAATTATAACTTGATATGTGGTATTGTGATCCCTCCAACTTTATTCTTCTTTTTCAAGATTGCTGTATCTATTCAGGGTCTTTTTTTGTTCTACATACATTTTTGCAGAGTTTTTTCTAGATCTGTGAAATAAGCCATGGGTATTTTAATATGGATTGCATTGAATCTGTACATTGCTTTTGGTCGAATGGACATTTTAATTATGTTGATTCTACCAATCAATGAACATGGTATATTCTTCCATATATTTGTATCTTCCTCTATCCCTTTTTTTCAATATCCTATAGTTTACAGAGTACAGGTCTTTTACCTCCTTGGTTAACTTTATTTCTAAGTATCTTCGTTGTTTGTTTGTTTTTTTTTGTTGTTTTTGCAATGGTAAATGGGATTTTTTTTGTTAGTTTATCCTTCTGAGAGTCCATTATTGGTGTCTAAAATAAAATAGATTTTAGGTGTTACTTTTTAAAATTTCTTTATTGATTAAGGTACTACATATGTTTTCTTATGCCCCCATTACCCCCCTTTCCCGCCCACTCATGCCCTCACCCACCTGTTATCTATGTCCATTGGTTAGGCTTATATGCATGCATACAAGTCCTTTGGTTGATCTCTCCTCCTTACCCCCACCCCCACCCCCACATTCCCTCTAAATTTTGATGGTCTGATCAATTCTACTCTGTCTCTGGATTTTGTTCATCAGTTTATGTTGTTCATTATATTCCATAAATGAGTGAGATCATGTGACATTTATTTTTCTCTAACTGGCTTATTTCACTTAGCATAATACTCTCCAGTTCCATCCATGCTGTTGCAAATGGTAAGAACTCCTTCTTTTTTACCGCAGCATAGTATTCCATTGTGTAGATATAACACAGTTTTTTAATCCACTCATCTGCTGATGGGCACTTAGGCTGTTTCCAAATCTTAGCTATGGTAATTGTGCTGCTCTGAACATAGGGGTGCATATATCCTTTCTAATTGGTATTTCTAGTTTCTTGGGATATATTTCTAGAAGTGGGATCACTGGGTCAAATGGGAGTTCCATTTTTAGTTTTTTGAGGAAACTCCATACTGTTCTCCACAGTGGCTGCACCAGTCTGCATTCCCACCAGCAGTGCACGAAGGTCCCTTTTTCTCCCCATCCTGGCCAGCACTTGTTGTTTGTTTATTTGTATGTCTTTTGGCCTTCCTTCTGTCTTCTTTCAAAAAGTAACTATTTAGGTCCATTGCCCATTTTTTGATTGGGTTGTTTATCTTCCTTTTGTTAAGTTGTATGAGTTCCCTATAAATGTTGGAGATTAAACCCTTATTGGTGATAACTTTGGCAAATATGTTCCCCCATGCAGTGGGCTTTCTTGTTGTGTTGATGGTTTGTTTGCTGTGCAAAAGCTTTTTATTTTAATGTAGTCCCATTTATTTATTTTCTCTTTAGTTTCCATTGCCCTAGGGGAAGTATCAGTGAAGAAATTCCATATGTCTGAGATTTTGCAGCCTGTGGATTCCTCTAGTAATTTTTTGGTTTACCTTCTTATATGTAAGTCCTTTATCCATTTTGAGTGTATTTTTGTGTATGATGTAAGTTGGTGGACTAGTTTCATTGTTTTGCATGTATCTGTCCAATTTTCCCAAAACCATTTATTGAAGAGACTGTCTTGACTCCATTGTATGTTCACGCCTGCTTTGGGTTTGACCTAGAGTGATTTGGGTCAATTTCTGGGTTCCATTGATCTATATGTCTGTTCTTGTGCCAGTACCAGGCAGTTTTGAGAACAGTAGCTTTGTAATACAGCTTGATATCTGCTATTGAGATCCCACCTACTTTGTTCTTCTTTCTCAGGATTGCTGCAGTTATTTGGGGCCTTTTTTTTATTCCAGATTAATTTTTGGAAAGTTCGCTCTACGTCTGTGAAATATGCTGGTGGTATTTTAATGGGGAGTGCATTGAATCTATAGATTGCTTTGGGTAGTATGGACATTTTAATGATGTTGATTCTACCAATCCATGAACACGGTATGTTCTTCCACCTGTTTATGTCTTCCTCTATCTCTTTTTTTTTTTCAGTGTCCTATATTTTTCCACTTATAGGTCTTTTACCTCCTTAGTTAAGTTTATTACTAGGTATCTTAAATTTTTTTGTTGTTGTTGTGATGGTAAATGGGACTGCTTTTTAGTCTCTCTTTCTGTAAGTTGATTATTGGTGTATAGAAATGCCATAGATTTCTTGGCATTAATTTTGTATCCTGCTACATTGCCAAATTCATTTATTAAGTCTAATAATTTTTTATGGAGTCTTTAGGGTTTTCTATGTACAGCATTATATTATCTGTGAATAAGGACAGTTTTAATTTTTCTTTTTTCAATTTGTATGCCTTTTATTTCTTCTTTTTGTCTGATCACAATGGCTAGAACTTCCAGTACTATGTTGAACAGAGTGGTGAGAGTGGGCATCCCTGTCTTGTTCCTGTTCTTAGTGAAAATGGTTTTAGTTTTTGCCCATTGAGTATGATGTTGGCTGAGGGTTTGTCATATATGGCTTTTATTATGTTGAGGTATGATCCTTCTATTCCCACCTTGCTGAGAGTTTTTATTGGAGTTTGTCAAATGCTTTTCCTGTATCAATTGATATGACTATGTTATTTTTATCTCTCAATTTGTTTATGTGATGTATCATATTTATTGATTTGCAAATATTGTACCATCCTTGCATCCCCGGGATAAATACTACTTGGTCATGGTGTATGATCTTTCTGATGTACTGATGGATCCGATTTGCTAGAATTTTTTGAGGATTTTGACATCTATGTTCATGAGGGATATTGACCTGTAATTCTCTTTCATTGTGTTGTCTTTATCTGTTTTTGGTATTAGGGTAATGCTGGCTTCATAGAATGAGCTTGGAAGTGTGCCTTTCTCTTGAATTTTTTGAATAGTCTGAGGAGGATAGGTTTTAGTTCTTCCTTGAATGTTTAGTAAAACTACCCTGTGAAGCTGTCTGGTCCCAGGCTTTTGTTTACTGGAAACTTTTTTTAAAATTTTTTTGAAGCTTTTTAATGACTGCTACCATTTCTTCCATAGTTATCGGCTATTGAGATTTTTAGAATCTTCCTGATTGAGTTTTGGAAGGTTGTATTTTTCTAGGAATATGTCCATTTCCTCCAGGTTGTCTAGTTTGTTAGAATAAAGTTGTCCATGGTATTTTTTAACAATCCTTTGTATTTCTTTGGGGTCTGTTGTTATTTCGCCTCTTTCATTTCTGATTTTGTGTATTTGGGTCCTCTCTCTTAGCTTCTTGGTGAGCTTGACTAGAGTTTCATCAATATTGTTTATCCTATCAAAGAACCAGTTCTTGGTTTCATTAATCTTTTGTATAGTTTTTTTTTTATCTCTATGTCATTAATTTCTACTCTGATCTTTATTATCTCCTTCCTTCTGCTCACTCTGAGCTTTTCTTGTTGCTCTCTTTCTAATTCTTTGAGTTGTAGAGTTAGATGATTTATTACCATTTTTTCTTGTTTTCTTGAGGTAGGCCTATACCTTGTTTTCTTGAGGTAGGCTGTATAAACTTCCCTCTCAGGATTGCTTTCATTGTGTCCCATAGATTTTGTATTGTTGTGTTTTTATTGTCATTAGTTTCCAGGATGTTTTTAATTTCTTCTTTGATCTCTTTGGTAACCCAATTATTGTTTAACAGATTACTATTCAGATTCAAAGTGTTTGAATTTTTTGGATTGTTTTTATTGTAGTTTAGTTCTAATATTATGCCATTGTGGTATGAGAAAATGATTGATATGATTTCAGTCTTCTTGAATTTGAGGAGACTTTGCTTATGACCCAATATGTGGTCTATTTTTTAAAATGTCCCATGTGCACTTGAGAAGAACGTATATTCCGAGGCTTTGAGGTGAAATGTTCTGAACATGTCAATTAAGTCCATCTGATCTAGTGAGTCATTTAGGATTGCTGTTTCTTTGCTGATTTTTTTGTCTAGAGGATTTATCCAGTGATGTCAGTGGTGTATTAAAGTCCCCTACTATGATTGTATTCTTGTAGATTTCTCCCTTGATATCTTCCAGGAGTTTTTTTTATGTATTTGGGTGCTCCTGTATTGGGGTGCATATATGTTTATCAGGGTTATATCCTCTTGTTTTATCGATCACTTTAGTATTATGAAGTGGCCTTCCTTACCTCTTGTTATGGCCTTCACTTTGAGGTCTATTTTGTCAGATATATTGCTACCCCAGCTTTTTCATTTCCATTTGCCTGAAAGATATTTTTCCATTCCTTCACTTTCAGTCTGTGTCAGTCCCTTGTTCTGAGTTAGGTGTCTTGTAGACAGCATATATATGGATCATGTTTTTTATCCATTCAGCCACTCACTGTCTTTTAATTGGAGCATTTAGTCCATTTACATTTAAAGTTATTATTGAAAGGTACTTGTTGGTAGCCATTTTTATTTTTTGTGCCTGTGTTCTTTCTTACCCATGTATTTCTTCTTTTTACACCAGTCCCTTTAGTATTTCATGCATTGCTGTCTTGGTAGTGATAAACTCCCTTAGCCTATTTTTGGTCTGTGAAGCTCCTAATTTCCCCTTCAATTTTGAATGATAGCCTTGCTGGATAGAGTATTCTTGGATTCAGTCACTTGCTTTGCATCACTTTGTAAATTTCCTTCCATTCTTTTATGCCCTGATGTGTTTCTGTTGAGAAATCATTTGATAATCTAATGGGAGATCCTTTATATGTAACTTTGTCTTTCACTTGCAGCCTTTAAGATTCTCTCTTTGTCCTGAATATTTGCCATCATAATTATGATGTGTCTTTGTGTGGGTCTTTTCAGGTTCATCTTGTTTGGGACTCTGTGTTTTTATGACTTTTTTCTCTTTACATCAGAGAAGTTTTCTGACATTATTTCTTCAAATAGGTTTTCTAACCCTTGTTCCTCTTCCTGTTGTTCTGGCACCCCTATTATTCGTATGTTGCTTCGTTTCATGTTGTCCCATAGTTCACTTAGGCTCTCCTCCTGTCTTTTAATTTTTTTCTCCAATTGCAGTTTAGTTTGGGTGTGTTTTGCTTCCCTGTCTTCTAACTTGTTAATTCAGTCCTCTGCTTCTCCTAGTCTACTGTTGAAACTTTCCATGGTGTTTTTTATTGTAGCTATTTCACTCTTCATTTCTTCTTGATTCTTACATAAGTTGTTGATTTTTTCATCCATCTGGTTTATGAACTGTATGAACCTTATTCTGAATTCCTTTTCTGACGTATCATATGCCTCTGCTTCATTTAGCTACTTTTCTGGTGATTCCTCCTTTTCTTTCCTTTGGGGGTTTCTTTTTCTACCCATTTTTGGTCTTACTGACCGATCTAGATGTCGACTTGTGCAGGAGCTGCTACTTGGGTAGCTGTGGCTCTTTGGGCTGCAGTTGCTCCTTGGGCAGTTGCAGAAGTGGCTGCTCCTCGGTTGGCAGCGGCTCCTTTTGTGGGTGCTGTTCACAGCAGTGGTGTTTCCTCTGGTTGGTGGGTGAGGCTGCTCACACAGCTGCTGTTCCTTGGATGGGGATGACTGCTCACAAGGCTGCTGCTCCTCAGATGGGGGCAGGTTTCTCACACAGCTGCTGCTTCTCGGACAGGTGCAGAAAGCTGGCTGCATGCAGCTGCTGCTCCTCAGATGGGGGCAGTCTGCACGGGGCTGCATTCCTTAATCGTGGGTGTACTGCTCATGCAGCTGCTGTTCCTCAGAAAAGGCAGGCTGCTTGCATGGTTGCTGCTCCTCAGACAGGGAAGCGGGCTACTCACACAGCTGCTGTTCCTTGGACAGCAGCAGGCCATGTGAGGCTGCTGCTCTTAGGCCTGGGGCAGGCTGCTCGTGGGACTGCTGCTTCTTGGACAGGAGCGAGGTGCTCATGTGTCTGATGCTTGCATGGTTGCAGTGCCCTGGGCTAAAGTGTTGTGCCGGTCAGAGGGTAGCACACTTCAGAACTCACAGGAGCCTGCACCTGGGGTAGCTGGAGACTTGTTGATCATGGGACCACAGCTGAGGTAGCAGGTCCCTGGCAGGGGGTGGCTTTAGAGTCCCAGGTGTTATTTGAGGGCACCCTGGGTGGGAGGTGAGGCTGAGCTCTCAGTTACAGCAGCTCTCCCCTTCAAAAAGACTAGGCCTCTGAGGACGAGCTGGCCTCCTGGTACTATTTATAACAGTAGCAGAGGCTGCCTAGTTAGGCGAGCCCGATTAGCCTGCCCACGAAGGTCCTGCGGGATCTAACTATGCCTCACACACACACACACACACACACACACACACACACACACACACACCACATGACCTCACACTCCTCTTTTGCTCCCTCACTCACTCACGCTCTCTCCCTCACTGCCATCTTCTTCCTGCCTCTATAGTTGGATCTGGGGTGTTCTTGACCTGTTCATGGATGGAGTTTCCTCTCCAGGTGTCTGATTATGTGGCTTGCTCTCTTGCACCTTGCCAGACAGGATAAAATTCACCTCCACAAGACACAACACAAAGGTAACAAAGCAAGAATGTACTCACGACACCAATAACTGTATATAAGTGACCACCTGAGAAAAGAGGATTAGGGGAGAGAAAAGAGAGCACAAATGATATCAAAGAGAGATAAAAAGATAGGAGAAAAAAAGAAAAAGGAAGGAAAAGGAGAATATATATATATATATATATATATATATATATATACACACACACACACACACACACACACACATATATGGGGAAAACACCACAGAACCAATAGATAAACAAACAAAAAAAAATACAAACACCAAACACCCAGCAAAGAGGGTGGGGGCAGAATCTGTAGAGGCTGAGCTTATATACAGAAAATAAGGTTAAGAATTGGATGAATATGGGGAGGACCTCAGTTCAGTATAGAGGAAGTGGTACGGGGATGGGTGGATAAGGAAAAAGAGAACAAGAAGAAAATAATAATAATAAATTTACAAAAAAATTGATTTCAAAATGGTATAAAAAATTAAAAAATAGCAAATAAAAATAAAATGGAGTGATGGAAAAATAATGCGAAAAGAAATAGAAAACAAAGCAACAAACAAAAACAGGAAAACAATGAAAAAAGAAGAAAAAAGGGATAACAATAATAAAAAAATAAAAATGAAAAAGTGAAGTGTTGTTCCTTTGGCTGGCTTAAGATCACAGTCTTCTGTACTGTACTGTTTCTCATTTCCTGTTGCTGGGACTGAAGGTCTCTCTTTAGGCCAGTCCCTTTGGACTCTCAGGAACTATTTAGATTTTTTTAATCTTTTGTACCATTCAGGGTGGAATCTGGTTGTGGCTGTATTGGTTGCCTGTAAACAGGAGGGAGGGGTTATCTCTTCAGGACAAAATAGTGCCCTGTCCTGGGCTCAAGTAAGACTCAGCACCAGCCTTGCTGTCACTTCTCCTGGACTTCCTTCTCTTCCCCAGATTCCACAAGTCCACACCTTCTCCTGCACCTCAGCCATGGGTAAGTGCCTGTGTCTGAAAGGTCCTATGAATTAGGTTCAATGAAGAAAGGCACAGGTCACAGAGAGGGGAAAGACTGCGCCTCTGCGACCCCCTCTCCTGCCGGCACTGCATGGTTTGGTCAGCCCTTCAGACTTCCCCCTCTGGGTTCAGCCTTTTGTGACTGTGGATCCAGATCTAGAATCCCCATACCGTCCAGCAGTCCTGTGGCCCTTCTATCCACAGTCAGATGCTGTGCCTGTCCCCAGGGACTTGGCTTGGTGCCATGCAGTTTCCCTCTGACCCTTTGGGCTCAGAGGTGTGGCAGACTTTCCTGCCCAGACCTTTGATTTTACCTTTCTCCAGGGATCCACTGCCCTTCCAGTCTGCAAACTATCTCACCAGCTGAGTCTCCTTTGCCAATTCAGGTTGGATGTTATTCATTTCAGCTGCTCATTCTATTTGCTCCGGGACAAGGTTCGGGACACGTCCATCTATTCCACTGCCATTTTGTCTCCTCCTGGGTGTTATTTTTGTATCCTGCTATGTTTCCGAATTCATTTATTAAATCTAGTAGTTTTTATGGAGTTTTTAGGGTTTTATAAGTACAATATCATGTCATCTGCAAATAATGAGAGTTTTACTTACTCCTTTCCTATTTGGATGCCTTTTATTTCTTCTTCTTCTTCTTCTCTGATCATTATGGCTAGAATTTCCAGTACTATGTTGAACAAGAATGGTGAAAGAGGGCATTCCTGTCTTGTTTTTAGGGGAAATGGTTTTAGTTTTTGCCCAGTGAGTTTGATGTTGGCTGTAGGTTTGTCAAAAATGGTTTTTATTGTGTTTAGGTATGATCCCTCTATTCCCACTTTGCTGAGAGTTTTTATCAAAAAAGGGTGTTGGATATTGTTAAATTCTTTTCCAGCACCAATTGATATGATCATGTGATTTTGGTCTTACAAACTGTTTATGTGGTGTATCACATTTATTGATTTGCAAATATTGTACCAGCCTTGCATCCCAGGAATAAATCCCACTTGGTCATGGTGTATTATCTTTTTAATGTATTGCAACATCCGGTTTGGTAAAATTTTCTGGAGGATTTTAGCTTCTATGTTCATCAGGGTTATTGGCCTGTAGTTTTCTTTCACTGTCTTGTCTTTATCTGTTTGGGAATTAAAGTAATGCTGGCCTTTTAGAAAGAGCTTGGAAATGTTCCTTCTTTTTGAATTTTTTGGAATAGTTTGAGGGGAGATACGTGTTAGTTCTTCTTTGAATATTTGGTAAGACTCCCCTGTGAAACTATATGGACCAGGGCTTTTATTTGCTGGGATTTTTTTGATTACTGCTTCAATTTCATCAGTAGTTATCAGCCGATTCATGTGTTCTGATTCCTTCTGATGGAGTTCTGGAAGGTTAAATTTTACTAGGAACCTGTCCATTTTGTCCAGATTGTCTCATTTGTTGGAATAAAGTCATTTATAGTATTTTATTACAATCCTTTGTATTTCTGTTACTTCACCTCTTTGATTTCTGATTTTGTTTATTTAGATCTCCTCTGTTGTTTTGTTTTGTTTTGTTTTGTTTTATTTCTGGTGAGTCTGGCTAGAGTTTCATACATCCTATTTATACTTTCTAAGAACCAGCTCTTGGTTTTATTGATCTTTTCTATTTTTTATTTTTTGTCTCTAAGTCATTTATTTCCACTCTGATCATTATTATTTCACTAGAGGCCCGGTGCATGAAATTTGTGCATGGAGGGAGGGGTGTCCCTCAGCCCAGCCTGTACCCTCTCCAATCTGGGACCCCTCGAGGGATGTCCAACTGCCCGTTTAGGCCCGATCACGGTAGGATCCAGCCTAAACGGGCAGTTGGACATCCCTCTCACAATCCAGGACTGCTGGCTCCCAACTGCTCACCTGCCTGCCTTCCTGATTGCCCCTAAATCACTTCTGCCTGCCAGCCTGATCACCCCCTAACCACTCCCCTGCCAGCCTGTTTGCCCCCAACTTCCCACCTCTGCCAGCCTGGTCACCCCTAACTGTCATCCCCTGCAGGGTTGATTGCCTCCAACTGCCCTCCCCTGCTGGCCATCTTGTGGTGGCCATCTTGTGTCCACATGGGGCAGGATCTTTGACCACATGGGGGCAGCCATATTGTGTGTTGGGTTGATGGTCAATCTGCATATTACTCTTTTATTAGATAGGAGGATAGAGGCCTGATGCACGGGTGGGGGCCAGCTGGTTTGCCCTGAAGGGTGTCCTGGATCAAGGTGGGGTTCCCTAGGGGCGTCGGCCTGGGAGAGGGGCCTGTGGTAGTTTGCAGGCCAGCCATGCTCCTGGTGACCCAAGCAGAGGCCCTGGTATCTGGAATTTATTTACCTTCTACAATTGAAACTTTGTAGCCTGGAGCCTCATGCTGGATCTGTGGCTGCTGCTTGGATTCGTTTACCTTCTATAATTGAAACTTTGTATCCTTGAGTGGAGGCCTGGGCCCACCAGAGTGTGTGGAAAGCTTGGCTTCTTCTGTTGCCGGGAAACCCAATGGTAGCCATCTTGGCTGGGGTTAATTTGCATACTTGCCCTGATTGGTTGGTGGGCGTGGCTTGGCTGGTGGGCGTGGCTTGTGTAGTGGAGTGATGGTTAATTTGCATATTACCCTTTTATTAGAGAGGATTCCATCCACTTACTCTGGCTTTCCTTATTGTTCACTTTATGGTTCTTTAAGTTGAAGTATTAGATAATTTATTACCAATTTTACCTGTTTTTTGAAGTAGGCCTGTAGTGCTAAGAACTTGCCTCTCAGGACTTTGGCTGTGACCCATAGATTTTGGATTGTTGTGTGTTCATTTTCACTTGTTTTCAATCTTCTTTGATCTCTTTGGTAACCTACTCATAGTTTAATAGCATGCTATTTATTATTTAGCCTCCACATGTTTGATTGCCTTATGAGCATTTTTATTGTAGTTGATTTCTAATTCATGCCATTGTGGTCTGAGAAGATGCTTGATATGATTTCAATCTTCTTGAATTTGTAGAGGATTAATTTGTGACATAATATGTGGTCTATCTTTGAAAATGTCCCATGTATACTTGAGAAGAAATTTTATTCATAGCCTTGGGTTGAAATGTTCTGAAGGTGTCAATTAGTTCCAACTGATCTAGTGTGTCATTTAGGATTGCTGTTTCCTTGTCGACTTTTGTGTCTTGAAGTTTTATTCAGTGATGTCCCTGGGGTATTAAAGTCCCCTACTATGATTTTATTGCTGTTGATATCTCCCTTGATATCCTCCAGAAGATTTTTTTAAGATTCTTTATTGTTTAAAGTATTACACATAGTATTACATATGTCTCCTTTTTCCCGCATTGAGCTCTCCCTGGCCACCCTCACCCCCCAGCACATGCCCTCACCCCATAGTGTTAGTGTCCATTGGTTATGATTACATACATACATACAAGGCCTTTGGTTAATCTCTTACCCCCACCACCCTCCACTGTCTTCCCTCTGAAGTTTGACAGCCTGTTCAATGCTTCTCTGTCTCTGGATTTTTTTTTCATTAGTTCATGTTGTTCATTACATTCCACAAGTGAGTGAGATAATGTGATATTTATCTTTCTCTGACTGACTTGTTTCACTTAGCATAATGCTCTCCATGTCCATCCATGCTAATGGTAAGAGTTCTTTCTTTTTTACAGCAGCATAGTATTCCATTGTGCAGATGTACCACCATTTTTTAATCCAATCATCTGCTGATGGGCACTTAGGCTGTTTCCAAATATCAGCTATTGTAAATTATGTTGCTATGAATAGGGGTGCATATGTCCTTTCAGATTGGTGTTTATAGCTTCTTGGGATACATTGATAGAAGTGGGATTATTGGGTAAAATGGGAGTTCCATTTTTAATTTTTTGAGAAAACTCCATACTGTTTTCCACAGTGGCTGCACCAGTCTGCATTCCCACAGGCAGTGCACAAGGGTTCCTTTTTCTCTATATTCTTAGCCGCACTTACAGTTCGTTGATTTGTTGATAACAGCCATTCTGACAGGTGTGAGATAGTATCTCATTGTTGTTTTGATTTGCATATCTTGGATGATTAGTGACTTTGAGCATGTTTTCATATGTCTCATGGCCTTCCTTATGTCTTTTTTTGAAAAGTATCTATTGAGGTCCATTGCCCCCCCCCCTTTTTTTTATTGGGTTGTTTATCTTCCCTTTGTTAAGTTGCATGAGTTCCCTGTAAATGTTGGAGATTAAACCCTTATCGGTTATAACTTTGGAAAATATGTTCTCCCATGCAGTGGGATTTCTTGTTGTTTTGTTGATGGTTTCTTTTGCTGTGCAGAAGCTTTTTATTTTGATGTAGTCCCATTTGTTTGTTTTTCCTTTAATTTCCATTGCCTTAGGAGCTGTATTGGTGAAGAAACTGCTTCAGCATATATCTGAAATATTGCTGCCTGTGGATTCCTCTAATATTTTTATGGTTTTACATCTTATGTTTAAGTCCTTTATCTATTTTGAGTTTATTTTTGTGTATGGTGTAAGTTGGTGGTCTAGTTTTATTTTTTTGCATGTGTCTGACCAAATTTTCCAACACCATTTATTGAAGAGAATGTCTTGACTCCAATGTATGTTCTTGCCTCTTTTGTCAAATATTAATTGAGCATAGTGGTTTGGGTCGATATCTGGGTTCTCTATTCTATTCCATTGGCTGATATGTCTGTTCTTGTGCCAGTTCTAGACAGTAATGAGAACAGTGGCTTTGTAATACATCTTGATATCTGGTATTGAGATCCCTCATACTTTGTTCCTCTTTCTCAGGATCGCTGCAACTATTCGGGGTTGTTTTTTATTCCAGATGAATTTTTTGGAGAGTTATTTCTAGGTCTGTAAAATATGTCATTGGTATTTTAATGGGGAGTGAATTGAATCTATGGATTGCTTTGTGTAGTATGGACATTTTAATAATGTTGATTCTACCAATCCATGAACACGGTATGTGCTTCCATCTGTTTATGTCATCCTCTATTTCTTTTATCAACGTCCTGTAGTTTTCTGAGTAGAGGTCTTTTACCTTGTTAGTTAAGTTTATTCCTAGGTCTCTTAATTTCTTTTGTGCAATGGTAAATGGGATCGTTTTTTTAAAATTTCTCTTTCTGTAAGTTCACTATTGGTGTTTAAAAATGCCATAGATTTCTTGGCGTTAATTTTTTATCCTGCTACATTGCCGAATTCATTTATTAAGTCTAATAATTTTATGGGGTCTTTAGGGTTTTATATGTACAGTATTATGTCATCTGCAAATAATGAGAATTTTACTTCTTCTTTTCCAATTTGGATGCCTTTTATTTCGTCTTCTTCTTCTCTGATCACTACGGCTAGTATTTCTAGTACTATATTGAATAGTAGTGGTGAAAGCGGGCATCCCTGTTTTGTTCCTGTTCTTAAGGGAAATTGTTTTAGTTTTTGCCCATGGAGTATGATGTTGGCAATAGGTTTGTCATATAGAGCTTTTATTATGTTGATGTATGATCCTTCTATTCCTACTTTGCTGAGCGTTTTTATCCAAAAATGGTGTTGGACTTTGTCAAATGCCTTTTCTGCATCAATCGATATGATTATGTGATTTTGTCTCTCAATTTTTTTAGGTGATGTATCATGTTTATTGATTTGCAGATATTGTACCAGCCTTGCATCCTTGAAATAAATCACACTTGGTCATGGTGTATGATATTTCTAATACTGCTGGATCCGGTTTTCTAGAATTTTGTTGAGGATTTTAGCATCTAAGCTCATCAGGGATATTGGCCTGTAATTCTCTTTCTTTGTGGTGTCTTTATCTGGTTTTGGTATTAGGGTAAAGCTGGCTTCATAGAAAGAGGTTGGAAGTGTGCCTTCCTCTTGAATTTTTTGGAATAGTCTGAGAAGGATTGGTTTTAGTTCTTCTTTGATGTTCGGTAAAACTCCCCTGTGAAGACATCTGGTCAAGGCTTTTATTTGCTGGAAGCTTTTTGATTACTGTTTCAATTTCATCAGTAGTTATCAGCCTATTCAGGTTTTTTGATGCTTCCTGATTGAATTTTGGAGGAAGCTTGTATTTTTCTGGAATGTATCCATTTCGTCGTGGTTGTCCAGTTTTTTGGAGTAGACTTATTCATATTTTTTTACAATTCTTTCTATATCAGTAGGGTTAGTTGTTACTTCACCTCTTTCATTTCTAATTTTGTTTATTTGGGTCCCCTCTCTTTGTTTCTTGGTGATCCTGGCCAGAGCACTTCATCAATCTTGTTTATGCTTTCAAAGAACCAGCTCTTGGTTTCATAGAAAAAAAAAATATATATATATATATTAGCATGCTATTTAGCCTCCAAGTGTTCAATTTTTTTTCATTGTTTTTATTGTAGTTGATTTCTAGTTTTTTGCCATTGTGATCTGAGAAGATGCTTGTTATGATTTCTATCCTCTTGAATTTGAAGAGACTTTGCCTGTGTCCTAATATGTGGTCTATCTATAAAAATGTTCCATGTGCACTGGAGAAGAATGTATATTCTGTAGCTTTGGGGTGAAATGTTCTGAAGATGTCAATTAAGTCCATCTGATCTAGTGAGTCATTTAGGATTGCTGTTTCTTTGCTGATTTTTTGTCTAGAGGATTTATCCAGTGGTGTCAGTGGGGTATTAAAGTCCCCTACTATGACTGTATTGCTATCGATCTCTCCCTAAATATCTTCCAGAAGTTGTTTTATGTATTTGGGTGGTCCTGTATTAGGTGCATATAGGTTTACCAGAGTTATATCTTCTTGTTGAATTGCTCTCTTTAGTATTATGTAGTGGCCTTTTTTATCTCTTGTTATGGCCTTTACTTTGAGGTCTATTTTATCAGATATAAGTATCGCAACCCCAGCTTTTTTCTCATTTCCATTTGCCTGGAAAATGTTTTTCCATCCCTTCACTCTCAGTCTGTGTGAATCTTTTGTTCTGAGGTAGGTCTTTTTCAGACAGCAAATTTATGGGTCATGTTTTCTTATCCATTCAGCTACCCTAGGTCTTTTGATTGGAACATTTAATCCATTTACGTTTAATGTTATTATTGATAAGTACTTGTTTGTTGTCATTTTTTTAATGTTTGTGTTTCTTCTTGCCTTCTGTTTCTTCTTTTTACAGCAGTCTCTTTAGCATTTCTTACATTGCTGGCTTGGTAGTAATAAACTCTCTTAGCCCTCTTTTTGTCAGTTTTGAATGATAGCCTTGCTGGGTATAGTGTTCTTGGATTTAGTCCCTTTCTTTGCATCACTTTGTATATTTCATTCCATTCCCTTCTGGCATGGTGTGTTTCTGTTGAGAAATCAGTTGATATTCTGATAGGAGATCCCTTGTAGGTAACTTTCTGTCTCTCTCTGGCAGCCATTAAGAATCTTACTTTGTCTTTGGTGTTTGCCAGTTTAATTATGATATGTCTTGGTGTCAGTCTTTTGGGGTTCATGTTGTCTGGGACTCTATGTGCTTCTTGGACTTGCATAGTTGTGTTTTTTTTTCTTGCCAATATCTGGGAAGTTTTCTGTCATTTCTTCAAACAAGTTTTCTATTCCTTGCTTTTCTTCCTTTCCTTCTGGTACCCCTATTATGCAAATGTTGTTTCGTTTTGTGTTGTCCCAAAGCTCCCTTAGGCTCTCCTTTTGCTTTTTCAATCTTCTTTCCAGTTGCTGCTGTGTTGGTGTGTTTTTTCCTACTTTTTCTTCTAATTCGCTTATGCGGTCCTCTTCTAGTCTACTGTTTAAGCCTTCCATTGTGTTCTTTATGGCAGCTATGTCATTCTTCAGTTCCTCTTGGTTCCTTTTCATGTTGGTGACATTCTCATTCAGCTCTTTATATTTGTCGTTGAGTTCTGTGTATTTGTCATCCAGCCATTTGAGCATCCTTATAACCATTACTCTGAATTCTTTCTCTGATATGTTGCTAGCCTCAATTTCATTTAACTCCCTTTCTGGTGATTCCTCTTTTTCGTTCCTTTGGGGATTGCTTTTTTGTCTTCCCATGTTTTGTTGTAACATTTTAATTGTAGATCTGATTGCTTTGCTACCCATGATTTTTTGGTGATGTTGCTACTGGTGTGATCTCTCAAGTCTCCTGGGCTTAGTAATATATCATAGCTTCCTACTTGAGCTATTTGGGTTCTCTTGATGTAGGCCTGTGAGCTGGAAAGGTGCAACTGTGGTGTCTAGAAGTCAGCAGCCTTGGAGTGTGGTGTTCCAATTTTTCCTATCTTGCGCCCTTGGTTGAAATCGCCTGTGCCCAGCAGGGACTCACAGTGGCACCCAGGAACCATCTGTTGTGGTGATGGAGCTCAGGAGGCCTGTGCTCTGGAAAGGCGTGACTGTGATGTCCAGAGTTCTGTAGTTGTGGTGTTGGCAGAATCAGCTTTTGCTGTTGCTCCTATGGTTGTATACATGTGACCCCAGTGGCGGATCACAGGGGCACCCATGGTGCATTTTCCAGCAGGGTATACTGACACACTCTGAAGGGCCTTGGCTCTGAAGCCACAAGATTGCAGTTTCTGTGGGCAGATATCCCAGAAGAGGGAATTCAGCGTTTCTACAGCCCAGCAGTGCACCTCTGTTTGTATAAGTGCGTGCCCAGTGGAGGCTCACAGAGGCACCCAAGGCTGCCTGTGGAGCGGTGGGCTTAGGAGGCCTGCGATCTGTAAAAGCATGCAACTGTAGTGTCCAGAGTTCTGCAGCTGTGGGGTGGGAAGACTCAGTTTTTGCTTCTGCACCTGTGGTGGATCAGCTCACGCTCTGAGTGGCGGCTCACAGGGGCACCTGTAGTGCATTTGCCAGCATGGCGCACTGAAGCACTCTGAAGGGCCCTGGCACTAAAGCCACATCATTGAGTCATCTGTGGGCATGTATCCAGGATGAGTGAATTCATTATTTCTACTGCCAGAAAGAGTGCATTTTTATTGTTCAGATTATTACAGTTGTTCCTTTTTATTCCCCCCCATAGCTCCCCTCCACCCGGTTCCCACCCCATCCCCTGCCCTTACCCCCCCCCCACTGTCCTCATCCATAGGTATACGATTTTTGTCCAGTCTCTTCCCACACCCCCCACACCCCCTTCCCCCGAGAATTATCAGTCCACTCCCTTTCTATGCCCCTGATTCTATTATATTCACTAGTTTATTCTGTTCATCAGATTTTTTATTCACTTGATTTTTAGATTCACTTGTTGATAGATATGCATTTGTTGTCACTTTGTTGTTCATAATTTTTATCTTTACCTTTTTCTCCTTCTTCCTCTTTTTAAAGAATACCATTCAGCATTTCATATAATACTGTTTTGGCGGTGATGAATTCCTTCAGCTTTTTCTTATCTGTGAAGTTCTTTAGCTGACCTTCAATTCTAAATGATAGCTTTGCTGGGTAGAGTAATCTTCGTTGTAGGTTCTTGCTATTCATCACTTTGAATATTTCTTGCCACTCCCTTCTGGCCTGCATAGTTTCTGTTGAGAAATCAGCTGACAGTCATATGAATACTTCCTTGTAGGTAACTAACTTTTTCTCTTGCTGCTTTTAATATTCTCTCATTGTCTGTTGCCCTTGGCATTTTAATTATGATGTGTCTTGGTGTGGTCCTCTTTGGATTCCTTTTGTTTGGGGTTCTTTGCACTTCCTGGACTCATAGGTCAATTTATTTCACCAGGTTGGGAAAGTTTTCTGTCATTAATTCTTTAAATAGGTTTTCAATATCTTGCTCTCTCTCTTCTTCTGATACCCCCATAATTCGGATGTTGGTACACTTGAAGTTGTCCCAGAGGCTCCTTACACTATCTTCATATTTTTTTATTCTTTTTTCTTTTTGCTTTTCCTGTTGGGTGTTTTTTGTTTCTTTGTATTTCAAATATTTGACTTGATTCTTGGGATCCTCGAGTCTGCTGTTGGATCTCTGTATATTATTCTTTATTTCAGTCAGTGTATGCTTAATTTCAATTGGTTCTTTTTCATATCCTTGAGGATCCCACTAAATTTCTCAGACTTTTCTAGAAGATTCTTGAGTAATCTTATAACCATGGTTTTGAACTCTATATCCAGTAGTTTGCTTTCCTCCATTTCTTTCATTTGTGACCTGTTTCTTTGTCTCCGTGTTTTGGCTGCTTCCCTGTGTTGATAGAGTGGTTTTTTTGTGCTAGGTGTCCTATAGGGCCTAGTGACTCAGCCTCCCTAATTACCCGAGGTGGACACGCTTGGTACACCCCTTTGTGGCCTGTGTGCACAGTCTTGTTTTAGTTAAGCCTTGATTGCTGTTGGTATCACTGGGAGTAATTGACCTCCAGGCCAATTGGCTGTGAGGACCAGTTGTGTCTACAATGGTAGTACTTCTGTGCTGGAGACACCCTTATGGGGCAGGACTTGCTTCAGTGGGGCTTTGGCACTCACTGAGTCTGCCCTTTGCATGTGTCTCTTATGGATGTGAAGAGTTGCAATCTGGATGGTCTCACTCTGACAACTGGGTAAACTGGCTCTTGGATCTCCAAGGCAGGGCAAAGTCAGCCACTGCCTGAGGCCACCCAGCAGGAGCTACAGAGAGATCTGCAGATTCCTCCTCTTTGTTTGGGGTTTGGAAGTGCACAGTTGAGGCCCAGCTGTGAATCAATGCAGGCTGCTGCTGCCAGGCCTTAGGCCTTCTTTTAGAAGCTTTGGAGCTCTCTGACCCAGTTGCAGTTTGTTAAGTTTTAGATTGCAAAAGGCCAGTCCATTCATATGCAAAAGCCTCTGTGCACAGCTTGGGTGGGGTTGTCAATTGATGGGGTGGAGTCTCAGGGAATCACCAGGATGGATCAAACAGCAATGGCTGCCCATCAGCCCTGCCCTGAAGCGGCCCCCGGGTCTCTGTGTCCCACCACACCATGCAGGAACAATGATTGCTGCAACCACCTCTGAGAGAAATCTTCCCTCATGTTCTGGCCCAAAGCCAGACAGTCCAGTTTCTCTACGTATGAGTCTGGGTCCCCAGAGTCTCGCCTGGAACTGGAGTTCAGAGCAGTCATGAGCTTGTATCTCCCTCCCAATTGAAAAAGACAACAGTGTACCCAGTTGCCAGCTCCTATCATGCATGCTTCCGTACCTCCACACTTCCATACCTCCGCACCTCCTACCAAACTCAATACACTTTTCTCTTTCTTTCTAGTTGTAGAATTTCCTCTCAGCCTGCCTTCCCGTGGTTCTGGATGATATTCGTTTTGTCTTTTAGTTGTAGTTTTTATATGGTTGTGTGCAGCAGCAAGTTCAGGTGTTTACCTATGCAGCCATCTTGGTTGTCTCCACTCTATGTCTTTTGATGGAGCATTTAGTCTATTTATGTTTAAGGTTATTATTGATAGGTATGTGTTTATTGCCATTTATATTCTACCAGAGACCCGGTGCATGAAATTTGTTCATGGTACAGTCCCTAGGCCTGGCCTGGGATCAGAGCCACCTTCCCCAGCTGCCCTCAGCTGGACATGCTCCCTGCTGCCACCTACCCCATTAGCCAACTGGTGATTGGTGCCTGTCAGCCAGGGCACGGGACTGAAAGGTCAGCTGTTCCTGCCTACTCACTGGCCCCACCACTGCCATGGGAGGCCATTAGGCGATTAGAGTCTGCCGACTGGGGAAAGGGACCAAGAGGTGGTCAGTTTGCCTCATAGTGACTGGTCCAGTGGTCATTCTGGTTATTCTGCTGTTAGGGTCAACTTTCATATTACTTTTTTAGTGTATAGGATAGAGTCCTGGTGCATGGGTGTAGGCATGCTGTACTGCCCTGAAGAGGGCCCCAGATTGGGGTGGGCAATCCCAGCTGGGGGCATGGGGCTGGCCATGGCAAGGGGCCGGTGGGGTGTTGCAGGCTTGCCATGCCCCCAATTGGGTTGAGGTTCCCACTTGGGGATGGGGCCAGCCTGGACAAGGGGAAGCCATGTTTTTTTTGTTTTGTTTTTCTTTTGGGGGGAAGCCATGGTTTTGCAGGCTGGCCATACCCCTGACCTGGGTTAGGGCTCCAGGTAGGGGGTGGGGCCAGTCTGGGTGAGGGACTGTAGGTGGTTTGCAGGCAGGCCACACCCCCAGCTTTGTCAGGAAGGATGTCCAGAATGACATCCAGACGATGTCTGGCCTATCTGGTCTAATTAACATATTACCCTTTTATTAGTATAGATGCCTGTGTCCCTTATTCCCTTTCTATTTTTTTTTTCTTTTTACAGCTGTCCCTTTAGCATTTCCTGCATTGCTGGCTTTGTAGTGATAACCTGCCTTAGCCTTTTTTTGTCTGTGAAGCTCCTGATTTTCCCTTCAGTTTTCAATGATAGCATTGCTGGATAGAGTGTTCTTGGATTCAGTCCTTTGCTTGGCATCACTTTGTATATTTCATTCCATTCCCTTCTGGCCTGATGTGTTTCTGTTGAGAAATCAGTTGATAGTCAACTGGGAGATGGTTTGAAGGTACCACTCTGCTTCTCCCTTGCAGTCTTGAAGATTCTCTCTTTGTCATTAATGTTTACCATTGTAATTATGATGTGTCTTAGTGTGGGTCTTTTTGGTTTCTTCTTGTTTGGGACTCTCTGTGCTTATGTGACTTTATTCCCCAAATCAGGGAAGTTTTCTGTCATTATTTATTCAAAAAGGTTTTCTAATCCTTGCTCCTCTTCTTGTCCTTCTGGCACCCATTTAGTACATATGTTAATTTGTTTCATGTTGTCCCAAATCTCCCTGAGGCTCTCCTCCTGCTTTCTAATTTTTTTTCTCCAATTGCTGTTCAGATTGGGTGTGTTTTGCTGTCCTGTCTTCTAACTAACTAATTCAGTCCTCCACTTCTCCTAGTCTACTATTGAAACCTTTCATCATGTTTTGTATTGTAGCTATATAATTTTTTATTTTCTCTTGATTCTTACATAATTTGTTAATTTTCTCATCCATCTGGTGGAATTGTATGACCCTTACTCTGAATTATTATTATTATTTTACATATTGCTTGCCTCCGTTTCATTTAGTGCCTTTTCTGATCATTCCTCTTTTTCTTTCCTTGTGGGGTTCTTTGTCCCCCCATTTTTGCTGTCTCTTTCTGGCCCTTGGCAACCTGTTTGGGGTTTGAGAAGTTGAAGACCCTATCAGGGCAATGGTCTGGAAATCGTTAGCCCAGAGGCTGGGTCTGTGTTGAGTCTCACACCTTTATATTCTCTTCTCTGAGTTGTGTCCCCTTCTTTCATGGATCTGGTTTCTCAATTGTCTGCTTCAGATGCTCAGGGTGGTGGGAGCACTTGCACACTTCCTCTGGTTTGTGAATTCCTGTGAGGACCCAGAGCCTTCTGCCATGCCATTTGTTTTGTGGCCCCAGGACCTGTGGCTGGCTCACACCATAGGTCCCTCTGGCAGTGCACTTACAGTGGTGTCCTGTGTCACCTGGCTGGGCACACTGGCTTTCTCCGGGTCACCCCAGCAGTGCTCTTCTATGCCCAGAGTGAGTCATGTGTTGGGGTGCTCTGGGTAGCCCCTGCAGGACTGTTCCAGGGACCAGAGAGAAGTGGATACAGGTTGCTTTGGGTTGCACAGTCAGAGATCCCCTGTGGCCTGAGTGGGGCATGCACTGGGTTAACTCCAGGTTGCCCCTGCAGCAAGAACCTGGGGTCAGGGTTGAGTTGGCGTGGGTTGCTATGGGTTGCACAATCCTCACTTTCTTGTAGCCTGGAGTGAGATGTGTATCCAGTTTGCTCCTCCTCATGTGGAGCTGAGGTCAGTTGCCTTGGGTTGCTCAGTCCATGCTCTCCTGTCCATTGGAGTCAGGTAACCTTTGGGTTGCTCTGGATGGCTCCAGCAAGATTGTCCAGGGGGCCATGGTGGAGCAGGCACAGGTTGCTATGGGTTGCACATTCTGCACTCTCCTGTGGCCTGGAGTGAGGTGTGGTCTTGGTTGCTCTGGTTTACCCTGGCAGCAGGTCCCAGAGCTCAGGGTTGAGTGGGTTCTGGGTGGCTTTGGGTCAGGTTAGCAGCATGGTTCTGCAGTCTGGGGAAGGGGTGAGGCACAGGGTTTCCCCTGGCTTGCACTCACTGCAGGGTCTTGGAGCCGGATCCTAGGATTCTGGGTCCCAGTGGGCTGGTGAAGAGGCCTGGTGTGGGAGCTCACTCTGGCAACATTCACTCCTTACAGACATCTGGGAGCCTGCCAGGAGGTACTTCACCACTCACTGCCAGGGCATAGTGGTGGTTATGGCTGGCAAGAAGCATTCTCTAGGCATCCTCTGCCCTTCCTTATTGAAAATTGTCTCCTCAGCTGTGTCTAATTTGTTAACTCAGGGTTAATGTTCTCTGATTTAGTTGTTTTTCTGGCCTGGCCCTAGAAGGATGTGCATGACATTGATGCCTATTCAGCTGCCATTTTCTATACCACCAGAAGATTTTAAAATATATATTTGGATACTCCTGTATTGGGTACATATATCTTTACCAGCATATATTTATTTCTTATCCATTCAGCCACTCTATGTCTTTTGATTGGAGCATTTAGTCCATTAACATTTAACAATATTATTGATAGGTACTTGTTTGTAGCCATTTTTACTCTTTATGCCTGTGTTCCTTATTCTCTATTTTTTCTTTTTACAACATTCCCTTCAGGATTTCTTGTATTGCTGGTTTATTGGTATTAAACTCCCTTGAACTTTATTTTGCTCCTGCAAAGCTGTTAATTTCATCTTCAGTTTTGAATGATAGCCTTTTTTTATTTATTTTTTATTTTTTATTTTTATTGATTTTTTTACAGAGAGGAAGAGAGAGGGATAGAGAGTTAGAAACATCGATGAGAGAGAAACATCGATCAGCTGCCTCCTGCACACCCCCCACTGGGGATGTGCCCGCAACCAAGGTACATGCCCTTGACCGGAATCGAACCTGGGACCCTTGAGTCCACAGGCCAACGCTCCATCCACTGAGCCAAACCGGTTTCGGCAATGATAGCCTTTTTGGATAGAGTATTCTTTTATTCATTCCATTGCTTATCATCACTTTGTATACTTCTGTTCTGATGTGTTTCTGTTGAGAAATCCATTGATAGTCTAGTGGGAGATCCTTTGTGGGTAACATTCTACCTCTCTTTTGCAGTCTTTAAGATTCTTTCTTGGTCTTTAATGTTTGCCAATTTAATTACGATGTGTCTTGGTGTAGGTCTTTTTGGGTTCATCTAGATCTGGACTCTCTGTGCCTATTGTACTTGTGTGACTTTTTCTTCCCCAGAGGTCACTGTGTGGAGACAAATGGAGTCAGCTGGTACTCGAGTTTTTATCAGTCTGGTACCTAGAATAGTAGGTCAGATTGCCCCTCCTCCACTCTGGTCACTTAGGGATCCTTGAGACTGTTCATATCTGTAAGCTTGGCCTCTACCTTTGTTTCCTCAGTAAAGCTCCAAATGCAGGGTGTGGCAGGCTGTAACACCTAGGGCAGGTTTTTTTTGTGTGTTTTTTTTTTCCTTTACCTGCCCTCTGGATGTTTGGTGTAGATAGCTTCTCCCAAGGAAAATGACCATTTTGGTTTGGAAGCGTATAAACGACCCAATGCAGGATTCCTGGCTACTGCTTTTCCAAGTCTCCCTGCCCTGCTTCCCACCCTTGCCTGTCCTCAAGCACCTGAAGTCCTCAGCCTCCCTCCCTGTGCCAATATTTGGGGTGTGTAGTTGTAACTGAAAACTCTTGTGCTCTGGGTTTAGAGATAAAACAAAAAAAGGCAATTCAAACTGTGGCTCTCTCCCCCACTGGCACTGGTCTGCTGGGTCTAGACTTGGCTGCCACTAGCAGTCCTGCTACCTTTCACAGCTGCTTGGATGATACAGGTGCTGCAGGTCACCCTGCTACTGTTGGTCAGGAAGCACTGCCTGTTTGGTTGCTGCCACCACTGTAGCCTTTGGTGAGTGTATGAGCCCTGCCTGTGCTCCCAGAACAGTTCTCCCTATAGCTCAGATTCTTCCACTCCGGGCTCCCCACCTCTCCTGATCTCGCCCTTCATACTGGTCTCCAGGTGTCTTCTGGTCTTCCTTGTTAGAAGTCAATTCCTCAACCAGACCACAGTTGGAAATTCCAGATGAATGTTCTCCAATTTAGTTGCATTCCCAGTCCAGACCTGGAAGGAGGTGCCTGACAGGTCTGACTATTCAGCTGCCATTTTCTCTTCTCCTACCTTTTTTTATTGTCCTTGTAAAGATTATCCCTGGAACACTGCAAAGATTAGTCCAGAATACTGTCTCTCTTCAGATAGATTCTGTCTGTTAACTGGGCTCCTGGCTGCCTTATCTCCAGGGCCTAGTCTCCTTCTTGTAATATGTCCTTCAGTTTCCCAGAGTCTGTAAGAAAATCTCTTCTTTACAGTGAGTAGCTATTAAATAACTCTAATTCTACTATGTTCCCCTCCCCTATAACAGCCACCTTCCCCTTTGACAGCTTCCAGTTTGTTCATTGTATCTATAAGTCTGTTTCTGTTTTGTTAGTTTACTTTTTTCATTAGATTCCACATATAAGTGAAATCATATGATACTTGTCTTTCTCTGATTGGCTTATTTCACCTAGCATAATACTCTCCAGATCCATCCACATTGTTACAAATGGTAAGAGTTCCTTCTTTTTTATGACCAAGTGATTGTTGAATAGTATTCCACTGTAATGTACCACAGTGTTTTTATCTACTTATCTATTAACTAGGGGCCCAGTGCATGAATTCATGCACCTTGAAAGGAACTGTGGGCCACAAGGCTGCAGTGGGCACAGGGACAGGTCTCAGCCCATCCTCTGTAACCCCACCCAGGCCCTCCTGCCACGGCCCCTGGTCCCCATTATGCTGGCAGCCCTGCTCCCACCGTCATCGCTCCCATGTGCTGATGGTGCCAGCCCCACTTGTACCTGCTGACAGTGTGGAGTGATTGGGGCCGGTGCCAGCAGCGGGTGTGAGTGGCAGCTACTGCCCCGATTGCCCCTCAGGAGCAGGGAGAGGTGGAGAAGCCCTCAGGGGTGATCAGGGCCAGCAGCCGCCACTTGCACCCTCTCAATCAATCAGGACTGGCACTGGTTGCTGGCAGCAGGTACAAGCAGTGGCTCTGGCACTAGCATTGGGTGTAAGTGGGGCCATCGCTGGCAGCGGGTGCAAGAGGCAGCTGCTGGCCCCGATTGCCCTTCAGGAGCAAGGAATTTTAATAACCACCAGAGATTCACCCCGATAACAGCGACAGGCACCCCACCTTTGTCTGGCACCCTCATTCACCTGTTCCACCATCATGCTGTGGTCAATGCCTGCCATGTTCTTTCACGCCCTCTGGTGGTCAGTGCACATCATAGCAACTGGTTGTCCGGTTGCTCTGCTGTTTGGTCTATTTCCATATTAGGGTTTTATGTATATAGATGGGCACTTGGGCTGCTTCCAAATTTTGGCTATTAGAAATAATTCTGCATTGAATTTAGGGCTGTATATATTCTTTCAAATCAGTGTTTCAGGTTTCTTTGAATATATTCCCAGAAGTGGAATCACTGGATCATATGGCAGTTCCAATTTTAATTTTTTGAGAAAAATACTATCATCAATGAATCAACAATCAACCAGTGTTGGCAAGGATATGGACAAAAAGGAACCCTAGTGCACTATTGATGGAAATGCAGATTGATACAGGCACTGTGGCAAACTTGATTGTTTTAAATTGTCACCCAAGCAAGAGTATGTTGAACAAAATCAGTTTCTTGTGATGTGTTTTTTCCTCAGGGAGATTAAAAAAATACTATCTATTATTTTTAGGAGAATTAACATTTGTAAAGTCATTGGTATAAAATAAAATATAAAGAGAAGGAAAATATTCTGATTGGACTAATACACATGCAGAAAGTTTGTTCTGACAGGAAAAATATACAGTTGTCTAGACATATTTTTTAGTGATATATATGAAAAAGAAAATTCAATTTATTATTCACTTCCTATACATGTATAATTATAGTTTTCATAATGGAATATTTCAAAGAGTGCATTTGTCCTCCCTTTAAAAAAACACACAGCAAATTTACTTTAATACTACAAAGAACAAATTATATTGTGCTCTTTAAATAGCTTAATACTAGTATGAAGATAATCCAAAGCTGACATTTATTTAACACAAAATAATTGTTGGTCAAAGTTTAACCTACCAAATATTTTTCTCAAAACACATGTTATATAATTAAGGAATGTTAAGATAAATATCACATTATCAACACATTAAATATTTTTAAAATAGTAATTCATTGATATCCAGGATGATTTCTAGATTTTATCTACATCCTATCTAATAAAAGAGTAATATGCAAATTGACAGTCACTCCAAAACACAAAATGGCTGCCCCCATGTGGTCAAAGATGGCTGCCCCCATGTGGACACAAGATGGCCACCACAAGATGGCCAGCAAGGGAGGGCTGTAGGGGGAGACCAGGCCAGCAAGGAGGGCAATTGGGAGGGACCAGGCCTGCAGGAGAGAGCAGTTGGGGGGGACCAGGCAGGCAGGGGAGGACAGTTTGACCAGGCCTGCAGGGGAGGGCAGTTAGGGATGACTGGGCTAATTAGGGGCGACCGAGCTGGCAGGGGAGGGCAGTTAGGGGCAATCGGGCTGGCAGGGGAGCAGTTCAGTGTCTATCAGGCTAGTAGGGGAGTGGTTAGGGGGTGATCAGGCTGGCAGGCAGAAGTGGTTAGGAGCAATTAGGCAGCCAGGCAGGTGATTGGTTGGGAGCCAGCAGTCCTGGATTGTGAGAGGGATCCCAGATTGGAGAGGGTGCAGGCTGGGCTGAGGGACACACACACACACACACACACACACACACACACACACGTACAAATTTTGTGTACCAGGGCTCTAGTTTAGGATATAACAAATACAAAGTACTAACTGTTATGCGCATATTGGCCATTACTATTTCCAAGGCAACAAGACCACTACTTCCACTCATTTATATGTAATTTGTATCATACATGCATTTCTCTATAATAGCCAAGTATTTCAAATATGGTAAGTAAAGTTATTGTTATTTTGTTAAAAATTTAGTGCCTTTCATTTATAATGTACTAGATGCCCGATGCATGAAATTCATGCACGGGGGGAGGGGTGTCCCTCAGCCCAGTCTGCACCCTCTCCAATCTGAGACACCCCCCTCACAATCCAGGACTGCTGGCTCCCAACTGCTCACCTGCCTGCCTTCCTGATTGCCCCTAACTGCTTCTGCCTGCCAGCCTGATCACCCCCTAACCACTCCCCTGCCAGCCTGATTGATGCCTAACTGTCCCCCTGCCAGCCTGATTGCCCTTAACTGCCCTCCCTTGCAGGCTTGGGTCCCCCCCAACTGCCCTTCCCTGCAGGCCCGGTTGCCCCCAACTTCCCTCCTCTGCCAGCCTGGTCACCCCTAACTGCCCTCCCCTGCAGGCTTGATCACCCACAACTACCCTTCCTTGCAGGCCTGGTCCCTCCCAACTGCCCTCCCCTGCTGGCCATCTTGTGTCCACATGGGGGCAGCCATCTTTGACCACATGGGGGCAGCCATCTTGTGTGTTGGAGTGACAGTCAATTTGCATATTATTCTTTTATTAGATAGGATTTTTCTTTGTTACAATGATATTGCTATATTTTCCCAATGTAAAATCAGATTTACCCCCCGCCATATAACACTTATTTTTTTTGAAATTCCATTGGAAAGGCAAAAGGAGATGTAATTCACATATTAATGTGTACTACAAATGAAAAGGACAGATCAGGAAGGCACTTTAATTGAAGTTTATAAATTATAAACTAACTAGAAGCCAGCCCAGTGTACAAATTCATACACCAGTGGGGTCCCTCAGCCTGGCCTGCAGGATCAGGCTAAAACCGGCTCTCCAACACCTCCTGATGGCTTCCAGATTGCGAGAGGGCACAGGCCAGGCAGATGGACGCCACCAGTGCACGATCGGGCCTGGGGAGGGATGTGGGAGGTTGGCCAGCTGGGGAGGGATCACAGGAGGGCTCCAGGATATGTCTGGCCCGTCTTGTTCAGTCCTGATCGGTTGGACCCCAGCAGCAAGCTAACATACCGGTCGACTCTCTGTCCCCTGGGGGTCAGTGCACATTATAGCAAGCGGACACTTAGCATATTAGGCTTTTATTATATAGGATACATTTTTTTTTTTCAGATTAGTATTGCTGCCATTGTTGTGGAGGACATTAGCTTCTCAAAAAAATATCCTGGCCTGACATATGCATATGTATGCGTTTGTTTTACTTTTTGTTTTCTCTTTTCTTCAGTACAGTGCTCTCAATCCTCGAGAATCTTGGGACATGTGGCATCCTACTCTGGTAGCTGAAGCTTTATTTGCGATTGCAAACATCTTCAGTTCCCTACGCCTGATCTCACTGTTTACTGCTAATTCTCACCTGGGGCCTCTGCAGATATCTTTGGGAAGAATGCTCCTGGACATTTTGAAGTTTCTATTCATATATTGCCTTGTGTTGTTAGCATTTGCTAATGGCCTAAATCAATTATATTTCTACTATGAAGAAACAAAAGGTTTAAACTGCAAAGGCATACGATGCGAAAAGCAGAATAATGCATTTTCAACGTAAGTTCAAACATTTCTATCAATAATGTGCAGAAATTTAGATTACAATACATTATGAATTTGAAAAATCGTTGACAAGTGGTTGCAAAGAAAAGTATGCTTAATGCAGAGAACAGAGTTAACATGCCTTTAAATATTTCATTCATTCATTCATTCATTCATTTTGCTTTTCTCAGTGCTTCATATAAATGATGTCACATAGTATGTGAAAAGAAAAATAATAAAATTGTAATTTATTCTGTTATCTTCATGGTATTCAAACTAAATAGTCCTTTTCTTATAACTTTATTTTTATAATTGTCACTATTACAGATGTCCGCATTTCCCCCTCCCTTTGCCCACCTCTACCCAGTCCCTGTTCCCTCTTCCCTCTGGCTATCACTATATTGTTGGTTGTGCATATATGTTCTTTAGCTAAGTTTTAGTAAAATGGTAATTTCTTTCAAAATGACCTCATTAAAGACACCTACATATAATTGTTTTGAATGTATTGTGGTGACATTGGTTAAAAGGATTATATAGGTTTCAAGTATACATTTCTGTGATACATAATCTGTACTTGTACCCACAGTCAGTCATTTTTCATCACCATATATTTGGCCTTCTATTACTACCTCCACACCCCCTTCACTACCTTACTGTTGTCTGTGTTTATGAATTTCAGTTTTATATCCCACATATGGGTGAAATCATATGGTTCATAGCTTTTTCTGACTGACTTATTTTGTTTAGCATGATATCCTCAAGGTCCATGTATATACTTTTAAAATGTGGAATAAGCCCACCAGATTGGCTTAGTGGTTGAGTGTTGACCTATGAACCAGGAAGATACAGTTCAATTCCTGATCATGGCACATGCCCGGGTTGTGGGCTCGATCCCCAGTGTGGGGCGTGCAGGAGGCAGCTGGTCAATGATTCTCTCTCATCGTTGATGTTTCTCTCTTTCTCCCTCTTCCTTCCTCTCTAAAATCAATAAAAACATAATTAAAAATAAGTAAATAAATACATATATAAAATGTGGAATAAAATGGAAATCTGTGTCCTATTGATAGCTTACACACCCATTAAAAAATAGAATGTGTACATGTAAAAGCAATCATATAAGAAAATCCAAGTGCTTTTCAGTCCTTTTTCAGGTGTTTTCCAGATGTTAAAGTCCTTTCACTTATCTCTTTGATTCTCTAGTTTTCCATATGAAAATCTAAGCATATAGAAATAATCCAAACCATATTATGCACACAAAACTTTCTGTGCCCTTTCACCCGAGAAGCAATAGGCCTTGTGTAGTATCACCATCTATATCTTACAGTCAGATTTGCTGGACAGCGCAGGTTTCATGATCACTATGTTTGATGTTCACACAGTCCTCATACAATACACCTCTACATATCTGTGTCCATTTCCTTCCCACTCTGGTAAACAGTTAATTAGCAGATTAATGGAGAAGTTGGATAATTTTTACCTACACAGTAACCATATGTGAATACATGGTCTTTTGTAGTTGACTTTTAAAAGTCAGACCCTATTCATGCCATTACAGAATTTTATGTAATATAAGAGAGTACAGTAATTTTTCAAGTATAAGGAAATTAATAACCGCAAATGAACTAAGTCACTTAGGGTTAAAAAATTGATTAAATTCTGTCTGTTTTATCTTTGATTCCAGTACTAAAACTCCATTTTAATTAATCAAGGTCTGATTATTTGCACATAAAATTTTAAGTGTTGCCTTAGTTGCCTTAAATATTTTCATAAATAGATTTGCTACAAACCATGAATCACAAATAAAACAAAAAGTCATTCCAGCCTCTCCTTGCCTTGTCAACCCCTGCTCCCAGCCTCTTCTGGCCTTAAGCAGCATTTCTTCAGCTGAACAGCTTACTTGGCTTTGTTGTCTTCCTTATATTCTTTTCTGACTCTGGACAGGGCAGGTTCAATGAATCCCTTGCAACAACATCCTTGTGACTAACATGGTTTAGGACTGTGTCTCAGTTTTGATACCTGAACCTATCTTTCCCCACTCATTTGTGATCCTTGTCTTAGTATTTGCCCCTAGCAACTAGGTCCAGGGATTTACAATGGCGAGATCCTACCACCTTCCCCTAGAATTCTACCTTCAACAAGCTTCCAGTATATTGTCTGTTTGCTTACTGGACTGCTGGATTTCTGATGGAGAGCTCTTATGCACGCTGTGTCTTGCACAACTCCTTTGCTTCTTTGTACTGCATGCCCTAATGCAAACTGCTTGCTAAGACCACTCCATATATATTTGTTGCCATATCCTTCTGATTCCATGCTTTGTCTTCCAGAATGAACTTCTACACAGCACCTGGAAGTGAGTAAACTCACATGTCTTTTTTAAATTCAGGGACCAGCTCTGGTTCCAAGACCCCAACCCCTTCTCAGAAATCTGATTCATCGGCAGCCAACAGAATTATACTTAACCCCATCCTAATTTATGTTTCCTAAGGTTTCCAGGAATCCCTTTGCCCTATTAGTAGCTCCATGGTAAATGATTAAATATTATTAACTAATTTAAATCTCCATCCAAGAATGTATGGCTAGAAAAATCTGATGTAAGATACCTAATATAAATTGTATTTTAAAAGCAACTGTATTGAATTTTTGAATTATGCATTATTTTACTTTGTCCATACTGATGGTTTCCTCTGTTATAATAAGAAAATAAAAGATAATTGCATACCTCAAATATTGTAGACCCAAATCAGTCAACTTAAATAAATCAAGTGTTCTACCTGAAATTTTTCCAATGTAAACTTTCAAGGAACAAATTATTTTTGTTCAAAGTTATTCAAAAGCTAAAAAATATAATCATAACTTCTCATTTTTTAATATACTAGAATATATAGGATGTACTAGGCAGGCATGAATTACTTATACCTTAATGACCCTGTTTGGTTAAATGGGTATCAATCACTGTGAGTGGATAACTAGTAATGCCCTCAGGGCTCCTGTTGTACATCTTATTTCTGTGCTTTTGTTGTCTTCAGTTTTCTTTTCATAATTATATAACTGCTATAAATTTTAAGCTTTCACCCTAGCCAATTTGGCTCAGTGAATAGAGTGTCGGCCTGAAGGGTCCCAGGTTCGATTCTGGTTAAGGGCACATGTGGAGGCAACCAATATGTTTCTCTCACATAGATGTTTCTCTTGTTCTGTCTCTCCCCGTCCTTCCACTCTCTCTAAAAATCAATGGCAAAATATTGTCGGGTGAGGATTATTAAATTTTTTTTCAAACTTTCTTTTACTAACCACTCTTGCAGAGATTTTATTCCATGTGAGGATTTAGAAAAACATAATAATTCATGTAAAGTACCTGAATACAGCAGCTGTCATATAATATGATAAAATATTAGCTATTCTACTTCTTTTTATCATTAGTGGTAGTAGTACAGTGTTATCTCTCACCTATATCTCCAATGATTACTCTCTTTTACTCCTTTCACTCAGGGTAAATATGGATGCTGAAACTTTAGAACCTTGTGTTTCTCATTAGTTACTACTCCTGTCTCTCTTTTATCTTTCATCCAAACAACCTTGAAATGAAGCCTGAACATGATATCTGGTTTTCTTGCTTCTTGTTCATTCTTCACCCAATTGCAATTTGGCTGTTGCTTCCACGACTCCATCAGAACTACTCTAGAAAATATCTAGAGCCTTCATATCACCACTATTAATGGATTTTATTTCTTTACTAGAGGCCCGGTACACGAAATTCATGAGGGGGGGGGTTCCCTCAGCCTGACCTGTACTCTCTCCAATCTGGGAGCCCTCATGGGATGTCCTACTGATGGCTTAGGACCACTCTCCATGGTTCTCTGCTCTCTGCAGACCTGCCTGCTCCACACCACGGTGATGGGCAAGCAGGCCCTGCTGTCTGCTCTCTGTGGGGCCTGCTTGCCTGCTTGCTTCTGGTGGGACTGAACAGACTGGGGGACTCCAGAGGGGCTGAGGGGACTGTGCGCCACCATCTTGTGGGTATGGGCACCACCATCTTTGTGAGAGTGTGATAGTCAATTTGCATATTCCCTCTTTATTAGATAGAATATTATCTTCAATATATCTGAATCATTTGACCCTGTTTAACACTTTCATGTTTTAATATTATTTTATTTTTTCAATTACAGTTTATATTCAACATTTTTTATTAGTTACACTTTCATTTTTGAAATCTTGTCCTTTTTAAATTATGTTACTCTGCTTTTATAGTTCATCTCTTACTTTAGTCTTTTTCACTTTCCTCTGATAATTATATTTCAACTATTGCTTTTATTTATTTTTAATTTAAATTCTTTATTGTTTAAAGTATTACATAAGTTTCCTTTTTCCCCCATTGACCTCTCCCCAGCTGCCCCAACCCCAAAAGTGGTCTGCTTTAGTAACTATCCTCAAACCCTATTGCAATATCTCTGAAAACTCAGCTATGATTATGGATTTGGCCCAATGCCTTTGAGATGACTTCTACATTCATATCACTAGCACAGATCCCCAAGATTTGAAGGCCCAACTATCTATTAGCTACTCTCTATGTATATCTCCTAAAAAGGTAAACCTAATCAAAGAAAATTCATCAGAGTTTCTCCCTCAAAAGTTGTTCCTCCTCCTCCCTATTGTTAAACAGCTCTAGCAAAATATACCAATAGACACAATTAAATTTCACATCCCGTGATTAAAATGTAATTATACAATTAAAAATATAAAATACTTTATTTTTTTTAAAAAGCAATCAATTTGAGAAAAGAAGTCCTGAACTTTAATTAAGGCACCCTTAGTTAGATTCTCCTGGTTATACAGACCAGTAGCTCATGAATTGTTTCAAGTAACAGGAGTTTTGTTATAACAATGATACATAGGATTACAGTCCTTTGATCCTCTGAGCAAACTTAGAGCAAAACCTGGCTTCAGGAAAAGCAGGAGTTGACATAGTGCTGGACCACAGGACTTTTTACTATGAGAACCAACATTAACATGATTTAGCTAGGCCATGTGTATTCTCTTTGATGTTACTAGCTTTTTCATCCTCAATTCTCTGCTTCTTAGTTTGTGCTGTCTCAAACTTTTGACTTCTCATAAGTCCAGTGATCCTGACCCTAGATCATAACTCCTGTCATTTCAGTCACTTTGACAACTACCGCATTCTCTTGATATTTCTAAGATAAACTCTTACAGAACAAATCTGATTGCTTAGGCTCACCTTCACATTAGGCCATGTCCCTGCTTAGGTCATTTGATCTTGACCAATCTAATCCATGTGGCTTTGGGTGGGGATGGTCAGAGGCCTACATAAAGACCACCCTTGTGTGAAAGGGTACACATGGAGTAATGTCACTGGGGCTGGGAGCTGCCAGAAAACATTATTGACTTGGTCCTACATTATGATTCCAAACTAATACCAATCTCACTAAAGATTAAAATCCTAACTACTTGTTATGAATGAGATAATTTTTGTTTTTGTTTTTACAATATAATTTAACTAAAGTCTTATTGTAACCATTTATAGAAGAGTATAAGAATTTTGTTGTCTTTTTACGGCATTATATTAAGGTATTAAAATGGTCCTCTTGAAACAAACAATTCTTCATTAAGTTCAGACATTCTTCCTCTTATTCCATTTCTTACAGTAAGTGAAAGAAACTTAACTTTTAATTAAACCACCTAATTCATTCATTGACAGGAGTAAGTGTTCCCTGAAATATTTTAAAAAATAACAAATTTTATTATCTCAGCATTCTTAGACACGATGCTGTCTTACAGCATTCATTACGTGCAATTTAAATAGCCAATGTGGAAATCAATATTGGTAACTTTATTTTTAAAAATATATTTTTATTGATTTTAGGTAGGGAGGGAGAGAGATATATAGAAACATCAATGATGAGAGAGAATCATTGATCAGCCACCTGCCGAATGGCCCCTACCAGAGACTAAGCCACACCCTGGGCATATGCCCTGATTGGGAATTGAACAATGACTTCCTGGTTCATAGGTCGATGCTCAACCACTGAGCCATGTGGGTCAGCTGATAAATTTATTCTTAATCCTCTTACAACTAAAAGCAAAATCAGGTGAAATGACATTTTTCAAAGACTAGGCTTGAGGGTCAATTATTTGTTAACTATTACCAATTACCCTAAGATGGGACAAACTTTCTATGAAAAAGACACATAGTAAATATTTTAGGCTTTTGTGGGCCATATGTTTTCTGTTACAGTTACCTCTGCCATTGTAATACAAAATAAATAATAGGTAATGCATAAATAAATGACTATGGTTGTGTTTCAATAAAACTTTGTTTATGCAGTATGAAGTTTCCTCAAAAAAATAAATATGGAACTACCATTTGATCCAGTGATCCCATTTCTAAGAATATATCCCAAGAAACCCAAAACACTGATCAGAAAGAATGTACATAACCCTATGTTCATAGCTAAGATCTGGAAACAGCCCAAGTGCCCAGCAGTAGATGAGTGGGTAAAAAACCAGTGGTACATTTATACCATGGAATACTATGCAGCAGTAGAAAGAAAAATCTCTTATCTTTTGAGACATCATGGAGGCACCTGGAGAGCATTATCCTAAGTGAAATAAGCCAGTCAGAGAAAGACAAATATCACATGATTGCACTCATATGTGGAATCTAATGAACAAAATAAACTGTTAAACAAAATAGATCCAGAAACATAGAAGCATGGAACAGACTGTGGAATCCCAGAAGGAAGGCTGGTGTGGGTCAAGGGTGGGGGTGGGAGGGAAGAGGGGGAAGGGATGAGATCAACCAAACTCATGGACACAGACAATAGGATGGCCTGGGTCAGGGGTTAGAGCAATAAGGGTTCAATGGGAGAAAAAAAGGGGAGAATATATATATATATATATATATATATATATATATATATATATATATATATAAACTTTCAACAATAAAGATTTTAAAAAATAAAAATAAACTCTAAAAAAAACTTTTTTTATGGACATTAAATGTGAATTCATTCAATTTCATATGTCATAAAATATCACTCTTCTTTCTATGTTTTTTCCAACTATTTGCAAAAGCAAAACACATTTTTAACTCAGCAGTCATACAAAAATAGATTGTGGGTCAGATTTTTCATCTTTGACCTAGAAAACTAAATACAGCTTTCAAAGCTCTTAGGAAAATCAAGTACACCATTTATACTAGTATGATTAAAACAATTTTTAAATTCTTTTTATTAAGTTTAATTTTATAATTACCCTAAATTACCTGTACTTTTTCTTTTGTCATTCACTCATTTATTTATTTTTCTTTTTAATTAAATTTATTGGGGTTATATTTGTTAATAAAATTATATAGAATTTCAAATGTACATTTCTATGATACATTATCTGTATATTGCATTGTGTGCCCTCCACCCAAAGTCAAATCTTCCACCACCACATATTTGACCCCCTTTAGCCTTTACTACCCCCTTATTGTTCTGGTGACCACCATACTGTTATCTGTGTTTATGACTTTTTGTTTGTTTTTCTTGTTTGTTCATTTGTTGCTTTTAGTTTTATATCATACTAGAAGCCTGATTGCACGAAGATTCGTGCCAGAATGGGCCTTCCTTTCCCTGGCTGCCAGCACCACTTTCGCTCTGGCTGGAGCCACCTTTCCGCTCCCACCCGGAGCCGCCTTTCTGCCTTCCTAAGCTGCTCAGAGGCCCCCAACTGCTTGGTGGCCATGTATACAAATTAATCCTCCATATTTGTTGGGTTAATTTGCATACTCACTCCTGATTGGCTGGTGGGTGTTGTGAAGGTCCGGTCAATTAGCATGTTTGTCTATTATTAGGTAAGATGGTTCTTGATTTTTTCTGACTGACTTATTTTGCTTAGTATGATATTCTGAAGATCCATCTATGTTGTTGCAAATAGCAGTATTTCATCTTTTCTTATGACTGAGTAGTATTTCATAATATCTATAATAATAAAAGCAATATGCAAATTGACCAAACGACCAAATAGCAGAAGGACCATCCTGACAACCTTCCAGACAACCACATTATGACATGCATTGGCACCAGGCCAGCCAAGGTGGGTGCAATGCGATTGATTGGGCCTGGCCAACACCCCTGATCGCCCTGCAGAGAGAGGCCTAGGCCACTGGCCAGTGGGCTGTGGTGGGTGGGAGGGGCCTCCTGCTGCAGGGCACAATCGATCACCCCTGCAGAGGGAGGCCCAGACTACCCAGCTGGCTGCACTGAGGCAGGTAGCCTGGGCCCCCTCTGCAGGGGTGATCCATTGCGGAGCCTTGGCCAGATAGGCGGGGCCTACCTCTTTGGGGTGATTGATCCTGGGGCTCCTGGACTGTGAGAGGGCACAGGTTGGGCTGAGCCTCTAGTATATATATATATATATATATATATATATATATATATATATATATATGTTTTTTATCCAATCATCTACCAAATGACCCTTCTGTGTTTCCATATCTTGGCCACCGTAAATAATGCTACAATGAACATAGGGATACATATATTTTGTGATTAAATGTTTTCAAATTTTTTGTATAGATACCCAGTGGAGGACATGTATTTTTAAATTAATTTTATATACATAATAGTATTCCAGTTTTACTGTTATGTCTTTGTATACTGGTTCTATTAATATAGTTATTAGTTCATTTTATCTTTATTCCAGGTTATTTGAGACACTCCAGTCCCTGTTTTGGTCAATATTTGGGCTCATCAATTTATATGTGACCAATGTTAAAGCACAGCATGAATTCACTGAGTTTGTTGGTGCCACCATGTTTGGGACATACAATGTCATCTCTCTGGTTGTCCTACTCAACATGTTAATAGCTATGATGAATAATTCTTACCAACTTATTGCTGTAAGTTGAATAATTTTATTTTAATACAATATTTTACCCTAGAATGCATTGTTCCTAGGTATACTCCCTTCTATCATCATTGTAAATAAGGTCTAGAATTGGCTATTGATAAGACAAAAGTATAATATAAATGGTTAATTTGAAGTTTCTAAGCAGTATTCACCATACTTAACTAGATACTAATTTAGTGTTTTACACATGATTATAAAATAAACTAGATTTATCCTTTCAGATAGTCATTAGCTATGGCAAGAAACAGGTAAGTGCCTTTGGACTTTGCATTGTGTCTCTTCATTTAACCTACAATCTTGATATAAGAAAAACTCAAGCCAGCTTTGCAAGATACAAAAAATAGTCCACAGGAGAATCTGAGGGGGAAAAGTCACAGGATTTTTAGTTTCTTAAAGCCTAGTAAAAGCAATATAAGTGTAAGCCTGAATTCTGTAACAGAATATTGTATATTCTATATACATTGTATAATCAGTATTGTATATCAGAGCTTTAGGATAAAGTATTAAAAAAAGAGTAAAGTTTAATGGTTAAAAGGCAAAAGCAATCATGCAGACCATATCTAAAGCCTGTTTCTCATTCACTCATGTATCCTTTAAACAAATATTTATTGTATATCGAATCTGGAACTCAAACACTTAGTTTAACTTATTTATTCATTCATTCTACAAATTCTTATTGAATACTTACTCTGCTGCCAAGTACTTTTCTAGGAACTAGAAATACAGCAACAAAGAAGATTAAGCCTTTTATCCCTTAGAGCTTACATGTTAGTGATGTTTATCTATAGCCAATCACAGTCGTAATAAAGTAAATAATGCTGGAATGAAATATGTCTTAAGTCTTTAATATTTAGACTTTAGACAAGTATCATTTTATAAGGATAATTATAGGCTTCTCAGTTTCTCCATAAATAACTACAATTATATTGCATTTTGGAATCTATTGTTAAAATTCTGAAATGTTATTATTTTTTGAGAGGCAACATTCTGAATTTTACTTAAACCTGTCACAGATGAAAAACTGCATAAATATAAGAAAAAATACTTTCATTTACTGATTCACAGTCTAACATATTCCCATCTGGATATACCTAGGTCCTGGAATTTACATGTTAATAGCTAAATTTGTGGAGCTTCATTTAAGCATCTTACAAATCTGAAAATTTTTAGATACTCCCTATATATTTGTATCAGAACTTCTGTATTCTTCTAGTCAACACATTTCCCTAATGTGAATTCAATTTTCCAAACTACCCCTTCAAAAACATTAGGAAGCCTCTAAATATAAATCCATAGACAAATTGTATATAAAGTTGCATATAAAATTTTGATTCTATAAAACATGTATTGTGTATGAAGTTTATGAAGAGAACACTATTCAAGAATAGTATGACGTTTTCTTTTTGCTGCTTTGTGGAGTATTAATTCTTACAGAGATGAGAATAAGCTTCAAATCTCTATTTTTGTTTAACCCAAATACTAAAACTACTTGAGAGGAGACCTGCCCCTCAGAAGCTGAACCATGTGTCCTTTATAAGTTCCTGCATATGATGCCTCCTTGGAGCATGAACATGCCAAGTATTTTATTTCCTCCTGTCCTAAAATACCAGAATTTACCCTGAGGGTTTTTTCTTTTGTCCTGCTAGCCCTAACTCAGAGCTTTAGGATAAAGTATTTAAAAATAAAATAAAGTTTAATGGTTAAAAGGCAAAAGCAATCATGCAGGCCATATCTAAAGCCTATTAATCATTCACTCATCTATCCTTTAAGCAAATATTTATTGTGCATCTAATATATGCCAAGTATATGCTTGCTTTTAGGGATACAGAGAATAAGGAAGTCTCTGCTCTCAAGAAAAATGTGATGTAGTAGGGATAAAATAAGTAAATGATTTCAATATTGAGAAAAGGGATTTGCTAATATGATGAAAGTACAGAAGAGAAGGACCATACATGCTGGGGTGGGAGGTAGCTGAGATTGATGGTGGTCGGGGCAGGCTTCCTATGAGAGCAAATAGCTAAGTGAAGCTTTAAATATTGACTAAGTTAGAAGATGGGTAGCAGAAGGTGATTTTTAGTCATCATGATAGTTCAGTTCCAGTTTTTTTTTTTCATTTACAGTTTACATGTATCATTAAATTAGTTTCAGGTATACACCCCAGTGACCAGGCATTACATAATTTAATAAGTGATCACCCTAATAAATCCCATACTCATTTAGCACCACACCTAGTTATTAAAATATTATTGACTATATTCCCTATGCTGTACTTTGCATCCCCATGGCTACTCTGTAACAACTAATTTGTACATCTTAATCCCTTAACCTTTTTTGCCCAGTCCCCCACACCCTCCCATCTAGCAACCAACAAAAATTTCTCTGTATCTATGAGTCTGTTTCTCTTCTGCTTATTCATTTTGTTTGTAGATTAAATCGTTGATAGATATGCATTTATTGCCATTGGGACAACTTTAAGTGTACTGACATTCACATCATGGGGGAGTGGAAGGAGAAGAATGAGAGCAAGAAATTGAATACCTATTTGAATGACAGAAAACTTCCCTAACTTGGAGAAGAAAACATACATATAAATCCAGGAAGTGCAGAGAGTCCCAAATAAGATGAACCTAAAGAAGCCCTCACCAAGACACACTGTAATTAAAATGCAAAAAGTTAAAGACAAAGATAGAATCCTAAAGCAGCAAGAGAAAACAGTTACCTATAAGTAAGCCCCATAAGACTTTCAGCTGATTTCTCAAAAGAAACTTTTCAGGCCAGAAGGGAGTGGTATGTAATATTCAAATGATGAAAGCAAGGGCCTACAACCAAGATTACTCTATCCTGCAAATCTATCATTAAAATTGATGGACATATAAATAGTTTCCCAGACAAGAAAAAACTAAAGAAGTTCATCACCACCAAACCAGTATTGTATGAAAGGTTGAAGGGTCTTCTTGAAGAAGAAGATGGTCAATAATATGAACAATAAAATGGCAATAAGTACATATCTATCAACTGTTCAAGTTTTTCTAACCACTGGAGACTTTGTTTAGACTCTTTCAGAATCACAGGCTTTGTTTAGTAGTAAAATATAATAATGAAATCAAGATCATACTTAATATATGACTCCTTGAGAATCAGGAGGATAAGAAGCTACACATAGGCCAATACTTATTTATTTATTTATTTATTTATTTATTTATTTATTTATTTTTAAAACATGTTTTATTGAAGGGAGAAAGGGAGAGGAATAGAAATATCAATGATGAAAGAGAATGATTAATCATCTGCCTCTTGCATGATCCCTACTGGGAATTGAGCCCAGAACTGGGGCATGTGCCCTGGCCGGGAATTGAACTGGTGACCTCTTGGTCCATGTGTCAATGCTCATCACTGAGCCACACTGGCCAGGCTAAACCAATACTTTAGGTGACTACCTTTTTATTATCTTAAGCTGATTCTACTGAATCCCATTCTCCAGCAAACAAATATACTTTTCTTCATTAATTTAGAATCTGTAAGCTTGTTTAGAAAGAAAGTAAACAAGAGGAACTAGAGGAGAGGAACAGGAGGGAAAATGGGTGGGAAACTGTAGCTTCTGTGCTTCCATCTAATGATTGAAGCCTCCAATCAGACATTTGATAAGCAACAATGGAGGCCATGGATTTTCTAAATATAGTGATTCCTATTGAAAGTACAGTGCCTAGACTAAAATATATATTGTTCATAGTAGAAAGATATATACAACCTATGCATTCATTGGCACACAGAAATTTAGTAATATTATAATGATGTATAGTCTAATATTATCCTACTCTACAATCTGAGTTCCCTTTTATAATAGTAATGGGTTAAAATGAATTATTTTGAATTGTTTAACTGTATGTGTGCCTAGTTTCTAGCACTTCCTACTTCCCAGATTGTCTACTTAATTCAATTTATTGGCTAGTTCAAGAGGAGAATGGCTGCTCTCTAACTAAATGCCATAAATGTTCCTAAGTTTTCCCAGGAGATAAATAAGATCCTATATAATAAAAGCTAATATGCAAATTGACTGAATGGCAGAATGACTGGTGGAATGACCGGTTGCTATGATGTACACTGACCACCAGGAGGCAGACTCTCAATGCAGGAGCTTCCTCCAGCCTGCAGGCCCCAGGCCAGCCAAGGTGGGTGCCAGTGGGTCCCTCCTGATCACCCCGCTAGTTGCCCCACAGCTTGGCCCTGATTGCTGGCTAGGCCGAGCAACCCTACGCATGCACAAATTTCATGCACCAGGCCTTTAGTATAATGATA
Source organism: Eptesicus fuscus (assembly GCF_027574615.1). Taxonomy (NCBI): domain Eukaryota; kingdom Metazoa; phylum Chordata; class Mammalia; order Chiroptera; family Vespertilionidae; genus Eptesicus; species Eptesicus fuscus. Next base: position 1,951,318 of record NC_072480.1, on the reverse strand, counting down.
AATAAATGACAATGAAGGATAACCTTAGGCTTGTGGGTAACCACCAGTCATACTCCTATCTGGTGCCATTTGTCCAGGATTATGTCAATGTTCAATGTTGTGTCATATTCCCAACTCTACATTTGATAGAAGAATTCTCTCTGAGTTTATGTCTATTCCCTAAATGTGGTCACTAATTATTCACATGGAAATGTATCAAGTAATACTTTTCCTGGAAATACCAGGAGGCTAAGCCATGAGCAGCCATGAGGGTGACATTCAGATAAGTAGGGGTTCAAAGTCTTGGATAATATATAAAGCCCTGTTTGTGGCCAGAATCTAATGAAACTGTGCTAATTGCAGCCTTGCTAATTCATCCTTGAGGCATAAGTAATCACTGCGAGTCTCTTTAACATGGAATTAATTTAGATGTCTGTTTCATGGAAGAGGGAAAGATGAAAAGTTACAAGAAAGCTGTGACTCTTACTAGGATAAGCCATCATCTGAAATGTTTAGATGACTATATCCAAGAGTCAGCAGTGTTTTCATGAATGATTAATGTTCCAAGAGCTACACAAGTCAGGTTACAAGCTCTCTGTGATGTTTATCTGACATTAATAATTAAGAAACCTGTCAGCAGTTATCATGTTCTTCTCTTCAGGACCATGCTGATATAGAATGGAAATTTGCTCGAACAAAGCTTTGGATGAGTTATTTTGAAGAAGGAGGTACCCTACCTACTCCCTTCAATGTTATTCCGAGCCCTAAATCTCTTTGGTACCTGATCAAATGGATATGGACACACCTGTGCAAGAAAAAGATAAGAAGAAAGCCAGAAAGCTTTGGAACAATAGGGGTAAGAGCATAACACGTTAGTATTACTCTTTATTTTAATTGTTTTTTAACCAAAGAACTTGTAGGCATATATACATAACTCACAGACACAGACAATAGTGTGTTGAAGGCCTGGGGTCAGGGGCAGGTGTGAGCTAGAAGGGGACAATGAGGACAAAAAGAGGACATCTGTAATACCTTCAACAATAAAGATAAAACAGCAACATAAACCTACATGACAATAATTCAAAAGCATCATCAAATAATAATTTTTTAAAAATTGTATATTTAAATATATTTGTATTTCATATTGAATATTTTCCATTATTCTTAGTGTGTAACATGGGCTCCTTTAAGAGCATATTATGCTTGATAAAATGTTCTCAATTAAATGATTAGATAAATATTATAACTAGAAAATACTGTGTCATATTCAAACACAGTGATTTTGTAACTGGACAACTAAAGAGTCCAGGCTGCCTGTCACTACTTCAGCCAATTTAGCAGAGACAGGGTTGAATCATATATGAGCAATTATTCCAATAATGCTCACCGTATGGGAGAGCAGCAGGTCATCCATAAAAATCTACTCTTCAACCCACCATAAGCAAGCTGCTTCTATTGGGTAGAAGGACAAAGATTATGTGGGGAAGTAGGAATTACAGGCATGGAAAAGTAGGCACAGGATAATCATTACAGGTTACAAGTCATGCAGGCATGGAGCAGGGCGAGGGGAGTCACAAGAAGGCAGGCACCTCTGGGCACTCCGGGACCACAGTATAGGTAATAGGGACTGGGGGTTAGAAAGAGCAGGTGCCTCCCAGACTAGATTGTTTCAGCCACGAGGTTGTAAATATTTCCATAATGACAGGCAGTTCTTGGGAAGGAGGATGAACTGAATTCCAAAGTTAGCTCCCATCTCCCAGGGTGTACAATTCCCAGCCAGGTTAGAATGTGCTTTCTTTAATCAGAACAAAACAATCACGGTTTACAGAGCATGATTAACATTTCTTATTTTATTTCTTGTAACTAATAGCTAGTCCCCAATATTATGTTTCCACCCCTAACATTCCCCACTGCTTTTTTTTATCATCTACCTAATAAAAGAGTAACATGCTAATTGACCATACCTTTGCGACACCCACCAGCCAATCAGGAGTGAGTATGCAAATTAACCCAACAAAACACAGGCACCGAGCACTGGGCAGGACACAGGCATTTCACACCACCCCAGCCACTCCGGGCCTCTGGGCAGCGTGGGAAGGCAGAAAGGCAGCTCAGGGCCAAAGCAGAAAGGCTGCTCTGGCCAGAGCGAAGGTGGTGCTGGCAGCCAGGAGAATGAAGGCCCATTCTTGCACAAATATTCATTCATGCATCGGGCCACTAGTCTCATATATATGAGATTAGGTTTAGATGAAAAATCTCATCCTGCTGGACTATATTTGCTTTTGCCTTGAAAGCAGTTCCCAGGGATAGAATACAGCGAATGTACAATCTTGAAGATGGTTTCCCTAATTTGATGAATGTTGTTTTCTATCAACTGAGAATTGTCAGAAAGATTAAAACAGAACATTTCTTTTAATTCCTCACAACTGCGTTTATGCAGCAACAACAAATAATCTATTGCTGCCCAATTCTCTAGAACTGCTCCCTGACATTTCTCAACTCTTAATGTATCCCTTGAATAGCCCTGGAAGTGGCATTTGGGGCTTTTACCATGCTACAAGCCAGCCAGTTCACTTTTACATTAAGGAAGCCTACCATTACCAGCGTAACAAAAATGTTTAAAGCAATATATTCAGCAGGGCTCCACAGATAGAGATCATTGTTGCAGTCTGGTGCTATGGCCGTGAGAAAGTCTTTTTGGTTGGGACCCTGGGATGTTTCTGAGACATGAGGACAGTCAGTCGTCCTAAGGAACAGGTGTTATTAGCAAGGATATATGAATAGACAGTTACCCCACATATCAGAAACCAACCAGCTGGTAGCTTAGTCTGTCCATTATTATAAGGGATGGTATAATTATCAGAACAATTCATATTATAGTTATTAGATACTAAAAGACAATAAGCACTCCCAGTAAAATGTCTGACATTCACCTCAGGTAACTACTGCAGTGACCTTTAGAGAAAACATCCCTGTATCTTTTTCCCAACAGTGGGTCCCAACAAATAAAGGTCCCAGTATATTACTTTCCTCCCAAAATGAATAGAATGAGTGTAATTCAATATATTAGCAATAGGTATCCCAACTCCTACTAGGCAAGATGTCAAGTTCCATTCTACATAGGTTCCTCAATTGCCAGCTTCAGAGCAGTTGGAGTGGTGAGACACATGTCTCAGGGTCCCATCCATTTCTGCCCCAGTTGGCCTATCATCTTTACTCTTCTCATGTCTGTTTGACTACCACATCCCCCTTCAGGGATCCTGCTCTGAATTCTTTCAGAGAAAAGTGGTACAGGGTTTCTTCTGTAGCTGCTTCAAGCTGAAGAGGGATGAAGTTTTCTTTCAGAGCCAAGACATCCTTGCTCTCTCTCTCAGAGGAGCAATGAAATCTGGGCATGGAAAGAGATGGCAATGGTGTCTATACATGGTATTCCCAGGGTACCAGTAGGGCTTGTAACCTTGTGGGGACAAAGTGTGTTATAAATTTTTGTATTATTGGGGTAAAAGCTAGAGATAAATTCAGGATCCAGTTCAATTCATAGGTAAAAAGTAAAGCTTTGAGTCTAATATTCACAATTGTGTCTTATAGAATCTACTGAAACACAATTACTCCCCCTAAAATCTAAAATCACCCCCATTTTTATTAAGGAGCCAAATTAAGACCAATTGACTTATTGTATTAAATCTAATTTTAATTTGGCCTGATCACTTACATGAACACAATAAGAATAGCAATTGATCATATAGGCCTTTAAATTTTTTTCTTTGCTGGAGTTTCATGATTGAGCTTTAATTAGCCCCTCAGGACAAAGAAGGTGAGCCACTTAGGTGTCATCAGGTTTTCCTGCAGTACCTGCAGACTTGGGTGAATTTCCTCATATTCTTGAGGTTCCCAATGTGCCTTGAGGTTCCTTCCTTGCCATCTCTCAGGAAAGCAAACTTTGTTTCTTACCTGGAAAGACTGCCATGAACCACTGACCAAACAAGGTACCAGGCTATTTCTCCAAGGCTCACTTATTGGCTTCTAAGTCAGTCTTTATTCCTTAAAGCTTTCTGGTGACATCCAGAGTCCAGGCATTTCTCTTTCAGACATGACATCCCATTCAAAGTCTTGGTTCATAAAACGACAATTGGAAACAGGTCTTATAGAATTCATGCAATGAAGCATTTTGCCATGACTCACTTAGTAAGAATTGCCAAATTCTGGAAGGATAAGGTAGGGAGAAAAATACATAATTTACCAAATTGCTTTAAGAAAAGAAGAAAGTTTCCTTATGTCTGAAAAACAAAAAAGATAAAAAATCAGCAATATTTTCCACAAAAGTTACAAAAACTATATAATTCTTTTCAGTTCATTCAGTCCACAATCATTTTTTCGTTTCTCCTGATTTTTTTCTGCCAATACTTTTATAAATCTATATACTCTATAAGAGCTACAATAATTTTCATCCAGTTCAAAGGGGATGATCTGAAAATGTCAGAGTCCTTTCCATGAATCCCTCAGAAGATGAAACATTTTTCCAAATGCATTATAACAAAACGGTGACTATCTGTAAATTTCAAGAAGAAATTTAAAATGACACAATATTCCAGCCTGGCTGGCGTGGCTCAGTGGTTGAGTGTCGACCTATGAACCAGGAGGTTGTGGTTCAATTCCCAGTCAGGGCACATGCCCAGGTTGTGGGCTTGATCCCCAGTGTGAGAGAATGCAAGAGGAAGCCAATCAATGATTCTCTCTCATCATTGATGTCTCTCTCTCTCTCTCTCTCTCTCCTCTCTCTCTCTCTCTCTTTTCCTCTCTGAAATCAATAAAAATATATATCTTTAAAAAGAATAAATAAATAAATAAAATGACACAATATTCCAGAATAACAATTAAGTTATAAATGAAATTATACCAGAGTTATTATTTCTTTATTTGACAAAGTTTCCCATGTACCTTAAGCAGAAAATATTCCTGCATAAGATGAGAAAACAAATTCTTAAGGCCAATTGGAATGACCTAAATCCAATTCTAGGTTAAGAAAAGTTTCTTAAAATTCAAACCCTGGGAAGGTTGAATTTCCAAGGCCAATTGGAATGACCTAAAGCCAATTCTAGGTTAAGAAAAGTTTCTTAAAATTCAAACCCTGGGAAGGTTGTCAAACTTATTTTACCAAAAGGTTATATATCATCCTTATTATTATTATGAAACAGTATTAGATTATTCAATCAAAGTGAAAAAAAGTATTAAACACAACCATAGGCCTAGCAAAACTTAAGTTCCCACAATTAAGAAGGTGGACTTTTTAAGCAATCATGAACCTGATTAATCCTAAATAATAAAGAGGTAATATGCAAATTGACCACCACACCCTCACAAGATGGCTGCCTATGACCAGGCCAGCAGGGGTGTTAGTGAGGAACGACCAAATGACTGAACAAGCAGAATGCGTGGGGCGACCAGGCCAGCAGAGGGGGGGGGCAGTTGGGGGCGACCAGGATGGCAGGGGGGGCAGAAGAGGCTACCAGGCTGGTGGGGGAGGGCAGTGAGGGTGACTAGGCCAGCAGGGGGGCAGTTGGAAGTGACCTGGCCAGCAGGGGGGGCAGTAAGAGGTGACCAGGCTGGCGGGGGAGGGCAGTGAGGGGTGACTAGGCCAGCAGGGGGGGCGGCAGTTGGGGGTGACCTGGCTGGCAGGTGAGCAATTAGGAGCCAGTGGTTCAGGATTGTGAGAGGGATGTGCGACTGCCAGCTTAGGCCTGATAAACCGGCAGTCGGACATCCCCTGAGGGGTCCCGGATTGGAGAGGGTGCAGGTTGGGCTGAGGGGACCCCCCCTCCATGTATGAATTTCATGCACCTGGCCTCTAGTATAACATAATATATAACCATTTACATAATTTATAGGATTTTGCTTTTTGGGCAAAAACAGAAAAGGCTTTTTCTTTTTTACCTTTTAGCATACTAGAAAAGAGTAAACAAATTCTGTATTAGCTTACTTTAGACTCATTTATGACATTAAATTTATTATTCAGATTATCTATAATTTCCTTTTAATATTTTTCTTCACAACACTTCCATAACTTTCACAAACCTTTCTACAACTTTCACAAACCTTCTTATGCATTCCTAAATAACCAGCTTTAGAACTCACTTTCTTTTTTTCTTCAAAATGTATCTCCATGCCTCATTCCTTCTATTACCAAAACCATATAATTTCTTTCCAATTGGTTAGAATTCTTAATTCTCAGAAACCTTAATTTTTAGGTGACCACTAAAAAGTAAACAGCATTCTTTAGATTGGCAAATATATTTACACTTTTGAGAGACATATTTCTATTATAAAACATTCACTAACAATTTAAAGTGTATTTTCTAGCTTTTCTGTAATAAGAGGTCAAAAGTAGGCAAACTCAGATTAATTAATATTTCAGTATCCTGTTATTTCAAAATACCCAGATATTTAATAATTTCTACTTATTAAACCAAAGTTTTAAGTTACCAAGGACTTGACTATGTTTTTTCTTTACAAAGTGGGAGTGGCCCCCTTCCTTGAGAGCACTTCTGCAGGTCAGGCCCTTCTAGGAGAAAACTGGGGGAATTTAGAAGGTTTATTTCCCATAACTTTTTTCGGAGTAGATGTAACAACATGGAATCTTGCATATAAGAAGAGATCTTATCCTATTTCAAAATAAAACAACCCCTAAAGTAAATAGATGAGTATGCCCAATAGGAGAGACTGGGACATTAGCTTTAGAATATTATCTCACACTAGTCCAGCACAGCAAATGACCTTTCGTTCTGAGTGGTACAAGCCTGAACAGCAGATGCAGATGATTCCCAGTGTTCATAAAACAACCCCAAAAGATAAGAAAGCAAACAAAGAACATCCTTAACCAAAGTTACATTACAGACAGACAAAACTCTCACTAGCAAAGCATTTGGATTGGCTGATGTCTTGAGAAGGAGAGCAGGGAGGGTCCCCAATATTAAGAATTCTCAGCAGCTGCTGGGAAGTTCCTGTAATCCATGACACGGGTTCAGCCTGCCACAAGCAGCTGGGGCCCCCAGAAAAGTGGGATGTGCCCCATCTTTAAACAAATAAACCAAACAACAAAGAGTCACAAAATAACAATCAACAGAGACACTCTATGCACCATATTTACAGGCACACACAAGCCCCACAGCTTCACACCATGCTTCTTGTCTGTCCAACCACAAAAACTTCAGAATGCCCTGCATTAAACAACAACAACAACAACAAAACAAAACAAAACACTGAAGCAGAGCAATGTCTCTAGTCCCAGAATGGATCAGACTAAGGGCTCGAATACCAGGCAAGGACCACTAGAGGTCTCTTGCTACCAGGATCTGGTCAGGCTCACCCAGTAAATGCATGCCTTAAAACCAGATGAGAGGCAGCAAATGCTTCTCGTGCCATACAAACATGATTGATTCTTCTGTCATACAGAAATGCTTGATTCAACTTACATATTATGTGAGATGATGAGGATTGCTGAGGCTGGGGCTAGGACTCAAAACAGGAAAATACCTGTCAGTGCTGCAAATAAGAGTCCGGACCTCAGCCCCAGGAACCCCCAGTCCAGGCAGCAAGCGGGATCACCAGTGTTCACCCCAGAGGAGTCGCTCGCTTACATCCCACCAGAGTCGCCAGATTATATAACCTCACAACCAAGGGGTCTGGGCTGCTTGTCACCACTTGAGCCAATTAAGCAGAGACAGGGTTGTATCATATATGAGTGTTTATTCCAATACTGCCGGCAGTATGGGAGAGCAGCAGGTCATCCACAAAAATCTGCTCTGCACCCCACCATAAGCCAGCTGCTTTATATTGGGTAAAAGGACAAAGATTACATGGGGAAGTAGGAATTACAGGCATGGGAAAGTAGACATGGGATAATCATTACAGGTTACAAGTCATGTGAGCTCAGGGTGGGCAAGGGTCACAAGAAGGCGGGCGCCTCTGAGCACTCTGGGACCAGATTATAGGTAATAGGGGTTGGAGGTTGTAAAGAGCAGGTACCTACCAGACTAGATTGTTTCAGCCATGAAGTTGTGAATCTTTCCATAATAATAGGCAGTTCTTGGGAAGGAGGATGGACTGCATTCCGATGTTAGCTCCCATGTCCCAGGGAGTACAACTCCCAGCCAGGTTAAAATGTGCTTTTTCTAATTAGAACAAAACATTCATGGTTAACAGAGCATGATTAATGTTTATTATTTTATTTCTTATAACTAATAGCTAGGAGAATATTATGTTTCTTCCTCTAACAATTTCAGAATGTGTTTAATTGTCCAACATTTTGCTTCTACTCTCAATCATATTAAATGTCGAGAAGTTGTGTTTGTAAAAAAACATTAGGACGGCTCAGAACCATGTTTCTCTTATACTGGAAAATTGTACTTCCTTTGAAAAATGTTACTGGGAAGCAGAATGTGCTTTCTTTAATCAGAACAAAACATCATGGTTAACAGAACATGATTAATATCACTCATAATTACAGTTGGTCCCCAATATTCTATTTCTGCCCTGAACACACAGGAAGATAATTAAAGATTAACTGTGATGTCAAACCATTTCTTTACCTTATCCATGTTAATTTTACTAACCTTTGGATATCTTTATGCTTCGGGAATTTATGACAAACTAAATAAATATTGTGAGTCATGTCTCTCTTCTTCAGCCTCATCCCACTCTCAATCCTGCCTCTTCTCTACCAAGCTATGGTTTTGGGCAAGCACCAGCCTAACCAAACTCAATGAATGTTATATGTTTACTCTTTATCTAGACTCTATTTCCAGAATGAGGTTATATTATTTTGGTTTGCATACTCATAGTTGAGTTTTATATATTTACATTTTAGATGAAAATAAATAGTACATATTATTTGTAAGAAAAATATAAGATAAATGAAAGCCAAATTAAGAAGATTCTAATAATAACAGGAGTTAAATGAGAATCAAAAAGTAATTTCTTTTGCTCTGAATTCCTTTTAGTTTGGATAATCTTTCTGATAGTTATTTGTATAAACATGAAGACAAGGGGATATACACATATTCATTAATAAGAAGGTGGAAGTCACTTTGTATAACCAAGATATGGATTAGAATATCAAATCATACTTGAAAGGGACTTTAGAAATCATTTAACTCAACTATTTCCTTTAAAAGAGAACTTATTTACCTTGCTCAGCATTTCATGATCCCTTGGTGACAGAGCTGGGGAAAAAACTGGGTGATTGTTTCCGTCTAATGTGCCTTTCACTGCCTTTCCTTGTTTCCCTGAAAATTCTGATCAGCATGCAACAATACCCTCCATATTGTGTATTTACCTTTTAAGTTTTATCAACAGGTCTTACAGATCCTATCACTGTTTTCAGTTTCCTCTTAGATTCCTGTATCTCAAAGTTCTCATTTAACAAGATGGCATGCCTTCTGCTCTCATCCTAACTTGCTAATTATTTAAGCCACATTTTTGAAACAGAAAATTGAAACTAAACTCTAAGTAGAGTTTATGCATTTTTTGAATCAATTTTCTCTACCCTTCCTATTTGTGATTCACTTATTGACTCTTGTCACCTAGAAGATGTTCATTCTCTTCCCTGCCCTTCAGGGTTACCACCATTGGTCCTCTCTAGATTCCATTACTGGTGATTTTATCTTGCTATTTATGACTACTGGGTAACAACTAACCCTGAAGAATTAAATAACTCTTAAAAAAAAACAAAAAAAAAAAAACTTTGGACTTGTTAGGGTCGCTGAAGGAGTAACGCACAAAGGCCAAAAGTGGTAAAGAGTTATACATTTATTAGGTCATCTGGTAACCAGATGGGCTGAGCCCCCAAATAGCACCAGCAGCCAGGGACAAGGAGTCAGAAATTTTATTTTATTTTTTATTTTATTACTAAGGGCCCGGTGAACGAAACTTGTGCACTGGGGTGGGAGGGGGGGGCCTCAGCTCAGCCTGCCCCCTCTCATAGACTGGGAGCCTTCCATGGGGAGCGGGCCTAAGCCACAGGTTAAAATGGAAATTGGAATGAGATACAACTAATGTGAGGGGGGGGGGGGGAAGGCACCAGCCCCATCACCCCGCTCCTGCAGCCACTGCCAGCCACTGCAACTGCCAAGATGTTTTCATCAACACGGACTCCAGTCCCTTCACCACAAAAAAATTACAACTTTCTTTAGGCATTTTCAAGATGTGTCTTTCATAGGATATGACATTTCTTTTTTTCTTTTTATAATCCTCACCTGAGGATATGTTTCCATTGATTTTTAGAGAGTGTGGAAGAGAGAGGGAAAGACAGAGAGAAACATCAATGTGAGAGGGACACTTTGATTCATTGCCTCCTGCATGAGCCCTGACCTGGGCACTGACTAGGGAGGAGCCTGCAACCTAGGTACATGCCCTTGATCAGAATCAAACCTGGACCCTGTGGTCGGCAGGCTGAGGCATTATCCACTGAGCCAAACCCGTTAGGGCAGGATATGACATTTCTTAGCCCTCCAGCAGCAGACCTTCATTTTTTTCCTCCATAAGTGTGGTGGAAAAACCCTAAATCACCTTTTTGGATTCTTATTACCTAAGTTACCAAGAACATTACCAGTGGTGTACAGGGAGCTTAGCCAATGAGCAGTCAGAAAAGGTGTTTCCTGTGCAGCTCATGTGCAGAGGCAGGACTGCTGGCAAGCCGAGGCTAGCACGCGCCCCCCTTCCCCCGCCCCCCGTCTCCGGGCCTACTCAAACCTCTGCTGCGGCTTGGGCAGCCCCCCCCCCCCACCTCAGCTCTTCCTAAGCCTCCGCTGTGGCTTAGGCAGGGCCCCCCAGATCTGCTCAACCCTCTGCTTGGGCAGGGCCGACCAGCTCCTCTCCAGCCCTGCTCAAGCCTCTGCCACCCCGCCCCAGGCCACTTGGTGCTAAGGCCTGTTGGCCAGGAGTGGCCAGGGGCATTCTGGGACCCCAGCTGCTCAGGGCCTATGTGCAGGCCTACAGGCTCTGAGCGGCCTGAGTCCCAAGTATGTTCCTGGGACCCAGGCTGCTGGGCGCCTATGTATGCAATAAAAAAATTTGCCTATGTATGCAAATTAGCCTGCCATCTCTGTTGGGTTAATTTGCATACTCACTCCTGATTGGCTGGTGGGTGTTGCAGAGGTATGGTCAATTTGCATATTTCTCTTTTATTAGTGTAGATTTCTTTTTTTTTTTAATTAAATTTTATTGCGGTGACATTAGTCATCATGAACATATAGGTTTCATGTGTGGATTACTATTTTACAAAATCTGTATGTAGGACCATGTGCCCACAACCCAAAGTCAAATCTTCCCCTGTCACCTCATATTAGGACCCCTTTCTCTCCTCACACCCCTCACTCTGGCAATCACCACACTGCTGTTTGTGTTCATAAGTTTCAGTTTTATATTCCACATATGAGTGAAATCATATAGTTCTTAGCTTTTTCAGTCTGACTTATTTCACTTTGCATAATGTTTTCAAGGTCCATCCATCTTGTTGTAAATGGTGCTATTTCATCCTTTCTTATGGCCGTGTAGTACTCCATTGTGTATACATACCACATCTTCTTTATCCAGTCCTCTATCACAGGGCACTTTGGCTGTTTCCAAGTCTTGGCCACTATGAATAATGCTGCAATGAACATAGGGGTGCATATATCTTTGCGTATAAATGATTTTGAGTTTCTTGGGTATATACTGAGGAAGGGGGATGTTGGGTCATATTGTAGCTCTATTTTTAATTTTTTGAGGCAACGCCAGACTGCTTTCCATAGTGGTTGTACCAGTCTACATTCCCACCAGCAGTGAATGAGAGTTCCCTGTTTTCCGCAATATCTCCAAAACTTGCTGTTGTTTTTCTTGTTGATAATGGCCACTCTAACTGGTGTAAGGTGGTATCTCATTGTAGTTTTCATTTGCATTTCCCTGATTGGCAGTGAGGTTGAACATCTTTTCATATATAGGACTCTAGGCAATCTTTTTTGGCAGGGAATTCTCTGGGCAGGTCCATATCCTGGGCAAGTCCTAAGGTGAAAGATAGTGGTCTTAGCAAATGGAATGTGGTCTAAGCAAAAGAAAATGGCTGTGAAGTAGTCTACAGGTCAGTTCCCAGGGGAGGGAGTATCAATTCAATTATTTGATCAGATCTAACAGGACTTTCTTATATGGATAATTAGGTATTCCAGGTAAATTAACCTTTCATTTGGAATACTTTCTGGGGGAAAGCATAAATGAAGCAGAAATATTTTATTGATCAAAACCTTTACTATAGAAAGAAAACTCATTGAGAAATGGCTTCTCTCTGGGAAATCATAAAAATCCTACCAAAGGGACAACCTATTTGGAAATTTTTTGCTTAATCTCATTTTATCATCAAAACACTCTCAGTATTAAAGCACTGGTTCTCAAACTTTAATGTGTACTAGAATCATAGGGAATCTCCATTTTAACAAGCACTTATAGCTTGTAGCTTTAATTAGAAACTCCTGTTTACAAAATCACTGGTGTCTGGATCAGCTATTTAAACTAAAATAAAACTAGTGTTTCTACTTGTGGCTCCAGAGTTTGGATCACTTAAATAAAGTAAAAATATGTTATGCAATACTTCACCAAAGTGTTTAATTAATATAACACACACACACACACACACACACACACATACACACACACACACATACTAGAAGCCCGGTGCACGAATTTGTGCATGGGTGGGGTCCCTTGGCCTGGCCTGCCATCAGGGACAATCAGGGGGGCCGGCACACAGGGGGAGAAGGACCACAGGAGGTTGCCCAGCCAGCCCCCCAATCAGGGCCAATCAGGGAGGCTGGCCTGCCAGTGGGAGGGACCAACTGCCAATTCTGCGAGGAATTGAGCTCCCTCCTACCTCCTGTCTGAGTCTGGGGTGCGGGTGAAAGAGCTTCGGGGCTGTCAGGGCTTCAGCAGCAAGCTAACCAATGGCCAACTCCATGAGGAATCGGGCTCCCTCCTCCCTCCTGTCTGGGTCCAGGGTGCAGGTGAACTAGATTTGGGGTTGACAGGGCCCCAGCAGCAAGGTCTATATATAAATATATATATAAATTTTTCAATTACAATTGACATTCAATGTTATTCTATATTAGTTTCAGATATACAGCAAAGTGGTTAGGAAATCATGACCTTTGCAGAATGTTATCCCCACTGCTTCAAGTACCCACCTTGCCCCAAACATATTTGTCATAATACTAGAGGCCTAGGGCAAAAAAGTTCATGCACTGGAGAGGGGTGTTCCTCAGTCCAGCCTGGGACCCCTTGCGGGATGTCTGACTGTCTGTAAGATCGGGCCTGAACCGACATTCAGACGTCCCTCTCATAATCTGCGACTGCTGGCTCTCAACCACTTGCCTGACTACCTGCCAGCCTGATCACCCCTAACCACTCCCCTGCCAGCCCAATCGATGCCTAACTACTCCCCGGCCAGACTGATTGCCCTCAACTGCCCTCCCCTGCCAGCCCAGTCACCCTAAACTGCCCTCCCCTGCCAGCCTCGTCACCCCTAAATGCCCTCCCATACAGGCCTGGCTGCCCCTAACTGCCTTCCCCTGCTGGCCTGATCAGCCCCAACTGCCTTCCCCTGCAGGCCCGGTCCCCTCCAACTGCCCTCTGCTAACGACCCAGTCACCCTCAACTGCCCTCCCCTGCAGGCCCAGTCACCCACAACTGCCTTCCCCTGCAGGCCCGGTACCCCCAACTGCCCTCTTCTGCCATCTCAGTCACCCTTAACTACCATCCCCTACAGGCCTGATCACCCCAACTGCCCTCCCCTGCTGGCCATCTTGTGAACACATAGTGGCGGCCATCTTGTGCAAGGACGTGATCATAAATTTGCATATTACCTCTTTATTATATAGGACTAGAGGCCCGGTGCATGAAATTCGTGCACGGGGGGAGGGGTGTACTTCAGCCCAATCTGGGACCCCTTGAGGGATGTCCAACTGCCTCTTGGACATCCCTCTCACAACCCAGGACTGCTGGCTGCCAACTGCTCGCCTGCCTGCCTTCCTGATTGGACCTAACCGCTTCTGCCTGCCAGCCTGATCACCCCTTAACCACTCCCCTGACAGCCAGATTGATGCCTAACTGCTCCCCTGCCAGCCTGATTGCCCCTAACTGCCCTCCCCTGCGGGCCTGTTCACCCCTAACTACCCTCCCCTGCAGGCCTGGTCCTCCCCAACTGCTCTCCCCTGCAGGCCTGGGTCCCCCCCAACTGCCCTTCCCTGCAGGCCCAGTCACCCCCAACTTCCCTCCTCTGCCAGCCTGATCACCCCTAACTGCCCTCCCCTGCAGGCTTCATTGCCCCAAACTGCCCTCCCTTGCAAGCCTGGTTCCTCCCAACTGCCTTCTCCTGCTTGCCTGATTGCCTACAATTGCCCTCCCTTTCAGGCCTGGTCCCTCCCAACTGCCCTCCCCTGCTGGCCATCTTGTGGTGGCCACCTTGTGTTCGCATGAGGGCAGGATCTTGACCACATAGGGGCAGCCATCTTCTGTGTTAGAGTGATGGTCAATTTGCATATTATTCTTTTATTAGATAGGATAGAGGTCTGGTGCATGGGTGGGGGCGGGCTTGCCCTGAAGGGTGTCCTGGATCAGGGTGGGGGTTCCCTTGGGGCATGGGGAAGCCTGGGCGATGGGCCTGTGGTGGGTTGCAGGCCAGCCATGCCCCCGGAGACCCAAGCGGAGACCCTGGTATCTGGGATTTATTTATCTTTTACAATTGAAACTTTGTAGCCTGGAGCGGAACCAAGCCTTCTGCTCACTCCATGGTGGCAGCCATTTCTGTTGGGATTTATTTATCTTCTATAATTGAAACTTTGTAGCCTTAAGCAGAGGCCAAGCCAGGCCAAGGTGTGCGGAAAGCTTGGCTTCCTCCATCGCTGGGGAAACCCAAGCCTCCCTCCTGCTCTCTCTGTGGCTCCAACCATCTTGGTTGGGTTAATTTGCATATTCACTCCTGATTGGCTTGTGGGTGTGGCTTGTGGGTGTGGCGAAGGTACAGTCGATTTGCATATTGCTCTTTTATTAGATAGGCTTATTTTATTGACTATATTCCCTATTCTATAATCTATACCTCTGTGAACATTCTGCAACTAAAAATATTTTCTGCTCAATCCCTTCACCTTTTTCACCCAGCCGCCAATATCCCTCCCCTCTGACTACTATAAGTCTGTTCTATGTATGTATGAGTCAATTTTTATTTTATTATTTGGTTTATTTTGTTAATTAGATTCCAAATATAAATGAAATCATATGGCACTTATCTTTTCTGTATGCCTTATTTCACTAAGCATAATACCCTTTAGGTCCATTTATGCTATTGCAAAGGGTAAGATTTCATCTTTTTTATGGTCCAATAGTATTCCATTGTGTAAATGTACCACAGCATTTTATTCACTCATCTATTGAGGGGCACTTGGGTTGCTTCCATATCTTGGCTATTCTAAATAATGCTGCAATGAACATAGGATGCATATATATTTTTTGAATTAGTGTTTTGGTTTTATTTGGATACTAGAGGCCCGGTGCACAAAATTTGTGCCTGGGGGAGGGGGAGTCCCTCGGCCCAGCCTGCACCCTCTCACAATCTGGGACTCCTTTGCAAACCGGCAATCAGACATCCCTCTCGCAATCTGTGACTGCTGGCTCCTAACTGCTCACCTGCCCGATCGCCCCTAACCACTGTGCCTGCCTGCCTCATCACCCCTAACCACTCGCCTGCCTGCCTGTTTGTCCCTAATCGCCCCTGCCTGGGCCCCCGCCACCATGGCTTCATCCAAAATGATGTCCAAAAGGTCGTTTGGCTGTCCAGTCTAATTAACATATTAAACTTTTATTATTATAGACTAGAGGCCCGGTGCACGAAATTTGTGCATGGAGAGGGGTTGTCCCTCAGCCCAGCCTGTACCCTCTCCAATATGGGACCCACCGGGATCAGGCCTAAACGGGCAGTCAGACATCCCTCTCACAATCCAGGACTGCTGGCTCCCAACTGCTTGCCTGCCTGCCTTCCTGATTGCCCCTAACCGCTTCTGCCTGCCAGCCTGATCTCCCCCTAACCACTCTGCTGCCAGCCTGTTTGCCTCCAACTTCCCTCCTCTGCCGGCCTGGTCACCCGTAACTGCCCTCTCTTGCAGGGTTGATCACCTCCAACTGACCCTCCCTTGCAGGCCTGGTCCCTCTCAACTGCCCTCCCTTGCAGGCCAGGTGCCTCCTAACTGCCCTCTCCTGCTGGCCATCTTGTGGTGGTCATCTTGTGTCCACATGGGAGCAGGATCTTTGACCACATGGGGGCAGCTATATTGTGTGTTGCAGTGATGATCAATCTGTATATTACTCTTTTATTAGATAGGATAGAGGCCTGGTACAGGGGTGGGGGCCAGCTGGTTTGCCCTGAAGGGTGTCCCGGATCAGGTGGGGGTTCCCTTGGGGCGTGGGCCGGCCTGAGCGAGGGGCCTGTGGTGGTTTGCAGGCCGGCCACACCCCCTGGCAACACAAGCAGAGGCCCTGGTATCTGGAATTTATTTTCCTTCTACAATTGAATCTTTGTAGCCTGGAGCAGAGCCAAGCCTGGGGCTCCCTCCGAGGCCAGCAACCATTTGTGTTGGGGTTATAATTGAAACTTTGTTGCCTTAAGCAGTTGGACCTGGCCAGGGTGTGTGGAAAGCTTTCCTTCCCCTGTTGCCGGCGGCAACCCTGGCCTGCTCTCTCAAGCTCCGTTCTGCTGCCATTCTGTTTAAATTTGTTTACCTTCTATAATTGAAACTTTGTAGCTTGAGTGGAGGCTTAGGCCTGGCAAGGGCAGGCGGAAAGCTTGGCTTCCTCTGTTACCTAGGAAACCTTGCTCTCAGTGGCTGTAGCCATCTTGGTTTGGATTAATCCCTCTCACAATCCAGGACTGCTGGCTCCCAACTGCTCACCTGCCTGCCCTCCTGATTGGCCCTAACCGCTTCTGCGTGCCAGCCTGATCACCCCTTAACCACTCCCCTGACAGCCATATTTATGCCTAACTGCTGCCCTGCCAGCCTGATTGCCCCTAACTGCCCTCTCCTGCAGGCCTGGTCACCCCTAACTGCCCTCCCCTGCAGGCCTGGTCCCCACCAACTGCTCTCCCCTGCAGGCCTGGGTCCCACCCACCTGCCCTTCCCTGCAGGCCTGGTCGCCCCCAACTTCCCTCCTCTGCCAGCCTGGTCACCCCTAACTGCCCTCCCCTGCAGGCTTGATCACCACCAACTGCCTCCCTTGCAGGCCTGGTCTCTCCCAACTGCCCTCCCCTGCTGGCCTGATCACCCACAACTGCCCTCCCTTGCAGGCCTGGTCCCTCCCAACTGCCCTCCCCTGCTGGCCATCTTGTGTCCACATGGGGCAGCCATCTTTGATCACATGGGGGCAGCCATCTTGTGTATTGGAGTGATGGTCAATTTGCATATTACTCTTTTGTTAGATAGGATAGAGGCCTGGTGTATGGGTGGGGGCCGGCTTGCCCTGAAGTGTATCTCGGATCAGAGTGGGGGTTCCCTTGGGGCATGGGGTGGCCTGGGCGAGGGGCCTGTAGTGGTTTGCAGGCTGTCCATGCCCCCCGGCAACCCAAGCAGAGGCCCTGGTATCTGGGATTTATTTATCCTACCTTATAATAGACAAATATGCAAATTGACCGCACCTTCGCTATGCCCAAGCCACGCCCACCAACCAAGCCACATCCACCAACCAATCAGGACGAGTATGCAAATTACCCCAACAAAGATGGTGGCTAATTTGCATATCAAGACAGCGTAGAAAGAAGCCAAGAGATGCTGAAGGGAGCAAAGCTGTGGAGAAGCAAGCAAGGCAGGGGGAGGAGAAGGGAGGAGCGGAGGTGGGGCTGGGAGAGAAGGAAGGAGAGTGGGGAGGGCTGGCGGAGAAGGCGGGCCGGGGGACAAGGGAGGAGTGGAGGCGGGGAGGGCTGGCGGAGAAGGCGTGCCAGGGGACAAGGGAGTAGTGGAGGCGGGGCGGGCTGGTGGAGAAGGCGGGCCGGGGGACAAGGGAGGAGCGGAGGCGGGGTGGGGTAGAGTGCAGCAGGAAACCCTATTGCAGGATTTTTCCTGCAACGAGAATGCTAGTCTTCTATAATTGAAACTTTGTAGCCTTGAGCGGAGTCCAGGGTCAGCCAGGAAGCTTGACTTCTTCCATTGCCAGGGAAACCCAAGCCTCCTGCTCGCTCTGTGGCCGCAGCCATTTTTGTTGGGATTTATTTATCTTTTATAAATGAAACTTTGTAGCCTTGAGCAGAGGCCAGGGCTGGCCAGAGCAGGTGGGAAGCTCGGCTTCCTCCATTGCTGGGGAAACCCAAGCCTCCTGCTTGCTCCGTGGCTGCAGCCATCTTGGTTGGGTTAATTTGCATACTCGCTCCTGATTGGCTGGTGGGTGTGGCTTGTGTGCATAGCGGAGGTACGGTCAATTTGCATGTTTGTCTTTTATTAGTGTAGATAATAATAGCTATTATTCTATTGAATTTTTATTTGACATTTTTTCTATTTTTCAATTTGATTTGGCCCATCTGTTTTTCTTAGCATCATTTCAAGTGATTTCAGATGTCTGTCAACTATAATTACTGATTTCCCTATCTCCTTATGTTAGAAAAGCAACATTTACATTATTTTAAACTTATTTTGTATATCAAATTCCATACAGGTTATAACCTTGCATTTGCTCTTTTGGTTCACTCATTCTTTTGATTCATGTGAAGCACTTTCTGGCACTTTCCACTGTCTAATTAAATTCTCCCTCTGAAAAAATTAAAAAATATTCTTCATTAAAAGAACAAATTAATTATTTTATAGAATGGTAAACATCCTTTCCCTTTTCAGAGGCGAACTGCTGATAATTTGAGAAAACATCACCAGTATCAAGTAAGTTAATCATATATTATATCTTGAAATTTGCATTAAAATACAGTTCCGTTTTCAGAACTAACCAAAGAAAGAAATCATATATATGCATTGAATATCATTTGTGTTATTTTTAAATACCTCAGGAAGTTATGAGGAACCTGGTGAAGCGATATGTTGCTGCAATGATTAGAGATGCCAAAACAGAAGAAGGCCTGACTGAAGAAAACTTTAAGGTACCTAATTTTACTTTAATGATGAAATCACCAAGAAGCTGATTCTGCAGAGCATGGAATCTGACATAGCACATTGACAATCAAAACTGGAAACACAGCTGTGTGTTCCAGCTAGATTTTGTGTCTTCTAAATTAAAGCACTATTGTATTATCCAAAAGAGTGATGACATTTCTTCTCAAAATGCATTGTTTTCAAATATACTTACTCTCAAATGTCGAGATGACTTTATTGAAGGCATAGAAAATCCTGGCATTCTGACTGCCTATCCTACTACTGAGTGAGCTTTAGTTTTTGAAATTTCAGGCTGATTTCTAATCCTGAAATGTTTAGTAACCAACTTGCTAAAAACAAAAACAAAATCTTTGTTTTGCACAGCTTTGATAGAAGAAAAATTTGCACTTAATTGTAACTTATAAACTTAGTGTTTTTCCCTGAGTTTTATTTTTATTGTAACCAGAGGAAATAGGTGGAATACATGAAATATATAAATAAATATAAATATATCATGTGTGTAAAATACCTCTGTTATTCTGCCTGAGTTTTTTGCTATTTTGGAGGAATGATTAAAGTCAATAAGATCTTATCGGCAAAATCTAACAAATAAAAAAAATCCTACAGGAGACCTTTAACAGAGAAAAGTAGCAAGTTTGACAGAGAACAAATATAACCAGCCACTTAGGTAAGAAGATAGATAAATTACAAAACTTAAAGCACCTTTATAGTTGGCGAGGATCCAAAATGTTCTTTACAGGCACAACATCCAAATTTTAGAATTAGATAGTCCTTGGTACTTTGGGAGATAGGTTGGAGGCAGGGGCCCACCTTAAAGGCCACCATTAGATTAGAGCTGAGAATTCAGATATCCAAAAAGAGAAGAAAAAGGATGAATCTCAGAAATGCTGTCTAATTGAATGAACCAATTTGTAACATTTTGTAGCTAACCGAGATACTGGGTTAAAAATCAACTTTAAGGTAGTAAATAATGGAAAGTTACTGCTAACCCTAGAAAGGGCAGGCTTCACTTTGTTTTGCTATATATGTCCCTTTGGACAGCAAAATATACCTATGTTAAAAATATTTGCAAAATGTATCCCAGAGAGAGTGTGAAGTGATTTGAAAGGAGATGGGTATTTGAAGAGGAAGTATTTGAAAATGTTTCCCCCCCAAAAAAAACAAAAAACAAACAAACAAACAAACAAAAAAACACCAACAACAATATACTTGACTATGCAGCAGTGAAAAAGAAAAGTCATCCTGTTTCTTTTCACATGAACCTTAGGAAGTGTCCTTATTACTACAGACCTTGCATAGGAAATTAATAGATATCACAATGACACAAGTACCAGGAAGAAAACTAGAAATTCTAGATAGAACCACAGCAGAGTGGAATCCTAGTTCTTAAAAATGTGTGAAACACATCAGCCCCATGTATGAAATGAACAAATGATGTTTACTAATGTTTATTTAAGTCACAAATTTCATCATTTTAAATTTCACTTAGGAACTAAAGCAAGACATTTCTAGTTTCCGCTTTGAAGTCCTGGGGTTACTAAGAGGAAGCAAACTCTCTACAATACAATCTGCTCAGACCATGAAGGACACTTCTAATTCAGCAGACTCAGGTGAAAAGAGTGATAACGAAGTTACCAGCAAAGACAAGAAGAACTTCAGCCTTTTCGATTTAACCACCCTGATCCATCCTCGATCAGCAGCAATTACCGCAGAAAGACACAACATAAGCAATGGTTCTGCACTGGTGGTGCAGGAACGCCTGCGGGAGAAACAGAGAAAAATGAATTTTGTGACTGATATAAAAAACTTTGGGTTATTTTATAGACGATCAAAACAAAATGCTGCCAAGCAAAATGCAAACCAAATCTTCTCTGTTTCAGAAGAGGTTGCTCGTCAACAGGCTGAGGTATCACTGGAGAGAAATATTCAACTGGAATCTCCAGGATTATCTTCAAGGGGTGACCTGGGCATACCTGGTCTCAGTGAACAATGCATATTAGTAGACCACCGAGAAAGGAATATGGACAGTCTAGGTTTGCAAGTTGGAAAGAGAATGTGTGCCTTCAAATCAGAGAAGGTGATGGTGGAAGACACTGTTCCAATAATACCAAAGGAGAAGCATGCAAGGAAAGAGGACTCTAGTACAGACTATGATGCAAGCCTCACAAACACAGTCATTCATGAAGATTATGTGACTACAAGATTGTGATACTTGAAGGAAGGAGGAAGCGTTTATCAGACATATATCTTTTCTATAGTGTTCTGAGTTTGGGGGAGTGTTTAAAAGCAAGTAAGCAAATTCTAACTTACACTCTATAGCATTTATCAACTGTAGCATAATAATGTGTAACGTTTAAATAAGGCAAAAGCTATCAAAAACCCTTGTTTTGCAGCCCACTTTTGCTTTCACAATTTGGTTTTTTGTTGTTAATAAGTAAACTCACCTTGTATCTTGCACTGTTGCAATAACATGGGCAATTTTTAGCTATCTTTTTCAATTAAAACAAATTCAACGTCATGATTTAGTTGACTCTTGTAGTAGATATTTTTAGCTACAAAAATTAATGTAGCTAAAATATTAGAGCTTTTCATAAATTTTTAGGCCTCTAGAGATTGGTACTTATTAAGGAGTTTTCACTCAGCCCTACGGTTTAGCTAAAAAACACAAATATTAGCAAATTATTTCTAAAGAAAAAGTGAATAATTATAGGACACAATTAAAGCAAGAAAGGCTTCTCATGGGGTCGGGGTCATGATCAAACTCTTTCGTTAAAATGATGGCTCAGTTGGTTGGAGTGTCCTCCTGTACACAGAAAGTTGGCAGGTTTGATTCCCATCAGGGGACATACCCAGATTATGAGGGTTCTATGTTTCTCTCTCTATTTCTCTCTCTCTCGTCCTCTCTCTCCTCCTCCTCTTTTTTCTCTCTAAAATCAATAAAGGTATCCTCGGTGAGGATTGAAAAAAAATTAAAAATGTAAGTCTGTATACTTCATAGAGTTTTAGTTTGACCAGTTTTTTCTTTCAGAAAGTAAATAAATGTCCTAATAAATTTGGATGACTGGTGATTTTTAGCATTTTACCAAAAAAAAAAAAAAGTTTTACTTGAAGTTTTATTTTTAAACAGCCTTTTTCAGGTGCAGTATTAATATGAGGCTTTATGAATAGAACTGAATTTCAAAAAGGTGACAAAAGTTGTTAGTGCCAGAAAAGAATCACTGTCAATAAGAATAGTTTAAGTACCTTAAACAGAGCAAGGTGGTTGATTGTGTTTTCATAATATTCAGATGAAAATTAATTCTAATAATTATTAAGCAAAACTAAATTCTACCTTTAATTAGTGCAATATTGCTGTCAATTCTAAAGACATTTATAAACCTAGTAGTTTCATCTTCTTTCCTCCAGTTACTGTTATACATTTTGTAGTAATTAAATTTTGTGGTAATCTATTGTTTTCAAGGCAATTTAACAATATTCCTTCAATGAACTACTAAAAGGAAAGTGGAGTATTTCACCTGAGGTACTGGAAACTTTTTAAAGTTTAAGTTGTATAACTTGTGTCTATTTAAACCATCATGGAAATGCAAGTTCCCTCACCACATGCAATTAGCATTTATTTCAAATCAATAGAAAAATGTTGAGTTTGTTTTACTTTAAAAATTACCTCCATGTACTAGACAAATTGTATATGATTTAGCATTAACCAAAAACTGCATAGTGCTACAAATTCTAGTTTCTGATTATAATACATCAAAATAATGAATAACAGCAATAACAATACCAGCCAGTTTTACGTACTATGTATGTATTAACATATGCACTGCTCATAACAACACTCTGAAGTAGCTACTATTCTTATCCCCACTTAATAGATTAAGAAATGAGGCAAATATTAATTAGACTGGGTTCATAATAAGTGATGGAATAAGCAAAAACATGTGCACATAATAATACTGGGATTCAAATGAGTGAATGGTTCTCTAGTCCCATGACTTTTTGTGTTATTTTTACCACTTTTGAAATGCTATGTTTTGAGAGAAAACAAGTAAACTCCATACATCTGTGACTCTCATTGTAAAGCAAGAGGCACAAAATTAACAATGTAATGTATGTGATTCTTTAGACTCAATTTTAATCTAGATTTTAAAAATTTGGTATGTAATATCAGAATTTAACTTGATATATTAGATTTTAGTTTGCAGAAAAGCTATGGGCACTGATAACTGCTTATTCCTAAACCTGGTTTTGTCCTATGGATTTAAGAATGGGACAGGTAGGTTTGGAGAGAACAATAATGCTAATGAATGTTGTTCTTGCTTCAAGCTTACCTTTATCTCAAGTGTGTTAGGACTCAAAATAAGCCCTGGGGATAGTGAAATATCTAAATTGTTCAAACGAGACAGACAGTAATAAGGGAATTGTAGGCCTATTCTCAATACTTGGTGTATTTTCCAATGATTTATTTTTTGCTGCTGTTTTTTGTTTAGTTTTGTTTTGTTCTGTTCCCCAAAATAAACGTCATATACATCACTATTATATATAAACTATAACAATGTAATTTCAAATTTATTTTGTTCTTTCAAATGACACCAGCAACAATGCGGGCAACAATAATTTTTTCCCCAGTAGTTTACTTATATTCAGGGTTAGGGAGATAATATTTTACAGGTGAACATGGTGATCATAGAGGAATTTATTTGAAGCCAGTAACATCATACTTTTCAATGTTCCAGAAAAGATGGTTTCTAACAGCCCCTGAGGTCACTGAGAATTTAAACAAAGTGTTGGATATTGTTAGTACCAGAAGTTCTAGAATTAAATATTATTCTAAATATGTGATGATATTAGTTAACATTAAGGAAGATGAACAGTAGGGGGAAAAATAAGAAAACGTAAAACAACAGCATGATTGCAAGTTAAGGATGATGTTTCTGAGGTCTTTAAATGATAAATTTGGGGTTTCTTTTCATTTCTACTCAGATTCCTATCAACAGAAAATCCTAAACACACCTTCATTTGTATACTGTTTCTTGTATTTCACACCCTCTTGATCATGCTATAGCTCACATACATTTATTTAGTTAGTTATTTAGTTATTGCCAGGGTTGAGTGGAAGAGTGCCTAGAAAATTTAGTTTAATTTTAATAAAATAAAGTTAAATTTCAAAGCCCTTCAATTATCATTGATATAGTTTGAAAAACTCATTTACAGGAAAGAATGCTATAGCCCTAGCCAGTTTGGCTCAATGGATAGAGCATCAGCCCGAGAACTGAAGGGTTTGATTTCCAGTCAAAGGCAAGTACCTGGGTTGCAGGTTCCATCCCCAGCCCTGGTCAGGGGGCGTGCAGGAGGCAACCAATCAATGTGTCTCTCTCACATCAATGTTTCTCTCTGTCTCTCCCCCTCCTTTCCACTCTCTCCAAAAATCAATGGAGAAATATCCTCAGGTGAGAATTAACAAACAAAAATCAATACATAACTTAAAAAAAAAAAGAAAGAAAGAATGCTATAAAGATGTATCTCACTGTTTGTGATTGATGTTTCCTGAAAATATCCATGTAAATAAATGTATATTAACTTTAGTAGGTAAACTATGTAAAAGCAAAAAATAAAGAAATACAGGTAGTGAATTATTTTGTAAAATGATAAATTATTTTTCAAAGTGATAATTATCCTCAAAATGTTAACTATTTCATAAGTTAGACGTTTGTATATCAAATTGTCTTAAATTAGATATTTTATTTACTGGCTGGTAATTAAAATACTGCAAAATCATTTTCACTTTTTTCCCCTTGACTCAGATAGCAAATTGACACAGTAATAAAACACATAGACCCAAATGATGAAATTTCTTGAGATAAAATTTCTCTTGGGATGTCAAAAACATAAATGATGAAGAGTAGCACATCAAAGCCCAAATGATTCAGGACTGTGATGGTGTTGAGAACATTGTCTTTGAAAATATTGCTAGCTACTAATAAGTTGTCTACATACTATAGAAGAATTCCCAATTTCAATGGCGTATTCCTTAAGTCTTTTGCTAATATTTCTCAAAATATGGTCAGGGAATTTCTTGTGGCGATACAGTCTAACAGTATTGGAGCATGGTTTTAGTTTCTGGACCTTCCATTCAAAGGGAAATAATTGTTGAACCTGTTCATCTATTGGGATGCAGAAAAAGGCATCTTTCAAGTCTATGTCTGAAAACCATTTGCTACTTTCAAGCATGGTGGTCAACAAAGTATAAGGGTTGGGCACTGTAGGATGCATGTCTTAGACAACATCATTTATGGTCCTGAAATCCTGTACAAATTTATATTCATCAGAGTGAGGCTTTTTAACGGGAAAAATGGGGTGTTATAGGGAAACTGGCATGGCTGGATTAATCCTGATTTTAAGAATTTCTGCAATACTGATTGAATTCCCTCTAAAGAGTTCTTTGTAAGGGGGTATTGTTTCTTCCATAGGATCCATGCCACTTCTTTACAGGCAATTTAGAAAGTAAATCTTAGCCCAATGTTGAAATGAGGCAGTCTGCGTGTAAAGAAAATTGCATATATTTTGATCACCAAACTGACATTCTAGAGGTTAAAGGAATGCCCTATTTTTTTTTTTTTAATTGTCTGGTCACTGCAGTAATTGAGATCACAGCTGAACTTTTTTTGGTTAGTTTTGTATTTTGCACTGAGTATGTATCTATGAGAAAGTCAGTTAGCTTGTACTCCATAGTCAATTGTACCTGGGGCTCCTGTGGGGAAATAGTAATAAGTCGTTATTTGTCTAGAGAGTCCCTGGGCCACCTAATTTTTATCAGATTTGTCATTTCTTTCTTTTTTAAAATTTCTTTTTCTTTATTGATTAAGGTATTATGTAAGTGTCGTTATCCCCCCATTGCTCCCCGACCCCCACCCCCACTCAGGCTCTCACCTCCCTGGTGTCTGTGTTCATTGGTTATGCTTATATGCATGCATACAAGTCTTTTGGTTGATCTCTCCCCCATACCCACACCCTCCCCTACCTTCCCTCTGAGATTTGATGGTCTGATCGATGCTTCTCTGTCTCTGGATCTGTTTTTGTCATTCCTTTCTAACATTTTGGCAAGGGATTCTAGCCTTTTTATTTTTCTCTTTTAGTTTTGGGCAATCTTTTTTCCAATGACCTTCCTCTTTGCAATAGGTGTATTAATTGGGCCTAGTGGGTCTTTCCCTTTTCCTTTTGGGTCCGTCCTCTCCTTCTGGGTTCCCGCACTGTTTCTAAGAAAATGGTGGCCTGCTTCAACTTCCTTGTTTCCCAGGCATTGTAAACTTTAATGGCTATGTCCACCAATACCCCATCTAAACAATAACACTTCCTTCTGATATCTGCGTGCTTTGTCCAATAAAAATCATGTTTACTATCCAGACATTTTCTGTATCAGCATCAGTGTTCTTTCTATAGGCCTGATAAATCCTTTCTAAAATTCAGAATAATCCTCATTTGGTTTTTGCTGAATGGACTGTATCATATTCCGTTTCTTTTGTTTAGGCATCCACTTTTTAAGCCCTTCCAATATGCATCTTTTGTAATGTTCTAAGAAGCCTAGGTCCCCACCATTCGGGTCCCAGTTGGGCTCTATCAAGGGCATCACCCCAGCTAGGTTGTGGGTCCCTTTGGGATTCTCTTGATGATGGAGATGAACCCTTTATTAGCCTTACCTAAAACTAGGCACCTTTCATCTGTCATTAGCAGGATGTTAAGAATAGTCTGTACACCTGCCCAGTTTGGATGGTAAGTAGCAAAAATAAAGGTGATAAAATATGCCATTTTCTGAGGATCCTTCCTATATGAGAGATTGAAATTCTTCCAATTCAGTAAATCTGAAGTAGAAAATGAATTATGGACCCAGTATTGTCCAGCAGGCTAACCTTCCTGGTTTATTCTGCCTATAACCTATTGCCTCAAAGGGCATTGTCCTGCTCAGTATATGGGTATTCCCTGGCTAAATTGGGTGCCCTGCCAGGTTTCAAGAGGAGATATATAATTTTTTCCTCATACGGTGGTGCGCTGTTGCCCCTCTAGCAGTGGGGGTGGTGGCAGGGGAAATCTTTCTTCTACTAATCCTGGGTCCCCTAGGTTCAGGACCTTAAATAAACTCATATCCTCATTTTCCTTTTCTTCCTGTTTCTTACTATGAGGCAGGGGTTTTGAAGCCAGTTCTTTTCTTTTCGTCATTAGGTTATTCCCTTTCATTGCCAAATCCTTATTGTGTAAAGACATAAACACTTAGACATAAGGGATTTTGTCCATGTCCCTGATCACTGACAAAACGATTCCATCTGTATGATGGTGTAGTAATTTAGGGAACCGTTTAAGGGCAATTTTCCCCATTGTCTAAAGTATGCACATGCCAAGCAGTGTTACAATAGAAAAAAAATTTCTTCTTAGTTATTGGATCATAGCTGTACATGGACCAATCTGCTGAATTTCAGCCCAGTGTGCTCCCATAGGAGTCAAAACAGCACAACCCCTCAAGGCATGAAAGTACAAACCTGAAGCCATAAACATAGAAAGATCCAAGACAAAATGGGAACAGATGAGTAAAACTTGGATCCATAATTCCATTATTGCAAACAAGTGCTCACCAGAAAGTCCTAGAGTCTTATATCCTGCCAACTATTACCACAAAAGGTTCTGTCCAGACCCAAGTGGCACAAAGCCTGGGTAGCACAAAGCCCAAGTGGCATAAAATTCAAGTTGTATGAAGACCAAGTGGCATGAAGCCCAAGTGGAATGAAACCGTAGGGATAGAGGCCTTCTGTTGTGTATGCTGGTTAAATTAACCAAGTTTTGAATTGTGTCTACTCCCTAGAAACCCATTTTCTTTCAACAGCTAAGCATTTCAGGTGGCTAATGCCTTGAGAAGGAGGGCTGGGAAATTCCCAGAAAAAAATCTCTCAACAGTGCTAGAAAGTCCCCACAGTCTGGCTAACAAGGTCTGCCTGCCACAGGGAGGTAGGACCCCAGCTCGGGCACTTTGGGACTTACTGAGGTCCATGTTGTCCCACCAGAATTGCTAAAACCTATAACTGAAATGCAGGTTTGGCTGCCTGCTGCAATGAAAGCCAAACTTGTGAGATAGGTGCTGATTTAAAAGGAAAGTGGTTTATACAGGTACCACAACATGGGAGAATGGTGGACTCTCATTTCAAAGACTATTCCCCCTCCTTGTTCAAGCCTGCAGTTCTTATAGGAATAGGGAAGGGAGGGCTCTTTTTCTATCTAATTATCTTGCTAGATTTTGGTGCTCTTGGCCCTGTCCATTCATCTTTCTAGCTTTTGACACTCTCAGTGTAAAACTTCCCCTTGTGCCATCTTGACAAATGGGGGAGAATTGCTGGCATGTCCTGTCTATAGTATCAGACTCAGTTTGTTGGGGAGGTGCTGCAGGATCTGCCCTTATGAAGCCCGAATATGCCACAGCCTTCACCCTCCTGCCAACACTGGGTGTGGTGCCTGCACATCAGGGTGAGCCAGTTTGAATGCACCCCTGGATTCTGACACACCCATGACCTCTGCCAGACCTGACCCTCTAGGGTGGCCAGCCAGTCCAGTACTCACCTTGCTGCTGGCTGCCCATGCTCCAACTGTCTATGGTAATAGTACCAGCATCATTTATCAGCATCATTCTTTCACATACACTTAACTCCTGCCAATATTTCTCTTTCCCCCCAAATCTGTAAATACTGTTCCTCCAGGCTTGGAACATAATTGGACCAAAATGTCATTACTTTAAAGTATTTTATTTAATCCAATATTTTAATTAATTCCAATTGATCTGTGTTTAGGTTTTACTTTATATCTCATTGTTTAACCAAATCTTTTTCATAAAGATTGTTTTAGTAATTCTGCAGGTTTCCTCATGCTGGGAATAAGAGGTTATCTGTATTGAGCTACTTTCTGGCCATCAATGTACTTATGAAGCAGACAACCTAAATAGAAGTGCCAGGTCCTTCTCCCTCCCCTTACTAAGAAAACACACTTGCAAGAAGAAACAAGTTTACTTTAGGAAGCAAGTCACAGAGATAAACAAGGACCAGTTCTATCCAGTTGGGCCAGGCACCCTTACTGAAAAGTGACTATAGCCAATTATTATGCCACTAGAGGCCCAGTGTACGAAATTCGTGCACTGGGGGTAGGGAGAGGGGTGATCCCTCAACCCAGACTGCCCCTTCTCCCAGTCTGGGAGTCCTCAGGGGGAGCAGGCTTAAGCTGCAGTCTGGCTTCCCTCTGCAGGAAGTGACCGGACTGATCAGGGGAAGGCACAACCCCCATCACCCCGCTGCCACTGCCACTGCTGGCCACTGAAGCCACCAAGGTGTTTTCATCAACATGGACTCCAGTCCCTTCACCACGAAAAAATAACAACTTTCTTTAGGAATTTTCAAGATGTGTCTTTCATAAAATATGACATTTCTTTCTTTTTTTTTTTATCCTCATCTGAGGATATTTTTCCATTGATTTTTAAAGAGTGTGGAAGACAGAGAGAAAGATAGAGAGAAATATCAATGTGAGAGGGACACTTCAATTGGTTGCTTCCTGCATGAGCCCTGACCTGGGCCCTGGCCAGGGAGGAGCCTGCAACCTAGGTACATGCTCTTGATCAGAATCAAACCTGGACCCTGCGATCGGCAGGCCAAGGCTCTATCCACTGAGCCAAACTTGCTAGGGCAGGACATGACATTTCTTAGCCCCTCCAGCAGCAGACCTTCGTTTTTTCCTCCAGGAGTGAGATGGAAAAACCCTAGATCACCTTCTTTTTTTTTTTTTAATATCTTCATTGATTTAGGTAGTACATATGTGTCCTTATTCCTCCATTACCCCCCACCTTCTTGAATTCGTATTACCCAAGTTACCTAGAACACTGTAAGTGGTATACCGGGAGCTTAGCCAATTAGCAGTCAGATAAGGTGTTTACTCTGTAACTCATACACAGAGGTGGGACTGCTGGCGAGCGGCAGCTAGCAAGGCCCCCTGTCTCCACTCCAAGCCTACTCAAGCCACTGTGACTGGCGCTGGCATGCCCCCCTGTCTGCCTCCACTCCAGGCCTGCTGAAGTCACCACGGCATCCGTGGCTTGCCTCACCTCCCACGCAATCCCCTCCCACCCACCTGCACACGCAGCCTCCTCCTGAGCGGTCGTGATGTTAGTGTCTCAGACAATTTTCTTATTACCTCTTTATATATATAGATTATAACATCATTAACATTTCAGATAGACCAGTATTCATCATGCACTGAGGCCATGCCAGTTCTAGACCAAATAAGGACATAACCTTTTCCTTTCCTGCTTCACCTCAGCTCCACCTATATCCGCTCCTTCATGAGTTCCTCCCCATGAGTCCAAAACATAATCCTAGCCCTTGAAATCCTGGGGGTGATTAATTCTTGAGTCTTCTTGCCTCTCCAAGTGTGCACTTTCACTTTAATACGTCCTCTAAACTTCACCAAATTTTTCTGTCTCTCTCTCGAATCCTTTCTTGTGCAATAACAAGAACCTGGACACTGCACTGGGTTGAGGCCTCACTATGGGTCTCCAACATCACTTAGAGAGGTTTAATTTGATCCCAGGATATAACTCATTGTGTTCAGAATACAAAATGTCCTGTGATCTGGAGGAAGGCAGGAAGCCTGCATTTTTTTCATAACCAACTGAAAGGAAAATAATAAAACAAAGTCACTGAAGTAAAAAAAAGAAAAAAGGTAAAACTTCTGGAAATAACAATTTAGTATGATAAGAATGATGTCCTTGATGAGCATCTAGGAGGTGTACCTAACCCCATTTGTGTATCCTATCAAATAAAAGAGTAATATGCAAACTAACCGTACCTCCACTACACACACAAGCCACACCCACCAGCCAATCAGGAGTGAGTATGCAAATTAACCCAACCAAGATGGCTGCGGCCACAGAGCTGCAGCAAGCAGGAGGCTTGGGTTTCCCCAGCAATGGAGGAAGCCAAGCTTCACTGCCACCTTGGCCGGCCCAGGCCTCCACTCAAGGCTACAAAGTTTCAATTATAGAAGATAAATAAATACCAACAAAAATGGCGGCAGCCATGGAGCTGGAGAGAGCAGGAGGCTTGAGTTGCCCCCGGTGATGGAGGAAGCCAAGCTCCCACAGCCCTGGCCTGCCTTGGCCTCCACTACAAAGTTTCAATTATAGAAGATAAATAAATCCCAACAAAAATTGTTGTGGCCATGGAGTGAGCAGGAGGCTTGGCTCCACTCAAGGCTACAAAGTTTCAATTATAAATAAAGATAAATTAAACCTCAGATACCAGAGCCTCTGCTTGGGTTGCCGGGGTGTGTGGCCGGCCTGCAAACCACCACAGGCCCCTCGCCCAGGCTGCCCCACGCCCCAAGGGAACCCCCACCCTGATCCGGGACACCCTTCAGGGCAAACCAGCTGGCCCCCACCCGTACACCAGGCCTCTATCCTATCTAATAAAAGAGTAATATGCAAATTGACCATCACTCCAACACACAAGATGCCTGCCCCCATGTGTTCATAGATGACTGCCCCCATGTAGACACAAGATGGCTGCAACAAGATGGCCAGCAGGAGAGGGCAGTTGGGAGGGACCAGGCCTGCAAGGGAGGGTAGTTGTGGGCGATCAGGCAAGCAGGGGAGGGCAGTTTGGAGGGACCAGGCCTGCAAGGGAGGGTGATCAAGCCTGCAGGGGAGGGCAGTTAGGGATGACCAGGCTGGCAGAGGAGGAAAGTTGGGGGTGACCGGGCCTTCAGAAAAGGGCTGTTGGGGGGGAACCAGGCCTGCAAGGGAGGGCAGTTAGGGGTGACCAGGCCTGCAGGGGAGGGCAGTTAGGGACAATCAGGCTGGCAGGGGAGGGCAGTTAGGGGCAATCAGGCTGGCAGGGGAGTGGTTAGGGGGTAATCAGGCTGGCAGGCAGAAGCAGTTAGGGGCAATCAGGAAGGCAGGCAGGTGAGCAGTTGGGAGCCAGCAGTCCTGGATTGTGGGAGGGATGTCTTACTGCCCATTTAGGATGTCTTACTGCAGTCGGACATCCCTCGATGGGTCCCAGATTGGAGAGGGTGCAGGCTGGGCTGAGGGACACAGCCCCCTCTGCACAAATTTTGTGCACTGGGCCTCTAGTAGAGAAAAATAAATGTCTATATCACTTCTTAACGATGAGTAATAGTTATTTGGAAGTTGGTCTTTATCCTGTGCACAACTGGGAGTCATTAAAGAATTTAATGTAGGGATTTGCCTTGACAAAATTTTCTTGAAGTAGAGATAGAAAGAGATATGAAAATCACCACTTTTACACACAAAATAAAATAGAAGTGAGTCCTTTCATCTATGAAAAGAGGTATTTTAGGATTTCACTCAATGATTTTAAATAGACTAAATGCAAGTCTGCAGATGATAAATGGATAATCAATTTTATAAAGCAAAACAAATCAATATAATTCTAATTAGCTTTATATTTTATCTTTTAAAAAGCCAAATATATTTTATATTCAATCAGAATGACTTTTCTGGCAACTCTTAATCATGGAATGAACAATTATCTTTTTAAACAATTTTATTGAGAGTATAATCCATGTACCATTCAATCCAATCATTTAAAGTATAAAAATCAGTGGGTTTTTTGTATATTCACAATGACCACTATATTGAATTTTAGAACATTTCATGAGAAAACCTGTCTCCTTTAGCTATCATTATCCTATCTTCCCATTCCACACATCTCCAGCCTTAACCAACTATTAATTTCCTTTCATTTTTTATAAATATATTTTCATTGATTTCAGAGAGGAAGGGAGAGAGAGAGAGAGAAATAGAAACATCAACTATGAGCGAGAATCATTGATCAGCTACCTCCTGCAAGCCCCACACTTTGGTTTGAGCCCGCAACTTGGGCATGTGCTCTGACTGGGAATCAAACCGTAACCTCTTGGTTCATAGATCCAGGTTCTATCACTGAGCCTTGCCAGCAGGGCTATTAATTTCCTTTCTATCACTATAGATTTCCTATACTAGATTTTTATATGAATCAATTCATGTATATGGTGTATTGTGACTGACTTCTTCCATTTGTCATAATGTTTCCAAGGTTCATCCATGTTGTAACACATATGAATGTTTCATTTCTTATTATGGCCAAGTAACATGCCATTGTATGTATGTACATACCACATTTTGCATTAGTATATCCATTCCCTTGTTGATGATCATTTAGGTTGCTTCTACATTTTGGCTATTATAAATAATGCTGCTAAAAACTTTCATATTCTAGGTTTTGTTTGGACATCTGTGTTCTTTTATCTTGAATAAATAGGTGGAGTGCAATTATTAGGTCAAATGGTACTTCTGTGTTTAATTGTTTGACAAACTGCCAGATTGTTTTCTACAGTGGCTGAACCATTTTACATTCTCACCAGCAGCAGTGTACGAAATTTCTTTACACTCACATTAATACTTTCTCAGTTTTTTATTCTAGCCATCCCAGTGAGTGTATAAAAGTATCCATGTGGCTTTGATTTACATTTACCTGATATTTATTTGGGTAATTTGTCTTTATTATTTAATTTTAAGAGTTATTTTTAATATATTTTATTGATTTTTTTTTTTTTGACAGAGAGGAAGGGAGAGGGATAGAGGGTTAGAAACATCAATGAAAGAGAAACATTGATCAGCCACCTCCTGCACACCCCCTACTGGGGATGTGCCCACAACCAAGGTACATGCCCATGACCAGAATCGAACCTGGGACCTTTCAGTCTGCAGGCCAACGCTCTATCCACTTAGCCAAACCAGTTAGGGCAAGAGTTCTTAATATATTGTAGGTACAAATCCCTTACTGCCCCGACCCACGGGTTAAGTCAACACGGACCCTAGAGGGGGAGTGGGAATGAAAGGACAAGAGGCACAGGAGACGGAGACAAGACAGGCTTTCTGATCAAGTCTCGTTTATTGCAAGGTATACGGGGATAGATATAGTCAGGGAGAATGAGGGAGTTCCTCTAATGATGTCAGCGGGAGGGTAGCTAGGCCGTAAATATCAAGAATAGGTTATCTCAACAGAGAGGTCCTGTTGTGCCCCAGCTGCCAGGATGTCTGCTGCCAGGGTGTCTAAGTAATAACTGTCAAGAGCATCCTGTTGTGCAAACAATGTTATCTTTGGTCATCCAGATGCAGTTCTGGGAGCACAGTTTCCCCCCCTTACCAGATATATGATTTGCAAATGCTTTTCTCTCTCTCTCTCTGTTGGTTATCTCTAAAAGTTATATTGTATTTTCTATTGTTACCATTATTACAGATGTCCACCATTCTTCCCTCTTTTAATCCTCTACCCAGACCTCACCATCCCTCTCACTGGCCCTCACCCCATTGTTGTCTGTGTACAATCAATTCTCCATTGTATGCTCTTGCTTCCTTTGTCAAATATTAATTCAGCTTAATGGCTTGGGTTGATTTCTGGGTCTTTGTTCTGTTCCATTGATCTATATGCCTATTCTTGTGCCAGTACCAGGCTATTTTGATTATAGTGGCTTTGTAATACAACTTGAAATCTGGTATTGTGATCCCACCAACATTGTCCTTTCTTAATATGGCTGCAGCTATTCAGGGTCTTTTTGGTTTCATATAAATTTTGGAGTATTTGTTCTGGATATGTGAAATATGATGTTGGTATTTTAATATGGATTGCATTGACTCTGTAGATCAATTTGAGTAGTGTGGAAATTTTAATGAAGTTAATTCTATCAATCCATGAACATGGTATATTTTTCCATTTGTTTATATATGCCCCTATGTTCAATTAATATTTGACAATGGAGGCAAGAGCATACAATGGAGTAAAAACAGTCTCTTCCATAAATGGCATTGGTAAAATTGGACAGGTACATGCAAAAAGTGAAACTAGACCACCAACTTACACCATACACAAGAATAAACTCAAAATGGATAAAAGATTTAAATGTAAGTCATGAAACCATAAAAATCCTAGAAGAAAACGTAGGCAGCAAACGGTCAGACATCTCACATAACAGAATTTTCAGATACATCTCCTTGGGCAAGAGAAACAAAGGAGAAAATAAACAAATGGGACTACATCAAAACATAAAGCTTCTGCACAGCAAAAGAAACTAGTGTCAAAATGAAAAGGGAACTCATTGTATGAGAGAATATATTTGCCAATGACACATATGATAAGGAGTTAGTTTCCAAAATATATAAAGTACGCATACATCTCAACAAAAGGAAGACAAACAACCCAATTAAAAAATGGGCAGAGGACCTGAATAAACACTTCTTAAAAGAGGACATACAGATGGCCAAGAGACATATGAAAAAATGCTCAACATCACTAATTATCAGAGAGTTGTAAATTGAAATGATGATGAGGTACCACCTTCCACCTGCCAAAATGGCTACCATCAACAAACAACAAATGCAGGCAAGGATGTGGGGGGCGGGGGGAGGGAAGCAACCCTAGTACATTACTGATGGGAATGTAGACTGGTGCAGCCACTATGGAAAACAATATAGAGTTTCCTCAAAAAATTAAATATAAAACTGCCATTTGACCCAATGATCCCACTTCTAGGAATATATCCTAAGTAACTCAAAACACCCATCAGAAAGAATATATGCACTCCTATGTTCACAACAGTGCAATTTATAATAGCTAGGATCTGGAAACAGTCCAAATGCCCATCAGTAGATGAGTGGGGAAAAAAACAGTGGTACATTTACCCCATGGGATACTATGCAGCAGTAAAAAAGAAGGATCTCTTACCCTTTAAATTAGCATGGAGGGACCTGGAAAGTATTATGCTAAGCTAAGAAAGCCAGTTAGAGAAAGGTAAGTATCTCACTCATATGTGGAATCTAATGAACAAAATAAACTTATTAACAAAATAGAGCTGGAGACAAAGAATGGAACAGACTGTCGAATCTCAGAGGTACAGTGGGGTGAGTGGGTAGGTGGGAAGAGATTAACCAAAGAACTTGTATGCTTATATGCATAACCCATGGACACATTCAATAGTGTGGTGAAGGCCTGGGCCTAGGGGCAGGGACAGGTTAGAAGGGAACATATGTAATATTTTCAACAATAAAGATTTACAAATAAATAAATAAATAAATAAATAAATAAATAAATAAATAAATACAATTGAAACATCAAAAAACAGAAAATAAGAATAAAGAAGAGAGGAAGGAAAATAGTATTAAAAGAAAAAGAAAGAAAATAATTATGAAAAGGAAAGTAGAGGAGAAAACAGACAAAAATAAGAAAAGGAAAAACAAAGAGAAAGAAGGAGAAAGGTCAAAAAATAGTGTAATAAAAGGGAAGGGAAAAATTAGATCTATGAAGGAGAAAAAAAGAGACTAAAATAATAAATCAATAAAGAAGAAAGATAAAGGGAAAAAAAGTAAAGTGTTCATCTCAGTCTCAGCAGAGTTAGTGCCTCCTGGAGCTCCCTTTGGATCCTGCTCTTCTGACGACTGAGGCTGACTGTTCCGTCTGCCGATTCTGGACCTCCTCAGAGGTACCCAATGCTAACCACTGTCAGAAACTGTCCTTTGGCTCTCATCAACCGGTTTGAAGCTTCAAGTGATCTACAGTTTATGTCTTTTTCCACAGGACGTTTCTGTGTATAGGAGGGGCCAAGTTGCACTCTGAAGCCAGTTTGTTAGCAACACAGGCCCCGGGGTGGGTCCATAAACTTCCCCAGGTTCCCCAGGCTCCGCCTCCACCTGCTTTTGCCTTCTAGCCAGCTGTCAATCTTAATAACTCAGAAGTCTGTTTCTGAAAGGGTTTTACCCAGAGTTGGAGTCTAGACCTCTGGTTCTCCTGTGATGGGGAGATGCTGTTCAGACTTCATGGAAAGTGATGGGTGTTTCCCCATCCTAGAGCTACTCCTCTTCTAGAATATTTCCCTGCCTAGGCTGGGCAGAGTTCCTCATATGCAGTCCAGACGGATCAGCTGGAAACTTGGAGTTTTTATTAGCTCTCCCATGATGGAGAAGCACCAGTTAGCTTCCCGGGTTAGTGGAGTGAAAAGTCCCACCCCACGCCAGTGACTGATGCTTCCTGAGACTGTTCAAACCCATAAGCATGGCCTCAGCTGCTGTCTCCTCTGCAAATGTTGAGATGCAGGGTGTGGCAGGCAGAGCTCCTGAGGGTGGGCTCTATCACCTAGAGCACATTTTCCTTTTTCCTTTTTCTGAACTGTGGCTCCCGGATGGGGCCAGTGTCTCTCAGGAAAAATAGCCATTTGGTTTGGGGTGGTGTGATCAAATGCAAGTCTTCTGGCCACCTCCCCCCAATGCTTCCTACTCCAGCCTCTCCTCAGTTATCTTCAGTCTGCACTGCTCTCCCTCCACTGAAGCCTCGGTTGAATAACTGCAAATTAAAATCCTGTGCTCTGTTTTCTTTTTGTTTGTTTCCTTTTAAAAAACAAACAAACAAAAAAACAAATAAACAGCCAAACAAGCAAGAAAAGTCTGTGGCTTTATCTTTGACCAGCTCCCTGGCAGCTAGAAGCCCTGCCTGCTTTTCATGGCTGGATGTTATATGGGCCACTGATCTTGGCTCTGGTGCTCCAGGCTGTGGAGCCTAGCCTGGGTTCCAGACCCTGATTTTCTCAGGTAAAAGATCCTCCCATAACCAAGAGATCCTACTTCACTCTTGGCCTGCTGCCAGTGGAAGCTGGGTCAGCCCCTCTCATAACCTTGCCCTCCCTATCAGTCTCCAGGTGTTTTCCGTCCTTCCTGGATATACTTCTCCTCCTCACCTGGACCTCAATTGGGTAATTGTGGG
Source organism: Eptesicus fuscus (assembly GCF_027574615.1). Lineage (NCBI taxonomy): Eukaryota > Metazoa > Chordata > Mammalia > Chiroptera > Vespertilionidae > Eptesicus > Eptesicus fuscus. Next base: position 1,913,352 of record NC_072480.1, on the reverse strand, counting down.
TGAATGTTCCCCAATTGAATTGTATTTCTTTTGGTCCTGGGAGGAGATGCAAGAAAGGTCTGCCTATTCGGCTGACATCTTCTCCCTCTTTTTCTCGTGTTCTTGAGATAGACCTGTAATGCTATGAATTCACCCTCTCAGAACTGCTTTCCTTGTGTCCCACAGATTTTTGGCTGTTGTATGTTTATTTTTGTTTTCAGGTAATTTTTATTTCTTCCTGGATTTTATTGGTAACCCATTCATTGTTTAATAATATGTGTTTGGATGTTTTGAGATTTTTTTTCATTGTGATCTGAGACTATGCTTGATATGATTTCAATATTCTTGAATTTGTTAATATTTATTTTTGTGTTCTAACATGTGGTCTATCTTTGAGAATGTCCATATGCACTTGAGAAAAATGTATATTTTGCTGCTTTGGGATGAAATGTTCTGTAAATATAATTAAGTCCATCTGACCTAATGTGTTACTTAAGCTCTCTATTTTCTTATTGACTTTTTCTTCTGGAAGATCTATCTATTGATGACTGTGAGATATTAATGTCCCCTACTATGACTATATTGCTGCCAATCTCTCCCTTAAAGCACACCAAGGATATCTATAATAATAAAAGTATAATATGCAAATTGATCGAACAACCGAACAGCAGAATGACCGTTCGGATGTCCTTCCAGACGACCACGCTATGACACGCACTGGTGCCAGGCCATCCAAGGCAGGTGCAATGCAATTGGTCAGGGGCCCTCCCATTGTCCCATGATTGCCCTGCCGAGGGAAGCACAGGCCACTTTCTGTGGGGCGATCGATGAGGGGGGAATCTGCAATTGATCTTCCCAAAGAGGGAGTCCCAGGCCACCCTGCTGGCAGCCAGTGATGCTGTGGCAGGTGTGCGGGGCCAGCCAGCGATCACCCTGCAGAGGGAGACCCAGGCCAGCCAAGCGATCACACCCCAAACCTGTTGCCTGCAGAGGGAGGCATCTGGTGGCAGGGGGAGGGGGCAGCACCACACAGATGGCAAGCAGTTGCAGTCAGGTGAAGGAAAGCCCTGATAGGCTCTGATCACTGGCCAGGCCTACGGACCCTACCCGATGGGTCCCCGACTGCACAAATTTTTATATATTTAGGTGCTCCTATGTTGGCTGCATATATGTTTGTAAGGGTTATATCCTTTTGTTGGATTGATCACTTTAGTATTATGTAGTGACCTTCTATGTATCTTTCATGGCCTTTGTTTAAAGTATATTTTGTCAGAATAAATACTGTTACCCCAGCATTTTTGTTTGTGTCTTTCCATTTGCATAAAATATTTTTTTTTCCATTCTTTCACTTTCAGTTGTGTGAATCTTTTGTTCTGAGTGTGGGTCTCCTGGTAGAAAGCATATATATGGGTCGTCTTTTCTTATCGATTCAACTACCCTATATCTTTTTTTGTTGCTGTTGTTGATTCTCATGTGAGGATATTTTTTCCATTAATTTTCAGAGAGTGGAAGGTAGGGGGAGAAGCAGAGAGAGAGAAAAAAAATATATCAATGTGAGAGAAACACATTGATTGGTTTCCTCCCACACCAGCCCTAACCGGAGCTGGTGATCAAGCCTGCAAATCAGGCATGTGCCCTTGACAGGAATCGAACCCATGACCGTTCAGACTGTGGGCCAATTCTCTAACCACTGAGAAACTAGTTGCCTAGGGATCAACTACCCCATATCTTTTGATGGAAGCATTTAATCTATTTACATTTAAGGTTGTTATTGATGGATATTTATTTTTGCCATTTTTTTCTTTTTTTATATATATTTTATTGATTTTTTACAGAAAGGCAGGGCAAGGGATAGAGAGTTAGGAACATCAATGAGAGAGAAATATCAATCAGCTGCCTCCTGCACACTCCCCACTGGTATGTGCCCGCAACCAAGGTACATGCCCATGACCGGAATTGAACCTGGGACTGCAGGCCGACCCTCTATCCACTGAGCCAAATTGGTTAGGGCATCATTTTTTTCTTTATGCCCATGTTCCTCTCTCTCTCTATTTCTTCTCCTTCTTAAAGCATTGCCTTTAGCATTTCTTGCAATGATGGTTTTGTGGTATTGAACTCCTTTTACCTTCTTTTGTATGGGAAGCTCTTTATTTTGTCTTTGACTTTAAAATATAGTCTTGCTTGACAGTCTGTTCAGTGCTTTATTTCCTCTGTATCTATCTTTTTGTTCATCAGGTTATAATGTTCTTTATTTTCCATAAATGAGTGAGATCATGTAGTATTTTTATTTCATTGCCTGTCTTATTTCACTTAATATAATGCTCTCCAGGTCCATCCATGCTGCTGCAAATGGTAAGAGTTCCTTCTTTTTTATAGAAGCGTAGTATTTCATTTTGTAGATGTACCATTGTTTTCTAATCCACTCATCTGCTGATAGGCATTTAGGCTGTTTTCAAATCTTAGCTATGGTGAATTGTGCTGCTATGAACATAGGGGTGCATATATCCTTTCGGATTGGTGTTTCTAGTCTCTTGGGATATATTCATAGAAGTGGGATTACTGGGTCAAATGGGAGTTCCATTTTTGGTTTTTTGAGGAAACTCCATACTGTTCTCCACAGTGGCTGCACCAGTCTGCATTCCCACCAGCAGTGCAAGAGGGTTCCTTTTTCTCCGCATCCTCGCCAGCACTTGTCCTTTGTTGATTTGTTGATGATTGCCTTTCTGACAGGTGCGAGATGGTACCACATTGTCATTTTGATTTGCATCTCTCGGATAATTAGTGACTTTGAGCATGTTTTTATATGTCTCTTGGCCTTCCTTCTGTCTTCTTTTGAAAAGATTCTATTTAGGTCCGTTGCCCATTTTTTTATTGGATCATTTATCTTCCTTTTATTAAGTTGTATAAGTTCCCTGTAGATGTTGGAGATTAAGCCTTTATCAGTGATAACATTTGCAAATATGTTCTCCCATACAGTGGACTTTCTTGTTGTTTTGTTGATGGTTTCTTTTGCTGTGAAAAAACTTTTTATTTTGATGTAGTCCCATTTGTTTATGTTCTCTTTAGCTTCCATTGCCCTAGGAGCAGTATCAGTGAAGAAGTTCTTTCGGCATATGTCTGAGATTTCTCTGCCTGTGGATTCCTCTAGTATTTTTTATGGTTTCCCATCATATGTTTAAGTCCTTTATCCATTTTGAGTTTATTTTTGTGTATGGTGTAAGTTGGTGATCTAGTTTCATTTTTTTGCATGTATCTGTTCAATTTTCCCAACACCATTTATTGAAGAGACTGTCTTGACTCCATTGTATGTCCATGCCTCCTTTGTCAAATATTAATTGAGCATAGTGGTTTGGGTTGATATTTGGGTTTTCTATGCTATTCTTGCTGGTAGAACAGTCTTGGTTGCAGGTTCTTGGTTTTCATTACTTTGAATACTTTATGCCACTTCTTCTGGACTGAAGAAACCCACTGACAGTCTTATGGAAACTTCCTGGTAGGTTGCTGTCTCTCTCTTACTGCCTTTACGGTTTTCCTTTTCTTTAACTTTTGCCCTTTTAACTATGATGTAACTTGGTGTGGGTCCTTTTGGGCTCATCTCGATTAGGACTCTCTGTGCTTCCTGAACTAGTGTCGCTTTTTTTCACCAGGTTAGGGAAGTTTTCTCTCATTATTTCTTCAAACAGGTTCTCTATCCCTTGCTTGCTTTCTTCTCCCTCTGGCATGCCTGTGATGCAAATGTTGATACATTTTAGGTTTTCCCAAAGTTCCCTTAAATTAGTCTCTTTCTTTTTAATTCTTACTTTTCTTCTGTTTTGATTGATTTTTTTTCTACCTTGTCTTCAATTCACTGATTTGCCCCTTTGCTTTGTCAAACCTACTCTTTTTTCCTTCCAATGTATGTTTATATCTGCTATTGGATTCTTCATTTCAGCTTGATTATTTTTTCATGGATTGTATGTCCTTTTTCATGATTTTGAGCATCCTTGTAAACATTGCTTTGAGCTCTGTTTCTGATAAATAGCTTGCCTCCATTTCATTAAACTCTTTATCTGGAGATTCCTCTTGTTCTTTCATTTAGGGCCTGTTACTTTGTTTCCCCATGTGGGCTGTCTCTTTGTGTTTGTTTCTGTTTTAGACAAAACTGCTATGACTCCAAGTCTTGATAGGGTGGTCTTCTGAGATAGGGGTCCTGTGGGACCCAGAGTTGCATTCTACTTGATCTCCTGAGTTGGTTGCTCTAGGAATGTCTGTTTTGTGGGTCATTTGGTATCTTATTTTATAATTGGGTTTTGATTGCTATTGGCCCATTTGTGGGTGAGATCAACACTCAGACTGGTTGACTGAAGCTCAATCCCAACTGTGGCATCCAAGCTGCTGTGTAGAAGCAGTTTTGAGGTTCTTACTGGGCTCAGTGTCACATTCTTTCTGATCATATGTGCTCCATGTTCCAAAAATGTGGGTTATGTACATTCTGTTTTTATTTTGTTTTGTTTATTAAATATATATTTATTGATTTTAGAGAGGAAGGGAGAGGGAGGTAAAAACATCAGTGATGAAGGAGAATCATTGATTGGCTGCCTCCTGCATGCCTCACACTGGGGATCAAGCAGGCAACCCAGGCATATTCCCTGAATGGGAATCAAACCGTGACCTTCTGGTTCATAGGTCAATGCTCAACCACCGAACCACACCATTTTAGTTGCATCTTGATAAATGCTGTTGGCCCTTTTGTGGGTGAAGTTAACCTTTTATGCTGGGTGATCTATATATATAAAAGGCTAAGTGACCATCACATCTGAAACAACCAAACGGATGACCAAACAGGCTGTGTGGGGCAACCAGGCCAGCAGGAGGGTTAGTGAGGCATGAACAAACGACTGAGCAGCAGGCTACATGGGGCAACCAGACCTGCAGGGGGGGCAGTTGGGGGTGACCAAGCCAGTGGGGGGTAGGGGCAGTGAGGGGCAACCAAAAAACCAAGCAGCAGGCTGCATGGTGCAACAAGGCCGGCAGGAGGGTTACTGAGGGGCTACCAAAGGACTGAGCAGTAGGCTGTGTGGGGCTACCAAGCCCGCAGTGGGAGCAGTTGGGGGAAACCAGACCTACGGGGGGGGGGGAGTGTGGGGCAACCAGGCTGGCGGGGGGGGGGGGGGGGCAGTTGGGGGTGACCAGGCCAGCGGGAGGGCAGTTTGGGGTAATCACGCAGGCAGGCAGGTGAGCAGTTAGGAGCCAGTGGTCCCGGATTGTGAGAGGGATGTCCCGGATTAGAGAGGGTGCAGGCTGGGCTGAGGGGACCCCCCACACACACCATGCACAAATTTCATGTACCAGGCCTCTAGTTATAAGATAAATCTCTATTATCCTGTATGCGACACTATGCAGGGGCTGCTTTATCAGGGTCTGGTGCCTGCTGGAATCTTCCTTTGGGTGTATTTCTTGTATAGCTGGTTGGGTTGAGCTCTGGTTCAGTCTGAAGCCTACCACTGGTTGTTTTGGTTCTGGGTCCATTTGGGTGTGGTTCAGATACATGTCACTGTCAGATGTTTGTAACTACTTTTGGGCTACCTTTCTGGAGCTACTACACTATTTACTGTCTGTGTCTGTCTTTCCAGGACCTGTGTGTGTGGGGAAGAGGCCAATCTGTGTAGATGAGTTGGCTTCCTGGAGTCCTGAACTTAGGTCAGATAAATAAAAGATCAAGACTCCTTGATGTTGGTGTCTGTTGATTACTCTGCTCTTCCTCAAGGTTTCCTGAACTTCCTCCTGAGTCTTATACAGAAAGGCTGTAGAGTGGGCCCAAGCTGGACATACCCCACTGACCTTTCCACAGGGCTCAAGCTTGGTAGGTTGTAGTGACCAGGTTGAGCAGACAGGGTGAGTGAGTCACCTAGTTTTAGGCATCATGGTCTGGCACTCAATGGGGAGAATGTGGCCCTTACTCCAGAGCCATAACATTCGATCTCTGGCAGAGTCTCCAACTCTAGGTCCCCCAGGAGAGTGCAGCACAGGTTCAGGTTGTGTGTAGCCAGCTATCCTCACTGTAGTAATGATCTCAGCTGGAAAGGACTGGGTCACTGGGACTTGGGCAAAAAAATCAGGAAAGCCTTCTTTTGGGGAGTGGTACCAACTGTGCTTTGGGAGAGGGGACAAGCTACACTCCTCCTTCTGTAGCCATGCCTGCTCAAGACCTGCACTGAAGCCTCTGAGATAGATGCACTCTGAATATCCCAGCTCTGAGCAGAATCTCCTTCCCCCAAAGCTATACCTAGCAAGGTGGGGCCAAAAAACAAATCAAGGCAGTCTTCCATTGGTGGTGGTGCTGGCCCACTTGAAGGGAGAAACCTTCATGCCTCCTGCCTTTATCTCTGCAGCCATGCCTTCTTGGCTGCATTTCAAAGCTCCTGTCTCCAAGTTGTGCTCCCTGCTTCCTTTCCCTGTGCTGGACTTGCAGGAACAGATCAAGGCAGCCCTCTGCTGGGTGTTGTGCTGGCCCTCAGAACCTTGGCCCACAGGAGGGAAGCGAGCTAGCCTTCTCCTAGCTTGATATGCACCTTCAGAGACCCTGAATGGAGGCTCCTATCAAATGTCCCTGTTCTGAGTTGATCCCTTTTCTCCTGCCATGTGCTAGCAGGACTTAAAGGAACAGATCAAAGCAGCCCTCCATTGGGTGTGGTGCCAGCCCTTGGGAGAGGTGAGAGCTACTTGCCTCCATAGTAGGCTGCCAAATACCTTGACAGAGGGCTCTGAGGGGATCATGTTAAATGTCCCAATTCTGAGTTGCACCTCTTACCCCTTGCAGAACTGTGCTTTACAGGCTGGTGCCAGCAGAATTTTGGAATGCAAATCAAGGCAGCCTTTTCTTAGAAGTGGCACAAGGCTATGGGAGTGGTGCAAGTGCATGTCTTCCCCTAGCACCACAGCTGCCTGTTGTCTGAGACCCTGACAAGGGAGTCTTTCATTGTGGCTGGTGCCTCCCTAACCCATGGAGTCAGGGGGTCATGGAGGCAGCAAAGTTTGGCCCTTGTTCCAAAGCCACTTGGTTCAATGATAATCTGAGAGTCAGTCTATAATTTCTCCAGAAATAAAGTGAAATCAGGTCCCTGTAGGGTGCTGCCAACAGTCCTTTATGCCAGACTCAATCTTGGCAGGGTGGTGTTACCAATATTTAGAGGACAGGATTGGTGCAGTTTCTCCAGCTGATGCTGTAAGAATAGAAGTGCACCATCTTCCAGGGTCAAGCACTTCTATACTTACAGCTGCTGCACCTGGGTGCAAGGTCCAGCCCTCTCCATGTCTCCACCTTTCTTACCAGTTTTTGTGTAGCTTCTTTATTCAATCTTTGGATATGATACTCCTATTCAGGTGTCCTTCAGTTGTTTATTCAGGTTGAAAGCTCTAAATTTAAGCTGTAAATCTGATTTGGTGCCCAGAAGAGGTGTATGTTATTTTCACCTACTCTGCAGCCATCTTGGAAACCCTGTGGAGGTTAATTCCTATACTATGTTAATTCTTGTACTATTATCACACTTTCTTGATTACTACTTTGTAGAATTTTGAAATCAGAAAGTGAATTCTTGGACTTTATTCTTCTTTTTCAACATTGTTTTAGCTTATTATGGGTTCCTGCAATTCTATGAAATTTAGAATCAGCTTCTCAATTTCTACAAAGAAATTAGCTAAGATTTTCTTAGGGATTTTGTTGGGGCATAGGTTAGTCTGAAGAGTATTTAACCTATTAATGGTGTTAAATCTTCTGATCCATGAACATGGAATTTTTTCCCATTTATTTAGATCTACTTTAATTTATTTCATCAATGTTGTATAGTTTTTCAGAATAGAAATGTTATACTTTTTGTTAAATTTATTTCTAAGTATTTTATTCTTTTTGGTGCTATTATAATTTAAATTTTAATTACGATGTAAAATTCTCAAATCAGAAGCCAGAGAAAAACAAGTATCACATGATTTCAATTAAATGTGGAATTTAGTGAACAAAATAAACTAACAAAATAGAAACAGACTCATAGATACAGAGAACAGACTGACAGCTGTCAGAGGGAAGGGGGGAATTTCAGGGCTGGCTGAAAAAGGTGAAGGAATTAATTTAAGCAAAAACTCATAGACACAGACAACAGTATGATGATTACCAAAGGGAAAATAAGTGTAGGGAGGTAGAAGACGGTAAAGTAGGGATAAATGGTGATGGAAGGAGACTTGACTTGGAGTACTGAACACAAAATACAATATGCAGATGATGTACTAGTATTATAGAATTGTAGACCTGGAACCTATATAATTTTATTAACCAACTAGAGGCTTTGTACATGAAACTCGTGCACAGGGGTGGGTAATCCCTCAGCCCAGCCTGCACCCTCTCCAATCTGGGATGCCTCGGGGATATCTGACTGCCAGTTTAGGCCCAATCCAGTTGGACATCCCTCTCACAATCCAGGACTGCTGGCTCCTAACCACTCGCCTGCCTGCCTGTCTGATTTTCCCTAAACACTTCTGCCTGCCAGCCCAATCGCTCCCAACTGACCTCCCCTGCCAGCCTGATCACTCCCAACTGCACTCCCCTGCTGGCCTGGTTGCCCACAACTGCCTTTCCCTACCAGCCATCTTGTGGCAGCCATCTTGTGATGGCGATCTTGTGGTGGTCATCTTGTGACAACGTGGGGCGGCCATCTTGTGGTGGCCATCTTGTGACGAAGTGGAGATGGCCATATTGTGACAACATGGGGGTGGTCATCTTGTGATGATGTGAGGGCATCGCATGACGACGCACGGGCCACCTAGGCTTTTATTAGTATAGATATCACCCTAATAAATTCAATAGAAAAACACATCTTAAGGCAAAATAATTTAGATTTGTTGTTATTGCTATTAAATTTTTTATTTAAATTCCAATATAAATCCAAAAAAGAAATTATTAATGCACAAATTTCAAAAGTCATTAATGTTATAAATACATCAGTTAAAAACTGGATAACTTGAAATTTTCATTCCTTATTACCTTAGAAACTTTTGCTAACTAATAATGCAATCTCTGAAGATCCACTCTCTTTTATTGATAAAGCCATTTAATGACTTAAAATGTTTGAAGGTGATATATATAAAAGCAAATAATAAAATAAATGATATATTTAAGCATAAAAATTCTCTATTCTTGTTCATATTAGTACTAAATGGTCTCATTTTAATTACCCTGTGTAATATCTACATAACTTTTGTCAATTTAAATTGCATTGTAGTTACATGTACTAATAAGATATTTGTACTTATACCTAAACCTAGCATTGTCATCTATCTTGCCATGTCATAGTTTGAAAACAAACTGCCCATAATTTCTTTTTCAAACTGTACTGGGTTTTATGTATGTATGCATTTTAGCTTGGTAATGCTATTGTACACTAAGTAACCATTATAGGAGACCTCATTTACAAATATCAAATTATAATCCTACTGATCAAAGAGAAGTGAGAAATAGGAAGATGGATTAAAAGTTATTATTATTTTCCACTAGAGGCCCAGTGCATGAAATTCGTGCATGGAGGGGCGGGGGTGTCCCTCAGCCCAGCCTGCACCTTCTCCAATATGGGACCCCTCAAGGGATGTCCAACTGCCTGTTTAGGCCCGATTGATCCCCGTGGGATTGGGTCTAAATGGGCAGTTGGACATCCCTCTCACAATCCAGGACTGCTGGCTCCCAACCGCTCACCTGCCTGCCTGCCTGATTGCCCCTAACTGCTTCTGCCTGCTAGCCTGATCACCCCCTAACCACTCCCCTGCCAGCCTGATTGGTGCCTAACTGCTCCCCTGATGGCCCGATTGCCCCCAACTGCCCTCCCCTGCAGGCCCAGTCACCCCTAACTTCCCTCCCCTGCTGGCCTGATCTCCCACAACTGCCCTCCCCTGCAGGCCATCTTGTGTCCACATGGGGGCAGCTATCTTTGACCACATGGGGGTGGCCATCTTGTGTTTTGGAGTGATGGTCAATTTGCATATTACCTCTTTATTATATAGGATATTCTCATTTTACTATACCTAATTTTTTACCAATATACTAGTAGAAAGTATGCCCACAAATTTTACCCATTTTTAGAATCAAGACATTCCATTAATCTTTTATACAGGAAAAAGGATACATCTTTCTCCTTTGGAGAATTAGTGCTGAAATTACATCCTTAAGGCCACAAACAGATTAATTGATTGCATTAGCTGAAAATATGGAAATGAAAATAAAAAGATGAATGAGCTGTATTGGACAACTAGGTCCATGTAAGATTGCACTATGGATGAGGGAGAAAAATGAGAAAGAAGATGTCAATAGCATAACTTTATACCCACAACTTTAAGTATAAGGGTTATGATTGATTGACAATGTCTTAATTGTTCATTGACTTTCATTTGCTCTTTTTATTCCTACAAGGACAATTTAAAGAGAAATAAAAATATGTTGAGGTAATAGAATAGTCCAACCATGAATATATATATATATATATATACATATATATATATATATATATACTACCTAATAATAGAGTAATATGCAAATTGACTATACCTTCGCTACACCCACAAGCCACGCCCACCAGGAAACTGTCGCAGGGACGCTGGGGTGCGCCGAGCCCAAGGCCGGAAAAGCCTCCACCAGAGGCTTTCCCAGCCTTGGGCACCAGCGGGGAGCTTGCACGGATCGCAGGCAACCACCTGGGGTAGGCTCCTGTGATCCGTAGCAGGGAGGCTGGGGTGCAGCTGACCCCAAGGCCGCCGCCCGGGGCCAAGCCCCGACCCTGAAAGAAGGCAGAAGGCGGTGGCCACAGCCAAGGCCTGGGTCCCCGGTGCCGGCAGAAAACTGGTGCAGGCAGCCAGGTGAATGAAGGTCTATTGCACGAATCTTCGTGCAAATGGGCTGCTAATATATATATATATATACTGAGTGGCCAGATTATTAGGATCTCTGAATGCATAATAATCTGGCCACTCAGTGTATAGGATATATAATAAAAAGCTAATATGCAAATTGTCCCCTCGACCAGGAGTTCGACCAGCAGGCAGGCCGGCCAACCACCCATGTCACATCCCCCTAGCCAGGCTGGCCGGATCCCACCCATGCACGAATTCATGCACCAGGCCTCATATATATATACTGAGTGGCCAGATTATTATGCATTCAGAGATCATAATAATCTGGCCACTCAGTGTATATATATCCACAGTGGCACTAAATTGAATGAGAATTTGTTTGTAATTGTGTTCAATAAATGAAAATAGACAGAGCTGTCCCCAACCTAAATTTCCTGACAGGGTGCTCTGCTTGAATATTGCAATTGAATGCAAGAAGTTCAGGTTCCAGCTTTATCTTATTCTTTATTGTATCATTTGTAAAGTGAGAAAATAACAACTTATTATTCCTGACCAAGGAGCTCAATTGTCATAACTTAAAAAAAAATTTAGGAAGACATGAAAACATTTTGTCAAGAGTAAGGAACTATATGTGCATGATTTTCCTTTTATTACACATATATAACACTATACAATAGCAAATAATTTAGAATTAAATGATATGAGAAATGGGGCCTTATAAGACCAAAATTATTCAACACCCAAAAAGTAAGAGGATCATGGATGCTATTCACTTTGGTGTATATCTGATTCTGAAATTCACAGAAATAAAATAAAACATACATGCTAATAAAACTTATGTGTAATCTAGTGTTTGATTTTAAAGACCAACTTAAGCTGGTGGTAAGAAAGATGGATGTCAAGAAGCATGCTCACATCTCTGGCATAGGCAGATGAAAAGTTTAAGGGATGGGCAGAATGAAAGGAAATGACTGAACAACCAGAATGACAGTGGAAAATCAGAAGACATAAGAATGAAAAGCATTTTTTAGAAGGAAATGGCTTACATTGACAAGAGCTTCAAGAAGTCAAATACTGTGAAGATAGAATTTCTCTGGGAACAACAAAAATGAAGAACAGAATAGGTTAGAGCAGTGGTCGGCAAACTCATTAGTCAACAGAGTCAAATACCAACAGTACAATGATTGAAATTTCTTCTGAGAGCCAAATTTTTTAAACTTAAACTTCTTCTAATGCCACTTCTTCAAAACAGACTCGCCCAGGCCGTGGTATTTTGTGGAAGAGCCACACTCAAGGGGCCAAAGAGCCACATGTGGCTCGCGAGCCGCAGTTTGCCGACCACGGGGTTAGAGCAAGGTAACATGTGAATTACAGGGTAGAAGAGCAATATTCTGAAAGGTGCATAACAAATAAAAAAATAAATTCAGACTTCCAACTTTCTGCTGTTAAGATAAAAATATACTGGTCCTGAAGTCTATCAAATATTAAATGCATTTTAGCCAAATTCGTTATCTGTATAAAGTTAAAAAAGTAGCCGTAGATGACTAGGCATTATGTCATTTGTATTAAACCCAGATCTATTTCTGAGTATGTGCTGAATTCTGTTATGAAAAGTGTTTTAACTTTTGCCGTTGTCAGTTTGTAATTAGAGGATTTCCGTTTACCCTTTGTAGCTCAGAGAGCAACTGATATATCATCTCAAATATAATAAACATGATCCTGTAAAAAAAGATTCATGGGATATGAAAAATGAAGCACACACTCCCATGACAGAGTGACATGTGGAGATTATTGCCTCAGGTGAGAACCAAGGAGTCTGAAATGGAAAATTCATGCAAATTATTTTTAAAGTGAAGGGTGATTGTTTAAAACTCGTTTCTTTATGATGAAATAAGAAATAGTTGTTCCAGAATTTAAAATAGAGCAGTTTGGGGGAGAAAACACAAGAGAAAAATAGATGACAGGGAGAATAACATAAAAAAGGGTAGTTCTAGTATGTTGCAAGATTACCTGAAATAATTGATTTTCCAAGTTCCTGGTGGATTTGGGAAGAGAATGGGAATGGGAACATTACAAATCATTTCCTTGCTGAGAATAATAAACCTCATCTTTGATTAATTGTATCTCTAAATGGACTTTAGCCCAGAAGGTATCTTATGAGTTCAATTAGAGAGTAAAAGTTTAAACAGGAGTTCCAAATATCTGTATGTTTATTCATTTGAATGAACTGAATGAAAGCAGCAACTGCAATCCACATTTTTTGTACCTTGAGAACTGTTGCTGAAAAACAAGGAAAGAAAAAAAAATAGGTTGGTTTCTCCTGTGACATAAGCTTATTCTAAAGGGATTAAAGGATCCAACTTTTTTTCCAATTTTTTTTATTAAGGTATTACATGTGTCCATATCTCCCCATTGTCCTCCCACCCCACTCCCATACATACCCTCACCCCCCAGTGTCTTGCATTCATTGGTTATGCTTATATGCATGCATACCAAGTCCTTCCGTTGATCTCTTACTAACCCCAACCGCCTCCCCAGCCTTCCTGCTGTAATATGACAGTATGTTCGATGCTTCTCTGCCTTTGTATCTATCTTTTTGTTCATCAGGTTATAATGTTCTTTATTATCCATAAATGAGTGAGATCATGTGGTATTTTTCTTTCACTGACTGGCTTATTTCACTTCGCATAATGCTCTTCAATTCCATCCATGCTGCTGCAAACGGTAAGAATTCCTTCTTTTTTAAAGCAGCATAGTATTCCATCGTGTAGAGGTACCATAGTTTTCTAATCCAGTCATCTGCTGATGGGCACTTAGGCTGTTTCCAAATCTTAGCTATGGTAATCTGTGCCGCTATGAACATAGGGTTGCATAAATCCTTTCTGATTGGTGTTTCTAGTTTCTTGGAATATATTCCTAGAAGTGGGATCACTGGGTCAAATGGGAGTTCCATTTTTAGTTTTTTGAGGAAATTCCATACTGTTCTCCACAGTGGCTTTGCCAGTCTGCATTCCCACCAGCAGTGCACTAGGGTGCCTTTTTCTCCCCAACCATCACCACACGTGTCATTTGATGATTTGTTGATGATAGTCATTCTGACAGGTGTGAGATGGTACCTCATTTTCGTTTTGATTTGCATCTCTCAGATGATTAATGACTTTGAGCATGTTTTCAAATGCCTCTTGGTCTTCCTTCTGTCTTCTTTCAAAAAGTGTCTATTTAGGTCCGTTGCCCATTTTTTGATTGGGTTGTTTATCTTTCTTTTGTTAAGTTGTATGAGTTCCCTGTAAATGTTGGAGATTAAACCCTTATCGGAGATAACATTGGCAAATATGTTCTCCCATGCAGTAGGTTTTCTTGTTGTTTTGTTGATGATTTCTTTTGCTGTGCAGAAGCTTTTTATTTTAATGTAGTCCCATTTGTTTATTTTCTCTTTAGTTTCCATTGCACTAGGAGCATTATCAGTGAAGAAATTGCTTCGGCATATGTCTGAGATTTCACTGCCTGTGGATTCTTCTAATATTTTTATGGTTTCCAATCTTACATTTAAGTCCTTTATCCATTTTGAGTTTATTTTTGCATATGGTATAAGTTGGTGGTCATTTCATTTTTCTGCATGTATCTGTCCAGTTTTCCCAACACCATTTATTGAAGAGACTGTCTTGACTCCATTGTATGTTCTTGCATCCTGTGTCAAATCTTAATTGAGCCTGGTGTTTTGGGTCAATTTCTAGGTTTTCTATTCTATTCCATTGGTCTATATGTCTGTTCTTATGCCAGTACCAGGCAGTTTTGAGAACAGTGGCTTTGTAATACAGCTTGATATCTGATTTTGAGATCCCACCTACCTTGCTCTTCTTTTTCAGGATTATTGCAGCTATTCAGGGTCTTTTTTTATTCCAGATGAATTTTTGTAGAGTTCTTTCTAGGTCTGTGAAATATGCCGTTGGTATTTTAATGGGGAGTGCATTGAATCTTTAGATTGCTTTGGGTCGTATGGACATTTTAATTATGTTGATTCTACCAATCCATGAACACAGTATGCTCTTCCATCTATTTATATCTTCCTCTATCTCTTTTTTTAATGTCCTGTAGTTTTCTGAGTAGAGGTCTTTTACCTTCTTAGTTAAGTTTATGCCTAGGTGTCTTAATTATTTTGGTGTGATGGTAAATGGGATTTTTTTCTTAGTCTCTCTTTCTGTAACTTCACTGTTGGTGTATAGAAATGCCATAGATTTCTTGGCATTAATTTTGTATCCTGCTACATTGCAAAATTCATTTATTAAGTCTAATAACTTCTTTATGGAGTCTTTAGGGTTTTCTATGTACAGTATCATGTCATCTGCAAATAATGACACTTTTAGTTTTTCTTTTCCAATTTGGATGCCCTTTATTTCTTCTTCTTGTCTGATCACTATGGCTAGCACTTCCAGTACTATGTTGAACAGGAGTGATGAAAGTGGGCATCCCTGTCTTGTTCCTGTTCTTAATGGAAATGGTTTTAGTTTTTGCCCATTGAGTATGATGTTGGCTGTAGGTTTTTCATATAAAGCTTTTATTATGTTGAGGTATGATCCCTCTATTCCCACTTTGTTGAGCGTTTTTAACAGAAAAGGGTGTTGAATTTTGTCAAATGCCTTTTCTGCATCAATTGATATGACTATGTGATTTTTGTCTCTCACTTGGCTTATGTGATGTATCACATTTATTGATTTGTGAATATTGTACCAGCCTTGCTTTCCTGGAATAAATCCCACTTGGTCATGGTGTATGATTTTTTTAACGAAATGCTGGATCCAGTTTGCTAGAATTTTGTTGAGGATTTTAGCATCTATGTTCATCAGGGATATTGGCCTGTCATTCTCTTTCTTTGTGGTGTCTTTATCTGGTTTTGGGGTTAGGGTAATGCTGGCTTCATAGAAAGAGTTTGGAATTGTGCCTTTATCTTGAATTTTTTGGAATAGTCTGAGAAGGGTTGGTTTTATTTCTTCTTTGAATGTTCTGTAAAACTCCCCTGTGAAGCCATCTGGTCCAGGGCTTTTGTTTGCTGGAAGCTTTTTGATTACTGTTTCAATTTCATCAGTAGTTATTGGCCTATTCAGGTTTTTTGAATCTTCCTGGTTGAGTTTTGGAAGCTTGTATTTATCTAGGAATGTGACCATTTTGTCAAGGTTGTCCAGTTTGTTGGAGTAGTGTTGTTCATAATATTTTTTTACAATCCTTTGTATATCTTGGGATTAGTTGTTACATCACCTCTTTTATTTCTGATTTTGTTTATTTGGGCCCTCTCTCTTTGCTTCTTGGTGACTCTGGCTAGAGGTTCATCAATCTTGTTTATCCTTTCAAATAACCATCTCTTGGTTTCATTGATCTTATGTATTGTTTTTTTGGTCTTCATGTCATTTATTTCTGCTCTGATCTTTATTTTCTCCTTCCTTCTGGTTACTATGGGCTTTTCTTGTTACTCTCTTTCTAGTTCTTTAAGTTGCAATGTTAAATAATTTATTACCATTTTTTCTTGTTTTTTTTGAGGTAGACCTGTAGAGCTATGAACTTCCCTCTCAGGACTGCTTTCATTGTGTCCCATAGATTTTGGATTGTTGTATTTTTATTGTCATTTGTTTCCAGGATGCTTTTAATTTCTTCTTTGGTCTCAATGGTAACCCAATCATTGTTTAATAGCATGTTGTTTAACCTCCAAGCGTTTGATTTTTTTCATTGTTTTTATTGTAGTTGACTTGTAGTTTTATGCCATTATGGTCTGAGAAGATGCTTGTTATGATTTCTATCTTCTTGAATTTGAATAGACTTTGCCTTTGAACTAATATATGGTCTAACTTTGAAAATGTCCTATGTGCACTGGAGAAAAATGTATGTTCTATAGCTTTGGGGTGAAATGTTCTGAAGATGTCAATTAAGTCCATCTGATCTAGTGAGTCATTTAGCTGTTTCTTTGCTGATTTTTTGTTTAGAGGATTTATCCAGTGGTGTCAGTGGGGTATTAAAGCCCCCTACTATGACTGTATTGCTATCAATCTCTCCCTTGATATCTTCCAGAAGATTTTTTATGTATTTGGGTGCTCCTGCATTGGGTACATATATGTTTACCAGAGTTATATCTTCTTGTTGAATTGCTCCCTTTAGTATTATGTAGTGGCCTTTTTTATCTCTTGTTATGGCCTTTACTTTGAGGTCTATTTTATTAGATATAAGTATCGCAACCCCAGCTTTTTTCTCATTTCCACTTGCCTGAAAAATATTTTTCCATCCCTTCACTCTCAGTCTGTGTGAATCCTTTGTTCTCAGGTGGGTCTCTTGCAGACAGCAAATATATGGGTAATGTTTTCTTATCCGTTTAGCTACCCTATGTCTTTT
The DNA here is from genome assembly GCF_027574615.1 of Eptesicus fuscus. Classification (NCBI taxonomy): domain Eukaryota; kingdom Metazoa; phylum Chordata; class Mammalia; order Chiroptera; family Vespertilionidae; genus Eptesicus; species Eptesicus fuscus. The sequence goes on along the minus strand of NC_072480.1, from coordinate 1,896,132 downwards.
GATTGGTGCATTTAATCCATTTAAGTTTAATGTTCTTATTGATAAGTACTTGTTTGTTGTAATATTTATCCTTAATTTTTGTGTTTCTTCTTGCCTTTCTCTTTCTTCTTTTTACAGCAGTCCCTTTAGCATTTCTTGCATTGCTGGCTTTGTAGTGATAAACTCTCTTAGCCCTTTTTTGTCTGTGAAGCTCTTGATTCCACCTTCAATTTTGAATGATAGCCTTGCTGGGTTCAGTCCCTTGCTTTGCATCACTTTGTATATTTCATTCCATTCCCTTCTGGCCTGGAGTGTTTCTGTTGAGAAATCCATTGATTTTCCAATAGGAGATCCCTTGTAGGTAACTTTCTGTCTCTCTCTCTGGCAGCCTTTAAGATTCTTACATTGTCTTTGGTGTTTGCCAATTTAATTATGATGTGTCTTGGTGTCAGTCTTTTGGGGTTCATCTTGTTTGAGACTCTATGTGCTTCTTGGTCTTGCATAGTTTTTTTTCTTGCCAATATCAGGGAAGTTTTCTGTCATTATTTCTTCAAACAGGTTTCCTATTCCTTGCTTCTCTTCCTGTCCTTCTGGTACCCCTATTATGTGAATGTTGTTTTGTTTTGTGTTATCCCAAAGCTACCTTTGGATCTCCTCTTCTTTTTAAGTCTTCTTTCCAGTTGCTGCTGTGTTTGTGTGTGTTTTTTTCCTATGTTGTCTTCTAATTCGCTGATGTGGTCCTCAGCCTCTTCTAGTCTACTGTTTAAGCCTTCCATTGTGTTCTTTATTGCAGCTATGTCATTCTTCATGTCCTCTTGGTTCCTTTTCATGTTGGTGACATTCTCATTCAGCTCCTTATAATTCTCATTGAGTTGTGAGTATTTGTCATTCAGCTATTTTAGCATCTTTATAACCATTACTCTGAATTGTTTCTCTGGTATGTTGCTAGCCTTAATTTCATTTAACTCCCTTTCTGATGATTCCTCTTTTTCTTTCCTTTGGGGATTACTTTTTTTGTCTTCCCATGTTTTACTGTAATGTTTTAATTATAGATCTGATTGCTTTGCTACCCAGGTTCTTTTCAGAATGGTGCTACTAGTATGATCTCTCAGGTCTCCTGAGCTTGGTAACCTAGTCTAGTTCCCTACTTGAGCTATTTAGGTTCTCTTGATGTAGGCCTGCAAGCTGGAAAGGTGCAACTGTGGTGTCTAGAAGTCAGCATTTGTGGAGGGGGGTGTCCCAATTTTTGCTGTCTTGTGCCCTTGATTGAAATCACGCATGCCCAGCAGGAACTCACAGTGGCCCCCAGGAACCGTCTGTTGGAGTGATGGTGCTCAGGGGGCCTGTGCTCTGGAAAGGCGTGACTGTGGTGTCCAGAGTTCTGCAGCTGTGGGGTGGGCAGACTCAGCTTTTGCTGCTACACCTGTGGTGGATAGGCATGTGCTCCCAGTGGTGGCTCACAGGGGAAACCACAGTGCATTTGCCACTGAAGCACTCTGAAGGGCCCTGGCACTGAAGCCATGTAATTGAGGCATCTGTGGGCAGGTGTCCAGGATGAGTGAATTCAGAATTTCTACTGCCGGGGGAGGGGGGAGGTTGTAGTGCATCCCTGTTCGTCCAAGATAGCACCCAGCAAGAGCTCACAGTGGCTTCCACAAGCGCCTGTGGATAGATGGGTTCAGGGTGCCTGCCTGTTGGAAATGCATGACTGTGGAGGTGCGTTTTCCAGCGCAGGCACTCTGAGGGGCCCTGGTGCTGAAGTTGCACAGCTGGGGTGTCTGTGGGCAGTTATTCAGGAAGTGGGAGTTCAGAATTTCTACTCCGGGGCACCGCGCCCTTGTCTTTACAAAATCACACCCAGCGGGGCCTCCCAGTGGCTCCCAGACGTTGCCTATGGAGTGGTGTGCTCTGGATGTCTGCGCTCTGGAAATGCATGAATGTGGTGTCTGGAGTTCTGCTGCTGGGGAGGGGGAAAGTCGCACTTAATGCTGCCGAGCAGTGCACCTTTGGAGGTGGAGGTCCCAGGGTCCACGGGTCTGCAGGTGGGGCAGCAGGATTTTGGCTGGAGTGGCTGCTGGGTCGTTGGCAGTTCCAAGGCCTGTCTGGGTGGTGGTGCTGATGAGTTCCTAGAAAAGGCCATTCTCCCCTTTGCCAATGATTTTTTTTAAATAGAAGATTGGATAAGTTAATTTGTAGCTCTTAATTCTATGACAGTTTTCAAATATTACCATGCTAATTTTTTTTCTATCCAGAAACTTGTTTATTCATTTCTTCTGTTTGTATTTTCTGCCTCTTTATCTCTAAAATACTATTCCATAAAGGCAGGGGCTTTATTCATCCATTTTGTTCAATCTTATATTTCTAGTGCATAGAATACTGCTTGGGATATTAAGGTACATCTAATATATAATTTTAAATAAAGTTTTCAAATGTTCCCTCATGCTATCAGGTTCATTTACCACCTCAATTTCCTCTATAGGTAAATCAACAAAATTAAAAGAGTAAAATGTATATAAATTTAATGATGTTCTGAAATTATATTTTTATAGAAAATATAACAAAGAAATAAAGGAAAGAAAAGAAATATATTTTTGAATACTCACTTATTCTAGGAAACTTTCATACATATTTTATTTAATAAAAATCACCAAGGTTGTTAAAATAAGCTTTGTAGATGAAGAAAAAAAATAGAAAATTTAGTACTTTGCCCTGTTTTTAAATGGCATGTTTGTGGAATGAAATAGATTTTAACATATGTACCTCAGTTCAAAAATACATAAAAAGAAGAAAAAGAAGGAGAGAGTGGAGCAGAAGGAAGGGAGAGGGAAGAAAGAAGAGAGGAGAAAAATTAAACACAAAAAATTAATTCTTTTTGGGATAAACATTTACCTCATTACCTCACAAGAATTACATATAATAAACTCCATTCCCCTCTCATTGAAAACTGATGTTCATAGCATTTTTTTGTGTTTGTGATTTTCCCAAGTGATTTATACCTAAAAGGTGGTGGAGCTAGGATTTGAACTAGGATATTTTTAATCCCAAAGTCCATGTTCTTATAATTATATCAGTCTTTGCCAGTAAGAGGGAAAAAAAGACAATGTATATTCAATTTTATTTAAAACAAAAACTGATTTTGCAGAATACTATATTTGTTATATTTATACCATATCCTACACAGAATGGTTTTAGCTATTGAACAGAATTGACTATTGCCTGATTGGAAGAGAATGAATAGGGATATAAATGCTCTTTGTCTACTTCTCACCTGTCACCAACACAAGTCACTAGTTCTTGGGATCAATAATGCCTTTTACTCATGTCAAAATGCTCTGTTGGCCTAACTCAATGAAAGAAATAATGGCAATTGCCATAGTTTTAACTTTTCTAACACAGATTATTGTAATAGCAATCTATTTATTTCCAATCTTTTCACTCCTTGTCAAGAACCAGGTGACACCTTTGAAGGAATTGTTTTATAGGAGAGACACAATGTTATATGTCCAAGTCCAAAAACCTTTGTTCATGAATATGGGAGGAGAAACTGTGAACACTCATCATGCAGAAAGTATTACAATGATGACTTTAAAATGATTTTGACCTCCAAACATATATTTGAGTGTGAGTTTGTGCACTGGACAAGCATGTCTGTATTATAGGTAGGGAGTAATAACAGCTTGGCTTTCAGTTCAGGAGAAATTATTAAAGTTAACTAGAGGCCTGGTGCACAATATTCGTGCACAGGGGGGGGGTCCCTCAGCCCAACCTGCACCCTCTCCAATCTGGGACCCCTCAGGGGATGTCTGGGGCCTAAACCGGTAGTCGGACAAGCCTCTCACAATCCGGAACCACTGGCTCCTAACTACTCACCTGCCTGCCTGCCTGATGGCCCCTAAATACTCTGCCTGCCAGCCTGATCCCTGTAACTGCTCTACCCTGCCAGCCTGGTTGCTCTCTAACTGCTCTCCCCTACCGGCCTGATCATATTACCCTTTTATTAGTATAGATTCTTTCCAGTGGAAAAAAGTTTGCCAATGGCAAAAATTTAGGTGTTGTATAAGCTTACAGTAGTGGACTTGAGTTTTCCATTCTCTTGGTTTAGTAGTACCATGAAATTCCCTATAAGATATATCAATACTAAATATAATAGGAAAAGCTTGAAAAATTTGAGTCAGGCACTGCATATCTTTTTAAAATACTCATTCAAATATCTTCTATAATAATAAAAGAGTAATATGCAAATTGACTGAGCAACTGAACAACAGAATGACCTTCCGTACGACCTTCCAGATGACCATGCTATGACATGCACTGGCACCAGGCCAGCCAAGGTAGGTGTGATGCAATCACCCCATGATTGCCCTGCAGAGGGAGGCCCAGGCCACCAGAGAGGTGATCTATTGGGTGTCGGACACTCCACAATCTCCCCAAATAGATTGCATGGCAATTGATCATGGATCCCTGGCTGGGTGGGCAGGGACTCCCTCTGCTGGGCAATTGATTGCGGAGCCCTGTGATTGATTGCCCCAAAGAGGCAGGCCCAGGCCACCAAGCAGTGACACTATGGCGGGTCTGCAGAGTCAGCCAGTGATTGCCTCACAGAGGGAGGCCCATGCCAGCCAAAGGATTACACCCCACTCCTGTTGCCTGCAGAGGGAGGTGACTGGTGGCAGGGGCGGGGGAACAACGCTGCACAGATGGCAAGTAGTAGCAGCGGCAGGGGCGGGGCCAGCTAGCAGCAGCCAGGGGAAGGAATGTCCTGATAGGCCCTCATCACTGGCCAGTCCTAGGGACCCTACCTGAGGGGTCCTGGATTGCGAGAGGGAGCAGGCCGGGCTGAGGGACACCACCCCCCTCGCGGTGCATGAATTTTGTGCACTGGGCCTCTAGTTTCTAAATAATATGTTATTATTCCCATTTTAAAGATGATGAAACTGGGAGTCTTCCAAAATTAAATAGCCAGTAGAACTGTGCCAGGATTCTGATTATTTGTTTCATGTAATAGCTGATTATTATAGAAAAATGCCACATAATCTATACTGTTAAAAACAAACTACCATTTTTCCTTTATATATGCATGCTTTGAGCTTCTCAATACTGCTCTCATGTCCATGGTTGCTAATGGGAATCTAGAGTTTGAATGTGGCGATACTTCTAGTGAAAGAAATCTCAGAAATGTCTGAGGAACAGATGAAACTTCTTCCCCCACAACTTCAATGGAGACACATTATTGAGTCATAAAAATAATTCTAAGAGTCTCTCTTAATAGGTGGTGAATCTATATCAAACTTTTTCCCCTCTCCAGTATGAAGACTTTTGTGAAACTGTATAACTATTAATTTTCTGTTTCTTTTCTGGTATTATAAAACTACTAGAGGCCTAGTGCATGAAAATTCATGCACTGGAGAGGGGTTCCTCAGCCCGGCCTGCCCCCTCTCACAGTTAGGGAGCCCTCAGGGGTGGGAGGGGACCCAGTGATCAGGGGAAGGCGACGCCCCCATCACACTTATGCTGCTGCCACTGTTGGCAGTGCAAGCCTCAGCTGGCCCTGGTTACCTGCTCCTTGGGCCATCCCTGCTCCTTGGGCAGCCACCATCCGAGGCTTGCCTGTGCCTTGGGCCGGCCCTGGGCAAATGGGCAGCTGACATCCGAGGCTTGCCTGCACCTCGGGCTGGCCCTGGGCAGCTGGGGGGACTGAGGGGACTGGGGGACTCTGGTGGCAGGCACGTGGAACAGCCAGACTTACCTGGGGGTGGGCCCAGCCATGCTGTGTGCCTGCCACCTCGGCGAGGCTGAGGGGACTGGCCAACGCCATCTTGTGGCTGTGGGCACCACCATCTTTGAGGGTGTGGCAGTCAATTAGCATATTCCCTCTTTATTGGTTGTGGGCGCTACCATATTTGTGATAGCATGATGGTCAATTAGCATATTCCCTCTTTATTAGATAGGATCCTTTAATGTGAAGTTTGTATACAATTCTCTAAAAATAAGAAATGATTGCTTTGACTCATAGAGAAATAACCTTTTATCTCTAAAATGTATCATCATAATTGATTACCTTACCTAATACATCATAGTGGAGTGATATTAATTTGATAAATACTAGTATATCCTAAAACACACAAATTTCATAAAAAAATTTGTTAAAACAATTGAGCATCATCAGCACTTTCATCTTGTACCAACATGAATGAAAATACAAATTATTTTTTTTTAATTTCTTATGCAGAGTAATATTTGAATAAACTGTAGCTATAGAATTTCAAACTATAGAGAATTTTAAAAATCATCTACTCTAACACTAATTTCAACAGAGTTTTTGTGAAATGAAAATGTATTTACAAGGTTACACAGTCAGTCAGAGATGGAAGCAAGACTGGAATCCAAGTTTCCTGATTCATAAGCCAGCATCTTAAGTCCTAGCTACATGACCAGCATTGAGAAATTATCATAACAAATGGTAAATACCACTGATTGAATGCTATGTTTTAGAGTTTTCTGTGTAAAACTCATTCTACATGAAATCTGATTGGGTTTGCTCATTTCCTGTGATCCTTTGGTAGACTAAACCTCAGAGTTATAACTAAACCATGCTTTTGTGGTATGAAAGACATGCTATTTACACCAAGTCATAATCAGGAAGTTTAAGAATGAATTTGTATACTATAGTAATTTATAGTATTTCATTTTCTTGTAGAACTTGTTCTGGGCACTACTGAGTACCAGTTACCATTCTAAAAAGTTTATCACAATCTGTGGCCCATTTATCACAGTTTGGCTTGTAGTAGCTTATTTTGGCTAATCTAATGATTAAAATGGGAAGACAATAGGATTACTTCAGAATCCATTATTTAGGACTTATTCTAACTTACCTTCACCAAGAGCTAGTTGCCTTAGCAATAAATGCAATTAATCATAATGCTTGACTTACAGTTATGAGAATCAAATGAAGTCAGGTGTTTCAAAGTTCTTTAAGATACAAAAATGTGGTAAACAAACATAAGCTAAACTCAACTTATAGATGCCACAGAAGCAAGAAAAATATTGAAAAATGCCAGAATATATTTCTCTCTCTCTCTCTCTTCTCTCTCTCTCTCTCTCTCTCTCTCACACACACACACACACAGAGACAGACACACACAGAGAGAGAGAGAGAGAGAGAGAGAGAAAGATCTTTGGAGAAGAAAACATTTACTTTCAAGTGATGGTTTGGGGACAGAATGATAGAAAGAAATAGACTAAATGAGAGGTTTCTAGATGTCAATCACTAAGGGAATGGCTATATATAATATCCTAAAATCATAAGATTGATTGAACGCTGTGCAGTAGTCAAAAGTAATAAACTAAATCTACATAGTTAATGATTGATTTTTTAAACATATTGAATGAAAATATACATATGTATATAGTAAAATTCTATTTGCATAAATTATAATGTGTACATACACTTAACAAAATATTTTTGCTTACAACACACAAATACTTAAAATCAATTGAGTATCTATCTATAGGAGTAATATGAATGCTATGTGGAATGAGTTTTAAAAATGGAAGACGACAACAATAAAACAGAACAAGGGAAGAGCCATAAACTTCCCTACTATAATGTTTCATGAACAAAGGGATATTGTTATCTTTGACCCACCTCAATGAAGAAAAAGAAAAGAGGGGCAGGAAAGTTTAAAGGAGTATGAAAGTAGGGATTGCTACTTAAATACATAAAAGTAATACATTTCTAGAGAAGAAAAATGGTGGCTGGCAGGACAGCAGTGAGGGAGAGAGTGTGAGTGAGTGAGGGAATGAAAGGGGAATGTGTGGACATATGGAGCACGTGTGTGTGAGGGAGGGACAGTTACATTCCGCAGGACTTATGCATCAACCCCAGGTTCCATAACCATGCATGAACAGCCAAGCCTTGTATTGCAACTCTGGATGCCACAACCATGCTAGCCATTGCCAAACCCGACACAGCAACCCCAGGCGCCACAACTGAGAGTGAACAGCAAAGCCCGATGCAGCAACACTGGGTGCCTCACACAGTGACCCCAAGTGACCCGACCATGCAAATCGCCGCCTAGCCTGATGTATCGACCCCAGGCTGGGTGACTGTGCGACCCACCATCAAGCCCACTACTGCAGACACAGGCCCATTGCAACCAGACACCTAGATCCTTCAGAGAGAGAAAAAATGGGGAGACAAAAAACAACCACCAAAGGAAAGAAAAGGAGAAATCGCCAGAAAAGGAATTAAATGAAACAGAAGCATGGATTTTATCAGAAAAATAATTCAGACTAAGGGTCATACAGTTCATAAACCAGATGGCTGAGAAATTCAACAACTTATGTAAGAATCAAGAGGAAATGAAGAATGATATGGCTACAATAAAAAAAACCATGGAAGGTTTCAACAGTAGACTAGAAGAAGTGGAGGACCAAATTAGTGAATTAGAAGATAGGGCAACAAAACATATCCAATCCGAACTGCAATTAGAGAAAAAAATTAAAGGGCAGGAAGAAAGCCTAAGGGAGCTTTAGGACAACATGAAATGAAGAAACATATGTATAATAGGGGTGCCAGAATGACAAAAAGAAGAGCATGGGTTAGAAAACATACTTAAAGAAATAATGTCAGAAAATTTCCCTAATTTGGGGAAGAATAAAGTCACACAAGCACAGGTCCCAACAAGAGGAACCCAAAATACCCACACCGATACACATCATTATGATGGTACATGTTAAGGACAAAGAGAGAATCTTAAAGGCTGCAAGAGAGAGACAGAGAGTTACCTACAAGGGAATCTCCCATTAGATTATCAAATGATTTCTCAACAGAAACTCATCAGGCCAGAAAAGAATGGAAGAAAGTGTACAAAGTGATGCTGGGCAGGGGAGTTCAAGAATACTCTGTCCAGCAAGGCTATCATTCCAAATTGAAGGGGAAATCAGATGTTTCACAGACAAAAAAAGCCTAAGGGATTTTATCACTATGAAGCCAGCAATGCAAGAAATGCTAAAGGTACCATTGTAAAAAGAAGAAATAAAAGGGAAGAAGGAACACAGGCACAAAATAAATAAAAATGGCTACAAACAAGTACCTAACAATAACCTTGAATGTAAATGGATTTAATGCTCCAATCAAAATACATTGAGTAGCTGAATGGATAAGACAACATGATCCATATATATGCTACATGCAGGAGACCTGCCTCAAAACAAGGGACACACACAGACTGAGAGTGAAAGGATGGAAAAATATCATTCAGGCAAATGGAAATGAAAAAAAAAAGTTGGGGTAGCAATACATACTAGGTATACTGGACAAAGTAGACCACAAAGTGAAGGCCATAACAAGAGATAAGGAAGCCCACTTCATCATACTAAAGGTATCAATACAAGAAGATATAACTCGGGTAAACATATATGCACTGAATGCAGGAGCACCCAAATACATAAAAAGAACTTCTGGAAGATATCAAGGGAGAGATCGACAGCCATACTGTCATAATAGGGGACTTTAATACCCCACTGACACCACTGGATAAATCCTCTAGACAAAAAAATCAGCAAAGAAACAGCAATTCTAAAATACTCACTAAATCAGATGGAATTAATTGACATCTTCAGAACATTTCACCCCAAAGCTACAGAATATACATTCTCATCAAGAGCATATGGGACATTTTCAAAGATAGACCACATATTGGGACAGGCAAAGTCTCTTCAAATTCAAGTAGATTGAAATCATATCAAACATATTCTCAGGTCACAATGGTATAAAATTAAAAATCAACTGCAATGAAAAAAAATCAAACATTTCAAGGCTAAATAGAATGGAATAAAAGTAGAAATTAACAATAAAAACAATAAAATAATTTAAACACTAGGAAGGTGAATAGCATGCTGTTAAATAATGATTGGATTACCAAAGAGATCAAAGAAGAAATAAAAAGCATCCTGGCAACAAACAATAATGAAAACACAACAATTCAAAACCTATGGGACACAGTGAAAGTAGTTTTGAGAGGGACATTCTAGCTCTACAAATCTACCTCAAAAAAAAAAAAAAAAAAGAACAAGAAAAAATGGTAATAAATTATCTAACCCTCCAACTCAAAGAATTAGAAAGAGCAACAAGAAAGGCCCAGAGTGAACAGAAGGAAGGAAATAATAAAGATAAGAGAGGAAATAAATGACATAGAGACCAAAAAACAATACAAAGAAAAAAAAAAAACAAGAGCTGATTCTTTGAAAGGTTAAACAAGATTGATAAAACTCTAGCCAGGCTCATTAAGAAGCAAAGAGAAAGGTCTGAAATAAACAAAATCAGAAATGAAAGAGGCGAAGTAACAACTGATCCCACAGAAATACAAAGGATTATGAGAAAATAATATGAACATCTCTATTTCACAAACTGGACAACCTAGACAAAATGACCATATTCTTAGAAAAATACAAGCTCCCAAAACTCAATCAGGAAGAATAAAAAAACCTGAAAAAGCCAATAACTACTGAAGAAATTGAAGCAGTAATCAAAAATCTTCCAGCAAACAAAATCTCTTGTCTGGGCGGCTTTAGAGGGGAGTCTAACGAGCATTCAAATAGGAACTAAAACCAATTCTCCTCAGGTTATTCCAAAAAAATTCAAGAAAAAGGAACACTTCCAAGCTCTTTCTATGAGCCAGCATTACTCTAATTGCAAAACCAGATAAAGACACCACAAAGAAAGAGACCTACAGGCCAATATCCTTGATGAACATAGATGCTACAGTCCTCAACAAAATTCTAGCAAATCAGACCCAGCATTACATTAGAAAGATCATATACCATGATCAGGTGGGATTTATCTCAGAGGTACAAGGATGGTACAATATCCGCAAATCAATAAATGTGATACATCACATACACAAATTGAGAGACAAGAATCACATAATCATATCAATCAATGCAGAAAAAGCATTTGACAAAATCCAACACCCTTTCTTGATAAAAAACAAACAAACTCTCAACAAAGTGGGATTAGAGATATCATACCTCAACATAATAAAAGCCCTATATGAAAAACCTACAGCCAGTATACTCCATGGGCAAAAACTAAATTCATTTCCCCTGAGAACAGGAACAAGACAGGGATGCCCACTTTCACAACCCCTTTTTGATATAGTACTGGAAGTGCTAGTCATAGTGATCAGACAAGAAGAAGAAATAAAAGGCATACAAATTGGAAAAGAAGTAAAACTGTCCTTATCCCCAGATGACATGATACTGTACATAGAAAACCCCAAAGACTCCATCAAAAAACTGCTAGACTTAATAAATGAATTTGGCAATGTAGCAGGATACAAAATTAACACCCAGAAATCTATGGCTTTTTTATATACCAATAATCAACTCACAGAAAGAGAAACTAAAAAAATAATTCTGTATACCATTGAACCAAAAAAATTAAGATACTTAGGAATAAAATTAAGTAAGGAGGTAAAAGACCTGCCCTCTGAAAACTACAGGTCATTGAAAAAAGAGTGAGAGGGAGACATAAACTAATGGAAGAACATACCGTGTTCATGGATTGGTAGACTCAACATCATTAAAATGTCCAGTCTACCCACAGCAATTTATAGATTCAATGCAATCACTATTAAAATACCAACAGCATATTTCACAGACCTAGAACAAGCTATCTAAAAAATCATCTGGAACAAAAAAAAAAAAAAAAAATGACCCCAAATATCCATAGAAATCCTGAGAATGAAGAACAAAGTTGAAAGGATCACAATACCAGATGTTACAAAGCCACAGTTCTCAAAATTGCCTGCTACTGGCACAAGAACAGACATATAGACCAATGGAACAGAACAGAGAACCCAGAAATAGACTCAAGCCATTATGCTCAATTAATATTTGACAAAGGAAGCAAGAGCATACAATGGAGTCAAAACTGTCTCTTCAATAAATGGTGCTGGGAAATTCCCTCAGATACATGCAAAATAAATGAAACTAGACCACCAACTTACATCATACACATAAACAAACTCAAAATGCCTAAAGGACTTAAATGTAAGACAGAAAACCATAAAAATCTTAGAAGACGGGGAAAAAAATGGTGGCGGAATAGACAGATGTGTCCCGAGCCTTGTCCCAGAACAGAAAGAAAGAACAGCTGAGGGTCACATGGGGAGTGTTTGTTGGCAAGTTAAGGGACAGCTATACTCCAGGAGAAGGTGAGGGACTGCTGGACAGGGTTCCCCTGACCAGGCAGCCCCCACTGCTGCTGGGTTTCCTCCCGGAGCGATCCACTTGGACGCGGAGACCGCACCATCTTGAAGGGGAAAGTGGATCTTATCGGAAACTTGTAAAGCTACAACTGAGGCAACCACCGAGCAGCTGCGAACCCCAGAACACCGGTCCCCAATTGACACAAACCCGCGATTAAGAGGAGCTCTACACTCCACTACATAAAGGTCAGATTTCACCTGGGATAAGGTGAGGTCTCTAGTCCCGGCAGGTCAGAGAAACGTGCACACTGCAGGAGCTGGAGGACTGGGGGAAGCTTGTGCCTAGAAAAATCCATGTCTGTTGGGGCTGGCGTGATCCGTGAATGAGAAAGGGGGTCCTCAGAGCTGCTAACAGAAGGGATCTCTAAAAAGCAACCCATTTTGATCTGACGCAAAAGGACAGCCTAAAAATTTTAAAAGTGTGCTGGCTGCTTAGACCCAAGGGGGAAAGGGGGACTGTGCAGATTTATTCGCAGCCCCATTGTTCGCACACTTGGGCTCTTTCCTCTTCAAATCCCTGCTTCTGATTACTAAGCCCAATATAAAGGATCACCCAGTTGGGGTTACCCTGGGAGACTGCAGGGGAAAGTTGTTTTTCTGGAACCTGGGAATCCAGCGGGGAGTGACCATCGGAGAGCCAGCTCTGGGGCAGCCACAAACTGGTATTGAGTGCCACAGGGAAAGCAGGATCTAAGTATAGGCTAGAGAGGGATATAGACCCGGAAGTCAATCCAGAAACACTGCCACCCAGGGGCTGAATCACAAATTGACTCTTGTGTAATCACAAATAAAGGAATACAAGAAATTAAGACACTGCCTGCTTAAAAATCAGGACTGGCTTAAAACACAGAGGAGCAGTGGAACGCAGGGAACTGCAATACTGTCCTGACAGGGAAACAGGCATGCCAAACAGAACAATAGAGGAAGTGAATGACCTTCACTACTGCACATTTTATTTTATTTTATTTATTTTTTAATTTTTATTTTTTTCATCCTTTACTTAAACTAATTTTTTTAGTTTTCCTCAGTTGATTTTACCTTTTTAATTATTACATTTTTACTTTCAATCAGTATTATTACTACTACTATTTTACCTTTTTTTTTTTAAAAAAAGTGTCATTTTATTTTACTTTGGGATTAGTGTCCTACATTCTATTTTCATCTTTCCTTTAGCATCATTTTACTCTATCTCAACTCTACCTTTATGCCATCGGTCTCTTCCTAAATTTTCCCCTTTTGGTGACCTGTTTCTCTTACTCTTTTCCTGCTTTAGATTTTCTGTCTGTCCTTTTGTTATTGTTTGCTTGAATGTTGATTATATTTATTTTTTATGCTTTTTTGTGAGATTGTTTTGCTTATTCTTTTTTTGTTTTTGTTTGTTTGTTTGTTTGCTTTGTTTTTGAATATATTTTATTGATTTTTTTACAGAGAGGAAGAGAGAGGGATATAGAGTTAGAAACATCGATTAGGGAGAAACATCGATCAGCTGCCTCTTGCACACCCCCTACTGGGGATGTGCCCGCAACCAAGGTACATGCCCTTGACAGGAATCGAACCTGGGACCCTTGAGTCCGCAGGCCGATGCTCTATCCACTGAGCCAAACCGGTTTCGGCTGTTTGCTTTGTTTTTGTTTTTTGCTTCTGTTTTCCCTCGCCTTGCTTGATATTAGATGTTGTTTGTAGTTTGTATTAATCTCCAGGTACTTGTTGCTGGCATTTGCTAGAATTAGTGGCTGCTCTATTGGAGTTTTCTCCCCATATATATAGTTTGTTCCCATTTTCTTTCTTATTCTCTTTCTTTTCTCTCTTACTTTTTTTTTTTTCGTTTTCCCAACTTCATTTTGGCACTCCCCCCCTTTTTTTTTTCCTTTTCTTTTTTCTTTCCTATACCTTAATTTGCCTTTCTCTGGTGGTCACCTTTATTTGGGCTTATAAATATTTTGAATACATCTCTGTTCAGTGTCTGGCATGTTGTACCTGGTTGTGTTGTATTTTGTGCCTTTAAATCAACGCAGGAGAGAGACAACTACATAACCAGACATCCAGAGAAGAAAGACCATGGGGTGACAAAGAAACAGCCCACATATGAAAGAAAAGCAGGCATCACCAGAAAATGAAGTAAACAAAATGGAGGCAAGCAACCTGTCAGAGAAAGAATTCAGAGAAATGATCATAAGGTGGCTGAAAAGAATGGAAGACAAATTCGACAATATGAGTAAGAACCAAGAAGAAATGAAAAATGACATCACTGAAGTAAAGAACTCAATAGAAAGCATCAAGAATAGACTAGAAGAAGCAGAGGACCACATCAGTGAGCTAGAAGACAAGATGGGAAAAAATACCCAAGTAGAGCGGCTTCTAGAAAAAAAATTAAAACAGGAGTAAAGCCTAAGGGAACTTTGGAACAACATGAAACAAAACAACATTCGCATAATAGGGGTTCCAGAAGGAGAGGAAACTGAGCAAGGAATAGAAAACCTGTTTGAAGAAATAATGACAGAAAACTTCCCTGATATAGGGAAGAAAAACCCCACACAAATCCAAGAAGCTCACAGAGTCACAAGCAAAATGAACCCCAAAAGACCGATGCCAAGGCACATTATAATTAAATTGGCAAACACCAACGACAAAGTAAGAATCTTAAAAGCGGCCAGAGAGAGACAGAAAGTTACATACAAAGGCACCCCCATCAGACTAGCAACTGATTTCTCAAAAAAAACTAATAAGGCCAGAAGAGAATGGAATGAAATATACAAAGTCATACAAAGGAAGGGTCTGAATCCAAGAATAGTGTACCCAGAAAAGCTATCAATCAAAATTGAAGGTGAAATCAGGAGCTTCACAGAGAAAAAAGGACTAGGGGAATTTATTACCAACAAAACAGCAATGCGAGAAATACTAAAGGCTCTGCTGTAAAAAAAAAAAAAGGAAGCGAAGAAGGAACACAGGGGTAAAGAATAAAATGGCGACAAATAAGTACCTATCAATCATAACTTTATATGTAAATGGATTAAATGCCCCAATCAAAAGACAGAGGGTAACAGATTGGACAAGAAAACAAGACCCATATATCTGCTGTCTACAAAAAACCCACCTCAGAAAAAAAGATGCACACAGACTGAGGGTGAAGGGATGGAAAAAGGTCTTACAGGCAAATGGAAATGAAAAAAAGCTGGGGTAGCAATACTTATATCTGACAAATTAGATCTCAAAGTAATGGACATAGCAAGAGATAAGGAAGCCCACTTCATAATACTAAAGGGAGCAATCCAACAAGAAGAAATAACTCTGGTAAACATATATGCACCCAAATACATAAAAAAAAAAAAACTCCTGGAGGATATCAAGGGAGAGATTGACAGCAATACAATCATAGTAGGAGACTTTAATACTCCATTATCACCATTGGACAAATCCTCTAAACAAAAAATCAGCAAAGAAACATCAATCCTAAATGACTCACTAGAACAGATGGAATTAATTGACATCTTCAGAACATTTCACCCCAAAGACACAGAATATACATTCTTCTCAAGTGCACATGGGTCATTTTCAAAGATAGACCATATGTTGGGTCATAGGCAAAGTCTCTTCAAATTCAAGAAGATAGAAATCATATCAAGCATCTTCTCAGATCACAGTGGCATAAAACTGGAAATCAACTACAATAAAAACAATCCAAAAAAATCAAACACATGGAGACTAAACAGTATGCTATTAAACAATGACTGGGTAACCAGAGAGATCAAGAAAGAAATAAAAAACATCATGGCAACAAATGACAATGAAAACACAACAATCCAAAATCTATGGGACACAGCGAAAGCAGTCTTCAGAGGGAAGTTCATAGCTCTACAAGCCTACGGCAAAAAACAAGAAACAATGGTAATAAATTACCTAACCCTACAACTCAAAGAGTTAGAAAGAGAGCAACAAGAAAAGCCCAGTGTAACCAGAAGGAAGGAAATAATAAAGATCAGAGCGGAGATAAACGACATAGAGACCAAAGAAACAATACAAAAGATCAACAAAACCAAGAGCTGGTTCTTTGAAACGATAAACAAGATTGATGAACCTCTAGCCAATCTCACCAAGAGCAAAGAGAGAGGACCCAAATAAGCAAAATCAGAAATGAAACAGGTGAAATAACAACAGACCCCACCAAAATACAAAGGATTGTTAAAAAATACTATGAACAAATCTATTCCAACAAACTGGACAACCTGGAGGAAATGGACATATTCCTAGAAAAATATAACATTCCAAAACTCAATCAGGAAGAATCTAAACATCTCAATATGCCAATAACTATGGAAGAAATTGAAGCAGTCATCAAAACGCTTCTGGCAAACAAAACCCAGGGGCCAGATGGCTTCACAGGGGAGTTTTACCAAACATTCAAGGAAGAACTAAAACCTATCCTCCTCAGACTATTCCAAAAAATTCAAGGCTAATGAACACTTCCAAGCTCCTATAAAGCAAGCATCACCCTAATACTAAAACCAGATAAAGACAACACAATGAAAGAGAATTACAGGCCAATATCCCTCATGAACATAGATGCCAAAATCCTCAACAAAATTCTAGCAAATTGGCTCCAGCAGTACATCAGAAAGATCATACACCATGACCAAGTAGGATTTATCCCAGGAATGCAAGGATGGTACAATATCTGCAATCAATAAATGTGATACATCACATAAACAAATTGAGAGATAAAAATCACATAGTCATATCAGTTGATGCAGAAAAAGAATTTGACAAAATCCAACAACCTTTCTTGATAAAACCTCTCAACAAGGTGGGAATAGAAGGATCATACCTGAACATAATAAAAGCTATATGTGATAAACCCACAGCTAACGTCATACTCAATGGGCAAAAACTAAAGCCATTTCCCCTGAGAACAGGAACAATACAGGGATGCCCACACTCACCACTCCTGTTTGACATAGTACTGGAAGTATTAGCCATTGCAGTTAGACAAGAAGAAGAAATAAAAGGCATCCAAATTGGAAAAGAAGAAGTAAAGCTGTCCTTATTTTCAGATGACATGATATTGTACATAAAAAACCCAAAGACTCCATCAAAAAACTAATAGACTTAATAAATGAATTCCACAATGTAGCAGGATACAAAATTAATGCCAAGAACTCTATGGCATTTCTATACACCAATAGTGAACTTACAGAAAGAGAGACTAAAAAAGCAATCCCATTTACCATCACACCAAAAAGTTAAGGTACCTAGGAATAAACTTAACTAAGGAGGTAAAAGACCTATACACGGAAAACTACAGCACACTGAAAAAAGAGATAGAGGAAGACATAAACAAATGGAAGAACATACCATGTTCATGGACTGATAGAATCAACATCATTAAAATGTCCATACTACCCAAAGCAATCTATAGATTCAATGCAATCCCCATTAAAATACCAACAGCGTACTTCACAGACCTAGAAAGAACTCTCCAGAAATTCATCTGGAATAAAAAAAAACCCCGAATGGCCACAGCAATCCAGAGAAAGAAGAATAAAGTAGGTGGGATCTCAATACTACATTTCAAGCTGTATTACAAAGCCACTCTTCTCAAAACAGCCTGGTAATGGCACAAGAACAGACATATAGACCAATGGAATAGAATAGAGAATCAAGATATCAACCCAAACCACTATGCTCAATTAATATTTGACAAAGGAGGCATGAACATACAATGGAGTCAAGACAGTCTCTTCAACAAATGGTGCTGGAAAAGTTGGACAGATACATGCAAAAAAATGAAACTAGACCACTAACTTACAGCATACACAAAAATAAACTCAAAATGGATACAGGACTTAAACATAAGACAGGAAACCATAAAAATACTAGAGGAATCCACAGGCAGATAAATCTCAGACATATGCTGAAAGAACTTCTTCACTGATACTGCTCCTAAGGCAATGGAAGCTAAAGAGAAAATAAACAAATGAGACTACATCAAAATAAAAAGCTTTTTCACAGCAAAAGAAACCATCAACAAAACAACAAGAAAGCCCACTGTATGGGAGAACATATTTGCAAATGTTATCACTAATAATGGTTTAATCTCCAACATCTACAGGCAACTTATACAACTTAATAAAAGGAAGATAAATGATCCAATAAAAAAATGGTCAACAGTCCTAAATAGAATCTTTTCGAAAGACGGAAGGAAGGCCAAGAGACACATGAAAACATGCTCAAAGTCACTAATTATCTGAGAGATGCAAATCAAACGACAATGCGGTACTATCTCACACCTGTCAGAATGGCTATCATCAACAAATCAACAAACGAGAAGTGTTGGCAAGGATGTGGAGAACAAGGACCCCTCGTGTACTGCTGGTGGGAATGCAGACTGGTGCAGCCACTGTGGAGAACAGTATGGAGTTTCCTCAGAAAACTAAAAGTGGAACTCCCATTTGACCCAGTAATCCCACCTCTATGAATATATCCCAAGAAACTAGAAACACCAATCCGAAAGGATATATGCACCCCTATGTTCATAGCAGCACAGTTTACCATAGCTAAGATTTGGAAACAGCCTAGGAGCCTGTCAGCAGATGACTGGATCAGAAAACTATGGTACATCTACACAATGGAATACTATGCTGCCATAAAAAAGAAGGAATTCTTACCATTTGAAGCAACCTGTATAGAAATGGAGAGCATTATGCTAAGTGAAATTAGCCAGTCACAGAAAGAAAAATACTATATGATCTCACTCATTTGTGGATAATAAAGAACATTATAAACTGATGAACAAAAAGATAGATACAGAAGCAGTAATGCATCAAACAGACTGTCATATTACAGCGGGAAGTTCAGGGAGAGGTGGGGGAGATAAGAGATCAACCGAAGGACTTGTATGCATGTATATAAGCATAACCAATGGACGCAAAACACTGGGGGGTGAGGGCATGTATGGGAGTGGTGTGGAGGGGCATTGGTAAGATATGTACACATATAATACCTTAATAAAAAAATGAAAAAAATTTTAGAAGACTCCATAGGCAGCAAAATGTCAGACATATGCCATAGCAATTAAGATACCTAGGAATAAATTCAACCAAGGAAATAAAGGACCCGTACTCAGAAAATTACAGGATGGTGAAAAAGTGGATAGAAGACAACATAAACAAATGGAAGAATATATCATGTTCATGATTGGTAGAATCAACATCATTAAAATGTCCATACTACCCAAAGCAATCTATAGATTCAATGCAACCCCCATTAAAATACCACTGGCATACTTCAAAGACCTAGAACAAATTCTCCAAAAATTCATCTGGAATTAAAAAAGACCCCAATTCTTGAGAGAGGTGCAAATCAAAACCACAATGAGATACCATCCCAAACCTGTCAAAATGGCTATCATCAACAAATCATCAAACGAGAAGTGCTGTCGAGGATGTCGAGTTCATGCACTGCTGGTGGCAGTGTATATTGGTGCAGCCACTGTGGAAAACAGTATGGAGTTTCATCAAAAAATTAAAAATGAAACACCCATTTGACCAGTAATCCTAATTCTAGGAACATATCCCAAGAAACCAGAAACACAAATCAAAAAGGATATATGCACCCTTATGTTCATAGCGGCACAATTTATAATAGTTAAGATTTAGAAACAGCCTAAGTGCCAATCAGCAGATGAGTGGATTAGAAAACTGTGGTACATCTACACAATGGAATATTGCACTGCTATAAAAAAGGAATTCTTACCATTTGCAACAGCATGGATGGAACTGGAGAGCATTATGCTAAGCAAAATAAGCCAGTCAGAGAAAAATAAATATCACATGATCTCACTCACTTATGGAATATAATGAACAACATAACGGATGAACAAAAAAAGAACCAGAGTATAGAAGCATCAAACATATTGTCCAACTATGAGGGAAGGCGGGGTCTAGGGGGTAAGAGATCAACCAAAGGAGTTGTATACATGCATATGAGAATAACCAATAGACACAGACAGGGGTGGGGTGGTGAGGGCATGTGCTTGGGGGCAGATGGCGAGAGGTCAAGTGGGGGGGAAATTGAGACTTATGTAATACTTTAAACAATAAAGAGTTTAAATGAAAAAAAAGACCTATACTCAGAAAACTATAGGACATTGAAAGAAATTAAGAAACATACAATAAGTGAAGACATATACCTTGTTCATGGAGTGGAAGAGTTAACATAATTAAAATGCCCATACTACCCTAAACAATTTATAGATTTCATGCAATTCCTATTAAAATACCAACAGCATATTTCACAGATCTACAACAAATGTTCCAAAAATTGATATGGAACCAAAAATCACATCGAATAACCTCAGCAATCTTGAGAAAGAAGAACAAAGTTGGAGAGATCACAATATCAATCTATACTACAAAACATTATGCTAAGTAAAATAAGCTAGTCAAAGAAAGATAAATACCACATTATATCACTCATTTGTGGAGTATAATGTACAACATAAACTGATGAATAAAAATAGAACCAGAGTCATAGAAACATCGAATATACTGTCCAACCTATGAGGGAACGCTGGGGTGAGGGGGTAAGAGATCAACCAAAGGACTTGTATGCATGCATATGAGCATAACCAATGGACACATACAGTAGGGGGGTGAGGGCATGTGCTGGGGGGGGGGTGGTCAGGTAGAGGTCAATGGGGGAAAAAGGAGACTTATGTAATACTTTAAACAATAAAGAATTTTTAAAAAACTAATACATTTCTTGAGACTTCAAAGATGTATGGCATCATCAATCTTGACATCCAAATTTGATAGCAGAATCATTTATGCCCCTGCTCAAGAGTAATCACAAATGAAAGAGAAGATAAAATATAAACAGGCACTAATTTCCATTTACATGGTCATTCTAATGATGATGCTGGCCTGAGGAGCCAGCACATGGTATAAGAAAGTTGCTAAAAAGAGATACATTGATTACTTTTATCCTTCTACCTGAATTACTATTAAGGCTAAAGACAAAATAAAAACATTTAAAATTTTTATCCTCTATTTCATTCTGAATAATATAAAGGTAACACTTAAACAACATAAGTCCTATCTAAGTCACCAGGAATATATTACTATTAGTGGCCCGGTGCACGAAATTCATGCATGGGGGGTGTCCCTCAGCCCGGCCTGCACCCTCTCCAATCTGGGACCCTCAGGGGATGTCCGACTGTCGGTTTAAGCTCAATCCCACACTCCTGGAATTATGTTCCTAACTGCTCACCTGCCTGCCTGCTTGATTGTCCCTAACCCCTTCTGTCTGCCAGCCTGATCGCCCTCTAACCGCTCCTCTGCTGGCTTGATTGACGCCTAACTGCTCCCTTGCCAGCCTGATCGCCCCCAACTGCCCTCCCCTGCCGGCACCCGGAGAGTTTCTTAAGTGGAGGCACAGCTACTTCAGCTAAGTGTGTAATGTTGAATTAGGCCAACCGGAGTCCAGATGCATGTTACTTCAAATAAACATTTTTGAGGTGTGTGTGAAAATTTAGTTCTCTGATACTGAGAGGAAAAAACAATTGCTTTAAAATAATGACAACACCTATTTCAAATATTGTAATGAAAGTATGAAAAAAAAATCCCTCACATAAAAAGGCTGCAAAAATGTTATTTTACTTTGAAGACAATAATAACTGAAAATAACAGATTTCTTTTAGGCCACATCCTAAAAAGTTAGCTGCTTTTTTATGTCTTAGGCCTATACAAAGTTCTTAAAAGACCCCTGACCCTGCCTTCTGAAGATTTTAGGTTAACATGTTCGTCTTAAAAACTGTGAGATGCCTAGTTTTTAAAAACAACCAGCCATACCCCCTTCCTTAACCATATTGTCACATCATCCAAGTTATACTTTATAAACAGCCTTGGAGTGCTACACACGTGCAAAAAGTACACAAAGTGGGTAAACTACTTTGCCTTAGAAGTATATATTTAGTAATCACTTAGTTATATTATTTTATTTTTGTGAAATGAGAACTGATCGACCAAACCTTTCAAACAGACCCACCAGACGATAAATATCACCATATGTTTAATTCACAGTACATTTGGGCATAAACACTTTAATTACAGCTTTGGGTTTAGTATCAAAAACCTTTTCTTGTGTGCATGTTTTTGCTATAGATCCCTTGCTCCCAATTACATTTTGAAAACTGCCTATTACAGATAAAGCACCTTTCCAGGTACGCTTCTGAGAAACAGATGTATTTATGCACACTGAGGTGTGTGTACATCTTTTCACACACAAATATCCATATGATGCCTGGGCCGGGCTCCCAGCACATGCCCACAGCATGTATGAGGCCGCGCACCAGGGTCCCAGCATAAACAAGCAGCCCCCGAACACGCCAGAGCCCCACAGGCCTCCCCAGCAAAGTTTTTTGTTTTGTTTTACTTAGAAATAGTTTTATTGGCTCATAATACCTTTGCATATAAAAAAAATACCCCAGAACACTATGCAGTATTAAATCACAATTGCATTTTTTTTACCAATTAAAACTACCCAGAATATACATATTTTAAAGGGAAAAAAATCCTACAGAACTGAATTCTAAAATGACATTATGATTTAAATACTATGACAAAATAAATAATTCTTTATAACATTAATTTATTGCACAAAGCTTCCAGACACTTCCATACACATAACCATTGCAGAGTGCAAATGAACACAATTCAATATTACACACTTAACTGAAGTAGCTGTGCCTCCACTTAAGAAGCTCTCAAATTTCTGGCACAAAAAGTTGGACTGTTTTAACTTTTACCAGGAAACCAACTTCACAATCCATTTACTCTCTTTCTGGCAATTCCTATTTAAAGAAGAGGAAGAAGAAGAAGAAGAAGAAGGAAGGAGGAGGAGGAGGAGGAGGAGGAGGAGGAGGAGGAGGAGGAGGAGGAGGAGAAAAAAAAAGTAACATCCTTCTGCTGTCAGAGCCTCAAGGAGTCAGCATCGCCTCTACTTGAAGAAATCCACTCCTCTCAATTCTTCAGGCAGGTATTCCTGGCCCACAGGCTCGCTGTACATGGGGTTGTATTTGCAGCCCTTGCCATAGCCCAGGTCCTTCATGAGCCGGGTCATTGCGTTTCTCAGATGCAGCGGGAAGGGGGCAGAGGTCCCTGGTGGTTCCGCAGGCAGGCTTTGACGTTGTTGTAGGGGCTGTACACCTCAATAGACTTTGGGACTCTGGCAAAATAGACTACACACTGGGCCAAAAGCATCTCACATTCCTGCATGCCTATGAAGTGACAGCCCTGGTAGGCAGCCACTGCTTGTGGTAATGCGGATGGGTCTGCCAGACCTATGTCTTCACTGGCAAACCTCACCAGCCTCCTTGCCACATACAGTGGGTCCTCTCCTCCTTGGAGCATGCGTGCCAGCCAGTAGAGGGAGGCACTCGGGTCTGAACCCCGCATCAACTTATGAGGAGCAGAGACTTAAAGTGAGACTTTTGGAGGCCCTCCTTCACATCATTCTCAGTGATCAGAACTCTACTGGGAGAACAGGCTTGCCCACTCTTCTTACAAAACATCTTCCTGGAGCTTAACCTGGCCAGCACCGCCAGCTGCAGTCCATTCAGTCCAATTTGGACTCCCCAGCAAAGTTAACCTGCATCGCTACACCAGCTGCGGTGTGAACCTCTCCACCCCCATGGGGCCTGGGGCCTGAGGCCACACGGCCCACACCCACCCCAGCCGCTCAGCCTGGGGCTCCGCGCGGGATGGGAGTGCGGGCAGGGCAGCCAGTGCCGGGAGGCACCTCGGAGCTCCAGCAGGTCTTTCTTTATTTTTATTTATTTTAAATATTTTTTAGGGCAAAAGTTTATGATTTTTAATTAAAACTGGAAAACTGTCAGGGACAGGAATGACAGAGGACCCGTCCTAGGTGGATGGGATCCTGGGGGTGGGGAGTGGGGAAATTGGTTGACACAGTTGTCAGAATTCAAATGGGGTCTGTGGATTGAACCTTAATACCGTTTGAATGGAGATTTCCTCACGTGCTTGGGTGGAGAATTGTTATGTAGGAGTGTCTGCCTTTGGGAAATACACAGGGGAGTATCCGGGCATCCTGTCATGTGTAGAGCATGCTCTCAAACAGCTCAGAAAAAGACTGGGGGAAATGGGCATATCCTATCTAATAAAAGTGTAATATGGAAATTCACCGTACCTCCGCTATACCCACAAGCCACCCCACCAGCCAATCAGGAGTGAGTATGCAAATTAACCCAACCAAGATGGCTGTGGCCACGGAGCAAGCAGGAGGCTTGGGTTTCCCCTGCAATGGAGGAAGCCAAGCTTTCCGCCCACCCTGGCCGGCCATGGACTCCACTCAAGGCTACAAAGTTTCAAATATAGAAGATAAATAAATCCCAACAAAAATGGTGGCAGCCACAGAGCTGGAGAGAGCAGGAGGCTTGGGTTTCCCCGGCGATGGAGGAAGCCAAGCTTTCCGCCCACCCTGGCCTGCCCTAGCCTCCGCTCAAGGCTACAAAGTTTCAATTATAGAAGATAAGTAAATCCCAGATTTACTCAGGGCCTCTGCTTGGGTCACCTGGAGTTGTGGCCAGCCTGCAAACCACCACAGGCCCCTTGCCCAGGCCACCCCACGCCCCAAGGGAATCCCCATCCTGATCCAGGAAACTTTTCAGGGCAAACTAGCCGGCCCCCACCCATGCACCACACCTCTGTCCTATCTAACAAAAGAGTAATATGCAAATTGACTGTCACTCAAACACACAAGATGGCCAGTAGGGGAGGGACCAGGTCTGCAAGAAAGGGCAGTTGTGGGCGATCAGGTCAGCAGGGGAGGGCAGTTGGAAGGGACCAGGCCTGCAAGGGAGGGCAGTTGGCGGTGATCAAGCCTGCAGGGGAGGGCAATTAGGAGTGACCAGGCTGGCAGAGGAGGGAAGTTGGGGGCAACCGGGCCTGCAGGGAAGGGCAGTTGGGGGGGACCCAGGCCTGCAGGGGAGGGCAATTAGGAGTGACCAGGCTGCAGAGGAGGGAAGTTGGGGGCAACTGGGCCTGCAGGGCAGGTGAGGCGGACCCAGGCCTGCATGGGAGAGCAGTTGGGGGGACCAGGCCTGCAGTGGAGGGCTGTTAGGGGTGACCAGGCCTGCAGGGGAGGGCAGTTAGGGGCAATCGGGCTGGCAGGGGAGCAGTTAGGCATCAATCAGCCTGGCAGGGGAGTGGTTAGGGGGTGATCAGGCTGGCAGGCAGAGCACTTAGGGGAATCAGGAAGGAAGGCAGGCAGGTGAGCATTTGGGAGCCAGCAGTCCTGGATTGTGAGAGGCATGTCCGGCAGCCCATTTAGGCCCGTTTAGGCATGTCCGGCAGCCCGTTTAGGGATTGGGCCTAAACAGGCTGATGGACATCCCTCGAGGGGTCCCAGATTGAAGAGAGTGCAGGCTGGGCTGAGGGATACACACACACACACACACACACACACCATGCATGAATTTCATGCACCGGGCCTCTAGTCCTACCTAATAAAAAGGTAATATACAAATTGACCGTACCATCGACACACCCACAAGCCACGCCCACAAGCCATGCCCACCAGCCAATCAGAGAAAGTATGCAAATTAGCCCAACCAAGATGGCTACAGCCACAGAGAGCAAAGTTTCCCAGGTAACCAAGCAAGCCAAGTTTCCGAGAGCCATTGCAGGCCTAAGCCTCCACTCAAGCTACAAAGTTTCAATTATAGAAGGTTAATAAATTCAAACAGAAATGGTGGCAGAACAGAGCTTGAGAGAGCAAGTCAGGGTTGCCAGTGGCAACAGGGGAAGCAAAGCTTTCCGCACACCCTGGCCGGGCCCACACGCTTAAGCTACAAAGTTTCAATTATAACCCCAACAGAAGTGACTGCTGGCCGCTGAGAGAGCCCCAGGCTTGGCTCTGCTCCAGGCTACAAAGTTTCAATTGTAGAAGGAAAATAAATTCCAGATACCAGGGCCTCTGCTTGTGTTACCAGGGGGCGTGGCCGGCCTGCAAACCACCACAGGCCCCTCGCTCAGGCCATCCCACGCCCCACGGGAACCCCCACCCTGATCTGGGACACCCTTCAGGGCAAACCAGCTGGCCCCCACTCCTGCACCAGGCCTCTATCCTATCTAATAAAAGAGTAATATGCAGATTGACCATCACTCCAACACACAATATGTCTGCCCCCATGTGGTCAAAGATCCCGCCCCCATGTGGACACAAGATGGCCACTACAAGATGGCCAGCAGGAGAGGGCAGTTGGGAGGCACCCGGCCTGCAAGGGAGGGCAGTTGAGAGGGACCAGGCCTGCAAGGGAGGGCAGTTGAGAG
Source organism: Eptesicus fuscus (assembly GCF_027574615.1). Lineage (NCBI taxonomy): Eukaryota > Metazoa > Chordata > Mammalia > Chiroptera > Vespertilionidae > Eptesicus > Eptesicus fuscus. Next base: position 1,869,536 of record NC_072480.1, on the reverse strand, counting down.
GGACCAGGCTTGCAAGGGAGGGCAGTTGGAGGTGATCAACCCTGCAGGAGAGGGCAGTTAGGGGTGACCAGGCCAGCAGAGGAGGGAAGTTGGGGGCAAACAGGCTGGCAGGGGAGCAGTTAAGCATCAACCAGGCTGGCAGCAGAGTGGTTAGGGGGTGATCAGGCTGGCAGGCAGAAGCGGTTAGGGGCAATCAGGAAGGCAAGCAGTTTGGAGCCAGCAGTCCTGGATTGTGAGAGGGATGTCCGACTGCCCTACATGGGCAGTGGGACATCCCTCGAGGGTTCCCAGATTGGTGAGGGTACAGGCTGGGCTGAGGGACAACCCCCCTCCGTGCACAAATTTCGTGCACCGGGCTTCTAGTATGTGTATAAATGCACACACTCACACACAGTCTAACCTTGCTATTTTCGACTCCACCTTTGTGCACCGGCCTACTTGCTAAGATCTGTAACTCCAGAATCAAGGCTTGCAGAGCTTTCTTTGTCGTTGGGCCATGGCCAGGGTGCAGGAACCCTGCAGACAGACCCGTGGGCACAGTCCCAGCTGAGGTCCAATAGGTGCCATTGTTTTCTTGTTTCCGCTCCAGTATGTGAACTGGAGTCTGTTTCGTGACAGGTTCTGTTGGGGCTTTTACATTTCTGTGCTTCCTGGTGGCGTCTGGCTGGGTGGGATGGCCAAGCTGGCGCTCCAGTGGTTGCCAGTTCCCTGAGTCCAAGAAGACTGTGCAGTAAAATATGGAGAAAAGATCGCGTCCTAAGCAAGTTCAGGCTGCCCTGTTTCCACCTTGAGGAATCAACAGCACCATCGCATACGGTGTCCTTTCCACAGAAACACAGAGGGCGCTGCCCCGAGCACGCACGGCGCCGGCTCACTGGGCCCAGAGACCAGCAGCGATGGCCACTTGTGAATGACCTCATGAAATTGTGACGGGAGGAGGTGCCGGGGGTGAGTCTGGCTGCCAAGGCCATGTCCTGGCCCACCACCGGGCCTATGCCCCATAGTGAAGCCTAAGGTTGGGCACTGACGGGCAGCTCAGGGAACTGACATAGACATGTTGGTACCGCTGCAGTTTCTCTATTCACGTTTAAACCATCCGTGTTCTTCCAAAAGAAGGGCTTTCTCTCCCACTCTGAATGGCCATGCTCCCCCAGTGGCGCCCGAGGACCTGGGGCCTACCAGGCACCCCAGCCTCACTGACCCCACAGGTCACTTCCCTAACAGATCTGTACCTCTGTGGCCCTCCAGGCAGCCCGCCAGCGCCATCCAGCGTGGTCTGTCCAGCACGGTCCATCCATCTGCATGGCCCCTGAGGTGGCCTGGCCACTCCCACCCGGACTCCGTTTTCCCGCAACCTGGCGGTGGGCCCAGTGCACCTGTGTGGGGCTGTACCTTGGTGACTGCACTTAGAGAAGCTGCCCTTTCTTTATTTTTAAAAGACTGCACCGCACACGCCCAGCCCCCAGCACCACCCCAGCCTGGGCAAGGGGCCACCAGCAGTTTGCAGGCCAGCAGCACCCCTGATCATAGCAGGGATACCCTCTGGGGTGCTGGGCAGGCCTTGGCTAGAGGCCACTGGCGGTTTGAAGGCCAGTCACGCCCTCAATCCAGGCGGGGTCCCCTCATGGTGACCGGTTGTCTGTCTGGCCATGATGGCCCTAGTCTATTATTAATATAGAGGATGGTAACATTATCCCCAAACAGAATGAACAACACTGATCCTGATATACTCATAGAATTAGTTTCCTCTTAATATGCCACAGTAGCATACAGATATAATCTGTAGAGACCTTAGGCAGAACACCTAAGCTACAATTTAATGTCATCTCATAATAAGATTATATAAAGCTTTGCCTTTATAGTCACCTTACAAAATAATCAGAAAACATTTTTTGGATTATTCATTTTACAGGTTAATAAGTAAAACAAAGCACAGTTTCCTTTTCAGAGCACAATGGCAGTAAAGAAACCACATCGTCCCATCAGGTACTCCATATCTTGTTGTTTTTGTTGTTAATACTCACCTAAGAATATTTTTTCCATTAATTTTTAGAGAGAGTGGAAGGGAGTGGGAGAGACAGAGAGAGAAACATTGATATGAGAGAGACACATCGATTGGTTGCCTCCCACATATACCCCAACTAGAGTAGGGGATGGAGACTGCAACCAAGGTATGTGCCCTTGACTGAAATCAACCCAAGACCCGTCACTCCTCAGGCTGGGTGCTCTAATCACTGAGAACAACTAGCTAGCTAGGGCACCTTTTTAAAGTCAATGCAGCTATCTATGTCTCTTGGAGCCCAAAAAAATAACAAAACAAAAAATAAAACAAACAAAACAAAAAAAATCACCTTTCTAGATAAAAATACTAAAAAGGGATTTTTGAAACTCAATTTACATTTATTTACAAACAAATATGAAAAATTATTCTGATACACTTGAATAATATTCACATCCTATATAATAGAGGCTAAAATTCAAATTGTCCCCTCAACCAGGAATTCAACTGGGAGTTCAACTGGGAATTGGACTAGGGGGCAGGGCCGGCCAGCCAACCACCCGCAGCCCCTCCCCTCAACTGGCCCAGCCTCTGATTGCCCCTCCTCACCCCGATGGGGGCAGGCCGGCTTGACCCCATCCATGCATGAATTCGTGCATTGAGCCTCTAGTTTATTTGTATATGTCTTTTTAATTGGGATATATTTCATTTTGAAGACTTGTTAGCTTAAAATCTCAATGTCACCATGACCTAATCTTGAAAACTGTCAGAGTAAAATTATTTAGCAAGTAATTTTCTTTTGTCCTTTCAGCCTGTCCTTTTTCCTGTACAGCTGGATTTTCTCTTTGTATCTCCAAGAGTTGATTTCCTGAGTAGGTTGAATAAGTACCTTTCTATATTTTCCTCCGCCCCCGCCCCCCACTGAGAAGTCTTCATTCTAAAACTCCAAATCTTTTACCTGTTTTACAGTTTAAAAAGCACTTTTACATAAATCCATCCTAGTGATCATCAACAAAAAACACTAGTCATTTTCACTGTTATTTTTGGTGCTATTGCACAATTCCTTAAATCAATTACCATGGCTCTGAAGGCTGAGAAACTGGTATTGGTTAGTGCCTTTTGAGGATCTCATTTGAGATAAATATGGAGTTGGCAATTTTGAGAGTGCTCTTCATTTCTGTCAACTTTAAAAAGATGGAGAACTTATTCCATTTAAGAATTTATTTAAAAACTCACCCCTCCACACACACTTTAAAAATAACTCTAAAAACATCTCTAAAGGGTTGAAAGGGCAGATAGTTTAAGCTGATTATTCAGCTAAGAAAATTGAGGCACAGGGTTATTAATTGAATTTTCCCAATGATCTTACAACTGATGACTAGATAAGCTAGGGTTCAACCCAGATCACCTGACTTTCCAGGAGCAGCCACTTTAAAATATATAGCACACTCTCTTTTTCCCTCAAGTTTTAAAAAATATTTTTATTGATTTCAGAGAGAGGAAAGGAGAGGGAGAGAGGGATAGAAATATTAATGATGAGAGAGTATCAGGGATTGGCTGCCTCCTTCACACCCCCTAATGAGGATTGAGTCTACAACTCGGGAATGTGTCCTGACTAAGAATTGAACTATGACCTCCTGGTTCATGGGTTGATGCTCAATCACTGAGCCACATCATCCAGGCTCCCTTAAGTGTTTAAGTTTTAATATTTTACTCTGTCTTTTTACTTCTATTACTATCCAAATCTCCTTTTAAAATTTAACAATATATGTGAGTTATTTGATCTGCTATAAAGGCTATAGAGAAAAATGAAAGAAGATAAATGAAGAAAAAATGATCTTTATTAAGGGACAGACGTGATATGAATTTCTTAAGTTTACTTAGAGTTTTTCCTAATTTATCTTATCAGAATCTGAGCTCAAACAAAAAGAGCTAAGTTCACTTTCTTTTTTTAATCTTTAATATTGAGAGTATTACAAATGTTCCTCTCACCCCCCACTGTTGTTCCTTTCCACCCAGTTCCTTCCCCATCCAAGGCCTTCATCACCCTATTGTCTGTGTCCATAGGTAATGCATATCCTATACAATAAAAGCCCAGTGACCAAAACGGTGGAATGACCAGAGACCAGAACGACCATGGCCCCTCACCCTGGATGGCAGCCCCCCAGCAAGCGGTTAGCAGTGAACAGGCAGCCAGGTGAGCAGTTAGGGGCAATTAGGGAGGCAGGCAGAGTGGTTAGGGGCGATCAGGCAGGCAGAGGCAAGGGCGAACAGGCAGACAGAGTGCTTAGGGGTGATCAGGCAGGCAGGCAGAGTGCTTGGGGCAATCAGGCAGGCAGAGTAGTGGTTAGGGGCGATCATGCAGGCAGGCAGAGGGGTTAGGGATGATCAGGCAGGCAGACAAGAGGTTAGGAGCGATCAGGCAGGCAGGTGAGTGGTTAGGGGCAATCAAGCAGGCAGACAGAAGCAGTTAAGGGTGTTAAGGCAGGCAGGGTAGTGGTTAGGGGTGATCATGCAGGCAGGCAGAGGGGTTAGGGATGATCAGGCAGGCAGGCAAGAGGTTAGGGGTAATCAGGCAGCAGGTGAGCAGTTAGGGGCCAGCAGTCCCAGATTGCGAGACGAATGTCCAACTGCCGGTTTAGGCCTGATCCCTGTGGATTGGGCCTAAACTGGCAGTCAGACATCTCCTGAGGGGTCCTGGATTTTGAGAGGGTGCAGGCCAGGCTGAGGTACCCCCACACACACACTGTACACAAATTTCATGCACCGGGCCTCTAGTCTATCTATATAAAAGGCTAAGTGACCAGCCAACAAGCCTACCAGCCAGTAGGTAAGACACTCACTGACCACCAGGGGCAGACACTCAACACAGGAGCAGCCGAGTGACAGCAACTTTGCAGAGTGCCCTCTTGCACTCTGGGACCCCTTGGGGGATGTTGGACTGCTGGTTTTTGCCCTACCTCTGCAGGCCAGGCCAAGGAACCCCACATGCCAGAGGGATCCCACTCACTTCACAGAAACCCTTCAAGTCCCGGTGCAGCCAGCCAAGGAGGGACTGCAGGAGGTTGGCTCCAGGGTGTGTCTAGTCCATCTCACCTAGTCCCACCCTGCTGGCCACCTTCTAATTAATTTCCTTTCAATGTGCATGAATCAGTGCACCAGGCCTCTAGTATGAATATAAGATCTCTGGATAATCTCTTCCCACCCCCACCCCAATTCCTTCTGAGATTTGTCAATCTGTTACATGTCTTCATGCCTCTGATTCTATTTTATTCATCAGTTTATTTTGTTTATTAGACTTCTTGTTCATTTATTTTTAGATCCAATTATTGATAGATATGTATTTATTACATTTTAGTGTTCATAATTTTATCTTTTTTTCTTCTTTTTCTTCTTCCTCTTCTTAAAAAATACCTTTCAATATTTTATGTTATTGATGTGGTGGTGATGAACTCTGCTGGGTTTTTATTGTCTGTGAAGCTCTTTATCTTACATTCAGTTCTAAATGATAGTTTTGTGGGTATAGTAGTCTTGGTTGTAGGTCCTTGCTATTCATCACTTTGAGTATTTCTTGCCACTCACTTCTGGCCTGAAAAGTTTCTATTAATAAATCAGCTAACAGTCATATGAGCACTCCATTGTAGGTAACAAATTGGTTTTCTCTGCTTTTAAGATTCTCTCTTTGTATTTAACACTTGGCATTTTAATTATGATGTGTCTTGGTGTGGGCTTCTTTGGGTTCCTCTTGTTTGTGACTTTCTGTGCTTTCTGGATTTGTAAGTCTATTTCTTTCACCAGGTAGGTGATGTTTTCTGTCATTATTTCTTCAAATAGGTTTTCAATATCTTGCTCTCTCTTCTTCTTCTGGCAACTCATAATGTGAATGTTAGTATGCTTGACATTGTCCCAGAGGCTCCTTACACTGTGTTCCTATTTTTTTGTTGTTGTTGTTCTTTTTTCTTTTTGCTCTTCTGATTTGGGTGTTTTTTTCTTCCTCATATTCCATATCATTGATTTGATCCTTGGAATCCTCTACTCTAGTGTTGAATCCTTGTAAATTGTTCTTTATTCCAGTTAGTTCATGCTTAATTTCTGACTGTTCTTTTTTTATGTCTTTGACATTCTCACCAAAATCCTTGAAAGTCTCACTAAGTCCCTCAAAGCTCTCATTAAGTACCTTTAAGCCCTCATCAAGATCTTTGAGTAACCTTATAATTATTGTTTTGAACTCTGTATCTAATAGCTTGCTTGCTTCCATTTCTTTTATTTGTACCAAGTTTGGCTGCTTCCCTGTGTTTGTTTCTATGTATTAGGTAGAGCTGTTATGTCTCCTGGAATTGGTAGAATAGCCTTGTGTAGTAGATTTCTTGTAGGGGCCAGTAGCTCAGCCTCTCCAGTCATCTGAACTGGACACTCAAAGTGCACCCCTGTGTAGGCTGTGTGCATTGTCCTATTGTAGTTGAGCCATGATTGCTGTTGGCATTACTGGGAGGAATTGATCTCCAGGCCAATTGGCTGTGAGGACCAGCTACGTTTATAATGGAAAACTGCTATGCAAAAGACATCCTTATGGAAAAGGACTTTCCTTCAGTGTTTTTTTTCCTTTTTTCTAATATATTTTATTGAGTTCAGATAGGAAGTGAGAGGGAGATAGAAACATCAATGATAAGAGAGAATCATTGATTGGCTGCCTCCAGCATGACCCATACTGGGGATTGAGCCTGCAACCTGGGCATGTGCCCTGACTGGACATTGAACCCATGACCTCCTGGGTTATAGTTCAACACTTAACCACTGTGCAACACTAGCCAGGCCAGTGGGGCTTTGATGCTTCCTGAGTCTTCCCCTTGAGTGTGTTGCTTGTGAATGTGTAGAGTTTTAAACTGGTATGGTTTGAAGCTGTCCACTGTGTACACTGGCTCTGGGGCCTTCTGGAAGGTTCAAAGTCAGTCACTGCCTAGGGATACCCAGCAGGAGCTACAGAGAGATCTACAGATAGCTATGACTTGTATTAGGCTAGGAAGTGCACAAGTAAGACCCAGCTGTGAAGCAAGGTATGCTTGTGCTAGTGCCTGGTTTTGAGCCTTTTATTGATAGGTTTGGGGCACTCTAACTCCAGTTAATGCTTGTTTAAGATATTTTAGCAAAGGTTGAAGCCTGAGCAGGACAGGCCATTCATGTAGAAATGCAGATTCAAATAGCTTGGGTGGAGGTGCAAATTCTATGGGGTGGAGTCTCAGGGAATCAGCAGGGTGGAGCAAACAGTGCAGGCCAAGCTGTTGGAGACTCAGATATGGCTGCCAGTGAGCTCTGTGATGGAAAGGTCCCAGCACAGGAACAATGACCCCTGTGAGCCCCCCCTGCCTGGGAGAAAGCTGCCCATGACTTCCTGCCCCAATGCCAGACAGTCCAGTTCCTCCTTGTATGTCCCTGGAATCCCCGAAAGCTGCTACCTGGTGCTGGAGGTAAGAGAAAACAGGACTGTGTAAGTCTTATATGGTCCTTTTAAGAGGAATATCTGGGACTCCAGCAGCCTCCATGTCACACAGCCACAATCCCCACTAGTTTTTACCACCCAAAGTTACAGTGACTTCTCTTCCCAGTTCTGGAACCCTGAGCTGGGGTGTGTCTGGTGTGGAGTTGGACCTCCTGCTTCTCACTGAAAACTTTGGAGATATCCCTCCCAATTAAAGAAACACTACATGTGGGTGTCAGACCAGACCTTTCCAGGCCTCCGCCCCTCCTACCAGTCTCATTGTGCTTTCTTCTTTACTTCTCTAGTTATAGGACTTCCATTCAGCCAGATTTCAGGTTGTTCTATATTTTTGTTTTAATTTTGACGTGGTTGTGGGAGGCGGTGAGTACCAGCATTTACCTATGATGCCATATTGGTTCTCCAGTTCACTTTTACCTTAAAAAAATTAACAGGTGAGCCCAGCTGGTGTTACTCAATGGTTAATCATCAACCCATGAACAAGAGATCAAGGTTCAATTCCCAGTCAGGGCACATGCCCAGGTTGCGGACTTGATCCCCAGTAGGGGAAGTGCAAGAGGCAGCCAATCAATGATTCTCTCTCATCATTGATGTGTCTATCTCTCTCATGCCCTCTCCCTTCCCCTCTGAAATCAATAAAAAATATATTTTTAAAAAACAGCTGATAACAGATTAAAGTTTTACTCCTGCTTCCCAGAGAAAGTATAGTTTAACATCTATATATATAAAATCCTAATATGCAAATAGACCGAACAGCTGAACAACCAAACAATCAAACAACTGGTCACTATGACATGCACTGACCACCATGGGATGCATGAGGAACACGGTGGGCATCGGCAGCAGGTGGCAGAGTGCAGAACATGGCAGGCATTGGCCGCAGCGGGATGGTGGAGCAGGTGAGTGGGGGTGCCAAACTAAGGCGGGGCACCAATCGCTGTCATCAGGACGAGCCTCTAGTGGTTACTGAAAATTCACTGGGTGCTCACACCTGCTGCCAGTACCCGCACCTGCTGCTGGCACCCAACATCAGCCCAGATCACTGGCTCCAATCACCCCTGAGGACTTCTCCACCTCCCCCTGCTCCTGAGGGGCGATCGGGGCACCAGCCGCTGCTTGCACCCACTGACAGCACCAGACCCACTTGCACCTGCTGCTGGTGCCAGCCCCAATTGCTCTGCCCAGTCAGCAGTGCAAGTGGGGCCTGTGCTGTCAGTGCATGGGAGCAGTGGCAGTGGGAGTGGGGCTGCCAGCAGACAGAGGACCAGGGGCTGCAGCAGGAGGGGCTGGGCCAGGGTGCAGAGGAAAATGGGCCAAGACCTGCCCCTATTCCCCCCACCCAGCCTCTCAGCCCACAATTCCTTTCAAGGTGCATGAATTTGTGCACTGGGCTCCTGATATAACATAATTAAAAAGAAAGAATTTCATACAGCATAGTTTTATGCTACATCACTATACATCAGGTAAATGCAAATGAAAGACACAATGCAATATCACCTCACAACTCTTATAATGGCTATTATAAAAAAGATGAGTGATAAAAAGTGCTGTTGAGGATGTGGAGAAAAAGAGAACCTTATGTTCTGTTGGTGGGAATGTACATTGGTACAGCTTTATAGAAAACAATATGGAGGGTACTCAAAAGTTAAAAATAGAACTACCATATGATCCCCAAATCCCAGACCTAGATGTAGAAATGAAATAACTATCTCAAAAAGATTAATGTATCTCCATTTTTATTACAGTATTATTCCATTATTCACAATATCCAAAATATAGAAACAACCTAAGTATTTATAGACTGGTGAATGGATAAAGAGTATATCTAATGGAATATTATTCAGTCGTAAAAAGAAGAAATCATTTGCAACAATATGGATGGCCCTTAGGGCATTGTGCTAAGTGAAATAAGTCAGGTAGAAAAAGATAAATATTGTATGATGTCATATGTATGGAATCTAAAAACATCAAACTCATAGTAACAGAAAGTAGAATGATGGTTGCCAGGGGATGAAAGGTGCAGTCAATGGGAAGATGTTGGTCACATCATAATAACAACAGAATGGTAATCATGTGAAGTGAAGGATGAGTTAACTAACCTTATTGTGATACTATTTAACAATTTATATTAAATAATTGTATTGTACACATTAAACTTACACAATGTTTTATGTCAATTATGTCTAAATAGAGCTGGAAATAATATATATATATACATATATATATATATATATATATATATATATAGAGAGAGAGAGAGAGAGAGAGAGAGAGAGAGAAGAGAAAATTATATACTGTTTAAGCACAAAACTACAGAAAGCTGATTAGCTAATTTAATAATGAGAAGGCAAAATTCAAACCAAGGATAATTGTAAGAGTTAAAGATTTAAAATTCATAATTATCAAAAGGTTAGTTTAGAAAGTAGACATAAAAATCCTTAAAAAAAGTGTATTCAATATCAGATCTTCAAAATACATGAAGCAAAATGGAGAGAAATGAATTGAGGAGTAAACACACCCAAATAGTTAAAATTTTGCAATCAAGAAGAGGCTTGCCCAGTAGGCGTGACTCAGTGATTGATGGTAAACCTATGAACTAGGAGGTAAAAATTTGATTCCCAGTTAGGGCACATGCTCCAGTTGTAGTATTATTCCTTTTTTAATTTTTGAAATTATATTTATTGTATGTATTATACATATTGTATAATTATATTGATTATAGATATTATACATATTTTATTCTATTAGAACTGAGGAAAGGGAAGGCCCCAGAGTAGGAGTACAAGAGGCAGCTGATCCATGATTCTCTCTCATCATTGATGATTCTCTTTTTCTCTCTCTCTCTCTTCCTCTTTAAAATCAATAAAAAATGTTTTAAAAAAAGAAGAGGTTTATCTCTTCTTCTTCCCAACCAAGACCACCTGTGTGACCTGTCAAGAAAAAGCCAAGGTAGGCTCTCTGTCTTGCTGGGATTTCAAATAGGGCAGCTTCTTGGGGAACCTCCCACCTCATGGCCCTTCCTTCTAAACACAATAAAAAAAAAAGAAAAGAAACATTTGCTCACCTACTTACCAGATCCCCAATGAGCCCCTTTTCTACTGGAATCTACTCATGTTGTGAGTACTAAGTAATTTTTTATTTATTTATTAGTAATGGTATGTGTCATCAGTTTCAACATCCAAATAAATTCCTGAGTGGACAGCTATATCTGCCTCTGTGGAAACTAAGCAGAACATTTTTCAACACTACTTCTCAAGAACGGTTAAAAATATGTTCTCACATAGTTAATAAGGATATTGAAGACTTAAATCTATCCACCAATTTGATTTCATTGACATTTAACATTTATAGAAATGACACATTTACCAAGCCAATGCTGATTGTAAGAAATGTCTAATGCCTCTGAGGAAAAATAGTACCATCACAGAAATTATTCAAGCATGTCAGAATGTGGGATCAGGCACTTTTCAAGAAAACTTACTAGCTGCTGCTGTAGCAGTGGGGAATAAAAGATGCATTAATTGTGGAAAAACAGGACATTTCAAAAAAGAATGTAGGTAACCAAGAAGGACACAAAGTGGCGCCCAAGGGAAAGGCGTGAACATTCCGCCTCCAGATTCAAGCAATGCAGATTCAACCTCTTTCTGTCCTGGATGTCAGAAAGGAAATCATTGGGCCGGTCAATGTAGATTGAAATTTCATAAAAAATTCATTCGGGCAGCCGTTAAGATCAAGACATAGGGAATGGCCAACTGCAGGGAAATGGCCAGAAGGGCTACCCCCAGCTCCATCATCAATAGGGGATTTTTGCCCTGCAAGGCCCACAGTGGATTCCCTCATCCAAGCCACTCCAGGGAGCATAGGCCTAGATCTCAACAGTACAATAGCAGTCACTCTGACCCCCAATATGGCTCGGCAAGCTGTTCCTACAGAAATTTGGGGACCTGTGCCACTGGGAACATTAGGACTAGTCTTAGGGAGAAGTGGAAACACTCTGAATGGACTAAATGTTTTGCCTAAAGTCATAGATTCAGACTATTAGGGAAAAATCAAGGTAATACTAGAATGCAAACATATTATGCAAATTAATCCAGGACAAAGAATTGCTCAGATCCTACTTCTACCTTATATTCAGCAGGGTGAAGTTATAAAGAGGAAAAAAGGGAACACAAGGATTTGGAAGCTCAGATATCTATTGGATACATGAAATTAGCAAAACCCATCCTATGATTAATTTAAGAATAGAGGTAAAACTCTTTAAAGGTTTAGTAGACATTGTAGCGGATGTCAGCGTTATCAGTAAAGAATTCTAGCCTCCAAGTTGGTCCATGGTAGAAGCTATGGGTTCTATTGGGGGGTTGGAGTTCCTGATAATACACAACATAGCGCTGCAGTGTTAAGGTGGCAAGATGAGGAAGGACAGACAGGATGGTTTCAGCCCTACATAGTCTCTGCAATTGCAGTCAACTTGTGTGGCCAGGATGTTTTAGAAGGTTTACAAGCATGTATTATTACCGGCAAGGGACAACAGTTAATAACTCAGATGGGATATCAGACTGGTCAAGGCTTGGGAAAAAATAATCATTGAATTAAAAAGCCCAGCCAAGCCAAAGGAAATCCAGGAAGATGAGTATTAGGATATCAGCCTTTTTAGGAATGGTCACTGCTCAGTCTCCTCATCCCATGCTGATCCTATACAATGGAAAGATGATAGACCTATATGGGTGGATCAGTGGCTATTAACTAAGGAGAAATTAGGTCATATTCATGAATTAATACAGGAACAATTAGAGGCTGGCCACATAGAGCCTTCCAATAGTCCTTGGAATACCCTTATATTTACAATACCTAAGAAGGCGACAGGAAAGTGGAGATTGTTACATGATCTTAGAGCTGTTAACACTACTATGCATACCATGGGAGCTTTACAGCCTGGACTCCCAGCACCTTCACAAACCCCTCTAGATTGGTCTCTTATAGTAGTAGATCTTAAGGATTGTTTCTTCATCATTGCCCTTGGCACCTCAAGATAAACAAAGATTTGTCTTTTCAGTGCCATCTATTAATAATATAGAATCTATGAAAAGGTATCAATGGGAAGTTTTGCCTCAAGGAATTGCTGATAGCCCTACTTTATGTCAAAAATATGTCGCTCAAGCTGTTCAGCCTTTAAGAGAAAAAATATTTCCAATGTTATATTATTCATTACATAGATGACTTGCTCTTAGCAAGTCCACAGGAAGAGCAGACTTTAGCAATGTTTTCACAATTAGAAAAGGAACTCCCTAAATGGGGCTTAAAAATTGCTTCAGAAAAAGTACAGAAAGAAATGCCTTTCAAATATCTAGAAACCATAATTGAAAACCAATGTATTAGGCCTCAAAAGGTGGAAATACATAAAGATTGCCTTAAAACTTTAAATGACTTTCAAAAATTATTAGGGAGCATTAACTGGTTAAGACTTTATCTGAAAATCTCTATGGGAGAAATGACAAATTTATTTAATATACTTAGGGGTAACTAATCATTCCTCACCCAGAACATTAACAAATGAAGCTAGGAAGGAGTTACTAAGAATTGAACAGACAATCTTTTCAGCCCATGTAGCATGGGTATAGCCTGAATTGCCTTTATTGGGACAGATTAATCCTACTGCAAATAGTCCTACTGGAGTCATCTTCCAAAATAAAAACTCTCCTGTTATTATTGAATGGGTCCACCTAAGGCATCAATTTTCTAAAACTACAGTTACATATATAGAACTCATTGCTCAGTTAATATCTCAACTCAGAAAGTGCTGCAGGCAGCTTAGAGGAGAAGAACCCCAATGCATCTATCTTCCCTTCACTGGGAAGCAATTAGAAATGTTATTTCACACTGATTTGAATTGGCAAATTTGACTCAGTGGATATTCAGGGGAACTTAGTTTTCACCTATTAAAAAACAAATTACTACAATTTTTATATTATACCCCTATTATTATACCAAAAAAAAAAAAATACTAGGCAGGAACCTATTCCTGGAGCATTAACTGTTTTTACTGATGAATCATCTAATGATAAAGCTGCTTATCATACAATGAATTCAGACCGAGTCATCCTGAGCAGTCATACTTCTGTGCAAAGAATTGAATTAGAGGCTATCAAGGCTGCAATGCAGGATTTCCAAGAGCCTCTTAATATTATATCTGACTCTGTTTATATATAAATATATATATATATTGGTGAATAGAATTGAAACTGCTTGATTAAAATAGCTCAGTGACCAAAGTCTATTTATACTATTTAAACACATTCATCAAATTGCACAACAGAGACAATACCCTTTCTATATTACTCATATCAGGGCTCATAGCATATTACCTGGCCCTTTAACAAAAGGAAATGCACATGCTAATCAATTGCTTGCTTTATTAAAACAGGCCACAGAATCTCATCAGCTTTTACATCAGCCTGCCAAAATGTTGTCTAAGCAATTTTCAATCACTGGACAGCAGGCAAAACAGATTATCAAGGCATATCCCACTTGCATGTTACATCTGCCTCAAGGGCCTAATACAGGAATTAACCCTCGAGGATTGATAAGGGACCGTATTTGGCAAAATATGAGCAAAATATAATTACACGGGTGTCGCCACCCAGCTTCCCTTTTGTATGACACAGAATCCAAGTACTGCTCCTTTGTGTGTAGAATTAAAGAGAGGCTGCTGTCTAGCATGGACACAAAAGGAGGGGGAAGCAAAAACCAAAATACATCTACTATTACTACTTGCTCCTGGGAGAGGTACAGAAAATGTAACATTACTAAGACATCCCCCCACTAAGCCATTATGTAAAAAGTTTTATGAATGGCACCCCACCAAGGAAGAAATTAATTAGCAAGACAGTTATAGTGACCATCCCACCAGCAGCAAACTTAATAATAGTTTTTCCTTTGTGGATTGGAGCCCCTATGGGTCTGCGTATAGTAACAATCACACCTTAAAATGGAAGGGGACCACATCCTATCTATATGTTGAAGCTAATCATTTCATCTCATGGTATGGAGGAGGATTTGTTGAATTTCAATTACAACATGATAATTGGCCCCTACAAAATATGCAATGGAAGTTAGCTGCTGCACTTGCACCTATTAAATGGTATAGTTTTAACTATGGTTCAGATAATTCCATTTGTACCTTTTGGGGAACTCCCAATAAGACAGCATTTGCCACCACCTGTGTATTTGATCCTTTTGTACTTCTCTCAGGCCCCATCCAGATGTGCCTTAATGCAACAAGCCTGTGTATGAGGTGTCATGCACAGGCTGCACACTATCCCATTGTATTAATTCTACATTCCAAAAAGATTCCCTCATGATTTTAAAACAACCTGCTTTCGCTTGGGTTCCTACTAACCCAGTGGTTCTCAACCTTTCTAATGCCACGACCTTTTAATACAGTTCCTCATGTTGTGGTGACCCCCCAACCATAAAATTATTTTCGCTGCTACTTCATAACTGTAATTTTGCTACTGTTATGAATCGTAATGTAAATATCTGTGTTTTCCGATGGTCTTAGGCAACCCTGCTAGCGGTTCTCAACCTGTGGGTTGCAACCCACAGGTTGAGAACCACTGCTGTTCCAGGTCCTGAACCCTAGCCATGCAGGTCACGGCTTTCACATGTGCTCAGTAATTTTTCATTTTGCCCCACTTGGGGCTCCTTCCTTCTTTGTAGTTTTCCTGTTATTCTCATTTCTGGTGTCACAAGAGACAGCTGAATGGCTAAGAAAAGTAGCTTAGACCTGGCTTCTTGCAACCACCTGCACCTGTATCTAGCTTAACTGTTTGCCCTGACCTTCAAAAGAGACATATAAATATCCCATATTCCCTACTCTTGCTTGCTGACACCAATATACAGGTCTAAACTTGCTGTGTGAGAATGTAATAACATTTCTTAAACTATCACAACATCTCTTGGCCTGGTTCCTGTTGGCTCAAACCCAACACCCTGAATTTTTTTATTTTATTTTTTAATATATTTTATTGATTTTTTACAGAGAAGAAGGAAGAGGGATAGAGAGCTAGAAACATCAATGAGAGAGAAACATCGACCAGCTGCCTCCTGCACACCCCCTACCAGGGATGTGCCCGCAACCAATGTACATGCCCTTGACCGGAATCGAACCTGGGACCTTTCAGTCCACAGACCGATGCTCTATCCACTGAGCCAAACTGGTTTCAGCAACACCCTGAATTTATGACACCAACTTATATTTGGCCAATTAAGACCCAGGTCAAACTGCATTCTTTGAAGGTCTAGTCCAGTGATGGGCAACCTTTTGAGCTTGGTGTGTCAAACTTCGCCAAAAAACTGAGCATAACTCGGGTAGTGTGTCACTTTGAGGAAAAAACATTATTTCACGATATTTATAGATTAAATAACATAAAAGTATAATTTTTATATATAATTGTATTTAATAAACCAAAACCTAATATTTAATTTACCTGCTTAGTGACTTCTTTGTTCATCCATCAGGCGGTTTCTTTTGTTGGTCTTGATATTATTTAGCTTGTGTGGGTTGCCATGAACTAAGATAAGTGAGGGGGAGGGGAGATTCTTTAACTAACCTGCCTATTAGTGACTTTTTTGTTGCTGAATTTCATTGGCTAAATCTTCAATTGAAGGTTGGTATTTTGTACACTTCAGGCCCAAGCAAGAGCTACTAACTTCATCTGTCAATCTGTTTCTTTTGTTAGTTTTGATATTCTTTAACACTGAGAATAAGGTCTCACAAAAGTATGTAGAGGGAAAAATTGTGAGTAAAGCCATTGCTATATTTTTCAGGGTGCTAAAAGTGTCTGGTAGTCGGTTCCAGGCATTCCAAATTTCCTGTTCATAGTGGCACTCCTCTTGATTCTCCAAGCAGCACCTTTCCAGATTCTCAAGCTTTGACCTCAAGTCAACAAACACCTGAGCCCAGATACTATCTTGAAATTCTGCAAGTTGCATCTCCAAATCATCAATTTACATCCATTGGAAACCATTTAATTCCAAACTACTGTAGGCTACTACATCAGGATACTTAATTATTTTCATGGCCTGTTCTAGACTTCTAAATTGACTAAATCTATCACTAAACTGGTCAAGTAACGAGTCTAAAACATGCTGGTACTTCATATGCAAGAGTTCCATTTCATTTTGTACAGCTGCACTGGCCTTCTCAAAATACTTTGTTACTCGAGGAAAATACTTACAAGTTTTACTTTCTACATCTCACTTGAAAATTTTAACTTTACTTTCAAAAGCTTTTATGTATCCAAACATAACATCAATACTTTTGCCAAAACCTTGTAACTTTAAGTTCAGTTCATTAATATGAACAGAGAGATCTGTAAAAAACATCAGGGTGTTGACCCACTTATCATCATCAAGCTGAGGAAAGTTTCCCAGATCCTTATTGTCAAGAAATACCTTAATTTCTTCAAAGCACTCCACAAAGCGCTCAACAACTTTGCCTCAGCTCAGCCATCTTATATTATTGTACATCAGCAGTCCACTGTAGGTAGAATCAACCTCCAGTAAAAGTGCCAAAAATTCTCGCTTGTGAAGGGGGCGAGCAGCTATTAAATTAACTATTTTTGTAACAACTGACATTAAGTCGTTTAAGTCGGTGAATCCTGCCTTGGCACATAAAGCCTCCTGATGGATAATACAATGAAAAGGCACAATCGGTCCAATAGCTTCTGTAAACAATTTGACAAATCCGACTTTTCCCCCCACCATATTTGGTACCCCATCTGTCGTCACTGACACAACTTTAGAGATATCAATGCTTAGGCCACGAAATGTTTGAATAACAACCTTACATATTTTGCTTCCTGATTTACTTGTTTAATAACTTTATCAACTCTTCTCTCATTGTGAGACCATCAGAATATCGACCAATAATGGCCAACTGAGCATGTGATGTGACATCAGTAGTTTCATCAAGGGAGATTGAAAAATATTTACACTTCCTTATGTCTCTCTTTAATTGATGTTGTACGTTTGTGTTCAGTCTCATTATTCGGTCTTTTATGATATTTCTATTGAGTGGTAACTCAGATATTCTCTTAATAATTGCATCTTTATTGTGAATATCATGAAATAGAACTGGTGCACATCTTAGGAGAGTTTCTTTAATAAATTCTCCCTCACTGAGCGCTTTTCCATGCTGAGCTATAGAGTGAGCAATGCTCAAACTTGCAGATGTTAAATTTGTAGAGCCTTTCATAAATTTAAGGATGGAATTAGATTGGCTCTTATAAAGGTGTAGCTGCCTGGAAATGTATTCCTTCCTTTCATCCTCACTTTTTTCCAAGAGCTGGGAATGATTAGTTTCAAAATGTCTATTTATATTCCACATTCTGCTTACTACCATTTCAGTACATAGAACGCAAAATGATCTGCCATTTTTTTCTATAAAGCCATACATCTCGGTCCATGTCTCTTGAAAGGGTCGGCCACTGCTACTACCACTTCCTTTACTTAACCTTAGTTTTATAATTTTTGGGTTCTCCATCAGGGGGGCAGTGACAGAAGATAGAATTATAGATAGCTTGTTAGGCCTGCAGGCAATTAGGGGTTAACTAGGCTAACTAACGACAAAAAGGTGCATATAACTGTCTTTTAGGAAAGGGCAGGGTTAATAAGCAGAAATAGGGGTTAATAAGGATGCACAACAGTAATAGTGGTGTAATGGAGTCTGCACTATGGAGCAAGATGGTGTTCCTTATGTGAATTAAAATGGCTGCCACTCTTTCTAATGGTGGGAAACGGCACCCATAGCACTCCACAAACCCTCGCCTCTCCCAGCCTCCCCCTCACTTATCTCAGTAATGATGGATTAGAAATCCATGACACCCCAGAACAGTAGAAAATGATTGCTGTGGTTAACCGTTATTTGGTTACTGGTAATGGCAGGGCCCCCAGAGATGTGTCCCCCACTGCGTTCCGCTGCTCCCTGCTCTGCCGGCAGAAGTGAGGGCAAAGATCCCGGCTTAACCGGAAGTCCCAGAACTAGACGCACTGTGCCAGACTTCTGTTGTTTTGGCCTACAGACCTCCGGCACAGAGTATCTAATAGGGGAGGATGAAACATTTGCGACTAGAGTCTTGGAGTTAGAGTCTAACTCCAAGACTCCAAGACTCTAGTCACAAATGTTTCATCCTCAGGAGCAGCAAATGTTTCATCCTCAGCATGTGGCCGCTTCAGCGGCCGCGTGTCATCAGAAATGGCTACGCGTGTCAGTGCTGACACGCGTGTCATAGGTTCTCCATCACTGGTTTAGTCAGTTGGTAAGTGACAATTATTTCTTTCATGTAACCTTTAACAGAAATTCATAAGTTTCATTGATTATGCCCCAAAAGATGAGTGACCCATGGTAATTCAAATGGGCACCTCTGAAAAGATTTGTAAGTCTCCTGTCCAGTTCTAATCAGATTATTTTTAAAACCATAGGAAAAGACTGAAATTCCCCTTCAATCTGAAATTGCATGCAAGTTTTTACAACATTAACTGGAAAAAACAAGATTCCCAACATGGAACCCAATAGACCTCCACAGATAAAAATCATTGATCAATGAGTAGTTGCAGTAGGCAGATGCTGCTTAATGAGATGCTCAAGACCAAAAACAAAACAAAACAAAAAGACATTGCTAATCCCATTATGGAAAAGATCAGGTATCAAGACTCAACAATACTCTCCAATTCCATGTCGTTGCAGTCCCTTGAAAACCTGATAAAAGTGTTTGTAAATTTGTTATGATGCTTGTGGTCTTGAAGCAATGTTTGAACTCTTTCCAATGGAGTGAAAATTGCTTCTGTTGTCCCTGCAAGTAATGCTGCCATGCTATGGGTTGCAAACTCTGGGTTACTGATATGCTGATGGAGAAGGCAAGATAAAACCTCATACAGACTAAATGTAAGTGCCAGTGTAGTTGTTTTCTGCATTAATGGGGGAAGGATTCTGCCATACAAGTTTTGAAATACATCCATTCTAAACTGAAGCACTACATCCCTGGTTTTGATTACATACAGCTGTTGCCAAAAGAGGACCTTCTGAATGGAAATGTGATCACTATATTGTTGAAAGTTACATAGCATCCATACAAATGATGTTTCATTTCACCAAAATCTGTAATACAAAGTGATATATTTTATGTTGAAGATGTTATGATGGACAAACTCTTTTCATGAACTTCTGAATCCATCATGTGGCTTAAGGTCTGTCTTCATGAAGGATTTTTTTTAACCCTTAGTTGTGGAGAATTATGACTGGATACTACTGAGGGCCAAAGTCTGCCCTGTAACACCATCTGGACCAGGTGTTTTGAAGAATGCTAGTTTTTTAGTAACATTCTCAATATTTTTCCATTGTTAATGGTCTGGTAGGTTCGCTCTTCTAGAGTCAATTTTGATAACTGAATTTCCTGCTTCTCTCACTCACCAGTTCGGTGTC
Source organism: Eptesicus fuscus (assembly GCF_027574615.1). NCBI lineage: Eukaryota > Metazoa > Chordata > Mammalia > Chiroptera > Vespertilionidae > Eptesicus > Eptesicus fuscus. Next base: position 1,849,562 of record NC_072480.1, on the reverse strand, counting down.
GGGGTCCATGCAGGTGAGTCAGTGAGAAATCCCTCTCAGGCAGGCACAGACCTTTTCTGACTGCAGTTCTCTTTTCTCATTTAAATGCCAAAGAGGTCATGATAGGTGTTTAGTCAGCAACATGGTGACCAATAGGATGGGAGTGAGGGAGAGAGTGTGAGTGAGCAAGGGAGTGAGAGGGGAGTATGCAGATGTGCCTGGTGCATGTGTGTGTGTGTGTGTGTGTGTGTGTGTGTGTGTGTGTGTGTGAGATAAATCTTGCAGGAGTCTCAGGGGCTGATGGATCAGCCCCAGCTACTGTGCTACCGACACTTCCCAGGTAGAAAAAATCACCCAATCAGAGCAGCAATTGGGAAAAAAATTAAAAAGCAGGAGGAAAGTTTAAGGGAGCTTTGTAACAACATGAAATTAAGCAACATCCACATAGTAGGGCTCCCAGAAGGAGAAGAAGCTGAATAAGGAATAGAAAGCCTGTTTAAAGAGATGACAGAAAAATTCCCTAACTTGGGGAAGAAAAAAGTCATACAAGTCCAGGAGGCACAGAGAGTCTCAAACAAGATGAACCCAAAAGACCCACTTCAAGACACATCATAATTAAAATGGCAAAAGTTAAAGACAAAGAAAGAATCTTAAAGACTGGAAGAGAAAGAAACAAAATTACCTACATCCCTTATATTATTAGATTATCCACTGATTTCTCAACAGAAAAACATCAGGCCAGAATGAAAAGCAAGAGAATTAATACACGAATACTCTATCCATCAAGGCTATCATTCAAAATTAAAGGTGAAATCAGGAGCTTTGAAGACAAAAAAAGGCTAAAGGAGTTTGTTACTATCAAACCAGCAATGTAAGAAATCCTAACGGGACAGTTGTAAGAAGAAAAAATAGAAAGAGAAGGAGGAATACAGGCATTAAAAAAATGGCAACAGACAAGTACATATCAATGAATTAAATGTTCTTATTAAAAGATATAAAGTTAGTTAAATGGAGAAGAAAACATAACCCATATATATGCTGTCTACAAGAGACCCACCTCAGAACAAAGTACTCACACAGACTGAAAGTGAAGAAATGGGGGGGGGGGGAGGGGGGGGGATTTTCAGGCAAATAGAAATGAAAAAAAGCTGGGGTAGCAATACTTATACCTGATAAAATAGACCTCAAAGTGAAGGCCATAACAAGAGATAAGGAAAGCCACTTAATAATGGTAAAGGGATCTATATAACAAAAGGATATAACTCTGGTAAACATATATGCACCCAACACAGAAATAATCTCATATATAAAAAACATTGGAGGATATCAAGGGAGAGATAGACAGCAATACAATCATAGTAGGGAACTTCAATACCCCACTTTCATCACTTGATAAATCTTCAGGAAAAAAAATTGACAAGAAAACAGCAATCCTAAATGACACACTAGATCAAATGAAACTAATAGACATCTTCAGAACATTTCACCCCAAATCTACGGAATATACATTCTTCTCAAGTGCACATGAGACATTTTCAAAGAGAGACCACATGTTAAGTCACAATCTAAGTCTCCACAAAGTCAAGAAAATTGAAATTATATCAAGCATATTCTTAGATCACTATGACATGAAATTAGAAATCAGTTACAGTAAAAATGCTCAAAAACAATCAAATACATGGAAGCCAAATAGCATGCTATTAAACAATGAATGAATTACCAAACAGATCAAAGAAGAAATAGAAAATATCCTGAAAAGAAATGAAAATGAACACACAACAATCCAAAATCTATGGGACACAGTGAAAGCAGTCCTGAGAGGGAAGTTCATAGCCCTACAGGCCTACCTCAAAAAATAAGAAAAAATGGTAATAAGTAATTTAGCACTACAACTTAAAGAATTAGTAAGGAATCAACAAAAATAGCCCAGAGTAAATAGAAGGAAGGAAATAATAAAAATCAGAGCAGAAATAAATGACATAGAGGCCAAGAAATCAATAAAAAACATTAGTACAAAAGATTTGGTCCTTTGAAAGGATAAACACAATAGATGATCCCACAGCCAGTCTCAGCAAGAAACAAAGAGGACCAAAATAAATAAAATCAGAAATGAAAGAGGTGAAGTAACAACTGACCCCACAGAAATACAAAGGATCCTTAAAAAAATACTACAAACAACCCTATTCCAACAAACTGGAAAATCTTGGCAAAATGGAGATATTCCTAGAAAAAATACACTCTTCTAAAACTTAATCAGGAGGAATCAGAAAACCTGAATAGGCCGATAACTAGTGATGAAATTGAAGCAGTAATAATAATAATAATAATAATAACAACAATAATAACAAAACCTTTCAGAAAACAAAAGCCCTTGTCTGGATGGTTTCACAGGGGAGTTTTATCAAACATATAAAGAACATCTACCCCCTCAAACCATTAAAAAAATTCAAGAGGAATGAACACTTCCAAGCTCTTTCTATGAGGCCAGCATTACCCTAATCCAAAATCAGTTAAAGACACGACAAAGAAAGATAATTACAGGCCAATATCCCTGATGAATATTGATGCTACAATCCTCAAGAAAATATTAGCAAATCTGATCTAGTAATACATTAAATACACCATGACCAAGAGCGATTTATTCCAGTGATGCAAGGCTAGAACAATATCCACAAATCAATAAATGTGATACAGCTAATTAACAAATTGCAAGAAAAAAATCACATGAGCATATCAATTGATGTAGAAAAAGCATTTGACAAAATCCAATACCCTTTCTTGATAAAAAATGTTCAGCAAACTGGGACTAGAGGGATTATACCTCAACATAGTAAAAGCCATATATGACAAACCTACAGGCAACATCATTCTCAATGGGCAAAGACTAAAATTATTTCCCAAAGGAACAGGAACAAGACAATGATGCCCACTTTTATCACTTCTGTTTGACATACTACTGGAAATGCTAGCCATAGTGATAAGACAAGAAGAAGAAATAAAATGCATCCAAATTAGAAAGGAGGAAGTAAAACTGTCATTATTCACAGGTGAAATGATATTGTATATAGAAGACCATAAAGGCTCCATCAAAAAACTACTAGATTTAATAAATGAATTTGGCAATGTAGCAGGAGACAAAATTAACACCCAGAAATCTATTGCATTTTTATATGCCAACTAAAGGCTCAGTGCATGAAATTCTTGCACAGGTATGGTCCCTAGGCCTGGCCTGCAATCAGGGCCATCTTCCCTGGCTGCCTGCAGCCAGTCCTGCCCCCCACCCCAAGTTCCCTGTTTGCCATCGGGTGATCAGGGCCTGCAGCTTGAGGGGTGAACCGAGAGGTCAGCTGTTCCACCCACTCACCTACCCCGCCCCTGCCATGGGTTGCCTCTGTATGTGGGATGACCGGTGGAGCAGGGGCCTTGGCCTGGCACCACCCGCGTCCCCCGCCATCCACCTCCAGTTCCCCACTTGCCATTGGATGATCAGAGCCTGACGGCCAGGGAAAGGGACCGAGAAGTGGTCAGTGCACCTCATAGTGACTGGTCGAGTGGTCCTTCTGGTCGTTCCGCCATTAAGGTCAATTTGCATATTACCCTTTTATTATATAGAATAGAGGGTTGGTGCATGGGTGGGGGGCGGCCAGCCTGCCCTGATGGGGTCCCTGGATCTGGGTGGGGGCCCCCACTGAAGGGTGGGGCCAGCTGGCATGAGGGGTCATTGGTGGTTTGTAGGCCGGCCATGCCCCTGATCAGGGTGGGGGTCCCCATTGGGGGACAGGGCCAGCAGGGGTGAGGGGCAGCAGTCATTCCAGTATCTGGTCATTCTAGTTGTTCTGCCATTTCAGTTGCTGGGCTTTTATCTTATATATCCAGCAACCAAAATGGCAGAATGACCAGAATAACCAGAGACCAGAACGACCACAGCCCTTCGCCCAGGCTGAACCCGCCCCCCAGAGAGCAGTTAGGGGAGATCTTGCAGGCAGGTGAACAGTTTGGGGTGATCAGTCAGGCAGGAAGAGGTGGTTAGGGGCAATCAAGCAGGCAGGCAGGTGAGTGGTTAGGGGCAATCAGGCAGGCAGAGGCAGTTAGGGGCTATCTGGCAGGCAGGTGAGCGGTTAGGAGCCAGCAGTCCCAGATTGTGAGAGATATGTCTGACTGCCTCAGACATCCCCCAAAAGGTCCCAGATTGTGAGAGGGTGCAGGCCGGGCTGAGGGACACCCCACTCTGTGCATGAATTTCATGCACTGGGCCTATAGTATAGGATAAGGAGCTATCATAAATAGAAATTAAAAAAGCAATCCCATTTACCACTGCAACAAAAAAATTTAAGATACTTAAAAATAAACTTAACCAAGGAGATAAAAGACCTGTACTTGGAAAACTACAGGACATTGGAAAAAGAGAGAGAGGAAGACATAAACAAGTGGGATAATATACTGTTTTCATGGTTTGGTAGAAACAGAAGCATTAAACTGTCCATACTACGTAAAGCAACCTAAGTACTCAATGCAGTCCTATTAAAATACCAATGGCATATTTCACAGACCTAGAACAAACTCTCCAAAAATTCATCTGGAATTTAAAAAGACCCGGAATAACCACAGAAATCCTGAGAAAGAAGAACAAAGTTTGAGGGATCACAATACTACAAAGCCACTGTACTCAAAACAGCTTGGTACTGGCACAAGAACAGGCATATAGACCAATGGAACAGAACAGAGACTCCAGAAATCAACCCAAGCAATTACCCTCAATTAATATTAGACAAAGAAGGTAAGAACATACAATGGAATCAAGACAGTCTCCTCAATAAATGTTGTTTGGAAAATTGGACAGATACATGCAAAAAGAAAAATGAAACTAGACCACCAACTTACACCATACACAAGAATAAACTCAAAATGGATAAAAGACTTAAATGTAAATTGCTAAATCATAAAAATCTTAGCAGAAACCATAGGCAGCAAAATCTGGGACATTTCTGGTAGCAATATGTTTACAGATATATCTCCTAGGACAATGGAAACTACGGAGAAAATAAACAAATGGAACTACATCAAAATAAAAAACTTCTGCACAGAAAAAGAAACCATCAAAAACAAAACAAAACAAAACAAAACAAAACAAAACAAAAAAAACAAGAGAGCCTATTGCATGGGAGAACATATTTGCCTAAGATACATTTAATAGACACTTCTCCAAAGTGGACGTACAGAAGGCCAAAAGGCATATGAAAAAATGCTCAAAGTCACTAATCATTTGAGAGGTACAAATCAAAACTACAATGAGGTATCACCTCACACTTGTCAGAATGGCTACCGTCAACAAATCAGCCAATGACAAGTGTTGGCAAGGATGTGGAGAAAAGGGAACCCTAGTACCCTGCTGGTGGAAATGGAGACTGGTGCATCCTCTGTGGAAACAGTATGGCATTTCCTCAAAAACTTAAAACTGGAATTCCTATTGACCCAGTGATCCCACTTTTAGGAATATATCCTAAGAAACCAGAAACACCAATCAGAAAGAGTATATGCACCCCTCTGTTCATAGCAGTACAATTTGCAATAGCTAAGATTTGAAAACAGCCTAAGTGCCCATTCTCAGATGAGTGGATTAAAAAACTGTGGTACATCTATACAATGGAATATGACACAGCTGTATAAAAGAAAGAACTCTTACCATTTGAAACAACATGATGGCCCTGGAGAGCATTATGTTAAGTGAAATAAGCCAGTCAGAGAAAGATAAATACCACATGATCTCACTGATAATGTGGCATCTAATGAACAACATAAAGTGATGGACAAAAATAGATCCAGATAGAAGCATGGAACAGACTGTCAAATCTCAGAGGGAAGGCAGGGGAGGGTGCATGATTGGGAGTAGATCAACCAATGAACTTGTATGCATATAAGCACAACCAATAGGGTGGTGAAGGCCTGCACTGGGGTGGTGGGAACAGGCTAGGAGAGGTCAATGGGGAAAAAAGAATGTATGTAATACTTTCTTCAATAAAGATTTTAAAATGATAAAAAATAAATTCTGAAGAATTTATTAGCTATTATAGGTCTTTTACTTTTCTGAATAAGAACCATATAATTAGTTCCGATGCCCAATGGAATAACTTCCTTCCCAGAACTTTTTCTAATATGATCATCTTCTCTTTTGTTTTTCATTAACTACTGGGAACCTATGAAAACCCTGTGCAGGTAACAGATGCAGGCATGACCTGAGGTCCCATGACTTGTCTAATTCTACTTTTTCCACAAGCATTGGTGTCTCTTGGAATAAGAATATAAAAATGTTACACATTTGTTAACATAAAAATAATAAGAGATTTTTTTTTTTGTTTTTGCTTCCCCACAGAACTAATGTAAGAAAATTGTAGTGAATAACAAACTTAATCAGTTGAAGTATTTAGAGAAGAAATTATATTTTTGAGCAAATTTGAGCAAGGAAAGCAGGAACCCTCATCATATATGGAGTGAGCAAGAAGAATAAATCTCTAGCAGTTATGATGCTGAATAGCTGCAATTGTTAATTAATCATATATGATAAATAACTGTAGAAGTGGAGAAACAGTTTATTTTGGAGCACAATATCTTTGGTTGGCATTTTTCCTGGGAAGAAGTAAAAGAAGCTTTTCAGATATGGAGAGAGAGGATTTAGACAATGCAGTATAAACATTGAAAAAATAAGATTAAAAGAATTTGAGGACAATGTTAATATGGAAAAATAAACAAAGGAAATATAAGCAGATAGTGATCTAAATATGGGACCCAAGAATGTTGCTATTTCAGAGGGACAGGGTCTCAGGAGGGTAATAAATGAGCAATTATGAATTATAGAGTTATCATAATTCAGACTATTGTTTCACCAGACCAACTGTGCCAGATGGTGTGTTGAAATTCCAGTACTATAAAGGCTGAATGTCTACAAAATTTTGTCAATTGCAGTAATTATCCATCCCCTCATTTTAAAGTCTGATCTGAAAGAATACTGGAAGTTATCTGTAAGTTAGAGACAGATAATGATCAGAGTATTAATTAGCTCTGAAACAAAATTGTTCAAATGTGAAAGAGAGAAAAGATGAAAGGCACAATGTTACCAGTATCAAGCATACCAACAATGACAAATACATGGTGTATAAATGTGACGGGAACCAATGATGAAAATAGACTACAGAAGTGATTATTTCCAATCATTGAGTTGAAGTAGAAAGACCTGTCACAGTTTCTTATTCACAATTTTCTATTCCTGTCTCCAGTCTATGTAAGTGTAGAGCAACAACAACAACAAAAACTCAGGTAAAAAGTAAAGCAATTTATTCTTCAGTCACATACATACAAAAACCAAAGTAAATTTTTCACTTTTTGTCTAGAGTTGACATCATTTATTTTGGTCAATCTAAATCAGCTTTAAAATATTTTTATATAAAAGGTAATTATTAATGTTTAGTTTTTTTAATGTATATATGTCTGTAAAGTATTTGAGATTATTTTATATTGATCTCATATTTATATTTTAATCAAAATATAATAGATGGTTTCTGTGCTTCTAGAAATACATACTGTATTTCTCCACTAGATGTCTCCAGAGAGATACAAGTAAATACTGCTAAAAAGAAATTCTGCTTATATACACTCAGTTTTAAGATTTCAAAATCACAACTAGAGAAAAATAGTTACAATGGTTACTTAGGATGAGAGTAAGATCTGTCACTTGAGGACATATTATTGAAGAATTCCTTCTGCTCTGCTTCTTAATGAATTAGCATTAAAGACATATCATTTAATAATTACTTTGGGGTCAAGTTAGTCATTTCTATCTCTTGATATAAGTTTATTATCTTAGATATGTTAGGTCAGAAGATAACTGGAAGATCTATGGGAGTAGAGGAGGAAATTCTCTAGAGATATATTTGGAGGAGGACTCAGGAAGTCCCACCTTTTCTAAGCTCTACAATGTGTCAGGGAAAAAAATCTGAGCTTATATATTACCTTTTTGACTTAAGTCAGACATTGATATTTAATTTTATTTTGGCTGTATGTGTGTTTTATGAAGAAAAAAGATCACAAAATTTAATTTTTATTTAATTTGAGTTTCTGTTGTCTTAGGTCAGAACAATCTAATAATTTTAAGAAAACATTTTCCCTCACTCAAAGGAAACAAAGATAAGTGGTTCTTTGCCAAAACTTCAGTTTACGGAGCTGAGACCCCAGGTACCAGGGAAGGCTGAGATGTTCCCTTGCCAAGATACTTGCATCAACTTCAAGGCCTTATCATAACTTACATATAGGCCAGTAGAAAAGCAAAATGATACTAAGAAATGTCATAGACCACATGTTAAAAAGCAGGGGTTTAGAAATGTGGGGCAAAGAACCATTCTGGATCATTCAAAACCAAGGAAATTCTGTCCTGAAAGTCTACTCTTGGCTTGAGTATCCAGTTTTGTTTTAAATATGTTTTTATTGATTTTTAGAGAGTAAAGGAGAGGGAAAGAGAGATAGAAACATCAATGTTGAGAAATACTGATTGGCTGCTTCCTGCATGCCCTCTACTGGGGATTGAGCCTGCAACCTGGGAATGTGCCCTGATCAGGAATCAAACTGTGTGACCTCCTGGTTTATAGGTTGACACTCAACCACTGAGTGACACTGGCCAGAGCCAATCTTTTTTTAATCCAGATGCCATGTCCAATGCTAGAGAATGTAAGTCTAATATTGGTTGCTTACCAGTGACTTCACAATTTCTAGAAGCTACAGTGACTTCACAATTTCTAGAAGCTACAAGGCTTACTAAAAGAATATCCTGCATAATTTGGGAACTGACAGTGAATTAGCATCCTAGTAACTAGACAAATTTCTCTGTCTTTTGGACACATTATTTATCTCGGATTGCATTATAAATGGTTTATTTTTCACTAATGACTTACATTTCTGGGTCAGACTTTGTAACTGGAATGTTCCAAGACTTCACTCTTTCTTCAAACCATGAATAAAATTATGTAGTCAACTAGGGGCAGGATCTTTTCATGAAATAGTAGAATGGGGGTTCTGTGGAGAGAGAGGGAGAGAGAGAGAGGGAGAGAGAGAGAGAGAGAGAGAGAGAGAGTCCCTTGATGAGTGCCCTGAAAGGAGAGAACTTTATTACTCTTAATATTTTTTAATCTATTCTCTATAATTTAGACTATCTTTTATTCCCACTCTTGGGAATTTCCCATTTCTTTCCTTACCCTACAATAAACTGCTGGCTATGGACCAGTATTCAATTATTTGCCTCACTGAAGCCAAGATTCTGCCTGAATAGTTGCTTGGACTTTTTCCCACTGTTACCTTCATTAGCTAGCTATTGAAAGGAAGAGAGTGAAGCAAGTCAGAAACTGTTGGGCATGGTCAGCTGGGGAAGCAGAGGCCTATTTGCTTCACCAGGAAGCTACAGCTTCACACTCCCCCCAGAGAACCACCAGTACCTTCCCCACAGATCACTTGAGGAAGGGATACAAGAAAAAGGGCATTAAACACATAAGCAATAAAGTCAAAATGGCACAGGGGGACGTACTTAACCATAGAGAACTGTCAGTATAATCTGGGAAAAAGATCATTGGCTAGAGAGGTGGAGTCAATGCAATTCCTCATAATCTTGGGAAGTTAATTGGTTATTTTGAACAAACTCCTAGTTAAAATCCCAGAAGAGGAAGAACTCTCTCACTCTCTCTCTTACGGGTGACCTGTACTTGCCCTGTTCATTGTGTTCTCTCCTGCCCAAAGCATGCAACTATGTGGGTCTAGTGGCCACCTGGGTTCCACAGTAGATTCAGGGGGCTCTGAAGGACTATGAAGCAGAAACTCTGGACACTGGCCTTTACCTTGGCCTTGTTGAAGACATGTTGTACATGGAAGGAGATGGCACATTAGAAACACAGGGGCAGAGGCAGCTATCACAAATAAACCACGCCACCATACCACAATCTCCTATGTGTGGATCCTTGAAATGCTTTTCTTGTGATCCCATGGAAGAGCCTGATTTCCACCACCACCACCACTATTTCTTTGCTGAGCTCAGAGCTGCAGTGCTTTAATGTTTTTATATTTACTCTAAACGTTTCCTTCCTTGGAATGTTCTCCAACCTCTAAACTTACATGCAGTTTATATACACAATCTGTCTCTCATTTTCAAGATCTTCCTTGACTGCATTACTCATCTTGAGTGAAAATATTTGTTGAGCTAGCATTTGTTGACTTCTATGGGACCTAAGTTCCAAATATGATTCTCATGGATATATTTAAGACTCCATTGTTAGAAACGCCAAAAAGAAAAATTTAGGAAATATCTTTCTACTGGTTGAGCATATCTCATGTTTTTGTTTTTGTTTTTTTATAGAAAGAAAACGTGTATGTCCTTTCAGAAAGGGAACAGTCCTCTTGAATTACAAATACATTTCCATTTTCACTACTCATCTTATGCAATTATTTGTTTATTCAGACCACTGGAAGATAAAACTGTGGTCTCAAGGAACAAGTAGGTGTTTTGGTGTTTTGTGGTTTTTTTTTTTTAAGAATCAATATATTTTCTATTTATTACAGGCACTATTAAGAAAGTGGGTGACATAGAAGGAAATTATTGATTCTTTCTTCACTGTTATAATCATAATCAAGTTTATCTGTTATTATTCTGGACTATATTTAAAGAGTTATTTTACTGTTAATATATATTATCCAAGTCTATATCTCTTTCTCTCTGTACCCCATTACTTCCTCTTCAATAGCTACATTAGATTTGAGCAGATTTGAGCTTTATTACAGAAAAACTTATAATTACAGTTATCTAAAATTTAAAAAGTTGCATCAATAATAGTGAGCATCCCAGTAAAGAGTAAATTACTATTTATTGTAATGATGTTAGAGAGATTTCTGTATTTTAAGTTTGATTTATTTTTCTATAATTACAAGTCTCTATTGTTATGTTTTAAGAAAATAAATAATCTATACTATAATGTCTAAACAATAATGTCTGGAATTGAAGATTTTTATAACTATGTTATCAATAATGTTCTAACAGCTAATTTGCTGATATTAAGTAGAAATTATTTTCATAAAAGTTTTTTTCATCCTACTCAATAAGCAAATTGCACAACATAAGAGGAATAGAAATCTATTATATAACACATGCCAGCAACATACAGATAAAATTAGAATAATTTCATTCATAGAAATATAAAAAATAGGCTACAGTAATTCTCTTCTTCCCACAAGGGACTAGGGAAAGAATATAATTTACATTTTGCACCATCTTCTCTTCATCTCTCCTTTTAAATAGCTCTTTTATTTTCTATATGTGACTACCAATATTTTTAAATTGAAAAAAAGCCTTTGAATCATACTTCAGAATTTATTGTTTCATTTTATATTTTCTTAATAGTCTGGCAGCAGGGTGAAAAATTATGTATTGCCCCAAGACAAAATCCTGTAGCAAGCTTAATGTAACTATCCTGACACTTGGAATTCTCTCTGGTCCAATCCAGATTCCCCAACAGCACTTCCAATTGGACAACATGGAGATTCATTGTATAATTTCTTTATATTACCAGTAGGGAAGCAGAACTAATGTGCCACTGCAGCAGAAGCAATTTGCCACAAGAAAGATTTGAATTGCACTTTGGCGTTAGAATAGTGTGTAACATATTTTTTCAAGGAGATTCACAGAACTTATTATTTTAGCTCATTGTTGACTTCTAAAATTCAGATTTCTTTTATCCAAAATATTCCCTTTGCTAGGAATTACATGTAGCATTAAGAGACTTTATTTACTCTTGATAAAATCAGAAGAGTAATTATGGCAACATCCCTGTTTCATAATATGAATTTAATTATTCTGTTATGGTTATATTAGTAATAGAAGTATATTACTAATAATAAGTATATAATAAGTATTACATATATATTAGTAATGTTTTCTGATATGGGATACTTTTGCCCAGTGCTTATCAGTAGATTTACTACCTAGAGATTTTCAATATCATGTGAAGTATGTAATGAATAAGCAATAAAAGTAAAATGTGTTCCTTTTCTGCTTTGTTTCAAGACTTAGGGAAAAGTGACAGAAGTAGATCTATGTTAATTCCATCTATCCCTTGATATTTAAAGAGAGGAGTGAAATGGGAGGGATCTCCTCAGTAGGATTGCAAGGAAAATGTAGCCTCTTCTACACTTTTGTCAGCAAGTTAGAATTCTTGTTTCATATTTCATGTAAGTTTTAAATCCACATTTGTTTTTAATTAACAGCCACTACTCCTTTGTGATTATCAAACTTATATCTTCTGTTTTCTGGTGAAAAAAAAACAAGTAACTTTTCACTTTTGATGTGAAATGAATGTGACAAGATATGATAAGGTAAAATAATGATTGCATGAAGCACAGGGACATGTACTCTGAAAGGGATGGGTTGAAGAATATTCCTTAAACCCAAACAAAATTATTTTCCATTAAAAGGCCCCTCTAAATTACCAAAGAATAAAATTGAAATATGAACATGAAATGAGCCAGGTATTAAAAATAAAGAGAATATAAATAATACAAATATCTTCATATGAGTAAAAATGAGACTCAGTCTGTTCAGGAAACCTAACTAACAAAAGTGGATTTTAGCTAGCAATTTGAAGCTGCTGATGTTTTTTGCAGATTCCCAGGGTTGATAGAGTGCTCCCTCCCACAACTCTGGCATGTATATAAACTCTGAGCTCTCCAAAGCCTACTGCCAGTTCTCTTCCTGGACGAACTGCAAGGGAGAGGATAAAGATGATTCCTTTCTTATCCATATTTTCTCTGCTCTTGCTGGTTGTTGTTAACCCTGCAAATGCCAATGGTCATTATGACAAAATTTTGGCTCATAGCCGTATCAGAGGACGAGATCAGGGGTAAGTCAAGTTAAAACCGCCCCCCACCCCCACCCCTTAGCTTATTGTATGTACAATGATGCATATTTTTCTACTTATTACAAAGTAATAAGAAAAAAAATGAGTAGTCTGTGATTTTATGTTTTAAACTTTAAGAATTACTTTCAAAATAATTGTGTGTAATTGCTTTTTATGTAATGTTATATAATTCTAATCTAATTAACATTCAACAGGGCATTTCTTTATGATGTAATTTATTCATGTTTTTCTTTTTTTCCAAAAATCTGGAATAAGATTTTCAAAGTTAAAGAATTTGTGGTTAGAGATTCTCATTATGTAAACAGCTATGAAATATCTCACATGATGTTAGGAAAATTTTTACTTAAGTTTTGTATAAAAATTAAATAATGGGTAACGTAACAAGGTCTCTGAATTTTCTGAAGCATTTAAGATGCTTTTAAATTTTAGATTGAGTAAAATTGCAAACAATTTATATTTCTTAGAATAAATTCAGCTACAAGTTAGCATTTTGAAAGTTATGTCATAATTTAATATCTTAGCCAACCATTTAGAATTTTTTTGAAAGGGATCTTGGCACTTCTTCCTGTGTCTGAGAGGGATTTTCATAACAATCAGAAGCTCCATGCCTTACAGTGCAAATAAGACTTCCATCTATTTAAGAGAAAAAAACACTTAAAATTATGGCAAAAGATATTCTAATCTATTACCTCAATTCAAAGAAATAAATTTTCCTTTGTGCAGCAATATTATTTAAGTTAATTCTAGTTTTTATTTTATTTTATGTTGGCTTACCTAGAAATTTGCAGAATATAGTGTCTGTGGACATAGTAAAACTTGTATCTTTTATTCTCTAATCTCTCATTGTTTCAGAGAGCCCTACAGGCTTCCCTATACCTAAAATGATCACATGTTTGACTTAAAAGGAGTCAATGGATTATTTACAATTAAAAGTAATGAGATATGTGAAAACAAAATTGTATCAAACCTAATGCTGATTTTATAATGCTATTAGATTAACTTTTGGTACACTGACATTTTATTCTCAGAGAAGTATCATTTATTTTCTCTTTCCCATAGATTTTAGTTTTTCCAATGATTCAGTAAGATTGAATAAAATTCAGGTTTGTGCAAGACTTTAATTAAATCCTTGAAAATCAAATCCACGTTAACTCTTTTTGTAACCATTTTACCTATAGATATTAAAAAACAACAACTCTAGATGTCTTTATGACATTAATTCTCTTTCTTTTCTTCTATCTTTCAAGCCCAAATGTCTGTGCCCTTCAACAGATTTTAGGCACCAAAAAGAAATACTTCAGCACTTGTAGAAACTGGTATCAAGGTGCCATCTGTGGAAAGAAAACGTAAGTCTCATCTTTTTCTTAATGTGCCAGCTCCAAAGACAACACCATAATGCCTATGTCTTTCCTTGGACATACCTCCTCCATTTTTCTTGAAAAACCTCTCCCAAATTGTGAGCTTTCTAAAAAAAGGAATGGGTCACATACATGAATGAAGAAATTCTCCCTGCATTTCTCCATATAATAGTGGAATTCTCATTACTGAACCTATGTGTCATATAGGTTCAAAGGAGGCGAGTACATGGCAATGTGATTTGGTATAGAATCTGTGTGAGAGGTTGACTATGAAATTTTTACTCCCTCTTTTCTCTTAGGCAAGTCATTTAACCTTTATGCCTCAAATATTTTATTTTATATTTAAAAACTGGGCTAAAAGAGCAAAATGACCTGAAATATTAAGGGTTTTGAGTCACAAATTAATGCTTACCTACAGTTATTTGGAAATTATCTAAAGTACTCTAACTGACCTCAGAGTTTTTATCAAAGCTAAAAGAATTTGAATATTTCATCTCTTCATTTAATTTCAAACCACTGGATTCCCAGCCCACCACTATAGCCAAAAAGCCCATCACTATACCCAAAAAGACAATTACTCTTTTAGTTATATTTTTCACTGATTAACTTAAAATTGGAAAGCATGTTTTATTGCTTGATAAACCTACTTATTTGTTTAATCTGTTACTAACTATTAATAAAAATACACTATTGGGCATATAAATATTGAAAACCATTCATGTGCTCCAAAATCTTCATTTTAAAATTAAGGAGCTGAGTCATAGATAGGATAAGTTACTAAGTCAAAATTATTACAGATTTTATCCTTAGTCAAGAAACAGTGGAAATGACTCCTTGCTTCTTGTTAATTTGGATCCCATCCTCAGTGAGAGAGAGACACCTTGTGAAGCAGAGTATCCAAAGGAGGACCTGCTTAGCACATCATCAAACGTCAGCTATCCTAAATGGTGTGGAAGGATTGGAGGATTGTTAAAAACTTATTCCTAAATGTAAAATATGAGTACAAATAATAAATGTGAAATCATTTAACCTCCTGGAGTCTTCATTATTGTTTTTTTAACCTGTGAAATGTGAATTTAATAGTTACAGAGTTTCTGAAGGTAAATTGAATGGATGAATGTGAAATAAGTATCTAACACAATATCAGCTGTCCTTTTATTTTAACTATTTTAAACAAATGGATATATGCAGATGAGAACAAGAGTTGTACATAGGATTATTTTTATTTCCAAATAAGAATCCTGTATTCAAGGCTGGACTGTACCTCCAAGGGTAAACAAATGTAGGACACCAGAGGACATTGCTGTCCATTCCCACTCATTGGCTTAATAGATTCTCAACTAGTGTTACTTTTTGACTAAGACATTATTTCTGTAGTTTGCAGACATTTGGTAGACTCGTGAGTCATTCACACATTTACAATTACAATCACAAGTCAGTAGCGATAATGATCTTGGCCATGATGCAGGCCAAGCCCCAGCTGGGAATTCCAAGGCTCTGGATTAAAAATCTTTGTTCTTTATATTTTTGACTAGACACCCGGTGCATGAAAATTCATACACTGGAGGGAGGGTCCCTCAGCCCGGCCTACCCCCTCTCATAGTCCAGGAGTCCTCAGGGGCAGGAGGCAACCCGGCAATCAGGGAAAGGTGATGCCCCCATCACACTTCTGCTGCTGCCACTGCTGGCAGAGCAAGCCTCGGGCAGCCCTGGTTACCTGAGCCTTGGGCACCCCTGGGCGGCTGGGAAACCGCCATCAAGCCTTGCTTGCACCTCAGGCCAACCCTGGGTGGCTGGGCAGCCAACATCTGAGGCTTGCCTATGCCTTGGGCTGGCCCTGTGTGGCTGGGGGGCTGAGGGGACTGGGGGACTCTGGAGGCAGGCGCATGGAGTGGCCCGACCTGCCTGGGGTGGGCCCAGCCGTGCCACCCCAGCAGGGCTGAGGGGACTGGGCACCATCATCTTGTGGATGTGGGTGCTGCCATCGTTGAGGGCGTGGAAGTCAATTAGCATATTCCCTCCTTATTGGTTGTGGGTGCCACCATCTTTGTGAGGCTGTAATGGTCAATTAACATATTCCCTCTTTATTAGATAGGATTACCATGAGGCATATTTGGAATGCACACTAAGTATATAAGAAAGGACCTGTTTTCTGACATATTTAGGGGAAATCTTTACTATATCTTCAAACTAATATAAATACCTTAGTGTCGAAAATAAACAAATGACTGATTTCTGGATTCTAAAAATTTTATATCATATGCTTTACGAAGTTATGTCAAAATGTATTCTCTGTAGTTCCCCATTTTAATATTGATTTTCTTCTAATGCACAGGACTGTGCTATATGAATGTTGCCCTGGTTATATGAGAATGGAAGGAGTGAAAGGCTGCCCAGCAGGTAAATTTTTAGTTACTGAATTAAATGAGGAATTTGTATTGTTTGAGGGAAAAGGTTTAAGTAGCTTGTAGAGAAGTCAAATGTGTGTGTGTGTGTATGTGTGTGTGTGTTTAGCATCATGATACATCCCAACTATGCCCCCATATATTTGTGTTAATCATTAATTTATCATGGCAGTAAAGTATTACAATGTAATTTGGATACATTGAATGCTGACAATGCAAAAGATGCTTAAATTAAGTTAGTTCAACTTTCCTTCATGAAAAAAAATTCCTCTACAAAATCTCTTTCTTTGAACATGTCTAGAAACATGTAGCATTTTAGCAAGGCATCATCTTTTCTAATTGGACAGCTCTGGTTTTATAATGTTCCTCATATTGAAAGTTGGTTTCCTAAAACTCTGCCTACTAGAGGAAGAAAACAGTTAATCTATTTCCTCTTTGAAATGGTAGCTATTCTGATATTCAGCACTAACCATCACAACATTTCTCCAGCTACCCTCTCTTCTCCAACACAATCTTCTCTCTTCTGGGGGAAGTGGGAGCCAACCCTACTTTCTCTAATGTTGCATAGACTCTGGATGTCTCACCATCATGGACATCAACCCATGAAAAGCACCCAGTCCAGTCATCTTTTTTCTGATTGTGATCCCAGACTGGTGTTTACAATTCATGTGGTTCCAAAAAGCTGAGAGAATATCAAGACAAATATCTCACTTTTGGGTGCCCCTGAACTTGGGTTAATATAATTGGTTACCATGTCATATCATTAGCTCATATTGAATTTGCAAATCAATTAAAATTTATTACAGGCCTTGTTTATATGAACACTATCCAGTCAGGTCATTCTCAGGATTTTTGTTTTCAACTTAAGCATAGAACTTGCATGGAACCATGCTATATTTAATCCCGTTAATTTTGACTAATTTTCTCCATCCTGTTGGAATATTTTTAAATCCTGATTTTATCATTTAATATATTAATTATATCACCTACTCTTATTATAGTCACAACTGTAATAATCATTTATCCAATGAGATTGTCCAAAGTAGTAATTTTCAAATAGTTATAAAAAATAAGTTTCTGCACCAAGCTTAAGTTTGACATTGATTTATTTTTTTATACAGATTTGTAAATATATGTATAAATATTTCTTCTGGAAGTCGAAGAGAGCTATTCTGGACATGTGAGATACTTTGATCTATTTCAGAAAGGGCCCAAATCTATCAAAATTTTATTTCTATACACAACAATAACATACTATTTAAGAACTTTAAGCCAACATGAGAGAAAATATCACTTTTGCCATGAAATAATCAGAGATATTTACTGATGATTATAATTGAGCTATTATTGACATAGAAAGATTGACACCTAAACAGACTATATGTTAAACTAGAATGATAATTTAAAATTTATTTTTCCTCACAAGTATATATGCAAAGGGTATATGAAATAATAGTTTTCAACAGTATTTTATTATTTAGCACACAAAAGCCAGTTTTCTTATAAAACTGATGAGTCATTTTATTGCTAAAATTATCAATTCAATGTATTGGGGAACTTACCAATAGTGTAAAGTTTAAATGCTTGAAAAATAATATTTTTGAAATAATATCCTAAATTCTTATTTATTTCTTTATTATTTCAGTTTTGCCTATTGACAATATTTATGGTACTCTGGGCATTGTGGGAGCCACCACAACACAACACTATTCTGATGTCTCAAAATTGAGAGAAGAGATCGAAGGAAAAGGATCATTCACTTACTTTGCACCGAGTAATGAGGCTTGGGACAACTTGGATTCTGTAATTCATTATTTTTTTAATATAATTACTTTTGTTGCCATTATTATTTTATTTTTAATTGCTTTATTAACTTGGAAATTAATAGAAGTTTACTATTATATCTTTCAATTAGACATATATGGAGATACATAAAAGGATGAGTTATTGAGGATAAGGAATAAGTCATTTTCAAATATCCATAAATAAAATTCAACATCCTCATAGCCTAATAAAGAAAAGGCAAACTGAAAATGGACCACTGAACAAGCACTTGTTATTATTCTATTTTACTCTTTCTTTTTTGGTTGTGAGAAAATACACGTAATTTAAAATTTTTTAAATATATTTTTATTGATTTCAGAGAGGAAGGGACATGGAGAGAGAGATAGAAACATCAATGATGAGAGAGAATCATTGATTGGCGGCCTCCTGCATGCCCCCTACTGGGGATCGAGCTGCAACCCAGACATATGCCTTAACTGGGAATGGAACCTTTTGGTTCCTGGGTTGATGTTCAACCGCTGAGCCACACCCAGCCAGGCAATATATGTAATTTTGACATATCTAATAGAAAGGTAAGAAGCTTAGTGAAATTTCAAATTTTATTTGAAATTTGAAAGTATATTTTATAGATATACTTTATTATTTGAAATATATGTAAATATATATGGCTATTTAGAGATTGACAGATTTGTAAATATATGTATAAATATTTAAATGAAGTGTTGTAAACAATGCATTTTATTTTCAGACTTTTTGTGAATAGTCTGACTTACACACACCAAATTATGACTCAGTTCCCAAATCTGTAAAACTGGTATCAAAATGTACCATAACAATAACATATTATTTAAGAACTTTAAGCCAACATGAGAAAAAATATCACTTTTGCCATGAAATAATCAGAGATATTTACTGATGATTATAATCTACTTTCTACTTGATGAATTGATAGTTGCTACTACAGTAAAACATACTTGGTAAAATTTAGGCAGATTCCTCTGGATAGTATCTTGTAACTATGTGGTTAATTGCTTGCATTATAGAACTCTCTCTTCTGGTTGTTTTTAACCACATTTCTTTTGCTGACTCCTCTTTTTCCTTGCCTTAAGAATGGGTGTTATTAAAGTCTGTGCAGTAGACTTTCCTCTTTATATACACTTCTGATGACTTCAGCTATTACTTTAGTGCAAATAACATGATATCTGTTTCTTGTACTTGCTCTTTTTGGAACTCCAGGAGAATATTTCTAATGTCCATCTTAATATTGTTCTTTGGATACATCATCTGTATCTTTAAACAAAAGGTATCTACAACATATAACATAAACAATTGTTTTTCTCTGTCTTTTTTCCACAATTGGCAATAGCAGTCTCAGTGTTTAGACTTGGATATTGTAAGTCATCCTTACCTCCTTTCTCTCCAGTTCTTACAAACTAGTTAGTCACCTATATCCCATGTTTCATACTCTTAATACCCTCATGTTTGCTATGCATTACCACCACATTAACCTTTCTAAGGCCCGTTCTAATTATTATAATCCAATGCCACAAAATCCTCAGTGGCTTCCCATTGTCAGTTTAATTTACACTTTACTCAGTCATTAAAGTTTTATGTGCTATTGTCCCACATACTTTTCTTAATATTATCAGAGAAACTCAAATATGTGCTAACCCCACTAGATAACTTCTGCTCTCTTAATATTTATCAACTGGACTCAGAATAATCATTGCACCATTCCTATCCTATCTACCCTTCAATGCCTATCTGCAAATCTTGAAAAGTTGGCTTTCCTCATTTGATCACTGAAATATTTTTTCCTCCTCCTGTCCTCTATCTTATTGTGCTTATTTTTGCATGCTGTTATGTGATAAGTACCTTAAAAGTAGAAACTTCACCTTACCTATCATTGTACTTCCCATAGCACCATGTACACCATGATATCATATATAATTTTGGATAAATAAAAAGGTACAGAATATTTGAATTCTTAAATTTGTTTTTGAATAAACATAAAATCATTTATTAAATTAAAATATTGTATGCAATATAATATTTTTGTTTTATTACTCAAAAAATTTTAAATGTCTGATAATTGTATATCCCCGTAAGCTTTATATCAAGATTGTCACTTTATCAATATATACATTTAAAATATTGTTTTGTCTCTAAAAACGCCCAAGCACTCTACCAGATTCAGGACCTTAACTGAATACCTGTACTTACAAAATTCCTTAATTAATTTAAATAATAAAAAATAAGTTATTTATGTCAGTTTGGTTTGCTCAGCTGGACAATGCAAAGATAAATAATTAGAGAAGTGATAATGTAATTATAATAATATTAGTAATGAATCACAATAAAATAAACTTCTATAATTTTAATTTTTCCTAGGATATCCGTAGAGGTTTGGAGAGCAATGTAAATGTTGAATTATTGAATGCTTTACATAGCCACATGGTTAATAAGAGAATGTTAACCAAAGACTTAAAAAACGGCATGATTGTTCCTTCGATGTATAACAATTTGGGGCTTTTTATTAACCATTATCCTAATGGGGTAAGTTTCACCAGTAAACAGTACATTTCTAAGTAATGTTGCCCTTAATTTTTTCTGTACTATTTATATAATGTTCACAGAGCTAATAAAAGTTAGTAAATATAGGTGCTATATCATGACTTTGCCCCATGTTTAGGGCAGGTACATTATTGATTCAGTGACTGATTTCTACTAAAGAATGATTGTGAAGAAATATTAAATTAACAATAGACTTAGATGTTCTAAAAGAGGACATCTTAGTAGTTGATGAGCTTAAAAATAGTAATCAGAGAAAAATAATAAATAAGAATTTATCAGAGAATGTGTCAAAGGATGAGAATTCCTTTATTCAGCCTCTGGCTACTATACTGATTTAGGTTCTTGTGTATTTAGATAAGAGTCTTTGTATAAAACTTACAACAAGTTCATAGGGCTCTTTCAACAGTCAAAAAGTGTCACTGAAGAGGAAATATTTAGTACATTATTAGAATAAAACTGAGTATATTTATACAATAATTGTTTTTCACTCTTAGAACTTATTTTAGGACTATTTAGACTTTTTATGTAAGTTACTAGAAGGCCGATGCACGAAATTCATGCAAGAGTAGGCCTTCTTTCCCCTGGCTGCTGGCACCGGCTTCCCTCTGGCACCCGGGACCCGTGTTTTCCTCGCAGCCTCAGCTTCATCCAGAAGGACGGAAGGATGTCCAAAAGGACATCCGGTCTACTTAGTATATTACGCTTTTATTATTATATACTAGAAGCCCATTGCATGAAGTTTCGTGCAATAGACCTTCCTTCACCTGGCTGCCAGCAGCAGTTTTCCTCTGGCCACCGCCGCCCCCCCCAGCCCCCAATCGGAGCGCCTCCCGCCAGCGCGATCGGCCACCCTGAGAGGAACTCCGATTGGAAGGCAGGTGGCCAGAGGAAAACTGCTGCTGGTGGAAAACTGGTGCTGGCAGCCATGCAATCGGCCACCCCGAGTTCCGCCACCGGCGCCTTCCGCCAGCTCCATCGGTCCTCTTGCAGTGCCTGCCATTGGGGCCTGCGGGAGGAACGGGGGCAGGGACTCGTGAGTCCCCGCCCCCCACTCATCCTGTCAGCCCAATTGGCCACCCCAAGTCCCGCCCCCAGCCTGCCGCCGGCCCAATCGTGGGCATAGCGGAGTGATGGTTATTTGCATACTTCCCTTTTATTAGGTAGGATTGCTCTACATTATAAATAGTTGATTACTGTATCTATAAAAGAAAATAAGAATCAAAGTAATAATTCAAATGAAAAAATGCTTTTTTCTTATGTTTTATGATATGTTAAGTGTAACTATATTTGAGTTCTCTACTGGCTCTGTTTTCTCTTATTTCTTTTTTATGTATAGCAATATGCAAGTTTTCACTCTCAGAATTTATATTCAGAATGTCTTTCTTTATGCTAATTTTATTAGTATAAATTAAAAATAGGGAATGAGCTTGCTGTCTCAGTAGTCAATGGATAGCTCTGATTCTTGCACTTTGATTTTCCCAAATAATTATAGGTTGTCACTGTTAATTGTGCTCGAATCATCCATGGGAACCAGATTGCAACAAATGGTGTTGTACATGTCATTGACCGTGTCCTTACACAAATTGGTAACTCAATTCAAGACTTCATTGAAGCAGAAGATGACCTCTCATCTTTTAGGGTAAGAATAAGAAGCAACAGTAGATTGTCATGGATCATTGAAATTCCTTCTCTTTCTATGTTAGAATCTAAAAACAATAAAATGCTGTTAAACAAATCTGGCAGAAACACAACAAATATATTTCTTGAAATGAAAAGTTTTCATTTCACATAGAATAAATCATCTCATATGAAATAATATTTATTTTCTGTACTGCTGGATATTGCTACAGTCGTACAAACATTGGCAGAATTGTCATTTTTATAGACATAGTTTGAAAAAAGATGGAAAGGACATAGTTGGTGTGCCAAAAAGTACTATAATGTTTCTATAAAGTATATAGAGCAAACTTCCATGGTTTTCTATAGAATGAGCTCATTCTTGTCAGCCTAGGCTAAGTGTCTTGTAATTTTCTTTTGGATTTATAATGTGCAAGCATCTAAAAAGCACATCTGTGTTTTAGGCAGCAGCCATCACATCTGATATATTGGAAGCCCTTGGAAGAGATGGTCACTTCACACTCTTTGCTCCCACCAATGAGGCCTTTGAGAAACTTCCACAAGGTGTCCTAGAAAGGATCATGGGAGACAAAGTGGCTTCTGAAGGTACAAAAATGTTTTCCTATATGGAATTTCAGGAAGAAAATAAAAAAAGAGATTGCCATGCTAATGTTGATAAGCAAAGAAAAAAAAAATTAGGTGAACTATAAAAATTTTAAAAAACAAAGTCTTTGAAAGCGTATGCAGAGTAATTTAATAATTAATTTAATAATTAAAGTAATTAAAGTAATATTCTAAAGATTACATTATACTTTTGTACTACTTTCAAGTAAGTAAATAGCAACATTAAAAGAATCAGCAAGTATAGAAAAGATATCTTAGACCAGTGGTCGGCAAACAGTGGCTCGTGAGCATCATGCGGCTCTTTGGCCCCTTGAGTGTGGCTCTTCCACAAAATACCACGTACCCTAATTAAGTTAATAACAATGTACCTACCTATATAGTTAGTTTAAAAAATTTGGCTCTCAAAAAAAATTTCAATCGTTGTACTGTTGATATTTGGTTCTGTTGACTAATGAGTTTGCTGACCACTGTCTTAGACCATCAAATTTTAATATTATATACATATTATTAAATGCTCTTAGTTATAAACTTATGCTAAAAGATATGATTGAGTTGAATAAATTGCATGGTTCTCTTAGGCCATTACTTATTGATGTACAAAATTTGGCTTCTTTCCAGTCTCCTTTTCTATTTTCAAATAGATTTTACATTGTGACTAATACATTTCACTCAGCCTCTTCCAAAATACATTTAACCAATTTAAAATGAGAATTTTGAAAATTCAGATATAAATATAATATAGTTTGCGAATACCCCTCCCACGCCCCACGTGGTTCAGGGTTCAGGTTCAGGGTTCAGGTTCTGGAGGAGGCCACACGCAAATGAAAGAGACTAGAAAATATTAATTTGGAAATATTGGGGGCCAGGCGGGAGCCAGCTCAAGAGGAAGGACGCCGCTTTGCTCTGGCCTTGCTATCCCTTCTATTCAGGTTTTGGAATACACCCATAGCCCTTAGGCAGGCAATTCCAATGATAGCCCATCAGCAAGGATTTACATAAGACTAAAAGGTGGAAGTTTCTTCAGCTCCCTTTGTCTCAATTAGACAGTGGGCTCTTGGCTCTGACCCTTGCCAGAGCCTTCAAGGTTAACCAGCCTTCCGGACTCCTTGTCCACCTCTCTCTGCTAGTGAAGGCAATGGGCAGCTTCCAACAATAGTTGAAGCATTGATCCCTTGAGATATCCTTCAAAAATAATCTTTACTTTAGATACTTTCTATATGTTGTCATAAGGGAATTCTTTGTCTTTGCCTTCAGCTTCTATTAATTGCTTTACAAATTTATGTACAGGTATTCTGTTATGAGTGACTAATGCAAGATACTGCTCAGGTGTTTTGGGACTAATATCAGTCAACAAATAACTTTACAGGCCTTCTGAATGGAATAGATTTATTTTTTTTGCTTTAACAACAAAAAGTGCTTTCTTATGATAGTGGGCACTTGATCCAACACATTTTGTTTGTATTATACAAATTATTTCATGCAACTGATCTTCTTTTCTTCTTCCTACTGAGCTGAGTTATATAGTTGATGGAAAAAAACAGTACAAGAATTTCAACAAACTTTGAAAACATTTAGTTGATCCTTAGATAAGATATATATATATATATATAATATTTCTTAGGAATATTTAATTTCATAGTGAAGCAAGTTTTTTAAGGATTAAATTCTATTTCCCTTGATATGAATACTTTCTCTTTTTATCCTGTCCTTCAGCTCTCATGAAATATCACATTTTAAACACTCTCCAGTGTTCTGAGGCTATTACGGGAGGAGCAGTCTTTGAGACTCTAGAAGGAAACACAATTGAGATAGGATGTGATGGTGACAGCATAACAGTAAATGGAATCAAAATGGTGAACAAAAAAGATATTGTGACAAACAATGGTGTTATTCATTTGATTGATCAGGTCCTAATTCCTGATTCTGGTGAGTAACAGTTTTATATTCTTCTAATTACTATTGTTTATCAATTATGATGCCTCAAGAGTAAGTTCATGAAAGATGAATATGTAGTAGTATAAGGAATGGCATGTGAAACACAAACACAAAATAAATAGTGAGTGAACTGAGTACTAAATAGTGAAACTTGGTTTTTTTAGGATTTCTAATATCTAGTACTTATAAAGGTTCTTATAGTGTCAAATGTTCCTTAAAAACACAAAGGAAAGATATAACTAAATGGTCATCTTTGAATAAATGAAAGAGCTATGGTACTCACAAGAGTAGAGTATAGAGGTGAGCAATAGAGAATTAAAGAACATTAAAAGCAAGAAGACAGAAAGATATTTTCCTTCTGAAATGTTTTGATGTTATTAATTCCCTAAAAGGGAAGCTGGAATTCTTACTAAGAAAAGGCAGGATGTCTTATTAAATTGTCAGTGCAGCAAATAGCTTATAGAAAACAGCCAAGAATTGATCTACTAATTTCATGATGATGATAACACTGATGACATTTTGGGAATTGTGATGGTTTATTTTACAGCCAAACAAGTTATTGAGCTAGCTGGAAATCAACAAACCACTTTTGCAGACCTCATAGCCCAATTAGGTTTGGCATCTGCTCTGAGACCAGATGGAGAATATACTTTGCTGGCACCTGTGAATAATGCATTTTCTGGTATGTATTACTGGACAATGCCATTCCTGTTCTTCAGCCCCCAACCCATCCACACCATTTTTCTTCACCATGACTGTTTGCAAAAATGAATAATATATTTTTGCAAGTTGTTGATTAGTTTTTGTATTGGATACCCGTACAGTGTGTTAGCACTACATAGCCTCTATTGAAATGTCCTTTACTTAAAAGATTTTATTTCAATAGGTAATAACATAAAGGGAGTGAAAGTTTATGATAAGAGGTATTCAGTTGTTTTCTGAATATAACCATATTACCAGCACACATAATGAATCTTAAAAAAAAAAAGTCTGATTTTTTTTTATTTAACACCAACATAATATTTAGGAATAAACAGGTATATTTTGTATCTCAAAATTTGACAGTAACATGTTAAATTATAAATAAATAAAAACAAGAGAATATTATATACTTCTATATTAAGTTATAAACTATTGTTGTAAATATTTTGCCTAGTAGCTGCTATTCAGTGACAGTCTTAGATTAATGCAACCTGCCATTTTTTTCTAGAAAGTGATTTTTAAAGACATATTTAAATTGTTAGACATAATTTAATAACTATATAAACAAACTAGAGGCCTGGTGCACAAATTCATGCACTGGTGGGGTCCCCTAGCCTGGCCGGTGATTGAGGCCTATGGGGGCGGGCCCCAAACGGCTGGGAGGAGGGACCGCCTGAGGATGGCTGGTGGGGGGAGGGGCTGTAGGAGTGCAGTGACCACCAGCGGGCAGCTCCTGCGTTGAGCGTTTGCCCCCTGGTGGTCAGTGTGCATCATAGCGACCGGTTGACCAGTCATTCTTATCATTCAGTCATAATGGTCACTTAGGCTTTTATATATATAAATAAGTGCCACCTATTTTACAATTTTCCAAATACCAAATTATGACAGAAGCTATCAATAAAAATTTCAAATTCCTAGAAATGTTTTTCTTCTTTTTAATAATGATGTCCATATGCATTAATATTAACCTACCTTTAAGATGGTATGTGCTTTGATTTTCTCTTCAGTAACAATGATAAATTTACAAATGATTCATCAGTAGTCTTTCATATGGATATTTAATATCAAATTCTCCGAAAAATTCTTGGCCAGCACTAGAGTTTAACTTTTTCCAATGACTACATAAAACTACGTAGCCCTCACAGAAATGAAACCCATTGTTTGGACTGCTTGGAAACATGTTATAGTCACTTGATGAAATAGCTCATAGAGCTTCTGTTGGTGCATGAAATCCATTGCCTTGAGCATTTAATTGAGATATATATGTTATGAGTGTAGGATCCATAGTATCAATGATAAGAATGATTCATTTTCATTATTTTCTCATACCAAGAGAAACTTTAATGCTTTCTAAATACCGTCATATTTTTTCCTTTAAAATTTATTTATAGATAATACTCTGAGCATGGATCAGCGCCTTCTTAAATTAATTCTGCAGAATCATATATTGAAAGTAAAAGTTGGACTTAATGAGCTTTACAATGGACAAAAACTTGAGACCATTGGAGGCAAACAGCTCAGAGTCTTTGTGTATCGAACAGTAAGTGAATAAAACAGTATAAAATATCTACATTGGCCTAAATGTTAAATAACATGCACTTGTCAAAAGATGTTGTTACAACATATGCTTCCCAGAATTTTATTTATGCAGTTTTAACAATAAATATGCATCAGAAGATCAGGGAATGTCCTGGCCAGTGTGACTAAGTTGTTTGGAGCTTTGTCACTTTGACCAGGTTGATTCCTGGTCAGGGCACATACCCAAGTTGTGAGTTCTATCTCACATTGATGTTTCTCTCTCTCTCTCTCTCTCTCTCTCTCTCTCTCTCTCTCTCTCTCTCTCTCTCTTCTCTTTCTCTCTCTCTCTCTCCCCCCCTTATTCTCTCTAAATATCAATTAAAAAAGAAAAGAAAAGATCATGGAACTGAGTAACATGTGTGAAGACAGAAAGTTACACAAAAAGTACTACGTGGTAATAATTCTTAAATTAACAATTGTTTAATTATAAATGACATTATATTCTAAAGCATTATTTCAATTTTACAAATCACTACAACTTCTGTAAAATAAATTTTTAATTACTAGTTTTATTTAAGTATAGTTGGTATACAAATTAATTTCAGGCATGCAATATAGTGATTGGACATTTATAAATCTTACAATTTGATCATCACACTAAGTCTAATAATCATCCATCACTGTGAAAACTGATCACAATATTATTGGCCATATTCCCCGACACCTTTTTTAACCACCCTCCCAACTCTTGTCTACTCTGGAAACCATGTTTCAATAAGTCTGTTTTTGTTTTACTTCATATTCCACATATAAGTGAAATCATATGGTATTTGTCTTTCTCTGACATACTTCACTTAGCATAATACCATCCTTGTTCTCACAAATGGTAAAATTTCATTTTTTATGGCTGAGTAATATTTCATTGCAAAATTAGACCACATACTTTTTATCCATTCATCTATCAATGGAAATCTAGGTTGCTTCTATATCTTGGTTATTGAAAACTAGAGGCCTGGTGCATGAAATTCATGCACAGAGGAGGATTGTCCCTCAGCCCAGCCTGTACCCTCTTCAATCTAGGACCCCTCGAGGGATGTCCAACTGCCCGTTTAGGCCCGATCCCACTGGGATCGGGCCTAAACGGGCAGTTGGACATCCCTCTCACAATCCAGGACTGCTGGCTCCCAACTGCTTGCCTGCCTGCCTTCCTGATTGCCCCTAACCGCTTCTGCCTGCCAGTCTGATCACCCCCTAACCACTCCACTGCCAGCCTGTTTGCCCCCAACTTCCCTCCTCTGCTGGCCTGGTCACCCCTAACTGCCCTCTCCTGCAGGGTTGATCACCTCCAACTGCCCTCCCTTGCAGGCCTGGTCCCTCTCAACTGCCCTCCCTTGCAGGCCTGGTCCTTCTCAACTGCCCTCCCTTGCAGGCCGGATGCCTCCCAACTGCCCTCTCCTGCTGGACATCTTGTGGTGGCCATCTTGTGTCCACATGGGGGAAGGATCTTTGACCACATGGGGGCAGCTATATTGTGTGTTGCAGTGATGATCAATCTGCATATTACTCTTTTATTAGATAGGATAGAGGCCTGGTACAGGGGTGGGGGCCAGCTGGTTTTCCCTGAAGGGTGTCCCGGATCAGGTGGGGGTTCCCTTGGGGCATGGGGTGGCCTGAGCAAGGGGCCTGTGGTGGTTTGCAGGCCAGCCACGCCCCCTGGCAACCCAAGCGGAGGCCCTGGTATCTGGAATTTATTTTCCTTCTACAATTGAAACTTTGTGGCCTGGAGCGGAGCCAAGCATGGGGCTCCCTCCGAGGCCGGCAGCCATTTCTGTTGGGGTTATAATTGAAACTTCGTTGCCTTAAGCGGGTGGGCCCGGCCAGGGTATGCGGAAAGCTTTGCTTCCCCTGTTGCCGCCAGCAACCTTGGCCTGCTCTCTCAAGCTCCATTCTGCCGCCATTTCTGTTTGAATTTGTTTACCTTCTATAATTGAAACTTTGTAGCTTAAGTGGAGGTTTAGGCCCGGCAAGGGCAGGCGGAAAGCTTGGCTTCCTCTGTTACCTAGGAAACCTTGCTCTCTGTGGCTGTAGCCATCTTGGTTGGGTTAATTTGCATACTCGCTCTGATTGGATGGTGGGCGTGGCTTGTGGGTGTGTCGGAGATATGGTCAATTTGCATATTTGTCTACTATTAGGTAGGATAATGCTGCCATGAACCTAGAAAGGTATATATCTTTTTAAATTAGTGTTTTGTTTCCTTTGATAAATACCTAGAAATAGAATTGCTGGATGATATGGTAGTTCTATTTTTAATTTTTTTGAGGAGTCTCCACACTGCTTTCCATATTGGCTGCACAAATTTGCAGTCCCACCAAAAGTGCACAAGGGTTCCCTTTTCTCTACATTCTTGCCAACACATGTTATTTGTTGAATATATGTGATTTATTTATTTTTAAAATAAACTTAATTGGGTGACATTGGTATATAGGTTCCAAGTATATAATTCTATGATTAATCATCTGTATATTGTATTGTTTGCCAACCACCCTAAGTCAAATATCCTATCACCATATATTTGAACACTTTTACCTTTTACTACCTCCCACTCCTATCCCTCTGGTAAGTATTCCATAGTTGTTTGTGTCTATGAGTTTTTGTTTGTTTTTCCTGTTTGTTCATTTGTTGCTTTCAGTTTTGTATCCTACATATGAGTGAAATCATATAGTTCTTGACTATTTTTGTATGATTTATTTTGCTAAGTATGATATTCTCAAGATCCATCCATGTAGTCATATGGCAGTATTTCTTTATTTTTTTAAATTAAATCTTTATTGTTGAAAGTATTATATATGTCCCCCTTTTCCCCGTATTGACCCCTTCCAGCCCACCCCCCCCACTACCCAAGGCCTTTACTACTCTATTGTCTGTGTCTATGGGTTAAAGAATATATGCATACAAGTTGTTTGGTTGATCTCTTCTCACCTAGTCATCCTCCCCCGCTTACTCTCTGAGATTCCACAGTCTGTTCTATGTTTCTGGATCTATTTTGTTCATCAGTTTTTTGTTTGTTTTTTTCATTAGATTCCACAAATGAGTGAGATCATGTGATATTTGTCTTTGTCTGACTGGCTTATTTCAATTAGCATAATACTCTCCAGGTCCCTCCATGGTATTGCAAATGTTGAGTTCTTTCTTTTTTTACTGCTGTATAGTATCTCATGGTGTAAATGTACCACTGCTTTTTTATCTACTTGGGTTATTTTCAGGTCTTAGCTATTATAAATTGTGCTGCTCTGAACATAGGGATGCATGCATTCTTTCTGATTGGTGTTTCAAGTTTCTTAGGATATACTCCCAGAAGTGGGATCACTAGGTCAAAAGGCAGCTGATATTTAATTTTTTGAGGAAACTCCATAATAACTGCACCAGTTTGCATTCCCACCAGCAGTGTACTAGGGTTCCCTTTTCTCCACATCCACATCAGCACTTGCACTTTGTTGATGGTAGCTATTCTGACAGGTATAAGGTGATACCTCATTGTTGTTTAATTTGCATCTCACTGATGATCAGTAACTTGGAGCATTTTTTCATGTTCCTCTTGGCCATCTGTATATACTCTTTGGAGAAATGTCTATTCAGGTATTCTGCCCATTTTTAAATTGTATGGTTTGTCTTCCTTTTGTTAAACTGTATTTGTTCCTTATATATTTTGGATATTAAACCTTTATCAGAATATCATTGCCAAATATGTTATCTTATACAGTGGGCTTCCTTTTGATTTGTTGATGGTTTCTTTTATTATGAAGAAGTTTTTTATTTTTATGTAGTCCCATTTGTTTATTTCTTCCTTAGTTTCCTTTGCCCTAGGAGATGTATCTATAAAGATATTGCTAGGAGAGATGTCTAAGATTTTCCTGCTTATGGTTTCTTCCAGAATTTTAATGGCATGACAACTTACATTTAAGTCTTGTATCCATTTTGAGTTTATTCTTGTGTATGATGTAAGTTGGTGGTCTAGTTTCATTTTTTTGCATGTGTCTGTCCAATTTTCCCAACATTTATTGAAGAGACTATCTTGACTACATTGCATGTTCTTACCTTCTTTGTCAAATATTAATTGAGGGTAATTGCTTGGTTTGATTTCCAGAGTCTCTGTTCTGTTCCATTGGTCTATATGCCTGTTCTTGTGCCAGTAACAGGCTGCTTTGATTTACAGTGGCTTTGTAGTATAACTTGATATCGGGTATTGTGATTCCTCTAACATTGTCCTTCTTTCTCAAGACTGCTGTGACTATTTGGGGTCTTTATTGATTCCATATACATTTTGGAGTAATTTTTTCTAGATCTGTGAAATATGCTGTTAATTTTTTAATAGTGATTGCATTGAATCTGTAGATTTCTTTGGGTAGTATGGACATTTTAATGATGTAAATATTACCAATCCATGAACATGGTATATTCTTCCATTTGTTTATATCTTCCTCTCTCTCTTTTTTTAACATCCTCTAGTTTTCCAAGTACAAGTCTTTTACCTCGTTGGTTATGTTTATTCCCAAGTATCTTAATTTTTTGTTGCCATGGTAAATTGGATTACTTGTTTAATTTCTCTTTCTGACAATTCAATTATTGGTGTATAAGAATGCCATCAGTTTCGGATGTTAATTTTGTATCCTGCTACATTGCCAAATTCATTGATTAAATCTAGTAATTTTTGGTGAAGACTTTAGAATTTTCATGTCATTTGGGAATAATGAGAGTTTTATTTCTTCCTTTTCAATTTGGATGTCTTTTACTTCTTCTTGTCTGACTGCTGTGGCTAGGACTTCCAGTACTATGTTGAATAATAGTGGTGAGATCGGACATCACTGACTTGTTCCTGTTCTTAGGGGAAAAGGTTTTAGTTATTGCCTATTGAGTATGATGTTCGCTATAGGTTTGTCATATATGACCTTTATCATGTTGAGATATTGTCCCTCTATTCCCACTTTGCTGAGAGTTTTTAATAAAAAATAGGTGTTAGGTTTTGTTGAATGCTTTTTCTGTGTATATTGATATGTACATGAGATTTTTTTTCCTTTTAATTTGTTTATGTGATGTATCACATTTACTGATTTGCAAATATCTTTCATCCCCATAATAAATCCCACTTGGTCATGGAGTATGATCTTTTTGATATATTGCTATATCCAATTTGCTAATATTTTGTTAAAGGTTTTAGCACATATGTTTATCAGATATATTGGACTATAGTTCTATTTCTTTGCAGTTTCTTTATCTGGTTTTGGAATTAGTTCTGTTTATTGGACTCATGAAAAGAACTTGGAAGTTTTATTTCTCTTGGATTTTTTGGAGTAGTTTGAGGATGATAGGTCTTAGCTGTTCTTTGAAGGTTTGGTAAAACTCCCCTATGAAGCTGTCCAGACCAAGACTTTTGTTTGCGGGAAGGTTTTGATTACTGCTTCTATTTCATCAGTTGTTATTGGCTTATTTAGGTTTTCTGATTCTTCCTGATTCAGTTTTTGGAGATTGTATTTTTCTAGGAATTTGTCCATTTTATCCACATTGTCCAGCTTGTTAGCATATAGTTGTTCACAGTATTTTCTTACAACGCTTTGTATTTCCATGGTGTCAGTTGTTAACTTCACCAATTTCATTTCTGATTTTATTTATTTTGATCCTCTCTCTTTATTTTCTGACTAGAGGCCCAGTGCACAAAATTCATGCATGGGTAGGGTCCCTAGCCTGGCTGGTGATCAGGGGCAATCGGCCGGGTGACTGGCAGGGTGATCAAGGGTCCCCTGCTGGCACCTGCCGTGGCTGGCCTGGGGCCTGTGGGCTGGGGAAAGTTCCTGCATTGAGCATCTGTCCCCTCGTGGTCAGTGCATATCATAGCAGCCGGTCGTTCCACTAGTCATTCCACTATTCGTTTGATTTGCATGTTAGGCTTTTATTATATAAGACTGGCTGAAGGTCCATAAGTCTTGTTTATCTTTTCAAAGAATGAACTCTTAGTTTCAATGAACTTTTGTATGATTTTTTTTCATCTCAATGTAATTTATTTCTGCTCTAATCTTTATTATTTCTTTCATTCTACTTCCTCTGGGCTTTTTTTATTGTTCTCTTTCTAGTTCTTTAAGGTGTAGTGTTAAATATTTTAGTATTAATTTTTCTTATCTTTTGAGGTAGGCCTGAAGTGCTATGAACCTCCCTCTTAGGACTGCTTTTGCTGGGTCATAGAGATTTTAGGTTGTTTTAGGTTCATTTACATTTGTTTCCAGAACATTTTTTATTTCTTCCTTGATCTCATTGGTAACCCTGTCATCCTATATAATAAAAACCTAATATGCTAAGTGTCCGTTTGTCCGGTCGGGCATTCAACCAATCAAAGCATAATATTCTAATGATATGCTAAGGCCTCTCAATTATTCACTATGATGTGCACTGACCACCAGTGAGCAGATGCTTTGACCATTAGGTTAGCTTGCTGCTGGGGTGCAGCCAATCAGGACTAAGCAAGATGGGCTGGACATGCCCTGGAGTCCTTCTGTGGTCCCTCCTGGGCTGGCCAACCTCCTCTGTCCTTCCTCGGCCTCAATCGTGCACCAGTGGGGTTCCTCAGCCTGGCCTGTACCCTCTAGCAATCTGGGACCCCTTGGGGTATGTTGGATAATGGGTTTCAGCCCAATCCTGCAGACAGGCCAAGGGACCCCACTGGTGCACAAATTCGTGCACTGGGACTCTAGTTGTTTAATAACATGTTATTTAGCCTCCTTGTGTTGGAATATTTTGGAGTATTTTTAATGTAGTTGATTTCATAATTCATTCCATTGTGGTCTAAGAAGATGCTTGATATGAATTCAATTTTCATGAAATTGTAGAAACTTGTTTTATATCCTAACATGTGGTTTATCTTTGAGAATGGTCCATGTACACTTGAGAAGAATGTATATTCTGCAGCTTTGGGATGAAATGTTCTATAAATGTCAATTAAATCCATCTGATCCAGTGGGTCATTTAGAGCCATTCTTTCCTTGGTAATTTTTTATCTGGAAGATCTATCCAGTGAAGTCAGTTGGGTGTTAAAGTCCCCTACTATAACTGTATTGCTTTTGATCTCTCCCTTAAAGTCCTCAAGAAGTTTTATATATATATATATATATAAAACAATATATATTTAGGTGCTCCTATATTGGGTACATATATGTTTACCAGGGTTATATCCTCTTGTATTGATACCTTTAGTGACCCTTATTGTCTCTTGTGATGAAATTCATTTTGAATTTGAAGTCTATTTTGTCAGATATGAGGATTGCTACCCTAGCATTGTTTTGTTTTGTTTTTTTCCTTTCCATTTTCATGGAAAATGTTTTTCCATCCCTTCATCCTCAGCCTATGTGAGTCTTTTGTTCTGAGGTGGGTCTCTTGTAGACAGCATATAATTGGGTCATGTTTTTGTATCCATTCCTGTACCCTATATCTTTTGATTGGAGCATTTGATCCATTTGCATTTAAGGTTCTTATTGATAGGAACTTATTTCTTTACATTTAAGATCTGTATATCTATGTTTCTCTATATACATTTCTTCTCATTACAGCAGTCCCTTTAGCATTTCTTGCATTGCTGGTTTGATGGTGATAAAGCCTTTTTGTCTGGTAAGCTTTTTATTTCACCATCTATTTTGAATGATAGCCTTTCTGGATTTAGTAATCTTGGTTTCAGATACTTGCTTTTCATTACCTTGAATACTTCATGCCACTCCCTTCTGGCCTATTGAGTTTCTGATGAAAAATCAACCTTTTTGTAGGTAACACATTTCTTTTCTCTTGCTGCCTTTAAGTTCCTCTCTTTAGTCTTAATTTTTGGCATTTTAATTATGATGTGTCTGGGCATGGGCTTGTTTGGGTTCTTCTTTCTTTTGACTCTAGGTGTCTCTTGGACTTATGTGACTTTTTCCTTCAGCAGGTTGGGGAAGTATTCTGCCATTATTTCTTCAAATATGTTCTCTATCCCTTGCTCACTTTCACCTCCTTCTGGCACTCTGACTATGCAAATATTTTTATGTTTCACTTTGTCCCACATCTCCCTTAAACTGTCCTCCTGTTTTTAAATTGTTTTTTGTTTCTCTGAGTAATTTTTTCTACACTGTCTTCTAATTCACTGATCCAGTCCTCTGCTTCCCCTAATCTGCTGTGTATTCCTTCCACAGTGTTATTAGTGCTATGTCATTTTTTATTTCCGACTGGTCTTTTTTCATAGTTACTATATTTTTTCTTATGCTGTTGAGCATCTTTGCCATTATTATTTTGAACTCTATATCTGATAAATTTCTTATCTCCATTTTATTTAGTTCTTCTTCTGGTGAATTCTCTTCTTTCATTTGAGGGTTATTTTCTTGTCTTCCCATTTTGGCTGCCTGTTTGGGTTTGTGTTTATATATTAGGTAGATCTGCTGTGACTCCCAATCTCTAATGCAGGATAATGTCACATGCTGCTTCTGACTGGCACTTAGTACCCTGTTTGGGGCTATCAGCAATCCACAGCTTGTGGCTCCCTCTGCTGGGGTCTGGTGTCTTAGGAAAGGACCACAATGTGCACCAGGGTCTACTTTTACTAGATCAGGGCCTGAGATTAGATAAGCCCAGACTCAAAGCCTCCAGAGATCCACCTCTGCCTGCAGTTTGATTTTATTCATGCTTGATTAGCCTTGTGCTGACCACAGGGTGGGAAGAGATGACTTCCATTAGGGTGTGCAATTGCCTTCCCCCACAGCCAAAACTGCCTGGATAGCAAATGTCAATCAGAGAAAGATGTCCTCCACACAGTGAGGGAATGACTCAGCACAGGAGACCAGGAAATTGCCCTCCAAGCTCCAACTCCCACCCCCCAACCCTGGACTCTCCTCACACAGCTCCAGTCTACTCTGCCCTCCCTCTGCTGGAGCCAAAGGTGAATGGCTGCACACAAAATTTTGTGCCTTGGTCGTTTAAGCGGGTGCCTGCATTTCCAGCCATCTCTCATTGGCAGATAGCAACCTTGATGCTTTTCACAGTCAGGTATTATGTGGGCACCTTTCTCAGTTCTGATGCTCTGGGCTGGGGATGCCAGCTTGGAGTTTAGACCCCAGAGTTCTCAGTGGGAACCCCCTAACAGCTGTGATAATTCTTTGAAATTTCAGCTGCTGACTGTGGAAGCCCAGCCACCCCTTTCTTGTCTTCACACTTCCTACCAGTCTCTATGCAGCTTCCACTTTCCATCTCTGGTTATCAGGGTTCTCTCCAGCTAGTCTTTAGTTGATTTTTCAAGGTGATTTTTCTGTATTTTAGTTGTATTTCCAGTTTGGTCCTTGGAGAGTGTCAATGTAGCTTCCACTTACTCTGCCACCATTTTTAATCTCCCCACAGGGTAGTGTTTCATCTTTTTTTATGGCTGATTAGTATTCCATTGTATATAAGTACCAAATTTTCTTTACCCAATCATCTATGGAAGGAAACTTTGGTTGTTTCCATGTCTTGGCCACTGTGAATAATGCTGCAATGAACGAAGTGGTGAATATATCTTTGTGAATAAATGTTTTCAAAAATTTTTGTCAGATACACAGAAGAGGAGTTTCTGGATCTAACTCTATTCTTAATTCTTTGAGTTTTGTATAATTGCCACTCTGACTGGTCTGAGGTGGTATTTCATTTTGGTTTTGACTTGCATTTACTGATGATTAATGATGTTAAACATCTTTTCATCTGTCCATTGGCCATTTGTTTATCAGTTTATAGGGTCTATTATAATTTACAAGATAATTTTATATATAATCAAATATGTAGAATGATCTTCTACTGTGATATCACAATTCAGCAATTGAATCTTTTTTGAATGACTTTCAAGATAAACTTTCATAAACAGAAATATTTTTGAATTCTATAAAATGGTTTTAATGTACTTTATCTGAGGAAAACATTTTAGAAAATATTGCTTATCAAAATCACAGTGCAAATAGTGGTGCTGTTTGGTTCCTGTCCAGGAAACACATACAGCTATAGCTAAAATATTTCACAGAAAGTAAAGCATTTCCTAGAATTGAATTTGACATAGTATCTGTTCATTATAGTTCCACAATTCCATGACAAACATTATAAAGGAAGCATAAAATGGGCTGTTCTCAAATTTATACATACACCTTTATTTGTTTAAAAGTTCTATAACTAAATCAATACTTTCATTTATAAATTGATGGAATATTACAGTTAAGAAAATATAGAAACTATTTCTGAAGATCACAAGAGTCACTGATGTCAGGAAACTGACAGTTAAAAAAGGTCCTAAAGAGTTAAAAGGTTAAAGTTTCCCAAGAAGGTTGGAAAAATAGTTGGAACATGAAGAGGAATGGTAGAAAATGTTAACAATGGGATTCTATGGAATTTTTGTTACTTACTCATAAAACTACCTGCCTGACTCCTATGGTAGGTTGAGTAGTAGCAGAAAACCTTGTTGAATAAGAAAGTTGATGTCAGATTTTGCAAGGAATTAAAAACAGAAGAGAGAATCTGTTTCCACTAGCCATATATACATAGGTCAGGGTACCTCTTAGGAGAGTCAATCTAAAAATTTAATTATGCAATTATTTCCACATAGGAAAGTCCAAATAAGAAAATGGAGAGCTGTATCTTTTCTTCTTTTGCTAGGCTGTCTGCATTGAAAATTCCTGCATGGTGAGAGGAAGCAAGCAAGGGAGAAATGGTGCTATTCACATATTCCGAGAGATCATCAAACCAGCAGAGAAATCCCTCCATGAAAAGTTAAAACAAGATAAACGTTTTAGGTAAACTTAATTAATTTCACCTCCACCACAAAAGAATGAGAGGTATTGGCATATTTTTGTTTCACAGTTAGAATTCTAAACGGCATTTAATATTCAGTATTGCTGATCATAAAATTTAGAATAAGTCTATGAAACTTTTTTCAAAATTAAAATATATTCTCAACATTATTTTGCTTCCTGGTGCAACTTAATATAATTTGGTGAGTGAAAAAAAAATCTTATAAACTGAACTATTCTTTGCAAGTTTCTTATAATTACATTTTTAAAGGACAATATTTAATAGCAAAGCCTATTTTGTAGAATATTAAATTAAAAATGTTTATTTGCTGTAAAGTGTGACCTTCTCAAGTTTTATAGGAGAAAAACAGTACTTAGGAAATTTAAAAATCACATGTACATTTAAATAATTTCCCCATGATAAAACTTTCTTAACAGGTAAATTGTATTTGAAACCTATAAAAATGTATGAACAATTTTCTCATGCTTTCTGAAATACATGGGTTATATTCTATTCCATGCATTGTAGGTGAGCATACTATATCTAAATCTAACAAAATAAACATATGTCTTTTCTGTTTAGCATCTTCCTTAGCTTTCTAGAAGCTGCAGACTTGAAAGAGATCCTAACACAACCTGGGGATTGGACTTTATTTGTTCCAACCAATGATGCCTTTAAGGGAATGACTAATGAAGAAAAGGAAATTCTGATTCGTAAGTAAAAGTGAATATGGAATATTTGCCCTTTGATATCAGGACCTAATTTCTTCCTCAAGGGTTTCTGCCCAGACATCAGCCTCAAATATATTTCCTTTTTAAAAATTCTTGTAAAGTCTTAGTTATTTTTATTTTCATTTGAGATATGTGAAGGGTCACTCATTAATATTCTTAGTTAGCTACTTACTGTCATGTGTTTGGGCAACGTGTTCATTTCGTTATTTATCAATAGCAACTTGAGAGAACAATGACATAAGAAAATACAGTGTGGAAATATGAAGACAATTTTTTTTTTCTCTTTAGTATTCCTAGCATCAAAATGCCAAAACAAGATAACATGTATATATTTCCTTCTAGGCAACAAAAATGCTCTTCAAAATATTATCCTTTATCACCTGACACCAGGAGTTTTCATTGGAAAGGGGTTTGAACCTGGTGTTACTAACATTCTAAAGACCATACAAGGAAGCAAAATCTATCTGAAAGGAGTAAGTTCTCTGGAATGAACTTCTGATAGTGTTCATAAATTGTAACATTCATTTTTCATTAAATTTCTCATTGACATTATCTCTTGTTTTGATAGGTAAATGACACACTTCTGGTAAATGAATTGAAATCAAAAGAATCTGACATCATGACAACAAATGGTGTCATTCATATTGTAGATAAACTTCTCTATCCAGCAGGTTGGTAATTATTGAATTCATTAACATGCTAAATCTTTTTTTATAAAAACCTAGATTTTTATTCCATACATTCTTGCCAACATTTATTTAATATTCCTCTTCATAGATATGCCTATTGGAAGTGATCAGCTGCTGGAAATACTTAATAAACTGATCAAATATATCCAAATTAAGGTACAGAATATTATTGGATTTATTTATAATGTGTTGAACATAGAAACTATAAATGTAGACATTAATGAATAGATGAACACTGGGCTTGGATTGCTCTCTGTTGATTATGCATCACTAGCATAAAGAAATGACATAAATGCTTTATGGCTTTATTCAACAACAATCCATAAAAATCTATTTGAGGCCAAGCTGTGTATTAAGTGTTATGTGAAATATTAACTTGAATCAGATATGGCTCTTTATGCAAAAAGATTACCATCCAGTAGGGAAAATAAGACATGGAAAAAAAAAAAAGCTATAAATTTTTATCCTCAAATGTCTTTGCTACTTAATATAAGAAAAAGTATTTACTTATAAAAAGTTGTCATTAATCATAATAGTTAAAGGCAAAGAATATTTTGCTTTTTTATTACTATAGAGTCAATGTGTCAGAAAACACATGACTTCGGATTAACTATTCTATAATTTTCAAGACTAAGTTACAAATCCATATATTTTAAGCTATCAGCCTCATAACAGGAAACTGGAATTTGATTCATATGAAGACTTCATTTCTGTTAAGTGTAATGATAGCTTCATTTTATTTACCTTAGTAAGAAATACAGTGGTTTCATATTTTTAATACAACTAGCCTTAGTTTTATGTTACTAAGTATGCATGTCTTGTTACTACACTTCATGTATAAACATTTATTTTCAGTTTGTTCGTGGTAGCACCTTCAAAGAAATCCCCATGACTGTCTATAGTAAGTACATAATGGGTATTAATCACATGAAAATGGCAAAATTAAAAAAAATATTAATAATCTATATATATAAAGAAGTAATATGCAAATTAGCCAGGATGCCATAACAGTCACAACCACTCAGGAGGAAGCTGTGCGTGCACGTGGGCGGGAGGGGGCTGCTGTGTGGTGAGGCAAGCCACGGATGGCGCAGGCCCACAGAAAGCAGGGCTTGCCAGCCACAGTGGCAGCGAGCAGGCCTGCAGAGAGCAGGGAGCAAGGCCTGCCTGCCAGCCGTGGCGGCGGCAAGCAGGCAGGTGCGCAAAGAACAGTGTCTGACAGCCAGGGCATGCTGGCAGTCCTGCCTCTGCATGAGCTGCAGAGGAAACACCTTTCCTGACTGCTCATTGGCTAAGCTCCCAGTATGCCACTCACAGTGTTCTTGGTAACTTGCATAAAAAGAATCCAAGAAGGTGATCTAGGGTCTTTCCACCACACTCCTGGAGGAAAAAATGAAGGTCTGCTGCTGGAGGGGCTAAGAAATGTCATATCCTGCCCTAGCCGGTTTGGCTCAGTGGATAGAGCCTCGAATGGTCTACCACAGGGTCCAGGTTTGATTCTGGTCAAGGGCATGTACCTAGGTTGCAGGCCCCTCCCTGGCTGGGGCCCAGATCAGGGCTCATGCAGGAGGCAACCAATCAAAGTGTCCCTCTCACATTGATGTTTCTCTCTGTCTTTCTCTCTCTCTTCCACACTCTCTAAAAATCAATGGAAAAATATCCTCAAGTGAGGAGAAAAGAAAGAAAGAAAGAAGAAAGAAAGAAAAGAAAGAAAGAAAGAAAGAAAGAAAGAAAGAAAGAAAGAAAGAAAGAAGAAAGAAAGAAAGAAAGAAAGAAAGAAAGAAAGAAAGAAAGAAAGAAAGAAAGAAAGAAAGAAAGGAGAGAGGGAGGAAAGGAAAGGAAAGGAAAGGAAAGGAAAGGAAAGGAAAGGAAAGGAGAGGAGAGGAGAGGAGAGGGAGAGGGAGAGGGAGGGGAGGGGAGGGGAGGGGAGGGGAGGGGAGGGGAGGGAAGGGGAGGGGAGGGAAGGGAAGGGAAGGGAAGGGAAGGGAAGGGAAGGGAAGGGAAGGGAAGGAAAGGAAGAAATGAAAGAGACATCTTGAAAATGCCTGAAGAAATATGTCATTTTTTCATGATGAAAGGACTGGAGTCCATGTTGATGAAAACACCTTTGTGGCTGCAGCTGCCGGCAGTGGCAGCAGCAGCAGGGTGATGGGGACGGCACCTTCCCCGATCAGCCCAGTCACCTAAGCCATCAGGAGGACATCCCCTGAGGGCTCCCAAATTGGAGAGGGTGCAGGTTGGGATGAGGGAGACCCCCCTGCACAAATTTCGTCCACCAGGCCTCTAGTATTTTTTATATTTACAAAGACTACTGATAAGCTGGTATTTAGAATTGTAAACAATGGCAAATGGAATCCCACTTTAAATAAGGCTTGAGTTTAGAATGAGACCTTTCAGCCTTAGCCATACCCTCTAACTCTAAGAAACCACTTCCCCACTCAACTAAAAATATATAAGAACTAGAGGCCTGATGCACGAAATTCATGCCCAGATTGGTGGGGAGTGTGTCCCTGAGCCCAGCCTGCACCCTCTCCAATCTGGGACCCCTCAAAGGATGTCCGACTGCCCGTTTAGGCCTGATCCCAGTAGGATCAGGCCTAAACGGGCAGTCGGACATCCATCTCACAATCCAGGACTGCTGGCTCCCAACTGCTCGCCTGCCTGCCTGCCTGATTGCCCCTAACTGCTTCTGCCTGCCAGCCTTATTACCCCCTAACCACTCCCCTGCCAGCCTGATTGATGCCTAACTACTTCCCTGCTGGCCCAATTGCCCCTAACTGCTCTCCCCTGCAGGCCTGGTCACCCATAACTGCCCTCCCCTGTAGGCCTGGGTCCCCACCAACTGCCCTTCCTTGCAGGCCTGGTCCCTCTAAACTGCCCTCCCCTGCTTGCCATCTTGTGGTGGCCATCTTGTGTGTTAGAGTGACAGTCAATTTGCATATTACTCTTTTATTAGATAGGATAGAGGCCTGGTGCACGGGTGGGGGCTGGCTGGTTTGCCCTGAAGGGTGTCCCGGATCAGGGTGGGGGTTCCCTTGGGGTTTGGGGTGGCCTGGGCGAGGGGCCTGTGGTGGTTTGCAGGCCAGCCATGCCCTCCGGCAACCCAAGGGGAGGCCCTGGTATCTGGGATTTATTTATCTTCTATAATTGAAACTTTGTAGCGTTGAGTGGAGGCCAGGGCAGGCTAAGGCTGTGGGAAGCTTGGCTTCCTCCATCACCTGGGGCAACTCAAGCCTCCTGCTCTCTTCAGCTCCATGGCTGCTGCCATTTTTGTTGGGATTTATTTATCTTCTATAATTGAAACTTGGTAGCCTTGAGTGGAGGCCAGGACCGGCCAGAGTGGGTGGGAAGCTTGGCTTTCTCGATTTCTGGGGAAACCCAAGCATCCTGCTCACTCCATGGCCACAGCCATCTTGGTTGGGTTAATTTGCATACTCACTCCTGATTGGCTGGTGGGCATGGCTTGTGGGCATGTTTCTCTTTTATTAGTGTAGATAATTGTAAAATATAATAGCTAGTATGGCAAAGAAGCAGAAAAAAAGACATACAGACCTTAAAGGGAAGATATAGGTAAAAAGCACTCCAGAGCTATCTGAAAATGCAGATGTGTGGACACAGAAATAGCATTGCCAAAGGATTTGTCACTTATTATACCCTCAAGTCCTCAGTCTGCTCAATGTAGGGTGGGACACAATGTGCCAAAGAATCCTAATGTTTATGACTTGGTGGTCAAAAACTCTCTCTATCCAAAACTGTACAAAGAAATAAAAGTTTTGCCAGGTGATAAACATAAAGTTTCTTGATCCCAAGGTTCTTTTATCCCTGATTCTACCAGATTATCAAAATTAAACCCCTAGTATTTAACATTGGTAAAGGGTAAGTTATTCTCATAAACATAACTTGTGGTATGTCTTTTTCAATGTGACTTTTCTTCCTTTGTATTTTTTCTTTCTCGTAATTTTCAAAACAGAAATTCTTTTAATTTTCTTTTGACTCTACAATAAACACTCAATATTCAGTATAATAGTAGCTAAATATTTCAATTCCCACATTTATTCTGACTAGAAAATTATTCTAATTTTTAACCATTAGCATCTGTTATTTAATTAAGAAAATGTTCTTTAAGATTTACACTTGGTATGGAAAAGAAGTAAAGACAATATAAGGAGCAAAACAAAATGTCTGCTATTCTTACTAACTTCAATCATGTAATAACTAGAGGCCCAATGCACAAAATTAGTGCAAGAATAGGCCTTCCTTCCCCTGGCTGCCAGCACCGGCTTCCCTCTGGCACCCGGGACCATGGCTTCCCTTGCAGCCCCAGCTTCGTCCAGAAGGTTGTCTGGAAGTATGTCCGGTCTAAATTAGCATATTATGCTTTTATTATTATAGATAATATATGCAAATCCAATATCAAGCCAGCTCAGCATTGTTTTAAAGATTTAGTTGTAATACTTTTGTTTAAACCTGGTATACATTTCACTATGAAAGTATACAATGTTTTAAAGATATATTTCATAAAAAACTAAAGAATCCTCATGGGCTCTATTCATCAGAAATATTATGTCATCTTTCTCTACTAAAGATGTATATGTGCATTACTTTTTTTTTTAATTTTCCTATTTAATCCATAATAAATTCACCACTTTCCATATATGTCAATATAATATTTTGCTTACAATGAGCCACCATCTATAATTCCTTTATTTTCCTTTACTGAAATTGGATCCTCAATCACAGAAAATGTTACACTTTATGAAATTATGCAAGTCTAGTAAATCTCACCTTCCT
This sequence comes from Eptesicus fuscus, assembly GCF_027574615.1. Classification (NCBI taxonomy): domain Eukaryota; kingdom Metazoa; phylum Chordata; class Mammalia; order Chiroptera; family Vespertilionidae; genus Eptesicus; species Eptesicus fuscus. The sequence goes on along the minus strand of NC_072480.1, from coordinate 1,805,107 downwards.
ACTCAAAGCTCTTGAAACAGCTTTGAGATTTACATTCTGATATCAAATGTTTCTTTAACTCCTCCTTAACAACAGATGGGTAGGCTGTTATTTAGAAGCATACGTCAAATAGAGACAGAGACTAATTAAATCAAAAATTTAATTTTTATGTTTCTTTATTGACTGGTATATAAAATTTATTTAATATGCTTGCTACATATTATTATGGTCCCCAAAACACCATACATTCTAATTTTTTTTTTGGGGGGGGGCTGCTATTTAGCAATTTTGTCAATTATATAACATTGAGTAATAAAATCAGTATTAAATCCTTGGCTGGTGACCTGTCAGAACTATTTGCCTTCAGGAAAGTGTGATTGAAACAAAAATAACAATCAACTAAACACCCTAAACTTCAAGTTCCTTAGTATGAAGTAAAAATTTGAGATAAAAGTAATTAACTCATTTTGAAAGTAGCAGTGGATATGACCTCTGTATTTGACCTTCATGGAAAGGTTTCTCTATGGTAGGACCACCTGTGAAACCAATAATTGGACACAGATTTATTATGCCTTAGAACTTTACAATTTGGGATCTCAAAACATAAAATCTTAATATGACTGAAACATGGTCACAATTAAGGCCCAGAAGCCATCTTAGTTCAAAAGTGGATACAATTAAACATCTCATAAAACTGAGGTGAGAATGTTGCAGAAACCCAAACTATGCTAACACCTCACCTTTAAAATGTCGATATATCTGATATGAATACACAGGTAGCTTTAGTGCAGCATGTTTTCTAATGGAGCCATCTTTTAAGGACTCTAATTAGAAGTGACAAAAACCCAGTAACTCTGCTTATATGGCTCCAGAGGCTCATTTTTAGTTAATCTGTACAAACAAAAGCCAACTAAAAAGTTGGCTACTATCTTAAATAAATTTTACACATTATTACCTTAGTTGGGTGGATGGCATGCATTCAAAATACATACCTTTAAATTTTAAAAAAGATGATGATGAGGATAAAAATTAATGATATTGTAGCCTGTAATTTAAGTAATGATCATATAATGTTTGTTGCATAGAGCTCATCTGGCTGGCTGAGATTTATTTTTACTTTTAAGTATGCTGAGCTATTTTTCTATTTTCCTCTCTAATGTTATAAAATGCATGAAAAATATTTTGCCTTTTATTTTATTTTTTTCTAATTGAGGAAGAATTCAACAATGCAATTTGAGATATTATGAATTGCGTGAAATTAATCCTATTTATTGTCTTCTGTTGCTATGCAGCCAATATTTTCAAGAAGTATAAAAGAAGGTAAAGAGCTTTAGTGGTGCAGTTCAAAATTATAGATTTCTAGATAGAATTCTCCACTTAGTGAGTCTATATTTCACTGGAACAAATCCAAGTCCCTGGACTTCAGAGTACAATATCTGGCCATAAGAAGATACTACTAGATAATGTGCAATGAATATTTCTTGCAACTTCTGTATGAACATATTACTGTACCTGATACCTTAGTACCTAGCAAAAAACAAAAACCAAAAACTGTTTTATTCAGATTGTTGAAATATAAGCATCATTTATGTTCCACTTTCTATACTTTCAGCTACTAAAATTATAACCAAAGTTGTAGAACCAAAAATTAAAGTGATTGAAGGCAGTCTTCAGCCTATTATCAAAACTGAAGGTAAAAATCAATGTTATACATGTTTCCTTTTACTGTGAAAAAAGCCCATATAATAGACTGATTTCTATGAATGTATCTACATTCTTTTTTTAAACTAACATGCTAAATATTTCTATACAAATGGCATGCTTATGTTATTGAAAAATAGGGAATGCAAATTATTTCACAGAGTGGATTGTGCAGTTCTAATACTTTCAGTACATTTGCTTGTTCTGGACTGGGAAAACATAGTAGTTTCACGTGAACCTAATGGGCTATTGCATTAGCACTAGTACCAAGATAGTCACTAAACAAATAAATGCTGAGCATTTTTGCTGCAGTTCAATTCCTTCAGAGAGTATACTCTTTTTTTTTTTTTTTTTTTTGTAGCTTCATTTCCAATCTCCCCACATGGATCTCTTTTATACTATTATAAAACACTCTTCCAAAAAGTGCAGGCATTTTTCATCCAACAACTTAAGAGAGTACAGAAGCTATACGTTGATGAAAACTTAAAATTACAACCACATGTAATATATTTTGAAATAGAAGAAGTAATAAATAGCTGGTGCAGTGAGTCAAATCTTAGAAACCTTAGTTCTAACCCTGACCTCATATGTATGAGTTAAACATTTCCCCTGACGTTTCAGTCTAGAACATTAAGCACTCACTTTTCTCTTTATCCTTACTGTCTATGTTAGCCAGCTTCAATGTCTTTGTGCCACCTTTATCTCATGTATTTTAATTGTTACGAAGAGTCAGACCTCAATACAATTTTATTTCCGTGTCTAAACATCTTAATGTGGTGACTTGACAAATGCTTATCTTGGCAGCCATTTATGATTGTCCTGCTCTAAAATGATACTGATGCAGATTTATTGATGATTATTGAATTCTCACTAAATAAATTAGACTCCAAGATGTTTCTTATTTTAAAAAAAGGATACTTAATCAAATTTCAGAATAAAGAATAAATCAATGGAAATTCAATTCAGTACATATTTATTGAGCATTTATTGTGTTGGCTACTCTCCTAAATGCTGGAAGTAAATATGAAAAAGAAATATTTTTGATGAAAACCTTGCCTTCATAGAGCTTCACTAAAAAGAATATTTCTGAAATATCAGTTTAATTTCCTTTAAAGAAATGTCAAGTCAGATCATTTATTAACTAATTTCCTATGCTTAAACATCTTAAGTGTATTTTTCTTTTGAAATATCTATACCTTAAAAATCTGGCCTTTTATTTTGATACTCAGTATCCCTTAGTTCTATAGATCAAATATCATGATGTGAAATATTTATTGTTTAAAATAACTATACTTTTGTTTTCCTGATTTTTATTTTGTTCTAGACTATTTAATTCTGGGTAATTGAAAATTCCTGGACAAAGCAAATAAATCCTCTCAAAGATAAGCAAATTTAGTTACCCTCAGCTGTTGAAGGTTGTTACAGAATAAGTTAAATGTACTGAACTTTATTTTTCTTTTCCTCTATGAAATATTCTTGATTAACTAATGTAGTAATCAACTTTCTAACATTCAAAATTATTTTCTATGGAAGCAAAATCATTTTGCAAGTCAAATACAACACTAACTTTTGCATTTGAAGGATTATTACTTAGTAAATTTTTCCATCATTCACATATAGAAGGTAAGTACACAAATTTGTTTAGCCATAAAACCTGAATTTAGTATCTTAAAAGTAGGCATACACTTGGGATTTTTAAATGTTCAATCTTATGCTCATTAGATTAAAGAGTCTAAGATAGTCAGTAATTAAAATTTAATAAGGAAGCAGTAATAGATAATCTCAGAATGGTAAAATAACACTAGAAATAATTAGAACAACTCAAATTTATATATACTGTATGATTCACAAAATATAGTCACATATTTCATGTGATAATGAATGGATATATTTACAAATCAATTTAAGCCCTCTTGCAGATGAAAGTAATTTTAATAGAATACCAAATATTTCCTAATTTGAAGAAAATGGGAATTGTTTAAAACTGAATTTATAAAGCCTGAAATCATTTTCATGTTTGAGTAACACCAAATGTTGAAATAAATTTGTCATCCTGGTAAATTTAAAGGACTACTTAACATGATAATTTGTTTCCTAAAACAATGTTTCAGGACCCACAATAACAAAGATGAAAATTGAAGGTGAACCTGAATTCAGACTGATTAAAGAAGGTGAAGCAGTAACTGAAATAATCCATGGAGGTGCGTTATGTATGTTTCCTACTGCCTGATTGGGATCTCTATGACTATTTTAATCACAGGAATTGGTTTAAATATATTGAACATCTGATGTTTTCTCTTGGCTTGTGTTTTATGTAAATCATGGGAATATTTTTCTCAGTTATGGGTTCTTATTAGCCTGTCAAATAAAATATAGATGACCTTTAATCTAGTTGGAATTAATTTAACCATTAAGCCACCAGGTTCAATAAAACTGTCATTATTTCTCCACATGCAGTGATGATTATGAAATACTAGAGGCTTGGTACACAAAATTTGTGCACGGGGGGGTGTCCCTCAGCACAGCATGCACCCTCTCCAATCTGGGACCCCTCGAGGGATGTCCGACTGCCCAATTTTGCCCAGGATCAGGCCTAAACTGGCAGTTGGACATCCCTCTCACAATCCAGGACTGCTGGCTCCCAACTGTTTACCTACCTGCCTGCTTGCCTGATTGCTCCTAACCACTTCTGCCTGCCAGCCTGATCACCCCCTAACCACTCCCCTGCCAGCCTGATCAATGTCTAACTGCTCCCCTGCCAGCCTGATTGCCCCTAACTTCCCTCCCCTGCTGGTCTGGTTACCCCTAACTGTCCTCCCCTGCAGGCCTGGTCACCCCCAAGTTCCCTCCCTGCTGGCCTGGTCACCCCTAACTGCATTCCCCTGCTGGCCTGGTCACTCTAACTGCCCTCCCCTGCCAGCCTGGTCATCCCTAACTGTCCTCCACTGCAGGCCTGATCACCCCCAACTGCCCTCTCCTGCAGTCCTGGTCACCCCTAACTGCCCTCCCCTGCTGGCCTGATATCCCACAACTGCCCTCTCCTGCCGGCCATCTTGTGGCAGCCATCTTTGACTACATGGGGGCGGCCATCTTATGTGTTGGAGTGATGGTCAATTTGCATATTACCTATTTATTATATAGGATAATGATCACAATAATTTCAACAAAAGGATATATTGGACTTAGAAGAAAAAAATGTCCCATTGTTTTAGACTGACTAATAGGCCACTGTTAAGATTATCATAGAGTTCTCATTCTAATAATGTAGAACTCTCTGGATTCTCACTAAATACTCATTCCACAGTCAGGAAACAAATATGACATGGAGAGTTAGCTTACTAGATGCCCTTTGCCCTTACCCAAGATTCAGGACATAATTATGAATTTTCAAACATCTGTTGATCTGAATTTATTTGAGTTGTGTCCCCAAAATAATTGCAGTGGAACCTCGATTCTCAAATTTAATTCATTCCAGAAGGCTGTTCGAGAAGCAATTTGTTCAAAAACAGAATCATTTTTTCTTATTAGAAATAATTAAAATGAATTAATTCTTTCTAGACCCCCAAATAATTCCCTGTTGTGTCCTTTATTATATAGAGTACATGTCTAATGTACTGTTTATTCTATAAATAAATACTTCTTTTCTTAAATTTATCAAACCACCCCCTACTAGCCTTAATGAAATCACTTTCAGCAGTCATTCCAGGGGTGTCTTTCAGGTCAGTATACAGCGTCTTCCCTTTTTCACGTATCATTGCCTCTGAAATGCTAGTACCATCTAACTGCTTTTTCTTTATCCAAATCAACAAAAATTTTTCTACCTCTTCAATTGACTGAGATCATTGTTTCATGAGTACTTTCACACCTTTAGCAACACTTGATGGCCTCTTTATATTTTAAAATTGTGCGAATTCTCCATCTAGCCAGCAACAATACAACAACAATAATGCCAAAAAAATATTCCCAGCATAATTTCCTGAGATGTTAACAACAGGAGGTTTCGAGGTAAACTGACTCATACTCTCACAGTCTCTCATTTGTTTGTGACTTGAGAGATGTATTTTTTAAATATATTTTTATTGATTTCAGAGAAGAAGGGAGAGGAAGAGAGCGATAGAAACATTAATGATGAGAGAGAATCATTTATCGGCTGTCTCCTGCACACCCCACACTGGGGATCGAGCTGGATCTGGGCATATGGCCTGACTAGGAATCAAACCATGACCTCCTAGTCCATAGGTCAATGCTAAACCACTGAGCCACACTGGCTGGGTGGTGAGAGATGCTTTTTTTTCATGCTGATATATCAGCACGAAAGAGTTGTTAGGTCAAAAACAAGTTTTGTTTCACAAACAAGACATTTTCCTGTGAAATAATTGGTCAAGAACCAAATTGTTCGAGATAGGAGATGTCTGAGAACCAACTTTTAATTGTATAATTAAGTTATAAATGGTATTGTTTTGAGAAATACATTTACTCATTAAAATATCTAGCTTTTGACATCATGAGGATGACAAATCAAATGCATTTTTCTACCCCTAATTTCAGAGCCAATTATTAAAAAATACACCAAAATCATTGATGGAGTGCCTGTGGAAATAACTGAAAAAGAGACAAGGGAAGAACGAATAATTACAGGTAATCTTTAATTCCATAGATGGAACTGTTCCTTAGATTATAAAGATACAACTACAGTTAATTCTAAAATATCTCTATAGGAATTATTATATCCTGAAAACCCCCAAAACAACAATCATAAAGAATATATGCACCCCTATGTTCATAGCAGCATTATTTACAATAGCTAAGATTTGGAAACAGCCCAGGTGCCAATTAGTAGATTAATGGGTAAAAACGTTTGGGAGATTTACATAATGGAATACTATGCAGCAGTACAAAAGAGGGATCTCTTATCCTTTGGGACAGCATGGAGGGACCTGGATAGTATTATATTAAGTGAAATAAGCCAAACTGAGAAAGACAAATATCACATTATCTCACTTATTTGTAGAATCTAAGGAACAAAATAAATTGACCAACAATATAAGACCTGAAGCATGGAGGCATGGAACAGACTGACATACTTTGGTGTGGGGATTAGGGACATGAGAAGAGACAAACAAAGAACTTATATATACTTACATGCATAGCCCATGGACAAGGGCAATAGGGGGGTGAAGACCTGGTGGGGTAGGTAGGGGCTGGAAGGACAGAGGTAAATGGGGGGAAAGTGGAAGACATCTGTAATATTATCAATAATAAAAGTATATCTTAAAGAATAATTATTAGAGTAACTAAGTCATTTTCATGGTGGTTATTGAAGTAACTTTATTTTTTTGGCAGATATAATATTATTCTAAATGTGTAATCTATGTTTTTCTCTGAGTTGGAAATTTGTAGACAAATCTTTAAGCATTTGTTTTTATTATGTGCTTCATACACATTATATAATGTATTAGTATAGCCTAGAACCAAAACCATTCCCTCTTTTGGTTTTCCATTAATCTTAAGGTCTACTCATATACATACCAGAATATATGCAAGTATGTATAAAACAATAAATAATCTCAGTAAACCTCTGTATCAGTCTCCCACCAATAAATTAGCCTAAAATTCTGAATACAACTATTCTATTAATATTTGTTTAAATGAGTTATTGGCAACTATAGCCCATGCCGCTAACTTATTTAATAAAGTTTTATTGGAATAGAGTGTCAATTCATTTATATAATGTCCATGGATATTTTCACAGTATAGCTACTAAGTTGAATAGTTGCAACACAGGCCATATCACCTACAAAGTTTAAAATGTTTACTATCTGGCCCTTTACAGAGGAAGTTTACCTACCCCTGTATTAGTCCTATTTTTTTTAATTGTCTTTCCTTTAGGTCCGGAAATAAAATATACTAGGATTACTACTGGTGGTGGAGAGACAGAAGAAACTCTGAAGAAATCGTTGCAAGAAGGTCAGCATACTAAAAAAAAATAAGAATATGACTTTACCTAAGCTGTCTGTAAAGACTAATCTTGGAGTCTTCATATATATATATATATATATATATATATGTAATTTTATATCATTTCTTTGTTTAAGTTCTATACCAACATAAGAGAAAAAAATCCAAACATATAGAATGAAACTTAAATGACAGTCACATTGATTGTTATGTTACATATTTGTTATATATTGTTCAACAGATTTATAAGGAAACAGGCTTATTGAAAAACAGCACTAAAATCTGAGAAAGAACCAAGTGTTGGTCTGGAATTCATAGTTGGGCAGATGTGTTTATATCAGGTCTCCTGTCTTCTTGTTACATAAACCAATTTCTGTGGTAAACATGTACCCTCTCAGAGGTCACCAAAGTCACCAAACTCATTGAAGGCGGTGATGGTCATTTACTTGAAGACGAAGAAATTAAAAGACTGCTTCAGGGAGGTCAGTAAAGGAGAAACAGCTAAGCCGCTAACAGGTGTGGTGCTGAATTCTTCAACTTTTTAAAGACTGAGCATTCACAATTGTTTTAAAGATGGCATCATGTGTTACCTTAACAGATTGATTTGTTCAATGATAGTTTATTTATATCTATAAAGAAATTATAACTAGTTTAAGCAATCTTTAAAAAGTATGGTATAAAGCTTGAGGAGCACTGAATATCTTTTTGCTTTGATACACATAATTATAAGGGGATTTTAAGTATGTGAAAAAGGGAAACTTTTAAAATTGGTAGTTATTTGAACAAACCCAAATTGACATATATTTTATATAAGAAATGTATTCACTGCTCCCACAAAAATAATACAAGTCATGTTCATAGATCTAGGAAAAAAAAAACAGTGCGTTTAGTCATTTTCTTGCCTAAAACTGCATTCTTGGGAATGTGTATCTGTTTCTTTTAACAGTCTGAGTGATAATCTATATCTGGGAAAGTAAATTATTTTGCATATAATATTAATCTTAATCTTTAAAGTATGGAATGTTCTCTGTCTGTGCCATTAAAGGGACCTGCTTTTAAAGGCAAAGGAGAAAAAAAATTAAAAATCTTATGCAAACTCTAAACAGTAATTATTTGAAGAAATAATAATGTCATAAATATAATGCAGATAATTTTTATTTGAATAAATTAATTTCTAGTTCCTTTTATTAAAGGTAAAATGTTGACAGGTTGTCTTAGAGAAACAAGTATTTAAACTATATTGGAATATCAAATAGTCTCCTTGAAATATACCATGAATTGAGAACATTTGAAAATGTTTAGCCAAAGTATGGTCCAGATGGTTTTTCCTGCTTAAATTTTTAAAAATTGTATCATTCTACCCAAGAAAATATAAATTATCTTGGGACCATGTGTAATCATTGCTTTTTATTCCTTATTTTAATACAGATAAAAATATCTTACATAGTATTAAAACTGTTCAGCAATAGTAAAAAGAAATAATTTTTATTCAAACAGTAATTGAATTTCCCCTCAATAGAAAGATATGTATCTGAAATATATAAGATTTCCTTTCAGACTCCAAGGGATATGTTACACAGCCAAAGCTCTAAAGGAAAAAAAGGTTTCTGTAAGATCTAATGCAGACTTCACTCATCCACCTCCAAAATCTTAATAATCTGCAAAGAAAATATATTGATTTGAGTCAAGCGGCAAAGACATTATGAGATTAAATTAAATTCTTTTTTAATTTTTTAGTCCTTGCCACATTAAATAGCATTGTAGAATGACAGTGTTTCTTATTTTTATTTTATTTTTTGAATGTATCTTTAGAGAATGAATCAGTTAGTAGCTGTACCTGTGTATATTGCTTTAATTTATTTAGGCTTAAACTTTATGTTAGTATGTTTTCTTTCCTTTAATAAAGTCCTATTAATAAGTCTATTATAAACAATGAATTACATTCTCAAGAATAGCTTTACTCAAGAAAAGAAGATAACCTGCTGCAAGTTAATAATATTCTATTTTTAGTTAATAGATTCTTCCTTAACTCCTGTTTCTGTTAATTGCAGAGGTTGATTCCTTTAGTTTCCACTATATGGTTTTTCTGCATATCTATAAAACATCAGTTTCCACTATTCCACACCATAAATTTTATTAAAACATTAGAGGCCCGGTGCACAAAATTCGTGCATGGGGGGTGGGGGGAACAGCCCAGCCTGCACCCTCTCCAATCTGGGACCCCTTGAGGGATGTCTGACTTCCCATTTAGGCCCGATCCCACCTGGGACAGAATCACTTGCAAGGCATGTGGTTGGGGCCCACCTTAGAATTTCAGACGTCCCTCTCATAGACCAGAACTGCTGACTCCCAACTGCTCGCCTACTTGCCTGCCTGATTGCCCCTAACAGCTTCTGCCTGCCAGCCTGATCACCCCCTAACCACAACCCTGCCAGCCTGATTGATGCCTAACTGCTCCCCTGCCGGCCCGATCACCCCTAACTGCCCTCCCCTACAGGCCTGGTAACCCCCAACTGCCCTCCCCTGCAGGCCTTGTGCATCCCAACTGCCCTCCCTTGTCAGTCTAGTCATCCCTAACTGCCCTCCCCTGCTGGCCTGGTCACCCCTAACTGCCCTCCCCTGCAGGCCTTGTGCCTCCCAACCGTCCTCCCTTGCCAGCCTAGTTGTCCCTAACTGCCCTCCCCTGCTGGCCTGGTCACCCCTAACTGCCCTCCCCTGAAGGCCTTGTGCCTCCCAACTGCCCTCCCCTGCAGGTCTGGTTGCCCTCAACTGCCCTCCCCTCCAGGCCTGGTCATCCCCAAATGCCCTCCCCTGCTGGCCTGGTCTTCCCCAACTGCTCTCCCCTGCAGGCCTAGTCACCCCCAACTGCCCTCCCCTGAAGGCCTTATGCCTACCAACTGCCCTCCCCTGCAGGCCTGGTTTCCCCCCAACTCCCTTCTCCTGCAGGCCTGGGTCCCCCCCCAAACTGTCCTCCCCTGCAGACCTGGTCGCCCCCAACTGCCCTCCTCTGTTGGTCCAGCCACCCCTAAATGCCCTCCCCTTGTGGCCTGGGTGCCCCCAACACTGCTCCCTTGCAGGCCTGGTCCCTCCCTAATGCCCTGGTCTGCTGGTCTGATTGCCCACAACTGCCCTCTTCTGCCGGCCATCTTGTGTCCACATGGGGGCGGCCATTTTTGACCACATGGGGGTGGCCATCTTGTGTGTTGGAGTGATGGTCAATTTGCATATTATCTCTTTATTATATAGGATTGCCAAGGTTTTTCTTTTTATCAGTATAATCAGTATAGCTATTACTACATATCTGGATATTGATTGGATATGCTAGTTATTTTTCCATTCCTGTAAAATCATTAGGTCATCCCTGAGTCACAGTATCCTCTTACCTAGCTCTTAAGAGACAGTGATTTATAAATACACTGGTATTAATAGCAATTAGGTCATGGCCAACCAGTGTGGCTCATTGGTTGAGCACTGACCTATGAACCAGGAAATCATAGTTCGACTTCTGGTCAGGGCACATGCCTGGGTTTGGGGCTCCGTCTCCAGTAGGGAGCATGCAGGAGATAGCCTATCAATGATTCTTTCTCGTCATGAATGTTTCTATCTCTCTCTCCCTTTCCCTTACTCTCTAAAATTAAAAGAAAAAAAAATGGGTCATGGAAGACTGGCTTTTTTCCTTTGAGAGTCTAGATCAGTGATGGGCAACCTTTGAGCTCGGTGTGTCAAACTTCGCCAAAAAACTGAGCATAACTCGGGTAGTGTGTCACTTTGAGGAAAAAACTAACTCCCAGACTCTAGTCGCAAATGTTTCATCCTCAGGAGCAGCAAATGTTTCATCCTCGGCATGCGGCCACGTGTCATCAGAAATGGCTACACGTGTCAGTGCTGACACGTGTGTCATAGGTTCGCCATCACTGGTCTAGATAATTGATCTATATCCAAACTCTGGTCCTTATCTCTAAGCTTGGAGTTTTCTATCTGAATTGCTCATATTGTGGTACATTTGGATGAATTGGGTATCAATCACTGAAGTCATGACTAAGTGGTGCCCTTGGTACTAATATTATGATTTTTCACTAAAATACATTAGGTCCCTTAACTAAAAAATATGTTCTCACAAAATGCATAAAGTTTTTCATTCTTATCTTAAGCAGAACTGCATTTACCAAAAAATACTAAAGCAATTAAGGAAGATTATCAAACTATGGAGAAAGGAACCAAAAAGGTCATGGAAGGTTTTGACAAATCTGACTTTATAACCTGTAAAGATTTATGGCCTTTTTTAGACAATAGGGGATCAGGTTGTAGATCTGACTCCCAATCTGGGATCCAACTCAAACTAACTTAAGTAAACTGATTTTTTTTTTTTGGGGGGGGGACCTTGGTTCCTTCTTCTGAAAAGTGGGGCTAGTAATGTTACCTACATCTAAATGAGTTAATGTATGAAAAGTGCTTGGAATAATGTGCGGCACATATGAGCTCCCAGTAATGCTAACTACTATCAGTATTTTGGTCAGTGAACATTAACCTGGTCAATGTAGTAATATTTTACACCCTATTTTAAATTTCCAAAGTAATAGTCACATACAAATGCAAAGATCTCACAAATATTTGAACTGACATGCTTTGCATGTTTCACAATCCATGTGGTAGAGAAAGGGCCTTTGTTGGTACCATTTTGCTTCTCTAAACATGCCTTGTTACAACTCTTATTCAGTTTGAGAATACAGGGTGCCCTTGGGAGGAACTCTGATTTTGTGCACTTTATTCACACTTTTTTCTCATGATGTTTGTTTGCCACGATGAACACTTATTTTGATGTTGTCATACCAAAATAGTAATGAATTAGCAAATTAGCTAACTGGATGCTCAATTAGATACTGTCAAGTGATTGGAAAAAATATCCAAGTGTCAGTGCTAATTATTAAAAGTAATGTTGTAAACACTTCTGTGATCTTGTTATAAATTGTACAATAACTTATTTGGAATTTAACAAGTCCATTATAAAAATGGTCTTATTCACTATTTAAAGGTTGGATCCCATTTTTTTCTTTACAATATTTTATAAGCCATATTTTGTTATCAAGTAATTCTAAAATTAAGAAATTTATCAATTGGAACATATTCTGTAATTTAGATTTTCCTATCTCACTTAAACTTTACCCCACTATCCAATTTAATGAAGTTTTCCACAGTTCTGTATTTTATTATGGCACTAATATGGTGTTAAATCATATGCATCATATATTCTGTGGAGAGGAAAGACATGTTGGAAATCTGCCACATAGAAATAAAATACGTAAAAAGAAATTAAAAATATTTCTCTTTCACTTGGTGTCATATAGCCAAAATTACTGTTAGTGATAGGTTCATGCCTTACCTTTTATGCAATACTAGAGGCCTGGTGCACAAAATTTGTGCATAGGGTGGGGGGCGAGGCGGGGGTTGTCCCTCAGCCCAGCCTGCAGCCTCTTCAATCTGGGACCCCTCAAGGAATGTCAGGCTAACAGGCTGATCAAGGGAAGGCATCAGCCCCATTACCCCACTGCTGCAGCCACTGCCAGCCACTGCAGCCGCCAAGGTGTTTTCATCAACACAGACTCTAGTCCCTTCACTGTGAAAAAATTACAACTTTCTTTAGGCATTTTCAAGATGTATCTTTCATACGATATGACATTTCTTTCTTTTTTTTTTTTTTTTAATCCTCATCTGAGGATATGTTTCCATTGATTTTTTAGAGAGTGTGGAAGAGAGAGGGAGAGACAGAGGGAAACATCAATGTGAGAGGGACACTTTGATTGGTTGCCTCCTGCATGAGCCCTGACCTGGGCCCCGGCCAGGAAGGAGCCTGTAAACTAGGTATATGCCCTTGATAAAAATCGAACCCAGACCCTGCGGTCGGCAGGCCAAGGCTCTATCCACTGAGCCAAACCGGCTAGGGCGGGATATTACATTTCTTAGCCCCTCCAGTAGCGGACCTTCATTTTTTCCTCCAGTAGTGTGGTGGAAAAACCCTAGATCACCTTCTTGGATTCTTATAACCCAAATTACCAAGAACACTGCAAGTGGTGGCCTACAGGGAGCTTAGCCAATGAGCTGTCAGAAAAGGTATTTACTCTCAAACAGGTTTGGCTCAGTGGATAGACTGTGGGCCTGCAGACTGAAGGGTCCTAGGTTTGATTCCTGTTAAGGGCATGTACCTTGGTTGAAGGCACATCCCCAGTGGGGAGTGTGCAGGATGCAGCTAATCGATGTTTCTCTCTCATTGATATTTCTGACTGTCTATCCCTCTCCCCTCTTCTCTGTAAAAAAAATCAATAAAATAAATATATTTTTTAAAATGTGTATCCTCTGCAGCTCATGCAGCCCCTGGGTTGTGTCCACTGGGCTAGGGGCGTGTCCCTGCCACCCAGTGGTGGCTGCCGGGGTCTCAGCACACCCCAGAGGCCAGCAGCCATCCCCATGTGGAGGGCGCTGGGCTGGGGGCGTGGACGTGAACCACCACTTGGTGCCAGAGCTTGGAAAGCCTGGGGGCAGGGCGGGAACATCCCTGTTACCTAATGCCCCTGAGGCCAGCAGCCAACCCCACCATGGGCACCAGGCTGGGGCATCCAGGGACTCTGGGCAGCATGCAACGGTGGCCGCCAGGGTCTCGGCACACCCCAGAGGCCAGCAGCCAGCCCCCTGTTGTGGGCACCGGGCTGGGGCTGTGGACCCAAACCGCCGCTTGGTGCCAGAGCATTTGCAAGCATCTGGGGGCGAGGCGGGAATGTTTCTGCCCTGCCAGGCCGCTTGGCGCCTGCACCCATAGGCTCAGAGTGGCCAGGGGGCATTTTTGGACCCCTGTCGCTCAGGACCTAAGTGTGGGCCTACAGGCTAGGAGCGGCCTGGGTCGGGAGGATGTTTCCGGTACCCAGGCCGCTCAGTGCCTGCATATGCAAACTAACCACCATCTTTGTTTGGGTTCATTTGCATATTTGCTCTGATTGGCTGTGGGCATAGTGAAGGTACGGTCAATTTGCATGTTTCTCTTTTATTAGATAGGACTAGAGACCTCATGCATGAATCCTGTGCAAGGGTAGGTCCTCGCAGCTACCCCAACGGCTGCTGCTTCAGCCCTGACAGACCCAGCTTTGTCTGGAAGGTCATCCAGAAGGTCATTCTGCTGTTAGGCCTTTCAGTCGATTTGCATATTACACTTTTATTATTATAGACTAGAGGTCCAGTGCACGAAATTCATGCACTTGGAGGGGGGGCGTCCCTCAGCCTGGCCTGTGCCCTCTTGAAATCCGGAAGCCCTGGGGGGTTGTCCAACTGACAGCTTAGTGGGCCTAAGTTGTCAGTCAGACATCCTTAGCATTGCCACGGAGGCAGGAGAGGCTCCCACCACTGCCGCTGTGCTCGCCAGCCATGAGCCCAGCTTCTGGCTGAGTGGCACTCCCCCTGTGGGAGCACACTGACCACCAGGGGGCAGCTCCTGTGTTGAGTGTCTGCCCCTTGGTGGTCAGCACACATCACAGTGACCGGTCATTCCACCATTTGGTCATTTGCATATTAGCCTTTTATTATGTAGGATACACTGTAGATGAGGCCCTCTAGAACCATAAGAAATGCAAAAAATTCACTATTAACTCATTCTCAAATTGGCCCCACTTAAAATCAATTTGACCCCCTGTGGGGTGTGTGCTGCACCTTGGGAACCACTGGGCTTGACACTTGTCCTCTCTGAGCTTCATGTCTGAATACATATGCATATAACATAGAAATTGTAATCTCTTCTCCACCTACCTCACTGGGTTGTCATAAGGAGGTTTTGAGCTAATAAACCTAGAAATGTTTCATCAAGTAAGTGATGTCTAAATGGGAAGGGATTGTTATTTTTAAGCCCATGGGTACCCTTGCAGGTAGCAGGTGCTGATTAGGGGAGGAGGGCATGATTGTTTCCCGGGACTGTAGCTATGGAAGCTTTGCAGAGGATTCCACAGACCTCAGAGGGGTGGGCTCTGGCCAGCAGCCCTGTAGCTATAGTCGTCTCTGGAGGTGCTGGTGGGGGGCAGGGCATTAGGCGGGCGCTCAGGGGGCAGCAAGGCCCAAGGGGGAGTAACGATCAAACCTCCCTGCTTGGCACCATTCTTTAAATTGTAAGTGGCTGTTTCGCAGTTGTACCTGCTCAGGGCAGGGCTCCAATCTCCTGGAGTGGGGTGGGGGCCATGCCAGGGTGGAGCCAGGTGGGTTAGGAGGGCAGGTTTAGCTGTACCCCCATCGAGTTTCAGTGCGCTTCTACAGCAGAGACGGCGCTGCTGCTGTGGGGGGGTAAGGGTCTGACCCTGGGGGGCCACTCAGGCTTTCCTCCACCCGGTCTGGAGTTGTAGGGAGGATTGGCATGCCTGGCCCCAGTGGAGGGGGCCCAGCAGCGGTGGTCCATGGGCCCTGGTTGCCTTGGGGGCGCTGACAGATGGTCGCCAGCATGTTATTGTTGTGGGCACCCCTGGCAGGGGTGGCAGGGGAAGAGATCGGGAGTTGGAGGTACAGGCTGAAGCTACCTCCAAGGCTGGGTCTTCTCCCCATCGGGTCAGCCTCCTCATCCTCCCGGGGGTTTCTGGGGCTGGGGTAGTATGTCTGCCCATCCCCCCAGGGATGCAGGAACTGGGGTAGGGTATCTAATGTAGGGGGATTGGAAGAGCTCCCCGTGGCCACTTCCTCTTCCTTCTTTGCAGTTCGGGCTCCTGTCAGGTGCTCTCCTCAGACCCCCAGGAACTTGGCTCCGGCCGCCCAACCCCTGCTGCATGCACAGCTTCCTGCTGGTCTATCAATATGCAAATTGGTCATTACTGTGACACCGCTAGGATCAAT
Source organism: Eptesicus fuscus (assembly GCF_027574615.1). Taxonomy (NCBI): domain Eukaryota; kingdom Metazoa; phylum Chordata; class Mammalia; order Chiroptera; family Vespertilionidae; genus Eptesicus; species Eptesicus fuscus. Next base: position 1,788,616 of record NC_072480.1, on the reverse strand, counting down.
TAGCATATTATCTCTTTATATATATAGATTAGAGACTTCATATATGTATATATATTAGAAAAAGTTTGACTTAATTATATAATATAGATTATTTATAAAAATCAAGAAGTCAAAATTTGAAGAAAAAATAAAGGTAAGCCAAAATATGAAGTCGCTGTAGGAACCTATTTGATCTCAAATGATCAACAACAAAGTGAATATGGGATGTTATGCCTCCCAGGTAGAGCTTATGGATGAATTACAAGAAAAACAAGGGAATTTAGAAATATTTTACAACTGAAACAGCCCAAAACTACAATTATAGACACTTGAAATTCTTAAAAATATTTTTTATTATTTTTAACTAGGTATTTTTTTAATGGCCTTGTAGGATTAGAAGTAAATCTGGAGATATGTAGGCACACATTTTCTGAATTTCTTATTTCTAGAGTTATTAGGCAAATGATATTTTGTTGTCTTCATGTACTAAAAGGTAATCATAAATTAATTTACAATGATAATTCACAGAGACACAAGTTTGATAACATTACAAATAGAAATGAATGGATATCTTTGGGGAGGTACTTCTGCTAAACTTTATATAATGTGAAATATCCCTTCATCATAAAGTCATGCTTTTTTTAAAAAAAAGTGAAAAAAATCATGTAAGTGATATACTCTTTGCAGAAGTGGTACATTATACAGAACTCCAAATGCCATAATGAAACAAAATATTTTGCAAATGGTGAAAATTCATTATGATTTGTGGAAAACAAGTTTCTGTTTTGTCTGTTGCCAATGCAAAGTCTCATGTTTGTGAAATTCACTACTACAAAAGAAAATCTACACACTTAAGTGCTGTTTATTTAAAACTTTATGCTTTTCTGCTTAACTGTGGTCTTCTGTCTGATGCTGGCCATATTTTCAAATTTTTTTTTTAACTACAACTATTTAATTTTAGACACACCTGTGAAGAAGATACAAGACAACAAAAGAATTCAAGGTAAATTTGACTATAGTAATATACATATGTAACACGTGAGATGTTAAAAGAAACCAAAGAAAAGGAGAGTGCTTTCATATATTTTACTAGAGGCCCGGTGCACAAAATTCATGCATGGGGGTATGGGTGGGGGCGTGTCCCTCAGCCCTGTCTTGGCCTGCAAAGACGCCAGCATCCCTCACCCTGGCCTCTGGCTAGGGGTTCATCCCCTCCTTCTGCACAGCCTCTGGGAAGATGCTTGTCCTGGGGCCTCCTCAGGGCCCTGGCCCACGATGCCCTGCAGCTCAGGTACTCGGGGGCTTGGGCTTTCAGGTCTGGCTTCCTCACCTGGCATGGTGAGCATCAGCTGCCATGGGATCCTTGCCTTAGGAGTCGCCCCCTTGGACCATACTACTTGCGAGTGTGGCGAGGTGGGGGGGGTGGCTCGGTGGCAGTGATTTGATGTCTGTAGCATGCCCGCTGACACACCCCTGCCCCTTGCTGCCGCTGCCGCCGCTGTGGCACCAAGCTGGTCCCTTCTGGACTGCTGGCTGGGGGCTTCCAGTCTGTGACTGGGGCTGATGGGCTGCGACTGGGGATGCAGGTGGAGGACCCCAGCACCCATAGGGCTCTGTCAGCATCAGGAACTGGAAAGATCCATTTTTCTGGTTCCTCCCCTGCTGTGTGGACGCTGAGCTCCGGGCACCACGGGCCCTTTCCCTCCCACCACAAGACAGGCCAGGGCGTGGACTCTGGGCTCCCGGACTCTGGGCTCGCGGCCCCAGAGGCCCCTTCACTCCCGCCGCACAGCTGTGGCGCAGATGCTGAGCTCATGCCACCACTGGCGACGCGAGCTCAGCATCCCGCTCCCAGTCATCTGGCCAGAGACCCCTCCACGGCCAAGGAGCAGATGCTGGGCTCCCATTGCTGGGGCAATGCCTCCAGCGTCTGCTATGGGCGCCACCATTTTTGTCATGGAGTGATGACTAATTTACATATTATTCTTTTATTATATAGGATTGGACTTTGTTGTCTGTTAGGGAGAACAGTTAGCCAATAAGGGGGCAAAGTATTTTGATGGCAAGAAGATAAATTGTTTATGTTCTGCACTATTAGTAAAACCTAAGAATAACAAATATTAAGGGAAAAGCAACTATACTCATCTAAAGTGCTAGATACATTGAACCCTTTAGGAAAACTCAAATAGAGTTAATATGGAAAGAAATCCTTAAATATCAAAGCTGAACAAAAGTAAATACAGGACTGAACTCTGTAAAATGTTGTTTTTTGAGATGAGACTAGAGTTGAAGTATAAACACTGTCCACATACAGGAAATTGTTAATATAACTGTACAAAATTTGATATCATTTGTAGATTACATATACATAATTTACTCATATACACTGAGTGGCCAGATTATTATGATCTCTGAATGCATAATAATCTGGCCACTCAGTAGAGGCCCGGTGCATGAATTCATGCATGGATGGGGTCCGGCCAGCCTGGCCAGGGGGCGGGGACATGGGTGGTTGGCCAGCCTGCCTGCTGGTTGAACTCCTGGTCGAGGGGACAATTTGTATATTAGCCTTTTATTATACAGGATATACACTGAGTGGCCAGATTATTATGTGTTCAGAGATCATAATAACCTGGCCACTCAGTGTTTATATCCCCATTCAATATAATATTCTTTATAACTATGTTTATGTGCACTTTCTAATCTTCCACTTAGGTTACCTTACATTCTTTTACATTAAAAAATTAAAGATTCCCCTTATGGAACTTGAAATAAATTATAAATTTGGAATTTCTAAAATAATTACATACTGGTAGTCAAAAGAAGTTACAAGTCTTATAAATGCATTATAGGCATATCTGATTTTAAGTTAATCCAATACAGATATTTGAAATTAAATAATGAATGATACATGTAATTTTTAATTAAAATGTATCAGGTATTTCTTCTGAACTTCCAAATTCATTCAAATTTTCTAGAGAACTAAAATCACCACTTTAAATTATCATTTTCATATACCTTTATTCAAAGTATAACCTTGATTTTATCATCATAAATGAAGGATATTATTAAGAAACTAGAGGCCCAATGCATGAAATTCATGCACTCTGTGAGGCATGTCACTCAGCCTGGCCTGTGCCTTCTCGCAGTCTAGGAACCCTCAGGAGATGTCCAACTGAGGCTTAGGCTGCAGAGGTCAGACATCCTTAGTGCTGCTGCAGAGGTGGGAGAAGCTCCCGACACCATTACTGTGCTCACCAGCTTGAGCCCAGATTCTGGCTGAGTGGTGCTCCCCCTGTGGGAGTGCACTGACCACCAGGAGGAAGCTCCTGCATTGTGTCTTCCCCCTGGTGGTTAGTGCAAGTCACAGCAACCAGTCATTCTGCTGGTCATTCCACCATTCAGTAAATTTGCATATTAGCCTTTTATTATATAGGATATGGACTTTTATAGATATAGTTATACATAGAATATCATATTTTTAGACTCTAATGTTTCATTATATTTACTATATATATGTTCTCCCTTCTTCCTAATCAGGATCTAGAAGACGATCAAGAGAAGGTCATTCTCAGTGAAAATCCAGACCAGACGGCAAAGTTTATATAACCCTAAACCCTGATATTAAAGAAATATTATGAGAACCACTTTGATTTCAGGAAATAAACCATCACCACAAATAAAAAATCATTGAACAATTCTGAATGTAAATTTAATTCTTTTTAATTAGGAAAATCAGGGAAATTGTGGACTTTACAATCTCAATTTTGAGATGGGAACTGAGGGAATTCAAACACCTTACAGGCTTTTACATCTTGACATTAAACATTCTGACCAACTTCGGGATCCATCAAAGAAAATCCTTATCACTGGATTTATTACAATTCAAATCTCAGTGGTGAGCCATTATCTTATTCAGAAAATTAAGCCTTGAATTTATTTAGTGGATAGACAAAATCTATGCAATCAGTTACTCTCCATAAAAAACTAACTTATAGAAAACTAGAGGCCCGGCCGAAACTGGTTTGGCTCAGTGGATAGAGCGTCGGCCTGCAGACTCAAGGGTCCCAGGTTCGATTCCGGTCAAGGGCATGTACCTTGGTTGTGGGCACATCCCCAGTAGGGGGTGTGCAAGAGGCAGCTGATCGATGTTTCTCTCTCATCAATGTTTCTAATTCTCTATCCCTCTCTCTTCCTCTCTGTAAAAAATCAATAAAATATATTAAAAAAAAGAAAAAGAAAACTAGAGGCCCGGTGCACAAAATTTGTGCACGGGGTGGCGTGGGGAATCCCTCTCAGCCCAGCCTGCACCCTCTCCAATCAAGGACCCCTTGGGGGAGGTCTGACTGCCAGTTTAGGCCCCATTCACAGGGCAGCAACAGTTAGACATCCCTCTCGCAATCCGGGACTGCTGGCTCCTAACTGCTTGCCTGCCTGCTGGCCTAATCGCTATCTAACCGCTCCCCTGATGGCCCCCAATTTTCCTGCCCTGCTGGCCTGATGGCCCCCAACTGCCCTCCCCTGCCCACCTGATTGCCCCTAACCACCTCTGCCTCAGCCCCCACCACCGTGGCTTTGTCTGGAAGGAAGTTGGATGTCCAGAAGATGTCCGGTCACCTAGTCTAATTAGCACATTACCCTTTTATTAGTATGGATGGTTACTGAGCAGTCCATTCTGGGGAACATGGGGAAGCGGCCTTATGACTCAGGGACCAGGTACTCGACAGGAAGCTGGGAGGTCTGGTCTCACTCAGCAGAGGATGGGCCTGGGATCATGGGTGAGGCCTGGACTGTGTTTAGCTCCGAGGAGCCTCCCTTCTCCAGGCACCACTTGCTCAGTGGCCTCCCACACACACCCCGACATGGGTTCAAACACGCAACCTTTCAATGTACAGGACGAAGCTCCAACCAATGAAGCCACCTGGCCAGGGCAGTTATTCTTAGCTTTTATTTTATTTTTATTTTTTTCTCTTTTTTATTAAATCTTTATTGTTGAAAGGTTTACATAGGTCCCCTTTCCCCCCATTAATCTTTTCCAGACTACAACCTCCTCTAGGCCCTCACCACCCCATTGTCTGTGTCCAGGGATGATGCATATATGTACACAGACCATGGGTTGATCTCTTCCCACCCACCCACCATCCCCCCCCTTCCCTCTGAGGTTCCACAGCCTATTCATGCATCTGTGTATCTTTTTGTTCATCAGTGTATTTGGCTCATTAGGTGTTAAAAGTGCTCTGGTTGTGATCACTTGGGTTTTCTAAAGATGCAGTCATATCATGTACAAATCTTTTTTCTTTTTCCAAATTTACTTGTGGACACATTGGGAATATAGATACCAGAAACAGAAGTCTGTGAATAAGTTGGGAATAGGATGCTTTTTCTTTCGTTATGTTGTGTATGTGATCCTGTGTTCCCACCGTGTTGAGAACACCCAGTACTGTGGCTGCAGAGAATCTCTCCTTGGCAATTCATCCACATAGAGCCATAGCCTCCCTCTCCATCAGCCGTAGCTCCCAGGACAGGACACATGCACCCCTCAGCAGAGGTGGGGGTACTTGGCCACCTCCCACAGGCTTGCCCCCTATCATCACCCAGTTGGGGCCCACCTTCTGCATATCACCCTCTTGTTCCTACTCCCAGGCCATTCCATGCACTTCCTCTCAACCAGCCCTCTCTCTCCTCCCATCATGTCCGGAGCCCCAGGTGCTGTCCCTGTGAGGTCTGTGACACTCCCTACCAAACCATTTCATCTCGTTCTTTCATGGTGTCCAGTGTTTTTTCTGCCTTGTTAACTTGGTTTGAATCTGAATGGAAATGGCTCCATCTTCTATTTCATTTGTGTCCTTTACACCCCTAAGTTAATGCCATGTCCTTAGTATGTGGCTATGAGATCTCTCTATGACTGAGCTGGGAAACCTTTCATGTTTCTCTTTCCTTTTCTTTCATCTCAGGATAACTGAGCACTTCGGTTTGTGTGGGACCAAAGGCCCTGGAACACAATGCTGAGCCCTCTGAACTCATTTTATTCTTTATTGTATTATTTAATTCCTGGGGTTGAATTAAACATGGAAATAGAAGAAAATATACCCTTAGATATACAATCTGAGTTATTACCCGGGATTTCTGCGGGAGCTGACACTGAGTTATGAGACCCATGTGTTTATTGGTCAGTTTCCTCACCTGTGGAACGAAGGTTGAACCTGCCCCTCGGATCCTTTGGAGGTTGGATATGATGCATCCAGAGGGATTAACTGGCGGCTCGGAGAGTAAGATCAGAAGTCAACAGACACTTGTTTCCTTTACCTGGACAGAGCTAGAAAAACACAACTCTTTATCATAACACCTGGAAGGGCTATGCCTGTGGGATTTTTTACAAAGGTGTAAAGGCAAATCAATTGACAAAGGAGAGTCTTCTCAGAAAATGGTGCTGGAATAACTGACTATCTAAGGGGAAAAAACTTTGGTTTACACCTGTATCATAATAAAAAATAATTCAAAATGAATCATACTTCAATGTAAAACTTAAATTCTAATAAAACTTCAAAAATAAAACATTTTAGAACATTTTTGACATTTCATTAAGAAAAGATTTCTTGGATATGACACCAAAAGCTAAATTCATAAAAGGTAAAATATGATAAATTTGACTTTGGCATTTTGAAAAACACTGCTAAGAGAATTAAAAGAGAAATCACTAGGAGAAAATATTTGCACCTTATATAGCTGATAAACAACTTGAATCCATTATATAAAAGGAATCTGAAAATTCAATAATAATTTTTAAAACCACCCCAATTAAAAATTGGCAAAATATTTGAACACTTTACCAAAGATAATCAAAAAGCATATGGAAATCATATATTAGGGAAATGCAACTTAAATATTATAATGAGATATCACTACACACTTATTAGAATAGCTAATATCAAGAGATTGACCATGTCAAGTGTTGGCAAGAGAAATTGTAACTTTCATATAATTCTGCTGGAAATACAAAATAGAACTCCTTTGTAATATAATTTGACAGTTTCCAAAATTTTAATTGTATACCTGCCTACATATTAATCCAAGAGAAAGCAAGTCAGAAAAAGTCATGCATACTGTGCGATTCAACTTATATAATAGTCTAGATATTGCCATTATCTATAGTGACAGAAAGTAGATAAGTGGTTGCGTGGAAAATTGCGGTATCAACAGAAATCTCTATAAAGAAATATTTATCATAGTTAGGGCTGTAGCTCTTGTGCATCAGTATCAACTAACAGGGCTTATTTTATTCATTTATTTATTTACTTATTATTTTTACAAACAGAATCATTCCTTTTTCCTTTTGTTTTTTAAATTTTTGCTACCCTGTTTTTAATTTTTTTTTTTCCAGAGAGGAAGAGATGGGTAGAGAGAGAGAAACATCCTTGATGAGAGAGAATTATCCATCAGCTGCCTCCTGCATGCTCCCTACTGGGGACTAGCCCTAAATCCAGACTTGTGCCTTGACTGGGAATTGAACCGTGACCTGGTTCATGGGTTGACCCTCAAACACTGAGCCACACCAGCCAGGCTAAAGGGGCTATATATATATATATATATATAGAGAGAGAGAGAGAGAGAGAGAGAATATGCAAATTAGGCTGGGATACTGTAACGGTCATGACCGGACAGGAGGAGGCTGCACACGCAGCAGGCATGGTGGGCGGGGACTTGCAGCAGCACCCACGACCTACCCGCCCCAGCATGAGTGTCCCAAGCAGGCAGTGTGTTCCATCAGCAGCCCGCCCTGTGCACGCGCATGCAGGTGAAGTCACCGGTGCTGGCTTTCCTGCAGGCCTGAACCCCCAAGCAGCTGGGGATGTGCTGGTGATACCAACAGCCTGACAGCCAGCAGTGGAGGTGGCATTGGGCCTGGGGACTGGCAAATGGGCAGAAGATGGCCCTGATTGGGCTGGTTGCTATGATGCCCACTGTAGCCAGCAAACTGCTGATCAGGGTTGGGGCCGGCAGCCAACCTCGAGGCTCCTCCCCCCTGCTGGCCTTCCCCTGATCAGACTCTTCCATCCCAATCAAGAGCACGGCTCACAGAGCCTGTACCCTTCCTGGCAGCCCGAGTCCATGGGGTTGAGAATTCTGATGGCCCTGTTTGGGCTGGTCACTATGACCCCCACTGTAGCCAACAAACCAGCCTGATCTGGGGGTGGGGCTGGCAGCCAACCTCACAGCCCCTCCCCTCTGCCGGCTTGCCATGGACTCTCCCATCCCAATCAAGAGCAGGCTGCACAGAGCCTGGACCCTTCCTGGCATCTTCAAGTCTGTGGGGTTGAGAATTCTGATGGCCCTTCCCAGAGACTAGAGGTGCCTGATGAGCAGGGACAGGGACCACAGGCCTCCAGGGAGCTCCACAGAGTTGGCAAGGAGAGGAGAAGGCCTGAGAAGGGGGAGGAGGTGAAGCCAGTGGACATCAGCCCAGAATCCAGCCCTTCCCCTCCGGAGCCAGCAGGACCTAAACCCAGAACCCCAGCCCAAATTGGAAGAGCCTGAAGAGGCTTCAGGAAGCTCTATGCAAAGCTGCATGTTGAGAATGAGAGACTTCGTGAGGCCCTGACCCAGACTATGATGCGGCTGGTGCAGCTCAAGGTGGAGCTGGAGTGCACCACGCAGAGGCAGGAGTGCTTTGCAGGGAGGCCGACCCTCCTGGAGCTGGAGAGATTTGAGCGCAGGGCCCTGAAGCGCAAGGTGGCTGAGCTTGAAGAGGAGCTGAAGGGACTGTCCAACCTCTGGGCTGACAACCAGCGCCTCAAGGACAAGAATGCGGCCCTGATCCACGTCATCAGCAAACTGTCCAAGTACCCCAGAGGACTTGCCCCTGAGCCCACATTTATACAGGTACTTCTGCCACAAATACCCCTTCCCCTGTGTGAACATGAGTGACAGGGCTGCCGGGAAGTCTCTGAGAAGCCATAACCTCCCCTTTGGACCTCCAGGCTGGGAGGGGAGGACAGAACCCCCAGGAGCCAAGGGGGCCATCTAAGGCCAAGATGGAGATGGGAGGTTGAGCCAGGTAAGGGGATCAGGGCTGCAGGCAGGACCAGGAAGGAACCGAGGGGCAGGAAGTGCCAGGACCAGAGTGGCTACTCAGAAGTTGCTTCTCACGTGTGCTGCCACGAGTGACCCCTCCAGCCCCTGAGCAGGGATTTGAGAATGTGCCAAGCATCCTGCAGGACTGTGCCAGATGGGCCTGTATATAGGGTTTGTGTGCAATAGGGAAGGATGTCTTCTATTTTTTTGCTGCCCCCTCCCCAATGCTGTCCCAGGCAGGGGAAGAAGGTATTTTGAGACAAAGCACAGGCACCACAAATAAAAGTTGTGAAGTTGCCAAAAATAAAAATAAAAAAACATAAGAGCGGGCAGGCCGGCCAAACGTCCCCTCCCTTCCCCTCCACCAGCCCCACCACAATAGTCCCCAGCCACCTTTAATCAGCCTGCCCCACCACAATAGGCCCACAGCCCCTCCTGGTGGCTGCCCGCCCCTGATCACACCCCCCCACCCCAATAGGGGTCAAGGCTGGCCAGCCAATATACTGAAGCCCCTCCCCCTGCCTGGCCCCACCCCAGATCAGCCCCTCCACCCCAATCAGGGGCCGGGCTGGCTGGCCAACCACCCATGGCAGCCATTTCTGTTGGGGTTATAATTGAAACTTTGTAGCCTTAAGCAGGTGGGCCCGGCCAGGGTATGTGGAAAGCTTAGCTTCCCCTGTTGCCAGGGGCAACATTGGCCTGCTCTCTCAAGTTCCATTCTGCCGCCATTTCTGTTTGAATTTGTTTACCTTCTATAATTGAAACTTTGTAGCTTGCGTGGAGGCTTAGGCCTGGCAAGGACAGGCGGAAAGCTTGGCTTCCTCTGTTACCTAGGAAACCTTGCTCTCTGTGGCTGTAGCCATCTTGGTTGGGTTAATTTGCATACTCACTCTGATTGGATAGTGGGCATGGCTTGTGGGTGTGGCTTGCGGGTGTGTCGGAGGTATGGCCAATTTGCATATTTGTCTATTATTAGGTAGGATGTTTACTCTATAGCCCTAATTGGTTTGGTTCAGTGGATAGAGTGTTGGTCCACAGACTAAAGGTGCCCAGGTTTGATTCTGTTCAAGGGCATGTACCTCAGTTGTTGGCTTGATCTCTGGCCCTGGTTGGGGCACATGCGGGAAGGCAACCAATTGATGTGTCTCTCTCACAAAAATGTTTCTCTATCTCCATCTCTCTCTCTCCCTTCCACTCTCTCTGGAAATCAATGGGAAAATATCCTCCAGTGAGGATTAACAACAACAATAAAAATGTTTACTATAGTTACTTATAATAATGGAAAATGGAAATAACCTTCATGTCAGACTTCAAAAGATAGTTAAATTATGGCTATTAGAAAATTATTTAGGCAGAAAATGTTTTAATATGTTTATTCTTGAAGATTCTGACAGAATGATAGACCAATACAATAACATGTTACACAGCATGCTATTACAAAGAATATTCATGGAGAATGCAAGATGGCTGCAGAGTAGCTGGGGCTTATTTGTTCTGAGCTATGGACCTGATTTACAGCTAAAATACAGACAAATCAACTTGAAAACCCAATTGAATTGTAGCTGATCTGAAATATTATACCTAAGGAGCCCTGAAGAAGCCACAAAGAGACCAGTAAGAGAAGTGGAGACACAGAAAGGGAAAGCCCCCTTTGAGCAGGTGCAGAAGCTGAGAGGCCAGAGGGATACCAAGCTTCCAAACTCCCTCCCCCTGGGAGTGTGGGGTCTCAACCCTATGCAGATATCCCCAACCAAGAGCAACAGAGATGAGAAGAAGAGTTCATGTAGCATTTGGCAGAGGGAATCACAGGTTCTGTCTGCCTGGGAGGCTTAGACACCACCTTATCAGTGAATGAGTGCTCCTAATGTTAGCAGTCCCAGCCTGAGAAGTTTGTTCTGGACTCTGACTACTTGAAAATCTATACAGCTGTCTTTGGGACCAGCAGAGTGGTCTGCATAAAGAGATTGAAGTCCTGTGCAGCGCTGATTTTCTGCCCCTTTCTGCTTGATTTGGTGGTATAGGGGCATTGGTGCATGCAGAGCTGGGAATTTTTAGTGCTGAGGGAGGCTTCTGTAAGGGAGACTGACAGGCAGGTCCTGAGCTCTGTGACTTCACTGTTGGCAGACATATCTGAGCTTACTGGGAGTTTCACCGAAAAGCACCAGGAAAGAGTATTAGTGTTTGTCACCCCTCCTGCAGGCTGTGGGCACCACCCGCAACAGGAGAGTGTTTGGTTCAGCTCTGTGAAGTCCCAGATACCCCTGCTGGGTACAGTTCTGTGAGGGAGAGAAGTTCCTCTCAGACCAGGACATTGACAAAATGAGACATTTGGAGGCTGTTATCTGGGACTAGGAGAAAGTGTTTATCCTTCTCCTGTGGGTCGGGCCAGAAATATCTTCAATGGGAGACTCTTTTGATCTCTCCCCCTGTGCCCATGGGGACTGAATCTGCTCCTGCAGAAGAGACTACAAGCTGTACCCAACCTGAACCTGCAGTGAGCCCCTAAGGGGAAACTAGAGTTAGACACTCTGGCAGAGACTGAGGAGATTGACATTGAAGCATGGACTAATTTTCCCTCCTTGAGCACCTGACTGTGTAATCCCCAAGCAGGGAGCCAACTAGCTAAGCAAGGCTAGCCAGGGTTCATCCTAAAGACTCTCTTTGGAAGACTCTGGAAGAAGGCCAGGCAACTCAGGGGGAATGTAGAATAGCTGATATGTGGAGTTGTATCTCAGGGAGCCTTGGTCTGATCACAGATCTTCCCCCAACTGTACCCTGGAAGAAGCTGAACCATTTACATAAATTGGCCCCTCCCATGTTCACAAAATCTGACAGTGACCTGCATCTAAAACACACACTAGAGAATGCAGAACTAGCACAACAAGGTATGGGCTTCAGACCAAACCAGAGCTCAACCCAACTAGACACATAAATAGCACACCCAAAGAGGAATCCCAGCAGATCCCAGACAGTGCTGGCAAGAAAACTGCCTAAGGGGGAAGCCCCTGCACATCATCTTATACAAGGTGATCAGGTTTGCCTCTATAGACACCCAGCCTAAAGGATGTATGATTGTGCCACTGCATTCAAATAAGGTAGCTAGAGACTGTACCTGAATAGCAGTTTGCATGCCAGGGTTGAGGTTGAGCCTCATAGTCAACCATCTTGAGGGTCAATCCCACCCACAAATGGGCCAACAGCAAGCAAGACCCAACTAAAACAGGAAGACCCAAATAATAAAGAGACATTTCTAGAGCACCCAGCTCAGGAGATCAAGGAGACTGCATTACTGAGACCCACAGAACATGTACTACAGAAGGCCACATGACCAAAACTGACAGTCTTCGCAGTTCTACCTAATAAAAAGAAACAAACACAAAGAGACAGCCAAAATGGGAAGACAAAGAATCAGACCTTAAATGAAAGAACAGGAGGAATCTTGAAGAAAAAAAAAAAAGAGCTAAATTAAATGGAGGCAAAAAATTTATCAGAAACAGATCTCAAAGTAATTAATATAAGAATGCTCAGAAGATTGAAAAAGAACATAGAAACTATGTAAAACAATCAGTCAGAAGTAAAGAATGAAATAGCTGAAATAAAGAATACACTGGAAGAAATAACCAGTAGGCTGGAGGAAGCAGAAGGAACAAATTAGTGAATTAAAGGAAAAGATAGAAAAAAAAAATATCACTCAAAAAAAGCAGAAAAGGAAAAAATAGTTTGTTAAAGGTAACTTTGGAAAAATGTAAAACAAAACAACATCCTTATCATAGGAGTACTAGAGGGAGAAGAAAGTGAGCAAGGCATAAAAAACCTGTTTGAAGAAATAATGCCAGAAAACTCCCCTAACATGGTGAAGAAAAAGACACACAAGTTTAGGAAGTACAAAGCCCCAGTCAAGATGAACCCAAAGAGAACCACACCAAGACACATCATCATTAAAATGGCAAACTTTAAAGACCAAGAGAGAATCTTAAAGGCAGCAAGAGAAAGATAGTCAGTTACCTAAAAGGGAGCAATGATATGGCTGTCAGTTGATTTCTCAACAGAAACACTACAGGTCAGAAGGCAATGGCATGAAGTATTCAAAATAATGAAAGCAAGGATCTGAAACCAAGACTAATCTATCCAGCAAGGCTGTCATTCAAAATTTAAGGTAAAATAAAGAACTTCCCAGACCAAAAAAGAAAAAAAAGGCTAAACAAACTTATTACCACTGTTGGGTTCGAGCTCCTCTGCTAGGGACTGAACCTCTTTGGATGCTGGAAATTACAAAACAAAACAAAACAAAAAAACATGAGCAACCACAAGTATATGGGACATGTTTTATTGTAAACAAAGCAGCCATTGCAAACAAAGCAACCACTGCATACAAAGCAGCCAACCACTGGCTGGTCAGTAGCAGACTTTTATACTAACTCAGACAAAAGAGGCTTCTTGACAAATAGTGAATCAGTGTTACATGAACGAGTTATGTACTATATAGATGTGCCTGCATAGTGGGTACAGTGAAACACTGTGTCATTGCCTCTGGGCACATGTGTATGGCAAATGGTCCTTTAACATTCCACTTACTCTAGTCAGGGTCCCCACAACCACCAAACCATCTTTTCAAGAAAGGTTATAGGGACCGCTATAAGAAGAAGGAGAAATAAGAGGGAGAGAGAGAGACAGCACAGGCATAAAGAGATGGAAAAATTCATGCAAATGGAAACAAACAAACAAGAAACCTGGGGTAGCAATACTAACATGCAACAAAATAGACTCCATAACAAGGGGCATAAAAGAGACAAAGAGCCCTGGCCACTGTGGCTCAGTTGGTTGAGCATAGTTCTTTTCGCCAAATACATCACTGGTTTGATTCTAGTTCAGTGCACATGTATGAGTTGTGGGCCCTGATAGGGGATGTACAGGAGGCATCTGATAGATGTTTCTCTCTCACTCTTCCATCCTCTCTCTCTAAAATCATTTTTTAAAAAACATACTTTTAAAAAGAGAGACAAAGAAGATCACTACATAATACTAAATAAATCAATCTAGTTTATAACCCTGATAAACATATATGCACCCAATATGGGAACACCTAAACTATACACAGTACATATATATCATAAGCATAATATGCTAATTAGACCGGACAGCCGAACGACCTTCTGGACGTCATTCTGGATGTCCTTCCAGACGAAGCCATGGCGGTGGGGGCCGAGGCAGAGGTGGTTAGGGGCGATCAGGAAGGCAGGCAGGCAGGCAGGAGAGTGGTTAGGGCAATCAGGCAGGCAGGTGAGTGGTTAGGGGTGATGAGGTAGGCAGGCAGAGGGGTTAGGGACAATCAGGCAGGCAGGCAAAGGCAGTTAGGGGCAACCAGGTAGACAGGTAGAATAGTGGTTAGGGGCAATGAGGCAGGCAGACAGGTAGGCGAGCAGTTAGGAGCCAGCGGTCCCAGATTGCAAGAAGGTGCAGGCCAGGCTGAGGAACACCCACCCCCATCTAGTATATATATTTATACTCTTCAAACTATCCCAAAATTTCAAGAAGAAGGAAGACTTCTAATCTCTTTTTACAAGGCCAGCATTATTCTAATTTCAAAACAAGATAAAGACACTACAAAAGAAAAAAAAGAAAAGGAAAGAAAAGAAAAAAAAAGGAAAGAAAAGGAAATTATAGGCTAATATACATGATGTACATAGATGCTAAAATCCTCAACAAAATGTTACCAAATCAGATCCAGCAATACATTAAAAAGATCATACACCATGACCAAGTGGAATTCATTCTGGGAATGCAAGGCTATACAATATTTGCAAATCAATGAATGTGATATATCACATAAACAAGATGAAGGAAAAAAAGTCACATGATCATATCAATAGATGCAGAAAAAATATTCAACAAAATGTAGCATCCATTTATGGTAAAAAAAAAAAAAAAATTCCAGCAAAGTGGGAACAGAGAGTACATACCTCAATGTAATAAAGGCCATATAGGACAACCCACTGCTAACATCATTCTTAATGGGCAGAAACTGAAAATATTTCTCTTAAAAACTGGAACAAGCAGGGATGTCTGCTTTTGCCACTCTTATTCAGCATAGTGCTGGAAGTCCCATCATACAAAAAGAAAAAAGAAGGCATTTTATTTTGAAAGGAGTATGTAAAACTGTCATTATTCACAGATGACATGATATTGTACATAGAAAACCCTAAAGACTACCAAAAAACCACTATATTTAGTAAATGAATTTAGCAAATTAGCAAAATTAACATCTATATATTGATAGCATTTTTACATACCAACTAAGGCCTGATGCATAAAATTTGTGCAAGAGTAGGCCTTCCTTCCCCCAGCTGCTAACACTGGCTTCCCTCTGGCACCCGGGACCCAGGCTTCCCTCTGACCACCAGCAGGCACCTGGGACCCAGGCTTCCCTCCAGATGCCAGCAGGTACCCGGGACCCAGGCAGCCCCGGCTTTGTCCAGAAGGTCATCCGGCAGGACATCTGGTCTAATTAGCATATTATGCCTTTATTATTATAGATAATAAACTCTCAGAAAGAAAAACTAAAAAAATAAGCCCATTACCACTGAAACAACAACAACAAAATAAGGTACCTGGGTAAAACTTAATCAAGGAGTTAAAAAGACCTGTACTCAAAAAACTGTAAGACATTGAAAAAAGAAATATAGGACGTAACAAGCAAGTGGAAGTATGTACCTTATTCATGGGTTGATAGAATTAAAATCACTAAAATGTCTATACTACCCAAAGTAATCTATAGATTCAATACAATCCCTATTAAAATACAAACAGCATATTTCACAGATCTAGATAAAATATACTGAATAGCCTCAGCAATCTTGAGAAAGAATAAAGTTGGAAAGATCACAATACAAATATCAAACTATACTATAAATCCATACTATAAATCAAACAGCCTTGTACTGGTACAAGAACAGGCATATAGACCAATGGAACAGATCAGAGTCCCTAGAAATTGACACACACCATTATAGTCATTAATATTTGACAAAGGAGGCAAGCATATCAGTGGAGTAAGATAATCTCTTCAATAAATGGTATTGGGTCTCCCATCCAAGTACTAACCAGGCCCAAACCTGCTTAGCTTCCGAGATCAGACGAGATCGGGCGCGTTCAGGGTGGTATGGCCGTAGACAACAGTATGGAATTTCCTGAAACAATTAATAATGGGACTGCCCTTTGACACAACATTATCACTCTTGGGAATACATCCTAAAAATCCTGAAACACCAGTCAGAAAGAATATATCCACCCCTGTGTTCATAGATCTGGAAAAGCCCAAGTGCCCACCAGTAGATGAGTGGATAAAAAAAGCTGTAGTACATTTACAAAATGGAATACTATGCTGCTATATAAAAGAAGGCACTCTGCCCAACCAGCGCGACTCAGTGTTTGAGCATTGACCTATGAACCAGGAAGTCATGATTCAATTTCTGATCAAGGCACATGCCTAGGTTGTGGGCTTGATCTCCCGTGGGGCTTGTGCAGGAGACAGCCGATCAATGGTTCTCCCTTATCATTGATGTTTCTATTTCTCTTCCTCTCTCTTTTTCTCTTCAATCAATAAAACCCTATCTAATAAAGAGGGGAATATGCTAATTGACCCTCACGCCATCACAAAATGGCAGCGCCCACAGCCAATAAGGAGGGAATATGCTAATTGACTGCACACCCTCAAAGATAGTGGCACCCATAGCCAATAAGGATGGAATATGTTAATTGACTGCCCTGCCCTCAAAGATGGCAGCATCCACAGCCAATAGGAGGGAATATGCTAATTGACTGCCAGACCCTCAAATATGATGGTGCCCAGTCCTCTCAGACCCACCGGGGAAGCAGGCACGTGGGCCCAGCCGCTCTGAGCACCTGCCTCTGGAGTTGCCCAAACCCCTCAGCCCCCCAGCTGCCCAGGGCCAGCCCAAGGCACAGGCAAGCCTCGGATGGTGGCTGCCCAGCCACCCAGGGCTGCCTGAGGTTCAGGTAACCAGGGCAGACCAAGGCTTGCACTGCCGACAGTGGCAGCAGCAGAGGTGTGATGGGGTGTCACCTTCCCCTGATTGCTGGGTCACCTCCCACCTCCGAGGGCTCCTGGTCTGTGAGAGGGGGCAGGCCGGGCTGAGGGACCCCCCTCCAGTGCATGAATTTTCATGCACCAGGCCTCTAGTATTAAATAAATAGATGATAGATAGATGATAGATAGATGATAGATAGATAGATAGATAGATAGATAGATAGATAGATAGATAGATAAAAGGAGCTCTTACCCTTTGCAACAGCATGGATAAATCTGGAGAGTATTATTTTAAGTGAAATAAGCAAGACAGAGAAAGACAGTTATCACATTATCTCACTTCTATGTGGAATCTAATGAACAAAATAAATAGGTCCAGAGGTATGGATGCATAGAACAGACTGACAAATCTCAGAGGGGAGATAGTGGGGTGGAGAGGAAGAGATTAAACAAACAACATATTTGCATATATGTATACCCATAAATACAGAGAGTAGTGGGTGAAGATCCTGGGTGGGGCAGTGGCTTAGTTGAGCGGGGCAAATGTGGGAAAAATGGGGGATATATGTAATACTGTCAGCAATCCTATCCAATAACAGTATAATATGCAAATTGACCATCACTCCAACACACAAGATGGCTGCCCCATGTGGTCAAATATGGCTGCCCCCATGTGGACAGAAGATGGCCACCACAAGATGTCCGGCAGGGGAAGACAGTTGTGGGCAATCAGGCAAGCAAGGGAGGGCAGTTGGGAGGGACCAGGCCTGCAGGGGAGGGCAGTTAGGGGTGACTGGGCTGGCAGAGGAGGGCAGTTGGGGGGGACCAGGTCTGCAGGGGTGGGCAGTTGGTGCCAACCAGGCTGGCTGGGGAGGTCAGTTAGGGCAACCAGGCCAACAGGGGAGGGCAGTTGGAGGTGACCAGGCCTGCAGGGGAGGGAAATTGGGGGGAGGGAGGGACCAAGCCTTCAGGGGAGTAAAGTTGGGGGGCAACCAGGCCTGCAGGGGAGGACAGTTAGGGGAAACCAGGCCTGCAGGGGAAGCAGTTGGGGAGGACCAGGCCTGCAGGGGAGGGCAGTTTTGGGCGGCCAGACCAGCAGGGGAGACCAGTTGGTGATGAGCAGGCCAGCAGGGGAGGGCAGTTAAGGGCAACCAGACTGGCAGGGGAGGGCAGTTAGGGATGACCAAGCCAGCAGGGGAGGCAAGTTAGAGGCAATCAGGCTGGCAGGGGAGGGCAGTTAAGGTGACGAGGCTGCCAAGGGAGGGAAGTTATGGGTGACCAGGCCAGCAGGGGAGGGAAGTTGGTAGCCTCCAGGCCTGCAGGGGAGGACAGTTAAGGGTGACCAGGTCGGCAGGGGAGGGCAGTTAGGGGCATTTGGGCTGACAGGGGAGCAGTTAGGCTTCGATCAGGCTGGCAGGGGAGTGGTTAGGGCATGATCAGGCTGGCAGGCAGAAGCGGTTAGGGGCAATCAGGCAGGCAGGCAGGCGCGCAGTTTCAAGCCAGGAGTCCTGGATTGTGAGAGGGATGTCTGACTGCCCGTTTTGGCCCTATCCTGGATCGGGCCAAAACGGGCAGTCGGACATCCCTCATGGGGTCCCAGATTGGAGAGGCTAGGCTGAGGGACAGCCCCCTCCCCCCTGCATGAATTTCATGCATCAGACCTCTAATAAGAAAATAATAACAAATTTTTTAAAATATGCAGCATAGATCTATTTGAGAAACATATGTAACCACAGGAAAAACATTTTTGGCAATCTTCTGCTTTTCAGAAGTTCACTTTATGTCACTTTGTTTTTATGAAAGACCTACATTAGTATCTCTTTTGACTGACACCTAAATTAATACTTATTTGATATGAAAAAGGCAAAAAAGTGAAACTAGCCTTTTTCATTTATTTTACAGTGAGCCCTTAGAGAGGCAATTGCACCCCAGCAGAATGACACCACCAAGCTCCTTCCAGGGAACCACACTCAGCATCTCAGCATCAAGCCACTGGAAATTTGAACTGTAACTGTGACCATCTGAGCTTGATCTAGATTTATGCTGTGTATCGGTTAGAAAGATATGTCCTGAGCACCCATATGATTGTCAGCTGATTTCTCAACAGAAACTATGCAGGCCAGACGGCAGTGGCAAGAAGTAGTCAAAGTGATGAATAGCAAGAACCTACAACCAAGATTACTCTACCCAGCCAAGCTGACATTCAGAATTGAAGGGCAGCTAAAGAGCTTCATAGATAAGAAAAAGCTAAAGGAGTTCATGAACACCAAACCAGTATTATATGAAATGCTGAAAGGTATTCTCTAAGAAGAGGAAGAAGAAGAAAAGGTAAAGATAAAAATTATGAACAACAAATACATATCTATCAACAAGTGAATCTAAAAACCAAGTGAATTAAAAATATGATGTACAGAATAAACTGGTGAATATAATAGAATCAGGGGCATAGAAAGGGAGTGAACTGACAACTGTCAAGGGTAAAGGGGTGTAGGGGGTGCGGGAAGTGACTGGATAAAAATCATATATCTATGGATGAAGACAGTGGGGGGGAGGTAAGGGAAGAGGGTGGGATGGGAACCAGGTGGAGGGGAGCTTTGGGGGGAAAAAAGAGAAACAACTGTAATAATCTGAACAATAAAGATTTATTAAATTAAAAAGAAAGATATGTCCTAAGGTGATTACTTCCTCACTTTATGCCATTTTGGGTTACAAAACGTTACATAAGAACATTCTATTTTTCCAAAATGGGATAAAAACTCTATCTTATAAGGTATAAGTGGCAAAATTGAATTATTTACATTACAAATTTTTTAAATTAAAATGCATAACTATTAGAATAAAAAATGAGTTGTAAAAATTAATTTTTAGTTAGTTATTTTTATTCTCTAATGTATTTATGTGTAATCCATCTAAGTGTGAAATAATATATGGTGATACTTATAAAGGCAGGTAGAGATTTTTTTTTCCCAAATTAGAAAGTAGAAGGTAAGGGCAGATATTATTTTCTGTTTATGAAGATGGGAACTACCATTTGATTATAAAAACAAGTAGTTGCAAATACTCTTTAAAGATTTCTGTGAATGGAGTAGAGTTAGGAACATCTGGTATACTGCCCACTACAAAAGAAAAATGAAAACCAGTTAAAAAAAAATAAAGCTCCTAAAAAAATTTGGATAAGAAATCCTGGTGGCTTGAACAAAGCTATTGGCAATGAAGATGAAGAGGAGATGATGGTTTAAAAATGAATTTGAATTTAGAAATGACAGGTCTTAGTGATGGATTGGGTTTAAGGTGGAAGGAGAGAAAGAACTGAAAAATTATCTTGATCCCTCAGGTTTCTGGCTTGAGCAACTACCTGAATGATGGTGCCATTTTATAAAATAGGAAAGCCTGGGAGAAAAGAAGAAAAAAAAAACACAGAAAAACCAATAGAACAATTTTTTAAAATGTGTGTTTTTATTGATTTGGAGACAGAGAGGAAGGGAGTAGGGAGAAAGACAGAAACATCAATAATGAAAGAGAATCATTGATCAGCTGCCTCCTGCATGCCCTTACTGGGGATCGATCCCACAACTTGGGAATCAAACTGGTGACCTCTTGGTTCGTGGGTCATATCAACCACTAAGCCACACCGACAGGCCCATAGAACAATTTTGAATGTGATAACTCTTGAGTTCTCTATAAATGTACAAGTGGATATATAAAATAAGTTTTTAGACACCAAATTTAGAATTCAGAGAAGATATCCTAATTAGAGTAGATATAAATTACACATGCATTGTCACAGTGATTTCTTATTATTATTGTAAAATGGATTAGAGTTAAGGGAAAGAAAAAAGTTAGATACATCCTGAATAACAATTAGTTACAGATTGGTTGGAAGAAGAGGAGATAGGAAAGGAGATTGAGACAGAGTGGCAACAGAGATGGGAGAGAAACCATGATCATAGTTACAAGGGAGCAAGTATCTCAAAAAGAACAGAGTGAACTGATATGTTGAGCAATGGTAGGAAAATAAAAAAAAGAATAGCAGAAGGGTGCTCTTTGAGTATTTCAATGTAGATGTCAGTGTGGGCCCTAGCAAAGTTAGTACGGGGATCAGAAGCCAATAGTGGATTGATAAGAAAATCAAAAGTAAGATAATGAAGACATCAGTAATACACCACTTTTTTGACAAATTTGTCTTTGGAAGAAACAAAAAAAAATGAAGCAGAAATTGTAGAGGACTGAGAAATCAAGAGAAGTGATTTCTTAAGGAAAAGGCTACTATTATTTTATTGAAATGATTCAGTAGAGGGATTCTATATAATAAAGACATAATATGCAAATGGTTGTTACACTGTGAAGCATAACGACTGACCGTGTAACTAACGACTGGATCACAGATCAGCAGGAGGGTGGGGCAGCGAGCTACAAGCAGGCGGCAGAGAGCTACAGGAGCAGGTAGGGCAGCAAGCTATGGGAGGAAGCGGGGGGGGGGGGGGGCGGGGGCGGAGGAAGCTAAAGTTGGGTAGCAGAGAACTACTTGACTACAAGCGGGCGGTGGAGAGCTACAGGAGGGGTAGGGCAGCAAGCTATGAGGGGGTGTGGGGGAAGATCGGCAGGGGGAGCTACAGGAGGGTGGGGGAGCAGGCGGAGAGCTACTGGAGGGCGGCAACGAGCTACTGGCGAGCTACTGATGCATGGATTCGTGAGCAGGGCTACTAGTACAAATATAAAAAGAAATATGCTTTGTATCGTAAATCGTCAATGAAAAACTTCTGGGAACTAGAGAGTTTAATAAAGTATACACTGAGTGGCCAGATTATTATGACCACCCGATGTTTGTAGGCAAATTAGCCGTACACTGCATCATATGGGATATGGAAGCCGAAGGCCTATTTGAACACCTTTGCTGTCTGCAGTTACCAAGATAAAATGTCTCCAATTTGCACAGGAACACAAGGATTGGACAGTCGAGCATTGGAAAAAAAGTCACATGGTCCGATGAATCATGCTCCCAGTTGCATCATGCAGATGGAAGAGTGAGAATTTTGTGGAAACAGCATGAAAGCATGCACCCCACATGCATGAGTACAACCCTTCAAGCTGGTGAGGGCAGTGTTATAGTTTGGGGCATGTTTTACTGGCATGATTTGGGCCCTTTAATTCATGTGGAACAACGTCTGAATAGCACAACATACCTAAGTATCGTTGCTGATCAAGTTCATCCTATCATGTTGATAGTGTATCCCAATGGAGATGGCTTCTTCCAACAAGACAATGCACCATGCCATGGTACTTGTATTGTGCAGGAGTGGTTTCAAGAGCATGAGGGAGACTTGATCTTGCTTAGGTAACCCTCACAATCACCATATCTCAATCCAATTGAGCATTTGTGGGATGAAGTTAAAAGAGCCATCAGCCAGCTGGTTCCACAACCATCAAATCTCACAGAACTGGACAGTGCTATTCATCAGGCATGGTGTCAGCTTCCTCCCATCACCTTTCAACATCTCGTGGAGTCAATGCCAAGAAGAATCGCCTCAGTATTGAAGGCAAAAGGTGGCCCAACGAAGTACTGATGGGGTGGTCATAATTATCTGGCCACTCAGTGTATAAAAGAAGTCTTTTAAACACTTTATACATCCAGTTGAGGTAAATATGGATTCAACATTTTTGTTTTCATAATCTTTTCTTCATTACTATTCTTATGATATTAAATTTTTCTACCATAATTTCTCATTTGGATTACTTACTACATTATTAGCCTCTCACTTCCCCTAGTGTTATTTCTGTATTATCAGTAATCTTTCAAAATTCCAAATACAATTATACCATTGCTTAAATTCATCCTTAAGCTTTTAGGATAAAGGCTGAACTCCTTACTTAAGCTATTCACAACAGTCTCTACCTCCTAAACATCTTCCATTTCATTAATCATGCACCACTTCCCCAAACTACAATGACATCCTATATAATAAAAGGCTAATATGCAAATAGACCGAACAGCAGAACTGGAACAACCAAACAACTGAACAACCTGTCGCTATGACATGCGCTGATCACCGGGGGCATGTGTGGAACATGGTGGGCATTGGCCGCGGCAGGATAATAGAGCAGGTGAGTGGGTGCATCAGACCAAGGCATAGCACTGGTCACTATCATCAGGGCAAGCCTCTGGTGGTTACTGAAAATTCTTTGCTCCAACATGCCGCAGTCCTGCCCGGCACTCACACTTGCTGCCAGCACTGGAGCCACCACTCACACCCACTGCGAGTGCTGACCCCACTTGCACTGACAGCCGACACTGGAACTGCCGCTTGATCTCACTGCTGGTGCCTGGTGCCAGTCCCAATCATTTGGTGCCATCAGCAGGTGAGAGCGGCAGTTGCTGGTCCTGATAGCCCCTGAGGACTTCTCCATCTCCCCCTGCTCCTGAGGGTCAATCGGGGCAGCAAAAAGCGCTTGCATCTGCTAATGGAGTGGAGCAATTGGGGATGGAGCCGGCAGCGCTTGGGAGTGGGAGTAGCTTGAGCAGGGCTGCCAGCAGACAGGCAACAAGGGGCCCCAGTGGGAGGGGCCGGGCAGGGGCATGGAGGATGGGCCAAGACCCACCCCTGTGCCTACCAAACCTCACATCACATAGTTCCTTTCAAGGTATATGAATTCGTGCACTGGGCCCCTGGTCTATATATATAAAAGCCCAGCAACCATTATGGTGGAAGGACCAGAATACCCAGTCGCTATGACACACACTGACGACCAGGGGGCAGACACTCAATGCAGGAGCTGCCCTCTGGTAGTCAGTGCGCTCTCACAGCAGGATTGCTGCTCAGCCAGAAGCCAGGCTCACGCTGGCGAGCACAGCAGCGGTGGCGGGAGACTCTCCTGCCTCTGCAGAAGCACTAAGGAGTGGAGAGCCAAGCGGTAAGGAGCAAGCAGGCAGGCAGTAAGGAGCAGCAAGCCAAATGGTAAGGAGTGAGCAGGCAGACAGTTAGGAGTGATGGGTCCCAGATTGTGAGAGGGTGCAGGCTGGGCTGAGGAAACCCCTGCCCCCCCCCCTCACATGAATATCGTGCATCGAGCCTCTAGTATTCAATATATTCTGACTCTCTCTTTCACACTTTTGCATATGCTTAGAATACACATTTGTTTTTAATGTTCTCTGCAATAATCTCAATTCTCAAACCATACCCATAAATACATACACTCTCATGCATAAAAACCCCTTTTATATCTAGCTTACATCCAGTCATCTTTCAACTTTGAACTCAAATGTCACCTCTTCTGGTAAGCTTTTGTTATTCTGCTAGCTTGTTTTAGATCAATCATAGCACTAATCTTACTATATCATATCATTGGTGTTCTTGTCAGAATTAGGAGAAAATAGAAGGTTCTTGAAGGCAAGAGCAAAGCATTGCATAACACCTGCCAATTGTTCTTAACCTAGGATATAACAAAGAGCTGGAATGAACCCTGAAAGAGTAGTGAGAAGAGGAAAGAGGATTTACAATGTATAGACATTCCCCAGGTGAACCTTAGTTTCAATATGATAACTTCTGTGAGAGCTACTGATCTGGGTGAACATACTTTCCTGAGAAGCAAAGGAAAAAATTACTTCATTGTTTTGTCTGTGGATCTGAAATCAGACCTAATTAAAAGAACCCTTTGTTTTTCTTAACAGAGCATATACTCAGAACTGCAGATGTCAAATTTTGGCACATTTGTGATAAGCTTACCAAACAACAATTTAAAATTCATTAATTGAACCAGATAGACGATTGGAGGAAAATAAAAAATAACATTTAATGATAACCATATTTTCTTCAAAATAGGCTGCATGTATTTTGAAGAAAACTGCTATTTCTTATTGTTTCACTAATCACTACAAGTTTTGCCTTGGCATGTTTTTTTATTTTACTATTAAAAATAAAAAGTTTAAAAGCTCTTCGCCTTCTAAAAAATGGCAAAATAACAAAAATATCCTTGGGAGCAATCTTATGTATACATTTATAAAACTGATTAGGTCTTCAAAATAGCTATTCTATTCATCTCTGTTTCCCTACTGAAGATATCTATTTATATCTTTTCTCTTCAAATGAACAACAGATAACAAAACAATTTGCCTGTTGCAAATAACTTCAGAAATTTTTTTTCTCACTCTCAGATTGCCATGAAAGGGGAAGGGAGAAGAAAAAGTATATTTTAGTTCTTATTCTGTTTTCTGATTAGTTTATAGACTTCAGACTTACAATACTTGATTGTCATTTTCAAAATTATTTTATCATGATATATGCATGCTGATAATTGATTTTTAAAAGAATGTGCCATCTTGCTATACAAAATCTTAAAATGAAACCACAGTAAAAACAAAACAAAACTTAGAAGTTTGGTGCTCTCAGACAATACAATTCTAGAGCTACAGTTCTTAAAGTAAAGTCTATTGACTTTAGTCTACTACCTTTCCACTTCTGAAATGTCTGGATGAATTTATTTCTGACCTTTTCTGAATCCTTGAGGCCATCTGTTTTATTTGCTTGTGTTTCCCTTTGCCTTGCCTCATGATATCTAAGCCTTCCTGCATCTGACCCCATAATCATATCACATATTCAGTTTTTATCCTATTCCTAAGCTAGGTTCATGGCTAAATGAGAAAATAATTGAGAAACCTAATTTCTGATTGCTCTCAAAACAGCTATGTCATTTTGGTCATATTCAAGACAGAATTATCAAGTTCCACAACAATTAGATTACACTATTTCATAAACAACAACAAATAAAGCTTCCTTCTAAGAATGTAATTTGCATGTCAAGAAATACAGTAAACATATGAAATTTATTTTTTATAATTACTAGAAGAAATTAGGGAAATAAAAATCATTAAATTAAATTTAGAAAATAATTTTCCTAAACAATTTCATCTAACCATGCATGCATCTTGAAATATTTGTTTTAAATATGTGGCTTTTGAGGCAAGTTAGGAAGAAACAAAGAAAATTCCCTGGCAAGTGGAATGAGGATACTAAGACAAATGGTTGAACAAAAAGCAGGAAAGGCTGAACAATTAACATCCAGCTAATAAATCACAAGATCCTATCCTCCCTAACTGACGATGCCTAAGAACAGATGGTTTAAATAATCGTAGTTAGGGAGGTAGATAACAAAAAACAAGTAGAGCCAAACTAATCCAGATCAAAGATTAAACTAACCAAAAAAGGGCCCAAAGCTCAATGTACCATCATTATAATAAAAATTGACACCATAAGTAGAAGGAGACCTCAGAGGATAAACACCATGATTTCTGGAAGTGATCATATTAAGAACAAAACTCCCCTTTCAACCAGAAGTTGGAGTCAGAATTTGGTGCCACAAAGCTTGAAAATAACCCCCTACACACACAACTTGGAAACATAAATTCCAAAGAATTAGCTAATCATGGGAGCAACTCACCAGTGAATTGGCCCTCATCCACTCAGGCATGTACTCGTTGCTTCTGTCACAGTGGAGCCTGCACTCTTTCTTTTCCTTTTTATTTTTTATTTTTTATTCTTCATTACTGAATGCAATCTTTATTTTTCCTTTTTTTTGAAAATTAATTTTTAGTTTCGAAAGTATTATAGCTATCTCCCTACTTTTTCCCCATTGACCCACTCCATCCGGCACCCCTAACCAGGCCTTCACCACACTATTTTCTGTGTCCAGGGGTTATGCATACATGCATATAAATTATTTGGTTAATCTCTTCCCACCCCCATCTCCGCCCCTGCCTTCCCTCTGAGATTCATCAGTCTATTCCATGCTTCTATGTCTCTGAATCTATTTTGTTCTTCAGTTTATTTTGTTCATGTGAGTGAGATATGTGATACTTGTCTTTCTCTGACTGGCTTGTTTTGCTTTAGCATAATACTATACTGGTCCCTCCATGTTGCCTCAAAGGGTAAGAGATCTTTCTTTTTTACAGCTGCATTATATTCCATTGTGTAAATGTACCACAATGAGGTATCACCTCACACCTGCCAGAATGGCTACCATCAATAAATCAACAAACAAGTGCTGGTGAGGATGTGGAGAAAAGGGAACCCTAGTACACTGTTTGTGGGAATGCAGACTGGTACAGCCACTATGGAAAACAGTATGGAGTTTCCTCAAAAAAGTTAAAAATGGAATTGCCTTTTGACCCAGCAACCCCACTTCTAGGAATATATTCTAAGAACTCTGAAGCATGAATCAGGAAAAAATATTTGCACCCCTATGTTCAGAGCATCATTATTTACAATAATTAAGATCTGAAAACAGCCCATTAATAGATGAGTAGATTAAAAAAAAAAGCTGTGGTACATTTATATAATGGAATACTATGCAGCTGTTAAAAAGAGGCCTCTTTCTTTTTCTCTGTCTGAATAAAACTTGCTTTTTTCTCACTTTCACCTGAACTTTGGTCTTCAAAATTTTCCTCCACTAGTCAAGAACCTAGAGGTTTCCTGACATGCAAAAGGGCCAGCCACTGCCAAAGAAGTGGTCAAGTAACATACTTATTTTTTTTCTCTTTTTATATGCTTTATATTTATTTTTCAGCATTATTCTATCTATGGTCAGAGTCACTTGGGACAGATAAAATCTGTTTGGATAATTGAGGTAAATGCAAATTTTTAAAAACTATATTATTGAAACAGACTAATTTTTATAAAAATATTTTCTGATTAAAATTATACTAAATCTTTATGTCATTTAATGTAATAATATAAATTGATAATTTGAATACTTATTTTAAAGGTTAATACTACATCAGTTTTATATTTCATTGGTTCTAAAAGTAAGAGAAAAGAGTAAACAAAAAGCAGAGGAAACTGCTCTAAAGAATACATTTATCTCCATTCTTGTGATAAGCTCTTTAAAGTGTTTTCTATATATGATTATATATATATATATATATATATATATATATATATATATATATATATGCAACATCTAGTCTCTTAAGTTTGGATCCTTTTATAGTTCTCTCAAAAAGTAACTGTATTACTTCTGAACATCCATAAAGTTTCATGAGCCATCATTTAAAGAAAAATTATTACATTCTGAGATCTTCTATTTAGGTCAAGACAACCTAAGCATCACTTGATACCATCTGTACAGGCTTATATATTAATCACTTCCAAGTTTCAGAAGCCATGGAGTAACCTACTCAAGCCAAATCCTGAGAACATATGATAAACTATATCAACAGCCATAAATGCTGTAGTATAAAGTATAGAAACTACATCAAGAAAGGCAGCACAGCTCTTCCTCGGCACTGCCAGTGGAGGTGGCAACCATCTCCTACTTAGCATGATAGCTTCCCTCAGACCCCTTGTGAAACCCAAAATTGTCCAAAAGAGAACCAAGAAGTTCATCTGGCACCAGTCAGACCGATATGTCAAAATTAAGTGCAACTGGTGGAAACCAAGAGGAATTGATTCAAGGGCCACATCTTGACGCCCAACATTGGCTATGGGAGCAACAAGAAAACAAAGCACATGCTGTCCACGGGCTTTCAGAAGTTTCTGGTCCACAACGTCAAAGAGCTTGAAGTGCTGCTGATATGGAACAAACCTTACTGTACTGATATTGCTCACAGCGTCTCCTCAGATAACCTCAAAGCCATTGTGGAAAGAGCAGCCCAGCTGGCCATCAGACACCAATCCCAATGCCAGGCTGTGCAACAAAGAAAATGAATAGACATATTGTGTGCACATTGTATTTGTGTTAATAAAATCATAAATTCTGCCCCCAAAAAAGAAAGAAAGAGAAAGAAAGGCAGCACTGATTTGGGAATGTCTGACCTAACAGAGTAAAGAAACAGGATCTGCTAAGAGTTCACAATGCAAAGGGACATCATAAGTCACTTCAGTATAAAGAATGTATCTTCAACATTTTCAATCCTAGCTATCCTAGCTAATAAAAGAGTAATATGCAAATTGACCATCACTCTAACACACAAGATGGCTGCCCCCATGTGGTCAAAGATGGCTGCCCCCATGTGGACACAAGAGGACCACCACAAGATGGCCAGCAGAGGAGGGCAGTTGGGAGGAACCAGGCCTGCAAGAGAGGGCATTTGGGGGCTATCAAGCCTGCAGGGGAGGGCAGTTAGGGGTGACCAGGCCAGCAGAGGAAGGAAGTTGGGGGCTATCAAGCCTGCAGGGGAGGGCAGTTGGGGGAAACCCAGGCCTGCAGGGGAGAGCAGTTGAGGGGTGACCTGGCTGGCAGGGGAAGGCAGTTAGGGGTAATTAGGCTGACAGGGGAGCAGTTAGGCATCAATCAGACTGGCAGGGGAGTGGTTAGGGGGTGATCAGGCTGGCAGGCAAAAGTGGTTAGGGGCAATCAGGAAGGCAGGCAGGCGAGCAGTTGGGAGCCAGCAGTCCTGGATTGTGAGAGGGATGTCCGACTGCCCATTTAGGCCCGATTCTAGTGAGATCCCTCGAGAGGTCTCAGATTGGAGAGGGTGCAGGCTGGGCTGAGGGACACACACCCCCGTGCACAAATTTTGTGCATCGGGCCTCTAGTTTCTAAATAAAAACAGATATTTTTGTATGTCTATAATTTGATTGTGAGTAACTACAAGATAAAAAAGTCAGAATATTCTTTATGAATAGGAAGCAAGTTCATCTAGGAACATAGTTTTAAAGGGAAAAGGCATTTGGTAGGGTGTTGGAGGAAATTCAAAATAATCAAATGTATAATGAGAAAGAAAGTTGCCAATTACTTTATAATGCTAAAATCTTAGCTACTTTAAAACCTGTTTACCTGTACTTTGACCTTTTACATTATAGTTGTCAGGCATTTTAATGCTACAAATAAGTTCGGCATAACAGTAATTGCTTTATATAATGAATATTCATTGTTTACCAGCATATTTACTCTTATTGCTCTTTTAAAATCAATTATTTTTTAAATCCTCCTCCAAAGATTTTTTTTTCCATTGATTTTTTTAGACATAGTAGAAGGGAGGCAGGAGAGGAGAGAGAGAAACATTGTCATGACAGCGACACGTTGATTGGTTGCCTCTCGCATGGCCCGGACCCGGGCTGGGGACTGAATCCACAACCAAGGTATATGCCCTTGACTGGAAATCAAACTCTTGACCCTTTGGTCTGCAGGACGATGCTATAACTAACCACTAAGAAAAACCACACAGGGCTCTCTTATTGTTCAGTAGTTTCCATGCTTCTATTCAGATATATTCTGTGGTCTCTTTTTCACTTTACCTACCTTGTCATCTAATGCATCCAATCTGCTGGTTCATTTCTTGGGTTGTTAATTTTAGCTATCACATTTTTTCCATTATGGAATACTGATTTGATATTTTATGATACTATTTTATACTTTCATATACTTTGTCTAATTTTTTTTAAATTCTTGAACATATTAATCATAGTTATTTCAAAATCTTTTACTGTTAACTACAACTTCTATATTAACCATGCCTTTATGATTGGTTCTTTTTTTAAATATGTTTTTATTGATTTCAGAGAGGAAGGGAGAAGGAGAGAGAGATAGAAACATCAATGACAAGAGAATCATTGCTCAGCTGCCTCCCGCACACCCCCGACTGGGGATGAGCCCACAACCCGGCATGTACCCTTGACCAGAATCGAACCTGGGACCCTTCAGTCCACAGGCTGACACTCTATCCACTGAGCCAAACCAGCCAGGGCTGATTGGTTATTTTTTATTTTTATTTATAGTTGTGTTTTTGTAACTCTCGTTGTTAAATATTTGATTGAAGGCTAACTACTGTAAAATAGAACGTGAGACTCCAAATGATGTCATCTTCCACTAGACTGTTTTTCTTTTCCTCTGTTTGGCAAATAATCTGAGTTGATGATCATATCAATTAAATCTGAGAATAAGCTTGTTCTGAATTCCCTTAAAGATTTAGTTAGAATCTATCTACTCCTGGGTCAACTCTGTGATTTTAGTATATGCCATTTTGCCTTTGGATAAAAAACATAGTAGGTATCTATATCACCAGTCTTAGAATTCTGCACAAGATTGAACTTTTAATATTAAAAATGTCCAGCCCAGATTTCCAATTTCTTGCCAGTATCACTTCAGAATCTGACAAATGTCTTAAGTCGGGAGTTGGTAATTAGTTTCAGGCTGGTTTCCTCCCCCTTCTTAAGTTGATATAACTGCTGGAGATTTCATTGTGCCTTTTTAGAAGTCTAGTCCCAACTCTCCAGACTGCTACAGAGCCCCAGAATCAAGAAACAGTCCCTGAAAATCAGTCTCCGTTTTCAGTGTAGATTAGCATACCACTAAAATGACTAGTTTGGCTTCCTGCACCCCACCAAGCTTTGTTAAGACTAAGCTCAATAATTAGCTTTCCCACAAAATCAACAAATGTCTCCGAGTTTGGTGAAACAGATCCTCCACTCTCTAGAACATTATTTCATCTAGTGCTCATTCTTTCTAAGCTTTCATGAGATATGATTTATGTAATTTATCTAGCTTTTCTTATTTTAATGGAAACATTTGTCCACCATTAACTGTTTCTCACCCAGAAGTAAAAATTTTCTTTGTTTTTTTAAGCTTTAACATTTTGTGGCAATTGACTCTGATGTGTATTACCAAAACAAACTAATATGAATTTGTGATTTTATTTTAGTCTTCTAAATATTGAATAACTTTTTATCAAATACTAGAGGCCCGATGCTTGAAAATTCGTGCAAGAGTAGGCCTTCCTTCCCCCGGTTGCCGGCACCGGCTTCCCACTGGCACCCGGGACCCAGGCTTCCCTCCTCCAGCCACCGGCAGGCACCCGAGACCCGGGCTGGCTGCCCTCGGGCCCTGGCTTCCTCAGGAAGGATGTCCGGAATGACATCCAGAAGACTTCCAGTCTAAGTAGCATATTACCCTTTTATTTTTATAGATGCCACACCAGCCTTCTTCATTCTTATATGTTTGCCTTATAAGGGTGCCCCTATACCCTCTGCTCTTGGTAATCACTTTCCAGTTTAGACCACATATTTATCCTGGAAATGATCCCTTGCTATTGTGATATACTTGTTTAGCTATTGGTCAGTATCTTAAATCTTCCCATAATTGACTTCCTTTTATGTTTACCATATATAACAAATGACATTTTCAAAATCAGCATAATTTACTTTAGTTGTACTTTATTAATTCAAAAGTTTGAGAAACATAATTTTGAATAATGTCTGACTGTCTTCCAGTTTTGAAAATACTCTGCTGTTAGAAGAATTGGGAGAAATCTGGAGAAATAATTACTGGGCTAAAACTGAAATCAATCCAGAAGGCAAGTTCCCCAGCTAATAGACTGTTATAAATTTCACAGCCATTAACTCTGAGAGATTTTACAAATATTATTTACATGTGTGCACAGTCTCATGGGGGTTTGGTTTCTGACTTGACCCTTTTGGGAAGCTGACAAGTACAGATTTTTTAAGAGAAGAGCTTCCAAACTAAATTGTAGTCCTTCCAGGCTAGTCATCCACTTAAATAAAAATAGCCAAGTATTCTGTAACTGTTGGAACAGGAAAAAAATCATCATATAAAGAACACTGAGTTGCATTCTGCTAGTTTCTGTGAACTACATGATCAACCTGAATTATGCAATTAAAGTATTAACTGACTAAAAAACTAAGAAAGAAAATCATTAGTAATGTCAGTTTATGGTCTTTGCTCATCAGGTCAATGAAGAGTAAAATAATAATTACTAGTATTTCCACTATGTATTTTAGGTTTACAAAATACTTTCACAAATATGGATTCAATAAAATATTTGGAAGTTTGTGTACTCCAAATATATGTGTAAACTCACAAAGAGAATTCAGTGATTTGCACATTAACGTAATACCATATATTCATACAAATCTCTACCCAAGAGGTAATACCTTTAAGAAAATGAGGGATTCCTGGATGGATACAAAGTAGGTGGAAGCTGCACTCACCTGCTCCTAGTGCGAAACTAGATTTACAATTAACTTATAGAGCAATCAACCTAAATATTTGAAGATTAGATAAACTGAAATATTACAATGAAGGATTTACAGCAGAAGCCACATAGAAATGGTTAAGATGGTGGAGACACAGAAAGGACTGGCCCTAACATCCATGTGCAGCAGCCAAGAAGCTGAAGGGTATTCTTAACTGCAAAACTACCTCCCCCTAGGAAGGTGGGATCTCAACTGCACACAGGTATTCCCAACTCAGAGCAGCAGACATGGAAAGAAGAGTCTGCAGTGCATCTGGTGGTGTAAATCAGTGAAGATTTAGTTGGCCTGGAGGAGAAGGGAATCTGCTAGATATCCATATGTCTCTTTCTCAGGAATGAACACTTTTATTGTTACAGAGCCAACCTGGGGAATGCATTGCCCAGTTCCCCAGTTGTTGGCAATACCACCCTGTTGCGCTCAGGTTCTGTGGATGGGTCTGCTGACTGCACCCAGTAGTGACCATTTGGGTGCTCTTATTCTAGAGAAGCTCTTGGTGTTTAACATACATAACAAATGACATTATTATCAAGTAGGCTAATCTTGAGCTCACAGCTGGAGCCCCCTTCCCCACCCATTGAATAACTTGGCTGGCCCTGTCCTGCTGAGTTCAGTCAGGCAGGGATTTCAGAGTATTGCACAGAGTTGCAAGTTTTTGTGCTTGTCTCCCAAGGAGGCTTTTGTGCGGGATTTAGATGGTGCTGGGCTGTGTGGCTACATCACTGGGGAGCCACTCCTATCTCCCCTGCAAGCTCAGCCCATGCTACCCTGGAAGGAGAAGAAGTTCATGACCCTGTCCTACAGGCTTGTAGGCACCAACCCCAAACAGAGACTGTTTGGATCTGCCCTTCTAAGTACCAAATATCCTGCTCTGCTTAGTTCAGTCACACAGGGGGAAAGGTAGTGCTACTTAAAGCTGGGGCATTCGAAGTGTGGATTCCTCAAAAGCTATAGTCTGAGATCAGGACAAAGTGTTTGTCCCCCTCTTATATGCTTGGCTGGCACCATCCTCAATGGGCAACTTTTTAAATCTGTCTTCATGTGACCAGAGGGCTCCACTCTGTTGAGCTTGCTCCTGCAGAGGGAATAGCTGGCTGCACCCAACATGAACCTGAGGTGTACTCCTCTGAGGAAGCTAGAGTTGGAAACTCTGACAGACATTTAGTGGTTTGCTTCGGGAGTAGGGACCACATTCCTCTCATTCAGTGCCTGACCACGTGGCTCTCAAGGAAGAGACCCACTAGGCTCGTACTCCTGATTCCAGTTGCCATGCCTTACCAAGTTTGTGACCTGAGGAAGGATCAGTGGGTCACACTCAGCCTGGGCCCACTCTACAATTTTACTTTGGAAGATTCTGGAAGAAGACCAGGCAAACTCTGGGGAGGTAGTGTAGCTGATAGGAGAAGGAAAACCTCAGGGAGCCTTGGACATTTTATAGATCTGCCCCCAGCTCTAAGCTGGAGGAAACCAATTATTGCATACTGATTGGCCTCTCCCAGGCACACCCAGGCCCGGTAAATTCAGCCACAAACAGTGAACAGCATAGTTGCTTCAGACAAGTAGCTCAAGGCTGTTTACACACAATGTCTGATATTTACTGGTACCTGAACCTTGCCAAAGAAGACCCAAAACAAAAACAAGTGGTGATCATCAGACCACACCAGAACTGGATCTAAATAGCCACACAAGAAGTACACCTAGAGGGGGATTATGGCAGGCATCAGATCCTGCTGGGAACAACTCCACCTTGAAAGGTAGTTCTTGCACAGTATCTCAGACACAGTGATCTAGATTTTTCCTTATAGTCAACCAACTAGAAATATTAACTCCACCCAAGAAAGGGCCAACAGTATTCAAGATTCACTAAAATAGTAAGGTGCACAAAAACCATAAGAAACCATCCCTGAAGCACTGAGCTCAGGTGACCTAAAAGATTGTGCCACTGAGTACAACAAGACATCCATAATAACAAGTTTGGAAGTAATAGCAGGTCTACCTAATACACAGAGACAAAATAGGGAGACAAAGACATATGCTTCAACTGAAAGAACAAGAGAAATCTCCAGAAAAATAAATAAATAAATAAAATGGAAATCATAAAAAAAGAACAGTCAGAAATAAAGAATACAATATCTGAAAGGAAAAAATCAGTAGCAGGTTAGATGAAGCAGAATGTCAAATCAGCCATTTAGAGGACACAATAACAGTAAGCATTCAAGCAGAGTATTAGAAAAAAAAGAGAATTTAAAAAATGAGGAATGTCTAAGGGACCTCTGGGACAACATCAAGGGTAACAATATACACATCATAAGGATATCACAGGAGAGGAAAGTTAGCAAGGGATGAGAACTTGTTTGAAGAAATAGTGACAGAAAACTTTCCTAACCCAGTGAAGAAAAAAGTCACACAAGCTCAGGAAGCACAGAGAGTGACAATCAAGATGAACAACAATAACAAAAAACACACCAAGACATACTTTAATTAAAATGGCAAAAGTGAAAGACAGAAAGAGAATTTTAAGGGCTACAAGAGAAAAACAATTAGTTACCTATGAGGGAGCTCCCATAGCACTGTCAGGTGATTTCTCAAAAGACACACTTCAGACCAGAGGGTTGACATGAAATATTCAAAGTGATGAAAAGCAAGAAACTACAACGAAGACTAATTTATCTAGCAAGGCTAAATCCTTTAAAACTGAAGGCAAAATAAAGAGCTTCCAAGACAAATAAATAAATAAATAAGTTCATTAACACCACACCAGTATTATAGGAAATGTTAAAAGGCCTGCTTTAAAAAGAGGAAAGAAAATAAATAGAGAGAAAGGAAGATAGGTATAATGAAGAAATTGGCAATAAATAAATACTTATCAGTAATAAGTTTAAATGTAAGCAGAATAAATGCTCCAATGAAAAAAAAGAGGGTACCTGAATTGATAAAAAATACAGGACCCATATGCATGCTGTCTACCTCATAACAAAAGATACACACAGACTGAAAGTAAAGGGATGGGAAAGAATATTACATGCAAATATAAACAAAAAAGAGGAGGGGTTGCAATACTTAGACAAAATAGACCTCAAAACAAAGGCTATAACAAGAGACAAAGAAGGTCATGACATAATACAAAGAAGTTAATCCAGTAAGAAAATATCTCCCTTGTAAGCATATATGCACCTAACATAAAAACACTTAACTATATTAAAATTTTTTGGTGGACATTAAGGAAGAGATCAAAAGCAATGCAGTCAAGTAGGGGATTTTTAACACCCAATTAAAATCAATGGGTACATCTTTCAGACTGAAATGAACAAGACAAGAGCAAACTTAAACAATACACTGGATCAGAAGGATTTAATTGGTATTTACAGAGCATTTCATCCCAAAGCAGCATTATATACATTCTTCTCAAGTGCACATAGAACATTCTCAAAGATAGACTACATTTTATGACACAAAATAAGTCAATGAATTCAAGAAGATTGAAATCATATCAAGCATTTTCTCTAGTCACAATGGTATGAAACTAGAAATCAATTACAATTTAAAAAGTGAAAAAAACATTCAAACACATGGAGGCTAAATAACATGCCATTAACCATCCAATAGGTCAACAATGAGATCAAGGAAGAAAATCAAAAGTTACTTGGAAACAAATGAAAATGAACACACAACAATTCAAAATCTATGGGGCACAGTGAAAGTAGTCCAGAGAAGGAAGTTCATAGCATTACAGGCCTACCTCAAGAATCAAGAAAAATATGAAATAATCTAACCATACACCTAAGAGAACTATTTAAAAAAAGAATCAAAGCCCATAGTAAGTAGAAGGAAGGAAAAAATAAACATCAAAGTGGAAATGAATGACATAGAGACAAAAATAAAACACCAAACAATAAAAAAGATAAATGAAACCAAGAGCTGGTTCTTTGAAAAGATAAACAAAATTGATAAACCTTTAACCAGACCCATAAAAAAAATAGAGGACCCAAATAATTAAAATCAGAAATTAAAGAGAAGGAACAACTGCCATCACAAAATTACAAAAAGACTGTAAGCAAATACTATGAACCACTATATGCCAACAAATTGGACAACCTACGTGAAATAAATAAATTGCTAGAAACATACAATCTTCCAAAACTGAATGACCAATTACAATTAATATAATCAAAGCAGTAATAAAAAGACTCCCCCAAACAAAAGTCCTGGGCCAGATGGCTTCCCAGTCAAATTTCCCATAACATTTGAAGAATTAATATCTATTCTTAAACTATTTCAAAAATTTCAAGAGGAGGAAAGACTTCCAAGCCCCCCCCCTTTTTTTTAGAAAGCCAGCATTATCCTAATTCTAAAACCAGATAAAGACACTACAAAGAAAAAAAAACTGTAAGCCAATGTCCCTGATAAACATAGATGCTAAAATTCTCAAAAAAAAAAAAAAATTAGCAAATTGGATGCAGCAATACATTAAAATGGTCATATACCATGACCAAGGGGGATTTATTCCAGGGATGCAAGGCTGGTACAATATTCACAAACCAATAAATGTGATATATCACATAAACAAAATGAAGGATAAAAATCAAATGATCATATCCAAAGGTGCAGAAAAAGCATTCTATCAAATCCAATACCCATCTATACTAATAAAAGGGTAATATGCAAATGGTCAGGATGCCCTCACATGTAACAACTGATCAGCAGGCTGTGTGCACAGCAGGTGCGGGTGGGTGGGACTTGCATCAAGCCATCATAATCCATCACCAGGAGGCCTGGGGCCTGGCAGAGGCCTCTGCGCAGCAACACCTGGGGGTCCCCCAGCTCTGCGTGGCATGGAGGCGGGAGCCCCGGCTTTGGCCTACCTCTTTGGGACAATCCATCGAGGAGCCCCGGATGGGTGGGCAGGACCTACCTCTTTGGGGTGTTGCATTGTGGGGCTCCCACACTGTGACGAGGCACAGGCCAGGCTGGGGGACCCTCCCCCTAATTTTGTGCACGGGGCCACTCATTTATGATAAAAACTCTCAGCAAAGTGGGAATAGAGAGATCGAACCTCAACATAATAAAGGCCATCTATGACAAATT
This sequence comes from Eptesicus fuscus, assembly GCF_027574615.1. Lineage (NCBI taxonomy): Eukaryota > Metazoa > Chordata > Mammalia > Chiroptera > Vespertilionidae > Eptesicus > Eptesicus fuscus. The sequence continues at coordinate 1,750,453 of NC_072480.1, read as the reverse complement.
GACAGCCAACATCATACTCAATGGACAAAATCTAAAAGTGTTTCTTTCCCTTCATATTGGAAACAAGGCTTGCATGTTCATTTTTACCACTCTTATTCATTATAGTACTGGGAGTCTAGAGTATAAGTAGAAATAAAAGGCATCCAAAGTTTAAAGGAGGAAGTTTAAACTGTCATTATTCATAGATGACATGAATATGTATATAGAAAATGCTAAAAACTCCACCAAAAATTACTAAATCTACTAAATGTATTCAACAAAGTATGAGGATACAAAATTAATATTCAGAAATTTGTGGCATTTTTATAGACCAATAATGAACTATCAGAAAAAGAAATTGAGAAAACAATCCAACCTGTCTGGTATGGCTCAGTTGTTGAGCGTCGACCTATGAACTAGGAGGTCACTCTTTGATTCCAAGTCAGGATACATGCCTGGGTTACAGGTTCCCAGTGGGAGATGTGCAGGAGGCAACCAATCAATGATTCTCTACCATCATTGACGTTTCTATCTCTCTCTCCCTCTCCCTTCCTCTCTGAAATGAATAGAAAGGAAGAAAAAAAGAAGAAAGATGAAAGAAAGAAAGAAAGAAAGAAAGAAAGAAGAAAGAAAGAAAGAAAGAAAGAAAGAAAGGAAGGAAGGAAGGAAGGAAGAAAACAATTCCATTTCCTATTTCAACAGCAACAACAAAAATTAGGTACCTAAGAATAAATTTAATCAAGAAGGAAAAAGACCTGTATTCAAAAAATTATGATCTACACTAATAAAAGAGAAAGATGCAAATTGACCATACCTCCATGACTCCCACCAGCCAATCAGGAAGGAATATGCAAATTAGAAGGACAAAGATGGCGGTGGCCAGGTGGGGCAGGACTCCTGCTATGAGAGGGAGGGCATGGGGTGAAAGGATCTATAGGAGCGGCACTCTGGCTGCACCAAAAACGAAGACTGCAGACTCTGGCTGGAGTCAGCAGTGAAGACGAAGATGGTCAACTCCGGCCGGAGTCTGCAGCAAAGACGAAGATGGCAGACTCCAGCCAGAGTCAACAGCAAAAGCAGCAGACTCTGACTGGAGTGAAGGCAGAAGGTGGCAGCCAGAGCAAAGGCCTGGTTCCTGGGTGCTGGAGGAAAACCAGTGCCGGAAGCCAGGGGAAGGAAGGCCTATTGCATGAATCTTCATACAACAGGCCTCTAGTATTGAATAAAAAAGTTGATGAAGGTACTCCCCCCAAAATATGCAATTTCTATTAAAATACAAATTGCATATCTCACAGATATAGAACAAATATTCCATAAATTTATATGGAACCACAAAGACCCCAAATAGCCTCAGCATCTTGAGAAAGAACAACAATGTTGTAGGTGTCACACTACCTGATATCTAACTATACTACAAGGTCATAGTAATCAAAGCAGCATAATATTGGTATAAGAACAGGCATACAAATTAATGGAACAGAAAAGAGAGACCAGAAATAAACCTATACCTTTATGGTAAATTAATATTTAACAAAAGAGGCAAGAGCATATAATGGAGTAAAGACAGTCTCTTCAATAAAGGGTGTTGAAAGAATTGGACAGGCACATGCCAAAAAATGAAACTAGACCACCAACTTACAGCATAAACAAGAATAAACTAAACATGCAATGTAAGTCAAAAAATTCATTAAAATCCTAGAAGAAAGCATGTGTAGCAAAATTCAGACACTCCTTGTGGCAATAATTTTGCTAATATAGCTCCTTGGGCAAGGGAAACAAAGGAGAAATAATCAAATAGGGCTAGATTAAACTAAAAAGCTTTTGCATAGCAAAATAAACATCAACTAAATGAAAAGGGAACCCATTGAATGAGAGAACATATTTGCTGATGATACATTTGATAAGGGGTTAATTTAAAATATATATGTATAAAGAAATTATACTAGTCAATACTAAGAAAATAAACAACTCACTAAAAAATGGGCAAAATCCCTGGCCGGTGTTTCTCAGTGGTTAGAGTGCTGGCCCCCATGCCAAAGGACCTCTGGGCAGCATGCATGCAGGTGTGGTGAGGCCAGGCAGGGCAGGACACCTGCTATGAGGGGAAGGGTGGGGGGTGGAGGGAGCTACAGGAGTGGTGCTCTGGCTGGAGCAAAGACTGAAGGCTCTGGCCAGAGCGAAGACAGAAGGCGGTGGCCAGAGCTAAGGCCTGGGTCCCGGTTGTCAGAGAAAAACCGGTGCCAGCAGCCAGGGGAAGGAAGGCCAATTGCATGAATCTTTGTGCAATGGCCTCTAGTGTGTAATATGTACCTGACAAAAGCATCTGGTATATTCAGTTTTGGGTATACTGAGAAACTCTCATAAAATGAAATTTTAGAAACTCTTATAAAAGGAAAACATAATATACCAAATCAATCTTCCCACAGATTTAGGGAACTTCAGTACACTCATTTCTATATCCAGACTAGATTTTTATAAGTGATTCAAAACAAGAAGAAAAAAGTTGTCTCTGCTCTCAAGTGTATCTAACTGGGGAAAGAAAGACACCTGAATGTGATTTTTCTGCCTTTTGCATGTTTAGAAAGATCTAAACAATATACAAACACTGCTAAGATGAAATAATGAAGAAATGTTCATGGAATTTGGAGGTGATTGGATAAATTTTAGAGAAGGTTAATTTTAAAGGTGCTTTCTATACTGTGGATTAAAATGTAATACTGTGGGGTAGAAAGTTATAATTATAATTGTAGCCATAATGTAATTATAATTATACTAGAGGCCCGGTGCATGAAATTTGTGCAGGGGGGTGTCCCTCAGCCCAGCCTGCACCCTCTCCAATCTGGGACCCCTTGAGGGATGTCCGACTGCCCATTTAGGCGCAATCCTATCTGGATTGGGCCTAAATGGGCAGTCGGACATCCCTCTCACAGTCCAGGACTGCTGGCTCCCAACTGCTCACCTGACTGCTTTCCTGATTGCCTCTAACTGCTTCTGCCTGCCAGCCTGATCACCCCCTAAACACTCCCCTGCCAGCCTGATTGATGCCTAACTATTCCCCTGCCAGCCTGTTTGCCCCTAACTGCCCACCCCTGCAGGCTTGGCCACCCCTAACTGCCCACCCCTGCAAGCCTGGTCCCCCCAACTCCCCTTCCCTGCAGACCCGGTAGCCCCCAACTTCCCTTCTCTGCCAGCCTGGTCACCCCTAACTGCCCTCCCCTGTAGGCTTGATCGCCCCCAACTGCCCTCCCTTGCAGACCTGGTCCCTCCCAACTGCCCTCCCTTGCTGGCCATCTTGTGATGGCCATCTTGTGTCCACATGGGGGCAGTCATCTTTGACTACATGGGGGCAGCCATATTGTGTGTTGGAGTGATGGTCAATTTGCATATTATTCTTTTATTAGATCGGTTTCACTGAATATAGAAACTATCATTCATAGTCCTTTCCCATTAGCCTTATATATGATTCATGATTTCAATGCAGACTAGTAAATATTGCCACATATCCTGCAAGCCTCCAATTAATTGCTTCAGTGGAAATTTCTTTATAAGAGAGAGATTTTTAGATAACTTTATATATTGATTCAGGAATCTGGGCAATGTTGCAATTTAGAATTATTTAAATTGAAGGCTAAGAATTGAAGGGAAATATTTTAAACACATTTTTATAAATATTTATATATGTGAGATCCATGGTAAAGTAAAAGACCTGGTTGGGAGATTTACATTTCTATTATAGTTATGATGCTACTCTTCTTTTTATGTAACTATAAACAAGGGTTTAATGTTCTTCTTTAAGACTTTGACTTATAGTCTTCTGAATTCCAAATATTTCATGTTACTCTTGTAGAATGTGACCATCAATCTCTAATCCATGTCAAATACCGTATTTTCTGGCATATAAAATGACTGGGCATATAAGACGACCCCCAACTCTTCCAGTTAAAATATAGAGTTTGGGATATACCCGCCCTATAAGATGACTCCCGGCATATAAGACAACCCCCGACTTTTGAGAAGATTTTCCTGGGTTAAAAAGTCGTCTTATATGCCGGAAAATATGGTAATTGTTTTTAAAAGGAGTCCAATCTTGAACTGCTTCAATTATACAAATATCTAAATTGTATTATAGTACTAGAGGCCCATCACACAAAATCATGCATAGTTAGGGTCCCTAGGCATAGCCTGTGTCAGGGCCATGTTCTGCCGATTTGCCAGTCTCCAGGTCCACTCTCTCACCACCACCAATAGATTGGAGCCTGAGGGCCAGGAGGAGGGACCAAGAGGTCTACCTCCCACCCACTTGCCAGTCCCTGCATCACCACTCACCCCAGTTATCCCGTTAGACATCCCCTGATCAATCAGAGCCTGCAGGCCGGGGGTAGGGACCAAGCAGTCTGCCTTCCTTCTGCTCTCCAGTCCCCAGTTCTGCCCTACCACCACCACGAATCAATCAGAGCCTGAGGGCCAGGGGGAGGAACCAAGAGGTCTGCCTTCCACCTGCTCGTCAGTCGCTGATGCCACTGATTGATCGGAGCCTGGACGCCCTGATCAGTGTGTTGGGGGCAATCCAACCCAGATCAGGCCAATTCACTGGTGGCAGTGGGTGTCATATTGACCAGTCGTTAGGTTGTTATGGTCATGGAAGCATTACGGTCTCTGGATTTTTATATATAGAAATAGTTTTCAGATTCATAATATTTATTTCTTCTCCCTTTAACCTATGATAAAATAATAAATAATAAGATAAATGTAATATATAATTAAGTATAAAATATAAATAAATATAAATGTAATATAAAATATAAATAAAATATACTAAAATAACTTTAATTTTAAAATTAATAATACAGTCCTATCTAATAAAAGGCTAATATGCAAATTGTCCCCTGGACTGGGAGTTCCACCCTGAGTTCAACCAGGAATTTGACCAGGAGGCGGAGCCAGCCGGCCAACCACCAAGGCCCCTCCCCCTAGCCAGCCTGGCCCAATTAGCTCAGATCGAGGCAGGCCAGCCGGACCCCACCCATGCATGAATTCGTGCACGAGGCTTCTAGTTTTAATTATAAGCAACAACTTTGATAAGATTACATTATATTTTTAAAACAGGAAAATACAGTTAATAACTGAGCAATTATTCTGAATATTTAACCTTGTTAAAAACCAAACCACTTGAAATAGTCAAATATTTAAATATTAAAGCCATTCTAGACCTGTCCTATAAAAACCTTAAAATCAAAACTCAGAAAGATAAAATTGATCTGTGATAACTCTCTGCTAGAGCAACCTCAAAAATTCTTTACAAAAATCCAGATACTCAAGTACATGACATTTACAATATAAAGCACTGAATTGAAACTTACTAGTTATACTAAGAAGCAGGAAAAAGCAACTTGTCATCAGGAAAATAATCAGTCAATAGAATCAGACCCAAAAATGAAAGTAATTAAGTAATTAGTACAATATACTTTCTTCTGTTGCTATACATTAATTTGCATTTGTAGCAAATAGAATTAGACAATAAACTCTTTTTTTAAAAAAAATCTGGCTTCTTTCACTCAGTTTAATACTTGGGATTTATTTATATTGTTGCAAGTCTGTGCCTTTAATTACTAAGTAGTGTTTCATTGTATAGATATACCATATTTTCTTTACTGATTCATTGATGAATATTATTAGGTTGTTTGTTTTTAATCCAAATCAAGTTGCTATGAATCTTTATGTGCATGTCTTTGTGTGGACATATTTTTATTGAAATAGTTGAGTTGTATGGTAGGTGCATCCAACTTTTTAAGATGCCAAAGAATTTTTCAAAGTCATTTTACTACTTTACATTCCCAATAGCAATTTACAAGAGTTCTAGTTCCTTTTACACCCCCACTGTTGGTTATAGGATTTTTACATTACATCTTTAACATGTAACTGTATAACTCCACATAAGAGTAAATACATATGTTGTAAGAACCTTTTAATAGTACACTTCTGTTTCCTCCTCCCATCCTTCATGTTCGTTTTATCATGTTACTCACATCTTATTAACAGCATAATACAATATTTTTGTTTTTCTCTAAACTATCTATATTTTTAACATTTTTAAGGTGAGAAAATATAGCAAGTCCTTGGATAATGTTGTTTTTTCAACTTTGTTTCCATATAATGTTGATGAGAAAAAAATAATGATTCCCAGCCAGGACCACTGTCCGTGTGGAGTTTGCATGGCTCTCCTCATGTCTGCATGGGTTTACCAGTATTCAGGGTACTTTGGTTTACTCCCACATCCTAAAGGTTTGCACATTAAGTGAGTTCAAGTTTTGTTTAATAAAGTTTGGTATCTTTGCACATTACCCTGGTAAAAATTCTTAAACCAAGCTCCAGAGCAAGTTGACTTATACCTCTGTGAAAGAAGTGAAACTTCCCAGGTATAAATGCTCTATCATCTCTGAGACCAGTGTTTCTACATCTATATGGGCTAAAGTAAGTGTCCATATAGTGGAAAAACACATAAATTAAAGAGTAACTTTTTATGGGCCATGGTTATAGCTTACATTTAACTGCATAATTTGACCAAATAGGAATTGCATTTTAGGGATTTTTTATTGAAACATAATTAACATATGACATCTTACTACTTTCAGGTATATAACATAATGATTTTATATATACTGTGAAATGGCCACACCAGAAATCTGTATCCATTACCAGATATAGTTTTTTCTTTTCTTGTGATGAAAACTATTAAGATTTACTCTTAGCAAATTTCAAATATACAGTACAGTATTATTAATTATAGTCACCATGCTAAACATAACATCCACATGACATTTATTTTACTACTGAAAGTTTGTACCTTTTGACCCTCTTCAGCTATTTCTTTCACCTCATATGCTCACCTCTGGCAACCACCCATCTGTTCTCTATATCTACAAGTTTGTTTTGTTTTTCTTAGAGTCCACATATTAGTGAGATAATCAGGAATTTGTCTCTATCTGTTTTATTTTATAGGGTATAATGCTCTTAAAATTCATCTATGTTGTCATAAATGGCAAGATTTCCTTCTTTTTATGGGTGAATAATATTCTATTGTGTATAAATATCACATTTTCTTTATTAATTCATCCATCAATGGACACTTAGGCTGCTTTCATCTGTCAGCTATTGTAAATAATGCTACAATGAATATGGGGATGTAGATATCTTTTCAAGTAAGTGTTTTCATTTTCTTCAGATAAATACTCAGAAGTGGATTGCTTGAGATGTAAAATAGAAGTTGTGTTAATAAAACACCATAGCATTTTAAAGCCTCATGAAATAGTGAAATACATTGGATGTTAAAACCTGATTACCCTGTTCAAATTCTTTTTTTTATTTTTATTTTTTAGACTATTACATACATCCCCCTCCCTTTTTCTCCATTGTCCTCCTCCACCCAGATCCCACCTTGCCACAGGTTTTCACCACTCTATTTTCTGTGTCCATGGGTAACGCATACATACATATAAGTTCTTTGGTTAATCTCTCCCCCATATTCCCCTCTTCACTATGAGATTTGTTAGTCTGTTCCAAGTTTCCATGCCTCTGGTTCTATTTTGTTCATCAATTTATTTTGTTCATTAGACTTCTTGCTCATTTATTTTTATTTTTAGATTCAATTAATGATTGATATGTATTAATTGCCATGTTATTGTTCATTTTATTTCTTCTTTTTATTCTTCTTAAAGAAGACCCTTCAACATTTCATGTAATACTGGTTTTATGTTGGTGAACTCCTTTAGCTTTTTCTTGTCTGTGAAGCTCTTTATCTGACCTTAAATTCTAAATTAGAGCTTTGCTGGGTTGAATAATCTTGGTTTAGGTCCTTACTATTAATCACCTTGAATATTTCTTGCCATTCCCTTCTGGCCTGCAAAGTTTCTATTAAGAAATCAACTGACAGTCATATGTTAACTAACTGCTTTTCTCATGCTACTTTTAAGATTCTCTCTTTGTCTTTAACCTTTGGAATTTTAATTATGATGTGTCTTGGTGTGGGCCTCTTTGGGTTCCTCTTGTTTGGGACTATCTTCACTTCCTGGACTTGTATGTCTATTTTTCTCACCAGGTAGGGGAAGTTTTCTGTCATTATTTTTTCAAACAGGGTTTCAATTTCTTGCTCCCTCTCTTCTCCTCCCAGCACTGCCATGATGTGAATGTTGCTACTCTTGAAGTTGTCACAGAGGCTACTTACACTATCATCATTTTTTAAAATTCTTTTTGCTTTTTGCTTTTCTGATTGGGTGTTTTATGCTTTCTCATACTCCAAATCACTGATTTGATTCTTGGCATCCTCTAGTCTACTGTTGATTCTCTGTAAATTATTCTTCACTTCAGTTAGTGTAGCCTTCATTTTTGCCTAGTCCTTTTTCATATCTTTGATGTTCTCACTAATTTCCTTGAAATTTTCACTAAGTTCCTTGGAGCTCTCATTAAGATACTTGAGCATTCTTATAACCATTGTTATGAACTCTACCTAGTAGTTTGCTTACTTCCATTTCATTTAGCTCTTTTTCTGGATATTTTTTCTATACTTTCATTTGTCTCCACATTTTGGCTGCTTCCCTGTGTTTGTTTCTATGTGTTAGGTAGAGCTACTATGTCTCCTGGAATTGGTAAAGTGGCCTTGTGTAATAGTTGTCCTGTAGGGCCCAGTAACTCAGCCTCCCCAGTCACCTGAGCTGGGCATTCTAGATGTATCCCTGTGTGGACTGTGTATACTGTCTTTTCATAGTTGAGCCTTGATTGCTGTTGGCATCATTGGGAGGAATTAACCCCCAGGCCAATTATCTGTAAGAACCAGCTACAACTACAGTGGAAGAGCTGCTGTGCATGAAACACCCGTATAGAAGAAAACTTGCTTCAGTGGGGCTTTGGTGCTCACTGAGTCCACCTCTTGAGTGTCTCATTCAAGGATGTGATAGAGTTATAGTCTGGTATGGTCTGAAGCTATCCACCCAGTCCCCTGGCTCTGGGGCCACCAAGAATGTGGAAAGTCAGCCATCTTCCACTGCCTATGCCCTGACTGAGGCCACCAGTCATGAGCTACAGAGTGATCTTCAGATGGCTGCTACTAATATTGGGCTTAGAGGTGCCCAGAAGAGGCCAAGCTGTGAACCTTGGCAAGCTGCTGTTAGTGCCAGGCCTGGGGCCACATATTGAGAGATATGGGTCACACTGAGTCCAGCTGCTGCTTATTTGAGAGATTTTAGGAAAGTTTTAAGCCTGAGCCAGGACAGACCATTCATATGAAAAAAACACTGCAAACAGTGTTTTGTTTGTTTGTTTGTTTGTTTGTTTGTTTTGGGGGGGGCTGAAAATTAGATGCAGCAGGATCTCAGGGAATCACTGAGGTGGAGCGAACAGTATAGGCCAGGTTTATGGAGACTCAGATATGGCACCTGCCAGTCTGCTCTGTGGGGGAGAGGTCCCAGCACTTTTGTCTTGGAGAAAGCTGCCCCTGAATTCTTGCCCTGATGCCAGAAAACTTAGTCGCCTGTATGTTCTTGAAATTGAGAAAAAAGAATGTATCAAGAATTTCAAGCTATTGCCTGAGCACTGAAGAGGGAGTAATTCCTTGTATGGGGACTTAAAGAGGAACTTCCTGGTACTCCTGCAGTCTCCCTGGCATTCAGGCACAAGTCCCACTTGTTTTTACAGCCTGAAAATATGGGGACTTCTCTTCTTGTCACTGGAACTCTGGGCTGGGGGCCTGGTTTAGGGCTGGGATTTCTTGCTTCTCAAAGGAGGCCTCCTCAGTCAAGCAATCCCTCTTGATTAAAAACACATCACACATGTCACCAGCCCATTATGCACCTTCACTCCTTCTAGCAGTCTCATTGTGCTTTCTTTTTTAATTCTCTAACTGTAGGACTTCCATTCAGCCAGATTTCAGGCAGTTCTGTATATGGTGGTTCTGTATTTTAGTTGTAATTTTGATGTGGTTGTGAGAGGATCTGAATACCTGCATTAACTTATGCTGCCACCTTGGTACTTTCTTGGGTCAAGTTCTTAATACCATGTGTCCCTGTCTTGGTTTCTTCTATTTTGATCATATTTTATGGGCTGTGTTTCTTCTTTTTTTTTTCTTTTATTTATATAGCATTATTTTTCTAACATTTATCTTTATTGTTTGAAATATTTCATATGACCCCATTTATCCCTTTGACCCCCTCCCTCACACACTGCACCCATACCCAGAACCATTGCACAATTGTCTTTGTCCATGGGGGTGCAGAATGAAGGGGGAAAACGAGAGGGGAAAAGGGACATATGTAATAATCCTATCTAATAAAGGAGTAATATGCAAATTGACCATACCTCTGCTACACTGACAAGTCATGCCCACAAGCCATGCCCACCAGCCAATCAAGAGCAAATATGCAAATAAACCCAATCAAGATGGCTGAGGCCACAGAGAGCAGGAGGAAGGCTTGGGTTTACCTAGCGATGGAGGAAGTCAAGCTTTCCACCTGCCCTTGCCAGCCCAGGCCTCCACTTAAGGCTACAAAGTTTCAATTATAGAAGGTAAATAAATCCCAACAGAAATGGTTGCAGCCACGGAGCGAGCAGAAGGCTTGGCTCTGCTCCAGGCTACAAAATTTCAATTGTAGAAGATAAATAAACTCCAGATACCAAAGCCTCCCCTTGGGTCACTGGGGGGTGTGGCTAGTCTGCAAACCACCACAGACCCCTCGCTCAGGCCACCCTATACCCCAAGGAAACCCCCAAAATGATCTGGGACATCTTTCAGGGCAAACCAGCAGGCCCCCACCCATGCACCAGGCCTCTATACTATCTAATAAAAGAATAATATGCAGATTGACCATCACTCCAACACACAATATGGCTGCCCCCATGTGGTCAAAGATCCTGCCCTCATGTGGACAAAAGATGACCACCACAAGATGGCCGGCAGGGGAGGGCAGTTGGGAGGGACCAGGCCTGCAAGGGAGGGCAGTTGTGGGCAATCAGGCCAGCAGGGGAAGGTAGTTGGGAGGGATCAGGCCTGCAAGGGAGGGAAGTTGGAGGCAACCAGGCCTGCAGGGGAGAGCAGTTGGGGGGACCAGGCCTGCAGGTGAGGGCATTTAGAGGTGACCAGGCCTGCAAGGGAGGGCAGTTAGGTGTGACCAAGCCTGCAGGGGAGGGCAGTTAGAGCCAAATAGGCTGGCAAGGGAGGAGTTAGGCATCAATCAGGCTGGCAGGGGAGTGGTTAGGGGGTGATCAGGCTGGCAGACAGTTGGGAGCCAGCAGTCCTGGATTGTGAGAGGGATGTCCCAGATTGGAGAGGGTGCAGGCTGGGCTGAGGAACACCCCCTCCCCGTGCATGAATTTCGTGCACCGGGCCTCTAGTTTAAAGAATAAAAACAATTTAAGAATAAAAGAATGTTATATAAATGATAAGAAAAAAGAATGTGAGCCCATAAAATATGATCAAAATAGAAGAAACTGAGAAAAAAGATACACTGTATCAAGAATTAGAACCAGGTAAGCAAGTTTTAATTTTCAATGTATTTCACTAAGCCATGAGGCTTTTAAAAAGTCTTTTTACTGTGTTTTATAACACAACTTCTATTCTACAATTCAATTATTTTTTTTATTTGAGGCTAGTGGCCTGGTGCACAAAATAAGTGCACTTTAAAAGGGAATTAATGAGAGAAAATATTTTAATATTGCTATTTTCCCTTTCTCTATAATAGAAGTGTCAGAGATGAAAGAAAATTAGTAAAATGTATATGAAAATTTCCCTCCTGTGAGAGCCTGGGACGTTCCATGGGACCCAGAGTCAAGTCCTCACCCATCTGCGCATGCCTCGAAATTGCACGAGACCCAGATCCGGTCAGCGCCACTTCCATCAAGCCCCACAGAGTGGAGGGCGCAGCCTCAGGTCCCCTGTCAAGCCCTGCCAGGCAGGGGGTGCAGCTTCAAGTCCCCTGTCAAGCCCCGCCAGAAGGGGAGCACAGCCTCAGCTCCCCTGGCCTGGCGTCGGGTGGGGGGCATGGCCTCAGGTCCCTGGCCCGGCCTCAGGTCCTCCAGCCCCGGTGCGAGAGTGTGAGGGCACAAGGGCATGATGATCATTTGCATATTAGCTCTTTATTATATAGGACTAGAGGCATGGTGTACAAAATTCATGCACTGGGTGGGGGGTCTCTCAGCCCAGCCTGCACCCTCTCCAATCTGGGACTGCTGGCTCCTAACCACTCACCTGCCTGCATGCCTAATTGCCCCTAACCACTCTGCCTGCCAGCCTGATAGCCCCCTAAACTCTCCCTTGCTGGCATGATTGACACCTAACTGCTCCCCTGCTGGCCCAATCACCCCCAACTGTCCTACCCTGCAGGCCTGGTTGCCCTCAACTGCCCTCCCCTGTAGGCCTGGTTGCCCCCAACTGCCTTCCCCTGCAGACCCGATCACCCACAACTGATCTCTCCTGCAGGCCTGGTCGCCCCCAACTGCCCTCCCCTGTAGGCCTGGTCGCCCCCAACTGCCCTCCCCTGCCAGCCATTTTGTGACAATGTGGGGGTGGCCATCTTGTGGTGACATAAGGCAGCCATCTTGTGACGACGTGAGGGCGGCCATCGTGTGATGTGAGGGCGTGAGGGTCAATTTGCATATTACCTCTTTATTATATAGGATAATGCCACTGACCTTAGGAATGTTGTATGCGTTAAATCAGACACTGTACATAAAGTGTTAAACATATTCTCTGATATATGCTAGCATTTCAAAAGTATTAACTTAGTTTTATTCTAGAATAAATTAGACTACTAATGTACAGGAGACATTAAGGATATACTACATAATAAAAGTCTAATATGTAAATCAACTGAACGGCAGAATGATTGGTTGCTGTGACATGCAATGAACACCAGGGGGAAGACACTCCATGCAGGAGCTGTCCACTGGTGGTGAGCTGTGCTCCCACAGGGGAGCACAGCTCAGCCAGAAGCCTTGAGCCAGGCTCTGGGCTGGCAAGCATAGTGGCGGTGGTGGGAGCCTCTCCTGCCTCCATGGCAGCACTAAGGATGTCTGACTGCCAGCTTAGGCCTGCTCCCCACAGAAATAATAACTATCATAAAACGATACTATGAGCAACTCTATTACAACAAACTGGTCAACCTATAAGAAATGGACATATTCCTAGAAAAATACAACCTTCCAAAATTCAACCAGGAAGAATAAAAAATCTGAATAGGTCAATAATTATGGAAAAAATTGAAGCAACCATCAAAAATCTTCCAGCAAACAAAAGCCCTGGTCCAGATGGATTTACAGGGGAGTTCTACTAAGCATTCAAAGAAGAACTAAAACCAATCCTCCTCAGACTATTCCAAAAAATTCAAGAGGAAGGAACACTCCCAAGCTCCTTCTACAAAACCAGTATTACTCTACTCCCAAAACCATATAAAGACAATAAAAAGAAAGAGAATTACAGGCCAATATCTGTCATGAACATAGACACCAAAATTCTCAACAAAATTCTAGCAAATTGAATCCAGCATTACATTACAAAGATCATACATCATGACCAAGTGGGATTTATTCCGGGGTGCATGGATAGTACAATATCCACCAATCAATAAATGTGATACACCACATAAATAAACTGAGAGATTAAAACCATATAGTCAAATCCATTGATGCAGAAAAAGCATTTGACAAAATCCAACACCCTTTCTTGATAAAAACTCTCAGCAAGGTGGGAATAGAAGGATCATACCTCAACATAATAAAAGCCATATATGACAAACCCACAGCCAACATCATACTCAATGGGCAAAAACTAAAACCATTTCCCCTAAGAACAGGAACTAGACAGGGAAACCCACTCTCACCACTCCTGTTCGACAGAGTACTGGAAATACTAGCCATTGTGATCAGACAAGTAGAAGAAATGAAAAGCATCCAAATTGGAAAAGAAGAAGTAAAACTGTCCTTATTTGTATATGACATAATAGTATACATAGAAAACCCCAAAGATTCCATCAAAATACTACTAGACTCATTAAATGAATTCAGCAATGTAGCAAGATACAAAATTAACACCCAGAAGTCTATGGCTTTTCTATACACCAGTAATGAACTCACAGAAAGAGAAACTAAAAAAATAATCCCATTTGCCATTGCAACAAAAAAAATTAAATTACCTGGGAATAAATTTAACCAAGGAGATAAAGGACCTATACTGAGAAAATTTCAGGACGCTGAAAAAAGAGATAGAGGAAGACATGAACAAAGGGAAGAATATACCATGTTCATGGATCGGTAGAATCAACATCATTAAATTGTCCATTCTACCCAAACCAATCTATAAATTCAATGCAATTCCAATCGAAATACCAGCATCATACTTCAAAGACCTAGAACAAACTCTCCAAAAATTTATCTGGAATAAAAAAAAAAGGCCCCAAATAGCTGCGGCAATCTTGAGAAAGAAGAGCAAAGTTGGAAGGATCACAATACCAGATATCAAGCTATACTACAAAACAACTATTCTCAAAACTGCCTGGTACTGTCACAAGAACAGACTTATAGACCAATGGAACAGAGCAGAGAACCCAGAAATTGACACAAGCCATTATGCTCAATTAATATTTGACATAGGAGGCAAGAGCATACAATGGAGTCAAGACAGTCTCTTCTATATATGGTGTTGGGAAAATTGGACAGGTACTTGCAAAAAAAAAAAAAAAATGGAACTAGACCACCAACTTAAACCATTCACAAAAATAAACTCAAAATAGAGGAAGGACTTAAACCTAAGATGGGAAACCATACAAATCTTAAAAGAAGCCATAGGCACCAAAATAGCAGACAATTGTCATAGCCATATCTTTACCAATAAATATCCAAGGCCAATAGAAACTAAGGAGAAAATAAACAATAGAATTTCATCAAAATTAAAAGCTTCTGCACAGCAAAAGAAACAATCAATAAAACAAGAAAACCCACTGCATGGGAGAACATATTTGCTAATGTTATCTCTGATAAGGGTTTAATCTCCAAAATTTACAGGAAACTCATACAACGTAACAAATGGAAGATAAACAATCCAATAAAAAAAATAGGCAAAAGACCTAAGTAGACACTTTTCAGAAGAGGACATACAGAAAGCCAAGAGACATATGAAAACATGATCAAAGTCACTAATCGTCCGAGAGATGCAAATCAACAAATGACAAGTGCTGGAGGGGATTCAGAGAAAAAGGAACCTTACTGCACTGCTGGTGGGAATGCAGACTGGTGCAGCCACTGTGGAGAACAGTATGGAGTTTCCTCAAAAAATAAAAAATGGAACTTCCATTTGACCCAGTAATACCACTTCTAAGAATATATACTAGAAAACAAAAACACCAATCAGAAAGGATATATGAACCCCTATGTTCATAGCAGCACAATTTACAATAGCTAAGATTTGGAAACAGCCTAAATTCCCAACAGCAGATGAGTGTATTAGAAAACTGTGGCACATCTGCACAATGGAATACTGTGCTGCTATAAAAAAGAAGAAATTCTTATCATTTGCAACAACATAGATGGAATTGGAGAGATTATGCTAAGTGAAATAAGCCAGTCAGTGAAAGATAAATATCACATGATCTCTCTCATCTGTGGAATGTAAAGAACATTTTAAACTGATGAACAAAAATAGAACCAGAGTCATAGAACATCAGACTGTCCAACATGAGGCAAGGCGGGTGGTGAGGGGGTAAAATAACAACCAAAGTACTTGTATGCATTCATAGGAGAATAACTAAAGGACACAGACAGGTGGGGGAGGTAAGTGGGCATGTGCTGGGGGTTGGGGACAGCTGAAGAGACAGGTGGTCAATAGGGGAAAAAGGAGACTTATGTAATACTTTAAACACGAAAGAATATAAATTAAAAAAAGAAAAGTTTAATGAATCAAATTCATTAAGGTTAGACATGAAAAAGGAAAAAAAAAAAAAAGAAAGAAAACATGACCTATATACATACTGTTTACAAGACATCCACCTCAGGACAAAAGACACACCATGAAATTGAAGGGATAAAAAAAATATTTTCCATGCCAATAGAAAGAAAAATAATCATGTGTAGCAATATCTGTATATGACAAAATACACTTCAAAGCCAGTGCATAACTAGAGACAAAAAGGTCCTACATAATTCTAAATGGATCAATCCAACACAAAGATGTAACACTGGTAAACATATATGCACCAAATTTAGGAGCACCAAAATATTTATAATAGGTATTGGAGGACTTTGAGGGAGAGATCAAAAGCAATACAGTCTTTGCAGGGGACTTTAACATCCCACTGACATAACTGGATAGATCTTCCAGTCAAAAACAACAACAAGGAAACAGAGACCTTAAGTGACACATTAGATCAGATGTGATTAATTGACATTTACAGAACATTCCACCCTAAAGTTGCAGAATGTATATTCTTCTTAAGTACAAACAGGACATTTTGAAAGATAGACCAGATGATAGGACACAAAATAAGTATCTAAAAGTTCAAGAGGATTGAAATCATATCAAGCATCTTCTTTGATCACAATGACATGAAACTAGAAATCAACCACAATAAAATTACTCAAAACAAAAGGGAGGCTAAATAGTATGTTATTAAACAATGAATGATGTCCCAATCTAATCAATTAAGAAAACATCATGGAAAAAAATGAACACACAAGAACCCAAAATCTATGGAACACAGCAAAAGCAGTCCTGAGAGGGCAGTTCATAGCACTAGAGGCCTATCTCAAATAACAAGAAAAATTAATAATAAACTAGTTAATCCTACAACTTAAAGAATTAGAAAGAAAACAATAAGAAAAGCCCAAACTAAACAGAGAAGGGAAATAATAAAGAACAAAGCAGAATTAAATGACATAGAGATAAAAAAAAAAAAAGCAAGATCAACGAATTCAAGAGGTGGTCCTTTGAAAAGATACATTGAGTGGCCAGATTATTATGATCTCTGATTGCATAATAATCTGGCCACTCAGTATATATATGTACACACACACACACACACACACACACACACACACTCTGAGTGGCCAGATTATATGCCACTTTAGGGTGGAATGTTCTGATAGGATATATATCCTATCTAATAAAAGAGTAATATGCAAATTGACCATACCTCTGTGACACCCACAAGCCATGCCCACCAGCCAATCAGGAGCAAGTATGCAAATTAACCCAACCAAGATGGCTGCAGCCACGGAGTGAGCAGGTGGCTTGGGTTTCCCCGGCAATGGAGGAAGCCAAGCTTCCTGCACACCCTGGCCCACCCAGGCCTCTGCTCAAAGCTACAAAGTTTCAATTATAGAAGATAAATAAATCCCAGATACTTCCAGCCATCCCTGTCCTCCACTTGGGTCGCCGGGGGGCATGGCTGGCCTGAAAACCACCACAAGCCCCTTGCCCAGGATGCCCCATGCCCTAAGGGAACCCCCACCCTGATCTGGGACACCCTTCAGGGCAAACCAGCCGACCCCTACCCGTGTACCAGGCTTCTATCCTATCTAATAAAAGAGTGATATGCAAATTGACCATCACTCCAAAACACAAGATGGCTGCCCCCATGTGGTCAAAGATGGCTACCCCCATGTGGACACAAGAAGGCCACCACAAGATGGCCAGCAGCAGAGGGCAGTTGGGAGGGATCAGGCCAGCAGGGGAGGGCAGTTGTGAGCGATCAGGCCAGCAGAGGAGGGCAGTTGGGAGGGACCAGGCCTGCAAGGGAGGGCAGTTGGGGGCAATCAAGCCCGCAGGGTAGGGCAGCTAGGGGTGACCAGGCTGGCAGAGGAATGAAGTTGGGGGGGTGACCGGACCTGCACGGAAGGGCAGTTAGGGGTGACCAGGCCTGCAGGAGAGGGCATTTAGGAGTGACCAGGTCTGCAGGGGAGGGAAGTTAGGGGCAATGAGGCTGGCAGGGGAACAGTTAGGCATCAATCAGCCTGGCAGGGGAGTGGTTAGGGGGTGATCAGGCTAGCAGGCAGAAGTGGTTAGGGGCAATCAGGAAGTCAGGTAGGCAAGCAGTTGGGAGCCAGCAGTCCTGGATTGTGAGAGGGATGTCCGATTGCCTGTTTAGGCCCAATCATACCGGGATTGGGCCTAACCCTCGAGGGGTCTCAGATTGGAGAGGGTGCAGGCTGGGCTGAGGGACACACACACCCATGCATGAAATTCATGCATGGGTGATGTCTGGCCAGCCTGGCCAGGGGGAGGGGACATGGGCGGTTGGCCGGCCTGCCTGCTGGTTGAATCCTGGTTGAGGGGACAATTTGCATATTAGCCTTTTATTATATAGGATATACACTGAGTGGCCAGATTATTATGCATTCAGAGATCATAATAATCTGGCCATTCAGTGTAAATAAGATTGATGAACTGTTAGACTCATCAAAAAAACAAAAAGACAGGACCCCAAAAATAAAATTAGAAATGAAAGAGGTGAGGTAACAACTGACGCCACAGAAATACAAAGGATTGTAAGACAATACTATGAACAAGTATATTCCAACAAACTGGACAATCTGGAAAAATGAACAAATTCCTAGAAAAATACAATCTTCCAAAACTTAATCAGGATGAATTGGAAAATGCGAATAGGCCAAATTAGAAAAAAGAGTAAGTAAAAGTGTAGTTATTTGCAGATGATATGATATTATACATAGGAAACTCTAAAGACTCCACCAAAAAACTACCAGATTTTATAAATATATTCAACAATGTAGGAGGATACAAAATGAACACCCAGATATTGATGGCATTTTTATACTCCAGTAATTCATTCTCAGAAAGAAATTAACAAACAATCCCATTAACATTGCAAAAAATATTAAGATACTTAGGAATAAACTTAACCAAAAAGTTAAAAGACTTATTCTCACAAAACTACAGGATGTTGAAAAAAGAGATAGAGGAAGATATAAACAAGTGGAAGAATATACCGCATTCATGGAATGGTAAAATCAACATCATTAAAATGTTCATACTACCCAAAGCAATTTACAATTTACAATGTAATCCCTATTAAAATATTCAATGTAATCCCTATTAAAATATGAATAGCATATTTCACAGATTTAGAACAAAAACTCCAAAAATTTATATGGCACCAAAAAAGACCCTGAATAGCCACAGAAATGTTGAGAAATAATAAATTTGGGAATCCAAGATAGCTGCTGATGGGTCAGCAGGCTGCAAGATAGTGTGTGAGTGAGAGAGCGAAAGAAGAGTACGTGGTCATGCATGGAGTGTCTGTATTTGTGAGGGGGGAGGGACCACTATATTCAACAGGACACTTGGGGACTGGCGGACCAGGCTCCCCTGGCTGGGTAGCCTCTACTGCTGCTGATTTCTCTCCTGGAGCAGCCAGCTCTGCTGCAGAGACCATGCCATCTTGAAGGGGAGAGCAGCTGTGATTGGAAGCCCAGCCTTACCTTCAACCAGGGAGACCTTGGATACCCCCCAGGACACTACAACCACAAGGCCCAGGGACCAGCTGCCTCAGCTGCAAACCCACGAGCACCGGGACTCCAGTCTTCCTAACCACAAGTGCCTAAAAAGTCTGTCCAGGGGAATACAAAGCAGCACTGAATAATTGAACAGGCCCTGTGCCTTCTCACAGAGCAGATAGAATGAACAGCTGAATCAAATAACATCCACCTGAAATTGACAAATTAAACATAGCTGGTGAGGCAATCTGTGGATGGAAAGGTCAGATATCGCCTAGTGAAGGTGAGATCTGGGATCCAGACTGGAGGGAGAAACGCTCACAGCGGGGATTAAAGTCTCAGAGGAAGACTGCCTCCCACAAAATCTGCAGCTGTTGGTGTCAGTGTAGCCCTCGAAAGTGGAAGAGGGTCCACAGGGGTGCTGGCAGAGGGGGACTCTAGATCTAAGCCCACATCTGTGAGAATCTGTGCTCAGAAAGGCATCCTGAAGTTCTATGCCGGCCGAGCAGTGCCAGAGGAAAAAGACAAGAGTCAGCGCAATTCCCTTTGTCTTTCTAATCTTTCTTTTTTTTTAAATCTCCTTTCTTTTGCTTGCTACTAGTAAGTACAGTACATAAGATCTTCCAAATGAAAACACTTACTGAGACTGCAGGGGAAAGTTGTTTTTGTGGAAGCTGGGGATCAGAGTGGTGAGAGAAAAGTGGAAACCAGCTGTGGGTCAGTCCGTCCCTCCAAACCAGAATTAAATGTGGCAGGGAAAGTAGAGTCTAAACACTGCATAGAGGGGCCATTTAGTCCTGGATATTAATTCAGAAACACTGCCACTGAGGGGTTGTGTCAGAAATTGATTCCTATGTAAATACAACTGAAGGAAGCAAGAAACAAAGTGATCAGAGAGATCCTGCCTGCTTGAAAACAAGGTTGTGGCTTATGACACAGAGGAGCGGTGGATCTCAGGGAACTTCAACACTGTGCTGACTACCTGACAGGAAACTGACATGCCAAGCAGAACAGTAGAGGAAGTGAAAGACCTTCACTACTTCACTTTTTTATATTTTATCTTTTACTTTAGAAACTAAATTTTTTTCACACTTGATTTTACTTTGTTATTATTATATTTTTAATCATTATTATTACTACTATTATTTTACCATTTTTTGTTTTATTTTTCTCTATTTTATTTTTCTTTATTTTATTTTAGAATTAGTGTTCTATATTCTATTTTTATTTTTCTTTAGCATTATTTTACTCTACCTCAATTTTTCCTTTATGACAACACTCTCCTCCTCACCTTTCCCCTTTTTCATGATGTTTCTCTTACCTTGCTCCTGCTTTAGTTTTTCTCTATCCTTTCTTTTTACTCCCTGTTAAAAATTGATCTTACTCATATATCTAATTTCATCTTCCCTGCTCCAAGTCCATGCACACTTCTCTCTTCTCTTTCTTCACTATCCAAAATTTTTTCTTCCTTTTACTTTCTTTCTGTCTTATTGTTGTTTGTTTGATTGTTTGTTAGTGTTTTTTCTTCTTTTTTTGCTTCTATTTTTTCTCTCCATGCTTGTTCTCTTCTGCTACTGAAAGCTTAATTAATTCCAATTCCCAACTAAAGCCTATCTATTCTCTATTCTCTTTTTTCAATAATAGACAAATTCATAGATAGGTTAAAGAAAGGGGAAAATTATACATATATATTTATATTTATATATATATATATATATATACACATACACACACACATATATACTTATATATATATATATATATATATATATTATTTTGTATTTTGTTTTTTATTTTTCTTCTTATACACTCATTATCTTTCTACCTCCTATATACTGAATTGTGGCTATTTCCTCATTCATTCAATTCCTTGACCTTACCTTTGGGAAATAAGCTTTATCTCCTCGGATTCATCTGTGTGTTTGTTGTTTGGGTGTTTGTTTTTATTCATTTTTTTGGATTAGTTGTTTATGGTTTGCATTCATCTCTGGGTGTTTTTTTTTTGTGTGTGTGTGTGTTTTTTGCATTTTTTGGATTAGTTGCTGTTTTTTTAGAGTTTTTGCCCCATATACCTAAATTCCCCCCCCCTTTTTTTTTTCTTCTCTTTATTTTATTTCTTACATTTTTTCCTTTTCTCAATATCATTTTTGCACTCTTTTCTCTCCAATAAATCTTTTCTCTGGCAGTCACCTTTAATTGGGGTTATTAGTATCGTGAATACATTTGGGGTTGGTGCCCTGTGCATTGTGTCTTGTCATGTTGTATTTTGTGCCTTTAAGTCAACTCAGGAAAGAGAGAGCTACATAACCAGACACCCTGAGAGGAGTGATCATGGGGACACAAATAAACAGCTCGCATATGAAAGAAAAGGAGGAATCACTGGAAAAGGAAGTAAATGAAATGGAGGCAATCAATATGTCATAGAAAGAATTCAGAGGATGCTGAAAAGGATGGAAGACAAATTCAACAATATGCGTAAGAACCAAGAGGAAATGAAGAAGAACAAAGAAGAAATGAAAAATGACATCACAGCAATCAAGAAAGCATCAACAGTAGACTAGAAGAAGTAGAGGACTGCATCAATGAGCTAGAAAACAAGGTAGAAAAAAATACCCAAGCAGAGCAGCAACTAGAAAAAAAAACGTAAAAAACAAGAAGGGAGCCTAAGGGAACTTTGGGACAACACAAAACAAAACAATATCCACATAATAGGGGTGCCAGAAGGAGAGGAAACTGAGCAAGGAATAGAAAACATGTATAAAGAAATAATAACAGATAATGTCCTTGATATAGGGAAGAAAAAAATCACACATGTCCAAGAAGCACACAGTACCAAACAAGCTGAACCCCAAAAGACGGACACCAAGACACATTATAATTAAATTGGCAAACACCAATGACAAAGTAAGAATTTTAAAGGCTGCCAGAGAGAAAAAGAAAGTTACCTACAAAGGATTCTCCATCAGATTAGTGACTGATTTCTCAACAGAAACACATCAGGCCAGAAGGGAATGGAATGAAATATACAAAGTCATGCAAAGCAAGGGTCTGAATCCAAGAATACTGTACTCAGCAAGGCTATCAATTAAAATTGAGAGTGAAATCAGGAACTTCACAGACAAAAAAGTACTAAGGGAGTTTATTACCACCAAACCAGCAATGTAAGAAATGTTAAAGGGGCTGCTATAAAAAGAAGAAAGAGGAAGGGTAGAAGGAACACCAGTATAAAGAATAAAAATGGGGACAAACAAGTACCTATCAATAATAACTTTAAATGTAAATGGATTAAATGCCCCAATAAAAAGACATAGAGTAGCTGAGTGGATAAGAAAACATGATAGATATATCTGCTGTCTACAGGAGACCCAACTCAGAACAAAGGACTCACACAGACTAATGGTGAAGGGAAGGTAAAAGGTTTTTTAGGAGAATGGAAATAAAATAAAAAAGCTGGGTAGCAATACTTATATCTGACAAATTAGAGCTCCAATTGAAGGTCATAACAAGAGATATAGAAGGCCACTTCATAATACTAAAGGGAGCAATTCAACAAGAAGATATAAGTTTGGTAAACATATATGCACCCAATACAGGAGCACCCAAATACATAAAAAAAACTTCTGGAGGATATCAAGGGAAATATTGACAGCAATACAGTCATAGTAGGGGACATTAATACCCTACTAACTCTACTGGACAAATCCTCTAAACAAAAAAATCAACAAAGAAACATCAATCCTAAATGACTCACTAGATCAGATGGAATTAATTGACATCTTCAGAACATTCCACCCCAAAGCCACAGAATATACATTCTTCTCAAATGCACATGGGTCATTTTCAAAGATAGACCACATATTGGGACACTGGCAAAGTCTCTTCAAATACAAGAAGATAAAAATCAAATCAAGCATCTTCTCAGATCACAATGGCATAAAATTAGAAATCAACTACAATAAGAACAATTAAAAATATCAAACACCTGGAGGCTAAATAGCATGCTACTAAACAATGATTGGGTTACCAAAGAGATCAAAGAAGAAATAGAAAGCATCATGGCAACTAATGACAATGAAAACACAACAAACCAAAATCTATGGGACACAGTGAAAGCAGTCTTGAGAGGGAAGTTCATAGCTCTACAGGCCTACCTCAGAACACAAGAAAAAATGGTAATAAATTATCTAACCCTACAACTCAAAGAATTAGAAAGAAACAACAAGAAAAAAAAACAGTGCAAGCAGAAGGAAGGGAATAATAAAGATCAGAATGAAAATAAATGACACAGAGACCAAAAAACAATACAAAAGATCAATAAAACCAAAAGCTGGTTCTTTGAAAGGATAAACAAGATGGATGAACCTCTAGCCAGGCTCACCAAGAAGCAGAGAGAAAGGACCCAAATAAATAAAATCAGAAATGAAAGAGGTGAAGTAACAACAGATCCCACAGAAATACGAAGGATTATAAAATAATACTATGAACAGCTGTATTCCAACAAAATCAACAACCTAGATGAAATGGACATATTCTTAGAAAAATACAAGCTCCCAAAACTCAATCAGGAAGAATAAAAAACCTGAAGAGGCTGATAACTACCAAAGAAATTGAAGCAGTGATCCAAAATCTTCCAGCAAACAAATTCCTGGTCCAGACAGCTTTATAGGGGAGTTCTACCAAGCATTCAAAGAACTAAAACCTATTGTCCTAAGACTATTCCAAAAAATTCAAGAGGAAGGCACACTTCAAAGCTCTTTCTATGAAGCCAGCATTACCCTAATCCCAAAACCAGATAAAGACACCACAATAAAAGGGTACTATAGGCCAATATCCTTGATAAACATAGATACTAAAATCCTCAACAAAATTCTAGAAAATAGGATTCAGCATTACATTAGAAAGATCACACACCATGATCAAGTGGGATTTATTCCAGGGATGCAAGGATGGTACAATATCTGCAAATCAATAAAGGATACATCACATAAACAAATTGAGAGATAAAAATCACATAATCATATCAATTAATGCAGAAAAAGCATTGGACAAAATCCAACACCCTTTCTTGATAAAAACTCTCAGCAAAGTGGGAATAGAGGGATCATACCTCAACATACTAAAAGCCATATATGACAAACCTACAGCCAACATCATACTCAATGGGAAAATATTAAACTCACTTCTCCTAAGAGTGAAATAAGACAGGGATACCCACTTTCACTACTCCTGTTCGATATAGTACTGAAAGTGCCAGCCATAGTGATCAGACAATAAGAAGAAATAAAAGGCATCCAAATTGGAAAAGAAGAAGTAAAACTGTCCTTATTCACAGATGACATGATAGTATACATAGAAAAGCCCAAAGACTCCCTCAAAAATGAGTAGACCTAATAAATGAATTCAACAATGTAGCAGGATACAAAATTAACACCCAGAAATCTATGGCCTTTTTATACATCAATAATGAATTCACAGAAAGAGAAATGAAAAAAACAATCCCATCTACTATTACAACAAAAAAATGATGATACCTATGAATAAACTTAACTCAGAAAACTACAGGGCACTGAAAAAGGAGATAGAGAAAGACATAAACAAATGGAAGAACATACCATGTTTATGGATTGGTAGAATCAACAACATTAAAATGTCCATACTACCCAAAGCAATCTACAGATTCAATGCAATCCCCATTAAAATACCAACAGCATATTTCAAAGATCTAGAACAAACTCTCCAAAAATTCATCTGGAATAAAAAAATTTAAAAAAGAACCCGAATGGACACAGCAATCCTGAGAAAGAAGAACAAAGTTGGAGGATCACAATACCAGATATCAAGCTATATTACCCAGCGATGGTTCTCAGAACTGCCTGGTACTGGCACTTAAACAGACATATAGACCAATGGAACAGAACAGAGAACCCAGAAATCAGCCCAAGCCATTATCCTCAATTAATATTTGATAAAGGAGGCAAGAGCATACAATGGAGTCAATACAGTCTCTTCAATAAATGGTGCTAGGAAATTTGCTGAGATACATGCCAAAAAAGGAAACTATATCACCAACTTACACCATACATGAAAACAAACTCAAAATGGCTAAAGGACTTAAATGTAAGAAGGGAAACCATAAAAATCCTACAAGACTCCATAGGCAGCAAAATAGCAGTCATTCGTCATAACAATATCTTTACTGCTACATCTCCTATGGCAATGGAAACTAAGGAGAAAATAAACAAATGGGACTATATCAAAATAAAAAGTTTCTGCACAGCAAAAGATACCATCAACAAAACAACAAGAAAGCCCACTACATGGGAGAACATATTTGCCAATGGTATTTCCGTTAAGGATTTAATCGCCAAAATTTACAGGGAACTCATACAACATACAAAAGGAAGATAAATGATCCAATCAAAAAATGGGCAAAGGATCTAAATAGACACTTTTTGAAAGAGGACATACAGAAGGCCCAGAGACATATGAAAACATTCTCAAAGTCACTAATCATCTGAGAGATGCAAATCAAAACAATAATGAGATACCATCTCAGACCTGTCAAATGGCTATCATCAACAAATGACAAGTGCTGGTGAGGATGTGGAGAAAAAAGAACTCTTGTGCACTGCTGGTGGGAATGCAGACTGGTGGAGCCACTGTGGAAGACTGTATGGCATTTCCTCAAAAATTAAAAATGGAACTCCCATTTGACCCAGTAATCCCACTTCTAGGACTATATCCCAAGAAACCAGAAACATCAATCAGAAAGGATATATGCACCCCAATGTTCATAGCAGCACAATTTACAATAGCTAAGATTTGGAATCAGCCTAAGTGCCCATCCGCAGATGAGTAGATTAAAAAACTGTGGTATATCTATACAATGGAATACTACGTTGCTGTAAAAAGGAAGGAACTTTTACCATTTGCAACAGCATGGATGGAACTGGAGGGCATTATGCTAAGCGAAATAAGCCAGTTGAGAAAGATAAATATCACATGATCTCACTCAGATGTGGGATATAATGATCAACATAATTTGATGAACAGGAATAGATCCAGAGACAAATGACAGGGGAGGGGCGGGGGGTTACAGAGCAACCAAAGGACTTGTAAGCATGCATATTAATATAACCAATGGACACAAACACTGGGACAGTGGGGGCTTGCCTGGGATAGGAATGGCTGGGGGGGGGGGGGCAATCGGGGAAAAAGGAGACTTATGTAAAACTTTAGACAATAAAAAAAAGAATAAATTTGGAGGGATCACAATATCAGCTATCAAGTTATAATACAAAGCCACTGTTATCAAAACAGCCTGGTTCTGGCACAAAAACAGGCATGTAGATCAATGGAACAAAACAGAGACCTCAGAAATCATCACAAGCCATTAAGCTAGATTAATATTTGACAAAGGAGGCAAGAATATACAATGGAGTCAAGACAGTCTCTTCAATAAATGGTTTTGGGAAAGTTGGACAGATACATGCAAAAAAATGAATCTAGACTTACACCATGAACAAGAATAAACTCAAAATGGATAAAAGACTTAAATGTAAGTTGTGAAACCATAAAAATCCTAGAAGAAACAATAGGCAGCAAAATTTCAGATGTCTCTCCTAACAATATTTTGTGGATATATCTTCTAGAGGAAGGGAAACAAGCAAAAAATAAACAAATGGGACGACATAAAAGTATAAAGCTTCTGCAGAGCAAAATAAATAATCAACAAAATGAAAAGAGAACCCACTATATGGGAAGACATATTTTATAATGATACAACTGATAAAGGGTTAATATCCAAAATATATAAGGAACTCATATAACTTAACAAAAGGAAGACAAAAAATCCAATTAAAAAATGGGCAAAGGACCTACATAGACACTTCTCCAGAGTGGACATACAGATGGCTAAGAGACATATAAAAAATGTTCAGTCACAGATCATGAGAGAGATGCAAATTAAATTGACAATGAGGTGTCACCTCACACCTGTCAGAATGGCTACCATCAACAAATGAACAAATGACAAGTGCTGACAAGGATATGGAGAAAAGGAAACCCTTGTACACTGCTGGTGGGAATGCAGTCTGGTATATCCATTATGGGAAAACAGTATGGAATTTCCTCAAAAAATTAAAAATGGAACTGCCTTTTGACCCAGTGACCCCACTTCTAGGAATATATCCTAAGAAACCTAACACACAAATGAGAAAGAATATATGTCCTTCTATGTTCATAGCATTGAAATTAACATTAGCTACACTATGGAAACAGTCCAAATGTCCATCAATAGTTGAGTTAATAAAAAAGCTGTGGTACATTTACACCAGGGAATACTATGCAGCAATTAAAAAAAAGGATCTCTTACCCTTTGAGATAGCATGGAGGGACCTGGAATGTATTATGCTGAATGAAATAAGCCAGTCAGAGAAAGGCTAGTATCACATAATCTCACATATGTTGAATGTAATGAATAAACTGATGGCCAAAATACATTCAGAGACATAGAAGCATGAAACAGACCATGGAATCTCAGAGGGAAGGCAGGGGTGGGTGGATGGATAGGAAGAAATCAACCAAAGAACTTGTATGCATATATGTACAACCTATAGACACAGACCATAGGGTGGTGAAGGCCTGGGCCAGGGACTGGGACTGGGCTAGAAGGCGTTAATGGTGGAAAAAATGGGACATATGTAATACTTTCAACATTAAAGAATAAAAAAATATTTTTTGTGAAACCAAAAAGATTTTATTATAATTTTGTTTTTATACTTTTAAAAAGTTTCTTATTTAATATGTAACGTTTAATCCTTATATTTTTAATTCAATAACATTTTTGTATACAATAGTCAAGATGGTATATGATACCTGGTTTAAGAAAATGCTTTTCTTTTTATTTCCTACTTATATGCATGAATTAATCATGTTTTGAGAGGTTTTCAAAAACTACATGAATGTTTACAGTAATTTTTGCTGGAGCATATTATAGGTAATTTTCTCCTTCCTAATCTGAGGTCAAACTTTTTTTCATTACCAACCCTTCCACTGCACCACCTCCAAAAGATAAAACAAAACAAAGAAGACACAGGACTAACTATATCAAGATAAAATGGCCAAAAGCTATGTTTTAGCTGTTGAATCAAAATACATGTAATCTACATCTATATGACCATTGGAAATCATATTTTATTTTTCATACTAACATAAGGTGACCAGATTTTAACATTGGTAAAGCGGGACACCATTGACCAGGCCGGGGGGGGGGGGGGGGGGGTGCAGTTCTTGATTAAAACTTTGTTCTATATGGAGCAACAAAAATTTTCATAGAACACAAAAATAGTATTGTAATATATTTTTTAAATTTTCAACATAAAGTACAATTTACAAATATAATAAGTAAAAAATTATGTATAGTATTATTTTATTCTTTGGCATATTTCTCATTTGAGTGAATTTTTTTTAGTAGATTGCTGTCATTGTTTAAAAGGTCATGAATTTGCCGTAATGTAAGTTGTGTCACTTTCAAGGCCGGCGCTAGACTTTTTGCCGCCACTATAAAATATAAATAATACGAGTACTGTCTGCTAAATTCAAGAAAATTTATGTATTTATGAAATAAATAAATAAATCACTTACCTAAATTATCTGAATAGCTGATTTGTAATGACATCACTTGTTTAACTAGCTCACTAGCACGCAGTATGATGTGTATCGTCTGAGAGACAGTTACAAAATGTTTTCGTCGTTGCCAATCCCAAAAAATGCCATTGTTCATTAAGTCCAAACAATGGTGGTCGAATTCTAACAACTGATCAACAATGCGAACTTTGATAAGCAGTTCTCGATAATCAGTTCTCAACAATTATTTGTTATTATTAAAGTTTAACATTATAAAATTAACAAAAATAATATAAAACTCATATCCTGGCTAAATAGCCACATGGCCACCGAAAACCGTATATTCCCTTCCCATTCTCCCGCCGTTCCCTAGCTTGTCGTGCATCCTTTCCAAAAATCGGGACTTTTTTAAAACGCCGCGGGATGCGGGACAAATTGTTAAAAATCGGGACTGTCCCGCCAAAAGCGGGACGTCTGGTCACCTTATACTAACATCATAGTGAAAAATCTCTAAATAAAAAAGGAAAATAAGAATATACCTGGCCAAATAATCCATAGACTAAAAGTAATAATCAGAAATAACTTATCATTAAAGAACTTGAGGAAGTGGAATTTTTCAGGACTTTATTTATTTAACATAATGTTCAGAAAGAAAACAACAAAAAGTAACACATCTTATGTATTTACTGATGGTTATATTTAATAACTCAGTCCTTTTGCTTATGGATTTTATTCCTGTAGAGTCACCAAAAAGTTGTGGGACAGAACTTGAAACCTAAAAGGAAGAGGAATCACATGTTGGCATAAACTCTGGAGTGTCTCACTCAGTGATGAAATTGAAGTATGGTAGCAACCATATTTAGGTAAAAACTGCTGTTTGAATTTTAACCCTGCTATTCTGACTTCTGCACGCACTTGCTTGCTTGGACAATAGGGTGGTTACCTCAGCTTCCAGACTGAGACCTGGAGACTCACAGAGGTCATTTTCCTGTGCCTGTGGACCAGGACTACAGGAGATTGATTCCCACTGACTCAGTGGCTCCAGGAGTAGAAACTGTAGATAACCTTTAGAGATTACTGAGTCCGCTTGGGTCTGCTTCTGTACAAACCTGCTTTCGCAAGATAGGGCCACATTCCAATAATGTCCAGCAGGGACTGGGAACCCCCCTGCAGGCTGTTCCCAGACTTTAGAATTTAGAACAAAGGAAAATTTTTGTGGTTTGGACCTTTAAAAGGACTGCCTACACCTGGGACGGCACGGTCGTGAGGGTGGCCACCTGCGTGTGGTGCCCTCACGGCCGTACTGGCCAGTTCAATAAATCCCTGCTGCTTTTTTAATCAATTAGCAGCCTCCGGTGGTCTTATTTTTGACTCCAGGGTTCGACCCCACAACAGAAATACCTCTCATTCAGCCAGAAGTATATACCAAATGACCGTGAGTGTCCATGGTTAGCTCATCCCAGGGTTTATTGCTTATACATAGAGCATTTTATTCAATGACTGCACTTTTTCCAAAATTCTCCAACTATAATAAAGATTTTGTTATTCTATTCCTCAAACTTCATCTTTATCCACAATGAGAATGTGGGTTTTTGCTGCTTTGCTCTTCTAATGATCTTACATCTTGTGATTTTTATTTTCCTACTGCATAAAAGTTTCTTTCAAGAAACATAGCTTACATGGTTGATGGCTGGTAATGGGGATTTAGTTCCATGTCCAGTGATTTGAGGAGATAAGGAATAGTAATAACATGTTATCCAATGGACACATTCCCTAACCTGATACTGTTTGCACCAGAAAATATTACTGTAGTAAATAAAAAGTGAATATTTATTGAGGACTTTAATAAAAAAGACAAGTCCATAGAATAGAAATGAGTTTATTCTATGAAGCTGAGAAGAAAGAAATATGTGGTATTTACAAACTCTCAATTAACTAAAACAATGGATAAAGGTAAAAAGAGGAAGCCAAGAAGAGAGGCAAATATGTGATTTCAGAAGCAAATGAGACAAGGATACAAGGCCACAAGCCAAAAATGCAATCTTCAATCTAGAAGACTGAAATAGCAAGGAAAAGATTCACCCCTACAGTCTTCAGAAGGAACACAGACCTGGCAACATATTTATAAGATGATAAATATGTGTTGCTTGAAGCCACTAAGTTTGTGACGTTTTATTATATAGCAATAAAAAATCAATACATCACAAAACCCGAGAGTTAAAGCATAAGTCACAAGGGGAGAGATAGCAGTTTTAAACCACATGTGTGAAAAAGCCTGTTGGTGAATGAAATAAAAAAATAAGAAGGAAATTTGGAAAAACAAGATGATGAAGCCTTTTCTTCACATAAGGAGAGACTTAGGTATGTTCCAAAAGAAAAAGTGAAGAGGCAATTATTGAAAATGTTGAAGAGAAACTGTGTGTGAGGAAGGCAAGTTTCTAATTGAAACAGAAAAAAAATATTGTAAGAACTACAGCCACCACCTACTTGCTTAATGGTGATCATTGTTAGTCATGGTGAAGAGTTGTAAAATCATAAAAGCCAGCATTTCAGTAAGGGCCTGAGGTCAGTTGAAGACAAGGTCAGTTGAAGACAATTAGAACAAGTCAGCCAAGAATGTTGAGATAGAAACCAGATAGCCATCTATGGCTGGGGGGAACCGATACCAAGAGCTTGTGTATACCTAAAGAAAAATGTTTGTATGTCAACAGACTTAATTGTCTTAATTGTTCCAGGAAGCAGAAAACCACAGTGGAAAGTTACCGGGTTGTAAAATGGAAAGACCCTGCCCCCTAAAGTGTATTTAACCTGTGCTCAAACCCTGCTTCGGGGCCCACAACCTCTGCTCTGTGTTCAGAGTATGTTGTGGGACCGGGCATGCCTGTACCAATAAACCCTTTGCTTTTTGCATGAGAACGTCTCTTGGTGCTTTGTGAGTGCGGCCAGCGTTCCGGGCGTTACAATGGTCCTTCTTACTTTACAGAGCCATCTTAGTAAATGAGAGGTTTGCAATGCAGGAGACAAAACACAGAGTCCAGGTGATTAAAAAGGAGGGAGGTTTTAGGGTGGGCCAGGGAAGTTCGAGCCAAAAAGGGGGCATAGGTACTTCTTTTATACAGCTGTTTATGGGGGGAGGGCGGAGGGCATGAGAGGTGTGGAATTTCTGCCTCGGGCCAGGGGTCTAGGAAGGAGCCAGTTATCTCTGTCACCATCTACCTTGCAGATGCATGCATTGGCTCTGGACTTCCCCCCTGCCTCGATCTAACATCCAGGCCTTTTGGTGATAGGGGGCACTGAAATCGTCCTGGCTACTTCCTGCTGACCAGGGGCGAAGAGGGTGGGGGATGTTAAAGGCCAGGGTCAGGCAGAGGGGGGTTGAAGGGCAGCCGAGTGTAGGGGTGGAGCAGGAGCTGGTTTACAGTCACCCGAGATATTTCCTTGATCCAGGAGCAGATGAATTTGAGAAGGCAGGGAGCTAGGAAAAAAAAGACACAGATGAGAATTAGGGGCCCTATCAGGGGTAGGATCCAGGTAGTTAAAGGGCTTTGGAGCCATCCGAAAAGAGAGTTGTCCCGGGAGTGTCTTGCACGTAATTCTTCACTCAGCTTAGTCAGGGTCTGCACGTTCTGTTCCACCACTCCGGACTCGTTGATGTAGTAGTAGCATTCTTCTTGAAGGAACATGCAGGTTCCTCCTTTTTCCACAGTAAGAAGGTCTAGGGCCCATCGGTTCTGCAGGGCTATTTGGCTACCGATGTAACTTGCCACTGCAGGGAGGCTAAGGAGGCAGTAGTAGACTCCAGGGCTATCTGGAGTTTGTCATTGAAATCCTGAGCAGAGATTATGCTGTTCCCGAGGGCCCCCCCAGCTAGGCCTACCGAGGCAGCGATACTTACCCCCAACATGACAGGGAGGAAGGCGGCCCGGCGGGCCCGGGGGTGGGATGAAGGGAGCAAACAGGCAAGCTCCAACTCTCCATACAAGGTTAGCTGGGGAACTACTGTGACCACAAAGCAAGGCCCAGGGTCAGAGGAGTTTATGCAGTTTCTTAAGGTGCCATTGCACCAAAAGAAGGTACCCGGGCTGGCCTTGGTGGGACTGGCTGCAGTGTGGTTTTGGGTACAGTTCCAAGTGACCTGTCCCACAGTACTGGGTTGCTGGTCTGGTAGCATATCCGCGGGGGCAAGGTGGGGGAGCTGAGATTCACCATGTCCTTGGGTTCCTGGAGGAGTCATGAGTGGGACCACAGCCAGCAAAGGTCTTTGGAGAGAGACGCATAGAAAGCAGTGCGAGACATTGGGCAGGTGCGGGTCTCGTTAAGGAATAGTAGAGTGTGTTGGATAAGTTGGAGCCAAGAAGACAGGACTTCTACCCCGGGGAAATCAGGCAGCTTCCCTTTAAGGGAATGTTCGGCCTGTAGGATGCTGTTGGAGACCTGGATTTGGGCCTCCTGGGCCATGACATATTCCCGGGAGATGTAGATAGTCCCTGAAGGGGTCGAGCTCCAACTACCCCCATATAGTTTTCCCATAATGCCCGCAACCCATTGCTGGTCCCAGGGGTCCTGGACCCTGATGTTGAAGGTCCCGTCCTTCCAGAAAAAGGGGCCAGACCTGACCTCATTGTAGGCATCATGGATGATACAACCTGACCAGCAGCAACCCCCATAGGTGTTGATGTCTTGATTACACCTGTCTGGGTTCTGCTGGTCATAAGCAAAACAGGCATATGGTCAGCCACCGTTGGACACTGACCGGAGGTCGACAGCAATCAGGATCTCTGCCTGGCATCCGACCAGAGGGCAGTCCTGAGATCCTACCTGCCGGGTGACTTGTGTGCTGTTCTGGTAGGTTTCACGGACCTTGAACCTCCACACATAAGCAAGTGGGGGTGGGTGTAGGTTGCCCAGGGCCGGGAGGAGAAGAAGGAGGGGGAGGGAG
Organism: Eptesicus fuscus; assembly: GCF_027574615.1. NCBI lineage: Eukaryota > Metazoa > Chordata > Mammalia > Chiroptera > Vespertilionidae > Eptesicus > Eptesicus fuscus. Next base: position 1,716,420 of record NC_072480.1, on the reverse strand, counting down.
GCTAAGGCGGACCTTAGTGAGGCCCAACACCTCACATTTGTAGAAGTCATGCTGCTCCGGAGTCCTCTTAAGTCTGGAGAGGTGGTGCCACGACGGATCGCCAAGTAGTTTGGCCGCAGTGGGGGTTGTGAGGATTACTGTGTGAGGTCCCGTCCACCTGGGCTCCAAGGCCTTGAGATGTAGATTCTTAAGGAGGACTGAATCTCCCAGCTGAAGGGTTGGTCCTCGGGAGCCTTGGTCGGCTGGTTCTGGCCTGGGCAGAAACCTGTCAGCGTGTTCCTGTCAGCGTTTTCCTGGAGCAGCTGCCTGAGTAGAGACAGGTATGGAAGATAAGTAACCAGGAGAGAAGGGTCAGTAGGGAGATAATGGTTGAGCAAGAAGGGTCTCCTATATAGGAGTTCAAAAGTGCTTAAGAAGGTGGGGCTCCTTGGTGTAGCCCAGATTCTGGTCAGGGCCATGGGCAGGAGGTCCGGCCAGGAGCTGCGAATTTCTAGAGAGAGTTTAGTTAGATGGTCTTTAAGGAGGCCATTGACCCTCTTTGACCCTACCTGATGATTGAGGGCGGTAGAATATGTGCAGTTTCCAGGAGATGCCAAGTGAGGTGCTAACCTGCTGGACGAACCTTGATATAAAAGCTGGGCCATTGTCTGATTGTATGGAGGTCGGGAGGCCAAACCTAGGGATTATGTGTATTATCAGGGTCTCAGCCACAACCTCAGCAGTTTCCTTGTGGGTAGGGAAGGCCTCTACCCACCCTGTCAGGGTGTCTACTATGGTAAGCAGATATTTGGTCTTCTTGTGGGGAGGCATATGGGTGAAGTCTACCTGCCAGTCCTGCCCTGGGAGGTGTCCCCTCATTTGATGGGCAGGAAAGTTGGGGCGCATTCCTCCCTGAGGTGAGACAGCTGCACACGTGGAGCAGGAGGGGCAGGCACTTGTGACTGCCTCTTGCAGTGTGGGTGAGGTGAAGAGGGGTTCGAGGAACCTCCAAAACGCCTGCGGTCCAATGTGCAATGACTGGTGGACCTGTTGGGCAATGGCCCCTACCTGAGCCTTGGGAAGGGCGATCTTGTTATTTATGAAGATCCATCCCTCAGGACCAGAAGAGCCTCCCCGTTGTAGGAGTTTATTTTTTTCTTCTTCTGTATACTGAGGGGTAATGGAGGGAAGGGAAAGGAACAGGACCGGGCTGGGGACCCTTAACCCTGAGTTAAGCCTCTGGCCACCGCATTTGCTCGGGCATTTCCCCGTGTAACCATCGAGAAGTCAGGCCTTGGCAGTGCACGATGGCTACCTGGGAGGGAAGCTGTAAGGCATCAAGTAAGTGGGTTATGAGTTTAGCATTGATAATAGGTGAGCCTTTAGTGGAGAGAAAGCCCCTCTCCCTCCAAATAACCGTGTGGCAATGGGCTATCAGAAAGGAATATTTGGAGTCTGTATATATGTTTACCCTCCTCCCTTTGGCCAGATGCAGATTCCTGGTCAGCACAATGAGCTCAGCCTTTTGAGAGGTGGTACCCTCTAGGAGCCGGGCCGCCTCCAGGGTCTGCTCGAGTGTTACTACCACATAGGAAGCTTTCCGACATCCCTGGGGGTCTAGACACGAGCTTCCATCCACAAACAGAGTTAAGTCAGGATTAGAGAGAGGAAGATCTGAGAGTCCCGCCCTAGGTTGAGTGAGGGTCTCGAGGACCTCTGGGCAGGAGTGGGTTGCCACAGGTTGGGTGGAGGCAGCAGGAAGGAGAGCGGCCGGGTTCAGGGCTGGGGACTGAGTTAGGGAGATGTCAGGACTCTCGAGGAACAGGAGATGGAGTTCCTGCATGTGAGAGGGGGAAAGGAGAAATAAGGATCTGTGTGACAGAAGATCCTGTAGCCTATGGGTGGAGAAGACCTGTAAGGGTTGCTGGAGGCAGATCTTCTGGGCCTCCTTGGTGAGAGCAGTGGCTGCAGCCAGAGCCCGGAGGAAGGGCTGCCATCCCCAAACCATGGGATCAAGCTGTCTGGACAGGTAGGCTACGGGGGTTAAGCTGGCCCTAGGGGCTGGGTGAGGACCCCCATGGCTATTCCCTGTTTCTCATCAGTAAATAGTTGGAAAGGCTTAGAGATGTCTGGGAGAGAGAGAGGGGGAGATGCCAGAAGGGCATCCCGGAGCTTAGAAAAAACCTGGCGAACGAGGGAGGGTGAGGAGAGGGGGCCTATTGGTGTTTCTTTAGCGGTCTGGTATAGAGGCTTAGCTAGGAGAGCAAAATTTGGGACCCAATGGCAGAAGAATCCTACCAGCCCTAGAAAGGACAAGATCTGTTCCTCAGAAGTGGGAGGCTGTAGGTGTCTATTGCCTGTGCTCAGTCAACTGTCAGTCCTTAGGAATTGGGTGTCAGACAGATCCCCAAGTAAGTGACGGTGAGGGCTGACAGTAGACACACGGTATCCTTTGTCCCCTAGAAAGTTGAGGAGGCCAGCTGTCTGCCTCCGAGAAATGTCTAAAGAGGGGCTGCAGAGAAGGTGATCATCTACATACTGGAGAAGAGTGCTGGGTTCTAATGAGCACTGTTGGAGGTCTCTGGCTAAGGCCTGGCCAAACAGATGAGGGCTGTCTCTGAACCCCTGTGGCAGAACCATCCAGGGGAGTTGGCAGGATACCTGCTCGTCTGGGTCCTCCCAAGTAAATGCAAACATATGGTAAGAGTCTGGATCCAGAGGGATGGTAAAGAAGGTGTTCTTGAGGTCGAGGATGGAAAAGGGGGTGGTACCAGATGGGATGCGGGAAAGGAGAGTGTAAGGATTGGGGACCACCGGGTGGATGGGGACCACCGCTTCATTGATTAGTCGGAGGTCCTACACCAGCCAGTAGGTCCTGTCTGCCTTCTTAACGGGGAGGATGGAGGTGTTGCAGGGAGAGTGGATAGGTATGAGGAGACCCTGCCCCAGAAGCTGAGTAATGAGGGGTTTGAGCTCTTGGCGATGAATTAGGGAGATAGGAAACTGGGGACAGGAGGGAAACGAGGTGGGGTCCTTAAGTCTGATCCTGACCGGGGTATGGTGTCTAGTAACCACTGGGGTAGAGGTATCCCATACTTTTGAGTTGACAAGGGATGCAGGCAGTGGGGGATCAGTGTTCCCGTGAAGGGAGGGGGCCAGGAGCGGAAGAAGCAGGGAGGCTGAAGGACTCTGAGTGAGCTGCAGAGTGGCCCCTAGTTTGGTGAGGATATCTCATCCTAAAAGGGGCATAGGGCATGAAGGCATGACTAGGAATGAGTGGGTTATAGGGCTATTGTCGAGGAGACAGGGAAGGGGCCTGGTGGCCAGCGGGCAGGTGGATTTGCCATCAACACCCGACTGAGATCGTGGAAGGGAACAGTGGCCCAGAAAAGGAGGGCAGGACAGAGAAGGTAGCCCCCGTATCAATCAGGAAGGAGATCTGCTTACCAGCTACCTTGAGCATTATCTTGGACTCAGCGAGGGTGATGGGGGTCGTCGAGTCCGGGCATCTTCAGTCTTCAGCCAGTCCCAGCATGGCCAGCGGCAGGTCATGACCTGGAAGGACGGCCGCTCTATACTGAGACACAGAAGGCCCGTCACTTTTCCAGGGGCAGTCACTTTTCCAGTGGTCGTTTTGACCGCACACCAGGCAGGGCTTGGTTGGAGCCCGGGGCTTGGGGAACTACTTTGCACACTGACCTTCATTCCCACACTTGAAGCATCCTCCAGGTGGCACTCGTCCTCTCATTGCACCCCCACCATGCACAGTCTCCCTTGGACCATGCATGGCTGCCATGGGCCTCAAGGCTGCTATCTAGGCTTGAGTTTGCAGATTCACCTTTTGTCAAAGTCGGGCCTCCCGATCTGATTCTGCCTGCTCCTCACGGGCATTAAAAACCTTAAATGCCATATTCACTAGATCCCCATCCTCCGCCTTTTTAAATTTCTTTTGAATATCTGGGGCCAACTGTGAAATGAAGTGAGTGGCTAAAACTGTCGCTCCGGCCGGGGACCCAGGGTCCAGATGAGTATATAAGGTCAGAGCCTCAGTCAGCCTGTTAAGGAAGACCTCGGGGTTCTCATCTGGTCCCTGAGTAACTTCCCTCAGCTTGTCAAAATTAACTACCTTGTGGGAGACGGCCTGTAGGCCGGCTATCAGGCATTGGAGCATCTGGTCACGATGTCGGCACCCATCTCGCCCTTCGGGGGTATCTAGTTGGTACTCCCAGCCTGGTTCCTGACGAGGAACAGCCTGGGCCCCCACCGGCATAGAGGCATCTGTAAAGTGGATCTAATCTGTGTGGTCTGTCGCCGCTCCTAAGACTCTTTCCCTTTCATCTGATGTTAGGGTAGAAGAAAGAACGACATGGATATCATGCCAGGTGAGGTCATAGGCCTGAGAAAGGTATCAGAATTCCTTGACGAATGTGGTGGGGTTGGTGGAAAAGGATCCCAGCCACTTCTCAATCTGGGAGAGATCTGACAGAGAGAAGGGAACATGGACCCTGACCACCCCCTCAACCCCTACAACTTCCCGGAGGGGGCAGAGGAGAGGAGGAGCCCGGGAGCGGGTGTGCCTGCTGACTGGGGAAGCAGGCGGGGGTGGGGGAAGGGGAAGGTCAGCAGGTAAGGGAGAAGGCTGTGGGGGAGGGGGCGGTGGAGGGAGGTCGGGGAGTGAGGATGGGGTAAGGGAGGGAACGGAAGGCAGGGCAGAAGGAGGCAGGGCAGAAAGAGCCCTGTTGTAGGGAGGCGGGCGAGTCGGAGGGGAGGAAAGATTATCAGGGGGTTCAGATAAGGCAGAAAGTGGAGGGGTGTCAGTAGGCAGAGAGGGTTTCTCGTGAGGTAGGAGAACCTGGGCTGTGCAACAGGAGGAGCAGAGGGAGGGACGGGAGCGCAGATAGAAAAAAGCCTGGACATATGGAATCTTGGGTCACTTTCTGGCTTGTTGACAGAAATTACTGAGGTCAGTTAGGATGCTGAAGTTGAAAGTCCCGTGTTCAGGCCATTTTGATCCATAGTCCAATTCATACTGAGGCCATGCCACATTACAGAAGTAAATGAGGCGTTTAGGGCGCAGATCCTGGGACAGGCCTAGCTTAGCCAGGTTGGTGAGGAGACACCCTAGAGGTGTCTTAGGATCAGATTTGGATTTTTGATTGCCCATTTTGAAACCTAGGGTCAGTAGCAGAGGCCCAAGGACCGGCATCCCAATCGCTGAGCCAAGGCTATGGACAGGGATCCAAGGGACGGCAGGGGACGTCTCCCCACCCCCTGGGGTCCGGAGTGAGGCCAAACGGCGGGAGAGCCAAAGGGGACAGGAACGTCTTCACTGCCTCCCCAGGCTCGGAACCTCCCTGGAGAGGTTGGGAGGGCTATGCCCGGAAGGCAATCTCTGACCTTGGTTTACGGACAGAGATGCTGGAAGAACGACCACTAGGAATCAATAGGGGCGGGGACTTACCCGCTGACACTGCTGAGCTGGAGAGAAGCCTGAGGGTTCCGGGGAGACAAGAGGGGGGGGGTACCCCAGACCGTGAACAGTCAAATGGTATACACGCACCCCCTCTCGGGTTTCAGCTCCAGATGAGAGGTTTGCGATGCAGGAGATAAAACACAGTCCAGGTGATTAAAAAGGGGGGAGGTTTTAATCTTGCGCTCCCAGGCGAAATTCGCTGGTCCGAGGGTGGGCCAGGGAAGTTCCTGACAAAAAGGGGGCATAGGTACTGCTTTTATACAGCAGTTTAGTGGGGGGAGCTGCGAGGGCATGAGAGGTGTGGAATTCCTGCCTCGGGCCAGGGGTCTAGGAAGGCGCCAGTTATCTCAGTCACTATCTACCTTGCAGATGCTTGCATTGGCTCTGGACTGCCCCCCTGCCTCTACCTAACAGTAAATATTTAGAGTAACTCATTTACTGATGAGAAAACTACAGTTGAGGGACATTAAAAAATTTGTCCAGGCTGCATAAATCATGGAGCAGGACCTGTATACAAATCTGCCTGATAAAGTCCATGATCTTAACCCCTCAAAAGAAAGAAAAGGTTGGCACTGATGTCAAGAGCTGACTCCTGTCTTTTAAGATGGAAGGGGAATAAGTGAAAATGAGTGAAGAAATAGATATGCTTTAGATATAAAAAAAGGAAGATGAAAATATACTTACTACAATAAGAAAAAAAGTTTAATGTTTTCAGTGAACCAATTTTTAAAGTATGAGGTCAAGACCAAAATATTTTCTACTGAATCACAATACTCAATCAATATGTTATTATTTTTATGCACATTTTTTTAAAATTTTTATTTTTGAAAGTATTAGTTGTTCCCATTTTCCCCCAATGACCTCATCCATTCCACACCTACCTCCTCTTTATGCACAATTGTAATAACTGTAAATGGTCATGAGTTTCAGTCCATCTAATGTTTATATTTTCTCATTAAAAGAGAAAAAAAAGGTTAGGGAAGAATATAAACATACTAGAGTGTTCATGTTGAGTCTAAATTAAAATCAATTACATTTATAATGAGTTTCAAATATGCAAGATAATTTTCCCACATCTCTAAGTGATAGATTTTACTGAGTGTAAGAAAGTCCAACCTAATTGGCAGACCACAATATAAATTGACTTACCTGAATGGTATTTTGTGCTTCTAATTTGGGAAGGTACTTGGCTTGACAATTTATTTGCATGCAGAAATGGAAAGAAAACTACAGTTAAAATTTGAGTCAGTGCAGATAATCAGTTATTAGTGATACGGAATTTTTGGACTGGAACCCAGATTCTTTGTCCACTGAAAACGAAGTATGAATCCACAGACAGAAAGTGGTATAGCAAAGGTGGAGATTTATTGAAGAACAAGTACAGACTCCCACACGGGGAGAGGGGAAGAGTCCCACAGAATGGACTCCCAAGTAGGGAGGGGGAAAAGGGTCCCACTGAGTTCCCTTTCCCTATGGCTTATAAAGGCTGCAGATCCTGGTGCCTTGATATCCCCTCTGATTGGTCACTATTCCCCTAGACTGGTTACTATAGTAACTCCTGGGCTCAAAGTTTGAACCTCACATGGACATGTGAGGTTCTCTCCCCCTCCTTCCTTATTGTTTTTCTATTCCCTTTGGGCTTTCCTCCTTTCCTTCTGGATGAAGGACTTCCTTCTCTTTATTTTTTAAATATAGACCTTTTGCTGTTCCCAGCTTCCTCATTCTATGGAAATGTATCTGTTGCAGCTTTCCAGCTCCCCCATTCTATGGAAATATACCTTCTGCTGTTCTGCAGCCCTGTGCTTTCCTCCTTGGTCCCCTTAATTTCCAAAATTTCTAAAATTTCCTAAACCTGTCCTATCTTACCCCTAAAATTCCTGTTTTATTAGTATGCAGATATTTTCACTAAGAACTTGTTTAATGTTTAAATTTTATACTTTCTTAAATATCTACCAATCATTCTGTGTGTTTTTTTAATTTTTATTTATTTGTTTTCTATCCCCATTTACATCCCCTACATCTTTCTCCACCTCTACCCATTCCCTTCCCCCTGCAATCATCACACTTTGTCCCTGATCGTGAGTTCTTTCTCCTTTTTTCTCTTTTACTTAATCCCTCCACCTGCTTCCACACACATCCCACAGCTGTCAGCCTGCTCTCTATGAGCTTGTCTCTTATTTTCCTTATTGGTTCCTCTTGTTCATTAGATTCCACATACAAGTGAAAGCATATGGCACTTGTCTTTTTCTGACTGGTTAATTTCACTTAGCATAATGTTCTCCAGGTCTAGGGATTTGGCCTGTTTTCAATATAACTTAAATTGCAAATCAATAACAAAGATGATGTAAGTTGGGAAAACATTTCAAATGAGTGAGCCAGTTTAAGCAGTTGCAGAGAAGTAATAAAAAAAGATAAATTAAGGATTTCAAGGGAACTGTTACATAGCTAAATAAAAATTTGTGATGAAATAGCAAGAATTGTCATTTTGAAGAAATAAAATTGTGATATAAAAACAAACAAAAGAATTCACTAGAATTTATTTTAAAAAGGTTTTAAAAAGAGGTTGCAGACTGGAAAAACAACTAAATTAAAGAATATACACCCAGAATTAACAAGTTAAACACAGCTGAGGAGACAATCTATAATAAGAAAGGGAAGAGGATGATTGGAGACAGGTAGAAGTGGGGATCTGGGCTTAAAAGTGAGAGCAGGCCCAGAGGGTGAAGAGGAATCTGCAATGCACCAAAGCCACATCCCTTGGAGACAGGTGTTAACCTCCAACAGAGGAAAGAAAAAGCCATAGGGCTAGTGGTGGCCAGGGAATCTGGACCTAACACCGTAGCCACAAAAGGCTGCACTGAGGCAGCCTAAGCTGCGCACTGCTGGAGGGAGAGAAACCCACAGTTTCATGGTTGTTTTGTCTTTGCTTTTATGGGCTAAACCCAGAATATAGTGAAACAGGAATTTTAAGGGGATATAGGCAGGCTTACAGAATTTTTAGAATTGGGGTCCAAGGAAAAACACCGGGCTACAGATTGGAAGAAGGTACATCTCCATAACACAAGGAATCCAGGTGCAGGGAGCAGCAACAGTTGCATTTACATAAGATAAGGAAGCTTGAATAGCCAAAAAAGGACTATATTAACAAAATAAAGAAGAAGGAAGAAAGTCAGACAGAAAGAACAATGTGGGAAGAGGGCATTACATGTCCCATGTGGTGTTTGACCTTTGAGTTCAGGAGTTACTATAGTAACCATTCTAAGGGAATAGTGACCAATCAGAGGGGATATCAAAGCACCGGGATCTGCAGCCTTTGTGAGCCAGAGGGAAAAAGAACTCAATGGGACCCTTCCCCTTCCCCAAGTGGGAGTCCATTCTGTGGGACTCTTTTCCTCTCCCCATGTGGAAGGCTGTACTGGTTCTTTAATAAATTTCCACCTTTGCTATACTACCCTCTGTCTGTGGATTCATTCTTTGACTCTGGTGGATAAAGAATCTGGGTTCCAGTCCAAAAATTCCATTTCAATAGGACCTTTCAATTGCACTCATTCACCTGAGGCTTTGGCACAAGGAGAGAGGCACCAATTTGGGGTGCCTGGGGAGAGGCTGGGGAGGGAAGCAGGGCAGGGAGACTGACCAGGCTTCTGCATTGGGACATTCCTAAGCTTCCAAACCTAAGTGGCTATTTCTCCCCTAACGAGCTAGTCCCTCCCAGTAGCCTCAAGACAAGTAATACAGCCTGCCACACCCTGCCTGCATTTTGAGCTTTACAAAGGAAACTGTGAACGAAAGGAGCCACATGCTAACCTGACAAGCTCAGGGGAGGCCTGTGTGGCCGTCTTGCAAACTCAGAGACCTGAAATAACCACAAAGGATAGTTTGAAAATTAAATATTTAACTACAAACAGGTTATAGTGGGTAGTCATGTCCTAGTCCGATATCTTCCCTGATAAAGATCAACTTAGATTTTCTTTACTGAGCCCATTTGCCTTTTTGCCTCTAAGATAACATATCTGTGAGATGTCTGGGTAACTTGTAACTTCCTTTTTACCCCGGACCCCTCAGGGCACAACAAATGGCACCGGGACATTCCTTCATTGTTATTGTTATCAAGTTAATTGTCAACTGTTAATTACGTTAAAGTATCCTGTATCTATCTCTGTAAGAGAAGCACATGTCCATCATTTCACTTTTCACCCAATCCCAGAGGTTTCCCCGCTTTGCTTTGTCCCACCTCCCTAATCTGTCACCAATGGATTTCATGTAACTCACCTACGTCCCTTTCCTTTGATTTCAATGTATAAATATAGATGTAACCCTGCATTCTCCGGAGCATTATCTCAATTCATTGAGGTTCTGCTTCCCGGCATATGTCGACAATTTGGCTCAAATAAACTCACAAAATTCTTTACAGGTTTCAATGTTTTTTTTTTCGTTAACAAAACAAAGGCAGAGGCCAAGCTTAAGGGTCTGAATAGGCCCAAAGAGCCTCAGTGACTGGTTTGGAAGAGGGGCCGGGCCAACCGGCTATTCTGGGAACCAGACTGATAAAAGCTCCAGGTTGCCAGCCAACCCCATTGGTCTCCATACAAGGATCTCTGACCAACCAAGGCCAGAGTTTTGGGCCACTCATGAAGGAGTAGCTCTGGGTAAGGAAAAAACACTCATCTTATTCCCTGAAAGCAAAACAGCACCAACCCCACCTAAAGCCCTGTCAGAAACAGAGGCTTGAGTGATTAAGACTGACAGCTGGCAGACAGGCAAAGAGGACACATGGGTTCTGTCTGCTTGTAGCCAAGGGCTGTGGAGACAGACACAAGCAGTGGAATTGTGGATTGCTTGGAGCTTCAAGTATAGTGCTAAAGCCAAAAGACAAAGCTTGACAGTGGCCAGCACCTAAGTACCTAACAGGAAGAACAGAAGTAGCAGACAAAACAGAAGAGTGGGGTACTAAACCAGCATCCCTGGGGCATTAAAACTTGGCTGAAATGAACAACACTTTGCTTTTTTATTTTTTTATTTTTATTATTTTAAATTTATTTTATTATTTTATTATTTTTCATTTTATCTTATTTGTATTTTTTACCTTTTTTACACCTTTTTCTTCCTCACATCTTTCTTTTCTCTTGTATTTCTTCTCCTTTCCTTATTTTAGTTTTTCTATTTTCTTGCATTTTTCCCCTTTTTAAAAAGTGGATCAGTTTTATCTGCTATATTGATGTGTTATTATTCTAGTCTCTAGTGGTTTATTCATATATGTAATTCCCTCTTCCCTGATCCTACCCACTACCCCTTCTCTTTTCTTTCTATTCACTACTCAATTTTTTTTCTCTTGCTTTTTTTTTCTCCTATTTTTTTTACTTGTTTCACTTCCTAAATGTAGGCTTATCTGCTCTCTCCTCTACTCTCCTATTAAAAATAAAAAAAATAATTAAAATTATAAAAAATAATTTAAAAATATATATATATATATATATATATATATATAATTTTAAATTATTTTTTAATTTTTTATTCTTGTCTAACCATTTCTTTTTACCTTACTATATTCTTCCATTATTCATCCAATTCCTCAACCTTATTTTCTGTATTTAAGCTCTGTATCTATAGATTCTGCCTCCCCCCAACCCCCTTTTTTTTTTCCTGGGTATTTTCTGCTTGTGCTTTTTGGTTTATTTGTTTCATTTCTTGTGTTTGTGCCACATAGTAACATAGTATTTCTTTTATATTTTCTTTTATTTTTTTTATTTTTTGCTAATATTCTTGTTCTCCTTTCTCTTTCCCAGTTTTCTTATCTCTGGTGATCACGTTTATTGGGGTGGTAGGTTTCTTGTGTACATTTGTGTTTTGTTGCTTCTGTGTCATGTCTTGTTGTATTGTATTTTGTGCTGTTCAGTCAGCGCCTCAACAATGGCTGGCACAATGTGGTAGGAGCAAGCTATATAATCAGACACTGTGAGAAGAGACTCCATCCATGAAAGGGACAATAACACTCAAGACCCAACTATATCAGGAGAACCCAAATATATCAAGTAGGAGGCATCTTTAGAACTCCCATCTGAAGAGACCTGAAAGAATAAACAACTAGGACCCACAAAACATCTACTACATAAGACCAATTCAAATAATCTTGGTGGCATAGAAGTTTGATCTAATACATAAAAACAATTACAAAGGAACAGCAAAAATGGGGATTCAAGGAAATAACCTTCAAATGAAAGAAAAAAGGAATCACCAGAAAAGGTACTAAATTAAATGAAGACAAGCAATTTTTCAGAGAAATAATTCAGAGGAATGGTTATAAGAATGCTCAAACATCTGGAGGAAAAATTCACTAACATGTAAGAAACAAAAGGAAATGAAGAATGTTATACCTGCAATAAAAAAAAAAAAACACAATAGAAGGTTTCAACAGTAGACTAGAAGAAACTTAGGATCAAGTCAGAGAGAAGACAAGGTAGAAAAAAACAACAACACCCAAGCAGAGCAGCAACTGGAAAAAAATATTAAAAGCAAGAGGAGGTGTAGAGATTTTACCTAATATATAATCAGAAACCAAATCAGTAGCCAAAATGAGGAGACAAAGAAACAACCACCAAATAAAAGAACTAGAGAATTCTCCAGAAGAGATAAATGAAACAGAGATAAAAAATTTATCTGAAACAGAGTTCAGAGTGATGATGGTAAAGTTACTCAACAGTATGAAAAAAATATATAGTAACTATAAAAACAGAAATAAAGAATGACATAGCACACACACACACAAAAAAAAAAAACATTGGAAGGAATACACAGCAGATTAGGGGGAGTTGAGGATTGAATCCATGAATTAGAAGACAGAGTTGAGAGAAAAAAGATGGTGACCGGCAGGAAGGTAGTGGGGGAGAGAGTGTGAGAGAGTGAGGGAGCGATAGAGGAGTGTGTATATGTGTGTGGTGTGTGTGTGTGTATGAGCTAGGGACAGTTAGATTCTGTAGGTCTTCCAAGGGGCTGTCAAACCGGGCAGTCTTAGACGGCAGAGCCCACTGCACAATGCGGACACTTCTGGGCAGCCATTGTGGGCAAAGAGACCATGCCATCTTGAGAAACAGAGCTGCTTGAGAATAGGATCCTGGCCTCAGCACCACCCAGTTGCATCTCAGAAGCAACCAGGAACCTGCAGCCACTGGGGACAGAGACCTGCGACCACAGCTGCAGACCAACAGACAACAAGAATCCAGACATCTTGGCTGGAGATTTCTGTGAGTCAAGGAGCCTATCCCCTCCCTGCGGGTTTGTGGATAGCACCATAGTAACTGATAGACCCACCCCTCGCATGGGCCACAGTGCCCCTACAGGAATTTGAGCTTGGGATCACATGCACTGGCTGCAGCGCCACTCCTGGAATTTGAGCCTGCCTGCACACGCACATGGGCCACAGTGCCGCTATGGGATTTGAGCTGAACCTGCGCATGCACAGAGACTGGGAATCTGCTCCCCGCAACGCAATCTGGTGAGAAAACCCAAAGTCCACGCAGGGCGGCAGTGCCATCTGACTTCATTCTGGGCAAGCACACAGTGAAGTCTGTTTTCCACAGTGCACACAGTACTACTGTGCAACCCAACCCCCCATGGTGACCGGAACCCAGATTCTCCAGGCGGGAGGCAGCACTGAGCACCACTAACTTAACTCTGTTTCTTACTGTGTGCGCCTGGGATCCCTGACTCACAGTGCATTCACACTAAGAGCCAGTGACTTCAATTCTTGGTGCATGCACACACAGGGAACCTGATTCTCAGCAAGAAGCTGCATGAAGCAACAGAGACTCTGATACTTGATTCTTGGTGCAGACACAGGGGAACTCTGACTCTGGCACATGTTAGGGGACTGTGATTTTGGGCACACGCCAACAGCGTGGTACAGGCGGGGCCCATTATTCTATGTGCACACAAGAGACCACACTGTGAACTGGTAACATCAACCCTGGGTGAGCCTGGTTCCCACCAACCCACGGCAGCCACATGTCTTAGTGTCGGAGTACTTCAGTGACACTCGGGTGGTGTGCAGCTCCCACAGCACACAGCCCAGGTCCATGCAACTCGAAGTTTGAACTTTCTAGTTCAAACTTCTGATAGTCAGAATGGGGAGACAACACAAACCCCAGAGGAAAGAAAATGAGGAGTTGTCAAGAAAAGAAATTAGTGAAACTGAAGAATGAAACATGACCGAAAAAGAATTCAGAGTAATGGTCATGCAATTCATACATCGGATGGATGAGAAAATCAACAACCTATGCAAGAATCAGGAAGAAATCAAAAGTGATATAGCTTCAATCAAAAACACCATGGAAAGTTTCAACAGTAGATTAAAAGAAGCAGAGGACCAAATTAGTGAGTTAGAAGATTAGGTAGAGAAACAAGCTCAATCTAAACAGCAACTAGAGAAAAAAATTAAAAAGCAGGGAGAGAGCCTAAGGGAGCTTTGGGACAACACAAAACGAAGTAACATACGTATCATAGGGCTGCCAGAAGGATAAGAAGAGCAGCAAGGATTAGAAAATCTATTTGAAGAAATAATGACAGAAAACTTCCCAGATATGGGGAAGGAAAAAGTTACACAAATACAGAGAGTCCCAAGCAAGATCAATCCCAAAAGACACACACCAAGACATGTCACAATTTCAATGGCAAATGTAATGATATTAGAATAGCAGGTGTGCCAGAATAGGCAGAAAGAGAGAAAGGGATAGAGAACGAGTTTGAAGGAATAATGGCAGAAAACTTCCCTAACCTGATAAAGGAAAAATCACACAAGATCAACAGGCACAGAGAACCCCAAGCAGAAAGAACCCAAACAGGCCCATGCCCAATAACATCATAATTAAAATGCCAAGTAATAAAGACAAAGAGAGAATCTTAAAGGCAGCAAGAGAAAAGAAAACCATTGCCTATACAGAAGTTCCCATAAGGCTGACAATTGATTTCTCATCAGAAATTCTACAGGCCAAAAGAGAATGGTATGAAGTATTCAAGGTAATGGAGATCAAGGATCTGAAACCAAGATTATATATCCAGCATGCTATCATTCAAAATAGATGGTCCAATAAAGAGCTTCCCAGACCAAAAAAAAAAAAAAAAAAAGGGTAAAGGAGTACATCACCACCAAGCCAGCATTACAAGAAATGCTAAAAGGACTGCTGTAATGAGAAGAAGAAACAGAGAGAGAAACCTAGTGATACAGAATTAAAATGGCAATAAATAAGTACCTATCAATACTAACCCTCAATGTAAATGAGTAAATGCTCCAATCAAAAGGTGTAGGGTAGCTGAATGGATACAAAAACATGACCCAACTATATGCTGGCTACAAGAGACCCACCTCAGAACAAAAGACTAACACAGGATAAGAGTGGAGGGATGGAAAATACTTGCCATGAAAATGGAAAAGAAAAGCTGGAGTAGCAATACCCAACAAAACAGACTTCAAAATGTAGGCCATCACAAGAGATAATACAAAACAAACAAACAAACAAAAACACCAGCTGTTTCTTTGAAAGGATAAATAAAATAGGCAAAATGATAGCCATACTCATCCACAAACAGAGAGGACCCAAATTAATAAAGTCAAAAACGAAAGTGGAGAAAGAACCACTGACACCACAGAAATACAAAGGATTGTAAGAAAATACTATGAACAAATATATACCAATAAGCTGGCCAATGTGGATGAAATAGACAAATAGAAAAATATAATCTGCCAAAACTGAATCAGGAGGAATCAGAAAACCTGAATAGGCCAATAACAACTAATGAAATAGAAGCAGTAATAAAAAATTCTCACCAAATAAAATCCCAGATCCAGATGGCTTCACAGGCAAGTTTACCAAACATTAAAAGAGGAACTAACACCTATACTCCTCAAACTATTTCAGAAAACTCAAGAGAAAGGAACACTTCCAAACCCTTTTTATGAGGCCAGCATTATCCTAATTCCAAAACCAGATAAAGACACTATAAAGAAAGAGAATTACAGTCCAATATCTCTGATGAACATAGATGCTTAAATCCACAACAAAATATTAGCAAATCACACCCAGCAATATATTAAAAGATCATATAACATGATCAAGTGGGATTTATTCCAGGGATGCAAGGCTGGTACAATATTCACAAATCAATAATCGTGCTACATCACATAAACAAATTGAAAGACAAAAAACATATGATCATACCCATAGATGCTAAAAAAGCATTTGATACAATCCAACTCCCATCCTATATAATAAAGATATAATATGCAAATAGTAGTCATGCCATCACACTGTCAGGCAGTAACAGCTCAGACATTCAACACTGGGGAGAGTGGAATGAGGACCAGCCAGGCTGAGGCCCAGGAGAGGGACAAGTTCCCACCCCACAGTCCTGGGAGCCAGCACCTGCAGCCTGAGTGAAGCCGCCTGCCCACAGTCCCCTGTGGCTGTGGCCAGCTCAGGCAAAGCTGGCCAAGGTCCTGGGTGCCTGAGGTGGGCCAGAGGGAGGGAAGCCTGGATCCTGGGTGCAGGACAAGGCAGATATAGTTAGGGGCGATCAGACAGGCAGGCAAGCAGTTAGGAGCCAGTGGTCCCAGATTGTGAGAGGCAGTCAGACATCCCCTGAGGAGTCCCGATTGGAGAGGGTGCAGGCCAGGCTGAGGCCCCTCTGCCCCATGTATGAATTTGGTGCACCAGAACTCTAGGTTTTAATAAAAATTCTCAGCAAAGTAGGAATAGAGAGAGCATAACTCAACATGATAAAGTCCATATATGACAAATTTATGGCCAACATCAAACTCAATGGGCAAAAACTAAAACCATTTCCCCTAAGAACAGGAACAAGACAGGGATGCTCACATTCTCTACTCCTGTTCAACATAGGATTGGAAGTGCTAGCCATAGCAATCAGACAAGGAGAAATAAAAGGCATCCAAATTGGAAAAGAAAAAGTAAAACTGTCATTATTAACAGATTACATCATATTATACACTAGAGGCCCGGTGCACAAAATTCATGCACGGAGGGGGGTTGTCCCTCAGCCCAGCCTGTACCCTCTCCAATATGGGACCCCTCGAGGGATGTCCGACGGCCCGTTTAGGCCCGATCCCGGTGGGCAGTCGGATCCCTAAACGGGCAGTCGGACATCCCTCTCACAATCCAGGACTGCTGGCTCCCAACTGCTTGCCTGCCTGCCTTCCTGATTGCCCCTAACTGCTTCTGCCTGCCAGCCTGATCACCCCCTAACCACTCTGCTGCCAGCCTATTTGCCCCCAACTTCCCTCCTCTGCCGGCCTGGTCACCCCTAACTGCCCTCTCCTGCAGGGTTGATCACCTCCAACTGCCCTCCCTTGCAGGCTTGGTCCCTCTCAATTGCCCTCCCTTGGAGGCTGGGTGCCTCCCAACTGACCTCTCCTGCTGGCCATCTTGTGGTGGCCATCTTGTGTCCACATGGGGGAAGGATCTTTGACCACATGGGGGCAGCTATATTGTGTGTTGCAGTGATGATCAATCTGCATAGTACTCTTTTATTAGATAGGATAGAGGCCTGGTACAGGGGTGGGGGCCAGCTGGTTTGCCCTGAAGGGCATCCCGGATCAGTTGGGGGTTCCCTTGGGGTGTGGGGCAGCCTGAGCGAGGGGCCTGTGGTGGTTTGCAGGCCAGCCACGCCCCCTGGCAACCCAAGCGAAGGCCCTGGTATCTGGAATTTATTTTCCTTCTACAATTGAAACTTTGTAGCCTGGAGCGGAGCCAAGCCTGGGGGTCCCTCGGCCCGTAGCCATTTGTGTTGGGGTTATAATTGAAACTTTGTTGCCTTAAGCGGGTGGGCCCAGCCGGGGTGTGCGGAAAGCTTTGCTTCCCCTGTTGCCGGCGGCAACCCTGGCCTGCTCTCTCAAGCTCCATTCTGCCGCCATTTGTTTGAATTTGTTTACCTTCTATAATTGAAACTTTGTAGCTTGAGTGGAGGCTTAGGCCTGGCAAGGGCAGGCGGAAAGCTTGGCTTCCTCTGTTACCTAGGAAACCTTGCTCTCTGTTGCTGTAGCCATCTTGGTTTTGGTTAATTTGCATACTCTCTCTGATTGGATGGTGGGCGTGGCTTGTGGGTGTGTCAGAGGTATGGTCAATTTGCATATTTGTCTATTATTAGATAGGATAGAAAGCCCTAAAGACTCCATCTAAAAACTGCTATACTTAATAAATGAATTCAGCAATGTATCAGGATACAAAATTAACACCCAGAAATCTATGGCTCTTTTATACACCAATCATGAACTCACAGAAAGAGAGAAAAACAAAAAAGACAAATCCCATTTACCATTGCACCAAAAAATTTAAGATACCTAGGAATAAGCCTATCTAAGGAGATAAAAGACCTGTACTTGAAAAACTACAGGACATTGAAAAAAGAGATAAAGACATAAACAAATGGAAGAATATACCATCTTCATGGATTGATAGTATCAACATTATTAAAATGTCCATACTACCCAAAGCAGTCTATAGATTCAATGCAATCCCCATTAAGATACCAACAACATATTTCATAGACCTAGAACAAACTCTCCAAAAATTCATTTGGAATAAGACAAGACTCTGAATACCTGCAGCAATCCTGAGAAAGAAGAACAAAGTTGGAGGAATAACTATACCAGATATCAAGCTATATTACAAAGTCACTTTTCTCAAAACTGTCTGGTACTGACACAAGAACAGACATATAAAACAGAACAGAGAAACCAGAAATTGACCCAAGCCATTATGCTCAATTAATATTTGACAAAGGAGGCAAGAACATACAATGGAGTCAAGACAGTCTCTTCAATAAATGGTGCTGGGAAATTTGGTCAGATACATGCAAAAAAGGAAACTAAATCACCAACTTATACCATACACAAAAATAAATTCAAAATGGATAAAGGACTTAAACATAAGATGGAAACCCATAAATATCATAGAGGAATCAATAAGCAGCAAAATAGCAGACATATGTCATAGCAATATCTTTACTGATACAGCTCCTAGAGCAATGGAAATGAAAAAAAAAAAAAATAGATGGGCAAAAGATGGCAACCGGCAGGAGGGTAGGGAGAGAGAGAGTGTGAATGAGGAAACCATAGAGAGTGTAGACGTGTGTGGTGTGTGTGTGTGTGTATGAGCTAGGGTCAGTTAGATTCTGCACGTCTTCCAAGGGGCTGCCTAACTGGGCAGTCCTAGACGGCGGAACCCTGCGCACAAAGTGGACACTTCTCGGCGGCTGGTGTGGACACAGAGACCACGCCATCTTGAGAAACAGAACTGCCTGAGACTAGGATCCTGGCTTCAGACACAAACCAGGACCCTGCAGCCACTGGGGACAGAGAACTGCTATCACAGCTTCAGACCAACAAACAATAAGAATCCAGACTTCCCGGCAGCAGATTTCCGTGAGTTAAAGAGCCTATCCCCATCCCTGCAGGCTCGTGAATAGCACCATAGTAACTGATAGACCTGCCCCTCGCCCAAACTGCAGAGCGCCTGCAGACGTGCTCCCCTTTAGGGAATTTGGAATGCAGGACAGACACAGCTCCCCTTCGGGAAAATCTGACTGCGCGCACAGAGGGCTCCCCTTCGGGGAATTTGGGGGAATTTGGCTTGCGGGACACAGCTCCCCTTCAGGGAATCTTAGAGCGTACACAGGGGGGCTCCCCTTTGGGGAATTTGGCATGCAGGACGGACTCCGCCCCCCTTCAGGGAATCTGGGAGAGTGCAAGGAGGCAGCTCACCTTCAGGAATTTGAGAGTGTGCGAAGCCCTAGCTGGTCTGGCTCACTAGAGAGAGCACACACAGGACGCAGCTCCACTTCAGGGAATTTGGCACGCTGGACACAGATGCCTGGGATCCCTGACTCACAGAGCATTCACACTAAGAGCCAGTGACCCCAATTGTTGGTGCATGCACACACAGGGACCCTGATTCTCAACGAGAAACCGCACGAGGCAACAGAGACTCTGACACTCGATTCTTGGTACAGACACAGGGAAACTCTGACTCCTGGCACATGCTAAGGATCTCATTTTCAGCACATACCAACAGTGTGGTGCAGACAGGGCCCCTGATTCTAAGTGTGCACACAAGACCACACGGAACACTGGGGACACTGACCCTGGGCAAGCCTGGTTCCCACCAACCAATAAAAGCAACACGTCCCAGTGTCAGAGCACTTCAGTGAAACTCGGGTGGAGTGAAGTCCCCACAGCACATGGCCCAGGTCCACGCAAACTGAAGCTTGAGCTTTCTGGTGATAGTCAGAATGGGGAGACAAAATAACTCACAGAGGAAAGAAAATGAGGAGTCGCCAAGAAAGGAAATTAGTGAAACTGCAGCTTGCAACATGACCAAAAAAGAGTTCAGAGTAATGGTCGTGGAATTTATACATCAGATGGATGAGAAAATCAACAACTTATGCAAGAATCAGGAAGAAATGAAAAGTGATATAGCTACAATTAAAAACACCATGGAAAGTTTCAACAGTAGAATAGAAGAAGCAGAGGTCCGAATTAGTGAGTTAGAAGATCAGGTACAGAAACAAGCTCAATCTGAACAGCATTTGGAGAAAAAAATTTAAAAGCAGGAGGAAAGCCTAAGGGAGCTTCGGGACAACATGAAACGAAGTAACATGCATATAATAGGGCTGCCAGAAGGACAAGAAGAGCAGCAGGGATTAGAAAATCTATTTGAAGAAATAATGACAGAAAACTTCCCGGATATGGGAAAGATAAAAATTACACAAGTACAGAGAGTCCCAAGCAGGATCAACCCCAAAAGACCCACACCAAGACATGTCATAATTTCAATGGCAAATATAAATGATAAAGAGAGAATCTTAAAGGCGGCAAGAGAGAGACAGAGAGTTACCTACAAAGGAACACCCATCAGATTGTCAAATGATTACTCAACAGAAACACAACAAGCTAGAAGAGAATGGAAAGAGGTATACAAAGTGTTGCAATGCAAAGGACTGAATCCAAGAATACTATATCCTGCAAGGCTATCAATCAAAATTGAAGGGGAAATCAGGTCCTTCAAAGACAAAAAAAGGTTCAGGGACTTTATCACCACCAAACCAGCAATGCAAGAAATGCTAAAGGGAATACTGTAAAAAGAATAAATAAACAGGTAAGAATGAATAAGGACACAAAAATAGATATGACTACAAACAAATACCTTTCAGTAATAACTTTAAATGTAAACGGACTAAATGCTCCAATCAAAAGACATGGAGTGGCTGAATGGATAAAAAAAACATGACCCATATATATGTTGTCTACAAGAGACCCACCTCAGAACAAGAGACTCACACAGATTGAAAGTGAAGGGATGGAAAAATATCTTTCAGGCAAATCGAAATGAAAAAAAAGCTGGGGTAGCAATACTTATATCTGACAAAATAGACCTCAAAGTAAATGCCATAACAAGAGATAAGGAAGGCCACTTCATAATACTAAAGGGAGAAATCCAACAAGAAGAAATAATTCTGGTAAACATATATGCACCCAATATAAGGGCACCCAACTACATAAAAAAAAAAACTCCTGGAGGATATCAAGGGAGAGATTAATAGCAATACAATCATAGTAGGAGACTTTAATACCCCACTATCACCATTGGACAAATCCACTAAACAAAAAAATCAGCAAAGAAACAGCAATCCTAAATGAATCACTAGACCAGATGGAAATAATTGACATCTTCAGAACATTTCACCCCAAAGCCACAGAATATACATTCTTCTCAAGTGCACATGGGTCATTTTCAAAGATAGACCATATGCTGGGTCACAGGCAAAGTCTCTTCAAATTCAAGAAGATAGAAATTATATCAAGCATCTTCTCAGATCACAGTGGCATAAAACTGGAAATCAACTACAATAAATACAATCCACAGAAATCAAACACATGGAGACTAAATAGTATGCTATTAAACAAGGACTGGGTCACCAGTGAGATCAAGGAAGAAATAAAAAACATCATGGCAAAAAATGACAATGAAAACACAACAATCCAAAATCTATGGGACACAGCAAAAGCAGTCTTGAGAGGGAAGTTCATAGCTCTACAAGCCTATTGCAAAAAACAAGAAACAATGGTAATGAATGACCTAACCCTACAACTCAAAGAGTTAGAAAAAGAGCAGCAAGAAAAGCCCACTGTAACTAGAAGGAAGGAAATAACAAAGATCAGAGCAGAGATAAACGACATAGAGACCAAAGAAACAATACAAAAGATCAACAAAACCAAGAGCTGGTTCTTTGAAAAGATAAAAAAGATGATGGACCTCTAGCCAGGATCACCAAGAAGCAAAGAGAGAGGACCCAAATAAACAAAATCAGAAATGAAAGAGGTGAAATAACAACAGACCTGCTGAAATACAAAGGATTGTTACAAAATACTACGAACAACTCTATTCCAACAAACTGGACATCCTGGAGGAAATGGATATATTCCTAGAAAAATATAACCTTCCAAAAATCAATCAGGAAGAATCTAAACAGCTCAATAGGCCAGTAACTATGGACAAAATTGAAGCAGTCATCAAAAAGGTTCCGGCAAACAAAAGCCCGGGGCCTGACGGCTTCACAGGAGAGTTTTACCAAACATTCAAGGAAGAACTAAAACCTATCCTCCTCAGACTATTCCAAAAAATTCAAGGCTAATGAACACTTCCATGCTTCTTCTAATAAGCCAGCATCACCCTAATACCAAAACCAGATAAAGACAACACAATGAAAGAGAATTACAGACCAATATCCCCCATGAACATAGATGCCAAAATCCTCAACAAAATTCTAGCAAATCGGCTCCAGCAGTACATCAGAAAGATCATACACCATGACCAAGTAGGATTTATCCCAGGAATGCAAGGATGGTACAATATCCGCAAATCAATAAACGTGATACATCACATAAACAAATTGAGAGATAAAAATCACATAGTCATATCAATTGATGCAGAAAAAGCATTTGACAAAATCCAACACCCTTTCTTGATAAAAACTCTCAACAAGGTGGGAGTAGAAGGCTCATACCTCAACATAATAAAAGCGATATATGATAAACCCACAGCAAACATCATACTCAATGGACCAAAACTAAAAACATTTCCCCTAAGAACAGGAACAAGACAGGGATGCCCACTCTCACCACTCCTGTTTGACATAGTACTGGAAGTATTAGCCATTGCAATTAGACAAGAAGAAGAAATAAAAGGCATCCAAATTGGAAAAGAACAAGTAAAGCTGTCTTTATTTGCAGACGACATGATATTGTACATAAAAAATCCAAAAGACTCCGTCAAAAAACGAATAGACTTAATAAATGAATTCGGCAATGTAGCAGGATACAAAATTAACGCCAAGAAATCTATGGCCTTTCTATACACCAATAGTGAACTTACAGACAGAGAGACTAAAAAGGCAATCCCATTTACCATCGCACCAAAAAATTAAGATACCTAGGAATAAACTTAACTAAGGAGGTAAAAGACCTATACAAGGAAAACTACAGGACACTGAAAAAAGAGATAGAGGAAGATGTAAACAGATGGGAGAACATACCGTGTTCATGGGTTGGTAGAATCAACATCATTAAAATGTCCATACTACCAAAAGCAATCTATAGATTCAATGCACTCCCCATCAAAATACCAACGGCATATTTCACAGACCTTGAAAGAACTCTCCAAAAATTCATCTGGAATAAAAAAAGACCCCGAATAGCCACAGCAATCCTGAGAAAGAAGAATAAAGTAGGAGGGATCTCAATACCAGATTTCAAGCTGTATTACAAAGCCACTATTCTCAAAACAGCCTGGTACTGGCACAAGAACAGACATATAGATCAATGGAATACAATAGAGAATCCAGATATTGACCCAAACCACTATGCTCAATAAATATTTGACAAAGGAGGCATGAACATACAATGGAATCAAGACAGTCTCTTCAATAAATGGTGTTGGGAAAATTGGACAGATACATGCAAAAAAATGAAGCTACATCTCCAACTTACACCATAACCAAAAATAAACTTAAAATGATACAGGTCTTAAACATAAGACAGGAAAACATAAAAATACTAGAGGAATCCACAGGCAGCAAAATCTCAGACATATGCCAAAAGAACTTCTTCACCGATACTGCCCCTAGGGCAATGGAAGCTAAAGAGAAAATAAACAAATGGGACTACATCAAAATAAAAAGCTTTTTTACAGCAAAAGAAACTATCAACAAAACAACAAGAAAGCCCACTGCATGGGAGAATATATTTGCAAATGGTATCACTGATAAAGGTTTAATCTCCAACATCTACAGGCAGCTTATACAACTTAATAAAAGGAAGATAAATGATCCAATAAAAAATGGGCAATGGACCTAAATAGAATCTTTTCAAAAGAAGAGAGAAAGAAGGCCAAGAGGCACATGAAAACATGCTCAACGTCACTAATTATCCGAGAGATGCAAATCAAAACAACAATGTGTTACCATCTCACACCTGTCAGAATGGCTATCATCAACAAATAAACAAACGACAAGTGTTGGCGAGGATGCGGAGAAAAAGGAACCCTCGTGCACTGCTGGTGGGAATGCAGACTGGTGCAGCCACTGCGGAGAACGGTATGGAGTTTCCTCAAAAAACTGAAAATGGAACTCCCATTTGATCCAATAATCCCACTCCTAGGAATATATCCTAAGAAACTGGGAACACCAATAAGAAAGGATATATGCACCCCTATGTTCATAGCAGCACAATTTACAATAGCTAAGATCTGGAAACAGCCTAGGTGCCCATCAGCAGATGACTGGATCAGAAAACAATGGTACATCTACACAATGTAATACTATGCTGCCATAAAAAAGAAGGAATTCTTACCATTTGCAGCAACCTCGATGGAATTGGAGAGCATTATGCTGAGTGAAATAAGCCAGTCAATGAAAGAAAAATACCACATGATCTCACTAATTTATGGATAATAAAGAACATTATAAACTGTTGAACAAAAAGATAGATACAGAGGCAGTAAAGCATCAAACAGTCTGTCTATTACAGCAGGAAGGTTAGGGAGAGATGGGGAAGATAAGAGATCAACCAAAGGACTTGTATGCATGTATATAAACATAACCAATGGACGTAAAACTCTGGAGGTGAGGGCATATATGGGAGTGGGGTGGGGGGGCAATGGTAAGATATGTACATATATAATACCTTAATAAAAAAATTTTGAAAAAAAGGAATAATAAATAAATAAGACTAAATAAAAATAAAAATCCTCTGCACTACAAAAGAAACCATCAACAAAACAACAAGAAACCCACTGCATGAGAGAACATATTTGCAAATGTTATCTCCGATAAGGGCTTAATCTCCAAAATTTAGAGGGAACTCATATAATTTAACAAAAGAAAGATAAACAATCCAGTAAAAAAAAAAAAATGGGCAAAGGACCTAAATAGATACTTTTCAAAAGAGGACATACAGCCAGACAAGGGACACCTGACATGCCCCTGCATTCTTTTGGAATCATCAGAAAGAAAGCCTCTGGAGGTGAGTGAATTCAAATTCAATTAAGGAATTTTGAGTTTGATTAGTCTTCTTGTACCAGGAGAAGGACTGGATGCAGTTGTAACTTCTCTGGTGAGGTTCTCACTGAAACATTGGTTGAGAATCCTATCTTGGGGCGTGCGTGCCAGGAGTGCCCCCACATCCATCAGGGTAGTTGGGCAGTGTTCCGGTTATCTACTTAACCCCCAAGAGTGCTTGTCCACTGAGTGTGAGTGCAGATGTTTTTCTGTCTGTCTCAGCATAAATATCTGTTCATTAACTGGTCTATAAATGTAAGTGTAAGAGCTGCTTGGTATTGTCATGTACTTTTGTGTGCTTTTGTTAACTGAGAGAGATGTATGGCTAAAAACATAAGAGTATTGATGTTTTTGTTTCTTTGTTTAATTTGTTTGGGGCAAGCCAGCCCCACTTTGGTGGGTTGAGCCCAGTAGGGTGAACTATAAAAGAGATTGCAGGATGACATTAACTGTCCTTCTCTTTCTTTTTAAGTATTAGCTCACCAGAGAACTCTTAGCTAGGAAGGTTTCTATCTGTAAAGTAGATACTTTAATTTGCTCTTCCCTGATTTATGACTTTGCTGTGCAGGGTTAAATTTTAAATTCTAAGGTTAATTTAAAGGTACAAAATTTGTAAAGATTACAATCCAGGCAAGTTTACTACTTGGAAGAAAAAAAAAAAGAGAGAGAGTTCTAAAGTTAACTATTTGCAAAAGAGTGTAAAGTCATAAAAATCTCAAAGAGAAGTTTAAAACAAAGGGCTAATTTATTGCTAGCTTTTTAGTTATTGGCTCTTATCTCTTCCTGCCAGGAGAGGGAAAGAGGGGGAAAGATAAAAACTAAGAAAAAAAAGCCGAGTTTTGCCACCTGGAGACAGAGGGCACAGTGGGGGGGTGGGGGGAGGTGGAGCAAGTAGATGGACAAAGGGGCTTTCAGAGGAGCCAGCAAAAATAAATGAAACCTATCTCTCCCTACTCTCTTCACCGACGCCCCCCTTAGTCTCAGCCCACCTGCACTCAGGTAAATAAAATAAGAAAGGCAAAAACAGAAAACTAACATGATGTTCACAATTGTAGAACAAGTGGCCTAGGGAAGGGCTGGCCCGGAGGGTCAGAAACAGAAGCCACAGTAGTAACCTTAGATGTTATCTCTAAGGAAGAATGTAGTAGTTTAAATCCAAGCCTGCTCCTATAATAATCTTAATTAACTTAAAGGCTTTGGAGCATTGCTGGGTTAAATGGTAAACATCTAAATATTTTTTTTAAAAAAACTGAAACATTAACTGCTAGACAAGTTTTAATTTACCTGCTCTTAGTTTTATTACAGGAGGAAGGTCTCTTATACTTTATTAAAGGTATATTTTCTTGAAAGTAAAAGTACATTTAAAGTTTGTTCATAAATGTTAATCTAAAAAATGCTGGCTCTTTACTGTTTGGTAATCATTAAAGAATTAAGCTTTCTAAGAATAAAGAATTCTAATACATTTAAAAAATCCCATCTAATTAAGAGGGAATATGCCAATTGACCCTCACGCCATTGCAAAGATGGCGGCGCCCACAGCATATAAGGAGGGAATATGCTAATTGACTGCCACGCCCTCAGAGATGGCGGTGCCCACAGCCACAAGATGGTGGCACCCAGTCCCCTCAGCCCCCAAGCCACCCAGGGCTATCCTGAGGTGCAGGCAAGCTTCAGATGGTGGCTGCCCAGCAGCCCAGGCTGCCCAAGACTCAGTTAACCAGGGCAGGCCGAGGCTTGCACTGCCAGCAATGGCAGCAGCAGAGATGTGATGGAGCGTCGCCTTCCCCTGATTGCCAGGTCACCTCCTGCCCCTGAGAGCTCCCAGACTGTGAGAGGAGGCAGGCCAGGCTGAGGGACCCCCCCATTCCAGTGCATGAATTTTCATGCACCAGGCCTCTAGTATTAAAATAAAAATACTTAATAAAAGGTCTAAGGCATAGTTATGCATTTTTAAAGGACATAAAAAAGTTTGAAGGCTAATTTGAAAGTATAAAGGTTATGTATATAATAAAAAAGGACAGACTAAGGTTTCAGCAACAGACAGAAAAATAAAACAGTCAGGACAGAAGCAGGCATAGCTGAGGAAAAATGGAACTCCCAGAAGCCAGGTAGTGGAGAGGTAGAGCTGGAGCCCACAGCCGCCCTGGTGGTTACTAGACAGGTTAAAGACTCAGCCCCTGAGAGCCAGGTGAAGGAAGTGGGGAGGGGGCTGGATGCCCTAGAAACCTGCAGCCACCAGAAGAAACAGCAGCAACAGCAGCAAGAAAAGTGGGGAATCCCAGACAGTAACCTGACACCTGAGCTGTTGCCCAGTGAATTATAAATATTTTACAATGTACAATAAAGGACTTAAGCATTTGACTTACTAGCTAAAAAGTTAAAACTGCAAAAAAGAAAAAAAAAACACTAATAAAAAGAAAAAAAAACATTATAGAAACTCAAAACAACTCAGAGCAGCTGTGCCCTTGCTGCTCTGACACTTGGCTTTGCTGGCAGGATCTGGAAGATGTGCGGGTCCCAGCAGGAGCCAGTGCTCCCAACACTAGGTGTCAGGACAGGACTTTAGGGGTAAGTGCCCTGTCGGGAGATCGTATTGACTCCCCACCCCTTGAGGACTTTGAACCAGATCTCCAAAGAATGAGCGTGAGGGAAGGTCAGACACCCAGAGCCAACCAGCAGCAACAGTGACAAGCTGGGGACAGCAGACATTTACCTGACACTGGAGCTGCCTAGCTGCTGCCCAGTGAGTAGTAAGTGTTTTTACAACAAGCAATACAAGACTTAGGCCTTTGGCTTGCTGGCTACAGCAGTTAAACCAGAAGCCAGTGACTGCTACTGGCCTTCCGGCAGCCCCGGGAATAGAGCAGCAGGCCCGGGATCTGTGAAAGCAGCAGATAGAGCTAGTGAAAGCTCCCTGTTTGCAAATGTACTGAAAGGGTTCAGAACTACAAAAACAACTGCCAGTACCTGCTGCTGCTGGGAGCAGTGGGGTTGATATCGCCTTTCAGTGCACCCCTTTGGGAGAGGCCTGGTTGCTGCTCTGCCACAAAGAGGACAGGTGGGAAGGCAGGGGCCTGATGCAGCCTCCAGAGTACTTTGCAATATGCAAAGTTGTTTCTACTTGCAGCCCTGGCTGTTTCGGGCTGGCAGCTTAGAGCCAAAGGCAGCAAGAGACAGTTGGCAGCCTGTGCACGGCCTTGCAGGCCTGTGTGACCATGCCCATATCAGGGGTAGCAAAAACCTCAACTTTAGAAAAGCAAGGGAGGCCTGTTAGAACAGAGGAAAGCGGTGAGTACCAGTCCCCAAAAGAAATCCTGTGACATATAAGGCCCCGTAAAGGAATAAAAACTCACGTAGAGGAGCTGCTCCCTTAGTCCGTTCTGAGAGGGCGTGTCACCCATCCCCCCCACCTTCAGAGACCATGTATGGTTTAAGGACAAGTCAAATAGAGGGAACCCTACTACAGGGACAGCTCTAACTGTCTATTTGAATATAGACGCATTTTAAATTTGAGCACATGTACTCCTGGCCCCAATTCTGAGCCCCTGTCTTATAAACTAGTTTACTAACTTTATTCAACATAAAATTAATTCCATCAAGCTTATGATCCTCAGGAGCCAGTATGACCCCCTCCTCAACAAAGGACGACAAGAGTCAATTATTTTACTCATTTACATAAAACCAGTGGGGAATGAAGTATAGTAATCCCTCCTTTGGAAAACTGCTGTTTGAAACTGCTGTTTGAACTACTCTGTTATTCTTAGATAGTCTCTTATTCTGTAGGTCAACTCTGTTATTTTTAGATAGTCTCATATTCTGTAAAATATAACTCTGTCTTTTAGCTTGAATAATAGAAAAGATAAACTTAACTGTCTGACCTTGCAAACTAGTCATCTAATGTAAGGGGCTGAAATGCTGATACTAATGGCAGGTGTCTGTATAGATATGTACTCAAGGTTACAGATGTCTGTATAGATATGATATGTACTTAAGGTTACAAGTTGTCTGTAAAAATAACTTACACAAGGACCTAAAAAGATATAAAAAGAGAATGCTTCCTTCTTTGGGTATTCAGAATTTGACAAAGGTAATCTGCTCTGAACCTGTGTGCAATAAAGATGACTCCTAACTAATTGGCTCATTAAGGCATCTTGTCTAGCTAGCTAGTGGGAATGCAGAGTGGTGCAGCCACTGTGGAAAACAATATGGTGTTTCCTCAAAAAATTAAAAATGGAACTCTCATATGACCCAATAATCCTACTTCTAGGAATATATCCCAAAAAATAAGAAACACCAATAAGAAAGAATATAAGCACCCCTATGTTCACAGCAGCACAATTTATAATAGCTAAGATTTGGAAGCAGCCTAAGTGCCCATCAGCAGATGAGTGGATTAAAAAACTGTGGTAAATCTACACAATGAAATACTACACTCCTGTAAAAAAGAATGCATTTTTACCATTTGCAACATCATGGATGGTCTGGAGCACATTATGCTAAGCAAAATAAGACAGTCAGAGAAAGATAAACATCACATGACCTCACTCATTTGAGGAATATAATGAACAACATAAACTGATGAACAAAAATAGAGCCAGAGTCATAGAAGCATCAAAGAGACCATTTTACCTAAGAGGAAAGTGGGGGTGGGTTAAGAGATCAACCAAAGGACTTGTATGCATGAATATGAGCATAACCAATGAACACAGACAGTAGGGCAGTGTGGGCATGTGCTGGGGATGGGAGTGGTTGGGGAGAGGTCAATGGGGGAAAAGAAGACTTATGTAATACTTTAAACACTAAAGAATTTAAATTTTAAAAAGTTATATATTTCTGAGTAAAGATTTATTATTTTTTATATAAGCCTTATACATTTCTTGCTAGAATTTCTTCTTTACAACTTTATATTATTTCTTTTTTCATTCCTGACTTTGATGAGATTACTTCTAGTAGGATTTTACAAATATAGTGTTTGCAGTAGGTTTCTTATAGATATTAGGTATCAGATTAAGGGAACTCTTCTGTTTATAAGTTTCTAATATGTTGATATTTTTCTTTAATCTGGGAGGTTTATTTAATTTTATGAAATGCTTTTTCAGCATCTATTGAGATGATCATATGGATTTCTTTTTTAATGTGTAATCTCCTAACTTAATAGACCTCCAGTGTTAAACCATCTTTGCACTCCTTGAATACACCCTACTAGCCTTACATTATACTCACTTAACAGAGCTTTTAAAATAATGGGTAAGTTTTTCACTGAATTCAAAATACTAATTTTACTTTAAATTAAAAAAAATTAAAAGCAGGAGGAGAGTCAAAGGGAGCTTTGGGACAACACAAAATGAAACAACATCTGCATAATAGGATTTCCAGACAGAGAGAAAGCTAAGCAAAGAATAGGAAAACTGTATGAAGAAATAATGACAGAATACTTCCCTGACTTTGTGAAGAAAAAAGTCACAGAAGTCCAAGAAGCACACAGATTCCCAAATAAGATAAACCCATAAAGACCAACATCAAGACACATTGTAATTAAATTGGCAAACATTAACCAGAAAGAACCTTACAGGCTGTCAGGGAGAAACAGAAAGTTACCTACAAAGGATCTCCCATCAGACTATTGCCTGATTTCTCAACAAAAACACATCAGGCCAGAAGGGAATAGAATGAAATATACAAAGTGATACAAAGCAAGGGACTGAATTCAAGACTACTCTATCCAGCAAGGCTATCATTCAAAATTGAAGGTGAATCAGGAGCTTTATAGACAAAAAGAACTAAGGAAGTTTATAACTACCAAGCCAGCAATGCAAGAAATGCTAAAGTGATTGCTGTAAAAAGAATAGAAAACGGTCACAGGCATAATGAATAAAAATGGGAACAAAAAAAGTACCTATCAATAATAAACTTCAATTTAAATGGATTAAGTGCTCCAATCAAAGATATAGGGTAGCTGAAAGGATAAAAATTGTTACCCATATATATGCTGTCTACAAGAGACTCACCTCAGAACAAAGGACTCACAAAGACTAAAAGTGAAGGAATGGAATAAAATTTTTTCAGGAAAACAGAAATTTTAAAAGTTGGGATAGCAATATTCATATATGACAAAATTTACCTCCAAGTAAAGGCCATAATAAGACATAAGGAAGGCCATTTTATAATACTAAAGAGATCAATTCAACCAGAGGATATAACTCTGGTAAATATATATGCACTCAATACAGGAGCACCCAAATACATTAAAAAAAAAAATTCTGGAAGATTTCAAAGGAGAGATCGACAGCAATACAATCATAGGAGGGAAATTTAATATACTACTGACACCACTGGTTAAATCTTCTAGAGAAAAAGTCAATACTAAATGACTAATTAGATTAGATGGAACTAATTAACATCTTCAGAACATTTCACCCGAAAGCTACAGAATATACATTCTTCTCATGTGCTCATGTGATATTTTCAAAGATAGACAACATAGTAGGACAAAGGATAAATCTCTACAAATTCAAGAAGATTTAAATCATATCAAGCATCTTCTCACATCAAAATGTCATAAAATGAGAACTCAGCTACAATAAAAACACCCAAAAACAATCAAACACATGGACACTTAATAGCATGCTATAAACAATAAATGGGTTACCAAAGATTAAAAAAAGAAGCAATATAAAACATTCTGGAAACAAATGAAAAAGAAAACACAACAACCTAAAATCTATTAGACACGGTGAAACCAGTCCTGAGAGTGAAGTTCATAGCACTACAAGCATACCCAAAAAAGAAAAACTGGTAATAAGTTATCTAATCCTACCACTTAGAGAACTAGAAAGAGAGCAACAAGAAAACCCCAGAGTAAGTGGAAGGATGGAAATAATAAAGATAAGAGTGGAACTAAATGACATAGAGACAAAAAACAAACAAAACAAAAATAAAAATGATCAGTAGAACCAAGAGCTAATTCTTTGGAAGGATAAATAAGATTGATGAAACTGTATCCAGGCTCTCCAAGAAACAAAGAGAGAGAACCCAAATAAACTTAAGTAGAAATTAAAGAGATGAAGTAATTAAAGAGATGAAGAAATTAAAGAGATGAACTGAACCCACAGAAACACAAAGTAATGTTAAAAATAAATTACAACAAACAAGCCTATTCCAAAAAACTGGATAACCTAGACAAAATGAACATATCCCTAGAAAAATATAATCTTCCAAAATTCCATCAGGAAGAATCAGTAAACCTGAGTAGGCCTGTAACTACCAAGGAAATTGAAGCAGTAATCAAAATACTCCCAGCAAATAAGAGCGCTGGTCCAGACGGCTTCACAAGGGAGTTTTACCAAACATTAGAAGAAGAACTAACTCTGATCCTCCTCAGACTATTCAAAAAAATTCAAGAGGAAGGAACACTTCCAAGCTCTTTCCATGAACCAGCATTACCCTAACCCAAAACCAGATAAAGACACTAAAAAGAAAGAGAATTAAGTCCAATATCCCTGATGTACATAGAGGCTAAAATTCTCAACAAAATATTAGCAAATCACATCCGGCAATACATTAAAAAGATCATACACCATGATAAATTGGGATTTACTCCAGGGATGCAAGGCTGGTACAATATCCACAAATCAATAAACATGATATATCACATAAACAAATTGAAAGATAAAAAAAACACATGATCATATAAATTGATGCAGAAGAAGTATTTGACAAAATCCAGCACCCTTTCTTGATATAAACTCTTGTCAAAGTGGGAATAAAGGGATCATACCTCAACATAATAAAAGTCATATAAGCCAACATCATGCTCAATGGGCAAATAATAAAATCATTTCCCTAATAACAGCAACAAGACAGGGATGCCCACTCTCACCACTCCTGTTCAACATAGTACTGGAAGTGCTAGCCATAGTGATCAGACAATAAGAAGAATTAAAAGGTATCCAAATTGGAAAGGAAGAAGTAAAATTGTCATTATTCGCAGAGGACATGATATTGTACATAGAAAACCCTAAAGACTCCATCAAAAAAACAGTAGACTTTAATAAATGAATTGGGAAACATAGCAGGATACAAAGATAACACCCAGAAATAGATGGCATTTTTATACAACAATAATGAACTCACAGAAAGAGAAACTAAAAATACAATCTCATTTACCATTGCAACAACAACAACAAATTAAGATACCTAGAAATAAACTTAACTAAGGCTGGAAGAGACCTGTACTAGGAAAACTACAGGAAGGTGAGAAAACAGATAGAGGATGATATAAACACGTGGAAGAATATACCGTGTTCATGGATTGGTAGAATGAACATCATTAAAATGTCCATACTACTCAAAGCAATCTATAGATTCAGTGCAATCACCATTAAAATACCAAGAGCATATTTCACAGACCTAGAATAAACTCTCCAAAAATTTATATGGAATAGAAAAATATCCCAAATAGCTGCAGCAATCCTGAGAAAAAACAAATTTGGAGGGATCACAATACCAGATATCAAGTAATATTACAAAGCCAGTGTTCTCAAAAGTGCCTGGTACTGTCACAAGAACAGACATATAGACCAATGGAAAAGACAGAGAACCTAGAAATCGACCCAAGCCATTATGCTCAATGAATATTGAAAATTTAAATAAACAAATGTCAAATCCTACCTAATAAAAGGATAATATGCAAATTAACCATCACTCCATTACAAAGATGGCAGTGCCCATAGCTATGAGATGGCAGCACCCAGTCCTCTCAGCCCCACCGGAATCCCCCAGTCCCGGGGGGGGAGGGTGTTGGCCGCTGAGAGCGGGCAGCGTGAGCAGCCTGGTGGAATGCTGCAGTGACAAGTCAAGCGTTCTACGCTCAGCCGTGGATGGATCTCTGGCCAGGCCAGCGCACAGAATGCTTGCTTCATTGCCCCGGTGATGAGGCAAGCGCCCGGCCTCAGATGGGTCACTAGGCCGCAGAGACCCTCTGAGCAGTGGGCATGGAGAGGCCAGGCCCCGCAGAGAGCTAGTGGTGCATGGATTCGTGTGCAGGGATACTAGTTCTAACATAAAGGGAGAATAGAGAACAAAGAGCAAAATAAGAATTACAGGTGTTCCTAATGAAAAATAGAATAATTGAACCAAAATATCAAAGATACAAAGAGTTTTTTTTTTAATTACCAAGGCATACAGTTTAAAATATTTTATTATTTTCTGAGGTTGGAGAAATTTTAAAAAACACATTTCAAATTAGACACATCCTGGAAATATAACCTACCTAATATGATTAAAAATATACCTCCAAGCATCCATGCAGAAAATTAATATACAAAAAGTGAGAATGTATTAAAAAAAAAAACTTAAGGTCAATTTAGACAGTTATTCAAAATTCCAGATGGAGAAAGCTTTAGCTCCAATATATACTTTTTTAAAATTTAGTATTTCTCGATGAAAGTATTACCTATGTCTAATTTTTCTACCATTGACTGCTTCCATCCCCCACCACAGGCCCTTCACCACACTATTCCATGTGTCCAGGTTGTGTGTGTGTGTGTGTGTGTGTGTGTGTGTATATATATATATTTTATACATCTGTGTGTGTGTATATATATATATATATATATATATATATATATATATATCTTCCTAATATATAAAAACCCTAGGTTGTAACGACTGGTAACAACGGAGGCTTGACCAACTGGAAGACAGTCCTGTAGTCAGTGCTCGGTTGCTGTGGCAACCCAGCGCTGACTGATTCAGCTGCAGGCCGGTCCCCCAGCATGGACTACTGAGGGGGCTGCGAAACAGGGCCAGAGAGAGAGCTGAAGAGAGAAGCAGAGACTGATCTGTTGTCCCTGTGGCAGCTTTTGATCAGCACTTGCCTCTCTCTTTCTCTCCCAGTCTGGCAGCCACACCTCCATTTCTCTCCAAGCCTCCACCAGGGCTGCTGATCTGCCCTGCCTTTTTGATCAGGCCCCATTGATAGGCCCAGAGATGCTGACTGGCATAGAAACCAACCAATCAGAAGCAAATCTGGGAAGTGTAAGGAACCAACTGGCTGCCTAGGAGGCGGAGCTTTGGACGCTAACTGGCATAAAAACTGACCAATCAGAACCAAATCTGGGTCAACTGTGAGGAGCCATGGCTGCTTAGGAGATGGAGATTTTGACACTGACTGGCATAGAAACTGACCAATCAGAACCAAATTGGCCGGCAGAGGAGGTTATTTAGGGGCAAGATCAGGCCTGCAGGGGAGGGCAGTTGGGAGCAACCAGGCCAGCAGGGGAGGGAAGTTGGGTGAGAGATCAGGCCGGAAGGGGAGGGCAGTTGGGGGTGAGATCAGGCTGGCAGGAAAGAGCAGTTGGGGGCAAGATCAGGCCAGCAGGGGAGAGCAATTAGGGGGAATCAAGCAGGCAGGCAGAGGCAGTTAAGGGTGATCAGGCAGGCAGGCAGAGGGGTTAGGGCCAATCAGGCAGAGGCAGTTAGGGGTGATCAGGCAGGCAGACAGGTGAGCAGTTAGGAGCCAGCGGTCCCAGATTGTGAGAGTGATGTCCAACTGTTGGTTTAGGCCCAATCGCACATAAACTGGCACTTGGACATCCCCAATGGGTTCCCCGATTGGAGAGGGTGCGGGCTGGGCTGAGGGAAGCCCCCTCCATTCACAAATTTCATGCACCAGGCCACTAGTATATATAATAACAGGGTAATATGCTAATTAGACCAGACAGCTGAGCAACCTCCCGGACATCATTCTGGATGTCCTTCTGGACAAAGCTGATGTGGGGAGGGCCAAGGCAGAGGCAGTTAGGGGTGTTTAGGCAGGCAGGCTAGTGGTTAGGGGCAATGAGGCAGGCAGGAGAGTGGTTAGGGGTGATCATACAGGCAGACAAGTAGTTAGTAGCCAGTGGTCCTGGATTGAGAGAGGGTGCAGGCCGGGCTAAGCCTCCCCACCCCCAATTCATGAGTTTCATGCACCAGGCCTCATATATATATATCACCAGTTCTTTGGTCCTCTAGTATATACATATATATAATACCAGAGGCTCAGTGTACAAATTTGTGCTCTGGTGGGGTCCCTTGGCCTGGCCAGCTATCGGGGCTGGCCAGGGGGAGGGACTGTGGGAGATTGGCCAGCCATGGGAAGTTGGCTATGGGAATGCACTGATCAACAGGTGGAAGCTCCTGCATTGAGTGTCTGCCCGCTGGTGGTCAATGTGTGTCATAGCGACTGGTTGACCAGTCGTAACGGTAGCTTAGGGTTTTATATATATAGATATGCATTACCAGTTCTTTGGTTGATCTCTTCCCACTCATCTACCCACCTCTACCTTCCGTCAGAGATTCCACAGTCTATTCCATGCTTCTGTGTCACTGGATCTATTTTGTTCATCAATTTATTTTGTTCATTAGATTATACATATGAGTGAGATCATGTGATACTTGTCTTTCTCTGACTGGCTTACTTCACTTAGCATAATATTCTTTAGGTCCCTCCATGCTGCCTCAAATATTAAGAATTCCTTCATCTTTACAGTTGCATAGTATTCCATGGTGTAGATGTACCAGTTTTTTGTTTTGTTTTGTTTTGTTTTTTATCTACTCATCATCTCCTGATGATAACTTGGGCTGTTTCCACATGTTATATATTGTAAATTGTGATGCTATTAACATAAGGATGTATACATTCTTTCTGATTGGTGTTTTTGGGTTTCTTAGGACATATTCCTGGAAGTTGAATCTCTGGGTAAAATGGCAGTTCCATATTTAATTATTTGAGGAAACTCATACTGTTTCCCATAATGGCTGCACCAGTCTGCATTCCAACCAGCAGTGTATTGGGATTCCCTTTTCTCCACAACCTCATCAGTACTTATCATTTGTTGGTTTTTTTATGGTACACATCTGACAGGTGTGATTTTAATTTACAACTCTCTGATAATCAGTGACTTTGAGCATATTTCCATATGTCTCTTAGCCATCTGTATGTCCACTTTGGAGCAGATTCTACTTAGGTCCTTTGCCCATTTTGTAATTGGACTGTTTTTCTTCCTTTTGTTAAGTTGTATGAGTTCCTTACATATTTTGGATCTTTCATCTTTTTCCACATAGTGGGCTCATTTTTCATTGTGTTGATTGTTTCCTTTGCTGTGTAGAAGCTTTTTATATGGATGTAATCACATTTGTTTATTTTATCCTTAGTTTCCTTTGCCCTATGAAATGTATCTGTGAACTTACTGCTATGAGACATGTCTGATATTTTGCTGCCAATGATTTCTTCCAGGATTTTTATGGTTTCACAACTTACGTTTAAGTCTTCTATCCATTTTGAGTTTATTCTTGTGTATAGTGTTCATTGGTCATCTAGTTTTTTGTTTTGTTTTGTTTTGCGTGTATATGCCCAACTTTCCCAGCACCATTTATTAAAAATACCGTCTTGGTTCCATTGTATGTTCTTGACTCCTTTGTCAAACATTGATTTGGGTCAATTTCTGGGATCTCTATTCTATTCCACTGATATATATGCCTGTTCTTGTGTCAGTACCAGGCTGTTTTGATTACAGTGGCTTTGTAGTATAACTTGATATCTGATATTTTGATCCCTCCAAATTTATACTTATTTCTCAATATTGCTGTGGCTATTCAGTCTTTTTTGGTTTCATATAAATTTTTGGAATATTTCTTCTAAATCTGTGAAATGTGCCATTCATATTTTAATAGAGATTTCATTGAATCTGTAGATTGCTTTGGGTGGTATGAACATTTTAATAACGTTGATTCTACCAATCCATGAACACAGTATATTCTTACACTTGTGTATATCTTCCTCTATCTCTTTTTTCAACATCCCATAGTTTTCTAAGTACAAGTCTTTCACCTCCTTGTTTAAGTTTATTCCTCAGTATCTTAATTTTTTGTTAGTTTCTCTTTCTGATAATTCTTTGTTCATATATAAAAATGCCATTGATTTCTGGGTGTTCATTTTGTATCCTGCTACATTGCCAAATTAATTTATTAAATCTTGTAGTTTTTTTGTGGAGTCTTTAAGGTTTTCTATGTATAATATCATGTCATCAGAAAATTATGAGTTTTACTTCCTCCTTTACAATTTGGATAATTTTTGTCTCTTCCTGTTTTTTTATTGTTGTGGCTGGGACTTCCAGTATTATCTATGTATAGAATGGTGGAATGACCAGAATGACCAGTGGCTATGATGCATACTGCGGCAGCCAACCAGCCTGATCCGGGCCACAGTTGCCCTCTCCCTGGCAGCCCCTGATTGGCTCTCAACACCCTGATCAGGGACAGGGCCAGCTGCCAACTGCTTTTGGCCCCACCCCCGGCTAAATAACCACCCGCAGCCCCTCCCTCTGGCTGGTCCCACCCCTGATTGGGCCCCAACACTCCAAACAGGGATGGAGATGACTGGCCAACCACCCACAGCCCCTCCCGCTGGCCAGCCTCCATCAGGGCAGGCTGGCTGGACCCCACCCATGCATGAATTCATGCACCGGCCTCTAGTTATGAATAAGAGTGGTGAAAGTGGATATCCTTGTCTTGTTCCTTTTCTTAGGGGAAATGGTTTTAGTTTTTGCCCATTGAGTGTGATGTTTACTGTATATTTGTCATATATGGCCTTTATTATTTAGTTATGATCTCTCTATTCCCACTTTGCTGAGAGTTTTTATCAAAAATGGGTGTTGTACTTTTTAATGCTTTTTCTGTGTCTACTGATATGATCAAGTGATTTTTGTATTTTAATTTGTTTATGTGATGTATTACATTTATTGATTTGCAAATATTGTATCAACCTTGTATCCCTAGAATTAATCCCACTTGGTCATCATGTATGATCTTTTTAATATATAGCTGGATGGGATTTGCTAATATTTTGTTGAGGATTTTACGATATATGTTCATCAGGTATACTGGCCTCTAATTCTCTTTCTTTGTAGTGTCTTTATCTGGTTTTGGAATTAGGATAATGCTGGCCTCATAAAAAGAGCTTGGAAGTGTTTCCTCCTCTTGGATTTTTTGGAATAATTTGAGGATGATAGGTGTGAGTTGTTCTTTGAAGGTTTGGTAAATCTCCCATGTGAATCTGTCAGGCCAGGACTTTTGTTTGCTGGGAGTTTTTTCAATACTGCTTCTATTTCATCAGTTGTTATTGGCCTATTCAGGTTTTCTGATTTTTTTAATTCGTTTTTGGAAGATTGTATGTTTCTAGGAATCTGTCCATTTCATCCACATTGTCCAGTTTGTTAGCATATAGCTGTTGATAGTATTTCCTTATAACCTTACTAGAGGACCGATGCACAAAGATTCATGCAAGAATGGGCCTTCCTTCCCCTGGCTGTTGCCTTTATGCCTTCCCATGCTGCCAAGAAGCCCGGAGTGGCTGGGGCAGTGCAAAACGCCTGTGTCATTGCCATGGCGATGATGCAAGCGTCCTGCCCCTGGCTTCTCGGTGCCTGTGTATTCAAATTAAGCCACCATTTTTGTTGGTTTAATTTGAATACTCACTCCTGATTGGCTGGTGGGCGTCGCGAAGGTACGTTCAATTTGCATCTTTCTTTTATTAGTGTAGATGTATTTCTGAGGTGTCAGTTGTTACTTCACCACTTGCATTTCTGATTTTATTTACTTGGGTCCTCTCTTTGTTTCTGGATGAGTATGTCTAATGGTTCATCAATCTTGTTTATCTTTTCAAAGAACCAGCTCTTGCTTTCATTTATTTATTTATTTATTTATTTTTAGCCTTTGTGTCATTTATTTCTGCTCTAATATTTATTATTCCCTTCCTTGTATTTACTCTGGGCTTTTCTTGTTGTTCTTTTTTTTAATTATTTAAGTTGTAGGATTAAATAATTTATTACTAATATTTCTTGTTTTCTGAGGCCTCTCAGGACTGCCTTCAATGTGTCCCAAAGATTTTGGGTTGGTTTGTGCTCATTTTCATTTTTTTTC
Source organism: Eptesicus fuscus (assembly GCF_027574615.1). Classification (NCBI taxonomy): domain Eukaryota; kingdom Metazoa; phylum Chordata; class Mammalia; order Chiroptera; family Vespertilionidae; genus Eptesicus; species Eptesicus fuscus. Next base: position 1,676,384 of record NC_072480.1, on the reverse strand, counting down.
CAGGAAGTTCTTTATTTCTTTCTTGACCTCATTGGTAACCCTTTTATTGTTTAATAACCTGCTACTTAGCCTCCATGTGTTTGAATATTTTGGAGTATTTATACTGTAGTTGATTTTATTCCATTTTTATCTGAGAAGATGTTTGATATGATTTCAATCTTCTTGAACTTGTAGAGACTTGTTTTGTGTTTTAGCATGTGGTCTCTCTTGTGCACTTGAGAAGAATATATATTCTGCAGCTTTGGGATGAAATATTCTATAAATGTCAATTAAATCCATCTGACCCAGTGTGTCATTTAGAGTCTCTGTTTCATCGCTTCTCAGCCTTTTGGCTAAGATCAAGTGTAGTATCTGTTCTTATCAGTTTAGAGTCTCTGTTTCCTTGTTAATTTTTTGTCTGGAAGATCTATCCAGTAAAGTCAGCAGGATGTTAACGTCCCCTACTATGACTGTATTGCTGTCAATTTCTCCCTGACAGTCCTTTAGAAAATTTTAATATATTTAGGAACTCCTATATTTGATACATATATGTTTACCAGGGTTATATCCTTTTGCTGTATTGATCCCTTTAGTATTATTTAGTGACCTTTATTGTACTCTGTGATGGCCTTTATTTTGAAGCCTATTTTGTTAAATATGAGTATTGTTACCCCAGCTTATTTTTCATTTCCATTTGCATGGAAATTTTTCTGTGTTATTCTTTTGTTCTGAGGTGGGTCTCTTGTAGACAGAATAAAATTGAGTCATGTCTTTGTATCTATTCAGCTACCCTATGCCTTTTGATTTGAGCATTTAATCCTTTAAATTTATGGTTATTATTGAAAGGTACTTATTTATTGCCACTTTAATTCTGTATGCCTGTGTTTCTCTCATTATCTATTTCTTCTTCTCTTTACAGCAGTTCCTTTAGCATTCCTTGCAGTGCTGGTTTGGTGGCAACATATTTACATAGCCTTTTTATGTCTCAGAAGCTCTTTATTTCACCATCTATTTTGATTGATAGCCTTGGTAGATGTAGTAATCTTTGTTTCAGATCCTTGCTATTCATTTACCTAGAATATGTCATGCTATTCCCTTCTGGCCTGTAGAGTTTCTGATGAAAAATAAGATCATAGCCTTATGGGAGCCCCTTTGTAGGTAACAAATAGCTTTTCTCTTGCTGCCTGTAAGATTCTCATTTTAGCCCTAGATGGTTTGGCTCAGTGGATAGAGCATTGGCCTACGGACTAAAGGGTCCCAGGTTTGATTCTGGCCAAGGGCTCACACCTAGGTTGCAGGATCAATCCCCAGTGTGAGGCGTGCAGGAAGCCACCAATCAATGATTCTCTCTCATAATTGTTTCTATCTCTCCCTCTCCCTTGCTCTCTGAAATCAATAAAAATTTATTTTTAAAAGGATTATATCTTTATCTTTACTTTTTGGCATTGTAACTATGATGCATCTAAGTGTGGACCTGTTTGGGTTCTTCTTGATTGGGACTCTCTTGCCATCTGGACTTGTGTGACTTTTTCTTCACCAGGTTAGGGAAGTATTTTGCCATTATTTCTTCAAACATGTTCTCTATCTCTTGCTCACTTTCTTCCCCTTCTGGCATACCTATTATGCGAACATTATTATGTTTCATGCTGTCCCACTCCTCCCTTAAGTTGTCCTCTTGTGTGTTTTTATTTTTTTTTTTTTATTTTTTGGCTTCCTGATTAGTGATTTTTTTCTATCCTGTCTTCTAATTAGATTTGATCCTCACCTTCCCCTAATCTGTTGTGCCTTTCTTCCACTGTCTTCTTTATTAGTGCTATGTCATTCTTCATAGTTACTGTATCTTTTCTCATGCTGTTGAGCATTTTTGCCATCATTATTCTGAACTTTTTGTCTGATAAATTGCTTATCTACATGTCATTTAGCTCTTCTTCTGGAGAATTCTCTTGTTCATTCATTTGGGGCTTGTTTTTTTTGTCTCTCCATTTTGGCTGCCTGATAGGATTTGTGTCTGTGTATTAGATAGTTCTGCTATACTACCCAATATCTAGTGCAGGACAATGTCAGACCCTATTTGTGATGGCCCTGTGTGCTAGTACACTATTTGGAGCTACCAGCAATTCATAGATTGTGGCTCTCTCTGCTGGGATTGGGTGCCTTAGGAAAGGATCAAGATATGCACTAGCATCTGCTTTCCCTACCCCAGGCTCAGGATTAGATCAGGCAAAGACTTAAAGCCTCCAGAGACCTGCCTATGCCTGCAGTCCCATTGATCCTCAGACATGATTAGCCTCAGGCTCTCAACCACAGGTTGAGATAAGGAGGCTTCCAATAGTGTGTAACAACTGCCTTCCCTCCATGCAAATGTGCCTGGATAGCAAAGGTCCTCAGGAGAAATATTTCTTCCACAGCATGAGGTAATAACTCAGCTTTGGAAACTGGAGTGGCTGCCCTTCTAGCTCCAGCCTTGGAGCCCCCAATCTTTGCTTTTGCTCACACAGCTACAATCTACTCTACCCTCTTTCTGCCAAAGCCCAATGTAAATTTCTACACCTAAAATTTTGTGCTTTGGCCCTGCATTTCTAGCTGTCACTCCCTAGCAGATAGCAATACTGCTACTTTTCACCGCCAGATGTTATGTGGGCACCTTTCTCAGTTCTGGTCCTCTAGGATGGGTACCCCCACTTAGGATTTAGACCCCAGAGTTCTCGGTGTCAAACCCCTTAGCTGAGGTATCCTTCCGGATCTTCAGCTGTTGCCTGTGGGAGCCTGGACATCCCTTTCATATCTGCACTTCCTACAGTCACTATGTATTCTTCACTTTCCACCCTCAGGGTGGTCTCTTACTTGTAGTTCCAGTTTGATCCTGGGAGAATGTAGTGTAGCTTTCACTATGCTGCTACCATGTTGGAATCCCCAAATATATAGTTCTAAATTCATATAATTTTGGTCACCAAGTCAAATTAAATTTTGTCTAAGATAATAACAGAAATTTTCAGATAAAATGGACTCTGAAAATAAATCTCAACTGTATTTTTTTTAAAAGTAATTTTTGAGAGAGAGAGAGAGAGGGAGAGAGGAAGGAAAGGAAAGGAGAGAGAAAGATTGATGTGAAACCAAAACACTGATCAGCTGCCTCCTACCCACCCCCTAGCAGGGATCAGAGCCTGAAATCTGGGCATATTCCCTGACTGAGAATCAAACCAGTAACATTAATGTAATGAGCTACATTAGCCAGGGCTCAGCTGAATCTTTCTTCATTAAAGGATACCAAGAGATATACTCCAACCAAACAAGATTGACATTACTCTCTTGCATAGTCTTTCATAGCCTTTCTTTTATTTTTAATTTTATTTTTCAAATACAGTTTACATTCAATATTATTTTGTATTATCTTCAGATGTACAGCATAGTGGTTAGATAATCATATACTTCACACAGTGTTCCCCAAGATGTTTACAGTACCCACCTAGCACCATACAATGTTGTTACAATATTATTGACTATATTCCTTATATCATATTTTACACTCTGTGACTATTTTGTAACTACCAATTTGTTCTTCTTAATCCCTTCACCTTTTATATCCTATCCCCCAAACTATTCCCTTCTAGCAACTATCAATCTGTTCTCTGTATCTATGAGTCTGTTTCAATTTTGTTTATTCATTTATTTTGTTCTTTAGATTCCACAAATAAGTGAAATAATGTGGTTTTTGTGTTTCCCTGATTGATTTATTTCACTTAGCATTATACACTCTCGGTCCATCCATGCTGTTGCAAATACTAATATTTTTACTTTTATATAGCTGAGTAATATTCCATTGTATATATACCAGTAATTTTTATACACTTGTCTATTGATAGCACTTGGGTTGCTTCCATATTTTGGCTATTGTAAATAAGGCTGCAATCAATATAGGGACACATATATTCTTTCAAATAATTTTTTCAAATATATACCCAGAGGTGGAATTAATGGGTCACAAGGCAGTTCCATTTTTAATTATTTGAGGACCACCCCCCATACTTTTTTTCCATAGTGGTTGCACCAATCTGCATTCTCACCAAAAGTTCATGAGGGTTCACTATTCTTCACATCCCTGCCAATGGTGTTCTTTTAATGATGTTATTCATCTGTGAGGTATGAGGTAGTATCTCATTGTGGTTTTCATTAGAATTTCTCTGAATATTAGTGAAATTGAGCATATTTTCATATGTCTATTAATGATTAGTATGTCCTCTATGGAGAAGTATCAGTTCAGGTTCTCTGCCTACATTTTTTTTAAATTCTCACCTAAATATATTTTTCCATTGATTTTTAGAGACAGTGGAAGGGAGAGGGAGAGTCAGAGAGAAAGAAACATCGATGTGAGAGAGACATATCAATTGGCTGCCTCCCGCATGTCTCCTGATCAGGGCCAGAAATTGAGCCTGCAACCAATGTATGCGCCTTGACAGGAATTGAACCTGGGACCCTTCAGTTCATGGGCTGATGCTCTATCCACTGAGGAAAAACCAGCCAGGGCCTCTGCCCACTTTTTAACTGAATTGGTTTTTGTGGTTTTTTTTGTTTTCATTTTTGTGTTGAGTTCTTTATAAATTTTTGATTTTAACCCCTTATTAAATATGTAGTTGGTGAATATCTCCTGTCATTCAATAGGTTGACTTTTTCTTTTTTTGATGGTTTCCTTTACTGTGCAAAAGGTTTTTAGCTTGATGTAACCCCATTTATTTATTTTTCATTTCCCTTGCCCAAGGAGATATATCAGAAAAAACACTATTAATAGAAATTTCAGAGATTTTACTGCCTATGTTTTTTTCTAGAAGTTTTATGTTTCAAGTCTTACACTTCAGTCTTTAATACATTTTGAGTTTATTCTTGTATATGATATAAGAAAGCGGTCTAATTTCATTTTTTTTTTGCATGTCTGACCAACCTCCCAAACACCATTTATTGAATATATTGTCTTTACAGATTACATATTCTTGCCTCCTTTGTCAAATATTGATTGACTAAAGAGGCATGGATTTATTTATAAGCTCTCTATTCTGTTTTGTTGGTCTATACGTCTTTTTTTTTTAATGCTAGTACTATGCTGATTTGAATACTATGGCCTTGTAGTGCAGTTTGATAACAGATAGTGTGATTCTTTCAACTTTGTGCTTCTTTCTCAAGATTGTTGTTGCTGTTCAAGGTTTTTCTTAGTTTTGTATAGATTTTTGGATTATATATTCTAGTCCTGTAAAATACACCATTGGTAGTTTGAAAAAATTGTGCTGAATGTATAAATTGCTTTAGGTAGTGTGGACATTTTAATTATGTTAATTCTTCCTATCCATGGGTATGGTAGATGCTTCTATTTATTTGTACCTTTTTTGTAAGTTCTTTCTTTAGTGTCTTATAATTTTCAGAGTACAGAATTTTTACCACCTTTGTTAAATTTATTCCTAGGTGTATTTTTTGATGCGATTGTAAATGAGATTGTTTTATTAGTTTCTCTTTCTGATAGTATATTATTGATGTATAAAAGTGCAACCCATGTCTGAATATTTACTTTGTATTCTGCTATTTTACTGAATTAATTTATTAGTTCTAGTAGTTTTCTGGTAGAATCTTTAGGTTTCTCTATATCATGTCATGTGCAAATAATGAGAGTTTTACTTCTTTCTTTCTAATTTGGATGCCTTTTATTTCTTAACTAGAGGCCTAGTGCACAAAATTCGTGCACTGGGGGTTGGGTCCCTCAGCCCAGTCTGTGCCCTCTTGCAGTCCAGGAGCCTTTGGGGGATGTCCAACTGATGGGGAGCGGGCCTAAGCCTGCAGTTGTATATCCTTAGTGCTGCTGTGGAGGAAGGAGAAGCTCCTGCCAGTTGCTGGGCTCGCCAGCCGCGATCCCAACTTCTGGCTGAGCGGCACTCCTCCTGTGGGAGCACACTGACCACCAGGGGCAGCTCCTGCATTGAGTGGGATCAGGCTGAAACTGGCTCTCCAACATCCCCTGAGGGGTTCCAGATTGCGAGAGGACACAGGCTAGGCAGAGGGACCCCACTGTGCACAATCAGGGTCGGGGAGGGATGTGGAAGGTTTGCCAGCTGGGGAGTGACTCTGGGAGGGCTCCAGGGCATGTCCAGCCCATCTCATTCAGTCCCAATTGGCTGGAACACAGCAGCAAGCTAACCTACCGGTTGGAGTGTCTACCCCTGGTGGCCAGTACACATCATAGCGACTGGTTGACCGGTCGACTGTCTGCCTCCTGGTGGTCAGTAAACATCATAGCGAGCGGTTGAGCAGCCTTAGCATGTCATTAGCATATTACACTTTGATTGGTTGAATGAACGACCGGATGACTGGACACTTAGCACAATAAGCTTTTATTATATAAGATTATTTTGGATTGCTGTGGCTAGGACTTCCAGTAGTATACTACCTAATAAAAGAGTAATATGCAAATTGACCACACCTCTGCTACACCCACCAGCCATGCCCACCAGCCACGCCCACCAGCCAATCAGGAGCGGATATGCAAATAAACCCAACCAAGATGGCTGCAGCAGTGGAGATTAGGAGGGAGGCTTGCGTTTTCTTTGCCCTTGCTGGCCATGGCTATGGTCAGAGCTGGGAGTTCAGAGCCAGCTGGGCTCCCCTGCAGGCGATTGGAGCCAGCTGGGGTCCCCTGCAGGTGATCAGAGGCAGCTGGGGGTCCCTTCCCAGGGCCCAAGCCTTAAACAGAGGCTTGCAGCCTTGGCTGGGGGTGGAGCCAGGCCATCAGAGCCAGCTGGGGGTCCCTGCCCAGAGCCCGAGCTTTGGCCAGAGGCTTTCGGCCTTGGCTGGGGGGCGGAGCCAGGCGATCAGAGCCAGCTGGGGTCCCTGCAGGTGATCAGAGCCAGCTGGGGGGTCCCTGTCCAGAGCCCAAGCCTCAACCAGAGGCTTGCGGCCTTGGCCATGGGTAGAGCTGGGAGATTGTGCCAGCTGGGGGTCCCTGCAGTTGATCCAAGTGATCTGGGGTTCCCTGCCCAGGGCCCAAGCCTCGACCAGAGACTTTTGGCCTTGGTCGGGGCGAAGCCAGCTGGGGTCCCCTGTGGACGATTGGAGCGAGCTGGGGGTCCCTGCTCAGAGCCCAAGACTCAAACAGAGGCTTGCAGCTTTGGCCAGGGGGTGGGGCCAGGTGATCGGAGCCAGCTGGGGTCCCTGCAGGGATCGAAGCCAGCTGGGGGTCCCTGCCCAGGGCCCAAGCCTCAAACAGAGGCTTGCAGCCTTGGCTGCTGGGGCAGAGCCTGGCAATCAGAGCCAGCTTGGGTCCCCTGCAGGCGATTGGAACAAGCTGGGGTTCCCTGTCCAAAGCCCAAGACTCAGCCAGAGGCTTGCAACCTTGGCAGTGGGTGGAGCCAGGCGATTGAGCCATCTGGAGGTCCCTTCCCAGAGCCCGAGCCTTGGCCAGAGGCTTGCGGCCTTGGCTGGGGGCGGAGCCGGGCGATCGGAGCCAGCTGGGGTCCACTGCGGGTGATTGGAGCCAGCTGGGGGTCCATGCCCAGGGCCAGAGCCTTGGTCAGAGGCTTTCAGCCTTGGCCCGGGGCGGAGCCTGGAGATCCAGCCAGCTGGGGGTCCCCTGCCAAGGGCTGGAGGCTTTAGGCCTTGGCAGGAGTGGAGCTGGTGATTGGAGGTGTGAACTACAGAGGAAACACCTTTTCTGACAGTTCATTGGCTAAGCTCCCTGTATGCCACTGGTAATATTCTTAGGAACTTGGGTATAAGAATCCAAAAAGGTGATTTAGGGCTTTTCCACCACACTCCTGGGGAAAAAAATGAAGGTCCGCTGCTGTAGGGCTAAGAAATGTCATATCCTGCCCTAGCCGGTTTGACTCAGTGGATAATGCCTAGGCCTGCCAACAGCAGGGTCCAGGTTAGATTCTGATCAAGTACATGTACCTAAGTTGCAGGCTCCTCCCTGGCTGGGGCCCAGGTCACGGCTCATGCAGGAGGCAACCAATCAAAGAATTCCTCTCACTTTGATGTTTCTCTCTGTCTTTCCCTTTCTCTTCTACATTCTCTAAAAGTCAATGAAAACATATACTCAGGTGAGGATAAAAAAAAAAAGAAAGAAAGAAAGAAATTTTATATCCTATGAAAATAGATACATCTTGAAAATGCCTAAAGAAAGTTGTCATTTTTTCATGGTGAAGGGACCGGAGTCCGTGTTGATGAAAACACCTTGGTGGCTGTGGTGACTGGCAGTGGCTCCAGCAGTGGGGTGATGGGGCTGGTGCCTTTCCCTGATCAGCTCAGTTGTCTACCACAAAGGGAAGCCAGACTGCAACTTAGGCCCGCTCCCCATAGGGAGCGGGCCTAAGCCGTCAGTAGGACATCCCCTGAGGGCTCCCAGTATGTGAGAGGGGGCAGGCTGGGCTGAGGAGACCCCCCCAGTGCACGAATTTCATGCACCGAGCCCCTAGTCTATATCTATAAAAGGCTAATATGTTAAGTGTCCTTCTGACTGGTTGCTATGACATGCACTGACCACCAGGGGGCAGGCGCTCAATGCAGGAGCTGCCGTGACACACACTGGCCATTTACAAAGAGATGGCACTGCAGACCTGATGCCAACAAAGCAATACCCGTCTTCCTCCAAGTGGGACACAGGCCCCACCACCATCCCAGAGTGACAGCCCACCAAATTGCAGCTAATGCTGCCAAGATCCCATGGCACAAAATGTGGCCTACAGCCCATAAACGGTGGCTGTGGGCAATGGGTAATGACATCATGTAGCAATGCCTGACTTCTTCTCCCTAGTGACAGGTCATCTATACTAATAAAAGGGTAATATGCTAATTAGACCAGGTTGACTGGACATCTTCCGGTGTTCCTGCCTTCCTTCCGGACAAAACCACAATGGCAGGGGCTGAGGCAGAGGTGGTTAGGGGCAATCAGGTCGGCAGGGCAGCAAGCAGTTAGGGGCAATCAGGTCGGCAGGGGAGCAAGCAGTTAGGGGCAAGATCAGGCCAGTGCGGGGGAGCAAGCAATTAGGGGGTGATCAGGCCAGCAGGGAAGGGCAGTTAGGGGACAACCAGGCTGGCAGGGGAGGGCAGTTGGGGGCAATCAGCCTGGCAGGGGCAGGCAGTTGGGGGCAATCAGGCTGGCAGGGGAGGGCCATTGGGGGTGATCAGGCCAGCAGGGGAGCAGTTAGGTGGCGCTCAGGCCAGCAGGCAGAAGCAGTTAGGGGCGATCAAGCAGGCAAGGAGAGGCAATTAGGGGTGATCAGGCAGACAGGCAGAGGCAGTTAGGGGCAATTAGGCAGGCAGGCAGGTGAGCGGTTAGGAGCCAGTGGTCCCGGATTGTGAGAGGGTTGTCTGACTGCTGGTTTAGACATCCCCAAGGGGTCCCAGATTGGAGAGGGTGCAGGCTGGGCTGAGGGACACCCCCCATGCACAAATTTCGTGCACCAGACCTCTAGTTTAACAATAACCAGCACCACAAACCTGGCGCCCACAAAGCAACACTTGGCTTCCCCCAGCTGGGACACAGGCCCCACCACCACCCTGGAGTGACACCCCACTAAATCACAGTTGAAGCTGCTGAGACCCCATGGTCCAAAATGAAGCCCACAGCCCAACCCAGCTCAAAAACGGTCCCTGGGGGCATTGGATAATGACATCATGTAGAATGCTTGCTTCCTCTCGCTCCTTGCCATTTCTCTAGCCCAGGAATACAACTTCCTTAATAGCCAGGTGGAAATATTTCACACTTTGACCAAATGTCTGTGAAGTGTTTTCCCATGCCTCATCTCATTTGATTTTCACAGAAGTCCTGGAGTAGGTAGAAAGGAGACTCAGTGGAATCCTATTTTCTATTCATTAGCCTGAAAATTAAGATTTAGAAAGGTTAGAAACTTGACCCGACTGAAAAGAAGTAAGAAATGGTGGACCTTAAAAATGACTTCAGGTTTTCTCACTGTACAGAATATAGTCAAACACTGCTGCAATTAATTATTTTTTCCTTTGTTCTCCCTGCATGATCTACAACAATAATCTGCTTCATGTTGATATTTACTGCTGTGTTGCTGACAATTATCTGAAAGAGAAGTTGGAGTGCTTCACTGGGCTGGAACAAGTTAATCAGAAAGCACATCTAATGAAGCAAGTTTATTCTATATATATAAAAGGCTAAGTTGACTCGTGCATGCGCAATACAGATAAAGCTCTCTCTGGTGCCAATTGCACATGTGTGTTTCGATCTGTCATTGTCGATCGTGAATTTGACACTTCTATTATAGATAAAGGGCAAATAGTGATATTAAAATATTTCTTCTAATTAATTTCCTTTCAATGTGCATGAATTCATGCACTGGGACACTAGTGTTGAATAAGAGTGGTGAAAGTGGACAACCTTGTCTTGTTCCTGATCTTAAGAAAAATGCTTTTAGTTTTTCCCCATTGACTATGATGTTGCTGTAGGTTTGTCATATATGGCCTTTATTATGTTGAGGTATATTTTCTATGTTCCCACTGTGCTGAGAGTTTTATCATAAATGGGTGCTGGGTTTTGTCAAATGCCTTTTGCATCTATTAACATGATCACATTATTTTATCCTTCATTTTGTTTATATGGTGTATCATATTAATTGGTTTGCAAATATTTTGACAACTTTGCATCCAAAGAATTAATTTCACTTGATCATGGTGTATGTCCTTTTTAATGTATTGGTGGATTTGGTTTACTTTTATTTTATTGAGAATTTTTGCATCTATGTTCATCAAGGATATTGGCCTACAATGTCCTTTCTTTTTAGTGTCTTTACACGATTTAGGAATTAAGATAATGCTAGCCTCATAAAATGAGTTTGAGAATTTTCCCTCCTTTTGGACATTTTTTAAATATTTTAAGAAAAATAGGTGATTGTTCTTCTTTGAAGGTGTGGTAAAATTACCTGTGGAGCCATCTGGTCTAGGACTTTTGTTAGTTTAAATTATTTTGATTACTACTTCAATTTTATTTGTTAATTAGTCTTTACAGATTTTTTTGTTTCTTCTTGATTCAGTTTTGTAAAATTGTATGTTTCTTAAAATTTATCCATTTCTTGCAGATTGTCCAATTATTTTGACATATATTCATAATATTTTCTTATAATCTTTTTTATTTCTGTGGTATCAGTTGTTACTTGTCCTGTTTTATTTCTGATTTTATTTATTTGGGATTTTTTTTTTCTGGATGAGTCTTGTTAAATGTTTGTCAATTTTGGTTATCTTTTCAAAGAACCAACTCTTGGTTTCATTGTTCTTTTGTACTGTATTTTTAGTTTCTATATCATTGATTTCAGTTCTAGTCTTTATAATTTTCTTCCTTTTACTTACTCTGGGTTTTGTTGTTATTTTTCTAGTTTTTTAGATTTAGGGTTAGATTGTTTATTTGAGATTTTTCTTGATTCTTGAGGTAGGCCTGTATTTTTATGAATTTCCCTTTTAGTCCTGATTTGCTATGTCCAATAGAAATTAGATTTCTGTGTTTTCATTTTCATTGTCTCAGGGTATCTTTTGATTTTTTCCCCCCTTAATCTCATTGTTAACCCATGCATTGTAACATGTTATTTAGCATCTGTGTTTTTGTTTGCTAGTTTGCTTTATAGGTTTTTTTGTAATTGATTTTAGTTTCATACCATTGTGTTCAAAGATGCTTGATATAATTTCAATCTTCTTAAATTTACTGAGACTTATTTTGTATCTTAACATGTGGTCTATCCCAGAAAATGTTTCATGTGCACATGAAAAGAATGTATTCTGCTGCCGTGGGGTTGAAATGCTTTGAAAATATCAATTAAATTCATCTAATATAGTGTGTCAATTAAACCGCTGGCTCCTTGTTTACTTTCTGTCTGGAATATCTATCCATTAATGTCAATGGTGTGTTGAAGTCCCCTACTATGACTGTATTACTGTCTAAGTCTCCCTTTATATCCATCAATACTTACTTCATATATTTAGGTGCTGCTATGTTGAGTGCATAAATGCTTACAATAATCATATCCTCTTGTAGAATTGACCCCTTTATCATTATGTATATCCTTTTAGGTTCTTATTGTAACTACTAGAGGCCCGGTGCACAAAATTTGTGCACGGGGGGTGTGTCCCTCAGCCCAGCCTGCACCCTCTCCAATCTGGGACCCCTCAAGGGATGTCCGACTGCCCATTTAGGTCCGATCCTAGGATCGGTCCTAAATGGGCAGTCGAACATCCTTCTCACAATCCAGGACTGCTGGCTCCCAACTGCTCACCTGCCTGCCTGCCTGATTGCCCCTAACCACTTCTGCCTTCCAGCCTGATCACCCCCTAACCACTCCCCTGCCAGCTTGATCAACGCCTAACTGCTCCCCTGCCAGCCCAATTGCCCACAACTGCCCTCCCCTGCCAGCCTGGTCACCCCCAACTGCCCTCCCCTGCTGGCCTGGTCACCCCCACCAGCCCTCCCCTGCAGGCCTGGTCACCCCTAACTTCCCTCCCCTGCTGGCCTAATTGCCCACAACTGCCCTCCCCTGCTGGCCATCTTGTGGTGGCCATCTTATAACCACATGGGGGCAACCATCTTGTGACCACATGGGGGTGGCCATCTTGTGTGCAGGTGTGATGGTCAATTTGTATATTGCCTTTTTATTATATAGGACTAGAGGCCCAATGCACTAATTCGTGCACAGGTGGGGTCCCTCGGACTGGCTGGAAATCGTGACCTATTGGGGGGCTGTCCAGCAGGAGGAAGGACTGCGAGAGGTTGGCTGGCCAGCCATTGGGGGGCAGAGGTCACAGGAGGTTGGCCAGTTGGGGGGAAGGGCTGCAGGAGGTTGGCTATGGCAGTGCACTCAACTCCAGGGAGTAGCTCCTGCGTTGAGCGTCTGCCCCCTGGTGGTCAGTGAGTATCATAGTGACTGGTCAACCAGTGGTTCTGGTCATTCAGTCATAATGGTCACTTAGGCTTTTATATATATAGATTGTTATAAAGTTTATTTTGACTAATAAAGGTATTGCTACCCTAGCTTTTTGTTGTTGTTGCTATTTGCATAAAGTATCTTTTTCCAACTTCTTACTTTAATTCTGTGTGTGTCTTTCATTCTGAGATGGGTCTCTTGTCTTTTATAGTCCTTCTTGATAGAGCCTGTGGTTTTGGATATTTTTCCTCACTCATCCATCATCAAGCAAGCAAAGCAGTACTCTACTAAAGCTTTTTTCAGTCAGTCACCACTGACTCTAGATCACTTTCTGCTGACATACAGTGGAATGCTTGCTAAGATCTACTATTGGAGGGCATTTTATGCCTGGTCTCAACTGAATCTCTGTTTACTTGAAGTGCTTTCATTTCTCTTGCTTATGAGCTGACTCTACCATTCTGCTCTTATTCTAACCATAAGCTTTAAAAAGCTGGCATTAATGTCAGGGTTGAATCTGTGGTGCTTATTAAATGTTTCCTATTTCTCTTATTACATTCATACAATCCTTATAAAACAGTTCAAAGCAGAGTACTTGATATATAGTTCATATTTTTAAAATTTTCAATAAATGAATGAAAATGACCTGTAAGCCAGATGTTATTTTATATTTTATTTTCAGTTGACACTTTAATAGTTCATAGGTGATATTACAGAATCTGTGCTTCTGTTGCTACTAATATATTAAACAATGTCCGGATTTGTGGGCCCAACTGTGGCTAGTCTGTTACTTTAATTTATTTATACAGATATCTTTTGAAAAATATTGAATTCTTAATATAATTAGGCCCCTGCATGTCTCTTACATGTAATATTCAAGTTATGCAGTTTAAAAGGTTTCATAATGTAACCAATTCTGAGCATATTAAATCTAAAGGACTTATTAACCATTTTAATAATCCATAATCAGTAAGAACACAAAAGTAGATAGTGACAAGGGCATACTAGAGCTGGCTCATAACAACTGATGTGAACCAACTGTTAAGTTTTCAAGAATTTTAAGAGCTGATTTAAAATGTATATGTTAATAAAAGTAAATTATATAAACTTAAAATTAAATAAGTTATATTAAAATTAAGTACTAAAACTCATCCCTTTTTAAATTTTTACTACATTTTACTATTATCTAAACTCTTGATTTTATTTAGTTTTATTATAACTTTATGTTGAACATACTATATAAAATACTGCTAAACATATCTTCCCAACCCATCATTGCTGCCTGTTTTCATCTTCAAGACTCATATGTTGAATTTGAACATATGAACTCATATGTTGTTCATATCTTCAGGACTCATATGTTGAATTTCAGTATATTAATTTGAAGTTTTTCATTTTCTTAGTCAATGTGTTTATTCACAGCAAAATTTTAACTTCCTAGAGAGCCAGACTGAACCTCATTTTTACTTGGTATAACATCCATCATACAGAACAAATAATAAATGCTGTTAGCCTTTCTGCTACCCAGATATCTTGAGGATCAAAATGTATAAAGTATCTTTTTAGCGAAAAGAACCAAAGTTGACTACTCAGAATAAAGAGCCCGATAAAGTTTAAGCTTTTATTCTTCATCTTAAGGGCTGCATAAACCACCCTCATTTTCTTGCTATCTGGTTCTGCTATGGTCTGTGATTTCCTGGTTAGCGTGAGCATGACAAGAGGAAGAATCACAATAAAGAACTATTAATGCTGAGGAGAAAGAAAATATTACTGGAAGAGATGCAAAAAGAGCATACCTACATGATTCAAAACAAAAATGGCAAATTAGAAACTTTAAAGGAAAAATATTGGAAGTCAAGAAAGGGGCATACATTTTTAATTATACACATACCTCTAGACTATGTCATTGGATTTTCCACAAAAGGAAAGAGTATTGGGTGCATATGCCTATTTAATCCACTGCCTTCCCCCTCGAAAGTTTAAGCTTATTACAGGAGGCTGTTTCTTATCTATTTTTATGAAAATAAAATAGTTCTTGGCTCATATTTTTATTCTTATCTAAAAGTGTGCATATCGAACTTATTTCCTGTGGTCTCAGATTTTTTTTCTTTATGTTTCCCACGTTTCTCTTCAGAGTCTTCTAATACACCACACAGATCCCTGTGTAGTTTAGTCTAAAATGTGGATACTTCCTCTTGCTCTCTCCTTGCTTGTCAGAAAATAAATAAAAAATAGAATTTCTCTATTGTTTTTAAGCAAATTGAGAGAAAATTAAATTAAAACAAATTGGGATAAACAAAAAGAATGGAATACCAAAGATGCATTTATAATTTGTTTATAATTTTAACATATAATTTTAAAACAAAAGATTTTGTCTTCCTATATGTTGATGGGATATGGGAATTCTTACATATGTTGGATGTGAGGAAGTTTTCTTCATGCATAGACTGTAACTACTATATGAAATTCTTTTATTTTTCATCTCTCTACAGTAATATTATGGGTACACAAGTCAGTACTATTGAATTTTTGTGTTAGTGTTACTGGATTTTTTCCTCTCCAACTTCTGCTTGTAGCAGCCTGTGTATAGTATATTTGCTTTTATACCTGTAACACCGTATGCAACAATCTTTGGATCTTGGTAAATGAAGGATATTGCCAAGGCTTCAGGTTTTCCATACTCAATTAAATTTTAATTTTCCATGAGCTAACTACACATTCAGTGGTGGTGCTAGGCATTCAAGAATAATCTATACTAATAAAAGAGAAACATGCAAATTGACCATCACTTCGCTATGCCCACCAGCCAATCCGAGCGAGTATGCAAATTAACCCAACCAAGATGTTGGCCACCACGGAGCTGGAGCGAGCAGCAGGCTTGGATTGTCCCCAGCGATGGAGGAAGCCAAGCTTCCCACCCGCCCTGGCCTGCCCTGGCCTCCGCTCAAGGCTACAAAGTTTCAATTATACAAGATAAGTAAATCCCAGATACCCGCTTCCAGCCAGCCCTGGCCTATGCTTGGGTGGCAGGGTGGTTTGGCCAGCCTGCAAACCACCACAAGTCCCTCGCCCAGGCCACCTACACCCCAAGGGAACCCCCACCCTGATCCAGGACACCCTTTAGGGCAAACCAGCCGGCCCCCTCCTGTGCACCAGGCCTCTATCCTATCTAATAAAAGAGTAATATGCAAATTAACTGTCACTCCAACACACAAGATGGCTGCTCCCATGTGGTCAAAGATGGCTGCTCCCATGTGGACACAAGATGGCTGCCACAAGATAGCCAGCAGGGGAAGGTAGTTGAGAGGGACCAGGCCTGCAAGGGACGACAGTTGTGGGAGATCAAGCCTGCAGGGGAGGGCAGTTAGGGGTGACCAGGCCAGCAAAGGAGGAAAGTTGTGGGGGACCAGGCCTGCAGGGAAGGGCAGTTGGGGGGGGCAGGCCTGCAGGGGATAGCAGTTGGGGTACCAGGCCTGCAGGGCAGGGCAGTTGGGGGGACCAGGCCTGCAGGGGACGGAAGTTAGTGGTGACCAGGCCTGCAGAGGAGGGCAGTTGGAGGGGACCAGGCCTTCAGGGGAGGGCAGTTTGGGGGGACCCAGGCCTGCAGGGGAGGGCAGTTGTGGGCAATGAGGCTGGCAGGGGAGGGCAGTTAGGGGTGACCAGGCTGGCAGGAGAGGGCAGTTAGGGGTGACCAGGCCAGCAGGGGAGGGCAGTTAGGGGCAATCGGCTGACAGGGAAGTGGTTAGGGGGTGATCAGGCTGGCAGGCAGAAGCGGTTAGGGGCAATCAGGAAGGTAGGCAGGCAAGCAATTGGGAGCCAGCAGTCCTGGATTGTGAGAAGGATGTTCGACTGCCCATTTAGGACCAATCCCAGTAGGATCGGACCTAAATGGGCAGTCGGACATCCCTTGAGGGGTCCCAGATTGGAGAGGGTGCAGGCTGGGCTGAGGGACACACCCCCCATGCACAAATTTTTTGCACCAGGCCTCTAGTATTAATAATAATAGGAAAAAGTATTTACTCTTAAGGTGATAAAAGTTACATCAATAATTGCAATATAAAACAGAATTATTCATTTAAAGTTGAAATAGTTCACTAAGAAAAAAGTAGTTATGGCTCTGAAAATCAACAAACTGTGTATATAAATGAAGTTTTCCATCACTAGTTCAAGAATGAGGGATCAATTTTTTTAAAAAGTAGACAACAGTGATTTGGTTACATGAGGCTATGAGTCCTCCACTCCCTGTGTTAAAATTATGCATAAAAAATTTAATGTTTTCCAAGTACTTTTGGCTGCCAAATATGAACTGAGAAGATCTTCAAAACAGAAAGAGGCACACCAAATACACCAGAACATGAAAAACAAGAAGCAATGCAAAATTTTCATGCTCATCACTCTATGCTGGGAAGAACTGAGATTAGGAAAATATGTCTGGAAAACATGGTCTATCTATAAAGAACTATTTCTGTGTGACTATACTTTTTTTTTTCACTTTAATCTCTTTATTGATTGAGGTATTACATATTTGTCCTCATCCCCCATTACCTTCCCAACCACCCCCCAACTCATGCACATACGCCCCTGTTGTGTTTGTCCACTGGTTAAGCTTATATGCATGCATACAAGTCCTGTGGTTGATTTCTCCCCCTTACTCCCACCCTCCCCTACCTTCCCTCTGAGGTTTGACAGTCTGATCGATGCTTCCCTGTCTCTGGATCTGCTTTTGTTCATCAGTTTATGTTGTTCACTATTTCCCATAGATGAGTGAGATCATGTGATATTTATCTTTCTCTGACTGGCTTATTTCACTTAGCATAGTGTTCTCCAGTTCCATCCAAGTTGTTGCAAATGGTAGGGATTCCTTCTTTTTAGTGCAGCATAGTATTCCATTGTGTAGATGTACCACAGTTTTTTCATCCACTCATCTGCTGATGGACACTTAGGCTGTTTCCAAATCTTAGCTATGGTGAATTGTGATGCTATGAACATAGGGGTGCATATATCCTTTCTAATTGGTGTTTCTAGTTTCTTGGGATATATTACTAGAAGTGGTATTACTGGGTAAAATGGGAGTTCCATTTTTAGTTTTTTGAGGAAACTCCATACTGTTCTCCAAAGTGGCTGCACCAATCGGCATTCCCATCTTACAGTGCACAAGGGTTCCTTTTTCTACGCATCCTCACCAACATTTGTTGTTTACTGATTTGTTGATGATAGCCATTCTGACAGGTGTGAGATGGTACCACATTGTCATTTTGATTTGCATCTCTCAGATAATTAGTGACTTTGAGCATGCTTTCATATGTTTCTTGTCCTTTTTCCTGTCTTCTTTCAAAAAGTTTCTATTAAGGTCCATTGCCCATTTCATGATTGGATTGTTTATCTTCCTTTTGTTAAGTTGTATGAGTTCCCCTTAAATGTTGGAGATTAAACCCTTATCAGTGATAACATTGGCAAATATGTTCTCCCATGTCGTGGGCTTTCTTGTTGTTTTGTTGATGGTTTCTTGTGCTGTGCAAAAGCTTTTTTTTTTGATGTAGTCCTATTTGTTTATTTTCTCTTTAGTTTCCATTGCCCTAGGAGCAGTATCAGTGAAGAAGTTCCTTCAGCATATGTCTGAGATTTTGCTGCCTGTGGATTCCTCTAGTATTTTTATGGTTTCCGGACTTACATTACAGTCTTTTAGCCATCTTAAATTTATTCTTGTGTATGGTGTAAGTTGGTGGTCTAGTTTCTTTCCTTTTTTTTTTTTTTTTTGCATATATCTGTCCAATTTTCCCAACACCATTTATTGAAGAGACTGTCTTGACTCCATTGTATGTTCATGCGTCCTTTGTTGAATATTAATTGGGCATAGTGGTTTGGGTTGATTTCTGGGTTCTCTATTCTATTCCATTGATATATATGTCTGCTCTAGTGCCAGAACTAGGCTGTTTTGAGAACAGTGGCTTTGTAATACAGCTTGATATCTGGTATTGAGATCCCACCTACTTTGTTCTTCTTTCTCAGGATTGCTGTGGTTATTCGGGGTCTTTTTTTTATTCCAGATGAATTTTTGGAAAGTTCGTTCTAGGTCTGTGAATTATGCCATTGGTCTTTTAATGGGGATTGCACTGAATTTATAGATTGCTTTGGGTAGTATGGACATTTTGATGATGTTGATTCTACCAATCCATGAACACAGTATGTTCTTCCATCTGTTTATGTCTTCCTCTGTCTCTTTTTTCAGTGTCCTGTAGTTTTTTGCATATAGGTCTTTCACCTCTTTAGTTAAGTTTATTCCTAGATATCTTAATTTTTTTGGTATGATGGTAAATGGGATCACTTTTTTAGTCTCTCTTTCTGTAAGTTCACTATTGGTGTATAGAAATGCCATAGATTTCTTGGCGTTAATTTTGTATCCTACTACCTTGCTGAATTCATTTATTAAGTCTAGTAATTTTTTGATGGAGTCTTTAGGGTCTTCTATGTACAGTATCATGTCATCTGTGAATAAGGACAGTTTTACTTCTTCTTTTCCAATTTGGATGCTTTTTGTTTCTTCTTCTTGTCTGATAGCAATGGCTAGTACTTCCAGAACTATTCGAACAGGAGTGATGAGAGTGAGCATCCCTGTCTTATTCCTATTCTTAGGGGAAATGGTTTTAGTTTTTGTCCATTGAGTGTGATGCTGGCTATGGGTTTGTCATATATGGCTTTTATTATGCTGAGGTATGATCCTTCTATTCCCACCTTGCTGAGAGTTTTTATCAAGAAAGGGTGTTGGATTTTGTCAAATGCTTTTTTTGCATCAATTGATATGACTATGTGACTTTCCTCCCTCAATTTGTTTATGTGATGTATCACGTTTATTGATTTGCAGATATTGTACCATCCTTGCATCCCTGGGATAAATCCTGCTTAGTCATGGTGTATGATCTTTCTGATGTACTGTTGGATCCGATTTGCTATAATTTTTTTGAGGATTTTGGCATCTATGTTCATGAGGGATATTGGTCTGTAATTCTCTTTCATTGTGTTGTCTTTGTCTGGCTTTGGTATTATGGTGATGCTGGCTTATTAGAAGAAGCATGGAAGTGTTCCTTCCTCTTGAATTTTTGGAATAGTCTTAGTAGGATAGGTTTTAGTTCTTCCTTGAATGTTTGGTATAACTCTCCTGTGAAGCTGTCTGGCCCCAGGCTTTTGTTTGCTGGAAGCTTTTTGATGACTGCTTCAATTTCTTCCATAGTTAATGGCCTATTGAGATTTTTAGAATCTTCCTGATTGAGTTTTGAAAGGTTGTATTTTTCTAGGAATATGTCCATTTCATCCAGGTTGTCTAGTTTGTTGGAGTAGAGCTGTTCATAATATTTTTTAACAATCCTTTGCATTTCTGTGGGGTCTGTTGTTATTTCGCTTCTCTCATTTCTGATTTTGTTTATTTGAGTCCTCTCTCTTTGCTTCTTGGTGAGCCTGGCTAGAGGTTCATCAATCTTGTTTATCCTTTCAAACAACCAGCTGTTGGTTTCATTGATCTTTCATATTGTTTTTTTGGTCTCTATGTCATTTATTTCTGCTCTAATCTTTATTATCTCTTTCCTTCTGCTCACTTAGGCTTTTCTTGTTTCTCTCTTTCTAATTCTTTGAATTGTAGCATTAGATGACTTACTACCATTTTTTCTTGTTTTTTGAGTTAGGCCTGTAGAGCTATAAACTTCCCTCTCAGGACTGCTTCCATTGTGTCCCATAGGTTTTAGATTGTTCTGTTTTTATTGTCATTATTTTCCAGGATGTTTTTAATTTTTTCTTTGATCTCATTGTTAACCCAATCAATATTTAATAATATGCTATTCAGCTTCCAAGTTTTTGAGTGTTTTGGATTGTTTTTATTGTAGTTTATTTCTAATATTATGCCATTGTGGTCTGAGAAGATGCTTGGTATAATTTCAATCTTCTTGAATTTGGGAAACTTTGCTTGTGACGTAGTATGTGGTATGGTATATTTTTGAAAATGTCCCATGTGCACTTGAGAAGAAGTTATATTTTGCGGCTTTGGGGTGAAATATTCTGAAGATGTCAATTAAGTCCATCTGATCTAGTGAGTCATTTAGGATTGCTGTTTCTTTTCTGAAGTTTTTAGTCTAGAGGATTTATCCAATAATGTCAGTGGTGTATTAAAGTCCCCTACTATGATTGTACTGTTGTATATCTCTCTCTTGATATCTTCCAGGAGGTTTTTTTTTTTTTTTTAAATGTATTTGGGTGCTCCTGTGTTGGGTACATATATGTTTACTAGGGTTATATCCTCTTGTTGTATCAATCCCTTTAGTAGTATGAAGTGGCCTTCCTTATCTCTTGTTATGGCCTTCACTCTGAGGTCTATTTTGTCAGATATAAGTATTGCTACCCCAGCTTTTTTTTTTTTTCATTTCCATTTGCCTGAAAGATATTTTTCCATCCTTTCACTTTCAGTCTGTGTGAGTCCCTTGTTCTGAGGTGGGTCTCTTGTAGATAGCATATATATGGGTCATGTTTTTTTATCCATTCAGCCACTCGATGTCTTTTGATTGGAGCATTAATCCTTTTACGTTTAAAGTTATTATTGAAAGGTACTTGTTTGTAGCCATTTTTATTTTTTGTGGCTGTGTTCCTTCTTACCTTTTTGTTTCTTCTTTTTACAGCATTCCCTTTAGCATTTCTTGCAATGCTGGCTTGGTAGTGATAAACTCCCTTAGCCTTTTTTTGTCTGCAAAGCTCCTGATTTCCTCTTTAATTTTGATTGATAGTCTTGCTGGTTAGAGTATTCTTGGATTCATTCCTTTGCTTTGCATCACTTTGTATATCTCCTTCCATTCCCTTCTAGCTTGATGTGTTTCTGTTGAGAAATCATTTGATAATCTGATGGGGGATCCTTTGTAGGTAACTCTCTGTTTCTCTCTTGCAGCCTTTAACCCTTTGTACTCACTTGCTTTTTTCAATTCCTTTATTCTACTGCTAACCGTGTCGAGTCACACTCGACATCCGAGTGCAAAGGGTTAAGTTTCTCTCTTTGTCAATAATATATGCCATTGTAATTATGGTGTGTCTTCCTATAGGTCTTTTGGGATTCATCTTGCTTGTGACTCTCTGTACTTGTGTAACTTTTTTCTTCCCCACATCAGGATAGCTTTTTGTCATTATTTCGTCAAATAAATTTTTTAATCCTTGCTGTTCTTCTTGTCCTTCTGGCAGCCCTATTATACGTATGTTATTTCGTTTTGCATTGTCCCAATGCTCCCTTAGGCTCTCCTCCTGCTTTTTAATTTTTTTCTCTAGTTGCTGTTCAGATAGGGCTTATTTCTTTACTTTATCTTCTAACTCACTAATTCGGTCCTCTGCTTCTTCTAGTCTACTGTTGAAGCATTCCATGGTGTTTTTTATTGTAGCTATATAATTTTTCATTTCTTCCTAATTTTTGCATAGGTTGTTGATTTTCTCGTCCATCCATTGTATGAACTGTATGACCATTACTCTGAATTCTTTTTCTGTCATGTTGCATGCTTCCATTTCACTTATTTCCTTTCTTGGTGATTCCTCCTTTTCTTTCCTCTGGGGATTGATTCATTGTCTCCCCATTTTGACTATCACCAGAAGGTTCAAATGTCGAGATGCAGGGACCTGGGCCATGTGTAGTGAGAGTTTTGCATCCCCTAAGTGTCATTGAAGAGCTCTGACACCAAGACGTGAGGCTGCTGTGGGTTGGTGGGAGCCACGCTCGCCCCAGGTCAGAGTCACAGGTGCTTAGTGTGGCCTCGTGTGCGCACCTAGAATCAGGGACCCTGCCTGTGCCACGTTGAAACAGAGAACCTGTTGGCGTGTGCCAAAATCAAGGTCCCCTAGTGCGTGTCAGGGGTCAGAGGCTCCCTGTGTCTGTGCCAAGAATCAAGTATCAGAGTCTCTGTTGCTTGGTGCTATCGCACTGAGAATCAGGGTCCCTGTGTGCACATGCACCAAGAATTGGAGTCGCTGGCTCTTAGTGTGAATGTACTGGGAATCAGGGATCCCAGACGCATGCAATGAGGAAAAGAGTCTAGTCACTGGTGCTCATTGCTGCCTCTTGCGTGGAGATTCAGGGTCCCCAATCTGCTTGTGAGACCGGGTTGCACAGTTGCACTGTATTGGCAGGAGATTCACTTCTGCCCTGCAGTAAACAGCCTTCTGTGTGTGCTTGCCCTGAATCAAAGTCAGGTGGCACTGCTGCTTCGTGTGGGTGTTGGGTCTGGTCACATGGGTGTGCACTGTGGAAAACAAACCCCCCATGCCCATGCACCCAGGCTCAAATTCAGTGCTGCCCTCCTCTGTGGTTGTGGGGAACAAACTCCTTGGGTTCTCACATTCAGGTTTAAATTTTGCGCAGCTTCCCTGCTTGGGTACAGGGTCTGGTCATGGGAAACAAACTCCCTGGGTTCACGCTCCCAGTCTCAAATTCAGCACTGTCTCCCCATATGGGCGTGGGATTTGGTCACAGAAAACAATCTCCCCAAGGCCGTGTACCTACGCTCAAGTTCAGCACAGCCTCCCTGCCTGGGAGTGGAGCCTGGGTTAGGGAAACAAACTCCCCAAGTTTGCACATCCAGGTTAAAATTCAGCACAGCCTCCCTGCTAGGGTGCAGGGTCTGGTCATGGGAAACAAACTCCCCAGGTTTGCAGCCTCAGGCTCAAATTCAGCGCTGTCTCCCTGCATGGGTGCAGGATCTGGTTGTGGAAAACAATCTCCCAAGGTCGTGCGCCTATGCTCAAATTCAGCTCAGCCTACCTGCCTGTGCGTGGAGCCTGGTTGCAGGGAACAAACTCCACAAGTTTGCAAGTCCAGACTCAAATTTAGCACTGTCTCCCTGCCCTGTGTGGGTGCAGGATCTGGTCACAGAAAACAATCTTCCCAGGGATGTGCAGCTAGGCTCAAATTCAGGACTGCCTCCCTGCCTGGGCGTGGAGCCTAGTCTCGGGGAACAAATTCCACAAGTTTGCAAGTCCAGGCTCAAATTCAGTGCTGTCTCCCTGCCCTGCATGGGCACGGGATCTGGTCGCAGAAAACTATCTCCCCAAAGATGTGCACTTAGGGTCAAATTCAGCAGTCTCCCTGCCTGGGCGCGGAGCCTGGGCACAGGAAGCAAACTCCTGTGTCCAACACCCAAGGTTCAAAGTCAGGTCGAGCTGCTGCTGCTGTGTGTGTGCAGGAAGCCCTATTGTGCAGCCAGGGTCTGGCAGATCCTATGCTGCTGCTGTGGGGGGTGGCGGGGAGGTGGATTGGCTTTGTGACTCAGAAATCTGCGGCCGGGTGCCTGGAGTCTTGGTGTCCCTGGGTCTGCAGCTGTGGTGGCAGGTCTTTTACCAGAGTGGCTGTACGGTCCCGGTTTGCTTCCGAGACAGACTGGGTGGTGGCCAGGCTAGGATCCTAGACTCAAGCAGTTCTGCTCTTCAAGATTGTGTGGTCTCTGTGCCGCCAGTGTCCTTCCCAGAGTGTTTGTGGCGGCAGCGGGGTTTTGCCATCAAAGTCTGCCTGGATTGGCAGCCCCTTGGAAGACCTGCAAGATCTAACTGTCCCTATTTCACTCACACACACACACCCACACACTTCCACACACTCCTCTATCGCTCCCTGACTCTCTCACACACTCTCCCTCTCTACCTTCCTGCCAGTCTCCATCTTGACCCTGGTGAGTATACTTTTTATTACAATGTCACCAGAGGGGGAAAAAAG
Organism: Eptesicus fuscus; assembly: GCF_027574615.1. Taxonomy (NCBI): domain Eukaryota; kingdom Metazoa; phylum Chordata; class Mammalia; order Chiroptera; family Vespertilionidae; genus Eptesicus; species Eptesicus fuscus. Next base: position 1,651,781 of record NC_072480.1, on the reverse strand, counting down.
AAAAGAAAAGAAACCTAATTATTTATGTGGGAGTAGCAATAATACCCAACACTATTTACCAACTGAGCATCCACTATGATCCAAATACAATGCTTTATTTAAGCAAATTGATAACCTTAAGATTAAGGTATAGTTAGCTAATTTTACATATAGAAAATTATAAGTTGCTTAAAGTCACATTCAGTAAATGACAGAACCAAAGTTCTGAACCAAGTCTGATTTGCTACTCTCTAATCTACTTAAAGATGTGTTTGATCCATTTTGCTTTCTTTTTTTTTTTCCAAAGAGGGAGTCTAATTTCTTAACATTTCTATTTGTCAGCTGCCATTTCTCCTTCCCTACATTTAGTTGTTTTTGGTATATATATATATATATATATATATATATATATATTATTGACTTTTTACAGAGAGGAAGAGAGAGGGATAGAGAGTTAGAAACATTGATGAGAGAGAAACATCGATCAGCTGCCTCTTGCACACTCCCTACTGGGGATGTGCCCGCAACCAAGGTACATGCCCCTGACCGGAATCGAACCTGGGACCCTTGAGTTCACAAGCTGACACTCTATCCACTGAGCCAAACTCGTTTCAGCAATTTTGCTTTCTATTTTTAATTCTCAAAGAATTAACCAGTTATTTTGATTTATACCTTAAGTATAAATGATGTTTACTTCTCTAGAGAAAGAAAAATAAGTCATAACACTTTTGCAATACCAATGTTCAATAATTCATATTCTTGGGTTAAAATTTATGAATCAGAGCTAACAACAATCACAATTTATTACTGGTTTTCAGGTGTAGCTACATCAATTTTGTACCAATGAACTAAATAAAAAGATCATTCCAATAATTATTTGTGAATTAGTGTTCCTGCAAATTTTATTCTGTTATTTCCATTATACAGTGTGGGGTAAATGTAGGTTTACAGTTGTAAGTATGTGAAAAATGGTTTATTCTTGTATTATTTTTATTAATTACTAGAGGTCCAGTGCACAAAATTCATGCACTCGGGGGGGGGGAGGGGTTGTCCCTCAGTCCATCCTGCACCCTCTCCAATCAGGGACCCCTTGGGGGAATCAGGCCCAAACCAGCAGTCAGACATCCTTCTCACAATTCCGAACTGCTGGCTCCTAACTGCTCACCTGCCTGCCTGCCTGATTGCCCCTAACCGCTTCTGCCTGCCAGCCTGATCACCCCCTAACTGCTCCCCTGCCAGCCTGATTAACACCTAACTCCTCCCCTGCCAGCCCGATCGCCCCAACTGCCCTCCCCTGCCAGCCTGATCTTACCCCCAACTTCCCTCCCCTGCTGGCCTGGTCACCCCAGCTGCCCTCCCCTGCAGGCCTGATCTTTCTCCCAACTGCCCTCCCTTGCAGGCCTGATCTCACCCCCAACTGCCCTCCTCTGCCAGCCAATATGGTTCTAATTGGTCAGTTTCTATGCCAGTCAGTGTCAAAAGCTCCGCCTCCTAGGCAGCCATTGGCTCCTTACATTCACCCAGATTTGGTTCTGATTGGTCAGTTTCTATGCCAGTCAGCATCTCTGGGCTTATCAATAGGGTCTGATCAGAAAGGCAGGGCTGATCAACAGCCCCAGTAGAGGCCTGGAGAGAAATGGAGGCACTGCTGTTGGCCAGGCCGGGAGAAAAAGAGAGGCAAGTTCTGATCAACGGCTGCCACAGAGGCTCCGGATCAGACCCTGCCTCTGTCTCTGCAGGCCTTTCTCTGGGCATGATCCACAGCCCCCTAGGCAGTCAGTGCTGGGTCATGGCGCTGGCAGCTTTAGCAGTCAGTGCTTGGCGGCAACCCAGCGCTGATGGCAGGACTGACTTCCGGTTGGTCGAGTCTCCTTCGTTACTGGTCATTACGATCCAGGGTTTTTATATATTGGAAGCCCTCAGAGCACACAGGAAGCCCTCAGAGCCATGCTCTTTTCGCTTCCTAAGGGGCAGCGGCCCAGCAAACAGAACAAACCTTCCAGTCAGGCTTCCCAGCCTCTTTCTCAAGCACCTCTTCATTGCGGATGCTCCACATTCTTTCCTCTCCCCCCATTCTTTACTGCACCCCCCCTCTCCGAAGCAGGTGGAAGGCTTCCCACTCACTGCCTAGGCATGCTCTGCTATGGGGCAGGGTGTAGCTAGCTTGCTTTTGGGTGAAGGCAGGAGCAGTAGTCACTGCCTCTGAAGTGTGAAGGCCGCCTGAGCGAGGCTCATTAGCACTGGGAGCTTCTCTGAATCACTGCAGTGCAGCACCCCTTCACTGAGGTGGCCCCATTCAACCCCCGCCTCAGGGGTGAGGGTCCTTGCCCCTCTGCCAAGGGTTTTTATATATTAGGATTGTATTATTTTCCATACCAACAACTATAAACCTACTTTTGTCTCACAATATAATATTGGATAATTTTGACTTATCAAATTTTAAGGAATCAGAGAACATTTTAAATATTTTTAAAGAAATTGATGCCATTATAATAACCTGGTATTATTTAAGAGAGAAAGGGAAGACCAGATAGATGCCCAGTAAGGTCTGAATGACTTGGGAAGGTGCTTGCCCATCAATCACACCTGGAAAACAAGTCAGTTGCCAGAATATGTGTGGTCTCTGAAAGCATGTGAAACCTGAATATTTAAAATTTCCAAATAAAGGAAGTTCTCTCTCTCTCTCTCTCCAAATTTTTTATAATTAAAAAGCTAAATATTACTGAGAATTTTGTCTGTATTAACATACCACAAACTTTACTTAGAAAACAAATTGAACTTTGAGAGAGATAATGAGGTTCACAATAAATACAATGTTCTCTTCATGTTCATTATCTAACTGTAATATCTTAAAGAAATAAGAGAAAATGGACAACCATTAACAGTATTTTTGTTCTTAAAAGAGAAATAGTGTTTTCTATGGAATGAATTAATTTAGGAAGTCCGTTTTATGCAATTTTCACATGCCTAGTTAGCAAGCAAAAAGCTTGAAACTGTGAGCATTAACATTTTTACTTTGATTTAGAATATAAACCCTAATTTAGATATGAAAGCCCTTGTTCACCATTTCCATCTTTCAAAGATGTGGGTACAATTTTGAAATTTAGCTATCAATTTAAAAAAATAAATGATTGATTGAAAATTTTATTAAATTATAATTTCGTATAAACTTTAAAATAAGGAAACATCAGTTTAATAACCTATTTTGTTTCAAACTAAATAAAATTAATGGAAGATAAAATAAACATTAAATATGGCTCCTTTTCTAAGTAATGGCAGTAGGAAAGGAACCACTTTGATAAATAATAGGACAATAACACAATATTCAAATATTGTTTAGATACTTTGGAAATGTGTGCCACCTACCCAATTTAAAATATAGAGAATAAAAGTTTTATTTTTAAGACTTAAGAATAATTCTACTTTTAGGTATAATAATTATGTTTACATACTATAAAATAGGGGTATGATTTGTCATACAATATAGAAAGTTAAAATTAATAATTCAGATACAAAATTGGATATAAAATTATTATCAATGCAACAAAATGTATAGAAGACTTACATATAGAATACTACAATACTTACAAAATAAATTTTAAAAAGATATAAATAAATGGAGAGACATATTGTGTTCATAGACTGAAAAATTCAGCATTTAATGCAACTGTTATAGAAAATCTTATATGCTCAATTACTCTAAAATTTATATGGAAAACCAAAAAAACTAGAATACCTAGTTTCTTTGAAGAAGTAATTTCCTTGCCAAAACTGGTTTGGCTCAGTGGATAGAGCGTCGGCCTGTGGACTGAAAGGTCCCAGGTTCGATTCTGGTCGAGGGCATGTACCGAGGGCAGGTACCCAGGTTCGATTCCAGTCGAGGGCATGTACCTTGGTCGAGGGCAGCTGATCGATGTTTCTCTCTCATTGATATTTCTAGCTCTCTATCCCTCTCTCTTCCTCTCTGTAAAAAATCAATAAAAAAAAAAGAAGTAAGTTCCTTAAAGTGAGAGGTATTAGTCCACTCAATTTCAAGACATTATATAGCTATGATATTCAAGAATATGTGTGCTCTGGCTGATGGCTCACATCATCCATATACCAAGAGGTTTGTGGGTTTGATTCTGGGTTGAAGCATGTGCCTGGGTTGCAGGTTCCATTCCCGGTAGGTGAGTGTATAGGAGGCAACAGATCCATGTGCCCTAACCAGGAATTCAACCTGCAAGCTTTTTGGTGCATAAGAGGATGCTCCAACCGGCTAAGCCTCCCAGCTAGGGTTCACATATTATATGAAATTAACTTCAGATTGATGATGGAATTAAATGTGAAATGTAAAAATTAAAAATAAATAAACTATAATGTTTCTCAGAAGATCTTAGGAGAAAATCTTCTAGATCTAGAACTAGGCAAGATGTTTTAGACTTTATAGCAAAAGCATGATCCATAAACATAAAAATTGATAAACTATTCTTCATCAAAATTTTAAACTTTTGTTCTAAGAAAGACTTTGTTAAAAGGCTAAAAAGAGAAGCTATATAGAGAAAATATTTCAAACCACATATATGACCATTAGTAACTAAAATATATAAATAACTCTCAGAAATCAATAGCAGAAAAAACAAACATTCAAATTGTAAAATAGGCAAAAGACAGAGACATTTCAACAAAGGGTATATACATATGGCAAATAAGCACATGAGAAATGTTCATCATCAGACATTATGGAAATGGAAATTAAAACCTTAATGAGATATTACTACATACCCATCAGAATGGCTAAATAAAAAATAGTGAAACAACAAAGGCTGCAAGATTTCAGAAAAACTGCATCACTCATATATTCCTGGTGGGAGGTAGAATGGTTACAGGAACTCTGGAAAATTGTGTGGCAGTTGTTTAAAGATTTAGTAAGTGATTACCATATAATCTAGTAATTGCCATCCTGGACATTTATTGAAGAAAAATAAAAACATGAAAACCTGTGCATAAATGTTCACAGCAAATTTATTGATAATAGTAAAAACTGAAAATACTCTAGTGTATGTAACAGTAAATATTTACAGAGTTAATATTTAAACTAATGTACTGAGTAATATCCTACCTAATAAAATGGAAATATGTAAATTACCATCACTCCGCTACACCCACAATTGGACCAGCTGGAGGCGCAGGGGGTGGGACTTGGGGTGGCCGGGGTAGCCGATTGGGCCAGTGGGATGCTGAGCTCGCCTCGCCAGCGTCGGCGCGAACTCAACATCTGTGCCATGGCTGTGCTGCGGAACAGAAGGGGCCTCTGGGGCAGCGAGCTGACATCCCGCCACGGACCATCAAAAGTGGAGGAGCTGGGTGCCTGTCTGCTCTGGCACCAGGCCTTTCAGAAGCCTCTGCTGAGCCGGAGGCTTCTGAAAGGCCTGGTGCACCAGTGGTCAGGCACCCAGCTCCCCCACGATCAAAAGCAAAAGCGTGTAGGGGACCCTACATGTGCATGATTCAATCATGAACTAGGCCTCTAGTAAAGAAATAAACTCCTTGGTCTATTTTTTAAATACCAATAAAAAGGGATAAATCTCCTGAATGATTAATCAAAGACTAAAAACCAAAAGAAATATTAACAGCATAGGGAATTAAAATGATGTGCAACTATTGAAATATAAATAATTACAACTATAAGCAATTACTATGAACTACTTTTTACCAATAAATTTGAAGACTTAGATGAAATAGTCAATTTTATAGTAACAGATAATTATAAAATTTGACTCAATAAGAAACACAAAATGAATATATAATTATGTAACTTAAATTGCATTGTTAAAATTCTATCTTCCTAAAATTATCCCTAAACTGATGCAGAGACTAGAGCTGTCACTTTCATCTCCCAGTCACATTGCCAACTTATGGAGTTTAGATAACATAATATTAGCCTGAATTTATCTCATAGTAGCTCCAGTGAGCTTATTTTTCCAGGCTCAGAATGCACTAGTATAGTGAGGATTAATACACTTAGTAACTGATAGAATTCCGATATTGGTCCCAGGACCTTCAGAACAAGGGCCAAATGGAATCCATTTTTGTGTGTATGTGCAAAGGCTATATGATTATTAGAGAATAACTGAGTATAGATTACATCAAAGATATTCAGATCATGATGAAAGTGTCCCTACTGGAGCAAATCAATAAAATTGTCACATTGTATTTAGCTATTGACCTAGATAATGCTTACCATATCCAACTTCTATATCTATCAGAAAAAATAATCATATAATTAGAAAAATTCTTCCAAGAGAACTTAGATTCACATGTAAATTCTACAACTATTCAAAGAATTAATATGTATCCTTAAACTATTTCAAAAAAAAAAAATGAAGAGGAAAGAATGCTTTTAAACTTATTCTATGAAACTAGTATTACCTTGACACAAAAACTAGAAAAAATACATTACAAAAAAATTATCAGGGACATTATTATTGATAAACATAGAGGCAAAATTCTCAGCAAAATATTAGCAAACATTTTAACAATACATTAAAAGGATTATATTATCATAACTATGTGGGATTCAACACAGGGATGGAAAGATGGCTCAGCATTCATAAAGCAATGAACATGATATATCACATTAAAAAAATAAAGCATAAAACCCATACAATCATCTTAATAGATGCAGAATAAGCTTTTCACCAAATTCAATATACTTTTATGATAAAAACTCTCAACAAAATGAGTATAGAAGAAACATCTCAACATAATAAAGATTACTTATGACAAATTCACAGCTAATATCACATTCAATGCTAAAAAGCTTCTGCACAGCAAAAGAAACCATCAGCAAAATAAAAAGGGAACTCACTTTATGGGAAAACATATTTGCAAATGATTACTTTCAAAATGTATAAAGAATTTATACAGCTCAATATCAGGAAGATAAACAATCCAATTAAAAAATGGGCAAAGGACCTGAATATACACTTTTCCAAAGAGGATATACAGATAGCCAATAGACATTTGAAAAAATGCTCAACTTCACTAATCATCAAAGAGATGCAAACTAAAACCATAATGAGATGTCACCTCACACCTGCCAGAATGGCAATTATTAATAAATCAAACAACAAATACTGGCAAGGATGTCAAGAAAAAGGAACCTTAATGCACTGTTGGTGGGAATGCAGACTGGTGATGCCACTGTGGAAAACAGTATGGAGTTTCCTCAAAAAAAATAAAAATGGAACTGCCTTTTGACAGAACAATCCCACTTCTGGGAATATAACATAAGAATCCCAAAACACTTATTCGAAATAATATATGCACCCTATGTTCATTGCAGTGTAATTTATAATAGTCAGGTCTGGAAACAAGTGTCCATCAGTAGATTAATGGATAAAAAAGCTGTGGTACACTTACACAATGTCATAAAAAAGAAACTTGTATCTTTTGTGACAACATGGATGGACCTGGAGATTATTATCTAAGTGAAATAAGCCAGTCAATGAAAGACAAATACCACATGATTTCACATATATATGGAATTTAATGACAAAATAGAATCAGAGGCATGGATACATGGAAGTGACTGACAACTGTCATAGGGGAAGGGTTTGGGGGCATGGGACTGGATGAAAAAGATGAAGGGATTAGCCAAAGAACATGTATGTATAACCCATCGACACAGCCAACAGTGCGGTGATGGCCAGAGGGAAGGGGAGGCAAGGGTAGGAGAGGGTGGACAAAGAGTAGCAAAATGTGGACATCTGTAATAATGTAAACAATAAAACTAAAGTTCAAATAAGTAAATAAAATAAATAAATACAGTAGAGAAACGTTGTCAGCATCATGATGAACTGAGAAGATGCCTTTGTTTCTACCCTTAAGTTTACATGTTTTACCTGACCAAGGAATCCATATTCAGCATTCAAACATGCCTAAAAATATTATGTAATAGTATATATGAAGGTTGGCAGATTCTAATGAGTAGGGCAGTTGTACAAATGGAATGACAGGGTGCCACAGATGTAGTATGACATAAACCATGGTTCCAGTGAGCATGGTAGCACAAGGACAATTGGCCAACAGCCCTCATACTACAGCCTGGATTGTAAAAGGCACAGTAGCATCTCCCTTCCCCTCTACCTATCATGGCAGACCCATTGCTGGTGGAGGGGGGTAGCCACAAAATCATGAACCTGCCTCTCGTGCTCCACCTAACCTGTCAGAGCCAGTTAGAGATAACTAAGATTTCTTAGACATTACAGCAGGTCCACAAAATTGAGAACTTGCTCCCCCACCGTCACCTCACTCATCTCAATACATCCTGGGAGAGGCAGTTGAGACACCTTCAAAAACACAATGGGGTCAGCACCCATTAGTAAAAAGGAGATAGTGCTGGTAGCTTGAAAAACCAGTTCTCCCTCCAGAGTGGTGGTACCTTGTAACTAGACCAAGCTGGTCGAAGAGAAGAAAACCACCATCTCAGTAGGTATGCAGCACTTTCCTGAGCCTAAATGACACAAATTCACCAGGATCCCAAAGGTGCAAATAGTTAATAACTTATAATTAATCTAGTTATTAATAACAAGAAAGGAGCAAAGGGAAGGCCATTTGTGCAGCTTTGCCAGGAAGCTGCAGTTTAACACTCCCCAGGAACTCAACCACCTGTGCACTGTGGAGGAGGAAACGTCAGTGCTACTGAAGGAACTGATTTGAAATGCATGCTGCGAGTGTCTCAGGTGGCTGGAATAATCTCCTTGCTGTGATCCCCTGTGGCTTGACCACCCCACTTGTGAGAGTGAACCAGTGATCTTTTCTGTCAAAGAAAGAAGTTCCCCACTATCATTGGTTCCACCATTTTGATTTGACCTTCAGAGTCTCAGGGGGCCGCCATCTTGGGCCCTGCCTTACCCGCCCCTCCCTCTGAATTAGCTAATTGCACAATAATATGAATCCGAGCTCTGAGCTCTGATCAATCAAGTCAGAGTCGGAGTGAGAGGCAGGGCAGAAGGCATCAGGGAATAAAACCCAAACAGACTTCCCATTTAGTGTGCTTTGCCCATGATTTTCAGCCAGCAGCTGCATCCTCCTGCAGAAGTAAATTTGCCTTGCCAATCCAGTTTCAAATGTTTGCCTCATTCGTGCAACATCTGTTGACAAGCATTTCTAACACACTGATCCCCAAATCCCTGTGTGAAACAGTGTTGATGGACTTCGACGTGTTGGTGCGGGCACAGATGGGTCTGGGCACGGCTGTGATGATCATCATGGATTGCTAGATGGACATTGTGAAAGCCATAGCTGACCTTATTGAGTTCTATAAGTATGAGAGCTATGGCCAGTGTACCCCATGCCACTGGGATGTGGACTGGATGAACAAGGTGATGGCCTGCTTTGTGAGGGAGACTCCTTGTGGGACATTAGCAAGCAGATAGAGGGTCACACCATCTGAGCCCAGGACAAGGAGGCCACCTGGCCTGTGCAGGTCCTGATCCTACAGTTACTGCAGGAGCTCAAAGACCAGATGCAGTGGTTTGTCCAGCAGCACCAGGTCAGTAAAGTTGCCTCCTGAGCCTGCTGCCCTAGGCTGGCATTCATCTCTCCAGATGGTAGGACAGTAAATTAAGTGCAGCCCACTAAAAAAAAAAAAAAAAAAAAGTCCAAATCTTTGGGGAAGTGATTGATCATGAGAGAATAGACAGATGCCCAGTAAAGTCTGCGTGAAATAGGGAAGATACTTTCTCATCAGTCACCCCTGAGAATAGATCATTGGCCAGAGTAGGCATGGCCATTGCATGGGGAGAAAGATTTGAGATTATTAATCCCCTAAAAAAAGTAGTTTGATCTCTCTCTTGGCTCCTGGTACTCTTTGTCCTCTTGGCTCTTGGCTCTCTTGGTTGCTCTTCTTCTTCTGCACTCCTACATTTGCCACATGGCCTATAGCTATGTGGACCCCACAGGCAAAGGACTAATAGACTGCAACTAGCTTGATGCTGTACCAGAACCATTTCCACCATGGAACAGAAACTCTGGACATTGGCTTTGCTTTTAGCTCTACTGAATCCCCAGCTGTATTTATTACAGGACTGGATAAAAGGAAATGGGACTTGGAAACTCATTCTTCCTCCTGTGCCAATCTCAGAAAATTCTTTTTCTAGAGATATCATAAGGGCCCCACCCTCAGCCCAATCAGGAAGAACACACCCCTTTTCCACTGATAACACACCTAACAATTCAACCTCCTGAGTAGTTGGGAGCAAAACAAGAAAAGACCCCACTACCTCAAATGAACAGGTAGAGAAACAATCTATCAAACACCATGAACAACCAAGGAATATGGGAACACAGAAAGAAAAGTCAAGAAAGACTATGAGTTAAATGACAGAGAATTTAAAATTGCAGCTATAAAAAAATCCACAGAACTGGAAAAAGAAATCTCAGAAAGACACTTAAATGAAAAAAAAAAAAACTAATAAATTAAAAAGGTACTTTACCAAATAAGATATATATAAAATAATAAAAGTATAATATGCAAATTGACTGAACAACCAAACAGAAGAATAACCATCCAGATGACCTTCCAGACAACCATGCTATGACACGCACTGGTGCCAGGCCAGCCAAGGCAGGTGTGATGTGGTTGGTTAGGGGTTGGAGGGCCCTGCCATCACCCCACATTGCCCCACAGAGGGAGGCCCAGGCTACCTGACCAGCAGTGCTGAAGCAGGTGGGCAGGGCCTCTCTCTGCAGGGCAATTGATCTGGGGGTCCTGTGGCAGGTGGGCGGGCTGGCCAGCAATCACCCTGCAGAGAGAGGCCCAGGCCACCCAAGCGATCATCCCCCACGCCTGTTGACCACAGAGGGAGGTGACCAGTGGCAGGGGAGGGGGACAGCACTGCACAAATGGCAAGTAGTGGCAGTGGTGGGGGTGGGACCAGCTGCCAGCACCTGGGGGAAGGAAAGCCCCAATAAGCCCTGATTGCCAGCCAGGCCTAGGGACCCTACCAAAGGGGTCCCAGATTGTGAGAGGGCACAGGTTGGGCTGAGGGACATCCCCCCCCACCCCCAGCTCCCATGCATGAATTTCATGCATTGGGCCTCGTGTGTGTGTGTGTGTGTGTGTGTGTGTGTGTGTGTGTGTGTGTGTATACTAGAGTACTAGAGACCTGGTGCATGGAATTCGTGCAGCGGGGATAGTCCCTCAGCCCAGCCTGCAGCCTCTCCAATCTGGGACCCCTCAAGGGATGTCAGGTGACTGGGCTGATCAAGCACCAGCCCCATTACCCCACTGCTGCAGCCACTGCCAGCCACTGCAGCCGCCAAGGTGTTTTCATCAACACGGACTCCAGTCCCTACACTATGAAAAAATGACAACTTTCTTTAGGCATTTTCAAGATGTATCTTTCATAGGATATGACATTTCTTTCTTTTTTTTTTTTTTTTTTAATCCTCATCTGAGGATATGTTTCCATTGATTTTTAGAGAGTGTGGAAGAGAGAGGGAGAGACAGAGGGAAACATCAATGTGAGAGGGACACTTTGATTGGTTGCCTCCTGCATGAGCCCTGACCTGGGCCCCGGCCAGGGAGGAGCCTGTAACCTAGGTACATGCCTTTGATCTGAATCGAACCCGGACCCTGCGGTCAGCAGGCCGAGGCTCTAACCACTGCGCCAAACCAGCTATGGCAGGATATGACATTTCTTAGCCCCTCCAGTAGCGGACCTTAATTTTTTCCTCCAGTAGTGTAGTGGAAAAACCCTAGATCACCTTCTTGGATTCTTATAACCCAAATTACCAAGAACACTGCAAATGGTGGCCTACAGGGATCTTAGACAATGAGCTGTCAGAAAAGATATTTACTCTCAAACTGGTTTGGCTCAGTGGATAGACTGTGGGCCTGCAGACTGAAGGGTCCCAGGTTTGATTCCTGTTAAGGGCATGTACCTTGGTTGGAGGCATATCCCCAGTGGCGAGTGTACAGGAGGCAGCTAATTGATGTTTCTCTCTCATTGATATTTCCGACTGTCTATCCCTCTCCCCTCTTCTCTGTAAAAAAAAAATCAATAAAAAATATATATATTTAAAAAGGTGTATATTGTGCAGCTCATGCAGCCCCTGGGTTGTGTCACTGAGCTAGGGGCATGTCCCTGCCACCAGGTAATGGCCCCCAGGGTCTCGGCACACTCCAGAGGCCAGCAGCCATCTGCCTATGGAGGGCGCTGGGCTGGGGGTGTGGACGCGAACCGCCACTTGGTGCTGGAGCTCGGAAAGCCACTGGGGGCGGGGCAGGAACATCCCTGTCACCCAACGCCCCCAAGGCCAGCAGCCAGCCCCACCATGGGCACCAGGCTGGGGGCATGCAGGGACCCCTGGGCCGCACACAGCGGTGGCCGCCAGGGTCTCCGCACACATCAGAGGCCAGCAGCCAGGCCCCCATCATGGGCGCCAGGCTGGAGGCATGGACCCAAACCTAAGGTGACCAGATGTCCCGCATTTGGCGGGACAGTCCCGATTTTTAACAATTTGTCCCGCGTCCCGCAGCGGTTTAAAAAAGTCCCGATTTTTGGAAAGAATGAACGACAAGCTAGGGAACGACGGGAGAATGGGAAGGGCATATATGGTTTTCGGAGGCCATGTGGCTATTTAGCCAGGATATGAGTTTTATATTATTTTTGTTAATTTTATAATGTTAAACTTTAATAATAACAAATAATTGTTGAGAACTGATTATCGAGAACTGCTTATCAAATTTCGCATTGTTGATCAGTTGTTAGAATTTGACCACCATTGTTTGGACTTAATGAACAATGGCATTTTTTGGGATTGGCAATGACAAAAATATTTTGTAACTGTCTCTCAGACAATACACATCGTACTGTGTGCTAGTAAGCTAGTTAAACAAGTGATGTCATTACAAATCAGCTATTCAGATAATTTAGGTAAGTAATTTATTTATTTATTTCATAAATACATAAATTTTCTTGAATTTAGCAGACAGTACTCATATTATTTATAGTTTATAGTGGCGGCAAAAAGTCTAGCACTGGCCTTAAAAGTGACACTTATAACTTACATTACGGCAAATTCAGAGGAAAAATAATACAAGTTAGTATTGTTATTATTTAGAAAGAAATATAGGATTAAAATTAAAATAATTTTTAAAATATAGTTACTTTATAACAATCAAATTAATTTAATTTATAAACTAACAATAAAGTATGTTCATGTAATTATGTACCTACTTACTGTGTTTTTAAGCAATATGTATATAATAATTTATAATATAATTTTAAATTATTTTTTTTAGATTTTTAACATAATGAGTAAGAAAAGAGGATGCAAATTCAACAATGATCTAAGAAGTGAATTTCCTTTTATTAAAAAAACAAAAAGCGATTACAATATAGACCAAATTTTTAATCAAGAACCGCCCCCCCCCCCAGGCCGAAACTGGTTTGGTTCAGTGGATAGAGCATCGGCCTGCAGACTCAAGGGTCACAGGTTCGATTCTGGTCAAGGGCATGTACCTTGGTTGCAGGCACATCCCCAGTAGAGGGTGTGCAAGGGGCAGCTGGTCAATGTTTCCCTCTCATCAATGTTTCTAACTCTATCCCTCTCTCTTCCTCTCTGTAAAAAATCAATAAAATATATTAAAGAAAAAAAGAACACCCCTCCCCCGCCCCCCGTCAATGGTCTGCCACTTTACCAATGTTAAAATCTGGTCACCTTACCCAAACCGCCGCTTGGTGCGGGAGCATTTGCAAGCGGCTGGGGGAGGGGCGGGAACATCCCCATGTTGCTATGGCGAAGCGGGGATGTTTCCACCCCGCCAGGCTGCAGGGCGCCTGCACCCATAGGCTCCGAGTGGCCAGGGGTCATTCTGGGACCCCTGCCGCTCAGGACCTAAGTGTGGGCCTACAAGCTAGGAGTGGCCTGGGTCCGGAGGATATTTCCGGGACCCAGGCCGCTCAGCGCCTGCATATGCAAATTAACCGCCATCTTTGGGTTAATTTGCATATTTGTTCTGATTGGCTGTGGGCATAGCAAAGGTACAGTCAATTTGTATGTTTCTCTTTTATTAGATAGGAGATATATATATATATATATAGATATTATAGATATATAGATATAGATATAGATAGAGATAGAGATAGATGATATAGATATAGATATAGATAGATATAGATATAGATATAGATATAGATGATATAGATATAGATATAGATAAAACAAAACAGAAATTCTAAAACAGATTAACTCAATGAATGAGATGGGGATTGGAAAGAGAGAAGACCAGATGAAAGAGAATATCAGTGAGCTGAAAGAAACCTAGAATGACCCAGGAGAAAGAACAAAAAAACTAAAAGTTTTTTAAGAAATGGAAAACTCTATGAAATACCTAATATATTAAAAAGGGCAAAATAATAAGAAGAGTATGAGAAAGAAACAGAGACCCTAGTCAAAGAAATAATTGATGAGAACTTCCAAAGTCTACCGAAAGAACTGTACTTTTAGAATAGAAGAAGCTATCAAAGCACCTATTTATTCACACACACACACTCACACACACACACACACACACATTTCCAAGACACATTTTATTCATACTGTCAAAAGTTAATGACAGAATTTAGGAGACTTCCAGTGAAGGTGTGAACAGAGTAGTAAATCCTATGTGTGGGTATTTCCTTGACTGTCTCAAAATTACAACTAAATTATGGAACAATCACTTTTGAGAACCACCTTAATACTAACCCAACAGAACTCCTCTAAGGATATAAAGAAAAAGGTAGTAGGGGTAGAGACATGAAAGAGCCTGGTTACAAATACACTTGTGACCATTAACAATTTGGAGGGATATCTTGGTCGTGAAGATCTCCACTGAGGAGCAAAGGGGTCCAAGCCCCACACTAGGCTTCCCAACCCATACCTCAGTGCAGGGAAGATGATTCCCAACAACAAGGATTTCATCAAAATCAGCAAGGATGCCCTAGCTGGTTTGGTTCAGTGGAAGTAGCGTCGACCTGTGGGCTGAAAGGTCCTGGGTTTGATTCTGGTCAAGGGCACATGCATAGGTTGCAGCCTCGATCCCCAGTAGGTGTTGTGCAGGAGGCAGCTGATCAATAATTCCCTTTCATCATTGATTTTTCTATCTCTCTCTCTCCCTCTCCTTTCCTCTCTGAAATCAATAAAAATATATTTTTTAAAAAATCAGCAGGGATTTCATCTGGGTAACACAAAGTTACTCCTAAAGAGCCTATACTTTACCAACTCATTTGATCTGAGTTCTGAGCTGGTGCAGCAGTTCAATAAGCATCAGGGATCCATGGGGGCGGGGGCAGGGGTGATGAATTGTCTGACTTCAAGGCAAGATGTAAAGGGGAAGTTCTCTCTAGGACAAAGTGCTGAGAGGTGCCATTGTTTCTTTGTTGAGCCCTTCCCCACAGAGCCAGCAGGTGGATGCCATTGATCCTAGTCTGAGGCATCCCTCAACTCAGTCTATAGCCACAGGTAGGAAGCAAATCTGAGTTACCATCAACCTTGCAGCATCTAGTGATGCTTTGAAAATTTGTTTCACCCAACACTTGCACACACCAGAACCTCTTTCAGCAACTGTTATTCAAAAGCAGCTGGCCTCAGCTCATGCTGTGGACTTCCCTAAAATTTCTGAAAGGCCCACAAACACCACCTCATTGAAGCAGGCCTCATTGTGCCTTGTACCTCTTGCTAAGCAGCCCTCAGCATAGCATTTTTAAAAATCAGCCTGGGTTCACTGCATAGATCCTCCTAGGCACCTTCAAGCCCAACATAGACAACTATCTAACTCAAATCATTTTGTATTTTCTACCAGATGATGCAAGCTGGGCACAGGAAGAAAATGGGCCTACACTGGAGCCTATCCTAAGTAACTGCACTGGAGCCTCTCCAAAGGACCTGAAACTAATATCCAGTAGCCAGCTTCAGACCATACCAGAGCACCACCCAATTAGATCCATGAACAACACAAACAAAGGGTGGGCTCAGGAGGTACCAGAGCCCTGCTATAGTGAATTTTATTTTGTGGAGTCATCTGCCACATACACCACATTTTCAGTAGTAACAGCAAGTCCTCATAGCCAGTCAGCTTAAGGTTCAATTACACCCAATGACATATCAATAGAAATCAAGACTCAACAACAGAATGGCACACACAACCCACCATAAGGGACATACCTAGAGTACCTGGAAGACCAGGGAGACTGAACAACTGAAGTAGGGCCCCAGAAGGAAACCTACTATATACAGTCAGTCTGCCAAAATTGAAAGACATAGGAGAACTACCTAATACGTAGAAACAAACATAGAGATGCAGCCAAAATGAGGAACCAAAAAACAAACAACCAACAACAACAATGAAAAACATGTACCAAATGAAAGACTAGGATAAAACTACAAATATAGAACTAAGTAAAATGCAGACAAACAAACTACCAGATACAGTGGAAAAAACAATTCTAATATGGATGCTCAATGAATTTAGGTGGGAAATAGATTAACTCAGTGAGAACTTACACCAAGAGATGGAAACCATAGTAAATAACCAGTCAGAAATGAAGAATACAATATCTAAAATTAAAAATATATTAGATGGAATCAACAGCAGATAAGATGAAGCAGAGCATCAAATCAGTGATCTGGAAGACAAGGTATAGGAAAACATCCAATTAAAACACAAAAAGAAAAAAACTATATAAAAAATATGAGGATAGTTTAAGGGACCTTTAAGGCAACATCAACCATAACAACATTTGCATCATAAGGAATTGTGAGAGAGGAAGGAATTGAAAAACTATTTGAAGAAATGACTAAAAACTTTCCTAATCTGTCAAAGGGAATAGACGTACAACTCCAGGAACTGCAGAGTCTCAAACAAGATAAACATAAATGGCCCACACCAAGACACATTATAATTAAAATGTCAATATTTAAATAAAAAGAGAAAATCTTAAAAACAAGAGAAAAGCAGTTAGTTACCTACAAGGGATCTCCCGTAAGACTATCAACTAATTTCTAAACAGAAACTTTGCAGGCCAGAAAAGACAGGCACAAAACTTTCAAAGTGAGGAAAAGAAAGAACCTACAACCAAGACTACTCTATCCAGCAAGGCTATAATTTAGAATGGAAGAAGATATAAAGAGCTTCACATATAAGAAAATGATAAAAGGGTTTATCACCACCAAACAAGCATTGCAAGAAATGTAAAAGGGACTTCTTTAAAAAGAAGAAAAGAAAAAAATTAAAAATTAAGAATAGAGTTACCATATGACCCAGCAACTCCTCTTCTGAATATCAACTGGAAAATATGAAAACATTTATTCACAAGGATATATGTACAGCTATGCTCATTGCAGCATTATTCATGGTAGCCAAGACATAGAAAAAATCAAAGTGCCCTTTGATAGATGATTGGATAAAGAGATATATACAATGGAATACTACTCAGCCATAAGAAAAGATAAAAAGTGTCATTTACAACAACATGGAGGGATCTTCAGAATATCATGCTAAATGAAATGTCAGACAGTAAAAGTAAAGAATCATATTATTTCACTCATATATGGAATATAAAACTGAAAGCAATAAATGAACAAACAAACAAAACTCATAGAAACAAACAACAGTATGGTAGTTGCCAGAGGGAAAGGAGTTGGGAAGTAGGAAAGGTTAAGGGGTCATATATATAATGATGGAAGAAGATTTGGCTTTGGGTGGTAAGAGCACAATGCAATATACAGATGATTTATCATAGAATTAAAACCTATATAATCTTTTTAACAAATTTTCCCTGAATAAATTAAAAAATAAAATTAAAAAATGTAAATATTAAAAATGTCAATAACTATATACCTATCAATAATTACCTTAAATTTAAAATTATTAAATGCTGCAATATAAAAACTTAGGGTGGTTAAATTGATAATCAAACAAGACCCATTTATATGCTGCCTACAAGAAACCCACTTCAGAATAAAATACACACAGAGACTGAAAGTAAAGGGATGGAAAAGATATTTCATGAAAATTGAAATAAAACAAAAAGCTGGGGTAGTAATACCTATATCAGACAAACAGACTTTAAAATAGAGTCTATAAGAGACAAAGGACATTTTATGTAGTATAGCCAAGATATGAAAGTAACATAAGTATCCATCAATAGACCCTCAGATAAAAAAGATGTGATACATATACACAAACAAATATTACACAGAGGTAAAAATATCAGATCTTATCCTTTGACCACATAGATGGACCTAGAGGGTATTATGCTAAGTGAAATAAGTCAGATAGAGAAAAACAAATACCATATATTTTCACTTATATGTGGGCTCTAATGGAAAGAATAAATGCGATAAATGATGATAGAAGGAAACTTGACTTTGGGTGGTAAACACACAATACAATATACAGCTGATGTATTATAAAATTACATACCTGAAATATAAATTTATTAACCAATGTCACCCCAATAAATTCAACATTAAAAAAAAAGTAAATGAATAAATGGAACAGAAACAAGTTCATAGATACAAAGAACAAACTGGTAGTTGCCAAATGAGAGGGACATTGGGGGACTGAGTCTAAAACATAAAGGAATTAAGAAGTGCAAATTGGCAGTTACAAATTAGTGACAAAGTTGTAAAATACAGTATAGGAAATATAGTAAATAATATTGTAATGACTATGTATGGTTTCATTTGGGTCCTAGACTTATTGGGAGATCACTTCATGAGTTATATTAATATCTAACACTATCTTCTATATCTCAGACTAATATAGTACTGTCAATAGTGCTTAAAATCTTTTTTAATTTAAAATGAATGCCAAAAAAAAATTCCCAAGGCACCACAGTATGTGAAGGAGACACCTATAAAGAAAACCCTAGTAGTTTATAATTTGATTTTTCAGCAAAAACCTTACAAGCCAGAAGAAAGTGGGATAAAATATGCAAAATACTGCAAGAGAAAAACCATCAGCCAAAAACAATATATTCATCATAGCTTATCCATTAAATATGAAGAATCTTTCCCAGACCAATAAAAGTTGAGAAAATGTATCACCACAGGACCTGCATTAGAAAAAGTAGTTAAAGGAGCTCTTCTGCCCAAAAAGAAAAGACAAAAGTATACAAAACTTTGAATAAAATGACAAAGGGATATATAGAAGTAAGAAATTGCAACTCTATTTCATAATAAGGTAATAAACAATTATAAAGGTTAAAGGGAAGAAATATATCCTACCTAATAAAAGAGTAATTGCAAATTAACCCTCACTCTGCTACACCCACAAGCCATGCCCACCAGCCATGCCCACCAGCCAATCAGAGCAAGTATGCAGATAAACCCAACCAAGATGGCTACAGTCAAAGAGAGCAGGAGGGAGGCTTAGGTTTCCCAGGCAATGGAGGAAGCCAAGCTTTCCACCTGCCCTTGCCAGCCTAAGCCTTCACTCAAGGCTACAAAGTTTCAATTATAGAAGGTAAACAAATCCAAACAGAAATGGCGGCAGCCATGGAGCTGGAAAGAGTGGGAGGCTTGGGTATCCCAGGCAATGGAGGAAGCAAAGCTTTCCGCACACCCTGGCCAGCCCAGGCCTCTGCTTAAGGCTACAAAGTTTCCATTATAGAATATATACACAAACCTCAACAGAAATGGCTGCTGGCCACGGAGCGAGCAGGAGGCTTGGCTCTGCTCCAGGCTACGAAGTTTCAATTGTAAAAGGTAAATAAATTCCAGATACCAGGACCTTCTCTTGGGTCGCCAAGGGGCGTGGCTGGCCTGCAAACCACCATAGGCCCCTCGCTCAGGCCGCCCCACACCCCAAGGGAACCCCCACCCTGATCTGGGACACCCTTCAGGGCAAACCAGCTGGCCCCCACCCGTGCACCAGGCCTCTATCCTATCTAATAAAAGAGAAATATGCAGATTGACCATCACTCCAACACACAAGATGGCTGCCCCCATGTGGTCAAAGATCCTGCCCCCATGTGGACACAAGATGGCCACCACAAGATGGCCAGCAGGGGAGGGCAATTGGGAGGGACCAGGCCTGCAAGGGAGGGCAGTTAGGGGTGACCTGGTCAGCAGAGGAGGGAAGTTGGGGGCAAACAGGCTGGCAGCGGAGTGGTTAGGGGGTGATCAGGCTGGCAGGCAGAAGTGGTTAGGGGCAATCAGGAAGGCAGGCAGGCGAGCAGTTGGGAGCCAGCAGTCCTGGATTGTGAGAGGGATGTCCGACTGCCCGTTTAGACCCTCAAGGGGTCCCAGATTAGAGAGGGTGCAGGCTGGGTTGAGGGACACCCCCCTCCATGCACGAATTTCATGCACCAGGCCTCTAGTATATTTTAAAAAGACTGTAACTTTTGCAATTTGGAAATGAATGCACAACATAAAAAAGAAAATTTGTAACAACAACAAAATAAGGAATTCTAGATGGTGACAGAGTAAGTGGAAGTAAGACTCACATCCTCCCAGGACCAAATCAGATTTACAACTAGAACAATCAATTTGAGTAACTAACCAAAGACTAGCTGAACAGAAGTTTTATAACTAAGGATATACAAAAGAAGCAACATTGATACTGATAAGAAGGGTGGAAATGTGAAAAGGGCTGGCCCCAACCCAAATGTCACAGTTGAGAATATGGAGTAATATTTCAGCTGCAAAGATCACCCTTATAAGTGAGGCATCTAAAGCCCATGCCAGGCTCCCTAGTGCCTGGAAGAAAAGTGTACATAATTTGGCTGTGAAAATCAGTGGCAACATCATCTGACAGAGTTGAATAGAAGACTCCTACAAACCCAGGTGCCCTTTCACAGGGCTAGCACACAAAATCTCATTCATGAGTACTCACCATGGGTTACAGCAGAGTGACAACAGAGCAGAGCAAAATGGAGTAACATAGGAGAAGATTGGGTTGTCTGACTTCAGAGAGAGAACTGGAGGGATGGCTACCATTGTCCCTGTGCTGAGTCCCTTACCCAAACCACCCACAGATGTGATTATTCCTGAATTGAGACTTCCCTCAATATGGCATCAGCCTGGGGAAATGCACTAAACACACCCTCCTGACTACCCTGTCCCCACCTTGCCAGACTTACACCCTAAACAGGAAACAGGTTGCGACCAGCATGAGCTTATTGCAGTCTTTCTTTGAAAGCTCTTAAGAACGTGTGAGCAGTCTCAGGTGGTGTTGAAGACACACGGGAAGAGACTGCTTTGTGTGGCTTTTTGGCGAGGTCAATTTTCTCCACATCCTGATTGGTATATGCACTACCTTCACATGGAAAAAATTTAACCTATTCTAGTCTCATAAACTCTACTGACCTCACCCAGAAAAGTTCCTGAGACCTGTATTACTTCAAAGATCCACGGGCCCCAAGGGGGTGGAAGCTACGCTTGCTGTATCCTGAGACTTTGCCTGAGTGGCCTCAAACACAGCACTGGTGCAGTTTAAATCTGTATCAACCTAATGAACAACATATGCTCCTACTTGATGATTTATCGAGAACCTGTCTTACACAACTCATATACCACCTGAGGTGCTTTTACTGGCTGAGTGTTACAGGTAGTTAGCAGGTAGAGGCAGATATTTGGGTGCCTTGGATTTTTTGCTGTACTTCCTGAGGCTTGGTATTGGTGGAAGCCAGCCGTGGCATGCACCTTGGACCTTCTCATGCACACCCAAGCCCAACAAAGGCAGACACCAAGCATAGATTGTTTCATAGCTACAAAAATCCCAGGATGAGTTACAGATAGCATCTGACATAAACATGCACCAGAGTGTCTCCCTCAAAGCCCTAGAACCAGCACATCCAGTGGCTGGCTTCAGACCACATCAGAGCATTACCTGTTTAGCTCCACGAGCAGTACACAAAAATAGGATCTTGGCAGGAACCAGATCTTACTGAGCAAAATCCACTTCATAGAGTCAGCCCCCACATAGCAGATCATACATTGTGGTCAGGTTCAACCCTCAGAGTCAGCCAGCCAAAGGGTCAACACCTCACAAGAATTAATCAAAAGCAATCAACACTCAACTATAACAGGAGGGCTCACATAATCTACACAATGGACATTCCTGGAGAACCTAGCACAGATGATCAGGAAAGCTGTGCCAATGAGCCAACAGGACACATACATATAAGGCCACCTTACCAAGACTGTGAGACATAGCAAATCTACCTAATATAAGGAAAAAAAATACAGAGAGGCAGCCAAAATGGGGAGACTATAAATAAATAAATAAATAAATAAATAAATAAATAAATAAATAAATAAATAATGCCCCAAATGAAAGAACAAGAGAAATCTTCAAAGAACTAAAAGAAATGAAAGCAACCAATCTATCAGATACAGAGTTCAAAACAATGGTTATAAGAATGCTTAAAAAATTTAGGTAAGAATGGATGAACTCAATGAGAACATAAAAAAGAGCATAAGAAAGAACATAAAAATCATGAAAAAACAATCAGAAATATATGAAATGAAAATACACTAACAAACAACAGTTGATTAGATGAAGCAGATTATTGAATCAGCTATTTATAATACACTAGAGGCCCAGTGCATGACATTCGTGCACTGAGCGGGGGGGAGGTCCCTTAGCCTCTTCAGGGAGCACCTAAGCCAGCAGGCAGACATCCCCTGAGGGGTCCTTAGTGCTGCTGCAGAGGCAGGAGAGGCTCCTGCCACTGCTGCTACGCTCACCAGCCATGACCCCGGCTTCTGGCTGAGTGGCGCTCCCCCTGTGGGAGTGCACTGACCACCAGGGGGCAGCTCCTGCATTGAGCATCTGCCCCCTGGTGGTCATAGTGAGTGGTTGTTCCACCATTTGGTCGATTTGCATAGTAGGGTTTTATTATATCGAATGGTAGCAGAAAACACTGAATCAGAGAAGCAAAACAAAAAAACACAAGAATTTCAAAAAATAAGGATAGTTTAAGGGATCTCTGGGACAAAATCAAGTGTAACAATACTAGCATCTTAGGAATACCAGAAAGAAAACAGAGAGCAAAATATTGAAACCCTATTTGAAGAAATAATAGCTAAAAACTTTCCTAACATGGTGAAGGAAAAAGATACACAAGTCCAGGAAATTCAGAGAATCACATATAGTATGAACTCATAGAGACCCACACCAAGGCACATCATAATAAAATGGCAAAAATCCTATATAATAAAAACTTAATATGCTAAGTGTTCAGTCCTCCGTTCAACCAATCAAAGCGTAATATGCTAATGATATGCTAAGGCCACTCAACCACTTGCTATGACGTTCACTGTCCACCAGGGGGAAGACAGTTGACCAGTTGACCAGTCGCTAAGATGTGCACTGACCACCAGGGGGAAGACACTCTGACTGGTAAGTGAGCTTGCTGCTGGGGTCCAGCAGATCAGGACTGTGTGAAACTGGCTGAACATGCCCTGAAACCCTTCCACAGTCTCCCCCCCACATCGACTGGCCAACTTCCTGTGTCCCTCCCTGGTTCCAATTGTTACTGATGGGGACCCCAGCCTGGCCTTCACCCTCTCGCTATCTTGGACCCCTGGGGGGATGTCAGAGAGTCAGTTTCAGCCCGATCTCTCAGGCCAGGCCAAGGGACTGCAGAAGAGCTCCAGGGCATGTCCAGAGCTATGGTGCACAAATTTGTGCACCAGGCCTCTAGTTAAATATTAATAGAGAATATTAATAGAGAATCATTAAAATAGCTGGAGAAAAAAAGTTGGTAAGCTACAAAGAAGCTCTCATAAGACCTTCAGGTGATTTCTCAACAGGAACATTTCAGGCCAGAAGGATTGGCAAGAAATGGGGAGACCATTCAGTGATGAAAAGCAAGACTACTATACTCAGTAAGACTATCATTTAAATTGAAGAATAAATAGTTTACCAGACAAGAAAAACAATAAAGGAGTTCATTACCAACAAACTATATTACAAAAAAATATTTAAAAGACTTCTTTAAGGGTAAAAAAGAATATAACTATCTATATATATAAAAGCCAAGCAACTGGAAGGCCAGAATGACTGAAACAACCAGAACAACTATTTGCTATGACATGCATTGAGGCTGGGTTCGGCCCCTTCCCCCAGCCGGCCCCTCCCCTGATCAGTTCCCCTACCCCTATGGGAGCGGGGCTGGTCAGCCAACCATCTGAAGCCCCTCCGCCTGGCCGGCCCAACCCCAATCTGGGGCGGGTCCTGCAGCCAATCTCCCATGTCCCCTCCCCCCAGTGGCCCAGCCCAGTCAGCTACCATT
The DNA here is from genome assembly GCF_027574615.1 of Eptesicus fuscus. Taxonomy (NCBI): domain Eukaryota; kingdom Metazoa; phylum Chordata; class Mammalia; order Chiroptera; family Vespertilionidae; genus Eptesicus; species Eptesicus fuscus. Next base: position 1,627,521 of record NC_072480.1, on the reverse strand, counting down.
GGGGCATGCCAGCTGGACCCTACCTGTGCACACATTCGTGCACCAGACCTCTAGTATTACATAATAATAAAGAGATCAACCCAACTAGAGAAGTTGTTCTCAACCTTTTTAATGCCACGACCCTTTAATACAGTTCCTCATGTTGTGGTGACCCCCAACCATAAAATTATTTTCGTTGCTACTTCATAACTAATTTTGCTACTGTTATGAATCGTAATGTAAATATCTGTGTTTTCTGATGGTCTTAGGCGACCCTGCTAACAGTTCTCAACCTGTGGGTCATGACCCACAAGTTGAGAACTGCTGCTGTAGAGCCTAAGAACCACTGAACAAGAGGATCTAACCCTTGTAAACATTTATGCACATAGGAGCATATAAACATACAATAAATCTTAGTGGACATAAGGGAAAGATCAACAGTAATACAGTCACATTAGTGGATTTTAACACCCCATTGACATCAATGGATAGATCTTCCACACAGAAAATCAACAAGTAAACAGCAGCCTTAAACAGCACACTAAGCCATACACATGTATTAATAATTCCAGAGCATTTCACCCAAAATCAGCACAATATACAATATTTTCAGGTGCACATAAAACATTTATGAGTATACTAGAGGCCCAGTGCATGAAATTCATGCACAGCGGTGGGGGGTGTCCCTCAGCACAGCCTGCAGCCTCTCCAATCTGGGACCCCTTTAGGGATGTCTGACAGCCCACTGGGATCGGGCCTAAACGGGCAGTTGGATATCCCTCTCACAATCCAAGACTGCTGGCTCCCATCTGCTCACCTGCCTGCCTGTCTGATTGCCCCTAACCGCTTCTGCCTGCCAGCCTGATCACCCCCTAACCATTCCTTTGCCAGCCTGATCAATGCCTAACTGCTCCCATGCCAGCCTGATTGCCCCTAACTTCCCTCCCCTGCCAGCCTGATCACACCTAACTGCCCCCTCCTGCTGGCCTGGTCTCCCCTAACTGTCCTCCCCTGCAGGCCTGGTGGCCCCCAACTGCCCTCCCCTGCTGGCCTGGTCACCCCTAACTGCCCTCCCTTGCCAGCCTGGTAGCTCCTAACTGTCCTACCCTGCCGGCCTGGTAACCCCCAACTGCCCTCCCCTGCAGTCCTGGTCACCCCCTACTGCCCTCCCCTGCTGGCCTGATCCCCCACAACTGCCCTCCCCTGCTGGCCATCTTGTGGTGGCCATCTTGTGTCCACATGGGGCCAGCTCTCTTTGACCACATGGGGGCGGCCATCTTGTGTGTTGGAGTGATGGTCAATTTGCATATTACCTTTTTATTATATAAGATACCACATGTTAGAACAAAAACAAGTCTCAATAAGTTTAAGAAGATTGAAAAATATTAAGCAACTTCTCCAACAATTATGGTATGAAACTAGAAATCAATTACAAGAGAAAAAAACTAAAAAAACACCCAAACAAATTTAAAAAAACAGCCGTAGCAGGTTTGGCTCAGAGGATAGAGCATCAGCCTGCACACTGAAGGGTCCTGAGTGCGCTTCCAGTCAAACTCAAGTTGTGGGGTCGATCCCCAGTAGGGGGATGCATGAGGCAGCCAATTGATGATTCTCTCTCATCATTGATGTTTCTATCTTTCTTCCTCTCCCTTCTTCGTTGAAATCAATAAAAATATGTTAAATAAAATAACAAATACACACACACACACACAACCCCACAAGCAGATGGTGGCTAAATAACATGTTACTAAACAATGAATGGATTAACAATGAAATAAAAGAAAATATCAAAATATACCTGGAGACAAATGAAAATGAAGTGATGGATCTAGAAGAAAGCCATTATAGTTCAAACTGCCACCTGGTGACCAACTGTTGTCCTCATGGGATAGACTCAGCATTGATCTCTGCTCCTTAGAAGATTGGGCACTCAGCAGCAATAATAGCCAGATCAGCTTTGATGAGAAAACGTCCATATTGCTGGGCCTACACATAACTCAGTCTCTGCTACCAAAGCCTCTTTATAGATGGGATCATTGAGCAAAAGAAGCATCCATACCATGTTTTATTATATGAATCATCTTCTCTCACCATAATTGAGAATCTCCTTTGCAGTGGACAGAAGAATTTTCGCACTCAGCATGCATTTAGAAAGGTACACTACATACCTTTTATCACCAATATTTTAATCTTGTTCTTTCCAAGTTCTTAAACCTGATACAGAATTGGTCCATGACTTGGACTACCTTGCCTTCCATGCAAAGTGGACAACTTGGTGCTGAACTCTGGAGTTCTCCCTGTAGGATATTTATCCTTCATTACTGTCTTTCAGAGGTGACATTTGAGGGCTGTAATGACATCATGTAATTTTGAGTGATACCTGTACGTCATAGAAATCTATTGCTAACCAGGTCTACTTTTAGCCATTTCTTTTAACTTGCCTCAGGGAGCTTTCAGTGAGGCCATACAGATAATTTGAGAAGCTGTTGAAAAAGCAATAGGGAAAAGTTTTATGGGTGTCTGAGCCACCTGTGTATGGAGTTTACTAGTGAGTTCTGAATCTGCTTGTGTGTGTGTGTGTGTGTGTGTGTGTGTGTGTTATATATATATATATATATATATAATTTATATATAAATTTATATATATATATATATATATATATATATATATAAATTTCTTTTACAAAGGAATTCTGCTGTGCTTGTCCAATTCTGTGATTTAGTAGATTATATAACATCTTGCTCAGGATGGGTGGTCTGTATTGCATGTCATAGGGACAGATGCTAAGTTTCTACAAAAGCTCAGCAACAAATCTTTCAAGTAGAAAATATTGTGAGCAAAAGAAAGCATGATCTTGTCCCAGAACTTTGGGATATGCATTACTGTTTATCCTCATAGGGATACATTGGCATTTTGAGTGCACATGTTCTTTCCTTACCAGCTTTTCCATTAGCATGACCATCTATGGCCTCACAGAAAGTCTTATCTATCCACTGCAAAATTATTCTACAAAAAATCACCTTTGAACAAATAAACCCATGGCTCATTAAATTCACCAGTCTCACCACAAGTCCCATCTCTCAGAAAAAAGACATATTCATTAAGTAGAAAATACCTTCTGAAGACTTAATTATGGAATCATTTGAAAAATAAGATTCTTTGAGGTTAGGGTGCTATCCTAGAGAATAGAGTACATACCTTAAACCACCAGAAAATATACCTTAAAACAGCAGAAAGTGCTATTTTTTCTTAGCCAGAGGCACTGGTCTGGGAACCAAGGATCAACCAATATTTTTTTCCTTTTGTCATGGATTTGAAAACAGTGATTTAGAGGTCCTTGTGCCCAGAAAGAAATGATAAAATACACCCATGCATACGTTAAATTGGATGCTAATGCTACTCTGGCCATTTAGGACTTCTCATGTCACTATAAAATGTCTTTCATAATGTAAAGAAAAAGATTAATGTACTAATTAGGTTGATTGATCCCAATTGCAAATGAAAAATTGTGTCAAGCAAAAAAAGACTATCTCTAGAGCCCAGGGATTTGTTGGAACACCCTTTAATCCAATAAAAAACCGGGTAACACAATGAAGATTAGGATCACCAAGTATTCAAATCTAGCATAATTTAAGGTTTGGGATACAATGTTAGATTAAAACTCCAGCTGGCCATGGTGTTAACAGATATTAAGGGGAACATGGTTATGGAAGAGGGGATTATAAGTCTCAATTTAAGCCTCACAAACAGCTATGGAAGCAGGTCTATAAAATGACTCTATTTCTGCTATTTTACCACTTGATTCCCCCCCTTTCCTTGCCAATGTGCATGAAGAGCATTGATAGTGAGTAGTATTTTAGACTCAAAATTAGAGTATACTAGAGTATATGCAAACTTGCATCACCCTACAAAGTTAGTATAACAGATGAGACTTTGTTCACTGCATTTATGTAGCTCAAACCAGTCATTTTTCATACATCTACTCTCCATGTTTTGGTAGCTGTACCTACCCTTTTTCCTTTAAGGTCTTGTAGTAATGGCTCCTTGGGGTACTATCACCCTCTCATTGATTTTACTAACGTATTTCTTTATAAGTATTCCCTCTTAAGCTCTCCTGAAAGACCTGGTTTGAATACCCATTTATCTCTTTCTTACCAAGACCTTAAATAATAAAGAAGGTATGATTTTAGATCAGTTGTCAAATGAGTTCTTTTTAAAATATTTCATCCTGAATTAGAATAGCCTACGTTACATTTGCACAGCAAAAAAAAGTATGTGCCTCCCCCAGGAGAATGGTATCCTTGCTACATGGCATAGAGCAGACTTTACATGCACTGTTCCTAACTATTGAAAAAGAGAAACCCAGTAAGAATTGCAGAGACCATGCTTACATACTTCTATTTTCAATGAGATAATTTATCCAGAAGAGGGAATAGGAGCAGGCAGAGAGATCAAGAATATCAACTTGGGATGGAGGGAAATATTTCATCACATAGACAAATTAGGCCAGAGAGTGGGAGGCCCTCCATGCAGAGTACACCATGATATCCTATAAACCAATAAGAGAAAGATAACACAAAATAGAATCTTTCCAATGGGGCAAAAAAAACCAGTTCACAGAAGAGAAAACTCACATTATTCTATCTAATAAAAGAGTAATATGCAAATTGACCATACCTCCACTACACTCACAAGCCATGCCCACCAGCCAATCAGGAGCGAGTGTGCAAATTAACCCAACCAAGATGGCTGCAGCCACAGAGAGAGCAGGAGACTTGAGTTACCCCTGGCGATGGAGGAGGCCAAGCTTCCCGCACACCCTGTCTAGCCCTAAACTCCACTTAAGGCTACAAAGTTTCAATTACAGAAGATAAATAAATCTCAACAAAAATGGCTGCAGCCACGGAGCAAGCAGGAGGCTTGGCTCAGCTCAAGGCTACAAAGTTTCAATTATAGAAGACAAATAAATCCCAGATACCAGGGCCTCCGCTTGGGTCGCCAGGGGGCGTGGCCAACCTGCAAACCACCACAGGCCCCTTGCCCAGGCTGCCCCATGCCCCAAGGGAACCGCCATCCTGATCCGGGACACCCTTCAGGGCAAACCAGTTGGCCCCTAACTTGCACCAGGCCTCTATCCTATCTAATCTTATCTAATAAAAGAGTAATATGCAAATTGACAATCACTCCAACACACAAGATGGCTGCCCCCATGTGGTCAAAGATGGCTTCCCCCATGTGGACACAAGATGGCTACCACAAGATGGCCAGCAGGAGAGGGCAATTGGGAGGGACCAGGCATGCAAGGGAGGGCAGTTGGGGGCAATCAAGCCTTCAGGGGAGGGCAGTTAGGGATGACCAGGCCTGCAGAGGAGGGAAGTTGGGGGCAACCGGGCCTGCAGGGAAAGGCAGTTGGGGGGACCCAGGCCTGCAGGGGAGGGCAGTTAGGAGTGACCAGGCCTGCAGGGGAGGGCAGTTAGGGGCAAACAGGCTGGCAGGCAGGCGAGCAGTTGGGAGCCAGCAGTCCTGGATTGTGAGAGGGATATCTGACTGCCCTTTTAGGCCCGATCCCAGTAGGACATCCCTCGAGGGGTCCCAGATTAGAGAGGGTGCAAGCTGGGCTGAGGGACAACACCCCCCATGCACGAATTTCTTGCACTGAGCTTCTAGTTAGTTATCTAATTTCTAGTCCAAATGACCATGCAAATTCAGAGATGCTGGGTAACTTGCCAAATATCACAAAGTAATAGGCAGTGCTGGGATTAAAAACTCCAAAACTCAAAGTTCTTCCAATGAGCTAGCTTCATGAAGGTTTAGCTCATTGTGTTTTGAAACAAACTACTTTTAGTTTAGGGTTAAAGAACAGAAAATATTGTCTGCTTTCAAGAGAGAACGATGCAAACAACAGAAAGTGGAGACCACATAGAGACTTGTAAGTGTGAGAGAGATAGCCAGGCTCCCACAGACAACAGCTAAAGTTCTGGAGAGATATCTCAGCTGTGAGGGGTTGCCACTGAGAACTCTGAGGTCTAAACCCCAAGCTTGGGTACCCTCCTAGAGCACCAGAACTGAGAAGGGTGCCCATATAACATCTGGCTGTGAAAACCAGGAGGGTTGCTGTCTGCCAGAGAGAGATGGCTGGAAATGCAGGCACACTTTTAAAGGGTCAATGCACAAAAGTTTGTATGCAGCCTCTCACCTTGATCACTGGCATATGGAGGGCAGAGTGAGACTGGAACTGTGTGAGCATAAGCCAGGGTTAGGGGCTCTGGGGTTAGAGCGAAGAGAACAAACACCCCAGTTTCTTGTGATGAGTTGTTCCCTCTCATTACAGAGGACATCTTTCTCTGGCAGACATTTGTTACTGAGGAAGTTTTTGCCTGGGAGGAAAACAGTTATCACACCCTATAGGAAAATCCCTTGCCTCAACATGTGGAGTTTTTGAGGACCATTAAGAGACTGATATTAACAATTAGCCTCCAAGCAGAAATAATTGCCCTACCCTGTTGGAAAACCTCTTGCCCCACCTGTGGATGATTGCCTTAGACTACTCAACATTGAATCTAATCAGTCTACAGGCAGAAAGTGGTACTGGAGGCATTGAGTCTTTGCCTGATTTAATTAGTCAGATATAGCATTTGACCCTGTCCTGCACTAGAGATTGGAAACTTAAACAAGCAGTCAAAATGGAGAAATAAAAAAGTAACCCTCAAATGAAAGAACGAGAGAATTATCCAGAAGAAGAGCTAAATGAAGTGGAGATAAGAACCTTATCAGACAGAGATTTCACAATAATGATGGCAAAGATGCTCAATAGCATGAGTAAAGGTATAGTAACTATGAAGAATGACATAGCACTAATAAAGAACACAATGGAAGGAATACACAGTAGATTAGGTCAGTGAATCAGAAGACAGGATAGAAAATATCACTCAATCAGAGAAATAAAAAGAAAAAACAGAGGGAGGAACCAAGATGGCGGCAAAGTTAAACAACTACACTGCCGCCTCACACAACAATTTCAAAATACAACTCAAAAACAAGACGTCTACCACCCAGAACCACGGGAAAGCTGGCTGAGTGGTAGATTTACAACTAAGAAGAGAAGGGAGCGCAAATGCTGGAGAGCTGAGGTACAAAGGCATGTGCGAAGCGGGCTGGTGGTGGGCGACTGAGCGCGTGGCTTTTCTTCAAACCGAAGGGAGACAAACTCCCCATCACTCTGAACTCCAGTTTCTGGGGACACGCGGGGGACCCAGATGCCTACAGGGAGAAGCTGGACTCTTGGCCATTGGTCGGAGAATGAGAGTGACTTTTCTGCAGAGATGCGCCCAGCAATCAGGGTTTGCTGTGCTGGAGCGCAGGACACAGGGACTTGGAAACGCGGAAAGGCAGAGATGGCTGAAGGCAGCCATGGCTGTTGGCCACGCCCCAGCCTAGTGACGCCTTGAGACCATGCCCCGCACATTCTACAAACCCTCCCAGGCTCCACACAGCGGCCTTTACATGTGGAGCAGCTCAAACAAATTAACTGCAGCTCCAGTCAGACTGCTCCAAAACCGCCCAAGCAAAGAGGAGAAAACTGTAGCTCTTGCTGTAGCTCCTGCTGGGAGGCCTCAGACCTGCACCCCATTGGAGATCCAGACACTAGGGTATCTAGTGGTCAGTGTGGACGACACCAGATTTCAACCACTCTCATAAGGGACACATTCAAGAGGCAGACTCAGTGAGCACCAAAGCCCTACTGTGTCTCCAGCACAGCAATTCTTCCGTTATAGACACAGTAGGTCCTCACAGCCAATTGGCCTGGAGGTCAATTTCTCCCAGCGTACCAACAGCAATCAAGGCTTTTAACTACACCAAGACTTTCCACTCAGCCCACAAAGGGGTGTACCAAGAGTGACCACCTAGAGTGATTGGGGAAGCTGAGCTACCAGCCCCTATAGGTCACTGACCACACAAAGCCACTCCATCAACACAGGGAGGCAGCCAAAATGCGAAGACACCGAAGTATGTCACGAGTAGGAGAGATAGAGGAAAGCAAACTAATGGACGACACAGTGTTCAGAACCACATTTATAAGGTTACTCAAGAATCTTCTAAAAACCGCTGAGAAACTTGAAGAGAACTTCAAGGACCTTAAAGAGAATACCAAAAAAATGGAAAAGGACCAGTCAGAAATTATGCATACACTGTCTGAAATAAAGAATATACAGACACTCAACTGTAGACCACTGTACCCGAAGAGTCAAACCAAAGATCTGGAATATGAGGAAGAAAAAAACACCCAACCAGAGAGGCAGAAAGAAAGAAGAATCCAAAAGTGTGAGGATAGCGTAAGGAGCCTCTGGGATGGCTTTAAGTGGACCAATATCCGAATTTTTGGGGTGCCAGAAGAAGAGAGAGCAAGATACTGAAAACCTATTTGAAGAAATAATGACAGAAAACTTCCCCCACCTGGTGAAAGAAATAGACTTACAAGTTCAGGAAGCGCAAAGAACCCCAAACAAAAGGAATCCAAAGAGGACCACACCAAGACATATCATAATTAAAATGCCAAGGGCAAAAGACAAAGAGAGAATCTTACAAGCAGCAAGAGAAAAACAGTTAGTTACCTACAAGGGAGCACCCATTCGACTGTCAGCTGATTTCTCAACAGAAACTATGCAGGCCAGATAGGAATGGCAAGAAATATTCAAAGTGATGAATAGCAAGAATCTACAACCAAGACTACTCTACCCAGCAAAGTTATCATTCAGAATTGAAGGGCAAATAAAGAGCTTTGCAGATAAGAAAAAGCTAAAGGAGTTCATCACCACCAAACCAGTATTATATGAAATGCTGAAAGGTATTCTTTAAAAAGAGGAAAAAGAAGAAAAAAGTAAAGATAAAAATTATGACAACAAATACATATCTATCAACAAGTGATCCTAAAACTCAAGTGAATTAAAAATCTGAGGAACAGAATAAACTGGTGAACATAATAGAATCAGAGGCATAGAATGGGAGTGGATTGATAATTCTCAGGGGGAAAGGGGTGTCTGTGTAGGGGGTACGGGAAGAGACTGGACAAAAATCATACACCTATGGATAAGGACAATGGGGGGAAGGTAAGGGCAGAGGGGGGGTGGGAACTGGGTGGTGGGGAGATATGGGGGAAAAAGGAGAAACAATTGTAATAATCTGAACAATAAAGATTTATTAAAAAAACAATTTAAAAACAGAAGTACAGCTTAAGGGAGCTGTGAGAAAACATGAAAGATAACAATATTTGCATAATAGGTGTGTCAGAAAGAGAAGAAAATGAGCATGGGATAGAGAATGTATTTGAAGAAATAATGGCAGAAAACTACCTTAACCTGGTAAAGGAAAAAGTCACACAATTCTAGGAGGCACAGAGAATCTCAAGCAAGAAGAACCCAAAGAGGCCTATCCTAGACACATCATAATGAAAATGCCAAAAATTACAGTAAAAGAGAGAAGCTTAAAGACAGCAAGAGAAAAGCAATTTGTTACCTACAAACGAGCTCCCATAAGGCTGTCAATGGATTTCTTATCAGAAACTCTAGAGGCCAGAAGGGAATGGCATGAAGTATCCAAGGTAATGAAAAACAAGGATCTGAAACCAAGATTACTATAACTAGCAAAGATATCATTCAAAATATATGGTGAAATAAAGATTCCCAGAGAAAAAAGGAAGACTAAAGGAGTTTATCACCACCAAAACTAGCACTGCAAGAAATGCTAATGTGACAGTTATAATGAAAAGAAAAGAAAATTGGCATACAGAATTAAAATTGAAATAAATAAGTACCTATCAATAATAACCTTAAATGTAAATGGATTAAATGCTCTAATAATAAGGTATATCATAGCTGAATGGATACAAAAATAAAACCAAAATATATGCTGTCTTCAAGAGACCCACCTTAAAACAAAAGACTCACACAGAATGAGAATGAAGGGATGGAAAGAAATTTTCCATGCAAATGGTAACAACCAAACCAATAAAATGCTGGGATAGCAATACTCAGATCTGACAAAATAGACTTAAAAATGAAGGCCATCCCAAGAGACAACAAAGATCACTACATACAACTAAAGGATATAACCCTCTTGTTGGTAAACATATATGCAGCCAACATAGGAGCACCTAAATATATTAAAAAAAAAAAAACCTTCTAGAGGACTTTAAAAGAGAGATCGACAATAATACAGGCATAACACCCTGCTGACATCACTGGATAGATATTCCAGAGAAAAATATTAACAAGGAGAGTGATCCTAAAGGACACACTGGATTAGGAGGATTTAATTGACATTTATAGAATATTTCATCCAAAAGCTGCAGAATATACATTCTTTTCAAATGCACATGAGTCATTCACAAAGATAGATAAAATGTAGGACACAAAACAAGTCTCTACAATTTCAAGAAGATTGAAATCATATCAAGCATCATCTCAATACACAATGAAATTAGAAATCAACTTCAGTAAAAACACCCCAAAATATTCAAACACATGGAGACTAAATAGCATGTTATTAAACAATGAATAGATTGACAATGAGATCAATAAATAAATTAAAAATTTCCTGGAAACAAATAAAAATGAACACACATCAGCTCCAAATCTCTGGGTCATAGCAAAACACTTCTGAGAGAGAATTTCATAGCACTATTTAACACTACAACTGAAAGAATTAGAAAGAGAGCAATAAGAAAAGCCCAGAGTAAGTAGAAGGAAGAAAATAATAAAGATTATAGGAGTAATAAATGAGATTGAGTGGAAAAAATCATACAAAGTTCAATGAAACTAAGAGTTTGTTCTTTGAAAAGATAAAATAAGATTGAAAACCTTTAGTCAGTCTCATCAAAAAAAGCATTTGACAAATTCAACACACACATACTGGAAGTCCTAGCCACATTGATCAAACTAGAAGAAGAAAAAGAAAGGCTTTTAAATTGGAAAGGGGGAAGTAAATCTCTTATTATTAACAAAGGACATGATATTGCACATAGAAAACCCTATGATACTAAGTATACTAAGTATACTAGTATACTAAGAACTCTACCAAAAATTACTAGATTTAGTAAATGAATTCAATAATGTAGCAGGATACAAAATTAACACAAAAAAATTGATGGCCTTTTTATACACCAATATTAAATTCCAAGAAATAGAAACTAAACAAACAATACCATTTACCAATGCAATAAAAATTAAGAGACTTAAGAATAAAGTTATCTAAGGAGGTAAAAAAAAAATCTATACTCTAAAATCTACGGGATATTAAAAAAAGAGATAGAGGAAGATACATACAAGTAGAAGAATATACTGTGTTCATGGATTGGTAGAATTAACATCATTAATATGTTCAAACTACCCAAGGCAATTTACAGATTGAATGCAATCCCTATTAAAATATCATCAGCATATTTCACAGATCTAGAACAAATACTCCAAAAATTTAAATGGAACCAAAAAGGCACTTCTCCAAATCTTGAGAAAGAAGAACAAAGTTGGAGGAATCACAACACCAGATATAAAGTTACTAGTATACTACAATGCCACTATACTCAAAACAGCCTATCACAGGAACAGGCATATAGATCAATGTAACAGAACAGAGACCACAGGAATCATCACAAGCCATTATGCAAATTAATATTTGACAAAAGAGGCAAGAACATATAATGGATTCAAGATAGTATCTTAAATAAATGGTGTTGGGAAAATTGGACAGATTCATAAAAAAATGACACTAGACTACCAATTTACACTATACACAAGAATAAACTAAAGTGGATAAAAGACTTAAATGTATGTCATGAAACCATAAAAATCCTACAAGAAACCTTAGGTAGCAAAATCTCAGACATCTCTCATAGCAATATGCTTTCAGATTCATCTCCTTAGGCAAAAAGAAAAGAAAAGAAGAGAAAAGAAAAGAAAAGGAGAGAAGAGAAAAGAAAAGAAGAGAAAAGAAAAGAAAAAGAAAAGAAAAGAAAAGAAAAGAAAAGAAAAGAAAAGAAAAGAAAAGAAAAGAAAAGAAAAGAAAAGAAAAGAAAAGAAAAGAAAAGAAAAACACAACAACAACCTGAGGAGAAAATAAACAAATGGGGCTACACAAAAGTGAAAAGCTTCTGCACAGAAAAAAAAAAAGCCATTGACAAAACAAAAAGGGAGCCCACTGTATGGAAGAACATATTTGGCAATGATACATCTGATAAAGGGTTAATATCCAAAATATATAAGGAATTCATACAGCTTAACAAAAGAAAGACAAACAGTTATTTTTAAAAACAGCCAAAACCGGTTTGGCTCAGTGGATAGAGTGTCGGCCTTCGGACTGAAAGGTCCCAGGTTTGATTCTGGTCAAGGGCATGTACCTTGGTTGCAGGCACATCCCCAGTAGGGGGTGTGCAGGAGGCAGCTGATCGATGATTCTCTCTCATCGATGTTTCTAATTCTCTATCCCTCTCTGTTCCTCTCTGTAAAAATCAATAAAATATATTTTTAAAAAAATGGGCAAAGGACCTACATAGACACTTCTCCAAAGCAGAAATACAGATGGTTAAGAGACATATAAAAAAATGCTCAAAGACACTGATCATGAGAGAGATGCTAATCAAAATAATAATGAGGTATATCCTCACCCCTTTCAGAATGGCTTACCATCAACAAATCAACAAATGACAAGTGTTGGAGAGAATGTGGAGAAAAGGGAACCCTAGTATATTGCTGGTGGGAATGAAGATTGGTACTGCCATTATGAAAACCAGTATGGAGGTTCCTAAAAAAATTAAATATGGCAATTCCATTTGAACCTGTAATCCTATTTCTAGGAATATATCCTAAGAAATCCTAAACACCAATCAGAAAGAACATATGTACCCTTATGTTTATAGCAGCACATTTACAATAGCTAAGATTCGGAAGCAGGGCTCATGGATAGAGTATCTGTGGAATTATAGGTTCTAGGTTCAATTCCGGTCAAGGGCACATACCACAGTTGTAGGCTTGAGCCCCAGCCCTGGTAGGGCACATGTAGGAGGCAACCAATCAATGTGTCTCTCTCTGTCTCTCCCACTTCCTTTCCACTTTCTCTAAAAGTCAATGGAAGAATATCCTCTAGTGAGGATTAACAAAAAATTTTTTTTTAAAAATCTGAGTTTGGTATTATGGGTTTTTAATACAAGCCTTTTATGGCTTAACAAGGAAGCAAGAGGCTTCCACAAAAGATTACAAAGCATGCAGCACTCACAAGATCTAGAAAGTTAATCTCCAGAGTAGTCTCAGACAGTAAAAGCCCTTCATTGCTACAAGCAGTAAAACAACAAGGTTGTGATGACAAAGATCCCTTATGGACTAGGACCCATCATGACAAATTTCTTTGAGAGCTGGCAAAGTGGGACATAAAGACAAAGAGTTAACTAGTTGCAAGCTCCAGGTAAATACCTGTGCACATGTCCGACTGCATACAGCTGCCCAAATCTGCAGTCTGTTTGGCTGCCTGTGAAATGTACTCTGATAGGTGCACCTTCTGGGTGGCAGATACCATTTCCATATTAGGACATCACGGTCAGGGAGTTCCTCTTTGTTTGTCAGGGGTCTGTTTTTCCCACTCCAAAACATGATGTTGGAAAAATACAGAAAAACTTCCTGAATAATCAACAAAAAACTTGCAGGAGAGAAACCCAACACTCAAGGAGCAAAAGTGGAGACCGCATAGAGTCTGGTAAGATGGGCGGAGGTGCAAAAGGGTTGGCTGGGTGCCCACAGACAGCAACTGAAGTCCCAGAGAGATATCTCAGCTGTGGGGGGGTTGCCACTGAGAATTCTGGGATCTAATCCCCAAGCTGGGCCCCCCAGCAGAGAGCAGGAGGGCACCCTTGTCTGTCTCTCACCACTGATCATCATGGGGTTGGGACAAATCCAAAACTGAGAAGGGTATCCACATAACATCTGGCTGTGAAAAGCAGTGGGGTTCTGTCTGCCAGGGAGTAACAGCTGACTATTCAGGAACTCTCTTCAAGGGTCAAAATGAGGAGGAAACTGGTCTTAAAAACTGTCAGGCCATAAAAACTGTGAACAATGCACTGCCCTGGTGGGGGGGAGGGTCATTATCGCTGGCCCCAGGACAGATCATCAGATTTGGCCTGGGGACCCCCAACACCTGGGGGACTTCCTGTAAGCCCACGAAAGGGGGTGGAACCATATCTGCAAGACAAAGACCCCAGAAGGTTATAAAAGTGAAGCCCTCTGTGTGTTTCTTCACTCTGATTTGGAAATTATTCCCAGAGCCCATTAGTGTTAATAAATAGGGTCCCTCCCTTTCTCTAGGAAGTGTGCTTGGTATTTCTTTGGTCTTCTGCAATATTTGGTTCCCTGACTGAGAAGCTAATCAGTTCTTGCCTCCGGTGAGTGGACGGGGTTTGGGGCCCAGGGGCATGGGACAGGCCTCTGGAAGGCACACACTGCTGATTTTAGCAGAATTGAACCTGGGGCGGGGGGGGGGGGGGGGGGGGGGGGGGGGGGGAGGAGGGGGGGGATGGGAGGCTCTAGGCACTCTTGGACCTCAGCCCAGGACCTGGCGGGCATCTGGAGAAAGTAGATGAACACCTCTGGACCTGTGGACAGAATCAGTAAGGTAGGGACCCCAGTCAGTCAGGCCCACTCCAAGTGAGTGGAAGGGGGGCTTGATCACCTCCTTGGAAGTCACAGAACTTCATCAGGTAAATCAGGAATCAGGACTCCGGAGGTGAGTGAATTCAGATTTGATTAAGGAATTATGGGTTCACTCTTCTGTTTGTTTGTGTGTGGGACTAGCCAGTTTGCTACTGAGAAGGGGGGCTGGATGCAGCCTCAACTCCTCCAGTAGGTTCTTACCAAGACGTTGATTGAGAATTCTGTTCTGGGGCGTGGGTGCCAGCAGTGCCCCCATGCCCATCTGGGGAGTTGGGCATTATCTGCTCAGCTCCAGTCTGGGCTAGTCTACTGAGAGAGTGTGAGTATGGATGTTTGTCTGTCTTGGCATAATTATCTGCTGATTAACTGGTCTGTGTGAAAGCGAAAGCTACTTTGATTTTCTGTTTGCTCATCTGGTTAAAACGTTTGATTTACTGAAGGCTGAACCTATGATGGTCTGCAAAAGTCTAAAGCAGTGCTGTTGAGTTAGTTTTCACAGAGACATTTGCTCTCTATCACAGAGGGATAGTTGATAAAAATTTCTGTGATTCTGCTGTGTTGGGTTGAAATTTTGGAATTCTGGGGTAGATTTAAAGGTATTTGCGGCTCTCTTTTGGCTGGCTGGGATTTTCAGGGGAGGGGCTTACAGCTCCGCAGGGCAGAGAGAGTTTAGTCAATGCTGATTAAGGATCTTTTCTTTCAGGAGACCCTCCAGGCTTTTAGTAAATTTCCCTGCACCCTAGTCTGTCTCTCGCCACCGATCATCATGGGGTTGGGACAAAGTAAACCCACTTTACTGTTCTTAATTGCATGTTGGAAAATTTTGAAAAGGGTTTCATTGAGGACTACGGTATTAAAATGAACCCCAAAACACTGAGGAAATTCTGTGAATTAGAATGGCCAGGCTTTGGGGTCGGCTGGTCCCCGGAAGGCTCTTTAGATGTAGGACTGGTCAGGGTGGTCTGGAATGTAGTCATGACAGACCCTGGACACCCAGATCAGTTCCCTTACATAGACAGCTGGTTAGGAATTGCTCAAACCTTGCTGCCTTGGGTCTGGTTCTGTAAGGTTTCAGTAGTAGGAGAAAAGAAACAGGTCTCTCAGAAGGGAACCCAACCCCTTGTTCTGCCGGATCCCCTGAGGAAGTCCCGCTAGTTTTACCTTCTCCATATGTGCCACAGGCAGCACCAAGTGCTTCCCCAGCTGGTCTGAAAGGTCCAGAAACACCACTCCCTTCCATTTCTCCTCAACCAGGCTCTCCAGAGCCAGCTGGGCAGTGCTTGCGTTCAGCCCATCAAGGGCCCAGGCCACAACCAGCACATCAGATGCCTCTAAGGGAGATTCAGGGTGCCAAAGTAGTTGGCGAAGATGAGACCTTGCAGGAGGGAGGGGCAGTCTATTATTATCAGCCCTTCACCACCAGTGACATCTTGAATTGGAAACATCACACCCCAGCTTATTCTGAAAAACCTCAGGCCATGATAGACCTCCTAGAAACGATTTTCCTAACCCTAACCCAGAAGCAAGCAGCTCCTTTTCACGTTCTTTAACACTGAGGAGCATATGAGAGTAGTAACAGAGGCTCAGAAGTGGCTCCAGACCCAGGCCCCAGCAGGGATAGTAGATGGGCCAGGAAGGCCTTCCCAGATGAGGAACCCGATTGGAACCCAAACTCAGAAGATGAAAGGGCCAGGCTAGAAATATATTGGCTGGCCTTCCTCCAGGGGGTCAGGGCCAGAGCCAAGAAGCCCACCAACATGGCTAAAATCTCTGAGGTTTACCAGAAGCCTGATGAAAGTCCAGCAGCTTTCTATGAGAGACTATGTGAGGCATACCGGATCTACACCCCCTTTAGACCTGAGGCCCCAGAACATCAAACCATGGTAAATGCCATTTTTGTAGGCCAAGCCCAGCCTGATATCAGGAGAAAATTACCAAAACTGGAAGGGTTTGCAGGAAAGAATGCTACTGAACTGCTAGAGATAGCTAACAAGGTTTTCATCAATCGAGACAGTGCAGCAAGGAAGGAAGAAGAAAAGAGAAAACAAAGAAGGGCCAATATAATAGCAGCAGCTTTTAGAGGCTCAGGCTCCCAGACAGATCAGCAAGGATACAGACCAGGGGAAAAAGGAAGAGAGAGCCTGAGATGAGACCAGTATGCCTATTGTAAGGAAACAGTACACTGGAAGAATGAATGTCCCAAACGGCAAGGTAAAAAGACTGGGCCCCCTTTTCTGCCCAGTTGCTATCAACCAGAGCCATCTGAAGCAGATCTCATTGGGCTAGCAATGGCTGATTCCAACTAGGACAGACCTGTGCTCACTTCAGCTAGGCCCCCACAAGCCCATGGTCAGAATGAAAATTGGGGGCTAGACTGTGGACTTTATGGTTTATATGGGAGCTGAGCACTCAGTAGTCACTCAGAAAGTAGTGCCTCTCTCAGGAAAGGAGGTCACCATTATTGGAGCTAACGGAGACCAGACCCATAGACCACTTGCCGATGCCAACTTGGCGGTCATCAAGTAATTCATGAATTCCTGTACTTGCCAAACTGTCCAGTGCCTCTAATGAGTAGAGACCTTTTAGCCAAAATGGGGGCAGAAATCACTTTTGCTCCAGATGGCTCAGCACAGCTTCGCCTAGGTGAGGAGACCTCCCCAATGATCCTGTCCTTAGCAGTGCCGAGGGAGGAAGAATGGAGACTTTATACCCCTCAGACAAAGGCCTCACCATTAGAACCTGAATTAGACAGGTTATAAAAGGTGAAGCCCTCTGCATGTTTCTTCACTCTGATTTGGAAATTATTCTCAGAGTCCACTAGTGTTAATAAACTGGGTCCCTCCCTTTCTCTAGGAAGTGTGCTTGGTATTTCTTTGGTCTTCTGCAACAATAGCACTAAGTGACCAGCCTTTACATGCACATCCCAGGATGAATCAATTGTTTAATCACAGTTGAGTTGGAATTTTACATAGTTAGGGATGATCTCTGACACCTCAACAGAGATTTTTAAAAAATGTTTTTACTGATTTCAGAGAGAGGAAGGGAGAGGGAGAGAGAGAAATATCAATGATGGGAGAGAATCATTGATCAGCTGCCTCCTGCATACCCCCTGCTGGGGATTGAGCCCACAACTTGGGCATGTGCCCTGACCAGGATCAAACCATGACCTCCTGGTTCATGGGTCAATGCTCAATCACTGAGCCACACCGGCTGCGCTCCACAAAGATTCTAAGAACATCTGAGATTTTGGCTGGAGAGAGGACATGCCCTTATCTTCAGAGCTGAATGGGCTCAGCTCTCATTTATACAGCAAAGGTTTTTGTTCAGACTCTCAAAAAACAATTTCAAATGAAGAGCCAAAGTTAAAAAATAGCCACCCATTTTTTCTCCTGTCTTGCCTTATCTTGAATTCTATCAAACCTTAACCTTAGTTCCACCTCAAGGATTTAAAAACACAATTCAAATAAAACAGGCCATCTACCACAGTAAGGGAAATACTCACCCAAGTTCACCCAATGAAGTAGGGAGCTTGCACGCTCAATGGGCCCTTTGCTGGATCCTAGCACTGGGTCTGGGTCTTCACGGTGGTTCAGGGTGAGTTTCTTTTGTTAACATAAAAACAAAACAAAACACAACACACACACACACACACACACACACATTCAAACCTGTGTAGAATTTTGTGATTTTATTTGAGCCAATCTGTCAACAATTGTCAGGAAGCAGAACCTCAATGAATTGAGTTAATGCTCTGGAGAATAGCTGGTTACATCTATATTTATACATTGAAATCAAAGGAAGGGATGTAGATGGGTTACATGAAATCCATTGGTGATAGACTAGAGAAGTGGGAGAAAGCAAAGTGGGGAAACCCCTGGGACTGGATAAAAAGTAAAATGATAGACACATAATTAGGTGGGTGCAGGAACAATTAACATGATAGCAATGAAGGAATTTGTGGTATCTGTCCTGACACCCAGGCACATTATGTTGTGCCCCAAGGGATCCAGAAAAGGGGAAGTTACAAGTCACCCAGACATTTCAAGGATATGTAATTATAGATGCAAAAAGACAGATAGGCTCAGTTAAGGTAAAGGTTGACCTTGTCAGTAAAGATACTAGCCTAGAATGTAACTACTCACCATAACTGCTTTTAGTTGAAGTTTAGTTTCAGACCATCCTTTGTGGTTACTTTAGGTCTCTAAGTTTGCAAGACTGCCACAAAGGCCTTCCCTGAGCTTGTCAGGTTAGCCTGTGGCTCCTTTTGTCCACACATCCCCCTTTTGGCCATAAATCAATCCAAATGATACATTGATGACCAACCTTTTGATTGGATAATGGAGTCCCACAGTGCTAGGAAGGCTCATTTCTAGGATTTCTCAGTGTCAGCATGTCTTGCTGAACAGGGTGGACAACTGGGGATGGGGTAAGACCATAACCTTAAATGGCATTTAAGGTTGAATTAATATTATTTAAAAAGGGCAGGTAAATGGAAGGCAGTCAGATCCTATATTGTTGCAGAAGACCAAAGAAATACCAAGCAAGCTTCCTAGAGAAAGGGAGGGACCCCGTTTATTAACAGTAGTGGACACCGGGAATAATTTCCAAATCAGAGTGAAGACACACACAGAGGGCTTCACTTTTTATAACCTTCTGGGGTCTTTGTCTTGCAGATATGGTTCCACCCCCTTTCGTGGACTTACAGGAAGGCCTCCAGGTGTTGGCGGTCCCCAGGACCCTCCCCCCACCAGGGCAGTGCATTGTTCACAGTTTTTATGGCCTGACATGCCTTGCAAGACCAGTTTCCTCCTCAATATGTCCTTGTTAGAAAGTATTCTGAATCATTTCTAATTTTTGAGCCTCCATGATCCAAGTCTTTTTGCTGTTTGTCAAGTTTTTGTTTTTTGTGTTTTTTTTTTCTGCATCTAGTATAACATTTACATACCAGGAACAAAAGTAACAATAATAAACCAGTAACACTGATTAGAAACAGAAAATGTCTATTATTAGACAAGGAAGGATCTGAGGGGAAACAAGTATCTGCTATTATCCAGAAGTTCCAATTTTTCTTCTGAGCAGTTAATTTCATCCATTCCTATATTTAGACAATATTCATCTAAAACACTCATCTAGATTAGATCTATATATAACTCACCAGGAGCATTATTAGGGAGGTGTTCTTGGAGAAGTTTGTCCAAGATAGGTCCTTTATAATAGATATAACCAAAATTTATATTGGTAGTAGAAAACCACCAGTGTGTGGCCTACAAAACATTAACTTCACTATTATAGGTGATAATAATAAAAAATCATGTTATATACATTCAATCAATAACAATGAAGTGATATAAGAACAAGGTTTGAGCAGCATCAATTTGTGAGTATACAGGCCTTGTTGATGTCTTGGGATGGCTGCCTGCCTCCTCTGTAGTTGGCAGCTTCTAGTCCTTGAGATGAAGGCAATTGTCAGAGACAGGGAAAATGTCCATTCATGGTTAGGTATCTGGTGAGGTAAGATCTCTTTAACACTGTTGGAGAGAGTCTTTCATTGATGTATTTCCCAATGGATAAAATCTCCAGGTTGTCGTAGTCTTTGAATCTTTGTCTCCTGGGAGTACTGTGAAATGAATGTTACTAATTTGTTAGTTCCTATAATGCAGAATGTCTGCTTTTTCGTTCTCCTTATATTTGGGAAATAAAAGTTTTAAAAGTCAACAACATTTTAAACAGAGTCATAAGAATAATTATTTTCAAGACATTTAGTCCCATAATTATTTTTGTTTATCCTGATTATTTGCCAGTTTTTTGAATTCAGTTATTCCTTGAAGTTCTATAAATCTTCATCCAGTTCAAAGATATTGCCTGCTTAGAAGCCTGCAATTTAGAGTAAGTCAGATCTTCATGAATTTTTCTAAAAATATAATATACCTACAAATGCATCAGAGTAAAGCAACAGCTGTCCATGAGTGACAAAATTTAAAAGTGGCATGGTTATAGATTTGATTTAAAAAAAAAACTTTCCTTTTTTATAAAATATAACATTCCAAGACAACAATTTCTTGGTAAATAATAATTCCTGAAAAATGACATAGAGAATAATATAAAATTTGTATACTTTTAGATTCAATATATAATTTCAGCATATAAAGTAAGATTTTAAAATGGGGCATATGGCTTATTATTAACAGTGTATTGAGCATTGAAAATAATTCATAAACTCCCAATATGTGAAACACAAATACCCAGAGTATCACTGGAAGACGCCCCCAGAGGGAATCATCACTCTTGGCTTGCCTGGTGTCCCTGACTGGATACATGTTACTCTGAAAGTTTCCTGTTTGAACTTGGCTCTGAGTCTTTGCAAGTTCTGTTAACAAAAAAGCAAAAACAAAACAAAACAAAAAAACACATTGAAACCTGTAAAGAATTTTTGTGAGTTTATTTGAGCCAAACTGTTGAAATATGTCAGGAAGCAGAATCTCAACTAATTGAGGTAATGCTCTGGAGATTGGCAGGTTATATCTGTATTTATACATTGAAATCAAAGGAAAGGGATGTAGGTGGGTTACATGACATCCACTGGTGATAGACTAGAAAGGTGGGAGAAAGCAAACAGGGGAAACCCCTGGGATAGGATAAAAAGTGATATAATGGACATATGCTTCTTTTACATAGATGGATACAGGATAGTTTAACATAATTAACAGTTGACATTAACTTGATAACAATAACAATGAGGGAATGTCCTGGTGCCATTTGTTGTGCCCTGAGGGGTCCAGACAAGGCAAACTCAGATTAATTAATGTTTCAGTATCCTGTTATTTCAAAATACCTAGGTATTAAAAATTATTATTATATTTTTTTACTATTTAACCCAGCAATGCTACAAAGCTTTTAAGTTCCCAATTAGGCATATGAGTCTGGAGAAAGGCAAAGAGAGGAAGGGAGCAGGCCCTGCAGCCTCTTTTAACAGCTCTTCTATCCTTTCATTTCTCTAACTTTTGTAGTTTTCTTGAGATGTCAGGCCAACTATTGGTGACAAATGTAATTTTAATATTCCTTGGATTATCATTGAAAGGCTCTATCAATAAACCCTTCATTTTAGTTACATCTATTTATTATATCGTTAACAACTTTGAGATTTTAAAGCCAGTTATTACCGATGCTCCGCCCAAGTTAATCAGAGTGGGGAAGTAAGATTACAGTTTTAACCAAAAACTGAACTAGGTTGCAAGCCCTCCCCCCATTTTCCTTTTCATCCCCCGACCCCCTCTTGTTCCACAAGCTATTCTTAGCCTTGGGGATTACAAATGACTCAGGAATTAGGGATAAGGTCGACAACCACTCTAGCTACTTCCTGCTGAAGGGAGGAGACAAAAAAATGGGTTCAGTATCCTGAGTCTTCCCCATCTTACCCAAGGGGGTCATCAGAGTAGCAATGGCAGAGAAGTTCTCCTCCCGGTACCAGTCTGGGGTTCTTGTGACACTTGTATGAAGACACAATAAAACTGTCAGAAAAATACAAAATCAATAATTATCCAGATAAGAGGGGATAAGGAGATCCAGGTTGGTCAGCCAGATTCACCATCTTCTTAAAGATGATTCACAGGGTGTGGTTCAGGTCAGAGGTCACCTTCCACTCTGGGTGTTGATTGTCCAGCTGGTGGGCTGCTTTTACCCGGGAGTGGTGGATCCAGATGGTCAGTCCTGCAACTTTGAGAGCTGAGGGGGTGATTAGTACGACTGGATAAGGTCCCTTCCAGGTTGGCTTAACGGGTTCCTTTTTCCAATTTTTTACCCAAACCTGGTCCCCAGGCTTGTGAGGGTGCACAGCTGTTCCTAGAGAGATGGGCAATCTATCAGTAACCCATCTGTGGACTTCAAGGATAGTTTTCTCAAATCCTTGTAGCTATTTCTGAATTTTTAAGTTCCCTATTTCCCCTATATCTCCCTTTGGCCAAATTAAGGGAGGGGGTCTGCCATATAGAATTTCAAATGAAGAGAACTCTTCTCTGGCTCTTAAGGCACAGGGCAGCCACAGGAGCACAAGTGGTAAGATATCTGTCCAGGATAAGTTTGTCTCCTGGCATAGCTTAGCTATAGCCTGCTTGAGAGTCTGGTTCATGTGTTCTAATTTCCCTGAACTCTGGGGCCTATAGGCTGTATGTAAGTTCCACTTAATTCCTAAGGCCTTAGCTACCTGCTATACTACCTCGACTATAAAGGCTGAGCCATTATTTGACCCTATGGTTAATGGCATTCCTTACCATGGAATTATGTCCCTCAGTAACACCTTGGTGACTTCTCTCGCCTTCTCTGTGTGGGTAGGGTATGCCTCAACCCAGCCTGAAAAGGTGCAGACAAAAACTAAAAGATATTTCCTCTACTAGGCCCTATTTCTGTAAAGTCTACCTCTAGGTATTCAAATGGAGCCTGCCCACAGCGCTGAATTCTTATCGGTCCTACAGGACCCTTGCCTTGCATTGTTCTGTGCACAGAGGTGGCAGTGCTGAGATACTGAGGCACATGAAGTGGGGAGATGGGCAATTAGATAGTATCTGCTTAACAAGGCTTCTAGTGCTGTCTTCTAAATGGGTAAGTTCATGTTGTTGGAGGACTACTCTATGAGCTAACTGTTCTGGAACATAGACCCTATGATCTGAGAATATCCACCAACCTTCCTTCATCCTTTTACCCCCTTCTCATTGGATCCATTCTTCTTGAAGTGTGTATTTTGGAGGTTCAGGTAATTCAGGAATCAGCATGATCCATGATGGTGCCACCAGCTCCTTAGCAGCTAGCCTTGCCGCTGCATCTGCAAGACAGTTCCCTTCTGACACTGAGTCTTTTCCTTTTTGGTGTCCTCTACAATGGATGACTGCTACTTCCTTGGGCTACCAGACTGCTTCTAGTAACTTCAAGATCTCATTCTGATTTTTTATTCCTTTTCCTCCATCCATCAGGAGCCCCCTTTCCTTGTAAATGGCCCCATGGATATGCAGTGTAGTAAAGGCGTAACACAGTTTAGATGTTGGTGCGCTTATACTTACTGAGATTTAAGGCTCTGACTAGGGCCCAAAGTTCTGCCCTCTGTGCTGACCATCCTTCAGGCAGGGCCAGTGCCTCTATTTATCTCAGAGTTTCATACCACTGCATACTTGGCTCGTCTTTTTCCTTCATCTAGGAAGCTACTGCCATCTGTGAACAACACTAAGTCTGAATTCTATAGAGGCCTATCTGTTAGATATGGCGGGCTGGAGTAAACCTCCTCTAGGACTTCTAGACAATCATGCTTGGGGTTCCCTCTGAGATGGGTAGGAAAGTGGCAGGATTAAGAGTTTTTACTGCTTCTAATCTTATTTGTGGATTTTCACATAGGATGCCTTGGTATCAAGTCATCCAAGCATGAATCAGCCAATGTTGCCCCTTACTTTCCATTAGGGTGACAACAGCATGAGGCATTTTAACATTTAAGTTCTGTCCCAGAGTGAGCTTGTCTGACTCTTTAACTATTAAGGACATGGCTGCAAGGGCCCTGAGGCATGGGGGCCACTCGGAGGCAACTGAGTAAATCTCTTTGGAGAGGTAGGCTACTGGTCTCTGCCAGGGTCCCAACTCCTGAGTCAGAAATCCCAGGGCTACCCCATTATTCTCATGAATGAAAAGGTTAAAGTACCGTGTTACTTCGTTTCCCTTGAGTAATCCGAAGACCTAGGTATTTGACTTCCCTCTGACAGATTTGAGCCTTCTTTTTGGACACCCGGTAACCTGTTTCACTTAAGAGTCTTAGAAGGGTTTGTGTTCCTTCCCAACACTGAGTTCGCATGGAGCTAGCCAGTAGGAGGTCATCTACATATTAGGGTAGAATACACCCATGTCCTGTCCTGGAAATGTGGACAAATCTGCTGCTAGTGATCTACCAAAAAGAGTTGGGGAGTTCTTGAACCCTTGTGGCAGTCTGGTCCAGACGAACTGTTCCTTAGCCCCTGTGGTTGGGTTTTCCTACTCAAAGGTCTTGTACCAGTAATCATTGGTCCCAGGCTTCTTGACAGGTAGGAGAGGGGTGTTCCCTGGAGTCTGACACTGCTTAAGAAGTCCCCACTGAAGCAATCATTCTAGGTGGTTCTTGATACTTAGGTGTGTGTTCCTTGGAATTGGATACTGGCGAAGTTTTACAGGCTGCGCCCCAGGCTTCAAGTCAATTATCACTGGGGCATGGTTCTTAGCCAGGCCTGGGGGATTTCCTTCTGTCCAGACCAGCGGGAATTCCTCCTCTAGTTCAGGCTCTAATGGTGAGTCTTATGACTGGGAGGTATAAAGTCTCCATTTTTCCTCCATAGGCTAAAAGCTCTCTGCCAATTAAAGTGACCGGGCAATCTGGCAAGTACAGGAATTCATGAACCACCTGGTGGCCGCCTAACTGACATCATTGGGAGTGGCAGAATGGTCTGCGGGTGTGGTTCCTGGTAGCTCTGATAATGGTGAACTATCGAGTGCTCTGCCCCTGTATCAATCATAAAGTTCACAGTCTGGCCCCCAATTTTCATTTCAACCATGGGCTCATGGGGGCTCAGTTGGAAAGAGCCAGTCTGTCCTAGTTGGAGTCGGCTGCCACCAGTCCAATGAGGTTTGCCTCGGGCAGCTCTGACTGAGAGCAGCTGGGTGGTTTAGATGGCATTTTCTGCTTCCCTGGTTTGGCAAAAAGGTACTGGGTACCATTTGATGCATGTATGGAGATGGTAGAACTAGCAGGGTTTCCTCAGGGAGTTCCAGCAGATTAGGAGGCTTATTCTCTTTCTGAGGGGCCTGCCCTTTTTCCTTGTACAATAAGTCCTCGGGTTACATCGGAGACCCGTTCCTATGGTGTGATGTAACGTGATTTTTGCTGTAAGTCAGAACCCCCACCTACGTAAGCCCCTACGTCACTCACATGGAGCACATAGACAGTAGTAATGAAATGAAACAATAAAAAAAATTTAAAAGAAAGGTAACAATTCCTGACCTTTGCTTGTGGTAAATAAATAATAAAAAAACATAAAGCACATATGTACACACATCAAAATGACAGAACTTTTTTTTTTTTTTATAAATAAATGGGAGATGGTGACATAACCACGAAACTACGTACGTGGAGTCCGATGTAACCTAAGGACTGCCTGTATACATAAAACCAGATCCAAAGTGGCTTAAGCTCTGCTCTTTCTAGCCACTGGTCAATATAAGGGAACTTGTCAGGATGACTTGCGTCTCCTGTGATAATTCTGTGAACATTCCTGATCATGGGGACATCCAATGTGCCCTCCAGTGGCCATCCTACTCCAAAAGATGCCCAATCTGTTTCACGCATCCTTTTTAACTCCCAGGGGACTAGTTTTACCCTGTGGTCCCCAATAAACCCCTTTTTAAAATTTTTTAACATACATTCTAAGACAGTAGAGTTGCAGGGAGGGAATGGGTTGCCTCCTTTAAAAAAAATAACTGAATAAAAGAACTAATCATAATAAGGCTTATTTTCTAACTTCATTTGTCCTTGGGTGTGGACAGCAAATGACACTAATCAGATTTCTGCTATCAGTCTCCCTGAGTACATTGACATAAGCTATTTAACCTCTGTTCAGGAAGTCAAAATGCAAATCATTTACTCACAAGTGTCCTTGGTTCAGGGAAGACAGGATTTACAAGATGGCTCCAATGTCCTTGATTTAGGGAAGACAGGATTTAAGATAGGATTTACAATTTGGCTCCAATGTCCTATTTAACCATCTCAGTTTCCCTATTCTACTTGTCCTGGCTTACTGGCCTGTCATTTATTCAACTTTCTTTCAACATTTCTCTTTACCTTCCTCCATTACACCAAAGCCATACTTTCTTTCCAATTACTTAGAACTCTTAGCCTTAATTTTTAGGTGACATGTAAATAACCAATATTCCTCAGATTAGCAACATATTCATATTTTTAAGAGACACAAACAGAAATTTCACTAGCTACATAATTTAAACAAACAACAAAGAGACATATTTAAAAAATAAAGGCAGATAACATTCTCCACCAAAAACTTTGAATCACCAAGGAAACACAGGGAAGGTTTAAAAGGGTTTAAAAAAAAAAACCAAAAAACACAGAAACAAACAAACATAAAGCCCCAACACTAAATAAACATTTTTATACCAGTGCGCACCACATTTACACCACAGAATACCCTGCATTCACCAAATCAGTTTCAATTGCACAGAGATACAGAACAAGTCTCTGGACAGAGGCAGTAGAAAACTGCCTAGGAACACTTCTCTTCTACCTTTTTCAAAGGCAGGCCAGAATCAGACCCTTAGCCAGTCCAAGTTTTGACTTAACTCCCAGGAAGTCCCAGAGATGATGAATACCATCTAGAAGCCATTCCTCCAGATGATCTGAGCTATCCTGAGGTAAATAATTACCTAGGTAGGGGTCAGCTACCTCTTCTGTCCCATAGGACAGGCCAGAACTCAAACCCATCTCCCTGGGGAAAAACTTAGTTTCAGAAGTCTGATTTTGACTTCCCTCCCAGGAAGTCCCAGAAAGGTGTTTTCTGCCTCTTTTGGGTCCACTGGAGCGTGGAGTTGCCTCAGTCCCTCTGGGCCCCGCAGGTTCAGGAACTGGTGAATGTGCCAGTGGCGTGCCTTCCTTGGGTCCCAGATCCTGAAGCAAGTGCCCTGAAGTCTGCTCTCAACTGACTTTTCATGGACAATGTACCAAATATTGTGGCAGAATGCACGGGAGAACATCAGCCAGCACTCTGAGGGACGAAAGTTTAACCTTCATTTTGCAGGCCTGCTAGTCCAGGGGAATTCTGGATCCAAAGCCTTAAGTGAACTCATGGGGAGGCTCTGATTTATAGATCTCCTCCTGTGGCGAACCCCTGAGGGTCCCTGCAGCTCCACCCAAGTCAGTCTTGGCGGGATCTTGGGGGCATGCTCTGCAGCTCCTCCAAGTCAGCTGTGGTAGGGCCCTGCGGTTAGACTGTGCACCTCCACCCAAGTGAGTCAGAGTGGGGAAGTAAGACTACAGTTTTAACCAGATACTGAACTAGGTTGCAAAACCCCCTCCATTTTCCTTTTCAACTGTTTTAAAGTTTAATTTCAGACCATCCTTCGTGGTTATTTTAGGTCTCTGAGTTTGCAAGACTGCCATGAAGGCCTTTCCTGAGCTTGTCAGGTTAGCATGTGGCCCCTTTCACCCATAATTTGGAATCTTGCCAATATCCCAACTAAATATTAATGGAATAAGTATTCAAACCTGTAAAGAATTTTTGCCAGTTTATTTGAGCCAAACTGTGGACAATTGCAAAGAAGCAAAAATCTCAATACATTTCGAGAATGTTTCAGAGAATGGCAATTTTGCACCTTATTTTGTACATTACAATCAAAAGAGAAGATACAAATGGGTTTTATGAAATCCATCAGTGATAGATTAGGGAGGCAGGAGAAAGCAAAGTGGGGAAACCTCTGGGATTGGATAAATGATATATCAGTACCTGCCCCATCCTCTTCCAGCAGCAGCAGGTACTGAACCCTTTCAGTACATTTTCAAACAGGGAGCTTTCACTAGCTCTGTCTGCTGCTTTCACAGATCCCGGGCCTGCTGCTCTATTCCTGGGGCTGCCGGGAGGCCAGTAGCAGTCATTGGCTTCTGGTTTAACTGCTGCAGCCAACAAGCCAAAAGCTTAAGTCTTGTATTGCTTGTTGTAAAACCCTCATTACTCACTGGGCAGCAGCGGGGTAGCTCTAGTGTCAGGTAAATGTCTGCTGTCCCCCACTTTTCCCACTTCTGTGGTCTGAGATCCTGTATA
The DNA here is from genome assembly GCF_027574615.1 of Eptesicus fuscus. Lineage (NCBI taxonomy): Eukaryota > Metazoa > Chordata > Mammalia > Chiroptera > Vespertilionidae > Eptesicus > Eptesicus fuscus. The sequence continues at coordinate 1,599,025 of NC_072480.1, read as the reverse complement.
ATCAGGCTTTTTACATTTAAGGGTACTTTTTTATTTCTATAACCATTGTTTTCCCTCATAGATTTTTAACTCTAAGCCCCTAGACTCCTAGAGAATCTTAAATCCTGCTCCTTTACCACTCTTGATTTCTCCGACCACCCCCTCCCCACCTGTCCCATCCCCCAGTTCAGTTGCTTGTCTCCTTTTGCGATTGTGAGTCAGAGGAAGACAATTCCTTCAGAGGGGAGAAATAGAAACAGTGGTAGTTTCAGAGAAAACTATAGACTTCTGCTGTAGTAATCCTTCCTTTTGAAGGCTGAGATCGACCTGTGGAGAAAAAAGACTTTTAGTCAGCCTGGAAAGATAGGGAGGAGGAAGATAAGGGTATGTAGGGAGATTTCTTGTGAGCTGAAAGCCTGGATGGCCTCCTGAAAGAAAAGATATTTAATCCAGTTACAAATGCTGTTAGAATCGGTGGTCCATAGATGGTTAATAATAACTTCAGCCTTAGTTCCACCACATGTGGCTCACATCCTATCTAATAATAGACAAATATGCAAATTGACCATCCCTCCAATACACCCACAAGCCACACCCACAAGCCATGCCCACCATCCAATCAGAGCGAGTATGCAAATTAACCCAAACCAAGATGGCTACAGCCACAGAGAGCAAGGTTTCCCAGGTAACAGAGCAAGCCAAGCTTTCTGCCAGCTGTTACAGGCCTAAGCCTCCACTCAAGTTACAAAGTTTCAATTATAGAAGGTAAACAAATTCAAACAAATGGCGGCAGAATGGAGCTTGAGAGAGCAGGCCAGGGTTGCCGCTGGCAACAGGGGAAACAAAGCTTTCCACACACCCTGGCCGGGCCCACCCGCTTAAGGCAACAAAGTTTCAATTATAACCCCAACACAAATGGCTGTGGGCCTCGGAGGGAGCCCCAGGCTTGTCTCTGCTCCAGGCTACAAAGTTTCAATTGTAGAAGGAAAATAAATTCCAGATACCAGGGCCTCCGCTTGCATTGCCAAGGGGCATGGCCCGCCTGCAAACCACCACAGGCCCCTCGCTCAGGCCACCCCACGCCCCAAGGGAACCCCCACCCTGATCAGGGACACCCTTCAGGGCAAACCAGCTGGCCCCCACCCCTGTACCAGGCCTCTATCCTATCTAATAAAAGAGTACTATGCAGATTGATCATCACTCCAACACACAATATAGCTGCCCCCATGTGGTCAAAGATCCTGCCCCCATGTGGACACAAGATGGCCACCACAAGATGGCCAGCAGGAGAGGGCAGTTGGGAGGCACCCGGCCTGTGAGGGAGGGCAGTTGAGAAGGACCAGGCCTGCAAGGGAAGGCAGTTGATGGTGATCAACCCTGCAGGAGAGGGCAGTTAGGGGTAACCAGGCCGGCAGAGGAGGGAAGTTGGGGGCAAACAGGATGGTAGCAGAGTGGTTAGGAGGTGATTAGGCTGGCAGGCAGAAGCGGTTAGGGGCAATCAAGAAGGCAGGCAGGCAAGCAGTTGGGATCCAGCAGTCCTGGATTGTGAGAGTCCTGGGATCGGGCCTAAATGGGCAGTCGGACATCCCTTGAGGGGCCCCATATTGGAGAGGGTACAGGCTGGGCTGAGGGACAACCCCCTTCCATGCACGAATTTCGTGCACCGGGCCTCTAGTTGGATTATAATGTCACAGGCAGGGACAGGGCCTGTAAATCTCTCCGCCCTGCGGAGCTGTAAGCCCTGTCCTTGGAAGTCTCTGACCACCAAAAGGGATAAGAAAACCATAAATAAAAGTTCTTTGTTCCTTGAAATATCACAAATTTATACCTTTAAATTAACCTTAGGACTTTAAAATTTTTATTTAATATAGCAAATTCACAAATCACAGCAAACTGAAACCCTTACTTATACAAACATACAAACAGAGAGAGAAATTTTTATTAGCTAAATGGGCTGATTCCCTCCCACTGTGATAGAGAGCAAACATTTCTGAGAAAAATAACTCAGCAGTGCTGCTTAAGACCATCACAGCAGATCCGCCCTATCTTTAAACAATAGAAAGAGATAACAAATACTCTCATGTGTATAGCCAGACAGCACAAAATAGCTTTCACTTCACACAGACTCTTAAACTTACATTTATACACCAACAATCTGAGTTTTTGACTCCTACCAGATATTTACCCAGAGTTTAAACAGTCACTTGGTTCCTGACTCCTGATTAATTTGCCTGAGGAAGCTCTATGGCCTCCAGGGAGCTGATCAAGCTCCCCCTTCCACTCACTTGGAGTGGGCCTGACTGACTGGGGCTTCTACCTTACAGATTCTGTTGACAGGTCCCGAAGTGTCTGTCCACTCTCTCCAGATGCCAGCTGGGTCCTAGGCTGAGGTCCGGAAGTGCCTGGAGTCCCCCGTTCAATTCTGCTAAATCAGCAGAGCAGCACCTTCCAGAGGCCTATCCAGCTCCCCCAGACTCCAAACCTGGCTCATTCACCAGAGGCCAAAAAAGGCCAAGCCCAGTTGTTCCTTAGTTCAGAGAACCAATAATGTTACAGAAAACCAAAGAAGAACAAAGCAATACCAGAGAAATGGAGTTACATTTATTACGTGCGGGTCCAGAGGAAAATGTCTCTCAAATTCTGGGCCCCAACATGCAGGAATTTTCCCTATTTATATGTTCCCACCTTCTTTGTCTCCCTAATATGGAGTGTTTCTGACCCCTTTTGCAAGTTCTTAAAGAGCCCATATGTGCTGGGGCCTTGAGACCTCAAGCCGAGGCCTAGCCTGGCGCCAGCACTGATAACCTTGTCTGGGGAAGGTTCAATGGCCCCTCTGAAGTGGGAGTAGTCTTAGCAAGCAAGAATTTACAGAAGCCAAATAGCAGGGTTAAAATTTCAAACAGCAGTTTTCATACAAGATGGATGCTTCATTATCATGTGATATTTATATTTCTCTGACTTATTTCACTTATCATAATGCTCTCCAGCTCCATCCATGCTATTGCAAATGGTAGAAGTTCCTTTTTTTTTAATGCAGCATAGTATTCCATTGTGTAGATATACCACAGTTTTCTAATCCACTCATCTGCTGATGGGCACTTAGGCTGTTTCCAAATCTTAGCTATTGTAAATTGTGCTGCTATGAACATAGGGGTGCATATATCCTTTCTGATTGGTGTTTCTAGTTTCTTGGGGTATATTCCTAGAAGTGGGATCACTGGGTCAAAAGGAGTTCCATTTTTAGTTTTTTAAAGAAACTCCATACTGTTCTCCACAGTGGCTGCACCAGTCTGCATTTCCACCAGCAGTGAAGAAGGGTTCCTTTTTCTCCGCATCCTCGCCAGCACTTGTACAGCTCCTAGGGCAATGGAAACTAAAGAGATAATAAACAAATGGGACTACATCCAAATAAAAAGCTTCTGCACAGCAAAAGAAACCATCAACAAAACAAGAAAGCGCACTACATGGGAGAACATATTTGCCAATGTTATTTCCTATAAGGGTTTAATCTCCAACATTTACAGGGAACTCATACAACTTAACAAAAGTAAGATAAACCAATCAAAAAATGGGCAAAGGACCTAAATAGACACTTTTTGAAACAGGACATTAAGAAAGCCAAGAGACATATAAAAAATGCTCAAAGTCACTAATCATCCAAGAGATGCAAATCAAAATGACAATGAGGTACCATCTCACACCTGTCAGAATGGCTATTATCAACTAATCAACAAATGACAATGGGAGGATTTGAAGTCTCTACTCTGGTATATTGGTTGTGCCATGAGCGATCCAGAACAGGGGAAGTTACCCTCACATTTCAAAGGTATGTTATTGAAATAGGAATTTTTAGGGGTGAAATGGGCAGGTTTAGAAATTTTTTTTAAATTAAGGGGTCCATGGAAAGAGCACAGGCTGCAGAGCTGCAAAAGGTTACATTTTCATATGACAGGGAAGTTGGGAGAGGCAACAGTTACATTTCCATAAGATAATGGAATTGGGAGTAGCAAAAGTTACACATTTACAGAATAAAGGGAAGGAGGAAGAAAGCCCAAAGGGAATAGGAGAACAATGAGGGAGGCGGGCCTCACATGTCCCATGTGAGGTTTTGACCTTTGAGCTCAGGAGTTACTATAGTGACCAAATCAAAGGGGAATAGTGACCAATCAAAGGGGTATCAAGGCACACAAAAAACTGCAGCCTTTATAAACCTTTGTGGACAAAAGGAGCCACACGCTAACCTGACAAGCTCAGGGGAGGCCTGCATGGAAGTCTTGCAAACTCAGAGACCTAAAATAACCACAAAAGATGGTTTGAAAATTAAATATTTAACTACAAATAGGTTATAGTGGGTAGTCATGTCCGAGACTGATATCTTCCCTGACAAAGATCAACTTAGATCTTCTTTACTGAGCCCACTTGCCTTTTTGCCTCTAAGGTAACATATCTGTGCGATGTCTGGGTAACTTGTAACTTCCTTTTTACCCCGGACCCCTCAGGGCACAACAAATGGCACCAGGACATTCTCTCATTGTTATTGTTATCAAGTTAATTGTCAACTGTTAATTACGTTAAAGTATCCTGTATCCATCTCTGTAAGAGAAGCACATGTCCATCATTTCACTTTTCACCCAATCCCAGAGGCTTCCCTGCTTTGCTTTGTCCCACCTCCCTAATCTGTCACAAATGGATTTCATGTAACTCACCTACGTCCCTTTCCTTTGATTTCAATGTATAAATACAGATGTAACCCTGCATTCTCCGGAGCATTATCTCAATTCATTGAGGTTCTGCTTCCCGGCATATGTCGACAGTTTGGCTCAAATAAACTCACAAAAATTCTTTGCAAGTTTCAATGGTTTTTTTCCGTTAACACCTTGGAAAAAGGAACTCAGTGGGACTCTTTCCCCCTCCCCATGTGGGAATCTGTGCTTGTTCTTCAATAAATGTCCACCTTTGCTATACCATCTTCCATCTGTGGTTTCATTCTTTGACGCGAAGGAAAAAGAACTGGGGGAAGCCATCCTGTCCAGGGGAACACTGCGTGTTCCAGTTCAAAATTCTCATATCATAATCATAGGTGCAAAAGACAATAGACAGACTCAGTTAAGGTAAAGATTAACTTTTGTCAGGGAAGATTATAGCCTAGGACAGTGATGGCGAACCTATGACACGCGTGTCAGCACTGACACGCGTAGCCATTTCTGATGACACGCGGCTGCTGAGGCTGCCACATGCCGAGGATGAAACATTTGCTGCTCCTGAGGATGAAACATTTGCGAAATAATGTTTTTTTCCTCCAAGTGACACACTACCCGAGTTATGCTCAGTTTTTTGGCGAAGTTTGACACACCAAGCTCAAAAGGTTGCCCATCACTGGCCTAGGACATAACTTCATGACACAAACTCCTTTTAGTTCTAAAATTTTAAATTACACACCATCCTATGTGGCTATTTTAGGTCTCTGAGTTTGCAAGGCCACCACACAGGCCTTCCCTGAGCTTGTTAACATGTGATCCCTTTTTATCTACACTAGTTTGAATCCTTTCAGTGTGCTCTGGGGCACAGGAGCTGTCCTTAGTTCTATGGTTCCTGAAGCCAGTTATGGAGGTAGTTGGAATTTGGGCTCTGGATTGGTTGGTTTGCATAGTAAATGTGAAATTCCAGACCAGGCCTTTACTATTCCTAAGAATTGGTTAGGCCTTGAAGGGGCAGTCCCTCCTGGTTTTGCAAGATCTTTGTAGGGGAGAAAAAAGATATTTTCCCTCTATCCTTTTAGGTTCTTGATTAAAACCTTCTTATAATAAAAGACAGATTAACAGTGAAGCAGGAATTTTAGGAGAACATAGGTAGGCTTAGGGATTTTTTAATCCCTTTAATAAATCTTTATTGTTCAGATTATTACAATTGTTTCTCCTTTTTCCCCCCATAGCTCCCCTCCACCCAGTTCCCACCCCACCCACTGCCCTTACCTCCCCCCCGACTGTCCTCATCCATAGGTGTACGATTTTTATCCAGTCTCTTCCCGAACCACCCACACCCTTTTCCCCCTGACAATTATCAATCCACTCCCATTCTATGCCCCTGATTCTATTATATTCACCAGTTTATTCTGTTCCTCAGATTTTTAATTCACTTGATTTTTAGATTCACTTGTTGATAGATAAGTATTTGTTGTTCATAATTTTTACCTTTACTTTTTTCTTTTTCTTCCTCTTCTTAAAGAATACCTTTCAGCATTTCATATAATACTGGTTTGGTGGTGATGAACTCCTTTAGCTTTTTCTTGTCTGTGAAGCTCTTTATCTGACCTTTAATTCTGAATGATAACTTTGCTTGGTAGAGTAATCTTGGTTGTAAGTTCTTGCTATTCATCACTTTGAATATTTCTTGCCACTCCCATCTGGCCTGCATAGTTTCTGTTGAAAAATCAGCTGACAATCGTATGGGTGCTCCCTTGTAGGTAATTAACTGTTTTTCTCTTGCTGCTTTTAATATTCTCTCTTTGTCTTTTTCCCTTGGCATTTTAATTATGATATGTCTTGGTGTGGTCCTCTTTGGATTTCTTTTGTTTGGGGTTCTGTGTACTTCCTGGACTTGTAAGTGTATTTCTTTCACCAGGTGGGGGAAGTTTTCAGTCATTATTTCTTCAAATAGGTTTTCAGTATCTTGCTCTCTCTTCTTCTGGCACCCCCATAATTCGGATGTTGGTACACTTGAAGTTGTCCCAGAGGCTTCTTACACTATCTTCAAATTTTTGCATTCATTTTTCTTTTAGCTTTTCCAGTTGAGTGATTTTTGCTTCTTTGTATTTCAAATCTTTGACTTTATTCTTGTGTTCCTCTAGTCTGCTGTTGGGCTCTGTATAATATTTTTTATTTCAGTCAGTGTATGTTTAATTTCTAGTTGGTCTTTTTTCATATCCTCAAGGGTCTCGTTGAATTTATCGGCCTTTTCTCTAAGAAATTCTTGAAAAACCTTATAACTATGGTTTTGAACTCTATATCCAGTCATTTGTTTTCCTCCATTTTTTTTCATTTGTGATCTGTTTCTTTGTCTCTGCATTTTCGCTGCTTCCCTGAGTTGGTAGGGTGGCTTTGTGTGCTAGGTGTCCTATCTGGGCCAGTGGGTCGGCCTCCCAGTTACCTGAGGTGGACATTCTTGGCGCACCCCTTTGTGGACTGTGTGTACAGCCTTGTTGTAGTTAAGTATTGATTGTTGTTGGTGTCACTGGGAGGAATTGACCTCCAGGCTGCTTGGCTCTGAGGACCCTCTGTGTCTATAATGGAAGAACTGCTGCACTGGAGACACGCTTATGGGGCAGTACTTGTTTCAGTGGGGCTTTGGTGTTCACTGAGTCTGCCTCTTGAATGTGTCACTTCTGGATGTGAGTAGTTGAAATCTGGTGTTGTCTCATACTGTCATACTGACTACTAGATACACTAGCTCTGGATCTCCAATGGGGTGCAGGTCAGCTACTGTCTGAGGCCACCCAACAGGAGCTACAGCGAGAACTACAGTTTTCTCCTCTTTGCTTGGAGTTTGGAGGTTTTGGAGCTGTCTGACCCGAGCTGCAGTTTGTTTGGTTAAACTGAGATAGGGCAGACCATTTATATGCAAAAGCCGCTGCGCAGAGCTTGGGTGGGTTTGTACATTGTGCAGGACGGGATCTCAGGGAGTCACTAGGCTAGGGCGTGGCAAACAGTGGTGGCTGCCAGTCAGCCATCTCTGCATCTCCGCATTTCCAAGTCCCCGCGTCCCGTTCCCCAGTGCAATAAACAATGATTGCTGGGCACACCTCTGCAAGAAAGCCACCCTCACTTTCAGACCCAATGGCAGACAGTCCAGCTTCTCCCCATAAGAGTTTGGGTCCCCAGCATCTCCCCAGAAACTGGAGTTCAGAGTAATTGGGAGCTTGTCTCCCTTGGGGTTGAAAGAAGCAGTGCACCCAGACATCCGCAGCCAGCCCGATTCGCGCGCCTCCGTACCTCAGCTTTTCAGCACTTGTGCACGTCTCAATGCTCTTTTCTCTTTCCTTCTACTTGTAGAACTTCCACTCAGCCAGCTTTCCCATGGTCCTGGGTGATAGACGTTTTGTCTTTTAGTTGTAGTTTTGAAATTGTTGTGCGAGGCAGCAGTTTAGGTGTTTACCTATGCCGCCATCTTGGTTTCTCCAGGCTTAGGGATTTTTTAGAATTGAAGTCATGGGAAAAGCATGGGGCTGCAGACTGGCAGAAGGTACATTTCCATAACACAAAAGCCAGATGCAGTCACATCTCCATAAGACAAGGAGGCAACAACAGGTATATTTACATAAGACAAGGGAACTTGAAGTAGCCAAGAAATATCTATATTTACAAAATAAAGAGAAGAAAGTCTTTCATTCAGGAGGAGGAGAAGAAAACCCAGAGAGGAGGAGGGGTTCGACCTTTGAACCCAGGAGTTACCATAGTTACTAGTCTAAGGGAATAGTGAACAGTCAGAGGGGATATCAAAGCACCAGGATCTGCAGCCTTTATAAGCCATTGGGAAGAGGAACGCGGTGGGACTCTTCCCCCTCCCCACGTGGGAGTCAATTCAGGGATGTTTGCCCCTCCCCACATGGAAGTCCATTCTGTGGGACTCTTCCCTCTCCCCACATAGGAGTCTGTACTTGTTCTTCAATAAATCTCCACCTTTGCTATACCACTTTCTGTCTGTGGATTCATTCTTTGATTCCAGTGGACAAAGAATCTGGGTTCCAGTCCAAAAATTCAGTATCAACAAGGGGACAAAAAAATATAATAGCATATATACTTCCTATATACATGAGAGATATCCAGGAATAGTAACAAACTCCCTGAAATGACCCAAGCCACCATCTCCAGCTACAGACAAAAGAAGATATTGGGGTGGAAGGAAACTATTTATGGGAAGTTACTGGGCACAGTACACAGGGTATGGTTGTTATGCAGATTTAAATTAGTTGTCTTCTCAATTGATAAGAAAATTTTAGAGATTTAGTCATCTTTCTCTTTGTACAGAGAGGAGGACACATTTACAAATGGAGATTTCCTATATAAATGCATATTAAAAAGAGTTTTTAGAACTTTTTCTATGTCTGCTGTTTCTTTTTTTAAATTTTAAATATATTTTATTGATTTCTTACAGAGAGAGTTAGAAACATCGATGAGAGAGAAACATCGATCAGCTGCCTCCTGCACACTCCCTACTGGGGATGTGCCTGCAACCAAGGCACATGCCCCCGACTGGAATCGAACCCAGGACCCCTGAGTCTGCAGGCTGATGGTCTATCCATTGAGCCATGCCGGTCAGAGCTGTCTGCTGTTTCTTAAATAATTAGACTAAAATAGTTCTTATGCCAAAAATGCATATATTGGGGTGGTATATACTGCTCCCCTTCAACCATAAGATGTCAAAGCATTAAATATAAATGTGGTTATTAACTCCACTTCCTCCTGCCCATTACTGAATACCTTTGACTAAGCCAGAAAGCTCAGTAAATTCTTGGTAAGTCTGAATTTGCTGAGTCAAACATGAAAAGATCAACTATGAGCTAGGGGGGAAATCAGTGAGTCAAAGTAGTTGAAGTAAGCAAGACCCCAGATCTACAATGGTGAAGAACGACATATAGAACTCATATATATTCAAAATGGTATGTCATAATCAGTATGATATGTGGCACTGATTAGTTATTAACATACAAAGTCAGTGAATTCCCTATACAATCCTTTATGCAGTAAAGGAATGCTGCATTAGAAATTGAGAGACTTTGGTCTTTTCTTTTTGTTGACACTATGTAACTAAGTCCATGCTTCAATGGCTTTTAGTTCTCTTTTTTGTAAAGTAGGGATTGGATTAGATAATCTCTAATATTATTCTAGCTTTAGCATTCTAAAACATTAACACTCAAAAATAAAATCATGAAATACATATGGTACACTGAGGAGGAAACTGGTCTTGCAATGCGTGTCAGGCCATAAAAACTGAACAATGTACTCCTTGGAGGGGTGGAGAGGGTCGTTATCTCTGGAACCAGAACAGATCATCGGATATGACCTGGGGACCCCCAACACCTTCCTGTAAGCCCACAAAAGGGGGCAGAACCATATCTGCAAGACAAAGACCCCAGAAGGTTATAAAAAATGAAGCCCTCTGTGTGTGTCTTCACTCTGATTTGGAAATTATTCCTGGAGTCCACTAGTGTTAATAAACGGGGTCCTTCCCTTTCTCTAGGAAGCATGCTTGGTATTTCTTTGGTCTTCTGTAACACACTACCTTTAGGAATGTATTTTCATTTATACTTGATATACCAACTAGACAGACTCTTAGTGTTTGGTTCAAAATATCCTATTACATCCCTCATTCTTTCCTTCAAAGGAAATGCAATGTTAGGGAATTAATTACACATAACATAACATAACATAACATTACATAACATAACATAACATAACATAACGTGTTTATGGTTCAGTATAAGAGAACCCACTGCCCCCACCACCACCAATGTTGGGTAAAAACAGCAGTTTCATCAGTGATTCCAAATTCTGAGCTCAGTTTTCCATTTACTAACAGTGAGACTGAAAGCTATAAACATTCCTATTTCTGCCTGAGGAGAGTTGAATGTTCCAGCAAATGTACAGTACACTGGAAAATCCAGCATCAGCATCAATTTTCAATGTCTCTGCTAACATGCTGTTTCCATAATTACACCACAAATTGGCAGTATGTCCTCAGGATTTGGGTTGGCATTGTGCCTTGCAGGTCTTGTATTGCTTCGTCAGAGTTGGACACATAACAATAAAGCTTCTGGAGTTAAGAACTTGTTTAACATCCACCCCACCACCACCCCCATCTCATTTTTTAATTTTCTTTGGTTGAAATAAGGTGGCTAGAACAATCTATTGACTTGTAAAAGCTTAGAGGTTACTATTTTTTTTAACACAATACATATTTTGCTCCTTGGATGAAAAGAGGAAGGGCTATTTATTCATATTGACTGACAGATTGGCGATTTCCAGAGGGAGAAGGAGGTGGGGGAAGGTGGGAGAGGGTATAAGGGTATAAACAGTGATAGAAGATGTGACTTGGAGTAGCAAACACACAATATAATGTACAGATGATGTATCATAGAATTGTACAGGTGAAACCTATAGTTTTATTCACCAATGTCACACCAATTAATTGAATTTAAAAACATATATTAAAAATAAATAATTAATTAATATTATAATTTTAATAGCCAAAATGAGACAAAAGTGGTCGGGTTTATGAGTGGTGCTGATGCCAAGTGGAAGGGAAGAAGTGAGATTAGTTGAATTCTCAAGAGACATTTATTTGGTAATGTTTTCTTAACTCAGTAATATTACTCCATTACTTACAACTTGTTAAGAGAGTGTCTTGAAAGTCAAATGTTCAGAAATGCAAATTGACAGGCTTTTAATGGTGGTTGATTCTTCATGAGCAGTTCAGTTCCATGTTTCTCAATACCTCTAGGGCAGGGATGATGGGCCAAAGATTACTTGAAACTAGAGAATAAAGATGCCCATATTTCTGGAATATCATTTTTCTACTTGAGAATTATTTTTATATTAAAATAAACATTATGGAAATAAAAGGGTGTCTATATTGAAAGTAAAACATAAAACCTGAATGAAATTTCTCCTGATGAGAGACTATTTCTGGCTATATCCTATCATCCTCTCATGACAAGTATTTATTATTTTCCTTAATAGCTTGAATCTCTGTTCTAGACAATGCCTTTTACTTTAGAGTTTAGGAAATTGTGCCACAAAGATATTAAGTAGCCATGGAAACCCAGATTTTCCAGTGCCAATGCCCAATAAATACATAGTGTTCACACACTATGTTCAAGGCACTCTTCCTTGATTTTTCTATGAGATGAGCTCTATCTTCATGGTCCCATGATAATGGAAACCAAGGCTCCAGATCTTACAATATCTCATTTTTACGTCTAAAATATATATATAAAAAATTTACTTTCTACAAATAATAGTAAGAGTTTATTGCAGCTCATTAGGTCTGATTGGATCACGGGCTTATTACAAAGCCAATCACTTTTTCTGGGGAATTATATTGCTTTGATTGATTTATGCCCGGTCAAATGCTGCATCTCTTCCTGGAATGGAAGAATCTATTCAAAACACATTGTCAGAGAATAGGAAACAGACAGGTTGTCCAGAAGCAAAAAAGGGGTATGATAATGAAAGGAAGAGTGACAGGATTCTGGGCTGGAAAAGTAAGAAGTGTGCAATAATACTCCTATGGTTAGTAATAATAATGATTATGGTATTTTTAATAATTCAAAGAGCTTGGTTTTCCATCCTATCTAATAAAAGAGTAAGATGCAAATTGACCGTACCTCTACTACACCCAAAAGCCATGCCCATCAGCCAATCAGGAGCAAGTATGCAAATGAACCCAACCAAGATAGCTGCGGCCACATTGCAAGCAGGAGGCTTTGGTTTCCCCAGTAATGGAGGAAGCCAACCTTTCCACACACCCTGGCCTGCCTAGGCCTCCACACAAGGCTACAAAGTTTCAATTACAGAAGATAAATAAATCCCAACAAAAATGACAGCAGCCACGGTGCTGGAGAGAGAAGGAGGCTTGAGATGCCCCCGGTGATGGAGGAAGCCAAGCTTTCCACACACCCTGGCTGGCCTTGGCATCCACTCAAGGCTATAAAGTTTCAATTATAGAAGATAAATATATCCCAACAAAAATGGCTGCAGCCACGGAGCAAGCAGGAGGCTTGGCTCCGCTCAAGGCTACAAAGTTTCAATTATAGAAGATAAATAAATCCCAGATACCAGGGCCTCCACTTGGGTCGCTGGGCGCATGGCCGGCCTGCAAACCACCACAGGCCCCTAGCCCAGGCTACCCCATGCCCCAAGGGAGCCCCCACCCTGATCCAGGACACTCTTCGGGGCATACCAGTTGGCCCCAACCCTTACACCAGGACTCTATACTATCTAATAAGAGTATTATGCAAATTGACCGTCACTCCAACACACAAGATTGCTGCCCCCTTGTGGTCAAAGATGGCTGCCCCCATGTACACATAAGATGGCCACAACAAGATGGCCAGCAGGGGAGGGCAGTTGGGAGGGACCAGGCCTGCAAGGGAGGGCAGGTGGGGGCGATCAAGCCTGCAGGGGAAGGCAGTTAAGGGTGACCAGGCTTGCAGAGGAGGGAAGTTGGGGAAAACTGGGCCTGCAGGGAAGGGCAGTTGTGGGGGACCAAGGCCTGCAGGGTTGAGCAGCTGTGGGGCACCAGGCCTGCAGGGGAGGGCAGTTATGGGTGACCAGGCCTATAGGGAGGGCAGTTAGGGGCAAACAGGCTGGCAGGGGAGTGGTTAGCGGGTGATCAGGCTGGCAGGCAGAAGCAGTTAGGGGCAATCAGGAGGGCAGGCAGGCGAGCAGTTGGGAGCCAGCAGTCCTCGATTGTGAGAGGGATGTCCAACTGCCCATTTAGGCCCAGTATCAGGCCTAAACGGGCAGTTGGACATCCCTTGAGGTTGTCCCAGATTGGAGAGGGTGCAGGCTGGGCTGAGGGACACACACCCCTATGCACGAATTTTGTGCACTGGGCCTCTAGTAATACTATAACAGAAATTGTAATTTGGCAACTTTGGAGCCAAATTTATTCTACAATAGTGTTCTTAAAAAATAAGTTTTAGTGGTTTCAGAATAAGTATGCTTCCACAAATCATTCCTTATCTTCTCCACCAGCAGATTCATTCATGCACATAACTTCTGTCTTCTGACTCCATTCATGAGAGACTCTAGGGACTCTTCAAGATTATAATTAACTCATAATAATTTTAAGAATAACCCTCATTCTACAGAAAAAATATGACACTTCAGTGGTTTACTAATAATTTCACCCCTCCCCCATGACTTTTTTGTTTTGTTTTGTTTTGTTTTGTTTTGTTTTGTTTTGTTTCATGGCTCAATTCTATTTTGACATTTATAAAAGCTTTAGCACAAGCTAACAAATAGGTCCATGGGAAGGGTCAAATTTTGTACCAGAACATGCTCTTATCACTCATATTGACATGTGGAATGGCAAGTTCTCAGATTCTCATTGTGGGTTCTTGTCCTACAAAGTTTGAAGAATAAAATTCACAGACTAAAAGACTTTAAGCAAAGTGTAGAAATTTATTGAAAGCATGTACAAACTCCCCCTGATTAATGATCCCCAAAGGGGACTCTATGGAGGATCCCCAAATGGGAAAAATATTCTCTCTCTCTAAAATGGGGAAAACAACAACAACAGTCTTTTGAGTTTCTTTGTGTACCAGTTTATATATGCTGGTAGCTTGTCTGAACATGATACTTTCTAATAGGACCCTTCCTTAATTTTTGTCTCCCGTGCTTTCCTCATTGGCTACTTTCCTCCTTTTCCTTGCTTAGTATCATTTTCCAAGTTTTACAGCTCACCCAGTGCCCCCTCTTCTACTTCCCCTTATCATGTAACATTCATCTGTGGATGTAAGATAAGCAATCTGGCGGCTTGAAGCTGTTTCCACCCTTTATGTATATCTTCCTCTCCCATGGAACCCCCTTCCCTAAAACTGCCTCTCCTGTCTCTAAAATTCCTTTCAATATGTTCATTCTTCATAACTTTGACAAATTCCCCAGTAGTCTGTCCCTTTCTGCTAATATTCTTGAGTAAACACAGACTGTGCCCTAGTAACTTACAAGTAAGATCTAATCAAGCATATTGTTTGCTGTCACACAGAAGATAACCCTAGTAGAATGTCAGTAGCACCTATGTGACTAGGATCTTTCTTTTGTATACCATTGTTTCTTCAGCTTCTAGAAAAATATCAAGCATAAAATAAGGGCTCAATACTAATTAAGACCAAAAAATGAGGGATATGTATCTCTATATATAAAAGCCTAAGCAACCATTACGGCCAGTTGACCAGTTGCTATGAGGACGCACTGACCACCAGGGGGCAGATGCTAAATGCAGGAGCTGCCCCCCGGTGGACAGTGTGCTCCCATAGCCAACCTCCCAAGGTCCCTCCCCACTGGCCACTGACCCCAATCGCCTTGATCAGGACTAGGCGAGATGGCCCCAATTGGCCTGGATCGCCTGCCAGGCCAAGGGACCCCACCCATGCACAAATTCGTGCACCAGGCCTCTAGTCTAGTATATGAGGCCAGAGTAGAGTGTGGAGTTGACCTCCCTTTTTTTTTTTTACTTTTTTTTATCAACGTGAAAACTTATCATTGTTGTCTTCTTGCTCATTGTCCTCCTTTCTTGCTAGCCTGAATCTCAGAAAAAACTGATCCTTGTTCCACAATACTGATTTCTATTATATACCAGGGCCAGTCTGGGGAGGTTTGTATTATCAACAAGAACTGTGTTCACAACTAAGGGTACTGTACCACAATGCAATCACACCCTTTATTGCAAAATTCTGATATTAAGAGATGCATGCACTAAGATAAGACCTGATAAAGTAGTCTCTGGTACATATTACAAGTGCTTATGTGTTCAATAATTTTACCATATGTGAAAAAGGGATATCTATATCTATATCTATATCTATATCTATATCTATCTACACTAATAAAAGAGAAACATGCAAATTAACCATCACTCTGCTACATCAAGCTACACCCACCAGCCAATCAGGAGCAACTATGCAAATTAACCCAACCAAGATGGCGGCCAGCCGTGGAGCTGGAGCAAGCAGGAGGCTTGGGTTGCCCTGGCAATAGAGGAAGCCAAGCTTTCAGCCTGCCCTGGCCAGCCCTGACCTCTGTTCAATGCTACAAAGTTTTAATTATAGAAGATAAATAAATCCCAACCACAATGGCAGCAGCCCTGGAGCTGGAGCAAGCAGGAGGCTTGGGTGCCCCCAGTGATGGAGGAAGCCAAGCTTCCCTCCCTGACCAGCCCTGGCCTCCGCTCAAGGCTACAAAGTTTCAATTATAGAAGATAAATAAATCCTAGATACTTGCTTCCAGCCGGCCCTGGCCTCCTCAAGGAGGTGCTGAAAAAAGAAAGAAAAAGAAAAAAAGGAGGGGCTGGGACCTTGGGTCACTGAGGGATGATCAGGCCAGGGTGGGACGGCAGGGGCCATTGGGGGTAAGCAGACCAGCAGGGGGGCCAATTGGGGGTGAGCAGGCTGTCAGTGTGGGTCAATTGGAGGTGATGAGGCCAGTGGGGGGGCAGTTTGGAGTGAGCAGGCCAGCAGGGGGCAGTTGGGGGTGAGCAGGTCAGTGGGGAGCGAAGGTCAGGGTGAGCAGGCCAGCAGGGGGTGCAGTAGGCGGTGATCAGGCTGGTGGGGGGGGCATTTGGGGGCTAGCAGGCTGGTGGAGGGGGAAGTTGGAGGTGAGCAGGCTGCCAGGCAGAGTGGTTAGGGGCAATCAAGCAGGCAGGCAGGCAGGTGAGCGGCTGGAGCTAGCAGTCCCAAATTGTGAGAGGAAGGTCCGACTGCCGGTTTAGGCCCAATCCCTGTAAACCAGCAGTAGGACATCCTTCGAGGGGTCCCAGAATGAGAGGGTGCAGGCCAGGCTGAGGAACACCCCCCCATTGCACAAATTTCGTACACCGGGCCACTAGTATCTATATAAAGAGGTAATATGCAAATTATGCCTGGACACCGTAACGGGTCATGATCGGACAGGAGGAGGTTGTGCACGCAGGTGAGGCCCGGAGCAGACACAGGCAGGGGGGCCGGGGGATGCTGCAAGTCAGGCCTGGGTCCCAGTCACCCGTGGTGCCAGAGAAGCAGGGTTTCAGATAAGAGGATGCAGCATTCTACTGCTATCTTGAGTTTGTGGTTTCCAATAAAACAGCCAGAAGGGATGATAAACCCTCTGCAAATGGCAAACAGCTAAGCCAGCACCTATCTTCATTTAAATGAAGCCTTTCCCGCAGTGAATGACCCCAACCCTCCCTGGATCAGGCAGGTTCCTATGGAGTGCAATCTCCACGCAATACGGGGCCCCAGTTTCGTTCAGGTAATCTCATGCACATTAGCTCAGGGCAGTGGGGAAGGAAGGGAAAAGGCATCAATGGCATCATGACCACAACTGGTCACCAGGAGGTGCATGGAGCACCTCTCAGCCCGGTGCCCCTCAGGGTGCTTCGTCGCACGGCGGAAGGCGGGGTGCCTCCTGGCGCGATTTCAATCACACACTGGGACTCTAGTACGTTTATAAATCTGAGCTTTATTTACTGGAAACTGAAATGTCAGATAAAGATCTTATTCTTTCAAACACTTCATTCCCATCTGTGTAATTCTGGTGTAGATTTTGGGGTTGACAAGCTTACACTTCTCTCCATCTTGTGCAGCATAACTTGTCTCTCTGCCCTGTATCCTGGTTGTACTATCTTTATTCTGTGATTTTATATTTAGACTTAAAAAATATTCTATTTATTGGTTTTGAGAGAGAGAAAGAGAGAGAGAGAGAGAGAGAGAGAGAGAGAGAGAGAGAGAGAGAGAGAGAGAAAGTACAAGAAAGAGAGAAACATCTATTTGTTGTTCCACTTATTTATGCATTCATTGGTTGTTTCTGTATGTGCCCTGACCAGGGATTGAACCCACAACCTTGGTGCACTGGGACAATGCTCTAACTAACTGAGCTATCCAGCCAGGGCCTAAAATTTTAGATTTTTTTAAATTTATAATAGATTCCTTCATTTTATGTCCTGAGAATTTGGGGAATGTTATGGACACTGACATTTGTGATTCATAAAATTATCTTACATAGTTCCTTAAAATTTCACCTGTAAAATGAGGATTTTTAAAAATTATAATATATTAAAGGAGTTCCAAAGTTGGAAAAATAAAATCCATATTTTTTAAAAGTAAAATTTAGAGGATGACAAGGAAAAGTTTCAATCTGATCAGAAAATTTACAAACTATTATTCAAACATATTCAAAGCTTTGAAATTTGGTTAATTGAAGGACATTTATTTGTAATTAAAAAAAATAGTTCTTGAGGTGCAGATTCCAGAGTTGCTCTATTTTTTCAGGTTTTTCTGATGTATCATGTGCTAATTATAAATAAGGCAAAGTAAAAACAGGTAAAATTATTTTTACCAATACTTCAGAACCATTTGATCCCACTTATCCCTCCTGTTGTGGTTTATTCATTGCAGCATTCTGTTTCTTTAGTTTCCTTTCATCTAGAAAACCACAACATCAGTTATGCAATATTCTTGCTAAAAGTGCATAAGCTGACATTTCTCATGAGGAAACATCAGACAAACTCAAATTGAAGGACATTTATAAAATAACTGACCTGTACTCCATAAATGACAATGGCATGAAACACAAAGACCGAGGAATTGTTTTGTGATTTTTATATCAGTAAACTTTGTCCAATTTAACTAAGTTTTGCTGTGTTTGGTAGTTCTATAAATTCAGATCAACAGTTAATATTTATACTACAATGTTTGTATAAGTTGACTGTGGTAGTAAGCTTACATGTTGATAAGCTTTGTCCTTTATTATATTCAAGCAATGTAAAAAGGACTTAAAATAATATAATAGTTGATATAACTGAAATCAGAAGTACTTTTCATGAGTTTCTAATAAAGGAACCAAGTTTAAGTAGAAGAACAAATTCAAACTGGCTATTATGATATCTATAATAATAAAAGTGTAATATGCTAATTAGACTGGATGTCCTTCCAGACGACCTGCTGGATGAAGCTGGGGTTGCAAGGGAAACCCGGGTCCTGGGTGCCAGAGGGAAGCTGGTGCCAGCAGCAGGGGGAAAGAAGGCCTACTCTTGTACAAATTTAATGCATTGGGCCTCTAGTTTTAATATAATAATTTAGGTAAAGTAAGATATTCAGAGATGTCTTAATACTATGAGTAAAATATTTAATTTTATTTTTTTAACACAAAGTCACTGATTATAGAAATTATAATTTCCTCTAAAGATACTATAATATATTTTATATTTTAACCAGAGGCCCGGTACATGAAATTTGTACACTGGGGGGAGGGGGAAGGTGTCCCTCCGCCCAGCCTGCACCCTCTCCATCCAATCTGGGACCTCTCTGGGGATGTCTGACTGCCAGTTTAGGCCTGATCTCTGTGGGATCAGGCCTAAACTGGCAGTCGGACATCCCGCTCACAATCTAGAATTGCTGGCTCCCAACCGCTCACCTGCCTGCCTGCCTGATTGCTCCTAACTGCTTCTTCCTGCCAGCCTGATCACCCCCTAACCACTCTCCTGCCAGCCTAATCTATGCCTAACTGCTCCCCTGCCATCCCAATCATTCCCAACTGCCCTCCCCTGCCAGTCTGGTCACCCCCAACAGCCCTCCCCTGCTGACCAGGTCACCCCTAACTGCCCTCCCCTGCAGGCCCAGTTGCCCCCAACTGCCCTCTCCTGCAGACCCAGTAGTCCCTAACTGCCCTCCCCTGCTGGCCTTGCTGCCCCTAACTGCCCTCCCCTGCCAGCCTGGTCATCCCTAACTGCCCTCCCCTGCTGGCCTGATCACTCACAACTGCCCTCCCCTGCCAGCCATCTTGTGACCACAAGGGGGTGACCATCTTGTGACCAGAAGGAGGCAGCCATCTTGTGCGAGGCCCTGATTGTCAATTTGCATATTACCTCTTTATTATATAGGATAGTAACCTTGAAAAAAAAAAGAACATTTTTTTTTAGTTTGTTTATAATCACTATACCCAATACTGATATTTTAAAAGGAACAAATACTAAGATATTTGATGACAAAATTACAAAATTCCTTTCTTATAAAACAAAGTCACTTATTTGGATTAGTGGGGGGAAGGGCGAATAAAAGACACAGTTTGTGTCTCTTGCTATTACGTTCTCTTAACAACGTAACAACTTAACATGCAGTGACTTTCTGCTCCAATGAGCGTTCCAGCACCATAGGGATGTTCCTGCTTTGTTAGTTGTGTGACTGAAAATGCAGATTTGGCTGCCAGACAACAAAAGCCAAACTCATGATAGAGACAGGTGCTGATGCAAAAGGAAACAAACTTTATTCAGCAGCTGTGACCTTGAAGAGTGGTGAACTCCTGTCTCAAAGATGAACCCCATTCTTGCTCAAGCCAATGGTTTTTATAGGAATCTGGAAGGGAGAAATTTTTTCTATCCAATAATCTTTTTAAAAAAAATTTCTTTATTGATTAAGGTATTACATATGTGTCTTTATCTCCCCATTACCCCGCATCCCCCCCACTCATGCCCTCACCTCCCTGTTGTCTGTGTCCATTGGTTAGGCTTATATGCATGCATACAGGTCCTTTGGTTGATCTCTCCCCCTTACTCCCACCCTCCCCTACCTTCCCTCTAAGATTTGACAGTCTGATCAATGTTTCTCTGTCTCTGGATCTGTTTTTGTTAATCAGTTTATTCTGTTCATTATATTCCATAAATGAGTGAGATCATGTGATATTTATCTTTCTCTGACTGGCTTATTTCACTTAGCATAATGGTCTCCAGTTCCATCCATGCTGTTGCAGATGGTAAGAACTCCTTCTTTTTTACCACAGCATAGTATTCTATTGTGTAGATCAGTGATGGCGAACCTATGACACGCGTGTCAGCACTGACACGCGTAGCTATGTCTGATGACATGCGGCCGCATGCCGAGGATGAAACATTTGCTGCTCCTGAGGATGAAACATTTGCTACTAGAGTCTTGGAGTTAGTTTTTTCCTCAAAGTGACACACTACCCGAGTTATGCTCAGTTTTTTGGCCAAGTTTGACACACCAAGCTCAAAAGGTTGCCCATCACTGGTGTAGATGTACCACAGCTTTTTAATCCACTCATCTGCTGATGGGCACTTAGGCTATTTCTAAATCTTAGCTATGGTGCATTGTGCTGCTATGAACATAGGGGTGCATATGCCACCATTTTCTCCCTCCTGGATTATTTTATTGAGTAGAAGTTTTGCTACTTCAGTTGCCTTCTCAGTTTTACTGGGGTATGTCTCTACCCATCTGGAAAAGGGGTCTACAAAGACTAATAAAAATGTAAAGTTTCCTATAGTTTTAGGCATCTGTGTAAAGTCAACTTGCCAGTCTTCAAATGGGCATATCTCTTTATATTGTACTCCTGTTGGCTCTCTCTTAGGATTGTTTTTGGTGCTTAACTGATAGGCTTGGATAATCTTCTAAATGGTCTTTGAAAATGATAGCTCTTTAAATGTGGTCTAATGAGGTCTGTTAAAGCATCTGTCCCACAATGGGTCTCTTCATATAGTTATTTGAGGTTGGGATATACTAGAGCTTCAGAGAGTAAGATCAAATATGTGTTGATCTTCCATATAGAATTAGGGTCAGTGTTGTAGAATCCCCATTAATGGGCCCGTTCCTAAACTCATTCTGTTTAATGGGGTTTAAATTCTGACAAGACAGGTGGGGAATTAAAGCCTATAGAAGTGGTGGCCCTCAGGCTGCTTGTGCTGCTACTTTAGCTTAGTTTCCCTGGCTTGTTTGGGAACCATCCTTCTGCTGTCCTAGGCAATGAATTATGGCAATTTGGTTTGGTAGATTCACTGTCTCTAGCAATTTTAAAATCTCTTTTGCATGTTTGATATCCTCATTCCTGAGGTTAAGAGCCCTCTTTCTTTCCATATTGACCCACTAGCATGAATTATAATGAAGGCATATTTAAAGTCAATGTAGATTCTGAAGATGGTGACTGGCAGGAAGGCTCACACAGCGTCATAGGAACTGCTAGACCTGCCCCTCGCACAGGACCGCAGCGCCACTACAGGAATTTGAGCCTGGGCATGCGCAGACACTGTGAATCTGTTCCCCACAATGCAATTGGGCAAACAAAACCCACACCCACACAGATTATGGGCAAGCGCACACAGAAGTCTGTTTTCCACAGCACAGGAGTGGACCTCCTACTGACACAGTGCTACTGTGCAACCTGATCCCCCAAGCAGACAGGGGACCCTGATTCTCTGCGTGAGGCAGCACCAAGCACCAGTGACTTGACTCTGTTTCTCATTGCATGTGCCTGGGATCCCAGATTCCCAGTGGATTCACACTAAGAGCTAGTGACTCCAATTCTTGGTGCATTCACACACAGGGACCCGATTCTCAGCACAAGGCCTCACCAAGCAACAGAGACTCTGATACATGATTCTTGGTGCAGGCACAGGGGAACTCTGACTCCTGGCACATGCTAGGGGACTCTGATTTTTGGCACATGCCAGCGGGGTCTCTGTTGTAGTGTGGCGCAGGTGGGGTCCCTGATTCTAGGTGCACACACGAGGCCACACTGAGTGCCAGTGACTCTGATCCTGGGTGAGCGTGGCTCCCCCCAACCCACAGCAGGCACACATCTTGGTGTTGTATCTCTTTAGTGACACTTGGGTGGTTCAAAGCTTCCACTGCACATGGCCCAGGCCCATGCAACTCAACATTTGAAGCTCCTGGTGATAGTCAGAATGGGGAGATAACACAATCCCTAGAGGAAAGAAAATGAGGAGTCACCAAGAAAAGAAATAAGTGAAACAGAAGCATGCAAGATGACAGAAAAATGATTCTGCGTAATGGTCGTACAATTCATAAACTTCATGCATGAGAAAATCAACAACCTATGCAAAAATCAGGAAGAAATAAAAAGTGATATATCTATAATAAAAAACACCATGGAAGGTTTCAACAGTAGACTAGAAGAAGCAGAGGACCAAATTAGTGAGTTAGAAGATAAGGTAGAGAAACAAGCTCAATATGAACAGCAACTGGAGAAAAAAAATATATAAACAGCAGGAGGAAAGCCTAAGGGAGCTTTGGGACAACACGAAACAAAGTAACATACGTATAATAGGGCTGCCAGAAAGACAAGAAGAGCAGCAAGGATTAGAAAATCCATTTGAAGAAATAATGACAGAAAACTTCCCGGATATGGAGAAGAAAAAAGTTACACAAATACAGAGAGTCCCAAGCAAAATGATTCCCAAAAAACTCACACCAAGACATGTCATAATTACAATGGCACATGTTAATGACAAAGAGAGAATCTTAAAGGCTGCAAGAGAGACAGAATTACCTACTTAGGATCCCCCATCAGATTATCAAATGATTTCTCAACAGAAACACATCAAGCTACAAAGGAATGGAAGAATGTATTCAAAGTTATGCAAAGCAAAGGATTTAATCCAAAAATACTCTATCCAGAAAGACTATAAATCAAAATTGAAGGGTAAATCAGGAGCTTTTCAGACAAAAAAAAAAAAAAAAAAAAAAAAGGCTAAGGGAGTTTATAACTACCAAGCCAGCAATGCAAGAAATCCTAAAGGGAATGCTGTAAAGAGAAAAAATAGAAAGGGAGGAAGGAACACAGGCATAAAGTACAGAAATGGCTACAAACAAGTACTTATCAATAATAACATTAAATGTAAATGGATTAACTGCTCCAAACAAAAGACATTGAGTGAATGAGTGGATAAGAAAACATGACCCATATATATGCTATCTTCAGGAGACCCACTTCAGAACAAGGGACTCACACAGACTGAAAGTGAAGGGATGGAAAAATATCTATCAGGCAAATGGAAATAAAAAAAAGCTGTGGTAGCAATACTTATACCTGACAAAATAGACTTCAAAGTGAAGACCTTAACAAGATACAATAAAGACCACTTAAAAATTCTAAAGGTATCAATACAACAAGAGGATATAACTCTGGTAAACGTTTATGCACTCAATGCAGGAGCACACAAACACATAAAAAAAAAACTTCTGGAAGATATCAGGGGAGAGATTGACTGCACTACCATCATATTAGTAGACTTTAATACCCCAGTAACATCACTGGATAAATCCTCTAGACAACAAATTAGCAAAGATACATCAATCTTAAAAGATGCATTAGATCAGATGGACTTAATTGACACCTTTAGAACATTCCACCCCACAACTACAGAATATACATTCTTCTCAAGCACACATTGGACATTTTTCAAAGACCACCTATTGGGTTACAGGCAAAGTCTCTCCAAATTCAAGAGGATTGAAATCATATCAAGCATCTTCTCAGATCACAATGGCATAAAATTAGAAATCAACTATAGTAAATACAGTCACAAAACTTCAAACATTTGGAAGCTGAATAGCACAATATTAAACAATGAGTGGGTTACCAAAGAGATCAAAGAATAAAAAAATCACATCCTGGAAACAAAGGACAATGAAAACACAAAAATCCAAAATCTATGGGACACAGTGAAAGCAGTCCTGAGAGGGAAGTTCATATCATTACAGACCTACCTCAAAAAAACAAGAAAAACTTGTAATAATTCATCTAACTCTGCAACATGAATAATTAGAAAGAGAGCAACAAGAAAAGCCATTGTGATCAGAAGGAAGGAAATAATAAAGATCAGAGCAGAAAAAAATGACATAGAGACCAAAAAAACAAACAAAAATCAAAACAAAACAAAACAAAAAACCAAAAACAACAACAACAAACAAAAAATACAAAAGATCAATGAAACCAAGAGCTGGTTCTTTGAAAGGATAAACAAGATTTGTGAATCTCTAGACAGGCTCACCAAGAAGCAAAGAGAGAGGACCCAAATAAACAAAATCAGAAACGGAAGAGGTGAAATAACAACAGACCCTACAGAAATATGAAGAATCGTAAAAAAAAAAAAAAAAAAAAAAATACTATGAGCAACTCTACTCCAACAAACTGGTTAACCTAGAAGAAATGGACATATTCCTAAAAAAATATGACCTTCCAAAACTCAACCAGGAGGAATAAAAAAATCTGAATAGGCTGATAACTATGGAGGAAATTAAAGTAGTAATAAAAACAAACAAACAAACAAAAAACTTCCAACAAACAAAAACCCTGGACAAGATGGCTTCACAGGGGGTTTTATCATATATTCAAAGAAGAAATAAAACCTATCTTCCTCAGACTATTCAAAAAAATTCCAGAGGAAGGAGCACTTCCAAGCTCTTTCTATGAAGTCAGCATTACCCTAATCCCAAAACCAGATAAAGACAATAAAAAGAAAGAGAATTACAGGCCAATATCCCTCATTAACATAGATGCTAAAATCCTCAACAAAATTCTAGCAAATCAGATCCAGCATTACATTAGAAAGATCATACATCGTCACCAAGTGGGATTTATCCCAGGTATGCAAGGATGGTACAACATCTGCAAATCAATAAATGTTGATTTATTGTTAAGGGTTTAATCTCCAACATTTACAAGAAACACCACATAAACAAACTGAGAGATAAAAACCATAGAATTATATCTATTGATGCAGAAAAAGCATTTGACAAAATCCAACACCCTTTCTTGATAAAAACTCTGAGCAAGGTGGGAATAGAAGGCTCATACCTCAACATAATAAAAGCCATATATGACAAACCCACAGCCAACATCATACTCAATGGGCAAAAACTAAAACCATTTCCCCTAAGAACAGGAATAAGAAAAGGATGCCCACTCTCACCACTCCTGTTCGACATAGTACTGGAAGTACTAGCCATTGCAATCAGACAAAGAGAAGAAATAAAAGGCATCCAAATTGGAAAAGAAGAAGTAAAACTGTCCTTATTCTCAGATGACATGATACTGTACATAGAAAACCTCAAAGACTCCATCAAAAAACTACTAGTCTTAATAAATGAATTCGGCAATGTAGTAGGATACAAAATTAATACTCAGAAGTCTATGGCTTTTCTATATACCAATAATGAACTCACAGAAAGAGGAATTAAAAAAGAAATCCAATTTACCATTGCAACAAAAAATTTAAGATACCTAGGAATAAACTTAACAAAGGAGACAAAGGACCTGTACTCAGAAAATTTCAGGATGCTAAAAAAAGAGATAGAGGAAGACATGAACAAATGGAAGAATATACCATGTTCATGGATTGGTAGAATCAACATCATTAAAATGTCCACACTACCCAAAGCACTCTATAAATTCAACGCAATCCCCATTAAAATACCAACAGCATATTTCACAGACCTAGAACAAATTCTCCAAAAAATTCATCTGGAATAAAACAAGACCCTGAATAGCTGCAGCAATCTTGAGAACGAAGAATAATGTTGGAGGGATCACAATACCAGATATCAAGCTATACTACAAAGCCACTGTTCTCAAAACTGCCTGGTACTGGCACAAGAACAGACATATAGACCAGTGGAACAGAACAGAGAACCCAGAGATTGACCAAAGCCATTATGCTCAATTAAATTTGACAAAGGAGGCAAGAACATACAATGGAGACAAGACATTCTCGTCAATAAATGGTGTTGGGAAAACTGGACAAATACTTGCAAAAGAATGAAACTGGACTACCAACTTACACCATACACAAAAATAAACTCAAAATAGATAAAGAGCTTAAATGTAAGATGGGAAACTATAAAAATCTTAGAAGAAGCCATAGGCAACAAAACAGCAGACATTTGTCTTAGCAATATCTTTACTGATACAGCTCTTAGGGCAATGGAAACTAAAGAGAAAATAAACAAATTGGACTACATGAAAATAAAAAGCTTCTGCACAGCAAAAGAAACCATCAACAAAACAACAAGAAAGCCCACTACATGGGAGAACATATTTGCCAATGTTATCTCTGATAAAGGTTTAATCTCCAACATTTACAAGGAACTCATACAACTTAACAAAAGATAAACAATCCAATCAAAAAATGGGCAAAGGACCTAAATAGACATTTTTTGAAAGAGTACATTCAGAAGCCAAGAGACATATGAAAACATGCTTAAAGTCACTAATCATCCAAGAGATGCAAATCAAAACAATAATGAGGTACCATCTGACACCTGTCAGAATGGCTATCATCAACAAATCAACAAACGACAAGTACTGGAGAGGATGTGGAGAAAAAGGAACCCTCGTGCACTGCTGGTGGGAATGCAGACTGGTGCAGCCACTGTGGAAACAGTATGGCTTTTCCTCAAAAAATTAAAAGTGGAACTTCCATTTGACCCAGTAATACCACTAGTAGGAATATATCCCAAGAAAACAGAAACATCAATCAGAAAGGATATATACACCCCTATGTTCATAGCAGCGATTTACAATAGCTAAGATTTGGAAACAGCCTAAATGCCCATTAGTAGATGAATGGATTAGAAAACTGTGGTACATCTACACAATGGAATACTATGATGCTATAAAAAAAGAAGGAATTCTTACCATTTGCAACAGCATGGAGGATCTGGTGAGCATTATGCTAAGTGAAATAAGCCAGTCAGTGAAAGATAAATACCACATAATCTAACTAATTTATGGATAATAAAGAACATTACAAACTGTTGAACAAAAATAGACAGAGGCAAGAAGCATCAAACAGTCTATCAAACTACATTGGGAAGGTAGGGGAGGGTTAGGGAGTGTAAGAGATCAACGGAAGGACTTGTATGCATGCATATAAGCACAACCAACAAACTCAAACACTGGGGGGAGGGGAGACGAGGGCAAGTGCCAGGGGGTATGGGAGGCCTGGGGGAGGTCAGTGGGGAAAAAAAAGAGAGACATATGTACTACTATTTGTAATGCCTTAAACAAAAAAATTTAAAAACAAAGTCAATGTAGATGTTAAAATTATTTTCCTGGGATAATTCTAAGGCTCTGTTGGGGGCTATCAGTTCAGCTTTTTATGCTGAAGTTAGGCTTCTATTACCTTGTCTATTGTCCACTGGATATCTGGCTCATTGTTGACCATTCTGTATAAAGTTGCTCCCATCTGTATATAATCCTCAGTAAGGTTTTGTCAGCAGCTGGTCCAATAGATCCAGTCTTCTGGAATAAATTTGTCAGTGATTTCTAAGCAATCCTGTTGGAGATCTCAACTTCCTATGAGTCCGGGAGTAGGGTGGCCAGGTTTAAGGTATTAGTGGTTATAAGGTAACATTTGGGTTGTATAATAAAATTGCCTGATATATATCTGTGTGCCCTGCCATCAGCCAATACACTCCTTTCTATTCTAATATCTTTAAAACTTGATGGCGTTGGGAGAGGTCAGTGGCTGGGTGGGGGGGGCGGGGAGGGAAAGGAGACTTGTGTAAACAATAAAAAATTAAAAAACAAAACTTGATGTAGTACAAATACCATAGTGGATTGCCCCAGAGTGAATTTCTTTGTTTCCTGTAAGATGTCATATGTAGCTGTTATTGCCTGGAGGCATGGTGGCCATCCATTTGTTGTGTGATCTAGTTTGTTTGAGAGATAGACTATGGGTTGAGGGGTATTTCCCAGAGTCTGTGTAAGTACTCCAAGTCAAATTCCTCACTTTTCATGAATGTATACTTTGAAATGTTTTTTGTAAATTGGGTAATCCTAGTGCAGGAGCCAAAACTATATTTTACTTAAAGGTGTAAAATGCCATCTGACAATCTTTTGTCCATGCCGGGATTCAGAATCTAGTCCTGTCAAAGAACTATGCAATGGTGTTCACTATAAGTGCGAAGTTTGGAATACAAATTCAGCCACAAGCAGCTGGGATCCCAGACTGGGCCCTCTGGGACTTGCCAAGATCCATGCTATTCCACCAGGATCACAAAAATCTGTGACCAAAAACACAGGTTTGACTGCCTGCAGCAACAAAGCTAAACTTGTAAGACAGGTGCTGGTGAAAAAGAAAAATGTTTATTCTGGTGCAACCACTTGGGAGAATGGTGGACTGCTATCTTATCCCACTTCCTGCTCAAGCCTGTGGTTCTTATAGGGATAGGGAAGGAGAGTTTTTTGAATCCAATTACTTTGCTAGGGCCTTCCCATTCATATTTCTAGCTTTTGGTGTGCTTGGGCCCTGTCCATTCACATTTATAGCTTTTGGTGTGCTCAGTGCAAGAACTCACTGTGCCATATTGGCCAGTGGGGAAGATTCTCTGATGTT
The DNA here is from genome assembly GCF_027574615.1 of Eptesicus fuscus. Classification (NCBI taxonomy): domain Eukaryota; kingdom Metazoa; phylum Chordata; class Mammalia; order Chiroptera; family Vespertilionidae; genus Eptesicus; species Eptesicus fuscus. Next base: position 1,570,144 of record NC_072480.1, on the reverse strand, counting down.
CCTTGTCTACAGCAAGAGTGAGGAACCTTTTATTCTGTCAAGGATATTGATAACATCATTCGTGGGCCATACAAAATTATCAACTCAAAATCAGCCTGCTATATTTGGTCAAACACTTAATTAACTCACCCCTAATGCCTTGGCAGGGCCAGACAAAATTATTTTGTGGGCCTTATACAGCCCGCAGGCCAGACATTCTCTACCCCTGGTCTATGGTAAAAATTGCATAGTGACTCACACTCTATAGAAACCATGATTAACCATGTATATAAAATATGAAATAGAGGAACCAAGATGGCAGCATAGGTAAACATCTATACTTTCTGCCTCTCACAACCACATCAAAAGTACAACTAAAAGGCAGAACAATACCACACAGAACCACGGGAAAGCTGGATAAGTGGAAGTTCCACAACTAGAGAGGTGAAGAAAGCATATTGAGACTGGTAGGAGGTGCAGAGGCACGGAAAGTACTGGCACCTGGATGTTCTGCTCTTTTAATTGGGAGGGAGATACAAGCTCCCTCTTGCTCTGAACTCCAGTTCCGGGAAAGACTCTGGGGGACCCAGACACATACGGGGAGAAACTGGACTGTCTGGCATTGGGATAGGAATGTGAGGTGCTTGCAGCGATCATTGTTCCTGCACAGGGGCACGGGATGCAGAGACCTGGGGACCTCTCAGGTGCAGGGCTGAATGGCAGCCATTGCTATTTGCTCTGCCCTGGTGATTCCCAGAGACCCCCTCCCCACCCAATTTACAACCCCAAACAAGCTGTGTGCATAGGCTTTTTCATATGAATGGCCTGTCCTTTTTCCGCCTAAAACCTGACAAACTGCAGCTGGGTCAGCGAGCTCCAGAGCTTCCAAAAGAAGGCCCAAGACCCAGAAAGAGCAGCCTGCCTTGCTTCACAGCTGGGCCTTGTCTGGGCACTTCCAAACCCCATACAAAGAGGAGGAATCTGCAGATGTCTCTGTAGCTCCTGCTGGGCTGCCCCAGACAATGGCTGACCTTGCACCTCCTTGTAGATCCCAGAGCCAGTGAATCCAGTGGTCAGTGCAAGACCATACCAGATTACAACTTTTCACATCCATATGTGACTCACTCAAGGAGCAGACTCAGTGAGCACCAAAGCCCTACTGAAGCAAGTCCTTCCCCATAAAGGTGTCTCCTGTGCAACAGATCTTCCAGTGTAGACACAGCTGATCATCACAGCCAATTGGCCTGGAGGTCAATTCCTCACAATGATACCAACAGCAATCAAGGGTTAACTACAACATGACTGTGCAAACAGTCCACAAAGGGGTGCACCAAGAGCATCCATCTCAGGTGACTGGAGAGGCTGAGCCACTGGACCCTATAGGACATCTAGCACACAAGGCCACTCTATCAACTCAAGGAGACTGAGCAGCTACCCAGTACATAGAAACAAACACAGGGAAGCAGCCAAAATGTGGAGACAAAGAAACAAGTCAAAAATGAAAAAAATGGATGAAAGCAAAATACTAGATATAGAGTTCAAAACCACGATTATACGGTTACTCAAGAATCTTTTAGAAACCTCCAAGAAATTTAGTGAGATCTTCAAGGATATGGAAAAGGACCAATCAGAAATTAAGCATACGCTGACTGAAATAAAGAATAATATACAGAGATTCAACAGCAGACTAGAGGATCCCAAGAATCAAGTCAAAGTTTTGAAATACAAAGAAGTAAAAAACACCCAACTGGAAAAGCAAAAAGAAAAAAGAATCCAAAAATATGAAGATAGTGTAAGAAACCTCTGGGACAACTTAAAGTGTACCAACATCCGAATTATGGGGGTGCCAGAAGAAGAGAGAGAGCAAGATATTGAAAACCTATTAGAAGAAATAATGACAGAAAACTTCCCCTACCTGGTGAAAGAAATAGACTTACAAATCCAGGAAGTGCAGAGAACCCCAAACAGGAGGAATCCAAAGAGGACCACACCAAGACACATCATAATTAAAATGCCAAGGGAAAAAGACAAAGAGATAATCTTAAAAGTAGCAAGAGCAAAACAGTTAGTTACCTACAAGGGAGTACCCATACAACTGTCAGCTGATTTCTCAACAGAATCTATGCAGGCCAGAAGAGAGTGGCAAGAAATATTCAAAGTGATGAATAACAAGAACCTACAACCAAGATTACTCTACCCAGCAAAGCTATCATTTAGAATTGCAGGTCAGATAAAGAGCTTCACAGATAAGAAAAATCTAAAGGAGTTCATCACTGCCAAACCAGTATTATATGAAATGCTGAAGGGTATTCTCTAAGAAGAGGAAGAAGAAAAAGGTAAAGATAAAAAATTATGAATAACAAAGTGACAACAAATACATATCTATCAAGTGAACCTAAAAATCAAATGAACAAAAAACCTGATGAACAGAACAAACTGGTGAATGTAATAGAATCAGGGGCATGGAAAGGGAGCAGACTGACAATTCTTGAGGGAAGGGGTTGTGGGGGTGCAGGAAGAGTGGACAAAGAGCTTACACCTGTGGACAAAGTCATTTTAGGGGGGAAGGCCTGGAGTGGGGTGGGAACCAGGTGGAGGGGAACTATGGGGGGAAAAAAGAGGAACATCTGTAATAATCTGAACAATAAATATTAAAAAAAGAAATAACATTATAATAAAAATCTCTGTTCAGAAAATAAAATTATGAAATAATGATAGTTTTTAACAAAAATACTTGATAATAAATATAGCAAGTGCTCATAAAACTGACTTTTATTTTTTTGACTTTTTATTTATTTATTTATTTAATTAATTACTTTATTGATTAAGGTATCACATATTTGTCATCAACCCCCTCCCCCCCGTTCCCTTCCCAAACCCCCACACACACAAGCCCCCCTCCCCCTGTTGTCCGTGATCACTGGTTAGGCTCATATGCAAGCACACAAGTCCTTTGGTTGATCTACCAAAACTGACTTTTAAATATAATTTTAAATGAAAGGACACTTTTACTCTTTTATATAAAAAAAAACTCCTCCTCCAAGTTAAAGCTTTAATTATATATTTACAAGGAGGAGATATAATCCAGTTTTGTGAATAATGTGATTTTAAGTCAAGCTGATAGAAATAAATATTACTATGACCTGGTAATTGACTGAGCTCCCACTATGTGCAAATACATTACCTAGATTTCTGGGGCATTTTATGTTGGTTGTTATTTCCAAAACCAGTGTACTACTTTAGTTTAAAACGTTTACCAAAAATGGAAACAAATGAGGCATTTCTATAATTAGGCACCACTAACTTCAGCATCTGAGTTTGTTTTCAAGCTAATCATGTGTTCTTTAAGCAGTGGCTTTGGTGGGGAGTGAGGAAGGTCTGTGGGTTATGGAAATTGTGGATATTGTGGAAAGAGAAATGCACAGAAAGACAGGTCAGAATTACACAAAATTAGAGATGGCAATGACATGAGTACCTCCTGGCATGTGTGTTTTTTTCCACCATGTCTCTGGTCTTTGTTTTCTCATCATTCCCACACAGCCTTGGATGTCTGTTCCTTACTTAAAGAAAAAGCCTGATTCAAGGGAAATTCTAGATGAAGCTTTAGTGTTCCAAGTACATTGCTAATACTTTTGGTCCCACCATCCTTTATTTCATGTTGAGTATTTCCTCTACATGAAAGTGTGGTTGAGAAGCTAGATACAAACAAAATACTAAATGAGTGTACCTGCAAATGCTATATTCCTCAGGAATGATTTTAAATAATGCATTTTAACTTGATCTATAAAGACTTATAACAATTTTAAAAGAAGTGAAAAGTTTTGTCAATATTCTTATTGATTTGAAATATCTAATTTTATTTTATTTTATATACTTGCTTGGTGAGCTGTTTTTGTTCCCTTTCCTTTTAATACTTTTTGGGTGGTATGTATAGCCTCAAATTCACAATTGCCTCTTTTCTTTGATTTAATCATTCATTGTAGAATAGGTACTCTACAATTTCACTATTCACATCCAAGAGATGTAAGCACTTGTAATATTAATTGTAAAATTTTTTAAAAATATTAAACCTTATTTCATTTCTTCAACTTAACCTGGGTTTTAGTCTAGCCTAAGATAGAAACCAGTTCTTCAAGGGTTTGAATTATTTGCAGTTAATATCTGTTCTTTAAATTTGATTGTACCCCAGAAAGTCAGATAAATTTTTTAATATATATTTTTATTTATTTCAGAGAGAAAGGGAGGAGAGAAAGATAGAAACATCAATGATGAGAGATAATCATTGATAACCTGCCTCCCACATGCCCCAGACTGGGGATTGGGCCTGTAAACCAGGCATGTGTCCTTGATCAGAATTGAACCTGGACCCTTCAGTCTGCAGGCCAGTGCTCTTCCCACTGAGCCAGAATTGCTCTCTGTGTAGGCCAAAGTTTCTAGGCTGGGGTGAGTCAGAGAAATTTTGATGTTAGTAATGGGAAAAATTTAGGGTAACATTTATTTAAAATTCTCAACACACCATAATCAAGGAAGAAAACTTTTGTTTCTTTTGGGGAAATGTCTTCACTTCCTTTCCAAGTTACAGAGTTATGAGTAAAAGCACAGAAGAATATTTCAATGTGGTTCAATTTGTGACTCTTGCTCATGTCCGCAGTTTTCTTTCCATGAATATTAAAATAACATTCTAAGAATTGTTTGTTGAAGGTTATTTCTCTCTCACCAAGAACTACATGTATACTCTCTATTTTAGCTTTGTCACCTATATTTTCCTCTCAATATTATCTTTTTATGATAATGCTCAATACTGTAGATGTTACACTTTGTTGGGGATAAAGTGTCCTTTGAATGAAGGGCAGAAAAACAGTTGTATGTGGGACTCAGCTTAGGACTCATTTCTTCATGGAAACTTTGGCCTACGCAGTTAAACACATACTACAAAAAATGGATAACTTCATATGAATACAACAATATTAATACTTAAAGTGGTACTAATATAATAGATTAAGTCAGGACATAATTTTTAATGCAACAGATTTAGAAGAACAAAAGAATAAGAGATTATTTCTATTGATAAGTGGTCATTGAAGGATAGGATTTTTAACTAAGCATTAAAAAAGAAAAGGAGCATTTCTCATTCACCAGAGAGAAGGAGTAGAAGGAACTTCTGGGCATAGAGTATAAAAATGCATGGCTTTAAAGGGATTTGAGTAAACTACAATGAGTCTGAGCATAGCTCAGTGATAGAGAGTGGTGTAGTTACAGTATGAGAGAAAGAGCCAGGTAAACCATGGAAGACTGAATACCAGGCTACTGAGTTTAGAACTCAGACAATGGAATAAACTTTAAGATTTTGTTAGAAAAGTGACATGATTTTTTAATTTTATTTTTGGTTAGTGTATCAGTTAGGAAACAGATGGCACATTCAAATCAGGTTAATTTGAGAAAAGTTTATTCAAGGAATTTTTCAAAAGATGTTTGCAGAAATCAAAAGAAATACAGCATCTAGGATTTGAAACAGGCTAAAGGAAGTTTTACTAGCAATAGCTCTAATTGATAGAATCTGGAGAAATTGCTGTAGAAAGAGGGCAATAAATAACCTGAATTCACTCTGCTAACCCTTTAAATTCCTATCAGTATTTCCCCATTGGTAAAAGCCAATAGAAAGCTAGAGGACAAAAACTGTTGATGTAGTCCACATATTTCAGCTTCCAGGGAGACTGATCAAATGTGTAGAAGGATGGAGAGTAGAATTGAAGGAACAAAGGGGGAAAATTCACCACAGTTTTAATTTTAAAAATACTTTGGGATGACAAGAAAATGAGGGCAGTTAAATGAAAAAAAAATATATATATATATATATATATATATATATATATATATATATATATATAGTAGTAGTTCAGGCAAAAGTACTGAATGTCTGAAAGAGAGCAGCATTAATAACAATGGAAGGAAAGAGAAGGATGTATGGCAAGAATTAGCAATGCTTTGTATGTAGAAGGGAAAGAGAGGAACAAAGATAACTGATGGATACTTTTTTATTTACCCCAAAATACAGGTAACAGAAGAAAGAGCTGATATCTTTAAGGATAATAATGAGCTTAAGTGTGGGTAAGTAAAAAATGGACATTTGTTTCTGGGATTGAGAAAACAGTCCAGAGCTGGACAGTATACTTAAGCATACTTTACTTTGGAGTTGACAACTTAAGTGTGTGAATATTGCCCAGGGAAATAATTTAGAAGATGTAAATTAGACTAGCATAGAATCTTAGGGAATGTCAACCTATAAGAAGGCAGAGATAGGAACTGGTCAAAGAAGTGAAGAAATAGCCATCAGAAAGTGTGGGAGGAGAGCAGACAGATGTCAAAGCAGGAGCCAAGGGGTGAGACAAATTTCAATGATGAATCTCATAACTTTTATATATATTTCACAATTAGAGATGGCTTGCAGAGTAAATTTAATCTTGTGTGTGTTTTTGCTAATGTAGAATTATGGATAACTTTGAGAGTTATAATTATTTTATATTTATACTAGAGGCCCGGTGCACGAAATTCGTGCATGGAGGGGGGTTGTCCCTCAGCCCAGCCTGTACCCTCTCCAATATGGGACCACTGGAGAAATGTCTGACTGCAATCCAGGGATGTCCGACTGCCCTGGATTGTGAGAGGGATGTCCGACTGCCCGTGGGATCGGGCCTAAACGGGCAGTCGGACATCCCTCTCACAATCCAGGACGGCTGGCTCCCAACTGCTTGCCTTCCTGCCTTCCTGATGGCCCCTAACCGCTTCTGCCTGCCAGCCTGATCATCCCCTAACCACTCTGCTGCCAGCCTGTTTGCCCCCAACTTCCCTCCTCTGCTGGCCTGGTCACCCCTAACTGCCCTCTCCTGCAGGGTTGATCACCTCCAACTGCCCTCCCTTGCAGGCTTGGTCCCTCTCAACTGCCCTCCCTTGCAGGCAGGGTGCCTCCCAACTGCCTTCCCTTGCAGGCCGGGTGCCTCTCAACTGCCCTCTCCTGCTGGTCATCTTGTAGTGGCCATCTTGTGTCCACATGGGGGCAGGATCTTTGACCACATGGGGGCAGCTATATTGTGTGTTGGAGTGACGGTCAATCTGCATATTACTCTTTTATTAGATAGGATAGAGGCCTGGTACAGGGGTGGGGGCCAGCTGGTTTGCCCTGAAGGGCATCCCGGATCAGGCGGGGGTTCCCATGGGGTGTGGGGCAGCCTGAGCGAGGGGCCTGTGGTGGTTTGCAGGCCGGCCACGTCCCCTGGCAACCCAAGCAGAGGCCCTGGTTTCTGGAATTTATTTTCCTTCTACAATTGAAACTTTGTAGCCTGGAGTGGATCCAAGCCTGGGGCTCCCTCCGAGGCCCACAGCCATTTGTGTTGGGGTTATAATTGAAACTTTGTTGCCTTAAGCGGGTGGGCCCGGCCAGGGTGTGCAGAAAGCTTTGCTTCCCCTGTTGCCGGCGGCAACCCTGGCCTGCTCTCTCAAGCTTCATTCTGCCGCCATTTGTTTGAGTTTGTTTACCTTCTATAATTGAAACTTTGTAGCTTGAGTGGAGGCTTAGGCCTGTAACAGCTGGCAGAAAGCTTGGCTTCCTCTGTTACCTGGGAAACCTTGCTCTCTGTGGCTGTAGCCATCTTGGTTTGGGTTAATTTGCATACTTGCTCTGATTGGATGGTGGGCATGGCTTGTGGGTGTATTGGAGGTATGGTCAATTTGCATACTTGTCTATTATTAAATAGGATTTGAAGAATAAATAATTTAATTCCTTAAACAAGTTTATATCAAGCATATACTTTACACTGACCTCTGAGATAAGCTATACTGTGAATATAAAACTGATATGGAATGTACTATTGCTCTTTAGGGGCTTATAATCTTACTAGAGGCCCGGTGCACGAAATTCGTGCACTGGGGAGGGTGTCCCTCAGCCCAGCTTGCACCCTCTCTAATATGGGACCCCTCAGGGGATGTCCAACTGCAGGTTTAGGCCCGATCCCTGTGGAATCGGGCCTAAACCTGCAGTTGGACATCCCTCTCACAATCTGGGACCGCTGGCTCCTAACCGCTCACCTACCTGCCTGATTGCCCCCTAACTGCTCCCTTGCTGGCCTGATTGCCCCCTAACTGCTCCTCTGCAGGCCTGATTGCCCCCAAATACCCTCCCCTGCTGGCCTGATCACCCCCAAGGCTTTTATTAGTATAGATATGACCCTGCACAGAAAATTTTACTAACCCTGCTTTACAATAAGGGCTTGACGATTGAATCATTAGGACCAGACACCAAGATTTCCTTTCTTTGAATAGTGGAGGGAATACTTATCTTGTCTTTAAGTTGCCTGGATATTAAAATGAAGTAATGACTTAGAAAAGTATAAAAGCACCATATAAAGACAACTGTCTTTTTAATGAAGTGGCAAAATGAAAAACACTTTTTATTCTCCCCTTCCTTCCTTTACAGCTTTTATTTAAACTTTGAAATTTATAAAAATTTCACTCCAATTTTCATTTCTTTACATTCAACATTATTTTGTATTGGTTTCAGGTTTTATATTAGTTACAGAATAGTGGTTAGACAATCATATACTTTACAAAGTGTTCCCCGATATTTCTAGTACCCACCTGGCATCATACCATCATTACAACATTATTGACTATATTCCCTATTTATGTGACAATGGGTTTACAGGTTCCTTGCAGTCTTTCTTTTGTGTTGCTTGTCCTTCCTTTTCTTTCTCACTTCTTCCCTCATTTTCTTTATATTGTATCTCAATTGGCCATCAAAGCTCAGTGAAGGCACTGGGACATGCTTCATCCATTTTACAGACCAGGAAACTGAGGCCAATTCCAGTTGGCTGTGGAACTTGACTCAGCACACAAGAAGCCCTCAGAGCCATGCTTTTTGTGCTTCCTAAGGGGCAGCAGCCCAGCAAACAGAACAAACCTTCCAGTCAGGCTTCCGAGCCTCTTTCTCAAGCACCTCTTCATTGCGGATGCTCCACATTCTTTCCTCTCCCCTCATTCTTTACTGCCCCCCTTCTCAGAAGCAGGTGGAAGGCTTCCCACTCACTGCCTAGGCATGCTCTGCTATGGAGCAGGGTGTAGCGAGCTTGCTTTTGGGTGAAGGCAGGAGCAGGAGTCACTGCCTCTGAAGTGTGAAGGCCGCCTGAGCGAGGCCCATTAGCACTGGAGCTTTCTGAATCACATCAGTCAGTCCAGTACCCTGCAGTGCAGCACCCCTCCACTGAGGTGGCACCACCCCTCAACCCCCGCCTCAGGGGTGAGGGTCCTGGCCCTCTGCCAGGAGTCCTTCCATGCCCCTTGATCCCTGGCTGGGCCCACCCACGTCTTGGGGTCACTGCAGAACCTGTCTCTCTGCAGATGAGGCAGATCCCTGCCCTAGGTCTCCGCAAAGCTATGAATCTGTGGCCAGAGGACTGGTCTGAGTCTCAGCAACCACATGCCTGCAATGTTCCCAGGGACCCTGGGAGCAGCTGGGCGAGTCGCGCCTCACCTCTCCGGGGTGCCAATCTCCCCAGGGACCCCTGGGAGAGGCTGGATGGGCCCAGCCACGCCCCCGCAGGTTGCCTATATCCCCAGGGACACCTGGGAGTGGCTGGATGGGCCGGCTAGGCCCCCCGGGTGGCCAATCTCCAGCCACGCCCCCCTAGGTTGCTGATCTCCCCAGGGACCCCTCCCCGAGAGGCTGGATGGGCCCGGCCACGCCTCCCCGGGTTGCCGATCTCCCCAGGGACCCCCGGGAGTGGCTGGTTGGGCCCGGCCACGCCCCCCCCGGGGTGCCGATCGCCCCACGGACCCCCGGAACTAAGAGGACTGGGCGCCGCCATCTTGATCTTCTCAACGGCCGAATAGGCCACATGGAGTCCCACCCCCCAGCCTCCTGTCAGCCCAATCATGGGCGTAGTGGAGGTGCGGTCAATTTGCATGTTTCTCTATTATAAGGTAGGACTAGAGGCCTGGTGCACGAAATTTGTGCACTTGAGTTGGGTCCCTCAGCATGGCCTGTGCCCTCTTGCAGTCCAGGAGCCCTCGGGGGATGTCTGACTGCCGTGGAGGAAGGAGAGGCTCCCGCCACCACTGCTGTGCTCACCAGCTGTGAGCCAGGCTCAGGGCTTCTGGCTGAGCAGTTCTCCCCCTGTGAGAGCACACTGACCACCAGGGGGCAACTCCTGCATTGAGCGTCTTCCCCCTGGTGGTCAGTGCATGTCATAGCAACTGGTTGTTTCGTCATTCGGTCTCTTTGCATATTAGTCTTTTATTATATAGGTCTGAAACATAGCACAAGGTAATATGTGCAAAGATAAATTGAATACTTTAAAATAATAAAACATATGCCCTAGAGAATCTATTGTCAGAAAAAGGGAGAGACTAATTTTACATGGAGATATAACAAAATATGCATCAGATCTCTAGCTCACAGTTCACTAGAATATATTAAGGCCAACTCAAAGAAATATTATTAACATTTATTTTGAATGACATGGGTATCTTTTTCAGTTCAAAATTTGAAAAGCATGAGTTAACGGCAATATTTCCTGCGATGCGTAAAATGTGGAGAAATCTGAACAGTGATATGCACATGGGGAAAACTTCATGTAAAAATGGGAATTATGCAGCCAGAAGCCAAGAAATTATCAGAAGCTAGTTTAGAGCCTTCAGAGGAACTGCCCAGTCAACATTTTGACCTCAGACTTTTAGCCTCCAGGATTGTGATACATTAAATTTGTGTTGTTTAAAGTACTCAGTGTGGTATTTTGTTATGGCAGTCCTAGCAAACCAATACACCATCTTATCCATGTCTAGGATTTGAATGATCATTATAAGCTTACTCTTTTCCAGGAAAGAGATTTGCAAAGTGTGTGCCTTTGACCATTGGTCACTGGTGAAATTCTACAAAGAAGGGTGTCATGGCCAAACACCTGGAGCTCTACAACACATTGCAAAAAAACAGTATCTCAGGAATTCTACAGCCAAGAGCACAGAATTTCTCCCATATGTGAACACAGGACACCTTTTCATTATAACATATACTGAGTTTTATTTGGGAACTAGTGGCCTGGTGCAAGAAATTCATGCATGGGGAGGGGGGTTCCTCAGCCCGGTCTGCACCCTCTCAAATCTGGGATCCCTCGAAGGATGTCCTACTGCTGGTTTACAGGGATCAGGCCTAAACTGGCAGTTGGACATCCCTCTCACAATCTGGGACTGCTGGCTCCAGCCACTCACCTGCCTGCCTGCCTGCCTGATAGCCCCTAACCACTCTGCCTGCCAGTCTGCTCACCCCCAACTGCTTCCCGCCGCCAGCCTGCTCACCCCTAAATGCCCCCCCCCGCCAGCCTGATCACCCCCAACTACCCCCCATGCTAGCCTTATCACCCCCAACGGCCCCCCCTGCTGGCCTGCTCACCCCCACTTTCCCTCCCCACTGGCCTGCTCACCCCCAACTGCCCCCCTGCTGGCATGTTCACTCCAAACTCTCCTCCCCCGCTGTCCTGCTCAACCCCAACTGGCCCCCCTGCTGGTCTGCTTACCCTCAACGGCCCCACCCCCCACCAGCGTGATCACCCACAACTGCCATCCCATCCTGGCTTGATCAACCCCCGGTCACCCAAGCTTCCAGCTCCTCCTTTTTTCTTTTTCTTTTTTTTTTTGTCAGCACTTCCTTGAGCGGAGGCCAGGGCCAGCTGGAAGCAGGTATCTGGGATTTATTTATCTTCTATAATTGAAATTTTGTAGCCTTGAGCGGAGGCCAGGGCCAGCCAGGGTGGGTGGGAAGCTTGGCTTCCTTCATCGCTGGGGCAACCCAAGCCTCCTGTTCACTCCAGCTCCATGGCCGCTGCCATCTTGGTTGGGTTAATTTTCATAGTCGCTCCTGATTGGCTAGTGGGCTTGACTTGTGGACATAGCGGAGGTATGGTCAATTTGCATGTTTCTCTTTTATTAGTGTAGATATGTAGCTCCACTGCAAGAAACCACAGCCTTTTAAAATTTTATTGCCTCTTAATATAAAGTAGTTGATGTCATAAATATATCTTTTAAATTGACATTATCTTTTAAATTTTATTTTATTGTTTAAAGTATTACAAATAGTAGTACATATGTCTACTTTTTTCCCCCATTGACTTTCCCTTGGCCTCCCCTACCCCTATAAGCATAATCAATGGATGCAAGACACTGGGGGGCAGGAGAAGGTGAAGGCAATTGACATTATTTTTAAAATTTGTACAATTTAAAAACCCTTTGTGATAACTTATGTTTTTACAGTTCCTCAAATACATTTTGCTAATTGCTGCTCCAGCAACATCTTTTTCAAAAATATTTATTTATTTTTTTTATTACAGTTAATATTCAATATTATTTTATAATATTTTCAGGTGTACAGCATAGTGGTGTGAGTAGAGATATCTCAACAAACATGATTTAAAACATGGCATACTGTATTCTAAAATATAGAATTACATTTTTGGATCTCCAAAAGCATAATAACATATATAAAAACATATAAATATTATTTTTTTACTAAAGCAAAACATGTTTTTTAAATAACATTGGAAAATACTAAACATAAAAGGGTGAAAAACATCATGAACAAGTTTACTTCATAGAGTTAAACACTATTGTTATGTTGATGTATAATGTAGTCCCCCCTTATCCATAGGGGATACATTCCAAGACTCCCATGGATGCCTGAAACCATGGGTAGTACTTAACCATATGTGAACACAGGACACCTTTATAGACTATGTTTTCTTTTCCTATAAATACATACCTATGATGAAGTTCAATTTACAAATTAGGCACAGTAAGAGATTAACATCCATAACTAATAATAAAATATAACAATTATAACAATATATTACATTAAAAGTTATGTAATGTGGTCTCTTTATCTGAAAATACCTTATTGTACTGTATTCACCTTTTCCTGCTTCTCTTTGTCATATCTGAATTGCCACCCTCAATACTCTTGGATTTTGGGGTATAGTATAGTTTCAGGGGTAAAACCCAGTGATTAGACATTTATATAACTTACAAAATGATCATCCCAATAAATCTAGTACCATCTAACACCATAAATAGATCCTAATATATAAAAAGCCAGGAGCCGTCATGACCTAAATGACCACATGGACAACCAAACAGCAGGCTGCGTGGGGCAACCAGGCCAGCAGGGGAGTTAGTGACGGATGACCAAACTGAACAGCAGGCTGCATGGGGTGACCAGGCCAGCAGGAGTGTGAGTGAGGGACAACCAAATGACTGAATGGCAGGCTGCGTGGGGCAACCAGGCCAGCAGGGGAGTTAGTGAGGAATAACCAAATAACTGAACAGCAGGCTGCAGGGGGGTTAGTGAAGGACAACCAAACAACTGAGCAGCAGGCTGCATGGGGAAACCAGGCCAGCAGGGGGGTTAGTGAGGGACGACCAAATGACTGAACAGCAGGCTGCTCAGGGAGCAGTTGGGGGCAACCAGACTGGCAGGGGGGCACTGAGGGGTGACCAGGCCAGTGGGGGGGGGGCAGTAAGGGGCACTCAGGCCAGCAGGGGGGTGCAGTTAGGGGCAACTAGACCTGGGGGCAGTTGGGGACAACCAGGCCACCTGGTGGGGCATTTAGGGGCAATCAGGCTGGCAGGCAGAGGCGGTTAGGGGTAATCACACTGGCGGGGGGGGGGGAGCAGTTAGGGGTGATCAGGCAGGCAGGCAGGTGAGCAGTTAGGAGCCAGCAGTCCTGGATTGAGAGAGGGATGTCCGATTGCCGTTTTAGGCCTGATCCCCAGGATCGGGCCTAAACCAGTAATCGGACATCCCCCAAGGGGTCCCAGATTGGAGAGAGTGCAGGCTGGGCTGTGGGGCCCCCTCCCCTGCATGAATTTTGTGCACTGGGCCTCTAATTGACTATAATTCTTATGCTGTACTTTACATCCCCATGACTATTCTGTACCTGCTAAATAGTACTTCTTTTTTTAAAAATTCTTTATTGTTGAAAGTATTACATATATCTTCTTTTTCTTCCATTGTCCTCTCCCAGCCCACCACCTCCCCCCAGCCCAAGCCTTCACCCTCCTATTGTCTGTGTTCATGGGTTATGCTTATATGCATACAAGTTCTTTGGTTGATCTTTTACCCTCCTACACCCTCCCCTCACCCATCCTCCCCTACCTTCCCCCTGAGGTTTGACAGCCTGTTTGATGCTTCTATGTCTCTGGGTCTATTTTTGTTTATCAGTTTATGTCTGAGATTTTGCTGCCTATGGATTCTGCAATAGATTTCTGGGTGTTAATTTTGTATCCTGCTACATTGTCAAATTCATTTATTAAATCTAGTAGTTTTTTGATAGAGTCTTTAAAGTTTTTTATGTACAGCCGAAACCGGTTTGGCTCAGTGGGTAGAGCGTCGGTCTGCGGGCTGAAAGGTCCCAGGTTTGATTCCGGTCAAGGGCATGTACATTGGTTGTGGGCACATCCCCGGTGCGGGGTGTGCAGGAGGCAGCTGGTCGATGTATCTCTCTCATCGATGTTTCTAGCTCTCTATCCCTCTCCCTTTCTTTCTGTGAAAAATCAATAAAATATATTTTTAAAAATAATAATAAATAAAATAAAATAAAGTTTTTTTATGTACAATATCATTTTATCTGTGAATAATGACAGTTTTATACTTTTTCCTTTCCAATTTGGATACCTTGTATTTCTTCTAGTCTGATCACTATGGCTAGCACTTCGAGTAATATGTCAAACAGGAGTGGTGAAAGTGGGCATCTCTCTCTTGTTCCTGTTCTTAGGGGAAATGGTTTTAGTTTTTGCCCATTTGTTGGCTGTAGGTTTGTCATATAAGGCTTTTATTATTTTGAGGTATAATCCCTCTTTCCTCACTTTGTTGAGAGATTTATTTTTTTTTAATCAAAAATGGGTGTTGGATTTTGTCAAATGCTTTTTCTGCAACAATTGATATGATCGTGTAATTTTTTTCTTTCAATTTATTTATGTGATATATCATGTTTATTGATTTATGGATATTGTACCATCCTTGCATCCCTGGAATAAATCCCACTTGGTCATGGTGCATGCATGATCTTTTTAATGTATTGCTTGATGCGATTTGCTAGTATTTTGTTGAGGATTTTATCATCTATGTTCATTAGGTATATTGGCCTGTAATTCTCTTTCTTTGTAGTGTCTTTATCTGGTTTTGGGATTAGGATAATGCTAGCTTCATTGAAAGAGTTTGGAAATGGTCCTTCCTCTTGAATTTTTTGGAATGGTCTGAAGAGTGTAGGTTTTGTTCTTCTTCAAATGTTTGTTAAAACTCCCTGGTGAAGCTGTCCAGACCACGGCTTCTGTTTGCTGGAAGTATTTTGATTACTGCTTCAATTTTATCAGTTATTATTTGCCTAATCCTGTTCTCTGATTCTTTCTGATTGAGTTTTGGAAGACTGCATTTTTCTAGGAATAAGTCCATTTCTTCTAGGTTGTCCAGTTTGTTGGAATAGAGTTTTTAGTAGTATTTTTTTAGCAAAACATTCTATTTTATTTTTATCTCAGCAAATGTTCTAATTTAGCACCTGACTGGTACCAAACCAAAGACCTCAAGGCCTAAAAATGTGAGCTGAGGCCATCTGCAAACTTCCCGCTTGCAGGTCTCAATGCCTCTGAGCATCAGAGCACCTCTTCCACTCTCAGGTCCATTAGTGAGGCTTAAATCATCTCAGGTGCACTAATAGTGCTGGCTACCACGTGGTGAGAAGGTCGTGACACTGCAACCTGCTGGGACAGGAAGCCAAGCTGAGCCTTTAAAGCAAAGTTCTTTTGTCAGGTGACAGATATCCAGACAGGGTCCTGATGATGCTTATTCGACACATTCCTGGGTGCCTTGGCTGGAATGAGGAAAGGGCCATCCTCTCCCCATTGGCAAGGTGAGGAGATACAAGCTGCTTTACACTTTTTAGAGCTCAAACATCTAAGGAAGTCTTGTCTGAGTGAATGGGACAGTGAGTTCTGAGGTCAGTGATGATGGCCGACTTTGCAGCCTTTGCACAAAGGTTACTTTCCCAGGATCCATGAAAATACTGAGCCCAGTAGGACATTTTGCTTACATGCAGTTTCCAACTGCCAGAGGAGTTCAGGACTGTCACACTTGGGGCCTCCTCAAGATCTCACTTCAGATGTGCTATTGAAAGCATGAAATAACAGGAAATAGTAGATTTTAGGTTTCAAGGCTGCTCTTTTTATCCCTGCAAAGGGAATAGTTTCAGAGGTGACTGGTATAGAGAAAACTGAGCACTCTGCAGGGTACAAGTTGAAGTTGCTTTCAGACCCAGACTTCTCCTCCTGTGAGGTGGGAGACTGGGTCCTCACACTTCCGAGGTGGTCCTCAGCTTTGGATCCAGCATTCTAGTTGTGGAGAGCTCCCCTTCTGGCCCTTCTGTGAGGCTAGTTGACCCAGCAAGCATGGATCATGAGCAGCTGCAGGAGAATGAAGATGGGAGACTTGATCAGGCAGAACCAGAGCTCCTGAGTCTGCTCCACCAGCTTCTGGCACAACATCTTGAACACAAACTTGCGGCTGAGAACTGTGAGGATCCAGAAGAGTTGGAGCATGGCCAGCCGCTTCTCTGCATCCTGGAAGAGACGCACCGACACGATGGTGGTGAAGTAGGTGCTGAACCCTTCAGCAGCAAGAAAAGCATGAACACATTCCACCAGGAGAGGCCAGGGACCAGGCCGTCCACACGCAGCACCAGCAGCACGGACAACATCGGCAGGTCCAGCAGGTGCACAAAGATCTCGAAGGTGGTGAATCCCAGCCACTGCACCAGCTCCTGGAGTGAGAAGATCATCGCACAGGAGGAGTGCAGCACAGGCCCAACCAAACATTTCACCATCCTCTTTCTGGGGCCTCACCAGCGCCTGCCACAGCCAACGAGCAAAGGAGAAGCAATGAGCCACTCCACCTGCCATGATCCTCCGCCCAGCAGGCGGAAGATCCCCCAACCCCAGCCAGGGACCCAGCACAGGCAGCCAGTGGACTCCCAGCTGGGTGGGTGACCATGCCCCTCCAGACGCAGCCCCAGAGCATCCAGTAGTATTTTTTTTTTATAATCCTTTGTATTTCCGTGACATCAGTGTTACTTCACCTCTTTAATTTCTGATTTTGTTTATTTGGGTCCTCTCTCTTTGCTTCTTGGTGAGCCTGGCTAGAGGTTCATAAATCTTGTTTATCCTTTCAAAGAACCAGCTCTTGGTTCTATTGATCTTTTGTATTATTTTCTTAGTCTCTATGTCATTTATTTCCACTCTGATCTTTATTATTAATTCCTTCCTTCTTCTTGTTCTGGGCTTTTCTTGTTGCTCTCTTTCTAATTCTTTACATTGTAGGGTTACATAACTTATTACCAGTTTTTCTTTTTTTCTGAGGTAGGCCTGTAATGCTATGAACTTCCCTCTCATGATTGCTTTCACTATGTCCCATAGATTTGTATTGTAGTGTTTTCATTGTTATTTGTATAAAGGGTGTTTTTTATTGCTTCTTTGATCATTTTTGTAACCCAGCCATCTACATTAATAAAAGAGAAACATGCAAATTGACAGTCCCTCCGCTATGCCCACCAGCCAATCAGGAGCAAGTATGCAAATTAACCCAACAAAGATGGCAGTGACCATGGAGCTGGAGCAAGCAGGAGGCTTTGGTTGTCCCCGGCGATGGAGGAAGCCAAGCTTCCCGCCCGCCCTGGCCTCTGCTCAAGGAGTGGCTGTGGGCCTATGTCACTGGGGGGGTGTGGCCAGCCTGAAAATGGCCCTCAGTCCCTTACCCAGGCTGACCACACCCCCATGGGGTGAGGGTCCCTGCTGGGGGGCTTGGCCAGCCTGCAAACAGCCATCAGTCCTTCACCCAGGCTGGCCAGGCACCCCAGCGGGGACCCCCACCCTGAATGGGGTTTTTGCCAGCTTGAAAACAGCCCTCAGCCCCTCACCCAGGATGGCAACACCCCCCAGCGTGGACCCTCACCCCATGGGGGCATGGCAGGCCTGAAAACCACCATAAGCCCCTCTCCCAGGCCGCCCCATGCCCCAAGGGAACCCCCACCCTGATCCGGGACACCCTTAGGGCAAACCAGCCGGCCCTCACCTGTGCACCAGGCCTCTATCTATACTAATAAAAGGGTAATATGCTAATTAGATTGGGAGACCTTCTGGACATTCTTCTGGACAAAGCCATGGTGGCAGGGCCAAGGTAGAGGCAGTTAGAGGCCAAGAGGGGAGGGCAGTTGTGGGTGATCAGGCCAGGATGGGATGGCAGTTGTGGGTGATCAGGCCGGTGGGGGGGGAGGCAGTTGGGGGTGAGCAGGCTGGCATGCAGAGTGGTTAGGGGCAATCAGGCAGGCAGGTGAGTGGTTAGGAGCCAGCATTCCCGGATTGCGAGAGGGATGTCCGACTGTCGGTTTAGGCCCGATCCCTGTAAACCGGCAGTTGGACATCCTTTGAGGGGTCCCAGATTGGAGAGGGTGCAGGCCGGGCTAAGGGACACCCCTCCCTCTGTGCATGAAAATTGTGCACTGGGCCACTAGTTGTTTAATAGGATGTTATTTAGTCTCCAAGTGTGTGATTGTGTTTTGTTTTTTTTTTTGTAGTTGATTTCTAGTTTTATCACATTGTTATCTGAGAAGATGCTTGATATGAGATCAATCTTCTTGAATTTGTAGAGACTTAGCCTGTGTCCTAATATGTGGTCTACCTTTGCAAATATCCCATGTTTACTTTAGAGAAATATTTATTCCATGGCTTTTGGATGAAATGTTCTGAATATATCTATTAGTTCCATTTGATCTAGGGAGTCATTTAGGATTGCTGTTTCTTTGCTGCCTTTTGTCTAGAAGACTTATCCAGTGATTTCAATTGGATATAAATACCCCTACTCTGATTGTATTGATATCGATCGCTCTCTTGATATCTTCCAGAAGTGTTTTAATGTATTTGATAAGTAATTGTTTGTTGTCATTTTTGTTCTTACTGTTTTTGTTTCTTCTTGCCTTTCTGTTTCTTCTTTTTACAGCAGCCCCTTTAGCATTTCTTGCTTTGCTGGCTTGGTAGTAACAAACTCTCTTAGCCCGCTTGTGTCTGTGAAGCTCCTGATTCCACCTTCAATTTTGAATGAGAGCCTTGCTGGGTATAGTATTCTTGGATTCAGTCCCTTGCTTTGCATAACTTTGTAAATTTCCTTCCATTCCCTTCTGGCCTGGAGTGTTTCTGTTGAGTAATCAGTTGATATTTTAATAGGAGATCCCTTGTAGGTAACTTTCTGTCTCTCCCTGGCAGCCTTTAAGATTCTTACTTTGTCTTTGGTGTTTGCCAATTTAATTATGATGTGTCTTGGTGTCTGTCTTTTGGGGTTCATCTTGTTTGGGACTCTATGTGCTTCTTGGACTTGCATAGTTTTTTTTCTTGCCAATATCAGGGAAGTTTTCTGTCATTATTTCTTCAAACAGGTTTTCTATTGCTTGCTTCTCTTCCTTTCCTTCTGGTACCCCTTTTATGCGAATGTTGTTTCATTTTGTGTTGTCTCAATGCTCCCTTAGGCTCTCCTATTGCTTTTTAAATCTTCTTTCCAGTTGCTGCTGTGTTTGTGTGTTTTTTCCTACCTTGTCTTCTAATTCGCCGATGCATCCTCAGCCTCTACTAGTCTACTGTTTAAGCCTTCCAGTGTGTTCTTTATTGCAGCTATGTCATTCTTCATCTCCTCTTGGTTCCTTTTCATGTTGGTGACATTCTCATTCAGCTCCTTATATTTCTCATTGAGTTGTGTGTATTTGTCATTGAGTTGTGTGTATTTGTCATCCAACCATTTGATCATCCTTCTAAACAGTACTCTGAATTCTTTCTCTGGTATGTTGCTAGCCTCAATTTCATTTAACTCCCTTTCTGGTGATTCCTCTTTTTCTTTCCTTTGGGGATTGCTTTTTTGTCTTTTCATGTTTTGCTGTAATGTGTGTTTTTTTTTTAAGTTTTTTTTAAAATATATTTTATTGATTTTTCACAGAGAGGAAGGGAGAGGGATAGACAGCTAGAAACATCGATGGGAAAGAGACATCGACCAGCTGCCTCCTGCACACCCCCCACCGGGGATGTTCCCGCAACCAATGTACATGCCCTTGACCGGAATCAAACCTAGGATTTTCCAGTCTGCAGACCGACGCTCTGTCCACTGAGCCAAACTGGTTTTGGCCTTGCTGTAATGTTTTAATTGTAGATCTGATTGCTTTGCTACCCAGGTTCTTTTGGGGATTATGCTACTGGTGTGATCTCTCAGGTCTCCTGGGCTTGGTAATCTAGTGTGGCTCCCTACTTGAGCTATTTTGGTTCTCTTGATGTAGGCCTGTGAGCTGGAAAGGTGCAACTGCGATGTCCAGAAGTCAGCAGCTGTGGAAGGGGGTGTCCCAATTTTTGCTGTCTTGTGCCCTTGATTGAAATCACGTGTACCCAGCAGGGACTCACAGTGGCACCCAATAACCGTCTTTTGGGGTGATGCAGCTCAGGAAGCTTGCGCTGTGGAAAGGCGTGACTGTGGTGTCCAGAGTTCTGTAGTTGTGGTGTGGGCAGACTCAGCTTTTGCTGCTGCACCTGTGGTGGATAGGTGCATGCTCCTAGTAGCAGCTCACAGGGGCACCCATGGTGCATTTCCCAGCAAGGGGCTCTGAAGCACTCTGAAGGGCCCTGACACTGAAACTGCGCAATTGAGAGCAGGTATCCAGGATGAGTGAACTCAGAATTTTTACTGTCAGGGGGAGTGTGTCCCTGTTTGTCCAAGATCACACCCAGCGAGGACTCACAGCAGCTCCCATGAGCGCTCTGTGGATAGAAGTGATCAGGGTGTCTGCCCATCATAAATGCGTGACTGTGGCAGTGTGTTTGCTGGCGCAGAACTCTGATGCACTCTGAGGGGCCCTGATGATGAAGTTACACAGCTGGGGTGTTGTGGGCAGTTATTCAGGAAGAGGGAATTCAGAATTTCTACTGTGGGGCAGCGTGCCCTTGTCTTTTTCAGAATCACACCTAGCAGGGGCTCACAACAGCTCCCCAGAGCACCCTGTGGATAGATGGGCTCAGGGGGCCTTCTCCTTGAAAATGTGCAACTGTGGTGGTGTGTTTGCCGGCGCAGAGCTCTGAAGCACTCTGAGGGTCCCTGGTGCTGAAGTTATGCAGCTGGGGTATCTGCGGGAAGGTATACAGGATGAGTGAATTCAGAATTTATACTGCTGGGGTTGTGCGTCCCTGTTTGTCCAAGATCACACCCAGCAAGGACTCACAGCAGCTCCCAAGAGCACCTTGTTGATAGATGGGCTCAGGATGCCTGCCCATTGGAAATGCATGACTCTGGAGAGCTCTGATGCACTCTGAGGGACCCTCGTGCTTAAGTTATGCAACTGTGGTGTCTGTGGGCAGTTATTCAGGAAGAGGGAATTCAGAATTTATACTGTGGGGCAGCACACCCTTGTTTGTACAGAATCACACCCAGCAGGGGCTCCCAGTGGCTCCCAGGCACTGCCTATAGAATTGTGTGCCCTGGATGCCTGCAAGCTGGAAACGCAAGAATGAGGTGTCCTGGTGTCCAGAGTTCTGCCACTGGGGAGGGGGGAAGTTGTACTTACTGCTGCAGGAGCAGTGCCCTTTTGGAGGTGGAGGTCCCAGGGTCCACAGGTCTGCGGGTGGGGCAGCAGGATTTTGGCTGTAGTGGTTGCTGGGTTGCTGGGTTGCGGGCAGTGTCAAAGGCCTGTCTGGGTGGTGGTGCTGATAAGTTCCTAGAAAAGGCCACTCTCCCTTCAAGATGGCATGGGCTCTGTGCCCAAGTCCCACAGTCCAGGGAGTGCCCACAGTGGTGGTAGTCTCTCCTTGTCCAAGAGAGCAAAAAAAATGATTCATTTCATTTGATATTTTAGTTTTCTTCTTGGGGTTGGCTGCATTATCCAACTGGCTCTCATCTTTTGGAGACAACATAGCTATAGCAACCATCATCTCATATTATCACAGGAAAAGCAGAAAACAAGAGCCACTCTGCCAACAGGGTCCCAAAATCTGAGATTCACTTTTATTGTATAAACTTTTATTATACACACACTCAGAAGCAATTATCATAGCCTGGTAAATTGATATATTGATTGTCTCATCCAATATTTATAGCAATTATCTCATGGAAACATTTAATGTATTATGCCATGTTTAGCCAATGCACCCACAATTATTTTTCTTAGACCTAGACTTAGATATCAATATGTCAATGTTGTTACTGAGCTTTGTAAAAATGTATGAATACCTTCCTAAATAATCTCTTCTCTCCAAAATAATCATGGTGAATATTAACAGAAATTTATTGACAACTACTTTATTTACCCCTCTTTCTCACCTTTGAGCCTCAAGTCACAAGAATCTTAATGAGGCATTCTAACGTTAAGTGATATAATCTAAGAATTTGATGCTTCATCAAAGCAGATGGTATATGATATCTAGCATTATTTAATACTTTTAAATCTGTTATATTTTGTAATATTGAATATATTTAGAACCTTATTGTTGACATGTACCCTATAACTAGATAAATATAAAACAATCCAAACATATAACAGTTATTTGTTTTTTAACTTCCTGAGAGAAACGAAATGGTGATGTCAGAGAAATTAAAACAAGACATGCTTTGGGCCAGTATAAACATGATGATGCTCTGGTTCTTAAGTCATTTAAGGATCCCCAATATATATTATCAGCCCCAGATATAATATGTATTAAATGTTGAAAGACACCTGTGGAATAGAACTTGAAAGTCCCTATGAATTACATATTTCTCCAAAAATTTTGGTTACATTTTGAGAAAGAGAAGATGGAAATAAGAAAAAAGTAAAGTAAGTCACCCTAACTTATAAAAGAGAAACATGAAAATTGACTGCACCTTCGCTATACCCACAGCCAATCAGAGAGAACAAGATGGTGGTTAATTTGCATATGCAGGTGCTGAGCGGCCTGGGTCCAGGAAACATCCTCCGGACCTAGGCCACTCCTAGCCTGTAGGCCCGTGCTTAGGTCCTGAACAGCAGGGGTCCCAGAATGCCCCCTGGCCACTCAAAGCCTATGTGTGTAGGTGCCCCACCCCCAGCGGCTTGCAAAAGCTCCCGCACAAAGCAGTGGTTTGGGGTCATGCCCCCAGCCAGGCACCCAGGACCAGGGGCTGCTGCTGGCCTCTGGGGTGTGCCGAGACCCTGGCAGCCACTTCTGCATGCTGCCGAGGGTCCCTGCATGCCCCAAGCCTGAGGCCCATGGTCAGGCTGGCTGCTGGCCTCCCCCAGCCTCTTGCAAAGGCTCCTGCACCAAGCGGTGGTTTGGGGCCATGCCCCAGCCAGGTGCCCAGGACCGGGGGCTGGCTGCTGGCCTCTGGGGTGTGCCAAGACCCTGGCGGCCACTACTGCATGCTGCCCAGGGTCCCTGCAAGCCTCGAGCTTGGGGCCCATGGTGGGGCTGGTTGTTGGCCTTGGGGCGTTTGGAGATGGGGATGTTCCCATCCCACCCCAGAGGCTTTCCAAGCTCCAGCACCAAGTGGTGGTTTGTGTCCACGCCCCCAGCCTAGCGCCCTCCACAGGGGGATGGCTGCCGGCCTCTGGGGTGTGCGGACACCCCGGCAGCCACCACTGGGTGGCAGGGACACGCCCCTAGCCCAGTGGACACAACCCAGGGGCTGCATGAGCTGCAGAGGATACACCTTTTTAAAAAATTTTTTATTGATTTTTTTTTTACAGAGAAGAGGGGAGAGGGATAGACAGTCGGAAATATCAATGAGAGAGAAACATCCATTAGCTGCCTCCAGCACACTCCCCACTGGGGATGTGCCTCCAACCAAGGTACATGCCCTTAACAGGAATCAAACTTGGGACCCTTCAGTCTGCAGGCCCACAGTCTATCCACTGAGCCAAACGAGTTTGAATGTAAATACCTTTTCTGACAACTCATTGGCTAAGCTCCCTGTAGGCCACCACTTGCAGTGTTCTTGGTAATTTGGGTTATAAGAATCCAAGAAGGTGATCTAGGGTTTTTCCACCACACTCTTGAAGGAAAAAGTGAAGGTCCCTTGAGGGATCCCAAATTGGAGAGACTGCAGGCTGGGCTGAGGGACACCACCCCCCCCCCCCCGTCCCCCTCCCTGCCATGCACAAATTTCGTGCACCCAGCCTCTAGTATAAAATAAGGAAGAAAGTAATTAGTATCTTATGTCAAACAACCTGACACAAGGTGCTTATTATGCTAAGGTAGCAATTTAAAACTTTAGAGTGCATAAAATCACGTGAGAAACATATTCAAAATAGAGATTTTTTGAGCCCTACTTCCAGACATTCTGATACTATAAAATTTTAGTGGGACCTAAGACCTTACCTTTTTTTTTTAATGGGTATCTTGGGTGGTTCTGATGCTAATGGTCCCAGAATGATATTAAGAGAAAATTACTTTATGGCTAAATAAAAAACAGATATGTTTAACGAAATCAAAACAATAGGGAAAGTGGAAATATCAGTCCAATCTCTCATTCATGAGTAAATCCCACCAACTGATTAGTTCTGTTTCACAAATGCAAGCCTACATAAAACAGACAACAAAGATAAAGATCAGTTCTTGAAAGCATACAAACAGTAGATTTTAAGATAGTGATATCCTTGAGGAGTAGCATCATGGAGATATGCTGCATTTTTTAAGTAAGAACAGCTCAATCCAGAAGGTTACTTGGAGGTCAGATATAGATGTCTCTGGAACAGGCATCAGATCAGCACTATTCATTCTATATGTAAGCATTTTAGCAAACTTCCCTAACAAATTTTGAGTTCTGGTTGATTTCCAAAATTATTCCAGGGGGTGTTGGAATATCTCATCTGCAGAAACAGTGAATAGTAGGAAATTATGGTCTTCCATATCTACCCATACACCTCCAATTTCTGATTCATCAGCTTACATCATGTAATGTAACCAGAGAAGAGAGCAAAGTATAAGCAAACTACTATCCATGCAAATGTCTGTTTATTTTCAAATCTACTAGTAACCCAAGGAGTCTGCTGTGGCTTTATACTGTCTAGTAATTTTTCTAACCAGTTTATTCCCATAAAGTTGATTTCTGCTGGACTTGCAAAAATTTTCTGTATTGTACATTTTAACAAAGCCTAAAATCCATGGGTAATAACTGGAGATCTAAAAGATTTTTTTACCTCTGAAACTTATAAATCTGGCCTTATAAACATATCCAAAGACAGTTTTGACGATAATTTGAATGTCCAGAATAAATAACAAATGATAATATGTGTGCCATGACACATATTATACATATGTGTTTATGTGCGTGTGTATGTGTGGCGGCGAGGGGGGGGGTTGTATATGTAAGCAAAATTTCAAGTAAAAAATATTTTTATCTCTAATGGAAAACTCTAATATTTTTTCTTTTTAACCAATGTTTCTTTATTTTAGGAAGAGAGGGGGAAAAGACTAAAATCAATATAACATAGTGACTAAAAGCACAGATTATGAATTGAATTTGATTCTCAACTTTGCTATCACTTTTGAGATTTGGAGTAAATTTCTTAAATTTCTTAAATATCAATATGCCTACCTCTACCATGGACACAAAAATAACCTACCTTATAGGATTGTTGAGAGTATTAAAAGATACAATCTGTGAAAAACACTTAACACAGTGACTGTAACATAGCAAGCAATTATAACAATGATGTTGTTGATCAAATATCTGTCTTAAGAATACCAATTAGGAAAAAAATCACATTCCTTCATTAGCTTGTCATGGAATCATTAAGAGAATCAACTCAAATGGTTGCAGAGAATATTTGAAAAATTTTAAGTGACTTGAAAGCACCCTGGAACTTCTTACACTTCACACAATAAAGGGACCAGAGTGGCAGAGAACAACTTTTTAATTACCCTTCACTGTAATTCATGATAAGATGTTTATTTTCAAACAACTAGCTACTATCTTAGGCTGTGTTAAAATCAAGGCATGAAACATTTTCATGCAGCCCAGATTACTGCATTGTTAGGAGGACCAATAATGCAATTAAAAACTAAATTCACCTTTAAAAGGATAACCAAGATATTTATGAATACAGAAACTTTCTATATGCCTGAAAATGCTGATTTTCCTCTAAAAGTTATTCTGTTCTCCCACAGTGACAAAACATCTCATTTTAGCTGGACATTTGACCACCAAAAATAATATCTTCCTTACAAGTAGATTTGGCTACGTGACCTGGTTCTTCAATAAAACATAAGCAGAGGTTTCTTGAGGCAACTTCTGAAAACTTTTCTTAAAAGTTAGCCAATGCAGAATTTTCTCACTTTTCTCCTTTGTCCTTTTCTTTTTTTTTTTATTAAATTTTTTTTGGGTGACATTGGCTAATAAAATCATATAGGCTTCAAGTGTACAATTCTATGATAATCATCTGTATATTGCATTGTGTGTTCACCACTAAGTCAAATCTTCCATCACCATATATTTGACTCTCTTTACCCTTTACCAATCCCCACCCCTCTTTCCTCTGATAACCACACTATTGAATGTGTCTATAAGGTGTTTTTTTCTTGTTTACTTATTTATTGCATTCAATTTTATATCCCACATATGAATGAAATCATATGATTCTTGACATTTCTGTCTAATTTATTTTGCTTAACATAAGATTCCCAAAATCCATCCATGATGTTGCAAATGGCAGTATTTTATCTCTTCTTATGGATGTGTAGTACTTCACTGCATATATGTAACACATCTTCTTTATCCAATCATCTATTGAAGGACACTTTGGTTGTTTGTCCTTTTCTTACATGATAGTTGAAGGAAGAACATGATGCCTATATGGGATGCAGGCACTTTAGATCATGATATTTTGAAATGGGGGCTATCACAGGAAAATAATAAACTAGAAGTCTTGAATCCTAAATGTTTTGTGAAGCAAAGCAACCATAACATACTTGCTCTATCTACCTACAAACTTTTACATAAGAAAGTAATAACTTTCTAACTTTCAAAGTTACTATTTTTTTCTTTTATTTTCTTTCTCCCTTTGTATCCCATCATTCAGCTTTTCATCTGTTTCAGTCACTGATCCCAGGTCAGAAGGCATCGCTTCAAGCTTCAAGGAAATTTTGGGATAGAGTGGGTTGTGAGGGGAACTAACACTCTAGCTTCTTTTATGGGTCATGGTAGAAGGCGATAAAAGGTTCCTGCCTCCAAGAGGCAGCTCTGCCTGGGAAAGCAGTCCTGGGCAAAAGGACTTACAGGATCAGATCATGGCTACTCCTATTTTTGCTCCCATCCAGCCTTCCAGTTTGCGATTGCTTAACTTTCAGTTGTCAAAGCCTTCCAGTTCAGCCTCCTCTATAGCACAATCTCTCAAGGGCCCATGCCAACTCCTTGTCTACCTGCCAGGGAGTCCATAGGTCTCAGTGTTAGCAGTAAAGGCAGGCAGGAAGCAAGTGCTACACACCCAGTCTTTAGTCAAAAGTGTTTCATGTCCAGGGACAAGACTGGACCCTGGGGTGAGCCAGGCTTCAGCCTGCTACCACCATAACTGGTGGATTAATAGAAAACAATATATAGAGAGAGCAGCCTGACTTCCTGGGAATCCTGGGTGAAAGCAGAGATAGCTAAGACACATTAAGATGTTTTCTGTAATTGTCTCTCAGTCTCTAAACAATTGTCTACCCCATCTGTTTTTTGAGCTCTGTAACCTTTTCCTGGAAGTCAACTTCTGACCTTGCCTCATGATACTTGGCTGGGTTTGGGTCTTCTCTGATGAGAGAGTAAATCTTCTTGTTCCTTTCACCTCAGGTTTTAAGATACCCTCCCAGTTTTCATCCCACAATCCTTAGCCCTCTCTGGGCAAAGCAGCATTTTGGGAATTGGTTCCTGTACTGCCTTTATGTCATTTCACAAAATAAACTTCTGCAAAGGAGTTGGAAAGGAAGAAGAGGATTACTATGCAAGCACAAGGAGGGGCATAAAGAAGAGCTTGGTAGATTATCACCCTCCTAAAAAAATGCAACCAGAATCGCCAATAAAGTATGGGCTCAAAAACATGCAGGAGAAAAAGAAAGGAATCAGTGTTGCTGTAGTTGCAGTGGAAGGAGCCAGAGCTGCCCAGAATGTATCCTGTGAAGACTGCAAGAAGCCGATAAGGGCAGCCCCAGAGACAATGGCATAGAGAGAAAGCAGGGTGAGGGAACTGCAGATCTACCAGCAGAAACCAAGAGAGAGGGGGCTTGCTAGCCAAACACCCTGGGAGCTTGCTTATCAAAGCCTATAAAATGACTGAGCCAGAGACCCCTTTACCATACTTCAGTGATGTTTAGCTCTCTCAAACAACCTGTAAATCTTCCCATTAAAGAAATGAATCTGGGAAAATAGAAAATTAAGGAGAAAGGGAGACAGCCAGGTCCTGTGGAGAGCAGGGATTGGGAGGTGCAAAGGGATCTGATCCTGAAATGAATGAATGATCAGGAAAATGTATGTAATAGTTTAAGGGGATAAAGAACTGGAAAGACTCCCTGCCTTTTTTGGAAGCCAGGGAAAAAGAACTGTGAAGTCCTAGTTTCTGGGACCTAGAATGATAAAGCCACATAATATGCAGTTTAGTGGAGTGATTCTCAAACCATTGTTCCCTGATAGGAAAGGGATTTAGGTAACAATATCATTTAGCAACTTATTAGATATGCTAATAATGGTGCCTCACTCTAAACCTACTGTATTAGAAACAGGTTGGGACCCAGCAATCTGATTCTGAAACTAGCTCAAGTTTGAGAACCACTAGCTTAGTGAAAGAGAATGTTACCTATGGCCTAATATTTTGTCTCCATAAGATGTGAATCTTAGTACTGTTAAAAAAAACAAACAAACACAAAGTTACTATTATTTTGGTACTTACCACTGAACCTTATAACTGTGTCAAATAAAAAAAGAAACTTAGAAGAATGTGATTTACCGAGATTCACATGAGCTGAATTCAGGACTTAAAATGATTCTATATGATAAAGAGTTAAAATATATTTTGCAAAGTGCCATAACAGAAGTTGTGCAATGTGAGTAACAGACATATGGACACATACTAGTATGTCATTTTAATTCATGGACTATAGTTCAAAATGCAAGATTGAATGATGTGGCAGTGTTTCAGAAAGTGAGATGGCTATCTATGCTATAACCTCCTACCTTAGTTTCATAGATTTAACTATAAAACTTCTGAAGTTATCTTGAGCTTTAAAAATATGATATTTTATGTAATGTCATTGGGTCATCATTAATACACCAACATGATGTACTGAGCTAAGTTAATTAAATGATTACATTGGTAAAATAGATACAAATTAATGGAAAGTTTATACTTGTTAACAACAGAAAACACAAGTTACAGCCAACATATGAATGGCCAAAAACTACAAGCATTTCCTCTAAGATTAGGAACAAGACAGGGATATCTGCTCTTTCTTTCTTTCTTTCTTTCTTTCTTTCTTTCTTTCTTTCTTTCTTTCTTTCTTCTTCTTTCTTTATTTCTTTCTTTCTTCTTTCTTTCTTTCTTTCTTTCTTTCTTTCTTTCTTTCTTTCTTTCTTCTTCCTTCCTTCCTTCCTTCCTTCCTTCCTTCCTTCCTTCTTTCTTCTTTCTTTCTTTCTTTCTTTCTTTCTTTCTTTCTTTCTTATTAATCCTCACCTGAGAATATTTTTTTTCCATTTATTTTTAGAGACAGTGGAGGGGAGAGGGAAGGCACAGAGAGAGAAACATTGATGTGAGAGAGACACATCAATTGGTTGCCTCCCACACGTGCCCCAACCAGGGCTGGGGATTGAGCCTGAAATTAAGGTATATGCCGTTGACTGGGATCAAACCCAGGACTCTTCAGTTGGCAGGCCAATGGTCTATCCTAATAACCAAACTGGCTAGGGCTGCTTTTACCACTCTTATTGAAAAGGAATATATAAGACTGTAATTATTTGCAGATGGCATGATACTGTATATAGAGAACGCTAAATATTCAACAAAAAAATACTAAAACTGATAACTTCAATAAAGTAGCGGAATACAAAAGAAATATCCAGAAATCAGTTGCATTTTTATACGCCAATAATGAACTATCAGCCAGGGAAACTAAGAAAACAATCCCATTTATAAGTGCTTAAAAAGTAAAATACCTAAGAATAAATTTAACCAAGGAGGTAAAAGACCTATGCTCAGAAATTATAAGACACTGAAAGAAGGAATTGAAGAAAATACAAATAAGTAAAAGCATATAATGTATTCATGGATAGGAAGAATTAAAATCATTTAAATTCTGGTACTACTTAAAGCAATCTATAGACTCAATGCAATTCCTATGAATATACCTATGATGTATTTCACAGAACTAGAACAAATATTCCAAAAATTTAGATGGAACCACAATAAACTGAAAAATAGTCACAACAATATTGAGAAAGAAGAACAAAGTTGGAGGTAGCACAATATCAAACTATACTACAAGGCCATAGTAGTCAAAACAGCATGGCACTGGCATAAAAACAGACATCTAAGTCAATGAAACAGAATAGAGAGCTCAGAGACAAACCCATGCTATTGTAGTCAATATTTGACAAAGGAGGCATAAACTGACAATGGGGGTAAAGAAAGTCTATTCAATAAATGGTGTTAGGAATATTGGACAGATACATGCAAAAAAAATGATACCAGACCACCTTCTTACACATTCACAAAAATAAATTGAAAATGAAGTAAATACTTAAATGTTAAACTCAAAACCTTAAAAATCCTAGTAGAAAATACAGGCAGTAGGAGAAGGGAAGATGGCAGTCAGCAGGACTGCAGTGAGGGAGAGAGTGAGGAAGTGAAAGGGGATTGTGTGTACATGTGTGATGTGTGTGTGTGTGTGTGTGTGTGTGTGTGTGTGTGTGTAAGGGAAAGTTAGATCCTGCAGGACTTTTGGGGGCTGGAAGACCAGGCTTTCCTAGATGGAGAGGAACTGCTACCACTGAAATAGCTCCTGAGGCAGCTGGCTCTGACAGAAACCACACCATATTGAAGGGGAGAGCTGCTGTGACTAGGAGCCCAGGCTCACCAGCACCCAGACTAGCTCAGACACCAACCCTGACCCTACAGACACTATGGCCAAGGAAATGCTACCTCAGTTGTAGACCCACAGACATCAGGACTCCAGCCTCTCCAGATGTGAGCTCCTGTGGATACTGGAGTGTGTCCCCTTCCCACCACCCCGTTGCATCATTCCCAGGCACCACACATCCTGCTGGTAACTCTCAAAATGTGCCCCCTGCCTGCCAAGCCAACAGCATCGCCCTGGCCCCTTGCATCCCGCAGGCAAACCTCTAACTGTGCTCCCACCCGCCAAGCCTGTGGCATGGGTCCTGGCCCCAACATGTCTCACCAGCAAGCCTTGGACTGCACTACCTGCCCCCTAAGACTGACATCGGCCCTGGGCCCACTCATACTAAAATCAAGCTTCTGACTGTGTTCCCTACCTGCCAAGACCACAACATTGGCCTTGTGTATCTCGCCCAAAAGCCTCAGACTGTGCTCCCTGCCTGCCAAGCCTGAGGCATGGGCCCTGAATCCAGTATGTCCTGCCCACAAGCCTCAGACTGTGCTCCCTGCCCTTCAAGCCCACAGCTTTGGCATCAGACCCACACATCTCAGTGCCTGGATCCATCCATGAGAGCAAAAATGGGGAGACAAAGAAACAACCCTCAAAGGAAAGAAAAGGAGTCACCATAAAAGGAACTAAATGGAACAGAGGTAGGCAATATGTTAGAATAAGGATTATACAGTTCCTAAACTGGCTGGATGAGAAAATCAAGAACTTATGTAAGAATCAAGAGGAAATAAAAAGCCATATTGCTACAATACTGAGCACAATGAAGGTTTCAACAATAGACTAGACAAGCAGAGGGCCAAATTAGTGAATTAGAAGACAGGGAAGAAAAACACATCCAACCTGAACAGCAATTGGAGAAAAAAAAAAAAAAAGGAAAGTAGAAGGAGAGCATAAGGGAGCTTTGGGACAACATGAAACCAAGTAACATATGTATATAGTAGGGTGCCAGAATGACAAGAAGAGGAACAAATATTAGAAAACCTATTTGAAGAAATGACAGAAAACTTCCCTGATTTGGGGAAGAAAAAAGTCACACAAGCACAGAGAGTCCCAAACAGGATGAACCCAAAATGACCCACACCAAGACATGTCATAATTACAATTGCAACATTTGATGACAATCTTAAGGGCTGTAAGAGAGAGAGAGAGAGTTACCTACAAGGGAACTCCCATTAGACTATCAAATGATATTTTAACTGTAACACATCAGGCCAGAAGAGAATGTAATGAAATATACAAAGTGAAGCAAAGCAGGGAACTGAATCCAAGAATAATCTATCCAACAAGGCTATCATTGAAAATTTAAGGGGAAATTAGGAGCTTTGCAGAGCAAAAGAGGCTAAGGGAGTTTTTCACTACCAAGCCAGCAATGCAAGAAGTGCTGAAGGGAGAGTTGTAAAAAGAAAAAGATAGAAAGGGAATAAGGAAAATAGACATAAAGAATAAAAATGGCTACAAACAAGTACCTGTTAATAATAACCTTAAATGTAAATGGATTAAATGCTCCAATCAAAAGACATCAGGTGGCCGAATGGATAGGAAAACCCATACATAAGCTGTCTACAAGACACCCACCTCAGAACAAGGAACTCACACATACTGAAAGTGAAGAGATGGAAAAATATATTTCAGGCAAATGGAAATGATAAAAAAGCTGGGGTAGCAATACTTATATCTGATAAATTAAACCTAAAAGTTAAGGCCATAACAAGAGATAAGGAGAGCCACTTCATAATACAAAAGGGATCAATGCAAAAAGAGGAAATACTTCTGATAAACATATATATATCCAATACAGAAGCACCCAAATACATTAAAAAAAACCAACAACAACTTCTGAAGATAGCAAGGAAGAGATTCACAGCAAAGTGATCATACTAGGGGATTTTAATACCCTGTTGACATCACTGGATAAATCCTCCAGACAAAAACTCGGCAAAGAAACAGCAATCCTGCATTGGGAAGATGCCAATCGGCAGGACGGTAGTGAGGGGGACAGTGTGAGACAGTGAGGGAGTGAAAGGGGAGTGTGTGGTGTGTGGTGTGTGGTAGTGTGTGTGTGTGATATAGGGACAGTTATATCCTGCAAGAATTTCGTGGGCTGGCAGACCAGGTGGTCTTAGACTGAGAGACCCCACTGCCACTGCAAGCATGCCCGGGTGGCCAGCGCTGGCACAGAAACCATGCCATATTGAAGGGAAGGACTGCTGTGACTGGAAACCCAGACTCACCACCACCCAGACTGTCCTCAGACACAAACCAAGACCCTACAACCACTCTGGACAAAGACCTGCTACCACAGCCCCAAACCTATGGACACCGAGACTCCAGCCACCCTAGCCACAGATTCCTGTAACTCACAGAACAAGTCCCCCTCCTGTTGACCCAAGGTAGTCACACCGAGCATCCATGACTCTGATTCTCAGTTCACGCACACATGGGGGTGGGGGTGCCACACCACCAGCGGCC
Organism: Eptesicus fuscus; assembly: GCF_027574615.1. Lineage (NCBI taxonomy): Eukaryota > Metazoa > Chordata > Mammalia > Chiroptera > Vespertilionidae > Eptesicus > Eptesicus fuscus. The sequence continues at coordinate 1,536,487 of NC_072480.1, read as the reverse complement.
ATGCCATCCACTCCCAAGCAGCCTGATTCTTGACCGGGCTGACTCTCAGCACACATGGCTCCCACCAACCCACAGCAGCCATGCTTCTCAGTGCCTAAGCTCTTCAGGTTGCATGCCACTCCTGCTGCAAGTGGCTCAGGCCCAGGCAACTTGGTGCTTGAACCTTTTGGTTATAGCAAAAATGGAGACACAACAAAAAAATCCCCAAAGGAAAGAAAAGGAGGAATAGCCAAGAAAATAACTAAATGAAATGGAGGCATGCAATATGTCAGAAAAAGAATTCAGAGTAATGGTCATAGAGTTCATAAACTGGACATGCAGAAGGCCAAGAGACATATGAAAACATGCTCAAAGTCACTAATAATCTGAGATATGCAAATCAAAATTACAGTAAGGTACCTCCTCACACCTGTCATAATGGCTATTATCAACAAACAAGTGCTGATAAGGATGTGGAGAAAAAGGAACCATCATCCACTGCTGGTGGGAATGTAGACTGGTGCAGTAACTGTGGAAAACAGCGGGGAGTTTACTCAGAAAATTAAAAACGAAACTGAACTCTCATTTGACCAGTAATCACACTTCTGGGAATATATCCCAAAAAATCAGAAACACAAATCAGAAAGGATATATGAACCCCTATGTTCATAGCAGCACAATTAACAATAGCTATGATTTGGAACAGCCTAAGTGCCCATCAGCAGATGAATGGATTAAAAAACTGTGGTACATCTACTTAATGGAATACTATGTTGCTATAAAAAGGAAGGAACTCTTACCATTTGCAACAACATGGATGAACCTGGAGAGCATTATGCTTAGTGAAATAAGCCAGTCCGAGAATGTTAAATACCACATGGTCTCACTCATTTGTGGAATATAGTAAACAGCATAAACTGATGAACAAAAATAAATCCAGAAACAGAGAGGCATTGAACTGACTTCAAACCTCACAGAGAAGGCAGGGGAGCGGGGGGGGGGAGGGGGACGGGTGGGGGGAGAAATCAACTAAAGTACTTGTATGCGTGCATATAAGTATTATCAAAGGATACAGACACTAGAGAGGTGAGGGCATGTGCTGAGGGGTGAGAGTGGCTGGGGAGAGGTCAATGGGGTCAAAGGGAGACATGTAATACTTTAATCAATAAATAATTTTTAAAAATAAAACAGGCAGTAAAATCTCAGATGCCTCTCATAGCAATATTTCTGCTAATATATCTCGAAGGGAAAGGAAAACAAAAGAAAAATAAAAAATGGGACTACATCAATCTAAAAAGTTTTTTTCACAGCAAAGGAAATCATCAACAAAATGAAAAGACAATCCACTGAATGGGAGATCATATTCACCAATGATACTTCTGGTAAAGGGTCAATATCCAAAATTTAAAAAGAACTTATGAAACTCAACACCAAAAACAAACAAACAATCCAATTAAAGATGGGCATAGGACCTGATGGCAAATAGACATATGAAAATGTGCTTAATGTCACTAACCATCAGACAAATGCAAATTAAAACCACAATAAAACATTACTTCACACCTGTTAGAATGGCTATCATCAATAAATCAACAAACAAGTGTTAACAAATATGTGGAGAAAAGAAACTCTCATGCACTGTTGTTGGGAAGGCAGGTTGGTGCAGCCACTGTGGAAAACAGTATGGGGTTACCTCAAAAAAATTAAAAATGGAACTGCCTGTGACACAGCAATTTCTCTTCTGGAAATATATATGAACAAATCCAAAACACTAATTTGAAAGAATTTATGCACCCCTATGTTCATTGCAGCATTATTTTAAATAGCCAAGATTTGGAAGCAGACCAAGTGTCCATTGGTGGAAGAGTGGATAAAAAAGCTGTGGTACAGCCCAGCTGGTGGGGCTCAGTGGTTGGGTGTAGACCTATGAACCAGGAGGTCATGGTTCAATTTCCAGTTGGAGCATATGCCTGAGTTGCATGCTTCATCCCCAGTGTGGGATGAGTGAGAGGCAGCTGATCAATGGTTCTCTCTCTTCATTGATGTTTCTACCTCTCTCTCCCCTTCCCTTTCTCTCCGGAACCATTAAAAATATTTTTAAAAAATCTGTGGTACAATGATATACCACTCTGCCATAAAAAAAAAGAAAAGAAAAAAGAAAGAAATCTTATCATTTACCATTTGCATTATGGGTGACTTTGGGGTGAAATGTTCTGAAGATGTCAATTAATTCCATCTGATCTGGTGAGTCATTTAGGATTGGTGTTTATTTGCAGATTTTTTGTTTAGATGATTTGTCCCATGGTGATAGTGGGGTATTAAAGTCTCCTACTATGATTGTATTGCTGTCAATCTCTCCCTTAATAACCTCCAGGAGGTTTTTAAAAATGTATTTGGGTGCTCCTATATTGGGTGCATATATGTTTAACAGAGTTATTTCTTCTTTTTGTATTGCTCCCTTTAGTATTATGAAGTGGCCCTCCTTATCTCTTTTTATGTCCTTCACTTTGAGACCTAATTGGTCATACATAAGTATTGTTACCCCAGCTTTTTTTTTCAATTCCATTTGCCTGAAAAACCTTTTTCCATCCATTCACCATCAGTCTGTGTGAGTCCTTTGTTCTAAGGTGGTTTCCTGTAGATACCAGGTATATGGGTCATGTTTTCTTATCCACTCAGCTACCCTATGTCTTTTGATTGGGGCATTTAATCCATTTATATTTAAAGTTATTATTGATAGGTACATGTTTGTCGCCATTTTTATACTTTACCCCTGTGTTCCTTCTTTGCTTCCTATATCGGTTTTTTGTTTTTTACAGCAGACCCTTTAGCATTACTTGCATTGCTGGTTTGGTGGTAATAAACTGCTTTAGTCCTTTTTTTCTGTGAAGCTCCTGATTTCACCTTCAATTTTTATTGATATCCTTGCTGGGTACAGTATTCTTGGATTCAGACCCTTGCTTTGCATGACTTTGTATATTTCATTCAATTCCCTTCTGGCCTGATGTGTTTCTGTTGAGAAATCAGTCACTAGCCTGATGGCAGATCCTTTGTAGGTAACTTCCTGTCTCTCTCTGGCCACTTTTAATATTCTTACTTTGTCATTGGTGTTTGCCAATTTAATTATAATGTGCCTTGGCGTCAGTCTTTTGGAGTTCATTTTGCTTGGGTCTCTGTGAGCTTCTTGGATTTGTCTGGGTTTTTTCTTCCCTATATCAGGGAAGTTTTCTGGCATTATTTCTTCAAACAGGTTTTCTATTCCTTGCTCAGTTTCCTCACCTTCTGGCACCCCTATTATGCGGATGTTGTTTTGTTTTGTGTTGTCCCATAGTTCCCTTAGGCTCTCCTCCTGTTTTTAATTTTTTTTTTCTGGAAGCTTCTCTACTTGGGTATTTTTTTCCATCTTGTCTTCTAGCTCACTGATGCGGTCCTCTGCTTCTTCTAGTCTACTCTTGATGCTTTCTATTGAGTTATTTACAGCAGCGATGTCATTTTTCATTTCTTCTTGGTTCTTCTTCATTTCCTCTTGGTTCTTACACATATTGTTGAATTTGTCTTCCATTCTTTTCATTCACTTTATGACCATTTCTCTGAATTCTTTATCTGACATATTGCTTGCCTCCATTTCATTTACTTCCTTTTCTGGTGATGCCTGCTCTTCTTTCATATGCGGGCATTTTCTTTGTATCCCCATGATCTCTCTTCTCCAGGTGTCTGGTTATGTATTTCTCTCTCCTGCATTGATTTAAAGGCACAAAATACAACACAACAAGGTACAATGCACAAGGCAATGAACACAAATGTATTCACAATATTAATAACCCCAAATAAAGGTGACCACCAGAGAAATTCAAATCAGAGGATAGGAGAGAAAGAAGAAGAGAAAAAAAAAAAAACAGGAAAAAAAAATGAGTGAAAAAATGAAATTTGGAAAAGGGAAAATAGTAAGAGAGAAATGAGAGAATAAGAAAGAAGAGGGGGAAAAAACTATTTTTATGGGGATAAAACTCCGATAGAACAGCCACTAATCCCAACAAATGCCAGCAACAAGTAACTGGAGATGAATGCAAACTACAAACAACAACTAATATCAAGCAAGGCAAAGTAAAACAGAAGCAAACAACAAGCAAACACAAAACAAAAAGAAAAAGCAAAAGCAAAACAATGTCACAAACTAGCATAAAAATCGATATCATTAACAATCAAGCAAACAACAACAAAAGGACAGAGAGAAAAAATTTTGGATAGTGAAGAAAGAGAAGAGAGTGGTGTGTATGGACTTGGAGCAGGGGATTGGAAATTAGATATATAAGTAGGGTGAAATTTTAACAGTGTCAGAAAAGGAATAGGGAAAATCTAAAGCAGGAATAGTGTAAGAGAAACAGGACAACAAAAGGGGGAAAGTGAGGAAGAGAGTGTTGGCATAAAGGCAAAGTTGAGATAGAGTAAAATGATGCTAAAGGAAAGATGTAAATAGAATGTAGAACACTTATCCCAAAGTAAAATAAAGAGTAAATAAAATGACACTTTTAAAAAAAGGTAAAATAGTAGTAGTAATAATACTGATCGAAAATAAGAATATGATAATTAAAAAGGTAAAATCAAGTGAGGAAAAAAGAAAAAAATTAGTTTCTTAAGTAAAAGATGAAAAAAATAAAAATAAAAATGTGCAGTAGTGAAGGTCATTCACTTCCCCTACTGTTCTGTTTGGCATGCCTGTTTCCTACTCAGGACAGTTTTGAAGTTCCCTGCATTCCACTGTGCCTCAGCGTTGTAAGCCAGTCCTGATTTTTAAGCCTCTATTTCTTATTTTTATTTATTTTTTACACAAGAGTCAATTTGTGATTCCACTCCTGGGTGGCAGTGTTTCTGGATTGAGCTCCAGGTCTATAGGTTCTCTCTAGCTAGTGTTCAGATTTGTTTTCCCTGTGGCACTTACTACCAATTTGGTGGAGCTGGTTCTCTGATGGTTATTCCCCACTCTGATCCCCAGGTTCCAGAAAAACAACATTTCCCTGCAGTCTCTTAGAGTAACCCCAATTAGGTGATCCTATGTATTGGGCTTAGTAATCAGAAGCAAGGATTTAAAGAGAAAAAAAAAAGAGCCAGAGTAAGTGTGTGAACTCCAGGGCTGTGTGCAAGTCTGTGCAGTCTTTTTTCCCCTTGGGTCTAAGCAGCCGGGACACTTTTAAAATTTTTGGCTGTCCTTTTGTGTCAGATCAAAATGGGTTGCTTTTTTGAGTTCCCTTCTGTTAGCAGCTCTGCAGACCCCTTTCCACATTCACGATCACGCCAGCCCCAACAGCCACGGATTTTCCTAGGCGCAGACTTACCCGGTCCTCCAGCTCTCACATTGCATGCGTTTCTCTCTCCTGCCTGGACCAGAGACCTCACCTTATCCCAGCCAAAATCTGACTTTTCCATGGTGGAGTGCAGAGCTCCTCTGAATCCGTGTGCTTGCGCCACTTGGGGACCAATGTTCTGGGGTCCACAGCTGTTCGGTGGGTGCCATAGTTGTAGATTCCCTGGGCTTTTTGGGCATCTCATAATATCCACTTTCCCCTTCAAGATGGCGTGGTCTACGTGTCTGAGCCGGTGGCTCCGGGAGGGAACCCAGCAGCAGTGGGGGTTGCCTTATCAGGGGAGTCCCATCCAGCAGTCCCCCACCATCTCCTGGAGTATAGCTGTCCCTCAACTCCCCAACAAACACTCCCCATGCGACCACACACTCTCCCTTTGTTTTCTCACTCACACACTATCTTGCAGTCTGCGTTCTGGTTGGCAGCCATCTTCTTCTCCTGGAATCCTTATTCTTAATTCCTGGATGTCCTTCCCTAGTGGACAATGTAAACATGTGTGTCCTCCCATGATTACTCACTCTACTGATTGTTTCTAAAGATAAAACTGCAATAAAAGGCTAACAAGGTGGGCAATTGAGTCTGCTTTGGCTGCCAGAGCCAGGAGCTCCTTAGCCCTCTCTTTCACAGTCAAACTGTGTCTGAGAAATCTGTTCATTCATTGTTCAAGGGTTGCTGTCCCATGTGAGGAACAAGGAGCACAATAAGATGCAGGGGAACCCTCAAAAATGAAGAGGAAGGAAATGAAAGTAACTGCACAGTAAGTCATTGGAGCCACTTGGGATTTCCAAGTTAGAGGGAACTGTTTTTCAGCTAAGGTTTCACAATAGGACAACTGTCCACAGAATAACATCTCTGTTACTTCAAAATTATTAAAAGCAAATGGTGCCTATAATTTATAATCCTTTGTTCCCTGATGATGGAACATTAGATGTTGAACTCTGGGAACAAGTAATCTGGAATTTAAAGAGAAATCAGGCTCAGGGAAAACAAGTACTTTTGTCATCTTTAACTATTTGGGGTCTTGTTCGAGCTGCACTGTGCCCACTTCATATTGAGGATCAAAAGCCTACAGAATACCAGGAGGATTTACCTCCTCCCCCTCCTCTTGAAGTAGAGTCTGTAAAGCTTGTAATATCTAAGGCTCCCGATCCTCTGCCCCGGTGTGAGAAGGCTCATCAACTAGAGAAAATGGGGCTAACATTCCATTTACAAAAGGACTCCTTAATGCTTTGTCTGAAAATTATCATATGACGCCTTGGGACTGGGAGATTTTGGCTAAAACAACTTTAGATGCCAGTCAATATTTGCTATGGAGAGCAGAATATGATGAGATCTGTGAACAACAGGCTATTTGTGGGTATTCATTGGCAACCCACCTGGGAGCCCTCTGGGTCACATCTGGCTGTAAGTCCCAGGCAACTATAAAACATCTGAATGGAATCAATCTGGGAGGAACCAAGATGGCGGCATAGTTAAGCAGCTAATCTGCTGCCTCACACAACAATTTCGAGGGTACAACTAAGGGACAGAGCGTCTACCACCCAGAACCACGGGAAAGCTGGCTGAGTGGAAGATTTACAACTAGGAAGAGAAAGGAGCACAAACGCTGGGGAGCTGAGGTACGGAGGCACGCGAATCGGGCTGGCAGCGGGCGACTGGGTGCGCGGTTTTTCTTCAACCCGCAGGGAGACAAGCTCCCGATCACTGTGAAATCCAGTTTCTGGGGACACTCGGGGGACCCAGACACCTACGGGGAGAGGCTGGACTCTTGGCCATCAGGTCGGAAAGTGAGAGTGACTTTTTTGCGGTGGTGCGCCCAGCAATCATTGTTTACTGCGCTGGAGCGCGGGGGCGCAGGGACTTGGAAACGGGAAAGGCGCCAGCCATCGCCGTTGGCCGCGCCCCAGCCTAGTGACGCCCTGAGACCCCGCCCCGCCCTGAGGCCCCGCCCCGCACATTCTACAAACCCGCCCAGGCTACACACAGCGGCTTTTGCATATAAATGGCCTGTTCTGTGGCAGCTCAACCAAATTAACTACAGCTCCAGTCAGACTGCTCCAAAACCGCCCAAGCAAAGGAGGAGAAAACTAGTTCTTGCTGTAGCTCCTGCTGGGGGACACACAGTACACAAGGGTACACCAAGAGTGTCCACCTCAGGTAACTGGGAGGCTGACCCGTTGAACCAATAGGACACCTAGTACACAAAGCTACCCTACCAACTCAGGGAAGCAGAGAATATGAGAAGGCAAGGAAACAGATCACAAACCAAAGAAATGGAGGAGAACAAGCGACTGGACATAGAGTTCAAAACCACAGTTATAAGGTTTTTCAAGAATTTCATGGAAAAGGCTGATAAATTCAATGAGACCCTCGAGGATATGAAAAAGGACCAACTAGAAATTAAACATACACTGACTGAGATAAAAAATATTATACAGAGACCCAAAAGCAGACTAGAGGATTGCAAGAATCAACTCAAAGATTTGGAATACAAAGAGGCCAAGGACACTCCTCCAGAGAAGCATGAAGAGAAGAGAATTCAGAAAGTTGAAGATAGTGTAAGAAGCCTCTGGGACAACTTCAAGCGAACCAACATCAGAATTATGGGGGTACCAGAAGAAGAGAGAGAGCAAGATGCTGAAAACCTATTTGAAGAAATAATGAACGAAAACTTCCCCCACCTGATGAAAGAAATAGACTTACAAGTCCAGGAAGCGCACAGAACCCCAAACAAAAGGAATCCAAAGAGGACCACACCAAGACACATCATAATTAAAATGCCAAGAGCAAAAGACAAAGAGAGAATCTTACAAGCAGCAAGAGAAAAACAGTTCGTTACCTACAAGGGAGCTCCCATACGATTATCAGCTAATTTCTCAACAGAAACCATACAGGCCAGACGGGAGTGGCAAGAAATATTCAAAGTGATGAATAGCAGGAACCTACAACCAAGACTACTCTACCCAGCAAAGTTATCATTCAGAATTGAAGGGCAGATAAAGAGCTTCACAGATAAGAAAAAGCTAAAGGAGTTCATCACCACCAAACCAGTATTATATGAAATGCTGAAAGGTATTCTTTAAAAAGAGGAAAAAGAAGAAGAAAGATAAAAATTATGAACAACAAATACATATCTATCAACAAGTGAATAAAAGTCAAGTGAATTAAAAATCTGAGGAACAGAATAAACTGGTGAACTTAATAGAATCAGAGGCATAGAATGGGAGTGGATTGATAATTCTCAGGGGGAAAGGGGTGTCTGTGTGGAGAGTATGGGAAGAGACTGGACAAAAATCATACACCTATGGATAAGGACAGCGGGGGGGGAGGTAGGGGCAGAGGGGGGTGGGAACTGGGTGGTGGGGAGATATGTGGGGAAAAAGGAGAAACAATTGTAATCTGAACAATAAAGATTCATAAAAAATAAATAAATAAATAAATAAATAAATAAAACATCTGAATGATCCATGACAAGAACTCTGATTTATTAAGTCTTGTCTGTGTGTTATGTGTGCCTGTAAATATCCTATCTAATAATAGAGTAATATGCAAATTAACCATCACTCCGCAACAAAAATGGTGGCGCCCATAGACACAAGATGGCAGCACCCAGTCTTCTCAGTCCTGCCGGAGACCCCCAGTCCCTGGGAGGGCTGCGGATGAGAGCCGGCAGCTCAGCCCAGGCTGTAGGCCTGGGAGGTGACCGCGCCCCACGCAAGATCTGCTACTAGCCTCGGCCCTCGGCCCAGCCCGTGCATCCCTAGCACGATCTGCTCTCAGCAGCAGCCCTGGCCATCCACCTGGGAGGCTACCCCTCCTGCGATTGGCTTCCAGTCCCAGCCCATGGGCCTGCAAGGCGGCCACGCCCTCTGGCGCTATCCACTCCCAGCAGTGACCCAGGTCGTTGGCCTGCACCCCTCTCAGCACGTTCCGCTCCCAGCCATGGCCAGGGCTATAAGCCTGTCATCTGGGAGGCGCCCATGCCCCTCTCAGCGCCTTTTGCTTCCAGTCAGGGCCAGGGCTGTGGGCCTGGGAGGCAGCTGCGCCTCTCCGGTGCGATCTGCTCCCAGCCATGGCCCAGGCCTTAAGCCTGTTGGCTGGGAGGCGCCTGCGCCCCTCTCTGCGTGTTCTGCTTTTAGCTGTGTCCATGGCTGCATCCATGGCTGCAGTCCATGGCTATCCCGTGCCTCTCTCAGCACGATCAGCTCCCTCGATTCACTACCAGCTGTGGCCCTGGCCTTAGTCTGGGAGATGCCTGCACCCCTCTGAGCGCGATCCTCCCAGGCGCGATCCACTCCGAGCAGTGGCCAGGGCTGTAGGCCTGTCAGCTGGGAGGCGCCTGTGCCCCTCTCAGCGAGTTTTGCTTCCAGCCTTGGTCAGGACTGTGGGCCTGGGAGGCAGCCGTGCCCCTCTCCGCATGCTCCAATTTCAGCCGCAGCCAGGGCCGAGGCCTGTTGCCTGGGAGGTGCCTTGAGCTCCCCTCAGCGTGATCCGCTCCCACAATCCGCTCCCAGCTGTGGCCCTGGCTGTTGGGCCACACCTCCCCCATGGGATCCACCTTCATCCATGACCCAGGCCATAGGCCTGCTGACTGGGAGGCGTCTGCGCCCCTCTAGGCACATCCCGCTTTCAGCCGGCTCCAGCTTCTTCCCAACCTACAAAACTCCAGCTTGATTTCCCTATAAAGGGAAGAGAATAGGAAAGGACATTCCCAGGAAATGGTGACAACAGGTTGCATGTGTGGGATTGGGCCTAAACAGGCAGTCAGACATCTCCCGAGGCGTCCCAGATTGGAAAGGGTGCAGGTTGGGCTGAGGGACACACCTCCCCCCACCCCCATTGCATGAATTTCATGCACTGGGCCTCTAGTTGTATATAAGAGTGTCTGTTGATTGTTGTTTTACGTGTCTTTGTTGTTTGGTTTAATTTGTTTAAGGCTTATAGGTGAGATTTCATATTGTTAGTCTACTCAGAAAGAAAAAAATATGGGAAATAATCATTTAAACCCCCAAGTCTTTTTTTTTAGAATGATTAGACCTGTAGAAGTGTCCTCCAGCAGGCTGCAGAAATAGCAGTGTGGAGGACACTCCCATTTTTGTAAAAAAAAAAAATACTTTAACATTAAAGCCACTGAAGGCCAGTGAGTTATCTCTGTTACAAAATTTGCCAAGGAAAATGCCTTGGGTAATAATAATTGGCTTTAAAATCTCAAAGTTGTTAAGGAAAAATAAATATAACTAAAATGAAGGGTATATGATAAAGCTTTTTCAGTGGTAAGTATATATGGCTAAATATAGTTTTCCCAAGTCTTTGGTAACTTAAAAATTTGGAGTTTACTGAATCAAATAGTAAAAACTTAAATATCTAGGTATTTTGAAATAACAGGCTACAGAAATATTAATCTGAATTTGCTTCATATGAAAAATCTAGAGGATGGATTTGAATCTGTTAATGAATGTCTTGTATTTTATTTGAAAAATCTCTTGTATTTTATGTGAATGTATTGCTAATCTGATGAATATTAATTACTTACATGTCACCTAAAAATTAAGGTTGCTAAGGGTTAAGAATTCTAACTAGTTAGAAAGAAATTATGGTTTTGATGTCATAGAAAGCATGAGGCACGAAGATGCATTTTGAAGGAAAAAGAAAATGGATTCTAAAACTGGTTATTTCTGAAGGTTGTAAGGTTTCTGAAGGTTGTAAGGTTTCTGTAAAATCTATAGAATTTTGTGAAGAGAAATGTCAAAAAGAAGTTATGTAAATGACACAGGCCAGTAAGTCGGGACAAGTAGAATAGGGAAACTGAGATGGTTAAACAGCAATTTGGAGCCATCCAGTAAATCCTATCTTCCCTAAACCAAGGACACTTAAGAGTAAATGATTTTCATTTTGCCTCCCTAACCAGAGTGTATAACCAGACGGTAAATAGCTTATATCAATGTATTCAGGGAGACTGATAGCAGAAATCCAATTAGTGTCATTTGCTGACCACACCCAAGGACAAATGAAGTTAGAGAATAAACCTTATTTTAGTTAGACCTTTTCTAGTCCTATAAATTATTAAAATGGTTATACATCATATTAATCAGGTATTTTTTACAAAAAGGCCATCTTTTAATCATGGAACCTGAAGTTTGCTAGCCTATGTTTGTGTCTATCTTTTGGTAAAATAAATTTGACAATCCTTCCAGGGTTTGAATTTTAAGAAAATGTTTCTTGACTTAGAATTGGCTTTATATCACTCCAATAGGCCCTGGAATGCTTCAAGTGTTTGTTTTCTCTCTCATGAAGGAAAATTTTCTGCTTAAGGTACATAGGAAGCTTTGTCAAATAATAATACCATATTATGCTTTCATTTATAGCTCTAATTGTTATTCTGAAATATTGTGTTTTGCAGAAAGGACAAGATTCCAAGTCATTTGCAAGTATTGCTGATTTTTAAACTTTTTGTTTTTCAGATATAAGGAAGAATTTTTAACACAAATTTGGTAAATTATACATTCTCCCCTCCTGTCCCTCCAGAATTTAGCAATTCTTATTAAGTAACAATACCTTTCTTTACTTGAATTCAATTAGACCTGTTTCCAGTTGTAGCTATATTAACCAAGATAAACTAATAACGGGCCTGCTTATAGCAGCCTTGGTTTTGCCACCTTTTGTAGAACTTGGTCCATCCAGCATTTCATGGGAATCCCTTACAATCCACAAGGGCAGGCTATCATTGAATGTGCCCATGCTACCCTGAGGGGGAATATGGGGCTATTAAAACAAAAAGGGGGAATATGGGGCTCAAGGATCCTACTATACTACTATCTAAAGCATTCTTTACCCTTAATTTTTAAAACCTGAATGATCATTTTCAATCCTCTGTAGAATGGCAATTTACCTCAATAACTCCATCTCAGAAACCACAAGTCTTGTGGCAACATGTAGACACTAATAACTGTATGGGACCCAATGAATTATTAACATGGTGGAGAGGATATGTGAGTGTTTATACCCCCACAGGGCCTCTGTGGATTCCAGCTTGCTGGATTAAACCCTATCATGGCATGGCACAGGACCAATCCTCTTCCAGAAATGAAGAATCTGAGTCTGGGGACTCCATAACACTGAAGGAGGCACTTTCCTCTGACCCAGATTGCTCCCGGAATAACCTGGGAAATGATGAAGCTGAGAGCAGAGGCTGAGCAATTATTGGCGACTACTCACACTCCACCCACTCCAGATGACTAACCATTGCTCTTTTTTTTTTCTTATAGTCTGTAAAATCTGAACTCCAGCAGTAAATGTGCCTCATGGACTGTGACATTCCAAAGCAGAAAGGTTACCACCTCCCTCTGTCTTCTACATTCATCAAAACAAAAAAAAGGGGATATGAGCACAAGAGACTTGGTTGGAAAGTTGTAAGGAGGACATTCTGAGAAAAGAGAAGTGTGTGGAAGGCCACCTGCCCTGTTTATCAGAATTCTGACTTAGGAGAGACTTAGGGGAGTGTTGAAGGAGGCACCCCTAATTATTCCTTGATCTTTCCAAACAAGTCTGTGCATGTGCAGACCCCCGGGTGTTTACTGGAATCCTTATTCTTAATCCCTGGATGCCCTTCCCTAGAGGACAATGTAAACACATGTGTCCTCCCAAGATTACTCACTCTATTGATTGTATCTAAAGATAAAAATGCAATAAAAGGCTAACGAGGCAGGCAATTGAGGCTGCACTGGCCTCTAGAGTCAGGAGCCCCTTATCTCTCTCTTTCACTGTATCTGAGTAATCTGTTCATCCATAATTCAGGGGCTGCTGTTCAGCCCAGGCAGTGGAATGATTAATTTTTCCCTTATTAGTACCTCTCTTGATCTCTAAATATCTTCCTACATGTTCCATGTTAAACCCCAAAATAAAAGCATGATGTTGACTAGCAGGAAAGTGGTGGGGAGTAAAATAAGTTTGTAGCATGATGAAAAGTATAGGATAGTCTTTAGAATTTTTAGACTATCATAAATTTTTCTGTGCTCCTAATTGTAGGCATGCTGATGGTGTAATCTGTGCCCCTGAAAAATAGTAACTCACATTTCTGAGCCCTTACATTAAAATCTAGTGTTATCATGGAGAATAGAATATTTTAATTTTTTCAGTTTGTGCTGTTAAATATCTTAAATATATAGTTTAAAAGTGAAAATATGCAAACTACCAAATCACTAGAATCTATACTAATAAAGGGATAATATGCTAATTAGACTGGGTTGACTGGACATCTTCCAGATGTTCGACTTCCTTCAGGAGAGTTGGGGGTGAGCAGGCCGGCAGTGGGGGCAGTTAGGGGGTTGCCAGACTGGTAGGGGGGTAGTTAGGGGGCGATCAAACCATCAGGGGACCAGTTAGGAGGCAATCAGGCTGGCAAGCAGAGGCAGTTAGGGGCAATCAGGCAGGCAAGCAGAGGCAGTTAGGGGTGATCAGGCAGGCAGGCAGGTGAGTGGTTAGGAGCCAGTGGTCCCGGATTGTGAGAGGGATGTCCGACTGCTGATTTAGGCCACATCTAGCAGTCAGGCATCCCCCGAGGGGTCCCAGATTGGAGAGGGTGCAGGTGGGCTTAGGGATACCCCCCTCCCCGTTCACAAATTTCATGCACTTGGCCTCTAGTTATTAATAATTTAGAAAAAATAAGTTTATTAATAAAATAATTCAAATAAAGTGTAATACCTATCATAAATAGATCATGTTCTAAAGATCTATTTAGAGGAAGACTAACAAATTTAATTCACATTATATTAATATCAGATTTGAACATGAGGGAATGCAGATCACTTGGAAAATGCTGTTACAATTAAAATATTTAAAGCAATGATTAAAAATAAGGATGTCTGTTCTATCTATGGGATTAAATGACTTTTGAAATGAAATAACTTTTAAAATGGCATAGCTCTGTTCTAAGTAACTATGATGACAGGAAGATTATTAATTGCTTATATCTATCTGCTCCCTTCTTTCCCCTCCATTATTCTGTAATGCTTTACTTTCATATAGCCCTCTGGAAAAAATTACAATTTATGTTGAATAGAAATATGTGCTGTCAATAAATTTCATTAAGTGAAATTCCAAAACTTTCTTTTGACATATTATTATTACAAAACTTGCACTAATGCCCATATACAGAATAAAAGAAATTTAGAAGATACAACTCCCCAGTAGGGTTTTCTGTTCCTCCTCACTAACCTGATCTGCTATTGACCATCATTTGATTTAATTAAATCCCAGTGTTATACCCCTTTAAGCAGTCCAGCTTTTAATCTTCCCTTAGAACCTATTGTCCTGAAAAGCCTAGACTTATGAGCAGCAGTATCATGAAAGTATGCACCATCCCTGTTTGGATAACAAACAAACAAACAACAACAACAAAAAACACCTTTTTCTAGTTGCAACACCCAAATCATGTGGCCAATCATTTAATCTGTTGTTGTTAAGTTCCTAGTTATTCTCAGGGCACTATCTCCATAAATGTATATGAAATAAAGATGGCTCTGCACTCTCTTCTCATAGGCAAAAAAAAACACCAAAAACAAAAACAAAACAGAACCTATCATAATCATCATATTTTCCACTCTTTCCAATTTTAAATTTCTGTGAAAACAATTTTTCTTTCACCTAGATCTGACTCACTGGTTCACAATTTTCCTAAGGAAAATCTGTGATTTCTCCCCCTTTAAACAGTTAAAGCAGGTGTCCTCAAACTACGGCCTGTGGGCCACATGCGGGTGTTTTTGCCATTTTGTTTTTTTTTACTTCAAAATAATATATGTGCAGTGTGCATAGGAATTTGTTCATAGTTTTTTTTTTTTAACTATAGTCCCGGCCTCCAACGGTCTGAGGGACAGTGAACTGGTCCCCTGTTTAAAAAGTTCGAGGACCCCTGAAATGTATTACCAACAGTTTTATTTCATATATTCTGTTTCATTTATTCATTAAAAAACAACCTTTGTGATTTTTATAAACTTTAATGATTTATTAACATTTATTCTTCACAACTAAATAAGCCTAATGTTTCAGTCTGTACTTAACAGTTTTATCCCATTTCATATTTTTAGTGTTCTTTCCTGGCACCTTTTGGCATTGTGTTATATATTTCTTTATTTTAACAAAAATTTCCTGTGAAAAATGAAGGAACCGCAATATAAAAAAATATATTCATGTTTATTGTAAAACATCTTTTTTGACAGATAAATTATATATGCCTAAGATGGGGAAAAAACTTTCAAATAAGCATTCCTTCCCATTCTCTGTATTGCTGTACTGAGGGTAATGAGACAATAAAATAAATAACACATCTCTCTCTGCTTCACCCTCATTACCAGAATCAAGAAATATAGAATTTGAAATGGAGAGTAAAACAATACAACATATTATGTTAGGGTCACATCTTACTGATACTGATGTAATTAACCTAGTTACAAATAACAGGAAAGGCGCAAAGGGAAGGCCAAATATTATAGGCATGTTATTTGGGAGCCACCAGTCTATTACCTGAAGATCACTGGGGGACTAGAGGGACAAGAAGGAGAATATATGCATTTCCAGTAAAGTTGGGATGGGATGAGAAAGGTACTTGCCTCTCAGTCATACCTGGGAACAGGTCATTAGCCAGAATGGGCAAGGCTACTGCAATTACATGAAGATTTGATATATTTAATCACCTAAATAAAGGAATTTGCACTCTTGGTCTCTCTTGGTTCTCTTGGGACTATTGTTGAAAGGGACACACTCTCTTGGCTCCCGTGAATTGGCC
Source organism: Eptesicus fuscus (assembly GCF_027574615.1). NCBI lineage: Eukaryota > Metazoa > Chordata > Mammalia > Chiroptera > Vespertilionidae > Eptesicus > Eptesicus fuscus. Next base: position 1,520,368 of record NC_072480.1, on the reverse strand, counting down.
CACATGGCTCATGGCCATCTGGATCCCACACACAATGGACTAATAACTGCAACTAGTCTGATACTGATCTGGATCCAGCTGCAACATGGAGCAGAAATTCTGGATGCTGGCTTTGATTTTAGCTCTACTGAATCCCCAGTTATACTTCTTCCAGGACTGGATTAAGGGAAATGGAACTTTGGAAACACAGAAATGCAATACCATGCAAATAAAAATCACTCATCCTGCTGTGCAAGTCTCATAAAATTCTTTTTCCCAAGATATTGTAAGGACACCACCCACAGAACTCAGTGGGGAAAGGGGTACCCCACTTCCAAAAATAATACTACCAGAATCACTATCCTAGTTCCTCCATTTGCTATCTCTATAATCTTGGGAAACTGACTTAATTGTTCTCTGCCTCACTTTCATCATCTAAAATTGGAATAATAACAATATCATTGAATTGAGCTATTATGAAGATTGAATGAGACAATATATATAAAATAACTATCATATGAGATATTATATATATACTAGAGGCCCTGCGTGCACAAAACCATGTGCAAGTATCTCGCTTCCACTTGCCTCAGCTGGTCGCCCTGTCCATTGCTGCTCGTAGCTCATGCCCACCCTCTGCTGCTCTTAGCTCTCCTCTGCTCACATCTCACTTCCCCGCCCTCTGCCGCTCATAGCCCTTCACCGCTTGTAGCTTTCCGCTGCTAGTAGCTCACTGCCCTGCCCTCCACCTCTTGTAGCTCTCCGCCACTAGTCGCTTGCACCCCGCCCGGGCCACCGCAAGAGCTGCTGCTCATTTGGTCGTGATGGCATTACAGTGTGATGGCCACGGGCCTTTTATATTATACTAGAGGTCTGGTGCACAAAATTCATGCATGGGGGGTCGGGGTCCCCTCAGCCCAGCCTGCATCCTCTCCAATCCGGGATCCCTCAGGGAATCTCCAACTGCTGGTTTAGGCCCGATCCCACACAGGATCGGGCCTAAACCAGCAGTCGGACATTCCTCTAACAATTTGGGACCGCTGGCTCCTAACCAATCACCTGCCTGCCTGCCTGATGACCCCTAACTGCCACCCCTGCTGGCCTGGTCACCCCTTACTGCCCCCCTGCCAGCCTGTTCACCCCCAACTGCACCCCTGCTGGCCTGGTCAACCCTTACTGCCCCCCTGCCAGCCTGGTCACACCTTACTGCCCTCCTGCCAGCCTGGTCACCCCTTACTGCCCTCCTTCCAGCCTGGTCACCCTTTACTGCTCCCCTGCCAGCCTATTCACCCCCAACTGCACCCCTGCTGGCCTGGTTGCCCCACACAGCCTGCTGTTCAGTCATTTGGTCATCCCTCACTAACTCCCCTGCCGGCCTGGTTGCCCCCAACTGCCCCCCTCTGCTGGCCTGGTCACCCTTTACTGCCCCCTGCCAGCCTGGTTGCCCCCAACTGTATCCCCCTCCAGCCTGGTCACCCCCAACTGCCCCCCTGACAGCATGGTGCCCCTAACTACCCCCCTGTTGGCCTGGTCATCTCCAACTGCTCCCCATGCTGGCCTGGTCACCCCATAGAGCCTACTGTTCAGTCTTTTGGTTGTCCCTCACTAACCCCCCTGCTAGGTTGGTCACTCCATTCAGCCTGCTGCTCAGTTGTTTAGTCGTCCACCACTAACCCCCTGCCAGCCTTGTCACCCCACACAGCCTGTGTTCAGTCATTTGTCTGGTTGTTTCAGTCGTGATGGCCCCTGGCTTTTTATATATTAGGATATATATATTAATTACTATGTCATAGGGGATATATATATATATATATATATATATATACACACAGATACACACACACTAATGAAAGAGAAAGATGCAAATTGGCCATACCTCTGTGATGCCCACCAGCCAATCAAGAGTAAGTATGCAAATTAACGCAACAAAGATGGCAGGTTAATTTGTATATGCAGGTGCCCAGTGGCCTAGGTCCCAGGAATATACTCGGGACCCAGGTGGCTCCGAGCCTGTAGGCCCGTGCATAGGCCATGAACTGCCGGGGTCCCAGAACGCCCCCGGCCACTCCTGGCCTACAAACCTTGGCACCAAGCAGCCAGGGTGGGGCGGCAGATGCTTGAACAGGGCCTGAGTGGAGTTGGGGGGGCCTGCCCAAGCCACGGTGGAGGCTTGAGCAGGGCTGAAGTGGAGCCGGGGGCTGCAGAGGAAACACCTTTTCTGACTGTTCATTGGCTAAGCTTCCTGTATGCCACTCACAGTGTTCTTGGTAACTTTGGTAGTAAGAAGCCAAGAAGGTGATCTAGGGTTTTTATACCTCACTCCTGGAAAAAAACCACAAAGGCCCGCTGCTGGAGGGCTAAGAAATGTCAAACCCTGCCCTAGCGGGTTTGGCTCAGTGGATAATGCCTCGGCCTGCTGACCGCAGGATCTGGGTTTGATTCTGATCAAGGGCATGTACCTAGGTTGCAGGCTCCTCCCTGGCAGGGGCCCAGGTCAGGGCTCATGCAGGAGGCAAGCAATCAAAGTGTCCCTCTCACATTGATGTTTCTCTCTGTCTTTTCCTCTCTCTTCTACACTCTCTAAAAATCAATGGAAACATATCCTCAGGTGAGGATAAAAAAGAAATGTCGTATCCTATTAAAGACACATCTTGTAAATGCCTAAAGAAAGTTGTCATTTTTTCATGGTGAAGGGACTGGAGTCTGTGTTGATGAAAACACCTTGGCAGCTGTGGTGGCTGGCAGTGGCTGCAGCAGCAGGGTGATGGGGCTGGTGCCTTCCCCTGATTAGCCCGGTCGCCTCCCACAGAGGGAGGCCAGACTGCGGCTTAGGCCCGCTCCCCACGGGGAGCGGGCTTAAGCCATCAGTAGGACATCCCCTGAGGGCTCCCAGTCTGTGAGAGGGGGGCAGTATGGGCTCAGAGACCCCCCCAGTGCACGAATTTTGTGCACCAGGCCCCTAGCATGTGTGTGTGTGTGTGTGTGTGTGTGTGTGTGTGTGTGTGTGTGTGTGTGTATTTGAGGTATAATTGATATAACATTATATTCATTTCAGGTGCACAATATGATTCAATATTGTATATATTGCAAAATGTTCACCACAATAAGTCTAGTTAACATCCATCACCATAAGTATTACACTATTTTTTTGTGTGTGATGAGAACTTTCAAGAACCATTCTCCTAGCTATTTTCAAATACACAGTACAAGTTTATTAACTGCTAGAGGCCCAGCACACATGAAATCATGTGCGGTTAGGATCCCTAGGCCTAGCCTGGCCACTGTTGTATGGCCTCTGCCGCCCTGCGACGCTATGTGAAGCAACCCGCCCCAGGACACTCCATGATGCTTGCGGCCCCTCGACTGCTCCACAAGGCTCCCCCTGCCCCTCGACTGCTCCGCAAAGCTTGCTGCCGCCCCGTGAAGCTCACTGCTGGACACTCCGCGAAACAACCCCCACCCGCCCCGCCACTGCTCCATGAGGCTCCTCCAACCCCGCAACTACTCCTCGAAACTCCCCAGCCCTGTGACTGCTTCACAAAACTCGCTGCCGCCTTGGTGACTGCTCTGCTAAGCTCACAGCCACCCTGCAAAGCAGCCATCCAATGCTGCTCAACAGTCCCCAGTCCTGCCCTGCCGCCAGCCCCTGCCCCCCGCCATGGTGAGTGGCTCAGAAGCTGGGGAAGAGGGGGGACCAAGAGGTGCTCCATGCACTTCATGGTGACTGGTCACCCATTTGGTCATGACGCCACCTAGCTCTTTATATATATTAGGATACTAATCATGCTATACATTAAATCCTCATGGTTCATTTATTGGATAACTAAAAAGTTATACCTTTTGGTCCCTTCATTCATTTCACCTATCCCCCACCCCCCATTTCAGGCAACTACCAAATTGTTCTCTAAATCTATGAGCTCATTGTTATTGTTTGGTTTTAGACTCCACATATAACTGAGATAATATATTTATCATTTTCTGTCTGATTTACTTCACTTATTTAGCAGAATTCTCTCACTATATATATCACTATGTCTTTATCCATTCATTTATTGGTGGATATTGAGGTTGTCTTCATGTCTTGACTATTGTAAATAATGCTTCAATAAATATGAGGGTGCATATATCTTTTCAAATTAGTGGTTTTTTGTGGGAGTTTCCTAGATAAATGTCCAGAACAGGAATTGCTGGATCATGTGGCAGTTCTATTTTCAATTTCTTTAGAAAACTTTATACTGTTTTTCATAAGGGCTACAACAATTTGTAATGAATATAGGTTCAGTTTTCTCCACAGATTCACCAACACTTGAACTATATTTATTTTTTATTAATTTATTTTCTTTATTGATTAAGGTATTACATATGCATACTTAACCACCCATTGCCCCCCACCACCTCTACTCATGTCTTCACATCCCCTGGTTTCTGTGTCCATTGGTTAGGCTTATATGCATGCATACAAGTCCTTTGGTTGATCTCTCCCCCTTACCTCCACCCTCCCCTACCTTTCCTCTGAGGGTTTATGAGCTGATCGATGCTTATCTGTCTCTGGATCTGTTTTTGATCATCACTTTATGTTGTTCATTATATTCCACAAATAAGTGAGAACATGTGATATTTATCTTTCGCTGACTGGCTTATTTCGCTTGGCATAATGCTCTCCAGTTCCATCATGCTATTGCAAATGGTAAGGATTCCTTCTTTTTGGCAGCAGCGTAGTATGCCATTGTGTAGATGTACCAGTTTTTTAATCCAGTCATCTGCTGATGGGCACTTAGGCTGTTTCCAAATCTTAGCTATTGTAAATTTGTGCTGCTATGAACATAGGGGTGCATATATCCTTTCTGATTTGTGTTTCTAGTTTCTTGGGATGTATTCCTAGAAGTGGGATCACAGGGTCAAATGGGAATTCCATTTTTAGTTTTTTGAGGAAACTCCATACTTTTCTCCACAATGACTGCACCCAGTCTGCATTCCTACCAGCAGTGCAAGAGGGTTCCTTATTCTCCCCATCCTCGCCAGCATTTGTCATTTGTTGATTTGTTGATGATAGCCATTCTGGCAAGTGTGAGATAGTATCACATTGTCATTTTGATTTGCATCTCTCAGATGATTAGTGAAATTGAGCATGTTTTCATATGTCTCTTGGCCTTCTGTATGTCCTCTTTGAAAATTATCTATTTAGGTCCATTGCCCATTTTTTGATTGTATTGTTTATCTTCCTTTTGGTAAAGTTGTATCAATTCCCTATAAATGCTGGAGATTAAACCCTTATCAGTGATAACATTGGCAAATATGTTCTTTCATGCAATGGGCTTTCTTGTTCTTTTGTTGATGGTTTCTTTTGCTGTACAGAAGCTTTTTATTTTGATGTAGTCCCATTTGTTTTTCTCTTTAGTTTCTATTGCCCTAGGAGCTGTATTGGTGAAAATATTGCTTCGGCATATGTCTGAGATTTTTCTGCCTGTGGATTCCTCTAATATTTTTATGGTTTCCCATCTTACGTTTAAGTCCGTTATCCATTTTGAGTTTGTTTTTGTGTATGGTGTCAGTTGGTGGTCTAGTTTCAATTTTTTTGCATGTATCTGTCCAATTTTTCTAACACCATTTATTGAAGAGACTGCCTTGACTCCATAGTATGTTCTTGCCTCCTTTGTCAAATACTAATTGAGCATAGTGGTTTGAGTTGATTTCTGGGTTCTCTATTTTATTCCATTGGTCGATATGTCTGTTCTTGTTCCAGTACCAGGAAGTTTTGAGAACTGTGGCTTGGTAATACTGCTTGATATCTGGTATTGAGATCCCTCCTACTTTGTTCTTCTTTCTTGGGATTGCTGCGGGTATTTGGGGTCTTTTTTTATTCCATATGAATTTTTGGAGAGTTTGTTCTACGTCTGTGAAATATGCCATTGGTATTTTAATGAGGAGTGCATTGATACTATAGATTGCTTTAGGTATTATGGACATTTTAATGATGTTGATTCTACCAATCCATAAACACGGTATGTTCTTCCATTTGTTTATGTCTTCCTCTAACTCTTTTTTTTTTTTATTGTCCAGTAGTTTTTCAAGTACAGGTCTTTTACCACCTTAGTTAAGTTTATTCCTAAAATATCTTAATTTTTTTTGGTGTGATGGTAAATGTGATTGTTCTTTTAATCTATCTTTCTGTAAGTTCACTATTGGTGTATAAAAATGCCATCAATTTCTGGGTGTTAATTGATATCCTGCTACATTGCCAAACTCATTTATTAAGTCTAGTTGTTTTTTGATGGAGTCTTTAGCGTTTTCTATGTAAAATATCAAGTCACCTGCAAATGGCAGTTTTACTTCTTCTTTTTCAATTTGGGTGCCTTTTATTTCTTCTTGTCTAATTGCTATGGAGCAAAATTCCAGTACTATGTCGAATAGGAGTGGTGAAAGTGGGAATCCCTGTTTCATTCCTGATCTTAGATGAAATGGTTTTAGTTTTTGTCCATTGAGTTGAATGTTGGCTGTAGGTCCGTCATATAAGGCTTTTATTATGTTAAGGTATGATCCTTCTATTCCCATTTTGCTGAGGCTTTTTATCAAGAAAGAATGTTGGATTTTGTCAAATGCTTTTTTTGCATCAATTGATATGACTATGTGATTTTTATCTCTTGATTTGTTTATGTGATGGAACACATATATTGATTTGTGGATATTGTACCATCCTTGCATCCCTAGGATAAATCCTACTTGGTCATGGTGTATGATCTTTCTGATGTAATGCTGGATCCAATTTGCTAGAATTTTGTTGAGGATTTTGACATTTATGTTCATGAGGGATATTGGCCTGTAATTCTCTTTCACTGTGTTGTCTTTATCTGGTTTTAGTACTGGGGTAATGCTGGCTTCCTAGAACAAGCATGGAAGTGTTCCTTCCTCTTTAATTTTTTGGAATAGTCTGAGGAGGATAGGTTTTAGTTTTTCTTTGAATGTTTGGTAAAATGATCCTGTGAAGGTGTCTGGCCCTGGGCTTTTGTTTGTTGAAAGCGTTTTGAGACATGCTTCAATTTCTCCATAGTTTTCAGCCTATTGAGATTTTTAAATTCTTTCTGATTGAGTTTTGGAAGGTTGTATTTTACTAGGAATATGCCCATTTCCTCTAGGTTGTCTAGTTTGTTGGAATAGAGTTGTTCATAGTATCTTAAACAATTCTTTGTATTTCTGTGGGGTCGGTTGTTATTTTGCCTCTTCCAAATCTGATTTTGTTTATTTGGGTCTTCTCTTTTTGGTTCTTGGTGAGCCTGGCTAGAGGTTCAACAATCTTGTTTATCCTTTCAAAGAACCCACTCTTGGTTTCATTGATCTTTTGTATTGTATTTTTGGTCTCTGTCATTTACTTCTGCTCTGATTTTTATTATCTCCTTCCTGTTGCTCACTCTGGAATTTCCTTGTTGCTCTCTTTCTAATTCTTTAATTTGTAGAGTTAGATGATTTATTAAATTTTTTGTTTGTTTGTTTGTTTTTGTTTTTGTTTTTGTTTTTATGGTAGGCCTGTAGAGCTATAAACTTCCCTCTCAGGACGGCTTTCACGTGTCCCATTGATTTTGGATTGTTGTGTTTTCATTGTCATTAGTTTCCAGGATGTTTTTAATCTCTTCTTTGATCTCTTTGGTAACCCAATCATTGTTTAACAGCATGCTATTCAGCTTCCAAGTTTTTGAATTTTTAAATTGTTTTTATTGTAGTTTATTTCTAATATTATGCCATTGTGGTCTGAGAAGATGCTTGATATGATTTCAATCTTCTTGAATTTGAAGAGACTTTGCCTGTGAACCAATATGTGGTCTATCTTTGAAAACATCCCATTTGCACTTGAGAAGAACATATATTCCATGGCTTTGGGGTGAAATGTTCTGAAGATATCAGTTAAGTCCATCTGATCTAGTGAGTCATTTAGGATTTCTGTTTCTTTGATGATTTTTTTGTCTACAGGATTTATCCAGTGATGTCAGTAGTGTATTAAAGTCCCCTACACTGACTGTATTGTTGTCGATCTCTCTCTTGATATCTTCCAGGAGTTTTTTTATGTATTTGGGTGCTCCTGCATTGGGTGCATATATGTTTACCAGGGTTATATCCTCTTGTTATATCGATCCCTTTAGTGTTATGAAGTGGCTTTCCCCATCTCTTGTTATGGTCTTCACTTTGAGGTCTATTTTGTCAGATATAAGTATTGCTACCCCAGCTTTTTTTTTTTTTTTAATTTCCATTTGCCTGGATGATATTTTTTCATCCCTTCACTTTCAGTCTGTGTTAGTCCCTTTTTCTGAGGTGGGTCTCTGGCAGACAGCATATATATGGGTCATGTATTTTTATCTATTCAGCCACTGGATATCTTTTGATTGGAGCATTTAGTCCATTTACATTTAAAGTTATTATTGATAGGTACTTGTTTGTAGCCATTTTTATTTTTTGTGCCTGTGTTCCTTCTTCCCTCTCTATTTCTTCTTTTTACACCAGTGCTTTTAGCATTTCTTGCATTGCTGGCTTGGTAGTGATAAACTCCCTTAGCTTTTTTTTTTTTTTTTTTTTTTGTCTGTGAAGCTCCTTATTTCCCCTTCAATTTTGAATGATAGCCTAGATGGATAGAGTATTCTTGGATTCAGTCCCTTGCTTTGTATCACTTTGTAAATTCCCTTCCATTCCTTTCTGGCCTGATGTGTTTCTGTTGAGAAATCATTTGATAACCTAATGGGAGATCCCTTGTATGTAATTTTTGTCTCTCTTGCAGCCTTTAAGATCCTCTCTTTGTCCTCAATGTTTGCATAGTAATTATGACGTGTCTTGGTGTGGGTCTTTTCAGGTTCATCTTGTTTTGAACTCTCTGTGTTTTGCTGTTCGCACACCTGCTGCTCTCCTCAAATCAGGGTGGGCTGCTCGCTAGGTTGCTGCTCCTTGGACAGGTGTTGGTGCATGTGAGGCTGCTGCTCCTCATACATGGGGTGGGCCTCTCACACAGCTGTTGCTCCTCAAATGGATGCCGGCTGCAGGCGGCTGCTGCTCCTTGGATGGGGCAGGCTGCTCCTGTGGCTGTTGCTCTTCTGGCAGGGCTGCCACTTCTCAGATGTGAGCGAGCTGCTCACGGGGATGCTTGTACTCACATGGGGGCAGGCCTTGTGAGGATGATGCTCCTTGGACTGGGGAGGGCTGCTCACGTGTCTGCTGCTAGTGTGGTTGCAGTGACCTGGGCTAAATTATTGGGCCAGCCAGAGGGGAGTGTGCTTTGAAACTCACAGGAGCCCATGCCCGGGGTGGCTGGAGTCTTGGTGACCTTGGGACCACAGGCGAGGCATCAGGTCCTTGGCAGGGGTGGCTTTAGAGTCCCAGATATTATCTGAGGGCATCCTGGGTGGAGGTGAGACTGGGCTCCCAGTCACAGCAGCTCTCCCCTTCAAAAAGTTGAGGCTTCTGTGGAAGAGCCGGCCGCTCCAGGACTGTTTGCAAAGGTAGCAGAGGCTGCTTGCTTAGGCAAGCCTGATTAGCCTTCCCCCGAAGGTCCTGCAGGATCTAACTGTGCCTCACTCACACTCACACCCCACACGCCCACACACTCCTCTTTTGCTCCCTCACTCACTCACACTCTCTCCCTCACTGCCACCTTCTTCCTGCCTCTGTAGTTGGGTCTGGAGTGTTATTGATCTGTTCTTGGATGGAGTCTCCTCTCCAGGCGTCTGGTTATGTGGCTCGCTCTCTACCACATTGGGCAAACAGGATAAAATTCACCTTGACAAGGCATGACACAAAGGAAACAAAACACAAATGTACTCATGACACCGATAACCCCAAATAAGTGACCACCAGAGAAAAGAGAATTAGGGGAGAAAAAAGAGAACATAAATGATATCAAAGATAGAAAAAATGGTATGAGAGAAAAGAAAAAGAAGAAAAAGGAAGAAAAATGAAATATATATATATATATATATATATATATATATATATATATATGGAGAAAACACTAGAGAACAAACAGGTAAACAAAAACATACGAACACCAAATTCCCAATAAAGAAGGTGAGGCAGAATCTGTAGAGGCCAAGCTTGTATACAGAAAGTATGAATATAGGGAGGACCTCAGTTAAGTATAGAGGAAGTAGAAGTAGGATGAGTAGATAAGAAGAAAGAGAAAGAGAAGAAAAAAAACTAATAAAAATATTTTAATTAATTTTAAAAATAAAAAATTAGAATGATGAAAAATAATGCAAAAAGAAATAGAAAATAAAGAAACAAATGAAAAAGAAAAAAGATATAACAAAATATTAATAAAATAAAATAAAAATGAAAAAGTGAAGTGTTCCCTTCCGCCAAATTTTAATTCCCCATGCGGGCTGGTTTAAGATCCCACTCTTCTGCACTGTCTGCCGCTTCTCAGTTTCCTAGTTGGTCCTCAGACATATTCTGTTGACGCTGCTGCTTTCTTTCAGCTGCAGAGGTACATTCTGCCAATACTTGCTCTTCATACATAGTGTGTTGACAACAATGCTTTCTTTTGGCTGCAGAGATACCTTGTGCCAATAGTTGGCCTTCAGATACATTCTGTCGCCAGCAATGACTTCTTTTAGCTTCAGGGGTACTTTGTGCCAATAGTTGGTCTTTAGACACATTTCCTCCTCCCTGCTGTCAGGATCTGAGGTGCAGGTGAATGGGATTCCTGGATTGCAGGCCACTGACAGCAAGCTGTCCAATGGCTGATTCAGTGGGGAACTGGGCTCCCTCTTCCCAATAGTGGATTATGTGAGGAATGGGGCTCCCAACTCCCTCTTGTCATGGTCCAGTTTGAAGGCCAGCCACACCCCCGATAGTACCAGACTCAGAGTTCCACACCACCCTGGTGGCCCAAGGCCCACAGATCTCTCCCAACACCAGCCCCAGAGGCCCAGAGCCCACAGACCCTTCCCGCCTGCGTGCCTCAGCAGCTTGGGGTTAAAGACCCTTTTTACTGCGGCTGCTGCCGCTGCCACCACTACTGCTGCTGCCACCGCCACTGAGCCTGGGATGCCCAGGGTTCACAGACCCTTGTCGCTGCCACTGCACATCAGAGGCCCAGAGCCCACAGACCCTTCCCACCTGCATGCCTCGGTGGCCCAGGATCTCTCCCAGGATCTCTATACGGATCTCTTCCGCCCACCATGACCCAGAGGCCCAGAGCCCACAGACCCTTCCTGCCTGCATGCCTCGGTGACCAGGAGCCCACTGTTTATCTGTCCTGGTCATGACGACTGTAGGCTATTATTAATATAGATGTAATGGCTTGGGTAAATTGATAGAGGCTCAGTTTTGTTCCATTAATCTATATGCCTCTTCTTGTGCCAGTACAAGGTTGTTTTGATTATGGTAGCTTTGTAGTATGAGTTGATATATGGTAATGTGACCCCTCCAACTTTGTTATTCTTTACCAAGATTGCTGCAGCTATTCAGAGTCTTTTTTGGTTCCACATATATTTTTTGATTATTTTCCTAGATATGTGAAATATGCTTATGCTGGGATTTTCTTGTTGCTCTCTTTCTAACTCTTTGAGTTGTAGGGTTAGATAATTTATTACCATCTTTTCTTGTTTTTTGAGATTGGCCTGCAGAGCTATGAACTTCCCTCTCAAGAATGCTTTTGCTGTGTCCTATAGATTTTGGATTGTTGTGTTTTCATTGTCATTTGTTGCCAGGATGCTTTTTATTTATTCTTTGATCTCTTTGGTAACCTAATCATTGTTTAAAAGCATGCTATTTAGCTTCCAGGTGTTTGGTTTTTTAATTGTTTTTATTGTAGTTGATTTCTAGTTTTATGCCATTGTTATCAGAGAAGATGTTTGATATGATTTCTATCTTCTTGAATTTGAAGAGACTTTGCCTGTGTCCCAATATGTGGTCTATCTTTGAAAATGACCCATGTGCACTTGAGAAGAATGTATATTCTATGGCTTTAAGGTGAAATTTTCTGAAGGTGTCAATTAATTTCAACTAATCTAGTGAGTCATTTAGGATTGGTGTTTCTTTGCTGATTTTTTGTTTAGAGGATTTGTCCAGTGATGTTAGTGGGGTATTAAAGTCCCCTACTATGACTGTATTGCTGTCAATCTCTGCCTTGAAATCCTCCAGAAGTTTTTTTTTTTTTTAATGTATTTGGGTGCTCCTGCATTGGGTGCATATATATTTATCAGAGTTATATCTTCTTGTTGAATTGCTCCCTTTAGTATTATAAAGTGGCCTGCCTTATCTCTTGTTATGGCCTTCACTTTGAGGTCTAATTTGTTGGATATAAGTATTGCTACCCCAGCTTTTTTTTTTTTTTCAATTCCATTTGCCTGAAAAACCTTTTTCCATCCCTTCACCGTCAGTCTGTGTGAGTCCTTTGTTCTAAGGTGGGTTTCCTGTAGACATCAGATATACGGGTCATGTTTTCTTATCCACTCAGCTACCCTATGTCTTTTGATTGGGGCATTTAATTCATTTACATTTAAAGTTATTATTGATAGGTACTTGTTTGTCACCATTTTTATTCTTTATGCCTGTGTTCCTTCTTCCCTTCTTATTTCTTCTTTTTATAACAGACCCTTTAGCATTTCTTGCATTGCTGATTTGCTGGTAATAAACTCCCTTAGTCTTTTTTTGTCTGTGAAGCTCCTGATTTCACCCTCTAATTTGATTGATAGCCTTGCTGGGTACAGTATTCTTGGACTCAGACCCTTGCTTTGCATGACTTTGTATATTTCATTCCATTCCCTTCTGGCCTGATGTGTTTCTGTTGAGAAATCAGTCGATAGTATAATGGGAGATCCTTTGTAGGTAACTTTCTGTCTCTCTCTGGCAGCCTTTAAGATTCTTACTTTGTCATTGGTGTTTGCCAATTGAATTATGTGTCTTGGTGTCAGGCTTTTGGGGTTCATCTTGTTTGGGACTCTGTGAGCTTCTTGGACTGGTGTGAGTATTTTCTCCCCAATATCAGGGAAGTTTTCTGTCATTATTTCTTCAAACATGTTTTCTGTTCCTTGCTCAGTTTCCTCTTCTTCTGGGAAACCTATTATATGGATGTTGTTTCATTTTGTTTTGTCCCACAGTTCCCTTAGGCTCTCCTCCTGTTTTTAAGTATTTTTTTCTAGATGCTGCTCTGCTTGGGTATTTTTTCCTACCTTGTCTTCTAGATCACTGATGCTGTCCTCCGCTTCTTCTAGTATACTGTTGATCCTTTTTATTGAGTTCTTCATTGCAGCAATGTCATTTTTCATTTCTTCCTGGTTCTTCTTCATTTTCTCTTTGTTCTTACACATATTATTGAATTTGTCTTCCATCCTTTTCAGCGACCTTATGACAACTGCTCTAAATTCTTTCTCTGTCATATTGCTTGCCTCCATTTCCTTTACTTCCTTTTCTGGTGATTCCTCCATTTCTTTCGTATGTGGGATGTTTCTTTTTCTCCCCATGATCACTCCTCTCAGGGTTTCTGGTTATGTAGCTCTCTCTCTCATGAATTGACTTTCTTTAGGTGGTTCCAGCTGTGTTTAATTCACCAGTTCTGGGTGGGTGCTCTTTGATTCAGCTGTTCCTTCTGCTCTGTGAGGAAGTGCAGGGACCATCTGTGAATTCACACATTTGTCTCCCCCTGAGCAGACTTTCCAGGCACCCAAGGTCAGGGAGATTGGAGTTCTGCATTTGTGAATTCACAGCTGAGGTAACTGGTCCCTGGGCATTGTGGTTGTAAGGTCCCGGGAGGCATCCGAGATCTCCCTGTTTGAATGTAAGGCTTGGGTTCTGATCACAGTCAGTGTCTGATCATAGCTATCTTCCCTTCAAGATCGTGTGGCCTTTGTGGTAGAACCGGCCACTCCAGGAGAGATTTCAGCTGCAGTAGAGGCTGCTCGGTCATGGGGGGTTGTCCTCCAGTCCCCAACAGTCCCTTGGAGTATAGCTGTCCCTCACTCACAAATACTGACACTCCCTGCACATCAACACACTCTCCTTTTGTTCTCTCACTCTCACACTATCTAGCAGTCTGCAGTCCTGTCAGCAGCCTTCTTGGATCCTCATTATTTCTTTGAATAGGTTTTCTGTTCCTTGCTCATCCTCTTCCCCTTCTGGTATTACTATACTGGATATGTTGATGTTACATTTCATGTTGTCCCAGAGCTCACTAACACTATCTTTCTGCTTTTTAATTATTTTTTCTATTTGGGTATTTATTTCTACCTTGTCTTCCAAGTTACTATTATGGTCCTCTACTTCACCCAATCTACTTTTAAACCCTTCCAGTGTGTTCTTATGTCAGATATATCATTCTTCATTTCTTCCTGGTTCCTGTTCATGGTCTCTATTTTCTTTTTCATGCTGTTGTAATTTGCACTAAGTTCTTTAACATCTTTATAAACATTACTTTGAAACTGTATATCTGATAGTTTGCTTACCTCCATGTCATTTAATTCTTTTTCTGGAGATTCTTTTTTTCTCAGTTGGGTGTCGTTTCGTTGTCTCCCATTTACTGGTCTCTTTTTGTTTGCTTCTACATATTAGATAGAACTGCTATGCCTCCCAGTCTTTTGAGGCTGGCCTAATGTAAAAAGTGTCTTGAGGGGTTCACTGGTGGAGTCTCTTTGTTCACCTGAGCTGGATGCTCTAGGAATGCACCTGGTATGCATTGTTCCAGCTCTTCTATTATAACTGGGACTTGGCTGTTGATGTCCCATGTGTGGGAGGCATCTCCCCTCTAACTTGATCCCAGTGAGGTTCAACCCCAATGTCATCATGCCAGCTGTCTATTGATCCAGAAATTCTTAGCCCAGAGGCTGGGTATGCCTTGAATCTCACACCTTGATTGACCCTGTTCTGAACTGTTCTTTTCTCCATGGAGCTTGTCCTGCAGGTGTAAGCTTCAGTCACTTGGGGTATGATTGGCTTTGTCTCACTGAGCAGTCCAGGATGGTATCGGCTGCATGGACCCAAACTGTTGTTTCTTACTAATTAGATCAGGCAAAGACTCAAAGCCTCCAGAGAACCTCCTCTGCCTGCAGACTGATTATATTCAGTTTGGAGTAGCCTCAAGCAATTATCCACAGGTTGGGTGAGAACTTTTCCAACAGGGTGATACCATTGCTTCTGCTTGGAGGCTAACTGTTATTCTCAGTCTCTTAATGGGCCTCAAAAACTTAACAGGTTGGGTGGGGCAAGGGTGTTCTAATAGGGTGGGTCAACTATCTTACCCCCAGGCAAAAACAGAAGGATAGCAAAGGTTTGCCTGAGAAATATGACCTCTACAGCATGTGGGAATGACTCAGCACAGGAATCAGGGTTTATGCCTTCTGAGCTCTAACCCCAGATCACCCAACCCTGGCTTATGTTTATACAGGTCCATTCCACTCTTCCCTTCCTTTGCCAGAACCCACAGTGAGTGGCTGCATTCAAAATGTTATGTGTTGGCCCTTTAAGAGGGTGCCTGCATTTCCAGATGTCTATCCCTAGGAGACAGCAACACTGTTGTTTTTCCAAGCCAGATGTGGGCACCTTTCCAAGGTGTGGGCACCTTTCTGAGTTCTGGTGCTCTTTGCTGGGGAACACAGCTTGAGGATAAGACCCAAGAATTCTCAGTGGCAACCCCCCACAGCTAAGATATCTCTCCAGAACGTCAACTGCTGTCTGTGGGTGCCCATCCAGCCATTTCACAACTCTGCCCTTCCTATCAGTCTCTATGCAGTCTCCATTTTCCATCCTTCATTATCAGAATTCTCTTCCACTAGTCTTCATTTGATTATTCATGTTTTTTTGTGGGGTTTTTTTTTGGTCTCTTAGTTGTAATTCCAGTTTGTAATTCCATGGGAGTGTGTCTGTGAGCTTCCACTTACTCAGCCATGATTTTTAATCTCTTATTAGTCATTCTTTGAATGTTTGGTAAAACTCCCATGTGAAACTATACAGCCAGGTCAGGGCTTTTGTTTGCATGGAGTTTTATGGCTATTCTTTGATTTCATCAACTGTTATTAGCCTATTCGGGTTTTTATTTATTTTTTTTATTTTTTATTTTTTTTATTTTTATTTTTTATTTTTATTTTCTCTTTTTTCCAATTTTTTTATTAAGGTATTATATGTGTACATATCTTACCATTGCCACCCCCCACCCCACTCCCATATATGCCCTCACCCCCCAGAGTTTTGCATCTGTTGGTTATGCTTATATGCATGCATACAAGTCCTTTGATTGATCTCTTATCTCCCCCACATCTCCCTAACTTTCCCCCTGTAATTTGACAGTCTGTTTGATGCTTTACTATCTCTGTATCTATCTTTTTGTTCAAGTTTATAATGTTCTTTATTATCCATAAATGAGTGAGATCATGTGCTATTCGGGTTTTTAGATTCTTCCTGATTCAATTTTGGAAGACCGTGTTTTTCTAGGAATTTCTTCATTTCATCCATATTGTCTAGCTTGTTCATAGTACTTTTAACAATCTTTTGTATTTATGTGATGTCAGCTGTTACTTCATCACTTTTGTATCTGATATTTTGCGTTGGGTGGGGGGAATCCCCTCTCTTTATTTCTCGATGAGTCGGCTAAAGGTTCAATTTTGTTTATCTTTTCAAAGAACCAGCTCTTGGTTTCATTGATCTTTTATCTTTTTTTTTTTCTCTAAGTCATTTATTTCTGCTATGACCTTTATGCTTCCTTCTATTTAATATGGGATTTTCTTGTTTCTCTCTTTCTAATTCTTTAAGTTGTAGGGTTAAATGGTTTATTATTAATTTTTCTTGTTTATTTGAGGTAGGCCTGTAGTGCTATGAACTTCCCTCTCAGGACTACTTTTGCTGTGTGCCAGAGATTTGTGTCCTAACATATGGTCTATCTTTGTGAATGACCCATGTGCAATTGAGAAGAATGTATATTCTGCAGCTTTGTGGTGAAATGTTCTATAAATGTCAATTAAATCCATCTGAGGCTGCTTGTCATTTACAGTCACTGATTCCTTGTTAAGTTTCTGTCCAAAAGACCTGAGGTGGGTCTCTTGAAGACAGTATATAATTGGGTCATGTTTTTGTATCTAATCAGCTACTCTATGGATTTTGATTGGATCATTTAACCCATTTACATTTAAGGTTATTATTGATAGGTATTTGTGTGTTGCTATTTAAATTCTGTATGCCTGTGTTTTTCTCTATTTCTTCTCATTACAGCACTCCCTTTAACATTTCTTGTGGTGATGATTTATTGTGATAAACTCCTTTAGCCTTTTTTTGGGGGGGGGGGAGGAGGGTGGTGGTCTGGGAAGCTCTTTATGTCATCATCTATTTGAATGATAACCTTCCTGAATATGGTTATCTTGATTTCAGATCCTAGCTTTTCATTGTCTTGAGTACTTCATGTCATTCCTGTCATTTCCTTCTGGCCTGTAGAGTTTTTAATGGGAAATCAGCTGACAGCCTTATGAGAACTCCTTTGTAGGTAACAGTTTTCTTTTCTCTTGCTACCTTTAAGATTCTCTCTTTGTCTTTCATTTTTGGCATTTTAATTATGATGTGTCTGGGTGTGGGCCTGTTTGAGTTATTCTGTGGGACTCTCTGTACCACTTGAACTTGTGTGACTTTTTTCTTTACCAGATTAGGGAAGTTTTCTGCCATTATTTCTTCAAACACATTCTCTATCCCTTGCTCATTTTCTTCTCCTTCTGGAACACCTATTATATGAATATTGTTACATTTCATGTTGTCCCACAAATCTCTTAAGCTGTGCTCCTGTTTTTTATTATTTATTTTTGGTTCTCTAATTGAGTGAAATTTTCTATCCTGTGGGTCTAATCCTCAGCTACCCCTAATCTGCTGTGTATTCCTTCCAATGTGTTTCTTATTACTCTTACTAGAGTCCCAGTGCATGAAATTCATGCACAGATAGGGTCCCTAGCGGCTGCCGGCTGCCAGCCAGGGCCTCCCTTCCCCCAGCTGCCTGCCGCTGCCACCGGCTGGGGCCTACCTTCTCCTTGCTGCCTGCTGCCACCACTGGCAGGGGCCTCCCTTAGTATCTGACTTGGCCTGGTGCCGCCTGTTCTGCTCTTGTTGGGGCCCATGGGTGCTGGCAGCACCTCCACTGCTGCATCGCTGACACCAGCCATGTTCTGCACCACTCCCTGATGGTCAGTGCACATCTAAATCCCAGTCAGTCAAACTCATGCCCATGGGGACAATTGCATATTAGCCTTTTATTATAAAGGATGTCATTCTTTATTTCCAACTGGTCTTTTTTCATGTTACTATGTCTTTACTCCTGCTATTGAGCATCTTTGTCATCACTGTTCTGAACTCTATATCTGATAGATTTTTATCTCCTTTTTATTTAGCTCTTCTTCTGGAGAATTCTCTTGTTATTTCATTTGGGGCTTTTTCAGTGTGTGTCCTCACTTTGGCTGCCTCTTTTGTTTTGTGTCTATGTATTAAGTAGAGCTCCTATGACTCCCAGTCTCTAGTGCAGGAAATATGTCAGATGCTGTTTCTGACTGGCCTTGAGTTCCTTGTTTGGAGCTATTAGCAATCCACAACTTTGGCTCCCTCTGCTGGAGAAAGCACCAAAATGTGCACCAAGGTCTTTTCATAGTCCCTGGGCCCAAATTAGATCAGGCAAAGACTCAAAGCTTCCTGAGACCTATCTTTGCCTGCAGTCTGATTGTTATTCAGTCTTGATTAGCCTCAGTACTGACCACAGGGTTGGGTGAGAGATTTTCCAACAGGGTAGGGCAATTGCTTCTGCCTGCAGGATGATTGTTATTTGCAGTCTCTTATTGGGCCTCTCCAACTCCACAGGGTGGAACAAGGTATTTCAGCATAAATGAATTTTAAATCTCTCTGGAGAAAGATAACATCAGGTAGAACTTCACAAATTTACTATTATTTTTAATATAAAATATCTAGCATTTAATTTAAAAAAACTATTAGTCATGCCAAGAGAGATAGTTTAATGCTCAGAAATCAAAAACAAAATTTAAAAAAAAGAAATAGTATTCAGATTATGCAGTTTGGAGTTCTAATGCAAGGATGTTAAAATAACTGTGATTAACATTTTCAGAATGCAGATGATAAAAATTTAACAAACACTAAAATCAGTCAAAATGCTAAACTAAAAAATAGACAACTAAAATTAAGAAATATGTAACTGCTCAGTCATACAAAGGAAGAAAATGTCATTCTTTGCATCAGTATGGATGGTCCTGGAGAACACTATGCTAAGTGAAAGCCAGTCGGAGAAAGACAAGTACCATACAATTTCACTCATAGGTGGAATATAATGAACAAACTGAACAAGCCAAATAGAGTGACAGACTCATAGCTCTGGTGGAAGGCTGTGTGTTGGGAGTGTATGTGGAAGGATTGAGCATGAAAAGAGAAAAAAGGGAAAGAACTCATGGACACAGACAACAGTGTGGTGATTTGTGAGATGGGTGAGTGAGGTGGGAGGGTGTATAGGAAGATAAGATAGAGAAAAATTTTTAAAATAAAAATAATTTAAAAAGAAAAGGTACACATAAAAAAGAAAGAAATATGTATACAGATTGAAAAGGAAATGGTAGTATTAGAACTAGGAGTTAAGTCAACTTAAAGTATCCAGACTAAAGAACAGAGAAGGGAAAGGATGGGAGAAAAAAAAAAAAAAAAAAAAAACTAGTGAGATGATATCTTATATGATATTGCCTGACAATATTACTAAAAAAGCAAAAACACCAATCTATAAATTCAGAAGCTCTATGTATTCCAAGCTGGATAAATAAAAAAAACACACATTTCATAATAAAACTGCTAAAAACAATATTTTTAAGTAGTCAAGAAAAGGGATTCAGTAAATTCAAAGAATAAAGCTGTCTTTCAACAGAAACAATGGAAGCTATAAAACACAGAATGACATGGCTAAAGTACTGAAAGTAACTGATAACAACAAAAACAAATGTATACCTGAAGAAAACATTTTTCCAAAAAAATTAAATTAAGATGTCTTCAGACAAACAGAAAAAAAAAAACTGTCCCAGTAAACTTGCACTAAGAAATACACTAAAGAGAATTATTTAGGCAGACTAAAAATATCCCAAATGAAAGCATGGTAATTGAGGGAGAAATGAATAGCAATAGAAAGAATAAATGCATGGATAAATCCAAATGATTATTTACTGCATAAGATAATGACAGGCATTTCGTTGTGTTTAAAATATTTACCATAAAGCACAAAAGAAGGGATGGAGCTGCATGGTCCAAGAAGTGATAAAAATACTATTTTAGAGGAGATCTAACATGTTAAAGATATATGTATAACTTCTATAGCAGCCTCTAAAATAATAACAGAAATGCTATTGTACTTCCTATTTCTTTTCTTCTATTTTATTTAGCTTTAATTTTCTATTTTTTTTTTTCTAATTTGTTGAGATGGATATACAGATCATTGATTTTAGGCTTTCTTATTTTCTAGTGTATGCAATTAGGGCTCTAAATTTGCTTCTTTAGCTTTGTCCCACAAGTTTTCATATTTATTTTTATTATCATTCACTTAAAATTATGTTTAAATTTTTCATTTTGAGTTCTTATTTTATTCATGTGTTATTTGTAAGTGTAGTCCTTAGCTTCTATATATGTAGGTTATTTTTAAAATTGATTTCTAGTTTAATTACACTGTGGCCAGAGAACAAACTTTGTATGATTTCAATCATGTGAAATGCATTGACACTTGTATAATCAATTTTGATAATATTTCCATGTGCTTGAAATAAATATAGAAAACCCAAAAGAATCTACATACAAACTGTTAGAATACACAATTACATTTATCAGAATTGCTAGATACAAAGAATATATTTTAAAATCAATTGTATTTATATTTGCAATTTACATTCAAAATGAAAATAATGTAAACAGTACTGTTTATAAAAGTATTGTGTTTAACAAGATGAGCTGGTAAGATCCCTTTTAATGAAAGTTTTGTTGCTTCAACCACTAGCAATGCACTCAGAAGATAGCTTCATATTGCTCAGCCCCTTTAGAATTTTCTTCACTGACAATGAGTCATCTTACTCAAGAGCAAGCCCTTCCTGAGGCAGTCCATATCCAGTCAATTCTGATGAGATGGATGTATTTGCTCAGAGGTTCCCTTGTATTTGGCCAAGGTTTGGCAAACCTTTAAAGTTTGACTTCTCCCTCTTCCTAATTGTGCTTCCTCTTCCTCTCTTCCACAGATGTTTCTAACTAATAAATAAACTATACACCAAACTCCATGGTAGCATCCACTGTGCCCACCTGAAACAAATGATACAAGGAAGGCCCTAGAAATTGGCAATAATTTGGGGTGTTAGAGTTGAATCACTTGCTACCCAGTAGGCATTGAGGATCCCATGACTTGAAGTACCAGAAACTACTCCTGACACAGATGCTGGTCCAAGAGTTAAAACTATTTCAGGTGATCATTTAGATGGTGTGCCATGAAGAAGATTGCACTAGGTAATGCAAGTATCAGTATTTTGTGATGTATCAGCTAAAACAGTATATATAAGGACAATAGAATTGGATGGCTATTCCTAAGATGTCATTTATACAATCTACTAGAAGCCTGGTGCATGAAAATTCATGCACTTGAGGGGGGTCTCTCAACTCGGCCTGCCCCCTCTCACAGTCCTGGGGCCCTCAGGGGCAGGAGGTGACCCAGCAATCAGGGGAAGGCAATGCCCCCATCATACCTCTGCTGCTGCCACTGCCGGCAGCACAAGTTTTGGCCAACCCTGGTTACCTGAGCCTTGGGCAGCCCTGGGCGGCTGGGCAGCTGACATTTGAGGCTTGCCTGCACTTTGGGCATCAGCTGGGCAGCTGACATTTGAGGCTTGCCTGCACTTTGGGCATCAGCTGGGCAGCTGATATTCGAGGCTTGCCTACACCTCAGGCTGGCGCTGGGTAGCTGGGGGGCTGAGGGGACTGGGGGACTCCAGAGGCAGGTGCGCAAAGCAGCCAGACCCGCCTGGGGGCGGGCCTGGCCATGCCATGTGCCTGCTGCCCCAGCGGGGCTGAGGGGACTGGGCGCTGCCATCTTGTGGCTATGGACGCTGCCATCTTTGAGGGCATGGCAGTCAATTAGCATATTCCCTCCTTATTGGCTGTGGGCACCACCATCTTTGTGAGGGCATGACAATTAGCATATTCCCTCTTTATTTTAGATA
Organism: Eptesicus fuscus; assembly: GCF_027574615.1. Classification (NCBI taxonomy): domain Eukaryota; kingdom Metazoa; phylum Chordata; class Mammalia; order Chiroptera; family Vespertilionidae; genus Eptesicus; species Eptesicus fuscus. Next base: position 1,498,214 of record NC_072480.1, on the reverse strand, counting down.
GGATACTAATAAATGGGTAATATGCTAATTAGACTGGACATCTTTCAGATGTTCTACCACAAAGCCACAGTGGCTGGGGCTGAGGCAGAGGCAGTTAGGGGCAACCAGGCCAACAGGGTAGAGCAGTTAGGGATGATTAGGCTGGCAGGGGTGGGCAGTTAGGGGCGATTAGGCAGGCAGGTAGAGGCAGTTAGGGGCAATCAGGCCAGCAGGGGAGCAGTTAGGGGTATCAGGCCAGCAGGAAAGGGTAGTTAGGGCGAAATCAGGCTGTCAGGAAGGAAGTTAGGGACAATCAGGCTGGCAGGAGAGCAGTTAGGGGCATCAGGCTGGCAGAAGAGGGCAGTTAGAGGCAATCAGGCCAGCAGGGGAGGGCAGTTAGGGGTGATCAGGCTGGCAGGGGAGGGCAGTTAGGGGTGATCAGGCTGGCAGGGGAGGACATTTAGGGGCTATCAGGCTGGCAGGGGAGGGGAGATAGGGGGCAATCAGGCCAGCAGACAGAGGTGGTTAGGGGCAATCAGGCCAACAGGGGAGCAGTTAGGGGTATCACGCCAGCAGGCGAGGGCAGTTAGGGACGATCAGGCCAGCAGGCAGAGGCAGTTAGGGACAATCAGGCTGGCAGGAAAGCGGTTGGGGGCATCAGGTTGGCATGGGAGGGCAGTTAGGGGCAATCAGGCCAGCAGGGGAGGGAAGTTAGGGGGCAATCAGGCCAGCAGGGGAGCAGTTAGGGGCATCAGGCCAGCAGGCAGAGGCAGTTAGAGGTGATCAGGCAGGCAGGCGAGTGGTTAGGAGCCAACGGTCCTGGAATGTGAAGGGGATGTCCGACTGCCGGTTTAGGCGCAATTCCATCATCAGATGGAAGTGATAAACCTTGGACCCAGCACTAGCAGGATCAGATTTCATAAGCAAGCTGCAAAAATGGACAGCCAAGACTCCATCGTCATTCACCCCTATTGTTCTAGTGCACTGCCTTTAGCTCATATCTGTGACCACAAACAGGATTTCTTATGACCATCTGATAGAGAAGTAAAAGACCTGAGGTTGCTTTGTAGATGAATCAGCTCAGTATGAAATCCCTATGGGATTGGGCCTAAATGGCAGACAGACATCCTTCGAGGGGTCCCAGTTTGAAGAGGGTGCAGGCTGGGCTGAGAGAACCTCTGCACCCCATGCACAAATTTCATGCACTGGGCCTCTAATAGAAAATAATAATGAAAACCTGCAGACAATTATTAAGAAACAGAAAGATAAGTGTGAAAAAAAAAGCATGTTTCAGAGGGCAAAAAAAGATGAGGACCAGGCTGAGGATTAGGTCTGTTATGCCAATAACAGGAATCTAATTATGGGCAGGGGAGGTAGGTGGGGAATGACATCAGAATACATGGGATAAATATCTGTGCCTTACACATCAGCCAAATGTTTATGGATTCAATGATCAGAGGCATGCCAGGAAATCCCTTTTGAAGGAAAAAAATAAATTATTGCATCTTATATTTCCCATTATAAGAATAAAGCACAATGCCCAATAGCTCTTTCCTGGTTCCAGAGGCAGCATATTCTATACCTGGGAACACTGTTTTGACTATATACCAGGTAATATGTAAGGCTGCAAACTTTGAGTAGAAAAGGCTCTGCACCAGGTCTAGACTGAGGTGCAAGTAGCTCTGGCCCTTGAACCATATGATTCAGTTGACACTATGATATTAAAGATATCAATGCTGGGAAAAGATGCCATGTGAAACAGGCTTATGACAAACCCTAAGGAAATAATCAGAATGCAGTCCTCTAATATTCTGAAATAAAGCCATACCATATACATTGGAATTATACACCATTGAGGAAAAACATAATTCTGGAGTTTTATTGATCTGTGGGATTTATTTATCTTCTATAATTGAAACTTTGTAGCCTTAAGTGGAGGCCTGGGCTGGCCAAGATGTGCGGAAAGCTTGGCTTCCTCTATCGCCAGGGAAACCCAAGCCTCCCTCCTGCTCTCTCCATGGCCGCAGCCATCTTGGTTGGGTTAATTTGCATAATGGATCCTGATTGGCTGGTGGGTGTGGCTGTGGGCGTGGCTTGTGGGTATAGTGGAGTAAGGATTAATTTGCATATTACTCTTTTATTAGATAGAATACCACCAAAAAAGTTGCTATTGTTGCTGAATGTCACATTTGATGTGCCAGTTTAGAAGCAGTTGTCTATGAAAACAATGCAATCCCTTGTGAGGCAGTATATATATTGAATTAAGAACTTTATATGGCACTGTGTGCGTAATAGGAAGAATTCGTGAGTATGGAAATCAGCCATGTGATGGCTCCACTTATCATTGATCTACTGAAGAGCTCTGGAATATTCATTGCCATTACTCTGAGCTCTGAAAGGTTTGAGATCCTGATCCCTAAAGAAAGTACACTTTCACCAGAGAACAAAACAGTTATAGGGTTATCCATCCTCTCACTAACCTTACTCTTCTAATTTTCCCCAGGGAAAATTAGAAGAGTAAGGTTAGTGAGAGGACACTGCTGAAAGGTACATGAAGAAGGGATTTGAACAGCATCAGAGGTCATCTGTGAAGGACACACACCACACAGGGTGGACTATGTTGGACATAGGTATGTATACCCATTACAAATAAGGATTTACATCTCCAGCTTCTGAAAGTTCTGTAAGCTTCCACAAGTTTTGCTTCAGCTGCAGAGTCACTTCACAGAGTGAATCTTTCTGGAGCAGTTCACAACTGATGACGGATTGCTGCAAGAGTATAAAGGTCTCACCATTTCTACTCACCAAGAGATATCTGTGACAAGCTATATTTTGCTTCTGAGCACCTTGTAGGGTTGATCAAAGCTTTGCCAGGCTTACAATGCAGTTTGACTTCTTTTGCTGCCCACCCAATCTTGCTTCCTTTTCCTCCCTTCCACAGGTATTGATCCCTTATAAATAGCTTATACACCAAACATTTTATTCTCTGCTTTTGAAAGATCCAAACTGGGACAGTCATAAAAAAATTTCAAACACTCAGGAATAAATCTAACAAAAATGTATAATGTTTTTAAAAAAATGTTATTAAGAGAAAGTAAGGAAGGGCAAATAAATGGAGGAATCATTCATGTTATGTTTTAAAAGTTAATTACATACAGGTGTCCATTCTTTTCAAATTAATCTATAAATGTAATGCAATACCTACCAAAAAATATCTCAGCAAGTTTTATTTGTGGAAATTGATAACCTTATTTTATTTATATGGAAATTCAAAATAACAATAACAGGACCCCCAAAAGGAAGAACAATTTGGAGAACTATAATTCAGAAAAACATAAATTATAAAGCCACAATAATTAAGAGAATGTAGTTATGGCATAAAAGATGGACAAATAAACCAATGGAAAAAAAAGAGAGTTAAAAATACATGTGTAGACTCTTGATTTATGACAAAGTAATGCTGAAGAGCAGTGGACAAAAGGATGGTTATCTCAATATATGGTTTTGAATCAATGTTTTGCACATAGAAAAAATTCATCTTACCACCTACCTCACATAATGCTCAAAAATCAATTCTAGGTGAACTGTAGGTATGAATAGAAAAAATAAAAAGAGTAAAGCTTCTAGAAAACAATATAGAAGAATATATTCGTGATGTTGGAATAGACAAGTATTTCTTGAACAGGATGCACACACACACTCACATGAGACTCACCTTTTCATCACAAGACAATATTATGAAAGTAGAAATGCACAGAGTGGAAAAAAGATATAATCAACAGAGGATTTGATTCCAAATAACCAAAGAATACCTACAAATAAATAAGAAAAAAATAAAACCATATTAAAGTGAAAAAATCTGAATAGAGATTATTTATTAAACAGAAGAGTAGGTAGTGACTGTGAAGGGCACAAGAAGGACTCCTGGGGTACTAATAATTGTATACTATTTCTCAACATACACCGTAGTAATATGGGTGTGTGAAAATATATTTATTTATTTATATTTTATTTAATTTTTAAAAATCTTTATTGTTAAGAGTATTATAGATGCCCCCCTTTTTCCTCCCATTGCTCCCCTCCACCCAGTTCCCACCCTATTGTCTGTGTCCATAGGTAACGCATATCCTATATAATAAAAGCTTAATTTGCTAAGTGTCTGACCATTCATTTGACCATTCAACCAGTCGCTATGATATGCACTGACCACTAGGGGGAAGACACTTCGACTAGTAGGTTAGCTTGCTGCAGGGGTCCGGCCAATCAGGACTGGGCTAGATGGGCTGCACATGCCCTGGAGCTCTCCCTTGGTCCCTCCCCGGCCCTGATCATGCACCAGTGGGGTCCCTCGACCTGGCCTGCACCCTCTCACAATCCAGGACCCCTTTGGGGGATGTCGGAGAGCTGATTTTGGCCTGATCCCCACAGGCCAGGCCAAGGGACCTTATTGGTACATGAATCCATGCACTGGACCTCTAGTCCTATATAATAAAAGCGTAATGTGGAAATCCACCAGACAGCAGAACGACCAGTCAGCAGGGGCAGGGCCAGCGAGCAGATGGTGCCAGGCCAGCCAAGGCACATGCCAGTGGGCAGAGGGAGGGGATGGCAACCAGGGGGTGGTAGCAACCAGCAGCGGCAGAGTTGCAATCAGGGGGGCAGGGTTGGCTGCTTGTTGGCCAGTGCTGTCCCCTGATTGGCCTGCCTGGTCACCTTCCACAGAGGGGGGCCTAAGCCAACAGTCGGACATCCCCTGAGGGCTCCTGGACTATGAGAGGGTGCAGGCCAGGCTGAGCCTCCCACCCCCAGTGCACAAATTTTCATGCACCAGGTCTCTAGTATGAATATAAGATCTTTGATTAATCTTTTCCTGACCCCATCCCTCCTTCATTCTGAGATTTTTCAGTCTGCTCCATGTCTCCATGCTTCTAATTCTATTTTATTCACCAGTTTATTTTATTCATTAGAATTCTTGTTCATTTATTTTTATTTTTAGATTTAATTACTGGTAGATATGTATTTATTGCCATTTTATTGTTCATATTTTTTAAATATATTTTATTGATTTTTTACAGAGAGGGAGAGGGATAGAGAGTTATAAACATCAATGAGAAAGAAACATCGATCAGCTGCCTCCTGCACACCCCCTACTGGGGATGTGTCCATAACCAAGGTACATGCTCTTGACTGGAATCGAACCTGGGATCCTTCAGTCCACAGGCCAACGCTCTATCCACTGAGCCAAACCAGTCAGGGCTATTGTTCATATTTTTCTATCCATTTTTTCTCCCTTCTTCTTCTTCTTAAAGAATACCCTTCAAAATTTCATATAATAGTGGTTTGGTGGTGATTAACTTCATTATTAGCTTTTTCTTGTCTGTGAAGCTTGTTATCTGACCTTCAATTCTGAATGATAGCTTTGCTGGGTAGACTAATCTTGGTGTAGATCCTTGGTATTCATCACTTTGAATATTTCTTGCCAATCCCTTCTGGCCTGCAAAGTGTCTGTTGAGAAATCAGCTGACAAACATATGGGTGCTCTCTTGTAAGTAACTAACTGCTTTTCTCTTGATACTTTTAAGATTCTCTCTTTGTCTTTAACCCTTGGCATTTTAATTATGATGTGTCTTGATGTGGCCCTCTTTGGGTTTCTCTTGTTTGGGACTCTATGCACTTCCTGGACTTGTAAATCTATTTCTTTCACCAGATAGGGAAAGTTTTCTGTCATTATTTCATCAAGTAGGTTTTCAATATCTTGCTCCTTCTGGTACTCCCATAATGTAAATGTTGGTATTCTTGAAATTGTCCCAGAGGCACCTTACGCTATCTTTATATTTTTTCATTCTTTTTGCTCTTCTGGTTGAGGATTGTTTTCTTCCTCATATTCCAAATTGTTGATTTGATTCTTGGAATCCTCTACTCTTCTGTTGAATCCCTGTAAATTATCCTTTATTTCAGTTGGTGTATGCTTAATTTCTTCCTGGTCCTTTTTCATGTCTTTAGCATTCTCACTAAGATCCTTGAAAGTCTTATTAAGTCCCTTGAAGCTCTCATGAAGATCCTTGAGCAACCTTATAACCATGGTTTTTAACTCTGTATCCAGTAGTTTGCATACTTCCATTTCTTTCATTTGTGACATGTTTCTTTGTCTCCCCATTTTGGCTGTTTCCTTGTGTTTGTTTTTATGTCTTATGTAGAGCTGATGCATCTCCTGGAATTAGTAGAGTGGCCTTGTTTAGTAGGTGTCCTGAAGGGCCCAGTGGTTCAGCCTCCCCAGTCACCTGAACTGGGCACTCTAGGTGCAGCCCTGTATGGTCTGTGTGCATAGTCTTGTTGTAGTTGATCCTTGATTGCTGTTGGAATCACGGGAACAAATTGACTTCCAGACAAATTGGTTGTGAGGACCAACTGTGAATACAGTAGGAGAGCTGCTATGTAGGAAAGACCCCTATGGAGCAGGGCTTGCTTTAGTGGGGCTTTGGTGCTCGCTAAGTCTGCCCCTTGAATATGTCACTTGTGGATGTGTAGAGTTGTAATGCGGTATGGTCTGAAGCTCTCTACTGGGTGCACTGGCTTTAGGGCCTCTAGGTAGGTACAAAATCAACCACTATCTATGTCCACGTAACAGGAGCTACAGAGAGATCTGCAGATGGCTGCTATTTGCACTGGGCTTGGAAGTGCCAGGCAAGGCTCAGCTGTAAATCAAGGCAGGCTGGTGCTAGTGCTGGATCTTGGGCCATTTATTGTTAGTTTGGGGGCATGCTGACACCAGCTTCAGCTTGTTTGAAAGATTTTAGCAAAGCCTGAAGTCTAAACCAAGACAGGCCACTCATATGGAAAACCTGCTGCAAACAGCTTGGATGAGACTGCAAGTTGAATGGGGTGGGGTCTCAGGGAATCACAAGGTTGTTGCAAACAGTGTGAGCCAGGCTGATGGAAACTCAGATATGGCTGCCAGTCAGCTCTGTGATGGGGGAGGTACCAGTATAAGAACAATGACCCCTGTGAGCACCCTTGTCTGGGAGAAAAATTCCCTGAGTTCCTGCCCCATTGCTAGATAATCCAATTCCTTCTGTATGTGGCTGGGTCCCCCAATACATGGTGCTGGAGCTCAGAGGGATTGAGTCTGAGTAACTCTGTGTGCTGGCCCTTTAAGAGAGACATCTAGGTCTCCAGCAGCCTCCATGTCACACAGCCAAAATCCTTGCTGGATTTTCCAGCTCCTAGTTACAGGGATTTCTCTTTCCAGCTCTGAAACCCTGGGCTGGGGGTCTAGTGTGGGGCTGAGACCCCTTGCTCCTACAGGTAGCTTTCACAGAGACTATCTCTTTCCCCCAAAAAAACAAAAAAACAATGGCACACATGGGTGACAGTTGTACTGCACCTCCACCCCTCCTACCAGTATCAATGTGCTTTCTTATTAACTTCTTTAATTGTAGGACTTCCATTTAGTCAACTCTTAGCAGTTTTGAATAATGGTTGTTCTGTATGTTAGTTGTAATTTTGATGTGGTTGTGGGAGGCAGCTCGTACCGGCTTTTACCTATGCTGCCTTCTTAGTTTCTATTCCCATCAGTATCTGAAATTTTATTTAGCTGCATATATATGATATGTATACTTATTTAAAAACTGATTTTATGTGTCCAGTACAATTTTAGATAAAAGGGAACTTAGATATATGCAGATTTAATTTGTGAACTTCTCCCATCATATATGCAGAGCATCAAAAGAATAGGAGATCTGAACACAAGAATAGCATAAAACCAATCCAACCTTACAAGCATTAGGAAGGGCTGAGTGGAGAGTCAGGCCTTGATGTCTATGCCAAGGTCATCACACCCTTAACATAGCTGTGCCTGACTATGTGCCATGCTTACTTTATAGAAGAACATTTATCTAACTCTAAGGCTATAGACCTAAACACAAAATTCTGTGTCTAAGATAACATCCTGTACCATATATTATGTTTTTCTTTGTCTATTGAACTGAAATAGTCATTGCCTCTGTTATTTTTAAGTAGACTTTCAGTGCTACAAATATGACCCATATTTTCCTTTTTATGCTTAGGAAAAAAAAACCTTGTTTCAAATATCTACAAAGTGGAAAAATCAAAAGAGAGAGAAAATTTTACTTAAATAATATATGTCTCCTACCAGATCTTACCATCTCTCTTCAATCTTTTTATTCTTCAATTGAAAATTCACTAGTTAGGAACAGTGTTCTTATACATTTTGCATTGTGACAGTGTACTACTACTATTCATACCAAAAACTATTGAATATTTATTCTTACATTTATTTTTGTTAATTTATTTTTAAAACTTTACAATGTGCTTTGGAAATATATCTTGAAATTATGCCTCCATTGAGAAAACTTTCCTGAAGAGAGCAAATTGATTCATCATACCTAAACCTGCATATAACACAACTTCTGTATTACTGCTCTTCATTGACACAAAAAATTGAGAGTTTTTGTGTGTGCATTTACTTTAAAAGTGTGGTAATGGCTGGGGTGAGGGGTAAGAATGGTGGAAGTGGAAGAGGGCATAGAAGGGATAAATAGTGAAGGAAAAATAGCTTAAAATAAATTTTAAAAAATGAGAGGAAGATCAGAGTTTTAAAAATAGTAAATCTAGCACCAGAAACCAACACTTTTAATTACAATGCTATAATGCCTGTGTGGTTTATAAGCTCATGGTGGGTGAGAAGCAAATGTATCAATATATATGAAAACACTTTTGTAAATTATAAGTCAGAATGTACTACTTGTGGGCAATCAATAAATGCTATAGTAAAAAAGAGAGTATGTGACATTTACCCATTGTGTATAAAACCAGAAAGCATGATGATGCATGCATGTGGCAAATACAGAGTAAGATAGTATCCCAAAGAAGGAGTGAAATCACTTTACTTAGATTATATTATAGTAGACTTCACTGAGCAGTCGAAGATGGCAAAAGATACCCAAATATGGAAAGGAAGATTCATTATAAAAATTCTATGAACTTTAAGTATTATGCAGATATAAAAATCAATTAATTATATCACATGCATTATTATCTCTATGACTACCAATGGCTATTAATATCCAATTTCCAAAAATATGTTTCCTGACAGATAAATTCTTATAACTAAAACAACCTAGTTTTTCCAAATAAATATATTCACATTCATTTAAATAAAATTACATTTTGCCCACGTCTTATTGTGCAAATAATAAGGGAAGAGCCAAAAATGACTGTAGGCTGTTAACTCTAACAGAGGTCAGGTAACTTTTGCTGTGCTTCCTCATGCTTTCTCAAAACTCCACTTTCAGTCAGTTCAGTAAAAATTTAAATATTCTGACTGCTCTCATAAGTGGCAAGTTAGGGTAAAAGACTGCACCTTTGGTCCCTTGCCAAGCAGCTAAGATTTTTCTCAGTAACCATTTTCTAATGGCAAAAGGTTTAAGAGGAAAAAGAGATTGGTTATTCTGTTCAATTCAGAAAATGTTTTTACTGAAATATTTTAATTTTTCTTTTAAAAGTATGCCTACAATTTTTATAGCCATTTATAATTTACAAAGTGCTGCTCTGTGTTACTTTGTTTAATCTTCACCAGAACACTATTTTATAAATGCAGAAACTGAAGTTACAGCCTGTTTCTAAGGCCCTGATCCCCAATACAAAGCTATTTCCCTTGACCACAATTACACTGAATACATGACAGAAAGAGATGAGGTTGCTTAGAGCTCCCTCCCCTTGAGTGAGATTAAAAAAGAAGATACATGATTTAAAAGGACCCTGAAAATATACTTAGCAATTCTGACTAGATCTATAAAAGAAAACTTTTGATAGACAAAGGAAAACTGGGGCATGAAAGTGATCATTTCAACTTATGAAGAATTCACTAAAATATGAAAATCACTGTAGCATTAGTATGAGTAACACTAAAGCAGAGGGTCTGACTGGCACTACAAAAAGTTTAGGATGAAAACACTGCATTTTCTGTCTTTTCCAATACAAGTCCAGATGACTTTGAGAGTACATTATTAAAGCTGGGGGCAATGAAACAAAGGGAGGACTTAGGGTAGAAGAAGCAACAGGAGAAAGCCTAAGCAGTGCTCTGCTTTGGCTCCCTAGAAATGTCATTGGAAAGAATTGAGCCAAGGTGGGGAATGCTGATAACTCACTGAGAAGTGAAGGTCACAGTGGCAATAATGAGGCAAGGTAGGGCTGCTTTTAGCTCACTGGGAAGTCAGAGAAAAAAAGGGCCTTGGAAACAGGATCTTGGGGTAAGCCTGGATGAGCAGCCACTGCTCATTGCTTCCCTGGTTGCAAGTCTTGTGGGGATCCTCAGAGTTTAGGAGAAAGTAAAAAGTTCATGCCCTACAAGGGTCATGGGCATGCTCTAGAGCAGGGGTGGAGAACCTTTTTCTGCCAAGGGCCATTGGATATTTATAACATCATTTTCGAGCCATACAAAATTATCAACTTAAAAATTAGCCTGATATATTTGGCCAAATATCTAATTAACTCACCCCTAATGCATTGATAGGGACAGACCAAATGATTCCTCAGGCTTTATATGGCCCGAGGGACAGACATTCCCCAACCCTGAACAAGCCCACAAAGAATCTTTATCTTGAGGGTTTTTATCTCTTTTCTGCAGGTAAGTATCTTAGAGGAGGGTTTCAACAAAACATTCAACAGTTCTCTAGATGCATTTATTATGCTGATGCATCAAAATGAGCATATTGGGGAGTTTGTGTTATTGTTTGGTTGCTTTACTGTTTTACTTTTATCTTGAATCTGTCTGGCTCTAGTCAGATTTTTGTTATTTGTTCTCCTGAATTCATCTGTCCCTGGATTTAGTTGGTACAAATGGCATGAATTGGATCTCTGTCCTTTATTTTCCCAACCAGGATGATTTAAGCTATGTATTCTATGGTTAGGGAAAAAGGATATAAACCTTTTGCTTGCAAGTGTCCTTAGTTAAGGAAGATGAGGTCTTGTGATTCACTAATGGGCTGTAAGTTGTTCAAATTATTTGACCTTGTTTAATTAGTTTGTCTCAGTTTCCCCATTCCACTTGCTCAGGAATTTTCCACCTTCTTAATATCCTACCACGTCCCCTCTTCCCTTAGAGACTTCCATACTTGAAATATTTTTGGGTTAATGAGGGAGTAGGGTATGTTTTCAGTAACTGCTTCTTGATGACAATGGCCATAGTTTTTGCCTGCATAAGTAATGCAAGTCTCTCCTTGCCTGATCTAAGGGAGACAAGGGAATGGGATGTAAAACTGGAACAGAGAGGCTGTTGGCCAATTCTCCTACAGTAGGGATGGGCTGGAATCTCCAAAGAGTCATAATCTTGACATGGAATTGTTATTTCTTAGAGGCAACCAATTTGATAAGAAGGTTTAAAAGGTATGGATAAAGGAGTTTTAAATTGGTATTAGTTTTTTTTAATAGTTGTAGGTGTTCTGGAAGACGAGGCTGACATATAGACAGGAGAGTGGAAAAGTGTTAAAAGTATCAGAAAGACAATTATATTAAGGATTAGCCATTACATTACTTATCTGTAACAGATTTTTGTTTCTTGAAAAGAAGCTTGAGGTCCTTGATGGGTTTACAAGAGTAAGTCTCAGGTTATGGCTCCAGTGGGGACAAGCAAGAAACAGGTTTAATTTGGGTTATATAAACCCTATTGAATATCCCTACAAGCTTTCCTGCAATTGGAGTCTTAACAGGATTTCATGTGGGCCCTTCCATTTGGACTATAGTTGGAACTCAGAACAGTTGTCCCTTTATGTTTTTACATAGACTATGTCTGCTGGTTTAATTTGTTTGTGTTGTTAGTCTTTATTGGGGGTAGGTAAAATTTTTTCTATACTCCTGTAATGCTTTTTATACTTGTCCTAGATTAATGGTGTAAAGTAACAGTGTGGGAGACCGTGAGAGGCAATCAGGTAAACAAACCAGTAACCTTGTTTTCCCCGCTTTGCTGGGGCCTTTGCTTCACATATTTAGGTTTGATACTAAGCAAGCTTGAAGAGGAAGTAGCACTGTGGTAGGGTCAAGAGTTGCAATAGGTTCTCAATAACAGGAACAAGGATAGGGAAATTGACGGAGTGAGAAGTTTAAAGTGTATCTGGGATTCTGCTAAGGCGGAAAAAACATCCTGCCCGGGCAATGACCTTTATGCTTGCACAAGCTGTTTCTGCTTATAAAAAGGGCTGAGAAAATAAACTCGGCGCGGCAGACTTAAGCTGTCAGCCCTCCCGGTAACTACTGTGTCTGTGTTTTTTAATCCTCACCCCCCTTTTCAGGTACCGTTCAACTGCAGTGCCGGCAGGCTCCGGCATAACAGCTGAAGGATTTTCTTATCTATTAGCAGCCCAAATTTGAGGAAAGGCCTGCCATAAGTGAGTTCAAAGAGGCTCACTTGTAATTTTTCTTTAGGTGTGGCTCTCATTCTTATGAGACTTGTGGGTAATAAAAACACCCAGAATTCTGAAATTTCTTGGCATAGCTTGGCTAAAGTCCAAGACAATGAAAACACAGCAATCCAAAATCTATGGAACTCAGTTAAAACAGTCCAGAAAGGGAAGTCCATAGTATTACAGCCTACCTCAAAAAATAAATAAATAAAAATAAAAGAAAAGAAAATCTGGTAATAAATTATCTAACCCTACAACTTAATGAATTAGAAAGAGAACAACAAGAAAAGCACAGAGTAAGCAGAAGGAAAGAAACAAAGATCAGAGCTGAAATAAACAACATGGAGACCAAATAAGATCAATAAAACCAAGAGATTATTCTTTGAAAGGATAAACAAAATTGATGAACCTCTAGCCAGGATCACCAAGAAACAAAGAAAAAGGACCCAAATAAACAAAATCAGAAATGAAAGAGGTGAAGTAACAATAGACCCCACAGAAATACAAAGAGTTGTAAAAAATATACTACAAACAATTCTACTCCAACAACCTAGACAACCTAGACAAAATGGATATATTCTTAGATAAATAAAAACTTTCAAAACTCAATCAAGAAGAATCAAAATACCTGAATAGACCGATAAATACCAATGAAATTGAAGCAGTAACCAAAAATCTTACAGCAAACAAAAGCTTTGGTCCAGATGGCTTTACAGGGAAGTTCTACAAAGCATTCAAAGAAGAACTAAAATGTATCTTCCTCAGACTATTCAAAAATATTCAAGAGGAAGACACATTTCCAAACTCTTTTTATGAAGCCAGCATTATCCTAATACCAAAACCAGATAAAGACACCACAAAGAAAGATAATTACAAGCCAATATCCCTGATGAACATAGATTCTAAAATCCTCAACAAAATTCTAGCCAATCGGATCCAGCATCACATTAAAATCATCATAGACCATGACCAAGTGTGATTTATTCTGGGGATGCAAGGATGGTACAATATCCACAAATCAATAAATTTAATACATCACATAAACAAATTGAGAAACAAAAATCACATAATCATATCGGTGCAGAAAAAACATTTGACAAAATCCAACATCCTTTCTTGATAAAAACTCTCAGCAAAGTGGAAATGGAGAGATCATACCTCAACATAATAAAAGCCTTATATGACAAATTTATGGCCAACATCATACTAAATCCATTTCCCCTTAGAAGAGGAACAAGTCAGAGATGCCCACTGTCACCACTCATGTTTGATATAGTACTGGAAGAGCTAGACATAGTGATCAGACACGAAGAAGAAATAAAAGGCACCCAAATTGAAAAAGAAGAAGTAAAATTGTCATTTGCAGATGACATGATATTGTACATAGAAAACCCTAAGACTCCATCAAAAAACTACTAGATTTAATAAATACATTTGGCAATGTAGCAGGATACAAAATTAACACCCAGAAATCTATAGCTGTTTTATATACCAATAATGAACTCACAGAAAGAAAAACTAAAAAAACAAACAAACAAACAAACAAAACTCCCATTTACCATTGGAACTAAAAAATTAAAATACCTAGGAATAAATTTAACGGAGGAGGTAAAAGACCTGTACTTGGAAAACTACAGGACATTGAAAAAAGAGATACAGGAAGACATAAACAAATGGAAGAATATACCATGTTCTTGGATTGATAGAATCAACATCATTAAAATGTCCATACTACCCAAAGCACTTTATAGATTCAATGCAATCTCCATTAAAATACCAATGGCATATTTCACAGACTTAGAACAAACTCTCCAAAAATTCATCTGGAATAAAGAAAGCTCTCAAATAGCTACAGCAATACTAAGAAAGAAGAACAAAGTTGGCAGGATCACAATACAAGATATCAAGATACATTACAAAGCCACTGTTCTCAAAACTGCCTGGTACTGGCACAAGAACAGACATATAGACCAGTGGAACAGAACAGAGAACCCAAAAAATGACCCAAACCATTATTCTCAATTAATATTTGACAAAGGAGGCAAGAGCATACAGTGGAGTCAAGGGAGTCTCTTCAATAAATGGTGCTGGGGAAATTTGTCAGATACATGCAAAAAAATGAAACTAGATCACCAACTTATACCATACACAAAAATAAACTCAAAATAGTTAAAGGACTTAAATGTAAGATGGGAAATCATAAAAATCTTAGAAGACTTCATAGGCAGCAAACTATTAGACATACGTTGTAGTAATATCTTTACTGATACAGCTCCTAGGGCAATGGAAACTAAGTAGAAAATAAACAAATGGGACTACATCAAAATAAAAACTTCTGCACAGCAAAAGAAACCATCAACAAAACAACAAGAAAGCCCACTGTGTGAGAGAACATATTTGCCAATGCTATCTCCAACAAGGGTTTAATTTCCAAAACTTATAGGGAACTCATACAACTTAACAAAAGGAAGATAAACAACCCAATCAAAAAATGGGCAAAGGACCTAAATAGACACTTTTCGAAAGAGGACATACAGAAGGCCAAGAGACATATGAAAACATGCTCAGTCACTAATCACCTGAAATATGCAAATCAAAACAACAATGACGTACCATCTCACACCTGTCAGAATGGCTATCATCAACAAATACACAAATGACAAGTGCTGGAGAGGATGTGGAGAAAAAGGAATCCTCATGCACTGTTGGTGGGAATGTAGACTGGTGCAGCCACTTTGGTAAACAGTATGGAGTTTCCTCAAAAAATTAAAAATGGAACTCCCATTTGACCCAGTAATCCCAATTCTGGAAATATAATCCAAGAAACTAGAAACACCAATCAGAAAGGATATATGCACCCCTATGCTCATAGCAGCACAATTTATATTAGCTAGAATGGACCTGGAGAGCATTATGCTAAGCAAAATAAGCCAGTCAGAGAAAGATAAATATCACATGATCTCACTCATATGTGGGATATAATGAACAACATATACTGATGAACAAAAATAGATCCAGAAACAAAGATACACTGAACATACCGCCCTACCTCAGAGAGAAGGCGGGAGTGGTGGCGGTGGTGGTGGTGGTGGTGGTGGTGGTGGTGGTGGTGGTGGTGGTAAGAGATCAGCCAAAGGACTTATATGAATGTATATTAGCATAACCAATGGACACCTGAAATGGGACAGTGGGGGCTTGTCCTGAGGTGTGGGATTGGCCTGGGAAAGGGGGTCACTCAGAGGAAAAGGAGACATATGTAATACTTAAACAATAAAAAAAAGTCACACATAGTTGTTGGACCAGCCCATTCCACATAAATTCCCCTCTTACCAGTCTTGATGTTCTCTCTTCTTTACTTCTCTAGTTGTGGGACTTCCACTGAGCCTGATTTCACACAGATCTGAATGATGGTTGTTCTGTATTTTAGTTGTAATTTCAATATGATTGTGGGAGGTGGCAGGTACTATGCCGCCATCCTACCAATAAAATTTAAAATAAGATTTTACATGGATGAGTCATACTTTTTGTCTCTGCCTATAACTCTATTACTTACCACCCTAGTAATTCTCATTCATCCATTAGCCCTCAATCCAGATAGGAGCTTCCTCAAATATTTTCTGTGGCCTCCACTTCCCACCCTTGATGGGGTAGCTCATATCATTCTCTGTTTTACCACTTATAATAATTTGAATTAAATTCATTTATTTACTTGTTTCTATACCCAATTGGACAATGAGTTAATTGATTACTGGGGCAAGTTCTTTATATACAATTTCTATGCACCTCACCTCTGGGTATGCAATAAATACTGGTTAAATTAATAAATGAATAGATGGCCACATACAATAATAATATATAATAATAAAAGTGTAATATGTAAATTGACCAAATGACTGAACAGCAGAATGACCATCTGGATGACCTTCCAGATGACCATGCTATGACACGCACTGGCGCCAGCCCAGCCAAGGCAGATGAGATGCGATTGGTCGGGGGCCCCACCAAGCCATTACCTTAATGAATAAGCATAAACAAGACTCTGTGGGGTGATCTATGGGGGGGGGGGGGCTCCACAATTGATCACCCCAAAGAGGGAGGCCCAGACCCTCAGCTAGCGGGGTGATCGATTTGGGGAGAGGGGGCTCCATGATCTCCACAAAGAGGGAGGCCCAGGCCACTGGCCAGCAACAGTATGGCGGGAGTGTGGGGCTGGCCAGTAATCACCACACAGAGGGAGGCCCAGGCCAGCCTAATGATCACACCCCAGCCTGTTGCCTGCAGAGGTAGGCAACCAGTGGCAGGGGAAGGGCGGCAGCGCCACACAGATGGCAAGCAGTGGCAGCAGCAGGGGTGGGGATAGCTGCCTACAACAGGGGGAAGGAAAGCCCCAATAGGCCCTGATCACTGTCCAGGCCTAGGGATCCTACTTGAGGATCCTGGATTGCGAAAAGGCATAGGACTGGTTGAGGAACACCCCCTATGTACGAATTTCATGCACTGGGCCTCTAGTAGCTAGTATTTATTGTCTAATTTATGTATGCCTCCAACTATGCTGCATATTACATGTGTTATTTTGA
The DNA here is from genome assembly GCF_027574615.1 of Eptesicus fuscus. Lineage (NCBI taxonomy): Eukaryota > Metazoa > Chordata > Mammalia > Chiroptera > Vespertilionidae > Eptesicus > Eptesicus fuscus. The sequence goes on along the minus strand of NC_072480.1, from coordinate 1,481,239 downwards.
TTAGTCTAAGTATCATTTCTGATTTACAGATGAGAAAAACAGGAGCTGTGAGTGAGGAGTTAAGAAACTTACTCAGAATAAGCAACTATTTAATGGTAGAGCTAGAATTTAAACATTAGCAGTCTAACTTTGGAGCCTGCTTTCCTGACCACATCAAGAATGAATAATGTACTTTTCAAATCGGTATTACACAATTCAGAATGAGACTATGTTCATGAAGCAGGTTGAAGAAATTTCTGGTATGTCTAGTAATTTAGCAAAGATTCCATAATGGGAGTAAACATTTCAAAAGTTTAAATTGCCCCACAGATATAGACAATTGCTAAATGTCCTACTGGAACTAGTTAAATATAGAATAGTATAAAGGCAGGAATAGCCTTTGCAGGAATTCTTCCAACCTGGAGATATCATGATTAATTAATTTCATATAGATACAAATTCAGTTTTGGAGTCATATTAATATAATTTAGTAAATATGCTTTATTTATTAATAACTACAGTCCTAGTTAATGTTTAAATAAAGTTTTTTATCTACAACCAGTTTCAATTGAGATGTATACAATGAATATTTATACTGAGTAATGACATTATCAAATGTGTACTCAGACTTTTGTCATAATTAAAAATTCTCAACTTTATCTCAAACTAGAGGCCTGGTGCACGAAAATCCATGCACTTGCGGGGTGGGTACCTCAACCTGGCCTGCCCCCTCTCACAGTCTAGGAGCCCTCAGGGGATGTCTTACTGACAGCTTAGGCCCGCTCCTTGGGTGGAGCGGGCCTGAGCCGCAGTCTGGCCCCCTCTGCAGGAGGCGACTGGGTGATCATGGGAAGGCACTGCCCCCATCACCTCACTGCTGCTGCCACTGCCGGCCACTGCGGCTTCCAGCCCTCGGCCTTCTCAGCCCTCACTTCTTAGTGATGGTCCCACTCCCACCCTCACCCACTGGTGGATGGGGGGGCGATCTGGGGCCAGGCCAGCTGGGGGAGGGGCTGTGGGAGGTTGAGGAATAACAGTTTGCACCCCGTCCAGCCTATGCAGAGGTGTGGCACTGGGATCAGGCCCGCTCTGTGGCTGCCTCTGTGAAAGGGCCCACACCGAGGCCTCTCCCATGGTGGTGCTGTATCTGCTCCTGCTCCTGCAACATTTCTAGGGTGTCTACTGTGGTATCACCAACCATGGTGTGATGAAGGGACAGCTTACTGGGCAATGCACTCCTCTGGGGGTATTTAGCTGTGGTAGCATTGCAAGTTTGGGGTTCCCCAAGTGTCCCTGATCTATGGAGCTGGCCATGGTGACTGGGAGTCCTGGGTGGGGAGAACCAATCTGGGGGGAGACATGGTGTGATGAAGGTTGGGGTGTATTTGTGGTGATGGGCTGGAATGTGGAGGCTGGGACTGAGGTCTGGAGACTGGACAGGGGCCAGAGATCTCACCTGGCTACTGAGGGATGTGGCCATCTGCTGGCCAGAGAGGTGAGGCCTGTAGTTCTCTGAGAGCATGTGCTACTGGGGCTCATGGAGTTTGTTAGGTCCATGCTGACAGGAGACAGGCCAAGAGATGTTGTGAAAATTTTAGAAATTTTATTTTTAATACATACCAGTATATCCATTTCAGCAAGCAAGAGTAGGGAGGGTGGGATTTCAAGTAGATGACTTCAGCTCCTTAGAACAGGACTCTGTTTGACTGCACAGGTCCATATCAATAAAACTGGCCCTAGCAATAGATTTCTCATAAGTGCCTTTAACAGATAAAGGAAGTGACTTTCTATACCCAGATTTCTAGTTGTTGGGTTTTTTCTTTGTATTTTGTGAAGTGTTTTTTTCATGTCTATTGAGATGATCATGTAAGGCTTTTTTTTTTCTTAATTGATCTTCAAATATTTAGCAAATCTTTCATTCATGAAATAAATCCTAGAATAAAACCCAGGTGTATAATCCCTTTATATGTTGCTGCATTTGGTTCATTAATATCTTTTTAAGAATTTTTGTATATGTGTCCATGAAAGATATTTGTATGTAGTCTTTTGTTTTGTTTTGTTTTTGTGTTTGTTTGTTTGTTTGCTGCTTTTGTTTGGCTATAGTATCAGGGCAAGGATAACTTGAGAATAACTTACGAATTTTCCTTTCTTCCACTATTTTCTGAGAAAGTTTGTTTATTGGTATTATTTTTTTTATCTATACTAATAAAAGGGTAATATGCTAATTAGACTGGGAGACCTTCCAGGAGACCTTCTGGACAAAGCCATGGTGGTGGGGCCAAGGCAGAGGCAGTTAAGGGTGATCAGGCTGGCAGGGGAGGGCAGTTAGGGGTGAGCAATATGGAGGGGGGCCGTTGAGGGCAATCAGGCCAGCGGGAGGAGCAGTTGGGGGCAAGCAGGCTGGCAGGGGGGCAGGTGGGGGCAAGCAGACTGGGAGGGGGGCAGGTGGGAGTGAGCAGGCTGGCAGTGGGGGCAGGTGGGAGCAATCAGGCTGGCAGGGGTGGCAGTTCGAGGCAAACAGGCCAGGGGGTGGGGGCATTTGGGGGCAAGCAGGCTGGTGGGTGGGGGCAGTTGGGGGCAATCAGGCCAGCTGGGGGGCAGTTGGGGGCGAGCAGGCTGGCGAGGGGGGCAGTTGAGTGTGAGCAGGCTGGCAGGGGGAGCAGGTGGGGTGAGCAGGCCCAGTGGTAGGGGCCATTGGGGGAGAGCAGGCCGATGGGGCTGCAGTTGGGGGCCATCAGGCCAGTGGGGGGGGGCAGTTGGGGGCAATCAGTCTGGTAGGGGCAGGCAGTTAAGGGTGATCAGGCTGGAATGGGGGCAGTTGGGGTTGATCATGCCGGCAGGCAGCAGAGTGGTTAGGAGTGATCAAGTAGGCAGGCAGGTGAGCAGTTAGGAGCCAGCGGTCCTGGATTGCAAGAGGGATTTCCAACTGCCAGTTTTGGGCCCCATCCCTGTGGGATTGTGCCTAAACGGGCAGTTGGACATCCTCCAAGGGGTCCCAGATTGCAGAGGGTACAGGCCAGGCTGAGGGACAACACCCCCCCATGCACGATTTCATGCACCGGGCCACTAGTTTATATATACATGTCCACCCATTCTGGGCCTGGACATTTCTATTTGGGTAGATTTTAGTTACTAATTTAATATCTGTACTTTTTATAGATCTATGCAGATGTTCTCCCTTATTAAGTTCATTTTGGTAATTTTTCTTGAAATTTATTTTTTATCTAAGCTAATTTGTTGGTATAGTGTTTCTTTAATAATGTTCCCTTAAGTACTTTTAGAATTCTATAGAGTCAATGGTGATGCCATATCTTTCATTTATAATTTTGGAATTTTGAGTCTTCTTTCTCATTTTGTTTGTCTTTTCAAAAAACCAACTTTTGGTTTCATTGATTTTCTCTGTTATTATTCTGTTTTCTATTTCATTGCTTTCCACAATAGTTTTTATTATTTTGTCCCTTTTGTTTACTTTGGGGTTAGTTTGTTTTTCTTTTTCTATATTATATATATATATATATATATATACACACACACACACACACACACATATATACATATATATATACATATATACATATATATATATTCCATATTATTTTTCTCTATTCTGTATTTCTATATTTATTTTGCATATCTTTTTGGTGAAAGCTTAGGTTATTGATTTAAGGCCTTTCTTCTTTCCTGATGTAGGTTTATAAAACTTTAAATTTTCCTCTAAGTATTGCTTTAACTGCATTTTATAAATTTTGAAATATTGTATTATTGTTTCCATCCACTTAAAGTTGCTTTTTAAAATTCCATAGTTATTTTCTCTTTAACCCATGGGTGTGTTGTTTACTTTTGAAGTGTAGAAGTTTCTCAGATTTTTTTCTGTTTTGAAAATCTGATCAAATTTCACAGTGGTCAAAGATCATACTTATGATTTCAATATTTCTAAAACTGAGACTTGTTTCATGGCCTAGCATATGGTCTTTCCTGAAGAATGTTATATGTGTACTTGAAAATAATGTGTATTCTTTAGTGATTGGTTGTATGTGTCAGTTAGATTGAGTTATTTAATAATGTTAAAATCTTCTTTAACTAGATGATTCTCTATCTGCTTACTCTATTAATTATTGAGAGTATTTAAATATCTAATTATTGTTGTTTAAATGCCTCTTTCTTTTTTCAATTCTGTCACAGTTTGCTTCATATATTAGGGCTCTATTGTGAGGTACATATACATCTATGATTCTTATATCTTCCTAATTGCATTGTCCTTTTTACTAATATGAAAAATCTCATTCTTTCTCTTTATTAATATTTGTCCTCATAAAGTCTATTTAGTATGATCCTATATAATAAAAGGCTAATATGCAAATTGTCCCCTCGACCAGGAGTTTAACCAGAGGCAGGGCCAGCCAGCCAACTGCCTGTGGCCCCTCCCCTTAGCCAGCCTGGCCTGATCAGTCCTGATTGGGGTGGGCCAGCTGGACCCCACCCATGCACAAATTCATGCATCAGGCCTCTAGTATCAATATAATGATTTCAGCTATGTTATGTTTACTGTTTACATGATATAACTTTATCAAATTCTTTACTTCTAACATAATCATGTAATTAAATCTAAGATGTGTCTCTTACTGACAGCTTGTACTTGTGCCTTGAATTTTTATTCAGTCTGATAACCTTTATCTTTTGAGTGGTTTGTTTGGTTCATTCACATTTAATGTAATATTGATAGGTTGGAATATATTTCTGAATTTTTCTCTTTGATTTCTATATGTCATATGTTTTCATGATTCAACAATTTTGTTTAGTGCCTAGTTTTATTGCTGAGAACCAGTTCCAGCATGTAATAATTACAAGAGTTCCATCAAAAGGTTGATGGGGCTTGGGCAGCTCAACAAGGATGGCCACATATGTAGTTTACCTGTTGAAACTGGCTAAACGGCACTTCCCCCAAACCTGAATAGGATTGTTAACTGCCAGACAGCTCAGGGCATTTTATTGCCTCCTGTTGGCTAAACACCTGAACAGCTGTAGGCTATTCCCCAAACTGACAATGCTTCTGTACCCTTTGATACCTTACCCTTTGAAGTGTATTATCTCCACCTTGCCTTAGGATAAATCGTGTTAATAAAAGCAGGGTCCTGAGTGAAGGAGGGAAATCTTCAGTTCCCTTTAGCTAAAGATCCTTTGAGCCCCAATGCCTTTCAAAATTATCTTTCGTCTTTGAACTCCTTCTTAATCATCTAGGCATAGCCCCTTTCTCCAGAATGCTGAACCCTTTGTAATGCTGGATAAAAAAAAAACCCGGCCTTATGTTGCCCAAATGAGGGGCACCAGTAATTATGGCACCTGAATGAGGGACCTAACCCTGGCAACACTAATGGAGCACTTGTGGAAAAAGAAGGATTTGCCTGAGCGAAAAACACCAGAATGGTGGTAAAGTTGACTGTGTGTAGAGCCCATGTCAGCTTCGGAATGCCGCAGATCTGCAAGTGTGTGAGTGATACTTTGTGTTTAAGTCAGATTATTATGGGGAAAAATTTGGTCAAAAGGCAAAATTATAAAGAAATTAGAAAATCAAAAGGTACTTTTTAAAATCAGGCTGAAAAAAGAGTTCCATGGTCATCTTTAATGTGGTTTCTTGTTCAAATTAAAATCTTAATTTGTATTTGAATCTACAATCTGTAATAAGAAATGAAACCCTGCTGCTGAAACCGCCTTTGGTATGGAGAAATTCAAACGTGGCAAGAGAGGGCAGAGCTATAGGCTCCCCTGCAGAAAGATTACTTAAAGTTTTGTTTAAAAATTACCAAAGAACATCTTATGATAACCAAATTTTGGCAAAGATAAGCCTGGGTGCTATTTATTACTTTGGAAAATGAAAAAGGAAAAAAAATTAAGATCTGTCTTTATCTATTAAGCATGAAAAAGAAAGGCAGCCAGGTCTGATACTGACTCATTCCCCCAAGCAAGCAGGATGTGGGGGATGGGAGACACATGGCAAGCCAATATGGAAGCCCATTCTCCCAGTATGCTATTTTAAAGTCTCCTTTCTCGCCATAAAAATTTAGAAATGTGTCTGGGATTTCTGTGCTCATGGGGAGAGAAACTGGCTTGAAACAAATGCATGCAACTGTCTAATTTTTGGACATATTAGATAGGTTTTGTGAGAATAACAAGTCAACTTTTCTGTCAAAGAACAGTTCAGACAGCCGCCATGTTGGCCACATGGCTTGCAGCTCCCCTGGGGGCTGCCATCTTGAAACAGCAAAGGCCAACCCCTCCCTTTGAATTAGCCAATTGCGAAAGACTGTGCACCTGAGCTCCAATCAAGAGCAAAGGACAGGTCACATGCGTAAGGTATTATAAACCCAAGCAGCCCGACTGCTTGGTGTGCACACACTTCCAGACCATGTGTGTGCACCCTTCTATGAAAAAGTAAATATGTTTGCCTTGCTACCTGGATCCCAAGTGTTTTGTATTCTATCAGAACCCCTGACTTTGGGGGCTTGCCTTATTTCTAACAGTTTTAAGCTGAACTTGATTCTCTGCAAAAGCTACAGAAATGAAAAACCCAAGACTGTTTTTAGCCTCAGAAAAACAGCAAATTTGACCCAGGAAAAGACACAGGCTAGGTTCTGCAGCGAGATTGGCATCTCCATAATAAATAGTAGTTTTTAAAATGCTAATGAAGCATGTTAAAACAACTTTAAGACCTTCAACAAAATCAGTAAGTTGTCTCTGTTACAAAAAAAATGCCAAAAATGCTTTAAAATAATTAGAATACACTCTAGAATCTCCAAGAAATTGTTGAAATATAGATAAATAATGTATTAATTATAAAGATCAAGTAGCCAAGATAAAGACTGGCTACACCCTTTGTTAATGGCGGAAGAAGGTTAGTCGCCCTTCCCCCAGAAGTCTAGCAGCTGGGCCAAAAACCTGTTTTGCTAGCTAAGAGCAGTTTTTCCCAAGGCTGCAAACTCTTTTTTTTTTTTTTTTTTTATTCTCCCCTTCCTTCCTTTACAGCTTTTATTTAAACTTTGAAATTTATAAAAATTTCACTCTAATTTTCATTTCTTTACATTCAATATTATTTTGTATTGGTTTCAGGTTTTATATTAGTTACAGAATAGTGGTTAGACAATCATATAATTTACAAAGTGTTCCCCGATATTTCTAGTACCCACCTGGCATCATACCATCATTACAACACTATTGACTATATTCTCTATTTAAGTGACAATGGGTTTACAGGTTCCTTTCAGTCTTTCTTTTGTGTTGCTTGTCCTTCCTTTTCTTTCTCACTTCTTCCCTCATTTTCTTTTTTTTTTTTTTTTTGGGTTTTTATTTTTTTTTTTTTTTTTTTTATTTTATTTTTTTAAAATATTTTTATTGAGGTATTATATGTGTACATATCTTACCATTACCCCCCCACCCCACACCCACACATGCCCTCCCCCCCCAGAGTTTTGCGTCCATTGTTTACGCCTATATGCATGCATACAAGTCCCTCGTTCGACCTCATAACTCCCCCACCTTTCCCAAACTTTCCCCCTGTACTTTGAAAGTCTGTTTGATGCTTTACTGTCTCTGTATCTATCTTTTTGTTCACCACTTTATAATGTTCTTTACTATCCCTAAATGAGTGAGATCATGTGGTATTTTTCTTTCATTGACTGGCTTATTTCACTTAGCATAATGTTCTCCAATTCCATCCAGGTTGCTGCAAATGATGAGAATTCCTTCTTTTTTATGGCAGCATAGTATTCCATTGTGTAGATGTACCACAGTTTTCCGATCCACTCATCTGCTGATGGGCACCTAGGCTGTTTCCAAATCTTAGCTATTGTAAATTGTGCTGCTATGAACATAGGGGTGCATATATCCTTTCTGATTGGTTTTTCTAGTTTCTTCGGATATATTCCCAGGAGTGGGATTACTGGGTCAAATGGGAGTTCCATTTTCAGTTTTTTGAGGAAACTCCATACTGTTCTCCACAGTGGCTGCACCAGTCTGCATTCCCACCAGCAGTGCACGAGGGTTCCTTTTTCTCCGCATCCTCGCCAACACTTGTTGTTTGTTGATTTGTTGATGATAGCCATTCTGACAGGTGTGAGATGGTACCTCATTGTTGTTTTGATTTGCATCTCTCGGATAATAAGTGACTTTGAACATGTTTTCATGTGTCTCTTGGCCTTCCTTCTGTCTTCTTTTGAAAATATTCTGTTTAGGTCTGTTGCCCATTTTTTTATTGGATCATTTATCTTCCTCTTATTGAGTTGCATAAGCTGCCTGTAGATGTTGGAGATTAAACCTTTATCAGTGATAGCATTTGCAAATATGTTTTCCCATGCAGTGGGCTTTCTTGTTGTTTTGTTGATGGTTTCTTTTGCTGTAAAAAAGCTTTTTATTTTGATGTAGTCCCATTTGTTAATTTTCTCTTTAGCTTCCATTGCCCTAGGGGCAGTGTCAGTGAAGAAGTTCTTGTGGCATATGTCTGAGATTTTGTTGCCTGTGGATTCCTCTAGTATTTTTATGGTTTCCCGTCTTATGTTTAAGTCCTGTATCCATTTTGAGTTTATTTTTGTGTATGGTGTAAGTTGGTGATCTAGTTTCATTTTTTAGCATGTATCTGTCCAGTTTTCCCAACACCATTTATTGAAGAGACTGTCTTGACTCCATTGTATGTTCATGCCTCCTTTGTCAAATATTAATTGAGCATAGTGGTTTGGGTCGATATCTGGGTTCTCTATTCTGTTCCATTGATCAATATGTCTGTTCTTGTGCCAGTACCAGGCTGTTTTGAGAACAGTGGCTTTGTAATACAGCCTGAAATCTGGTATTGAGATCCCACCTACTTTATTCTTCTTTCTGAGGATTGCTGAGGCTAGTCGGGGTCTTTTTTTATTCCAGATGAATTTTTGGAGAGTTCTTTCTAGGTCTGTGAAATATGCTGTTGGTATTTTGATGGGGAGTGCATTGAATCTGTAGATTGCTTTGGGTAGTATGGACATTTTAATGATGTTGATTCTACCAATCCAGGAACATGGTATGTTCTTCCATCTGTTTACGTCTTCCTCTATCTCTTTTTTCAGTGTCCTGTAGTTTTCTGCGTATAGGTCTTTTACCTCCTTAGTTAAGTTTATTCCTAGGTATCTTAATTTTTTTGGTGCGATGGTAAATGGGATTGCTTTTTTAGTCTCTCTTTCTGTAAGTTCATTATTGGTGTATAGAAAAGCCATAGATTTCTTGGCGTTAATTTTGTATCCCGCTACATTGCCGAATTCATTTATTAAGTCTATTAGTTTTTTGATGGAATCTTTTGGGTTTTTTATGTACAATATCATGTCATCTGCAAATAAGGACAGCTTCACTTCTTCTTTTCCAATTTGGATGCCTCTTATTTCTTCTTCTTGCCTAATTGCGATAGCTAATACTTCCAGTACTATGTCAAATAGAAGTGGTGAGAGTGGGCATCCCTGTCTTGTTCCTGTTCTTAGGGGAAATGGTTTTAGTTTTTGCCCATTGAGTATGATGTTTGCTGTGGGTTTATCATAAATAGCTTTTATTATGTTGAGGTATGAGCCTTCTATTCCCACCTAGTTGAGAGTTTTTATCAAGAAAGGGTGTTGGATTTTGTCAAATGCTTTTTCTGCATCTATTGATATGACTATGTGATTTTTATCTCTCAATTTGTTTATGTGATGTATCACGTTTATTGATTTGCGGATATTGTACCATCCTTGCATTCCTGGAATAAATCCTACTTGGTCATGGTGTATGATCTTTCTGATGTTCTGCTGGAGCCGATTTGCTAGAATTTTGTTGAGGATTTTGGCATCAATGTTCATGAGGGATATTGGCCTGTAATTCTCTTTCATTGAGTTGTCTTTATCTGGTTTTGGTATTAGGGTGATGCTGGCTTCATAGAAGGAGCTTGGAAGTGTTCCTTCCTCTTGAATTTTTTGGAATAGTCTGAAGAGGATAGGTTTTAGTTCTTCCTTGAAAGTTTGATAAAACTCTCCTGTGAAGCCATCTGGCCCCGGGCTTTTGTTTGCCGGAAGCTTTTTGATGACTGCTTCAATTTCTTCCATAGTTACTGGCATGTTGAGCTGTTTAGAATCTTCCTGATTGAGTTTTGGAAGGTTGTATTTTTCTAGGAATATGTCGATTTCCTCTAGGTTGTCCAGTTTGTTGGAATAGAGTTGTTCGTAGTATTTTGTAACAATCCTTTGTATTTCGTCGGGGTCTGTTGTTATTTCACCTCTTTCATTTCTGATTTTGTTTATTTGGGTCCTCTCTCTTTGCTTCTTGGTGAGCCTGGCTAGAGGTCCATCAATCTTGTTTATCCTTTCAAAGAACCAGCTCTTGGTTTTGTTGATCTTTTGTATTGTTTCTTTGGTCTCTATGTCGTTCATCTCCGCTCTGATCTTTATTATTTCTTTCCTTCTGCTTACACTGGGCTTATCTTGTTGCTCTCTCTCTAACTCTTTGAGTTGTTGGGTTAGGTAATTTATTACCATTGTTTCTTGTTTTTTGAAGTAGGCTTGTAGAGCTATGAACTTCCCTCTCAGGACTGCTTTCATTGTGTCCCATAGATTTTGGATTGTTGTGTTTTCATTGTCGTTTGTTGCCATGATGTTTTTTATTTCTTCCTTGATGTCTTTGGTAACCCAGTCATGGTTTAATAACATGCTGTTTAGTCTCCAAGTGTTTGATTTCTTTCGGTTGTTTTTATTGTAGTTGATTTCCAGTTTTATGCCACTGTGATCTGAGAAGATACTTGATATGATTTCTATCTTCTTGAATTTGGAGAGACTTTGCCTATGTCCTAACATATGGTCTATCTTTGAAAATGACCCATGTGCACTTGAGAAGAATGTATATTCTGTGGCTTTGGGGTGAAATGTTCTGAAGATGTCGATTAATTCCATCTGTTCTAGTGAGTCATTTAGGATTGATGTTTCTTTGCTGATTTTTTGTTTAGAGGATTTGTCCAATGGTGATAGTGGGGTATTGAAGTCTCCTACTATGATTGTATTACTGTCAATCTCTCCTTTGATATCTTCCAGGAGTTTTTTAATGTATCTTGGTGCTCCTGTATTGGGTGCATATATGTTTACCAGAGTTATTTCTTCTTGTTGGATTTCTCCCTTTAGTATTATGAAGTGGCCTTCATTATCTCTTGTTATGTCCTTCACTTTGAGATCTAATTTGTCAGATATAAGTATTGCAACCCCAGCTTTTTTTTCATTTCCATTTGCCTGGAAAACCTTTTTCCATCCCTTTACTCTCAGTCTGTATGCATCCTTTTTTTTGAGGTGGGTTTCCTGTAGACAGCAGATATCTGGGTTTTGTTTTCTTATCCAGTCTGTTACCCTGTGTCTTTTGATTGGGGCATTCAATCCATTTACATTTAAAGTTATTATTGATAGGTACTTATTTGACGCCATTTTTATTCTATACCCCTGTGTACCTTCTTTGCTTCCTATTTCTTTCTTTTTTTTACAGCAGACCCTTTAGCATTTCTTTCATTGCTGGTTTGGTGGTGATAAACTCCCTTAGTCCTTTTTTGTCTGTGAAGCTCCTGATTTCACCTTCAATTTTGATTGATAGCCTTGCTGGGTACAGTATTCTTGGATTTAGACCCATCCTTTGCATGACTTGGTATATTTCATTCCATTCCCTTCTGGCCTGATGAGTTTCTGTTGAGAAATCAGTTGCTAGTCTGATGGGGGTTCCTTTGTATGTAACTGTCTGTCTCTCTCTGGCCGCTTGTAAGATTCTTACTTTGTCGTTGGTGTTTGCCAACTTAACTATAATGTGCCTTGGCGTCGGTCTTTTGGGGTTCATTTTGCTTGGAACTCTGTGAGCTTCTTGGATTTGTGTGGGTTTTTTCTTCCCTATATCAGGGAAGTTTTCTGTTATTATTTCTTCAAACAGGTTTTCTATTCCTTGCTCAGTTTCCTTTCCTTCTGGCACCCCTATTATCCTGATGTTGTTTTGTTTTGTATTGTCCCGAAGTTCCCTTACGCTCTCCTCAATCTTTCTAATTTTTGTTTCTAGAAGCTGTTGTAATTGGGTATTTTTTTCCATCTTGTCTTCTAGCTCACTTATGCGGTCCTCTGCTTCATCTAGTCTACTCTTGATGCTTTCTATTGAGTTCTTTACAGCAGCGATGTCACTTTTCATTTCTTCTTGGTTCTTCTTCATTTCTTCTTGGTTCTTACTCATATTGTCGAATTTGTCTTCCATCCTTTTCAGCCACTTTATGACCATTTCTCTGAATTCTTTCTCTGATAGGTTGTTTGCCTCTAAATCGTTTACTTCCTTTTCTGGTGATGCCTGCTTCTCTTTCCTGTGGGGGCTGTTTCTTTGTCTCCCCATGGTCTCTCTTCTCCGGATGTCTGGTTATATAGATTTCTCTCTCTGGCGTTGATTTAAAGGTATAAAATACAACACAACCAGGCACAACAGACAAGGCACTGAACAGAATTGTATTCACGATATTAATAACCTCCAATAAAGGTAACCACCAGAGAAAGACAAATTAGGGAATAGGAGTGGAAGAGGGAGAGTAAAAAGAAAGAACAACAACGAAGAAAAAAACAACAAAGAGTGTGAATCTGAACTTGGGAAAAGAGCAGAAAGAAAGAAAAGAAATAACAGAAAAGAAAAAGAAAAGAAAAAAAAAGTAAGAGAGACAAGAATGATACTAAGAGAGAAAAGGGGAACAAACTATATATATGGGGAGTAAACTCCACTAGAACAACCACCATTCCCAGCAAATTCCAGCAACACGAGCCTGGAGATTAATACAAACTGCAACAGCAGCTAATATCAAGTGAGGCAAGGGAAAACAAAAGTAAAAAAAACAAACAAAAACAAAGCAAACAAAAGAACCAACCAAACCAACAAAAAGAATAATCTAAACAATCTCATAAAAAAGCATAAAAATTCAATCTAATCAACATTCAAGCAAACAACAACAAAAGGCCCGAGAGAAAAATAATTTTTTAAAGGTAGCGTAGAGAGAGGTTTGTATGGATTTGGAGCAGGGGGTTGGGAATTAGATATATAAGTAGGGTGAAGTTTTAGCAGGGAGTAAACTGAAAAAGTAGGGAAAATCTAAAGCCAGAAAGGGTTAAGATAAACTGGGACCAAAAGGGAAAAGGTTAGGAGAGTGATGGCATAATGTTAGCTTTGAGATAGGGTAAAGCGATTGTAAGGGAAAGATGCAAATCGAATGTAGGACACTAATCCAAAAATAAAAGAAAGAGAAAATCAAATGACATTAAAAAAAAAAAAAAGTAAAATAATAGTAATAATAGTGCTGATTGAAAATAAAAATGTAATAATTAAAAAGGTGAAAATCAAGTGAGGAAAAAGAAAAAAATATTAGTTTCTTAAGTAAAAGATGCAAAAAATGAAAATAAAAAAATATGAGAATAAAAAATTTAAAAAATTGAAAAAAGAATTGAAAATTAAAAAATAGGAAGACTAAAATGTGCAGTAGCGGCTGTCATTCACTTCCTCTATTATTCTGTTTGGTACGCCTTTTTCCCAGTCTGGGCGGTATTTCAGTTCAGCTTCATTCCAGGGCTCCTCAGTGTTGGAAGCCAGTCCTGCTTTTTAAGCCAGCCCTGTCTTAATTTCTCGTATTTATTTTTGATTACACCAGAGACAATTAGCGTTTCAGCCCCTGGGTGGCAGTGTTTCTGAATTGACTTCCGGGCCTCTCTAGCTCTTTTTTCTTTTTTTTTTTTTTCCCCTTCTATGGCACTCACTACCGGTTTGTGGAGATGTGCGCCTCAGAGCTGCCTCTCTGATGGTCACACGCAGCTCTGGCCCCAGGTTCCGAAAAAACACCTTCCCCCTGCAGTCTTTCAGGGTTTCCACCTGGGTTTGCCTCTGTATTGGGCTTAGCAATCAGAGTCGGAAAGAGCCCAGGTGTGCGGACCGTGGGTCTGTGCCCCAGACTAAGGAGCCTGCACTCCTTTGAAAATTCTTAGTCTGACCCTCCTCGTCAGATTAAAATGAGTTGCTTTCAAGAGGTCACTTCTGTTAGCAGCTCAGAAGACCCCCCTCCTCATTCACGGATCACGGCAGTTCCAACTGCCGCTGATTTTTCTAGGCACAGACCTCCCGGCTCCTGCCGGTCCTGCGGCTGCCGCGCTTCCCTCACCCAGCGCCTCCCTCACCCACCGCGGGGATCAGAAACCGCAGCTTATTTCAGACAAAATCTGACCTTTCCGTGGTGCAGTGAAGAGTTTCTTTGAATCCAAATGTTTGCGCTGATAGGGGACCGGTGGTCTGGTGCTCCCAGCAGTTCAGTGTTTGCAGTTGTCGCGGAAAGTCAGGTTTCCACTAAAATCCTCCTTTCCTTGCAAGATGGCGAGGCGCCCGGCGAGCTCGCAGCTCCAGGAGGGGACCCAGCCCCTGTGGGTGCTGCGCGGTCAGAGGAACACTGCCCAGCACTCCCCCGCCTTCTCCTGGAGTTTAGCTGTCCCTTGGCTTGCCCACATACACTCCCTCTGCGAGCCTCTGCTGCTCCGACTCTCCGCCCCAGGAACAGACTCCAAACCCGACTCTATTCCGTCGCCATTTTCCTAAGTCGGCTGCAAACTCTTAAAGAAAAAAAAGGTAACTAAGACCTTGTCTATACAAAAAGAAATTGGCAGCCAGTTTGAAATGGAATTGCCATGGGTTAGAGCAAAGAATATCCTTACATGATATTATTCTACAATGTCATTATAATTTTTCCCAGATTTGTGTTATCCCCATTACCTATAATAGTACCTCGCACCCTTAGGTATCAATAAAAAATCATCTTTTTGTTGCTTGGAGACAAAGGTAACACATCTCTAGACATTTTAGAATTACAACAGCATAATATACAATTATCCCAAACAAACTTACAAACTAATTCTTTGAATGTCTGGCAGCAATTTAAAAAGGACATGGAAGGATTTAATACCTTCCACGGTGTAGAGGGCCCTCTGGGAAGGCACCTGAGTATTCTATATTGGCCCTCTTGCCTTTTTTGCCAAGAGGGACCCTCTTCTCACAATCCAGTTGTCCACAGTTGTTGCCTGAGCTTTCTGTTCATCCCGAGGTTGAAGCCTCGTGATGCCTGGTACCATGGATCTATCTCTCGCCCAGTGGGGTGAGCTGGGCCCTCCCTGGAGAATAAACCTGGGTTTCACAAGATATGTGATCAGTGCTGGGGCCCTGACAGCAGGCAAGGGGATCCCAAGGCAGGTGCTGGGCATGGAGGCCACGGGGGTGTAGGCTACCAAGGAGACAGAACTGAACCTCACATCACCCTGCTTGGCCCTGGAGGATGGCTGGTTAGCCAGAGATGGGTAAGATTCCTCAGGGAAGAAACAACCCAAGACAGGCACAGTTGCAAAGGGTAAGATTCCTCAGGGAAGAAACAACCCAAGACAGGCACAGTTGCAAAGGGGCCATCAGGAGAGAATTTGGGGGTCAATAGAGGTGAGGCACAGACCTTCACCCCTCCAACTTTGCAGGGGCCTGAACCCTCACCCCTGCTGAGGGAGGTCTCCTGCCCCCATGGCTGCTTAGCTTCCCATGCCCAGCTCAAATTGGGACCCAGGTAAAAGAGACTAGGCCGACAGCAGATGACCAAGACTTGATTGAGTTGTCTTGTACCCATGATGCAGGGAACTGGGTTTTTTGATATCTAAACCCAGCCTAGCACCAGGAATGCTCAGGGCCTACTCAAGAAGGAAAATAATCCTTTCCACTAATATTTATGAGGTAAAATAAGATGGTTGTTAGAGTATTAATTTTGACAGTAAAATAGTAGTCAAGTTTTCAGGCTAATTTAAATTGGCTAATTGAAATAAACAAATATTCTAGAAAAATCAACTCTATTGGACAAAAAAGCTGTTTCTAAAGTGTGAAATAAAATTTTTATTGGTAGTTCATCTCATGGTAAAATTGCATAACATATAATGAACCTAAAGCAGTCACATTTTAGAGCAAAAATATAAAATTTAAAAGCTATCAAGATTACAGTATAAAATTTCCAAAAGCCTCCTAATATTTAAATAAAAAAGGGGGGGTAGTAGAAGAATATCATGTAAGGTAAAATATCCTGTAAGTAAATTACATCTAGAAAATTAACTTTCATTTGTAATGCTAACAGCAAGACACCCATGTAAAACATACATGGTGTGAAAACAAGCCAAAGGAAAATCGTTTGGGCAAAAAATGAAAAAGGATCGCAAGTCAAATTTATAGAAAAGATTCCTTACTAACTTTTGGTCGAGAATATGTTTGTATATTTTCAGAAAACAACTCTGAGACCATGTGGATTCCTGCAACAGAGAGGAATTGACAGGAGTGCTCCAGCCATGAAGACAGAAGAGAAACAGTCCAGAGATGGAAGACGCTGACTACGCCCTGCCATACTAGCAGTCAGCAGCTGTTCATCACTGTAGATTGCCCAGGACCAAACCAGAGAGGGTCGGACCTGCATTACAACCATTTCTCCACCATCCAGAACTGAAATATCAATGCTGACATGTACACATAAGGAACTGTTTGACATTGAAATTGGGACTCAAAAGAATTGTTGGCCCAGAAAGAAACTCACTATAGACTGATTCATTTGCCTCTCAGCATAACCATTATTGCTTATCTCATTTTTGGTTCTTAGAAGTGTATTTCTAGTATCACATGAGCTCTCTCATCTAGGGGAAATGATGAACAACATAGACTGATGAACAAGAACAGCATCGATCAGATTGTCAAACCTCAGAGGGAAGGTAGGGGAGGGTGGGGATAAGGGAGAGAGATCAACCAAAGGACTTGTGTGCTTGCATATGAGCTTAACCAGTGATCATGGACAACAGGGGGGTGGGGGTATGCATGGGGAGGAGTTTGGGATGGGAATGGGGGGGATGAGGACAAATATGTGATACATTAATCAATAAAGTAATTTTAAAAAAAGAAAAAAAAATGTGGCTCCTTTGAAATCAGTTTTCCACCAGCAGCCATCTTCAAGGAATGTGGTCATTTACATTTGAAAAGACCAAACCTATTTCACCATCCAGAAAGGCAGGTTAAAATTTTAGAAGTTTGCTTAATTAAATAAATAATAAAATTAAATGTTTAGATATTTTTAAATTAAAAAAAAATGTTAAAATATTAATCTAAATTTGCCTCATGAAAAACCTAGAGGACAGAATTGAATCTATTAATTGATTATGTCTTGTATTTTTGAAATTTATTCTTAAAAGTGTTATTAATCAAAGAAATGCTAAATATTTGACTTGCCAGCTCTAAAAGTTCAAGATTCAAATTAAATTGGGAGAAATTATATAGTTGTGGTAATTAAATGCCTAAAGTATAAAAATTTATTGAAGAAAATAAAATGTTGTGTTTTCTCTGAAAATAATTAGGAATTCAAAATATGTTACTTATTCGTCCAATTAATTAAGAAGGATTAATTCTGTGATCTCAACCAAATTTTTAATATAAAGACCAGTTTAAATTTAATTGATATCTTATGATAATTATAAAAAGTATATAATCCTTAAATCATATATAGATATTTGTTTGATTTTTTTTCAAGTTAAAATTTTAAGGCTTTATTTTTTATTATATTTTTTTAGATTTTATTTTATTTTAATTTAATTTCTTTATTGATTAAGGTATCACATATTTGTACTCATCCCCCCATTCCCATCTCAAACCCCTCCCCACGTATGACCCCACTCCCCTGTTGTCCATGACCAATGGTTAGGCTTATATACATGCATACAAGTCCTTGGTTGATCTCTCCCCCTTTCCCCCACCCTCTCCTACCTTCCCTCTGAGGTTTGACAATCTGATCGATGCTTCCCTGTCTCCGGGTCTGTTTTTATTCATCAGTTTATGTTGTTCATTATTTCCCCTAGATGAGTGAGATCATGTGATACAAGAAATACACTTATAAGAACCGAAAATGAGACAAGCAATAATGGTTATGCTGAGAGGCAAATGAATCAGTCTATAGTGAGTTTCTTTCTGGGCCAACAGTTCTTTTGAGTCCCAATTTCAATGTCAAACAGTTCCCTATGTGTTCATGTCAGCAATGATATTTCAGTTCTGGATGGTGGACAAATGGTGGTGATGCAGGTCCGACCCTCTCTGGTTTGGTCCTGGGCAACCTGCAGCGACGCACATCTGCTGACTGCTAGTATGGCAGGGCGTAGTCAGCGTCTTCCATCTCTGGACTCTTTCTCTTCTGTCTTCATGGCTGGAGCACTCCTGTCAATTTCTCTCTGTTGCAGGAATCCATATGGTCTTGGAGTCGTTTTTGCTGCTGAGTGGTGCACCTTTGGAGGTGGAGGTCCCAGGGTCTGTGGGTCTGCAGCTGGGGTAGCAGGATTTGGCTGGAGTGGCTGCTGGGTCGCGGGGCAGTTCCAAGTCGTGTCTTGTTGGTGGTGTTGATGAGTTTCTAAAAAAGGCCATTCTTCCCTTCAAGATGGCGTGGGTTCCGTGCTGGAGTCCCACCATCCAAGGAGTGCCCGCAGCGGTGGTCGTCTCTCCTTGTCAAGGAGAGCCTGTCTGCCAGCCCCTGCTGCTCCTTAGAGATTTAACTTTCCCTCCCTCACTCACACACACACACCACGCACATCCACACACTCTCCTTTCATACCTCACTCATCAATTTCTCTTCCTCACCTCCGTCCTGCCAGCCGCCATCTTCCCCCCCCCCCCCCCCCCAAATTTTAAGGCTTTAACCGAGGGATGATTCTTGGAAGGCTCCAAGGGCCCGGAGCAATTCAAGAAATTTTTTCTCTCTTCTTAAAGGAAATATTTTAAATTTAACCGATCTAATTAATATACTTGAAATTTCATGGAAAGCTTTATCAAATAAAAATTAATAACTATAATTTACTTATAAATGTTATGAAGGTTTTGGCCTCTAAAAAGGGCAAAATAAGTAACTAAATATTTCTTTAAATCCAACAGAGGAAATTTAAAATGACAAAAAAACCCATAGCCACCTGTATTTTTAATTAGGCTAGAGGTGGGGCAGCATTTGGTGCCTTATGAATCAGACATAAACATTTACTAAATTCACTTTTGCTTTGTTTTTTAATTAAAGATACCTACTTAAATTACTTAATAAATTAGCATTTTAAATTATAATCAAGGTTTCATATAATTTCAGCTAAATGAAAAGCCAATATTTTTATAAACAATTAAATTCTAATAAAGCCACCAGAAACAGCTAGTGAGATTTCTGTTTGTCTGCAATATAATTTTGACTGTCTATCTTTTAGGGATTTTAGTTTGCTCTTCTCTTGTTTATTGTGAGAATAAACAAACCATCTTTTCTGTCAAAGAAAAGTTTAGACAGCCACCATTTTGGACTGCCTGACTTGGCAGGCCACATGGCTTGCCGCTCCCCTGGGGGCCGCCATCTTGAAACAGCAAAGGCCAACCCTTCCCTTTGAATAAGCCAATGTCTTTGTAAGCAATTTGATTAAGTCTTCTAAGAAAGTTACTGAGACCTCCCATGATCCCTCTGTATATGCAAATAAGCCAAAGAGGATACTCTCTAAAAATATAATTATAAATTTAATAAAAAGGAGAAATTTAAAAATTTGAAATCTCTTTCACTAGTATTTACAGGATAAACTGTTCCTGAAGTATTAACTAAAAATTTTTATTGATGATTCATCTCATAATAAAATTGCTTAACATGCAATGAATCCAAAGCAGTCATATTTTTGTGCAAAAAATTAAAAGTTATCAAGACTGCATTGTAAAATTTCCAAAAGCCTCCTAATATTTAAATCAAAAAAGGGGGGATAATAGAATAATATCCTATAAGAATAATTCCTTGTAAGTAAATTACATCCAGAAAATTTTTACTGGAGAAACCAAGATGGCGGCATAGGTAAACACCTAAACTGTTGCCTCACACAACAATTTCAAAACTACAACTAAAAGACAAAACAGACATCATCCAGAACCACAGGAAGGCTGGCTGAGTGGAAATTCTACAACTAGAAGGAAAGAGAAAAGCACACTGAGACTCAGAGGAACTGTGGAAGGCAAAGGTACTGAGGCGTGCACGGGAGAGGGTGGGCAACTGAGTACACAGCTGGCTTTCTCAAGCGGGAGGGAGACAAAAGCTCCCGACGGCACTGAACTCCAGTTCCAGGCGAGACTCTGGGGACCCAACTCATTCGGGGAGAAACTGGACTGTCTGGCAGTGGGTAGAACTTGAGGGCGGCTTTCTCTCAGAAGTGCTTGCAGTGATTACCACTGGACACTGAGACAGAGGGGCCTATTAGGGCAAGGCTGATGGGAAACCAATGCTGTCTGCTCTGCCCTGAGACTCCGCCCCATCCAAGGTAAGCACAGAGGCTTTTGCAAGTCTTGTCTCAGTAAGAGTGTCTCCAGCACAGAAGTTCTCCCAGCGTAGACACAGCTGATCCTCACAGCCAACTGGTCTGGAGGTCAATTCCACCCAGTGATACCAACAACAATCAAGACTTAACTACAACAAGACTGTGCACACAGCCCACAAAGGGGTGCACCAAGAGTGTACACCTCAGGTAACTGGGGAGGCTGAGCCCCTGGGTCCTATAAGACACCTAGCACACAAAGCCACTCTATCAACTCAGGGAAGTGGCCAAAATGTGGAGACAAAGAAACAGATCTCAAATGAAAGAAATGAAGGAAAGCAAACGACTGGATATAGAGTTCAAAACCACGGTTATAAGGTTTTTCAAGAATTTTCTAAAAAAGACCGATAAATTTAGCAAAACTCTCAAGGATATGAAAAAGGACCAACTATAAATTAAGCATACACTGACTGAAATAAAAAATAATATACAGAGATCTAACAGCAGACTAAAGGATCACAAGAATCAAGTCAAAGATTTGAAATACAAAGAAGCAAAAAACACTCAACCGGAAAAGCAAAAAGAATAAAGAATCCAAAAGTATGAAGATAGTGTAAGGAGCCTCTGGGACAACTTCAAGTGTACCAACATCAGAATTATGGGGGTGCCAGAAGAAGAGAGAGAGCAAGATACTGAAAACCTATTTGAAGAAATAATGACTGAAAACTTCTCCCACCTGGTGAAAGAAATAGACTTACAAGTCCAGCAAGTTCACAGAACCCCAAACAGAAGGAATCCAAAGAGGACCACACCAAGACACATCATAATTAAAATGCCAAGAGCAAAAGACAAAGAGAGAATATTAATAGCAGCAAGAGAAAAACAGTTAGTTACCTACAAGGGAGCACCCATACAACTGTCAGCTGATTTCTCAACAGAAACTATGCAGGCCAGACTGGAGTGGCAAGAAATATTCAAAGTGATGAATAGCAAGAATCTACAACCAAGATTACTCTACCCAGCAAAGCTATCATTGAGAATTGAAGGTCAGATAAAGAACTTCACAGATAAGAGAGAGCTAAAGGAGTTCATCACCACCAAACCAATATTATATGAAATGATGAAAGGTATTCTTTAAGAAGAGAAAGAAGAAAAAGGTAAAGATAAAAATTATGAACAACAAATACATGTCTATCAACAAGTGAATCTAAAAATCAAGTGAATAAAAAATCTGATGAACAGAATAAACTGGTGAATATAATAGAATCAGGGGCATAGAAAGGGAGTGGACTGACAATTCTCGGGAGGAAAGGGGTGTTGGGGATGCAGGAAGAGACTGAACAAAAATCATACACCTATGGATGAGGATGGGGGGTAAGAGCAGAGGATGGGGTGGGAACTGGTTGGAGGGGAGCTATGGGGGGGAAAAAGAGGAACAATTGTAATAATCTGAACAATAAAGATTTATTAAATTTAAAAAAAAGAGCAGATCTCAGCACCCTCCACAGATTTAAATATTTTTAAAGTTTGATTATTGACCAGAGTTTGGAAATAAATACACCCAGATATTGAAAAAAAATATTTTTGCTTATAATGCTGACAGCAAGACACCTATGAAAAATCACATGGTGTCAAAATAAGCCAATGGAAAATTGTTTGGGCAAAAATAAAAAGGATCCCAAGTCTAATTTATAGAAGAGATTCCTTTATTAACCTTTGCTCAAGAATATGTTTGTATATTTCCAGAAAACTCCTCCAAGACCATGTGGATTCCTGCAACAATGGATCCCAGAGAGAAATTGACAGGACTGCTCTAGCCACAGAAATAACAGTGGCCTCCAAGAACATAGGAGAAACAGTCCAGAAATGAAGATGTTGAAGACACCTTGCCATGCTAACAGTCAGCAGCTGTGCATCACAGCAGGTTGTCCAGGACCAAACCAGAGAGGGTCGGACCTGCATTGCCAAAGTTTGCCCACCATCCATAACTGAAATATCATTGCTGACATGTACACATAGGGAACTGTTGGACATTTAAATTGGGACTCAAAACTATTGGACATTGAATTTGGGACTCAAACAACTGTTGGCCCAGAAAGAAACTGAATGCAGGCTAATTCCTTTAATGCCTGACAGCAATTTAAAGGGACTTGATAGAACTCTGTCCTTTCCATTGAATTTAAATTTTTTTAAATTTAAAATTCTTGTTAAATTTTAAAAAATCAAAAAGGGTGAGATGCCGAGAACCAATTCCAGCATGTAATAATTACAAGAGTTCCATCAAAAAGTTGATGGGTCTTAGGCGGCTCAACAAGGATGAACCACATATGTAGTTTACCTGTTGGAAATGCTAAACAGCACTTCCCCAAAACCTGAATAGGATTGTTAACTGCCAGACAGCTCAGGGCATTTTATTGCCTCTTGTCGCCAAACACCTGAACAGCTGTAGGCTATTATCCAAACTGACAATGCTTCTGTACCCTTTGATACCTTACCCTTTGAAGTGTATTATCTCCACCTTGCCTTAGGATAAATTGTGTTAATAAAAGCAGGGTCCTGAGTGAAGGAGGAAAGTCTTCAGTTCCTTTAGCTAAAGATCCTTTGAGCCCCAATGCCTTTCAAAATTATCTTTCGTCTTTGGACTCCTTCTTAATCATCTACACACAGCCCCTTTCTCCAGAATGCTAAACCCTTTGTAAGGCTGGGAAAAGAACACCAATATTTTATAATGTATGTGTTTGTAACATTTAATTTCTCTGGAATTTTTTCAACTATATTTTTAGTTATTTTCTCAGTGATTTTTCTATACATTTTAACTTACCACTATCTACTTCAGAATAACATCAACCTGATTCTGATAAAATATACAAACTTTGTTCCAATAAATCTCCTTTTCTTCTCTCCTCCTTTATTTTATACTATTACATGTATATGTCTACATATGTTATGCATTTAACAATACACTGTTATAATTGTTGCTTTAAAAATTGGTTTTAAAGACATTTTAAAAAGAAATGAAATAAAAATTTTAATAGAATTTTTTTTCACACACTTGCAATTTCTGTCACTTCTCATTCCTTTAGTGGATTTGAGTTACTGTCTGATACCACTTATTTTCAAACTAAAAGACATCCTTTAGTATTTTTTATATGAGACATACTTTCTGGTAATCAATCCTCTCTATCTTTTTTGTTTGGTTTTCTTTATTGTACTATGTTGAATAAGAATGGTGAAAGCAGAAATCCCTGTCTTGTTCCTAATCTTAATAGAAATGCTTTTAGTTTTTGTCCATTAAGTATGATGTTAATTTTAGGTTTTTCATATATGGCCTTTATGATGTTGAGGTATGACCCCTCTACTCCCACTTCGCTAAGAATTTTTACCATAAATGGGTGCTGATTTATTGTTGAATGCTTTTTCTGTGTCTATTCATATGACCATATTATTTTTATATTTTATGTTGTTTATGTGATCTATCATGTTTACTGACTTTAGAATATTAAATCATTCTTGCATCCCCAGAATAAATCCCACTTGATCATAGTGTATAGACTTATTAATGTATTGCTGGATCCTATTTGATAATATTTTGTTGGGGATTTTGACATCTATGTTCATCAAGGATACTGGCCTATAATTTTCTTTCATTTTTATTACTCCTTCTGTTTTATCAGTTGTTATTAGCCTATTTAGGTTTTCTGCTTCTTCCTGATTGAGTTTTGGCAGATTGTCTGTTCTAGGAATTTGTCCACTTTGCCCAGGTTTTCCAGTTAGTTAGCAAATAGATTTTCAAAGTATTTTCTTACAATCCGATGTAATTCTGTGATGTCGGGTGCTATTTAGACTCTTTCATTTATGATTTGATTTCTTTAGGTTCTCTCTCTTTGTTTATTAATAAGCCTGGCTAAAATTTTGTCAATCCTATTTATCATTTCAAAGAACAAGCTCTTGGTTTCATTGATCTTTTGTATTGTTTTTTAGTCTGTACATCACTTATTTCTGCTATGATCTTTATTATTTCCTTCTCTTTACTTACTCTGGGCTTATCACTTCTTTATTTTTATGGATGGTTTATAACTGATTACTTTTATTGACAAGTGCTCTTTTACTATGTACCAAATATTTTTCTGTCAAGTCAACTCTATTCTTTATTTGACTCTTTATTGTTTAAAGTATTGCATATGTCTCCTCCCCCTCCCCATTGACCTCTCCCCGACTGCTCCCACCACCCAGCACATGCCCTTACCCCCTAGTGTCTCTGCACATTGGTTGTGCTTATATGCGTGCATACAAGTACTTTGGTTGATTTCTTACCCTTCCCCTAACTCTCCCCTGCCTTCGTTCTGAGGTTTGGCGGTCTGTCCAATGCTTCTCTGTCTCTGGATCTACTTTTGTTTATCAGTCTATGTTGTTCATTATATTCCACAAATGAGTGAGATCATGTAATATTTATCTTTCTTTGACTAGCTTATTTCACTTAGCATAATGCTGTCCATGTCCATCCATGCTGTTGCGAATGCTAAGAATTCTTTCATTTTACAGCAGCGTACTGTTCCATTGTGTAGATGTAATACAGTTTCTTAATCCACTCACCTGCTAATGGGCACTTAGGCTGTTTCCAAATCTTAGCTATTGTAAATTGTGCTGCTATGAACATAGGGGTGCATATATCTTTTCTGATTGGTGTTTCTGATTTCATGGGAAATATCCCTGGAAGTGGGATTACTGGGGGAAATGAGAGTTCCATTTTTTAATTTTGGGGGGAAACTCTATATTATTTTCCCCATTGTCTGCACCAGTCTGCATCCTCACCAGCAGTGCACGAGAGTTCATTTTCTCCTCATCCTCCCCAGGACTTGTTGTTTGTCGACTTGTTGATGATAGCCATTCTGACAGGTGTGAGATGGTACCTCATTGTCATTTTGATTTGCATCTCTCAGATTATTAGTGACTTTAAGCATATTTTCATATGTCTCTTGGCCTTCTGTTTGTCCAATTCCGAAAAGTGTCTATTTAGATCTTTGTCCATTTTTTGATTGAGTTGTTTATCTTCCCTTGGTTAAGAAGTATCAGTTCCCTATAAATTATGGGAATTAAAACCGTATAGGATATAAAATTGACAAATATGTTCTCCCATGCAGTGGGCTTGCTTGTTGTTTTGTTGATGGTTTCTTTTGCTGTGAAGAAGCTTTTTATTTCGATGTAGGCCCATTTGTTTGTTTTATCTTTAATTTCTGTTGTCCTAAGAGCAGTATCGGTAAAGATATTGCTATGACATATGGCTGATATTTTGCTGCCTATGGAGTCTTCTGAGATTTTTATGGTTTCCCATCTTGCATTTAAATCCTTTATCCATTTTGAGTTTATTTTTGTGTATGGTGTAGGTTGGTGGTCTAGTTTCATATATTTGCATATATCTGTCCAACTTTTCCAACACCACTTATTGAAGAGACTGTCTTGACTCCACTGTGTGCTCTTGCCTCCTTTGTCAAATATGAATTGAGCATAATGGTTTGGGTCAATTTCTAGGTTCTCTTTTCTGTTCCATTGCACTATATGTCTGTTCTTGTGCCAGTACCAGCAGTTTTGAGAACATAGGCTTTGTAATATAGCTTGTTATCTGGTATTGAGATCCCTCCAACTTTGTTCTTCTTTCTCAAGATTGCTGCAGCTATTCGGGGTCTTTCTTTATTCCAAATGAATTTTTGGAGAGTTTGTTCTAGGTCTGTGAAATATGCCATTGGTATTTTAATGGGGAATGCATTGAATCTATAAATTGCTTTGGGTAGTATGGACATTTTAATGATGTTGATTCTACCAATCCATGAACACAGTATATTTTTCAATTTGTTAATGTCTTTCTCTATCTCTTTTTTCAATGCCTTATTGTTTTCCAAGTACAGTTCTTTCACCTCCCTAGTTGAGTTTATTCCTAGGTATCTTAATTTTTATGTTGCATTGGTAAATGGGATTGTCTTTGTTTGTTTATTTGTTTGTTTCTTAGTTTCTCTTTCTGTGATGTCATTTTTGGTGTATAAAAAAGCCATACATTTCTGGGTATTAATTTTGTATCCTGCTACATTGCTGAATTCATTTATTAAGTCTAGTAGTTTTTTGATGTCGTCTTTAGGGTTTTCTATGTACAATATCATGTCCTCTGCGAATAATGACAATTTTACTTCTTCTTTTCCAATTTGGATGCCATTTATTTCTTCTTCTTGTCTGATCACTATGGCTAGCACTTCTAGTACTATGTCAATCAGGAGTGGTGAAAGTGGTCATCCCTGTCTTGTTCCTATTCTTAGGGGAAATGGTTTTAGTTTTTTCCCAATGAGTATGATGTTGGCTATAGGTTTGTCATATAAGGCTTTTATTCTGTTGAGGTATGATCCCTCTATTCTCACTTTATTTAGAGTTTTTATCAAGAACAGGTGTTGGAATTTGTCAAATGCTTTTTCTGCATCAATTAATATGATAATGTGATTTGTGGCTCTCCATTAGTTTATGTGATGTATAATGTGTATTGATTTGCAGATATTGTACCAGCCTTGTATCCCCAGAATAAATCCCACATGGTCATGGTGTATGATCTTTCCAATGTAATGCTAGAACCAATTTGTTAGAATTTTGTAGAGCATTTTAGCATCTATGTTCATCAGGGATATTGGCTTGTAATTCTCTCTCTTTGTAGTGTCTGTATCTAGTTTGGGGATTAGGGTAAGGCTGGTTTCATAGAAAGAACTTGGAAGTGTGCCTTCCTCTTGAATTTTTTGGAATAGTCTGAGGAGGATAGGTTTCAGTTTTTCTTTAAATTTTTGGTAAAACTCTCCTGTGTAGCTGTCCAGGGCTTTTGTTTGCTGGAAGTTTTTTGATTACTGCTTCAATTTCCTCCATAGTTATCAGCCTATTCAGATTTTTTTCTTATTCTTCCTGATTGAGTTTTGGAAGAATGTATTTTTCTAAGAATATGTCCATTTTTTTAGGTTGTCTAGTTTGTTGGAATAGAGTTATTCATAGTACTTACTTACAATCCTTTGTATTTCTATGAGGTCTGTTGTTACTTCATCTCTTTCATTTCTGATTTTGTTTATTTGAGACCTCTCTCTTTGCTTCTTGGTGACCCTAGCTAGAGGTTCATCAATATTGTTTATCCTTTCAAAGAACCAGCTCTTGGTCTTGGTTTTATTGATCTTTTGTATTGTTTTTTGTTTAGTTTTGTTTGTGGGTTTTTTTGTTTGTTTGTGTGGGGTTTTGTTGTTTTTTTTTGTGGGTTTTTATTTTTTGGTCTCTGTCATTTATTTCCCCTCTGATCTTTATTATTTATGCCATTGTGGTCTGATAAGATGCTTGATATGATTTCAATTTTCTTGAATTGTAAAGACTTAGCTTGTGTCCTACCATGTGGTTTGTCTTTGAAAATGTCCCTTTCTTCTGCTTACTCTGGGTTTTCTTGTTGCTCTCTTTCTAATTCCTTAAGGTGTAGGGTTAGATCATTTATTACCAGTTTTTCTTGTTTTTTGAGGTAGGCTTATAATGCTTTTTCTGGGTCCCATAGATTATGGATTGTTGTGTTTTCATTATCATTTGTTTCCAGGATTTGTTTCTTTGTTTTTAGCTTTTGTTTTTTTGTTTGTTTGTTTTGTTTTGTTTTCAGCACCTCTGGAGTGCAATGGATAAGCCTCATCCTGGGAAAACCACCTTTGTGATCATGGTATCTCCCCTGCCAGATAAATGTCCAAGTATGTTTTTCATTTCTTCTTTGATCTCTTTGGTAACCCACTCATCTTACCTAATAATAGACAAACATGTAAATTAACCATACCTCCGCTACACCACCAGCCAATCAGGAGTGATAAGCAAATTAACCCAAAAAAGATGGCAGTTAATTTGCATACATAGGCATCGAGTGACGGGGCGGGACGCTTGCATCATTGCCATGGCGATGATGCAGGCGTTCTGCCCCACCCCATCTCTCAGGGTCTCTGGGTAGCATGGGAAGGCAGGGCCGGAGCAGAAAGAGGCGGCTCCCGTAGCAGAAAGGGGCTGGGCTGGAGTGGAAAGGCGGTGCTGGCAGCCAGGGAAAAGAAAGCCCATTCTAGCGCGAATCTTCGTGCATCGGGCATCTAGTTCTTTAATAATCTACTATTTAGCCTCCAAGTGTTTGATTTTTTTTATTGTTTCTTTTGTAGTTGATTTCTAATGTCCTACCATGTGGTCTGTCTTTGAAAATGTCCCATGTAAACTTGAGAAGAATGTATCTTCCGTAGCTTTGGGGTGAAATGTTCTGTAGCTGTAAATTGAGTTCATCTGATCTAGTGAGTTGTTTAGGATTACAGTTTCTTTGTTGATTTTTTGTCTAAAAGATTTATCCAGTGATGTAAATGGGATGTTAAAGTCACCTACTATGATTGTATTGCTGTTGATCTCTCCCTTGATATCTTCCCAAAGTTTTTTTTATGTAATTGGGTGCTCCTGCATTGGGTGCATATATGTTTACCAGAGTTATATCCTCTTGTTGTATCGGTCCCTTAAGTAATATGATGCGGCCTTCCTTACCTCTTTTATTATTTTTTTTTAAATATATTTTATTGACTTTTTACAGGGAGGAAAGGAGAGGGACAGAGAGCTAGAAACATCGATGAGAGAGAAACATCGACCAGTTGCCTCCTGCACACCCCCTACCGGGGATGTGCCCGCAACCAATGTACATGCCCTTGACCGGAATCGAACCTGGGACCCTTCAGTCCGCAGACCGACGCTCTATCCACTGAGCCAAACCGGTTTCGGCTTCCTTACCTCTTTTAATGGCCTTCACTTTGAGGTCTATTTTGTCAGAATTCACTTTCAGTCTGTGTGTGTCCCCTGTTCTGAGGTGGGGCTCTTATAGACAGCATATATATGGGTCATGTTTTCTCATCCATTCAGCCACTCAATGTCTTTTAATTGAAGCATTTAATCCATTTATATTTAAGGTTATTATTGACTAGAGGCCCACTGCACAAAATTCATGCAAGAGTAGGCCCTCGCAGCCTTGGCTGCCTCATAGCCTCGCGGCCCAACCCCCCACCCACTGGTAATTCCAGAAGGTTATTCTGGAAGGTTGTTCTGGAAGGTCGTTCTCTCTGGTCTAATTAGCATATTAGCTTTTTATTATATAGGACTAGAGGCCCGGTGCATGAAATTTGTGCACAAGGGTGTGTGTCCCTCAGTCCAGCCTGCATCCTGACCAATATGGGACACCTCGAGGGATGTCCAACTGCCGGTAGGATCAGGCCTAAATGGGCAGTCGGACATCCCTCTCACAATCCAGGACTGCTAGCTCCCAACTGCTTGCCTGCCTGCCTTCCTGATTGCCCCTAACTGCGTCTGTCTACCAGCCTGATCACCCCCTAACCACTCCCCTGCCAGCCTGATTGATGCCTAACTGCTCCCCTGCCAGCCTGATTGCCCCTAACTTCCCTCCTCTGCTAGCCTGGTCTCCCCCAACTGCCCTCTCCTGCAGGCCTGGTCCCCTCCCCAACTGCTCTCCCCTGCAAGCCTGGGTCCCCTGCAACTGACCTTCACTGCAGGCCCAGTAGCCCCCAACTTCCCTCCTCTGCTGGCCTCGTCACCCCTAACTGCCCTCCCTTGCAGGCCTGGTCCCTCCCAACTGCCCTCCCCTGCTGGCCATCTTGTGGTGACCATCATGTGTCCACATGGGGACAGGATCTATGACCACATGGGGGCAACCATCTTGTGTGTTGGAGTGATGGTCAATTTGCATATTACTCTTTTATTAGACAGGATAGAGGCCTGGTGCACGGGTGGGGGCTGGCTGGTTTTCCCTGAAGGGTGTCCTGGATCAGGGTGGCAGTTCCCTTGGGACATGGGGTTGTCTGGGTGAGGGGCTTGTGGTGGTTTGTAGGCTGGCCACGCCTCCCAGTGACCCAAGCGGAGGCCCTGGGATATGGGATTTATTTATCTTCTATAATTGAAACTTTGTACCCTTAAGTTGAGACCAAGGCTGGCCAGGGTGTGTGGAAAGCTTGGCTTCCTCCATTGCTGGGGAAACCCAAGCCTCCTGCTCCCTCTGTTCCCACAGCCATCTTCGTTGGGTTAATTTTCATACTGGCTCCTGATTGGCTGGTGGCCATGGCTTGTCGGTGTAGCAAAGTGATGGTTAATTTGCATATTACTCTTTTATTAGATAGGATAAGTACTTGTTTTTAGCCATTTTATTCTTTATGCCTGTGTCCCTTCTTCCCTTTCTATTTTTTATTTTTATAACAGTCCTTTTTGCATTTAAAAATATGGAATATTTCACAAATTTGTGTGTCATCCCTGCACAGGGGCTATGCTAATCTTCTCTGTATCATTCCAATTGTAGTGAGCACTGGGCTTTTCTTATTGTTCTCTTTCTTAGCTTGTAGATGTAGGGTTAGATAGTTTATTCATTATTTTTCTTGATTTTTGAGATAGGCCTTTAATGTTATGAATTTCCCTCTCAGGACTGCTTTCACTGTGTCTCACAGATTTTGAGTTGTTGTGTGTTCATTTTTGTTTGTTTCCAGGAATGCTTTGATTTATGCTTTGATCTCATTGATAATGCATTCATTGTTTAATAACAATCTAGTTACTCTCCATGAATAAAATTTTGAGGTTATGTTTATTGTACTTGATTTCTAGTTTCATCCCATTGTTATCCTAGAAGATGCTTGATATAATTTCAATTTTCTTGAATTTTTAAGACTGATTTTGTGTCTGAGCATGTGGTCTATCCTTGAGAATGATCCATGTGTACTTGAGAAGAATGTGTATTCTGCCTCTTTGGGATAAAATGTTCTGCAAATATCCATGAAATCTCTTTGATTTAGTGTATTATTAACACTGCTGTTTCCTTATTTATTTTTTATTTAGAATGTCTATCCAGTGGTGCCAGTGGGGTGTTAAAGTCCCCTATTATGACTGTATTGCTATTAACCTCTCCCTTAAAGTTTTCTAATACCCTATCTAATAAAAGAGTAATATGCAAATTAACCATCACTCTGCTATACCCACAAGCCATGCCCACCAACCACACCCACCAGCCAATCAGGAGTGATTATGCAAATTAACCCAACCAAGATGGCTGTGGCCATGGAGAGAGCAGGAGGGAGGCTTGGGTTTCCCTGGTGATAGAGGAAGCCAAGCTTTCCACACACCCTGGTCGGCCCAGGCCTCCACTTAAGGCTACAAAGTTTCAATTATAGAAGATAAATCCTAACAAAAATGGTGGCAGCCATGGAGCTGGAAAGAGCAGGCTAGGGTTGCCTCCAGTGATGGAAGAAGCCAAGCTTTCCACCTGACCTGGCTGGCCTAGGCTTCCACTCCAGGCTACAAAGTTTCAGTTATAGAAGGTGAATAAACCCCAACAGAAATGGCTGCTGCCACAAAGTGAGTAGGAGGCTTGGCTCCACTCCAGGCTACAAAGTTTCAATTGTAGAAGATAAATATATCTCCAATACCAGGGCCTCCGCTTGGGTCGCCGGGGGGCATGGCCAGCCTGAAAACCACCACAGGCCCCTTGCCCAGGCCGTCCCATGCCCCAAGAGAACCCCCACCCTTATCCGGGACACTCTTCAGGGCAAACCAGCTGGCCCCAACCCATGCACCATGCCTCTATCCTATCTAATAAAAGAGTAATATGCAGATTGACCAGCACTCCAACACACAAGATCAAGATAGCTGCCCCCATGTGGTCAAAGATCCTGCCCCCATGTGGACACAAGATGGCCAACACAAGATGGCCAGCAGGGGAGGGATGTTGGGAGGGACCAGGCCTGCAAGGGAGGGCAGTTGGGGGCGATCAAGCCTGCAGGGGATGGCAGTTAGGGGTGACCAGGCTGGCAGAGGAGGGAAGTTGGGGGCAAACAGGCTGGCAGATGAGCAGTTAGACATCAATCAGGCTGGCAGGGGAGTGGTTAGGGGGTGATCAGGCTGGCAGGCAGAAGTGGTTAGGGTCAATCAGGAAGGCAGGCAGGTAAGCAGTTGGGAGCTAGCAGTCCTGGATTGTGAGAGGGATGTCCGACTGCCCAATTAGGGCAGTCGAACATCCCTCGGGGGGTCCCAGATTGGAGAGGGTGTAGGCTGGGCTGAGGAACAACCCCCCAAATGCACGAATGTTTTGGCCTTTTTTTTTAAGTCTATTTTGTCAGATATGAGTTTTGCTACCCCAACTTTTATGGTTAATTTCCTTTTGCGCGTAATATTTTTTTACATCCCTTAACTTTCAGTCTGTCTGAATTTTTTGTTCTGATGTTGGTTTCTTGTAGATAGCATATATATGGTTCATGTTTTCTAATTCATTCAGCTACCTATGTCTTTTGATTGGAGCATTTAATCTCCTTACATTTAAGGTTATTATTGATAGATACTTATTTACCGCCAATATTTTTTTATAACTATGTTCTCTCTCTCTTTCTTTATCCTTCTTAAAACACTCCTTTTAACATTTCCTACAATTCTGTTTTGGTAATAATGTACTCCTTTAACCTTTTTTTTTTTTAATCTGGGAAGCTTTTTATTTTCTCTTCAATATTAAATTATGGCCTTGCAGGATAGTGTATTTGGGGTTCAGGTCCTTGCTTTTCACTACTTTGAATACTTCTTGTAGCTCCTTTTTGGCCTTCAGTGTTTCCATTGAGGAATCAGCTGACAATCTAATGGGTAACTTTCTGTCTCTCTCTTGCTGCCTTTAAGATTCTTTCTTTGAGAGATAGAGGAAGACATAAACAGATGGAAGAAATACTTTCACGGATTGGTAGAATCAACATCATTAAAATGTCTATACTACCCAAAGTAATCTATAGATTCAATGCACTCCCCATTAAAATACCCATGGCATATCTCACAGACCTAGAATGAACTCTCCAAAAATTCATATGGAATTTTAAAAAGGCCCCAAATAATTGCAGCAATCCTGAGAAAGAAGTACAAAGTAGGAGGGATCTCAATACCAGATATAAAGCTGTATTACAAAGCCACTGTTCTCAAAACTGCCTGGTACTGGCACAAGAACAGACATATTGACCAATGGGATAGAATAGAGAACCCAGAAATCAACCCAAACCACTATGCTCAATTAATATTTGACAAAGGAGGTAAGAGCACACAATGGAGACAAGACAGTCTCTTCAATAAATGGTGTTGGGAAAACTGGACATATACATGCAAAAAAATGAAACTAGACCACCAACTTACACCATACACAAAAATAAACTCAAAATGGGATAAAGGACTTAAACATAATATGGGAAACCACAAAAATATTAGAGGAATCCACAGGAAGCAAAATATCAGACATATGCCAAAGCAGTATCTTTACTGATATAGCTCCTAGGGCAATGGAAATTAAAGGGAAAATGAACAAATGGAACTACATAAAAATAAAAAGCTTCTGTACAGCAAAAGAAACCTTCAATAAAACAACAAGAAAGCCCACTGAATAGGAGAACACATTTGCCAATGCTACCACCTATAAGCGTTTAATCTCCAACATTTACAGGGAACTCATACGACTTAACAAAAAGTTAAACAACCCAATTAAAAAATGGGCAATGGACCTAAATAGATACTTTTTGAAAGAAGACATAAGGAAGGCCAAGAGACATATGAAAACATGCTCAAAGTTACTAATCATCTGAGACATGCAAATCAAAACGACAATGCAGTACCATCTCACACCTGTCAGAATGACTATCATCAACAAATCAACAAACGACAAGTGTTGGCGAGGATGCGGAGAAAAAGGAACCCTCGTGCACTGCTGGT
Source organism: Eptesicus fuscus (assembly GCF_027574615.1). Classification (NCBI taxonomy): domain Eukaryota; kingdom Metazoa; phylum Chordata; class Mammalia; order Chiroptera; family Vespertilionidae; genus Eptesicus; species Eptesicus fuscus. Next base: position 1,447,100 of record NC_072480.1, on the reverse strand, counting down.
GGGAATGTAGACTGGTGCAGCCACTGTGGAGAACAGTATGGAGTTTCCTCAAAAAACTAAAAATGGAACTCCTATTTGACCCAGTAATCCGACTTCTAGGAATATATCTCAAGAAACTAGAAACACCAATCAGAAAGGATATATGCACCCCTATGTTCATAGCAGCACAATTCACCATAGCTAAGATTTGAAAACAGCCTAAGTGCCCATCAGCAGATGAGTGGATTAAAAAACTGTGGTACATCTACACAATGGAATACTATGCTGTAGTAAAAAAGAAGGAATTCTTACCATTTGCAACAGCATGGATGGAACTGGAGAGCATTATGCTAAGTGAAATAAGCCAGTCAATGAAAAATAAATATCACATGATCTCATTAATTTTTGGAATATAATGAACAACATAAACTGATAAACAAAAACAGGTCCAAACATGGAGAAACATCAATCAGATGCTCAAACCTCAGAGGAAAGGTAGGGGAGGGTGGGGGTAAGGAAGAGAGATCAACCAAAGAATTGTATGCATGCATATAAGCCTAACCAATAGAGACAGACAACAGGGCGATGAGGGCACAAGTGAGGGGTAGATGAGGGGGGTAATGGGAGGATAAAAACACATATGTAATACCTTAATCAATAAATAAAAAAGATTCTTTGTATTTCATTCTTGTTATTTTAATTATGATGTATCTGAGTGTGGAGCTCTTTGAATGAAATTCTCTGCTTTTTGAACTTCTGTGGCTTTTTCCTTCACCAGGTTAGGGACGTTTTCTGTTATTATTTCTTTAAACAGGTTGTCTATTCATTGCTCATTTTCTCCTCCTTCTGGTTTCTTTGTGACTCCAATGTTGTCACCTTTCATGGTATCCCAAAGTTCCCTTAAACTATCCTCCTGCTTTTTACTTCTTTTTTATTTCTTTCTGGTATTTGAGTATTTTTTGTAGCTTATCTTCCAAATCACTGATTTAATCTTCTTCATTCAATCTATGTTTTATTCCTTTCAGTGTATTCTTGATGTCAGATATGTTATTCTTCATTTCTGATTGATTCTTATCTATTGTTTCTATTTCATTTCATGTTGTTATAGTTTCCACTGAGTTCCTTAAATTTATCACTAAGTTCCTAGAGCATCCATATATTACTTTGAACTCTATATCTGATAAATTGCTTTCCTCCATTTTGTTTAGCTCCCTTTCCAGAGTTTCCTCCTTTTCTTTCATTTGGGAGTTGTTTCTTTGTCTCTCCACTTTTGTTGTCCCTTTGTATTTGTATCAAGGTATTAGATAAAACTGTTATGCCTCCAAATCTTTGTAGGTTGGCCTTATGTAGTAAGTATTTTGTGGAACCAAGTTGCAGAATCTCTTTGGTCTCCTGTGCTGGGTGATCTAGGAATGTCCCTTGTGTGATTTATTTTGGCTCTCTTGTTATAATTGAGTCTTGAATGTTGTCCCATTCATGGGTGGAATCTCCTCTCAGACAGCTGGTGGGCTATGAAACTCATCCCCAACTACATCATGTGAGCTGTGTTCAGGTGCTGACAGAACAAAACAAAGCAAGAAACAAAACAAAAACATACACAAGACCCTTAAACAATGGCAAAAGCAACCACAATAGAAGAATTAGGAAAGATAAAAGAAAACAAGAATAATAGATGAAAAGAAAAAATCAAGGAGAAAAAAGGGAAGAAAAAGCCATATGAAAGAGCAGAGGTGAAATAAAAAAATAAGAATAAAGGATTGTAAAAGGAAAATGGTATAAAATAAAAGAGAAAGAGAAAATTATGATAAAGAAAATAAGAGAAAGCATAAAGACAAAAAAAAATAAGAAAAGAAAGCAGGAGAAAGAAGAAAAAATAGATTAAATAAAGGGATAAGAGACAAGCTGGTGAGGCTCAGTGGTTGAGTGTTGACCCATGAACCAGGAGGTCATGGTCACTGTTTGATTCCCAGACAGGGCACAATCCTGGGTTTCAGGCTCGATCCCTAATAGGGGACTTGCAGGAGGCAGCTGATCAATGATTCTCTCTCATTGTTGATGTTTCTAACTCTCTCCTTTCCCCTCTCTGAAATCAATAAAAACATTAAAAAGAAAAGAAAAATTAGATATATGAAAGAAAAAAGATAGGCTACAAATATAGCAAATCAATACAGAAGAAAGATAAAGAAGATAAACAAGGGGAAAAAAGTGAAGTGAATTTGTCTCAGAATATAGTGTCTCCTGGGAGCTCCCTTTCAATCATGCTCATCTGATAACTGAGGCTGATTTTTTCTGTCTGCCAATTCTGGGCCTTTCACTGTCAGAAATTGTCCTCCGTTGGCTCTTAACAACCTGTTTGAAGCTTCAAGTGATCCACAGTTTATGTCTGTCTCCACAGGACTTGGCTACACTTGAGAGGGGCCAAGCTGTACTCTAAGTCCAGTTTGATAGCAGCACAGGTCAGCATTCCCAGGTTCTTAATCACTCAAATGCCTGTTTCTGAAAGGGCTTTAGACAAAATCAAGAATATAGTCCTCTGGATCTCCCTTGAGGGGAAGGTCCATTCAGATTTCAGGGCAAGTGGTGGGTGTGTTTTCCCATCCCAGAGCTACTCCTCTGAGAGTATCCCAAAATATTGCCCTGGCCTTGGCTAGGTGAAGATCCTTGTATGCAGTCCAGTGTAATAGCTGGAAACCAGGAGTTTCTATCAGCTCTCCCATGAGGGGGAAGCACCAGTCAGGTTCCTGGGACAGTTGGGACAGAGGGCCCCATCCCCAAGCCAGTCACTGATGGTCCCTGATACTGTTCAAACCCTATGGCTAGGCCTCTGCTACTGTTCCTCTGCAAAGGTCAAGATGCAGGGTGTGGCAGGCAGGGCTTCTGAGCATGGGATGAGCTGTCTCTCCTAGGGAAGGGTATTTTCCTTTTCTTGAGCTGTGGCTTTTGGGAGGGGCCAGTAACTCTCAGGAAAAATTGCCATTTTGATTTGGGGTTGGTATGACCAAATGCAGGTCTCCCAGCTGCCCCTTTTTTACCTCTCCCCCCAGTATTTCCCACTTCAACATCTCCTCAGGCACCTTTAATCTGCACTGCCCTCCCTCCATTGAAGCCTCAGGTGAGTAGCTATAAATGAAATCCTGTACTCTGGATTTAAAAAACAAACAAACAAAAAACTATGGCTTTGGCTCTGACTGGTTCTGGTCTCCTCAGTGCCAAAAGCCCTGCCACTTTTCACACCTGGATGTTACAGGGGCTGCTGTGCTAGAGGCAAAGACCAACAAGTAGTTAGCATAATAAATGTGATAGGTCCATCAGAAGGCTGATGGACCTTGGGGCTTTAGCAAGGGCTAAAAGCTATGCACAGATTGTTCTGTCGAGACAATGGTGGCTCAGGGCAATCTCCTAACCTGATAATATTTTAGTTTACCAAACCTTACCTTTGATATGTGTGTTTGTTTTGCTAAAGGGCAAATGTATATTCTAGCAAATAAAAAGCTATGGGTCGGAGGCTTGGGGAGCCACTCCACTAGAGAGTAGGTTGGTTCCCCATGCCTTCTAAATTTATATTTCTTATCTAGTATATCCATTTATGCATGGCCCCTAATCCAGATTCTGAATCCTCACTGCAAAAGGTTGTGGCACTGCTGTTCTCAGCTCTGGTGCTTTAGGCTGTGTAGCCCAACCTGGGGCCCAAGCCTTGATCTTGTCAGGGAAAAATACACCCCCTGCAGCTGACAGATCCCTCTTTGCTGTTAGCCTGCCTCCAGTGGAAGCTGGGCCTGCCCCTCTCAGGACCTCACCCTTCCTACAGGTCTCCAGGTGTTTTCTGTTCTTCCTTGTTATATCTCCTCCTTAGATGACCTCAGTTGGTAATTCCAGGTGAATGTTCCCCAATTTAGCTTTATTTCCTCTTCTGGCCCTGGGAAGAGGTGCAAGAAAGGTCTGCCTATTCCAGCACAATCTTCTCTCTTTAGAAATATTTTGCCCTAACTGGTTTGGCTCAGTGGATAGAGCGTTGGCCTGCAGACTCGAGTACCAGGTTCGATTCTGATCAAGGGCATGTACCTTTGTTGCGGGCATATCCCCAGTAGGGGATGTGCAGGAGGCAGCTGATCGATGTTTCTCTCTCATTGATGTTTCTAACTCTCTCTCCCTCTCCCTTACTCTCTGTAAAAAATCAATAAAAAATATTTTTAAAACAAGAAATATTTTGATAGTATTTTTTTCTTAAGCATTTTAAGTATGGCATCTCACTGCCTTCTGACTTCCATTGTTTTTAATGTGAAGTCATCCATTAATTTTCTAGTTGTTGCCCTGTACATGATGAAACAGTTTTCTCTTGCTTCTTTCAATATTGTCTTTGTTTCTTAATAGCATGACTATGATGTTTGTAGGTATATAACTCTTTATGTTTGTTTTTCTTGGGTTTTATTGTACTTATTGGCTCTATAGATTAACCATTTTCATCAAATATGGGAAGTTTCCTGCCATTATTTCTTAATGTAAGGTTCAAGGCACAGGAAACGGAGTCGGGGACCCAGGCAAATTAAAAGAGGAAGTTTATTCTGCACTAATGAGCGAGATTCATTACGAAAGAGAGTAGAAAAACCAGGATTAGAGGAGAAGGAAGACCCAGCTGGGCTGTCTCACAGGGAAGAACAGCAACACGTGTAGAGGTGAACACGCCTTTTGAGGGGAGGAATGGGAAGGGGTGGGGCCCAGGGTGGAATGGGAAAGGGTGGGGCCCAGGGCACTCAGCATGTGCTGATTGGTGGTTCAATGTCTCGGGAATGACCTAGCTGCAGATGCAGGTTATGTCATACTCCACCCACCAGTTGGAGGAAGGGAGGATCTATCACTTAAAATGTTATTTTTGCTTCTTTATCTGTTCTTTTTCTGTGACTCCAGTAAAGATATGCTTTATGTTGTCCCACAGTTTTCTGAGGCTCTATTCATTTTCTTTAGAACAGATAGCTTCCATTGATTTATCTTCAAGTTCACTGATTCTTATTGTCATATCATATCTTCTATAGAACCCATTAGTAAATTTTTTAATTCACTCAATGTACTTTTTAAATCCAAAATTTCCATTTGGTTCTCTTTCATAATTTCTATCTCCTCTGTCAGGTGGCTTCTCAGTCCAGGTACCCAAGAGACAGAGGAGAGGCACTACCCCTGGGCTAAAAGCGACTCTGTGATCCCCATCCCCCGAGAGACCCTCCATGAGGTGGGCATGATGCCATTGTGAGACGTGAAGTCAGGCTTTGGCCGAGCACGATTGGCCTGCAGACACGTGGAGCTATCTGGAATGGGGGCAGGGGCGAGCCATTGGTTTCACAGCATATGGGGGACCTGGACTGGAGTGAGGTGTGGGCAGTGAGCAGCAGCCCAAGGACTGTCGGAACCTCAGGATCCTAGGACAGATCAGACATTCTGTAATGATGCATGAAATCAACACCAATAATCTTAATAAGCAACAGGTTCAGCTCCTGGCAGAGATGTGTATTCTTTTTTTTTAATATCCTATATAATAAAGAGGTAATATGCAAATTAACCGTCATGCCCTCACAAGATGGCTGCTTATGACCAGGCCAGCAGGGGGGTTAGTGAGGGATGACCAAACAACTGAACAAGCAGGCTGGGTCGGGCAACCAGACCAACGGGAAGGCCATGAGAGGTGACCAGGCTGGCAGAGGGGGGGCATTCGGGGGCAACCAGGCCAGCAGTGGGGGCAGTTGGGGGTGACCAGGCTGTCAGGGGGGCAGTTAGGGGAGATCAGGCTGGCAGAGGATAGCAGTTAGGGGTGACCAGACTGGCAGGGGGGGAGTAAGAGGTGACCAGGCCAGTGGGGGGGGGCACTTAGGGGCGACCAGGCTGGCAGGGGGCACAGTTAGGGGCAATCAGGCTGGCATGTAGAGGCAGTGAGGAGTGATCAGGCTGGCGGGGGGGCGGGGGCAGTGAAGGGCGACCAGGCAGGCAGCCAGATGCGCGATTAGGAGCCAGTGGTCCAGGATTGTGAGAGGAATCCAGGATTGAAAAGGGTGCAGGCTGGGCTGAGGAGACCCCCAACCCATTGGATGAATTTCATGCACCAGGCCTCTAGTCTACCATCCTATCTAATATAAGAGTAATATGCAAATTGACCATCACTCCAACATACAAGATGACCTTCATGTGGTCAAAGATGGCAGCCTCCATGTGGACACAAGATGGCCAGCAGGGGAGGGCACTAGTGGACGATCAGACCTGCAGGAGTGGGCAGTTGGGAGGAACCAGGCCTGCAAGGGAGGACAGTTGGAGGGGCCTAGGCCTGTAGGGAAAGGCAGTTGTGGGGACCAGGCCTGCAGGGGAGGGCAGTTGAGGGGACCAGGCCTGCAGGGGAGGGCAGTTGTGGGGGGACCAAGCATGCAGGGGAGGGCAGTTGGGAGGACACCAGGCATGCAGGGGAGGGCAGTTTGGGGGTGACCAAGCCTGCAGAGGAAGGCAGTTGGAGGCGACCAGGCTAGCAAGAGGGGGCAGTTAGGGGCAACTAGGCTGGCAAGGGAGGTCAGTTAGGGGTGACCGGGCCAGCAGGGGAGGTCAGTTGGGGGCAACCATGTCGGGAGGAGATGACAGTTGTGGGAAACCCAGGCCTGCAGGGGAGGGCAGTTGGGGGGGACCAGGCCTGCAGGGGAGGGCAGTTGGGGGGGACCAGGCCTGCAGGGGAGGGCAGTTGGGAGCAACCAGGCCTGCAGGGGAAGGCAGTTAGGGACAACCAGGCCTGCAGGGGAGGGTAGTTGGTGGGCACCAGGTGTGTAGGGGAGGGCAGTTGGGGGCGACCAAGCCTGCAGAGGATGGCAGTTGGGAGCAACAAGGCCTGCAGGGGAAGGCAGTTAGGGACAACCAGGCCTGCAGGGGAGGGCAGTTGGGGGGGCACCAGGTGTGTAGGGGAGGGCAGTTGGGGGTGACCAGGCCAGCAGGGGAGGGCTGTTAGTGGTGACTAGGCTGGCAGGGGAGGGCAGTTAGGGGCAATCAGGCTGGTAGGGGAGCAGTTAGGCATCAATCAGGCTGGCAGGGAAGTGGTTAGGGTGTGATCAGGCTGGCAGGCAGAAGTAGTTAGGGGCAATCAGGCAGGCAGGCAGGCGAGCAGTTGGGAGCCAGAATTCCTGTATTATGAGAGGGATGTCCAAGAGGCAGGTGGACATCCCTCAAGGGGTCCCAGATTTGAGAGGGTGCAGGCTGGGCTGAGGGACACACACCCCCCATGCATGAATTTCATGCAACGGGCCTCTAATATATATATAAAGCCGTCATATGCAAATAGACAAAATGGGGAACAACCAACCAACCAGTCGCTATGATGTGTGCTGACCACTAGGGGACGCACACAGAACTTGGCAGGCATTGGCAGTAGTCAGCAGAGTGCGGAACATGGCCGGTGTCAGCCATGGCAGGATGATAGAGCAGGTAAGCAGGGGAGCCAGAACAAGGTGTGGTGCCAGTCGCTGTCATCAGGGCAAGGCTCTGGTGGTTACTGGAAATTCTTTGCTCCTGCATGCTGCAGTCCCACCCGGTCCTTGCACCTGCTGCTGGTGCCAGAGGTGTCGCTCACACCCACTGCCAGCACCAGAGCCACCACTCGCACCCACTGCCCATGCTGGAGCCACCTCTCACACCCGTTGTCAGTGCTCGGTGCTGGTCCTGATAGCTTGGCGCTGTCAGCAGGTGCAAGCAGCAGCTGCGAGCCCCAATCACCCCTGAGGCATTCTCCACCTCCCCCTGTTACTGAGGGTGATGGGAGAAGTAGCCACCGCTACTTCTGTGCTGGCCCGGCTCGCACCTGCTGCTGGCACCTACCCCAGTCTCTCCATGCTGCCAGCGGGTGCGAGCTGGGCCAGCGCTGTCAGCACATGGGAGCAGTGGCAGTGGGAGAAGGGCTGATGGCAGACAGGGGACCAGGGTCCATGGTGGGAGGGGCTAGGCAGGGGCACAGAGAATGGGCAGAGACCCACCCCTGTGTCCACCACACACAACAGCCTCACAGCCCACAGTTCCTTTCAAGGTGCATGAATTCATGCACTGGGCCCCTAGTGTGTGTGTGTGTGTGTGTGTGTGTGTGTGTGTGTGTGTGTGTGTATAGATTTCAGAAAGGAAGGAAGATGGAGAGAGAGATCGAAACGTCAATGATGAGAATCATTGATTGGCTGCCTCCTACATGCCCCCGGGGAACCGAACCCACAATCCAGGCATGTGCGCTTGACTGGAATCCAACCAGGACCCTTTGGTCCCCAGGCTAACACTCTATCCACTGAGCCAAATCAGCCAGGGCATAGATGTGTATTCTTATTGATGAAAATAACAATAAAATCGGGGCTGAGACAAAAAAGAATTATAACCTGAATGAAAACATTGAGAAAGGATTCTTGCATGGAGCTTTTAGTGTCTTCTTATTCAACACTGAAAATAAGCTCCTGCTACAGCAGAAATCAGATGCTAAAATTACCTTTCCAGGTTGTTTTTCCAATACTTGTTGTAGTCATCTCTTAAATAACCCAGGAGAGCTTGAAGAAAATGAAGCAATTGGAGGAAGGTAAGTAGCACAATGGTGTTTAAAGCCTGAATTGGAAATTCCCATGGAACAGGTTCCTCCAGAAGAAATTAATTATCAGACTAAAATTCACTATAAGGCCCAGTCTGATAGTATATGGGGAGAACATAAAATTGATTACATATTATTTGTGAGAAAGAACGTGACTTCGGATCCAGACCCCAATGAGATTAAAAGCTATTACTATGGGTCAAAGAAAAGAGGTGGAAGAAATGCTGAAAAAGGCAGCCAGCAGTGAAATTAAGATAACTCCATGGTTTCAATGTATTGTAGAGGCTTTTTTCTTTACATGGTGGGATAACTTAAATAATTTGAATCAGTTTGTTGACCATGAGAAAATACACAGATTGTGACTGTGGAGATGGATAATTAGTAAAGTGCTAAAAATGTCTCTACTTAGTAAACTTAAAATGATTTTTTTAAAATTGGGTTCTGTGTTAGAATTCTCATTGGATACATTGATACTTTACACCCCAAATTTGTGTGGGAAAGATACTGACAATTATTATTTATATCACACACCCCACATATATGCACTCCTATTTGTAAAGGACATTTATGAACTATTATTTTTAAAAAGAAAATCAACTAAACCTAACCTGTATAAACAGTCCTGAAAAATTTGAACAAATAAGTAAAGCTCTTTATTTTCAATGTGTTGAGACATTTTCAGAACTCATAGAGCACTTTATTTGCCATGTGCTTTACATATCATTAAAGTTTTATCCTAATCCAGAAAAATGTGCAACAGAAACTGTTTGCTAAACTCCTTCAGAACAGCTCAAAATAAGTTTCCATATTAAAATATTAAACTAGGGGAGCAGGTCCAAGTTAAAAAAAAATGCTATATGTCCTGATTTCTATCCGATTCTGTGTTCCCAGAATTACGGAGGACAGACAGGCTATTTGTAAAATGGAAATTGGGTCATACTCTACCATAGGGTTTCTTACATCCTTGGGTCCTACCCACTATTTGCCATTGGTACCCCCTCCCCCATCACAGTCACGGTGACTACCAATGCCAAATGTGTGCTGGAGGGCAAAGGTGCTCCCGTTGAGAACCACTGCTCTACAAATTCATGTCATATTGGGGGGAAGCAGAGGGAATTAAACAGAAAGATTAATATTCCTGTTAAATGGAATTGGGGTCTGGAGTATGTGTATATTAATATTTAAACTGTACCTCAATTGATTCACTTTTTAAAACTCTTGTATAAATTTCTGTTTGAAATCTCAAGACAGCTTTATTATCCTTAAATGCTATCCTATATAATAAAGAGGTAATATGCAAATTGACAATCACTCCAACATATAAGATGGCCACCCCCATGTGGTCAAAGATGGCCACCCTCATGTGGACACAAGATGGCTGCCACAAGATAGCCAGCAGGGGAGGGTAGTTGTGGGTGATCAGGCCAGCAGTGGAGGGCAGTTAGGGGTGATCAGGCAAGCAGAGGCAGTTAGGGGCGAACAGGCCAGCAGGTGAGGGCAGTTGGGGGCGAGATCAGGTCAGCAGTGGAGGGCAGTTGGGGGCAACCAGGTTGGCAGGGGAGGGTAGTTGGGGGCAAGATCAGTCCGGCAGGAGAGAGCAGTTGGGGGTGAGATCAGGAGGGCAGTTAGGGGGGATCAGGCAAGCAGATGCAGTTAGGGGTGATCAGGCCAGCAGAGGAGAGCAGTTATGGGCAAGATCAGGCCGGCAGGAGAGGGCTGTTGGAGGCAAGATCAGGCCAGCAGGGGAGGGCAGTTGGGTGCGAGATCAGGCCAGCAGGGGAGGGCAGTTGGGGGTGATCAGGCAGGCAGAGGCAGTTAGAAGCAAGATCAGGCCGGCAGGGAAGAGCAGTTGTGGGTGAGATCAGGCCAGCAGGAGAGGGCTGTTAGGGGTGGTCAGGAAGGCAGGCAGAGGCAGTTAGGGTGATCAGGCAGGCAGGCAGAGAGGTTAGGGGTGATCAGGCAGGCAGTCAGAGGGGTTAGGGGCAATCAGGAAGGCAGGTAGAGGCAGTTAGGGCATATCAGGCAGGCAGGCAGGTGAACGGTTAGGAGCCAGTGGTCCCAGATTGTGAGAGGGATCTCCGACTGCCTGTGGGATCCAGCCTAAACCAGCAGTCGGACATCCCCCAAGGGATCCCCGATTGAAGAGGGTGCAGGCTGGGCTGGGGGAACCCCCCTCCATGCACGATTTCATGCACCAGGCCACTAGTCCTATATAATAAAAACCCAGTGACCAAAACAGCGGAACCACCAGAGACCAGAAAGACTGCCACTCTTCACCCCAACCAGTCCCGCCCCCCAGTGGAGACCTTCACCCAAGTAGGGTGTGTGGTCAGCCTGCAAACAGCCAGCAGCCTCTCAACCCATCTGGCCCCACCTCCCAGAGGGGACCCCCACCCTGATCTGGGGTCCCTATCATGGCAGGCCAGCCAGCCCCTGCCTGTGCACAGGGCCTCTATCCTATATAATAAAAGGGTAATATGCAAATTGACCCTAAGAGTAGAATAACCAGAATGACCATTCAACCAGCCACTATGAGGCACACTGACCATCTCTCAGTTCCTTTTCCCGGCTGGCAGGCTCTGATCACCCAATGGCAAACAGGGAACTGGGGGTGGGTGATGGGTGACACAGGTGGCACCAGGCCAAGGTCCCTGCCCCACCAGTTGCCCCACACACAGAGGGCAACCTGCGGCTGGGGCGGGGCCAGTGAGCGGGCAGAATAGCCGACCTCTCTGTTCCTCTCCCCAGCCGGCAGGCTCCAATTACCCAATGGAGAACGGGGAATTGGGCGGGGGGGGAGGTGGAGACAGGGGGTGGGGCCAGCAGCAAGGGAAGATGGCCTTGATCACAGGCCAGGCCTAGGGACCATACCTGCCCACGAATTTTGTGCACCGGGCCTCTAGTATGTACTAAATATGAAACAGTTAAATAGCAAAGCTAGACTAGGCCCAGCTCCAAAGGAATCATATAAATATTTGTATCAAGAGATGGAAAATAAGCAAAAAGGAATGAACTTCATGAAATAAAGTATTGGAAGAGAGTTTCAGAGCAATCTTTTAATACATCAAAGTATAGTCACCCAAGAGTCACTTCCTCTGCAGCAGAATAGCACATAAAACGGTCACAAACATTCAAAAAGTTTGTATTGGAGAACACTAAACTTTATAGTTTCTGGGTTGAACATATCAGTACAAAGGTATCTAGAAAGAGAAAAAAGAAATACCAGCATAAAAGTGATAGAGATATAGTTGATGAAGTACATATAGATGAGGCACTAGACTCATACTTTGTTAATTGAACTTGGAGCAACAATATTTTGGGGCAATTTATGCATCAGCATTGGTATATTCTTCAAAATATTCTTCAATATTATTGGCCCAATGGGAAAACAAAACTCCCCCAAACCAAACTTGGGATCAACAAGACCAGAACCAAGGTAGTAATATGACCCAAACCAAAATTATTCACGATCAAGGACTTTATAATCTAGGGTGAGTAGATTGCTTTGCCAAATGCTTTAGACATATATGATTTTATTTAATCTTCACTTCAACCTTTTAGACATTATTTTTATCAGTCCCATTTTATAATAAAGTATTTTTTCAATGTTATTTCAAGTTTAGAATGGTAGAGCTAAAGTGGAAATTCAGGCATTCTGAATCTAGAATCCATGTTTTAACAGTTGCTCCATACTCCATGTTAATCCATTATAGAAGAGAAATTTTCAATTATAAAAAACACTGGAGGCCTGGCACACAAAATTCCTGTGCGGGTACAGTCCCTAGGCCTGGCCTGTGATCAGAGCCATCTTCCCCAGCTGCCCGCAGCGGCCCTGACCCCCCCCCCCCCACCCACCCCCCTGTTCCCTGTTCACCATCAGGTGATCAGAACCTGCCGGCTGGGGAAAGGGACTGAAAGGTGGTCAGTGTGCTTCATAGTGACTGTACTAGGGGTCATTCTGGTTGTTCTGCTCTTGGAATCTATGGGGGCCCTGGATCAGGGTGGGGGTACCCGCTGGGGAGCAGGACTGGCCAGGGCAAAGGGTTTGCATGCTGACCACACCCCCAATCAGGGTGGGGGTCCCTGCTGAGAGACAGGGCCGGCCTGGGCAAGGGGCCACTGGGTGGTTTGCAAGCCAGCCATGCCCCTTATTGGGGTGGGGATCTCTGCTGAGGGGCAGGGTTGGTTGGGGCAAGGGGTTGCGGGCGGTTTGTAGGCAGGATGCCCCCTACTGGAGTGGGGGTCCCCACTGGGGGCGTGGATAGCTGGGAGAGGAGCCATGGGGTTTGTAGGCTGGCCCCACCCCTGATCAGGGTGGGGGTCCCTGCTGGGGGTATGGGCCATCCAGGGCAAGGGGCTGTGGGGGATTTCCAGGCCAGCCACACCCCTGATTGGGGTGGAGGTCCCCTCTAGCGGGTAGGGCTGGCCTGGGCGAGGGGCGGCAGTCATTCTGGTCTCTGCTCATTCTGGTCATTCTGCATTGGGCCTAAAACAGTGTTCGGACATCCCTCTCGCAATCTGGGACCGCTGGCTCCTAACCACTCACCTGCCTGCCTACCTGATTGCCCCTAACCCCTCTGCATGCCTGCCTGATCACCCCTAACCTCTCTGACTTCCTGCCTGATCATGGCTAACTTCCTCTGCCTACCTGCTTGATCACCCCTAACTGCCCTCCCTTGATGGACTGATTTCACCTCCAACTGCCCTCCTCTGCTGGCCTGATATCACCCCCAACTGCCCTCCCCTTCCAGCCTGGATGCCCCCAACTAGCCTACCCTGCTGGCCTGATATCAGCCCTGATGAATCTCCTCTGCTGGCCTGATCACGCCCCTAACTACTCTCCCCTGCTGGCCTGATTGCCCCTAACTGCCTCTGCCTGCCTGATCTTCCCTAAATGCCCTCCCCTGCAGTCCTGATCTTGCCCCCCACTGCCCTCCCCTTCTGGCCTAGTTGCCCCCAACTGGCCTACCCTGCTGGCCTGATCTAACCCCTGATGTCCCTCGTCTGCAGGCCTGATCTCACCCCTAACTGCTCTCCTCTGCTGGCCTGATTGTCCCTAACTGCCTCTGCCTGCCTGATTGCCCCTAACTGCCCTCCCCTACTGGCTGATCTCACCCCCAACTGCCCTACACTGCTGGCCTGGTGCCCCAAACTGCCCTCACCTGATGGCCTGATTGCCCCTAATGGCCTCTTCCTCAGCCCCAACCACCATAGCTTTGTCCAGAAGGAAGTTGAATATCCGGAAGATGGCTGGTTGACCCGGTATAATTAGCATATTCCCCTTTTAGTAGTATAGATTGATTATATAGGATAGGATTGCTTAAATGTGTGTGGGGGGGAGGAGGATGAAGCCTTTTTCATCAGGAAGAGATGCTCTTGGCAGACAAAAATACATAATCCCTATATCTGGACGGATAGCCAGCCATATGCACTATGCTGCCAAAAAGGTCATTTAAAAATTGAACCACTTTCTAATACCTTACACCAAACAGCTGTTGCCCTTTAAAAACCCTCCTCAGCCCCCACCTTAGGTTCTGCTTTCACAGTTCACCCAGATTAGGTTCTGATTGGTTGGTTTCTATGCCAGTCAGCGTCAAAAGCTCCGCCTCCTAGGCAGCTATTAGCTCCTCCTACTTCACCTATATTTGGTTCTGTTTGGTCGGTTTCTCTGCCAGTCAGCATCAAAAGCTCCACCTCCTAGGCAGCTATTGGCTCCTCACACTGCACTTAGATTTGGGTCTGATTGGTCAGTTTCTACACCAGTCAGCATCAAAAGCTCTGCCTCCTAGGCGGCCATTGGCTCCTCACACTTCACCCAGATTTAATTCTGATTGGTTGGTTTCTATGCCAGTCAGCATCTCTGGGCCTATCAAAGGGCCTGATCAGAGGACAGGGCTGATCAATAGCTCCAGCAGAGTCCGAGAGAAAGAGAGGCACAGCTGCTGGCCAGGCCCCAAGTGAAAGAGAGAGGCAAGTGCTAATCAACAGCTGCTGTGGAGGCTACGGATGAGACCCTGCTTCTCTCTCCAGGCCCTCTTCAGACATGATCCGCAGCCCCCTCGGCAGGCAGTGTTGGGTCTGGGCTCCCACAGCCATGGCAGTCAGTGCTGGGACACCATGGCAACCCAGCATTGACTTCCGGTCAGTCAAGCCTTTGGTAGTTTTGGATGTTACAGACCCTTGGTTTTTATATATTAGGATGTTTAGATAAGGGATAGTCGTGAGAAATTTTACTTGTTTATTCTACCCTCTGCCAGAGAATCTCAGCACATAGAAAGCAGAGGATCTAAATAGAGTTAAAATATATTCTAATTATGTAAACACTTTTTATATCTCATGTGTTATCTCCTATGTATATAATAAGTTACCTAGACAGATGCCAATAATTCATTTGCATTTGCTAAAAATTGGCTAATGAAAGCCAGTTAAATCATGGGCCTACTTTATGAACTTGATCTTAAAGAGACAACTGAATGAATGCAACTCAATGAAGTAAAATAAAATTAAGATTATGTTTCCACAAAAATGGAAAATATTTTTATCAATTGTGCTATTCATATATTTATTCACAAATACTTAATGTATCCAAAAAATGTGATTATCAAATCAAAATACAAATCTAGCCAAAAACAAAACTCCAAAACTTGCCCTTATAAGGATTTGAAAATGCACTAGAAGAAAAGTATTATTATTGGTGATTTAATTATATTCCTCTTTTCTAGTAAAACTTGCCAGCAATAATAATGTATTGTAATAGAGTTTGAATATGCCAATGCTTTTTTCTAAAATTTAATTCTTCAACTTTATCATTTGAAACTGTAGAGTACAATGATATGATATATAATAGTGTACAAGCTTGAAAGGTGAATTATTTTTTCTTTTTCCTAGTAAAACTAGTACCTCAAAATTTTAGTGGCTACCTATGAATAATTTCAACCTTATTCAGGGGGAAAAGTTTTATTTCTTTGCACTTAATATTAGTAAAAAATCATTAAATATAAATTAAATTAGGTATGGAACAATAACAACTCACTCAGGTTATGTTTATAAATTATATAACATCACTATCTATATCAGCTAAGCCTTATATAATTAGAATGATATCCCAAGTAGTCATGGAAAAATGCTCAAAAATAAATGAAACTTGAAATTATCTAAGGAAGAGTTTTAACAGCAAATACTGGCTACCAATTATATGTATAAATTTTCCAAAAGTCTAAAAATAGCAATGTGTTAAACAGAATGCACATGACAAAGGAAACAGCTCATCAAGCTTTCCCAGTTATGGAAATGTGATTTTCCCATACATCAGTCAATAAAAAACAGATGGCAGAAAATTAGTTGCCAAAAAAGAAAGGAAACACATACAACATGTTATAATTATGAGCTTCAGAAAAACAAAGGGTGGGAGATGAATATTTTTAAACAAAATGTAATGATTCTTCCATGAAAGCTATCTCTGCTGAGTAGGGCAAACTAAGGATAAAATGACATGATCTCAGAATCATTAAGTATTCCTGGAATGGACTTTTTTTATCATCTAGAAAATCAACTCCCTTCTTTTGCCAAATACTTTGCCACTCTTGGTATTTGTAGTTTACTTAGAGGTCCTTATGGCTCTATGGATGGACCAGGTGATTCATCACTGTTGGTTCAGTCCCTCTTGCCTCATGGTTAAAGCAGGCCACATCAGGGATGGATATGTCTCTCAAACTGGTCCAACTTAGAGTGAATCCAAGGATTTTTACAGAAACCCTGAAAGAGCTATGTTCTTTTTCACAGGAGTTGAGCATAGGAAGCTAAAGGTTTAATGCTGCGAACACCACACAAAAGTGAAATGAAACCACTATGCAAAAGAGCAGGCTGAAAATCAAACCCCTTGATCAAACTGGTCCTAAATCAGAGAGTCATGTGAGCCAATAAAATACCTTTTTATCTGAAACCAATTTGAATTGGATTTTCTATATATTGACCCTTAAAAAATCCTGAATAATCAAATTCTAATCTCATTTTTGTTTATCTAGTGAATAAACAAAAACTAGCTGCTGCAGTTTAGAAGGCACCTTTTCCACATTCATTATCATAACAACTCTGTGAAGTGTTACTACAATTTTTATTTTGCAGACTAGAGGCCTGGTGCATGAAAATTCATGCACTGGAGGGGAGGTCCCTCAGCCCGGCCTGCCCCCTCTCACAGTCTGGGAGCTCTCAGGGGCAGGAGGTGACCCGGTGATCAAGGGAAGGCAATGCCCCCATCACAAATCTCCTGCGGCCACTGCCGGCAGCGCAAGCCTCAGCTGGCCCTTGTTACCTGAGCCTCAGGAGGCCCTGGGCGGCTGGGTAGCCACCACCATCCAAGGCTTGCATGTGCCACAGGCATCAGATGGGCAACTGCCATCCAAGGCTTGCCTGTGTTTCAGGCCAGCCCTGGGCAGCTGGGCAGCTGATATCTGAGGCTTGCCTGCACCTCGGACTGGTACTGGGTGGCTGGGAAGCTGATATGTGAGGCTTGCCTGTGCCTCGGGCTGGCCCTGGGTGGCTGGGGGGCTGAGGGGACTGAGGGACTCTGGAGGTAGGTGCATGGAGCCGCTGGACCTGCCTGGGGACGGGCCTGGCCGTGCCGCATGCTTACTTCCCTGGCAGGGCTGAGGGGACTGGGCGTTGCCATCATGTGGCTGTAGGTGCTGCCATCTTTGAGGGCATGGCAGTCAGTTAGCATATTCCCTCCTTATTTTCTGTGGCACCACCATCTATTGTGAGGGTGTGATAGTCAATTAGCATATTCCCTCTTTATTAGATAGGATGAGGCTAAATAGTGCTTTAGTTTCTTCAGATTGCTATAAGGCAATATCACTTTCTATGATAATAAATACCATTGGTTGGCTTATAAACAACAGAAAGTTATTTCTCGCAGTTATGGAGGCTGGGAGTCTGAGATCAGGGTATCTCGGCATGATGAAGTAAGGGCCCACTTTCAGGTTGCTGACTTCTTGTTATATCTTCACATGGGGGTAAAGGGAATATCAATCTCTCTGGCACCTCTTTTTTAAGAACAATAATCCTATTCATGATTAGTGTTCTTATAACTCCCCTCCCCTGCTGGCCAATTTGGTTCTGATTGGTTGGTTTCTATGCCAGTCAGTGTCAAAAGCTGGCAGCCATTTGGCTCTTCACAGTTGACCCATATTTGGTTCTGATTGGTCAGTTTCTATGCCAGTCAGCATCAAAAGCTCCATCTCCTAGGCAGCCATTGGCTGCTCACCCTTCACCCAAATTTGGTTCTGATTGGTTGGTGTTTATGCCAGTCAGCATCTCTGTTCCTATCAATGGGGCCTGATCAGAAAGGTGAGGCTGATCAGCAGCCCCCATGGAGGCCTGGAGAGAAATGGAGGTGCAGCTGCTGGCCAGGCCTGGAAAGAAAGAGAGAGGCAAGTGCTGATTGACAGCTGCCACAGAGACTATGGATCAGAACCTGCTTCTCTCTTCAGGCCTCTCTCTTGGCCTGATTCACAGCCCCCTCAGCAGTCAGTGCTGGGTCACCACAGCAACCCAGTACTGACTGAAGGACTGACTTTCAGTTGGGCAAGCCTCCAGTCATGATGGACCCAGAATTTTTATATACTAGAGGCCCGGTGCACAAAATTCATGCAGGGGGGAACCCCTCAGCCCAGTCTGCACCCTCTCCATTCCGGGACCCCTTAGGGGATGTCCGACTGCTGGTTTAGGGGATCTAGCCTAAACCAGTGGTCGGACATCCCTCTCACAATCCGGGACCACTGGCTCCTAAGTGCTCACCTGCCTGCCTGCCTGGTGGCCCCTTACTGCCCCCTTGGCAGCCTACTCACCCCCAAATCCCCCCTGCACCAGCCTGGTCGCCCCTAACTGCCCCTCTGTTGACCTGGTCACCCCTTACTGCCACCCATGCTGGCCTGGTCACCCCCACCTGCACCCTCCTGCTGGCCTGGTCACCCCTCACTCACTGTCCCCTCCCTGCCAGCATGGTCACTCCCAACTGCCCCCCCTACAGGCCTGGTAGCCCCACGCAGCCTGCTGCTTGGTCATTTGGTCGCCCCTCACTAACCCCCCTGCTGTCCTGGTAGCCCCACGCAGCCTGCTGCTTGGTCATTTGGTCGCCCCTCACTAAACTCCTGCTGGCATGGTTGCCCCACACAACCTGTTTGGTTCTGTTTGGTTGCAACGGTCACTTAGGCTTTTATATATATACTAGAGGCCCGGTGCACGAAATTCGTGCACAGGGGTGTGTGTCCCTCAGCCCAGCCTGCACCCTCTCCAATCTGGGACCACTCAAGGGATGTGCGACTGCCCTGTAGGATTGGGCCTAAATGGGCAATCGGACATCCCTCTCACAATCAAGGACTGCTGGCTCCCAGCTGCTCGCCTGCTTGCCTTCCTGATTGTCCTTATCTGCTTCTACCTGTCAGCCTGATCACCCCCTAACCACTCCCCTGCCAGCCTGATTGATGCCTCACTGCTCCCCTGCCAGCCTGATTGCCCCTAACTGCCCTTCCCTGCCTGCCTGGTCACCCCTAACTGCCCTCCCCTGCAGGCATGTTCACCCCCAACTGCCCTTCCCTGCAGGCCCGGTCACCCCCAAATTCTCTCGTCTGCCGGCTTGATCACCCACAACTGCCCTTCCTGCAGGCCTGGTCCCTCCCAACTGCCATCCCCTGCTGGTCTGATCACCCACATGGTCCCCCCAACTGCCTCCCCTGCTGGTCTGATCACCCTTTCAGGCCTGATCCCTCCCAACTGCCCTCCCCTGCTGGCCATCTTGTGGTGGCCATCTTGTGTCCACATGGGGGCAGCCATCTTTGACCACATGGGGGCAGCCATCTGTGTGTTGGAGTGATGGTCAATTTGCATATTACTCTTTTATTAGATAGGATAGATTAGGATGACTTGCCCAAGATCTCACAGCTGGTAATTAGCAGCACCCAGGTCTTGTGAATTCAAATCCTATACTTTTCCACTAGTGCTTTTCAACCTCAGGTTTTTTTTTTAAAAAAAGGTATTTTCAGTGCTATGACAGGTGGTACACAAAATGCTATATTTTAAATGTAATTTCTCTTTCTAGAACTTCAATTATATTCAAATATCTTAGAGAAAGAGTATAAGCTATGTAACACAATTTTTGTCATTCTATATAGTATTGTATTTTAAAATTTAATAAATTTTAAATGCAAACATTTTTAGAATTCTAATAAATATCTCAATAATGTGTCAAGCTTGCAACTGGCCACTTGGGTATTTATCCTAATATCAAAAAATAGTTCTATACTTTTACTATTAGGAAGCATGTAAAATGCAACAGTATTTTAAAGCTCAAATAAAAGGACAAAATATATTATTTATAAATAAATGAGGTTTTATGAATAAACACTATAATGAATAAACTATCATTTTATTTTATAGTTAGACACAAAAGTACTAAGGTCCCAAAGAATAAGTATAATGATGAAACAAGCCCAAAACGTTTTAAACAAAGAACCGTAGCCTACATAAGTACAAAATACTCTGAACAGACAAACATTTTTAATTCCACAGAAATTAAAGTCATTAGTAATTCTCCACAAAGACTTCCAAACTATTTTGGCAGTACAGTTCAAGCAGAGGTTTATTTTAAAGACAATGCCAAAAACAATATTTGTTGAAGATAGTTTTTTAATTTCATTCTATCTATTTCATTAGGCTATTTTTTGTAAAACTCTAATTTTCTTTAGACTATAGCAAGATAAATAAGCCATAGATGATGTGTTATGCTGAATAATATTCCCCCCAACGTGTCCACTTCTACTCCCCATAACCTGAGAATAGATTAGTTGCCAAACTGTCCTCCCCTTCAGGGCTGGTTGACCCCTATGGCCCTCCCCTGCAGATATGATTAAGTTAAGCATCTTGAAATAAGATTATCCTGAATTATCTAGGTAGGCCCAATATAGTCACAGGGTCTTTATAAAAGACCAGTGATCCGGTGCACAAAATTCGTGCACAGAGGGGGGATTCCCTCAGTACAGCCTGCACCCTCTCCAATCAGACATCCCTCTCGCAATCTGGGACCACTGGCTCCTAATCGCTCACCTACCTGCCTGCCTGATCACCCCTAACTGCCCTCCCTTGCCGGCCTGATCTCACCCCCAACTGTTCTCTCCTGCCGGCCTAATCTCGCCCCCAACTGCCTCTGCCTGCCTGATCTCGCCCCCAACTCCCCTCCCCTACTGGCTTGATCTCGCCCCCACCTGCCCTCCTCTGCTAGCCTGATCTCATTCCCAACTACCCTCCCCTGCAGGCCTGGTTGCCCCAACTGCCCTCCCTTGTGGGCCTGATCTCGCCCCCAACTGCCCTCCCTTGCTAGCCTGGTTGCCCCCAACTTCCCTGCCCTGCTGGTCTGATATCACCCCCAACTGCCCTCCCCTGCTGGCCCGATATTGCCCCCAAGTGCACTCCCCTGCTGAACTAGTTGCCAAACTGTCCTCCCCTTCAGGCCTGGTTGACCCCTATGGCCCTCCCCTGCTGGCCTGATCTTGCCCGCAACTGCCCTCCTCTGCTGGCCAATTTGGTTCTGATTGGTCGGTTTCTATTCCAGTCAGCATCAAAAGCTCTGCCACCTAGGCAGCCATTGGCTCTTCACACTTCATCCAGATTAGATTCTGATTGGTTAGTTTCTATGCCAGTCAGTGTCTCTGGGCCTAGCAGCAGGGCCTGATCAGAAAGGCAGCACTGACCAGCAGCTGCTGTGGAGGCCTGGAGATAAATGGAGGCACGGCTGCTGGCCAGACTGGGAGAGAAAGAGAGAGGCAAGTGCTGATCAACAGCTGCCACAGAGGCAATGGAAGAGTCCCTGCTTCTCTCTTCAGGCCTCTCTCTGGCCCTTATTCGCAGCCCCCTCAGCAGTCAGTGCTGGGCCACTGCGCCTGCAGTGGAAGTAGTCAGCAGGACTGTTTTCTGGTTGGTCAAGCCTCGGTTGTTACTGGTCGTTACAACCCAGGGTGTTTATATATTAGTATAGGAATATCAGTATCAGAAAGGGGTATGTGTTGACAATAGAAACAGTCAGAGTTATGTGAGGCCACAAACAAAGTAATGCAAGTGGCCTATAGAAGCTTTAAGAGGCATGGGAAATTTTTTTCCCTAAAGTCTCCACAAGGAACATAGACTGATTGACTGATTTTTGACACTGGACTCCAGAATTATAATAAATGTGTATTGTTTGAAATCACTAAGTTTGTAGTAATCTGTTACAGTGAGATATAAAATTAATACCGGGTTGCTATATTTTCTTATTATGATGCTTTATAAAAATAAAAATATTAAAATATTGAGTGAGGCAGAAAATTCTCCATTGTGTAGGATTCCAAAGCCAAATTTCAATTATCTAGCATTAGTTATGCATCATTTAGTTCATTTTAGCTAGGCTAATATTTTTCAATCAACATTCAAAAATCTATTTCATTTCTATAGCACAGAAAATTTCAAGTCAGAAAATTAAAACTTTAAACATAATTTTAAAATAACATCTAAAATATCAAATTCCCAGGAATATATACAGCAAAATATGTATAAAACTGCACATGAAAATTTAAAACAATATTGAAATAAATTGAAGACATATATAAATAGATAAATTATAACTATAGATTAGAATACTAATATTATAATGATATCAATTTTCCCCAAATTTATCTAATTTAATCTACATTACCAAAGAAATTTTACAAAATTATTTTAAAATTGATATGGATATGCAAATGACCAAAAATAACCAATGAAATTTAAAATAGAAGAAAATGTAAGAGGACTACTCTACTTAAAATTAAGGTTTACAAATATCACAATGGAATAAAGAGTCCTAACCACAGACCCATATATATATATATGATTGTGATTTATGACAATGGCAGCTTTGCACAGTCTTTTAAAAAAGGTATTAGAACAATTAGTTATCCACATGGGAAAACATTTAACTTGATGTCTGCATAATGCCAAACACATAAATCAGAGGAAGATAGGTTCATATGCTAAAGTCAGAAAAATAGAGCTTTCATAAAATAATTTAGAGTAATATATCTATGATCTTATATTGGCAAATGTTTCATTCATAAAAAGTGTTTATAATCAAAATGATTAATACATTGGCCTATATTACAACTAAAAATTACTGTTCATCAAATGATACCGCCAAAACAGTGAAAAGGATAAATCAGTGTAAAAGATATTTGCAACGTATGTAACCAACTAAAAGTTTATTCAGAACATATAAAAACAAAATATGGCAGAGTAGGTAAATGCTGTGCTCACCTCCTCCCACAACCACATCGAAATTACAAATAAATTACAAAATAACCACAACTGAAAACCACCTGAAGACTAGCTGAACAAAAGTCCTACAACTAAGGATATAAAGGAGAAGCCACATCAAGCCTGGTAGGAGGGGTGAATATGCATAACAGGCTGATCCTACACCCACATATGGTGGTTAATAACTGGGAGGAATTTCTTGGTTGTGGAGGTCCCCCCATCAGGAATGAGGGGATCCCAGCTCCACATTGGCTTTCCCAGCCCAGGATTCCAGTACTGGGAAGAGAGTCCCTGTAACTTCAGGTTGTGAAAACCAACAGAAATTGTGGCTGAGAAGATTGTAGTTGAGTGATATGGAGGGCTGCTAGAGTCCCTGGCATTCCTCTTAAAGGGCCCATGCACAGATTTATCCACTAACAGATTCACTTCAGTGCTGGAACAGGAGCTCTAAAAGTGTCAGGGACATATATGGAAGAACTGAAATGTCTGTCTTCCCAGGCAAGTGCTGGAAGAACATCTAGCAAGCACTATTGTTCCTTTGTTGAGTTCTTCCCCAACCCAACCTGCAGGCACAGGGTATCAAATCTGAGTCTATCAACCTGGCTAACATATTCCTCCCTGTCCTGGTGATTCCTTGAGGCCCCACCCCAACCAACTTGTGGGCTTACTCTATCTTCTACCAGCAGCTTTGCCATAAAACTCTATCTCACACTGAAAATTTTCCTAAAATCTCTCAAAGTTTCACAACACCAAACAAGCTGTGTCTTGCTTTGGCATGGCCCTTACCACTGGCTAAGCAGCGTCAATCCCTGCATTAGTGTCAACCAGACTCACATCACAGCTTAGCCTCTTTCAGGCACCTTTAAATCCAGAAAAAATGGCAACCATCTGCAGATCACTTTGTAGCTCCTATTAGTTGGCATTGACTGAGCAAAGGAAATGAATAATCTTGGCCTGCACCAGATCTCCTTCCCACAGGCCCCAGAAATAAGACATTCAGTAGCTGATTGGACATCCTAATATATAAAAACCCAGGGACCATAACATCCAAAACAACCAAAGGCTCGACCGAACGCCAAGCTAGGGAGCTGAGGAAGCGGGATGTGATCAATCAGTGGCAGCAGTGCCTGGCAAGCGGTGACTGGTAAGCGGTGAGCGGCTGGAAGACAGACCTCTTGGTCCCTCCTCCCAGCCCTCAGACTCCAATCAATCGGTGGTGGAGGTAGGGTGAAACTGGGGACTGGCTCCTTTAGTAGTCCTGCAGTTTGAATTTGAAGAGGTCAGGCCAGGCACCAACGGACCAGTGCTGCTAACATGATCCCGACAGTGCTGCTGGCCTCCTGGAACTTGGCCTTGAGCACTGCGGCCACTTCCCCTCCCTAGATGCTCCACAAGGAAGAAAGGATAACTGCCAGCAGCGCCAGGGGTGACCAGCGGTGACTGGTCTCTCCATGCTTCCTCCAGGTCACTCAAGCCTGCCCCACTCCAGATGAAGTGTGATCACTGCACACAGAAGGAATGTAGGAAAAAAATAAAAATTGATGACCAAGTGACCAGAGAGACGACCAAACACCAGGTGCACCTGTCCACTTACATAGCGCTAAGCACATGAATGTGAGCAGATAGAAGGGAAAAAGACCTTCAAGGCCTGTCCATGCCCCAAGGCAGGTTTGTGTTTAAAACCAAGTGGGGTGACATCGGAATTACCCAAGCACACCCCCATCCCCTTCACCTGCCCAGACGCCTAGGGTCCCCTTACAGCTGGGCTGAACTCTGCTCAATACTTCCCCAACCAATGCATGGTGACAACAGGCAACTCCACGCCAAGCCCAAGCAGGACCCGCGGCCAGGCTCCTGCAAACTGCCCACAAAGGCTTCGGGTCCTGCCTCAGTGCCCAGCCCCAGGCTCTGGGCAAATGGGCTCTGGAAGGAGACACCCTGATGGCGGTGCCTCACGATGGCATTGCCCCCTCTAGTTCCCCCTCCGCGACAGCACAGCACCGGCTCCCTGTGCATGGGAACATGATAGGGTGCGCATTTGATGGGGGAAAGTCAACAAAATAGGGGGGAAGGTGTTAAAGGTCTGCGGGGTTGGGATGGTTGGCCGGAGTAGGTTTGGAGTGTGCTGGAGAAGGAAGAGGAAGGTCCAATTGGAAAATGGCTCAGCACAGTACCTTTCTTATTGCTGAACCAAGACGGTGCAGCCTCCCAGGGGTTGTCACAACCTCCCAGGGGCCGTCACATCCCACCTGATGGAAGTGCCTGGCAAAAAATCTCTGCTCAGTGGAGCTTCTCGCACACGCCAGGCTCCAGGAGGAGAGCGCGCATGTTGCGTCACCCTCCATCCTCGAGGTGAAGGGCCCTGAGAGGCACTTTCATTCCCCGCACCCCTAGAGCTGTCCTCAGGAGCCATGAGCTGTCCATGCGCCACCAGAGTGCTGAGCCTGATGGCAGGATGATCTCCTGGCCAGGCTGGCTGGCCAGCTGCCTCTGCCAGGGGCACAGAGGGAAGGTGCCAAGCCCTGCTTGGCTGCTGGCCCAAGGGTGTGGTGAGGCCATAGCAGTTCTGCTTTCCCCGGAGCTGGGGCAGCTTTCACTTTTGATTACCGCCAGCATCTCCTCTCTGCAGGACCCGCCCTGCCAGCCAGGGGCCCAATGGGCAGTGCGCCCTGCCGCCCGCGGCCATGGCCCAGGCTGCTGCACTTGCCCAGGTGACCCAGGTGCTGTGCACAGCCTGGGGCACCTTGGAGCTGGAGGAGCTTGGGCGCCGCTTCCGGGACCGCATCAGCATGTCCATGCTGGAGCGGCTGCTGCGGGAGTCCCGTCGCTTCTTGGTGGCAATACAGGTGAACACGGGCTTCTCAGCCGCCATCCCCAAGTGGGTAGTCCCGGAGCAGGTGGTACTGCCTGTCTCTGTGCTGCGCCTGTATCATGGCCACCAGCACCTCAAGCCCACCTGGGCGGGGATCTGAGGGAAGCTGCACTTCTGCAAGTTTATGGTCCTGGGAGCCTACAAATTCCTCAAAACCGGGTAAGGCACCATGGCCTGGGGATGGGGGGCGGGGGATATGGTGGAAGGCCTTTCCCCCTAATTCTCCTCAGTGAACATTTATTGAGTACCTACTGAATACCTGGCACTGTGTGTGGGAGGAACTAGGTTGGAGCCATGCCCTCAAGGCTCCTGACAGCAGTGAGTGATTTAGAGGCTGAGACAACCTGGGTGTGGCTGCACCAGCATGGGAGTGGGGAGAGTGGACAAGGGGGGGTTGAGGGGGTAGTGGATGCTGGGTGGGGTAGGGGGAGGAGCGGGCTCTTCTGAAGAAAGCAGGCTGTATCTCGCTCCCCACAACCATTGAGGGCCACCAACCAGGGACTTTCTCAGCCCCGGCCGAAGGAATCTCTCAGTGCCAGTTCCCACTGGCTTACAAGCCTGTAGATGATTCTGTGGCATCTATACTAATAAAAGGGTAATATGCTTTTTAGACTAGACATCTTCCAGACATCGTTCCGGACATTGCCACGGTGTCAGGGGCTGAGGCAGAGGTGGTTAGGGGCGATCAGGTCAGCAGGGGAAAGCAGTTGGGGTGACCAGGCCAGCAAGGGAGGGCAGTTAGGAGCAATCAGGCAGGCAGAGGCAGTTAGGGGCAATCAGGCAAGCAGGCAGAGAGGTTAGGGGTGATCAGGAATGCAGGCAGAGGCAGTTAGGAGCCAGTGGTCCCAGATTGCAAACTGGCAGTCAGACATCCCCAAGGGGTCCCTGATTGAAGAGGGTGCAGGCTGGGCTGAGGGGGAACCCCCCCCATGCACAAATTTTGTGCGCCGGGCCACTAGTATTATATCTAAGGAGCACTGAAGAAACAACGTAGAGCCAGGCAAAAGAATGGGAGTTGTGGAAAGGGGAGCCCCTCTGGAGCTGGAGCTTGACTGAGAGGCCCAAGTGATATTGGCTGCAAAGCCCCCTCCTCTCAGGAGTGTGGGCTCTCACCTCCACACAGGGATCCTAAACCCAGAGCAGCAGAGTCAGGAAGAAGAATCTGTGTAGCATTGGACAGTGGGAACCAGGGGAATTCTGTTTGCCTTGGCGCCTTACCAGTGAAGGAGCCTATTGTTAGAAGCCCCAGCCTGAGAAGTTTTTCCCAGGCTCTGACTACTGGAAAGATTGTGCTGTAGTGTGTGAGAAAAAAAAAGGGGCAGGTGGGGGGGATCCTGGGGCCGGCCTGCACCCAGCAGTGACTTGTAAGGACCATCTGCTTTCCTGGAAGGCATTGTGCAGAGTTCCAATTGGTGACTAAACTGCCTGGCTAGGGGAAAAGGGAAGGGATTGTTCTACCTCCAGTGTGAGGTTGGAACCCTTCTCCCTATGTGGAGGGTCTCAGACTGTTTCATCCTGTGGGTCTGGCAGCATGGCCTGGAGTAGCAGGACAGATGGGGGATTTGGAGAGTTGGGAGCATGAGCTGAGCTGGGATTCTTGGCACCAACTTTGCTGAGATTTGGGCCCTACATGGAGTTGATTTTGTAGTCCCTTCTGCTTGGACCTGGGGCACAGGGGTGCTGGTCCTCCCAGAGTTAGAGTTTTTAGTCTATCCCATGGGAAGGCTTCTATTGGAGAAGCAGATAAATAAGAGCTGAGCCTTGTGGCTGCCCTGTTGGGAGCTGATCTGAGCTCCCTGCAGGGGACAGGAGAAGAACTCAAATGTGAGACCTTCAGCGGCTATTGTCTGGGACCAGAAAGAAATGTTTAACCCACTCCTGCAGACAATATTCTGCACTCCTTTTGAAACAGAATTTTTGGACTGGAACCTGAATTCTTTGTCCGCCGGAATCGAAGAATGAATCCACGGACAGAGGGTAGCATAGAAAAGGTAGATATTTATTGAAGAGCAAGTACAGACTCCCACATGGGAAGAGGGAAAGAGTTCCACTGAGTTACTTTTCCCTATGGCTTATAAAGGCTACAGATCCTTGTGCCTTGATATCATCTCTGATTGGCATTATTCCCTTAGACTGGTTACTATAGTAACTCCTGAGCTCAAAGGTCAAACCTCACATGTCCCATTAGTCCCCCCCACTTCCTAATTATTTTCCTTCTAGTGGCCTGTTGCACGAAATTTATGCACATTAAATGGGAATTAATTAATATTTTAATATTGCTATTTGCTCTTTCTCTATAATAGAAGTGTGAGAGATGAAAAGAAATGAGTAAAATGTATATGAAAATAATACATGATTTTATTAATAGATAAACAATAATAAAATTGATATAACAACAAACACATGATATAAAAACAACATTGATCCAAACAATGACTGATAAAGTGATTAAACTTATTCTAATATCTCCCTGTATACAACATTAAGAGTGAAAATACTTTCAGAGTGCTTGACTAATTTCCCTTATGATGAAGTATTTACAACTTTAATGTCACATGCTCTTCGAACTTGAGAGAAAGCAACATATAACTGACCATGTGCGAAAACAGGTTCAGGTCAGAATATTCCTACTCTGTCTAGAGTTTGTTCTTGTGATTTATTGTCATCGCAAATGCTGGCATCACAGGAAACTGTCGTTGAATCATTTTAAATGGGAGGCCAGTGTCAGATGGAGACAAATCAATTCTTGGAATCAGAACAACCTCTCCCTCTGCAGATCCTGTTAATACTTCAGCTTCGATTATGTTAGGTCATAATCTTTTGGTAACAAATCTAGTAACATTACAAAGACCCCATTTACTATTTAGATTTATCAATAGCATAATGATTGCACCCATTTTCAATTTTAATTTATGACATGGCATTCCCAAAGGAGCAATACTATTAAGAAATTTGATGGGAAAATTTTCCTTTTCAGCATCATCTGTTGAGTCAAAGGAATCATCACTCAAATATGTGTGAAAATCTCCATCAAGTATATCCAAAATCTCTTCATTTAATTTTTGAATGTGCTCATTTTTTGGACAAAGAATCACACATTTAGATATATTTTTAATATTATCTACAGATATAGTATTTCCAAAGATAGCTTCAATAATAGATATGTTACAAATCATTTCACAGGGGATTTCAATGATATCCATTCCTAAGTGAAAACTGCTATCAAGTTTGCCATCTCCAAGTTTTACTAACCATTCACTATAAGCCGAATCCTCTGATCTCTTATTTGTTTTAAGAGACAACTTTCTGAAACATTACAGTACTTTAAACTCGTTTGTAATATGGCTGATCACATAGCATGCAGCACAATACTGAGACATTATCAAAAATCTCCTCCAAGAAGGAGAACTTTCCCACCAAATGCAACATTCAAATTCATAATTTCTCTTAATAATCTGTCTATGGCGTTTATATCATGACTGGATCCCATGGTGCATTCATCAATAATAAGAAGTTGAGCCTTTTTAATGGTTTTAGCAACTTCACTCTTTATATTGAGTCTAGAAATTGAAGTTTCATTTAATGGAATTGGTAATTTATATTGGGAATGAAAGTTTCTTCCACCGAGAAGTAACTTTGCAGCAATTCCTGTAGATGCTGTGGGTAAAACAGTACTACCACGACATCTAATATAATGTATTAAAACTTTATACAGATAAGTTTTTCCACTACCAACTGGACCATCCACGAAAAAGCATTTGGGATGTACAGTTTGATCCTCGATGGCTGAAGTTATAGTCTGAAAGGCTGCCAACTGTTCATTATTCAGAGAATTTATCAAAACGTCTGCCTGTTGTCACTCATACAATTCATCACATGTATTTGCATTCATTAATAAAGGATAGTCCGGAAGTTTGAAATGTGAACATCTGATTCCATGCAATGTGAATACCTCTTGAACTTCATTAAGGGCATGCATTTCACAGTTCACACAGGCACCTTCTCTTCAGTGTAATTTTCAACATAAATCTTCATTAAAATGAGATTTATTATCATCCCATAATTTGTCTGCAGCAGAATGACATCCAAACACACATATGCATGCAAAAAGTTGCCATAGTTGTTTGGGCATATTAAGGATGATTGCATCGTCAATTGTATCTTTCCAGATAGTGTCGTTGATTAATAATCCTCGAGTTTAGCAGTTTCAGGAAATGTATCATAAATTACATCTCCTAAAGTTTTCAGATCATCAAAACTTATCGCACCTTTTACATGCAGAAGCAAAAGTCCAAGGTAAAATCGTTCTGGTTCTCTAAAGCTCACAGTGAACAGTCTACCTAATACTTTATTCCCACTCTTTCAGCGTTTTGTCCACAAAGAATTATTAAACACGTAATGCTGTGGAATCTCCCAATAATTATAATTGCATGTGTCGGAATCTTCTCTATTCAATAAGAACCAAGTTATCCCTTTTAGCCCTATCTATAACTTCAGCAAAATCATCGATATGAAAATACAAATTCTGATCATTTGGCAAATGAATAGCTAATCTTGTGATTGGTCATGCATTCACATTGCAAAAAGTCTTCAAACAGCCTCAGGAGCGCTCACATACCTGGAATCAATGAGGTCCTGTACTTAATAATGATTGATAATTTTTACCAGAAATTTGAATATTTGCACAATCATGCCTTTTATAGATGTATTTAAATAAATATTTGACACTTTTAATCAATGCACAGACTTCAACATTTATATGACAGTTATATTTGAGGCACAAATATGGGTTATAAGTGTTATTGGCAACTTTATTTCCAGTAGAAATGGTACTACCAGATCTTCGTTTGTATTTGGGATATCCATCAATATTTTCAATGGTCGCATTTTGAAATTCTTTTGGATATCCCTTTGAACATTTTCCATGTTCCATACCATGAACTATTTGGATTTTGTATTCCACATGGTCCATGTACCATATTTGATTTTACAATTTGAAAAAGTTGAGGACACTGTTCTTCATCTGGAATTTCTGCCTTAACTATACGGTCAATGTCATCTTCTGTTCATAATTTGGATTCACTATCTAATATCAATAATATGTGAGCGTGAGGCAGTCCGCCTTTCTGAAATTCAATGACATGAATTTTAGCTATTACTTGGCCAAATAAATGGAATTTACATATATCATTTAAAAGAGCATTCAGCTTAATATTAAAAACTCTGAATACCAAGTCAGGTCTGTTTTCAACTTTTTGCCAGTGTTGTAAATTGTTTGTAATACCTGCCCATTTGAGGTTCCATGTCATGGTTATGAGTAAATCGGGCTTGCCAAACTTCGTTACAATTTCCATAGCATCCTGATATCACTGCTGCATATTTCTGGGACTACCCTCAAAAGATGATGGAAGTATTATCATTTTACCAATTGGCACATTGTCATTCTCAGATCTAGATTTGAGATAAACCATCAAACCACTATATTTTTTCAACTCTCAACTTAGGTTGGTTAGCTTTAATGAAATTTATCTGATTGGCCTCCATTTTTGAATATGAATCCACGATAAACTGTTGAGTTAATTTTCCTGCATTTAAAATAGGATTGAACGTGTCCCGCACAGAGAGATGAAATCCATAATACTGCATTTCTGTGACATTTTGTCTAGTATTATTGTCGATTACACTGTTGTCTCTGAGTCTTAATGCAATATCTGTTCCCCAGGCTTTTCACCATGTGGGAAAAGAATAGGATATGTCATTGCATCTAATGTAGGAAACAGGATATTGATTTGTTTCATTTTAGTGGCATTCAGATTATTGGGATCTGGTTTACAATGAATAAGTAAGTCCCTTTCAAAAGGAGGTTCTCCATCTTCATTTCTGAATATGACAGCAACCTCAGTTACATGGGGAGAATTATATCTACATGGATCACTGTTATTATCGTATTTAATTGTCATTGTTACTTCTGTGGGAGCAATACCTTTTACTGTTGCTTCAGATTGGGCTTCCTTTTCTACCTCATGTAGCATCTTGTACGATTTTGTTAATTCATTTATATCATGCATGAGGCTGTTGATGTTGATCATGAGTCTTTCTGAGCAGCCTTGGTTTTCCGGCATTGCTAATCTTTTACTTGTCGCTTCAGCTGTATCCAAAATATAGAGTTGAACAAACTTCCGAGAAATGCCATCTGAAGGATGTAAAGTTCCAGTATGGTGATAAACTTTTCCGTGTATTCTAAAACAGTATGGCCCATATCCTGATGGTGATGCAATATTTGCACCCATTGAAGCAAAAGCAAAAGAACTATTTATGGAAGGAATATTTTCCATGAAATTTTTACTGTCAGAAGCTTTGTCATTAATCTTTTTAAATATGCTAGGTATTCTGGAAAATGTATATCATTTGGACAAACTTTACCTTTGCTACAACATTGAATAAATTTTCCATCAGATGGTTTTTCATCAGAGAAATTTAGTGATTGGCAAAACTGAAATCTAACAGTCATTCCACCACAACTATGTTCGAGAATTGCATCCTCATGTACTCCATTTTCGCTGAGAAGGCAGTTCCTACCAGTATTGTTAGTACTTGTTGATGACTGTTCTTTAGACATATTCTGTCATCGCCACCGCTTTCTTTCAACTTCAAAGGCACATTGGTCTTTAGACATTTTATGTCAATGACCCCGGCTATTTTTGGCTTCAGGGCTACGTTTTGCCAATAGTAGCTTTTCAGATACATTCTATCACAGGCACTGCCTTCTTTCAACATTAGATGCATGTTGGTCTTCAGACATTTTCTGTCGATAATGCCGGCTTCTTTTGGCTGCAGAGCTACATGGTATCAATAGTTGCTCTTTAGACATAGTCCCACCTCCCTGCTGTCATGGTCTGAGATGCAAATGAATGAGAGTCCTGGCTGCCAGGCCACTGAGAGCTGTCTGACCAATGGCTGATTCTGGCTGATTCTGTGGGTGTGGGACCTCCTCCTACCTGCTTTCAGAATCTCTGTGATGCAAGCGTTATGTGCCCGGCCTGGACAGAGGCCCTTCTCTGTGGCCAGGTGCAGAAAGGCTCCCCTCCCCACCAGCCATTCTGTGCCAGCTGGCCAGAGGCCCTCCATTGCCAGGGAGGAACACTTGCCTTGTCGCCATGGCAACAAAGCAAGCATTCTGTCAGGACCCTCACTCTGTATGCTCTCAGTGGCTGCCCCTCATCCCCAGGACTGGGGGACTCTGGCAGGGCTGAGAGGACTGGATGCTGCCATCTTGTGGCTATGGGAGCTGTCGTCTTTGTGATGGAGTGGTGGTCAATTTGCATATTACCCTTTTATTAGATAGGATTGCCTTTGGGCTTTCTTCTCCTTCTGATGAAGGACTTTCTTCCCTTTATTTTGTAAATATAGACCTTTTGCTGTTCCTAGCTCCCTCATTCTATGGAAATTTACCTGTTGCAGCTCTACAGCCCTGTTCTCCTTCTATGGTCCCCTTGATTTCTAAAATTTCCTAAAACCTGTCTTTTCACATCTAAAAATTCATGTTTCAGTCCCCCCCACCAATTAGGAAACCCCAATTGCCATTGAGGACAATGGACGCCGATCTGTCTGGCTGCTTCCTACTGGCAAAAGGGGTCAGAGTTTGAGGGGCAGCAGTCAGGTTCCCATTGGAAGTGGGCTAACTAAGGGTTTACAAATGATGGATATAGCTACCTTCATCTGCAGTTTCATGCAGAGGACAATTTGTAGCTTAAGTTGTCCTATAGACTAAGTTTTAGTACATTTTACATTGAAAGAGATGTGGGAGATGTAGTATATCTACTTGAGATTATTTGACCCTGAATTGGGCTGCTTATAATATACTTAGTAGTTAAGGATTTGGGGAGCCAGTATGGCTTGAGAAATTTACTATATAAGGGTTACAGAGAGGAGCTATAAGTAGGAGTATTTTGTGGTGTTTCTGGGTCCCAGTAAGGACAGACAAGGTCTTCTAGAGGTACCAGCCTAGGATTAAGGTGACACTTATGAAAAGACAGAATAAGAATTGTTAAAAGATGAATATACTGATTATTTAGAAATACCAGCGTATGTTACTTATTTGGTACTTGTTGACTCTTCAGGTTCCCTTTGAAAGAGATATTTCAGGTCCTTTAGAGGCTCACATGAGTAGAAATCTGGTGATCTGGTTGATGGCAATGTAGCTTTGTCCTCCTCCTGTGCTGGCATTCAAGGTTCACTCGAGATAGATGGATTTAGGAGTCGATGCTACTGACCTGTGGGGAAACTTAAAGACGGTGCCTGTAAAAGAGCCTTTTGAGCTGTTTAAAGGCCTACCCAAATAAATGAGGGCTATTCCTGAAGCTCTGGGGAAGCACTGTCCATGTTAGCTGATGGCTTTGATTATTGGGATCTTTAAAGGGAAATAGGGACTGTGAGTTAGGAAGCAGGAGTATATAGAAGAAGGCATTCTTGAGATTTAGTACTGGAAACCATTTTGTGTCCACTGGAGTCTGGGCAAGTAAAGCATAAGAGTTAGGGACAATTGGCTAGATAGGAATCACTGCCTTATTTACTAGTTATAAGTCCTGAACTAGTCCTCCCTCTCTATTAGACTCTTGTACCCCTAAGATAGGGGTGTTGTAAGGACTATGACAGGTTTCAATAAACCTTGGGCTTCTAAAATAGATAGCCTATTAAGATATTGAGTCCTCCTAGAGCCTCAGGGTTGAGAGGATATTGTTTATGATGTAAATATGAGGCTTTTTGCAGAATCAGGAAGGCATGGAAAAGGAACAACTTACCCCAGCTGCACCCTAAATGCTGAGAAAGTATCTCCTTATTGGCTTCCCAGACATGCCTGTAATGGCTACAGCCTTTGAGGATAATTTACCAGGGTTTTGGAGGAGTACAGAGAAGGTGGCTCCAGCATCGGGGAGGAAATTAATTTCCTTGCCCTCCCACCCCTCACTGTGAGGCTTACTCAGGACTCCTGGGTGGAGGTGGCAGTCTTCTGAGGAGCTGAATTGAGAGACCCTGAGCTCCATCAGTCCTGTTGGGCCACCTGGTCGCCAGCCCTGTCCCAAGGGACCTATCTGCAGGGGCAGTCCGACTTCCAGTTGTTTCCTTGACCACTGGAGATAGGGTTTCAGGAGTCCACCACGCCCCTTGGGGCAATTCTGGTGCATAAGTCCAACCTGTCTACAGTTGTAGCAGGTGACCGGGACTGATCATTCGCCTCTGGGCTCTGACCGGGGGTCCTTGTCTTACCGAAGTGCAGCATAAAGAGCCTTGGTTTTGGGCTGGCTTTTCCTGTTTCTCCTTTTTTTCCTTCTCCTGGTCTCTGAACACAGAGGTGGTAACTTTCAGGAGATTTTCTAAAGTACTCTTGGGACTAATAGCCAATTTTTGAAATCTGATGTCTGGGATAGCCTGTGTGATAAGTTTGTCCTTTAAAATTAGTTGTCCCAATTTGACTCTGGGGTAAAGTTGATACGCTTAACCAAAAGCCTCCCTGCGCCTTTCAAAAAGACTAAGGGGATTTCCTTCAGCTCCTAGATTAATGGTGGTTAATTTAGAGTAGTTAACAGGCTTTGTTTTACTATGTCTGAGGCCTTCTATAACGCAGAACTGGCAGTGCTTTATTTTCCACCGCTCAGTTTTAAGATCCCATTGAGGTCTACAGGGAAAATTATTTCACTTCTAAATTCTTTTGTTTTTCAGGGTTTTAAGACAATTATTTTTAATTTGTCTCATGTACCAGGGTGAGAAGGGGATCTGGGCTTAAGTATGGCCAGATCCTCTATCTGTCTTGGGGCAAGTTTAGGTTGTCTTATTCCTGGTGGGTGCATGGTCTCCGTCCTCTCTCTAGGTGGACTTGGGTTGTTATTGACAGGAGCAAAGGATTAAATTTACAGTTTCCCACCTGCCTTTGGCTTGTCCCCTAGAGTAAAGAAAGCCTGGACATATGGGACTTTCAATTATTTCCTGTTTTTCCTATTAAAACTTTCCCCTAGAGTAAAGAAAGCCTGGACATATGGGACTTGCAATTATTTCCCATTTTTCCTACTAAGATTAAAACTTCACTCTGGGGCTACTTCTTATTATTTTCTAGTTGGCATTCGAGCCCAAATCTGAGGGAAGAGAGAGATCAGGCACCTTTTCTTTAAGGTTTGTGGGTCAACATTATCCAAGTTCTTCAGGATGTATCCTAGGGGCTGTCTTTTATGTAATATGAACAGCAGGCTTCCCATCAAGGAAAAAGAAAAGAAGAAGAAAGAAAAGATGTACAAGGATGACCAGCATCCTTGTACCCACAAAGGACGTCCTGCATCCATTGTGATGATTTAGACAAAGTGGCCGGGTAGACTTAACCACACTCACCATCACAGCTGACCACCCGAGCTCACTCAGAGGCCACCCCTTCCTGAAGCTCCTGGTGACTTCCTGATGGTGGTGGCATGTATAACCATTGTTCTCAGGCCCCTTGTTTATTATTAAACTAGTAGCCCATTTGCAGGAAGAATCCTGCAAACAGCCACTGCCACCGCCATTGTGGCTGAGGTACCTGCACCCACACGCTGCTGCCACCCACCCCGCTCCGCCCCGCCCCGCCCCGCCCCGCCCCGCTGGGGCTTTCCCTCTGGCAGCCACCTTGCTTTCCGCTTTTCCTCCCTCTTCCTTCTAAGTTGTCTTCAGTCTTCACTCCTCCCTCCCTCAGTATATGCAAATTAATCGCCATCTTTGTTGGGTAATTTGCATACTCGCCCTGATTGGCTGATGGGCGTGGTTTTGGCTGGTGGGCGTGGCTTGGGTGTAGCAAAGGTGCGGTCAATTTGCATATTACTATTTTATTAGATAGGAAGTGCCTGAGGCAGCTGTAATATTTTTGAAGTACCTATTGGACTGTATTTCCTAGGGGTTTACTCTAGGATGAGAAATTAAGAGTTTACACAGTACCTGGAACCCTGGTTTGGCCAATATCCAAGTAAAGTATTAACAGCTGTATTAATCCTTGTTTGGCCAGTGATCCAAGTAAATATTAACAGCTCTGGTCCCCACCTCTTGTATGCCCCTCGTTATTAAGGATTTATCCTCTGCCTGATTTTGGGAGAAAAGATGGAATCTCTAGTCAAATTGAGTACTTTAAACTTTTTGCTCACTGGCTTAACTTTTTATTTTTATTGAGCCTTAATTTCTGTTGTTTTATTTTCAAGCCTTAAGATGCCACCTTAGAGATTTTACTTTCTTTTAAACAGGGTAACCAACTTGATTGCTCCCCCGCTGGGAGAGGGACATGCTAGTTGACTTTACAAAAAATTAGGTAAAAGGCATACCTTCTTAGTTATTATTAATGGTGAATATTGGTGTAAGAGATTTTTATTTTCCCTTTTTAAACTTAAATTTACCCCTGAATATCTAGTGCTCATCTGTATATTTTACTCAGGAATGCTGGGAGGGGGTATAACCTTCTATATATACTTTAATAATACCCCGAAATTCAAAAATAATACCCTTTTAGTTCAAAGATATGACCTGATTAGCACCTGCAATTTAGAGTATGTCAGAGTTTTTTCCATGGGTCTTTCTAAAGACTTAAATGCACCAACGTAATGCAATGGCTGTCCAATGACAAAATTCAAAAGTGGCATGGTTATAGATTTCTTTAGAATGCAATTGATAAAACCTTTACTTTATAATATTCTGAGACAACAACCTTCTAGTACAACAAAAAATTTGTATATAAAAAATAACATGTGGCACATGGCTTATTGCAGATGATGTATTAAGCATTGAAAATAATTTAAAACATCTAATATGTGA
Source organism: Eptesicus fuscus (assembly GCF_027574615.1). Taxonomy (NCBI): domain Eukaryota; kingdom Metazoa; phylum Chordata; class Mammalia; order Chiroptera; family Vespertilionidae; genus Eptesicus; species Eptesicus fuscus. The sequence continues at coordinate 1,409,538 of NC_072480.1, read as the reverse complement.
AACACAAGTACCCAGAATGTCATTGGCAGATGCAGAGAATTACTATGCTTGCCCTTTTCCCTGACTGAAAGTTTCCATTTTGAAGTTGGCTTTAAATCTGTGTAAGTTCTTTTCTAAAGCAGACTGAAATTTCTATAACATCCAAAGTATATATATTTAAATAGAACATTGCTATTAATTTTTATTTGACAGAGTTTCCTCATGAAATTCCCAGTATATTGCATTGGTCTAATTTAGTTCAAAAATATTTCTTTTTAGGGAGCATAAAACTTTGCGTCAGCTCAGGGCCCTTGAGATGTCACAAAGCTGTCTCCCAGTTAAATTCTTAAAATATTACACTTGGAAAAGCTGTCAAATATACTCAATTTAAAGATTATTAAAACTTAAACCAGGGACCTCAGAAGATGGCTACCGACAGGAAGGCAGACTGCAAGATAGTGTGTGAGTAAGAGAATGAAAGGAGAGTGTGTGGTCGCACTGGGAGTGTATATGTGTGAGTTGAGGGACAGCTATACTCCAAGGGACTGTTGGGGATTGCCAGACGAGGTTCCCCTGACCAGGCAGCCTCCACTGCTGCTGAAATCCTTCCTGGAGCAACCTGTTCTGACATGGAGACCGCGCCATCTTGAAGGGGAGAGAGGCTGTTATCGGAAGCCTAAAAATCCCAGGAATCTACAACACCACCCAGGGAACAGCTGCGAACCCAGGAACACAGGACCCAAAGCAACTGGAATACACGGACTCGGAGGAGCTCTGCACCTTCTCATGGAAAGGTCAGATTTTGCCTAGGAAAAGGTGAGGTCTGCGATCCAGGCAGGAGAGTGAAATGCGCATGATGGGAACTAGATGATCTGGGGAAGTCTGCACCCAAAAAAATCCGCGGCCATTGGGGCTAGCATGATCCATGAATGTGGAAGGGGATCCGCAGGGCTGCCAACAGAAGGGAACTCTAAAAAGCAACCCATAGCTGAACTGGGCACAAAAGGGCAGCCAAAAAATTTTAACAGTGTGCCAGCTGCTTAGAGCCAGGGGAAAAAAAGACTGCACAGACTTGCAAGCAGCACAATAGGGTAAAAGCCATGAGTTCAAGCACTTACTCTGGCTGTTTTTTCTTTTTCTTTTTTTCTCTTTAAATCCTTGCTTTTGATCACTAAGCCCAGAACATAGGATCACCCAATTGGGGACACTCTAAGAGACTTCAGGGGAAAGTTGTTTTTGTGGAACCTGGGGATCAGAGCAGGGAATAATGATCAGAGAACCAGCTCTGGGGCAGCCCATTTCCCCAAACCAGTATTAAGTGCGACAGGGAAAACAAAATCTAAGCACTAGCTAGAGAGGACTTGTAGACCCAGAGGTCAATCCAGAAACACTGCCACCCAGGGGTTGAAACACAAATTGATTCTTGTGTAAACACAAATAAAGGAGTCTAAGAAACAAATAAATACTGCCTGCTGGAAAATCAGGACTGTGGCTTACAACACAGAGGAGCAGTGGAACACAGGGAACTTCAATACTGTCCTGATTAGAAAACAGGCGTGCCAAACAGAACAATAGAGGAAGTGAATGACCTTCACTACTGCACATTTTTACTTTTTTTTTTTCATCTTTTACTTAAGAAACTAATTTTTTTTTTCTTTTTTCCTCACTTGATTTTACTTTTAATTATTACATTTTTATTTTTAATCAGTACTATTGGTATACTATTTTACCTTTTCCTTAAAGTTTCATTTTATTTTCTCTTTATTTTATTTTGGGATTAGTGTTCTACATTCTATTTTCATCTTTCCTTTAGCATCATTTTACACTATCTCAACTTTACCTTTATTCCAACACTCTCTTCCTCACTTTCCCCTTTTGTTATCCTGTTTCTCTTACCATATTCCTGCTTTAGATTTTCCTGATCCCTTCTTTTTACCCACTGTTAAAAATTCATCCTACTTAAATATCTAATTTCCAATCCCCTGCTCTAAGTCCATACACATTTCTCTCTTCTCTTTCTTCACTATCCAATTTTTTTCTCTCTCTATCCTTTTGTTGTTGTTTGCTTGATTGTTGATTATATTGTTTTTTTTTTATGCTTGTTTCTGAGATTGTTTCACTCTTACTTTTTGGGGTTTTTTTGTTCTATTTTTGTTTGTTTGTTGCTTCTGATTTTCCTCACCTCGCTTGATATTAGTTGTTGTTTGTAGTTCGCATTCATCTCTACGTATTTGTTGCTTGAACTTGGTGGGATTATTGGCTGTTCTATTGGAGTTTTCTCCCCATATAAAGAGTTTTCTCCGCTGTTCTTTTTTATTCTCTTTATTTTCTCTCTTACTTTTTTTTCCTTTTCTTAATTTCATTTTTGCAATCCTTTTTCTTCTTCTTTTTTCCTTTTTTTTTTTTTTTTAATTTCTTTATTGATCAAGGTGTCACATATTTGTCCTCATCCCCCCATTCCCATCCCACCCCTCTCCCCACGCATGCCCCAATCCCCTGTTGAACTTAACCGTTTGGATAGGCTTATATGCATGCATACAGGTCCTTTGGTTGAACTCTCCCTCTCCCCCCACCCTCCCCCTCCCCTCCCCTATCCTCCCTCTGAGGCCCGATGGTCCGATCGATGCCTCCTTGCTTCTGGTTCTGTTCTTGTTCCTCAGTCTATGTTGTTCATCATTTCCCCTAGATGAGCGAGATCATATGTCACTAGATATATACTAATAAGAACTGAATGTGAGACGAGCAATAATAGTTATGCTGACAGGCAATGAATCAATCTGTAGCGAGCTTCCCCCTGGACCAACAGTTCTTTTGAGACCCAATTTCAATGTCCAGTAGTTCCTTATGTGTACATGTCAGCACTGACCCCTCAGCTCTGGATGTGGACAAATGGTGGTAATGGAGGTCCGACTCCCTCTGGTTTGGTCTCGGCCGAACCCAGGGGCACGGCGTCACCCGGACTAAGGGGCACGTGGCCTCACCCATACCCAAGGGGCGCGTGGTCTCACCCGGGCCTGGGACCCAGCCTCACCCGGATGGATCCAGGGGCGCACGGCCTCACCCGGACCCAGAATCTGGCTTCACCCGTACCCAGGGACGCTTGGGCTCTCCCAGACCCAGGGGCACGTGGCCTCACCCGGGCTTAGTTGCACAAGGCCTCACCTGGATCCAGGGACACATGGTCTCTCCCGGACCCAGGGACGCTTGGCCTCTCCCAGACCCAGGGCCACTTGGGCTCACCCGGGCCTAGGTGCACAAGGCCTCATCCGGATCCAGGGACACATGGTCGCACCCGGACCCAGGGACGCTTGGCCTCTCCCAGACCCAGGGCCACTTGGGCTCACCCGGGCCTAGGTGCACGAGGCCTCACCCGGATCCAGGGACACATGGTCTCACCCGGACCCAGGGACGCTTGGCCTCTCCCAGACCCAGGGCCACTTGGGCTCACCCGGGCCTAGGTGCACGAGGCCTCACCCGGATCCAGGGACACATGGTCTCACCCGGACCCAGGGACGCTTGGCCTCTCCCAGACCCAGGGCCACTTGGGCTCACCCGGGCCTAGGTGCACGAGGCCTCACCCGGATCCAGGGACACATGGTCTCACCCGGATCCAGGGACGCTTGGCCTCTCCCAGACCCAGGGCCACTTGGGCTCACCCGGGCCTAGGTGCACGAGGCCTCACCCGGATCCAGGGACACATGGTCTCACCCGGATCCAGGGACGCTTGGCCTCTCCCAGACCCAGGGCCACTTGGGCTCACCCGGGCCTAGGTGCACGAGGCCTCACCCGGATCCAGGGACACATGGTCTCACCCGGATCCAGGGACGCTTGGCCTCTCCCAGACCCAGGGCCACTTGGGCTCACCCGGGCCTAGGTGCACGAGGCCTCACCCGGATCCAGGGACACATGGTCTCACCCGGACCCAGGGACGCTTTGCCTCTCCCAGACCCAGGGCCACTTGGGCTCACCCGGGCCTAGGTGCACGAGGCCTCACCCGGATCCAGGGACACATGGTCTCACCCGGATCCAGGGACGCTTGGCCTCTCCCAGACCCAGGGCCACTTGGGCTCACCCGGGCCTAGGTGCACGAGGCCTCACCCGGATCCAGGGACACATGGTCTCACCCGGATCCAGGGACGCTTTGCCTCTCCCAGACCCAGGGCCACTTGGGCTCACCCGGGCCTAGGTGCACGAGGCCTCACCCGGATCCAGGGACACATGGTCTCACCCGGACCCAGGGACGCTTGGCCTCTCCCAGACCCAGGGCCACTTGGGCTCACCCGGGCCTAGGTGCACGAGGCCTCACCCGGATCCAGGGACACATGGTCTCACCCGGATCCAGGGACGCTTGGCCTCTCCCAGACCCAGGGCCACTTGGGCTCACCCGGGCCTAGGTGCACGAGGCCTCACCCAGATCCAGGGACACATGGTCTCACCCGGAACCAGGGACGCTTGGCCTTTCCCAGACCCAGGGCCACTTGGGCTCACCCGGGCCTAGGTGCACGAGGCCTCACCCGGATCCAGGGACACATGGTCTCACCCGGATCCAGGGACGCTTGGCCTCTCCCAGACCCAGGGCCACTTGGGCTCACCCGGGCCTAGGTGCACGAGGCCTCACCCGGATCCAGGGACACATGGTCTCACCCGGACCCAGGGACGCTTGGCCTCTCCCAGACCCAGGGCCACTTGGGCTCACCCGGGCCTAGGTGCATGAGGCCTCACCCGGATCCAGGGACACATGGTCTCACCCGGATCCAGGGACGCTTGGCCTCTCCCAGACCCAGGGCCACTTGGGCTCACCCGGGCCTAGGTGCCCGAGGCCTCACCCGGATCCAGGGACACATGGTCTCACCCGGATCCAGGGACGCTTGGCCTCTCCCAGACCCAGGGCCACTTGGGCTCACCCGGGCCTAGGTGCATGAGGCCTCACCCGGATCCAGGGACACATGGTCTCACCCGGACCCAGGGACGCTTGGCCTCTCCCAGACCCAGGGCCACTTGGGCTCACCCGGGCCTAGGTGCACGAGGCCTCACCCGGATCCAGGGACACATGGTCTCACCCGGATCCAGGGACGCTTGGCCTCTCCCAGACCCAGGGCCACTTGGGCTCACCCGGGCCTAGGTGCACGAGGCCTCACCCGGATCCAGGGACACATGGTCTCACCCGGACCCAGGGACGCTTGGCCTCTCCCAGACCCAGGGCCACTTGGGCTCACCCGGGCCTAGGTGCACGAGGCCTCACCCGGATCCAGGGACACATGGTCTCACCCGGATCCAGGGACGCTTGGCCTCTCCCAGACCCAGGGCCACTTGGGCTCACCCGGGCCTAGGTGCACGAGGCCTCACCCGGATCCAGGGACACATGGTCTCACCCGGACCCAGGGACGCTTGGCCTCTCAGACCCCGGGGCACGTGACCTCACCCATGCCTAGGTGCACGAGGTCTCACCCGGATCCAGGGACACACGGTCTCACCCGGACCCAGGGACGCTTGGCCTCCCCCTGACCCAGGGGCACGTGGCCTCGCCCGGGCCTAGGCGCACGAGGCCTCACCCGGATCCAGGGACTCACGGTCTCACCCAGACCCAGGGACGCCTGGCCTCCCCCTGACCCAGGGGCACGCGGCCCCACCCGGGCCTAGGTGCACGAGGCCCCACCCGGATCCAGGGACACATGGTCTCGCCCGGACCTAGGGGTGCGTGGCCTCTCTCAGACCCAGGGGCACGTGGCCTCACCTGGACCTAGGTGCACGAAGCCACCCAGACTCAGGGGCGCGTTACCTCTCTCAGACCCCTGGTCGCGTGGTCTCACCCGGATCCAGGGGCTCACGGCCTCACCCGTACTCGGGACCCAGCCTTACCCGGATCCAGGGGCCCACGGCCTCACCCGGACCCAGGGTTCAGATTCGCCCGGACCCAGGGGCACATGGCCTCACCCGAACCCGGAATCCAGCTTCACCTGGACCCAGGGGCGCGTGGCCTCACCCAAACCCAGGGGCGTGAGGCCTCACCTAGACCCAGAGGCGTGTGACCACATCTGAGCCCAGAGGCTCGCAGGCTCGGCTGGACTCGGGTCTCAGCGGGGTTTCGTCTTCTTGATCCCAATTCCTGTTGGTCAATTCCCTCTCAGAAATTCCTTCGGTCATTTTCTCAGAGCTCCAGGGCGGCTGCCGCAGAACTCGTTGGGCGGCGGGCTCGGCAAGGCTCTGGTGTGCCCGGTGCCCGGCGGTGGGCTGGTCCGGTGTCGCTGCGTCGGCCCTTGGGTCTGCAATGGTGGCCAGTCGCTGAGCGTGCGCACCTGGCCACTTCGGGGCATTGAGATTCTTGAAGGACTCGGAGGTCAGCAAGCACGGAGTCTCCCTCCCCATGTCTCCCAGGGGCTCTTCTGTCCGTGCTCGGCAGCGAGTGGAGCCGTCCCCTCAGCCGGAGACCGCTGGGGGAACTGCGCCGAGCACGTTCCAGGCCGCCATTGTGTCGCCTGAGCCGTAGTTCTTAAAGTGTGGACTTTGGGTCACCGGCATCAGCATCATCCTGCGTACCCCTCTCTTTTATTCTAGTTGTAGAGCATCTGCTCAGCCAGCCCCCCGGTCTTTCTGGCTGGTGTCTGCTCTGCTCTCCCGTCGTAGTCTCAATATTGTTGTGGTAGGCAACGATCAGGCTGCCGCCCTATGTCTCCATCTTGGTCCTCCTTTGTACAGTTAAGTCTTGATTGTTGTTGGTGTCACTGGGAGGAATTGTCCTCCAGGCCAATTGGCTGTGAGGACCCTCTTTGTCTATATAGGAAGAGTTGCTGTGCAGGAGACATGTTTGTGGGCCGGGTCTTGATGCAGCAATGCCTTGGCGCTCACTGAGTCTGCCTCTAGAATGCCTCCCTTATGCAAGTGATTGAAATCTGGTGTCATCTCCCACCAACCACTAGATGCCCTCATTTCTGGGTCTCCAATGTAGTGTGGGTCAGCCACTACCTGAGGCACTCAGCAGGAAAAAGCTTCTGCTCAGCTTGGCTGGGGCGGAGCTACAGGGTGGAGCCTACAACCTTGGCTTCCTGTCAGCCCCGCCCTATGAGGCTCCTGTGTCTGTGTCCCTCTGTATTCCTTGCAAACACCTCTGAGAGAAACGCGCCCTGGAGTTTCGCCCACTGCCAAACAGTCCAGTCCCTCCCCTAATGAATCTGGACTCCCAGATTCTCGCCTGGAACTGGGTTTCAGTGTAGTTGGAACTGGGTCTCAGCGCAGTCTGGCGTCCCTGTCTCCTTCCCAGCAGGGCCACCCAGTGGCGCAGGCAAAAGTCCGTCCTCTGCGCACCTTCCAGTGCGCGCGTCTGGAGCCGCCGCTTCTCTGTGCCTCCGCCACCACAGCCCAAATTCATTCCCCCAGCGTGCGCCTGGCTTCCCAGGGTTTCGCCCGGAACTGGGGTTCAGTGCAGTCGGAACTGGGGTTCAGCACGGTCCTGAGCTTATGTCTCCTTCCCGCTAGGGCAGTTCAGTGGCGCAGGCAACAGTCCGTCCTTTGCGCCCCTTCCCGTGCGCGCCTCTGGAGCTCTGCCTTCCCCCGCTCCTCTGTGCCTGCGCCCCACAGCCCAGATTCATTCCCCCAGCCTGCGCCTGGCTTCCCAGGGTTTCGCCCGGAACTGGCGCTCAGTGCAGTTGGAGCCGGCGCTTAGCACACTCCGGAGCCTTTATCTCCTTCCTGCCAGTGAACGCCGGCCAGGCCGTCAGCCGCCCCTTCCTCTCCGGCTCCATCCTCCCCGCAGGCGCGCGTGCTCGTGTCTCCGCCAGTTTCTCCATACCTCAGGCTTTTACGGCTCCCCCGATTGTCCCCGTGGCCTTCTCCTTCCCCCCAGCTGTGGGCATTTTAGTCCGCCAGCTCTCCTGTGGTTCTGGACGATGTCCGTTCTGACCTCTAGTTGTGCCTTTGAAATTGTTGTGCCCGGCTGCAGGTTAGGTGTTTCACCTATGCCGCCATCTTGGTTTTCCTCTTCTTCTTTTTTCTTTCATATCCCCTAATTCTCTTTTCTCTGGTGTTCACCTCTATTTGGGGTTATTAGTATTGTGAATACATTTGTGTTCAGTGCCTGTGTGTTGTGCCTTATTGTGTTGTGTTTTGTGCCCTTAAAACAACACAGGATAGAGAGAACTATATAACCAAACACATGGAGAAGAGAGATCATGGGGAGACAAAGAAAAAAGCCCGCATATGAAAGAAAAGGAGGCATCACAAGAAAAGGAAGTAAACGAAATGGAGGCAAGCAATCTGCCAGAGAAATGGTCATAAGGGGCTGAAAAGAATGGAAGACAAATTTAACAATATGTGTAAGAACCAAGAGGAAATGAAGAAGAACCAAGAAGAAATGAAAAATGACATAAATGCTATAAAGAACTCAATAGAAAGTATCAACAGTAGAATAGAAGAAGAAGAGGACCACATCAGTGAGCTAGAAGACAAGGTAGGAAAAAATACCCAAGCAGAGCAGCATCTAGAAAAAAAATTAAAAAAACAGGAGGAGAGCCTAAGGGAACTTTGGGACGACACAAAATGAAACAACATCCACATTAATAGGGGTACCAGAAGGAAAGAAAACTGAGCAAGGAATATAAAACCTGTTTGAAGAAATAAGGACAGAAAACTTCCCTGATATATGGAAGAAAAAACTCACACAAATCCAAGAAGCTCACAGAGTCCCAACAAAATGAACCCCAAAAGACTCTTGGCAAACTCCAATGACAAAGTAAAGGCTGCCAGAGAGAGACAGAAAGTTACCTACAAAGGATCCACCATCAGACTAGTGACTGATTTCTCAACAGAAACACATCAGGCCAGAAGGGAATGGAATGAAATATAAAAAGTCATGCAAAGCAAAGATCTGGATCCAAGAATACTGTACCCAGCAAGGCTATCAATCAAAATTGAGGGTGAAATCAGGAGCTTCACAGACAGAAAAAGAACTAAGGGAGTTTATTACTACCAAACCAGCAATGCAAAAAATGCTAAATGCACTGGTGTAAAAAGAAGAAATAGGAAGTGAAGAAGGAATACAGGCATAAAGAATAAAAATGATAACAAACAAGTACCTATCAATAATAACTTTAAATGTAAATAGATTAAATGCCCCAATCAAAATACATAGGGTAACTGAGTGGATAAGAAAACATGACCCATATATCTGCTATCTACAGGAAACCCACCTCAGAAAAAAAGATGCACACAGACTGATGGTGAAGGAATGGAAAAAGGATTTTCAGGCAAATGGAAATGAAAAAAAAAGCTGGGGTAGCAATACCTATGTCTGACAAATAAGATCTCAAAGTGAAGTACATAGCAAGAGATAAGGAAGGCCACTTCATAATACTAAAGGGAACAATCCAACAAGAAGAAATAACTCTAGTAAACCTATATGTACCCAATACAGGAATACCCAAATACATAAAAAAAAACTTCTGGAGGATACCAAGGGAGAGATTGACAGCAAAACAATCATAGTAGGGGATTTTAACACCTCATTATCACCACTGGATAAATCCTCTAAACAAAACATCAGCAAACAAACATCAATCCTAAAAGACTCACAAGATCAGATGGAATTAATTGACATCTTCAGAACATTTCACCCAAAACCACAGAATATATATTCTTCTCTAGTACACATGGGTCATTTTCAAAGATAGACGATATATTAGGTCACAGACATAGTCTCTTCAAATTCAAGAAGATAGAAATCATATCAAGCATCTTCTCAGATTCCAATGGAATAAAACTGGAAATCAACTCCAACAAAAACAATCCAAAAGAATCAAACACCTGGAGACTAAATAGCATGCTATTAAACAATGACTGGGTTACCAGAAAGATCAAAGAAGAAATAAAAAAAACATCATGGCAACAAACAATAATGAAAACACAACAATCCAAAAATCTATGGGGCACAGTGAAAGCAGTCTTGGGAGGGAAGTTCATAGCTCTACAAGCCTACTGCAAAAAAACAAGAAACAATGGTAATAAATTACCTAAACCTACAACTCAAAAAAAGAAAAAAAGAAAAAAGAAAAAGAATTAGAAAGAGAGCAAGGAGAAAAGCCCAGTTTAAGCAGAAGGAAGGAAATAACGATCAGAGCAGAAATAAATGACATAGACACCAAAAAAAGAAAAAAAGAAAGAAAAAAAAAAGATCACCAAAACCAAGAGCTGGTTCTTTGAAAGGATAAACAAGACTGATGAAACTCTAGCCAGGCTCACCAAAAAAGAAAAGAGGGAGGACCCAAATAAACAAAATCAGAAATGAAAGAGGTGAAATAACAACAGACCCCATCGAAATAAAAAGGATTGTTAAAAAATACTATGAACAACACTATTTCAACAAACTGGACAACCTGGAGGAAATGGACATATTCCTAGAAAAACACAACCTTCCAAAACTCAATCAGGAAGAATCTAAAAATCTCAAAAGGCCTATAACTATGGAAGAAATTGAAGCAGTCCTCAAAAAGCTTCCAGTAAACAAAAGCCTGGGGCCAGATGGCTTCACAGGCGAGTTTTACCAAACATTCAAGGAAGAACTAAAACCTATCCTCCTCAGACTATTCCAAAAAATTCAACGGGAAGGGACACTTCAAAGCTCATTCTATGAAGCCAGCACCCTAATACCAAAACCAGATAAAGACAAACACAATGAAAGATAACTACAGGCCTATATCCCTCATGAACATAGATGCCAAAATCCTCAACAAAATTCTAGCAAATCAGATCCAGAAGTACATCAGAAAGATCATACACCATGAGCAAGTAGGATTTATCCCAGGGATGCAAGGATGGTACAATATCTGCAAATCAATAAACGTGATATATCACATAAACAAATTGAGAGGTAAAAATCACATGAGCATATCAATTGATGCAGAAAAGGTATTTGAAAAAATCCAACACCTGTTCTTGATTAAAAACTCTCAGGAAGGTGGGAATAGAAAGAACACACCTCAACATAATAATAGCCATATATGACAAACCCACAGCCAACATCATACTCAATGGGCAAAAATTAACACCATTTCCCCTAAGAACAGCAACAAGATAGGGATGCCAACTATCACCACTCCTTTTCAACATAGTACTGGAAGTATTAGCCATTGCGATTAGACAAGAAGAAGAAATAAAAGGCATCCAAATTGGAAAAGAAGTAAAACTGTCCTTATTCGCAGACGACATGATATTGTACATAAAAAACCCTAAAGACTCCATCAAAAAATTATTAGACTTAATAAATCAATATGGCAATGTAGCAGGATACAAAATTAATGCCAAGAAATCTATGGCATTTCTATACACCAATAGTGAACTTACAGCAAGAGAGACTAAAAAAGCAATCTCATTTACCATCACACACAAAAAAATTAAGATACCTAGGAATAAACTTAACTAAGGAGGTAAAAGACCTATACGTGGAAAACTACAGGAAACTGAAAAAAGAGATAGAGAAAGACATAAACAGATGGAAGAACATACCATGTTCATGGATTGGTAGAATAAAAATCATTAAAATGTCCATACTACTCAAAGCAATCTATAGATTTAATACACTCCCCATTAAAATACCAACGGCATATTTCACAGACCTGGAAAGAACTCTCCAAAAATTCATCTGGAATAAAAAAAGACCCGAATAGCTGCAGCAATCCTGAGAAAGGAGAACAAAGTAGGTGGGATCTCAATACCAGATTTCAAGCTATATTACAAAGCCACTGTTCTCAAAACTTCCTGGTACTGGCACAAGAACAGACATATAGACCAATGGGATAGAATAGAGAACCCATAAATTGACCCAAACCACTATGTTCAATTAATATTTGACAAAGGAGGCATGAACATACAATGGAGTCAAGACAGTCTCTTCAATAAATGGTGTTGGGAAAATTGGACAGATAAATGCAAAAAAATGAAACTAGAGCACCAACTTACACCACACACAAAAATAAACTCAAAATGGATAAAAGACATAAACATAAGATAGGAAATCATAAAAATACTAGAGGAATCCACAGGCAGTGAAATCTCAGACATATGCCCAAGCAATTTCTTCACCGATGCCACTTCTAGGGCTGTGGAAACTAAAGAGAAAATAAACAAATGGGACTACATCAAAATAAAAAGCTTTTGCACAACAAAAGAAACCATCAACAAAACAACAAGAGCCAGGTGGCTTGGCTCAGTGGTTGAGCATCGACCTATGAACCAGGAGGTCACAATTCGATTCCTGGTCAGGGCACATGCCCAGATTGCAGGCTCGATCCCAGTGAGGGGCATGCAGGTGGCAGCCCATCAGTGACTCTCTCTCATCATTGATGTTTCTATCTCTCTCCTCTCCCTTTCTCTCTGAAATTAATAAAATAAAATAAACATTAAAAAAATAAAAACAAGAAAGCCCACTGTATGGGAGAACATATTTGCCAATGTTATCTCTGATAAAGGTTTAATCTCCAACAAATTACAGGGAATTCATACAACATAACAAAAGGGAGATAAATGATCCAATAAAAAAATGGGCAATGGACCTAAAAGGATACCTTTCAAAAGAAGACAGAAGGAAGGCCAAGCGACATATGAAAACTTGCTCAAAGTCACTAATCATCTGAGAGATGCAAATCAAAATGACAATGAGGTACCATCTCACACCTGTCAGAATGGCTATCATCAATAAATCAAGAAACGGCAAGTGCTGGCAAGGATGCGGAGAAGAAAAACCCTAGTGCACTGCTGGTGGGAATGCAGACTGGTGCAGCCACTGTGGAGAAAAGTATGGAGTTTCCTCAAAAAACTAAAAATGGAACTGCCATTTGACCCAGTAATCCCACTTTTAGGCATATACCCCAAGAACCTAGAAACACCAATCAGAAAGGATGTATGCACCCCTATGTTCATAGCAGCAAAATTTACAATAGCTAAGATTTGGAAACAGCCTAAATGCCCATTAGCAGAAGAGTGGATTAGAAAACTATGGTACATCTACACAATGGAATACTACGCTGCTATAAAAAAGGAATTCTTATTATTTGTAGCAGCATGGATGGAACTGGAGAGCCTTATGCTAAGTGAAATAAGCCAGTCAGTGAAAGAAAAATACCACATGATCTCACTCATGTTATGCTAAACAAAGAACATTATAACCTTATGAATACAAAGATAGATACAGTGGCAGTGAAGCATCGAACAGACTGTCAAATTACAATGGGAAGGCTGGCAAGTGTTGGGGAGGGAGGGGAAGAGATCAACTGAAGGACTTGTATGCATGCATATAAGCACAACCAATGGGCACAAGATACTGGGGGGGTGGGATGAGGGCCTGTGCCAGGGGGTAGGGGAGGCTGTGGGAAAGTCAATGGGGGGAAAAAAGGAGACATAAGTACTACTATTTGTAATACTTTAAACAATAAAATAAAATTGAAAAAATACTTAAACCAGTTTTATCACTAAAGATTTGGTCCAGACCACTGAATTAATCCTTTTCAATCTAGCTAATAAATTGTTATATTTTAATAACTCCACAGTATACTTTGAATTGTAGATAAAACACTGGGAAGACACACCTACCATCTGCCCATTCCCTTGCCCCGTGCCCCAAGGGCACAGAAGTTTCTGCCTCTTAGCCAGCCTCAGTTCCACTTAGGCAAGCCTGCTCGGGTTTGTGACGTCATAGGCAGATGCTGGACCACCCGGTCCCCAGTCCCTATTAATACCCAAGATACCCACTGGATGTTCAATGGATGCAATGCTGGACAGGGCTTTGTAAATTTCCCCTGCCCTGCTTCTTTTGTTAAGCACCTGCACAGGTTAGGCCAGTGTCACCTCTTATTCTGCCACTTTTGGAACCAAAAGCCACTTGTCTGATTAATATTGCTCCTTTTTTTTTCCTTCCTCCTCCTGCTTCACCCCAGGTGAAGAAGACAAATGGTTTGTCAACCACAGGTAGGCTACAACTTCAGTTAGTGGTCTTTGTTTAAACTTCCCTGGATTAACATATGTGTAACCTTCTCAAATTTTACACCTTCAAATTAGCCTTAGAATCTTCATATATTAATCCAGCAAAATAACCTTTGGTTCTGAGTGGCACAAAGCCTACACAGAGCAGAGACAGAGGGCTTTCTATGTTCATAAAAATGGCAAAGAGCAAACTAAACTAGCAAAGCAATCAGTAACCAAGGTACATTGCAGACAAAGATACTCTCAAGATTCAAACCCTGCCACATGTTCAGCCTATCCACAAGCAGATGGGCCCCAGAAAATTGGAATGTTCCCTATCTTTAAACAGATTGATTCAAACATCAACAAGAAAAATCAATAGAAATACCCTTATACATGACTAGAGGTCAGGTGCACGAAATTCGTGCACGGGGGCTGTGTCCCTCAGCCCAACCTGCACCCTCTCCAATCCAGGACTGCTGGCTCCCAACTGCTCACCTGCCTGCCTTCCTGATTGCCCCTAACCTCTTCTACCTGCCAGCCTGATCACGCCCTAACCACTCCCCTGCCAGCCTGATTGATGTCTAACTGCTCCCCTGCCAGCCTGGTTGCCCCCAACTGCCCTCCCTTGCAGGCCTGGTCCCTCCCAACTGCCCTCCCCTGCTGGCCATCTTGTGTCCACATGGGGGCAGCCATCTTGTGTGTTGGAGTGATGGTCAATTTGCATATTACTCTTTTATTAGATAGGATATTTACAAGTGCGCACAATCCACAGACACTCCACAAAGCACTCCATTAAAACCAATGCCTCTTGTCCCTGGTTTGGAGAACTGACTCTCCTTAGAACCTCAGTATTTTTCCAATGGACTACTTTGGCCATGTGTTTTGCCTGGTTGCCTCACATTCCCCTTGTGTCATTTTTGCCATCTTCCAAAGAAAAAACATCTCTAGCCTATTCCATCGCATCCACAAAGAGATGTGGCTCAGGCCAAGAGGCCACCCAAAATCGGGTGGGGCGCCTCCCTTTGAACTAGCCTTTCCCTCTACATAGGTACAGAAAATCCCAAAATCATCCCTAATTTGTGAGAAATGGCTCACCTATCTAAATTTCAAATGAGAGACTGGGAAATAAAAACATGGCAAAAATGAGACTTCTAAAAACACTCCTGAGAGTGTGTGACCATTTTACAGAATCACAGTAAAGGTGAGAGGTGAGTTACCTAGTAATTAATGGGTTAACTTAGCAGCTGTGTCTGGCTGTAATGCTGAATTCTCTTAAAGGCTAAGACTTCTACAGGATGGCTGCAGAAGCAACTTAAGGACTGTGATTAACTCCTGTTATGCCTGATGGGAAGATTTAGGCCATGTTCATATGCCAGAAGTGGAAAACAGTTAGTTGGCCCTCTCTTAACTCTTGCCTAGAAGTTTTTCCCCAGTACTCTTACTATAAAGGCCTGCACAAATGGAGACTGGGGAATTTAAGCTTAGTGGGACCTGGACTGAGGAGGCAGCAATCTTACTGGCTACTATTTGACCTGATTGAGAGAAAGAGCAGAAGAAGAAGGAAGAAGATTCTCCAATTAAAACCTGCATGGGATCTGGGGCAGGGGAGTGGACATATGTAGTGGGTCAGAAATGTGCTGGGGTTGTTGCTGTTTTTGTGTTTTTTGTTTTGTTTGTTTGTTTGTGTGTGTGTGTGTGTGTGTGTGTGTGTGTGTGGTGTTCTTTGTTTTGTTTTGTTTTGTTTTGTTTTGTTTTGTGTGTTTTTTTGGAACCGTGTCTCAGTTTCTCTCCTGGAACTAAGACAGCTGTGAGGACTTGAAATTCTGGGTGACCAACTCTGGTATGCATCCCCTATATGGGTCAGAATTTAATTACATGTGTTGTTAAAACCCTATGAGGTGGTCTTCATGCTATGGAGAGTCTCCTCCAGCACTCCCGTTGTGCTTCTCACTCATGTAAGAACATATGAGAGTCCCAGACCAGGGCGGGGGGCAGTGCTAGTGTGGGGTTGCCTCTTTAAACTTCTCAGAGCTGGGCAGGGACCCAAGCACTCATTTAGTCGATGGCCAGGCTTTGACTTGTGACTGGCGGAAGCCTAATGCTCTAACCCAACCTGGCACCAGTTTATCCTTCCATGGGAGACTTTTTTTTTGTAGTGGCAGTTGCCCTAGTGACCTTTACTTGACTGACCCATGCCTCATTTGGTTTTGGCCCTGGAAAATACATCCAGAATGGAGCAGTGAAAGAGAAAGAAAGAAAGAGAGAGAGAGAGAGAGAGAGAGAGAGAGAGAGAGAGAGAGAGATGCCCACTTTTTAGACGGCAGCCAAGTTTAAGTGACTGGTGGGCAGCCATCAGCCTCCAAAATCATATAAGAGACAGAAAATGGGATTGTAGAAGACAGAGGTGAGGGAGAGGGTGTGAGTGAGGGGGTGAAAGGAGAGTGTCTGGTGTGTGTGTGAGGGACAGTTAAATCTGGCAGGAGTAGCAGGGGCTGGCAGACCAGGTTCTCCTGGACAGGAAGCACCTACCACCCCTGCGGGCACTCCCTGGGCTGTGGGACTTGGACACAGAGCCCACACCATCTTGAAGGGGAGAGCGGCCTCTTCTATAAGCTCATCAACACCACAACCCAGACAGACCTTAGACACTGCCTGTGACCCTGCATCCACTCGATCCAAAATCCTGCTGCCCCACCTGCAGACCTGCAAACCCTAGGACCTCCACCTCCAAAGGTGCATACTTCTGCAGCACTAAGTGCAACTGCCTCCCTCCCCAGCAGCCAAACTATGGACACCCCAGTCACACTTTACCAGAGCCACAGTAGCACTTTTCAAGTACATAAGCCTCTTGAGCCCATCACCCCACAGGCCACTTTTGGGTGCCGCTGCTGGGCATGCTCCTATCAAATGGGATTGTAGGAGGGCTCACTGCCCCTGCAGTAGAAATTCTGAATTCCCCTTTCTTGGATACCTGCCCACAGACACCTGGGTCACACGGCTTCAGTGCCAAGGCCCCTCTGAGTGCGTGAGTGCACCACCACTGGGTGTGTGTGAACCCAACCAAGGCACAAGACCCCTGGCAGTAGAAATTCAGACTTCCCCTCCCCGCCGGCTGCCTGCCCACAGACACCTAAGTCACACTGCATCAGCGCAAGTTTCTCTCTGAGTGCACCACCCTAGCAAATGAACCTGGGGTACCTCTGTGAGGCACCACTGGGCATGCATGAATTCAACCAAGGGCACAAGGACCCAGCAGCAAAAACTGAGTCTTCCCCATCCACAGCTGCTGACCACCGGACACCACAGTAATGCCTTTCCAGCGCACAGGCCTCCTAAGCCCGGTGCCTCACTTGGGTGCCTCTGTGAGCTCTTGCTGGGTGCACTCGCATCCAAACAAGGGTGCACAGACCTGGCAATAGACATTCAGACCTCCCCCTTCCCTTCTGGCTGCCTGCTCAAAGACACCTTGGTCATGCGGCTTCAACACGAAGGCCACGCTGAGTGTGCCACCCTAGCAAACAGCTCCCCAGTGCCTCTGTGAGCCACCGCTGGGTTTGTAAAAAACAAACAAGGGCACAAGGCAGCAAAAATTGGGACATTCCAATATAATATGGATGGAGGAAGATGGCGGCTAGCAGGAAGGAGATGAGGGAGAGGAAATGAGTGAATGAGGGGATGAAAGGAGAGTGTGTGGATGTGTGTGGTGAGTGTGTGAGTGAGTGAGGGACAGTTAAATCCCAGCAGGAGCTGGCAGACCAGGCTCTCTTGGACAGGGAGAGACTTCCACCGCTAAGAGCACTCCCCAGACTGCAGGACTCAGGCACGAAGCCCACACCATCGTGAAGGGGACAATGGCCTTTTCTAGGAACTCATCAGCACCACCAACCAGACAGGCCTTAGAACTGCCTCTGACCCAGCAGCCACTCCAGCCAAAATCCTGCTGCCCCACCTGTAGACCCACGGACCCTGAGACCTCCACCTCCAAATGTGCACAGCTCCAGCAGCAGTATGTGCAACTTCCCCCATCTCCAGCGGCAGGACTCTGTACACCACATTTGCATGTTTCCAGCACACAGGCATCCAGAGCACACCACTCCACAGGCAGTGCTTGGGAGCCACTGGGAGCCCCCACTGGATGTGATTTTGTACAGAAAAGGGCACGCTGCCCCGCAGTAGAAATTCTGAACTCCCTCTTCCTGAATAACTTCCCAGGGACACCCCAGCTGTACAACTTCAGTGCTAGGGCCCCTCAGAGTGCGTCAGAGCTCTGTGCAGGCAAACAGACATCCATAGTGGTGCATTTCCAAGGGCAAGCACCCTGAGCCCATCTATCCACAGGGCGCTCATGGGAGCCACTGTGAGCTCTCGCTGGGTGCAATATTGGACAAACAGGAACGCACTCCCCCCGAGCAGTAGAAATTCTGAATTCCCTCTTCCTGAATAACTGTCCACAGAAACCCCAGCTGAGCAACTTTAGCGTCAGGGCCCTTCAGAGTGCATCAGAGCGCTGCACCGGCAAACACAACACCAAAGTTGAGCACTTCCAATGAGCAGGCCCCCTGAGCCCACCTATTTCAGTGCGCTCTGGAGAGCAGCTGTGAGACTCTGCTGGGTGTGATTCTGCACAGACAAGGGCGGGCTGCCCTGCAGTAGAAATTCTGAATTCCCTCTTCCTGAGTAACTTCCCACAGTCACTCCAGTTGCTCAACCTCAGTTTCAGGGACCCTCAGAGTGTGTCAAAGCTCTACACCAGCAAACACACCTCCACAGTTGCACATTTCCAACAGGCAGGCACCCTGAGCCCATCTATCCACAGGGCACTTGTGGGAGCCTCTGTGAGCTCTCGCTGGGTGCGATCTTGGACAAACAGGGACCCACTTCCCCACAGCAGTAGAAATTCTGAATTCACTCATCCTGGATACCTGCCCACAGATGCCTCAATTATGCAGCTTAACCTTTTGCACTCGGATGTCGAGTGTGATGGTTATTGAATGTATCAATAATTTGAAATATAAAAAATCCAAATAAATAAGTTTGTATGAAAAGAAACTCCAGTTTTTTATTCTACTGCCATGCTTTGTAAAATCTGGGGTATTTAAAAAATTAAATCCCAAGTAGAAGAAAGGAATCAAGAAAAAAGCAAGCGAGTGCAAAGGGTTAAGAGCTAGGGCCCTTCAGAGTACTTCAGTGTGCCTTGCTGGCAAACGCACCACAGGTGCCCCTGTGAGCCACCACTGGGAGCATGCGACTATCCACTACAGGTGCAACAGCAAAAGCTGAGTCTGTCCACTCCACAAATACAGAACTCTGGACACCACAGTCACACCTTTCCAGAGCACGAGCTCCCTGGGCCCCATTACCCCAACAGACAGTCCCTGCAGGCCACTGTGAGTACCCACTGAGCACATGTGATTTCAATCAAGGATGCAAGACAGCAAAAATTGGGACACCCCCCTCCATGGCTGATGACTTCTAGGCACTGCAATTGTGCCTTTCCAGCTCACAGGCCTACATCAAGAGAACCCAAATAGCTCAAGTAGGGAGCTACACTAGATTAACAAGCCCAGGAGACCTGAGAGATCACACCAGTAGCACCATCCCCAAAAGAACCTGGGTAGCAAAGCAATCGGATCTACAATTAAAACATTACAGCAAAACATGAGAAGACAAAAAAGCAATCCCAAAAGGAAAGAAAAAGAGGAATCACCAGAAAGGGAGTTAAATGAAATTGAGGCTAGCAACATATCAGAGAAAGAATTCAGAGTAATGATTATAAGGATGCTCAAACAGCTGGATGACAAATACACACAATTCAATACAAATACACACAATTCAATGAGAATTATAAGGAGCTGAATGAGAATGCCACCAACATGAAAAGGAACCAAGAGGAGATGAAGAACAACACAGCTGCAATAAAGAACACAATGGAAGGCTTAAACAATAGACTAGAAGAGGCTAAGGACCGCATAAGTGAATTAGAAGACAAGGTAGGAAAAAACACACAAACAGAGCAGCAATTGGAAAGAAGACTTAAAAAGCAATAGGAGAGCTTAAGAGAGCTTTGGGACAACACAAAATGAAACAACATTCACATAATAGGGGTACCAGAAGGAAAGGAAGAGAAGCAAGGAATACAAAACCTATACAAAGAAATAATGACAGAAAACTTCTCTGATATTGGCAAGAAAAAAATTATTCAAGTCCAAGAAGTACATAGAGTCCCAAACAAGATGAACCCCAAAAGACCAACACCAAGACACATCATAATTAATTGGCAAACACCAAAGACAAAGTAAGAATCTTAAAGGCTGCCAGAGACAGAAAGTTACCTACAAGGGATCTCCTATTGGAATATCAATGGATTTCTCAACAGAAACACTCCAGGCCAGAAGGGAATGGAATGACATATACAAAGTGATGCAAAGCAAGGGACTGAACCCAAGAATACTATACCCAACAAGGCTATCATTCAAAATTGAAGGTGGAATCAGGAGCTTCACAGACAAAAAAGGGCTAAGAGAGTTTATCATTACCAAGCCAGCAATGCAAGAAATGCTAAAGGGACTATTGTAAAAAGAAGAAAGAGAAAGGCAAGAAGAAACACAAATATTAAGGATAAATATGACAACAACAAGTACTTATCAATAATATCATTAAACGTTAAAGGATTAAATGCACCAAACAAAAGACATAGGGTAGGTGAATGGATAACAAAACATGACCCACATATTTGCTGTCTTGCAAGAGACCCACCTCAAAACAAAGGATTCACACAGACTGAGAGAGAAGAAATGGAAATACATTTTTCAGGCAAATGGAAATGAGAAAAAAGCTGGGGTTGCAATATTTATATCTGATAAAATAGACCTCAAAGTAAAGGCCATAACAAGAGATAAGGAAGGCCACTACATAATACTAAAGGGAGCAATTCAACAAGAAGGTATAACTCTTGTAAACATATATGCACCCAATAAAGGAGCACTCAAATACATTAAAAAACTTCTGGAAGATATCAAGGGAGAAATTGATAGCAATACAGTCATAGTATGGGACTTTAGTACACCACTGACACCACTGGATAAATCCTCTAAACAAAAAATCAGCAAAGAAACAGCAATCCTAACTGACTCACTAGATCAGATAAACTTAATTGACATCTTTAGAACATTTCACCTCAAAGCTACAGAATATACATTCTTCTCCAGTGCACATGGAACATTTTCAAAGATAGACCATATATTGGGACACAGGCAAAGTCTCTTCAAATTCAAGCAAATACATATCATAACAGGCATCTTCTCAGACAACAATGTCATAAAACTAGAAATCAACTACAATAAAAACAATGTAAAAAATCAAACACTTGGAGGCTAAATAGCATGCTATTAAACAATGATTGGGTTACCAAAGAGATCAAAGAAGAAATTAAAAGCATCCTGTAAACAAATGACAATGAAAACACAACAAACCAAAATCCATGGGACACAATGAAAGCAGTCCTGAGAGGGAAGGTCATAGCCTTACAGGTTGACCTAAAAAAAGAAAAAGAAAAGAAAAAAAGGTAACCCTATTTAATAAAAGAGTAATATGCAAATTGACAGTCACTCCAAGACACAAGATCGCCGCCCCCATGTGGTCAAAGGTGGTTCCCCCGATGTGGACACAAGATGGCCACTACAACAAGATGGCATGATTGGGAGGGCAGTTATTGGCAGTTAGGGGTGACCAGGCCAGCAGAGGAGGGCAGTTGGTGGAGACTCAGGCCTCCAGGGGAGGGGAGTTTGGGGGACCAAGCCTGCAGGGGAGGGCTGTTGGGAGGTACCAGGCCTGCAAGGGAGAGCAGTTGGGGGGGACCAAGCCTGCAGGAAAGGGTAGTTGGGAGGGACCAGGCCTGCAGGGGAGAGCAGTTGTGGGTGAGCAGGCCAGCAAGGAGGCCAGTTAGGCCTGCAGGGGAGGGCAATTTGGGGTGGGGGACCAGGCCTGCAAGGGAGGACAGTTGGGGGGAGGGGACCCAAGCCTGCAGGGGAGGGCAGTTGTGGGCAACCAGGCCTGCAGGGGAGGACAGTGTTGGTGCCAGGTGTAAGCTGACACGGTCCTTGCACCTGAAGAGACTAGCAAGGCTGGGACCCTTACCCACACAGTTCTCCCAGTCTTGTTTGGATGGCAGTTATCAGTAGAATGAGAGCAACCTTTATGGCTTGCCAAGAAGTCTGTAATTATTTACTGAGATTTACTGTACCGAGAATTTGTCCTTCTACTCTATCTCTCCCTTAGAGATTAAGAGGAACAAAGAGTACATTTCTCTTCACAGACCTCCTATTCAGTATTTGTGTATAAAAGGCATTACAGAGTTAATAAACAGTGCTACAGACTCTCGAAGACCTGTAGTCCTCCCGATTCCCCATGTCCTGTCTTTCTTTCTTTTCTCAAATCTCAACTCCCTACCTCAGCCCGGTTCAACCTGACAAATTGGCACCCGAACGGGGACCTGAGGACTTGGGAAGCAGACGGTGAGGATCTCCTCCAGATAAAGAGTGCACTCGATAAGGTAAGGGAGGAGCAATTTATTGATAGTCGGGAGTAAAGCATGGGACAAGTAGAGTTTAGAGAAAATGCCCTTTAGAGGCAAATGTTGAAGTCTATGTGATCACAGAATAATGTTGTTACTTGTTCAAATTAGAATCTTAGTGTGTCTATGGAATTTAAAATCTATAATAAGTGAAACTCCACTGCTGAAGCCACCTCTGGTGCGGAGAGATTCAGGAGTGGCAGAAGAGGGCAGGGCTATCTGTTCTCCCACAATAAGATTACTTGCAATAAGATTACTTAATACCTTGTTTAAAAATTATAAGAGAACTAGCAGGGAAATGCAAATCTTGGCCAAACTGGGTGTGAGTTATTACTTCAGAAAGCATAAAAGAAAGAAAAAATTTGAGATCTGTCTATCTTTTAAGCATGAAAAGAAATTCTGCCAGATCTGTTGCTAATGCTTCCCCTGAAGTAAGCAGGATATGGGGGAAGAGAGGGACACGTGACGATCCAATATGGACGCCCACTCCCCCAGTATACAAATTAAAAGTTTTCTTTCTCACCATAAAAAAGTTTTAAAAATTTAGAAATGCGTCTGGGATATCTGTACACGTGTAAAGAGAAAGCTGGTATAAGGCAAAATGTGCACACAGTCCAATTTCGGATATTAGATAGGTCTTAAACTAGTCTTAACTCTTTACAAGGGCTACAGAAATAAAAAACCCAGAACTGGTTCTTTTTCCTAAGAAAAATGGCAAAAAAGTCTTCTTGAAAGAAATTCAAACTGGTTCCAGCAACAAGATTCACATTTCCATAATAAAGAGTAGTTTTTAAAATACTAATAAAGGGTGTTAAAAAGTTAACTTTTAAGGTCTTCAAGAAAATAAGTAAATTTGTCTCTGTCATAGAATTTATCCAAAGTAATGCTTTAAAATAATTATAATTGACTCTAGAATCTCAAAGAAATTGTTAAAATATAGATAAATAATGTATTGATTATAAAGATCTAAGTAGCCCAGATAACTTGCTATGCCCTTTACTAATAGAGGAAGAAGGCTGCTTGCTTTTCCCCCAGCAGACAGGTCAGTCTCCTGCCAGTAGCCATTTTAAAGTATACAGTAATTTACATTCAAATAAACCAAACCTAGCTTTCCAGAGTCACTGGCAAATAAAAAGTAAAGTTTAAATTTGCCTCATGAGAAAAATCTAGAGGACATAATTAAAGCTATTAATTATGTCTTGTATTTCTTTTAGAAATATAAAGTGTTATAAATTTAAGAACTACTAAAAATGTTTAACTTACAAGCTCTAAAAGTTTAAAGTACAAATTGAATTGGGAGAAATTATATAGTTATAGTAATCATATACCTAAAGTATAAGAACTTATTTTTAAGAAAATAAAATGTTATATTTTCTCTGATAATTAGGAATTCAAAATATATTAGTTATTAGTCTGATTTTAAAAAGAGGATTAATTCTATAATCCAGTTTAAATATAATTAATATTCTTTAAGATAATTAGGTATATAATTTTTAAAGCATATATATAAATATATGCATATATATGTGTTTAATCTTTCCAAGTTATTTCAAGACTGAGAGTGACTTTTAAACATTTCATTGGGCCCTGAAATGTTCTAAAGTCTGTTCTCTCTTAAAAGAGATTGTTTTAAAATTAAACCGATTGATACTTGAGATCACATGGAAAGTTTTATCAAATAAAAATTAATACATTTTACTTATATACATATATATTAAATGTTATAAAGGTTTTCACCTGTAAGAAGGGCAGAAACAATATATTTCTTAAATATAGCCAAATTTTTCAACAGCAGTAGAATTTCTAAAAAGACAAAAGCCATACTTTTAGATCAGACCAATAAAGTATCAAACCTAAAAATTTTACTAAATAAGTTTTTTTTTACTTTTTAATTAAAGATACCTACTTAAGTTACTTTATAAATTAGTCCTTTAAAATATAATCAAGATCTCATATAAATTAAGTTACATAAGAAACCAATCTTTTAATAATTAAATCCAAATAAAATCTAGAAACAGATTAGAAGCCACCATTTACTATCTAACTTTATATAGCCACCTGCATTAAGCTAGAGGTGGGGCAACATTTACGGCTTATAAAATCAGACATAAATTTATTTTAAATAAAGATACCTACTTTAATTACTTAAATAAATTATCTTATTAAATTATAATCAAGGTTTTCAGCTTAAAGAAAAGCCAATATCTTTGTAAGCAATTTAATTAAGTATTCTAAGAAAGTTACTAAGGCCTTGTCTATACAAAAAGAAATTAACAGCCAGTTTAAAATTAAGTTACCATACCTAGAACAAAGAATATCCTTACATAATATTATTCTACAATATCATTATCATTTTTAATATTTTACAACAGCATATTGTACATTTATCCCAAATAAACTTACAAACTAATTCTTTGAATATTTAGCAGCAATTTAAAAGGACATAAAAGCATTTAATCCCTTCCACTGTGTGGAGGGCCCCCTGGGAAGGCACTTGAGCATTCTATATTGGCCCCTCTTGCCCTTTTTGCCAAGAGGTGCTCTCCCTCAGCTGTTGCCTGAGCTCTCTATTCATACTGAGGTTAAAGCCTCATGGTGGCTGGTACCATAGATCTGTCTCTCGCCCAATAGCATGAGCTGGGCCCTCTCTAGAGAAGAAACCTGGGTTCCCCAAGATATGTGATCAGTGCTGGGGCCCCGCCAGCAGGCAAGGGGATCCCAAGGCAGGTGCTGGGCGTGGAGGCCATAGGGGCATAGGCTACCAAAGAGTCAGAACTGAACCTCACATCACCCTGCTTGGCCCCGGAGGATGGCTGGTTAGCCAGAGATGGGTAAGATTCCTCAGGGAAGGAACAACCTAAGATAGGCACAGTCGCAGAGGGGCCATCAGGAGAGAACTTGGGGGTCAACAGAGGTGGGGCACAGAACCTCACCCCCCCCAACATTACAGGGGCCTGAACTCTAGCCCCTTCTGAGGGAGGTCTCCTGCCCATGGCTGCTTCGCACTTCCCACGCCCGGCTCAGATCGGGACCCAGGCAACATACAGAGACTTGGCCCAGCTCAGATCAGGACCCAGGCAACAGAGACTTGGCTGGCAATAGCTGCCCTATATGTAAATCCAGCCTAACACCAGGAATGCTCAGGGCTTTCTCAGGGATACAAATATTTCTTTCCATTAATATTTCCAGGGCAAACTAAGATTATTGTTATTAAAATATTAAATTTAAAAGTAAATTAGTAGTCAGCCTTACTATAAAAGTATTTATAATATAGCTAGCTAGTTGCCTATAGGCTTAACCTTCAAACTACAGCCATACAGGTTACGTATTATAAAAAAGAAAGACAAAGATTCTTAAATAAAAATAAAGAGGTTTCTTTCAAATATTATAGGAATTATAATTAAAAGCCTATATATTTAGCCTTTTAAACTAAGGTAAATAATTTATATTTTTCCTCTCTAATAAGTTTTATATAAAATTAAAGATTAATAGCAGAAACTTAATGTCATTTATTGTTCATAATCTAGGACAAGTAAAGTTAATAAATAAATTAAGCTTCAGATTAAATAAATTTATTTCATATTAATTTAAATTAGCTAATTAAAATAAGTAAGTATTCATAAAAACGTAATTGTACTAGACAAAAAACTGTTCCTAAAGTATTAACAAAACTTTATTAATACTTCATCTCATAGTAAAATTACTTAACATACAATAAATCCAAAGCAATCATATTTCTATACAATAATTAAAAATAAAAGATTATCAAGACTACATTAAAAAGTTTTTACAATAACCTCATAATACAAAAAAGAGATTAATAGAAGAATATCTTAAAAGAAATATTCTATAAGTAAATTATATCAAACCTTAATTTCTTTAAAATTTTTACTCAAAAATTAATTTTTCATTTATAATATTGATAACAAGACACCCATAAAATCTTATAGTATCAAAATAAGACAAAGGAAAATCATTTTAGACAAAAATCAAAAGGATCCCAACTCTAATTTATAGAAAAGATTTCTTTATTAACCTTTGGTCGAGAATGTGTTTATATATTTCCAGAAAAGCCCATGTAGATTTCTACAACAACGGATCCCAGAGAGGACATGATAGAACTGTTCCAGCCACAGAGTGGGCAGTGGCCCACAAGAACAAAGGTAAAATAGTCCAGAAATAAAAATAGTAAAGACACTTTACCATAATAGCAGTCAGCAGCTATACATTACTACAGATTGCCCAGGACCAAGGGCAAGGAAGGTCGGTATGTGTACTTCCAAATCATGTGTACACACCCTTCTACATAGAAGTCAAAATATTTAATATTTTATATTCTACCAGGACCCCTGGCTTAAGGACTTACTTTATTTCTAACACAGGAAATAGTATTAACTACCACATTAAAAGAAATATTATACCTCAAGCACTAACCATTTTTACAGATAAATCCAGTTCTAGAAAGGCTAGATCTACTACAGCAGAAAACAAAGGTCCTTCAATCCCCTTATATTTCAGTATAAATACAAGCTCTTATTTATACCTTAACAGATTTTACTACGGAGCCCATCAACCTATAGTAATAGTACTTATGTGGTAAGTATAGCAAAAATTATTAAAACAGCTACTATAGGGCACACTAATTCAAAGAAACTTTTCATTTAATTTTCAGCCTTTAAATGTTATTTAAGAATGACAATTTCCATATTTTATTAGAAGCTATATCCTCTATAAATTATACACCTTCCTGTACCAACTTTAGGGGTAAATCCCTAAGGACTTAAACTTAATCGAATCTAGCAAAATAAATATCACTCAATTATAGAAATAACCAATCATACTCTTAAAATCATTTACTAAAAAACAAAAAGGGGGAGACAGTTGTTATGTGTCTCCTCAAGAGAAGCTCAGTCATGCTTTTAGACTTTAACAATTTTTTGAGTTGTGATACAGAGGATTGTACAGCAGGTTAAAGGCATCAGGCTTCCTGTACAATAGCCTCCACTGAGTCAGCTATGTGGAAGGAAGCATAAACCAGAAAATAGTTTTATCAGATTCAGTAATAATGTGGGGAAGAGGTTGTGTTTTATATCTTTCCAGAAGGAGCAATGCAGCCAATTCAGGTGCCGGAGCATTATGTGAGTCACCACAATGGACTCAGAGAAGATCCTATATCCCTTCACTCGAAAGGACTAAGTACTACCCTAATGACAGCAAAGCAGAGGAAGAAGAAAACTGAAAGCTACACAAGAGACTAAGGTGCCAACACAGAGTCATCTAAAGAAGTTAACGACTGAAGTACAGCAGATTGTGGAAAAGCAAGAAGTTGAAGCTACTTCTTCAACCATGTTCCTGATCATGCTAGCATCTGTTAACTGCAAGTCTTCTGCAAAGTCTTGCACAGCCAAGACAAAGGACTCTAAGTAAATATACACCAGCAGCACAAGAGACTTTCTTTCATTTAGTATCTAAAAATGTTAATATGTCCATAGTTTTGATTTCTTTCTTATTGTTTTGTTATTATTTAATAGCCAGAGTTTTGCTCTTGACATTCATGTTTTGAAAATAATAACATGTATATAATTTAGTTTTGCATTGGCATTGTTTACAATTGTTTTAATATTAGAGCTTTATTATTAATATTTAAATTTTACTTTTATTAGTAGTAGCCTAAAAAACAAAAAGGGGGATATGTTGGTGCCAGAGTGTAAGCTGACATGGTCCTTGCACCTGAAGAGACTAGCAAGGCTAGGACCCTTACCCACACAGTTCTCCCAGGCTTGTTTGGATGGCAGTTATCAGTAGAATGAGAGCAACCTTTTATGGCTTGCCAAGAAGTCTAATTATTTACTGAGATTTACTGTACCAAGAATTTGTCCTTCTACTCTATCTCTCCCTTAGAGATTAAGAGGAACAAAGAGTACATTTCTCTTCACAGACCTCCTATTCAGTATTTGTGTATAAAAGGCATTACAGAGTTAATAAACGGTGCTACAGACTCTCGAAGACCTGTAGTCCTCCCGATTCCCCATGTCCTATCTTTCTTTCTTTTCTCAAATCCCACCTCCCTACCTCAGCCCGGTTCAACCTGTCAGGCTGGACCTGACAGGACAGTTAGGGGCTACCAGACTGGCAGGGGAGGACAGTTTGGGGTGACCAGGTTGGCAGGGGAGGGCAGTTAGGAGTAATCGGGCTGGCTGGGGAGCAGTTAGGCGTCAATCAGGCTGGCAGGGGAGTGGTTATGGTGTGATTAGGCTGGCAGGCAGAAGCGCTTAGGTGCAATCAGGCAGAGGCAGGCGAGCAGTTGGGAGCCATCAGCTTGGATTGAGAGAGGGATGTCCAACCACCCGTTTAGATGGTATCCCGGTGGGATCGGGCCTAAATGGGCAGTTGGAAATCCCGTAAGGGGTCCCAGATTGGAGAGGGTGCAGGCTTGGCTGAGGAACATCCCCCCCCCCATGCATGAATTTCGTGCACCAGGCCTCTAGTAAATTATATAACTCTTCAACTTAAAGAATTAGAAAGAAGGTAACAAGAAAAGCCCACAGAAACCACTAGGAAGGAGATAATAAAGATCAGAGCAGAAGTAAATGACATAGACACAAAAAAAAAATACAAAAGATCAATTAAACCAAAAGCTGGTTCTTTGAAAGGATAAACAAGATTGATGAACCTCTAGCCAAGCTCACCAAGAAACAAAGAGAGAGGACCCCCCCAAAAAAACACACCAAAATCAGAAATGAAAGAGGTGAAGTAAAAACTGACCCCACAGATAAACAAATGATTGTGAAAAAAATACTATTAGCAACTCTACTCCAACAAACTGGACAACCTTGATGAAATGGACACATTCCTAGAGAAATACAAGATTCCAAAACTCAATCAGGAAGATTCAAAAAACCTGAATAGGCTGATAACTACTGACGAAATTGAAACAGTAATCAAAAAGCTTCCAGCAAACAAAAGCCCTGGACCAGATGGATTCACAGGGGAGTTTTACCGAACATTCAGAGAAGAACTAAAACCAATCCTTCTCAGACATTTTCAAAAAATTCAAGAGGAAGTATCACTTCCAAACTCTTTCATGAAGCCAGCATTATCCTAATTCCAAAACCAGATAGAGACACCACAAAGAAAGAGATTTATTGACCATATCCCTGATGAACATAGCTGCTAAAATTCTCAATAAAATTCTAGCAAACTGGATTCAGCATTGCATTAGAAAGATCATAGACCATGACCAAGTGGAATTTATTCCAGGAATGCAAGGCTGGTACAATATCTGCAAATCAATAAATGTGATACATAACATAAACAAACTGAGAGACAAAAATTACAATCATATCAATTGATGCAGAAAAGGCATTTGACAAAGTACAACACCCTTTTCTGATAAAAATGTTCAGCAAAGTAGGAATACTACCCAAAGCAATCTATAGTTTCAATGCAATACCCCTTAAAATATCAATGGCATATTTCACAGACCTAGAATGAATTCTCCAAAAATTCATCTGGAATAAAAAAAGACCCCAAATAGCTGCAGCAATCCTGATAAAGAAGAACAACATAGGAGGGATCTCAATTTCAGATATCAAGATGTATTAAAAAGCCACTGTTCTCAAAACTGCCTGGTACTGACACAAGAACAGACATATAGACCAATGGAATAGAATAGAGAACCCAGAAATCTACCCAAATCACTATGTTCAATTAATATTTGACAAAAGAGCAAGAGCATACAATGGAGTCAAGACAGTATCTCCAATAAATGGTGTTGGGATAATTGGACAGATACATGCAAAAAAAATGAAACTAGGCCACCAACTGACACCATACACAAAAATAAACTCAAAATGGATAAAGGACTTATACATATGACAGGAAACCATAAATATATTAGAGGAATCCATAGGCAGCAAAACCTCAGACATGCGCTGAAGCAATATCTTCACTGATTCAGCTCCTAGGGCAATAGAAACTAAAGAGAAAATGAACAAACTGGAGTATCTATATCTATAAAGAGGTAATATGCAAATTAGCGGGGATGCCTTAAGGCATCATGACTGGCTTAGGAGGAGGCTGCATCATGACTTGCTCAGGAGGACCTGTGTGCGCAGATGGGTGGGAGGGGACTGCGTGCCACCCCCAGCCCCAGTGGCCACAGGGAAGCAGGGGCTGGGTGCAGGTCTGAGTGGAGATACAACACCATGGGTGGGGGCATGCTCAGAGCATCCATGGTGCAGCTCGGAGCATGCCCCCACCCCAGCGGACACAACACCAGGGCTGGGGGCATTCTCTGAGCAGCCGCGGCGTAGTTCGGAGCACACCCCCACCCCAGCAAACACAACATAATGGCTTGGGGCATGCTCTGAGTAGTCATGGCATGGCTTGGATCAGGCCCCCACCCCAACCAACACACACCAGGGGGACCTCTGTGTGTGAGCTGCAGAGGAAACACCTTTTCTGACTGCTCATTCGCTAAGATCCCTGTATGCCACAATGTGAAGTGTTCTTGCTAACTTGGGTATAAGAATCCAAGAAGGTGATCTAGGGTTTTCCCACCTCACTCCTGGAGAAAAAAACCAAAGGTCCGCTGCTGGAGGGGCTAATAAATGACATATCTTCCCCTAGACAGTTTGGCTCAGTGGATAGAGTCTCGGCATGTGGACCGCAGGGTCCTGGTTTGATTCTGATCAAAGGCATGTACCTAGGTTGCAGGCTCCTCCCTGGCCGGGGCCCAGGTCAGGGCTCATGCAGGAGGCAACCAATCGAAGTGTCCCTCTCACATTGATGTTTCTCTCCATTTGCCCTCTCTCTTTCACACTCTCAAAAAAATCAATTGAAATATATCTTCAGGTGAGAATAAAAGAAAGAAAGAAAGAAAGAAAGAAAGAAAGAAAGAAAGAAAGAAAGAAAGAAAGAAAGAAAGAAAGAAAGAAATGTCATACCCTATGAAAGACACATCTTGAAAATGCCTAAATAAAGTTGTCATTTTTTCGTGGTGAAAGGACTGGAGTCCGTGTTGATGAAAACACCTTAGCAGCAACAGCGGGGTGATGACTAATAAGCC
Source organism: Eptesicus fuscus (assembly GCF_027574615.1). Taxonomy (NCBI): domain Eukaryota; kingdom Metazoa; phylum Chordata; class Mammalia; order Chiroptera; family Vespertilionidae; genus Eptesicus; species Eptesicus fuscus. Next base: position 1,377,970 of record NC_072480.1, on the reverse strand, counting down.
CAGTTACCTTCCGAAAAGGGAGGCCAGACTGTGGCTTAAGCCTGCACGGGGAGCAGGCTTAAGCCATCAGTAGGACATCCCATGAGGGTTCCCAGACTGTGAGAGGGGGCAGACTGGGCTGAGGAATCACCCAACTCAGTGCACGAATTTTGTGCACCGGGCCTCTAGTATCAAAATAAAAAGCTTCTGCACCGCAAAAGAAACCATCCACAAAACAACAAGAAAACCCACTGCATGGGAGAACATATTTGCCAGTGTTATCTCTGATAAGGGTTTAATCTCCAACATTTACAGGGAACTCATATAACTGAACAAAAGGAAGATAAACAACCCAGTCAAAAATGTGTAAGGGACCTAAATAGATACTTTCTGAAAGAAAACATAAGGAAGGCCAAGAGACATATGAAAACATGCTCACAGTCACTAATCATCTGAGGGATGCCAATCAAAACGACAATGAGGTACCATCTCACTCCTGTCAAAATGGCTATCATCAACAAATCAACAAATGACAAGTGCTGGAGAGGATGCAGAGAAAAAGGAATCCTAATGCACTGCTGGTGGGAATGCAGACTGGTGCAGCCACTGTGGAGAGCAGTATGGAGTTTCATCAAAAAACTAAAAATGAAACTCCCATTTGACCCAGTAATCCCACTTCTAGGAGTATATTCCAGGAAACTAGAAACATCAATAAGAAAGGATATTTGCACCCCTATGTTCATAGCACCACAATTTAAAATAGCGAAGATTTGGAAACAGCCTAAATGCCCATAAGCAGATGAGTGGATTAAAAAACTGTGGTACATCTATTCAATGGAATACTATGCTGCTGTAAAAAGGAAAGACTTCCTACCATTTGCAACAGCATGGATAGAGTGAAATAAGTCAGTCAGAGAAAGAAATATCACATGATCTCACTCATTTGTGGATTATAATGAACAACATAAACTGATGAACAAAAACAGATCCAAAGACAGGGAAGCCTCAATCAGATGCTCAAACCTCAAAGGGAAGTTAGGGGAGGGTGGGTGTAAGGGGTAGAGATAAACCAAAGTACTTGTAAGCATGCATATAAGCCTAACCAATCGACATAGACACCAAGGGGGTGAGGGCATGATCAGGAGTGGGGTGGGGGACAAGGGGGTATAAAGACACAATTGTAATAACTTAATCAATAAAAAAGAGAGACAGAAAAGGGACAGAAGGACAGACTCCATGGCTACTCACCATTGATCGTCATGAAAAGTGTTGACTGACTTATGGAGAAATTCTCGGCTAATGCACCACTTTGAAATGGAATTTTTGGACTGGAACCTGGATTCTTTGTCCATCAGAGTCAAATAATGAATCCATGGACACAGGGTAGCATGGGTGGACATTTATTGAAGAAGAAGCACAGACTCCCACGTGAGGAGAGAAATAGGGTCCCACTGAGTTCCTTTTCCCCTTGGCTTATAAAGGCTACAGATCCTTGTGCCTTGATAGTCCCTCTGATTGGTCACTATTCCCTTAGACTGTTACTATAGTAACTCCTGAGCTCAAAGGTTAAACCTCACAAGGGACATATGAGTTTCTCTCCCCCCATCCCTTCCTTTCCCCTGCCCCCCCCCCCCCCCCCCGCTCCTTCCTTATTATTTTTCTATTGCCTTTGGGCTTTCTTCTCCTTCTGGATGCAGGGCTTCCTTCCCTTTATTTTATAAATATAGACCTTTTGCTGTTCCCAGCGCCCTCATTCTATGGAAATGTACCAGTTGCAGCTCCACAGCCCTGTTCTTCTTCCATGGTCCCTTTGATTTCTAAAATTTCTAAAATTTTCTAAAACCTGTCTTTTTCACCCCTAAAAATTTATGTTTCACTTTGATCAATCCCACTGAGCCCAGGGCAGCTGAACTGTTCCTGCAGAAAGGCACCTCAGCAGAACTTGGCTGTATAGTGAGCTGATCAGTACCCCAGCAGTCTCTGACTGGACCTCTAGCCCTGAATAGAACACTGGGCAGACAGCAGGACAGGGGCTGGTCTGTGTGCCTAAGGGGAGAAAAAAAGAGATTGGATTTCCTTTCTTCACATCCACTTTAAGCATATTGATGGCACCCTGCCCCCAATCTTTGAATCTGCTACATCTGCTCCAATCTGTTGTGGTTTGAGCCTAAGGAAAAAGGTGTGGGGCTAGAAATGTATGTCCCTACCACTGGGGCTAATGGCACAGTGGTCATAGACATTTAGCCAGTTGGAACCTGTGCAGAAGCCCTGATTGAGCAGGAAGGGCCAAGAGGGGTTAATTTTTTTAATTTGATTTTTTGTTTGTTTGTTTACTATTGGTTTGTTTGTTTTGTTCTTTGATGTCCTCCTACTTTGAGTATCAAAAAGGGAGTGCCAGGGAGCCAAGAGGAGCTAAGCAGCAATGTTTCCCAGGTGGGTTTCTGTCCAGATGAGTGTCTGGGAGACAGAGGGGTGTGTACTGGGCCCTTCAGCAGCATTACATGGAAGCAGATACAAACTTCCCAGTGAGTACAGCCAATGTAGCCTGGGAAAAAGAATTGCCCGCCCCATTTCCTTCAGATTACAAGCACTACCCCCAACAAGAATCTGCTTAAAGTGGTCGGCAAACTGCAGCTCTTTGGCCCCTTGAGTGTGGCTCTTCCACAAAATACCACGGTCTGGGCGAGTCTATTTTGAAGAACTGGCGTTAGAAGAAGCTTAGGTTTAAAAAATTTGGCTCTCAAAAGAAATTTCAATCGTTGTACTGTTGATATTTGGTTCTGTTGACTAATGAGTTTGCCGACCACTGGCTTAAACCATATTTGCCAGGTACCAGATAACCCCGCAGAGTGAAGATCTGAGGAGGAAGGGAGAACAATTCAGAGAAGGGACATTCAAGGGGTAGGACCAAGGCAGATCCAGTGTCTGGGCTTTAGACTGTTTGGAACAGCCCACCAGACTGTTTGGAACTCTACCCTGCCACATGTCAGACTGGTGGCCAAAAGCCAGGCAGGGATAGCGACTGACATTGATTGGACCAGAGAACCTAATGGGAGGCCTGTGACTGCCATACCCAGGGTCCAGTCTTGGACAACATCTAAGCAAAATCCAGTGAGCGCCACAAATACTAATTCCAAAGTTTCAACACAGTAGGCAATGAAATCCGCAGTTCTGTATTTCACTTTTTTCCTATTTGTCATTTTATTTCTTTAATATTATTTTGTATGTTACCTTCTCTTTATTTTTTAGATTTTACTTTGTTTCTACAACTCTTTTTTTCCTCTCATATGCCTCATTTCTCTCTTCCCTTTTCTCCATCTATTTTTACTTCCTCTTTGCTTTTTAAAAAATATAGTTTTATTGATTTCAGAGAGGAAAGAAGAGGGAGAGAGATAGAAACTTCAATGATGAGAGAGAATCATTGATTGGCTGCCTCCAGCACGACCCCCACTGGGGATCTAGCCCACAACCCGGACATGTGCCCTTGACCGGAATCGAACCTGGGACCCTTCAGTCCACAGGCCAACGCTCTATCCAATGAGCCAAACCAGACCAGCGAGGGCCTCTGCTTTTTTAAAAATTTTTAAATTTATTTTCCATTTTCCCTTCATATTCCACATTTATTTTATTCATTATTATAACCATTTTAAATATATATTTATTTATATTCTTCTCTTTTATCCTTATTTTTTCTTTCTTCACGCTACCTTCTTTTCCTTCATATTCTCCCCCTTCATTTCCTTCTTTCTTCTTTAATTCTTTGGATTTATTGTATTATAGTATTCCTTTTTATCTCCCTTTCTTCCTCTTCTATTTTCTTACTCATTTTTGTTGGTGGTGGGACTGTTTTGGTTCTTGTTATTAGTTTTTATCCTGTGTGTGTGAGTGTGTGTGTGTGTGTGTGTGGTTTTGGTTTGGTCCTGTTTGGTCTTGTCTTGTTCTGTTAGCACTTGTAATAATAGCTGCCATAACATGATTGGGGTTGAGCTTCATAATAAGCCAGCCCAAGGACTGAGCCCACCCATGAAAGGGATATCAGCAATCAAGAATCAATTACATTGGAAAGCCCAGATAATCCATGCAAGGGACATTTCTAGAGTACCCAACTCAGAAGGTCAAGGAGACTACACCACCACATCCCACAAAACACACACCATGGAAGGTCAATCCACCAGGATTGGGAGTCATAAAACATGTGCCTAATAAATAGCTAAAAGTAAGAAGAGGTAGCTAAAATGGATAGATCTTCTAGACAAAAAAAAAAAAAATCAACAAGGAAACAATAACTTTAAACAACATACTAGATCAGATGGATTTAATTGACATTTACAAAACATTTTAGCCAAAAGTTGCAGAATTCACATTCTTCTAAAGTACACATAGGACATTCTCAAGTATAGGCCACATGTTGAAAGACAAGTCTCTACAAGTTCAAGAAGTTTGAAATCATAACAAGCATCTTCTTGGATCTCAATAGCATGAAACTAGAAATCAACCACAATAAAAAAAAAAAAAATCTCAATAGAAAAATAATAAGGAAGGAGCAGGGCAGGGGGAAAGGAAGGGAGTGGGGGAGAGAAACTCATTTGTCCCTTGTGAGGTTTAACCTTTGAGCTCAGGAGTTACTATAGTAACAGTCTAAGGGAATAGTGACCAATCAGAGGGACTATCAAGGCACAAGGATCATTCAAAGCATGGAGGCTAAACATCATGTTATTAAAGAATGAATGGGTTACCAATGAAATCGAGGAATAAATAAAAAACTTCCTGGAAACAAATGAAAATGAACACACAACAACTTCAAATCTATGGAACACAGTGAAAGCAGACCTGAAAGGTAAGTTCATAGCACTACAGGCCTGCCTCAACAAACACACACAAAAAATATCTAATAAGCTATATAACTATATAACTAAACAAATTGGAAATAGAAAAATAAAAGAAGGCCAGAGAAAGTAGATGGCAGGAAATAATAAAGATCAGAGTGAAAGTAAATGATATAGTGACTAATAAAAACAATACAAAAGCTAAATGAAACCAAGAGATGGTTCTTTGAAAATATAAACAATATTGATGAACCTTTAGCCATACTCAAGAAACAGAGAGAGAGAGAGAACCCAAATAAATAAAATCAGAAATGAAAGAGGTGAAATAACTCACACCACAGAAACACGAAGAATTGTAAGAAAATACTATGAAAAAAATATATGCAACAAATTGGACAACCTAGGTGAAATGTACAAGTTCACAGAAACATAAAATCTTTCAAAACACAACCTGGAAGATTCAGACTGCCACAGTCTTTTTGCAGCAATATGGGTTTAGGAATAAACTAAACAAGAAATATAAATTTGGGAGGCATGGGGAGCCAAGGGAGGCTCCACTTTCTGGTAAAGTGGGCTCTCTGAATGTCCAGACACACAGCTTTTTATTACCACATTTTGCCCTTTAGCAAAGCAGAAATACATATCAAATGTAAGGTCCAGTAAATAATAAAGGACCATCAGGTTGGCGGAACTGCCCTCAGCTGTCTGGCAGCAGGCAATAATATGCATATCTTCAGCCCTGCTGAAGCCCCAAGGTCCATCAGCCTTCTGATGAACTTCTTGCATAATTATGTCCTGCTGGAATTTGCCAAGAGCACAGACAACCTGAACAGACCAATAACAACTAATGAAATTAAAGCACCAATCAAGGAACTCCCAACAAACAAAAGTCCTAGTCCTGGTCACAGGGAAGTTTTACCAAACATTCAAAGAATACCTAATATCTATCCTCCTCAAACTATTACAAAATTTCAAGAAGAAAGGAGAATTTCAAGCCCTTTTTACAAGGCCAGCATTATTTAAATTCCAAACCCAGATAAAGATACTACAAAGAAAGAGAATTACAGGCCAATATCCCTATAGATGCTATAATCCTCAACAATTATTAGCAAATCACATCCAGCAATATATTAAAAAGATCTTAGAACATGACCAAGTGGGGTTTATTCCAGGGATGCAAGGTTGGTACAATATTCACAAATTAATAAATGTGATACATTACAAAAAGAAATCCTATCTAATAAAGAGAAAATATGCTAATTGACCATCACATCCTCACAAAGATGGCGGCTCCCAGAGCCAATTAGGAGGGAATATGCTAATTGCCTGCCATGCTCTCAAAGATAGTGGTGCCCACCATCACAAGATGGCAGTACCCAGTATCCTCAGCCCCCTCGGGGCGGCAGGCATACAGCACGGCTGGGCCTGCCCCCAGGAGTGTCCGGCTACCCAGTGTGCCTGCCTCTGGAGTCCCCCAGTCCCCTTAGCCCCCCAGCCACCCAGAGCCGGCCCGAGGCACAGGCAAGCCTCGGATGGCAGCTGCCCAGCCAATGCCCAAGGTGCAGGCAAGCCTCGAATGGTGGCTAACCAGCATCCCAGGGCTGGCCCGAGGCACAGGCAAGCCTCAGATATGAGCTGCCCAGCCGACGTCCGAGGTGCAGGCAAGCCTCGGATGTCAGCTTCTCAGCAGCCTAGGGCTGGCCTGAGGTGCAGGAAAGCCTCAGATGGTGGTTTCCCAGCTGTTCAGGGCCACCTGAGGCTCAGGTTACCAGGGCCAGCTGAGGCAGCAGAGGTGTGATGGGGGCATCACTTTCCCCTGATTGCAGGGTCGCCTCCAACCCCTGAGGGCTCCCAGACTGTGAGAGGGGGCAGGCCGGGTTGAGGACCCCCACTTCTCCAGTCCATGCATTTTCATGCACTGGGCCTCTAGTTAAAATATAAAAATCCCATTATCATATCTAGCTACACAGAAAAAGCATGACAATAAACACGCTTCCTCTTTGCCGCATCTACTGCAAGGATGAAGACCATTCTCAGCAATCAGACTGTGGACATCCCAGAAAATGTGGACATCACTCTGAAGGGACACACAGTTATTGTGAAGGGCCCCAGAGGCACCCTGCAAAGGGACTTCAACCACATCAATGTAGAGCTCAGTCTCCTCAGAAAGAAAAAGAAGAGGCTCCGGGTTGACAAATGGTGGGGAAATAGAAAGGAACTGGCCACAGTTCGCACTATCTGCAGTCATGTACAGAACATGATCAAAGGTGTTACACTGGGCTTCCATTACAAGATGAGGTCTGTGTATGCTCACTTCCCCATCAACATCGTTATTCAGGAGAATGGTTCTCTTATTGAAATTAGAAATTTCTTGGGCGAAAAATACATCTGCAGAGTTCGGATGAGGTCAGGCGTTGCTTGTTCATTATCTCAAGCCCAGAAAGATGAGTTGATTCTTGAAGGAAATGACATTGAACTTGTATCAAATTCAGCTTCTTTGATTCAGCAAGCCACAACAGTTAAAAACAAGGATATCAGAAATTTTTTGGATGGTATCTATGTTTCTGAAAAAGGAACAGTTCAGCAGGCTGATGAATAAGATCTAAGTTGTCCAGCTATAGAAACACTGAGATGCCGAATGATTTGTCACACTTGTTTGTGAAACCATAAAGATGTACAATAAAAGCCTTGTATTGGGAAAAAAAAAAAAAAAAGCATGACAATATCCAGCACCAGTTAGCGATAAAAACTCTCAGCAAAGTGGGAATAGAGGAATTATACCTCAACATAATTAAAGGCCATTTGTGACAAACCTACAGCCAATGTCATATTCAATGTGCAAAAACTAAAAGTGTTTCCCCTAAGAACAGGAAGAAGACAGGGATGCTCACTTTCACCACTCTTATTCAACATAATGCTAGAAGAACTAGCCTTAGTGATTAGACAAGAAGAAATAAAAGGCACCCAAATAGGAAAAAAAGAAATAAAACTGTGTGCTCACTTTGGCAGCACATATACTAAACAAAAGAGTCAAGAACATACAATGGAGTCAAGACAGTCTCTTCAATAAATGGTGTTGGGATAATTGGACAAATACATGCAAAAAAAAATGAAACTAGGCCATCAACTTACACCATACACAAAAATAAACTCAAAATAGGTAAAGGACTTTATGCAGGTGCAAATGTAAGATGGGAAACAATAAAAATCTTAGAGGAATCCACTCATACACATATGAGTGAGATCATGTGATACTTGTCTTTCTCTGACTGGCTTATTTTGCATAGCATAATACTCTCCAGGTCCATCCATGCTGTTGCAAAATGTAAGAGAGCCTTCCTTTTTACTGCTGCATAAAATTCCATGGTGTAAATGTACCACAGCTTTGTTATCCATTCATCTCCTGACGAACACTTGAGCTGTTTCTAAATCTTAGCTATTATAAATTGTGCTGCTATGAACATAGGAGTGCATACATTCTTTCTGATTGGTGTTGTGGATATCTTAGGATATTTTCCTAGAAGTGGGAACACTGAGTCAAATGGCAGTTCTATATTTAATTTTTTGAGTAAACGCCATACTGGCTGTTTATTTCCATAATACTGGCTGCACCAGTCTGCATTCCCACCAGCAGTGTACTAGGATTCCTTTTCGCCACATCCTCACCAGCCCTTGTCATTTGTTAATTTGTTGATGGTAGACATTCTGACAGATGTGAGGTGATACCTCATTATCATTTTAATTTGAATCTCTCTGATGATCACTGACTTTGTGCATTTTTCTTATGTCTCTTGGCCACCTATATATCTGCTTTGTAGAAGTGTCTAGGTGCTTTGCCCATTTTTAAATTGGATTGTTTGTCTTCCTTTTGTTAAGATGTATGAGTTTCCCATATATTTTGGATATTAACCACTTATCAGATGTATCATTGCCAAATATGTTTTCTCATACAGTGGGCTCCCTTTTCATTTTGTGGATGGTTTATTTTAGTGTGCAGAAGATTTTTATTTTCATGTAGTCCCATTTGTTTATTTTCTCTTAGTTTCCTTTGCCCTAGGAGATGTATCCATAAGTATATTTCTAGGAGAAATGTCTGAAATTTTGCTATCTCTGGTTTCTTCTAGGATTTTTATGGTTTCATGACTTACATTTAAATCTTTTATCCATACAATTTTATTAAAGTAAAGAGAGGCTTTTGTAGATGTATTATTTTTTAAGTTGTTTGTTTTAGAGAGTCTAAGTTTCTCAAAAGTTCTTCTTGCCCAAATATGCCACGTCACATGAATTATAGATGTGTTTAATACTACGTAAAGTTTTCTTTTCAAAAGAGAGTCATCAACTGCTTAAATATATTACCAAAGGGAAGAAATACCATACATGTGGTCAAGTCCTGTGTTTCTCATTTGTGTCATTTAATTGCTCTGTTTTTGTATCTGGCCTTACCACAGGAAAGTTTGATGGATGGAATTTGCTTCAAAGCTGAAAATAATACTCTTCTTCCAGATTTACTCTACATAATATAATTTTTAGAAAATAAATGTGCAAAAGTCCTTTGTAGCAACATATATGTAACCAAGGAGAAAATGGTAAAAAGAAAACATTATCCACAGGAAACAACAGTAGCTGGGGTCAAACTCTGTCAGATAAATTTAATGTTATTTAAACCCACTTATAATACATTATTTATAGTTCTTCAGGGTCTATAGGTGAGCAGGAAAACAAAAGCAAATTTATTAAATAGGACTATTTTAAATCCATGTAAAAAATGTTTTGTGTTAAGATTTGAAATTTTACTCCTTCCCACCCATCCCTCCAAAACAATGCAGGATAACTGCTATTCTTTACATTTTAGACGAGTTTTGTATTTTTCTCCCCTATACCTTAGTAATGTATAAGATTATAAACTAAAAATACAGAATTATAGAAATATTTCAATATTAGGAAAAACTAAATAGAAAAATTAAAATGGGTTTGTTTCTCATTCCCCCCAAAATTAATATGCAATCTTGATTGATGCTAAATTAAATGTACTTTAAGAGTACTTATAATGTTGCCGAAACCAGTTTGGCTCAGTGGATAGAGCGTCGGCCTGCGGACTGAAAGGTCCCAGTTTCGATTCTAGTCAAGGGCATGTACCTTGGTTGCGGGCACATCCCCGGTAGGGGGTGTGTAGGAGGCAGCTGGTCGATATTTCTCTCTCATCGATGTTTCTAGCTTTCTATTCCTCTCCCTTCCTCTCTGCAAAAAATCAATAAAATATATATATTTTTAAAAAAGAGTACTTATAATGCCAAATGTTTCCCTATTTTTCTAACATCTTCCTCTTTTTCAAAGCTAAAAGCCAGGTGGACACCTCCAAGAAAGATGGACGCCAAGCAGGAATTTCTACCATAAATTAGGGCTAGGTCTGAAAAGACATTACAGTAAGTTAGCCACCAACTATACTGCCTGCATCAGTGACTGGAATAATGCGGAGGTTTGGGTAGAAAGAGGAGCATCTTAGAAGAACCTACTAATATATCACACTGTGGACTCCTGCCATGAAAAAAGGTATCAAGTTAGGTCACGGTGCGCCAGAGGAGAAAGACACTCAGCGAAGTTAAGGTGTTATCCCTTTTCCTCTATTCTCTTGGTCTAGACCCTGGAGGAACCAGAAGGTGGAATAGCAGGAGATACATGAAGAAACCATTACTTCTAGTCCTTGAGCCCCAGATCTGGCTGGGAAAGTGTGGGAGTTGGGGCTGTGTGAGGAGAAAAAGAATCTTTCTTTGGGATAGGAGATTAAAACTTTGATGTAGTTTGGGCTAGAAATACTCTCAGTATGTTACCTAAGATATTCTTAGTATATGTGGGAACCAGAATCAGAGTACACTGGATGTTCAAGGCCAATTTGCCATACCCAGGTGCAAAAGCAAAGACTCAGCTATTGTACTATACGCACTATGCAGGCATACTTTTCTATAACTCAAATATTGATGTCACTATTTGGCAAGAAGTCTCTTCTGTTTAAATTGGTATAAAGATGTGTTACTGACTAGCTGGTTGCTGGGCTGCTTTATGTAACAGCTTTGTTAGTGGCTGCTTTATGAGGCTACTTTGAAGAATTGTTTTATCTAATGGCTCCTTGTTAGCAATAGGAATGGTCTGCAATAAAGTCTCTTTGATATGCTTATGACTGCTCATATCTCCTTCTAATACCCAACATCTGAAGACCTGTGGTCCCACTGTATGTAACTTGAAAATAAAAAATTTCTCAGACATGAAAGTTACTAAAAGGTTACGGGTCTTCCCAAGCTGTCATCCAGGGGCAGGAAGGGAAATATTGTAGAGCATATTTGAAGCTGGAGTGTGGTGGGAAGGGGGATAATAGAGAAGTACTCACTTCCTACTTATACAACACTAAGTCCAGGCCATTTAATAAAAAAAACCCATTTATTTAGAATAAACCTAATTAATTAATGTAAACTAATTGATTATTCTCTGGAAAAACCAAAACAAAGAACTTAGAGGTTTTCATTTAGACTATCTAATGTGCAGATAACTCCTTTAATAAATAGGGAGGTAACATTTGTTATAGCTTTCTCTTATCTACTTTTTTTTGTAATTCAAGCTCTGATCTAAAGATCATCCACTCTCCCTTTCACCGTGATTTTTTTTTTTTTTTTTTTGGAGGTAGGGCAAAAAACAAAATTCTAAGTTATGTTTTAAGTATCAGAATGTAATAGGTATGAAAACAACAGGTATTCTCAGAGATCGTGTATTCTTTATATAGACACTTATTAGAAGACTAGTGGCCTGGTGCATGAAATTTGTGCACATTAAAAGGAAATTAATTAGAGGAAATATTTTAATATTGCTACTTGCCCTTTCTCTATAATAGAAGTATCAGAGATGAAAGAAAATTAGTAAAATGTATATGAAAATCTCCCTCCTGTCAGAGTCTGGGGTGTGCCACGGGATCTAGAGTCAAGTCCCCAACCACCACCCACACACACTTCAAAAACACAGGAGACCCAGACCCTGCCAGCCCCACCCACACTGGGTGAGACCCAGACCCAGCTGGGCCCACCCCTGTCAAGCCCCTCCAGTTGGGGGGGGGGGGTGCTGAGGTCCCCTGGCCTGGCACTGGGGCAGGGGATGCGGCCTGAGGTCTCCTGGCCCAGAGCCAGGGCAGAGGGCTTGGCCTGAGGTCCCCTGTCAAGCCTAGCAGGGCAGAGGATGTGGCCTGAGGTCTCCCAGCCTGGCACCTGGGTGGCAGGTGCAGCCTGAGGTCTCCAGGCCCAGAGCCAGAGCAGGGGGTGTGGCCTGAGGTCCCCTGTCAACCCCCAAGGGATGGGGGGCATGACTTGAAGTCCCCTGTCAAGCCCCGCAGGGCAGGGGCGCATGGCCAGAGGTCTCCTGGTCCAGCGCCAAGGTGCTGGGCACAGCCTGAGGTCTCCCGGCCCAGCACCAGGGCAGGGGGTGTGGCCTGAGGTCTCCAGGCCTGGTGCCAGGGAAGAGGGCAGAGCCTGAAGACCCCTGTCAAGCCCAGCAGGGTGGGGGTGTGTGGCCTGAAGTCCCCCTTAAGTCCTGCCAGGCAAGGGGTGCAGCCTGAGGATCCTGACAAACCCCAAGGGGTGGGAGCATGGAATGAGGTTCCCTGTCAAGCCCAGCAGGGCAGGGGGATGCAGCCTGAGGTCTCCAGGCCCATCACCAGGGTGTGGGGTGTGGCCTGAGGTCCCCCATCAAGCCCTGCCGGGCAAGGGGCATGACCTGAGGTCCTCTGTCAAGCCCTGTGGGGCAGAGGGCACAGCCTGATGTCCCTCGCCCCAGGCAGGTGCCATGCAGCCTCAGGTCCCTGCTGTTCAGTCGTGACGCTACAGCATCCTGGCTAATTTGCATATTTCTCTATTATATAGATAGAGTTTGCAGTGCTTCCTGTAATTAGTCACTTCATGGTAAACAAGTACTTTTGTGTTCACTTTTCCAAAATAAAATCTGGCCAAAAAACCCATTTTTGTTAGTAAAATTAATGTTCAATAAGATTACACATATTTTTTATAAGCTTGAACTGAATTTTTAGTTCTTCTCTACCACAGCCAAAGGAAAAAATATTTCCTGAACCATTAGACTATGTCTCACCAGTATTATCAAGGGGTTGAAATCTATAGTCTATATACTCAGACATGCAGAAATATGATTTTCTGTTTTTTAAATTACTTACCTCACCTTGTCTCTCAAGCCAGCTTTCCAAATTTTCTAACCAAATTATCCTAGTGGTTTTATTTGAAAATAGTCTATTCAGAGTAATTACTCATTTCCAGATTTGTATTTTCCCTCCAAATCCTTCTTGCTAACATGGCCTCTAGGTATAATATAAATTTAAATTTCCAATTAGCAAAGGGCAGGAAGTATCCGGTTCTTAGAACTTCCTCTAATTTCGTGATTCATTCCATTTGGTCAAAATATTGACCTCTGTTCTCATTGTATCTGCTAATATAAACCCAGGCCTGCCTGATCACTGCCTTGCTAAAGTAGTAATGTTACTGGACAGGGCCCAGGGTTGGAGCAGGTCTGCCTCAGACAGCCTGTGTGTGGGTTCTTGACTTTGTATAGGAAAGATGTCACAACATGAGTCAGGTGATTTTGAGAGTATGCTTATTAAAGCTGGGGACAGTAAAACAAAGGAAGGACTTAGGGTAGAAGAAGCAATAGGAAAGAGCCTAGGTGGTGTTCTGTTTTGGCTCCCTAGGAATGTTATAGGAAAGAAGTGAGCAGGGCTGAGTTGCTGTTATCTCAATAGGAAGTGAAGTTCACAATGATAGAAATGAGCCAAGGGTGGGCTGCTTTTAGCTCACTAGAAAGTCAGAGAAAAGGGGGTAAGCCTGGGTTGAGGTGCCACTGCCCACTGCTCCCCTCATTACAAGTCTCATGGGGACCCTTAGAACTTAGGAGGAAGTAAAAAGTTCATGCTCAGGAAGGAACATGGGCATGCTCTAGAGTCTAGACAGAGCAAGCCAGCAACAGGTCTTTGTCTTGAGGGGTTTTAGATCTCTTCTGAGAATCTTAGGGGAAGGTTTTAGTAGAATATTCACCAACTTTCCATGTGTGTGTTTTAATATGTTGATACATCAAAATGAGCTTATATGGTAATTTGGAATTATTCTTTGGTCTGCTTTACTATTTTTCTTTTATGTTGAGTCTGTCTGGTTTTAATCAGGCTTTATTTATTCCCCTGACTTCATCTGTCCTTGGGTTTAGCTGGCACAAATAGCATTAATTGAATCTCTGTTCTTTATTTTCCTGACCACAGTGATTTAAGCTATGTATTCTCTGGTTAGGGAGCAGAGGTATAAACCATTTGCTCTCAAGTGCCCTTTGTTTAGGGAGGATAAGGTCTTGTAATTCACTAGCTAGTTTTAAGTTCTTAAAATTATTTGGCCTTTATATTTATTTATTTTTGCTTTCTTTGACCTTTTTAAATTATCTTGTCTCATTTTTCCTATTCCACATTCTCAGGAATTTTCCTAGCTTCTTATTACCCTGCCTCAGTACCACAAACATGTGACTACTCCCACTCAGTCTATTTAGAGTTGGGTTTACTTGTACTTCTAATAATCATGGAACTTCACTTTCCCTGCAGTCCTAAAATGGTCACACATACTGTGGCCTTATTATTCCAAACTCAATCTTCTTATAACCAACTAGAGGCCTGGTGCATGAATTCATGCATGGGAGGGGTCTGGCCGGAGGCCCCCTTCAGCCCTGGGAGGGGCTGCAAGCAGTTGACCACCAGCTGGCCCCGGATCAGGGTCATGAACTCCTTTAGCTTTTTCTTGTCTATAAAGGTCTTTATCTGGATTTCAATTCCAAATGAGCTTTGCTGGGTAGAGAAGGGCATGGCAAGAAATATTCAAAGTGACAGAGTAAGGACCTGCAGCCAGGGCGACCTTCCTTTTGAAAGGACATGTCTGCTCCGGGCCGAGGGTTCCGTCTCTGTGAAACCTGGGTCAGTCTTTGCATCGGGCAAGTGGAATCGCTGAGGCCTATTTGAGAGTCGCCAAGGCTGGGAGCATGATCTCAGAACAGTGAAAAACACGTTCATGAAGGGATGTTATGGGCTCTCATCAAAAAGCCCACACGTGTCTGTGCGACACCAACAGGGTTGCTTTAACACGGGAGCCTCCATCCACAAGCCCTCCCGCCTCCAAGAGCTGGTGGCAGGTTGAAAGTGGCCTGGGGTAGATGAGGCCGGTGCCAGGCGACCTGGCAGGTGTCAGCGGCTCTGCAGTCTGAGCCCCAGGCTCAGGGAGACAGGCTCTGACTTCACCATCTAACGGAGGATTTGACGGCAGCAGCAGCGGCTCCAGAGCGTGTTGCTATTTTGTTTTATTTCTATCTCCTTTTCCCTCTGCAGGTTGCCTGCGTTCGAGAGAGGAGCAGCCTTTGCAGCCTCCTCAGTGGAGAGCACGCCTTCGATCTGGGTTCACACGCAGCCGGACAGAGTCCTGATTAGAAACACGTGTAGGTCTTGCATTATTTGCTCTATTACCGATAAAGAGGGTTTTAGATTCTGGCACGTAAATATGATTCCTGCTTATCCAGGAGGGCAGGAGGCTGAGCACAGCCACAGTTCTTCACTCCTTCACAGGCCTCCTTCCAAGGGCAGCGATGCAGGCACTTCACTTATGGAGGGGATCAGGGAGCAGGGTCAGGCAGCCCTGCTTTTCCCAGACCGTCTGTCTCAGTCCCAATCTTCCTGCTCTGGGTCTGTAGCGTCTTCCTTTTGAGGCATATTCAGGTGTCTGGGGACATAATGTTTATCACACGCTGTTTTCCGTGTGGGTGGTCAGCATGGGGGTGTTCCTGAATCAGGATTCCTTTGGCATTGCAGTGGGGTGGGGCAGCATGAAGGTGCAAACACAACCCATGGGGACTCCTCTCTGAGTGCCTTCTGTATACCTTCTGTATACCTGGTGGGCTTCTCCCCTCAGAAGGGATGCTCGCTGTGTCTGCAACAGCAGGTGGTGGGGGATGGTATCAGGTTGGCTGGCTGCTGCAGTGCCCTCATAGCCACAGTGTCAGTGGGTGGGGCAGAGTACCTGGGACCCTGGATTCCCTCTGGGGTTTGCAGAACTGCTCCATCCCTTTGTTCTCCCCTTCTCCATGGAGGCAGCTGTTGGCAGACGGCAGGATGGATGGATCTGCAATCAGACCTACCGCCTGATCTCCAGGGAGGTTTCCTGACCCTTCTGCGTCCCCCGCTCACCTGAAGCCCCTAAAATATTCAGGGTGCCCAGTGCTTAGAGGCTCCCGTGAGCTCGTGGAGGCGAGCCCTTGGTCATCGGTTTTTATATTTTTACATTTCTTCCATGTGCAGTGATCACACTTCATCTGGAGCGGCGTGGGCTTGAGTGACCTTATGGAGCCTCTAGGGTGGGAAGCAGCCCCAGTGCCGGAGGCCAAGTTCCAGGAGTCCAACAGTGCTGTCAGGATCATGCCAGCAGCGCTGGTCTGTTGGTGCCTGGCCTGTCCTCTTGAGATTGAACCTGGAGGACTACTAAGGGAGCCAGTCCCCAGTTCTGCCCAGCCTCCACCACCGATTGATTGGAGTTTGAGGGCCAAAAGGAGGGACCAAGAGGTCTGCCTTTCAGATGCTCTCCAGTCACCGCTGCCACTGATTGATCACTTCCCACTCCCTCAGCTCCCTAGCCTGGCGCTCATTTGAGCCTTTGGTCACATTTTGGACTTTACAGACCCTGGGTTTTTATATATTAGGATGATACTTTCAGCATTTTCTTTTCTTCTCCGACTTCCATTTCCATAGTTAAGGTTCTTTGTTATAAGCAACAGAAATAGGTTCTGCATGAATTTTGAGTTGGAGGTGGGGAGAAGAACTATGAAAGAATTTTGCATGGGTTGAAGAAACATTGAGAAGGCTATAAGACCAAACCTGAGTCTGGGCTTCCAGGAACATTATCCAAAAATCTGCCATAAAACTTAAACTTCTCAGTAGAATATAATACGTGGCAGTAGGCCAATATTCCCACTGATGCAGCTAGAAAAAAATGGATACATTTATAATAATTATTTTTTAAAGACATAAAGCTACAAAAACAAAGAGGACTTTGAAAACTGAAACTCTAGTTCTTCATAAGTAAGCTGATAATCTCCAGATGTTTTTGAACCTGGGGTAATTTTCTTAGTTTAAGAGCAAGCTGAGGTTCTGTCAGGGGTGGACAAGGCGGTCTCTGAATGGAGATAGCCTCTCGCCAGAGACAGTACTCTGAACCCCCAGTTTGTATCTTGCTTGTAGGAATACATTCAAACAAGAGACAAATAACAGCAAATGCAGGAGAGGACTTATTTGTAGGAAAGCAAAACACTCAGAGAGGACTTGAGCAGGTAACTCAGTTGGCAGAAATCGAACCCAGTGATCTGATATTTGGGAGTTTATAGGATTTATACCACTAGGCTGGAATACTCCTAGGCAAGGAGCAAGTCACCCACTCCCTCATGTCTTAAAAAAATGTATCTTTAATATCTTTAAGTTACAAGGCTCCTACATCTAGGTGAAGCCCTCCACATCTTGGAGGGCTCTAAATCTTTCTCACTCACATAGGGGCCTACCACCTCCATTATCTATTTTCAGTTTGTCATGTCTCACACTTATTTCCTCCAAGCCCCAGTTACCTCTCCCACTTCATACATTTCTATCTGCCTACTCTAACAGTTCCAGCTTGGATTAGGTAGAGGTATTCTTCTGATGAAAGGGAATCAGTGAAACTTTTGAAGTTTATGTGGACTATAATGATGTATTGAAATTAGAATAACCCTGAAATTCTCAGGGGATATTTTTTGAATTCTAAAGTATCACAAGAGCAGAATTGTTCTAGGCTAAAAACAAAGTAAAATGCCCCCCAGTCTATGGTAACTAGAAGACACAAGTCCACTAGAGTGAGACAGTCAGATTCAAACACTTCATTGGTCTTTTCCTGAAGACCTTTGCCTGATTTTGAAACTACATGTTATGGGAAACCAATGATTATACTAAAAATGTTTGAAGGTCCAAACTGAATATCCCAGTTTCTCAAGTTTAAGAAGATGGAGACTTGCAAGGCTCTCAATTATAAATGTGGGAGAGCAAGGAATAGGGTCAAAACACAGTTTGGCTCAGTCTTACTAAAACTGCAATCCAAAACCAATACAGGTTCATCTTGTATTGGATTGAGATAATAGTTCTTCTTATTATCTGCTTAACAAGATAAAAGAGGTACCATATCTGGCAGAATTAATATAATCAAACTAGAGGCCTGGTGCACGAAATTCGTGCACGGGGTGTTTGTTCCTCAGCCCAGCCTGCACCAACTCCAATATGGGACCCCTCGAGGGATGTCCGACTGCCCATTTAGGCCCAATCCCCAGAGGATGGGGTCTAAACGGGCAGTCGGACATCCCTCTCACAATCCAGGACTGCTGGCTCCCAACTGCTAGCCTGCCTGGCTTCCTGATTGCCCCTAACTGCCCTTTCCTACAGGCCTGGTCACCCCTAACTGCCCTTCCCTGCAGGCCTGGGTCCCTTCCAACTGCCCTCCCCTGCTGACCTGATCACCCACAACTTCCCTCCCTTGCAGGACTGGTCCCTACCAACTGCCCTCCCCTGCTGGCCATCTTGTGGCAGCCATCTTGTGTCCACATGGGGGCAGCCATCTTGTGTGTTGGAGTGATGGTCAATTTGCATATTACGCTTTTATTAGATAGGATAGAGGCCTGGTACACGGGTGGGTGCCAGCTGGTTTACCCTGAAGGGTGTCCTGGGTCAGGGTGGGGGTTCCTTTGGGGTGTGGGGCAACCTGGGTGAGGGGCCTATGGTGGTTTGCAGGCCAGCCACACACCCCAGCAACCCAAGTGGAGGCCCTGGTATCTGGGATTTATTTATCTTCTATAATTGAAACTTTGTAGCCTTGAGCGGAGGCCAAGCCTCCTGCTCTCTCCAGCTCCATGGCCGTTGCCATTTTTGTTGGGATTTATTTATCTTCTATAATTGAAACTTTGTAGCCTTGAGTGGAGGCCAGGGTTGGCCAGAGTGGGCAGGAAGCTTGGCTTCCTCCATTGCCGGGGAAACCCAAGCCTCCTGCTCCTTCCATGGCCACAGCCATCTTGGTTGGGTTAATTTGCATACTCGCTCCTGATTAGCTGGTGGATGTGGCTTGTGGGTGTAGTGGAGGTATGGTCAATTTGCAGGTTTCTCTTTTATTAGTATAGATAGACATACTGAATCTGAAAACTATATCTGAAATTAAAAATTAGTCATAAGTGTTTAACAGCAAGCAAAGTACAGGATTACTGAACTCAAAGACAGTTCAATATAAAATATCTGAGACATGGGGTGTGGGGGGTGTGGGGAGAGAACAACTAAAGAATAAGAAACATATAAGACACAGTTAAGAGCTCTAATGTAAACTGAAGTCCAAAAGATGATAAATAAAATAAATCAAGACAGAAGTAATATCTGAAGAGATAATAGCTAAAAGATTTGTAATTAACTTATAAATAATAGTCACACAAAGATTCAAGAAGTTTAGCAAGCCTATAGCAAGATAAATACAAACAAAAACACACCACTGCTAATAATAAAACTGCTGAAACCCTAATATAGAAAAAACTTAGAAACAATTAGAGAAAAAAGCATATGCTACCTCCAGGGAATAAAATAAACAAGAAGACTAACAGATAACTTTTCAAATGACAGCATGAAATCTAAAAGACAATGAAATGACATATTTAAAATGCTGAAAAGAGGAGGATCCAAGATGGTGGTGGAAGAGGTGGAAGTTAAACTGACCTCTTCCTGGAACCAAATTGTAAATACAACTAAATCATAAACCAATCAACCTAAATAACCAAATGAAGACTAACTGAACAGAAGTCTTATAACTAAGACTATACAGAAGAATCCATATCGATAGTGGTAAAAAAGGGAAAACATTGAAAAAAATGCTGGCCCCATACTCACATGCAGCAGTTGAGAATCCATAGAGATAATATCAGCTAAAATAATACCCCTTGAGGAGCAGGTGATTTTGACCCCAGGCCAGACTCCTCAGCCCAGAGCTCGAGAGTACGGGGCTGATGAGCAGACCCTGAGCGATAGATGAATAATTACTCTGACATACATTTCTGTGAAAGATTGGGCTAAGGGACTGCCTGCCCATGGAAACCAGACAGCCTCATTCACCTGCCTCTTCAGGCTTTTATTATAACAGCAGTTTGGGATAATGTTTATCTTTTATATACAATCAGTAGGGTAAGTAATGTTGGGAGGACAGATGTGACTGCAATGTCCTTTAAGCAAGGACATCTAAAGATTAAGCATAAAGATTCTGGTAAACACCCGAGGATCCGCATGTACACAGACTTGTTTGGAAAGGTCAAGGAACAATTAGGGTTGGCTGCCTTCAGCCAACTCTTCTAGGCCAGAATTTCCTCCCTACAAACTTTCCAACAAAGTCTCATGCTTCCCTATACCAGGGCAGGGAAGAGAAACTCACATAACATCTAGCTGTAATAATCAGCAAAGATTCTATCCTCCCCAGTAAGATTGGAGATTGCTGGAAACCCAGGCACCTTCTTAAAGGTACAATCACCCAAAGCTCTGGCAGTTGCTCAGAGGGGACCAGAGTCATACAAAGAGAAGTTTGGTTGTGTGGCCTCAGGGAGAGGGCTGCAGGGACAACTGGAAATGTCCTTGTGCTTAATTCCTTGTCTACACCACGCACAGATGACATCTTTCCTAACTTGAACACTTCCCTCAATATAGCATCATCCTGGGGAGATGTACTAGCCCCACCCTACTAACTTTATGATGCCCAACCCTGCCAAGCTATCATCAGGCAGAGGGATCTGCTCTAAACACCTAGGCTGGGATTGCATTGCAGTCTTTCTTGAAAAATCCTCAAGGAATTTCAGGCAATCTCAGGGGATGCCAGAAACATACAAGGAGAGACAGAGATGTGGGCCAATTTTCACCACATGTTCAACCATTCCTGTGGTGGATTTGCCCACACCCCTCCACAGCATCAGCCTGGTGAGATGCATTAACATCACTCTCTGAGGGCCTGCTGTGAAAGCTCATAACTTGCTGCAAGGGCCCTTGTTGCAAGTTTTCTTGAAAAACTCTTAACAAATGCCAGCATTTTCAAGCAACATGGCCAAATCTTAATCTGTTTTAGTCTAATAAAGTCTACTAGCTCCACTATTATGACTCCCCGAGACCCTGCCCCACTATAACAGTTTGCAGGCCCCAGGCAGATGGAAACAGCAATTGGTGCACTCTAAAATTTGGCTGAGTGGTGCCAAACCAAGCACTGGCAACAAATTTGAATTTGTATCAAATGGTAAACAACACTCATCCCAACTTGGTTACTCACTGAGAAATTGCCTCATGCAATTGAGTCTTTTTTAGATGCTGAGCCTAATGGGGAGCAGGCAGACAGTGTCAGATCTTATGGTGTTGGGATTTTTGCTGATCTTCCCCAGGCTCAATACTGGTGGCAACCAGCTTCAATACACAGTGCAGCATGTCCCATATGTACCCAGGCCAAGCACAAATAGCTACCGATCCTGAATGACATTTTATCTCATAGCAGGTATCCCAGGGCTGGTCACAAGCACATTTTATGACAATTTGCACTGTAATTTCTCACAAAAATCCCTAGAATCAACAAACCTGATGGCTGCCTTCAGACCATAGCAGCTCACGTAAAAACACACAAAAACCTAAAGTGAGAAAAAAAAAGTGGACAGAGGAGTTTTATTCAAATGAAAACAAACAAACAAACAAAAAACTAAGACAGCAATATTTATATTAGGCAAAATAGACTTTAAAACAAAGGTTATGACAAGTGACAAAGAAGAACATTATTTAAAGACTAGAGGCCTGGTGCACAAAATTCGTGCATGGAGGGGGGTTGTCCCTCAGCCCAGCCTGTACCCTCTCCAATATGGGACCCCTCGAGGGATGTCCAACTGTCCATTTAGGCCCGATCCCGGTGGGCAGTCGGATCCCTAAACGGGCAGTCGGACATCCCTCTCACAATCAAGGACTGCTGGCTCCCAACTGCTTGTCTGCCTGCCTTCCTGATTGCCCCTAACCACTCTGCTGCCAGCCTGTTTGCCCCCAACTTCCCTCCTCTGCCGGCCTGGTCACCCCTAACTGCCCTCCCCTGCAGGGTTGATCACCTCCAACTGCCCTCCCTTGCAGGCTTGGTCCCTCTCAACTGCCCTCCCTTGCAGGCCGGGTGCCTCCCAACTGCCCTCTCCTGCTGGCCATCTTATGGTGGCCATCTTGTGTCCACATGGGGGCAGGATCTTTGACCACATGGGGGCAGCTATATTGTGTGTTGCAGTGATGATCAATCTGCATAGTACTCTTTTATTAGATAGGATAGAGGCCAGGTACAGGGGTGGGGGCCAGCTGGTTTGCCCTGAAGGGCGTCCCGGATCAGGGTGG
The DNA here is from genome assembly GCF_027574615.1 of Eptesicus fuscus. Classification (NCBI taxonomy): domain Eukaryota; kingdom Metazoa; phylum Chordata; class Mammalia; order Chiroptera; family Vespertilionidae; genus Eptesicus; species Eptesicus fuscus. Next base: position 1,355,674 of record NC_072480.1, on the reverse strand, counting down.
GGATTCCCTTGGGGTGTGGGGCGGCCTGAGTGAGGGATCTGTTGTGGTTTGCAGGCAGGCCACGCCCCCTGGCAACCCAAGCAGAGGCCCTGGTATCTGGAATTTATTTTCCTTCTACAATTGAAACTTTGTAGCCTGGAGTAGAGCCACGCCTGGGGCTCCCTCCGAGGCTGGCAGCCATTTGTGTTGGGGTTATAATTGAAACTTTGTTGCCTTAAGCGGGTGAGCCTGGCCAGGGTGTTTGGAAAGCTTTGCTTCCCCTGTTGCTGGTGGCAACCCTGGCCTGCTCTCTCAAGCTCCATTCTGCCACCATTTGTTTGAATTTGTTTACCTTCTATAATTGAAACTTTGTAGCTTGAGTGGAGGCTTAGGCCTGGCAAGGGCAGGCGGAAAGCTTGGCTTGCTCTGTTACCTGGGAAACCTTGCTCTCTGTGGCTGTAGCCATCTTGGTTTGGGTTAATTTTCATACTCGCTCTGATTGGATGGTGGGCGTGGCTTGTGGGCGTGGCTTGTGAGTGTGTCGGAGGTATGGTCAATTTGCATATTTGTCTATTATTAGATAGGATAAAAGAAACAACCCAACAAGTGAATATGACCCTTATAAACATTAATGAACCCTACACAGGAGCATCTAAATATACACTGAGTGCCCAGATTATTATTATCTCTGAACGCATAATAATCTGGGCACTCAGTGTATATCCTATATAATAAAAAGCTAATATGCAAATTGTCCCTTAGACCAGGAGTTTGACCAGCAGGCAGGCCGGCTAACCACCCATATCTCCTCCCCATGGCCAGGCTGGCTGGACCCAACCATGCACGAATTCATGCACTGGGCCTCTAATATATATATATATATATATATATATATATATATATATATATACACACACACACACACACACACACACACACACACATACTGAGTGGCCATATTATTATGTGTTCAGAGATCATAACAATCTGGCCACTCAGTGCATAAAGCAAATATTGATAGATGTAAAGGGAGATATTTATAGTAATATAGTCATAGTATGGGAATTTGGCATCAATGGATAGATTTTCCAGAAAAATCTATCCATTCAGAAAATCAACAAGAAAACAGCAGCGTTAAATGAAACATTAGCCCAGATGTATTTAATTATATTTTCAGAGCATTTCAGCAGAAAGCAACAGAATATATATTCTTTTCAAGTATACATAATAAAACATTTTTCAGGACATAAATGTTAGCATACAAAACAAACATCCACAAATTTGATAATATTGAGATCATACCAAGCATTTCCTCCAACAACAATGACATAAAACTAGAAATTAATCACAAGAAGAAAAAAACTTAAAAAACACACAAACACATGAAGATTAAATTACACGCTACCAAAAAGTGAAGCAGTTAACCATGAAATGAAGGAAGAAATCAAAAGATGCCTAAAGACAAATGAAGACACAATAAAACCAAAACCTTGGTACACAGTAAAAGAAGTTCTAAGAGAATAATTCATAGCAACACTGAGTGGCCAGATTATTATGACCACCCCATCAATACTTCGTTGGGCCACCTTTTTCCTTCAATACTGCGGCGATTCTTCTTGGCATTGGCTCCACGAGATGTTGAAAGGTGATGCGAGGAATCTGACACCATGCCTGATGAATAGCATTGTCCAGTTCTATGAGATTTGATGGTTGTGGAACCAGCTTCCTGATGGCTCTTTTAACTTCGTCCCACAAATGCTCAATTGGATTGAAATCTGGTGATTGTGGGGGACACCTAAGCAAGGTAAAGTCTCCCACATGTTCTTGAAACCACTCCTGCACAATATGAGCACCGTGGCATGGCACATTGTCTTGTTGGAAGAAGCCATCTCCATTGGGATACGCCATCAACATGATAGGATGAACTTGATCAGCAATGATACTTAGGTATGTTGTGCTATTCAGACGTTGTTCCACATGAATTAAAGGGCCCAAATCATGCCAGGAAAACATGCCCCAAACCATAACACTGCCCCTACCAGCTTGAAGGGTTATACTCATGCATGTGGGGCGCATGCTTTCATGCTCTTTCCAAGAAATTCTCACTCTGCCATCTGCATGATGCAATTGGAAACTTGATTCATTGGACCACATGACTTTTTCCCAATGTTCAACTGTCCAATCCTTGTGTTCCTGTACGAATTGGAGACATTTTATCTTAGTAACTTCAGACAGAAAAGGTTTTCGAATAGGCCTTCGGCTTCCATATCCCATACAATGCAGTGTATGGCTAATTTGCCTACAAACATCAGGTGGTCATAATAATCTGGCCATTCAGTGTCGATGAAGTAAGAAAAATCTTAAATAAACAAGCTAACTTTACACTTAAAGAAATTAGAAAATAGAACAACAAAGTCCAAAGTGACTAGAAAAGGGAAATAATAAAGGTCAAGGTGGAAATAAACAAAATATAGTCAAAATTTTTTAAAATCAATGAAACCAAGACCTGTGTTTTTAAATATACATAAGACTGATAAACCTTTAACCATAATCATTTTTAAAAATATATTATTATTTATTTCAAAGAGGAAGAGAGAGAAACAGAAATGATGAAAGAGAATCATTGATCAGCTACCTCCCCCATGTCTCACACTGGGGATTGGGCCTGCAGCCAAGGCATGTGCCCTAACCAGGAATCAAACCGTCAACTCCTGGTTCATATATTAACACTTAACCACTGAGCCATGCTGGCCAGGCTAATCAGAACCATTTTACAAAAGTGTGGGAGAAGGGAGAGTCAAGATGGTGGCTGGCAGACAGAGAGAGAGTGTGAGTGAGTTAGAGAGTGAAAGGGGAATGTGTGGACCTGTGGTGTGTGTGTGTGTGTGTGTGAGAGAGAGAGAGAGAGAGAGAGTGTGTGAGAGAGAGAGACAGAGAGAGAGAGAGAGAGAGAGAGGGAGAGACAGAGGGACAGTTAGATCCTGCAGGGCTTTGGGGGGCTGGCAGACCAGGCTTTCTTAGATGGGGTGCCCCCACTATCTCTGCCAGCACACCTGGGTGGACAGAGCTAGCACAGACCAGACCATCTTGAAGGGGAGAGCTGCTATGACTAGGAACCCAGCCTCACCACCACCCAGACTGGCCTCAGACACCACCTGGGCACCACAGGCACTCTGGCCAAAGACCAGCTACCGCAGCTGCAGACCAATGGACACTGGGACTCCAGCCTCCTGAGTTGCAGGCACCTGTGAGTCACAGAACGCGTTACCCTCCCACCACCAAGAGCTGTGGCACAGGCACCATGTATCCTGGTGTCGTTCTCTCCCATGACTCATGGGGTGCACAATGTTCCCACTGACCTGCTGCCATGGCACAGGCACCACGCATCTGGCACCAGGGTTTTCCCATGACTCTCAGGACACGTGACACTCCCACTGACCTGTCACAGTGGCACAGGCCCCATGCAATAAGCACTGGACTCTCAGGGTACACCACCCTCACACCAAGCCCTCCACTTCAACCACAGGCCCCAGGCAACTCGGGGCCTGGACCCTTCTGTGATAGCAAAATGGGGAGACAAAAAAACAAACCTAAAGGAAAGAAAAGGAGGAATGACCAGAAAAGGCACCAAATGAAACAGAAGCATGCAATGTGTCAGACAAAGAATTCAGAGTAATGGTCATACAGTTCATAAACAGGATGGATCAGAAAATCAACAACTTATATAAGAATCAAGAGGAAATTAAAAATGATATAAGTACATTAAAAAACCTAATGGAAGGTTTCAACAGTAAACTAGAAGAAGTAGAGGATGGAATAAGTGACTGAAAAGAGAAGACAGAGAAACACACACAACCTGAACAGCAATTAGAGAAAAAAATTATAAAGCTGGAGGAGAGCTTAAGGAAGCTTTGGGACAACATGAAATGAAGTAACATAGTATAATAGGGATGCCATAAGAACAAGAAGAGGAGCAAGGATTATAAAACCTATTTGAAGAAATAATAACAGAAAGGGTTCCTGATTTGGTGAAGAAAAAATTCACACAAGCACAGAGAGTACCAAACAAGATGAACTCAAAAAGATGCACACCAAGACACGGTGTAATTACAAAGGCTGCAAGAGAGAAATTGTTACCTACAAAGGATCTCCCATTAGATTATCAAATGTTTTCTCAACAGAAACATCAGGCCAGAAGGGAATGGAATGAAGTATATGAAGTGATGCAAAGGAAGTGACTGAAACCAAAAATATTCTATCCAGCCAGGCTATCATTCAAAATTGAAGGGTAAATCAGAATCTTCGCAGACAAAAAAAGGTTAAGAGAGTTTATCATATAAGTCAGCAATGCAAGAAATGCTAAAGGAACTGTTGTGAAAAGAAGAAATAGAAAGGGAAGAAGGAACACAGGCATAAAGAATAAAAATGGCAAAAAAAACAAGTAACTATCAATAATAATCTTAAATGTAAATGGACTAAAGACTCCAAAGACATAGAGTGGATTAATGGATAAGAAAAATGACCAATATTTATACTGTCTAGAAGAGACCCACCTCAGAACAAGAGACTCACACACACTGAAAGTGAAGAGATGGAAAAATATATTTCAGGCAAATGGAAATAAAAGAAAAGCTGGTGTAGCAATACTTATACCTGACAAAATAGACATCAAAGTGAAGGCCATAACTAGAGACAAGGAAGGCCACTTCATAATACTAAAGGGATCAATACAACAAGAGGATATAACTCTGGTAAACATATATGCACCCAATGAAGGAGGAGCCAAATACATTAAAAAAAAAAAAAACTAGTGGAAGATATCAAAGAAGAGATCGAGAGCAATACAATCAGAGTAGGGGACTATAATACCCCATTGACATCACTAGATAAATTCTCTAGATAAAAAAATCAGCAAAGAAATAGCTATCCTAAATGACTCACTAGATTAGATGGCTTAATCAAAATCTTCAGAACATTTCACCCCAAAACTACAAAATACACATTCTTCTCAAGTCCACATGGGACATTTTCAAAGACAGACCACATATTGGGAAACAAAGTCTCTTCCAATTCAAAAAGATTAAAATCATATCAAGCATATTCTCAGACACGATAGCATAATATTAGAAACAAACTACAATAAAAACAATCATAAAAATTCAAACACTTGGAGGCTAAATAACAAGTTATTAAACAATGATTGGGTTACCAAAGAGAACAATATCCTGGAAACAAATGACAATGAAAATACAACAACCCAAAATCTATAGAACATGGTGAAAACAGTCCGGGGAGGGAAGTTTATAGCTCTACAGGCCTACCTCAAAAAAACAAAACAAAACAAAAACTGGTAATAAATTATTTAAGCCTACAACTTAAAGAATTAGCAAGAGTGCCCAGCCAGTGTGGCTCAGTGGTTAAGCATCAACCTATGAACCTGGAGGTCACAGTTGCAGGCTTGATCCCCAGTGCTGGTGTGCAGGAGGCAGCCAATCAATGACCCTTTCTCTCCTCATTGATGTTTCTATCTCTGTCTCTCTCCCTTTCTTTCTGACATCAATAAAAAGAGATATTTTTGAAAAAGAATTAGAAAGGGAGCAACAAGAAAAGCCCAGAGTGAGCAGAAGTAAGGAAATAATAAAGATCAGAGTGGAAATAAATTATATAGAGACCAAAAAATCAATACAAAAGATCAATGAAACCAAGAGCTGGTTCTTTGAAAGGATAAACAAGACTGATGAACCTCAAGCCAGGCTCACCAGAAAACAGAGGACCCAAATAAAAAAAAAAAATCAGAAGTGAAAGAGGAGACATAACAACAGACACAGTATTGTAAAAAAAGTAAATAAATAATGTAAGCAAAAACTTTTTTCCAACAAACTGATAAACCTAGGAGAAATGAACATATTCCTAGAAAAATATGAAATCTAAAACTCATTTAGGAAGAATAAAAAAATCTGAATCGGCCGATAACTATGGAGGAACTTGAAGCAGTCATCAAAAAACTTCCAGCAAACAAAAGCCTTGGACCAGATGGCTTCACAGGAGAGTTTTACCAAGCATTCAATGAAGAATTAAAACCTATCCTCCTCAGACTATTCCAAATAATTCAAGAGGAAGGAACACTTCCAAGCTCTTTTTTATGAAGCTAGCATTACCCTAATCCCAAAACCAGATAAAGATACAACAAAAAATAGAATTACAGGCCAATATCTCTGATGAACATAGATGCTAAAATCCTCAACAAAATCCTATCAAATCACTCCCAGCATTACATTAAAAGATCATACACCATGACCAAGTGAGATTTATTCTGAGGATGCAAGAATGGTACAATATCTGCAAATCAATAAATGTGATACATCATATAAACAAATTGAGAGATTTAAAACCACATAATCATGTAAATTGATGCAGAAAAAGCATTTGACAAAATCCAACACACTTTCTTGACAAAAACTCTCAGCCAAGTGGGAATAGAGGGATTATACCTCAACAGAATAAAAGCCTTATATGAAAAACCTACCTCCAACATCAAAGTCAATGGGCAAAAATTAAAATCATTTTACCTAAGAATGGGAACAAGACAGGGATGCCCACTCTTGCCACTCCTGTGAGACATAGTGCTGGAAGTGCTAGCCATAGCGATCAGACAAAAAGAAGAAATAAAAGGCATTCAAATTGGAAAAGAAGAAGTAAAATTGTCATTATTAACAGAAGACATGATATTGTACATAAAAAAAAACACTAAAGATTCCATCAGAAAAGTATTAGATTTAATAAAAAAATTTGGCAATGTAGGTGGATACAAAATTAACAACCAGAAATCTATGGCTTTTTTATACACCAACTAATAGCCCTGCGCAAAAATCCATGCGTGAGTAGCTTGCTGCCCCTTGCCTCAGCTGGCTACCTGCCCACTGCCACTGGTAGCTCTCTGCTGCTCCTAGCTCGCTGCCCCACCCTCCTGGAGCTCTCGGCCCACTGCCCATGCTCCTGGGGCTCCCCCCACCCTTCACCCTCCACTCCCCTTCATAGCTTGCTGCCCTGCTCCCTCCTGTAGCTTTTTGCCACCCACTTGTAGTTCACTGCCCCACCCTCCTGCAGATCCGTGATCTGGTCTTTATGAGGTTGGTTGTTATGCCTCAAGGCGTAACGGATAATCAGCATATTTGCGGGGGCCTGATGCAGCGGGGATCTCCCTTTTCCGTGGCCAGCACGGAGAGAGATGAAACTGGTTCTTGATAGAGGCGTCCAGGGATTGAGAAATAAAGAAATAAAGAGACACAGAAGTAGATGCAAGCTGGGTCCCGGGTGGGTCACTGACCTCCTCTGCTGGAGAGACAGACGACTCCCTGAGCCACGCAGCACATTTATTTATACTCCCATATACAAGGCGGGTTCACTGAAAAACTTAACATTAAAGGAGCTTGGGAGGGCCCAGGTCTATTTCATTTCCTCTTTTCCTGTGCTAGACTGGTTCCACATCTTAAAGCCCTCTTCCAGAACCTAGACAAAGGTAAGCCAGGAAATGACAACACCTCCGCACTCCTGGGGCGGGGTGCAACTGACATGACTCTCTCAAATATCTTGGGCTTAATCAACAGCAATCTAAAGAATGTCCATGTGTCTTCCCAGGGGGCCCTCTACATCTCCCCCATTTTTAATTTTTTTTAAAATCTTGCATTTACAGACCAGAAATAAACATATAAGAATGAAAAATGTTTGAGTCCCAATTTCAATGTCCAATAGTTCCTCATGTGTACATGTCAGCAATGATATCTGGATGGTGGACAAACGGTGGCGATGCAGGCCCGACCGTCTCTGGTTTGGTCCTGAGCATCCTGCAGTGACGCACAGCTGCTGACTGCTAGCATGGCAAGGTGTTGTCAGCGTCTTCCATCTCTGGACTGTTTCTCCTCTTGTCTTCATGGCTGGAGCACTCCTGTCAATTCCTCTCCTGCAGGAATCCACATGGTCTTGGAGTTGTTTTCTGAAAATATACAAACATATTCTCGACCAAAAGTTAGTAAAACAATCCTTTCTATAAATTTGACTTGGGATCTTTTTCATTTTTTGCCCAAAATGATTTTCCTTTGGCTTATTCTGATACTATGTGTGTTTTTTTATAGGTGTCTTGCTCTTAGTATTATAAATGAAAATTAGTTTTCAAAGTAAAAATTTTTCTGGATATTTTTCCTTACATAATATTTTTCCACTATCACCCCTTTGTTTTTGATTTAATTGTTAGGAGGATTTTTGCAAAATTTTTATAATGCAGTCTTGATCACTTTAAGTTTCATCTGCACAAAAATATGACTGACTTTAGGTTCATTACATGTTAAGTAATTTTACCATGAAATGAACTACCAATAGAAATTTTTAGTTAATACTGTAGAAACAGCTTTTTGTCCAGTATAATTTTTCTTGAATATTTACTTATTTCAATTAGCCAATTTAGATTAATTTGAAAACTTGACTACTATTTTACTGTCAAATTTAATACTCTAACAACATTCTTAGTTCACCCTGTAAATATTAATGCAAAGGATTATTTGCATCCTTGAGAAGGCTGTAAGCATTCCTGGTATTAGACTGGATTTAGATATAGGGCAGCTGTTGTCAGCCAAGTCTCTGTTGCCTGGGTCTCAATCTGAGCTGGACCAAGTCTTTGTCGGCCACCTGGGTCCCTATCTGAGCTGGACATAGGAAGCGCGAAGCAGCCATGGGGCAGGAGACCTCCCTCAGAAGGGGCGAGTGTTCAAGCCCCTGCAATGTTGGGGGGGGTGAGGTTCTGTGCCCCACCTCTGTTGACCCCCAAATTCTCTCCTGATGGCCCCTTGTGACTGTGCCTGTCTTAGGTTGTTCCTCCCTTGAGGAATCTTACCCGTCTTTGACTAACCAGCCATCCTCCGGGGCCAAGCAGGGTGATGTGAGGTTCAGTTCTGTCTCCTTGGTAGCCTATGCCCCTGTGGCCTCCATGCCCAGCACCTGCCTTGGGATCCCCTCGCCTGATGGCGGGGCCCTGGCATTGATCACATATCTTGGGGAACCCAGGTTTCTTCTCCATGGAGGGCCCAACTCATGCCATTGTGCAAGAGACAGATCCGTGGTACCAGCCATCATGAGGCTTCAACCTCAGCATGAACTGAAAACTCAGGCAACAGCTGTGGGAGGGTCCCTCTTGGCAAAAAGGACCAATATAGGATGCTCAATTGCCTTCCCAAGGGGGCCTTCCACACAGTGGAAGGGATTAAATCCTTTCATGTCCTTTTTAAATTGCTGCCAATCATTCAAAGAATTAGTTTGTAAGTTTGTTTGGTATATGCTGTTGTAAAATATCAAAAATTATAATGACATTGTAGAATAATATCATGTAAGGATATCCTTTGCTCTAGGCCATGGCAATCCAATTTCAAACTGGCTGTCAATTATTTAGTTACTCTGTTTTGCCATTTTTGGGGGCCAAAACCTTAAAACATTTAAAGTATATTTATTAATTTTTATTTGATAAGGCTTTCCATGCAATTTCAAGTAGATTAGATCTTTTTAAAAAAGATTTCCTTTAAGAAGAGAGGATAAATTTCTTGTATTACTCTGGGCCCTTGGAGCTTTCCAAGAATCATCTCTGTTAAGACCTTGAAATTTTAACATGGTAAAAAAACCATCAAATATATATATATATATATATATATATATATATATATATATATATATATATATCCGTATATGATTTAAAGATTATAATACTTTTTATAATTATCTTAATATATCAAATTTAAACTTTTAGAGCTGGCCAGTCAAATATTTTTAGCATGTCCTAGATTAATAACACAATAACACTTTATATTTCTAAGAATAAATACAAGACATAATCAATTAAGAGCTTCAATTCTGTCCTCTAGGTTTCATGCAATGCATACTCAGATCAACATTTCAGTATTATAACAATTCAATACATTTAGATCATTTAAATTTATCATTTGATTTAGTAAACTTCCAAGTTCTTTTAAATTTCCAGCCGATAGGCCTGGCCCAGCCTCTAAATTTCAAAATGGTCACAATTTTCCTGCTGGGGAAGTCAAGAAGCAAACCCTCAGCCATTCATATGTAAACTTGACTATTTTCTTCCTGCTATTTACTTGCCTCTGGTGGGAAATTTCAAGAGTTACTTTAGATGACTTGGGAAACTGGCCTGTATTTCTTTCTCTGGTTCGTCTTTGCCATTTTTAAGGCCAAAACAGTCTCGGGTTTTTATTCTGTACACAGCAAAAAGTCAAGTTCAGCTCAAAACTATGCGCACTTGTTTTTAAACTGGCCTTTTCCCTTTACATGTGCACAGAAACCCCAGATGCATTTATGAATTTGTAAAAGCTTTAAGTCATTAGCTGGAAAATAAATAAAGATGGCGAAGATGAGGCCTCTCAAAGTGGCCTTTCCCCCACCTCCTTGTTTCTTCGGGGGAAGTTTCAGTAATGGTCTGGCATCTACTGTTTTTATTTTATTTTTTTACTTTTTCAATTTTTATATATTTTTATTTTTTAAGGAAAGAAAAAGAGTTTTTAGATAAAAGAATTATTGGCAGTTGCTGAGAAGTTCCTTTTATCCTTTTCTACCTGGTTACGAGTAGTTTATACATGGAGGCAGAGGAGGTGCAGATGGTATTCTTAGAGACTTGCACCCTTCCACTGCACCCCACATAGACATTCTTAAACTCTCCTGTGCTGAATCAAGGCCATCACCATTTAAAATAGGAATTTTTTTTTTGCTGGACTTTTGTTGAGTATTGGTCACACAATTGCTTTCTAACCTTTTCCCAGGTTTCATCAACAAAACTTAAGAAAGAAATCAAGAATCTGACTATGCTTAACAGAGCATAGTTTAAAGCATTTTTGAGGATTACCCACGTTTTACACCCGGCTAATTCAAATTTTACAACAATCCACTCCTTACCTTAAGTCTGTGGTGCGTGCACACTTCTAGGAGCGATCCCTTGCCTCTTGCCTCTCGTTGGGCGTCAATATGCGGGGGCCTGATGCGGCGGGGATCTCCCTTTTCCGTGGCCAGCACGGAGAGAGATGAAACTGGTTCTTGATAGAGGCGTCCAGGAATTGAGAAATAAAGAAATAAAGAGACACAGAAGTAGATGCAAGCTGGGTCCCGGGTGGGTCGCTGACCTCCTCTGCTGGAGAGACAGACGACTCCCTGAGCCACGCAGCACATTTATTTATACTCCCATATACAAGGCGGGTTCACTGAAAAACTTAACATTAAAGGAGCTTGGGAGGGCCCAGGTCTATTTCATTTCCTCTTTTCCTGTGCTAGACTGGTTCCACATCTTAAAGCCCTCTTCCAGAACCTAGACAAAGGTAAGCCAGGAAATGACAACACCTCGCAACTGACATGACTCTCTCAAATATCTTGGGCTTAATCAACAGCAATCTAAAGAATGTCCATGTGTCTTCCCAGGGGGCCCTCTACACATATTCCTCTCTCATTATATAGAATAATAAACTCACATAGAAACAATAAAACAATCCCATTTACCATTTCACAAAAAAAAAATTAAGATACCTAGGATTAAATTTAACTGAGGTAAAAGACCTGTACTTAGAAAACTACAGGGCACTGAAAAAAAAGATAGAGAAAGACATAAACAGATGGAAGAACATACCATGTTCATGGATAGGTAGAATTAACACCATTAAAATGTCCACAATACCTAAAGCAATCTATAAAGATTCAATGTACTCCCCATTAAAACACCAATGGCATATTTCACAGACCCAGAACAAACTCTCCAAAAATTCATATGGAATTTAAAAAAGACCCTGAATAGCCGCAGCAATCTAGAAAAAGAAGAACAAAGTTGGAGGGATCACAATAACAGATATCAACCTATATTACAAAGCCACTGTTCACAACACTGCCTGGTACTGGCACAAGAACAGACATATAGACCAGTGGAACAGAATAGAGAACCCAGTCATTGACCCAAGCCATTATGCTCAATCAATATTTGTCAAAGGTGGCAAGAGCATACAATGGAATCAAGACAGTCTTTTTAATAAATGGTGTTGGGAAAATTGGACAGATACATACAAAAAAACGAAACTAGACCATTAACTTACACCATACTCAAAAATAAACTGACGATGGATAAAGGACTTAAACATAAGATGGGAAACCATAAAAATACTAGAGGATTCCACAGGCAGCAAAATATCAGATATATGTCATAGCAATATCTTACCAATACAGCTCCTAAGGCAATGGAAACTGAGAAGAAAATAAACAAATGGGACTACATCAAAATAAAAAGGTGCTGCACAGCAAAAGAAACCATCAACAAAACAGCAAGAAAGCCCACTGCATGGGAGAATATATTTGCAAATGTTATATCCGATAAGGACCTAATCTCCAAAATTTATAGGGGATCCATACATCTTAACAAAATGAAGATAAGAAATCCAATTTAAAAAATGGGCAAAGATCTCAAATAGACACTTTTGGAAAGTGGACATATAGAAGGCCAAGAGACATATGAAAACATGCTCAAATTCACTAATCATCCGAGTTAGCTAGGTGGAAGGAAGCACAAACCAGACAAAAGTTTTATCAGATTCAGTAATAATGTGGGGAAGAGGTTGTGTTTTATATCTTTCCAGAAGGAGCAATGCAGCCAGTTTGGGTCCAGAGCGTTACGTCCATCACTGCAATGGACCAGAGAAGCTCCTGTGTCCCTTCACTCAAAAGGACTGAGAGCTGCCCCATGACAGCAAAGAAGTAGAAGAAAAAGAAAACTGAAAGCTATGCAAGGGACTGAGGTGCCAACATGGAGTCATCTGAAGAAGTTAACGACTGAAGTACAGCAGATTGTGGAAAAGCAAGAAGTGGAAGCTACTTCTTCAACAATGTTCCTGCTCATGCTAGCTGCCAGTTTTCTGCAAAGTCTTGCGCAGCCAAGTCCAAGGACTCTGAGTAAATATACACCAGCAGCAAAGAGACTTTCTTTCATTTAGTAGCAAAAAAATGTTAACATGTCTATACTTTTGATTTCTCTCTTGTTGTTTTGCATTAGCATTGTTTTGTTATTATTTAATAGCCAGAGTTTTGCTCTTGACGTTCAAGTTTTAAAATGATAACATGTATGTAGTTTAGTTTTTGCATTGGCATTGTTTGCAATTGTTTTAATTTAGAGCCTTATTCTTAATGTTTAATTTTTACTTTTATTATAATAGCTTAAAAACAAAAAAAAAAGGTGAGATGTAGAGGACCGTCTAGGAAGGCACATGGGCATTTCTTTAAATTGTTGTCAGCTGAGTCTGAGATGACTGGCAGAGCCGCATCTTGGATACACATTCCCCCAAGATGGCGGAGAGTGTAATCAGCTTGGCCTTCATATCAGCCCAGGTGTTGGCAGGGGCGGGTGTAGATATGTAAATCCAGTCAAGCACTAGGAATGCTCTGGCCTACTTAAGAATGCAAATAAGCTCCTCTGATCCTAAGTTTTGGTGATACTTCCTGATATTTGGGGGTATAAAATAAATGTGCTGCGTGGGCTCATCGTTATCGCTGCCTCTCCATCAGAAAGAATGGCATCCCACCTTGCTCCCAGCATTTAAATCTATTTCTGTGTCTTGCTTTCTTTCTTTCTTTTATTTCTCAATCCCTGGTCGCCTCCACTTAGAACTGGTTCATTCATCTCTCTTTCCATGCTGGACGCAGAAAAGGGAGATCCCCGTCATATCTGGCCCCTGCCGCATCTGGCCCCCGCAGTATTCCATGGTACAAATGTACCTCAGCTTTTTTATTCACTCATCTACTGATGGGCACTTGGGCTGTTTCCAGATCTTAGCAATTGTAAATTATGCAGGCCAGCATTATCTTAATTCCAAAACCAGATAAAGATACTAATAAGAAAGAAAATTATAAACCAATATACCTGATGCACATAGATGCAAAAATCCTCAACAAAATATTAGCAAACTGAGGACTGGGGATTTCAGTCAAAATAGTAGCATAGGTAAATGTTGTGCTCATCTCCTCCCACAATCACATCAAAATTTTAACTAAACAAACAAACAAACAAAAACCACATTGCAACTAAACCACAGAACAACCATAATTGAGAACCACCTGAAATCTAGCTGAATAGAAGTCCTTTAAAGAATATAAAGAGCCAAGTTAACACTGGTAGAAACATGTGGACATACAAGGGGCTGGTTCCACACATTCTAGTGGAATTTGAAAGTGATACATCAGAAGCAGAGATCTCTTCTGAGGAACCAGAGGTTGCAGCCCCATGGCTGGCCTCCCAGCCCTGGGTTTCAGGACTAGGAATGAAAGTCTCCTAAATGTATGGCTCTGTAAACCAGAGACTTTTGTGGCTGAGTGAGAAGAAAATCTCCTACATGATAGATCCTCCCTTCCCCCAACTGGTGGGCGGAGTATGACATAACCTGCATCTGCGGCCGGGACATTCCCGAGACATTGAACCACCATTCAGCGCGTGCTGAGTGCCCTGGGCCCCACCCCTTCCCATTCCTCCCTGGGCCCCACCCATTCCATTCCTCCCCTCAAAAGGTGTGTTCACCTCTGCACGTGTTGCTGTTCTCCCCTTGCGAGACAGCCCAGCCGGGTCCTCCTTCTCCTCTAATCCTGGTTTTTCTACCCTCTTTCGTAATGAATCTTGCTCGTTAGTGTGGAATAAACTTCCTCTTTTAACTTGTCTGTGTCTCTGACTCCGTTTCCTGCGCCTCGAACCTTACATTTGGTAAGGTTCGAGGCGCAGGAAGGGATGAGCATTCCATCTGACCATTCATGGTCCAGGATGCCCCCCTCTCCTCATGGTTCAGGATCCTCAGGGCTATCCCCTGGCATGGCAGCGTCAGCAGTAAGTCCCAACCCGTGCTGATTCCTGGCAGTCGTTTTTCTGGCATCTCTGTCCGTAAACCACAGCCCACATCAGAGATTGCCTTCCAGGCATAGCCCTCCAGGCCCCTCCAGGAGGGTTTCTGAACCGTGGGAGGCAGCGGAGATGTTCCTGCCGCCCCTCGGTTCTCTGGCCTTTTGGCCTCCGTTTTCCAGACCCCCTTCCAGGAAGGGGTTCCCGGACCCCGGGAGGTAGTGGAGACGTCCCTGCCATCCCTCCGGTCCCTCTGTCTGAAACCTCGGCTGAACAACTGGAACGCTGGTCCTTTAGCCCCGTTTACTGACCCCAGGTATTAGGCATAGGTAATAAAAGAAAAATCTAAACCGGATCCTAGCACACCTCTAGGGTGTCTCCTCACCAATCTGGCTAAGTTAGGCCTGTACCAGGATCTGCATCCTAAACACCTCATTTACTTCTGTAATGTGGCATGGCTTCAGTATGAATTGGAATGGGTCCAGATGGCCTGAAAATGGGACTTTTGATTTTAACATCTTCACTGACCTCAGTAATTTCTGCCAGCAAACCAGGAAGCGGCCCTTCCTTCCCACCCCTCACTTTACTCCTCATGTCCCACTCATCAGATCCTCCTCGCAAAGTCTTCTTCACTCCCTCAAACGGGTCCTCAGCCCCTTTCTCTGTCTTCTGACTCTTTTGACCCAGCCAATCTTTCATCTCCACCTCTCCTGCTCCTGCTGCCCTGCCTTCTGCTCCCTCTCTTTCTCCTCCTCCTTCTTCACAGCGGCTGCCCCTTTCCCGGCCGGCGGCCCCCACTGCAGTGCCACCATCACCACCTTGGGCCATGAGCCAAGCAGAGGCCGCCGCGCAGCACGAGAGCCACCCACCCACCATCCTGCCAGCCCTCCAAACAGCTAAGTGAGATTTCTGTTTGTAGAAATTTTGGGTTGTTCTTCCCTTGTGTATTGTGAGCAGCCACCATGTTGGCTGCATGGCTTGCCATTCCCATGGGGGCCACCATCTTGAAAAAGCAAGGTCCAACCCCTCTCTTTGAATAAAGTTACTGAGACCTCCCACAGCCTGCCCACGCAGGCCCGGCCTGGTGTGGCCACCCACCACCACACTACAACTCCTCTTCCAGCCCACGGCCCACCACCTGCTCCCCACCCCCTCCCCTAACACTTCTCAGGCCCCGGTCCGAGATCTAGTGAATATGGCCTTTAAGGTTTTAATGCCCATGAGGAGCAAGCAGAGTCGGATCAGGAAGCCCGCCTTCGACAGAAGGTGAACCTGCAAACCCAAGCCTTGGTTGCAGATCTGAGGCCGATGGCAGCCACGCATGGTCCCAAGGACTGTGTGTGTTGGGGTGCAATGAGAGGACAAATGCCACCTGGAGGATGCTTCAAGTGTAGAAATGAAGGCCACTGGGAAAAGCAGTGCCCTCGGCCCCAGGTTCCAACCAAGCCCTGCCCGGCTTGTGGTCAAAGTGGCCACTGGAAAAATGACTGCCCCTGGAAAAGTGATGGGCTCTCTGCGTATCAGCGTAGCGGGGCCACCCTTCCAGGTCATGACCTGCTGCTGACCATGACTGAAGACTGACCAAAGACTGAAGATGCCCGGACTCAACGGCCCCATCACCCTCACCAAGCCCAGGGTAATGCTCAAGGTAGCAGGTAAGCCGGACTCTTTCCTGTTCAATACGGGGGCTACCTTCTCTGTCCTGCCCTCCTTTTCAGGGTCATTTTTACCTTCCACGATCTCGGTCATGGGTATTGACGGCAAATCGCCCTTTAATGCTCTGAAAACTGCTCTTGCCTCAGCGCCTTCTCACCACACCCCCTCCCCCACTCCACCCTTCCTAAAGAACAACTTTCTTGCTGGCACAGGCTTATCAGAAACTTAGATCTTTATCTCTAGGGAAAAATTGGCAGTTTTAAAATTCAAGCAGTTAGAGGCCTGGAAACAGGCTGCAGGGCCTGCTCCTTCCTCCCCCTGCCTTTTCTAAATATTTTAAATAGCATACAATACTAAAACATTAATTGCTAGACATGTTTAGAAATATTTACTGGAAGGTATGTTAAAGAAAGAAAGAAAGAAAGAAAGAAAGAAAGAAAGAAAGAAAGAAAGAAAGAAAGAAAGAAAGAAAGAAAGAAAAAAGGAGGGAGGGAGGGAGGGAGGAAGGAAGGAAGGAAAGGAAGGAAGGAAGGAAGGAAGGAAGGAAGGAAGGAAGGAAGGAAGGAAGGGAGGGAGGGAGGAAAGAAGGAAGGAAGGAAGAAAGGAAGGAAGGAAGGAAGAAGTTCTAAAGTTAACTGTTGACAAGAATTGTAAAAGGACCCGGACGAGTAGGTATCCTGCCAACTCACCTGGACAGTCCTGCCCCAGGGGTTCAGAGACAGTCCTCATTTGTTTGGCCAGGTCTTAGCCAGAGACCTCCGACAATGCTTGTTAGAAGCCAGCATTCTTCTCCAGTATGTGGATGATCTCCTTCTCATGCAGCCCCTCCCTGGACATGTGTCAGAGGCAGACAGCTGGCCTCCTCAACTTTCTAGGGGACAAAGGATACTGTGTGTCCCCTGCCAAGGCACAACTAGTCAGCCCCCACCATCACTTACTTGGGGATCTGTCTGATGCCCAATTTCCAAGGACTGACAGTTGACCAAATGCAAGCAATACAAGACCTATAGCCTCCCACTTCTGCGGAACAGATCTTGCCCTTTCTAGGGCTGATGGGATTCTTCCGCCATTGGGTCCCAAACTTTGCTCTCCTAGCTAAGCCCCTATACCAGGCCGCTAAAAAAAAAAACACCAGTAGGCTCCCTCTCCTCACCCTTACTCATTCACCAGGCTTTTTCTAAACTCCAGGATGCCCTTCTGGCATCTCCCCCCCTCTCTCTCTCTCCTGTACATCTCTAAGCCTTTCCAACTATTTACTGATGAGAAACAGGGAATAGCTATGGGGGTCCTCATCCAGCCCCTAGGGCCAGCCTTCACCCCCATAGCCTACCTGTCCAGACAGCTTGATCCCACAGTTCGGGTATGGAAGCCCTGCCTCCAGGCTCTGGCTGAAGCCACTGCTCTCACCAAGGAGGCCCAGAAGATCTGCCTCCAGCAACCCTTACAGGTCTTCTCCACCCATAGGCTACAGGATCTTCTGTCACACCGATCCTTAGCTCTCCTTGCCCCCTCTCGCATGCAGGAACTCCATCTCCTGTTCCTTGAGAGTCCTGAGATCTTCCTAACTCAGTCCCCAGCCCTGAACCCGGCCACTCTCCTTCCAGCTGCCTCCACCCAACCTGCAGCAATGCACTCCTTCCCCGAGGTCATCGAGGCCCTCACTCAACCTCAGGCGGGACTCTCAGATTTCCTCTCTCTAATCCTGATTTAACTAAACCACATACCCTACCACCCACAATCATTGGGTAAGATCAAGAGGATCAACGGCCTCCTTAAAGACCATCTAACTAAACTCTCTCTAGAAATTCACAGCTCCTGACCGGACCTCCTGCCCATGGCCCTGACCGGAATCCAGGCTACAACAAGGAGCCCCACCTTCTTAAGCCCTTTTGAACTCCTATATGAGAGACACTTCTTGCTCAACCATCGTCTCCCTACTGACCCTCCTCTCCTGGTTACTTATCTTCCATACCTGCCCTTACTCAGGCAAATGCTCCAGGAACACACTGACAGATTTCTGCCCAGGCCAGAACCAGCCGACAAAGACTCCTGGGGACCAGCCCTCCAGCCGGGGGACTCAGTCCTCCTCAAGAACCTTACCCCCAGGTTGTATTTCAGCTCCAGGCCCAGAAAAGCAGCAAAACCAGACAAGTGGCACTGTGGCAGCCTCAGGACCAGCTTATACCTCCCAAGTGACTCAACAGAATCACTCTCAAGACTTCACCAACCAGTCCCTTCGGGAAATCATGCTGCTGCACTCCTCATCCAGCACGGAAAACATTCCCTGTTTTTTTTTGCTCACTTACCCCATGGCTCCTCCCATCATTAGGCCCACTGGTATTTATTCCTTTAATTTTGCTCTTTGGCCCATGTCTCATGCACTGTTTCACTAGTTTTCTGCAGAACAGAATGTAGGCATTCACCAACCAGAAGGTGGGAGAGATCTATCTGGCCTTGAATTCAGAACCTAGAGACACCTATGTCACCAGAATCCTTGAGACCCTGGGTAGAAGCCCCTGACAACACCCCCTCTCAACAGGAAGTAGCTACAGAAAACGGACCTTCACCCCCTGACCTTGCCGGGACTCTCATTTTTTTTTAATATCACCAAAAGCCTTGAATGATAGATCCTCCCTTCCCCCAACTGGTGGGCGGAGTATGACATAACCTGCATCTGCGGCTGGGACATTCCCAAGACATTGAACCACCAATCAGCGCATGCCGAGTGCCCTGGGCCCCACCCCTTCCCATTCCTCCCCTCAAAAGGTGTGTTCACCTCTGCACATATTGCTGTTCTCCCCTTGCAAGACAGCCCAGCTGGGTCCTCCTCCTCTAATCCTGGTTTTTCTACCCTCTTTCATAATGAATCTCTCGCTCGTTAGTGCACAATAAACTTCCTCTTTTAACTTGTTGTGTCTCCGACTCCATTTCCTGTGCCTCAAACCTTACACTAGAGTCACAGGCATTTCTCTTACAGGGGCAATGCACAGACTTAGTCTCACTAGCTCTAATCTCAAGCACTGGGGCACCTGGTTGAAAGATGCCAGGGACATATGAGGAGAAACTGAATTGTCCAGAATCAGGGTGGTGGGGAAGTTTTTGCCAACATAAAAGTATTGGCTGTAGCTATTGTTCCTTTGGTGAGCCTCTCCCATAAGAGTCCACACACAGGTGTCATGTCAGAGTCTCTATCAACTATGAAAACACTGTTTACTTTGCCCTGGTGGATCTCTGATATGCCACCCCATGCACTTTCCAGCCCAACAAAGCTATTTCCAGTAGCTTTTCTATATAAATGGCCTGCCCTGGCTCATATTGTAGCCTTTATTAAAATCTCAAAACCTATGGTAGCCAGCCTCTGTTGCCAGCTTGACCTCTCCTAGGCACCTCCAAGCCCAGCACAAGTACTAGCCATTTTGTTGCTTATGACAGGTGGACCCAGGCAGGTAACAGGCAGCAGCTGACCTCAGCCTGAACCTCCTGGAAAGGCCCAGAACCAACAAACCTGGTGGACAGCTTCAGATCATGCTGAAGCATCACCCAACTATGTGCACAAGTGACACACTCAAGGGGTGGACTCAGCAGGTACTAGAGTTCCACTGAAGAAAGTCCTGCTTCATTTGGTTGGCCCCTGCACAATAGATCCTCAAAGATGATCCTGACCAGTCTTTGCAGCCAAATGACTTGGATGTAAATCTCTACCAATGATGTGCCAACAGTAATCAAATCTGAACTACAAGAAGATGGTTCACACAGCCCACACGTGAAGGCACTTTGGAGTGCTCAGCTTGAGTGACTGAGGAGGATGTGCCACTGGACCCTAGAGGACACCTACACATAAGGCCAGGAGACATAGTAACTCTACCTAATGCATAAAAACAAACACAGGGAGGCATCCAAAATGCGGAGACAAAGAAACATGCCACAAATAAAATAACAGAAAAAAAGTCCAGGGGAAAAAAAAACCCTAAACTAAATGGAAAGAAGTAATCCACCAGGTGCAGAGAACAAAATACTAATTATAGAGTCCCAGTTTTCTCAGTGAGAACTTCAACAAAGAGCTAGAAAACACAAAAATTGAAATAGAAATCATAATAAAGAACTAGTAAGAAATAAAGAATACATTACAGAAAAACAACATTAGAGTATCTAAAGCATAAGATCAAATCAGCAATTTGGAAGATAAGAAATCAGAAAGCACCCAAACAAAATAGCAAAAGAATGGAAATTTAAAAAAATAAGATGTGTAATACCTTAATCAATAAAGAAATTAAAATGCAAAAAAATAAAATAATAATAAATCATTTTTAGCAATCAAAAAATAAAAATAAGGAAACCAAGATGGCGGCATAGGTGAAACACCTAACCTGCAGCCGGGCACAACAATTTCAAAGGCACAACTAGAGGTCAGAACGAACATCGTCCAGAACCACAGGAGAGATGGCGGACTAAAATGCCCACAGCTGGGGGGAAGGAGAAGGCCACGGGGACAATCGGGGGAGCCGTAAAAGCCTGAGGTATGGAGAAACTGGCGGAGACACGAGCACGCGCGCCTGCGGGGAGGATGGAGCCGGAGAGGAAGGGGCGGCTGACGGCCTGGCCGGCGTTCACTGGCAGGAAGGAGATAAAGGCTCCGGAGTGTGCTAAGCGCCGGCTCCAACTGCACTGAGCGCCAGTTCCGGGCGAAACCCTGGGAAGCCAGGCGCAGGCTGGGGGAATGAATCTGGGCTGTGGGGCGCAGGCACAGAGGAGCGGGGGAAGGCAGAGCTCCAGAGGCGCGCACGGGAAGGGGCGCAAAGGACGGACTGTTGCCTGCGCCACTGAACTGCCCTAGTGGGAAGGAGACATAAGCTCAGGACCGTGCTGAACCCCAGTTCCGACTGCACTGAACCCCAGTTCTGGGCGAAACCCTGGGAAGCCAGGCGCACGCTGGGGGAATGAATTTGGGCTGTGGTGGCGGAGGCACAGAGAAGCGGCGGCTCCAGACGCGCGCACTGGAAGGTGCGCAGAGGACGGACTTTTGCCTGCGCCACTGGGTGGCCCTGCTGGGAAGGAGACAGGGACGCCAGACTGCGCTGAGACCCAGTTCCAACTACACTGAAACCCAGTTCCAGGCGAGAATCTGGGAGTCCAGATTCATTAGGGGAGGGACTGGACTGTTTGGCAGTGGGCGAAACTCCAGGGCGCGTTTCTCTCAGAGGTGTTTGCAAGGAATACAGAGGGACACAGACACAGGAGCCTCATAGGGCGGGGCTGACAGGAAGCCAAGGTTGTAGGCTCCACCCTGTAGCTCCGCCCCAGCCAAGCTGAGCAGAAGCTTTTTCCTGCTGAGTGCCTCAGGTAGTGGCTGACCCACACTACATTGGAGACCCAGAAACGAGGGCATCTAGTGGTTGGTGGGAGATGACACCAGATTTCAATCACTTGCATAAGGGAGGCATTCTAGAGGCAGACTCAGTGAGCGCCAAGGCATTGCTGCATCAAGACCCGGCCCACAAACATGTCTCCTGCACAGCAACTCTTCCTATATAGACAAAGAGGGTCCTCACGGCCAATTGGCCTGGAGGACAATTCCTCCCAGTGACACCAACAACAATCAAGACTTAACTGTACAAAGGAGGACCAAGATGGAGACATAGGGCGGCAGCCTGATCGTTGCCTACCACAACAATATTGAGACTACGACGGGAGAGCAGAGCAGACACCAGCCAGAAAGACCGGGGGGCTGGCTGAGCAGATGCTCTACAACTAGAATAAAAGAGAGGGGTACGCAGGATGATGCTGATGCCGGTGACCCAAAGTCCACACTTTAAGAACTATGGCTCAGGCGACACAATGGCGGCCTGGAACGTGCTCGGCGCAGTTCCCCCAGCGGTCTCCGGCTGAGGGGACGGCTCCACTCGCTGCCGAGCACGGACAGAAGAGCCCCTGGGAGACATGGGGAGGGAGACTCTGTGCTTGCTGACCTCCGAGTCCTTCAAGAATCTCAATGCCCCGAAGTGGCCAGGTGCGCACGCTCAGCGACTGGCCACCGTTGCAGACCCAAGGGCCGACGCAGCGACACCGGACCAGCCCACCGCCGGGCACCGGGCACACCAGAGCCTTGCCGAGCCCGCTGCCCAATGAGTTCTGCGGCAGCCGCCCTGGAGCTCTGAGAAAATGACCGAAGGAATTGCTGAGAGGGAATTGTCCAACAGGAATTGGGATCAAGAAGACGAAACCCCGCTGAGACCCGAGTCCAGCCGAGCCTGCGAGCCTCTGGGCTCAGATGTGGTCACACGCCTCTGGGTCTAGGTGAGGCCTCACGCCCCTGGGTTTGGGTGAGGCCACGCGCCCCTGGGTCCAGGTGAAGCTGGATTCCGGGTTCGGGTGAGGCCATGTGCCCCTGGGTCCGGGCGAATCTGAACCCTGGGTCCGGGTGAGGCCGTGGGCCCCTGGATCCGGGTAAGGCTGGGTCCCGAATACGGGTGAGGCCGTGAGCCCCTGGATCCGGGTGAGACCACGCGACCAGGGGTCTGAGAGAGGTAACGCGCCCCTGGGTCTGGGTGGCTTCGTGCACCTAGGTCCAGGTGAGGCCACGTGCCCCTGGGTCTGAGAGAGGCCACGCACCCCTAGGTCCGGGCGAGACCATGTGTCCCTGGATCCGGGTGGGGCCTCGTGCACCTCGGCCCGGGTGGGGCCGCGTGCCCCTGGGTCAGGGGGAGGCCAGGCGTCACTGGGTCCGGGTGAGACCGTGAGTCCCTGGATCCGGGTGAGGCCTCGTGCGCCTAGGCCCGGGCGAGGCCACGTGCCCCTGGGTCAGGGGGAGGCCAGGCGTCCCTGGGTCCGGGTGAGACCGTGTGTCCCTGGATCCGGGTGAGACCTCGTGCACCTAGGCATGGGTGAGGTCACGTGCCCCGGGGTCTGAGAGGCCAAGCGTCCCTGGGTCCGGGTGAGACCATGTGTCCCTGGATCCGGGTGAGGCCTCGTGCACCTAGGCCCGGGTGAGCCCAAGTGGCCCTGGGTCTGGGAGAGGCCAAGCGTCCCTGGATCCAGGTGAGACCATGTGTCCCTGGATCCGGGTGAGGCCTCGTGCACCTAGGCCCGGGTGAGCCCAAGTGGCCCTGGGTCTGGGAGAGGCCAAGCGTCCCTGGGTCCGGGTGAGACCATGTGTCCCTGGATCCGGGTGAGGCCTCGTGCACCTAGGCCCGGGTGAGCCCAAGTGGCCCTGGGTCTGGGAGAGGCCAAGCGTCCCTGGATCCGGGTGAGACCATGTGTCCCTGGATCCGGGTGAGGCCTCGTGCACCTAGGCCCGGGTGAGCCCAAGTGGCCCTGGGTCTGGGAGAGGCCAAGCGTCCCTGGATCCGGGTGAGACCATGTGTCCCTGGATCCAGGTGAGGCCTCGAGCACCGAGGCCCGGGTGAGCCCAAGTGCCCCTGGGTCTGGGAGAGGCCAAGCGTCCCTGGGTCCGGGTGAGACCATATGTCCCTGGATCCGGGTGAGGCCTCGTGCACCTAGGCCCGGGTGAGCCCAAGTGGCCCTGGGTCTGGGAGAGGCCAAGCATCCCTGGATCCGGGTGAGACCATGTGTCCCTGGATCCGGGTGAGGCCTCGTGCACCTAGGCCCGGGTGAGCCCAAGTGGCCCTGGGTCTGGGAGAGGCCAAGCATCCCTGGATCCGGGTGAGACCATGTGTCCCTGGATCCGGGTGAGGCCTCGTGCACCTAGGCCCGGGTGAGCCCAAGTGGCCCTGGGTCTGGGAGAGGCCAAGCGTCCCTGGATCCGGGTGAGACCATGTGTCCCTGGATCCAGGTGAGGCCTCGTGCACCGAGGCCCGGGTGAGCCCAAGTGGCCCTGGGTCTGGGAGAGGCCAAGCGTCCCTGGATCCGGGTGAGACCATGTGTCCCTGGATCCGGGTGAGGCCTCGTGCACCTAGGCCCGGGTGAGCCCAAGTGGCCCTGGGTCTGGGAGAAGCCAAGCGTCCCTGGATCCGGGTGAGACCATGTGTCCCTGGATCCGGGTGAGGCCTCGTGCACCTAGGCCAGGGTGAGCCCAAGTGGCCCTGGGTCTGGGAGAGGCCAAGCGTCCCTGGATCCGGGTGAGACCATGTGTCCCTGGATCCGGGTGAGGCCTCGTGCACCTAGGCCCGGGTGAGCCCAAGTGGCCCTGGGTCTGGGAGAGGCCAAGCATCCCTGGATCCGGGTGAGACCATGTGTCCCTGGATCCGGGTGAGGCCTCGTGCACCTAGGCCCGGGTGAGCCCAAGTGGCCCTGGGTCTGGGAGAGGCCAAGCGTCCCTGGGTCCGGGTGAGACCATGTGTCCCTGGATCCGGGTGAGGCCTTGTGCACCTAGGCCCGGGTGAGCCCAAGTGGCCCTGGGGCTGGGAGAGGCCAAGCGTCCCTGGGTCCGGGTGAGACCATGTGTCCCTGGATCCGGGTGAGGCCTCGTGCACCTAGGCCCGGGTGAGCCCAAGTGGCCCTGGGTCTGGGAGAGGCCAAGCGTCCCTGGGTCCGGGTGAGACCATGTGTCCCTGGATCCGGGTGAGGCCTTGTGCACCTAGGCCCGGGTGAGCCCAAGTGGCCCTGGGTCTGGGAGAGGCCAAGCGTCCCTGGGTCCGGGTGAGACCATGTGTCCCTGGATCCGGGTGAGGCCTCGTGCACCTAGGCCCGGGTGAGCCCAAGTGGCCCTGGGTCTGGGAGAGGCCAAGCGTCCCTGGGTCCGGGTGCGACCATGTGTCCCTGGATCCGGATGAGGCCTTGTGCACCTAGGCCCGGGTGAGCCCAAGTGGCCCTGGGTCTGGGAGAGGCCAAGCGTCCCTGGGTCCGGGAGAGACCATGTGTCCCTGGATCCAGGTGAGGCCTTGTGCAACTAAGCCCGGGTGAGGCCACGTGCCCCTGGGTCTGGGAGAGGCCAAGCGTCCCTGGGTACGGGTGAAGCCAGATTCTGGGTCCAGGTGAGGCCGTGCGCCCCTGGATCCATCCGGGTGAGGCTGGGTCCCAGGCCCGGGTGAGACCACGCGCCCCTTGGGTATGGGTGAGGCCACGTGCCCCTTAGTCCGGGTGACGCCGTGCCCCTGGGTTCGGCCGAGACCAAACCAGAGGGAGTCGGACCTCCATTACCACCATTTGTCCACATCCAGAGCTGAGGGGTCAGTGCTGACATGTACACATAAGGAACTACTGGACATTGAAATTGGGTCTCAAAAGAACTGTTGGTCCAGGGGGAAGCTCGCTACAGATTGATTCATTGCCTGTCAGCATAACTATTATTGCTCGTCTCACATTCAGTTCTTATTAGTATATATCTAGTGACATATGATCTCGCTCATCTAGGGGAAATGATGAACAACATAGACTGAGGAACAAGAACAGAACCAGAAGCAAGGAGGCAT
The DNA here is from genome assembly GCF_027574615.1 of Eptesicus fuscus. NCBI lineage: Eukaryota > Metazoa > Chordata > Mammalia > Chiroptera > Vespertilionidae > Eptesicus > Eptesicus fuscus. The sequence goes on along the minus strand of NC_072480.1, from coordinate 1,329,763 downwards.
CGATCGGACCATCGGGCCTCAGAGGGAGGATAGGGGAGGGGAGGGGGAGGGTGGGGGGAGAGGGAGAGTTCAACCAAAGGACCTGTATGCATGCATATAAGCCTATCCAACGGTTAAGTTCAACAGGGGATTGGGGCATGCGTGGGGAGAGGGGTGGGATGGGAATGGGGGGATGAGGACAAATATGTGACACCTTGATCAATAAAGAAATTAAAAAAAAAAAAAAAAAAACAAAAAATAAAAATAAGAACAGTATAGGAGCCTCTGGTACAACTTTAAAAGTACCAACATTAAGATCATGGAGTTGTTGGGAAAAGAAGAAAAAGAGCAAAGAACTGAAGACCTACATTAAAAAATTAATGATAGAAAACTTCCATAACCTGGTGAAGGAAATAGTCAGGCAAGTCCAGGAAGTCCACAGAGAATCTCAGTAAAATGAGTCCAATGGGCTGACATCAAAACACATCATTATTAAATGGCATAAGTTTAGAGACAAAGAGACAAATCTTAAATGCAGAACAAAGCAGTTATCTACAAGAAAACTCCCATAAGACTGAGCTTATTTCTCAACAGAAATTTTGCAGGCCAGAATAAATTGAGACAAATATTCAAATTAATAAAAAATAAGAACCTACAACCAATAGCACTCTATCCAGCAAAGCTATCAATTAATATAGAAAAAGACATAAAGATTTTACCAGTCAAGAAAAAGTAAAGAAATTCATCACTACCAAACAGATATTACAAGAAACCTTAAAGGGTCTTCTTTAAGAATAATATTTTTAAATATATAAATAATATAAATAGCAAAATGGTAATAAATACATATTTATCCATAATCATTTAAATTCAAATGGATTAAATGCTTTAATCTAAAGACATACAATGGCTGAGTGAATAACAAAACAAGACCTTACATATGCTGTCGAAAAGAGACTCACCTCAGATCAAAAGATACAGACTACAAATAAAGGGATGGAAAGGGGATTCATAAAAATGGAAACAATAACAAAAAAAAACTGGGGTAGCAATACTTAAGACAAAATTGACATTTTTTAAAAAAGGTTATGTAATAAAAGAGAAAGAAGGACCCAGCAATTCAACTTCTGTGTATTAAACTGAAGAAACTCAAAACACTAAATCAAAAAATTCATCTAGAATAAAAAAAGACCCTGAATCGCTGCAGCAATCTTGAGAAACAAGAACAATGTTAGAGTGATGGAAATACCAGATATCAAGTTATACTACAAAGCACTGTTCTCAAAACTGCCTGGTACTGGCACAAGAACAGACATATAGACAAGTGGAATAGAACAGAGAACCCAGAGATTGACACAATCCAGTATGCTCAATTAATATTTGACAAAGGAGGAAAGAGCATACAATGGAGACAAGACAGTCTCTTCAATAAATGGTGTTGGGAAAACTGGACAGATAATTGCAAAAAATGAAACTAAACTGCCAACTTACACTATACACAAAAATAAAATCAAAATGGATAAAAGACTTTTTATGGTTTCCCATTTTGTATGGGAAACCATAAAAATCTTAGAAGGAGCCATAGGCAACAAAATAGCAGACATATGTCGTAGCAATATCTTTATCGATACAGCTCCTAGAGCAATGGAAACTAAATAGAAAATAAACAAATGGGACTACAAAGAAATAAAAAGGTTCTGCACAGCAAAAGAAACCATCAACAAAACAACAAGAAAGCCCACTGCATGGAAGAACATATTTGTCAATGTTATCTCCGATAAGGGTTTAATCTCCAACATTTACAGGGAACTCATACAACTTAACAAAAGGTAGATACACAATCCAATCAAAACATGGGCACAGGACCTAAATAGACACTTTTTGAAAGAGGACATTCAGAAAGCCAAGAGACATATGAAAACATGCTCAAAGTCACTAATCATCTGAGACATGCAAATCAGAATAGCAATGAGGTACCATCTCACACTTGTCAGAACATCTATCATCAACAAATCAACAAATGACAGGTGCTGGAGAGGATGCAGAGAAAAAGTAACCCTTCTTCACTGCTGGTGGGAATGCAGACTGGTGTAGCCACTGTGGAAAACAGTATGGCATTTCCTCAAAAAAATTAAAAATGGAACTTCCATTTGACCCAGTAATACCACTTTTAGGACTATATCCCAAGAAAACAGAAACAACAATCAGAAAGGATATATACACCCCTAAGTTCATAGCAGCGCAATTTAGAATAGCTAAGATTTGGAAACAGCCTAAATGCCCATTAGCAGATGAATGGATTAGAAAACTGTGGTACATCTACACAATGGAATACTATGCTGCTGTAAAAAAGAAGGAATTCTTCAATTTTCAATAGCATGGATGGATCTGGAGAGCATTATGCTAAGTGAAATAAGCCAGTCAGTGAAAGGTAAATACCACATGATCTCACTCATTTATGGATAATAAAGAACATTATAAACTGTTGAACAAAAATAGACAGAGGCAAAGAAGCATCCAACAGACTGTCAAACTAAAGTGGGAAGGTAGGGGAGGGTTTGCAGGGAGGGGTAAGAGATCAACGGAAGGACTTGTGTGCATGCATAAAAGCACAACCTACAGACTCAAGACACCAGGGGTGCGGGGACGAAGGTAAGTGCCAGGGGGTAGGAGAGGCCGGGGGGAGGTCAGTGGGGGGAAAAAAAGAAGACATATGTACTACTATTTGTAATACCTTAAACAATATAATTTTAAAAATAATCTTATCTAATAAAAGAGAAATATGCAAATTTACCGTACCTCCACTACACCCACAAGCCATGCCCAACAGCCAATCAGGAGTGAGTATGCAAATTAATCCAACCAAGATGGCTGTGGCCATGGAGGGAGCAGGAGCCTTGGGTTTCCCCAGCAATGGAGGAAGCCAAGCTTTCCGCACACCCTGGCCAGCCCTGGACTCCACTCAAGCCTACAAAGTTTCAATGATAGAAGATAAATAAATCCCAACAAAAATGGTGGCAGCCATGGAGCTGGAGAGAGCAGTAGGCTTGAGTTGCCCCTGGCGATGGAGGAAGCCAACCTTCTGCAGCCCTGGCCTGCCTTGGCCTCCGCTCAAGGATACAAAGTTTCAATTATAGAAGATAAATAAATCCCAGATACCAGGGTCTCCGCTTGGGTCACGAGGGGGCGTGGCTGGCCTGCAAACCACCACAGGCCTCTCGCCCAGGCTGCCCCATGCCCCAAGGGAACCCCCACCCTGATCAGGGACACCCTTCAAGGCAAACCAGCTGGGCCCCACCCATGCACCAGGCCTCTATCCTATCTAATAAAAGAGTAAGATGCAGATTGACCATCACTCCAACACACAAGTTGGCTGCCCCCATGTAATCAAAGATCCTGCCCCCATGTGGATAGAAGATGGCTGCCACAAGATGGCCAGCAGGGGAGAGCAGTTGGGAGGGACCAGGCCTGCAAGGGAGGACAGTTGTGGGCAATCAGGCCAGCAGGGGAGGACAGTTGGGAGGGACCAGGCCTGCAAGGGAGGGTAGTTGGGGCAATCAAGCCTGCAGGGGAGGTCACCATTAGGGGTGACCAGGCCAGCAGAGGAGGGAAGTTGGGAGAGACCAGACCTGCAGGGAAGGGCAATTGGTGGGGACCCAGGCCCTGAGGGGAGAGCAGTTGCAGGGGACCAGGCCTGCAGAGGAGGGCAGTTAGGGGTGACCAGGCCTGCAGGGGATGGCAGTTAGGGTCAAACAGGCTGGCAGGGGAGCAGTGAGGCATCAATCAGGCTGGCAGGGGAGTGGTTAGGGGGTTATCAGGCTGGCAGGCAGAAGCAGTTAGGGGCAATCAGGAAGGCAGGCAGGCGAGCAGTTGGGAGCCAGCAGTCCTGGATTGTGAGAGGGATGTCCAAGTATCCGTTTAGGCCCAATCCCTAGAGGGGTCCCTGATTGGAGAGGGTGCAGGCTGGGCTGAGGGACACGCCCCCCCCCCCCGTGTACGAATTTCATGCACCGGGCCTCTAGTAATGAATAAAATATTAAAAAATACATGTACATTTATATGTGCATGGCAGCATTATTTACAATAGCTAATATAAGGAAGCAACCTAAGTGTCCTTTCCAACAAACCTCGTGGACAGCTTCAGATCATGCTGAAGCACAACCAAACCATGTGCAAGAGCTACACATTCAAGGAGTGGACTCAGCAGGTACTAGAGTTCCACTGAAGAAAGTCCTGCTTCATGGGGTTGGTCCCTGCACAGTAGATCCTCATAAATCAGTAGATAAATAAATAAATGGTGAAATATGACTTAGCCATAAAGAGGGATAAAATCTTGCTTCCTGCAGCCACATGGTTGAACCTAAAGGTTATTGTGATGAGTGAAGTAAGCCATACAGTAAAAGACAAATGCCAGATGATTTCATATTTATGTAGAATCTAAAAAACAAAATAATCAAATAGAACAGGAACAGACTCTCGATGGAGAATATATGTTGACTCTTCAGATTAGGGGTATGGGAAGTTTGGAGGGATGATGAAAAAGGTGACTGGATTAAGAAATACAAATTGGGAGATTTCAAAATTGCTGCAGAATAGGTGGAAGCTACATTCACTTCCTTCTGGAGCCAAAACAGATTTACACCTAAATTGTAAAGCAATCAACCTGAATAACAACTGAAGGTTAGCTAAACAGAAATATCATAACCAAGGATTTACAGAAGACACCACATAGAGAAAAAGGCCAGAGATGCAGATATAGATGGCCCCTGTCCATGCTGCACCCAAAAAGAAGACCCATTAGCATTGTTCTTCCCTGTAACAACTGAGAAGCCCAAGGGATATCTTGGTTGTAAAAGTCCTTCCTTGAGGATTACAGGTTCTCAATTCCATGGCAAGAATCCCCAACCAAGAGCATCAGAGCCAGGAAAAGAACCTGCATAGTATCTGGGCTGAAAATCAGCAGAGATTCAGTTCACTTGGCAGAAAAAGGAGTCTGCTACAGACCCAGATGCCATTTTCCTTGAGTTGAGCATCTTTATTGTTACACTAAAGTGCACTACCCAGTCCTCCAACTACAAACAACATTACCCTGCTGAGCTTGAATCCTCCACCCACCAGGGACTTTGGGGAACACTTTTTTTTATTTTTTATCTTTATTGATTAAGATATTACATATGTGTCCTTATATCTCCATTGCTCCCCCAACCCCCACTCATGCCCTCAATGTGTCCAATGGTTAGGCTTATATGCATGCATACAAGACCTTTGGTTGATCTCTCCTATTTACCCCCACCTCCCTTACCTTCTCTCTGAGGTTTGACAGTCTGCTCGATGCTTCTCTGTCTCTGGATCTGTTTTTGTTCATCAGATTGTGTTGTTCATTATATTCCATAAATGAGTGAGATCATGTGATATTTACCTTTCTCTGATGGGCTAATTTCACTTAGCATAATGCTCTCCAGTTCCATCCATGCTGTTGCAAATGGTAAGAATTCCTTCTTTTTTATCACTGCATAGTAGTCCATTGTGTAGATGTACCACAGTTTTTTTAATCCACTCATCTGCTGATGGGCACTTAGGCTGTTTCCAAATCTTAGCTATTGTAAATTGTGCTGCTATGAACATAGGGGTGCATATATCCTTTCTGATTGGTGTTTCTAGTTTCTTGGGATATATTCCTAGAAGTGGGATCACTGGGTCAAATGGGAGTTCCATTTTTAGTTTTTGGTGTTTTTTTTTTTTTTTTTTGAGGAAATGCCATACTGTTCTCCACAGTGGCTGCACCAGTCTGCATTCCCACCAACAGTCCTTTTTCTCCACATCCTTGCCAGCACTTGTCATTTGTTGATTTGTTGATGATAGCTATTCTGACAGGTGTGAGATAGTACTGCATTGTCATTTTGATTTGCATGTCTCAGATGATTAGTGACTTTGAGCAAGTTTTCATATGTCTATTGGCCTTCCTTCTGTCCTCTTTTGAAAAGTATCTATTTGGTTCCATTGTCATTTTTTGATTGGGTTGTTTATCTTCCTTTTGTTAAATTGTATGAGTTCCCTGTAAATGTTGGAAATTAAACTCTTATCAGAGATAACATTGGCAAATATGTTCTCCCATGCAATAGGCTTTCTTGTTTTGTTGAAGGTTTCTTTTGTTGTACAGAAGCTTTTTATTTTAATGTAGTCCCATTTGTTTATTTTCTCTTTAGTTTCCATTGCTCTAGGAGCAGTATAGGTGAAGAAATTGCTTTGGCATATGTCTGAGATTTTCCTGCCTGTGGATTCCTCTGGAATTTTTATGGTTCCCCATCTTATGTGTAAGTCATTTATCCATTATGAGTTTAATTTTGTGTATGGTGTAAGTTGGTGGTCTAGTTTCATTTTTTTTTTTTTTTTGCATGTATCTTTCCAATTTTCCCAACACCATTAATTGAAGAAACCATCTTGACTCCACTGTATGCTCTTGCCTCCTTTGTCAAATATTAATTGAGCATAGTGATTTGGGTCGATTTCTGGGTTCTCTGTTCTATTCCATTGGTCTATATGTCTGCTATTGTGCCAATACCAGGCAGTTTTGAGAACAGTGGCTTTGTAATACAGCTTGATATCTATTATTGAGATCCCTCCTACTTTGTTCTTCATCTCAGGATTGCTGCAGCTAGTCAGGGTCATTTTTTATTCCAGATGAATTTTTGGACAGCTGGTTCTAGGCCTGTGAAATATGCCTTTGGTATTTTAATGGGGAATACATGGAATCTATAGATTGCTTTGAGTAGTATGAACTTTTTAATGATGTTGATTCTACCAATTCATGAACACGGTATGTTCTTCCATCAGTTTATGTCTTCCTTTATCTCTTTTTTCACTGTCCTGTAGTTTTCCGCATATAGGTCTTTTACCTCCTTAGTTAAGTTTATTCCTAGGTATCTTAATGTTTTTTGGTGCGATGGTAAATGGGATTGTTTTTTTAGTCTCTCTTTCTCTAAGTTCACTATTGGTGTATAGAAAGGCCATAGATTTCTTGGAGTTAATTTTGTATCCTGCTACATTTCTGAATTCATTTATTAAGTCTAATAATTTTTTGATGGAGTCTTTAGGGTTTTCTATGTACAGTATCATGTCATCTGAGAATTATGACAGTTTTATGTCTTCTTTTCCAATTTTGATACCTTTCATTTCTTCATGTCTAATTGCTATGGCTAGCACTTCCAGCACTATGTTGAACAGGAGTGGTGAGAGTGAGCATCCCTGTCTCATTCCTGTTCAGTAATCTCTTCCAGTGTTTTAGGAAAAAGAGTTAATGGGATATTTGAAGTTTTTAGATCATATCATTATTCTCACTTTTAGTTTGGTTAAGAATGATGAACTATTCCTAATCTGGAAGCCCTCTTCTACTGTGCTTAACCTGGTGAATTAGAAAAGCAAAACCTCAAACATCTCTCATAGCAATATGTTTACAGATACATCTCCTAGGACTGTGGTAGGCAAACTGCGGCTCGTGAGCCACATGTGGCTCTTTGGCCCCTTGAGTGTGGCTCTTCCACAAAATACCACGGTCTGGGAGAGTCTATTTTGAAGAAGTGGCATTAGAAGAAGTTTAAGTTTAAAAAATTTGGCTCTCAAAAGAAATTTCAATCATTGTACTGTTGATATTTGGCTCTGTTGACTAATGAGTTTGCCGACCACTGTCCTAGGGCAAAGGAAACTAAGGTGAAAATAAATAAATGGGACTACATCAAAATAAAAATTTTCTACACAGAAAAAGAAACCATCAACAAAATAAAAAGACAGCCCACTGCATGGGCAATGATACATCTGATAAGGGGTTAATTTCCAAAATCTAAAAAGAACTCAAAAAACTTAACAAAAGGGAGACAAACAATCCAATTAAAACATAGGCAAAGGACCTAATTAGACACTTCTTCAAAGTGAATATATAGAAGGCCAAGAGATATATGAAAAAATGATCAAAGTCACTAATCATCTGAGACAGGGAAATTAAAACAACAATAAAGTATTTTCTCACATCTGTCAGAATGGTTATCATCAATAAATCAACAAACGACAAGTGCTGATAAGGATGTGGAGAAAAAGGAACTCTGGTACATTGCTGGTGGGAATGCAGACAGGTACAACCTCTGTAGAAAATAGTATGGTGTTTCTTAAGAAAAATTAAAAATGAAACTCCCATTTGACCCAGTGATCCCACTTCTAGGAATATATCCTAAGAAACACAAATTAGAAAGAATAAATGCAACCTTATGTTCATAGCAGTGCAATTTACAATAGCTAAGATTTGGAAACAGCCCAAGTGCCCATCAGTAGATGAGTGGATAAAAATGCATGGCATTTATGCCATGAAATACTGTGCAGCTGTAAAAAATAAATAACTCTTACTATTTGCAACAGCATGGATGGACCTGGAGAATATTTTGCTAAGCAAAGTAAGTCAGTCAGAGAAAGAGAAGTATCACATGTACTTACCATGTGGTATCTAGGGAACAATATAAATTGATAAGCAAAACAGATCCAGAAACATAGAAGCATAGAACAGACTGACAAATTTCAGATGGAAGGGAGGAGTGGGGGTGAGAGAGAGAGAGATTAACTGAGGAACTTGTATGCATATATGCATAGCCCATGGACACAGACAAGTGTGAAGACTTGGGAGGGGCAGGTGCAGGATGGAGGAGGTCAATGGGAACGAAACAAAGGGGACATCTGTAATAAATTCAACAATAAAGATAAAATTTTAAAAAACAATAAAATTTTAAAGAAAAAATAATATATTGAGTAAATGGAAAAAAAAGAAAGAAAAGTAGGGTGTGCTACTTCAATCCAAATAAAAAAGAGCCAAAATATCACAATTAACATTAGAAATACGGATGACTGATGAGGACATGGAAAAGAATAGTAAGTCCAAGGACAGTCTCATAAGTAGTTTTCTGAATTTACTTTCAAATGTAGAGTAATTATAATCATGGAGTACATTCCAAGCTTGAACATGAAGTTGCTGTCAGAATCTGCCTCAGGGTATTTCATTCATTTGTAGTGAAGAGTACACATATCCTATATAACAAAAGCCTAATATGCTAAATATCCAGTCATCTGGTCATCCATTCAACCAATAAAAGCATAATATGCTAATGATATACTAAGGCCGCTCAACTGTTTGCTATGATGTGCCCTGATGACCAGGGGCCAGACAGTTGCCCATTCGACCAGTCACTATGACATGCACTGACCATCAGGGGGCAGGCGCTCCAACCAGTAGGTTAGCTTGCTCCTGGGGTCCGGCAGATCGGGACTGAGTGAGATAGGCCAGACATGTCCTGGAGCCCTCCCATGGTCCCTCCCTAGCTTGCCAACCTCCCACATTCCTCCCCAGCCCTGATTGTGCACCTGTGGGGTCCCTCAGCCTGACCTACACCCTCTTGCAATCTGGGACCCCTTGGGGATGTTGGAGAGCCGGTTTTGGCCTGATCCCGCAGGCCAGGCCAATGGACCTCACTGGTGATGAACTCGTGCACCAGGCCTCTAGTTGGAAATAATTTCACATTCTAAAAATAGACCAAATTGATCCAACTGGTACATTCCCAGAGAAATTGCACTCAATAATAACACATATTTTTAATTTATTTATTGTCTAAAGTTTTACATATGCAACCTTTTTCCCCACGTGACCCCCCTCAACCCATTCCCACCCCAGTCAAGTCCCCATCGCCCCAGTGTTTGTGTCCATAGGTTACACTAATATGCATGCATACAAGTCCTTTGGTTGCTCTCTAACCACCCCCCCCCCCGCCATTTGTCTCTGGATCTATTCTTGTTCATTAAATTATGATCATTATATCCCACACTAGAGGCCTGGTGCATGAAAATTCATACACTGGAGGGGGGGTCCCTCAACCCAGCCTGGCTCCTCTCACAGCCTGGGAGCCCTCAGGGGTGGGAGGGACTCAGCAATCAGGGGAAGGCGACGCCCCGTCACACCTCTGCTGCTGCCCCTGCCAGCAGCACAAGCCTTGGCTGGGTCTGGTTACCTGAGCCTTGGGTGGCCCAGGGTGGCTGGGCAGCAGCCATCTAAGGTTTGCCTACAACTCAGGCGTTGACTAGGCAGCCACCATTTAGGCTTGCCTGTGCCTCGAGCCGGCCCTGGGTGGCTGGGGGAATGAGGGAACTGGGGGAATCCGGAGGCAGGTGCGCAGCAAGGCCTGCCACCCCAGCGGGGCTGAGGGGACTGGGTGCCACCATCTTGTGGCTCTGGGCACCACCATCCTTGAGGGCATGGCAGTCAATAAGCATATTCCCTCCTTATTGGCTATGGGTGCAGTCATCGTTGATGGCGTGGAAGTCAATTAGCATATTCCCTCCTTATTGGCTGTGGGTGCCCCATTTTTGCGACAGCATGAGGGTCAATTAGTATATTTCCTCTTTATTAAATAGGATATGAGTGAGACCATGTGATATTTATCTTTTTCTGACTGGCTTAATTTGCTTAGCATAATGCTCTCCAGTTCCATCCATGCTGTTGCAAATGGTAAAAGTTCCTTCTTTTTTATAGGAGTGTAGTATTCCACTGTGTAGATTTATCACAGTTTTTTAATCTACTCATCTTCTGATGGCATTTAGGTTGTTTCCAAATCTTAGCTATTGTAAATTTTGCTGCTATGAACGTAGGGGTGCATATAACCTTTCTGATTGGTATTTCTGGTTTCTTGGGATGTAGTCCAAGAAGTGGGATTACTGGGTCAAACAGAGTTCCATTTTTAACTTTTTGAGTAAACTCCATACTGTCTTTCACAGTGGCTGCACCAGTCAGTATTCCCACCAGCAGTGGACGAGGGTTCCTTTTTCTCCACATCCTCACCAGAATTTATCATTTGTTGATTTGTTCATGACAGCCATTCTGACAGGTGTGAGATCATATCTTGTTGTTGTTTGGATTTGCATCTCTCACATGATTAGTGACTTTGAGCATGCTTTTATATGTCTATCGACCTTCTGTATGTCCTCTTTTGAAAAGTGTCTATTTAGGTTCTTTGCCGATTTTTTTGATTGGATCGTTTATCTTTTTTTTGTTGTTAAATTGTATGAGTTCCCTGTAAATGTTGGAGATTAAACTATTATCGGAGATAACATTGGCAAATATGTAAATTTTGGAGATTAAATCCTTATCTGAAATAGCATTGGGAAATATGTAGTGGGCTTTCTTGTTGTTTTGTTGATGGTTTCTTTTGCTGTGCGGAAGCTTTTTATTCTGATGTAGTCCCATTTGTTTATTTTCTCTTTAGTTTCCATTGCCCTATGAGCTGTGTCAGTAAAAATATTGCTACAACATATGTCTGCTATTTTGCTGCCTATGGAGTCTTATAGGATTTTTATGGTTTCCCATCTTACATTTAAGTCCTTTAGCCATTTTGAGTTTGTTTTTGTGTATGGTGTAAGTTGGTGATCTAGTTTCTTTTTCTTTTTAATATATCTGACCAAATTCCCCAGCACCATTTATTGAAGAGACTGTCTTGACTCCATTGTATGCTCTTGTCTCCTTTGTCAAATATTAATTGAGCATAATGGCTTGGTTGAATTTCCGGGTTCTCTATGCTGTTCCATTGGTCTATATGTCTGTTCTTATGCCAGTCCCAGGCAGTTTTGAGACCTGTGGCTTGATAATATAGATTGATCTCTGATATTGTGATCCCTCCAACTTTGTTCTTTTTCAGGGTTGCTGTGGCTATTCAGGGTCTTTTTTTAAGTTCCAGATGAATTTTTGGAGAGGTTGTTCTAGATCTTTGAAGTATGCCATGGTATTTTAATGGGGAATGCATTTAATCTGTATATTGCTTTGGGTAGTATGGAAATTTCAATGATGTTAATTCTACCAATTCATAAACATGGTATGTTCTTCCATTTCTTTATGTCTCCCTCTATCTCTTTTTTCAATGCCCTGTAGTTTTCTGAGTACAGGTCTTTTACCTACTTAGTTAAGTTTATTCCTGGGTATCCTAATTTTTTTGGTGCGATGGTAAATGGAATTTTCTTTTCCTTTCTCTTTCTGTGAGTTAATTATTGGTGAATAAAAAGCCCATAGATTTCTGGGTTCCAATTTTGTATCCTTCTACATTGCTGAATTCATTTATTAAGTCTAGTAGTTTTTTGATGGAGTCTTGGCGTTTTGTATGTATAGTGTCATATCATCTGCAAATAATGACAGCTTTACTTCTTATTTTCCAATTTGGATTCCTTTTATTTTTTCTTGTCTGATCGCAATGGCTAGTACTTCCAGTACTATGTCAAACAGGAGTGGTGAGAGTGGGCATCCCTTCTTTGTGGTGTCTTTATCTGGTTTTGTAATTAGGGTAATGCTGGATTCATAGCAAGAGCTTGGAAGTGTGCCTTCCTCTTGAATTTTTTTGGAATAGTCTGAGGAAGATAGGTTTTAGTTCTTCTTTGAATGCTTGGTAGAATTCCCCTGTAAAGCTGTGGGACCAGGGCTTTTGTTTGCTTGAAGATTTTGGATCACTGCTTCAGTTTCATTGGTAGTTATTGGCCTATTCAAGTTTTTTGAATCCTCCTGATAAAGTTTTGGGAGCTTATTTTTCTAAGATAATGTCCATTTCATCTAGGTGTCCATTTTGTTGGAATAGAGTTTTTCATAGTATTTTTTCATAATCCTCTGTATTTCTGTGGGATACGTTGTTATCTCACCCCTTTCACTTCTGATTTTGTTTATTTGGATCCTCTCTGTTTGCTTCTTGGTTAGCCTGGCTAGATGTTCATCAATCTTTTTTATCCTCTCAAAAATCTAGATCTTGGTTTTATTGATCTTTTGTAATTTTTTTGTCTCTATGTTGTTTATTTCTGCTCTGATCTTTATTATTTCCTTCCTTCTGCTTATGCTGGGCTTTTCTTGATGCTCTGCTTCTATCTCTTGAAGTTGTAGGGATAGATAATTTATTACCATTTTTTCTTGTATTTTAAGGTTAGCCTGTAGAGCTATGAACTTCTCTCTCAAGACTGCTTTCACTGTGTTCCATAAATTTTGGATTGTTGTGTTTTCATTGTTGTTTGCTGCCATGATGCTTTTAATTTCTTCTTTGATCTCTTTGGTAACCCAATTATTGTTTAATAGCATGATATTTAGCCACTAGGTGTTTGATTTTCTTTCAGTGTTTTTATTGTAGTTGATTTCTACTTTTATTCCATTGTGATCTGAGAACATGCTTGATATGATTTCTATCTTCTTGAATTTGAAGAGACTTGGCCTGTGTCCCAATATCTGGTCTACCTTTGAAAATAATCCATGTGCAATGGAGAAGAATGGATAATCTGTAGCTTTGGGGTGAAATGTTCTGAAGATGTCAATTAATTCCACCTGATCTAGTGATTCTTTTAGGATTGATGTTTCTTTGCTGATGTTTTGTTTAGAGGATTTATCCAGTGGTGTTAGTGGAGTATTAAAGTCCCCTACTATGACTGTATTGCTGTCAATCTCTCCTTTGATATTCTTCAGAAAATTTTTTTTAACGTATTTGGGTGCTCCTGTATTGGGTGTGTATATGTTTACCAGATTTATATCTTCGTGTTTGATTGCTCCTGTTAGTATTATGAAGTGGCCTTCCTTATCTCTTATTATGTCCTTCACTTTGAAATCTAATTTGTCAGATATAAGTATTGCTACTCCAGCTTTTTTTTTTTTTTTCATTTCCATTTGCCTGAAAATCCTTTCTCCATCCCTTCCCCATCAGTCTGTGTGAGTCCTTTGGTCTGAGGTGGGTCTCCTGTAAATAGCAGATATATGGGTCATGTTTTCTTATCCACTCAGCTACTCTATGTCTTTTGATTGGGGCATTTAATCCATTTACATTTAAAGTTATTATTCATGCCCTCTCACTGCAAAAAGACTTGTTTGAGATGTCTTTTTTTTTTTTTTACTGTGGATGATTTTTTTATTTTGCATTTCATATATCATCCAGTTTCACATTCTCAGAGGATCAGCAATTACAATAGCCACCTCATCTCCCAAGTCTGAAAATGGCAAGACAGCCACAGCTGCGGCCAAAGACAAAGCACTGATGTGCTCACAAAACAAAAAAAATTGCACAATCTTCCCTTCATTTTTCTTAAACTAACACCTGACACAAAGGTTCACGGCTGGAGAATGGAAACCCTTTCTTCTTCATGCCTCAAACTAAACATTAAACTTATGTGACAGGGTGAACAAGGTTTCTTCAATAATTAATTGTACACACACATAAAAAATCCTTTATGATGCATAAATATTTTGTTACACAGGGTACAAAAATACTTTCACTTTTTGGTTGGTTTCGTAGTTTGGAAAGAATGAGGAGCAGTGGCAGGGGTGGGGTGCGCTGTGGAGAGGTGAGCAAAATGGGCAGAGAAGGGATGCTCTGAACAGCCGCTGGCCCATCTGAGGAGGAAGCGGAGGACCCCGATTTGAAATGAAAAAGGAAACACTCTGTCGGGTGGTCGTTGCTGTTCAGCCGGGAAGTGTGTGAGGCAGTGGAACTGGCAGCAGGGCGCGGGCCTCAGCGAAGCAGGGTGGGTGTAGGGTAGGGGTGTGAAGAGAGAGACCAGGAACGATGAACCATTAAAGGCCAGGACCTGTTGCTATGGTGACACAGTGTGAGAACAAACTGTACACTCACATATACAATTCATGCCAGAAAATATGCAAAATCAAACGCCTTGTTTCTCTGAGGTGAAGCTACAAAAGCAAGTTTGGATGGGAGGTCGGGCCTTGCTTGGTCCCAGTGAGGCCTCGGAACTGGGTCTGGTGTCCCAGAACCCTCCCCTGAGGCCTTGGAGAAGGATTCTGGGCAGAACAGGGCTGAGGAAGAGGAGAGAGAGGAACAGGAAGCAGTCCACTGAGTCAGGCTTAAAATTCATAGTATTTGGAGGAAAGCAGCAGCTCTCCACAGGCCACCTGGGGACAGTGGAAGCTGTGGGCAAGCGGGCAGCTTCCTCCCCAGCGAGGGGGGGGGGCAGGGGGGCGCGGGGAGGGGAGTGTCAAGCTCTGGTAACAAGACTGAGAAACTAACAGAACTGATGGTATTTCCATCCTTGCTGGGTGGTATCAGAGGAAGGGTACCAGCACATCTGAGCATGCAGGGTGGCGACTGGGTAGGTGAACGTAGTGTGTGAGATAGCCGGGGTCAGCTCTGTGGTGCACAGAGGGTAGGGGGTCCAGGCCTCTGGGGATGTGGGGATCAGAGCAGTCCCCATCAGGTCATAGGGGTCCCATCCGATGAAGTGTGCTCCTAGGGTGGGGTGAGCGCTGGTGCGATTTGGTGTAGCCATTAGCTTGTTCTTGGACATCTTGGTATTGGATTTGGCAAACTCTAGCCTCAGGGTCTGCAGGTTCTCGGGATCAAAGCGAATACCATTCTTTGCTGCTTCTGCTCCTGCCCAGCTGTCAAAGATCACAAAACCAACAGGCTGTCCCGATGTGAGCTTGATCAGGGACCCTTCATACCCCTTGAATGGCCTGAAGAGCAGGTAGAATTCTCTGGGTTTAATGTCCACAGGGAGGCCACTGACGAGCAGTGTCCGGACCTCCTCCTCCAGGGTGCCTCCGGAGCCTGAGCCCGGGCCGGTGCTGGTGCTGTGCTCCTTGTCCGGCTTCAGGTTGTTCATGGTGGTGGGGGGAGGGCGGGAAGGGGTGATGGAAAGAAGGGAACCCGGAGGGTGAGCGTGGAGCTGACCCGGGCGAGGAGGTGGGAGGGGGCATGGTGAGTGGTGCACTCTGGGGGTGGGGGCAGGGTGGGGGTGGGGGGCGCGTGGGGTGGTGTGAGGGGCGGCCACTGCGTGGGGCTGAAGTCACATCAAGTTTGGCGGGTGCGGGAGGAGTGGAGGGGGTGAGGCGGGGGAGGCACTGCGAACAGGAGCCGAGCCTGAGTGGCCGCTGACTCCACCTTTTCACTGCAACCTCAGAGTGTGCCTGTGGCAGCGGCGACAGGGGGCAGGCACCCTGTTTGAGATGTCTTGTACCCATGGTGTGGGGAAGTGGGTTTTTGGTATCCAAATCCAGCCTAGTACCAGGAATGCTCAGGGCCTACTCAAGAAGGCAAATAATCCTTTCCACAGGGTAAAATAAGATTGTTAGAGTGTTGAGTTTGACAGTAGAATAGTAGTCAATTTTTCAGAGGAATTTAAATTGGCTAATTGAAATAAGC
The DNA here is from genome assembly GCF_027574615.1 of Eptesicus fuscus. Taxonomy (NCBI): domain Eukaryota; kingdom Metazoa; phylum Chordata; class Mammalia; order Chiroptera; family Vespertilionidae; genus Eptesicus; species Eptesicus fuscus. The sequence goes on along the minus strand of NC_072480.1, from coordinate 1,313,591 downwards.
TAATATTCTAGAAAAATTGATTGTACTGTACAAAAGCTGTTCCTAAAGTGTTAACAAAAATTTTTATTGGCAGTTCATCTCATGGTAAAATTGCGCAACATGTAATGAACATAAAGCAGTCATTAGTGCAAAAAATTAAAATGTAAAAGCTATCAAGACTACATTATAAAATTTCCAAAAGCCTCCTAATATTTAAATAAAAAAAATGGGGTGATAGTAAAAGAATATCATGTAAGGAAAAGTATCCTGCAAGTAAATTACATCTAGAAAATTTGTACTTTAGAAAATTAACTTTCATTTGAAATGCTAACAACAAGACACCCATGAAAAACACACATGGTGTCAAAACAAGCCAGAGGAAAATCATTTGGACCAAAAAAAATGAAAAAGGATCCCAAGTCAAATTTATAGAAAATATCCATTTATTAACTTTTGGTCGAGAATATGTTTGTATATTTTCAGAAAACAACTCCAAGACCATGGGGATTCCTGCAACAGAGAGGAATTGACAGGAGTGCTCCAGCCATGAAGACAGAAGAGAAACAGTCCAGAGATGGAAGACACTGACAATGCCTTGCCATACTAGCAGATAGCAGCTGTGCATCACTGAAGGATGCCCAGGACCAAACCAGAGACGGTTGGACTGGAATCACCACCATTTGTCCACCAACTAGATCTGAAATATCATTGCCGACATGTACACATAAGGAACTGTTTGACATTGAAAATGGGACTCAAAAGAACTGTTGGCCCAGAAAGAAACAGACTACAGACTGATTCATTTGCCTCGCAGCATAACCATTATGACTTGTCTCATTTTCAATTCTTATAAGGGTATTTCTTGTATCACATGATCTCATGCATCTAGGGGAAATAATGAACATAAACTGATGAACAAAAGCAGACCCAGAGACAGGGAAGCATCGATCAGACTGTCAAACCTTAGAGGAAGGTGGGGAGGGTGGGGGAATGGGGGAGAGATCAACCAAAGGACTTGTGTGCATGCATATAAGCCTAACCAGTGGTCATGGACAACAGGGGGGTGGGGGAATACGTGGGGAGGGGTTTGGGATGGGAATGGGGGGATGAGGACAATTATGTGATACCATAATCAATAAAGAAATTTTTTAAAAATAAAATAAAAAAGTTATTATTCATAGGTACTTGTTTCTCGCCATTTTTAGTCTTTATGCCTGTGTCCCTTATTCCCTTCCTATTTCTTATTTTTATAGCAGTCCCTTTTTCATTTCTTGCATTGCTGGTTTGGTGATAATAAACTCCCTTAGTCCTTTTTTATCTGTGAAGCTCCTGATTTCACCCTCAACTTTGATTGATAGCCTTGCTGGGTACAGTATTCTTGGATTCAGACCCTTGCTTTGCATGGATTTGTATATTTCATTCCATTTCCTTCTGGCCTGATGTGTTTCTGTTGAGAAATCAGTCAATAATCTGATGGGAGATCTCTTGTAGGTAACTTTCTATCTCTCTCCGGTAGCCTTTTAAGATTCTTACTTTGTCATTGGTGTTTGACAATATATATATATAAAGCTAGTGTCCATAACCACCGCAATGACCAAATGTCCAGTCACCATGAGGTGCATTGAGCACCTCTTGGTCCCTTTCCCACCCCCACCCCCGTGAGCAATGGTTCCTGGCAGTGGGGCAGGACGGCTTGCGGCTGGTGACTCCCGGCAGTGGCAGGGTGGGGCAGCTCCTGGGTCCCTGCAGTGGGGTGGGGCAACTCATGGCTCCCAGTGGTGGGGCAGGGTAGTTATGGCTCCCGGTGCAGAAAATCCAAACCAAGGTGGTACGACTGAGGCAGCAGATCAGATTTAAAAATATCTGCTTTTGTGACACAAATGTGGAGCTGGAAAAGCAGTCTGGGTTAGGCAGTGTCTCTCACTAGAATGATCACCATGTGTTCCTCCTCCAGCTTGCCCAATGTCCTCAGTGCTGACTGCAGGTACTACTGTGAAAAGTTGGGCAACTCATGTCTCCCAGTGGAGGGGTAGCTCGTGGCTCCCGATGGGCTGCTTGTGGCTCCCAGTAGTGGGGTGGGGAAGCTCTTGGTGGTGGCTCACAGCTTGCGCATGGTTTTGTGCACTGGGCTTCTAGTATAATTATAATGTATCATTGTGTTGGTCTTTTTGGGTTCATCTTGTTTGGGACTCTGTGTGCTTCTTGGACTTGTGTGAGTTTTTTCTTCTTCCCAACATCAGGGAAGTTTTCTGTCATTATTTCTTCAAACAGGTTTTATATTCCTTGCTCAGTTTCCTCTCCTTCTGGGACCCCTATTATGTGGATGTTGTTTTGTTTCATGTCCCAAAGTTCCCTTAGGCTCTCCTCCTGTTTTTTAATTGTTTTTCCAGTTGCTGATCTGCTTGGGTAGTTTTTCTTACCTTGTCTTCTAGCTCATTGATGAAGTCCTCCACTTCTTCTAGTCTACTGTTGATGCTTTCTATTGTGGTCTTTATTGCAGTGATGTCATTTTTCATTTATTCTTGGTTCTTCTTAATTTCCTCTTGGTTCTTACACATAATGTTGAATTTGTCTTCCATCCTTTTCAGCGTCCTTACGACCATTGCTCTGAATTATTTCTCTGACATATTGCTTGCCACCATTTCCTTTGCTTCCTTTTCCAGTGATTCCTCCTTTTCTTTCATATGTGGGCTGTTTTTTGGGGGGTTTTTTTTTGTTTGTTTGTTTGTTTGTTTGTCTCTCTATGTTCACTCCTCTCAGTGTGTCTGATTGTGTAGCACTATCTCTCCTGTGTTGACTTAAAGGCACAAGATACAACACAATAAGACACAATGCACAGGGTACCAAACACAAATGTATTCACAATACCAACAACCCCAAACAAAAGTGACCACAAGGGAAAAGAGAATTAGGGGAGAGAAAATAGTGCAAAAATGATATTGATAAAAAGGAAAAAAATGTAAGAGAGGAAAGAAAGACAAGAAAAAAAGAAGGGAGGGGGTAAATATATGTATATGGGGAGAAAACTCCAAAAAACTAACAGCTAATAAAAAAATGCAAACAACAAACACCCTGAGATGAATGCAAACAACTAATCCAAAAACTGCAAAAACAAACACCCAAACAACAAACACCCAGCTGAATCTGAGGAGGCAGAGCTCTTTCCAGGATATCTCTGACCTTTCCGTCCAAGGATTGCCTCATCAGCTGTGTTTAATTCACCAATTCTGGGTGGTTGTTATTCGATGCAGCTGTTCCTTCTTTCTGCTCTGTGAGAAGGTGCAGGGCCCGTTTGCATATTTGGCACTGCTTTGTCTCCCCTTGGAAAAACTTTTTAGGAATCCATGGCCTGGGAGGCTGGAGTCTCGATGTTTGTGGGTTCGCAGCTAAGGCAGCTGGTCCCTGGGCATTGTGGTTGTAGGGTCCTGGGAGGTATCCAAGGTCTCCCCTGTTGAAGGTAAGGCTGGGCTTCTGTTCACAGCCACTCTTCCCTTTAGTCTTTGTGGCAGAGCCAGCTGCTCCAAGAGATTTCAGCAGTAAAAGAGGCTGCCCAGGCAGGGGAGCCTGGTCCGCCAGTCTACAACAGTCATGTGGAATATAGCTGTCCCTCACTCACAAATACAGACACTCCCCCCACGTCCATACACTCTCCTTTTGCTCTCTCACTCACACTGTATCTTGAAGTCTGCCGTCCCATTGGCCACCATCTTGGCTTCAATAATAACACATTTTTTAAACAAATTCTTCTGAAGTATAATATGATGTTAACTATTACATTTCTTAATGTCCAAAGGTATCACACAGGTTTTAACTTATATGGTACTGCTTGAGGAGCTATGGGGAGAATGATTTCCAGGCTGGTGTTACCTTCCAGGAAGAAGGGCAGTAATCAAGTGATTAGTACCTTCAATGTGTCAGGGGATGAAGTAGCAGCCTATCCTGTCTGGCCTCTAGGTACAAACACAGGTGGCCTATGTGAGGAGGAAACTGGTCTTGCAAGGAGCGTCAGGCCATAAAAACTGTGAACAATGCACTGCCCTGTTGGGGGGGGGGGGAGGTCGTTATCGCTGGCCCCAGGACATATAATCAGATATGGCCTGGGGACCCCCAACACCTGGGGGCCTTTCTGTAAGCCCATGAAAGGGGGCAGAACCATATCTGCAAGACAAAGACCCCAGAAGATTATAAAAAGTGAAGCCCTCTGCGTGTTTCTTCACTCTGACTTGGAAATTATTCCCAGAGTTCACTAATGTTAATAAACGAGGTCCCTACCTTTCTCTAGGAAGCATGCTTGGTATTTCTTTGGTCTTCTGCAACATGTGGTTCCCTGAACTGGGAAGCTAACTGTGTTTGGTTCTTGCCTTCGGTGAGTGGACGGGGTTTGGGGCCCAGGGGCATGGGACAGGCCTCCAGGAGGCATGCACTGCTGATTTTAGCAGAATTGAACCGGGGGACTCCAGGCACTCCCAGACATCAGTACAGGACCCGGCCAGCATCTGGAGAAAGTGGACAAACACCTCTGGACCTGTCAACAGAATCGGTAAGGTAGGGGCCCCAGTCAGTCAGGCCCACTCCAAGTGAGTGGAAGGGGGAGCTTGATCACCTCCCCAGAAGTCATAGGACTTTGTCAGGTAAATCAGGAATGAGGACTCTGGAGGTGAGTGAATTCAGATTCGATTAAGGAATTATGGGTTCACTTTTCTGTTTGTTTGTGTGTGGGACTATCCAATTTGCTACCGAGAAGGGGGGATGGACGCAGTCTTAACTCCTCCAGTAGGTTCTCACCGAGACATCGGTCGAGAATTCTGTTCTGGGGCGAGGGTGCAGGGAGTGCCCCCATGCCCATCTGGGGAGTTGGGCATTATCTGCTCAGCTCCAGTCTGGATTAGTCTACTGAGAGAGTATGAGTACGGATGTTTGTCTATCTTGGCATAATTATCTGCTGATTAACTGGTCTGTGTGAAAGCAAAAGCTACTTTGATTTTCTGTTTGCTCATCTGGTTCAAACATTTGATTTACTGAAGGCTGAACCCGTGATGGTCTGCAAAAGTTTCAAGCAGTGCTGTTGAGTTAGTTTTCTCAGAGATGTTTGCTCTCTATCACGGAGGGATAGTTGGTAAAAAATTTTGTCTATGTTTGTGTACTAGGGGCTTTGGTTTGCTCTTTGATTTTGCTGTGTTAGGTTGAAATTTTGGAATTCTGGCGTAGATTTAAAGGTATTTGCAGCTTTTCTTGTTTCTTTTGGCTGGCTGGGACTTTCAGGGGCAGGGCTCACAGCTCCACAGGGCAGAGAGATTTTACCTGCCCTGCCCCTGCCTGTGCTGATTAAGGATCTTTTCTTTAAGGAGACCCTCCAGGCTTTTAGTAAATTTCCCTGCACCCTTGTCTGTCTCTCGCCACCAATCATCATGGGGATGGAACAAAGTAAACTCACTGTTCTCAATTGCATGTTGGAAACTTTTGAAAAGGGTTCTATTTAGAACTTTGGTATTAAAATGAACCTGAAAACACTGAGGAAATTCTGTGAATTAGAATGGCCAGGTGTTGGGGTCGGCTGGCCCCCGGAAGGCTCTTTAGATGTAGGACTGGTCAGGGTGGTCTGGAATGTAGTCATGACAGACCCCAGATACCCAGATCAGTTCCCTTACATAGATAGCTGATTAGGAATTGCTCAAACCTTGCTGCCTTGGATCCGGTTCTATAAGGTTTTACTAGTAGGAGAAAAGAAACAGGTCTCTCAGAAGGGAACCCAACCCCTCGTTCTGTCAGGAACCCCTGAGGAAGTCCCCCTAGTTTTACCATCTCCATATGTGCCACAGGCAGCACCAAGTGCTTCCCAGCTGGTCTGAAAGGTCCAGAAACAACACTCCCTTTCGTTTCTCCTCAACCAGACTCTCCAGAGCCAGTTGGGCAGCGCTTGCGTTCAGCCGCCCAAAGGCTCAGCCCACAACAAGCACGCCAGATGCCTCTAAGGGAGATTCAGGGTGCCAAAGTAGTTGGCAAAGATGGAACCTTGCAGGAGGGAAGGCCAGTCTATTATTATCAGCCCTTAACCACCGGTGACATCTTGAATTAGAAACATCACACCCCAGCTTATTCTGAAAAACCTCAGGCCATGATAGACCTCCTAGAAATAATCTTCTAGACCCAGAAGCCCACCTGGGTGGACTGCAAGCAGATCCTTTTCATGTTCTTTAACACTGAAGAGTGCATGAGAGTAGTAACAGAGGCTCGTAAGTGGCTCCAGACCCAGGCCCCAGCAGGGATAGTAGATACAGACAGATGGGCCAGAAAGGCCTTCCCAGATGAGGAACCTGATTGGAACCCAAACTCAGAAGATGGAAGGACTGAGCTAGAAAGATATCGGCTGGCCTTCCTCCAGGGTGTCAGGGCCGGAGCCAAGAAGCCCACCAACATGGCTAAAATCTCTGAGGTTTTCCAGAAGCCTGATGGAAGTCCAGCATCTTTATATGAGAGACTATGTGAGGCATACCAGATCTACACCCCCTTTAGACCTGAAGCCCCAGAAAATCAAACCATGGTAAACGCCGTTTTTGTAGTCCAAGCCCAGTCTGACTTCAGGAGAAAATTATAGAAACTGGAAGGGTTTGCAGGAAAGAATGCTACTGAACTGCTAGAGATAGCTAACAAGGTTTTCATCAGTTGAGACAGTGCAGCAAGAAAGGAGGAAGAAAAGAGAATACAAAGAAGGGCCAATGTAATAGCAGCAGCTTTTAGAGGCTCAGGCTCCCAGACAGATCAGCAAGAATACAGACCAGGAGGAAAAGGAAGAGTGAGCCTGAGATGAGACCAGTGTGCCTATTGTAAGGAAACAGGACACTGGAAGAATGCATGTCCCAAACGGCAAAGTAAAAATACTGGGTCCCCTTTTCTGCCCAGTTGCTATCAATGAGAGCCACCTGAAGCAGATCTCATTGGACTAGCAATGGCTGATTCCGACTATGACAGACCCGGCTCACTTCAGCTAGGCCCCCACGAGCCCATGATCAGAATGAAAATTGAGGGCCAAACTGTGGACTTTATGGTTGATATGGGAGCTGAGCACTCAATAGTCACTCAGAAAGTAACACCTCTCTCAGAAAAGGAGGTCACCATTATTGGAGCTACTGGGGATCAGACCCACAGACCATTCTGCCGCCTTCGCCGATGCCAACTTGGCGGTGTTAACGAAAAAACCATTGAAACCTGTAAAGAATTTTAGTGAGTTTATTTGAGCCAAAATGTCGACATATGCCGGGAAGCAGAACCTCAATGAATTGAGATAATGCTCCGAAGAAATGGTGGGTTACATCTGTATTTATACATTGCCATCAAAGGAGGGACATAGGTCGGCTACATGAAACTCATTGGTGACGGATTAAGGAGGTGGGATAAAGTCAACCGGTGGGAAACCCCTGGGATTGGATAAAAAGCAAAATGATGGACACATACTTAGGTGGATACAGGAACAATTAACATGATAATTAAGGAATTTGAAGTATCTATCCTGGCGCCCACCACATTTGGTTGTGCCCCAGGGGCTCCAGCAAAAGAAGGAAGTTACAAGTTACCCAGACATCTCACAGATATGTTATCTTAGAGGCAAAAAGGCAAATGGGCTCAGTAAGGAAGATCTAAGTTGATCTTTGTCAGGGAAGATATCGGACTAGGACATGACTACCCACTATAACCTGTTTGTAGTTAAATATGTAATTTTCAAACCATCCTTTGTGGTTATTTCAGGTCTCTGAGTTTGCAAGACTGCCACGCAGGCCTCCCCTGAGCTTGTCAGGTTAGCATGTGGCTCCTTTCGTTCACAGCGGTCATCAAGTAATTCATGAATTCCTGTACTTGCAAGACTGTCCAGTGCCTCTAATGGGTAGAGACCTTTTAGCCAAAATGGGAGCAGAAATCACTTTTGCTCCAGATGGCTCAGCACAGCTTCGCCTAGGTGAGGAGACCTCCCCAATGATCCTGTCCTTAGCAGTGCCGAGGAGGAAGAATGGAGACTTTATACCCGCCCCCCCCCCCCCCCACCCCAGACAAAGGCCTCACCATTAGAACATGAATTACAGAATGAATTTCCGCTGGTCTGGGCAGAAGGGAATTCTCCAGGCCTGGCTAAGGACCACACCCCAGTAATAATTGACTTAAAGCCTGGGGCACAGCCTGTTAAGATCTGCCAATATCCAATTCCAAGGGAAGCATGCCTAGGAATTGAGGTCCACTCAGACAGTCTGCTTCAGTGGGGACTTGTTAAACGATGCAGGTATCCATGGAACACGCCTCTCTTGCCTGTCAAAAAGCCTGGGACTAACGACTACCTCCAGGTGCAGGATCTACGGGCTGTTAATGAGGCTGTTATAACCCTGCATTCAGCACTGCTGAACTCCTACACTCTTCTGGGACTCATCCCATCAGAGGCAGAATGGTTTACATACCTAGATCTGAAAGATGCCTTTTTCTGTCTTTGATTAGTGCCTTCCAGTCAGCTTCTCTTCACTTTCAAATGGGAAAACCCAACTACATGGGTCAAGGAGCAGTTTACCTGGACCAGACTGCCACAAGGGTTCAAGAACTCCCCTACTCTTTTTAGTGGAGCACTAGCATCTGATCTAAGTTCCCAGGACAGAACTTGGGGTCTGTTCTACTCCAGTATGTAGATGACCTCCTACTGGCCAGCTCCACACGAACTCAGTGCTGGGAGGGAACATGAGCCCTTCTGAGACTACTAACTGAAACAGGTTATCGGGTGTCTAAGAAAAAGGCACAGATTTGTCAGAAAGAAGTCAAGTATCTAGGCTTCCGGATCACCCAAGGGAAACGAAGGCTAGGGACTGAAAGGAAGCAGGCAGTATGTGCTATCCCAGTCCCTAGCACCCGGCGGCAGATTTGGGAATTCCTGGGAGCGGCAGGATTCTGTCAAATTTGGATCCCAAGGTTTTCAGACCTGTCCAAGCCTCTTTATGAAGCTTTAAGAGGAAAAGAGAAGGCACCCATCGACTGGGGTCCTGAACAGGAGAAAGCCTTCATCACCATAAGGGCAAAGCTCACTGAGGCCCCGGCACTAGGGCTACCAGATGTGACATGAGACTTCAATCTTTTTGTTCATGAGAACAGTGGGGTAGCCCTAGGAATTCTAACCCAGGAGTTTGGACCCTGGCCTATCTCTAGGGTTAGACCAGTAGCTTATCTCTCCAAGCGGATTGACCCAGTTGCCTCCAGGTGGCCCCCGGGCCTCAGGGCCCTTGCAGCCACGGCATTATTAGTCAAGGAAGCAGATAATCTTACCTTAGGACAAAACTTAAATGTAAAAGAATCTCATGCTGTTGTCACCCTGATGGAAACAAGGGGGCAGCATTGGCTGACTCATGCTCCAATGACTCAGTATCAAGGGCTATAATGTGAGAATCCGTGGGTACGATTAGAAGCAGTGAGAACACTTAATCCTGCCACCTTTCTACCCATCACTGAGGGGGCCCCTGAGCATGATTGCCTGGAAGTCCTAGAGGAGGTTTATTCCAGCCAGCCAGACCTAAGGGATAGGCCCCTGCAAAATGTGAACTTGGTATTGTTCACAGACTGCAGCAGCTTCTTAAATAAAGGAAAAAGATGAGCCGGTATTCAGTAGTACCAAACTTTGAGACAATTGAAGCACAGGCCTTGCCTGAACGATGGTCAGTGCAGATGGCAGAACTTTGGGCCCTAGTAAGAGCCCTATAACTCAGTAAGAAAAAGCGTGCCAACATCCACACTGACTCGCGCTATGCCTTTGCTACCCTGCATGTCCATGGGCCATATATAAGGAAAAGGGGGCTCTTGACAGCAGGAGAAAAAGGAATCAAAAATCAGAATGAGATTTTAAAGTTACTAGAAGCCGTTTGGGAGCCTAAGGAAATAGCCGTCATCCAATTGCAAAGGTCACCAGAAAGGGAAAGACTCAGTATCAGAAGGAAACCAGTGTGCTGATGCTGCAGCCAAGCTGGCTGCTAAAGCACAAGCAGCACTGGCACGGATCATGTTGGCCCCCGAATTACCTGAACCTCCAAAATACACTCCTCAGTAAGAGAAATGGGCCCAGAAAGAAAGGGGCAAGAGAACAATGGAAGGCTGGTCAGGCCTTGCTTCTCTCTTGCTTTCAGGGCCTGGCCAGCAGCTGCGCCTCTCTTTCTCTGGATCCTCCGCTGGGGCTGCTGATCAGCCCCACCTCTCTGATCAGGCCCGTTGATAGGCCCAGAGATGCTGACTGGCATAGAAACCGACCAATCAGAACCAAATCTGGGTGAAGTTCCAGGAGCCAATGGCTGCTTAGGAGGCAGAGCTTTAGATGCTGACTGGCATAGAAACTGACTAATCAGAATCAAATCTGGGTCAACTGTGAGAAGCCAATGGCTGCCTAGGAGGCAAAGCTTTGGACACTGACTATCATAAAAACCGACCAATCAGAACCTAATCTGGGTGAACTGCGAAGGCAGAATCTAAGATGGGAGCTGAGGAGGAGTTTTAAGGGCAACAGCTGTTTGGTGTAAGATGGGAGCTGAGGAGGGGTTTTAAGGGCAACAGCTGTTTGGTATAAGGTGTAAGAAAGCGGTTCAATTTTTTAATGACCTGTTTGGCAGTATAATGAATATGGCTGGCTATCAGTCCAGGTATAGGGATTATGTATTTTTGTCTGCCAAAAGCATCTCTTCCTGATGAAAAAGGCTTTTCCTTCCCATTTAAGCAATCCTATCCTATATAATCTATCTATACTACTAAAAGGGTAATATGCTCATTAGACTCAGTCAACCAGCCATTTTCTGGAAATCCGACTTCCTTCCGGACAAAGCCATGGTTGTGGGGGCCAAGACAGAGGCTGTTAGGGGTGATCAGGTCGGCAGGGGGGGGTAGTTGGGGGCGAGACCAGGCCAGTGGGGGAGGGCAGTTGGGGGTGAGATCAGGCCAGCAGGGGAGAGAAGATGGGGGTAAGATCAGGCCAGCAGGGGAGGGCAGTTGGGGGCAACCAGGCTGGCAGGGAGGGCAGTTGGGGGCAATATCAGGCTGGTAGGGGAGGGCAGTTAGGAGCGATCAGGCAGGTAAGCAGGTGAGCAGTTAGGAGCCAGCGGTCCCAGATTGTGAGAGGGATGTCCGACCACTGGTTTAGGCCCAATCCCTGATTGGAGAGGGTGCAGGCTGGGCTGAGGGACATCCCCCTCCCCGTGCACAAATTTTGTGCACCGGGCCACTAGTTCTATAAATAAACTGCAACCAAACACTGGGAGCTAGAAGAATGATTTTGAGGAATGAATAACTTCAACATTTTTCTAAATAAAATCATAAGCAGTGTATTGATCCTTTTATTTATCCCTTATTAAAGCCTTGCTAATTCAACCTTCTAGCCTATCCTCTTCATGAAATTTTCCTTGATACTCTCATTGAACTGTGATCTTTGCTAAAATTGGTCATTGTAACAATTTCTTTGTACAGTGACACTTTTCAAAATGTCATTTATTAATTGTTTATATGACCTTTTTGATTACTTTGTAATGGTATACTTTTTTGGCATTTGTAAAATTTTTATAGCTTTAGAAGTTTCTCATTTAAAAATTCATTCACATTATCTTTTTCAATACTCACATAGACCTCATAATTCAATAGATCATCCCTATTTTACTGATACGAGGGACATGAGATGATGCAACGGGCCAGCATCACAAGTCTTGGATTCTAGATTCCACTTTATTACTTACTAGAGGCCCAGTGCACGAAATTCGTGCACTGGGGATGGTGTCCCTCAGCCCAGCTTGCACCCTCTCTAATATGGGATCCCTCTCACAATCCGGGACCGCTGGCTCCTAACCGCTCACCTACCTGCCTGATTGCCCCCTAACTGCTTCCTTGCTGGCCTGATTGCCCCCTAACTGCTCCTCTGCGGGCCTGATTGCCCCCAAATACCCTCCCCTGCTGGCCTGATCACCCCCAAGGCTTTTATTAGTATAGATATGACCCTGCACAGAAAATTTTACTAACCCTGCTTTACAATAAGGGCTTGACGATTGAATCATTAGGACCAGACACCAAGATTTCCTTTCTTTGAATAGTGGAGGGAATACTTATCTTGTCTTTAAGTTGCCCAGAAATTAAAATGAGATAATGACTTAGAAAAGTATAAAAGCACCATATAAAGACAACTGTCTTTTTAATGAAGTGGCAAAATGAAAAACACTTTTTATTCTCCCCTTCCTTCCTTTACAGCTTTTATTTAAACTTTGAAATTTATAAAAATTTCACTCCAATTTTCATTTCTTTACATTCAACATTATTTTGTATTGGTTTCAGGTTTTATATTAGTTACAGAATAGTGGTTAGACAATCATATACTTTACAAAGTGTTCCCCGATATTTCTAGTACCCACGTGGCATCATACCATCATTACAACACTATTGACTATATTCCCTATTTAAGTGACAATGGGTTTACAGGTTCCTTTCAGTCTTTCTTGTGTTGCTCATCCTTCCTTTTCTTTCTCACTTCTTCCCTCATTTTCTTTATATAGTATCTCAATTGGCCATCAAAGCTCAGTGAAGGCACTGGGACACGCTTCATCCATTTTACAGACCAGGAAACTGAGGCCAATTCCAGTTGGCTGTGGAACTTGACTCAGCACACAAGAAGCCCTGAGAGCCATGCTTTTTGTGCTTCCTAAGGGGCAGCGGCCCAGCAAACAGAACAAACCTTCCAGTCAGGCTTCCGAGCCTCTTTCTCAAGCACCTCTTCATTGTGGATGCTCCACATTCTTTCCTCTTCCCCCATCCTTTACTGCCCCCCCTTCTCTGAAGCAGGTGGAAGGCTTCCTACTCACTGCCTAGGCATGCTCTGCTATGGGGCAGGGTGTCCTGAGCTTGCTTTTGGGTCACGGCAAGAGCAGGAGTCACTGCCTCTGAAGTGTGAAGGCCGCCTGAGTGAGGCCCATTAGCACTGGGAGCTTCTCTGAATCACATCAGTCAGTCCAGTACCCTGCAGTGCAGCACCACTCCACTGAGGTGGCACCACCCCTCAACCCCTGCCTCAGGGGTGAGGGTCCTTGCCCCTCTGCCAGGAGTCCTTCCATGCCCCTTGATCTCTGGCTGGGCCCACCCACTTCTTGGGGGCACTGCAGAGCCTCTGTCTTTCTGCAGATGAGGCAGATCTCTGCCCTAGGTCTCCGCAAAGCTATGAATCTGTGGCCAGAGGCCTGGTCTGGGTCTCAGCAACCACATGCCTGCAATGTTCCCAGGGACCCTAATGAGCATGGATGTATTCTAATAAAATTATTTATGGACATTGAAATTTGAATTTCATATAATTTTTTACATCACAAAGTACTCTTGATTTTTTCAACCATTAAAAACTGTGAAAGATACGAAACGGAGGGAGGAACCAAGATGGCGGCATAGTTAAACAACTAATCTGCTGCCTCACACAACAATTTCAAAAATACAACTAAAAGACAAAACGTCTACCACCCAGAACCATGGGAAAGCTGGCTGAGTGGTAGATTTACAACTAAGGAGAGAAAGGAGCACAGACGCTGAAAAGCGCGCGAATCGGGCTGGCGGAGGGCAACTGGGTGCACAGCTTTTCTTCAACCCGCAGGGAGACAAGCTCCCGATCACTCTGAAATCCAGTTTCTGGGGACACTCGGGGGACTCTACAGGGAGAAGCTGGACTCTTGGCCATCGGGTCGGAAAGTGAGAGTGACTTTTTTGCAGAGGTGCGCCCAGCAATCATTGTTTAACTGCGCTGGAGCGCGGGGCGCAGGGACTTGGAAACGTGGAAAGGCAGAGACTGCTGACGCAAACCATAGCCGTTGGCCACGCCCCAGCCTAGTGACGCCCTGAGACCCCGCCCAGCCCTGAGGCCCCGCCCAGCCCTGAGGCCCCGCCCCGCACATTCTACAAACCTGCCCAAGGACCCACACAGCGGCTTTTGCATATAAATGGCCTGTTCTGTGGCAGATTAACCAACAGCAGCTCCAGTCAGACTGCTCCAAAACCGCCCAAGCAAAGGAGGAGAAAACTAGTTCTTGCTGTAGCTCCTGCTGGGGGACACACAGTACACAAGGGTAAACCAAGAGTGTCCACCTCAAGTAACTGGGAGGCTGACCCGTTGAACCAATAGGACACCTAGTACACAAAGCTACCCTACCAATTCCGGGAAGCAGAGAAAATGAGGAAGCAAGGAAACAGATCACAAACCAAAGAAATGGAGGAGAACAAGCGACTGGACATAGAGTTCAAAACCACGGTTATAAGGTTTTTCAAGAATTTCATGGAAAAGGCCGATAAATTCAATGAGACCCTTGAGGATATGAAAAAGGACCAACTAGAAATTAAACATACACTGACTGAGATAAAAAATATTATACAGAGACCTAATAGCAGACTAGAGGATCGCAAGAATCAACTCAAAGATTTGGAATACAAAGAGGCCAAGGACACTCTTCCAGAGAAGCATGAAGAGAAGAGAATTCAGAAAGTTGAAGATAGTGTAAGAAGCCTCTGGGACAACTTCAAGCGAACCAACATCAGAATTATAGGGGTACCAGAAGAAGAGAGAGAACAAGATGCTGAAAACCTATTTGAAGAAATAATGAATGAAAACTTCCCCCACCTGATGAAAGAAATAGACTTACAAGTCCAGGAAGCGCACAGAACCCCAAACAAAAGGAATCCAAAGAGGACCACACCAAGACACATCATAATTAAAATGCCACGGGCAAAAGACAAAGAGAGAATCTTACAAGCAGCAAGAGAAAAACAGTTAGTTACCTACAAGGGAGCTCCCATACGATTATCAGCTAATTTCTCAACAGAAACCATGCAGGCCAGAAGGGAGTGGCAAGAAATATTCAAAGTGATGAATAGCAGGAACCTGCAACCAAGACTACTCTACCCAGCAAAGTTATCATTCAGAATTGAAGGTCAGATAAAGAGCTTCACAGATAAGAAAAAGCTAAAGGAGTTCATCACCACCAAACCAGTATTATATGAAATGCTGAAAGGTATTCTTTAAAAAGAGGAAAAAGAAGAAGAAAGATAAAAATTATGAACAACAAATACATATCTATCAACAAGTGAATCTAAAAGTCAAGTGAATTAAAAATCTGAGGAACAGAATAAACTGGTGAACTTAATAGAATCAGAGGCATAGAATGGGAGTGGATTGATAATTCTCAGGGGGAAAGGGGTGTCTGTGTGGGGAGTATGGGAAGAGACTGGACAAAAATCATACACTTATGTATAAGGACAACGGGGGGGTGGGAACTGGGTGGTGGGGGAGATATGTGGGGAAAAAGGAGAAACAATTGTAATCTGAACAATAAAGTTTCATTGAAAAAAAAAACTGTGAAAATCATTCTTAGTTAATGGGATGAACAAAGTCAGATGGAAACTCTAGTATACTGCTGGTGGAGATGGTGCAGTCACTGTGGAAAACAGTATGGAGTTTCCTCAAAAAAATTAAAAATGGTACTCTCATTTGACCCAATCTTCCCACTTCTAGGAATATATCATAAGAAACATGAAACACTCATCATAAAGAATATATGCACCCTTATGTTCATAGCAGTGCAATTTACAATAGCTAAGACTTGGAAACAGCCTAAGATGACTGGATTAAAAAACTGTGGTACATCTGCACAATGGACTACTATGCAGCTGTAAAAAATAAAGAGCTGTTACCATTTGCAACAGCATGGATGGACCTGGAGAGTATTATGCTGAGCAAAATAAGCCAGTCAGAGAAAGATAAGTATTACATGATCTCACTCATATGTGAAATCTAATGAGCCAAATCAACTGATGATCAAAAATAGACCCAAAGTCATAGAAGGATGAACAGACTGTTGAACCTCAGTGAGAAGGCAGGGAAGGGTGGGTGGGAAGAGATCAATCAATGTACTTGTATGCATTTGCATAACCAGTAGACAGAGACAATGGGGTGGTGAGGGCCTAGAGTAGGGAAGGATAGGAGTGGGCTGGAAGTGGTTAATGGGGGAAAAAGGAGGACCTATGTCATACTTTCCACAATGAAGTTTTATTAAAAAATTAATTAATTAAAAAAAACAGATAGTAGATAAGGTTTAGCTTGTGGGGTGTAGTTTGCCAACATCTGGTATAAAATATGAATATCAGTTATAGTAAAAAATTGGATTGTATTTTTATTGATTATGGTAATTATATGAGCATATTTTGGGTGATCTTATTTGAATAGATAAGAATAATTATTTAATCATTTACTCACACAATATTGTGAGAATAAGAATTATAGTTAGAAGGGGAGAGTGGCCTTTTCTAGGAACTCATCGGCACCACCAACCTGACAGGCCTTTGTCACTGCCCATGACGCAGCAGCCACTCCAGCCAAAATCCTGCTGCATCACCTGCAGACCCACAGTCCCTGGGACCTCCACCTCCAAAGGTACACTGCTCCTACAGCAGTAAGTGCAACATCCCCCCTCCCCAGCGGCAGAACACCAGACACCACATTCGCGCATATCCAGCTTGCAGGCATCCAGGGCACACCACTCCATAGGCAACGTCTGGGAGCCACTGGGAGCCCCTGCTGGCTGTGATTCTGTACAGACAAGGGCACGCTACCCTGCAGTAGAAATTCTGAATTTCCTCTTTCTAAATAACTGCCCACAGACACCCCAGCTGTGTGACTTGAGCACCAGGGCCACTCAGAGTGCTTCAGAGCTCTGCACCGCAAAACATACCACCACAGTCGCACATTTCCAACAAGCAGGCACCCTGAGCTCTTCTATCCACAGGGCATTCCTGGGAGCTGCTGGGAATCCTCACTGGGTGTGATCTTGGATAAACAGGGATGCACTCCCCCCTGGCAGTAGAAATTCTGAATCCACTCATCCTGAATACCTGACCACAGATGCCTCAATTACACAGCATCAGTGCCAGGCCCTTCAGAGTGCTTCAGTGCCCCTCACTGGCAAACGCACCACAGATGCCACTGTGAGCCATCACTGGGAGCATGCACCTACCCACCACAGGTGCAGCAGCAAAATCTGAGTCCACCCACCCCACAACTACAGAACTCTGGACACCACAGTCATGCCTTTCCAGAGCACAGGCCTCCTGAGCCGCATCACCCCAACAGATGGTTCCTATGTGCCACTGTAAGTCCCTGCTGGGCACATGCGATTTCAATAAAGGACACAAGACAGCAAAAATTGGGACACCCACCTCCATGGCTGATGACTTCTAGACACCACAGTTGTGCCTTTCCAGCTTTCAGGCCTACATCAAGAGAACCAAAATAGCTCAAATAGGGAGCTACACTAGATTACCAAGCCCAGGAGACCTGAGAGATCACACCGGTATCACCATTCCCAAAAGAACCTGGATAGCAAAGCAATCGGATCTACAATGAAAACATTACAGCAAAACATGAAAAGACATAAAAGCAATTCCCAAAGGAAAGAAAAAGAGGAATCACCAGAAAGGGAGTTAAATGAAATTGAGGCTAGCAACATACCAGAGAAAGAATTCAGAGTACTGTTTAAAACAGTGATGGCGAACCTATGACATGTGTGTCAGCACTGACACGCGTAGCTATTTCTGATGACACGTGGCCGCATGCCGAGGATGAAACATTTGCTGCTCCTGAGGATGAAGCATTTGTGAAATAATGTTTTTTTCCTGCAAGTGACACACTACCCGAGTTATGCTCAGTTTTTTGGCGAAGTTTGACACACCAAGCTCAAAAGGTTTCCCATCACTGGTTTAAAAGGATGCTCAAACGGCTGGATGACAAATACAAACAACTCAATGACAAATACACACAACTCAATGACAAATACACACAACTCAATGAGAATTATAAAGCGCTGAATGAGAATGTCACCACCATGAAAAGGAACCAAGAGGACATGAAGAACAACATAGCTGCAATAAAGAACCATGGAAGGCTTAAACAGTAGACTAGAAGAGGCTGAGGACTGCATCAGCGAATTAGAAGACAAGGTAGGAAAAAACACACAAACACAGCAGCAACTGGAAAGACTGAAAAAGCAAAAGGAGAGCAAAAGGGAGTTTGGGACAGCACAAAATGAAACAACATTCGCATAATAGGGGTACCAGAAAGAGCGGAAGAGAAGCAAGAAATAGAAAACCTGTTTGAAGAAATAAGGACAGAAAACTTCCCTGATATTGGCAAGAAAAAAATTATGCAAGTCCAAGAAGTACATAGAGTCCCAAACAAGATGAACCCCAAAAGACCAACACCAAGACACATCATAATTAAATTGGCAAACTCCAACAACAAAGTAAGAATCTTAAAAGTTACCAGAGAGAGATGGAAAGTTACCTACAAGGGATCTCCTATTAGAATACCAACTGATTTCTCAACAGACATACACCAGACCAGAAGGGAATGGGAGGAAATATGCGAAGTGATTCAAAGCAAGGGACTGAATCCAAGAATACTATATCCAGCAAGGCTATCATCTGAAATTAAAGGTGGAATCAGGATCTTCACAGACAAAAAAGGGTAAGAGAGTTTATTACTACCAAGCCAGCAATGCAAGAAATGCTATAGGGGCTGCTGTAAAAAGAAGAAACAGAAAGGCAAGAAGAAACAAAAACAGTAAGAACAAAAATGACAACAAACAAGTACTTATCAATAATAACATTAAACATAAATGGATTAAATGCACCAATAAAAAGACACAGGGTAGCTGAATGGATAAGAAAACATGACCCATATATTTGCTGTCTGCAAGAGTCCCACCTCAGAAAAAAGGATTCACACAGACTGAGAGTAAAGGGATGGAAAAACATTTTACAGGCAAATGGAAAGGAGAAAAAAGCTGGGGTTGCGATACTTATATCTGATAAAATTCACCTCGAATTAAAGGCCATAACAAGAGATAAGGAAGGCATCTACATAATACCAAAGGGAGCAATCCAACAAGAAGATATAACTCTGGTAAACATATATGCACCCAATACAGGAGCACCCAAATATATAAAACAACTTCTGGAAGGTATCAAGGGAGAGATTGATAGCAATACAGTCATAGTAGGGGACTTTAAAACCCCACTGACACCACTGGACAAATCCTCTAAACAAAAAATTAGCAAAGAACCAGCAAGTCTAAATGTCTCACTAGATCAGATGGACTTAATTGACATCTTCAGAACATTTCACCCCAAAGCTATAGAATATACATTCTTCTCCAGTGCACATGGAATATTTTCAAAGATAGACCACATATTAGGACACAGTCCAAGTCTCTTAAAATTCAAGAAGATAGAAATCATAACAAGCATCATCTCAGACCATATTGTCATAAAACTAGAAATCAACTACAATAAAAACAATGAAAAAAATCAAACACTTGGAGGCTAAATAACATGCTATTAAACTATGATTGGGTTACCAAAGGGATCAAAGAAGAAATTAAAAGAATCCTGGAAACAAATGACAATAAAAACACAACAATCCAAAATCTATGGGACACAATGAAAGCATTCCTGAGAGGGAAGTACAAAGCTCTACAGGCCTACCTCAAAAAAACAATAAAAAAATGATAATGAATTATCTAACCTTGCAACTTAAAGAACTAGAAAGAGAGCAACAAGAAAAGCCCACAGTAACCAGAAAAAAGGAGATAATAAAGATCAGAGCAGAAATAAATGACATAGAGACCAAAACAAAACAAAACAAACAAAACAAAAAAACCCACAGTAAATAAGATCAATGAAACCAAGAGCTGGTTCTTTGAAAGGATAAACAACATTGATGAACCTCTAGCCAGGCTCACCAAGAAGCAAAGAGAGAGGGCCAAAATAAATAAAATCAGAAATGAAAGAGGTGATGTAACAACTGACCCCACAGATATACAAAGTATTGTAAGAAAATACTATGAACAACTCTACTCCACCAAACTGGACAACCTCGACAAAATGGACACATTCCTAGAAAAATATGAGCTTCCAAAACTCAATCAGGAAGATTCAAAAAACCTGAATAGGTCAATAACTACTGATGAAATTGAAACAGTAATCCAAAACTTCCAGCAAACAAAAGCCCTACACCAGATGGCTTCACAGGAGAGTTTTACCAAACATTCAAAGAAGAACTAAAACCAATTCTTCTCTGACTATTCCAAAAAATTCAAGAGGAAGGCACACTTCCAAACACCTTCTATGAAAACCAGATAAAGACACCACAAAGAAAGATAAATTACAGGCCAATATCCCTGATGAACATATGGGTGCATATATCAAAGCCACTGTTCTCAAAACTGCCTGTTACTGGCATAAGAACAGACATACTGACCAATGGAATATAATAGACAACCCAGAAATCGACCCAAAACACTATGCTCAATTAATATTTGACAAAGAAGGCAAGGGCATACAATGGAGTCAAGACAGTCTCTTCAATAAATGGTGTTGGGAAAATTGGACAGATACATGCAAAAAAAAAAAAGAAAGAAAGAAACTGGACCACCAACTTATACCATACACAAAAATAAACTCAAAATGGATGAAGGACTTCAATGTAAGATGGGAAACCATAAAAATATTAGAGGAATCCACAGGCAGCAAAAGCTCAGACATATGCTGAAGCAATTTCTTCACTGATACTGCTCCTAGCGCAATGGAAACTAAAGAGAAAATAAACAAATGGGACTACATTAAAATAAAAAGCTTCTGCACAGCAAAAGAAACCATCAACAAAACAACAAGAAAGCCCACTACATGGGAGAACATATTTGCCAATGTAATCTCTGATAAGGGTTTAATCTCCAACATTTACAGGAAACTCATACAACTTAACAAAAGGAAGATAAACAACCCAATTAAAAAAATGGGCAATGGACCTAAATAGATACTTTTCAAAAGAGGACAGAAGGAAGGCCAAGAGATATATGAAACCCTGCTCAAAGTCACTAATCATCCGAGAGATGCAAATCAAAATGACAGTGAGGTACCATCTCACACCTGTCAGAATGGCTATCATCAACAAATCAACAAACGACAAGTGCTAGTAAGGATGCGGAGAAAAATGAATCCTCACGCACTGCTGGTGGGAATGCAGACTGGTGCAGCCACTGTGGAAAACAGTATGGCATTTCCTCAAAAAACTAAAATTGGAACTCCCTTTTGACCCAGTGTTTCTACTTTTAGGAATATATCCCAAGAAACTAGAAACACAAATCAGAAAGGATATATGCACCCATATGTTCATAGCAGCACAATTTACAATAGCTAAGATTTTGAAACTGCCTAAGTGCCCATCAGCAGATGAGTGGATTAGAAAACTATGGTAGCCCCAACTGGTTTGGCTCAGTGGATAGAGCTTCGGCCTGTGGACTGAAAGGTCCCAGGTTCGATTATGGTCAAGGGCATGTACCTTGGTTGGGGACACATCCCCAATAAGGGGTGTGCATGAGTGAGCTGATCAATGTTTCTCTCTCATCAATGTTTCTAACTCTCTATCCCTCTCCCTTCCTCTCTGTAAAACAAAATCAATAAAATATTTTTTTAAAAAAAAAAAGAAAGAAAACTATGGTACATCTACACAATGGAATACTATGCTGCTTTAAAAAAGAAGGAATTCTTACCATTTGCAGCAGCATGGACGGAACTGGAAAGCATTATACTAAGTGAAATAAGCCAGTCATGATCTCGCTCATTTATGGATAATAAAGAACATTATAACCTGACGAACATAAAGATTGATACAGAGGCAGAGAAGCATTGAACAGACTGTCAAATTACAGCGGGAAGGCTGGGGAATGGGGAGGGAGGTAAGAGATCATTCAAAGGACTTGAATGCATGCATATAAGCATAACCAATCGACACAAGACACTGGGAGGTAAAGGCATGTATGTGAGTGGCATGGGGGGGGGAAGTGGAGGGATATGGACACATGTAATACCTTAATCAATTTTAAAAAATTGAAAAAGAAAAATAAATAATGTTGAACATTAAAAAAAAAAGAATTAGGAGACACCAAGATGGCGACATAGGTAAACACTTGAAATTGCTGCCTCGCACAACAATTTCAAAACTATAACTAAAAGACAAAACGGACATCATCCAGAACCACAAGAAGGCTGACTAAGTGGAAATTCTACAACTAGAAGGGAAGAGAACACCACACTGAGACTCAGAGGAGCTGCGGAAGTAAAGGCAGAGGTATGGAGGCGCGTGCGTGTGTGGAGAGGGTTGGCAACTGAGGACACAGCTGGCTTTTTCAATCTGCAGGGAGACACAAGCTCCCGACTGCTCTGAACTCCAGTTCCAGGCGAGACTCTGGGGACCCAGACTCATACGGGGAGAAACTGGACTGTCTGGCAGTGGGTGGACCTCGAGGGCAGCTTTCTCTCAGAGGTGCTTGCAGTGATTACCATGGGACACTGAGACCCCGGGCCTCTTAGGGCAGGGCTGATGGGAAGCCATCACTGTTTGCTCCACCCTGAGCCTCCGCCCCATCCAAACTGTGCACAGAGGCTTTTGCGTATGAATGGCCTGGTCCTTTGAAATCTAAACTTACCTAACAAACTGCAGCTGAGTCAGTGAGACCCAGAACATCCAAAAGAAGGCCCAAGGCCCCGCAGCAGCTTGCATTGCTTCACAGCTGGGCCTCATCTGGGCACCTCCAAAACCCAAACAAAGAAGAGGAATCTGCAGATCTCTCCATAGCTCCTGCTGGGTGGCCTCAGGCAGAGGCTAAATTAACACCTCTTTGGAGATCCAAGAGCCACAGAACCCTAGGGTTAGAATAGGACCATCCAGATTACAACTCCTCAGATCCATAAGAGAAACACTCAGGGGGCAGACTCAGTGAGCACCAAAGCCCCACTGAAGCAAGTCTTGCCTCATAAGGGTATCTCCAGCACAGAAGTTCTCTCATCATAGACACAGCTGATTCTCACAGCCACTTTGCCTGGAGGTCAATTCCTTCCAGTGATACCAACAACAATAAAGGGTTAACTACAACAAGACTGTGCTCACAGCCCACAAAGGGGTGCACCAAGAGTGTCCACCTCAGGTAATTGGAGAGGCTGAACCACTGGGCCCTATAGGACACCTAGCACACAAAGCCACTCTATCAACTCAAGTAAGCAGTCAAAATGCGGAGACAAAGAAACAGGTTACAAATGAAAGAAATGGAGGAAAGCAAACTACTGGATATAGAGTTCAAAACCATGGTTATAAGGTTTTTCAAGAATTTTCTAGAAAAGGCCCATAAATTTAGTGAGACCCTCGAGGATATGAAAAAGGACCAACTAGAAATTAAGCATACACTGACTGAAATAAAAAAATAATATACAGAGATCCAACAGCAGACTAGAGGATTGCAAGAATCAAGTCAAAGATTTGAAATACAAAGAAGCAAAAAACACCCAACTGGAAAAGCAAAAACAAACAAACAAAAGAATCCAAAAATATGAAGATAGTGTAAGGAGCCTCTGGGACAACTTCAAGCATACCAACATCTGAATTATGGGGGTGCCAGAAGAAGAGAGAGAGCAAGATATTGTAAACCTATTTGAAGAAATAATGACAGAAACCTTCTCCCACCTGGTGAAAGAAATAGACTTACAAGTCCAGGAAGCACACAGAACCCCAAACAAAAGGAATCCAAAGAGGACCACACCAAGACACATCATAATTAAAATGCCAAGAGCAAAAGACAAAGAGAGAATCTTACGAGCAGCAAGAGAAAAGCAGTTAGTTACTTACAAGGGAGCACCCATACGATTGTCAGCTGATTTCTCAACAGAAACTATGCAGGCCAGAAGGGAGTGGCAAGAAATATTCAAAGTGATGAATGGCAAGAACCTACAACCAAGATTACTCTACCCAGCAAAGCTATCATTCAGAAATGAAGGTCATATAAAGAGCTTCACAGGTAAGAAAAAGCTAAAGGAGTTCATCACCACCAAACCAGTATTATATGAAATGCTGAAAGGTATTCTTTAAGAAAAGGAAGAAGAAGAAAAAGGTAAAGATAAAAATTATGAACAACAAATACATGTCTATCAACAAGTGAATCTAAAAATCAAGTGAATAAAAAATCTGATGAACAGAATAAACTGGTGACTATAATAGAATCAGGGGCATAGAAAGGGAGTGGACTGACAATTCTCAGGGGGTAAGGAGTGTGGGGGTGTGGGGGTGTAGGAAGAGACTGGACAAAAATAGTACACCTATGGATGAGGAAGTGCGGGGGGATGGGGTAATGACAGATGGTGAGGTGGGAACTGGGTGGAGGGGAGCTATGGGGTGAAAAAAGAGGAACAATTGTAATATCTAAACAATAAAGATTTATTTTTTAAAAAAATAAAAAATCAGTGTTACCATAAAAAAAAAAGAATTATAGTTAAAGGCAAATTATGCTATATTGGGTTAAACATAATTTTATCTTTCTAGTATTGTGCTATATAAATTTCATCAAATATTATGTGGGTTTTTAATACATTTTTGGATTCATTTAAAAGTATATTGAAAAAAATTAAAGTATTTATTGAGAAACAACTGATAAGGCATATGATATATCCTGCTGCATATTACAGAAAGTCACGAAACTGTGTAGGCTTGGTCCACTGCAAATTCATGTTATCCTATGTCTTTTGGGCTATTAGAGCTACTTGTCAGTAAAGAATGCAACTTTCTTCATTCGTTGCTTGTTAAATTTTTATTGCATTCCTCATGACAGCTGTTTTAGATTTTCTACACATTTCAACTTCCAATCCTATGACATCTCCCTCACAGTAAGAGATGACCCTTGCTTGCCCTGTACATGTCATCCAAAATGAGTTCTGGCAAGTTTTCTCTCCTTGTCCTCAGATACCTCCGTTATCACTCTTTTCCCATAAGCTTGTATCTTCACTTCTTTTTCTATCCAAGGGGAAAATGTAACTCTTCTCTTTTCATGACTAAATAGTCTCTTGTGCTCTCTATACCACTTTTTTTTTTAACATTTCCCATAAAATTGTGGAGTCAATTATCTCCTTTGTCTCTTATGTCTCTCTGCCTCATTACTTAGTCTTTCTCTTCTTCCTCATGTTCAGGTCTTCCAGTCTTTAAAAACAAGGCTGATTCAGCTGTTTGCACTGGTGTGACCTTCCACCTGCATCTCTTCTGATTGGTTAAGCTTCTGTTCTCACTGGGAGATGCCCTAGCACAGTGGTCGGCAACTCATTAGTCAACAGAGCCAAATATCCACAGTACAAAGATTGAAATTTCTTTTGAGAGCCAAACTGCGCATAGGCCACGAAGTTTCAATCGCTGTATGTGCGCGCCGGCACGTGGTATTTTGTGGAAGAGCCACACTCAAGGGGCCAAAGAGCCTCATGTGGCTCGCGAGCCGCAATTTGCCGACCACTGCCCTAGCATATTACCCCTTTGCTTTTGCCTTAAAATAAACAAAAACAAAAAATCATACCAAAACTATTTACCTCTTGGAATTTCTATTTATTTAAGACTACTCTGTCCAATTTTTTTTTGTGGTCAAACATTTTATGTTTTAAAAGCATAGTCTACATTTGATGCCTTCACAATTTATCCTTTACTCATAGTAATCTGTCTTCTCTCTTCCTCAGGTTTTTGGTGGTTTTTTGTTTGTTTGTTTTTTGGTGTGTGTTTGTGTGTTTTTTAATCCTTTCTCAAGAATTACCAATGCAATTTCAGCAGATAAATACATTACAACTTTTTATTAATAATTATCTTCTTTCATTTCCTTAGCATTATGCTATGAAAACTAACACATACTGGGAAACTTTTACTGTTTGGCCTCAGATTATTCCTTATCTGAAAAAAGTTAGTTACTCTTTTTTTTTTTCTGCCCTGTCAAAATTGGTATTCTCCAAAGTCATATCTCAGTCCCTCTCTCTCTTTTCCAAATTCATCTAACACCCTACCCATCCATATTCTATTCTATCACCTTCAAGCTGATGTGTTTTACTTCTCTAATTAGTCCTCTCTTACATAAGCTCCAGTTCTGCACTGTCAGGGGTGTGGTGGACATTTCCACCTGATGTATTACAAGCACCTCAAACTTAGCATGCTTAAGACAGAACTCATGATCTTTTCATTCAAATTATCTCTCAATCTCCTAATTTATTTCCTGATTTTTATAAAGGAGGCTCTATTTATTCCATAATGAAATCTTGGAGCCATACTTGACTCATTGCATTTTATTGTCTCTCAGAAATCCCTAAGTCCTAAAAAATTACCTTTGGGATATTTCTGACATATTTTTCTTTCTGCATTTTCCCACTTCAACTGGTGGTATTCTCTTTATTGGTCTCATTTCTTTTCTCCTTTTTAAATCCTCATCCAAGGATATGTTTTCATTGATTTTGGAGAAAGAGATAGAAACATAGATGTGAGAGAGAAACATTGATCTGTTGCCTCCCATATGTGCCCCAAACAGGAATCAAACCCGCAACCTTTTGGTGCATGGGACTTCTCTCCAACCAATTGAGCCACATGGTAGGGTTGTTTCATTTCTTACAATAACCCTTCTCCAAATGCATTTAGCAACTTCTTAAGTCTTTGGTGTACATTACTTCACTTTGGTTACATTACTTTAAGCTCAGTTTTAATAGCTAGCAATTATGGAGGTCTTACTATGTGTTAGCACAATTCTAAGTAGTTTATTTGGATAGACTTAATTAATCCTCAAAAAGGATGCTAGGATCCTTTGAGGTAATGAGCACTATTTTACAATCAAGAACAATGAGCCTTATGAGTTCAGCAACTCACTCAAGATAGCTTATAAAAAACAAGTCAGGAGTCAAAGACTGGCGGTGGGAGGCTGCGGGTAGAGAAAGGGACAAGCACCTACACTCTTTTTTTTTTTTAATATATATTTTATTGATTTTTTACAGAGAGGAAAGGAGAGGGATAGAGAGCTAGAAACATCGATGAGAGAGAAACATCGATTCAGCTGCCTCTTGCACACTCCCTACTGGGGATGTGCCCGCAACCAAGGTACATGCCCTTGACCGGAATCGAACCTGGGACCTTTCAGTCCGCAGGCCAACGCTCTATCCACTGAGCCAAACCGGTTAGGGCAAGCACCTACACTCTTAACCATTATACTGTATGTTATGCCTTCTGAGTAAAGTTCAGACTCACTAACTTGGCTCACTAACCCTGTGATCTCCAACTTCTTTTAATTTTCAGTAATATTTATCATAAAACCAGTGTAATAGCCCATCTCTCTCATTCATAATTTTCATATGTATGCACTGGGTTTTTAGTCTGCATCATTTTACTTATATTGTTTTCTTTGCACCTTCATGCTCCCCCTTGACCCCAACAAATGGAAAGGCTTCAGTATAAACCTGTGCATCATCTTTCAACTTATTTAAGCACTATGGAGTCTATCTCAGTCAGGAGTAGCCCTTGTTCTCTACTTACCAATTGCAGTTATCTTAAATACATTTCTAATTACAACATATTTTGTCACTTATATTTCACACTAGAGACCCAGTGCATGAAATTTGTGCATGGGAGGGGTGTCCCTTAGCCCAGCCTGCACCCTCTCCAATCTGGGACCCCTCAAGGGATGTCTGACTGCTCGTTTAGGCTTGATCCTAAAGATCCAGTAGGATACGGCCTAAACGGGCAGCCGGATATCCCTCTCACAATCCAGGACTGCTGGCTCCCAACTGCTCACCTACCTGCCTTCCTGATTGCCCCTAACCACTTCTGCCTGCCAACCTGATCACCCCCTAACCACTCCCCTGCCAGCCTGATTGCCCCTAACTGCCCTCCCCTGCAGGCCTGGTCACCCCTAACTGCCCTCCCCTGCAGGCTTGATCGCCCCCAACTGCCCTTCCTTGCAGGCCTGGTCCCTCCCAACTGCCCTCCCCTGCTGGCCTGATCGCCCACAACTGCCTTTCCTTGCAGGTCTGATCCCTCCCAGCTGCCCTCCCCTGATGGCCATCTTGTGGCAGCCATCTTGTGTCTACATGGGGGCAGCCATCTTTAACCACATGGGGCAACCATCTTGTGTGATGGAGTGATGGTCAATTTTCATATTATTCTTTTATTAGATAGGATATTATATGTTGGGTGGTATTTTGAACATTGATGCTTAAGTGTTATCTCCTCTAATAGACTAATTTTTGCATGTATTAGGATTTTATTAAATTCTCTAAAATAATTGAAATAGGTCTGATACATATTCTGATTATCATTTAAATAATGTAAAAACTTAATTAAAGAAAGAGAAAGAAACAATACTTTGCCCAAAACCCCAAATGATCACAGATTATGTCATAATTTATGGTTTTTAGTTACCATTAACTCTAAAAAACTGTTATCACAAGACTGGAGATTTTCCCCAATAGTTCTGACTCTGAATAGTACCAGATATGTGGCTTGAAAGTCTGGTCTTTCTTGGTGAGTTGGGGCAGGAAGAAGGTCTCTGCTGGGTGTAGAGAGGAGACCATTGACATTGCTGTGTACCTAGAGATTGTGTGGACAGCCGGGCATGACACTTAAGCCTGCTGCAGTGGCCATTATTGGCTTCTTCAGGGTAGGGTGCTGATTTTTGGGGGGCCCTCCCATCATGATCACCTAACCCACAGGTGAGTGTCCCTGTATGCCATGTAGGATGTGGTAGGAATCTTTACTGTTTTGGAAACTTTAAAACCAATTTTCTAAGCATCATATACAATCAGTGACCAAGTTGCATTCTAAAAATGTTTGTCAGGACAACAGATTGCCTGGACTGGGCCAAATGGGGACTAGGGGGGAGGAAAGGGGCCCATGGAGCCCACCCTCCAGGAAGGGATGGGCCCGGGTCCTACAGGCACAACTTCAGTAGATTGTGTTTCCCTAGAAAATGGATTAATGTTTCATGCTAAGTGAAGGAAGGTGATTTGCACTGAAGTATATTTACACTATTTTTTATAACTAAGTGCACTGCATGGAAAGCATTGCCCATGCTGGTTTTGTCCTGTTAGTGGAACCTAGCTAAGCTGGGGGTACCACAGGCCCTGATTCCCATGTGAACACCTGAGGGCCAGGCTGGAGGATTATAATGGTTTTTCATGGTGATCTCCATCTAGTATGTCTGAATGCTGACTTAAAATAAAGACAACTGTGTAAAATAAGTGTTTTCACTGCAAAAAAAAAAAAGAAAGAAAAAAGAAGAAAGAAAAGAAAGAAAGAAAGAAAGAAAGAAAGAAAGAAAGAAAGAAAGAAAGAAAGAAAGAAAGAAAGAAAGAAAGAAAGAAGAAAGGAAGAAAGAAAGTCTGGTCTTGTGAAACTTTTGGTCTCAGCACTTCAGTTTTATTATACCTTTCACTAAATCTTTTCAAGTGTACTCCTCATTTCCTATTACCTAACTAGTTGGGAATCTAGAATATCACTTCTAAACAACATAAAGTATAGATGGGAACTGTGGACCCAAAAGAAGGACTTCTGATTAATTGGGCTCAAATTCATAACCAGAGTCTAGCAGGAATTGCTAAAAGATGCTTC
The DNA here is from genome assembly GCF_027574615.1 of Eptesicus fuscus. Classification (NCBI taxonomy): domain Eukaryota; kingdom Metazoa; phylum Chordata; class Mammalia; order Chiroptera; family Vespertilionidae; genus Eptesicus; species Eptesicus fuscus. The sequence continues at coordinate 1,284,109 of NC_072480.1, read as the reverse complement.
TCATGCACACTGTATATCAGGAAAAAGCCATAGACTGATCTGCCAAAACTCCTTCAATGTGTTTCTATTTTCTGAGCCAAACCTTATAAAGGGGTTCCTGGAATCATCTTTCGACCAATGGATAGAGACCTGCTAAGTCCAATAGAAGCTGTGCAACTATATGCTTATTTGCATTTTACTGACAAATCAAAGTGGCTCCATAATGACCAACCAGGACACACAATTCTGACCAATCAGAGTATGTAAATTTGGATTCCATCTTATATAATAAAAGCCTAATATGCTAAGTGTCTGGTCAACTGGTTGACCATTCAACCAATCAAAGCATAATATGCTAATGATATGCTAAGGCCATTCAACTGCTTGCTATGACATGCACTGACCACAGGGGGCAGATGGTTTGACCAGTAGGTTAGCTTGCTGCTGAGGTCCGGCAAATCAGAACTGAGCGAGATGGGCTGGACATGCCCTTGAGCCCTCCTGCAGTCCCTCCCTGTCTGGCCAACCTCCCGCATTCCTCCCTGGCCCTGATCATGCACTGGTGGGGTCCCTCGGCCTGGCCTGCACCCTCTCATAATCTGGGACCCCTCAGGGGATGTTGGAGAGTCAGTTTGGGCCTGATCCCGCAGGCCAGGCTGAGGGACCCCACTGGTACATGAATTCATGCACCGGGCCTCTAGCCTATATGATAAAAGTCTAAGCAACCATTATGGTGGAATGACCAGTCACTATGATGTGCACTGACCACCAAGGAGCAGACACTCAATGCAGAAACTGCCCCCCTCGTGGTCACTGTGCTCCCACAGGGGAAGCGCCGCTCAGCCCAAAGCTGGGCTCACAGCTGGTAAGCACAGCTGCCATGGCAGGAGCCTCTCCCGACTTTGCAGCAGCAGGCGCAGCAGGCCGGGATGAGCGCTAGTGGTGCCTGGCCCTGATTTGGACTCTTCCCTCCCTGGATGCCTGCTGCTTGGCACACTGCTACATCCCCTGAGGAGTCCCAGACTGCAAGATGGTGCAGGCTGGGCTGAGGGGACCCTCCCCATCCAGTGCATGAATTTCGTGCACTGGGCCTCTAGTCTTTGATAAAAATAGACCAGGGACTTGGGCAGGTACTTCTATAAAATGTGCCTTCCCATTTTGCCTCAGGTAGAGAGAGTCCAATTCTGGTTTCCATTAGAGGCTATATCTCTAAAGTTTTCAAATTCTTTACCTGAATAAGTTTCTCTTCTTTTTCATATATGTATATAATTTAATTTTTATAGTTGAAAGTATTACATTCTCTCCCCTTTCCCCCACCCCCATTGACTTCTCCCAGCCCAATCTGCACCCCACCCCAGGCCTTCACCACCCTACTGTCTGTGTCTATGGGTTATGTATATATACATACAAGTTCATTGATTGATCTCTTTCCACTCACCCATGCTCCCCTACCTTCCCTCTGAGGTTTGACAGTCTGTGTGATGCTTCTATGTTTCTGGATCTCTTTTTGTTATCAGTTTATGTTGTTCATTAGATTCCACATATGAGTGAGATCATGTGATACTCATCTTTCTCTGATTGGTATATTTCACTTGGCATAATGCTCTCCAGGTCCATCTATGCTGTTGCAAAGGGTAAGAGTTCTTTAATTTTTTACAGTTGCATAGTATTCTATTGTGTAGATGTACCAGAGTCTTCTAATTCACTTATCTGCTGATGGGCACTTGGACTGTTTCCAAATCTTAGCTATTGTAAATTGAGCTGCTATGAACACATGGGTGCATGTATACTTTCTGATTAGTGTTTTGGGTTTCTTAGGACATATTCCTAGAAGTTGGACTACTGGGTCAAATGGGAGTTCCATTTTTTATTTTTTGAGGAAACTCCATACTGTTTTCCATAATGGCTGCACAAGTCTGCACTCCCACCAGTAGTGTAATAGGGTTTCCATTCCTCAACAACCTCACCAACACTTGTCGTTTGTTGGTTTGTTGATGATAGCCATTCTGACAGGTGAGAGGTGATATCTCATTGTCGTTTTGATTGTCATCTCTCAGATGATTAGTGACTTTGAGCATTTTTTAATATGTCTCTTGGTTTTCTGTATGTTTACTTTAGAGAAATTACTATTTAGGTCCTTTGCCCATTTTTTGATCAGATTATTAATCTTCCTTTTGTTAGGTTGTAGAAGTTCCCTATATATTTGGGAGATTAATCCCTTATTGGATGTATCATTGCCAAATATGTTTGCCCATGTAGGAGGCTCTCTTGTCATTTTGTTGTTTTCTTTTGCAGTGCAGAAGCTTTTCATTTTTATGTAGTCCCATTTGTTTATTTTCTCCTTAGTTTCCATTGCCTAGAAGATGTATCGGTAAAGATATTGTTATGAGATATGTCTGATATTGTGCTGCCTATGGATTCTTCTAAGTTTTTTATGGTTTCCCATCTTATGTTTAACTCTTTTATCCACTTCGAGTTTATTTTTGCGTATGGTGTAAGTTGGTGATCTAGTTTCATTTTTTTTGCATGTATTTGTCCAATTTTCCCAACACCATATATTGAAGAGACTGTCTTGACTCCATTGTATACTCTCGCCTTCTTTGTTAAATATTAATTGAGCATAATGGCTTAGATTCTGTTCTTCTTCATTAATCTATATGCCTGTTCTTGTGCCAGTACAAGGGTGTTTTGAATACAGTGGCTTTGTAGTATCACCTGATATCTGGTATTGTGATCCCTCCACCTTTGTTCTTCTTTCTCAAAATTGCTGCACCTATTGGGATTTTTTTGATTCCATATAAATTTTTGGAGAGTTTGTTCTAGGTCTGTGAAATATGCCATTGGTATTTTAGTAGGTATTGCTTTGGATAGTATGGACATTTTAATGATGTTGAATCTACTAATCCCTGAACATGGTGTATTCTTCCATGTGTGCATATCTTCTTCTATCTCTTTTTTTAACTTTCTGTATTTTTCAGAGTTCAGGTCTTTTACCTCCTTGGTTAAATATATGCCTAAGTATCTTAATTTCTTTGTTGCAATGGTAAATGGGACTTTTATTTTAGTTTCTCTTTCTGAGAGTTCATTATTGGTGTATAAAAATGCCATAGATTTCTGGGTGTTAGTTTTATATCCTGCTATGTTGTTGAATTCATTTATTAAATCTAGTAGGGTTTTGTTTTTTTTTTTTTTTATGAAGGCTTTAGAGTTTTCTATGTATATTATGTCATCTGCAAATAATGACAGTTTATTTCCTCCTTTCCAATCTGGATGCCTTTCATTTCTTCTTCTTGTCTGATTGCTGTGGCTAGGACTTCCAGAACTATGTTGAATAAGAGTAAGTGAAAGTGGACATCCTTGCCTTGTTCCTGTTCTTAAGGGTATTGCTTTTAGTTTTTGCACATTGAGTATCATGTTGGCTGCATATTTGTCATATAAGTCTTATGTTATGTTGAGGTATAATCCTTTTATTCCCACTTTGCTGAGAATTTTTATCAAAAAAGGGTGTTGTAGTTTGTCAAATGCTTTTTCTGCATCAATTGATAGGATCATGTGATTTTTGCCTTGCAATCTGTTAATGAGCAGTATCACACTTATTGATTTGTGGAGGTTGTAACAGTCTTGCATCCCCTGAATAAATTACATTTGCCCATGGTGTATAATATTTTTAATGTATTGCTGATTGGATCTGATTTGCTAAAATTTTGTTTTGGATTTTAGTATCTATGTTCATTAGGGTTATTGGCCTATAATTCTCTTTCTTTGAACTGTCTTTATTTGGTTTTTGCATTGGAGTAAAACCTCATAGAAAGTGCTTGTAAGTGATCCTTCCTCTTGAATTTTTTGGAATAGGTTGAGGTATTAGTTTTTGTTTGAATATTTGGTAAAACGTCCCTATGAAGCTGTAGGGACCAGGGCTTTTGTTTGCTGGAAGATTTTTTATTACTGCTTCAATTTCACCAGTAGTTATAGACCTGAATAGAGGTTGTTTGATTGCTTCTGATTGAGTTTTGGAAAGTTGTATTTTTCTTGGAATATGTCCACTTCTTTAAGGTTGTCCAGTTTGTTGAAATAGAGTTGTTCATAGTATTTTTTTATGATCCTTTATATTTCTGTGGGTCCATTTTTACTTTACCTCTTGTTTCTTATTTTATTTGGGTCCTCTGTCTTTGTTTAATTGTGAGTTTCAATAGGGTTCATTAATCTGGTTGATCCCTTTGAAGAACCAGCTCTTGGTTTTATTGATTTTTTGTATTGTTTTTAATCTCTATGTCATTTATTTTTGCTCTGATCTTTATTATTTCCTTCCTTCTACTTACTCTTGGTTCTTCTTGCTTCTCTCTCTCTAGTTATTTAAGTTGTAGGGTTTTAGATAACTTATTACAAGTTGTTTGGGTTTTCCAAGGTAGGTCTTTTGTGCTATTAACTTCCCTCTCAGGATTGCTTTCACTGTGTCCCATAGGTTTTGGATTGCTGTGTGTTCATTTTCATTGTTTCCAGGATGTTTTTTATTTCTTCTTTGATCTCCTTGGTAACCCTTTCATTGTTTAATAGCATGCTATTTAGCCTCCATGTGTTTGAATGTTTTCATTGTTTTTATTATAATTGATTTTTAATATTATGCCATTGTGATCTGAGAAGATGCTTGATATGATTTCTACCTTCTTGACTTTGTAGAGACTTAGCCTGTGGTCTATCTTTGAAAATGTCCCATGTGAACTTGAGAAGAATGTATATTCCATAGCTTTGGGGTGAAATGTTCTGAAGTTCCATCTGATTTAGTGAGTCGTTTAGGATTTTTGTTTCCTTGTTGATTTTTTGTCTAGCAAATGTATCCAGTGATATAAATGGGGTATTAAAGTCCCCTAATATGATTGTATTGCTGTTGATCTTTCCCTTTTTATCTTCCAAAAGTTGTTTTTTTTATTATTTGGATGCTCCTTTATTGGTGCATATATGTTTACCAGAGTTACATCCTTTTATTGTATCGATCCCTTTAGTATTATGAAGTGACCTACATTATCTCTTGCTATGGTCTTCACTTTTAGATATATTTTATCAGATATAAGTATTGCTACCCTAGCTTTTTTTTTTTTTTCATTTCCTTTTGCCTGAAGAATTTTTTTCCATCCCTTCACTTTCAGTCTGTGTGAGTCCTTTGTTCTGAAGTGGATCTCTTATAGACAGCATATATATGGTTCATGTTTTATTATCCATTCAGCTACCTTATGTTTTTTTTATTGGAGCATTTAATACATTTACGTTTAAGGTTATTATCAATAGGTACCTGTTTGTTGCCATTTTTATTCTTTGTGCCTGTGTTTCTCCCTTTCTATTTGTTCTTTTTATGACAGTCCCTTTAGGATTTCTTGCATTGCTAGTTTAGTGGTAATAAATTCCTTTAGCCTTTTTTGTCTGTGAAGCTCCTGATTTCACCTTCAATTTTGAATGATAACCTTGCTTGATGGAGTTGTCTTGGATTCAGTCCTTTGCTTTTCATTATTTTGTATACTTCATGCTACTTCCTTCTGGCCTGATGTGGTTTTGTTGAGAAATCAGCAGATAGTATAATGGGAGCTCCCTTGTAGATAACTTTGTGCCTTTCTCTTGCAGCCTTTAAGATTCTTTCTATGTCTTTAACATTTGCCATTTTAATTATGATGTGTCTTGGTGTGGATCTTTTTGGATTCATCTATTTTGGATTCTCTGTGCTTCCCGGACTTGTGTGACTTTTTCTTCCCTAAGTCAGGGAGGTTTCCTGTAATTATGTCTTCAAACAGGTTTTCTATTCCTTGATCAGCTTCCTCTCCTTCTAGCACTGCTATTGTGCAGCTGTTGCTTCATTTCATGTTGTTCCAAAGCTCCCTTAAACTCTGCTCCTGCTTTTTATTTTTTTTTAATTGATGCTCCAATTGGGTGTCTACTAATTCACAGATTCTGTCCTCAGCTACTTCAGTTCTACTGTTGAAACCTTCCAGGGTGTTCTTTATTGCAGCTATGCCATTCTTCATTTCCTCTTGATTCTTATCCATGTTGGTATATTTCTCATTCAGCTCCTTATAATTCTCATTGAGTTGCTTGTAATTCTCAGTCAGATGTTTGAGCATCCTTATAACCACTGTTTTGAATTCTTTATCTGACAGATTATTGCCTCCATTTCATTTAGCTTCTTTTCTGGTGACTCCTCATTTTCTTTCCTTTGGGGATTGTTCTTTGTTTTCCCATTTTTGCTGTTCCTTTGTATTTGTTTCTATGTCTTAGATCACCCAGACTTTTTGGGGGGTGGTCATAGGTGTTTTGTGGGACCCATTGGTGTAGTCTCTCACATCTCCTGAGCTGAATGTTCTAGGAAAGCCCCCCTACTTGAGTTATTTGTGTTATTCTGATGTAGTTGGGTTTTGAATGTCATTGACCCATTTGTGGATCAAGTCTCCTCACAGGTTGTCTGACTATGTGGCTTACCCCTGACCTCATCTTGCAAGCTGCTCTAGATGTCCTCGGGGTCCCAGCTTCCATGGCAAGGGTTTCCTGTGAGGTCTTATTGGCATGTGACTCACTGCGGGTTCAGGAGCCCATGGCAGCCTAGTTTCTTTTTTTACCACACCCAACATTGGGGACTCCTGTTTGTTAGATTGGTGGCCACACATTTTGCTGATGGAACCAAATGTTACAAAACTAAAATTTGCTGTAATAAAATCTACCTGATAAATAGAGTTGTCAGATTTGGGGGATGATGTGGTTGTAGGGATAAGCAACAATCTAAAATGATGAAGCACAAATCTAAAATGATGCAAGTATGTATTTTCCTCTTTTAGCTACTCTAAAATGCAAGTTGTTCTTAATCTTAGAAAAGTAGTCTACTTGGATGATACAGTGATAGCAAAATAAATTTTGATCAATTTTACCTTCTAAGCTCAAAGTTAGCCAAACTAAACCCACTCTGAGACTCCTTGAAACTTGTGGGAGACCGTGAGAGGCAATCAGGTAAACAATCCAGTAACCTTGTTTTCCCCGCTTTGCTGGGGCCCTTTGCTTTATAATATTTAGGTTTGATACTAAGTAGGCTTGAAGAGAAAGTAGCACTTTTTCCTATTGTCAGCAGATGAGTAGAATAAGAGAGACCTTTCATAGCTTATCAAAAGTCTGTAAATATTTACCGAGAACTTGGCCTCCTGACTTCTCTTAGAGATTAAGAAGAACAGAGAGTACATTCCTCTTTGTTTACCTCCTATTCTAGTATTTGTGTATAAAAGGCATTGCGTAGTCAATAAAAGCTGCTGCAGACTTAAGCTGTCAGCCCTCCCGGTAACTACTGTGTCTGTGTTCCTTAATCCTCACCCCCCTTTTCAGGTACCGTTCAACTGCAGTGCCAGCAGGCTCCGGCAGAAACTTCATATTGTTTTATGATTTTAAACATTTTAAAATTAAATTCAGAATAATATCATTATCTACTAAGCTTGTGACATTTTAAATTTGCTGATACTTATTATTTTCATTACCCAGACAAGGATTATTCCTGCATATCCTAAATGCATTATTAAATGGAGTTTCTTAGGGTTTTTTCCCTACTTTCTAGGTAGAATTGGCAAAATAGGCTTCTTACATTTCATGGTTTATATGGGACACCATGCATCTTGCAGGTTTTGGTAAATGCTTCTTGGATATGTCATTTTAAGATACAAAGTGTCTGTAATACTGATCAGTAGAAGAATACACTGTCAAAGAACAATGAAAGCAATCTTTTTTTATACATGGGATTACTTAGATAATTTAGAAATTATGTCATCCTGTATGCTTTTACCTGTGTTCTGAGTTTTTGTGTATCATTTCCCCCCATTTTTCTCTATTTGCTTAATTTTTTAAAATTCTTTATTTTTTTTTTAAATATTACATATGTCTCCTTTCTCCCCCATTGATCTCTCCCCGGCCACTCCCACCTCTAAGCATATGTCCTCACTCCCTTAGTATTCAAGTCCATCGGTTACGCTTATACGCATGCATACAAGTCCTTTGGTTGATCTCTTAGCCCCAACATCCCTGCATTCCGTCTGAGGTTTGGTGGTCTGTTCAATGCTTCTCTGTCTCTGGATCTATTTTTGTTCATCAGATTAAGTTGTTCATTATATTCCACATATGAGTGAGATCATGTAATATTCATCTTTCTCTGACTGGCTTATTTCCTTTAGCATAATGCTCTCCATGTCTATACATGCCATTGTGAATGGTAAGAGTTCTTTCTTTTTTTCATTAGCATAGCATTCCATTGTGTAGATGTTACCACAGTTTTCTAATCCATTCATCTACTGATGGGCACTTAAGCTGTTTCCAAATCTTAGCTATTATAAAGTGTGCTGCTATGAACATAGGGGTGCATATATCCTTTCTGATTGGTGTTTCTGATTTTCTGAGATATAATCCTAGAAATGGGATTGCTGGGTCAAATGGCAGTTCCATTTTTAATTTTTTGAGGAAACTACATGCTGTTTTTCCCAGTGGCTGCACCAGTCTGCATTCCCACCAGCAATGCATGAGGGTTCCTTTTTCTCCACATACTTACCAGCACTTGTCATTTGCTGATTTGTTGATGATAGCAATTCTCACAGGTGTGAAATGGTACCTCATTGACATTTTTTATTTACATCTCTCAGATGATTAGTGACTTTGAGCATGTTTTCTTATGTCTCTTGGCTTTCTGTATGTCTAGTTTGCAAAAACGTCTCTTTCGGTCCTTTGCCAATTTTTTATTGGATTGTTTCTCTTTCTTTTGTTAAGATGTATGAGTTCCCTATATATTTTGGATAGTAGGTCCTTATCGAATATAACATTGGTAAATATGTTCTCCCATGCAGTGGGCTTTCTTATTTTGTTGATGGTTTCTTCTGCTGTGCAGAAGCTTTATATTTTGATGTAGTCCCATTTGTTTATTTTCTCCTTAGTTTTTACTGTCCTAGGAGCTGTATTAGTAAATATATTGCTATGACAAATGTCTGATATTTTGCTGCCTGTGGATTCTTTTAAGATTTTTATGGTTTCCCATCTTATGTTTAAGTCCTTTATCCATTTTGAGTTTATTTTTGTGTATGGTGTAAGTTGGTGGTCTAGTTTCATATATTTGCATATATCTGTCTAATTTCCCAGCACCATTTATTGAAGAGACTGTCTTGACTCCATTGTATGCTCTTGCCTCCTTTGTCAAATGAGCAAAATGGCTTGGGTCTATTTCTGGGTTCTCTGTTCTGTTTCATTGGTCTATATGTCTGGTCTTGTGCCAGGCCAGGATGTTTTTAGAACAGTGACTTTGTAATGCAGCTTGATATCAGGTATTGTGATCCCTCCAACTTTGTTCTTCTTTACCAGGATTTCTGCAGCTATTTGGGGTCTTTTTTTATTTCATATGAATTTTTTGAGAGTTTTTTCTAGGTCTGTGAAATATGCCTTTGGCATTTTAATGGAGATTGCATTGAATCTATAGATTGCTTTGGGTAGTATGAACATTTTAACCCTTTGCACTCACTTGCTTTTTTCATCGAGCTGCTACCGATGCTAACCGTGTCAAGTCACACTTGACATCTGAGTGCAAAAGGTTAATGATGTTGATTCTACCAATCCACGAATATGGTATATTCTTCTATTTGTTTATATCTTCCTCTACTCTTTTTCCAATGTCCTATATTCTTCTGAGTACAGGTCTTTTACCTCCTTAGTTAATTTTATTTCTAGGTATCTTAAATTTTTGTTGCAATGGAAAATGTTTTTTTTTAATTTCTTTATTGATTAAGGTATCACATATTTGTCCTCATCCCCCCATCCCACACCCCTCCCCATGCATTGGGCTTATTTTTTTACTTTTCTTTCTATGAGTTCATTATTGGTGTATAAAAAAAAAAGCCATAGATTCCTGGGTGATCATTTTATATCCTGCTACATTGCCAAATTCTTTTATTAAATCTAGTAGTTTTGATGGAGTCTTCAGGGTTTTCTAAGTACAATATCATGTCCTCTGTGAATAATGACTGCTTTACTTCTGCTCTTCCAATTTGGATGCCTTTTTATTTGAAAATTCATGCACTGAAGTGGGGGTCCCTCAGCCCAGCCTGCCCCTCTCACAGTCCAGGAGCCCTCAGGGGCAGAAGGCAAACCGGCGATCAGGCAAATGTAACACCCCTATTACATCTCTGCTGCTGCCACTGCCGGCAGCACAAGCCTTGGCCGGCCCTGGTTACCTGAGCCTCTGGCGGCACTGGGCAGCTGAGCAGCCACCATCTGAGGCTTGCCTGTGCCTTGGGCAGGCCCTGGGTGGCTGGGCAGCTGCCATCTAGGCATGACTGCACTTCAGGCCAGCCCTAGGTGGCTGGGGGGCTGAGGAGACAGGGCGCCGCCATCTTGTTGCTGTGGGCACCACCATCTTTGAGGGCATGGCAGTCAATTAACATATTCCCGGAGAGACCGAGAAAGATGGCGGCGGAGGAGAAAGGCTGATCTGTTGCCTCGCATGGCAGTTTCGGAAATACAACTGAAACATGGACTGGTGAGGGTGGCAACTGCTGCTCGCGTCTCCCCAGACCGGGCAGCTGCTCCTCTCAGTCAGCACCGCAGCCGGGGCCATGGGCTCGTGGGCACCGCGGCAGCTGCTGTGGCGGCAGCCGCGGACTCGGCGCAGCGGCTCTCGGTGAAGGAAGAGACCATCTTTCTGCAGGAGGGGCTCATCCGCGTCACCGACCTGGCCGAGCTGCCCAGAGAGATCCCCCGGAGGCCGCCAACACCGATTTGGAGGATTCTTAGGATTTCCCATCTTACATTCAAGTCCTTTAGCCATTTTGACAGAGGAGAACCAAGAAGGCGGCAAAGTTAAACAAAGGAACTGCGAACTGTGCCGCACACAGCAATTTCAGGGGCACGACTGGAGGACAGAGCGTCTGCCACCCAGAACTACAGGAGAGATGACAGAATGGTAGATTTACAGCTAAGAGGGAAGAGGAAACCAGTGAAATCAGAGGGGATGAGGTGCGGAGACGCGTGGGTCGGGCTGGTGGCGGGGGAAGGGGGCTTTTGTTCCAAACCTAGGGGAGATTAGCTCCCCATCACCCTGAAATCCAGCTTCTGGGGACGCGCGGGAGACCCAGATGCCTGCAGGGAGAGGCGGGACTCTTGCGGAGGTGTGCCCAGCAATCAGTGTTTGCTGCGCTGGAGTGCGGAACGAGGGGGCTTAGAAACGTGGAAGGCAGAAGGAGCAGACTTGCAGCCACTGCGGTTCGCCGCACCATGGCCTGTTGGCGCCCTGAGACCCCGCCCCGCCCTGAGACCCCGCCCCGCCCTGGGACCCGCCCCGCCCTGGGATCCGCCCCGCACGTTTTGAAGACCCGCCCCGCAAGTCTTGCAGGCGCACCTGCGCTCCAAGCAACGGCTTGTGCATGTGGGTGGCCTGCCCTATGGCAGCTTGACCAGATGAACTGTGGCTCTAGTCGGACTGCTCCAGGGCCACTCAGACAGGAGGAGGAAACTACAGTTTTTGCTGTAATCCCTGCTGAGTGCCTAAGGCAGTAGCTGATCTACACCCCATTGGAGACCCAGAAACGAGGGCATCTAGTGGTCTGTGGGAGATGACACCAGATTTCAACCACGTACATAAGGGACACATTCAACAGGCAGATTCAGTGAGTGCCAAAGCCTTGCTGCACCAAGACCCGGCCCATAAACGTGTCTCCTGCACAGCAACTCTTCCTTTATAGACAAAGAGGGCCCTCCCAGTGACACCAACAACAATCAAGACTTAACTATACAAAGGAGGACCAAGATGGAGGCATAGGGCGGAAGCCTGATCGTTGCCTACCACAACAACTTTGAGACTATGACAGGAGAGCAGAGCAGACACCATCCAGAACCACCAGAGGGCTGGCTGAGTGGATGCTCTACAACTAGAATAAAAGAGGGGTATGCGGGATGATGCTGATGCCGGTGACCCAAAGACCACACTTTAAGAACTGCGGCTCAGGCGACACAATGGCGGCCTGGAACGTGCTCGGCGCAGTCCCCCCGGCGGTCTCTGGCTGAGGGGACGGCTCCACTGGCTGCCGAGCATGGACAGACGAGCCCCTGGGAGACATGGGGTGGGAGACTCCACGCTTGCTGACCTCCGAGTCCTTCAAGAATCTCAATGCCCCGGAAGCGGCCAGGTGCGCATGCTTGGCGCCCGGCCACCGCTGCAGACCCAAGGGCCGAAGCAGCGACACCGGACCAGCCCGCCGCTGATCTACACCCCATTGGCGGAGCTTCGCCAAGCCGCCGCCCAACGAGTTCTGCAGCGGCCGTCCTGGAGCTCTGGGAAAATGGACGAGGGAATTGCTGAGAGGGAATTGACCAACAGGAATTGGGATCAAGAAGACGAAACCCCGCTGGGACCCGGGTGCGGGCGAGGTTGCACGCCTCTGGGCTCGGGTGTGGTCACACGCCTCTGGGTCTAGGTGAGGCCTCACGTCCCTGGGTCTGGGTGAGGCCACGTGCCCCTGGGTCCAAGTGAAGCTGGATTCCAGGTCCGGGTGAGGCCATGTGCCCCTGAGTCCGGATGACGCTGGGTCCCGTGCCCGGGTGAGGCCACGCGCCCCTGGGTCTGGGAGAGGCCACGCACCCTTGGGTCTGGGTGAGGCCATATGTCCCTGGATCCGGGTGAGGCCTCGCGCACCTAGGTCCGGGTGAGGCCATGCACCCCTGGGTCGGGGAGAGGCCACGCGCCGCCGGGTCTGGGTGAGGCCATGTGTCCCTGGATCCGGGTGAGGCCTCGCGCACCTAGGTCCAGGTGAGGCCACGTGCCCCTGGGTCTGGGAGAGGCCACGCGCCCCTGGGTCTGGGTGAGACCATGTGTCCCCGGATCTGGGTGAGGCCTCGCGCACCTAGTCCCGGGTGAGGCCACGTGCCCCTGGGTCTGGGAGAGGCCACGCACCCCTGGGTCCGGGTGAGGCCACGCGCCCCCGGGTCCGGGTGAGGCCATGTGTCCTTGGATCCGGGTGAGGCCTCGCGCACCTAGGTCCGGGTGAGGCCACGCGCCCCTGGGTCTAGGAGAGGCCAAGCGCCCCTGGGTCCGGGTGAGGCCATGTGTCCCTGGATCCGGGTGAGGCCTCGCGCACCTAGGTCCAGGTGAGGCCACGTGCCCCTGGGTCTGGGAGAGGCCACGCGCCCCTGGGTCCGGGTGAGACCATGTGTCCCTGGATCTGGGTGAGGCCTCGCGCACCTAGGCCCGGGTGAGGCCACGTGCCCCTGGGTCCGGGTGAGGTCACGCGTCCCTGGATCCGGGTGAGGCTGGGTCCCGGGTCCGGGTGAGGCCACGCACCCCTGGGTCTGGGAGAGGCCATGCGCCCCTGGGTCTGGGTGAGGCCACGCGTCCCTGGATCCGGGTGAGGCCACCCGCCCCTGGGTCTGGGAGAGGCCACGCGCCCCTGGACCCGGGTGTGGCTGGGTCCCTCGGCCCGGGTGAGGCCACGCGCCCCTGGGTCCGGGTGAGACCACGCGCCACTGGACCCGGATGAGGCTGGGTCCCTGGGCCCGGGTGAGGCCATGTGCCCCTGGGTCCGGGTGAGGCCTTGCGCCCCTGGGTACGGGTGAAGCTGGATCCTGGGTCCCGGTGAGGCCATGTGCCCCTGGATCCATCCGGGTGAGGCTGGGTCCCAGGTGAGGCCACGCGCCCCTTGGGTCTGGGTGAGGCCACGTGCCCCTTAGTCCGGGTGAAGCCGTGCCCCTGGGTCCGGCCGAGACCAAACCAGAGGGAGTCGGACCTCCGTTACCACCATTTGTCCACCATCCAGAGCTGAGGCGTCAGTGCTGACATGTACACATAAGGAACTGGTGGACATTGAAATTGGGTCTCAAAAGAACTGTTGGTCCAGAAAGAAACTCACTACAGACTGATTCATTTGCCTGTCAGCATAACTATTATTGCTCATCTCACATTCAGTTCTTATAAGTATATATCTAGTGACGTATGATCTCGCTCATCTAGGGGAAATGATGAACAACATAGACTGAGGAACAAGAACAGAACCAGAAACAAGGAGGCATCGATCAGACTATCGGGCCTCAGAGGGAGGATAGGGGAGGGTGGGGGGCGAGGGGAGAGTTCAACCAAAGGACTTGTGTGCATGCATATGAGCCTATCCAACGGTTAAGTACAACAGGGGGTTGGGGCATGCGTGGGGAGGGGTGTGGGATGAGAATGGGGGATGAGGACAAATATGTGACACCTTAATCAATAAAGAAATTTAAAAAAAAACAAGAGAATGAATAAAATGAAAGAATGACAAATGAAAAAAAAATTAACATATTCCCTCCTTATTGACTGTTGGCGCTGCCATCTTTGAGGATAAGGCAGTCAATTAGCATATTCCCTCCTTATTGGCTATGGGCACTTCCATCTTTGAGGTCAGGGCAGTCAATTAGCATATTCCCTTCTTATTGGCTGTGGGTGTCACCATCTTTGCGATGGTGTGAGGGTCAATTAGCATATTCCCTCTTTATTAGATAGGATTCTTATCTGATCATTATTGCTACCACTTCCAGTACTGTGCTGAATAGGAGTGGTGAAAGTCGACATTAATGTCTTGTTCCTGTTCTTAGGGAAAATGGTTTTAGTTTTTGCACATTGAGTACGATGTTGGCTCTGTTTGTCATATAAGGCTTTTATTCTGTTGAGGTATGATCTCTCTATTCCCACTTTGCTGAGAGTTTTTTATCAAGAAAGGGTTTTGGATTCTGTCAAATGCCTTTTCTGCATCAATTGATATGATTATGTGGTTTTTATCTTTCAATTTGTTTATATGATGTATCACATTTATTGATTTGCAGATATTGTACCATCCTTGTTGCCCAGAATAAATCCCACTTGATCATGGTGTATGATCTTTCCAATGTAATGCTGAATTGAATTTACTAGAATTTTGTTGAGGATTTTAACTTCTATGTTCATCAGTAATATTAGCCTGTAATTCTCTTTCTTTGTAGTATCTTTATCTGGATTTGGGAATAGGGTAATGCTGGCTTCATAGAAAGAGTTTGGAAGTGTGCCTTCCTCTTGAATTGTTTGGAATAGTCTGAGGAGGATTGGTTTTAGTTCTACTTTGAATATTTGGTAAAACTCTCTTGTGAAGCTGTCTGGCCCAGGGCTTTTGTTTTGCTGGAAGTTTTTTGATAACTGATTCAATTTCCTCCATAGTTATTGGCCCATTCAGATTTTTTTATTCTTCCTGATTGAGTTTTGGAAGATTGTGTTTTTCTAGGAATATGTCCATTTCTTCTAGGTTGACGAGTATAGTGGAATAAAGTTGTTCATAGTATTTTTTACCATTCCTCTGTATGTCTGTGGGGTCAGTTGTTACTTCACCTTTTTAATTTCTGATTCTGCTTATTTGGGTTTTCTCTCTGCTTTTTGGTGAGCCTGGCTTGAGATTCATCAATCTTTTCTATCAACTCTTGGTATATATATATATATATATATATATATATATATATATATATATATATCTGTCTTTATGTCATTTATTTCCCCTCTGATCTTTATTATTTCCTTCCTTCTTTCTTCTCACTCTGGGTTTTTCTTCTCTCTCTCTCTCTCTCTCTCTCTCTCTCTCTCTCTCTCTCTCTCTCGTTCTTTAAGTTCTAGTATTAGATAATTTATTACAATTTTTTCTTCTTTTTGGGTAGTTGGCCTCCTATGCTATGAAATTCCCTCTTAGGATTGCTTTCACTGTGTGTCATAGATTTTGGATTGTTATGTTTTCATTGTTATTTGTTTCCAGGATGTTTTTTATTTCTTCCTTGATCTCTTTGGTAACCCAATCATCTATATTAATAAAAGAGTAATTAGACTGGGAGACCTTCCACACATCCTTCCAGACAAAACCATGGTGGTGGGGCGGAGGCAGAGGCGGTTAGGGGCGATCAGGCTGGCAGGGTGGGGGGTTTGTTGGGGGCAACCATGCTGGCAGGGGGGAAGTTGGGGTTGAGCAGGCTGTCAGGGGGGCAGTTGAGGGTGAGCAGGCTGGCAGGGGGAAGTTGGGGGTGAACAGGCTGGCAGGGGGGTAGTTGGGGGCAAGCTGGCTGGCAAAAGGGGGCAGTATGGGGCAATCAGGCCAGCAGGTGGGGCAGTTGGGAGCCATGAGGCCAGCCAGGGAGGGCAGTGGGAAGCCATGAGGCTGGCAGGGAGGGCAATTTGGGGCCATGAGGCCAGCAGGGGAGGGCAATTGGGAGCCATGAGGCTAGCAGGGGAGGGAAATTGGGGGCTATCAGTCTGGTGGGGGGGCAGTTGGGGGTGATCAAGCCGGTAAGAAGGGGCAGTTGGAGGAGAGAAGGCCAGCAGGGGGGTAGAAGGCCAGTAGGCAGAGTGGTTAGGGGTGATCAGACAGGCAAGCAGGTGAGCAGTTAGGAGCCAGTGATCCCGGATTGCGAGAGGGATGTCTGACTGCCGGTTTAGGCCCAATCGCTGTTGGATCCCAGATTGGAGAGGGTGCAGGCTGGGCTGAGGGAAACCCACCCCCCATACACCAATTTCATGCACCAGGCCACTAGTTGTCGCATAACATTCTATTTATTCTCCAATTGTTTGAATTATTTTATTTTTTAATTGTAGTTGATTTCTAATATTATGCCATTGTGATCTTAGAAGATGCTTGATATTATTTTAATCTTCTTGAATTTGAAGAGATTTTGCCTGTGTCCCAATATGTACTCTATATTTGAAAATGTTCTATGTCCACTTGAGAAAAATGTATATTCTGCAGTTTGGGGTGAAATGTTCTGAACATGTCAATTAAGTCAATTTGATCTACTAATTTGTATAGGATTTCTGTTTCTTTGTTGATTTTTTTTTTGTCTAAAGGATTTATCCAGTGATGTCAATGGAGTATTAAAGTCCACTAATATGATTGTATTGATGTCAATCTCTTCCTTGATATCCTCCAGAAGTTTTTTTAAATATTTTGGGTGCTCCTG
This sequence comes from Eptesicus fuscus, assembly GCF_027574615.1. Taxonomy (NCBI): domain Eukaryota; kingdom Metazoa; phylum Chordata; class Mammalia; order Chiroptera; family Vespertilionidae; genus Eptesicus; species Eptesicus fuscus. Next base: position 1,267,156 of record NC_072480.1, on the reverse strand, counting down.
TATTGGGTACATATATGTTTACCAGAGTAATATCCTCTTGTGGTATCAATCCCTTTATTATTATTAAGTGGCCCTCCTTGTCTCTTGTTATGGCCTTCACTTTGAGGTCTATTTTGTCAGATATAAGTACTGCTACCCCAGCTTTTTTTCATTTCCATTTGCTTGAAAAATATTTTTCTATCTCTTCATTTTCAGTTTGTGTGAGTCCCTTGTTATGAGGTGGGTCTCTTGTAGACAGCATATATGTGCCTCACATTTTCTTATCCATTCAACCACTGGATATCTTTTGATTGGAGTATTTAATGCATTATGTGTAAGGTTATTATTGATAGATACTTGTTTTTTGCCATTTTTATTCTTTGTGCCTGTGTTCCTTCTTGCCTTTCTATTTATTCTTTTTACAGCAGTCCCTTTAGCATTTCTTGCATTGCTGGCTTGGTAGTGATAAATTCCCTTAGCCATTTTTTTTAATCTGTTAAGCTCCTTATTTCCCCTTCAATTATGAATGATATACTTGCTGGATACTGTAGTCTTGGATTCAGTTCCTTGCTTTGCATCACTTTGTATACTTCATTTCATTCCCATCTGGCCTGATGTGTTTCTGTTGAGAAATCATCTGGTAATCTAATGGGAGATCCCTTGTAGTTAATATTCTGTCTCTCCCTTGCAGCCTTGAAGATTTTCCTTTGGTTGTTAACGTTTGCCATTGTAATTACAATGTGTGTTGGTGTGGGTCTTTTTTGTTCATCTTGTTTGGGACTCTCTGTGCCTGTGTGACCTTTTTCTTGCCCAAATATGGGACATTTTCTGTCATTATTTATTTAAATGGATTTTCTAATCCTTTTTCTCTTCTTGTCCTTCTGGAACTCCTATTATATGGATATTACTTTATTTCATGTTATCCCAAAGCTTTCATAGGCTCTGTCTGCATTCTAATTTTTTTCTCCAATTGCTGTTCAGATTGGGTTTGTTTCTCTGCCCTGTCTTCTAACTCGCTAACTTTGCTTCTTCTAGTCTACAGTTTAAACCTTCCATTGTGTTTTTATTATAGCAATATATTCTTTATTTCCTCTTGGTTCTTACACATATTGTTGATTTTCTCATCCGTACAGTTTAGGAACTCTATGACACTTACTGTGAATTCTTTTTCTGACATATTGCATACTTCTGTGTCATCTAGGTCCTTTTCTGGCAATTCCTCCTTTTCTTTCCTTTCAGGGTTGTTTCTTTGTCTCCCCATTTTTGCTCTCCCCGAAGGGTCTAGGTGCCGAGTCTCACCAAGACTGTGGTTGAAGTTAGCGCTTGGTGGGAGGGTCACACACTCTAAGACTCACCAAAGGGTCTAGTTGCCAAGTTGTGTGGGACCTGTGGCTGAACAGCAGGTTGGCAGGAGGAAAGCATGCTCTGCGTCTCATAGGAGCCTGCAGCCAGGGTGGCGGGAGTCCTGGAGTCTGTGGGTCTGCAGAGGTAGCAGGTCTTTGGCCAGAATGGCTGTAGGGTCCAGGATGGTGTCTGAGGCCATTCTGGGTGGTGGTGAGACTGATCCTAGTCACGGAAGCTCTCCCCTTCAATATGGCATGCTTTCTGTGCCAGAGCCAGCCACCGCAGTAGTGCTTGCCACAGTAGCAAGGCTTCCCCTTCTAGGAGAGCCCAGTGTGCCAGTCCCTGATACTTCTGCAGGATCTAACTGTCACACACACACACACACACACACACATACACACACACACACACACACACACACCACATCCACACAATCCCCTTTTTCTCCCTCCTCCCTCATACTCTCTCCTTCACTGCTGTCCTGCCAGCCACCAGCTTGATTCCCCCCTGGGGTTTATTTTTTATCTAGGATCCTAGGTTAGAAAGTATAATGTGAAAGAAAAGGTACAAATAAAAGTCTTGGAGTGTTTTAGGGATGAAAATAAGAACTTTTTAGAGCTAGTGGTTAGAGAAAACTTTATAAGAGAATTAAGGCAAGGAGGGAAAAGATGTGGGCAGATTGTGTACTCTGAAGTTATAAGTCCGTGCTTGATATAACTTGGAATTTAATAAAATTACAGAATAACCAGCATAATACCTTCTAGGAAGATATTTCAAGCCACTTTTAAGCACACATGATGCTACACACCTCACAAAACTGCTTTAAGTATTAGGCATTAGTTAATAGAACATGTTTCCTCTTATCAACCAGCTTAAAAATAGCACTCTTTTTGGAGCATAATCTGAAAATTATTGAAAGCACAATAAAAACCGCCACAAAAATCCTTCACATAACATGTGTACATCATCATTACATTAAGAAAATCTGCAAAGCACCTATCTTGGGTGATTCTTTGCCATATCTTTCATTAAGATTAATATTTTTAGACATTTTAAAGGATCATAAAATCCAATATGTGTTTTAAATTATGATTGAACTCAGCTGAAATATATGCCTTCCAAGTGAGGTATGTGTACTTTATAGAACTTTAAAGTTTATAGAACTTTCTTTATATACTTAGAGACTCATTAGTTTACTAAATAGAACACAATGACCAATGAAAATAAAGGCTTTGTTCAAGTTTTTCCAAGGATTCATATCTTCATATTTTAAAGGTTTTCTAGTTACAATTTCCTCAAGGCTAGGGGATGCAGATCTGTTGAAGAAAAGTAATCACTATAATGCATAGTGACCTCAAGCACTGGTAGGAGTAGATAGGATACAGGTTGAGGACAAACTGTTCAAGAGATGACTAAACCATCTATATAAATTACTAAATTAGAGGTACAGTGCTACAGTCCATAACAGAAGACTGAGCAAAAGGTTGAGAATCTAGAAGGTCAGAAATAGAAGAGAAGGCAAGGTCAATTTGAGTAATACAATGTAAGTTTGTGAACTGAGCCAATGAGTCAGAAGATAATTCTACTGGATATCTATTACTTCTTGAATTGGTCTAATTTAAAGACATGCAATAGGGTGGCAGGAAGGGGGGGAAGGGGGGAATAAAGACACATATGTAATACCTTAATCAATAAAGAAAAAATAAAAAACAAATAAAGACCATAGAGATCACTGATGTTAAGAAAAGCTGGGCAACTGACCTTGTGATAGCCAGCTTATCTATGCTCAGACTAACACCAGACCAGAAAGTTTTAATTAATTGAAAATTTTCTATTATCTGACTCTGTAGTCCCTACACTTATATTTTAAGTTACTTTAACTTAATTATCTATGCAGTTATCACTTTTTTGGGAATCTAATTCTCTACCTGGCCTTTGACTGGTAAACTATTTATTTTTCTTTAACCAGCTTAAGCAGTAATTCTTTTTAACTGGCTTAGATACTAGGGTAATCCTGGGTATTCCCATAAAATTTTATGTCCGTGTGTCTCAAGTTTCTGGTTCCATCACAATCACTTTAAAAACATTAAATATTGGGTATCAACAGAGGTGGGGCACAGACCCTCACTCCCCCCCCAACATTGCAGGGGCCTGAAACCTAGCCCCTTCTGAGGGAGGTCTCCTGCCCCCATGGCTGCTTCGTGCTTCCCATGCCCAGCTCAGATCAGGACACAGGTGACTGACAGAGACTTGGCCGACAGCAGCTGCCCTCTCACTCCAACAAGAATTGTTTGAGTTGTCTTGTACCTATGGTGTGGGGAAGTGGGTTTACAATATCTAAATCCAGCCTACCACCAGGAATGCTCAGGATCTACTCAAGAAGGCAAATAATCCCTTCCACTAATATTTACAGGGTAAAATAAGATTGTTGTTAGAGTAATAAATTTGACAGTAAAATAGTAGTCAAGTTTTCAGGCAAATTTAAATTGGCTAGTTGAAACAAGCGAATATTCTAGAGAAATTAATTGTACTGGACAAAAAGGTGTTCCTAAAGTGTTAACTAAAATTTTTATTGGTACTTCATCTCATGATAAAATTGTGCACCATGTAATGAGCCTAAAACAGTAATATTGTAGTGCAAAAAAATAAAATTTAAAAGCCATCAAGACTACATTATAAAATTTCAAAAACCTCCTAATATTTAAATCAAAAAAGGAGGAGATAGTAGAAGAATATCATGTAAGGAAAAATATCCTGTAAGTAAATTACATCTAGAAAATTAATACTTTAGAAAATTAATTGTAAGGCTAAAAGCAAGACACCCATGAAAAATACACAAGGTGTCAAAACAAGCCAGAGGAAAATCATTTGGGCAAAAAGTGAAATAGGATCCCAAGTCAAATTTATAGAAAATATTCCTTTATTAACTTTTGGTCGAGAATATGTTTGTATATTTTCAGAAAACAACTCGGAGACCATGTGGATTCCAGCAACAGAGAGGAATCTACAGAACTACTCCAGCCATGAAGACAGAAGAGAAGCAGTCCAGAGATGGAAGATGCTGATGTGGCCTTCCCATACTAGCAGCTAGCAGCTGTGCATCACTGCAGGTTTCCCAGGACCAAACCAGAGAGAGTCAGACCTGCATTACCACCATTTGTCCACCATCCAGAACTGTAATGTCAGTGCTGACATGTACACATAAGGAACTGTAGGACATTGAAATCGGGTCTCAAAAGAACTGTTGGCCCAGAAAGAAACTCACTACAGACTGATTCATTTGCCTGTCACCATAACCATTATTGCTTGTCTCATTTTCGGTTCTTATAAGTGTATTTCTAATAGCACATGATCTCACTCATCTAGGGGAAATAATGAACAACATAGACAGATGAACAAGAACAGACCCAGAAACAAGGAGGCATGGATCAGACTGTCGGGCCTCCGAGGGAGGGTAGGAGAGGGTGGGAGTAAAGGGGAGAGATCAACCAAAGGACTTGTGTGCAAGCATATGAGCCTAACCAGTGGTTAAGGACAACAGGGTGGTGGGGGCATTGTGGGGAGAGGTGTGGGATGGGAATGGGGGGATGAGGACAAATATGTGATACCTTAATCAATAAAGAAATTTTTAAAAAAGAAGAAAAAAAGGGGAATTAATTAAAGGAAGTATTTTATTTAAAAAAAAAACATTAAATATTGAGTTCTCAGGCTCCCACCCATACTGAACAAAGTAGAATATCTGGATGCAGGACTATGAATTACATTTGTAGCAATTGCCCAGGTGATTCTTATGTATATAAATGATTCTTATGTAATTATCTCTGTATATATCTGCTTCTATTTCAATTGAACATGCCTGTAGGGAAGAGTCAATGCTTTGGTAATCTTTGAATCCCTGGAACCTAGTTAAAAGTCTAGAAGATGGTACACATTGTATATTTATTGATTCAGTTAATAAATGTTTAGCACTCAATGATGTTTAGCACTCAATGCTGGCCACCACTTCCTGCTTGGACACTCCTCCTTACCGTAATCATGCTTTGACACCCTACTTTCTGTGTAGCTAGGAACTCCCTACAATCAATGAAACTCTCCATCATTTGCCATTTTATCATTTTTCTTCATTCATTTTAAAATATTGCTGGTAACTGTTTCTATTTTTACCCTGTTTATATAGCACACTTCTTATCAAATCATTAAGAATGTTTCATAAATATAAATTTAAATGACATTATTTGGATATAACATTATTTGTTCACAATTACAAGTTACTACCTTAGACTCCTAAAAGAGGAGGCACTAGTCAAAAGTAGTACCAATGACATGAGACAAGGGAGACAAAATAGCGGCAGAATAGACGGACATGTCCCAGAGCAAATAGAATGAGCAGCTGAACAAATAACATCCAACCCAAATTGGTGAAGGAGACTCAACTGGTGAGACAGTTTGCAGCCGGGAAGGGCAGAGGATCCCTGGAGAAAGGTAAAATCAAGGATCTGGTCAGGAGACTCTGCCAGACTTCTGAGTCCAGAGGGTCAGAGGGAATCTGCACAGCACCAAGCCATGTCCCTGCAGACAGGCACAGTGTCTGACTGTGGAAAGAGGGTCCACAGGACTGCTGGATGGCAGGGTATTCTAGATCAGGGTCCACAGTCACAAAAGACTGAGCCCAGAGAGGGCAGCCTTGAGGGCTGACCAGACCACACAGTGCCTGCAGGAGAGGAGCACACAGAGGTGCAGTCTTTCCCCTCTCTGCACCTTTATTCACTGAACCTGGTTCGTAGGACCTTTCGGATACAGATACTTATCCATGGCTGAGGTGTGGGAGAAGGTTGCGGTTTTGTGGAATCTGGGGAGAGGAAGGGTTCCAGGAGAAGTGGCAACAAGTCTGGCACTGAGTCATACCTGAGCCCAGGAACTGGGCAGCCATTTTGTCCTGAAGAGATAGCTGCTCCCTCCAATATCCAGGCAACCAAAACAGCCACAACCAGATTCCACCCTGAATGGTACAAAGGATTAAAAAAATCTAAATAGTCCCTGAGTGTCCAAAAGGACTGGCATAAAGAGAGACCTTCAGTCCCAGCAACAGGAACCTGAGAAACAGTACAGTACAGAAGACTGGGATCTTAAGCCAGCCAAAGGAACAGCACTTCACTTTTTTATTTATTTTTTTATTATTATTTTGTTATCTCTCTTTTTTCTTCTTTCTTTGTTTTCCTGTTTTTGTTTGTTGCTTTATTTTCCATTTCTTTTCACATTATTTTTCCATCACTCTATTTTATTTTATTTTTGTTTGCTATTTTTTTTAAACCATTTTTGAAGTCAATTTTTATAAATTTGTTACTATTTTTTATTATTTTCTTCTCATTCTCTTTCTTCTTATCCACCCATCCCCTTTCTACTTCCTCTATACTGAACTGAAGTTCCCTCAATATTAATCCAATTCTTAACCTTATTTTCTGTAGCAGCCACTACAGATTCCAACCCCACCCTCTTTATTGCATGTTTGGTGTTTTACCTATTTTTTTGGTTTGTTTATCTATTGGTTCTGTGGTGTTTTCATATATATTTTTCCCCTTTTTATTTTCTCTCTTATCTTTTTCTCTCTCTCCAATATCATTTGTGCTCTCTTTTCTCTCCCCTAATTCTCTTTTCTCAGGTGGCCACTTATACTGAGGTTATTGTGAGTACATTCATGCTTTGTTTCCTTTGTGTTGTGTCTTGGTGAGATGCTAGAGAGCAAGCCACATAACCAGACACCTGGAGAGAAAACTCCATCCATGAACTGGTCAATAACACCCCAGACCCAACTACAGAGGCAGGAAGAAAGCGGCAGTGAGGGAGAGAGCGTGAGTGAGTGAGGGATCAAAAGAGGTGTGTGTGGTCATGTGGGGTGTGTGAGTGTGTATGTGAGTGAGGCACAGTTAGATCCTGCAGGACCTTCGGGTGCAGGCTAACAGAGCTCGCCTAACTAGGTAGCCTCTGCTACCATTGTAAACAGTACCAGGAGGCCAGCTTGTCCTCAGAGGCCTCGCCTCTTTGAAGTGGAGAGCTGCTGTAAATGGGAGCCCAGCCTCACCTCCACCCAGGGTGCCCTCAAATAACACCTGGGACTCTACAACCATCTTTGCCAGGGATCTGCTACCTCGGCTGTGGTCCCACGGTCAACGAGTCTCCAGCCACCTGGGGCGCAGGCTCCTGTGAGTTCTGAAGCACACTCCCCTCTGACTAGCCCAATGCTTTAGCCCAGAGCACTGCAACCACGTGAGCAGCAGACACATGAGCAGCCCACTCCCGTCCAAGGAACAACAGCCCCACGATCAGCCCGCCCCAAGCCTAAGAGCAGCAGCCTCACATGGCCTGCCCCTGTCCAAGGAGCAGCAGCTGTGTGAGTGGCCCGCTCTCCCACCTGATGAGTAGCAACCATGCAAGCAGCCCACCCCATCCAAGGAGCAGCAGCCACAGGAGCAGCCCGCCCATGATTGAGTAGTGGCAGCCCCATGCAGCCCGCCCCTGTCTGAGGAGCAGCAGCTGCATGCAGCATGCACCCTGCACCTGTCTGAGGAGCAGCAGCAGCGCGAGCAACCTGTCTCTGTCCAAGGAGCAGCAGCCGCACAAGCAGTCTTCCCCCATCTGAGGAGCAGCAACTTTGTGAGCAGCCTGCCCTGTACAAGAAGCAGCAGCCACCTGAACAGACCACCCACATCCGAGGAGCGGCAGCCCTGCACAGTCCACACCGGTCCAAGGAACAGCAGCCACACGCAGCCTGTACCTGTCTGACGAATAGCAGCTGGGTGGGCAGCCCGCGCCCATCCAAGGAGAAGCAGTCCCATGTGCAGCTCACTCCTGCCCGAGGAGCAGCAGCTGTGCAAGCAGCCAATTCCCCATACGAAGAGGAGCAACTGCACAAGCAGACCGACCCTATATGAGGAATAGCAGCTGCTTATGCAGTTCACTCCCACCCGAGGAGCAACAGCTGCCTGAGCAACTTGGCCTGGTCCGAGGAGCAGCAGCCACACAAGCAGACCATCCATGTTCGAGGAGCTGCAGCCCTGCACAGCCCGAAATGGTCCAAGGAGCAGCAGCCACACGCAGACTGCGCCTGTCCGACAAGCAGCAGCTGGGTGCGCAACCCACCCCCAAAAGAGGAGCAGCAGCTGCACGTGCAGCTCACTCCCGCCCAAGGAGCAGCAGCCACGCAAGCAGCTCTTCCTGCATCCAAGGAGCAGCAGCTGTGCGAGCACCCCACACTGGTACGAGGAGAAGCAGCCCTGCAAGCGACTTGCCCCTGTCCAAGAAGCAGCAGGCTCACGAGCAGCCGACCCCATCTGAGGAACAGCAGCTGTGTGAGCAGCCACCCCCACCAGCCAGAGGAGCCACCACGGATGCAAACAGCCCCCACCAGAGGAGCCACTGCCAACTGAGAAGCAGCTGCTTCTGTGACTGCCCAAGGAGCAACTGCAGCCCAAGGAGCCACTGCCAACCAAGGAGCAGCCCCTGCACAACATGAAATCTAGATCAGTCAGTGAGAGCAAAAATGGGCGGGCTGCTCCTGTGGCTGCTGCTCCTTGGATGGGGTGGGCTGCTTGCATGGTTGCTACTCATCAGGTAAACAAAGAAACCCCCAAAGGAAAATAACAAAGGAATCGTCAGAAAAGCAGCTAAGTGAAACAGAAGCATGCAATATGTCAGAAAAAGAATTCAGAATAAGGGTCATACAATTCATAAACCAGATGGATGAAAATATCAACACCTTATGTAAGAATCAAGAAAAAATGGATGAAAAAATCAACAACTTATGTAAGAATTGAGAATAAATGAAGAGTGATATAGCTGCAATAAAAAACACCATGGAAAGTTTCAACAGTAGACTAGGAGAAGCAGAGGACCGAATGAGCGAATTAGAAGACTGGGAAGCGAAACACAGCCAAACTAAATTGCATTTGGAGAAAAAAATTAAAAGACAGGAGGAGAGCCTAAGGGAGCTATGGGACAACATGAAACAAAGCAACATACAAATAATAGGGGTGCCAGAACAACAGGAAGAGGAACAAGGGTTAGAAGACCTATTTGAAGAAATAATGTCAGAAAATTTCCCTGATGTGCTGAAGAAAAAAGTCACACAAGCCCAGAGAGTCCCAAACAGGATGAACCTGAAAAGGCCCACACCAAGACACATCATAATTATGATGGCAAATATTCAGGACAAAGAGGGAATCTTAAAGGCTGCAAGAAAGAGACAGAAAGTTACATACAAAGGCGGTCCCATTAGATTATCAAAAGATTTCTCAACAGAAACATCAGGCCAGAAAAGAATGGAAGGAAACTTACAAAGTGATGCAAACCAAGGGAATGAATCCAAGAATACTCTATCCAGAAAGACTATCATTCAAAATTGAAGGGGAAATAAAGAGCTTCACAGACAAAAAAAGGCTAAGGGAGTTTATCACTACCAAGCCAGCAATGCAAGAAATGCTAAAGGGACTGGTGTAAAAAGAAGAAATAAAAAGATAAGGAGGAACACAGACACACACACACAAAAAAAATGGTTACAAACAAGTAACTTTCAATAATAATTTTAAACGTAAATGGGCTAAATGCTCCAATCAAAAGACATTGAGTGGCTGAATGGATAAAAAAACATGACCAATATATCTGCTGTCTACAAGAGACCCACCTCAGAAAAAGGGACTCACACAGACTGAAAGTAAAGGAATGAAAAAAACATCTTTCAGGCAAATGGAAATGAAAAAAAAGCGGGGTAGCAGTACTTATATCTGACATAATAGACCTCAAAGTAAAGGCCATAACAAGAGATAAGGAAGGCCACTTCAGAATACTAAAGGGATCCATACAACAAGGGGATATACCCCTGATAAACATATATGCATCCAATGCAGGAGCACCCAAATACATAAAACACTCCTGGAAGATATCAAGGGAGAGATCAACAACAATACAATCATAGTAGGGGACATTAATACATCATTGATATCACTAGATAAATCCTCTAGACAAAAAATCACCAAAGAAACAGCAATTCTAAATGACTCACTAAATCAGATGGACCTAATTGACATCTTCAGAGCAATTCACCCAAAAAGCCACAGAATATACATTCTTCTCAAGTGTACATGGGACATTTTAAAAAATAGACCACATATTGGGTCACAAGCAAAGTCTCCCCAAATTCAAGAAAATTGAAATCATATCAAGCATTTTCTCAGACCACAATGTCATAATATTAGAAATAAACTACAACAAAAACATTCCAAAAAATTCAAACACTTGGAAGCTAAATAGCATGCTATTAAACAATGATTGGGTTACAAAAGAGATCAAAGAAGAAATTAAAAACATCCTGGAGACTAATGACAATAAAAGCACAACAATGCAAATGCTATGGGACACAATGAAAGCAGTCCTGAACGGAGAGTTTATAGCTCTACAGGCTTACCTCAAAAAAAACAACAAAAAAAAAATGGTAATAAATCATCTAACTCTACAACTCAAAGAATTAGAAAGAGCAACAAGGAAAGCCCGCAGTGAGCAGAAGGAAGGAAATAATAAAGATCAGAGCAGAATTGAATGACATAGAGACCAATAAAACAATACAAAAGATCAATGAAACCAAGAGCTGGTTCTTTGAAAGGATAAACAAGATTGATAAACCTCTAGCCAGGCTCAGCAAGAAGCAAAGAGAGAGGATGCAAATAAGCAAAATAAAAACGAAAGAGGCGAAATAAGAACAAACCCCACAGAAACACAAAAGATTGTTGGAGGGAAAAAAGGAAAGAAAATCATGGACAATTCTATTCTAACAAACTAGACAACCTGGAGGAAATGGACATATTCCTAGAAAGATACAACCTTCCAAAACTCAACCAGGAAGATTCTAAAATGTCAATAGGCTGATAACTGTGGAAGAAATTGAAGCAGTCATCAAAAAGCTTCCAGCAAACAAAAGCCTGCGGCCAGACAGCTTCACAGGGGAGTTTTACCAAACATTCAAGGAAGAACTAAAACCTATCCCTCTCAGACTATTCCAAAAAATTCAAGAGGAAGGAACATTTCCAAGCTCCTTCTATGAAGCCAGTATCACCATAATACCAAAACCAGATAAAGACAACACAATGAAAGAGAATTACAGGCCAATATCCCTCATGAACACAGATGCCAAAATCCTCAACAAAATTTTAACAAATCGGCTTCAGCAGTACATCAGAAATATCATACACCATGACCAAGTAGGATTTATACCAAGGATTCAAGGATGGTACAATATCCACAAATCAATAAACGTGATACATCACATAAACAAATTGAGAGATAAAAATCACATAGTCATATCAATTGATGCAGATAAAGCATTTGACAAAATCCAACACCCTTGCTTGATGAAAACTCTCAACGAGGTGGGAATAGAAGGATCACACCTCTACATAATAAAAGCCATATATGACAAACCCACAGCTAACATCATACTCATTGGGCAAAAACTAAAACCATTTCCCCTAAGAACAAGAACAAGACAGGGATGCCCACTCTCACCACTCCTGTTTGACATAGTACTGGAAGTACTACCCATTGTGATCAGACAAGAAGAAGAAATAAAAGACATCCAAATGGAAAAGAAGAAGTAAAACTGTCCTTATCCGCAGATGACATGATACTGTACATAGAAAATTCTAAAGACTCCATCAAAAAAAATTATTACACTTAATAAATGAATTCAGCAGTGTAGCAGGATCCAAAATTAATGCCAAGAAATCTATGGCATTTCTATACACCAATAATGAACTTACAGAAAGGGAGACTAAAAAAGCAATCCCATTTACCATCGCACCAAATAATTTAAGATACCTAGGAATAAACTGAAGTAAGGAAGTAAAATACTTATATGTGGAAAACTACAGGACACTGAAAAAAGAGATAGAGGAAGACATAAGCAGATGGAAGAACATGCGTTGTTCATGGATTGGTAGAATCAACATCATCAAAATGCCCATTCTACCCAAAGCAATCTATAAATTCAATGCACTCCCATTGAAATACCAATGGCATATTTCACAGACATAGAACGAACTTTCCAAAAATTCATCTGGAATAAAAAAGGACCCCGAATAGCTGCAGAAATTCTGAGAAAGATCAGGATTGCTGGCACCCCTATTATTCTCAATACCGGATATCAAGCTATATTACAAAGCCACTTTTCTCAAATTGTCCTGGCCTGGCACAAGAACAGACATATAGATCAATGGAATAGAATAGAGAACCCAGAAATCGACCCAAAACACTATGTTAAATTAATATTCGACAAAGGAGGCATGAACATACAATGGAGTCAAGACAGTCTCTTCAATAAATGGTGTTGGGAAAATGGGACAGATACATGCAAAAAAAAATTAAGCTAGACAACCAACTTACACTATACACAAAAATAAACTCAAAATGGATCAAGGACTTAAACATAAGAAAGGAAACCATGAAAATACTAGAGGAATCCACATTCAGCAAAATCTCAGACATATGCCAAGGCAATTTCTTCACTGATACTGCTCCTAGGGCAATGGAAACTAAAGAGAAAATAAACAAATGGGACTACATCAAATAAAAAGGTATTGCACAGCAAAAGAAACCATCAATAAAACAACAAGAAAGCCCACTGCATGGGAGAACATATTTGCCAATGTTATCGCCGATAAGGGTTTAATCTCCAACATTTACAGGGAATTTATACAACTTAATAAAAGGAAGATAAACAACCCAATCAAAAAATGGGCAACAGACCTAAATAGATAATTTTCAAAAGAAGACAGAAGGAAGGTCAAGAGACATATGAAAACATGCTCAAAGTCACTAATCATCTGAGAGATGCAAATCAAAACGACAATGAGGTACCATCTCACATCTGTCAGAATGACTATCATCAACAAATGACAAATGCTGACAAGGATGTGGAGAAAAAGGAACCCTCATGCACTGTTGGTGGGAATGCAGACTGGTGCAGCCATTGTGGAGAACAGTATGGAGTTTCCTCAAAAAACTAAAAATGGAACTCCCATTTGACCCAGTGATCCCACTTCTAGGAATGTATCCCAAGAAACTAGAAACACCAATCAGAAAAGATATATGCACCCCTATGTTCATAGCAGCACAATTCACCATAGCTAAGATTTGGAAACAGCCTAACTGCCCATGCGTAGGTGAGTGGATTAAAAAACTGTAGTACATCTGCACAATGAAATACTATGCTGCAGTAAAAAAGAAGGGGTTCTTACCATTTGCAGCAGCATGGATGGAACTGGAGAGCATTATTCTTAGTGAAATAAGCTAGTCAGAGAAAGATAAATATCACATGATCTCACTCATTTATGGAATATAATGAACAACACAATCTGATGAACAAAAACAGATCCAGAGACAGAGAAACATCGAGCAGACCATCAAACCTCAGAGGGTAGGTAGGGGAGGGTGGGGATAAGAGGGAGAGATCAACCAAAGGACTTTTAAGAATGCATATAGGCCTAAGCAATGGACACAGACAACAGAGGCGTTAGGGCATGAGTGGGGGGGATGGAGGGGTTAATGAGAGGATGAGGACATGTATGTAATAACTTAATCAATTAAGAAATTAAAAAAAAACAAAAGTAGTAGCAATAATTTTAAGTTTCTTGATAAACATTTCAGAAAGGTTACTCATTCAAATATTCCAATATAATGTATAAATATAATGACATGAGAATGAAAAGTATTTTCATATTTAAAAAGAATTAAACACTATAGATTGTAAAGTTTGTTTAAAAAAATAAACAGCCAGAAAATTTCTGAAAAAGAAAAGCAATGGATGGGTGTAGGGGAATTATTCTCTCTTTTTTAAAAAAGTTATCTTTATTGTTGAAATATTATAGATGTCCCCCATTTTCCCCATTGACCCCTATTTCCCACTCCTGTCCCCTCACTAGGCCTTTACTGCACTATTGTCTGTCCATGGGTTATGCATATATGCATATAAGTTCTTTGGTTAATTTCTTTCCACCCCTATCCCCTTTCCTCTGAAATTCATCAGTCTAGGGAATTATTCTTATCAGTTTATCTAATTGAAACAGTATGTTATTGGTGAATGCAGGCGACCAGAAAATTCAGAAATAGACCAAAATGTATATTCAAATTTAGTATATGAAAATGGTAGCATCTCAAGTCAATGTGATATGTACCATTATGATAATTGGACAGCCACATGGAAAAAGATCAATTGCATATATTCTTCATTCCATATACCAACCAATATAAATTGCAAATGTTTCAGAAAAGTAACTAAAGCAAATGAAACATAAACATAGAGAAACCAAGATGGCGGCATAGGTTAAACACCTAACCTACAGCCTGGCACAATAATTTCAAAAATACAACTAAAAGTCAAAACGGACATCATCCAGAACCACAGGAAAGCTGGCGGACTGAAATGCCCACAACTAGAAGTAAAGAGAAAACCACAAGGAAAATCAGAGGAGCCGTAAAAGCCTGAGGTATGGAGACATGGGCGGAGACACAAGCACGCGCGCGTGCGGGGAGGACAGAGCTGGAGAGGAAGGGGAGGCTGACGGCCTGGCCGACGTTCTCTAGCAGGAAGGAGATAAAAGCTCCAGATTGCGCTGAACCCCAGCTCCGACTACACCGAACCCCAGTTCCGGGCGAAACCCTGGGAAGCCAGGCGCATGCTGGGGGAATGAATCTGGGCTGTGGGGCGGAGGCACAGAGGAGCGGCGAAAGGCAGAGCTCCAGAGGCGCGCACGGGAAGGTGCGCAGAGGAGGGACTGTTGCCTGTGCCACTGAATTGTCCTGGTGGGAAGGAGACAAAAGCGCCAGACTGCACTGAGCCCCAGTTCCGACTACACTGAACCCCAGTTCCAGGCGAAACCCTGAGAAGCCAGGTGCATGCTAGGGGAATGAATCTGGGCTGTGGGGCGGAGGCACAGAGGAGCGGCGAAAGGCAGAGCTCCAGAGGCGCGCACGGGAAGGTGCGCAGAGGAGGGACTGTTGCCTGTGCCGCTGAATTGCCCTAGCGGGAAGGAGACAAAAGCTCCGGACTGCGCTGAGACCCAGTTCCGACTACACTGAAACCCATTTCCGGGCGAGAATCTGGGAATCCAGATTCATTAGGGGAGAGACTAGACTGTTTGTCAGCGGGCGAAACTCCAAGGCGCTTTTCTCTCAGAGGTGTTTGCAGGGAGTACAGAGGGACACTGAGACACAGGAACCTCATAGGGCGGGGCTGACGGGAAGCCAAGGTTGTAGGCTCCACCCTGTAACTCCGCCCCATCCAAGCTGAGCACAGAGGCTTTTACAATTTTACAAGTCTAGTTGAATAAGGCTGTCTCCCGGCATGGACACACCTTATCCTCACAGCCAATTGGACTGGAGGTCAAATCCTCCCAGTGTACCAACAGCAATCAAGGCTTAACAACACCAAGACTTTGCACTCAGCCCACAAAGTGGGGTATCAAGAGCGACCACCTAGGGAGATTGGGGAAGCTGAGTGATAGGGAGGCAGCCAAAAGGTGAAGACACCGAAGCAGGTCACGAATAGAAGGGATGAAGGAAAGTAAACTAATGCACGACACAGTGTTCAGAACCACATTTATAAGGTTACTTGAGAATCTACTGGAGGACCAGGATGGCGGCATAGGGCAGACACCTGATTGTTGCCTACCACAACAATTTTGAGGCTACAGCTGGAAAGCAGAGCAGACACCATCCAGAACAATGGCCGGAGGAATTGCTGGGAAGGAGCTGGCTGATGGGGGTTGGGATCGGGAAGACGAGTCCCCACTGGGTCCCGGATCCAGGTGCGCTCGCCCGGCGACTGGTCGCCGCTGCAGACCCAAGTGCTGCCGCAGTGACCTCGGACCAGCCTGCCACTGCGCACCAGGCACACTGGAGCTTCGCCGAGCCCGCCGCCCAGCAAGTTCCGAGGCAGCCGTCCCGGAGCTTTGAGAAAATGGCCGAGGGAATTGCTGAGAGGGAATTGACCGACAGGAATTGGGATCAAGAAGACGAGGCCCTGCTGGGTCCCGGGTCTGGGTGAGGCCACGCGCCCCTGGGTCCAGGTGAGGCCACACGCCTCTGGGTCAGGGTGTGGCTGGATCCTGGGTCCGGGTGAGGCCGCGTGCCCCCGGGTCCGGGCGAGGCCGTGCGCCCCTGGGTTCGGGTGAAGCTGTGTCCCAGGTCCAGGTCAGGCCACACACCCCTGGGTCCGGGTGAAGCTGGATCCCGGGTCTGGGTGAGGCCATGCGCCCCTGGATCCGGGTGAGGCTGGGTCCCGGGTCCGGGTGAGGCCACATGTCCCCGGATCCGGGCGAGGCCATGCGCCCCTGGGTCCGGGTGAGGCCACGTGCCCCAGGGTCCGGGTGTAGCTGGATCCCAGGTCCGGGTGAGGCAGCGTGCCCCTGGGTCTGGGTAAGTCTGGGTCCCAGGTCCGGGTGAGGCCGCACCCCTGTGTCCGGGAGAGGCCGCGCGCCCCTGGGTCCGAGTGAGGCTGGATCCCGGGACCGGGTGAGGCCGCACACACCAGGGTCCGGGTGAGGCCATGCGCCCCTGGGTCCAGGTGAAGCTGGATCCTGGGTCCGGGTGAGGCCGTGTGCCCCTGGATCCGGGTGAGGCTGGGTCCCGGGTCCGGGTGTAGCTGGATCCCGAGTCCGGGCGAGGCCGCACGCCCCTGGGTCCGGGCGAAGCTGGATCCTGGGTCTGGGTGAGGCCGTGTACCCCTAGGTCAGGGAGAGGCCACGCGCTCTGGGGTTCGGGTGAGGCCATGTGCCTCTGGGTCCAGGTGTAGCTGGGTCCCGGGTCTGGATGAGGCCACACCCCTGGGTCCAGGTGAGGCCATGCACCCCTGGGTGTGGGTGAGGTTGGATCCCGGGACTGGGTGAGGCTGCATACACCTGGGTCTGGGAGAGGCCACGCGCCCCTGGGTCTGGGTGAAGCTGGATCCCGGGTCCGGGTGAGGCCATGCACCTCTGGATCCAGGTGAGGCTGGGTCCCGGGTCCGGGTGAGGCTGGGTCCCGGTCCGGGTGAGGCCGCGCGCCCCTGGATCCGGGTGAGGCTGGGTCCAGGGTCTGGGTGAGGCTGGGTCCCGGGTCCAGGTGAGGCCGAGCCCCTGGGTCCGGGAGAGGCCACGTGCCCCTGGATCAGGGTGAGGCTGGATCCCAGGACCGGGTGAGGCCATGCGCCCCTGGATCTGGGTGAGGCTGGGTCCCAGGTCCGGGCGAGGCCGCACCCCTGAGTCCAGGAGAGGCCACGCACCCCTGGGCCCAGGTGAGGCTGGATCCTGGGACCGGGTGAGGCCGCACACACCTAGGTCCGGGTGAGGCCACGCGCCCCTGGGTCCGGGTGAAGCTGGATCCCGGGTCCGGGTGAGGCCGCGAGCCCCTGGATCTGGGTGAGGCTGGGTCCTGGGTCTGGGCGAGGCCATACCCCTGAGTCCGGGAGAGGCCACGTGCCCCTGGGTCCGGGTGAGGCTGGATCCCGGGTCTGGGCGAGGCCGTGCACCCCTGGGTCCGGGTGAGGCCACATGCCCCAGGGTCCGGGTGTAGCTGGATCCCAGGTCCAGGTGAGGCCGTGTGCCCCTGGATCCGGGTGAGGCTGGGTCCCGGGTCCGGGTGAGGCCGCACCCCTGTGTCCGGGAGAGGCCGCGCGCCCCTGGGTCCGAGTGAGGCTGGATCCCGGGACCGGGTGAGGCCGCACACACCAGGGTCCGGGTGAGGCCATGCGCCCCTGGGTCCAGGTGAAGCTGGATCCCGGGTCCGGGTGAGGCTGTGTGCCCCTGGATCCGGGTGAGGCTGGGTTCCGAGTCCAGGCGAGGCCGCACGCCCCTGGGTCCGGGTGAAGCTGGATCCTGGGTCTGGGTGAGGCCGTGTACCGAGGGTCAGGGAGAGGCCACGTGCCCTGGGGTTCGGGTGAGGCCACGTGCCTCTGGATCTGGGTGAGGCCGTATGCCCCTGGATCCGGTTGAGGCCGGGTCCCGGGTCTGGGTGAGGCTGCGCCCCTGGGTCCAGGTGAGGCCACGCACCCCTGGGTCTGGGTGAGGTTGGATACCGGGACTGGGTGAGGCTGCATACACCTGGGTCTGGGTGAGGCCACGCGCCCCTGGGTCTGGGTGAAGCTGGATCCCGGGTCCGGGTGAGGCCGTGCGCCTCTGGATCCAGGTGAGGCTGGGTCCCGGGTCCGGATGAGGCTGGGTCCCGGGTCCGGGTGAGGCCGTGCGCCCCTGGATCCGGGTGAGGCTGGGTCCCGGGTCTGGGTGAGGCTGAGTGCCAGGTCCGGGTGAGGCCACGCCCCTGGGTCCGTGAGAGGCCACACGCCCCTGGGTCTGGGTGAGGCTGGATCCCGGGACTGGGTGAGGCCATGTGCCCCTGGATCTGGGTGAGGCTGGATCCCGGGTCCGGGTGAGGCCGTGCGCCCCTGGATCCAGGTGAGGCTGGTCCCGGGTCCGGGTGAGGCTGTGTGCCCCTGGATCCGGGTGAGGCCATATGCCCCTGGATCCGGGTGTGGCCAGGTCCCGGGTCTGGGTGAGGCCGCGCCCCTGGGTCCAGGTGAGGCCACGCACCCCTGGGTCTGGGTGAGGTTGGATCCCGGGTCCGGGTGAGGTCGTGCGCCCCTGGATCCGGGTGAGGCTGGGTCCCGGGTCCAGGTGAGGCCACGCCCCTGGGTCCGGGAGAGGCCACACGCCCCTGGGTCTGGGAGAGGCTACGCGCCCCTGGATCTGGGTGAGGCCACGCGCCCCTGGGTCTGGATGAGGCTGGATCACGGGACCAGGTGAGGCCACACACACCTGGGTCCGGGTGAGGCCATGCGCCCCTGGACCTGGGTGATGCTGGGTCCCAGGTCTGGGTGAAGCCGCGCCCCTGCGTCCCGGCGAGACCAAACCAGAGGGAGTCGGACCTGCATTACCACTTCTTTCCACCATCCAGAGCTGAAAAGTCAGTGCCGACAAGTACACATAAGGAACTGGTGGACATTGAAATTGGGTCTCAAAAGAACTGTTGGTCCAGAAAGAAACTTACTACAGACTGATTCATTTGCCTGTCAGCATAACTATTATTGCTTGTCTCACATTCGGTTCTTATAAGTATATTTCTAGTGACACATGATCTCGCTCATGTCGGGCCTCAGAGGGAGGGTAGGAGAGTGTGGGTGTTGGGGAGGAGAGATCAATCAAGGGGCTTGTGTGCATGCATACGAGCCTAACCAATGGTTAAGGACAACAGGGATGTGGGGGCATCCGTGGGGAGGGGTGGGGGATGGGAATGGGGGGATGAGGACAAATATGTGACACCTTAATCAATAAAGAAATTAAAAGAAAGAAACATAACCATAGTAGAAGAAAACTTGAGTTCTTAAAATGAACAAAAATTAGAAGCACAAAAAACTAATAAATTTAATTACATAAAAAACTCTTTACCATAACAAAAAATACCAAAAGCAAATCTTATATAATAAAAGTTTAATATGCTAAGTGTCCAGTCGACAAGTCGGCCATTCAACCAATCAAAGCATAATATGCTACTGATATGCTAAGGCCACTCAACCACTTGCTATGATGTGCACTGACCACCAGGGCAGACACTCTGACCAGTAGGTTAGCTTGCTGTTGGGGTCTGGCTGATCATGACTGAGCGAGATGGGCCAGACACACCCTGGAGCCTTCCCGTAGTACCTCCCTGACTGGCTAACCTCCTGCATCCCTCCCCAGCCCCAATAGTGCATCAGTGGGGTCCCTCAGCCTGGCCTGTGCCCTCTCACAATCCAGGACTCCTTGGGGAATGTCAGAGAGCCAGTTTCAGCCCAATCCCACAGGCCAGGCCAAGGGACCCCACTGGTGCATGAATTCATGCACCAGGACTCTAAAAAAGATAAATGACAACTGAGACAAAAGTATTTGTTACTTAACTCAGAGATAAAGGTCTAATAAATATAATACATAAAAAGAAGAGAATTACCAAAATCCTAATAAACATTGGCATGAGATTATACACATTTACAAAACAAAAGTAACAAGGTAAAAAAAAAGTTTACAAAAAATAATTCAAAATGCCTATTAAACATTTAAAATAATATTGCTCATAATAAGAGAAATGTATACTAAAATTATATTCACATGCCATCTCTTAATGATCAGATTTCTAAAATTTCAAAAGTTTATAATATTTTGTTGGTGAGACTATGAGAAATGTAAAATGGCACAACTTCTATGGAAGGGAACTTGAAATTATCCTGCAAAACTACTAAGTATTTTTGTCTTTTAATAAGCAATTCTACTTCAAGAAACCTATCCTAAAGATACTTCCATAAAAAATATGAAAAGTTTCAGGAAAATATAAAAATCGGAATCACTCCAATGGCTTTCAATTTTGAATAAATTATGGTACATATATGTAGTGGATTGGTAACTACTGCTAAAATACTGCTTTATAACAAACCACCCAACAACCTTTGCTGAAGGTTGCACATGACATATTATAACAAACACACATACACACTCAATGATACATATCCCTCATTTGACACAAATAGCATATTATAAACACTTTATGATATACTCTTTATACACATTTTAATATATATAGGCTAAGGCGAAAGTAGGTTTATAGTCATGAGTATACAAAGCACTTTATTCATATACTAGAGGCCCCGTGCACAAAATTCGTGCATGGAGGGGGTGTGTGTCCCTAAGCCCAGCCTGTACCTTCTCCAATCCAGGACTCCTGGCTCCAAACCACTCACCTGCCTGCCTGCCTGATTGCCCCTAACTGCTTTTGCCTGCCAGACTGATAACCCCCTAACCACTCCCCTGCCAGCCTGATCGATGCCTAACTGCTCCCTTGCCAGCCCGATTGCCCCTAACTGCCCTCCCCTGCCGGCCTGCTCACCCCTAACTGTCCTTCCCTGCAGGCCTGGTCACCCCTAACTGCCCTCCTTTGCCAGCCTGGTCACCCTCATCTGCCCTCCCCTGCCAGCCCGGTTGCCCCCAACTGCCCTCCCCTCCTTGCCTGGTCACCCCTAACTGCCCTCCCTTGCCATCCTGGTCACCCCTAACTGCTCTCCCCTGCCAGCCTGGCCACCCCCAACTGCCCTCCCCTGCAGGCCTGGGTCCCCCGCAACTGTCCTCCTCTGCTGGCCGGTCACCCCAAACTGCCCTCCCCTGCTAGCCTGGTTGCCCCCAACTGCCATCCTCTGCTGGCTCGATTGCCCCCAACTGTCCTCCTCTGCAGGCCTGGTTACCCCCAACTGCCCTCCCATGCTGGCGCAGTCACCCCTAACTGCCCTCCATTGCAAGCCTGGCCGCCCCTAACTGTCCTCCCCTGCTGTCGTGATTAACCCTACCTGTCCATCCCTGCAGGCTTGATCCCCCCCAACTGCCCTCCCCTGCATGGCTGGTCCCTGCAGGCCAGGTTGCCCCTAATGGTCTTCTCCTGCAGGCCTGGTCACCCCTAACTGTCCTCCCCTGCAGGCCTGGTCACCCCCAACTGCCCTCCCCTGCTGGCCTGTTCACCCCTAACTGCCCTCCCATGCCATCCTGGTCACCCCTAACTTCCCTCCCCTGCCAGCCTGGTTGCTCCCAACTGCCCTCCCCTGCTGGCCTGGTCCCCCCCAACTGCCCTCCCTGCAGGCCTGGTCACCTCTAACTGCTCACCCCTGCTGGCCTGTCACCCCCAACCGCCCTCCCTGCAGGCCTGGTCACCCCCAACTGCCCTCCCCTGCAGGCCTGATCGCCCCCAAATGCCCTCCCCTGCATGGCTGGTCCCCCCCCAACTGCCCTCCCCTGCAAGCCTGGACCCCCCCCCAACTGTCCTCCCCTGCTGGCCTGATCACCCACAACTGCCCTCCCTTGTCGGCCATCTTGTGGCAGCCATTTTGTGTCTACATGGGGGTGGCCATCTTTGACCACATGGAGGCAGACATCTTGTGTGTTGGAGTGATGGTCAATTTGCATATTACTCTTTTATTAAATAGGATTAATATTTGTTAATTCTTGTATCTTTTTCCATATGAACAACTGTAAATCTACATTTGCTCCACCCTGTATGTGTGTGTGTGTGTGTGTGTGTGTGTGTGTGTGTGTGTGTACATACATATATATATAATTTTATATGAAAAGCTTCCTTATTCTTTGTTGTGGCTATATGCTATTCCATTATATGAATATGCCATTGATAACCAGAATGGTGAGCTGAGGTTTTTTTTTTCCCTGGATCGTGTCTCGTGACACCAAAGAATGAGCTCCACGGACCAGAAGATTTTAGCAAAAGTGTTGAAAATTTATTACAGGTAAATTCAGACTCTCCTCACGGGAGGGAGGCCCAATAATAGGCTGCCACCTAAAACTTTGTAGTCCAGAGGTATATATTTGCTACAAGCCTGCTTCTATATCTATTCGTGTCATCACCTGATTGATTTCCTCAATTGTTCTTGCCCAGCAACAGACATGAACTTTCCCTGCTATGTGTTCTTTCTCTCTTCCTGTGCTGAACTTTCTCTGTTTCTATGCATTCGTACACCTTGTTGCTGCAGGCCCACCCTTGTTTTCCCAGGCCTCCCACTTTGAGTCCAGAAACATTTTATTATTTCTACTTGGTTGGTTTCTGTGATTAGGCTTGGTCAAACTGCCGTGTCTGCCCCTGCCTATGTTCCACCTGCCTTTGTTATCCACTGGACCCCTGTCCTATCTGTCTGCATTTCAAGTTAACCCGCTCAGTACGCCCTCTGATTAGGAATTCCCAACTGCTGTTGGGAGCAGGGGCAACATCCACTCTGGCTACTTCCTGCTGACAATTGGCATTATGGGGAGAGCAGTCATCAGGCCCCATAGGGGTCCACAGTAAAAGGCAGTCATCTCCATCTGGGGCTGCATTTGGAGTTTTATAGTCTTTATTGGAGAAGAAACAAAATGTATTAGGAGGTTTAATAAGCATGGGCCAAAGATAAGTAACAGAAATAGCCAAAAAGAGCTTAAAAGAGGGGCCAACCAGCTTCTGAGGAATGGGATTATTTCTTTAATTTGTTTTAAGTCCTTTATGGAAAATTATATCTGGACCTGGGTGGATCAAAACTACCCCCCCCCCCACTGTCATTGCCTGGAGAGGGCAGATGGTACTCAGGAGCCTGGGTGGCTGAGTCCCCTTGGGTATTGGTGGGACTTGTCCTTCCAGGGGTCCTGTATTATAAAGAGGACAAGATGGCTAAGCTGTATTCTGTGGGCCACTAGGCCCAGTCGCCTTCTTAGGGGTTTTTGACTCTTTGCTCTTGTTTTGTGTCAAGGCTGTCAAGAGCTAGGGTTCAATTTTCACATTGCTGACATAATTTTTATTGTTTCTTAAAGTAAAGAAAGCCTGGGTATATAAGTGCTTAAACTACTTCCCTTCCCTCCTATAGAAAATATTTAATTGCAAGATGGTATTGTAGTTAATACTTCCCTCTGTGGACTATTTCTCTCTATCTTCCAGTTGATACTGGGGACATGCCTGGGTACAAAAGAAAATCAGGTGTTTTTTTTCTTAAAGGTCTGAGGGTTGAATGTGTCCCAATGTTTAAGAATACAGCCCAGCCGAAACCGGTTTGGCTCAGTGGATAGAGCATCAGCTTGGGGACTGAAAGGTCCCAGTTCGATTCCGGTCAAGGGCATGTACATTGGTTGCGGGCACATCCCTGGTGGGGGATGTGCAGGAGGCAGCTGGTCGATGTTTCTCTCTCATTGATGTTTCTAGGTCTCTATCCCTCTCCCTTCCTCTCTGTAAAAAATCAATAAAATATATTTTTTAATAAAAAGAATACAGCCCAAAGGGCTATCTGCCCAGGGTGTGGCTAAAGCACTTCCCACCTGTAAGAAAACACACAAAAGGATGTCCAGCATCCCCTGTGATCATCTCTTCTCTGTTTGGGGTATCCCCTCCTAGATAAAGGATGTCAGGTGAATGCCTCTTTGTGTGCGACCACAAAAGAGGATCTGCCAGACCTAGTCACACTTCTTGGCAAGATCTAGGTAGTATGTGCTCACTAACAGAACTGACCTATTGGAATGTGCCCACTTACCACCAAGGTCTTACCAGGCACCAGTCCTGCTCCAGATGTGGGGAAGCCTGTACTAACCCGTATCCCTGATTGAAAGTGTCTGAGATGGTTCTAATGTTTTTGAAGTACCAATCAAGTTTCCTAGGGGAGTTTAAAAGGAAGTGACTCTAGGCCAAGGGCTGGGAGAGTTCAGCCAGTACTCAAAACTCTGGGGTGGCTACCATCCAGAGCTCCAGAGAGAGTACAAACAGCTCCAGCCTTATTCCCATGTACGCCCTCACTATCAAAAGATCTATCTTCTTCATTCTGGTCTCCCTAGTCTTTCAGCAATGAGAAACATATTTCCATGGAAATATAAGTCCCACCCTACTTTAGTTAAGGCTAGAATTTTACATTCACTGGTGAGGTAATCTTCTAGATAATACAGGTATCTAGTATATTATTTACCTGGGAACATGGAGGGGCACTGCAAATAGTGCTGGAGGGCTTATTTCAGTCTCTTTTGGCCCCCCTCTTTCCAGTTCTCTGCTCTACTTATTTTTCTCATGAAAGAAAAAAATCCTCAACTCCAGGGCCTAAATGCCCTCCTGCAGATGGGAAGGTATCAGAAGCATGCTATGCCTCCTGAGCAGGGGTACTTTATTCTAGGCTTTCCTATAATTCTGATAATGACCAAGACTTCCTCTGATTCCTATAAGTCCATGGCTAGTTTCTTAAAATTCAAACCCTGGGAAGCTTGTCAAACTAATTTGACCAAAAGATTATATATGAAACACACAATTTTCCTTTTAACAGACTGGAAAAGGACTAAACAAATCCCACATTAAAGGGATGACATTTTCTTCAGAGCCAAGAAATCCTTGTTCTCTGTTAGAGGGATGATGAGGCCTGAGCACAGAAGGAGATAATGATGGTATTTAGAGGTGATATTCCCTGTGTGTGAGTAGGGCTTGTAACCTAGTGGAGACAAACTGAACAACAAGAATTAGGACAAGTGGTCCCGTGAAAGGAAAAGTATTTTATTTTATTTTATTTTTTTAATTTCTTTATTGATTAAGGTGTCACATATTTGTCCTCATCCCCCTATTCCCATCCCACCGCCCTCCCCACGCATGCCCCAACCCCCTGTTGAACTTAACCGTTGGATAGGCTCATATGCATGCACACAAGTCCTTTGGTTGAACTCTCCCCCTCCCCCCACCCTCCCCTATCCTCCCTCTGAGGCCCGATAGTCCGATCAATGCCTCCTTGTTTCTGGTTCTGTTCTTGTTCCTCAGTCTATGTTGTTCATCATTTCCCCTAGATGCGCGAGATCATATGTCACTAGATATATACTTATAAGAACTGAATGTGAGACGAGCAATAATGGTTATGCTGACAGGCAAATGAATCAGTCTGTACTGAGTTTCTTTCTGGACCAACAGTTCTTTTGAGACCCAATTTCAATGTCCACCAGTTCCTTATGTGTACATGTCAGCACTGACCCCTCAGCTCTGGATGGTGGACAAATGGTGGTAACGGAGGTCCGACTCCCTCTGGTTTGGTCTCCGCCGGACCCAGGGGCACGGCTTCACCCGGACTAAGGGGCACGTGGCCTCACCCGGGCCCGGGACCCAGCCTCACCCGGATGGATCCAGGGGCACACGGCCTCACCCGGACCCAGGATCCGGCTTCACCCGTACCCAGGGGCGCAAGGCCTCACCCAGACCCAGGGGCACATGGCCTCACCTGGGCCCAGGGACCCAGCCTCATCCGGGTCCAGTGGCGCGTGGTCTCACCCGGACCCGGGGGCGCGTGGCCTCACCCGGGCCCAGGGACCCAGCCACACCTGGGTCCAGGGGCGCGTGGCCTCACTCAGACCCAGGGGCGCGTGGCCTCACCCGGATCCAGGGACGCGTGGTCTCACCCGGACCCAGGGGCGCGTGGCCTCTCCCAGACCCAGGGGCACGTGGCCTCACCCGGGCCTAGGTGCGCAAGACCTCACCCAGATCCAGGGACACATGGTCTCACCTGGACCCAGGGGCACTTGGCCTCTCCCAGACCCAGGGACACGTGGCCTCACCCGGACTTGGTGCGCGAGGCCTCACCCGGATCCAGGGACACAGGCCTCACCCGGACCCGGGGGCACGTGGCCTCTCCCAGACCCAGGGGCACGTGGCCTCACCCGGATCCAGGGACACATGGCCTCACCCGGACCCGGGGGCACGTGGCCTCTCCCGACCCAGGGGCACGTGGCCTCACCTGGGCCTAGGCGCGCGAGGCCTCACCCGGATCCAGGGACACATGGCCTCACCCGGACCCAGGGGCGCGTGGCCTCTCCCAGACCCAGGGGCACGTGGCCTCACCCGGGCCTAGGTGCGCGAGGCCTCACCCAGATCCAGGAACACATGGTCTCACCCGGAACCAGGGGCGCGTGGCCTCTCCCAGACCCAGGGGCACGTGGCCTCACCTGGACCTAGGCGCGCGAGGCCTCACCGGGATCCAGGGACACATGGCCTCACCCGGACCCGGGGGTGCGTGGCCTCTCCCAGACCCAGGGGCACATGGCCTCACCCGGGCCTAGGTGCGCGAGGCCTCAACTGGATCTAGGGACACATGGCCTCACACGGACCCAGGGGCGCGTGGCCTCACCCGGGCACGGGACCCAGCATCATCCGGGTCCATGGAATCCGGCTTCACTTGGACCCAGGGGCACGTGGCCTCACCCAGACCCAGGGACGTGAGGCCTCACCTAGACCCAGAGGCATGTGACCACACCCGAGCCCAGAGGCGCACAACCTCGCCCGCACCCGGGTCCCAGCGGGGTTTCATCTTCTTGATCCCAATTCCTGTTGGTCAATTCCCTCTCAGCAATTCCTTCGTCCATTTTCTCAGAGCTCCAGGACGGCCGCTGCAGAACTCGTTGGGCGGCGGCTCAGTGAAGCTCCGATGTGCCTGGTGCACGGCGGCGGGCTGGTCCGGTGTCGCTGCGTCGTCCCTTGGGTCTGCAGTGGTGGCCGGTCGCCGAGCATGCGCACCTGGCCGCTTCCAGGGCATTGAGATTCTTGAAGGACTCAGAGGTCAGCAAGCGCGGAGTCTCCCACCCCATGTCTCATAGGGGTTCGTCTGTCCGTGCTCGGCAGCCAGTGGAGCCGTCCCCTCAGCCGGAGACCGCTGGGGGAACTGCGCCGAGCACGTTCCAGGCCGCCATTGTGTCGCCTGAGCCGTAGTTCTTAAAGTGTGGTCTTTGGGACACCGGCATCAGCATCATCCCGCATACTCCTCTTTTATTCTAGTTGTAGAGCATCCACACAGCCAGCCCTCTGGTGGTTCTGGATGGTGTCTGCTCTGCTCTCCTGTCATAGTCTCAAAGTTGTTGTGGTAGGCAACAATCAGGCTTCCGCCCTATGCCTCCATCTTGGTCCTCCTTTGTATAGTTAAGTCTTGGTTGTTGTTGGTGTCACTGGGAGGGCCCTCTTTGTCTATAAAGGAAGAGTTGCTGTGCAGGAGACACGTTTATGGGCCGGGTCTTGGTGCAGCAAGGCTTTGGCGCTCACTGAATCTGCTTCTTGAATGTGTCCCTTATGCGCGTGGTTGAAATCTGGTGTCATCTCCCACAGACCACTAGATGCCCTCGTTTCTGGGTCTCCAATGGGGTGTAGATCAGCTACTGCCTTAGGCACTCAGCAGGGATTACAGCAAAAACTGTAGTTTCCTCCTCCTGTCTGAGTGGCCCTGGAGCAGTCTGACTAGAACAGCTGTTCATCTGATCAAGCTGCCAGAGGGCAGGCCACCCACATGCACAAGCCGTTGCTTGGAGCGCAGATGCGCCTGCAATACTTGCGGGGCAGGTCTTCAAAATGTGCGGGGCGGGTCCCAGGGTGGGGCGGGTCCCAGGGCGGGGCGGAGTCTCAGGGCGGGGCGGGGTCTCAGGGCGCCAACAGGCCATGGCGAGGCGAACCGCAATGGCTGCGAGTCTGCTCCTTCTGCCTTCCACGTTTCTAAGCCCCCTCGTTCTGCACTCCAGCGCAGCAAACACTGATTGCTGGGCGCACCTCTGCAAGAGTCCCGCCTCTCCCCGCAGGCGTCTGGGTCTCCCGCGCGTCCCCAGAAGCTGGATTTCAGGGTGATGGGGAGCTAATCTCCCCTAGGGTTGGAACAAAAGGCGCGCGCCCCTTCCCCCACTGCCAGCCCGACCCACGCGCCTCCGCACCTCATCCCCTCTGATTTCGCTGGTTTCCTCTTCCCTCTTAGCTGTAAATCTACCATTCAGCCATCTCTCCTGTAGTTCTGGGTGGTAGACGCTCTGTCCTTCAGTCGTGCCCCTGAAATTGCTGTGCGCGGCGCAGTTCGCAGTTCCTTTGCTTAACTCTGCCGCCTTCTTGGTTCTCCTCTGTCAAAATGGCTAGAGGACTTGAATGTAAGATGGGAAATCCTAAGAATCCTCCAAATCGTTGTTGGCGGCCTCCGGGGCCCCGAGGATCTCCCTGGGCAGCTCGGCCAGGTCGGTGACGCGGATGAGCCCCTCCTGCAGGAAGATGGTCTCTTCCTTCACCGAGAGCCGCTGCGCTGAGTCCGCGGCTGCCGCCCAGGAAAAGTATTTTAGTATTCAACTAGAGGCCCGGTGCACGAAATTCGTGCACTGGGGAGGGTGTCCCACAGCCCAGCTTGCACCCTCTCTAATATGGGACCCCTCGGGGAATGTCCAACTGCAGGTTTAGGCCCGATTCCTGTGGAATCGGGCCTAATCCTGCAGTTGGACATCCTTCTCACAATCTGGGACTGCTGGCTCCTAACTTCTCACCTACCTGCCTGATTGCCCCCTAACTGCTTCCTTGCTGGCCTGATTGACCCCTAACTGCTCCTCTGCGGGCCTGATTGCCCCCAAATACCCTCCCCTGCTGGCCTGATCACCCCCAAGGCTTTTATTAGTATAGATATGACCCTGCACAGAAAATTTTACTAACCCTGCTTTACAATAAGGGCTTGACGATTGAATCATTAGGACCAGACACCAAGATTTCCTTTCTTTGAATAGTGGAGGGAATACTTATCTTGTCTTTAAGTTGCCCAGAAATTAAAATGAGATAATGACTTAGAAAAGTATAAAAGCACCATATAAAGACAACTGTCTTTTTAATGAAGTGGCAAAATGAAAAACACTTTTTATTCTCCCCTTCCTTCCTTTACAGCTTTTATTTAAACTTTGAAATTTATAAAAATTTCACTCCAATTTTCATTTCTTTACATTCAACATTATTTTGTATTGGTTTCAGGTTTTATATTAGTTACAGAATAGTGGTTAGACAATCATATACTTTACAAAGTGTTCCCCGATATTTCTAGTACCCACCTGGCATCATACCATCATTACAACACTACTGACTATATTCCCTATTTAAGTGACAATGGGTTTACAGGTTCCTTTCAATCTTTCTTTTGTGTTTTTTGTCCTTCCTTTTCTTTCTCACTTCTTCCCTCATTTTCTTTATATAGTATCTCAATTGGCCATCAAAGCTCAGTGAAGGCACTGGGACACGCTTCATCCATTTTACAGACCAGGAAACTGAGGCCAATTCCAGTTGGCTGTGGAACTTGACTCAGCACACAAGAAGCCCTGAGAGCCATGCTTTTTGTGCTTCCTAAGGGGCAGCGGCCCAGCAAACAGAACAAACCTTCCAGTCAGGCTTCCCAGCCTCTTTCTCAAGCACCTCTTCATTGCGGATGCTCCACATTCTTTCCTCTCCCCCATTCTTTACTGCCCCCGCTTCTCCGAAGCAGGTGGAAGGCTTCCCACTCACTGCCTAGGCATGCTCTGCTATGGGGCAGGGTGTAGTGAGCTTGCTTTTGGGTCAAGGCAGGAGCAGTAGTCACTGCCTCTGAAGTGTGAAGGCCACCTGAGCGAGGCCCATTAGCACTGGGAGCGTCTCTGAATCACGTCAGTCAGTCCAGTACCCTGCAGTGCAGCACCCCTTCACTGAGGTGGCTCCACCCCTCAACCCCCGCCTCAGGAGTGAGGGTCCTTGCCCCTCTGCCAGGAGTCCTTCCATGCCCCTTGATCCCTGGCTGGGCCCACCCACATCTTGGGGGCACTGCAGAACCTCTGTCTCTCTGCAGATGAGGCAGATCCCTGCCCTAGGTCTCCGCAAAGCTATGAATCTGTGGCCAGAGGCCTGGTCTGGGTCTCAGAAACCACATGCCTGCAATGTTCCCAGGGACCCTGGGAGGGACTGGGTGAGTCCTGCCACGCCCCCCAGGGTGGCGATCGCCGCCAGGGACCCCCAGGAGCGCCTGGCTGGGCCCGGCCATGCCCCCCCGGGTGGCGATCCCGCCCGGGACCCCCGGGAGCGCCTGGCTGGGCCCGGCCACGCCCCCCCGGGTGGCGATCGCTGCCCGGGACCCCCGGGGAGCGCCTGGCTCAGCCCGGCCATGCCCCCCCCGGGTGGCAATCTCCTCCCGGGACCCCCGGGGAGCGCCTGGCTCAGCCCGGCCACGCCCCCCCCGGGTGGCGATCGCTGCCTGGGACCCCTGAACTAAGAGGATTGGGCGCTGCCATCTTGGTCTTCTCAACGGCCGGATAGGCCACCCGGAGTCCCGCCCCCAGCCTCTCGCAGGCCCAATCATGGGCATAGCGGAGGTGCGGTCAATTTGCATGTTTCTCTATTATAAGTTAGGATGATTCCAAAGCTAAAGATGGGAGAAAAGCAAGTATTAGTGTGGAGAGTTGTATATCAATATCCAAGAAAACTAGACAAACTTAGGATTCAGTTTAATTCATAGGTGTAAGATAAAACTTCTAAACAATTAATTGGAATCAACTCACAATTGTGTATTATAGAGTCTGTTAAAACATGATTTTTCTCCCTAAAATTACCCTTATTTTTATTAAAGACCAACTTATTTATTGTATTAACTCTAGTTTTAATTTGGCCTGAGGGTTTGCATGAGTACAACAAGAACAGTAATTGACTGTATAGGCTCTTTTAAAATCTATTTTGGTGGAATCTCATGATAGAGCTGTAATGATCCCGTCAAGGCAAAGAAGTCAGACACACCTTTAATACCTGCAGATTTGGGATGTATTCATCAAGTTGAGGTCCTCACAGATGTCTTGAGGTTCTTTTTTGTGCCATCTCTCAGGAAAGTAACCTTCTTTCCTTACCTGGAAAGACTGCCATGAACTATGTGACCAAGCGAGGTACCAGGTTGTTCTCCAAGGTGTTCATATTGGCTTCAAGTCTTCTGGTGACACCCAGAATTCAGGCCTGTCTCTCTCAGATATGACACCCCAGCAAAAGACTTGGTTAATAAAACTATTATTGGAAACTTGTCTTATTGAACTTATGCAAAGAAATGCATTGCTATGACCTATTTATTATAGATTGCCAAAATCCAGAGGGATTAGTTAGGGAGAAAAATGTATATTTTACTAAATTGCCTTGTTTCCCTGTACTTGAAAAACAAAGTTCAAAAATTAGAAATACTTTTACCAAAAGTCATAAAACTGAATTTTGTTTTCTCACACAAATGAATTTATATGAGAAACTTTGACTGCATTGTGAAAAGCCAATCAACTAAAGCAATCAAAGTATGTATCTCCATTGAAAAATCAAAGCAAGTAAACCTATACATCTGGCTCATGAAGTATAGATGGGCCCCCTGCCAATTAGAAGAGCAGGCTGGGTCGGGGTCCAAGGCATTATACAACCTCCTAAAATTGCTCCGTTGAATATTCTAGTACATATCAATTCTTAAGATTATTCTCTCTTATTTTGTTGTAGTCTTTTCAGAAATCATGAGAAGCACCTGGCAACTTGACCTTGACAAGCCTTGAGACTGCCAGCCTCTCTGCCTAGGGAGTAAAGTGGGTTTTTTTTCCCTTTTACCTTCCCCCCTCCCTTTCTGTAGGGAGGTTTTTATTTTTAACCATTTACTCTCTGTCCTTGGCTGAGGGAAATAATGGTTTGTCAGTTACAAATTGGCTGCAAATTGACCACATAGTTTGGCTTTATTTTAATTTTCTTTAACATTTTTCCTTAAAAACCTTTTATAATTTTTATAAACCTTTTCACAACTTTTAGGAATAATTAGTTTTCAAAATGTATTTCTATGTACCATGTTTTTTATTACCAAAATTACATAATTTCCAATTAATAATTTCTAGAAGCCTCATTAATCCACAATAACCAAGAAAGCAAATAACCAGCATTGCTTAGATTGACCCTTAGTAACCTATTTTAAGCATACTTAGTTTCAAAGCACATTCTTAACAAAGCAAAAGACATTATAACAGCTCTAAATTCACTTTACAGACTTTTAGCGATAAAGATAAAAAGCAGGTGATTTAGCAATCAAAATTGTAATGAGTTAATTTGATTTGCACACATGGCTAAATTTTTCCTAGAAACTTGTACCTTTAAAGGTGGGCAGACTAGAATTTTGGAACAGGTACTTGCATTTCAAAGGTCCTGGGAACCACATGGGAGCACTGTAGAATGTGCTGAAGGGCCTCTAGCATTGTAAATTCCAAACCTGCAGTCCTCCATTCTGTCTGGTGATCTATGCCCTGATGTATGGAAAATGCCCTGATCTACCTCCCCATCCAGCTTCAAATGCTCACCAGCACATGGTGTTGTATGAACACCAGGGGCAGGCAGTGCCCCTCAGGCAAGGGCATTCCCTTTGTGGCTCCCATAACATTCTATTGAAGATCCGAATCCCGTCTGGTCCCTACAAGGCCACTGCAAGGAGCTGGAAGAAATCAGGTCTGTGAGGGTCAGGTCCAAGGAGGCATTGAGGAGATGAAGGAATCCTCCGTTCACACATGGCTGGGTCTATCTGTAGTAGTGGACATCAAGAATGACAGATCAACCAGTCTGGGCCAGGATCTGAAGAACTTAGCATTCTCCACCCCAACTTTGGGCAGGAAGAGGAAAAAGGCATGAGCAGATCTTTGGCAATAGAAATCCTAACAAGGGAACAGGCCAGGGTTGGGCTATATGTAGTGGGTCCAAGTGCGCTATTTGTGAAGGGAACTCCCAGAGGCAGTGAAACCTCTGGTCATTTCCTCCTTTTACGTCTCTCAGTTTCTCTCCCCGTCTGTCCAAATAGCCATGAGGACCCAGAGCGCTGAGTGGCCAGCTCGTATGTGCATGCCATGTATGGGTCAGAGTTTAATTACATTTGTATCCTTTAGTCCCTAAGAAGCCCCTGCACGTCTTCGAGTTCAACCCCAGACATCTCTGCGAGGTCCTTACTCACATAAGGACATTCGAGATTCTCAAACCAGAGGGAGGAATTTGCCTCTTTGATCTTCAGAGCCTGGATAGGGACCCAAGAACTCTTTTAGTCATTGGTGGAACTTTATCTTGCAACTGGCGGGAAGCCTACTGCTTTCTAACCTGGTCCAACAGCCAGTTCATCCTTCCATAGGAGCCTTTTTATGTGGCAGCTTCCCTAATGGCTTTTGACTGGCTGACCCATGCCTGCCTTTTAAATGGCCCAAAGGCCTGAGACTGCATTTGGAAATTGAAAGAGAAAAGTGCCCGCTGGAGATGGCAACCTGATTAACTGGCTGACAGGCACCCAGCAATGCCTCAAAAATTACAAAGGAAACATCAAAAGATGTGATAGGGTCAGTAGGCTCACCGTTTGATGTGGAGAGGTTGAACCCCAGACTGAGCCCTCAAAGCTGATAACTGAACCTTGAGCCGAGGTTTTTCCCCCAGGGTCATGTCTCGTGACACCAAAGAATGAGTTCCTGGACCAGAAGACTTAAGCAAAAATGTGGAAAATTTATTACAAGCAGATTCAGACTACCTGAACCTGCGGGGGGTTGGAGGGAGAGATAATAATGGGCTGCCTATGAAACCTTGTACTCTAGGGGTGTATATTTGCTACAAGCCTGCTCTATATCTATCCATGTCATCACCTGGATTGATTCCCCCAAGTGTTCTTGCCCAGCAACAAATCTGAACTTTCTCTGCTTCTATGTGTTCTTGCTCTGTTCCTATGCTCAACTTTCTCTGTTTCTATGTGTTCATACACCTTGTTGCTGCAGGTCCTCCCTTGTTTTCTCATGCCTCCCACTTTGAGTCCAGAAACATTTTATTATTTCTGTATGGTTGGTTCCTGTGATTAGGCTGCTCAAACTGCCATGTCTGCCCCTGCATATGTTCCACCTGTCTTTGTTTTACACTGGACCCCTGCCCTATCTGCCTGCGTTTCAAGTTAATCCTATCAGCATTATTTAATAAACCAATTTCTTAACTAAGGGCATTTAGGTGGTGTCTAATTCTTTATTATTACAAATTCTTCAGTAAAGACTGTTGTGGAGTGAAGGCGAGTGAAAGAAATCTAAGTTACTGTTTGTTATAATTTGAAAAGTCCATAAAAAGGACTGGCAAGGAAAATTCTATCTTAAAGCAGATCAGTATATTTTTCTCCATATGCAATTCCTCCAAAATTTGGCAATACTTGATAAATATCATGGCAACACATTTCTTTGCATAAATTTAATAAGACCAGTTCCAATAGTGGTTTTATTAACCAGAAACTGACTGGAGTATCATGTTTTAAAGAGCCCTGCCTGAACTCTGAACTCTTGAAGCCAATAAGAGTGCCACGGAGAAAGCCTGGTATCCTGCTTGGTAGCCCTGAAAATAGATGGCATTGGAGCGTCAGGCCCATACCCTACCATCACTGGCGGTTGGTCAGAGTAGAAGGGGAGCTATAAGGGCGCCTCTGCGTCGCTGCGGGACCCCCAGGCACTCTGAGCCGTTATGAGTAGGAGGGCTGAGATTGGCCTTGAAGCCTAAGGCATGGGCCCGGGTAGAGCCACTGCAGGTGAGGACTTCACCTAACTCAGCAGGTACTACAGGCAGGCCTGACTGCAGCTGGATGGCTTGGCTTCCTGGCCCTACGGGGCACATTAAGATTCAATCATGAAATTCCGGCAAAGGTAGTTGGTTACCATTCTTGTTATGTTTATGCAAATAATCAGGCCAAATTAAATACAATAGATAAATTGGTCTTGATTTGGGTCTTTTGATAAACATGGGGGTAATTTTGAGGAGGAAAATTCTATTTCAATAGAAGTTATTAAAACTGAAAGGTTTTATTTCCCTTCCACCAGACCATTTGTTACAGTTTGTCTCTGCCAGGTCACAAGCCCACCTCCTTCTGTGCCCAGGTCTCATTGTCCCTCTGACAGACAGCAAGGATTTCTTGGTTCAGAGAGAAACTTCTGACCCACCTCAGCAGGAAGTAGCTAGAAGAACCCACCGACGTCCATTTTCCCTAAAAGAATTCAGAGCCAGGATCCTTGAGGTAATATATTAGTCAGTTAGACAGATATGAGCAGAGCAAGGACAATGGACCAATTAGCACTACCAGATGTAATTAAGTCTTTCCATCTCTACCTATGTGAGACAAGGGGACTCCCCAGAAGCAAGAGGGAATGAGGCTGCAGATGAAGCAGCCTGGAAGGCTGCCCTAAAACCAGTGGGGCCTCTACAGATTCTAGTGACTCTTCCAAACCCTGACCTACCCATCTCACCAGCTTACATTGAAACCCAATCTAGAAACGCTAAAATCCATAACCAATCTTTACTCAAGTTCTTACAGGCTTTACAGTCTACCCAGAAAGCAGTCTGCCTATACCAACTTCTGATCTGGTCCATCCTTCCACCCTGGTGACTCTGTTTGGGTAAAGAAATTTGCCACACAAAGACTGATTTCTACCTGGAAAGGACCACCTCCACGGCAGTCAAGGTCGACAGGATCCCGACGTGGCTTCATCACACCTGGCTAAAGACAGCCCAGGCAAAATGGAGAGTCCAGGACTCTTCGGCCCCTCTAAAGATTAGTCCTGGCCCTCATTCCGGGCCCATATCTTATAAACAGGCCCACTGACTTTATTCAGCAGAGAATTAATTCTATCAGGCTTATAGTCCTCATGGGTCAATATAACTTTCTCGCCAATAATGACCCAAAACAGTCAATGATTTGACTCATGTACATAAAACCAGTGGGGAATGTTAGAGGGTGGGAATTTTTGAGCATGCCCCATTCCAGAGAGGCTGTCAGTGCTGACACCAGGTCAGGCCTTGAGATAGGGTCTCATGACCCCTTCCCAGCACGTAGGCCTTCTTTCATAGAACACTGTCAGCTTTCTGAAGGACAGGATGACCCTGTGAATAACATGGTCGTCAATGGCATGACTCTGACGTTGCTTGGGAAAAAAACTGTTTTGTCTTGGG
Source organism: Eptesicus fuscus (assembly GCF_027574615.1). NCBI lineage: Eukaryota > Metazoa > Chordata > Mammalia > Chiroptera > Vespertilionidae > Eptesicus > Eptesicus fuscus. The sequence continues at coordinate 1,230,526 of NC_072480.1, read as the reverse complement.
TTGCTTGTTCTGCAAAAACAGGATGTGGTTAATGTGCTTAAAAGTGGTCCTACACAAAGGGTCACTGCTGCTCTCTGGATTCCCTGCATGGAGAAAGGCAGAGCAGTCGCCGGTCAGCTGGCTGGCCAGCCGGCTGGCCGGCTAATAAAGGCTCCCTAAATTTTAATTTGGTCTGGGCTCCAGTGCTCATTCACTCGCCTTCACTCCACAACACAGACCTATATATATGTACTATGTATGCATGTAAACATACATAAACATGTAATATTGCACATATGTGAGTATGTTCTAGAAATGGACATTTTTAGCCCATTTGAAAATTTCCTCTCATTTAGCACTTCAATGTTAATAATGTTCCTTGTTTAGATTCATATACGATGACTAGAGGCCCATTGTAGGAAGATTCCTGCAAGAACAGGGCTTCCGGTGGGCTTTCCTCCTGCCACCGCCACCTCTCCCAGCCCCCCCGCGCTTTCCCTGCCACCTCTGCTCCCCCACCCTCCACCCCACGCTTTTCCTCCCGCAGCCGCCACCCCCCTATGCTTTCACTCCCACCGCCACCGCTGCCCCACACTTTCCCTCTCGCCGCCGCCTGGTGCTTTCCCTTCCCTGCTGCTGTCTCTGCCACCCACCCCATGTTTTCCCTTCCACAGCCGCCGACCCCCCTGTGCTTTCCCTCCCGCCACCACTGCCCCATGCTTTCCCTTCCACTGCCGCACTTTTCCACCGCCCGCCGCCCGCCCCGCCCACGCTTTCCCTCCCGCAGCTGCCTTGCTTTCTGCTTTCCCTCCCTCTTCCTTCTATGCTGTCTTCAGTCTTCACTCTTCCCTCCCTCAGTGTATGCAAATTAACTGCCATCTTTGTTGTGTTAATTTGCATACTCACTCTGATTGGCTGTGTAGCGAAGGTATGGTCAATTAGCATTTTTCTCTTTTATTAGTGTAGATGCGTTAATTCTTTGAAAAATTCTTCCAAGGTTCTAGTTTTTTAAAGATAGTACAAAGTTACAATAAAGACTGAAAGAAGTCTGTTTCCATGTCTGTTTAAAATCCTTTGTATTTCTGTGGGGTCATTTGTGACTTCACCTCTTTCATTTCTGATTTTGTTTATTTGGGTCCTCTCTCTGCTTCTTGTTGAACCTAGTTAAAGATTCATCAATCTTGTTTATCCTTTTAAAGAAGCAGCTCTTGATTCTATTGATCTTTTGTATTATGTGGTAGTTGTTTTTTTTTGGGGGGGGGTTGTTGTTGTTTGTTTGTTTTTGTTTCTATGTCATTTATTTATGCTCTGATCTTTAGTATACCCTTCATTCTACTTACACTGGGCATTTCTTGTTGCTTTCTATCTAGTTCTTTAAATTATAGGGTTAGATAACTTATTACCAGCTTTTCTTGTGTGTGTGAGTTTTTTGGGGGGTTTTGTTTGTTTGTTTGTTTGTTTGTTTGTTTTTGAGGTAGGCCTGTAGTGCTAGTATGAACTTCCCGCTCAGGAGTGCTTTCATGTCCCACAGATTTTGAATTGTTGTGTTTTCATTTTTATTTGTTTTCAGAATGTTTTTAATTTCTTCTTTGATCTATTTGGTAACCCATTCATTGTTTAATAGCATGCTATTTAGCCTCCATGTGTTTGATTGTTTTTATTGTAATGGTTTTCTAATTATATGTCATTGTGATCTGAGAAGATGATTTCAATCTTCTTGAATTTGTAGAGACTTAGCCTATGTCATACCATGTGGTCTGTCTTTGAAAATGTCCCATGTGGGAGGAACCAAGATGGCAGCAAAGTTTAACAACTAAACTGCCGCCTCGCACAACAATTTCAAAAATACAACTAAAAGACAAAACGTCTACCACCCAGAACCACAGGAAAGCTGGCTGAATGGTAGATTTACAACTAAGAAGGAAAAAGAAAGAACAAACGCGGAAGGGCTGAGGTACGGAGGCGCGTGAATCGGGCTGGTGGCGGGCGACGGGACGCGCGGCTTTTTTTCCAACCTGCTCGGAGACAAGCTCCCAATCACTCTGAAATCCAGTTTCTGGGGACACGCGGGGGACCCAGACACCTATGGGGAGAAGCTGGACTTGCGGCCATCATGTCGGAAAGTGAGAGTGACTTTATTGCACAGGTGTGCCCAGCAATCAGTGTTTACTGCGCTGGAGCACGGGGCGCAAGGACTTGGAAACAGGAAAGGCAGAAAAGGCAGACTAGCAGCCATTGCTGTTTGCCACACCCTAGCCTAGTGATGCCCTGAGACCCCGCCCCGCCCTGAGACCCGCCCCGCACATTCTACAAACCCACCCAGGCTCCAAACAGCAGCTTTTGCATATAAATGGCCTGCCCTGTGGCAGCTTAACCAAATAAACTGCAGCTCCAGTCAGACTGCTCCAAAACCACTCAAGCAAAGAGGAGAAAACTGCATTTTTTGCTGTAACTCCTGCTGAGTGGCCTCAGACAGTAGCTGACCTGCACCCCATTGGAGATCCAGAAATGAGGGCATCTAGTGGTCGGTGTGAGACGACACCAGATTTCAACCACTCACATAAGGGACACATTCAAGAGGCAGACTCAGTGAGTGCCAAAGCCCTACTGCAACAAGTCCCGGCCCATAAATGTGTCTCCAGCACAGCAATTCTTTCTTTATAGACACAGCGGGTCCTCACAGCCAATTGGCCTGGAGGTCAATTCCTCCCAGTGACACCAACAACAATCAAGACTTAACTACAACAAGGCTGTACACACAGTCTAAAAAGGGGTGCACCAAGAGCGTCCACCTCAGGTAACTGGGAGGCTGGCCTGTTGAACCAATAGGACACAATAGGACACAAAGCTACCCTACCAACTCAGGGAAGCAGCAAAAATGAAAATGAGGAGGCAAGGAAACAGATCCCAAACAAAAGAAATGGAGGAGAACAAACGACTGGACATAGAGTTCAAAACCACGGTTATAAGGTTTTTCAAGAATTTCATGGAAAAAGCCGATAAATTTAATGAGACCCTCGAGGATATGAAAAAGGTCCAACTATAAATGAAACATACACTGACTGAAATAAAAAATATTATACAGAGACCCAACAGCAGACTAGAGGAACGCAAGAATCAAGTCAATGATTTGGAATACAAAGAGGCAAAGGACACGCCTTACGAAAAGCAAGAAGAAAAGAGAATTCAGAAAGTAGAAGATAGTGTAAGAAGCCTCTGGGACAACTTCAAGAATACCAGCATCCAAATTTTTGGGGTGCCAGAAGAAGAGAGAGAGCAAGACGCTGAAAACCTATTTGAAGAAATAATGACCAAAAACTTCCCCCACCGGGTAAAAGAAATAGACTTACAAGTCCAGGAAGCACACAGAACCCCAAACAAAAGGAATCCAAAGAGGACCACACCAAAACATATCATAATTAAAATGCCAAGGGCAAAAGACAAAGAGAGAAACTTACAAGCAGCAAGAGAAAAACAGTGAGTTACTGACAAGGGAACACCCATACGATTATCAGCTGATTTCTCAACAGAAAGTATGCAGGCCAGATGGGAATGGCAAGAAATATTTAAAGTGATGAATAGCAAAAACCTACAACCAAGACTACTCTACCCAGCAAAGTTATCATTCAGAATTGAAGGACAGATAAAGAGCTTCACAGATAAGAAAAAGCTAAAGGAATTCATCACCACCAAACCAGTATTACATGAAATGCTGAAAGGTATTATTTAAAAGGAGTAAAAAGAAGAAAAAAGTAAAGACAAAAATTATGAACAACAAATACATACCTATCAACAAGTGAATCTAATAGTCAAGTGAATTAAAAATCTGAAGAACCAAATAGACTGATGAACATAATAGAATCAGGGGCATAGAATGGGAGTGGATTGATAATTCTCAGGGGAAGGGGGTGTCTGTGTGGGGGGTACGGGAAGAGACTGGACAATATCATACACCTATGGATAAGGATAGCGACGGGGGGAGGCAAGGGCAGAGGAAAGGGTGGGAACCGGGAGGAGGGGAGATATGGGGGGGGGGTAAGGAGAAACAATTGTAATAATCTGAACAATAAAGATTTATTTTAAAAAAATGTCCCATGTGAACTTGAGGAGAATGTGTATTCCGTAGCTTTGGGATGAAATGTTCTGAAGATGTCAATTAATTTCACCGGATCTAGTGGGTTGTTTAGAATTGTTGTTTCTTTGTTGATTTTTTCTCTAGAGGGTTTATCCAGTGGTGTCAATGAGGTATTAAAGTCCACTACTACGATTGTATTGCTGTTGATCTCTTCCTTGATATTTTCCAGAAGTTTTTTATGGGTTTGGGTGCTCCTGTATTGGGTGCATATATGTTTAGCAGAGTTATATACTCTTGTTGAATTGCTCCCTTTAGTGTTATGAAGTGGCCTTCCTTATGTCTTGTTATGACCTTCACTTTGAGGTCTATTTTGTCAGATATAAGTATTACTACCCCAGCTTTTTTTTTTTTTTCATTTGCCTGAAAATATTTTTCCATCTCTTCACTATCAGTCTGTGTGAGTCCTTTGTTCTGAGGTTGGTCTCTTGTAGACAGCAGATATATGGGTCAGGTTTTCTTATCCATTCAGCTACCCTGTCTTTTTATTGGAGCACTTAATCCACTTAGATTTAAGATTATTATTGATAGGTACTTGTTTTTTGCCATTTTTATTCTTTATGACTGTGGTCATTCTTCCCATTCTATTTCATCTTTTTACAGCAGTCCCTTTAGCATTGCTGGCTTGGTGGAAATAAACTCCCTTAGACTTTTTTGTCTGTGAAGCTCCTGATTTCACCTTCGATTTTGAATGATAACCTTGCTGGATAGAGAATTCTTGGACTCAGTCCCTTGCTTTGCATCACTTTGTATACTTCATTCCATTCCCTTCTGGCCTGATGTGATTCTGTTGAAAAATAGGTTGATAGTCTAATGGGAGATCTCTTATAGGTAATATTCTGTCTCTCTCTGGCAGCCTTTAAGATTCTTACTTTGATGTTTGCTAATTGAGTTACAATGTGTCTTGGTGTTGGTTTCTTTGGGTTCATCTTGTTTGGAACTCTGTGTGCTTCTTGAACTTGTGTGAGTTTTTCTTCCCCATGTCAGGGAAATTTTCTCTTATTATTTCTTCAAACAGGTTTTCTATTCCTTGCTCAGCTTCCTCTCCTTCTGGCACCCTTGTTTTGCAGATGTTGTTCATTTCATGTTGTCCCATAACTCCTTTAGACTCTCCTCTTGCTTTTTACTTCTTTTTCCAGTTGCTGCTCTGCTTGGATGTATTTTTTACTTTGTCTTCTAACTTGCTGATTCGGTCCAACAGCTTCTTCTAGTCTAAGGTTGAAACCTTCCATTGTGTTCTTCATTGCAGCCATATCATTCTTCATTTCCTCTTGATTCTTACACATGTTGGTGAATTTCTCATCCAGCCTTTTGAGCATCTGTATAACCATTACTCTGAATTGTTTCTCTGACAAATTGCTGCCTCCATTTCATTTATTTTATTTCCTGGCGATTTCTCATTTTCTTTCCTTTGGAAATTGTTTCATTGTTTCCTCACTTCTGCCATCTCTTTGTATTTATTTCTATGTACTGTGAGTTCTGTCACTTTCTGGCCCTGGGCAACCTGTTTGAGATCCAAGAAGTTGAAGCCCCTAGTAGCCCCAGCACTCCTTACTCCAGAAGTTGGGTCTTCCTTGAGTCTCATGCTTTTGTCTCTGCTCTGAGTTGTATTCCTTTCCCCCTCAGATCTGGTTCCTCAGTTGTTGTCCGCTACAGGTGCTCCGGGTTGGTAGAGGCATTTGCACACTTCTAATATGTGACTCCAGCATGGGTCCAGCTGCATGGGGGCTGGGTGTGCAGAGGTCCTTGAAGGGCCAATTACAGGTGTGCAGGGACCTAGTATGCTAGGACTGGTCACACAGATTCCAGGTGTGTGGTGTCCTGGTGAGCTGGGTTCTGGCGTGCGGGTTGCTGGTGCACAAGGTGCTGGCTTGGCAACTGGGCGTGCCTCGTCCAGGCGCGTGGCATCCCTGATTCTCCAAGTCCCGGTGCATGGGGTCCTGAAGTGCAGGGACCGGTTTCAAGGGTTGGGAGGTACAACATGGGAGGTTTCTCTGGCCTGCGGTCACTACTGGGAGCTGGCAGTGAGGTAGGGTGCCACGCACCACAGGGGTGGCAGGCAAATGGCTCTCTGCACAGGTGCTGTGTGGTGTCTTAAAACAGTGTGGTTGTTGGTGTGGCTGTGCTCCTGGCCTCCATTGCTCCCCCTTGAAGATGGCATTGTCTCTGTGCCCAAGCTGCACTGGTATGGGAGTGCCCACCACAGTAGCAGGGGCTCCCCTTCCAGGAGAGCCCTATCCACCAGTCTCCAAGACTCCTGAAAGATCTAATTGTCCCTTACTCACCCACACACACTACACACCTCCACACACTCCCCTCTCGCTCTTTCACTCACTCACACTCTCTCCCTCACTGCATCCTGCTGACCATCATATTGTGATCCTCTGGTTTTGTTTGTTTATTGTTTTTTAATAAACATAATGCAAGTTTTGTGGGTGAAAAGAGGCCACATGCTAACTTGACTAACTCAGGGAAGGCCTATGTGGCAGTATTGCAAACTCAAAGACCTAATGTAACCACAAATGATGGTCTAAAATTAAAACCTATTAATTAAAAAGCAGTTTATGGTGGGTAGTCACATCCGAGGCCTGACAAAGTTCAATCTTTACCTTAACTGAGCCTATTATCTTTTTGTGTCCACAATAACATATGGTTGGAATGTCAAAGTAATTTTCCTTTTTTCCAGACCCCTCAAAGCACAGGCACCACTCTGCAGAGACCACAAATCCCCTCATTATTATTGAGTTAATTGTTTATTGTTAACTATTTTGCACCCATCTAAGTAAATGAAGTATGTGTCTATCATTTTACTTTTTATAAAATCCCTGAGGTTTCCCCTGCTTTGCACTGTCCTGCCTCTATAATCCATCACCAGTGGAGTTAATGTAACCCAATTACATCTCCCCTTTTTGATTGTAATGTATAAAACATGGTAAAAAAAAAAAATTCGCCAGAGTACTATCTCAATACGCTGAGATTCTGCTTCCTGGCAATTATCAACAGTTTGGCTCAAATAAACTCACAAAAATTCTTTACAGGTTTGAGTGTGTGTGTGTGTGTGTGTGTGTGTGTGTGTGTGTTTTACATTAACAGTTTCAAAATGAGAGAACAGATGCAGAACAATGGCAGAAAATGTTCTTTCATGAAGGAAGAAAAACTCAGCACATTGCAATGAGGGGCTACTCTGCTGCCACTTTTTAATACTACCCTAAAAAGCCTAATTTCAGTGGTTTCTTTCTGAATTTGCCCACATGTCTGAGCAGAAATGTACAGGGCACTGCAAAACAAGAAAACCAGCAGCTTCTCTGTCAGAGGGGGCTCATTTGGTTTGGAGCAGAGTGTGGAAAAACCTTACATTCAGTGGTGTTGTCAATAAAATTACAGGGTTAATTCAACAAAGCATTAAGGAAAAGGACTTAAATCCTTCAACGAAGTTTAATCATGGCCAAGATTTTTTTTTTTTCAATTGAAGTAATTGATTCTGGGTAATGTTATTCTGAACACAGTGTTGGAAACACATAAACTTCAGTTAAATCCCTTAGTGACAGCATTATTTATTTAAAACAGATTTTCATTGTTTATTTTGCATGCTATTTAAATATTTCCAAAAGGAGATTGTGTTCACGCCAAATAGCACTATGATGACAATAGTCCATCCAATACTATGGCCAAAAAACATTTTTGTTTTAATTAGAAAGATCTTGTGTCTCAAAGGCCACTTCTAATAAAATATCTCCATTTATTGGGAAAAGGTAATAAGAAGTCCATAAAATTAATTCAAAAAATTATATGAGACAAAAACCCATACCATTTGATGATTATTTTTGAATTGCCAGAACCAGAGATGGACTTACTGAGAGGTGAATAAAGCCTCACATGCAGGATCTCTATGAGTGCTGGGAGTGGCCAGGGGTTAGCTCTTTCTCTCACCTCAGGTTGCAAATCCAAAAATTTGGGAACAGAACTTGCTATGTGAGAGAATAAGGAAGAAGAGGAATACCAGCCTTAAGTTGTACTCCTCTCTCCTGCTCCTTTGCCATTGCTCCCCAAATTCAATGCTATTGTCTCATTAGCAGTACAGTGCTCAGTTTATATCCCATCTCCTTACCATGATGCAAATTCCCAAGATAATATTGAAGAAGGGAAAGATATTTAAAATTATATAGCTTTTTATGCTAGAGCTTGTCTCACTTCTTCTGAGTAAATGCTCAGAACCAATTCAGTCTAGTTTTCCTCTGTATTTTGGTTAAATCTTACTTGAATTTTTTATTTAGCCAGAGTTTTATCAGGACTTGCATGTGGAAACCTATATATACTTAAAAGATTCCATGAAAAAAAAATAGCTTTAAAAAAAGACATTTCAACTTAACTATCGGGGGAGGGTGGGGGAATCTTTGAATAAACTCAATAAACAAGTAACCATAGAGATGGCAGGAAAAAGCCCAAGAGATGGCACCATGATTCTTAATAAACCAGATAGAGATAATGGTTAGGGAAGCAGGTGAGTCAAAGACTGGGCCCGAAAACAAGCCCCTTGTCTCCCATTTCTGCCCCCAGAGGATTTACAGGATCCTGTCTTCAGAGTTCTACAAGCCGAGGCATCTTTGAACCCCAGTCTAGTCATAATTTCTGCACAGCCTTGGGCCAGTTACCCAATTTGAAATTTAAATTCCTTAGTATATTAGGAGAAATAACAAATACCTCAAATAATTGCAGTAAGTATTAAATAAATTAAGGTAAGTGGAGCATCTAATATAGTATTTAGACAATAACAGCTTCTCAAAACGTTCTCATTCTTGGCTTTTTGGCATTAACTCTTCTTCCAATTCCATGTGCAAATGCTTTAGTTCTGAGGTAGCGAACTTCTCACAGAGTAACAATAATCTACTACATAAAGACAGAAGAAAATAAAACATTTTATGTTTTAAAGCTAACAGATTTTTTAATTGTGCACACACTTATATGTAGATATTTTTTCTTAATATATTTATAGCTTTACCTTGGTCACAAAAACATAGCACATATCTGAAATATGTAAAATTAAATCACAAATTTTCTAAATAAAGTCACATCTTCAGTTTTTTTGGTGTTTTGTTGTTGTTTTTTTATCTGACTTCCAACTTTAAACTCCCCAGGAAATACAAAACAGGAGGTAGAGCTGCCCAACTATCAAAAATTCATATTGATTGCCCAACCGGCAGGGCCCCGGGGTTGAGCAGTGATCTATGAACCAGGAGATCATGGTTTGTTTCCTGCTCAGGGTACATGCCCAGGTTGTGGGCTCAATCCCCAGTGGGAGGCATGCAGGAGGCAGTCTATCAATGATTCCCTCTCATTATTGATGTTTCTGTTTCTCTCTCTCTCTCTCTCTCTCTCTCTCTCTCTCTCTCCGTTCCTTTCTGAAATCAATAAAAATATATTCAAAAAAATAATTCATATTAAGAGGAAACCAATATGGCGGCATAGGTAAACACCTAAACTGCTGCTTCACACAACAATTTCAAAACTACAACTAAAAGACAAAACGTCTATCACCCAGAACCATGGGAAAGCTAGCTGAGTGGAAGTTCTACAACTAGAAGGAAAGAGAAAAGAGCATGGAGACGTGCAGAAGCGCTGAAAAGCTGAGGTACAGAGGCACGCAAATCAGGCTGGCAATGCGGGGAGTGGGTGCGCTGCTTTTTCAAACCAAAAGGGAGACAAGCTCCCGATTACTCTGAACTCCAGTTTCTGGGGAGATGCTGGGGACCCAAACTCCTGCAGGGAGAAGCTGGACTGTCTGCCACTGGGTTGGAAGTGAGGGTGGCTTTCTTACAGAGGTGTGCACAAAAATCATTGTTTATTACGCTGGGACGCGAGATGCAGTGATGGGGAAACTTGGAGACACAGAGACGGCTGACTGGCAGCCATTGCTGTTTGCCACGCCCTAGCCTAGTGACTCCCTGAGACCCCACCCCGCCCAATCTAAAAACCAACCCAAGCTCCACACAGCGACTTTTGCACATAAATGGCCTGCCCTATCACAGCTAAACCTGACAAACTGCAGCTCTGGTCAGACAGCTCCAAAACCTCCAAACCCCAAGCAAAGAGGAGAAATCTGCAGATCTCGCTGTAGCTCCTGCTGGGTGGCCTCAGACAGTAGCTGACCTGCACCCCATTGGAGATCCAGAAGCTAGTGTATCTAGTGGTCAGTGTGAGACGACACCAGATTTCAACTCCTTACATCCACAAGTGACACATTCAAGAGGCAGACTCAGTGAACACCAAAGCCCCACTGAAACAAGTCCTGCACCATAAGTGTATCTCCAGCACAGCAGTTCTTCCATTATAGACACAGTGGGTCCTCACAGCCAATTGGCCTGGAGGTCAATTCCTCCCGGTGTACCAACAGCAATCAAGGCTTAACTACACTAAGACTTTGCAATCAGCCCGTAAAGCATTGCACCAAGAGTGTCCACCTCAGGTGATAGGGAAAGCTGAACCACTGGGCCCTATAGGTCACCTACCACAGAAAACCACTCCATCAACACAGGGAAGCAGCAAAATGCAGAGACAAAGAAACATGTCACAAATGAAAGAAATGGAGGGAAAGCAAACTACTGGACATAGTGTTCAAAACCACATTTATAAGGTTACTCAAGAATCTTCTAAAAACCTCCAAGGAACTTAGTGAGACCTTTAAGGATCTTAAAGAGAATGCCAAAAATAATGGAAAAGGATGAGTCAGAAATTAAGCATACACTGTCTGAAATAAAGAATATACAGAAATTCAACTATAGATCAAAGGACCCCAAGAATCAAACCAAAGATTTGAAATATGAGGACACAAAAAACACCCAAACAGAAAAACAAAAAGAAAAAAGAATCCAAAAATATGAAGATAGAGTAAGGAGCCTCTGGGACAACTTTAAGCATACCAACATCTGAATTATTGGAGTGCCTGAAGAAGAGAGAGAGCAAAATATTGAAAACCTATTAGAAGAAATAATGACAGAAAACTTCCCCCACCTGGTGAAAGAAATAGACTTACAAGTTCAGGAAGCACAGAGAACCCCAAACAAGAGGAATCCAAAGAGGACCACACCAAGACACATCATAATTAAAATGCCAAGGGCAAAAGACAAAGAGAGAATCTTGAAAGCAGCAAGAGAAAAACAGTTAGTTACCTACAAGGGAGTACCCATAGGATTGTCAGCTGATTTCTCAACAGAAACTATGCAGGCCAGAAGGGAGTGGCAAGAAATATTCAAAGTGATGAACAGCAAGAACCTACAACCAAGATTACTCTACCCAGCAAAGCTATCATTCAGAAATGAAGGTCATATAAAGAGCTTCACAGACAAGAAAAAGCTAAAGGAGTTCATCACCACCTAACCAGGATTATAAGAAATGCTGAAGGGTATTCTTTAAGAAGAGGAAGAAGAAGAAAAAGGTAAAGATAAAAATTATGAACAACAAAATGACAACAAATACATACCTACCAACAAGTGAATCTAAAAGTCAAGTGAATAAAAAATCTGATGAATAGTATGGACTGATGAGTATAATAGAATCAGGGGTATAGAAAGGGAGCGGACTGACAATTCTCAGGGGGAGGTGTGAGGTGTTCAGGAAGAGATTGGACAAAAATCTTACACCTATGAAGACAGTGGCGGGGGATAAGGGCATCTACAACATGCCAGATAATGTGCAGGGGTGGGATGGGGAATCAGGTAGAGAGGAGCTATGGGGGGAAAAAGAAGAACACCTGTAATAATCTGAACAATGAAGATTTATTTTTAAAAAAGAATTCATATTGAGTGATTTCAAGGAACAGTAGAAATCCTGTACAGAATTCAAATTTTGACTGCCAGGCTTTTAACTCCTGGGCACAGTTCTCATGTATAACTTAGCTTAGGCACAGAAGAATCATAGGATTTAAAACACTTTGTCCCTTACTATGTAAAGTATTAATGGAAAATCCAGACAAGTCATAAGTTGTTCTAAAGAAACTAGAAAACAAAAATAAATTTGCAAAATGGCAGGGAGACTTTTTTAAACCAAGAGTGGAAAAGAAGGAATGATGGTTATTTTATTAATACCTAAGGTGAATTGAACCTTCCTAGGTCCTTCACACTTGTTCCCTTCTTCCAACATCTTCCATACCAACATTCCCTAAGAACTACTGATAACAGGCTGACAGCTGTCAGAAGGGAGCAGGGTTGAGGTGCTGGGTGAAAAAGGTGAAGGGATTTAAAAAAACACACAGACACAGACACGCCAGAGGAAAAGCAGGGGTGGGAGGTGATGGAAGTGGGTAAAGGGGAGATAAATGGTGGCAGAAAGAGACTTGACTTAGGGTGGTGAACACACAATGTAGTATGCAGATGATGTGTCATAAAATAGTACACTTGAGCCCTGCTGATGAGGCTCAATGGTTGAGTGTTGACCTATGGAACCAAGAGGTCATGGTTCGATTCCCAGAAGGGGCCACATGCCCCGGGTGTGGGCTCCATCCCCAGTAGGGGAATAGGAAGCAGCCTATCAATAATTCTCTCTCGCCCTAACCTGTTTTGGCTCAGTGGATAGAGCGTCGGCCTGTAGACTGAGGGTCCCAGGTTCAATTCCAGTCAAGGGCATGTACCTTGGTTGCAGGCACATCCCCAGTAGGAAGTGTGCAAGAGGCAGCTGATCAATGTTTCTCTCTCATCGGTGTTTCTAACACTCTATCCCTCTCCCTTCCTCTCTGTAAAAAATCAATAAAATATATATTTTTAAAAATAATAATTCTCTCTCATCATTGATGTTTCTACCTCTCCCTTCCTCTCTTAAATCAATAAAATTATAAAATAATATTTAAAAATAGTACACTGGAAACCAGTATGGTTTTATTAACCAATATCACCCCAATAAATTCAATATAAAAAGACCTACAATAAGGATTGATCCGCCAAGTATGGTACTACTTTTCCAATTAGAGCTAATTACAAAATTTTGGAGACTCATTTTTCACCCCAATTCAGTAGTACCAGCACCACTACTCACAACACTTGCACACATATGAACTTGTTTATTCATCCTGTGGGAAAACTTCTAAAGACTTCCCACTACATTTCTTTGAACCCATTCATTGATTATTGGTCTGAGATTTGACTCAAAATTCTAGATAAAATTAATTTTTACCTATAAATGTGACTTTTATCTCTAAAATCTCAGTTATTCCTGTTACAGAGAGGAGTAATACAACACAGAAAAATTTGTCAATTCATACAAAACAGTTTTCCTCTGCCCTTACTAACATTTAACCTTAGACATGACTTCTGACACATGACTACCCACCTGGACATGACTGTTGTTCTCCATGCTTGGAGAAACAGTTCCAGAATTAAATAGTGGAAAAAAAGAGGCCATAGTCATGTTTCAGCACAGTTTACTCACAACTTTTTTTATTAATTCGATATTTATTTATTCAGCATCTACAACATGCCAGATAATGTTCTAGTTACTGGGTTGTATCATAAAAAAAAAAAAGATTAAAATTCCTACTGCTATAGAATCTATACCTTAGAAAAGGGGTGGGGAACATCTGGCCCACAGGCCACATAAGGCCCATTAAATAATTTGGTCTGACCCTGCCAGGGCATTAGGGGTGAGTTAATTAAATGTTTGACCAAATATAGCAGGCTAATTTTTAAGGTGATAATTTTGTATGGCCCACGAATAATGTTATAAATATACAAATGACCCTTGGCAGAAAAATGTTTTCCCACCTCTGCCTTTGAGGGGGGAAATAAATAAGAGAAATAAGTAAATTCAATTACTTAGGAGATTGTAATCGCTAGTATGATGAAGAATAATACAGTGGAAGGAATAAGGAGGATTGTATGCAGTTACAAATATAAACAGAGTAATCAAAGAACCCCTCACTTAGAAAATGCCATTTGAGCAAAGACATGGAGTTGAAGGAGCATTTCAACTAGTGCAAAAGCTCAAAAGCGAAGACACACTAAGAGTATTTAAGATTTGGCATGAGGGCCAGTAAAGCTGGAAGATGGAGCAATGGGAGATGAGGTCAGAGAACTGGAGGTGGAACAGAGGAGAGTTTATTGTAAATGAGTTGAAGAATTATTACAGAGTTTTTGGCAGAGGAGTGGCAATAACTGACTCAGATTTAATGAAATCACTCTGAGTTTTCTGTGGAAAAGAGAATGAAAGACAATGAGAAAGATGGAAATAGAAAGCCCATTTTGTCTCTACCACAATAATCTAGGTACTCAAGTGATCATGATTAGGATCAGGCTAAGAGAGAATAAGAAGTTATTGGATTTTGGAAATATTTGAAAGGTATATCCTATATAATAAAAGGCCAGAGGCATCACAACCGGAATGACCAGAGACCAGACCACCATGGCCGCTCCCAGGGTTAGGGGCAATCAGGCATCAGGGCATCAGACCACCATGGCCCCTCCCAAGCAAGTGGTTAAGGGCAATCAGGCAGGCAGGCAGAGTGGTTAGGGTTGGTCAGGTAGGCAGACCAGCAGTTAGGGGTGATCAGGTAGGTAGGCAAGTGGTTAGGGGAGATCAGGTGGGCAGGCCAGCGGTTAGGGGCAATCAGGTAGGCAGACAGCCCCTCAGTGGGCTGGCTTTTCCCCCAAGCAAGCAGTTAGGGGCAATCAGGCAGGCAGGCACAGTGGCTAGGGGTGAACAGGTAGGCAGATGGCCTCTCGCAGGGCTGGCCCCACCCCCCAACAAGCAGTTAGGGGTGATCAGGTAGGCAGGCACACGGTTAGGGATGATCAGGTAGGTAGGCGAGTGGTTAGGGGCAATCAGGTAGGCAGACAGCCCCTTGCAGGGCTGGCTCTAACCCCCCAGCAAAGAAAGAGGGAGGCCCAGGCCAGCCAAGCCATCTCACTCCAGCCTGTCAACTGCAGAGGGAGGCAACCAGTGGCAGGGGAGTGGGGGAGCAGTGCTGCACAGATGGCAAGCAGTGGCAGCAGTGGGGATGGGGCCAGCTGCCTGCATCCAGGAGAAGGAAAGCCCTGATAGGCTCTGATCACAGGCCAGGCCTAGGGACCCTACCCGAGGGGTCCCAGATTGTGAGGGGTGCAGGCCAGGGACCCCCGTGAGTGCATGAATCTTTGTGCACCGGGCCTCTAGTATATACTATTAAGAAGTCAATTCAACTGATTCTTTTTCTATTGCTATGTGACTTTAATCTACCACAAAGGGATCCTCTGATGGTCTCCTTTGCCCTTCAGCCCATCTTAAATAATTCTCCCTTTCCTCATGGGTTTGAGACAGAATAGATACTTCCACTGCTGATTCCATCTATGACTTTTAAGATTTCCTCCATGCTTTATTTAGATAACTATTCAGCAATACTGTGAAAGCTAAAGCCTGGTAAGGGACAAGCAGAAAAACCTTAAAGAGACTGAATTATCCTGGAAATAATTTAGAATTTTAAAATTACGTGCAAAAAATCTCTTGAAGTACATAGGGAAACCAGCTGCGGCTGAAACGTTGCCACTATTAAGTCTACCATTTGGTGTGAGGTATTTGCATAATTGCTACTTTAAAAGATCAAATTGTTCCCTGTGTTTATTATTGAACTAATGCATTTCAGCTGCTGTATCTTGTGCTTTACAAATCATTGGGAGCTTGGGACATTCATAGTCATATGAAGAGCCAAAAAAAGATGTCAATTTCATTCCTCAAATTAAAAACTGATCTCGTTAGGAACAAACATAAATATGATGAGGAAAAAGCAAGCCACTAAGCTAGCCTTGCCTGAAGATCTGTAGTTTCATCTAGGGCCAAGCTCTAACAAGGAGCAATAGAAGAACACTGTTCTAAATAAGATGATAATTCTAGCATTTGTGTGGGTAAAGATTTATTCTAATGCTCAGTAATTAAAGACACACACTGTGTTTCCTGCACTAGCACATTCTAAACATGAGGAGTAAAAAATATTTATTTGTTAATGGAATTCTTGAACAGTCATTCCATCTCAAGATAAGCAAAAGGCCAGCTTCCCCATACCTATTAACTCTCCTTGATAAATGATAGCGAGCTACTTCCTTTAGGTTTCAAGTCAATTCCTTTAATTCAGTGGTTCTCAACCTTTCTAATGCCCGTGACCCTTTAATACAGTTCCTCATGTTGTGGTGACCCCCAACCATAAAATTATTTTCGTTGCTACTTCATAACTGTAATTTTGCTACTGTTATGAATCGTAATGTAAATATCTGTTTTCCGATGGTCTTAGGCGACCCTGCTAGCGGTTCTCAACCTGTGGGTCTCAATCCACAGATTGAGAACCACTGCTGTAGAGCCTAAGACCATCGGAAAACACAGATATTTACATTACGATTCATTAACAGTAGCAAAATTATAGTTATGAAGTAGCAACGAAAATAATTTTATGGTTGGGGTCACCACAACATGAGGAACTGTATTAAAGGGTCACGGCATTAGAAAGGTTGAGAACCACTGCTTTAATTCCTTTGCTCCTTTAATTGAAGAAACACATCTGAGCAAGATCACCCACCTTTTCCATTGTGCAGTTACACTACTTAAGTCAAAACTAATTATAAGATGATATAAGCAGTTTATATAATCTCAAGTCTGAAAAAGCAAATCTTGAAGTCTGAACAATTTGTTGCAGATTCCCAGATGATTATTATTTCCAGAAAACCTTACTATCTGTGGTTAAAGAGTCTAATTTTATTTCATTCTAAATGAATGAGAATCATGACTACTATTTTGAGCTCAGTCTCTGAGGCCAGAGCTCCATCTCAGACCCAGCTCTGACTGTTGAGCTGGGAGAACCTTTGACAGAGTTACTTAACCTCTCTATGCCCCAGTTTTATTTTGTAAACTGAAGTCAGCAATAGGACCTACCAATTGGCTACTGGGTGGATCAAATGGTAAATTGCATTTGGCATTGTGACTAGCAAATAATAAATGCTTAATTAAAAGGCCCACCCATAATATTTGTGGAGCCTGGGGAGTTATACAAATGAAGTCTCTTATATTGGCAGAGATCCAAAATAAAATCCAAGTGGTAAAAATGGATTTTATTCAGAAACTATTGCAATTGGGGGAAACAGATTTCATTATGGAACTGAATTTGATTCTCAATTTAAGTAGGATAAGTAAGAATTTATAACCAAAGACCAGGGTGAAGAGATCAGTGGATGGAAAATTACTAAAAGGAGAAAAATATCAAGGGTAGGTGTATTCTTGCTAAACCAACTCAACATAATTTTTGCTGATGGCAGACCAGGATGGGAGATTCTCCATAAACTGACTTACCAAGATTTTTGCTAAAACTGGCAGGCCCAGCAAGGACTGGGGCCAAAGGTTAAGGCTTAGTCACAAAAAAGTCTAAGTTTGGTCAAGGAGAGTCTGTCAACACCACAGGTCTAAATATTTAAAAGGTATAACATCAAGTCAATAAATTATTAAATAAAATGTGTAATATTTATTATCTATATATATAAAGAGGTAATATGCAAATTGTCATTACTCCATCACAGTAACGACTCTTCAACAGGCTGCGCTCACAGCAGGAGCTGGTGGGTGGGGAAGGGGGCAGGGATTTGCGCCATCAGAACATGAGACTGCCTCCCAGCCAGGCGCCCAGCCAGTGATGTGAGGCTGCCTCATTGGCTCCTCATGTGAAAGGTGAGCTCAGATCCTCATTCTTATTCAGTGCAGTGGAGCGTGGGAATTGGTTTATAGGATCCAGTTCCACTTGGGGAAATGTTACTACAGTCTGAGAGTAGATGTAAAATGGGGATCGTATTTATTCACTCACAGGCTTGCTGTAGAACAGACAGAGTCATCATCCTCACAGAATTCAGGATGCCCCATGTGCAAACCTAGAATGAAAAGTCAGCAACACCGCACATGGCCAAGAACTAGAAACTGCCCTTAAAAGGAGTGTATGCAACAGAACTGTGAGTCCTGGGAGGGCAAAGAGGAAAGCTGTTCTTGCAGTTCATTTAAGAGTTTAAGGTGCAAAGCTGGCATCAGAAAGTAGTGGCATAACACCGGGGCCATGCAGTCATGTGGCAACACTGAGACCATGGGACCCTTGGGATGAGCAGTTTCCGATGCCGTGGGAACCCCCTGCCCCAACCCCAGCCTCTGGGTGCCTGTTACAGACAATGACATGCACAGGGATGAGGGCTCCGGGCCTGCAGTGGTGGGGTTAGGGGACAGAGGACCTCCTTCCATAAAGTCTCCCCCAGTCCGCACAGCATCAGGCTGTGTGGTGCGCCCCACTGATGGCGTCACCAGGTGACATCACCTAGAGGGGCCGCTCAGGCACTTTCCCTGAAGAGGGGAGTGCACCCAGTTCAGATGTGAGGAGGTAAAGGCTTGGGGGCCACACAATCACCCACAGGCCCTGCAGCATGGCCGGAGCTGAAGCTGCAGGTCTATCTGGCTGTTGTGGGGCCTGGACAATGTCGTGGCCCTGGCACTGGTGGTGAGTGCTGGGCAACTGAATCTGGGGAGCTGCCAGCTAGACCACTCCCCTCCTGCATCCCTCACCAAACCCAGTTCTGACCAGCTAGACCACTCCCCATGGGCCTTCCCAGCTAGACCACTCCCCTCCTGCATCCCTCACCAAACCTGGGTCTGACCCTCATCCTCCCCACCAGACCCCAGGGACCCAACCTCCCAAATGGTGACCTTTGACTGTGTGCCCTCACCCTAACATTTCAGTCTCAGAACCTAACACTTCCCTTAACCCCCTCACCTCCAATCTAACCTTTAACAGGAGCCATTGCCAACCACATCTGGTCCAGCACCACTCTCCCCCTTCTAACCTCCATCTTCCTCCATGGAAGCTGCTATTGCTTCCTGTGAACTCAAATGAAATAGGATTAATCAAAGAAGAATATGTCTGAGCAAAGACCTTGAACTAAGGAAGAAATAAAGTAACTACTATATATGAGAAAAGTTAACTTCAAAGGTAATGAAGTAATTGCAAAGGAAAGATACCTGTAACATTTAAAAAATCACAATATTCAGTACTGGAGAGGGTGTGATGAAACAGACACCTGATAGCACTGCTCCAGAGTATAGGACACAGCATGTCTGGAGACAGTTTCACAGGATGTAGCAAAAATTCAGGCTCCTGGGCTGGGTGATTACATTTCCAGGACTTTATCACACATAATAATCAAAAAGTTGGGCCAGATATCATCATAATAATAAAAGGCTAATATGCAAATGGTCATCACACCATGACACCATAAGGACCGAACAGCAGGAGGCTGTGTGCGAGGCAGGTGGAGGGTTGGGGGGACTTGCAGCGTCAGTGGGTGAGGACTTGCACCAGCCTGGAATGTGAGGCTGCCTCCCAGCCCGGTGCTTGGCCAGGGGCATGAGGCTGCCTCCCCACCCAGCGCCAAGCCAGAGGACGTGAATAGCAATCCTATATAATAAAAGCCTAATATGCAAATTGTCCCCTTGGGTGGTCATTCAACCGGGAACCCGGGAATTTGACCACTCACTATGACATGCGCTGACCACCAGGGGGTGGTACAGAACATGGTGGGTGTCAGCAATACGGCGCTGGCAACAGGTGGCAGTAGAGGCGCTGCTGGCCTTGATGGTCCCCAACGAGAGTGGACTACGGTGGGATGGTGGAGCAGGTCAGTGGGCAGTGCCAGGTGAAGGCAGGTGTGAACAGGGGTCCGATCACCCCGATCGATCACCCCACAGATGGCGGTGGCAAGGGGGGCAGGGTTGCCCTCTGCCTCCCAGGCACTGAGGAAGCCAGGTGTGTGTGGGGGGGAGGCCTGGTCCCAATCAATTGCCCTGCAGGCAGGATGGTGGAGCAGGTGAGGGGGCGGCGCCAGGCCAAGGCAGGGTGCCAGGCAGGGCTGCGAGGCTGGGGGCACAAGCTGGAGTTGCAAGGCTGGGGGCATGAGCTGGGGCCCGATATCTGCAGGCCACCCTGAGGGACCCCACCTGTGCAAAAATTCGTGCACCGGGCCTCTAGTATTAAAATATTTCTCTAATTAATTCCCTTTTAATGTGCATGACTTCGTGCACTGGGCCACTAGTTAATCTATAATATTTATAACTATTTATATAGTCTCATAATGATCTAGGAGCCCTCCCAGTTCTTCACTAGAATATGGAAGTTAGGGGAAAGCCTTCTTTTTTTATAGCTGCACAGTGTTCCACTGTGTAAATGTACCACAGCTTTTTTATCCACTCACCTATGGATGGACACTTGGGGTGTTTCCAGATCTTAGTTATTGTAAATAGTGCTATCTTTCTGATTGGTGTTTCAGGCTTCTTAGAATATATTCCTAGAAGTGGGATCACAGGGTCAAATATCAGTTCCATTTTTTATTTCTTGAGGAAACTCCATACTGTTTTCCATAGTGGCTGCACCAGTCTGCATACTGGGATTCCTTTTTCTCCACATCCTCACCAGTACTTGTTTGTTGATTTGTTGATGGTAGCCATTCTGACAAGTGTGAGGTGGTACCTCATTGTTGTTTTAATTTGTATCTCTCTGATGATTAGTGACATTGAGCATTTTTTCATATGTTTCTTGTATGTGCTTTTTGGAGAAGTATCTATTTAGGTCTTCTGCCCATTTTTTAATGGGATGCTTTGCCTTACTTTTGTTGCATTGTATGAGTATTTTATATTTCTGGAAATTAATCCCTTATTAAATGCATCATTGGCAAATATGTTCTCCCATACATTGGGTTCACTTTTCATTTTGATGCTGATTTCTTTTGCTGTGCAGAAGCTTTTAATTTTGATGTTCTCCCATTTGTTTATTTTTTCCTTTGTTTCTCTTGCCCTAAGTATTATATCAATTTGTGTTTTAAAAGTCCAGTTAACTCACTATCCTGTATGGAGTATGTCCTGTCAAAGTTATTTGTTTGTTTTTAAGAAAATCATATTTGAAAAAGCAGATTTTGTACTATAGCACGATTCCTCGGAGCAATTTTATGGTAAGAGTAAAAAGGAGAAACTGTGTGCTATGTTATTTTAACTTGATAAAAATGCTTTCTAGATAAATAATACACTAAATACTTCCATGAAAATGACTTAACTTTGTAAAAAATAAATTGATCTAAATACATGCCAAAAGAGATTACTCAACTAAATCCATGAATGTTGGATTAGAAAATATAATTAAACTCTACTTAAGAAGATAGAGGCTGAGAATAAAAAATGCTGTACATAGTTCAGGTCCAATAGAAACATAGTTAATTTCTAAAGCCTCTTCAAACACTTAAAAAATAGAAAATCCGCATTGTACTATTGAGAAAGTCAATCAACTAAAAGGTTTTTTTCTGCATTTAGACATTCATTGTCTTTCAAGAGCACTCTGTCTAAACAGGTAGTTATTTTGAACAGCGTTTCTTAAAAACTCTTGTCAGAATTCTCACAAAAAAAATAATAATAATAACTAAGATACATAAATTACCCTATATGTATAAGTCAGTCAATAGCTAAGAATGGTTATTTGCAAAATATTGAGATCCTGACTTATGGTCTTCTTGTGACATTTATATTGACACCAGTGGCCCGGTGTATGAATTTGTGCACATGAAAAGAGAATTAATTAGAAAAAATATTTTAATATCACTATTTGCCCTTTCTCTATAATAGAAGTGTCAGAGATTAAAGAAAATTAGTAAAATGTATATGAAAATAATATATAAATTTATTAATAAATAAACAATAACAACATAATATAACAACAACAAAGATACAATAAAAAGACAACAAAAACATGATATAAAAACTACAAAAAACATGATATAAAAACAACATTGATACAAACAATGACTGATAAAGTGATTAAACTTATTCTAATATCTCCCTGTATAACACATTAAGAGTAAAAACACTTTCAGAGTGCTTGACTAATTTCTCTTGTGATGAAGTATTTACAACTTTAACTTTAACATCACACACTCTTCAAACTTGAGAGAAAGCAACATGTAACTGACCATGTGCAAAAACAGGTTCACGTAGGAATATTCCTACTCTGTCTAGAGTTTGTCCTTGTGATTTATTAATAGTCATCGCAAATTATGGCACCACGGGAAACTGTCATCAAATTAATTTAAATGGAAAGCCAGTGTTAGATGGGGACAAATCAATTCTTGGAATCAGAACAACCTTTCCTTCTGAAGATCCTGGTAATACTTCAGCTTCAATAGTGTTAGGTCGCAATCTTTTGATGGTAAATCTAGTACCATTACAAAGACCCCTTTACTATTAAGATTTCTCAATAGCATGCTGATTGCACTTTCAATTTTAATTTATGACATGGTATTCCCAAAGGTATAATACTATTAAAAAATTTCATGGGAAAATTTTCCTTTTCTGCATCATCCGTTGAATCGATGGAATCATCACTCATATAGGTATGAAAATCTCCATCGAGTATATCCCAAATTTCTTCATTTAATTTATGAACATGCTCATTTTTAGGACAAAGAATTGCACGTTTAGATATATTTTTAATATTATCTATAGATATACTATTTCCAAAGGTAGCTTCAATTATAGATCCATTACAAATCATTTCACGGGGGATTTCAATAATATCCATTCCTAAATAAAAACTGCTATCAAGTTTGCCATCTACAAGTTTTACTAACCACTCACTATAAGCAGAATCCTCTGATCTCATATTTGTTTTAAGAGACAACTTTCTGAAACATTTCCAAACACTACAGTACTTTAAACTCATTTGTACTATGGCTGATCGCATAGCATGCAGCACAATACTGCGACATTGTCAAAAATCCCCTCCAAGAAGGAGAATTTTCCCACCAAATGCAACATTCAAATTCATAATTTCTCTTAGTAATCTGTTTATGGCATTTATAGCATGACTGGATGCCATTGTGCATTAATCAATAATGAGAAGTTGGGCCTTTTTAATAGTTTTAGCAACTTCACTCTTTATAGCAAGTCTAGAAATTGAGGTTTCATTTAATGGAATTGGTCATTTATATTGGGAATGAAAGATTCTTCCACTGAGAAGTAAATTTTCAGTAATTCCTGTATATGCTATGGGTAAAACAGTACCACCATGACCTCTAATATAATGTATTAAAACTTTATAAAGTTGTTTTTCCATTACCACCTGGACCATCCAAGAAAAAGCATTTGGGGTGTACACTTTGATCTTCCATGGTGGAAGTTATAGTCTGAAACACTGCCAACTGTTCATTGTCAAGAGAATTTATCAAAACATCTGCCTTGAGAGATTCAAGATGCCTGCCTATGGGACTGCAGGCTGCTAGATAGTGTGAGAGTGAGAGAACAAAAGGAGAGTGTGTGGACGTGCAGGGAGTGTCAGTATTTGTGAGTGAGGGACAGCTATACTCCAAGGGACTGTGGGGGACTGGCAGACTGCCCCCCTCCCCCATGACCAGGTAGCCTCTACTGTGGCTGAAATCTCTCCCAGAGCAGCCAGCTCTGCCACAGGGGCTGCGACATCTTGAAGGGGAGATGGCTTTGATCGGAGACTGACTGTGATCTGAACCCCAGCCTTACATTCAACCGAGGAGATCTCGGATGCCACCTGGGACCTTACAACCACAAAGCCCAGGGACCAGTTACCTCAGCTGTGAATCCAAACCAACGGAAATCCAACCTCCCCAACCATGGGCGCCTGGGAGGTCTGCTCAGGGGGAGACAAATGTACGAATTCATGGATGGGCCCTGCACCTTCTCACAGAGTAAAAGGAACAGCTGAATCAAAGAGCACCCACCCACAACTGGTGAATTAAACACAGCTGGCATTGCCTAAAGAAAGGTGAGATTTGGGATCCAGGCTAGAGGGAACTAGCGCAGTGGGAACTAGAGCCTCAGAGAAAGACTGCCTCCCACAAAATTTGCAGCTGTTGGGATCAGTGTAGCCCTCAAATGTGGAAGGGGGTCCACAAGGCTGCTGGCAGAAGGGGATTCTAGATATTAACCCACAGCTGGATTGGACCCAGAAAGGCAGCCTGAAGTACTGTACTGACTGCACAGAGTCCTGCACAGAATTGCACACAGAGCCAGAGTGGAGAGGCCTTTTAGCCCAGGATATTAAGACAGAAGCACTGCCACACAGGGGCTGTGGCAGAAATTGACTCGTGTGTAAATTCAACTAAAAACCGACTGAGAACCAAAGAGAGCAGAGAGATCCCTCCTGCTTGAAAATATGGTTGTGTCTTACGACACCAGGGATCTTGTGCTGACAACCTGCCAAGCAGAACAGTGGAGGAAGTGAACGACCTTCACTACTTCACACTTTTATTTTTTATGTTTTACTTAAGAAACTAAATTTTTTTCTCTCATTTGATTTTACCTTATTTTTTATTATATTTTTATTTTTAAATATTAGTATTAATACTATTACTATACCCTTTTTTTAAGTTTTATTTTATGTTATTTTTTTCTTTGTTTTATTTTATTTTGGGATTCGTGTTATACATTCTATTTTGATTTTCCCTTTAGCATTATTTTACTCTATCTGAATTTTTCCTTTATGCCAATACTCTCTTCATCACTTTTCCCCTGTTTTGTCCGGGTTCTCTTACCCTGTTCCTGCTTTAGTTTTTCTCTACCCTTTCTTTTTACTCCCTGTTAAAAGTTGATCATACTAATACATCTAATCTCCTCTTCCTGCTCCAAACCCATACACATTTCTCTCTTCACTTTCTTCACTATCCAAATTCTTTTTCTGTTTTGCCTTTTTCTTTCTTTCTATCTTGTTGTTGTTTGTTTATTTGTTAGTTTTTTTGTTTGTTTTTTCTTGCTTTGTTTTGTGGGGTTTTTTTGCTTCTGTTGTTCCTCTCCTTGCTTGTTCTCTTCTTCTACTAATAGTTTAACTAATTCCAATCACCAAATCAGGCCTATCTACTCTCTATCCTCCTTTTCCAATAGTAAACAAATACACAGATAAATAGATTAAATAAGGAGGAAAATTATACTTATATATGTGTATATATATATAAATTTCAATATATGTGTATATATGTGTATATACATATAAATTTCAATACCTATATATTTTTCTTTTTTTGTATTTAGTGTTTTACTTTTCTTCTTATACACCCATTCTCTTTATGCCTCCCCTATATTGAATTGTGACTATTTCCCCATTCATTCAATTTCTTGACCTTACCTCCTGGAAATAAGCTCTGCCTCCTCAGATTCATCTGGGTGTTTGATGTTTGAAGGTTTGTTGTTTGCATTTTTTGGATTAGTTGTTCTGTGTAGTTTGCATTCATCTCTGGGTGTTTGTTGTTTGCATTTTTTGGATTAGTTGTTATTTTGTTGGAGTTTTCTCCCCATATACATATTTCCCCTTCCTTTTTTCTTCTCTTTCTTTTCTCTCTTACATTTTTTTCTTTTTCTCAATATCATTTTTCACTCTTCACTATTCCCTTATTCTCTTTTCTCAGGTGGTCACCATTATTTAGGGGTATTACTACTGTGAATACATTTGTGTTTGGTGCCCTA
The DNA here is from genome assembly GCF_027574615.1 of Eptesicus fuscus. NCBI lineage: Eukaryota > Metazoa > Chordata > Mammalia > Chiroptera > Vespertilionidae > Eptesicus > Eptesicus fuscus. The sequence goes on along the minus strand of NC_072480.1, from coordinate 1,204,917 downwards.
TGTGTTGTGTCTTGTTGTGCTGTATTTTTTGCCTTTAATTCAATGGAAGAGGAGAAAGCTATGTAACCAGAAATCCTGAGAGGAGCGATCATGGGGAGACAAAGAAACAGCCCCCATATGAAAGAAAAGGAGGAATCACCAGAAAAGAAAGTAAATGAAATGGAGGCAAATAATATGACAGAGAAAGAATTAAGAGCAATGGTCATAAGGTCACTGAAAAGGATGGAAGACAAATTCAACAATTTCTGTAAGAACCAAGAGGAAATGAAGAAAAACCAAGAAGAAAAGAAAAAATGACATCATTGCAATAAAGAGCTCAATAGAAAGCATTAAAATAGACTAGAAGAAGCTGAGGACTGCATCAGTGAGCTAGAAGACAAGGTAAGAAAAAATACCCAAGCAGAGCAGCATCTAGAAAAAAAAAACTTTAAAAAATGGAGGAGAGCCTAAGGGAACTTTGGGACAACACAAAACAAAACAACATCTGCATAATAGAGGTACCAGAAGGAGAGGAACCTGAGCAAGGAATAGAAAACCTGTGTGAAGAAATAATGACATAAAACTTCCCTGATATAGGAAAGAAAAAACTCACACAAGTCCAAGAAGCTTACAGAGTCCCAAACAAGATGAACCCCAAAAGACTGACACCAAGACATTATAATTAAATTGGCAAACACCAACGACAAAGTAAGAATCTTAAAGGCTGCCAGAGAGAGACAGAAAGTAACCTACAGAGGATATCCCATCAGCCTATTGACTGATTTCTCAACAGAAACACATCAGGCCAGAAGGGAATGGAATGAAATATAGAAAGTCATGCAAAGCAAGGGTCTGAATCCAAGAATACTGTACCCAGCAAGGCTATCAATCAAAATTGAAGGTGAAATCAGGAAATTAACAGACAAAAAAGGACTAAGGGAATTTATCACCACCAAACCAGCAATGCAAGAAATGCTAAAGGGTCTGCTGTAAAAAAAAAAAAGAAATAGGAAGCGAAGAAGAAACAGAGAGGTATAGAACAAATATGATGACAAATAAGTACTTATCAATAATAACTTTAACCCTTTGCACTCGCTTGCTTTTTTCTCGAGCTGCTACCGATGCTAACTGTGTCAAAAGGTTAAATGTAAATGGATTAAATGCCCCAATCAAAAGACACAGGGTAACAGATTGGATAAGAAAACAAGACGCACATATCTGCTGTCTACAAGAAACCCACCTCAGAAAAAAAGACGCACACAGACTGAGGGTGAAGGGATGGAAAAAGGTATTCCAGGCGAATGGAAATGGGGAAAAAAAAGCTGGGGTAGCAATACTTATATCTGAAAAATTAGATCTCAAAGTGAAGGACATAACAAGAGATAAGGAAGGCCACTTCATAACACTAAAGGGAGCAATCCAACAAGAAGAAATAACTCTGGTAAACATATACGCACCCAATACAGGAGTACCCAAATACATAAAAAAACTCCTGGATGATATCAAGGGAGAGATTAACAGCAATACAATCATAGTAGGAGATTTAATACCCCACTATCACCATTAGACAAATCCTCTAAACAAAAAATTAGCAAAGAAACATCAATCCTAAATGACTCACTAGACTAGATGGAATTAATTGACATCTTCAGAACATTTCACCCCAAAGACACAGAATATACATTCTTCTCAAGTGCACATGGGTCATTTTCAAAGATAGACCATTTGCTGGGATATAGGCAAAGTCTCTTCAAATTCGAGAAGATAGAAATCATATCAAGCATCTTCTCAGATCACAGTGGCATAAAACTGGAAATCAACTACAATAAAAACAATCCAAAGAAATCAAACACATGGAGACTAAACAGGATGCAATTAAACAATGGTTGGGTTACTAGAGAGATCAAAGAAGAAATAAAAAACATCATGGCAACAAATTACAATGAAAACACAACAATCCAAAAATCTATGGGACACAGCGAAAGCAGTCTTGAGAGGGAAGTTCATAGCTCTACAAGCCCACTGCAAAAACAAGAAACAATGGTAATAAATTACCTAATGCTACAATTCAAAGAGTTAGAAAAAGATCAACAAGAAAAGCCCAGTGTAAGCAGAAGGAAGGAAATAATAAAGATCAGAGCGGAGATAAATGACATAGAGACCAAAGAATCAATACAAAAGATCAACGAAACCAAGAGCTGGTTCTTTGAAAGGATAAACAAGATTGATAAACCTCTAGCCAGGCTCACCAAGAAGCAAAGAGAGAGTACCCAAATAAACAAAATCAGAAATGAAAGAGGTGAAATAACAACAGAACCCGCCAAAATACAAAGGATTGTTAAAAAATACTATGAACAACTCTATTCCAAAAAACTAGACAACCTGGAGGAAATGGACATATTCCTAGGAAAATATAACCTTCCAAAAGTCAATCAGGAAGAATCCAAACAGCTCAATAGGCCAGTAACTATGGAAGAAATTGAAGCAGTCATCAAAAAGCTTTCAGCAAACAAAAGCCTGGGGCCAGATGGCTTCACAGGAGAGTTTTATCAAACATTCAAGGAAGAACTAAAATTTACCTTCCTCAGACTATTCCAAAAAATTCGAGAGGAAGGAACACTTCCAAGCTCCTTCTATGAAGCAAGCATCACCCTAATAACAAAACCAGATAAAGACAACACAATGAAAGAGAATTACAGGCCAATATCCCTCATGAAAAAAGATGCCAAAATCCTCAACAAAATTCTAGCAAATCAGCTCCAGAAGTACATCAGAAAGATCATACACCACAACCAAGTAGGATTTATTCCAGAATGCAAGGATGGTACAATATCTGCAAATCAATAAACGTGATACATCACATAAACAAATTGAGAGAAAAAAATCACATAGTCATATCAATTGATGCAGAAAAAGCATTGGACAAAATCCAACACCCTTTCATGATAAAAACTCTCAACAAGGTGGGAATAGAAGGATCATACCTCAACATAATAAAAGCTATATATGATAAACCCACAGCAAACATCATACTCAATGGGCAAAAACTAAAACCATTTCCCCTAAGAACAGCAACAAGACAGGGATGCCCACTCTCACCACTCCTGTTTGACATAGTACTGGAAGTATTAGCCATTGAAATTATACAAGGAAAAGAAATAAAAGGCATCCAAATTGGAAAAGAAGAAGTTAAGCTGTCCTTATTTGCAGATGACATGATATTGTACATAAAAAAACCGAAAGACTCCATCAAAAAACTACTAGACTTAATAAATCAATTCGGCAATGTAGCACAATACAAAATTAATGCCAAGAAATCTATGGCATTTCTATATACCAATAGTGAACTTACAGAAAGAGAGATTTAAAAAGCAATCCCATTTACCATCGCACCAAAAAAAGTAAGATACCTAGGAACAAACTTAACTAAGGAGGTAAAAGAACTATACGCGGAAAACTATGGGACACTGAAAAAAGAGATAGAGGAAGATGTAAACAGATGGAAGAACATACCATGTTCATGGATTGGTAGAATCAACATCATTAAAATGTCCATACTACCCAAAGCAATCTAGATTCAATGCACTCCCCATTAAAATACCAACGGCATATTTCACAGACCTAGAAAGAACTCTCCAAAAATTCATCTGGAATAAAAAAAAGACCCGGAATAGCCACAGCAATCCTGAGGAAGAAGAATAAAGTAGGTGGGATCTCAATACCTGATTTCAGGCTGTATTACAAAGACACTGTTCTCCAAACAGCATGGTACTGGCACAAGAACAGACAAAGAGATCAATAGAATAGAATAGAATAGAATAGAATAGAATAGAATAGAATAGAGAATCCAGATATCAACCCAAACCACTATGCTCAATTAATATTTGACAAAGGAGGCATGAACATACAATGGAGTCAAGACAGTCTCTTCAATAAATGGTGTTGGGAAAATTGGACAGGTACATCAAAAAAAATGAAACTAGATCACCAACTTATACCATACACAAAAATAAACTCAAAATGGATACAGGACTTAAACATAAGACAGGAAACCATAAAAATACTAGAGGAATCCACAGGCAGCAAAATCTCAGACATATGCCGAAAGAACTTCTTCACTGATACTGCCCCTCGGGCAATGGAAGCTAAAGAGAAAATAAACAAATGGGACTACATCAAAATAAAAAGCTTTTTCACAGCAAAAGAAACCATCAACAAAACAACAAGAAAGCCCACTGTATGGGAGAACATATTTGCAAATGTTATCACTGATAAAGGTTTAATCTCCAATATCTACAGGCAGCTTATACAACTTAATAAAAGGAATATAAATGATCCCCCAAAAAATGGGCAACGAACCTAAATAGAATCTTTTCAAAAGAAGACAGAAGAAAGGCCAAGAGACACATGAAAACATGCTCAAAGTCACTAATTATCCGAGAGATGCAAATCAAAACAACAATGCGGTTCCATTTCACACCTGTTAGAATGGCTATCATCAACAAATCAACAATCGACTAGTGTTGGTGAGGATGCGGAGAAAAAGGAACCCTCGTGCACGGCTGGTGGGAATGCAGATTGGTGCAGCCACTTGGAGAACTGTATGGAGTTTCCTCAAAAAACTGAAAATGGAACTCCCATTTGACCCAGTAATCCCACTCCTAGGAATATATCCTAAGAAATTAGAAACACCAATCAGGAAGGCTATATGCACCCCTATGTTCATAGCAGCACAATTTACAATAGCTAAGATTTGGAAACAGCCTAGGTGCCCGTCAGCAGATGACTGGATCAGAAAACTGTGGTACATCTACACAATGGAATACTATGCTGCCATAAAAAGAAGGAATTCTTACCATTTGCAGCAACCTGGATGGAATTGGAGAACATTATGCTAAGTGAAATAAGCCAGTCAATGAAAGAAAAATACCCCATGATCTCACTCATTTATAGATAATAAAGAACATTATAAACTGATGAACAAAAAGATAGATACAGAGAGAGTAAAGCATCAAACAGACTGTCAACTTACAGCAGGAAGGTTAGGGAGAGGTGGGGGAGATAAGAGATCAACTGAAGGACTTGTATGCATGCATATAAGCATAACCTATTGACGCAAAACTCTGAGGGGTGAGGGCATGTATGGGAGTGGGGTGAGGGGGGGCAATGGTAAGATATGTACACATATAATACCTTAATTAAAAAATGAAGAAAAAAAAGAAGAATCAAAAAGGGGAGACAAAATGGCTTCAGAATAGGCAGACTTGTCCTGAGCCTTGTCCGGGAGCAAATAGAGTGAGCGCCTGAAACGAGTGGAATTCAGCCCGAATTGGCTAAGGAGACTCAGCTGGTGATACAGTTTGAAGCCAGAAAAGGCAGAGGTCCCATGGATAAAGGTGAAATCAAGGATCTAGGCAAGAGAGTCTGCCAGACCTCTGTGCTCAGAGGGTCAGGGAGAGACCACACGGCACCAAGCCGCATCCCTGAGGATAGGCAAAGCATCTGACTGTGAAAAATGGTTCCACAGGACTGCAGGAGGTACGGGATTTTGGACCTTGGAGTCTGGATTTTGGATCTGAGCTCAGAGGCAGCCATGAGGGGCTGGCCGGACCATGCAGTGCCAGCAGGAGAAGAGCTTGCAGAGACGCAGTCCCTCCTCACGCTGGGGCCTATGCCTTTCTCCACTGAACCTAGTTCGTAGGACCTTTCGGATACAGACACTTACCCATGGCTGAGGTGTGGGAGAAGGTGTGGACTTGTGGAATCTGGGGAGAGTGGGAAGTGGTCCAGGAGAGCTGGTAGCGAGTCTGGTGCTGAGTCATACCTGAGCCCAGTCGCCATTTTCTCCTGATAGATAGCACCTCCCTCCAGTCTCCAGGCAACCAATACAGCCACACCCAGATCCCACCTTGAATAATACAAAGGAATCTGAATAGTCCCTGACGTCATAGAAACTGGCCTAAAGAGAAATCTTTAGCCCCAACAACGGGGAAACTGAGAAACACTATAGTACAGATGTCTGGGATCATAAGCCAGCCAAAGGAACAACACTTTTTTCACTTTTTTTTTTTATTATCCCTTTTTTTCTTCTTTTCTTCTTTGTTTTCCTGTTTTTGATTATTGCTTTATTTTCTATTTCTTTTAGCATTATTTTTCCATTGCTATCTTTTATTTGCTATTTTTAATTTTTTATACCATTTTTGAAATCAACTTTTTTTGTAAATTTATTATTATTATTTTCTTCTCATTCTCTTTCTTCTCATCCACTTATTCCTTTTCTACTTCCTCAATACTAAATTGAGGTCCTCCCAGTATTCATCCAATTCTTAATCTTATTTTCAGTATATAAGCTCAGCCTCTGCAGAATCTGCTCCAACCCTCTTTGCCGGGTGTGTGGTGTTTGTATTTTTGTTTGTTTGTTTGTTTTATCTATTGGTTCTGTGGTGTCTTACCCCCATATATATATATATATTCTCCTTTTTATTCCTTTGACTTTTATCTCTTATCTTTTTCTCTCTCTTCGATAGCATTTGTGCTCTCTTTTCTCTCCCCTAATTCTCTTTTCTCAGGTGGTCACTTATATTGTGGTTATTGGTGTCGTGAGTACATTTGTGCTTAGTTCCCTTTGTGTTGTGTCTTGTTGAGGTGAATTTTATCCTGTTTGTCAAAGGGGCTTGAGAGCAAGCCACATAACCAGACACCTGGAGAGGAAACTCCATCCACGAATGGGTCAATAACACCCCAGACCCAACTATAGAGGCAGGAAGAATGCGGCAGTGAGGGAAAGAGCATGAGTGAGTGAGGGAGTAAAAGAGAAGTGTGTGGTCAGGTGGGGTGTGTGTGTGTGTGAGTGAGTGAATGAGGCACAGTTAGATCCCACAGGACCTTCAGGGGCAGGCTAAGCAGGCTTGCTTAACTAGGCAGCTTCTGCTACCATTAAAAACAGTACTGGGAGGCCAGCTTGTCCTCAGAGGCCTAGCCTTTTTGAAGGGGAGAGCTGCTGTAACTGGGTTCCCAGCCTCAATTCCACCCAGAGTGCCCTCAGATAACGCCTGGGACTCTACAGCCACCCCTGCCAGGAACCTGCTACCTAGGCTGTGATCCCACATTCAACGAGGCTCCAGCCACCCTGGGTGCAGGCTCCTGTGAGTTTTGAAGCATGCTCCCCTCTGACTGGCCCAATGCTTTAGCCCAGGGCACTGCAACCACATGAACAGCAGACACGGGAGCAGCTCACTCCTGTCCAAGGAGCAGCAGCTGTGTGAGCAGCCAGTTGCCTCATCTGAGGAGCAGCAACCATGAGAGCAACTCGCCCCATCCAAGGAGCAGCAGCCGCTTGAGCAGCCCACCCATGACTGAGGAGCGGCAGCCCCACGCAGCCTGTCCCCATCTGAGGAGCAGCAGTTGCGCATAGCCCATACCCTTCACCTATCCAAAGAGCAGCAGCTGTGCCCCACGAGCAGCCAGCCCCCTTCCAAGAAGCAGCAGCTGTGCAAGCGGCCCACCCCCATCCGAGCAGCAGCTGTGTGAGTAGACTGCCCCCTTCCGAGGAGCAGCACCTTTATGAGCAGCCCACACACTTTCAAAGAACAACAGATGCACGAGCTGCTTGATCACATCCAAGTAGCAGCAGCTGTGTGAGCAGCCCGCCCACATCCGAGGAGCAGTAGCTGTATGAGCAGCCCACCCCCTTCTGAGGAGCAGCAGCCACACAAGCAGCCTCTCCCATCTGAGGAGCAGCAGCCACATAAGCAGACCACCCACATCCAAGGAGCAGCAGCCCTGTGGAGTCTGCACTGGTCTGAGGAGCAGCACCCACACGCAGCCTGCACCTGTCCGATGAGAAGGAGCTGAGTGAAGCGGCCCAACCCTATCCAAGGAGCATCAACAGCATGAGGAGCTCACTCCCACATGAGGAGCAACAGCCACATGAGCAGACCGCCCCCCGTCCGAGGAGAAGCAGCTGCATGAACAACCCACATGCGTACAAGGAGCAGGAGCACGGCAAGCAACCTGCCCCTGTCCAAGGAGCAGCAGCTTCATGAGGAGCCCATCGCATCTGAGGAAGAGCAGCAGCACGCAGCCAGCCCCCATCTAAAGAGCAGCAGCCACGCGAGCAGTCTGGCCCTGACTGAGAAGCAGCAACCATGTGAGAAGCCGGCCCCCTTCCAAGGAGTGGCAGACACGAGCAACATGTCCCTATCTGAGGAGCAGCAACTTCATAATCAGCCCACCCCCATCCAAGGAACAGCAGCTATGCGAGCAGCCTCCCCCACCAGCCAGAGGAGACACCACTACTTTGAAGAGCACCCACCAGAGGAGCCGCTGCCAACTGAAAAGCAGCTGCTACTGTAACTGCCCAAGGAGCAACCACAGCCCGAGAAGTGACCACCAACAAAGGATCAGCCCCTGCACGGCTCAACATCTAGATCAGTCTGTGAGACCAAAAATGGGTAGACAAAGATATCCCCAAAGGAAATAAAAGGAGGAATTGCCAGAAAAGCAGCTATGTGAAACAGAAGCATGCAGTATGTCAGAAAAATAATTCAGAATAAGGGTCATACAATTCATAAACCGGATGGTGTTAGAGAGTGGGAATTTTTGAGCACTACTGAGGCCGTGGACTATGCCCCAGATAGAGATGTCAGTGCTGACACCAGGCCAAGCCTTGAGATATGATCTCATGGCCCCTTCCCAGCACGTAGCCTTCTTTCACAGAACACTGTCAGCTTTATGAAGAACAGGATGACCCTGTGAATAACATGGTCATCATTGGCATGATCCTGACGTTGCTTGGGAAAAACTGTTTTGTCTTGGGTTACTTGTTCTGCAAAAAACAGATGTGGTTAATGTGCTTAAAAGCGGTCCTACACAAAGGGTCGCTGCTGCTCTCTGATCTCCCTGCGTGGAGAATGGCAGAGCAGTCGCCGGGTCTCCCAGCCACCCGGCTAATAAAGGCTCCCTAAATTTTAATTTGGTCTGGGCTCCAGTGGTCATTCACTCGCATCAGCTCCACAACAATGGGAGAAAATATCAACACCTTATCTAAGAATCAAGAAGAAATGGATGAAAAAATCAACAACTTATGTAAGAATCGAGAATAAATAAAGAGTGATATAGCTGCAATAAAAAAACAGCATGGAAAGTTTCAACAGTAGAATAGGAGAAGCTGAGATCCGAATGAGCGAATTAGAAGACTGGGAAGCGAAACACAGCCAAACTGAATTGCAATTGGAGAAAAAAATTAAAAGACAGGAGGAGAGCCTAAGGGAGCTATGGGACAACATGAAACAAAGCAACATACAAATAATAGGGGTGCCAGAACAACAGGAAGAGGAACAAGGGTTAGAAGACCTATTTGAAGAAATAATGTCAGAAAATTTCCCTGATGTGCTGAAGAAAAAAATCACACAAGCACAGAGAGTCACAAACAGGATGAACCTGAAAATACCCACACCAAGACACATCATAATTATGATGGCAAATAGTCAGGACAAAGAGGGAATCTTAAAGGCTGCAAGAAAGAGACAGAAAGTTACATACAAAGGCGGTCCCATTAGATTATCAAAAGATTTCTCAACAGAAACATCAGGCCAGAAAAGAATGGAAGGAAACTTACAAAGTGATGCAAACCAAGGGAATGAATCCAAGAATACTCTATCCAGAAAGACTATCATTCAAAATTGAAGGGGAAATAAAGAGCTTCACAGACAAAAAAAGGCTAAGGGAGTTTATCACTACCAAGCCAGCATTGCAAGAAATGCTAAAGGGAATGCTGTAAAAAGAAGAAATAAAACGGTAAGAAGGAACACAGGCACAAAAAATGAAAATGGCTACAAACAAGAACCTTTCAATAATAACTTTAAATGTAAACGGATTAAATGCTCCAATCAAAAGACATTGAGTGGCTGAATGGATAAAAAAAACATGACCCATATATATGCTGTCTACAAGAGACCCACCTCAGAAAAAGGAACTCATACAGACTGAAAGTGAAGGGATGGAAAAAAATCTTTCAAGTAAATGTAAATGACAAAAAAAGGTAGGGTAGCAATACTTATATCTGACAAAACAGACCTTAAAGTAAAGACCATAACAAGAGATAAGGAAGGCCATTTCATAATAATAAAGGGATCGATACAACAAGAGGATAAAACCCTGATAAACATATATGCACCCAATGCAGTAGCACCAAAATACATTAAAAAAAACTCCTGGAAGATATCAAGGGAGAGATCGACAACAATACAATCATAGTAGGAGACTTTAAACACCACTGACATGACTGGATAAATCCTCTAGACAAAGAAACAGCAATTCTAAATGACTCACTAGATCAGATGGACCTAATTGACATCATCAGAGCATTTCATCCCAAAGCCATGGAATATACGTTTTTCTCAAGTGCACATGGGAAATTTTCAAAAATAGACCACATATTGGGTGACAAGCAAAGTCTCCCCAAATTCAAGAAGATTGAAATCATATCAAGCACTTTCTCAGACCACATGGCATAATATTAGAAATAAACTACAATAAAAACATTCCAAAAACTTCAAACAATGGGAAGCTGAATAGCATGCTATTAAACAATGATTGGGTTACAAAGAGATCAAAGAAGAAATTAAAAATATCCTGGAGACTAATGACAATAAAAACAAACTGCAAATGCTATGGAACACAGTGAAAGCAGTCCTGAAAGGAAAGTTTATAGCTCTACAGGCCTACCTCAAAAAAACAAGAAAAATGGTAATAAATCATCTAACTCAACAACTCAAAGAATTAGAAATACAGCAATAAGAAAAGCCCACAATGAGCATAAGGAAGGAAATAATAAAGATCAGAGCAAAAATGAATGACATAAAGACCAAAAAAACAATACAAAAGATCAATGAAACCAAGAGCTGATTCTTTGAAAGGATAAACAAGATTGATGAACCTCTAGCCAGGCTCACCAAGAAGCAAAGAGAGAGGACTCAAATAAACAAAACCAGAAATGAAAGAGGAGAAATAACAACAGACCCCACAGAAATACAAAGGATTGTTAAAAAATACTATGAACAACTCTATTCCAACAAACTAGACAACCTGGAGGAAATGGACACTTTTCTAGAAAAATGCAACCTTCCTAAATGCACTCAGGAAGATTCTAAAAATCTCAATAGGCTGATAACTATAGAAGAAATTGAAGCAGTCATCAAAAAGCTTCCAGCAAACAAAAGCCTGCGGCCAGACAGCTTCACAGGGGAGTTTTACAAAACATTCAAGGAAGAACTAAAACCTATCCTCCTCAGATTATTCCAGAAAATTCAAGAGAAAGGAACACTTCCAAGCTCCTTCTATGAAGCAAGCATCACCCTAATAACAAAACCAGATAAAGACAACACAATGAAAGAGAATTACAGGCCAATATCCCTCATGAACATAGATGCCAAAATCCTCAACAAAATTCTAGCAAATCGGCTCCAGAAGTACATCAGAAAGATAATACACCATAACCAAGTAGGATTTATCCCAGAATGCAAGGATGGTACAATATCTGCAAATCAATAAACGTGATACATTACATAAACAAATTGAGAGAAAAAAATCACATAGTCATATCAATTGATGCAGAAAAAGCATTGGACAAAATCCAACACCCTTTCATGATAAAAACTCTCAACAAGGTGGGAATAGAAGGATCATACCTCAACATAATAAAAGCTATATATGATAAACCCACAGCTAACATCATACTCAATGGGCAAAAACTAAAACCATTTCCCCTAAGAACAGGAACAAGACAGGGATGCCCACTCTCACCACTCCTGTTCAACATAGTCCTGGAAGTAGTAGCCATTGTGATCAGACAAGAAGAAGAAATAAAAGGCATCCAAATTGGAAAAGAAGAACTAAAGCTGTCCTTATTTGCATATGACATGATACTGTACATAGAAAACGCTAAACACTCCATCAAAAAACTACTAGACTTAATAAATGAATTTGGCAATGTAAAAGGATAAAAAATTAATGCCAAAAAAATCTATGGCATTTCTAAACACCAATAATGAATTTACAGAAAGAGAGACTTAAAAAGCAATCCCATTGACCATCACACCAAAAAAAGTAAGATACCTAGGAACAAACTTAACTAAGGAGGTAAAAGACCTATACGCAGAAAACTACAGGACACTGAAAAAAGAGATAGAGGGAAGACATAAACATATGGAAGAACATCCATGTTCATGGATTGGTAGAATCAACATCATCAAAATGTCCATACTACCCAAAGCAATCTATAAATTCAATGCACTTCCCATTAAAATACCAATGGCATATTGCACAGACCTAGAACAAACTTTCCAAAAATTCATCTGAAATAAAAAAGACCCCTAATAGCTGCAGCAATCCTGAGAAAGAAGAACAAAGTAGGTGGGATCTCAATACCAGATATCAAGTTGTATTACAAAGCCACTGTTCTCAAAACTGCCTGGTATTGGCACAAGAACAGACATATAGATCAATGGAATAGAATAGAGAACCCAGAAATCAACCCAAATCACTATGCTCAATTAATATTTCACTAAGGAGTCATGAACATACAATCAAGTCAAGACAGTCTCTTCAATAAATGGTGTTGGGAAAATTGGACAGATACATGTAAAAAAATGAAACTATTCTACCAACTTACACCATACACAAAAATAAACTCAAAATGGATCAAGGACTTAATCATACGATAGGAAACCATAAAAATACTAGAGGAATCCACTTGAAGAGAAATCTCAGATATATGCTGAAGCAATTTCTTCATTGATACTGCTCCTAGGAAAATGGAAACTAAAGAGAAAATAAACGAATGGGACTACATCAAAATAAAAAGTTTTTGCACAGCAAAGGAAACCATCAATAAAACAACAAGAAAGCCCACTGCATGGGAGAACATATTTTCCAATGATATCAACGATAAGGGTTTAATCTCCAACATTTACAGGTAACTCATACAACATAACAAAAAGAAGATAAACAACCCAATTAAAAAATGGGCTACTGACATAAATACATACTTTTCGAAAGAAGGCAGAAGGAAGGCCAAGAGACATATGAAAACCTGCTCAAAGTCACTAATCATCAGAGAGACACAAATCAAAACAACAATGCGGTACCATCTCACACCTGTCAGAATGGCTATCATCAACAAATCAACAAATGACAAGTGCTGGCCAGGATGCAGAGAAAAAGAAACCCTCATGCACTGCTGGTGGGAATGCAGACTGGTGCAGCCACTCTGGAGAACATATGGAGTTTCCTCAAAAAAACTAAAAATGGAATTCCCATTTGACCCAGTGATTCCACTTCTAGGAATATATCCTAAGAAGCTAGAAACACCAATCAGAAAGGATATATGCACCCCTACGTTCATAGCAGCACAATTCACCATAGCTATGATTTGGAAACAGCCTAAGTGCCCATCAGCAGATGAGTGGATTAAAAAACAGTGGTACATCTACACAATGGAATACCACGCTGCGGTAAAAAAGGAGTTCTTACCATTTGCAACAACATGGATGGAGATGGAGAGCATTATGCTAAGTGAAATAAGCCAGGCAGAGAAAGATAAGTATCACATGATCTCACTCATTTGTGGAATATAATGAACAACATAAACTGATGAACAAAACAGATCCAGAGACACAGAAACATCAATCAGAACGTCAAACCTCAGGGAAGGTAGAGGACGGTGGGAGTAAGGGGGAGAGATCAACCAAATGACTTATATGCATGCATATAAGCCTAATCAATGGACACAGACAACAGGGGGTGGGGGCATGAATAGAGGGTAAGGGGTAATGGGGGAATAAGAACACATATGTAATACCTTAATCAATAAAAAAATTTAAAAAAATTTATCAAAAAACCTGAATAGGCCGATAACTACCAAAGAAATTGAAGCAGTGATCAAAAATCTTCCAGCAAAAAAAAAGCCCTGGTCCAGAAGGCTTTACAGGGGAGTTCTACCAAGCATTCAAAGAAGAACTAAAAGCTATCCTCCTCAGACTATTCCAAAAAATTCAAGAGGAAGGCACACTTCCAAGCTCTTTCTATGAAGCCAGCATTACCCTAATTCCAAAACCCGATAAAGACACCACAAGAAAAGAGAACTACAGGCCAATATCTTTGATGAACATAGATGTTAAAATCCTCAACAAAATTCTAGCAAATAAGATCCAGAAGTACATTAGAAAGATCATACACCATGACCAAGTGGGATTTATTCCGGGGATGCAAGGATGATACAATATCTGCAAATCAATAAATGTGTTACATATCATAAGCAAACTGAGAGACAAAAATCACATAATCATATCAATTGATGCAGAAAAAGCATTGGACAAAATCCAACACCCTTTCATGATAAAAACTCTCAGCAAAGTGGGAATAGAGGGATCATACCTCAACATAATAAAAGCCTTATATAACAGACCCACAGCCAACATCATACTCAATGGGAAAAAACTAAACTCATTTTCCCTAAAAATGGGAACAAGACAGGGATGCCCATTTTCACCACTCCTGTTCAATATAGTACTGGAAGTGCTAGCCATAGTGGTCAGACAAGAAGAAGAAATAAAAGGCATCCAAATTGGAAAAGAAGAACCTAAACTGTCCTTATTCGCAGATGACATGATACTATACATAGAAAACATCAAGGACTCCATCAAAAAACTACTGGACCTACTAGGTGAATTTGGCAAAGTAGCAGGATACAAAATTAACACCCAGAAATCTATGGCCTTTTTATACACTAATAATGAACTCACAGAAAGAGAAAGTAAAAAAAAAAATAATCCCATCTACCATTGCACAAAAAAAATTAAGATACCTAAGAATAAACTTAACTAAGGACATAAAAGACCTGTACTCAGAAAACTATAGGACATTGAAAAAAGAGATAGAGGAAGACATGAACAGATGGAAGAATATACCATGTTCATGGATTGGTAGAATCAACATCATTAAAATGTCCATACTACCCAAAGCAATCTGTAAATTCAATGCAATCCCCATTAAAATACCAACGGCATACTTCAAAGACCTACAACAAACTCTCCAAAAGTTCATCTGGAATAAGAAAAGACCCTGAATAGCTGCAGAAATCTTGAGAAAGAAGAACAATGTAGGAGAGATCCCAATGCCAGATATCAAGCTATACTACAAAGCCACTGTTCTCAAAACTGCGTGGTACTGGCACCAGAACAGACATGTAGACCAGTGGAACAGAACAGAGAACCCAGAAATCTGCACAACCCAGTGTGCTCAATTAATATTTGACAAAGTAGGCAAGAGCATACAATGCAGACAAGACAGTCTCTTCAATAAATGGTGTTGGGAAAACTGAACAGATACTTGCAAAAAAAAATGAAACTAGACTACCAAATTACACCATACACAAAAATAAACTCAAAATGGATAAAGGACTTAAATATAAGATGGGAAACCATAAAAATCTTAGAAGAAACCACAGGCAGACATTTGTTGTAGCAATATCTTTACCAATACAGCTCCTAGGGAAATGGAAACTAAAGAGAAAATAAACAAATGGAACTACATCAAAATAAAAAGCTTCTGTGCAGCAAAAGAAACCATCACCAAAACAACAAGAAAGGCCACTACATGGGAGAACATATTTGCCAGTGTTATCTCCGATAAGGGTTTAATCTCCAACATTTACAGGGAACTCATACAACTTTAAAAAAGGAAGATAAACAACCCAATCAAAATATGGGCAAAGGACCTAAATAGACACTTTTTGAAGAGGACATTCAGAAAGCCAAGAGACATGTGAAAACATGCTCAAAGTCACTAATCATCCAAGAGATGCAAATCAAAACAACAATGAGGTACTATCTCACACCTGTCTGAATGGCTGTCATCAACAAATCAACAAAGGGCAAGTGCTGGAGACGATGCAGAGAAAAAGGAACCCTCCTGCACTGCTGGTGGGAATGCAGACTGGTGCAGCCACTGTGGAGAACAGTATGGAGTTTCCTCAAAAAACTAAAAATGGAACTGCCATTTGACCCAGTAATCCCACTTTTAGGCATATACCCCAAGAAACTAGAAACACCAATCAGAAAGAATATATGCACCCCTATGTTCATAGCAGCAAACTTTACAATAGCTAAGATTTGGAAACAGCCTAAATGCCCATTAGCAGATGAGTGGATTAAAAAACTATGGTACATCTACACAATGGAATACTACACTGCTATAAAAAAGAAATTCTTATCATTTGCAGCAGCCTGGATGGAACTGGAGAGCCTTATTCTAAGTGAAATAAGCCAGTCAGTGAAAGAAAAATACCACATGATCTCACTCATTTGAGGATTATAAAGAATATTATAAACTGATGAACAAAAATAGATACAGAAGCAGAGCAGCATCTAAAAGACTGTCAAACTACAGTGGGAAGGCTGGGGAGGGTTATGAGGGGAGGTAAGTGATCAAAGGACTTGTATGCATGCATATAAGAATAACCAATAGACACAAGACACTGGGGGGAAGGGAGACCGGGGGAAGGTCAATAGGGGGAAAAAGGAAACATGTGTACTACTCTTTGTAATACTTTAAGCAATTAAATAAAATTAAAAAAAACAAAACCTCTGCCTGTGGTCACTCATACGATTCATCACATGTAGTTGTATTAGTTAATAAAGGATAGCCTGGAAGTTTGAAATGCGAACATTTCATTCCATGCAATGTGAATACCTCTTGAATTTCGTTAAGGGCATGCATTTCACAGTTCACACAGGCATCTTCTCTTTGGTGTAATTTCCAACAAAAATCTTCAATAAAATAAGATTTATTCTCATCCCATAATTTGTCTGCATCAGAAGGACATCCAAACACACATATGTATGCAAAAAGTTGCCGTAGTTGTTTGGGCATATTAAGGATGATTGCATCGTCAATCGTATATTTCCAGATAGTGTTGTGAATTAATAATCCTCCATGTTTAGCAGCTTCACGAAATGTATCATAAATCACACCTCCTACAGTTCACAGATGAGCAAAAGTTATCACACCTTTTATATGCAGAAGCAAGTCTAAGGTAATATCGTTCTGGTTCTCTAAAGTGAACAGTCTACCTAATACTTTATTCCCATCCTTTTGGTGTTTTCTCCACAAAGAATTATTAAACACATAATGTTGTGGAATCTCCCAATCCAATAATAGTAATTTATGTGCGCTGGAATCTTCTCTATTCAATAAAAAACAAGCCATCAAAGTCGAGTTATGCCTTTTACCCTATCTATAACTTCAACAAAATCATCGGTATGAAAATACAAATTCTGATAACTTGGCAGATGAATAGTTAATCTTGTGATTGCATGAGATTGGTCATGCATTCACATTGCAAAAAAGTCTTCAAATAGCCTCACGAGCACTCACATACCTAGAATCAATGAAGTCCTGTACTTCATCATGATTGATAATTTTTTTCAGAAATTTGAATATTTGCACAATTGTGCCCTTTATATACATATTTAAATAAATATTTGACACTCTTAATTGATGCACAGACTACAACATTTATATGACAAGTATATTTGAGGCACAAATATGGGTTATAAGGGATAATCCAAGTGTTATCGACAACTTTATTTCCAATAGAAATCGTGCTACCAGATCTTCATTTGTATTTGGGATATCCATCAATATTTCCAATGGTCACATTTTGAAATTCTTTTGGATACCCCTCTGAACATTTTCCATTTTTCATACATGGACTATTTGGATTTTGTACCATATTTGATTTTATAATTTGAAAAAGTCGAGGACACTGGTCTTCATGTGGAATTTCTGCCTTAACTGTATAGTCAATGTCATCTTCCATTCGTAATTTGAATTCACTATCTAATATCAATAATATGTGAGTGTGAGGCAGTCCGTGTTACTGAAATTCAATGACATGAATTTAGCTGTAACTTTGCCAAATAAATCAAATTTACATATATCATTTAAAAGAGCATTCAGCTTAATATTAAAAACTCTGGCTACCAAGTCAGGTCTGTTTTCAACTTTTTGCCTGCATTGTAAATAGTTTGTAATATCTGCCCATTTGGTGTTGCACATCATGGTTATGAATACATCTGGCTTGCCATACTTCGTTACAATTGCCATAGCATCCTGATATTGCTGCTGCTTATTTCTAGGAGTACCCTCAAAAGATGACAGAAGTATTATCATTTTACCAATCAGCACATTGTCATTTTCAGATCTAGATATGAGATAATCTGTCAAACCACTATATTTCTCAACTCTCAACTTAGATTAGTTTGCTTTAATGAAATTTATCTGATTAGCTTCCATTTTTTAATATGAATTGACAATATACTGTTGAGTTAATTTTCCTGCATTTAATAGGATTGAGGAGAAACCAAGATGGCGGCATAAGGTATACACCTGTACGTGCTGCATCTCACAACCACACCAAAACTACAACTAAAAGACAAAACATCTATCACCCAGAACCACGGGAAAGCTGGATGAGTAGAAGTTCTACAACTAGAAGGAAAGAGAAAAGAGCATTGAGACGTGCACAGGCACAGAAAAGCTGAGGTACAGAGGCATGTGAATCCGTCTGGCGGCTGGCGAATGGGTGCGCTGTTTTTTTTCAACCCGAAGGGAGACACAAGCTCCTGATTACTCTGAATTCCAGTTTCTGGTGAGGCTCTGGGGACCCAGATCCCTACAGGGAGAAGCTGGACTGTCTGCCACTGGGTTGGAAGTGAGGGTGGCTTTCTTGCAGAGGTGCACGCAGGAATCATTGTTTACTGTGCTGGGGTGTGGGGCGCAGGGAAGTGGAAACTCGGAGACACAGAGATGGCTGACTGGCAGCCATCAGTGTTTGCCACGCCCCAGGCCAATGATTCCCTGAGACACTGCCCCACACAATTACAAACCCACCCAAGCTCTGCGCAGCAGCTTTTGCATATAAATGGCCTGCCCTAATGCAGCTTAACCTAACAAACTGCAGCTCTGGTCAGACAGCTCCAAAACCTCCAAACCCCAAGCAAAGAGGAGAAATCTGCAGATCTAGCTGTAGCTCCTGCTGGTTGGCCTCAGACAGTAGCTGACCTGCACCCCATTGGAGATCCAGAGACAGTGTACCTAGTGGTCAGTGTGAGACGACACCAGATTTCAACTCTTCACATCCATAAGTGACACATTCAAGAGGCAGACTCAGTGAGCACCAAAGACCCAATAAAACAAGTCCTTCTCTATAAGGGTGTCTCTAGCACAGCAGTTCTTCCATTACAGACACAACGGGTCCTCACAGCCAATTGGCCTGGAGGTCTATTCCTCCAGGTGTACCAACAGCAATCAAGGCTTAACTACACCAAGACTTTGAACTCAGCCCACAAAGAGGTGCACCAAGAGTGTCCACCTCAGGTGATAGGGGAGGCTGAACCACTGGACCCTATAGGTCACCTATCACAGAAAACCACTCCATCAACACAGGGAAGCAGCAAAATGCAGAGACAAAGAAACATGTCACAAATGAAAGAAATGGAGGGAAAGCAAACTACTGGACATAGTGTTCAAAACCACATTTATAAGGTTACTCAAGAATCTTCTAAAAACCTCCAAGGAACTTAGTGAGACCTTTAAGGATCTTAATGAGAATGCCAAAAAAAAAAAATGGAAAAGGACGAGTCAGAAATTAAGCATACACTGTCTGAAATAAAGAATATACAGAAATTCAACAGTAGACCAAAGGACCCCAAGAATCAAACCAAAGATTTGAAATATGAGGAAACAAAAAACACCCAACCAGAAAAACAAAAAGAAAAAAGAATCCAAAAATATGCAGTGTAAGGAGCCTCTGGGACAACTTCAAGCATACCAACATCCGAATTATTGGGGTGCCTGAAGAAGAGAGAGAGCAAAATATTGAAAACCTATTAGAAGAAATAATGACAGAAAACTTTCCCTACCTGGTGAAAGAAATAGACTTACAAGTCTAGGAAGCGCAGAGAACCCCAAACAAGAGGAATCCAAACAGGACCACACCAAGACACATCATAATTAAAATGCCAAGGGCAAAAGACAAAGAGAGAATCTTGAAAGCAGCAAGAGAAAAACAGTTAGTTACCTACAAGGGAGTACCCATACGACTGTCGCTTATTTCTCAACAGAATCTATGCAGGCCAGAAGGGAGTGGCAAGAAATATTCAAAGTGATGAATAGCAAGAACCTACAACCAAGATTACTCTACCCAGCAAAGCTATCATTTAGAATTGAAGGTCAGATAAAGAGCTTCCCAGACAAGAAAAAGCTAAAGGAGTTCATCACCACCAAACCAGGATTATATAAAATGTTGAAGGGTATTCTTTAAGAAAAGGAAGAAGAAAAAGGTAAAGATAAAAATTATGAACAACAAAATGACAACAAATACATGCCTATCAACGAGTGAATCTAAATATCAAGTGAATAAAAAATCTGATGAACAGAATAAACTGATGAGTATAATAGAATGAGGGGCATAGAAAAGGAGTGAACTGACAAATATCAGGAGGTAAGGGGGTGTGAGGTGTGCGGGAAGAGATTGGACAAAAACCTTACATCTATGGATGAAGACAGTGGCGGGGGGGGTAAGGGCATGGGGTGGGGTGGGGAATCAGGTGGAGGGGAGCTATGGGGGGAAAAAGAGGAACATCTGTAATAACTTGAACAATAAAGATTTATTTTAAAAAAATAGGATTTAATGTGTCCTAGATAGAGAGATGAAATCCATGATATTGCATTTGTGTGACTTGTGTCCTTACATTTTGTCTAGTATTATTGTTGATTACACTGTCGTCTCTGAGTCTTAATGCAATATCTGTTCCCCAACATTTTTCACCATGTGGAAAAAGAATAGGATATGTCATTGCATCTAATTCATTTTAGTGGCATTCAGATTATTAAGATCTGGTTTACAATGAATGTGCAAGTCCCTTTCAAAAGGAGGTTCTCCATCTTCATTTCTGACTATTATGGCTACTTTGGTTACACAGGAATAATTATATCTATCTGGATCATTATTACGATCATATTTAATCGCCATTGTTACTTCCATGGGAGCAATACCTTTTGCTGCTGCTTCAGATTTGACTTCTTTTTCTACCTCATGTAGCATCTTGTATGATTTTGTTAATTCGTTTATTTCATGCATGAGGTTGTTGATGTTGATCATGAGTCTTTTTGAGTAAACCTTGGTTTTCTGGCATTGCTAATCTTTTACTTGTCGCTTTGGCAGTACCTAAAATATAGAGTTTGAGCAAACTTCTGAGAAACACCATCCAAAGGATGTAAAGTTCCAGTATGGTGATAAACTTATCCGTATATTCTAAAACAGTATGGCTCATATCCTGATGGTGATGCAATATTTGCACCCATTGAAGCAAAAAAACTAATATTTTTTTATTGTTTAAGGTATTACAAATAGGAATACATGTGTCTCCTTTTTCCCCCAATGACCCCCCCCCCACCTGCTTCTCCTACCTCCCTGCACTTGCCTTCGCCTGTCCCTCCCTCGACCCCCAGTGTCTTGCGTGTATTGGTTGTGCTTATATGCATGCATATAAGTCCTTCAGATAATCTCATACCACCCCAACCTTCCCCTGCCTTCCCATTGTAATTTGATGGTCTTTGCAATGCTTCTTTGCCTCTATCTATTTTTGCTCAACAGTTTATAATGTTCTTTATAGTCCATAAATGAGTGAGATCGTGTGGTATTTCTCTTTCACTGACTGGCTTATTTCACTTAGTTCCATCCATGCTGTTGCAAATGGTAAGAATTTCTTCTTTTTTACAGCAGCATAGTATTCCATTGTGTAGATGTACCACAGTTTTTTAATTCACTCATCTGCTGATGGGCATTTAGGCTGTTTGCAAATCTTAGCTATTGTAAATTGTGTGGCTATGAACATAGGGGTGCTTATATCCTTTCTGATGGGTGTTCTGTTTTCTTGTGATATATTCCTAGAAGTGGTATTACTGGGTCACATGGCAGTTCCACAGTCATTCTAGGGGCCTTTAATACCCCACTGACTTCACTAGATAGATCTTCCAGACAAAAAATTAACAAGGAAACAGTGACTCTAAAGGACACACTGGATCAGATGGACTTAATTGACATTTATAGAACATTTCACTCCAAAGCTGCAGAATTTACATTCCAAGTGGACATGGATCATTCACAAAGATAGACCACATGTTAAGACACAAAAAAAGTCTCTACAAGTTCAAAAAGATTTAAATCATATCAAGCATCTTCTCAGATCACAGTGGAATGAGATTAGAAATCAACTACAGTAAAAACACGCAAAAAGTTTCAAACACATGAAGGCTAAATAGCACGTTATTAAACAATAAATGGGTTACCAATGAGATTAAGAAAGAAATCAAAAACTTCCTGGAAAAAAATGAAAATGAACACACAACAACCCCAAATCTGTGGGACATAGCAAAAGCAGTCCTAAGAGGGAAGTTCATAACACTACAGGCTTACCTTAAAAAACTAGAAAAATTAACAATGGCATTGGGAAAATTGGACAGATATGTGGGAAAAAATGAAACTAGACCACCTTCTGACACCATACACAAGAATAAACTCAAAATGGATAAAAGACTTAAATGCTAGACTTGAAACCATAAAAGAAATCTTGCAAGAAAATGTAGGCAGTAAAATCTCTGACATTTGGGAGACAAAATGGTGACCAAATAGGTGGATGTGTCCTGCACCTTCTCACATAGCAGATAGAAGAAACAGCTTAATCAAATAACATCCACCTGGAATTGGTGAATTAAACACAGCTGGTGAGACAATCCATGGCTGGAAAGAAAAGGGGACACCCAGGGAACGGTAGGATAGGGGTTCTGGGCTGATGAGAGAGACATGCACAAGCAGGACTAGAGCTTCAGAAGGAAAAAGCGCTGCACCAAGTCCACATCCCATGGGGACACATGTAACACTCAACTGTGGAAGGGGATCCACAGGGCTGCTGGAAATCGGGGACTCTAGATCCATAGCCTTGGGAGGCTGCACCCAGAAAGGCAGCCTGAAGTTCTGCACTGGCAGTGCAGTGTGTGTGTGTGGGCGGGGGGGGGGGGGGGGAGACAGGGAGACACACAGCAGTAAAGTTGCTCTGTCTTTATATTTTCCTTGCTTTTACTCACTAAACCCCGTACATGGAATCTTTCCATTATAAACACTGACCGAGGCTGCGATGCAGGGGAAGGTGGTTTTGTGGAAGCTGGGGAGCAAAATAGAGGTGACCAGGAAACCAACTCTGGGACAGTCCGGTCCCTCCAACACAGAACTGCTATTTTTCTCCTGAAGATCGGCTCTTCCTAGCAGTGCAGCTGCCTCCAGCCTTGAGCTTGGGAGGGAAACAAGGATTCTGACTCCCCCCAGGGAGTAGTCGGAGAATGGGTTGAGGGGTCATTTGGTCCTGGAAACTAATACAGCAACACTGCCACCTAGAGCCCTTGTCAGAAATAGATGCTTGTGTAAATATGACTGAAATATGCTTGTGTAAATATGCTGGCAGTGCAAACCTTGGCCAGCCCTGGTTTCCTGAGCCTCGGGCCGGCCCTGAGTGGCTGGGCAGCCACCATCCGAGGCTTGCCTGCTCCTCAGGCCAGCCCGGCCTGGGGGCGGGCCCAGCCGCTCCATGCGCCTGCCGCCCCCCCAGCGAGGCTGACGGGACACTGGCAGCAGGCGTGCAGAGCAGCCAGCCCCGTCCCCACTGTGGGCACTTCCATCTTGTGCTGGCGTGATGGTCAATTTGCATATTACCTCTTTATAATATAGGAATTTATTATTTTATTTTTTTATCATTATTTTACTTTATCTCATTTTTCCTTTTTGCCAACCATTTCTTCCACACTGTTCCCTTTTTCATCCTGGTTCTGTTCTCTCATGCTTTAGTTTTTCTCTCTCCTTTCTTTTAACTCCTAGTTAAAAATTGATCTTCTTTATCTTTTTATAGCAGTGTCTGTTGGCTTACTCATACATCTAATTTCCTCTTCCCTGCTCCAAGTTCATGCACACTTCTTTTTTCTTCACAAGCCAATTTTTTTCTTGTTGTTGCTGTTTGTTTGATTGTTCATTTGCTTGTTTGTTTTGTTTTTATTTTAAGCTTTTCTTTTTTCTCTCTTTGCTTGCTCTCTTGTACTACTAATAGCGTAAAAAGTTTAACTCACCAAACTCAGGCATATCTGCTCTCTACTCTATTCTCCTTTTCCAAAAATAGATGAATATATAGATAGATTAAAGAAAGGGGAAGCATTTATATATTTTTAATATTTTTTTAAATTTAATTATTTTTTAATTAATTTTATTATTTATGTTATTTTCTATTTTTTATTTTATTGAGTCTTTTGTTTTTTACTTTCCTTCTTATACACTCATTCTCCTTTTGCCTTCTCTATACTGAATCATGGTCATTCCCCCATTTATTCAATTCCTTTACTTTACTGGAAATAAGTGCTGCCTCTTCAGATTCAGTCTCTCCCCCCCACCACCTCCTTCCTTTTTTTTCTGGGTGTTTGTTGTTTGCATTTTTTGGTTTACTTGGTTTTGTGGAGTTTTCTCTCCATATAGATATATTTTTACATTCCTTTTTCTTCTTTTTTTCTCTCTCTTACCTTTTTTCTTTTCTCAATATCATTTTTGCATGATTTTCTCTCTCCTAATTCTCTTTTCTCTGGTGGTCCCCTTTATTTGGGGTTATCAGTGTCATGAATACATTCATGTTTTCTTCCCTTGGTTTCGCATCTTGTCACGTTGTATTTTGTGCCTTTTGATCAACATGTTAGAGAGTGAGCCACATAACCAGACATCCTGAGAGGAGAAAAGTAGGGAGACAAAGAACAGCTCCCATTCAAATGAAAAGGAGGAATCACCAGAAAAGGAAGTAAATGAAATGGAGGCAAGCAATTTGTCAGAGAAAGAATTCAGAGCAATGGTAATAAGGACCCTGAAAAGGATGGAGGACAAATTCAACAACATGTGTAAGAATCAAAAGGAAATAAAGAAGAACCAAGGATAAATGAAGAATGACATAGCTGCAATAAAGAACACAATAGAAAGCATCACCAGTAGACTAGAAGAAGTTGAGAACTGCATCAGCGAGCTAGAAAGACAAGGTAGGAAAAAAACACACAAGCAGAGCAGTAACTGGAAGAAAAAAAAAAAAAAAAACTTCAAAACCAGAAGAACCTAAAGGAGCTGTGGGACAACACGAAATGAAACAACATCTGCAAAATAGGGGTGCCAGAATGAGAGGAACCTAAACAAGGAATAGAAAACCTGTTTGAAAAAATAATGACAGAAAACTTCCCTGATATTGGGAAGAAAAAAACTCACAAAAGTTCAAGTAGCTACCCAGTCCCAAACAAGTTGAACCCAAAATGACCAACACCGAGACACATCATATTTAAACTGACAAACATCAACAACAAAGTAAGAATCTTAAAGGTTGCCAGAGAGAGACAGAAAGTTACCTATAAGGGACCTCCCATTAGACTATTGATTGATTTCTCAACAGAAACACATCAGGCCAGAAGGGAATGGAATGAAATATACAAAGTGGTGTAAAGCAAAGGCCTGAATCCAAGAATACTATTCCCAGCAAGACTATCATTCAAAATTAAAGGTGAAATCAGGAGCTTAACAACAACAAAAGAAGGCTAAGGGAGTTTATTACCACCAAGCCAGCAATGCAAGAAATGCTAAAGGGACTGCTTTAAATAGAAGAAATAGGATAGAATGAAGGGACACAGGCATAAAGAATAAAAATAGCAACAAACAAGTAACAATCCTATCTAATAAAAGAGTAATATGTAAATTAACCATCACACTGAGACAAAAATGGCGGCACCCATGGCCACAAGATGGCGGCGCCCAGTCCTCTTAGTCCCGAGCCCCAGCGGAGGACCCAAGTCTTCCCAGCAGTGGCAGTCCAGGGTGTCTAGCTGGGAGGTACTCACCCCCCACACAGCAATCCCTGCCCAGTGGCAGCAGCCCGGGGTGTCCGGCTGGGATGCACCAGCACCCAGCATGATCCCTGGCAAGATCCAGGGCAAAGCTGCCGCGGCTTGGGGCTGGGGTCTCAGGCCAGCAGGGCAGTGCACCCCCAATGCGCGATCTGGGGCAAGCAGTGAAGGCTTAGGGATGGGGTCTCAGGCTGGCAGGGCAGTGCACCCCCAATGTGCGATCCTCAGGCCAGCAAAAGCAGCCTGGGCTGGAGCCATGCACCCCCACCGGGCTATCCCCAGCCAGGCTGAGATGGCAGCCTGGGCAGGGGTCTCAGCCTGGCTGGGCTGAGGTGGCAGCCTGGACTGGGGTCTCAGCCTGGCCAGGGCCCGAACCCCTTCCAGCGGTGGCAGCCTGGGGTCTCAACCATTGAGTCACACCAGCCAGGCAGATATGGAGAAATCTTAAATGTTTCTTTTTTTATAATATATATTTTATTGATTTTTTACAGAGAGGAAGGGAAAGGGATAGAGAGCTAGAAACATCTATGAGAGAGAAACATAGATCAGCTGCCTCCTGCACACTCCCCACTGGGTATGTGCCCCCAACCAAGGTACATGCCCTTGATCAGAATCGAACCTGGGACCCTTGATTCTGCAGGCTAATGCTTCATCTACTGAGCCAAACCAGTTAGGACTGTCCAATATGCTAAAGAAAAAAACCCTATCTAATAAAGAGGGAATATGCAAGGGAGGGCATTTGGGGGTGACCAGAGTGTCAAGGGAGGGCAGTTAGGCATCGATCGGGCTGGCAGGGGAGTGGTTAGGGGGTGATCAGGCTGGCAGGCAGAGCGGTTAGGGGCAATCAGGAAGGCAGGCAGGCGAGTAGTTGGGAACCAGCAGTCCTAGATTGTGAAAGGGATGTCTGACTGCCTGTTTAGGCCCGATCCATGGGAGAGTCAGACATCCCCCAAGGGGTCCCAGATTGGAGAGGGTGCAGGTTGGGCTGAGAGACACCCCTCCCCCCATGCACAAATTTCGTGCACCGGGCCTCTAGTCAATAATAACCTTGAACATAAATGGAGGAAATGCTCTAATCAAAAGACATAGGGTACCTGAATGGACAGGAAAACATGACCCATATATCTGCTGTCTACAAGAGTCCCATCTCAGAACAAAGGACTCACACAGATAGATAGTGAGGAAATAGAAAAATATTTTTCAGGCAAATGGTAAAAAAAAAAAAAAAAAAAAAAAAAACTGGGGTAGGAATACTAATATCTGACAAAATAGACCTCAAGCCCAAGGCCATAACAAGATATTAGGAAGGCTACTTCATAATACTAAAGAGAGAAATTCAACAAGAGGATATAACTAGTAAACGAAGATTCACTTAATACAGGAGCACACAAATATGTAAAAAAAAAGAAAAACTTCAGAAGATATCAAGGGAGAAATCAACAGCAATATAGTCATAGTAGGAGACTTTAATACCCCATTGACACCACTAGATAAATTTTCTAAACAAAAAATCATCCAAGAGAAAAATCAATCCTAAATGACTCACTAGATCAGATGGAATTAATTTATATCTTCAGGACATTTCACCCCAAAGCTACAGAATATATATTCTTTTCAAGTGCACATGGGACATTTTCAAAAATAGACCACATATTGGGAAACAGGCAAAGTCTCTTCGAATTCAAGAAGATAGAAGTCATATCAAGCATCTTCTCAGATCACAATGGCATAAAATTAGAAATCAACAACAATGAAAAAAATTTAAAAATTTGGAGGCTAAATAGCATACTATTAAACAATGATTGGGTTACCAAGATCAAAAAGAAATAAAAAGCATCCTTGCAACAAATCCAAAATCTATGGGACACAAGGAAAGCAGTATTGAGAGGAAAATTCATAGCTCTACAAACCTACCTCAAAAAATAAAAATAAAATATGGTAATAAATTATCTAACTCTACAACTCAAAGAGTTAGAAAGAGAGCAACAAGAAAAGCCCAGAGTAAGCAGAGTCAAAAAAACAATACAAAAGATCAATAAAACCAAGAGCTGGTTCTTTGGAAGAATAAACAAGATTGATGAACCTCTCGCCAGGCTGACCAAGAAGCAAAGAGAGAGGACCCAAATAAACAAAATCAGAAATGAAAGAAGTGAAGTAACAACCAACCCCACAGAAATACAAAGAACTGTGGGGGAAAAATACTATGAACAACTCTATTACAAAAAACTGGACGACCTAAATGTAATGGACATATTCGCCCTAACTGGTTTGGCTCAGTGGATAGAGCGTCGGACTGCAGACTGGAAGGTCCCAGATTCGATTCCGGTCAAGGGCATGTACCTTGGTTGCAGGCACATCCCCAGTAGGGGGTGTGCAGGAGGCAGCTGATGGATGTTTCTCTCTCATCAATATTTCTAACTCTCTATCCTTCTCCCTTCCTCTCTGTAAAAAAAATCAATAAAATATATATTTTTAAAAAAAGAACCAAAAAATAAAATAAAATAAATGTAATGGACATATTCTTAGAAAAATGCAAGCTTCCAAAACACAATCAGGGAGAATCAAAAAACCTGAATAGGCCAAAAACTACTGATGAAATGGAAGAAGAAATCAAAAATCTTTCAGGAAACCAAAGCCCTGGTCTGGAAGGCTTTAAGGGGAGTTCTACCAAGCATTCAAAGAAGAATTAAAACCTGTCCTCCTCAGACTATTCCAAAAAATTCAAGAGGAAGGCACACATCCAAGCTCTTTCTACAAATCTAGCATACCCTAATTACAAAACCAGATAAAGACACCACAAAGAAAGAACTAAAGGCGAAAATACTTGATGAACATAGATGCTAAAACCTCAGCAGAATTCTAGAAAGTTGATCCAGCATTACATTAGAAAGATCATACACCATGACCAAGTGGGATTAATTCCAGGGATGCAAGGATGGTATAATATCTGCAAATCAATAAATGTTATATATTACATAAACAAATTGAGAGACAAAAATCACATAATCTATCAATGTAGAAAAAGCATTTGTCAAAATCCAACACGTGTTCTTGACACAAACTCTCAGCAAAGTGGGAATAGAAGGATCATAACTCAACATAATA
Organism: Eptesicus fuscus; assembly: GCF_027574615.1. Lineage (NCBI taxonomy): Eukaryota > Metazoa > Chordata > Mammalia > Chiroptera > Vespertilionidae > Eptesicus > Eptesicus fuscus. The sequence continues at coordinate 1,175,799 of NC_072480.1, read as the reverse complement.
AAAGCTTTATATGAAAAACCCACAGCCAACATCATACTCAATGGGCAAAAACTAAAACCATTTCCCCTAAAAACAGAAACAGGACAGGGATGCCCACTTTTCCCACTCCTGTTTGGCATAGTACTGGAAGTGCTAGCCATAGTGATCAGACAAGAAGAAGAAATAAAAGGCATCCATATTGGAAAAGAAGTAAAACTGTCATTATTGGCAGATGACATTGTATTGTACATAGAAAACCCCGAAGACTCCTTTAAAAAACTACTAAATTTAATAAATGAATTCAGCAATGTAGCAGGATACAAAATTAATACCCAGAAATCTATGGCTTTTTTATACACCAATAATGAACTCACAGAAAGAGAACTTTTAAAAATCCCATTTACAATTGCAACAAAAAAATTAAGATACCTAGGAATAAACTTAACTAAGGAGGTAAAAAGACCTGTACTCCAAAAACTATAGGACATTGAAAAAAGAGATAGAGGAAGACATAAACAAATGGAAGAGCATACCGTATTAATGGGTTGGTAGAATCAACATCCTTAAAAAGTCCATACTACCCAAAGCAATCTATAAATTCAATGCACTCCCCATTAAAATACCAAGGGAATTTTTCACAGACCTAGAAAGAACTCTCCAAAAATTTATCTGGAATAAAAAAAAGACCCAAATAGCCACAGCAATCCAAAGTAAGAGGGATCTCAATACCAGATATAAAGCTGTATTACAAAGCCACTGCTCTCAAAACAGCCTGGTACTGGCACAAGAACAGACATATAGATCAATGGAACAGAATAGAGAATCCAGATATCGACCCAAACCACTATGCTCAATTAATATTTGACAAAGGAGGCATGAACATACAATCGAGTCAAGACAGTCTCTTTAATAAATGGTGTTGGGAAAATTGGACAGATACATGCAAAAAAGTGAAACTAGACCACCAACTTACATCATACACAAAAATAAACTCAAAATAGATAAAGGACTTAAACATAAGATGGGAAACCATAAAAATACTAGAGGATTCCACAGGCAGCAAAATTTCAGGCATATGCTGAAGCAATTTCTTCATTGATACTGCTCCTAGAGCAATGGAAAATAAAGAGAAAATAAACAAATGGAACTACATCAAAATAAAAAGGGATTGCACAGCAAAATAAACCATCAACAAAACAACAAGAAAGCCCATTGCATGGGAGAACATATTTACAAATATTATCACTGATAAAGGTTTAATCTCCAACATCTACAGGGAACTTATACAACTTAATAAAAGGAAGATAAATGATCCAATAAAAAAATGGGCAACGAACCTAAATAGAATCTTTTTGAAAGAAGATAGAAGGAAGACCAAGAGACATATGAAAACATGGTCAAAGTCATTAATTATCTGAGAGATGCAAATCAAAACGACAATGTAGTACCATCTCACATCTGTCAGAATGATAATCATCAACAAACGACAAGTGCTGGCTAGGATGCAGAGAAAAAGGAACACTCATGCACTGCTGGTGGGAATGCAGACTGGTGACTGGTGCAGCCACTTGGAGAACAGTATGGAGTTTCCTCAAAAAACTAAAAATGGAACTCCCATTTGACCCAGTGATCCTACTTCTAGGAATATATCCCAAGAAACTAAAAACACCAATCAAAAAGGATATATGCACCCCTATGTTCATAGCAGCACAATTCACCATAGCTAAAATTTGGAAACAACCCAAATGCCCATCAACAGATGAGTGGGTTAGAAAACTATGGTACATCGACACAATGGAATACTACGCTGCTATAAAAAAGAAGGAATTCTTACCATTTGCAGCAGCATGGATGGACCTGGAGAGCATTATATTAAGTGAAATAATCCAGGCAATGAAATAAAATACCACATGATCTCACTCATTTATGGAAAATAAAGAACATTATAACCTGAAAACAAAAAGATAGATACAGAGGCAGTAAATCACCGAACATACTGTCAAATTACAGTGGGAAAGCAGGGGAGTGTTGGGGATGGGGGGAAAGAGATCAACCAAAGGACTTGTATGCATGCATATAAGCACAACAAATGGACATAAGACACTGGAGGGGGGGTCGATGAGGGCATGCAACAGGGGGAAGGGGAGGCTGGGGGAAGGTCAATGGGGAAAAAAAAGGAGATATATGTACTACTACATGTAATACTTTAAACAATAAAAAAAAATTTAAATAAATAAATAAATAAATAAAATACCAATAGCATATTTCACAGGCCTAGAACAAACTCTCCAAAAATTCATCTGGAATAAAAAAGACCCTGAATAGCCACAGCAATCATGGGAAAGAAGAACAAAGTTGAAGGGATCACAATACCAGATATGAAGCTATATTACAAAGCCATGGTTCTCAAAACTTCCTAGTACTGAAACAAGAACATACATATAGACCAATGGAACAGAACATAAATATTATGCTCAATTAATATTTGACAAAGGAGGCAAGAGCATACAATGGAGTCAAGACAGTCTCTTCAATATATGGTGCTGGGGAAATTGGTCAAATACATGCAAAAAAATGAAACTAGATCAACTTACACCATACACACAAAAAAACCTCAAAATGCTTACAGGACTTAAATGTAAGACAGGAAACCATAAAAATCTTAGAAGACTCCATGACAGCAAAATATCATATTATGTTGTAGCAATATCTTTACCAATACAGCTCCTAGGGCAATGGAAACTAAGGAGAAAATTAACAAATGTGACTACATCAAAATAAAAAGCTTCTGCACAGCAAAAGAAACCATCAACAAAACAAGAAAACCCACTCATGGGAGAACATATTTGCCAATGCTATCTCAGATAAGGATTTAATCTCCAAAAGTTACAGGGAACTTATATAACTTAACACAAGGAAGATAAACAATCCAATCAAAAAATGCCCAAAGGACCTAAATAGACACTTTTTGAAAGAGGACATACAGAAGGCCAAGAGACACATGAAAACTAACTCAAAGTCACTAATCATCTGAGAGATAGAAATCAAAACAACAATGAGGTACCATCTCACACCTGTCAGAATGGCTGTCATCAACAAATCATCAAACAAGTGCTGGTGAGGATGTGGAGAAAAAGGAACCCTTGTGCACTGTTGGTGGGAATGCAGACTGGTGCAACCACTGTGGAAAACAGTATTGAGTTCCCTCAAAATGTTAAAAATGGAACTTCCATTTGACCCAGTAATCCCACTTCTAAGACTATATCCCAAGAAAACAGAAACACCCATTAGAAAGGATATATGCACCCCTATGTTCATAGCAGCACAATTTACAATAGCTAAGATTTAGGAACAGCCTAAGTGCCTATCAGCAAATGAGTGAATTAAAAAACTGTGGTATAGAGAGGGCTTCCGGAACCAAGATGGCGGCATAGTTAAACAACTAATCTGCTGCCTCACACAACAATTTCAAAAACACAACTAAAAGACAAAAACGTCTACCACCCAGAACCACGGGAAAGCTGGCTGAGTAGAAGATTTACAGCTGAGAAGAGAAAGGAGCACAATCGCTGAAAAGCTGAGGTACGGAGGCACGAGAATCGGGCCGGCGGGCGGCTGGGTGCGCGGCTTTTCTTCAACCCGCAGGGAGACAAGCTCCCGATCACTCTGAAATCCAGTTTCTGGGGACACTCGGGGACCCAGACGCCTACGGGGAGAAGCTGGACTCTCGGCCATCGGGTCGGAAAGTGAGAGTGACTTTTTTGCGGTGGTGCGCCCAGCAATCATTGTTTACTGCGCTGGAGCGCGGGGCGCAGGGACTTGGAAACTTGGAAAGGCAGAGACGGCTGACGGCAGCCATTGCTGTTGGCCACGCCCCAGCCTAGTGACGCCCTGAGACCCCGCCCTGCCCTGAGGCCCCGCCCCGCACATCCTACAAACCCGCCCAGGCTCCACTCAGCGGCTTTTGCATATAAATGGCTTGTTCTGTGGCAGCTTAACCAACTACAGCTCCAGACTGCTCCAAAACCGCCCAAGCAAAGGAGGAGAAAACTAGCCCTTGCTGTAGCTCCTGCTGGGGAACACACAGTACACAAGGGTACACCAAGAGTGTCCACCTCAAGTAACTGGGAGGCTGACTCGTTGAACCAATAGGACACCTAGTAGACAAAACTACCCTACCAACTCAGGGAAGCAGAGAATATGAGAAGGCAAGGAAACAGATCACAAACCAAAGAAATGGAGGAGAATAAGCGACTGGACATAGAGTTCAAAACCACGGTTATAAGGTTTTTCAAGAATTTCATGGAAAAGGCCGATAAATTCAATGAGACCCTTGAGGATATGAAAAAGGACCAACTAGAAATTAAACATACACTGACTGAGATAAAAAATATTATACAGAGACCCAAAAGCAGACTAGAGGATTGCAAGAATCAACTCAAAGATTTGGACACTCCTCCAGAGAAGCATGAAGTGAAGAGAATTCAGAAAGTTGAAGATAGTGTAAGAAGTCTCTGGGACAACTTCAAGCGAACCAACATCAGAATTATGGGGGTACCAGAAGAAGAGAGAGAGCAAGATGCTAAAAACCTATTTGAAGAAATAATGAACGAAAACTTCCCCCACCTGATGAAAGAAATAGACTTACGAGTCCAGGAAGCGCACAGAACCCCAAACAAAAGGGATCCAAAGAGGACCACACCAAGACACATCATAATTAAAATGCCAAGAGCAAAAGACAAAGAGAGAATCTTACAAGCAGCAAGAGAAAAACAGTTAGTTACCTACAAGGGAGCTCCCATACGATTATCAGCTAATTTCTCAACAGAAACCATGCAGGCCAGACGGGAGTGGCAAGAAATATTCAAAGTGATGAATAGCAGGAACCTACAACCAAGACTACTCTACCCAGCAAAGTTATCATTCAGAATTGAAGGGCAGATAAAGACCTTCACAGATAAGAAAAAGCTAAAGGAGTTCATCACCACCAAACCAGCATTATATGAAATGCTGAAAGGCATTCTTTAAAAAGAGGAAAAAGAAGAAGAAAGATAAAAATTATGAACAACAAATACATATATATCAACAAGTGAATCTAAACGTCAAGTGAATTCAAAATCTGAGGAACAGAATAAACTGGTGAACTTAATAGAATCAGAGGCATAGAATGGGAGTGGATTGATAATTCTCAGGGGGAAAGGGGTGTCTGTGTGGGGAGTATGGGAAGAGACTGGACAAAAATCATACACCTATGGATAAGGACAGCGGGGGGGGGGGAGGTAAGGGAAGAGGGGGGTAGGAACTGGGTGGTGGGGAGATATGTGGGGAAAAAGGAGAAACAATTGTAATCTGAACAATAAAGATTCATTAAATTAAAAAAAAAAAAAACCAAAAAAAAAAAAAAACTGTGGTATATCTACACAATGGAATACTATGCTGCTGTAAAAAAGGAACTTTATCATTTGCAACAGCCTGGATGGAACTGGAGAGCATTATGCTAAGTGAAATAAGCCAGTCACAGAAAGATAAATATCACATGATCTCGCTCATATGTGGAATATAATGAGCAACATAAACTGATGGACAAAAATAGATCCAGAGACAAGGTAACACTGAACAGACTGTCCAACCTCAGATAGAAGGCAGTGAAAGGGGGGTTAGAGATCAACCAAAGGACTTGTATGCATACATATTAGCATAACCAATGGACACAGACACTGGAGTGTTGGGGGCTTTTCCTGGGGGGTGTGAGTGTCCAGGGGGGTTCAATCGGGGGGAAATGAGACAATGTAATACTTTAAACAATAAAAAAAAAACTCTCTGACATTTTCCAAAGCAATCTTTTGGCTGGTATGTCTCCTGAGGCAAGGAAATCAAAGGGAAAAATAAGCAATGGGACTACATCAAACTAAAAACATTGTGTGCAGCTAAGGAAATCATCAACAAAATAAAGAAACAAACCACAGAATGGGAGAACATATTTACCAATGACACATCTGATAAGGTGTTAATATCCAAAATGTATAAAGAACTTTAAAAACTCAAAACAACTACAACAAACAATCTTATTTAAAAACGGCCAAAAGACCTGAAAAGACACTTCTCCAAAGAGGACATTCAGATGGCAAATAAACCTATGAAACGATGCTCAACATCAGTAATCATCAATGAAATGCAAATTAAATACACAATGAGATAGCACCTCACAGCTGTCAGAATGGCCATCATCAATAAATGAACAAACAACAAGTGTTGGTGAGGATGTGTAGAAATGGGAATGCAGATTGGTATAGCCACTTTGAAAAGCATTATGGAGTTATCTCAAAAAATAAAAATGGAAATGCCATCTGACCTAGCGATTCCACTCCTGGCAATTTATCCAAGGAAACCTGAAACACGAATTCAAAAGAATATATGCACCCGTTGTTTATTGCAGCATTATTTACAATAGCAAAGCTATGGAAGCAACCCAAGTGCCCATCAATGGATGAGTGAGTGTGGAATATAAAGAAAAAAGTGAATGAAAAATAAAATAGACACAGACACATAAATGCAGAGGATAGACTGATAGTTGCCAGCAAAGAGTGGTGTTAGGGGACTTGGTGAAAAAGGTGAAGGGATTAAGAATTACTAATTTGTAGTTACACAATAGTCAAGGGATGTAAAGTATAACATAAGGAATATAGTAAATAATGTAATAACTATGTATGGTGCCAGTGGGCACCAGAAATATCAAAGGGGAACATTTTGTAAAGTATAGGACTGTCTAACAATATGCCATACACCTGAAACTAATACAAAATAATATTGAATGCAATTGAAAAATAAAACAAGAAAGTGAAAAGGCAACCCACAAAATGGGTGAAAATATTTACATATCATATCTGATAAAGAACTATAATTCAGAATATATAAATTACTCTTACCACACAACAATAAAAACAAAAATAACCTAAATAAAAGATGGAGAAAATTTGGATAAACATTGATCCAAAGAAGATATACAAATGGAAAATAAGTACACAATAAAATGCTCAACATTATCAGCCATTAGGGAAATGCAAATAAAAACTACAGTGAGATACCAGTTCACATCCACTAGGATGGCTGTAATTTTAAAAAGCAAACAATAAGTGTTGCCAAAGATTTAGAAAAATTGTATACCCCTCATACACTGTTGGTGGGAATGTAAAATGGTACAGTTGAAAAACAGTCTGGCATGAAAACAACCAAGATGGCAGCATAGGTAAATACCTGTACTTGCTGCATCTCTCAACCACATCAAAACTACAACTAAAAGACAAAACAAATATCATCCAGAACCATGGGAAGTCTGGCTGAGTGGAAGTTCTACAACTAGAAGGAAAGAAAAAAGCACATTGAGAGTAGAAGGTGTGGAGGTGCAGCATGTGCGAAAAGGGCTGGCAACTGGGTGCACTGTTGTTTTCTTTAATTAGGAAGGACATACAAGCTTCCAATTGCTCTGAACTCCAGTTCTGGGTGAGACTCTGGGGACCCAGACTCATACGGGGAGAAATTGGACTGTCTGGCATCGGGCCAGAACATTAGGGAAGCTTTCTCTCAGAGATGCTCGCAGCAATCATTGTTCCTGCATGGGGCTGTGGGACACAGAGACCCGGGGACCTCTCAGGTGCAGGGCTGACTAGCAGCCATTGCTGTTTGCTCTGCCCTGGTGATTCCCTGAGACCCTGCCCCACCCAATTTACAACCCCACCCAAGCTGTGCCTATTGGCTTTTTCATATGAATGGCCTGTCCTTTTGCAACCTAAAACCTAACAAACTGCAGCTGGGTCAGAGAGCTCCAAAGCTTCCAAAAGAAGGCCTAAGGCCCAGCAGCATCAGCCTGCATTGCTTCACAGCTGGGTCTCATCTGGGCACTTCCAAACCCCAAACAAAGAGGAGGAATCTACTGATCTCTCTGTAGCTCCTACTGGGTGGCCTCAGGCAGTAGCTGACTTTCAACCTCCTTGGAGATCCAAGAGCCAGTGTACCCAGTGGTCAGTGTGAGACCATACCAGATTACAACTCCTCACATCCATAAGAGACACACTCAAGGGGCAGACTCAGTGAGCACCAAAGCCCCACTGAAACAAGTCCTGCCCCATAAGGGTGTCTCCAGCACAGAAGTTCTCCCATTGTAGACACAGCTGGTCCTCACAGCCAATTGGCCTGGAGGCCAATTCCTCCCAGTGATACCATAGCAATCAAGGCTTAACTACAACAAGACACAGCCCACAAAGTGGTGCACCAAGAGTGTCCACCTCAGGTAATTGGGAGGCTGAGCCACTGGGACCTATAGGACACCTAGCACACAAGGCAGGAAAGCATCCAATATGTGGAGACAAAGAAACAAGTCACAAATGAAAAAAATGGATGAAAGAAAACTACTGGATATAGAGTTCAAAAGCACATTTATAAGGTTATTCAAGAATCTTCTAGAAACCTTCGAGAAATTTAGTGAGACCCTCAAGGATATGAAAAAGGACCAAGCAGAAATTAAGCATACACTGACTGAAATAAAGAATAATATACAGAGACCCAACAGCAGACTAGAGGGTCCCAAGAATCAAGTCAAAGATTTGAAATATGAAGAAGCAAGAAACACCCAACCACAAAAGCAAAAAAAAAAAAAAAGAATCCAAAAATTTGAAGATAGTGTAAGGAGCCTCTGGGACAACTTGAAGTGTACCAACATCTGAATTATGGGGGTGCCAGAAGAAGAGAGAGAGCATGATATTAAAAACCCATTTGAAGAAATAATGACAGAAAACTTCCCCCACCTCGTGAAAGAAATAGACTTACAAGTTCAGGAAGCGCAGAGAACCCCAAAAAGAGGAATCCAAAGAGGACCACACCAAGACACATCATAATTAAAATGCCAAGGGCAAAAGACAAAGAGAGAATCTTAAAAGCAGCAAGAGAAAAACAGTCAGTTACCAACAAGGGAGTACCCATACGATTGTCAGCTGATTTCTCGACAGAAACTATGCAGGCCAGAAGGGAGTGGCAAGAAATATTCAAAGTGATGAATAGCAAGAACCTACAACCAAGATTACACTACACAGCAAAGCTATCATTTAGAATTGAAGTTCAGATAAAGAGCTTCACAGATTAGAAAAAGTTAAAGGAGTTCATCACCACCAAACTAGTATTATATGAAATGCTGAAGGGTATTCTTTAAGAAGAGGAAGAAGAAGAAAAAGGTAAAGATAAAAATTATGAACAACAAAACGACAACAAATACATGCCTATCAACAAGTGAATCTAAAAATCAAGTGAATAAAAAATCTAATGAACAGAACAAACTGGTGAATATAATAGAATCAAGGGCATAGAAGGGAGCAGACTGACAATTCTTGAGGGGAGGGGTTGTGGGGTGTGCGGGAAGAGATTGGACAAAAATCTTACACCTATGGATGAGGACAGTGGGAGGGATATGGGCATGGGGTGGGGTGGGAACCAGGTGGAGGGGAGCTATGGGGGGGGGGGGAGATGAACCACTGTAATAATCTGAACAATTAAGATTAATTTTTAAAAAAAAGAAAGAAAAACAGTCTGGCACTTCTTCAAAATATTAACTATATAGTTACCATATGACTTAGTAATACAACTCCTGGGTAAATACCCAAGAGAAATGAAAATGTATACATACACCAAAAAAAGAAAGAAAATGTATACACACACTAAAACTTGTACATGGATATTTATAAGAACAACTAGAGGCCCGGTGCATGAAATTCGTGCACGGGGGATGTGTCCCTCAGCCCAGCCTGCACCCTCTCCAATCTGGGACTCCTCGAGAGATGTCCAACTGCCCATTTAGGCCCGATCCCATCTAAACGGGCAGTCGGACATCCCTCTCACAATCCAGAACTGCTGGCACCCAACTGCTCGCCTGCCTGCCTTCCTGATTGCCCCTAACCGTTTCTGCCTGCCAGCCTGACCACCCCCTAACCACTCTCCTGCCAGCCTGATTGATGCCTAACTGCTCCCCTGCCAGCCTGGTAACCCCTAACTGCCCTCCCCTGAAGGCCTGGTCCCCCCCCCCCTGCCAACTGCTCTCCCCTGCAGGCCTGGGTCCCCCACAACTGCCCTTCTCTGCAGGCCCAGTCACCCCCAACTTCCCTCCTCTGCTGGCCTGGTCACCCCTAACTGCCCTCCCCTGCTGGCCTGATCCCTCCCAACTGCCCTCCCCTGCTGGCCATCTTGTGGTGGCCATCTTGTGTCCACATGGGGGCAGGATCTTTGACCACATAGGGGAAGCCATCTTATGTGTTGGATTGATGGTCAATTTGCATATTACTCTTTTATTAGATAGGATAGAGGCCTGGTGCACGGGTGGGGGCCGACTGGTTTGCCCTGAAGGGTGTCCCGGATCAGAGTGGGGGGTCCCTTGGGGGGCAGGGCCAGGTTGGGCAAGGGGCCTGTGGTAGTTTACAGGCTGGCCACAACCCCGGCGACACAAGTGGAGGCACTGGGATCTGGGATTAATTTATCTTCTATAATTTAAACTTTGTAGCCTTCAGCAGAGGCCAGCGTAGGCCAGGAACTTGGCTTCCTTCATCGCCGGGGAAATCCAAGCCTCCTGCTCACTCCGTGGCTACAGCCATTTTTGTTGGGATTAATTTATCTTCTATAATTGAAATTTTGTAGCCTTGAGCAGAGGCCTGGGCCACCCAGGGTGTGCAGGAAGCTCGGCTTCCTCCATTGCCAAGGAAACCCAAGCCTCCTGCTCTCTCCGTGGCTGCAGCCATCTTGGTTGGGTTAATTTGCATACTCACTCATGATTGGCTGGTGGGCCTGACTTGTGGGTGTAGCAGAGGTATGGTAAATTTGCATATTACTCTTTTATTAGATAGGATAGCTCAAAAGTGAAAACAACCAAATCTCTACGAGCTAATGAATAAATAAATAAAATGGGGTATATCCATACAGTAGAATATTATCTATATGCTATAGGCCTGGTGCATGAAATTCATGCACAGGGTGGGGGGGCGGTCCCTTAGCCCAGCCTGCACCCTCTCCAATCTGGGACCTTGTGAGGGATGTCCTACAGGGATTGGGCCTAAACCAGCAGTCAGACATCCCTCTCAAAATCCAGAACCGCTGGTTCCTAATCACTCACCTGCTTGCCTGCCTGATCACCCCTAACCACGTCTGCCTGCCTGCCTGATTGCCCCCAACTGCCCTCCCCTGCTGACCTGATCACCCCAACTGCCAACCTGATTGCCCCCTAACTGCTCCCCTGCCGGCTTAGCTGCCCCCTAATGCTCCCCTGCCAGCCTGCCTGATCACCCCTAACTGCTTCTGCTTGCCAGCCTGATGGCCCCCTAACTGCCTCTTCTTGCCGGCCTGATTGCCCCCTAACTGGTCCCCTGCTGGCCTGGTCGTCCCCTAACAGGTCCCCTGACGGCCGGCCTGATTGCCCCTAATCACTCTACCTGCCTGCCTGATCGCCCCTAACTGCCTCTGCTTGCCAGCCTGATCACCCCTAACTTCCTCTGCCTCGGCCCAGCCACTGTGGCTTTGTCTAGAAGGAAGTTGTATGTTCGGAAGATGTCTGGTTGACCGGGTCTAATTAGCATATTACCCTTTTATTAGTATAGATATAAAAGCCTAATATGCAAAGTGTCCCCTCGGGAGTTCGACCAGGAGACTGGGAGTTCGATTGCTCACTATGATATGCACTGACCACGAGAAGGCAGCGTGGAACATGGCAGGTAACTAGCAGTGGCGCGCTGAGGGAGTGAGGGAAGTAAGAGGTGGGGGGCGGGCACCTGATTGGCCCTGATCGCTGGCCAAGTTTAGGGACCCTACCCATGCACAGATTTCATGCACCGGGCCTCTAGTCATCTATAATAATAAAAGAGTAATATGCTAATTAGACCGGATCTTCCAGACAAAGCCAGACAAAGCCACTGCAGTGGGGCTGAGGCAGAGGTGGTTAGGGGCAATCAGGTAGGCAGGCGAATGGTTAAGGGTGATTAGGCAGGCAGGCAAGTAGTTAGGGGCATTCAGGCAGGCAGGCAGAGGGGTTAGGGGCAATCAGGCAGGCAGGCAGAGTGGTTAGGGGAAATCAGGCAGGCAGGCGAGTGGTTAGGGGCAATCAGGCAGGCAGGCAGAGTGGTTAGAGGTGATCAGGCAGGCAGGCCAGTGGTTAGAAGCCAGCAGTCCCAGATTGCAAGAGAGTGCAGGCCTACCTGAGGGACCCACCCAACGCATGCAGGAATTTTGTGAACCGGGCCTCTAGTATATAATAATAAGCCTAATATGCAAATTGTCCCCTTGGGCAAGAGTTTGACCAGGAGTTCAACTGCTCGCTATGATGTGCACTGACCACCAGGGGGTGGTGTGAAACATGGTGGGCCTCAGCGACTTGGCGCTGGCACTGGGAGGCAGTGGAGGCGGTGCCAGCCCTAATGGGCCCCGACGAGAGTGGGACCACAGTGGGATGGTGGAACAGGTGAGTGGGCAGCACCAGGCCAAGGTGGGTGCAAGCAGGGGCTTGATCACCCCTCTGATCACCCCACAGATGGTGACCAGTGGTGGCACAGCAGCAGGGGCCACCACCCAGCTCCCAGGCACTGAGGGAGCCGACGGGGGGGGGGGGGGGGGGGCAGCCCCGATTGATCGCCCTGCAGACGGGATGGTAGAGCAGGTGAGGGGGCATAGCCAGGCCACGGCAGGGTAGCAAGCAGGGCTGGGGTGTTGTGAGGCTGTGGTCGAGATCTGGGGCTGTGAGCCTGGGGGCATGAGCTGTGGGCTGATCCCCACAGGCCACCCCAAGGGACCCCACCTGTGCATGAATTTATGCACTGGGCCTCTAGTTGACAATAAAAAGAAATGAGGCTGGGACTATTTGGGACCAGCAAGGGAGACTAAATAGAAGCAACCAATAAGATAAGCAAAAAACCCAATCAATGCAATCACCCTGGAAGCTCTAGGTCTAATTGGTCCTAATTTATAAGAGATAAACAGAAGCTCAAAGTGGTCATATTAAAGGAGTGCCAGAATCTAAACACTGTATTGTCTGGGTGTAGTCCATGTTTTTCCACCCCTATAGGATTGTAACTGTAGAAAGGATACAATTCTAAATAGTTATATATTATTGTTATAATCAAATATCTTTTGTTTTGATATCAGGCTTTAGCCAGTAATTTACCATTATAGTTACATTCTTGAATTAAATTTCTCCCACTTGTTATGAAAACAAACAAGCAACACATATCAGCATCACTGATCAAAAGTCTTAATATGATTAAATTTAAGAACACTTTGGACTCATGAGACTACTCAACCAATAGCAAGGCATGTTTCATATAAACTACTAGAGAGAGAGCTGGGCAATGAGCCTGAGAACAGTCCCAAAGAGGAAGCACAGCTTAAGGCTCCCAAAGTAGCCACAGATATGGAAATTTACCTTACTTCTCCCTTTCCTCGGCTGCTCAGTCTTTTTTTTTCTTTCTTCTTTTTTTCATATTTGATTTCACTAGTATTCTTGCTGCTATCTTTCTTCTTTTATCATTTGAACAAGAGCAATGTATGCCATTAAAGCAACACACAAATGGATTTAAACATCTAGGGTACAGGAAACATAATCTTTAAAAATAGAAAAATTATATTGCAAAAATTATACTTAATATTTTAAAGTGACCAACATTTATATTGAAGAGTCAAAAAAGCTTACCCAGAAATTCCAAATATTTACACCTAATTCGTATAGTGGTTTTTTCCCCCCCTCTTTTTTAGAAAACAAGTCTAAATCCTTCATGAAGTACTTATTTTTTAAATGAAGTTCTGACCTCTAGTGGCTAAACTGAATGACTTCAATATGGGAATTTACTACATACCTTAATTACATAAAGAGCCAGGTATTAGAACCTCTTTAATGTAATGCAATAGACAATATACAGATCCACCTATAAAATATTTATAGAAAAAAATAAAACTTGAATCTGATTTAGCCTCCAGGTTTAATCTACAACCAGGTTAGGGGAATAAACAGGAGATAAATCTCTTAAACAATATCCAACTGAATGGGAAGTTCTACCCCACAAAATAAACCGTCTTTAAAAATATATATACAAAGAAAGAAAATAAACAAAGATAATTTAAAAAGTGGTGGGAATGGAAACTCTTAAAAATGGAAAGGAAGAAGTAAAACTCTCATCATTTGCAGATGACATGATACTGCATATAGAGAACCATAAAGATTCCAACCCCAAAAAATCTACTAGAACTGATATATGAATTCAGTAATGTAGCAGGATACAAAAAATATACAGAAATCACTTGCATTTTTATACACCAATAATAAACTATCAGAAAGGGAAAATAAAAAAACAATCCTGTTTACAACTGCATCAAAAAAATACCTAGAAATAAATTAAACCAAGGATGGAAAAGACCTGCACTCAGAAAAAAAAAACATGTCACTAAAGAAGAAAATTGAAAATGATACAAATAAGTGGAAATATATAATGTGGTCATGTATAGAAAGAATTAAAATCATTAAGATGTTTATACTACCCAAAGCAATCTATAGATTCAATGAAATTCTTATCAAGATACTAAGGGTGCATTTCACACAATTAGAACAAATATTCCAAAAAATTACATGGAACCACAAAAGACCCCAAATAGCCACAGCAATCTTAAGACAGAAGAAAAAAGTTGGAGGTATAACACAAAACTGACATCAAACTATACTACAAAGCCATAGTAATCAAAATAGCATGGTACTGTCATGAAAACAGACATATAGATCAAGGGAACAGGATACAGAGCCCAGAAATAAATCATGCCCTTATAGCCAATTAATAGTGACAAAGAAGGCAAGAAGATAGTACAATGGAGTAAAGATAGTATGTTCAATAAATGGTGTTGGGAAAATTGGATAGATACATGAAAATAAAATGAAACTAGACCACACACAAGAATAAACTCAAAATGGATAAGACTTAAATGCTAGACTTGAAACTGTAAAAAATCTTAGAAGAAAACATAGGCAGTAAACTCTGACATTTTTCATATCAATCTTTTGGCTGGTATGTCTCCTCAGTAAGGAAATAAAAGGGAAAAATAAGCAATGGGACTACATCAAATTAACTGGTTTATTTCACTTAGCAAAGAAACCATCAACAAAATGAAGAAACCAACCACAGAATGGGAGAATATATTTACCAATGACACATCTGATAAGAGGTTAATATCCAAAATTTATAAAGAACTTATAAAACGCAACACCATTACAACAAACAATCTTATTTAAAAAGTGGGCAAAATACCTGAAGAGACACTTCTCCAAAGAGGACATACAGTTGGCCAATAAACCTATGAAAAGATGCTCAACAGTAGTAATCATCAATGAAATGCAAATTAAATCCACAATGAGATAGCACCTCACACCTGTCAGAACAGCCATCTATCTACACTAATAAAAGAGAAACATGCAAATTGACCGTCACTCCACTACACCCACCAGCCAATCAGGAGTGAGTATGAAAATTAACCCAACAAAGATGGTGGCGGCCATGGAGCTAGAGCGAGCTGGAGGCTTGGGTGGCCCCCAGCGACGAAGTAAGCCAAGCTTCCAGCCCGCCCTGGCCTCCACTCAAGGAGGGGCTGGGAGCCTGGGTCACCGGGATGCATGACCAACCTGAAAATGGCCCTCAGCCCCTTACCCAGGCTGGCCACACCCCCATAGGGTGAGGGTCCCCACTGGGGGGCTTGGCCAGCTTGCAAACAGCCATCAGCCCCTCACACAAGCTGGCCAGGCACCCCAGTAGGGACCCCCAACCTGAAGGGGGTGTGGCCAGCCTGAAAACAGCTCTCAGCCCCTCACCCATGCTGGCCATGCCCCCCCCCAGCAGAGACCCTCACCACAAGGGGCAAACCACCACAGGCCCCTCACCCAGGCTGCCCCACATCCCAAGGGAACCCCCACCCTGATCCAGGACACCATTCAAGCAAATCAGCCAGCCCCCACCTGTGCACCAGGCCTCTATACTTATAAAAGGGTAATATGCTAATTAGACTGGGACACCTTCCAGGAGACCTTCTGGATGTTCTTCTGGACAAAGCCATGGTGGCGGGGCTGAGATAGAGGCGGTTAGAGACCAAGAGGGGAGGGAAGTTGTGGGTGATCAGGCCAGGATGAGATGGCAGTTGTGGGTAATCAGGCCAGTCGGGGGGGGGCCATTGGGGATGATCAGGCTGGTTGGGGGGCAGTTGGGGGTGAGCAGACCAGCAAGGGGGCCAGTTGGGGGTGATCAGGACAGCAGGGGGGCAGATTGGGGTGAGCAGGCCAGCATGGGGGCAGTTGGGGGTGAGCACACTGGCACAGGGGGCATTTGGGGGTGATCAGGCTAGTGGAGGGGAGGGCAGATGGGGGCGAGCAGGCTGGCAGGCAGAGTGATTAGGGCCAATCAGGCAGGCAGGCAGGTGAGCAGTTAGGAGCCAGAAGTCCCGGATTATGAGAGGGATGTCCACCTGCCGGTTTAGTCCCAATCCCTGTAAACTGGCAGTAGGACATCCTTCGAGGGGTCCCAGATTGGAGAGGGTGCAGGCCGGGCTGAGGGACAAACTGCTCCCCCCATGCACGAATTTCATGCACCGGGCCAATAGTATATATAAAAGCCTAAGCCAACTGTCTGGTAGCTATGACATGTACTAACCACCAGGGGGAAGATGCTCAACACAAGAGTGGAAACCACAGGCATGGAAACATGGAACAGACTGATGAATCTCAGAAGGAAAAGGGGAGGGAGAGGGCGGGAAGACATTAAACAAAGATCTTACTATTATATGCACAATAGATGCCCGGTGCATGAATCCTTCAGCCTGGCCTGCACCCTCTTGCAATCTGGGACCCCTTGGTGGATGTTGGAGAGCCAGTTTCAGCCTGATACCCACAGGCCAGGCCAAGTGGCCTCTAGTAATCGATATATGAACAAACAACATGTGTTGGTGAGGATGTGGAGAAATGGGAAAACTCGTACACTGTTGGTGGGAATGCAGATTGGTGTAACCACTTTGAAAAGCATTATACAGTTATCTCAAAAAATAAAAATGGAAATGCCATCTGTCCTAGCAATTCTACCCCTGGCAATTTATCCAAAGAAACACGAAACACTAATTCTAAAGAATATATACAGCCCTAACCAGTTTGGCTCAGTGAATAGAGCGTTGGCCTGCAGACTGAAGGGTTCCAGGTTCGATTCCGGTCAAGGGCATTTACCTTGGTTGCAGGCACATCCCCAGTAGGGGGTGTGCAGGAGGCAGCTGATCAATGTTTCTCTCTCATCAACGTTTCTAACTCTCTATCCCTCTCCCTTCCTCTCTGTAAAAGATCAATAAAATATATTTTTTTTAAAAAAGAATATATACAATAGCAAAGCTATGGAAGCAACCAGTAGATGAATGGATAAAAAGTTGTGGTACATTTACACAATGGGATACTATTTGGCCATAAAAAAGAAGGTAATCTTATATTTTGTGATAGCATGGATGGGTCTAAAAGTATTATGCTAAGTGAAATAAGCCAGACAAAAAAAGGCAAATAACATATCAGTTCACATATATGTATGGAATCTAATAAACAGAATAGACAAACAAAATCCTATATAATAAAGAGGTAATATGCAAATTGACTGTCACATCCTCACACAAGATGGCTGCCCCCATGTGGTCACAAGATGGCCACCACAAGATGGTCAGCAGGGGAGGGCAGTTGCGGGGGGGGGAGGACAAGGCCTGCAAGGGAGGGCAGTTAGGGGTGACCAGGATGGCAGGGGAGGGCAGTTGCGGGTGACCAGGCCTGTAGGGGAGGGCAGTTGGGGGAAACCAGGCCTGTAGAGAAGGGCAGTTGGGGGTGACCAGGCCAGCAGGGGAGGGCAGTTTTGGTGAATGGGCTGGCAGGGGAGTGGTTAGGGGGTGATAAGGCTGGCTGGCAGAAGCAGTTAGGGGCAATCAGGCAGGCAGGCAGGTGAGCAGTTGGGATCCAGCAGTCCCAGATTGTGAGAGGGATGTCTGATTGCTGGTTTAGGCCCGATTTCACAGGGATTGGGCCTAAACCGGTAGTCAGACATCCCCTGAGGGGTCCCAGATTGGAGAGGTTGCAGGCTGGGCTGAAGGACACCCTCCAGTGCACGAATTTCATGCACTGGTCCTCTAGTAGAAATACATTAATAGACACAGAGAACAGACTGACATCTGTCAAAGGGAGAGGTGTTGAGAGGCTTGAAGAGAAGAGTGAAGGAATTAAGCAAAAGCAACAACAACTAATAGAAAGACAATAGTTTGGTGATTGCCTTAGGGCAGTGATGGCGAACCTATGACACGCGTGTCAGCACTGACATGCATAGCCATTTCTGATGACATGCGGCCACATGCCAAGGATGAAACATTTGCTGCTCCTGAGGATGAAACATTTGCGAAATAATGTTTTTTCCTCAAAGTGACATACTACCCGAGTTATGCTCAGTTTTTTGGCGAAGTTTGACACACCAAGCTCAAAAGGTTGCCCATCACTGCCTTAGGGAAAGGGGGTGAATTCAGTAGAAGAGAATAAAGGGGAAATAAATCATGATAGAAAGAGATTTGACTTGGGGTGGTGAACACACTGTACAATATACATATCTCATGTATTATAGAATTGTACACCTGAACCTATATAATTTTATTAACCAATGTCACCCAAATAAGTTCAATTTTAAAAAACAATGAAAAAAATGAAGCAGAGGAAATGCAAGTATGTGGGCTTACATTACAGAAGTGGCTCAGGAGTAAGAGGCCATTAATGAGAAGGTTTCAATTAACTATGACTTTGAAGTTACTCTTGGGAAGTGAGGAGCACTCAGTTGTGAGAGGTGCATTGACCTCTTCAGACCACTACAGTTCAAAGTGTTCCATAGGATTAATTTATTAAATGGGTCCTAATTGCTTGTTAATATGCCTTCTAAAAGTGACTTCACTGTGCTCTGATGAGGCTTGGATTTGCAAAGTGCTATGTTTCTTTTTGTAATTCCATAATCAAATTCAAGGATGTGGGCAGCTAATCCAGTGGAGAGCTATATATCTAATTTGGATCCAGAGTCCTACCAACAAAGTCATGCAAACTTTCATTTTATTTTCCAGTGTGTAAACAAAGAGATACAAAATTGATACACCTTGTAGTACAATATGCCTTTTATTAAATAAATATGCATGCTAATATAAAAAAGTAAAAGTGTCTTGAGACATATTAAGCAAATTCAATGTATGGCCTTTAGATTCTGATTTGAACACATTTTCTCTTCTATTGTGAAAACTAGAAAAATATAAGCTTTGAATATCAGATGACATTAAGAAATTATAATTTACTTTTTAGGTGTGATATCGATATTATGATAACTTTTTAAATGGTCTCTTAATGCTATATGTGAAGTGTTTACTGTTGGAATTTTTAAATATTAAAAAAGACAATTACAAGTAGAAAAATGTACAAATGCAAATGCAGATTTAGAGAAGATGTCTTCTTGGGGATGTTGGAAACATAGGGTTTTGTGGGAATTTTAATGATGTTTGCCCATATAAATTTGGAAGCCATCAGAGTATTTTTGCAGAGAACTGATACAATCAGATTTATATTTTTAACCGTTTGCACTCGGATGTCAAGTGTGACTCGACATGGTTAGCATTAGAATAAAGGAATCGAGAAAAAAGCAAGCGAGTGCAAAGGGTTAAAAGGTTATTCTCTCTAAAAAGAAGACTGTTGACAAGCAAAGGTGAAAACAGGGCAACTAGTTAGGAAGCTATTATCATAATTTACAATAAGGAAGATGGTGGTCTGTACAGCATGGGGAGAAGTGGTCATATTTATTGATATCTCAAATGTAGAGCTGACAAGATTTACTGACAAATAATGTGTGAGAAAAAGAGAAAAGTCTAAAGGACCACAATTTTGATTTCATATCCAGAGTAGGTCCTGATCTTTACAGTTGCTAGAATCTGTTCTAATTAGTCTGTGAACAGGCATTTTTTCCTATACTATGCCTGGAGCTCTTCTGAAGATAAACTAACACACCAGTACAACAACTTGCATAGTGTGGTGGAAGTTAAGCCTCTCAGTAATCCAGCCTGAGGGTGAATCCCACCAAGAACAGGACAACAGTAATAACTATGCAATTACAACAGGAGAGCCCATATAACCAACACAAGGGACATTCCTAGAGCATAGAGCTCAGAAGATCAAGGAGACTGTGCAACTGGATCCCACATAACACCTACTATATAAGCCCTCCCCATGAAGACATTGACTCAAAACATTTCTACCTAACACATAGAAATAAACACAAAAGACAGCCAACATGGGGAAACAAAGAAACAGGCTCCAAATGATAGAACAGGAAGAAGCTCCAGAAAAAAGAGGTAAATAAAGTGCAGGCAAGCAATTTATCAGATATAGAATTCAAATTAATTGTTACAATGATGCTCGAGGAATTTAGTGAGAATTACAAGGAAAAAGTGGGGAAAATAACAGCATGAAAAAGGACATAGACACTATGAATAAGAAACAGTCAGAAATTAATAATACCATATATGACATCAAAAATACACTGGATTTATTTTAGTTCATCAGTTTATGTTGTTCATTATATTCCACAAATAAGTGAGATAATGTGATATTTATCATTCTCTGACTGGCTTATTTCACTTAGCATAATGCTCTCCAGGTCCATCCAAGCTGTTGCAAATGGTAAGAGTTCCTTCTTTGTTGACCACAGCGTAGTATTCCATTGTGTACATGTAGCACAGTTTTTTAATCCATTCATCTGCTGATGGGCACTTAGGCTGTTTCCAAATTGTAAATTGTGCTACTATGATGCATTGAACTGACTGTCAAATCTCAGAGGGAAGATGGGGAGAGGGGGTAAAAGATCAACCAAAGGACTTTCATGCATGAATATAAGCATTACCAATGGACATAGATACTAGGGGGTTGTGCTGAGGGGTGAGAGTAGCTGGGAAGAGGTCAATGGGGGAAAAAGGAGACATATGTAATACTTTAATCAATATAGAATTTTAAAATAATAATAATATTCTAATAACCATCTATTGTGCCAGATGGGTGTGACATTTATCAGAATGATCACTTAAAAAGTTATGCTATATGTAATAACTGAGATGTATACTTGAAACTAATATAATAATTTATGTCAACTCTAATTGCAAATAAAAACTGATAGAATGGTGGAAAAGTTAAAAAAAATACACTGGAAAAATAAAAGTAAATTGAATTAAGCAGGGGATTGAATCAATGATTTAGAAGACAAGGTAGAAAAAAAAAACAACACCAAATCAGAGCAGCAAAAAGAAAAAAAAGAATGTAAAAGAATGAGAACAGGTTAAGGAAACTTGGGGACAACATGAAACATACTAACGTCCACATCATAAGGGTTCCAGAAGGAGAAGAAAGTGAGCATTGGACAGAGAACCTGTTCAAGGAAATAATGACTAAAAACTTCCCTAAACTGCTGAAGAAAAATGTCACATGAGTTCAGGAATCACAGAGTCCCAATCAAGATGAACTGAAAGAGACCCACACCAAGACATATCATAATTAAAGTGACAAAGGTTGAAAACATAGAATCTTAAAGGCCACGAAAGGAACAGTTACCTATACAAAAATTCCCATATGGATGTAAGTTGATTTCTCACCAAAACCTTCAGACCAGGAAAGATTAGCATAAAATAATCAAAGTAATAAAAAGCAAGGACCCAAAACCAAGACTACTCCATGCAGCATGGCAATCCTTTAAAATTGAAGATAAAATTAAAAGCTTCCCAGACCAAAAAGAGCTAAAGGAGTTCATCAGCACCAAACCACTATTTTAAAAAATGTTAAAGGAACTGATTTAAGAAGAAGAAATAGAGAAAGAGAGAATCATAGTTTTTTTTTAAAAAAGGCAATAAATAAGTACCTATCAATTAATTTGACCCAATGATCCCACATCTATGATTATATCCTAGAAAACCGAAAACACCAATCAGAAAGAGTATACGCACCTTATGTTCATAGCAGCGCAATTTACAATAGCTAAGATCTGGAAACATCCCAAGTGCCCATCAGTAGATGAGTGGATAAAAAAGCTGTGGTACAGTGAGAGCAAAAAATGGGTAGACAAAGAAACCCACAAATGAAAGAAAAGGAGGAATCGCCAAAAAAGCAGCTAAGTGAAATGGAGGCATGCAATATGTCAAAAAAAAAGAATTCAGAATAAGGGTCATACAGTTCATAAACAGGATGGATGAAAATATCAACAACTTATATAACAATCATGAAGAAATAAAGAGTGATATAGCTACAATAAAAACAACATGGAAAGTTTCAACCATAGAGTAGGAGAAGGGGAGGAACGAATTAGCGAATTAGAACACAGGAAAGCAAAACACACCCAAATTAAACTGTAAGTGGAGAAAAAAATTAAAAGACAGGAGTAGAGCCTAATGGAGCATTGGGACAACATTAAACGAAGCAACATATTAATAATAGAGGTTCCAGAATGACAAGAAGAGAAACAAGGGTTAGAAAACCTATTTGAAGAAATAACAACAGAGCCCTAACTGGCTTGGCTCAGTGGATAGAGCATCGGCCTGTGGACTGAAAGGTCCCAAGTTCAATTCCCAGTCAAGGTACATGCCTGGGTTGTGGGCTTGATCCCCAGTGTGCGGCATGCAGGAGGCAGCCAATCAATGATCCACTCTCATCATTGATGTTTCTATCTCTCTCTCCCTCTCCCTTCTGCCTTGAAATGAATTAAAAAAAATATTTTTAAAAAGAAATAATGACAGAAAACTTCCCTGATGTGGGGAAAAAAGAAGTTACACAAGTACAGAGAGTCCCAAACAAGATGAACCCGAAAAGACCCACAACAAGAAAAGTCGTAATTACTATGGAAAATGTTAAGAACAAAGAGAGAATCTTAAAGGCTGCAAGAGAGACAGATAGTTATGTACAAGGGATCTCCAATTAGATTATCAAATGATTTCTCAACAGAAACAAAGGACCCAAAACCAAGATTACTCCATGCAGCGTGGCAATCCTTTAAAATTGAAGATAAAATTAAAAGCTTCCCAGACCAAAAAAAAAAAAAAAAAAAAACAAAGGAGTTTATCAGCACCAAACCACTGTTTTAAGAAATATTAAAGGAACTGATTTAAGAAGAAGAAATAGAGAAAGAGAGAATCATAGGTGTTTTCTTAATTAATTTCTTTATTGATTAAGGTATCACATATTTGTCCTCATCCCCCCATTCCCATCCCACACCCCTCACCACACATGCCCCCACCTCCCTGTTGTCCTTAACCACTGGTTAGGCTCATATGCATGCACACAAGTCCTTTGGTTGATCTCTACCCCCACCCTCCCCTACCCTCCCTCTGAGGCCCAACAGTCTGATCCATGCCTCCTTGTTTCTGGGTCTGTTCTTGTTTATCAGTCTATGTTGTTCATTATTTCCCCTGGATGAGTGAAATCATGTGCTATTAGAAATACACTTATAAGAACCGAAAATGAGACAAGCAATAATGGTTATGCTGAGAGGCAAATGAATCAGTCTGTAGTGAGTTTCTTTCTGGGCCAACAGTTCTTTTGAGACCCAATTTCAATGTCAAACAGTTCCTTATGTGTACATGTCAGCAATGACATTTCAGTTCTGGATGGTGAACAAATGGTGGTAATGCAGGTCCGACTCTCTCTGGTTTGGTCCTGGGAAACCTGCAGTGATACACAGCTTCTAACTGCTAGTATGGCAAGGCGACGTCAGCGTCTTCCATCTCTGGTCTGCTTCTCTTCTGTCTTCATGGCTGGAGTAGTCTTGTCGATTCCTATCTGTTGCTAGAATCCAATTGGTCTAAAAGTTGTTTTCTGAAAATATACAAACATATTCTCAACCAAAAATTAATAAAGGAATATTTTCTATAAATTTGACTTGGGATCCTATTTCATTTTTTGCCCAAATGATTTTCCTCTGGCTTGTTTTGACACCTTGTGTGTTTTTCATGGGTGTCTTGCTTTTAGCCTTACAATTAATTTTCTAAAGTATTAATTTTCTAGATGTAATTTACTTACAGGATATTTTTCCTTACATGATATTCTTCTACTATCCCCCTTTTTTGATTTAAATATTAGGAGGGAGAGGGAGGAAAAAATGGCGACGGAATAGAGTCGGGTTTGGAGTCTGTTCCTGGGGCGGAGAGTCGGAGCAGCAGAGGCTCGAAGAGGGAGTGTATGTGGGCAAGCCAAGGGACAGCTAAACTCCAGGAGAAGGCGGGGGAGTGCTGGGCAGTGTTCCTCTGACCGCGCAGCACCCACAGGGGCTGGGTCCCCTCCCGGAGCTGCGGGCTCGCCGGGCGCCTCGCCATCTTGCAAGGAAAGGAGGATTTTAGTGGAAACCTGACTTTCCGCGACAACTGCAAACACTGAACTGCTGGGAGCACCAGACCACCGGTCCCCTATCAGCGCAAACATTCGGATTCAAAGAAACTCTTCACTGCACAACGGAAAGGTCAGATTTCGCCTGAAATGAGGGGCGGTTTCTAATCCCCGCGGTGGGTGAGGGAAGCGCTGGGTGAGGGAAGCGCAGCAGCCGCAGGACTGGCAGGAGCCGGGAGGTCTGTGCCTAGAAAAATCGGCGGCAGTTGGAACTGCCGTGATCCGTGAATGTGGAGGGGGGTCTTCTGAGCTGCTAACAGAAGTGACCTCTTGAAAGCAACTCATTTTAATCTGACGAGGAGGGTCAGACTAAGAATTTTCAAAGGAGTGCAGGCTCCTTAGTCTGGCACACAGACCCACGGTCCGCACACTTGGGCTCTTTCCGACTCTGATTGCTAAGCCCAATACATAGAAAAACCCAGGTGGAAACCCTGAAAGACTGCAGGGGGAAGGTGTTTTTTCAGAACCTGGGGACCAGAGCTGCGTGTGACCATCAGAGAGGCAGCTCTGAGGCGCACACCTCCACAAGCTCTGAGGCGCACACCTCCACAAACCGGTAGTGAGTGCCATAGAGGGAAAAAAAAAAAAAAAGAGCTAGAGAGGCCCGGAAGTCAATTCAGAAACACTGCCACCCAGGGGCTGAAACGCTAATTGTCTCTGGTGTAATAAAAAATAAATACGAGAAATTAAGACACGGCTGGCTCAAAAAGCAGGACTGGCTTCCAACACTGAGGAGCCCTGGAATGAAGCTGAACTGAAATACCGCCCAGACTGGGAAAAAGGCGTACCAAACAGAATAATAGAGGAAGTGAATGACAGCCGCTATTGCACATTTTAGTCTTCCTATTTTTTAATTTTCAATTCTTTTTTCAATTTTTTAAATTTTTTATTCTCATATTTTTTATTTTCATTTTTTGCATCTTTTACTTAAGAAACTAATTTTTTTTCTTTTTCCTCACTCGATTTTCACCTTTTTAATTATTACATTTTTATTTTCAATCAGCACTATTATTACTATTATTTTACTTTTTTTTTTTAATGTCATTTGATTTTCTCTTTCTTTTATTTTTGGATTAGTGTCCTACATTCGATTTGCATCTTTCCCTTACAATCGCTTTACCCTATCTCAAAGCTAACATTATGCCATCACTCTCCTCCTAACCTTTCCCCCTTGGTCCCCAGTTTATCTTAACCCTTTCTGGCTTTAGATTTTCCCTACTTTTTCAGTTTACTCCCTGCTAAAACTTCACCCTACTTATATATCTAATTCCCAACCCCCTGCTCCAAATCCATACAAACCTCTCTCTACGCTACCTTAAAAAAATTATTTTTCTCTCGGGCCTTTTGTTGTTGTTTGCTTGAATGTTGATTAGATTGAATTTTTATGCTTTTTTATGAGATTGTTTTGATTATTCTTTTTATTGGTTTGGTTGGTTCTTTTGTTTGCTTTGTTTTCGTTTGTTTTTTACTTTTGCTTTCCCTTGCCTCACTTGATATTAGCTGCTGTTGCAGTTTGTATTAATCTCCAGGCTCATGTTGCTGGAATTTGCTGGGAATAGTGGTTGTTCTAGTGGAGTTTACTCCCCATATATATAGTTTGTTCCCCTTTTCTCTCTTAGTATCATTCTTGTCTCTCTTACTTTTTTTTCTTTTCTTTTTCTTTTCTGTTATTTCTTTTTCTTTTCTTTCTTTCTGCTCTTTTCCCAAGTTCAGATTCACACTCTTTGTTTTTTGTTTTTTCTTTCGTTGTTGTTCTTTCTTTTTACTCTCCCTCTTCCACTCCTATTCCCTAATTTGTCTTTCTCTGGTGGTTACCTTTATTGGAGGTTATTAATATCGTGAATACAATTCTGTTCAGTGCCTTGTCTGTTGTGCCTGGTTGTGTTGTATTTTATACCTTTAAATCAACGCCAGAGAGAGAAATCTATATAACCAGACATCCGGAGAAGAGAGACCATGAGGAGACAAAGAAACAGCCCCCACAGGAAAGAGAAGCAGGCATCACCAGAAAAGGAAGTAAACGATTTAGAGGCAAACAACCTATCAGAGAAAGAATTCAGAGAAATGGTCATAAAGTGGCTGAAAAGGATGGAAGACAAATTCGACAATATGAGTAAGAACCAAGAATAAATGAAGAAGAACCAAGAAGAAATGAAAAATGACATTGCTGCTGTAAAGAACTCAATAGAAAGCATCAAGAGTAGACTAGATGAAGCAGAGGACCGCATAAGTGAGCTAGAAGACAAGATGGAAAAAAATACCCAATTACAACAGCTTCTAGAAACAAAAATTAGAAAGATTGAGGAGAGCGTAAGGGAACTTCGGGACAATACAAAACAAAACAACATCAGGATAATAGGGGTGCCAGAAGGAAAGGAAACTGAGCAAGGAATAGAAAACCTGTTTGAAGAAATAATAACAGAAAACTTCCCTGATATAGGGAAGAAAAAACCCACACAAATCCAAGAAGCTCACAGAGTTCCAAGCAAAATGAACCCCAAAAGACCGACGCCAAGGCACATTATAGTTAAGTTGGAAAACACCAACGACAAAGTAAGAATCTTACAAGCGGCCAGAGAGAGACAGACAGTTACATACAAAGGAACCCCCATCAGACTAGCAACTGATTTCTCAACAGAAACTCACCAGGCCAGAAGGGAATGGAATGAAATATACCAAGTCATGCAAAGGAAGGGTCTAAATCCAAGAATACTGTACCCAGCAAGGCTATCAATCAAAATTGAAGGTGAAATCAGGAGCTTCACAGACAAAAAAGGACTAAGGGAGTTTATCACCACCAAACCAGCAATGAAAGAAATGCTAAAGGGTCTGCTGTAAAAAAAAAAAAAAAAGAAAAAAAGAAAAGAAAAAGAAAGAAATAGGAAGCAAAGAAGGTACACAGGGGTATAGAATTAAAATGGCGTCAAATAAGTACCTATCAATAATAACTTTAAATGTAAATGGATTGAATGCCCCAATCAAAAGACACAGGGTAACAGACTGGATAAGAAAACAAAACCCAGATATCTGCTGTCTACAGGAAACCCACCTCAAAAAAAAGGATGCATACAGACTGAGAGTAAAGGGATGGAAAAAGGTTTTCCAGGCAAATGGAAATGAAAAAAAAGCGGGGGTTGCAATACTTATATCTGACAAATTAGATCTCAAAGTGAAGGACATAACAAGAGATAATGAAGGCCACTTCATAATACTAAAGGGAGAAATCCAACAAGAAGAAATAACTCTGGTAAATATATATGCACCCAATACAGGAGCACCAAGATACATTAAAAAACTCCTGGAAGATATCAAAGGAGAGATTGACAGTAATACAATCATAGTAGGAGACTTCAATACCCCACTATCACCATTGGACAAATCCTCTAAACAAAAAATCAGCAAAGAAACATCAATCCTAAATGACTCACTAGAACAGATGGAATTAATCGACATCTTCAGAACATTTCACCCCAAAGCCACAGAATATACATTCTTCTCAAGTGCACATGGGTCATTTTCAAAGATAGACCATATGTTAGGACATAGGCAAAGTCTCTCCAAATTCAAGAAGATAGAAATCATATCAAGTATCTTCTCAGATCACAGTGGCATAAAACTGGAAATCAACTACAATAAAAACAACCCAAAGAAATCAAACATTTGGAGACTAAACAGCATGCTATTAAACCATGACTGGGTTACCAAAGACATCAAGGAAGAAATAAAAAACATCATGGCAACAAACGACAATGAAAACACAACAATCCAAAATCTATGGGACACAGCGAAAGCAGTCCTGAGAGGGAAGTTCATAGCTCTACAAGCCTACTGCAAAAAAACAAGAAACAATGGTAATAAATTACCTAACCCAACAACTCAAAGAGTTAGAGAGAGAGCAACAAGATAAGCCCAGTGTAAGCAGAAGGAAAGAAATAATAAAGATCAGAGCGGAGATAAACGACATAGAGACCAAAGAAACAATACAAAAGATCAACAAAACCAAGAGCTGGTTCTTTCAAAGGATAAACAAGATTGATGGACCTCTAGCCAGGCTCACCAAGAAGCAAAGAGAGAGGACCCAAATAAACAAAATCAGAAATGAAAGAGGTGAAATAACAACAGATCCCGACGAAATACAAAGGATTGTTACAAAATACTACGAACAACTCTACTCCAACAAACTGGACAACCTAGAGGAAATCGACATATTCCTAGAAAAATACAACCTTCCAAAACTCAATCAGGAAGATTCTAAACAGCTCAACATGCCAGTAACTATGGAAGAAATTGAAGCAGTCATCAAAAAGCTTCCGGCAAACAAAAGCCCGGGGCCAGATGGCTTCACAGGAGAGTTTTATCAAACTTTCAAGGAAGAACTAAAACCTATCCTCCTCAGACTATTCCAAAAAATTCAAGAGGAAGGAACACTTCCAGGCTCCTTCTATGAAGCCAGCATCACCCTAATACCAAAACCAGATAAAGACAACTCAATGAAAGAGAATTACAGGCCAATATCCCTCATGAAAAAAGATGCCAAAATCCTCAACAAAATTCTAGCAAATGGGCTCCAGCAGTACATCAGAAAGATCATACACCATGACCAAGTAGGATTTATCCCAGGAATGCAAGGATGGTACAATATCCGCAAATCAATAAACGTGATACATCACATAAACAAATTGAGAGATAAAAATCACATAGTCATATCAATAGATGCAGAAAAAGCATTTGACAAAATCCAACACCCTTTCTTGATAAAAACTCTCAACAAGGTGGGAATAGAAGGATCATACCTCAACATAATAAAAGCTATTTATGATAAACCCACAGCAAACATCATACTCAATGGGCAAAAACTAAAACCATTTCCCCTAAGAACAGGAACAAGACAGGGATGCCCAATCTCACCACTCCTGTTTGACATAGTACTGGAAGTATTAGCTATCGCAATTAGGCAAGAAGAAGAAATAAGAGGCATCCAAATTGGAAAAGAAGAAGTGAAGCTGTCCTTATTTGCAGATGACATGATATTTTACATAAAAAACCCAAAAGATTCCATCAAAAAACTAATAGACTTAATAAATGAATTGGGCAATGTAGCGGGATACAAAATTAACACCAAGAAATCTATGGCTTTTCTATACACCAATAATGAACTTACAGAAAGAGAGACTAAAAAAGCAATCCCATTTACCATCGGACCAAAAAAATTAAGATACCTAGGAATAAACTTAACTAAGGAGGTAAAAGACCTATACGCAGAAAACTACAGGACACTGAAAAAAGAGATAGAGGAAGACGTAAACAGATGGAAGAACATACCATGTTCCTGGATTGGTAGAATCAACATCATTAAAATGTCCATACTACCCAAAGCAATCTACAGATTCAATGCACTCCCCATCAAAATACCAACAGCATATTTCACAGACCTAGAAAGAACTCTCCAAAAATTCATCTGGAATAAAAAAAGACCCCGACTAGCCTCAGCAATCCTCAGAAAGAAGAATAAAGTAGGTGGGATCTCAATACCAGATTTCAAGCTGTATTACAAAGCCACTGTTCTCAAAACAGCCTGGTACTGGCACAAGAACAGACATATTGATCAATGGAACAGAATAGAGAACCCAGATATCGACCCAAACCACTATGCTCAATTAATATTTGACAAAGGAGGCAAGAACATACAATGGAGTCAAGACAGTCTCTTCAATAAATGGTGTTGGGAAAACTGGACAGATACATGCAAAAAAATGAAACTAGATCACCAACTTACACCATACACAAAAATAAACTCAAAATGGATACAGGACTTAAACATAAGACGGGAAACCATAAAAATACTAGAGGAATCCACAGGCAACAAAATCTCAGACATATGCCACAAGAACTTCTTCACTGACACTGCCCCTAGGGCAATGGAAGCTAAAGAGAAAATTAACAAATGGGACTACATCAAAATAAAAAGCTTTTTTACAGCAAAAGAAACCATCAACAAAACAACAAGAAAGCCCACTGCATGGGAAAACATATTTGCAAATGCTATCACTGATAAAGGTTTAATCTCCAACATCTACAGGCAGCTTATGCAACTCAATAAGAGGAAGATAAATGATCCAATAAAAAAAATGGGCAACAGACCTAAACAGAATATTTTCAAAAGAAGACAGAAGAAAGGCCAAGAGACACATGAAAACATGTTCAAAGTCACTTATTATCCGAGAGATGCAAATCAAAACAACAATGAGGTACCATCTCACACCTGTCAGAATGGCTATCATCAACAAATCAACAAACAACAAGTGTTGGCGAGGATGCAGAGAAAAAGGAACCCTCGTGCACTGCTGGTGGGAATGCAGACTGGTGCAGCCACTGTGGAGAACAGTATGGAGTTTCCTCAAAAAACTGAAAATGGAACTCCCATTTGACCCAGTAATCCCACTCCTGGGAATATATCCGAAGAAACTAGAAACACCAATCAGAAAGGATATATGCACCACTATGTTCATAGCAGCACAATTTACAATAGCTAAGATTTGGAAACAGCCTAGGTGCCCATCAGCAGATGACTGGATCGGAAAACTGTGGTACATCTACACAATGGAATACTATGCTGCCATAAAAAAGAAGGAATTCTCATCATTTGCAGCAACCTGGATGGAATTGGAGAACATTATGCTAAGTGAAATAAGCCAGTCAATGAAAGAACAATACCACATGATCTCACTCATTTAGGGATAGTAAAGAACATTATAAAGTGGTGAACAAAAAGATAGATACAGAGACAGTAAAGCATCAAACAGACTTTCAAATTACAGGGGGAAAGTTTGGGAAATGTGGGGGAGTTTTGAAATCAAACGAAGGACTTGTATGCATGCATATAAGCATAAACAATGGACGCAAAACTCTGGGGGGGGGGAGGGCATGTGTGGGTGTGGGGTGGGGGGGTAATAGTAAGATATGTACACATATAATACCTCAATAAAAATATTTAAAAAAAATAAATATTAGGAGGCTTTTGAAATTTTATAATGTAGTCTTGATGGCTTTTAAATTTTATTTTTTTTGCACTATAATATTACTGTTTTAGGTTCATTACATGGTGCACAATTTTATCATGAGATGAAGTACCAATAAAAATTTTAGTTAACACTTTAGGAACACCTTTTTGTCCAGTGCAATTAATTTTTCTAGAATATTTGCTTGTTTCAACTAGCCAATTTAAATTTGCCTGAAAACTTGACTACTATTTCACTGTCAAATTTATTACTCTAACAACAATCTTATTTTACCCTGTAAATATTAGTGGAAAGGATTATTTGCCTTCTTGAGTAGGTCCTGAGCGGTAGGCTGGATTTACATATCATAAACCCACTTCCCCACACCAGGAATACAAGACAACTCAAACAATTCTTGTTGGAGTGAGAGGGCAGCTGCTGTCAGCCAAGACTCTGTCTGTTACCCAGGTCCTGATCTGAGCTGGGCATGGAAAGCACGAAGCAGTCCTGGGGGCAGGATACTTCCTTCAGAAGGGGTAAGGGTCTGTGCCCCACCTCTGTTGACCTCCAGGTTCTCTCCTGATGGCCCCTCTGTGACTGTGCCTGTCTTAGGTTGTTCCTTCCCTGAGGAATCTTACCCGTCTCTGGCTAACTTCCTGCAAAATTGGGGGGTGAGGGTCTGTGCCCCACCTCTGTTGACCTCCAGGTTCTCTCCTGATGGCCCCTCTGTGACTGTGCCTGTCTTAGGTTGTTCCTTCCCTGAGGAATCTTACCCGTCTCTGGCTAACCAGCCATCCTCCGGGACCAAGCAGGTTGATGTGAGGTTCAGTTCTGTCTCCTTAGTAGACTATGCCCCCATGGCCTCCACACCCAGCACCTTCCTTGGGATCCCCTCGCCTGCCGGCAGGGCCCCAGCACTGATCACATATCTTGGGGAACCCGGTTTTCTTCTCCAGGGAGGGCTCAGTTCGCCCCACTGGGCAAGAGACAGATCCATGGTACCAGTCATCACGAGGCTTCAACCTTGACATAAACAAAGAGCTCAGGCAATAGCTGTGAGCAATTGAATTGTGATAAGAGGGTCCCTCTTGGCCTAAAGGGCAAGAGGGACCAATATAGAATGCTCAGGTGCCTTCCCAGGAGGCCCTCTACACAATGAAAGGGATTAAATCCTTACATGTCCTTTTTAAATTGCTGCCAGACATTCAAAGAATTAGTTTGTAAGTTTGTAAGTTTGCTTGGGATAATTATATATTATGGTGTTGTAATTCTAAAATATCAAGAGATGTGTTACGTTTGTCTCCAAGCACCAAACAGATGCTTTTTTTTTTTTTATCCCCAAGGGTGCGAGGAACTATTATAAGTACTGGGGGTGATCCAAATCTGGGAAAAAATTTTAATGACAGTGTAGAATAATATCATGTAAGGATATTCTTTGTTCTAGTCCATGGCAATTCCCTTTCAAACTGGCTGTCCATTTCTGTTTGTATAGACAAGGTCTTAGTTACATTTTCTGCACCTCTACTGGGGGCAAGTAGTGATAGTAGTGACACCCTTTCTTTGGTGTCCACACAAGCCAGAAAACTCTCTTTAATTTTACACACAAAGGGGCATTGTTTTGATTTTGTGTCATACAAAAGGGAAGCTGGGTGGAGACCCCTGTGTATTAATACTTTCTTGCCCCAACCATGGACCTCCGGGATGACCAAGGTGTTTGGTATTATTGGTAACTACATTAGTCAGGGGATCAGCCCACGTAAGGGGTCTTACCCATGAAGGGTCAGGAGCATAAGTACAAAATACTTCCACTCTTGTCCCAGGTAAAATTACCGTACATCTGATGATTGCTAGCATGGCTAGAAAGGCGTTCTCAGGCATTCTTGGGTTTCTGGTTACCTCACAATTTCTTCCCTGAGGTTTGACGTTCTGATTGATGTTTCTCTGTTTCTGGATCTATTTTTTTCCCCATCAGTTTATGTTGTTCATTATATTCCACAAATGAGTGAGATCATGTGATATTTATCTTTCTCTGCCTGGCTTATTTCACTAAGCATAAAGTTCTCCATCTCCATTCATATTGTTGCAAATGGTAAGAGCTCCTTCTTATTTACTGCAGCATAGTATTCCATTGTGTAGATGTACTACAGTTTTTTAATCCAGTCATCTGCTGATGGGCACTTAGGCTGTTTCCAAATCTTAGCTATGGTGAATTGTGCTGCTATGAACATAGGGGTGCATATATCCTTTCCCATTGATGTTTCCAGTTTCTTGGGATATATTCCTAGAAGTGGGATCACTGGGTCAAATGGGAGTTCTATTTTTAGTTTTTTAAGGAAACTCCATACTATTCTCCACAGTGGCTGCACCACTCTGCATTCCCACCAGCAATGCACGAGGGTTCCTTTTTCTCCACATCCTCGCCAGCACTTGTCATTTGTTGACTTGTTAATAATGGCCATTCTCACAGGTGTGAGATGATACCGCATTGTTGTTTTGATTTGCATCTCTCTGATGATTAGTGATTTAGAGCAGGTTTTCATATGTCTCTTGGCCTTCCTTCTGTCTTCTTTTGAAAAGTGTCTATTTAGATCAGTTGCCCATTTTTTGATTGGGTTGTTTATCTTCTTTTTGTTAAGTTGCATGAGTTCCCTATAAATGTTGGAGATTAAACCCTTATCATTGAAATCATTGGCAAATATGTTCTCCCATGCAGTGGGCTTTCTTGTTGTTTTATTGATGGTTTCCATTGCTGTACAAAAGCTTTTTATTTTGATGTAGTCCCATTTGTTTATTTTCTCTTTAGCTTCCATTGCCCTAGGAGCAGTATCAGTGAAGAAGTTCTTTTGGCATATGTCAGAGATTTTTCTGCCTGTAGATTCCTCTAGTATTTTTATGGTGTCCTGCCTTATGTTTAAGTCCTTGATCAATTTTGAGTTTATTTTTGTGTATGGTATAAGTTGGTGGTCTAGTTTCATTTTTTTGCATGTATCTGTCCAATTTTCCCAACACCATTTATTGAAGAGACTGTCTTGACTCCATCATTCTCTGACTGGCTTATTTAACTTAGCATAATGCTCTCCAGGTCCATCCAAGCTGTTGCAAATGGTAAGAGTTCCTTCTTTGTTGACCACAGTGTAGTATTCCATTGTGTAAATGTACCACAGTTTTTTAATCCATTCATCTGCGGATGGGCACTTAGGCTGTTTCCAAATTGTAAATTGTGCTGCTATGATGCATCGAACTGACTATCAAATCTCAGAGGGAAGATGGGGAGGGGGAGTAAAAGATGGGGAGGGGGGTACCATCTCACACCTGTCAGAATGGCTATCATCAACAAATCAACAAATGACAAGTATTGTAGAGGATTCAGCGAAAAAGGAACCCTCATACACTGCTGGTGGGAATGCAGACTGGTGCAGCCATTGGAAAACAGTAAGGAGTTTCCTCATAAAATTAAAAACAGAACTCCCATTTGACCCAGTAATCCCACTTCTAAAAATATATCCTAAGAAATCAGAAACACCAATCAGAAAGGATATATGCACCCCTATGTTCATAGCGGCACAATTTACAATAGCTAAGATTTGGAAACAGACTAAATGCCCTTTAGCAGATGAGTGGATTAAAAAATTGTGGTACATCTACACAATGGAATATTATGCTGTGGTAAAAAAGAAAGAACTCTTACCATTCGCAACAGCATGCATGGACATGGAGAGCATTATGCTAAACAAACAAACAAACAAAAAAACAGTTGGAGAGGACAAACTGGCAGCAGAATAGATGGATGTGTCCTGAGCCTTGTCCTGGAGCAGATAGAATGAGCAGCTGAAACGAATAACACCCACCCTGAATTGATGAAGGAGACAGCTGGTGAGACAATTTGCAGGCGGAAAGTGTAGAGGACCCCTGGAGAAAGGTAAAATCAAGGATCTGTGCAGGAGAGATCTGCCAGACCTCTGAGCCCAGAGGGTCAGAGGGAAACTGCACAGCACCAAGCCCCATCCCTTGGGACAGGCACAGCATCTGACTATGGAAAGGAGGTCCACAGGACTGCTGGTGGCAGGGGATTCTAGATCTGGGTCCACAGTCATGAAAGACTGAGCCCAGAGGGTGCAGCCTGAAGGGCTGACCAGACCATGCAGTGCCGGCAGGAAGGTAGCTCGCAGAGGCACAGTCTTTGCCCTCTCTGTGGCCTGTGCTTTGCTTCACTGGACCTAGTTCATAGGACCTTCTGGATATGGACATTCACCGTGGCTGAGGTGCAAGAGAAGGTGCGGACTTGTGGAGTATGGGGAGAGGCTGAGGAGAGGAGGGGGTCCAGGAGTAATGGCAATGAGTCTGGCACTGAATCATGCCTGAGCCCAGGACCAGGGTAGCCATTTTCTCCTGAAGAGATAGCTCTTCCCTCCATTGTCCAGGCAACCAATACAGCTACACGCAGACTATGCCCTGAGGGGTACAAAGGGAAAAAAATCTGAATAGTCCCTGAGAGTCCATATGGACTCACCTAAAGAGAGGCCTTCGGTCCCAGCAATAGGAAACAAAAAACTCAGACAGTACAGAAGACTGGGATCTTAAGTCAGCCAAAGGAAGAAGACTTCACATTTTCATTTTTATTTTTATTTTATTTTATTATTATTTTGTTATCTCTTCTTTTTCCTTTTTTTGTTTGTTGCTTTATTTTCTTTTTGCATTATTTTTCCATCATTCTATTTTATTTTATTTTATTTGCTTTCTTATACCATTTTTAAATCTTTTTTTTTTTGTAAATTTATTTTTTTTTCTTCTCATTCTCTTTCTTCTTATCCACTCATCCCCTTTCTACTTCTCTGTACTGAACTGAGGTCCTCCCCATATTCATCCAATTCTTACCCTTATTTTCTGTATATAAGCTCAGCCTCTACAGATTCTGCCCCCACCCTCTTTGCTGGGTGTTTGGTGTTTGCATTTTTTTGGTTTATCTGTTTTTCTGTGGTGTTTTCTCCAGATATATATATTCTCCTCTTTCTTCCTTTTTCTTTTCTCTC
Organism: Eptesicus fuscus; assembly: GCF_027574615.1. Taxonomy (NCBI): domain Eukaryota; kingdom Metazoa; phylum Chordata; class Mammalia; order Chiroptera; family Vespertilionidae; genus Eptesicus; species Eptesicus fuscus. The sequence goes on along the minus strand of NC_072480.1, from coordinate 1,139,296 downwards.
TCTTTAATATCATTTGTGCTTTCTTTTCTCTGCCTAATTCTCTTTTCTCAGATGGTCACTTATATTGGGGTTATTGGTGTCATGAATACATTCATGTTTTGTTCCCTTTGTGTTGTGTACTTGTCCAGGAGAATTTTATCCTGTCCATTAATGTGCTAAAGAGCGAGCCTAATAACAAGACACCTGGAGAAGAAATCCCATCCAGGAACTGGTCAATAACACCCCAGACCCAACTACAGAGGCAGGGATAAGGTGGCAGTGAGGGAGAGAGCGTTAGTGAGGGAGGGAGCAAAAGAGGACTGTATGGTTGTGTGGGGTGCATGTGTGTGATTGAGGCAGAGTTAGATCCTGCAGGACCTTTGGGGGTAGGCTAACTGGGCTCGCCTAACTAGGCAGCCTCTGCTACCATTGCAAACATTACCAGGAGGCCGACTCTTCCTCAGAGGCATTGACTTTTTGAAGGGGAGAGCAGCTGTAACTGGGAGCCCAGCCTCACCTCCACCAAGGGTGCCCTCAGATAACACCTGGGACTATACAGCCACCCCTGCCAGGGACCTGCTACCTCGGCTGTGGTCCCACGGTCACCAAGTCTCCAGCCATCCCAGGCAGAGTTCTGAAGCATGCTCCCCTCTGACTGGCCCAATGCTGTAGCCCAGGGCACTGCGACCACACAAGCAGCAGACACAAGAGCAGCCCACTCCTGTCCAAGGAACAGCAGCCCCGCAAGCATCCTGCCCACTGCCATAGAGCAGCAGGCTCACATGGCCTGGCCCTGTCCAAGGAGCAGCAGCTGTGTGAGTGGCCCGCTTCCCTGTCCAAGGAGCAGCAACCATGCACGCAGCCTGCCCCATCCAAGGAGCAGCAGCCTCACGAGCAACCCACCCATGACTGAGGAGCAGCATCCCCATGCAGCCTATCCCCATCCAAGGAGCAGCAGCTGCACACAGATAGCACCTTGCACTCATCCGAGGACCAGCAGCTGTGTGAGAAGCTCACCGACGTCCAAGGAGCAGTAGCTCCACAAGAAGCCTGCCTCCATCCGAGGAGCAGCAGCCTTGTGATCCGACACCACTGTCCGAGGAGCAGCAGCTGTGCAAGCAGCCTCCCCCCACCAGCCAGAGGAGCCACCACTTCTGCAAACAGCACCCATCAGAGGAGCCACCGCCAACTGAGGAGCAGGTGCTGCCACAACTGCCAAAGGAGGAGCCATTTCCCAAGGAGCCACTGCCACCCAAGGAGCAGCGCCTGCATGACTTGACACCTAGATCTTCCAGTGAGAGCACAAATGGGTAGACAAAGAAACCCCCAAAGGAAAGAAAAGGAGGAATCACCAGAAAAGCAGATAAATGAAATGAAGGCAAGCAATATGTCAGAAAAAGAATTCAGAATAAGGGTCATACAGTTCATAAATAGGATGGATGAAAAAAATCAACAACTTACGTAACAATCAAGAAGAAATAAAGAGTGATGTAGCTGCAATATAAAAACACCGTGGAAAGTTACAATAGTAGACTAGGAGAAGCGGAGGACTGAATTAGCGAATTAGAAGACAGGGAAGCAAAGCACACCCAAACTGAATTGCATTAAGAGAAAAAAATTAAAAGACAGGAGTAGAGCCTAATGGAGCTTTGGAACAACATTAAATGAAGCAACATACGAATAATAGGGGTGGCAGAACAACAGGAAGAGGAGCAAGGGTTAGAAAACCTATTTGAAGAATAATGTCACAAAAATTCCCCGATGTGGGGAAGAAAAAAGGCACACAAGCACAGAGAGTCCCAAACAAGATAAACCCGAAAAGACCCACACCAAGACACATCATAATTACTATGGCAAATGTTCAGGACAAAAAGAGAATCTTAACCTTTTGCACTCGCTTGCTTTTTTCTCGATTCCTTTATTCTAATGCTAACCGTGTCGAGTCATACTAGACATCCGAGTGCAAAAGGTTAAAAGCTGTAAGAGAGAGAGAGAAAGTTATGTACAAGAAATCTTCCATTAGATTATCAAATGATTTCTAAACAGAAACATATCAGGCCAGAAAGGAATGGAAGGAAGTTGACAAAGTGATGCAAAGCAAGGAACTGAATCAAATAATACTCAATCCAGCAAGGCTATAATTCAAAATTGAAGGGGAAATAAGGAACTTCATAGACAAAATAAATTTAAAAAACTAAGGGAGTTTATCACTACCGAGCCATCAATGCAAGAAATGCTAAAGGGACTGGTATAAAAGGAAGAAATAAAAAGGTAAGAGGGAACACAGGTACAAAAAATAAAATTGGCTACAAACCAGTACCTATCAATAATAACTTTAAATGTAAACAGACCAAATGTGCCAATCAAAAGACATTGAGTGGCTGAAGGGATAAAAAAGCATGACCCATATGTATGCTGTCTACAAGTGACCCACCTCAGAACAAAGGACTCACATGGACTAAAAATGAAGGGATGGAAAAATATCATTCAGGCAAATGGAAATAAAAAAAAAAAAGCTGGGGTAGCAATACTTATATCTGACAAAATAGAACTCAAAGTGATGGCCATAAGAAGAGATAAGGAAGGCCACTTCATAATACTAATGGGATCGATACAACAAGAGGATATAACCCAGATAAACATATATGCATCCAATGCAGGAGCACCAAAATACATTAAAAAAAACTCCTGGAAGATATCAAGGGAAAGATCAACAATAATACAATCAGAGTAGGGAACTTTAATACACCACTGACATCACTTAATAAATCCTCTAGACAAAAATCATCAGAGAAACAGCAATCCTAAATGACTCACTAGATCAGAGGGACTTAATTAACATCTTCAGAACATTTTACCCAAAAGCCATGGAATATACGTTCTTCTCAAGTGCACATGGGACATTTTCAAAAATAGAACACATATTGGGTCACAGGCAAAGTCTCCCCAAATTCAAGAAGATAGAAATCATATCAAGCACCTTCTCAGACCAAAGTGGCATAATATTAGAAATAAACTACAATAAAAACAATACAAAAAATTCGAACACTTGGAAGCTAAATAGCATGCTATTAAACAATTATTGGGTTACCAAAGAGATCAAAGAAGAAATTAAAAACATGCTAGAAACTAATGACAATAAAAATAAAACAATCCAAAATCTATGTTTCACAATGAAAGCAGTCCTGAGAGGGAAATTTACAGCCAACAGGTCTACCTCAAAAATAAGAAAAAATGGTAGTAAATTATCAGAAATAAATGAAATAGAGACTAAAAAAAAAAAAATACAAGATTGATGAACCTCTAACCAGGCTCACCAAGAAGCAGAGAGAGGACCCAAATAAACAAAATCAGAAATGAAAGAGGAGAAACAACAACAGACACCACAGAAATACAAAGGATTGTTAAAAATTACTATGAACAACTCTATTCCAACAAACCAGACAACATGGAGGAAATGGACATATTCCTAGAAAAATACAACCTTCCAAAACTCAATCAGGAAGAATCTAAACATCTCAATAGGCCTATAACCATGGAAGAAATTGAAGCAATCATCAAAAATATTCCAGCAAACAAAAGCCTGGGGCAAGATGGCTTCACAGGGGAGAATTAACCAATCATTCAAAGAAGAACTAAAACCTATCCTCCTTAGACTATTCCAAAAAATTCAAGAGGAAAGAACACTTCTGTCAGGGCCAGCCTTGACAGGCCGAACCGGGCTGAGATAGGGAGGTCGATTTGGAGAAAAGAAAGAAAGACAGGACAGCAGGGTCGGGAGGTCTACGAGTCTTTGAGAGGCCATAGAACCATTTATTATCTCTGTAATGCCTTTTATACACAAAACACTGAATAGGAGGTCTGTGAAGAGGAATGTACTCTTTGTTCCTCTTAATCTCTAAGGGAGAGATAGAGCAAAAGTTCAAATTCTTGGTACAGCAAATCTCAGTAAAATAGTTACAGACTTCTTGGTAAGCCATGAAAGGCTGTTCTCATTCTACAAAGGTTGCTCTCATTCTACTGATAACTGCCATCCAAACAAGTCTGGGAAAGCTGTGTGGATAAGGGTCCCAGCCTTGCTAGTCCCTTCAGGTGCAAGGACCGTGTCAGCTTACACCCCGGCGCCAACACACTTCCAAGCACATTCTATGAAGCCAGCATCACCCTAATACCAAAACCAGATAAAGACAACACAATGCAAGAGAATTACAGGCCAATATCTCTCATGAACAAAGATGCCAAAATCCTCAACAAAATTCTAGAATATTAGATCCAACAGTACATCAGAAAGATCATACAACATGACCAAGTAGGATTTATCCCAGGGATGCAAGGATTGTACAATATCCACAAATCAATAAACATGATACATCACATAAATAAATTGAGAGATATCAGAAAGTCATAACTGATGCAGAAAAAGCATTTGACAAAATCCAACACCCTTGCTTGATAAAAACTCTCAGCAAGGTGGGAATAGAAGGATCATACCTCAACATAATAAAAGACATATATGAAAAACCCACAGCCAACTTCATACTCAGTGGGCAAAAACTAAAACCATTTCCCCTAAGAACAGGAACAAGACAGGGATGCCCACTCTCACCACTCCTGTTTGACATAGTACTGGAAGTGCTAACCATTGTAATAAGACAAGAAGAAGAAATAAAAGGCATCCAAATTGGAAAAGAAGAAGTAAAACTGTCCTTATTCACAGATGACATGATACTGTACATAGAAAACCCTAAATACTCCATCAAAAAATTATTAGACTTAATAAATGAATTCAGCAATGTAGAAGGATACAAAATTAACATCAAGAAATCTATGCCACTCACACCTGTAAGAATGGCTATCATCAACAAATCAACAAATGAGAAGGGCTGGCAAGGATGTGGAGAAAAAGGAACCCTCATGCACTGCTGGTTGGAATGCAAACTGGTGCAGCCACTGTGGAGAACAGTATAAAGTTTCCTCAAAAAACTAAAAATGGAACTCTCATTTGACCCAGTGATCCCACTTCTAGGAATATATCCCAAGAAACTAGAAACACCAATCAGAAAGGATATATGCACCCCTATGTTCATAGCAGCACAATTCACCATAGCTATGATTTGAAAACAACCTAAGTGCCCATCAACAGATGAGTGGATTAAAAAACAGTGGTACATCTACACAATGAAATACTGTGCTGCAGTGAAAAAGAAGGGGTTCTTACCATTTGCAGCAGCATGGATGGAACTGGTGAGCATTATTCTTAGTGAAATAAGCTAGTCAGAGAAAGATAAATATCACATGATCTCACTTATTTTTTGGAATATAATGAAAAACTTAAACTGATGAACAAAAACAGATCCAGAGACAGAGAAACATTGATCAGACTGTCAAACCTCAGAGGGAAGGTAAGGGAGGGTGGGGGTAAGGAGGAGAGATCAACCAAAGTACTTGTATGCATGCATATAAGCCTAACCAATGGACACACACAATAGGGGGGTGAGGGCATGAGTGATGGGGGTTGGGGGGTTAATAGGGGAATAAGGAAAAAAACAAAATAATAAAATATTGTAATAACTTTGCATGGTGACAGATGGTTCCTAGACTTAGTGTAGAAAGCAGATCTTAAGGTATATAAATGTTAAATAACTATGTCGTACACCTAAAACTAATATTGTATGCCAACTATATTTTAATAAAAAATTTTTAAAAGAATAAATAAAGAAAGAAATCTATGGAATTTCTATACACCAATAGTGAACTTACAGAAAGAGAGACTAAAAAAGCAATCCCATTTACCATCGTACCAAAAAATAAATAAATAAAAATTAAGATACCTAGGAATAAACTTAACTAAGGAGGTAAAAGCCCTATACGTGGAAAACTATGGGACACTGAAAAAAGAGATAGAGGAAGACATAAACAGATAGAAGAACATACCATGTTTATGGATTGGTAGAATCAACATCATTAAAATGTCCATACTACCCAAATCAATCTATATATTCAATGCACTTCCCATTAAAATACCAAGGGCATATTTCACAGACCTAGAATGAGCTCTCCAAAAATTCATCTGGAATAAAAAAAAGAACCTGAATAACTGCAGCAATCCTGAGATACAGAACAAAGTAGGTGGGATCTCTATACCAGATATCAAGCTGTACTACTAAGCCACTGTTCTCAAAACAGCCTGGTACTGGAACAAGAACAGTCATATAGACCAATGGAATAGAATAGAGAACCCAGAAATTGACCCAAACCTCTATGTTCTATTAATATTTGACAAAGTAGGCAAGAACATACTATGGATCAAGACAGTTTCTTCAATAAATGATTTTGGGGAAAATTGGACAGATACATGCAAAAAAGTGAAACTAGACCACCAACTTACATCATACACAAAAATAAACTCAAAATAGATAAAGGACTTAAACATAAGATGGGAAACCATAAAAATACTAGAGGATTCCACAGGCAGCAAAATTTCAGGCATATGCTGAAGCAATTTCTTCACTGATACTGCTCCTAGGGCAGTGGAAACTAAAGAGAAAATAAACAAATGGGACTATATCAAAATAAAAGGCTTTTGCACAGCAAAAGAAACCATCAACAAAACAACAAGAAAGCCCACTGCATGGGAGAACATATTTGCCAATGTTATCTCTGATAAGGGTTTAAATCTCTAACATTTACAGGGAACTCATACAACTTAACAAAAGGAAGATAAACAACCCAATCAAAAAATGGGCAATGGACTTAAATAGATACTTTTCAAAAGAAGACAGAAGGAAGGCCAAGATCCATATGAAAACATGCTCAAAGTCACTAATCATCCAAGAGACGCAAATCAAAATGACAATGCAGTGCCATCTTACACCTCTCAGAATGGCTATCATCAACAAATGATAAGTGCTAGCAAGGATGCAGAGAAAAAGGAACCTTTGTGCACTGTTGGTGGGAATACAGACAGGTGCAGTGACTGTGGAGAACAGTATGGCATTTCCTCAAAAAACTAAAAATGGACCTCCCATTTGATACAGTGATCCCACTTCTAGGAATATATCCCAAGAAACTAGAAACACCAATCAGAAAGGATATATGCACCCCTATGTTCATAGTGGCACAAGTCACCATAGCTAAGATTTGGAAACTGCCTAAGTGCCCATTAGTAGATTAGTGAATTAAAAAGCTGTGGTACATCTACACAATGAAATACTATGCTGCGGTAAAAAAGAAGGAATTCTTACCATTTACAATAGCGTGGATGGAACTGGATACCATTATGCTAAGCAAAATAAGCCAATCAGAGAAAGATAAATATCACATGATCTCACTCATTTATGGAATATAATGAACAACAAAAACTGATGAACAAAAACAGATCCAGAGGCAAATAAACATGGAATAGACCATCAAAACTCAGAGTATAGGCAGGACAGATTGGGGGGTGGATGGTGGGTAAGAGATCAACCAAAGAATTTGTATGCATGCATATATACATAACCAATGGACACAGACAGCAGGGGTGTAGGGGCTTGTGTTGGGGGGTGGGAGTGACCAGGAAGGTGTTGATGGGGGAAAAGGGAAACATATGTAATACTTTAAGAAAGGAAGGCAGGAAGGAAGGAAGGAAGAAGGGAGAGGGACAAGCCACCGGCCCCGTGGTCCTGAGCACCAACGGCTGCGCCTGTGCCTGTGCCTGTGGCCCAAGAGAGGGACAAGCCACCTGCCTCACGGTCCCAGGTGACAGCACCTGCGGCTGTGGCCTGGGAGAGGGACAAGCTGCCCGCCCCGCAGTCCCGGGACCCCAGGCGAAGCTGCCCACCCACAGTCCCCTGCTGTGGTCAGCACAGGCAAAGCCGGCCCAGGTCCTGGGTGCCTGCGGCCAGCCAGAGGGAGGGAAGCCCAGGTCCTGGGGGCCTGCGACCAGCTGGAGGAGGGAATCCTAGGTTCCGGGTGTGGGACGAGGCAGAGATGATTAGGGGTGATCAGGCCAGCACAGGAGCAGTTAGGGGCAATCAGGCAGGCAGGCAGAGGTGGTTAGAAGTGATAAGGCAGGAAGGCAGAGGGGTTAGGGGCAATCAGGCAGGCAGGCGAGCTGTTAGGAGCCAGCAGTCCCGGATTGTGAGAGACAGTCGGACATCCCCCAAGGGGTCCCAGATTGGAGAGGGTGCAGGCCAGGCTGAGGGACCCCTTCCTCCATGCATGAATTTCGTGCACCAGGCCTCTAGTCAATAAATAAAGTGTTCAGTATCTGCTGTGAGGTGTACTCTTGAAGGAAGATGGTTGGAAGATGGTTGGAAGATGGTTGAGCTTCTAGTGGAGAGTGCACTGTGTGGAATGGACTCACTTTGAATTTTGAAATAATATTACAAGCTCATGACAGCCCAGTGAGGGCCATGACTTGGTCACATAATGACATGTGGATGTTGGCAGGAGAGCATAGAAGATGTGTAAAATATTGGCAATCAAACATGAAAAAAGGTGATTAGAGACCAGGTTTATACATGATACTAGAGGTCTGGTGCATGAAATTCATGTACGGGGAGGGGGGTCCCCTCAGCCCAGCCTCCAATCCGGGACCCCTTGGGGTATGTCTGACTGCCAATTTAGGCCCGATCCCCAGGGATTGGGCCTAAACCGGCAGTCAGACATCCCTCTTACAATCCTGGACTGCTGGCTCCTAATCGCTCACCTAACTGCGCCCCCCCCCAACCAGCCTGATCGCCCCTCAACTGCCTCTGCATGCTGGCCTGATAGCCCCTAACTACCCGCCCCCCTGCCAGCCTGGTCACCCCACACAGCCTGCTTATTCAGTCGTTTGGTCATCCTTCACTAACTTCCCTGCCAGCCTGGTCATAGACAGCCATCTTGTGAGGTTGTGAGGGTTAATTTGCATATTACCTCTTTATCATATAGGATACCATTTTCAGTAGTCTCTATTGTCATGGTTAAATTATTTTCTAAGTGTATTCTGGGTGCAGAGATGTATGGGCTCTGTCAAATTCTTGGAAACTTTCTGTATCCTACACTCAATATTTTTCTGTTTTCACACAGTCACCATTTTGCTGACACTTTTCTGAAGTAGTGTTGTCCTGTATCAGCCTTTACAATATGTTACAGATGTATTGTCTGCTGCATTTTTTACTGGTTTTTGCTTATTTATGGCTAATAATTTGTATATGTTAAATTTATTTTTATTGCCTACTGTGTAAGACAAGAATATTTCATTACAAATGAAGAATTCATTCTTTAAAAAAAATAATTGGAGAATCATTCATTGCAATTTAGAAATCCTTTTATGGTTCTCAAACTTCACAGCACTTAAGAATCCCCAGAGGAATTAGAATAAGAGACTTATTAATTGAAATAAAACTTACTAAGTTTATAATAAAATTAATATATTGAGCTTAAGGGCTAAAAAAATCTAATTTTACAAGTTGAAAATTTTAATAATGAATATTCATTAAAACACTGGAAATTATAGTTTTTTTAAGCCCCAAATCTTCCCTCAAGACAATTAGCAATGCAGCTCACATTTCTCAAGGCTCTTGGCAAATCTTCTTGCCTTTGTGGCTGACACACACTTCTCCTTTTCCTTGGTTTCAACTACCATCTTTATGCCAATTATTAAGAAATTAATCATTCTAATTTAGGGATCTCTTAAAATTATGGTGATTTTCAAGACCTAGTAGGGTTGTGGTGATCAAGCCAGGAATTGTCCAGGGGAGGCTCCATTCCAGTTGACAAAAGCTTCCTTTAGCAATACTGTTAGCTTGTTACCCTCTGATTGTAACAATGCTTATTTTAGGTAAACTTTAAAATATATAAATATAGGATATATTTTTTAAAATAAGTTGTTTTAAGTTTTTTAGAGAGAGAGAGGAATGGAGAGGGATAGAGAGATAGAAACATCAATGAGAGAGAAATATCATCAGTCAGCTGGCTCCTGCACTGGCTCCACAACCTAGACGTGTGCTCTGACCAGGAGTTGAACTGGTGACCTCTTGATTCCTGGGGTGACACTCAACCACTGAGCTACACCACCTGGGCTAGAATCTATATTTTTTAAAAGAGAACAAGTTGTTCAAGAAAAATACTAACATCATACTGGCTATTCCATTTGGTGCTATAATGTGTCATTATATACAAGAAAACTCTCCCAATACAATGAAAACACTTAATGTTTCTCATCAAACATTTTTGTGGCCCTAATTTATAAGGATACTGGGATTTGTAAAATATCAAAGAACAGATATATGTTCAAGTAGCTAAATATAATGCATGCTACATACGTAATGCAATACCAGAAGTCTAAAATGTCAAAGCAAAAGCGGACAAGTTAAAAAGGTAAAAATTGCTTTATTTAAGGCTACCTAAAGAGGTAAGAGAGATCAATGCAGTCTGAAATCAACTCCAATGAAACAAAGAATGGGAGAGTTGTTATTGTTTTTCTTCTTATACTATTTTATTATAACAAAATATACATAAAACAAAATTTACAATAGATTCAACTAAGAACTGTTGGCCATCAAAACACCCAATAAATAGGGAGTGAATGGTTCAGTCCTGGAGCAGGACCTATGCCAAGTTTCCAGTATATCCAAGAGTTCAGTGAGAGTGGGGAAAAGTACTTCTGAGAATCAGTTGCTGGGCTTCTAAAGACTTCGGGTATCCTGAACAAGGAAAGTCCTTTGCAGAGAGGTGAATAATCAGTAGTAAAGCATGAGCAGAACCCAAAAGGGACCACACTAGAAATAAAACTAAATTGGGGAACATTCACCTGGAATTACCAACTGAGGTCCACCTGAGGAAGAGACTATAGCAAGGAAGGATAGAAAACACCTGGAGACTTTAGGAAGGGTGAGATCGTGAGACTGGCTGACCCCGCTTCCACAGGCGTCAGGCCAAGAGTCAAGACAGATCTCTCAGCTATAGGAGAGTCTTTTCCCTGAGAAGATCAAGGCCCAGTACCCAGGCTGGACTCCACAGCTCAGCACCAGAGCCAAGACCAGTGGACCACATAACATCAAGCTGTAAAAGGTAGCAGGGCTTCTGGATGCTGGGGAGTCTAGAGGTGGTCAGAGATAAAGACGCAGTTTTTTGTTTATTTTTATTTTTAACTCATAGCGCAGGATTTTTATTTGCAGCTACTCACCCGAGGCTTCAGTGGAAGGAGGGCATTATGGACTGAAGGTGCCTGAGGAGAGGCTGAGGTAGGAAGCATTGGGGGGAGACATGGAAAAAAGGCAGCTGGAAGACCTGCATTCGGTCGCAACCTCCCTCTTTCCCCAAACTGAAATGACCATTTTTCCTGAAAGGTGCTGGCCCCTTCCAGGAGACACTGCTCAGGAAAAGGAAAAATACCACCCTAGGTTATATAGTCCACCCCACCCTCAGGAGCTATGCCTGCCACACCTTGAATCTTGACCTTTGCAGAGGAGACAATAGCAGAGTCCAAGCCGACAGGTTTGAACAGTCTCAGGGAGTATCAGTAACTGGCATGGGGGTGGGGCCATCTGCCCCACTAACACAGGAAACTGCTAGTGCTTTCCCCTCACAGGTGAGCTGATAGAAATTCCAGGTTTCCAGCTGATCACAGTGGACTGCATACAAGGATCTCTGCCCAGCCAAGAGCAGAAAGATATTCTGGAACACTCTCAGAGGAATAGCTCTGGGAGGGGGAAACACACCCATCACTTTCCCTGAAATCTGAATGGCACCTCCCCATCACAGAGACCAGAGTTATAGACTCCCAATTCCACCTAAAGCCCTTTCAGAAACAGACTTTTGAATCATTAAGATTGACATCAGGCTGTCAGGCAAAGACAGATAGAGGCGAATCCCAGGGAACCTAGGGAAGCTTGCTGACCCATCCCTGGGCCCCATGCTGCTAACAAACCAGTCTTAGCATACAGCATGGCCACTCCCATGTCCAGTCAAGTCCTGTGGAGAAAGACACAAACTGTGGATCACTTGAAGCTTCAAACATGTTGCTGGGAGCCAAAGGACAGTTTCTGACAATGACTAGAACCTAAGTAACTTCCAGGAAGTCCAGAATTGTCAGACAGAAGTCAGTAACAGTCATCAGAACAGCAGGATCTAAAGGGAACTCTCAGGAGGCACTAAACTCTGCTGAGATAAATGCCAGTTTACTTTTCTTTTTCTTTGCTTTCTTTATTTTTTTTCTTTATTGATTTGTTATTATGTTAGTTCCTCTTTTTTTTCTATCATAGATCTAATTCTTCCCTTCCCTTTTCTTACCCTATTTTTCTTCTTTCTCCTACTTTGTTTTTGTTTTTCATTTTATTATTTTTTGGTTTCTTCTCTGTTTTAATTTTCATAAATATTTTCTTTCTCTTTTCTTTTATACTGTTTCCCTTCCCCTATTCTTTATTCTTATTTTATTTCTTTCATCTCTGCTCTTTCACATTCCTTTTTCTTCCCCTTTTTTTCTCTTTATATTTTTGTTTCTTTTCTTCTATTAGTGTTCTCTTTTCTCCTTACTACTACTCTTTTCTTTTGTGGTTGCTTTTGTTGTTGTTGTAGGGGTCTTGTGTATGTTTTTGTTTTGTTTTTTGTTTTGTTGTATTGTATTTTGTTTTGTTCTGTCAGTATCTGCATAACAGCTTGCTTGATGTGGTCAGGGTGAGACTCCGACAGCTTGAGAGGTGATTGCTCTTGTGAATGGTACAACAACATTCAAGAATCAACTACAACAGGAGATTCCAAATAACTCACACAACGGGCATTCCTAAAACATCCAGCTCAGGGAGATTTAAGAAACTGTACCACTGGATCCCATAAAACACTTACCACATAAGGCCACCCTATGAAGACTAGGAGGCATAGCAATGTGATAGAATACATAGAAGCAAATACAAAGGAATAGCAAAAATGGGGAAATAAAGAAATAACCCCTAAATGAAAGAAAAGGAGGAAACTTCAGAAAGAGAGCTAAACAAAATAGAAGCAAGCAATTTATCAGATATAGAATTTAAAGTAACGATTATAAGGATGCTCAAAAAACTTAGTGAGAATTTCAAGAAACTTAGTAGGAACTACAACAGCATGAAACAAGAAATGGAAACCATGAATAAGAATCAGTTGGGATGTAGAATAACATATATGACATTATGAATACACTGGAGGACAGGAAGATGGCAGCTGGCAAGACAGAGGTGAGGGAGAGGAAGTGAGTGAGTGAGGGGATAAAGGGAGAGTGTGTGGATGTGTGTGGTGAGTGTATGAATGAGTGAGGGACAGTTAAATCCCCACAGGAGCAGCAGGGGCTGGCAGACCAGGCTTTCTTGGACAGGGAGAGACTACCACCGCTGCAGGCACTCCCTGGACTGTGGGACTCTGGCACAGAGCCCATGCTACCTTGAAGGGGAGAATGGCCTCTTCTAGGAACTCATCAGCACCACCAACCAGAACAGGCCTTGGAACTGCCCATGACCCAGCAGCCAATCCAGCCAAAATCCTGCTGCCCCACCCACAGACCCATGGTCCCTGGGACCTCCACCTACAAAGGTGGACAACTCTGGCAGCAGTAAGTGCAATTCCCCCCCCCCTCCCCTGTGGCAGAACTCCAGACACCATATTCACCTGTTTCCAGCATGCAGGCATCCAGGGTACACCACTCCATAGGCAGCACCTGGGAGCCACTGGGAGCCCCCGCTGGGTGTGATTTTGTATAGACAAGTGCACGCTCCCCCGCAGTAGAGATTCTGAATTCCCTCTTCCTGAATAACTGCCCACAGATACCCCAGCTGTGTAAATTCAGTGCCAGGGCCCCTCAGAGTGCGTCAGAGCTCTGTGCTGGCAAAGGCACCGCCACAGTCGTGCATTTCCAACAGGCAGGCACCCTGAGCCTATCTATCCACAGAGCGCTCTGGGAAGCAGCTGTGAGACTCTGCTGGGTGTGATTCTGCAAAGAAAAAGGTGCGCTGCCCCGCAGTAGAAATTCTGAATTCACTCATCCTGGATACCTGCCCACAGATGGCGAAATTACACAGATTCAGTACCAGGGCCTTTCAGAGTGCTTCAGTGCCCCTCGCTGGCAAATGCACCACGGGTGCCTCTGTGAGCCATCACTGGGAGTGCGTGCCTATCCACCTCAGGTGCAGCAGCAAAAGATGAGTCTGCACAACCCACAACTGCAAAACTCTGGATAACACAGTCACGCCTTTCCAGAGCACAGGCCCCCTGAGCCCCATCACCCAAACAGACGGTCCCTGGAGGCCACTGTAAGTCCCCGCTGGACATGCATGATTCCAACCAAGGGCACAAGACAGCAAAAATTGGGACACTTCCCTCCACAACTGCTGATTTCTAGACACCACAGTTGCACCTCTCCAGCTTGCAGGTCTACATAAAGAGAACCCAAATAGCTCAAGTAGGGAGCTACACTAGATTACCAAGCCCAAGAGACCTGAGAGATCACACCAGTAGCACCATTACCAAAAGAACCTGGGTAGCAAAGCAAGTGGATCTACAATTAAAACATTACAGCAAAACATGGGAAGGCAAAAAAGCAATCCCCAAAGGAAAGAAAAAAAGGAATCACCAGAAAGGGAGTTAAATGAAATTGAGGCTAGCAACATACCAGAGAAAGAATTCAGAGTACTGGTTATAATGATGCTCAAACAGCTGGATGACAAATACACACAACTCAATGACAAATACACACAACTCAATGAGAATTATAAGGAGCTGAATGAGAATGTCACCAACATGAAAAGGAACCAAGAAGAGATAAAGAACAACATAGCTGCAATAAAGAACACAATGGAAGGCTTAAACAGTAGACTAGAAGAGGCTGAGGGCCGCATCAGCGAATTAGAAGACAAGGTAGGAAAAAACACACAAACACAGCAGCACCTGGAAAGAAAACTTAAAAAGCAAAAGGAGAGCCTAACGGAGATTTGGGACAACACAAAATGAAACTACATTTGCATAATAGGGGTACCAGAAGGAGAGGATGAGAAGCAAGGAATAGAAAACCTGTTTGAAGAAATAAGGACAGAAAATTCCCTGATATTGGCAAGAAAAAAACGATGCAAGTACAAGAAGCACATAGAGTCCCAAAGAAGATGAGCACCAAAAGACCGACACCAAGACAAATCATAATTAAATTGGCAAACACCAACAACAAAGTAAGACTCTTAAAGGCTGCCAGGGAGAAACAGAAAGTTAACCTACAAGGGATCTCCTATTAGAATATCAATGGATTTCTCAACAGAAACACTCCAGGCCAGAAGAGAATGGAATGAAATATACAAAGTGATGCAAAGCAAGGGACTGAACCCAAGAATACTATACCCAGCAAGGCTATAATTCAAAATTGAAGGTGGAATAGGGAGCTTCACAGACAAAAAAAGGGTAAGAGAGTTTATCACTACCAAGTCAACAATTAAAGAAATGCTAAAGGGTCTGCTGTAAAAAAGAAGAAACACAAAGGCAAGAAGAAACACAAATATTAAGGAAAAATATGACAACAAACAAGTACTTATCAATAATAACATTAAACGTAAATGGATTAAATGCACCAATCAAAAGACATAGGTTAGCTGAATGGATAAGAAAACACGACCCATATATTTGCTGTCTGCAAGAGACCTACCTCAGAAAAAAAGATTCACACAGACTGAGAGTGAAGGGATGGAAAAACATTATTCAGGCAAATGGAAATGAGAAAAAAGCTGGGGTTGCAATACTTATATCTGATAAAATAGACCTCAAAGTAAAGGCCATAATAAGAGATAAGGAAGGCCACTATATAATATTAAAGGGAGCAATTCAACAAGAAGATACAACTCTGGTAAACATATATGCACCCAATACAGGAGCACCCAAATACATAAAACAACTTCTGGAAGATATCAAGGGAGAGATTGGTAGCAATAGAGTCATAGTAGGGACTTTAATACCCCACTGACACCACTGGATATATCATCTAAACAAAAAGTCAGCAAAGAAACAGTAATCCTAAATTACTCACTAGATCAAAAAAAGATAAATTGACATTTTTAGAACATTTCACCCCAAAACTAAAGAATATACATTCTTCTCCAGTGCTCACAGAACATTTTCAAAGATAGACCACATATTAGGACACAGGCAAAGTCTCTTCAAATTCAAGAAGATAGAAATCATTACAAGTATCTTTTCAGACCATAATGGCATAAAACTAGGAATCAACTACAATAAAAACAATGAAAAAATCAAACACTTAGAGGCTAAATAGCATGCTATTAAACAATGATTGGGTTACCAAACAGATCAAAGAAGAAATTAAAAGCATCCTGGAAACAAATGACAATGAAAACACAACAATTCAAAATCTATGGGACACAATAAAAGCAGTCCTGAGAGGGAAGTTCATAGCTCTACAGGCCTACCTCATAAAACAAGAAAAACTGGTAATAAATTATCTAACCTTGCAACTTAAAGAATTAGAAAGAGAGCAACAAGAAAAGCTCACAATAACCAGAAGGAAGGAGATAATAAAGATCAGAGCAGAAATAAATGACATAGAGACCAAAAAATACAATACATAAATCAATGAAACCAAGAGCTCATTCTTTGAAAGGATAAACAAGATTGATAAACCTCTAGCCAGACTCACTAAGAAACGAAGAGCGAGGGCCCAAATAAAATCAGAAATGAAAGAGGTGATGTAACAACTGATCCCACAGATATACAAAGGATTATAAAAAAATACTACGAACAACTCTATTCCAACAAACTGGACAACCTCCATGAAATGTACACATTCCTAGAAAAATACAAGCTTCCAAAACTCAACCAGGAAGATTCAAAAAACCTAAATAGGCCGATAACTACTGATGAAATTGACACAGTAATCAAAAAGCTTCCAGCTAAAAAAAGCCCTGGACCAGATGGCTTCACAGGGGAGTTTTACAGAACATTCAAAGAAGAACTAAAACCAATCCTTCTCAGACTATTATAAAATATTCAAGATGAAGGCACACTTCCAAACTCTTTCTTTGAAGCAAGCATTACCCCAATCCCAAAACCAGATAAAGACACCACAAAGAAAGAGAATTACAGGCCAATATCCCTGATGAACATAGATGCTAAAATCCTCAACAAAATTCTAGCAAACCTGATCCAGCATTGCATTAGAAAGATCATACACCAAGACCAAGTGGGATTTATTTCAGGAATGCAAAGCTGGTACAATATCCACAAATCAATAAATGTGATACATCACATTAACGAAGTGAGAGACAAAAATCACATAATCATATCAAATTGCAGAAAAGGCATTTTGACAATATCCAAAAACCTTTTCTGATAAAAATGCTCATCAAAGTGGAAATAGAGGAATCATACCTCAACATGATAAAAGCCTTATATGACAAATATACAGCCAACATCATACTCAATGGGCAAAAACTAAAACCATTTCCACTAAGAACAGGAACAAGACAGGGATGCCCGCTTTCACCACTCCTGTTCAACATAGTACTGGAAGTGCTAGCCACAGCAATCAGACAAGAAGAAGAAATAAAGGGCATCCAAATTGGAATAGAAGAAGTAAAAATTCCATTATTCTCAGATGACATGATACTGGTAATATAAAACCATAAAGACTACATCAAAAAATTATTAGACTTAATAAATGAATTTGGCAATGTAGCAGGATACAAAATTAACACCATGAAATCTATGGCATTTCATAAACCAACAGTGAACTTACAGAAAGAGAGACTAAGAAGACAATCCCATTTACCATGGCACCCAAAAAAAAATAAGATACCTAGGAATAACCTTAACTAAGGAGGTAAAAGACCTCTACTCAAAAAACTACAGGATATTGAAAAAAAGAGATAGAGGAAGACATAAATAGATGGAAGAGCATACCATGTTCATGGATTGGTAGAATAAACATCATTAAAATGTCCATAATACCCAAAGCAATCTATAGATTCAACACACTCCCCATTAAAGTACCAATGGCATATTTCACAGACCTAGAAAGAAATCTCCAAAAATTAATCTGGAAAAAAAAAAAAAAAGACCTTGAATAGCTGCAGCAATCCTGAGAAAGAAGAACAACATAAGAGGGATCTCAACACCAGATATCAAGCTGTATTACAAAGCCACTGTTCTCAAAACAGCCTGGTACTGGAACAAGAACAGACATATAGATCAATGGAATAGAGAACCCAGATATCGACCCAAAACACTATGCTCAATTAATATTTGACAAAGGAGGCAAGAACATACAATGGAGTCAAGACAGTCTCTTCAATAAATGGTGTTGGGAGAATTGGACAGATACATGCAAAAAAATTAAACTAGACCACCAACTTACACCAAACACAAAAATACACTCTAATGGATAAAGGATTTAAATGTAAGATGGGAAACCATAAAAATACTAGAGGAATCCACAGGCAGCAAAATCTCAGACATTTGACGAAGCAATATACTCACCGATACAGCTCCTAGGGCAATAGAAACTAAAGAGAAAATAAACAAATAGGACTACATCAAAATAAAAAGCTTCTGCACAGCAAAAGAAACCATCAACAAAATAATAAGAAAGCCCACTGCATGGGAGAACATATTTGCCAATGTTATCTCCTATAAGGGTTTAATCTCCAACATTTACAGGGAATTCATACAACTTAAGACAAGGAAGATAAACAACCCAATCAAAAAATGGGCAATGGACCTAAATAGATACTTTTTGAAAGAAGACATAAGGAAGGCCAAGAGGCATATGAAAACATGCTCAAAGTCACTAATCATCCGAGAGATGCAAATCAAAATGACAATGCAGTACCATCTCACACCTGTCAGAATGGCTGTCATCAACAAATCAACAAATGACAAGTGCTGGCAAGGATGTGAAGAAAAAGGAACCCTCTTTCACTACTGGTGGGAATGCAGACTGGTGCAGCCACTGTGGAGAACAGCATGGAGTTTCCTCAAAAAACTAAAAATGGAACTCCCATTTGACCCAGTGATCCCACTTCTAGGAATATAACCCAAGAAACTAAAAACACCAATCAGAAAGGATATATGCACCCCTATGTTCATAGCAGCACAATTCACCATAGCTAAGATTTGGAAACAGCCTAAGTGCCCATCAGCAGATGACTGGATTAGAAAACTATGGTACATCTACACAATGGAATACTACGCTGCTTTAAAAAAGAAGGAATTTTTAGCATTTGCAGCAGCCTGGATGGAACTGGAGAGCCTTATGCTAAGTGAAATAAGCCAGTCAGTGAAAGAAAAATACCACATTATCTCACTCATTTATGCATAATAAAGAACATTATAACCTGAGGAACAAAAAGATAGATACAGAGGCAGAGAAGCATCGAACAGACTCAAATTACAACAGGAAGCCTTGGGAGGAGGCGGAAGTAAGAGGTCAACCAAAGGACTTGTATGCATGCATATAAGCATAACCAATGGTCACAAGACACTGGGGGTGAAGGCATGTATGGGAGTGGGGTTGCGGGGGGCAATGGGGAGATATGGACACATGTAATACCTTAATCAATAAAAAAACATTGGGGAATAAAAGAATACACTGGAAGGAATTTGGAAGACAAGGTAGAAAAGACACACAATTAGAGCAGGAAAAAAAGAATTAAAAAGCAGGACAATAGTTTAAGGGAACTTTGGGACAACGTGAAACATAACAACACTAGCATCATAAGGGAACAAGAAGCAGAAGAACATTTTCAGGGACTAGAGAACCTGGTTAAAGAAATAATGATGGAAAAAATCCCCAACCTGGTGAAGGAAAATGTCACACAAGTTCAGAAAGCACAGCAAGTTCCAATCAAGAAAAACCCAAGGAGATCCACTCCAAGACACATCATAATCAAAATGACTAACATTAGTGAGAAAGAAAGAATCTTAAAAGAAGAGAGAGCCAGAAAATTGCCTGCAAGGGAATACCCATTAGAATTTCAGCTGATTTCTCAACAGAAACTCTTTAGACCAGAAGGAATTATTCATGAAGTATTCAAAGTAATGAATAATAAGGACCTGAACCCAATACTACTCTATCCAGCAAAGCTATCTTTCAAAATTGAAGGGGAAA
The DNA here is from genome assembly GCF_027574615.1 of Eptesicus fuscus. NCBI lineage: Eukaryota > Metazoa > Chordata > Mammalia > Chiroptera > Vespertilionidae > Eptesicus > Eptesicus fuscus. The sequence continues at coordinate 1,119,222 of NC_072480.1, read as the reverse complement.
TAAAGTTTCCCAAACCAAAAATGAAGGCTAAAGGAGTGCATACAACTAACCCAGTGTTGTAGGAAATGTTAAGTGCTTTAAGAAGAAAAAGAAATTGAGAGAGAGAGAGAGAGAGAGAGAGAAACATAGTTATTTAAAAATGGCCATAAATAAGTACTTATTGCCGAAACTGGTTTGGCTCAGTGGATAGAGCATCGGCCTGCGGACTCAAGGGTCTCGGGTTCGATTCCGGTCAAGGGCATGTACCTTGGTTGCGGGCACATCCCCAGTAGGGGGTGTGCAGGAGGCAGCTGATCGATGTTTCTCTCTCATTGATGTTTCTAGCTCTCTATCCCTCTCTCTTCCTCTCTGTAAAAAATCAATAAAATATATATTTTTTTTAAAAATAAGTACTTATCAATAATTACCTTAAATGTAAGTGGGTTAAATGCTCCAAACAAAAGACATAGAGTAGCTGAATGGATAAGAAAACATGACCCAAATATATGCTATCTACAAGACACACACCTCAGAACAAAAGATTCACAGACTGAAAGTGAAGGGATAGAAAACAATTTTCCATGCAAATGAAAGTGAAAATAAAGCAGGGGTAGCAATACATATATCTGGCAAAATAGACTTCAAAGCAAAGGTCCTAACAAGATTCAAAGAAGGCCACTATATAATATTAAAGGTATCAATAAAACAAGAGGATGTAATCCTGGTAAAAATATATGGACAAAAATAAGAGTATCCAAATATATAAAAAAAGCTCTTGGAGCACTTTAAGAGAGAGATCAACAGCAATACAATTATAGTAGAGGATCTTAACACCCCACTATTATCACTGGAAAAAATTAACAAAGAAATGAAGATCTTAAATGACACACTAGATCAGATGGATTTAATTGACATTTATAGATCATTCAACCCCAAAGCTGCAGAGTATATATACTTCTCAAGTGCGCATGGGACATTCTCAAAGATAGACCACATATTAGGACACAAAATAAGTCTCTACAAGTTCCAGAGAATTAAAATAATATCAAGCATCTTCTTGGGTCACAATGGCATGAAACTAGAAATCAATTACAATGAAACATTCAAACACATAGAAGATAAATCGCATGTTATTAAACAATGAATGGGTTACTAATGAAATCAATGAAAAAATAAAAAACTTCCTGGATACAAAAGAATGAGCATACAAGACCCCCAAATCTATGGGACAGAGCCAAAGTAGTCCTGAAAGGGATCATAGCATTACAGGCCTAACTCAAGAAGCAAGAAAAGGCTCTAATAAACTATTCAACATTACAACTAAAGGAATTAGAAAAAAAAAAAAAATATATATATATATATATATATATATATATATATATGACAATAAGAAAAGTCCAGAGTAAGTAGAAGGAAGGAAATAATAAAGATCAGAGCAGAAATAAATGATATAGGAAGGTTGAATCTCTCAGGAGCAGCAGGGGCTGGCAGAAAGCCTTTCCTTGACAAAGAGAGACTACCACCACTGTGGGCACTCCCGGGACGGTGTGACCCTAGCACAGAGGGAGCCCACGCCATCTTGAGCGGAGAACGGCCTTAGGTAGAAACTCATCAACACCAACAACAAGACAGGCCTTGGAACTGCCCCTCGACCCAGCACCCACTCCAGCCAATATCCTGCTACCCCAGCTGCAGACTCGCGGAACCTGGGACCTCCACCTCCAAAGACACAGCTTTCCACAGCTGTAAGTGCTACTCCCCCTCCCCAACAGCAGAACCCCTGGTTCCCGCCCTCACGCGTGCGCGCAAGAACACGCACTCGCGTGCTCTCATCCCCAGGACACTTCACTCCGGGTTTGCACCCGAGGGTGAGATTCTGTGCAGACGGGGGCCCGTGGCCCTGCAGTGGAAATTCCTTCTTCCTTCTTCCTGGAGGGTTGCCGACATTAACCCCAGCTGCGCACACACTTGCGTGTTCTCAGCCCCAGGTCACTTTGCTCAGGGTTTGCACCCAAGGGTGTGATTCTGCGCAGACGAGGCACGTGGCCCTGCAGTGGAAATTCTGAATTCCCTCTTCCTGGAGGGTTGCCCACATTAACCCCAGCTACTCAACCATAGTGCCAGGACCCCTCGGAGAGCATCAGAGCTCTGCGACCAGAGAGCGCACCTCCACAGATACTAACACACTGAGCCCAACCAACCACAGGGCGCTAGTGGGAGCCACTGTGAGCTCTCCTTGGGTGTGGTCTTGCAGAAGCAGAGGTCGCATGCCCCTCCAGCAGTAGAAGCTTTGAATTCACTTACCGTGGATACCAGCCCACAGGCACCCCAATTACCCAGCTACACTACCAGGGCCCTTCAGAACCCTTCAGTGTGCCTCACTGGCAAAAGTACCAAGGGTGCTCCTATAAAACACTGCTGGGAGTAAGCACCTATCCACCACAGGTGCAACAGAAAAAGCTGGGTCTGCTCACCCCACGACTGCAGATCTCAGGGCACCACAGCCACGCCTTTCAAAGACCAGATCCCCTGAGCCCCAACACCCCAATAGACGGTACCTGGGGGCCACTGTGAGTACCTGCTGGGCATGTGTGATTACAATTAAGGGTGCAAGACAGCAAAAACTGGGACACTCCACTCCATAGCTGCTGACTTCTAGACACCACAGTTGTGCCTCTAAAGCTTGCAGGCCTACATCAAGAGAACCCAAGTAGCTCAAGTAGGGAGCTACACTAGATTACTAAGCCCAGGAGAACTGAGAGATTACACCAGTAGCACCATCCCCAAAAGAACCTGGGTAGCAAAGCAAGTGGATCTACAATTAAAACATAACAGGAAAACATGGGGAGAAAAAAAGGAAATTCCCAAAGGGAGGAAATAGAGGAATCACCAGAAAGGGAGTTAAATGAACTTGAGGCTAGCAGCTTAACAGAGAAAGAATTCAGAGTATTCGTTATAAGGATGTTTAAACAGATGGATGACAAATACACACAACTCAATGAGAACTATAAGGAGCTGAATGAAAATGTCACCAACATGAAAAGAAACCAAGAGGAGATGAAGAACGACATAGCTGCAATAAATAGCACAATGGAAGGCTTAAAGAGTAGAGTAGAAGAGGCTGAGGACCGAATCAGCGAATTAAAAGACAAGGTAGGAAAAAAACACACAAACACAGCAGCAACTGGAAAGAAGACTTAAAAAGCAAGAGGAGAGCCTAAGGGAGCTTCGGGACAACACGAAACGAAACAACCTTCGAATAATAGGGATAAAAGAAGGAGAGGAAGAGAAGCAAGGAATAGAAAACCTGTTAGAAGAAATAATGACAGAAAATTTCCCTGACATTGGCAAGAAAAAAACTATCCAAGTCCAAGAGGTACACAGAGTTCCAAACAAGTTGAACCCCAAAAGACCCACACCAAGACACATCATAATTAAATTGACGAACACCAACGACAAAGCAAGAATCTTAAAGGCTGCCAGAGAGAAACAGAAAGTTACCTACAAGGAATCTCCTATCAGAATATCAACTGATTTCTCAACAGAAACACACCAGGCCAGAAGGAAATGGAATGAAATATACAAAGTGATGCAAAACAAGGGACTGAATCCAAGAATACAATACCCAGCAAGGCTATCATTCAAAATTGAAGGTGGAATCAGAAGCTTCACAGATAAAAAAGGGCTAAGAGAGTTCATCACTACCAAGCCAGCAATGCAAGAAATGCTAAAGGGACTGCTGTAAAAAGAAGAAACAGAAAGGCAAGAAGAAAAACAAACACTAAGAAAAAATATGACAACAAACAGGTACTTATCAATAATAACATTAAACATAAATGTATTAAATGCACCAATCAAAAGACATAGGTTAGCTGAATGGATAAGAAAACACGACCCATATATTTGCTGTCTGCAAGAGACCTACCTCAGAAAAAAGGATTCACACAGACTGAGAGTGAAGGGATGGAAAAACATTTTTCAGGCAAATGGAAATGAGAAAAAAGCTGGGGTTGTGATACTTATATCAGATAAAATAGACCTCAAAGTAAAGGCCTTAATAAGAGATAAGGAAGGCCACTACATAATACTAAAGGGAGCAATCCAGCAAGAAGACATAACTCTGGTAAACATATATGCACCCAACGCAGGAGCGCCCAAATACATAAAAAATCTCCTGGAAGATATCAAGGGAGAGATAAACATCAATACAATCATAGTAGGGGACTTTAATACACCACTGACATCAATGGATAAATCCTCTGGACAAAACATCAGCAAAGAAACAGCAATTCTAAATGTCACACTAGATCAGATGGACCTAATTGACATTTTCAGAGTATTTTACCCCAAAGCCATGCAATATATGTTCTTCTCAAGTGCACATGGGACATTCTCAAAAATAGACCACATATTGTGTAACCAGAAAAGTCTCCCCAAATTCAAAAAGATTGAAATCATATCAAGCATTTTCTCAGACCACAATGGCATAATATTAGAAATAAACTACAATAAAAACATTCCAAAAAATTAAAACACTTGGAAACTGAATAGCATGCTACTAAACAATGATTGGGTTATCAATGAGATCAAAGAAGAAATTAAAAACATCCTGGAGACTAATGACAATAAAAACACAACATTGCAAATCCTATGGGACACAATGAAAGCAGTCCTGAGAGGGAAATGTATAGCTCTACAGGCCTACCTCAAAAAACAAGAAAAAATGGTAGTAGATCATCTAACTCAACAACTCAAAGAATTAGAAATGGAGCAACAAGAAAAGCCCACAGTGAGCAGAAGAAAGGAAATAGTAAAGATCAGAGCAGAAATGAATGACATAGAGACCAAAAAACAATACACAAGATCAACAAAACCAAGAGCTGGTTCTTTGAAAGGATAAACAAGATTGATGGACCTCTAGCCAGGCTCACCAAGAAGCAAAGAGAGAGGACCCAAATAAACAAAATCAGAAATGAAAGAGGTGAAATAACAACAGACCCCACAGAAATACAAAGGATTGTCAAAAAATGCTATGAACGACTCTATTCCAACAAACTAGACAACCTGGAGGAAATGTACACATTCCTAGAAAAACACAACCTTCTAAAACTTACTCAGGAAGAGACTAAAAATCTAAATAGGCTAATAACTATGGAAGAAATTGAAGCAGTCATCAAAAAGCTTCCAGCAAACCAAAGCCCGGGGCCAGACGGCTTCACGGGGGAGTTTTACAAAACATTCAAGGAAGAGCTAAAACCTATCCTCCTCAGACTATTCCAGAAAATTCAAGAAGAAGGAACACTTCCAAGCTCCTTCTATGAAGCAAGCATCACCCTAATACCAAATCCAGATAAAGATAACACAATGAAAGAGAATTACAGGCCAATATCCCTCATGAACATAGATGCCAAAATCCTCAACAAAATTCTAGCAAATCGGCTCCAGAAGTACATCAGAAAGATAATACACCACGACCAAGTAGGATTTATCCCTGGGATGCAAGGATGGTACAATATTCGCAAATCAATAAACGTGATACATCATATAAACAAATTAAGACATAAAAACCATATAGTAATACCAATTGATGCAGAAAAAGCATTTGACAAAATCCAACACCCTTTCTTGATAAAAACTCTCAACAAGGTGGGAATAGAAGGATCATACCTCATCATAATAAAAGCGATATATGATAAACCCACAGCAAACATCATACTCAATGGGCAAAAACTAAAACCATTTCCCCTAAGAACAGGAACAAGACAGGGATGCCCACTCTCACCACTCCTGTTTGACATAGTACTGGAAGTATCAGCAATTGCACTTAGACAAGAAGAAGAAATAAAAGGCATCCAAATTGGAAAAGAAGAAGTAAAGCTGTCCTTATTTGCAGATGACATGATATTGTACATAAAAAACTCGAAAAACTCCATCAAAAATTAATAGACTTAATAAATGAATTCGGCAATGTAGCAGGATACAAAATTAACGCCAAAAAATCTATGGCCTTTCTATATACCAATAGTGAACGTACAGAAAGAGAGACTAAAAAAGCAATCCCATTTACCATCACACCAAAAAAATTAAGATACCTAGAAATAAACTTAACTAAGGAGGTAAAAGATCTATACATGGAAAAATTACAGAACACTGAAAAAAGAGATAGAGGAAGACGTAAACAGATGGAAGAACATACCATGTTCATGGATTGGTAGAATCAACATCATTAAAATGTCCATACTACCCAAAGCAATCTACAGATTCAATGCACTCCCCATTAAAATACCAACGGCATATTTCACAGACCTAAAAAGAACTCTCCAAAAATTCATCGGGAATAAAAAAAGACCCTGAATAGCCACAGCAATCCTAAGAAAGAAGAATAAAGTAGGAGGATCTCAATACCAGATTTCAAGCTGTATTATAAAGCCACTGTTCTCAAAACAGCCTGGTACTTGCACAAGAACAGACATATAAATCATGGAATAGAATAGAGAATCCAGATATCGACCCAAACCACTATGCTCAATTAATATTTGACGAAGGACGCATGAACATACAATGGAGTCAAGACAGTCTCTTCAATAAATGGTGTTGGGAAAATTGGACAGGTACATGCAAAAAAAGTGAAACTAGATCACCAACTTACACCATACACAAAAATAAACTCAAAATGGATACAGGACTTAAACATAAGACAGGAAACAATAAAAATACTAGAGGAATCTACAGGCAGCAAAATCTCAGACATATGCCGAAAGAACTTCTTCACTGATACTGCCCCTCGGGCAATGGAAGCTAAAGAGAAAATAAACGAATGGGACTACATCAAAATAAAAAGCTTTTTTACACCAAAAGAAACCATCAACAAAACAACAAGAAAGCTCACTGTATTGGAGAACATATTTGAAAATGTTATCACTGATAAAGGTTTAATCTCCAACATCTATCGGCAGCTTATACAACTTAATAAAAGGAAGATAAATAATCCAATAAAAAAATGGGCAACGGACCTAAATAGAGTATTTTCAAAAGAAGACAGAAGGAAGGCCAAGAGACACATGAAAACATGCTCAAAGTCACTAATTATCTGAGAGATGCAAATCAAAATGACAATGCGAGCCAAAACCGGTTTGGCTCAGTGGATAGAGCGTCGGCCTTCGGACTCAAGGGTCCCGGGTTCGATTCCGGTCAAGGGCATGTACCTTGCTTGTGGGCACATCTCCAGTGGGGGGGGGGGTGCAAGAGGCAGCTGATCAATGTTTCTCTCTCATCGATGTTTCTAGCTCTCTATCCCTCTCTCTTCCTCTCTGTAAAAAATCAATAAAATATATTTTTTTAAAAAAAAAAAAAAAAAACGACAATGCGGTACCATCTCACACCTGTCAGAATGGCTATCATCAACAAATCAACAAACGACAAGTATTGGCGAGGATGCGGAGAAAAAAGAACCCTTGTGCACTGCTGGTGGGAATGCAGACTGGTGCAGCCACTGTGGAGAACAGTATGGAGTTTCCTCAAAAAACTGAAAATGGAACTCTCATTTGACCCAGTAATCCCACCCCTAGGAATATATCCTAAGAAACTAGAAACACTAATCAGGAAGGATATATGCACCCCTATGTTCATAGCAGCACAATTTACAATAGCTAAGATTTGAAAACAGCCTAGGTGCCCGTCAGCAGATGACTGGATCAGAAAACCATGGTACATCTACACAATGGAATACTATGCTGCCATAAAAAGAAGGAATTCTTACCATTTGCAGCAACCTGGATGGAATTGGAGAACATTATGATAAGTGAAATAAGCCAGTCAATGAAAGAAAAATACCACATGATCTCACTCATTTATGGATAATAAAGAACATTATAAACCGATGAACAAAAAGATAGATACAGAGACAGTAAAGCATCAAACAGACTGTCAACTTACAGTGGGAAGGTTAGGGAGAGGTGGGGGAGATAAGAGATCAACCGAAGGACTTGTATGCATGCATATAAGCATAACCAATGGACGCAAAATTCTGGGTGAGGGCATGTACGGGAGTGGGGGGACGGGGGGGGGGGGCAATGGTAACATATGTACGCATATAATACCTTAATAAAAAAAATGAAAAAAAATTTAAAAAGACAGTATGTGTGGAATATATAGGTAGTGACCATACATGGCTAACACCAATAAATGTTAACTCTCACTAAAAAAAAAAAAAAAAATTAAAACACAAGGTAAGAAATATTAATTTGGAATTATGGGGGAAGCCAGGGAAAGCTTAACTGTAGTAGTCAAGTTCTTCCACTGAATCTCCATTCCCAGCTGCTTTTATTTACTAAAATACACAATTGCCTTTTAGGAATGCAAACAGACATATCAATGGTAATGTTTAGTAAACAATAAGATTATCATGTTGTGGACAGTTTGCTTTAGGCCATTGAGTCAGCAGTAGGTAATAAAATGCAAATATTCACCCTGTGAATATCAAAGGAGCCTAGGTCAGCCTTCTGAGGGACTTCTTGCATTTATATTAATTACTGTTGATCTTGGTTTCCAGCATTTCCCTCGTCTTTAAATTCTTAATAGATGTTGATATGCCACTTGTATAGTTTCAATTCTTTTAAGATTTTTATTCCGCATCTGCAGACTAAAATTAAACAAATAAGAACAAGAATGAGACAGGTAATAGTGGTTATGCTAAAAGGCAAAAGTAAAGGAGCAAATTCTTTCTTCAAATTGCTGCCAGGCATCTAAGGAATTAGTTTGTAAGTTTGCCTGTGATAATTATACAATATGCTGCTGTAATTCCAAAATATCAAGGGTGGTGTTATTTTTACTTTGAGTACCAAGAAGGTGATTTTTTATAGAAGTTATCATTTTAAACTATCTCATTTTACTGGTGCAATTGCAGCAGCTGATTTTCATTGATTATTACTATATGCAGACCCATAGGGGCTTCAATCCACAAAAGAAAAAACTGTTCTTAAGTTTGCTGCTAGTGGATGCCATTCATAAGACTTTTTACGTAATGGCTTAGTGGGGGGAGGTCTTAGTAATGTTAAATTCTCTTTGCCTCTCCCAGAAGCAAGCAGTGGTATTAATTGTATTTAGGTTTTCATTTCCACCTCCTTTGGTGTGATGCTAGCCAGCTTTAATGCTACACACAAAGGATCAATAGTTTGATTCTTGTGTCATATAAAAAAGGGAAGCTGGGTGGGGACACCCGTGTAATTATACTTTACCCATATATTTACTATACTAGGCGGGGAATCAGTCCACATAAGGGATTTTACCCAGGGAGGACTTCCCCATTAGCCCTTGGTGAAGCTACCACACAGCTGGTTACTGCCAGCATGGCAAGAAAGACATTTTCAGGTGTTCTTGGGGTTTTGGTCTCTTCACAAATTCGTTCAGCTTTCTGGACCGTCTTCTTTATCACTCCCCAGGTCATCTCTGGGCTGTTCATCATCCGCCGTGTTCTTCTTCCACTCCTTATCTTCAATGTGTTTCCTGGGGCTGCTGTTTGTGGCTGGGGTAGCCGTATAGCTGCATGGTGTGGCTCCAGGCGCAAGGTCCTCATTAATCTGGCTAGTTCCTCTCTCGGATCCATGTTGCAGTTTAATATTTCTAGCAGGAATCCACACAGGTTTGGAGAAATTTTCTGGAAATATACAAGCATACCCTCGGCCAAAGGTTAATAATGGATCAGGTCCCTTCCATAAACCAGATTCAGGATCTTTCTATTTAACTAAACCATTTTCCTTTGTTTTATTCTGACACCAGTGTAACTCCATGGGTGTCTTGACATCAGCATCACAAGTGAAAAAATTTAAAGTAATTAAGGTTTGGTGTAACCTACCCACAGGTGATTTCTCCATCTAATTCCCCCTTTTTTGTTTCTCAAGTTGGGATTTTAGCAGCTGATGCTGTCATTCAATAATGGCCTGTCCTTGGGAATTATATGGTATTCCTGTAATGTGCTGAATTTTCCACTTTTTACAAAATTGATGGAAATGACAGCTTGTGTAAGCAAGCCCATTATCAGTTTTAATCATTTTTGGAATTCCCATGATGGCAAAAGCAGCTAGGCAATAATTAATGACCTGTTTTGCCATTTCCCCTGTAGATGCAGTAGCCCATAGAACTTTTGAAAAGGTGTCTACAGAGACAGACATGCAATGCCCCCAAGTGTCCAAAGGAAGTATAATGCGTCACCACCATTTGCCAGATATGGTCCCTTAGCAAACCTCTAGGGTTGACTCCTGTGTTAGGCCCTTGAGGTAGATGTAACATGCAAGTGGGACATTCTCTGATAATCTGTTTTGCCTGCTGTCAAGAGATTGAGAATTGTCTAGACAACATTTTGGCAGGCTGATGTAAAAGCTAATGAGATTCTGAGGCCTGTTTTAATAAAGCAACCAATTGATCAGCATGTGCATTTCCTTTTGCCAATGGGCCAGATAATAAACTGTGAGCTCTTATGTGAGTAATATAGAAAGGATATTGTCTTTGTTGCACAATCTGCTTAACTTGTTTAAATAGTAAAAATAAACTTTGGTCACTGAGCCATTTTAAATGAGCAGTTTCAATTCTATTTAATAAACCTGCAACATAAGAAAAGTCAGAGATAATATTAAGAGACTCTTGCAAATCCTGTAATGCAGCCTTAATAGCTTCCAACTCAATTCTTTGTACAAAAGTATGACTAGTTTGGATGACTTGGTCTAAATTCATTGTATGATAAGCAGCTTTGCCATTTGATGATCCATCAGTAAAAACAGTTAAGGTTTCAGGAATAGGTTCCTGACTAGTATTTTTTGGTATAATAATAGGAGTATAATATAAAAATTGTAATAATTTGTCTTTTAGTATGTGACAACTAAGTTCCCCTGAATATCCACTCAGGCCAATTTGCCAATTTAAATCAGTCTGAAATAACATTTCTAATTGCTTCCCAGTAAGGGGAAAATAAATACATTGGGGTTCTTGTCCTCTAAGCTGTCTGCAGCACTTTGTAAGTTGAAATATCAACTGAGCCAAAAGTTCTATATATGTAACTGCAGTTTTAGAGGATTGATGTCCTAGGTGGACCCATTCAATAATAGCAAGAGAGTTTTTATTTTGGAAGATGACTCCAGTGGGACTATTTGCAGTAGGATTAATCTGTCCCAATAAAGGCAATTCAGGCAGTACTCGTGCCACTTGGGCTGAGGAGATTGCCTGCTCAATTCTTAGTAACTCCTTCCTAGCTTCATCTGTCAATGACTCTAATCTTTCCATCACTTGGGGTGAGGAAAGATTAGAGTCACCTCTAAGTATATTAAATAAATTTGTCATTTCTCCTGTAGAGATTTTTAGATAAGGTCTTAACCAATTAATGTCCCCTAATAATTTTTGAAAGTCATTTAAGGTTTTAAGGCAGTCTTTCCTTATTTCTACCTTCTGAGGCCTAATATATTGATTTTAATTATGGTACCTAGATATTTAAAAGGCATTTCTTTCTGTACTTTTTCTGGAGCAATTTTTAAGCCCCATTTAGGAAGTTCCCTTTCTAATTGAGAAAACATTGCTGAAGTCTGTTCTTCCCATGGACTAGCTAGGAGCAAGACAATATAACACTGGGAATATTTGTCCCTTAAAGGCTGAATAGCTTGAGCTGCATATTTTTGACATTAAGTAGGGCTATTGGCCATTCCTTTAGGCAAAACTTTCCATTGATATATTTTCATAGGCTCTATATTATTAATAGATATCACTGAAAAGGCAAATCTTTGTTTATCTTGTGATGCCAAGGGAATGCTGAAGAAACAATCCTTAAGATCTACTACTATAAGAGACCAATCTAGAGGGGTTTGTGAAGGTGCTGGGAGTCCAGGCTGTAAAGCTCCCATGGTATGCATAATAACGTTAACGGCTCTAAGATCATGTAACAATCGCCATTTTCCTGCCGCCTTCGTAGGTATTGTAAATATAAGAGTATTCCAATGACTATTGGAAGGTTCTATATGACCAGCCTCTGCTTGTTCCTGTATTAATTCATGAATATGATTTAATTTCTCCTTGGTTAATAGCTACTGATCCACTCTTATAGGCCTATCATCTTTCCATTGTATAGGCTCAGCATGGGGGTGAGGAGATTGAGAAGTGACCACTCCTAAAAAGGCTGATATTATTATTATTATTATATTCCTGTGTCTCCTTTGGCTTGAATGGGTTCTTTAATCTCCTGATTATCTTTTCCTAAACCTGACCAGCTTGATATCGCATCTGAGTTATTAACTGTTGTCCCTTGCCAGTAATAATACAAGCTTGTAAACCTTCTAAAAGGTCTTGACCCCATAAGTTGACTGCAATTCCAGAGACTATATAGGGCTGAAACCATCCTGTTTGTCCTTCCTCATCTTGCCACTTTAACACTGCAGCACTGCGTTGCGTGTTATCAGGGACTCCAACTCCCATAATAGAGCCTATAGCTTCAACCATGGACCAACTTGAAGGCCAGAATTCTTGACTGATGACACTAATATCTGCTCCAGTGTCTACTAAACCTTTAAGCAGTTTTCCCTCTATTCTTAGGTTAATCATAGGACGGGTCTTGCTAATTTCCTCTATCCAATATATATCTGAGCTTCCAAATCCTTGTGTCCCTCTCTTCCTATTGATAACTTCACCTTGCTGAATATAAGGTAAAAGCAGGAGCTGAGCAATTCTTTGTCCTGGAATAATTTGCATAATATGTTTTCACTCTAAAATTACTTTTATTTCTCCCTTATATTCTGAATCTATGACTTCAAGAAAAACAGTTAGTCCTTTTAGCGTATTTTCACTCTTTCCTATGACTAAACCTGATATTCCTGGTGGCACAGGTCCCCAAATTCCTGTAGGAACAACTTGTCTAGCCATATTGGGGATCAGGGTGTTATAGTAATAGTGATAAGAATAATATAGAATAAGTATCAAAATGTGGAATTACAGTGTGATATTAAAGTGTGATGTTAAAAAGTATTGAATGTAATGTAAACAGGTTGATAAACACCCTTGAGTGGCCTGTATGTAGAAAATAGATAAAGTGATCTGTTCCCCATATGTAAAACCAGATATGCATGGCTCCTGGGACCCGCTGATAAGACACACTGAAGACGCCCATCTAGGCACATAAAAAGAGGAAGCACCAGAGGAAGATCAGAGAGGCCTGCTCTGCTCCTCCACAGACTGTCACTCTCCACCCCCCTTCCTGCAATCTGCCCAAGCTCTGCCGTGGACTGTGAGTCCAAACAGTGAGCCGGAAACTGAGGCCTCAAACAAGACGCCGAGCTGCAGCTGCAACGTCCAACATCCAGTGTGTGTGTCTGTCGGCGCGGATCCCCGGGTGGCCTACCGAGGTCTGGAAACCACCAGGACTCTGGTAAATAAACCGTGAGTGATTCGTGCATTGCATGTCTGTCTCCTGTGTAATTTATGCTCGGTCAATATTAAGTAAGTACCTTGGGTAGTACGTGTCAGTTTAGAGACTGGCTGAGGCACCCTTGGTCACCTGTGCTTACGTCCCTAAAGGAGAAATTGGGACACAGGGTGATTGTTTTTGTGCTATTAAGATCAAAGCCAGAATTTCTTTCTGGCTTGACTTGAAGGAGGGACTCTAATGTAGTTCTGGCAGGGTGGAACTTCCCCTTATTTAATAACGGGGCTGGGAGGAGCCCCTCCAGACATTTCCCTGCAGCTGGCCATTTCCTGTATCTTGATTTAATGGCTGGCCATTTCTACGAAATTTAGATTTACACTGATTGGCCCAATGATTCCCCTTCTTCCATCTGGGACATAGACCTGAGCTACCTGAGATGGGAGGCGAATGTTTATGCCTTCTCCCTGAGCATCACCTTGTGTCCCTTTTTGGTTGCTTACATTCCTTTTTAAAATGTCCTTGTTGTCCACAACTAAAACATGATTTGTTTCTTGTTGTAATTGCGGCAGCTAGTAAACTTGCCTGAAAAATGCCTGACCCCACATTCTGACATGCTCGAATCATTTCTGTAATGGTACTGTTTTTTCTTAGAGGAAGAGCTTGGAGAAAGAGCTTACACACAAATTAAAACAGAAGACAAGAAATAATAATTTTGAAATTATGGGAGGAAGCCATGGAAAGGTTAACTATAGCAGTCAAGTTCCACTGAATCTCCATTCCCAGCTGCTTTTATTTACTAGAATACACAATTGCCTTTTAGGAATGCAAACAGACATATCAATGGTAATGTTTAGTAAACAATAAGATTATCATGTTGTGGGCAGTTTGCTTTAGGCCATTGAGTCAGCAGTAGGTAATAAAATGCAAATATTCACCCTCTGAATATCAAAGGAGCCCAGGTCAGCCTTCTGAGGGACTTCTCGCATTTAATTGGTTTCCAGCAATTTCCTTCCTTCTACTTACTCTGGGCTTTTCTTCTTTTCTTCCTAGTTCTTTAAGTTGTAGGGTTAGGTAGTTTATTGTTGATTTTTCTTGTTGTTTTGAGGTAGGCCTGTAGTGCTATTAACTTCCCTCTCAGACTGCTTTTGCAGTGTCCCAGAGATTTGGGGTTGTTGTGTGTTCATTTTCATTTGTTTCCAGGAGTTTTTTTTTATTTTATTTCTTTCTTGATCTCATTTTACCCATTCATATATATATATATATATATATGGATAATATGCTAAGTGTTCTTCCCTCTGTCCGGGTTATGATGTCATGTAGCAATGCCCAGCTTCCTCGCCCTAACGACTAGCTGCCTTGCAGTTTCTTCAACCCAGGAACACGACTTGCTTTACAGCCAGGTGCAAACACTTTACACTGTAACCAAATATCTGTGAAGCATTTTCCTGTGCCTCATCTCATTTGAACCTCACAGAAGTCCTGGAATAGGTAGATAGGAGACTCAGTGAAATCCTATTTTCTTTTCATTAGCCAGAAAATGGAGATTTAGAAAGTTTAGAAACTTGACCCAACTGAAAAGAAGTAAGAAATGATGATCCTTGAAAATGGCTTCAGGTTTTCTCACTGAGCAGAATAGAGTCAAACACTGCTGCAGTTAAATATTTTACCCTTAGTTTTCCCTGTGTGATCTACAATAATAATCTGCTTTGTGTTGATATTTACTACTGTGTTGCTGACAATTACCTGAAAGACAAGTTGGGGTGCTTCACTTGGCTGGAAAAAGTTTAGCTAAATCAGAAAGCAGTTCTAATTAAGCAAGTTTGTTCTAGCTACACTAATAAAAGAGAAAGATGCAAATTGACCATACCTTTGCAATGCCCACCAGCCAATCAGGATTGAGTGTGCAAATTAACCCAACAAAGATGCGGGTTAACTTGCATATGCAAGTGCTGAGCAGCCAGAGGCATTCTGCACCACCCCAGCCGCTCCAGGCCTCTGGGCAGTGTGGGAAGGCAGAAAGGCAGCGCCAGGCTAGAGCAAAGGCCAAAAGGTGGCTCTGGGCCGGAGCGAAGGCAGTGCCAGCAGCCAGGGGAAAGAAGGCCCATTCTTGCACAAATCTCCGTGCATCGGGCCTCTAGTATATATATAAAAGTCTAAGTTGACTCATGCATGCGTGATACATATAAAGCTCTCACTGGCACCAATCGCTTGCATGTCTTTTGATCTGTCATTGTCAATCATGAATTTGGTCAACACTTCTATTATAAAGAAAGGGCGAATAGCGATATTAAAATATTTCTTCTAATTAATTTCCTTTCAATATGCATGAATTTGTGCACCAGGCCACTAATTGTTTAATAACATGCTATTTAGCCTCCATGTGTTTGTAAGTTTTGGGGCATTTTTACTGTAGTTGATTTCTAATTTCATTCTACCATGATCTGAGAAGATGCTTGATATGATTTAAAACTTCTTGAACTTGTAGAGATTTGTTTTGTGTTCTCACATGTGGTCTATCTTTCTGAATGATCCATGTGCACTTGAGAAGAATTTATATTCTGCAGCTTTGGAGTGAAATGTTCTATAAATCTCAATTAAATCCATCTGATCCAGTGTGTCCTTTAGAGTCACTGTTTCATTGTTAATGTTTTGCTTGGAAGATCTATCCAATGAAATCAGTGGGATGTTAAATTCCCCTACTGTGACAGTATTATTGTTGATCTCTCCCTTAAAGTCCTCAAGAAATGTTTTTTATATGCTTATGTGCTCCTATGTTGGGTGCACATATGTTTACCAGGGTTATATCCTCTTGTTGGATCGATCCCTTTAGTATTATGCAGTGACTTTTGTTGTCACTTGTGATGGCCTTCATTTTGAAGTCTATTTTGTTGAATATGAATATTGCTACTCCAGCTTTTTTTTCCAAATGGAAAATTTTTTTTCATCTCTTCACTCTTCTCCTGTGTGTGTCTTTTGTTCTGAGGTCGGTCTCTTATAGACAGCTTATAGTTGGGTCACATTTTTGTCTTTTGATTGAAGCATTGAATCCATTTACATTTAACCAGTTAACTGTAAACGGAAACCATCCCCACATGCCACGATACTTTGAATTTAATTTAAAAAATCAATTTGCAATGGCTAGTATAAAAATAAATATATTACTCACAAATCGGGTGTTCTTGAATATTTTCAGTTGAAAATTTTCATGAAAAATAATTCTTAAAGCTTCTATAGATGGTTATGGTGTACAAAAGGTTAAGGTTTTTATTGATAGGTACTTATTTATTGCCATTTTAATTCTGTATGCCTAGGTTTCTCTCTCTATTTCTTCTTCTCATTACAGCAGTCCCTTTAGCATTCCTTGTAATTCTGGTTTAGTGGTGATGTACTCCTTTAGCCTTTTTGTTTTGTTTTGTTTTGTCTGGAAAGCTCTTTATTTGACTATTTTGAATGATAGCTTTACTCGATATAGTAATCTTCATTTCATATCCTTACTTTCCATTACCTTGAGTACTTCATGTCATTCTCTTCTGGCCTGTAGAGTTTCTGATGAGTAATCAGGTGTCAGTTTTATGGAAGCTCCTTTGTAGGTAACAGTTTGCTTTCCTATTGCTGCCTTTAAGATTCTCTTTTTGTCTTTAATTTTTGGCATTTTAATTATGATGTGTCTGGCTATGGACCTGTTTGGGGTTCTTCTTGCTTGGGGTTCTCTGTGCCTCCTGAACTTGTGTGACTTTTAGCTTTAAGAGGTTAGGGAAATTTTCTGCCATTATGGCTTCAATCATGTTCTCTATCTCTTTCTCCCTTTCTGCCTCTTCTGGCACACCTGCTATTAGAATATTGTATATTTCACATTTTCCCACAGCACTCTTAAGCTATCCTGTATTTAATTGATTTTTTCTTTTTGATTCTCTGATTGAATGATTTTTTTAAATTAATCTTTATTTTTGAGATTATTACAGATGTCCCTCTTCCCCCACACTCTCCACAGCTCTCCTCCACCTGGTTCCCACCTCACCCCAGACCCTCACCACCCCATCGTCTGTGTCCATAGGTTATGCATACATGCATATAAGATCTTTGTCTAATCTCTTCTAGCACCCCCACACCCCCTTACCTCTGAGAAACGTCAGTCTATTCCGTTTCCATGCCCCTGATTATATTCAATTCACCAGTTTATTATGTTCATCAGATTTTTCATTCATTTGATTTTTAGATTCACTTGTTGATAGATATATATTTGTCACTTTGTTGTTCATATTTTTTATCTTTACCTTTTTCTTCTTCCTCCTCTTCTTAAAGAATACCCTTTAGCATTTCATATAATACTGGTTTGGTGGTGATGAACTATTTTAGCTTTTTCTTGTCTGTGAAGCTCTTTATCTGACCTTCAATTCTAATTGATAGCTTTGTTGTGTAGAGTAATCTTGGTTGTAGGTTCTTGCTATTCATCACTTTGAATATTTCTTGCCACTCTCTTCTGGCCTGCATAGTTTCTGTTGAGAAATCAGCTGACAGTCGTATGGGCACTCACTTGTAGGTAACTAATTGCTTTTCTCTTGCTCCTTTTAAGATTATCTCATTGTCTTTTGCCCTTGGTATTTTAATTATGATGTGTCTTGGTATGGTCCTCTTTGGATTCCTCTTGTTTGGGGTTCTCAGTGCCTCCTGGACTTGTGAGTCTATTTTTTCACCAAGTCAGGAAAGTTTTCTGTCATTATTTCTTCAAATAGGTTTTCAGTATCTTGCTCTCTCTCTTCATCTGGCACCCCCATAATTCGGATGTTGGTACACTTGAAGTTGTCCCAGAGGCTCCTTACACTATCTTTATATTTTTGGATTTTTTTTTCTTTTTCCTCTTCTGGTTAGGTGTTTTTTGCTTCCTCATTTTTCAAATCATTGACTTGATTCTCAGGATCCTCTAGTCTACTGTTGAGCTATTATTCTTTATTTCAGTCAGTTATATACTTAATTTCTGATGGGTCCTTTTTCTCTCTCTTTTTTTTTTTTTCCATTCTCAAAGGATCCTTGGAAGTCTCACTGTTTCTCAGAGGTTTCTAGAAGGTTCTTGAGTAACCTTATAACTGTGGTTTTGAACTCTATCCAGTAGTTTGCTTTCTTCCATTTCTTTCATTTGTGATATGTTTCTTTGGCTCCGCAGTTTGGCTTCCCTGTGTTTGTTTCTGTATATTGGGTAGCTGCTAAGTCTCCTTGAGTTGATAGAGTGGCCTTGTGTTGTAGGTATCCTATAGGACCAGTGGCTCAGCCTCCACAATCACCTGAGGTGGACACTCTTGGTGCACCTCTTTGTGGGCTGTGTGCACAGTTTTGTTGTAGTTAAACCTTAATTGCTGTTGGTGTCACTGGGAGGAATTGACCTTCAGGCCCACTGGCTGTGGGGACCATCTGTAACTACATTTGGAGAGCTTCTGTGCAGGAGACACCCTTATGGACCAGAACTTGCTTCAGTGGGGCTTTGGTGCTCACTGAGTCTGCCCCTAGAGTGTGTCTTTTATGGATGTGAAGAGTTGTAATCTGGTATGGTCTCACACTGATCACTGGGTACATTGGCTCTTGGGTCTCCAGGGAGGTGCAAAGTCAGCCACTGCCTGGAGCCATCCAGCAGGAGCTACAGAGATATCTGTAGATTCCTCTTCTTTGTATCAGGTTTAGAAGTGCCCAGTCGAGGTCCAGCTGTGAAGCAAGGCCTTTTATTGATAGGTTTTGGGCTCCCTGACCCAGCTGCAGCTTATTTGACAGAGTTTTAGCCTGAGAAAGGACAGACCATTCATATGCAAAAGCCACTGCACACAGCTTGGATGGGGTTATAAATTGGGTGGTACGGGGTCTCAGGGAATCACTAGGGTGGAATAAATAGAAATGGCTGCCAGTCAGCCGTGCACCTGGGAGGTCCAAACACGGGAACAATGACCGCTGTGGGCACCTCAGTCTGAAAGAAAGCCACCCCCAAGTTCCTTCCCTGATGCCAGACAGTCCAGTTTCTCCCCGTATGTGCCTGGGTCCCCCAGAGCCTCACCTGGCACTGGAGCTCAGAGAAAGTGGGAGCTTGTAAATTCAGTTCATGATGCTGGCCTTTTAAAAGGAGCAGCTGAGTCTCCAGCAGCCTGTGTGTCACTCAGCCCCAGTCTGCACTGGTTTTTACAGTCCGTATTTCTTACTGTCCGTAGGGACTTCTTTCCCCAGCTCTGAAACCCTGGGCTGAGGGGCTGGTGTGGGGCTGAGACCCCTCACTCCTACAGGCAGCCTTCACAGAGGCAATCTCCCTCCCAATTAAAAAAGCTGCACACCCTGGTGCTGAACCAGCCCATTCTGCGCCTCTACACCTCCTACCAGTCTCATTGTGCTTTCTTCTTTACCTCTCTAGTTGTAGTACTTCTACTGATTCAGCTATCCCATGGTTCTAGATGATAGTTGTTCTGTATTTTAGTTGTAAATTTGATGTCGTTGTGGGAGGCAGCAAGTACAGGCATTTACCTATGCTGCCATCTTGGTTCTCCCAAGTGATTTATTTAATCCTGTCTTCTAATTCACTGATTTGATCCTCAGCTTCCCTTAATCTGCTGTGTATTCCTTCCAATGTGTTCTTTATTTGTGCTACATCATTCTCTATTTGTGTTTTCATCGTTAGTATATCTTTTCTCATGCTATTGAGCATCTTTACCATCATTATTCTGAACTCTATATCAGGTAAATTTCTTATCTCCATTTTATTTATCTCTTCTGGAGAATTCTCCTGTTCTTTCTATTGGGGGTTATTTCTTTGTCTCCCAATTTTGGCTAACTGTTTGGGTTTGTGACTATGTATTAGGTAGATCTACTACACATCTCAATATCTAGTGCAGGACATTATCAAATACAGCTTCTGTCTAATTAGATCAGGCAAAGACTCAAAGCCTCTAAAGACTCCTCTGCCTACAGACTGATAGGATTCTGTCTTGAGAGCTTGTTTGGAGGTTCTAGCAGGGGAGCGCAGCTACTCGTATACCCTTGACCGAAGACCGGTCCTCTCCTCTGGGGGGAAGGTCGTCCTCTTCGACCGAGCATGCAGCTTCGGGAGGGATGTACATGGATCGGTGAAGGAGGAGGGGGACACCCGCCTAGCCAGCCAGATCAGCCGAATCAACCCTGGCGATCAATGGGGTGACAGGTGTCGCAGCCAGATCGCCCTCACATCCGGATTCTGTCTTGAATTACCTTCAGGCAATTGTCCACAGGTATGGCAAGAGTCTTTTTTTTTTTTTTTTCAACAGGTCTGGGCAATTGCTTCTGCCGGGAGGCTAATTGTTATTCTCAGTCTCTTATTGGACCTCAGAAACTTCTCACCTTGGGGCAAGGTATTTTCCAATAGGAAGGGTCAACTGTCCTCCCCACAGGCAAAGCTGCCTGCATAGAAAATGTCTGCATGAGAAAGATGACCTCCATAGCATGAGGTAATGACAAGCACAGGAAACCCTGGTGTCTGCCTTTTGAGCTCTAACCCCAGAGCCCCTGATCCTAGCTTCTGCTCACACAGCTCCAGTCCACTCTGCCCTCCCTCTGCCGGAGCACAAGGTGAGTGGCTCCATAGGGAATTTTGTGCATTGGCCCTCTAAGAGGGTGCCTAAATTTCCAGCCATCTCTCCCTGGCAGACAGCAACCCTGCTGCTTTTCACAGTCAGATATTGTATGGGTACTCTTTTCAGCACTGGTGCTCTCTGGTAGGGGGCATGGCTTGGGGATTAGACCCCAGAGTTCTCAGTAGCAACCCCCCACAGTTGAGATATCTCTCCCAAACTTCAGTTGCTCTCTATGGGAGCCTGCCAGCCCTTTCTCTCATCCACCCCTCCTACCAGTCTCTATGAAGTCTCCACTTTCTGTTCTCTCCAGCAAGTCTTTTGTTGATTATTCAGGAAGTTTTTCTGTATTTTAGTTGTAATCCCAGTTTGGTCCTGAGAGTGTGTCCATGCAGCATGCACTTACTCCTGTATAACCAAAACTAAATTGGAGTTACTTATGTTGGTGACAAAATGGAGTTGGCCAAGATAAGCACATTAAAGAAAACTGAAACTTAGCCATGCCTAATATAAGTTTCAGGATTTATAGCTCTTCTCAAAAATCAGGACAAGATGCCAGCTAAGCCCCACACACCAAGTCTGTTCATGCCAATTTTAGACTTTCTGTTCTTTGGACTCAGCTACCTTTATACAAGTAGGGAAGAAGACTACTAGGCAAACAATAAGTGGAAAAAGCCAAATACCTTCTGCATTTATCCTTTAGTCTATTAGAAACTTGAAAGTCATTGCTCCCTAGTCTTGAGATTACAGGCTTGTAGGTAGAAACTTGTAATAAACTTTCTGCTTTGTTTTATTCAGTGTGAAGAGTTTAGTTTTTGAAAAACTTGGATTTGGGAATGGATTCTTAAGTATGACAAAAAAAGCATGAGCCACAGGAGAAAAAAATAGATGAATTAGAACATCAAAAATTTTAAAGTTTGTGCATCAAAAGGAATTAGCAAGAAAATGAAAAGACAACCTACAGAATGGGGGGGGGTATTTGCAAGTGATATATCGAATAAGGATCTAGCATTCATATATCGAAAGAAGTCATAACTTAACAAAAATACAAACAACCCAATTAAAGAATGGGCAACAGACTTGAGTAGATTCTTCTCCAAAGAAGATATACAAATGCCAACAAGGACATGAAAAGATGTGCAACATTAAGGAAATGAAAATCAAAATCACAATGAAATATTTTATACCTACTAGGATGGCTAGAAAAATAATAATTTTAAGAGCAAGTGTTGGGGAGAATGTGAAGAAATTGGAACTGCAGTACAATTCTATTAGCATGTAAAATGTCTCAATCACTGTGGAAAGAGTTTATTGATTCTTCAGATATTTAAGCAATTCCACCCTTAGGTACGTATTAACCAGCAGTCTCTTCTTCACTAAACTTTAGCCATGCTTCTCTAAGCCAGCATCCACCTTGTGGGACCTGCATCAACCAGTAGTAGCAAGACCTGCTACCTTGATATCTGTTCACTCTCAACATCTGATCAAATTCTTCATCCCCTTCCCACCCCATTCTTGGAATCTGAAAAGCCTGATCTGTTTTGAGTCAGCATTCTGTCAAATATGTTTATCCAGAATGCCCCCTTACCCCTGATATTTCCTTTTAGGAAATTTCCATCCAATGACCCCACCCTGTTCTTTGGTTCTAAATTCCCCACTTGCCCAGGGTGTATTTGGAATTGAGTCCAGTTCTATATTGAGGTATCTCTTTCTGTGAGTTCATTATTGGTGTGTAATAGATCCTGAATGAAATAAAGTTTTTACCACTTAAACAACTGGCAGGCTCTAGTTTTCTTTCTTTTTTCATTATTGTTTAAAGTATTATATATCGCCTTTTTTCCTGATTGACCCCCCACCCCGGGCCACTCCCACCCCGGAGATAAGTACCCACTGTCCCAGGATCTGTGTCCATTGGTTATGCTAATATGCATGCAAACAAGTCTTTTGGTTGATCTCTAACCCCACTCCCCAGCCTTCTCTCTAAGGTTGGACAGTTTGTTCAATGTTACCTTCTCTCAGTATCTATTTTTGTTCATCAGTTAATGTTGATCATTATATCCCATATGAGTGAGATCATCTGAAATTTATCTTTCTAAAACTAGCTTATTTTGCTTAGCAAAATGCTCTCCAGTTCCATCCATGCTGTTGAAACTGGTAAAAGTTCCTCCTTTTTTATAGTAGTGTAGTATTCCATTGTGTAGATGTACCACAGTTTTCTAATCCACTCATCTGCTGATGGGCATTTAGGCTGTTTCCAAATCTTAGCTATGGTAAATTGTGCTGCTATGAATGTAGGGGTGCATATATCCTTTCTGACTGGTGTTTCTAGTTTCTTGGGGTATATTCCTAGAAGTGGAATTACTGGGTCAAATGGGAGTTAAATTGTTAATTTTTTGAGGAGACTCCATACTGTTCTCCACAGTGGCTGCACCAGTCTGCATTCCCACCAGCAGTGAAGGAGGGTTCCTTTTTCTCCGCACCCTCACCAGCACTTGTCCTTTGTTGATTTGTTGATGAAAGCCATTCTGACAGGTGTGAGATGGTATCTCATTGTTGTTTTGATTTGCATCTTTCTGATGATTAGTGACTGAGCATGTTTTCATATGTCTCTTTCCTTTCTGAATGTCCTCTTTTGAAAAGTGTCTGTTTAGGTCCTTTGGACATTTTTTTATTGGATTGTTAATCTTCCTTTTGATAAGTTGTATGAGTTCGCTGTAAATTTTGGAGATTAAACCCTTATTGGAGATAACATTGGCAAATATGTTCTCCCATGCAGTGGGCTTTATTGTTGTTTTGTTGATGGTTTCTTTTGCTGTGCAGAAGCTTTTTATTTTGATATAGTCCCAGTTGTTTATTTTTTTAGCTTCCATTGCTCTAGGAGCTGTATCGGTAAGATACTGCTATGGTAAATGTCAGCTATTTTGCTGCCTGTGGCTTCTTCAAAGATTTTTTTTTAATATGTATTATTGATTTTTTACAGAGAGGAAGGGAGACGGATAGAAAGCTAGAAACATCGATGAGAGAGAAACATCGATCAGCTGCCTCCTGCACACCCCCCACTGGGGACATGCCCGCAACCAAGGTACATGCCCTGGACCGGAATCGAACCTGGGACCTTTCAGTCTGCAGGCTGACGCTCTATCCACTGAGCCAAACCGGTTTCGGCTCTTCAAAGATTTTTATGGCTTCCCATGTTACGTTTAAGTCCTTTATCTATTTTGAATTTATTATTGTGTATAGTGTAAGTTGGTGATCTAGTTTCATGGGTTTTTTTTTGTTTGTTTGTTTGTTTGTTTTTTGCATGTATTTGTCCAGTTTTCCTAACACCATTTATTAAAGAAACTGTCTTGACTCCATTTTATGCTTTTGCCTCCTTTGTCAAATATTAATTGAGCATAATGGCTTGGGTCTATTTCTAGGTTCTCTGTTCTGTTCCATTGGTCTATATGTCAACTCCTGTGCCAGTACCACACAGTTTTGAGAACCTTGGCTTTGTAATACAGCTTGATATCTGGTATTGTGATTCCTCCAACTTTGTTCTTCTTTCTCAGGATTGCTATGGCTATTCAGGGTCTTATTTTTTATTCCAGATGAATTTTTGGAGAGTTATTTCTAGGTCTGTTAAATATTCCATTGGTATTTTAAAGAGAATTGCAATGAATCTATAAATTGCTTTGGTAGTATGGACATTTTAATGATGTTAATTCTACCAATCCATGAGCACAGTATGTTCTTCCATTTGTTTATGTCCTCCTCTATCTCTTTTTTCAATGTGTTGTAGTTTTCTGAGTACAGGTCTTTTACTTCCTTAGTTAAGTTTATTCCTAGGTATCTAAAATTTTTGGTGCAATGGTAAACAAGATTGTTTTTTCAGTTTCTCTTTCTCTGAGTTCATAATTAGTGTATAAAAAAGCCATAGATTTCTGGGTGTTAATTTTGTATCCTGCTACATTGCCAAATTCATTTAATTACATCTAGTAGTTTTCTGATGGAGTCTTTTGGGCTTTCTATGTACAATATTATGTCATCTGTGAATAATGACAGCTTTACTTCTTTTCCAATTTGGATGCCTTTTCTTTCTTCATCTTGTCTGATCACTCTGGCTAGCATTTCCAGTATTATATCAAATAAGAGTAGTGAAAGTGGACATCCCTGCCTTGTTCCTGTTCTTAGGGTAAATGAATTCAGTTTTTGCCCATTGAGTATGATGTTGGCTGTAGGTTTGTCATATAAGGTTTTTATGTTGAGTATGATCCCTCTATTCCCCCTTTGCTGAGAGTTTTTATCAAGAAGGGGTTTTAGATTTTGTCAAATTCTTTTTCTGTATCAATTGATATGTGATTTTTATCTCTCAATTTGTTTATATGATGTATCACATTTATTGATTTGCAGATATTGAACCATCCTTGCATTCCCAGAATACATCCCACTTGATCATGGTGTATGATCTTTCTAATGTAATGCTGAATTCTTTTTGCTAGAATTTTGTTGAGGATTTTAGCATCTATGTTCTTCAAGGATATTGGCGTGTAGGTCTCTTTCCTCTTGATTCTTACACATGTTGTCTTTATATAGTTTTGGAATTAGGGTAATGCTGGCTTCAAAGAAAAAACTTGGAAGTGTCTTTCTCTTGAATTTTTTGGAATAGTCTGAGGAGAATAGGTTTAGTTCTTCTTTGAATGTTTGGTAGAACTTCCTTGTAAAGATGATTGGACCAGGGCTTTGGTTTGCTGGAAGATTTTTTATTATTCCTTCAATTTCTTCAGTAGTTATTGGCTTATTCAGTTTTTTTTTTTTAATCTTCCTGATTGAGTTTTGGAAGCTTGTATTTTTCTAAGAATATGTCCATTACATTTAGGTTGTCCAGTTTGTTGGAATAGATTTGTTCATAGTATTTTTTCATAATCTCTTATATTTCTGTGGGGTCGGTTGTTAATTCACCTCTTTCATTTCTGATTTTGTTTATTTGGGTCCTCTCTCTTTGCTTCTTGGTGAACCTGGCTAGAGGTTCATCAATTTTGTTTATCCTTTCAAAGAACCAGCTCTTTGTTTTATTGATCTTTTGATTTGTTGTTGTTGTTGTTTGTCTCTATGTCATTTATTTCCACTCTAATCTTTATTATTTCCTTCCTTCTGCTTACATTGGGCTTTTCTTGATGCTCTCTTTCTAATTCTTTGAGTTGTACAGATAGATAATTTATTACTTTTTTTTTTTTTTTTAGGTAGGCCTGTAGAGCTAGGAACTTCCCCTCTCAAGACCGCTTTCTCTGTGTCCCATAGATTTTGGATTGTTGTGTTTTCATTGTCGTTTGTTACCAGGATGCTTTTTATTTCTACTTTGATCTCTTTGGAAACCCAATCATTGTTTAGTAGCATGCTATTTAGCCTCCAATTGTTTGTTTGTTTTTTCATTGTTTTTATTGTAGTTCATTTCTAATTTTATGCCATTATGGTCTGAGAAGATGCTTGATATGATTTCTATCTTCTTGAATTTGAAGAGATTTTGCCTGTATCCCAGTATGTGGCCCACCTTTGAAAATGTCCCATGTGCACTTGAAAAGAATGTATATTCTGTAGCATTCGGATGAAATGTTCTGAAGATTTTAATTAAGACCATCTGATCTAGTGTGTAATTTAAGATTGCTGTTTGTTTGCTGATTTTTTTTGTTTAGATTTTTGTTTATCCAGTGGTGTCAATAGGGTATTAAAATGCCCTACCATGACTGTGTTGCTGTCAATCTCTTCCTTGATATCTTCCACAAGTTTTTATAATGTATTTGGGTGCTCCTGTATTGGGTGCATATATGTTTACCAGAGTTATATCCTCTTGTTGAATTGTCCCCTTTTGTATTATGAAGTGGCCTTCCTTATCTCCTGTTATGGCCTTCATTTTGAGGTCTTATTTGTCAGATATAAGTATTTCTACCCCAGCTGTTTTTTTCATTTCCATTCACCTGAAAAACTTTTTTCCATTCCTTCACTATCAGTCTGTGTGAGTCCTTTATTCTAGGGTTAGTCTCTTGTCGACAACAGATATATGGGAAATTTTTTCTTATCCATTCAGTTACCCTACATCTTTTGATTGGAGCATTTAATCCATTTACATTTAAGGTTATTATTGATAGGTGCTTGTTTGTCACCATTTTTATTCTTTTTGCCTGTGTTCCTTCTACCCTTTCTATTTCATCTTTTTACAGCAATCCCTTTAGCATTTCTTTTTTTTTCTTTTTTTTTAAATTTCTTTATTGATTAAGGTATCACATATTTGTCCTCGTCCCCCCATTCCCATCCCACCCCCCTCACCACACATGCCCCCACCCCCCTGTTGTCCTTAACCGCCGGTTAGGCTCATATGCCAGCACACAAGTCCTTTGGTTGATCTCCCCCTTTACCCCCACCCTTCCCTACCCTCCCCCTGAGGCCCGACAGTCTGATCCATGCCTCCTTGTTTCTGGGTCTGTTCTTGTTCATCAGTCTATGTTGTTCATTATTTCCCCTAGATGAGTGAGATCATGTGGCTTGGTGGTAATAAACTCTCTTAGCCCTTTTTATCTGTGAAGCTTCCGATTTCACCTTTGATTTTGAATGATAGCCTTGCTGGCTATAGTATTCTTGGAACCAGTCCCTTATTGTGCATCACTATGTATATTTCATTTCCTATGGCTTGATGTGTTTCTGTTGTGAAATCAATAGTGTAATGGGAGATTCCCTTGTAGATAACTTTCTGTGTCTCTCTGGGAGCATTTAAGATTCTTATATTGGTATTTGCCAATTTAATTATGATGTGTCTTGGTATCAGTCTTTTTGGGTTCATGTTGTTTGAGACTCTTTGATCTTCTTGGACTTTTGTGAGGTTTTTCTTCCCAATATCAGGGAAATTTTGTCATTATTTCTTCAAACATGTTTTCTATTCCTTGCTCAGTTTCATCTCCTTCTGGCAACCCTATTATGTGTATTTTGTTTCGTTTTGTGTTTTCCCAATGCTCTCGTAGGCTCTTCTCCTATTTTTTAAGTTTTCTTTTTCCTAGTTGCTGCTCTACTTGGGTGTTTTTTCCTACCTTGTCTTCTAGCTCACTGATGTGGTCCACAGCTTCTTCTAGTCTACTGTTGATGGTTTCTATTGTGTTCTTTATTGCATCTATGTCATTCTTTATTTCTTCTTGGTTCTTCTTCATTTCCTCTTGATTCTTACACATGTTGTTGAATTTATCTTCCATCCTTTTCAGCATCCTATGATCATTGCTCTGAATTCTTTCTCTAACAAAATGCTTTCCTCCATTTCATTTACTTCCATTTCCAGTGATTTTTCCTTTTCTTTCATATAGGGGCTGTTTCTTTGGCTCCCCATTTTCGCTCCTTTCCGGGCATCTGGTTATGTGGCTCACTCTCTGCCACATTGACCAAAAGGTACAAAATACAGCTCGAGAAAACACGATTAAGAGGGCACAAAACACAAGTGTTTTCACAACACCAATAACCCCAACTAAGGGTGACCATGAGAGAAAAGAGTACTAAGGAAGAGAAAAGAGTGCTAAAATGATATTGAGAAAATGAAAAAAGATAAGAGAGAAAAGAAAAAGAAGAAAAAAGAAAGGGGAAAATTTTAAAAAATAAACATATATGCTGGGAATACTCCACAAAACCAACAACTAAACAAAAAAATGCAAAAAAACAAACTTCCAGAAAAAAATGAAGGGTTTTTAGACAGAGACTGTTCAATGAAGAAAGATCTAAGAAAGGATCAGGACAAGCAGGGTGCTAAAAGTGTCTGGTAGTCGGTTCCAGGCACTCCAAATTTCCTGTTCATAGTGGCACTCCTCTTGATTCTCCAAGCGGCACCTTTCCAGATTCTCAAGCTTTGACCTCAAGTTGACAAACACCTGAGCCCAGATACTGTCTTGAAATTCTGCAAGTTGCATCTCCAAATCATCAATTTGTATCCATTGGAAACCATTTAATTCCAAACTACTGTAGACTGCTACATCAGAATACTTAATTATTTTCATGGAAATAGTTAACTGAAAGGAATCTGCCCCACAGCTACAACCAAACCAGATGCCTTCTTTGACTTCACCAGACCAAGGAAATGACCTGGAGGCCTGTCTTTTAAGATTTTCAGACTTGGATTTGAAAGACACAATTATTATGAATCCCAGTAGCAGTCTTAAAGCAGAGCTAGATGTCAATACAAAGAAGAAATACTCATTTGCAAAGAAAAAGGCATTTGCCCTTTTTGTCAAAACCAAAGAAGTTCCAGCATCATCTTATAAATGCAAAGAAATATGGTGGAAATGCTATCAGCAACTGTTCACGGGCCCCACTAGCATCCATAGACACGTGGCAACACAGCATGCTGATGAGATTTGGCACCAGACTGCTTCTGTTTTAAAGCAGCTCACTGTGGCATCGAGCACCTCGAAGAGCCTTAAGTCTGCCGACAAAAGGAACCCCCCAAAAGAGTGCCTTACTCGAAACCATGAAGTGTCTGCTTGGCTCCCTGACATTAGTTGCTTTAGCCCTGATGAGCTGATAAGTGGCGAGGGCAGTGATGAAGGAGAGGTGTTACTTTATTACTGCTATCGTGCTCAGTTTCATCTCCTTCTGGCAACCCTATTATGTCCGCACCAGCTCTGTGTCGGCACCTGCACCTCACAGGCAAGGTGCGAATTGCTACCAAAGGAATCAATGGGACAGTTGATGGAAGCAAATTGGCCACCAGACCCTATGTGGAAGTCATGCTTTCCTGCCCATTGTTTAAAGATTATCTGAGTGAGGATGATTTTAAGACCAGCAAAGGAGGAGCTTGCTTTTTTCCAGAGTTGCATGTTGGTGTATTTGAAGAAATTGTGCCTATGGGGATCAGTCCCAATAAGATCTCCTATAAAAAGCCTGGAATCCATTTATCCCCAGGTGAATTTCTTAAAGAAGTAGAAAAGTTTTTGTCTCAGGCAAATCAAGAACAAAGTGATACTATCCTCCTAGACTGCAGAAACTTCTATGAAAGCAAAATAGGATGCTTCCAGGGCTGCTTAGCCCCAGACATCAGGAAATTCAGTTACTTCCCTAGCTATGTTGACAAAAACCTAGAACTTTTCAGAGAGAAGAGGGTACTGATGTATTGCACTGGGGGCATCCGTTGTGAGCGGGGTTCTGCTTACCTCAAAGCCAAGAATGTTTCATACTGTGGAGCCCCATGGGACCAGTATAAACTCTGCTCCACTCCCCAGTGCCGCCAGCTCGTCTTGACCTGCCCCGCCTGTCAAGGACAAGGACTCACAGCCTGTCGTATCACATATCAAGACAAAGGGAAAAGGCCAGCTTCAAGCCCTACCCAGAACAGCTTTAAAGAGGAATGTGACTGTACAGCCCGACGGCCACGCATACCCAGTGAACTTCCACACAGGCGCTACCCCCCCTGAGCCCAGAGCCAAGACCTGATGTTGCTGAGGATGGGCCCTGCTTGTGTGAGTGGCACCGGCAGCATTTTCCTGAGGCTTCACAAAGCTAGGTTCGAGGCAGCCATGTATTTGGGAATAGCCAGGCTGCATCAACAGAGAAATGGGGAACTTGGATGCTGGCCAATGACACCATGGCAAACTGGCCACCTATTGGCCACTTATACTTCATAAGAGGAGAGAAGAGGGAGTTGGTGCTGACCACTTACCTGAGACATTCTGACTCAGAAGATGCTAGAGCACAGGAAAAGGTGAGCTGTGTGGGATCCCATAGCAGTTGAGGAATAGAGCCTTGAGCCTGGCAACCAGGTCATGCCTTTTCTGTGCCAGGTGTCAAGGCTGGTAGCAATCATTTTTCTTGTCATCATACCTGTCTGTCCTGATGGCAAAAGTGTGAAAGTTGTGACCCTGGAAGTAGACTCCTTGGAACAAGTCCTATTAGTCCCCTGCCATCCACCCCAACCCTCACCTCGTCTCTGTTAGCCTGAGTGCACTAGACCAGGATCTGTAAACTACGGCATTTGGCCCATCTCCTGCTTTTGTAAATAAAGCTTCATTGGAATAGCCAAAAAAAAAAAAAAAAAAAAAGGAAGGAAGCTGAGTCTGAAGAGGTAGAGCTTAATTCCAGAATGTAAGGTAAAGGAATTGAATGAATGGGGAAATTGCTAAGATTCCGGATAGAGGAGATTGAAAGAGAATGAGTGTATAAGAAGAAAAGTAAAAAATAATTAAAAAAAATAATAATTGAAAATATATACATTAAAAATATATGTTTAGAGAAAAACCAAGATGGCGGCATAGATAAACACCTAAACTGCTGCCTCGCACAACAATTTCAAAACTACAACTAAAAGACAAAACGGACACCATCCAGAACCATAGGAAAGCTGGCTGAATGGAAATTCTACAACTAGAAGGAAAGAGAAAACCACATTGAGACTCAGAGGAGCTGCAAAAAGTTAAGGTATGGAGACGTGCGCGCGTAGAGGACCAGTGGCTGAGTGCGTGCCTGGCTTTCTCAAGTGGGATTGAGATGGAAGCTCCCGACTGTGCTGAACTCCAGTTCTGGGCGAGACTCTGGGAACCCAGACTCATTTGGGGGGAATATGGAATGTCAGGAAAAGAGAAAAGCACACTGAGACTCAGGGGAGCTGCGGAAGGCAGAGGTCCAGAGGCGCATGCGTGCAGAGAGGACTGACTGCTGAGTGCGCGGCTGGCTTTTTCAAGAGGGAGGGGGATGGAAGCTCCAGACTGTGCTGAACTCCAGTTCCAGGCGAGACTCTGGGAACCCACACTCATTCGGGGAGAAAGTGGACTATTTGGCAGCAGGTGAAACTCGAGGGCGGCATTCTCTCAGAGGTGCTTGCAGCAATTACCGAGGGACACTGAGACCGAGGGGCCTCATAGGGCAGGGCTGACGGGAAGCCAAGTCTGTCTCCTATGCCCTAAGACTCCACCCCATCCAAGCTGAGCACAGAGGCTTTTGCAATTTTGGAAGTCTTGTCTCATAAGGGTGTCTCCAGCACAGAGGTTCTCCCAGTGTAGACACAGCTGGTCCTCACAGCCAACTGACCTGGAGGTCAATTCCTCCCACTGATACCAACAACAATCAAGACTTAACTACAACAAGGCTGTGCACACCGTCCACAAAGGGGTGCACCAGGAATGTCCACCTCAGGTAACTGGGGAGGCTGAGCCACTGGGCCCTATAGGACACCTAGCACACAAAGCCACTCTATCAACTCAGGGAAGCAGCCAAAATGCAGAGACAAAGAAACAGATCACAAATGAAAGAAATGGAGGAAAGCAAACGACTGGTTATAGAGTTCAAAACCACGGTTGTAAGGTTTTTCAAGAATTTCCTAGAAAATGCCAATGTGAGACCCTCATATCCTCGAGGGTCTCACAAATTTAGTGAGACCCTCGAGGATATGAAAAAGGACCAACTAGAAATTAAACATACACTGACTGAAATAAAAAATATTATACAGAGACCTAACAGCAGACTAGAGGACCGCGAGAATCAAGTCAAAGATTTGAAATACAAAGAAGCAAAAAACACTCAACGGGAAAAACAAAAAGAAAAAGAATCCAAAAATTTGAAGATAGTGTAAGGAGCCTCTGGGACAACTTGAAGTGTACCAACATCTGAGTTATGGGGGTGACAGAAGAAGGAGAGAGCAAGATATTGAAAACCTATTTGAAGAAATAATGACTGAAAACTTCCCCCACCTGGTGAAAGAAATAGACTTACAAGTCCAGGAAGTACACAGAACCCCAAACAAAAGGAATCCAAAGAGGACCACACCAAGACACATCATAATTAAAATGCCAAGACCAAAAGACAAAGAGAGAATATTAAAAGCAGCAAGAGTAAAACAGTTAGTTACCTACAAGGGAGCACCCATACAATTGTCAGCTGATTTCTCAACAGAAACTATGCAGGCCAGATGGGAGTGGCAAGAAATATTCAAAGTGATGAATAGCAAGAACCTACAACCAAGAGTACTCTACCCAGCCAAGCTGACATTCAGAATTGAAGGTCAGATAAAGAGCTTCACAGACAAGAAAAAGCCAAAGGAGTTCATCACCACCAAACCAGTATTATATGAAATGCTGAAAGGTATTCTTTAAGAAGAGGAAGAAGAAGAAAAAGGTAAAGATAAAAATTATGAACAACAAATACATATCTATCAACAAGTGAATCTGAAAATCAAGTAAATAAAAAATCTGACGAACAGAATAAACTGGTGAACATAATAGAATCAGGGTCATAGAAAGGGATTGGACTGACAATTCTTGGGGGAAAGGGGTGTGGGGGGTGCAGGAAGAGACTGGACCAAAAGCATATACTTATGGATGAGGACAGTGGGGGTGGTAAGGGCAGAGGGTGGAGTGGGAACCAGGTGGAGGGGAGCTATGGGGGGAAAAGAGGAACAATTGTAAAAATCTGAACAATAAAGATTTATTAAATTAAAAAATATATATATGTTTATATAATAATAATCTACACTAATAAAAGAGAAAGATGCAAATTGACCATACCTTCGCAACGCCCACCAGCCAATCAGGAGTGAGTATGCAAATTAACCCGAGAACGATGATGGGTTAATTTGCATATGCAGGCCCCAAGGGGCTGGGAGTGGGGTAGGATGCTTGCATTGTCACCATGGTGATGACGCAGGCGTTCCACACTGCCCCAACAGCTCTGGGCCTCTGGGCAGTGTGGGAAGATGGAATGGCGGCTCTGGGCAGGAGCAAAGGTAGAAAGGTGGCTCCAGGCCCTAAGCAAAGGCAGTTCTGGCAGCCAGGGGAAGGAAGGCCCATTTTTGCACAAATCTTCGTGCATTCAGCATCTAGTAATAATAATAATAATAGTGATGAATTTCCCCTTTCTTTAATCTACCTATCTATACATTCATCTATTTTTGGAAAAGGAGAATAGAGTAGGGAGCAGATAGGCCTGAGTTTGGTGAGTGGAATTAATTAATGTATTAGTAGAAGAAGAGAACAACCTAGGACAGTGATGGCGAACCTATGACATGTGTGTCAGCACTGACACGTGTAGCCATTTCTGATGACACACGGCCGCTGAGTCAGCCGCATGCCAAGGATGAAACATTTGTTGCTCCTGAGGATGAAACATTTGCGAAATAATGTTTTTTTCCTTAAAGTGACACACTACTCGAGTTATGCTCAGTTTTTTGGCGAAGTTTGACACACCAAGCTCAAAAGGTTGCCCATCACTGACCTAGGAGATGAAACACAAAACCATAAAATAAAAAACAAAAACAAATGAATAATGAACAATCAAACAAACAACAATAAGAAAAAAATTGGCTAGAGAAAAAAAAGAGAAAGAGAAGGGTGCATGAACTTGGAGCAGGGGAGAGGAAATTAGATATATGAGTAAGCCCACAGAGACTACTATAAAGCAATGCATCAATAGAACAGATAGACAATATCAATTTTTAACAAGGAGTAAAAAGAAAGGAGAGAGAAAACTAAAGCAGGAACATGAGAAGAGAAACAGGATGAAAAAATGGGTGGTGAGGAAGAAAGGGTTGGCATAAAGGAAAAAATGAGAGTAAAATAATGATAAAAAATAAAAATAATAATAAAATAAAAATAGAGTGTAGAACACTAATCTAAAAGTAAATAAATAAATAAATAAATAATCACCTATCTATATATAAAAGCCTAAGTGACTGGCTGACCAGCCGACAATCTAGTAGCTATGATGCACACTGACCACCAGGGGGCAGATGCTCAATGCAGGAGCTGCCGAGCGACAACTTTGCAGAGTGCCCTCTCACACTCTGGGACCCCTCTTGAGATGTTGGACTGCTGGCCTCAGCCCAATCCCTGGAGGCCAGGCCAAAGGGCCGCACCAGTGCACAAATCTGTGCACTGGGTCTCTTGTAATAATAATACTAAAAAATAAAAATAATAATAAAATGAAGAAAAAATTTTAGTTTCTTAAGTAAAAGATTTTAAAAAAGTGAAGTAGTATAGTTTGCTTGTTTCAGCTGAGTATTTAATGTCCCATGGGGGCTGGTTTAAGACCCCTCTCCACTCTTCTGTCTGCCACATCTCAGCTTCCTGTTATATAGTCAGCACCGTGTTGAAGCTCCCAGAGATCTACTGCTCCTCTGTGTCAGATGCCACTGCCTTGGTTTCAGCCAGCTGGGACCAATCTGAACACTTTGTTTTTTGCCTGCTTTCAGTCATATTTACACAAGTGTCTATTTTGACACGCCTCTAGGTGGCAGTGATTCTGTATTAGTTTCCTGGACAAAATGGCCCCTCAACCCAGTCCTGGAGGGCTCCCTGGGGGTATTTCAAACCTTTGTTTCCCTACTGAGCTCAAGGCTGGGTGTGGCTGTGCTGCTAGGAGGGGCTTGTCTTCAGGAGAAAAATGTCTGTTCAGGGTTGGAGGGATCAGACTGTCCCAGAGCTGGCTTCCTGATTGCCTCTCCCTATTTTGTTCCCCAGCTTCCACAAAACCACATTCCCCTGCACTGCAGCCTAGGTGAGTGTTTGTGATTGAAAGATTTTGGGTTTAGCAGGTAAAAGCAAGGAAAATATAAAGACAGAGCAACCGCACCACTGTGCATCTCCTCCCCCCCACCCCCCCAACCCCCCAGCACTGCACGGCTGGTGAAGAACCAGGCTGCCTTTCTGTGCATAGCCTCCCATGGCTGTCGGCTTAGATCTAGAGTCCCCGACTGCCAGCAGCCCTTTTGACACCCTTCCACAGTCATGAATACAGGTGTCCACATGTATGTGGACTTGGTGCAGTGCAGTCTCCCTCTGACACTATATTCCCAGCTGTGCATGTTTCTCCCTCCAGCCCAGATCCCCGATCCCACCTCTCTCCAGGTGACCTCTGGTCTTTCTATCCACGGATTGTCTCTCCAACTGAGTTTAATTTGCCAATTCCGGGTGGATATTATTCAATTCAGGTGTTTCTCCTATTTGTTCTGTGAGAAGGCACTGGACCTTTCCGCCTATTAGGCTGCCATTTTGTCTCCCTCTAGACAAACTTTTTAGGAGCCCACAGCCCAGAAGGCTGGAGTCTCGGTGTCTGTGGGTTCGCAGCCAGCAGGTGGTCCCTGGGCGATGCGGCTGTAGGGTCCCAGGAGGTATCCGAGGTCTCCCCGGGAGGGAGGTGAGGGTTGGCTCCCAGTCACAGCCACCCTCCCCTTTAAGATGGCACGTTCTCTGCAGCAGAGCCAGCTGCCCTGGAAGAGATTGCAGTGGTAGTAGAGGTTGCCTGGCTAGGGTAGCCTGGTCCGCCAGTCCTCAACAGTCCTGCGGAATATAACTGTCCCTCACTCACATGTACACACACACACCCTACATGTCCATGCACTCCCCTTTCGCTCTCTCACTCACTCACACTCTCTCACTGCTGTCCTATTGGGCACCATCTCCCATCTCCCTCTAGTTTTCTTTAATAGAATATACACAAAAGAATTGACACACTCACACACAAATGTTCATAGCAGCACTATTCACAACAGCTCAAAAGTGTAAACAATCCATATGTCCATGAATGGATAGATGAATAAAATTGTGGTATATACATATAGTGGAAATACATATTAGCCATAAAAATGAATGAAATACTGATACTTCCTACATGGTTGATGAATCTGTAAAACATTATGCTGAAACACAAAAAGGTCACATATTTCATTTATGTGAACTATCCAGATTAGGTAAATCCATAGAGTCTGAAAGGAATTGGTATTTGCTGGGGCCTGGAAGAGGAAAGAAAAGAAAATTACTGTTTAATGGGGATGATAAAAATAATTTAGAACTAGATAGAGTTGATAGTTGTGCAACATTATGAATGTACTAAATGCTACTGAATTGTAAAGTTCAAAATGTTTCATTTTACATTCTGTGGATTTCACTTCAATAACATTTTTAAAAATTTTATAACCCAACAACCAAAGTTATTTAAAGGTGCAGAATTACAGATATTGCAATGTATGCTTGTTATTACGTTTCTGAATTTTAAAAACTGTTCGGTGAGGGTTTCCTCGCCCCCTCCCCCCCCATTAAATTCATTGGCTCTTGATATACTATCAAAGGCTACATGGCTTGGACTAGGAAATGTAAGAATCATATCATTCCCTTTCCATTGGATGGACTGGGCAACAAAAGCTAGTCCCAAGTTTTTTCACCTTGGAAATTCTACAGGGCACCCTACACCTCAAATAACAGCCACACCCTACTGTTATAGGACAATGAAAAGCTAACAAAGTTCCAGGACTGTGGATATTTCTCTCTTTTCCGCATCCAGCATGGCTAGAGAGTGGTCCGGTTCCTGAGTAGGGGCTGCTGGGAATTGAGAAAATGAATGAAAGAGACAGACACAGAGATAGAAGGAAAAAGCTGGGGCCAGGTGGGACCACTGTCCTCTGACAGGGACAGGGACCCGGAGCCAATACAGCATGTTTATTTTATACAGCAAAAAACAGGAAGGAAGTTTTACTAAAAGTCAGGACAAAGGAGATTATGTGCATTCTTGGGTGGGCCCGAGTCATATTCATTCCTGGTGCTTGGCTGGATTTAAATAACAAAACCCACCCCCTGGCACCTGGGCTGAAGGTCAAGCCGACAACACTCCTGCCTCTGGCAAAGCGTGTTTCCAGGACGTGGCTTTGCCAATGATGCTGGATTCAGCTGACAATAATTAAAGAAATGCCCATGTGCCTTCCCAGGCGCTCTCTACACAGGACAAGGGAAACTGAGGCAGGAAAATTAAACAAAGCCAAAAAGTTTTGCAGGCTGCTTGTTGCAGGACCTTATCTTAAGGACAAAGTGTTAAAACCTCTCTTCATAGAAGAATGCAGAAGAGAAGGGAAAGGGGAAGGAGAGGAGGAGGAATCTTAATGCAACTAGAGAATACGTAATTTTTTTTTTTAATCCTCACTGGAGGATATTTTTTCCATTGATTTTTAGAGAGAGTGGAAGGGATGGAGGAAGGGGGGAGGGGGGAGAGAGAGAGAGAGAGAGAGAGAGAGAGAGAGAGAGAGAGAAACATCAATGTGAGAGAGCCACATTGATTGGTTGCCTCCCGCCGAATGAGTCCTGACCTGGGCCTGGTATCAAACCTGCAACTCAGGCGCATGCTTTGATCAGGATTGAGCATGGGACCCTTCTGTGCACCGGGCCAACACTGTAATCATTAAGCAACATCAGTCAGGGTGAAACATGGTAATTTAAATCACCCTAAAACCAACAAAGACAGAGAGAGGAGGGAGAAGGGGGAGGAGTGCAGTCTTTTCTCATCCCGCGGTTTAAACAGAGAAGCCAACACTCTCGATATTTAATTGCCAGGTGCTTTAATTGGTAAAGCCATAACAAAGAAAAGGGGAGACCTTCAGAGTTCATCTGTATCATGATATCTAACAGGGGAATTTTAAAAAAACAAACAAACAAGGAATATAGTAAATAATATTATAATTAGGTGTGGTGCTGGATGGGTGCAGGATTTATTGGGATGATCACATAGTAAATTGTGTAATATCTGGTCATGGGGGTGTACAAAAAATAACAAAGTTTAAATTATTTTTAAAAGCCTTATAGACACAGGGTATAAAGGCAGAAACCCCACCCCACTCGCTCTTCAGAGGGGCTTATAGCCCATCTGCACTGCATAAGCCAGATGTATAGATTTGCTTGCCTCGTTTCTTTAATAAATGTGCATGCTTTAATTTTTAAAAGTAAATTCACTTTAAAACAACACAATCAGGACCTCTCCTTAAATTCATTCATAGGCGCATGACAAGAACTGAGGTGGAGACAGCCCTCTCCCTGTCTGACTCGTGGGACTGCCAGACAACCTCTCCGAAGTCTGTGAAAGGTGCCTGTACCACTACCTGCACCTCACGGACCAGGAGGCTAGGCCTGCAGGGCTTGGGATCAGGAGGAGCCAGGTCGGGGTGGGGTGGAAGGTGGGGCTGTTAACCAACTCCTGGCACCCACGCCCCCTGGCACCTACGCTCCCTGGCACCCACGCCCCCAACCGCGCCGGTCCTCCAGCTCCACCTCCTCCTTTCGCTGTCGCCAGCGCCCGCCCCTCAGCGGCCGGACGGAAACGGAGGCGCCGGAACAGGCCCCGGACCGCGCCAATAGAGGGCGTGCGCTGGGGCGGCCGGGAGCGAATCCCCTCGCGAGTCCCAGCCGTGCGGTGGGCGGCACTAGCGGAGGGCCTAGGCCTGCGGGGAGATCGCGCGAGAGCCGGCGGCCGAGGTCAGAGGTGAGCGAGCCGCTTCCGGCGTTACGTCGCTTTCCGGAGGCCGGAAGAGGAAGACGGTGGGCCCGGAGACGCGGGCCCAGCTGAGCCAGCCGCCGTCCCGGCCTCCTCCGTGGACTTTCACGGTGCCACGAAGCACGCTCTTCATTTTAGTGTGACTTTGGGTTCCAGTTACAGGTATTTTGAAGCGCAGTCATTTCCGTAGCGCTGCTTTGGGGGCGGGTTTCTTGGTGTCCATATTGAATCGGGCTGTTCCTTCTTTGAGTTGCGGCGTATTGCAGGAAAAGCCTAAGTTGTTACAAAAGCTGGAGCAGTTGGAGGAAACTCGGGTCCATCATGTAAGTCGATGGACTCGATTGCGATGTGACAATTGTATTAATTCCTGGTTCTCGCCATGGTTACCGGGAGTTCAGAAACGGTCTTGGTGAATAACTGCCCCTGGTAGCCATCCCCCGGAACCACCATATGGGAAGGACTGCATTTCTCTGAATACAATACATGAAATATAAAATGTTTAGCAAGATTTTCCAAGTTAAATTAAGTACAGTACGGTGGTTTAATAACCATGATGTAAACATGCAGCAAAATTAAGAAAAAATTATGTTAACCTGAGCAGAATCGGGTCTTTATTTTAAATGCTTTGCTTTTAAAAATCTAAAAACAGGTGCTGGGTTGACTGGTCCGAAGGTTGTAAGATTTAGTAGAAAGAAT
This sequence comes from Eptesicus fuscus, assembly GCF_027574615.1. Lineage (NCBI taxonomy): Eukaryota > Metazoa > Chordata > Mammalia > Chiroptera > Vespertilionidae > Eptesicus > Eptesicus fuscus. The sequence goes on along the minus strand of NC_072480.1, from coordinate 1,079,334 downwards.
CTAAAATTAAAAATTAATAGTGACCTGAATTCCACTAGTGTGACCTTGGGAAAGTCACTGGTTCTGAGTGCCTTATTCTGTGAAGACGACGATGACAGTGGTTTTCTCACAGACTTCTAGTATGTGTGTCCAGTATGAAGTAAGAATGTTTGGTGTGTAAGTGATAGTAATTGGTTTTTGTCTGTAATACTTAAATAATTGAAAGTCACTAAGCCTTCTTCACCCCTTTCCCCCAGTTTATGGACAAGAGATCTAATTTTACACTTGATGTTAGCCAAAAGGCTGAGAAGCTATTAGAGATCTAATTTTAAAGCCATTACTTTTGCCTGTATGTATAGTATTTAATCTTTAGATTCACTGGTCAAATTTTTCATCTTGACTTGAATTCGTATTAAATCTCCTATGAACTCTTGAAGAGGAGGATTAATGTCTTAATCATTTTTAATGATTATTCCTAATTTGGGTCGTTTTTTCCCTCCACCTCCATCTCCTTGCGCCCCTCCACACCCACACCCCCCCCCCCACACACACACACCTTTTAATAAACCTAAACTGGCAAAACCTAAGCTTTGGGTTTACCAAAACAAGCCAAACAAATTTTACATGGAAAATACTATTTTCTGTCATTTGCAGATATGCTTTTAGTTTGCCTGTATAGACAGACAGACATGGGTTACAAGGAATTAGGTAAAGAATTCGATTAAAAATAAGCCTTATTCATTTGGCATCACTTACAGAGTAGACATACACCATCTCTGCTTGAGGCAGAGAGGCTGCAGCAGTGGGCTGGCTTTAACTCTGACAGCACCTTTGAATCACTTGGGGAGTTCCAAAAATGTTGATCCCTGGGCCCTTCTCCAGACCAGTTAATGAAACTCACTGGAGGGTGATACATGGGTATTCCATTTTTTAAAGCCCCCGAGATTACTGTGTTTGGCAGTCAGTATGAGAACCCTTGTGTTAGAGAAATGAGATTCTTCAGAAGTGTATCCAGTTTGCTTGAGGGACTGCAGCTGCATCTGGAAAATGTAGGATATTGGGGGGAATTGTCAGCAGATATGATGAAGTGTATGATTTGTAAAGTGAACTGTAGAACAATCAAGGCCAGTGGGAAGGTGGTTACTAGTAATCCAGAGGAACCAATGAGACCAGTAACAATGAACTTTTGTTCTTTTCTCTCCTGGATGTTAAATATTTTTGAAGAAAGTGAGTAATCATTTTAACTTGCAAACTGTATTTTGCCCTACCTAGTTAAAAGTGTACTTTTCAACAGTGAATGGATAGATTGTGGCACATGAATTTCATTATTGCTGATTATTAAGAAGTATGTTAGAAAAACATACATCTCAATAATTTTTCTTATTACTTACTAAATTATATCATTTCTCTTATTATAAGCTTTATGTTAATATGGGGGTTTTGTTTTTGCTTTTACAGTGCTATAAGATTTATCTTAAAGGCATGGTTTTCACCCTACTTCATCAACGCAGTTAAATTTACATTTGGACCCCTATTTTATACCACAATGGTAAGCTACAGCTCAGTATGTTATTTATGTTTTAGATTATTCTATTTCTTTATCTCCATAAAAATATCTGTATTATAGATACAGAAATCCTCTTGCAATCTGTTCAAGTTCTCTAACTGGGAAATTACTTAGTAATTACATGCAAAATTTTCTCCACAAAATAGGGGGCTCATCTCTCAATTCTCTGTTAAAATTATTATATCCAGGTTATACAGATAATCCACCTGTCTTTATCTTTATAAAACATTAAATAATATGTACTTCTGTTTATCATAGTCCAAATCATTGGCAAGGAGGATGTGTATAAGTATGATAGTTTTGGGGGCGTTTTATATTTTAAAGTTTCTCTTAATTTAGATTTAAATTTTTTTAAAAACAAACGTAATGTGCTTACTTTAAATAACATTTAAAACATCAGTTTTAGTCTTCTAATTGCACATTTCTGTTCACTGACTTACAGTCACTAAACATACGTAGGGCTGGGCATTTAACTTTTGTAACTAAAAATTAAAGACAAAGGGGGAAAAATACTTTCTAATGTTTTAAACAAGTAGCAACATTTGACAGTATGAGAATAAATGAACACTGACCACCATGTTGAATTAGCCTCAGAAAACATTTGTCTCCCTTCTCCTTTGAGATCTTGCCTCTCTACCCCTGCTCTATTAGAGACAAGTAGAGCAGTTGCAGCGAGGTTCACACCTTGCTTTGTATTTTGTATTAGCTAATCATTTCTTTCTAAAGCATTTGAAGAAGGTAGTATATAAATGATGCTTGTATTTACATATGTAGGTATATCTCACTAAATATTTACTTGAGAAGATTTACTATTTTTAATTGTCTTAGAGTGTATATTTGACTATGTTTATTATAATTCTTATATATAAACTTTAAGGTTTTATAGCCAAATAATTGAAAGAACCTTATGTATCTGTCAAGTGTATATATCCAGAATGATGTTTTTGTGCTTAAAAATGCATTATACTCAGGAATGTCATCTTGCCCAGTTTTGTTGGGAATTTGACCCTCATAAGATTTTTTAAGTGAATTGTGAAACATTTATTTCAGCTGAATCTTTTAAAAGTATATATTTCACTTATTACACTTTAGGTGTTTGATAATGTGGATTGTTTTTTATTGCAGTCTAAATTAAAAGGCCAGCTATTTTTGTAATCATCTGATTTCTTCATCCTTAGGACTAGGGCGGCAGGATCACTTAAACCTTTCCATGATTTCCAAAGTCTGGCAATATTTATTCTTCCCTTTACCTTTTTGGGTTTTGGTGGATGCTGAGAGGTTTTACCCCATGCAACTTGGTAGATTGGATTGTTGGAGTCTACAAAATAAAAGAGAAATTTTTAGATCCTTGTAAATAAAAAAAATGAAAGTTCTGTGCCCCTTAGTCATTAAAAATGACTGTCATTGTGAATGAAAAATACAATAACCCTGTGCGGTACCCAAATCACAAAACTAGGAATAGAAAACACTGGTGGTATATTTGCTTAATTTTGTTTAAAACCTAGTACTTTTTATTTTTTTGTGTCCTTACAAAAGAAACTTTACAGATAGGAAAAATAGAAATTATTTTCTCATTTCTCCCTCTTACCTTAAAATAAGGGTCTCCAAATAACAGATGAAGGACGGGAACCTACTAGTAGATCTTAAATTGTACATGTACTAATAATACTATATTTTATCAACTCTAAGATGCATTCATTCTCTTTTACATTTTAATATTACTGAATTGAAGATGAATCTACAATCAGTGACATCTTAAAATTATAACTGATAGCACATTTTTCTTAATGTTACCTACATTAATGATGTGTGCTTATAGTTGATGTTATCTTAAAGTCGTTGAAACATGATAATTAGCCATTATTTAATTGCATTCTACTAGGCACTAACCTAAAAACATGCTAAAGAATCTCTGCCTTAATATATTGGGACTTTCTAAGTTGATGATAGGTATCAATATAATAAGCACCCCCAATTTTCAGGATTCTTAGAAGATTAGGAGAGTTTAGTCTTTGCTTTACTTGAATTGTATACTTGATGTCCAATATATTTTACTGAATGGTGCTCTTAAAATGTTGAAGAAGCTAAAGTTTATAAAATGGTAGTAGTTACTATCTCCAGCCCATTACCCTGTATCAGTCTCATGCCCTGACCAAAGAAAGCTATTTTAGCATTTCTTATCTAATTTGTTGTCATAATCAGGTGCCTAAGACTGCCATATTTTTTTCTTTATAATATACTAGAGGCCCGGAGCACAAATTCTTGCACGGCAGGGGTCACTCGGCCTGGCTGGCCATCGGGGCTGATCAGGGCCGCGAGAGTTGGCTGGCTGGGGGAAGGGGCTGCGGGAGGTTGGCCGGCCAGCCCAGTTGGGGCCATTGGGGCCTTGGGAGGTTGGCTGGCTGGGAGGAAAGACTGCAGGAGGTTAACCAGCTGGCTTGATCAGGGCCAGCCAGCTGGCCAGGGGGAGGGACCACGAGAGTTTGGCTGTGGGAGTACACTGACCACCAGGGGGCAGCTTCTGCATTGAGCGTCTGCCCCCTGGTGGTCAGTGCACGTCATAGTGACTGGTCAACCGGTTTGGTTGTTTGGTCGCTTAGGCTTTTACATATATAGATATTGAGCATACAATGGGGGATGTGGAGGAGAGAAAAGGAAATATATTAGACTTATTTTAGAAAATTAAACTTAAACACTTAATTACAAATGTTACATGTATATTAAATTTTTTTGTGTGAAAATAGCTAATATTACCAAATACACTACTTTTTTACAGCAGCAAGCTTTAGAACTAGCTTTGGATCGTTCAGAGGTAAGACGTCACTAAGTTATATATTGAAATAGTATTGACATTAATTGACAAAACTCAGTTTTAAGAGATTTTGTTCTGATTGTCAGAGGAATACATTAATATCATTTTAGGGCAAGTATGCAAATAATTTTGCTATAAATATATATAAATACTGGGCAATGTTTGAATCAACTGTTACTTGAAGTTCTCAGTTAATAATGCTGTAGAATAAAAATTAAATAGTACTTCAGTTTAACTATTATTTAAATGGACAGAATTTCTAAAATCATGTTTTCCTATTTTGACAAGTTTTCTTATTGCTCAGTTGAAGGGGGAAATAGCCAAAAAATTAAGTCCTTGCAATTGGATATGCTCTGCATATTCTAAACAACCATAAAATATACTGAGAATATTTCTGGGTTGTGAAGTCACATTTGCTTATAGCAATGAAATACTGTGCTAAATTTTAGTGCAGTTTAAATTTCACTTATCTATAACACTAGAGACCCAGTGTATGAAATTCATGCATGGGGTGGGGCAGTCCCTCAGCCTGGCCTGCACCCTCTCCAATCCGGGACCCCTCGGGAGATGTCCAACTGCCTTTCACAATCCAGGACCACTGGCTCCTAACCGATTGCCTGCCTGCCTGCCTGATCGCCCCTAACCATCTCTGCCTGTCTGACTACTCCTAACATCCTCTGCCTCGTCCCACACCTGGGACCCAGGATTCCCTCCTCTGGCCGGTCGCAGGCACCCAGAACCCGGGCTTCCCTCCCTCTGGCTGGCTGCAGGCACCCAGGACCCGGGCCAGCTTCGCCCAGGCCGGCCTCAGCCACAGGGGACTGTGGGGCGGGTGGCTTGTCCCTCTCCCAGGGCTCAGGCGCTGGCGCCTGGGACAAAGGGGTGGGTGGCTTGTCCCTCTCCCGGGCCACAGGCCCAGCCACTGGCGACTAGGACCATGGGGCATGCGGCTTGTCCCTTTCCTGGGCCATAGCCTGGCTGGTCCCCATTCCTCTCTTGCGAACTCATTTGTGCCTGGCTGGTCCCCATTCCTCTCTTGCGAACTCATTTGTGCCTGGCTGGTCACCATTCCTCTCTTGTGAGCTCATTTGTGCCTGGCTGGTCCCCATTCCTCTCTCCCCAGTGTTGAGTGTCTGAGCTGTTACTAACAGCATGAGGGTGTGATGACCATTTGCATATTAGCTCTTTGTTATATAGGATATTTAGAAGTTAAATCGTTTTTCTTATAATGTATAATTTAATAGGACTCAGAGACTTGAGTGACTGAATAGCCTTTTTAGGCTTACATGTGTTTTAAACATACTTAAAACAGAGTTCATTCACTAAGTAAAAGGCAAGCTATTTCATAAACTTTTCTTTTTCAGTATGTCATTGAAAGTGCCCGACAGAGACCTCCTAAAAGGAAATACTTATCTACTGGAAGGTATGAATACTTCATTAATTGATGACTTTAGATTCATTGAAATATGCTAAGAGCCACCATTTATTGCATTCTAAATAGGCACTACTAGAGATGTTATATTATAGGTACTTGGCATATATTAAAACTTTCTTAGTTTATATTAGCCATGTCCACTTCACCTCCAATCTTAAGGAATTTGGGGTGGGCAGGAATGAGAAAATTTGATAACATTTATTTTACAGTGATTATTATATTCACATTATTTTTTATATTGTCTTTATTAAATTTTAGAAAATCTGTATTTCAAAAACTTTATGACTTATATATTGAAGAATGTGAAAAAGAGCCTGAGGTTAAGGTAAGTACACATTTTATATATTGTTACGGCTTTTGAAATGTAGAGGGTAAAAAAATGTACAGGAAGAGGATAATTTGAAAGAGTTACATTTGAAGCAGATATTTATATTTTTGTGAATGACCTAACATCTTTTTCCGCCAAATTCTAGCCAGTTTTACAGCTGACCCAGGGCTCCGGCTACAAGGTAGAGATCACATGCTTAGGTAGGAGATGGGAACAGTGTTTACTGAGTAACAGAATATCCCATTGGTAAATCAGAAGAAGTATACTAATACTAGAGGCCCGGAGTGCTGGATCCTAACCTTTCACCTGCCTGCCTGATTGCCCCTAACCGCTTCTGCCTGCCAGCCTGATCACCCCATAAGCACTCCCCGGCCAGGCTGATCGATGCCTAACTGCTCCCTTGCCAGCCTGATTGCCCCTAACTGCCCTTCTTGCAGTCCTAGTCACCCCTAACTGCCCTCCCCTGCAGGCCTGGTCGCCCCCAACTGCCCTCCCCTGCTGGCCCGGTCACCCCTAACTGCCTTCCCCTGCCAGCCTGGTCACCCCTAACTGCTATCCCCTGCTGGACTGGTTCCCCCCAACTGCTTTCCCCTGCAGGCCTGGTCCCCCCCAACTTCCCTCCCCTGCAGGCCTGGCAGCCCTCCCCTGCAGGCCTGGTCACCCCCAGCTGCCCTCCCCTGCAGGCCTTGTCCCTCTCAACTGCCCTCCCCTGCAGGCCTGGTCCCCCCCTAACTGCCCTCCCCTACAGGCCCGGTTGCCCTTAACTATTCTCCCCTGCTGGCCTGGTTCCCCCAACTGTCCTCCCTTGCAGGCCTGGTCCCTTCCAACTGCCCTTCCCTGCCGGCCATCTTGTGTCCACATTGGGGCGGCCATCTTTGACCACATGGGGGAGGCCATCTTGTGTGTTGGAGTGACGTTCAATTCACATATTACTCTTTTATTAGATAGGATATTGTGTAGGGTAAAAGTAGGTTTACAGTTTTAAGTAAGTGAAACAGTTTATTCTTTTTTATAAATTTCTTTAATATATTTTTTTTTATTGATTTCAGAGAGGAAGGGAGAGGGAGGGAGAGAGATAGAAACATCAATGATGACAGGGAATCATTGATTGGCTGCCTCTTGCACATCCCCCACTGGGGATCAAGCCCTTGACCAGAATCGAACCTGGGACCCTTCAGTCTGCAGGCCGACACTATCCACTGAGCCAAACCAGCTAGGGCCAGAGTTCATTCTTATACATCACTAGTAGCCCATTTGCAGGAAGAATCCTGCAAGCAGCCACTGCAGCCGTGTGCGCTGCCGCTGCGGCCGCCATTGCGGCCCCCACGCCTGCACCCGCACGCCGCTGCCACCCGCCCCGCTCCGCCCGGGCTTTCCCTCTGGCAGCCACCTTGCTTTCCGCTTTTCCTCCCTCTTCCTTCTAAGGGGCCAAATGGGTTAGGGCCCACCCTGTGTATTCTTTGCTTCAGTCTTCACTCCTCCCTCCCTCTGCGTATGCAAATTAACCGCCATCTTTGTTGGGTAATTTGCATACTTGCCCTGATTGGCTGACAGGCATGGCTTTGGCTGGCAGGCGTGGCTTGGGCGTAGCGAAGGTGCGGTCAATTTGCATATTACTATTTTATTAGGTAGGATTACTTACTATTATTTTCCATATGAACAACTGTAAATCTATTGCCCTACCCTGTGTATTCTTTTTATATGTATATGTATATATATATATGTATATGTATATATTTTTTATTGATATCATAGAGGAAGGGAGAGAGAGAGAAACATCAATGATGAGAGCGAATCATCATTGCACCCCCCTTACTGGGGATCATGCCCTACTGCAGATATGCCCTTGACTGGAATCAAACCTGGGACCCTTCAGTCTGTAGGTCGACATTCTATCCACTGAGCCAAATGGGTTAGGGCCCACCCTGTGTATTCTTTGTTTCTTTTCCCTTCTGAGAAAGCATTTGTAGACTGAAGATAGGAGGAAAGGAACCTGTTTTCTTCATGGTGATTTGTACTGGAAAATTAAAGCTAATATAGGGCATGTAGGAAAATCAGTTGTGGTAATAAAAGGTGAATTTGGTCACAAAATTAGTTCATGGCCAGGTTAAATTAATTTTTTTTTTTATTTAACATAAAAAGATGGGCAGTTGAAATGTAATAAAAATTGATTTCCTGATATTTATTGTGCTATTAAGTTATAAGGACCTTAAAGGGCTCTTTGAGCTTCTGTTATCTGTCCTTAATTTAAAAATGAATATCATTTTACCATTTAGGTTAAAAAAAAATCAGTGGAGCCCTAACCGGTTTGGCTCAGTGGATAGAGTGTCAGCCTGCAGACTGAAGGGTCCTAGGTTCAGTTCCAGTCAAGGTCATGTGCCTTGGTTGTGGGCACATCCCCTGTGGGAGGTGTGCAGGAGGCAGCTGATCAATGTTTCTCTCTCATTGATGTTTTTAACTCTCTGTCCCTCTCCCTTCCTCTCTGGAAAAAAATCAATAAAAATATATTTTTAAAAAAATCAGTGGAATTCCTGTAGTGCCTAATCTTTGAAATCTTAACATTAGGAGAAAAATGATGGTTAAACTAAAAATAAATCTTACAGTAAGTTTTGCGTAAGTTTTATTGCGGTATAATTGATGTATAATAAATTTCACATCCTATCTAATAAAGAGGGAATATGCTAATTACTGCCATGCCCTCAAAGATGGCGGCGCCCACAGCCAATAAGGAGGGAATATGCTCATTGACTGCCACGCCCTCAAAGATGGCAGTGCCCAGTCCCCTCAGACCCGCTGGGGCAGCAGGCGTGCGGCAAGTCCGGGCCGGCCTCCAGGCGGGCCCAGCCTTGCCGCGTGCCTGCCTCCGGAGTCCCCCATTCCCCTTAGCCCCCCAGCTGCCCAGGGCTGGCCTGAGGTGCAGGCAAACCTCGGATGGTGGCTGCCCAGCCACCCAGGGCCACCTGAGGCTCAGGTAATTAGGGCTGGCCGAGGCTTGCGCTGCCGGCAGTGGCAGCAGCAGAGGTGTGATGGGGGTGTCGCCTTCCCCTGATCGCTGGTCACCTCCTGCCCCTGAGGGCTCCCAGACTGTGAGAGGGGGCAGGCTGGGCTGAGGGATGCCCCCTCCAGTGCATGAATTGTCATGCACCGGGCCTCTAGTTAATAATAAAATAATAAAAAGATATATTTTGTAATTTTGACATGTATACACCCATAAAACTCTCACAATAATCAATTTAATGAACTTTATCTTCATCTCAGAGACAGAACTAAGATAGGACAGATATATTAAGATTCTATATTAGATACGTGGGGAGGGGTTTGGGATGGGAATGGGGGGATGAGAACAATTATGTGATACCATAATCAATAAAGAAATTTTAAAAAATAATAAATAAATAAAAATAAAAATCCTATCTAATAAAAGAGTAATGTGCAAATTAACTGTCACTCTGCAACAAAAATGGCGGTGCCCATAGCCACAAGATGGCGGCGCCCAGTCCTCTCAGCCTCGCCGGAGTCCCCCAGTCTCAGGGAGGGTTGCCGCTGAGAGGATGCAGAGTAAGTGGCCTGGTGGAATGCTGCCCAGAGGCCCTCCTGACCCTTTATAAAAAACAAAAACAAATTCACTCCCCACGGCCTGATCCCCTGCCAGCAGCGGCAGCCTGGGCTGGGGTCTCAGCCTGGGAGGGGCGCACACCCCCAGGGCGCGATCCCCTGCCAGCTGCAGCAGCCTGGGTTCTCCACCATTGAGTCACACCACCCAGGCAGATATGGAAGAATCTTAAATGTTTCTTTTTAAAAAAATACATTTTATTGATTTTTTACAGAGAGGAAGGGAAAAGGATAGAGAGCTAGAAACATCTATGAGAGAGAAACATCTATCAGCAGCCTCCTGCACACTCCCCACTGGGTATGTGCCCCCAACCAAGGTACATGCCCTTGACCGGAATCGAACCTGGGACCCTTGAGTCTGCAGGCCAATGCTCCATCCACCTAGCCAAACTAGTTAGGGCTGTCCAATATGTTAAAGAAAAAAACCCTATCTAATAAAGAGGGAATATGTAGGGGAGGGCATTTGGGGGTGACTGGGTTGTCAGGGGAGGGCAGTTGGGGACGATCAGGCTGGCAGGGGAGCAGTTAGGCGTCGATCAGGCTGGCAGGGGAGTGGTTAGGGGGTGATCAGGCTGGCAGGCAGAAGCGGTTAGGGGCAATCAGGCAGGCAGGTGAGCAGTTGGGAGCCAGCAGTCCTGGATTGTGAAAGGGATCCCAGATTGGGATGAGGGACCCCCCCCCCAAACCCCCAGTGCACGAATTTCATGCACCAGGCCTCTAGTAAAAATTATAAAAGAAAAAAAAATGATTATATATTAGGAATGGCAACCATTGTCCACCAGGCAAATCTGGCTTACTGTGTATTTCATAAATAAAGTTGTATTGGAATCCAGCCACACCTATTGGCTTATAATATCTTTTCTATGGCTGATTTTATAATGCAATGACAGACCTGAGCAACACAGACCATATGGCCCACAAGCCTGAAGATACTAGCTTGTCCTTTAAGAAATTTTCTGTCCTCTGATCTGTATGTTCACTCCAGAACTACATGGGAACCAACTTGTTTTTAAATTTGGGGGGGGGGGGGGGGGCGGGAGGGAGAGAGAGAGAGAGAGGGAGAGAGAGAGAGAGAAGGATCAATTGCTTTCCACACACATCCTGACTGGTGATTGAATCTGCAATGTGCCCTGCCTGGGAATCAAATCCAGCATGGGATGCCGCTCCAACCAACTTGTTATCTTGAAGAATATGCATATTGTCAAAATGTATCTAACTATTCTGTCTAATGTCAGATTGTGAGGTTTTTTCATCATTTGAAAAGACTTTAAAATTTTAGTATCTTTAGTAGTATTTTATTTTATATCAAAGTGGTTAAAAGTTATTTTGCCACTTTTTCAAATTTGAAAATGCAGTATTTTGAGACTATGGTAACAACAGATCAAGAATTAATTACTTTCTGCATATGACTCTATACATTTTTAATATGTGATACTCAAAACATGTTTTTTGAGATCATGTAAAAATGAATATTCTATTGACTGATATCTTTCACAAATAAGATTTCATGACAGGAATTGTTTATCTGTAATTGGGCTTTATTTTAAGTCATGCACATTTCTAAAATAATGGATTTTGAAATATGTGTATTATATTTTCTAATGGATTTTTCCTTTACTTTTAAAATTTTTTAATTTTAATTTTTTTTAGAGAGAGAAGTTTGGGGGGGAGAGAGAGAGAGAGAAACATTGATTTGTTGTTCCACTTATTTATGCATTCACCGGTTGATTATTCTATGCACTTAAACCAGGATCAAACCCGCAACCTTAGTGTATTGGGACAATTCTCTAACCAACTGAGCTATCTGGCCAGGTCTCTGATGGATTTTTCTCTAACAAAATGGTTTCTAAGGAGTAGTCAAAGCAATTTACAGAAAATTGCTTTAATTGCCCACTTCCTCTTAACAATTAGATATTTTTGAGTTTAACATTCAATGTATTTGAGCGGTTGAACTTGTATAAATTTAATTTAGGCCATAAAATATTTAAGAAATGTGCTCCTATAACAGTACGACCAAAGAGAATGCCCCAAATTCTTCATTTGTTTATAATTATTTCACTTTTTTTTTTTTTTTTTATAGATCACTGTTTTTTCTTTGTGGTACAAATTAATTTACATAAAACAGCAATAGATAATTAAGTTTACATAGATGTTATGTATTTGGCAACTATAATGTTTGTGAATCTTCCCTATATATTCAGCATCATAATGTGGAATGAGCTCTAAAAGGTTAATTCATGTCTGCTTTTGTTAAATCATAGTATTTTTTTGGTAAGATTATGCTGGATTGTTTTCATGATCTCTGCCTCTTTTTAAAGCAGAAGTTAAGAAGAAATGTGAACTTGTTAGAGAAGCTTGTCATGCAAGAGACATTGTCGTGCTTAGTGGTCAACCTATACCCAGGAAATGAGGGATATTCTTTGATGCTCAGGGGAAAAAATGGATCAGGTAAGAACCTCCAGAGGGCAGCAGCCACAAAAGTCTCTCTGCCTGGCAGAATATGCTGTCTTTTTTTTTTTTTTTTTTAATATATTTTTATTTATTTCAGAGAGGAAGGAAGAGGGAGAGAGAGAGAGAGAGAGAGAAATCAATGAGAGAGAATCATCGATGGGCTGCTTCCTGCATGCCCCTTACTGGGGATCGATCCCACAACCCAGGCATGTACCTGACCTGGAATTGAACTGTGACCTCCTGGTTCATAGGTCCAATGCTCAACCGCTGAGCCATGCCAGCTGGGCAGATGTGCTATCCTTTAGAAGGATTTTCTTAACCTGGTAAATGGTCTGTCCTTCAGATAGTGATGACATGATAAAAGAAGACTTGTGATCCCAACTTTTTCTCTATATTTCGTTAGAATATTAGAAGTTATCTCTAATGTGATTAATCTTTCTGAAATATGCATTTGAGGAGTGTTTTTTTAGGGGGGGGTGTAGAACTTCAGATATTATTCTTGGTGCAGTGGAAGCCACTGGAAAGGGTTTTTTTTTTTCCTATTTTTTTAATTTTATTTTTTAAAGTATTACATATGTCTCCTTTTTCCCCTGATCGACCCCTCCCTGGCCACTCTCACCCCCCAGGGCAAACCCCCACTACCCCAGTGTCCTTGTCCATTGGGTATGCTAATGGACAAGGGGTAAGAGATCAACTAACTCCTTTAGTTGATCACTTACCCCTTCCCTCCCCCTGCCTTCCCTCTGAGGTTGGAAGGTCTGTTCTGTGTTTGAGGATTGTTTTGATTGAGACAGGTCATTGTAGTTTAATTGTAAAAGATGTAATTTAAAAATGTCAAAATTCTTTCATTCAATTGCCGTTAATATTTTAAGATAGTGTGAGGTGTTTTAAGTTATGTTTTTCTTCTACATTTTGAATATACTGTGTCTGAAACTTTAAAAATTAAGCAGACTTACTGCCTTTTGAGTAATTTACATATGTTAACATTTTGTTTTTATTTTCATGTGAATTTGAAAATAGAGTTTTAAAATATATATAATCTTAGATTTCACTAAAGAGCCATCACAAATTTTGATATGGTGATAGTATGAGTTATACAAGGAACTCACCTGGTTAAGTGTTGATAATTGTAAAATGTTATACCAAGAGAATTTTGTTCTGTAATGACCATTTTTCAGATTAGGTACCAAATTATCACTGATTTCCAGATTTGATTAAGCAATCTTCAGTGACTTTTCAGTTATCAGACATTGGAATTTTGTCATATTCTAATTATTGTACTGCTGGTCATAATTTGTATTTTGATTATTATGCTAGATGTTTTTCCATGAGATGTTAGGTGTTTTTTTCCTTTCTGATCTAAAATTCTTTTTTCTTTTAAACTATGTTTTTACTGATTTTAGAGAGAGAGGAAGGGAGAAAGATAGAGAGCTAGAAACATCAATCAGTTGCTTCCTGCTCACCCCCACTGGGGATGGAGCCAGCAACCCAACAGGGAATCCAACTGGTGACCTCTTAGTTTTGGTTCAATGCTTAACCACTGAACCATACTGGCCAGGCACCCTGATCTAAAACTCACCCAAGTCTTTTAGCAGTATATAAAGTGATTCTTTTATAAGACATACAAAAAGAAGGCCTTTAGGGGAGCTTTTTGGCTTTATTCTCTTTGGGTTTTTTGGGTTTTTTTTTTTTAAACTCATTTAAATTATGCACCCAGCCTCATACTTTTCAGAAACTTTTTTTTTTTTTTTTTAATTAAGATTCCGAGACCATTCGACTGCCTTATGAAGAAGGGGAATTGCTTGAATACTTGGATGCAGAAGAATTGCCTCCTATCTTGGTTGATCTCCTAGAAAAATCTCAGGTACAATTTTTTTCTTTTAAACATGTCCTTAGATTTGTCAACTATATTGTTTTATAATAAAGGATATTTATCTGTATCCTCAACAGTGCTTAGAACATGAAATGAAACATTATTGGAAACAATACGAAAATTGGTATATTGTGGGATATGTATCCTTTAGGCTACACTGAAATCTGTACATTTAGTTGATTCTTTTATAATTGCTATGAAAATTAGCTCATCCATAGGAAATCTCCCTTTAACTTCAATCAGTAAATTATGGAAGAAACCACTTATTCCTTTGGCTTCACCCCAGCCATACTCTGTTCTGTACTGAGGAAAAGGAAGCCTTAAGATGAGTGCTAGGAGATGTTTTCTTCCTAGCACTAGTTTACCAGTATCCCCACATCTCTGTCCACACTTTCTGTCTGCCTTCCTGTTAAAATGGATGAAGTAAACTATTCCTAAGGCATCTTCTCCATTTTTTTTCTGGATCCTCCTCCTTTTCAGTGACTTGCTACTATGACCTTTCTTCCTCTCTTCTATCATCTATTTTCCTCTCTCTTTTAGTTAAAAAATACAAGCATATTAGTACTATCTCTTAACTTAAAAAATCCTTTTCTGTTTGCGTCTGAATTGGTCTCTTTGCAAAACTCAGTGCAGATGACTACTTCCTTCTTGAGATAGCTTTCTTTTGGCTTCTGAGACATCACATTTGTGGTTTTCCTCTTTTCTCTGTAATGCTTCAGTCATCGTTGCTGTTAACTCTTCCACCCATAAATATGTTTGATTTCGGGTTCAGTCCTAGGCACTGTATTCTTTAGTAACACTTTCTCCCTGGTTGATCTCAACCAGCTTTATGAGTTTTAAAATGACATTTAATTTCTTGCTTATCTCTCTCACAGTTACCATTCCAAACACATATTTACTAAGATATGTAATAACTCTTTAACTTAACATGAAAAAACACAACTTTTTATTTTACCTCCCAAACCAGTTCTATTGCCAGTATTTTAAATCTTTAAAAGGTTACCCTACTCTATCTTTTACACCCATTTCATGTGCAAATGTCAACTGTATCTTGAAAGTATATGGTCATGACCTGCTATATTTACTTTGCTAAACTTCCTGCTTTCATTTTAGAACCTGAGAAATAAATTTTCCAGAGATTAAGCTTATAAAACAAAAACAAAAAGAGGTCCCTGCTTGAAGTTCTGTAGTGTCCTCTCAGTGCACAAAACCCCTGATCTCATTTCCACTCAGTACACTCCAGCCATGTATGCCTTCTTTCCAAACTAAAACCTTAAGCTATTGATCTGCTATTCTTTCTGTTTGGAGTGATGTATTCCACATATCTGGCATTGTTGCGATTCAGATCTCAGCTGAAACATCACTTCTTCAGCGAGGTGTTTATCTCAGCAAACAATCTAAATTAGCCCCTTCCTATTTTATTTTCTTTGTAGCATTCACCACTGTGTAAAATAAATTTTTTAATTTTTTACATGTTTATTACCTGTCTTCCCACACTGAGAACAAGTGTTGTCTTACCATTGTATCCGTGAAGCTTTGTGGATAGTGCCTGGCACATAGTTCATATTGTAGTAACTCAAATACTTGTTAAAAAGCATGATGACGGATAGCATGGAAGTCACAGTACGCACTCAAAATTTTGAATGGGAGAAAAAACAATATTGTGAGTGATTGACAAGTGATAATTATGAAGATTTAAGCCATAAAGGCTCTTTGGACTTAGAAAAAGGACTAGGAAACTATTTTTAACAAAAGATTATTTTAATTTATAGTTAGCTTTCTTCCTTTTATTAATAAAGACTGTCTGTTGGAAATTTTAGCAAATAATAGCAATTTTATTTATAAGCTGAAACTCATAACAGGGCTGATGGACAATTAATAACTGACAAAATTAGCAAAGTATAATTGAGCCAATTAACAGCAATTTCCATGATCTGTAATCTATATATATAAAATAGAAATATGCTAATTAACCAGGACGCTGTAACAAGTCAACTGGACAGGAGGAGGTTGCGCGCTCAGTGTTGGGGCAGGGGCGGCAGGGCCTCTATGCACCTGCGCTGGGGGAGGGCCTGATCAGCACCGGCCACGGCTGCTTCAAAGACTGGAGAGGGAGGCAGGGCCAGACCGGCAACTTGAGTGTGGGTGGCGCTGTGTGATTTCGAATCGCAGGCTAGGCTCCTAGTATAAAATATAAATACCAAAAGTCAGTCTATAACTAGAAACCATTTAAGTTGCTTCTTGGGTCAGAGTAATGAACAGGAAATTGTTCCTTTTAAAGGGTTTATATATGTAGTGGTAAACCCTCTAAGAAAAGCTGTTTAAGGGTATGTGAAGGACCAAAAACATTGCATGAGAGTAAAGAATCCAAAACATTCAATATAAACTCACTTATTTAGGCTTTTGAAAAAAGACATTTACTCAAGTATTTTCACTTAAAACAGGTTAATATTTTTCATTGTGGATGTGTCATAGCAGAAATACGTGACTACAGGCAGTCCAGTAATATGAAATCTCCAGGTTACCAAAGTAAGCACATTCTCTTACGTCCAACAATGCAGGTAAGGCATGTTTAAGAAGTATTATTTAGAATTTATTTGAAATTTATTTATTAAATGTCTTCATATGTTTGTATGTCTATACATTAATGTGGTTTTAAATTTTTTGTTTGTTCTAGACTTTAATCTGTGATGTACATTCAATAACAAGTGATAACCATAAATGGACCCAGGTTAGTTGCCTCTATTTAATCCCATACAGGCAAAATAGAGGATAAAACAGCAGTTAACATTAAGTTAAGCAAAGAATACTTTCTGCTCAATTTTATTCATGTGTTAAGTTTGGGATTTCTTTATAAGCTTTAGAAGTTAAGGGTCTCTGTATGTGTAGTAATTCCTCAAGGAACTAAAACAGTTTAGTCCCATTTGCTTTAGGACATAGTGAAATAGGGTAAGGTTGACTTCATCTGCCTAATGTAAAAGTTAGTTTTTTAAATCCCTCTCAAAGAAAAGAAAGATGTTTTGTTTGTACAATGCTTACAAATAGATACTGATTTTCTATCATCTAGGATTCTGAAACAGGCTTAGTCTGTTTTTACCATTCATAGTGGGATACTCTTGCTCCTGAGAATAGCCAGTACCCCTCCAGTGCTGGCTCAATATATCTGAAAGGCCCACTCACAGGAATGCTCACTTATTTCTCTGCTGCTGTAGAGAGAAATAGTTACTAAACCAAAGAAAATAGCAATAATTAGAATTATTTAATCTATGAAAATACTAATATATAATAACCCTGGGTCCAGCACATCTACAACGACCGGGAAGATCGACCAATTGGAAGTCAGTCCTGCAGTCAGTGCTGGGTTGCCATGGCGACCCAGCACTGACTGCTACGGCTGCAGGCATGGTGACCCAGCACTGACTGCTGAGGGGGCTGTGAATCAGGCCCAGAGAGAAGCCTGAAGAGAGAAGCAGGGTCTGATCTGTAGCCTCTGGCAGCTGTTGATCAGCACTTGACTCTCTCTTTCTCTCGGGGCATGGTCAGCAGCCGCGCTTCCATTTCTTTCCAGGCCTCCACTGGGGCTGCTGATCAGCCCCGCCTTTCTGATCAGGCCCCGTTGATAGGCCCAGAGAGGCTGACTGGCATAGAAACTGACCAATCAGAACCAAATCTGGGTGAAGTGTGAGGAGACAATGGCTGCTTAGGAGGTGGAGCTTTTGACGCTGACTGGCATAGAAACTGACCAATCAGAACCAAATTGGCCGGCAGAGGAGGGCATTTGGTGGCGAGATCAGGCCTGCATGGGAGGGCAGTTGGGGGTGAGATCAGGCCGGGGCGGGGGGGGGGGGAGGGCCGTTGGGGGCAAGATCAGGTCAGCAGGGGAGGGCATTTGGAGGCGAGATCAGGTCAGCAGGGGAGGACATTTGGGGGCGAGATCAGGCCAGCAGAGGAGGACAATTGGGGGCGAGATCAGGCCGGCAGGGGAGGGCCATTAGGGACGAGATCAGGCTGGCAGGGGAGGGCATTTGGGGCAAGATCAGGCTGGCAGAGGAGGGCAGTTGGGGGCCAGATCAGGCTGGCAGGGGAGGGCAGTTGGGGGCCAGATCAGGCCGGCAGGGGAGGACAATTGGTGAGATCAGGCTGGCAGGGGAGGGCAATTGGAGGCACGATCAGGCTAGCAGGGGAGGGCAGTTGGGGGCCATCAGGCTGGCAGGGGAGGACAGTTGGGGGTGACCAGGCCAGCAGGGGAGGGCAGCTGGGGGCGAGGTCAGGCTGGCAGGGGAGGGTAATTGGGGATGAGATCAGGCTGGCAGGGAAGGGCAGTTTGGGGCAAGATCAGGTCGGCAGGGGAGGGCAGTTAGGGGCGAGATCAGGCCAGCAGGGGAGGACAATTGGGGGTGAGATCAGGCCGGCAGGGGAGGGCAGTTGGGGGTGAGATCAGGCCAGCAGGGGAGGGCAGTTGGAGGTGACCAGGCCGGCAGGGGAGGGCAGTTGGGGGTGACCAGGCCAGCAGGGGAGGGCAGTTGGGTGCAATCGGGCCAACAGGAGAGCAGTTAGATGTTAATCAGGCCGGTAGAGGAGCGGTTAGGGGTGATCAGGCTGGCAGGCAGAAGTGGTTAGGGGCATTCAGGCAGGCAGGCAGGTGAGTGGTTAGGAGCCAGCAGTCCCAGATTGTGAGAGGGATCTCAGATTGGAGAGGGACACCCTCCCCTACCCCCCCGTGCATGAATTTCATGCACTGTGCCTCTAGTATTATTATAAAGTAAGATTCAGTTTATCAGTAACTATCAAGTGTTATATTTTACTTTGGGGCTATAATCTTTTTGTTTAAAACAAAACATTAAAAACTATTAAAAGAATATTCAAAAACAAACTCATTGGTCACCATTGGAGGTTGTAAGGGCATTAGTTTCTTACTCTGAAAATTGATAAATTGATAAATAAATACTATAGTATATATTCTGCTTTTCTGTATGAATTGTACATTAGATAGCCCAATAGTAACTAAAGGTAATTCTTCTTTAGGACAATTTCAGCTAATAGCTACAAAAGAAATGATAGACTTGAAAATATCATCACTTGGCTATCTTAATGAAGTAAGGAATTTAGACAGCTGAAATTTTCAGATTTGAAAAACCATTAGATTATAGGTTCATAGGAATTTTTATAATGGAGAGATTTGACTAAACCCACTGGTCTAAAAGTGGGATATCATTGTGTACGTCCTGGTGTGATGCCTGAAAAGGTACACAATAATACCAATGAACTCTTGTCTAAAAATATAGAACCTGAATTAAGTCTCTCCTCTACATCTAACACTTATAGAGAATTCAGGAAATAAAAGAAACAAATGGCAAGATGAAGCAACCAGCCAGATTCAGTTAAAAATGATATCATGAGGAATGAAGTGGTCAAATCCAACAAATCAGTTGTGTTAGAAAAGAAAAAATGTTATTACAGAATAAAAGAAAGATGTTTAAGAGAGAAAAACTAAAATACAATGTGCAGGTCTTATTTGAGTTCAAATTCCAACAAACCAATTAAAAATACATTTTTGAGATAATGGGAAATTTGTAGACTGGATATTAGAAGTTCTAAGTGTTATCAAGTGAAATAATATTGTCAGAGATGTATTTTAAGTAATTCCAGCAAAACAAAAAAATCTAGAGGGGCAAGTAGTTAAATGAAATTGGGTGTTGGTACATCCTATATACTCTTTGGAATTATGTACGTAGGGTTTACATAGTATTAGTATAGTCATCTATACATATAAAAGCTAAGCGACTGGACTGGTGGAATGACCAGAACAACTGGTCATTATGACATGTACTGTGGCAGCCATCGTCCCCCTCAACCTCCTGTGGCCCCTTCCCTCCACCCCCAGTCGGCTGCCCCCACCCCAGTTGGTGGCAGGGCCGGCTGGCCAACCACCCACGGCCCCTCACCCCAGCCAGCCCGGCCTCAGTCCACCCCCATCGGGGCAGGCTGGCCAGACCCCACCCATGCATGAATTTGTGCACCAGGCTTCTAGTTTTTATTATAATGAAATGAAGTTGAGTATATAATTGGGACTATTATTTCCTAGTTATTAAAAAATGCTCTGATCCATCTTGATCACCCTGTATGCTTTGTAGAAGAGGATTTAACTGTTTTGTTCACTACTTTATCCCCCCCTCCTAGAAGAATGCCTAACACATAGTAGGTGTTCAGTAAATATTTGCTAGATTAAGGTAAAGCATCCTTACAATTTGACCACTGTGTACATTGTACTGATTACTGAATTTCCATTAGTCGTTTCATTATGCTGACAAGTTTCTGAAGTTTACCCACTCAATTAGAACTTGAAATAATATATTTTCTGTAATCCTTAGCAGAGTTCAGAGGAATATTTCTAGGTTAAGTGATATGTTTGATTTGAAAATCTTACGTTTGGTACTGACATGTGCTCTTACACATTTCAGGAAGACAAACTTTTGCTTGAGAGCCAACTGATCCTAGCTACAACTGAACCACTGTGTCTAGATCCTTCTATAGCTGTAACATGTACTGCAAATAGATTGCTCTATAACAAGCAAAAGATGAACACACACCCAATGAAACGGTAATTACCTTTGTGGGAAGGTAAACCAAAAGATGCTCCTAAACAAGTAGCTCTAAATTTTGCTATTTCTGGTACCTTATCCTTCTCAAAGTATGGAAATGCTGTGTATTTGTTTTTTAAGTAGGATTTTTAATTGCTTTGTATTACTTTCTTTGTGTATTGTAAGTTTTTTAATACTTTTGGTTTTGTATTGAACTGATGCATTCTTTGTATTTTTTTCAAATATATTTTTATTGATTATATTTATTTCAGAGAGGAAGGGAGAGGGGGAGAGAGATAGAAACATCAATGATGAGAGAGAATTATTGATCAGCTGCCTCCTGCACCCCTCCCACTGGGGATTGAGCCTGCAACCCAGGCAATGTGCCCTGACTGGGAATCGAACCACAACCTCATGGTTCATATGTCGACGTTCAGCCACTGAACCATGCTGGTGAGGCTGTAAGTTTAGAGTCTATTCACCAAAAAGATAAAGACATTTATGAGCAGAAAGAATTACTTTTTTATTACTTCGTAATATCCAGTAGCCAGTTTAAATTTTGTTAATATTACTTTTAAAGAAACGATAAAAAATTTATTTTGAGATATAGAAAAATATCAGTTTTAGAAGTCAGTTTATAACTAACGCCTTTTATAACATAATTTATCTTTAAATGTTTTATTTCTTCTTAATAAAACGAATGCATGTAAATTTGGACTGCAGTTATAGTTGGCTCATCATTAAGTTCTCTTTACATAATTGTTTGAGTTGCCCATTTTGGATCTTCACCAAGTTTGAAGGAGCTTAAAACACCTATACATTTTCTCAATCGTTGACTTACTATTAAAATAAGATGCTGAGGAAATGGTAAGTCTTTGGAAATGATAAGTCTTTGGAAATAATGAAATAAAGCTATATTGGATCTGTCAGAAGCCCTAAAGAGTTTCCTTATATTCTTGTCCACATCTCTTCATGCCCAATGCCATTACCTTGGTCCAGGCCACCATAATCATCATAGCTTCTGTAATAAACTTCTTCCTGATTGATTTTCCTGCTTTCACCTCTGATCCCTTCTGATCTATTTGTTATGTAAGCAAGCCAGAGTAATCTTTTTTTTTTTTTAAATATATTTTATTGATTTTATTACAGAGAGGAAGAGAGAGGGATAGAGAGTCAGAAACATCGATGATAGAGAAACATCGATCAGCTGCCTCTTGCACACCCCCTACTGGGGATGTGCCCGCAACCAAGGTACATGCCCTTGACCGGAATCGAACCCGGGACCCTTCAGTCCGAAGGCCGACGCTCTATCCACTGAGCCAAACCGGTCTCGGCAAGCCAGAGTAATCTTAAAACATCAAATCAGATCATACCACCACTTGCCTAAATTTTCCTAAAAGCATTCCATCACTCATACTAAATCTAAACACCTTATCATTGACCTGTAAGGCCTTGTTCTCTGACCTCACTCCTCTGTGGACCCTGATGCACCTATCTTTTCTGTATTTAAAACAAAGTAAGTTTATTTCTATCCAGCACCTTTTAAAATTTTTCTTTCTACTTCAAATATTAATTTCCTAATTTTGTATAGCTGGTTCCTTCTTGTCATTCATGTTTCCTGTCACATTTCATTTTTCAGTTGTTTTCCTTCTCTAATATTGCCTTTCCTGTCACTTACTGCAGTATCTTCTGATTTTCCGCTACTGTTTATTTCTGTCTGAAATGATTTTACCTGTTTATATCTGAATGTCTATCTTCCACCCTGGACTATCAGCTCCATGGTTGCAGGAATTTTGTCTTGTTCATTATTATTTCACTGGTGCTAGGGACCATGCTTGGCAAGTGGTGGTATTCTACAGATGCTTGTGATTTAATTACATATTTAATGCTAACTTATTTAAACCCATATTTATTTTGAATTTCTTTTATTAGCTTACTTTATTTCAAATCGCTTAATATTTCAGGTGTTTCAAGCGGTATTCCAGGTCCTCTCTGAATCGACAGCAGGATCTGTCTCATTGTCTACCTCCTCCTCAGCTAAAATTACTTGATTTCTTACAAAAAAGAAAGGAAAGGAAAGTAGGTCAGCATTATGACCTCAAAATTTCTAAAGCAGGAAATGTAAGTAATATATTTTTAAATGAATCTTATTGTTATGCCAAAAGCCTTGCCTTATTTTGAATTTTCAGAATATTTATACTGTTTTTAACTTTTCAGTGTGTGGATATGTGGAAACGGAGTCCCTGTAATTTGACTGTACCTTCTGAAGTGGATGTAAGTTCATGAATTTCACTTATATTCATATAAGGTTCCTAAGTTTAACTAATAGTAGCTTATACTTTGGGCAAACAAAGAATCTTACTTTTTTTTTATTGTTTAAAGTATTACATATAGAAGTACATATACTCCTTTTTTTCCCCCATTGACCTTCCACCAGCCTCCCCTACCCCCTGTTGCATGCGCTCATCCCCACCCCCAGTGTCTTGTGTACATTGGTTGTGCTTATATGCATGCATACAAGTCCTTTGGTTGATCTCTTTCCCCCCATCTCCAACACTCCCCAGCCTTCCCGCTGTAATTTGACAGTCTCTTTGGTGCTTTACTGCCTCTGTATCTATCTTTTTGTTCATCAGGTTATAACGTTCTTTATTTTCCATAAATGAGTGAGATCATGTGGTATATTTCTTTAATTGCCTGGCTTATTTCACTTAACATAATGCTGTCCAGGTCCATCCATGCTGCTGCAAATGGTAAGAATTCCTTCTTTTTTTATAGCAGCATAGTATTCCATTGTGTAGATGTACCACAGTTTTCTAATCCACTCATCTGCTGATGAGCATTTAGGCTGTTTCCAAATCTTAGCTATGGTGAATTGTGCTGCTATGAACATAGGGGTGCATATATCCTTTCTGGTTGGTGTTTCTAGTTTCTTGGGATATATTCCTAGAAGTGAGATTACTAGGTCAAATGGGAGTTCCACTTTTAGTTTTTTGAGGAAACTCCATACTGTTCTCCACAGTGGCTGCACCAGTCTGCATTCCCACCAGCAGGGCACGAGGGTTCCTTTTTCTACGCATCCTTCCAGCACTTGTCGTTTGTTGATGTGTTGATGATTGCCATTCTGACAGGTGTGAGATGGTACCAAATTGTCATTTTGATTTGCATATCTTGGATAATTAGTGACTTTGAGCATGTTTTCATATCTCTCTTGGCCTTCTGTCTTCTTTTGAAAAGATTCTATTTAGGTCCGTTGCCCATTTTTTTATTGGATCATTTATCTTCCTTTTATTAAGTTGTATAAGTTCCCTGTAAATGTTGGAGATTAAACCCTTACCAGATATAACATTTGCAAATATGTTCTCCTATACAGTGGGCTTTCTTGTTTTGTTGATGGTTTCTTTTGCTGTGAAAAAGCTTTTTATTTTGATGTAGTCCCATTTGTTTATTTTCTCTTTGGCTTCCATTGCCCTAGGAGTGGTATCGGTGAAGAAATTGCTTCAGCATATGTCTGAGAATTCTCTGCCTGTAGATTCCTCTAGCATTTTTATGGTTTCCTATCTTATGTTTAAGTCTTTTATCCATTTTGAGTTTATTTTTGTGTATGGTATAAGTTGGTGATCTAGTTTCATTTTTTTTGCATGTATCAGTCCAGTTTTCCCAACACCATTTATTGAAGAAACTGTCTTGACTCTATTGTATGTTCATGCCTCCTTTGTCAAATATTAATTGACCATAGTGGTTTGGGTCGATATCTGGGTTCTCTATTCTATTCCATTGGTCTATATGTCAGTTCTTGTGCCAGTACGAGGATGCTTTGAGAACAGTAGCTTTGTAATACAGCTTGAAATCTGGTATTGAGATTCCACCTACTTTATTCTTCTTTCTCAGGATTGACATGGCTATTCGGGGTCTTTTTTTTATTCCAGATGAATTTTTGGAGAGTTCTTTCTAGGTCTGTGAAATAAGCTGTTGGTATTTTGATGGGGAGTGCATTGAATCTGTAGATTGCTTTGGGTAGTATGGACATTTTAATGATGTTGATTCTACCAATCCATGAACATGGTATGTTCTTCCATCTGTTTACATCTTCCTCTGTCTCTTTTTTCAGTGTCCTGTAGTTTTCCGCGTATAGGTCTTTTACCTCCTTAATTAAGTTTATTCCTAGGTATCTTAATTTTTTTGGTGCGATGGTAAATGGGATTGCTTTTTTAGTCTCTCTTTCTGTAAGTTCACTATTGGTGTATAGAAATGCCATAGATTCCTTGGCGTTAATTTTGTATCCTGCTACATTGCCAAATTCATTTATTAACTCTGTTAGTTTTTTGATGGCGTCTTTTGGGTTTTTTATGTATAGTATTATGTCATCTGCAAATAAGGACAGCTTTACTTCCTCTTTTCCAATTTGGATGCCTTTTATTTCTTCTTGTCTAATCGCAATGGCTAATACTTCCAGTACTATGTCGAACAGGAGTGGTGAGAGTGGGCATCCCTGTCTTGTTCCTGTTCTTAGGGAAAGTGGTTTTAATTTTTGCCCATTGAGTATGATGTTGGCTGTGGTTTAACATATATCGCTTTTATTATGTTGAGGTATGATCCTTCTATTCCCACTTTGCTGCGAGTTTTTATCAAGAAAGGGTATTGGATTTTGACAAATGCTTTTTCTGCATCAATTGATATGTGATTTTTATCTCTCAATTTGTTTATGTAATGTATCATGTTTATTGATTTGCCGATATTGTGCCATCCTTGCATCCCTGGGATAAATCCTACTTGGTCATGGTGTATGATCTTTCTGATGTACTGCTGGAGCCGATTTGCTAGAATTTTGTTGAGGATTTTGGCATCTATGTTCATGAGGGATATTGGCCTGTAATTCTCTTGCATTGTGTTCTCCTTATGTGGTTTTAGTATTAGGGTGATGCTGGCTTCATAGAATGAGCTTGGAAATGTTGCTTCCTTTTTAATTTTTTGGAACAGTCTGAGGAGTATAGGTTTTAGTTCTTCCTTGAGTGTTTGGTAAAACTCCCCTGTGAAGCCATCTGGCCCCGGGCTTTGTTTGCTGGAAGCGTTTTGATGACTGCTTCAATTTCTTCCATAGTTATTGGCCTATTGAGATGTTTAGATTCTTCCAGATTGAATTTTGGAAGCTTGTATTTTTCTAGTAATATGTCCATTTCCTCCAGGTTGTCCAGTTTATTGGAATAGAGTTGTTCATAGTATTTTTTAACAATCCTTTGTATTTCAGTGGGGTCTGATGTTATTTCTCCTCTTTCATTTCTGATTTTGTTTATTTGGATCTTCTCTCTTTGCTTCTTGGTGAGCCTGGCTGGAGGTCCATCAATTTTGTTTATCCTTTCAAAGAACCAGCTCTTGGTTTTGTTGATCTTTTGTATTGCTTTTTTTTTGTCTCTATGTCATTTATCTCCACTGTGATCTTTATTATTTCCTTCCTTCTGCTTTCACTGGGCTTTTCTTGCTGCTCTTTTTCTAGCTCTTTGAGTTGTAGGGTTAGGTAATTTATTACCATTGTTTCTTGTTTTTTGCAGTAGGCTTGTAGAGCTATGAACTTTCCTCTCAAGTCTGCTTTCGCTGTGTCCCATAGATTTTGGATTGTTGTGTTTTCATTGTCGTTTGTTGCCATGATGTTTTTTATTTCTTCTTTGATCTCTTCGGTTTAATAGTATGCTATTTAGTCTCCATGTGTTTGATTTTTTTGGATTGTTTTTATTGTAGTTGATTTCCAGTTTTGTGCCACTGTGATCTCAGAAGATGCTTGATATGATTTCTATCCTCTTGAATTTGAGGAGACTTTGCCTGTGACCCAGTATATGGTCTATCTTTGAAAATGACCCATGTGCACTTGAGAAGAATGTATATTCTGTGGCTTTGTGGTGGAATATTCTGAAGATGTAAATTAATTCTGTCTGATTTAGTGAGTCATTTAGGATTGATGTTTCTTTGCTGATTTTTTGTTTAGAGGATTTATGTCCTTCACTTTGAGATCTAAGTTGTCAGATATATGTATTGCTACCCCAGCTTTTTTTTCATTTCCATTCGCCTGGAAAACCTTTTTCCATACCTTCACCATCAGTCTGTGTGAGTCCTTTGTTCTGAGGTGGGTCTCCTATAGACAGCAGATATATGAGTCACATTTTCTTAGCCACTCAGCTACCCTATGTCTTTCGATTGGGGCATTTAATCCTTTTACATTTAAAGTTATTATTGATAGGTACTTGTTTGTTGCCATTTTTATTCTTTAACCCTGTGGTCCTTCTTCACTTCCTATTTCTTTTTTTTTTACTGGAGACCCTTTAGTATTTCTTGCATTGCTGGTTTGGTGGTAATAAACTCCCTTAGTTCTTTTTTGTCTGTGAAGCTCCTGATTTCACCTTCAATTTTGATTGATAGCCTTGCTGGGTACAGTAAGCCGCATGTGGCTCGTCAGCTGCAGTTTGCCGACCACTGCCTTAGTGCATGAATTTTGTGTACTGGGCCTCTAGTATTATATAACACTAGAGGCCCTTTGCACGAAGAATCGTGCAATAGACCTTCCTTTCACCTGGCTACTGGCACCAGTTTTCCTTCTGCCTTTTTTCAGGAGGGGGCTTGGACCCCAGCGGCGGCGGCGGCAGCGTGGGGCAGGAGCTGCCGGACCCCACACCGACATCCGCGATTGGGGCGCCGCCGCCGGCCCCATTGGTCCCCCCTCGGCCCCATCGGTCCCCCCCACCGGTGGCCGATCCGCGCCTCTCAATTGCCAGATCGGCCACCCCGAGTCCCGCCCCCCAGCCTCCCGCTGGCCCAATTGTTGGCGTTGCAGAGTGATGGTTATTTGCATATTACCCTTTTATTAGGTAGGATGCATAAAATGCTTCTTTTTGTTTTTAATATTTTATCATAATTTCCTGGTAATGCTTCTTTACTCAAACTGGGTAAATTTAAAAGTTAACTGTATTAGAGCAGTGGTCAAGATGAGGAACCTTGGGTGGTATTCTTTGCTGATCTATAATATGTACGATCAAAGACAGGAAAGGGATCTGATGTCTCTAGTTATTTTATTTTCCTATTTCTTTCTCCTGCATTTTTTATTATTTACTCAACTTTTTATATATAATTGGTTAGTTATTTTAACAGATGTTTGCTCTTCTGCATTATTTCCATGGTAACACATGTACTATTCTTATTATCTACTAGAGGCCTGGTGAATGAAATTTGTGCACTCAGGGGGTGTCCCTCAGCCCGGCCTGTGCCCCCTTGCAGTCTGGGAGCCCTTGGGGGATGTCTGACTGACGGCTGGGGAGCGGGCCTAAACTGGCAGTCAGGCATCCTTAGCACTGCCACGGAGGCGGGAGAAGCTCCTGCCACTGCCGCTGCGCTTGCCAGCCATGAGCCCTAGACAGTTTGACTCAGTGGATAGACAGTTGGACTAAACAGTCCTGGGTTCGATTCTGGTCAGGGGTGTGTACCTCAGTTGCAGGCTCCTCCCTGGCCTGGGCCCTGTTTAGGGAGTGTACAAGAGGCAACCAATGTGTTTCTCTCACATTGATATTTCTCTCTGTCTTTCCCTCTCTTTTCCACTCTCTCTAAAAATCAATGGAAAAATATCCTTAGGTGAGGATTAAAAAAAAACACACACAAACAAAATCATGGTTTTCAGAAATATGAGAGCATTTGACTTGCACAGACTAGTAGGAAATATGCAATATATATGGCCCCAGTCTGACTAAAAACTGGACAAGGTTCATACAAATTTGATCAACTTTAATGTAACTTCCCTAGTTTCCTTCCAGTTTTGTCCCCACTGTTACATGCTAACTTCTGTTTCATTAAAAATCCAGCCAAAGGAAAAGGTCCTGATCCTAATCACCTCTCAGACATTCTGATTTTCCTAAAGGACAAATGTGATAACAGTTTATGGAATAAAAAGAAGAGGCATTGTCCAAGAAAGCACTGTGTTTATTGTGTTTGTTTAATGGCAAATAATTTGATTCTAATTTTGTTTTATTTTAAAAATCAGTTAGTGTAATATATCAGGAGAGTTTTAAACTAAAGATGAGTAGTCAGTGATATTAGTGACTCAAGAATTCTTGTGCTAAAAAGTATATTGTACTAGAGGCCCAGTGCACAAAATTCGTGCACTCGAGGGGGTGGTGTCCCCTAAGCCCAGCCTGCACTCTCTCATAGTCCGGGATGTCCAATTGCCAATTCAGTCCCGCTCCCCGCGACACCCTTAGCACTGTCCTCCACCGCTGCTGCGCTCGCCAGCTTTGAGCACGGCTTCTGGCTGAGTGGCGATCTCCCTGTGGGAGCGCACTGACCACCAGGGGGCAGCTCCTGCATTGAGCATCTGCTTCCTGGTGGTCACTGCACATCATAGCAACCGGTTGTTCCACCGTTTGGTTGATTTGCATGTTAGCCTTTTATTATATAGGATTGTTAAGTTACTTAGATTCTTCTCTTTGGTCTTAATACTGATTCCATTATATCTCATGTCTCTTGATTTGATTGCTTAGGTGGAGAAATATGCTAAAGTGGAAAAGTCTATCAAATCTGATGACTCACAACCAACAGTCTGGCCAGCCCATGTAAGTAACCATTATAGTCTTCATTTCTAATGTTCCTAATCTGGGATCTGAATTTATTAAACAAAGTGTGGCTTCCAGTTTAAAAGGCAATTTTAATGCATAACTGCATGTTTACTTTTGCTGTGGTTGCATATTGATAGTTCTGATTTGTTTTGCTTCAAATAAGTAAGTAGTAAATTATTTTAAGTATATTTCTTAAGGAAGTATTCTATGTGCATTTCCCTATTTGTAATAATAGTGGGAGAAATGGGCATAATTTATTAAATAAAGTGAATCTGCCTTCCTATTGCCAGATCTGTTAGTATGTCATTTATGTCAGATTTTTGTTAATTATGATTGTGCCCACTAGAGAAGGTGTTTGGAGTCTAGGAAAGAAAGGTTTAAAGAGTTTATCTGAGCCAAAGCTGAAGACCAGATCTAGAAGCAAAATCTCAAAAGATTGAGAAAATACCTTAAGGAATAAGTTTTATACCTTACTTTATATATTTTAATCAAAGGGGAAGACAAGAAGGAAGGTTACATGAAAGCCATTGGTGGTAAATTACAGAGGCAGGAGAAAGTAAAGCAGGGAAATCTCTTGAATTGGATAAAAAGTAAAATAGTGGTAAAAAGTTTTTTTTCCCTGGTGGCTGCAGGATAGTTAACATTGAACATAACATGGTTTACAGAGTTATGCAGGTCAAAGATAGGAATGATGTGGTTGTCTTACCCCGGGCCTGCGGTGTTTATCTCTGGAGGTTTGAGGAGGAGATCATTCTGACATTTTCAGTATGTTATCCTAGATGCACAAACGGCTAAGATTTGCTTAAGGCTGTGGTCGGCAAACTGCGGCTCGCGAGCCACATGCGGCTCTTTGGCCCCTTGAGTGTGGCTCTTCCACAAAATACCACAGCCTGGACAAGTCTATTTTGAAGAAGTGGCATTAGAAGAAGTTTAAGTTTAAAAAATTGGCTCTCAAAAGAAATTTCAATCGTTGTACTATTGATATTTGGCTCTGTTGACGAATGAGTTTGCCGACCACTGGCTTAAGGTAAAGATTATCATAGATAGGTGCTAGGACCCGACTTGCATTATAACGTAATCAGGAGTTTTTATGATCAGAACATCCCATGTGGTTACCTTCACTTATTGAATTTGTCAGGTCTGCCAGGTAGTCCCCCCGTTTTTAAAAAAATTTTATTGATTGATTTGTTGTTGTTAGTGAGAGAGGAATGGGTAGGGAGAGAGAGAGAGAGAAATATTGATGAGAAAGTTACCCTCTATTTCTATTTTTCTAGTGGTTTTTAGAAATCATGAACAGATGTTGAATTTTCTTGTGTGCTTTTCCTGATATCAGCTGATATCTTGAGATTTTTCTTTTAAAAAACACCAAAAATCTTTATTTTTGAGAGTATTATAAATGTCTCCCTTTTCTTCTCCCCATTGCCCACCTCCACTCGGTTTCCATCCAACCCCAAGCCTTCATCACCTTATTGTATGTCCATAGGTAAAGCATATATGCATATAAATTCTTCAGTCAGTCTCTTCCTGGCTCTACTACCCACTTCCCTCTGAGATTCGTTAGTCCGTTCCATGTTTCCATGCATCTGGTTCTATTTTATTCATTAGTTTATTTTGTTCATTAGATTCCTTGTTCATTTATTTTGATTTTTAGATTCAATTGTTGATAGATATGCATTTATTGCTATTTTACTGATCATATTTTTTATCTCTCCTTCTACTTCTCCTCCTCCTCCTCCTCCTTCTCCTTCTCCCTCTGCCCCCCTCATCCTCCCCCCTTGAACATTTCATATAATACTGATTTAATGGTGATGAACTCCTTTAGCTTTTCCTTATCTGGGAAGCTCTTTATCTGACTTTCAATTCTAAATGATAGTTTTGCTGGGTGGAGTAATCTTGGTCCTTGCTTTTCATCACTTTGAATATTTCTTGCCACACCCTTCTGGCCTGCAAAGTTTCTGTTGAGAAACCAGCTGACAGTCGTATGGGTGCTCCCTTGTAGGTAAGTAACTGCTTTTCTCTTGCTGCTTTTAAGATTCTCTCTTTGTCTTTCAACTTTTGCATTTTAATTGTGATGTGTCTTGATGTAGGCTTCTTTGGGTTCATCTGTTTGGGACTCTCTGTGCTTCCTGGACTTGTATATCTATTTCTGTCACCACGTAGGGAAATTTTTCTGTCATTATTTTTTCAAATAGGTTTTCTTGATCCCTCTCTTCTCCTGCTGGTGCCCCCATGATGCGAGTGTTGGTACCCTTGAAGTTGTCCCAGAGCCTCCTTACACTATGTTCATATTTTTGGATTTTTCTTTTTACTGTTCTAATTGGGTGTGGGTTTTTTTGCTTCCTTATATTCCAAGTTATTGATTTGACTCAGCACCCTCTACTGTTGAATCCCTGTAAGTTATTCTTTATTTCAGTTAATGTATGCTGCGTTTCTTGCTGGTCCTTTTTTATGTTGTTGCTCTCATTAAGTTCCTTGAATTTCTCATTAAGTTCCTTGAGCATCACTGTAACCATTGTTTTGAAGTCTGTATCTATTAAGTTTTCTTGCTTCCATTTCCTTTAGTTCTTTTTCTGGAGATTTCTTTGATTTGTGACCTATTTCTTTGTCTCTGCATTTTGGCTGCTTCCCTGTGTTTGTTTCTATGTATTAGGTAGATATGCTATGTCTCCTAGACGTGGTAAGTGTCCTATAGGGCCCAGTGGCTCGGCCTCACCAGTTATCTGACCTGGGCACCCAAGCAGCACCTCTGTGTGAGCTATGTGCACTGTAATAAGATAGGTGAGCCTTTATTTGTATTGGCATCATTGGGAGGGATTGACCCCCATGCCAATTGGTTGTGCTAATCAGCTGGGACTATAGTTGAAGAGCTGCTCTGCAGGAGCCAAAGAACTTCCCAGATAAGGAAAAGCTAAAGCAGTTCATCATCATCAACCCTATGGAACTGGGCTTGGTTCAATGGGGCTTTGGTGCTCACTGTGTCCACCCTTTCACTGTCAACTCATGAAAGTGGTAGGTTGTGATCTCGTGTGCTTGAAGTTGACCACCAGTTGCACTGCCTCTGGGGCTTCCCAGGAGGTACAAAGTCAGCCTCTGCCTGTGCCCTACCTGGGGCCACCCAGTATGAGCTACAAAGTGGTCTGTAGATGGCTGCTATTTATGTTGAGTTTGGAGTTGCACAGGAGAGGCCAAGCTGTGAACTAGGGTGGGCTGTGGCTAATCCAGGGCCTGGGGCCAATTACTGAGAAGTACCTGGGATGCTGATGTCAGCTGCTACTTGTTTGAAAGATTTTAGGAAAATCCAAAGTATGAGGCAGGAGAGGCCAGTTGTATGGAAAAGCCACTGGAAATAGCTTGGATGAGCTTGCAAGTAGGGAGGGTGTCTCAGGGAATCACCAGGGTGGGTGAGAAGTGTGAGCCATGTTAAAGGAGATTCAGATATGGCCCAGCATCTCAGCTCTGTGGTAGGGAGAGCTCATCACAGGAACACTGGCCTCTGGCAGCACTTCTGTCTGGGAGAAAGCTGCCCCTCCAGCTTTTGCCCTGATTCCAGACAAGTTAGTTCCTCCCCAGATGTCCCAGGTTCCTTTCAAACTGCTGCTCCAACACTGGAACTCAGAGGGAGTAAGTCCAAGTAAGTTTGGAAGTGGACCCTTTAAGAGTAACTGCCTGGAACTCCCCCCACCTTCATGTCACTCAGTCACAACCCCTGCTCATTTTTACAGCCAGAAGTCATGGGGACTTTTCTCTCCAGTTCTGGAACCCTAGGCTGGGGGCCTGATGTGATCCAGCGACCCTGTGTTCCTCAGGAAAACCTCCATGGCCAACATATCCCTCCTGATTTTAAACTGCCACACATGGGTGTGGGACCAGCCAGGTCCACAATTCCACCCCTCCTACCAGTCTTGATGTGCTTCTTCTTTAATTCCCAGCTGTAGGACTTCCGTTCAGCTAGATTTCAGGTGGTTCTGAATGATGCTTGTTGTATGTTTTAGTTGTAAATCTCGATGTGGTTGTAGGTGGTGGGGAGTACAGAGTTTACCTATGCCACAATCTTTACTGGATGTCTCTGTAGCCCCCTTTTGTTCATAATGGGATGCTCTATCTTTTTCAGGATGTCAAAGATGATTATGTATTTGAATGTGAAGCTGGTAATCAGAAAACAAAGCTGACCATTTTTCAGTCACTTGGTGATCCACTTTACTATGGTAAAATTCAGCCATGTAAAGAAGATGAAGAGATTGACAGCCAGATGTCTCAGTCCCAGTGAGTTCTGTTAAATACTTGTAATTGACAAAAACAATCATCAGAATTTATTTAGCAACTACTGGTAAACTATTAATGAATAAAATTTCCCCCTTGGGGATTCATTTGTTACTTAAATACACTTATTAGATTTGGCTTCCTAAATTTATGAACTACATATATTTAGTACAAGGTACCAGTATTTAGTTTTGTTTTTATTAGTTTTTTATTTTAATCAAGTTGATGATGTTTTGAAAATAAGAAATAACAAAGAGGAGAAAAAAGCAGGGACCAGATCTGTGTTAAATCGTTTATAAAGTCTTTATGTACACAAAATACTAATTGAAACTGCAGCAGAAAGATGGATTTTAAAGAATAACCTCACCAATACCTAAGTAAAAGTCGATGGGAGGAAACAGTAGCAGTCATGAATCCTCCGCTAATTTTTTTTACATTAGCAGTTTCTATTGTTGTATACTAAGTAGAAGGATCTGATATTTTTATTACCTTTATTTTTATTAACCTTCCCCTTAAAGATATATATTGGTCATTTTAAATCAATTTATGAACTTTGCTTAAACACAAGGGAGTAACATATATTCTTATTTTTAAAAATTAGTTAAGAAAGCTACCCAAATAGATTTGATAAGAAGAAAATAATTTTTTTTTGCCTTTATATTAGGGAGTTGCTGCAAAAATGCTGCGTGGTTTATTATCTTTCAGTCATTCTCCATATTCATAAATTATTTGACTAAATAACTATGAAGTTAAAGTTTGAGCTGCATTAACCAGGTTTTTGTTTGTTTTTTCTACATTTTATATTTCAGCTCCTCCACAGAAGATCATTCAAATTGGTAATTAAAAAAAATAAACTCACTATTAAAATCTGTTAAGAAAACACGTAAATGTCAAACTCTTTAAAGACTTAGTGAATACATTTTTTTCTGAGTTGCCAATCAGCTATCTTCCTTATCTAAAATATATTGTGTTCCTGCTATGTAGACTAGTGACTTCTAAAACCATTGGTTTCGATAATCAGTTGGGACTATAGCTGAAGAGCTGATATAGGTTAAAATGAAAAGAAGGCCTTGCACACAGTTCAGAGAATTTTGTTGTAGAGCAGACACTTGCAAAGTTGTATAGCACTTGGTAACTTTCAGCCCAGATTATGTTTTGATACTTAATTTTTGTGGCAAAATAAATCTCCCTTAAATTAAAACAGCCAAATTATTCACAATATTATTTTATTGCATGCCAAACTTTATTGTTCACAATTTTAAATGTATTTTAAATTTTGTTCATATTTTGGTAGATTTTAATTTATCAAATTACTGTCAGTAAAATATGGAAGCCTTCAAAAGTAATTCCAGAACTCCCTAAGAGAACTCTTATCTAATACTTTTCTTTCTTTTTTAAATATTTTAGGTTCATTATAGGATCAAAGACTGATGCTGAAAGGTAAAAATACTAGCATCTTTATTTTTGATCTGGATAGATATGAAAATCTTCCCTCTCAGAAGATAAAGAGTACTTCATTAGGAATCAAAAGTTTGATTTTAGTTATGCCATAGGTTTTACTAGGATTTAAAAAATAGAATTAGGAAAGTAACAATTAAAAGAATAATGTTTAAAATACAGCTTTAGTTTAAATTTAAAAATGTAGATATATCTATGGTAGGTAAGGAAGATACTTTCTATGTAGCACTTTAATCAGAATGTTAAGTGAAAGTGGCAATTTTTTTGACTGCTTATTGATTAAAAAATAACCCATGTAATTTCTGTATTTGAATTGAGATACTGAAAGTATATTTTAAGATTGCTAATTTACGTGCAAAAGATTTGGAGCATTAGCTTGTCATTGAAAAGATTAAAAGAGTACTTTTAACAGAAAGGTAAACTGTCAAATTTTAAAATATATTTTGATTTTTTTACAGAGAGGAAGGGAGAGGGATAGAGAGTTAGAAACATCAATGAGAGAGAAACATCGATCAGCTGCCTCCTGCACACCCCTCACTGGGGATGTGCCCGCAACCAAGGTACATGCCCTTGACCAGAATTGAACCCAGGACCTTTCAGTCCGCAGGCCGACGCTCTATCCACTGAGCCAAACTGGTCTCGGCTAAACTGTCAAATTTTAATTTTTGTGTTAAGTTGATAGAACTTTTTAATTAATAGTTTTTATTTTCTACATAATAAATTGATGTTGAAAAGAGTTAAGTAATTCTTACCTGTTTTTTTTTTTCTTTTTCTAATATTTTAGGGTAGTTAATCAGTACCAGGAATTGGTCCAGAATGAAGCCAAGTGTCCAGTCAAGATGTTGCACAGCTCCAGTGGCTCAGCCAGCTTGAGTCAGCTTTCTCCAGGGAAAGAAACAGAAGTGTGTGTTTGTTTTCTTTTTCATGCCAAATATTGTGTGTGTTGTTTGTTATTTGTGCCTAATTGTTTCTCAAGTAATCTGAGATATGTTATTTTTTGAGGGATGTAGCAATTGTTTCATTTTGATTGTACTTTTAATTTTTTTTTAACTTTTTCTAATGAAAATTTTCAAATATACACAAAGGTAGAGCAAAAGGTGTAATGAATCACCTGGCTTCCATATTTATTACTTTTCTGGAAAAGGTAATTTAAGTATTAAGCTTTGTCTCCATCTTACTCCTCTGCCCCTTTCTCACAAACTCTTTCTCCCCACCCGCTTACTCAGAAATTTTTTCTTCATTGTTTATGTATAAGATGACCTTATTTGAAATTTATTCTTCTGTAACATCTGTAATATTCAGTCTATAACCACTGAAAGTACTTTGCAGTTTTAAAATGTTTTTTTCTGCCCAGCTCAGTGGATAGAGCATTGGCCTGCAGACTGAAGGGTCCCTGGCTCGATTCTAGTCAAGGGCACATGCCTGGGTTGCAGGCTTGATCCCCAGAAGGGGGGTGTGCAGGAGGCAGCCAATCCATGATTCTTTCTCATCATTCTTGTTTCTATCTCTCTCTCCCGCTTTCTTCCTCTCTGAAATAAATAAAAATATTTTTAAAATATAAAATGTTTTTTCTTCTGGGAATTATAGTGGTATTAATTTATGAGATATTGATTTGACCTTAATTGTAACAAGTATACTTAATGTCATTGTTTTTTACAGCCTGAGACCGTGTCAGTTCAGTCTTCAGTACTAGGGAAAGGAATAAAACATCGACCTCCACCCATCAAACTTCCCTCAAGCTCAGGAACTAGTTCCACAGGTATTACATTCCTTACTTTTCTGTAATCTAGTGTAAGAAACATCATATGGTCATAACTTGTTTTTAAAATTTTACTCATATTTTGATTTTCACAAAATTTTGAATTACAGGAACCAATTTTATGTTCTAGGTAACTATTTTACACCACAACAGGCCAGCAGCTTTCTTAAATCTCCAACTCCTCCTCCTGCTTCTAAGCCACCAAGTCTTTCTCGAAAGTCATCTGTGGATCTCAGTCAAGTTAGCATGCTTTCTCCAGCTGCCCTGTCACCTGCCAGTTCATCACAAAGTGAGTCCTGATTTAAATTCTTACATTAACTCTTCATAAGCTTTAGCATTAGTGTTTCTTAGATAGCTTTTTTTGACCAGTGAAATCTGGATGAACTGTGTACCCAAAAATGTATAAGTTTTGATAATCTTGAGGCAAATCTCTTGTTGATTATATATATTATGTGTTTAATATAATTGTATTTGTTTTTCTATATTTATGTATGCACCTTGTGTATACCTTTCTTATAGACTTACAGCCTATACATATCCTTTTAAAAAACTGGTAGTTAGATATGGCAGTAAAATTCCAAAATATTTTTTATTTCATTTTATCCTAGGGTCACTTTACATTTTACATAAACTTTGCAGCTAATATGAAAAAGATGTCATAAGAGTTCTTGTTGCAGTCCTGTCTTTGTATATGTAAGAAGCTAACTATTTCCAAGGTGGTGATACAATAAACTGAAAGCCAATTTTTCTGAAACACTCTACACTCTTATAAATTGTCAGTTAGTAAAACGTGATGATTATAAAGCATTATTCTGAAGATACTAAAATGTAATTTTTAGTACTGAATACTTTTTTTATCATTAAGAAGAGTTATATAAGAATTCTTTGGGGAGAATTTCTTCAAATTAATAAATATCTGGGATATTTCAATCCCAATTTGCAAGAAAGCATTCCAGTTTTTTAGATTTTTTTTATAGGTAATTAAAGTATGCTGAAAGTTTTAGTACACTGCACAGTGATAGGGTGGTCTCTTCTCATTAGATATAAACATCTTCATCTTGATAGCTCAAAAGGTGTAATTTTTCTGCCTTCTTGTTTTGCACAAAGAAAAATATATCAATTTCCTGAAAGTCTTATTCACACTTCTTATGTTGTGGGTATGAATTATGCTAATCTGCACACAGTTGTTACTTTAAGTAAGGGTTGAGTGACAGCTTCTGGACATTCACATTTCTTTCCTTTCTTTCTGCAGGACATGAAAGCTAAAAAAGAAAACACCTCAAGAGCTTTTGGTTTTACTTTTTTGGTTTTTGTTTTTTGTTTTGTTTTTTCTTAAAAAGTTGATAAACTGTGCATACTTCATTCACAACAGATTTTCTATACATTCTACAATTAAATAGAAGTACACAGTTACTGTTAATGATGCAGTATTACCTATCAAATATTTGCTTTATTACTGTGTTTTGTAAATTTGCTTGTCAGGATAAACTTGATGTGTTAGGACTTAAACATCTTTATTTAGGTGCCATATATGACTATTAACCATATGTAATTTATTAAGTATGTTCAGAGTTTATCTCAGACTGTTATAGAAAATAAGCAATATTTTTTAATGAAGTCCTAAATTAGTGAAATTGTAAATAACAAAAAATTAATTTGAATTCCTTTTAAACTTTTTAGGCCAAAGGTAGCATATAGGAAAATAACTTAAATGAGTACTGTGGTAGAATACAAATGTGTATTTTGTATTTTAATAACATCTGATGGGATTTTTAGGTGATATACTGCATCCTTAATTGTAATTGAGTGTAGCAACACTCATGTATCATGTGTAGAAATTAACACTTGCAGTTAACTGCTTTAAAAAAAACTGGAACAAATTGTCAGTGCTAAGTAAAATTCCATTAACCTTATTTTTAAAAAGACTGGCCATTTATAACAAACTAGCAATTTTTATTTTTCTCAATGAGCAGGATCTGGAACTCCTAAGCCATCTACTCCTACACCAACCCTTTCATCGACCCCACACCCTCCTGATGCTCAGAGCTCAACTCCTATTGTCCCTTCAACTACCCCTACTCCCCAAGATTCAGGCTTCACCCCTCAGCCCACTTTGTTAACTCAGTTTGCTCAGCAGCAAAGGTCTCTGAGCCAGGCAATGCCTGTAACGACCATTCCTCTTTCCACCATGGTAACATCTATAACTCCAGGAACCACAGCTACCCAGGTCATGGCAAACTCTGCTGGACTTAACTTCATCAATGTAGTGGGCTCTGTTTGGTAAGTCTTCATTGATGCCCTAACTTCTTCAAAAGATAGTCTCACCAATCTGAATGAATTCTCATTTGTGAAATTAAGAATAAATGTCATCTTACTGAAACTGAAAGAAAATACTTTAAATATGGATAGAAGCTATCTCAACCAAGTATGTTTTAATTTTAGATAATACATCTATTTATATGCACTGAGACAATACTATTACATATTGACAGTAGCTTAGATTTTTCTGTTCGTCTTCTGTTACTATCTTTTAATCCCTCGATCAGTGCTTTACTCTTTGAAATTATATTATAACCTTGATAAATATGCAGTATGTGTATTTAATTTTAGCCAACCTTGCTGTAACTTTCTAGTATAAAAAGGAAACAGCCTTGAAATTGATATTTAATATAGAATTATCTAACTGGTTTAATAGTGATGTTGATTTTTTCTTTTTTTAATCTAAGGAATTAAGGCTCTGATTTTTTCTTTTATATTGTAAGTTTAATGCTTTGTCTATTCTCCTGTAGTGGAGCTCAGGCTTTGATGAATGGTTCAAACCCTATGCTGGGCTGTAACACTGGTGCCATCACTACTGCAGGAATAAACCTGAGCGGCCTTCTCCCCTCAGGAGGTCTGCTACCAAATGCATTACCTGGCACAATGCAGGCAGCTTCTCAAGCAGGTCAGAATATATTGGATATAATAATCTCTTTGAAAAATTAAAATACATGCTAATGTAAAAATGTCATTTTAATGCTGTTATTAAAAATATTTAACATAGTCTCACGTTAAAAAGGCTCTTTTTAAAGGAAAGGCTAATGTTGAAAGCCTTTAAAGTTCTGATATTTAAATTAAAAGTCATCTAGCAATCATCTTCTGGGAAGAAACTTGATAGGCCCCATAAATCTTTGCAAATTATATCTTTGTCTTCTACACATTATAATAAATTAACATTGATAGTCTTATTATTATCAGTGTAGTCTTAGACCAAGTAAAAGGAATGTATCTTGAAAATATACATTGTGCAAGAAAGGCGACATAACGTGGCAGTTAAAAGCCCCCGTTCTGGAGGCAGACTGCCTGAGTTTGAATCCCAGTTGTGTAACTTAACTTTTTGTGTAATCATGGGAAAGTTACCTTTGTGCCTCACTTTTTCATAAATAAAATGTGGATAATAGTAATACCTTATTACCTCTTAATTGTGAGCATTAAGTGAGTATATACAGATGAACTGCTTAAATTATACCTTAGACCTAAGCATTAAAAAATATGCGCTGTCATCCGGGTGAGGCCACGTGCCCCTTAGTCCGGGTGAAGCCGTGCCCCTGGGTCCGGCCGAGACCAAACCAGAGGGAGTCGGACCTCCGTTACCACCATTTGTCCACCATCCAGAGCTGAGGGGTCAGTGCTGACATGTACACATAGGAACTGGTGGACATTGAAATTGGGTCCCAAAAGAACTGTTGGTCCAGAAAGAAACTCACTACAGACTGATCCATCTGCCTGTCAGCATAAAAATATGCGCTGTCATCAATAGTAGTAATTTTATTATAGTAGTAACTGTTACTACATATACTGGAAAATAGCTATAACAGCTTGTACTATTTTTTAATGCTCCTTAAGAGAATGTAATGTAATATCTTGGTACAATCCAGTTTTCTACTGCTGAGAAAAAATTGAGTAGGAAAAACAAGCTTGACATAGTAAGAAAATTAATCAAAAACTTTATATGACTTAAGATGATGATTTTAAACCTTTTTCACCTCATGGCACACATAAACTAATTACTAAAATTTTGCGGCAGGCACACCAAAAATATATATTTTTGCCGATCTGACAAAAAATAGGTATAATTTTGATTTATTTACAAAAAGAAATAATAATAGTAATTACCTACCCTTTTTGCTACAAAGTAACTTTTAAAAAAATCAGATATCTAGCCCTGGCTGGGTTTCTCAGCTGCGTCGTCCCATACATCAAAAAGTTGGGGGTTTGATTCCTGGTCAGGACACACCCCAGTTGAGGAGCATACTGGAGGCAACCAATTGATGTTTTGCTCTCTCTCTAAAAAGTCAATAAAAACATATTCTTCGGTGAGGATTAAAAACAAAATCAGGTGCCTATACTTGTATATAAGGATTTCTGGTACCAAGAATTGACCAATCAGATGCAACCTTATGATGCAACTCTTAGTTATGGTTCAAGACAGAGCATTCACACCAGACGGCTATCATTGTGTAGGCTGTTGTCATTTATTTAACAATCTAAGTGAAAAGAGGTCCATACCCCTTGCATGTCTTAACCCTTTGCATTCGCTTGCTTTTTTCTCGATTCCTTTATTCTAATGCTAACCGTGTCGAGTCACACTCGACATCCGAGTGCAAAAGGTTAAATATTCTTGCAGCACACCGATTGAAAAATCACTGACT
This sequence comes from Eptesicus fuscus, assembly GCF_027574615.1. Taxonomy (NCBI): domain Eukaryota; kingdom Metazoa; phylum Chordata; class Mammalia; order Chiroptera; family Vespertilionidae; genus Eptesicus; species Eptesicus fuscus. The sequence goes on along the minus strand of NC_072480.1, from coordinate 1,037,940 downwards.
TAAGAGAGTCCAAAGAATCCTATCTAATAAAAGAGTAATATGCAAATTGACAGTCACTCCAACACACAAGATGGCTGCCCCCATGTGGACACAAGATGGCCACCACAAGATGTCCAGCAGGGGAGGGCAGTTGGGAGGAACCAGGCCTACAAGGAAGGGCAGTTGGCGATCAAGCCTGCAGGGGAGGGCAGTTAGGGTTGACCAGGCCGTCAGAGGAGGGAAGTTGAGGGCGACTGGGCCTGCAGGGAAGGGCAGTTAGGGGGGACCCAGGCCTACAGGGGAGAGCAGTTGGGGGGGGGAGATCAGGCCTGCAAGGGAGGGCAGTTAGGGGTGACCAGGCCTGCAGGGGAGGGCAGTTGTGGGGGACCAGACCAGCAGGGGAGAACAGTTAGGGGCAATGAGGCTGACAGGGGAGGGCAGTTAGGGGTTACTGGGTCAGCAGGGCAGGGTAGTTGGGGGGGACCAGGCCTGCAGGGGACGGCTGTTAGGGGTTACAGGGTCAGCAGGGGAGGGTAGTTGGGGGGGACCAGGCCTGCAGGGGATGGCAGTTAGGGGTTACCAGGTTAGCAGGGGAGGGTAGTTGGGGGGACCAGGCCAGAAGGGGAGGGCAATTAGGGGTGACCAGGCTGGCAGGGGAGGGCAGTTAGAGGTGACCAGGCCAGCAGGGGAGGGAAGTTAGGGGCAATCGGGCTGGCAGGGGAGTGGTTAGGGGGTGATCAGACTGGCAGGTAGAAGAGGTTAGGGGCAATCAGGAAGGCAGGCAGGCGAGCAATTGAGAGCCAGCAGTCCTGGATTGTAATAGAGGGTGCAGGCTGGGCTAAGGGACACACACCCCCATGCATGAATTTCATGCACTGGGGCCTCTAGTATCATATAAGCATGTTAACATATTTCTGTAATTTCTTAATTTTGACTGATATTCTTATTTTAATGTGCATAAATGTGCTATAGTAGTGGAAGCATTGGAAATGGAATCAGATGTTGAATTTAGAATGTTCATATTTACATGTAACTTTACCAGTTACACATGGCTTCAGATGCTAACTGTGGATCCTGAAAGAAGTCAGTTTTTCTTCCTTAGATTCCGTTTCATTTGATGTAAAGTATGAGTAAATTTATCTAACTCTAATAGGTATTTCAGATTAATAAATGAAGTGCCTTTGATAAGCAATAAGCATTATATAGATGTCATTTACCTTTAAAGGGAGTTTTAACAATTCTTTTCATGAGAATTCCTGAAAGTAAAATCAGTGTCATATTTTCATCTGATTATGCTTTTTTAAGTTTCTTTATACAAAAATTTCCTGCCTCTTACCTTTTTATTATTTACTTATTTATCTGTTTATTTATTTACTTATTTAATCTGAGGCTATTTTTTTATTGATTTTAGAGAGAGAGGAATGGAAAGAGAGAGAAACATCTGTGTGAGAGAGAAACATTGATTAGTTTCCTCCCTTATGTACCCAGACCAGGAATCAAACCTGCAATGCTCCAGCCAACTGAGCTGCCTTGCCAGGGCCTGTCTCTTACCTTTTAAAATAAAATTTGCTTAGCAGACTAGATACATTTTTAATTAGTGTTCAAATTGGTATATATTGTTAGTGAGAAAAGTATACATGTACTTTGAGACTAGGGTCAGAAAATAAAAATCTTACAGTCTAAACTAGATTTTACATTTTTAAAGATGTGTTTAAAATGTAAAGAAAAATGAAGAGGAAGAATATCCAACAGAACTTTTTCAGTTAGTCTACTAACTGAAAAACCCCTGATTTATGATGTGCTCTATGTTGTCACAAAATTAACAGTATTATTTCCTATTAGTTTGACCCTACAAACAAAATTCATTGTACTTTAGTATTATTCATATTAGCATTCGGACTTTAAAATAATTGCATGGAGCACACTGGTTCTCAGAGATGTAGTTGTTGTGATTATTGTGTACTACATAGTATATAGCACCTAGGAATGTCAATAGAAGCCAACACCTGAAAATGTGTTTGCATAACTGTGATAGTTTAATTATATTTATGGCCTCTGCATATGTCTAGATTACTTTTTCCAGCTAACAGTCAAAATAGTGATAAAGAAGTCTCAGTTTCTCAAATATAGAATAAAATGTACGTGTAGTGCTCACATCTTTGATCTCAGTATTGATGGGTATTGTTTTTAAGATCATTTTGAAAGTATAGAAAATAAAGCAAATCTAGGCAGAAAGTACTTAAAATGTTATATTTATATATACTAAAGTATAAAGTGTTTTCATGTTTAATAGATTTAATTCCCTGTTATAACCAGGAACTGTATTTAATAGGTGTTCCATTTGGTTTAAAAACTACTTCAAGTCTCAGGCCCTTGAATCTACTTCAGGTAAACTTGAATCACTGCTCTTGATTAAAGTTTTCATACTTTGATATTTTTGTTACAATGTATACCTATATATGTCAGCATATGAAAATTTGAGATGGTTCAGAATCTTGTGAGGGTTTGGTTATAACTGCTACATTTGCATCATTAAGAGGATAGGAAGAAAGAATGGGTGTCCTACATATTGCACCTCTGTCAAATCAAGAACTGGATGTTTTGATACGGAGAATTGACAACTACAAAGTGAACAGTTGCCTACTATAGCAGTAGTACCTACACTTAAAAAAATAATTCCTCTCTCAATAACCATTTGTGTCTACATATATGTAGTACTTTTCGCTTACAAAAGATTTTGTACTTGAATAGAAGATTTAAAAATAGCTTGTTCTTTTCCTGAGGAGAATTTCTTAGCACAGTGTCAGGCACCTAAGAGTCATTTATTTGGTAAATATTTGTTTGATTACAATTTGTGTCTAATGATGAGGCTTTTCTTATAAATGATATCAATGCCAACATAGACAGCATATAAAGAGAGATCAAAAGTGGAGATTTCGTACACGTTGAGTGTGAACTTAAAATATTTACGGTGTTAGGCTCTAGGTCCTTTGTAAGGTTTGGACTCCAGGATTAAGCTAGGTTGGTAGTTGATAGGATTATCTACAGAGAATTTAGAAAAGGTAGACAAGAATATAAAGATTTAGAGACACAAAATTGGGAAATAACAGTAAAATACAAATCAAACTAATCTGGTATCCTATATAATAAAAGCCTAATAAGCAAATTGACTGAACAGCAGAACGACTGGTCACTATGACGCGCACTGACCACAGGGGGCAGATGCTTAACGCAGGAACTGCCCCCCAGCCTGCAGGCCCCAGGCCAGCCAAGGCGGGTGCCAGTGGGGGGCCCTCCCGATCACCTCACTGGTCACCCCACAGATAGGCCCTGATCGCTGGCCAGGCCTACAGACCCTACCTGTGCACAAATTTCGTGCATCGGGCCTCTAGTTCAGAAGTAAATCAGGAAATGTGTTTAGAGCCAAAACATAAAACTTCTTATCCAAGATGCAAACACAGTATTACTATATACAGACTGTAATTACAGAACAAATCACAAATCACATTGGTTTCTTCAACTTTCCTACATATTGCTGTTGGAATTTCTGTCAGGGATTAGTCTCAGTGAAAAGAGGAATGGAATTCCTTAATAGAACTGATAATAAAGAATAACGACAAAGCCACCATAAAAATTAATTTTGCTAAATTTATTATTGAACTGATTAAGGAAGGAACATTTGACCTGTGCTATGCCCAAATTTACTTAACAATAAGCTCTGCTGGGTGTAGAGATTTTTAACTCCATAGATCTCAGAATTCTGTATTTGGTATTTATTTGGACTTTCTCTTAAGGACTTCAAAGTGCTTATAATTTAAACTCCTATAGAATAAAAAAGAAAAATCCTTTGTTTCCTGATTCATTTGGAATTACTAGTTTTAATTTTTAACATGAATTTTTCTGAATACTTCTTTTTAAAACCTTTTTTTAATTTAACTTAATTTAGATTCTGAATGACAAAGCTGGTAATGTCTTCAAACTAAATATGGATATCTAATGCACTTTCTTTTCAGCTTTGGAATTTCTTACTGTATTATATAAGCATCCATGAAGTCATGGGATTTGGCAAAGCTAGACAAATTTTGAGAGATGAATTTTCATAAGTATATCTCTGATTTTCAATAGCTTCTTGTTTACTTTCTAATGTACTTAATGCTGTTTTGTATTGAGGTATAAAAAAGTTAAAAGCCATGTGTATATTTGTGTATGTCACTAACTTGAAGCAGTAGTATTAACATATTTGAGATCCCTTAGTAATAACACTTAAAATTGTTTTCAAATCTTTCTTTTTAAGGGCAGAGATCTTGTTTTGCTTTTATTTTTGTTTACCTGTTTCCTCAATCCCTAGTAGAGTACTTGACACATAGTGAATGTTCCAAAAATACTTGCGGAATAAAGAAATTTAAACAATGTGAAATTAATTAATTAATGAGTTCATGTTTAAATTCTTAATAGCTTCCAGGTGGTTCACTAATTTTCAACACTCTGCAGCAGCAGCAGCAGCAGCAGCAGCTCTCTCAATTTACACCCCAACAACCTCAGCAACCCACAACTTCCAGTCCTCAACAGCCAGGGGAGCAGGTATGTGCTTTTCTAGCTTTTCATGTTTTGTATTATAGAATTGTAACTTTATTTTGTACTAGAGGCCCAGTGCACAAATTTGTGCACGGGTGGGGTCCCTTAGCCTGGCCAGTGATTGGGCCAATTGGGGGGGCCGGCCACGGGAGGGGCCTTGGGAGGTGGCTGGCCGGTTCCCCCCCCCCAATCAGGGCTGATGGGGGGTGGCTGGCTGACCAGGGGGAGGGGCCATGGGAGGTTGGCTGTGGGAGCACAATGACCACCAGAGGGCAGCTCCTCTGTTGAGCATCTGCCCCCTGGTGGTCAGTGCACATCATAGTGAGCGGTTGAGCGGCCTTAGCATATCGTTAGCATATTATGTTTTGATTGGTTGAACGGACGACTGAACGACCAGACACTTACCACATTAGGCCTTTATTATATAAGACTAGAGGCCCCGTGCATGAAATTCGTGCACGGGGTTATGTGTGTCCCTCAGCCCAGCCTGCACTGTCTCCAGTCTGGGACCCCTCGAGGGATGCCTGACGGCCTGTGTAGGATCGGTGGGATCGGACCTACAGGGCAGTCGGGCATCCCTCTCACAATCCAGGACTGCTGGCTCCCAACCGCTCTCCTGCCTGCCTGCCTGATTGCCCCTAACTGGTTCTGCCTGCCAGCCTGATCACCCCCTAACCACTCCCCTGCCAGCCTGATCGATGCCTAACTGCTCCTTTGCTGGCCCGATTGCCCCAAATTGCCTTCCCCTGCTGGCCTGGTCACCCCTAACTGCCCTCCCCCGCAGGCCTGGTTTCCCCCCCAACTACCGTCCCCTGCAGGCCTGATCGCCAACTGCCCTCGTTCCCCCCAACTGCCCTCCCCTGCAGGCCTGGTCCCCCCCCAACTGCCCTCCCCTGCAGGCCTGGTCCCCCCCCCAACTACCCTCCCCTAGAGGCCTGGTCCCCCCCAACTGCTGTCCCCTGCAGGCCTGGTCCTCCAAACTGCCCTCCCTGGCAGGCCTGGTCCCCCTCCCCAACAACAGCCCTCCCCTGCAGGCCTGGGTCCCCCCCCAACTTTCTTCCCCTGCAGACCTGATCGCCCCCAACCTCCCTCCCTTGCAGGCCTGGTCCCTCCCAACTGCCCTCCCCTGCTGGCCATTTTGTGGCGGCGATCTTGTGTTGGACAGTTAATTTGCATATTACTCTTTTATTAGCTAGGATTTGTTCTTGCTAATTCTTCTGAAGTCTTTTCCTTGTTACTGTTTTTACAATTGCTAGTCTAAAATTATTTTTTTGTCCTATAAGGAAAATAGTAATTTCTTACCAACACAAATTGTTTTTCTTTTTATACAACTCATGTATGATTTTTATTTAGGGTTCTGAACAAGGCTCAACCAGTCAAGAAAAGGCCTTATCTGCTCAGCATGCTGCTGTTATTAATCTTGCTGGCATAGGAAGTTTTATGCAGTCACAGGCAGCTGGTTGGTATCTTCATGACTTCATATGTTGAGTTTACTGTTTAATCTAGTTGGGATCTCACCTTTTTAAATTATTTTTCCTTCTCTTGTAAGCATTAAGTAGGAAAAAGTATAGATATATTTACTTGTGAACTATTACATCAATTTATTAATAGCCCCCAGAGTTTTTTCCCACTGACAGTTAATATTTTTTCTCATTCTGGTATCTTGTACTTGCATGAATTAAGATGTAATATCAGTAACATAACTTCTATAAGCCACTTTTTTTCATTTGTAAAAAAATGAGATTATACTAAATGACTGCTTACCACTTCCAACAGTAAATGGTGAACCATAATCTTTAATGAAGATTATCTTGTAAATTGAAAATAATAATTACAGAGTTTGAGGATTGAATGAGTGAGGTCATGTCAACATTTTGAATTATCATTGGTGCCTTTATAATCATATACAAGTAACTCCCAGTGTCTGACTTTAGAATAAGCAAGGTCTTACATGTAGAGATTTAGAGCTAGAGAATTTTCTAATAGAAATTTAATTTTTATAATCCTTTACCCCACAAGTACTAGTATAATTTAGTGGAAAGAACTCTAGACTGAAAAATCGTAAAAATGGTCCATGCTCCAGACCTGCCACTAATTGCCTTTGAGTCATTTAAACCATCTACACCTGAAATTGAACAGTGAGACGGTTAAACGATTATTGTGGTCCCTCTCAGCTCAAAAAGGAATAATGCACAGGCTCAGTTCACCATCTCTGTTGCTACTAGTATAGTCTGATACTCATTGCAGTCTTTTATTTAAAAGCACTTGTTTACCAGTTATGTCATTATGGTAGCTTGGATTTCTCCCACCCTCTTTCCTACTTTATTAGTTATATTTAAAAATAACATCCTGTATTTTACATTTTGCAAGAAAGCTTTCTAAATAAAATAGCACTGTTATCAAATTTCAGTGAGATGCATGAAGGTATACAATGCTTAGCACATGTGCACTTCCTTCCCCTTCTATGTCCAGGAGGTGCCCTCAACTAACAGGAGACTAAATTTATTCTGAAATGTCTGTGATTTGATACTGAAGATTAATCATACTGATAACTTTTCTATTTCATTTTCTGTGTTGTCCTTTTCTAACCCTGGTAGCCTTCAAACTTTTGACTGGCCTGCTTTCCCCTTCTCCTCTCTGTAGTGTTGTCTCAGCTTGGCTCTGCCGAGAACAGACCTGAGCAAAGCCTTCCTCAGCAGAGATTCCAGCTCTCCGCTGCCTTTCAACAGCAGCAGCAACAGATACAAGTAATCCAGCAACTTCACTCTGATTACATTTTAGATACTCTGCTCCAAAAGTACCTCAAAAAACCTTAGTTTTATTTTATTGTCTTTTAAGACTATATAGTAATAGACATTTTAGCAAATTTTATTAAGCCTGACATTTTAGCCAGCTTGGAGCACTGAATATATTTTGTACATTTAAGCCATACTTTCCTTGATTTAAAATCTTTCATGAAGTGCTGGTGGCACATTAACATCCATTTTTGTAGTTTGCATTATATTTTGAAATAGACAGTTGTCAATGCCAATGGTTAACTTATACTGCAGAAAAAGACAAGAATGCCAATGTTCCTATTAGTAAATATCATACCTGTTTTATAAAAATGCCATTCCATTATCTCAGGAAGTCAGCATATTATAGTTGACTATACAGGGTGGTTTATATAGGTATAAACTATCATACAACAAAATGGTAACTGAAGTTGCTGAGTTACTACAATATAGACTGGCAGGGCAAAGTAACATGTATTTTTGAAGTGTACCAAGAACCATTTTAAAAGCCCTCAGCAGGCTTCTGTGCCACTGGTGCTGTTTGATTGTGCATTGTCTGAATGTGGTATAGTCCCCTATTGTTACCTTAGTGCTCTCTCCCTTTCATTTTTGTTTTCATCCCTCTCAGGAAAAGCACCTTTTTATACCTGCTTACATTTAATTGATTTCCCTCCTCTCCCCCTTTTACAGCAGTTGCGATTCTTACAGCATCAAATGGCCATGGCAGCAGCAACAGCACAAACAGCTCAGCTACATCGTCAACGGCATACAGGCAGCCAGTCAAAAAGTAAAATGAAGAGAGGCACACCAACCACTCCAAAATTCTGAGTCTTGCATTATTTTTTTTCTTTTTTAAAAACATAATGAATCAAAAGGATTGAGTTTCTACTTCATTTTTGTTTTTTAAAACATAATCAGTATTTTACCTTGTTTGATGTACAAACTTTATACAGAAGCACAACCCTATGATTTTTAAATAAAAACAGGGAAATGCTTTAATAAACCAGTAGGGTTCATTTGCTTAAGTCACTGCTTTTTCAAAACTGTTCCACTGTACATAGAACATGTAGAAGTGGCCTAAGAAATACTAGAAATGTCCTTCAGAAAAATGTAGTTTGATATTTATTTAGTATGAAAGATTTGTGCACAGTGTAATAAATACAGTTTTTACAAATACGTTTAGAAAATGTAGTTATTTTGCTTTCATACTCTTAATTACTTCATCCATCAGTTTTTTTACTTCTTTGTGTCTTGTAACCGCTCGGCTCAGACAGTCCTGAAGTTTAGCTCCAGTCAGCCCACTTCCACCTGAAAAATTATTGTACGAACACTTTCAATATATGCTATTGTACTTTTAATGATCAACATCATGTGAAGTTATAGACCAAAGCTTTCAGTAATGTAAACCAGGGGGTATGGTTAAGATTGCCAAGTTATGTTTTAAGACCTCCAAGTGATTCCAATGCATGGTAAACAACATAAAAAACGTAAGGAATTTGAGGTAACAAACTGTCATTCTAAATTTGCTGCATTAGGTAAATGGTAAATATCCCATATTCCATTTGCCCTACTCCTATGTAAAGAATTTCACATAGAGTTTTCATCCAAATATTTAGGACTGAAGTAGAAGGAACATGCCTGGTTTGTGAAGACAACATAGCTTGCCTTCCTCGTCCATTACTACTGTTAGGGTTCCAGTTGCCAGATGTTCCTCCTCTCCAGTAGGGTCCACTATGAGCAGAGTGCTATTTAAAAATTTTTTGAAGTGTAAATTATCAATCCATGAAACATTTTATTTTAGAATATTTAAAACACAATTTTTATACATTTAACTTACTCATCAAAGACCGCAAAGGAGGTAGCAACTGGATGAGTTCTAATGTTCAAATAACTTTTCTTCTTTAAATTAACTTCTGCTAAAGCAGTTTCTTCATTTATAGTAACTTCAGGCAACTGTACTAGAAAGGCAAGTATGTTAGTAAGTATCTCTAGTATAAGTAACAAATATGGCTTTTTCTAAATTCACTTTTGCCTGTTTAACTTTTCCAGAAATAATATTTTAGAAAAAAAAAATCTTAGAACATTAAGATAAATACAGTGTATATAAACATTTTTATTAATTTAAAGACTAAAATGAATGATGGCTCAACCATAACAAAAGCCTAAAAAGATGAGAAAGTTTAACAGAATATTCTGACACAAAAGGAGGAATATTGCCTTTTATTAAGATTGCTTACCATTTTTTAAAGCTGCCAACAAAGCAAATGTACAGGCATCCAAAATATTTCCATCATAGTCAAGGCAAATGAGATCACAGTATAGAACCCAAGCAAGCTAAAATAGAGTTTACACAAAGCAAATTAAAGCCTTCTGATGGGTAGAACATGGGATTTCTTTCAATTTATACACCACAGAACCCTTAAACAAACAAGATAACCTTCAAGGCTCAAAAACTTACAAAAAAAGAAAAACCTTTAATAAACCAAAAAAAGTGGTTATGTTTGGTAAAAGCTGGCTTTTGACTACCAAGCTGACAAGTGACAAACATTTCCATTCCTATTGCTAAGTCAGATGAGGGAAATACTTTTGAAAGTCCCAAATGAAAATCAAAATATACTTTCCCAAAGAAACCTTAATACATCAGATGCTTGGTAGGGCCTGGCTGGTGTTCCTCAGTGGTCAAGCCACAAACCAGGAGGTCACAGTTTGATCCTGGTCATGGCACATGCTGGGATTGCAGTCTCAAACCCCAGTAGGGGGAATGCAGGAGGCAACTGATCAATGATTCTCATCATTGATATTTCTATCTCCTCCCTTTCTCTCATAAAAAAAAACATTTCCCTTAAAAAAAAATGCTTAGTAGGTTTTACAAGTAAATATGTAATCAAACAGAAAAATCCTATAGGTTCTAGTCAACTTAGTTCTAAGTTTTCAAATAGTTAGAATTTACAGTGTGGATTCACCTTAAACACATTAGCTAATCAGATACCAGTAATCTGCTATAAAGAAAAAAAAATGAATGTTCACGGTAAAAGGGGAAAAGAATTACCTCAGCTTAAGAATAAGACATGTTTTTACTGAACTTCATCTAAAAATAAGACATCTGTATTGAAGGCTACTGTGGTTTTGTTAATTTCCCCATCTACTCTCCACAAAACACAATTAATAAAAGCTTAAAACTTCTCTATTGTTCTTACCTTTCCTGGAGAAATGCATAAGTCCTCTTTTGGAATTATCTGTGAACTGAATGACAAAACAGTAAAAGGAAGGTCAAAACTACCTGAAAATGAATGATAGTAATACTTTTTCCCGATTATCTTACTTTTCAATGACATCTGCAATGAACTGGCTAGCTACTTGGGCCTCTTCTCCAGGAGGTCCAGACCGAAATCTCGACGAACACAGAGGTGGTAGATCCACATTAGGAACTGAAAGAAACACTCTGCAACTATGAAATAAACTTCACTTCTGGTTTATGGAAGTATTAAATGTAAATCCATTGCAAGGGGACTGTTGCCTTGGATAGCTTTTTCCAAGTGGAAAGGATTATAAGACATCAATTATATTCTTCTTAGTCTTTTTAAGACTGTTAAGCTTGGATAAAATAATATCTGTATTTCTGACTTTTTACCACACAAATACTTACTTTTTAAAAAAGCATTTAAGGTTTAAATCCTTCACAAGTTTTCTTCCTTTCTAAGTACCTCAATCTGTCACAGAAGGTAGCCCCTCTACTAATACCCAACTGTTCTGCATTTTAAAAATATTGGTTCCTACCATAAAGAACAAATGGCCCAAGTCAAGAAAAACGATGGCATAGCGGGCCCTGGCCAGGTGGCTAAGTTGGTTAGAGCATCATCCCACGCACCAAAAGGTTGCGGGTTTGATTCCCCAGTCAGGGCACATACCTAGCTTTCAAATTTGATACCCGGGTGGAGCATGCTGGAGGCAACCAATTGATGTTTCTCACATTTATGTTTCTCAATAAAAACATATCTTTGGGTGAGGATTAAAAAATAAATCAAAAAGTCTCCAATTACAGCCTTTTCCTAGGAGATTCTATTTTCTTGGTTAATGACATCTGAATGTATAAACAAATTGAATGAGTTTGAAAAATTACAAAATTCTCTTATGCTATCTTCCAATAGAAAACTTTAGGAATGTCTGCTTCATTCCTCTATATTTCTGATTATGAATAACTTTCTCAACTACTAGGACTTAACTATAATATTTGTATTAAATCTGTTAAAGCATTTCTATTAAAATTACTAAATTATAACTTACCAACATATCCTTTATCAGGGGTATCTGGTGGTGGTGCTGCAAATTCCTATAGAAGCAAACCAATGTTCCCAATTAAAGAAGCTACTTAATAATTGTGAAGAAAGCCTTAGTTATGGAAGGCTCTACCAAAGACCATAGTAACTAGCTAACTACCACATCATGAGCGCCTACTATGCTTAAGGAGTTGTGTCGGGGACTCTAATGGCACCAACACTCACTTTAGCTCTGCAGTAATGAGGCAGTACAGCATAGTTACACTACAGTGGTACTCACCAAAGTTAAAAAATATTAATTGGAATTCTCCTCCACCCTCACTTGCACTAATTCAGTAGCTACGAATCTTTAACTTAAACTCCAATGTGATACTGGCACAGCCAGATTTCGGAAGTGATGGTAACAAAGGAACTGGAATCACCTTTCAAATGTCAGACCCACACTTTTTGGCTGAGAGACTTTGGGTAAGTTACTTAACCTCTTACCATTAAATTTCCTCATCTGCAAAATGGGAAGTTAATGAGACCTACTTTTAGGGACTGTTATTGAGGGTCAAATGAGATAATGCCATTAAGTCCATAATATAAAACTTGGCAGTTAGTGTTCAAATCTTATTGTTAGATATCACCCCAGCTTTTCCGAGGAAGAATCTGAGCTTATGTGAAGTAAGAGTGTAGTGTAGTCAGTTCTATTTATGAGCCTTATGATCCTGACAAGTTACTGAACCTCATGTAAAACAGGAGACAGAAATTATACCTCAAAAACTGTTCGGAGGTTTAACTTGATTAATTTTGTAAAGTACCTAATATAAGGTGTCTGAAACATAACAGGTACACAGCACATGGTAGCTATTATTCCCTCAAGATTTTCTTTTGAACAATCTCAATTTTCTACACATTTGCATGGATTAAATACCACCAATGGATAAAAGGATGTCACCAAAAATCTCTTAATCTCTCAAATTATACCCAAATTCTTAAAAATTTAAAGGTGGTCAAATTTTGAAAATTATTTGATTTCAAAACATTTGAACAATACCCATAAATTATAACTCAGTCATTAAACTTGGGTCGTGTTATCTAGATGAAAGTTCTTTGGAAATGAAAAATACTAAAAGCTGACTGCCTAGTCAACAGAATTACTAGTGTATATTACAATTTAATCAGTACCCTATATAATAAAACCCTAATATGCAAATCGACCAAACGACAGAACAACCAGTCGCTATGACATACACTGACCTAATGGGGACAGCTCCTGCATTGAGAGTCATCCCCCTGAGAGAAGACCAGCCTCCGCGATTGGTGGGGAGGGAGCGGACAGAGCCAGCCAGCAGGTGGCGCCAGGCCGCCAGCCAAGGCGGGTGCCAGTGAGGGCCCCCCCCAATCACCCTGTCCCCCAGTCACCCCACAAACTGGTCCTGATCGCTGGCCAGGCCTAGGGACACTTCCCTATATATTGGGAACAGTCTCTTAGATTTAAAATTTAAAACTGGCAAGGCTACTCTAACACTAAAGAAACAGGATGATGTAGCAATGACATGCATGGACTCTGGCTTGCACATTTTGTGGTCAGCTCTGATTCTGACACTTAAAACTGTGTGACAAAGCCAATTAACTTTTCTCTGCTTCAGTTTTTCCACCCATAAGATGGGGAAAATGGTACTACTGGCTCAGAAGGATCATGTTATGTACTACTTTTTATAATCAGGGCAAAAAATGTAGCTGCCCATACAACAGCAAGATGCCTTTCACCTGTATGAAAAGTATGGTCACTGGTGCATGCAGCGTTCCAGATTGTGAGAGGGCCTCTAGTTTGAAGATAATCTGGTAACTCATCTTAGTAAGACATATATTAAACCTACCGCTTTAATTCCACAAATGACTGCAGTATTTCCCAGCTTCACTAGAGCAGAACCATCTGCAGTACTAACTGAACCTGAAAAGATAAGTATTTAAACAAAATGAAAGGGTCCATAAAAAGTGTTTTTGTTTTCTACATGATTTTATATTGTTACATAAGCCAGGTGCTTATGAAATTTATTACTAGCTCAAATTTTTTAAAAGTGGTATAACTACTTAAAACTACTGTTTTAAGAATTATTCACCTGTCCTTGAATTTTGAGTCAATCATTTTTTCATTCAGGCACAGCAGTGAACAGATAAAAAAATCTCTTTACACAAAAATCACTGAAATCCCTTAAACATGGTAGAATTTGGCCAAAATACTGGATCAGAGGCTAAAATTTGGGAATGCCATAAAGGTAAAATTGGAAAATTCCATATTTGCAACAGCAGGTTTAACTAGTTTAAAACATAATGGATCCATGTCTTGGAGGTATGGAAGGAATGGGGAAAAACTCTTTATAGTTACTTTAAAATTGTAAATAAAGAGCATATAAATTGAGAGCATATAAAGTGAGTTTTAAAAAACTTTACAAATAAAAATTCTTTACTAGTATTAAAAAAAACAGGAAAAATTATATTTTCAAAACTGAAGCAACTTCAACGTTCTTATTTTAGAACTCAAAATATTCTCACCTATGTTAACAGTTGTGGTTCTGAATTCACCAAGTTCTCTTCCATCAGGACGGCAGTTCTCTTTCTAAATAAATTTATATGAAAGTAAAGCACGTCTATGTGTATATTTTATACAGAACCAAGGAAAACACATTAAACCTTGTTAGTTGAAATTACTTTTGAATTTTTTTATATAACTGACATAACTGTTTCAGTTGTACAATGTAACAATGTTCAATATTTGTATATATGACTTTGTCTTTAAAGCATATGATACTATCAAAAGGCATAACATCTACATAACCCCTTTTACTCACCAAAAATCTCCTGTAATACTCCAGAGGTTCCACAGTTCTGAAACATATTAAAAATATATGTGAAGTAATGAATCTTAACATAAACCCAGAAACTGGCAACTATCTTAAAAGTGTAGTGAGGCAGAATAAGTCTCCACAACATGTAAGTTTCTTTCATAAATTCTGATGTGTATGTTGCCACATATAACCGTTTATAAAGTAGATACTCTTGCTGTAGCAATCACAGTGATTAATTGCTGTCCTTAGCCCTGCCTTAAACAATTACAGTATTGGAGCCCAAAGCCCTTGGGCATCTTTAAGAGGAGTTACTATCACTCTCTCTCTCTGAAGAAGGGATTCTTAGCGAGAATGAAAAAAAGTTACATCTTTATTTTTACTATCCAGTAACTGAATTTAGTATATTCTTCAATTATGACTGTGGGCAATAAACTATTATATTAGCTGTACCTGCGACTTTAACACAATCACAGACACTGAAAGTTTTCATTTTTTTAATAGTTTGTCGAAGGTACTAATCGTTATTTTTGAATTACAGGAGTTATAGAATCTCCACTAGATCTTGCTTAAGAGAGTTAACTTTAAAAGCAGGTTTATGTCCAACAATATAACATACACTTGAGATTTTATACAAATAAGTAACTGTTTCGATAAAATCGGTTTCCTTTGGAATCCTATTTATATGCTTAAGAACTTGACTCTCAGAATGAAAATCTATTGGTTTCACCAGAGTGGAACACACACACAAAAAGGCCTATTACAAAAACTGCCAAACAAGGCACAGTCCTTTTAGGAATAAATTACTGAAGGAGAATGGAGTGGCATGAGGTTCTGATGGAACTCTTGTCCACAAACCGGGCCTGTGCCCTAACCAGGACTCGAACCTTGACCTCCGGGTTCAAAGGTCGATGCTCAATCACTGAGCCGCGCCAGCTGGGCCGGATGCTACACTAAACACGCCCAGCTGTGTCTCCGGGGCCGCACGCCACTGCCAGCTACCGTGCTCCTGAGCCCTTGGCACCAGCCTAGTTATCCCCAACCGGAAGGAACAGAGGGAGAGCCACGCGGCCCGCCCCACGCCCCCCAGAGGAAGCGGCTACCCCGCTCCCACCGGGGACACCGGCGGTACCGAGCCCACGCACACCCTCCCACCGTCGTCTCACTGGCGGGAAGGAGCCTCTTCCTTTCCCACGACCACCTCCAGGTGCCCGGCCCCGTGGCCCGCTTCCGCGGGGATCAGTGGGGTGGCCTCCAGGTGGGAGCACCCCCGCTAACGGTTAAGGGAAGCCACCACCGGCCAGGGAACAAACTTGCCACGCCAGCCGCCAACACTCACTTGAACCCGGCCGCCATCTTCTCGCGAGCCTGCGCCTGCGCCTGCGCCTGCGCCTGCGCGGGGCGCCTGCGGCCTCCGGGACGCGCGTCCGCTCCGCCTCCACACGTGGGCCGGGGAGCCGGCCCTCCTCCCGCGGGGGGAGCGGAAGGTGCCTCTGGGGCGGTTGTTGCCCCGCCGTAGTTCCGCCGCCTCTTGCGAGCCGCTGTCGGAGTCTTGGCCTGCTGCAGGTTCTGAGGAGTCTGCTATTAGAGCGGTGATGAGCGTCTCTCCTTAGGACAGTCGGGCAGTTCAGAGTCTGAGAGAAAACCATTGATGGCAAATAATACTGGACTGAGTGTGACGCATTACTGCAAAATGTCTGCGCCCTGCCCGCCTCTTCCTTCTCCTAGGACTCCCTGACGGCGAGCCTGTGACACGCGCGCAGCCATTTCTGATGACACGCGGCCGCTGAGTCGGCCGCATGCCGAGGATGAAACATTTGCGAAATAATGTTTTTCCCTCAAAGTGACACACTACCCGAGTTATGCTCAGTTTTTTGGCGAAGTCTGACACACCAAGCTCAAAGGTTGCCCATCACTGAGCTCCCGCTCCAGCACCGGAGATGACGGAAATTTCCCGCGGTTGCACTTCGTTCCAGCGGGCTCCACCGAGCCGCTGGTTTTGCAGGCTGCGCCGGCTCCAGGCTTCCACCTTCCTTCCGGATAGGGTTGCCGGAAAACAAAGTACAGCCAATTAAATTTGAATGTCAGATAAACCAAGTAATTTCCTACTCGGAGTGCGCCTCCAGTGGTGTGTGTTAGTGGTTGTTACCAAGGGCTGGGGAGCCGGGAAGGTTTTAGAAATGATGGTGATGGTTGCAGAAGATTGTTGTACATTTAAAATGGTTAAAATATTTTTTAAAATCACCGTTTTAAAAAATTATGACATAGCAAAACTTTTAAATGGGTGGGTTATATGGTTTTGCAATTATATTTTAATAAGGCTGTTAAAAAATAACTCATGTTGTTTATCTGAAATTCAAATTAAGTGGGCAGCCTGTGTTTTGCGCCTTCCGGCAACCCCGCTTCGAAACCAGGCGCCTGGCAAACAACTACTGCGTTGTCTTCGCCTCGCCGCGCGAGGGCGCTGTGGGCGGCCGGTGACGGCGCGGCGGCCTCTCCGCGGCGGGGGCGGGGCTGTGCCGCCGGCTTCCGCGTGCGTGTGCGGGTGCCGGCCGGGCGCTGGGCCGGTGTCCGGAGGATGGCTTCGCTGCCGCTGCCGCTGGCGGTGCTCGGCGCGGCGCTCGGCGCGGCGCTGGCGGCCGCAGCCCTCCTGCTGGTGAGAAGGGGGGGCTGGCGCGGGCTGGTGCATCGCTCTTCCGGAGACAGGGCCCAGGCTTTCTCCGCGCTGGGCTCTGCTGCGTCCTCTTTCTTCAGGCTTATCCGCCTTTGTCCCAGAATCCTCTCCTCAGTTCCACGCCCCGTTCTTCCTTGTTCATTTTTACTTTGGGGCTCTGTGTCCCCCGTTCTCAGAGCCTTCCACGTTGGTTCACTGGGAGAGCGCCCACCCCTCCTCCCGAGCCCCTGGTCCGGACGCTGTGTCCAGCCCGACCTCCCCAGACCCCCGGCCTTGTCCTCTGCGGCTCGGCTCGCCCCGCCCGGAGGTCTGAGGCCCCTGGAAGGTGAGTGCTCTGTGGGCTCCCTTTCCGGAGGTGGATAAGCAAATAGCGGTAACAGCACCAACGGGAGCCATCCACCGCAGACTGGCCCTCTAGGAACTCAGGAACACCAAGCTAGCCCCGGCCTGGTGTGACATCTGTTTGGGGATCGTTCTGTCCCGGAAGTAAACACCCTACGTTTGCTGCCTCGAAATGATGCAGTACAGTAAGATTCAAACTCACACATATATATATATATTTGCCATTATTTTGGAAACAGATTGTAAATACTTGCTGATCCATAAGTAGTAGAAAGTGTGCCAAGTGAACTTCTCCCGTATGATTTGGAATGAGCCTGCTCTCTAGTTAGTTAATGGAGAGGTTTCAGCTTTCTCGACATTCAGATTTAGCAGCCAGGAAGGTCTCTGTCATCTTGCCAGAAAGTCTATAAACTCACAGCTTAGAAACAGTTTAGCCAGAGAAAAAGCACAGTATCTTGATTTCTTTGGGGTGATTTGTGTCTAAGTGAGAGAGGAGTCCTCTCCTTTTCTTAGTGGTATATGGATATTTCAGATTTTTTTCAGGGTTTTGAGCAAGTCAGGTTGTGGGCAGGTTAGGGTTTGACGAAAATCCTAAATTGATCTGCCTCATATTGAATCTGTTACAGATTTACATGTGTACATTACGAGTTTGTACTAGAACTAGTTGACCCCACAGCTTGAAGTGATTGTAAGAGCTACCATTTATTGAATACTTACAACATATTGTAAATATTCAATAAATTTGATCTTAGAACAACACTGACAAATACTAGCTTTATTTGACTGGTGAGGAAACTGAGGTTAAAGAGCTCATATGCACAAATGTCAAACTGCTCCTGGAACTTTGTTTTTTTAAAATGCCAGACAGAGCGTGTAATTATTACCAAAAAACCCCACAAATCTTGTTTTATCTATCTATTTATATAAAAAGCTAAGTGACCAACCATACGTTTGTCCGACCGCCCAACCGACAGCTGGTACATATGACGCCCACTGGCAATTGAAAAATAAATGTTGACTTGCGCATGCACGATACCTATAAAGCTCTTTCTTCTAATTAATTTCCTTTCAATGTGCATGAATCCATGCACTGGGCCACTCATATGTTATATTTATCTCCATCCCCCATACATACTTTCTCCCCACCCACTTCCTTCTGGATTATTTTGAAGCAAATCCAAGACATAATATTTTACCTATAAAGCCTTAGCATTTATCTAAAAAGGTAGGACCCCTTTGAAAATATAATGGCAATAGGATTCTCACAAATTATTTTTTATATTAACCATTATTTAGTGGTTTTAAATACCCTATCAGTTCCAATACCTGATGTATGTCTTAGAATAGTCAGTCTTTTCCAATCACATTTACACACACTTAGCACTTCATTGATATGTCTCAAGTCTTTTGATCTATAACAATTTCTCTTCCCTTTTTTCCCCCTTATCCTATCTAATAAAGAGGGAATATGCTAATTTTTAAAAAATATATTTTATTGATTTTTTACAGAGAGAAAGGGAGAGGGAGAGAGAGTTAGAAACATCAATGAGAGAGAAACATCGACCAGCTGCCTCTGCACACTCCCCACTGGGTATTTGCCCGCAACCAAGGTACATTCCCTTGACCGGAATTGAACCTGGGACCCTTGAGTCTGCAGGCCGATGCTCTATCCACTGAGCCAAACCGGTCAGGGCAGGAATATGCTAATTGACCATCACCCCATCACAAAGATAGCTGCACCCACAGCTGAGGCCAAGTTCCCATAAGAAGCCTTAACAAGCAATCAGCAGGGACCTGAGGCTACGCCCTCCCCCATCCCCGTGGGCCTTGACAGGGGACCTCAGGCGATGCCCCCCACCCGGCAGGGCTTGACGAGGGACCTCAAGGTGTGCTTCCCGTCCTGGTGCTGGGCTAGGGGACCTCAGACCGCACCCCCCGCCTGGCGGGGCTTGACAGGGAACCCCAGGCAGTGCCCCCCGCCCCAGCATTGGGCCAGGGGACCTGAGGCTGTGCCCCTCTACCTGACTGGACTTGACAGGGGACCTCAGGCCATGCCTCCCACCCAGTGGGGCTTGACAAGGGACCTCAAGGTGCACCCCCAGTGCTGGGCCGGGGGACCTGAGGCTGCACTCCCCCACCTGGCGGAGCTTGACAGGGGACCTCAGGCCATGCCCCCCACCTGGTGGGGCTTGACGGAGGACCTCAAGGCATGCCCCCCGCCCTGGTCTGGGCTGGGGGACCTCAGGCCACACCCCCCATCCTGGCGCCAGGCCAAGGGACCTGAGGCTATGCCCCCTGCCTGGCAGGGCTTGACAAGGGTGGGGCTGGCTGGGTCTGGATCTAGCTCAGTGGTCGGCAAACTCATTAGTCAAAAGAGCCAAATATCAACAGTACAATGATTGAAATTTCTTTTTGAGAGCCAAATTTTTTAAACTTAAACTATATAGGTAGGTACATTGCTATTAACTTAATTAGGGTGCGTGGTATTTTGTGGAAGAGCCACACTCAAGGGGCCAAAGAGCCGCATGTGGCTCACAAGCCTCAGTTTGCCGACCACTGATCTAGCCTACTGCGGGGGTGGCCAGCGTGGTCTGGGTCTCACGCAATTTTGAGGTGCATGTGGGTGGGCAGGGACTTGACTCTGGGTCCCGTGGTGAGCCCCAGACTCTGACAGGAGGGAGATTTTCATATACATTTTACTAATTTTCTTTCATCTCTGATACTTCTATTATAGAGAAAGGGAAAATAGCAATATTAAATTATTTCCTCTAATTAATCCCCTTTTAATGTGCACAAATTTCCTGCACCGGGTCACTAGTCTTTAATAAGTGGTCATTTTTTCTATAGAATTTCTCACAGTCTGCATTTTACTGACTGAAATCATTTTGGTGCCTTTTAATATCTCGCTCTGTCTCCTGAATTTCTTGTAAACTAGTAGCTACATCTAGAGACTTATGAAATGTTTGTTTGACTTTTTTAATCAAGAAAATTGTGTGAGTGATGCTGAATACTTCCTCTTTTATAACATCAAAAGATTTATAATGCGTGATTTCTTTGTTGTTAAGATGTTAGTCTGACCCACCAGTTATAAAATTTGTCATTTACCTAAAGGTGTTAGCATTGATGATTACTACCTGAATATATTATTTCACTGGGAATATACCTAAATTCATTATTTCACTGGCAAAAGTAGAATATTCTAATTTACCATTCCTTCTTCGTATATTACCTAGAAACCAATAATGAAAAATAATTTAATCCTCAGCTACCAGTTAACCTGAAATACTGTTCATATATACAAGGTAAAATAAAAAGCAAGTTTTCAAAATAATGACCTAGTTCCCTGGCATCTTAACAAAGGTGACCAATTAATTTTTTATTTTTAGTGTTATGAATCCATGATTTAAAATATTTTTCATCTGTTTCAATGGATTTACAGCAATTTGAAGCTCAAATCCTCCCATCATAAGGCAATGAGAACCCCTCAAGTTGGCTACTTTGTCCTTTTTTGCATCATCCTTATTATCATTGATGTGCTATTCCACCATTGCCCATTTCCTGCCCCAACTTGAACCATACATTCCTCTTAGGACACTGGTTGCTTCTAGTGGGAGATGGAATTTACAAAATACAATCTGGATACCAGAGGTGCAGAGCAATAACTTGGACCCACTAGTCTGGATACTGTCCATGCTTACACCAATCACAAGCATATGCAATTTCAGTGTGTACCCAATGGAACATTATAAATGATTGTCCAATTACAAATGAGTAATATGTAGATTGATTGTTTAGAAACAGAAGGTGTGCCAATAGAAGTAGTATTCCAAAGAAGAGCTATTTCAAAGCTAGCTCCTAGTCATATGTGTAAGGGAGCTATCTACACTAATAAAAGATAAAGATGCAAATTGACCGTACCTTTGTGATGCCTACCAGCCAATCAGGAGTGAGTGTGCAGATTAACTCAACAAAGATGGTGGGTTAATTTGCATACATAGGCACCCAGCGGCCGGGGCAGGACGCTTGCGTCATCACCATGGCAATGATGCAGGCGTTCCACACCGCCCCAGCTGCTCCCGGCCTCTGGGCAGCATGGGAAGGAGGAAACTCGGCTCCAGCCGGAGCGAAGCGGTGCCAGCAGCCAGGGGAAGAAAGGCCCATTCTTGCACGAGTCTTCGTGCATTGGGCTATAATATTAATAGTGCGTGGCACCTACCAAGATTTGATACATATCTACAAGTTTGATACTTTACTCCAGAAAATACTGTATTTTGAGTTGAAATATGGGGGTAAGTGCCAAGATTCTTAAGCATTATTAGTCCCCACTGTGGGGATTGGGAGACTCTTCCCTTCATACCCTGGGTCAGTCTGGTCCTGGATGGGAGGTCTGCCTTCATCCCACATGTTCCAGTTGTTGTATGAACTTGTCCTCTGTCACATATAGGCTCCAAGTAGGGATGGAACCTCACTATATGTGTGTCCAGGATTGGGGGTTTGGCACATCTAAGAGCAGATTGTACTTCTGTGATTTGTTCCCTAATAGATCTGGGATGACAGAACCCTAGGGAATGACAAGTGGGAAGAGAGAGTCTCTCTTAAGACATTAATACATTACACCGTTCTTAAGACTGGTTTGAATTTTGGAGTCACCTCCAGACCATTGTTAATGGACTAAAAACTGAGAATAAATATTCCAACCAAGGGGGGGGGGAAAATTACATAAATGATACAGCGTTCGAACATAACAAGTGTAAAAAAGGTGAACCTAACAATTTCTTTTTTAACATATCTGCTTTTAGATTTCCTTTGTTGCATTTGTAACTGCTACAGAAATGCCACCTCTTCATCGGCATGAAGAAGAGAAGTTCTTCTTAAATGCTAGAGGACAGAAGGAAACTCTACCCAGCATAAGGGACTCACCTACTAAACAGCTTTCTATTGTTGTGCCTTCATACAATGAAGAAAAGCGGTGTAAGCCCTTTTTGATTTTCTGGTAAGGGATGATTTGGGAAGAAAGGGAAATTTATAGTATTGCATTTTACTGTCTTTCCCAGAACGTTAGTAGATATGGGCTGGGGTGAGTATCTAATTAGTTGGTAGTTGCAGCTCAGAAGAGGAAAAGAGAATATTAGCTGTGAGGCTATGAGCAGCAACATAAAATAGTGAGACTGAAGTGGACTTGAGGAGTAATGAGCAAGATGTGAACAGCAGACAGGTGTTCCAAATGAAAATGGTTAGTGCAGGAAGGTCCCAGAGTAGCTTCTTAGATTATATGGATTTTTTCCAAAAGTAAACTGAGTGTGTTAGAACTTGATAAATCATTTTGCTAGAGTTACTTCTCACCAACACCAGTGAGGTGTTCCCAGACCATCCCCTGAGTCAGTGGAGAAGGACTACTCCCAACCTCCATCCTTGTCTTCTCATATACACTGAGTGGCCAGATTATTATGATCTCTGAACGCATAATAATCTGGCCACTCAGTGTATGTCCTATATAATCCTATATAATAAAAGGCTAATATGAAAATTGTCCCCTCGACCAGGAGCTCGACCAGCAGGCAGGCCGGCCAACTGCCCATGTCCCCTCCTCATGGCCAGGCTGGCTGCACTCCACCCATGCACAAATTCATGCACTAGGCCTCTAATATATATATTTACACTGAGTGGCCAGATTATTATGCATTCAGAGATCATTATAATCTGGCCACTCAGTGTAAATGAATTTGTAAGAGAGACCATGATTGCAGTGTGAAAAGCCAATTTATTAAAGCAATTAAAGCCTGCACCTTTATTGAAAAAGCAAAGCAAGCAAACCTATACATCTGGCTCATGAAGCACAGACGGGCTCTCAGCTAATCTGAAGAGCAGTTTGGATGGGGGTCCAAGGTATTATATACCTTCCTTTCTATAGGTTTCAAAATTCCTTTACTGAATATTTTGATACAGATTAATTCGCAAGATTCCCCCCCCCCCTTTTTTTTTTTTTAAATTGATTTCAGAGAGGAAGGGAGAGGGATAGAGAGATAGAAACATTAATGATGAGAGAGAATCATTGATCCGCTGCCTCCTGCACGCCCCCTACTGGGGATCAAGCCCACAGCCTAGGCATGTGCCCTTGACTGAAAATGAACCCGGGACCCTTCAGTCCGAAGGCCAACCACTCTATCCACTGAGCCAAACCAGCTAGGGTTCAAGGTCCCTTTTTTTTTTTTTACTTTGTTGTGGCCTTCCCAGAAATCATGAAAAACACCTGGCAACTTTACCTTGCCAAGCCTTGAGACTGCTGGCTTCTCTGCTTAGGGAGTAAAAGTGCCCTTTTTTCCTTTCCCCTTTTCCCCTCCTTTTCTGAATTCTCTCATTGAGGTTTTTAACCATTTGCTCTCAACTGTCCTTGACCGTGGGAAGATAATGACTTGTTAGTTACAAGCTGGCTGCAGATTGCCCACACTGTTGGGCCTTGATTTAACTTTCCTATCTCAGTTTCCCTATTCCTTCTGCCCTGGAATCCTGTAACAATTTCAAAAGCAATTTTTAATGTACCTTTTTTTTTTTTTTAAGTGCCTATAATGATGGATGAAGCTCTGGGCTATCTAGAAGAGAGACAGGTATCATGTTTTCTCTTTTAATATAATGTGTCCAATTAAAATTAGACCAGGTTACCAACTTGTGAATCCCAGGTGAGATCCACTGTGAAAGGCAATGTTGGTTCTGCTGGGGCCATCATTATCACTGGCCCCTGTTCTCAGCTTGTTGCTAGGCAACCCCAGCACGTAGCTCACTATTTCCAGAGGCAGGTAGGTGACCTGAAAGCAAGCTCAAAGCTGACATTTCCTTTATGTATCCACCTACCTATGTTTTATCTTCTCTTGCCTGATTTTATACATAAAATTGAGTGATAGAGTATCTGCAGACTTTGTAGCACAATGCTGCTTTCACTTCTGTGATTTTTTTAATAAATTTATTTGAAAGACACAATTAAGGTGAAATTATTTTGTATTTCTTTATTATTCTTAAGAGTCCCCCCTCATTTATTTTCCTCTTTTTTCCTGCTAAAGAAAAGGAAGGTAATATGTGCCACTGTTTTATAGCATCAGCTGTTGTTGGAATCTCCTTAAAGAGTTTAAGAAAACAAGTAAGCTTTGTGGCTGAATTTTTTTAAAGAAAATTCCTTGTTTTGATTTACTTTAGGTTTTTGTGTGTGTGTGTGGAAAGGGAAGATAGAAGAGTCATCAAAAGAGAGGAGCTCGTATTATCTACTCAAAAATTAAATTTAAAAGAGAAAGAGAATTGAGGTCTTATTGTAGGTGAGGCTACTATCTCTTCTATTACATGTAATCTTTACACCAGTCACATAGACTAGTTTTTTGTTGTTGTTTTTAATGAGAAAATGGGCCAAAAATGTCAACTTGCCTAAGGTGGTAAGGCTAAGAGGTGCATCCAGATTGGAATCTACACTCTCTGACTTCAAACCTCTTGGGCTTTTTCTCATACACCTGGTAGCATCTCACAGATGTACTCAGCACCACAAGAGCCTGGCTCCTTCACTGACATGTGACAGGAAGAGCAGGATGCTCACAGAGACTTAGTATCCACCCTCTACTCCTACCGAGGGTCTCTCCTGTTTGATCTGGCCTTTTTATTTTATGTGGTTTATTCACTACTTTATATACACGTTAACACTACAACAATTATTTTTTAAATTTTTTTAGAGTTCTTTATGGCAGTTATGCCAAATTGTGGTATGTTATTTTTGCTTCTTACAGAAACAAGATCCTACTTTTACTTATGAGGTGATAGTAGTTGACGATGGCAGCAAAGACCAGACTTCAAAGGTAAGTAAACTTGCTTTTAGAATTGCCAGTAGCTGGAAAATATGGAATAATTTAGCAGGTGTAAAATCTTAGTTTTGCTCATCAGAGAACCCTCAAGTTTTTTGTTGGTTTTTTTAAAATATATTTTATTGATTTTTTACAGAGAGGAAGGGAGAAGGAGAGAGAGTTAGAAACATCGATGAGAGAGAAACATCGATCAGCTGCCTCCTGCACACCCCCCCCCACTGGGGATGTCCCACAACCAAGGTACATGCCCTTGACTGGAATCGAACCTGGGACCCTTGAGTCCGCAGGCCGATGCTCTGTCCACTGAGCCAAACCGGCTAGGGCAAGAACCCTCAAGTTTTGCTAAATACTTTCCATTGCTATAGTATGGGTAGTAGAAGAAGCAGAGATTTTATTTATGGAAAGCTGGAAACTATATCTACTATTACACTATTTCATAAAACCAGGGAAGCATTGAAGATCACCAAATGGGAGAGAACATGCACAACAACGGTTCACCTTGGCCTCTGTAGAACCCTCTTTGCCTGTCAATTTATGGTGCCTCTTTTCTTAAGCATGATTCTGTTCTTTATGCTGCACCTTGCCTGACAGATTCTAATGCAGTCATTTAAATAGGAAGATGCCTTCATATCCCCACTGATATCAGATATGTCCTTTGTCATACCCCATCTAGATTTATCCATAGGAGGTAACAGTGTCTTTGAGTATTATCCCCTCTCATTCCTCCATTCTTAGACCTGTAGCTGCCAGGCCCAGGTCCACCTGGTTTTGCAGTAGTACATTTATTAAATCTTGCCAGTGATCCTGATAAATTACTCTCCAAACATCTATGTGTTTTTATTATTAACTAGAGGCCAGGTGCACGAAAATTCATGCACTCGGGGGGCAAGGGGGTCCCTCAGCCCGGCCTGCAGCCTCTCACAATCCGGGACCCCTCCGTCCCTAGACCTGGCCTGAGATTAGGGCCTATTGGGGCTTTCCTTCCCCGGGCTGCAGGCAGCTGGCCCCACCCCCGCGGCTGCCACTGCTTGCCATCTGCGCAGCGCTGCTCCCCCTCCCCTGCCACCAGTGGCCTCCCTCTGCAGGCAGCAGGCTGGGGTGCAATGGCTTGGCTGACCTGGGCCTCCCTCTTTCTTTGCTGGGGGGCAGAGCCAGCCCTGCGAGGGGCCGTCTGCTTACCTGATGGTCCCTAACTGCTCGCCTATCTACCTAATCACCCCTAACCGCTGGTCTGCCTACCTGATCACCCCTAACCACTCTGCCTGCCTGATTGCCCATAACCTCTTGCTTGGGAGTGGGGGCAGCCCTGCTAGGGGTTGTCTGCCTACCTGATCTACCCTAACCACTTGACTGCCTACCTGATCACTCTTAACCGCTGGTCTGCCTACCTGATCACCCCTAACCACTCTGCCTGCCTGATTGCCCATAACTGCTTGCTTGAGGGCGGGGCCAGCCAGGTGAGGGGCCGTCTGCCTACCTGATCACCCCAACCCCTCTGCCTGCCTGCCTGCCTGATTGCCCCTAACCGCTTGCTTGGGGGCAGGGGCAGCCCTGCTAGGGGTTGTCTGCCAACCTGATCTCCCCTAACCGCTTGCCTGCCTACCTGATCTCCCCTAATCACTCTGCCTGCCTGCCTGATTGCCCCTAACTGCTTCCTTGGGGGCAGGGCCAGCCTGGCGAGGAGCCATCTGCCTACCTGATCTCCCCTAACCACTCTGCCTGCCTGATTGCCCCTAACCGTTTGCTTGGGGGCGGGGGCAGCCCTGCTAGGGGTTGTCTGCCTACTTGATCACCCCTAACCACTGGCCTGCCAACCTGATCACTCCTAACCACTTGCCTGCCTATCTGATCACCCCTAACCACTGGTCTGCCTACCTGATCTCCCCTAACCACTTGTCTGCCTACCTGATCACCACTAACCGCTGGTCTGCCTACCTGATCACCCCTAACCCCTCTGCTAGCACTGACTTCCAGTTGGTCAGCCTCCGGTCATTACTGGTCGTTTCGACCCAGGTTTTTTATATATTAGGATGCTTCACATTTTTTCTTTGATATTTCTTTTTTTCTTTTTTTTTACATGTAGGCAGGATATTTCTATTTTTATAATAAAAGATTCATTTATGGTGCTATTAATATTCTTGTTACATAGCAACATAATGTACCTTATAATAAGTAGACAGGGAAACACCTGTTTACTTTATTTTTCATCAGTAATGATTTTTTTGTTAAATACCAAGTATACATGAAGTTCTAGACGCTGGAGGAACCATACAAATATATGAATCCAATCCTTTGTGCAAGAAGCCTTTAGGACAGTTGTGCAACATGCCCATAAATTCTGTAATGCAGGTAAAAAGTGCTGAAAATAAAATATTGTAAAGAATTTGAGAGAAAGAGAAATGACTTTTGATCTGAACTTTTAAGGATGGTTATGACTAAGAACATGGAGGATAGTATTTTCAGATTGAAAATGTAGTGTAAACAAAGGCATAGAGGCCAGACAGTATTATGGGATCTGCTTTGAATAACGGATGTGAAATGAAAAACATAAATACAGACTATTCCAGAAATTTGTTAATTATATGAAAGGAAGGGCTTAGAAAATAAACATCGATCACTTGCTGAGATGACAGAAGCAGCAGCAGCCCAGCTGAGGAAAAGCAGCTTTTCAGTTCTCATACCCTTCCTCATCACAAAATCACCACAGCTCCAAATATCGCATGTTCTCAGCAGTAAGAGATAGCCAGGACATTAAGATTTATCTTTGAGTGCCCCTGTCCTTTTTAATTGGAAATAGAAAGCTTTACCAGAAGCCTTATCCTCCAGCAGACCTCCAGTAGACTTCATTAGCCAGAAGTTGGTGACATGACCACCCATACCTGCAAGGAGGACTGGGAAAGTACTTGGCAAAGCAGATTTAGACCAATCATGATTCATTGTCTAGTCCTGTACACACTGTCACTATGTAAGACTGGAGCCATAATAGTAAGGAAAAAGGAGGCATTGTTTGTTGGGTAGGTAGCTAACAGTGTCTAACACAATGCTGTAATAGGAGTATGTACAAACGACTGTAGCTGCATTTGTTCATTGAGATTAATCAATTCT
The DNA here is from genome assembly GCF_027574615.1 of Eptesicus fuscus. Taxonomy (NCBI): domain Eukaryota; kingdom Metazoa; phylum Chordata; class Mammalia; order Chiroptera; family Vespertilionidae; genus Eptesicus; species Eptesicus fuscus. The sequence continues at coordinate 1,009,545 of NC_072480.1, read as the reverse complement.
AGACTATGTGTCAGGCACTAGAAATAGTAAGGTTAGCCTTTAAGTAGCCCACCACCTGTTGGGCAAGGTCTGCAGTTACATTATGTGATGAGTAAAGTAACAGTTAAATGAGAAAATGCCTTTTGAACCTATTATTATAATTACTTACCTTTTTCCTGGAGGGCAAGCTGAGGATGATCATAGAAGTTAGGAAAAAGACATGGTGTTTGAGCTGCATCTTAAGCTGGCCCAATAGGAGGGCAAAAGCCGGATTAGAATAACTTCACAACTGCCTATGGAAATGAGTGCCAAAAGGAGAGGGTACCGTTGATTAGGCGGTTAAATGGAAAGATGAGAACATTAAGAGATTTAATGTGGAAAAGCAAAGGATATGAGCTGTGCTGCAATGGTTTGAAGACTAAACATGAGGAAGAGATGTAGATAGCAATATATAGATTTATATATATGATAGATTAGGTCACTATTTCAAGACTTCGATTACAAATAAAAGAATACTGACAGTTTCTTGAGATAATAGTGTAATCAAAGGAAAATATTTAGTATGCTGGAGCCTTAAGCCTGTTTAAGACTGTGGAGCCAACAGAGAGGAAGAGATTGAAGATCCAGAAGAGGATAAGTTCTGGTATGGATATCTGCTGAGAAAGAGAAATTCAAATGAGATTTGAGGGAAATGGTCCAGAATACAAACAACCTCTCTGGGGACTGAGATTGCTTGCTGACAAATAAACAAGTCATTGAGCAGTATTGCAGGCTTAGGTCACAAGTGTGTATGTTAGCAAATAGATTTTTTTTTTTTTTCTGGAAGCTCAGTAGCTTAGGTAGAGAAGTTGAGATAATAAGGGGACAGCAGCTGCCTGTGCTACTGGTTCCTCTGCAGGGAAGTGAAGTCTAACTTCAGCCTAGTAGGTCAATTCCTGGTGTCGTATTTTGACACCAGGAATTCAACAACTCCCCTGGGCCACCAAAATGCATGGTGGGTATAATCAAGTCACAGGAAGAGGGCAACTGAAATAGTGTTTAACCATTTGCCTGCCATAAGCATCTATAGACCAACTTTAAAATCATTTTTTGTGAGAATTTTCAACTGAAAATATTCAAGAATACCCGAATTGTAATATATTTATTTTTATAATATTCATTGCAAATTGATTTTTTAAATTAAATTCAAAATATTGTGGCGTGTGGGGATAGTTTCCGTTTTGGACACGTGGCAGTTAACTGGTTAAGCCAAAATAAGAAACCCACTTTAGGGGTTTTAATCCTCAAAACCCCTACTAGAGGCCCTGTGCACAAAATTCATACACTGATGGGGGGGTGTCCCTCAGCTCAGCCTGCACCCTCTCCAATCTGGGACCCCTCGAGGGACATCCCTCTCACAATCCGGGACTGCTGGCTCACAACCACTCGTCTGCCTGCCTGATTGTCCCTAACCACTTTTGCCTGCCAGCCTGATCAACTCCTAACCATTCCCCTGCCAGCCTGATCAACACCTAACTGCTCCCCTGCCGGCCTGATTGCCCCCAACTGCCCTCCCCTGCCATCCCGGTCGCCCCAAACTACCCTCCCATGCCAGCCTGGTCACCCCTAACTACCCTCCCCTGCAGACCTGGTCACCCCCAACTACCCTCCCCTGCCGGCCCAATAACCCCTAACTGCCCTCCCCTGCTGGCCATCTTGTGACCACATTGGTGTGGCCATCTTGTTCAAGGGCATGATGGTCAATGTGCATATTACCTCTTTATAGGATTTTGTAATCCAAGTTAATTTTTTCTCACTTTTATGTAATTTGACAGGTAGCTTTTAAATATTGCCAGAAATATGGAAGTGACAAAATACGAGTGATAACTCTGGTGAAGAATCGTGGGAAAGGTGGAGCTATTAAAATGGTAATACATAGTTTCAACATTTTTACCTAAAATATAAAGATATAAAGATATTTTTGCCTTGGCCAGTGTTGTTCAGTGATTAGAGCGTCAGCCCAATTCCCATTCAAGGGCACAAGTTGCAGGTTCGATCCCCAGCCCTGGTTGGGCACGTGCTTGAGGCAACCAATTGATGTGTCTCTCTCACGTTGATGTGTGTATGTGTCTCTTTGTACCTCTCCTCCTTTCTCCTTCCCTCCCTTCCATTCTCTCTAAAAATCAGTGGAGTTAGAGAGTGTGACATCTGGCTTGCAAGTGGGAACCTCTGTGTCACACACGACTAACGAGTGAGTTAAAAATGGGTGATGTTGAAAAGGGCAAGAAGATTTTTGTTCAGAAGTGTGCCCAGTGCCATACTGTGGAAAAGGGAGGCAAACACAAGCCTGGACCAAATCTCCATGGTCTATTTGGGCGAAAGACAGGTCAGGCCCCTGGATTTTCTTACACAGAAAGAAAGAACAAAGGTCTCACCTGGGGAGAGGCTACACTGATAGAGTATTTGGAGAATCCCAAGAAATACATCCCTGGAATAAAAATGATTTTTGCTGACATTAAGAAGTGTGCAGAAAGGGCAGACTTGATAGCTTATCTCAAAGAAGCTACTAATGAGTAATAGTTGGCCACTGCCTTATTTATTACAAATGTCTCATGATTTTTTTTATGTGTACCATATTTAAATTGATCTCATACACCAAATTCCGATCATGAATGGGTAATAGAGTATTTCTTTGGGGCAGTCGTGATTTATATAAGATTGGCTGTGGTTAAATGAATATGGTCAACTTTTTGAGTTTTGATGGTAATTTTGGTTCAGCAAGCACTATCACTGCCCTCTTCTAAAAATGGGATTGGACTTGATTCATAATGTTTAACTTTTCACAGAGGTGGTGAGTGCCATCTCAAAACCTATAGGAGATTGGCTTATATTTAGATTTACATAATTGGTTGTATTAATATGTTTAAATTCTGAGGAAATCCCTTCACTGTCTCTTAGACCTGCAAGACTTGCCTGTGTTTCAAGCTGTGTTCATTAGTCTGTTAAAAGGCAAGGGCTGCAGATAAACTGCTAGTGACTATTTTATCTTTTTGATCCCAACTATGCCAATTTATTAAAATTCCCTGTATCTAAACTATTGCCTTTTACTGAAGGAAAGACATTTTAGTGTGGTTTATGTAGAATATCAAATAAAGAGTATTTAACACTTTTAAAAAAAGATCAGTGGAAAAAATATCCTTGCCTGAAGATTTAAAAAATAAATAAAATATAAAGCTATTTTGAATAACCTCTTTTGCAGACTGTAGTACATGTGAATTCTACAGCTAGCTAGTTGAATACCAGGGTTTCAAATTAGTGGGAAATTATTTTTAGTAATAACTTTATATGTATAGGTATATTTGATCAAATCTGAAAATATTTGGTATCTATAACATACTGGGTGATTCAGAAAAATATGTTTATCTTAATTTAAAGTTTAAAATGTTACCATTTTTCTATCTCTTGTCTTTGCTAGAGTCATTGGATAATAAGATTACATGGTTTATTTTTTTGTTTGTTTATTTTGCAGTTTACAAAGTGCTCTTGTGTATTAAATTTTACCTATAGGAAGGCACTGTGTTAAGCAGGGTGCCATGAACTAAGACCAATCTGATATAGTCTATCCTGATGAAATTGAGTAGTGTAATAGAAAGGGTGATTGTACTTATGAGAGCAAAACAAATGAAGTGCTATAGAAATTCCAAGATAGAAGAGATTACGTTCACCTGAAGCATATCAGGTAGGAATCAAGATATAGTAACAAAAAAGCCAAAAGTCAGTTATTTGAAAAGAGTTTCAAATAATAATGCCCTAAATGACTTGGAGTTTTATTTATTTATTTAGCACCTCCCCCAACCCTTCATAAAAGCAGCCTATAAAAGTACAAGGCTTGTTCAACAACTCCACGGTATCATCAGAAATCCAGCTCCTATCTTTTCACTCCCTTTTCTTCATACACACAAAATGATTCCTGGAGCCCTATTAATTACATCCACATTCCAGATAGGAGAAAGGACAAAGGGCAGAAGATGCTTGCCAACTGGTTTTCTCCCTTTTAAGGAACATTCCCAGATGCTCCACCCAATGACTTACTAAAATTTCACTAGCCAGAACATTATCACAGGGCCACCTCTATTTCCAAGGAAGACTAAAAAATGTTTTTACAAACATATTCATTCTTCACTAAATCAAGGTTCCATTAGTAATGAAGAAGGAAAGAAAAGATATTGGGATAAATCAATAACAGTTTCAGGCACATGAGGAAAATAGCAGACTTCACAAAGAAGATGTGAGCTGATACCAGACCTCTAATGAAGGTGAATTCTGTGAGGAGCCAATGGCTGCCTAGGAGGCGGAGCTTTTGACGCTGACAGGCATAGAAACTGACCAATCAGAACCAAATCCGGGTGAACTGTGAGGAGTCAATGGCTGCCTAGGAGGCGGAGCTTTTGACACTGACTGGCATAGAAACCGACCAATCAGAACCAAATTGGCCGGCAGGGGAGGGCAGTTGGGGGTGATCGGGCTGGCAGGGGAGCAGTTAGGTGTTAAATCAAGCTGGTAGGGGAGTGGTTAGGAGGTGGTCAGGCTGGCAAGCAGAAGCTGTTAGAGGCAATCAGGCAGGTGAGCGGTTAGGAGCCAGCAGTCCCAGATTGTGAGAGGGATGTCTGACTGCCTGTTTATGGGCCTAAACCGGCAGTTGGACATCCCCGAGGGGTCCCAGATTGGAGAGAGTGCAGGCTGGACTGAGGGACACACCCCCACCCCCCAGTGCATGAATTTCGTGCACCGATGCATGAAATTCATATACTGTATGTTGAGTGAAGCTGGAACCATATTAAATTTGAGGTACCAAGTAGTGCTATTCAGAATAGCCAGGGAGAGAGGATATGAATGAATTATCCACAAACATCAGATGATAGTCGAAGCCATTAAATTGGAAAGGAAGAGGGAATAAAAAAGGGTCAGGAACTAAGCCTTGGGAAATGAGCCACATAAGGAGGAAGAAAAATCAGTATTCCGAAAGGATTGGAAGTGACTGAATGGCAATGAAGGCCATCAATAGCAGAAGGAAGAGTAGCAAGCATTAAAGAACCCCTCATTACAAAAATGATGAGGCAGCGTTAACATGTTAGAGAGCCAAGGACAGTTTTCCATTAATGACCTCCAGTTCACCTTTATCATGTATCATTGAAATAATCCTTTATTATTTGATTTCCACATTATAAACTTATAGCTACAGATTTTGTACCTTGTAATGTTTTTTTCTAAAACTCCATATATGTTGTTCAGGTGTTAAATATAACATTTTCGTTTCTTTTTTTTACCCATATACTAATGAATATGATAAACATTACAGACACTAATTAGTGGACCTAGTCCATAGAATAAATGATCAAATTTCTATCTACATTTATGTAAATTTTATCTGCAGTCACACTTTTAAGTGATATAAAAGCTGTATTTTACTATATCAAGTCAAATATATTTGTACTTAAGAAAAAATTAATTCGCTAAAGTGCACCATGAAATAAGGAGTTGATGTATACATATGTGTGTGTGTGTATATATATATACATACACACACACACATATATACATCAACTATATATATATATATATATATATACACACACATATACATATATGTAGTTTATTTCTGTGCCATATTTTGCACAAATGATCAATTCAAAATTGAGTGTGTAATTTTGCTAAGTGTTAGCTGCCTAATATAACAATATACACTGAGTGGCCAGATTATTATGACCACCTGATGTTTGTAGGCAATTAGCCGTACACTGCATCGTATGGGACATGGAAGCCAAAGGCCTGTTCGAACACCTTTGCTGTCTGCAGTTACCAAGATAAAACGTCTCCAGTTCACACAGGAACACAAGGATTGGACAGTCGAGCACTGGAAAAAAGTCATGTGGTCTGATGAATCACATTTCCAGTTGCATCATGCTGATGGAAGAGTGAGAATTTTGTGGAAACAGCATGAAAGCATGCATCCCACATGCATGAGTACAACCCTTTAAGGTGGTGGGGCAGTGTTATGGTTTGGGGCATGTTTTCCTGGCATGATTTGGGCCCTTTAATTCGTGTGGAACAACATCTGAATAGCACAACATACCTAAGTATCGTTGCTGATCAAGTTCATCCTATCGTGTTGCTGGCGTATCCCAATGGGGATGGCTTCTTCCAACAAGACAGTGTGCCATGCCACGGTGCTCGTATTGTGCAGGAGTGGTTTCAAGAACATGAGGGAGACTTTACCTTGCTTAGGTGGCCCCCACAATCACCAGATCTCAATCCAATTGAGCATTTGTGGGACAAAGTTACAAGAGCCATCAGGCAGCTGGTTCCACAACCATCCAATCTCACAGAACTGGACAGTGCTATTCATCAGGCATAGTGTCAGATTCCTCACATCACTTTTCAACATCTCGTGGAGTCAGTGCCAAGAAGAATCGCTGCAGTATTGAAGGCAAAAGGTGGCCCAACGAAGTACTGATGGGGTGGTCATAATAATCTGGCCACTCAGTGTATATGGATATAATCACATTTCCTAAATTTTGGTGAAATTCCATATTTTTTTATTCAATAATTTATTTAAAATACTTTAGATTCAAAATAAAGAATAAAAAATTGTTATGATGCTTTGCACAGCAAATTTGTATATATTTGTTCAGTCTTCATAAATACTTATATTTTCTTTTTTCAGAGAGGGAGAGAGAGAGAGAGAAACATCAGTGATGAGAAAGAATCATTGATTGCCTGCCTTCTGCATGCCCTGCTGGGGATCGAGCCGCAACTTGGGCATGTGCCCAGATGGGGAATTGAACTGTGACTTCCTGGTTCATAGGTAGATGCTCAACCGCTGAGCCACGCCAGCCGGGCCATAAATATGTTCTTGATGTGCGGTGCTAAGTTCCATGATATATAAACAATGCATACATATTATATATGATGACATTTCACATTTTTAACCTATTAATTCAGAATATCTTTGGTTTATCTAAAAGTATTTTCTTAGCTTCTAAGGTATTAGTTGTATGACCTCACAAAGTTTTTAAAACTATGAAATAGACATTACATACATGTAGGAAGTTCCAATCAATCTAATTTGTTTTAAGTGAACTTTGGCCTCCTCCTATCATTTCATACCTGGTATATCACCCTTAGGTATTTTAAGTAAAGCTGAACAGACAGGTATTTCATTGAATTTATCCTTAATTTTAAGCAACTTTGTTTTAATTGAAATTTTTAAATACAGGGTGTATTCAGTTCTCGAGGAGAAAAGATCCTTATGGCAGATGCTGATGGAGCCACAAAATTTCCAGATGTTGAGAAGTTAGAAAAGGGACTTAATGATCTACAGCCTTGGCCTGTGAGTATAAGAATCTATATAAAACCCTAATATGCAAATAGACCAAATAGCTGAACAACTGGTTGCTATGACGTGCGCTGACCACAAGGGGGGCATGCGCAGAACATGGTGGGCACCCACAGCAGGCAGTGGAGCACGGAGCATGGCGGGTATTGGCTACAGCAGGATGGTGGAGCAGGTGAGTGGGGGCACCAGACCAAGGCGGGGTGCCGGTTGCTGTCATTGGGGCAAGGCTCTGGTGGTTACTGAAAATTGTTTGCTTTCATGCGCCGTGTTCCCGCTGGGCACTCGCACCTGCTGCCACTGCCAGCCCTGCTCACACTTGCTGTTGACGCCCAGCGCCAGCCCCGATCGCTCAGCACCATCAGTGGGTACAAGTGGTGGCTGCCAGCCCTGATCGCCCCTCAGGGTTTCTCCACCTCCCCCTGTACCTGAGGTGCAATCGGGGCCTGCATCCACTGCTTGCACCCACTGCCAGCGCTGGCCCCACTTGCACCTGCAGTCTGTGCCAGAGCCTTTGCTTGAACCCACTGCTGGCGCCAGCCCCAATCACTCCACACTATCAGTGTTTGCGAGCAGGGCCAGTGCTGTCAGTGCATGGGAGTGGCAGTGGTGGGAGCGGGGCTACCAGCAGATGGGTCTAGGGGTCGCAGCATGAGGGGCCACAGGGGCATGGAAGATGGGCTGAGACCCGCCTCTGTGCCCACCACAGCCTTGCAGCCCACAAATAGACCAAACAGCGGAATGACCGGTTGCTGTGATGCATAGTGACCACCAGGGGGCAGACGTTAAATGTAGGAGCTGCCCCTGGTGGTCAGTGCGCTCCCACATAGTGAGCGCAGCAACGGTGGTGGGAACCTCTCCTGCCTCCGCAGCCGTGCTAAGGATGTCCGACTGACAGCTTAGGCTTGATTCCCATGGGGAGCCGTAGTCAGACATCCCCCGAGGGCTCCCGGACTGCAGGAGAGACACCCTCCTCCCCCGAGTACACAAATTGTGTGCACCAAGCCTCTAGTATAGTTTAAAATTTAAACTTTAAGTTATATTCAATCAAGGATAAATGGGATCTAAAGTAAAATGAATATGAAGGTTACCTGTAGGTTAAAAAACTAGGAGGTATTTTGGGTGTAAAATTCTTCTGTACAGTCCCACAGAAGAGCTAATTGTTTTGTTATAAACATTCACTGATGTTCTGAATTTCACTTGACAATTTATTATTTAATATTTTGGCCATCTCTATTTTTAATTGCTTAACTCATAAATTGCTTAATTTTAATTGCTTAACTTATTTAATATGTACATATTAAATTAAAAGCATAGACTGAGACTTCTAGCTAAAGATGTGAAATGAATCTTGTTTATGATAAAGCAAACAAACATGAGTAGCAACTAATCAAAAAAGATTATGTGCCAATAAAAGGATCCTAGATGGCTACAGAGTAGGTGGAAGCTATACTTACTTCTCAGGACCAAACTGGAATTACAATTAAATCATCTTGGGTGACTGACAAGTAGCTGAAGAAAGCCATATAGCCAAGGTTTTACAGAGGAAACCACATTGAGACTGTTCCAAACAGGTTACCCAGGGTGAGTCACAAGCAGTGTCTGACATTGGCTTGCACCAGAGTTCATTCTAAGATGCCCAAAACCAGTATGCCCAGTGGTCAGCTATAGATAAAAACAGAGCAGGATCCAATAAGCTTTACAAGAAGCATATCCAAAGGGCGATATCGGCAGGCACAAAACCCTGGTTAGATGAATTCCAGTTCTTGAGGTCAACACGTGCACAGCAGCTCACACATTGTGGTTGGGGTTGAGACTCACAGTCAGCCAGGCAGAGGGACAATCTCACGCATGAATGGACAAATAGCAATCAAGACTCAGTTACAAGGAGGGCCTACATAACCCACACATGGGACATTCATGAAGAGCCCATCTCACGTGATCAAGAAAACTGGACCGATGAGAAACCAAGATGGCGGCATAGGTAAACACCTAACCTGCAGCCTCGCACAACAATTTCAAAAATACAACTAATAGTCAAAACGGACATCATCCAGAACCACAGGCAAGCTGGCTGACAGAAACGCCCACAACTAGAAGGAAAGAGAAAACCACAAGGAAAATCAGAGGAGCCGTAAAAGCCTGGGGTACGGAGACACGGGCGCGCGCGCGTGCGGGGAGGACGAACCGAAGAGGAGGGGGCGGCTGAGTGCCTGGCTGGCATTCTCTAGCGGGAAGGAGATAAAAGCTCCAGATTGCGCTGAACCCCAGCTCCGACTGCACTGAACCCCAGTTCCAGGCGAGACCCTGGGAAGCCAGGCTCATACTGGGGGAATCTGGGCTGTAAGGCGGAAACTCGGGAGCGGCGAAAGGCAGAGCTCCGGAGGCGCGCACGTGAATGCATGCAGAGGACAGACTGTTGACTGTGCCGCTGAATTGCCCTAGCGGGAAGGAGACAAAAGCTCCGGTCTGCGCTGAACCCCAGCTCCGACTTCACTGAACCCCAGTTCTGGGCAAGACCCTGAGGACCCAGGCTCATACTGGGGGATTCTGGGCTGTAAGGCGGAAACTCGGGAGCGGCGAAAGGCAGAGCTCCAGAGGCGCGCACGGGAATGCGCGCAGAGGATGGACTGTTGACTGTGCCGCTGAATTGCCCTAGCGGGAAAGAGACAAAAGCTCCGGACTGCGCTGAGCCCCAGTTCCGACTGCACTGAAACCCAGTTCCGGGTGAGAATCTGGGAATCCAGATTAATTGGGGGAGAGACTAGACTGTTTGGCAGCAGGTGAAATTCCAGGGCACCTTTCTCTCAGAGGTGCTTGCAGGAAGTACAGAGGGACACTGTGCCCAGGAACCTCATAGGGCGGGGCTGATGGGAAGCCAAGGCTGGAGGCTTCACCATGAAACTTGGCCCCATTCAAGCTGAGCACAGAGGCTTTTACAATTTTGCAAGTCTAGTTGAATAAGTCTGACTCCTGGCGTAGACACAGCTGATCCTCACAGCCAATTGGCCTGGAAGTCAAATCCTCCCAGTGTACCAACAGCAATCAAGGCTTAACAACACCAAGACTTTGCACTCAGCCCACAAAGGGGCTTACCAAGAGCGACCACCTAGGGAGATTGGGGAAGCCGAGCTACCAGCCCCTATAGGTCACTGACCACACAAAGCCACTCCATCAACACAGGGAGGCAGCCAAAATGTGGAGACACCGAAGCAGGTCACGAATAGAAGAGATGGAGGAAAGTAAACTAATGGACGACACAGTGTTCAGAAGCACATTTATAAGGTTATTCAAGAATCTCCTAAAAACCGCTGATAAACTTGAAGAGACCTTCAAGGACCTTAATGAGAATACCAGAAAAATGGAAAAGGACCAGTCAGAAATTATGCATACACTGTTTGAAATAAAGAATATACAGAAACTCAACTGTAGATCACCATACCCCAAGAGTAAAACCAAAGATCTGGAACATGAGGAAGCAAAAAACACCCAACCAGAGAGGCAGAAAGTAAGACGAATCCAAAAGTGTGAGGATAGTGTATGGAGCCTCTGGGACGGCTTTAAGCATACCAACTTCCGAATTTTTGGGGTGCCAGAAGAAGAGAGAGAGCAAGATACTGAAAACCTATTTGAAGAAATAATGACAGAAAACTTCCCCCACCTGGTCAAAGAAATAGACTTACGTTCCAGGAAGCTCACAGAACTCCAAACAAGAGGAATCCAAAGAGGACCACTCCAAGACACATCATAATTAAAATGCAAAGGGCAAAAGACAAAGAGAGAATCTTGAAAGCAGCAAGAGAAAAACAGTTAGTTACCTACAAGGGAGTACCCATACGACTGTCAGCTGATTTCTCAACAGGAAGTATGCAGGCCAGACGGGAGTGGCAAGAAATATTCAAAGTGATGAACAGCAAGAACCTACAACCAAGATTACTGTACCCAGCAAAGCTATCATTCAGAATTGAAGGTCAGACGAAGAACTTCACAGACAATAAAAAGCTAAAGGAGTTCATCACCACCAAACCAGGATTACATGAAATACTGAAGGGTATTCTTTAAGAAGAGGAAGAATAAAAAAAGGTAAAGGTAAAAATTATGAACAACAAAAAGAGATCAAATACATACCTACCAACAAGTGAATCTAAAAATCAGGTGAATAAAAAAATCTGAAGAACAGAATGGACTGGTGAATATAATAGAATCAGGGACATAGAAAGGGAAGCGACAGACAATTCTCAGGGGGAAGGGGGTCTGAGGGGTGCAGGAAGAGATTGGACAAAAATCTTACACCTATGGATGAAGACAGTGGCGGGGGGGCAAGGGTATGGGGTAGGGTGGGGAATCAGGTGGAGGGGAGCTAAGGGGGGGGGGGGGAGAGGAACACCTGTAATAATCATCTGAACAATAAAGATTTATTAAAAAAAAAAAAAAAAAGAAAACTGGATCACTGGACCCCACAGAACACCTACTACATAAGGCCACCCCATAAACTCTGGGAAACATAGCAGATCTAATACTAGAAACAAGCACCCAAAATGGCAAGACAAAGAAACATACCTCAAATGAAAGAACAGGAGAAATCTCCAGAAAAAGAGCTAAGTGAAATGGAGGCAAACAATTTATCAGATATAGAATTCAAAGTAATTGTTATAAGGATGCTCAACAGCATGAGAAAGGATATAGAAATCATAAAAAGGACCAGTCAGAAATGAAGAATAAACTGGAAGGAATAAACAGTTGGTTAGATGAAGCAATGGAGCATGATTTGATGACAGTAGAAAAGAATACCCAATCATAGCAGCAAAAAGAATTTCAAATAATGAGGATAGCTTAAGGGACCTTTGGGACAACATGAAGTGTGACAACATCCACATCATAGGGGTACAAGAAGAAAGAGAGAGAGAGAGAGAATAAGTAATTGAGACCTATTTGAAGAAATAATGACTGAAAATTTCCATAACCAGGTGAACTAAAAAGACATAACAAGTCCAGGAGGCAGAGAGAGTCCCAAACAAGATGGGCAAAAGAAACCAGCACCAAGACACATCATAATAAAGATAAAAGACAGAGAATCTTAAAAGCTGTATGAGAAAGAGTGTTAGTTATGTACAAAGGAGCTCCTATTTGAATTGTCAGCTGATTTCTCAACAGAAACATTTCATTACCCAAGGGATTGGCATGAAATATTCAAGTGATGAAAAGAAAGGACCTATAACCAAGACAACTATCAGGCAAGGCTATCATTGAAATTGAAGGACATATAAAGAAGTTCCTTGACAACAAAAAGCTAAAGGAGTCTCTTACCACCAAATCAGTATTACTTGAAATGGTAAAGGGCCTGCTTTAGGAAGTAGGGGGGGAAAAAGGAGGAAATAGTTAAAAGAATAAAATGACAATAAATACACACCTATTCATAATCAATTTAAATGTAAATGGTTTAAATGCTCCAATTAAAAGATATAAGGTAGCAGAATGGATAAGAAAACAAGACCCATATATATGCTTTCTACAGGAGACACACCTTAGAACAAAAGGTACAGACTAAAGTAAAGGGATGGAAAAAGATACATTGTTCAAAAGGAAATTTTAAGTAATTGGGGTAGCAATAAATTTATCTGACAGTAGACTTCAAAACAATATAGTAAAAGACAAAGAAGGATAGTACAAAATGATAAAAGGAGCAGTGCAACAAGAGGATATAACCCTTGTAACACTTATGCGCCCAATGTAAGAGCATCTAAGAATGTAAAGCAAATCTTGATTGAAAGGGAGATAGAAAGTAATACAGTCATAGTAGGGGATTTTAACTCCCCATTGATATCAGTGGATAGATCTTCCAGATAGAATATAGATAAGGAAACTGCAGCCTTAAATGACATAATAGACCAAATGAATTTAATTGATATCTTCAGAGCATTTCACCCCAAAGCTGCTGTAAGTGCACATGGAATATTTTTTAGGGTAGACTATGTTTTAATACAAAACAAATCTCAATAAATTAAAGAAAATTTAAATCATATCAAGCATCGTTTCTGACCATTGTGGTCTGAAACTAGAAATCTATCACAAGAAAAAAATTGAAAAACACACAAAGACACAGGCTAAATGACATGTTATTAAACAATGAATGGTTAACAATGAGATCAAAAAAGAAATCAAAAGATATCTTGAAACAAATGAAAATGAGAACACAAGTCAAAATCTATGGAAAACAGTTAAGGCAGTTCTAAGAAGGAAATTCATAGCATTGCAGTTCTGTCTAAAGAAATAATCTAATTTTACACTTAAAAGAACTTGAAAAAGAAAAAGAACAAAGACCAGAGTAAGTAAAAGGGGGTAAAAATAAAAATCATAGCAGAAATAAACAAAATGGAGTCTAAAAAAAAATTTTTCAAAGATAAATGAAAACAAGAGCTGGTTCTTTGAAAAGATAAACAAGATTGCCAAACCTTCAACCAGACTTATCAAGAAAGAAAGAGAAGGGACGCAAGTAAATAAAATCGAGATGAAAGTGGAGAATTAACAACTGACAACAAAGAAATTAAAAAAAAAACAATAAGAAAATATTACATACAACTATATGTCTACAAATTGGACACTGGACACAGACAAATTCCTATAAACATACAATCTTCCAAAACTGAATTAGGAAGAAGAGACATATTACAACTAATCAAATTAAAACAGTAATCGAAAAACTTCCACTAAACAAAATTCCTGGATTGAATGACTTCGCATGTGAATTTCACCAACAATTCAAAGAAGAACTAACACCGATCATCCTAAAACTATTCCAAAAACTTCAAGAGGAGGGAAAACTCCCACGCACATGTTGCAAGACCAGCATTATCCTAATTTCAAAACCAAATAAACACACTACAAAGAAAATATCCCTCATGAACATAGATGCTAAAATCCTCAACAAAATATTATCAAACTGTATCCAGCAATACTTTAAAAAGATCATATACTGTGATCAAGTTGGATTTACCCCAGGAATACAAAGTTACTAAATATTCATAAATCAATAAATGTAATACACCACATAAACCAAATGAAGGATAAAACCACATGATCCTATCAATAGATACAGAAAAAGCAGTTGATAAAATCTAACACACATTTATGATAAAAACTCTCAGCAAAGAGGGAATAGAGGGACCATACCTCTAGCTAAGTAAGGCCATATATCACAAATATACAGCCAACATCATAATTAATGCACAAAAACTACAAGTGCTTCCCTTGAAATGAGCAATAAGACAGGGATGTTTGTTTTCACCACTCTTATTCAACATAGTACTAGAAGTCATAGCTATAGCAATCAAACGAAATCAGGCATGGAAATTTGAAAGGAGGAAGTAAAACTTATTATTTGAAGATGACATAGTACTGTACATAAAGAACCCTAAAGATTCCACTAGGTAACTACTTGAACTGATAAATTAATTCATTAAAGTAACAGGATAAGAAATATCCAGAAATCTTTGCATTTTTATACACAAATAATGGACTATCAGAAATGGAAAGTAAGAAAACAATTCCATTCACAATTGCTGTAAAAAGAAAATACTTAGGAATAAATTTAACCAAGCATGTAAAAGACCTGTACTTGGAAAATTATAAGTCACTAAAGAAATTGAAGAAGTCACAAGTAAGTGGACGCATATACTGTATTCATAGATATGAATAATTAACAATTAAAATGTCACTAATACACAAAGCAATTTTTAGATTCAGCACAATTCCTATCAATATACCAATGGTGTATTTCACAGATCTAGAACAAATATTCTAAAAATTTATATGGATGTACTAAGTACCCCAAGTAGCCTCAGGAATTTTGAGAAAGAACAATGTTGGAAGAATTGCTCTACCTAATATCAAACTCTACTACAAGGCCATAGTAAACAAATGAGCATTTTTCTGGAATAAAACCAGATATATAGAGCAATGGAACAGAACAGGAGCCCAGAGATAAACCTATGACTTTATAGTTAATTAATATTTGACAAAAAAGGCAAAAACATACAATGAGGTAAACATAGTAATTCAATAGATAGTGTTGAGAATATTAAACAGATACATGTAAAAAATGAAACTGAGCACCTTCTTACAACATATACAAGAATAAACTTAAAATGGATTAAAAACTTAAAATGTTGGACTCAAAACCATAAAAATCCTAGACGAAAACCTAGGCGGTAAAATCTTGGGCATTTCTCGTAGCAGCATTTTTTCTGATGTATCACTTCAGTCAAGGGAAACAAAATTCTATATAATAAAAAGCTAATATTCAAATGGTCCCCACGGGTGGGAGTTCGACCTGCATTGACCACCAGGGCAGTACGGCGCTGGCAGTGGGCAGCAGTGGAGGCGCTGCTGGCCCCAACAGGCCCAGATGAGTGGGAATGTGGTGGGATGGTGGAACAGATGAGCGGGCGGTGCCAGGCCAAGGTGGATGTGTGCAGGGGCCCCAATCGCCCTGCCAGTTGCCCCACAGACAGCGACCGGCAGTGGGAGGTGGGGCTGGAGCAGGCAGTGCCAGGCCAAGGCAGGAGTGAGCAGGGGCCCCGATCACCCCGCCAGTCTCCCCACAGATCAGTCCTGATCACCGATCAGGCATAGGGACCCTACCCGTGCACAAATTTCATGCACCAGGCCTCTAGTAAAAAATAAACAAATTGGAGTACATCAAACTAAAAATTTTCTGCACAGCAAAGGAAACCATCAACAAAATGAAAATACTCCCCATTGAATGGGAAAACATGTTAGTATGCAAAATTTATAAAGAACTGATAAAACTCAGCACAAAAAAACAAACAATTCAATTTAAAAATGGGCAAAGAACGTGAATAGACACTTAATGTAAATAAAAACCACAATTTGATATCACTGCACATCTGTCAGAATGCCTATCATCAATAAGTCAACAAACAAGTGTTGGTTAGGATGTGGAGAAAAGGGAACCTTCATGTACTATTGCTAGGTCTGTGGATTGGTACAGACATTGGAAAGCAGTATGGAGTTACCTCAAAAAATTAAAAATGGAACTGCCTTATGACTGAAGTTGCTATTCCACTTCTGGGAATTTATCTGAAGAAGCCTGAAGTACTAATTCTAAAAAATATATGCACCCCTATGTTCATAACAGCTTTATTTACAATAGCCAAGAATTAGAAGCAGCTAAGTGCCTATCAGTAGATAAGGAAGGTGTGATACATTTACACAATGGAGTACTACTTGGCTGTAAAAAAATGAAATTTTACCCTTTGCAACAGCATAGATGGACCTAGATAGCATTCTGCTAAGTGAAAACAGTCAGAGAAAGACAAATACTATATGATTTCACTCATATATGGAATCTAATGAACAAAATGAACTAACAAGCAAAATAAAGACAGACTCATAAATGAAAAGCAGGCTGATAGGTTTCAGGAAGGAGGCGTCGGCACTCGTTATGGGCTCTGGTGTGATTGAGTTAAAAAAAAAGAAAAAAGAACTCATCCTCAGGGACAAATGCGGTGATTGCCAGGGAGAGCATGTATGGGGGGATGCTTGGAGAGCATCAGGGGGATGAATGGGAATGTTTGAAGACTTGGGGTGTTGAACACAGGATACATTGTATGTATGATGTGTTGTAGAATTGTGCACCTGAAACCTATTTAATTTTGTTAGCAGCGTCACCCCAATGAATTTTTTTAAGTTTCTCTGCAACTTCATGCCATACCTTCAAAAAGTTAAGGCCTGGCTCCCTCTCTTCCTCCTCACTTCTCCCTCTCTCTCTCTCCTCTCTCTCTCTCTCTCTCTCTGTAGCTGCCTGTGCTTTCTTCATTTGGGTGTGTCTCTTTGCCTTTCCTCCTAAGCTCCAAGGGCCCTTCTTTTGCCTCTGTAACTTGTTGCCTGAGCTCACACAGCCCAGTTGGCTCCCTTCCTTCACAGCTTACTTCTTCTACATCTGTGACTTTCTAACTATACTTTGCTTGTATTTTAGTTGTGGCTCTGAATTCTTTCTTAGCCAGAGCTCAAGTACCAGGTTGCTGAACCAAGTTCCAATTGCCAGTATCATTCTGGTGCCTTTTGTCACTCACACTTACAAGAAGAGACATGAGAGATATCTCTCTCCTCCATATGAGGAGTTAGCAAAATGGCGACTGTCTATAGGCAGGAAGAGAGCTTTCACCAGGAACCAAGTTAGCCAGCACCTTGATCCTATACTTTCAGATTCCAGAACTTTGAGAAATAAATATCTCTTGTTGTTTGAAAAACCAGAACTAAAGGTTGATTTTCACTCAGCATAATGTATTTGAGATTTATCGATACTGCTGTATGTATCAATAATTTGGTCCTTTTAATTGCTAAGTAGTATGCCATTGTATGGGAGCATCTGAGCTTGTTTATTCATTCAACTGTTGAAGGACATTTGGGCTGTTTTCAGCATTTGACAATTACAAACAAATTCAGTATCAACATTCATGTTTTTTTTTAAAAAAAAGGTTCAGGATAGGAAAGGAAGAAAATTTTTGTGCCACTCCTAAATTTAAAAAGCCATATAGAGCCCTGGCCCCATTACTCAGTTGGTTGGAGCATTGTCCCATACACCAAAAAGGTTGCAGATTCAATTCCCAGTAAGGCAAATTCCTAGGTTTCGGGCTCAATCCCCAGTCAGGGCAGAAAAGGCAGCCAATCAATGTTTCTCACATCAATGTTTCTCTTTCTTAAACCCTGTTGATTCCTCTCTCTAAAATCAATAAACATAATTTTGGGTGAGGATTTTTTTTAAAAGCCATTTTGAGAAAGATTAATTGATGAGTTTACCAAATCCTGAGCTTTTTAAAAATTATATATGTTTTTATTGATTTTTTTAATATTAAGAGAGGGGGAGAGAGAGATAGAAACATCAATTGTAGTGAACCCTTTTCACATCCCACGTGGTTCAGGGTTCTGATTCAAGGTTTGGGCTCCGGAGGAGGCCGCACGCAAATGAAAGAGACTAGAAAAGAAAGTATAAATTTGGGAATATTGGGGGACATGTGGGAGCCCAACTCAAGTGGAAGGACACCGACCCGCTCTGGCCTTGCTATCCCTTTTATTAAGACTATGGGATACACCCATAGTCTTTAGGCAGGCAATTCCAGTAATAGCCAATCAGCAAGGATTTACATAAGATTAAAACGTGGAGGTTGGAGAAACCAAGATGGCGGCATAGGGTAAACACCTAATTGTTGCCTACCACAACAATTTTGAAACTACAACTGGAAAACAGAGCGCACACAGTCCAGAACCACTGGAAAGCTGGCAGAGTGGAAAACCTACAACTAGACAAAAAAAGAGAGGGGGACACTGAGCCTCAGGCGCTGTGGAGGTGCGGAGATCCGTGAGCGCAGAAAGGGCGGGCGGCTGAATACGCGGCAGGCTTGCTCGAAGCACACGGAGAGGGAGGGCAGCAGACGCTGCTGCATGGCTAGCTTTCTCGTTTGGGAGAAAAACAAAACCTCCCGACTGCACTGAAATCCAGCTGCAGTCTGGGAGAAACTGGTCTGTTTGGCAGCGGGCGAGGCTCGAAAGCTGCCTTCTCTCAGAGGCGCGCAGCCATTGATTAGGGCACAGAGGAACCAGACCTCTTAGGGCGGCGCGGACGGAAACCAAGTTTGTCTGAGACTCCGCCCCATCCAAGCTGAGCACAGCCCTCCCAGTGACTGGATTTCTCGTTCGGGAGAAAAACAAAACCTCCGGTCTGCACTGAAATCCAGCCCCAGCTGGGGAGAAACTGGTCTGTTAGCAGCGGGAGAGGCTCGAAAGCTGCCTTCTCTCAGAGGCGCGCAGCCATTAATTCAGGCACGGAGAAACCGCCCCTCTTAGGGCGGAGCAGACGGGAAACCAAAGCTTGTCTGCGCCACCCTGAGACTCCGCCCCATCCAAGCTGAGCACAGAAGCTCTCCCAGCTGAGACACTGCTGATCCTCACAGCCAACTGGCTTGGAGATCAATTCCTGCCAGTGATACCAACAATCCCAACCACTCTGAACTCCAGTTTCTGGGGACACGCGGGGGACTCAGACGCCTACGGGACTCTCGGCCAGTCGGAGAGTGAGAGTGACTTTTCTGTCGGTGTGGATGACACCAGATTTCAACAACTCTCATAAAGGACATATTCAAGAGGCAGACTCAGTGAGCACTAAAGCCCTACTGTGTCTCCAGCACAGCAATTCTTCCGTTATAGATACAGCAGGCCCTCACAACCAATTGGACTGGAGGTCAATTCCTCCCAGTGTACCAACAGCAATCAGCGCTTTTAACTTCACCAAGACTTTCCACAAAGGGGAGTACCAAGAGCGACCACCTAGGGAGATTGGGGAAGCTGAACTACCGGCCCCTATAGGTCACTGACCACACAAAGCCACTCCATCAACACAGGGAGGCAGCCAAAATGTGGAGACATCGAAGTATGTCACAAGTAAGAGAGATAGATGAATGCAAACTAATGGACGACACAGTGTTCAGAACCATATTTATAAGGTTACTCAAGAATCTTCTAAAAACCGCTGAGAAACTTGAAGAGACCTTCAAGGACCTAAATGAGAATACCAAAAAAAAGGAAAAGGACCAGTCAGAAATTATGCATACACTGTCTGAAATAAAGAATATACAGAGTAGACCACCGTACCCGAAGAGTCAAACCAAAGATCTGGAATATGAGGAAGAAAAAAAGCACCCAACCAGAGAGGCAGAAAGAAAGAAGAATCCAAAAGTGTGAGGATAGTGTAAGGAGCCTCCGGGATGGCTTTAAGCGTACCAATATCCGAATTTTTGGGGTGCCAGAAGAGAGAGAGCAAGATACTGAAAACGTATTTGAAGAAATAATGACAGAAAACTTCCCCCACATGGTGAAAGAAATAGACTTACAAGTTCAGGAAGCGCACAGAACTCCAAACAAGAGGAATCCAAAGAGGACCACACCAAGACACATCATAATTAAAATGCCAAGGGCAAAAGACAAAGAGATTCTTAAAAGCAGCAAGAGAAAAACAGTTACCTACAAGGGAGCACCCATACGACTGTCAGCTGATTTCTCAACAGAAACTATGCAGGCCAGAAGGGAATGGCAAGAAATATTCAAAGTGATGAGTGAATAGCAAGAACCTACAACCAAGACTACTCTACCCAGCAAAGTTATCATTCAGAATTGAAGGTCAGCTAAAGAGCTTCACGGATAAGAAAAAGCTAAAGGAGTTCATCACCACCAAACCAGTATTATATGAAATGCTTTATATAATTTAAAAAGAGGAAAAAGAAAAAGAAAGATAAAAATTATGAACAACAAATACATATCTATCAACAAGTGATTCTAAAAATCAAGTGAATTAAAAATCTGAGGAACAGAATAAACTGGTGAACATAATAGAATCAGAGGCATAGAATGGGAGTGGATTGATAATTCTCAGGGGGAAAGGGGTGTCTGTGTGGGGAGTATGGGAAGAGACTGGACAAAAATCATACACATATGGATAAGGACAACAGGGGGGAGGGAACTGGATGATTGGGAGATATGGGGCGAAAAAGAGAAACAATTGTAATAATCTGAACAATAAAGATTTATTAAAAAAAACGTGGAGGTTGCTTTAACTATCATTGTCTCAACTAGACAGTGGGTGGTTGTCTCTGACCTTTCAGAGCTTCAAGGTTGAGCAGCTTTCCAGGTTCCTTGTCCACACCTTTGATAGTGAAGACAATGGGCGGCTTCCAACATCTCCCCTGTTTTGTTTCCTTAAAAATCTTGCATCTGCAGACTAGAAATAAACATATGAGAACAAATATAAGACAAGCAATAGTAGTTATGCTGAGAGGCAAATGAATCAGTCTGTAGTAAGTTTCTTTCTGGGCCAACAGTTTTTCTGAGTCCCAATTTCAATGTCCAATAGTTTTGAGTCCCAATTTCAATGTCCAACAGTTCTTATGTGTACATGTCAGCAATGATATTTCAGTTCTGGATGGTGGGCAAATGGTAGCAATGCAGGTCTGACCCTCTCTGGTTTGGTCCTGGGCAACCTGCAGCGATGCACAGCTGCTGACTGCTAGTATGGCAAGGCGTCTTCACTATCTTCATTACTGGACTGTTTCTCCTCTTGTCTTCTTTTTTTTTATAAATATATTTTATTGATTTTTTCACAGAGAGGAAGGGAGAGGGATAGAAAGCTAGAAACATCGACCAGCTGCCTCCTGCACATCCCCCACTGGGGACGTGCCCGCAACCAATGTACATGCCCTTGACCGGAATCAAACCTGGGACCTTTCAGTCCGCTGACCGACGCTCTTTCCACTGAGCCAAACTGGTTTCGGCTCTCCTCTTGTCTTCATGGCTGGAGCAGACTGGTCAGTTTCTCTATGGAATCCGTTGTTGCAGGAATCCACATGGGCTTTTCTGGAAATATACAAACATATTCTTGACCAAAGGTTAATAAAGGAATCTTTTCTATAAATTAGATTTGGAATCCTTTTTATTTTTGCCCAAATGATTTTCCTTTGGCTTATTTTGACACCATGTGATTTTTCATGGGTGTCTTGCTATCAGTATTACAAATGAAAATTAATTTTCAAGGTAAAAATTTCTTGATGTAATTTATTTACAGGATATTTTTCCACTATCCCCCCTTTTTTGATTTAAATATTAGGAGGCTTATGGAAATTTTTTTAATGCAGTCTTGATAACTTTTAATTTTTGCACAGAAATATTACTGCTTTGGATTCATAGCATGTTAAGCAATTTTACTATGAGATGAACTATCAGTAAAAATTTTAGTTAATACTTCAGTAACAGGTTTTTTTCCAGTACAATTAAGTTTTTATGAATATTTATTTCAGTTAGCCAATTTAAATTAATATGAAATAAGGTTTATTTTTTTAACTTCACTTATCCTAGATTATGGACAATAAATGATATTAATTAGACTTCTGCAATTAATCTTTAAGTAACTTAACATAAACTTTGTCAGGGAAACAAAGACATAAATTATTTACTTCAGTTTATGAGGCCAAATTTATTAACTTTTAATTACAGTTCTTCAGATGTTTGAAGAAAACCTCTCTTTATTTCCTTCCAAAATAATTTTTCAGGCTACAGGGAGTTTCATTTAAAACCTTTTGTCTTTCTTTAAGACTACTATTTTACTGTTAGATTTAATACTTTAATAACAATCTTAGTTTACCCTGTAAATATTAGTGGAAGATTTCAAAATTTAAAAATTTCTCCTTTTTATTAAGCTAGAATTTTATTTTCAAAGAGTATCCCCTTGGGCTTATTTGCATATACAGAGTGATCATGGGAGGTCTCAGTAACTTTCTTTAAAGAGAGGGGTTGGCCTTTGCTGTTTCAAAATGGCAGCCCCCAGGGGAGCGGCAAGCCATGAGGCCAACATGGCTGCTGCCAAGTCAAGCAGTCCTCATGGTGACTGTATAAACTGTTAAAGACAAAATTACATTTCAGACAAACAAATCTCACTAGCTGTTTCTGGTCTTTAGATATAACTTAATTTATATAAGACCTTGATTATATTTTAAAAAGCTAATTTATAAAGTAATTAAAGTAGGTATCTTTAATTTTAAAAAACAAAGCAAACTTAGTAAATGTTTACATCTGATTCACAAGGCGCAAAAGCAGCCCCACCTTCAGCCTAATTAAAAATGCAGGGAGCTATGGGCTTTTTTTTTTTTTTTTTTTTAGCTATGGGCTTTTTGTCATTTTAAATTGTTTTAAAATTCTGCTGTTAAAAATTTGGCTTTATTTAAAATTTTGTTTTGTCCTCCTTAGAGGCCAAAACTTTCATAACATTTATAAGTTAAATATAATTATTAATTTTTATTTGATAAAGCTTTCCATGCAATTTCAAGTATATTAGATCGGTTAAATTCAAAATATTTCCTTTAAGAAGAGAGCACAAATTTTTTTAATTACTCCAGGCCCTTGGAGTTCTCCAAGAATCATCTCTCAGTTAAAACCTTGAAATTTTAACATGGAAAAAAACCATCAAACAAATATCTATATATGATTTAAAGATTATAATGCTTTTTATAATTATCTTAAGATATCAATTAAATTTTAAACTTGTTTTTGCATTAAAAATTTTGATTCACACCACAGAATTAATCCTTCTTATTTAATTAGACCAATAAGCAACATATTTTGAATTCCTAATTATTAGAGAAAACATTTTAAATTTCTATACTTTAGGCATTTAATTACCACAACTATATAATTTTTCTCAATTTAATTTGAACTTTAAACTTTTAGAGCTAGCACATCAAATATTTAGCATTTCTTTAGATTACCAACATTTTTATATTTTTAAGAATAAATTTCAAAAATACAATAATTAACTTTAAACTGACCATAATTTTTCTGCTTGGGGAAGGGCGGCTAGCAAACTTGTAGCCATTTGAATGCAAATTAACACATTCTTTAAAGATGGCTGCTGGCTGGAAACTGGATTACCTGTTTTTCTCGGGGAAGGGTATCTACCCCTTCCTCCATTAACAAAGGGCATAGCCAGTCTTCACCTGGGCTATTTAGATTTTTATAATATATTTTTTACCAATTTCTGAGATTCAAATACAATTCTAGTTATTTTAAAGCATTTTCATGGCAATTTTTGTAACAAAAACAATTCATTGATTTTCATGAAGGCCTTAAAGTTAAATTTTTTAAAACCCTTCATTAACATTTTAAAAACCACTCTTTATTATGGAAATACAAATCCTGTTGCTGGAACTAGCTTGAATTTCTTTCCTTGGGTCAAATTTGCCATTTTTCTTAGGAAAATCAACCAGTCTTCGGTTTTTCATTTCTGTAGCCCTTGTAAAGAGTCAAGTCCAATTTAAGACCTATTTAATATCCGAAATCGGACCATGCACACATTTTGTCCCAAACTAGCTTTCTCGCTTTACACGTGCACAGATATCCCAGATGCATTTCTAAATTTCTTAAAACTTTTTCATGGCAACAAATGAAACTTTAAATCAGCATACTGGGAAAGTGGGCTTCCATATTGGATTGCCATGTGTCTCCCTTCCCCCACATCCTGCTTGCTTTGGGGGAAGCATTAGTAAAAGATCTGGCTGCATATCTTTTCATGCTTAATAGGTAAAGACAGATCTTAAATTTTTTCTTTATTTTTCGCTTTCCTAAGTAATTACTAGCACCCAATTTGGCCAAGTTTTGCATTTCCCTGCGATGTCTTCTATAATTTTTAAACAAAACTTTAAGTAATCTCATTGCAGGAGGGCAGAAAGCCCTGACCTCTCCTGCCACCTTTGAATTTCTCCTCACCAGAGGCGGTTTCCAAGCAGAGTTTCATTTGTTATTACAGATTTTAGATTCCAAATACAAACTAAGATTTTAATTTGAACAAGAAACCACATTCCTTAAGCATGCTAACAAAAAGTCTATAATGAAGTTTACTTTATAACCTAATTCTGCCCCATTAGGTTGGCTGAAAAAGACGTTCCCACCCTACTTACAGATTGAGACTTCTGCAGCTGATCATGGGCTTTGCGTGTGGTGAATTTTCCTCACCTATATGGTGATTTCTTCCCCACCTTTTGGGTGAATTTTTCTCCCCACCTTTTTGGTGTATTCTTCCTTTCTTCACTCTAGGCGAAATATCATCCCCTCCAGAGGTCCCACGTTTGGGCGCCAGTTTATAGTGAACCCCTTTCACGTCCCGCGTGGTTCAGGGTTCAGGTTCAGGGTTCGGGCTCTGGAGGAGGCTGCACACAAATGAAAAGACTAGACAAGAAAGTATAAATTTGGGAATATTGGGGGCCAGGTGGGAGCCCAACTCAAAGGGAAGGACTCCGCCCCCCTCTGGCCTTGCTATCGCTTTTATTAAGACTATGGGATACACCCATAGCCTTTAGGCAGGCATTCCAGTAATAACCAATCAGCAAGGATTTACATAAGATTAAAAGGTGGAGGTTGCTTTAGCTACCATTGTCTCAACTAGACAGTGAGTGGTTGGCTCTGACCTTTCACAGCTTCAAGTTTGACCAGCCTTCCGGGTTCCTTGTCCACACCTCTCTGCTATTGAAGGCAATGGGCAGCTCCCAACATCCAATGAGAGAGAAACATCTTCGATTGGCTGCCTCCTACATGCCCCCTACTGGAGATTAAGCCTCCAACCAGGGCATGTGCCCTGACCAGAAATCGAACTGGTGATTTCTTGGTTCCTGGGTTAATGCTCAACCACTGAGCCCCACCAGATAGGCCAAATTCTGAGCTTTTTACCAAATACTCCCAGTTAGGAAATATCAGAGAATGAATAAGCACCCTTAGACAATATCAAACAGTACACCTGCCTACTATCACATAGCATGTCAATATTTTAGCAGAAGCAAGAAAAATTGCTTGGCCTTTCCATTTTCATGGTTTCAAGCTACTTTTGGGCCACAGATCCATGTGATTTGGCCCATTTCTCGATGGTGTATACCCTTTTACAGGACACAATGAAATATCACAACAGCAAGTAACCCACAGGAAGTACATAGATCTCATCTCCCCCAACCCCAATTCTTCCCCAGGTGCAATACCCAGGCCTTGAAACTCTAGTTCTGATGGGAAAAAAGGCATAAGTATATCAATGTGAATTCACCTATACTGTATGAGAAGTACCCATGTTAATCATGGCACCAACATGAACATATTACTACAAAAAGAGAATTGAAGTTTCATGCAAAGAAAGATCAATCTTGATATGTAATCCACAGAGAAGAATAAAATACATCCGAGTAAAATAAAATCAGTAAGTAGAATAATCCAGGAATGAAATACAGAATTCTAATTTAGAACTGATTATTATATATTTGTTAAAAGAACCCCTATTTATTACTAATAACAAAACATTAAAATATGTAAAACACATATAAAACCCATTAAAGAAAACCCCCCCCAAATAAAATGTAATAATTACAAAAACTCACCTCAAATCCTATTTCCTAGACATACTTATATATTTATTTAATTACATGGTTTGTAATGCATTTACCTCCACCATCATACACTCTCTCTTTCTTTCCAGCAGTTTTTATTTAAAGATACTAAATGAATTAATGAATATAATTTGTTCTGAAAACTTTACTTTTATTAGTGCTATTCAGAACAGTAACTACTAGCCACATGTGACTATTTAAATTTAAATTAAATAAATTTTTCGTTCCTCCATTTCACTAGCCACATTTCAAATATGTGTGTCTAGTAGTTTAACTTATTGCCTTACACAATTATGGAGCATTTCCATCATCACAGAAATTCTGTTGGACAGTGCCTCCTTATATCATATAAAATTAATGGATACATTTCAATGTTCACTCTTCCTAAAAAAATTATTCTCCTACCTCTTAGTAAATCATGAAAAGCTAAAAGAAAAATTCAGCTGGTAAAGATGTTGGGTGTAAGGGGAAAAAGGTCAGGACCTCAGACTCAATAGTTAGGTATTTAATGTTTTAAAATTTCTTGTAGCATAACCGGTTGAAAATTGCTGTTTTACAGTATTGTCTTTATAGATTCTCCATTATGTTATTCAATGTATTCTAATGTTTCCTTCTCTGCTGATTTTATTTTTAATTGCAACAAAAAGAAATTTGCTATTCTTACATATTCTGGTCTGGTTATTCTTACAAGATGATTTTAGAAAACTTGCCTGCAATTCATTCTGTGAAGATAATTGTTCTTTTATAATTTAAGTATAGCTTGTATGACAAATAAATAAAATCGGCCTTTACATTTAGTTCCAGATATTTTATTTGTATTTTTTAAGTGAAAAGCTTTTCTCTAAGCTCTTCAGTTTCCTAAACAATAATTATCCTACTTCTTTTAACGAAAATGTGCTTGATTTTATAGTAATTTTTCTAAAGAAAGCATTTAATGATCACTTGTTTAGTGGCTTAACTATTCGAAATAGAATCAGAAATCCCTAAACAGGCAAAATAGATAACAAGACGTCTCCTCACCGGCTATGACTTGCATCTTAAATTCTCAATTAGATATAGTTTCAACAAGCTTAGATTTTAGGTTTTAAGGCCACAAATGATTAAAGGTAACTTATATTAAACAGATATGTAATAAAATTACACACTCACACACAACTCAGTTTGAAATGATTGCTAACTAATGACCCTGAATGTTCCTTTGCCTTCAGTATAGTAATCCTAGGCCAAGTGTAGTTTTGTTACACCATAGTTTCATATGTATATGCATACTTTGATTTTCCCTTAAACAAAAGAACACGATAACTACTTCCCTTTTTGTGCACCATGTGGGCAGGTCTAACAGCCTAGTATATTTGTTTAATCTCCTCAATATGTAGGTAGATGACCAGGCTTCCAAAAGTGATTCCCTTAAACATAATTTTTGCTAACCACAGAAATTTTTATAAATTTGATATCCTCATATTTTTAAAGACAGAATACTCTTATAATAGGCAGAAAAACAAGGCACTTCATCAAATAAAGGGAAGAAAAATGTCATCTTTTTTCTTTAATATAATTTAATTTACTGTTTTCTTACTATAAATGTTGAATTTTAAATAAACTAGAACATTTGGTGTGGTGGGTGTTGCACAGTGGTTGAGCATTGACCCCTCAACCAGGAGGTCAAGGTTTGATTGCAGCTCGATCCCTAGTGGGGGACATGCAGGAGGCATCCAATCGATTCTCTTTCATCATTGATGTTTCTATCTCTCCCTCCCTCTTCTTCTCTGAAGTCAATAAGAAATATATTTAAAAAAAAGAACTAGCCGAAACTGGTTTGGCTCAGTGGATAGAGCATCGGCCTGCGGACTGAAAGGTCCCAGGTTCGATTCCGGTCAAGGGCATGTACCTTGGTTGCGGGCACATCCCCAGTAGGGTGTGTGCAAGAGGCAGCTGATTGATGTTTCTCTCTCATCGATGTTTCTAACTCTATCCCTCTCTCTTCCTCTCTGTAGAAAGTCAATAAAATATTTTTTTTTTTAAAAAAAGAACTAAAACATCTGATTATGATTAAGCATATCTGAATTGTTAATTCACAGCCTTGGTTGAGTTTGGGCAGATTGATACAATACTTTTTTAGAACAAATTGGAAATATGAATCAAAAGCTTTAGTTAACTCAAATCCATTGACACCATAATACATATCCATTGACACAGCTTTGAGAAATTTAACACGTTAAGCACCATGTCATTCACCGGTGACTGACACTGTGCTTTCTGTTTGTACCTCGTCAGTCTCCATCCGCCAGCATATCGGTGAAATTGGATATTGTGGGCTACACGGAAAGGAAGACAAAACAGGCTTGGTGCTTAACATGTTAAGGAAATTATTGCAGATGTGTGTAATAAATTTTTAAGTAGTTTTGCTTATTTTTTTATATAGTAGTGTTTTTTTAATAAAAAGAAACAACTAGAAACAATTTAAAATGTCCAATATTAAGTTACTCTGGTTCAGTTTATTATATAGGATGACTATAATACATAATTAAGTGGAAAAAAAGCAAATTTTAAGCATCTGAAGATATATGGGTATATCTATATGTAAAATAATGAGTTAACATCAGTTATCTCAGGATGGTGGGTATCTTTTCAAGTTTGTTTTTTTTTTTTAGATTAATTGTATTGTTTGTTTTGAACAGTGAACCTATATTGCATCTAAGGGGAAAAGAGGGGAAAGGATTTTTTTATTTTTAAATATATTTGTATTGATTTCAGAGAATGAGAGAAAAATAGAAACATCAGTGATGAGAGAATAATTGATCGGTTGCCTCCTGCACTCCCCCACTGGGGGCTGAGTCCACAACCTAGGCATGTGCCCTGACAGGGAATTGAACCATGACCTCTTGGTTCATAGGTCGGCACTCAACCACTGAGCCACACCTCCCGGGCTAAAGAAAAGTATGTATTTAATAAATAAAACTTTTTCTTAACTCAGTACTTTGCTTCATATACCATGTTTTTTTTATTTCTGCCCATATTGGATGACTATGGTTAATCGTAATATTTGACTTTTTAAAAAAAATTAATTTCTAAATTATTTTAATTTCGTTTCTAGATCACGATCACATTTAGAGTTAGTTTTGTCTTTTCAAGTTCCTTTGCAAATTTCCATTTCCATTTAAGTATGTTTCTTAACTTTGGATGTGGAGTCAAATAAACCTATGTTCAAATTCCATGGGAGTTTGGGCAATTTAATCTGTCTACCTCACTCTCCTCATCTATGATACATAGACAGTGAGTTCAAGTTCATAATCCTGAGGTAATGATTAAAATTTTTTAAATGATTTTCTAGTGTTTAATATGTGTTCAGTAGTCACTAACCATTACCTCTAAATCAGTGATGGGCAACCTTTTGAGCTTGGTGTGTCAAGCTTCGCCAAAAAACTGAGCATAACTCGGGTAGTGTGTCACTTTGAGGAAAAAACATTATTTCGCAAATGTTTCATCCTCAGGAGCAGCAAATGTGTCATCAGAAATGGCTACGCGTGTCAGTGCTGACACACGTGTCATCACTGCTCTAAATTATTAACATTAATCTTTGTGCTTCATTTTCAGAATGGTTATGTTACTATTTATAATCCTTAACACAAATTATCTTTACCTAATCTAGTCAATTTCTCTCTCTGTGAATGGTGAGAAAAGACTTAACTAAAGAATTACTTGAAAAGAGAGATTCTGAGTAAGCAGTTCTTCAAGAATACAATACAATACCACTCTTTACCACTTTAAAAACCCAGCTGTCATAGTAACTAAAATATTTTGTTTGTTTAATATTTGTTTTTTTAAGCCAAAAATTCAGTGATACTCTGAAAGAGGCTTAAAAGAAAGAAACTCCATGTTCATATATATTTTCTAATATGGGCAGTTTTTAAAACAATAATATCCTTCATTTCTGAGGAACAGCTAACTGTTCTAAAAGCTATTTAGAGAAGAAAAGATGGTGACTGGCAAAAAGGTAGGGAGGGAGAGTCTGTGAGATAGTGAGGGAGCGATAGAGGAGTGTGTGGACGTGTGAGGTGTGTGTGTGTGTGTGTGTGTGTGTGTGTGGGTGTGTGTGTGTGAGGTGGGGACAGTTAGATCCTGCAGGTCTTCCAGGGGGGTTGCCAAACCAGGCAGTCTTAGACGGCGAAACCCCGCTGCCACCACAAGCACTCAGGGGCGGACATCGCCGGCACAGAAACCATGCTATTTTGAAGAATAGAACGGCTTGAGACTATGATCCTAGCCTCACCACCACCCAATCTGTTCTAAGATGCAAATCCAGAGCCTACAGCCACTCAGGACAAAGACCTGCAACCACAGCTGCAGACCCACGGACACCAGCACTCCTGGCACCCTGGCCGCGGATTTCTGTGAGTCACAGAGCCTATCCCCCTACCCACCGGCCTGCTGCAGCGGCATAGGAACTGCTAGATCCTCTCTGTGAAAGCAGGCCTCCTGCCCACACAGGGTGGCTGCGCTACATGAATTTGAGCCTGGGTGCACAGAGGGAGACTGTTTTCCGCAGCGCGCCCTTGCGCGACCAGTCTCCACGCCCACATAGGGTGGGTGCTCTACCTGAATTTGAGCCTGAGTGCACGGACACAGGGACACTGTTTCTCGCTGTGTGTGCTTATGTACCCAGACACCATGCCCACACAAGATGGCTGCGCTACCTGACTTTGAACCTGGGCACGGGGACATGGATGTATGTTTCCCGCAGCATGCACTCATGCAACCAGTCCCCATGCCCACACAGGGTGGCTGTGCTACCTGAATTTGAGTCTGGGAATGTGGACACGAGGAGTCTGTAGCCCACAGAGCGCACTTGTGCAACCACACCCCAGGCCCACACAGGGCAGCTATGCCACCTGACTTTGATTCTGGTCGAGAGCACACAGAAGTCTGTTTTCCACAGCACGGGAGTGGACTTCCAGCCGACACAGGACAGCTGTGCAACTAGGTCCCCCAAGCAGACGGGGACCATTATTCTCTACACGAGAGGCAGCACTGAGTACCAGTTACTTGACTCTGTTTCTCATCGTGCGCACAGGATCCCTGATTCCCAGTGCGCACACATTAAGAGCCAGTGACTCCAATTCGCAGTGCATGCACACACGGGGACCCTGAATCTCGGTGTGAGCCCACACCAAGCGAAAGACTCCAGTACTCGATTCTCATCACAGGCACAGGGGTACACTGACCCTGGCTTGCACTAGGGGACTATGATTTTCGCCACATGCCAGCGGGGTCACTTTTCAGCATGGCGCAGGCGGGATCCCTGATTCTAGGTGCATGCACTAGGCCACACTGAGTGCTGGTGACTTGTCCTGGGCAAGCATGCCTTCTACCTCAGCAACTTGAAGAATTGGAAAGAGAGCAACAATTAAAGCCCAGTTTGAGCAGATGGAAGCAAATAATAAAGATCAAAGTGGAAATAAATGACATAGAGACCAAAAAAAAAAACAAAAACATAGTATAAAAGATCAATGAAACCAAGAGCTGATTCATTGAAAGGGTAAACAAAATTGTTGAACCTCTAGCAAGGAGCAAAGAGAGAGGACCCAAATAAAATCAGAAACGAACGAAGTGAAATAAGAACAGACCCCACCAAAATACAAAGAATTATAAAAAAAAAAGAAAATACTATTAGCAACTGTACTCCAACAAAGTGGTCAACCTAGAAGAAATGGAAATATTCCTAGAAAAATAAGACCTTGTAAAACTCAATGAGGAGGAATCAAAAAATCTCAATAGGCCTATAACTATTGAGGAAATTGAATCAGTAATAAAAAAAAATCTTTTAACAAACAAAAGCATTGGACCAGATGGTTTCACAGGGGAGTTTTATTAAACATTCAAAGAAGAAATGAAACCTCTCTTCCTCAGATTTCTACAAAAAATTCAAGACAAAGGAGCAATTCCAAGCTCTACAAAGCCAGCATTACCCTAATCTCAAAACCAGATAAAAAGAATACAAAGAAGGAATTACCGGCCAATATCCCTCATGAACATAGATGCCAACATTCTCAACAAAATTCTAGCAAATAGAATCCATCATTACATTAGAAAGATCATACACCATGACTAAGTGGGAATTATTCTGGGGATGCAAGGGTAGTACAATATTTGCAAATCAATAAATGTGATACAACACATAAACCAATAGAGATAAAACCATATTATCATATCCATTGATGTAGAAAAAGCATTTGACAAAATCATACACCTTTTTCTTGATAAAAAAAAATCTCTCATCAAGGTGGGAATAGAAGCTTCATATCCCAACATAATAAAAGCCATATATGACAAACCCACAGCCAACATTACTCAATGGAGAAAAACTAAATCCATTCCCCTAAGAATAGAACAAGATAGGGATACCCACTTTCACCACTCCTATTTGACATAGTACTGGAAGTACGAGCCATAGTGATCAGAGAAGAAGAAATAAAAGGCATACAAATTGGAAAAGAAGTAAAACTGCTTATTCGCAGATGACATAATATTGTACATAAAAACCCCAAAGACTCCAAAAAACTACTAGACCTAATAAATTGAGCAATCTACCAAGATATAAAGTTCACACCCAGAAGTCTATGGCTTTTCTGTACACCAATAATGAACTCACAGAACGAGAAATTCAAAAAGCAATTCCATTTACCATTGCAACAAAAAAATTAAGATACCTAGAAATAAACTTAACCAAGGAGATAAAGGACCTGTACTAAGAAAATTTCAGAATACTGAAAATGGAAATAGAGGAAGACATGAATAAATGGAAGAATATACCATGTTCATGGATTGGTAGAACCAACATCAATAAAATGTCCATAAAACCCCAAGCAATCTATAAATTCACTGCAATCCCCATTAAAATACCAACAGCGTACTTCAAAGACCTAGAACAAATTCTCCAAAAATTCATCTCTGAATAAAAGAAGACCCCAAATAGCTGCAGCAATCTTTAGAAAGAAGAACAATGTTGGAGGGATCACAATACCAGATACCAAGCTATACTAAAAAGCCTCTTTTCTCAAAACTGCCTGGTACTGGCACACGAACAGACATAGAGACCAGTGGAACAGAACAGAGAACCTAGAAATTGACACAAGCCATTATGCTCAATTAATATTTGGCAAAGGAGGCAAGAATATACATTGGAGTCAAAACAGTCTCTTTAATAAATGGTGCTGGCTATTTGGACAGATACATGGGAAAAAATGAAACTAGACCAACTTACGCCATACAGAAAAACAAACTCAAATGGCTAAAGGACTTGAATGTAAGAGGGGAAACCATAAAAATCCTACAAGACTCCATAGGCATCAAAATAGCAGACATATGTTGTAGCAATATCTTTACAGACACAGCCCCTAGGGCAATGGAAACTAAGGAGAAAATAAACAAATGGGACTACATGAAAATAAAAAGCTGCTGCAGAGCAAAAGAAACCATCAACAAAACAACAAGAAAGCCCACTGCATAGGAGAACATATTTTCCAATGATATTTCCGATGAGGTTTTTATCTCCAAAATTTACAGGGAAGTCATACAACTTAAGAAAAGGAAGATAAACGATCCAAACAAAAAAGTGGTCAAAGGATCTAAAGAGACACTTTTCGAAAGAGGACATAGAGAAGGCCAAGAGACATTTGAAAACATGCTCAAAGTCACTAATCATCCAAGAGATGCAAATCAAAACAACATTGAGATACCGTCGCACACCTGTCAGAATGGCTATCATCAACAAACGACAAGTGCTGGCGAGGATGTGGAGAAAAAGAACCCCTGTGCACTGCTGGTGGGAATGCAGACTGGTGCAGCCACTGTGAAGAACAGTATGGAATTTCCTCAAATAGTTAAAAATGGAACTGCCATTTGACCCATTAATACCACTTTTAGGAATATATCCCAAGAAAACAGAAACACCAATCAGAAAGGATATATGCACTCCTATGTTCATAGCAGCACAATTCACCATAGCTAAGATTTGGAAATAGCCTAAGTGTCCATCAGGTGAGTGGATCAGAAAATTATGGTACATCTACACAATGGAATAGTATGCTACTATAAAAAAGAAGGAATTCTTACCATTTGCAACAGCATGGATGGAACTGGAGAGCATTATGCTAAGTGAAATAAGCCAGTCAGTGAAAGAGAAATGCTACATGATCTCATTTATGTTTTATAAAGAACGTTATAAACTGATGAACAAAAATAGATACAGAGGCAGAGAAACATCGAATAGACTGTCAAACTACAGCGGGAAGGATGGGGAATAGAAGGGGGGAGAGGCAAGAGAACAACAGAAGGACTTGTATGCATGCATATAAGCATAGCCAAAGGACGCAAGACACTGGGATGGGAGGGAATGTGCTAAGTGGTAGGCAAGGTCAGGGGAAGGTCAGTGGGGAAAAAGGAGACATGTATTACTACTGAAATACTTTAAACAATAAAATTAATAATATATGCTATTATATCTCTGAAAGCTGGAAGGATGTCCTTTTCTATTGTCAATAATTTTACTGCTCTTTTTGGATTAAAATTATTTCAAAAATAAGAAAAGAAAATGAGATCATGTGTTGTTAGTGCCGGTGGTCTTGATCCAGCATCTAGAAGCATTCAGGAATCTGGAGAAGGGCTGTGTGTAAATTAAATAAGAGTCCAGAGATGAAACATAATTTTGGAAGGCATTATGGGGAGTCAGAGAAGACTTAGCTAAAGAAACTAAGTTCTCCTTGTCTCAGGACCCCTTGCTATTTATTAACACAAATTGTCCTAAGGCAAGGTAGATATACACATCAAAGGCCAGGGCTACTATACAGAATCCATTGTCAGATTATCAGGTTTGGGAGAAACTGCCTTCGGCTGTTCTGGTGTTTGGCCAGTAGGAGGCAATAACATGTAGATTGAAATGCCCTGAGCTGTCTGGCAGCAAGCAGTTATTTTATGTATCATTTTCAGGTTTGGGAAAATGCCCTCAGCCATCTCCAGATGATTCAGCCCTGCTGACATGCTGGAATTGCTTTCCGGTACGTTAGCAAATTTAAAATGAGAATAATTATCCCTGGCCAGAAGGTTGTTGTGTCAGTCACTGGTCAGGGCACATAGAATCAACCAATGAATTCATATATAAGTGGACCAGCAATTCTATCTCTCCCTCCTTTCTCTCTCTCTCAAATAAATAAATAAATATAATTTTTTAAAAAAAATACACAAATAAAATGAAAATAATTAAGAGGTAAGGGGAACTCATGGGTAAAAGAAACACCAACTAATTTGAATGAATTTTGACTATTGATTTAAACACACTAAAAATATTTATAATTGGACAAATTTGAAAACTATATCTGATGGTGGTTAAGGAATTATTAATCTTTTCAGTACGGTCTTCAGTATTGGCAAGTATTTGGTGAAATAGCCAATCATGCCCTGGTCAGTGTGGCTCAGTTTGGTTGGGCATTGTCCATGCACCAAACTGTTCAATTCCCTCAGGGCATATGCCTGGTTGTGGGCTCAATCCCTGATAGGGGGACCTGCAGGAGGCAGCAAATCAATGTTTCACTCTCACATCACTGTTTTTCTCCCACTCTCCCTCTCTGAAAATCAATTTTTAAAAAATAATCATATCTAGTTAGGGAGAATATAAGGAGCCTTTAAAAAAATAATTTAGTCTGTATACATTAGAAAGCATTCATACTTTTAACTTGGTAGTATTCTACCTCTATGACTCTCTACAAAAAAAGAAAACCAAAATGCAATTAGAGTTTTATATTTAAAAATGTCCCTTTAGGCATCATTGTTATAATACCAAATTCAAAATGGTCAGCACCTAGGAAAACAGTGAAAGCATGGTAATCTAAACAGTGAAATACTATGTTGCATTTATTGACACAAAAAAGAGAGAAACATAATACTACTATGACAAATTCTTATAAACTAAACCTAAGTCTTATCAAGACTCTCTTAAGAACCAGTTTACAGGCAATACAGAGGACAGAGAAAGATGTTATATCTAATCAAAAAAATCTAAAATGCAGGAAACTCTACAGAAAAATTACATGGTTCCTTCAACAAATAAATTACAAACCTCAGTTCATGAACATCCCCCATCTGTAGCAATTCTGTTCTTGACCTTACAACTCTTTCCTGTTGATGCCAGGATGATCAATCACAAGTCTCTCAGTGGTAATTAAACCAAAGAATGCACTATTATGAGTTAATATACCCCTAAACCTCACATTGTTTACATCTCAGGAAATTGTGCTATGAGTATTTTCATGTGTTTTGGTGGTTTTCCTTTGCTTGAATTGCTGCTTACTATTATTAAATACATACAGTAAGTCACCATGAGTTATAAGAAGGTTAATGATAGCAAAGTGAAAAGAAAAGCTGTGAGAACAATAAAGCTTAAAAAAGAAATAATTGCAAAGTATGGTAGAGTTTTTCATGTAATCTGTACATTTCATTTCCTTCTTGTTAAATGTTCATTTACATATCATGTTCTTTTGGTTTTTAAAGTATATAGATTAAACTGTATATGAGATATATACTATATATATTTAAGAAAAGTTAAAAGAGGAAAACGTGGGATCTGGAATGGATTAATTCAATTTTCATTATTTCTAATGAGAAAAAATGATTCGGTTTTCAAAAAAATTCTCAAATAGCCCACCTGAATGAATTCAAAAACTGAAAAAACAAAACAAAAAAAACTTAAGAGGTAAGGGGAACTCATGGGTAAAAGAGATGCCAACTAATTTGAATAAATTTTATTTGACTCTTGATTCAAACACACTAAAAATATTTATAATTGGACAAATTTGAAAACTATATCTGATGGTGGTTAAGGAATTATTATTAATCTTTTCAGTATGGTCTTCAGATTGTGATTGAAATACGTATCCTATATAATCCTATCTAATAAAATAGTAATATGCAAATTGACCAGCACTCCAACACACAAGAGGGCCACCCCCATGTGTACACAAGATGGCCTGCAGGGGAGGGCAGTTGTGGGGGGGGGGAACTCAGGCCTGCAGGGGAGGGTAGTTGGGGGCGACCAGGCCTCTAGGGGGGGTCAGTTGGAGTAGACCAAGCCAGCAAGGGAGGGCAGTTGGGGGGAACCCAGACCTGCAGGGGAAAGCAGTTGGGGGGTGACCAGGCCTGTAGGGGGTGACAGTTGGGGGGACCCAGCCTGCAGGGGAGGGCAGTTGGGGGGACCAGGCCTGCAGGGGAGGGCAGTTGGAGACCAGTCCTGCAGGGGAGGACATTTGGAGGGTACCCAGGCCTGCAGGGGAGGGCAGTTGAGGGGACCAGGCAGGCAGGAGAGGGCAGTCAGGGGCTATCGGGCCATCATGGGAGCAGTTAGGCATTGATCAGTCTGGCATAGGAGTGGTTAGGGGGTGATCAGGTTGGCAGGTAGAAGTGATTAGGGGCCATCAGGCAGGCAGGCAGGCAAGCTGTTGGGAGCTAGCAGTCCTGAATTGTGAGTGGGATGTCCGACTGCCCATTTAGGTCCACGGTATCGGGCCTAAACGGGCAGTTGGACATCCCTAAAGGGGTCCCAGATTGGAGAGGGTACAGGCAGGGCTGAGGGACGCACCTTCCCCCGTGCACGAATTTCGTGCACTGGGCCTGTAGTCCTATATAATAAAAGGTTAATATGCAAATTGACCAAACAGCAGAACAACCTGTCACTATAATGTGCACTCTCCACCAGGGGCCAGACAGTCAATGCAGGAACTGCTACCTGGTGGTCAGTGCGCTCCCACAGGGGGAGCACTGCTCAATCAGAAGCCAGGCTCACGCCTGGCGAGTGCAGCGGCGGTGGCAGTGCTGAGGATGTCCGACTGATAGCTTAAGGAGTGGGCCTACACCATCAGTCGGACATCCACCAAGGGCTCCCAGACTTCAAGAGGGCACAGGTCTGTCTGAGGGAACCCCCCAACTCCTCTAGTGCATGAATATCATGCACCAGGCCTCTAGTCAATTTATAATATGCCTAGAATTTTTTTCAATATAATCCTAGTTTGAGTAGGGTGGTAGTGAGGGGCTTTAGAGGGAGCAAGATTGGTGATTGGCCATGTGGAGAAGCCAGATAGTGGGTACATGGGCTTCATTTTCTTTTCTCACTACTTTTGTGTATGTTTGAAAATACCTACAATAAAATGTCCAAAAACAATTAACTTGAATATAGGAAAATTTAAGGTTATTTAAAATGAAAAAGAGCATGATATACCTGGATAAATTTCAGCTATGGTTGTTTTTTAAATACAGAGGGACAATATACAAAATGTTAGCAGTGGCTGCTTTTAAGTAGTGAGATTATGCATGACTTTTCATAATAAAGTTTTATTGTATGCATATAAATTTACAAATTAACCATATTTTTTACAATGAACACTTTTAAATTTTATTTTAGTGAATAGTTCCAAATTCAGTGGTATATGCAGCAAAACTACTCATTTTTCAATCACCCAGTTACTCCCAGAAGTTACCAGTTTTCCATTTTTTGTATACTCATTTTAAATATGTACATATGTATTCTTTTTTAAAAAGTATATTTTTATTGATTTCAGAAAGGAAAGGAGAGGGAGAGAGAGAGAGAGAAACATCAATGATGAGAGAGAATCACTGATCGGCTACCTCCTGCATACCTCCTACTGGGAATCAAGCTCACAACTCAGGCATGTGCCCTTGAGTGGAATAAAACCCCGGGACCCTTTAGTCCACAGGCCAACACTCTATCTACTAAGCCAAACCAGTTAGCACTGTATGCTTTTTAAACATGCAAATTGTAATGCACTATACACTGTTTTGTTGTTTCTATCGAGCAATACTAGAGGCCCAGTCATGAAAATTCATGCAGTTGAGGGGAGGTCCCTCAGCCCAGCCTGCCCCCTCTCACAGTCCGGGAGCCCTCAGGGGCAGGAGGGGATTTGGAGATCAGGGGAAGGCAACACCCCCATCACACCTCTGGTGCCTCCACTGCCAGCAGCGCAAGCCTCGGCTGGCCCTGGTTACCTGAGCCTCGGGCGGCCCTAGGCGGTTGGGCAGCCGACATCTGAGCCTTGCCTGCGCCTTAGGCTTCAGCTGGGCAGCTGACATCTGAGGCTAGCCTGTGCCTCAGGCCGGCCCTAGGTGGCTGGGCAGCTGACATCCGAGGTTTGCCTGTGCTTCTGGCGTCATCTGGGAAGCGGCCATCCGACGCTTGCCTGCGCCTCGGGCATTGCTGGGCAGGCGCCATCCGAGTCTTGCCTGCGCCTCAGGCTGGCCCTGGGCAGCTGGGGGGCTGAAGGCGGGTCCGGCCCACTGTGCGCCTACATCCCCCCGGCGGAGCTGAAAGGACGGGGGGCTCTGGTGCTGCTGAGGCGACTGGGTGCCGCCATCTTGTGGCTATGGCATGATGGTCAGATTGCATATTCACTCTTTATTAGATAGGACTAGAGATCCGGTGCACGAAATTCGTGCACGGAGGTGGGGTGTCCCTCAGCCCAGCCTGCACCCTCTCCAATCTGGGAACCCTCTCACAATCCAGGACTGCTGGCTCCCAACTGATCACCTGCCTTCCTTCCTGATTGCCCCTAACTGCTTCTGCCTGCCAGCCTGATCACCCCCTAACCACTCCGTGGCCAGCCTGATTGATGCCTAACTGCTCCCCAGCCAGCCTATTTGCCCCCAACTTCCCTCCTCTGCTGGCCTGGTCACCCCTAACTACCCTCCCCTGCAGGGTTGATTGCCTCCAACTGCCCTCCCTTGCAGGCCTGGTGCCTCCCAACTGCCCTCCCCTGCTGGCCATCTTGTGGTGGTCATCTTGTGTCCACATGGGGGCAGGATCTTTGACCACATGGGGGCAGCTATATTGTGTGTTGCAGTGATGGTCAATCTGCATATTACTCTTTTATTAGATAGGATAGAGGCCTGGTGCATGGGTGGGGGCCGACTGGTTTGCCCTGAAGGGTGGGGGTTCCCTTGGGGCGTGGGGCAGCCTGAGCGAGGGTCATGTGATGGTTTGCATGCCAGCCATGCCCCCTGGTGACTCAAGAGGAGGCCCTGGTATCTGGAATTTATTTACCTTCTACAATTGAAACTTTGTAGCCTGGAGCAAAGCCAAGCCTCCTGCTCACTCTGCGGCCAGCAGCGATTTCTGTTGGAGTTAATTCACCTTCTATAATTGAAACTTTGTAGCCTTGAGTGGAGGCTTAGGCCAGCAACAGGAGGCGAAAAGCTTGGCTTCTTTTGTTACTGCGGAAACCCAAGCCTCCCTCCCACTCTCTGTGGCTGTAGCCATCTTGGTTGGGTTTATTTGCATATTTGCTCCTGATTGGCTGGTGGGGGTGGCTTGGCTGGTGGGCATGGTTTGTGTGGCGGAGTGAGGGTTAATTTGCATATTACTCTATTATTAGGTTAGATATTTTGTAGATTGAACCTCAAAGTGCTTCTTATTTTTTCACAGCTTCTTAGTCCCTTTGGATTGACATACAGGTTTGCTGCTTCAAACAATACTGAAATGATTAATCTTGCGTGAATATCAATTTACACATATGCAAGTTCATTTAATAGGAAGAATTAGTTGTGGAATTACTGGATCCATTTATATGTATATAATTTTGATAACAGTTTCAGATTGCTGTCCATATAGATTAAAAATTGAAAGGTTTTATTTGCATTGCTCTCAGTATAAATGTGATTGAAGATCTTTTCAGTGTTTTAAGAGCTATTTTCACTTCCTCTTGTGAATTCTGTTACTAGCCCATGCCTCTATTCCAACTCAGTTATTGAGTAATATTCTTAATAATTTGTAGGAGCTCATTATGCATTTTGGAAATTAGCATTTTGTCTGTAATATAAATTACAAATCTTTTCCTCCAGTTTATTTGTCTTTTAATGTTTAATGTGGTTGAATTTTGGTGTCATGTCACACAACAATTTTTTAAAATTTTTATTATCACATTGATCAGTTGTTCTAGGTTTTATGTGCTTTTGCCTTATTTATATTGAATATTTAATGTATCTGGAATATATCCTAGTCAGTATGAGGCTCAGGTCCACTTTAATTTGGTTTCCAAATTGCTACTAAAATGCCTCACAATATTTTTCCCCCTGATTTAAAGTGTCATCATATTCTAAGTTTAAGTACCCATGTGTTTTGTGTATGTGTATTACTGGCCTCTCCATTCTGGTCTATGGATATTTACATTCTAGTACCTTAGTTTTAATTATTGTATCTTTTTAATATCTTTTTTAATACTCTGGAAGTAGTCCTTCCCCACTCTTAGAATTTTTTTGGCTCTTCTTGGTTGTTTATTTTTCAGCATCAACTTTCAGATCAGGTTGTCTAACTTAAAGAAAAATTATTTTGGTATTTCTATTTTTATGGCCTTCAATTTAAAGATTAACTTAGAGAACATTGACTTTTTAATGCTGTCCTCACATCCTCTTATCCAGGATCATCGTATGCCAGGGGTCCTCAAACTTTTTAAACAGGGAGCCAGTTCACTGTCCCTCAGACCGTTGGAGGGCCGGTCTATAGTTTAAAAAAAACTATGAACAAATTCCTATGCACACTGCACGTATCTTATTTTGAAGTAAAAAAACAAAACGGCAAAAACACCTGCATGTGGCCCACGGGCCGTAGTTTGAGGACGCCTGTTATATGCCCTTCTATGTGTTGGATTCATTTATTTCCTTAGGAAATAGGTAAATGTTTCTTTAGATCTTATTACATTTCTTGTAAAATTTATTTCAAGATTATTCTTTATTGATGTTATAAATACCAATTTTTTTCTTCCATTGTAACTTTATTATTATTGTCTATATGTAAGTAGACTAAAATATCGTGTATAGGTATATATTCATTTTATACCTACTCATTCTTTTAAATTAATTTATTGCTTCTAATAGTCTTTAAGTTGATATTCTTGGATTTTTAAGAATGTAATGATTTTATATAAAACTAGCTGCCCAGTGCATGGGATTTGTGCACTGGTGGGGGGTGTGGCCTGCGGGGATTGGCCTGCTGTGGGAGTGCTGCTCATCCCGGTCAGCCAAGCGGCTGTGGACCCGCCCTCTGCGCGGCTGCTCCTGCTGTGGAGAGCAGACGCTCATCCCGGTCAGCCGAGCGGCTGTGGACCCGCCCTCTGCGCGGCTGCTCCTGCTGTGGAGAGCAGACGCTCATCCCGGTCAGCCGAGCGGCTGTGGACCCGCCCTCTGCGCGGCTGCTCCTGCTGTAGAGAGCAGACGCTCATCCCGGTCAGCCGTGCGGCTGTGGACCCGCCCTCTGCGCGGCTGCTCCTGCTGTAGAGAGCAGACGCTCATCCCGGTCAGCCGAGCGGCTGTGGACCCGCCCTCTGCGCGGCTGCTCCTGCTGTGGAGAGCAGACGCTCATCCCGGTCAGCCGAGCGGCTGTGGACCCGCCCTCTGCGCGGCTGCTCCTGCTGTAGAGAGCAGACGCTCATCCCGGTCAGCCGAGCGGCTGTGGACCCGCCCCCTGCGCGGCTGCTCCTGCTGTAGAGAGCAGACGCTCATCCCGGTCAGCCGAGCGGCTGTGGACCCGCCCCCTGCGCGGCTGCTCCTGCTGTGGAGAGCAGACGCTCATCCCGGTCAGCCGTGCGGCTGTGGACCCGCCCCCCTGCGCGGCTGCTCCTGCTGTGGAGAGCAGACGCTCATCCCGGTCAGCCAAGCGGCTGTGGACCCGCCCCCTGCGCGGCTGCTCCTGCTGTAGAGAGCAGACGCTCATCCCGGTCAGCCGAGCGGCTGTGGACCCGCCCCCTGCGCGGCTGCTCCTGCTGTGGAGAGCAGACGCTCATCCCGGTCAGCCAAGCGGCTGTGGACCCGCCCCCTGCGCGGCTGCTCCTGCTGTAGAGAGCAGACGCTCATCCCGGTCAGCCGAGTGGCTGTGGACCCGCCCTCTGTAGAGAGCAGACGCTCATCCCGGTCAGCCAAGCGGCGCTCCCACTGTGGGAGCGCACTGACCACCAGGACACAGCTCCTGAGTTGAGTGTCTGCCCCCTGGTGGTCAGCACGTGTCATAGTGACTGGTTGTTCCGGTTGTTCCATCGTTCGGTCCCTGGGCTTTTATTATATAGGATGATACTATCTGTAAA
Organism: Eptesicus fuscus; assembly: GCF_027574615.1. NCBI lineage: Eukaryota > Metazoa > Chordata > Mammalia > Chiroptera > Vespertilionidae > Eptesicus > Eptesicus fuscus. Next base: position 966,082 of record NC_072480.1, on the reverse strand, counting down.
AAAGTCTTTTCTTTCTAATACTACTGATTTTTCTTTATAGTTATATTAGCATGGTATTTTTAATTAGAAAAAATATTAAATTTATGAATTTTGAAGTAATGCATGCCCCTAAGTAATCTTTAGCCTGAATAGTACCCTCTTAGTAAGTTCAGTTAGACTTCTTGAAACTGTACATATTCTGAACTCCTCAGTAAACCTCTTTAATGATATTTAATGTTACTTTCTCAAAAAGTTAAAAAAATGAAATATTCACTTTGAAAATAAATATTTTTATTAATGATATTTAAATATTAAAACATAATTGCTTTTTCTTCAGGATCAAATGGCTATTGCATGTGGATCTCGAGCTCATTTGCAAACAGAATCAATTGCTCAGGTAAGGCTTTGATTAACCGAATAGATCATTAGTTCTTTCCCCTTTTATATATACAGTAGCACAAAATAAACTTTTATATTTAATATCATAAAAATTAAGTCCCTCCAAAAAAAGAAAATTTTTATTTTGGAAAGTTTATGAAGGACTTGCACTTTTAGGAATGATTTTTTTTAATGAGTACAAGAAGAATTCACTTTAACTTGGACTGCAAGCAGCTTTCTTTGATTTTGATTTTTAAGACACAAGGAAGGAGTCCCCATTCAATTAAAATATAAGACAAATTTTCCTAAATGGTGCATTTTGAACATATCAGCTTGCTTTTTGTTTTTCCATATTGGCACACTTAAATACAATATTTTTAGTTTCATTCAAAATTTAAATTTTAACTTTATTCCTCTTAGAGAAGCACTATAGGAATGACTTGAAAGAATAAATAAGGAATCGTCCCATGCAATGTTTTGGTGATTTTAATTTTTTAAAAAATTTTCACTTACTCTTAATATACAATATTATTAGTTTCAGGTGTACAATGTAGTGATTAGGCAATTTTTAAAATTCTTTCCTTTAAAAAATGCAGGCCTATTATGTCAAGTTCAATAATTGTCTATTATATTCTTAATGGCTCATCTGTTACAATAGTCAATGGATTAAAAATCAAGTTGTATTTTTTAGTGCAAGGTCAAAATTATCTGGGGAGTGTCTTTTTTAAATGCAACATTTCTAGGCCAATCCCAGACACTCTAAATAAGCCTCTAGCCATGGGGCTAGGAGTTTGCATTTTAAAAAATTTTTCAGGTTACTCTTATGCATACCAAAGTTTGAGAACCATCAGAATAAAAGTTTGAATCTTTCCCTCAATGATTCTGAAATAAGAAATTCTAGACACAGACACCAGGTGTGTTAGGGCATAAACGGGAGTGGGGTGGGAGGACAATGAGGGGATAAGGAAACATGTAATACCTTAGTCAATAAAGAAAAAAAAATTCTAATTTTATTTTTCAAGATAAACTGATGGCAAAGTTATAGAGCCTCTTAAGGATTATGTTTAAACTAGTAGCCCATTGCAGGAAGATTCTTGCAATAGGGCTTCCTTCTGCGCTCTCCCCTGCCCCGCCTGCTTGCCTCCCTTCTCCCCACTCCACCTGCTTGCTTCTCCGCAGCTTTGCTCCCTTCTGCAGCGCTTGGCTTCTTTCTATGCTGTCTTGATATGCAAATTAACCGCTATCTTGGTTGGGTTGATTTGCATACTCGCCCTGATTGGCTGGTGGGCGTAGCTTTGGCATAGCGAAGTTGCGGTCAATTTGCATATTACTCTTTTATTAGCTAGGCTGTGGAAACCTAGACTCCTTTTTTAAGAAGTAAATTATTCTAACATCTTCCCCATGTAGTTCAGTGTTTTATATTCATATGGACTTTCAATGGTGTTTTAACCCTTTGAACTCGCTTGCTTTTTTCTCGATTTTTTTATTCTAATGCTAACCATGTCGAGTCACACTCAACATCCGAGTGCAAAAGGTTAATCTATTAATTATAGAAAACATTATACTTTTAGAAATTTAAAACTAAAAGAGTTTAGAGATTAGCTAGTTCAACTTTTATCACTTTACAGATATGTGTGGGATAAAGAAAGAAAAATATATGGCCAAGATATTTAGCACATTAGTTATAATTATAAAATAGTAGAAGCTGTAAAATACTAAATTCCAACACTAGAAAATATAGGCGTTTCCCCTGGGTGAAATATCATCCAAACAATAAAATAGATGAAAATGGAGACTATAAAACATGGGGAAATAACTAAAATATGAAGTTGTATAAAAAAAAATTACCTATACTAATAAAAGGGTAATGTGCTGATTAGACTGGAACACCTTCCGGGAGACCTTCCAGATGTCCTTCCAGACAAAGCCATGGTGGCGGGGCCGAGGCAGAGGCGGTTAGGGGAGATCAGGCCAAGAGGGTAGGGCAGTTTGGGGTGATCAGGCTGGTGGAGGGGCAGTTGGGGGAGAGCAGGCTGGCAGGGGGACAGTTGGGGGTGAACAGGCTGGCATTGGGGGGTAGTTGGGGGTGATCAGGCTGGCAGGGGGGCAATTTGGGGGAGAGCAGGCCAGCAGGGTGGGGGTAGTTGGGGAAGAGCAGACCAGCAGGCAGAGTGGTTAGGGGTGATCAGGCAGGCAGGCATGTGAGCAGTTAGGAGCCAGCAGTCCTGGATTGCGAGAAGGATGTCGACTGTCAGTTTAGGCCCGATCCCACAGGGCAGTCAGACATCCCCTGAGGGGTCCCAGATTGGAGAGGATGCAGGCCGGGCTGAGGGAAATCCCCCCCCATGCACGAATTTAATGCACCAGACCACCAGTCTATATATATGAAAGCCTAAGCGACTGTTATGACCAGAACGACGGGTCGACAAGTCGCTATGACACGCACTGACTACCAGGGAGCAGACACTCAGTGCAAGAGCTGATCCCTGGTGGTCATTGCGCTCCCACAACCAACCTCCCATGGCCGGCCAACCTTCCTCAGTCCCTCCTTCCAGGCCAGAAAACCTGCAATGGTCCCTTCCCCCAGCCAGCCACCCTCCCACAGTTCCTACCCCCACTGGCTGGCCACAATCAGCCCCTCCCCCCACCAGCGGGCCCTGACCAGTCCTCCCTTTCTCCCTCCCCTCTAACCTCCCACGGTCCCTACCCCTCACTGGCCTGCCCAATCGGCCCTTCCCTCTGGCTGGCCAACCTCCCATGGCTTCTCTTCCACAGGTGCCCAACCTCCTGTGCCCCCGCTCCCCCTGGCCACCTGGCCAACCTCCCATGGCCCCGCCCCCCAGCGAGCCAACCTTTCACGACCTCTCCCCCTGGTCATCTAGCCAACCACCCGTGGCTCCTCCCTGCAGGCAACCAACCTCCTGTGGTCCATTGCCCCCCGCCCCCGGCCGGCAAGCCAGCTGGGGGAAGGGACACAGGAGGTTGGCTGCTGGTCCCAATTAGAACTGGGCGAGGAACCCCACCTGTGCACGAATTCGTGCACTGGGCCTCTAGTACAGTATAATTTTTTATATAAAAATATCAATGCAAACTAAAACACTTAATGAAAATAGACTAGGACTAATTTAACTAGAGGACCGGTGCACAAATTCATGCACAGGAAAGCCGTCTGCTGCTCCTGCCTGCCACTCCTGCCTACCACTTCTGCTCATCCTGGCCCCACTGTGTCTGCCACGGGCTCATGCACAGTTATTTGCAATTAGGAGAGGCTTGCACCACCACAGTGGCGCTCGCCAGCTGTGAGCCCTGTGTCTGCTGCACGCCCCGTGGGTGGTTGAGGGGAGGGACAATTGGTCCTCCGGATGGGCGGTAGGATGCCTTGCAATCCCCAGATCCAGATCCATACCGCTAATGTTTGTGACACGTTTGAGGAAGCAGCCGCAGTGCCCAAGGCTGGCTTCCAGGAGGCTGGCAGCTCTTTCGGGATCATGCCAGTGGCACATGTCCATTGGTGCCTGGCCCGTCCTCTGGAGATTGGACCTGCAGGACTACTGAGGGAGTGCGTGGCTGCTGCCCTGCTGGTTGGCTGCCAGGCCAGGTCGGTCAGCTGAGCGGCACTCCCACTGTGGGAGCACACTGATCTCCAAGGGTCAGCTACTGCGTTGAGCGTCTGCCCCCTGGTGATTAGTGTGCATCATAGCAACCGGTTGACTGTTTGTTTCATCGCTTAGGCTTTTATTTATATAGACTAGTGACCTGGTATACAAATTCATGCATATTGAAAGGAAATTAATTAGAAGCAATCCTACCTAATAAAGACGGAATATGCTAATTGACTCTCACGCCATCACAAAGATGGCGGCGCCCACAGACAATAAGGAGGAAATATGCTCATTGACTGCCCTGCCCTCAAAGATGGCAGCACCCACAGCAAATAAGGAGGGAATATGCTAATTGAGTGCCCCGCCCTCAAAGATGGTGGCACCCACAGCCACAAGAGGGCAGCGCCCAGTCCCCTCAGCCACCCAGGGCCGGCCCTAGGCAAGCCTCGGATGGTGGCTGTCCAGCCGACATCCAAGGTGCAGGCAAGCCTCGAATGGCAGCTGCCCAGCCTTCTAGGGCTGCCCAAGGCTCAGGTAACCATGGCCAGCCTAGGCTTGTGCCGCCGGCAGTGGCAGCAGCAGAGGTGTGATGGGGCATCGACTTCCCCTGATTGCCTGGTCACCTCCACCCCTGAGGTCACCCAGACTGTGAGAGGGGGCAGGCCAGGCTGAGGGACTCCCCCTCCAGTGCATGAATTTTCATGCACCGGGTCTCTAGTATTTTAATATCACTATTCGCCCTTTCTCTATAATAGAAGTGTCAACCAAATTCACGATTGACAATGAAAGATGAAAACATACACATGCAATTGGTGCCAGTGAGAGCTTTATATGTATTGTGCATGTGCATTCAACTTAGCCTTTTTTTTTCCAGCTCATTAAATTTTTTTATTTTTTTGTTTTGTTTTTTTTATAAAATCTTTATTTTTCAGATTATTACAGATGTTCCTCTTTTATTCCCTGATAGCTCCCCTCCAACAGTTCCTACCCACTCCAGGGCTTCTGTCCCCTCCACCCACCCGACTTCATCCTTAGGTGTAAGTTCTTTGTCCAATCTCTTCCCGCACCCCACACATCCCCTTCCCCCGAGAATTGAGTGTCTGTTCTCTTTCCATGCCCCTGATTCTATTACATTCACCAGTTTGTTCTGTTCATCAGGTTTTTTATTCATTTGACTTTTAGATTCACTTGTTGATAGATATGTATTTGTTGTCACTTTGTTGTTCATAATTTTTTTTATCTTTACCTTTTTTTTCTTCCTCTTCTTAAAGAATACCTTTCAGAATTTCTTATAATACTGGTTTGGTGGTGATGAAGTCCTTTAGTTTTTTCTTGTCTGTGAAGATCTTTATCTGACCTTCAATTCTAAATGATAGCTTTGCTGGGTAGAGTAATCTTGGTTGTAGGTTCTTGCTGTTCATCACTTTGTATATTTCTTGACACTCCCGTCTGGCCTGCATAGTTTCTGTTGAGAAATCAGCTGACAGTCGTATGGGTGCTCCCTTGTAGGTAACTAACTGTTTTTCTCTTGCTGCTTTTAAGATTCTCTCTTTGTCTTTTGCCCTTTGCATTTTAATTATGATGTATCTTGGTGTGGTTTTCTTTGGATTCCTCTTGTTTGGGTTTCTGTGCGCTTCCTGAACTTGTAAGTCTATTTCGCTCACCAGGTGGGGGAAGTTTTCTGTCATTATTTCTTCAAATAGGTTTTCAATATCTTGCTCTCTCTCTTCTTCCGGCACACTCATAATTCTGATGTTGGTACGCTTGAAGTTGTCCCAGAGGCTCCTTACACTATCTTCACATTTTTGGATTCTTTTTGCTTTATGCTTTTCTGGTTGGGTGTTTTTTACTTCTTCATATTTCAAATCTTTGACTTGATTCTTGGGATCCTCTAGCCTGTTGTTGGATCTCTGTATATTATTCTTTATTTCAGCCATTGAATGCTTAATTTCTGATTGATCTTTTTTCATATTCTTGAGGGTCTCACTAAATTTCTCAGAAGTTTCTAGAAGATTCTTGAGTAACTTTATAACTGTGGTTTTGAACTCTATGTCCAGTATTTTGCTTTCATCCATTTCTTTCATTTGTGATTTGTTTCTTTGTCTCTGCATTTTGGCTGCTTCCCTGTATTTGTTTCTATGTACTGGGTAGCTGCTAAGTCTCCTTGAGTTGATAGAGTAGCTCTGTGTGCTAGGTGTCCTATAGGGCCCAGTGGCTCATCCTCTCCAATCACCTGAGGTGGACACTCCTGGTGCACCCTTTTGTGGACTGTTGGCACAGTCTTGTTGTAGCTAACACTTGATTGTTGTTGATATCATTAGGAGGAATTGACCTCAGGCCAATTGGCTGTGATGACCAGCTTTGCCTACACTGGAAGATCTGTTGCACAGGAGACACCCTTATGTGGCAGGACTTGCTTCAGTGGGGCTTTGGTGCTCACTGAGTCTGCCCTTGAGTGTGTCTCTTATGGATGTGAAGAGTTGTAATCCAGTATGGTCTCACACTGATCACTGGGTACACTGGCTCTTGGATCTCCAAGGAGGTGCAAGGTCAGCCACTGTCTGGGGCCACCCAGCAGGAGCTACAGAGACATCTGCAGATTCCTCCTCTTTGTATGAGGTTTGGAAGTGCCCAGATGAGGCGTAGCTGTGAAGCAAGGCAGGCTGCTGCTGCCGGGCCTTGAGCCTTCTTTTGGAAGCTCTGGGGCTCTCTGACCCAGCTGCAGTTTGACAGGTTTTAGGTGGAGAAAGGACAGGCCATTCATATGCAAAAGCCGATGTGCACAGCTTGGGTGGGGTTGTAAATTTGGTGGGGTGGGGTCTCTGGGAATCACTAGGGCAGAGCAAACAGCAATGGCTGCCAGTCAGTCCTGCACAGGATAGGTCCCCAGTTCTCTGCATCCTGCACCCTGGTCCAGGAACAATGATCACTGTGAGCACCTCTGAGAGAAAGCCACCCTCGCGTTCCTGTCCCGATGCCAGACAGTCCAGGTTCTCCTGTATGTCTGGGTCCCCCCCTAGTCTCTCCCGGAACTGGCATTCAGAGCAAGCGGGAGCGCTTGTATCTCCCTCCCGATTAAAAGAACAGCACATCCAGGTGCCAGCACTTTCTGCACCTCCGCACCTCTTACCAGTCTCACTGCACTTTCTTCACCTCTCTAGTTGTGGGACTTCCACTCAGCCAGCTTTACCCCGGTTCTGGGTGGTCGTTGTTCTGCCTTTAATTGTAATTTTGATGTGGTTGTGACAGGCTGCAAGTATGGATGTTTACTTATGCTGCCATCTTGGTTCTCCTCCTCAACTTAGCCTTTTGTAGATATAGAACAAACTTGCTTTCTGATTTAGCTAAACTTTTTCCAGCCCAGTGAAGTACCTCAACTTCTCTTTCAGGTAATTGTCAGCAACACAGCAGTGAACATCAACACAAAGCACATTATTATTATAGATCACACAGGGAGAAAAAAGGGTAAAATATTTAACTGTAGCAACTTTTTATTATATTCTGCACAGTGAGAAAACCAGAAGTTATTTTCAAGGTCCATCATTTCTTCTTTTCAGTCGGGTCAAATTTCTTTTTTCTTTTTTTTAATGTATTTTGATTTATTACAGAGAGGAAGGGAGAAGGATAGAGTGTTAGAAACATTGATGAGAGAGAAACATTGATCAGCTGCCTCCTGCACACCTCCCACTGGGTATGTGCCCGCAACCAAGGTACATGCCCTTGACCGGAATTGAACCTGGGACCTTTCAGTCTGTAGGCTGACGCTCTATCCACTGAGCCAAACCGGTGAGGTCTCGGGTCAACTTTCTAAGCTTTCTAAATCTCTGTTTTCTGGCTAATGAATAAAAAATAGTATTCCACTGAGTCTCCTATCTACCTACTCCAGGAATTCTGTGAGGATCAAATGAGATGAGGCACAGGAAAACGCTTCACAGATATTTGGTTACAGTGTAAAGTGTTTCCACCTGGCTATAAAGCAAGTCATGTTCCTGGCCTGAAGAAACTCCAAGGAGGCTATTCGTCGCTAGGGAGAGAGAGCCAGGTGCTGCTACTTGACATCATTACCCAGACAGAGGGAAGGACACTTATCATATTAGCCTTTTATACAGATAGACTAGAGGCCTGGTGCACAAAAATTCATGCACTCGGGTGGGGGTCCCTCAGCCCAGCCTGTGCTCTCTTGCTGTCCGGGACCCCTTGGGGGGTGTTCGACTGACGGCTTAGGCCCGCTCCCCAGGGGAACGAGCCTGAGTTGGCAGTCAGACATCCCTCTGAGCCCGGGAGCCCTTGGGGGATGTCGGACTAGCGGCTTAGGCCCGCTCCCTGCCGGACATCCTTAGTGCTGCCACGGGGGCAGGAGAGGCTCCCGCCACCGCCACTGCACTAGCCAGCCATGAGCCAGCTTCTTGCTGAGCAGCGCTCCCCCTGTGGAAGCACACTGACCACCAGGTGGCAGCTCCTGCATTGTTCATATGCCCCCTATTGGTCAGTGCACGTCATAGCTACCTGTCATTCTGCCATTAAGGTCAATTTGCATATTACCCTTTTGTTATATAGGATGGTTTTGTGAATACATTTTTTCCTTTAAAAAACTATATCAATGTAGGTAAAAAGGATAATCTACTTGGTAAAAGATAAAGATAGATTAGAGAAATAGGAAGGAATGATTAGGAAGCTATTGAAGTAATCAAAGCAAGAGATAATTGCAACCTATATTTATTGTTGTTGACAATATAAAGGAACTGTGTTTTGGTTTTGGTTTTAATGCTCTAAATTCTTTTCACTTAGAACTCCCATTAGTTGAAAATTCTTTTAGTTTTTATTAGAATAGTATTTAAATGAGACTGTGTAAGGTCTAAATCTTATTTTACCCAATTCTGGTTTTAGGCAGACATCAAGAGCTCTGTCTCATGATCTGTATGCTTATAATTTATCTTGTGTTCCATCCATCCCTCCAACTCTAAAACTAACTGATTTGCCCCAGTCAGGTAGATCAGTTGATTAGAGCATCATCCGTATATACCAAGGTTGTGGGTTCAATCTCCTGTTAGGTCATATACAAAAAGCAACCAATGAATGCATGAGTGGAACAACAAATAGATGTCTAAATAAACAAACAAACAGACAATTTTAAAACTTAAGTGATTGATTAGTGCTTTTGGACCCCACAGAATTGGCTGCTACTCTATAAAATGAAAGGATAAATTTATCCACTGACTAAGGACCTGCTATTGTCTACTGCAAATGCTATGCATAACTGCTATTCAGAAGGCTTGTAGTTCAATTCCAGATGGTCTCATAGAACTATACCTGTCTTTTTTCCATTTTTAAATCATTTTTTTGCTTTTTTAAAATGTTTTAAAGTATTATGTCTCCTTTTTCCCCATTGATCCCCCAACCCCCTCTCCCCCTGCCACTTAAAGCCTCCAGGACAAGCCCCTACAGCCCCAGTGTGTGTGTCCATTGGTTATGCTATTATGCATGCATACAAGTCCTTTGGTTGATCTCTACCCCTCTCCCCTCCCTCCCCTCCTTCTCTCTTAGGTTGGACCGTCTGTTCAGTGTTACCTTGTCTCTGGATCTATTTTTGTTCATCAGTTTATGCTGATCATTGTATCCCACATATGAGTGACATTATGTGATACTTATCTTTCTCTGACTGGCTTATTTCGCTTAGCATAATGCTCTCCAATTCCATCTATGCTGTTGCAAATGGTAAAAGTTCCTTCTTTTTTTTTTTTTAGTACCATAGTATTCCATTGTGTAGATGTACCAGAGTTTTTTAATCCACTCATCTTCATTTTTGTTTTTTAAATTACAGTTGACATACATTATTATATTAGTTTTAGGTGTACACTGTAGTTGTACATAAGTTGCTTAACTTATCAATCAATCATCCCAATAAATTTTGCATCCATCTGACAACATGCATAGTTATTAGAATATTAGTAACTTCATTCCCTATGCTTTACTTTACATCCTCATGACTATTCTGTACTTCTTAATCCCTTCAGCTTTTCACCCATCTTGCTAGTCTCCTGCCTATCTAGCCACCCTCAAAATGTTCTCTATATTTATGAGTCTGTTTCTGTTCTGCTTGTTTGATTATATTGGTTTTTAGATTCAATTATTGATAGGTATGTATTTATTGCCATTTTATCATTCATATTTTTTATCTTCTTCTTTTTTTTTTTTTCCTTCCTAAGAAGACCCTTTAACATTTCATATAATATTGGTTTGGTAGTGATGAATTCCTTTAGCTTTTTCTTGCTGGGAAGCTCTATATCTGTCCCTCGATTCTAAATGATAACTTTGCTGAGTAGAGAAATCTTGGTTGTAGGTCTTTACTTTTCATCACTTTGAATATTTCTTGCTACTCCCTTCTGGCCTGCAAAGTTTCTGTTGAGAATAAGTTGACAGTCATATGGGAGGACTCCCTTGAAGGTAACTAACTACATTTATCTTGCTGCTTTTAAGATTCTCTCTTTGTCTTTAACCTTTTGCATTTTAATTATGGTGTGTCTTGGTGTAGGCCTCTTTGGTTTCATCTTGTTTGGGACTCTGTTCTTCCTGGACTTTTATGTCTATTCTTCACCAAGTTAGGGAAGCTTTCTATCACTTTTTCAAACAGGTTTTCAATTTCTTGCTCCCTCTCTTCTCCTTCCAGCACCCCCATGATATGAATGTTAGTACACTTGAAGTTGTTCCTGAGGCTCCTTAAACTATCCTCATTTTTTTTTATTTTTTTTCTTTTCTTTTTAAAATTTTTTATTTTTTCTTTTTTCCTCCTTATATTCCAAATAGCTAATTTGATTATTGGTTTCATCTACTCTAGTGTTGATTCTCTGTAAATTATCCTTTACTTCTGTTAGTTTATCCTTTATTTCTGACTAGTCCTTTTTTATGCTGCTGAGGTTCTCACTCAGTGCATTAAGCATCCTTATAACCAGTGTTTTGAACTCTGAATCTAGTAGATTGCTTCTCTCCGTTTTGTTTAGTTTTTATTTTTCTGGAGTTTTGTTCTGTTCTTTCATTTGGGACATTTGTCTCTTCATTTTGGCAGCCTCCTTGTGTTTGTTTCTATGTATTAGGTAGAGCTGCTACATCTCCCAACTTGGTAGAGTGGCCTAACGTAGTCAGTGTTCTGGTGGCACAACCTCCCTGATCCCCCAAGCAGGGCCCTCAAGGGGCATCTCCCATGGGGGCTGTGTATTCCCTCCTCTTGTAGTTTAACTTTGATTGCTGTTGGCTTGTCAATAGGAGGGATTTACCCCCAGCTCAATCAGCTGCAAGGACTGGCTATGACCACCAACCACTGACCTTGGACCACTGTGGATAATCAACTGTGTAAGAGCCCATCTCAGAGAGCAGGACTTACTTCAATGGGGCTATGGTGCTTGCTTAGTCCGCTCATTGAGTGTGTTGCCTATAGAGGTGGTTGAGCCATTGATGCTTTGATATAGTCTAAAGCTGTCCACTGAGTTACTGTCTGTGAGGCTTCCCAGAGTTGCAGGCCAAGGTCAGCCACTGCTTTTGTTCTGCTGGGGACCACCCAGTGTGAGCTACAAAGCAGTCCGCAGATGGCTGCTACTTGTGCTGGGTTTGGAGTGCCCAGGGGAGGCCCAAGGACTGCTGCTGTGAGTACCACCCTGAGGCCACTTAGCCAGAGGTACTGGGCATGCTGAGGCCAGCTGCTGCTTGTTTGAGAGATTTTTAAGAGAATCTGAAGCATGAGCAAGACAGGCCATTTGTATGGAAAAGCTGCTGGAAACAGCTTAGATGAGTCCGAAAGTTATGAAGTTGTATGTCATGGGGCCTCAAGGAATCACTGGGGCCGGGGGTAGCGGGGGTGGGGGCAGTGGGAGGGGACAAGGACAAACAGTGTGAGCCATGTTGATGGAGACTCAGATATAACTCCCACCTGCCAGCTCTGTGGGGATAGGCTCATCCAAGGATCAATGGACTCTGCCAGCACTTCTGTCTGGGAGAGCTTGTTTGCCCAGTTCTTGCCCTGATGCCAGATAATTTTGCTCCTCCCCATATGTCTCTGTTGCTTTTCAAGCTGCAGTCCCAGCACTGAAGCTCATAGGGAGTGAGTCTGACTAAGTCCCTGAATGGGCCCTTTAAGAGGAATTGCCTGGGATCAGCAGCCTTTGTCTTCCTCAGCCTCAGTCCCTGCTGGTTTTTACAGCCAGAAATCATGAGGACTTCTCTTCCTAGCACTGGAACCCAGAGTTGGGGGTAGGGTGCTGGTGTGGGGCTGGGACCCCTTGCTCCTCAAGGTGGAGCTCCACAGCTGAGATATCCCTTCCAATTTTTATCTGCCACATTTTGGTGTAGTATCAGCCTGTTCCACATCTTCACCTCCCCTCATAGCCTGGATATGGCTTCTTTAATTCCCTAGTTGTAGGACTTCCATTCAGCCAGATTTCAATTGGTTCTGAATGATGGTTACTCTGTAATTTAGTTGTAATTTTGAGGTGGTTGTGGGAGGAGGTGAGTACCACTCTTACTTATGCCACAGTGTTGTTCAGAAGTGAGAGCTTCCACAACTAAATCTTATTGAAGGTCCTTTCCGAGAAACAACACATCCTTTTGCCACATGTCCAAGAAACTGCAGCATGGCCTCCCATTTCTGAGCACTCAGTTTTTTTCTGAATGTGCTGTAGCTAACATAAACCCCTGTATAGTGGATAGTGAAAAAGTTACAAAAGAATTAATAATCAAAATAATAAACTGTGACTTCAATAGCTTAATTGCATAGATTTCAGACTTATCTTTTCTAAATACATTTATACATATTCTCAGTTAATGCTACCATGTGTTCTGCTCCCTTGGAAGTAAAACAGGTTACAGCACTGATGGAATCTTTTAGCACCCTTAAATGTATTCATATTTGTTCTGTGTAACAGTTATAATAATAATGTTTATGTTGTGTGGGTATTCTTGAATTTATCATTTAAAAGATTCAAAATAGAATATATTACTATGTGATGTCTTTAGATTTTCTTTGAAGACATCTTGGGACTTCTTTGAACTTCTTATTTTAAGATAATGAAATTCCTTTAAATTTTACCTGAATTCCTTGTTTATATTTCACAACATTAGAAAGATTATTTTTAATATTGAAGTAGTGAATGTCTTTTTCCTTGATGTTTTTTAGAAGTCTCCCAGAAGTTCATATAATGCTATTCTATGACTTTGTTAGCTTTATTTTATTAAGTTTATCTTATAATATATTTTCATTTGTCTTTTAAATTTAAGATATTTGCCAGGTTTTTAAAATTAAAGAAAGATCTTCTTTGTAGTTAATTGTTATATTTTAAATATGATACACATCAAATTTAAAGTATTCATGTGAACTTCACGTTTCTAGATTTTAAAAATAGCCATTATCCTAAAACAAACAAAAATCTTCTATTCACATAGAAGCAAAAACAGTCATGAGTATTTTTATTTATAACTAGTAAGGTCACCTAAATCACATTCAAGAAAAATAATTTATAGCTATTGTTTTTCTACCTTTTAGTTTTTCTTTTTCTGTCTTTGAATTTCTACTTGTTCCTTTCCTAAGCGTAAATGCTCTTTTGGAGGATTGATCAGTCAACCAATATTTATTGGAAATATTTTATATGGAAGGCAAGGTGTTGTGAAATTCCCAGAGCATTTTAAAATTAGGTTTCTGCCCTATCTACTTAGAGAAGTAGGATATAATTATATCAAAACATAACTAGAGATTCTAGGTGATAAATGAGAAGTGTTAGATCCTTTCAAAAAGTTTATTTTATATACTTTATAAATATTTTATTCTTCCTCCCCTTCTTGGCCTATTGACTTGAGTGAAATTGTGGTCAAAAGATTAAAATGAGCTTTCAAGCTTTCCTTATTAAAAATATTTATTGAGTTTCTATTACTTTCTGTGCCAAATACTTGGCTAAAGACTTTAATATTATCTCATTGAATTCTTGTGATAACATCTGAAAGTAGGCATTTTCATTCCCACTTTCAAATGAGGAAAGTGAGACAGAGTGTGTAAGTAACTTGCTCATGGTTACCCTAATTATTAATGAATTTGAATATAGGTCTCTTAGTTCAGTGGGCTTTTTTCTACTTATGTTATCAATTAGTCGTGGTTCTTTCAATGATGATAGAAAAAGCTATGTGAATGAAGAATGATACTAAAGATTACAATTACAAAAAAACAAAAGGGTGAACAGACCTTTCTCTACTGGTATACGATATTAAATATTTTATATAGACTCATAATAGGTTGTTTATATAAATATCTAATTATTATTCCATGGGTCTATTAACCCATCTTAAGAGATCCTGTCTTTTATAATTCCAAATATGAAAGTCTTGAATACAGTGATAACTAAGGATCTATTATTCTTATGTTTTAACTAGTGGCCCGGTGCATGAAATTCGTGCATGGAGGGGGTGTCCCTCAGCCCGGCCTGCACCCTCTTCAATCTGGGACCCCTCGAAGGATGTCCTATTGCCGGTTTACAGGGAATGGGCCTAAACTGGCAGTTGGACAACCCTCTCGCAATCCAGGACTGCTGCCTCCTAAGCACTCACCTGCAGGCCTGCTCGCCTTCAACTGCCCCCTGCCGCCGGCCTGCTCACCCCCAAATGCCCACCCTCCAGACTGATCACCCCCAACTGCCCCCTGTGCCAGTGGGCTTGCCCCCAACTGCCTCCCCTGCCGGTCTGCTCACCCCCAACTGCCCCCCCTGCTGGCCTGCTCACCCCCACCTCCCCTCCCCTGCCGGTCTGCTCACCCCCAACTGCCCCCCCTGCTGGCCTGCTCGCCCCCACCTCCCCTCCCCACTGGCCTGCTCACCCCCAACTGGCCCTCCTGCTGGTCTGCTCACCCCCAATGCCCCCCCCCCACCAGCCTGATCACCCACAACTGCCGTCCCATCCTGGCCTGATCACCCACAACTGCCTTCCCCTCTTGGCCTCTAACCGCCTCTACCTCGGCCCTGCCACCATGGCTTTGTCCAGAAGAACATCCAGAAGATCTCCTGGAAGGTCTCCCAGTCTAATTAGCATATTACACTTTTATTAGTATAGATAGAGGCCTGGTGCATGGGTGGGGGCCAGCTGGTTTGCCCTGAAGGGTGTCCTGGATCAGAGTGGGGTTCCCTTGGAGTGTGGGGTGGCCTGGGTGAGAGGCCTGTGGTGGTTTGCAGGCTGGCCATGCCCCCCACGGGCTGAGGGTCCCCATGGGGGGCATGGACAGCCTGGGTGAGGGGCTGAGGGCTATTTTCAGGTTGGCCACACTCCCTTCAGGGTGGGGGTCCCCACTGGGCTTCCTGGCCAGCCTGGGTAAATGGCTGAGGGTCATTTTCAGGCTGACCACGCCCCCCAGCGATCCAGGCTCCAAGCCCCTCCTTTTTTTTTTTCTCCAGCTCCTCCTTGAGTGGAGGCTAGGGTCGGCTGGAAGCCTGGGTCACCCCCGGTGACCCAGGCCCCCAGCCACTCCTTGAGTGGTGGCCAGGGAGGGCAGGAATCTTGGCTTCTTCCATCGCCGGGGGCAACCCAAGCCTCCTGCTTGATCCAGCTCCATCGCCTCTGCCATCTTTGTTGGGTTGATTTGCATACTCACTCCTGATTGGCTGGTGGGCATAGCGGAGGGACTGTCAATTAGCATGTTTCTCTTTTATTAGTGTAGACGTTTTCAGTGTTTAATGAATAATAGAATATTATGTCCTGTTGTTACTAATAATGAAATTAATTACTAATAACAATAATTAATAAACAGGAATTAAGATT
Organism: Eptesicus fuscus; assembly: GCF_027574615.1. Taxonomy (NCBI): domain Eukaryota; kingdom Metazoa; phylum Chordata; class Mammalia; order Chiroptera; family Vespertilionidae; genus Eptesicus; species Eptesicus fuscus. Next base: position 950,342 of record NC_072480.1, on the reverse strand, counting down.
ACGTAACCTTTTGCACTCGGATGTCGAGTGTGACTCGACACAGCATTGGTAGCAGCTCTTTTTATACTCTTTGAATGTTTCAAATATAAAAAAATCAAAATAAGTTTGTATGAAAAGAAACTCCAGTTTTTTATTCTACTGCCGCACTTTGTAAAATCTGGGGTATTTAAAAAATTAAATCCCGAGTAGAATAAAGGAATCGAGAAAAAAGCAAGCGAGTGCAAAGGGTTAAGTTTAGTATCTAAAACATTAAAGAACTTAATTGTTAAAGTATATTTAATTGGGTATGTCATGCCTAATTAGGCATACTGGGTTTTTATTTCAAATTCCTTTCTAGTCTGAAACTTTTGTGTTATTATGTGGTACCACTTTTATCATTTTTATTAGCTAGGTATTGAACTTCGGGTTCAAATTTTACTGTTTTGCTTTTTCTAGATATTCTGGTAACTGTCACCTCTTTTGAAACTGAAGTGTATTTGGGAAAAAGGGGCACAAAATAGGTGAATGAGATGTTCTCTTTGCATATAGCAGCTCAAACTGCTATGCTATGCTTCTGGTAAATTCAAGCTCTGATCTCTCACAGGTACTGTGATTCTTCTTGTCTGACTCAATCTCCAGAGTGCCTCTGCCCTGCTCTAAGCAGACAGTATCTTCACAGTTTCTATGATACACTTTTCCATTAAAGCTAATGGAACAATGGTGTTCACATGTAAAATCTACCCAGCCAATTACATATTAATTGCAGTTGTCTACAGCCAGGTGTTTTCACTGTCTCCTTTATAGGTAAATGGAAAAGTCATTTTCATTGTCTTTGTTTCAGCGTTCTTACTTCCGTACTCTGCTCATGTATGGATTCCACTTCCTGGTGTGGTTCCTTTGTGTCAAAGGAATCAGGGACACACAGTGTGGGTTCAAATTATTAACGCGAGAAGCAGCTTCACGGACGTTTTCATCTCTACACATTGAAAGATGGTAGGTTCCTAACTGGAATGTATCTGGTATATCTTATTATACAGCATTATTTCAGATAATGAGAAGCAGGCCTCTATTCTCATAATGAACATCCAGGTTTAAACAGAATTGACACTTTTTCTATGTAATCTGTGCCTTTATACTTTACTGGTTGGATATAAAGTTGTGAATTCATTTTAATTATAGACAGTATAAATTGAGAGGACTGGAAAATCCTATGTCCTTAAGCTTTCTTTTTTTTTCTTTTCTTTACAGGAGTTAAGTTCTCTGTCCTGCCTAAGACCAATCTTCTGCATCTCCTTCCACCTTCTAAGAACCTAACTAATCTTGTTTGCTTTTCTCTGTTATACATTTAGCCTTTTCCCCTCAATCACATCTTTCCCATCAGTTTTTTTAAAAATATATTTTATTGATTTTTACAGAGAGGAAGGGAGAGGGATAGATAGCTAGAAACATGGATGAGAGAGAAACATCCATCAGCTGCCTCCTGCACACGTCCTACTGGGGATGTGACTGCAACCAAGGTACATGCCCTTGACCAGAATCGAACCTGGGACCCTTCAGTCCGCACACCGATGCTCTCTCCACTGAGCCAAACCGGCCAGGGCTTTCCCATCAGTTTTGAAAACAATTTTAAATTTCTCTTGCCATTAAAAAAAAAATTATCTCTATTGACACTGCCCCCCTCACCCCCTGTCAGCATCCCTTCAGCTCTAGCCCTGTATGCTTGCATAGCTGACCTTTTCTTGAAAGAGTGGTCTGTATTCACTCTCACCATTTTCTCATTTCTCACTTCACTCTTTACCCCACCTTAATATGAATTTTCCCTCATCCTTACATCTAAACATATGGTTACCTTCATGTTGTTAAATTCAGTGGTCATGTTTTATATGACAATTTATTGTCTTACTAGTAATTAACCCATCAGCAGCTCTCAATGCTTCTGAACTCTCTATCTTGAAATATGCTGTTCCCTCAGCATATCTTTATCCCCATCGTGGCTACTGTATTGGACAACATAGTTCCAGGATATTGGGAGAGTTTTAGTTAAAGAACATTTAAAAATTTTGTTTTTCTTCTTTAAATGTTATGCTCATGTGCATGCCTTTTTTAAAAAAATATATTTTTATTGATTTTTTACATAGAGGAAGGGTGAGGGATAGATAGTTAGAAACATCGATGAGAGAGAAACATCGATCAGCTGCCTCCTGCACACCTCACACTGGGGATGTGCCTACAACCAAGGTACATGCCCTTGACGGAAATCGAACCTGGGACATTTCAGTCCGCAGGCCGACACTCTATCCACCAAGCCAAACCTGTTTTGGCATGTGCATGCCTTTTAAATTATTTTTTTGGACTTGGTTGGCATAGTACTGACCTGACTTAAAGTTTTAGCCTCTCACATTTCTTTATGGTCCAATTATGTTTAATTTGGACCTGTAAAGGGGAACTACCAATTATGCATGTATCAACTTAATTAGCAGTATTTTCTTTACCACTTTTCACCAATAGTTGTCATTTAAACATTTCTTTAAATCAAAATCATGTACACTTTTTAGTCAAGAAAGACTTAAAGAAAAGATTTTTTTAATGTAGTATAAATTACAGAAATCAAGTTGTGCATCTGTTTATTTCCATATGTCACCTGAGACTTCTTTCTGAAAGAATTTATCCTAAAGATTCATTCAAATTTTTCAAATAAATTTCATTAAAACCCAAGTTGAGTTTCTAGGTATTAGAAAACATATAGCTGAAGTTAAAAGACTAGATATTTCTTTTATTCAGAATTACAGATTTGAGTATAGGTAATGTTAAATATCCTTTATATTAAAAGCCCAGCGACTGAAATGGCGGAACCACCAGAATGACCAGAGACCAGAATGACTGCGTCCCCATGCCCCAGTTGACCCCACCCCCCAGCAGTGAGCAAACCACCCGCGGCCCATCATCCCGGCTGGCCCCAACCCCCAGGGGGATACCCACCCCGATCTGGGTCCCCATCAGGGCAGGCCAGCCACCACCCCCATGCACCAGGCCTCTCTACTATATAATAAAAGGGTGATATGCAAATTGACCCTAACAGCAGAATGACCAGAACGACCACTCGACCAGTCACTATGAGGTGCACTGACCACCTCTTGGTCCCTTTCCCTGCCCAGCAGGCTCCGATCTCCCAATGGGGAATGGGGAACTGGGGGTGGGTGGCAGGGGACATGGGTAGCGTCAATCCAAGGTCCCCGCCCCGCCAGTAGCCCCACACACAGAGGGCGACCTGCAGCAGGGGCAGGAACAGCCAACCTCTAGGTCCCTTCCCCCGGCCAGCAGGCTCTGATCTCCCGATGGGGAACAGGGAACCAGGGGTGGGTTGTGGGGGACAGGGGCGGCGCCAGGCCAACGCCCCCACCCTGCCGGTTGCCCCACACACACAGGGTGACCTGTGGCAGGGGGCGGGGCTGACAAGTGGTCGGAACAGCCAACCTCTCAGTTCCTCCCCCCAGCCAGCAGGCTTTGATCACCTGATGGTGAACAAGGAACTAGGGTGGGTGGTGGCGGATGGCGGAGCCAGCTGCAGGCAGCCGGGGTAGATGGCACTGATTGCAGGCCAGGCCTAGGGACCATACCAGTGCACGAAATTGCACTGGGCCTCTAGTAAATATATATGTATAGAATCTCCATCCTCACATGTACCTCAGCTAAATTCTTTCTATTTAATCTTAAGGTATAATTTAACCCAATTTATGAGTAAATTTAAAAATGAATTATTTTGAAATGTATTTTCTTCTGATAAATACTTTCTATTTTTAATCAATGTTATACATGTTTCTAAGTCAGCCCCATAAGAATTCTAACAAAAAAAACCCAGTTATCCCTAATGCCATTTCCCACCACCCCAATTCATACTCTCGATAACTATAGCCACTTTCAACACTATACTGTTTTTTGTAGTATTTGTTTTTCTATTCAGAATGGTTCTGCATAGCTACGTGTCCATTTTTCAGTTTTATATATTTTCAAAATAGAAAGTTAATGGATACCTAATTAGTTCTCTTAAATTTCTGTGCACCCTCCACACTTATTCTCCTAGTATAGTTGAAAAATAATTTTTGGTTATATCAGTATTGATGTAATTGTTACAGCTATGTAAAGATAATTTACATTTACCTTGGCGGGGGTCAGGTAGGGGCTGGCAGGAGGTTGGTAAAGGAGGGTGGGTAAATGGGAGATATCTGTAATACTATCAACAATAAAAAATATATTTTAAAAAACTACAGGGTGCAATATGAATATTACCTTTCTTGTAATACTTTTTGTTTTTCTACAAATGATAACTATTGCCCCAGCCAGGTGACTTGGTTGGAACATCATCTCATGCAACAAAAAGGTTGCGGATTCGATTCCCAGTCAGTGACATATCTAGGTTTTGGGGCATGTATGGGAGGCAACTGAGTGATGTGTCTCACATCGATATCTCTCAAATCAATAAGCATACCCTCAGGTGAGGATTAAAAAATTAAGAAGATAATAGCTATCTCATGTTTTTGATATATTATATTATAATCCATCAGGAGTACAATTCTCCTCCTTGGATGTTCCTTTCCAGTTCTCTGGCCTCCGGCACAGTTCCTGTTCTCCCTCTCCTTTTCCTTGGTTTATACTCCCATTGTAGTGGAGCACATCCTCTGTTCAATTCCCTAAATTTGGAGAAGGCAACTTTGAGATTTTGCATGGAAATAGGTATCTTTATTCTCAAATTTATTTAATAGTTAGCTGGAGAAAAAATTAAGTCGGAAATCAGTGTTTTTATGTAGTTCAGTTCTATAGATTATGTGAATCTTAATATAGTACTATGGTATGTTTCTATACTTCATGCCACTCCCTTCTGGCCTGAAATGATTCTATTGAAAAATCAGCTGACAGTCTAATGGGAGCTCCCTAGTAGGTAACTTTCTGTCTCTCTCTTACAGCCTTTAAGATTCTTTGTCTTTAATGTTTGCCATTTTAATGATTGTGTGTCTAGGAATTGGTCTTTTGAGGTTCATCTTGGCTGGGACTCTGTGTTTTCTGAACTTGGGTGACTTTTTTCTTTATCAGGTTAAGGAAATTTTCTGCCATTGTTTCTCCAAACAGTTTCTGTATTAGTTGCTTGGATCCTTCTCTTTCTGGTACTCCTATCATGTGAATGCTGTTTCATTTCATGTTATCCCACAGCTTCCTTAAACGCTCCTGCTTTTTAATTTTTTTTCCACACTTGCTGCTCTGAATGTGTTTTTTTATCCCTACCTCCTAATTCATGGGTTTGGTTCTCAACTTCTTCTAGTCTACTGTTGAATCCTTCCAGGGAGCTCTTTATTTCAGCTGTCATTCCTCATTTCCAATTGATTCTTATTTATTCTTCCAACCTCTGTTTTCATGTTGGTGTACCTCTCAATAAGTCCTGTAATATAATATATTCCTTAATTTCCTTATAATTCTCATTACCTTGCTGGTATTTCTCACTGAATTATTTGAGCACCCTTATTGCCATTACTCTGAATTCTTTAACAAATTGCTTGCCTCTATTTCATTTAATTCCTTTTCTGGCTATTCCTCCTTTTCTTTCATTTGGGGTTGTTTCTTTGTCTTCCCATTTTTGCTGTCCTTTTGTTTCTTTTTCTATGTAGTAGGTCAAACTGCTATGCCTCCCAGACTTTGTGGGGTGGTCTTATGTAGTAAGTGTTTTGTGGGACCCAGTGGTGCAATTTCTTAGATCTTCTGAGCTTGTTGCTTTAAGAAAGTCTCTTGCTTGAGTTATTTGGGTTCTCCTGTTGTGGTTATGTCTTGAATGTTATTGTTCTGTTCATGGATGGAATCTCCTCTCAGGCTGGCTGACTGTGTGGTTCACCCCTGACCATGTCAAGGGAGCAGTTGTGGAGGTGTGGTCTCCCAAGTGTTTTCTCTCCTCCCTTGATATAAGTCTCCTCCTCAGCTGGAATTCAGTTGGTAATTCCAGGTGAATGTTCTCCAATTTAGTTATATTTCCAGTTTGGCTCTGGGACAAGGTACATGACAGGTCTGCCTATTCAACCGTCATTTTTCTGACTCTTAACATGGCTATTTTTCATATGTTTTATTGAGTACTCAATAGACTATCTAAATCTGGAAACTCCCTTGAAGCTATGAACTTCCCTCTCAGGACTGCTTTCGCTGTGTCCCATAGATTTTGGATTGTTGTGTTTTCATTGTCATTTGTTGCCATGATGTTTTTTATTTCTTCCTTGATGTCTTTGGTAACCCAGTCATGGTTTAATAGCATGCTGTTTAGTCTCCAAGTATTTGATTTCTTTGGGTTGTTTTTATTGTAGTTGATTTCCAGTTTTATGCCACTGTGATCTGAGAAGATACTTGATATGATTTCTATCTTCTTGAATTTGGAGAGACTTTGCCTATGTCCTAACCTATGGTCGATCTTTGAAAATGACCCATGTGCACTTGAGAAGAATGTATATTCTGTGGCTTTGGGGTGAAATGTTCTGAAGATGTCGATTAATTCCATCTGTCCTAGTGAGTCATTTAGGATTGATGTTTCTTTGCTGATTTTTTTGTTTAGAGGATTTGTCCAATGGTGATAGTGGGATATTGAAGTCTCCTACTATGATTGTATTGCTGCCAATCTCTCCTTTGATATCTTCCAGGAGTTTTTTAATGTATCTTGGTGCTCCTGTATTGGGTGCATATATGTTTACCAGAGTTATTTCTTGTTGTTGGATTTCTCCCTTTAGTATTATGAAGTGGCCTTCATTATCTCTTGTTATGTCCTTCACTTTGAGATCTAATTTGTCAGATATAAGTATTGCTACCCCAGCTTTTTTTTTCATTTCCATTCGCCTGGAAAACCTTTTTCAAGCCCTTTACTCTCAGTCTGTATGCGTCATTTTTTTTGAGGTGGGTTTCCTGTAGACAGCAGATATATGGGTTTTGTTTTCTTATCCAATCTGTTACCCTGTGTCTTTTGATTGGGGCATTCAATCCATTTACATTTAAAGTTATTATTGATATGTACTTATTTGTCGCCATTTTTATTCTATACCCCTGTGTTCCTTCTTTGCTTCCTATTTCTTTCCTTTTTACAGCAGACCCTTTAGCATTTCTTGCATTGCTGGTTTGGTGGTGATAAACTCCCTTAGTCCTTTTTTGTCTGTGAAGCTCCTGATTTCACCTTCAATTTTGATTGATAGCCTTGCTGGGTACAGTATTCTTGGATCTAGACCCTTCCTTTGCATGACTTTGTATATTTCATTCCATTCCCTTCTGGCCTGATGAGTTTCTGTTGAGAAATCAGTTGCTAGTCTGATGGGGGTTCCTCTGTATGTAATTGTCTGTCTCTCTCTGGCCGCTTTTAAGATTCTTACTTTGTCGTTGGTGTTTGCCAGCTTAATTATAATGTGCCTTAGCGTCGGTCTTTTGGGGTTCATTTTGCTTGGAACTCTGTTAGATTCTTGGATTTGTGTGGGTTTTTTCTTCCCTATATCAGGGAAGTTTTCTGTTATTATTTCTTCAAACAGGTTTTCTATTCCTTGCTCAGTTTCCTTTCCTTCTGGTACCCCTATTATCCTGATGTTGTTTTGTTTTGTGTTGTCCCGAAGTTCCCTTAGGCTCTCCTCAAGCTTTCTAATTTTTGTTTCTAGAAGCTGTTGTAATTGGGTATTTTTTTCCATCTTTTCTTCTAGCTCACTTATGCGGTCCTCTACTTCTTCTAGTCTACTCTTGATGCTTTCTATTGAGTTCTTTACAGCAGCGATGTCATTTTTCATTTCTTCTTGGTTCTTCATTTCCTCTTGGTTCTTACTCATATTGTCGAATTTGTCTTCCATCCTTTTCAGCCACCTTATGACCATTTCTCTGAATTCTTTCTCTGATAGGTTGTTTGCCTCTAAATAGTTTACTTCCTTTTCTGGTGATGCCTGCTTTTCTTTCCTGTGGGGGCTATTTCTTTGTCTCCCCATGGTCTCTCTTCTCCGGATGTCTGGTTATATAGATCTCTCTCTCTGGCGTTGATTTAAAGGTACAAAATACAACACAACCAGGCACAACAGACAAGGCACTGAACAGAATTGTATTCATGATATTAATAACCTCCAATAAAGGTAACCACCAGAGAAAGACGAATTAGGGAATAGGAGTGGAAGAGGGAGAGTAAAAAGAAAGAACAAAAAAAAATGAGTGTGAATCTGAACTTGGGAAAAGAGCAGAAAGAAGAAAAAAAAGAAAAGAAAAAAAAGTAAGAGAGTCAAGAACGATACTAAGAGAGAAAAGGGGAACAAACTATATATATGTGGAGTAAACTCCACTAGAACAACCACTATTCCCAGCAAATTCCAGCAACACGAGCCTGAAGATTAATACAAACTGCAACACCAGCTAATATCAAGTGAGGCAAGGGAAAACAAAAGTAAAAAACAAACAAAAACAAAGCAAACAAAAGAACCAACCAAACCAACAAAAAGAATAATCAAAACAATCTCATAAAAAAGCATAAAAATTCAATCTAATCAACATTCAAGCAAACAACAACAAAAGGCCCGAGAGAAAAATAATTTTTTTAAGGTAGCGTAGAGAGAGGTTTGTATGGATTTGGAGCAGGGGGTTGGGAATTAGATATATAAGTAGGGTGAGGTTTTAGCAGAGAGTAAACTGAAAAAGTAGGGAAAATCTAAAGCCAGAAAGGGTTAAGATAAACAGGAGATCAAAAGGGGAAAGGTTAGGAGGAGAGTGATGGCATAATGTTAGCTTTGAGATAGGGTAAAACGATTGTAAGGGAAAGATGCAAATCGAATGTAGGACACTAATCCAAAAATAAAAGAAAGAGAAAATCAAATGACATTTAAAAAAAAGTAAAATAATAGTAATAATAATGCTGATTGAAAATAAAAATGTAATAATTAAAAAGGTGAAAATTGAGTGAGGAAAAAGAAAAAAAATAGTTTCTTAAGTAAAAGATGCAAAAAAATGAAAATAAAAAATGAGAATAAAAAATTTAAAAAATTGAAAAAAGAATTTAAAATTAAAAAATAGGAAGACTAAAATGTGCAGTAGCGGCTGTCATTCACTTCCTCTATTATTCTGTTTGGTATGCCTGTTTCCCAGTCTGGGCGGTATTTCAGTTCAGCTTTGTTTCATGGCTACTCAGTGTTGTAAGCCAGTCCTGCTTTTTCAGCTGGCCGTGTCTTAATTTCTCGTATTTATTTTTGATTACACCAGAGACAATTAGCGTTTCAGCCCCTGGGTGGCAGTGTTTCTGAATTGACTTCCGGGCCTCTCTAGCTTTTTTTTTTTTTTTTCCCCTCTATGGCACTCGCTACTGGTTTGTGGAAGTGTGCTCCTCAGAGCTGCCTCTCTGATGGTCACACCCAGCTCTGCTCCCCAGGTTCCGAAAAAACAGCTTCCCCCTGCAGTCTTTCAGGGTTTTTCCACCTGGGTTTTTCTATGTATTAGGCTTAGTAATCAGGGTCGGAAAGAGCCCAAGTGTGCGAACAGTGGGTCTGTGCGCCAGACTAAGGAACCTGCACTCCTTTGAAAATTCTTAGTCTGACCCTCCTCGTCAGATTAAAATGAGTTGCTTTTAAGAGGTCACTTCTGTTAGCAGCTCAGAGGATCCCCTTCCACATTCACGGATCACAGCAGTTCCAACTGCCGCCGATTTTTCTAGGCACAGACCTCCCATTTCCTGCTGGTCCTGCGGCTCACGCACTTCCCTCACCCACCGCGGGGATTAGAAACCACACCCTATTTCAGGCGAAATCTGACCTTTCCGTGGTGCAGTGAAGAGTTCCTTTGAATCGGAATGTTTGCGCCGATAGGGGACCGGTGTTCTGGTGCTCGCAGCTGTTCAGTGTTTGCTGTTGTCGCAGAAAGTCAGGTTTCCACTAAAATCCTCCTTTCCTTGCAAGATGGCAGGGCCCCCCCCCAGTGAGCCCGCAGCTCCGGGAGGGGACCCAGCCCCTGTGGGTGCTGCCCGGTCAGTGGAACACTGCCCAGCACTCCCCCGCCTTCTCCTGGAGTTTAGCTGTCCCTTGGCTTGCCAACATACACTCCCCCTGCGAGCCTCTGCTGCTCCTTCTCTCCACCCCAGGACCAGACTCCAAACACGACTCTATTCAGTCGCCATTTTTTCTCCTCCTTGAATTTTTATTTCTGCTCTCAAATTTTTAATTTCCTGTAACTTTTCTCTTCCAGTGTTCATTTTTTTATTTTATTGTTTTATGATTATAATATCTTCCACTACTTAATGTGTCATTTAAAACTTTAACATTTATTACTTTCCCTGCATTGTTTCTGTCCTCCAGTTAGTTCTTTCTTTGTTTTTGTCATTAAAGTCTATCCTCAGATGTCTTTATTATGGTTCTAAAAAAGCTCATCAGAAACTGTGTGAAGGGTCAAAGCCTCTGGTAGCCTAGTAGATTTCACTACAGATTAAATGATGGGGCCATTTTGTGTGGGAAACTTCCAACTATCATTATCTTTTAGGTTAGTCATTTTCACTGAATTGGGATCCTTTGATATATGGCCTAGGAGACATGAACTAACTGGAAGAAAGGAAAATCCACATTCCCTGATTTTCAGGGAATCCACTGTTTGTACCCCCACTTGTTGACATCATTTGTGGCATCTGGTGCCTGAAACTGGGGGGCTCTGCACCTATTAGCCTGCTTCTAGGCTTCTCTCACTGCCATTGTCTACTTTTCCTAATTACCACTTGTCCCACTTTCCAACTTTCAAAAAATATATTATTGTTATTTCCTCCTCTGTTCTGTTGTTTTTATTCCTTCATTGTTATTTTAATTTTAGTGGACTTTCAGATGAGATCAATAGAGTATGTGAATGTCTGTTATGTTTAAAGGAATCTTAACATACTCTTTGGTCTCCTGGAATGTATCAGTTGGTTAGCTAACAGGTATACCATGAAGTGAGTAGGAAAAGAAAACATGGTAGCTCCCTAACATTTGCAAAAGCCATGAAGGAATAACCCTTATACGGATTTTCTGAATTTTAATTATAACATTTTCTTTGGTAACAGATTGCTCTTATACCTATAACATGGTTATGTGAGGTGTAATTAAAAAAAACCATCTTCCTGTTTTCTAATATTTTTAGGGGGATATAAGAAAACATAATTGTCCTTCACTTTTTTTAATGTAATTTCACTTAATCAGTGCTTTCCCATCACAATTCTTTTCATCATTCTTATGTTTTATGTCTTTGATAAGTCACTACCTATGCCTGATACCCTTAGAAAAATACCTAATAATCTTGTTCATATTCTTAAATATTATTAAAGCTAACTCAGACCACTAGGTAATTTTTTGCTTTTGTGTTAAAGGAGAGAGTTAAGGATTAAGCACCAGGCATAATATTCAGAGTATTTCCTTCTTTCATAAGTGTCACAATTTTAATTTAAAACGAGTTTTACATAGTTCTTTTACAAACACACAAAAAAACACTTTTATAGATTATTTTATCCTCTCAAGTAGATATTTTACTATGATAAGAAAAAGATTAAATGTTTTTAAAAATTATTTTCACCATAGCTGGTTTGGCTCAATGGATAGAACATCGGCCTGTGGACTGAAGGTCTCGGGTTCGATTCCAGTCAAGGGCACATACTCAGATTGCAAGCCCGATCCCCTATGTGGGGGGATGTGTGAGAGGCAGCTGATCAATAATTCTCTCTCATCATTGATGTTTCTCTCTCTCCCTCTCCCTTCTTCTCTGAAATCAATAAAAACATATTTTTTAAAAAATTGTTTTCACATTGAATTATCCAAATATTTGGGAATTAAACTAGTTGCATATTGGATGGTGGTGTCAGTATTGCCAAGAAAACAAAACTCCAAATTCTGGTTGTCTGGGATCAGGGAAAACAGATAGAAGTGGGTTTTGAGCACTGGAGTTTGAAGTGTGTTCCATGCAGTCTGGAAAGTAGGGTCTTAATGACTCAAGGATGAACATCTATGCTTTAGAGACAGTTAAAAGAATGTGGAGAAGTATAGCACAGGTAGGCATGCTTCTCTTTTTTATCTTAGTGCCAGTGAAAGGAAGCATTTGGTTGAGAGAAATTTTTAAGTAGATTTCAGGAAAAGTGAGTCAGGATTCAAAATCTGTAAGGAGAACAGATTTTACTATACCAAGGGGCTGATTGAAGAGGAGCTTTGAGAAAGAACCTATCTCATGGATAGAAGGAAGGATAAACTGGGAATTCAGACAAGAGATGATTTTAACATTGTATGTAAAAGCAAGACTATATTTAATTCCTATGTGTGTATTTAAGAATATTCAAAGGGCATTCAGACTAGTTTATACTGGCTTTTCACTTTTAGTAATTATTGATACTGTTATTGTCCAGGATGGCCTGGGGAAGGGAAAAGGAAAAGACACACCCTAAGGACCCTGTATTTAGTAAAGAAATCCTGATCTTTTGGTAGGAGAATTGTGTAATCAAGCAACTCCAAAGTCATTGAGAACATTCTGTCCAAAAGCTTCTCAGAGTTCTGTTTTATCAGCTCTCTAAATCAGTTGAAAATGCTCTCGATTCTGTACCTTGAGTTAGTTAAAACTGAGACTGAAAACCATCAGTCATGAAACTTTCCAAAATTAAATGTTTTTTAGGGCCACAGGCTGTTTTTATCCCTGGGAGTTTTGGAGTTGTGGTAGAGATATTTTTCATTTAAGTGTTATACAGTGACACCACATTATTTTATTTGCCTTAAAGCTCATGAACTGCTTAGCTTTTATTTGATCTTATGTCAATCTGACCATCAGTTTGATGATAGAAGCTTTATATCTGCCATGCAAGTTTTTTTAAAACATGCCAAGGTAGAGATTTAGTTACACTCCTTTTAAAAATAAATACCAATATATTTTGTATTTCAGGGCATTTGATGTAGAACTGCTTTACATAGCACAGTTCTTTAAAATTCCAATAGCAGAAATTGCTGTCAATTGGACTGAAATTGAAGGTGAGTACTATATATTTAACTTATCTTAAGAGAGGGTAGGGGAGACATGAGAAAATACAGTTGCCCAGTAAAGTCAGCTGGCTCTAATGTTCCTCCTTCTTCCATCAGGGCCTCCTCAGCTGTCTTAACTCTGAGTAGCAGTTCCATAGAGCATACTGCCTACTGCCTTATTGCTTTCTATATTTTTTCAGTCTTGGGGTCTTCAGTAGGCCTACCATCCTGCCCAAGAAATTCAGTAAAACTAGCTACAAAATACAAGATCTGAGTTTAGAAGTGAAATTTTTTTTCTTTCTTTCTTTTTTTTTTTAATTACAGAAATTTATTTTTCACAGTTCTGGAGGCTAGGAAGTTTTAAACAAAGGTCCGGCAAGGAAGGTTTCACTCGGGGGCCTCTCTGCTTGACTTGTAGGCAGCTGCCATCTTGCTGTGCTCACATGATTTCTTTCTTGTGCACACACAGGGAGCTTGATTGTCTTTTGAGATAAACTATTATTTTCATCACCATATTTTTAGTATTGTGTTATGTCATCACTCAGTGATGGCCATATTGCAGGGCCATCTGAAATTTTCACTTTAGATCCTCTCAAATTTCACTTCACTTCAGGATGTTTAGTTTTTCTAGTTTTCCACAGAAAATACTTTAACATTGAAGATGTTTAATTCTTATGTCCATCACTTATAAATAAGGTGGATGTGATAATTAACTTGATTTTGGTAATCATTTCACAATACAGGCAGTCCTTGGGTTACATTGGACTTGACGTACGTCATTTCATGGTTACGTAGCCCTCTCCCATTTATTTATAAAAAAAAAAAAGTTCCGTCATTTCGACGTATGTACATATGTGCTTTATGTTTTTTATTATTTATTTACCACAAGTAAAGGTCAGGAATTTTTATCTTTCTTTTAATTTTTTTTACTGTTTCACTTCATTACTGCTGTGTTTGTGCTCCATGTGAGTGACGAAGGTGCTTATGTAGGTGGGTTCCCGACTTAAGGCGAAAATTGGGTTATGTCGCACCGTAGGAACGGATCTCCGACGTAACCCAAGTACCTACTGTATATATGTGTACGAAGTGATTACATTGTACACTTTAAATATATTTCTATTTTATTTGTCAGTTACACCTCTGTAAAGCTAGGAAAAAATAAAGAGAAAGAAGCCAGAGCACTGGCCTTAAATCTGAAAATTGTCAGTTTTATTACTATTGTGATTTTGGCCATATCACTTTACCACCCAGCATCTATGACCTAATCTATAAAATTGCAGGGGTGACAGGGAGGCTCTATTCCTGATATACTGAAAAGACAATTCCAAGGAGTGAAATCAAGAAATGTAAAATATTAAAACATGCTCAGAGGTGTATTTTATATAGTTAGCTGGGCTTGGCACATTGCTATTTGGAAATTATAAGACAAGAAGATGGCCTAGCTAGGGTGGCGTTTATTTTAGCTGATTAAGAGTCTTTGGTAGAATTAGAACAAAAATTGGGTTTTTCTCTTAGATTTCTTATCACAGATTATTAATCTGTACTTCTATTATTTGTGGCGGTATACTTGATTCGCTGTAGTATATATGAGCCTGAAAAATGGTGTTTAAAACATAAAAGTTTCTCCCCCCAAAATCACTTTTAAATGAACAGATGGACATAAGGGTTTAACATACATACATAATATAAATAAAATTACAGTGCCTAGAAGCTCCCAAAAGTCATGTACACTGACTACTAAAATAAATTGTAAATGGATATATTTTCTCCTGAGTTTAAATCAGTTTATTTTTAATTATTATTTAATCGCAGGTTCTAAATTAGTTCCATTTTGGAGCTGGCTACAGATGGGCAAGGACCTACTTTTTATACGACTCCGATATTTGACTGGTGCCTGGAGGCTTGAACGAACCAGGAAAATGAATTAGGTTATTTGCTGTTTTTGATTGTAATATGTATTATTGTGATATTATTTCATTTGAATTAAAATATTAAATAAAGCTGAGATAAGTCTATGCCATTGTCTACCTTTTGATAATTTTCAAGAATTCACTGTCGTCAGTAAAAATTTTTATATATCTTTTGGACAAAACAAATTTTAAGGTATTTGTTAAAAAAGTCTGATTTTCTTTTGCTTTAGCAATTCTGTTTATTTAGATTATCACTGTAGCCTGAGAAATATAATTTTTAAGAAAGACAGAAGCAATTATTTCTAAGGTACTTTGCATAATTCTCATGAACTTAAATATAAACCACAACCATGTAACAGTGTTTAGAGATTTAAAAATAAAGTTAACAGCTCTGGCCAGGTGGCTCAGTTGATTGAAGCATGGTCCCATGCACCAAAAAAGGTTGCAGATTTGATTCCCAGTCACAGCAAATATCTAGGTTGCAGGTTCGATGCCTGGTTGGGAGTGCATACAGGACTCAACCAATTGATGTTTCTCACATTGATTTTTATCTCTTTTTCTCCATTCCTCTCTAAAATCAATAAAAACATATTCTCAGGTGAGGATTTAAAACAATAACAAAATAGGAGGAAAAACATGGCAGCGGAATACACAGATGTGTCCCGAGCCTTGATCTGGAGCAGATAGAAAGAACAGCTGAGGGTCGCATGGGGAGTGTTTGTTGGCGAGTTAAGGGACAACTATACTCCAGGAGAAGGTGTGGGACTGTGGCGGGGCTCCCTGGAGCAGGCAGCCCCCACTGCTGCTGGGTTCCCTCCCGGAGCCACCGACTCGGACACAGAGACCGCGCCATCTTGAGGGGAAAGTGGATGTTATTGGAATCCTGAAAATCTACAACTGCGGCACCCACCAAAGAACTTCAAACCCCAGAACACTGGTCCCCAATTGGCACAAACACGCGGTTTTAGAGGAGCTCTACACTCCACCACGGAAAGGTCAGATTTCACCTGTGATAAGGAGAGAGAGAACTACATAACCAGACACCCGGAGAAGAGAGACCATGGGGAGACAAAGAAACAGCCCGCCTATGAAAGAAAATCAGGCATCGCCAGAAAAGGAAGTAAACAAAATGGAGGCAAGCAACCTGTCAGAGAAAGAATTCAGAGAAATGGTAATAAGGTGGCTGAAAAGAATGAAAGACAAATTTTACAATATGAGTAAGAACAAACAAGAATTGAAGAAGAACCAAGAAGAAATGAAAAATGACATCACTGCTATAAAGAACTCAATAGAAAGCATCAAGAGTAGAATAGAAGAAGCAGAGAACCCCATTAGTGAACTAGAAGACAAGCGGGGGGGAATACCCAATTAGAGCAGCTTCTAAAAAAAAAAAAAGCAGGAGGAGAACCTAAGAGAACTTTGGGACAACACGAAACAAAACAACATCCACATAATAGGGGTTCCAGAAGGAGAGGAAACTGAGCAAAGAATGGAAAACCTGTTTGAAGAAATAATGACAGAAAACTTCCCTGATATAGGGAAGAAAAACCCCACACAAATCCGAGAAGCTCACAGAGTCCCAAGCAAAATGAACCCCAAATGACCGACGCCAAAGCACATTATAATTAAATTGGCAAACTCCGACAAAGTAAGAATCTTAAAAGCGGCCAGAGAGATAAAGAAAGTTACCTACAAAGGAACCCCCATCAGACTAGCAATTGATTTCTCAACAGAAACTCATCTGGCCAGAAGGGAATGGAATGAAATATACAAAGTCATGCAAAGGAAGGGTCTGAAACCAAGAATACTGTACCCAGCAAGGCTATCAATCAAAATTGAAGGTGAAATCAGGAGTTTCACAGACAAAAAAGGACTGAGGGAATTTATTACCACCAAACCAGCAATGCAAGAAATGCTAAAGGGTCTGCTGTAAAAAAAAGAAATAGGAAGCGAAGAAGGAACACAGGGGTAAAGGATAAAAATGGTGACAAATAAGTACCTATCAATAATAAATATAAATGTAAATGGATTAAATACCCCAATCAAGGAAGAAATAATCACATAGTTATATCAATTGAAGACATAGGGTAACGGATTGGATAAGAAAACACGACCCATATAACAGCTGTCTACAAGAAACCCACCTCATAGAAAAAGACACACCGACTGAGAATGTAAGGATGGGAAAAGGTTTTTCAAGCAAATGGAAATGAAAAAAATTTTGGGGTGGCAGTACTTATATCTGACAAATTAGATCTCAAAGTGATGGACAAAACAAGAGATAAGGAAGGCCACTTCATAATACTAAAGGGAGCAATCCAACAAGAAGAAATAACTCTGGTAAACATATATACACCCAATACAGCAACACTGAAATACATAAAAAAAAAAACCCTCCTGGAGGATATCAAGGGAGAGATTGATAGCAATACAATCAAAGTAGGA
Organism: Eptesicus fuscus; assembly: GCF_027574615.1. Classification (NCBI taxonomy): domain Eukaryota; kingdom Metazoa; phylum Chordata; class Mammalia; order Chiroptera; family Vespertilionidae; genus Eptesicus; species Eptesicus fuscus. Next base: position 933,028 of record NC_072480.1, on the reverse strand, counting down.
GACTTTAATACCCCACTATGACCATTGGACAAGTCCTCTAAACAAAGAAACAGCAATCCTAAATGACTCACTAGAGCAGATGGAATTAATTGACATCTTCAGAACATTTCACCCCAATGCCACAAAATATACATTCTTCTCAAGTGCACATGGGTTATTTTCAAAGATAGACCTTTTGTTGAGTCATAAGCAAAGTCTCTTCAAATTCAATGTAGAAATCATATCAAACATCTTCTCAGATCACAGTGGCATAAAACTGGAAATCAACTACAATAAAAACAATCCAAAAAAAGCAAACACATGGAGACTAAACAGCATGCTATTAAACAAGGACTGGGTTACCAGAGAGATCAAGGAAGAAATAAAAAACATCATGGCAACAAATGACAATGAAAACACAACAATCCAAAATCTATGGGACACAGTGAAAGCAGTCTTGAGAGGGAAGTTCATAGCTTTACAAGCCTACTGCAAAAAAACAAGAAACAATGGTAATAAATTACCTAACCCTACAACTCAAAGAGTTAGAAAGAGAGCAAGAAAAGTCCAGTGTAAGCAGAAGGAAGGAAATAATAAAGATCAGAGCAGAGATAAACAACAGAGCGACCAAAGAAACAATACAAAAGATCAACAAAACCAAGAGCTGGTTCTTTGATAGGATAAACAAGATTGATGGACCTCTAGCCAGGCTCACCAAGAAGCAAAGAGAGAGGACCCAAATAAACAAAATCAGAAATGAAAGAGGAGAAATAACAACAGACCCCACCAAAATACAAAGGATTGTTAAAAAATACTAATAACAACTCTATTCCAACAAACCAGACAACCTGGAGGAAATGGACATATTCCTAGAAAAATATAACCTTCCAAAAGTCAATCAGGAAGAATCTAAACAACTCAATAGGCCAGTAACTATGGAAGAAATTGAAGCAGTCATCAAAAAAGTTTCAAGCAGCCGAAACCGGTTTGGCTCAGTGGATAGAGCCTCGGCCTGCGGACTCAAGGGTCCCAGGTTCGATTCCGGTCAAGGGCATGTACCTTGGTTGCGGGCACATCCCCAGTAAGGGGTGTGCAGGAGGCAGCTGATCGATGTTTATCTCTCATCGATGTTTCTAACTCTCTATCCCTCTCTTCCTCTCTGTAAAAAATCAATAAAATATATTTATAAAAAAGAAAGTTCCTTAAAAAACAAAAGTTTCGAGCAAACAACAGCCAGAGGCCAACGGCTTCACAGGGGAGTTTTACTAAACATTCAAGGAAGAACTAAAACCTATCCTCCTCAGACTATTCCAAAAAATTCAAGAGGAAGGAACACTTCCAAGCTCCTTCTATGAAGCCAGCATCACCCTAATACCAAAAACAGATAAAGACAACACAATGAATGCAAGGATGGAACAATATCCGCAAATCAAGAAACGTGATACATCACATAAATTGATAGATAAAAATCATATAGTTATATCAATTGATGCAGAAAAAGCATTTGACAAAATCCAACACCCTTTCTTGATAAAAACTCTCAACAAGGTGGGAATAGAAGGATCATACCTCAACATAATAAAAGTTATATGTGATAAAATCCACAGCTAACATCATACTCAGTGGGCAAAAACTAAAACCATTTTCCCTAAGAACAGGAACAAGACAGGGATGTGCACTCTCACCAATCCTGTTCGACATAGTACTGAAATTATTAGCCATTGCCATCAGACAAAAGGAGACGTAAAAGGCATCCAAATTGGAAAAGAAGCAAAGCTGTCCTTATTTGCAGATGACATGATATTGTACATAAAAACCCAAAAGACTCCATCAAAAAACTAATAGACTTAATAAATGAATTTGGCAATGTAGCAGGATACAAAATTAACGCCAAGAAATCTATGGCCTTTCTATACACCGATAGTGAACTTACAGGAAGAGAGACTAAAAAAGCAATCCCATTTACCATGGCACCAGAAAAATTAAGATACCTAGGAATAAACTTAACTAAGGAGGTAAAAGACCTATGCGCGGAAAACTACAGGACACTGAAAAAAGAAAAAGACGTAAACAGATGGAAGAACATACCATGTTCATGGATTGGTGGAATCAACATCATTAAAATGTCCATACTATCCAAAGCAATGTATAGATTCAATGCACTGCCCATTAAAATACAACAGCATATTTCACTGACCTAGAAAGAACTCTCCAAAAATTCATCTGGAATCAAAAAAGTCCCCGAATAGCCACAGCAATCCTGAGAAAGAAGAATATAGTAAGTGGGATCTCAATACCAGATTTCAAGCAGTATTACAAAGCCTCTGTTCTCAAAACAGCCTGGTACTGCCATAAGAACACACATATAGACCAATGGAATAGAATAGAGAATCCAGATATCAACCCAAACCACTATGCTCAATTAATATTCGACAAAGGAGGCAGGAACATACAATGGAGTCAAGACAGTCTCTTCAATAAATGGTGTTGGGAAAATTGGACAGATACATGCAAAAAAAATGAAACTAGATCACCAACTTACACCATACACAAAAATAAACTCAAAATGGATACAGGACTTAAACATAAGACGGGAAACCATAAAAATACTAGAGGAATCCACAGGCAGCAAAATCTCAAACATATGGCGAAAAACTTCTTCACTGATACTGCTCCTAGGGCAATGGAAGCTAAAGAGAAAATAAACAAATGGGACTACATCAAAATAAAAAGCTTTTTCACAGCAAAAGAAACCATCAACAAAACAACAAGCCCACTGTATGGGAGAACATATTTGCAAATGTTATCACTGATAAAGGTTTAATCTCCAACATCTACAGGCAACTTATTCAACTTAATAAAAGGAAGATAAATGACCCAATAAAAAATGGGCAATGGAACTAAATAGAATCTTTTCAAAAGAAGACAGAAAGAAGGCCAAGAGACACATGAAAACATGCTCAAAATCACTAATTATACGAGAGATGCAAATCAAAACAATGCAGTACCATCTCACACCTGTCAGAGTGGCTATCATCAACAAATCAACTAACGACAAGTGCTGGAGAGGATATAGAGAAAAAGGAACCCTTGTGCACTGCTGGTGGGAATGCAGAGTTGTGCAGCCACTGTGGAGAACAGTATGGAGTTTCCTCAAAAAAATAAAAATGGAACTGCCATTTGATCCAGTAATCCCACTCCTGGGAATATATCCTAAGAAACTAGAAACACCAATCAGAAAGGATATATGCACCCCTATGTTCATAATAGCACAATTTACAATAGCTAAGATTTGGAAACAGCCTAGGTGCCCTTCAGTAGATGACTGGATCAGAAAACTGTGGTACATCTACACAATGGAATACTATGCTGTCATAAAAAAGAAGGAATTCTTACTGTTTGCAGCAACCTGGATGGATCTTGAGAGCATTATGCTAAGTGAAATAAGCCAGTCAATGAAAGAAAAATACCACATAATCTCACTCATTTGTGGATAATAAAGAATATTATAAACTGATGAACAAAAAGATAGATACAGTGGCAGTAAAGCATCAGACTGTCAAATTACAGCGGGAAGGTTAGGGAGAGGTGGGGGAGAAAAGAGATAATCCGAAAGTCTTGTATGCATGCATATAAACATAACCAATGGACACAAGAAACTGGGGGGGGGGGGTAAGGGCATATATGGGAGTGGGCTCGGGGCGCAATGGGAAGATATGTACACGTGTAATACCTTAATAAAAAAATGGGGAAAAAATAAAACAATAAAAATTAATATATGTTAATTTTATTTTTAAAGGCATGGAAATATGTGATTCATTTTTTAAAATCATTATTTTTCAATTACAGTTGACATACAAAATTATATTGATTTCAGGTACACACATTAGACAACTTACTAAGTGAACATCCAATAAATCTTATCCCCATCTAACACCACATATAGTTATTAGAATATTATTGATCATATTCCGTATGCTGTACTTTACATCACCATGACTATTCTTTTTTTTTTATTTATTTATTAAGGTGTCACATATTTGTCCTCATCCCCCCATTCCCATCCCACACCCCTCCCCACGGATGCCCCAACCCCCTGTTGAACTTAACCATTGGTTAGGCTCATATGCATGCACACAAGTCCTTTGGTTGATCTCTCCCCCCTCCCCCCACCGTCCCCTATCCTCCCTCTGAGGCCCAATAGTCCAATCGATGCCTCCTTGTTTCTGGTTCTGTTCTTGTTCATCAGTCTATGTTGTTCATCATTTCCCCTAGATGAGCGAGATCATGTGTCACTAGAGATATACTTATCAGAACTGAATGTGAGATGAGCAATAGTAGTTATGCTGACAGGCAAATGAATCAATCTGTAGTGAGTTTCTTTCTGGACCAACAGTTCTTTTGAGACCCAATTTCAATGTCCACCAGTTCCTTATGTGTACATGTCAGCACTGACCCCTCAGCTCTGGATGGTGGACAAATGGTGGTAACGGAGGTCCGACTCCCTCTGGTTTGGTCTCAGCCGGACCCAGGGGCACGGCTTCACCCGGACTCAGGGGCACGTGGCCTCACCCGGACCCAGGGGTTGCGTGGCCTCACCCGGATTCTGGGACACACGGCCTCACCCGGACCCGGGATCCAGCTTCACCCAGACCCAGGGGCGCGTGCCCTCACCCGGACCCAGGTGCGCGCGGCCTCACCCGGACCCGGGTCCCAGCCTCACCCGGATCCAGGGGCACACGGCCTCACCCGTACTCGGGATCCAGCTTCACCTGGACTCGGGGGCACACGGCCTTACCCGGGCCCAGGACCCAGCCTCACCCAGATCTAGGGGCACACGGCCTCACCCGGACCCGGGACCCAGCCTCACTCGGATCCAGGGGCACACGGCCTCACCCGGACCCGGGATCCAGCTTCACCCGGACCCAGGGGCGCGTGGCCTCACCCGGGCCTGGGACCCAGCCTCACCCAGATCCAGGGGCACACGGCCTCACCCGGACCCGGGATCCAGCTTCACCCGGACCCAGGGGCGCGTGGCCTCACCCGGACCCAGGTGCGCTCTGCCTCACCCGGACCCGGGAACCAGCCTCACCCGGATCCAGGGGCACCCGGACCCGGGATCCAGCTTCACCCGGACCCAGGGGCGCGTGGCCTCACCCCGACCCAGGTATGCCCATGACTATTCTGTAACAACTAATTTGTACCTTTTAATCCCTTCACCTTTTTCATCCATCCTCCCAAACCCCTCCCATCTGGCAACCTTCAAATATTCTCTGTATCTATATGTCTCTTTATATTCTGCTTTATTTATTTTGTTTTGTTTTTTAGATTAAGGTTTTGATAGATATGTACTATCATTTTACTGTTCATATTTTTGTCTATATTTTCTTTTATTATTGTCATATTTTTTATCCTTTTTTCTTCTTTAATAATACCCTTTAACATTTCATGTAATACTGGTTTGGTGGTGATGACCTTTAATTTTTTTACTGTCTGGAAAGCTTTTTTATTGTTCAATTCTAAACGATAGCTTTTCTGGGTAGAGAAATCTTGGTTGTAGGTTCTTACTTTCATAACTGAATATTTCTTGCCACTCCCTTCTGGGTTGCAAAGTTTCTATTGAGATATCAGCTGACAATCTTATGGGAGGACTCCCTTGTAGGTAAGTAACTGCTTTTCTCTTGCTGCTTTTAAGATTCTCTGTGTCTTTAATGTTTTGTATTTTAATTATGATGTGTTTTGGTGTAGGACTCTTTGGGCTCACCTTATTTGGGGCTTTCTGTACTTCCTAGACTTGTATGTCTATTTTCTTTACCAGATTAGGGGAGTTTTCTGTCATTTTTTCAAAAGCATTTTCAATTTCTTGCTCTCTCTTCTCTTTTCAGCACTCCCATAATGGAAATATTGGTACATTTCAAGTTGTTCTAGGGGCTTATACACTACTAGAGGCCCGGTACACAAAATTTGTGCATGGGGATTGTGTCCCTCAGCCCAGCCTGCACCTTCTCCAATCTGGGACCCCTTGAGGGATGTCCGACTGCCCGTTTAGGCCCGATCCCACCTAAACGGGCAGTCGGACATCCCTCTCACAATCCAGGACTGCTAGCTCCCAACTGCTCGCCTGCCTGCCTTCCTGATTACCCCTAACCGCTTCTGCCTGCCAGCCTGATCACCTCCTAACCACTCCTCTGCCAGCCTGATTGATGCCTAACTGCTCCCCTGCAGGCCTGTTCACCACTAACTGCCCTCCCTGCAGGCCTGGTCACCCCTAACTGCCCTCCCCTGCAGGCCTGGGTGCCCCCCCCAACTGCCCTTCCCTTCAGGCCCAGTCGCCCCCAACTTCCCTCCTCTGCCAGCCTGATCACCCCTAACTGCCCGCCCCTGCAGGTTTGATCGCACCCAACTGCCCTCCCTTGCAGACCTGGTACCTCCCAACTACCCTACCCTGCTGGCCATCTTGTGGTGGCCATCTTGTGTCCACATGGGGGCAGCCATCTTGTGTGTTGTAGTGATGGTCAATTTTCATATTACTCTTTTATTAGATAGGACAGAGGCCTGGTGCACGGGTGGGGGCCGGCTGGTTTGCCCTGAAGTGTGTCCTGGATCGGCGTAGGGGTTCCCTTGGGGCATGGGGTGGCCTGGGCGAGGGGCCTGTTGTGGTTTGCAGGCTGGCCACGCCCCCCAGTGACCCAAGCAGAGGCCCTGGTATCTGGGATTTATTTATCTTCTATAATTGAAACTTTGTAGCCTTGAGCGGAGGCCAAGGCAGGCCAGGGCAGGCGGAAAGCTTGGCTTCCTCCATTGCCGGGGAAACCCAAGCCTCCTGGTCACTCCGTGGCCACAGCCATTTTTGTTGGTATTTATTTATCTTTTATAATTGAAACTTCATAGTTTTGAGCGGAGGCCTGGGCCGGCCAGGGTGTGCAGGAAGCTTGGCTTCCTCCATCGCCGGGGAAACCCAAGCCTCCTGTTCACTCCGTGGCTGCAGCTATCTTGATTGGGTTAATTTGTGTACTCGCCCCTGATGGGATGGTGGGTGTGGCTTGTGAGTGTAGCGGAGGTGCGGTCAAGTTGCATATTACTCTTTTATTAGAAAGGATCCTCATTATATGGGGGATGGGTATTCTGTTTTGTTTTGTTTTTTGTTTTGTTTTTGTTTTTTGCTGTTCTTATTGGGTTTTTTGATTCCTTATATTCCAAAAGGCTGATTTGATTCTCCACTTTATCTACTGTTGATTTCCTATAAGTTATCTTCATTTCATTTAGCATATCCATCATTTCTGACTGCTTCTTTTTTATGATTTCCTTGTCCCTTTTTATTTTTTTGATGCTCTCACTGATTGCATTGAGCATCCTTATAACCAGTGTCTTGAATTCTGCATCTAGTAGATTACTTGTCTCCATTTTGTTTAATTCTTTTTCTGGAGTTGTGTTCTTTCATTTGGGACAGAATAGAACTTTCATTTTCTTTATGTCCTTATTTTAGTAGACTCCCTGTGATTGTTTCTATGTATTAGGTAAATCTACTACATCTCCCAGGCTTGGTAGAGTGGCCTTATTTAGTAAGTTCTCTGTAAGGTCCAGTGGCACAGACCCCAATCACTCAAGCTGGACATTTCAGGTGCACCCCCAACCCCATTATGTGGGATATAGTTTAGCCTTGATTGCTGTTGGCACATCAATGGGAGAGATTTATCCCCAGATGAATCTGTTGCAAGGACATGCTGTTACACCCACCACTGTGGAGGATTTGCTGTGCAGGGGCTCACCCCACAGAGCAGGACTTACTTAGCAGGGCTCTGGTTCCTTCTGAGTATTCCCATTGAGTGTGTTACTTGTCGAGGTTGTTGGGTAGTGTGGCTTTGATATGGTCTGAAGCTCTCCACTGAGTGTACTGGCTGGGGGGCCTCTTAGAAGGTGCAGACCAAGGTCAGCCACTGCCTCTGTTCTGCCTGGGGCCACCAGCATGAGCTTCAAAGCAATCTGCAGATGGAGGCTACTTGTGCATGGCTTGGAGGTGCCCAGGTGAGGCCAAGCAGCAAACCAAGGCCAGTTGCTGCTAGTGCTGAGCCTGGGTCCACTTAGTGATAGGTATGAAGCATGCTGAGACCAGATACTGCTTGTTTGAGAGATTCTAGGAAAGTCTGAAGCATGAGCTAAGACAGACCATTTGTATGGGAATGCCACTGTAAACAGCTTGGGTGGGCACTATCGTTGGGTTGGGCAGGGTCTCAGGGAATTACTAGGGCAGGGCAAAGAATGTGAGCCATGTTGATGGAGACGCAGATATGGCGCCTGCCTGCTGGGTCTGTGTGGGTGGGGGTCTCAGAAAAGGAATAATGGCCTCTGCCAGCACTTTTAGCTGACCCTCCATATCTTACTCTGATGCCAGATAATTCAGTTCCTCCCTGTATATCCCTGGTGCCTTTTGAGGACCTGCCCCAGCACTGGAGCTAAGAACAAATGAGTCCTAGTAAGACCATGCACAGGCCCTTTAAGAGGAACTGCCTGAGACTCCAGCAGCCTCCATCTCACTCAGCCAAAATCTCCACTGGTTTTTATAGCTAGAAGTTATGGGGACTTCTTTTTCTGGCACTGGAACTCTATGTTGCAGAGGTCTGGTGTGGGGATGAGACCTCCTCACTCCTCAGTGGGTAGCTCCACAGCTGAGATATCCCTCCCAATTGTTATCATCAGACATGGGTGTGGAACTAGCTCTTCTGCCTTTCTACCCCTTCTACCAGTCTCCATATAGCCTCTTTATATCCTTAGTTGTAGTAGGACTTCATTCAGCTAGATTTCAGGGCATTCTGAAGGATAGTTGTTCTGTAGTTTAGTTGTAATTTTCCTGTGGTTGTGGGAGGATGCGAGTACCACATTTATCTACGCTGCCATTTTAACTGGAAGTCAGTGTTGACATATGTTTAAATATATACAAGTTATACATTAAAGATGAGGATATAGGCTCAATCATAAAGGTATCCACTGTCTTATTTTTCTCCTTCTTAATTTATATATGTGTACTAGAGCCCAGTGCATGAAATCATGAGTTTTTGTCATTAGAAATTGGAAATTTTTATTAAAAAGTGAAAGTATTTTAATATTAATAAGTACTTCACCATCAGAAGCCTGTGTTTTTTAGATACTCTAAAGACTAATATATAGCAATTAAAAAATAAAGGAGCCCCTAAAAACATCACTCTGATGTTTTAGAGAAACTAATAATACCTAACACTGAGTGCTTAGTGTATGGCAGTCACTGTTCTAAGTTTTTAGTATAAAATGACTCACCTAATTTTTGTAACAAGAAGAAAAAGTGAGGCAACAAAGGGTTTACTTGCCCAAGGTCACATAACTAAGCAATAGTGGAATCATTATTCTAGTCCATGTAGTCTGGATCCAGAGCCTACTCTCCTTATGCTACCAGTTCCTGAAAGTACAAAAATTGCAGATATGTAAGTAGAAAGTTACCAAAGTACATTAAATATAACACTTTAAAGATAAAACTTTCCTAGTAGTTTCAACAACAATACCATTACATCTGCATTAGACAATAGGCTCCTAGAAAATAGAAAGCGTTACTTACCTAAATTAGTATTCCCAGTACAGTGCTTAGCATATATATAGTAAATAATTAATACTTATGATGTGATTAAACTCATTTACTATCAGATTTTGAGAGCACTTAAGTCACCTAAGTGAACAGAACAAAGCAAAGCTTATGCAAATAGAAATGATAGGAAGCAAATAAAAGAATGAGCATTTACAAAAATTAAAGTATGAGCATTGAACCAAAAATAAAGTCCTTAATGGGACTATCCTATATAATAAAGAGCTAATATGCTAATGGTCATGACACTCTCACACTGTAATGACCGATCAGCAGGAGGTTGCGTGTGCAGCAGGTGCACGTGGGTGGGCAGGGCTGCGTGTGCGGTGAGGTGCACACAGGTGGGCAGGGACTTGACGCTGCATCCCCACCCAGCGCTGGCCGGGCATGTGACACTGTGTCCCCACCCGGTGCCGGCTGGGGACATGACGCTGTGTCCCCCGCCGGAGGGTCTTGACGGGGTGGGGCTGGCTGGGTCTGGGTCTCGCCCAATGGCAATCAGACATCTCCCGAGGGGTCCTGGATTGCGAGAATGTGCAGGCCTGGCTGATTGACCTCCTTCCCCCTCTGTGCACAAATTTTGTGTACCGGGCCCCTAGTAAGACAATAAAACAATTTGCTATTCTTCGTATGCTAGTGATAAGAATGCATATTTGAAATGTAATAAGAATTTTGAGGGAAAGTGTCAATATTTTTTATTCAGGAACACATTAATTGTCTGCCTCCTGCACACCCCTTACTAGGGACTGATCCCACAACCTGGGCATGTGCCCTTGACTGGAATCGAACCTGGGACCCTTCAGTCTGCAGGCCAACGCTCTATCCACTGAGCCAAACCAGCTAGGGCTGAACCATCCTTTAAAACCTTATTTTCGTGGTAAAATGCCTCCTTGGTTCCAAACAACTGATTTATAAACCAGCTTGGATGAAACTTACTTGTCAGTTGAAGATGGGCTGCATGCTTTCGGTATATATAGCTATGTGGTTGTACTGATTAGATTTGAAGAAAATGTCAAGTCCTCAGAGAGCAGGGAGAGGATCTGTTTTGCTTGTACATGGAGAGCACTCTATCACTATGTCAAGTGATCATGGGATCAGTCCCTAGTAAGGGGTGTGCAGGAGGCAGACAATTAATGTTTCTTTATCATCATTGATATTTCTGTCTCCCCCTATCCCTCTCTCAAGTCAATAAAAATATATATTTTTTTATAAAGGATGGTTCAAAAACTGCTTCAAGGGAATGGAAGATGGCAGCCAACAGGACGGCAGTGAGGGAGAGAGTGAGTGAGAGAGGGAGTGAAAGGGGAGTGTGGGGCATGTGTGTGAGAGTGAGGGACAGTTAATATTCCACAGGACTGTTGGGGGCTGGGGGAGCATGCTCCCCTAGCCGGGCAGACTCTACTACCTCTGCAATCTCCCAGGGTGGCCTGCTCTGCCACAGAGACCGTGCCATCTTGAAGGAGAGAGCAGCCTCCCCTCCACCTGGGGAGACCTCAGACGCCACCCGGGACCCATAGCCACACCAGCCAGGGAACTGATGCCTCAGCTACGAACCCAGGAAAGCCAAGACTCCAGCCTCTCCAACCACAGGCTCCTAAGGAGTTTGTCCTGAGGGAGACAAAATGGCGGCTGAATAGGCAGACATGCCCTGCACCTTCTCACAGAGCAGATAGAAGAAACAGCTGAATTGAATAACATCCACCTGGAATTGGTGAACTAAACACTGGAGGGATAATCCATGGCTGGAAAGGACGGGGTACACCTAGAGAACAGTAGGATCAGAGAACTGGGCTAGAGAGAGAGAAGTGACCAACAGGGTCTAGAGCAGTGGTTCTCAACCTTTCTAATGCCGCAACCCTTTAATACAGTTCCTCATGTGGTGACCCCCAACCATAAAATTATTTTTGTTGCTACTTCATATCTGTAATTTTGCTACTGTTAATGAATTGTAATGTAAATGTCTGTGTTTTCCAATGGTCTTAGGCTCTACAACAGTGGTTTTCAACCTATGGGTCGTGACATAGCTGCAATAAATAACACAATAGAAAGCATTGAGAGACTAGAAGAAGCTGAGGACCATATCAGCCAGCTAGAAGCCAAGGTAGGAAAAAACACTAAAGCAGAGCAGCAACTGCAAAAAAACACTTGAAAAGAAGGGAAGCCTAAGGCAGCTTTGGGACAACATGAAACAAAACAACATCTGCGTAATAGGGGTGGCAGAAGGAGAGGTAACTGAGCAAGGAATAGAAAACCTGTTTGAAGAAATAATGACAGAAAAATTCCTGATATTGGAAGAAAAAACTCACACAGGTCCAAGAAGCTCACAGACTCCCAAACAAGATGAACCCAAAAAGACTGACACCAAAACATTATAATTAAATGGGCAAACACCAACAACCAAGTAAGAATCTTAAAAGCTGCCAGAGAGACATAAAGTTACCTATAAGGAATCTCCCATTAGACTATTAACTGATTTCTCAACAGAAACAAATCAGAAGGTAATGGGATGAAATATACAAAGTGATGCAAAGCAAGGGACTGAATCCAAGAATACTATACCCAGCAAGGCTATCATTCAAAATTGCAAGTGAAATCAGGAGCTTCACAGACAAAAAAAAGGGGCTAAGGGAGTTTATTACCACCAAGCCAGCAACGGAAGAAATGCTAAAGGGACTGCTGTAAAAAGAAATAGGAAGGAAAGAAGGAACACAGGCATAAAGAATAAAAATGGTGACAACACCTATCAATAATAACCTTAAATGTAAATGGATTAAATGCTCCAATCTAAAGACATAAGGTGGCTAAATGGATAAGAAAACATGACCCATATATTTGCTATCTACAAGAAACCCACATCAGAACAAAGGAGTCACACAGACTGATAGTGAAATGATGGGGGGGAAAGTTTTTTTTCAGGCAAATGGTAATGAGAAAAAAAGCAGGGGTAGCAATACTTTTATCTGACAAATTAGACCTCAAAGTAAAGGCCATAACAAGAGATAAGGAAAGTCACTTCATAATACTAAAGGTAGGAACTCAAAAAGAGGATATAACTCTGGTAAATATATATGCACCCAATACAGGAGAACCCAAATTCATTAAAAAAAAAAAAAAAACCCTTCTGGAAGATACCAAGGGAGAGATCAACAGCAATATAGTCATAGTAGGGGACTTTAATACCCCATTGACACCACTGTTAAGTCCTCTAAACAAAAAATCAGCAAAGAAACAACAATCCTAAATGACTCACAAGATCAGAAGGACTTAACATCGTCAGAACATTTCACCCCTAAGCTACAGAATATACATTGTTCTCCAGTGCACACCGGACATTTTCAAAGGTAGACCACATAATAGGACACAGGCAAAATCTCTTCAAATTCAAGAAGATAGAAATCATAACAAGCATCTTCTCAGATCAAATGGCATAAAATTAGAAATCCACTACAATAAAAACAATGAAAAAAATCAAACACTTGGAAGCTAAATAGCCTGCTATTAAACAATGATTGAATTACCAAGGAGATTAAAAAAGAAATAAAAAGCATCTTGGTAACAAACAACAATGAAAACACAAAAATATAAAATCTATGGAACACAGTGAAAGCAGACTTGAGAGGGAAATTCATAGGTCTTCAGGCCTACCTCAAAAAATAAGAAAAAATGGTAATAAATTATCTAAACCTACAACTCAAAGAATTAGAAAGAGAGCAAGAAGAAAAGCCCAGCATGAGTAGAAGCAAGGAAATAAAGATCAGAGCGGAAATAAACAACAAAGAAACCAAAAAATAATAATAATAGAAAAGATCAATAAAAACAAGAGATGGATCTTTGAAAGGATGAACAAGATTGATGAACCTCTTTCCAGGCTCACCAAGAAGTAAAGAGAGAGTAACAAAAATAAATAAATAAATAAATCAGAAATGAAATAGTTGAAGTAACAACCGACCATATAGAAATACAAAGGATTCAAAAAAAATAATCATAATATGAACAACTCTACTCCAAAAAACTAGGCAACCTAGATAAAATGGACATATTCTAGAAAATTACAAGCCTCCAAAACTCAATCAGGAAGAATTAATAAAACTGAATATGCCAATAACTAGAAAAAAATTGAAGCAGTAATCAAAAACCTTCCAGCAAACAAAAGCTCTGATCTGGAAAGGTTTATGGGTGAATTCTACCAAAACTTCAAAGAAGAACTAAAACCTATCCTCCTCAGACTATTCCAGAAAATTCAAGAGAAAGATACACTGTCAAGCTATTTCTATGAAGCTAGCATTACCCTAACTCCAAAACCAGGTAAAGACACCACAAAGAAAGAAAACTACAGAGCAATATCCTTGATGAACAGAGATGCTAAAATCCTCAACAAAATTCTACCAAACTGGATCCAGCATTATATTAAAAAGATCATACACCATAACCAAGTGGGATTTATTCCAGGGATGCAAGGATAGTACAATATCTGCAAATCAATACATCACATAACCAAATTGAGAGACAAAAAGCACATAATTATATCAATCGATGCAGAAAAAGCATTTGACAAAATCCACACCATTTACTGATAAAAAAAATCTCAGCAAAGTTGGAAGAGAGGGATCATACCTTAACACAATAAAAGCCTTATATGACAAACCTACAGCCAACATCATACTTAATGGGGAAAATCTAAATCCATTTCTCCTAAGAACAGGAAAAGGCAGGGATGCCCATGTTCATCACTCCTGTTTGATATAGTACTGGAAGTGCTAGCCATAGCAATCAGACAAGAAGAAGAAATAAAATGCATCCAAATTGGAAAAGAAGTAAAACTGTCCTTATTCACAGATGACATGATACTGTACATAAAAAACCCCAAAGACTCAATCAAAAAAATTCTGGACTTAATAAATGAATTCAGCAATGTAACAGAATACAAAATTAACACCAAAAAATCTATGGCGTTTTTATACACCAATAATAACTCACAGAAAGAGAAACTAAAAAAAAAAAAAATCCCATTTTTCATTGCAACAAAAAATTAAGACACCTAGGAATAAATTTAACCAAGGAGGTAAAAGACCTGTACTCAGAAAACTACAGGACATTGCAAAAACAGATAGAGGAAGACGTAAACAAATGGAAGAACATACCATGTTCATGGATTGGTGGAATCAACATCATTAAAATGTCCATTCTACCCAAAGCAATGTACAGATTCAGTGCAATCCCCATTAAAATGCCAATGGCATATTGCACAGACATACAAACAAACTCTACAAATTTAATCAGGAATAAATAAATTTTTAAAAAGACCCAGAATAGCCACAGCAATCCTGAGAAAGAATAACATAGTTGGAGGGATCACAATAGCAGATATAAAGCTATATTACAAAGCCACTATTTTCAAAACTGCTTGGTACTGGCACAAGAAGAGACATATAGATCAATAGAACAGAACAGAGAACACAGAAATTGACCCAACTGCCTGGGTTCTTGTCCCAGCATTACAAACGGTTCAGCAATCTGGAGAAAGGCTGTGTGTAGATTCAAGTAGGAGTCCAAAGATGAAAGATAATTTTGAAAGGCATTGGGGGCCAGAGGAGCTTCAGCTAAAGCAGCTAAAGACTCTCCTTGACTCAGGACCCATACTTTTTATTAACACAATTTGTCCTAAGGCAAGGTGGAGATAATACACTTCAAAGGGCAGGGTTTACAGAAGCATTGTCAGATTGGGGAATAGCCTACAGCTGTTCAGGTGTTTGGCCAACAGGAAGCAATATCCTGTAGATTACGATGCCCTGAGCTGTCTGGCAGCAAACTATTATCCTATTCAGGTTTGGGGGAGATGCTTTTTAGCCATTCCAACAGATGATTACATATGTGGCTCAGCCCTTGTTGAGCCCCCTAGCTTCATCAACCTTTTGATGAAACTCTTGTAATTATGACATGCTGGAACTGGCTTCCAGCATCTCACCCTTTTTGATTTTTTAAATTTAACAAGAATGTATGTTTTAAGATTTTTAAATTCAATGGAAAGGACAGAGTTCTATCAAGTCCTTTTAAATTGCTTTCAGGCATTAAAGGAATCAGCCTGCAGTCAGTTTCTTTCTGGGCCAACAGTTCCTTGAGTCCCAATTTCAATGTCAACAGTTCCTATGTGTACATGCCAGCAATGATATTTCAGTTCTGGATGGTGGACAAATGGTGGCAATGCAGGTCTGACCCTCTCTGGTTTGGTCCTGGGCAACCTGCAGCGATGCATAGCTGCTGACTGCTAGCATGGCAAGGCGTCTTCACCATCTTCATTTCTGGACTGTTTCTCCTCTGTTCTTGGGGGCCACTGTTATTTCCGTGGCTGGAACAGTCCTGTCAGTTCCTCTCTGGGGTCCGTTGTTGCAGGAATCCCCAGGGGCTTGGAGTTTTATGGAAATATACAAACATATTCTCGAGAAAAAAAGCGGTGTACCAAGAGTGTCCACCTCAGGTAACTGGGGAGGCCGAGCCACTGGCCCATATAGGATAACTAGCACACAAAGCTACCCTACCAACTCAGGGAAGCAGCAAAAATGTGGAGTCAAAGAAACAGATCACAAACCAAAGAAATGGAGGAAAACAAACGACTAGAGATAGAGTTCAAAACAACGGTTATAAGGTTTTTTCAAGAATTTCCTA
The DNA here is from genome assembly GCF_027574615.1 of Eptesicus fuscus. Classification (NCBI taxonomy): domain Eukaryota; kingdom Metazoa; phylum Chordata; class Mammalia; order Chiroptera; family Vespertilionidae; genus Eptesicus; species Eptesicus fuscus. Next base: position 916,776 of record NC_072480.1, on the reverse strand, counting down.
GAAAAGGCCGATAAATTTAGCGAGACCCTCGAGGATATGATAGAGACCCTTGAGGATATGGAAAAGGACCAACTAGAAATTAACCATACACTGACTGAAATAAAAAATATTATACAGACACCCAGCAGCAAACTAGAGCAATGCAAGAATCAAGACAAAGATTTGAAATACAAAGAAGCAAAAATCACTCAACTGGAAAAGCTAAAAGAAAAAAGAATCCAAAAATTTGAAGATAGTGTAAGAAGCCTCTGGGACAACTTCAAGTGTACCAACATCAGAATTATGGGGGTGCCAGAAGAAGAGAGAAAAATACTGAAAACCTATTTGAAGAAATAATGACTGAAAATTTCCCCCACCTGGTGAAAGAAATAGACTTACAAGTCCAAGAAGCACACAGAACCCCAAGCAAAAGGAATCTAAAGAGGACCACACCAAGACACATAATTAAAATTCCAAGAGCAAAAGACAAAGAGAATATTAAAAGCAGCAAGAGAAAAACAGTTAATTACCTACAAGGGAGCAACCATACGATTGTCAGCTGATTTCTCAACAGAAACTATGCAGGCCAGACGGGAGTGGCAAGAAATAGTCAAAGTGATGAATAGCAAGAACTTACAACCAAGGGTACTCTACCCAGCCAAGCTGACATTCAGAATTGAAGGTCAGCTAAAGAGCTTCACAGTTAAGAAAAAGCCAAAGGAGTTCATCAACACCAAATCAGTATTATATGAAATGCTGAAAGGTATTCTCTAAGAAGAGGAAGAAGAAAAAGGTAAAGATAAAAATTATGAACAACAAATACATATCTATCAACAAGTGAATCTAAAAATCAAGTGAATTAAAAATCTGATGTACAGAATAAACTGGTGAATATAGTAGGATCAGGGGCATAGAAAGGGAGTGGACTGACAACTCTCAGGGGTAAAGGGGTGTGCGGGTGTGGGAAGAGACTGGACAAAAATCGTACACCTATGGATGAGGACAGTGCGGGGGAGGTAAGGGCAGAGGGTGGGATGGAAACCAGGTGGACGGGAGCTATGGGGGAAAAAAAGAGGAACAACTGTAATAATGTGAATAATAAAGATTTATTAAATTAAAAAAAAGTATTCTCGACCAAAGGTTAATAAAGGAATCTTTTCTATAAATGTGACTTGGGATCCTTTTTCATTTTTGCCCAAATGATTTTCCTTTGGCTTATTTTGACACCATGTGATTTTTCATGGGTGTCTTGCTATCGGCATTACAAATGAAAATTAATTTTCAAAGTAAAACACTTAAAGCAATCAAGGCTTGATGTAATTTTCTTACAGGATATTTTTCCACTATCCCCCCTTTTTCATTTAAATATTAGGAGGCTTTTGGACAGCTTATAATGCAGTCTTGATAATTTTTAGTTTTAATTTTCTGTATAGAAATATGACTGCTTTGGATTCACTGCATGTTAAGCAATTTTACTATGAGATGAACCATCAATAAAAATTTTAGTTAATACTTCAGGAACAGTTTCCTGCCCAGTACAATTAAGTTTTCTTGAATATTCACTTATTTCAATTAGCCAATTTAAATTAATCTGAAATAAGGTTTATTTTTTTTTTAATTCTACTTGTCCTATGTTATGGAGAGTAAATTACATTAATTAAATTTCTGCAATTAATCTTTAAGTAACTTTACATAAACTTTGTTAGGGAGGAAAAAATACAAATTATTTACTTTTCTTTATGAGGCCAAATATATTGACTTTTAATTACAATCCTTCAGATGTTTGAAGGAAACCTCTCTTTATTTCCTTCCAAAATAACCTTCAGGTATACAGAGAGTTTTATTTAAAAATCTTTGTCTTTCTTTTTTACAACAAGCAACTGACAGGGCTGCTGCTTGAGGCTGGCTGATGCATCCAAATAGCCATATCACAAGTAACTTTACAATAAGGTTGACTGCTATATACCATCAGATTTAATACTTTAACAACAATCTTCAGTTTACACTGTAAATATTAGTGGAAGAGATTTCAAAAATTTTAAAATTTCTCCTTTTTATTAAATTTAGAATTTTATTTTTAAAGAGTATCCCCTTAGGTTTATTTGCATATACAGAGGGTTCATGGGAGGTCTCAGTAACTTTCTATGATTTTACTTGGATACAATTACTTATAAAAACATTGGCTTCTTATATAACTCAATTTATATGAGACCTTGATTATATTTTTAAAAAGCTACTTTATTAAGTAATTTAAGTAGGTGTCTTTATTAAAAAACAAAGCAAGTAAATTTAGTAAACTTTTACGTCTGATTCACAAGGCACAAACACTGCCCCACCTCTAGCCTATTTAAAAATGTAGGCCGCTAGGGGCTTTTTGTCTTTCAAATTGTTTTAAAATTCTGCTGTTAAAAATTTGGCTTTAATTAATTAATTAACTAATTAATTAATTATTTTAACTGTTAAGAAAATTTTTGTGCTAAAGGCCCAGTGCACAAATTCGTGCACAGGGGAGGGGTATGTCCTTCAGCCCAGCCTGCACCCTCTCCAATCTGGGACCTCTTGAGGGATGTCCGACTGCCCGTTTAGACCCGATCCCACCACTGTCGGACTTCCCTCTCACAATCCAGGACTGCTGGCTCCTAACTGCTCACCTGCCTGCCTTTCTGATTGCCCCTAACCACTTCTGCCTGCCAGCCTGATCACCCCCTAACCACACCCCTGCCAGCCTGATTGATGCCTAACTGCTCCCCTGCTAGCCTGTTTGCCCCTAACTGACCTCCACTGCGGGCCTGGTCACCCCTAACTGCCCTCCCCTGCAGGCCTGGTCCCCCCGAACTGCTCTCCCCTGCAGGCCTGAGTCCCTCTGAACTGTCCTTCCCTGCAGGCCAGTTCACCCCCAACTTCCCTCCTCTGCCGGCCTGGTCACCCCTAACTGCCCGCCCCTGCAGGCTTGATCGCACCCAACTGCCCTCCCTTGCAGGCCTAGTCCCTCCCAACTGCCCTCCCCTGCTGGCCATCTTGTGGTGGCCATCTTGTGTCCACATGGGAGCAGCCATCTTGTGTTCACATGGAGGCAGACATCTTGTGTGTTGGAGTGATGGTCAATCTGCATATTACTCTTTTATTAAATAGGACAAATCAATATCTGGACGGTGAGACAGCTGCTTTCTCCTTCACTTCTTTGGGTTACTAGAGCAACTTGTCAGTAGATTAAAAAAAAAAAAAAAAGACAACCTTTTTCATCATTTAAGTCTTTCCAAGGCATGCACCGGTACAACACAAACTTCTCCTGTCAGATATAACTAGTCTAGCGTCCAAATATCGTGCACAATACCTAGGTAGCAGCAGCGCACTGCGCCCGCTCCCACCTTGGTCCTGCTCATTTGTGTATGATATTTGGAGCATCTGGAGGAGTGTGAATAGTATCTGGAAGAGGAGGGAGGAGGAAACAGCATGAGTGCCTGGCTTGGAGGAGGTCAGCCGAAGTTGTGCAGGGCAAGCCTGAACATGTCATTGGTGCAAACCCAAGCATCATTGATGTTCTTCAATAGGAACATCTGGTGGAACCCCATGATGGGGTCTTCATCGGCCTTAAGCTGGCCCACAATCATGCTGAGGATGCAGCTCTCTGGCGTGGGCTGGTGGTCCTGTGCTGTGATGCTGTGCTGGATTTTCTGGAACGGAAGGCTAGACAACTTCTCCACAATGGCAGCTTTCCCTTGGAATTGCTGTCCTTCCCACGTAAGGCATGATGCGTCAATGTAAATTGCGCCTAGTTGGGTTCTGTCGTTATCAAATAACTGGTAGTAATGTTGAATGAAGCTGGATCCAATCTGCTCCCAAATTTGCTCGTCTCCTATTCTTGAGCGTCACCCAGCCTCGTTGAAACCCGAGGGGCTGGCACGATGGCGGCAGCGCGGTCCACGTGGCAACCCAGCGCGGTAGGCGACCGACTGTCAATTTGGCTTTATTTAGTAATAATTTTTTGTCCTCCTTAGAGGGCCTTAAAATTTAAACTTGGAAAAGCTGATCTAATATACTTGAAACCATGTGGAAAACTTTATCAAAGAAAAATTAATAACTATGTTTTACTTATAAATGTTATGTAAGTTTTGCCCTCTAAGGAGGGTTTAATTATTACTAAATGAAGCCAAATTTTTAACAGCAGAATTTTAAAACAATTTGAAAGACAAAAAGCCCCTAGGGGGGCGGGAGGTAAGGGCAGAGGGTGGAGTGGAAACCGGGTGGAGGGGAGCTCTGGGGGGAGATAAGGAGAAACAATTGTAATAATCTGAACAATAAAGATTTATTAAAAAACAGTTTAAATTTAATTGATATCTTAAGATAATTATAAAAAGTATTATAATCTTTAAATCATATATATGTGTGTGTGTATATATATACATATATATGTATATATATATATATATACATATATATATATATATATATATATATGAATATGATGTTTTTTCCACCCTCAGGCTTGTTGTTAATTTGATTTAGGATATCTCGGAATTTTTTTTGCTTGTAACTGCAGTTTTTTTCTGCTGTTTTAACCTTCCACATAAAAGTGAGTTCCTCACCTCCCTGACCCCACCAAAGCCTGCCTACAGTTCCTCACCTCCCTGACCCCACCACAGTGCTCCTACAGCTTGTGTTGGCAGCACTGCTTCCATTTCACTGAAATCTAAGAAGAGAATAGAAGACAAAAGTGTGTTCTAGGTGTGTAATCCTGAATCAGAAGTTTCTATCCCAATAGCTTTCTATTGCATTCCATCTCCAAATGTCTGGTTAGCTTGTTCTAGAAATAGGTGGGATTTATTTATTTTTTAAATACCTTTCCTTTTTACCTTAATATGGTTTTGGAAAAGAAAAGACGTAGATGTGTATGCTCAATTTTATGTGCTGACTCAAAACAGATTTTTTGCACTAAAAGAAAACTTCGCTTTAACCATGATGGTGAACAGAAAACAGTGCTTTTTAAAAATTAAACCCTCAATTTATATATAGAAGGAACTCAAATAAATTGATAATAAAAACAATAAGAACCCAATACAAAAACAGACAGAACATGTATTGTTAAGGTAAAAAATATCACTGAAACCCATACAGAATTTTTGTGAGTTTATTTGAGCCAAAATGTCAACATATGCTGGGAAGCAGAACCTCAATGAATTGAGATAATGTTCTGGAGAATGGCAGGCTACATTTGTATTTATACATTGCAATCAAAGGAAAGGGGTGTAGGTGGGTTACATGAAATCCATTGGTGATAGACTAAAGAGGTGGGAGAAAGCAAATGGGCGGAGGGGGGTGGGGAGGAGGAGAGACCCCTGGGATTGGATAAAAGTAAAATGATGAACACATACTTAGGTGGGTGCAGGAACAATTAACATGATAATGAAGGAATTTGTGGTATCTGTCCTGGCGCCCAGCACATTAGCTTGTGCCCCAAGGGGTCCAGAAAAAGGGAAGTTGCAAGTTACCCAGACATTTCAAAGGGTATATTATTATAGATGCAAAAAGACAGATAGACTTGGTTAAGGTAAAGATTGACCTTGTCAATGAAGATACCGGCGTAGGATGTAACCACCCACCATAACTGCTTTTAGTTAAAGTTTAATTTCAGACCATCCTTTGTGGTTACTTTAAGTCTCTGAATTTGCAGGATTGCCATACAGGCCTCCCCTGAGCTTGTCAGGTCAGCATGTGGCCCCTTTTCATCCACACAGCCCCCTTTTGGTCATAAATCAATCCAAAGGATGCACTGATGACCAACCTTTTGGTTGGATAATGGAGTCCAACAGTGCTAGGAAGGCTCATTCCTTGGATGTCTCAGTGTCAGCATGTTTTGCTTAACAGGTGGACCACTGAAGATGGGGCAAACTGTGCCACGCCAGCACAGCCAAGGGTTCAGCGAGCCTGAGCAGGGGTGACGAAGGATGGAGAAATGATAGACAAAGAGAAAAAGCTGGGTCTAGGTGGATCTTCTGTGCCTTGCTGAGGCCACAGAACAGATCCAGACTGCAAAGCTGATGCTTTATTTATAATCAGGGACAAACAAGGTAATCTACAATGTTGTTGTAAGTTTCACTTGTTTTGGCAGCACTTGCTGCCCCTCCCACAGCCCATTAGCTACCCAGGAAAGATCTAGGGAGCAGTTACAAGATCAAGCTCAATTATGCTTGGAGGACTGTGCCCTCCAAGCTGGGACTTGTTTGTGACTTTGCCAGCAGGTCAGTCCGAGGCTTAACCCTATAACCGCTTCCTACAGCAAACCATAACCTTAGATGGCATTTAAGGTTGAATTATTATTATTCAAAAAGGGCAGGCAAATGAGAGGCAGCCAGATCCTATATGTCCTTGTTATAAAGTATTCTGGATTATTTCTAATTTTTGAGCCACCATGATCCGAGTCTTTTTGCTATTTGTCAAGTTGTTTTTCTGCATCTAGTATAACATTTACATACCAGGAATAAAAGTAACAATAATAAACCAGTAACACAGATTAGAAACAGAAAATGTCTATTATTAGATAAGAAGGATCTGAGGGAAAACAAGTATCTGCTATTATCCAGAAGTCCCAATTTTTCTTCTGAGCAGTTAATTTTATCCATTCCTATATTTAGACAATATTCATCTAAAATACTCATCTAGATTAGATCTATATATTATTCTACCAGAGGAATTATTAGGGAAGTGTTCTTGGAGAGGTTTGTCCAAGGTAGGTCCTTTATAATAAATATAGCCTAAAAAAATGTGCCAAAGCTTATATATTGACAGGAGACCACCAGTGTGTGGCCAAAAAACAAAACAAAAACATTAACTTCATTATCATAGGCAATAATCAGAATATCACTGTCTAGTAGGTGGGAAAATTTTCATGTCTAATAGGGAAAGGGGTCTAGAGAGACAGGTATTGTTTCCACTAGGAAACCATAAGGAGGATAATGGCAGTATAAAAATCATTTTTATATGCATGCAGTCAATAACAATTAGGCGATATAAGAACAAGGTTTGAGCAGCATTAATTTGTGAATAGACAAGCCTTGTTGATGTCTTGGGATGGCTGTCTACCTCCTCCGTAGTCAGCGGCTTCTCATCCTTGAGATGAAGGCCAGTGTCAGAGACAGGGGCAAATGTCCATTCGTGGTTAGGTACCTGATAAGGTAAGGTCCCTTTAACACTGTTGGAGAGAGTATTTCATTAATGTATTTCCCAAAAGACAAAAATCTCCTGGTTGTTGTAGTCTTTGAATCTTTGTCTCCTGGGAGTACTGTGAAATGAATTTTATTAATTTGTTATTTCCTACAATGCAGAATGTCTGCTTTTTACTTTTCCTTATATTTGGGAAACAAAAGATTTAAAAATCAACAGTACTTTAAACAGAGTCATAAGAATAATTATTCTCAATTCATTTAGCCCCATAGTTATTTTTGTTTATCCTGATTATTTTCCAGTAGTATTTTTTAAAACTCATTCCTTCTATAAATTTTTATCCAGTTCAAAGATATGATGTGCTTAGAAGCCTGCAATTTAGAGTAAGTAAGAGTCTTTTTCATAAATTTTTCTAAAGATATAATATACCTAAAAAATGCTCAGAGTAAAGCAACGGCCATCCATGAATGACAAAATTTAAAAGTGGCATGGTAATAGATTTGATTAAAAAAAAAAACTTTGCTTTTCTATAAAATATAACATTCCAAGACAACAATTTCTTGGTAAATAATAATTCCTGTAAAATGACATAGAGAATAATTTAAAATCTGTATACTTTTAGATTCAATTATAATTTCAGCACATAAAGGATAAATAATAGGTAAGGTTTTAAAATGAGGCATATGGCTTATTGCAAGCAGTGTATTGAGCATTGAAAATAATTTATAAACTTCCAATATGTGGAAATACCCAGAGTATCACTGGCAGGACCCCCCCACCCCACACATACACACACACAGAATCATCACTCTTGGCTTGCCTGGTGTCCCTGACTGGACACATGCTATCCCATTGAAAGTTTCCTGTTTGAACTTGACTCTGAATCTTTCAAGTTCCTTTCTGAAGCAGACTGAAATTCCTATAACATTCATTTTAACAAAATATGTGTATATAAGTAGGACATACTTATTAATTTTTATTTGACAAAGCTTCCCATGTAATCTCAAGTATATTAAATCGGCCTAATTTAGTTCAAAAATATTTCTTTTAAGAAGAGAGAATAAATCCTTGAGTCATTTCAGGGCCCTTGGAATGTCCCAAAGCTATCTTTCGATTAAAGTCATGAAATTGAACTTGGAAAGACTGTCAAATTAACACAACCCAAAGATTATATATCACACTCTTTGAATTATTCTAAAGACATCAATTAAGTTTAAACCAGTTTTAATATTAAAAATTTGGTTTGGACTATAGAATTAATCCTCCCCCCTTTTTTTCCTCAGGCCAATAAAATATATCCTAGGCTGAAATTTTACCATACATAGTACAAAGACACACATAAACATAAAGATTATAATATATTTTGAACTACTAATTTTCCCAGAGAAAATGCAAGAATTATTTTCCTCAAAAATGAATTTCCATACTTCATGCATTCTATTATCACAACCATATAATTTATCCCAACTTTGTTTGAACTTTTAACTCTTAGAAGCCTCAAATTTTTAGGTGGCAAGTTAAATACTTAGCATTTCTCAGATTAGTAATACTTTCACATTTTTAAGGATATATTTCAAATAAAATACAAGACTTATTTAATTAATAGATACAAATCTATCCTCTAGATTTTTCATATGAGGCAAACTCATATTATTTCAGTATTCTGTTATTTCAAATTACCTAGATATTTAATAATTTTTATTATTTAATTCGGCAAACTTAAAAGTTTTAAGTTACCAAAGACTTTGGAAAACTATGTTTAGGTATATATAATTTAGACTGAAAAAAAAATTTTTACAATATACTCTTCATTTTAGTTATATATATTTTCCCTTAACAACGTTGAGATTTTAAAGCCAATTATTACCTAAAGCATTTTCTTGACCAATTTTGTAACAGTAATAACTCAGCAGCCTTCAGTGGCTTTAACGTGATAGTACTATTTTTATTTTCCTTTATAAAATAGGAGTTCTGCCCCCCACACTCACACTTTCACTGCAATAGGGTACTTCTACAGATCTGTTCCTTCCAGTGTTATGGGGGAAAAAGAGAACATTGGGGACTACTTATGGTAATGGGAAATATTAACTATGCTGTTGACCATGATTGCCCTTTTTGTTCAAAGAAAGGACTTACTAACCTGGCTGGGAGTCATATGTCCCCGGGACCTGGGAGTCACCCTTGGAATGTGGGCCATTCTTATTCAAGAACTGCATTATCATGGGAGCATTAACCTTGTTGCCCAACCCACCTGTATAGCTCATTTCCCCAGGCCTGTAATCCCCACTTCCCCCTGTATTCTTTGTCCCCATATTCATAAACAAGGGAAGAGCAAACCAAAATCCCTAAAACCTTGGTCAGCAAACTGCGGCTCGAGAGCCACATGCAACTCTTTGGCCCCTTGAGTGTGGCTCTTCCACAAAATACCATGGCCTGGGCGAGTCTGTTTTGAAGAAGTGGCGTTAGAAGAAGTTTAAGTTTAAAAAATTTGGCTCTCAAAAGAAATTTCAATCGTTGTACTGTTGATATTTGGCTCGGTTGACTAATGAGTTTGCTGACCACTGCCCTAAAAGATAGAAAGCCAAAATTATATTGCAGACAAACAAATAGAAATCTCGCTAGCGGTTTCTGGTAGCTGCACCCTGAGAGGGAGAGCAAGAAGAGGCCCCAAGATTATGAATTCTTGGCAGCTGCTGGGACATTACTGCAATCTCTCTCATGCTTTCAACCTCACCACACATAACTGGGCTTCCCCAAGCAGGACTTGCCTCTGCTTTAAGCAAATTAAACAATAACAAAGAGATACAAAACATCAACACTTTTATACAAGCACACAGAGCACATTAAAAGTTTACACCAGAGAATGTCCAGCATTAAAAACCACCAAAGCAATGTCTCTTGTCCCTGGTTTGGGAACTGCCCCTCTCTAGAATTTCAGTATACTCCCAATTGACTATGCAAAAAAAATGGGCTGGGGTCTTTTCTAGTTGCCTCTACCTCCCTTTGTCTGGGGAATCTTCCTAGGACATGTGCCATGGGCCACATGTCTCCCCACCCCCACATTTGGTTTGCTCTGGGGAAATTCAGTAATGGCCTAGCCACCTACTGTTTCTTTTCTATGGAGATAAATCAGAGGTATGCTTCCTATGGGGGAAAAACAACTTCAGGATAGTTCTGAGACAGTCTCTAAAATTTTTTATTAATTTCCATCTTGGAAGAATTTTTTTCCTATGCTTTTCCTTAGAAGCCTCTAATTTCCAAATCAAGATATGCTTCCCATATACTCATTCAGTTTACTTTCAGAGCCGGCATTTTCTAATTTCTGCATGCAAAATGTTAATGTAGGTACCCAAAATAAACTGCATTTTGGCCATTTCTCAGTTTATATTTTCTAGTGAAATATTCCCATTTCTGTAAAGTACTTGCAAGTAAAGGCTTCGTAACAGGAATATTAAATGCGGGCTGGGGTCTGGGAGCTTCTGGCCTTAGAGGCACAATTTCCCATGTTAATTTTTTTTATTTTTTATTTTTGCATATCTGTAGTCTGAGCAAACTTTCTAAATATGTTATATAGTGGGTCAAGTGTGACCTCAGTTTCTCTCCTGGCTATCTAAAACCACAGGAAATGTTTGGGGCCAGGCAGACCAAGCCTTATGGTGGCCCCTTTGATGAGCCATTTAATTACAGTTGCATTGGGACTTCCTTATGGGGCTTGTGCATTTCTGACACCTCCACAAAGATTCTTAGTCACCTAAGAACACCCCAGAATCAGACTGGAGGGAGGATGTGCCCCTTTATCTTCGAAGCTGAATGAGTTCAGCTCATTTATATAGCAAAAGTTATTTTTGCTCAGATTCTAAGCAATTCCAATTGAAAAGCCAAAATCAAAACCAGCCACCCATTTTTTCCTCTAGTCCTGCCTTAGACTGGGTTCTGTCAACCCTTAACCTGGGTTTTGTCAACCCTGGTTCCACCTCAAGGATTTTAAAACACAGCTCAAATAAAGTCAGACCCTCTACCAAAGCAAGGGAAAGTCCTGGATATAAGAGACAGCTCACCCAAGTTCACCCAATGGGCGGAGAACCAGCGGGCTCAATGGGCCCCTTGCTGGATCCTAGCATCAAGTCCAAGTCCAAGGGATGGTCCTGGGTGAGCTTCTTTGGAATCCTGCCGACTACGCCAAGTAATGTTAACGAAAAATCATAGAAGCCTGTAAAGAATTTTTGTGAGTTTATTTGAGCCAAACTGTCAACATATGCCGGGAAGCAGAACCTCAACGAATTGAGATAATGCTCTGGAGAATGACAGCCTACATTTGTATTTATACATTGCAATCAAAGGAAAGGGATGTAGGTGGGTTACATGAAATCCATTGGTGATAGACTAGACCAGTGATGGGCAAACTTTTGAGCTTGGTGTGTCAAACTTTGCCAAAAAACTGAGCATAACTCGGGTAGTGTGTCACTTTGAGGAAAAAACATTATTTCCCAAGTGTTTCATCCTCAGGAGCAGCAAATGTTTCATCCTCGGCATGCGGCCGCCTCAGCGGCCGCGTGTCATCAGAAATGGCTACGCGTGTCAGTGCTGACACGTGTGTCATAGATTCGCCATCACTGGACTAGACTCTAGTCTCAGTGGTCGGCAAACTCATTAGTCAACAGAGCCAAATATCAACAATACAATGATTGAAATTTCTTTTGAGAGCCACATTTTTTAAACTTAAACTTCTTCTAATGCCATTTCTTCAAAATAGACTTGCCTAGGCCGTGGTATTTTGAGGAAGAGCCACACTCAAGGGACCAAAGAGCTGCATGTGGCTCTCGAGCCACAGTTTGCTGACCACGGGACAGAGAGGCAGGAGAAAGCAAATTGGGGGGTGGGTGAGGGGAGGGGGAGAAGAAACTCCTGGGATTGGATAAAAAGTAAAATGATGGACACATACTTAGGTGGGTGCAGGAACAATTAACATAATGAAGGAATTTGTGGTATCTGTCCTGGTGCTAGCACATTAGGTTGTGCCCCAAGGGGTCCAGAAAAAGGGAAGTTACAAGTTACCCAGACATTTTGTTATCATAGATGCAAAAAGACAGGCTTGGTTAAGGTAAAGGTTGACCTTGTCAGTGAAGATACCGGCCTAGGCGGTGACTACCCACTACAACTGTTCCCAGTCAAAGTTTAATTTCAGACCATCCTTTGTGGTTTCCTTAGGTCTCTGAGTCCTCAAGACTGCCATGCAGGCCTTCCCTGAGCCTGTCAGGCTAGCATGTGGCCTGCTTCGTCCACAATACCTTGCATTCGCCCACATGGTTCACAGGCCATGTGGAAGCCACACAATGGACTAATAGACCTGCAACTAGCCTGATGCTGCACTAGACCCAACTACACCATGGAAAGAAAACGATGGATGCTGACTTTGCTTCTAGCTCTACTGAATCCCCAGCTCCACATCTTCCAGGACTGATTTAAGGGAAATGGGACTTTGGAAATCCAGAGATCTAATACCATGCAAATAAAAGTCACTCACCCTCCTATGCGAGTCTCAGAAAATTATTTTCCCCCAGATATCTTAAGGACCCCACATCCAGCATAGAGTGGGGAAAGGGATACTCCACTTCTGTTGTGGAGTGAACACAAGACCACTGGAGTCTAGACCAAAGTAAAATTTAGGCAGCCTTTATTAGTTAGCCGGCAGGCCAGCCGACCGGCAACTGCTCTGCCTTTCTCCACGCAGGGAGACCAGAGAGCAGCAGAGACCCTTTGTGTAGGACCGCTTTTAAGCCCATTAACCACATACGGTTTTTGCAGAACAAGTAACCCAAGACAAAACAGTTTTTCCCAAACAACGTCAGAGTCATGCCAATGACGACCATGTTATTCACATGGTCATCCTGTTCTTCAGAAAGCTGACAGTGTTCTATGAAAGAAGGCCTACGTGCTGGGAAGGGGCCATGAGACCATATCTCAAGGCCTGGCCTGGTGTCAGCACTGACAACTCTATCTGAGGCATAGTTTCTTCTACCCCCCCCCCCCCCAAACCCCCAATTTGCTTTCTCCTGCCTCTCTGGTCATGTGGTCAGCAAACTGGCTCGCGAGCCACATGCAGCTCTTTGGTCCCTCTCTGGAAGCATGCTCAAAAATTCCCACACTCTAACAACTTCCACCAATAAGATATTAAGAAAACGCTACAATTACGTTCCAGCATGTTCTTTCCATAATGCATCAGTAGGAACAGCAAAAATAGGTTGAGGAAAAACATTCCATGTAAGCGTTTATTTGAAAGATGTACAGAGAGGACAGACGACCCCGCTGGCGCCGTGGGCCTCTCTGGCTATCCACCTTCTAAACCCTCGGCACCCCGAAGGGTCGCCACACCACTTGGTTTCTTCCCATCTCTCCACCAGGCACAGGGGGCCGCTGGGACACAGACGCGAGCCTGCCCTTCACCCCCAGAGCCTGGAGGGGGCAGTCCACGGCCGCGCAGGCGCGCCCCCCGCGACGGCGCGCTCCGGGCGGAAGTGAAGTCGGAAGCCCGGGCGGCGCGGCTTGGGCGGGGAGCGCGGGCTGCGGAGAAGCCGGCCAGGCGGAGGCGGCGCGGTCGGCGGAGACGGAGCTTCCAAGTTCAACCCACGCAACGAAGCGAAGCCTCCGCGCTGTTCGCCCCTTGAGGAGCCCCTGCGCCCAGCCGGTCCTCCGGACCCAGGACGCCACCGCCGCGCGGTGAGTGGGGGTGGGCTGTCTGGCCGGAAGTGCGGCTCTTTGTGCAGCCGGCCTGGGGCGGCACCAAGGTCGAGTCCGTCTCTCAGGCCCTTCCGTGCCCTGGAAGGGGTCCGCCGCACTTGGTTCCGCAGGCCGGGCTGGGCGGTGTTAGGTGCGGGTCCGGGACCCGAGCCTGGTAGGCGGGCGGGTGCGGGCGGGTGCGGCGTGGGCTTCGAGGGCTGCTACCGAGGTGAAGTCTGCACAGAAACGTTCTCTGGGTTCCTCACGGCCTGCGTTAGATCAGATCAGGAAATTGGAAGAAAAATGGAGAAGCAGCGGGTTTTTGTTTCTCTAAGTTAGGTTTGGGTTCTTATGATTTTGATAATCTCATGTGTGTAATCTATTCACTTTGTCTGTCCACGGAGTAAAAATTACTCTACTTGCCTGGCAGAAGCTCAGTGTTCGCCCTCCAGCTTGAAAGGCTGTTAATGTTTTGGTCAGAAAGGACATTTTGTGGCCCAGTCTGGCTTAACTCTGAAGAAGGTGCAGTTTTACAAATGGTCTACAAACAGGCTATTTCTCCTTTATAGTGTATATAAGTGTGTACGAAATGGGTTTTTTAATGTTTTATAATGTTTATAAGAATATTTTGGAGTGTTTTGGCATGCAAGAAAATTTTTTAGATGGAAAGCTTTGTCTGGTTCCCACTCCTTAAATTTTCAAGTCATCCTTGTGTTTGTAATTTCAGGTTACTTTCCCAAATATTTTATGAAACATTAGGTTAATAACTTTTGTTTTCGGCAATAATAGGAGCACATTTTTAAACGTTGGTTAAGTATAAATGTAGTGGATTATTTTTGCATTTTAAGCCAAGAATTGAACAAGGCAAAGCTATTTTTTTTCTAATGTTGAAGCTACTGTGGTTCACATTGTGAAGATTTTGTTTTAAGTTACGCGGCTTACAACGAGTGTTTGCATACCTTGCTTATGTTGAGCCCTTTCGTGAAACTAAGGCCTGGTAGAGGTCCCTGAGGGATTTAAGAGTTGGAGACAGCCTGCTTCCTGGGGTTCGGCTGGGTGCTTTTGGTGCAGTAGTTACTCAAGTGCCCAGCACAGAGCGCCCCCTCTTCCTGCCTTCTGCTCTTCACAATAGTGGGAGGATGGGCTTGTGTGTAGGGCAAGTGCCTGACACTCATGAGACAGGAGGAAGCACCATCTGCTGCAGTTGCTACCCCTGCCCTCCTATCAGGCTCTCCTGTTATTTGTTAGGATTTTCAGTTATTCTGCTCTACAACTGCTTTTCACCTCATTTCTGTTTTAAAGTTAGACAGAATTGTAATGCCAGAATTATTTGAATTTTCAAACATTGGGACAATGAGTAGTGTAATGCCACAGAACTAGAGGATTAGAATTGAAAAAAAAAAACACGTAAGTCCCCTTAAAAATATGATTTTAACTTTTTATTGGTTGTGTAGCTTAAAGGGAAATTTTTGTGTACCAAACTTGTCTTATATGAACAGCTTCTTTTCCTGGATCAGTTGGGAACAATTTAAAAAGGCAGTACATTTGTTCCACTCTATATCATTGAAATCTCTCCAGTTGTTCTATGTGGAAATACATATATTTCTCCCAATAGATTGCAAACCTTGATAGGGAAGGTAAAATTTGTGGCACTTTCTCCTATTGTACACTCTTGATGATATACATCACTGAGAATTTCCGATGTTGATTGTATCTTGTATATTGGTGTCTCAGAAAGAATTTAAGCCCCTCAATATTAGTTTTGCTGATATGAAATACTAAGGTATAAGGCCTTTAACATTTTATAATTACTATTTTGTGGGGGAACTTTATTTAGGTCATACCATGTTTTGAAACTAGAGAAAGTCCAGTTATGGGGTTTAAATATACTTTTCCTCTAGTTATTATTGGATTTTCAAATCAAAGAGTTTGATGCCAGCTCTTTAAAAGATAAATCTGAGATTTTTCTTCTGATGCAGGTGTCAAATCACTCAGGAATTCTGACAGTTGAGTCATTCCAAATTGGGGGTGGGGGAAATATATATATATATATATATAATGTATAAAGGTGAGAACCTCTAGATCTAGCCTAGGAATTGGGATTTTTGGTCAATACCAATCAAATCGGACTGGGAAATTGTGAGTTTCTGAGTGGCCAGTGACACTAGAATCCCAGGCAGAGGAGTGATGGTGTTTTGTTTTTTTTCCTTATATTTTCATTATGCAAATTTAAAAAGTATAACAACAATACCAATATACATCCATGTATTCAACATCTTGATGGGACAATTATTAGCATTTTGTTATAGTTTCCCTTTTACTGAGAATATTTTTAATTACTATAGACATCATGTCATTTTTAACCTTATGTGTGTTAGTATATATTTCTTTACAAAAAGGCCTTTATTAACCAAAATACTATTATCACACTTAACAAAATTAATAATTGTTTAATGTCATTTGATACCAGTCCATATTCAGTTGTGTCCCAAAATCTTTAAAATACCATTTTACAATATTTTCAATGTAAATCAGAATACAAACAAAATCCACCAATGGTCTTTATGTCTAAATTCATTTTAACCTAGAACTGCCCTTCCCACCCCTCCATCTTTTTTCAGACCATTGATTTACTGAAGAAACTGGGTCATTTCTCCTCTAGAAAGCTCCACCTTTTGGGTTTTTCTGATTGCTTCATGGTATTGTTAGGCATATTCCTCCAACTCCTGTCTTTTCCTATAAACCAGAAGTTATGTAATGGCTCCATTAGATTCAGATTTTAGTGTTTTTGTAGCAGTATACCTTAGATAATGCAGAGTAATGTCATAACATGAGGATGCACGTAACGTTAACTACTTTGACTTTTAGTCATGTTAAGATTGGTCAGTGGATTCACTAAGCAGTAAATAGATGTATTTCATCAATTCTTAATTAGATTTTAAAATGTCTTAACATCGTATTTATTGCTGTGAAAAGTCCTGTGTTTACTGTTGGGTAGTTCTTTTGTTCAAGCACACTCCGGAGATATCTATGAGGCACCTCTGTACAAGCATTGTGCAGGGAGACAGTGCTGAGGAAGGTGTTTTCCCTGCTCTCGAGGCATAAAATATTGAGAGGAAATCTCTCTTTTTTATTTTTTATTTTTTTTAATTGAGAGAGAGAGAGAGAGAGAGAGAAAGATCAAGGTCGGTTCACTGCTGAACATGGCCTGTCCTGGGTTTCGAACCTGCAAACTAGGTATGTGCCCTGAATGAGAATTGAACCTGAAATCAGACAACACTCCAACCAATTGAGCCACACTGGACAGGGAGGGAAACTCTCATTTGAACAAGTAACTTAAGGAGCTGTTTGATATTTGCTCATTGACCTTGTCTTTGTATTACCCTGTGTAAGCCATTTATTGAATTGGAGAGTGAACTGCAACATTTCTTTCCTCAATTCTGTTACCATGTTTTCTTACCTATAATTTTTAATTCATTACAACTCTTTTTTTTTAAATTCTTTAAAGTATTACAAATAGTAGTACCTATGTCTCCTTTTTTTCTGCATTGACCTTCCCTCGGCCTCCCCTACCCCTGGCACATGCCCTCACCTCACCCCCCAAGTGTCTTGCGTCCAATGGTTATGCTTATATGCATGCATACAAGTCCTTCGATTGATCTCTTACCTCCCCCACAACCCTCTGAAGCCTTTCCGCTGTAATTTGAAAGTCTATTCCATGCTTCTCTGCCTCTGTATCTATCTTTTTGTTCATCCTAATATATAAAAACACTGGGTCCATCATGACCGGAGGCTCCACCAACCAGAAGTCAGTCCTGCAGTCAGCGCTGGGTTGCCGTGGTGACCCAGCACTGACTGCTACAGCTGCAGGCACGGAGACCCAGCACTGACTGCTGAGGGGGCTGCAGATCAGGTCCAGAGAGAGGCCTGAGGAGAGAAGCAGGGTCTGATCCATAGCCTCTGTGGCAGCTGTTGATCAGCACTTGCCTCTTTCTTTCTCTCCGGAACTGGTCAGCAGCCATGCCTCCATTTCTCTCCAGGCCTCCACCGGGGATGCTGATCAGCCCTGCCTTTCCGATCAGGCCTTGTTGATAGGCCCAGAGATGCTGACTGGCATAGAAACCAACCCATCAGACAAAATCTGGGTTAACTGTGAGGAGCCAATGGCTGCGAGGAGGGGGAGCTTTTGACGCTGACTGGCATAGAAACTGACCAATCAGAACCAAATCTGGGTCAATTGTGAGGAGCCAAAGGCTGCCTAGGAGGTGGAACTTTTGACGCAAACTGGCATAGAAACTGACCAATCAGAAACACATTGGCTGGCAGGGGAGGGCTGATGGGGGCAAAATCAGGCCTGCAGGGGAGGGCAGTTGGGTGCAAGATCAGACCAGCAGGGGAGGGCAGTTGAGGGAAACCAGGCCAGCAGGGGACCAGGCCTGCAGGGGAGGGAAATTGGGAGTGGGGGTGGGGACAGGGCTCGCAGGGGAGGGCAGTTGGGGGAACCCAGACCAGCAGGGGCGGGCAGTTAGGGGCGACCAGGCCAACATGGGAGGGCAGTTGGGGACGAGATCAGGCTGGCAGGGGAAGGCAATTGGGGGTGAGATGAGGCAGGTAGTGGAGGGCAGTTGGGGATGACTAGGCCAGCAGGGGAGGGCAGTTGGGGGCAATCGGGCCAGCAGGGGAGCAGTTAGGTGTTAATCAGGCCGGCAGGGGAGCAAATAGGGGGTAATCAGGCTGGCAGGAAGAAGCGATTAGGGGCAATCAGGCAGGCAGTCATGCGAACGGTTGGGAGCCAGCAGTCCCAGATTGTGAGAGGGATGTCCAACTGCTGGTTTATGCCTGATCCCCATGGCAGTCAGATATCTCCCGAGGGGTTCCAGATTGGAGAGGGTGCAGGATGGAATGAGGGACACCCTCTCCTTCCCCGCAGTGCATGAATTTCGTGCACTGGGAGTCTTGTCAGGTTATAATGTTCTTTATTATCCATAAATGAGTGAGATCATGTGGTATTTTTCTTTCACAAACTGGCTTATTTCACTTAGCATAATGCTTTCCAGGTCCATCCATGCTGCTGCAAATGGTAAGAATTCCTTCTTTTTTTATAGCAGCATAGTATTCCATTGTGTAGATGTACCACATTTTTTAATCCACTCATCTGCTGATGGGCACTTAGGCTGTTTTCAAATCTTTGCTATTGTAAATTGTGCTGCTATGAACATAGGGGTGCATATATCCTTTCTGATTGGTGTTTCTGGTTTCTTAGGATATATTCCTAGAAGAGGGAATACTAGTCAAATGGGAGTTCCATTTTTAGTTTTTTGAGGAAACTCCATACTGTCTTCCACAGTAGCTGCACCAGTCTGCATTCCCACCAGCAGTGCACGAGGGTTCCTTTTTCTCTGCATCCTTGCCAGCAGTTGTCTTTGTTGATTTGTTGATGACAGCCATTCAGACAGGTGTGAGATAGTACCTCATTGTTGTTTTGATTTGCATCTCTTGTATCATTAGGGACTTTGAGCATGTTTTCATATGTCTCTTGACTTTCTGAATGTCCTCTTTCGAAAAATGTCTATTTAGGTCCTTTGCCCGTTTTTTTAAAATAAATCTTTATTGTTCAGAATATTACAGATGTTCCTGTTTATTTCCCCCATAGCTCCCCTCCACCTCATTTCCCACCCCACTCCATGCCCTTACTGTCTTCATCCATAGGTGTAAGATTTTTGTCCAGTCTCTTCCCGCACTCCCCACACCCGCTTCCCCCCGAGAATTGTCAGTTCACTCCCTTTCTATGCCCCTGATAATATTATACTCATCACTTTATTCTGTTCATCAGATTTTTTATTCACTTGATTTTTAGATTCACTTGTTGATAGGCATGTATTTGTTGTCCATAATTTTTATCTTTACCTTTTTCTTCTTCTTCCTCTTCTTAAAGAATACCCTTTCAGCATCTTACCTTATAATAGACAAATATGCAAATTGACCGCACCTTCGCTATGCCCAAGCCATGCCCACCAACCAAGCCACGCCCCCCAGGAAACCGTTGCAGGGACGTTGCACCAGCGGGGAGCCTGCACGGATCGCAGGAAACCACTGGGGGTCGGCTCCTTCGATCGGTAGCAGGGACGCTGGGTGCGGCCGAGCCCAAGGCCGGAAGAGCCGCCCGAGGCTTTCCCGGCCTTGGGCACCAGCGGGGAGCCTGCGCCGATCGCAGGAAACCACTGGGGGTCGGCTCCTGCGATCGGTAGCAGGGATGTTGGGTGCGGCCAAGCCCAAGGCCACCGCCCGGGGCCAAGCCCTGACCCTGAAAGAAGGCAGAAGGCGGTGGCCACAGCCAAGGCCGGGTCCCCGGTGCCGGCAGAAAACTGGTGCAGGCAGCCAGGTGAATGAAGGTCTATTGCACGAATCTTCGTGCAAACGGGCTACTAGTTTCATATAATCCTGGTTTGGTGGTGATGAACTCCTTTAGCTTTTTCTTGTCTGTGAAACTCTTTATCTGACCTTCAATTCTAAATGATAGCTTTGCTGGGTAGAGTAATCTTGGTTGTAGGTCCTGGCTGTTCATCACTTTGAATATTTCTTGCCACTCCCTTCTGGCCTGCATAGTTTCTGTTGTGAAATCAGCTGACAGTCGTATGGGTACTCCCTTTGTTTGTAACTGTTTTTCTCTTGCTGCTTTCAAGATTCTCTCTTTGTCTTTTGCCCTTGGCATTTTAATTATGATGTGTCTTGGTGTGGTCCTCTTTGGATTCCTCTTGTTTGGGGTTCTGTGTGCTTCCTGGACTTGTAAGTCTATTTCTTTCACCAGGAAGGGAAATTTTTCTGTCATTATTTCTTCTAATAGGTTTTCTATATTTTGCTCTCTCTCTTATTCTGGCACCCCAATAATTCGGACATTGGTACGCTTAAAGTTGTCCCAGAGGCTCCTTACACTATCTTCATATTTTTGGATTCTTTTTTCTTTTTGTTTTTCTGGTTGAGTGTTTTTGTTTCCTCATATTTCAAATGTTTGGTTTGATTCTTGGGGTCCTTTGGTCTACTGTATATTCTTTATTTCAGACAGTGTATGCTTAATTTCTGACTGGTCCTTTTCCATTTTTAGGCATTCTCATTAAGATCCTTGAAGGTCTCACTAAGTTCCTCAGAGGTTTTTAGAATTTTCTTGAGTAACCTTATAAATGTGGTTTTGAACTCTATGTCTATTAGTTTGCTTTCCTCCATTTCTTTAATTCATGACATGTTTCTGTGTCTCCACATTTTGGCTACTTCCCTGTGTTGATGGGATGGTTTTCTGTGGTAGGTGACCTATAGGGCCCAGTGGTTCAGCTTTCCCTATCACCTGAGGTGGACACTCTTGGTGCACCCATTTGTGGGCTGAGTGCAAAGTCTTGGTGTAGTTAAGCCTTGATTTCTATGGTACACTGGGAGGAATTGACCTCCAGGCCAATTGGCTGTGAGGACCTGCTGTGTCTATAATGGAAGAACTTCTGTGCTGCAGACACCCTTATGGGGCAGGACTTGTTTCAGTGGGGCTTTGGTGTTCACTGAGTGTGCCTCTTGAATGTGTCGCTTACGGATGTGAGGAGTTGAAATCTGGTGTTGTCTCACACTGACCACTAGGTACACTGTCTCTGGATCTCCAAGGAGGTGCAGGTCAGCTACTGTCTGAGGCCACCCAGCAGGAGCTACAGTGAGATCTGCAGATTTCTCCTCTTTGCTTGAGGTTTCGAGGTTTTGGAGCTGTCTGACCAGAGCTGCAGTTTGTTAGGTTAAGCTGCGATAGGTCAGGCCATTTATATGCAAAAGCTGTTGCGCAGAGCTTGGGTGGGTTTGTAAATTGTGCGGGGCGGGGTCTCAGGGAATCACTAAGCTAGGGCTTGGCAAACAGTGATGGCTGCCAGTCATCTGTCTCTGTGTCTCAGAGTTTCCGCATCCCCGCGCCCTGCGTCCCAGCGCAGTAAACAATGATTCCTGTGCGTACCTCTACAAGAAAGCCACCCTCACTTTCCGACCCGATGGCAGACAGTCCACCTTCTACCCGTAGGCATCTGGGTTCCCAGAGTCTTGCCGGAAACTGGAGTTCAGAGTAATCGGGAGCCTGTGTCTCCCTTCGGGTTGAAAAAAAACAGAGCACCCAGTCGCCAGCCTCCAGCCCGATTCACGCGCCTCCATACCTCAGCTCTTCCGCGCTTGTGCACGTCTCAATGCTCTTTTCTCTTTCCTTGTAGTTGTAGAACTTCTGCTCATCCAGTTTTCCCGTGGTTCTGGCTGATAGACGTTTTGTCTTTTAGTTGTAGTTTTGGTGTGGTTGTGAGAGGCAGCACGTACAGGTGTTGACCTTATGCTGCCATCTTGGTTTCCTCCTTTTGCCTATTTTTTGATTGGGTTGTTTATCTTC
Source organism: Eptesicus fuscus (assembly GCF_027574615.1). Classification (NCBI taxonomy): domain Eukaryota; kingdom Metazoa; phylum Chordata; class Mammalia; order Chiroptera; family Vespertilionidae; genus Eptesicus; species Eptesicus fuscus. Next base: position 894,521 of record NC_072480.1, on the reverse strand, counting down.
CTTTTGTTAAGTTGTATGAATTCTCTGTAAATGTTGGATATTAAACCCTTATCAGAGATAACATTGCCAAATATGTTCCCCCATGTAGTGGGCTTTCTTGCTGTTTTTTTTTTTTTTATGGTTTCTTTTGCTGTGCAGAAGCTTTTTATTTTGATATAGTGTCATTTGTTTATTTCCTCCTTAGTCTCTCTTGCCCTAGGATCTGTGTCTGTAAAGATATTGCTACAACATATGTCTGCAATTTTGCTGCCTATGGAGTCTTGTAGGATTTGTACGGTTTTTCTTCTCACATTCAAGTCCTTTAGCCATTTTGAGTTTGATTTTGTGTATGGTGTAAGTTGGTGAACTAGTTTCATTTTATTGCATGCATCTGACCAAATTTCCCAGCACCATTTAGTAAAAAAGACTGTGCTGACTCCATTTTATGCTCTTGACTCCTTTGTAAAATATTAATTGAGTATAATGGCTTTGTTCAATTTCTTGTTTCTCTATTCTCTTCCATTGGTCTATATGTCCGTTCTTGTGTGAGTACGAGGCAGTTTTGAGAACCCTGGCTTGGTAATATAGCTTGATGTCTGGTATTGTGATCTCTCCAACTTTTTCTTTCTTTCTCAGGATAGCTGTAGCTATCCGGGGTCTTATTTTATTCCAGATGAATTTTTGGAGAGTTTGTTCTAGATCTTTGAAATATACCATTGGTATTTTAATATGTATTGTATTGAATTTATAGATTGCTTTAGGTAGTATGTATAGTTTAATGATGTTGATTCTACCAATCTATGAACATGGTATGTTTTTCCATTTGTTTATGTCTTCCTCTATTTCTTTTTTCAATGTCCTATAGTTTTCCGAGTACAGGTCTTTTATGTCCTTAGTTAAGTTTATTCCTAAGTATCATAATTTTTTTTGGTGTAATGGTAAATGGGATTGTTTTTTCCATTTCTCTTCCTGTGAGTTTATGATTGTTGTATAAAAAGGCCATAGATTTCTGGGTGTTAATTTTGTATCCTGCTTCATTGTCAAATTCATTTATTAGGTCTAGTAGTTTTTTGATGGAGTCTTTGGGGTTTTCTATGTATAGTGTCATGTCATCTGCGAATAAGGAGAGTTTTACTTCTTCTTTTCCAATTTGGATGCCTTTTATTTCTTCTTGTCTGATTGCTATGGCTAGTACTTCTAGTACTGTGTCAAACAGGAGTGGTGAAAGTGGACATCCTTGTGTTGTTTCTGTTGTTAGGCAAAATGGGTTTATTTTTTGCCCATTAAGTATGATGTTGGCTGTAGGTTTGTCATATAGGGCTTGTATTATGTTGAGGTATGATCCCTCTATTCCAACTTTGCTAAGAGTTTTTATCAAGAAAGGGTGTTGGATTTTGTCATATGCTTTTTCTGCATGAATTGATATGATTATGTGATTTTTGTCTCTCAATTTATGTGATGTGTTACATTTATTGATTTGTGGATATTGTACCATCCTTGCATCCCAGAATAAATCCCACTTGGTCATGGTGTATGATCTTTCTAATGTCCTGCTGGATCTGATTTGCTAGAATTTTGTTGAGGATTTTAGCATCTATGTTTATCAAGCATATTGGCCTGTAGTTCTCTTTCTTTGTGGTGTCTTTATCTGTTTTTGGGATTATGGTAATGCTGGCTTCATAGAAAGAGCTTGGAAGTGTGCCTTCCTCTTGAATTTTTTTGAAAAGTCTGTGGAGGATAGGTTTCAGTTCTTCTTTGAATGCTTGGTAGAACTTCCCTGTAAAGCCCTCTGGACCAGGGCTTTTGTTTGCTATAAGATTTTTGATCGCCGTTTCAATTTCTTCGGTAGTTATAAGCCTATTCAGGTTTTTTTATTCTTTTTGGTTTAGTTTTGGGAGCTTGTAGTTTTCTAAGAATATGTCCATTTCATCTAGTTTGTCCATGTTGTTGGATTAGTGTTGATCATAGTATTTTTTCATAATTGTTTGTGTTTCTGTGGATCGGTTGTTACTTCACCTCTTTCATTTCTGATTTTGTTTATTTGGGTCCTCTCTCTTAGCTTCTTGGTGAGCCTGGCTAGAGGTTCATCAATCTTGTTTATCTTTCAAGATAAACTCTTTGCTTTGTTGATCTTTTGTATTGTTTTTCTGTGTCTATGTTGTTTATCTCTGCTCTGATCTTTATTATTTCCTTCCTTCTGCTTATGCTGGGCTTTTCTTTTTGCTCTCCTTCTAACTCTTTGAGTTGTATGGTTAGATAATTTATTACCATTTTTTGTTTTTTTGAGTTAGGCCTGTACAGCTATGAACTTCCCTCTCAGGACTGCTTTTACTGTGTCCCATAGATTGTGGATTGCTGTGTTTTCATTGTCGTTTGTTGCCATGATGCTTTTTATTTCTTCTTTGATATCATTGGTAACCTATTCATTGTTTAATAACATGCCATTTTGCCTCCAGGTGTTTGATTTTTTAAGTTGTTTTTATTGTAGTTGATTTCTAGTTTTATGCCATTGTGATCTGAGAAGATGCTTGATATGATTTCAATCTTCTTGAATTTGTAATGACTTTTCCAGTGTCCCAGTATATAGTCTGTCTTTGAAAATGACCCGTATGCACTTGAAAAGAATGTATATTCTGTGGCTTTGGGTGAAATATTCTGAAGATGGCAATTAATTCCATTTGAACTAGTGAGTCATTTAGGATTGATGTTTCTTTGCTGATTTTTTGTTTAGAGGATTTGTCCAGTGGTATTAGTGGGATATTAAAGTCCCCTACTATGATTGTATTGCTGTCAATATCTCCCTTGATATCCTCCAGAAGTTTTTTTATGTATTTGGGTGCTCTTGTATTGGGTGCGTATATGTTTACCAGAGTTATATCTTCTTGTTGAATTGCTTTCTTTAGTATTATGAAGTGGCCTTCCTTATCTCTTGTTATGTCCTTCACTTTAAGATCTAATTTGTCAGATATAAGTATTGCTACCCCAGCTTTTTTTTTCATTTCCATTCACCTGAAAAACCTTTTTCCATCCCTTCACCCTCAGTCTGTGTGCATCTTTTTTTTCTGAGGTGGGCTTCCTATAGACAGCAGATATATGGGTCATGCTTTATTATCCACTCAGCTACCCTACGTCTTTTGATTGGGGCACTCAATCCATTTACATTTAAAGTTATTATTGATGGGTACTTGTTAGTTGCCATTTTTTAAAAAAATATAGATTTTATTGATTTTTTTTACAGAGAGGAAGGGAGAGGGACAGAGAGTTAGAAACATCGATGAGAGAGAAACATCCATCAGCTGTCTCCTGCACGCCCCCACCTGGGGATGTGCCTGCAACCAAGGTACATGCCCTTGACCGGAATCAAACCCGGGACCCCCCAGTCCGCAGGCCGACGCTCTATCCACTGAGCCACACCGTCCAGGGCTTAGTTGCCATTTTTATTCTTTATGCCTGTGTTCCTTCTTCGCTGCCTATTTCTTCTTTTTACAGTAGACCCTTTAGCATTTCTTGCATTGCTGGTTTGGTGGTGATAAACTCCCTTAGTCCTTTTTTTTGTCTGTGGAGCTCCTGATTTCACCCTCAATTTTGATCGATAGCCTTGCTGGGTACAGTATTCTTGGATTCAGACACTTCCTTTGCATGACTTTGTATATTTCATTTCATTCCCTTCTGACCTGATGTGTTTCTGTTGAGAAATCAGTCGCTAGTCTGATGGGGGATCCTTCGTAGGTAACTTTCTGTCTTTCTCTGGCTGTTTTTAAGATTCATACTTTGTCGTTGGTGTTATCCAATTTAATTATAATGTGCCTGGGCGTCAGTGTTTTGGGATTCATTTTGATTTGGACTCTGTGAACTTCTTGGACTTGTGTGAGTTTTGTCTTCCTTATATCATGGAAGTTTTCTGTCATTATTTCTTCAAACAGGTTTTCTATTCCTTTAGTTTTTTTCTCCTTCTTGCACCCCTATTATGCGAATGATGTTTCGTTTCTTGTTGTCCCAAAGTTTCCTTAGCCTCTCCTCTTGTTCTTTAACTTTTTTTTCCAGATGCTGCTCTGTTTGGGTATTTTTTCCTACCTTGTCTCCTAGCTCACTGATGTGGTCCTCCGCTTCTTCTAGTCTACTTTTTATGCTTTCTATTGAGTACTTTATTGTAGTGATGTCATTTTTCATTTCTTCTTCGTTTTTCTTCATTTCCTCTTGGTTCTTACACATATTGTTGAGTTTGTCTTCCATTCTTTTCAGCGACCTTATGACCATTTCTCTGAATTCTTTCTCTGACATATTGCTTGCTTCAATTTCATTTACTTTCTTTTCTGGTGATGCCTCCTTTTCTTTTGTATTTGTGCTGTTTCTTTGTCCCCCATGATCTCTCTCCTTCCCGGGTGTCTGGTCATGTAGCTCTCTCTCTTCTGTGTTGACTTAAAGGCACAAAATACAACACAACAGGGCACAACGCCCAAGGTCCTTAACACAAATGTACTCATGATACTAATAATCCTAAATAAAGGTGACCACCCGAGAAAAGTGAATTAGGGGATTAAAAAAAGAGAGAGAGAGTGGAAAATTGATATTGAGCAAAGGAAAAAAAGCGAGAGAAAAGAAAGAGAATAAAAAAGAGGGGGGGGGAGCTATTTATATGGAGAGAAAACTCAATAGAACAACAGGTAATAAAAAAAATGCAAACAACTAACACCGAGAGATGAATGCAAATGACAAACAACTAATTACAAGTGAGGAGAGGAAAAACAGGAGAAAAAAAAACAATCACACAAACAAACGAAAAAAGGCAATCTAATCAACAATCTAACAAACAACAACAATAGGATAGGGAGAAAAAAGGGCAAGACCAAACAAAAGAAAACAACAACAACAAAAAAAAGGGAAGAGAGGAAAAAAATTGGATAGTGAAGAAAGAGAAGAGAGAAGTGTGTATGGACTTGGAGCAAGGGATTGGGAATTAGATATATAAGTTGGATGAATTTTTAATGGGCTAAAAAGAAGGAACAGGGTAAATATAAAGTAGGAATAGGGTAGGAGAAACAGGACAACAAAAGCGGAAAAGTGTGGAAGAGAGTGTTGGTATAACGTTAAAGTTGAGATAGAGTAAAATGATGCTAAGGGAAAAATGGAAATAGAATGTCGAACATTAATCCTAAAATAACATAAAATAAAATAAAGAGAAAATAAAATGAAACTTTAAAAAAGGTAAAATAATTGTAGTAATAATACTGATTAAAAATAAAAACATAATCATTAAAAAGGTAAAATCAAGTGAGAAAAAAATTTAGTTTCTTAAGTAAAAGATAAAAAATAAAAATGTGCAGTAGTGAAGGTCATTTACTTCCTCCAGTGTTCTGTTTTGCACACCTGTTTCTTGTCAGGTAGTCAGGACAGTATTGAAGTTTTCTGCATTCCACAGCTCCTCTGTCTTGTAAACCACAATCCTGTTTTCAAGCCGGCAGTATTTCTTTGTTTCTCATCCTGTCTTTAGTTGTACTTACATAAGAGTAGATTTGTTATTCAACTCCTGGTTGGCAGTGTTTCTGTATTGACATCCGGGGCTGTAAGTCCTCTCAACCCAGTATTTAGAATTTGTTTTCCTTGCTGCACTTGATACTGGTTTTGGGGAATGGACTGCCCCAGAGCTGGTTTTCTGATCATTTCTCCCCGCTCTGATCCCCAGGTTCCACAAAAACAACTTTCCCCTGCAGTCTCTGAGAGTGTTTTTAATTGGGTGATCCTATGTACTGGGCATAGTAATCAAAAGCAAGGATTTAAAGAGAAAAAAGAACCAGAGTAAGTTCGTGAACTTGCGACTTTTTCGCCCAGGTACTGTACGTGATTCTGCTCACATCTCTAAGCATGTCTTGGCACAGCACAGCTGGTATACTGGTATAACTTCAGGCTGCCTTTTTGTGGGGCGCAGACTTCCTCTGTACTTCTAGATCCTGTTGCGTGCATTTCTCCCTCCAGCCTGGATCGCAGACCTCACCTTTCTCTGAGCGAAATCTGACCTTTCAGTGAGAAGGTGCAAAGCTCATCTGAGTCCACGTATTCGCACTGCTTGAGACCTGGTGTTCCTGGGTTTGCAGCTGGTCCCTGGGCGTTGTGGTTGTAGGGTCCTGGCAGGTATCCGATTCCTCTCGGTTGAAAGTAAGGCTAAGCTTCTGACCACAGCCATTCTCCCCTTCAAGCTGGCTCTTGGTCTCTGCAGCAGAACCGGTTGCTCCGGGAGAGATTTCAGCAGCAGTGGAGGCAGCATGGTCAGGGGAGCCCAGTCCGGCAATCCACAACTATCCCTCGGAATATAGCTGTCCCTCACTCACAAATAGACACTTCCTGTACGTCCACACACTCTCCTTTCATTCTCTCACACACTATCTTGCAACCTGCCTTCCCATCGGCAGCCATCTTCGATTTCCCCTCATTACAACTCTTTAATTACGTTAAGAAATATTTATTATTAGCTTCTGGAACATAAAAGTGTTTTCAGAAAAGGTAACTTCTGAGTAGTTTGGAATTAATGGTATTTAGAATTCAAAAGCAATTCTGTAAATTTTTTAATGGCAGATGTAGAGTACATTTTTATTATTGGTTTAGACTATAAGTCAGATCATTTTGGAAGGAGAGCCTGGTCATATTCAGTGTTTTGAGTTGTTTGCAATTGTAGGCCATCATGAATAATGCTTTTTATAAACACTTGTGTACAATTTTTGTGTGAGTGTATACTTTCACTTTACTTGGGCAATTTTCATCTAGGAATGGAATTGCCAGGTCATCTGGTAACTATTGTTTTTAACTGCTGTGCAGTTCATGAGCTTCATTGCCTACCAGGTGACATCTCCTGCTCTGCCCCACATTTAAGAGTATCTACATGAGGTTCCAACCTAATCTATGTCTCCATAATCTGCTGATTCCCTACATTGTGGCCTAAGTTCCAAACAAGCCCCATTGCCCAATATTCCTAAAGTGCATCTTGCATTCTCATTCTATAGCTTTTTCCTTACCTGCTGTTTAGAGTTTATTGGCAATACTTACTCTGTAATCAAGTTTTTCCTGACCGTTTCCCGCTCGCCCTCTCAACACTCACAATACTTTATTCTTTTATGGCTCTTAACACTCTTTGCCCTATATAACCATTATTTGTGCCTTGTCTTATAAATCTGTGTTGTCCAATAAAATAGCCATCACTTTGTGTGAGTTCTGTCTTCCCTATATCAGGGTGAGATCATGTGATATTTACCTTTCTTCGGCTGGCTGATTTTGCTTAGAATATTGCTCTCCAATTCCATCCATGCTGTTAAGTTAAGCCAAGATGTAGGTTTTTAGTTGTGCTGGACACATTTGAAGTGTTCAATAACCATTAGTGGCTACTACATGTGGACAGAGCAGACACCTTTCCATCTTCACAAAGTTCTATTGGACAGCACGTTTGTAGATTGTAAACTCAGAACAGGGACTATGACTTGCTTTTTTGTTTTCTCTATAGCTTTTGCATAGTGCTTTGCTTCTCTTGAATTCATTTAAGAAAATGTTAGATCCTGGAACAGAATAGAGAAATAGTTTTGGGAAATACCACCTTCTTGAGAGTTAATAGTTGAACCAGAAAATAGATTAAATATGTGAAGGACTCCACAATACTTATGTTGTAGATTTGCCAAGAATGGATAAAAGTGCAGGATAAAGGGATTGGTAGTTGCCAGTTTGGTTATTCTTAAACTATGGGGTAAAAATTCACAATTGATTCTCCTGCTTACTTGTTATATACCTTCCTATTCTTGTTTTCTCTCTAGTCTGTTTCGTAGATCTGCACTGTTTGATGTGGTAGCCCCTAGCCACAGTTGAGTAAATTTAAATTTAATAAAACTAAAAAGTCAGATCTTACCCTAGCCACATTTTTTTGGGGTGCTCAATAGTCCCCTTTTAGGTAATGGCTGCCATATTGGACCACACTGGTAGAGAATATCTGCATCATTGCAGAAAGTCTGCTGGACAGCATGGATCTAGACTTATTTATCTCTTAACTGTAGTTGTAGATGTCATGGCAAAATTGGCATCTGCCTTTGATTTAGAAGTTTAAAAAAATTAGACAGTTATTCAGGTAGTAGTTGATGTCCCAGTCACCAGTGCTGCCAGTTTATTCCTAATTTGCATTATAACTTGATACAAAGGTTAAGGATGTGACCAATTATATATATTTTTTATATATTGAACTGCTTGATTGTGAATAGTCTGAGTCAGGTGAGCTTACACTCTGAAGTGGTTCATTCTTGTATTTTGTCTTTGTAGTGGAATTAGATTAGAATTTTGAGGTACTTGTGTGTTTTTTAGAAAGTCAGCAGGTAGTTTCACCTATTTTGTGCAAAACATTACTGGTGCTGGAGACTGCAGTAAACAGGTCCAAGGCTCTGTTTTTACCTGCATGAGGCTAGATTCTAGTTTTGGGGATGTGGTGGGGAAGGCTAAACAATTAGATGCATGTGCATTTTATGTGTTTTTATTTTTTAAGCTAGAAGCCCGGTGCACGAAATTCGTGCACGGAGGGGGGTTGTCCCTCAGCCCAGCCTGTACCCTCTCCAATCTGGGATCCCTCTCACAATCCAGGACTGCTGGCTCCCAACTGCTTGCCTGCCTGCCTTCCTGATTGTCCCTAACCGCTTCTGCCTGCCAGCCTGATCACCCCCTAACCACTCTGCTGCCAGCCTGTTTGCCCCCAACTTCCCTCCTCTGCCGGCCTGGTTACCCCTAACTGCCCTCTCCTGCAGGGTTGATCACCTCCAACTGCCCTCCCTTGCAGGCCTGGTCCTTCTCAACTGCCCTCCCTTGCAGGCTGGCTGCCTCCCAAGTGCCCTCTCCTGCTGGCCATCTTGTGGTGGCCATCTTGTGTTCACATGGGGGCAGGATCTTTGAGCACGTGGGGGCAGCTATATTGTGTGTTGCATTGATGATCAATCTGCATAGTACTCTTTTATTAGATAGGATAGAGGCCTGGTACAGGGGTGGGGGCCAACTGGTTTGCCCTGAAGGGTGTCCCTGATCAGGGTGGGGTTCCCTTGGGGCGTGGGGTGGCTTGAGCGAGGGGCCTGTGGTGGTTTGCAGGCGGGCCAGGCCCCCTGGCAATGCAAGTGGAGGCCCTGGTATCTGGAATTTATTTTCCTTCTACAATTGAAACGTTGTAGCCTGGAGCAGAGCCAAGCCTGGGGCTCCCTCCGCAGCCATTTGTGTTGGGGTTATAATTGAAACTTTGTTGCCTTAAGCGGGTGGGCCCGGCCAGGGTGTTCGGAAAGCTTTGCTTCCCCTGTTCCCGGCAGCAACCCTGGCCTGTTCTCTCAAGCTCCATTCTGCCGCCATTTGTTTGAATTTGTTTACCTTCTATAATTGAAACTTTGTAGCTTGAGTGGAGGCTTAGGCCTGCAATGGCTGGCAGAAAGCTTGGCTTCCTCTGTTACCTAGGAAACCTTGCTCTCTGTGGCTGTAGACATCTTGGTTGGGTTAATTTGCATACTCACTCTGATTGGATGGTGGGCTTGGCTTGTTGGTGTGTCGGAGGTATGGTCAATTTGCATATTTGTCTATTATTAGATAGGATGGATCTTATTTTTTAGAATCATAGCAAAATTAAGCAGACGGTACCTAGTACTATCTGTTGCCCACTCCTTGTCTCTTCTCTCCCTGTGCTGTTTTTATTGTTAAATGTAAGGTTACCTTAATCCTTACTGCCACATAATTCAGTGAATGACTTACTAGATGAGAATACTGAAGTCTTAGTTATGTTCACGCTTGAAAAATACACTAGGTGATAAAATTCTGAGGAGTTTGCTAGAGATATTAAGGATAATTGTTTCTATTGGGAAAGGGATAAAATCATAATTGTAGCTGTGCAAGTTGTTGAACTTTTTAGGAAAAAAAGATTATGAATGATAGAATATTGAATGGGTAATGGAGTTGCTGGACTGTAGCTAATTTATCTTTTTTTAAGGAAATATGTGTATATTTATCAGAAGGTATTTAAGAAACAGAGAAAAGTGCAAAGAAACCCACCCCATCTAGAGAAAGTTATTTTTTATATTTTTATTTCCTTGCAACATTTTTTCTGTTTGTGGTGGGAGTGCCATGCTTATATGTCTAAGGTACATAATGGAGTATTGTCCTCATTTTTGTTAACATTAAAAAAAATTTTTATTGTTTAAAGTATTACATGAGTCTCCTTTTTTCCCCCCATTGACCTCTCCACCGCCACCCCCTCCTTCAAGCACAAGCCCTCACTCCCCCTATTGTCTGTGTCCATTGGTTTTGCGCATATGCATGCATACAAATCCTTTGGTTGATCTCTTACCCCCTCACCCCTTGGCCTTCTCTCATAGGTTGTACAGTCTGTTCGATGCTTCTGTGTCTCTGGTTCTATTTTTGTTCATCCGTTTATGTTGTTCATTATATTCCACAAATGAGTGAGATCATGTGATATATATCTTTCTCTGGCTGGCTTATTTCACTTAGCATAATGCTCTCCAATTCCATCCATGCTGTTACAATTGTAAGAATTCCTTCTTTTTACATCAGCATAGTATTCCATTATGTATATGTACCACAATTTTCTAATCCACTCATCTGCTGATGGGCACTTAGGGTGTTTCCAAATCTTAGCTATTGTAAATTGTGCTGCTATGAACATAGGGGTGCATATATCCTTTCTGAAAGGTGTTTCTGTTTTCTTGGGATACATTCTTAGAAGTGAGATTACTGGGTCAAATGGCAGTTCCATTTTTAATTTTTTTAAGGAAATGCCATACTGTTCTCCACAATGGCTGCACCAGTCTGCATTCCCACCAACAGTGCACGAGGGTTCTTTTTTCTCCACATCCTCTCCAGCACTTGTCGTTTGTTGATTTGTTACTGATAGCCATTCTGACAGGTGTGAGATGGTACCTCATTGTTGTTTTGCTTTGCTTCTCTCGGATGATTAGTGACTTTGAGCATGTTTTCATATGTCTCTTGACCTTCTGTATGTCCTCTTTCGAAAAGTTTCTATTTATGTCCTTTGCCCATTTTTTGATTGGGTTGTGTATCTTCCTTTTGTTAAGTTGTGTGACTTACCTGTAAATTTTGGAGATTAAACCCTTATCAGAGATAACATTGGCAAATATGTTCTCCCATGCAGTGAGCTTTCTTGTTGTTTAGTTGATGGTTTCTTTTGCTGTGCAGAAGCTTTTAATTTTGATGTAGTCCCATTTGTTTATTTTCTCCGTAGTTTCCATTGCTGTAGGAGCTGTATCGGTAAAGATATTGCTACGACATATGTCTGCTATTTTGCTGCCTATGGAGTCTTCTAAGATTTTTATAGTTTCCCATCTTACGTTTAAGTCCTTTATCCATTTTGAATTTATTTTTGTGTATGGTGTAAGTTGGTGTTCTAGTTTCATTTTTTGCAAGTATCTGTCCAGTTTTCCCAACACCATTTATTGAAGAGACTGTCTTTTGTCCATTGTATGCTCTTGAATCCTTTGTCAAATATTAATTGAGCATAATGGCTTTGGTCAATCTCTGGGTTCTCTGTTCTGTTCCATTGATCTATATGTCTGTTCTTTTGCCAGGACCAGGCAGTTTTGAGAATAGTGGCTTTGTAATCTTTATATATAAAAGCCTAAGTGATGGTTACGACTGGTCGACTGGTCGCTCTGATGCACTGACCACCAGGGGGCAGATACTCAATGCTGAAGCTGCCCCCTGGTAGTCAGTGGGCTCCCACAGCCAACCTTCCACGGCCATTCAACCTTCCGCAGTCCCTCCCTCCAGCCGACTAACCTCCCACAGTCGCTCCCCCCCAACTGGGCGAGATGGTCCTGATCAGGTCTGACGGCTGGCCAGGCCGAGGGACCCCACCCGTGCACGAATTCGTGCACCAGGCTTCTAGTATTCTATATAACAGGTAATATTCAAATTGACCCTCAAGTCGTAACACCATCACTAGATGGCTGCCCTGCCCAGCCCCTCCCCCAGTCCCACCCCTGGTCATCCTCCCACCCCAATTGAGAGTGGGGTGGCTAGCCAATCCTCCCACCCACCACGGCCCCTCACCCCGGCCAGCCATGCCCCTACGCTTTCCTGAAGCTGGGAGTACCCCAGGCAGGCTGCAGGCATGGCGTTGGTCAGAGGCAAAGGTCCTGGCTGTCCCTGGCCTAGAAAGTCCAGAAAACCTCAGCAGTGACCAAAAACCAACGTTACAGAAGACCGAGAAAAACCAAGCAACACTTAGAGAAATGGAGTTACACTTTATTATTATTACACCAGTGGACTCAGAGAAAATGTCTTTCAAATTCTGGGCCAACACATGGAGGAAGCTCTTTTTATTTATATGCTTTTAGTTCTTTGTCTCCCAAATATTGGAGTTTCAGACCTTCTGCAGACTTTATAAAGATCTTTGTGTAAGTTATTTTTGCAGCTTATAATCTTGAGCATAGTACATAAGTCAGTAATGGCGAACCTATGACACGCGTGTCAGCACTGACACGTGTAGCCATTTCTGATGACATATGCCCGCTGAGGCAGCCGCATGCCGAGGATGAAACATTTGCGAAATAATGTTTTTTCCTCAAAGTGACACACTACCCGAGTTATGCTCAGTTTTTTGGCGAAGTTTGACACACCAAGCTCAAAAGGTTGCCCATCACTGACATAAGTAATAGGGAGTAGCATCAGCCCCTTATGTCCGATGGCTAGCCTGCAAGGTCAGACAGCTAACTTTATTTTCTCTGTTATTCATTCAAGCTAAAAAGTAATGCTAATTTACAGAATAAGGGACTGTCTAGAAAATAACAGAGTTGACTACATAGAACAAGGGACTATCTAAAAATAGCAGAGCATTTCAAACAGCAATTTTTATACAAGATGGAGGTTACTATGCTTCATTCCCCACTGGTTTTATGTGAATGAGTCAAATAATTTACTCTTGTGGGCCTTTGTTGGAGAGGGGTTTGTATCGGCTTCTGAGGACTATGAGCTTGATTGAGTTAATTCTCTGTTGAATAAAGTTAGTGAGCCAGTTTATAAGATAACGGCCCAGAATGAGGACCAGGAATAATCTTTAGAGGGTCCAAAGAGTCCTGGACTCTCTCTTTTGCCTGGGCTGTCTTAAGCCGGGTGTGATGAAGCCACGTCGGGATCCCATCGACCTTGACTGCCATAGGGGTGGTCAAGATGACAGTGTGGGTCCTTTCCAGGTAGGAGTCAGTCCTTCTGTGGCAAATTTCTTTACCCAAACAGAGTCACCAGGTTGGAAGGGATGGACTGGATCAGAAGTTGGTATAGGCAGAGCGTCTTGGATATGCTTCTTGACTGTTTTCTGGGTGGACTGTAAAGCCTGTAATAACTTGAGTAAAGATTGGTTATGGATTTCAGCTTTTCTAGATTGGGTATATAGTACTTATCTCTTAGAAGCTCTGCAAGTTTAGTATGGTTCCATATAAGCTGGTGAGTTGGGTAGATCAGGGTCTGGAAGAGTCACTAGAATCTGCAGCAGCCCCACTGGTTTTAGGGAAGCCTCCCGGGCTGCTTTGTCTGCTTCCTTGATAAGTATAGTAACGGCTGCTACTGCCCAGGGGCAGGTGGGCTACCTAGATGTAATGGGGTTAAGTCTTTTGGATAAGTAGGCTACCTGCCTTTTCTAGGGGCTGAGACTTTGGGTGAGAACCCCATTGGCTATGCCCCTTGTCTCACATACGTGGAGGTGGAAAGACTTAGTTACATCTGGTAGCGCTAGTTGGCCCATCGTCCTTGCTCTGCTCATGTCTGTCTAACTGCCTAATATATTACCTCAAGAATCCTGGCTCTGAATTCTTTTAGGGAAAATGGACATTGAATTTATTCTGTAGCTGCTTCATGCTGAGTAGGGAAGGAGTTTTCTCTCAGAGAAATTTCATTAGCTAAGTGGGCTAATTCCCTCTGTGATATAGAGCAAGAATGATCTTGAGAAAAGAATTCTTAGCAGTTGCTTGGGACAGCTGCAGTCTGTCACAGCGTTCAGCCTCACCATACACAATTAGGCTTTCCCCTAAAGGGGGGTTTGCCCTATCTTTAAACAAATTAAACAACAGGAAGAGATAACAAATACTCTCATGTGTACAGCCAGACGGCACAATGTAGCTTTTGCTTCACACAGGCTCTCACACTTACATTCATACACCAGACAGTCTGGGTTTTGACTTTCACCCACAGAAAGTCCCTGAGGCAAATATTTTGCCTAAGTAGTTTTCAGCTTTTTCTGCCCCTAAAGGCATGCCTGAACTTGGACTGCACGTTAGTAGACACTCACTCAGAGTTTTAAGCAGTTCACCCTGTTCCTGACTGATTTAACTAAGGAAGTCATAGGACTTCCTGGGAGGAGATCAGGCGCCCCTTCCACTCACTCGGAGTGGGCCTGACTGACTGGGGCCCCTACGTTACCGATTCTGTCGACAGGTCCAGAGGTGTCTGTCCACTCTCTCCAGATGCCAGCTGGGTCCTAGGCTGAGGTCCGGGAGCGCCTGGAGTCCCCCGTTCAATTCTGCTCTATCAGCAGAGCGGTGCCTCCCGGAGGCCTATCCAGCACCCTTGGGCCCCAAACCTGGTCCACTCACCAGAGGCCAAAAGACCAGCACGGTAACATTAATGAATGTTACAGAAGATTGAGGAAAACCAAGCAACACTTAGAGAAATGGAGTTACACTTTATTATTATTGCACTGGTGGGCTTAGAGAAAACTGTCTTTCAAATTCTGGGCAAACACATGGAGGAAGCTCTTCCTATTTATATGCTTCTAGTTCTTTGTCTCCCAAATATGGGGGTTCCGGATTTTCTGCAGACTTTACAAAGATCTTTGTGTAAGTTATTTTTGCAGCTTGTAACCTTGAGCATAGTACATAACTAATAGGGAGTAGCATCAGCCCCTTACGTCAGATGGCTAGCCTGCAAGGTCAGACAGCTAACTTTATTTTCCCTATTATTTACTCAAGCTAAAAAGTAATGCTAATTTACAGAATGAGGGACTGTCTAGAAAATAACAGAGTTGACTACATAGAACAAGGGACTATCTAAAAATAGCAGAGAATTTCAAACAGCAGTTTTTATGCAAGATGTAAGTTATTATGCTTCACCAAGGCAGAGTGGAAAGGTCCCTGCTGGCGCTTTTGGCTCAAAATGCCAGGAGGAGGTGGAGCGTCTTGAACCTGCAACCCCGGTGTCTGCACACCAAGCCTTGGGGCACACCACACCGGTAGCATCTCTGGATGAAAGGGGGAGAGCAGGGAGCTGGGGTGCAGAGCTGGGAGGGGCCTAGAGTCTTCGGGAGCATCCCGCCTGCCAAGGTTGCTGTGACCTTTGCACTCGGGCTTGGTCAAAGCCCCTGGTTAGCTCTGCCACTTGCCTTCCAGGTACGGCTAGCCCTGAGTAAGCTGGTGTTGTGGTCAGAGAAGCAGCTGTCCCTGGGCTCAGATAAATAAGAGAAATCAAAGAGCTGAGAGTAAATATCTTCCCAGCCCCTTCCTAAGCCCTGGACAAGGAGGGCTGGGGATGGGGGTAATGGAAAAGGGCTGCTGCTTTGCATTTCATAATGAAAAGATTCCTGCTATGTGGAGAGGAGAGCTGATTTGTTTCCAGCAACATCTTCATGTTCCCTGCCCCAGCCCCGAAGCCTGACAGCACCTAGCAAAGGTGTGTCCGCACAGCCACGTTGGCCTGGCTCCTGGAACATTGGGAGCAAGTTTGAGCTGCATTGATTAAAAAAAAAAAGTAAAGATTGGAAAACACCTCTTTGTACTTAAATGACACTATAAAATGCAGGTTACAGCATCTGATTTTGACTTCTGTGTTGATTTTGAGGCAGAGTGAAAATAGGTTCATGGGAAAAGCAGAAAAAAACTAAAGGGAAATGGAGAGGATTCTGCTGTCCACAGCACTAACTTTGTGTCTTTTTGTTTTGTTTTGTTATTTTTCCTTCTGTTCTTCAAGTCAGTATATTCCATTTAAACCACTTGATGGCGTTAGGTAATGAGCTAATGCTTCCTCTATTAAGAGCAAGCAGCAGTGCCTTTCATATGAGTCACATACATTTAATCCACTCAAATGGAGAATACTGAAGTGGAGAGAATGGTATGTGTCATTATATAAAGAACTTGGCATCATGATGCTATCTGGTGAAGATCTTATTTTGCAGTTTAGAGAACGTAGACAAATCAGGCATTGAAAATGAATGTGCATGCTTAAGTGCATGACTTTATTTTCATCTGTAACGACTAAATGACCGGTCACCAGGAGGTGCATTGATGGATCCCGTGGTGCGGCGGGTCTGGGGTCTCAGAGCGAAGCAGGTCTGGGTTAGGCAGCGTGGTGCGGGCTGTGCCCCCCCCCGCCCTGGTGATGGGACATTAGTCTGTGTCCCAAGCCCGGCGGGGCTTGATGGGGGAGGGGGCAGCTGGGTCTTGATGTTGCCCAATGGAGGTGGGGCCGGCCAGACACTTCTATTATAGAGAAAGGGCAAATAGCAATATTAAAATATTTCCTCTAATTAATTCCTTTTTAATGTGCATGAATTTTGTGTACCGGGCCACTAGTAGCTTGAAATCTGGTATTGTGATCCCTGGAACATTGTTCTTCTTTCTCAATATTGCTACAGCTAATCAGGGTCATTTTTTTATTCCAGATGAATATTTGGAGTGTTTGTTCTAACATCTTCAGAACATTTCACCACAAAGCTACAGAATGTACCATATTTTCCGGCATATAAGACGACTGGGTGTATAGAAGATTTTCCTGGGTTCAAAAGTCGTCTTATATGCCGGAAAATATGGTATATTCTGTAGCTTTGTGGTGAAATGTTCTGAAGATGTTAATTAAATCCTTCTGAAATATGCTGTTGGTATTTTAATTGGGAATGCATTGAATCTATAGATTGCTTTGGGTAGTATGGACATTTTAATGATGTTGATGCTACCAATCCATGAATATGGTCATGGTATATTCTCCCATTTGTTTATGTCTTCCTCTATCTCTTTTTTTCAGGGTCCTGTAATTTTCTGAGTACAGGTCCTTTACCTCCTTGGTTAAATTTATTCCTAGGTATCTTAATTTTTTTGTTACAATGGTAAATATATATATATTTTAGTTTCTCTTTCTGTGAGTTCATTACTGGTGTATAAAAAAGCCATAGATTTCTATGTCTTAATTTTGTATCATGCTACATTGCTGAATTCACTTATTAAGTCTAGTTGTTTTTTGATGGACTCCTTAGGGTTTTCAATGTACAATATCATGTCATATGAGAATAAGGACAGTTTTACTTCTTTTCCAATTCGGATGCCCTTTATTTCTTCTTCTTCAGTTCACTATGGCTAGCACTTCCAGGACTATCTTGAACAGGTGTGGGGAAAGCGGGCATCCCTGTCTTGTTCCTGTTTTTAGGGGAAATAGTTTTAGTTTTTTCCCTTTGAGTATGATGTTGGCTGTAGGTTTGTCATATAAGGCTTTTATTATGTTGAGGTATGATCCCTCTATTCCCAGTTTGCTGAGCGTTTTTATCAGAAAAAAGGTGTTGGCTTTTGTCAAATGCCTTTTCTGCATCAATTGATACGATTATGTGACTTTTGTCTCTCAATTTGTTTATGTGATGTATCACATTTATTGATTTGCAGATATTCTACCATCCTTGCATCCCTGGAATAAACCCCACTTGGTCATGCTGTATAATCTTTCTAATGTAATGATGGATTCGGTTTGCTAAATTTTGTTGAGGATTTTAGCATCTATGTTCATTGGGGTATTGGCCTGTAATTCTGTTTCTTTGTGGTGTCTTTATCTGGTTTTGGGATTATGGTAATGCTGGCATCGTAGAAAGAACTTGGAAGTGTGCCTTCCTCTTGAATGTTTTGGAATAGTCTGAGAAGGATTGGTTTTAGTTCTTTGAAATTTTAGTAAAACTCCCCTGTGAAGCTCTCTGGTCCAGGGCTTTTGTTTGGAAGTGTTTGATTACTGTTTTAATTTCATCAGTATTTATCAGCTTATTCAGGTTTTTTTATTCTTCCTGATTGAGTTTTGGAAGTGTATTTTTCTAGGAATAGGTCCATTTCGTCAAGTTTATCCAGTTTGTTGGAGTAGAGTTGTTCGTGGTATTTTTTTTACAATCGTTAGTTTGTCTGTGGGTCGGTTGTTACTTCACCTGTTTCATTTCTGATTTTGTTTATTTTGGTCCTCTCTTTTTGTTTCTTGATGAGCCTGGCTAGAGGTTCATCAACCTTGTTTATCCTTTCAAAAAACCAGCTCTTGGTTTCATTGATCTTTTGTAATGTGTGTTTTGTCATTTATTTCTGCTCTGATCTTTATTATCTCCTTCCTTCTGGTAACTCTTTGCTTTTCTTGTTGCTCACTTTCTAATTCTTTAAGTTGCAAGGTTAGATAATTTATTACCACTCTTGTTCTTTGAGGTAGACCTGTAGAGTTACGAACTTCCCTCTCAGGACTGCTTTCATTGTGTCCCATATATTTTGGATTGTTGTGTTTTCATTTTCATTTGTTTCCAGATGCTTTTTATTCCTTCTTTGATCTCTTTGGTAACCCAATCATTGTTTAATAGCATGCTATTTAGCCTCCAAGTGTTTGACTTTTTTCATTTTTATTGTAGTTGATTTCTAATTTTATGCCATTGTGATTTGAGAAGATGCTTGCTATGATTTCTATCTTCTTGAATTTGAGGAGACTTTGCCTGTGTCCTATTGTGTGGTCTATATTTGAAAATGTCCGGTGTGCAGTGGAGAAGAATGTACCATATTTTTTGGCGTTAAAACGACTGGGTGTATAGAAGATTTTCCTGAGTTCAAAAGTCGTCTTATATGCCGGAAAATATGGTATATTCTGTAGCTTTGTGATGAAATGTTCTGAAGATGTTAATTAAATCCTTCTGACCTAGTGAGTCATTTAGGATTGCTGTTTCTTTGCTGTTTTTTTGTTTGTTTGTTTGTTTGTTTAGAGGATTGATCCAGTGATGTCAGTGGGGTATTAAAGTCCCCTACTATGATTGTATTGCTGTTGATCTCTCCTTTGATATATTCCAGAAGTTGTTTTATATATTTCGTTGCTCCTATAGGGGGTACCTATATGTTTACCAGAATTATATCCTCTTGTTGAATTGCTCCCTTTACTGTTATGAAGTGGCCCTCCTTATCTCTTGTTATGGCGTTTTCTTTGAGGTCTATTTTGTCAGATGTAAGTATTGCAACCACAGCTTTTTTCTCATTTCCATTTGCCTGAAAAATTTTCTTCCATCCCTTCACTCTCAGTCTGTGTGAATCCTTTGTTCTGAGGTGGGTCTCTTGCAGACAGCAAATATATGGGTCATGTTTTCTTATCCATTCAGTTACCCTATGTTTTTTGATTGGAGCATTTAATCCATATAAGTTTAATGTTATTATTGGTAATTTCTTCTTTGTCGCCATTTTAATCTTTATGCTTGTATTCCTTCTTGCCTTTATATTTCTTCTTTTTACAGCAGTCCCTTTAGCATTTCTTTCATTGCTGGCTTGGTGGTAATAAACGCTCTTAGCCCTTTTCTTGTCTGTGAAGCTCCTGATTCCACCTTCATTTTTTTTTAAATTTAATAAATCTTTATTGTTCAGATTATTACAATTGTTTCTCCTTTTTCCCCCCATAGCTCCCCTCCACCTGGTTCCCACCCCACCCTCTGCCCTTACATCCCCCCCACTGTCCATATCTATAGGTGTATGATTTTTGTCCAGTCTCTTCCCGTACCCCCTACACAGACACCCCTTTCCCCCTGAGAATTATCAGTCCACTTCCATTCTATGCCCCTGATTCTGTTATATTCACCAGTTTATTCTGTTCATCAGATTTTTAATTCACTTGATTTTTAGATTCACTTGTTGATAGATATATAGTTGTTGTTCATAATTTTTATCTTTACTTTTTTCTTCTTTTTCCTCTTTTTAAAGAATACCTTTCAGCATTTCATATAATACTGGTTTGGTGGTGATGAACACCTTTAGCTTTTTCTTACCTGTGAAGCTCTTTATCTGACCTTCAATTCTGAATGATAACTTTGCTGGGTAGAGTAGTATTGGTTGTAGGTTCTTGCTATTCATCATTTTGAATATTTCTTGCCACTCCTGTCTGGCCTGCATAGTTTCTGTTGAGAAATCAGCTGATAATCGTATGGGTGCTCCCTTGTAGGTAACTAACTGTTTTTCTCTTGCTGTTTGTAAGATTCTCTCTTTGTCTTTTGCCCTTGGCATTTTAATTATGATGTGTCTTGGTGTGGTCCTCTTTGGATTCCTTTTGTTTGGGGTTCTGTGCGCTTCCTGGACTTGTAAGTCTTTCTTTCACCAGGTAGGGGAAGTTTTCGGTCATTATTTCTTCAAATAGGTTTTCAGTGTCTTGCTCTCTCTCTTCTTCTGGCACCCCCATAATTCTGATGTTGGTATGCTTGAAGTTGTCCCAGAGGCTCCTTACACTATATTCAACTTTCTGAATTCTCTTCTCTTCTTGCTTCTCTGGAGGAGTGTCCTTTGCCTCTTTGTATTCCAAATCTTTGACTTGATTCTTGCGTTCCTCTAGTCTGCTGTTGGGACTCTGCGTAATATTTTTTATTTCAGTCAGTGTATGTTTAATTTCTAGTTGGTCCTTTTTCATATCCTCAAGGGTCTCGTTAAATTTATCAGCCTTTTCTAGGAAATTCTTGCAACACCTTATAACCATGGTTTTGAACTCTTATGTCTAGTCGTTTGTTCTCCTCCATTTCTTTCATTTGTGATCTGTTTCCTTGTCTCCTCATTTTTGCTGCTTCCCTGAGTTGGTAGGGTAGCTTTGTGTGCTAGGTGTCCTGTATGGTTCAATGGGTCAGCCTCCCAGTTACCTGAGGTGGACACTCTTGGTGCACCCCTTTGTGGACTGTGTGTACAGCCTTGTTGTAGTTAAGTCTTGATTGTTGTTGGTGTCATTGGGAGGAGTTGACCTCCAGGCCAATTGGCTGTGAGAACCTGCTGTGCCTATAACGGAGGAATTGCTGTGCTGGAGACCGTTTATGGGGCAGGACTTGTTCCAGTAGGGCTTTGGTGCTCACTGAGTCTGCCTCTTGAATGTGTTCCTTATGAGAGTAGTTGAAATCTGGAGTTGTCTCACACAGAGCACTAGATACACTATCTTCTGGATCTCCAATGGGGTGCAGGTCAGCTACTGTCTGAGGCCACCCAGCAAGAGCTACAGCAAGAGCTACAGTTTTCTCCTCTTTGCTTGGTATTTGGCGGTTTTGGAGCAGTTTGACTGGAGCTGCAGTTTATTGGTTAAGCTGCCACAGGGAAGGCCATTTATATGCAAAAGCCGCTGTGTAGAGCCTGGGCGGGTTTGTAGAATGTGCGGGGCAGGGTCTCAGGGCAGGGAGGGGTCTCAGGGCATCACTAGGCTAAGGTGTGGCAAACAGCAATGGCTGCCAGCGAGCCTTCTCTGCCCTTCCACGTTTCAAAGTCCCCGCGTCCCGCGCTCCAGCACAGTAAACAATGATTGCTGGGTGCACCTCTGCAAAAAAGTTACCCTCACTTTCCGACCCAATGGTCGACAGTCCAGCTTCTGCCCGTAGGTGTCTGCATCCCCCACGTGTCCCCAGAAACTGGATTTCAGAGTGATCGGGAGCTTGTCTCCCTTCAGGTTGAAAAAAAGCTGAGTGCCCAGTCGCCCGCCACCAGCCCGATTCGTGTGCCTCCGTACCTCAGCTTTTCAGCGTTTGTACTCCTTTCTCTTTTCTTCTAGTTGTAAAAGCTTTCCCGTGGTTCTGGGTGATACACATTTTGTCTTTTAATTGTAGTTTTGAAATTGTTGTGCGAGGCGGCAGTTTAGTTGTTTACCTTTGCCGCCATCTTGGTTTCTCCTCCCACCTTCAATTTTGAATGATAGCCTTGCTGGATATAGCATTCTTGAATTCAGTCCCTTGCTTTTCATCACTTTGTATATTTCCATTCCCTTCTGGCCTGGTGCATTTCTGTTGAGAAATCAGTTGATATTCTTATGGGAGATCCCTTGAAGGTAACTTTCTCTCTCTCTCTGGCAGCCTTTAAGATTCTTACTTTGTTGTTGGTGTTTGCCAATTTAATTATGATGTTTCTTGGTGTTCGTCTTTTTGGGTTTATCTTGTTTGGGACTCTTTGTGCTTCTTGGACTTGTGTGGATTTTTTCTTGCCAACATCAGGTACGTTTTCTGTCATTATTTTTTCAAACAGGTTTTCTATTTCTTGCTCTGCTTCCTCTTCTTCTGGTACCCCTATTATGCAGATGGTGTTTCATTTTGTGTTGCTCCAAAGCTCCCTTAGGCTCTCCTCTTGTGTTTTAAGTTTTCTTTCCAGTCCTGCTGTGCATGTGTGTTTGTTCTGACATTCTCTTCTAATTTTCTGATGCGGTCCTCAGCCTCTTCTAGTCTACTGTTTAAGCCTTCCATTGTGTTCTTTATTGTAGCTAGGTCATTCTTCATGTCCTCTTGGTTCCTTTTCATGTTGGTGACATTCTCATTCTGCTCCTTATAATTCTCATTGAGTTGTGTGTATTTGTCATCCAGCCATTTGATGACATAATTACTCTGTATTATTTTTTTGACATGTTACTTGCCTCCATTTCATTTAATTCCCTTGCTGGTGTTTCTTCTTTTTTCTTTTCTTTCGGGATTGTTATTTTGTCTCCCCATTTTTTGCTGTAACGTTTTAATTGTTTCTATGTCTTAGATTCAACTGCTTTGCTACCCAGGTTCTTTTGGGGGTGTTGCTATGTAGTTGGTGATTTTTCGGACCCAGTGGTGCATTCTCTCAGTTATCCTCAGCTTGGTTATCTAGCAGAGCCCCCTATTTGAGTTATTTGGGTTCTCTTCATGTAGTTGGATCTTGAATGTTAGTTCTTTATTCTTGGATGAATTCTCATCACAGATTGGCAATATGACTCACCCCCTGCTTCGTTGTGCAAGCTGTTTTGGATGTGATCGTGGTTCCAGCTCTTATGGAAAAGGTTGCCTGATGTGTCACTGGTATGTGGTCACTGTGGGTTCCCAGAGTCCACGACCTGGGAGGAAGGAGTCTCGGGGCCTGAGACTCTGGTACTGTGACTTTGGCCACTTTTGTGTGACTCTTTCTGGATTAGCGTCATTCTGCAACTCACTACGAGGGTCCTGGAGCTCGTGGCAGTGGTACTCTGGCCAAAGTGATTCCCTCTATGAATCATGAGGGGGTTCAGGAGCTAGCAGCTGGGTATGTGGGAATCTCGGAGTCTGTGTGTGAAACAATATGACCTTGTCCAGGGAGGCAAGCTCTCTGTAACTTACCAAGGTGTCCAGTGGTAGGCAGTCGGGAGGGGGATGTCATGGATCCTGCTGAGGGCGCTGTGCGCCCTTGGTTGGAGAGGCACACGCCCAGTGGAAGCTCACAAAGGGCCCCAGGATCCGTCTGCCAGGAGTGTGTGCTCATGGGGCCCACACTCTGGATTGGAGTGATTGTGGTCTGCCACCGGTCTTTTGGAGGAAGAAGTCTCAGTTTCTGCTTTGGGAGGTGTGTGCCCTTGGGTGGATACATGTGCCCAGCAGCTGCTTACAGAGGTGCCCAAGAGCTGTCTGCTAGGGCAGTGGGCTCAGGGGGCCCGTGTGCTGGAGTCGCACTACTGCATGGACTGGATGCTGGCAGCCAGGGTTTGTGCCCTACGGTGGTTCATAGAGGCATTGGGGGCTGCCTGCTGGGGCTGTGGGCTCAGGGTGCTTGTGCACTGGATTCGTGCAACTGCGATGACCGGAAGTCAGCAGCTGAGCAGTAGGCCTGCGTGCTGGAAAGATGGCAACTGTGGTGTTCTGAGGTCAGCAGACCAGGAAGGGGAAGTTGCAATTTTTGCTGCCTTGTGCCCTTGGTTGGATTCACGTGTGCCCAGCGGGGCCTCACAGGGGTGGCAGAGCTCAGGAGGCCTGTGCGCTGGAAAGGCACGACTGTGGTGTTTGGTGGTCGGCAGCTGTGGATGGGGAAGACTCATTTTTTGCTGCCGGGTCCTTGTGCCCTTGGTTGGATTTGCGTGCAACCATTTGGATTCGCGTGCACCCAGCAGCGGCTCACAGAGGCACCCGGGGTCCGTTTGCCAAGGTGGCGTACACAGAGGGGCCCTCGTGCTGAAGCCACGCAACCTTGGTGTTTGTGGGCAGGCAGCTGGGAAGGGGGAAGTCCGAATTTCTACTGCTGGGGCCTTGCACCCTTGTTTGGATATGAGCACGTCCAGTGGGGGCTCACAGAGGCACCTAGAACGACCTGTTGGGGCAGGAGGCCTGCGTGCTGGGAAGGAGCAACTGAGGTGTCAGGAGGTCGGCATCCAGGAAGACACAAGTTGCACTTACTGCTGTGGGACCTGTGCACCCTTGGCGGTGGACTTCTAGGGTCTGCAGGTCTGCGGGCGGGGCAGCAGGATTTTGGCTGGTGTGGCTGCAGGGCCACGGGCAGTGTCCGAGGTCAGTCTGGGTGGTGGTGCTGATGAGGTCCTAGAAGTGGCCGTTTGCATGGTGTGGGTTCCGTGCCCAAGCCCTGCAGCCTGGGGAGTACCCGCAGCAGTTGTTGTGCTCCCTGTCCAGGAGAGCCTGGTCTGCCGGCCTCTGATACTCCTGCCAGATTTAACTGTCCCTCCCTCACTCACACACACCACACACACCCACACACTCTCCTCTCACCCCCTCACTCACTCACACACACCACACACACCCACATACCCTCCTCTCACCCCCTCACTCACACACACCACACACACCCACACACTCTCCTCTCACCCCCTCACTCACTCACACACACCACACACACCCACATACCCTCCTCTCACCCCCTCACTCACTCACACACACCACACACACCCACACACTCTCCTCTCACCCCCTCACTCACTCACACACACCACACACACCCACACACTCTCCTCTCACCCCCTCACTCACTCACACACACCACACACACCCACACACTCTCCTCTCACCCCCTCACTCACTCACACACACCACACACACCCACATACCCTCCTCTCACCCCCTCACTCACTCACACACACCACACACACCCACACACTCTCCTCTCACCCCCTCACTCACTCACACACACCACACACACCCACACACTCACTCACACTCTCTGTACCGATATTTCATGTTGTGGTTAGATCTGTTTTACTTAACTATTCTTTTCTTTATGAGGACATTTAGGTTATTTACAGGTCCCCCCCCCCCCCCCCCACTGTTTTAAGCAGGGAGTTAGAGAACACCACTTTTTTTTCTTAGTTTCTCATGCTCTGAAAGCAGTTGTAAAGGGAAGTTTACAGTGTCCTAGTGGGTCCCTTCAGACATTGCTGTTGCTTTTCTGTTTACTGTTGTTTGGCAGCAGAATGAAATGGCTTACTTATGTAAAGGAGAAGAAGGACTCTTATTACCTGCTTTTTTTTGAGATTGATGCTGGAGGAAAAACTGAGAACAATAGTGTTTGACTAAATCTTTCTTTTTCTTTTTTAGTTCTCAAAGTCATGAATCCTGTCTATAGTCCTAGTTCTTCTGGGGTTCCCTATACAAATGCCAAAGGAATTGGTTATCCAGGTAAGTAAGTACAATTTTGTTTTCATTATTGAACTTTGAATTTGAACACCTATGAATTTCATGTCACTAAGAATGCTTTCAGTTGACAAACCCAGCTCAAAGTGTCTTAGGTAAGGAAGAAAATGTATTGACTCATGGAACTGAAAAATCATGGTACTAGAAAATCAGAAGCTCTGGTGACTCCAGTGGTTTTGGGACTAGGATCTAGCCCTCCTGGGGCTCAGCATTACTTCCTCAGTATTAGCTCAGTGTTGGTCACAGGTCACACTTCTTCCCATTGTGGTTGGTCTGTTTAGCCCTTCCCATTAGTCTCTTGGCTAGCAGCATTTGTGTATCTTTCCTGCTCTATAGGAAAGCCCTATGGGCCTTCTTGTTTTCTATTCAAAGCAGTCCTGTGCTTTGTTCTGACTGGACTCAGCTCCTATCCCTGGGCCAGGGACAGAAGTCTATTGGTTTATTTAATCTGAACTACATTCTTCACCCTTACTAGAGTCAACTAGTCAAACCTGGCCCGCGAGGGAGGGATGAAGCAAAATTTGGGGGAATAGGAGCTGGTTGGTCAAACATAGCAAATTGGGCCCTGGCTAGGTAGTTCAGTTGGTTAGAATTTCATCCTAATATGTCAAGGTTGCAGGTTCAATCCCCAATCAGGGCACATACAAGAATCAACCAATGAATGCATAAATAGTGGAAAAACAAATCCATGTGTTCCCCCCCTTTCCTCTCTCTCAAATTAATCAATTAAAAAAAAGCAGCAAATGGTGGTCCTAATTGTTGACTTTGAACAAGGAATAATTATTTGTAATGTTACAGTTTCATTTTTAGTTTTGGTAATATGGTGGAACAGATAATCTTAAAATCATGTTGATATAAAAAAAAACAACACTCTAGAAAACTGAATAAAATATGTAAAAATTTTATGTGATAAAAGATCCTAGTCCCAAACCACTGGAGTCATCAGAGCTCTTGATTCTCCAGTACCATGATTTTGTAAGAATGTAAGAGAAATATCTGCAGGTAAATATGAAAGTGATATAAAAACCAGTACATTTGGCCATTGAGTTGATGTTAAGCCTGTCCTGGGGGCATTTGCTCTTTGTGGGTTTAAATAACCCACATGGGTGCAGCAAGTGAGGCATTAGGCCCTTTGTGAGGCTGGGAGCTCTCATCAATCTGGTTCCTTCAGAGGGTGATACTCCCATTGAAGAGGTAGACTGAAGCAATCCATTCACTGGCTCAGAAGGAAATTAGTTTTTGCTTGGGCTTTGGAAATGGGGAAAATATTTCCTAAGAATATGTAACATAAAAAAATAGTTTTTAGCCCTAGCCGGTTTGGCTCAGTGGTTAGAGCGTCGGCCTGGGGACTGAAGGGTCCTGGGTTTGATTCCCATCAAGGGCATGTACCTTGGTTGCAGGCACATCCCCAGTAGGGAGTGTGCAGGAGGCAGCTGATCGATGCTTCTCTCTCATCGATGTTTCTAACTCTCTATCCTTCTCCCTTCCTCTCTGTAAAAAAATTAATAAAATATATTTTAAAAAAATAGTTTTTATCCTGCAATATTTCCTGTAGCACCTGACAGCAGCAAATGCAGAACTCTGTAGAGGCATTCTCAATCCAGGTTTTGAGGGTTTCCCATAAACTTCTCTCTGTTAACAGTGCAAAATTATTGGTGTGCACTCAGTCCCCATTAGAAAGAGTTAGTGCATTTTCCCGCAGTGGCCCCCAATTTCCTCCTCTTTCTGAGCCTATCAGCAGACCTGTGCCATTGGCATGTGGGAAATGCTACCAGATGGTGAGTTAGGATTGCAGCTGTCTAGAAGGCCCTCCCCTTCTCCTAAACCCTGGCAACTAGAATAACACAGGAATAACACACCGAAGACTTTTGAGGTGTAACTATGTCAATGGCTGCAAGTGCCTGGATAGGTAGCTGAGGATTGATTGCCTTTGAGGTTATTTCTCAAGTTTTGTGTTGTACAGCGCTTCATTCTTTCCCTCCATTGTGAAAACACCTCTCCACAATGATTACTTCAGAGTTACCAGTGTTACAGATTCAACAAATGAAACTACTGCTCATTCTGATGCTGGCAGTGAACTTGAAGAAACAGAAGTCAAAGGAAAAAGAAAAAGGTATTATCCCGGCCAGCTTCCATCTACAAATAAAAACCTCGAAAATCTCCAGGAAAGAACAGGAGAATTGAAGCCATGGAAAAAGGGGCACCCGCAACAGAATGATGAAGGGGAGTCTGTCACATTATTTGAAATAGTGAAATGGGGAAAGTGCAGTGCAGTCCTGGTGGATAACTGAATTAAATCATATAAACAAGACAGTGACATTGCACTTCTGAATTTAATCTTTTCTCTTCTAATCCTCACCCGAGGATGTTTTTCCACTGAGAGTAGGAGAGGGAAACACAGAGAGAAACATCGATGTGAGAGAAACACATCTGTTGGTGCCTCCTGCACATGCCCTGACCAGGGTCTGCAACTGATGTAGGTTCCCTTGACTGGAATTGAACCCGGGACCCTTTGGTCCTCAGGCCAATGCTCTATCCACTGAGCAAAACCGGCTAGGTCATCAGCTTTTTCACCCAGTGTTTAGAATGTTGAAGTACTGTGAGAATAGACATGTTTTGAAATATGTAGAATGCATAAATTATCAGAAAAACTACTGAAGAATGTGAAGAGGACGGGTGATTATCTCCTTACCATGCCTCAACCTCACTGGAAAAAAATTTGTGAATTTCCAGAGTCCTGATTTGACAGTATTAGTATAGCATGGGTTCTGATGGACCCAGTAATCTCCCTTTTGACTGGTTTGTCAGACTCCCAGATCAGAGTTTTTAGGCATACAAGCACCCTTGCTGCTGTGAAGCTCATGACTGCTTCGGTGAATGTTGCCTTATACCTCAGAATTCATCAGGATAATACTCAGAGACAGTATGAAGCTGAAAGAAATAAAATGATTGGGAAAAGAGCCAATGAAAGGTTAGAGTTACTACTTCAGAAATGCAAAGCGACCTATGATACTGTGATAGGTTTTATGGGGGAAACATACTTTTGATGTGTACAAGAAAATCAGGATGAAGTCGAAAATATTATGAACTCTATTTTTAAGGGTATATTTGTTCATAGATACTGTGAAGCTATTACTGAGATTAGAGCCATTTGTATTGAAGGAACTGTTGTATGGAAGAAAATGTATAGTGATGTCTTCCTAAATGACAGTTACCTAAAATATGTTGGTTGAACTCTTCATGACAGGCAAGGAGAAGTCAGGTTGAATTTTTGCTAGAGTCTTTATGCCAATAGAGAATTATTCCCCAAATTGGAGCTATTCATAAACCAATTCAAGGATTGCATTGTATCAGTGACACTTGATAAGGAATATGATGTTGCTGTGGAAGCTATTTGATTGGTTACTCTCATATTTCATAGAAGTAAAGCTCTCTGTGATGAAGACTATGAAAATGTTTACCCCTTGATGGACTTAGTGCATTGCCTGTTGCTATGGAGCTGGAGAATCCTTCACAAAAAAAGTTTTCAGCAGTCATGACCCACAAGCAGAAGAAACATTAGCAAAGAGGAGAGGAAAGAACAGTTTAAATAGGAATCTCATTATGATGCTGTGTGTGTGTGTTTTTCTTTCTTGAAAGCTTTCGTGTTACTCTGTGATCATTTGATGAATTTTAGCCACCGATTAATGGCAGGTGGCAGGGAGGACCTTCAGCCTTTGGGGTTTAATCCAGATACCGAACTGCAGTCTGAGCTCTTCAGTTTTGTAATGGGTCATGTTTTCATTGAACAGGATGAGGAGAACCAGAGCATAGAGGGGATGAAGAAGATGAAACAAATAAAATTGTGTCCTTACATAAAATAAGGAAATCTACTTGTTTCAACAAACATCATTTATGATATTGTTGACATGCATGCAGCTGCAGACATCTTTAAACACTACATGAAGTATTACAATGAATATGGTGATATTACTAAGGAAACACTAGTAAAACCAGGCAGACTGATAAAATTCAGTATGCCAAGACCCTCATTCTCAATTTACAGCAGTTGTTTAATGAAGTTGTTCAAGAGCAAGGTCCCGAGCTACTTAGGACATCTCCCTATGTCAGTGGCATTAAAGAATTGTCATGTCACTTTGCTCTTGCATTTGGACTGGATCAAATCAAGACACAAGAATCAGTTGCCACACTTCATAGGAATGGCATAGAATTTGCCTTTAAATACCCAAATCAGGAAGGACAGAATGTCCACCTCCTAATCTGGCTTTGCTGGAAGTACTAAGAGAATTTTCTTCTAAATTTTTTTCGACAGGACAAAAGGACTGTTCATGCATACCTAGAAAAAAATCCTTACAGAGCAGATGATGGAAAGGAGGAAAGATGCATGGCTTCTACTAATCTCTTATAGTATTAGAAATGTGTTAGTCACCAGAGGTGAAGATGATAGAATGTCTGTGAACAGTGGAAGTAGCAGCAAAACCTCTTCAGTAAGAATTAAGAAAGGACAATCCTCACATCACAAGAAACAAGTAGAAGATGAAAGTCTGGATAATACGTGGCTAAATAGGACTGACACCATGATTCAGACTCCTGGACCCCTGCCAGCACCACAGCTCACTTCCACTGTCCTGCAGGAGAATACTAGTAGCTGGCCCATGGGAGGGCATTCAGAAACCTGAATCTGAACATGGTTCTGAACCTGACTTTTTACACAATCCCAAATGCTGATCTCTTGGTTAAGCAAGCCAAAATTAGAAGACTTAAATCGGGAAGACAGAACAGGAATGAACTACATAAAAGAGAACTGGAGTGAGGCATGCTGTTTGGGCCTTAATGGAATAAGATGCTGAACCCATCTTTGAAGATGTGATGATGTCATTCTGGAGCCAGTTGGAATGAAAATTTGAAGACACCATGATTATTGATCTGCCCCCATCAAGAAGTCAGTGAGAGAGCTCAGGTGAGGCCAGATTTCCTTGATTCTGCAGCTGTCATAGAAGATGAATCAGGATTTGGAATGCCTATGTTTTGAAGTCTGAAGAAAATTTACAAGTCTGGAACTCTATTATTTAGAGCTAGAGACCTATGTACTGTGCGAGGTGTTATGGGGAAACATACTTTTCATGTGATGTGATTTGTTTTTTAATCCAGTGATTGAGGTCAGTCCCCTTTTGCAGTGACAGAGAGGAGCATGTAAATTACTAAGGGGACTGTTGGTGAATGTCACCTCAGAAAGACGAACTTAAAAATCATCTGTGTTCTAATATTGGACTTACCCAATACAAATGTGTGTTTTTCTGGAGGGAGGAAAAAAAATTAAAATAGCTGTCAAGATAAACACTGTTAGACACCTGTTTTATGAAAACTCAGCATTGAGTAAAAAAAAATATTTTTAAACTTTATTTTCCTGTTGTACTACTTAAAAATCATTTCAACATTTTGCCTTTTTATGTTTTAAAAGCTAACCAGTTTTATTAAACCAATGAGTAAGTAGTTCATTTTAATTGCTGAAGAATGTTTTGCAGCTCAATGGATTTGGTTTACTGTGGGGGATACAGAATTATGGAGGAGCAAAATATTGACAAGCTAAGATGAAATTAAGACAGTGCAGTATCTGCCAAAATCCACAAGCCCTCTATGGATATGTATTCCTAGATTTTATATACTCTTGAATAAAAAGGTTTATTTTTATTTTTAACGGAGGCATAAAATAAGAAATGTCCATGCAGCCATTTTTCTAACAGATGCTGTACACCATTCATTTTATACAGAATAGAGAGATTCAAATACAGTACATTTTCTATTGGTATTTGTTCTATGCATTTTTTTGGAGTTTCAACTAGCAAATAAAGTATTCTCAGTAAAAACAAACAAACAAAACCAGTGCAAAATTAATATAAAACACATGACATAATTTATCAAAAAGAAGTCATGTCACACCAAATGCTTAGAATAACAGAAGATGTAAAACAGTGACTTAAAACATGAGAGGGGACTGAGACAGTGGGTGAACAAAAGGAACCAACTGGACCTTAAAGGGGGGGAAAAAAGCATTTGAACAAAATTTAGGCTAAATTGCAGGTAAAACATTGCTAAAGAGAGAAAAGACATAAGGAAAGGGGGAAATAGACTGGTTAAGATATAAACATGTTAGAATGAAAGATTTGAGAATTAAGAGCTCTAGAAGGATTGGGTAGAATCTAGAAGAAAAGGAACAACAGAATTTTCCATAATTGATGAAAGGTAATTTATTTATTTATTTTTTAAATTTAATAAATCTTTATTGTTCAGATTATTACAGTTGTTCCTCTCCCCGCCCCCCCCATAGCTCCCCTCCACCTGGTTCCCATCCCACCCTCTTCCCTTACCTCCCCTCCACTGTCCTCATCCATAGGTGTACGATTTTTGTCCAGTCTCTTTCCGCACCCCCCGCACCCCTTTACCCCTGAGAGTTGTCAGTCCACTCCCTTTCTATGCCCCCGATTCTATTATATTCACCAGTTTATTCTGTACATCATATTTTTAATTCACTTGGTTTTTAGATTCACTTGTTGATAGATATGTATTTGTTGTTCATAATTTTTATCTTTACCTTTTTCTTCTTCTTCCTCTTCTTAGAGAATACCTTTCAGCATTTCATATAATACTGGTTTGGTGGTGATGAACTCCTTTAGCTTTTTCTTATCTGTGAAGCTCTTTATCTGACCTTCAATTCTGAATGTCAGCTTGGCTGGGTAGAGTACTCTTGGTTGTAGGTTCTTGCTATTCATCACTTTGACTATTTCTTGCCACTCCCGTCTGGCCTGCATAGTTTCTGTTGAGAAATCAGCTGACAATCGTATGGTTGCTCCCTTGTAGGTAACTAACTGTTTTTCTCTTGCTGCTTTTAATATTCTCTCTTTGTCTTTTGCTCTTGGCATTTTAATTATGATGTGTCTTGGTGTGGTCCTCTTTGGATTCCTCTTGTTTGGGGTTCTGTGTGCTTCCTGGACTTGTAAGTCTATTTCTTTCACCAGGTGGGGGAAGTTTTCAGTCATTATTTCTTCAAATAGGTTTTCAGTATCTTGCTCTCTCTCTTCTTCTGGCACCCCCATAATTCTGATGTTGGTACGCTTGAAGTTGTCGCAGAGGCTTCTTACACTATCTTCAAATTTTTTTATTCTTTTTTCTTTTAGTTTTTTCAGTTGAGTGATTTTTGCTTCTTTGTATTTCAAATCTTTGACTTGATTCTTGCATTCCTCTAGTCTGCTGTTGGGTCTCTGCGTAATATTTTTTATTTCAGTCAGTGTATGTTTAATTTCTAGTTGGTCCTTTTCCATATCCTCGAGGGTCTCTCGCATATCCTCGAGGGTCTCGCTAAATTTATCAGCCTTTTCTAGGATATTCTTGAAAAACCTTATAACTGTTGTTTTGAACTCTATCTCCAGTCGTTTGTTTTCCTCCATTTCTTTGGTTTGTGATCTCTTTCTCTGTCTCCCCATTTTCGCTGCTTCCCTGAGTTGGTAGGGTAGCTTTGTGTGCTAGGTGTCCTATAGGGCCCAGTGGCTTGGCCTCCCCAGTTACCTGAGGTGGACACTCTTGGTGCCCCCCTTTGTGAACTGTGTGTACAGCCTTGTTGTATTTAAGTCTTGATTGTTGTTGGTATCAGTGGTACGAGTTGACCTCCAGGCCAGTTGGCTGTGAGGATCAACTGTGTCTACGCCAGGAGACAGCATTATTCGACTAGACTTGCGAAATTGTAAAAGCCTCTGTGCTCAACTTGGATGGGGCGGAGTTTCAGGGTGGAGCCTACAGCCTTGGCTTCCCGTCGGCCCCGCCCTATGAGGTTCCTGGGTCTCAGTGTCCCTCGGTTCTCGCTGCAAGCACCTCTGAGAGAAAGGCACCCTCGAGTTTCACCCGCTGCCAAACAGTCTAGTCTCTCCCCCAATGAATCTGGATTCCCAGATTCTCGCCCAGAACTGGGGTTCAGTGCAGTCGGAACTGAGGTTCAGCACAGTCCGGAGCTTTTGTCTCCTTCCCGCTAGGGCAATTCAGCGGCACAGTCAACAGTCCGTCCTCTGCGCGCATTCACGTGCGCGCCTCCGGAGCTCTGCCTTTTGCCACTCCCCTGAGTTTCCGCCTTACAGCCCAGATTCCCCCAGTATGAGCCTGGGTCCCCAGGGTCTCGCCCAGTACTGGGGTTCAGTGTAGTCGGAGCTGGGGATCAACGCAGTCCAGAGCTTTTATCTCCTTCCTGCTAGAGAACGCCAGCCAGGCACTCAGCCGCCCGTCCTCTCCGGCTCCGTCCTCTCCGCACACGCGCACCTGTGTCTCCGTATCTCAGGCTTTTACAGCTCCTCTGATTTTCCTTATGGTCTTCTCTTTCCTTCTAGTTGTAGGATTTCCAGTCAGCCAGCTTTCCTGTGGTTCTGGATGATGTCCGTTTTGTCTTTTAGTTGTATTTTTGAAATTGTTGTGCGAGGCAGCAGTTTAGGTGTTTACCTATGCCGCCATCTTGGTTTCTCCAAGTCTAAGGATTCTTGACCTCATTTTGGAAAACCGAATTAGTTTCTGATGAAAGGTAATTTAGTGATAAGACCTGTCCTTAAAATATTGACACTACTTTAAGCAAAATGCTAAATAGCTGAAGAGAATTCTGAGTGAAATAGGCATTACATGAGAGTCCATATAATAAAAACATTGATTGATTGTCTGTGCCAGGCTGTGAGAATACTAAAGATATATGCATAAATTTTGTTCTGCTCTTTGGTTGGTCAAAAGCAAACTTTATGTAAAGGTCCAGGTAGTATACAGGGTCTGTGAGTCACACTGTCTCTATGGTAATTACTCAGTTCTGTAATTACAGAATTGTGTAAGTGAGTGTGTCTCTTTCAGAGCAATTGAAAACAGACAGTGGCCTATAGTTTGATGATCTCTGGTCAGGAGCATTGGAATAAAACACTTTTTAAGAGGTTTGTTTGTTTGGGGTCTTGAAATTATATTTAAAAGAAAATTTCTGTAGTATTAAAGCAGTTGTAAATTGCATATAGTTTTGTATAGTTTCTCTTATTTTATCTATTTCTTTACACTTACCAGTATTTTGCCTGTTTTTATGATTTTTGGCATTTTTTTAGTTTCCTTGACTTTCATAACACACTGTGTCGGGAAAGATACAATGCAAGAATTAGTGGTCATTCTGGGTATTTTAAATGCGAAGATGGGGGTGTCAATACAGGGAATTAATGTGCCTACAGAATTTTGAATATGCCATGACTTCAATACCCCAAACTGATACATGACATTACAGGAAAGTGCTTTTATATAATTTTATAGTCTCACCAGCAAATGGACAGGCTGATGTATAACTTTTTAAAATATATGTAATGGAAAGGAAGGAACACCTTCTACCTCCTTCATCTTTTAATTGTAGTAATGTAATTTCTCACATAACTGGATGTATATGTACTATTTTCAGATTGATACCACCTGCTTTTGTTCACTTTCTTTGACTTTTGAAAAATCAAATACATATTTTTAATTTACTATTATTTTTTATTGTTGATAGTATTACATATTTCCCCCATTTTACCCCTCTTTGCCCAACTCAACCCACCCCAGACCTTCATCACACTATTGTCAGCAACCATGAGCTATGCATATACACATATATGTTCTTTTTTTAAAAAATTTTTATTGATTAAGGTATTACATATGTGTCCTTATCCCCCCATTACCCTCCCATCCCGCCCACTCATGCCCTCACCCCCCTTTTGTCAGTGTCCATTGGTTAGGCTTATATGCATACATACAAGTCCTTTGGTTGATCTCTTCCTCTTACCCCCATCCTCCCCTACCTTCCCTCTGAGGTTTGATGGTCTGATCGATGCTTTTCTGTCTCTGAATCTGTTTTTGTTCATCAGTTTATGTTGTTCATTATATTTCATAAATGAGTGAGATCATGTGATATTTATCTTTCTCTGACTGGCTTATTTCACTTAGCATAATGCTCTCCAGCTCATCCATGCTATTGTAAATGGTAAGAACTCCTTCTTTTTTACTGTAGCATAGTATTCCAACAGAAAGCCCACTGCATGGGAGAACATATTTGCCAATGTTATCACCGATAAGGGTGTCATCTCCAACGTTTACAGGGAACTCATACAACTTAACAAAAGGAAGATAAACAACCCAATCAAAAAATGAGCAATGGACTTAAATAGATAATTTTCGCAAGAAGACAGAAGAAAGGCCAAGAGACATATGAAAACCTGCTCAAAGTCACTAATCATCTGAGAGATGCAAATCAAAAGGACAATGCGGTACCATCTCGCACCTGTCAGAATGGCTATCATCAACAAATCAATAAACGACAATGCTGGTGAGAATGTGGAGAGAAAGGAACCCTCGTGCACTGCTGGTGGGAATGCAGACTAGTGCAGCCACTGTGGAGAACAGAACAGTGTGCAGTTTCCTTAAAAAACTAAAAATGGAACTCCCATTTGACCCAGTGATCCCACTTCTAGGAATTCATCCCAAGAAACTAGAAACACTAATTAGAAAGGACATATGCACCCTATGTTCATAGCAGCACAATTCACCATAGCTAAGATTTGGAAACAGCCTAAGTGCCCGTAGCATATGAGTGGATTAAAAAGCTGTGGTACATCTACACACATATATGTTCTTTGTTTTGTCTCTTCCTGCCCTCCCACCACCCTCCCCTCTGAGATCTGTCAGTCTGTTCTATGTATCCATGCCTCTGGACCTATTTTGTTCATCAGTTTATTTTGATCATTAAAATGTACTAGAGGCCCGGTGCACAAAATTCGTGCATGGGGTTGGGGGGGGGTCCCCTCATCCCAGCCTGCACCCTCTCACAATCCTAGACCACTGGCTCCTAAGCACTCACCTGTCTGCCTGCCTGGTCAACCCTTACTGCCCCCCCTGCTGTCATGGTCACCCCAACTGCCCCCTGTGCCAGTGTGCTTGCCATCAACTGCCTCCCCTGCCGGCCTGCTCACCCCCAACTGCCCCCCATTGCTAGCCTGCTCACCCCACCTTTCCTCCCCACTGGCCTGCTCGCCCCCACTGTACTCCTGCTGGCCTGCTCACTCCAAACTGCCCCCGCCCCTGCTATCCTGATCACCTTCAACTGACCCCCACTGACATCCTACTCGCCCCCAGCTGGCCCCCCTGCTGGTCTGCTAACCTCCAACGGCCCCCCTGCTGGCCTGCTCGACACCCCTCGCCTCCCCATTGGCCTGCTCGCCCCCAACTGCCCCCCTGCTGGCCTGCTCACTCCAAACTGTCTCCCCCACTATCCTGATCACCTCCAACTGACCCCACTGACATCCTGCTCGCCCCCAACTGGCCCCCCTGCTGGTCTGCTTACCCCTAATGGCCCCGCCCCCCACCAGCCTGATCACCCACAATTGCCCTCCCCTCTTGGTCTCTAACTGCCTCTACCTCAGCCCCTTCACCATAGCTTTGTTCAGAAGAACGTCCAGAAGGTCTCCTGGGAGGTCTCCCAGTCCAATTAGCATATTAACCTTTTATTAATATAGATAGAGGCCTGGTGCACGGGTGGGGGCCAGCTGGTTTGCCCTGAAGGGTGTCCCGGATCAGGGTGGGGTTTACCTTGGGGCGTGGGGTGGCCTGGATGAGGGGATGAGGGCTGTTTTCAGGCTGGTCATGCCCCCCCCCCCCCCGGTGATCCAGGCTTCTAGCCCCTCCTTTTTTTCTTTTCTTTTTCTTTTTCAGCGCCTCCTTGAGCGGAGGCCAAGGCCGGCTGGAAGCAGGTATCTGGGATTTATTTATCTTCTGTAATTGAAACTTTGTAGCCTTGAGCGGAGGCCAGGGCCGGCCAGGGTGGGTGGGAAGCTTGGCTTCCTCCATCGCCAGGGGCAACCCAAGCCTCCTGCTTGCTCTAGCTCCGTGGCCGCCGCCATCTAGGTTGGGTTAATTTGCAAACTCGCTCCTGATGGGCTGATGGGCGTGGCTTGTCGGTGTACCGGAGGTACGGTCAATTTGCATGTTTTTCTTTTATTAGATAGGTTAAGTGAGATCATGTGATATTTGTCTTTTTCTGAATGGCTTATTTTGCTTAGTGTAATAATCTCTAGTTCCTTCTATGCTGTCCAAAAAGGGTAAGAGTTCCTTCTTTTCTATAGCCACATAGTATTCCATTGTGGAAATGTACTACAGCTTTTATATCTACTCCTCCATGGATGGGCACTTGGACTGTTTCCAGATCTTAACTATTGTAAATAACACTACTATAAACATAGGGGTGCAGATATTAGTTCTCATTGGTATTTTGGGATTCTTAGGACATAGTCCCAGAAGAGGGATCACTAGGTCAAACGGCTGTTCCATTTTTAATTTTTTAGTGAAACTCCATACTGGTACCGTGGCTGTACCAGTCTGCATTCCCAACAGCAGTACGCTGGGATTCCATTAGCTTCACAACTTTGCCAGAACTTGTTTGCTGATTTTATTGATGGTAGCCATTCTGGCAAGTGTGAGGTGGTACCTCATTGTAGTTTTAATTTGCATCTCTGATGATTAGTGACATTGAGCATTTTTTTCATTTGTCTATTGGCTATCTGTATGTCCTGTTTAGAGAAGTGTCTGTTCAGGTCCTTTGCCCATTTTTTAATTGGATTGTTTGTCCTCCTGCTGTTGAGTTGTATGAGTTTTTTATATATTTTAAAAATTAACTCATCAGCTGTACCTTTGTTGAATATGTTCTCCTATATGTGAGTTCCCTTTTCATGTTTTTGATCGTTTCTGTTGCTGTGCAGAAGCAATTTATTTTGATATAATCCCATCCTATGTAATAAAGAGGTACTATGCAAATTGACCATCACTCCAACACAAGATGGCCACCCCCATGTGGACATAAGATGGCTGGCAGGGGAAGGCAGTTGGGGGCAACCAGGCCTGCAGAGGAGGGCAGTTGGGGTGGACAAGGCCTGCAGGGGAGGGCAGTTGGGGGAGACCAGTCCTGCAGGGGAGGACAGTTAGGGGCAACCACGCCGGCAGGGGAGGGCAGTTAGGGGTGACCAGGCTGGCAAGGGAAGGAAGTTAGGGGTGACGGGGCCAGCAGGGGAGGGCAGTAGGGGGGCAACCAGGCCTGCAGGGGAGGGCAGTTTGGGGGGACGAGGCCTGCAGGGGAGGGCAGTTGGTGGGGACCAGGCCTGCAGGGGAGGGCAGTTGGTGGGGACCAGGCCTGCAGGGGAGGACAGTTGGGGGGAACCAGGCCTGCAGGGGAGGACAGTTAGGGGTGACCAGGCTGGCAGAGGAGGGCTGTTAGGGGCAATCAGGCCGGCAGAGGAGCAGTTAGGCATTGATCAGGCTGGCAGGAGAGTGTGCAGAAGCAGTTGGGGCAGGTAGGCAGGCAAGCGGTTGGGAGCCAGCAGTCCTGGATTGTGAGAGGGATGTCTGACTGCCCTCAAAGGGTCCCAGATTGGAGACGGTGCAGGCTGGACTGAGGGACACACACACACACACACACACACACACACACACACACGTGCATGAATTTCATGCACTGGGCTTCTAGTTTGTTTATATTTTCTTTTGGTTCTCTTGCCCTAGGACCGTGGTCGGCAAACTGCGACTCGCGAGCCACATGCGGCTCTTTGGCCCCTTGAGTGTGGCTCTTCCACAACATACCACGGCCTGGGCGAGTATTTTGAAGAAATGGTGTTAGAAGAAGTTTAAGTTTAAAAAATTTGGCTCTCAAAAGAAATTTCAATCGTTGTACTGTTGATATTTGGCTCTGTTGACTAATGAGTTTGCCAACCACTGCCCTAGGAGATGCATCAGTGAAAATACTGCTAAATGAGATGTCTGATATTTTAATGCCTATGGTTTCTTCTAGAACTTTTATGGTTTAGTGACTTATAACTAAGTCTTTTATCCATTTTCAGCTTATTCTTGTGCATGGTATAAGTTGGTGGTCTAGTTTCATTTTTTTGAGTGGGCCTGTCCAGTATTCCCATCACCATTTATTGAAGAGACTCTCTGTACTCCAATATATGCTCTTGCTTCCTTTGTCAAGTATTAATGACCATTATCACGAGAGTCAATTTCTGGAGTCCCAGTTCTGTTCCATCGATCTATATTCCTGTCTTGTGCCATTACCAGGCTGTTTTGATTACGGTGGCCTTGTTTAGCTGGTATTGTGATCCCTCCAACTTTGTTCTTCTTTCCCAAGATTACTATGGCAATTGTGGCCTTTTTTGGTTCCATATGAATATTTGGAATATTTGTCCTAGATCTGTGAACTACGCTGTTGATAATTTCAAAAATATATTTTTATTGATTTCAGAGAGGAAGGGAGAGGGAGAGAGAGATAGAAACATCAACGATAAGAGAGAATCATTGATTGGCTGCCTCCCGCACTCCTCCCACTAGGGATTGAGTCCACAACTTGGACATGTGCTGTGACTGGAAATCGAATCGTGACCTCCTCGTTTATAGGTTGATGCTCAATCACTGAGCCATACCTGGCCAGGCTGCTGTTGCTATTAATAGGGATTGTGTTGAGTCTATAGATCGCTTTGGGTAATAGGGACATCTATATATATAAAACCCTAATATGCAAATAGACCGAACAGCGGAACAACCCAACAACCAGTAACTATGACGTGCGCTGAACACCAGAGGGTGCGTGCGGAACATGGCGGGCATTAGCAGCAGGCGACAGAGCGTGGAACATGGCAGGCATTGGCCACGGCGGGATGGTGGAGCAGGTGAGTGGGGGCGCCAGACCAAGATGGGGTGCCTGTCACTGTCATTGGGCGAGCCTCTGGTGGTTACTGGAAATTCTTTGCTCCCATCACCGCGTTCCCACCCAGTACTTGAACCTGCTGCTGGCACTAGCCCCGTTTGCACCCACTGCTAGCGCCTAGCGCCGGCCCTGATCGCTTGGCGCCATCAGCGGGTGTGAGCGGTGGCTGGCGGCCCCGATCACCCTTCAGGGCTTCTCCACCTCCCCCTGCTCCTGAGGGGCGGTCGGGCCGGCAGCCACCACTCACCTGCTGCCAGCAACAGCCCTGCTCACACCGCTACCAGCACTGGAGCCACCGCTCGCACCCACTGCTGGTGCTGGTGCCGGCCTCACTTGCACCCGCAGCTGGCGCCAGAGCTGCCACTTGTACCCACTGCCGGTGCCTGATGCCGGCCCTGATTGCTCGGCACTGTCAGCGGGTGTGAGCGGTGGCTTCTGGCCCCGATCACCCCTGAGGGCTTCTCCACCTCCCCCTGCTCCTGAGGGGCGGTCGGGGTAGCAGCCTCCGCTTGCGCCTGCAGACGGTGCCGGCCCCAATCACTCCACATCGTCAGCAGGTGCAAATGGGGCCCACGCCATCAGCGTGTGTGAGCTGTGGCGGTAGGAGCGGGGCTGCCAGTTGAGAGGTGACTGCAGCAGGAAGGGCTGGGCGCGGGTGCGGAGGATGGGCCGAGACCTGCCCCTGTGTCCACTGCAGCCTCACAGTCCACAGTTCCTTTCAAGGTGCACAAATTTGTGCACTGGGCCCCTAGTTTTAATGATGTTAATTCTTCCAATCCATGAACACGGTAAATGCTTCCACTTCTTTGTATCTTCCTCTGTTTCTTTTTTCAATGTCCTATAGTTTTCTGAGTATAGGTCTTTTACTTCGTTAGTTAAGTTTATTCATAGTAACCTTGTATTATTTTTGTTGCAATGATAAGTGGAATTTTTTTTTTTTTTTTAGTTTCTCTTTCTTATAGTTCATAATGGCATCAATTTCTGGATGTTAATTTTGTACCCTGCTGCTTTGCCAAATTCATTTGTTAAATCTAGTAGTTTGTGGTGGAGTCTTTAGGGTTTTCTATGTACAATATCATGCCTGTGAATAATGGCAGTTTTACTTCCTCTTTTTTAATTTGGATGCCTTTTCTGTTTTCTTTTTGTCTGATTGCTATGGCTAGGACTTCCAGTACTATGTTGAGTAAGAGTACTAAAAGTGGACATCCCTGTCTTGTTTATGATATCAAGGGAAACACTTTTAGTTTTTGCCCATTGAGTCTGAATTTGGCTGTAGGTTCGTCATATATGGCCTTTATCATATTTAGGTATGATCCCTCTATTTTCACTTTGGAGTTTTTATGATAAATGTGTGCTGGATTTTGTCAATGCTTTTTCTGTGTCTATTGATATGATCATGTGATTTTTATCTTTCATCTTGTCTATGTGATATATCATATTTAGTGATTAGCGAATATTCTACCAGCCTAGCGTCCCTGAAATAAATTACACTTGGTCATGGTGTATGTGGATTTATTTGGTAGTATTTTTAAAGTTTTTACCATCTGTGTTCATCAGGGATATTGGCCTGTAGTTTTCTTCCTTTGCAGTGCCTTTATCTGGTTTTGGAATTACGAGAATGCTAACTTAGTGAACAGAGCTTGGAAGTCTTCCCTCCTCTGGAATCTTTTGAAATTTTTGAGGAGGTTAGGTGTTAGTTCTTCTTTGAATGTTTGGAAAAATTTGCCTGTGAAGCGATCTGGTCTAGGCCTTTTTTTTGTGTGTTCGTTCTTTTTTTTTTTTAATCACTGCTTCTTTATTGTTATTGGTCTATTCAGGTTTTTTAAAATTCTTTTTTATTTAGTTTTGGAATATTGTATATTTCTAGGAATTTGTCCATCTTGCACAGGTTGTTCAATTTGTTCATAATATTTTCTTACAATACTTTGTATTTCTGTGATGTCAGTCATTACTTCATCTCTTTCATTTCTGCTTTTATTTATTTGGTCCTCTCTGTTTCTTTATGAGTCTGGCTAGTAGTTCATCAATCTTACTTATCTTTTCAAAGAATCAGCTCTTGGTTTCATTGATCTTTTGTATTTTTTTTTATTTATTTTAGTTTAGTTTTTATGTCATTTACTTCTACTCTTATCTTTATTATTTCCTTCCTTCTACTTTTATCTTTTCTTGTTCTCTTTCTAGTTCTTTTAGTTGTAGGGTTATATTATTTAAGTGAGATTTTTCTAGCTTATTGAGATAGGCCTGTAATGCTATGAACTTCCCTCTCAGGACTGTTTTCACTGTGTCCCATAGACTTTGGTTTATTGTGTGTTCATTTCCTTTTGTTTCCAGGTAGTTTTAAATTTTTTTTTTCTGAATCTCATTGTTAAACCCCTACCCCCCCACGGCTGGCCATCCAACCTCCCACAACCCCTCCCCCCAGCTGTCCAGCCCCTTGATAGGCCGTGATTGTCAGCCAGTTTGAGGGACCCCACCTATGCACGAATTTGTGCACTGGGCCTCTAGTCCTATATAATAAAGAGGTAATATGCAAATTGACTATTACTCCAACACACAAGATGGACACACCCATGTGGTCAAAGATGGCTGCCCCCATGTGGACACAATATGGCCACCACAAGATGACCAGTAGGGGAGGGCAGTTGTGGGTGATCAGGCCAGCAGGGGAGGGCAGTTGGGAGGGACCAGGCCTGCAAGGAAGGGCAGTTGGGGTGATCAGGCCTGCAGGGGAGGGCAGTTAGAGGCAACCAGGCTTGCAGGGGAGGGCAGTTAGGGGTGACTGGGCCTGCAGGGGAGGGCAGTTGGGAGCGACCAGGCCTGCAGCGGAGGGCAGTTGGGAGGGAAAAGGCCTGCAGGGGAGGGCAGTTGGAGGGGGACCAGGCCTGCAGGGGAGGGCAGTTGTGGGGGACAAGGCCTGCAGGGGAGGGCAGTTAGGGACAATCAGGCCGCAGGGGAGCAGTTAGGCATCGATCAGGCTGGCAGGAGAATGGTTAGGGGGTGATCAGGCTGGCAGGCAGAAGTGGTTAGGGGCAATCATGCAGTCAGGCAGGCGAGCAGTTGGGAGCCAGCAGTCCTGGATTGTGAGAGTGATGTCCGATTGCCTATTTAGGCCCGATCCCACAACGACAGTCAGACATTCCTCGAGGGGTCCCAGATTGGAGAGGGTGCAGGCTGGGCTGAGAGACACCCCCCACCCCACGTGTGAATTTCGTGCACCGGGCCTCTAGTTGTTTAATAACATGCTCTTTAATCTCCATGTGTTTGACTGTTTTTGAGTGTTTTTATTGTAGTTGATTTCTAGTTTCATGCCCTTGTGATCTGGGAAGATGCTTGATTGGTATGAGTTCAGTCTTCTTGAACTTAAGATTTATTTTGTTGTCTAATATGTGGTCTGTCTTGGAGAAAGTTCCATGTGCACTTGAGGAAAATGTATATTCTCTTGCTTTGGGATGAAATGTTCTGTAAATACCAATTAAATCCATCTTATCTAGTGTGTTGTTTAAGATTGCTGTTTCCTTGTTGAATTTTATCTGGAAGATGTATCCAGTGATGTCAGTGGGCTGATAAAGTCCCCTACATGACTGTATTGCTGTCAGTATTTCATTGTCCTCAAAGAGATTTCTACATATGTAGGTGCTCCTATTTTGGGTGTATATATGTGTTACTAGGGTTATATCTTCATGTTGGATCAATCCCTTTAGTATTATGCAGTGATCTTCTTTGTCTCTTATTATGGCCTTCTTTTTGAAATCTATTTTGTTAGATATAAGTATTGTTATTGCTGGATTGCTGGTTTTGTTTTTATTTTTTCATTTCCATAAAATTTTCCATT
This sequence comes from Eptesicus fuscus, assembly GCF_027574615.1. NCBI lineage: Eukaryota > Metazoa > Chordata > Mammalia > Chiroptera > Vespertilionidae > Eptesicus > Eptesicus fuscus. The sequence goes on along the minus strand of NC_072480.1, from coordinate 850,310 downwards.
CCTTCACCATCATCCTGTGTGAGTGTTTTGTTCTGAGGTGGCTCTCTTGTTGACAGCATATATATGGGTCATGTTTTCTTATCCATTTAGCTACTCTATGTATTTTGATTTAAGCATTTAATTCATTTACATTTAAGATTATTGTTGATAGGTACCTTCCTATTGCCATTTTTATGTCTATGTTCCTCTCTATTTCTTCTTCTTATAGAACAGTCACTTTAACATTTCTTGCAATGATGGTTTGGTGGTAATGGGGAACTGGCAAGGGCCTCCATAGTAGCCAAGCCAGACCATGGCTTTCTTCAGCCTCAGGACCCCAAAGTGCCAGATCACCCGAGAGGCAGGGCCTGTTAGAAGAGATACAATGTTTTGCTTATTGAGGCAGTGCTAAAGCTTCTGGACATCTTCCCAATGCCCTATGAGGCAGAGTTGCTCTAGCTGGCACACCTGAGCCCCCAGGACATTGGCCAGGGGCTCACACTCTCCCCACAGCTCAAGCACGCAGCGTTCAGAAAAGCAAGTTGTGTGCTAAACTTCTGAGGTTTCAGAGAAGGCAAGCTAGCAAAGACCCTCTGCAGACCCAGCCCCAGCCCTCATAGTCCCTTCCAGCAGACCTCGGCTGCTTTGGTGTATCTGAGTCACCCTTCACTGTGAGAGCAATGGGAGGCCTACCCACAGCACAGCGGGCCAGCAGGAAGCCACTCACCATCAATTTTAAATAGAGTAGTCTTGGATAGAGTAGTCTTGGTTTTAGGTTCTTCCTTTTCTTTACTTTGAATACTTCACCTTATTCCCTTCTGGCCTCTAGTGAGGCCAGACTTATGGGGATTCCCTTGTAGGTAACTGACAGTCTTATGGGAACTCCCTTGTAGGTAATTGACTGTCTCTCTTGCTATCCTTATGATTCTTTTTGTCTTTAATACTTGCCATTTTACTTATGATATGTCTTGGTGTGGGTCTTTTTTGGTTCATCTTGACTGGGTTCTGTGCTTTCTAAATTTGTGTGACTTTTTCTTTCACCGGGTTAGGGAAATTTTCTGTTATTATTTTTATTTATTTATTTATTTATTTATTTATTTATTTATTATTTTTTAAAATATATTTTATTGTTTTTTTACAGAGAGGAAGGGAGAGGGATAGAGAGTTAGAAACATCGATGAGAGAGAAACATCCATCAGCTGCCTCCTGCACACACCCCACTGGGGATATGCCCCAGCCAACGTACATGCCCTTTACCGGAATTGAACCTGGGACCTTTCAGTCCGCAGGCTGACACTCTATCCACTGAGCCAAACCGGTTTCGGCTTTTATGTTTTTATTGATTTTAGAGAGAGAGGAAAAGAGAAAAGAATCAATGTGAGAGAGAAACCAATTTGCTGCCTCCTGCACGCTCCCTATTGGAGATCGAGCCTGCAACGGGGCATGTACCCTGACCTGGAATCAAACTGGCTACCTCTTGGTGCATGGGGTAATGCTCAACCAACTGTGTCACACCAGCCAGGGCTATCATTATTTCTTTAAACAGGTTTTCTATTCCTTGCTCATTGTCTTCTTCCTCTGGTATCCCTGTGATACAGATGTTGTTTCATTTCACGTTGTCCAAAGTTCCCTTAAACTATCCTAATGCTTTTCAATTCTTTTATATTTTTGCTGCTCTCATTGAGTGATTTTTTTATCTTGTCTTCTAATTTGTTGACTTGATCCTCTACTTCCTGTAACCTACTGTTTATTCCTTGCAGTATATTCTTTATTTCAGCTATGTTAGTTTTCATTTCCAACTGGTTATTTTTATTATGGTTTCCATGCACTTGTTATGGTGTTGAACATTCTTAAAACCATTCCTTTATACTCTGTTTCTGATGAATTGCTTGCCTGCATTTCATTTAGCTCTTTTTCTGGAGATTCTTCATGTTCTTTCATTTGAGGACTCTTTCTTTGTTTCCCCATTTTTGCTCTTTCTTTGTGTTCATTTCTGTGTATTGAATAGGACTGCTATTACTCCCAGTCTTGGTGTGGCCTTTTGTAGGTGGTGTCTTGTGGGATCCAGTGGTGTAGTCTCCTTAGTATTCTGAGCTGTGTGCTCTAAGAATGTCTTTTGGGTTGGTTATGTTGTCTCTCCTGTTATATTTCTGTCTTGATTGCTGTTGTCCCTTTCCTGGGTGGTCTCAGCTTTTGGCCTGCTGACTGTGGGCTTAACCCCCACCACATCTTGCCAACTGTTATACAGTGCTGTCAGAAGAAAACAAGACCAAATAAAAAACAACACACATACACACACACAAAACCAACAAAAACACCACCAACAAAAGAGGAATATAAAGGAATACTAAATGACAAGAGACCAAAAGATTTAGAGATAAAATAAAGAAATGAAAGAACAAACAAAAAAAATGAAGGGCGAGAAAAGACAAAGAATAAAAAAGAAAAGGAAAATATAATAAACTAGAGGCCCGGTGCATGAAATTTGTGCACTGAGGGGGGTATCCCTCAGCCCAGCCTGCACCCTCTCCGATATGGGACATCCCTCTCACAATCTGGGACTGCTGGCCCATAACCGCTTGCCTGCCTGGATTGCCCCTAATTGCTTCTGCCTGCCAGGCTGATCACCCCATAACCGCTCCCCTACAGGCCTAATTAACACATAACTACTTCCCTGCCAGCACAATCTCCACCAACTGCCCTCCCTTGCCAGCCTGGTTGCCCCCAACTGCCCTCCCCTGCAGGCCTGATATCGACCCCAACAGCCCTCCTCTGCTGGCCAATTTGGTTCTGATTGGTCTCCTAGGCAGCCATTGGCTCCTCGTAGTTCACTCAGATTTGGTTCTGATTGGTCGGTTACTATGCCAGTCAGTGTCAAAAGCTTCGCCTCCTAGGCAACCATTGGTTCGTCACAGTTGACCCAGATTTGGTTCTGATTGGTCAGTTTCTATGCCAATCAGCATCAAAAGCTCTGCCTCCTAGGCAGCCATTGGCTCCTCACACTTCACCCAGATTTGGTTCTGATTGATCAGTTTTTATGCCAGTCAGTGTCTCTGGGCCTATCATCGGGGTCTGATCAGAAATATGGGACTGATCAACAGCCCTGGTGGAGGCCTGGAGAGAAATGGAGGCGCAGCTGCTGACCACGCCTAGAACGAAAGAGAGAGGCAAGTGCTGATCAACAGCTTCCACAGAGGCTTCTCTCTTCAGGCCTCTCTCTTTAGGCCTGCTTCTCTCTTCAGGCCTCTCTCTGGGCCCAATTCACAGCACACTCAGGAGTCAGTGCTGGGTCACCGTGCCTGCAGCTGTAGCAGTCAGTGTGGGGTTTCCACGGCAACCCACCGCTGACTGCAACACTGACTTCCGGTTGGTTGAGCCTCCTGGTTGTTACGGATGTGACGGACCCAGGGTTTTTATATATTAGGATGAAGTAATAATAAAGTTTAAAAGTACAGAATAGGAAAAGTAAAACGAGAAAGGAAAATAATGAAGTTAAAATAAAATGAAAAAAGAAAAGAGAAAAATTAGAATAAAAGGAAAGAGAAATAAGAGATATGGAAGAGGAGAGAGACCAAGATGATGGCATAGCTAAACACCTGAAATTGCTGCCTCGCACAACCACTTCACAACTACAACTAAAAAACAAAAGGGACATCATCCAGAAGCACAGGAAGGCTGGCTGAGTGGAAATTCTACAACTAGAAGGAGAGAGAAAAGCACACTGACACTCAGAGGAGGTGCGGAAGTAAAGTGCAGAGGTATGGAGGCGCGCGCACAGAAAGGGCTGGGAACTGATTACACGTCTGTCTTTTTCAATTGGGAGGAAGACACAAGCTCCCGAGTGCTCTGAACTCCAGTTCCGGGCGAGACTCTGGGGACCCAGACTCATACGGGGAGAAACTGGATTGTCTGGCTTCAGGCGGAACTCGAAGGCAGCTTTCTTTCAGAGGTGCTTGCAGCGATTACTGAGGGACATGGAGACCTGGGGGCCTCTTAGGGCAGGGCTGAGGATCAGCCATAGCTGTTTGCTCCACTCTGTTGATTCCCTGAGACCCCGCCCCACCCAAGCTGTGTGCAGAGGCTTTTGCATATGAATGGCCTGACCCTTTGCAATCTAAAATTACCTAACAAACTGCAGCTGGGTCAGAGAGCCCCAGAGCCACCAAAAGAAAGCCCAAGGCCCCACAGCAACTTGCATTGCTTCACAGCTGGGCCTCATCTGGGCATCTCCAAACCACAAACAAAGAAGAGGAATCTGCAGATCTCTCCATAGCGTCTGCTGGGTGGCCTCAGGCAGAGGCTAAATTTGCGCCTTCTTGGAGATCCAAGAGCCTGTGTGCCCAGTAGTCAGAGTGGGACCATCCAGATTACAACTCCTAAGATCCATAAGGGACACACTCCAGGGGCAGACTCAGTGAGCACCAAAGCCCCACTGAAGCAAGTCTTGCCCCATAAAGGTGTCTCCAGCACAGAAGTTCTCCCATCATAGACACAGCTGATCCTCACAGCCAATTGGCCTGGAGGTCTATTCCTCCCAGTGATACCAACAACAATCAAGGCAACAAGACTGTGCACACAGCCCACAAAGGGGTGCAACAGGAGTGTGCACCTCAGGTAATTGGGGATGCTGAGCCACTGGGCCCTATAGGACACCTAGCACACAAAGCCACTCTATCAACACAGGGAAACAGCCAAAATGCGGAGACAAAGAAACAGATCACAAATGACAGAAATGGAGGAGAGTAAACTACTGGAAATAGAGTTCAAAACCACGGTTATAAGGTTACTCAAGAATCTTCTAGAAACTGCTGATAAATTTAGTGAGACCCTTGAGGATATGAAAAGGACCAACTAGAAATTAAGCATACACTGACTGAAATAAAGAATAATATACAGAGATCCAACAGCAGACTAGAGGATCCCAAGAATCAAGTCAAAGATTTGAAATATGAAGAAGCAAAAAACACCCATCGGAAAAGAAAAAAGAATCCAAAAGTATGAAGATAGTGTAAGGATCCTCTGGGACAACTTCAAACGTACCAACATCCGAACTATGGGGGTGCCAGAAGAAGAGAGGGAGCAAGATATTGAAAACCTATTTAAAGAAATAATGACTGAAAACTTCCCCCACCTGGTGAAAGAAATAGACTTACAAGTCCAGGAAGCGCACAGAACCCCAAACAAAAGGAATCCAAAGAGGACCACACCAAGACACATCATAATTAAAATGCCAAGAGCAAAAGACAGAATATTAAAAGCAGCAAGAGAAAAACAGTTAGTTAGTTACCTACAAGGGAATACCCATATGAATGTCAGCTGATTTTTCAACAGAAACTATGCAGGCCAGATGGGAGTGGCAAGAAATATTCAAAGTGATGAATAGCAAGAACCTACATCCAAGATTACTCTATCCAGCAAAGCTATCATTCAGAATTGAAGGTCAGATAAAGAGCTTCACAGATAAGAAAAAGCTAAAGGAGTTCATCACCACAAAACCAGTATTATATGAAATGCTGAAAGGTATTCTTTAAGAAGAGGAAGAAGAAGAAAAAGGTAAAGATAAAAATTATGAACAACAAATACATATCTATCAACAAGTGAATCTAAAAATCAAGTGAATAAAAAATCTGATGAACAGAATAAACTGGTGAATATAATAGAATCAGTAGCTTAGAAAGGGATTGGACTGACAATTCTTGGGGGGAATGGGGTGTGGGGAGTGCGGGAAGAGAATGGACAAAAATCGTACACCTATGGATGAGGACCATGGGTAGGGGGGTAAGGGCAGAGGGCGGGTTGGGAACCAGGTGGAGGGGAGCTATAGGGGGAAAAAAGAGGAACAACTGTAATAATCTGAACAATAAATATTTATTTAAAGAAAAGATATGAAAGAAAAAACTAAAAAGGAGAAATACAAAAGATACATAAAAGTTTAATGAAAATAAATAAAAATAAGTGACATTCACCTGTGCAGGTTTTTGTGACTGCTAAATTTACCCTATGGGTCTACTCTTTGTGAAGCTCAGGGAAGTTTGCTCCAATGTTGTTTGAATCTGGCTTGTTGGAGTGTTGTTCCTCTGCCTCTCAAGATGTTTTCTGGTGCAAGCCAATGTCAGTCACTGTCCCTGCCTGTACCTTGGCAAACTGATTGAAGCCAGCACGCCAGAGCTCCAAGCAGTGTGGAGTAGGGCCTCCATAGCCCAGAGGCTGGTTCTGCCTTGGGTCTTGCACCTTGAATGTGCTTGTCTGAGCTGATGTCCCTTCCCCCACAGAACAGGGCTCTGTGTAGGAATTTGGGACCTGTCCTGGGTGGATTAGACAGACTTGCTTTGGGGGTTGTGCCTGTAGCTTGCAAGGTGGAGAAGCTGGCACTTGCTCCCTTTCTAGGGCTGTACTGGCTGAACTCACTAGGGAGCTTGGGTCTGGTTCCCTGTATGGCAGCCAGAGGGCCCAGGACACCCCCATTTATCTCTGAGACAGAAGCCCATCCCAGAGACACAGTTGCAATGCCTCTGCTCTGCCTGGCTCCCTGGCACCCCCTGGCTCCCTGGAACCTCCTCAACTCTGCCTGGTTCCCTTGCAACCCCTGGCCACACCAAGTAAGAGAGCATAAAAAAGAAAATCGGCCCTAGCTGGTTTTGTTCAGTGGATAGAGCGGTGGCCTGTAGATTGAAGGGTCCCAGATTTGATTCTGGTCAAGGGCATGTACCTCAGTTGGGGCATGTGCAGGAGGCAACCAATTGATGTGTCTCTCTCATATCCATGTTTCTCTCTGTTTCTCCTCCTTCCTTCCACTCTAAATATCAATGGAAAAATACTCATTGAGGATTAACAAAACAAAACAAGAAAAGAAAATCAGCCTCAGTTGGCACTCCAATCTTTCCGCATGGTTGGCCTCTGCTGGGCTGGGCCTCCAACCAGCCAGATGTCTGAGTCCTCCATGCCATCAAACCCAGCCACAGGGTGCAGATTTCCCACACAGAGCCATTTCCCTTTGCCTCTGGTCACATCAGGATAGGGCAGACCCAGCTGTTTCGCAGGTGGAGGTGGCACTGCCCAGGCCACACTCTCCATCCCTCTCTCTGCCCAAAGATTTTCCAGAGTATAACGGGTCCCTCAGATTCACTGCTGGGTGCAATGGTCAGACCACTCCACCAGCCCTACTCCACTAGCCCTGCGTTTTGTTGTGTGGCCCCTCCCGCGGACACAAATCTGAGTGAATTTCCCAGGCTGGTGTAATAAAGAAATCACTCTTTACCTGTGAAGGTATGGTCCGAGTCTCCAAGGTCCACCGAAGCACCACTGATTCCCACCACCTGAAGTTATCCAGGCTCCTCTTCCCTTCTCTCTTGCTCTGGATTAAGGATCCCTGTATAGGGATGAGACCCCATGTTCCCCTCCCAACCTTGCAGGTGCATGATTTGGCTCACACTCCCTGTCTACGCCTGTTCTTTCCCTGCAATTCCCGCTCACAATATGTTAAATCAGCTATACTTCAACTGGATTTTCAAGCCGAATGCTTTGCAGCTTAGCCTCAAGTCTGGTCCAGTGTTGGGAGCAAGAGGGTGGAGCTTCCAGGTACTCTGCAGCCATCTTGAAATTCTTTATGTCAGATACTTTTATGTAATTTCTCCTGTTAACTTAATTATATTTTTTTCTATTCCAATAATGACTAAAGATTACAACATGTTTACCTCTTTCATCCGTTTATTGTTGTCATGCATTAAGACATTACTGGTTTTATTCTATGCGTCACCGTTGTTTTTTTTTGTATTCTTCTACATTGCTGAATTCATTTATTAAATCTGGCAGTTTTTTTGGTGGAGTCTTTTGAGTTTTCTATGTACAGTATCATGTCATCTGTGAATAATAAGAGTTTTACTTCCTCTTTTCTAATTTGGGTGCCTTTTATTTTTTCTTGTTGTCTGATCACTATGGCTAGGACTTCCAGTTCTTTGTTGAACAAGTCTGGTGAAAGTGGACATCCCTGTCTTGTTCCTGTTTTTAGGGTAAATGGTTTTAGTATTTTCCCCTTGAGTATGATATTGGCTGTACGTTTATCATGTATGGCTTTTATTATGTTGAGTTAGGATCCTTCTAGTCCCACTTGCTGAGAGTTTTTATCAAAAATGGGTGTTGGAATTTGTCAGATGCTTTTTCTGCATCACTTGATATGTTCATGTGATTTTTGTCTTGCAATCTGTATATGTGATTCATCACATTTATTGATTTGCGTATATTATACCAGCCTTGTATCCTTGGAATAAATTACACTTGGTCATGGTGAGTGATATGTTTAATGTACTGCTGGATCTGATTTGCTAATATTTTGATGAGAATTTTAGCATCTATGTTCATCAGTAAAATTGGCCTGAAATTATCTTTCTTTGTAGAGTCTTTATCTGGTTTTGGAATTAGGGTAATTCTGGCCTCATAGAAAGAGCTCAGGAGTTTCCCTTCCTCCTGATTTTTTTCGAATAGTTTGAAGAGGATAGTTATTACTTCTTTGAATGTTTGGTAAAACTCCCCCTTGAAGCCATCTGGATCAGGGCTTTTGTTTACTGGAAGTTTCTTTTTTTATTACTGCTTCAATTTCATCAGTAGTTATCGGCTGATTCAGGGTTTTTTTTTCCCCCTTTTTTAATGTATGTTTTTGTTTTTTAAATTCTTTATTGTTAAAAGTAGTACATATGACTCAATTTTCCCCCGTTGACCTCTCTCCAGTTGCACCCATCTCCCAGCACATGCACTTACCTCCCCACTGTCTATGTCCATTGGTTATGCTCATATGTGTGCATACAGGTTCATTGGTTGATCATGCACTGGTGGGGTCCCTTGGCCTGGCCTCCACCCTCTCGCAATCTGGGAACCCTTGGGGGATGTTGGAGAGCCAATTTCAGCCCGATCCCGCAGGCCAGGCTGAGGGACCCCACCCTCTAGTGTTTTCATATGGCCTTCTATATGTGTTCTTTGGAAAATTGTCTATTTAGGGCTTTTGCCAATTTTTTTTTAAATTTAATAAATCTTTATTGTTCAGATTATTACAATTGTTCCTCTTTTTTCTCCCTATAGCTCCCCTCCACCCGGTTCCTACCCCACCCTCTGCCCTTACCTCCCCCCCACACTATCCTCATCCATAGGTGTACGATTTTTGTCCAGTTTCTTCCTGCACCTCCCATACCCCTTTCCCGCTGAGAATTTTCAGTCCACTCCCTTTCTATGCCCCTGATTCTATTAAATTCACCAGTTTATTCTGTTCATCAGAGTTTTAATTCACTTGATTTTCAGATTCACTTGTTGATAGATATGTATTTGTTGTTCATAATTTTTATCTTTACCTTTTCCTTCTTCCTATTCTTAAAGAATAACTTTAAGCATTTCATATAATACTGGTTTTGTGGTGATGAACTCCTTTAACTTTTTCTTATCTGTGAAGCTCTTTATCTGACCTTCAATTCTGAATGAGAGCTTTGCTGGGTAGAGTAATCTTGGTTATAGGTTCTTGCTATTCATCACTTTGACTATTTCTTGCCACTCCCGTCTGGCCTGCATAGTTTCTGTTGAGAAATCAGCTGACAATCGTATGGGTGCTCCCTTGTAGGGTAATTAACTGGTTTTCTCTGGCTGTTTTTAATATTCTCTTTGTCTTTTGCTCTTGGCATTTTAATTATGATGTGTCTTGGTGTGGTCCTCTTTGGATTCCTTTTGTTTGGGGTTCTGTGCACTTCCTGGACTTGTAAGTCTATTTCTTTCATCAGGTGGGGGAAGTTTTCAGTCATTATTTTTTCAAATAGGTTTTCAGTGTCTTGCTCTTTCTCTTCTTCTGGCACCCCCATAATTCGGATGTTGGTACGCTTGAAGTTGTCCCAGAGGCTTCTTACACGATCTTCAACTTGTTGGATTCTTTTTTCTTTTCCGGTTGTGTGTTTTTTGCTTCTTTGTATTTCAAATCTTTGATTTGATTCTTGGGTTCCTCTAGTCTGCTATTGGGTCTCTGCATAATATTTTTTATTTCAGTCAGTGTATGTTTAATTTCTAGTTGGTCCTTTTTCATATCCTCGAGAGTCTCGCTAAATTTATCGGCCTTTTCTAGGAAATTCTTGAAAAACCTTATAATCGTGGTTTTGAACTCTATATCCAATTGTTTGTTTTCCTCCATTTCTTTTGTTTGTGATCTGTTTCTTTGTCTCCGCATTTTCGCTGCTTCTCTGAGTTGGTAGAGTAGCTTTGTGTGCTAGGTGTCCTATATGGCCCAGTGGCTCGGCCTCCCCAGTTACCTGAGGTGGACACTCTTGGTGCACCCCTTTGTGGACTGTGTGTACAGCCTTGTTGTAGTTAAGTCTTGATTGTTGTTGGTATCACTGGGAGGAATTGATCTCCAGGCAATTGGCTGTGAGGATCCACTGTTTCTACGCCGGGAGAACTTCTGTGATGGAGACAGTCTTATGAGACAAGACTTGCAAAATTGCAAAAGCCTCTGTGCTCAGCTTGGATGGGGCGGAGTCTCAGGGCTGAGCAGACAGTCTTGGCTTCCTGTCAGCCCTGCCCTATGATGCCCCTTGGGTCTCAGTGTCCCTCGGTAATCGTTGCAAGCACCTCTAAGAGTAAGCCACCCTCGAGTTTCGCCCGCTGCCAGACAGTCCAGTTCCTCCCCCAATGAATCTGGATTCCAGATTCTTGCCCGGAACTGGGGTTCAGCGTAGTGGGTAAGCTTCCATTTCCCACCTGCTAGAGAAAGCCAGCAGCATTCAGCAGTCAGTCCTCTCTTCATGCACTCGCGTGCGCGCCTCCAGACCTCTACCTTTTGCGGCTCCCCTGAGTGCCTGCCTGACAGTCCAGATTCCCCCTGTATAAGCCTGGGTCTCCAGGGTCTTGCCCGGAGCTGGGGTTCAGTGCAGTCGGAACTGGGGTTCAGCGCAGTCGGGAGCTTTTGACTCCTTCCCGCTAGAGAAAGCCAGCCAGGCACTCAGCCGCCTGTGTGCGTGTCTCCATACCTCAGCCTTTTGCAGCTCCTCTGATTCTCCATGTACTTTCCTCTTTCCTTCTAGTTGTAGAATTTCCACTCAGCCAGCTTTCCTGTGGTTCTGGATGATGTTTGTTTTGTCTTTTAGTTGTAATTTTGAAATTGTTGTGTGAGGTGGCAGTTTAGGTGTTTACTTATGCCGCCATCTTTGTTTCTCCCCTTTTGCCAACTTTTGATTGGCTTGTTTATCTTTCTTTTGTTAAGTTGAATGAGTTCCCTGTAAATTTTGGAGAATAAACCCTTATCGGAGATAACAATGGCAAATATGTTCTCCCATGCAGTGGGCTTCATTGTTGTTTTGTTGATGGTTTCTTTTGCTGTGCAGAAGCTTTTTATTTTGATGTATTCCCATTTGTTTATTTTTTTCTTAGTTTCTATTGTCCTAGGAGCAGTACTGTTAAAGATAGTGCTACTACATATATCTGATATTTTGCTGCCTTTGGATTCTTCTAAGATTTTTATGGTTTCCTGTCTTACATTTAAGTCCTTTATCCATTTTGAGTTTATTTTTGTGTATGGTGTAAGTTGGTGTTCTGGTTTCATTTTTTTTTTTTTTTGCATATATTTATCCAATTTTCCCAACACCATTTGTTGAAGAGACTGTCTTGATTCCATTGTATGTTCTTGTCTCCTTTGTCAAATATTAATTGAGCATTAATTGATTGGATTGACTTCTGGGTTTTCTGTTCTGTTCCATTGGTCTATATGTCTGTTCTTGTGCCAATACCAGGCTTTTTGAGAACAGTGACTTTGTGATATAGATTGATATCTGGTATTGTGATCCCTCCAATGTTGTTCTTTTTTCTCAGGATTGCTGCAGCTATTCGAGGTCTTTTTCTTATTCCATATGAATTTTTGGAGAGTTTGTTCTAGGTTTTTAAAATATGCCATTGGTATTTTAATGAGGATAGCCTTGAATCTTTAGATTGCTTTGGGTATTTTGGACATTTTAATGATGTTGATTCTACCAATCCATGAGCATGGTATATTCTTCCATTTGTTTATGTCTTCCTCTATCTTTTTTCAAAGTTTTGTAGTTTTTCTAGTAGAGCCCTTTTACCTCCTTAGTTAGGTTTATTCCTAGGTATCTTAATTTTTTTTGCGTGTAACGGTAAATGGGATTTTTGTTCGTTTGTTTCTCTTTCTGTGAGTTCATTATTGGTGTATAAAAAAGCCATAGATTTCTTGGTTTTAATTTTGTACCTGGCTACATTGCCGAATTCATTTATTAAGTCTAGTAGTTTATCGATGGAGTCTTTAGGGTTTCTATGTATAATATCATCTCATCTGTGAATAATTACAGTTTCACTTCTTCTTTTCCAATTTGGATGCCTTTTATTTCTTCTTGTCTGATTGGCTAGCACTTCCAATACTGTGTTGAACAGGAGTGGTGAAAGTGGGCATCGGTGTCTTGTTGCTTGTCTTAGGGGAAATTATTTTAGTTTTTACCCATAGAGTATGATGTTTGCTGTAAGTTTGTCATATACAGGTTTTATTATGTGGAGGAATGATCCCTCTATTCCCACTTTGCTGAGAGTTTTTTATCAAGAAAGGGTGTTGGATTTTGTCAAATGCATTTTCTGCATCAATTTTATATCAATTGATTTTTGTCTCAATTTGTTTATATGATATGTCACGTTTATTGATTTGTTGTTATTGTACCAGCCTTGCATCCTCGGAATAAATCCCACTTGGTCATGGTGTATGATCTTTCTAATGTAATGTGAGATCCGAGTTGCTAGAATTTTGTTGAGGATTTTAGCATCTATGTTCATCAGAGATATTGGCCTATAATTCTCTTTCTTTGTATTGTCTTTATGTGATTTTGGGATTAGGGTAATGGCTGGCTTCATAGAAGGAGCTTGGAAGTGTGCCCTCTTGTTGAATTTTTTGGAATAGTCCTAGAAGGATTGGTTTTAGTTCTTCTTTGAATGGTTGGTAAAACTCCCCTATGAAGCAGTATGGACCAGGGCTTTTGATTGATGGAAGTTTTTTGATTATTGCTTCAATTTCATCTGTAGTTAATGGCCTATTCAGTTTTATTGATTCTTCCTGATTGAGTTTTGGAAGCTTGTATTTTTCTACGAGTATGTCCATTTCTTCTAGGTTGTCCAGTTTGTTGGAGTAGAGTTGTTTATAGTATTTTTTTACAATCCTTGGTATGTTTTTGGGGTTGGTTGTTACTTCACCTTTTCATTTCTGATTTTGTTTATTTGAGTCCTCTCTTTTTGTTTCTTGGTGAGCCTGGCTAGAGGTTCATCAATGTTGTTTATCCTTTCAAAGAACCAGCTCTTGGTTTTATTGATCTTTTGTATTGTCTTTTTTATGTATATGTAATTTATTTCTGCTCTGATCTTTATTATTTCTGTCCTTCTGCTTATTCTGAGCTTTTCTTGTTGCTCTCTTTCTAATTATATAAGTTGCAAGGTTAGATAATTTATTACCATTTTTTCTTGTGTTTGGAGGTAAGCTTGTAGAGCTATGACCTTCCCTTTCAGTTCTGCTTTTACCATGTTTCATAGATTTTAGATTATTGTGTTTACAGTGTCATTTGTTTCCAGGATGCTTTTTATTTCTTCATTGATCACTTTGGTAATCATTGTTTAATAACATGCTATTTAGCCTCCCAGTGTTTAATTTAAATGTTTTTTATTGTAGTTGATTTATAATTTTATGCCACTGTTATCTGAGAAGATATTGATATGATTTATATCTATTTGAATTTGAAAAGACTTTGCCTGTTACCTAATATATGGTCTGTCTTTGAAAATGTCCCGTGTGCACTTGAAAGAATGTATATTCTGTAGCTTTGGGGTGAAATGTTCTGAAGATATCAGTTAGTTCCATCTGATCTAGTGTGTCATATAGGATGCTGCTTCTTTGCTTTTTTATTTTTATTTTTAGGATTTATCCAGTGGTGTCAATGGGGTATTAGTCTCCTACTATGATTGTATTGCTTTCGATCTCTCCCATGATATCTTCCAGAAGTTTTAAAATGTATTTGGGTGCTCCTGTATTGGGTGCATATATTTTACCAGAGTTATATCCTTCGGTTGAATTGCTCCGTTTAGTATTATGAAGTGGCCCTCCTTATCTCTTGTATAGCCTTCACTTTGAGGTCTATTTTGTCAGATATAAGTATTGCTGCCCCAGCTTTTTTTTTTTTTTTTTTTCCATTTGCTTTAAAAAAATTTTTCCACCTGTTCACTATCAGTCTGTGTGAGATGTTTGTTCTGAGGTTGGTTTCTTGTATATAGCAGATACATAGGTTTTGTTTTCTTATCCATTCAGCTACCATATGTCTTTTGATTGGAGCATTTAATCCATTTACATTTCAGGTTATTATTGAGTAGAGGCCTGGTGCACAAAATTCGTCCCTAAGCCCAGCCTGCACCCTCTCCAATCTGGGACCCCTCGAGGGATGTCCGACTGCCTGTTTAGGCCTGGCACTCCTATTGTATGTTTCTCTGTGTGTTGTTCCAAAACTCCCTCAGGCTATCCTCCTGCCTATATGTTTTTTTCTACTTGTTGCTCTGCTTGGGTGTATTTCTACGTTGTCCTCTAAATGGGCAGTCAGACATCCTTCTCACAGTCCAGGTCTGCTGGCTCCCAACTGCTCGCCTGCCTGCCTTCCTGATTGCCCCTAACCGCTTCTGCCTGCCAACCTGATCATCCCCTAACCACTCCCCAGCCAGCCTGATTGATGTCTAACTGCTCCCCTTCCAGCCTGTTTGCCCCTAACTGCCCTCCCCTGCGGGCCTGGTCACCCCTAACTGGCCTCCCCTGCAGGCCTGGTCACCCATAATGGCCCTCCCCTACGGGCCTGGGTCCCCCCAAACGGCCCTTCTCTGCAGGCCTGGTCGCCCCCAAATTCCCTCCTCTACCGGCCTGGTCATCCATAACTGCCCTTCCCTGCTGGCTTGATTGCCCACAACTGCCTTCCCTTGAAGGCCTGGTCCCTCCCAACTGCCCTCCCCTGCTGGCCATCTTGTGGCAGCCATCTTGTGTCCACATCGGGGCAGTCATCTTTGACCACATGGGGGCAGCCATCTTGTGTGTTGGAGTGATGGTCAATTTGCATATTACTCTTATTAGATAGGATAGAGGCCTGGTCCACAGGTGGGGTCAGCTGGTTTGCCCTGAAGGGTGTCCCGGATTAGGGTTGGGGTTCCCTTTGGGTGTGGGGTTGCCTGGTCAAGGGTCCTGTGGTGGTTTGCTCTATGGCCATGCCCTCCAGTGAACCAAGCAGAGGCCCTGGTATCTGGGATTTATTTATCTCCTATAGTTGAAACTTTGTAGCCTTGAGCGGAGCCAAGCCTCCTACTTGCTCGGTGGCCGCAGCCATTTTTGTTGGGATTTATTTATCTTCTATAATTGAAACTTTGTAGCCTTGAGTGTAGGCCTGGGCCTGCCAGGGTGTGCAGAAAGCTTGGCTTCCTTCATTACTGGGGAAACCCAAGCCTCCTGCTTGCTCCGTGGCTGCAGCCATCTTGGTTGGGTTAATTTGCATACTCTCACCTGACTGGCTGGTGGGCGTGACTTGTGGGTGTAGTGGAGTGATGGTTACTTTGCATACTACTCTTTTATTATATAGGCTAGGTACTTGTTGGGAGCCATTTTTATTTTTTATGCCTGTGTTCCTTCTTCCCTTTCTACTTCTTTTTATAGCAGTCCCTTTAGCATTTCTTGCATTGCTGGCTTCCTGGTAATAAATTCCCTTAGTTGATTGTTTTTGGTTGTTGTTTTTTTTGTCTGTGAAGCTCCTGTTTTCACCTTCAAATGTGAATGCTAGCCTTGCTGGGTATAGTAATCTTTGATTCATTCCCTTACTTTGAAACACTGTGTATATTTCATTTCATTCCCTTCAGGCCTGATGTGTTTCTGTTGAGAAATCATTTGATCTTCTAATAAGAGACCCCTTGTAGGTAACTTTGTGTCTCTTGACGGCATCCTTTAAGATTCTTACTTTGACATTGGAGTTTGCCGATTTAATTATGATGTATCTTGGTGTCGGTCTTTTTGGGTTCATCTTGTTTGGGATGCTGTATGCTTCTTGGACCTCTGTGTGAGTATTTTCTTCCCCAAATCAGGGATTTTTTCTGTCCTTATTTCTTTAAACAGGTTTTCAGTTCCGTTCTCAGGTTCTTCTCCCTCTGGCACTCCTATTGTATGTTTCTCTGTGTGTTGTTCCAAAACTCCCTCAGGCTCTCCTGCATTTTATGTTTTTTTCTAGTTGTTGCTCTGCTTGGGTGTATTTCTACCTTGTTCTCTAACTCGTTAATATGATCCTCACCTTCTATTCTACTGTTGAAACTTTCCATTATATTTTTCATTCTAGTTATGTCATTCTTCTTTTCTACTTGATTCTTCTTTATTTCCTCTTGATTCTTACACATGTTGAATTTGTCTTCTATCCTTTTCAACATCCTTATAACCATTGCTCTGAATCCTTTCTCTGACAAATTGCTTGCCTCCATTTCATTTATTTCCTTTTATGGTGATTCCTCCCTTTCTTTCATATGGGGTTGTTTTTTGTCTCCCCATTTTTGCTGTTCCTTTGTGATTATTTCTATCAAACTGCTATTCTACCCAGATTTTTTGAATTTGTCTTATATAGTAGATGGTTTGTTGGACCCAGTGGTGCAATCTCTTCAATCTTCTGGGCTGGGTATTCTTGGAATATTTTGGATTCTTTTGGTGTAGTTGGGTCTTGAATGTTATTGTCCAATTTGTGGATGGAGTCTCCTCTAAGGCATCTGGTTTGCCGCTCACTCTCTACCACGTTGACCAAGTAGCATAAAATAAACCTCAATAAGACACGACACAAAGGGATCAAAACGTGAATGTTCTCACAACACTGATAACACCGATAAAAGTGACCACCAGAAAAGAGAATTAAGAGAGAGAAAAGCGCAAAAATGGTATTGAGAAAAGAAATAAAGTTAAGAGAGAAAAGAAAAATGGAAAAAAGATGAAAAAAAATATGGGGAGAAAACACGACAATACAAACAGATATACCAAAAATTGCAAACAAGAAATACCCAGAAAAATTGGGGACAGGATTTCTAGAGGCAAATGTATCTACAGAAAGTAAGGTTAAGGAATTGAATGAACAGGGAAAGGACCATAGTTCAGTATAGACAAGGAGAATAAGAGTGAGTGGATAAGCAGAGAAGAAAAATAAAAAATAACAGAAAAATTAAATAGTGCTGGCTGGTTTGGCTCAGTAGATCGAGTGTCGGCCTGCAGACTGAAAGGTCCCGGGTTCGATTCCAGTCAGGAGCACATACCTAGCTTGTAGGCTCAATCCCCTGCTTTGGTCAGGGGTCATGTGAGAGGCAACCAACCAATGTGTCTCTCTTACATTGATGTTTCTCTCTGTCTCTACATTTCCCTTTCACTGTCTCTAAAAAGCAATGGGAAAATATCCTCTGGTGAGAATTAACAACAAAAATAAACGTTCTCTCCACCTCATCATTCCCTTCTCTCAAAAAAAAAAAAGTAAATAAATAAGTAAAACAAAAAACATATATGTTCTTTAATTTACCTTTTCATATAATCATCCATTTTTGGAAAAGGAGAATAGAGTAGAGAGCAGGTAGTTTGTTGCGTGAAACTAATTAAACAATTAGGAGAAGAGGAGAGAAGAGAAAAACGAGCATAAAAAATTGACTAGTAAAGAAATAGAAAGGAAAAGAGTGCATGGACTTGGAGCAGGGGAGAGGAAATTAGATATATGAGTAAGCCAACAGAAATTAAAATAATAATAACATGTCAATAAAGCAAATAAAGGAGATCAATTTTTAACGAAACATAAAAATAAAGGAAAGAGAAAAACTAAAGTGAGGACAGGAGAAGGGAAAACAGGATGAATGAGGGAGAAATGAGTAAGAAAAATGTGGGGAAAAATAAGATAAAATAATAATCCTATCTAATAAAAGAGCAATATGCAAATTAACCATCACTCTGCTACACCCACAAGTCATGCCCACTGGCCAATCAGGAGTGAGTATGCAAATTAACCCAACCAAGATGGCTGTGGTCATGGAGTGAGCAGAAGGCTTGGATTTCCCTGGCAATGGAGGAAGCCAAGCTTTCCGCACACCCTGGCTGGCCCAGGCCTCCACTCAAGGCTATAAAGTTTCAATTATGGAAGATAAATAAATCTCAACAAAAATGGCAGCAGCCATGGAGCTGGAGAGAGCAGGAGGCTTGAGTTGCCCCTGGTGATGGAGGAAACCAAGCTCCTGAAGTCCTGGCTTGCCTTGGTCTCCACTCAAGGCTACAAAGTTTCAATTATAGAAGATAAATAAATCCCAACAAAAATGGCTGTGGCCACGGAGCGAGCAGGAGGCTTGGCTCTGCTGAAGGCTACAAAGTTTTAATTATAAGAGATAGCCAAAGCCGTTTTGGCTCAGTGGATAGAGCATCGGCCTTCGGACTCAAGGGTCCCAGGTTCGATTCCAGTCAAGGGCATGTACCTTGGTTGCGGGCACATCCCCAGTAGGGGGTGTGCAAGAGGCAGCTGATTGATGTTTCTTTCTCATTGATGTTTCTAACTCTCTATCCCTCTCTCTTCCTCTCTGTAAAAAATCAATAAAATATATTTAAAAAAAGAGATAAATAAATCCCAGATACCAGGGCCTCCACTTGGGCCTCTGGGAAGCGTGGCCACCCTGAAAACCACCACAGGCCCCTCACCCAGGCCGCCCCACGCCCCCAGGGTACCCCCATCCTGATCCGGGACACCCTTCAGGGCAAACCAGCCAGACCCCACCCATGCACCAGGCCTCTGTCCTATCTAATAAAAGAATAATATGCAAATTGACCATCACTTTAACACACAAGATGGCTACCCCCATGTGGTCAAAGATGGCTGCCCCCATGTGGACACAAGATTGCTGCCACAAGATGGCCAGCAGGGGAGGGCGTTTGGGAGGGACCAGGCCTGCAAGGGAAGGCAGTTGTGGGCGATCATGGCTGCAGGGGAGGGCAGTTAGGGGTGACCAGGCCGGCAGAGGAGGGAAGTTGGGGGTGACCGGGCCTGCAGGGGAGGTCAGTTGGGGGGGGACTCAGGCCTGCAGAGGAAAGCAGTTGAGGGGGACCAGGCCTGCAGGGGAGGGCAGTTAGGGGTGACCAGGCCTGCAGGGGAGGGCAGTTAGGGGCAAACAGGCTGGCAGGGGAGTGGTTAGGGGTGGTCAGGCTGACAGGTATAAGTGATTAGCGGCAATTAGGAAGGTAGGCAGGCAAGCATTTGGGAGCCAGCAGTCCTGGATTGTGAGAGGAATGTCCAACTGCCCGTTTCGGCCCGATCCTACTGGGCTCGGGCCCAAACGGGTAATCGGATATCCCTTGAGGGGTCCCAGATTGGAGAGGGTGCAGGTTGGGCTGTGGGACACCGCCCCCACCACCCCCCCTATGAACGAATTTTGTGCACCGGGTCTCTAGTAATTAAATAAATGAAGAATAATTATAATACACAAAAATAAAATATAAACAAAAAAACAAAAGAAAATAACAGAAAAAAAATTTAAAATACAAGGTAAAAAAAGTGAAGTGTCATTTGCTTCAGCCATGTTTTATTGCCCTATAAGGTCTGGTTTAAGACCCCACTTTTCTGTTCTGTCTTCCACTTCTAAGTTTCCTGTTAGGTAGGTAGCGATCCACCACTCCTTTCTTTGTGTCTGTCTCCACAGCCTTGATTGTAAGCAGGCGGGATCAATCTGTCTGTTTTGCTTCTCTGCCTGCTGTCAATCTTAATCTCTCAAGTGTCTATTTCTGACTGGGCTTTAGGTGCTGTATTGCTTTCCGTGACTGAATGCCCCTTTCATCCCAGTTCCCCAAGGGCTCTTCAGAGTCTTTGTTTCCTTTTTAAAGCTCAAGGCTGCATGTGAATGCGCTAGCTGTCCTGATGCTGCTGGGAGGGACTGGCTCTTCACAAGAAAAATTACCACTCAGGTTTGGAGAGTCAGGATTATCTCAGTGCTGGACTCCTGGGCACCTCTCCCCAACCTGCTCTCCAGAGTCTCTCCCCAGACTCCACAAATCACCACCTCCACCATCACTGCAGCCATGGATGTTTGTATTTGAAAGATCTTATAAATTGGGATTAGTGAATAAAAGTAAAGACAACACAGAGGCAAAAACAACCGTGCATTTGCGAGTTCCTCTCTCCCGGGCACCGTGAGATTCGGGCAGCTCTTCAGGCCATCTTTCTGGGCTCAGCCTGTTGTGGCTATGGACTTAGATCTAGAATCCCTTGCTGCCAGCAGCCGCGTTGACCTCCCTTCCACAATCGGATGTTACACCTGTCCTCAAGGGATGCTGACTTGGTGCTGTGCATCTTCCTTCATATATTCTTGGCCCACTGGTCTCTCCAGCCCAGATCCCCGATCCTACCATTCTCCAGTAGTCCTCTGCCCTTCCTGACTGCGAATTGTCTCACCAGCTGTGTCTACTTCGCCAATTCCAGATAGATGTTATTTGATATAGATGCTCCTTCTATTTGCTCCGGGATAAGGCTCAGTACACTTCTGCCTATTTGGCTGTCATTCCCGCCCCCGCCCCCGAACCCCTTTCCTCCCCCCCGCCCCCGATCTTATAATCCTATTCAGGTTTTTTGATTCTTCCTGATTGAGTTTTGGAAGGTCGTATTTTTCTAGGAATATGTCCATTTCCTCCAAGTTGTCCAGTGTGTTGGAACAGAGTCGTTCATAGTATTTTTTTTATGATTCTTTGTATTTCTGTGGCATCAGTTGTTATTTTACCTCTTTCATTTCTGATTTTATCTGTTTTCCATAGATTTTGGTTTGTTGTGTGTTCATTTTCATTTGTTTCCAGGATTTTTTAAAAAAAATTTCCTTTGATCTTTTTGGTAACCCATTTATTGTTTAACTAGAGGCCTGGTGCACAGATTCGTGCTCTGATGGGGTCCCTCAGCCTGGCCTGTGCCCTCTTGCAATCCAGGGCCCCTCGGGGGATGTCAGACTGCTAGTTTCAGCCTGATCCCCACAGGCCAGGCCAGGCCGAGGGACCCCGCTGGTGCACAAATCCATGCACCAGGCCTCTAGTATGCATATAAGATCTTTGGTTAATCTCTGCCCCTCTTCCCTCTTAGATTCATCAGTCTGTTCCATGTTTCCATGCCTGTGCATTGAGCGTCTGCCCCTTGATGGTCAGTGCGCATCATAGCTACTGGTCGAACAGTGGTTTAGGCTTTTATATATATAGATAGCATGTTATTTAGCCTCCATGTATTTGATTGGTTTTTATTGTTTCTATTGTAGTTGATTTCTAATTTTATACCATTGTGATCTGAGAAGATACTTTATATGGTTTCAATCATCTTGAACTTGTAGAGACTTAGTTTGTGTCCTAACATGTGGTCTGTCTTTGAAAATATCCCATGTGCACTTGAGGAGAATGTGTATTCTGTAGCTTTTGAGTGAAACGTTCTGAAAATATCAATTAATCTGATCTGCTCTAGTGTGTCATTTCGGATTGCTGTACCATGTTGATTTTTTTTTATCTAGAAGATCTATCCAATGATGTCAGTAGGATATTAAAGTCCCCTGCAATGATTGAATTGCTATGGATCTCTCCTTTGCTATCCTCCAAAAGTTTTTTTTATATATTTGGATCCTCCTGTATTGGGTGAATATATTTACCAGATTTATATCTCTTATTGTATCTATCCCTTTAATAGTTTGAAGTGGCCTTCGATATCTGCTGTTACAGTCTTCACTTTGAAGTCTTTTTTGTCAGATATAAGTATTGCTACCCCAGCTTTTTTTTTTTTTTCATTTCCATTTGCCTGGAAATTTTTTTTCCAGCCCTTCACTTTCAATCTGTATGAGTCCTTTGTTCTGAGATAGGTCTCTTGCAGATAGCATATATCTGGGTCATGTTTTCTTATCCTTTCAGCTACTCTATGCCCTTTGATTAGAGCATTTAAGCCTTTTACATATAAGGTTATTATTGATAGGTATTTATTTAATATTTCCATTCTTATTCTTTATGCCTGTGTTCGTTCTCGTTCTTTCTTTCTCTCTCTCTCTCTCTCTCTCTCTCTCTCTCTCTCTCTCTCTCTCTCTCTCTCCTGACCACAGTCGCTTTAGCATTTGTTACATTCCTGGTTTGGTGGTAATAAACTTATTAAGCCTGTTTTTGTCTATGAAGCTCTTTATTTCACCTTTGATTTTGAATGACAGCCTTACTGGATAGGGTAATCTTGCATTCAGTGCCTTGATTTTTATTACCTTGTATTCTTTTTTTTAAAAATATATTTTATTGATTTTTTACAGAGAGGAAGGGAGAGGGACAGAGAGCTAGAAACATCGATGAGAGAGAAACATCGACCAGCTGCCTCCTGCACACCCCCTACTGGGGATGTGCCCATAGCCAATGTATATGCCCTTGACCGGAATCGAACCTGGGACCTCCCAGTCCACAGACCGATGCTCTATCCACTGAGCCAAACCGGTTTCGGCTTAGCTTGTATTCTTGATGCCATTCCCTACTGGCCTAAGGTGTTTCTATTGAGAAGTCAGCTGACAGTTTATTGGGAACTCCCTTGTAGTAACTTTCTGTCTTTCTCTTGCAGCCTTAAATATTCTTTTTCTGTCTTTAATGTTTGCCATTTTAATTACTATGTGCCTAAGTATGGGTATTTTGGGGTTCATCTTGGCTGGGACTCTGTGTTTCTTGAACTCAAGTGACTTTTTCTTTCATCAAGTTAGAGAAATTTTCTGCCATTATTTCTCCAAACAGTTTCTGTATTCCTTGCTTGGATTCTTCTCTTCTGGGCCCCTATGATGTGAATGTTGTTAGTTTCATGTTGTCTCAAAGCTCTCTTAAACTCTCCTTCTGCTTTTTAATTTTTCTTCACATTTGCTGCTCTTAATGGGTATTTTTTCCTACCTTATCTTCTAATTCACTGATTTGGTCTTCAGCTTTTTCTAGTCTACTATTGAATCCTTCCAGGGTATTCTTTATTTCAGTTATGTTGTTTCTCATTTCCAATTGATTCTTCTTTATTCCTTCAACCTCTCTTTTCAAGTTGGTATAGCTCTCATTAAGTGTCTTAATATGCTCATTACTTTTCTTGTAATTCTCATTCAGTTATTTGTTTTTCTTACTGAGTTTTTTGAGCACCCTTATTACCATTACTCTGAATTCTTTATCTGACAAATTGCTTGCTCCATTTCATGTAGTTTCTTTTCTGGATATTCCACCTTTTCTTTCATTTGGGGGTTGTTTCTTTGTCTCCCATTTTTGCTATCCCTTTGTATTCATTTTTACCCATTAGATTAAACTGCTATGCCTCCCAGATATTGTGTGTCTTATGTGGTTGGTATTTTGTGGGACCCAATGGTACAGTCTCTTAGATCTCCTGAGCTGGGTGCTCTAGGAAAGCCCATTGTGTGAGTTATTTGGGTTCTCCTATTGTAGTTGGGTTTTGAATGTTATTGTCCTATCCCTGGATGGAGTCTCCTCTCAGGCTGGCTCAACCCTGACCACATCATTTGAGCTGTTGTGGAAATGCTGACCAAACAGAACAAAATAAAACAAAACATAAAACAGAAGAAACAAAACCAAAACATACACAAAACCCCTATAGCACCAACAAAAGCAACCAGAGAATAGAGAATTTGGAAAGAGAAAATAGAGCAAGAATGATAGTAAAAAAGAGAGAAAAAAATACTAGGAGAAAACAAAGCAAAACAAACAAACAAAAAAAGCAGAAACAAACAAAAGAAACAACAACAAGAAAAGTGGGGGCAGAATATGTGTATGTAGAGCTTAAGTAAAGAAAATAAGAATAAAGAATTAGAGGAATAGGGGGAGCAAATCGGTTTAAAATAAAGGAGGGAGGAATGAAATGAAAATATAAGGAAAAACTTTGAAAAGGAAAGTAGAAAAAAAAGCAATTAGACCTAAAACAAGAAAAAGAAAAAGGATGAGAAAGCAATAGAAAAAGAAAATTGAAAGAAAATAGATAAAAAAAGATTGAGTAGTGAAAAAAAGAAAAAATTGAGTATGAAAAGGAAAGAGGAAAATTATATATATGAATGAAAGAACAGAGAGTAGAATAACAACAAATCAATAAAGTAGATAGATATAAAGGTAAATTTAAAAAGGGGGGCGGGAAGCATGGAAAGAGAAAAAAAACAAAAAGAAAGGAAAAAGGATGGAAAAAATGTAATTAAAAAGAAGTGAAGTGGTATTTGTTTCAGCCAAGTTTAATGTCCCTTGTGAAGCTTCTGATCCCACTTTTCTGTCTGCCAGCTCCAGCGGTGCCCCTTGTGTGCGTGATGTGTGCTAACCCATGAAGTTGAGCCTTGATTGCTGTTGGGAAGCATTGACCCTCAATCTGATTGGTTGTGAGGACTGCCCATGACTACAGTCGAGCAGCTGTTGTGCAGGGGTTGACCCTGTGTAGCAGGATTCACTTCAGTGAGCCATTGGTGCTTGCCTAGTCTGATCTTGGAGTTTTTCATTTGTGGAGATGGTTAGATGGTGCTCTGGTATGAGCTGAAGCTGGCCACTGGGTATGTTGGTTCTTGGGCCTTTTGGGAGGTGCAGGCCAAGATCAGCTGCTGCTTGTGCCCTGCCTGGGACCATCTCTTATGAGCTACAGTCTTCTGCAGATGGTTGCCACTTGTGCTGGGTATGGACAGGCCTGAGGAAAACTAAGCTGCTAACTGAGGCTGACTTTCGCTAGTGTCAGGCTTAGGGCTACTCTCCCTGAGGCTACATGCTGCTTTTTTGGTGTTTGTGAACCTTTGAAAGATTTTAGGGAAGTCCATAGAATGAGCCAAGACAGGCAGTTAGTATAGAAAAGCCCCTGGAGGCAGCTTGGTTGGTCCTGTAAGTTGAGTGTGGCAGTCTCAGGTAATCAGGGGGTAGAGAACAGTTTTAGCTAGTTGATGGTGACACACATGGCTCCTGCCTCTGGTCTCTGTGGGGAGAGAGCTCAGCAAAGGGACAATGGAGAAAGATGCCACTCTAGCCCTGTAGCCCTCATACTGATGCCAGTCAATTCATTTCTTCCCCATGTTTCCCTGGTGCTTTTCAATCTGCTGCCCCAGCGTTGGAGCTCAGAGAGAGTGAGTCCAAGTCCCTGTGCGGGCTCTTTAAAAGGAACTCCTGGGACTCTAGGAGTCCTCCTTCTCACTCAGCCACAGTCTACACTAATTTTTACAGCCAGAATTTATGGGGACTTTTCTTCCGGCACTGGAAGCCTGGGATCAGGAATCCTTGTGTGGGGCTGGCACCCCTCACTCTTCAGGGGGGCCCTCCACAGCTGTGATTTTTATCCGCCAAATGTGAGTGTGGGACCAGTGTATTCTGCTTCTCTGCCCCTCCTACTAGTCTCAGTGTGCCTTCCTATGTATATCCTTAGTTACAGGACTTCAGTTCAACTAAATCTCAGACAGTTCTCACTGATGCTTGTTCTGTAACTTAGTTGTAATTTTGATGTGGTCGGAAGGAGGCAAGTGCAGCATTTACCTACCAGCCATCTTGACTAGAAGCCCTTCTGTGTGTTTTTTATGTGGACACTTGTCATTGGATTTAGGGCCTACCTGGGTAATCCATGGTGATCTTATCTCCAGACTCCTAACTTATGTCCATGAAGACCCTGTTTCCAAATAAGGTAATATTTACAAGTTCCAGGGATTTGATTTGTAGTATCTTTGTGGGGTGGGGGGAGGCATTTTTTGCTCACTATACTGAGTATATAATTTTGATATATAATTTTACTTTCTCTCAGCACTTTAAAGGTGTAATTATATTGTCTTCTGGTTTCTGTGATAATTATTTTTGTTTCTTTGAAGTTAACATGTCCCTCCCCATCTCCCTCACCTCACCCCTTTAACTTCTTCGCTCCTTTTAAAATATCTTTGTTTTTACTGTGACATGACTAGTTTTTTTGTTTGATTGATTTTTAAAATTTCTCTTGCTTAGTGCTCACAGAGCTTCTGGAATCATGTGGGCTAGTTTATTCCAGCAGTAACAGTCGCTCTTCAAATATTTTTTTTTCTGCCCCTTTCTCTCTGTCCTGGACTCTATTTATAAGCATATTAGGTCATTTTACTTTGTCTCATGTCTTACATCCTTTTTGTATTTCCATTTTTTTGTCTGTGAGCTTTAATATAATTTTGTTCTGATAAGCTTTCATTTTGCTAATTCTGCTTGTGTATTATTGAATCAACGTTTTTCATTTTCTGTTTTCTTCAAAATAAATATTATTTTTCTTCAATATAAATACTCCTCATAGTTATTTTAAAAACCTGTTGGCTGGATCACCTGTGGGTCTGTTGTTTCTATTGTCAGTGTGTCTTTTCTTTTGTTTTCAGCCACATGGTTCTGTGTCTTGGGATGCCTATTGTTTTTACATTGAATGTAATACACAGTGTATTAAAAGTCATAGGTAGTCCAGTTGATGTTTTTTTCTGTTAGGCAGATAGCATATTGGTTGATCATTTCCCCCCCAGCTATATTGAGGAATGATATACAAAAATTGTATATGTCTAGTTTCTATAACATGTTTTATAAAGATGTTTGTGATGATTTAATATATATATACATTGTGAAATGATTACTGTGGAGTATCTCCAAATACCATCACATTGGGGGTTAGTGTTTCAACATGCAATTTTAGAGGGAACACAGACATTCAGTCCATGTTAGGCCAATTGCATCCATACATTCTAATTTCTTCTTTGTTATACAAAAGATGTTACATACTTGATGGAATTAGAAATACAGACATTTTGGGGGAGGATAACACTTTTGAAAGGTCCAGTGGGGAAGCAGCAGAATGGGTAGGGGAGCCTCAGGATTGTGATACACATTTGCCGAAGTCTCAGCCAACTGAACGGAGCTCTGGGTCAAGTATTGGCAGTGAGAGGAGGCCCTCATTAGGCTAGAGTGACCGTGGAAGGTGCTGCTGCTAGACTGTCGGCCCACATACTCCTCATGGCTGAACCACAGGTTCTTTTCTGGAATAGAAATGCAGGTTGAGTTCACTTTGCTTTGTCAACTTAGTGCATTCTAGGAACCATTTCCAATTAATTCACAGAGGTTGCTTTATTCTTTTTATATTTACATAATACTACTACATAATTCTTCATCTGCTGATGGCCAGGATTTTGACTATAATCTTAATGTCTTTTTTTTGAAAAATACTTATGAATATCTAAATAAATGGAAATATATGCACCTGTCTATGGAAGGGAAGACTCAGTTTTGTAAAGACATCATCACCCTCCAAATTAATACCTAAGTTCAATGTGATTCCAATTAATCTCAGCAGAGTTATCTTAGTACCTTATTAGCCAATTCTTAGATGGATACAGAATCAAAAGACCAAGAGCAGCAACCTTCAGTTTGTTCTCTGTATCCATGAATCTGTTTTTGTTTGCTTTTTTTGTTCTTTAAATTTCACATATAAGTGAAATGATATAAAGATGACATATAGATGGCCAACAGACATATGAAAAGATGCTCAATGTCACTAATCATCAGAGAAATGCAAATTAAAACCATAATGAAATATCACCTCATACATGACAGAATGTCTGTCATCAATAAATCAACAAACAACAAGTGTTGATGTGGACGTGGAGAAAAAGAAACCCTTGTGCACTGTTGGTGGGATTGCAAATTGGTGCAGCCACTATGGAAAACAGTATGGAGGGTCCTCAAAAAATTAAAAATAGAATTACCATTTGGTCCAGCAATTCCACTCCTGGGAATATATCTGAATAAATCCAAAATACTAATTTGAAATTACATATGTACCTCTATGTTCATTGCAGCATTATTTACAATAGCCAAGTTTTTTAAGCAACCCAAATGCCCATCAGTAGATGATTGGATAAAGAAGAGGTAGTACTATATACAATGGAATATTACTCGGCTATAAAAATAATGAAATCTTACCATTTGCATAACATGGATGGATCTAGAGGGTATTATGCTAAGTGAAATAAGTCAGACAGAGAAAGACAATGTCTTATTTGCTGTTTCTTTTATATTCAGATGAATTATTAGTGGCTGTGGTTTAGTTTTATAAAGGATTCCTTGTTAGTATTAATAAATGCAAGGTTGCTTCCAAGTAGGTCGTGAGATTGGCTTTTTGCCAGTTCCATGAGTCTATGGTCACAGTTAGAGCCCCTTCAGCACACAATGCTTTTATTGCTCTTAAATTATGGAATTAGAATCTAGGATAAAACTGCCTAAGTATTGGCAGTTCTCTGACTAGTATATATATCTATATGTGTTATTTTTGTATTCTAACTTAGTTTCTGCCCAGTTTTTTCTTTGTCAAAAGTTGTATTTTTTAAAATAGCTTTTTTATTGATTTTTAGAGAAAGGGAAAGGGGGGGAGAGAGAGAAGAGACATCAATCCGTTGCCTCCCACATGCACCCCAAATAGAGATGGAACCCAGAATCTTGATATGTGCTCTAACCTGGAATCACTTTGGTGTACATGATGACGCTCTACCAGCTGAGCCACACTGGCCAGGGCAAAAGTTGTAAACATTTACTCATAGGTTTGAAATAAATCCAAAATATGGGCCAACACCATAGTGCAGGCTCGCAGAGAAAAATTCCACTAAATAAACTTATCTGATTAGGATTTTGACCCATCACAATTCTGAGGAAAGGAGACAACTAGAGACAAACTGCTCAGGTTACATAGTACTGTTGGGCTGCCTAAGTTGGTCTGGAGTTCTGATGAAGAAGGTAAGAATGTGTCTGTGGGCACCCTGGTGATAAAATCATGTTACTCCTTCAAGTGATAACAACAGATTATTCTGTGTGTTTTTTTCCAGCTGGTTTCCCCATGAGCTATGCAGCAGCAGCTCCTTCCTACTCCCCCAACATGTACCCTGGAGCAAATCCTACCTTCCAAACAGGTATGCAGGTTGTATGTGCCAAGTGGCACAAATGCTTTGTCCATGCAGTTGGGAGAATATAAGGTGGGTGGATTTTTGAGGGGAGTGGTTATAGAATTAGGATTTGGGGTTGATTTCTTGGTTCATAAGATTAGCCTTGTTGATAAGGGCAATCAAAGCTTAATTCTTCTTGCATGTAAAGCTTTAGATATTGCATTTTTTTCTTTTTTTTTTTTATTGATCTTTTTACAGAGAGGAAGGTAGAGGGAGAGAGAGTTAGAAACACTGATGAGAGAGAAACATCAATCAGCTGCCTCCTGCACACCCCCTACTGGGGATGTGCCCACAACCAAGGTACATGCCCTTGACTGGAATCGAACTTGGGACCCTTGAGTCTGTAGGCAGATGCTCTATCCACTGAGCCAAACTGGTTAGGGCTGCATTTCTTTTTTTTTTTTTTTTTTTTTTAAATTTCTTTATTGATTAAGGTGTCACATATTTGTCCTCATCCCCCCATTCCCATCCCACCCCTCTCCCCACGCATGCCCCAATCCCCTGTTGAACTTAACCGTTGGATAGGCTTATATGCATGCATACAGGTCCTTTGGTTGAACTCTCCCCCTCCCCCCCACCCTCCCCCTACCCTCCCCTATCCTCCCTCTGAGGCCCGATAGTCCGATCGATGCCTCCTTGCTTCTGGTTCTGTTCTTGTTCCTCAGTCTATGTTGTTCATCATTTCCTCTAGATGAACGAGATCAAATGTCACTAGATATATACTAATAAGAACTGAATGTGAGACGAGCAATAATATTTATGCTGACAGGCAAATGAATCAATCTGTAGCGAGCTTCCCCCTGGACCAACAGTTCTTTTGAGACCCAATTTCGATGTCCAGTAGTTCCTTATGTGTACATGTCAGCACTGACCCCTCAGCTCTGGATAGTGGACAAATGGTGGTAATGGAGGTCTGACTCCCTCTGGTTTGGTCTCGGCCGAACCCAGGGGCACGGCGTCACCTGGACTAAGGGGCACGTGGCCTCACCCATACCCAAGGGGCGCGTGGTCTCACCCGGGCCTGGGACCCAGCCTCACCCGGATGGATCCAGGGGCGCACGGCCTCACCCGGACCCAGGATCTGGCTTCACCCGTACCCAGGGACGCTTGGCCTCTCCCAGACCCAGGGGCACGTGGCCTCACCCGGGCTTAGTTGCACAAGGCCTCACCTGGATCCAGGGACACATGGTCTCTCCCGGACCCAGGGACGCTTGGCCTCTCCCAGACCCAGGGCCACTTGGGCTCACCCGGGCCTAGGTGCACGAGGCCTCACCCGGATCCAGGGACACATGGTCTCACCCGGACCCAGGGACGCTTGGCCTCTCCCAGACCCAGGGCCACTTGGGCTCACCCGGGCCTAGGTGCACGAGGCCTCACCCGGATCCAGGGACACATGGTCTCACCCGGACCCAGGGACGCTTGGCCTCTCTCCGACCCAGGGCCACTTGGGCTCACCCGGGCCTAGGTGCACGAGGCCTCACCCGGATCCAGGGACACATGGTCTCACCCAGACCCAGGAACGTTTGGCCACTCCCAGACCCAGGGCCACTTGGGCTCACCCGGGCCTAGGTGCACGAGGCCCTTGACTGGAATCGAACTTGGGACCCTTGAGTCTGTAGGCAGATGCTCTATCCACTGAGCCAAACTGGTTAGGGCTGCATTTCTTTTTTAAAAATATATTTCTTTTATTGATTTCAGAGAGGAAGGGAGAGGGAGAGAGAGATAGAAACATCAATGATGAGAGAGAATCATTCATTGGCTCCTTCCTGCACACTCCCCACTGGGGATCAAGCCCGCAACCTGGGCATGTGCCTTTGGTTGGAATCGAACCTGGGACCCTTCAGTCTGCAGGCCGATGCTCTAGCCACTGAGGCAAACCGACTAGGGCTAGATATTGCATTTCTGATGTCCTTTCACAACACACATCTTCATTCTAAATATAGATTGTTACAGGTAAATAGTTGTGCCAGAACATGTATTTATGAAATAGAGTTGATTACAAGTAACTGGAGATCATCTTGCTATGTTAATAAATGGAATTTCCATGTTACTAACATTTTTAGATATTTAAAATCATTTTAGTCCTTTGTTTACAGTGTTAAAAGAAAGTCTTATTTTCTATGTTAGTGTTCTATATAGTTTTCAAAGAAAGTCTTATTTTTTGTGTGTTTTTGTTGTTGTTATTCTTGTTTCTAAAAGTCTTATTTTCTGTGCATGAGAATTTTTTCACATTTTAAAATTAGTGATGAAATTGGAATTAGTTTGGGTCTGAACCTTGTAAAGATAGTTTATTTAGTGGATTTTTTCTCTGTGAGCCTGCACTATGATGTTGGCCCATTCTAGAGACTGGACTTTGTGAATCTGCTGCAGCGTGGTGGCCCATGCTCTGACTTGAAGGCTCAGCCTCACTGGTCTGCTGGGCGCTTCTTTGTCCTTCAGAACCCCTAGCCTCACACAGTTAACTTTACAGAAGAGAGGACAGCAGTAATATTCTTTTCCCAAATTATTTCTATTTTTTTATCATAAAATTCTTCCTTTTATCCATCTCTTCCTTTTCATTTCCACTCTGACCATCTTTATTCAGCCTATAGCTCACACCCAGAGATGGCTTCTTCTTTATCAAATAGTTGTTGTTGTTTTTATTTTGCCTAGCTTTTATTCACTCTTTTTTCTCCTACCTGAACTAGAGTACCTGCTACTTTGCATCTGTCTTTTGGGGGTTGTTATGGAATATCCCTTCCCTGGGGTCAACAGTGTTGTTATTCACTGGATTTTTAGGCCAAATGGCACTACCCATCTCCTTACATAAAATGTCTCACCTTGTTTAACTTTTTAAAAACAACTCTCTTGAGGTATAAATGACATGTGGTAAATTGCACATACTTAAAAGTTATAGTTTGATAACTTATGATCTGATGTGTACCACCCTCACAATTGAAAGTAAGCATATCTCTCACCCATAAAAGTTTTCTGTTGTTGGCCCTTGGTAATCTCACCTAGACTCTGAGAAATCACCGATCCGTTTTCTCTCATTATAGATCGTTTGTATTTTCTAAAATTTTATATTAATGAATAATATGGAATATACTTTTTTTTTTGGAATGGGAAAGAATATGCTTTTCTGGGAGAGCTGACTTCTTTTATCACAATTATTTTGACATGTATGTTGAAGTGTATATCAATAGTTCATTATTTCTTTTTATTGTTGGGTGGTATTCCATTGTATGGACATCCACAATTAGTTTACCAGTGGATGGATATTAGGATTGTTTGCAGCATTTGGCTGTTACAAATGAAACTACTCTGAATATTTATGTACAAGTCTATGTGTATGCTTTCATTTTCTTAAGTAAATACTAAGGAGAGGTGTAGCTGGATTTTAAGGCAGGAGTATATTTAACTTTGTAAGAAACTGCCAAATTGTCTTCCTAAGTGTTTATACTATTTTATGTTCCCACCAGCAGTAGTTCAGTTCCTAACCTTATTAACACTTGATATGGTCATGCTTTTTTATTTGAGACATTCTAGTGTAGTGATATTTCATTGTATATTTTTTCCAATTAGCAATACTCACATCTTGGATAAACCTTATTGGCTACAATACTGTCACTGCACAAACCTTCATTGTAGTTTTAATTTGAAGATATTTAATGACTAGTAATTTTGAATATATTTTCATGTGCTTATTTCCCATTTGTATGTCTTTGCTTAAGTGTGTAGGTACATCTTTTAGTTATTTTTTTGGAGATTTCTTCTTTTCTTTTGTTTGTGTTATGTTTGTCTCCTCATTTTGGCTGACTTCCTGGGTTTGTTTCTACGTATTACATAGATCTGCTGTGTCTCCCAGTATTGGCGAGTGGTCTTATGTAACAGGTGTTCTGTGAGGTATAATGGTGCAGTCTTTTTGATCACGTGAGCCAGGTGCTCCAGGATTGTCTCTTGTGTGAGTGTGTGTGCCCTCCTATTGAAGTTGAGCCTTGGTTGCTATTGGAATGTCACTGGGTGGGATTGATTGTCAGGCAACTGGCTATGAGGATTGGCCAGAACCACAGTGTGTGAGCTGCTGTGCAGAGGTTGACCCCATGAAATGGTACTATGGAGCTAATTGGATGGTGTTCTGAAGCTAGCCATAGGGTGTGTTAGTTCTGGGGCTTCTTAGGAGGTGCTGGGTGCAGGCCAAGGTTAGCCACTGCTTGGAACCAGCCTGGAGCTACCTGGTAAAAGTTAAAAAGTTATCCATGACTGGTAGCTGCCTGTGCTGGGCCTAGAGATTTGTGGGAGAGGCCATGCTGTGAACCATGACCAGCTGCCACCAGTACCAGGCCAGGGGCTGGTCAGCAAAAGGCTACCTGAAGGTCTGCACCTCTAGGCCTGCCAGCGGTGATAGAGCCTCGGGTGATAGGCCAGTTGGGTGAGGTGAGTTGGGTGAGGTAGGGTTTCAGAGTCACCAAGATGGAGTAAGTGGGTATTCACCAGGTTAATGTAGATTCAGAATTGGTGCCGGTGCAGAGTCTGAGGACACTCAGACAGACCATTCATGAAACCGCCTGCCTGGGTCCTGTGGACTTTGAAAATTTTAAAGAAAGATTGCAGGCTGAGGACAGCTGCCTGCCTTTGTCTGCCTGCGAGTTGGGTGAGGGCATGGTCTCAGGGTGGAGCTAGTGATGTTCACCAGACTAATGCAGAATCAGATTTGGCCCCTGTAGGGGTAGGTTCAACAGAAGAAAGATGGCATCCACCTGCCTGTTGTGCAGGAGGAGGGCCAAAAAAGAGGTAATGGCAGCTATTCTTTCAGCCTTTGCCCTGAAGCCATACAACTCAGTTTCTCCCTGTATGTCTCTAGCATCCCTTTAAGAGGATGCCTGGATTTCCACCAGCCTCCCATTATACCTGGATGTACAGAATCCTAGCACTGGTGCTCCAGGCTGGGGAGCCTGCTGTGGGATTGAGACCCCTCACTTTTAAGGGGAGACCTCTGCAATTGAGATATCCCTCCCAGTTCACAACTGCCAGACACGTCTGTGGGACCAGCCCTTTTCGTGTCTCATCTCCTCCTGTCATTCTTGACATGGATTCTTATGTATATCCTTAGTTATAGAACTTCTGTTCAGCTAGTCTTCAGATGGCTCTCCATGTTGATTGTTCTATAATTAAGTTTTAATTTTGATGTGGTCATGGGAGGAGGTTAGCATAGTGTTTACCTACTCCTCCATTTTGACTGGAACCTGCCCATTGGCACATAATTGAAAAAAGGTGAAGATGTTGCTAAGAGTGATTAAATAGCTTCCTTTGTTGCTACCATGCATGGCTGGATGGAGGATTCATTAGGTCAATTTTTGGAGGATAATTTGGCAATGTATTAGAAAGAAGCTTAAAAATGAGTCTTTTTGACTAACTTCTAGGAATGTATCCTAAAAGAATAATCAGGTATATAAATATTAATGTACAAGTGCAGCTTTATCTAATAACAAAGTAATGTTTAATTAAACTGTTGGTTTATTTCACAGTGTTTAACTAGTCTTACTACTTGTTTTTGAAGGATCTTTAATAAGTAAAATGCTTTACAGTACACCACTTAAACCCTAGAATTAGGTACATTAAGTCTGACCCCGGGTTTCTTTAAAAATTAAACTTCACATGGCAGCCACACAGGAGATAAAGGCGTTAGAATGTTGAAGGATTGTGAGGTCAAGTGATCTATCTCCCTCTTGCTTAAATGAAAGGTTTACATGCAAATAGTTTAAAGATTCTCTCACTCTCCTTCCCATTCTTACTGTAACCATGTGAGCATTGTGCACTACTGTGAATGTGTGGCTATTCTGCAACTACCTTTTCCTCCCTGGACCTGGTATTCTTTTTTTTTTTTTTTTAATGTATTTTTTATTGATTTCAAAGAGGAAGGAAGAGGGAGAGAGAGAGAGATAGAAACATCCATGATGAGAGAGAATCATGGATCGGCTACCTCCTGCAAGTCCCCCACTGGGGATCGAGCCCACAGCCCTGGCATGTGCCCTTGACCAGAATCAAACCTGGGACCCTTCAGTTTGCAGGCTGATGCTCTATCCACTGAGCCAAATTGGTCAGGGTTGGACCTGGTATTCTTGATTAGATTACTGTAACCATATTTATTAAACTTCTAACATCCCCCCAGGTGTGGGGAACTCTTGTTAGTATTTTATGCCACGTGAGGATTTTTGTGTTTTATTTTATTGGTGACCTCTTTTGAAACCCCCTCTCCTGCTCTAATCTGGACTGCTTGTCCTCTGGGCCTTGCCCTCAGATGATGATGATGATGATGATGATGATGATGATTCTTCTTCTTCTTCTTTTTCTTCTTCTTCTTCTTCTTCTTCTTCTTCTTCTTCTTCTTCTTCTTCTTCTTCTTCTTCTTCTTCTTCTTCTTCTTCTTCCTTCTTCCTTCTTTCTTCTTTCTTTTCTTCTTCTTTTCTTCTTCTTCTTCTTCTTCTTCTTCTTCTTCTTCTTCTTCTTCTTCTTCTTCTCTTCTTCTTTCTTCTTCTTCTTTCTTCTTCTTCTTCTTCTTCTTCTTCTTCTTCTTCTTCTTCTTCTTCTTCTTCTACAAAGATTTACAATAAATTTAGTAGTAACATATAGCAAATAAAAGTAAAACTGTATTAGAATGATACACAGACCCTTCTAGTTCAAAAACAATATCTATTTTTTCCAAAGTGGGTACACCATAGTAACAGTGTTATATGTAAAATTAATTTTATTTTTATTATTTTTTAATTACTTTATTGATTAAGGTATCACATATTTTTCCTCAACCCCCCCCCCCCATTCCCATCCCAAACTCCTCCACACACAAACCCCCACCCCCCTATTGTCCGTGATCACTGGTTAGGCTCATATGCAAGCACACAAGTCCTTTGGTTGATCTTTCTCCCTTATCCCCACCCTCCCCTACTTTCCCTCTGAGGTCTGACAGTCTGATCGATGCTGTTCTTGTTCTTCAGTCTATGTTATTCATCATTTCCCCTAGATGAGTGAGCTCATGTGATACTAGGAATACACTTATAGGAATCGAAAATGAGACAAGCAATAATGGTTATGCTGAGAGGTAAATTAATCAGTCTATAGTGAGTTTCTTTCTGGGCCAACAGTTCTTTTGAGTCCCAATTTCTATGTCCAACAGTTCTTTATGTGTACATAACAGCAATGATATTTCAGTTCTGGATGGTGGACAAATGGTGGTAATGCAGGTCGGACCCTCTCTGGTTTGGTCCTGGGCAATCTGCAGTGACGCACATCTGCTGACTGCTGGTATGGCAAGGCGTCGTCAGCGTCTTCCATCTCTGGACTGTTTCTCTTCTGTCTTCATGGCTGGAGCACTCCTGTCAATTCCTCTCTGTTGCAGGAATCCACATGGTCTCGGAGTTGTTTTCTGAAAATATACAAACATATTCTCGACCAAAAGTTAATAAAGGAATCTTTTCTATAAATTTGACTTGCGATCCTTTTTCATTTTTTGCCCAAACGATTTTCCTTTGGCTTGTTTTGACACCGTGTATGTTTTACCTGGGTGTCTTGCTGTTAACATTACAAATGAAAGTTAATTTTTTAAAATAAAAATTTTCTAGATGTAATTTAGTTACAGGGTATTTTTCCTTACATGATATTCTTCTACTATCCCCCCTTTTTTAGTTTAAATATTAGGAGGCTTTTGGAAATTTTATGCTGTAATCTTGATAGCTTTTAACCCTTTGCACTCGCTTGCTTTTTTCTTGATTCCTTTATTCTACTCGGGATTTAATTTTTTAAATACCCCAGATTTTACAAAGCGTGGCAGTAGAATAAAAAACTGGAGTTTCTTTTCATACAAACTTATTTATTTTGATTTTTTTATATTTCAAATTATTGATACATTCAAAGAGTATAAAAAGAGCTGCTGCCGATGCTAACCGTGTCGAGTCACACTCGACATCTGAGTGCAAAAGGTTAAATTTTACTTTTTTGCACTAAAATGTGACTGCTTTAGGTTCATTATATGTTATGCAATTTTACCATGAGATGAACTACCAATAAAAATTTTAGTTAACACTTTAGGAACAGCTTTTTTGTCCAGTACAATTGATTTTTGTAGAATATTCACTTATTTTGATTGGCCAAATTTAAATTAGTCTGAAAACTTGACTACTATTTTACTGTCAAATTTAATACTCTAACAACCATCTTATTTTACCCTGTAAATATTATTTTCCTTCTTGAGTAGGCCCTGAGCATTCCTGGTGCTAGGCTGGATTTAGATATCAAAGACCCCAGTTCCCTGCATCATGGGTGCAAGACATCTCCATCAAGTCTTGTTGCAGTGAGGAGGCATCTGCTGTCGGCCAAGTCTCTGTTACCTGGGTCCCGATTTCAGCTGGGCATGGGAAGCAAAGCAGCCATGGGGGCAGGAGACCTCCCTCAGCAGGGGTGAGGGTTCAGGCCCCTGCAAACTTGGGGAGGGGTGAAGGTCTGTGCCCCACCTCTGTTGACCCCCAAGTTCTCTCCTGATGGCCCCTTTGCGACTGTGCCTGTCTTAGGTTGTTCCTTCCCTGAGGAATCTTACCCGTCTCTGGCTAACCAGCCATCCTCTGGGGCCAAGCAGGGTGATGTGAGGTTAAGTTCTGTCTCCTTAGTTGCCTACGCCCCCATGGCCTCCATGCCCAGCACCTGCCTTGGGATCCTCTCGCCTGCTGGCAGGGTCCCAGCACTGATCACATATCTTATGGAACCCAGCTTTCTTCTCCCAGGAGGCCCAGCTCACCCCACTGGGCGAGAGACAGATCCATGGTTCCAGCCATCATGAGGCTTCAACCTTGGCATGAACAGAAGCTCAGGCAACTGCTGTGGACAATTGGATTGTGAGAAGAGGGTCCCTCTCGGCCAAAAGGGCAAGAGGGGCCAATTTAGAATGCTTAGGTGCCTTCCCAGGGGGCCCTCTACACAGTGGAAGGGATTAAACCCTTCCATGTCCTTTTTAAATTGCTGCCAGACATTCAAAGAATTAGTTTGTAAGTTTGTTTGGGATAATTATATTTTACGCTGTTGTAATTCTAAATTATCTAGAGATGTGTTACCTTAGTCTCCAAGCACCAAAAAGATGATTTTTTATTGATCCCCAAGGGTGCGAGGTACTATTATAGGTAATGGGGGTAACACAAATCTGGGAAAAATTATAATGACATTGTAGAATAATATCATGTAAGGATATTCTTTGCTCTAGGCCATGGCAATTCCATTTCAAACTGGGTGCCAGTTTCTTTTTGTATACACAAGGTCTTAGCTACATTTTCTACACCTCTCTCGGGAGCAAGTAGTGATAGTCCCTTCCTTTGGTGTCCACTTAAGCCAGAAATCTCTCTTTAATTTTACATACAAAAGAGCAAAGGTTTGATTTGGTGTCATACAAAAGGGAAGCTGGGCGGAGACCCCTGTGTAATTATACTTCCTTGCCCCACCCATGGGTCCTCCTGGATGACCAAGGTGTTTGGTATTATTGGTGACTACATTAGGAGGGGGATCAGCCCTCGTAAGGGCTCTTACCCATGAAGAGTCAGGAACATAAGTCCAAAATACTTCCCCATTTGCCCCAGGTAATCTTACCGTACAGGTGATGACTGCTAGCATAGCAAGAAAGATGTTCTCAGGCATCCTTGGGGTTCTGGTTACCTCACAATTTCTTTTTTCTTTTTCTTTTTTAAATTTTTTACTTTTATTATTATTTTTTTTATGTGTCCTTATTCCCCCTTTACCCCCCATCCCCAATTCGTGCCCCACCCCCCTGTTTTTTGTGCCCATTCATTAGGCTTATTGCATGTACACAAGTCCCTTGGTTGATCTCTCCCCCTTTCTCCACCAACCCCCTCCTTCCCTGATGTTTGAGGTTCTGATCGATGTTTCTCAGTCTCTGGATCTGTTCTTGTTCATCAGTCTATGCCGTTCATTATATTCCACAAATGAGTGAGATCATGTGATATTTATCTTTCTCTGCCTGGCTTATTTCACTTAGCATAATGCTCTCCAGTTCCATCCATGTTTTTGCAAGTGGTAGGAGCTCCTTCTTTTTTACCGCAGCGTAGTATTCCATTGTGTAGATATACCACAGTTTTTTAATCCACTCATCTGCTGATGGGCATTTGGGCTGTTTCCAAATCTTAGCTATGGTGAATTGTGCTGCTATGAACATAGGGGTACATATATCCTTTCTGGTTCGTGTTTCTAGTTTCTTGGGATATATTCCTAGGAGTGGGATCACTGGGTCAAATGGGAGTTCTATTTTTAGTTTTTTGACAAAACTCCATACTGTTCTCCACAGTGGCTGTACCAGTCTGCATTCCCACCAGCAGTGCAAAAGAGTTCCTTTTTCTCTGCATCCTCGCCAACACTTGTCATTTGTTGGTTTGTTGATGATAGCCATTCTGATAGGTGTGAGATGGTACCGCATTGTTGTTTTGATTTGCATCTCTCTGATGATTAGTGACTTTGAGCAGGTTTTCATATGACTCTTGGCCTTCCTTCTGTCTTCTTTAGAAAAGTGTCTATTTAGATCAGTTGCCCATTTTTTGATGGGGTTGTTTATCTTCTTTTTGTTAAGTTGTATGAGTTCTCTGTAAATGTTGGAGATTAAACCCTTATCGTTGATATCATTGGTAAATATGTTCTCTCATGCAGTGGACTTCCTTGTTGTTTTGTTGATGGTTTATTTTGCTGTGAAAAAGCTTTTTATTTTGATGTAGTCCCATTCGTTTATTTTCTCTTTAGCTTCCATTGCCCTAGGAGCAGTATCAGTGAAGAAGTTCTTTTGGCATATTTCTGAGATTTTGTTGCCTGTGGATTCCTCTAGTATTTTTATGGTTTCCCGTCTTATGTTTCAGTCCTGTATCCATTTTGAGTTTATTTTTGTGTATGGTGTAAGTTGGTGATCTAGTTTCATTTTTTTGCATGTATCTGTCCAATTTTCCCAACACCATTTGTTGAAAAGACTGCCTTGGCTCCATTGTATGTTCATGCCTCCTTTGTCAAATATTAATTGGGCATATTGGTTTGGGTCGATATCTGGGTTCTCTGTTCTATTCCATTGATCTATGTGTCTGTTCTTGTGCCAGTACCAGACTGTTTTAAGAACAGTGGCTTTGTAATACAGCTTGAAATCTGATATTGAGATCCCACCTACTTAGTTCTTCTTTCTCAGGATTGCTGCAGCTATTTGTGGTCTTTTTTTATTCCAGATGAATTTTTGGAGAGTTCTTTCTAGGTCTGTGAAATATGACGTTGGTATTTTAATGGGAAGTGCATTGAATTTATAGATTGCTTTGGGTAGTGTGGACATTTTGATTATGTTGATTCTACCAATCCATGAACATGGTATGTTCTTCCATCTGTTTATGTCTTTCTCTATCTCTTTTTTCAGTTCCCGCATAGTTTTCCGTGTAAAGGTCTTTTACCTCCTTAGTTAAGTTTATTCCTAGGTATCTTAATTTTTTTGGTGCGATGGTAAATGGGATTGCTTTTTTAGTCTCTCTTTCTGTAAGTTCACTATTGGTGTATAGAAATGCCTTAGATTTCTTGGTGTTAATTTTTTATCCTGCTACATTGCCGAATTCATTTATTAAGTCTAATAATTTTTTAATGGAGTCTTTAGGGTTTTCTATATATAGTACCATGGCATCTGCAAATAAGGAGAGTTTTACTTTTTCTGTTCCAATTTGGATGCCTTTTATTTCTTCTTCTTGTCTGATGGCAATGGCTAATACTTCCAGTACTATGTCAAACAGGAGTGGTGAGAGTGGGATCCCTGTCTTGTTCCTGTTCTTAGGGGAAATGGTTTTAGTTTTTGCCCATTGAGTATGATGTTAGCTGTGGGTTTATCATATATAGCTTTTATGTTGACGTATGATCCTTCTATTCCCACCTTGCTGAGAGTTTTTATCAAGAAAGGGTGTTGGATTTTGTCAAATGTTTTTTCTGCATCAATTGATATGACTATATGATTTTTATCTCTCAATTTGTGTATGTTATGTATCACATTTATTGATTTGCGAATATTGTATCATCCTTGCATCACTGGGATAAATCTTACTTGGTTATGGTGTATGATCTTTCTGATGTACTGCTGGATCCGATTTGCTAGAATTTTGTTGAGGATTTTGGCATCTATGTTCATGAGGGATATTGGCCTGTAATTCTCTTTCATTGTGTTGTCTTTATCTGTTTTTGGTATTAGGGTGATGCTGGCTTCATAGAAGGAGCTTGGAAGTGTTCCTTCCTCTTGAATTTTTTGGAATAGTCTGAGGAGGGTAGGTTTTAGTTCTTCCTTGAATGTTTGGTAAAACTCCCCTGTGAAGCCGTCTTGCCCTGGGCCATTGTTTGCTGGAAGCTTTTTGATGACTGCTTCAATTTCTTCCATAGTTATCAGCCTATTGAGATTTTTAGAATCTTCCTGAGTAAGTTTTTGAAGGTTGTATTTTTCTAGGAATGTGTCCATTTCCTCCGTGTTGTCTAGTTTGTTAGAATAGAGTTGTTCATAGTATTTTTTAACAATCTCTTGTATTTCGGTGGGATCTGTTGTTATTTCACCTCTTTCATTTCTGATTTTGTTTATTTGGGTCCTCTCTCTTTGCTTCTTGGTGAGCCTGGCTAGAGGTTCATCAATCTTGT
Organism: Eptesicus fuscus; assembly: GCF_027574615.1. Classification (NCBI taxonomy): domain Eukaryota; kingdom Metazoa; phylum Chordata; class Mammalia; order Chiroptera; family Vespertilionidae; genus Eptesicus; species Eptesicus fuscus. The sequence continues at coordinate 808,688 of NC_072480.1, read as the reverse complement.
TTATCCTTTCAAAGAACCAGCTCTTGGTTTTGTTGATCTTGTGTATTGTTTTTTTGGTCTCTGTGTCATTCATTTCTGTTCTGATCTTTATTATTTCCTTTCTTGTGCTCACTGTGGGCTTTTCTTGTTGCTCTCTTTCTAATTCTTTGAGTTGTTGAGTTAGGTGTTTTATTACCATTTTATCTTATTTTTTGAGGTAGGCCTGAAGAGCTATAAACTTCCCTCTCAGGACTGCTTTCATTGTTTCCTATAGGACCTGCAATGTTGTGTTATTATTGTCATTAGTCTCCAGGATGTTTTTAATTTCTTCTTTGATCTCATTGTTAACCCTATCATTGTTTAGTAACATGCTATTCAACCTCCAAGTGTTTTTTTTTTTTTTTTTTGAATGTTTTTATTGTAGTTTATTTCTAATGTTATGCCATTGTTGTCTGAGAAAATGCTTGATAGGATTTCAATTTTTTTGAATTTGGAGAAACTTTGCTTGTGACCCAATATATGGTCTATTTTTGAAAATGTCCCATGTGTACTTGAGAAGAACGTATATTCCGTGGCTTTGGGGTGAAATGCTCTGAAGATGTCAATTAGGTTCATCTGATCTAGTGTGTCATTTAGAATTGCTGATTTTTTGTCTAGAGGATTTATCCAGTGATGTCAGTGGTGTATTAAAGTCCCCTACTATGATTGTATTGTTGTCGATCTCTCGCTTGATATCTTCCAGGAGATTTTTTATGTATTTGTGTGCTCCTGCATTGGGTGCATATATGTTTACCAGAGTTGTATCTTCTTGTTGAATTGCTCCCTTTAGTATTATGTAGTGACCTTCCTTATCTCTTATTATGGTCTTTACTTTGAGGTCTATTTTATCAGCAATAAGTATCGCAAGCCCAGCTTTTTTCTCCTTTCCATTTGTCTGAAAAATATTTTTCCATCCCTTCACTCTCAGTCTGTATGAATCCTTTGCTCTGAGGTAGGTCTCTTGTAGACAGCAAATATATGGGTCATGTTTTCTTATCCATTCAGCTACCCTATGTCTTTTGTTTGGTGCATTTAGTCCATTTATGTTTAATGTTATTATTGACAAGTACATGTTTGTTGTCATATTTTTCCTTAGTGTTTATGTTTCTTCTTCCCTTTCTCTTCTTTTTACAGCAGTCCCTTTAGCATTTCTTGCATTGCTGGCTTGGTGGTGATAAACTCTCTTAGCCCTTTTTTGTCTGTGAAGCTCCTGATTCCATCTTTAATTTTGAATGATAGCCTTGCTGGGTATAGTATTCTTGGATTCAGACCCTTGCTTTGCATTACTTTGTATATTTCATTCCATTCCCTTCTGGCCTGGTGTGTTTCTGTTGAGAAATCAGTTGAGATTCTAATAGGAGATCCCTTGTAGGTAACTTTCTGTCTCTCTCTGGCTGCCTTTAAGATTCTTACTTTGTTGTTAGTTTTTGCCAATTTAATTATGATGTGTATTGGTGTCAGTCTTTGGGGGTTCAACTTGTTTGGACTCTATGTACTTCTTGGACTTGCATGGTTTTTTTCTTGCCAATATCAGGAAAGTTTTCTGTCATTATTTCTTCAATCAGGTTTTCTATTCCTTGCTTCTCTTCCTCTCCTTCTGGTATCCGAATTAAGCGAATATTGTTTTGTTTTGTGTTGTCCCGAAGCTCCCTTAGGCTTTCTGCTTGCTTTTTTTTTTTTTTTTAATATATTTTAATTTTTTTTAATTTTATATTTTATTGATTTTTCACAAAGAGGAAGAGAGAGGAATAGAGAGTTAGAAACATCGATGAGAGAGAAACATCGATCAGCTGCCTCCTGCGCACCCACCACTGGGGATGTGCCCGCAACCAAGGTACATGCCCTTGACTGGAATCGAACCCGGGACCCTTCAGTCCGCAGGCTGACGCTCTATCCACTGAGCCAAACCGGTTTTGGCTCTCTGCTTGCTTTTTAAGTCTTCTTTCCAGTTGCTGCTGTGTTTGTAAGTTTTTTCCTACTTTATCTTCTAATTCGCTGATGTGGTCCTCAGCTTCTTCTATTCTACTTTTTAAGCCTTCCACTGTGTTCTTTATTGTAGCTATGTCGGTCTTCATCTCTTGGTTCTTTTTCATGCTGGTGACATTCTCATTCAGCTCCTTATAGTTCTCATTGAGTTGTGTGTATTTGTCATTGAGTTGTGTATTTGTCATCCATCCGTTTAAACATCCTTATAACCATTACTCTGAATTCTTTCTCTGATAAGCGGCTGTCCTCAATATCATTTAACTCCCTTTCTGGTGATTCCTCTTTTTTCTTTCCTTTGGGAATTGCTTTTTTGTCTTCCCATGTTTTTCTGTAATGTTTTAGTTGTAGATCCGCTTGCATTGTTACCCAGGTTCTTTTGGGGATGGTGCTACTGGTGTAATCTCTCAGTTCTCCTGGGCTTGGTAATCTAGTGTAGCTCCCTACTTAAGCTACTTGGGTTCTCTTGATGTATGCCTGCAAGCTTGGGAGGCACAACTGTGGTGTCTAGAAATCAGCAGCTATGGAGGGGAGTGTCCCAGTTTTTGCTGTCTTGCACCCTTAGTTGAAATTGCGCATGTCCAGTGCGGACTCACAATGGCACCCAGGAACCGTCTGTTGGGAGAGCTCCCAGTGGCTCCCACTATCGCCCTGTGTGTAGATGGGCTCAGGGTGCCTGCCTGTTGTAAATTCGCTTCTGTGGAGGTGTGTTTGCAGGCACAGAGCTCTGATGCACTCTGAGGGGTCCTGGCACTGACGTTAAGCAGCTAGGGTGTATGTGGGAAGTTATTCAGGAGAAAGGAGTTCAGAGTTTCTGCTGTGGGGCAGCGTGTCCTTGGCTGTACAGAATCACACCCAGCAGGGGCTCGAAGCAGCTCCCCAGAGGACCCTGTAGATATATGGGCTCAGCGTGCCTTTCCTTGTCTGTGGCCGTGCGTTTGCTGGCTCTGGAAGTGTGTGTGAACTGGTGGCGCATTTGCCCACGCAGAGCTCTGAGGCCCTCTGAGGGGCCCTGGCACTGAAGTTGCACACCCGGGGTGTCTGTGGGCAGTTATTTAGGAAGAGGCAGTTCAGAGATTCTACTGCAGGGCCATGCACCCTTGACTGTGCAGAATCACACTCTCGGGGGCTCTCAGTGGTTCCCAAGCACTGCCTGGGTAGTGGAGTGCCTGGGTGCCTATGAGCTGGGAATGCGGCGAATCCTGAGTTCCGCTGCTAGGGAAGGGGAGGTTGTACTTACTGCTTTCAGCGGCGCACGTTTGGAGGTGAAGGTTTCAGGGTCCGCGCATCTGCAGCTGGGGTGGCAGGTCTTCTACCAGAGCAGCTGTAGGGTCCCGGTTTGCTTCTGAGACCAGACTGGGTGGTGGCGAGGCTAGGATTCTAGTCTCTAGCAGTTCTGTTCTTCAAGATGGTGTGGTCTCTGGGCCTCTGGTGTCCTCCCCAGAGTGTTTGCAGCGGCCGCGGGATTTTGCCGTCTAAGACTGCCCAGATTGGCAGCCCCCTGGAAGAATTGCAGGGTCTAACTGTCCCTATTTCACTCACACACACCCACACATGTCCACACACACCTCTATCGCTCCTTCACTCGATCACACACTCTCCCTCCCTACCTTCCTGCTGGTCGCCATCTTCTACCACTCAGATTGTTCTTGATCACTCAAAGGCATTCTTTTGCCTTTCCCTTCTATTTGATTCCTTGGTCTTTCTAAGTTTACTAGTACTCTTTGGTTTTAGTGGAAGATCTCCTTTAGTAATCTCCCAAGAGAGTATGAAGGAGTCACAATTTTTGTATTTTTCATGTCTGAAAACAATTTACTCTGCACTGACACCTTTATAAACAGTTTGTCTGGATATCAAATTCAAGGCCAGCAATTATTTCCACCCAGAATTTTGAGAACATTCCTTCATTGTTTTGCAGCTTCCATTATTGCTACTGATTACTGATGCTTGATTGAGTGTAACCTTTGGTTTCTCTTTGGTGGTCTGAGAAATTTTTGTCTTCAGTGTTCTGAAATTTCATGATGCTGTGTTCAGTACAGCTCTTTCCTTTTCTCACAAACTTTGTTTCTTAATTTTTCAAATCTTCTAAATAAATATTTTTATACTCAGAAAAGTATTATATAAAATCTGTGTGGTTTTCAGTACTTTTGGAAAAAATGATCCATCCTATCTAATAAAGAGGGAATATGCTAATTGACCCTCATGCCATCGCAAAGATGGCGGCGCCCACAGCCAATAAGGAGGGAATATGCTAATTGACTGCCATACCCTCAAAGATGGCGGCGCCCACAGCCACAAGATGGCAGCGCCCAGTCCCTTCAGCCCCACTGGGGTCGTAGGTGTGCAACAAGCCTAGGCCCGCCTGCAGGCCCAGGCACTCCGCGCGCCTGCCTCTGGAGTCCCCCAGTCCAAGACTCCGCGTGCCTGCCTCTGGAGTCCCTCAGCCCCCAGCTGCCTAGGGCTGGCCCGTGGTGCAGGCAAGCCTTGGATGGCAGCTGCCAAGCCACCCAGGGCTGCCCGAGGCTCAGGTAACCAGGGCTGGCTGAGGCTTGTGCTGCCGGCAATGGCAGCAGTAGAAGTGTGATGGGGGCATCAACTTCCCCTGATTGCTGGGTTGCCTCCTGCCCCTGAGGGCTCCCGGACTCTGAGAGGGGTCAGGCCAGTCTGAGGGACCCCCCCTCCTCCAGTGCATTAATTTTCATGCACCGGGCCTCTAGTTAAAATAATAAAAGCTATGGCATCCCACAGTTAGCAGCCTAAGAACATGCGTTTTTACCTGAGAGGAAGTCAGCCCAGGATGACTCATGTTTGGTGAGTAAAAAGAGAAAGTTTCTAATTATTTTTTCTGTGTTGCATTGGTAGGGGTTGTCTTTTTATGGAAGGAGAACCTGGAAAGCTATTACTGTTTTTGAAAGGCCTAGCAATTAATATATTTAGTTTTGTATTGTGAATGGTTGGCAAGTCTGAGAATTATTTCAGATTGGTAGTGTCTGTTTTGGATCTTTGAATTATGTGTATATATGTCTGCATTTTAAGTTTGTAGGGTTCCTATTGAGGTTTTCTGGTGTGATACAGTGCCTCTAATGTTATATAAAAGAAAAAGGAAGGTGCCTAGCACATACTTCGTTTTTATTTTTATTTATTTTATAGAATGGGAGGGGGGGAGAGAGAGAGAGACCGACATCGATTTGTTGCTCCATTTTTTGTGCATTCATTGGTTGATTCATTTTTTTTCCTTTATTGATTAAGGTATTACATATGTGTTCTTATCCCCCATTGCCTCCCCCACTCCTCCCGACTCATGCCCTCACCACCCTGATGTCCTCGTCCATTGGTTAGGCTTATATGCATGCATACAAGTCCTTTGGTTGATCGCTCCCCCTTTGCCCCCACCCTCCCCTAACTTCCCTCTGAGGTTTGAGCATCTGATCGATGCTTCTCTGTCTCTGGATTGGATTTTGTTCATCAGTTTATTTTGTTCACTATAATCCACAAATGAGTGAGATCATGTGATATTTATCTTTTTCTGACTGACTTATTTCGCTTAGCATAATGCTCCCTAACTCATTCCGTGCTGTTGCAAATGTTAGGAGTTCCTTCCTTTTTACACCAGCATAGTACTCCATTGTGTAGGTGTACCACAGTTTTCTAATCCACTCATCTGCTAATGGGCACTTAGTCTGTTTCCAGATCTTAGCTATTGTAAATTGTGCTGCTATGAAGATAGGGGTGCATATATCCTTTCTGATTGATGTTTCTAGTTTCTTGGGATATATTCCTAGAAGTGGGATCACTGGGTCAATGGGAGTTCCATTTTCAGTTTTTTGAGGAAACTCCATACTGTTCTCCACAGTGGCTGCACCAGTCTGCATTCCCACCAGCGGTGCACGAGGGTTCCTTTTTCTCCGCATCCTTGCCAGCACTTGTCATTTGTTGATTTGTTGCTGATAGCCATTCTGACAGGTATGAGATGGTACCTCATTGTCGTTTTGATTTGCTTCTCTCGGATGATTAGTGACTTTGAGCATGTTTTCATATGTCTCTTGGCCTTCCTTATTACTTCTTTTGAAAAGTATTTAGGTCCATTGCCCATTTTTTGATTGGGTTGTTTATCTTCCTTTTGTTAAGTTGTATGAGTTCCCTATAAATGTTGGAGATTAAACCCTTATCAGAGATAACATTGGCAAATATGTTCTTCCATGCAGTGGGCTTTCTTGTTGTTTTGTTGATGGTTTCTTTTGCTGTGCAGAAGCTTTTTATTTTGATGTAGTCCTATTTGTTTATTTTCACTTTACTAGTCGTTTTCATTGCCCTTGGAGTTGTATCGGTGAAGAAATTGCTTCGGCATATGTCTGAGATATTGCTGCCTGTGGATTCTGCTAATATTTTTATGGTTTTCCGTCTTACGCTTAAATCCTTTATCCATTTTGAGTTTATTTTTCTGTATGTGTAAGTTCGTGGTGCAGTTTCATTTTTTTGCAAATATCTGACCAAATTTCCCAACACCATTTATTGAAGAGACTGTCTTGACTCCATTATATGTTCTTGCCTCCTTTGTCAAATATTAACCCTTTGCACTCGCTTGCTTTTTTGTCGATTCCTTTAATCTAATGCTAACCGTGTTGAGTCATACTCGACATCCGAGTGCAAAAGGTTAATTGAGCATAGTGGTTTGTGTTGATTTCTGGGCTCTGTATTATATTCCATTGGTCTGTATGTCAGTTCTTGAGCTAATACCAGGCAGTTTTGAGAACAGTGGCTTTGTAATACAGCTTCATATTTGGTATTGAGATCCCTCCTACTTTGTTTTTCTTTTTTCAGGATTGCTGCAACTATTCTGGGTCTTTTTTTATTCCAGATGAACTTTTGGAGAGTTCATTCTAGATCTGTGAAATATGCTGTTTGTATTTTAATGGGGAGTGCATTGAATCTATAGATTGCTTTGGGTATTATGGACATTTTAATGACGTTGGTTCTACCAATCCATGAACACAGTTATGTTCTTCCATCTGTTTATGTCAGGCGTCCTCAAACTACGGCCCACAGGCCACATCTGGGTGTTTTTGCTGTTTAGTTTTTTTTACTTCAAAATAAGATATGTGCAGTATGCATAGGAATTTGTTCATAGTTTTTTTTTAAACTATAGTCCGGCCCTCCAATGGTCTGAGGGACAGGGAACTGGCCCCCTGTTTAAAAATTTGAGGACCCCTGGTTTATTTCTTTCTCTATCTCTTCTTCAACATCCTGTAGTTTTCTGAGTATGGGTCTTTTACTTCCTTAGTTAAGTTTATTCCTAGGTATCTTATTTTTTTGTGTGCAATGATACATGGGATTTTTTTTTTCTCTTTCTGTAAATTCACTATTGGTGTATAAAAATTTCATCGATTTCTTGGCTTTAATTTTGTATCCTGCTACATTGCTGAATTCATTTATTAACTAATAATTTTTTGATGGAGTCTTTAGTGTTTTCTATGTACAGTATCATGTCATCTGTGAATAATGACAATTTTATTTGTTCTTTTCCAATTTGGATGTCTTTTATTTCTTTTTCTTGTCTGATTGTTGTGGCTAGCACTTCCAGTACTATGTTGAACAGGTGTGGTGAAAACGGGCATCCCTGTCTTGTTCCTGTTCGTAAGGGAAATGGTTTTAGTTTTTGCCCATTGAGTTTGATGTTGGTTGTAGGTTTGTCATATAAGACTTGTATTACGTTGTGGTATAATCCTTCTATTCCTACTTTGCTGAGCGTTTTGTCAAATGCCTTTTCTGTATCAATTGATATGATTATGTGATTTTTGTCTTTCAATTTGTTTATGTGATGTATCACGTTTTTTGATTTGCAGGTATTGTACCAGCCTTGCATTCCTGGAATAATTCCCCCTTGGTCGTGCTGTATGATCTTTCTAGTATAATGCTGGATCCGGTTTGCTAGAATTTTGTTGAGGATTTTAGTATCTATGGTTGATTTTAGCATTAGGGATATTGACCTGTAATTCTCTTTCATTGTGGTGTCTTTATCTGGTTTTGGGATTACGGTAATGCTGGCTTCATAGAATGAGCTTGGAAGTGTTCCTTGCTCTTGAATTTTTTTTGGAATAATCTGCAAAGGATTAGTTTTAGTTCTTCTTTGAATGTTTGTTAAAATTCCCCTATGAAGCCATCTGGTCCAGGTCTTTTGTTTGCTAGAAGCTTTTTGATTACTGTTTCATATTCATCTGTAGTTATCAGCCTATTCAGGTTTTTTTATTCTTCCTGATTGACTTTTGGAAGCTTGGATTTTTCTAGGAATGTGTCCATTTCGTCAAGGTTGTCCAGTTTGTTGGAGTAGACTTGTTCGTAGTATTTTTTTTTTACAGTCCTTTGTATATCTGTGGCATCAGTTGTTACTTCACCTCTTTCATTTCCTATTTTGTTTATTTGGGTCTTCTCTCTTTCTTTCTTGGTGAGCCTGGCTAGAGGTTCATCATTTTGTTTATCCTTTCAAAGAACCAGCTATTGGTTTTATGATCTTTTTGTTTTTGTTTTTGTTTTTGTTTTGTCTCTATGTCATTTATTTCTGCTCTGATATTTATTATCTCCTTCCTTTTGTTCACTCTGGGCTTTTCTTGTTGCTCTCTTTCTAATTATATAAGTTGCAAGGTTAGATAATTTATTACCATTTTTTCTGATTTTTGGGGTAGGCTTGTAGAGCTATGAACTTCCCTCTCAGGATTGCTTTCATTGTGTCCCATAGATTTTGGATTGTTGTTTTTTCATTTTCATTTGTTTCCAGGTGCGTTTTAATTCTTCTCTGATCTCTTTGTTATCCCAATCATTGTTTAATAGCATGTTATTTAGCTCCAAGTGTTTGATTTTTTTTCAGTTTTTATTGTAGTTGATTTCTAATTTTATGCCATTATGATCTGAGAAGATGCTTGTTATGATTTCTATCTTCTTGAATTTGAAGAGACTTTGCCTGTGTCCTAATATGTGGTCTATCTTTGAAAATGTCCTGTGTGCACTGGAGAAGAATGTATATTCTGTGGCTTTGGGGTGAAATGTTCTGAATATATCAATTAATTCCATCTGTTTTAGTGAGTCATTTATGATTGCTGTTTCTTTGCTGATTTTTTTGTTTAGAGGATTTATCCAGTAGTGTCAGTGGGATATTAAAGTCCCCTACTATGACTGTATTTCTGTTGTTGATCTCTCCCTTGATATATTCCAGGAGTTGTTTTATGTATTTGGTTTCTCCTATAGTGTGTGCATATATGTTTACCAGAGTTATATCTTCTTGTTCAATTGCTCCCTTTAGTACTATGTAGTGGCCTTCCTTATCTCTTGTTATGGCGTTTTCTTTGAGGTCTATTTTGTCAGATGTAAGTATTGCAACCACAGCTTTTTTCTCATTTCCATTTGCCTGAAAAATTTTCTTCCATCCCTTCACTATCAATCTTTGTGAATCCTTTGTTCTGAGGTGGGTCTCTTGCAGACAGCAAATATATGGGTCATGTTTTCTTTTCAATTCAGCTACCCTATGTCTTTTGATTGGAGCATTTAATCCATTTAAGTTTAATGTTATTATTGATAAGTACTTGTTTGTCACCATTTTTATCATTATGCTTGTATTCCTTCTTGCCTTCATATTTCTTCTTTTTACAGCATTCTCTTTAGCATTTCTTTCATTGCTGGCTTGGTGGTAATAAACTCTCTTAGCCTTTTTTTTTTTTTTTTTTGGTCTGTGAAGCTCCTAATTCCACCTTCAATTTTGAATATAACCTTGCTGGGTATAGTATTCTTGGATTCAGTCCCTTGCTTTCACTTTGTACATTTCATTCCATTCCCTTCTGGCCTGGAGTGTTTCTGTTGAGAAATCAGTTAATATTCTAATGGGAGATCCCTTGTAGGTAACTTTCTGTCTCTCTCTGGCAGCATTTAAGATTCTTACCTTTTCGTTGTTGTTTGCCAGTGTAATTATGGTGTGTCTTGGTGTTCGTCTTTTTGGCCTTATCTTGTTTGGGACTCTGTGCTTCTTTGACTTGTGTGGATTTTTTCTTGTCAATATCAGAGAAATTTTCTGTCATTATTTTTTCAAACGGATTTTCTATTCCTTGCTCTGCTTCCTCTCCTTCTGGTACCTCTATTATGTGGATGGTGTTTCGTTTTGTGTTGTTCCAAAGCTCCCTTAGGCTCTCCTCTTGCTTTTTAAGTTTTCTTTCCAGTCCTGCTGTGTGTGTGTTTTTTTTCCTACCTTGTCTTCTAATTCGCTGATGTGGTCCTCACCTTCTTCTAGTCTACTCTTTAAGCCTCCCATTTTGTTCTTTATTGCAACTATGTCATTCTTCATTTCCTCTTGGTTTCTTTTTATGTTGGTGACATTCTCATTCAGCTCCTTATAATTCTCATTGAGTTGTGTTTATTTGTCATCCAGCTGTTTGAGCATCCTTATAACCATTACTCTGAATTCTGTCTCTGACATGTTACTTGCCTCCATTTCATTTAACTCCCTTTCTGGTGCTTTCTTTTTCTTTCCTTTGGGGATTGCTTTTATTGTCTACACGTGTTTTGCTGTAATGCTTTAATTGTTTCTGTGTCCTATATCCAACTGTTTTGCTACCCAGGTTCTTTTATGGATGATGGTAGTGGTGTTATCTCTCATGTCTCCTGGGCTTGGTAATCTAGCCAAGCTTCCTAGTTGAGTTATTTGGGTTCTCTTGATGTAGTTGGATCTTGAATGTCAGTTTCTTATTCGTGGATGAAATCTCGTCACAGTTTTGCAATGTGACTTACCCCCAGCTTTGTTGTGCAAGCTGTTTTTGATGTGATTGTGGTTCCGGCTCTTCTAGAAAAGGTTGTCTGAGGTCTCACTGATATGTGCTCATTTTTGGTTTCCAGAGTTCATGGCTTGGGAGGAAGGAGTCTCGGGGCTGATCCTCAGGAACTGTGACTTTGGCCAGTGTGGTGTGACTCTTGATGGCTTAGCATCACAATGCAACTCACTACTTGTGGGGCCAAGAGCCTGTGGGGGGTGGGTGTTTCGTAGCCTGTGTTTGAGGCAGTGGGACTCTTGCCAAAGTGATTTCCCTCTCTGAATCATGAAAGGGTTCAGGTTCCAGTAGCTGGGGGTGTGGGAATCTCAAGGTCTGTGGCTGAAAATAATGTGAGCTTGTCCTGGGAGGCAAGTCCTTAGTAACTCACCAAGCTGTCCAGTGGTAGGTAGCCAGGAGGGCGATGTTCTGGATCCTGGTGAGGGAGTCGTATGCCCTTGGTTGGAGAGGCATATATGTCCACGGGCAGTACACAGAGGGCCCCAGGAGCCGTCTGCAAGGGGTGTGTGCTTGTGGTGTCCACATGCTGGATCAGAGTGTTTGTGGTGTGCTACCAGCCCCATCAAGGGAGAGGTCCCAGTTTATGCTTCAGGTTATGTTCTCCCTTGGTTGGATATGGACGCCCAATGGCTGCTTACAGAGGTGCCAATGTCCATCTGCTGGGGCAGTGAGCTCAGGGTGCCTTTGTGTTGGAGAGGCGGTACCGCAGGGACTGAATGCCAGGGGCCAGAGTTGTGCCTTGCGGCAGCTCAGAAAAGCACCCAGTGGCCTCCTGCTGGGGCTGTGGGCTCTGGGGGCTTGCGCAGAGTGCGCCTAGTAGCAGCTAACAGGGGCACCTGTGGTGCATTTGCCAGTGTGGCACTCTGATGCATTCTGAGGGGACCCTGGCACTGAAGCCGCATGACCGAGGTGTCTGGGCAGGTATCCAGGATGAATGAATTCAGAATTTCCACTGCGGGGCAGTGCGCCCTTGTTTGTGTAAGAGCGCACCTAGCGGGAGCTCACAGCGGCATCCGAGAGCTGCCTGTGGAGTGGTGGGCTCAGGAGGCCTGTGCGCTGGAATAGAGTGACTGTGGTGTCCAGTGGTCTGCCGCTGGGGAGGGGGAAGTTGCACTCACTGCTGTGGGAGCCGTACACCTTTGGAGGTGGAGGTCCTAGGGTCTGCAGGTCTGTGGGTGGGGCAGCAGGATTTTGGCTGGAGTGGCTGAAGGGTTGCAGGCAGTGTCCAAGGCCTGTCTGGATGGTGGTGTTGATGAGTTTCTGGAAGAGGCCACTCACCCCATCAAGATGGCGTGGGCTCCATGCCCGAGTCCCACAGCCTGGGCAGTGTCCACAGCAGTGGTAGGTGCTTCCTGTCCAGGAGAGTCTAGTCTGCCAGCCCCTGCTACTCCTGCTGGATTTAACTGTCCCCCACTCATTTACACACATACCACACACATCCACACACTCTTCTTTCACCCCCTCACTCACATCCTCTCCCTCACCTCCATCCTGCCAGCCGCCATCTTCCCTCTCTCTGGTTGATTCTTATATGTGCCCTGACCAGGGAATCAAACCCACAACCTTGGCATATTGGTTTGACACTGTGCAACTGAGCTACCTGGCCAGGGCACACTTAGGTTTTAATTGACTGGGAGACATGTTTGCTTTCCTTGAGTGTGGATATATAGTAATGTAATATTCATGCCTATATAAAAAACAAAAAATAACATAATCTGGTGATTATTAGGACATAGCTTATAGTTATAAGAATAAGCAGTAAGGTAATATAAAAGCCATTGCAATAATTAGTAGAAGTAGTGTGTCACTAAATTTCCAACATTATATTGTGAAAATTTCAAATATACAGAGAAGATGAAAAAATTCACAGTTATTATTTGCATGTGGACTGCCAAAATTCTACACTTAAACTTTTAAAAAACAACTTTTAAAGTTAATGTTTTACTTGTTTCATATATATATATATATTCCTCCATCCATCCTTCAGCCCATCTTGTTTGATGTGTTTCAAAGTAAGTTGTGGACCTCAGTGCATGTCATCCCATTTACTATATTGTGTGTTGTTAATATTGGTTTGCAATTCTTTTTGGGTTTTGTTTTTAAATGAAATTTACATATATGAGATGAATAAATTTTAAGTGTACTGTTCATTGCATTTTGACAGATGTATACACATGTAGCTTCTTGGAGCCATCCCTTATCTTCAACAAAGCATACATATGAGACAGAGTGTTTATAAAAGGCATTTCAGATGATGATGAGACCTAGAGCCAGTGGAGGGATTTCTGTAGCGGTGGGCCTCAGGCCTCTGTTAGAAGCAAAGAAAGACATCACAGGTTGGCCTGTCATTGGTTGTGAGTAAAGGACTTCACCTTTTTTCAGGAGATTTGGTGGGCCAGAAGAATACTTCTGAATCACAGAACCTCTTTGGAGGAGTGTAGGCCTAGATCTCCCTCACTTTGGTTTTATTTACACTGTATCCTTAGAAGCTTGTTCAGATTGGCTGATTTTTCTTTTCTTCCTTCCAAGTTCTAAGCTCTTTCTGCAGTTTGAACAGTGACAAAATGGTCATGGACTTTCTTATTAGGAATACCGATTGTTTTTTTGAGGCTCTGTTTTCTCCAATGAATTTATTGCTTATGTGTTTTTATTTTATATTCAACTTCTAGGGGCAGTCAGGGGGCCTCTCTCTACTTGTCCTTTCAGCACATGCATGACTGTTTTGTGGGAGTTTTTCTGGCTGGCTTTGATCCTCTCAGTTGTGTGTCACCATCTGAGGGCATTATAATTTTTTCACCTTGTTTATTATAAAATTTTAAAAATATATACAGAAAATTTGAGAAAATGTTATAGTGCATGCCCACAGTACCCACTACCTAGATTCATCAGTTATCATTTTGTAATATTTGCTTTGTCTACTATATAAAAATGAATGTGTATATTTTTTATTGTTTGTTTTTCTGCAGAATTGAGTCAATTCACAGTTGTATTCTTTGTGGCTCTTGTCCTATGGAATTCAGTGTGGCTCTTCTGCATGATCATAATACCATTATAACACTTAGAAACAATAATTCTAATTTTATTTAATAGTTCATATTTTAAATTGCCCAGTTGTCCCCCATTTAAAAAAAAATTGGAACCACGATCTATTCAACATTTATATGTTGAATTTGTTTTAAAGTTGAATTTGTCTCATTTCTTTTAAACCTTTTAAAAAATACTTTGACTTAAAAAGACTTTGTATTATGAAAAACTTGAAATATATACACAAGTACACAGCAATATGGTGTCTACTTGCCCACCAGTCACCTAGCTTTAGCAGTTATTTGCTTATAGCTGATCTTTATCATCTGTATTCCAATCACGTTCCCCGATATTATTCTTCCTCATTTTAATTTTATTTTTTATTTATTCTTAAGTTTTATTTTATTGTTTAAAGAATTACATATAGTATTACATATGTCTCCTTTTCCCTCCATTAACCTCCCCACAGCCAGCCACGCTACTCCCCACCCCCGGCACATGCCCTCACCTCCCTAGTGTCTGTGTTCATTGGTTATGCTTATATGCATGCATACAAGTCCTTTGGTTGATCTCTTTCCTTCACCCCCAACCCTTCCCCTGTCTACCCACTGAAGTTTACCAGTCTGTTCCATGCTTCTTTGACTCTGTATCTATTTTTGTTCATCAGTTTATAATGCTCATTATATGCCACAAATGAGTGAGATCATGTGATATTTCTCTTTTACAAACTGGCTTATTTCACTTAACATAATGCTCTCCAGGTCCTTCCATGTTGTTGTGAATGGTAAGAGTTCTTTCTTTTTTACAGTAGCGTAGTATTCCATTGTGTAGATGTACCACAGTTTTTTAATCCACTCATCTGCTGATGGGCATTTAGTTTGTTTCCAAATCTTAGATATTGTAAATTGTGCTGCTATGAACATAGGGGTGCATATGTCTTTTCTGATTGGTGTTTCTGGTTTCTTGGGATATATTCCTAGAAGTGGGATCACTGGGTCAAAAGGGAGTTCCATTTTTAGTTTTTTTGAGGAAACTCCATACTGTTCTCCACAGTGGCTGCACCAGTCTGCATTCCTACCAGCAGGGCACGAGGGTTCCTTTTTCTCCACATCCTCGCCAGCACTTGTCATTTGTTGATTTGTTGATGATAGCCATTCTGACAGTTGTAAGATGATATCTCATTGTCATTTTGATTTGCATCTAACGGATGACTAGTGACTTAGAGCATTTTTTCATATGTCTCTCGGCCTTCTGTATGTCAATTTTTGAAGGTGTGTATTTAAGTCCTTTGCCCATTTTTTGATTGGATTGGTTATCTTCTTTTTGTTAAGATGTACAAGTTCCCTATAAATTTTGGAGGTTAAACCCTTATTGGAGATAACATTGGCAAATATGTTCTTCCATGCAGTGGGCTTTCTTGTTGTTTTGTTGATGGTTTCTTTTGCTGTGCAGAAGATTTTTATTTTGTTGTAGTCCCATTTATTTATTTTCATCTTAGTTTCTATTGCCCTAGGAGCTGTATCGGTAAAGATATTGCTATGACATATGTCTGATATTTGGCTGCCTATGGATTCTTTTAAAAGTTTTATGGTTTCCCATGTTAAGTTTAAGTTTCTTATTCATTTTGAGTCTATTATTGTGTATGGTGTAAGTTGGTGGTCTAGTTTTATCTTTTGGCATGTATCTGACCAATTTTCCCAACACTATTTATTGAAGAGACTTTCTTGATTCCATTGTATGCTGTTGCCTCCTTTCTCAAATATTAATTGAGCATAATAGCTTGGGGTTGATTTCTGGGTTCTTCGTTCTGTTCCATTGGTCTATATTTCTGTTCTTGTGCCAGTACCAGGCAGTTTTGAGAACAGTGGCTTTGTAATATAATTGATATCTGGTATTGTGATCCCTCCAACTTTGTTCTTCTTTTTCAAGATGGTGCAGCTATTCAGGGTCTTCTTTTATTCCATATGAATATTTAGAGCATTTGTTCTAGGTCTGTGAAATATGCCGTTGGTATCTTAATGGGAATTGCATTGAATCTACGGGGCAGCAACTGCTGCTAGGACATTTTAATGATTTTGATTCTATCAATCCATGAACACGGTATATTCTTTCTTTTGTTTATATCTTCCTCTATCACTTTTTTCAACATCATGTAGTTTTCCAAGTACAGGTCTTTTACGTTTATTCATAGGTATCTTCATTTTTTTTGTTGCAATGGTAAATGGGATTTTTTGTTTGTTTGTTTTGTTTTTCTTTCAGTGAGTTCAGTATCCTATATAATAAAAGGCTAATATGCAAATTTACCAAATGGCAGGACAACCGAACAACTGGTCGCTATGACGTGTGCTTACCACCAGGGTCTGTGCACAGAACATGGCAGGTGTTGGCAGCAGGCAGCAGAGCGCGGAACATGGCTTGCGTCAGCCACAGCAGGATGGTGGAGCAGGTGAGCGGGGTGTCAGACCAAGGCAGGGCATCGGTCGCTGTCATCGGGTTGAGACACTGGTGGTTCCTGAAAATTCTTTGCTCCCTCCCGTGCACCGCGTTCTCACCTGGTGCTCACATCTACTGCTGGCACTGGCCCCGCTTGCACTCGCTACTGTCGCTGGAGTCGCCGCTTCTGTGCAGCACTGGCCCTGATCACTTGGTGCCAACCGTGGGTGCGAGCTGCGTCTTCTGGCACCTATCGCCCCTCAGGGCTTCTCCAACTCCCCCTGCTCCTGAGGGGCTATCAAGGCCAGCAGCCGCCTCTCATACCTTCTGCCCGTGACGGCCATGCTTGTACCCACTGCCGGTGCCAGAGACACCGCTTGCACCTGCTGCCGGGGCCGTCACCGGTCTCGATTGCTCCTGAGGGCTTCTCCACCTTCCCCTGCTCCTGAGGGGTGATGGAGGCAGCAGCCACCACTAGCACCTGCTGATGGCACTGGTCCCACTCACACCTGCTGCTGGCGCCGGCCACAATTGCTTCATGCCTTCAGCGGGTGTCAGCAGGGCTGGCACTGTCAGCGCATGGGAGCGATGGCAGTGGTAGCTGGGCAGCCAGCAGATGGGATTAGGGGTGGCAGTGGGAGGCGCCAGGCAGGGACACGGAGGATGGGCCGAGACCTGCCCCTGTGCCCACCGCAGCCTTGTGTCCCATAGTTGTATTCAAGGTGCATGAATTCGTTCACTGGGACCCTGGTTGGTATATAAAAAAGACATAGAATCCTGACTGTTAATTTTGTATCCTGCTACGATGCCGAATTCATTTATTAAATCAAGTAGTTTTTTGATGGAGTCTTTAGGTTTTCTATGTACAATATCATGTCGTCAGCAAATAATGACAGTTTTACTTCTTCTTTTCCAATTTGAATGCCTTTGATTTATTCTTCTTGTCTCATCGCTATGGCTACTACTTCCTGTACTGTGTCAAATAGGTGTGGTGAGAGTGGGCATCCCTGTCTTGTTCCTGTTTTTAGGGAAAATGGTTTTAGATTTTGCCCATTAAGTTTGATGTTCACTGTGGGTTTGTCATATATGGCTTTCATTATGTTAAATTATGATCCTCTATTTGAACCTTGCTGAGCATTTTTATCAAGAAAGGCTGTTGGATTTTGTCAAATGCTTTTTCTGTATCAATTGATATGATTATATGGTTTTTATCTCTCAGTTTGTTTATGTGATGTATCACATTTATTGATTTGTGGATATTGTACCATGCTTGCATCCTCGGCATAAATCCCACTTGGTCATGTGTATGATCTTTCTAATGTGATGCTAGATCAGATTTGTTAGTAATTTTTTGAGGATTTTAGCATCTTATGTTCATCGGAGATATTGGCCTGTAATTCTCTTTTGTTGTAGTGGCTTTATCTGATTTTAGGATTAGTTTAATGCTGGCTTCATAGAAAGAGCTTGGAAGTGTTCCTCCTCCTTGAATATTTTGGAGTAGTCTAAAGAGGATAGGTTTTAGTTCTTCTTTGACTAATTGGTAAAACTCCCCTGTGAAGCTGTCTGGTCCAGGTCTTGTTGGAAGTTTTTTGATGACTGCTTTAATTTCCTCCATAGTCATCACCCTATTCAGATTTTTTTATTCTTTCTGATTGAATTTTGGAAGGTCATATTTTTCTAGGAATATGTCCATTTCTCCAAGGTTGGTCCAGTATGTTGGAATAGAGTTGCTCATAGTATTTTTTTTTTACAATCCTTTGTGTTTCTGAGGGGTCTTTTGTTATTTTTCCTCTTTCATTTCTGATTTTGTTTATTTGGGTCATCTCCATTTGCTTCTTGGTGAGCCTGGCTAGAGGTTCATTGATTTGGTCTAGTCTTTCAAAGAACCAGCTCTTGGTTTTGTTGATCTTTTGTATTTTTTTTTATTACTATGTCATTTATTTCTGCTCTGATCTTTTTTTTTTTTTCTTCCTTCTGCTCACTCTGGGCTTTTCTTGTTGCTCTCTTTCTAATTCTTCAAGTTTCAGAGTTAGATAATTTATTACCAGTTTTTCTTCTTTTTTGATGTAGGACTGTAATGCTATGAACTTCACTCTCAGGACTGCTTTCACTGTGTCCCATCGATTTTGGATTGTTGTGTTTTCATTGTAATTTTTTTCCAGGATGTTTTTTTTTTTCTTATTTTATCTCTTTGGTTGCTCAATCATTATTTTATAGCAAGCTATTTAGCCTGCAAGTGTTTGATTTTTTTCATTGTTTTTATTGAAGTTGATTTCTAGTTTTATGCCATTGTGATCTGAGAAGATGCTTGATATGATTTTGCCTTCTTGAATTTGGAGAGACTTTGCCTGTGTCCCAACATGTGGTCTATCTTTGAAAATTTCCCATGTGCACTTGAGAAGAATATATATTCTGTAGCTTTGGGGTAAAATGTTCTCAAGATGTCAATTAAGTCCATCTTATCTAGTGAGTTGTTTAGGAGTCCCGTTTCTTTGCTAATTTTTTTTTTGTCTAGAGTGTTTATCCAGTGATGTTAATGAGGTATTAAAGTCTCCTACTATGATTGTATTGCTGTCAGTCTCTCTCCTGATATCTTCCAGAAGTTTCTTTTATGTGTTTGGGTACTCCTGCATTGGGTGCATATATGTTTACTAGAGTTATATCTTCTTGTTGTATCGATTCCTTTAGAATTATGAAGTGAACTTCCTTGTCGCTCGTTATGGCCTTCACTTTTAGGTCTATTTTGTCAGATAGAAGTATTGCTACCCCAACTTTTTTCTCATTTCCATTTGCCTGAAAAATATTTTTCCATCCCTTCACTTTCAGTCTGTGTGAGTCCCTTGTTCTGATATGGGTCTCCTGTAGACAGCATATACAGTATATCGGTCATGTTTTCTTATCCATTCAGCCACTTGATGTCTTTTGATTGGAGCATTTAGTCCATTTATGTTTAAGGTTATTATTGATAAGTACTTGTTTATAGTCATTTTTATTTTTTATGCCTGTGTTCCTTCTTCCCTTTCTATTTCTTCTTTTTACAACAGTCCCATTAGCATTGCTTGCATTGCTGGCTTGGTAGTGATAAACTCCCTTAGCCTCTTTTTGTCTGCAAAGCATCTGATTTTGCCTTCAATTTTGAATGATAACCTTGATGGATAGAGTATTCTTGAATTCAGTCCTTTGCTTTGCATCACTTTGTATACTTCATTCTATTGCCTCCTGGCTTAATATGTTTCAGTTGAGAAATCATTTGATAATCTAATGGGAGATCCTTTTTAGGTAACTCTGTCTTGCAACCTTTAAGTTTCTTTCTTTGTCATTCACGTTTGCCATTGTAAATACAATGTGTCTTGTTGTGGGTGTTTTTGGGTTCATCTTGTTTAGGACTCTGTGCTTGTGTGACATTTTTCTTCCCCATTCCAGGGAAGTTTTCTGTCATATGTCTTCAAATAGGTTCTCTAGTCCTTGCTGCTCTTCTTGTCCTTCTGGCACCCCTATTATACATATGTTACTTTGTTTCATGTTGTCCCAAAGCTCCACGGGCTCTCCTCTTGCTTTTTTTTTCTTCTTTTTCTGCAATTACTGTTTGGATTGGGCTTGTTTCTCTACTTTATTTTCTAATTCAATAATTCAGTCCTCCATCGGTTTTTGAGCTGTCTATTACTCTGAATTATTTTTCTGACATAGTAGTAGCCCTGTGCACAAATCCTGCACCAGTAGGTCGCTGCTGCCCTCCTGTAGCTCCCCGTTCGCTGCCCCACCCTCCTATAGCTCCCCCTGCCTCTGTCCCCTCAACCCCCCATTATAGCTTGTTGTCATGCCCCCTCCTGTAGATCTCCTCTGCCTGCTTGTAGGTCGCTGCCCCACTCTCCTACAGATCCGTGATCTAGTCGTTATGTGGTCGGTCGTTATGCCTCAGGGCGTAATGGATAATTAACATATTCCTCTCTTTTTTCCATCTAAAAAAAATCTTTATTGTTCAGATTATTACAGATGTTCCTCTTTTTTTCCCCCATAGCTCCCCTCCACCCGGTTTCCACCCCACTCCAGGCCTTCCCCCCTTCACTGACCTCGTCCATAGGTGTATGCTCTTTGTCCAATCTCTTCCCACACCCCCTTCCCCTCGAGAATTGTCAGTCTGCTCCCTTTCCATGCCCCTGATTTTATTACATTCACCAGTCTGTTATGTTTGTCAGGTATTTTATTCACTTGATTTTTAGATTCACTTGTTGATAGATATGTATTTGTTGTTCATAATTTTTATCTTTACCTTTTTCTTCTTCTTCCTCTTCTTAAAGAATATCTTTCAGCATTTCATGTAATACTGGTTTGGTGGTGATGAACTCCTTTAGCTTTTCCTTATCTGTGAAGCTCTTTATCTGCCCTTCAATTCTGAATGATAACTTTGCTGGGTAGAGTAATCTTGGTTATAGGTTCTTGCTATTCATCACTTTGAATATTTCTTGCCACTCCTATCTGGCCTGCATAGTTTCTGTTGAGAAATCAGCTGACAATCGTATGGGTACACCCCTGTTGGTAACTAACTGTTTTTCTCTTGCTGCTTTTAAGATTCTCTCTTTGTCTTTTGCCCTTTGCATTTTAATTATTATGTGTCTTGGTGTGGTCCTCTTTGGATTCCTCTTGTTTGGGGTTCTGTGTGCTTCCTGGACTTGTAAGTCTATTTCTTTCACCAGGTGCAGGAAGTTTTCTGTCATTATTTCTTCAAATAGGTTTTCAGTATCTTGCTCTCTCTCTTCTTCTGGTAACCCCATAATTCTGATGTTGGTACGCTTGAAGTTGTCTCAGAGGCTCCTTACACTATCTTCATATTTGTATGGGGTTTGGAAGTGCCCAGACAAGGTCCAGCTGTGAAGCTAGGCAGGCTGCTGCCACCGGGCCTTGGGCCTTTTTTTGGTAGTTCTGGGGCTGTCTGATACAGTTGCAGTTTGACAGGTTTTAGGCGGAGAAAGGACAGGCCATTCGTATGCAAAAGCCGATGTTCACAGCTTGGGTTGGGTTGTAAATTTGGTGGGGTCTCTGGGAATCACCAGGGTAGAGCAAACAGCAATGGCTGCCAGTCAGCCCTGCACTGGAGAGATCCCTGGGTCTCCACGTCCCACAGCCCTGAGCAGGAACAACGATCGCTTTGAGCACCTCTTAGAGAAAGCTGCCCTCGCGTTCCTGTCCTGATGCCAGACAGTCCAGGTTCTCCTGTATGTCTGGGTCCCGCCTAGTCTCACCCGGAATTGGCATTCAGAGCAAGCGGGAGCTTGTATCTCCCTCCCGATTAAAAGATCAGCACATCCAGGTGCCCGCACTTTCCGCGCCTCTGCACCTCTTATCAGTCTCATTGTGCTTTCTTCACCTCTCTAGTTGTGGGACTTCCACCCAGCTTTCCCGCTGTTCTTCTTTTTAGTTGTAATTTTGATGTGGTTGTGAGTGGCAGCAAATATAGTTGTTTACCTATGCTGCCATCTTGGTTCTCCTCCTATATTCCTCTCTTTTTTATATAGGACTAGAGGCCCAGTGCATGAAAATTCATGCACTGGGAGGTGGCCTGCCCCTTTTCACAGTCTGGGAGCCCTCAGGACGGGAGGTGACCCTGTGATCAGGGAAAGCCGATGCCCCCATCACACCTCTGCTGCTGCCACTGCCGGCAACGCAAGCCTTGGGCGGCCCTACTTGCCTGAGCCTTAGTCAGTGGGGGTTGCAGGAGGATCTGAGGCCCCCAGCGTGGCTGAGGGGACTCTGGCAGCAGGCGTGCAGAACGGCTGGCCCCGGCTGAGGAATGGAAGATACTCTCAACGACATGAGTTATAACTTCCAGTTTATTGGATATCACAGTCAGGCTTCAGCTTCCAGGGAGGGAGGAAGATAGTGATGGGCAGCTTGTTGGGGGATCCTGGGGGAGCTGTCAGTAGGTGGGGGATGCAGGAGGACCCGAGGCCCCCGGTGGGGCTGAGGGGACTCTGGAGGTAGGCACATGGAGCAGCTGGCCCTGCCCCCACTCTGGCACTGCCAGCTTGTGATGGTGTGACGGTCAATTTGCATATTATCTATTTTTAAAAAATATATATTTTATTGATTTTTTACAGAGTGGAAGGGAGAGAGATAGAGAGCTAGAAACATCGATGAGAGAGAAACATCGATCAGCTGCCTCCTGCACACTCTCCAATGGGGATGTGCCCGCAACCAAAGTACATGCCCTTGACTGGAATCGAACCCGGGACCCCTCAGTCCACAGGCCGATGCTCTATCCACTGAGCCAAACCTGCCAGGGCCATATTATCTCTTTATTATATAGCATTACATGTCTCTGTTTCATTAAGTTTCTCTTTTGGCTATTCCTCTTTTTCTTTCCTTTGGGCATTGTGTCTTTGTCTCCCCCGTTTGCTATCACCAAAAGGTTCAAGTGCCAATTTGTGGGGCATCGAGCTTTAGTGGTGGGCTTGCTTGGTGCATGGATCACGCCAAGAGTCATGGGAGAGGTCAGAGACTGAGACGCCTGATTGCTGTGGATCGGTGGTAGCCCCACTTGTCCCAAAGAATCAGAATCATGGGCTCTTCAGAGCCGGATGGCCAGGCCGTGGCGTGTTGGCAGCAGCCCCGTGCTAGAGGCAGAGTCATGGGTGCACTTGGGGTGGGTGGCGTGACCACAGAGGGTCAGCAGCAGCCCTGTGCATGCATGCTGAAAGGCAGAGTTACGGGTGCTTGGGGGACCCAGCAGCAGCCCTGTGCATGTGCGCCCAGATGCAGAGTCAAGGGTGCTTGGGGCTGGCTGGCGCGGCCGCCACTGGTGGGCAGCAGCCCTGTGCGCATGCACCCAGAGACAGTCTAGGGTGTGCTCTGGGGCGGGTGTCACCAATTCTGAGAGGCCGAGTCACGTGCACTCATGGGTTAGTGGAGCAGCTGTCAATTGGTTGGTAGCAGCAGTCCCCTGCACGTGCTGATAGGCAGAGTCATGGGTGCACGTGGGGGCAGGGCGGCCGTTGCCCTGCATGCGAGTGCCGGAATCAGAGTCACTGGTGCTAGGTGGCCGGGTGGCATGGGCGGTGCAGCTGCCATGTGTTGGACGGAGGCCCACTCGTGCGCCTCAGGATGTGTGGGACCATTGCAGCTGGTCAGTGGGAGGGGAATGCGTTCCTGACTCACTGGAGCCTGCTGCTGGGGTGCCTGGAGTCTTGGTGTCCACGGGCCTACAGCTGTGGTAGCAGGTCTTTGTCCAGAGTGAATGTAGGGTCCCCGTTTGTGTCTGAGATCATTCTTGGTGGTGGTGAGACTGGGCTCCCAGTCACAGCCATTCTGCCCTTCAAGATGGCATGGTTTCTGTGCCAGCGCTGGCCACCCGGGAGTGCCTGAAGTAGCAGCGGGGTCTCACCATCCAAGACAGCATGGTCCGCCAGCCCCTGAAAGTCCTGCACAATCTAATTGTCCCTCACTCACACACACACACCACACACGTCCACATACTCCCCTTTCACTCCCTCACTTTCTCACACTCTCGCCTTCTCTGCTCTGGTGCCAGTCGCCATCTCTTTTTCTTTCTCCATGATATTATTTTGAGGTCAATCTCAAACATCATAGTCATCAGTTTTTCAGTATTATCTTTATAAAATAAGTTTTAAGATATATATTATTGTGACACCTAAAAAATAACTAATTCTTCAGTAATGTCAATATTATAATAAGTATTCTAATCTGTGTCGTTAATTTTGTTTTAATCCTTACCTGAAAATATGCTTATTGATTTTAGAGAGAGGGGAAGGGAGAAAAAGAGAGAGAGTAACATCAAAGTGAGAGAGAACAGCGATCAGTTGCTTTCCATCCATATATGCCCTGATCGGGATTGAACACACAGCCTTTTGTATACAGGACACTTCAACCAACTGAGCCACACCAGCAAGGGCCATGACTCTTTAAATCAAACTTTTTTAAAAATGATGAATAAAGAATTCCTTGGTTGCTTTTTTTAACCATATGAAAATTTGGTAGCACCAGAAATTCTAAATGTAATTCTCAAGTTGTTTTTTTGTTTGTTTGTTTGTTTTTAAATTTATTCTTATTGTTGAAAATAGTACAGATGTCCTCTTTTTCCCCCTCATTAGCACCCTCCACCCAGTTCCCGGCCACACTCCTGGCCTTCACTGCACTATTGTTTGTCCGTGCGTTATGCATATATGTTCTTTGGTTAATCTCTTTCTGCCCCCCACCCCCTTCCCTCTGAAACACATCAGTATGTTACATGCTTCAATGTCTCTGGTTCTGTTTTGTTCATCAGTTTATTTTGCTTATTAGATTTCACATATAAATAAGATCATGTAATACTTGTCTTTCACTGTCTGGCTTATTTCATTTAGCATGATACTCTCCAGGTCCCTCCATGCTGTCTCAAAGGGTAAGAGATCCTACCTTTTTACAAAGTTATGTGTATATGCCATTATGTATATATGCCATAGTTTTTTTATCCTTTCATCTACTGATGGGCACTTGGGCAGTCTCCATATCTTAGCTATCTACACTAATAAAAGAGAAAGATGCAAATTGACGGTACCTTCACAATGCCCACCAGCCAATCAGGAGTGAGTATGCAAATTAACTCAACAAAGATGGTGGGTTAATTTGCATACGCAGGCGCTGAGCGGCCAGGGGCAGGGTGGGTTGCTTGCATTCTGCACCACCCCAGCCACTCAGGGCCTCTGGGCAGAGTGGGAAGGCGGGAAGGCGGCTCCAGGGCTGGAGTGAAGGTGGTGCTGGCATTCAGGGAAAGGAAGGCCCATTCTTGCATGAATCTTCTTGCATTGGGCTTCTAGTTGTAAATTACACTGCTATGAACATAAGGGTGCATATGTTTTTTCTGATTGGTAGGCTTCTTAGGATATATTCCTAGCATGGCAGTTCCATTTTTAACTTTTTGAGGAAACTCCACACTGTTTTCCACAGTGGCTACACCAGTCTGCATTCCCCCAGCAGTGACCTAGGGTTCCCTTTTCTTCACATCCTCATCAGCACTTGTTATTTGTTGATTTACTGATTGTAGCCATTCTGGCAGTTGTGATGGATATCTTACTGTCATTTTAATTTGCATCTCTCTGATAATTAGTGATGATGAGCATTTTTAAAATATGTTTCTTGGCCATTTGTATGTCCTCTTTGGAGCTGTATCTATTCAGGGCCTCTTCTCATTTTTTAAATTGGATTGTTTGTCTTCCTTTTATTGAGTTGTATGAGTACTATACTGTATATATTTTGTAAATAAGCCCCTTATCAGATGTATTATTGGCATATATGTTCTCCAATACAGTGGGATCCCTCCCCCCTTTTTTTATTTTGATGCTTTTGCTGTGCAGAAGCTTTTTAGTTTGATGCAGTCCCATTTGTTTATTTTTTCCTTTGTTTCTCTTGCCTTAGGCAATGTATCTGTGAAAATTCTCCTAGGTAAGATGTTTGATACTTTGCTGCCTATATTTTCTTCTAGGATTTTTATAGTTTCATGACTTACATTTAGTCTTTTATCCATTTTGAGTATATTTTTGTATGTGGTGTAAGTTGGTGGCTTTAAACATCAAGTTTTAAGTCTAGCATTTTTTCTCAAAATATTACATAACTAGAGGCCCAGTGTAAGAAAATTGTGCACTGATGCGGTCCCTAGACCTGGCCAGCGATTGAAATGAGAGTGTCTTGTGTGGAAGGGCAGGTCCCAGCTGACCTCAGGGCCCTGGGCACCACCTGGGCCCCAGAGACTCCACATGTCACCTTCCACCTGAGTCACGGCGTCCAAGGCCCCATGTGGAGATGCGGTGAGCATGGCTGGACGCTGCAGACTCGGGTGTAGCGTGGGCCTCTGGGCCGCCCAGCGATGCTGCACGGAAGCCGGGCGGGCTGTGTGCTCTCTCCTGGCTTGCCAGCTCCTGCGTGAACTCACAGGGAGCCCAACCGGCCCCTGTGGTCCCAGCCGCTGTGGCCTGGCTCACCTGGATGAGGCTGCGCAGGTACAGGGAGGGCTCCTCACAGGAAGCCAGCACCTAGCGTGGGGGCTTCCCTGGAGCACGAGTCCTGGCGTCCCGGGAAAGAGTAGTAGGTGGAGTTAGAGTGAGCTGGGTGGACACCCTGCATTCTCACTGCACCTCCATCCCCGTCACCCCCACCCCCAGGTAGCTAGCGAGAGGTCACAGCCCCCCGCCCAGGTGCCGTGGGAGGTTGGTCCCTGCCACCCACCCCCAATTGTCCCAGCCTGGGGCCTGGGCCCGGTCAGGTGATCAGGACCTGCCAGTTGCTGGTTGCAGTCAGTGGGGCAATCGGGACCCCACTCACACCTGCCTTGGCCTGGCGCTGCCCACTCACCTGCTCCGCCATCCCACCGTGGTCCCACTCTTATTGGGGCTCATTGGGTCCGGTAGCTCCACCACTGCGACCTGCTTCTAGTGCCATGTCACTGCCACCTGCCATGTTCCGTGCCGCCCCCTGGTGGTCAGTGCACGTCATAGCAAGCAGTTGAACTCCTAATATGCAAATTGAGGGGACAATTTGCATATTAGGCTTTTATTATATAGGAGGATAGTGAGCAGTTTTATGAATATTTTGATTATATGGCAGTTTTATATAAAAAATGATAACCCTTTAGTTAGGTATGAGTTTAATTACTTGGGAGGATGCAACCAGTGGAAAGAAATGGATTAAGATAAGGAGTGGGAACCACATTTGGTAGTGTTCTTCTATGAGTTAATCCAATGATGCCTTGCTGCAAGATTGTGAGAAGTGAAGAAGGGGAGGGTGGCTTAGGGCAAAGGGCACTATTCAGACACAGTCTTCTCCTTCATCCACAAGGTTCCTTTTCTTTCTTTCTTTTTTTTAAATATATTTTTATTGATTTCGGAGAGTAAGGGAGAGGGACAGAGAGAGATAGAAGCATCAATGATGAGAGAGAATCATTGATTGGCTCTGCTTGTCCCCGACTAGGGATTGAGCCCACAATCAGGGCATGTGTCCTTGACTGGAATCAAACCCGGGACCCTTCAGTCCACAGGCTGATGCTCTATCCACTGAACCAAACTGGCTAGGGCCACAAGGTTCCTTTTCTTGAGACAACTTGACTTCTGCTTTTGCAAGCCAGGACCAAGTCAGTGCTACTCTATTAGTGGTTTGTTTACCTGTGATTTTTCCCTGAAGTCAGAACCTTGTCAAGAGAGCTGGACCTTACCTGATGAGCTGTGTGACAAGGCCTGGACCTGCTCTGGTGCCGTGCTTTCATCACTGTGATTGATTACTAGTCTACCCACCATGCACCAGCATTTCATTTCCTGCTCTGATCTAGCCAATCATTTATGGGAAAAATAGGAGCTGTCACTGAGCCTTCTCCTGCAAATGTCAGTGGATGGTTAGAAATTGATGGCTTTTACATTACCTTTGTCTTTATAATTAAAGAAAATGTTTTCCAACCTTATTATGGTAAAATTGGCATACAAGAAAATTTACATATTTAAAGCTTCAATTTGCTGAGTGTTAATATATACCCAGGAATCCATCACTTTTCTTTTTTATTCCCCTTAAAGACTAGGAGATGAGCAAATAGAGAGAGCCACATTTTAACTGCTTTAGTCTTTAAAATTACTTTTGCAAATCCTAACTGAAAACAGAGCTCCCTTTTAGCTAAGCACTGATATTAAAATTTGGTGTATTGTAATTTGGGCATTGTTTTTACTTACAGTTAACATAGTAGTTAATAAATTTTAAAATAATATAGGAAAACCTTACAGGGTCTTTTCTCTCTCCAGTCAGAAACTAGCTGAGCTTGGACGTTTCTTGGTTTAGCAAAGGAGTCAGGACTCGATGCAGCTAGATCTGTTTGAGTACCTGTTCTGCTACTTTAGGACTATGCAAAGTATTGGGGGTTTAGGGTTAGAATCTTTATCACCACCTTCATAACGAATGCCATGAAAGGTGTTCTAGAGAGTAAATAAGACTACATGGCATTAAGGTCTTAATGAACATAGGCAGACAAAACACAGTTCTGTAAAGGACCTCCAGGAATAACTTGGCCCCTTAGAGAAAAAGGGAGATTTCTTTCAAGGGTTCTTTTAAAACTGTTATATATCCTGGGAGTCATTCATTCTCGTTTAAATTAAAAAAAAAAAAAAAAAAATATATATATATATATATATATATATACACACACACACACACATATATACTTATGTGTATATATATATATATATATATACTTATACTTATGTGTATATATATATATACATAAGTA
This sequence comes from Eptesicus fuscus, assembly GCF_027574615.1. Lineage (NCBI taxonomy): Eukaryota > Metazoa > Chordata > Mammalia > Chiroptera > Vespertilionidae > Eptesicus > Eptesicus fuscus. The sequence continues at coordinate 780,170 of NC_072480.1, read as the reverse complement.
TATACATATATACATATATATACATATATATACATATATACATATATATACATATATATACATATATATATATATATATATATATATATATATGGCCCTAGCCCGTTTGGCCCAATGGATAGAACATCAGCTTGCAGACTGAAGGGTCCTGGGTTCGATTCCTGTCAAAGTCATGTACCTTGGTTGCAGGTTCCCTGGCCCTGGTCAGGGTGTATTCAGGAGGCAACCAATCGATGTGTCTCTCTCACATTGATGTTTCTCTCTGTCTCGCCCTCTCCCTTCCACTCTCTCAAAATCAATGGAAAAATATCCTCAGGTGAGGATTAACAAAAACAAACAAACAAACAAAAACAATATATGTACACTGTTCAACATAATCCAGTAGTATAATTTTAATTTTTAAAATTTTTTATACTCAGCTCATTTTTTACGCTTGATAAATTTATGCATAAATGTTGTAGTGTAACCCCCATTTTACAAAGGATGCCTCAAAAAGTCGAATTATTCAGTCATTTATTAAAAGCCGGCGGCATACGAGGGGCTAAAGCTCCAAATCTCGCAGCCCCGAACAGCTTGCCACATCTGGCTTATATTGGCAGAATATCACAAAGGTATCGATTACATCTTTGGGTCTGGAATGAGGAACCTGTTTCGTGCAAAGCTTTTACAGAAGTGAAATTGAGGAAATTAGTTACCTCAAGTATCCAAGATTCACTGAATCAATAGAAACACATTATCTGGGACCACCTGGGCAATTTAGAATAATTGTGCTGTCCAGATTCTGGGACCACTGAGTCAACCGAAACTCAGTTATCTGTAGCTACTGAGGCAATTTAGGATAATTGAACTGTCCTGGTTCCCAAAAGAATGTGCTTCAATGACTAGTGAGATTACAATCAATGGGATATTCAAACCATCATCAATGGAATATTGGGATAGCATACATAAGTTCAGAAAATCAAAATAACTTTCTATTGTTTTAGCGAATAAATAAGTTCAGAACCCAAACAGCAGTTTCTACCTGAGATGATTGCTACCATACTTCATAAATATCCACATATTAGGTGTTCAGTTGGATGAATTTTGAGAATTACACATACGTAATCTCCACCTGAAACAAAATACCAAGCATCATCCCAGAAGCTTTCCTTTTGCCCTCTCCAAGTCATTCCCCCTTATGGTTTTTCCTTTTGATATCGAGTAGTGTTTATATGGGTGTATCATAATTTATCCACTCTCCTGTTGATGAACATGTGGACTATATCCCGCATTTTTTGGCTATTATGAATAAGATTGGGCAATATTGTTACATGTCCTACTGTGGACATATGTTTTCATTTTTCTAGGGAAAATACCTAGGAGTGAATTGCTGTGTCCTCATAAGTATATCTGTAGCTTTATGAGAAGTTGTGCCGTCTGACACTTCCATGGTCTGTGTGAGCATTTCACCATATCAACTTTTCTAGTGCATGAAAAATGGTATCTCAGACATTTTAGAAAGCAGTTTTATTGGGATATATTTTTTATATATTTAAAGACATCTTTTAAGTGTACAGTTTGATGTGTTCAGGCAGATGTATGCAGATGCGTAACACCTCCACAGTCAAGTGACTTCATTTTCCTGAAAGGTTCCCTCATGCCCTCTGGCCCCTAGGAACCACTAATCTGTTTTCTATCACTGTAGATTAGAGATTCAGAGACAGCATGTGTTCTTGTGTCTGGCTTCTTTTGTATAATATACAGTATATCTATCTATATATATATGTAGGTATATATATATACTAGAGGCCCAGTGCACGCAATTTGTGCACTGGGGGGGGGGGGGGGTGTTTCCCTCAGCCCAGCCTGCACCCTCTCCAATCTGGGACCCCTCGGGGGATGTCTGACTGTCAATTTAGGCCCTGTGGGATCGGGTCTAACCCGGCAGTTGGACATCCCTCTCACAATCCAGGACTGCTGGCTCCCAACCCACTCACCTGCCTGATTGTTCCTAACTGCTTCTGCCTGCCAGCCTCATCACACCCTAACCACTCCACTGCCAGCCTGGTCATCCCTAACTGCCCTCCCCTGCTGGCCTGGTCGCCCCTAACTGCCCTTCCCTGCCGGCCTGGCTGCCCCTAACTGCCCTCCCCTGCAGGCCTGGTCTCCCCCCAACTGCCCTCCCCAGAAAGCCTGGTCACCCCCAGCTGCCCTCCCCTGCTGGCCCGATCAGCCCCAACTGCCCTCCCCTGCTGGCCTGTTCACCCCCAACTGCCCTCCCTTGCCAGCCATATTGTCACAGCCATCTTGTGACCACATGGGGGTAGCCTTATTGTGACCATGTGGGGGTGGCCATCTTGTGACCACATGGGCATGGCCATCTTGTGCGAGGGCATGATGGTCAATTTACATATTACCTCTTTATTATATAGGATACACACACACACACACACACACACATACATATATACACACATATATATATTTAAATTTTATTTTATTGTTTAAAGTATTACAAATAGGAGTACATATGTCTCCTTGTTTCCACATTGACCTCCTCCCGGCCTCCCCTCCTCCCCGGCACGTGCCCTCACACCCCCATCCCTCACCCCCAGTGTCTTGTGTACATTGGATATACAAGTACTTCAGTTGATCTCTTACCCCACCCCTGCCCTCCCACTGTAGTTTGACAGTCTGTTCGATGCTTCTTTGCCTCTGTATCCATTTTTGTTCATCAGTTTGTAAGGTTCTTTCTATTCCACAAATGAATGAGATCATGTGGTATTTATCTTTCACTGACTGGCTTATTTCACTTAGCATAATGCTCTCTGGTTTCACACATGCTGTTGCAAATGGTAAGAATGCCTTCTTTTTTATAGCAGCATAGTATGCCATTGTGTAAATGTACTACAGTTTTCTAATCGACTCATCGGCTGATGGGCATTTAGGCTGTTTCCAAATCTTAGCTATGGTGAATTGTGCTGCTATGAACATAGGGGTGCATATATCCTTTCTAATTGCTATTTCTAGTTTCTTGGGATATATTCCTAGAAGTGGGATCACTGGGTCAAATGGCAGCTCCATTTTTAATTTTTTGAGGAAGCGCCATACTGTTTTCCGCAATGGCTGCACCAGTCTGCATTCCCACCAGCAGTGAAGGAGGGTTCCTTTTTCTCTGCATCCTCGCCAGCACTTGTTGCTTATTGATTTATTAATGATAGCCATTCTGACAGGTGTTGAGACGGTAACGCATTGTTGTTTTGATTTGCATCTCTCAGATGATTAGTGACTTGGAGCATGTTTTCATATGTCTCTTGGCCTTCTGTATGTCCTCTTTTGAAAAGTGTCTATTTAGGTCCTTGGTGCATTATTTTATTTGATTGTTTATCATCCTTTTGTTAAATTGTATGAGCTTCCTGTAAATTTTGGAGATTAAACCCTTAATATATGGCAAATATGTTCTCCCATGAATGGGATTTCTTGTTGTTTTGTTGATGGTTTCATTTGCTGCACAGAAGCTTTTGTTTTGATGTAGTCCCATTTGTTTATTTTCTCCTTAATTTCCATTGCTCTAGGAGCTGTATCGGTAAAGATATTGCTACGACATAGGCAGCTATTTTCTAAGAATTTTATGGTTTCCCATCTGACATTTAAGTCCTTTATCCATTTTGAGTTTATTTATCTGTATGTGTAAGTTGTTGGTGCAGTTTCATTTTTTTGCATGTATCTGTCCAATTTTCCCAACATCATTTATTGAAGAGACTCTCTTGACTCCATTGTATGCTCTTGCCTCTTTTATCAAATATTAATTGAGCATAATGGCTTAGGTCAATTTCTGGGTTCTCTGTTGTATTCCACTGGTCTATATGTCTGTTCTTTTGCCAGTACCAGGCAGTTTTGAGAACAGTGGCTTTGTAGTATAGCTTCATATCTGGTATTGGGATCCCTCCAACATTGTTCTTCTTTCTCAAGATTGCTACAGCTATTCAGGGTCTTTTTTATTCCAGATGAATTTTTGAAGAGTTTGTTCTAGGTCTTTGAAGTATGCCATCAGAATTTTAATGGAGGTGCATTGAATCCATAGATTGCTTTGGGCAGAATAGACATTTTTAATGACATTGGTTCTACCAATCCATGAACACAGTTATGTTCTTCCATTTTTTTATGTCTTCCTCTGTCTCTTTTTTTCAGTGTCATGATATTTTCTCAGTACAGGTCCTTTATCTCCTTCGTTAAATTTATTCCTAAGTATCTTAATTTTTTTGTTGCAATGGTAAATGGGATTTTTGTTTGTTTGTTTCTCTTTCTCTGAATTCATTATTGGTTTATAGAAAGTCCATAGACTTCTGGGTGTTAATTTTATATCCTGCTACATTGCCAAATTCATTTATTAAGTCTAACTGTTTTTTTAATGGAGTTGTTGTATATATATATATTTTTTTTTTTTTACGATTCTTCATATTTCTGTGGGGTCTGTTATTCTGCCTCTTTCATTTCTGATTTTGTTTATTTGGGTGCTCTGTCTTTGCTTCTTGGTGAGACTGGCTAGAGGTTCATCCTTTCTAAGAACCAGCTCTTGGTTTCATTGATATTTTGTATTGTTTTTTGTTTTGTTTTGGTCTCTATGTCATTTATTTCCACTCTGATCATTATTATTTCCTTCCTTCTGCTCACTCTGAGCCTTTATTGTTGTTCTCTAATTCTTCAAGTTAGATGGTTTATTATGAGTTTTTCTTGTTTTTTTGAGGTAGGCCTGTAATGCTATGAACTTCCCTCTCAGTACTGCTTTCACTGTGTCCCAGAGATTTTAGATTGTTGTGTTTCATTGTTGATTGTTTCCAGGATGTGCTTTATTTATTTTTTGATCTCTTTGGTAATCCAGTCATTGTTTAATAGTATGATATTCAGCCTCCAAGTGTTTGCATTTTTGTGATTTTTTCTATTGTAGTTGATTTTTAATTTTATGCCATTATAATCTGAAAAGATGCTTGATATGATTTCTATCTTCTTGAATTTGGAGAGACTTTGCCTGTGTCCCAACATGTGTTCTCTCTTTGAAAATGTCCCATGTGCACTGGAGAAGAATGTATATTCTGTAGTTTTGGGATGGAATGTTCTGAAGATGTCTATTAAATCCATCTAATCTAGTGAGTAATTTAGGATTGCTCTTTCTTTGTTAATTTTTTGTCTAGAGGATTTATTCAGTGATGTTAATGGGGCATTAAAGTCTCCTGCTATGATTATATTCTGTATCTCTCTTTTGTGATATCTTCCAAAAGTTTTTTTATGTATTTGGGTGCTCCTGCATTGGATGCATATATGTTTACCAGAGTTGTATCCTCTTGTTGTATTGATGCCTTTAGAATTATGAAGTGGCCTTCATTGTCTCTTGTTATGGTCTTCACTTTGAGGTCTGTTTCGTCAGATATAGGTATTGCTACCCCAGCTTTTTTTCATTTCCATTTGCCTATCAGTCTGTGTGAGTCCCTTGTTCTGAGGTGGGTCTCCTGTAGACAGCATATATATGGGTCATGTTTTCTTATCCATTCAGCTGCTCGATGTCTTTTGATTGGAGGATTTAGTCCATTTATGTTTAAGGTTATTATTGATAAGTACTTGTTTAAAGCCATTTCTGTTTTTTATGCCTGTGTTCCTTCTTCCCTTTCTATTTCTTGTTTTTATAGTATTCCCTTTAGCAATTCTTGCATTGTTTGCTTGGTAGTGATAAACTCCCTTAGCCCTTTTTTGTTTGTGAAGCTCCTGATTTCCTCTTCAATTTTGTTTGATAACTTTGCTGGATAGAGTATTCTTGGATTCAGTCCTTTGCTTTGCATTAGTTTGTGTACTTCATTCCATTTCCTTATGCCTTCATGTGTTTCTGTTGAGAAATCCTTTGTTAATCTGATGCGGGATCCTTTGTAGGTAACTCTCTGTCTCTCTCTTGCAGCCTTTAAGATTCTCTCTTTGACGTTAATGTTTGCCATTATAATTATGACATGTCTTGGTGTGGGTCTTTTGGGGTTCAACTTGCTTCGGACTCTCTGTACTTGTGTGACTTTTTTCTTCCCCATATCAGGGAAGTTTTCTGTCATTATTTCTTCAAATCGATTCTCTAATCTTTGCTGCTCTTCTTGTCCTTCTGACACCCCTATTTTACATATGTTACTTCATTTCGTGTTATCCCAAAGCTCCCCTAGGCTCTCTTCCTGCTTTTTAATGTTTTTCTCCAGTTGGTGTTCAGTTTGGGTTTGTTTCTCTACCTTATCTTCTAACTCACTAATTTGGTCCTCTGCTTCTCCTAGTCTACTGTTGAAATTTTTCATAGCATTTTTGATTATAGCTATATTCCCCTTCACGCCGGCCCGCCACAGCGGCATAGGACCTGCTTGATTTCTTCCTGATTTTTGCATAGGATATTGATTTTCTTGTCCATCTGGTTTATGGTATGACCATTACTCTGAATTCTTTTTCTGTCATATTTCATGCCTCCATTTCACTTATTTCCTTTCTTGGTGATTCCTCTTTTTCTAAGTGCTAAGTTTCAGGGTCCTGAGCCATGTGCAGTGGGAGCATCATGCCACCCGAGTGTCACTGAAGAGCTCCGACACTAAGACAGGTGGCTGCTATGCGTCGGTGGAAGCCACACACAGTGAGAATCAGAGCCACTGTACTCAGTGTGGCTTCCTGCATGCACCTAGGATCAGGGTCTCTGCAGGCGTGCACCAAAAATCAGAGTTCCCAGCAGGAATCAGAGTACACGTGTGCGCATGCTAAGAATCTAGTATCAGAGTCTCTGTTCCTTGGTGCGGCCTTGCACCGAGAATCAGGGTCCCTTGCATGCATGCGCCTAGAATTTGAGTCACTGGCACTCGGTGTGCGCGCACTGAGAATTGGGGATCCCTTGCGCGTGCAATGAGAAACAGAGTCCCTATGTGTGTGAGCTGAGAGTCAAGTCACTGATTCTCAGTGTAGCCTCTCGTGAGGAGAATCAGGGTCCCCAGTCAGTTTGGGGGGCCGGTTTGCACAGCCACCCTGTGTAGGCAGGAGGCCCACTCGCACGCTGCAGGAAACAGACTCCCTGTGTGCACGTGTGCCCAGAGTCAAAGTCAAGTTGCACAGCTTCCCTGCTAGCATGCAGGTCTAGCTGGTCCTATGCCACTGAGGCAGGCAGGCGTGGAGGAGGATGTGCTCTGTGACTCACAGAAATCTGCAGCCGGGATGTCTGGGGTCTTGGTGTCCGTGGGTCTGCAGCTGTGGTAGCAAGTCTTTGTCCCGAGTGGCTGTAGGGTCCTGGTTTGCGTCTGAGGCCAGACTGGGTGGTGGCGAGGCTAGGATCCTAGTCACAAGCAGTTCTGCCCTTCAGGATGGCGAGGTTTCTGTGCCAGTGCTGGCTGCCCTGGAGTTGTTTGGCTTTTTTTTTAACAGTTGGCAATAGAGGGCTTGTAAATGTCTCTTCATGTTATCATCTGGTCCTTCTTGTCCTCCAGTTTATTCATGATTCCTGGAGTAGAGGGTGTGAGAGCCTTCAAACAGATTTACAATGACTCATCAGCTCTGCTGCTTTTTACCACTCACTTTTGCATGTTGGACAATGATTGATTAATCACCTCTGACGGCTCTGGAGAAAGCCTGCCACACGCGCATGTGCACTCGCGCCATATATTTTTTTTAGATTTACCCCATGTTGTGTGTATTAGCAGTTTTATCCTTTTGGTTACTGAATAGTATTTCTTTGTGTGGCTGTAACTCAATTGCTGGGGGACATTTGGTCATTATGAATAAAGCTGCTATGGAAATAGCAGTTTGGAGACACTCTTTTACCCTCCCAGGAGAATAAACCCCTATTCTCTGTTAAGATGAGGGGGCCAGGAAGGGGAGCCAGGCATCTCACTCCTTACCAGATAGACTCTCAGCCACTCTTCCAGATCATAGCCCTTATCATTTCCTGGAAACACGTGCTAACAGCTTCTAGGTCTTGGGGAAGGTGATTTTCTTGTGTCAGGCCATCTTTCCACTTTTAAATTTTTGTTGTTGTTGTTGTTGAGTTGTATGATTTCTCTGTATATTTTGGATATTAACCCCATTTCCGATGTATGGTTCACAAATATCTTTTTTTGTGTGTGTGTAGGTTGCCTTTTTGATTTTGATGACCATGTCCTTTTCTATGTAGAATGTTTTCAGTTTGATATAGTCCTGTTTGTTTTTGTTTCTCTTGCTATTGGAGTAAAAAATATCCCTGAGGCCAAGGTCAAGGAGCTTAGCACACCTATGTTTTTGCTATGCAATTTATGGTTTCAGGTCTTACATTGAAGTCTTTAATCAATTTTTGAATTAGTTTTTGTAAGGTAGTGATTTGGTTTCATTCTTTTACAAGTACTGTTCAGTTTTTCCAACACCATTTATTAAAGAGACTATTCTTTTTCAGTTGTATGTTCTTGACTACTTTGTCGTAAACTTGTTGACTATATATGTGTGAGTTTATTTTTGGCCTTGTAGTTTTGATCCTTTGGTGTGTGTGTCAATTTATTTCAATACCATATTCTTTTGATTATTGTAGCTTTTATTATAGTACTAGAGGCCTGGTGCACGAAATTCGTGCACTGGGGGTGGGGGTGCCCCTCAGCCCAGCCTGCACCCTCTCCAATCTGGGACATCCCTCTCACAATCTGGGACTGTTGGCTCCCAACCGCTCGCCTGCCTGCCTGATCACCCCCTAACCACTCCCCTGCCAGCCTGATCGAACCCTAACTGCTACACTGCTGGCCCAATCGCCCCCAACTGCCCTCCCCTGTAGGCCTGGTTGCCCCCAACTGCCCTCCCCTCCAGGCCCGGTCCTTCCCCCAACTGCCCTCCCCTGCAGGCCTGGTCGCCCCCAACTGCACTCCCCTGCCGGCCATCTTGTGACAGCCATCTTGTGATCACATGGTGTGGCCATCTTGTGTGAGGGCATGATGGTCAATTTGCATATTACCTCTTTATTATATAGGATGAAATCAAACTTTTCTTTCTTTTTTTCTTCCTTTCTCAGGATTGCTTTGGCTGCTTGGAATCTTTTGTGGTTCCATACAAATTTGAGGGTTTTTTGTTTTTGTCGTTGTTCTATTTCTGTGAAAAATGCCATTGGGATTTTATAGTGATTGCATTGAATCTGTATATTGCTTTAGGTAATATGGACAATTTTGCAATGTTAACTTCCAGTACATGAACATATCTTTCCATTTCTTTGTGTCATCTTCAATTTCTTTAAATGTCTTATAGCTTTCATTGTACAGGTATTTCACAACTCTTAGGTGAAATTTATTCCTAAGTATTTTACTCTTTTTGTTGTGATTTTTTAAATAGGGTTGTTTCTTAATTTTTCTTTCTTATAGTTTGTAAGTAGTATATAGAAAGATCACAATTTTTGTAAATTGATTTTGTACTCTGTACTTTACTGTATCTATTAATAATTTCTAATAGTTTTTTGTAGTCTTAAGGGTTTTCTTTATACAAAATCATGTCATCAATTTTACTTCTTCCTTTCCTATTTGGATGCCATTTATTCACTTATAGTAATTATTATTATTATTATTATTTTGCCTAATTCCTCTGTCTAGGACTTCCAGTAAAAGTGGTGGACTTTAGTACATGGATCAACACTCTGAGCACCCAGCTAGGACTTTTCGTTATTGTTGTTAAAGATTGTGATGATTTTTTTAAAATCCTCATCCAGGGATATGTTTTTATCGAATTTGGGGAGAATGGAAGGAGGACATAGAGAGAGAGAAAAAACATCAACGTGAGAGAGAGAAACATCAATTGGTTGCCTCCTTTACATGCCCAGACTGGGGATCAAATCTGCAACCTAGGTAAGTGTCCTGACCAGGGATTGAATTATCAACCTTTTGGTGTACGAGATGATATTCCAACTGACTAAGCCATCAGGCTAGGTTGAGAAGGTAATGATTTTTATCCTTCATTCTGTTAATGTGTATCACAGTGATTTGCAGAAATTGAACCATTTTTGCATCCCTGGAATAAATATCACATGACCATGCATATGATTCTTTTAATGTATTGTTTTATTCAGTTTGCTAATATTTTGTTGTGGATTTTTAAATCTATTTTTTATCTGAATAATTTTATTTGTTTGTGTTCTTATCTGTTTTTGGTATCAAGATAATATTGGCCTTGTAACATGAGTTTGGAAGCATTCCCTTCTCTTTAATTTTTGGAAGTATTTGAGGAGGATGGGTATTTAATGTTTTTTGAATGTTTGGTAGAATTCACCATTGAGCCCACATCTGGTCCTAGACTCTTGGTTTTTGGTTACTGTTTCAATCACCATACTGGTAATTGGTTTATTCAGATTCTTTATTTCTTCATGATTCAGTTTTGGAAGGTTGATTCTAAGAATTTATCCATTTTTCTAGATTATCCAATTTGTTGGCATATAGCTATTCATTTATTTATTTTTAAAATATGCTTTTATTGATTTTTTAGATAGAGAGGAAGAGAAAGGGATAGAGAGATAGAAACATAGCTGAGAGAGAAACATCATCAATTGGCTGCCTACTGCATGGCCCCTAGTAGAGAATGAGTCCACAACCTGGGCATATGCCCTGACTAGAAATCAAACCAGTGACTTCTTAGTTCATGGTTCGACACTCAACCACTGAGTTGGCACAAATTGTTGTTTTTTGATAGTGCGTTTGTTACCAGGTTGAAGTAGCTGTAGTTATTTAGAATGGTTTTTGTTTTCCCTTAACCTTTATACTATAATTGTCTAACAGCCTTTTCTGATATTGAATCACAAACTTCTGATTTTGTTTTCTTATCACCTTACTTAGAGTTTTGGGTACTTGTGCTTTTTGTTTCAGGTAGAAGAGCTCCTTCCTTTAAGCATTTCTTGCAAGGCAAATCTAGTGGTGGTGAACTCCCTCAGCTTTCGTTTATCTGGGAAAGACTTCATTTCTTTTTCATATCTGAAGGATAACTTTGCTTGATAGAATATTCTTGACTAACAGTTTGTATCTTTCCATATTTTAAATGTCATTCCATTCTCCTGGCCTATAGAGTTTCATCAGCTGATAGCCTGATGATGGTATATTTGTAGGTTACCATCTTTTATTCTCTGGCTGCCTTTCAAATTCTTTTTTTATCATTGACTTTTGACAGTTTTGATGTGTCTTGGAGAAGGTTTTTTGTTTGGTTTGGTTTGGTTTGGTTTTTTTTGCATTGAGATATTTAGGTATTCTCTTAGTTTCATGGACTTTGTATATTGAATTTCTACCTCAGTTGTGGAAAGTTCTCATCTATTATTTCTCTAAATAAGCTCTCTGCTTCTTTCTCCCTCTCTTCTCCTTCTGGAATACCCATTATCCTTATGTTGCCCTTTCTAATGGAGTTGGATAGTTCTCGTAGAGTTCTTCATTTTTGAAAAAAAATCATAGTTCTTTCTACTCATCTGCCTGAATTATTTGTAGATTTCTATCTGCCAGCTCACAATTCTCTCTTCTATATGATCTACTCTGGAGCTCTCACAATTCTCTATTCCATATGATCTGCTATATTTCCAAAGCATTCTCATGAGTTCTTATTGAGTTCTTCAGCTCCAGAATTTCTGTTTAGGTCTTTGTTAATTTACTTATTCTGCTTATTGATTTTATTCTTGAGCCCATTGAACTGAATTTCTGAGTTTTCTTGTAGTTTCTTCATGATGCCTATTTTGAATTCTCTCTCAGTTAGATTTCAGTCTTCTATGACTTTAAGTGTGGTTTATGGAGAACTATTATTTTCTTTATCTGCTACCATGTAACCATGATTTTTTATGGTGTTTGATGAGTTATTCCTCTGGGTGCATTTGAAGTAGCCAATACCTTTCTTATTTTGGTATAACTTTGTTGTTTACTTTGATCCTAAGAGTTCAACAGGTTGGTAATTAGAGGCTTCTTTTTAGTTTTCCAGTACATGGTGCCATAGCACACATTTTTGGTTTCTCTTACCTGACATGCCTCTGGCTATATTTGAGAACCAGCGAACCAGGTGCCGCTGGTGCCTTGTCATTGCTGTTTGTTACTCTGGGATCACTAGTGTCTTGTTGCTGCTAGTGTCGCTTGGGTCACATATCAGAGTCACCGGGATAGCGGTTGCCTCCACCACATCCGATGTTGTCTGGTTGTGGGTACTGCTGTTGCAGTGGGATGGGGGTTGGAGGATGGAGAGAGCTGGGGTTGCCTTTGGCACTGTGACTGGGAGGCTGAAGTCATGTATGTTGTCTCTGTGGGGTACCAGAGTTGTCGTGATGGGGAACAGGGTTGGAGGTGGCACCTCTGCTGTTCCCTCAGTTCCTACTACCTTATGTGTTTCAGTCCACCATTTTCAGCTGTACAGATGTGTGGATCTTTCCAGTGTTCTGGTGTGTTGGGTGAGGAGACTTTGTTGAGTCTTGAGATGCTTTACTTGTTACTGATAGAAGGGGAGAGATAAGGGAGCATCTCATGCTACCACAATGCTAATGTCACTGCCATTCGTAATTCCTTTTTAAAAATAATATTGATGGACACTTAGGTTGCTTCCATAGCTTGGCCATTGTAAATGATGCTGCATTGAACATATGCCTTTTTGAATTAGTGTTTTGGGTTTCTTCGGATAAATATCCAGAAGTGGAATTGCTGGGTCCTTCTTTGTCTCTTGGTATAGACTTTATCTGTTTTGTCTGGTATAAGTATTGCTACCCCAGCTTTTTTGTTTGTTTGTTTGTTTCTGTTTTCATGAAATATCTTTTGCATCCCTTTACTTTCAACCTGTGTCATTTGATTTGAAACAAGTCTCTTGTAGTTAGCATATGTTAAGGGTCTTATTTTGTTATTCATTCAGCTGCCATATGTCTTTTGATTGGAGCCTTTAATCCATTTGCATTTAAAATAATTGTTGATAGATATGTATTTATTGACATTTTATTCATATTTTCTATCTTTAAAAAAAATTTTATTGAAGAAGACTTTTTAACATTTTTTGTAATGTTAGTTAGGAGGTGATGAACTCTTTAGCTTTTTCTTTTCTGGGAAGCTCTTTATCTACCCTTTGATTCTAAATGGAGTTTTGCTGGGTAGAGTAATTTTGTTTGTGGGTCCTTGCTTTTTTAAAAAATATATTTTATTGATTTTTTTACAGAGAGGAAGGGAGAGGGATAGAGAGTCAGAAACATCGATGAGAGAGAAACATACATCAGCTGCCTCCTGCACACCCCCCACTGGGGATGTGCCTGCAACCAAGGCACATGCCCCGACCGGAATCGAACCTGGGACCTTTCAGTCCGCAGGCCGACGCTCCATCCACTGAGCCAAACTGGTTTCGGCGTGGGTCCTTGCTTTTAATCACTTTGAATATTTTGTGCCAAGCCTTTCTGGCCTGCAAAGTTTCTATTGAGAAATCAGCTGACAGTCTTATGGAAGCTCCCTTGTAGATAACTAACTGCTTTTCTCTTGCTACTTTTAATATTCTCTCTTTGTCTTTAACCTTTGGCATTTTAATTATGATGTGCCTTGGTGTTTGCCTCTTTGGGTTCATCTTGTTTGGGACTCTGTGCTTCCTGGACTTTTATGTCTATTTCCTTTACCAGATTAGAGAAGTTTTGTGTCATTATTTTGTTTGTTTGTTTGTTAATCCTCACCCAAGGATATTTTTTTCCATTTATTTTTAGAGAGAGTGGAAGGGAGGGGGAGAGACAAAATCATCTGGCATTTGTCTTTCTCTGTCTGACATATTTCACTCAGAGAGAAACATCAATGTAAGAGAGACACATTGATTGCTTGCCTCCCACACACGCTCCAAATGGGGCCAGGGATCAAGCCTGCAACCGAGGTACATGCCCTTGACCAGAATTGAACCTGGGACCCTTCAGTCCATGGGCTGATGCTCTAACCTCTGAGCAAACCAGCTAGGGCACATCATTAATTTTTCAAACAGGTTTTCAATTTCTTGCTCTCTTTCTTCTCCTTCTGGTGCCCTCATTATATGAATGTTGGTAAGCATGAAGTTGTCCCAGAGGATTCTTACACTATCTTCATTTTTTGTATTCTATTTTCTTTTTGCTGTCCTGAGGGGTGTTTTCTGCTTTCTTACCTTTCAAATCACTAATTTGATTCTCTACTGTGATTCCCTGCAATGTATTCTTCATTTAAGTTAGTGTATTCTTCATTTCTAACTGGATCTTTTTTGTGTTTTCTATCTCCATTTTTATGTTATCTATCTCTTGAAGTTCTCACTGAGTTTTTCTACTTTTCCCCTAAGTTCAGTGAGTATTCTTATAACCAGCGTTTTGAGCTTTGCTTCTGGTAGATTGCTCATTTTAGTTTTGTTTAGCTCTTTTTCTGAAGTTTTGTTCTGTTCTTTCATTTGGAACATGTTTCATTTGTGTTGTTGTTTTGGCTGCTTCCCTGTTTTTGTTTCTATGTATTAGGTAGAGCCACTATGTCTTCTAGTCTTGGTAGAGTGGTCTTATGTAGCAGGTGTCTTTTAGGGCATAGTGGCTCAGTCTCTGCAGTAACCCGAGCTTGGCACTCGAGATGGTGCTCCTTGTGTGGGTTGTGTGCACCCTCTTGATCAGGTGTGAGTACTGGCTGGGACCAGTTGAGGATCTGTTGTGCAAGGGCCTACCCCATGGAGCAGAACTCACTTCAGTGGGGCTTAGATACCTTCAGAGTCCACCCCTTGAGTGTGTCTCTTAAGGGATGGACTCAGAAGGTACCTAAGTAGGTGGTTTGATGGTGCTTTGATGTGGTCTAAAGCTGTCCACCTGGTGCACTGGCTCTTGGGCTTCCTAATAGTTGTAGTCCAAGATCAACTGCTCCTTGTGCTCTCCCCAGGGCCACCTGGCATGAGCTACAAAGCAATCTTTAGATGGTTGCTACTTGTGCTGGCCTTGGAGGTGCCCAAGATAGGCCAAGCTGCAAACCAAGTTAGGCTGCTGCTAATGTCAGGTCTGGGCCACTTAGAAGAGGTATGGGGTACACGGAGGTTAGATGGTGCTTGTTTGAGAGATTTTAGGAAAATCTGCAGCATGAGCTAAGACAGGCAGTTGTAAGGAAAAGCCACTGGAAAGGGTTTGGGTGGGACAGCAAGTTGGGTGGGGCAGGGTTGCAGGGAATCACCAGGTTGATGGAGATTCAGATATCGCAGCCTCCTGTGGGCTGTGTGGGAGGGCTCAGCAAAGAAACAATGGCTTCTGCCAGTACTTCTGTCTGTGGAGAAAGCTGCCCCTCCAACCCTTGCCTTAACGCCAGATAATTGAGTTCTTCCCCATTTGTCCCTGGCACTTTTTGAGCTTCTGCCCCAGTGCTGGAGCTCATAGTGCATGAGTTCAAGTAAGTCCCTGCACAGGCTTTTTAAGAGGAACATCTGGGACTTCAAGAGCCCTTTGTCTCACTCTGCTACAACCCTTGCAGGTTTTTACAGTTAAAAATTATGGAGACTTCTCCTGCCACTAGGACTCCTTGCTCCACAATTGAGATATTCTTCCCGATTTTTACTAGGTGTACCAGTTAATAATGCATATTTTTTCAATAGATGGAGTTACACGTATGGTGATATATATGTGATTTGATATGTATGCTATTTCGTTGTATTGACAGCAAGCTTCAAAACTTCATGTGTTGGGGGGATAAGGGCACATATGTAATACCTTAATCAATAAAGAAAAAAAAAACCTCATGTGTCAAATTTGTTGAAGGTGTTCGCATCATAGATATTTTTACATTTAAAAATGTCGAATTTTGTGCCAAAAAAAGAACATTTGCAGGAAGTTTTAATTCATTATTTTGAAGAAAAAGTTATCTTATACTTCAGGAAGCTTATGGTGAACATGCTCCATCTCAAAATACTTGTGAACGCTGGTTTAAATGCTTTAAAAGTGATAATTTCGATGTGAAAGACAAAGAACGTCCAGGTCAACCAAAAAAGTTTGAAGATCAAGCATTATTGGATGAAGATGTGTGACAAACTCAAAAACAACTTGCAGAAAGATTAAATGTTGCTCAGCAAACAATTTCCAATCGTTTACAAGCAATGGGAAAGATTTTAAAGGAAGGAAAAGGGGTGCCACATCAACTGAATGAAACACAAATGGAAAACTGAAAAGTCATCAGTAAAATGTTGCTTCAACGACACGAAAGAAAGTCTTTTTTGCATCGAATTGTGACTGGTGATGAAAAGTGGATTTATTTTGAGAATCCCAAATGCACAAAATCATGGGTTGATCCAGGTCAACCATCAACATTGACTGCAAGGCCAAATTGCTTTGGAAAGAAGACAATGCTCTGCATTTGGTAGGATCAGGAAGGTGTGGTGTATTGTGGGCTTCTAAAACCAGGTGAAACTGTTAATACTGATTGCTACCGACAACAAATAATCAAGTTGAACCACGCTTTGATCGTGAAACAACCAGAATGGGCCAGAAGACACAGCAAAGTAATTTTGCTTCATGATAATGCACCATCACACACTTCAAAACCAGTTAAAGACACATGAAAAGATCTTGCCTGGGAAGTATTAACCCACCCGCTGTATTCACCAGACCTTGCTCCTTCAGATTACCACTTGTTCCAATCGATGGCACACACACTTTCTGAGCAGCACTTCAGAATGTACGAAGAAGTGGAAAATTGGTTCTCTGAATGGTTTGCCTCAAAACAAGAAACTTTCTATTGGGACTGTATACACAAATTACCTGAAAGATGGGGGAAATGTGTAACTAGCTATGGACATTACTTTGAATAAAGCACTTTTGATGTTTCTCTTGAAATTATCATGTTTTCTTTGATTACAAAATCTGCCATTATTAACTGGTACACCTAGTAACTGCTGCATGTGGGTCTGGGACCAGCCCATTCAGCATCTTCATCCCTCATATCAGTCTGATGTGGCTTCTTCTTTATGTCCTTAGTTATAGGACCCCTATCTGTTCAGCTAGATTTCAGGTGTTCTGAATGATAGTTCTGTACTTTAGTTGTAATTCTGATGTGATTGTGGGAGGTTTCAGTACTGAGTTTACCTACATTGCCACCTCGACTGGCAGCTCATGCTTATTTCTTTCAAACAAATTTTTATAAATGAAATTATGGAACCAATGCCATAGTATGTCCCAAGAAGGCTGTACCAATTTATATTCTATCGGGATAGGTACTTTTTCCCTTTTTCTATATGAGTGTACTTTTTAAAAAGTCATTATTATTTTATTTCAGAGAGGAAGGGACAGGGAGAGAGAGATAGAAACATCAATGATGAGAGAGAATCATTGATTGATCACCTCCTGCACACCCCACTCCAGGGATTGAGCCCACAACCTGGGCATATGCCCTGACCAGGAATCGAACCATGACCTCCTGTTTCATAGGTAGATGCTCAACCACTGAGCCACACGGACCAGGCTGAATGTACTTTCAGTATAACTTTTTCCTTTTGTCTTTATTCCTTCTTCCCAAGTGACTCCCACCCTACACACACATTCTTATACATTAAGTAACGAAGTCAGATCTTAGTGGAGCCACAATAGTGTCATATCTGGTATGGTCAGGGCTGGAAAACTGATTTGCTTTTCACTGTATACTTGGTTCCTTCCCTTTGTCTGGCAAATGTGGATTTGTGAAAAGTTCATTGGGCTTCTTTGTTTCAGGTTACACTCCTGGCACACCTTACAAAGTGTCCTGTTCCCCCACCAGTGGGGCAGTGCCACCATATTCCTCCTCTCCCAACACATACCAGACTGCTATATACCCTGTACGAAGTGCCTACCCCCAGCAAAGCCCATATGCACAGGTAGGCCTTGGGTGCACTGTGGGGCTCTTGATACTGTCCTTGGGCATTGTATATGTAGATCCCATCTGGGGTCTTGCCACTGGGTGTAGAGTCCTGTTGCAGTTGTCTCTCTTCCTCCCCACAGCAAGGCACATTCTACACACAGCACCTGTATGCAGCACCCCCTCACGTCATCCACCACACCACAGTGGTGCAGCCCAACGGCATGCCGGCGACAATGTACCCTGCTCCCATCCCTCCTCCGAGAGGCAACGGGGTCACCATGGGTATGGTGGCTGGGACCACTATGGCCATGTCAGCAGGTGAGTCGACTCTGGATTTCCTGTTCTATGGTGTCATGAGAGCTGGGAAGGGAGAGCTCACTAATACTCTGACCCCTGGCCTTAATATTTCATGTCTAGAATTGTGTGGAAGGATATATTTTGGGAAGGAATAGCATATTATATTTTTCTTTCCTCTCCCCCTTCTCCTTTCAGTTGAGACAAAACAGAAGTGGGGGTTAGAGTAATAAATCATGAACCAAGTACCCTCCTGGTAGAGTATGACTGGATGGCACTCTCTGAATTTCAGAGGGCTACTTTGTTGCTGAGTTGAGCCGTTTGACAGTAGGAACTAGGAGTAGCCAGATATCCTCTGTGAGCATCTCCTCTGTGACCGGATCTCCTCTGTAAAGCAGAAGGGCAACTTTGTATTCTGGGGTATTGGACCTCTTGTACTCCCTTTTAGTATGGGTTCCTTTGCAGGCCAAATTGTCTGTCTAGGAAAGATAGTCCTGTGTTAATAGACATCACAGCTACTTGTAGAAATCCTTTGGCATTCATTGACTTTATTTCCCAAGGAAAATAAACCACTGAGAGATGCGAACCCTGGCTAGGATAGGCACATCTGCCTGGAGCCCTGGCACTTCTGTGGCAGGGTCCAGGTACACACGATGCACTTGGTTGCCCAGGGCTGGTAATTGATTTTTTTTTTTAAATATTGTTTCCTCTATGTTTTCTAGACTTTATTTCAATGTAAGAAAATCATGCCAGAGAGAAATGTGTTTCTTCTTAGTCTATTTTATTTGATTTTCCTATACTTATCTTTGAAGGCAAAGAGATTATACTTTCAGTCATGTACAGACAGAAAGTACATGTTTGCGACAGGTAGAGGGAAGGGAAGACAGGTCTGGGATGAGTGTGGGCAGGGAGACAGGAGAGTGAAGAGAGTGAAGGCTGATATTTTTGAGGTAGTCCTTTCCCTCTGCAAAAGGACTCAGATAATCGCTGCCTTTTTTTTCAGGTTAGGGAAAAATACACTTAGCTTAATGTACTCTGAAGTTTATATGGTTTGTAATCTCCCTCAATCCCTCTCCTCCATTTATTTGTTTCATATTAGTAATTTTTAAGGGTACAGTTCAATAGTGTTAAGTATATTTACACTGTTGTGAAACACATCCAGAACTTGTTTTATCTTGCAAAACTGAAGCGCTGTTCCCATTAAACAACTTTTCTTTCTCCTTGCCCGCCAACCCCTGACACCACCATTCTACTTTCTGCCTCTATCAATGACTACTCTAGGGACTTCAGATAAGTGGAATCGTACAGTACTTGTCTTTTTGTGACTGGTTTTTTTCACCTAGCCTAATGTTCTCAAGGTTCATGTGAGTTGTAGCATGTGACAAATTTCTTCCCTTTTAAGGCTGAATAATATTTTTATTTTGTCTCTTATCATCTAATCCACAAAAATAATTAAGTATGCTTATATGACAGGAAGGCATAAAGGTTTCCACAAATATATTACCATTATGAGATTTCTGTGCTTGTACATCTTTGAGTAGTTCTTCTATAATCAGAGTTCTGACAGCAGTCAAGGTCCAAGGCCCTTTCCCTCTTCCTTACCTCCCTCCTTGTCAGAGGCAGCTACTTGCCACACACTCCTCTTTCTTGCAGGTACCCTGCTGACTGCCCACTCCCCAACTCCTGTCGCCCCCCATCCAGTCACTGTGCCCACGTATCGGGGTCCAGGAACGCCCACCTACAGCTACGTGCCCCCTCAGTGGTGATCGCCTGCAAATGTAAGTGACTGGTAAAGCCTAGGTTGGCTCTTGTCTAAAGTGCATTTTTTTTCCAGTGGAAAATGGCAAATCTACCATAATTTAAGCACTAATGAGAAAAATGCTACCTGACTGTTCATCCAAGTGTTTAAATTTTTGCTCATATTTGGTCTGTACAAAGTAGAAGAAAGAAGGAAACCATTGAGTACTTGCTATGCATCTATGTTCCTTGTACCCACCTCCTGCAAATAAGTAGTATTCCAGTTATAATTGGAAGCCTCTGTGAGGTCCATGGGTATCAGGAACATTTTCCTTCTGCTGCCCTTTTTGGATTTCATCCTCCTCTAATTGAAATACCTCCTTTTCATAGCAGCACTGCCAGAGGAGCTCTGTGATTGTGTGTCTTTCTCCCTCCTGCCCAGGTTTGAGGATGGAGCTGTGCAGTCACATCCTGGATATTCCACAGCTGGTGCTGCAGGCCTCGTGCCTCCAACCAGGACTTTCTTCTTAATGCTCTCGACACTTAGCTAAATACTACTACGGCCCAGCCTTGCAGATCTCGGCACCATTAGTCTCCAACTAACTATGCGTTGGTCTTAAAGCAATTCCTGTTTTGGGGCTGCCTGGCAATTTTTTTAGCTAACTGTAATGATGAAAAGGGAGTATTAATGTATTCTGAAATCATATCTAGTTGAATGCATGTTTAAAAAGCAAACACAAAAACAAACCTTGCTCAGACTACCTGCAGTGACTGATGCAAAACCATCATATGCAAAATCCAAAGGAATGGAAAATATTTTATAACTTGTATCACTAATGCAGTGTTGTAATGTATGCAGAGTCTTAAAGATGTAAGTGTTAAAGTGAATTTCTTCATAGAGCATCTGAAATCTTGAGGTTGATGTAGGTTGCCAGTTGGAAACATGAAATTTTGGTTTTTATTCATCTGTTATTTCATACTGATTGCACTGGGAGAGGATTGTAGGGACCAGGAGAGTATAGGGTGGGCCACAGCTCCTTGGGGTAGCCAGGTTAATGGGCATCACTACCTTTTCATTTAGGCTTGTGGGGTCAGTTTGGTGTGGACATTCTTAAAAGATTATCATGAGAGACTAGAGTTGTATGGCCGGTACATTTAGGGGCAGTTTGCAGTTTGTCTATCAGCAAAGCAGTTTTCTCTGGATTGCTATGTAAATTACCATTACAAAGCTCTTTACAGCTAGAGATGCTGTTTTTTATATCTTTATTGGAAAAGCCCTATGTAGAATTAAGTTATTTTCCTAGGATGGAAGATATGTGAAATAAACAGAAAAATTTGCAGGGGGTATTGTTCTCTTCTTTATTTAGTTTAGAAAATCATTTCTCTTTTTTTCTTTGCTGAGAAATATTTGAGTTAGCTGAAAATATATGTAGGCATTGCTGTTCTTTCCCCCACAAAGAAGGGTAAGATTTCAGCTGTGTGTTCTGAATATTTAACTATTAAAAGGGAACAAAACATTATTTGAAATTGATTACTTGTTGTAGAGAGGTGGGGCTGCCACTATGTTTAGGCCTATCCACTTGGTGGAGTCTTAATCCTCTGAGACCATCTGGAGTCGGGTGTGGGGAGGTCTAATGTCTATTATCTGTGAGCCGCTTTTGCCATCTCTAATGGCAACTGAGAGCGCTCAGCACAAAGCAGGTATGGACAACAGAGGGTCAGGCAGTGGCAAAATGCATTTGCCTGCCAGGGATTATTATGGAATGGATATTGTGTTTAAAATATGAATATTGTATATAAGAAATTGAGGAATTTTTTCTTTTTTTACCTACATCGGTTCAACTTATATTAATGGGAGTGAGTCTGTTCTCAGATAGAGTCACAGGGAGTGTGAGGAGAGGGTTTGTCTCATCTCAGCAGTTTGTCAGGCAGGTGGGGTTGTATGCCCCTGTCCTACCCCATCATTGTTTCAAGTGCTATGTGCTTTTGTTGGGGAGGGGATTCTGCTCTTCTTATGTCTCTGGCAACTAGGTCAGGGCTCTAACTCTGGTTAGGCTTTCAACCAGATTGGTGAATGGAAGCCTTTGGTAACCTTATTTTTTATAATAAGTATTCTTTGTAATTTTTTCTCACGTTGTATTTTATAGTAAGTTTAGGAATATTTTTGCATGGATCATGTAAAGAAAAAATTCCTTATTCCTAATACCTGTTAACATAGTGTGTTTACTAAAAAAAACTTTACATTGCTTCATAAGCACTTAACCCATGTGTGTGTGTACAGTTTGTGCACACTTCTTAAACTTTGTGTTGTAATTCCATCTGTATGGTGGATGGTTTGCAATATCAATAGGTTCCAGGGACAAGTAACAGAAAACTCAGTTTCCTCAAGTTAGATTAGTTGATAGGAGAAAATGTGATTTTAGTGTATGCTTTTAAAATGCCCCAAACAAAAAAAATGAGAATACACACACACACACACTCTACCTAGGAATGGAGTAATTTGAAATCAAGGGGAATCTATTATAAGTTATATAGGATATTTCTTCAGGCTTGCTTGAGACTTAGGGTGAGTGTTTTCATGAGCACTAAATTAAATGGTGTTTTCAAGAGAAAGCAGAATGGGTTGCATTTCCCCTATTTATATCAGTATCATGACACTTTCCCCCTAATTTTCTTTTTAAATCTTTTCCCTTTTGTCAAGTTGAGCTGAGAGACTTTATCAGATAGTATTGTGTTACAGAATATGTCTTTTCATTTGAAACTATCAGGGCATCAGCTATCAAATATGATGGTGAAAGGTAGACCTTGTCTAGTATGTATGAATCTGGACTTACGAATAGTAAAAGTATTATAGGTTGTAATTTTAGCAGAGTTTTAAATTCTTCCTAGTAAAATTAATTAAGGAATTATAAACTTGTATAATTATTATAAACTTGTATAATTTGATATCCAAAGCACAATAGTGGAACATTTAAAGAAATTTTGCTTCCTAATTTGAGAGCCTTTTAACTGAATTATAGTTCTTTTAGAAATTGAGACAGACAAGCAAAGGATCCTAATTCCTATAAACATGGACATCATCATGGATATTTAATTTTTGTTTTGTTTTTATAGCCTCTTTCCTAAAGTTTAGGAGGTCTGTTTCTCTGCTTATGGAAATGCTCTGGACTGGATAACTGAGTGTTTAGTGATGAGCAAGCCATGATCCTATTAACTTGCTGCCTCTGAGAAAGGAGGATAACATCAGTGCCAGGGCCATTTGTGGTAAACAGGCACATAGGTACTTCCAGAACCTTTTATGTTTCTTATGTTAAATCTTTTCAGAGCCTTCTTGTTGCTGTGGTTATTAGGCCTACCAGTTGCTATTCTGTGACTTTCTTGTGTACAAAGCAAACATAGTGTTTACAGGAGATTGAGGAAGATCCTAAGGCTTGGGATGGGCACCTGGTTATTAAGCATCCAGTCCTTCCCAAGCTGGGCAGACAATGCCTGGCTCTCTCTGGTAGCATCATGACTTTAGAAATGAGAGGAAATATATTCTTAAGGCACTTTGGATGTGCAAATATCTGGCAATGTCGTTCCTTTATGTGGGTTTCTGTGAGTGTGCCTGCCAGTGATTGATTGTGGAAGGATGCTAAACACAGGCCACATCAATAGTGGAGCCTGCTTTAAAAAGGAACCCAAATTTCTCCTGTCCTTTGGAAACAGTATTACTTGGACCAGTTAGGCCACCTTCTCTCCATCTGGCAGCCGTGCACCTCAGTCATTGCTAGCCTGAGCATTGTCATATAGGACAGGACACCTGTCTGACACCCTCCATTGGTTGCAAGGGCAGTTTAAGGATGCATAGCTTGAGGTGGGAGGCAACTTCTGATTCTTCTCTTGTGCTTTCTATGGAATGGGGATAATCTGTAAAGAGGAGTGTGGTTGGCTTAGGGAAAGGGCAGGCTGTTTAGCTCTCCTCTCTGGCAAATTTCAAGTGTGTGTGTGTCCATCTGACTTGAGCAGACTGCAGATGACACGCTTCAGAGGAGGGTCTGATCTTTTCAGTTAGAAAGTTGCAAGTTGATCTTAGATGTTTCAGAGAATTTATCTCTTTATCCACTCTATTCACTTGAACAGAAAACCTGTGGTGTCATCCTATCTAATAAAAGAGAAACATGCAAATTGACAGTACCTCCGCTACGCCCACAAGGCAATCAGGACCAAGTATGCAAATTAACCCAACAAATATGGCGGTGGCCACAGAGCTGGAGAGAGCAGGAGGCTTGAGTTGCCCCCGGTGATGGAGGAAGCCAAGCTTCCTGCAGCCCTGGCCTGCCCTGGCCTCTGCTCAAGGCTACAGAGTTTCAATTATAGAAGATAAATAAATCCCAGATACTAGGGCCTCCACTTGGGTCGCCGGGGGGCATGGCAAGCCTGCTAACAACCACAGGCCCCACTCCCAGGCCACCCCAGGCCCCAAGGGAACCCCCACCCTGGTCCGGGACACCCTTCAGGGCAAACCAGCTGGCCCCCACCTGTGCACCAGGCCTGTATCCTATCTAAATATGCAAATTGACCATCACTCCAACCCACAAGATGGCCAGCAGGGGAGGGCAGTTGGGAGGGACCAGGCCTTCAAGCGAGGGCAGTTGTGAACAATCAGGCCAGCAGGGAAGGGCAGTTGGGAGGGACCAGGCCTGCAAGGGAGGGCAGTTGTGGGCAATCAGGCCAGGAGGGAAGAACAGTTGGGGGGACCAGGCCTTCAAGGGAGGACAGTTGGGGACGATCAAGCCTGCAGGGGAGGGCAGTAGGGGTGACCAGACTGGCAGAGGAGGGAAGTTGGGGGCGACCGAGCCTGCAGGGAAGGACAGTTGGGGTGGACCCAGGCCTGCAGGGGAGAGCAGTTGAGGGGGACCAGGCCTACAGGGGAGGGAAGTTGGGGGGGACCAGGCCTGCAGGGGAGGGCAGTTGGGGGGGATCAGGCCTGCAGGGGAGGGCAGTTAGGGGCGACCAGGCTGGTAGGGGAGGGCAGTTAGGGGCAATCAAGCTGGCAGGGGAGCAATTAGGCATCAATCAGTCTGGCAAGGGAGTGGTTAGGGGGTGATCAGGCTTGTAGGCAGAAGCAGTTAGGGGCAATCAGGAAGGTAGGCAGGTGAGCAGTTGGGAGCCAGCAGTCCTGGATTGTGAGAGTGATGTCCGACTGCCCATTTAGGCCCAATCCTATCGGGCTCGGGCCTAAACGGGCAGTTGGACATCCCTCGAGGGGTCCCAGATTGGAGAGGGTGCAGGCTGGGCTGAGGGACAGTCCCCCACCCCCCCCCCGCCCATGCATGAATTTCATGCACGGGGCCTCTAGTCACTTTATAAAAGTCTCTAGGACTTAAGTCAACTCACTTGGGACAAGGACAGAGGAGATGTGGACATCTCTATCCAGGGAACCTGCATGAACTAGGGGAGATGGTATTCTCCAGGATTTGTATGTTGGAGATGACAGGCAGCTCATCTCTGCCTCCTGAGCCCTGTTGGAGTCTCCCCAGGTCCTTGTGTAGATGAGTGAATAGTCAGACTAGATCTGAGGCCAGCACTCTGTGCACCCTGCAGGATTGTTCTCACAGCCACTTGAATGGAAGCACCAAGGAGCCGCATAAGTTGTGACTGACCAGGGAATGGTTCCTTTAAAAGGTTTTTTTAAAAAATCATTTCTAAATACTGTTTTTTAGACTGTTTTCTTGGTACATTTTAAAACTTAATCAGCATTGTCTTCCAGTGTTAAAGGCATCCATCACCTCTGCATTGAACTTAGGTGTCAATCTATACAAAGGAATGGAATATCCATCCTGATCTAGTTCTATTGTCTATAAATTCATACTGTTTTAATTTTTTATGCAATCTGATAAGTAGATGAGCTTAGATTTAAAATTATTAAAAGCACGTTTATTGTAACAAGAGCTATGTATTAACACTGCAGTTTTGAATAAAGATTAACTTGTGTTTCATATTATTGTTTTCATGATTTTTCCCTGTAGGTTTTGTCTCAAGGTGGTTTACCTGCCTGGGAGGTGTTATAGCTTTTCTAAAGTTAGGAAATTCAGTGGTTTCGAGCAAAAGCCCTGTAGTGCTCAGCTACCTCCCAACTCAAGCCCGGTACTCTTGACCTTGGCAGTGTGTAAGGGTATGTGGAGGCCACAGGTTGTGAGAAGTGGGAGGAAAGCCACCCTCATTCCTCTTCTCCTGGTCCTGTAAGTCAGGTCCTCCTGGGAAGACACATTCTTCCCCTTTTCACTAAGGAAGATGCTGAGACCCAGAAAGATTATGGACTGCCTGTCCTCTGAACGCATTTGCTAACTTCAGCTAAATATAAACTCTGAGAGCAGTCTTGAAGGGAGTGGGCTTCCAGGCCCTAAGGGGAGGGAGAGGCTGAGCCAGCCATACTTCACACTTGGACAGCTCCCAGTGGCCCTGAGCCTCTTTCAAACACTTAGCCTAGCCACTTTAGCCTCTTTTCACCAAAGCCGTGAGGCATGATCTCAACTAGGTGAGACCCTACTCCCAATTCTCGGTGCTACTGGGATTATTTCCTCCAGGTTTAGGAAAGGCCTAGGACACAGAAGGGTGGGCATACAGAGGAGAAAATGCATAGACATCAACAGAAAACAAGGGCTGGCAGCCAGTTTATTTTTTTAAAGTTTCTTTATGAAATTAAGTGTAGTGTCTGACTTAGAGAAGGTAGAGTAGTGCAAGTGACTACATGCTGCTGAATTCCAATGGGCCAGAGGGGCTGCTCGGCACTTTGCACCCACAAGCCAGGCCCTGGCTGTCCTCATGGGCACCCTACCTTGGGGTGGGATGTAGCTTCCCCCTCCAACCCACATACTCACTGGCTTCTGGTCAGTCCTGGCATGCTGGGTTATAAAACTCAGTCCTTATGGCTTCTCATGCTCACTTAAGGTAAGGAAATCTTCCTGTGTCACTAACAATTCTTTTTCTCCATTTTTAGAAAAACAAAATCCAAACAAAAAACTGGAACCAGGTTCTGGAGTCAACACACAGCTACATGTGGACATACCCTGACGGAAGTTTGAAGCTGATTATAAACACATTACAAGTGAAGAGAGTGTCTAGAGAGGAACTGGGAGGCAAAATGGGTGGGTTCTGGGGCCAGGTGTGGTCATACGCAGAATACCCGGTTCCCACCCTCCAGGGATGTCAGCTGCCTGGTACCATCAGCTGGAGGACTGGAAGGAGAATTGGAGGGCAGAGGGGCACACAGCCCAGCTTTCCAAGTGTCGGAAGGCAGACAGCCTCCTCCTGCCCAGGTAAAACAGGAGGAGGAGGAATGATTAGATGTATGAAGAAGAGAGTCTGAAGTAGTCAGTCCTTTTACGCATGTCCGTCTGGCTGATGGTTCTCAGCTATAATTTCAGGAGGCCCCACAAAGGTCAGGAAGGTGGTGGGAGGTTCCTGTGCTGTGGGCTCCTGCCCCTCCAGCTGATGTCTGTAGTGCAAGAGTAGTGAGGAAGAACCAAGAATAGGTGCAGAGCCTGGCACGTACTGGTGGCACCACACCACTTCCTTGCTCAGCCCTGCTCACTTCCAGTTTGCAGAGTAGGCAGAGGAGGGCCGGAGCCATGGGTGATTCTTGGGGAGGGAAAGCCGGAGACTAGCTGGCAGAGCAGGTCCAGACAGTGCTGTTGGTGCGGAATAGGCTCACTTGAGCAAGGGCACCAGTCAGTAATGCAATACCAGAAGGTGGATGCTTCTACTTGTGCTCTGTCAGCACCAAGACCTGTTGCTGGGGCAGGCTGGTTGGCAATGTCAGGTGCATCAGATAGTAGGGCTGTCCGAGGGCTGGGTAAGGAGAGAAGGGGTTATATAGGTGCCTAGAGAGTCGTTAGTACAGGGCAGAATGGCATCCTCTGCTGTGGTGTGGTGGAATGGGACCTGTCCCAAGGCTCTGCCTCAGACTACCATGGTAGGGAACTTGCTTCCTGTGGGGTTACTACACCCAGGAGCTTGAGCCACCCTCTTGTAGTGTGCAGAGATGAGGGCTAAGGGACCTGGAAGGTGTGAGGCCCTGGAGCTTCTCCATGGCATAGACCCTGTGCAAGGCAGTTTCAGTGCCTCTGTGGGAATTGGGATGTAAGGTGGCTGTGAGGATGACTGCCACAAAGCAGGCCTGGGAAAGTGAGCACTGTCACTATTACTAATGGTATTTTTTGGGGGCGGGGGTGTCTATGAGTTGATCGAGGGCAAGAATTTCAAATGCATACTGACATAAGTTTCATCAGTGGTGACCCCTTATCACCAACCTTTGGGAACAAACACCTGCAAATGGCAGTGGGTAACTGAGGACCTAGGTGCTAGCTCACTTTGCCTTGGGGGTCAGAGAAGGGTTTGATCAGGACTAGGCTGCTAAAGTGGATATGGGACTACCACCTGCTTACCTTTGGGCTTCCCAGCTGCCTGCTGCTTGCTGTCATTCAGCATGACCTTCTCCCTCTGCAGCTCAGTGATGGAGAAGCCTGGGAGGGAGGGGCACAAATGAGGTATCTGCTTCCCTGCCAGGACTTTGCTGCTCTTCCACTTTCCCCTCCTCCCCTGCCCACAGTACTCTTGTCCTATGCTTCCTGGCCATGGAGCAGTTCTCTGTGTATCATACTCCTTCTACAGTGCACAGGGCTCATCATGCTGCAGGGACTGTGTCCTGCTCAGCCAGCTGGCCTTGGCTCCAGGCAGAGCCAAGGTGTCCCTCCTGGTGCCCTTCTCAGAGCCCTACACACATTCTCCCCTTGCCCTACCCCATCTTTCACCAGAGGCTTTTCCCAAGCCAAGAGCCAATCTGGTCACTGCTGAGTATGAGGACAAGGGGCACATGGACAGGAGGGGAATGTGGTGTGGAGATACCCTGCTCATATGGGGATGGGACAGGCTTCTGGAGGTCAGTCCCACCTCCCACTCCAGTGTTATCCCAGGGCTTGCCCTAGAAAGGGGCTCCCTCTGGTCCCTGCAACTGAGCACACTTGAGTGAACATGTGTTGGAAGCAACCCCTCCCCTGAAAAGGCCAGCAGAACCATTTCCTGGGGCTGAAATCAAGAGATACCCTGGAGCCTCACCAAACCCTGAGACCCTTGGTCTATGAGACATGCAGTCAGCGGTTGTCCTGACCTTGCATTCTGGGGCAAGAAGGCCTGGTGGGCCCTTGCAGTGCAGCAAAGTTGAGAGGGGTATTGAATCTGTCTTCTGGTCCAGCCACACCTGCTCCCTCTCACTGGCAAAGGCTTTGAGCCAGTACTGCTTCTGGTCAGGCTTCCTGGCACACAGCAGGTAGCTCTCTCCCGTGGTTCCATAGTGCAGCTGGAAGGCATTCTTGATGGAGGTCTTTTTCCTTCCAGTACTCTAGATCCACTACCTCCAAGCTATCCATGTCCACTTGGCCCTTATAATACAGCACATCCTGGTGTAGAAGGTCCTGCCAGAGGCACTGTGAGCTGCCAGCCCAGCCTGCTTGTTGGATCCCTCCCCATCCTTTGAACTGCTCTCCTGACTATCTCTAAGGCCATGTCTCACTCACTGCCCTGTAACTGGAAGGGCTGGTGGGCCACACACCTACCTCCCCAGCAGAGGATGAGCTCACAAGGGCATAGTGAGCCTAGTACAGCCCCCAATTTTGTGCCAAATGTATGATGAAGAGCCTCACTCCTTCAGTTAAGTTACTGGCTAGATAGAAACCAAGATGGCTGCATAGGTAAACACCTATACTGTTGCCTCGCACAACAATTTCAAAACTGCAACTAGAAGACAGAGCGGACATCGTCCAGAACCACTGGAAAGCTGGCTGAGTGGAAACTCTACAACTAGAAGGAAAGATAAAAGGACACTGAGACCCAGAGGAGCTGTGGATGACAGAGGTGCGGAGTCCCACGTGTGGAAAGGCTGGGCAGCTGAATATGCAGCTGGCTTACTCGCAGCACTTGGAGAGGGCGGGCAGCAAGCACGCAGTTAGTTTTCTTGTTCGGGAGGGAAACAAAACCTCCCGACTGCACTGAAATCCATTCTGGGTGAGACTTTGGGTACCCAGACTCATTCGGGGAGAAACTGGACTGTCTGGCACCGTGCAAAACTCGAGGGCAGCCTTCTCTCAGAGGTGCGTGCAGCCATTGCCACGGGACACTGAGACACGGGGGCCTCGTAGGGCGGGGCTGATGGGAAACCAAGGCTGTCTGCTCAGCCCTGAGACTCTGCCCCATCCAAGCTGAGCACAGAAGCTCTCCCGTTGGAGACACAGCTGATCCTCACAGCCACTTGGCCTGGAGGTCAACTCCCCCCAGTGATACTAACAACAATCTAGGTTTAACTACAACAAGACTGCACACACAGCCCACAAAGGGGCACACCAAGAGTGTCCACCTCAGGTAACTGGGGAGGCTGAGCCACTGGGCCCTGCTAGGACACCTAGCACAAAAAGCCACTCCATCAACTCAGGGAAGCAGTCAAAACACGGAGACAAAGAGGCAGGTCACCAATGAAGGAAATGGAGGAAAGTAAATGACTGGATATAGAGTTCAAAACCACGGTTATAAGGTTTTTTCAAGAATTTCCTAGAAAAGGCCGATAAATTTAATGAGACCCTCGGAGATATGAAAAAGGATCAACTAGAAATTAAGCATACATTGACTGAAATAAAAAATATTATACAGAGACCTAAAAGCAGACTAGAGGATTGCAAGAACCAAGTCAAAGATTTGGAATACAAAGAAGCAAAAAAAAAAAAAAAAAAAAAAAAAACCAAAAAAAAAAAACCTCATCCAGAAAAACAAAAAGAAAAAAGAATCCAAAAAGTTGAAGATAGTGTAAGAAGTCTCTGGGACAACTTCAAGCGTACTAACATCAGAATTATGGGGGTCCCAGAAGAAGAGAGAGCAAAATACTAAAAACCTATTTGAAGAAGTAATGACCAAAAACTTCCCCCAACCGGTGAAAGAAATAGACTTACAAGTCCAGTAAGCGCACAGAACCCCAAACAAAAAGAATCCAAAGAGGAACACATCAAGACACATCATAATTAAAATGCCAAGAGCAAAAGATAAAGAGAGATATTAAAATCAGCAAGAGAAAAACAGTTACCTACAAGGGAGCACCCATACGATTGTCAGCTGATTTCTCAACAGAAACTATGCAGGCCAGACGGGAATGGCAAGAAATATTCAAAGTGATAAATAGCAAGAACCTATAACCAAGATTACTCTACCCAGCAAAGTTATCATTCAGAATTGAAGGGCAGATAAAGAGCTTCACAGATAAGGAAAAGCTAAAGGAGTTCATCACCACCAAACCAGTATTACATGAAATGCTGAAAGATATTCTTTAAGAAGAGGAAGAAGAAGAAAAAGGTAAAGATAAAAATTATGAACAACAAATACATATCTATCAACAAGTGAATCTAAAAATCAAGTGAATAAAATACCTGACAAACATAACAGACTGGTGAATGTAATAAAATCAGGGGCATGGAAAGGGAGCAGACTGACAATTCTCGAGGGGAAGGGGTTGTGGGGGTGTGGGAAGAGATTGGACAAAGAGCATACACCTATGGACGAGGTCAGTAAAGGGGGGAAGGCCTGGAGTGGGGTGGAAACCGGGTGGAGGGGAGCTATGGGGGAAAAAAAGAGGAACATCTGTAATTGAACAATAAAGATTTTTTTTAATGGAAAAAAGAGAGGAATATGTTAATTATCCATTACGCCCTGAGGCATAACGACTGACCACATAACGACTAGATCACGGATCTGCAGGAGAGTGGGGCAGCGACCTACACGCGGGCAGAGGAGATCTACAGGAGGGGGCATGGCAACAAGCTATAATGGGGGGTTTTGTGGGCAAGCAGCCATGGATAGTGATCCAGGGTCCATACCACAGCAGAGAAGAGCACCAGGTATACCTGGGCCAAGTAAGTTGTCAAGAGGGCTTCTGGATAGGGTCACTTAGGAATTGTTTTAAAAGAGGAATAGAGGTAGCAGCACAGAGGAGGTAGGGAAGCTACTGGAGCAGAGGCCTCCAGGGCTAGGGAGGGGAAGCTGAGTTTTGTTCAGAGAGGAGGGTGTTTTTATAGTACTGGGCCCTGGTCAGGCTGCAAGGGCCACCCCATAGTCCCTGGACTACTCACTCTGCCACCATCATCCTGGCCCTAAGGGCAAGACCAGGGAAGGGTCTTCCATACTCAAGGCTCTGGGGGAAAAGGTGCCCTGTGTGTGTCATCTTTTCTCTGTGCAGCTGCTTCTAGCCCTTAGTTTCACTTTCTCCATTCCTACTCCAAATAGGCTATCCAGCAGGAAAGAGAGACCTTCTTACAGTACCTTCTTACAATAGATGAGTTGGTGGTGAAAGAGAAAAAAAACATCCTCTGCTGGCTCGTGGCTTGTGGCTGTGTAACTCTAATCAGTTTCCCTGAGTAGATGAGTTCAGAGCTCCTGACCTGGAGATCTTCCCTGTGAGAGACCGCAAGGAGAGCCACGAGCTTCAGACAACTGAAGCAGTACTCAATAAGCTTCAGACAATCAGAGCAGTACTCAATAAACTTCATAAGCAGCATATCCACAGAGAGATATTGGTAGGCACCAGACATTGCAGAGGCAAATTTCACTTCATGTGGTCAGCACCTGCAGAGTGACTCACATGCTGTGATCAGGCTTGAGCCTCAGGTCAATGCCATGCACAAATAAGTCAATACCACTCAAGAGGCAATTACAACAGGAGGGCCCACATAACTGATACAAGGGACAGTCCTGGACCACCCAGGTCAGTTATCAAGAACACCGCACCCTTGGACCCCACAGAACACCTAAAGGCCACCCCATGAAGACGGGGAGTCATAACAAATCTATCTAGTACAAAACAAACAAAAGCAGCTAAACTGGGAAGACAAAGAAACAGGCCCCAAATTAAAGAACAAGGAAATCTCCAGAAAAAAAAATAGCTAAATGAAACGGAGGGAGACAATTTATCAGATATAGAGTGCAGATTAATGGTTACAGGATGCTCAAAGCAATGAAAAGGACACGCTATCTAATAAAGGAGTAATATGCAAATTGACCATACCTCCGCCACAAGCCATGCCAACCAGCCAATCAGGAGTGAGTCTGCAAATTAACCCAACCAAGATGGCTGCAGCCACAGAGAGAGCAGGAGGCTTGGGTTTCCCTGGCAATGGAGGAAGCCAAGCTTTCCGCCTGCCTTGGCCTCCACTTAAGGCTACAAAGTTTCAATTATAGAAGATAGATAAACCCCAACAAAAATGGCAGCCATGGAGCTGGAGAGAGCAGGAGGCTTGAGTTGCCCCCGGCGATGGAGGAAGCCAAGTTTCCGCAGGCCTGGCCTGCCTTGGCCTCTGCTTAAGGCTACAAAATTTCAATTATAGAAGATAAACCCCAACAAAAATGGTTGCGGCCACGGAGCAAGCAGGAGGCTTGGCTCCGCTGAAGGCTACAAAGTTTCAATTATAGGAGATAAATAAATCCCAGATACCAGAGCCTCCACTTGGGCCGCCGGGAGGCGTGGCCAGCCTGAAAATCACCACAGGCCCCTCACCCAGGCCGCCCCACACCCCAAGTGAACCCCCACCCTGATCCGGGACACCCTTCAGGGCAAACCAGCCAGCCCCCACCCATGTACCAGGCCTCTATCCTATCTAATCCTACCTAATAAAACAGTAATATGCAAATTGCCCGCACCTTTGCTATACCCAAGCCATGCCCACCAGCTACGCCCACCAGCCAAGCCATGCCCACCAGCCAATCAGAGCAAGTATGCAAATAAACCTGACCAAGATGGCAGTTAATTTGCATACATAGGCACCCTGAGCTGACCCCCTGGAGGCTTTTGGCCTGGAGCCGGAGCGGACACCCAGCTCCCCTGCCATCGAAAGCCAGGAGCTGGGTGTCTGTTCCCAGCTCCCCTGCCATTGAAAGCCAGGAGCTGGGTGTCCGCTCCGGCACCTGGCCTGGTGCACGAGTGGATCCCCTGGCATGGATTGCAGGGAGCTGGGGGTTTCTTCGGCCTGGTACACCAGCGGACCCCCTGTGATTGGTCACCTGGGCAGGGAGCTGGGGGTCTGCTTTCGGCCTCGACAGGAGCAGAAACCCCTGCGATTGATTGTAGGGAGCTGGAGGTCTGCTCCTGCCCAAGAGGCTTTCGGTCTGGGCAGGCCTGGGCAGGGGCTGAGCTGGTGATCAGAGGGAGCTGGAGAGGCCTGCCCAGGCCTAAAGCTTCGGCCAGAGGCTTTAGACCTGGGCAGGGCCCAGCCCTCCATTGTTGTGAACTATAGAGGAAACACCTTTTCTGACTGCACATTGGCTAAGCTTCCTATATGCCACTGGTAATATTCTTAGTAACTTGGGTAATAAGAATCCAAAAAGGTGATCTAGGGTTTTTCCACCACACTTCTGCAGAAAAAAATGAAGGTCCACTGCTGGAAGGCTAAGAGATGTCATATCCTGCCCTAGCCGGTTTGACTCAGGGGATAATGCCTCAGCCTGCAGACAGCAGGGTCTGGGTTTGATTCTGATCAAAGGCATGTACCTAGGTTGCAGGCTCCTCCCTGGCCGGGGCCCAGATCAGGGCTCATGCAGGAGGCAACCAATCAAAGTGTTTCTCTCTGTCTTTCCCTTTCTCTTCCACATTCTCTAAAAGTCAATGGAAACATATCCTCGGGCGAGGATAAAAAATAAAGAAAGAAATCCATATCCTATGAAAGACACATCTTGAAAATGCCTAAAGAAAGTTGTCATTTTTTCTTGGTGAAGGGACTGGAGTCTGTGTTGATGAAAACACCTTGGTGGCTGCGGTGACTGACAGTGGCTGTAGCAGTGGGGTGATGGGGCTGGTGCCTTCCCCTGACCAGCCCGGTTGCCTCCCACAAAGGGAGGCCAGACTGTGGCTTAGGTACGCTCCCTGTGGGACACAGGCCTAAGCCGTCAGTAGGACATCCCCTGAGGGCTCCCAGTATGTGAGAGGGTGCAGGTTGGGCTGAGGGACCCCCAAACCCCCAGTGCACAAATTTCGTGCACCGGGCCCCTAGTCCTATCTAATAAAATAATAATATGCAAATTGACTGTCATTCCAACACACAAGATGGATGCCCCCATGTGGACACAAGATGGCCACCACGAGATGGCCAGCAGGGGAGGGAAGTTGGGAGGGACCAGGCTTGCAAGGGAGGACAGTTGGGGACGATCAAGCCTGCAGGGGAGGGCAGTTAGGGGTGACCAGGCTAGCAGGGGAGGGAAGTTGGGGGCGACCGGGCCTGCAAGGAAGGGCAGTTGGGGGGGGACCCAGGCCTGCAGGGGAGAGCAGTTGAGGGGGACCAGGCTTGCAGGGGACGACAGGGATGACCAGGCCTGCAGGGGAGGGTAGTTAGGGGCAGACAGGCTGACAGGGGAGCAGTTAGGCATCAGGCTGGCAGGGGAGTGGTTAGGGGGTGATCAGGCTGGCAGGCAGAAGCATTCAGGGACAATAAGGAAGGCAGGCAGGTGAGCAGTTGGGAACCAGCAGTCCTGGATTGTGAGAGGGATGTCTGACTGCCCGTTTAGGCCTGATCCTACTGGGATTGGGCCTAAACGGACAATGGGACATCCCTCGAGGGGTCCCAGTATGGAGAGGGTGCAGGCTGGGCTGAGGGACACCCCCTCCCCCGCCCCCCTCCCTCCCCCCCCGTGCATGGATTTCGTGCACTGGGCCTCTAATATAAACCATAAAAAGGGACCAGGGGGAAAACCAAGATGGCAGCATAAGATAAACACCTAATTGTTGCCTACCACAACAATTTTAAAACTACAACTGGAAAACAGAGTGCACACCATCCAGAACCACCGGAAAGCTGGCAGAGTGGAAAACCTACAACTAGAGAAAAAAAAAGTGGGGGACGCTGAGCCTCAGGAGCTGTGGAGGTGCAGAGATCTGTGAGCGCACAAAGAGCGGGCGGCTGAATACGCGGCTGGCTTGCTTGGAGAGGGCAGGCAGCAGACGCATGGCTAGCTTTCTCGTTTGGGAGAAAAACAAAACCTCTGGTCTGCACTGAAATTCAGCTCCGGTCAGGGAGAAACTGGTCTGTTTGGCAGCGGGCAAGGCTTGAGAGCAGCCTTCTCTCAGAGGCGCGCAGCCATTGTTTTGGGCACAGAGAAACCTGCCCTCTTAGTGTGGCGTGGACAGGAAACCAAAGCTTGTGTGCACCAACCTGAGACTCCGCCCCATCCAAGCTGAGCACAGCCCTACCAGTGGCTAGCTTTCTCATTTGGGAGAAAAACAAAGCCTCCGGTCTGCACTGAAATACAGCTCAGGTCAGGGAGAAACTGGTCTGTTTGGTAGTGGGCGAGGCTCGAGAGGTGCACAGCCACAAAGAGGCAGGCCACAATTGAAAGAAATCGAGGAAACCAAAAAACTGGACATAAAGTTCAAAACCACGTTATAAGGTTTTTCAAGAATTTCCTAGAAAAGGCCGATAAATTAAACGAGAACCTCGAGGATATGAAAAGGGATCAACTAGAAATTAAGCATACACTGACTGAAATAAAAAATATTATACAGAGACCTAAAAGCAGACTAGAGGATCGCAAGAAACAGTCAAAGATTTGGAATACCAAGAAGCAAAAATCACTCCTCTGGAAAAACAAAAAGAAAAAAGAATCCAAAGAGTTGAAGATAGTGTAAGAAGCCTCTGAGACAACTTCAAGCGTACCAACATCAGAATTATGGGGATCCCAGAAGAAGAGAGAGAGCAAAATACTGAAAACCTATTTGAAGAAAGAGTGACAGAAAACTTCCCCCACCTAGTGAAAGAAATAGACCTACAATTCCAGGAAGTGCACAGAACCCCAAACAAAAGGAATCCAAAGAGGACCACACCAAGACACATCATAATTAAAATTCCAAGAGCAAAAGACAGAGATTATTAAAAGCAGCAAGAGAAAATCAGTTAGTTACCTATAAGGGAGCACCCATACGATTGTCAGCTGATTTATCAACAGAAACCATGCAGGCCAGACAGGAATGGCAAGAAATATTCAAAGTGATAAATAGCAAGAACCTACAACCAAGATTACCCAGCAAAGTTATTCAGAATTGAAGGTCAGATAAAGAGCTTCACAGATAAGAAAAAGCTAAAGGAGTTCATCACCGCCAAACCAGGATTATATGAAATGCTGAAACGTATTCTTTAAGAAGAGGAAGAAGAAGAAAAAGATAAAAATTATGAACAACTAATACGTAACTATCAATAAATGAATCTAAAAACCAAGGGAATAAAAAATCTGATGAACAATACTAACTGGTGAATATAATAGAATCAGGGGCATAGAAAGGGGGTGAACTGACAATTCTTGGGGGAAAAGGGGAGTGGGGGTGCAGGAAAAGATTGAACCAAAAAATGTACACCTATGGAGGAGGACAGTGGGTGGGGGAGAGAGGGTAAGGGCAGATGGTGGGGTAGGAACCTGATGGAGGGGAACTATGGAGAGAAAAAGAGGAACAATTGTAATAATCTGAATAAAGATTTATTAATTTTTTTTAAAAAGGGGACCAATAACCCTTTGCACTCACTTGCTTTTTTCTCGAGCTGCTACCGATGCTAACCATGTCGAGTCACACTCAACATCCGAGTGCAAAAGGATAAGAAATGAAGACTACAATACCAGAACTGAATACTCTGGAAGAAATACAGGTTGGATGAAGCAGAGGATTGAATCAGCGATTTACAAGACAAAGAAAGAAAAATATACCCAATCAGAGCATCAGACATTTAAAAAAGAATAGTTTAAGGGACCATTGGGTACCAGAAGAAGAGAGAGAGTAAGGGATTGAGAATCTATTTGAAAAAATAATGACCCAAACTTCCCTAACCTGGTGAAGGAAAAAGATACAAGTCCAGTAAGTGCACAGAATCACAAACTAGAGGGATCCAAAGAGGCCTACACCAAAACATAAATAAAATGGCAAACATTAAAGACATAGAGAGAATCTTAAAAGCTTCAAGAGACAGTTACACAGTCCTCCCATAAGACTGTCAGCTGATATCTCAACAGAAACATTTCACACCGGAAGGGATTAGTATGAAATAGTCAAAGTGAAGATAAGTAAGGAACTACAGCCAAGACTGCATTAGTCAGCAAGGCTATCATTTAATATTGAAGGAGAAATTAAGGGCTTCCCAGATTAGAAAAAGCTAAAGAAGTTCTTACCACCAAACCAGTATTACAAGAAATGTGATAGTGCCTGCATCAAGAAGAAGAAGAAGCATCCCTTGGCTGGGTGGCTCAGTTGGTTGGAGTGTCATTCTCTCTCTTTTTTTAAAATAAATCTTTATTGTTCAGATTACAGATGTTCCTCTTTTTTTTCCCCATAGCTCCCCTCCACCCGATACCCCCTGCCCCATGCCCTTACCCCCCGCCACTGTCCTCATCCATAGGTGTAAGATTTTTTTCCAATCTCTTCCTTCACCCCTCACGTCTCCTTCCCCCTGAGAATTGTCAGTCCACTCCCTTTCTATGCCCCTGATTCTTTTATATTCACCAGTTTATTCTGTTCATCAGATTTTTTACTCACTTGTTTTTTAGATTCACTTGTTGGTAGATATGTATTTGTTGTCTCTTTGTAGTTCATAATTTTTATCTTTTACCATTTTCTTCTTCCTCTTCTTAGAGAATACCCTTCAACATTTCATATAATCCTGGTTTGGTGGTGATGAACTCCTTTAGATTTTTCTTGTCTGTGAAGATCTTTATCTGAACTTCAATTCTAAATGACAGCTTTGCTGGATAGAGTAATCTTGGTTGTAGGTTCTTGCTGTTCATCACTTTGAATATTTCTTGCCACTCCCTTCTGGCCTGCATAGTTTCTGTTGAGAAATCAGCTGACAATCATATGGTACGCCCTTGTAGGTAACTAACTGTTTTTCTCTT
The DNA here is from genome assembly GCF_027574615.1 of Eptesicus fuscus. Lineage (NCBI taxonomy): Eukaryota > Metazoa > Chordata > Mammalia > Chiroptera > Vespertilionidae > Eptesicus > Eptesicus fuscus. The sequence goes on along the minus strand of NC_072480.1, from coordinate 741,447 downwards.
GCTGCTTTTAATATTCGCTCTTTGTCTTTTGCCCTTGGCATTTTAATTATGATGTGTCTTGATGTGGTCCTTTTTGGATTCCTCTTGTTTGGTGTTCTCTGCGCTTCCTGGACTTGTAAGTCTATTTCTTTCACCAGGTAGGGAAAGTTTTCTGTCATTATTTCTTCTAATAGGTTTTCAATATTTTGTTCTCTCTCTTCTTCGGGCACCCCCATAATTCTGATGTTGGTACGCTTGAAGTTGTCCCAGAGGCTCCTTACACTATCTTCATATTTTTGGATCCTTTTTTCTTTTTGTTTTTCTTGTTGGGTGTTTTTTGCTTCCTCATATTTCAAATATTTGGTTTGATTATTGGGGTCCTCTAGTCTACTGTTGAATTTCTGTATATTATTCTTTTCAGACAGTGTATGCTTAATTTTTGACTGGTCCTTTTCCATTTTATTGGCATCCTCATTAAGATCCTTGAAGGTCTCACTAAGTTTCTTGGAGGTTTCTAGAAAATTCTTGAGTAACCTTATAACTGTGGTTTTGAACTTTATATCCAGTAGTTTGCTTTCCTCCATTTCTTTCATTCGTGACATGTTTCTTTGTCTCCACATTTTTGCTGCTTCCCTGTGTTGATGGAGTGGCTTTGTGTGGTAGGTGACCTAAGGGTCCAGTGGCTTAGCCTCCCCAATCACCTGAGGTGGACACTCTTGGTGCACCCCTTTTTGGCCTTGTGCAGTCTTGTAGTTAAGCTTTGATTGCTGTTGGTACCCTGGGAGGAATTGACCTCCAGGCCAATTGGCTGAGTACCCACTGTGTCTATAATGGAATAATTGCTGTGCTGGAGACACCCTTATGGGGCAGGACTTGCTTCAGTGGGGCTTTGGTGCTCACTGAGTCTGCCTCTTGAGTGTGTCACTTATGGATGTGAGGAGTTGAAATCTGGTATCATGTCACACTGACCACTAAGTACACTGGCTTTTGGATCTCCAAGGATTTGCTACTGCCTGAGGCCACCCAGCAGGAGCTACAGGGAGATCTGCAGATTTCTCCTCTTTGTTTGGGGTTTGGAAGTTTTGGAGCTGTCCGACTCAGCTGCAGTTTGTTAGGTTAAGCTGCAAAAGGGCAGGCCATTCATATGCAAAAGCCGCTGCGCACAGTTTGGGTGGGTTTGTAAATTGTGTGAGGCAGGATCTCAGGGAATCACCGGGGTGCATCAAACAGTGATGGCTGCCAGTCAGCCGTCTTTGTGTCTCCGCAGCTCCATGTCCTGCACCCCAGCGCAGTAAACAATGATTCCTGCGAGCACCTCTGCAAGAAGGCCACCCTCACTTTCCGAACTGATGCCAGACAGTCCAGCTTCTCCCCGTAGGAATCTGGGTGCCCAGAGTCTCACCAGAAAATGGAGTTCAGAGCAGTCGGGAGCTTGTATCTCCTTCCCGATTGAAAAAAACAGTGCACCCAGTCGCCAGCCCAATTCACGCGCCTCTGTACCTCTGCTTTTCCATGCCTCTGCATGTCATACCCGGTCTCAATGCGCTTTTTTCTTTCCTTCTAGTTGTAGAACTTCTACTCAGCCAGCTTTCCTGTGGTTCTGGGTGATAGTCATTTTGTCTTTTATTTGTAGTTTTGGTGTGGTTGTGAGAGGCAGCACATACAGGTGTATACCTTATGCTGCCATCTTGGTTTTTCACTGGAGTGTCATTCTGTACACCCAAGGTTCTTGGTTCAATCCCAGGCACATACACACATACAGGAGGCAACTGATCAATGTTTCTCTCACATTGATGTTTCTCTTCTCTCTCTCTCTCTCTCTCTCTCTCTCTCTCTCTCTCTCTCTCCACCTTTCCCTTCTTCCCTTCCTTTCTCTCTCCAAAATCAATAAAAATCATATTCTTAGGTGAGGATTAAAAAAAATAATAATCCACAGGCACCAAAATCTCAGACATATGCTAAAGCAATAGCTTCACCGATACAGCTCCAAGGACAATGGAAACTAAAGAGAAAATAAACAAATGGGACTTCATCAAAATAAAGAGCTTCTGCACAGCAACAGAAACCATCAAAAAACAACAAGAAAGCCCACTGCATTGGAGAACATATTTGCCAATGTTATCTCCGATAAGGGTTTAATCTCCAACATTTACAGGGAACTCAGACAACAAAAGGAAGATAACAAACCCAATAAAAAAAATGGGCAAAGGACCTAAATAGATACTTTTCAAAAGAAGTCATAAGGGAGGCCAAGAGGCATATGAAAAACATGCCCAAAGTCACTAATCATCCGAGAGATGCAAATAAAAATGAAAATGCGGTACCATCTCACACCTCTCAGAATGGTTATCATCAACAAATCAACAAATGACAAGTGCTGGAGAGGATGCGGAGGAAAAGGAACCCTCGTGCACTGCTGGTGGGAATGCAGACTGGTGCAATCACTGTGGAGAACAGTATGGAGTTTCCTCAAAAAACTTAACCTTTTGCACTCGGATGTCGAGTGTGACTCGACACGGTTAGCATTAGCATAAAGGAATCGAGAAAAAAGCAAGCGAGTGCAAAGGGTTAAAATGGAACTCCCATTTGACTCAGTAATCTCACTTCTAGTAATATATCCCAAGAAGCTAGAAACACCAATCAGAAAGGATATATGCACCCCTATGTTCATAGCAGCACAATTTACAATAGCTAAGATTTGGAAACAGCCTAAGTGCCCATCAGCAGAGGAGTGGATTAAAACACTGTGGTATATCTATACAATGGAATACTATGCTGATGTAAAAAGGAAGGAACTCCTACCATTTGCAACAGCTTGGATGGTGCTGCAGAGCATTATGCTAAGCAACATAAGTCAGTCAGTGAAAGATAAATATCACATGATCTCACCCATTTGTGGATTATAATGAACAACATAAACTGATGAACGAAAACAGATCTAGAGACAGAGAAGCATGGAGCAGATGCTCAAACCTCAGAGGGAAGTTAGGGGAGGATGGGGTAAAGGGGGAGCGATCAACCAAAGGACTTGTGTGCATGCATATAAGCATAACCAATGGATGCAGACCCCAGGGGGGGTGAGGGCATGAATGGGAGTGGGGTGGGGGGGGGGAGAGAAGGGCGGATAAGGACACATATGTAATACCTTAATCAATAAAGAAAAAAAACACAACTTAGTAAAAAAAAATAGCAATAAATACATATCTATCAACAATTACTTTATTTTTAAAATATATTTTCTTGATTTTCCACAGAGAGGAAGGGAGAGGGATAGAGAGCTAGAAACATCGACCAGCTGCCTCCTGCACACCCCCCACCGGGGATGTGCCCGCAACCAATGTACATGCCCTTGACCGGAATCGAACCTGGGACCTTTCAGTCCGCAGACCGATGCTCTATCCACTGAGCCAAACCAGTTTCAGCAATAATCACTTCAAATGTAAGTGTTATAAGTGCTCCAATTAAAAAAAAAGTACCTGAATGGATAAGAAAATAAAACCCATATATATGCTGTCTACAAAAGATCCACTTCAGAATGAAAATACAGACTGAAAGTAAAAAGATGGAAAAATATTTCATGCAAATTAAAATGCAAAAAAAAAAAAAAAAGCTGAGGTAACAATAGATATATCAGACAAAAGAGACTTTAAATTGGTATAGTAAGATAAAAAGAAGGACAATGCATAATGATAGAGAAATCTAACAAGAGGATATAACCCTGGTAAACATTTATACATCCAACATAGGAGCACCTAAATATATAAAGCAAATCTTGATGGATATAAATGGAGAGATCAACAGTCATAGTAGGGAATTTTAAGACCCCTTTGACATCAATGGAATGTGGCTTTAAATAACACATTAGATTGGTCAAATTTAATGTAAATCTTCAGAGCATTTCACCCCAAAGCAGTAGAATACACACACACACACACACACACACTGAGTGGCCAGATTATTATAATCTCTGAACGCATAATTATGTGGCCATTCAGTGCATATCCTATATAATAAAAGGCTAATATGCAAATTGTCCCCTCGACCAGGAGTTCGACCAGCAGGCAGGCCTGCCAACCACCCATGTCTCCTTCCCCTGACCAGGCTGGCCAGACCCCACCCATGCACGAATTCATGCACCAGGCCTCTAATATATATATCTCTATATATAAATAAAAATGTAAATGTTTGTTTGTTCAAAATCTTAAATCTCTGAAAGTTCTTCACCGATTGCTTTGAAATTTTGACACAACATTGCATTTGAATATGCACGTGTTTTTATATCTTATACCTACTATTATATAGATGTCACACCTGTGACAGGTAAAAACATGCTTTTTTGAAAAACAGTGCCATCTGTTGGACATAAAAGCAACACACGCTATACTAAATATTTTACCACTCCATTTCAATGTTTCTGATTTTCGATCCATTTACGATTTCCAAATTTCCAATTTTACAATTCCATTTCATTGTTGATAATGATTGAAGATTTGTGCTTAGAAATCGCGAACAAAGTTCTCCAATCAATTGGGAATGACATCACCGAATCGATCTGCTGCTGCTTCGTTCGATGTAGAATTGCGTCGTGAACAAAATTACAACACGGGTGATCTTTTGTCGTATGTGCAATCAAATATTCCTAAGCTAACGCTTGAGCAAAAAGGTTTTTACAATCAAATAATGCCAACTGTCAATAACGGGGTTGGATAAATCTTCTTAGATGCGCCAGGAGGAACTGGTAAAACGTTCCTAATTAGATGGATTCTGGCAGCAATTCGATCCCAAAATGACATAGCCTTAGCTCTTGTGTTGTCCAGGAATAATTGCGACATTGCTACCAGGTGGAAGAACTGCTCATTCCGCTTTGAAATTGCCATTGAACATGCAATTCATTGAAACTCCCACGTGCAACATTTCCAAAGCATCCGGCATGGCAAAAGTATTGCAGAAATGCAAACGTATTGTTTGGGATGAATGCACAATGGCACACAAAAAATTGCTCGAGGCTCTTGATCGATCATTGCAAGATTTGTGTGGAAACATCAGACCATTTGGGAATGCATTAATATTGCTTGCAGGAGATTTCAGGCAAACATTACCTGTAATTCCTCGATCAACACCAGCGGATGAAATAAATGCTTGCCTGAAATACTCTACTTTGTGGCGACATGTAAAGATGTTAAAATTAACTACAAGTATGCATGTCCAGCTGCAAAACGATTGATCAGCTGAGATATTCTCACACCACTTGCTGGAAATTGGGAACGGAAAGGTGCCGGTTGATCTGACCTCAAGACGAATTTCATTGCCTCATAACTTCTGCAATTTAGTGACGTAAAAAGAAGAATTGGTTGAAAAAGTATTTTTCAATATTCAAACCAATTATAAGAATCACGATTGGCTGAGTGAATGAACTATTCTTGCGGCCAAGAACAAAGATGTCTACGAACTTAACAATATTATTCAGTCTAACATTCACAGCGAGGCAGTCACATTCAAGTCCGTTGACACTGTTGTGGAAGCAGATGAAGCGGTTAATTATCCAACAGAATTTTTGAATTCACTCGATCTGCCAGGGATGCCACCGCACGTACTGCAATTGAAATTCGGCGTGCCAATTATCATGTTGCAAAATATCAACCAGCCAAAGCTTTGCAATGGCACGCAGCTTGCAGTAAAAAAATTAATGAGCAACGTCGTAGAAGCAACAATCTTGACAGGACCTTTCAAAGGTGAAGTCCTCATTCCTTGCATTCCTATGATTCCAATGGATATGCCATTTCAATTTAAGAGATTGCAATTCCCAATTCAATTGGCGTTTGCAATCACCATCAACAAAGCTTAGGGCCAATCTTTAGAATTGTGCGGTTTAGATCTAGACATGGATTGCTTCTCACATGGACAATTATATGTTGCATGTTCTAGAGTTGGCAAACCAGACAATCTCTATATCTGCACAGACAATGGAACAACAAAAAATATTGTATACCCACAAGCATTGTGAAATTAAACATATTAGAAACGTGAGCTTTCTCTTTTCTTTCTTTGCCATTTAACCAGACTGAGCCACAGCAACGCGTGGCTGGGTACAGCTAATACATACACACACACACACACACACACACACACACTGAGTGGCCAGATTATTATGCGTTCAGAGATCATAATAATTTGGCCACTCAATATATACATTCTTTTAAAATGCACATGAAACATTTTCTAGGATAGACCACATGATAGGACACAAAACAAGTCTCAGTAAATTTAAAAAGTTTGAAATCAGATTAAGCATTTTTTCTGACCATAAGGCTATGAACCTAGAAAGCAATTACAATAAAAAATCTGAAAAACACACAAAAGACATGGAGGTAAATAACATGTTCCTAAACAATGAGTGAGTTAATGAGATCTAGGAAGAAATAAAAAGATATTTTAAAACAAATGAAAATGAGAATACAGTAACCCAGTATGTACGGGAAACAGTGAAAAAGCCCAAAGTGAGGAGAAGGAAGGAAATCATAAAGATCCAAGCATAAATTTAAAAAAAAAATAGAGTCTAAAAAATATACAAAAGATCAATAAAATCAAGAGAAGGTTTGTTGAAAAGATAAACAAGATTGACAAGTCTTTTGTTGTTGTTAATCCTCACCAAAGGGTATTTTTTCAAATATATATATATATAAAGAATTAGAAAAAGAATAGTTTAAGGGACCATTGGGAAAACAAGAAGCATAACATCCACAAGAAGAAGAAGAAGAGAGCAAGCGACTGAGAATCTATTTTAGAGGGAGTGGAAGAGAGGAGGGAAAGAGAGACACATCGATTGGTTTCCTCCCGCACAAGCCCTGGCTGGGCTGGGGGATCAAACCAGTGACCCTTTGGTCCACAAGCCAATGCTCTAAACACTGAGCCAACCTGGTCATGGTTTGATTGACAATCCTTTAACCAGACATTGAGGGAAAAAAAAGGGAGGACCCCAAAAGTATAATCAGAAATGAAGGAGAAGTAACAATTGACACCAAAGAAATACAAAGGACCCTGACCAGGTAGTTCAATTAGTTGGAGTGTTGTCCCAGTGCACCAAGTTGTGGATTTGATCCATCATCAGGGCAAAAATCAACCAATGAATGTATAGTTTTAATGGAGCAACAAACAATGTTTCTCTCCCTTCTATCTCTCTAAAATAAATTTTTAAAAAATACAAAGGGTTGTAAAAATAATCTGAACAACTGTATGCCAACAATTGGACAATCTGGACAAATGGAAAAACTCCTAGGAAAATACAATTTTCCAATACTGAATAAGAAAGAATCAGAGAATCTGAATAGTCAGTAATTGAAGCAGTAACCTAAAATTCCCAATACAAGTCCTGGACTGGATAGCTTCACAGGTAAATTTTTCCAAACATTCAGAAAAGAAGTATCAGCTACCCTCCAACTATTACAGTAATTCAAGAGTAGGCAAGACTTGCAAGCTTATTTTATGAGGCCAGCATCATTGTGATTCCAAAACCATATACAGTAAGTCCTCGGGTTATGTCAGAGATCCGTTCCTACGGCACGACGTACCGTGATTTTCGCCATAAGTCAGAACCCACTTACATAAGCACCTACGTCACTCACATGGAGCACATACACAGCAGTAATGAAGTGAAACAATAAAAAAAATTAAAAGAAAGATAACAATTCCTGACTTTGTGGTAAATAAATAATTAAAAACAAAGCACATACGTACATACGTCGAAATGACAGAACTTTTTAAAATAAATAAATGGGAGATGGCAACATAACCACGAAATGACGTATGTCAAGTCCGACGTAACCCGAGGACTGCCTGTAAAGGCACTACAAGGAAAGAATTATAGGCCAATATCCCTGATGAACATATATATTAAAATCCTCAACAAAATATTAGCAAACTGGATCCAGCAATACATTAAAAAGATCATACACCATGATCAAGTAGGATTTATTCTGGCGATGCAAGGTTGGCACAATATCTGTAAATCAGTAAGCATGATATACCACATAAATAAGATGAAGGATAAAAACCTGATCATATCAATAGATGCACAAAAATATTTGATAAAATCCAGCACCTATTTATGATAAAAACTCTCAGCAAAGTGGAAGTAGAGGGAACATACTGCAACATAATAAAGGTCATATCTGACCAACCCATAACCAACATCATATTCAGTGGGCAAAACTACAATTGGCTCCCTTAATATCAGGAAAAAGATAGGGATGTCTGCTTTCACCACTTTTATTCAATATAGTGCTGGAAGTCTTAACCACAACAATCAAATAAGAAGAAGAAATAAAAGGCATCCAAATTGGAAGTAAGTAAAACTGCCCATTATTTGCAGATAACATGATATAGAGAACTCTAAAGATTCCACCAAAAAACTAGAACTGATAAAGGAATTTAGTAAAGCAGCAGAATACAAAATAAATACCCAGAAATGAGTTTCATTTTTACACCAATAATATCAGAAAGGGAAACTAAGAAACCAATTCCATTCACAATTGCTTCAAAAAGAATAAAATACCTAGTTATAAATTTAACCAAGGATGTAAAAGACTTGTACTTGCAAAATTATTAGAAGACAATGAAGAAAGAAATTAAAGATATAAGTAAGTGGAAGCATATACCATGTTCATGGAAGGGAAATATTAACATAATTAAAATGTCCATACAATCTACCCAAAGCAATATATATATATATATATATATATATATATATATATATATATTCAGCTATGAAGATACCAGTGGCTTATCTTGGTATTTCACAGAAGTAGAACTAAAATTTATATGGAAACACAAAAGACCTGAATAATCACAGCAATGTTGAGAAAGAAGAACAAAGTTGGAGGAATAATGCTACCTTGATGTCAAGCTATAACAAAACCATAGTGATCATAACAACATGGTACTGGCAAAAAATAGACATATCAAAAGAACAGAATAGGGAGCCGAGAAGTAAACCCAAGCCTTTATGCTCAATTAATATTTGACATAGGAGACAAATAATACAATGGGGTAAAGATAATCTATTCAATAATTAGTGTTGGGATAATTTGTTCAAAAGAGTAAAACTAGACTACCTTTTTATACCATACACAGGAATAAACTCAAAATGGATTAAAGTCTTTAGACTCAAAATCATAAAACTCCTAGAAGAAAACAGGCAGTAAAATCTCGGGCATTTTTTGTAGCAATCTCGGGCAAGGGAAACAAAAGAAAAAATTAAGGGGACAACATCAAACTAAAAAGTTTTTGTACAGCAAAGTAAACCAACAAAACAAAAAGACAACCCAGTAGATGGAAGAACATATTTGCCAATTTACATGTGATAAAGGATTAATATCCCAAATATAAAACCAAATTAAAAATACCAAAAAAAAAAAACTATTAAAAAAATGTGCAAAGGACCTGAATAGACACTTCTCTGGAGAGGACTTACAAATGGCCAAATAGGCATGTGAAAAGATGCTCAATGTCACTAATATGTAATATAAATTAAAACCACAATGAAATTTCACCTGATGCCTGTCAGAGTGACTATCATCAATAAATCAACAAGTGTTGGTATGGTTGTGGAGAAAATGGAACTCTTGTGCACTGTTGGTGGGAATGCATATTGGTACAACCATTGTGGAAAGCAGTATAGAGTTACCTCAAAAAAAAAAAAAAAAAAGGAACTGCCTTATGACCCACTGATTCCACTTCTGGGAATTTATCCAAAGAAACCAGAAACACTAATTCGAAAGAATATATGCACCCCTGTGTTCATTCAGCATTATTTACATAGCCAAGATTTGGAAGCAACCGTAGGCCAAGTGGGGTGTGCCACTTGGCCTGAATGCATAAAAAAAGTGTGATACATTTACACAGTAGAATACTACTTGGCTGTAAAAAAAAGAAAAAGAAAAAAGAAAGAAACCTTACCCTTAGTGGCAGCATGGATGGACCTGGAGAGCATTATGCTAAGTGAAATAGGCCAGTCAGAGACAGACAAGTACTGTATGATTTCACTTTTATGTGGAATCTAATGAACATAATGAGCTAACAAGCAAAATAGTGACAGACTCATAAAGAGCAGGCTGACAGCTGTTGGGATGGGGGCTGCAGGGAAAGTGGAAGAATTGAGCAAAAAAGAAAAACTCATGGACACAGACAACATTGTGGTGATTGCCTAGGAGAGGAGGGATGGAGGGACATGGAGGAGCATACAGGAGGTACATGGTGATGGATGGACACCTAACTTGGGATGGTGAACACAATAGAGTACAGTTGATGTGTTGTAGAAGTGTGCACCTGAAACTTGTATAATTTTGTTAACCAGTTTCACTGCAATAAATTCAATTAAAATTTTAAAAAAGGGGGGAGGGGAATTCCTCTTGGAGGACTGAAATGCCACAATTAGTTCAGACCTCCATGCTGCCTTAGAAGACAAGATTGGTAGATAAAAGTGGAATGTGCAAGCCAGAAAAAAACCATACACTCTGATTCATAGTGATCTATCTGTGGTGATGCTCTGGCAAGCCTGCACCCTTCGGTTGGGAATCCCCAAACTTGGGGATCTGACCTGTTCCCTGAAGGCAGAGAACAGCTCCTCTTGCTGGGCTGGGTGGCTGTACTTTGGAAGCAGCATCATACTTATCTCTTGTGGCTGTGTAACATGAGTCAGCTCCCACACAGTCTTCTCCAGGAAAGAGGCAACCAGGCCTGCTTTGGGTGGCAGCACTAAGGGACCGGGACCCAGAGCTCAGATGAGTGGATTTCCTGCTACCAGCTCTTGTTTGCTAGTTCCAGGAGCATAGCTCCTTGCCCCAGCTCCCTCCTAGATTTTTCAGAAGTAAGTATGATTTTAAAGCAAGTGGTCAAGTCCCATAGTATTTTCTGGAGTGTTGGGCCCTCACCTCCCAGTCCTCTATGGAGCTCTGCCACTGAGCAATCTTGTTGATGTTTTCAAGTCTCCATTTCCGTTCATTGATTAGCTAGGCCACATCCTTCATGGCATGTAAAGCAGCTTCCACATCCTTGAAATCCCTGGGGAAGAACAGAAATGGAAGAGGGCTGGGAGGTGGAGAGCAGAGGAGGCTGGGAAGAGGACTGGGAGCCTCCTGGAGCTGCATGTGGAGCTGCTTCCCTCTGGGGCTGTGCCACTTGGACTGTCAATTCACCTGTCAATGCACACCCCCATTTTCTCCATAAGTGCCACACTGGGCAGCATGTAATATCCTATTTCTGTCCTCTTCCCTCATCTCAGCAATAACTTGTGAGAGCAGGGATGGTTTTACTCTGTGATGTCACCCAAGTATCTACAGTAGTGCCCAGCTCACCAGGAGAACTCAACAAACTGGCTGACCCAGGATGTGAGGAGCCCCCGGCTGTCCTTTCTCCCTCAGCAGCCTCCTACCTGTGTTGGGGGTGGTGGGTATACTTGAGCAGCTTGGCCAATTGCAGTGGATACTTGCAGATCTTCTGCACTGGGGTCAGCAGGAAGCCATTGAGGGAGATGTCGATCATCTTTTGCAGCAGCTGGCAGGCCTCACAGAAATACATGTACTGGTTGAGCTTGGTGAGCCAGGAGAGCTCCATGCATGTGTTGGGATGGTTGTTGGAATACTCTGAATAAATCTGGAAGTTTGCTTGCTGGGGAGCACAACTGGAAGTTAGGGTGGCTGTTTCTCCATCAGGCACCAGCATGTGTGGGGAGGAAGGGACTGTGAGCCTCTGCATTTCCTTCAGGAGCTGCACTCAGGGGGCCCAAGCTCTACAATAGTATTGGCCCAAGCTATGGTGAGTCATGCCCAGGGACACAACCTCCGAAAACTAGCATGTACTATCCCTGTCACCATCAGGCTTTCTCAGCAGGACCCTCAGCAGATAACTTTGACTGACATACAGTAAAAATATCTTTTTTGAATTAAATCAATGATGCTAATAAGTAAGGCCAAAAAGGAGAGAAAGAGGGTGAGAGAAGAAAGAGAAGAAGGAAAGAAGGGAGGGAGGGCGGGAGGGAGGGAAAGATTAAATGGATGTCATTCCATGGTTGTGCCACCTGGGTTTTCATTTTCAGCCCAGTGCCCTGCTTCTTCCTCACAAAAGTTCTGGCCTCTTTCTTTCCTTTTTTTTAAGCCTCATCTACCTGGATCTAAAGAAAGGCCAGGTCTGCCATGGAGTGACCTATGACATCATGGACTTAGGTGAGCAAAGAGGATAACAGCTGCTGGCTGGTGGTGGGTTGCTGTGGTGCTCACACTAGGTGATGTTAATAAAGTGCTTGTTCCCATCCCTCCAGTCACAACTCTGCCTGCTGAATAGCTGGACCCCAATCCCACACTCACTTGGGTGCTTAGACCCAATCTGCTCCTGTGAATGAACAGACCAAGGTCTCCCTTCCCAGTTCTCCTGCCATTGGAGAGAGGTTGACAGGGTCTTCCAACCCCCTACAGGTAACCAGGAAGGAACCCACATTGTCCCTAATGGACTGGTCTTGACATCCTCTGCTCACCCCAACAACTTTCATAGGAGATAGATAAAACTTGTGCTTTCCCTATCAGACAAAGCCAGAAGGAAGGAGTCCATCTAACCAGTTCAGTGAACCTTGGCTAAATGCCAGTTGGCATTTGGAGTGTAAGTAAGCACTGTAAACGACACAAATTTGCTCACTGTATGAAGAACTCCAAAATTTGCTATGAATAGCCCACAAGATGCTCAAGAGGCAGCCCATCCTACTCCTGCCCTCAATTCTGGCCCAAGGAAATCCTTGGCTGATCCCAAGCCCCCTGCTCCAAGGAGCCTTCTCTGACTTAGTCTCCCACAGAACCAGGGACACTTCTAAAACAATGTTGAAGGATTGAGGGCATTTGGGCAGGTGAGGGAGTGGAACCTACAAGATTCCTGGAAAAGAGTAGCACATTGCTGGCCTTTAGCCTGCAGGGCAACTTCTGAGCGGGCAGGTGGGCTGGGGCAGCGGGCAGGCAGAGGAGCCTCCAGCACAGGTGGTGTGCAGGGCCAGATGCCGGTGTGCTCACGTGCTCTAGGAAGCAGGCGCCCAGCTCGCTCAGGTAGGGGCACTCCGTGTTGAACTTCTGCTCCAGTGCCTTCACAAAGGCCTATGGCACCCGTAGATGTCCTCGATGTTCCCAAAGATGGTGTGCAGCTGCCCCTCACTGAACATGTCGGCGCGTTTGTGACACTGCCTGATGTAGCCCTGGGGACAGGGTCCAGCGGTCAGGTCCCCCCTCAACTCCACCGCACCGCCTGGAGGGCCTCACCTCGCAGCTATCCCATAGGTGCTTGATATAGTCCCGCTCCGTGCTGAGGATTTTGTTGATGACTGTGCGCATCTGGTTCCTGCTGCTGCTTCGAGCCTCAGCTCCATCATCGCCTGCCCTTGTCCCAGGGCTCGTCCTAGTTCACCCACAGCTGCAGGCAAGGCGGCCGGTCAGTGCCAAGCAAGGGTCGATGCCTTGCATGCCTGCGGCTGTGTAGTAATGGGGGCTCTGAGAGCTGTTAGGACACACCGGGACAAGCTCCCACCACCCTAGAACAATGCTCATCTGGACAGGGGGACTACAGGTCCGATGACCATGGCAGTTGTCAGTGACATCTGAGACTATGTCTCCTCCGAAGGTGCCCTGCTCCTTCTCCTCTGTTTATATTTGGCTTGTGCTGGACACAGGGCTTGGAATAAAGGATTGCCCACTACAGTTTCTGAACCGTGCTTGCTCATACTGGGCTTTTTATCTGTAGAGACCAGAAGTGGATGGTGATATGACCTTGCTGGCTCTCTGACCCATAACTAGGAAAGGCTTGGGGTTCACCATAGACAGTTTATAGGGAATCTGGGCAGGGATGCCAAACTGAATTCCAGGGCCTGGGGATCTCCCCTCCCTACTGCCCTCTGCTGGCCTTTTGGAGTCTGCACCTGGATTCCTTCCTTAGAGACTAAAGGCCTCCTTAGGGAGAATCTGGGTCCCTCCCTGTGAACTATTGGGCTAAGGACTTAACTTGTCCATGCCTCAGGTGTAAGTGAAGTTTTCAGCTCCCAGGGCTGTTGTGAAAGTTATGAGTAAGAGGATCCAGGTGAATGTCCTGCACGGTGCTTAGTAAATGCTTGGTAAACCCAGCTGTTTGTGGTGGAGTTCTGACATGCAGGTTCCCCTTGGAGGGATCCACACACCTTCATTTCTGAACTATTTCTCTGTCTACTGAGGGCCCCCTGGAGGGAGTGGTGGGAGAAGGGGGTTGGAGTTAGTGATGGCTCTGCTGGAGGTGGACTGTTCTTCCTGACCCCCACCTACCCAATCCACAGCCGTGAATAGAAAGTCCATGCTCAACACCAGAGCAGTTTCAGGCTTGAGTTTCTGAGCGGAGCCAGTTGGCTCTTTATGGGCTTGGGAGAAGCTCAAGCCAGTGCCATACCCACATGAAGCTACCTGGAAACCCATCAGTGACATGGCCCCACCACCACTCTGTTGGTGGCATCCATTACTTCAGTGACATCCCCAGCTTTGAAGCCCAGTTCCTGGTTATCCATGGTGACATGGTCCCAGAGTGTGTCAGCACAGACCACACTGCCATCGCTGATGAGCTGTGGAGAGAACCATGGACAAGGCAGATCAGTGAAGTAAGGCTGCCATGGACCTCATGGGGCAGGGTGCTCCTGCCCTCTGCACCCACCCCTCAGCAGCCCTGGGAAGAGGAGATCCTGACTCATATCACAGAGGAGGGGATGGAGACTCCCTCTGAGCCAGATACTCTTTGGGGGGCAGGGCTATGCCATAGGCATGTCTAGACTAGCAGGGCTCATGATGAAGACTAAAGTGAACTTAACCACTAGAATCTTGGTGAGCCACAGAATCTGAAAGTCGAGCATGCCCCTGTATAGGACATACCTGCCTCCCATCTCGATTGGGCCAGTGGTTAAACTATTGTCTCTCAGCTTCATCTATCATCTCTGCTCTGTGATACTGGGGCTAGGACACTTCAAGCTGCATTTCTGCTGTGCCAGCTACTCCCTGTTAGGTTCTCCTAATGTGACATTGGAGAAGACCAAAAAGCTGCAGGGATAAGGGGCTTGCTCCCTCCTGCTGTTTTCTTGTGGACTTGCAGTACCTGTCAGGTCACCTACAAGCAACAATGCTGCTTCACCCAGACATTGCAGCAGTTGGATCCAATTTGCAGTGTTTTTTGAACACTTGCAGAACCAGTCTCATGGCATTCCCCTCCTCACGCCCCCCTTGCTCCCATCAACACCAGCTGAGCAGCAACCCTCCTCAGAGTTCTAGGTCCCATACCCACAGAATTTTCAATTCTAATTATTCTAACCTCTTTCCTTTATTCTCTAGGTCTAGGACAGTGGTTGGCAAACTCATTAGTCAACAGAGCCAAATATCAACAGTACAACGATTGAAATTTCTTTTGAGAGCCAAATTTCTTAAATTTAAACTTTTTAATGCCACTTCTTCAAAATAGACTCGCTCAGGCCGTGGTATTTTGTGGAAGAGCCACACTCAAGGGGCCAAAGAGCCACATGTGGCTCGAGAGCCGCAGTTTGCCGACCACGGGTCTAGGAGAGATAGGTACATCTTGCTCCCTCTGCAATAGATACTTCGAGATTGTTCTTGTGCACTTGGTTAATGAGTCAGACACTTTATATCTGGCTAACACTCTGTGTATTAATTTCCATCTGCTGCAATAATTGGTGTGAATCTATCTTCCTGCGTGGTCATTGACCTCATATTAGGAGGTCCAGAGGGTGTGCATGGACCTCACCTAGAAATGCAGGCAACCCTTGTGCTCCCAGCTCCATTTCCCATTGAGCTGACACCTATTTTCCTGGAATGTGGGTTCAGTTTCTGCTCCTTGAATAGTGAATGTCTCTGGGGACTTAGGGCAAGAGGAGGTGTGGTCCATGCTCCTCTCTGTTGGGACCAAGTGTGGCTCTGGTTTTCATAGTCAGGGGCTGGCTCTTTGGCTAAGAAGTTAAGACCTTGCCCTGGTTGGTTGGCTCGGTTGGTTGGAGCATCATCCCATACTCCAAAAGGTTGCAGGTTTGATTCTCAGAGAACTACCTAGGTTGCAGGTTCAGTCCCAGTCAGGGCAACAAGAGGCAACTGATCCATGTTTCTCACATCAATATTTCTTTTTCTCCCTCACTTCTCTCCCTTTCCCTCTCTTCCCCTCCCCTCCCCTCTTCTCTCCTCTCCTCTCTCTCTAAAATAAATGAACATATCCTCAGGTGAGAATTAAAAAAAATATCAAGGCTTTGGGAGTCACCAGACATGCCCTGTGAACTCAGCTGCTTGCTCTGCCCTTCATGGGGTTGAGTTTCCCCTTGGCTTCAGGCCCACTGGGGCCTTCCCTGGGTGCTCCCAGGCAGTGTGCATGCTCATCCTCACATAGAAATGGGACCTAAACAGATCTGAGCAGGAATGGCTAGGTCTTCACCTAAATCCAGTTGCTGTCTAACAAGTGTTTACCATGCCCCAAACACTTGCAGAACCAGTCTCATGGCATTCCCCTCCTCGCCCACCCCCGATCAACACCAGCTGAGCAGCAACCCTCCTCAGTAGGGTGAGGGGTGGGCAGGCCACCTAGGCATGGGAGGCCACTCATATTGGGCCTTTCCTTCAAATAGGGCCTGAGCAAGCCAAATTCAGAAACCACCAGTTCTTCATGATTTCTGAGAGTAAAACCTGTTCCAAACCCTGATGAAACCACTCCTGAGAATAATTCAGTGTATACCTGCTCTCACATGCAGCAGCCTCTCAGGGGCAGCAGAGTCCTGAGGCCCGCCCAGGGACCCAGGGCACAGAGCACTGGGCTATTCCTGGAAGGCTGCAAGTTTCCTTAAAGGACCATTGCACTTACCCAGCTAAAAATACTTACTATAGGCCCTTCTTCTGCAGAGATGCCTGGCCCCAGGATCAAGAGCTCCTGACAAGGTAAGATATGGACAGGGTAAGATAAGAGGATTCAGCGAGGCCACATGAGAAGGCACTTGATGGGGCAGCTTGCAGTGCACAATGCTTGCAGTGCACAAGCAGGCCACCACACCGGGCCTTGGGGTCTGGCCTGAGGACAAAAAAGAAGCATAGTACTCAAAGATGGTCTATATGAGCCAATGAGAATGCAGGCTGCATGCGAATGCCCCCATTCAGGGGCAGTGACCACAGGTTAGTATGAGCATCAGAACAGAGGGTCTATGTGACCACAAGTGACTTAAGCATCAGGACTGAGGGTTCATGTGACTATGGATGAGTAGTATAATCATAATAGTGGGCATATTTGACCACCAGTGAGTTGAGCATCAGGACAGAGGGCACAGATGAGCGTGAGCATCAGGACAGAGGGCGTGTGACTACCAGTAAGCATGAGCATCATGACAGAGCCTGTGTGACCATAGCACATATGTGCATTATGAAGATTTGTATGTTTTGAGTGATGAGTTACTGAGACAATGAAACTTCTTGGATAAACTGAGGTTTGATCCAACAGGTAACAGGACTTTTTGCTTAAACTTTGTAGTTTTGATCCTGGAGAAGTGGGTGCTCTAAGATTCCCTCTTGCTGTACAGCCCCTGGAATGTACCTACCAGCACATATTCACATGCTCACTAGTAGATGCTACCCTTTGATATCCTGAGAAGAGGTTGTAGATTCTTTTTATCTTCACTTCGCAACAGCTGCACATATAAGTCTCCAGGACAGCACTCAGGCTGCCCTCACTGCTGGAACCCAGGCAGGAGGAAGTAATGCTGACAACCCAACACAGCCCAGCTACACAGTTTCCCTTCCTAGGTTGTTCCTGCTTGATATTAACCAAACCAGGCATCTGCCCCTGCCCCAGCTTCCTTCGAGTGAGCCCTGAGCTAAAGCCCCTCTTGTATGGCCCAGTGCCTCCTCTCCTGTTTTATTCTGCCAGCCCTTGCAGAGAGGTGCAATTCTGCACAGGTGGTTTCCTACATAACTGCGGGAAAGGGCACAGGTATAGCAGAGATGCAGGGCTTCTGAGAGAGACCAGGACGCCCTACACTTTTTTAGACATGCTCCTATACCTGTACTTCCCAATCACCTGAAAGCCCTTGGAGGTGGTTGCCAGCGCAAGAGGCATCTGGTAGACACACAGCCTGAAGCAACTCCCTTGATATCCCTGTGCCTCAGTCCCCATGGATGCCTACAGTAAAAATGTACTCCACATGGGTCATAAAGCTCTTGTGTAGCTCCACAATGGAAGGCGTTCTGTTGAGTTACAGCAATGACATTAACTGTGTATATGATGTCAGCAAGACAATGTAGTTCTGCCTGCTCTGAGAAGCATTCTACCTTCAGGAGAGCCCAGAGACTACCCGGGCCTAAGCAGGGTGGGGTTCTGGGCAGAGGCCCTTCCTGGCCATTCTATTCAAGGTGCAGCTGCATGGCAGCCAAGACGACCCCAGCAGGCTGAGGGGGAAGACTAGGCTTACTCTTGGGCTGGCAGTGGGTAGAAGCTGGCTCTGAGGTATAGGATGTTTATGTGGGGCAGGGAGGGGACTGTCCTAGTGGAAAAGCAAGTTCGAGACAAGGAGTGGCAAGGGGCAGGATCTCCTCCTGTGCCCCTGAGATTTTGATAGGCCTAGGGAAACCAGGCTCTGCCTCGAAGTTCCCCCTGATGACCACCCATCATCCTTCCCACCCTGTCCCATCTCCTCCTCTCTCACATGTGCAGGCCGAGGTAGGATTGCAATGGACAATCTGGGAATGCAGCTCTGCAGGCCCTTGAGCAGCCAGGGCTGAGGGCTGTTCAGAGTGCCACCTACAAGGGGTGGGGGCTCTGCCTGTAGTGGGTTGGGGCACGCTGAGACCACTTAAGACCGAAAATGGGAAAAGCTGGTAACATGTGCAGAAGAGCTCGCTCATCTTCCACAGACATCTCTCAAACCTACACAGAAATGCATGTCCAGTTCCGCTCACACTTCAGTCACATAAGCAGTTTTCAGACAACCACAGCAGCCAAGGCCACAGCTACATACACATCTCCAGCCACCCACAGAGATGCGCCGTTTTAGTCACACTCACACACACACACACACACACACACACACACACGCACTACAGATGACAGACGGAAGGACCCATGGCACATGTGTCACCATACTCCCAGGCAGGCAGGGGCACCCTGTTTGGGGCTTGGGGGCTGCCGCTTCACCACCGCCGTCACTGAGTTGGGAGTGGGCATAGACAGCTAGATGGGGCTGGAAGGAGAGATGCGGGCGCGGAGGGCGGGCCACTCACCAGGAGAAGCCCGGGGCGCCCGGCTTGGGCGGTCAGCAGAAGGCCAGCAGGAATACCAGCACGACATTTATGAGGACGAGGAGCGCCAGCACGGCGAAGACCACCACACGTTGAGCGCCTGGTGGCAAGTTGCAGCGCAGCACCGCGCGCAGGGCGCTTCCTGGGGCCGCGGGGCGGGGCCGGGCCTGAGGCACCCTGGCCATAGCGCCGACTCTCCGTGGAGCGCCGGCCCAGAGAGCCCCGGGAGCGGGGCCAGCAGCGGGGCCAGCAGCGCGGGCACCGCGGGGCGGAGTCGCGGTGCACTCAGCCGGCTTCTGCGCAGCAGCCGGCTTGAGCTGCCCGGGCGCCCAGCCCCTACAGAGCCCAGCTCGGCGGCGGCGGAGTGGGCTGTCAGGGTCGCACGGACTCAGGCGAGTGCAGATATTTGACCTTGGCGACTCGGTGGGATGGCTCAGGGAATCCAGACTGCCAAGCGCAGGAATGGTGGCTGTGGTGACTTGGGCCTTGGGGATGGGCTAGGGCTTCTGATTCTTAACTAACACCAGGAACTGCCCTTGGCCCCCACTTCACAGATAAGCAGATGCAGCTCGGAAAGGTCAGGGAATTTGTGCAGCCATCACATCACAGAGGAATATAGGGATGGCCGAGCTAGGACTTGAACTCTGGGCTGACTGAGGTTGATCCATGCTGAGGCACTTCAGGAAGGCCCTGACTCAAGATATCTCCTTACTGACCTTGTCCATCAGAGAATCGTTTTGTTCCTGTAGGAAAGCATCTGGCTTCTTCAGCTGCTATCCACCCCAACCCCCCAGTTTTATGGAGGTATAACTGACAAATAAAAATTGTATATATTTAAAATGTACGCTTGATGTTTTGATATAGGTATACATTGTGAAATAATCACCACAATCAAGCTAATTACCATACCCATCACCTCACATAGTTAACCATTTTGTATGTGTGGTGACAACATTTAAGATCTAATGTCTTAGCAAATTTCAAGTGTACAATACAGTGATTTGAGGTTTTTTTATTGAGCAGGGTACAAGGGTGATTTCTTTCCGGGTTCTTGTGCAGATGGAAGAATGAAGCCATGGACAAAAGGTGGTAGGTGGGAAGTACAGAACTTTATTGCAAGAAGAAGAACCTTTATTGCAAGCATAGTCTATCTCTAAAACTCCTAATTTTAAGCTTTCTAATTCTAAGACCATATCTCTCCTGGCTAAGAAGAGACAGAGGGGTCCCCTAAAGAGGGTGGCCACTGCTCTCTTTGTCTTGAGGCATTGTCTGATTGGACCCTTCCCCAACTTAGGATCCCCATGCTTTCCTCATTGGCCACTCTGCAAAGGCTAAAGTCCACGTGCCCCCCTCCTTCCCGCCCCCCTTATTTTGTAACATTCCTCTACCCTCTGTAGAAATATGTTTCATTTTCCCTGATATTCTGTGTCTTTTCTTTGTCCTTCACATATCCATCTTATCTGTTCAAGCTGGAGTTACTTTTGATCTACCTAGCAACCTTATTCTGCCAAACCTTGGGGCTGAAACTGCTGGCTTCTCGGCTCAAAGAGTAAAATGGCCTCTCTCTCTCTCTCTCTCTCTCTCTCTCTCTCTCTCTCTCTCTCTATCTCCCTCTCTCTCTCTCTCTCTCTCTCTCTCTCTCTCTCTCTCTCTCTCTCTCTCTCTCCCAGATATTTATTACCCCTAGGGATCTTCCAGCTGCTCAGGCCAGAGATATCTCTGTCCTTGGTTTATGGCTGTTTTAATTGTCCAGGCCACGTTGCCTCTATCCTCTCTGAACCCTATCCCTTCCTGTATTAAGCTAGCTAGTTAACCCTTATCAACAGTATTATTAACTATTAGTGGCCTGGTGCACAAAATTCATGCAGATTAAAAGAGAATTAATTAGAGGAAATATTTTAATATTGCTATTTGCCCTTTCTCTACAATAGAAGTGTCAGAGATGAAAGAAAATTAGTAAAATGTGTGTGGAAATAATATACATGTTTATTAATAAATAAAAAATCACAACATGATATAACAACAACAAAACATGAAATAAAAACAACAAAAACATGATGTAAAGAACACTGACACAGATAACGACGGATAAATTGATTAAACTTATTCTAATATCTCCCTGTATACCACATTAAGAGTGAAAACACTTTCAGAGTGCTTGACTAATTTCCCTTGTGATGAAGTATTTACAACTTTAACTTTAACATCACACGCTCTTCGAACTCGAGAGAAAGCAACATATAACTGACCATGTGCAAAAACGGGTTCAGATAAGAATATTCCTACTCTGTCTAGAGTTTGTCCTTGTGATTTATTAATAGTCATCACGGGAAACTGTCTTCGAATTAATTTAAATGGGAGGCCAGTGTCAGATGGGGACAAATAAATTCTTGGAATCAGAACAACCTCTCCTTCCGCAGATCCTGCTAATACTTCAGCTTCGATAATGTTAGGTCGCAATCTTTTGATAATAAATCTGGTACCATTACAAAGACCCCATTTACTACTAAGATTTCTCAGTAGCATGATGATTGCACCCACTTTCAATTTTAATTTATGACATGGCATTCCCAAAAGAGTAATACTATTAAGAAATTTGATGGGAAAATTTTCCTTTTCAGCATCATCTGTTGAATCAATGGAATCATCACTCAAATATGTGTGAAAATCTCCATCAAGTATATCCAAAATTTCTTGATTTAATTTATGAACGTGCTCATTTTTTAGGACAAAGAATGGCATGTTTAGATATATTTTTAATATTATCTATAAATATAGTATTTCCAAATGTAGCTTCAATAATAGATCCATTACAAATCATTTCACAGGGGAGTTCAATAATATCCATTCCTAAATGAAAACTGCTATCAAGTTTGCCATCTCCAAGTTTTACTAACCATTCACTATAAGCAGAATCCTCTGATCTCATATTTGTTTTAAGAGACAACTTTCTGAAACATCCCCAAATATTACAGTGCTTTAAACTCATTTGTACTATGGCCGATTGCATAGCATGCGGTACAATACTGAGACATTGTCGAAAATCCCCTCCGAGAAGGAGAACTTTCCCACCAAATGCAACATTCAAATTCATAATTTCTCTTAGTAATCTGTCTATGGCGTTTATAGCATGACTGGATGCCATGGTGCATTCATCAATAATGAGAAGTTGGGCCTTTTTAATGGTTTTAGCAACTTCACTCTTTACATCGAGTCTAGAAATTGAAGTTTCATTTAATGGAATTGGTAATTTATATTGGGAATGAAAGGTTCTTCCACCGAGAAGTAAATTTGCAGCAATTCCTGTAGACGCTGTGGGTAAAACAGTACCACCACGACCTCTAATATAATGTATTAAAACTTTATAAAGATAAGTTTTTCCGCTACCACCTGGACCATCCAAGAAAAAGCATTTGGGATGTATACAGTTTGATCTTCGATGGCTGAAGTTATCGTCTGAAAGGCTGCCAACTGTTTATTGTTCAGAGAATTTATCAAAACCTCTGACTGTTGTTGCTCATACGATTCATTACATGTATTTGTATTTGTTAATAAAGGATAGCCTGGAAGTTTGAAATGCGAACATTTCATTCCATGCAATGTGAATACCTCCTGAATTTCATTAAGGGCATGCACTTCACAGTTCACACAGGCACCTTCTCTTCGGTGCAATTTCCAATAAAAATTTCTAATAAAATAAGATTTATTCTCATCCCAAAATTTGTCTGCATCAGAAGGACATCCAAACACACACATATATGCAAAAAGTTGCCGTAGTTGTTTGGGCATATTAAGGATGATTGCATCGTCAATCATAGCTTTCCAGATAGTGTCGTTGATTAATAATCCTGGATGTTTAGCAGCTTCACGAAATGTATCATAAATTACACCTCCTACAGTTTTCAGATCATCAAAACTTAAAGCACCTTTTACATGCAGAAGCAAAAGTCTAAGGTAATATCGTTCTGGTTCTCTAAAGCTCACAGTGAACATCTACCTAATACTTTATTCCCACCCTTTCGGCGTTTTGTCCACAAAGAGTTATTAAACACATAATGCTGTGGAATCTCCCAATAATAATAATTACATGCATCGGAATCTTCTCTATTCAATAAAAACCAAGCCATCAAATCTGAGTTATGCCTTTTAGCCCTATGGATAACTTTAGCAAAATCATTGGTATGAAAATACAAATTTTGTTCATTTGGCAAATGAATAGCTAATCTTGTGATTGCATGAGATTGGTCATGCATTTGCATTGCAAAAGGTCTCCAATCAGCCTCAGGAGCACTCACATACCTTGAGGCAATGAAGTGCTGTACTTTATCAAGATTGATAATATTTTTTTCAGAAATTTGAATATTTGCACAATCATGCCCTTTATAGATGTATTTAAATAAATATTTGACACTCTTTATCAATGCGCTGACTTCAACGTTTATATGACAGTTATAGTTGAGGCACAAATACGGGTTATAAGGGACAATCCAAGTATTATCAACAACTTTATTTCCAATAGACTTGGTGCTACCAGATCTTCATTTGGATTTGGGATATCCATGAATATTTCCAATGGTCACATTTTGAAATTCTTTCGGATATCCCTTTGAACATTTTCCATGTTCCATACATGGACTATTTGGATTTTGTACCATATTTGATTTTACAATTTGAAAAAGTTGAGGACACTGTTCTTCATCTGGAATTTCTGCCTTAACTATACGGTCAATGTCATCTTCTGTTCATAATTTGGATTCACTATCTAATATCAATAATATGTGAGCGTGAGGCAGCCCGTGTTTCTGAAATTGAATGACATGAATTTTAGCTATTACTTTGCCAAATAAATGGAATTTACTTATATCACTTAAAAGAGCATTCAACTTAATATTAAAAACTCTGGCTACCAAGTCAGGTCTGTTTTCAACTTTTTGCCAGCGTTGTAAATGGTTTGTAATATCCGCCCATTTGGGGTTGCACGTCATGGTTATGAATAAATCGGGCTTGCCAAACTTTGTTACAATTTCCATAGCATCCTGATATCGCTGCTGCATATTTCTGGGACTACCCTCAAAAGATGATGGAAGTATTTTCACTTTACCAATTGGCACGTTGTCATTCTCAGATCTAGATTTGAGATAATCCATCAAACCACTATATTTTTCAACTCTCAACTTAGATTGGTTTGCTTTAATGAAATATATTCGATTGGCTTCCATTTTTGAATATGAATCAACAATAAACTGTTGAGTTATTTTCCTGCATTTAAAATAGGATTGAATGTGTCCTGCACAGAGAGATGAAATCCATAATACTGCATTTGTGTGACTCATGTCCTTACATTTTGTCTAGTATTATTGTTGATTACACTGTTGTCTCTGAGTCTTAATGCAATATCTGATCCCCAGCCTTTTTCACCATGTGGAAAAAGAATAGGATATGTCATTGCATCTAACGTAGGAAACAGGATACTGATTTGTTTCATTTTAGTGGCATTCAGATTATTGGAATCTGGTTTACAACGAATGAGCAAGTCCCTTTCAAAAGGAGGTTCTCCATCTTCATTTCTGAATATGACAGCAACCTCGGTTACATGAGGAGAATTATATCTACCCAGGTCACTGTTACGATTGTATTTAATCACCATTGTTACTTCCGTGGGAGCAATACCTTTCGCTGCTGCTTCAGATTGGGCTTCCTTTTCTACCTCATGTAGCATCTTGTATGATTTTGTTAATTCATGTATTTCATGCATGAGGTTGTTGATGTTGATCATGAGTCTTTCTGAGCAGCCTTGGTTTTCTGGCATTGCTTATCTTTTACTCATCGCTTAGGCCATATCCAAAATATAGAGTTGAGCAAACTTCCAAGAAACACCATCCGAAGGATGTAATGTTCCAGTACGGTGATAAACTTTTCCGTGTATTCTAAAACAGTATGGCCCATACCCTGATGGTGATGCAATATTTGTACCCGTGGAAGCAAAAGCAAAAGAACTATTTATTGAAAGAATATTTTCCATGAAATTTTTACTCTCAGAATCTTCGTTTATCATTAAATTTTTAAAATATGCTGGGTATTCTGGAAAATGTATATAATTTAGACAAACTTTACCTTTGCTACAACATCGAGTAAATTTTCCATCGGATGGTTTTTCATCAGAGAAATTTAGTGATAGGCAAAATTGACATCTAATAGTCATTCCACCACAACTATGTTCGATAATTGCATCCTCATTTACTCCATTTTCGCTGTGAAGGCAGTTCCTACCAGTATTGGTAGTACTTTTTGATGATTGTTCTTTAGATATATTCTGTCATTGCTGCTGCCTTCTTTCAACTTCAGAGGCACGTTGGTCTTTAGACATTTTCTGTCAATGACGCCAGCTTCTTTCGGCTGCAGAGCTATGTTGTGGAAATTGTTGGTCTTCAGATACATTCTGTTGTCAACGTTGGCCTCTTTCGGCTTCAGAAGTACGTTGTGCTAATAGTTGGTCTTCAGACATTTTCTGTCGATAACACTGGCTTCTTTTAGCTGCAGAGTACGTTCTGCCAGTCATTGGTCTTAAGATACATTCTGTTGCCGATGCCGGCTTCTTTCAGCTTCAGAGGAATGTCGTGCTAATAGTTGCTCTTCAGACATATTCTGTTGACGCTGACGCTTTCTTTTGGCTGCAGAGATACCTTGTGCCAATAGTTTGCCTTTAGATACATTCTGTAACCAACAATGGCTTCTTTCGGCTTCAGGGGTACTTTGTGCCAATAGCTGGTCTTTAGATATTCCCTCCTCCCTGCTGTCAGGGTCCAGGGTGCAGGTGAATGGGATTCCTGGCTGGCAGGCCGGTGACAGCAAGCTATCCAATGGCCAATTCTGCGAGGAATGGGGCTCCCTCCTCCCTCCTGTCAGGGTATGGTTTGAAGGCTGGCCACACCTCCAATCTCACGAGACCCAGAGTCCCACTGCACCAGCTGGCCGGGGCACATATTTCAGTTCCTGGCCCCCACAGGTCTTCCTTCCATCCAGGCCTCTTCAGGCCCAGTCTTTTTTGTTTTCATGTTTCCATCCCAGTCTCTCCAAGTCTCTGTCTCTCTTTGTTTTTCTCAGCAGTCCTCCAGGCCTCCCTGCCTCCCTGTGTTCCTCTTCCTCTTTCCTGGCTGGGAGGGGGCTGGGCCAGTGGGGGCCGCTCCACCCTCTGCCCACCCTCCCTTCCATCCAGGCCTCTTCAGGCCCAGTCTGTTTTGTTTCCTCATTCTGAGAGAGGCCCTGAGAGTGAGCTGGGAAGGAGGGAAAGAAAGGGAGAAAAGGCTGTGAGCAGGTGGGCGCTGTGTGTGTCTGTGCGAGTGTGTGGTTGTGAGTGAGTATGAGTGTCGGCCCTGCCTCCCCCATCCCTGTCTCTGCTGCCACAAGTCCCCACCCACCAGAGCCTGTTGTGCACGCAGCCTGGGCATTAGGTTGAGCCTCCGGTTGTTGTGGATATGACGGACACATGGTTTTTATATATTAGGACTAGAGGCCCGGTGCACGAAATTCGTGCACGGAGGGGGGGGTGTCCCTCAGCCCAGCCTGCACCTTCTCCAATCTGGGACTGCTGGCTCCCAACTGATCCACCTGCCTGCCTTCCTGATTGCCCCTAACCGCTTCTGCCTGCTAGCCTGATCACCCCCTAACCACTCTGCTGCCAGCCTGATTGATGCCTAACTGCTCCCCAGCCAGCCTGTTTGCCCCCAACTTCCCTCCTTTTCCGGCCTGGTCACCCCTAACTGCCCTCCGCTGCAGGGTTGATCGCCTCCAACTGCTCTCCCCTGCTGGCCATCTTGTGGTGGCCATCTTGTGTCCACATGGGGGCAGGATCTTTGACCACATGGGGACAGCTATATTGTGTGTTGCAGTGATGGTCAATCTACATATTACTCTTTTATTAGATAGGATAGAGGCCTGGTGCATGGGTGGGGGCCGGTTGGTTTGCCCTGAAGGGTGGGGGTTCCCTTGGGGCGTGGGGCGGCCTGAGCGAGGGGCCTGTGGTGGTTTGCAGGCTGGCCACACACCCTGGTGACCCAAGAGGAGGCCCTGGTATCTGGAATTTATTTACCTTCTACAATTGAAACTTTGTAGCCTGGAGCAGAGGCCAAGCCTGCTGCTCGCTCAGTGGCTGGCAGCGATTTCTGTTGGAGTTAATTCACCTTCTATAATTGAAACTTTGTAGCCTTGAGTGGAGGCTTAGGCTGGCAACAGGATGGCTTCTTTTGTTACCACAGAAACCCAAGCCTCCCTCCCGCTCTCAGTGGCTGTAGCCATCTTGGTTGGGTTTATTTGCATATTTGCTCCTGATTGGCTGGTGGGCATGGCTTGGCTAGTGGGCGTGGCTTAGGCATAGCAAAGGTGCGGTCAATTTGCATATTACTCTATTGTTAGGTAGGATAGTAATCATATTGTACTTTACATCCCCAGAATTTATTCATTCCACATAACTGTAACTTTTCACCCTATAACCAACATCTCCCTATTTTCTCCCTCCTCAAGTCCTTGGCAACTAGCATTACTCTCTGTTTCTAAGTTTGACTTTTAGATTCCACATGTAAGAACATATGGTATTTGTCTTTATGTGTCTAGCATATTTTGCTTAGCATAATATCTACCAGCTCATCCATGTTGTAACAAAGAACAGGATTTCCTTTTTTTTTTTTCGGGCTGAAATTATATATATATATATATATATATGGTTTTCTTTATCCATTTATCTGCCAAAAGACATTATGTTGTTTCTGTATCTTGGCTATTGTGAATAATGCTGCAGTGACCATGGAAGTGCTGATATCTCTTAGACATTCTGATTTCATTTTTTTTATATATATATATCCAGAAGTGGGATTGCTGCCATATATGGTAGTCCTGTTATAGGATAGGGAAAAGCTAGAAAAATTCCAAGACAGGAAGAATAGGGAAAATGAGACGAGAAAATTACACAAGGCCAGTTTGGCAGCCTGCAGCCAGCTTGTAAATAGCAAGCCCTTATCTAAGCAAATGGTTAAGGTCTCTGCAAAGAATGCAAGAAAGGAGGGGAAAGGAAAGGAGAAGAGAAAGGGAGTTTTGATGCCTCTTTTCCCCAACCTGAGTATACAGGTTTAAATCACTCTAAAACTAACAGCCGAGAGGAGGGAGAAGGGGGTAGGAAAAGTGCAGCCTTATCTCATCCCACAGTTTAAACTGCAAAGTCAGCAATCTTGGGATTTAATTGCTAGGTGCTTCTCATAAATTCAGAGAAAGCCATAACAACATAAATGAACAAGAGACCTTTAGAGTTAACCTGTATCAGGATATCTAGCAGAGTAATTTTAAAATCTATAGACAGAAAAGTATGTAAGGCAGAAACCCCCCACCTCACTTGCTCTTCATAAGCCAGATGTATAGATTCACTTGCCTAGCTTTTTAATAAATTTGCATGCTTTAATGTTTTAATAAATTGGCTTTATCACAATGCAATCATCTGGAGTCATTCATTTGAATTCATTTACAAGAGCATAATAAGAACATAGGTGGGGATAGCACTCTCCCTCTGACTCGGGGCTGTCTGATAACACCTTTCTGGCATCTGTGAAAGGTGCCTGTAACAGTTCTGTTTTTAATTTTATTAGAACATCCATAGTGTTTTCGATAGTGGCTGCACTATTATGCATTCCCAACAACAGGGTTTCCCTTTTCTCCACATCCTCACCAATACTTCTCTTTTGTCTTTTTGATAATAGTCATTGTAACAGGTGTGAGGTGATATCTCATTGTGGTTTTGATTTGCATTTCCCTGATGACTAGTGATGTTGAGCAGCTTTCTATGTGCCTATTGGCCATTTGTATGTCTTCATTTGAGAAATGTCTATTTAGGTCTTTTGCCCATTTTAAAATTGGATTTACTATTATTATTTTTTTTGCTATTGAGTTGTATGAGTTGCTTATTTTTTATTTTATTTTTTAAATTTAATAAATCTTTATTGTTCAGATTATTACAATTGTTTCTCCTTTTTATCCCCCAATATCTCCCCTCCACCCAATTCTCTCCCCCCCTCTGCCCTTACCTCCCGCCCACTGTCCTCATCCATAGGTGTATGATTTTGTCCAGTCTCTTCCCGTACCCCCCACACAGACACCCCTTTCCCCCTGAGAATTATCAATCCACTCAGATTCTATGCCCCTGATTCTATTATGTTCACCAGTTTATTCTGTTCTTCGGATTTTTAATTCACTTGACTTTTAGATTCACTTGTTGATAGGTATGTATTTGTTGTTCATAATTTTTATCTTTACTTTTTTCTTCTTTTTCCTCTTTTTAAATAATGCCCTTCAGCTTTTCATATAATACTGGTTTGGTGGTGATGAACTCCTTTAGCTTTTTCTTATCTTTGAAGCTCTTTATCTGACCTTCAATTCTGAATGATAACTTTGCTGGGTAGAGTAGTCTTGGTTGTAGGTTCTTGCTATTCATCACTTTGAATATTTCTTGCCACTCCTGTCTGGCCTGCATAGTTTCTGTTGAGAAATCAGCGGATAATCGTATGGGTGCTCCCTTGTAAGTAACTAACTGTTTTTCTCTTGCTGCTTGTAAGATTCTCTCTTTGTCTTTTGCCCTTGGCATTTTACTTATGATGTGTCTTGGTGTGGTCCTCTTTGGATTCCTTTTATTTGGGGTTCTGTGCGCTTCCTGGACTTGTAAGTCTATTTCTTTCACCAGGTGGGGGAAGTTTTCAGTCATTATTTCTTCAAATAGGTTTTCAGTGTCTTGCTCTCTCTCTTCTTCTGGCACCCCCATAATTTTGATGTTGGTATGCTTGAAGTTGTCCCAGAGGCTTCTTACACTATCTTCAACTTTCTGAATTCTCTTCATGCTTTTCTGGAGGCGTGTCCTTTTCCTCTTTGTATTCCAAATCTTTGACTTGATTCTTGTGTTCCTCTAATCTGCTGTTGGGTCTCTGTATAATATTTTTTTATTTCAGTCAGTGTATGTTTCATTTCTAGTTGGTCCTTTTTCACATCCTCGAGGGTCTCATTAAATTTATCGGCCTTTTCCATGAAATTCTTGAAAAACCTTATAATTGTGGTTTTGAACTCTATGTCCGTTCATTTGTTCTCCTCCATTTCTTTCATTTGGGATCTGTTTCCTTGCCTCCTCATTTTCGCTGCTTCCCTTAGTTGGTTAGGGTAGCTTTGTGTACTAGGTGTCCTATTGGTTTACTGGCTCAGCCTCCCAGTTACCTGAGGTGGACACTCTTGGTGCACCCCTTAGTGGACTGTGTGTACAGCCTTGTTGTAGTTAAGTCTTGATTGTTGTTGGTGTCACTGGGAGGAATTGACATCCAGGCCAATTGGCTGTGAGGACCCCCTGTGTCTATAAAGGAAGAATTGCTGTGCTGGAGACACATTTATGGGGTGGGACTTGTTCCAGCAGGGCTTTGGCGCTCACTGAGTCTGCCTCTTGAATGTGTCCCTTACGAGCATGGTTGAAATCTGGTGTTGTTTCACACCGACCACTAGATGCCCTATCTTCTGGATCTCCAATGGGGTGCGGGTCAGCTACTGTCTGAGGCCCCCCAGCAGGAGCTACAGCAAGAACTAGTTTTCTCCTCTTTGCTTGGGGTTTGGCAGTTTTGCAGCAGTTTGACTGGAGCTGCAGTTTATTTGGTTAAGCTGCCACAAGGCAGACCATTTATATGCAAAAGCCGTTGTGTGGAGCCTGGGCGGGTTTGTAGAATGTGCGGGGCGGGGTCTCAGGGTGGGGTTGCGTCACAGGGCGTCACTAGGCTAGGGTGTGGCAAACGGCAATGACTGCAGTCAGCCATCTCTGCCTTTCCGTGTTTCCAAGTCCCTGCGTCCCACGCTCCAGCGCAGTAAACACTGATTGCTGGGCGTAGCTCTGCAAGAAAGTCACTCTCACTTTCCAACCTGATGGCTGAGAGTCCAGCTTCGCCCTGTAGGTGTCTGGGTTCCCTGCGTGTCCTCAGAAACTGGATTTCAGAGTGATTGGGAGCTTGTCTACCTTTGGGTTGAAAAAAAGCTGTGCGCCCAGTTGCCCGCCACCAGCCCGCTACGCGCCTCCGTACCTCAGCTTTTCCGTGTTTGTTCTCCTTTCTTTTTCCTTCTTAGTTGTAAATCTACCATTCAGCCAGCTTTCCCATGGTTCTGGGTGGTAGACGTTTTTTCTTTTAGTTGTATTTTTGAAATTGTTGTGCGAGGCGGCAGTTTAGTTGTTTAATTTTGCCACCATCTTGGTTCCTGTCCGAGTTGCTTATTTTTTAGATATAATCCTTTATCAGATATTTGGTTTGCAAATATATTCACCCATTCTGTAGGTTGCCTTTTCATTCTGTTGATTGTTTTCTTTGCTGCACCGAAGTTTGACTACTTTTGTTTTTGTTGCTTGTGCTTTTGGTATCATATCCAAAAAAAATCACTTCCAAGACCAATGTTAGGAAGCTTTTCCCATTTTCTTCTAGTAATTTTATGGTTTCACATTACATTTAAGTTTTTAAACTATTTTGAATTTCATTTTGTATATGATATAAGGATTGAATTTCATTCTTCTGCATTAGATTAAGCAGCTTAAAAAAGGCGGGAAAGTCCACTGCCTCCCTGCTAGAGCCTATAACCTTAGCCCTGTCGGGTTCAAAGCTCATGTATAGTTGGCTCTTATCCATCTGCAACAGCTAGCTCTGTCACAGTCACCGTGCCCCTCTGATAGATCAGAAGGCTGAAGCTAATGGGGCTGAGGAGACTTAAAAGCAGTACAGAAGTAGACAGAGATTTCCATTCTCCATGCTCAGCAATGTGACTCCTGGGAGGAGGAGTCGGAGTATGTGCAGAGGCTGGGTGTTCACATATGGATGATTTTATCTCTGTATGTCCACATTTCTGTGTGTGTGTGTGCCAGTAAAACATGCATATGAGTATTGATGAGTGCACCTGTGGACATGACCATCCTACTGAAGACCCCAAGTAGATGTATGAGGTATGTGTGTAAGGAGGATACCTGTGTTATGGCAGAGGAAAGGTGGAAATGTGTTTGGAAAGGCTGTCTGCCTACCTCATATCTGAAGGTTTACCTGGCCCCATCTGGTTGGTTGGAGGTTATGGGAACCATGCCAGAGAACACTGGATAGCCCAGGCCAATTAGAGTGTGAAAGCCCTCTCTAGAGTATGCTGGATGGCTAAGGCTATTCTCTAAGCATGGGAATCCTAATCAGGGTGTCCAAGGACTATGCAGGTGCACAGCAAGGACACAGCTATCTCACAGTATGCGGCATATACATGCCCTTTTATAACCCAATTACTGATGTCACTATTTGGCTAGAAGCCTTTTTTGGATAATTAGTATTAAAGTATGTTACTAAGGCTGCAGAGTGAGCTCAGGAGAGATGCGGCTACTATGAGAGGCTGTGGGTCTAGAGGCAGTACGCGGCTGCTCAGATAATGTCTGTGGACACAGAGGCTGCTGCTGCTGTGTGGGAAAGATATATTGTTACCTAGCTGGTGTGCACCTACCTACTGTATGGGACTTTGCTTTGAAGGACTGTTTTGTCTAATGGCTCCTTGTTAGCAATGACCACATGGCCACTGGCTTCTACAATAAAGACTTTCTTATATATCTACTAGTACAACTTTTCATGTCTTCTCCTTCTGCCACTCGTGTTCAAGAAGGTTCAGCCCTTGCCAAAACCAGTTTGGCTCAGTGGATAGAGCATCGGCCTGCGAACTGAAGGGTCCCAGGTTCGATTCCGGTCAAGGGCATGTACCTTGGTTGCGCGCACATCCCCCATGGGGGGTGTGCAGGAGGCAGCTGATCGATGTTTCTCTCTCATTGATGTTTCTAGCTCTCTATCCCTCTCCCTTCCGTAAAAAATCAATAAAATATATTTAAAAAAAAAGAAAAAAAAAAAAAGAAAGAAGGGCCAGCCCTTGATAGAGGGGCTCAGACCTGACAGGGGGAAATCTTCTTTCTGTTCCTACCCAATTCTTCTAAAAACCAGGTTCAAGATTTGCTCCATCGAGCTCTCAAGAAGATTGTGGGGGAACAGAGGTCAGTTAGCTCCCAGGCACCTCAAATCCCAGTACTCCTCTGTAAGACTATGTGGCATGCCCTTTAGTGGGGTGTGGGTGGGTCCAATGTTTTGTGGTAGCTCTGTGGTTCTAGAGCCATCAGACATCCCAGAAGGAGGGCACAGAGGCCTGTGTGTCCTCAGGCCCTGGGCAGGCCAGCTCAGGGAACCCACTGGTTAGTGCAGTGCAAAATGCTAAAGGTCTATAGCACCCTGCCTGTTACTGTGCTGGCCCCAGTTTTAGGGCTTCATCCAAGGCACAGTTCTAGGACGAGGTCTTTGTCTCCCATGCAGTTGAGCAGGCTTGGAAGGGTTTAATACAGCAGGAGAACCTCTGAACCAGGTCTAGAATCAAGGACTGAATCATTGCCTCTGCCCTGCCTGGCCTGAGATGTTAGTGATTTTCAGGGCAAAAGCCTTTGTGTGTATGTTGCATGAACAAAAACAAAGCCAAAGAACTTAAAATCAAAGGCCTAGGCCCTTGAGGGGTTCAAGCTGGATAGCTCCAATCAAGGGCGGGGAGGTAAATTGGAGACGGCAATAGGGAGTGTCCTATCTAGCCTGGTTGGGTGGGTCTGCTGAGGAAAAGGAATAGTCTGGGACAGATGAGGGCTGCACCTCCATGCTATGGCTTTGAGTGGGGAGGGGAAAGCTGCTCTGGATGTGCTGGTGGCAAGACAACTTGCAGTCCTGGCCCTGGGGGCTATAAGCTGCTCTGGCCTGTCTCACAGAGACCTAAGTCCAGTTGTCCAACAACCTGGTGTGTAAGAGGCATCTGGAGCCCAGACTAGCATTGGGATACTCCCTGGGTGGGGGAGGGGTACAGAAGCCAGGACAGACTTGGGGACAAATATCTAGTGAGGCAGTATAGTTAGATAGGGAACAAAGGCCCCTCCCTTTTTTCTTCTTTTTTTTTTTTTTTTTTCTTGGCAAATCTTTAATTTCAAATTATAATTTCAGAAATGTGTAGGCCAAGTCATAAACCCATGCGCAACTTTCTAGGATTAGAAACCGAGCGGACTTCTTATCCTGTAAATATGTGATTGATATAGTAAGTGACTATTCCCCATTTCCAGGTCGGAATCAACACGTACTGGAAATCCTCTTAATTCGGAAGATTTGCAGGGTTGCTAAAAAACAAAGCGAGTTCCTTCACAACCAAGGTGCTGGCACATGGGCATTCTTAAGTCCCTTTGATGTGCTCTTTAAAACAAAATAATGAGTCCACCATGTCCTGAATTTTAATGTATATAATTCAAGGGGTCTGGGCTAGATGCCAGAATAAATAACGCAAAAGATAAAAAGCCATCCGAGTTTTACAAAGTTGTTTATAGCTATGCCATAGACTAGAAAATCCAAAACAACCAAATAAAAACACTACAAGTGAGCATCTGTTCTGGAATGGCACGCTAACAATGCTCGGTTATACTTCGTGGCCATTAACAGTGACCATCCTAAAAACCCTGCAAAATTAACAAGCCTGTAAGAATGTCTGCCAATAAAAAAATACCAATTATATCTTTTAATTACACCAATTAGTCCAATTGGACCGGGTTACAGATGAGTATAGGTGATGTTTTAAAAATAATAGAGTTTATAGTTATTGCTCTGATGTTTTACAATGTCTCCATTTTAAACCTAGTTAAACATACACTTAACATTTTAAGAGTGCGACAGTGTAATAATTCTTTTTGGTACAATCATTTTTGAGTAAGTAAAAAAAATAAACTTTTATTTCACAAAAGAAAACATACCATTTATAAGCATATGATTATCATACAACTATTTCACTTTCCTGTATGCCTTCCAGTTTTTTTCTAGGGCATATTCTTGCTATAAATTTAAAAATGATGTATGCAATTTTCTTTTTGCTTTTACTTCCTTACCACAATTTTTCCAATGTTTCTATCTTGTTTTCATAATTATTTTTCTGAGACATCATGTTTACACAATTGAAATATCATAATTTTAGAAACCATTCCCTTCTTTTTTTTTTTTTTTTTTTTTAATTTTTTTTTTTAATTTCTTTATTGATTAAGGTGTCACATATTTGTCCTCATCCCCCCATTCCCATCCCACCCCTCTTCCCATGCATGCCCCAATCCCCTGTTGAACTTAACCGTTGGATAGGCTTATATGCATGCATACAGGTCCTTTGGTTGAACTCTCCCCCTCCCCCCACCCTCCCCCTACCCTCTTCTATCCTCCCTCTGAGGCCCGATAGTCCGATCGATGCCTCCTTGCTTCTGGTTCTGTTCTTGTTCCTCAGTCTATGTTGTTCATCATTACCTCTAGATGAACGAGATCATATGTCACTAGATATATACTAATAAGAACTGAATGTGAGACGAGCAATAATATTTATGCTGACAGGCAAATGAATCAATCTGTAGCGAGCTTCCCCCTGGACCAACAGTTCTTTTGAGACCCAATTTCGATGTCCAGTAGTTCCTTATGTGTACATGTCAGCACTGACCCCTCAGCTCTGGATGGTGGACAAATGGTGGTAACGGAGGTCCGACTCCCTCTGGTTTGGTCTCGGCCGAACCCAGGGGCACGGCGTCACCCAGACTAAGGGGCACGTGGCCTCACCCATACCCAAGGGGCACGTGGTTTCACCCGGGCCTGGGACCCAGCCTCACCCGGATGGATCCAGGGGCGCAAGGCCTCACCCAGACCCAGGATCTGGCTTCACCCGTACCCAGGGACGCTTGGCCTCTCCCAGACCCAGGGGCACGTGGCCTCACCCGGGCTTAGTTGCACAAGGCCTCACCTGGATCCAGGGACACATGGTCTCTCCCGGACCCAGGGACGCTTGGCCTCTCCCAGGCCCAGGGCCACTTGGGCTCACCCGGGCCTAGGTGCACGAGGCCTCATCCGGATCCAGGGACGCATGGTCTCACCCGGACCCAGGGACGCTTGGCCTCTCCCAGACCCAGGGCCACGTGGGCTCACCCGGGCCTAGGTGCACGAGGCCTCATCCGGATCCAGGGACGCATGGTGTCACCCGGACCCAGGGGCGGTTGGCCTCCCCCAGACCCAGGGCCACTTGGGCTCACCCGGGCCTAGGTGCACGAGGCCTCATCCAGATCCAGGGACGCATGGTCTCACCCAGACCCAGGGATGCTTGGCCTCTCCCAGACCCAGGGCCACTTGGGCTCACCCGGGCCTAGGTGCACGAGGCCTCACCCGGATCCAGGGACGCATGGTCTCACCCGGACCCAGGGACGCTTGGCCTCTCCCAGACCCAGGGCCACTTGGGCTCACCCGGGCCTAGGTGCACGAGGCCTCACCCGGATCCAGGGACGCACGGTCTCACCAGACCCAGGAACGTTTGGCCACTCCCAGACCCAGGGCCACTTGGGCTCACCCGGGCCTAGGTGCACGAGGTCTCACCCGGATCCAGGGATGCATGGTCTCACCCAGACCCAGGGGCGCTTGGCCTCCCCCAGACCCAGGGCCACTTGGGCTCACCCGGGCCTAGGTGCACGAGGCCTCACCCGGATCCTGGGACACATGGTCTCACCCGGACCCAGGGACGCTTGGCCTCTCCCAGACCCAGGGCCACTTGGGCTCACCCGGGCCTAGGTGCACGAGGCCTCACCCGGATCCAGGGACACATGGTCTCACCCGGACCCAGGGACGCTTGGCCTCTCCCAGACCCAGGGCCACTTGGGCTCACCCGGGCCTAGGTGCACGAGGCCTCACCCGGATCCAGGGACACATGGTCTCACCCGGACTAGGGATGCTTGGCCTCTCCTAGACCCAGGGCCACTTGGGCTCACCCGGGCCTAGGTGCACGAGGCCTCACCCGGATCCTGGGACACATGGTCTCACCCGGACCCAGGGATGCTTGGCCTCTCCCAGACCCGGGGCCACTTGGGCTCACCCGGGCCTAGGTGCACGAGGCCTCACCCAGATCCAGGGACACATGGTCTCACCCGGACCCAGGGACGCTTGGCCTCTCCCAGACCCAGGGCCACTTGGGCTCACCCGGGCCTAGGTGCACGAGGCCTCATCCGGATCCAGGGACACATGGTCTCACCCGGACCCAGGGACGCTTGGCCTCTCCCAGACCCAGGGCCACTTGGGCTCACCCGGGCCTAGGTGCACAAGGCCTCACCCGGATCCAGGGACACATGGTCTCACCCGGACCCAGGGACGCTTGGCCTCTCCCAGACCCAGGGCCACTTGGGCTCACCCGGGCCTAGGTGCACAAGGCCTCACCCGGATCCAGGGACACATGGTCTCACCCGGACCCAGGGGCGCTTGGCCTCCCCCAGACCCAGGGCCACTTGGGCTCACCCGGGCCTAGGTGCACGAGGCCTCA
Source organism: Eptesicus fuscus (assembly GCF_027574615.1). Taxonomy (NCBI): domain Eukaryota; kingdom Metazoa; phylum Chordata; class Mammalia; order Chiroptera; family Vespertilionidae; genus Eptesicus; species Eptesicus fuscus. The sequence goes on along the minus strand of NC_072480.1, from coordinate 703,747 downwards.
CCCGGATCCTGGGACACATGGTCTCACCCGGACCCAGGGACGCTTGGCCTCTCCCAGACCCAGGGCCACTTGGGCTCACCCGGGCCTAGGTGCACGAGGCCTCACCCGGATCCAGGGAAGCATGGTCTCACCCGGACCCAGGGACGCTTGGCCTCTCCCAGACCCAGGGCCACTTGGGCTCACCCGGGCCTAGGTGCACGAGGCCTCACCCGGATCCAGGGACACATGGTCTCACCCGGACTAGGGATGCTTGGCCTCTCCCAGACCCAGGGCCACTTGGGCTCACCCGGGCCTAGGTGCACGAGGCCTCACCCGGATCCAGGGACACATGGTCTCACCCGGACCCAGGGACGCTTGGCCTCTCCCAGACCCAGGGCCACTTGGGCTCACCCGGGCCTAGGTGCACGAGGCCTCACCCGGATCCAGGGACACATGGTCTCACCCGGACCCAGGGACGCTTGGCCTCTCCCAGACCCAGGGCCACTTGGGCTCACCCGGGCCTAGGTGCACGAGGCCTCATCCGGATCCAGGGACACATGGTCTCACCCGGACCCAGGGGCGCTTGGCCTCTCCCAGACCCAGGGCCACTTGGGCTCACCCGGGCCTAGGTGCACGAGGCCTCACCCAGATCCTGGGACACATGGTCTCACCCGGACCCAGGGACGCTTGGCCTCTCCCAGACCCAGGGCCACTTGGGCTCACCCGGGCCTAGGTGCACGAGGCCTCACCCGGATCCAGGGACACATGGTCTCACCCGGACCCAGGGACGCTTGGCCTCTCCCAGACCCAGGGCCACTTGGGCTCACCCGGGCCTAGGTGCACGAGGCCTCACCCGGATCCAGGGACACATGGTCTCACCCGGACTAGGGACGCTTGGCCTCTCCCAGACCCAGGGCCACTTGGGCTCACCCGGGCCTAGGTGCACGAGGTCTCATCCGGATCCAGGGACACATGGTCTCACCCGGACCCAGGGACGCTTGGCCTCTCCCAGACCCAGGGCCACGTGGGCTCACCCGGGCCTAGGTGCACGAGGCCTCACCCGGATCCAGGGACACATGGTCTCACCCGGACCCAGGGACGCTTGGCCTCTCCCAGACCCAGGGCCACTTGGGCTCACCCGGGCCTAGGTGCACGAGGCCTCATCCGGATCCAGGGACACATGGTCTCACCCGGACCCAGGGGCGCTTGGCCTCTCCCAGACCCAGGGCCACTTGGGCTCACCCGGGCCTAGGTGCACGAGGCCTCACCCAGATCCTGGGACACATGGTCTCACCCGGACCCAGGGACGCTTGGCCTCTCCCAGACCCAGGGCCACTTGGGCTCACCCGGGCCTAGGTGCACGAGGCCTCACCCGGATCCAGGGACACATGGTCTCACCCGGACCCAGGGACGCTTGGCCTCTCCCAGACCCAGGGCCACTTGGGCTCACCCGGGCCTAGGTGCACGAGGCCTCACCCGGATCCAGGGACACATGGTCTCACCCGGACTAGGGATGCTTGGCCTCTCCCAGACCCAGGGCCACTTGGGCTCACCCGGGCCTAGGTGCACGAGGCCTCACCCGGAACCAGGGACACATGGTCTCACCCGGACCCAGGGACGCTTGGCCTCTCCCAGACCCAGGGCCACTTGGGCTCACCCGGGCCTAGGTGCACGAGGCCTCACCCGGAACCAGGGACGCATGGTCTCACCCGGACCCAGGGACGCTTGGCCTCTCCCAGACCCAGGGCCACTTGGGCTCACCCGGGCCTAGGTGCACAAGGCCTCACCCGGATCCAGGGACACATGGTCTCACCCGGACCCAGGGATGCTTGGCCTCTCCCAGACCCAGGGCCACTTGGGCTCACCCGGGCCTAGGTGCACGCGGCCTCACCCAGATCCAGGGACACATGGTCTCGCCTGGACCCAGGGGTGTGTGGGCTCTCCCAGACCCAGGGGCGCTTGGCCTCGCCCGGGCAAGGGATCCAGCGTCATCCGGGTCCAGGGGCACTTGGCCTCACCCGGACCCGGAGTCCGGCCTCACCTGGACCCAGGGGCATGTGGCCTCACCTAGACCCAGGGACTTGAGGCCTCACTTATACCCAGAGGCGTGTGACCACACCTGAGCCCAGAGGCGCGCAACCCCGCCCGCACCCGGGTCTCAGCGGGGCCCCGTCTTCCCGATCCCAATTCCTGCCGGTCAATCCCCCCTCAGCACTTCCCCTGGCCATCCTTCCAGAGCTCCAGTATGGCTGCTGCAGAACTCGTCGGGCGGCGGCTCGGCAAAGCTCCGGTGCACCCGGTGCATGGCGGTGGGCCAGTCTGGCGTCGCTGCGTCGGCCCTTGGGTCTGCATCGGTGGCCGGTCGCCGAGCATGTGCACCTGGCCGCTTCCGAGGCGTTGAGATTCTTGACGGACTCAGAGGTCAGCAAGCGCGGAGTCTCCCACCCCATGTCTCGTAGGGGTTCGTCTGTCCGTGCTTGGCTGCCAGTGGAGCCGTCCCCTCAGCCGGAGACCGCCGGGGGAACTGCGCCGAGCATGTTCCAGGCCGCTGTTGTATCGCCTGAGCCATAGTTCTTTTGTGTCGCCTGAGCCGTAGTTCTTAAAGTGTGGTCTTTGGGTCACCGGCATCAGCATCATCCCACTTACCCCTCTTTTATTCTAGTTGTAGAGCATCTACTCAGCCAGCCCTATGGTGGTCTTGGATGGTGTCTGCTCTGCTCTCTTGTCGTAGTCTCAAAGTTGTTGTGGTAGGCAACAATCAGGCTTCCGCCCTATGCCTCCATCTTGGTCCTCCTTTGTATAGTTAAGTCTTGATTGTTGTTGGTGTCACTGGGGGGGCTCTCTTTGTCTATAAAGGAAGAGTTGCTGTGTAGGAGACACGTTTATGGGCCGGGTCTTGGTGCAGCAAAGCTTTGGCGCTCACTGAATATTCCCGTTGAATGTGTCCCTTATGCACGTGGTTGAAATCTGGTGTCATCTCCTACAGACCACTAGATGCCCTCGTTTCTGGGTCTCCAATGGGGTGTAGATCAGCTATTGCCTTAGGCACTCAGCAAGGATTACAGCAAAAACTGTAGTTTCTTCCTCCTGTCTGAGAGGCCCTGGAGCAGTCCGACTAGAACAGCAGATCATCTGGTCCGCTGCCAGAGGGCAGGCCACCCACATGCATAAGCCGTTGCTTGGGGCGCAGGTGTGCCTGCGAGACTTGCGGGGCAGGTCTTCAAAACGTGCGGGGCGGGTCCCAGGGCGGGGCGGGGTCTCAGGGCGCCCACAGGCCATGGTGCGGCGAGCCAAGATGGCTGTGAGTCTGGTCCCTCTGCCTTCCACGTATCCAAGTCCCCTCGTTCCGCACTCCAGCGCAGCAAACACTGATTGCTGGGCGCACCTCCGCAAGAGTCCCGCCTCTCCCCGCAGGCATCTGGGTCTCCCGGGGTTCGCCAGAAGATGGGTTTCAGGGTGATGGAGAGCCAATCTCCCCTGGGTTTGGAACAAAAGCCCCTCTCCCCCGCCACCAGCCAGACCCACGCACCTCCACACCTCATCCCCTCCGATTTCGCTGGGTGCGAGGCAACAGAACAGCCCCTAACCTCCGCCGCCATCTTTTTCAAACTTCTCAATCCGTACCTCTTAATCCCTTCATTTCAGTCAACTCTACTGAAGTCTAGCGCCGCCGGGAGGTGCAGGGAAAGGGCGCCCGGGCCTCCGTCCGGTGCGCGGTGCGCGCGTCCCGCGGAACCAGGCGCGCGAGGGCCGCGCGGCTGGGACGGGCGCTGGGTGGCCGCCGAGCTCCAGGCACCGCCATCGCCGCGTTCCGGACGTCGCCGCCGCGGCGTCCCCCCAATTTATACTTCTTAATCCCTTGAATTCAGTCAACTCTACTGAAGTCTAGCGCCGCCAGGAGGTGCACGGAGAGGGCGCCCGGGCCTCCGTCCGGTGTGCGGGGTGCGTGGCCCGCGGCACCAGGCGCGCGGGGGCTGCGCGACGGGGACGGGTGCTGGGAGGCCGCCGGGCTCCGGGCGCCGCCGCGGCGGCGGCGTCCCCAGCGGCCCGGGCCGGGCGGCCTGCGGGGGCGGCGGAGTTGCGAAAGTGAGTGAGTTTCCCAGGGTTTTGCCCGGAGTGGGGTTCAGTGCATTCGGAGCCGGTGCTCAGCGCACTCCGGGGCCTTTATCTCCTTCCTGCCAGTGAACTCCGGCCAGGTCATCAGCCGCCCCCTCCTCTCCGGTTCCATCCTCCCCGCAGGCGCGTGTGCTCGTGTCTCCGCCCGTTTCTCCATACCTCAGGCTTTTACGGCTTCCCCGACTGTCCCCGTGGCCTTCTCCTTCCCCCCAGCTGTGGGTATTTCAGTCCGCCAGCTCTCCTGTGGTTCTGGACGATGTCCGTTCTGACCTCTAGTTGTATTTTTGAAATTGTTGTGCCCGGCTGCAGGTTAGGTGTTTAACCTATGCCGCCATCTTGGTTTCTCCCTTTTTTCTTCTTGACTGGAACATTGCAGACGTGGCCTTCACTGACCACTTGTTACCCTCTGCTTTCCCCTCCCCAATTTCTTGTAATTGAGATAAAGTAAACTGGTCTCAACCAGATTTAGCAGCCATTCTGATCTAAAAGTGACCAACAGGGCCATTATAATATCTTTATAATAAATTGTCATTATGGTTTTGAGACCTCCCCATCCCCTATGAAAGTTCCTAGAGGACCAAAAATGAAATCTCTATCTGGAGAGGATGGATGAAGAAAAGCTACCAGCAGTCACCCCACCAGCATCAGAAGCCTGAGGATCACCCTACTCCGCCTCCCACCCATGTTTAATAAAAACTTTCCACCCAGACACCATGGGCATCTTGTTCTCCAATGTCACCTGCACTCACTTCTTGAGTGCATACTATTGCTTTAATAAATTTATTGTGCTTTACTAAATGTTTCTGTAATACTCCCAAATCCTTTCTTGGGCCATGGCAAGAACCTGGACCCTTGTATTGGGTTGAGACCTCACTTGGCCTCCCCAGGTACTACATGGCCTCACTAGTGTAACATGCACTAGGGAAGACAGAAGCACCCTAGAGAAGGTCAAATGACTTACAGAGTGTCAGTCACAAGCTGGCCTGTATCTATCTTTAGGTTTTTCATGAAGAAGTGCTGGAAGCATGAGGACAGCAAGACTTCTAACCTCAGTGGCCCTATGGCCTGGTGTGCTGGGCAGCCATGCTCCCAACCTGCTATGCTTGCCTGATATTGGCAGAACTTCTATGCTTTAAAGAATAGCTAGAGGACAAACTTCAGGTCTGTCTGCCCTACAGTTCTGGCTGCATCTCTTAATAATCTAGGAGCTGCCCCCAGTCTCCCTCCTCTTACCTTCCTGTATCAGGACATCAGAGAAGTTCTATGGACAGATGCTTGGAGGGAACCTGTACACACAAAGGCCCTCAGAGTCATGCAGGGAGTGGGTAGAACTGAAGGGAAGTCCAGCTCCACATATGTTCCCTCCTTTAGCACAGCTGTGCTAGCCTGTGGGTGAGACACTGCTATCCACAGGTCAGTGCGGTAAGCATTAGGAGATCCTAAGCCTCCTGGTGAGGAGCCATGCCCTCCTCTCCTCTGGTTCCACCGCCCAACCTGCGGCAGGGGTGGATGGCTGAGTGGAAATGAAAAGGGAACAGTATCTTCCAAAGACACATCCTACCTTTAGTCCTCAACTCTTCAGAAAAAATTCTTAGGCTAAGGATGCCTTCAGGCCTGACTGCAAGGATGACTGCTCACACCAGACCTGAGATAGGGAGAAGATGGAAGAAGGCTGAGGAATTGGGCAGGTCCAGGTCATCAGCATCTGTAGGATGAAGTATAAAGGGCAATGCTCAAAAAAAGAGAGGGACACTTTGGCCACTAAAGTTAACTCATTTTGTAGGAACAGGATAATCACAAGGTGCAATGCATATGTTAGATGCAGGGAATATAGAATGAACAGACACTGTGCCCCCTTCTCATGTTCATCAGGGTACATACAGAAAGTATAGGTGCCCACACAGACATGCACTACCTGCCTCCCACCCCCAACAGTCCTATACCTTTTGCACAGCTGTATTCTAGGACTCAAAACACACACACACACACACACACACACACACACACACACACACACTGAGAGAGAAACATTGATGTGAGAGAAAAACATTGATTGGTTGCCTCTCCTACTCGTCCCAACAATGGATCAACCCACAACCTAGGTATGTTCCCTAAAGGAAAATCAAAACCTCGGGCTCAGTAGAAAGAGCACACACAGGACGCAGCTCCACTTCAGGGAATTTGGCACGCCGGACACAGCTGCCTGGGATCCCTGACTCACAGCGCATTCACACTGAGAGCCAGCGACCCCAATTGTTGGTGCATGCACACACAGGGACCCTGATTCTCAACGAGAAACCGCACAAGGCAACAGACACTCTGACACTCGAGTCTTGGTGCAGACACAGGGAAACTCTGACTCCTGGCACATGCTAAGGATCTCATTTTCGGCACATACCAACAGTGTGGTGCAGAGAGGGCCCCTGATTCTAAGTGTGCACACGAGACCACATGGAACACTGGGGACACTGACTCTGGGCAAGTCTGGTTCCCACCAACCAAAGGCAGCCACACGTCCTAGTGTCAGAGCACTTCAGTGAAACTCGGGTGGAGCGAAGTCCCCGCAGCACATGGCCCAGGTCCACGCAAACGGAAGCTTGAGCTTTCTGGTGATAGCCAGAATGGGGAAACGAAATAACTCACAGAGGAAAGAAAATGTGGAGTCGCCAAGAAAGGAAATTAGTGAAACTGAAGCTTGCAACATGACTGAAAAGGAGTTTAGAGTAATGGTCGTGGAATTTATACATCGGATGGATGAGAAAATCAACAACTTATGCAAGAATCAGGAAGAAATGAAAAGTGATATAGCTACAATCAAAAACACCATGGAAAGTTTCAACAGTAGACTACAAGAAGCAGAGGACCGAATTAGTGAGTTAGAAGATCAGGTACAGAAACAAGCTCAATCTGAACAGCAATTGGAGAAAAAAATTAAAAAGCAGGAGGAAAGCATAAGGGAGCTTCGGGACAACATGAAACAAAGTAACATGCATATAATAGGGCTGCCAGAAGGACAAGAAGAGCAGCAGGGATTAGAAAATCTATTTGAAGAAATAATGACAGAAAACTTCCCGGATATGGGAAAGATAAAAGTTACACAAGCACAGAGAGTCCCAAGCAGGATCAACCCCAAAAGACCCACACCAAGACATGTCATAATTTCAATGGCAAATATAAATGATAAAGAGAGAATCTTAGAGGCGGCAAGAGAGAGACAGAGAGTTACCTACAAAGGAACACCCATCAGATTGTCAAATGATTACTCAACAGAAACACAACAAGCTAGAAGTGAATGGAAGGAGGTATACAAAGTGTTGCAAAGCAAAGGACTGAATCCAAGAATACTATATCCAGCAAGACTATCAATCAAAATTGAAGGGGAAATCAGGAGCTTTGCAGACAAAAAAAGGCTCAGGGAGTTTATCACCACCAAACCAGCAATGCAAGAATTGCTAAAGGGAATACTGTAAAAAGAAGAAATAAACAGGTAAGAAGGAATACAGACACAAAAATAGATATGACTACAAACAAATACCTATCAGTAATAACTTTAAATGTAAACGAACTAAATGCTCCAATCAAAAGATATTGAGTAGCTGAATGGATAAAAAAACACGACCCATATATATGCTGTCTACAAGAGACCCACCTCAGAACAAGAGACTCACACAGATTGAAAGTGAAGGGATGGAAAAATATCTTTCAGGCAAATGGAAATGAAAAAAAGCTGGGGTAGCAATACTTATATCTGACAAAATAGACCTCAAAGTAAATGCCATAACAAGAGATAAGGAAGGCCACTTCATAATACTAAAGGGAGAAATCCAACAAGAAGAAATAATTCTGGTAAACATATACGCTCCCAATATAGGAGCACCCAAATACATAAAAAAACTCCAGGAGGATATCAAGGGAGAGATTAATAGCAATACAATCATAGTAGGAGACTTTAATACCCCACTATCACCACTGGACAAATCCTCTAAAAAAAATTAGCAAAGAAACAGCAATCCTAAATGACTCACTAGACCAGATGGAATTAATTGACATCTTCAGAACATTTCACCCCAAAGCCACAGAATATACATTCTTCTCAAGTGCACATGGGTCATTTTCAAAGATAGACCATATGCTGGGTCACAGGCAAAGTCTCTTCAAATTCAAGATGATAGAAATTATATCAAGCATCTTCTCAGATCACAGTGGCATAAAACTGGAAATCAACTACAATAAATACAATCCAAAGAAATCAAACACATGGAGACTAAACAGCATGCTATTAAACAAGGACTGGGTTACCAGAGAGATCAAGGAAGAAATAAAAAACATCATGGCAACAAATGACAATGAAAACACAACAATCCAAAATCTATGGGACACAGCGAAAGCAGTCTTGAGAGGGAAGTTCATAGCTCTACAAGCCTATTGCAAAAAACAAGAAACAATGGTAATAAATTACTTCACCCTACAACTCAAAGAGCTAGAAAAAGAGCAGCAAGAAAAGCCCAGTGTAAGCAGAAGGAAAGAAATAATAAAGATCAGAGCGGAGATAAACGACATAGAGACCAAAGAAACAATACAAAAGATCAACAAAACCAAGAGCTGGTTCTTTCAAAGGATAAACAAGATTGATGGACCTCTAGCCAGGCTCACCAAGAAGCAAAGAGAGAGGACCCAAATAAACAAAATCAGAAATGAAAGAGGTGAAATAACAACAGATCCCACCGAAAAACAAAGGATTGTTACAAAATATTACGAACAACTCTATTCCAACAAACTGGACAACCTAGAGGAAATCGACATATTCCTAGAAAAATACAACCTTCCAAAACTCAATCAGGAAGAATCTAAACAGCTCAACATGCCAGTAACTATGGAAGAAATTGAAGCAGTCATAAAAAAGCTTCCGGCAAACAAAAGCCCGGGGCCAGACGGCTTCACAGGAGAGTTTTACCAAACTTTCAAGGAAGAACTAAAACCTATCCTCCTCAGACTATTCCAAAAAATTCAAGAGGAAGGAACACTTCCAGGCTCCTTCTATGAAGCCAGCATCACCCTAATACCAAAACCAGATAAAGACAACTCAATGAAAGAGAATTACAGGCCAATATCCCTCATGAACATAGATGCCAAAATCCTCAACAAAATTCTAGCAAATCGGCTCCAGCAGTACATCAGAAAGATCATACACCATGACCAAGTAGGATTTATCCCAGGAATGCAAGGATGGTACAATATCCGCAAATCAATAAACATGATACATCACATAAACAAACTGAGAGATAAAAATCACATAGTCATATCAATAGATGCAGAAAAAGCATTTGACAAAATCCAACACCCTTTCTTGATAAAAACTCTCAACAAGGTGGGAATAGAAGGCTCATACCTCAACATAATAAAAGCTATATATGATAAACCCACAGCAAACATCATACTCAATGGGCAAAAACTAAAACCATTTCCCCTAAGAACAGGAACAAGACAGGGATGCCCACTCTCACCACTCCTGTTTGACATAGTACTGGAAGTATTAGCTATTGCAATTAGGCAAGAAGAAGAAATAAGAGGCATCCAAATTGGAAAAGAAGAACTGAAGCTGTCCTTATTTGCGGATGACATGATATTGTACATAAAAAACCCAAAAGATTCCATAAAAAAACTAATAGACTTAATAAATGAATTCGGCAATGTAGCGGGATACAAAATTAACGCCAAGAAATCTATGGCTTTTCTATACACCAATAATGAACTCACAGAAAGAGAGACTAAAAAAGCAATTCCATTTACCATCGCACCAAAAAAATTAAGATACCTAGGAATAAACTTAAATAAGGAGGTAAAAGATCTATACGCAGAAAACTACAGGACACTGAAAAAAGAGATAGAGGAAGACGTAAACAGATGGAAGAACATACCATGTTCATGGATTGGTAGAATCAACATCATTAAAATGTCCATACTACCCAAAGCAATCTACAGATTCAATGCACTCCCCATCAAAATACCAACAGCATATTTCACAGACCTAGAAAGAACTCTCCAAAAATTCATCTGGAATAAAAAAAGAGCCCGAATAGCCACAGCAATCCTGAGAAAGAAGAGTAAAGTAGGTGGGATCTCAATACCAGATTTCAAGCTGTATTACAAAGCCACTGTTCTCAAAACAGCCTGGTACTGGCAGAAGAACAGACATATTGATCAATGGAACAGAATAGAGAACCCAGATATCGACCCAAACCACTATGCTCAATTAATATTTGACAAAGGAGGCATGAACATACAATGGAGTCAAGACAGTCTCTTCAATAAATGGTGTTGGGAAAATTGGACAGATACATGCAAAAAAATGAAACTAGATCACCAACTTACACCATACACAAAAATAAACTCAAAATGGATACAGGACTTAAACATAAGACGGGAAACCATAAAAATACTAGAGCAATTCACAGGCAGCAAAATCTCAGACCTATGCCAAAAGAACTTCTTCACTGACACTGCCCCTAGGGCAATGGAAACTAAAGAGAAAATTAACAAATGGGACTACATCAGAATAAAAAGCTTTTTTACAGCAAAAGAAACCATCAACAAAACAACAAGAAAGCCCAATGCATGGGAGAACATATTTGCAAATGCTATCACTGATAAAGGTTTAATCTCCAACATCTACAGGCAGCTTATGCAACTTAATAAAAGGAAGATAAATGATCCAATAAAAAAATGGGCAACAGACCTAAATAGAATCTTTTCAAAAGAAGACAGAAGGAAGGCCAAGAGACACATGAAAACATGCTCAACGTCACTAATTATCCAAGAGATGCAAATCAAAACAACAACGCGGTACCATCTCACACCTGTCAGAATGGCTATTGTCAGCAAATCAACAAACGACAAGTGTTGGCGAGGATGCGGAGAAAAAGGAACCCTCGTGCACTGCTGGTGGGAATGCAGACTGGTGCAGCCACTGTGGAGAACAGTATGGAGTTTCCTCAAAAAACTGAAAATGGAACTCCCATTTGACCCAGTAATCCCACTCCTGGGAATATATCCGAAGAAACTAGAAACACCAATCAGAAAGGATATATGCACCACTATGTTCATAGCAGCACAATTTAAAATAGCTAATTTTGGAAACAGCCTAGGTGCCCATCAGCAGATGACTGGATCAGAAAACTGTGGTACATCTACACAATGGAATACTATGCTGCCATAAAAAAGAAGGAATTCTCATCATTTGCAGCAACCTGGATGGAATTGGAGAACACAATGCTAAGTGAAATAAGCCAGTCAATGAAAGAAAATTACCGCATGATCTCACTCATTTATGGATAGTAAAGAACATTATAAAGTGATGAACAAAAAGATAGATACAGAGACACTAAAGCATCAAACAGACTTTCAAACTACAGGGGGAAAGTTAGGGAGAGGTGGGGGAGTTATGAAATCAAACGAAGGACTTGTATGCATGCATATAAGCATAAACAATGGACGCAAAACTCTGGGGGGTGAGGGCATGAATGGGTGTGGGGTAGGGGAGGGTAATGGTAAGATATGTACACATATAATACCTCAATAAAAAAAAAGAAGAAAAAAAATAAATAAATAAAAATAAAAATAAAATAAAAATAAAAAAACAACTAGTATTGTAAAAAAAAAAAAAACAAAAAAAAAAAAACAAGATCAGAGCGGAGATAAATGACATAGAGACCAAAGAAACAATACAAAAGATCAACAAAACCAAGAGCTGGTTCTTTCAAAGGATAAACAAGATTGATGGACCTCTAGCCAGGCTCACCAAGAAGCAAAGAGAAAGGACCCAAATAAACAAAATCAGAAATGAAAGAGGTGAAATAACAACAGACCCCGCTGAGATACAAAAGATTGTTACAAAATACTACGAACAACTCTATTCCAACAAACTGGACAACCTGGAGGATATGGACATATTCCTAGAAAAATATAACCTTTCAAAAATCAATCAAGAAGAATCTAAACAGCTCAATAGGCCAATAACTATGGATGAAATTGAAGCAGTCATCAAAAAGCTTCCGGCAAACAAAAGCCCGGGGCCTGATGGCTTCACAGGAGAGTTTTACCAAACATTCAAGGAAGAACTAAAACCTATCCTCCTCAGACTATTCCAAAAAATTCAAGTGGAAGGAACACTTCCAAGCTCCTTCTACGAAGCCAGCATCACCCTAATACCAAAACCTGATAAAGACAACACAATGAAAGAGAATTACAGACCAATATCCCTCATGAACATAGATGCCAAAATCCTCAACAAAATTCTAGCAAATCAGCTCCAGCAGTACATCAGAAAGATCATACACCATGACCAAGTAGGATTTATCCCAGGAATGCAAGGATGGTACAATATCCGCAAATCAATAAACGTGATACATCACATAAACAAATTGAGAGATAAAAATCACATAGTCATATCAATTGATGCAGAAAAAGCATTTGACAAAATCCAACACCTTTTCTTGATAAAAACTCTTAACAAGGTGGGAATAGAAGGCTCATACCTCAACATAATAAAAGCTATATATGATAAACCCACAGCAAACATCACACTCAATGGGCAAAAACTAAAACCATTTCCCCTAAGAACAGGAACAAGACAGGGATGCCCACTCTCACCACTCCTGTTTGACATAGTACTGTAAGTATTAGCCATTGCAATTAGACAAGAAGAAGAAATAAAAGGCATCCAAATTGGAAAAAAACAAGTAAAGCTGTCTTTATTTGCAGACGACATGATATTGTACATAAAAAATCCGAAAGACTCCGTCAAAAAACTAATAGACTTAATAAATGAATTCGGCAATGTAGCAGGATACAAAATTAATGCCAAGAAATCTATGGCCTTTTTATACACCAATAGTGAACTTAAGACAGAGAGACTAAAAAGGCAATCCCATTTACCATCGCACCAAAAAAATTAAGATACCTAGGAATAAAGTTAACTAAGGAGGTAAAAGACCTATACACGGAAAACTACAGGACACTGAAAAAAGAGATAGAGGAAGACGTAAACAGATGGAAGAACATACCATGTTCATGGATTGGTAGAATCAACATCATTAAAATGTCCATACTACCCAAAGCAATCTATAGATTCAATGCACTCCCCATTAAAATACCAATGGCATATTTCACAGACCTTGAAAGAACTCTCCAAAAATTCATCTGGAATAAAAAAAGACCCCGAATAGCCACAGCAATCCTGCGAAAGAAGAATAAAGTAGGAGGGATCTCAATACCAGATTTCAAGCTGTATTACAAAGCCACTGTTCTCAAAACAGCCTGGTACTGGCACAAGAACAGACATATAGATCAATGGAACAAGATAGAGAATCCAGATATTGACCCAAACCACTACGCTCAATTAATATTTGACAAAGGAGGCATGAACATACAATGGAATAAAGACAGTCTCTTCAATAAATGTTGTTGGGAAAATTGGACAGATACATGCAAAAAAATGAAGCTTGATCACCAACTTACGCCATACACAAAAATAAACTCAAAATGGATACAGGACTTAAACATAAGACGGGAAACCATAAAAATACTAGAGCAATTCACAGGCAGCAAAATCTCAGACCTATGCCAAAAGAACTTCTTCACTGACACTGCCCCTAGGGCAATGGAAACTAAAGAGAAAATTAACAAATGGGACTACATCAAAATACAAAGCTTTTTCACAGCAAAAGAAACCATCAACAAAACAACAAGAAGGCCCACTGTATGGGAGAACATATTTGCAAATGGCATCACTGATAAAGGTTTAATCTCCAACATCTACAGGCAGCTTATGCAACTTAATAAAAGGAAGATAAATGATCCAATAAAAAAATGGGCAACAGACCTAAATAGAATCTTTTCAAAAGAAGACAGAAGGAAGGCCAAGAGACACATGAAAACATGCTCAACGTCACTAATTATCCGAGAGATGCAAATCAAAACAACAATGCGGTACCATCTCACACCTGTCAGAATGGCTATTGTCAGCAAATCAACAAACGACAAGTGTTGGCGAGGATGCGGAGAAAAAGGAACCCTCGTGCACTGCTTGTGGGAATGCAGACTGGTGCAGCCACTGTGGAGAACAGTATGGAGTTTCCTCAAAAAACTGAAAATGGAACTCCCATTTGACCCAGTAATCCCACTCCTGGGAATATATCCGAAGAAACTGGAAACACCAATCAGAAAGGATATATGTACCCCAATGTTCATAGCAGCACAATTCACCATAGCTAAGATTTGGAAACAGCCTAGGTGCCCATCAGCAGATGACTGGATCAGAAAACTGTGGTACATCTACACAATGGAATACTATGCTGCCATAAAAAAGAAGGAATTCTCATCATTTGCAGCAACCTGGATGGAATTGGAGAACATTATGTTAAGTGAAATAAGCCAGTCAATGAAAGAAAAATACAACATGATCTCACTCATTTATGGATAATAAAGAACATTATAAACTTGAACAAAAAGATAGATACAGAGACAGTAAAGCATCAAACAGACTGTCAAATTACAGGGGGAAGGTTAGGGAGAGGTGGGGGAGATAAGAGATCAATCAAAGGACTTGTATGCATGCATATAAGCATAACCAATGGATGCAAACTTTGGGGGGTGAGGGCATATATATGGGAGTGGGGTGGGGGGTGGCAATGGTAAGATATGTACACATATAATACCTTAATAAAAAAATTGAAAAAACAAACAAACCTCAATCTTTGGATGCATGGGATGATGCTCCAACTAACTGATCCACCTGTCAAAGGCACACATACATATTAAATACTCAGTAAATGAGTCACATGCATCATACCCATAGCCTTCATGTGTATATGTGTGTGGGCACACACACTCACTAGTATTTTCTCACAAAAGTGCCTCACTGTTCTCTCCTGTGTCTGCTGCTCTTAAGGCCACTTGCTTTGGGATCCCTCTGGTTTAGGGAACTGAGAAATGATCTCTCCTTCTGAGGTTAATGTGAATAAGAAATTGTCACAATTTAGAACATGACATTCACATGTTCTTAAAAAAATACATGTGAGTAGATATTGGGTCTATGCAGGGAAGATCCAAGATGGGGTCAGTGGTAACCCACTGCGCCAGCACTAAGTATACTGGGTCTGTGGTGGCAGCCAGTAAGAACAACCCATCATCAGTTTCTAGAGGAAGGGTCCTAGAGCTGTTGGTACAGACAGCAGTTGATTGGTGTTCATCGCAGACAGTTGATATAGAATGGACAGCTGCTGGTATCAATCCGGTTCCCAGCCCTGGACCAGCTCTTAGGTGGAGTTGGAATGGTGGAACAGTTCTAATTCAAGAGGATAAAGTACAATCATTATTCTCCTTTGTTCTTTAAGTAAAGAAGAAATCATCAATGGGCTTACTTTGTAGGTCACATCTACAAAAGAGATCCTGCTGACATCTTCTAGGAACTTCCTGCTTGATGATAACTGTGAAAAAGAATTTTATGAAAATGTATGTAATCATAAAACACCAAAATCTAACATTAAGATGAAAATAGCTTCAGATAGAAAATGGTGGCTGACCTGCGCCCCTGGGTCCAGGTGAAGCTGGATCCCAGGTCCGGGTGAGGCCGTGTGCCCCTGGATCCGGGTGAGGCCACACGCCCCTGGGTCCGGGTGAGGCCACATGCCTCTAGGTCCGGGTGAAGCCGGATCCCGGGTCCGGGTGAGGCAATGTGCCCCTGGATCCGGGTAAGGCTGGGTCCCGGGCCCAGGTGAGGCCACGCGCCCCTGGGTCTGGGTGAAGCTGGATCCCGGGTCCGGGTGAGGCCATGTGCCCCTGGATCCGGGTAAGGCTGGGTCCCGGGTCCGGGTGAGGCCTTGCGCACCTAGGTCCGGGTGAGGCCACGCGCCCCTGGGTCTGGGTGAAGCTGGATCCTGGGCCCGGGTGAGGCCACGCGCCCCTGGGTCCGGGTGAGGCCGTGTGCCCCTGGATCCGGGTGAGGCCACACGCCCCTGGGTCCGGGTGAGGCCACGCGCCTCTGGGTCCAGGTGAAGCCGGATCCGGGGTCCGGGTGAGGCCATGTGCCCCTGGATCCGGGTGAGGCTGGGTCCCAGGCCTGGGTGAGGCCACGCGCCCCTGGGTCCGGGTGAGGCCGTGTGCCCCTGGATCCGGGTGAGGCCACGTGTCCCTGGGTCCGGGTGAAGCTGGATTCCAGGTCCGGGTGAGGCGTGTGCCCCTGGATCCGGGTGAGGCCACGCGTCCCTGGGTCCGGGTGAAGCTGGATCCCAGGTCCGGGTGAGGCCATGTGCCCCTGGATCCGGGTGAGGCTGGGTCCAAGGCCCGGGTGAGGCCACGCGCCCCTGGGACCGGGTGAGGCCGTGTGCCCCTGGATCCGGGTGAGGCCACGCGTCCCTGGGTCCGGGTGAAGCTGGATTCCAGGTCCGGGTGAGGCCGTGTGCCCCTGGATCCGGGTGAGGCCACGCGTCCCTGGGTCCGGGTTAAGCTGGATCCCAGGTCCGGGTGAGGCCATGTGCCCCTGGATCCGGGTGAGGCTGGGTCCAAGGCCCGGGTGAGGCCACACGCCCCTGGGTCCGGGTGAGGCCGTGTGCCCCTGGATCCGGGTGAGGCCACGCGCCTCTGGGTCTGGGTGAAGCTGGATCCTGGGTCCGGGTGAGGCTGTGTGCCCCTGGGTCCGGGTGAGGCTGGGTCCTGGGCCTGGGTGAGGCCACGCGCCCCTGGGTCTGGGTGAAGCTGGATCCCGGGTCCAGGTGAGGCCACGCGCCCCTGGGTCTGGGAGAGGCCACGTGCCCCTTGGTCTGGGTGAGGCCACGCGCCCCTGGGTCTGGGAGAGGCCATGCGCCCCTGGGTCAGGGTGAAGCCAGATCCCGGGTCTGGGTGAGGCTGTGTGCCCCTGGATCCGGGTGAGGCTGGGTCCCGGGCCCGGGTGAGGCCACGCGCCCTGGGTCTGGGTGAAGCTGGATCCCAGGTCCGGGTGAGGCCATGTGCCCCTGGATCCGGGTGAGGCTGGGTCCCGGGTCCGGGTGAAGCCGCGCGCACCTAGGTCCGGGTGAGGCCATGCGCCCCTGGGTCTGGGAGAAGCCACGCGCCCCTTGGTCCGGGTGAGGCCACGTGCCCCTGGGTCTGGGAGAGGCCGTGCGCCCCTGGGTCTGGGAGAGGCCATGTGCCCCTTGGTCCAGGTGAGGCCATGCGCCCCTGGGTCCGGGTGAAGCTGAATCCTGGGTCCGGGCGAGGCCCTGTGCCCCTGGATTCGGGTGAGGCTGGGTCCCGAGTCCGGGTGAGGCCGTGCGCCCCTGGATCCGGGTGAGGCCACGCGCCCCTGGGTCCGGGTGAAGCTAGGTCCCGGGTCCGGATGAGGCCGTGTACCTCTGGATCCGGGTGAGGCTGGGTCCCGGGTCCGGGTGAGGCCGCGCGCACCTAGGTCTGGGTGAGGCCACGCGCCCCTGGGTCTGGGAGATGCCATGCACCCCTGGGTCCGGGTGAGGCCACGTGCCTCTGAGTCCGGGTGAAGCCATGCCCCTGGGTCCGGCCGAGACCAAACCAGAGGGAGTTGGACCTCCGTTACCACCATTTGTCCACCATCCAGAGCTGAGGGGTCAGTGCCGACATGTACACATAAGGAACTGGTGGACATTGAAATTGGGTCTCAAAAGAACTGTTGGTCCAGAAAGAAACTCACTACAGACTGATTCATTTGCCTGTCAGCATAACTATTACTGCTCATCTCACATTCAGTTCTGATAAGTATATCTCTATTGACACATGATCTCGCTCATCTAGGGGAAATGATGAACAACATAGACTGATGAACAAGAACAGAACCAGAAACAAGGAGGCATCGATCGGACTATCGATGGGGGTTGGGGGGAGGGGGGAGAGATCAACCAAAGGACTTGTGTGCATGCATATGAGCCTAACCAATGGTTAAGTTCAACAGGGGGTTGGGGCATCCGTGGGGAGGGGTGTGGGATGGGAATGGGGGGATGAGGACAAATATGTGACACCTTAATCAATAAAGAAATTTTTAAAAAAAGAAAAGAAAATGGTGGCTGAATAGGCAGCAGTGTTGTGCACCTCCTCCTGGGGCCCAGCCAGAAAAGCAACTAAATCAGAGAACATCCACCCTGAATTAACAAATTAGACACAGCTGAGGAGACAATTTTCAACAAGGAAGGGCAGAGGAAACCTAGAGAATGCTTCTTGCCAGCCATACCCATGTGGAACCATCATCATGTCCCAACAGTGAGTGGCTGAGTACCTCCTGGCAGGCTCCCAGACATCTGCAGGGAGTGCGTGCCACCAGAGTGAGCTCCCACGCCAGGCCTCCTCACCAGCTCACTGGGATCTAGCATCCTAGGATCAGGCTCCAAGACCCCACAGTGAGTGCAATCCAGGGGGAACCCTGTGCCTCATCCCCACCCCAGATGGTGCTGCTAGCCTGACCTGGAGCCACCCAGCACCCACTCTAACCCCCCAGCCCTGGGACCTGCTATTGGAGTGACCTGGAGCAATTGAGAGCATGCCCTAGTCCGGGCCACAGGGGATCTCTGACTGTGCAACCCAGAGCAATCTTCACTCACTCCACCCCAGCCTCTGGAACAATCCTGCTGGGGCCATTAAGAGCAACCCATCACACACCTCAACCCAGGAGACAGGGGAGACAGGGCAACCCACACCGTCTCCACCCCAAGCCCAGGGTCTTGCTGCCCGGGCAACCTGTGGTAACCCAGTACACACCCCACTCAGGCCACAGGGGAGCTCTGACTGTGCTACCCAGAGTAACCCATACCCGCTTCACCCCAGCCCCTGGGACAGTCCTGCAGGGACTACCCAGAGCAACCTAGCACATGCATCACTCCAGGCCATAGAAAAGTGCTGCTGGGGCAACACAGAGCAAGTCAGTATGCGCAGCCAGGGACCAGAGGACTGTCTGCAAATGGGCTTTCAGAAGAACCTAGGGTGCCACCCTGCCATGGGTGCTGGGGCCACACAGAAAATTGCATGCCAGAAGGTCCTCACAGGTAGTTGCACATCAGAGACACTGAGAATCCACTCCCAATACCCCAAGCATCTGAAGCAGACAACTGAGGGACCAGATCCATGGGAGAAGGGGATACAACTCATAGCAGAGACAATAAAGGTGTGAGACTCAAGGCAGGCCCAGTCTCTGGGCTAATGATTTCTGGACCACTCTCCTGATAGGATCTTCTACCACTCAAACCCCAAGCAAGGTCCCAGGGCCAGAAAGAGACAGCAAAAACGGGAAGACAAAGAAACAACCCCCCAAGGGAGAAAAAAGGAGGCATTGACAGAAAAGGAAATAAATGAAACAGAGGCATGTGATATGTCAGAAAAAGAATTCAGAGTAAGGATCATACAGTTCATAAACTGGATAGGTGAGAAAATAAAAAACTTATGTAAGAATAAAGAGGAAATAAAAAGTATATAGCTGCAATAAAAAAACACAATGGAGGGTTTCAACATTGGACTAGAAGAAACAGAGGACCAAGTTAGTGAGTTAGAAGACAGGGCAAACCCAATATGAACCACAATTGGAGGAAAAAATTAGAAAGCAGAAGGAGAACCTAAGGGAGCTTTGGGAGAACATGAAACAAAGTAACATATATATAATAGGGGTGCCAGAAAAACAAGAAGAGGAGCAAGGATTAGAAAACCTATTTTAAGAAATGATGACAGGAAATTTCCTTGATTTGGGGAAAGAAAAAATTCATACAAGCACAGAGTCCCAAACAAGATGAACACAAAAAGACCCACAATAAGACACTTCATAATTACAAACGTTAACGACAAACGTTAACGACAAAGAGAGAATCTTAAAGGCTGAAAGAGAATTATTTAAAAACGATCTCTTGTTAGATTATCAAATAATTTCTCAAGTGAAACACATTAGGCCAGAAGGGAATGGAATGAAGTATACAAAGTGATGCAAAGCAAGGGACTGAATCCAAGAACACTCTCTCCAGCAAGGCTATCATTCAAAATTGAAGGGGAAATCAGGAGCTTCACAGACAAAAAAAGCCTAAGGGAGTTTATCACTACCAAGCTAGAAATGCAAGAAATGCTAAAGGGACTATTATAAAAAGAAGAAATAGAAAGGGAAGAAGGATCACAGGCATAAAGAATGGAAATGGTTATAAATAAGTACCTATCCTATATAATAAAAAGCCTAGGTGGTATCATGCCCTTGTGCGATGCCCTCGTGTGATGCCCTCATGCGATGTTGTCACAAGATAGCCACCACAAGATGGCCACCACAAGATGACCACGTGAACAGTGGAGGCGGGGCCCAGTGGCCACTCCGCATGGTGAGGCCTGGGGGTCCCACAGCTCTGCACGGCACAGAGGGGGCTGGTCCCAGCATCTTCGCCACCTCGCACGGAGGAGGCAGGTTCCAGTGGAGGGGTCTCAGCAGGGGAGGGCAGTTGTGGCAATGAGGCTGGCAAGGGAGGGCAGTTTGGGGAGATAGGGCTGGCAGGGGAGGGAAGTTGGGGGCAATTGGGCTGGCAGGGGAGGGTAGTTGGGGGAGATCAGACTGGCAGGGGAGGGTAGTTGGGGATGATCAGGCCAGCAGGGGAGCAGTTAGGTGTCAATCAGGCTGGTAGTGGAGTGGTTAGGGGACGATCAGGCTGGCAGGCAGAAGCAGTTAGGGGCAATCAGGCAGGCAGGCAAGTGGTTAGGAGCCAGTGGTCTTTGATTGTGAGAGGTGTGTCTGACTGCTGGTTTAGGGATGTCCTAAACTGGCAGTTGGACATCCCCCAAGGGGTCCCAGATGGGAGAGGGTGCTGACTGGGTTGAGGGACACCCCCCTCCATGCACGAATTTTGTGCACTGGGTCTCTAGTAACTAATAACCTTAAACACAAATGGACTAAATGCTCCAATCAAAAGACATCAAGTGGCTGAATGGATAAGAAAATATGATATATATATATATATATATACTGTCTAAAAGAGACCCACCTCAGAACAAGGGACTCATCCAGACTAAAAGTGAAGGGATGGAAAAATATTTTTCAGACAATTAGAAATTTCAAAAAAGCTGGGGTTACAATACTTATATCTGACAAACAACAACAACAACAAAAACCTCAAAGTAAAGGCCACAACAAGAGATGAGGAAGGCAACACCATAATACTAAAGGGATCAATACAACAAGAGGATATAACTCTGGTAAACATATATGCACCCAATACAGGAGCACAAAAATTCATAAAAAAAAAAAACCCTGGAAAATACCAAGAGAGAGAGTGACAGCAATACAATCATAGCAGGGGATTTTAATATCCCATTGACATCACTGGATAAATACTCCAGACAAAAAAAAAAAAATCAGCAAAGAAACAACAATCCTAAAGGACTCACTAGATCAGATGGATTTAATCGGCATCTTTAGAACATTTCACCCAAAACTACAGAATAGACTTCTTCTCAAGTCCATTTGGGAAATTTTCAAAGATAGATCACATATTGGGACACAGGCAAATTCCCTTCAAATTCAAGAAGATGGAAATCATATCAAGCATCTTCTCAGATCACAATGGCCTAATATTAGAAATAAACTGCAGTAAAAACAACCACAAAATTTCAAACACTCGGAGGCTAAATAGCATGTTACTAAATAATGATTGGGTTAACAAAGAGATCAAAGAAGAAATAGAAAACATCCTGGAAACAAATTACAATGAAAACACAACAATCCAAAATCTATGGGACACAGTGAAAGCAGTCTTAGAGGGAAGTTCATAGTATTACAGGCCTACCTCAAAAAACAAGAAAAATTGGTAATAATTTAACTAACTCTACATCTTAAAAAATTAGAAAAAGGTCAACAAGAAAATCCCACAGTGAGAGAAGTAAGGATAAAATAAAGATCAGAGCGAAAATAAATGACATAGAGATAAAGAAAAATACAAAAGATCAATAAAATCAAGAGCTGGTTCTTTGAAAGGATAAACAAGATTGATGAACCTCTAGCCAGGCTCACCAAGAAGCAAAGAGAGAGGACCCAAATAAACAAAATCAGAAATGAAAGAGGTGAAGTAACTACTGACTCCACAGAAATAAAAAAGATTGTAAAAAAAAATACTGTGAACAACTCTTTCCAACAAATTGATCAACCTAGAAGAAATAAACATATTCCTAGAAAAATACAACCTTCCAAAATGCAATCAGGAAGAATAAAAAAATCTGAATAGGCCAGTGACTATGGATGAAATTGAAGCAGTCTTCAAAAGCTTCCAGCAAACAAAAGCCCAGGGCCAGACGATTTCACAGGGGAGTTTTACCAAATATTAAAAGAAGAATTAAAACCTATCCTCCTCAGACTATTCCCAAAAATTCCAGAGGAAGGAACATTTTGCAGCTCTTTCGATGAAACCAGCATTACCCTAATCCCAAAACCAGATAAAGACACCACAATTAAAGAGAATTACAGGCCAATGTCCCTGATGAAAATATATGCTAAAATCCTCAACAAAATTCTAGCGTTATCATGTTCTTTATTTTCCATAAATGAGTGAGATCATGTGGTATTTTTCTTTCATTGCCTGGCTTATTTCACTTAACATAATGCTCTCCAGATCATCAATGTTGCTGCAAATGATAAGAATTCCTTCTTTTTTATAGCAGTGTAGTATTCCATTGTGTAGATGTACCACGGTTTTCTAATCCACTCATCTGCTGATGGGCATTTAGGCTGTTTTCAAATCTTAGCTATGGTGAATTGTGCTGCTATGAAAATAGGGGTGCATATATCCTTTCGAATTGGTGTTTCTAGTTTCTTGGGATATATTCCTAGAAGTGGGATTACTGGGTCAAATGGGAGTTCCATTTTCAGTTTTTTGAGGAAACCCCATACTGTTCTCCACAGTGGCTGCACCAGTCTGCATTCCCACCAGCAGGGCACGAGGGTTCCTTTTTCTCTTCATCCTCGCCAGCACTTGTCATTTGTTGATTTGTTGATGATAGCCATTCTGACAGGTGTGAGATGGTACTAAATTGTTGTTTTGATTTGCATCTTTTAGATAATTAGTGACTTTGAGCATGTTTTCATATGTCTCTTGGCCTTCCTTCTGTCTTCTTTCAAAAAGTTTCTATTTAGGTCTGTTGCTCATTTTTTTTATCGGGTCATTTATCTTCTTTTTATTAAGTTGTATAAATTCCCTGTACCTGTTGGAGATTAAACCTTTATCAGTGATAACATTTGCAAATATGTTCTCCCATACAGTGGGCTTTCTTGTTGTTTTGTTGATGGTTTCTTTTGCTGTGAAAAAGCTTTGTATTTTGATGTAGTCCCATTTGTTTATTTTCTCTTATTTTCCATTGCCCTAGGAGTGGTATCTGTGAAGAAATTGCTTCAGCATATTTCTGAGATTTTGCTGCCTGTGTATTCTTCTAGTATTTTTATGGTTTCCCATCTTATGTTTAAGTCCTGTATCCATTTTGAGTTTATTTTTGAGTATGGTGTAAGTTGGTGGTCTAGTTTCATTTTTTTGCACGTATCTGTCCAATTTTCCCAACACCATTTATTGAAGAGACTGTCTTGACTCCATTGAATGTTCACGCCTCATTTGTCAAATATTAATTGGGCATAGTGGTTTGGATTGATATCTGGGTTCTCTATTCTATTCCATTGGTCTATATGTCTGTTCTTCTGCCAGTACCAGGCTGTTTTGAAAACAATGGCTTTGTAATACAGCTTAAAATATGGTATTGAGATCCCACCTACTTTGTTCTTCTTTCTCAGGATTGTGTGGCTATTTGAGGTCTTTTTTTATTCCAGATGAATTTTTGGAGAGTTCTTTCTAGGTCTTTGAAATATGCCGTTGGTATTTTAATGGGGAATGAATTGAATCTATAGATTGTGTTGGGTAGTATGGACATTTTTTTTATGGACATTTTAACGATGTCGATTCTACCAATCCATGAACATGGTATGTTCTTCCATCTGTTTACGTCTTCCTCTATCTCTTTTTTCAGTGTCCTGTAGTTTTCCGTGTATAGGTCTTTTACCTCCTTAGTTAAGTTTATTCCTAGGTATCGTAATTTTTTTGGTGTGATGGTAAATTGGATTGCTTTTTTAGTCTCTCTTTCTGTAAGTTCACTATTGGTGTTTAGAAAGGCCATGGATTTCTTGGCATTAATTTTGTATCCTGCTACATTGCCGAATTCGTTTATTAAGTCTGTTAGTTTTTTTATGTAGTCTTTCACGTTTTTTATGTACAATATCATGTCATCTGCAAATAAGGACAGCTTTAATTCTTTTCCAATTTGGATGCCTTTTATTTCTTCTTTTCTAATTGCAAAGGCTAATACTTCTAGTACTATGTCAAACAGGAGTGGTGAGAGTGGGCATCCCTGTCTTGTTCCTGTTCTTAGGAGAAATAGTTTTGGTTTTTGCCTAATGCATATGATGTTAGCTGTGGGTTTATCATATGTAGCTTTTATTATGTTGAGGTATGATCCTTCTATTCCCACCTTGTTGAGAGTTTTTATCAAGAAAGTGTGTTGGATTTTGTCAAATGCTTTTTCTGTATCAATTGATATGACTATGATTTTTATCTCTCAATTTGTTTATGTGATGTATCACGTTTATTGATTATTGTACCATCCTTGCATTCCTGGGATAAATCCTACTTGGTCATGGTGTATGATCTTTCTGATGTACTGCTGGATCCAATTTGCTAGAATTTTGTTGAGGATTTTGGCATCTATGTTCATGAGGGATATTGACCTGTAATTCTCTTTCATTGTGTTTTCTTTATCTGGTTTTGGTATTAGGGTGATGCTGGCTTCTTAGAAGGAGCTTGGAAGTGTTCCTTCCCCTTGAATTTTTTGGAATAGTCTGAGGAGGATAGGTTTTAGTTCTTCCTTGAATGTTTGGTGAAACTCCCCTGTGAAGCCATCTGGCCCCGGGCTTTTGTTTGCTGGAAGCTTTTTGATGACTGCTTCAATTTCTTCCATAGTTATTGGCCTATTGAACTGTTTAGATTCTTCCTGACTGAGTTTTGGAAGGTTATATTTTTCTAGGAATATGTGCATTTCCTCCAACTTGTCCAGTTTGTTGGAATAAAGTTGTT
Source organism: Eptesicus fuscus (assembly GCF_027574615.1). Classification (NCBI taxonomy): domain Eukaryota; kingdom Metazoa; phylum Chordata; class Mammalia; order Chiroptera; family Vespertilionidae; genus Eptesicus; species Eptesicus fuscus. Next base: position 678,533 of record NC_072480.1, on the reverse strand, counting down.
CGTATTATTTTTTTTTAACAATCCTTTGTATTTTGGTGGGGTCTGTTGTTATTTCACCTCTTTCATTCCTGATTTTGTTTATTTGGGTCCTCTCTCTTTGCTTCTTGGTGAGCCTGGCTAGAGGTTCATCAATCTTGTTTATCCTTTCAAAGAACCAGCTCTTTGTTTTGTTGATCTTTTGTATTGTTTCTTTGGTCTCTATGTGGTTTATCTCCACTCTGATCTTTATTTCCTTCCTTCTGCTTACACTGGGCTTTTCTTGTTGTTCTCTTTCTAATTCTTTGAGTTGTAGGGTTAGGTAGTTTATTACCATTGTTTCTTGTTTTTTGCAGTAGCCTTGTAGAGCTATGAACTTCCCTCTCAAGACTGCTTTCGCTGTGTCCCACAGATTTTGGATTGTTGTGTTTTCATTGTCATTTGTTGCCATGATGTTTTTTATTTCTTCCTTGATCTCTCTGGTAACCCAGTCATTGTTTAATAGCATGCTGTTTAGTCTCCAAGTGTTTGATTTTTTTTAGATTGTTTTTATTGTAGTTGATTTCCAGTTTTATGCCACTATGATCTGAGAAGATGCTTGGTATGATTTCTATTTTCTTGAATTTGAAGAGACTTTGCCTATGTCCCAGCATATGGTCTATCTTTGAAAATGACCCATGTGCACTTGAGAAGAATGTATATTCTGTGGCTTTGGGGTGAAATGTTCTGACGATGTCAATTAAATCCATCTGGTCTAATGAGTCATTTAGGATTGATGTTTCTTTGCTGATTTTTTTTGTTTACAGGATTTGTCCAATGGTGATAGTGTGGTATAAAAGTCTCCTACTATGAGTGTATTGCTGTCAATCTCTCCCTTGATATTCTCCAGGAGTTTTTTTATGTATTTGGGTGCTCCTGTATTGGGTGCGTATATGTTTACCAGAGTTATTTCTTCTTGTTGGATTGCTCCCTTTAGTATTATGAAGTGGCCTTCCTTATCTCTTTTTATGTCCTTCCCTTTGAGATCTAATTTGTCAGATATTATTATTGCTACCCCAACTTTTTTTTCATTTCCATTGGCCTGGAAAACCTTTTTCCATCCCTTCACCCTTAGTCTGTGTGCGTCTTTTTTTCTGAGGTGGGTTTCTTTTAGACAGCAGATATATGGCTCTTGTTTTTTTATCCAATCCATTACACTGTGTCTTTAGATTGGGGCATTTAATCCATTTACATTTAAAGTTATTATTGATAGGTACTTATTTGTCTCCATTTTTATTCTTTATCCCTGTGTTCCTTCTTCGCTTCCTTTTTTTTTTTTTTACAGCATACCTTTTAGCATTTCTTGCACTGCTGGTTTGGTGGTGATAAATTACCTTAGTTCTTTTTTGTCTGTGAAGCTCCTGATTTCACCTTCAATTTTGATTGACAGCCTTGCTGGGTATAGTATTCTTGGATTCAGACCATTCCTTTGCATGACTTTGTATATTTCATTCCATTCCCTTCTGGCCTGATGAGTTTCTGTTGAGAAATCATTTGCTAGTCTGATGGGGGTTCCTTTGTATGTAACTTTTTGTCTCTCTCTGGCTGCTTTAAAGATTCTTACTTTGTCGTTGGTGTTTGCCAATTTAATTATAATGTGCCTTGGCATCGGTCTTTTGGGGTTCATTTTGCTTGGGACTCTGTGAGATTCTTGGATTTGTGTGGGGTTTTTCTTCCCTGTATTGGGGAAGTTTTCTGTCATTATTTCTTCAAACAGGTTTTCCATTCCTTGCTGTTTCCTCTCCTTCTGGAACCCCTATTATGTGGATGTTGTTTTGTTTCATGTTGTTCCAAAGTTCTCTTAGGCTCTCCTCCTGCTTTTTATTTTTATTTTTCTAGAAGCTGCTCTAATGGGGTATTTCCCCCCCTTGTCTTCTAGTTCACTGATGGGGTTCTCTGCTTCTTCTAGTCTACTCTTGATGCTTTCTATCGACTTCTTTATAGCAGCGATGTCATTTTTCATTTCTTCTTGGTTCTTCTTCATTTCCTCTTTGTTCTTACTCATATTGTCAAATTTGTCTTTCATTCTTTTCAGCCACCTTATGACCATTTCTCTGAATTCTTTCTCTGACATGTTGCTTGCCTCTATTTCATTTACTTCCTTTTCTGGCGATGCCTGCTTTTCTTTCATATGCAGGCTGTTTCTTTGTCTCCCCATCGTCTCTCTTCTCCAGATGTCTCGTTATGTAGTTCTCTCTCTCCTTATCCCAGGCGAAATCTGACCTTTCCATGGGGGAGTGTAGAGCTCCTGTGAATCCGCTTATTTGCGCTAAGTGGCGACCGGTGTTCTGTGGCTCGCAGCTGTTTGGTGGTTGCCTCAGTTGTAGCTTTACAAGTTTCCGGTAAGATCCACTTTCCCCTTCAAGATGGTGTGGTCTCCGCATCCGAGCTGGTTGCTCTGAGAGGGAACCCAGCAGCAGTGTGGGCTGCCCGGTCAGGAGAACCCCATCCAGCAGTCTCCCACTTTCTCCTGGAGTTAACTGTCTCTTAACTCACCAACAAATACTCCCAGTGTGACCTTCAGCTGTTCTATCTTTCTGCTCCAGGACAAGCTCGGGATCCATCTATCCGTTCTGCTGCCATTTTTCTATTCCCTACTCTCAGTCTCTTAATGGGCCTCAGAAACTCCACACATTGGGGCAAGGGGTTTTCTAATACTGAGTTGAAATTGTCTCCCCCAACCCAGGCAAAAACTGCCTGGTTACTGAAGTTGTTCCTGAGAAAGATTACCTCCACAGCATGAGGGGATGACTCAGCATAGGAAACTGTGGTGTCTGCCTTTGAGTTCTAACCCTAGAGCCCCCATCCCTGGATTATCCTTACACAGCTCTAGTCCACTCTGTCCTCCCTCTGCTGGAGCCAAAGGTGAGTAGCTGTACATGAAATTTTGTGCCCTGGCTTTTAAGAGTGTGCCTGCCTTTCTAACTATCTCTCCATGGCAGACAGCATCCCTGCTGCTTTTCACTGCCAGATGTTCTGTGGGTACATTTCTCAGTTCTGGTACTTTTTCATAGAGGGGGCCATCTTTGGGATTAGACCCCAGAGTTCTTATTGGCAGCCCCACACATCTGAGATATCTCTCAAGAATGTCAGTTGCTGTTTGTGGGAGCCCAACCAACCCCTTTGTGCCTCTGCCTTTCCTGCCAGTCTTTATGTGGTCTCCACTTTCCATCTTTACTAGTAGTTATCAGGGTTTTCTCCAGTTAGTCTTCAGTTGATTATTCAGGGGTGTGTTTTTAAAAATATTTTAGTTGTGATTCCATTTTTTTCTTGGGAGCATGTCTGTGAGCTTCCACTTACTCTGCCACCATTTGAAAACTCCTTTGATATAACACTTGTAAACATTTATTCACCCATCACAAGATCACCTGAATATATAAAGAAAATATTGATGGATATAAAGAGAGAGATTGACAATAATATAATCATAGTAAAGGATTTCAACACCCCGTGACATCATAGGATAATTTTTTCAGACAGAAAATTAACAAGGAAACATCAACCTTAAATAACACATTAGAGTAGATGGATTTAACCAATATTTTAGAGAATTTTACCCCAAAACCAGTAGAATATACATTTTTTTCATGTGCACATGCAACATTTTCCAGGATAGACAATATGCCACAAAATATTTCAAACTTTTCTGGGAAGAAAATTGAAATCACACATATTCTCCAACCACAATGTTATAAAACTAAAAATCAATTATAAAAACACACACTCTAGAAATATAGTATCATGTTACCTGAAAAGCAAGCAAATATACAGAGGCTAAGTTATATACTTCAAAACAATGAATGTGTTAACAATGAGAGCAAGGAATAAATCAAAAAATACTTTGAAACAAAAATGAAAACACAATTACCCCAAATCTATGGGAAATTCAGAGCAATACAAGCCTACCTCAAGAAGCAAGAAAAATATCAAATAATCAATCTAACCTTACATATAAGGGTAGTAGAAAAAGAACAACAATGCCAAAATTGAATAGAAGGAAGAAAATGATAAATATCAGAGCAAAAATAAATGATATGTAGAGTGAAAATATGCAAAAGATCAATACAACCAAGAGCTTATCTTTAAAAAGATAAACAAGATTGATAAACTTTAGCCACACTCTTCAAGAAAAAGAATGGATCCAACTAAAAATCAAAATGGGAAACCAAGACGGCGGCATAGGTTAAACACCTAACCTACAGCCTGGCACAACAATTTCAAAAATACAACTAAAAGTCAAAACAGACATCATCCAGAACCACAGGAAAGCTGGCGGACTGAAATGCCCACAACTAGAAGGAAAGAGAAAACCACAAGGAAAATCAGAGGAGCCGTAAAAGCCTGAGGTATGGAGACAAGGGCGGAGACACGAACTCGCGCGCGTGCGGGGAGGACGGAACCGGAGAGGAAGGGGTGGCTGACGGCCTGGCCGGCATTCTCTAGCAAGAAGGAGATAAAAGCTCCAGATTGCGCTGAACCCCAGCTCCGACTGCACTGAACCCCAGTTCCGGGCGAAACCCTGGGAAGCCAGGCGCATGCTGGGGAAATGAATCTGGGCTGTGGGGCGGAGGCACAGAGGAGCAGCGAAAGGCAGAGCTCCAGAGGTGCACACGGGAAGGTGCGCAGAGGAGGGACTGTTGCCTGTGCTGCTGAATTGCCCTAGCGGGAAGGAGACAAAAGCTCCGGACCGTGCTGAACCCCAGTTCCAACTTCACTGAACCCCAGTTCCAGGCGAAACCCTGGGAAGCCAGGCTCATACTGGAGGAATCTGGGCTGTAAGGCGGAAATGCAGAGAAGCGGCAAAAGGCAGAGCACTGGAGGCGTGCACAGGAATGCGCGCAGAGGAGGGACTGTTGCCTGTGCTGCTGAATTGCCCTGGTGGGAAGGAGACAAAAGCGCCAGACTGCGCTGAGACCCAGTTCCGACTACACTGAAACCCAGTTCCGGGCGAGAATCTGGGAATCCAGATTCATTAGGGGAGAGACTAGACTGTTTGGCAGCGGGCGAAACTTCAGGGTGCTTTTCTCTCAGAGGTGTTTGCAGGGAGTACAGAGGGACACTGAGACACAGGAACCTCATAGGGCGGGGCTGACGGGAAGCCAAGGTTGTAGACTCCACCCTGTAACTCCGCCCCATCCAACCTGAGCACAGAGGCTTTTACAATTTTACAAGTCTAGTTGAATAAGGCTGTCTCCCGGCATAGACACACCTGATCCTCACAGCCAATTGGACTGGAGGTCAAATCCTCCCAGTGTACCAACAGCAATCAAGGCTTAACAACACCAAGACTTTGCACTCAGCCCACAAAGGGGGGTATCAAGAGCGACCACCTAGGGAGATTGGGGAAGCTGAGCGATAGGGAGGCAGCCCAAAGGGGAAGACACCGAAGCAGGTCACGAATAGAAGGGATGAAGGAAAGTAAACTAATGGACGACACAGTGTTCAGAACCACATTTATAAGGTTACTTGAGAATCTACTGGAGAACCAGGATGGCGGCATAGGGCAGACGCCTGATTGTTGCCTACCACAAAAATTTTGAGGCTACAGCTGGAAAGCAGAGCAGATACCATCCAGAAAAATGGCCAGAGGAATTGCTGGGAAGGAGCTGGCCGATGGGGGTTGGGATCAGGAAGACGAGGCCCCACTGGGTCCCGGATCCAGGTGCGCTCGCCCGGTGACTGGTCACCGCTGCAGACCTGAGTGCCACCGCAGTGACCTCGGACCAGCCTGCCGCCGCGCACCAGGCACACTGGAGCTTCGCCAAGCCCGCCGCCCAGCAAGTTCCGAGGCAGCAGCCCTGGAGCTTTGAGAAAATGGCCGAGGGAATTGCTGAGAGGGAATTGACCAACAGGAATTGGGATCAAGAAGACGAGTCCCCGCTGGGTCCCGGGTCTGGGTGAGGCCCTGCCCCTGGGTCAGGGTGTGGCCTTCACCCGAACCCAGGGGTGTGTGGCCTCACCCGGACCCAGGGGCGCGTGGCCACATGCCCCTGGGTCAGGGTGTGGCTGGATCCCGGGTCCGAGTGAGGCCGTGCACCCCTGGATCCGGGTGAGGATGGGTCTCGGGTCCGGGTGAGGCCGCGTGCCCCCGGGTCCAGGCAAGGCCGCGTGCCCCTGGGTTCAGGTGAAGCTGGATCCCGGGTCCGGGTGAGGCCGTGTGCCCCTGGGTTCGGGTGAAGCTGGATCCCGGGTCCAGGTGGGGCCACACACCCCTGGGTCCGGGTGAAGCTGGATCCCGGGTCCGGGTGAGGCTGTGTGCCCCTGGGTTCGGGTGAAGCTGGATCCCGGGTCCAGGTGGGGCCACACACCCCTGGGTCCGGGTAAGGCTGGGTCCCGGGTCCGGGTGAGGCCACACCCCTGGGTCCAGGAGAGGCCACATGCCCCTGGGTCCGAGTGAGGTTGGATCCCGGGACCGGGTGAGGCTGCACACACCAGGGTCCGGGTAAGGCCAAGTGCCCCTGGGTCCAAGTGAAGCTGGATCCTGGGTCCGGGTAAGGCCGTGTGCCCCTGGATCCGGGTGAGGCTGGGTCCCGGGTCTGGGTGTAGCTGGATCCTGGGTCTGGGCAAGGCCGTGCACCCCTGGGTCCGGGCAAAGCTGGATCCTGGGTCTGGGTGAGGCCGTGCACCCGTGAGTCAGGGAGAGGCCATGTGCCCCTGGGTCCGGGTGAAGCTGGATCCCGGGTTCGGGTGAGGCTGTGTGCCCCTGGATCCGGGTGAGGCCCTATGCCCCTGGATCCAGGTGAGGCCGGGTCCCAGGTCTGGGTGAGGCCGCGCCCCTGGGTCCAGGTGAGGCCATGCACCCCTGGGTCTGGGTGAGGTTGGATCCCGGGACCGGGTGAGGCTGGATCCCGGGTCTGGGTGAGGCCGTGTGCCCCTGGATCCGGGTGAGGCTGGGTCCCGGGTCCGGGTGAGGCCGTGCGCCCCTGGATCTGGGTAAGGCTGGGTCCCGGGTCCGGGTGAGGCTGGGTCCCGGGTCCGGGTGAGGCCGTGACCCTGGGTCCGGGTGAGGCCACACGCCCCTGGGTCCGGGTGAGGCTGGATCCCGGGTCCGGGTGAGGCCGTGCGCCCCTGGATCCGGGTGAGGCTGGGTCCCGGGTTCGGGTGAGGCCATGCACCCCTGGATCCCTGTGAGGCTGGGTCCCGGGTCCAGGCGAGGCCACACCCCTGGGTCTGGGTGAGGCCACGCCCCTGGGTCCAGGAGAGGCCACGTGCCCCTGGGTCCGGGTGAGGCCACGCGCACCTGGGTCCGGGTGAGGCTGGATCCCGGGACCGGGTGAGGCCGAACACACCTGGGTCCGGGTGAGGCCACGCGCCCCGGGGCCTGGGTGATGCTGGGTCCCAGGTCCGGGTGAAGCCGCGCCCCTGCGTCCGGGCGAGACCAAACCAGAAGGAGTCGGACCTGCATTACCACCATTTGTCCACCATCCAGAACTGAAAAGTCAGTGCCAACATGTACACATAAGGAACTGGTGGACATTGAAATTGGGTCTCAAAAGAACTGTTGGTCCAGAAAGAAACTTACTACAGACTGATTCATTTGCCTGTCAGCATAACTATTATTGCTCGTCTCACATTCGGTTCCTATAAGTGTATTTCTAGTGACACATGATCTCGCTCATGTCGGGCCTCAGAGGGAGGGTAGGAGAGGGTGGGGGTCGGGGGGAGAGATCAACCAAGGGACTTGTGTGCATGCATATGAGCCTAACCAATGGTTAAGGACAACAGGGGTGTGGGGGCATCCGTGGGGAGGGGTGAGGGATGGGATTGGGGGGATGAGGACACATATGTGACACCTTAATCAATAAAGAAATTTTAAAAAAATCAAAATGAAATAAAAGTGACAACTGAGTCCACAGAAATACAAAGGTTTATTATAAGAAAATACTAGGAACAATTATATGCCAACAAATTGAACAATTTAAAAGAAATGAATAAGTTCCTAGAAATATGCAATCTTCCAATACTTAATCAAGATAAAAGAGTAAACATAATAGACTGATTACTACAGATGAAATCAAATAAGTAATCAAAAACTCCCAACAAACAAAAGTCCTATATCAGATGACCACATAGGTGAATTTTACAAAATATTCAAAAAGAATTAACACATGTGCTTCTCAAACTATTCTAAAAACTTTAAGAGAAAGAAATAATCTCAAACTCATTTTATGAGGCCAATGTTACCCTGGTTTTGAAACCAAGGACATTACAAACAAATAGAAAGAAAATTATAGGTCAACATTCATGATGAACATAAATCTAAAAATTCTTAACAAAATATTAACAAATCAAATTCAGCAATACATAAAAAAGATAATACATCATGAACAAATGAGATTTAGTCTTGGGATGCAAGGTTAATTCCATATTTGCAAATCAATTAATATGATAAACCACATAAAATGAAGAATAAAAATCATATTATAATATCCATAGATGCAGAAAAGGCATTTGACAAAATCCAGCACTTATTTATGATAAAAAACTTTCAGCGAAGTGGGAATGGAAAAAAACATAGCCATCTAAGACAACTCACAGCTGATATCATACTCAACAGAGAATATCTAAAAACATATTCCCTAGCAACACAATGATGTCCACTTTCACCCCTTTTGTTTAACATAGATCAGAAGTCCTAGCCACAGTAATAACTTAAGAAAAATAAAAAACATCCAAATTGGAAAGGAAGAAGTAAAACTGTCATTATTAGGAGGTGACAAGATATTATATACTAGTATATAGAGAGAACTCTAAAGAGTCCACCAAAAAAGTATTAGAACTATAAAATAAATTCAGTAAAGTAGCAGGATACAAAATTAATACTCAGAGATTTGTTGCATTTTATCCACTAATAATGAACTATCAGAAAGAGAAATTAAGAAAACAATCTCATTTACAAATAAAAAATACCTAGGAATAAATTTAAACAAGGAGGTAAAATATTTGTACTTGTAAAATTATAAGGTATTGAAAAAAAATTAAAGAAGATACAAATAAATAAGAACATATGCTCATGGATGAGAATAATTAACATAGTTAAAATGTCTATACTAACCAAAGTAACCCACAGTTTCAATTTAATCCCTTATCAAAACACCAATATATTTTTCACACAGAACCAAACCAAATAATCCTAAAAATTATATGAAACCCAAAGTAACCCTAAATAGCCCAAGCAATCTTAAGAGAACAAATTTGGAAGTATCACATTACCTGATATCAAAATATACTACAAGGTTATAGTAATTAAAATAAATTTTTACTAGTTTAAAAACAGACACATAGATCAATGGAACAGAATAGAGAACCTGGAAAGAAACTCTTTATGGTAAATTAATCTATAACAAAGGAGGCAATAATATACAATGGGTAAACACAGTCTATTCGATAAATGTTGTTGAAAAAACTGGTCAGACACATCGAAAAAAAAGTATACCATCTTCTTACACCATATACAAGAATAAACTCAAAATAGTTTAAAGAGTTGAATTGAACCATGACCTCCATAAGTCAATGCTCAACCACTGAGCCAAGCTGGCTGGGCTATGACATTATTCTCACTAAGATTTTTTTTCTGATATATCTCCTTGAACAACAATACCAAAAAATCACAAGAAAAATATAAACAAATTGGACTACATCACACTAAAAATTTTTGCATAGCAAAAAAACAACAAAACAAAACAAAACAACAACTATGAACAAACTAAAAAGACTTGGGAGAAGTCTATAAATTGGGAGAAGATATTTGCCAATGATACATTTCATAAGGGGTTAATATCTAAAATTTATATAGAACTCCTACAACTTAACACCAAGAAAATAAACAATTCAAATAAAAATTGGGCAGTCCTAGCCAGTGTAGTTCAGATGGGTGGAGCAGGTTCGATCCCTGGTTGGACTGTGTTCAGGAGGCAACTGATCAATTTCTTTTCCTCTCACAACAGTGTTTCTCTCTCTCCCTTCCCCTCTCTTTAAAATCAATAATCATGTCCTAGAGTGAGGATTAAAAAATTCATTATATGAAAATACATTTAATGTCACTAATTATCAGAGAAATACAAATTAAATCTACAATGATAGATTGATCGCCTTACATTTGTCCAAATGGCTATCATCGATAAATCAATAAACAAGTGTTGAAGGGTATGTGGATACATTGTTGGTGAGATTACAAATTCATGTGGTCACTATGGAAAACAGTATGAATTTTCTCAAAAAATTCAAAATAGAACTAACATATGACCCAGCAATTTCCCTTCTGGGTATTATCTAAATAAACCCAAAACAGTGTTTCAAAAAGATATACATCCCTGTTTATTGCAGCATTATTTATAAAAGCTAAGATGTGAATCACACCTAAGTGTCTATTGATAGATTATTGGATAAGAAATAGTACATATATACAATGGAATGTTACTCAGCTATAAAAAATAATGAAACTGTACCATTTTTGGATGAACTCAGTGGGTATTATGATAAGTGAAATAAGTTAGACAAAAAAAGAGACAGATACCATATGATTTCACAAAATGTGGAATTTAAAAAACAAAACAAACAAAAATACAAAACAGAAAGGAACTTATAGATACAGAGAACAAATTGATGGTTCCCAGGTGGGAGGTGGGTTAATGGGCTGGGTATAAAAGATGAAGAGATAAAAAGGTATAAATTGGCCCTGGATGGTATGACTCAGTTGGTAAGAGTGTCATCCTGTATGCTGAAAGGTCTCGGGTTCCATTCTTGGTCAGGGCACATACCTAGGTTGTGGGTTCCATCCCCATTCCTGGTAGGGGTGTGTGTATGAGGCAACCAATCAATGTTTCTCTATCACATTGATGTTCTCTCTCTCTCTCTCTCTCTCTCTCTCTCTCTCTCTCTCTCTCTCTCGTCTCCCCCTTCTCTTTCTCTCTCCCTTCACCTCTCTAAAAAAATCAGTGAAAATATCTTCAGATGGAAGTTTAAAAAATGTATAAATTGGCAGTTATAAAATAATCATGGAGATGTAAAGTACAACAAAGGAAATATAGTCAATAATATTGTAATATATAAAAGCCTAAGCGATCATCCGACCATTCGACCATCTGACCAGTAGCTATGATGTGCACTCACCACCAGGGGGCAGACGCTCAATGCAGGAGCTGCTGAGCTGCAGTGACTTGGCAGCTGCGGTTCTTGGGTGATACACTTGGAACCAGAGAGAAGGGAGCCTGATTCTGGGGTGCGTCACCCAAGAACCACCCTCTTGTAATCCAGGACCCCTCAGGGGATGTCAGAGAGCCGGTTTTGGCCCAATCCCTGCAGGCCAGGCCAAGGGACCTCACCGGTGCATGAATCCATGCATCAGGCCTCTAGTATTTTAATAACTATGTATGCTGTCAGGGAGGTACTAAACTAATGATGATAATCACTTCATTTATACTAATAAAAGGATAATATGCCAATTAGACTGGACATCTTCCAGATGACATTCCGGATGTCCTTCTGGACAAAGTCATGGTGGTGGGACTGAGGCAGAGTTGGTTAGTGGCAATCAGGCAGGCAGAGGAGAGCAATTAGGGGGATCAGGCTGGGAGGAGAGAGCAGTTAGGGGGATCAGGCTGGCAGGGGAGAACAGTTAGGGGGATCAGGCTGGCAGGCAGGTGAGCAGTTATAAGCCAGTGGTCCCAGATTGCAAGGGGGATGTCCAACTCTTGGTTCAGTTGGCTTGTGGGATCGGGCCTAAACTGGCAGTTGGACATCCCTCAAGGTGTCCCTGATTGGAGAGGATGCAGGTCAGGCTAAGGGATCCCCTCCCCACCCCCCAGTGCACAAATCTCATGCACCAGAACTCTAGTAAGTTATATAAATACTAGAGGCTCGATGCACAAAATTTGTGCAAGCGGCTCAGCCCTCACAGCCCTGTGCAGCCGCTTGCAACCCCGGCCGGCCCTCACAGTCCCGGCTTCATACAGAATGTCATCCGGATGGTCATCTGGCTGTTCGGTCTAATTAGCATATTAGCTCTTTATTATATAGGCTCTAATCACGATACTGTACACCTAAAGTCACATAATATTGAATTACTTAAAAATAAAATAAGAAAACTTAAGTTATTCTAAATTTGACACTCTGGAAGCTAAGTGAAATCCTCTTATTGACATTTTTGCAAAGAATGCTGAACTTACAGGAACCAACAGCAGTCAAGCATCTGTCATTGTTCAAAGGGATATTTTCCCAAATGATAACTTATAAAGACTGCTTAGAGAAGCTTCAAAATTGGCCTCAGAAAATTAAAACCTTGATTGAAAATTCAAAGACCAACAGCCTATCTAATAAAAGAGTAATATGCAAATTAACCATCACTCTGCTACACCCACCAGCCACGCCCACCAGCCAATCAGGAGCAAATATGCAAATAAACCCAACCAAGATGGCTACCGCCACAGAGAGCAGGAGGGAGGCTTGGGTTTCCCTGGCAATGGAGGAAGCCAAGCTTTCCACTTGCCCTTGCTGGCCTAGGCCTCCACTCAAGGCTACAAAGTTTCAATGATAGAAGGTAAATAAATTCCAACAGAAATGGCAGCAGCCATGGAGCTGGAAAGAGCAGGAGGCTAGGGTTGCCCCCGGCAATGGAGGAAACCAAGCTTTCCACACACCCTGGCCAGCCCAGGCCTCAGCTTGAGGCTACAAAGTTTCAATTATAGAAGATACATAAGTCCCAACAGAAATGGCTGCTGCCACAGAGGAAGCAGAAGGCTTGGCTCCACTCCAGGGTAAAAGTTTCAATTGTAGAAGATAAATAAACCCCAGATACCAGGGCCTCCACTTGGGTTGCCGGGGGGCGTGGCTGGCCTGCAAACGACCACAGGCCCCGGTCCCAGGCCACCCCATGCCCCAAGGGAACCCGCACCCTCATCCAGGGACATCCTTCAGGGCAAACCAGCCGGCCCCCACTCATGCACCAGGCCTCTATCCTATCTAATAAAAGATTAATATGCAGATTGACCATCACTCCAACACACAAGATGGCTGCCCCCATGTGGTCAAAGATCCTGCCCCCATGTGGACACAAGATGGCCACCACAAGATGGACAGCAGTGGGGGGGGGGCAGTTGGGAGGGACCAGGCCTGCAAGGGAGGGCAGTAGTGGGCGATCAGGCCAGGAGGGGAGAGCAGTTGGGTGGGACCAGGCCTGTAAGGGAGGGCAGTTGGGGGAGATCAAGCCTGCAGGGGAGGGCAGTTAGGGGTGATCAGGCTGGCAGAGGAGGGAAGTTGGGTGGGACCAGGCCTGCAGGGGAAGGCAGTTGGGGGTGACCATGCCTGCAGGGGAGGGCAGTTAGGGGTGACCAGGCCTTCAGGGGAGGGCAGTTAGGGACAATCAGGCTGGTAGGGGAGCAGTTAGGCATCAATCAGGTTGGCAGGGGAGTGGTTAGGGGGTGATCAGGCTGGCAGGCAGAAGTGGTTAGGGGAAATCAGGAAGACAGGCAGGTGAGCAGTTGGGAGCCAACAGTACTGGATTGTGAGAGGAATGCCCGAATGCCCGTTTAGGCCCGATCCTATTGGGATTGGGCCTAAACAGGCAGTTGGATATCCCTCAAGGGGTCCCAGATTGGAGAGGGTGCAGGCTGGGCTAAGGGGACCGCCCCCCCCCCCGTGCACGAATTTCATGCACCGGGCCTCTAGTCTTTAGATAAACAGAGAAAGCCCTGGTTTAGGCCAAATAATAATCCAGTCCTGCTGGACACTCTATGATTACCACTCCTAACCATTGTACGTGCACTAAATCATTGGTCTACTGACAAAATGATAGCATTCATGAATCAATATTAGTGGCAAAATACTAAAATGGTCTCAAAAATCACCTGCCTGAATTTCTCCACTAGAACAGCCTCTTTGCACTTTTCTCAGACATTTTAAATGTCCCAATCATCTGTGCAAGTGTTGGCAAATAGATCTCATCGATGCAGATATGTTTTAGTAATGATGTGTAGTTTTTTTCATTGAACTGAAGCTTTCCCTTGTACACAGACTACTTGACTCTTTTATAGCTAAAGTCATTTTAGAAAATGACCTTACATAGGGAACCTCTCTGATCTCCATAGTCATGTGGGAATCCATTTTACCAGTCAGGTGATGGGACAAGTCTGTTCTGTTTGGCTGGTTTTAAAGCACTTTCCCTATGCTTACTACCATCATTTCTCAGGTTTAATCAAATGCATTAATGGTATTATTAAGATCCAGTTTGCAAAATTTGTAGAGATCTTCCAAACACCTTGGACAAAAGCATTGCTGTTGATTCTTATAAATCTCAGATCTATCCCGTTTGGTTTTTCCTCTTTTTATTGAATTTATTTAGGTGACACTGATTAACAAAATTATACAGGTTTCAGGTGTACAGTACTAAAACAAATCATCTGTATAATGTATTTTGTGTTCACCACCCCAAGTCAAGTGTCCATCATCCCTTTCCCCCAATTCCCTCTTCCACATACCTTTAACACCCAAAACTCTGTATCCATGAGTTTTTTTCTATTTTTTTGTTCAATCTTTCCACATTTTCCACTCAGAACTTCTCCCCCTCTCCACAGCTGTCAGCCTTCTCTCTATCTATGAGTCTGGCTCTCCATTGCTCGTTAGTTCATTTTGTTCAATAGATTTGACACATGAGTGAAAGCATATGGTACTTGTCGTACTATGACTAACTTATTTCACTTAGCATAATATCCAACTAGGGGGCCAGTGCATGAAATTTGTGCACTGGGGAGGGGTGCATTAGCCCAGCCTGACCCCTCTCACATACTGGGAGCCCTCAGGGGATGTCCTACTGATGGCTTAGGCCTGCTCCCCATTGGGAGAGGACCTAAGCCTTAGTCTGGCCTCCCTTTGTGGGAGGCGACCTGCCTGATCAGGGGAAGGCGCCAGCCCCGTCACCCCACTGCTGCAACAACTGCCAGTCACCATAGCCACCAAGGTATTTTCATCAACACGGACTCCAGTCCCTTCACCATGAAAAAATGATAACTTTCTTTAGGCATTTTCAAGATGTGACTTTCATAGGATATGACATTTCTTTATTTTTCTTTTTATCCTCACCTGAGAATATGTTTCCATTGATTTTTTTCCCCTTCCCTCCGATGGCAGGCTCAGCCACTTCCCAAGCCTAAAGCCTCCACCCCAGGCTTTAGGCTTGAGAAGCACACACCCCCCCACCCCATCCCTCCGATCGCAGGCTTGACCCCTTCCTAAGCCTAAAGCCTCTGCCCCAGGCTTTAGGCTTGGGAAGCAGGCTCCCCCTGCCCCTCCAATCACAGGCTTGGCCCCTTCCCAAGCCTAAAGCCTCTGCCCAAGGCTTTAGCCTTGGGAAGGGCCCCCCCTCGCCCTCTGATGGCTGGCTGGGAGTGACCTGGGTGCCAAGGAGGTTCCCGGGTATGTATGCAAATTAACCACCATCTTTGTTGGGTTAATTTGCATACTTACTCTGATTGGCTTTGGTGTAGTGGAGGTATGGTCAATTTACATGTTTCTCTATTATTAGGTAAGATTTCACCATGCTGTCACACAGATGAAAATTTCCATCTTTTTTACAGTTGAGTAGTATTCCATTTTGTAAATGTACCATAGCTTTGTTATCCGCTCATCTACTGATGGACATTTGAGCTGCTTTCAAGTCTTGACTATTTTAAACAATGCTGAAATGAACATAAGGGTGCATATATGTTTTCAAGTTATTGATTCAGGTTTCTTTGAATAAATTCCCAGCAGTGGAATTGCTGGGTCATAAAGCAGGTCCTTTTTTAAATTTTTTGAGGTAACTTCATACTGCTTTCTACAGTGGCTGCTTCAATCTGCATTCCAACCAACTGTGCATGATGGTTTCTTTTTCTCCACACCCTCACCAACACTTGTTGTTTGTTGATTATTGATGATTAGATTCCCAATGCCCCCAAATTTGTGCAAGAGTAGGCTTTCCTTCCCCCAGCTGCCAGCACCAGCTTCCCTCCGGCACCCAGGACCCAGGCTTCCCTCCTCCAGCAAGCACCCGGGACCCGGCCTGGCTTCCCTCAGGCCACCCCCAGGTACCCAGGACCCAGGATGGCTTCCCTTGCGCTGCCCGCAGGCACCCAGGACCCAGGCTGGCTTCCCTTGGGCCACCCACCGCAAACTGGGATCTGGGCTGGCTTCCCTCTGGCTCTGGCTTTGTCAGGAAGGATGTCCACAGAAGACATCTAGTCTAATTAGCATATTACCCTTTTATTATTATAGATAGCTGTTGGTGTCTTGATAGGAATTGTGTTGACTCCATAGATGGTTTTCAGTAGTTAGGACATTTAATGATGTTAATTATTCTTATCTAGGAATACAGTATATGCTTCCACTTATTTGTATCTTCTTTAATTTCATTCTTCAGTGTGTTAACATTTCTAAGTATAGGTCTTTTACATCTTTGGTTAAATTTGTTCCTAGGTATTTTATTATTTTTGAAGCAATTGTGAATGAAATTATTTCCTTAATTTTCCTTTTTGATAATTCATTATTGGTATACAAGAGGCCTGATGCATAAAATTCATGCAAGAGTAGGCCTTCCTTTCCCTGGCTGCCAGCACCGGCTTCCCTCTGGCACCTGGGACCCGGGCTTCCCTCTGGCCACTGGCAGGCACCTGGGACCTGGGCTTCCCTCACAACTCCAGCTTCATCAGGAAGAACATCCAGTCTAATTAGCTTATTACACTTATATTATTATAGACTAGTGGCCCGGTGCATGAAATTCATGCACATTAGAGGAAATATTTTAATATTTCTATTTTCCCTTTCTCTGTAATAGAAGTGTCATAGATAAAAGAAAATTAGTAAAATGTATATGAAAATCTCCCTCCTGTCAGAGTCTGGGGCATGCAGCGGGACCCAGAGTCAAGTCCCTGCCCACCTGCATGTGCCTCGAAATCACACGAGACCCAGACCTAACTGGCCCCACCCCCGTCAAGCCCCGCTGAGCAGGAGGTGCAGCCTCAGGTCCCTCAGTGCAGCCTCAGGTCCCCTGGCCTGGCGCCAGGGTGGGGGAAGCAGCCTCAGGTCCCCTGGCCTGGCCTCAGGTCCCCTGGCACTGGCGTGACAGTGTGATGGCATGACAGCATGATGAACATTTGATATTAGCTCTTTATTATATAGGATAACAATGCAACTCATTTCAAGATATTTATTTTGTATCCTGCTACTTTACTGAATTCATTTATCAGTTCTGGTCATTTTTAATGGAATATTTAGGGTTATATATATAGTATCATGTCATTGCAAATAATGACATTTTACACCTTTACTTCTAATTTGGATGCCTTTTCTTTTTTCTTTTTTTCTGTTTACTGTGGCTATATTAGTACTATCCTAATATATAAAAATCCAGGGTCCATAACATCCACAATGGCCAGAGGCTCAACTGCCAGGCTAGGGAGCTGAGGGAGTGGGAGGTGATCAATCAGTGACAGCAGTGATTGGCCAGTGGCTGCAAGGCAGACCTCTTGGTCCATCCTCCTGGCCCTCAGACTCCAACCAATCGGTGGTGGAGGCGGGGCAGAACTGGGGACTGGTTCCCTTAGTAGTCCTGCAGGATCAATCTCAAGAGGACAGGCCAGGCACCAATGGATCAGTGCTTCCAGCACCATCTCGACAGCGCTGCCAGTCTCCTGGAACTCAGCCTCTGGCGCTGAGGCTGCTTCCCCTTCCTAGACACACAGCAGGATCAGGTGGGAGGGGACTTGTGGCAGCAAGGATGGGGGCAGGGGAGGCGGGGCCCAGCAGAGGGTGGTCTGTACTCTTCACATGGCCCATAGGTACAGCTTCAGCTTGGCCTGCAGGCTCTGCTTGGCCCCACCTTCATGCCACATCCCCACTTCCGTCAGTCCCACTGGCCCTGAGGGACCCTCCCTGAGCTGTTTCTGGAAAGATCCTGCCCTTGGAGCGCACCTGGCTCCTGAGGAGGTGGGCGACACCGCAGGCAACATTTGGTGGCCATTATTCTACCTACCACAGTATGAATCAGAAAGAATAAAGTGAAAAGGGACAATGGCAACAAACATTTAAATCTGGAAGGCGGGTGAATGTGGTCCGTGCCTTAGCAGCCTGAGGACATTGCCCCTGAAGTGAACCCTAAGCCAGGAATGAGAAAAGCGAAGGGGCACCATGGGTTACCCCACAAAACCCCCAAAGGTGCCCGTGTTAATGAACTAAGTAGCCCTGGAAGTGGGAGCAAAGCTGGGGCCAAAAACAAGAGAATTGGTCTACAAAGGGCTCTAATCCTCACATTTCCTTCTCCACTCCGCACAGCTGGGCAGCTGCTCCGCCCCTGTCACAACAAATACAAAGGTTCCTTGTCCTGAGAGGATAAAACAGGGTCTCTGAACCCAGGACACAGCAGGACAACTGGGAGGGGCAGCCCTGTGACCCACCAGCGGCTCTTTTGACTGCTCCATCCTGAATGCAGGAAGCCCGCCTCCTGTCCCATCACCCGGGGCCCCCTCCCCTCTGGCTTCCAGACAGTGATGTCAGGGCTAAACTCTCCAGACAGGACACTCCAGAATTTATTCCCTTCAATCTCTGACTATATTAACAAGTATTTTGTTACTGTTGTTTCATTTCCTGTTTGTTTTTGTTTTCTTCTCCCTGCATACTGTTTTTTTCCAAATTGTTTTTCCCCCCCTGTTTGTATTAGTTCTCTTTCAGAGTCCAACTCACCAAGAAAAGAATACCTAAATAGGTTGGCATCAGAGATTTCCCAATGAAACAGCCCACCCCCAACTCTCTGTATTGAGCCCCTGAGTCAACCAGCCCTCATACACCCCCCGCCCCTGAATAGGGCTACTCAGCAGCTTGCTTTCATACACTGTTTTTTATATTCTTTTATATAGGAAAATTCAAAGGTCTTAAGTGGTCAGTATAATGGTTCTTGACAATTGTATACACTTGCGCAGCCCATACCTCACTCAAGATATAGCACATTTCCATCTCCTCAGAAAGTTTCATCATGCCCCAGTCAACAACTCCCCCACCACAGAGGCAACTGCTATGCTATTCAATCTCTTAGACAAGAGCAGATAACCAGGGGTCATCAATATTTGAGAAAAACCTCTAATATAACAAAAACAAATAGAATTTTGAGGAAACAATATGCGGGGGGAAAACCTTAAAAACAAAACTATTATTATTATATTCAGACTTAGGAAAATATATGGCACATGTGAAATAAAAATTAGATGCTTATTTTGGGGGGAAACACTCTGAGAATGAACAAAACAAAACAAAACAGTTCTTAGACTTAGATAATATCCTAGAAGAAATGCAAACTTACTTAAAAGGGGTCAGCAGCCCTGACTGGTGTGGCTCAGTTGGTTAGGCATCGTACCCTGCACCAGGAGGTTGCTGGATTCCCTGTCAGAGCACATGCCCGGTTGTGGGCCTATTGATGTTTCTCTCTCTCTCTCTCTCTCTCTCTCTCTCTCTCTCTCTCTCTCTCTCTAAATCAATGAACTATTCATTAAAAATCCTACATAATAAAGAGGTAATATGCAAATTGACACTCAGACCCTCGCACAAGATGACCGCCCCAAGATGGCCAACAGGGGAGGGTAGTTGTGGGCGATCAGGCCAGCAGGGGAGTGCAGTTAGGGGTGACTGGGCCAGCAGGGGAGGGCAGTTGGGGGCTATCGGGCCGGCAGGGGAGCAGTTAGGCATCGATCAAGCTGGCAGGGAGTGGTTAGTAGGTGATCAGGCAGGCAGGCAGGCAGGCAGGCAGGTGAGTGGTTGGGAGCCAGCAGTCCCAGATTGTGAGAGGGATGTTCAATTGCCGGTTTAGGCCTGATCCCTGTGGGCAGTCATACATCCCCCGAGGGGTCCCAGATTGGAAAAGGTGCAGGCTGGGCTGAGGAACAACCCCCATCCTGCCCCAGTGCACAAATTTCATGCACTGGGCCTCTAGTAATAATAAAATAAAATAAAATAAAATAAAAAATAAAATAAAATAAAATAAAATAAGGCAGCAAACTACAGCCTGCAGGCCAAATCCATCTCCACCTGCTTTTGAAATAAAGTTTTATTGGAACACAGCTACATCCATTTGAGGTTTTTTTTTTTTTTAATCTTTATTGTTGAGAATATTACAATGTCTCCTTTTCTCCCTCCATTGCCCCCTCCACCCTGTTCCTGCCTGCCCCAGGCCTTCACCTATTGTCTGTGTCCATAGGTAATGAATATCCTAATATATAAAAACCCTGGGTCATAATGACCAGTAATGACTGGAGGCTGACCAACAGAAAGTCAGTGATGGTCCCACCCCCAAGCAAGTGGTTAGGGGCAATCAGGCAGGCAGGCAGGCAGAGGGATTGGGGTGATCAGGTAGGCAGGCTAGCAGTTAGGGTTGATCAGGTAGGCAGACCAGTGGTTAGGGGTGATCAGGTAGGCAGGCAAGTAGTAAGCAAGATCAGGTAGGCAGACAGCCCCTTGCCAGGCTGATCCCACCCCCAAGCAAGTGGTTAGGGGCAATTAGGCAGGCAGGCAGAGTGGTTAGGTGTGATCAGGTAGGCAGTCAAGTGGTTAGGGGAGATCAGGTAGGCAGGCCAGTGGTTAGGGGTGATCAGGTAGGCAGACAGCCCCTTGCCAGGCTGGCCCTGCCCCCAAGCAAGTGGTTAGGGGCAATCAGGCAGGCAGGCAGAGTGATTAGGGGCTATCAGGTAGGCAGACAGCCCCTTACAGGGCTGGCCCCATTCCCCAGCAAAGAAAGAGGGAGGCCCAAGCCAGCCAAGCCATTGTACCCCAGCCTTTCACCTGTCCGGGAGGGGGGGCAGCACTGAACAGATGGCAAGCAGTGGCAGCAATGGGGCTGGGGCCAGCTGCCTGCAGCCCAGGGAAGGAAAGCCCCGATAGGCACTGATCTCAGGCCAGAGCTAAAAATCCTACCTGAGGGGTCCCGGATTGTGAGAGGGTGCAGGCCGGGCTGAGGGACTCCCCCGAGTGCACGAATTTTCATGCACTGGGCCTCTAATCTTACCTAAAATAGACAAACATGTAAATTGACCATACCTCCGCTATGCCACCAGCCAATCAGGAGAGATAGGCAAATTAACCTAACATAGTTGGCAGTTAATTTGCATACACAGGCACCGAGTGATGGGGGGTGTGTGCTTGCATCATTGCCATGGTGACGAAGCAGGCATTCTGCCCCACCCCAGGCCTCTCAGGGCCTCTGGGCAGCGTGGGAAGGCGGGGCTGGAGCAGAAAGAGGTGGCTTCAAGAGCAGAAAGAGGCGGCTCCCGGAGTGGAAAGAGGCGGCTCCCAGAGTGGAAAGGGGCGGCTCAGGAGCCTGAGCGGAAAGGTGGTGCCAGCAGCCAGGGAAAGGAAAGCTCATTCTAGCATGAATCTTTGTGCATCGGGCTTCTAGTCTTAATAATAAAAGGCTAATATGCAAATGGTTGTCATGCACAATCAGCAGGAGGCTTCATCCCCCACCCGGTGGGGCTTGACGGGTGATGTGAGGCTGCATCCTGTGTCCCCCTCCAGGCAGGGCTTGATGGGGGACCTGAGGCTGCATCCCCTGCCCGGCTGGGCTTGAGGGGAATGGGGCTGGCTGGATCTAGGTTGCGCTCAATGGGGGTGGGGCCAGCTGGGTCTGGGTCTCATGCAATTTTGAGGCATGCATGGGTGGGTGGGGACTTGACTCTGGGTCCTGCAGCCTGCCTGAGACTCTGACAGGAGGGAGATTTTCATATACATTTTACTAATTTTATTTCATCTCTGACACTTCTATTATAGATAAAGGGCAAATAGCAATATTAAAATATTTCCTTTAATTAATTCCCTTTTAATGTGCACAAATTTCGTGCACCAGGCCACTACTGTTGAATAAGAGTGGTAAAAGAAGCCATCCCTGTCTTTTCCCTGATCTTAAAGTTGTAATTTTTGACCACTAAGTATGATGTTGGCTGTGGGTTTGTCATATACGTCCTTTATGATGTTGAGATATGTTCCAATTCCACCATGTTGAGAATTCTTATCATATATGAGTGCTAGATTTTATCAAATGCCTTTTATGCATCCATTGATATGATCATGTGTTTTTATCCTTCATGTTTATTAATTTGAGAATATTGTATGGTCCTGCATCCCTGCAATACACCCCACTTGATTATGGTGTGTGATCATTTTAATGTATTGCTGGATCTAGTTTGCTAATATTTTGTTGGGGATTTTAGCCTCTATGTTCATCGGGGATATTGGCCTATAATTTTCTTTCTTTTTAGTGTGTTTATCTGTTTTTTTGAATTAGGATAATACTGGCATTGTAAAACGAGCTTGGGAGTCTTTTCTCTTATTGAATTTTTTGGGATAGTTTGAGAATGATAGGTATTAGTTCTTTGAATGTTTGGTAAAATTCACGTGTGAATCCGTCTGGTCCAGGACTTTTGTGTGTTGAGAGTTTTTAGATTACTGCTTCAATTTCACTAGTTGTAATCTATCTATTCAGATACTCTGATTCTTCCTAATTTTTTTGGAAAAATTTAATATTTCTAGGAATTTATTCATTCCCTCCAGTTGTCAAATTTGTTGGGATATAATTTTTAGTAATATTTTCTTACAATCCTTTTTATTTCTTTGGTGTCAGTTGTTACTTTTCCTCTTACATTTCTTATTTTATTTATTTGGGTTCTCTCTCCTTTTGTCTTGATGAGTCTGTTTAAAGTTTTGTCAATCTTGTTCATCTTTTTCAACCACATCTTGGTTTCATTGATCTTTTGTGTTATTTTTGTTAATACTCACCTGAACATATCTTATTGATTTTAAAAATAGGGAGGAAGGGAGGGATAGAAAGGAGAGAGAGAGAGAGAGAGAGAGAGAGAGAGAGAGAGAGAGAGAGAGAGAGAGAAAGAGAGAGAGATGACAGAGAATATCAATTGGCTGCCTTCTGTGTGTGCCCCAACTGGGAACTGACCCTTCAACTTTGTTATATGTCCTGACCTAGAATCAGACTTGCAAGCTCTGGGTATACAGGATGATGCTCCAACAAACTGACCCATACTGGACATGGCTGTATTTATATTTGAGACTTTATTTCATTTTTTAATACTTTGATCTTTATTATATCTTTCCTTCTACTAATTTTGGGCTTTGCTTGTTGTTCTTTTTCAAGTTCCTTTCAGTGTAAAATTAGATTGTGTATTTGAGATTAATCTTGTTTCTTGAAATAGGTCTGTAATGCTATTAATTTCCATTTTAAGACTGCTTTCACTATGTCCAATAGATCTGGGATTGTTGTGTTCTCATTTTCATTTGTTTCCAGGAAGGTTTTTAATTTTTTTCCTTGATTTTATTGTTAATCTATTCATTGTTTAGTTATTTAGCCTCAATATCTTTGTGTGTTTTACAGATTTTTTCTTGTGATTGACTTCTAATTTTGTAGCATTATGATCAGAGAAGATGCTTGATACAATTTCAATCTTCTTAAATTTATTGACACTTGTTTTGTGTCCTAACATATTGTCTGAAAATGTCTGTGTGCACTTGAAAAGAATGTACATTCTGCTCCTATAGGTGAAATATTCTGAAGACATCAATTAAATATATCTGATCTAGTGTGTTATTTATGGCCACCATTCCTTGCTGATTTTTCTGTCTAGAAGAACTACCTATTGATGTCAATAGGGTGTTAAAACATTATGATGTTGATACTGTCAGTCTCCCCCTTTAAGTCCATCAAGATTTGCTTTACATATTTAGGTGTTCCTATATTGGATGCATAAATGTTTGCCAGGGTTACATCTCTTGTTAGATTGCTCCCTTTATCATTATATTAGAGGCCCAGTGCATGAAATTCATGCATGGGTGTGTGTGTTTGTGTGTGTCTCTCAGCCCAGCCTGCCCCCTTTCCAATATGGGATCCCTCTCACAATCCAGGACTGCTGGCTCCCAACTGCTCTCTTGCCTACCTGCCTGATTGCCCCCAACTGCTTCTGCCTGCCAGCCCGATCACCCCCTAACCACTCCCCTGCCAGCCTGATCAACACCTAACTGCTCCCTGGCCGGCCTGAGCCCCTAACTGCCGTCCCCTGCCAGCCTGGTCACCCCTAACTGCCGTCCCCTGCCAGCCTGGTTACCCCTAAGTGCCCTCCCTTGCCGACCTGGTCCCCCACAACTGCCCTCCCTTGCAGTCCTAGTCCCTGCCAACTGCCCTCCTTTGCAGGCCTGATTGCCCACCCCTGCCCTTCCCTGCAGGCCTGGTCCCCCCCCATCTGCCCTCCCCTGCAGGCCTGGTCGCCCCCAACTGCCCTCCTCTGCCAGCCCAGTCACCCCTAACTGCCCTCCCCTTCAGGCCTGATGGCCCCAACTGCCCTCCCTTTCAGTCCTGGTCCCTCCCAACTGCCCTCCTTTGCAGGCTTGATCACTCACAACTGCCCTCTCCTGCAGGCCTGATAGCCTATAATTGCTCTCCCCTGCCAGCCATCTTGTGGCGGCCATCTTGTGTCCACATAGAGGCGGTCATATTTGACCACATGGAGGTGGCCATCTTGTGTGTTGGAGTGATGGTCAATTTGCATATTACCTCTTTATTATATAGGACTAGAGGCCCGATGCATAAAATTTGTGCAAGAGTAGGCCTTTCCTTCCCCTGCTGCTGGCATCGGCTTCCCTCTGGCACCCAGGACCCAGTTTCCCCTCCAGCCACCAACAGGCACCCGGGACCTAGGCTTCCCTCGCAGCCCCAGCTTCATCTGGAAGGTCATCTGGAAGGATGTCCAGAAGGACCTTTGGTCTAATTAGCATATTACACGTTTATTATTATAGATAGTATCCTTCTTTGTCTCTTACTACATCCTTTGTTTTAAAGTCTATTTTATCAGATATAAGTATTGCTACCCCAGATGTTTATTCATTTCCATTTGCATTAAACACCTTTTTCCATCCCATTACTTTTAGTCTATGTGTATCTTTCTGTCTGAACTGTGTTGCATATATGGGTCTTGTTTTCTTATCCATTCAGCAACCCTATGTCTTTTGATTGGAGCATTTAAGCCATTTACACTTAAAATGATTATTGAAAGGTACATATTGATTGCAATTTTGTTCTTTTAACTATGTTCCCTGTTTCTTTTTCTTTTTTTCCTCCTCCTCCTCCTCCTCCTCCTCCTCCTCCTCCTCCTCCTCCTCCTCCTCCTCCTCCTCCTTTTCTTTCTTTTTCTTCATGTAGGCCCTTTCATGATTCTTGTAATACTGGTTTTGTGGTAACAAACTCCTTTAGCCCTTTCTTATCTTGGAAGCTCTTTATTTCTCCTTCAATTTTAAGTGATAGCTTTGCTGGGTAAAATAGTCTTGGTTGTAGGTTCTTACTTTTAACCACTTTAAATATTTCATGCCAATCCCTTCTGGCCTGAAATGTTTCTGACAGTCTTATGGGACCTCCATTGTAGGTAACAACCTTTCTCTTGATCCTTATAAAATTCTCTCGTTGTCTTTAATCCTTGCCATTTTAATTATGATCTGTCTAGGTGCGGGCCTCTTTGGGTCCATCTTGTTTGGAATGCTCTGTGCTTTCTAGACTTGTGTGTCTTTTTTCCTCACCAACTGTATTGACTTTTTCTTTTAACTGTATTCTTCACTTTCCATATTGTATTCTTTATTTTTGAATGCTCCCTTCTTATGTTTTCTATTTTATTCATGCTGTTGAATATCCCTTTGAACTCTATATCTAATAAATTGCTTGCCTCCATTTCACTTAGCTCTTTTTGTGGAGATTTATCCTGTTTTTTTTCATCCAGAGCCTATTTCTTTGTCTCCTCATTCTGGCTGCCTCTTTGTTCCTTTTAAAAACATATTCAATAGTTCTGCCATGACTCCAAGTATTCATGAGGTGGTCTTATGTAGTAGGTATCCTGTGGGGTCCAGTGGTACAGTATCCTTGATCACCTAAGCTGGGTGCTTCAGGTATGTTTCTTGTATGGGTTATGTGGGACCTCCTGTTGTAATTGAGTGATGTTAGCTCATTTTTGCTTTTGATTAACCCTCAGGCTATCTGACTGTGAGTCTCAGCCTTGAGCACTATATACAAGTTGCTGTACACATGCTGAAAACATGAAGAGGAATTCCCCTCAGGAGTGTTTGGTGCCTGCTAAATCTACCTTTAAATATGCTACTTGTGAAGCTTATTTGATCCTGCTCTGATATTGTCTGAAGCTGGCCACTGGATGTGTTGATTCTGGGCCTCTTGAAATAGACTGTAGTGCAGGCCAATGTAAGACACTGCCTGTGACTGGCCTTTTGGCAACCTGTTTGGAGCTACAAGGAATCCATAGTTTGTGACTGTGTCCTCTGGGCCTGGGTGCATGCAGGAGGTACCAAGCTGTGCACCAAGACTGCCTTTTACCAGCACCAGGCCCTGGTGCTGAGCAGCAAACGTTTCTAGTCACCCTTGGATCTGCCTCTGCCTATTAGGCTCAGTCAGTTAAAGAGCCTCTGGCTTTATTCCTCAGCAGGGTATAAGCTCTACAGGTTGGGGCAAGAATGAGGCCAGAGGATGGGGCTACTGCTTTCCCCAGGCTGATTCCACATGGAGTGGAGTGCTCCACCCAAAAAAGACAGTGTCTATGGTATGGAAGAATGACTTTGCAAAGAGATACTGGCAGTTATCCACACATCTCCATCCCCTGACCCACAAATCCCATACCCTCCTCATGTGATTCCATTGCTCTGTCCTTTTTTGCACGAGCCCTGATTGAGTGGTTGTGAACAAAATTTTGTGCGTTTGTACCTTAACAGGATGCCCATGACTCTAGCAGATTCTTGTCTCTCCCTCATGGACAAAACCCTTGGCTATTCATAGCCAGATGTTATGTGGATGCCTCTTTTTGGCTCTGGTTCTCTGGACTGCGGAATCCAATTTGGGCTTTAGGCAGAATTCCTCGAAGCTGAAATTTGCCTCCAGATCATCAACCACTACCAGTAGGAGCAAGGCCAGCTTTTTTTCACGTCTTAACCTTTCCTATCACTCTCAATGTGGCTTCTTCTGTAAATTCTTGGTTATAAGACTTCTCTTTAGCTAGTCTTAAGTTGGTTATTCAGAATGATCCTATATAATAAAAGGCTAATATGCAAATCAACCTAAGTGGAACGACCAGTTGCTATGATGCGCACTGACCACCAGGGGACAGACACTCAATGCAGGAGCTGCCCCCCTGGTGGTCAGTGCACTCCCATAGGGGGAGCGCCACTTATCCAGAAGCTGGGCTCATGGCTGGCAAGTGCAGTGGCGGTGGAGGGAGCCTTTCTGGCCTCTGCGGCAGCGCTAAGGATGTCCAACTGATGTCTTAGGCCCACTCCCCAAAGGCATCCCCTGAGAGCTCCCAGACTGTGAGAGGGCGCAGGCCAGGCTGAGGGACCCTAGATGTTCTATAATTTATTTATTTATTTATTTATTTTTAAAAATATATTTTATTGATTTTTTACAGAGAGGAAGGGAGAGGGATAGAGAGCTAGAAATATCGATGAGAGAGAAACATCGACCAGCTGCCTCCTGCACACCCCCTACCAGGGATGCGCCCGCAACCAATGTACATGCCCTTGACCGGAATCGAACCTGGGACCTTTCAGTCCGCAGACCGACGCTCTATCCACTGAGCCAAACCGGTTTCGGCTAGATGTTCTATAATTTAGTTGTAATTCCACTTTGGTCCTGGTGGCTCTGGGGATAGAGCTCATAGGGCAACCACCTGGAGTCATGTGCTGTCATTCCTCCATACTACAGATGACATCTTTCTCAGGTAGATTTTTACCACCCAGGCATAAATGTTGCTTTCACCTAATTTGCTGCTGGATTGGGTCTTCCAACCCTGATAAATGTTGCTTTCACCTAATTTGCTGCTGGATTGGGTCTTCCAACCCTCTTTGGAAATCATTAACCCTCAACCTTTAAGATGGTCACAGGGTGCCAAATGCCCTGCCTTTGCCTCTTAATCTTTAGTTGATAAAAGGAGATATACTTCAATATTTTAAAGGCTCAATTTCTTCTATAAAATTTAACCATGTTCTAGTACTGCAATATTTTCACAGTACATTCCAGGGAGATGACCTTAAGCAATATAATTTGTAACTTGGAGATTTTTATCTACTGAAAAAGACACCTTCAGAAGGACTTCCTTCAATTTTTCTGGACAGGCCCCTACCAGGTACTGCTAAACAACCATGTGAAGGCAAATATCAGAGTATAGACTCCGAGATTCACATGACACATTGAAAGAGCACCTAACCCTGACTAGACATGCACATCATCTGGTGTCTTGAAAATAATATTTATTGGAACAAAAGAAGATGACATCTGACAAGATAGCTTTTCAAAGATGTTCAGATCAATTGGAAGATTTAAATTCACCTTTCTCTTTGATCTAGATTATTAACTTATTCTCAATTCATATCCAATTCATAAGTCTCTAAATTTGCAACCTACAGGCTGTATTATTGATGAGACATTTTGTTACAGTTTCTTTTGAGATAACAGTACTGTTCAATCACTTTCTGTTTTACACATGCATATAAATCTTCCCAAAGTGCTTGCTTCATTTTTTTTCCAATTCTGAGTGTACCTTTGACATATTCACTGGTCTAAGATACAAATTTATATGAAGATTCCTAAGAGAGCTGACCACCCTCCTACCTCTCCTGTTACTCAAATGTGACCACCATAAATTTTCATTTTGTGCACTTTCCCTCTGATATGGAATATGACATGCAGGAAAGCTCCTTCTTGGCATTGAAAGACAAAAGGTCACTGAATCTGGAGAAACCTGACTCTTGATCAGTGATGCTTTCAGAGAACAATCTTGATCAAAAGGGGTAAATGTGGCCCAGCTGGTGTTGGTCAGTGGTTGAGCATTGATATATGAACCAGGAGGTCATGATTGTATTCTAGGTCTGGGCACATGTCCAGATTTTGGGCTTGGTCCCCAGTGGAAGGCATGCAGGAAGCAGCTGATCAATGATTCTCTGTCATCATTGATGTTTCTCTCTCTCTCCCTTCCTCTCTAAAATCAATAAAAATATATTAAAAATAACACCCACTGCTATCCTTTGTTTCTCTGGACTTGTGAGTAGTTTATCAGTAGACTACATATCCTGAATTGTAACTTTTCATTGTTCCTGAATAAACTCATTTTGCTGGAGAAATATCTGGCTGTCTGTTACTGGTCAACACCATCACTCTAAATCCTAGTCAACTCTTGAGGTTGGCATTATCAGACATTTAAAATTTTGACAGGCTGATGGGTATGATATGGTATTTTACTCTAGTTTTAATTTACATTTCTCTGATTGCTAATGAGTTGAACATCTTAACTATGTTTGAGTCATTTGTAGTTCTTTTAACATAAAATGTCTATGTCTATTGGGTTGTTTATCTTTAATAATTGATATAAAATACATTTCTGTGCATGTATATATGTATATAATATGAATTCCTTCCCTCCATTTTGAATGATAAATCTTTGTCACCCATAGATGTCACAAGGATACTATACTACTTTGTGGCTTTAGTTGTCTCTTTAAGGTGCTTTTAATGAACATAAGTTCTTAATTTAATATAGACAAATTTATCAATCTTGTCTTGTATGCCTTATATATTTTTTGTGTTTAGAAAATGCTTCCTACTTCCAAGTTATAAAGATGTTTTCCTATGTTATGCTTTAAAGTTTTATAGTTTTTCTTTTGACATTTAAGTTTTAATGCACTTGAGAATAATTTTTATGTATTGTTTGAGGTTGGAATCTGTGATATTTTGATTTATAATAAAAATTACATTTGACTCCAACCCTTTCCTGGAACAGAGTTTCTAAAACTCTTGGAAATTCCTGTGATAAAACTGATAAAACATTTCTTTTGTTATGTTATTGAAGTGACTTTTAGGAAGGACCTTAAGTAATCTAAGGTTGGAGGCTGGTCACCAGGTGACTCAACCTTGTGTCTAGAGGGTTTTAATTTTCAGTCTTACATCTCTGCCTTTTGGGGAGGGACAAGAGGCTAACAGTTGAAATAATTACTAATGATTTAATCATATTAATTACATATATATTAATCAATAATGCCTATGAGATAAAGCCTCCATAAAACCCCAAAGGAGAGATTCCAAGATGGTAGTGAATTAAATGAAAGCTCCACTGACATTCTCCCAGGACTAAACTGGAATTACAACTAAAAGAGAAAAAAATCCTGAAAAAACAACTGAAGACTAGGTGGAGAGAACCCTTATAACCAAGGATGTAAAGTGGAGACCTCATAGAGATGGATAGGAAATGCTGAGATGCAAGAGGGCTGGCTGGGATCCCACAGGCATCAGCTGAAGTTCTAGAGGGATACCTCAGAATGCTGGAATCTAAACGCCAAGTGGGGCTCCCAAGCTCAGAGCACCAGAACTGAGAATGGTGCCCACATAATATAAGGCTGTGAAAAGCAGTGGTATTTCTGCTCTCCAGGGACAGACAGATGGAAATGCAAATATTATCTGTAAGGGTCAATGCACAAAATTTCACGTGCTGCCAGTCACCTTGGGATCTGGCAGAGGGAGGGTGAAGGGGACTAGAGCTATGTGGGGAGAATCCAGGGTTGGTAGCTCTGGGGATAGAGCTCATAGGGCAACCACCTGAAGTCCCATGCTGTCATCCCTCCATACTGCAGATGACATCTTTCTCAGGTAGATTTTTACCATCCAGGTAGCTTTTTCCTGATGGGAGAAGCAATTGCCCTACTCACTGGAAAACCTCTTGCCTCACCCTGTGGACTTTATGTTTTGCTGTGATCTACAGCCTGTATCTCATTAACAGACTGAGAATAACAATCAGCCTGCAGGTGCTTTGACTCTTCACCTGATCTGCTTCTGGACACTAGGCTAGCAAAAGCATACCTCAGTATGCATCTTGGTCTTTTCTAAATGCACCCAGCCCCAACAGGAAGCCACAAGTTGTGGAACACTGATAGCTCAGGACCAGTGTACTCAGGACCAGTCACAAGTAGTGTTTGACATTGGCCTGTACCAGAGACCCTCCAAAAAGACTGTGAGTTGTAACAGATCTGCCTGATACCTAAAAATAAAACTAAACAGGCAGACAAAATGTGGAGACAAAACACACACACACAAAAAAACCCAAAAACAAGACCCAAATGAAAGAATGAGAATTCTTCAGAAGAAGAGATAAATGAAATGGATATAAGGAATTCATCAATATAGAGTTTAGAGTAGGATTATAAAGATACTCAAAGGCATGACAAAAGATATAGATGCTTTGACAAATAACCAGTCAGAACTGAAGAATGAAAAAGAAGAAATAAAGAATACATTGGAAGAAATAAACAGCAGATTAGAGTAATTTGAGGATCAGAGGAGCAAATCAGATGACAGGGTAGGAAAAAAAATCACTCAATCAGAGAACCAAAAAGAAAAACACAATTAAAAAACAGGAGGACGGGGGATGAGGACAAATATGTGATACCTTAATCAATAAAGAAATTAAAAAACAAAATACAAAAAAAAAAAAAAACAACCAAAAAAACAGGAGGACAGTTCAAGGGACAAAATTAAACATAACAATATCTGCATCATAGGCATTCCAGAAGGAGAAGAAACTGAGCAAGAGATAGAGAACCTGTTTAAAGAAATAATAGAAGAAAACGTCCCTAACCTGGTGAAGAAAAAAAAGTCATACAAGTTCAGTAGGCATAGAGAGTCCCAAACAAGAAGAACATAGACACATTATAATAAAAATTAAAGACAAAGAGTGAATATTTGTTATATAGAAGAGAAAAGCTATTTGTTACAT
Source organism: Eptesicus fuscus (assembly GCF_027574615.1). Classification (NCBI taxonomy): domain Eukaryota; kingdom Metazoa; phylum Chordata; class Mammalia; order Chiroptera; family Vespertilionidae; genus Eptesicus; species Eptesicus fuscus. Next base: position 646,704 of record NC_072480.1, on the reverse strand, counting down.
ACAAAGGAACTACCATAAGACTGTCAGCTGACTTCTCATCAGAAATTCTACAGGCCAGAAGAGAATGGAATGAAGTATTCAAGATAATGAAAAGCAAGGATCTGAAACCAAGACTACTCTATCCAGCAAGGCTATCATTCAAAATAGAAAATAGATGGTGAAATAAAGAGCTTTCCAGAAAAAAAAAAAAGCTAAAGGAGTTTATACCCAACAAACCAGCATTGCAAGAAATGTTAAAGGGACAGTGGAAATAAGTAGAAATTCATATATATATATATACTAGAAGCCCGGTGCATGAAATTCGTGCACGGCGGAGGGTTGTCCCTCAGCCCAGCCTGTACCCTCTCCAATCTGGGACTCCTGGAGGGCAGTCAGACATCCCTCTCACAATCCAGGACTGCTGGCTTGCAACTGCTTGCCTGCCTGCCTTCCTGATTGCCCCTAACCACTTCTGCCTGCCAGCCTGATCACCCCCTAACCACTCTGCTGCCAGCCTGGTTGATGCTTAACTGCTCCCCTGCCAGCCTGTTTGCCCCCAACTTTCCTCCTCTGCCAGCCTGGTCACCCCTAACTGCCCTCTCCTGCAGGGTTGATCACCTCCAACTGCCCTCCCTTGCAAGCCTGGTTCCTCTCAACTGCCCTCCCTTGCAAGCCTGGTTCCTCTCAACTGCCCTCCCTTGCAGGCCGGGTGCCTCCCAACTGCCCTCCCCTGCTGGCCATCTTGTAGTGGCCATCTTGTGTCCACATGGGGGCAGGATCTTTGACCACATGGGGGCAGCTATATTGTGTGTTGCAGTGATGATCAATCTGTATATTACTCTTTTATTAGATAGGATAGAGGCCTGGTACAGGGGTGGGGGCCAGCTTGTTTGCCCTGAAGGGTGTCCTGGATCAGGGTGGGGTTCCCTTGGGGCATGGGGCGGCCTGAGCGAGGGGCCTGTGGTGGTTTGCAGGCCGGCCACGCCCCCTGGAGGCCCAAGCAGAGGCCCTGGTATCTGGAATTTATTTTCCTTCTACAATTGAAACTTTGTAGCCTGGAGCGGAGCCAAGCCTGCTGCTCCCTCTGGGGCGGCAGCCATTTCTGTGGCAGTTAATTCACCTTCTACAATTGAAACTTTGTAGCCTTAAGCGGGTGAGCCCAGCCAGGGTGTTCGGAAAGCTTTGCTTCCCCTGTTGCTGCCGGCAACCCTGGCCTGCTCTCTCAAGCTCCATTCTGCCGCCATTTGTTTGAATTTGTTTACCTTCTATAATTGAAACTTTGTAGCTTGAGTGGAGGCTTAGGCCTGCAACGGCTATGGAAAGCTTGGCTTCCTCTGTTACCTGGGAAACCTTGCTCTCTGTGGCTGTAGCCATCTTGGATGGGGTTAATTTGAATACTCGCCCTGATTGGCTGGTGGGTGTGGCTTATGTAGTGGAGTGATGGTTAATTTGCATATTACAATTTTATTAGAGAGGATATATATATATATATATATATATATATATATATATACACACACACACACACACATATATACACACACACATACATACATACACTAGAGGACTAGAGGTCCTGTGCATGAAATTCATTCACGGGGGGGGGGGGGTTGTCCCTCAGCCCAGCCTGCACCCTCTCCAATATGGGACCCCTTGAGGGATGTCTGACTGCCCGTTTAGGCCCGATCCCAGTCGAACAGCACTCTAACAATCCAGTACTGCTGGCTCCCAACCGCTCGCCTGCCTCTGCCTGATTGCCCCTAACCGCTTCTGCCTGCCAGCATGATCACCCCCAAACCACTCCCCTACCAGCCTTATTGACGCCTAACTGCTCCCCGGCAGGCCTGAGCCCTAAGTGCTCTCCCCTGCTGGCCTGGTCACCCCTAACTGCCCTCCCCTGCAAGCCTGGTCCCCCCCAACTGCCCTCCCCTGAAGGACTGGGTCCCTCTGCACCAAACTGTCCACCCATGCAGGCCTGGTCCCCCCCCCCCCCAACTCCCCTACCCTGGAGGCTTGGTCCTCCAAAATTGCACTCTCCTGCTAGCCTGGTCTCCCCCAACTCCTGTCTCTGCTGGCCTGGTCACCCCTAACTGCCCTCCCTGCCAGTCTGGTCGCCCCCAACTGCCCTCCCCTGCAGGCCTGGCCCCCCACAACTGCCACCCACTGCAGGCCTGGTCCCCACCAACTGCCCTCCTCTGCCTGCCTGGTCACCCCTTACTGCCCTTCCTGCTTGTCTGATTGCCCACAACTGCCCTCCCCTGCAGGCCTTGTTTCCCCCAACTGCCCTCCCCTACAGACATGTTCCCCCCCAACTGCCCTCCCCTGCAGGCCTGGGTCCCTCCCAACTGCCCTCCCTTGCTGGCCTGGTCTCCCCAAACTGCCCTCATCTGCTGGCCTGGTCACCCCCAACTGCCCTCCTATGCTGGCCTGGTCACCCCTAACTGCCCACAACTGCCCTCCCTTGCAGGCCATATTGTATCTCCATGGGGGCAGCCATCTTTGACCACATGGGGCGGCCATCTTGTGTCTTGGAGTGATGGTCAATTCGCATATTATTCTTTTATTAGATAGGATACATATATATGTGTGTGTGTATATATATATGTATGTATATGTATCTAATCTAATAATAGACAAATATGCAAATTGACCATACCTCCGACACACCCAGAAGCCACGCCCACAAGCCACGCCCACCATCCAATCAGAGCGAGTATGCAAATTAACCCAAACCAAGATGGCTACAGCCACAGAGAGCAAGGTTTCCTAGGTAACAGAGGAAGCCAAGCTTTCTGCCAGCCGTTGCAGGCCTAAGCCTCCACTCAAGCTACAAAGTTTCAATTATAGAAGGTAAACAAATGGCGGCAGAATGGAGCTTGAGAGGGCAGGCCAGGGTTGCTGCCGGCAACAGGGGAAGCAAAGCTTTCTGCACACCCTGGCCGGGCCCACCCACTTAAGGCAACAAAGTTTCAATTATAACCCCAACACACATGGCTTCGGGCCTCGGAGGGAGCCCCAGGCTTGGCCCTGCTCCAGGCTACAAAGTTTCAATTGTAGAAGGAAAATAAATTCCAGATACCTGGGCCTCTGCTTGCGTTGCCAGGGGGCGTGGCTTGCCTGCAAACCACCACAGGCCCCTCGCTCAGGCCGCCCCCGCCCCAAGGGAACCCCACCCTGATCAGGGACACCCTTCAGGGCAAACTAGCTGGCCCCCACCCCTGTACCAGGCCTCTATCCTATCTAATAAGAGTACTATGCAGATTGATCATCACTGCAACACACAATATAGCTGCCCCCATGTGATCAAAGATCCTGCCCCCATGTGGACACAAGATGGCCACTACAAGATGGCCAGCAGGAGAGGGCAGTTGGGAGGCACCCAGCCTGCAAGGGAGGGCAGTTGAGAAGGACCAGGCCTGCAAGGAAGGGCAGTTGGAGGTGATCAACCCTGCAGGATAGGGCAGTTAGGGGTGACCAGACCGGCAGAGGAGGGAAGTTGGGGGCAAACATGCTGGCAGCAGAGTGGTTAGGGGGTGATCAGGCTGGCAGGCAGAAGTGGTTAGGGGCAATCAGGAAGGCAGGCAGGCAAGCAGTTGGGAGCCAGCAGTCCTGGATTGTGAGAGGGATGTCCGACTGCCCGTTTAGGCCCGATCCCTGAGATCGGGCCTAAACGGGCAGTCGGACATCCCTTGAGGGGTCCCAGATTGGAGAGGGTACAGGCTGGGCTGAGGGACAACTCCCCTCCGTGCACGAATTTCGTGCACCGGGCCTCTAGTATATGTATATATACATATGCATACATATATATGTATATATATGTATGTAGAGAGAGAATTAAAATAACTGAAAAAACAGTCATTTTAATTCTTTATGCCTATTCTCTGTCTCTGTCTCTCTTTGTCTCTCTCTGTCTCTCTCTCTCTCTCTCTCTTTCTCTATCTCTCACCTTACCATTTGCAACTGCATGGATGGAACTGGAACGCATTATGCTAAGCCAGTCAGAGAAAGATAAATATCACATAATCTCACTCATTTGTGGAATATAATGAACAACATTGTTGGTGTATAAAAAAGCCATGGATTTCTGAGTGTTTATTTTGTATCCTGCTACATTGTCAAATTCATTTTTTAAGTCTAGCAGTTTTTTTTTGTTTTCTACAATACTTTTGTTTTCTACAGTTTTTTTGTTTTGTTTTCTACAATACTACATTGTCAAATTCATTTTTTAAGTCTAGCAGGTTTTTTTTGTTTTCTACGAAATTCGTGCATGGGGAGGGGAGGTCCCTCATCCCGGCCTGCATCCTCTCCAATCCAGGACATCCCTCTTGCCATCCTGGACCACTGGCTCCTAACCACTCGCCTGCCTGTCTACCTGATTGCCCCTAACCACTTCTGCCTGCTGGCCTGATGCCTCTAACTGCTCCCCTGCCAGCCTGATGCCCATAACTGCTCCTCGGCCAGCCTGATCCCCCCTTACCTGCTCCCCTGCCAGCCAACCTGATCGCCCCTAACCACCTCTGCCTGCCAGCCTGATTGCCCCCTAACTGCTCTTCCCTCCTGGCCTAATCACCCCTAACCACCTCTGCCTTGGCCCACACCACCATGGCTTTGTCCAGAAGGACATCTGGAAGATGTCTGGTCTAATTAGCATATTACCCTTTTATTAGTATAGATCATGTCATCTGCAAAGAATGAAAATTTTACTTCTTCTTTTCCAATTTGGATGCCTTTTATTTCTTCTCCTGTCTGATCACTATGACTAGCACTTCCAGTACTATGTTGAACAGGAGTGGTGAGAGTGGGCATCCCTGTCTCATTCCTGTTCTTAGGTGAAATGGTTTTAGTCTTTGCCCATTTAGTATGATATTGGCTGCAGGTTTGTCATACAAGGCTTTTATTATGTTGAGGTATGACCCCTCTATTCTCACTTTGCTGAGAGTTTTTATCAAAAAAGGGTGTTGGATTTTGTCAAATGCTTTTTCTGCATCAACTGCTAGAATTATGTCTTTTTTGTCTCTCAATTTGTTTATGTAATGTATCATATTTATTGATTTGCAGATATTGTACCAGCCTTGCATCCCTGGAATAAATCCCACTTTGTCATGGTGTTTGATCTTTCTAATGTAATGCTGGATCTGATTTGTTAGAATTTTATTGAGGATTTTAGCATCTATGTTCATCAGGGATATCTACAGTATATATATAAAAAGTCAGCCACCGTAACACGGTAACCACCAGAACAACCAGTCACTATGACGCCCACTGAGGCCAGCAAATCAGCCCGAACAGGGGGCGGGGCTGGGCCCCCACAATCCCAATCAGCCCAAAGCCCCACCCCATGACTGGCCCCACCCCTGATTGCCAATCCCTACCCCAATAGGGGGTGGGGTCAGCCAGCCAACCTCCTTCAGCCCCTCCCCCCCCAGCTCCACCCCAGATCAGCCCCCCACCCCAATCAGGGTCAGGGCCAGCTGTCCAAGCACCTGTGACCCCTCCCCCTATCTGGTCTTGCCCCTGATAGGCCCTGACCACCCCAATTGGTCTGCAGCCCCTCCCCCCAGCCATCTCTGCCCCCAATTGCCCCCCCCCACGCTGATCAGGGACAGGGCCTGCCAGCCAATCACCCATGGACCCTCCCCCAGGCTTCTTGGCCATGATTGACCCCCACACCCTATTAGGGGGTGAGGCTGGCTGGCCCAGCACCTATAGCCCCTCCACATGGCTGGCCCCACCCCTGATCAGCCCCCACCACCCCAATTGGCCCACGGCCCTTTCCCCCAGCCATCTCTGTCCCCAATCGCCACCCCCCACACCAATTGGGGGTAGGGATGGCTGGTCAACCTCCCACAGCCCCTCTCCCAGCTGCTGACCCCTGATCAACCCCCCTACCTCATTCTGGGTGGGGCCCACCAGCCAATCGCCCATGGCCCCTCCACCCAGCCAGCTCAGCCCTGTTTGGGTCCCAATCAGGGTGGGCCAGCTGGCCAACCTCCTGCCATCTCCTCCTCCTGACAGGCCCAGCCCTGATCTGCCCCAATTGGGGCCAGGCTGGCCAGACCACACCTGTGCACATATTCGTGCACTGGGCCTCTAGTTGGTCTATAATTCTCTTTCTTTGTAGTTTCTTTATTTGGTTTTGGTATTAGGGTAATTCTGGCTTCATAGAAAGAACTTGTAAGTGTTCCTTCCTCTTCAATTTTTTGGAATAGTCTGAGGAGGGTAGGTTTTAGTTATTCTTTGAATGTTTGGTAGAACTCCCCGGTGAAGCCGTTCAGACAGGGCTTTTGTTTGCTGGAAGTTTTTTGATAACTGCTTTAATTTCATTGGTAGTCATTGGCCTATTCAGGTTTTTATTAATTCTTCCTAACTGAGTTTTGGAAGATTGTATTTTTCTGGGAATACGTCCATTTCATCTAGGTTGTCCAGTGTGTTGGAGTAGAGTTGTTCGTAGTATTTTTTTACAATACTTTTGTATGTTTGTGGGATTGGTTGTTACTTCACCTCTTTCATTTATGATTTTGTTTATTGGGTCATCCCTCTTTGTTTCTTGGTGAACCTGGATAGAGGCTCAATCTTGCTTATCCTTTCAAAGAACCAACTCTTGGTTTTATTGATATTTTGTATTTTTTTGTCTCTATGTCATTTATTTTAACTCTGATCTTTATTATTTCCTTCTTTCTATTTATTCTGGGCTTTTCTTGTTGCTCTCTTTCTAATTCTTTAAGTTCGATAGATAATTAATTATCATTTTTTCTTGTTTTTGAAATAGGCCTGTACAACTATGAACTTCCCTCTCACGACTGCGTTCACTGTGTCCCATAGATTTTGGATTGTTGTGGTTTCATTGTCATTGGTTTCCCAGATGCTTTTTATTTCTTTTTTGATCTCTTTGGTAACCCAATCATTGTTTAATATCATGCTATTTAGCCTCCAAGTGTTTGATTTCTTTCATTGTTTTTATTATAGTTGCTTTCTAATTTTATGCCATTGTGATCTGAGAAGATGCTTGATATAATTTCTATCTTCTTGAATTTGAAGAGGCTTTGCCTGTGTCACAATATGTAGTCTATTTTTTTATTATTTATTTATTTATTATTATTATTATTTTTAATTTCTTTATTGATTAAGGTGTCTCGTATTTGTCCTCATCCCCCCATTCCCATCCCACACCCCTCCCCACGGATGCCCCAACCCCCTGTTGAACTTAACCGTTGGATAGGCTCATATGCATGCACACAAGTCCTTTGGTTGATCTCTTCCCCCCTCCTCCCAACCTCCCCTATCCTCCCTCTGAGGCCTGATAGTCCGATCGATGCCTCCTTGTTTCTGCTTCTGTTCTTGTTCCTCAGTCTATGTTGTTCATCATTTCCCCTAGATGAGCGAGATCATATGTCACTAGATATATACTTATAAGAACTGAATGTGAGACGAGCAATAATAGTTATGCTGACAGGCAAATGAATCAGTCTGTAGTGAGTTTCTTTCTGGACCAACAGTTCTTTTGAGACCCAATTTCAATGTCTACCAGTTCCTTATGTGTACATGTTGGCACTGACCCCTCAGCTCTGGATGGTGGACAAATGGTGGTAACGGAGGTCCGACTCCCTCTGGTTTGGTCTCGGCCGGACCCAGGGGCACTTCTTCACCCGGACTAAGGGGAACGTGGCCTCACCCAGACCCAAGGGGCATGTGGCCTCACCCGGGCCCGGGACCCAGCCTCACCCAGATGGATCCAGGGGCACACGGCCTCACCTGGACCCAGGATCCGACTTCACCCGTACCCAGGGGCACAAGGCCTCACCCGGACCCAGGGGCGCGTGGCCTCACCCGGGCCTAGGGACCCAGCCACACCCGGGTCCAGGGGCGCGTGGCCTCACCCGGACCCAGGGGCGCGTGGCCTCTCCCAGACCCAGGGGCGCGTGGCCTCACCAGGACCTAGGTGCACGAGGCCTCACCCGGATCCAGGGACACATGGCCTCACCCGGACCCGGGGGCGGGTGGAATCTCCCAGACCCAGGGGCGCGTGGCCTTACCAGGACCTAGGTGCGCGAGGCCTCACCTGGATCCAGGGACACATGGCCTCACCCGGACCTGGGGGTGCGTGGCCTCTCCCAGACCCAGGGGCACATGGCCTCACCCGGACCCGGGACCCAGCCTCACCCGGATCCAGGGACACATGGCCTCACCCAGACCCGGGGGGGCGTGGCCTCTCCCAGACCCAGGGGCGCGTGGCCTCACCCGGACCTGGGAGCCAGCCTCACCCGGATCCAGGGACACATGGCCTCACCCGGACCCAGGGTCACGTGGCCTCTCCCAGACCCAGGGGCGCGTGGCCTCACCCAGACCTGGGTGCGCGAGGCCTCACTCAGACCCGGGACCCAGCCTCACCCAGATCCAGGGACACATGGCCTCACCTGGACCCAAGGGCGCGTGGCCTCTCCCAGACCCAGGGGCGCGTGGCCTCACCCGGACCTAGGTGCACGAGGCCTCACCCGGATCCAGGGACACATGGCCTCACCTGGACCCGGGGGCGCGTGGCCTCTCCCAGACCCAGGGGCACATGGCCTCACCCGGACCCGGGACCCAGCCTCACCCGGATCCAGGGACACATGGCCTCACCCGGACCCGGAGGCGCGTGGCCTCACCCGGATCCAGGGACACATGGCCTCACCCGGACCCAGGGGCGCATGGCCTCTCCCAGACCCAGGGGCACATGGCCTCACCCGGGCCTAGGTGCGCGAGGCCTCACCCGGATCCAGGGACACATGGCCTCACCTGGACCCAGGGGCGCGTGGCCTCTCCTAGACCCAGGGGCACGTGGCCTCACCCAGGCCTAGATGCCCGAGGCCTCACCCGGATCCAGGGACACATGGCCTCACCCGCACCCAGGGGCGCGTGGCCTCTCCCAGACCCAGGGGCGCGTGGCCTCACCCGGACCTGGGTGCGTGAGGCCTCACCCGGACCCGGGACCCAGCCTCACCTGGATCCAGGGACACATGGCCTCACCCGGACCCAGGGGCGCGTGGCCTCTCCCAGACCCAGGGACGTGAGGCCTCACCTAGACCCAGAGGCGTGTGACCACACCCGAGCCCAGAGGCGCGCAACCTCGCCCGCACCCGGGTCCCAGCGGGGTTTCGTCTTCTTGATCCCAATTCCTGTTGGTCAATTCCCTCTCAGCAATTCCTTCGGCCATTTTCCCAGAGCTCCACTATGGCTGCCGCAGAACTCGTTGGGCGGCGGGCTCGGCGAAGCTCCGGTGTTCCCGGTGCACGGCGGCGGGCTGGTCCGGTGTCGCTGCGTCGGCCCTTGGGTCTGCAGCAGTGGCCTGTCGCCGAGCGTGCGCACCTGGCCGCTTCCGGGGCATTGAGATTCTTGAAGGACTCGGAGGTCAGCAAGCGCGGAGTCTCCCACCCCATGTCTCCCATGGGCTCGTCTGTCCGTGCTCGGCAGCCAGTGGAGCCGTCCCCTCAGCCGGAGACCGCCGGGGGAACTGCGCCAAGCACGTTCCAGGCCGCCATTGTGTCGCCTGAGCTGTAGTTCTCAAAGTGTGGTCTTTGGGTCACCGGCATCAGCATCATCCTGCATACCCCTCTTTTATTCTAGTTGTAGAGCACCCTCTGGTGGTTCTGGATGGTGTCTGCTCTGCTCTCCCATCGTAGTCTCAAAATTGTTGTGGTAGGCAACAATCAGGCTTCCGCCCTATGCCTCCATCTTGGTCCTCCTTTGTATAGCTAAGTCTTGACTGTTGTTGGCGTCACCGGGAGGAATTGTCCTCCAGGCCAATTGGCCGTGAGGACCCTCTTTGTCTACAAAGGAAGAGTTGCTGCGCAGGAGACATGCCTATGGGCCGGGTCTTGGTGCAGCAAGGCCCCGGCGCTCACTGAATCTGCCTCCCGAATGTGTCCCCTATGCGCGTGGTTGAAATCTGGTGTCATCTCACACAGACCACTAGATGCCCTCATTTCTGGGTCTCCAATGGAGTGCAGGTCAGCTACTGCCTGGGGCACTCAGCAGGGATTACTGCAAAAACTGTAGTTTCCTCCTCCTGTCTGAGTGGCCCTGGAGCAGTCCGACTAGAACCACAGTTCATCTGGTCAAGCTGCCAGAGGGCAGGCCACCCACATGCACAAGCCGTTGCTTGGAGCGCAGGTGCGCCTGCAAGACTTGCGGGGCAGGTCTTCAAAACATGCGGGGCGGGTCTCAGGGCGGGGCGGGGTCTCAGGGCGGGGCGGGGTCTCAGGGCGCCAACAGGCCATGGCGCGGCAAACCGCAATGGCTGCAAGTCTGCTCCTTCTGCCTTCCACATTTCTAAGCCCCCTCGTTCCGCACTCCAGCGCAGCAAACACTGATTGCTGGGCGCACCTCCGCAAGAGTCCCGCCTCTCCCCGCAGGCATCTGGGTCTCCCGCACGTCCCCAGAAGCTGGGTTTCAGGGTGATGGGGAGCTAATCTCCCCTAGGGTTGGAACAAAAGCCGCGCATCCCTTCCCCCACCACCAGCCCGACCCACGCGCCTCCGCACCTCATCCCCTCCGATTTCGCTGGTTTCCTCTTCCCTCTTATCTGTAAATCTACCATTCAGCCATCTCTCCTGTAGTTCTGGGTGGCAGACGCTCTGTCCTCCAGTCGTGCCCCTGAAATTGCTGTGCGCGGCGCAGTTCGCAGTTCATTTGTTTAACTTTGCCACCTTCTTGGTTCTCCTCTGTCAAAATGGCTAAAGGACTTGAATGTAAGATGGGAAATCCTAAGAATCCTCCAAATCGGTGTTGGCGGCCTCCGGGGCCCCGAGGATCTCCCTGGGCAGCTCGGCCAGGTCAGTGGTGTGGATGAGCCCCTCCTGCAGAAAGATGGTCTCTTCCTTCACCGAGAGCCGCTGCGCCGAGTCCGCGGCCGCCGCCACAGCAGCTGCTGTGGCACCCACGAGCCCATGGCCCCGGCTGCGGTGCTGACTGAGAGGAGCAGCTGCCCGGTCTGGGGAGACGCGAGCAGCAGTTGCCACCCTCACCAGTCCATGTTTCAGTTGTATTTCCGAAACTGCCATGCGAGGCAACAGATCAGCCTTTCACCTCCGCCGCCATCTTGCCTCCTCTCTGTAGTCTATTTTTTAAATGTCCCATATCCACTTGAGAAGAATGTATAATCTGTTGCTTTGGTAAAAAATGTTCTGAAGATATCTGATCCAGTGAGTAATTTAGCATTACTGTTTCTTTACTGATTTTTTTGTTTAGAGTATTTATCCAGTGATGTCAGTGGGGTACTAAAGTCCCCTACTATGATTGCATTGCTTTCAACTTTCCCTTGATATCTTCCAGAAGTTTTTTTAAAAATGTATTTAGATACTCCTGTATTGGGTGCACATATGTTTATCATAGTTTTATCCTCTTGTTGAATTGCTCCCTTTCATATTATGAAGTGCCCCTCCTTATTTCTTGTTATGGCATTCACTTTTAGGTCTATTTTGTCAGATATAAGTATTGCTACCCCAGCTTCTTTTTATTTTCCATTTGCCTGAAAATTATTTTTCCATCACTTTACTATCAGTCTGTGTGCATCCTTTGTTCTGAGGTGAGTCTACTGTAGACAGCAGATATATGGGTCATATTTTCTTATCCATTCAGCCACCCTATGTCTTTTGATTAGAGCATTTAATTCATTTACGTGTAAGGTTATTATTGGTAGGTATTTGTTTGTTGCCATTTTTATTCTTTGTGCCTGTGTTCCTTCTTCCCTTTCTATTTCTTCTTTTTACAACAGTCCCTTTAGCATTTCTTGCATTGCTGGCTTGATAGTGATAAACTCCCTTAGCCTTTTTTTTTTGTCTGTGAAGTTCCTGATTTCCCCTTCAATTCTGAATGAGAGCCTTGCTGGATAGAATATTCTTGGATTCAGTCCCTTGCTTTGCATCACTTTGTATACTTCATTCAATTCCCTTCTGGCCTGAGGCGTTTCTGTTGAGGCATCATTTAATAATCTAATGTGAGGTCCCTTGTAGGTAACTCTCTGTCCCTCTCTTGCAGCCTTTAAGATTCTCTCTTTGTCATTAACTTTGTCATTATAATTGCAACATGTCTTGGTGTGGGACATTTTGGCTTCATCTTGTTTGGGACCTTGTGCTTTTGTGAGTTTTTTCTCCACAAATCAGGGAAGTCTTCTATCATTATTTCTTCAAATAGGTTTTCTAATCCTTGCTCCTCTTCTTATCCTTCTGTCACCCCTATAACAAGTATGTTGCTTCATTTCTCTTAGGCTCTCCTCTTGTTTTCTAATTTTTTTCCCAATTGCTGTTCAGCTTGGGTGTATTTTCAACACTGTCTTCTAACTCACTAATGTGGTCCGCTGCTTCTTCTAATATACTGTTGAAACCTTCCATAGTGTTTTTTATTGTAACTATATTATTATTGACTTCCCCTTGATTCTTACATAAGTTGTTGATTTTCTCATCCATCTGGTTTATGAACTGTATGTCCCTTACTCTGAATTCTTTAAAAAAAATTTTTTTAATTGCATGCCCCCATTTCATTTAGTTTATTTTCTGGCAATTCCTCCTTTTATTCCTTTTGGGGTTCTTTCTTTGTCTTCCATTTTTGCTCTCACTGAAGGATCCAGGCTCCAGGATGCACAGGGCCCATGGCTGCAGCGGCAGGTCAGCCAGAGGCACATTAATTTTTTAAAATACGTGCTATTTAGCATCCATGTGTTTGAATGTTTTGGGGAGTTTTTAATGTAGTGGATTTCTAATTTCATTCCACTGTGATCTGAGAAGATGCTGATATGATTTCAAATGTCTTGCACTTGTAGAGACTTGTTTTGTGTCCTAACATGTAATCTATTTTTGTGAATGACCCATGTGTATTGAGAAGAATGTATATTCTGCAGCTTTTGGGGTGAAATGTTCTATAAATGTCAATTAAATCCATGTGACCCATGTGTCCTTTAGAGTCACTGTTTCCTTGTTAATTTTTTGCTGGCAGATCTATCCAGTGAAATCAGTGGGATGTTAATGTCCCCTTCTATGACTATATCATTGTTGATCTCTCCCTTAAAGTCTTCGAGAATTTTTTTTTAATGTATATGTAGGTGATCCTATGTTGGGTGCATATTTGCCAGGGTTATATATTCTTTTTTAAAAAATATATTTTATTGATTTTTTACAGTGAGGAAGAGAGAGGGATAGAGAGTCAGAAACATCGATGAGAGAGAAACATCGATCAGCTGCCTCTTGCACACCCCCTACTGGGGATGTGCCCGCAACCAAGGTACATGCCCTTGACCGGAATCGAACCTGGGACCCTTGAGTCCGCAGGCCGACGCTCTATCCACTGAGCCAAACCGGTTTCGGCCAGGGTTATATATTCTTGTTGGATCTATCCTTTTAGTATTATGTGATGTACTTTGTCTTCTCTTGTGATGGCCTCCATTTTGAAGTATATTTTGTTGGATATGTGTATTGCTACCCTAGCTTTTTTTTTTTTCTTTTCCATTTGCATGGAAAAATATTTTCCATCTGTTCAGTCTCATTCTGTGTGAGTCTTTTTTTTCTGAGGAAGGACTCTTGTAAACATCATATTGTTGGGTCATGTATCTGTATCCATTTAGCCACCTTATGTCTTTTGATTCAAGCATTTAGTCCATTTACATTTAAGGTTATTATTGATAGGTACAGGCAGTCCTCAGGTTACGTACGTCACTTATCAATAAGATGGATGTGATAATTAACTTGATTTTGGTAATCATTTCACAATACAGGCAGTCCTTGGGTTATGTTGGACTCGATGTAGGTTATTTCGTGGTTATGTTGCCATCTCCCATTTATTTATAAAAATAAAAGTTCCATCACTTCAACATATGTACATATGTGCTTTATGTTTTTTTATTGTTTATTTACCACAAGTAAAAGGCAGGAATTGTTATCTTTCTTTTACATTTTTTTTTTTACTGTTTCACTTCATTACTGCTGTGTATGTGCTCCATGTGAGTGACGTAGGTGCTTATGTAGATGGGTTCTGACTTAGGCAAAAATTGTGTTACGTCATGCCATAGGAACAGATCTCTGATGTAACCTGATGACCTACTGTACTTACTTATTGCCCTTTTAATTCCCTATATGTATGTTTCTCTGTCTTTCTTATCATTACAATAGTCCCTATAGCATTTCTTGTAATGCTGTCTTGCCTTGGAAGTTCTTTATTTTACCGTCTATTTTTAATTAAAGTAATCTTGGTTTCATATCCTTGTTTTCCTTTACCTTGAGTACTTCATGCAATTCCCTTCTGCTCTGTAGAGTTTATAATGATAAATTCAATGACAGCCTATGGGAGTTCCTTTGTAGGTAATAGTTTGCTTTTCTCTTGCTGACTTTAAGATTCTCTTTTTGCTTTAATTTTTGGCATTTTAATTATGATGTGTCTGGGCATTGGCCTGTTTCAGTTTTTCTTCCTTGAGACTCTTTGTGCCCCTGAATTTGTTTGACTTTTTCCTTCACCTGGTCAGTGATGTTTTCTGCCATAAATTCTTCAAATACATTATCCCTTTCTTTCTTTCTTTTGGCCCATCTACTTTGCAAATATTGTTATGTTTCATGTTGTCCCATAGCTCCCTTAAATTGTCCTCCTGTTTTTTAATTGTTTTTTCTTTTTGATTCTCTGATTGATCTTTTTCTATCCAGACTTCTAATTCACTGACTTGATCTTCAGCTTCTCCTAATCTGCTGTATATTCCTTCAAATGTATTCTTTATTTGCGCTATGTCTTTCTTTACTTCTGTTTTCGTAGTTACCATATATTTTCTCATGCTGTTAAGAATCTTTACCATCATTATTCTAAACTCTATATCAGATAAATTTCTTATCTCCATTTCATTTCTCTCTTCTTCTTGAGAATTCTCTTGTTCTTTCATTTGAGGTTTGTTTCTTTGTCTCCTCATTTTGGCTACCTGTTTTGGTTTGTGACTATGTATTAGGTAGATCTTCTACGCTTCTCAATCTCTAGTGCAGAACAGTAGCAAATGCTGTTTCTGACTAATTAGATCAGGCAAAGACTCAAAACCCCCAGAGACCCCTCTGCTTGCAGATTGATTGCATTTAGTCATGAATAGCCATCAGGAAATCATCCACAAGTGTGGCTAGAGTTTTTCCCAACAAGGAAGGCAATTGTTTCTGCTTGGAGACTAATTGCTATTATCAGTCTATTGTTGGGCCTCAGAAACTCCATACCATGAAGCAAGGTGTTTTCCGTTATTGTGGGTCTACTCCAGTGATGGCGAACCTATAACACGCGTGTCAGCACTGACACGCGTAGCCATTTCTGATGACATGCGGCCGCTGAGGCAGCCGCATGCCGAGGATGAAACATTTGCTGCTCCTGAGGATGAAACATTTGTGAAATAATGTTTTTTCCTCAAAATGACACACTACCCGAGTTATGCTCAGTTTTTTTGCGAAGTTTGACACACCAAGCTCAAAAGGTTGCCCATCACTGGTCTACTCTATTCTCTCCTGGATGTATACCAAATGTCTGCATGAGAAAAATGACCTTTTCAGTGTGAGGGAATGACTCAGCAAAAGAAAACAGGGTGTCTGCCTTCTGAGCTCTAACCCCAAATTCTCCTACTGTGGCTCTGCTCGCACAGCTCCAGTCCACTCTGCCCTCACTCTGCTCTCCTTATGCCAGAATTTTATGTGTTTGTCATTTAAGAGGGTGCCTGCATTTCCAGGGGACTCTTCTTGGCAGGCAGAAACCCTGCTGCTTTTCACAGCCAGATGTCATGTGGGGACCCATCTCAGTTCTGGTCTTCTCTGCTCGGTGGCCCAATTTGGGGATTACACACCAGAGTTCTCAAAGGAACCCCCCACAGCTGAGATATCTCTCTGGAACTTCAGTTTCAGAGCCCATCCAGCCTTTTCATGTCTCCACCCCTCCTACCAGTCTCTATGCAGTCTCCATTTTTGGTCCTCGTTTATCAGGGTTCTCTCTAGAGAGTCTTCAGTTCATTTTTTCAGGAAGTTTGTCTCTGCCTTAGATTTTGGATCTCTGTGTGGAGTTGAGACCCCACACTCCCAAGAGGAGGAAATTTTGGGTCTAATTTCAGTTGGGCCTTACAGCTGCTGCACCTGCTCCAACTTTCTACACCTCACTCCTCTTACCAGTCTCTACATGGTTTCTTTAGTCCTCCTTAGAAATAATATGTATAATTTCTTGTTTTTTCAAGTTTATTGCACTGTATTTTAACTATAAATTTGGACACTTGCTGAGAGCAAGGGCATATACCTTCTAGCTACTCTGCAGCCCTATTGCCTCTCTCTCCCACCTCTTTGTGTTTTTTTTCCTTCATGATTTTTTTTATTAAGGTATTATATGTGTACATATCTTACCATTGGCCCCTCCCCCACCCCACTCCCATACATACCCTCACCCCCCAGTGTTTTGCGTCCATTGGTTATGCTTATATGCATGCATACAAGTCCTTCGGTTGATATCTTATCTCCCCCAACTCTCCCTAACCTTCCCGCTGTAATTTGACAGTCTGTTGAATGCTTTACTGTATCTGTATCTATCTTTTTGTTCACCAGTTTATAATGTTCTTTATTATCCACAGATGAGTGAGATCATGTGGTATTTTTCTTTCATTGACTGGCTTATTTCACTTAGCATAATGCTCTCCAGTTCCATCCAGGTTGCTACAAATGGTAAGACTTCCTTCTTTATGGCAGCATAGTATTCCATTGTGTAGATGTACCATAGTTTTCTGATCCAGTCATCTGCTGATGGGCACCTAGGCTGTTTCCAAATCTTAGCTATTGTAAATTGTGCTGCTATGAACATAGGGGTGAATATATCCTTTTTGATTGGTGTTTCCAGTTTCTTGGGATATATTCTAGGAGTGGGATTACTGAGTCAAATGGGAGTTCCATTTTTAGTTTTTTGAGGTAACTCCATACAGTTCTCCACAGTGGCTGCACCAGTCTGCATTCCCACCAGCAGTGCACGAGGGTTCCTTTTTCTCCGCATCCTCGCCAACACTTGTCGTTTGTTGATTTGTTGATGATAGCCATTCTGACAGGTGTGAGATGGTACCGCATTGTCGTTTTGATTTGCATCTCTCGGAAAATTATGGACATTGAGCATGTTTTCAAGTGTCTCTTGGCCTTCCTTCTGTCTTCTTTTGAAAAGATTCTATTTAGGTCCAGTGGCCATTTTTTTTATTGGATCATTTATCTTCCTTTCATTAAATTGTAGAAGTTGCCTGTAGTTGTTGGAGATTAAACCTTTATCAATGATAACATTTGCAAATATGTTCTCCCATACAGTGGGCTTTCTTGTTGTTTTGTTGATGATTTCTTTTGCTGTGAAAAAGCTTTGTATTTTGATGTAGTCCCATTTGTTTATTTTCTCTTTAGTTTCCATTGCTCTAGGAGCGGTATCTGTGAAGAAATTGCTTCAGCATATTTTTGAGATTTTGCTGCCTGTGGATTCCTCTAATATTTTTATGGTTTACCATCTCATGTTTAAGTCCTGTACCCATTTTGAGTTTATTTTTGTGTATGGTGTAAGTTGGTGGTCTAGTTTCATTTTTTTTCATGTACCTGTCCAGTTTTCTCAGCACCATTTATTGAAGCGACTGTCTTGATTCCATTGTATGTTCATGCCTCCTTTGTCAAATATTAATTGGGCATAGTGGTTTGGGTTGACATCTGGGTTCTCTATTCTATTCCATTGGTCTATATGTCTGTTCTTGTGGCAGTACCAGGCTATTTTGAGAACAGTGGGTTTGTAATACAGCTTGAAGTCTGGTATTGAAATCCCTCCTACTTTATTCTTCTTTCTCAGGATTGTTGTGGCTATTCGGGGTCTTTTTTTATTCCAGATGAATTTGTGGAGAGTTCTTTCTAGGTCTGTGAAATATGCCATTAGTATTTTAATAGGGAGTGCACTGAATCTATAGATTGCTTTGGGTAGTATGGACATTTTAATGATGTTGATTCTACCAATCCATGAACATGGTATGGTCTTCCATCTGTTTACGTCTTCCTCTATCTCTTTTTTCAGTGTCCTGTAGGTTACGTTTATTCCTAGGTATCTTAATTTTTTTGGTGTGATGGTAAATGGGATTGCTTTTTTAGTCTCTCTTTCTGTAAGTTCACTATTGGTGTATAGAAATGCCATAGATTTCTTGGGGTTAATTTTGTATCCTGCTACATTGCCGAATTCATTTATTAAGTCTGTTAGTTTTTTGATGGAGTCTTTAGGGTTTTTTATGTACCATATCATGTCATCTGCAAATAAGGAGAGTTTTACTTCTTCTTTTCCAATTTGGATGCCTTTTATTTATTCTTCTTGTCTGATCGCAATGGCTAATACTTCCAGTACTATGTCAAACAGGAGTGGTGAGAGTGGGCATCCCTGTCTTGTTCCTGTTCTTAGGGGAAATGGTTTTAGTTTTTGCCCATTGAGTATGATGTTAGCTGTGGGTTTATCATGTGTAGCTTTTATTATGTTGAGGTATGATTCTTCTATTCCCACCTTGTTGAGAGTTTTTATCAAGACAGGGTGTTGGATTTTGTCAAATGCTTTTTCTGCATCAATTGATATGACTATGTGATTTTTTATCTCTCAATTTGTTTATGTGATGAATCACGTTTATTGATTTACAGATACGGTACCATCCTTGCATTCCTGGGATAAATCCTACTTGGTCATGGTGTATGATCTTTCTGATGTACTGCTGGATTCTATTTGCTAGAATTTTGTCATCTATGTCCGTGAGGGATATTGGCCTATAATTCTCTTTCATTGTGTTGTCTTTATCTGGTTTTGGTAGTACGGTGAATCTGGCTTCTAAAAAGAAGCTTGGAAGTGTTCCTTCCTCTTGAAATTTTTGGAATAGTCTGAGGAGGATAGGTTTTAGTTCTTCCTTGAATGTTTGGTAAAACTCCCCTGTGAAGCCGTATGGCCTTGGGCTTTTGTTTGCCGGAAGCTTTTTGATGGTTGCTTCAAGTTCTTCCATTGTTATTAGCATATTGAGCTATTTAGATTCTTCCTGATTGAGTTTTGGAAGGTTATATTTTTTCTGGGAATATGTCCATTGCCTCCAGGTTGTCCAGTTTGTTGGAATAAAGTTTTTCGTATTATTTTGTAACAATCCTTTGTATTTTGGTGGGGTCTGTTGTTATTTCACCTTTTTAATTTCTGATTTTGTTTATTTGGGCCCTCTCTCTTTGCTTCTTGGTAATCCTGGTGAGAGGTTCATCAATCTTGTTTATCCTTTCAAAGAACCAGCCCTTGGTTTTGTTGATCTTTTGTATTGTTTCTTTGGTCTCTATGTCATTTATCTCCACTCTGATCTTTATTATTTCCTTTCTTCTGCTTACACTGGGCCTTTTTGTTGCACTCTTTCTAACTCTTTGAGTTGTAGGGTTAGGTAGTTTATTACCATGTTTCTTGTTTTTTGCAGTAGCCTTGTAGAGCTATGAACTTCCCTCTCAAGACTGCTTTTGATGTGTCCCATAGATTTTGGATTGTTGTGTTTTCATTGTCATTTGTTGCCATGATGTTTTTTATTTCTTCCTTGATCTCTCTGGTGACCCAGTCCTTGCTTAATAGCATGCTGTTTAGTCTCCAAGTGTTAGATTTTTTGAATTATTTTTATTGTAGTTGATTTCCAGTTTTATGACACTGTGATCTGAGAAGATACTCGGTATGATTTCTATCTTCTTGAATTTGAAGAAACTTTGCCTATGTCCCAGCATATGGTCTATCTTTGAAAATGGCCCATGTGTACTTGAGAAGAATATATATTCTGTGGCTTTGGGGTGAAATGCTCTGAAGATATCAATTGATTACATCTGGTCTAATGAGTCATTTAGGATTGATGTTTCTTTGTTGATTTTTTGTTTAGAGGATTTGTCCAATGGTGATAGTGGGGTATTAAAGTCTCCTACTATGAGTGTATTGCTGTCAATCTCTCCCTTGATATCCTCCAGGAGTTTTTTTTTTTTATGTATTTGGGTGCTCCTGTATTGGGTGTGTATATGTTTACCAGAGTTATTTCATCTTGATGGATTGCTCCCTTTAGTATTATGAAGTGGCCTTTGTTATCTCTTGTTATATCCTTCACTTTGAGATCTAATTTTTCAGATATAAGTATTGCTATCCCAGCTATTTTTTCATTTCCATTCGCCTAGAAAACCTTTTTCCAACCCTTTGCCCTCAGTCTTCGTGCATCTTTTTTTCTGAGATGGGTTTCTTGTAGACAGTAGATATATGGGTCTTGTTTTCTTATTTTTTAAAATTTCTTTATTGATTAAGGTGTCACATATTTGTCCTCATCCCCCCATTCCCATCCCACACCCCTCCCCACGGATGCCCCAACCCCCTGTCGAACTTAACCATTGGTTAGGCTCATATGCATGCACACAAGTCCTTTGGTTGATCTCTACACCCTGCCCCGACCCTCCCTTATCCTCCCTCTGAGGCCTGATAGTCCGATCGATGCCTCCTTGTTTCTGGTTCTGTTTTTGTTCATCAGTCTATGTTGTTCATCATTTCCCTTAGATGAGCGAGATCATGTGTCACTAGAGATATACTTATAAGAACTGAATGTGAGACGAGCAATAATAGTTATGCTGACAGGCAAATGAATCAGTCTGTAGTGAGTTTCTTTCTGGACCAACAGTTCTTTTGAGACCCAATTTCAATGTCTACCAGTTCCTTATGTGTACATGTTGGCACTGACCCCTCAGCTCTGGATGGTGGACAAATGGTGGTAATGGAGGTCCGACTCCCTCTGGTTTGGTCTCGGCCGGACCCAGGGGCACGGCTTCACCCGGATCCAGGGGCACACGGCCTCACCCGGACCCGGGATCCAGCTTCACCCGTACCCAGGGGCGCGAGGCCTCACCCGGACCCAGGGGCGCATGGCCTCTCCCAGACCCAGGGGCGCGTGGCCTCACCCGGAACTAGGGGAGCGTGGCCTCACCCGGACCCGGGACCCAGCCTCACCCGGATCCAGGGGCACACAGCCTCACCCGGACCCGGGATCTAGCTTCACCCGGTCCCAGGGGCGCGTGGCCTCACCCGGACCCAGGGTCGTGTGGCCTCACCCGATCCAGGGTCACATGACCTCACCCGGACCAAGGGGCACATGGTCTCGCCCAGGCCCCGGACCCAGCCTCACCCGGATCCAGGTGCACACGGCCTCACCTGGACCCGGGATTCGGCTTCACCCGGACCCAGAGGCGCGTGGCCTCACCCAGAGCCAGGGGCGTGTGGCCTCACCCGGATCCAGGGGCACAAGGCCTCACCTGGACCCATGGGTGCGTGGCCTCACCCGGGCCCAGGACCCAGCTTCACCCAGATCCAGGGGCACAATGCCTCACCCGGACCCGGGATCCAGCTTCACCTGGACACAGGGGCGCGTGGCCTCCCCTGGACCCCGGGGTGCATGGCTTCTCCCACACCCAGGGGTGCGTGGCCTCACCCAGACCAAGGGGCGTGTGGCCTCTCCCAGACCCAGGGGCGCGTGGCCTCACCCGCACCTAGGTGCGTGTGGCCTCACCCGGACCCAGGGGCGTGTGGCCTCACCCAGATCCAGGGGCACACGGCCTCACCCGGACCCAGGGACGCGTGACCTCACCCGGGCCTGGGACCCTGCCTCACCCGGGTCCAGGGGCACACGGCCTCACCCGGACCTGGGATCCTGCTTCACCCAGACCCAGGGGCGCGTGGCCTCACCCGGACCTAGGTGCGCGAGGCCTCACCCGGACCTGGGACCCAGCCTCACATGGATCCAGGGGCACATGGCCTCACCTGGACCCGGGACCCAGCCTCACCCGGATCCAGGGGCACACGGCCTCACCCTGACCCGGGATCCAGCTTCACCTGGACCCAGGGGCGCGTGGCTTCTCCCACACCCAGGGTGCGTGGCCTCACCTGGACCAAGGGGCGTGTGGCCTCTCCCAGACCCAGGGGCGCGTGGCCTCTCCCAGACCCAGGGTCGCGTGGCCTCACCCGGGTCCAGGGGCGCACGGCCTCACCCGGACCCGGGACCCAGCCTTACCCGGATACAGGGGCACACGGCCTCACCCGGACCCAGGATTCAGCTTCACCCGGACCCAGGGGCGCATGACCTCACCCGGACCCAGAATTCGGCTTCACTGGGACCCAGGGGCGCGTGGCCTCTCCCAGACCCAGGGTCGCATGGCCTCACCCGGGTCCAGGGGCGCACGGCCTCACCCGGACCCATGGGCGCGTGGCCTCTCCCAGACCCAGGGGCGTGAGGCCTCACCTAGACCCAGGGGCGTGTGACCACACCCGAGCCCAGAGGCGCGCAGCCTCGCCCGGACCCGGGTCCCAACGGGGTTTCGTCTTCTTGATCCCAATTCTTGTTGGTCAATTTCCTCTCAGCAATTCCGTCGGCCATTTTCTCAGAGCTCCAGTGCGGCTGCCGCAGAACTCGTTGGGCGGCAGGCTTGGCGAAGCTCCGGTGTGCCCGGTGCACGGCGGCGGGCTGGTCCGGTGTCGCTGCGTCGGCCCTTGGGTCTGCAGCGGTGGCCGATCGCCGAGCGTGTGCACCTGGCCACTTCCGGGGCATTGAGATTCTTGAAGGACTTGGAGGTCAGCAAGCTCGGAGTCTCCCACCCCATGTCTCCCAGGGGCTTGTCTGTCCGTGCTCGGCAGCGAGTGGAGCCGTCCCCTCAGCCGGAGACTGCCGGGGGAACTGCGCTGAGCACATTCCAGGCCGCCATTGTGTCGCCTGAGCCGTACTTCTTAAAGTGTGGTCTTTGGGTCACCGGCATCAGCATCATCCCGTGTACCCCTCTCTTTTATTCTAGTTGTAGAGCATCTGCTCAGCCAGCCCTCCGGTGGTTCTGGATGGTGTCTGCTCTGCTCTCCCATCGTAGTCTCAAAATTGTTGTGGTAGGCAACAATCAGGCTTCCGCCCTATGCCTCCATCTTGGTCCTCTTTTGTATAGTTAAGTCTTGATTGTTGTTGGTGTCACTGGGAGGAATTGTCCTCCAGGCCAATTGGCCGTGAGGACCCTCTTTGTCTATAAAGGAAGAGTTGCTGTGCAGGAGACACGCTTATGGGCCGGGTCATGGTGCAGCAAGGCTTTGGCATTCACTGAGTCTGCCTCTTGAATGTGTATCTTATGCGCGTGGTTGAAATCTGGTGTCATCACACACCGACCACTAGATGCCCTCGTTTCTGGGTCTCCAATGGAGTGTAGGTCAGCTACTGCCTGAGGCCACTCAGCAGGGATTACAGCAAAAACTGCAGTTTCCTCCTCCTGTCTGAGTGGCCCTGGAGCAGTCCGACTAGAACCGCAGTTCATTTGGTCAAGCTGCCACAGGGCAGGCCACCCACATGCAAAAGCTGCTGCAAGACTTGCGGGGCAGGTCTTCAAAACATGTGGGGCGGGTTCCAGGGCGGGGCGGGTCTCAGGGCGGGGCGGGGTCTCAGGGCGCCACCAGGCAAACCGCAATGGCTGCAAGTCTGCTTTTTCTGCTTTCCACGTTTCTAAGCCCCCTCGTTCTGCACTCTAGCGCAGCAAACACTGATTGCTGGGCTCACCTCCGCAAGGAAGCTACTCCCACTCTCCGACACGAAGGCCAAGAGTCTGGCCTCTCCCTGCAGGCGTCTGGGTCTCCTGCGAGTCCCCAGAAGCTGTATTTCAGAGTGATGGGGAGCTAATCTCCCCTAGGGTTGGAACAAAAGCCGCACGTCCCTTGCCACGTGCCTCCGCACCTCATCCACTCCAAGTTCGCTCTTTCCTCTTCCCTCTTAGCTGTAAATCCACCATTCAGCCAGCTCTCCTGTGGTTCTGGGTGGCAGACACTCTGTCCTCTGTTTTATTTTTGAAATTGCTGTGCGCAGTGCAGTTCATTTGTTTAACTTTGCCGCCTTCTTGGTTCTCCTCTGTCAAAATGGCTAAAGGACTTGAATGTAAGATGGGAAATCCTAAGAATCCTCCAAATCGGTGTTGGCGGCCTTCAGGGCCCCGAGGATCTCACTGGGCAGCTCGGCCAGGTCGGTGACGCGGATGGGCCCCTCCTGCAGAAAGATGGTCTCTTCCTTCACCGAGAGCCACTGCGCCGAGTCTGCGGCCGCCACCACAGCAGCTGCCGCGGCGCCCACGAGCCCATGGCCCCGGCTGCGGTGCTGACTGAGAGGAGCAGCTGCCCGGCCTGGGGAGACGCGAGCAGGAGTCGCCGCGCTCACCAGTCCATCTTTTAGTTGTATTTCCGAAACTGCCATGCGAGGCAACAGATCAGCCATTCACCTCCGCCGCCATCTTGGCTCCTCCTCCTTACTCACAGCGGCCGCGCCTCCAACTCCAGCCTCAGCGCACCTTCCTCTTATTTTCTTATCCAATCCGTTTTTCTGTGTCTTTTGATTGGGGCATTTAATCCATTTACAATTAATGTTATTATTGATAGGTGCTTATTTGTTGCCATTTTTATTTTTTACCCCTGTGTTCCTTCTTCGTTTCCTATTTCTTTTTTTTTAAAGAAACCCTTTAGCATTTATTGCATTGCTGGTTTGGTGGTGATAAATTCCCTTAGTCCTTTTTTGTCTGTGAAGCTCCTGATTTCACCTTCAATTTGGATTGACAGCCTTGTTGGGAACAGTATTCTTGGATTCAAACCCTTCCTTTGCATGACTTTGTATATTTCATTCCATTCCCTTCTGGCCTGATGAGTTTCTGTTGAGAAATCAGTTGCTAGTCTGATGGGGGTTCCTTTGTATGTAACTTTTTGTCTCTCTCTGGCCGCTTTTAAGATTCTTACTTTGTCGTTGGTGTTTGCCAATTTAATTATAATGTGCCTTGGCGTCAGTCTTTTGGGGTTCATTTTGTTTGGGACACTGTGAGCTTCTTGGATTTGTGTGGTTTTTTTCTTCCCTATATCAGGGAAGTTTTCTGTCATTATTTCTTCAAACAGGTTTTCTATTCCTTGCTCAGTTTCCTCTCCTTCTGGAACCCCTATTATGCTGATGCTGTTTTGTTTCATGTTGTCCCACAGTTCCCTTATGCTCTCCTGCTTTTTAATTTTTTTTTCTAGAAGCTGCTCTAATTGGGTATTTTTCCCCATCTTGTCTTCCTGCTCACTGATGCGGTCCTCTGCTTCGTCTAGTCTACACTTGATGCTTTCTAGTGAGTTCTTTTCAGCATCAATGTCATTTTTCATTTCTTCTTGGTTCTTCTTCATTTCCTCTTGGTTCTTACTCCTATTGTCGAATTTGTCTTTCATTCTTTTCAGCCACCTTATGACCATTTCTCTGAATTCTTTCTCTGACATGTTGTTAGCCTCTATTTCATTTACTTCCTTTTCTGGTGATGCCTGCTTTTCTTTCATATGCAGGCTGTTTCTATTTTCATCTTTCCTTTATCATAGAGTAAAACGATGATAAAGGAAAGATGAAAATAGAATGTAGAACACTAATCCCAAAGTAAAATAAATTGAAAATAAAATGACACTTAAAAAAAGGTAAAATAGTAGTAGTAATAATACTGATTGAAAATAAAAATGTAATAATTAAAAATGTAAAATCAAGTCTGGAAAAAAGAAAAAAATTAGTTTCTTAAGTAAAAGATGAAGAAAATAGAAATAAAAAAGCAATAAAAATTTTTAAAAAAGTAAAAAGATAACGGTCTGTCTTCTCTGTTATGTAGACATCTCTGGATGTCTGGTTATGTAGTTCTCTCCTTCCTGTATTGATTTAATGGCACAAAATACAACACAATCATGTACAAAACACAAGGCACTGAAGAGAAATGTATTCGTGCTATTGATAACCCCCAATAAATGTGACCACCAGAAAGGCAAATTAGGGGATAGGAGAGAAAGTAGAGGAGGACAAAGAAAAAATAAGGAGTGCCAAAATGTAATTGGGAAAAGGAAAAAAAAAGTAAGAGAGAAAAGAAATAGACTAATAAAGAAAAAGGGAACAAACTATATATATATGGGGAGAAAACTCCAAGAGAACAGCCTCTAATCCCAGCCAATGCCAGCAACAAGTACCTGGAGATTAATACAAACTACAAACAACAACTAATATCAAGTGAGGTGAGGGAAAACAGAAGCAAAAAACAAGCAAAAACAAAGCAAACAAACAAAAACAAACAAACAAACAAAAATAGAATAAGCAAAACAATCTCACGAAAAAGCAGAAAGAATCGATATAGTCAACATTCAACCAAACAACAGCATAAGGACAGAGAGAAAAACAATTTTTTGGATCGTTAAGACAGAGAAAAGAGAGGTTGTATGGACTTGGAGTAGGGGATTAGAAATTAGATATATAAGTAGGGTGACATTTTTAACAGGGGGTAAACAGAAAGAATAAGGAAAATCTAAAGCAGGAAAAGGGTAAGAGAAATAGGTCATCAAAAGGGGAAAGGTTAAGAAGAGAGTGATGCCGAAACTGGTTTGGCTCAGTGGATAGAGCGTTGGCCTGCTGACTCAAGGGTCCCAGGTTCGATTCTGGTCAAGGGCATGTGCCTTGGTTGCGGGCGCATCCCCAGCAGGGGCTGTGCAAAAGGCAGCTGATCGATGTTTCTCTCTCATCGATGTTCCTGACTCTCTATCCCTCTCTCTTCCTCTCTGTAAAAAATCAATAAAATATATTTTAAAAAAAGGAAGAGAGTGGTGGCATAAAGGTAGAGTTGAGATAGAGTAAAACGATGATAAAGGAAAGATGAAAATAGAATGTATAACACTAATCCCAAAGTAAAATAAAGTGAAAATAAAATGACACTTAAGAGAGACCAAGATGGCAGCATAAGGTAAACACCTAATTGTTGCCTACCACAACAATTTTGAAACTACAACTGGAAAAGAGAGCGCACACCGTCCAGAACCACTGGAAAGCTGGCAGAGTGGAAAACCTACAACCAGAGAAAAAAAGAGAAGGGGACGCTGAGCCTCAGGAGTTGTGGAGGTGTGGAGATCCGTGAGTATGGAAAGGGCGGGCGGCTGAATACGCAGCAGGCTTGCTCGCAGCACGCGGAGAGGGAGGGCAGCAGACGCTGCGTGGCTAGCTTTCTCGTTTGGGAGAAAAACAAAACCTCCTGACTGCACTGAAATCCAGCTGCGGTCGGGGAGAAACTGGTCTGTTTGGCAGTGGGCGAGGCTCGAAAGCTGCCTTCTCTCAGAGGCGCGCAGCCATTGATTAGGGCACGGAAAAACCAGCCCTCTTAGGGCGGCGTGGACGGAAACCAAGTTTGTCTGCGCCATTCTGAGACTCCGCCCCATTCAAGCTGAGCACAGCCCTCCTGGTGACTGGATTTCTCCTTAGGGAGAAAAACAAAACCTCTGGTCTGCACTGAAATCCAGACCCAGCTGGGGAGAAACTGGTCTGTTAGGCAGCGGGAGAGGTTCGAAAGCTGCCTTCTCTCAGAGGCGTGCAGCCATTAATTCGGGCACGGAGAAACCGCCCCTCTTAGGGCGGAGCAGATGGGAAACCAAAGCTTGTCTGCGCCACCCTGAGACTCCGCCCCATCCAAGCTGAGCACAGAAGCTCTCCCAGCAGAGACACTGCTGATCCTCACAGCCAACTGGCTTGGAGATCAATTCCCGCCAGTGATACCAACAATCCCAACCACTCTGAACTCCAGTTTCTGGGGACACGTGGGGGACCCAGATGCCTACGGGACTCTCAGCCATCGGTCGAGAGTGAGAGTGACTTTTCTGTTGGTGTGGACGACACCAGGTTTCAACCATGCTCATAAGGGACACATTCAAGAGGCAGATGCAGTGAGCACCAAAGCCCTACTGTGTCTCCAGCACAGCAATTCTTCCATTATAGACACAGCAGGCCCTCACAACCAATTGGCCTGGAAGTCAATTCCTCCCAGTGTACCAACAGCAATCAAGGCTTTTAACTACACCAAGACTTTCCACTCAGCCCACAAAGGGGAGTACCAAGAGCGACCACCTAGGGTGATTGGGGAAGCTGAGCTATCGGCCCCTATAGGTCACCGACCACACAAAGCCACTCCATCAACACAGGGAGGCAGCCAAAATGCGGAGACACCGAAGTATGTCACAAGTAGGAGAGATAGATGAAAGCAAACTAATGGACGACACAGTGTTCAGAACCATATTTATAAGGTTACTCAAGAATCTTCTAAAAACCACTGAGAAACTTGAAGAGACCTTCAAGGACCTAAATGAGAATACGAAAAAAATGGAAAAGGACCAGTCAAAAATTATGCATACACTGTCTGAAATAAAGAATATACAGAGTAGACCACCGCACCCGAAGAGTCAAACCAAAGATCTGGAATATGAGGAAGAAAAAAACACCCAACCAGAGAGGCGGAAAGAAAGAAGAATCCAAAAGTGTGAGGATAGCATAAGAAGCCTCCGGGATGGCTTTAAGTGTACCAATATCCGAATTTTTGGGGTGCCAGAAGAGAGAGAGCAAGATACTGAAAACCTATTTGAAGAAATAATGACAGAAAACTTCCCCCACCTGGTGAAAAAAATAGACTTACAAGTTCAGGAAGCACACAGAACCCCAAACAAGAGAAATCCAAAGAGGACCACACCAAGACACATCATAATTAAAATGCCAAGAGCAAAAGACAAAGAGAGAATCTTACAAGCAGCAAGAGAAAACCAGTTAGTTACCTACAAGGGAGCACCCATACAACTGTCAGCTGATTTCTCAACAGAAACTATGCAGGCCAGACGGGAATGGCAAGAAATATTCAAAGTTATGAATAGCAAGAACCTACAACCAAGACTACTCTACCCAGCAAAGTTATCATTCAGAATTGAAGGTCAGCTAAAGAGCTTCACAGATAAGAAAAAGCTAAAGGAGTTCACCACCACCAAACCAGTATTATATGAAATGCTGAAAGGTATTCTTTAAAAAGAGGAAAAAGAAGAAAAAAGTAAAGTAAAAATTATGAACAACAAATACATATCTATCAACAAGTGATTCTAAAAATCAAGGGAATTAGAAATCTGAGGAACAGAATAAACTGGTGAACATAATAGAATCAGAGGCGTAGAATGGGAGTGGATTGATAATTCTCAGGGGGAAAGGGGTGTCTGTGTGGGGGGTATGGGAAGAGACTGGACAAAAATCATACACCTATGGATAAGGACAACGGGGGGGAGGGAATCAGTTTATGGGGAGATATGGGGGAAAAAAAGAAGAAACAATTGTAATAATCTGAACAATAAAGATTTATTAAAAAAAAGAAAAAAATGACACTTAAAAAGACGGTAAAATAGTAGTAGTAATAATACTGATTGAAAATAAAAATTTAATAATTAAAAATGTAAAATCAAGTCTGGAAAAAATTAGTTTCTTAAGTAAAAGATGAAGAAAATAGAAATAAAAAAGCAATAAAATTTTTTTAAAAAGTAAAAAATAAAATGTGCAGTCATGAAGGTCATTCACTTCCTCTAATATTTTGTGTGGCATGCCAGTTTCCCAGTCAGGACAGTGTTTCAGATCCCTGCCTTCCACTGCTCCTCAGTGTTGTAAGCCAGTCCTGATTTTTAAGCAGGCAGTGTCTTAATTTCTCGTATTCCTTTATTTTTGATTACACAAGAGTCAATTTGTGATTCAGCCCCTGGGTGGCAGTGTTTCTGGATTGTCTTCCAGGTCTATATGGACTCTCTAGCCTTCTTTCCCTGTTGCACTCAATACCGGTTTGTGGGAGTGGGCTGCCTCAAAGCCTGCTCTCTGAAAGTCACTCCCCGCTCTGATCCCGAGGTTCCAGAAAAACAACTTTCCCCTTCAGTCTCCCAGGGTGTCCCCAACTGGGTGATCCTATGTATTGGGCTTAGTAATCAGAAGCAAGGATTTGAAGAGGAAAAAGCCCAAGTGTGTGAACAACGGGGTTGCAGGCAAGTCTGCATATCCCCCTTTCCCCCTTGGGTCCAAGCAGCCAGCACACTTTTAAGATCCTTAGGCTTTTCTTTTGCATCAGAACAAAATGGGTTGCTTTTTAGAGATCCCTTCTGTTAGCAGCTCTGAGGACCCCTTTTCACATTCACGGATCATGCCAACCCCAACAGCCACGGACTTTTCTAGGCACAGGCTTCCCCCGGTCCTCCAGCTCCCCCAGTGCATGCGTTCCTCTCTCCCGCAGGGACCAGAGACCTCATCTTATCCCAGGGGAAATATGACCTTTCCGTGGTGGAGTGTGGACCTCCTCTGAAACCGCGTGTTCGCGCCAATTGGGGACCGGTGTTCTGGGGCTCACAGCTGTTTGGTGGTCACCGCAGTTGCAACTTTTCAAGCTTCCGATAACATCCACTTCCCCCTTCAAGATGGCATGGTCTCCATGTCCGAGCTGGTCGCTCTGAGGGGGAACCCAGCAGCAGTGGGGGCTGCCCAGTCAGGGGAACTCCATCCAGCAGTCCTCACCTTCTCTTGGAGTTTAGCTGTCTTTTAACTCACCAACAAATACTCCCCATGCGACCCTCAGCTGTTCCTTCTTTCTGTTCCAGGACAAGGCTCAGAACCCATCTGTCTATTCCGCTGCCATTTCCCCCCCCTCCTACCTCTTTGTTGAAGTTCTCACTAAATCCATCCACTCTTCTAAGTTCCTGGAGCATTCTTATAACTAGTGTTTTGAACTCTGAATCAGGTAAATTTCTTGTCTCCATTTCATTTAGTTCTTTTTCTTGAGTTTAGTCTGGTTATTTTATTTGGGGCATATTTCTTTGTCTTCTCATTTTGGCTGCCTCTCTGTGTTTGTTTTTACATCATCTATACTAATAAAAGGGTAATATGCTAATTAGGGCAGACATCTTCTGAACGTCCATCTGGACGTCTATCTGGACAAAGCCACAGTGGCTGTGAGGCCCAGGGCTCATGGCAGCCTTGAGCCTTGATGGCTGCGAGGCCCGGGGCTTAGGCAGCCATGGGCTCTGGCAGCCATGAGCCCAGGAGCTGTGAGGCCCAGGGCTCAGGCCTCGCAGCCACCACGGCCGGCATTTACAGCAGCAGTGGGGTGATGGGGGCGGTGCCTTCCCTTGATCAGCCCAGTCGCCTCCCACAGAGGGAGGCCAGACTGCGGCTTAGGCCCGCTCCCTTTGGGGAGCGGGCCTAAGCAGTCAGTAGGACATCCTCTGAGGGTTCCCAGACTGTGAGAAGCAGCAGGCAAGGCTGAGGGACAACCCCCGATTTTTCGTGCACTGGGCCTCTAGTATATATATCTTCTACATTTCCTAGTCTTTTCAGCAAGGCCTTATATAGTAGGAGTCCTGTGGGGCCCAGTTGCTCCATATTTCTGGTTACCTGAGTCAGGTGCTCCATGAATGTCACTGTGTGGGTTGTGTGAGCCCTGCTGTTGTACTTGAGTCTTGATTTTTGCTGGCATGTCAGTTGGTGGATTTGACCCTTAGGCTGGCTGACTGGCTGTGAGGACTGCTATGACCACAGCAGTCAAGCTTTTGTGCAAGGACTGACTTCACAGAGTGGGACTCACTCCAGTGGGCCTCTGGTGGCTGACTAGACTACCTTTTGGGTTTGCAATTTGTGGAGCTAACATGGTGGTGTGCTGTTGTAGTCTGAAGCTGGCCACCAGGTGTGTTGGTTCTAGGGCCTCTTGAGAGGGGCTCTAGTGCAGGCCAAGTCAGCCAGTGTGTGTCCTTGCCTTAGAGTTCCTTGGTAAGTGCTACAAAGTGATATGCATATGGTTGCCACCTGTGCCAGGCTTAAAGGTGCCTGGGAGAAGCTAAGTTGCAAACGAAGGTCATCTGCCACTTGTGCAGCACCTGGGGTCACTTAACAAGTACAAGGCATGCCCAGGTCAGATGTTGCTTGTTTGGGGTTTGTGAATCTTTGACAGATTTTAGGAATGTCCGTAGTATGTGTGGAGGTTGGCTATTTTTGTGGAAATACAATTGAAAATGGTTCTGGCTCATCATGAATCTGATGGGATGGGGTATCTGGGAATTATCAGGATGAATGGTGTTATTCAATTTAATGGAGCATTCAAATTTGGTGTCCCTACAGTATCACATTACCTTTAATTGTCATGTCCCTTTAGTCTCTTTGGGGCTATGTCAGTTTTTTGGACTTCCTGTTTTGATGATTTGGCAGTACTGAGAAGTATTAGCCAGGTATTTTATAGAATGTCTCTTAAATTGGATTTGTCTGATGTGTATCTCTGTGTGTGTGTGTGTGTGTGTGTGTGTGTGTGTGTGTGTTGTCATTAGACTGAGATGATGGTTTTTTGGAAGAAAGACTATAGAACTAAAGTGTCATTCTCACTATGTAATATCAAAGAACATGCTCTCAATAGGATTTATCTTTAATTACCTAGCTAAGAAAATATTTTCCAGGTTTATCCACTATAAAGTTACTTTATATCTTCTTTCTACGCTGCACTCTAAAAGCAGGTCAATAAGCACAGCTTACACATTCTTTGACCTACAGTGCAGTACTATATTGTTTTGTTGCTCAAATTGTTTAAGTTTTAGTCATTGGTAGCTTTTTCATTTGTCTTCTGTGTCCCTTCCATCACTGTGTGTGTGTGCTCCCATCACTTTCTGGTGCTTGGGGTTCATCTTATATATTTTCTCTCTAGTCCTTGAATTAGCCGTTTCTATAAAAAGAAAGGTTCTGTTATTAGAGAATCTATAATAAAAGGATAATATGCTAATTAGACTGGACATCTTTCTGGACTAAGCCAGGGCTATAGCCACCATGGCTGCAAGGGAGGGATCCAGGCAGCCGCCCATGGCTGTGAAGGCCTACTCTTGCACGAATTTCATGCATCAGGCCTCTAGTAGTATTATAAACTGAGATCTAGGGGCTGGATATGCTCCTTTTATTGCGGTATCATTTCTTTTAGGGCCTATCAGTAGACAGAGCTAGGACATATATGTATGTATACTAAACCATATGTTACACACATATCTATAACTAGTTTTATATTTGTCTATCAGTACCTACATTAATATAAACACAAGTTCATACTAATGTCTCTGACTCTACCCCTGCTCTTCTTGCTTATCTGTGAACTTCAACTCCAACAGTGAGAACCTGGCTCCCACCATCTGTCAGCTATCATCCCTTTACTCATTTGTTCAGTCCCTGTATACATATACAGTGGATTCTGAATTGTTAACCTGTGCCTTCATGGAAAAATACTTTGTGTAATTACTATACCTTTCAACATGTTAAGTTGTGTTTCATGGCCCATATGTGGTCTATTTTCATGAATGGTCCATGTATGCTTGAGGAAAAGGTGTGTTCTGCTATTGTTGGATGGAGTAGTCTATAAATGTCAGTTAGATCAAGTTGATTGATAGGTCCTTTGTATCCTTACTGATTTTCTGCCTGTTTGATCTATCAATTACTGACAAAGTAGTGTTACAGTCTCCAACTATAATGGACTTACCTATTTCTCCTTTTTAGTTCAATCAAGTTTTGCCTCATGTATTTTGGTGTTCTACTGTTGTGCATATCATTAGGATTGTTGTATCTTCTTGGAGAGTTAACTTCTTTTTTAAAATTTCTTTATTGATTGAGGTGTTACATATGTGCGCTTATGCCCCATTACACCCCCATCCCCCCACTCATGCCCTAACCCTTTGGTGTCTGTGTCCATTGGTTAGGCTTATATGCATGCATACAAGTCCTTTGGTTGATCGCTCCCCCTTACCCCACCCTCCCCTACCTTCCCTTTGAGGTTTGATGGTCTGATCGATGCTTCTGTCTCTGGAGAGTTAACTTCTTTATAATTATATAATTGTCCTTTTTACCTATGATAATCTTCCTTGTTCTAAAATTAGTTTTGGGAGAAACCAAGATGGCGGCATAGGTGAAACACCTAACCTGCAGCCGGGCACAACAATTTCAAAGGCACAACTAGAGGTCAGAACGGACATCGTCCAGAACCACAGGAGAGCTGGCGGACTGAAATGCCCACAGATGGGGGGAAGGAGAAGGCCACGGGGACAATCGGGGGAGCCGTAAAAGCCTGAGGTATGGAGAAACTGGCGGAGACACGAGCGCGCGCCTGCGGGGAGGATGGAGCCGGAGAGGAGGGGGCGGCTGACGGCCTGGCCGGCGTTCACTGGCAGGAAGGAGATAAAGGCTCCGGAGTGCGCTAAGCGCCGGCTCCGACTGCACTGAGCGCCAGTTCCGGGCGAAACCCTGGGAAGCCAGGCGCAGGCTGGGGGAATGAATCTGGGCTGTGGGGCGCAGGCACAGAGGAGCGGCGGAAGGCAGAGCTCCAGAGGCGCGCACGGGAAGGGGCGCAAAGGACGGACTGTTGCCTGCGCCACTGAACTGCCCTAGCGGGAAGGAGACATAAGCTCAGGACCGTGCTGAACCCCAGTTCCGACTGCACTGAACCCCAGTTCCGGGCGAATCCCTGGGAAGCCAGGCGCACGCTGGGGGAATGAATTTGGGCTGTGGTGGCGGAGGCACAGAGAAGCGGCGGCTCCAGACGCGCGCACTGGAAGGTGCGCAGAGGACGAACTTTTGCCTGCGCCACTGGGTGGCCCTGCTGGGAAGGAGACAGGGACGCCAGACTGCGCTGAGACCCAGTTCCAACTGCACTGAAGCCCAGTTCCAGGCGAGAATCTGGGAGTCCAGATTCATTAGGGGAGGGACTGGACTGTTTGGCAGTGGGCGAAACTCCAGGGCGCGTTTCTCTCAGAGGTGTTTGCAAGGAATACAGAGGGACACAGACACAGGAGCCTCATAGGGCGGGGCTGACAGGAAGCCAAGGTTGTAGGCTCCACCCTGTAGCTCCGCCCCAGCCAAGCTGAGCAGAAGCTTTTTCCTGCTGAGTGCCTCAGGTAGTGGCTGACCCACACTGCATTGGAGACCCAGAAACGAGGGCATCTAGTGGTTGGTGGGAGATGACACCAGATTTCAATCACTCGCATAAGGGAGGCATTCTAGAGGCAGACTCAGTGAGCGCCAAGGCATTGCTGCATCAAGACCCGGCCCACAAACATGTCTCCTGCACAGCAACTATTCCTATATAGACAAAGAGGGTCCTCACGGCCAATTGGCCTGGAGGACAATTCCTCCCAGTGACACCAACAACAATCAAGACTTAACTGTACAAAGGAGGACCAAGATGGAGACATAGGGCGGCAGCCGGATCGTTGCCTACCACAACAATATTGAGACTACGACGGGAGAGCAGAGCAGACACCAGCCAGAAAGACCGGGGGGCTGGCTGAGCAGATGCTCTACAACTAGAATAAAAGAGAGGGGTACGCAGGATGATGCTGATGCCGGTGACCCAAAGTCCACACTTTAAGAACTATGGCTCAGGCGACACAATGGTGGCCAGGAACGTGCTCGGCGCAGTTCCCCCGGCGGTCTCCGGCTGAGGGGATGGCTCCACTCGCTGCCGAGCACGGACAGACGAGCCCCTGGGAGACATGGGGTGGGAGACTCCGTGCTTGCTGACCTCCGAGTCCTTCAAGAATCTCAATGCCCCGAAGTGGCCAGGTGCGCACGCTCAGCGACTGGCCACCGTTGCAGACCCAAGGGCCGACGCAGCGACACCGGACCAGCCCACCGCCGGGTACCGGGCACACCGGAGCCTTGCCGAGCCCGCCGCCCAACGAGTTCTGCGGCAGCCGCCCTGGAGCTCTGAGAAAATGACCGAAGGAATTGCTGAGAGGGAATTGACCAACAGGAATTGGGATCAAGAAGACGAAACCCCGCTGAGACCCGAGTCCAGGCGAGCCTGCTAGCCTCTGGGCTCAGATGTGGTCACACGCCTCTGGGTCTAGGTGAGGCCTCATGCCCCTGGGTTTGGGTGAGGCCACGCGCCCCTGGGGCCAGGTGAAGCTGGATTCCGGGTTCGGGTGAGGCCATGTGCCCCTGGGTCCGGGTGAATCTGAACCCTGGGTCCGGGTGAGGCCGTGGGCCCCTGGATCCGGGTAAGGCTGGGTCCCGAGTACGGGTGAGGCCGTGAGCCCCTGGATCCGGGTGAGACCACGCGACCAGGGGTCTGAGAGAGGTAACGCGCCCCTGGGTCCGGGTGGCTTCGTGCACCTAGGTCCAGGTGAGGCCACGTGCCCCTGGGTCTGAGAGAGGCCACGCACCCCTAGGTCCGGGCGAGACCATGTGTCCCTGGATCCGGGTGGGGCCTCGTGCACCTAGGTCCAGGTGGGGCCGCGTGCCCCTGGGTCTGGGGGAGGCCAGGCGTCCCTGGGTCCGGGTGAGACCGTGTGTCCCTGGATCCGGGTGAGGCCTCGTGCGCCTAGGCCCGGGTGAGGCCACGTGCCCCTGGGTCTGGGGGAGGCCAGGCGTCCCTGGGTCCGGGTGAGACCGTGTGTCCCTGGATCCGGGTGAGACCTCGTGCACCTAGGCATGGGTGAGGTCACGTGCCCCGGGGTCTGGGAGAGGCCAAGCGTCCCTGGGTCCGGGTGAGACCATGTGTCCCTGGATCCGGATGAGGCCTCGTGCACCTAGGCCCGGGTGAGCCCAAGTGGCCCTGGGTCTGGGAGAGGCCAAGCGTCCCTGGGTCCGGGTGCGACCATGTGTCCCTGGATCCAGATGAGGCCTCGTGCACCTAGGCCCGGGTGAGCCCAAGTGGCCCTGGGTCTGGGAGAGGCCAAGCGTCCCTGGGTCCGGGTGAGACCATGTGTCCCTGGATCCGGGTGAGGCCTCGTACACCTAGGCCCGGGTGAGCCCAAGTGGCCCTGGGTCTGGGAGAGGCCAAGCGTCCCTGGGTCCGGGTGCGACCATGTGTCCCTGGATCCAGATGAGGCCTCGTGCACCTAGGCCCGGGTGAGGCCACGTGCCCCTGGGTCTGGGAGAGGCCAAGCGTCCCTGGGTACGGGTGAAGCCAGATCCTGGGTCCGGGTGAGGCTGTGCGCCCCTGGATCCATCCGGGTGAGGCTGGGTCCCAGGCCCGGGTGTGACCACGCGCCCCTTGGGTAAGGGTGAGGCCACGTGCCCCTTAGTCTGGGTGACGCCGTGCCCCTGGGTTCGGCCGAGACCAAACCAGAGGGAGTCGGACCTCCATTACCACCATTTGTCCACCATCCAGAGCTGAGGGGTCAGTGCTGACATGTACACATAAGGAACTACTGGTCATTGAAATTGGGTCTCAAAAGAACTGTTGGTCCAGGGGGAAGCTCGCTACAGATTGATTCATTTGCCTGTCAGCATAACTATTATTGCTCGTCTCACATTGAGTTCTTATTAGTATATATCTAGTGACATATGATCTCGCTCATCTAGGGGAAATGATGAACAACATAGACTGAGGAACAAGAACAGAACCAGAAGCAAGGAGGCATCGATCGGACTATCGGGCCTCAGAGGGAGGATAGGGGAAGGTAGGGGGAGGGTGGGGGGGAGGGGGAGAGTTCAACCAAAGGACCTGTATGCATGCATATAAGCCTATCCAACGGTTAAGTTCAACAGGGGATTGGGGCATGCGTGGGGAGAGGGGTGGGATGGGAATGGGGGGATGAGGACAAATATGTGACACCTTAATCAATAAAGAAATTAAAAAAAAAAAATAATAAAAAAAATAAAATTAGTTTTGTCTGAAACTACTAGTAGTAAGCTACTTCTACTTTCTTTTGATTAGTGTTAGCATGGTATATCCTTCTCCATACTTTTACTTCTAACCTATGTATGACATATTTTAAGTGAGTTTCTTGTAGACAACATGTAAGTGGACCTTTTTAAATACATTCTCATGTTCTCATTCTTTTATCTGGTGTTCTCATTTAAAATTATTATTGATATAATTGGATAAAATCTGTCATTTTTGGTAAGTGTATTTATTCATTGCATTTGTTTTTTGTACATCCCCCTCCATCCCCCACACACTTTTTCTGCCTTTTCTGGTTTTAAGTATCTGATTTGATTCCATTTATCTCCATCTTAACATCTAATTTATATTCAGTTTCAGCTCATTTTTTGTGGTTGCCCTAAAATATGCATAACATAAAATTTACCATTTTAGTCATTTTTACTGTACAATTGAGTTGCATCAAGTGCATTCACAATTTTATCAAATCATTACACTATAAATTTTCAGAACTTTATTTTTTATTGTTCCAAACAAACACTGTACCCATTAAACAAAACATACTATTTTTCCTCCCCACTACCCCCAGTCTCTGGTTACCTGTATTCTACTTTCTATTCTATGAGGTTGCCTAGTCTAGGTACATCATGTAAGTGGAATCATACAATATTTGTCTTTTTGTGTCTGCCTTATTTTATTTAGCACCATGTTTTCAAAATGAATCCATGTTGTAACATGTATCAAAATTAATATCTTTTTCAAGTTGAATAATATTCCATTGTATGAACAAAATGTGGTACAAACATACAATAGAATTGTTGAACATTTGGGTTGTTTCTACTTTTGACTAAAAACAGTGATAAACAAATATCTGTTTGAGTCCCTGTGTTCACTTCCTGTGAATATACACTTAGGAGTGGAATTGATCGGTTATACCAGTTCTATGTTTTGTTTTGTTTTTGAGAAGCCACCAAATTGTTTTCCACATGGCTATACCACTTTATATTACAACAATGCACTAAGGTTTCAGTTTCTTGATATCCTTGCCAACCCTTGTTATTTTTCTTTTTTTTTTTAATGTATATAAATAGCCACCCTGATGGTTGTAAAGTAATATCTCGGTGTGGTTTTGATCTGTATAGCCCTAATGATTAGCGATGTCAAGCATCTTTTCCTGTGTTTATTGGTCATTTGTATATTTTCTTTGGAGAAATGTCTATTTTCCAAGAGGCCTTTGCCCCCTTTTAAAATAAAGTTGTTTATCTTTTTGTTGTTGAGTTATAGGAGTTCTTCATATTACTTTTTTATCAGATATGATTTGACAATATTTTCTCCCACCCCATAGGTTGTCGTTGTACTTTTTAAAAAAATTCTCACCTGAGGATATGATTTATTGCTGTTTTTTTTAAGAGAGAGAGGAAGGGAGATAGAGAGATTGATGTGAGAGAGAAACATTGAATGATTGCTCCCATACATGCCCTGATTGGGGACCAAACCCACAAACCAGTTATGTGCCCTAACTCCTAACTTGGCCAGGGTTGCACTTGTTGATAGTTTTCTTTGGTGCACAGAAGTTTTTAATTTTCATGAAGTTCTTTATTTATTTCTATTGTTTCCTGTGCTTTTGGTGTCATATATAAGTCATAGCCAAATTCAGTGTCATAAAGACTTTCCCTTATGTGTTCTAATACACTTATAGTTTTAGTTTTTACATTTAGGTCTTTATCCATTTTGAGTTAATGTTTGTATTGGAATAAAGTTAAGATCCAACTTTATACTTTTTCATGTAACTATTTTTTCCAGCATCATGAATTTTAAAAAACAATCCTTTCTTGATTGAATAGTTTGGGGATCCTTGTCAAAGAGAATATATGTACAATTCCAGTTCTTGTTTCTGTATTGGAGTCTTATGTTCTGTATATTTGTCCTTATGCCAGTAGCACCTTGTTTTGATTACTATAGCTTTTAAGTAAATTTTCAGGTCAGGAAGTATGAGTTCTATAATTTTGTTGGCTTTCAAAATTGTTTGTCTCTTTACATACCTTGAGATTCCATATGAATCTTTGAATTTTTTTATTTCTCCAAAAAGATAAAAAAAAAAAGCTATTGCAGTTTTCATAGGGATTGCATTGAATTTTTAGATTGCTTTAGGCAGTAATGTTATATTAACAATATTGTCCCCCTTGCCCTGGCTGGTTTGGCTCAGTGGATAGAGCGTCGGCCTGCGGACTGAAGGGTCCCAGGTTCGATTCTGGTCAAAGGCATGTACCTTGGTTGCGGGCACATCCCCAGTGGGGGGTGTGCGGGAGGCAGCTGATCGATGTTTCTCTCTCATCGATGTTTCTAACTCTCTATCCTTCTCCCTTCCTCTCTGTAAAAAATCAATAAAATATATTTAAAAAAATATATTGTCTCCCAATCCATGAATATGGAATGTCTTTTTATTTATTTATGTCTTTTAAATTTTCTTTTAGCAATGTATTATACTTTACAATGTACATTTGTTTGCCCTCTTGGTTAAATGTATTCCTAATTATTTTTAAGCTATTGTAAATAAAATTGCTTTATTAAATTTTTTAAATTGTTCATTGTTAGTGCACAAAATTGCAACTAATACTCATGTGTTGATTTTGTATCCTGCAACTTCCTGAACTAATTTGTTAGCTTTAAGTTTTTTTCTTGTGGGTCTTTAGAATTTTCTACATACAAAATTATATGATCTGTAAACAGAAATAATTTTACTTCTTTTTCAATTTGGATACATTTTCTTTTCTTGCCTAACTACTCAAGTTGAAACTTCTAATACTACATTTAAAGAAGGGATCTAAGTGGGCATCTTTGTCTTGTTCCTGATCTTAGAGAAAAAATTTTCAGTATTTTACCATTTAGAATGATGTCAGCTGTGAGTTTTTAATAAATTATATTTATCATGTTGAAGTTAGGGGCTTGTATGCATGTTTCCTTCTATTCCTAGTTTGTTCAGTATTTTTATTCATGAAAGGGTGATGAACTTTATCAAATGTTTTTCCTTCATTAACTGAAATATTCATGTGCTATTTTCCCTTCATCTTATTGATCTGATTTTTATATGTTAAATCAACAAGAATAAAACTTACTTGGTCTTCTTGTGTAATCTTTTTAATATGCTGCTGAGTTCAGTATGCTAGTATTATATTGAAAATTTTTATGTCTACATATTTATAAATAATATTGGGGTGTAGTTTCTTGTACTGTCTGTTTCTAGCTTTGGTATCAGGGCAGTGATGACCTTATTAAATGAGTTAGGAATGGTTTTTACCTCTTCTATTTTTTTGGAAGAGTTTGGGAAGGAATGGTGTTAAATCTTCTTTAAATGTTTGGTGGAATTCACTAGTGAAGTCATCTTGTCTGGGGATATTCTTTGTCGTGTAATCAAAAATTATTGATTCAATTTCCTTACTAGTTATATGTAGGTGTGTTCAGCTTTTCTATTTGTTCATGACCCAATTTGGTAGATGTGTGTTTCTAAGAATTTTTCCATTTCATCTAGGTCATCCAATTTGTTGACATAAATCGTTATAACATTCTCTTATAGTCATTTTTAGTTTTGTAAAATTGGTATCATTTTCTCCACTTTTGTTTTTTATTTTAGTATTTTGAGTTTTGACTCTCTTGTTCTCAGTTAATCTAGTTGAATATTTTTCAATTTAGTTGGCCTTTCCAAGGAACCAACTTTTGGTTTGTTTACTAAAAAAGTGATAGAAAAACGATTATTTTTAGTATACATTTTATATATCTTAAGGTATTTTCTGATAAGACTCTCTGATTCTTTATTCAACTATGTTGAGTATACTGATGAACCTATAAAAGGAATTATTCATTGCTGTTACAGTGTCTGATTTCTAGCATTTTCAATTGATTTCTTTCATAGAATACTTCCCGTCAACTTATATTACCACCTGTTTTTGCAATATTGTCTACTTTTTCTTATTAAAGCTCTAAACATACTAATCATACTTATTTTATAATCATTGTATGATCATTCCAACTTCTGTGAGTGTGATTGTGATGATAGCTTTGTCTTTCAGACTTTTTTTCTTCTTGCCTTTAGGTTTTATAATTTTTGTTGAAAGCCAGATATGTTATAAAGGATAATAGATACTGAAGTAAATAGGCTTTTAGTAGTAAGAATGTTGTTAATCTAGCTAATCTGTCATATATATAGGCACCAGAGGCTTGATATTACTCTAGTTGGCTTACTTTATTTTTCTCCATTCTTGTGACTTTCTTTTCTTCTGGTCCCTGGAGAGAATCTTTGTCTCTTTTAGTTGTAATCTACTATTAGTATTACTGGAGGTTTTTATGTGTTGATAGGGTGAGTGAGTGGGGTAAGGAGGGGAGGGTTATTCTATTATATTCTAAGATTCTACTTAGGTCTCAGTCTTTTGTAAGCCTGTGCCTTGCAGGTAGGGTTAAATTTTCAGAAGCCCTAGTCCCGTCTGGCCTACCATTTCTAGTCTGTTTTCTTGAAATTATCTCCTAGTTGACTCTCACTTGCTTGTTTACTTATTTATTTATTACATTATGTGAGATGGGAAGGCTGGGGAGGACTGTTCCTTCCTTCAGTTGGAAAAGATTTTCAGAATAGACCTGTTAGGAAGAAGGGTCTGAAAGTTTTCACATGGCTATTCTTGCTCTCCCTCTGCCAGGCCCATGAGGAGATATTTTTCTATCCTCACCCTAAAAACTAGTGTGATTCTTGGGGGAAAAGCCTATAAAAGTATAGGCCTCCCTTTTACTATCCTACTCCCCACCCTCAGAATCTTACTTAGCAAGAAACAATTTGTCAAAATTACTCTCTAACTGTTCCTACCAGTTTTTGGTATCTTGAGGTTTCTGCTCCAGGTCTTGGTTATTGTTTTTCTCTGGATGCACTTGTATGTCCAGAATTCAGAGAAGTTGTTTGCCCTACAACCTCTGATGGGTCAAGAAAAGTCATAGATATTCAACTTGTCCAGATTTTTCTTATTGTAAGGACAAGAATGACAACATCTAAGGTTTTACAAATTATTTAAAACAAAACACCTTTCCCCTCTGAAATATGGATGTGTGTCTGTATCAGCATGGATCCAAGACCATTAACATTAGGGCCTCAGGACAACTGGGCAGTGGAGTAAGGACATAAAAGCAGGATAGCAGAATGCACTCTTCTTCTTCTTTTTTTAATGCATCTTTTCATTGTTGAGGTAAGTTTCATTCTATAGTTTTAAAGAGGACTTTAATAGAGAGCATTTAGGAGACTAAAAGAGTAAGAGAAGCTTTGTTTATAACAGCAAAATGGGAAATAACTTGAATATCCATCTATAGGAGAGTGCTTAAATTAATTGCTACCTACAGGAGACCACTGTGCAGTTATTCAAGAGAATGGAGAAACTGCCTGCTACTGGTGTCTTCTAAGAAGATGTCTGCAAGCTGCTGCTTAGTAACAAAGATTAAAGTTCATGCATATGTTTATGCCATAGGCATAGAAAGGGTCTGAGGACACACCCAGGGAGAAGAGGTTCAGCACTTTGTGGTGTTTGGATTTTTTACTAAGAGACAACCCTAATATATAAAAACCCTGGGTCCAGCACATCCACAACTACTGGGAGGCTCCACCAACTGGAAGTCAGTCCTGCAGTCAGTGCTGGGTTGCCGTGGTGACCCAGCACTGACTGCTGCAGCTGCAGGCACGGTGACCCAGCATTGACTGCTGAGGGGGCTGCGAATCAGGCCCAGAGAGAGGCCTGAAGGAAGAAGCAGGGTCTGATCTGTAGCCTCTGTGGCAGCTATTGATCAGCACTTGCCTCTCTATCTCTTTCTTTCCAGTGCCTCCATTTCTCTCCAGGCCTCCACCAGCGCTGCTGATCAGCCCTGCCATTCTGATCAGGCCCCGTTGATAGGCCCAGAGACGTTGACTGGCATAGAAACTGACCAATCAGAACCAAATCTGGGTCAACTGTGAGGAGCCAATGTCTGCCTAGGAGGTGGAGCTTTTGACGGGCTGATTGGCATAGAAACTGAGCAATCAGAACCAAATTGGCCGGCAGAGGAGGGAAGTTGGGGGTGAGGTCAGCCCTGCAGGGGAGGGCAGTTAGGGGTGATCAGGCAGGCAGAGGCAGTTAGGGGTGATCAGACTGGTAGGGAAGGGCAGTTGGGGATGAGATGAGGCCGGCAGAGGAGGGCAGTTGGGGATAATCGGACCAGCAGGGGAGCAGTCAGGTGTTAATCAGGCCAACAGGGGAGCAGTTAGGGGGTGACCTGGCTGGCAAGCAGAAGCGGTTAGGGGCAATCAGGCAGGCAGGCAGGTGAGTGGTTAGGAGACAGCAGACCCGGATTGTGAGAGGGATGTCCGTCTGCTGGTTTAGGCCTGATCCCTGTGCTCTACCCTGCCGGCGAGAGTCATCACCAGTCAGTGTGACTTTAAGGAAATGCTCCATTAGTATTTCTGCCAAGGTAAAACCTTAACTCTGCTACTCTCCAGACACATGCCTCACGATCAATAAGAAGTCAGAAAACCATATGCAGCCTTTTGATATTTCATTCTTTCTACAAGTATTTACTGAACACCTGCTTTGCTCAGGTGCAGTACAAAATGACAAGACTATGACTGAGTGAAAGGCATCCCTTGTCCCTGGTGTTTTAAGCCTAATTACAAGGCTGGCACTCAGAGTGTGCTCAGACATCTATGCCCTTGAAGAAAAGAGAAGTGAAGGCTTTGAAAGAGACATTCAATATCACATGATCAACATAATTTGATGAACAAAATAGATCCAGAGACAAATGGTGGTGGTGGGTGGGGGGGGGGGCGCGTTTAGAGAGCAACCAAAGGACTTGTATGCATACATATTAGCATGATCAATGGACACAGACACTGGGGCTGTGGGGGCTTGTCTGGGGTGGGAATGGCTGGGGGAGGGGGTTAATCAGTGAAA
Source organism: Eptesicus fuscus (assembly GCF_027574615.1). Classification (NCBI taxonomy): domain Eukaryota; kingdom Metazoa; phylum Chordata; class Mammalia; order Chiroptera; family Vespertilionidae; genus Eptesicus; species Eptesicus fuscus. Next base: position 602,279 of record NC_072480.1, on the reverse strand, counting down.
AAGGAGACATAGGTAAAACTTTAGATGAGGGGGAGAGAGAGAGAGAGAGAGAGAGAGCGAGAGAGAGAGAGAAGGAAGAGACATTCACTGCAAGAGCTCAGTAAGAGTATTTCTGGAGTCTGTCAAGAGCTCAGTAAGAGTATTTTGGAGCCAGTGGTTGGGACTCAAATCCCATCAACCCCACTCACTAGCTATGTGCATCCAGGAGCAAGGCACATCAGCACTCTGTCCTTGATTTCTGAGCACTGAGGATGACAACTGAACTTAGGCTGATGCAGGGATGAGGTGAAGGATTCATTATTGATGTAGCCAGGCCCAATAACACTGTTGGGGTCATCTGTGGCAGGCCTGAGAGAAGGGATCATTGTGACTTTCTTCAGTGTCCAGGTTTGGATGGGCCTGCTCTGGAACCTTGATATAAGTTTTAGAGCCTACAACGTGCCACCTGCATCCTGTGCACAGTCAACCCCAGCAAGCAGTTTTTACTGAGGGCTGCAGAGCATTTTCTCACCTGGAACAAGGCCTCAGACAATCAGGAGGGGCACAGCTTGTGGTCAGCTGTCAGACTGCATACCTCAGTGTGGAATTCCACCCCATACCTGACCTACCCCCTTTCAGTGCTGACCTTTCCTGTAGAAATAATGGCATAGGCAGCCTGTGGCATCCCATCCTTAATGTCTCACTGTGGTATGTCAGCAAGGTGGGGTCTAATCACAGATAACCTTGATGGGCAGTCTTTCGCTACACCTCATGTCCCAACACTGGACAGAATGGATGCCTCTTCTTCATGAGGACATGGGTCATCTTTTCTCTCCCCATTCTGAATGTTTGGTGCTATGGATGTGTTGTGGCTTTGGGAGAAGGGGGATGACAGAGGTCCAGTCCCATTTAAAGGTAAGTTTTCCTGAATGGGGAGGCAAGGGTGCTGATGATTTAGAGGGCTCAAGTGAAAGAGATGTGGAGAATCAATCAGTTCTTCCCAAACATTATGCTGTCCATGGCTCCCATTAAAGAGTGCAAGTTGGGGGGAATTATTGTTTTTATGGGACGATTTTTGGCCAGAGGCAGGTGGCTATATTGCACAGTAATATATGGTATCTGCTTGTTCAAGGCTCTTGCTGAGATGAAGCTGATTCTTCTTATTTCCATGGAAAAGTCCTTTGAGGCTCCCAGTATTTTATGGCTGCTTGTTCTGGGGGCAGAGAGCAGGCTAGGGTGGGGCCAGAGGGTACTCCAAAGCTCATCTGCGGCCCTGTATCTTGCCTGTCACCAACTCTCAATGTCCCATATCTGAGTCTTGGACCCCACACTCACTCACTTATTATTCTCAACCCTATGCAAACTTATTGGCTCCTCCACTTCCCATTAACAATATGGATGTTTCCTTCCCATCAGTTTCAAGCATGAGCTCCTCTCTGGCATGTTGTATAAGGAGAAGCCAGATGTAGCCACTTCACAGCCAACACTGGGAATAGACTATTTCCTTATAGGAAATCAGTGAGGCACATTTTGAAAGTACTGGCAGCTTCCCAGCTTTCCTTGGTCTTAGGCTGTCAGTACCTTGTCTGGATGAGCTTGTGGATTCTGCCTCAACAATAAAATGCCCTGCCCTACTTGCCTGAATCCTGCCAACCCATCTCCCCCAAACATAGTTCTCATATCAAGGACAAAGGATGGAGGTTTTCGTCTTAGGTTCTTGAATGTGGCCACAAAGATGCAGCTCCTGGTGACTACAAGGCCATCCTGCAGTGGGAGTTCCACATTGGCTGACCTGGGGGCCTCTACTTCTGGTTGGTTGCAGCGGAGGCCCCTGTGAGTCAGGAAGCTGCAGCAACTTTCTGGGTACTTGCAGAGGAAACCCTCTCATATTGGCTATGATGAAGTGAGCCTCCTAAGTCCTGACAGGTGGCTCCAGGGGCTCAGCCAGGTAGCAGGGCCAAGAGCACTACAAGTTCAACTGACCCCTAGGTGCCACCTGCTTCCTGGATCTCAAGCTGAGCTACAAGTACTGCTCCTCCATTGAGGTGCGGGCCTGGGCATCCAGCCTGGTGGGCTCCATCCTGAGCTGGCTTATGTCCAGGAAAAGGCCTGGGCACTTCTGATCCTGTGGGCTGTGGAGTGGGCTGGTCAAGGAGGGCAGGCTACATACGGCAGCCACTCCAGGAAAGCTGTTAGACTGTTTCTGCTGCAAAACAGTAATGTCCCTGGCCTGAGGCTGCCTACAGAGCCTACTGCTCGTGTCCTGCCTTGGCGGCTGCACAGAATAGGGCTTGCAGTCTGGGTGGATCTGTAGGGCTCCAACCTGGGCCACACAACCTTTCAGAGAGGGCTCTGTATCCAGGGTACTTTCCCTAAGACCTGGTCTCTGCTGATCTCGAAAACACCCCATCTTCCCAGGTGCCCTGAGCTCCTGGGAGTGGGGCCAGGCAAAGGGGTTTATGATCTTGGTTTTGACCTTGTTTTTGCTAGAAGTGCCTGTCATCATAGATATTGCAGATCCCAAAGAGGAGAACAAACCTTCGTGGCAACCTCGTGTCCCTTCTTCCCCAGAGACCTGCACACACTTCAGAGATGGGTCCCTGGATAGAGAGCTGGTCTCCTGCTCAGGCCCTGCCAAGACCTTGCTCTCTCCAGCAAGCAGGCCCTTGGTACCTGAATGTACCCACAGCTCCTGCCTACTAGGTTTTGAGCTGACTGTGATCCCACCTGAATTTGAGGCATGGGCCCCCCTGACCTCCAGCTTCACTAGACCTGGGCCTTTCTTCTCAGAGTCAGCTCCCAGATTCTCCACCAATCCTCTGAATGGGGTTACAGGATCCCCAGGGGTTGAGATAGGAGGAGCATGGAGCTCAGGACTACGGCGAAGCCAGTTGACAATACCCATGGTGATGGTGAGCTCAGTGTCACAGAGCTTCAGCAGGCACTCCTTGCCCTTCCAGGAGCTCTGCAAGAAACCCTGGCTGAGCAGGTCTGGGCTTGGTCCCAGGGCCAAGTTCTCCTCTGCCCCCATGTGAAAGCTGCAAATAGACAGTGGCATTCCCAGTGCTGGCTCTGACAGACTCTCAGACACGCACAGGTCATCATCAAGGCCAACAGGGTCCTCACTGGGGTCACAGAAAAGCTCATAGAGGGCATCTCCACTATAGCTCTCCCGAGGGAAGGCAGTTGCAGGGGTGCCTGGGCTCAGGACTTCCTTCCTATCCTCCTCAAGGCTAGGTGAAAAGGCATCGTAGTAGCCCTCGTCACTCGTGGACACAGACTCTGGCTGCTCACTGCTGGTGGTGCCTGTGTGTATGGAGCTGGCTTTGGAGCCACTGAGGAGATCCCTGCAGGGACACAGAGGGAACTCAATGAGCCCAGCTGAATCAAGCCCAGGCTGGGCTGTATCCATTCCCTGAGGACCCTCCAGCCATGGGCCCAGTAGGGTGCGCTGTTGTTGCCTCACAGAGTGATTCACACTATCCCAGAACTTGGCAAAGTCGGACATGTCATCCTGGGCAGGAGACACCAGCTTTTCCACGCTGCCCTGGAAGGGACCACTAGAAATCTTGCTCTCAAGGGCCTGTGATGACTTGGCTGAGCTCTCCAGGCCCTCATTCAGCTCCAGGAATGGCACTGAGCTTTCATCTGCAAAGATCTCCCCGCAGCCTGTGAGTGAGTCAAAGCTCTTGAGTGAAGCCACGTCCTCACACAGGGCCCTGCAGAAGTCGAAAGAGGAGTCAGGCAGGAACTCACTGTCAGATAGGTCCTGGCACAAGCCATCCAGCCCCAGTCCCTCACCCAAGGGGAAGAAGGCTTTGCCTCGCTGCCCTCCTGCCTCTGATAGGATTCTGGGGGAAGGCAGGCTCTTTCCCTTGGTTGCCAGTGAGGCTAAGTTCTCAGTCTTGTTTCTATGAATGTGGAATAGGTTCTGAAAGCACTTCTTGGGTCTTTTCAGGGAAATCCTCTTCCTTGGGATGTTCTTAGCCACGGCTGGCACAAAAGGCATTTGGGGCACCAAGTGGCGGTAATCAATAATGCGCTGGCTGCCAGAGGGCCCTGGGAAGCTCGTGCTGCCTATCAGTTGCCTTGTGGCTGCAACCATCCTTCCAGCCCCAGGCACACTGTTGTGAGTCTTGCTCTTCCATACCAATTTGAAGGTGGCACCACAGGGGTCTGTGGCACCACCCTTAGGCTCTGGCTGTGCCCCCTTTTTGGAGCATATGTTATATCCATGGGTATTGGGACTGGCTTGGGGGCCTCTCTCACCATGGATCTGCTGCTGCCCTCCAGATGAGACTGACCAGGGGTCTGCTTCATCCCAAGCTGGGGCAGCGGCTGCTGGGCCTGGGTACTTCTCATGAGAAATGTGAAGGCTGGATTTGATGAAAGTCTTTCCTCTCTTTAGCTCCATGCTTCCAGTGCCGTTAGCTGTTGTGGGGGGAAAGCATGAGGCACTTAGTATCCATGGTTCTAGCCCACAGTGGTGTTTGAGCTGAACTCTGACATCTAAGCTTGGATCCTCCTTGGAGGTGATAGAGAGGGAGATGGGAGCAGCCCATCCATGCTCACTATCTAGCCTTTATACACAACTAATGTTGAGAGAAGTTAAGTCATATGACTAAAGGTAACAGTAGTACCCAAAATGATTGCAGAAGTGTATGGTGCTCTTGCATTTGTGATCTCTTTACTCACCCAAGCATCCTCTCAGAGATGTCTGGCCAAGTCAGACTCCCATTTTCAGGCCCAGGCACTCTACACATAGCACCACATCCTTGTAGGGAAGTATCATGGTCCTTATAAGTGAATGGAGCAGATAATTAAATAAAAAAGTTGCTGCCTATGTCTAAGAGACAAAGCTAAAAGGGAAACTCAAGCCTGCTTCCTGGATTGGAGAGAGTCGGCCATCAGCTAGAGGGAAAGGCACATATACTGTCCTCTAGGACTGCTGCATCTGTTTGAGGAGGCAAGACTCAATCTACACAGATGCCATCAGGCAAGGCACAGTCAAATATCTGATGGTGCATGCAGAGCTTGATCACTGAGATGACAGAGAGTATCATGGTAGAAAGCCAAAGAGAGGAGGCAAGCATGAGGTCAGGAACAGGCAGATTGGATAGACACAGAACATCATGGCTGAAAAAGTATGTATGTGTCACCTTTTGTGCACAGCCTAACTGAAATATATTGATGCCTGGAATGCCATCCAGATAAGGTTTCTGATGCCCAGTCTGAGTTCAGTGGGCAAAGGTGCTGAGATCTCTTGTTGATGTCTGTCCTGGGTGTGGAACTGAGAAGGTGGTGAAATAGCTACCAATTTGATTATATTCGCACAGCTGAGGGTTTTGGCCTTACCCTGAGATCAACAAAGAAGTATGAAAGTCATCTGAATGAGTGAGTGGAAGCAGTAGCATAAAGAAGTTGGTAGTCTATACCATTCATCTGAGTAGGGACAGAATAACTTAAGAGGGAGGCTCTGAACAAAGAGGACTCAAAAGAGACAGCTAAAATGGGCTGACTGTATAGAGATAAGGTCCAGATGGAGGCTGTAGTCATAAGCATGAAAAATAGATGTCAAATTATATGGTTTTTCAAAGAAAGAAACACTAGGAATCAGCAACTGAATACAGAAAGAGAAGCAGGCCAGAAGTTATAAACACTGAGGCCTGGATTCATGCCAAGAGAAGGGAACAATGAGAAGTGGGGAAAGGCAAGAAAATGGAGAATTGAGCGAAGATGAGGAAAGGGCCTGTGCTAAGAGCTGGTTTGAGGGAGAGAAGAAAGGGTTTAGTTTTAAATATGTTACCTTTAGGGCAGGGGTCCTCAAACTTTTTAAACAGGGGGCCAGTTCACTGTCCCTCAGATGGTTGGAGGGCCGGACTATAGTTTTAAAAAAACTGTGAACACATTCCTATGCACACTGCACATATCTTATTTTGAAGTAAAGAAACGAAATGGCAAAAACACCTGCATGTGGCCCACGGGCCGTAGTGTGAGGACGCCTGCTTTAGGGTTTATTTGGAGACCCACAAGACCACACCAAAAGAAGGCAAGACCTGAGAACTATCCCAGCTCCCCCTCTGCACCCTCACAGGTGCCCACTTCACATGCTCAGTCCTTCCCCATGGCAGTGAGTGATCTACAGGTTGGGACTCTGTCATTCTGGCCAGGGAGAGATTAGAGAAGAGAATTTTGGGCTGGTTTCTTTGACTTTCTTTCACTGCTCCATAGAGAGCACCTGAATTCACTTCCTCTCAGGCCACAGCTTGTGAAAGAGGAATGAAGCAGGTGTGAAAGCACAAGGCTTTGCCAGCCTGCACACCTTTCACACTCACTGACAAGGAAGCCTCATAGCTACCTCCAGAGAGCTGTTTTGACAGCTATAAGCTGACCAGAGTCAACTCCAGAGTCTCTAAAATGCTTTAACATGAGGACCCAGAGGCAGGAAGAGGAGCTGCCTCACAGCCCAGTTGGCAACATTAAAGCCAAAAAGGATAAGAAGGTGTGGCAAAACTGGCATTGAGGAGATTCACTGGAGTTCTCCACTCTACTTCCCACCCAAACAGTGCTTCCTCCCCTGCAGCAGAACACTTTTAATTGAAGGATAAGAAAAGGAGCAGGCACTGTGCCAGGGAATGCCACAGAACCTGGCCTTGGGACTAGCTAGAGCTCAGCTCTTGGTGGGCGCATCCTGGTCAGCAGGACAGTGCTTCAAGCTTGCTTGCTGCTTTCTGCTTCCTGCCAGGTGGCATGTATCCAAACCTTTCCACTCCGTACCTGTAGACCCCATTTCTGATCCCCCCAAATCTTTTGTGGCCTAGATAAGGCCTCCCTCAGCTCTGGGGGTGGGGAGTGGCTGCACAAAGCATAGTTGTTACTAACTGGGTTTTAGGGTCCGAGGACCCAATCTGAGTCTCGGTTACATTTACTTAACCAGGCAAAGTGCTTGTCCCATAACTTTATAAGAGGCATGACTTATAGTAGTATAACCCGATTTTATAAGCAAGAAATTAAGGTCCAGAAAAGTCAATGGATTGGCCCAGGTCACACAGAGTTGAGTGGTAAGTGACAGATCTAGGATAAGAGCCTATGCTCTTAACAATGATAGATATTTTATGAACAAATAGCTGAAACTCCCCCTTAATGGCAAATCTAAAAGTGGAATAATAAATGTGTTTTCATGAGAGATTTTTGAAAGCATAATAAAAATTAAGGTTAAAGCAAAAATGTACCTAACACAAATTTAGAAAAATTGTAATTGAAGGCAGTATAATTTCTGTGGCAAGAAATATTGGAGGTATTATGATATATCTATTGAATTTATTCTTTTCTGTTTTAGAAAAATGTTTTTATTACCATACTCTTGGAAATAATTTCAAGGCATGATAAAAATTATTTCACTGTGTGCAGAATTTTGCAATCACAAGAACTAAGATGATTCCTTTGCTATTGATCTCTATAAATAAAATTACTGGTTTCTTAATTATTGGAAATGTTAACTGATTTAAAATCATGAACAGTTGGAAATGTCACTGCACTCTGAACTTGGAAAATGATAGATCAAAGTAAATGTCATTGCTGTAGAAGACTGGATTCAGTCACTAATATTGTTCACTCTGTTTCCTGAGTTAATTTAACATTTTGCAAGATATGATAATAAGCACTAAGATCCACAACAATGAACCAGAAGCTTGCAAAATTCTGGAGCAATCATATGAAATTCAGTCCAGTCAGTTTCCACATTATAATATTTTATCAGAGCATGACTCTTTGGGTGGGAACTTTCTGAGGTCAGAGGGCTCACTACCCAAACGGAGACAGGCTGAGCAGTCACCTTCCATGACAGTTTCAGGGTCAGAGTGGGATTTATCTGGATAGCCAGATGCTAGCTCTGTCACTGCCTGATGGCAGAGGCCAAATACGACCAGGTTCTCAGCTGCAAAAATGCACATTCTGCTTTGTAATCCTCTAGCTAAAAGGTCCTATCAGTGGAGTCCAGAATTAAGCTATGTGCCAGGTCTATCCCCAAAAGACAAAGTAGACCTGTCCCTCCCCCAGCTTGGTGTCTTCTTGTTTATAGCACTCAGTGATCACTGGCGCCTCACTCTGGGGCTTACTTGGTCTTCACGCTCCCCAATGATGATGAAAACTTCTCAAAGGTTCAGGACTCCAACTGTAGCAACTAGAGCTGCTACTTATTTAAATGAAGTATTTATGTTTTTTGAGACATCTTAGCCATATAGTTACATCTAAGTTTCCTAAATAGGAAGTTGGGTCTGGAATTTTTAATTCTACAGTTTATGCACATCATTTTCTAAGATGGGTCTCTATGATACCAAGACCCTGGATTGAGTCTTTCACCTCTAAAATGAACTTGCATATTCCATGAAAACAGGGACCACATCATGTACTTACTTAATCAATTCTGATTCAAGGATGTATTATTTAAACCAAGATCTAAAAGATAGCTGAAGACAACCAGGCAAAAGATGAGGGGAGCATATTCGAGGTAGAGGGAACATCTGAGAAAAGGCATTGAGGAGCACGGGAGGGAGAACAGTTAAAGATCTAAAAGCAGGCCCAGGTGACCAGAGCAAGCAGTGGGATGAAGCAGGAGATAGGCAAGGCAGACCACACCTGGCCTGAGGTGTCGGGAGTGGGTGGGTGGGGGGGTCTTGGCTTTTATCCTATGTGCCATCAGGAGCCAGACATGAAGGGTGAATGACATGGGCCAATTTTCAGTTTTAACAGATTACTCCCACTGTAAGTGAGAATGGAAAGTAGGGGCAGGAGTAGAGGCAAGAGTTCAGGTTAGAAGTCAGAGCAATGTCCAATGGAAAAATGTGATGGCAGAGATATCCCACGTGTATAAATCCTTCTTCCTCAGTGCTTTACACAGAGAATGCACATGCATATAGATTTATTGCAAATGGAGCAAATAAAATAATTCCAACTGGCTGCTTTTCTTCGTGATGACTGACTTTATCTCAAAGGCAATTCTGTGATTTTCTTTCCCCTTTTAACATGAAAGTGACTGGGTGTTTCACGGAGCAAAATAAAAACCTTGAGATACGCTACAGAAATGATTTCAAGACATAAAAATATTTTTGACCAATAGTTTTGGTATTTGCCAAGCTTTCCCCTGCTCCACCCCTAACTTCCAGGTGGGTGGTGATAAGAAAGCAGAGATCTCTCCGATGGATGAAGTGAAGGTCATTGCGGGAAGGAAAAGCTTCCGTGTTCTCTAGTGGGTGTGGGGTGGGGAACAGAGCAGAAACTGCAGTGAGCATCACCAATGCACCCAACCCCCACGCTGGGGAGACAAAGGGTCCTTTGCAGAGCAAAGGTTTGGCCCACCTCCTCTGAGGGAGTCTTTGGGTGTTCCTGGCCTGCCTAACCAACAGAATATATCTCCAGTCTTATCTCTTCTTTCCCAATTCCCGCAACGGCAATCACCGACGGAGGGTTTCTTCCCTTCCTTAGTGCAGACCTAAAAGGATCAGCGTCCCCAGACTCCAGACCCCAACCATCCGCACAAGGCACCACAGGGTGAAGAGAGTATAGACCTTAGTCCCTCCACCATCCCTCCCATTATGCAAAAGAACGCACAAAAATTTCCAAATCACTGCTCTCCCTCCCTCCCCCTCCTCCCGCGCCAGCCTACACCCTCCAGGCCTTGGAGACTTACCGCTGGGGCAGGGAGTGTCGCAGGACGCTGCCGAGTCGGGTCAGGAGCCGCTCCCCACACCGAGCTCGCGGTCAGCACCACGGCCAACTCCCACTTTCGGGTCCAGGGGTGGTTCGCAGCCCTGCGGGCCTCGCCCGGGCAGCCTCCGCCGCAACTGGTTGGGCGGGGTTAATTCGCGAGGGGGCGGGCTTCCGCCGAGAAGGGAGCGGCGGGAGGTGCCATTGCTCAGCAGGGGGAGAGGTGAAGCTCGCGGGGTTGGAATGGAAGCTGCAGTGTCGGCGCCCCACCGCCGCCCTGTCCCCACTGGATCTCGCCTTGTTCTTGCTTCTCCGTGCCTGTCTCTGCCGCCCCGCAGGGGGGAGTTTTGCGTTCCTTGGGCCCAGCGCCTGTGCTGCTGGCAGGGATATCAGTCGGCGCAGTGCCTCTCGCCTCCAGCCGTGTTCCCGCGCGGGGCTCGGAGTCCTCCGAGCTCATGAATGTCCTTGTCCTTACCCGCACAGCCCCTAGCGTCCAGGAAGATTTAACCCCAACCCTCTCGGAAGGCCTCGGTCACACGATGCCTAGTCACGAGTCCTACCCAGGATTCGGAGATGGGTCAGGCCAATCTCAGGACGCAGGGCAATCTTCCAGAACCTTCTTTACAGACCGCCTTTCTTGGGCCCGATTATATTATTACTGGGAAGGAAGGAGGAGCTTCCCTTACCGCTACTCACTGTGTGGGCTCTACTGGGGCTACACCCTGCCGCAGTCGGAAGGAACAGAAGTGTAGGACTCTCTCCCTGAAAAGCTGAGGACAGAGGGTCTACACGCTGGGAGGCAGGAATAAAGCATGAATTAAATTAACTCTAGAATGGCTCAGGGAGCAATGCCAAGAGCACAGTGTGTAGGGGGTTAGGGGGAGCCATGGTGCTGGTGCTGGTGAGATGGCTGATCCTAAGGGGTGTGTGTGTGTGTGTGGGGGGGGTAAGTGAGGTGAGGGGACTTAATCCACATCACAGAGGCTGAGCACTGGCAATGAGCTATGAGAGGAAGGAAGGCGGGATCGCCCAGTCCAGGCTTGGGCTGAATGAGGCCCAAAGCAGGTTCAGGCTCAGACAAATGACAAAGGCCGTGCCTTTCTTCTAACCTAAGGGCTTCCACCCGGTCCCCATCTAAAAAACCTGCATGCTTGGACTGGCTTTGTCATAACACATCTGCCTTCTTTATAAATTAAGTCATCTTGAAGTGGCTCTGCCGCAGGTCTCTCTTCCAGCAAGCATCACCCACCTTTGGGTGAGCACACCTTCTTGGAGTCGAACCGTTATTTCTACCTGATGACTGACTAAGTGTGACCTCAGATGTCCTCCCTCCCCCCATGTTGGTGTAGTCCTGACTTTTCCAGGCAGTTTTTGACCATCAGATTTCCCTGAATCAATTCTTCTGCTGTTAGGTAGAAACAAAGTTAGCCTTATTTCTCATTGCTGCATACATCCTGAATCAAGTTCAGAATCCCACAGATTCCACAGTCCTTGCTAGTTATAGTTAATAAACAGGCTCTCCTAGGACTTTTTACATTTTTAAAATTTTTCTCTGTTTGAGGATAGTTATGGGCTCAACTTCTTCCAGTTAGTGATAATTGTTTTTTCTGTGCTCATCTTGTCACCCTTTGGTCAGTGACCACTATTCTAAGCAACTGACTTTGTCTTTTCAGAGATTTTAAAATCTCCTTACAAAATAAAAGTTATATATCTCTTACTTTCCAAGGACTAACATTTCCTAGTTTAGATATACTGAATGATTTTTCATTAATATTTTTCTAATGTAAATTTAACTTTATGTTCCTTTTATAATAACTTGACATCCTGTTATCTTTTCCTTTCCTGGCATAGACCCTTAGGATTTTCAGAACTTGCTCCTTGGTCACTTGACACTGAATTGTACACTGAGGATCTCAGATTTTATGGCCAAATCCATTGCTTTCCCGACAGACCCAAAGAATTTCACTTGATGATGAGCACAAATGTGGCAACCGCTGTTCCAGTAAGGCTGCACCAGTGGGGTTACAATCCAGGTTTGTAGATGGAGAAAACAAAGTTCCTTGTGGACTGAGAGGACTGGGGGCTTAGGGCACTGGACCATATACCTATAAGAAAGGCTGGCAGGACTGGGACTGTCTACTAGGAGAAACACAGGCCTCACAGGGGGTGAGGGGAGCACAATTTGGAGAAGACTGGATTAGGAGGAGGAACAATGGCTCCAAGGATGGTCATGGCCAGAGACACTCTAGTACTTAGATTGGTTCCCCTGCAGAAAGATGTTCTACCCAATCTTAAACAAACTAGTATTAAGAGATACTATTAGATGAAGTAGCCCATTGTTATGACTGGGTGGTTTCTTGTTCTTGTATTTTATTTATTTATTTAATTTTTTATTTGAATATAGCTGGTTATACTATTATATTTGTTTTAGGTATACAATATAGTGATTCAACATTTTTATACCTGACAATGTGATTACCTCATTATTTCTAGTAATTATCTGTTACCATGCAAACTTACCACAATATTCTTGACTATTCCCCTTCACCTTTTTCATCCATCCCGCATTCTCTTCTTCTCTGGCAACCATCACTTTGGTCTCTGTTTCTAGGAGTGTGTTTTTGTTTTGTTTGTTCAATATAAATTTGTTTTGTTTTTGTACTTTCCACATATAAATGAAACAACACAGTATTTGTCTTACTCTCTCTGACTTATTTCATTAAGCATAATACCCTGTAGATCCATTTATGTTGTCACAAATGGCAATATTTTGTTTTCTTTTATTGTTAGGTAATATTTTATTGTGTATACAGAGTGGGGCAAAAATAAGTTTACAGTTGTTTGTATGAAAAATAATACAATCTATATATATAAAAGCCCAGTGACCTAATGGTGGAACAACCAGAACAACTGGTTGAACAGTCACTATGACGCACACTGACCACCAGGGAGCAGATGCTCAGTGCAGGAGCTGCCCCCTGGTGGTCAGTGCGCTCCCACAGTGGGAGTGCAGCTTGGCTGACCAGGATGAGCTACACTCCTACAGCTGCTGATCCCCACAGGCCACACCCCCACCAGTGCATTGGGCCTCTAGTAATTAGTAACTAATAATACAAGAATAAACTGTATTTCACATATTCACAACAGTAAATCTACTTTTGCCCCATCCTATATGTACCACATCTTCTGTATCTATTTGTTTATCAATGGACACCTAGATTGCTTTCATATCTTGGCTATTGTAAGTAATACTGCAATGAACATAGGGGTGTATACATATTTTTAAATTAGTGCTTTTATTTTCTTTAGATAAATACCTAGAAATGGAATTGCTGGTTCATATAGTAGATATATTTTTAGTCTTTTGAGGAATCTCCGTACTGTTTTCCATAGTGGCTGCACCAATTGGCAACCCCACAATTCCTTTTTCCTCATATCCTTACCAACACATGTTATTTGTTGACTTTTTTATAATAGCCATTCTGACTGGGTAAGATTATATAAAATTGTGGCTTTGATTTGCATGACTCTGATGATTAGTAATGTTGAACATCTTTTCATATCTCTGTTGTCTATCTGCGTCCTCTTTGGAAAAATGTCTCATCATGTTCTCTGGCCATTTTTTATTAGATTGTTTATTTTTTGTTATTGAGTTCTGTGAGTTCCTTATATATTTTGGATATCAACCCCTTATTTGTCAATATATTCTCTCATTCAGTAAGCTGTCTTTCTGTTTGTTGATGGTTTCCTTCGATGTACAGAACTACTTAGTTTTATAAAGTCCCATTTTTAAATTTTTGCTTATGTTTTATTTGCACAAGTGTACATAGCTAAAAGAGTATTACTAAGACTGATTGGTGTCAGACAGTTTGCTACCTATGTTTTCTTCTAGGAGTTTTATGGTTTCAGGTCTTATAGTTAAGTCTTTAATCTATTTTGAATTTATTTTTGTAGATGGTATAAGAGAGTAGTATAATTTCATTTTTCCCATGTAATTGTTTAGTTTAATCAACACCACATATTGAAGAGACTGTCTTTTCTCCATTGTATATTTCTGACTCCTTTGTTGTAGGTTAATTGACCACATAAGTGAGGGTTTATTCTGGGCTTTATTCTATTCCATTTATCTATTTGTCTGTTTTAGTGTGAGTACCACACAGTTTTAATTATAATAGCTTTGCAACATAGTTTGAAAACAGGGAGTGTTATACCTCCCACTCTGTTCTTTCTCAAGTTTGCTTAGGCTATTTGTAGTTCCATATACATTTTAGGATTTCTTGTCCTAGTTCTGAGAAGAATGTCATTCATAATTTAAAAAATTTTTTTCCTCATGTGAGGATATGCTTATTAATTTCAGAGAGAGAAGGGAGAGAGAGAGAGAGAGAGAGAGAGAGAGAGAGAGAGAGAGAAACATCTAGTGAAAGAGATTTCAGGGAGAAACCAAGATGGCGGCATAGGTTGAACACCTAACCTACAGCCTGGCACAACAATTTCAAAAATACAACTAACAGTCAAAACGGACATCGTCCAGAGCCGCGGGAAGGCTGGCGGACTGAAATGCCCACAACTAGAAGGAAAGAGAAAACCACAAGGAAAATCAGAGGAGCCGTAAAAGCCTGAGGTATGGAGACACGGGCGGAGACACAAGCATGCACGCGTGCGGGGAGGACGGAGCCGGAGAGGAAGGGGCGGCTGACGGCCTGGCCACCGCTCACTAGCAGGAAGGAGATAAAAGCTCCAGATTGCGCTGAACCCCAGCTCCGACTGCACTGGCCAGGCGCATGCTGGGGGAATGAATCTGGGCTGTGGGGTGGAGACACAGAGGAGCTGCGAAAGGCAGAGCTCCAGAGGCGTGCACGGGAAGGTGCGCAGAGGAGGGACTGTTGCCTGTGCCACTGAATTGCCCTAGCGGGAAGGAGACAAAAGCTCCGGACCATGCTGAACCCCAGTCCCGACTGCGCTGGACCCCAGTTCCGGGCGAAACCCTGGGAAGCCAGGCGCATGCTGGGGGAATGAATCTGGGCTGTGGGGCGCAGGCACAGAGGAGCGGCGAAAGGCAGAGCTCCAGAGGCGTGCACGGGAAGGTGCGCAGAGGAGGGACTGTTGCCTGTGCCGCTGAATTGCCCTGGTGGGAAGGAGACAAAAGCTCCAGACTGCGCTGAGACCCAGTTCCAACTACACTGAAACCCAGTTCCAAGCGAGAATCTGGGAATCCAGATTCATTAGGGGAGAGACTAGACTGTTTGGCAGTGGGCGAAACTCCAGGGCGCTTTTCTCTCAGAGGTGTTTGCAGGGAGTACAGAGGGACACTGAGACACAGGAACCTCGTAGGGCGGGGCTGACGGGAAGCCAAGGTTGTAGGCTCCACCCTGTAACTCCGCCCCATCCAAGCTGAGCACAGAGGCTTTTCCCTGCTGAGTGGTCTCAGGCAGTAGCTGACCTACCCTCCATTGGAGACCCAGAAACGAGGGCATCTAGTGGTCAGTGTGAGATGACACCAGATTTCAACCACTCGCATAAGGGATACATTCAAGAGGCAGACTCAGTGAGCGCCAAAGCATTGTTGCACCAAGACCTGGCCCATAAACGTGTCTCCTGCACAGCAAATCTTCCTTTATAGACAAAGAGGGTCCTCACAGCCAATTGGCCTGGAGGACAATTCCTCCCAGTGACACCAACAACAATCAAGACTTAACTGTACAAAGGAGGACCAAGATGGAGGCATAGGGCGGCAGCCTGATCGTTGCCTATCACAACAATTTTGAGACTACTACGGGAGAGCAGAGCAGACACCATCCAGAACCACCAGAGGGCTGGCTGAGCGGATGCTCTACAACTAGAATAAAAGAGAGGGGTACGCGGGATGATGCTGATGCCGGTGACCCAAAGTCCACACTTTAAGAACTATGGCTCAGGCGACACAATGGCGGCCTGGAACGTGCTCGGCGCAGTTCCCCCGGCGATCTCCGGCTGAGGGGACGGCTCCACTCGCTGCCGAGCATGGACAGACGAGCCCCTGGGAGACATGGGGTGGGAGACTCCGCGCTTGCTGACCTCCGAGTCCTTCAAGAGTCTCAAGGCCCCGGAAGCGGCCAGGTGCACACGCTCAGTGACCGGCCACCACTGCAGACCCAAGGGCCGATGCAGCAACACCAGACCAGCCCGCCGCCGCCCACCGGGCACACCGGAGCTTCGTCGAGCCTGACGCCCAACGAGTTCTGTGGCAGTCGTCCTGGAGCTCTGAGAAAATGGCTGAAGGAATTGCTGAGAGGGAATTGACCAACAGAAATTGGGATCAAGAAGACGAAACCCCGCTGGGACCCGGGTCCGGGTGAGGCCATGCGCCCCTGGGTCCGGGTGGGGCTGGGAACTGGGTCAGGGTGAGGCTGGGTTCTGGGTCTAGGTGAGGCCATATGCCCCTGGATCCAGGTAAGGCCGCATGTTCCTGGGTCCGGGTGAGGCTGGGTCCTGGGCCTGGGTGGGGCTGCCCCCATGGGTCCAGGTGAGGCTATGTGCCCCTAGGTCCGGGTGAGGCTGGATCCTGGGTCCAGGTGGGGCCGTGCACCCCTGGACCCAGGTGAGGCCACGCGACCCTGGGTCTGGGAGAGGCCACGCGCCCCTGGGTCTGGGTGAGGCCACGCGCCCCTGGGTCTGGGTGAAGCTGTATCCCAGGTCTGGATGAGGCCATGTGCCCCTGGATCCGGGGGAGGCTGGGTCCTGGGTCCTGGTGAGGCCGCACACACCTAGGTCCGGGTGAGGTCACGCGCCCCTGGGTCTGGGAGAGGCCATGGGCCCCTGGGTCCGGGTGAGGCCACTCGCCCCTGGGTCTGGGTGAAGCTGAATCCTGGGTCCGGGTGAGGCCACTCGCCCCTGGGTCTGGGTGAAGCTGGATCCCGGGTCCGGATGAGACCATGTACCCCTGGATCTGGGTGAGGCCACACGCCCCTGGGTCCGGTTGAGGCCACATGCCTCTGGGTCCAGGTGGAGCCGGATCCCGGGTCCAGGTGAGGCCGTGTGCCCCTGGATCCGGGTGAGGCTGGGTCCCGGGCCCGAGTGAGGCCATGCGCCCCTGGGTTTGGGTGAAGATGGATCCTGGGTCTGGGTGAGGCCATGTGCCCCTGGATTCGGGTGAGGCTGGGTCCCAGGTCCGGGTGAGGCCGCGTGCACCTAGGTCCGGGTGAGGCCACGCACCCCTGGGGCCGGGTGAAGCTGGATCCCAGGTCCGGGTGAGGCCATGTGCCCCTGGATCTGGGTGAGGCCACACGCCCCTGGGTCCAGGTGAGGCCACGCGCCTCTGGGTCTGGGTGAAGCTGGATCCCGGGTCCAGGTGAGGCCGTGTGCCCCTGGATCCGGGTGAGGCTGGGTCCCGGGCCCGGGTGAGGCCACGTGCCCCTGGGTCCGGGTGAGGCCATGTGCCCCTAGGTCTGGGTGAAGCTGGATTCCGGGTCCGGGTGAGGCCATGTGCCCCTGGATCCAGGTGAGGCTGGGTCCCGGGTCCGGGTGAGGCCGTGCGCCCCTGGATCCGAGTGAGGCCACGCGACCCTGGGTCTAGGAGAGGCCATGCGCCCCTGGGTCTGGGTGAGGCCACGCGCCCCGGGGTCTGGGTGAAGCTAGATCCTGGGTCCGGGTGAGGCCGTGTGCCCCTGGATCCGGGTGAGGCTGGGTCCCGGGTCTGGGTGAGGCCGTGTGCCCCTGGATCTGGGTGAGGCTGGGTCCCAGGTCCGGGTGAGGCCGTGTGCCCCTGGATCTGGGTGAGGCTGGGTCCCATGTCCGGGTGAGGCCGCGCACACCTGGGTCCAGGTGAGGCCATGTGCCCCTGAATCCGGGTGAGGCCACGTGCCCCTGAGTCTGGGTGAAGCCGTGCCCCTGGGTCCGGCCAAGACCAAACCAGAGGGAGTCGGACCTGCATTACCACCATTTGTCCACCATCCAGAGCTGAAAAGTCAGTGCCGACATGTACACATAAGGAACTGGTGGACATTGAAATTGGGTCTCAAAAGAACTGTTGGTCCAGAAAGAAACTCACTACAGACTGATTCATTTGCCTGTCAGCATAACTATTATTGCTCGTCTCACATTCAGTTCTTATAAGTATATCTCTAGTGACACATTATCTTGCTCATCTACGGGAAATGATGAACAACATAGACTGATGAACAAGAACAGAACCAGAAACAAGGAGGCATCGATCGGACTATTGGGCCTCAGAGGGAGTATAGGGGAGGGTGGTGGGAGGGGGTAGAGATCAACCAAAGGACTTGTGTGCATGCATATGAGCCTAACCATTGGTTAAGTTCAATAGGGGGTTGGGGCATCCGTGGGGAGGGGTGTGGGATGGGAATGGGGGGATGAGGACAAATATGTGACACCTTAATCAATAAGGAAATTTAAAAAAAATAACTGAATCTAAAAATCAAAATAAACAAGATATCGAATGAATAGAATAAACTGGTGAATAAAATAGAAAAAAAAAGACTTTGTAATCATATTTATATATATATTTAATAATTAAAAAAAACCTTCCCTATGTAGTTTATTCTTCATGGCTAAATGAAATATATTTCTATTACTCATTCATATTTCCTGTTTCTATGTAATAGAGATATTTAATGTATAGATCAAAATGCTATGAGGTTTTAACAAAAAAAAAAAGAGAAAAAAAAAAAGAAAGAGATTCATTGATTGGTTGCCTCCTGAACACTCCTCTACTAGGGAATTAAACCTGTAATCTAAATATGTGCCCATTCATATTTTTATAGGGATTTAATTAAATCTGTAGATTGCTTTGAATAATTATGGTCATTTAATACTATTAATTCTGCCAAGCCATGAGCATGATATATCCTTTAATTTATTTGAGTCTTCTTTATTCCATATCTTATAGTTTTCAAAGTATAGGTCTTTTACCTCCTTGGTTAAATTTATTCTTAGGTATTTTATTCTTTTGATGCAATTTATATATATAAAAAGCCAGTGAAAGGAATGCCAGAACAACCAGAACAACCAGAATGACCAATCACTATGATGCCCACTGTGGCCAGCAAACTGGCCTGATCTGGGGGTGGGGCCAGCCAGCCAACCTCGTGGCCCCTCCCCCAACTGGCCCCGCCCCTGATTGCCCCCCCCACCCCAATAGGGGTGGGGCTGGCTGGCCAACTTCCTGCAGCCCCTCCCCCCAGCCAACCCACCCTCATGGGCCCCCACCACCCCTCCCCATGCTATAGATCCTGGTTATGTTCTAGGAGACTGGATACTCCTGTCCTGTGGTGGAGCTGTCTCTATTTTCTTTCTTCTTTTGGCTTTGTCACCAGCCCAAGACTTACTTCTCCTCTGACCTTATGCCGTAAGGCCATTTCCTCTGATGTGAGTGTGTGTGTCTGTGTGTCCCCAGAGGGAGTGACCCCACCTGAGGTTGGATGGTTGGGTGTCTCTCATCCCAAAACAAATCCCATGTGCAGAGTGAAGCCCTGGTTTAGGAAACCCAAACTCTCCCTTCATGTTAGCATTCTGCCTCTGAGTAGCCTGGGCCTATCCCTGCCCCTCTCTGGTCTTCATAATTGTACAAAGATGCATTGAACAAGAAACTGCAGAAACCTGCACCCAGTCTATAGGCAGTCCAGGCTACCAGATCTCTGGGAAAGGTGTTGTTGGGAGTGCCAGGAGCACCCTCTGACCTTCCTCAGAGGGTGGTGGTGCTCCAACGATTTTTTAGGCCCCCCCTTCTTTGCAGCCATGAAAGGATTTTAGCCTCACTTAGCCTTGTGAACCAAGAGAGGAGAGGTAGTTCCTCAAAGAGAAACTGAGGCTCAGCAAATATTAGAAAGTGACATGTATGTGGAGTGGGTGAAGGTATGGGGTGTTTAGAATACTATGTGTGATGTCACCATTGCATCCACCATGGTGGATATGAGAATGTCCCCTAGGGATGGGAAGTTACTCATCTAAGTTCACAGAATTTGAAGGCAAAGCTAGAAATTTCCTTAAGATTGGATGATACAGGTACAAACAAGTGGTAGATACCTGTCACGCTCACGTAAGAGAAGTATGTATGTGAACTGTAGGGAGCGGTTATAGGGTAAAGCCTCAGAATGACCTGCTGGCAAAATCGCAAACAAGTCCCAGCTTGGAGAGCACAGCCCTCTAAGCATAATTAAGCTTGATCTTGTGACTGCTCCCTAGATTTTTCCTGGGTAGCTAATGGGCTGTGGGAGGTGCAGCAAGTGCTGCCAAAACAAGTGAAACTTACAAGAACATTGTAAATTACTTTGTTTACCTCTGACTATAAAATAAACCATCAGCTTGCAGTCTGAATCTGTTCTGTGGCCTCAGCCAGGCACAGAAGATCCACCTAGACCCAGCTTATTCTCTTTGTCTGTCTTTTCTTCATCCTTCACTGGCCCTCCCTCAGGTTCGCCAAACTCTTGGATGTGCTGGCGCAGCACAGTGAACAGTCCCTGCTGACTCTTGACTGTCCACCCTAACAGGAGGGCATTATCTATATTTCTGCCTCAGCACTTCTAGCTGGTGTCTATCCTCAAGGTTGTCTCTTGGTGCAAAATGGCTGCTGGGGCACCAGCCTGAACCAGCCATGATGTCTACATTTCTGAGGCAGGAAGAAGAAAAGCTAAAGGGATAAATGTCCTACACGGCCGTGTATGCTCCAACTAAGCAGCCTTTTTCAGAGTTCCACATAATTCTTCTGCTCACATCTAATTAGCCAGAATAGAGGCTTTAGTTTGGTGAAGAAAGAAGTCTGAGTCTCTCTAGTTAATGAAGACAGATGAAAACTACCTGGTAATGAACAGTATTCTTTCTCTACACTAAACACCAAATAAAGGCCAAGAGATGGAGTCATTTCCGATAAATTGAGCATTCATTTACCTTCCACTGACTCTCTTTCCTTGGTGTTTTGTTTTGTTTTTATTACCAGAGAAATAAGCAGTATGGTTTCAGACCAGGATAATTGAATGAGAAAGAGGTTTACAATTACTAAGCAGAACAAGGGAAAGCACATTGTAGCTTTTGTCTGCCTATACCTAGTAAATAACTCTGAGAAAATTCCCTTCTGTTCATGAAGGAGGCGGGCAGATGTGAAGAATGGTAGAGACATTTGGGCAAGTGACCTGTTCCAAAACCTGGGCCAAAACTGAATCTTTGTCTCAGCTGTGATTCAAAAGTAAAACAAAGAACACACACAAACACACACACACACACACACACACACACACACACACACACACACACACATATATATATGTATTGGACCCAAGAATTCTACATTAAGGACACTTGGACCCTCCTGGTGAATATTATCAGAAAAATATCCCACACCAATGAAAACTGGATGTAGAAAGATGTGTTGACTAAAAATTGATAAAGGAAAAAATAATTTTTATTTGACTTAGACCAGTAGACTAGGTCCAATAAAGATAACTGAAGAATCTTACAAAGGCAGAATCCACTGTCAGTAAATTATGATGTGATAAGAAATCTTGTCATTTATTTAAGACAAATTGATCAACTTAAAACACTTTCAATGAATTAAAAATATAAACAGAATAACTAAAAATTAGTTTATTGTGCTATATTTTTACAGCAAGATGAAGGAATGAAAATGTCTCATTGAAGTTGTATATGTAAAATACTTTCTCAAAACACTTTCAAATACTGTTATACCATAGATACAAAGACTGAGATAGTGGCGTAAGTAAAGGCAGTACTTGCTGCCTCCCACAGCCACATAAAAATTACAACTAAAAAACAGAACAACCATCATTCAGAACTGCCTGAAATCTGGCTGAATAAAAGCCCTACAACTAGAGAAGTAAAGAAGAAAGCACATTGAGACTGGTAGGAGAGGCAGAGGTGTGGAAATGGCTGGTCTGACACCCATGTGCTTTTAATTAGGAGGGATATCTCAGCTGTGGAGGACTTCTGTGAGGAGCAAGGGGTCCCAGCCCCACACCAGCTCCCTCATTCCAGGCTTCCAGTGTCAGAAAGAGAAGTCCCCATAACTCTGGGTTTTAAGACAAGTGGGGATTGTGGCTGAGTGACACGGAGGTTTCTGGAGACCCAGGCAGTCCCCCTTAAAGGGCCAACACACAGACTCACCCGCACTTACTCCCTATGAGCTCTAGGATTGGGGACCAAGGAACATACATAGAGGAACTTGATTGTCTGGCATTAGAGCAAGAACTCAAGGATGACTTTCTCCAAGACAGGGGTGCTCACAGGCTTCTCTGTTCCTATGCTGAGACCTCCCCCATTGCAGAACTAACTGGCAGCCATATCTGAATCTTCATCAACCTGGCTCACACTGTTGACTCTGCTCTGATGATTCCCTGAGACACTGCCTCTTCCAGTTTTCAGCAGGGGCTTTTCCATAGGAATGGCCTGTTCTTGCCCAGGCTTCAGACTTCTATAAAATCTCTCAAACAAGCAGCTTCTGGCATCAGCATGACCCAATAAATAAGAGGCCCAAAACCCAGTACTGACTGCATCTTGCCTTGCTTCACAGCTTGGCCTCACCTGGGCACTTCCAAGTCCAGCACAAGTAGCAGCCATCTACAGATCACGCTGTATCTCCTGCCGGGTAGCCTCAGGCAGTGGCTGACTTTGCACCTCCTGGGAGACTGCAGAGCCAGTGAACCCAGTTGATAGCTTCATACCACATTAGATTACAACACTACACATCCACTAGTGACACCATCAGGGTCAGACTCAGTGAGCACCAAAGCCCCACCAAAGCAAGTCCTGCTCCATAGGGGTGTTTCCTATATAGCAGCTCTTCTGCTATAGTTGCAGTTGGTCCTCACAGACAATTAGTCTGGAAGTCAATTCCTCCCAGTAAGGCCAATAGCAATCAATGATCAACTACAAGACTGTAGCCCACTAGAGTACTAAGCTTAGGTGACTGGGGAGGCTGAACCACTGGGCCCTATAGGACACATACTACACAAAATCACTTTATCAATTCAGGAAACATAGCAGATCTAACTAATACATAGAAACAAAGATAGGAAAGCAGCCAAAATACAGAGATAAAGAAACGTCACAAATAAAAGAGCAAAAGAAACCTTCAGAAAAAGAACTAAATGAAATGGAAGCAAACAAACTAATAGAAACAAAGTTAAAAAATGCTTATAAGGATGTGCAAGGGACTTAAAGAGACTTTAAAGGACCTTAGTGAGAATTTCAAGAACCTTAGTGAGAATATCAAAGACATGAAAAGGGACAAGTCAGAAATTAAGCATAAACTAACTGAAATAAAGAATAATTTACTGGGATCCAACTGTAGAGTGGAGGATGCTGAGAATCAAATCAGTAATTTGGAATATGAGACAATAAAAAACACCCAATCAGAAGACCAAAAAGAAAAAAAGGAACCCAAAATATGAAGATAGTGTAAGGAGCCTTTTGGGACAACTTCAAGCTTACCAACATTCACAGTATGAGGGTACCAAAAGGAGAAGACAGAGAGCAAGATATTGAAAACCTATTTGAAGAAATAATGACAGAAAACTTCACCACCTGGTTAAAGAAATAGACTTACAAGTCCAGGAAGTGCAGAGCCCCAAACAAGAAGAATCCAAAGAGGCCCACACAAAGACACATAATAATTAAAATGCCAAGGATTAGACCTAGAAGATGGCTGCCAACAGGAAGGCAGACTTCAAGATAGTGTGTGAGTGAGAAAACAAAGGGAGAGTGTGTGGTCACACGGGGAGTGTTTGTTGGTGAGTTGAGGGACAGCTATACTCCAGAAGACTGTGGGGGACTGCTGGATGGGACTCCCCTGACCGGGCAGCCCCCACTGCTGCTGGGTTCCCTCTGGGAGTGACTGCGCCATCTTGAAGGGGAAAGTGGATGTTATTGGACTCCTGAAAAGCCCGGGGAATCTACAACTACTGCACCCACCAAACAGCTGTGAACCCGAGAACACCAGTCCCCTAATGGCACAAGCACTTGGATTCAGAGGAGCTCTACACTCCCTCACAGAAAGGTCAGATTGTGCCTGGGATAAGGTGAGATTTCTGGTCCCGGCAGGAGAGAGAAATGCGCACACAGTGGGAGCTGGAGAACCTGGGGAAGTCTGTGCCTAAAAAATCCGTGACCATTGGGGCTAGCGTGATCCATGAATGTGGAAGGGGTCCTCAGAGCTGCTAACAGAAGGGAACTCTAAAAAGCAACACATTTTGATCTGGATGCAAAAGGACAGCCTAAAATTTTTAAAAGTGTGCTGGCTGCTTAGACCCAAGGGGGAAAAAAAGACTGCAAAGACTTGCACAAGCCCTGGAGTTCGCACACTTACTCTGGCTCTTTTTTTCTTTTTCTTTCTTTCTTTTTCCTCTTTAAATACTTGCTTCTGATTACTAAGCCCAATACATAGCATCACCCAATTGGGGACACCCTAAGAGACTGCAGGGGAAAGTTATTTTTCTGGAACCTGGGGATCAGAGCGGGAAATAACCATCAGAGAACCAGCTCTGGGACAACCCACTCCCACAAACTGGTATTAAGTGCCATAGGAAAAACAAAATCTAAACACTAGCTAGAGAGGACCTATAGATCCGGAGGTCAATCCAGAAACACTGCCACCCAGGGGTTGAATCACAAATTGACTCTTCTGTAAATACGAATAAAGGAATACAAGAAATAAAGACATATTGCTTGCTTAAAAATCAGGACTGGCTTACAACACTGAGGAGCAGTGGAACTCAGGGAACTTCAATATTGTCCTGACTAGGAAACAGGCATGCCAAACAGAACAATAGAGGAAGTGAATGACCTTCACTACTGCACATTTTTATTTTTATTATCTTTTATTTAAGAAACTAATTTTTTCCTCACTTTATTTTACCTTTTTAATTATTACATTTTTATTCTCAATCAGTATTATTACTACTACTATTTTACCTTGTTTTTTTAAGTTTAATTTTATTTTCACTTTATTTTACTTTGGGATTAGTGTTCTATCTTCTATTTTCATCTTTCCTTTAGTATCATTTTACTCTATCTCAACTTTACCTTTATGCCATCACTCTCTTCCTCACTTTTCCCCTTTTGTTGTCCTGTTTCTCTTACCCTATTCCTGCTTTAGATTTTCCCTATTCTTTCTTTTTACCCTTGTTAAAATTTCACCCTACTTATATATCTAATTTCCAATCCTCTGCTCCAAGTCCAATCTCTCTTCTCTTTCTTCACAATCCAAAAATTTTTTTCTCTCTGTCCTTTTGTTGTTGTTTGCTTGATTGTTGATTATATCAATTTTTTTATGCTTGTTTTGCTTATTCTTTTTGTTTTGTTTTTGTTTGTTTTTTTGCTTCTGTTTTCCCTCACCTCACTTGATATTAGTTGTGTTTGTAGTTTGCATTAATCTCCAGGTACTTGATGCTGGCATTTTTTGGGATTAGTGGCTGTTGTATTGGAGTTTTCTCCCCAAATATATAGTTTTTTCCCTTCTTCTTTCTTATTTTCTTTCTTTTCTCTCCTACTTTTTTTTTCCTTTTCCCAATTTCATTTTTGTACTCCATTTTTTCCTCTTCTTCTTTCTCACCTATCCCCTAATTTGCCTTTCTCTGGTGGTCACCTTTATTTGGGGTTATTAATATCGTGAATACATTCCTATTCAGTACCTTGTGCATTGTATCTGGTTGTGTTGTATTTTGTGCCTTTAAATCAATGCAGGAGAGAGAGAACTACATAACCAGACACCCAGAGAAGAGAGATCATGGGGAGACAAAGAAACAGACCGCATATGAAAGAAAAGGAGGCATCACCAGAAAAGGAAGGAAACTAAATGGAGGCAAGCAACCTGTCAGAGAAAGAGTTAAGAGAAATGGTCATAAGGTGGATGAAAAGAATGGAAGAAAAATTCAACAATATGTGTAAGAACCAAGAGGAAATGAAGAAGAACCAAGAAGAAATGAAAAATGACATCGCTGCTATAAAGACCTCAATAGAAAGCATCAACACTAGACTAAAAGAAGCAGAGGACCACATCAGTGAGCTAGAAGACAAGGTAGGAAAAAATACCCAAGTAGAGCAGCTTCTAGAAAAAAAATTAAAAAGCAGGAGGAGAGCCTAAGGGAACTTTGGGACAACATGAAACAAAACATCCACATAATAAGGCTTCCAGAAGTAGAAGAAACTGAGCAAGGAATAGAAAACCTGTTTGAAGAAATCATGACAGAAAACTTCCCAGATATAGGGAAGAAAAAACCCACATAAATCCAAGAAGCTCACAGAGTCCCAAGCAAAATGCATTCCAAAAGTCCGACGCCAAGGCACATTATAATTAAATTGGCAAACACCAATGACAAAGTAAGAATCTTAAAAGCAGCCAGAGAGAGACAGAAAGTTACCTACAAAGGATCCTCCATCAGACTAGCGACTGATTTCTCACCAGAAATAAATCAGGCCAGAAGGGAATGGAATGAAATATACAAAGTCATGGAAAGGAAGGGTCTGAATCCAAGAATATTGTACCCAGCAAGGCTATCAATCACAATTGAAGGTGAAATCAGAAGCTTCACAGACAAAAAAGGACTAAGGGAATTTATTACCATCAAGCCAGCAATGCAAGAAATGCTAAAGGGTATGCTGTAAAAAAAAAGAAATAGGAAGCAAAGAAGGAACACATGAATAAAGAATAAAAATGGTGACAAATAAGTACCTATCAATAATGACTTTGAATATTAATGAATTAAATGCCACAATCAAAAGACATAGGGTAACAGATTGGATAAGAAAACATGACCCATATATCTGCTGTCTACAAGAAACCCACCTCAGAAAAAAAACGCACACAGACTGAGGGTGAAGGGATGTAAAAAGATTTTTCAGGTGAATGGAAATGGAAAAAAAAACTGGGGTAGCAATACTTATATCTGACAAATTACATTTCAAGGAGAGGGACATAACAAGAGATAAGGATGGCCACTTCATAATACTAAAGGGAGCAATCCAACAAGAAGAAATAACTCTGGTAAACATATATGCACTCAATACAGGAGCACCCAAATACATTAACAAAAAAACTCCTGAAGGATATCAAGGGAGAGATTGACAGCAATACAATCATAGTTGGGGACTTTAATACCCCACTATCACCATTGGACAAATCTTTTGAAGAAAAAAATCTGCAAAAAAATATCATTCCTAAATGACTCACTAGACCAGATGGAATTAATTAACATCTTCAGAACATTTCACCCCAAAGTCACAGAATATACAGTCTTCTCAAGTGCACATGGGTCATTTTCAAAGATAGACCATATATTGGGTTACAGGCAAAGTCTCTTCAAATTCAAAAAGATAGAAATCATATCAAGCATCTTCTCATATCACAGTGGCATAAAACTGGAAATCAACTACAATAAAAACAATACAAAAACAATCAACAACATGGAGCCTAAACAGCATGGTATTAAACAATGACTGGGTTACCAGAGAGATCAAAGAAGAAAGAAAAAACATCATGGCAACAAACATCAATGAAAAAAACAACAAAATAAAATCTATGGGACACACAGAAGCAGTCTTGAGAGGTAAGTTCATAGCTCTAGAAGCCTACTGCAAAAAAACAAGAAACAATGGTAGTAAATTACCTAACTCTACAACTCAAAGAGTTAGAAAGAGAACAACAAGAAAAGTCCAGTGTAAGCAGAAGAAAGGAAATAATAAAGATCAGAGCAGAGATAATTGACATAAAGACCAAAAACAACAACAAACAACAAAAACAATACAAAAGATCAACAAAACCAAGAGCTGGTTCTTTGAAAGGATAAACAAGATTGATGAACCTCTAGCCAGGCTCACCAAGTAGCAAAGAGAGAGGACCCAAATAAAATCAGAAATGAAAGAGGAGAAATAACAACAGACCCCGCCGAAATACAAAGGATTGTTAAAAAAAATACTATGAACAACTCTATTCCAACAAACTGGACAACCTGGAGGAAATGGACATATTTCTAGAAAAATACAACCTTCCAAAACTCAAACAGGAAGAATCTAAACATCTCAATAGGCCAATAACTATGGAAGAAATTTAAGCAGTCATCAAAAAGCTTCCAGCAAACAAAAGCCAGGGTCCAGACAGCTTCACAGGGGAGTTTTACCAAATATTCAAGGAAGAACTAAAACCTATCCTCCTCAGACTATTTCAAACAATTCAAAAGGAAGAAACACTTCCAAGCTCATTCTATGAAGCCATATCACCCTAATACCAAAACCAGATAAAGAACACAATGAAAGAGAATTACAGGCCAATAATCCGCATGAACATAGATGGCAAAGTCCTCAACAAAATTCTAGCAAATCAGATCCAGCAGTACAACAGAAAGATCATACATACACCATGACCAAGTAGGATTTATCCCAGGAATGCAAAGATGGTACAATATCTGTAAATCAATAAACGTGATACATCACATAAACAAATTGAGAGATAAAAATCACAGTCATATCATTTGATGCAGAAAAAGCATTTTACAAAATTCAACATCCTCTCTTTT
Organism: Eptesicus fuscus; assembly: GCF_027574615.1. Classification (NCBI taxonomy): domain Eukaryota; kingdom Metazoa; phylum Chordata; class Mammalia; order Chiroptera; family Vespertilionidae; genus Eptesicus; species Eptesicus fuscus. Next base: position 574,080 of record NC_072480.1, on the reverse strand, counting down.
TGTTTGTTTGTTTGTTTTTATTTTTAATGAATCTTTATTGTTCAGATTACAATTGTTTCTCCTTTTCCCCCACATATCTCCCCACCATCCAGTTCCCACCCCCCTCTGCCCCTACCTCCCCCCCGCTGTCCTTATCCATAGGTGTATGATTTTTGTCCAGTCTCTTCCCATACTCTCCACACAGACACCCATTTCCCCCTGAGAATTATCAATCCACTCCCATTCTATGCCTCTGATTCTATTAAGTTCACCAGTTTATTCTGTTCCTCAGATTTTTAATTCACTTGACTTTTAGATTCACTTGTTGATAGATATGTATTTGTTGTTCATAATTTTTATCTTTCTTTTTCCTCTTTTTAAAGAATACCTTTCAGCATTTCATATAATACTGGTTTGGTGGTGATGAACTCCTTTAGCTTTTTCTTATCTGTGAAGCTCTTTATCTGCCCTTCAATTCTGAATGATAACTTTGCTGGGAAGAGTAGTCTTGGTTGTAGGTTCCTGCTATTCATCACTTTGAATATTTCTTGCCATTCCCGTCTGGCCTGCATGGTTTCTGTTGAGAAATTAGCTGATAATCGTATGGGAGCTCCCTTGTAGGTAACGAACTGTTTTTCTCTTGCTGCTTGTAAGATTCTCTCTTTGTCTTTTGCTCTTGGCATTTTAATTATGATGTGTCTTGGTGTGGTCCTCTTTGGATTCCTTTTGTTTGGGGTTCTGTGCACTTCCTGGACTTGTAAGTCTATTTCTTTCATCAGGTGGGGGAAGTTTTCGTTCATTATTTCTTCAAATAGGTTTTCAGCATCTTGCTCTCTCTCTTCTTCTGGTACCCCCATAATTCTGATGTTGGTTCGCTTGAAGTTGTCCCAGAGGCTTCTTACACTATCTTCAACTTTCTGAATTCTCTTCTCTTCATGCTTCTCTGGAGGAGTGTCCTTGGCCTCTTTGTATTCCAAATCTTTGAGTTGATTCTTGCAATCCTCTAGTCTGCTTTTGGGTCTCTGTATAATATTTTTTATCTCAGTCAGTGTATGTTTAATTTCTAGTTGGTCCTTTTTCATATCCTCGAGGGTCTCATTGAATTTATCGGCCTTTTCCATGAAATTCTTGAAAAACCTTATAACTGTGGTTTTGAACTCTATGTCCAGTCGCTTGTTCTCCTCCATTTCTTTGGTTTGTGATCTGTTTCCTTGCCTTCTCATATTCTCTGCTTCCCTGAGTTGGTAGGGTAGCTTTGTGTACTAGGTGTCCTATTGGTTCAACGGGTCAGCCTCCCAGTTACCTGAGGTGGACACTCTTGGTGTACCCTTGTGTACTGTGTGTCCCCCAGCAGGAGCTACAGCAAGAACTAGTTCTCTCCTCCTTTGCTTGGGCAGTTTTGGAGCAGTCTGACTGGAGCTGTAGTTTATTTGGTTAAGCTGCCACAGAACAGGCCATTTATATGCAAAAGCCGCTGTGTGGAGCCTGGGGGGGTGTTGTAGAATGTGTGGGGCGGGGCCTCAGGGCGGGGCGGGGTCTCAGGGCGTCACTAGGCTGGGGCGTGGCCAACAGTGATGGCTGGCGTCAGCCGTCTCTGCCTTTCCCGTTTCCAAGTCCCTGCGCCCCGCGCTCCAGCGCAGTAAACGATGATTGCTGGGTGCACCACTGCAAAAAAGTCACTCTCACTTTCTGACCTGATGGCCGAGAGTCCAGCCTCTCCCCGTAGGTGTCTGGGTCCCCCGAGTGTCCCCAGAAACTGGATTTCACAGTGATCGGGAGCTTGTCTCCCTGCGGGTTGAAGAAAAACCGCGTACCCAGTCGCCCGCTGCCAGCCCGATTCGCGCGCCTCCGTACCTCAGCTCCCCAGCGTTTGTGCTCCTTTCTCTTCCTAGTTGTATATCTTCCACTCAGCCAGCTTTCCCGTGGTTCTGGGTGGTAGACGCTCTGTCCCTTAGTTGTACCCTTGAAATTGTTGTGTGAGGTCGCAGATTAGCTGCTTAACTATGCCGTCATCTTGGTTCCTCCTCAACATCCTCTCTTGATAAAAACTCTCAGCAATATGGGAAGAGAAGGATCATACATCAACATAATAAAAGCCATATATGACAAACTCATAGCCAACATCATACTCAATGGGGAAAAACTAAAACCATTTCCCCTAAGAACATGAACAAGACAGGATTGCCCACTCTCACCACTCCTGTTTTACATTGTACTGGAAGTATTAGCCATTGCAATTAAACAACAAGAAGAAATAAAATGCATCCAAATTGGAAAGAAGACATAAAGCTGTCCTTATTTGCAGATGACATGATATTGTACATAAAAAACCCGAAAGACTCCATCAAAAAACTATTAGACTTAATAAATGAATTTGGCAATGTAGCAGGATACAAAATTAACACCAAGAAATCTATGGCCTTTCTATACAACAATAGTGAACTTACAGAAAGAGAGACTAAAAAAGCAATCCAATTTACCATCACACCAAAAAAATAAAGATACCTAGGAATAAACTTAACTAAGGAGATAAAAGACCTATACGCGGAAAACTACAGGACACTGAAAAAAGAGATAGAGGAAGACATAAACAGATGGAAGAACATACCATGTTCATGGACTGGTAGAATCAACATCATTAAAATGTCCATACTACCCAAAGCATCTATAGATTCAATGCACTTCCCATTAAAATACCAACAGCATATTTTACAGACCTAGAAAAAACTCTCCAAAAAATCATCTGGAATAAAAAAAGACCCCAATAGCTATAGCAATCCTTATAAAGAAGAACAAAGTAAGTGGGGTCTCAATACCAGGTTTCAAGCTGTATTACAAAGCCACTGTTCTCAAAACAGCCTGGTACTGGCATAAGAACAGACATATAGACCAATGGAATAGAATTGAGAACACAGATATTGACTCAAACCACTATGCTCAATTAATATTTGACAAAGGAGTCGTGATATACAATGGAGCCAAGACAGTCTCTTCAATAAATGGTGTTGGGAAAATTAGACAGATACATGCAAAAAAAAAAAAAAAAAAAGAAAGAAACTAGACCACCAACTTACACCATACACAAAAATAAACTCAAAATGGATAAAGGACTTAAACATAAGACTGGAAACCATAAAAATACTAGAGGAATCCACAGGCAGCGAAATCTCAGACATATGCAGAAGCAATTTATTCACCGATACCACTCCTAGGGCAATGGAAACTAAAGAGAAAATAAACAAATGGGACTACATCAAAATAAAAAGCTTTTTTTTTTTAATGTATTTTATTGATTTTTTTTTATACAGAGAGAAAGAGAGAGGGATAGAGAGTTAGAAACATCGATGAGAGAGAAACATCGATCAGCTGCCTCCTGCACACCCCCTACTGGGGATGTGCCCGCAACCAAGGTACATGCCCTTGACCGGAATCGAACCCGGGACCTTTCAGTCCGCAGGCCGACGCTCTATCCACTGAGCCAAACCGGTTTCGGCCAAAATAAAAAGCTTTTTCACAGCAAAAGAAACTATCAACAAAACAACAAGAAAGCCCACTGTATGGGAGAACATATTTGCAAATGTTATAACTGATAAAGGTTTAATCTCCAACATCTACAGGCAACTTATACAACTTAATAAAAGGAAGATAAATAATCCAATAAAAAAATGGGCAATGGACCTAAATAGAATCTTTTCAAAAGAAGACAGAAGGAAGGCCAAGAGACACATGAAAACATGCTCAAAGTCACTAATTATCCAAGAGATGCAAATCAAAACGACAGTGCCGTACCATCTCACACCTGTCAGAATGGATATCATCAACAAATCAACAAACGACAAGTGTTGGCGAGGATGTGGAGAAAAAGGAACCCTCATGCACTGCTGGTGGGAATGCAGACTGGTGCAGCCACTGTGGAGAACAGTATGGAGTTTCCTCAAAAACAAAAAATGGAACACCCATTTGACCCAGTAATCCCACTTATAGGAATATATCCTAAGAAACTAGAAACACCAGTCAGAAAGGATATATTCACCCCTATGTTCATAGCAGCACAGTTTAAAATAGCTAATATTTGGAAACAGCCTAGGTGCTTATCAACAGATGACTGGATCAGAAAACTATGGTACATCTACACAATGGAATACTATGCTGCCATAGAAAAGAAGGAATTCTTAGCATTTGTAGCAACCTGGATGGAACTGGAGAGCATTATGCTAAGTAAAATAAGCCAGTCAATGAAAGAAAAATACCACATGATCTCACTCATCTGTGGATAATGAAGAACATTATAACCTGATGAACAAAAAGATAGATACAGAGGCAGTAAAGCATCAAACAGACTGTCAAATTACAGTGGGAAGGTTAGGAGAGGTAGGGGAGATAAGAGATCAACCAAAGGACTTGTATGAATACATATAAGCATAACCAATGGACGTAAGACACTGGGGGGTGAGGGCATGTATGGGAGCAGGTTGCGGTGGGGGGGAGGGGAAGATATGTACACATGTAATACCTTAATAAAAAAATGGAAAAAAGTGAAAAAAATAATATAGAGCCTATGAAAAGATATTAATGGAAAGTTTTGCCTCAAGGAATGGCCAAAAGCCCTGCTTTATGTCAAAAATATGTAGCTCAAGCTATTCAGCCTTAAGAGACAAATATTCCCAGTATTATATTGTCCATTACATGAATGACTTGCTCCCAGCGAGTCCACAGGAAGATCAGACTTTAGCAATGTTTTCTCAATTAGAAAATGAACTTCCTAAAGGGGCTCTAAAAATAGCTCCAGAAAGAGTACAGAAATAAATGCCTTTTAAATGTCGAGGTACCATAGTTGAAAACCAATATATTAGGCCTCAGAAGTTAGAAATAAGGAAAGACTGCCTTAAAACCTTAAATGACTTTCAAAAATTATTAGGAGACATTAATTCGTTAAGACCTTATCTAACAATCTCTACAGGAGAAATGACAAATTTATTTAATATATTTAGAGGTGACTCTAATCTTTCCTCACCCCGAGTATTGACAGGTGAAGTTAGAAAGGAGTTACAAAGAATTGAGCAGGAAATCTCCTTAGCCCAAGTGGCACGAGTACTGCCTGAATTGCCTTTATTGGGACAGATTAATCCTACTGCAAATAGTCCCACTGGAGTAACCTTCCAAAATAAAAACTTTCTTGCTATTATTGAATGGGTCCACCTAGGACACCAATCCTCTAAAACTGCAGTTACATATATAGAATTTATGGCTCAATTAATTTTTCACCTTAGAGAGCAATGCAGGCAGTGTAGAGGACAAGAACCCCAATGTATTTACCTTCCCCTTACTGGGAAGCAATTAGAAATGTTATTTCAGACTGATTTAAGTTGGCAAATTGGACTGAGTGCATATTCAGGGGAACTTAGTTGTCACCTACTAAAAGACAAATTATTACAATTTTTATATTATACTCCTATTATTATACCAAAAAATACTAGGCAGGAACATATTCCTGAAGCATTAACTGTTTTTACTGATGGATCATCAAATAGCAAAGCTGCTTATCAAACAATGAATTCAGACTGAGTCTTCCAAACTAGTCATACTTCTGTACAAAGAATTGAGCTGGAAGCTATTAAGGCTGCTTTACAGGATTTGCAAGAGCCTCTTAATATTATCTCAGATTCTTCTTACGCTGCAGATTTGTTAAGTAGAATTGAAACTGCTCATTCAAAATGGCTCAGTGACAAAAGTTTATTTTTACTATTTAAACAAGTACAGCAGAATGTATCCTTTCTATATTATTCATGTAAGGGCTCACAGTTTATTACCTGGCCCTTTGGCAAAAGGAAATGCACATGCTGGTCAGTTGGTTGCTTTTTTAAAACAGGCCTCAGAATCTCATCAGCTTTTACATCAGCATGCCAAAATGTTGTCTAAACAATTCTCAATCTCTCAACAGCAGGCAAAACAGATGATCAGAGAATGTCCCACTTGCATGTTACATCTACCTCAAGGGCCTAACACAGGAGTCAACCCTGGAAGTTTGCTAAGGGACCATATCTGGCAAATGGATGTAACACATTATACTTCTTTTGGACGCCTTGGGGCATTGCATGTCTCTGTAGACACCTTTTCAAAAGTCCTTGAGCTACTGCATCTACAGGGGAAATGGAAAAACAGGTTTTAAATCATTGCCTAGTTGCTGTTGCCATCATGGGAATTCCAAAAATTATTAAAACTGATAATGGGCCTGCTTACACAAGCTGTTATTTTCAGCAATTTTGTAAAAAGTGGAAAATTCAGCATATTACAGGAATACCATATAATTCCCAAGGACAGGCCATTATTGAATGACAGCATCAGTGGCTAAAATCCCAACTTGAAAAACAAAAAGGGGGAATTATGATGGAGAAATCACCTGTGGGTAGGCTGCACCAAGCCTTAATTACTTTAAATTTTTTCACTTGTGATGCTGATGATAAGGCACCTATGGAGCTACACTGGTGTCAGAATGAAACAAAGGAAAATGGTCTAGTTAAATGGAAAGATCCAGAATCTGGTTTAAGGAAGGGACCCGATCCATTATTAAGCTTTGGCACAGGGTATGCTTGTATATTTCCAGAGAATTTTTCCAAACCCTTGTGGATTCCTGCTAGAAATATTAAACTGCAACATGGATCCAAGAGAGGAACTAGCCAGATTAATGAGGACCTTGCGCCTGGAGCCACACCATGCAGCTGTAGACAATCGGCTACCCCAGTGACAAACAGCAGCCCCTGGCAATACACTGAAGAAAGGAGTGGAAGAAGAACAAGGAGGATGATAAACAGCCCAGAGATGACTTGGGGAGTGATAAAGAAGACTGTCCAGAAAGCTGAACGAATTTGCGAAGAGACCAAAACCCCAAGAACGCCTGAAAAATGTCTTTCTTGCCATGCTGGCAGTAATTTCACAAGGGCTAATGGGGATGTCCTCCCTGGGTAAAATCCCTTTCGTGGACTGATACCCTGCCTAGTATAGTAAATATATGGGCAAAGTGTAATTACACGGGTGTCCCCCATCTGCCTTCCCTTTTTTATATAACATGTTAACGGGAAAAAAAAAACAAAACCATTGAAACCTGTAAAGAATTTTAGTGAGTATATTTGAGCCAAACTGTCGACATATGCCAGGAAGCAGAACCTCAATGAATTGAGATAATGCTCCGAAGAATGGAGGGTTACATCTCTATTTATACATTGCCATCAAAGGAGGGACATAGGTGGGCTACCTATGTAGGGACCATAGGAAGGGACCCGATGGTGACGGATTGGTGACGGATTAAGGAGGTGGGATAAAGTCAAACGGTGGGAACCCCCTGGGATTGGATAAAAAGTAAAATGATGAACACATACTTAGGTGGGTACAGGAACAATTAACATGATAATGAAGGAATTTGAGGCATCTGTCCTGGCGCCTACCACATTTGGTTGTGCCCCAGGGGCTCCAGCAAAAGAAGGAAGTTACAAGTTACCCAGACATCTCACAGATATGTTATCTTAGAGGCAAAAAGGCAAATGGGCTCAGGAAAGATCTAAGTTGATCGTTATCAGGGAAAATATCGGCCTAGGACATGACTGCCCACTATAACCTGTTTGTAGTTAAATATTTAATTTTCAGACCATCTTTTGTGGTTATTTTAGGTCTCTGAGTTTTCAAGACTGCCACACAGGCCTCTCCTGAGCTTGTCAGGTTAGCAGGTGGCTTCTTTCATTCACAAACACAAGATTCAAACTATTGCTCCTTTGTGTGTAGAATTAAAGCTGGCTAGCATCACACCAAAGGAGGGGGAAGCAAAAACCTAAATACAATTACTATCACTGCTTGATTCTGGGAGAGGCAAAGAGAAGGTAACATTACTAAGACCTCCCCCCACTAAGCCATTATATAAAAAGTCTTATGAAAGGCACCCACCAGCAGCAAACTTAAGAATAGTATTTTCCTTTGTGGATTGAAGCCCCTATGAGTCTGTGTATAGTAATAATCAATGAAAATCAGCTGCTGCACTTGCACCAGTAAAATGATATAGTTTAAAATGATAACTTCAATGAAAAATCACCTTCTTGGTGCTTAAAGTAAAAATAACACCACTCTTGATATTTTGGAATTACAGCAGCATATTGTATAATTATCCCAGGCAAACTTCCTTAGATGCCTGGCAGCAATTTGAAGAAATTTGCTCCTTTACTTCTACCTTTTAGCATAACCACTATTGCCTGTCTCATTCTTGTTCTTATTTGTTTAATTTTAGTCTGCAGATGCAGAATAAAAATCTTAAAAGAATTGAAACTATGCAAGTGGCATATCAACATCTATTAAGAATTTAAAGAAGGGGGAAATGCTGGAAACCAAGGTCAACAGTAATTAATATAAATGAGAGAAGTCTAGCAGAAGGCTGACCTGGACTTCCCTTTGAAATTCATAAGGTGAATTTTCATTTTATGACCTACTGTTGACTCAATGGCCTAAAGCAAACACCCCCAAAACCTGATAATCTTAGTGTTTACTATAAATATTACCATTGATATGTCTGTTTGCATTTCTAAAAGGCAATTGTGTATTCTAGTAAATAAAAGCAGCTGGGTAGAGACCCAGTGGAACTTGACTACCCTAGTCAAGTTTGCCCTGGCCTCCCCCCATATTAAATAAAATTAATCTTGTCTTGTGTGTATCATTTGTACATCAGCTCTTTCTCCAAGCCTTTGAACCCAAAAGCCACGCTGGCCGTGGCCTTTCACAAAATAGAAAAAAAGTAACAAATAAAAAAAGGAAAATAAAGAAAAAAGAGATAACATAATAATGATAATAATAATAATAACAATAATAAAATAAAAATGAAAAAGTGAAGTGTCTTTCCTTTGGCTGGTTTAAGATCCCACTTTTCTGTACTGTCTGTGGCTTCTTAGTTTCCTGTTGCGGGGACTAAAGGCCTCTCTTTAGTCCAGTCCCTATGGACTCTTAGGGACTATTCAGATTTTTTTTCCTGTGTACCACTCAGGGCATAGTCTGGGTGTGGCTGTATAGGTTGCCTGAAGCATCAGGAAAAAATGGCTACATAGGTCCCATGCACATCAGGTATGAATCAGCACCATACGCATGGCCACCTCCTCTGGGCCCTCTCCTCACCACAGCCTCTCCCTAGACTCCACAAGTCCATACCTCCTCCTGCAACTCAGCCATGGGTGAGTGTCCTATGAACTGAGACCACTGTGAGGTCTGGGCAGCCATCCTGAATGCCCCCTCTGGGCTCAGTCTTTCGTGACACTGGACCCAGATCTAGAATCCCCTGCCACCAGCAGTCCTGCGGATCTCCTTTCCACAGTCAGACACTGTGCCTAACCCAAGGGATGTGGCCTTAGGGCCATGTAATTTCCCTCTGACCCTCTGGGCTTGGAGGTCTTGCAGTTCTCACCAGCACAGATCCCTGATTTTACTGTTCTCCTGGTGTCCTCTGACCTTCCGGGCTGAAATTGTCTCACCAGCTGTGTCTACTTAGCCAATTTGGGGTGGATGTTATTCAATTTAGTTGCTCATTCTATCTGCTCCAGAACAAGGCTTGGGACACATCCATCTATTCTGCTGCCATTTTCTCTCTCCTGCCATTGGTATTTTAATGGGGATTGCATTGAATGTATAAATTGCTTTGGGTAGAATTGATATTTTAATGATGTTGATTCTACCAATCCATGAACAGTATATTTGTTTATGTTTACCTCTATCTTTTTTTTTTTTTTATGTCCTGTAGTTTTTCGAGTACAGGTCTTTCATCTCCTTAGTTAATTTTATTCCTAGGTATCTTAGTTATTTTGTTGCAATGGTAAGTGGGATTTTAAAAAATTTTCTCTTTCTGTAATTTCATTATCTTACCTTATAATAGACAAATATGTAAATTGACCACACCTTCGCTATGCACAAGCCACGCCCACCAACCACGCCCACCAGGAAACCGTTGCAGGGACACTGGGTGTGGCGGAGCCCAAGGCTCCAGCATGGAGCCTGTACGGAGCCTGCGCCGATCGCAGGAGACCACTGGGGGTCGGCTCCTGCGATTGGTAGCAGAGACGCTGGGTGCAGCCGAGCCCAAGGCCACCACCCAGGGCCAAGCCCAGACCCTGAAAGAAGGCAGAAGGCGGTGGCCACAGGCAAGGCCTGGGTCCCAGGTGCCGGCAGAAAACTGGTGCAGGCAGCCAGGTGAATGAAGGTCTATTGCACGAATCTTCATGCAAACGGGCTTCTAGTTGTTATATAAAAATGCCATGAATTTCTGGGTGTTAATTTTGTATCCTGCTACACCTCCAAATTCATTTATTAAGTCTAGTCATTTTTTGATGTATTCTTTATTGTTTTCTATGTACAATATCTCGTCATCTGTGTATAATGACAATTTTACTTCTTTCCCAATTTGGATGCCTTTTATTTATTCTTTTTGTCTGATCGCTTATGGCTACAACTTCCAATACTACTAGTATGGCGAACAGGAGTAGTGAGAGTGGGCATCCCTGTCTTGTTCCTCTTCTTAGGGAAAATGGTTTTAGTTTTTGCCCATTGAGTATGTTGGCTGTAGGTTTCTCATATATGGCTTTTATTGTAGTGAGGTATGATTCTTCTGTTCCCACTTTGCTGAGGGTTTTTAACAAGAACTCTTAATTTTGTCAAATGATTTTTCTGTATCAATTGATATGATTATGTGTTTTTTTATCTCTCAATTTGTTTATGTGATTTCTCATATTTATTGATTTGCAGATATTCTACCATCCTTGCATCCCCAGAATAAATCCCACTTGGTCATGAAGTATGATCTTTCTAATGTAATGCTAGATCCAATTTGCTAGAATTTAGTTGAGGATTTTAGCATCTATGTTTATCAGGGATATTGGCCTGTAATTCACTTTCTTTTTAGTATCTTTATCTAGTTTTGGGATTAGGGTAATGCTGGCCTCATAGAAAGAGCTTGGAAGTGTTCCTTCCTCTTGAATTTTTCAAAATAGTCTGAGGGGGATATGTTTTAATTATTCTTTGAATGTTTGGTAAAATGTCCCCATGAAGCAATCTGGCCCAGGGCTTTTGTTTGCTGGATTTTTTTTTTATGATTGCTTCAATTTCCTTCATAGTTATTGCTCTATTCAGATGTTTTTTTATTCTTCCTGGTTTAGTTTTGGAAGGTCATATTTTTCTAGGAATATGCCAATATCTTCTAAGTTCACCAGTTTGTTGAAATAGAGTTGTTCTTAGTATTTTTTTTTTTTTTACATTCCTTTGTGTATCTGTGGGGTCTGATGTTATTTTGCCTCTTTCATTTCTTATTTTGTTTATTTGGGTCCTCTCTCTTTGTTTCTTAGTGAGCCTGGCTAGAGGTTCATCAATCTTGTTTATACTTTCAAAAAACCAGCTCTTGGTTTCATTGATCTTTTGTATTGTTTTTTGGTCTCTCTGTCATTTATTTTTGCTCTGATCTTTATTATCTCCTTCCTTCTACCCACTCTGGGCTTTTCTTGTTGGGTGCATATATGTTTATCAGGGTTATATCCTCTTGTTGTATCTATCCCTTTAGTATTATGAAGTGTCCTTCCTTATCTCTTGTTATGGCCATCCCTTTGAGGTCTATTTTATTATTTATAAGTATTGCTACCTCAGTTTGTTGTTGTTTTTTTCATTTCTATTTGCCTGAAAAATATTTTTCCAATACTTCACTTTCAGTCTGGGTAAGTCCCTTGTTCTGAGATGGGTCTCTTGTAGATAGCATATATATGGGTCATGTTTTCTTATCCATTCAGCCACTTAATGTCTATTGATTGGAGCATTTAAATTTTTTGCGTTTAAGGTTATTATTAGTATGTACTTGTTTGTAGCCATTTTTATTCTTTGTGCCTGTGTTCCTTCTTCCTTTCCTATTTCTTCTTTTTCGCATTTCTTGCATTTCTGGCTTGGTAGTGATAAACTCCCTTGGCCTTTTGTTGTCTGCAAAGCTCTTGATTTCCCCGTCATTTTGAATGATATCCTTGCTGGATAGAGTATTCTTGGATTCAGTCCCTTGCTTTGCATAACTTTGTATACTTTATTCCATTCCCTTCTGGCCTGATGTTTTTCTGTTGAGACATCATTTGATAATCTAATGGGAGATCCCTTGGAGGTAACTCTCTTGCAGACTTTAAGATTCTTTTTGTCATGAACTTTGCCATTGTAATTATAACATGTCTTGGTGTGGGTCTTTTGGGGTTCATCTTGTTTGGAACTCTCTGTGCTTGTGTGACTCCCCCCGCCCCACCCCATATCAGGGAAGTGTTCTGTCATTATTTCCTCAAGTTGGTTTTCTAATCCGTGATCCTCTTCTTGTCATTCTTGCACCCCTTTTATATGTATGCTACTTTGTTTCATGTTGTTCCAAAGCTCTCTTAGGTTCTCTTCCTCCTTTTTAATTTTTTTCTCCAATTGCTGTTCAGATAGGGTTTGTATTTCTGCCCTGTCTTCTAATTCACTGATTAGTTCCTGTGCTTCTAGTCTACTGCTGAAACCTTCCATAGTGTTTTTTATTGTAGCTATATTTCCTCTTAATTCTTGCATAAGTTGTTGATTTTCTTATCCAGCTGATTTAGAAACTTTATGACCCTTATTCTGAATTATTTTTCTGACATATTGCCAGCCTCCATTTCATTTAGTTCCTTTTCTGATGACTTCTTTTCTTTCCTTACAGGGTTGTTTCTTTGTCTCCCCATTTTCCCTATCACTGAATGGTTTAGGAGCTGAATCGCACAGGGCCTGTGGATGCAGCCAAAAACTTGGCAGGAGGGTCTCAGACTGTGAGACTTGCTGGTGGGCCCATTTTTCAGTGTGTTCAGGGCCCAGGGTTAGAGAGCCAGGCTGGTGGGAAGGTTGTGCAGTCCAAGCCTCTCCAGAGGGCACAGTTGCTGAGGTGCTGGGGCATGGGGCCAAAGTGGTTGGCCAGTGGGAGTGGAGCATGTTCTGGTGCCCACAGGAGCCCGTGGCTGGAGAGGCTGGAGTCCCAGTATCTGTGGGTCTGCAGCTGAGATAGCAGGTCTTTGGCCAGAGTGGCTGTAGGGTCCAGATTGGTGTGTGAGGCCAGTATGGGTGGTGGTTAGGTTGGCCAAAGCCCTTCCCTTCAAGATGGTGTCATTATTGTATCAGAGCCAGCCACCCCAGGAGTGATTGCAGCAGTAGCAGGGGCTCCCCTTCTAGGAGAGCCTGTTCCACCAGCCACCGAAAGTCCTGTAGGATCTTTCACCTACTCCCCCACCCCAACACACACACCACACGTCCACACACTCCCCTTTTGCTTCCTCACTCAATTATATTCTCTCCCTCACTGCTATCCTGCTGGCTGCTATCTTGACCTCTCTATTTGGATTTAATTTATTTCTTTTTCTTGTCTCATTGTTGTGACTATAACTTCCAATAATATATTGCATAATAGTGCTTAGTATACTCATTCTTTCCTTGTTTCTGATCTTAGATTAAAAAATACTTTTAGCTTGTTGACATTGAGTATGATGTTAGCTATAGGCTTGCCATATATAGCTTTATCGTGTTAGTTAAGCTCCTCTTAAACCCAATTTGTTTACAGTCTTTAATAATAAATGAATATTGAATATTCTCAATAGATTTTTCTGTATATGTTGGGATGATCATGAAATTTTTATTCTTTGTTGTTATTAATCCTCACCCAAGGATATTTTTACATTAATTTTTAGAGCAAGTGGAAGGGAGGGGTAGAGACACACAGAGAGAAACATTAATGTGAGAAAGACACATCAATTTGTTGCCTTCTGCACACGCCCCAACCAGGGCTTGGAATAGAGCTTGCAACCAAGGTAGGTTCCCTTGCTTGGTATCAAACCTGGGATCCTTCAGTCCATGGGTTGTTACTCTATCCTCTGAGCCAAACCATCTGGGATTATTCTTTATTTTTGTTTGTTTGTTTGTTTGTTTTCTTATGTAATGAATCACATAAATTCTTTTGTGGATGATAAACCACTCTTGAATTCCTAGTATATATTCCACTTGATTTTGGTATATATACTTCTTTTAATATATCATTGAATTCAGTTTATTAGTATTTTGTCAAGTTTTCCATTTGTGTTTATCAGGAATATTGGTATGTAATCCTATTTTTTGTAGGGTCTTTCTGTTTTGCTATCAGGATAATGCTAGACATAGGATGAATTTAGAAGCATCACTCATCTTCAATTTTTGGAATAGTTTAAGGATAGTTACTAATTTTTTATTAAATGTTTGATGTAATTCATCTGCAAAACCATCTTATCTGAACTTTTATTAGTTGATAGGGTTTTTCTATTACTGTTTTAATTTCCTTTATTTATTGAACAATTTAGTTTTTGATTTTTTGTCTTTATTGTTGAAAGAATTACATATGTCTCTTTTTCCCACATTGACCTCACCCAGCCTGCCCCTCAGCCAAGGCCATCACCCCTCCTATTATTTGTGTCTATTTATTATGCTTACATGATTTGGTTGATCTTTTAAACCGCCCCCCCTTCCCCCCTCAGCCTCAACTCTGAGGTTTAACAGTCTGTTCAATGCTTTTATGTCTCTGGATCTGTTTTTGTTCATCAGTTTATGTTGTTCATTAGATTCCACAAATGAGTGAGATTATGTGATATCTATCTTTCCCTGATGGGCTTATTTCACTTAGCAAAATGCTCTCAAGGTCCATTCATGCTGTTGCAAATAGTAAGAGTTCTTTCCTATTTACAGCAGCACAGTATTCCATTGTGTAGATGTACCACAGTTTTTTAATCCATTCATCTACTGATGGGCACTTAGGCTGTTTCCAAATCTTAGCTATTATAAATTGTGCTATGAACATAGGGGTACATATATTCTTTCTGATTGGTATTTCTGATTTCTTATGATATATTCCTAGAAGTTGGATCTCTGGGTCAAATGAGACTTCCATTTTTAAGTTTTTGAGGAAATTACATACTGTTTTCCACAGGTGCTACAACAGTCTGCATTCCAACCAGCAATGTACAAGGTTTCCTTTTCCTCCACATCCTTGCCAATATTGTCGTGTGTTGATTTGTTGATGATAGCTTTTCTGATGGGTATGACATGGTACTTTATTGTCATTTTGATTTGCATCGCTCGGATGATTAGTGACATTGATAATTTTTTCATAAGTCTCTTATCCTTCTGTATATCCACTTTTGAGAAGTGTCTATTTAGTGTGTCCTTTGCCCATTTTTCATTGGATTGTTTATCTTCCTTTTGTTAAGTTGTATGGGTTTCCTATAAATTTTGGAGATTAAACCCTTATTGGATATAACATTCACAAATATGTTCTCCCATGCAGTGGGCTCTCTTGTTATTTTGTTGATGGTTTCTTTTGCTGTGCAGAGCTTTTTATTTTGATACAGTCCCATTTGTTTATTATTTCCTTAGTTTCCTTTGTCCTAGGAGATGTATCTGTAAACATATTCCTACAAAATATGTCCAAAATTTTTCTGCCTATGGATTCTTCTAAGATGTTTATGGTTTCCCATTTTACATTTAGTATTTTATCCATTTTGAGTTTATTTTTGTGTATGATGTAAGTTGGTGGTCTACTTTCAATTTTTGAATGTATCTGTCCAATTTTACCAAAACCATTTATTTAAAAGACTGTCTTGGCTCCATTTTATGCTCTTGCTGCCTATGTCAAATATTAATTGAGCATAATGGGTTGATCAACTTCTGGGTTCTCTGTTATGTTCTATTGGTTGATATGTTTGTTCTTGTGCCAATACCAGGCCGTTTTGAGAACAGTGGCTTTGTAATATAACTTGATATCTGGTATTGGGATCCCTGTAACTTTGTTCTTCTTTCTCATGATTGCTGTGGCTATTCTGGGTCTTTTTTATTCCATATAAATTTTTGGAGAGTTTGTTCTAGGTCTGTGAAATATGTCATTCCTATTTTAATAGGGATTGCATTTAATCTATAGATTGCTTTGGGTAGTATGGATATTTTAATGATATTGATTCTACCAACCCATGAATATGGTGTATTCTTCCACTTGTTTATATCTTCTTCTATCTCTTTTTTCAATGTCATGTAGATTTCCAAGTACAGGTCTTTTACCTCCTTAGTAAGTTTATTTCTAAGTTTCTTAATATTTTTTGTTGCAATGGTAAATTGGATTACTTTTTATTGGTCTATAAAAATGCCATAGATTCCTGGGTGTTAATTTTATATCCTGCTACCTTGCCAAATTCATTTTTAAATCTAGTAGTTTTTTGATGGAGTCTTTAGGGTTTTCTATGTACAATATCATGTCATCTGCAAATAATGACCATTTTACTTCTTTTCCAACTTGGATGCTTTTTATTTCTTCTTCCTGTCTGATTGCTAGGGCTAGCACTTCCAGTACTATGTTGAACAGGAATGTTGACATCGGGCATCCCTTTCTTAGGGGAAGTCATTTTAATTTTTTCCCATTTAGTATGATGTTCGCTGTAGGTTTGTCTTGTAGCGCTTTTATGTTGAGGCATTATCCTTCTATTCCCACTTTGTTGAGAGCTTTTATCAAGGAAGGGTGTTGTATTTTGTCAAATGCATTCTCTGCATCAATTGATTTAATCATGTGATTTTTGTTTTGCATTTGTCTAAATGTGCAGTATCACATTAATTGATTTGCGGATGTTGTACCAGCCTTCCATCCCCAGAATAAATCCCACTTGGTCATGCTTTATGATCTTTTTAATATATTGCAGGATTCTATTTGCTAACATTTTGTTGAGAATTTTAGCATCTATATTCATCAGGTATATTGGCATGCAATTCTCTTTATCATTTCTTTATCTGATTTTGGGATTAGGGTGATTGTCTTCATAGAAAGAGCTTGGAAATGTTCCTTCCTCTTGATTTTTTTTGGAAATAATCTGAGGATGATAGGTGTTAGTTCTTCTTTGAATCATTGGTAAAACTCCCCTGTGAAGCTGTCCAGACCAGGGCTTTTGTTTGCTGGAAGTTTTTTGATTAGTGCTTCTATATCTTCAGTAGTTTTCAGCCTATTCAGTTTTTCTGATTCTTCCTCATTGAGTTTTGGAATCTTGTATTTTTCTAGGAATATGTCCATTTTTGTCTAGATTGTCCACTTTTTTGGAATAGAGTTGTTCATCATATTTTCTTTATGATTCTTTGCATTTCTATGGGGTTTGTTGTTACTTTACCTCTTTTGTTTCTGATTTTGTTTATTTGGGTCTTCTTTGTTTTTTTTTGGTGAGCCTGGCTAGAGGTTCATCAATCTTGTTTATCCTTTCAAAGAACCAGTTCTTGGTTTCATTGATCTTTTATATTGTACTAGAGGCCTGGTGCACAAACTTCATGCATGAAGGGGGTTCCTTAGCCCGGCCTGCACCCTCTCCAATCTGGGACCCCAAAGGAGATGTCCATCTGCCAGTGGGATTGGGCCTAAATTGGCAGTCGGACATCCCTCTTGCAATCTGGGATGACTGGCTCCTAACCACTTGCCTGCCTGCCTGCCTGATCACGCCTAACCCCTCTGCCTGCCTGCCTGATTGCTCCTAACCCCTCTGCCTGCTATCCTGATTGGTCCTACTTTGCCCCCCTGCCAGCCTGATCACCCCTACCTTGCCCCCCTGCTGGCCTGATTGCCCCTAACTTGCCTCCTGCCTGCCTGATCACCCCTAACCTCTCTGCCTGCTTGCCTGATCATCCCTAACTGCCTCTGCCTGCCTGCCTGGTTGTCCCTAACTTCCTTCCCCTGCCAGCCTGATCTTGCCCCCAACTACCCTCCCCTGCTGTCCTGGTCACCCCCAAGTGCCTCTGCCTCGGCCCCCACCACCATGGTTTTGTCTGAAAGGAAGTCAGACATCTGGACAATGACTGGTGGACCTGGTCTAATTAGCATATTACTCTGTTATTAGTATAGATAGATTATATAGGATAGGATTGCTTAAATGTGCGGGGAGCCTTTTTCAGCAGGAGGAGATGCTCTTGGCAGAAAAACACACATAATCCCTGTGTCTGGACTGATAACCAGCTATATGCACTATACTGCCAAACCGGTCATTAAAATATTGAATCACTTTCTTACACCTTACACCAAACAGCTGTTGCCCTTAAAACCCCTCTTCAGCTCCCACCTTAGGTTCTGCCTTCACAGTTCACCCAGAGTAAGTTCTGATTGGTCAGTTTCTATGCCAGTCAGCATCAAAAGCTCCACCTCCTAGGCAGCCATTGGCTCTTCACAATTCACCCAGATTTGGTTCTGATTGGTTGGTTTCTATGCCAGGCAGCTTCTCCAGGCCTATCTCGGTGCCTGATCATCGAGGCAGGGCTGATCGGCAGCCACCCCAGGCTGCTGGCGAACAGGCTGAACTGCTGATCTCTGGGAGAGAGAGAGAGAGGCTTGGCTGCTGGCAAGGCCCGGAGAGAGAAGCAGGGTGATCAGACCCTGCTTCTCTCTCTGGGCCTCACCAGCAGCCACTGCCACTGCTGATCAGCCCTCCTATCTCTCTCTCCAAGAGGTCAGCAGTTCAGCCTGCTTGCCTGCCGTGCACTCAGCCTGGCATTTGGTTGAGCCTTTGGTCATTTTGGATGTTTATCACCCTGGCTCTTTATATATATATAGATTTTTGGGTTTTGTGTCATTTATTTCCACTCTGATCTTTATTATTTCCTTCCATCTTCTTACTTTGGACTTTTATTGTTCCTCTCATTCTAATTCCTTTAGGGTTAGATATCCTATTACAAGTTTTTCTTATTTTTTGAGGCAGGCCTATAGTGATAGGAAATTCCTTCTCAGATTTGCTTTGACAGTGTCCATAGATTTTAAATTTTTGTGTTTTCATTGTTATTTGTTTCCAGGATGTTTTTAATTTATTTTTATCTTTTTGATAACCCATTCATTGTTTAATAGCATGCTATTTAGCCTCCATGTGTTTGATTGCTTTTGAATGTTTTTTTTTGTAATTTATTTCTAATTTTATGCCATTGTGATGTGAAAAGATGCTTGATATAATTTCAGTCTTCTTGAATCTGAAAAGACTTATCCTTTGTCCAAATATGTTGTCTTCTTTAAACTGTCCCATTTACACTTGAGAAGAATATATATTTCATAGTTTGGTGGTGAAATGTTCTGAAGATATCAATTAGTTCCATCTATCTAATGAGTCATTTAGGATGGCAGTTTCCTTGTTAATTTCTTTTTGTCTAGAAGATGAATCCAATCATGTCAATTAAGTATTAAAGTCCCCTACTATGATTGTATTGCTGTCTCTCCCTTGATATATTTTAAAAGTTTATTTTTATGTATTTGGGTGCTTCTGTATTGTGTGCATATATGTTTATCAGAGTTATATCCTTTTGTTGTATAGATCTTTTTAGTATTATAAAGTTGCCTTTCTTATCTCTTGTTATGGCCTTCACTTCGAGGTCTATTTTGTCAGATAAAAGTATTGCTATACCATCTTTTTTTTTACATTTCCATTTGTCCTTTCACTTTCCCTCTGTCTGAGTTCTTTGTTCTGGGATAGGTCTTTTCTTATCTATTTACTACCCTATGTCTTTTGATTGGAGCATTTAATTCATACATGTTTAAGGTTATTATTGATAGGTACTTGTTTGTATGCCATTTTTATTTTCCCTCTCTTTCTATTTCTTCTTCTTACACAAGTCCCTTTAGGATTTCTTGCATTGCTGGTTTGGTAGTAATAATCCCCCTTAGTCTGTTTTTTTTTTTTTTTTTTCTGTGAAGCTTCTGATTTCACCTTCAATTTTGAATGATAGCCTTGCTGGATAGAGTATTCTTGGATTCAGTTCCTTGCTTCTCGTTATTTTGAATACTTCATGGCATTCACTTCTGGCATGATGTGTTTCTGTTGAAAAATCATTTGATAGTCTAATGGGAGATCCCTTGTAGGTAACTTTCTGTCTCTCTTTTGCAGCCCTTAAAATTATTTATTTGTTGTTGACCTTTTCCATTTTAATGATCTTTCTTGGTGGGTGTTTTTGGGTTCATCTTGTTTGGGACTCTCCATGCTTCCTGGAGTTGTGTGACTTTTTTCTTTTCCAACTCATAGAATTATTCAGTCATTATTTCTTCAAACAGGTTTTCTATTCCTTACTTAGCTTCTGGTTCTTCTGGCACCCCTCTTATGTGGATATTGCTTCATTTAATGTTGTCACATAGCTCCCTTAAACTCTCCTCCTGCTTTTTAATTTTTTTCCAATTGCTGTTCTGATTGGTTGTTGTTGTTTTTTTCTATCTTGTCTTCTAGCTCACTGATTTGCTCCTCAGTTTTTTCTAGTCTACTGTTGAAACAGTCCATTGTGTTCTTATTGCAGCTAGGTAATTCTTAATTTTTTCTTGAGTCTTTTTCATGTTGGTGAATTTCTCATTCAACTCCTTATAATTCTCATTGAGCTACTTGTAATTCTCAGAAAGATGTTTGAGCATCTTTATAACCATTACTCTGAATTCTTTATCTGACAAATTATTTGCCTCCATTTCATTTAATTCCTTGTCTGGCAATTCCTCCTTTCCTTTCCTTTGGGGATTGGTTCCTTGTCTCCCCATTTTTGTTGTACAATTGCATTTGTTTCTATGTAATGTGATTTGCTTTCTCTTTCTGGCCCTGAGCAAACTGATTGAGGTCTGAGAGGTTGAAGCTCCTAGTGGTCCAGTGGTCAGGGACTCCTTAGTCTAGAGGCTAGGTCTGCCTTGAATGTCACACCTTTATTGACTCTGCTATGAGTTGTACTTCATTCCCCCATGGATCTTGTCCCTAGGTTGTCAGTTACAGATGCTCAGGATTGGTGGAGGTGTGTGTACAGTTCTTCTGGTGTGCAACTCCCTGTGAGGTCCCAGAGCTCTCTGGCATGCAATTCACTGCATGGCCTCAGTGCCAAAAAAAAAAGGGTGGCACATGATGTCCCTCTGGTGTACACTCACTGTGCACTGTCCAGGGCCAAGTTCGGGTGGACTGCTAGGTCCCTCTGGCATGCTTGCAGCATGAAGTCCCATAGCCTGGGTTGGAAGGAGCATGAGGTGCCTCTGGAATGCACTCACAGCACACAGTCCTGGGGCCGTGATGGTATGTTGTGCCAGGTACCTCTGGCCTGCATTCACAGCTCATGGTCCTAGGGCCTGGGTAGAGTGATACAACAGGTGCCTCTGGATTGCCCTCACAGTTCAGTCCTGGGGCGTGGGCAGGATGTCACACCAGGTGCCTCTGGTGCACACTGATAGCACATGGTCCTTGGGCTTGGGTGGGGAGACATGCAGGGTCCCTCTGGCATGCACTAACATAGGGTCCTAGAGCATGGGTGGGGAGGCATGGGAGGACTCTCTGATGTGCACTCACTGAAACTCACAGTGAGGTAGCATGCCACTCAATGTGGGGGCACAAAAAGGGTCCTTTTGAGTTATGACTGGCAAACGGCTCATTGTGCAGGATCTGGTTGGTGTCCAAGGCCAGTCTGGGTGTTGGTGTGGCTGTGCCCAAAGCTTCCACTCCTCCTACCTTCAAGATGGTATTGTCCCACATATTGGGATGCAGGCAAAGTGTCTTCAAATTCAAGAAGATAGAAATCATGCCAAGCATCTTCTCAGATCACAATGGCGTAAAATTAGAAATCAACCACACAAAAAAAAGGAAAAAAAATCAAGCACTCAGAGGCTATATAGCATGCTATTAAACAATGATTTGGTTACCAAAAAGATCAGATAAGAAATAAAAAACATCCTAGAAACAAATCACAATGAAACCACAACAATCCAAAATTTATGGCACACAGTGAAAGCAGTCCTGAGGGGGAAGTTTATAGCGCTGCAGGCCAATCTCAAAAAACAAGAAAAAATGGTAATAAATTATCTAACTCTACAACTTAAAGAATTAGAAAGAGAGAAACAGGAAAGCCCAGAGTAAGCAGAAAGAAGGAAACAATAAAGATCAGAGTGGAAATAAATGACATAGAAACAACAAAAACAAAACAAAAAACAAACAAACAAACAAACAAAAAACAACAACAACAAAACCAATACAAAAGATCAATAATACCAAGAGCTGGTTCTCTGAAAGGATAAACAAGATTGATGAACCTCTAGCCAGGCTCACCAAGAAACAAAGAAAGAGGACCCAAATAATCAAATCAGAAATGAAAGAGGTGAAGTAACAACCAACCCCACAGGATTGTAAAGAAAAAAATACTAATAACATCTCTATTCCATCAAACAGTACAACCTTGATGAAAAGGACATATTCGTAGAAAAATATGACCTTCCAAAACTCAATCAGGAAAAAACAAAAAAAGCTGAATAGCCAATAACTACCAATGAAATTGAAGCAGTAATAAAAAAAACTTTCAGCAAACAAAAGCCCTGGTCTGGACGGCTTCACAGGGGAGTTTACCAAATATTCAAAGAAGAACTAAAACCTATCTTCCTCAGACTATTCCAAAAAATTAAAGAGGAAGGAACACTTTCAAGCTCTTTCTATGAAGCCAGCATTACCCTAATTCCAAAACCAGATAAATATACTATATTACAGGCCAATATCCCTGATGAACATAGTGGCTAAAGTCCTCAAGAAAATTCTAGCAAATCAGATCCAGCATTACATTGGAAAGATCATACACCATGACCAATGTATGACAACATAGGTGCCTCCTGTGCAGCAGTTAACAAATCAAGTGCCATTCTATTCTGCAGTATCACTTTGCACATCTATGTGGTTTCATCCATCATTAGGGTAAAAGCTTGCTGGGTCTGACTCAAGTCTTTAGCTGTATTCTCGGCTAAGGCTGTTACTTATAACTCTACCTTAATTGCTCCTCCCACAGGAAGGAATACAGCTAAGGGGTAAAACCACCAGGGTGTCTATTTAACATGATGCCACTGGTGGTAAACTGAGTCCCAGTTATGGGGAATCTCTTATAAAGTCTTAAGAATTTCCCCAGGGATGTAGGGCCTACCCCAGGTACATCGACCCAACCAATTCACAGGGAGGTAGGGACAGCCATACCTCCCACACACCCATAAGTATCCTGGGATCATCATATCTACAGGTTTTGTGCTGGTATAACACTTCCCATTCCATTGCTTCTGAACCTCAACATTAGTAGTTATGTTACAACACAAGTCTGGAGGCAGCCAGCCAACAGCTCAATTCTTACTGAGTCAGTGCTGTGCCACACACCTGTCTGCAGGGTCTCTTAATTCTACTTGTTCTAGCAACCACCCCTAAGCATTCCATACTGTATAACCAATAAAGGGGCGAGTATTGCTGTGGTCCCACCAGAACAGAGTCTCTATGGCTTGGCACACAGAGTCCCAGGAGATGTTGTTGAAATCTTGGTCAACTAACCATGTCCAATTGGCAGTGGTGGCCAGATGGATGCACCATGGAAATCCACGGGCCACTCCTGGGGAAATTTCTGTGCACACCCAACAATGGGAGACATTATGCACTTGAGCATAGGTGTGTGCCCACAACACTATGCTGTTAGCCAAGCTCACCCTGATCAGAGACAAAAGAGAAACAAACCATCATAGAGAGATCACAGCCTTCCGGCAAGATGCAAGCAACTGTGTCTTTTCTAGACAGCATTGTGACTGGAATCGGAGGACAACCTGGCCAGTGATACCAAATGGGATCTTTCCCTTCATAGGGGCCTGGTTTCACAGGGGAAGCTGTGGGAAATCTGAGCACTGGCTAGAGGGCAATAACATAAGTCCCCTTTAACAATATACCCTTCTCATGCTTTCTGGCTGGGACTTGCACTGTTACTGGCCAGGGCTGGATCAAAGGGTGCAACTGGAACTTGTAGTTGTACCCACTTCTCCAAGGGGATAGGAAGGCTACCTAGGGCCCTTCCCCCAGTAACAGTCCATGGCCAGGTATATTCTGCCTCTTCC
The DNA here is from genome assembly GCF_027574615.1 of Eptesicus fuscus. NCBI lineage: Eukaryota > Metazoa > Chordata > Mammalia > Chiroptera > Vespertilionidae > Eptesicus > Eptesicus fuscus. The sequence continues at coordinate 550,184 of NC_072480.1, read as the reverse complement.
CCCTCTGCCAAGTGGGCAGGTGTAGGCAGCAGCAAAGTTCCAGATGGGTATACGTTGGGGCCCAACAGTTTATTTGTTATTTTCACACATGCAGCGTCTGAGGATACCTCTGCATCATTAACTCTGAGGGGGAAGCACTGGCTGTTCATTCAATTATCTAGCCCCGTGGTTGGCAAACTGCGGCTCGTGAGCCACACTCTTTGGCTCCTTGAGTGTGGCTCTTCCACAAAATACCACGGCCTGGGTGAGTCTATTTTGAAGAAGTGATGTTAGAAGAAGTTTAAGTTTAAAAAATTTGGCTCTCAAAAGAAATTTCAATCATTATACTGTTGATATTTGGCTCTGTTGACTAATGAGTTTGCCGACCACTGATCTAGCCCAACCTTTTAGGCTAGGTGGGTCCACCCCTATGTGGAGCTTATCTTTCAACAGGCTATTATACTATTCACTCACCCCAGCAGCTTGGGAATAATATGGAACATGAAACTGCCAAGCTATATTCTAGGCCTTGGCCAAGCTCTGTACCTCCTTCCCTGTGAAATGGGTTCCATTATCACTTGCTATGCTAAGGTGTCACTCATAGGTGGCCCCCAAGTGTTCCAAACCTTGGACAACTATCCGTTGGATGGCCTCTCTTGCAGGGTAAGCAAAGAGGAGGCCGGTAGCAGTCAGGGCATACTTAAAACCCTGGTCCAGAGGGAGAGGCCCAATGAAATCCACCTGCCAATGTTGCAGAGGGTCCCCTCCTCTGAGGACATGGCCCTTCTCCCCCTGGAGGCCATATCAATGGAGGTGTGCCTGAGCACAGGAGGGATAAGCTTATCCTGCAGCAAGGGGTTCCCCTGTGGATAAGACCAGGCCCCACCGCTTAGCCACGTGCATCATTATCCATGGTCCCACGTGCCCTAGTTTCTGATAAAGCCACCAAGCCCAATCTTCAGGGGAAGGTACTACCTCCCAAACCCTTTCCAAGGCATCTGCCTCATCATTCCCAGAGGCTAACAGTGGTCAATGGCCACTCAAATGATATATTGTTGCCTCTTTGGAAGTCCCTACTTGCCATATATGCTTTCACTTTTTCTGTCCCCACATGGGACAGAGTCCTACCAGCCACTGTTGCTTGTGCCATTGTGGCAACCACAAAGTCAAGACTTTAAAGATAGCCCAGCTGTCTTTTACAATGACCAAAGGGCCAGGCTCCTTTGTCAAAACCATCTAGACTGCTCTCGGTTCAGTCCATTGGCTACTTTGCCCAGTACCAGAATCAAACCACAGTTTGTATCTTAATGGACAGCCACTGCCATCCATGTAGCAGGGTTCCCCCTACTTGACCTGTCTGTGTACCACATGGTATCTGGGAGGGATGGCATACCTTCTCGGAACGAACTAGGGAGTACCTCCTCCATAGGCATTTCATCCCTTGACAGGGTCTCATATGTCACAAGACCCAACAAGGTTTGCAATTTAGGTGACAGAGGGCTGGTACTCACCACTGCCCTCTGTTCCAAATAGGCCCCCATTTTGTTAAAGTTGGGGTTTGTGCCACTTCCGACTTAGGTGTGGTCACCCAAGATCTAGGCCAACTGGCTAAAGGATAGGCAGTCTTCACGAGCACCTTTGTGCTGTGATTGCCTTACAGGCCTGCAAGGCCACATAAATGGCTGCCAACTGCTTCTCATCAAGGGTGTACTGACACATGGCCCCCTTCCACAGCTGAGACCAATGGGTACCCTTCTTTGCCCATGCTGTTGCCACAGACCCCAACCAAACCCTGATGGAGTAACAGTTATGTCCAACTGGAATGGTTGTGTTGGATCTACAACCTGAATGGTTTGGGCTTGGGCAACTGCCTTCTTAGCAGCAAGAAAGGCCTCTTCAACTTCTGGAGTCCAGTGCCATGTCGCCTCCCTTCCAGAACAACAGGTACAAGGGCCGCAACAGTTGTGCCAGATGGGGGAAGAACACTCACCAATACCCTAGAAGACAACATAGGCCTGTAACTTTCATGGTTGTAGGTCGGGGAAAAGCCTGCACTTTATCAATGACTGCCTCAGGTATCACCGTGGTCTTACTCAACCAGACGACTCCCAAGAATTTGACAGACAAGCCAGGTCCCTGGACCTTGGCACTCATTCACCACCCATCCCCATGAGTCCAATGCCTGCCATAGGCTACTGGAAGCTGCATTCAAATCTGTAAAAGAACCAGAAGTTAGCATGATATCATCAATATAATAGAACATTGTCACTGTGTGTGTGTGTGGGGGGGGCTTTCCCTAGGTGGCTAAATCTTGTGCCACCAGACCATGACAGATGGTAGGACTGTGTAAATATCCTTGAGGGAGAAAACAAAAGTCCACTCTCAACCTTCCCACGTAAAAGCAAGCTGTTCCTGACTCTCCAGGGCTATATCTATGGAAAAGAAAGCATTAGCCAAATCCACTACATAGTGGAATCACCCTAACAACATAGTTAGGCGATCAATCAGGTCCTTTATAGCAGCATTATGGAATGTAATGGGGTAGTCACTTTATTCAGTTCTCTGTAATCCACAGTCATTCACAAGGTGCCGTCAGGCTTCTTCACTGGCCATACTGGGGAATGTAGGGGCTGTGCATGGGCCGGATAGTGTTCGCCTTCTCCAGCTGCAATATCTTCTGTCTGATTTTCTCATGACCTCCTGGAAGGAGGTACTGCCACACCCACACCACCTGAGAGGGGTTAGGCAGTGTCATGGCCATGTGATGTCGGTGCCCCCTTGTGGTAGGCTTTACCACACGCACCCACAGGCAGAATTCACCCTGGGTCATTGCAATTGTTAACCCAAGATGTATTCCAATATGGGAGAGATATACACAGTATAGGCCTTTCAGGGGGAGGCGGCCAATACCCAGTGTCAAGGTTGCCTGCCGTACATGAACAGTTCTGCCTCCATATCTGTATATCTGTCAGGGTTACAATACAGTAAACTGTAGTCTGTAGCCATATCCACCAATGCCAACACACATTGCAGGTTGCGGGGGTGGGGGAGAACCAATATATTGTGAGTTCAACATGCAGCCTCCAGTCCTCCAGGTCCCCCGCCTCGCCCCCCCCCCCCGCCCCCGACTGGGTTCCTTGGCCTGTTCCTCAGTCTAGGACATTAAGCTCCTCCTCCTCAGGAGAATCTAAATAGCCTGGAGGTGTACTGGTCTAGGGGAACTGCCTTTCTTCAGTGGCTTCTGGAAATGCTTTCTTACCAGTAATTGCCTCCACAAGGCCAGCAGCACATCACTGGGTTGCTGATATATCTTCTCTTTCCTAAACCCTGCAGTCAGCAGGTCCACTGACATTTGCATGCAGGAGATTTTCATAGGCTCTGTCCCTGCCACTTTTCTGGATCCCGAGCCCATGGTCTTAGGCACCGCCCCTTATGTACTATAGGCTTTTGCACAGTGATGGGTCTCGCTATTCCCTTTCCTCACCACTTGACTTCCACATCCCCCAAGCTGGCCATGGCTGTAATCCTAACATATAAAAACCCTGGGTCCCTCATCCACAATGACCAGAGGCTGGACCAACCGGAAATCAGTCCTGCAGTCAGGGCTGGGTTGCCGTGGCGACCCAGCACTGACTGCTATGGCTGCAGGCATGGTGACCCAGCACTGACTGCTGAGAGGGCTGTGAATCAGGCCCAGAGAGAGGCCTGAAGAGAGAAGAAGGGTCTGATCTGTAGCCTCTGTGGCAGCTGTTGATCAGCACTTGCTTCTTTCTTTTGGGGCCTGGCCAGCAGCCATGCCTCCATTTCTCTCCAGGCCTCCACCGGTGCTGCTGATCAGCCCTGCCTTTCTGATCAGGTCCCGTTGATTGGCCCAGAGACGCTGACTGGCATAGAAACTGACCAATCAGAACAAATCTGGGTCAACTGTGAAGAGCCAATGGCTGCATAGGAGGTGGAGTTTTTGATGCTGACTGGCATAGAAACTGACCAATCAGAACCAAATTGGCCAGCAGAGGAGGGCAATTGGGGGTGAGATCAGGCCGGCAGGGGAGGGCAGTTGGGGGCAATCAAGCCAGCAGGGGAGAAGTTAGGTGTTAATCAGGCCAGCAGGGGAGCGGTTAGGGGGTGATCAGGCTGGCAGGCAGAAGTGGTTAGGGGCAATCAGGCAGTTAGGCAGGTGAGCAGTTAGGAACCAACAGTCCCAGATTGTGAGAGGGATGTCTGACTGTCGGTTTAGGCCCAATCCCACACAGGGATCAGGCCTAAACTGGCAGTCGGACATCCCTTGAGGGGTCCCAGATTGGAGAGGGTGCAGGTTGGGCTGAGGGACACCTGCCCCGCCCCCCCAGTGCACGAATTTTGTGCACCAGGCCTCTAGTGACCTCACATATACAGTGGTCTACGAAAAGGGTCAAAATAGCTGCCAGCCAGCCAAATGCTGCCAGAGGGGCTGCAGCGAGAATCAAGTCTTTCATACGCATAGTAAAATGCTCATCATCAGGACCACAAGTATTCAAGTTAAACATGACTTGTTTTGTGCACATTTCCTGTATCACTTGCACTAAATCTACATACATAGTCCATTTACTCATGGTTTCTGGCAATTCTCTGGCATCCTACCAAATGCTTCGAGATGCCATCATTAACCAATCCATCAGGGAGTCATCTCCCTGTCTGACTCCCAAACAGCGACTGATCTGCAGTCACTGCCACAAAGAGGGATGGGTCATTATCGAGGCTAACTTCTTCATCTCGGCTGAAGATAGCTGCCAGTGTCTCTCGGTGTTGCAGTTTCAAGGCCATTAGGAGAAACCAGTCTACCTGCCCGACAACCTTCCACTGGTCTTTGGGGATTGGGTCCATCAAGGGCAACAAAGCCTTCTCTAATGCCTCAACTTGTTCCCAGTCTTCCAAGGCATCAGAACCATTACTACTGGATACCATAAACCAGTCAGAGGCCACATGTCCTCCAATGGGATAGATAGGGTACTTACCCCAGAATCTTGCCCACTACTACACCAAGTTCCTTAGCCAGGGACTTGACCCTTCTGGGTGCAGGAAATTGGAAGAACTCAGGTGCAAGCATGCAAGTGGGACATGCTTTATTACAAACAAAACAGCCAACAACTGGCTGGTCAGTGGCAACTTAGGTACAAGCTCAAACAAAAGAGGCTTCTTGCCAAATAGTAACATCAGTATTTGGGTTATAAAAAGGCATGCCTGGACAGCTGCAGCAACCACCGAACAGCTGGGAGCCCCAGAACACTGGTCCCCAATTGGCGCAAACACGCGGATTCAAAGGAGCTCTTCACTCCACCAGGGAAAGGTCAGATTTCGCCTGGGATAAGGTGAGGTCTCTGGTCCCGGCGGGAGAAACGCGCGCAATGTGGGAGCTGGAGGACCGGGGAAGTCTGTGGCTAGAAAAGTCCTTGGCTGTTGGGGATAGTGTGATCCATGAATGTGGAAGGAGAACCTCTGAGCTGCTAACAGAAGGGATCTCTAAAAAGCAACCCATTTTGATCTGAGGCGGAGGGACAGCCTAAGAATTTCAAAGGTGTGCAGGCTGCTTAGACATGCGCGCAGACCCATTGTTCGCACACTTTGGCTTTTTCCTCTTCATTTCCTTGCTTCTGATTACTAAGCCCAAGACATAGGACCACCCAGTTGGGAACACCCTGGGAGACTGCAGGGGTAAGTTGTTTTTCTGGAACCTAGGGATCGCAGCAGGGAGTGACCATCGGAGAGCCAGCTCTGAGGCAGCCCACTCCCACAAACCAGTATTGAGTGCCACAGGGAAAGAAGGGTAGAGAGGCCATAGAGACCTGGAAGTCAATCCAGAAACACTTCCACCCAGGGGCTGAATAACAAATTGACTCTCGTGTAATAAAAAATAAAGGTATACTAGAAATTAAGACACCGCCTGCTTAAAAATCAGGACTGGCTTACAACACTGAGGAGCAGTGAAACACAGGGAACTGCAATACTGTCCGGACTGGGAAACAGGCATGCCAAACAGAACAATAGAGGAAGTGAATGACCTTCAATACTGCACATTTTATTTTAATTTTTTAATTTTTATATTTTTATTTTCATTTTTTGCATCTTTTACTTAAGAAACTAATTTTTTTCTTTTTTCCTCACTTGATTTTACCTTTTTAATTATTACATTTTTATTTTCAATCAGTATTATTACTACTACTATTTTAACTTTTTTTTTAAGTGTCATTTTATTTTCTCTTTAGTTTACTTTGAGATTAGTGTTGTACATTCTATTTTCATCTTTCCTTTACCATCGTTTTACCCTATCTCAACTCTACCTTTATGCCATCACTCTCTTCCTAACCTTTCCCCTTTTGGTGTCCTGTTTATCTTAACCCTTCCCTGCTTTAGATTTTCCCTATTCTTTCTGTTTACCACCTGCTAAAATTTCACCCTACTTATATATCTAATTTCCAATCCCCTGCTCCAAGTCCATACACAACTCTCTCTTTGCTGTCTTAGCTATCCAAAAAATTGATTTTCTCTCTGTCCTTTTGTTGTTGTTTGCTTGAATATTTATTTTATCGAATTTTTATGCTTTTTTGTGAAATTTTTTTGCTTATTCTTTTTTTTTTGCTTTGCTTTTGTTTGTGTTTTACTTCTGTTTTCCCTTGCCTCGCTTGATATTAGTTGGTGTTGTAGTTTATATTAATCTCCAGGTTCGTGTTGCTGGCATTTGCTGGGATTAGGGGTTTTTCTATTGGAGTTTTCTCCCCATATATGTAGTTTGTTCTCCTTTACTCTCTTAGTCTCATTCTTATCTTTCTTACCTTTTTTCCTTTTCCCAATTTCATTTTGACACTCCTTTTTCTTTCTTTCTTTCTTTTTACACTTCTTCTTTCTCTCCTATTCCCTAATTTGCCTTTCTCTGGTGGTCACCTTTATGGGAGGTTATTAATATCGTGAATACATTTCTGTTCAGTGCTTCTGCAATACAATACCTGATTGTGTTGTATTTTGTGCCTTTAAATCAACGCAGGAGAGAAAGAACTACATAAGCAGACATCCGGACAAGAGAGACCATGGAGAGACAAAGAAACAGTCTGCATATGAAAGAAAAGTCGCCATCACCAGAAAAGGAAGTAAACGAAATAAAAGCAAGTAACTTATCAGAGAAAGAATTCAGAGAAATGGTCATAAGGTGGCTGAAAAGAATGGAAGACAAATTCGAAGATATGAGTAAGAACCAAGAGGAAATGAAGAAGAACCAAGAAAAATGAAAAATGACATCACCACTGTAAATAACTCCATAGAAAGCATCAAGAGTAGACTAGAAGAAGCAGAGGACCACATCAGTGAGCTAGAAGACAAGATGGGAAAAAATACCCAAGTAGAGCAGCTTTTAGAAAAAAAAAAAATTAAAAAGCAGGAGGAGAGCCTAAGGGAAGTTTGGGACAACATGAAACAAAACAACATCTGCATAATAGGGGTTACAGAAGGAAAGGAAACTGAGCAAGGAATAGAAAACCTGTTTGAAGAAATAATGACAGAAAACTTCCCTGATACAGGGAAGAAAAACCCACACAAATCCAAGAAGCTCACAGAGTTCCAAGCAAAATGAACCCCAAAAATACCAATGCCAAGGCACATTATGATTAAAATGGCAAACACCAACAACAAAGTAAGAATCTTAAAAGTGGCCAGAGAGAGACAGAAAGTTACATACAAAGGAACCCCCATCAGACTAGCAACTGATTTCTCAACAGAAACTCATAAAGCCAGAAGGGAATGGAATGAAATATACAAAGTCATGGAAAGGAAGGGTCTGAATCCAAGAATACTGTACCCAGCAAGGCTATCAATCAAAATTGAAGGTAAAATCAGGAGCTTCACAGACAAAAAAGGACTAAGGAAATTTATCACCTCCAAATCAGCAATGCAAGAAATGCTAAAGGGTCTGCTGTAAAAAAAAAAAAAAAGGAAGCGAAGAAGGAGCACAGGGGTAAAGAATAAAAATGGAGACAAATAAGTACCTATCAATAATAACTTTAAATGTAAATGGATTAAATGCCCCAATCAAAAGACATAAGATAACCGATTGGATAAGAAAACAAGACCCATATATCTGCTGTCTACAAGAAACCCACCTCAGAAAAAAAGATGCACACAGACTGAGGGTGAAGGGATGGAAAAAGGTTTTCCAGGTGAATGGAAATGAAATAAAGCTGAGGTAACAATACTTACATCTGACAAATTAGATCTCAAAGTGAAGGACATAACAAGAGATAAGGAAGGCCACTTCATAATACTAAAGGGAGCAATCCAGTAAGAAGAAATAACTCTGGTAAACATATACGCACCCAATACAGGAACACCCAAATACATAAAAAAAAAACTCCTGGAGGATATCAAGGGAGATATTAACAGCAATATAATCATAGTAGGAGACTTTAATACCCTACTATCACCATTGGACAAATCCTCTAAACAAAATATCAGCAAAGAAACATCAATCCTAAATGACTCACTAGACCAGATGGATTTAATTGACATCTTCAGAACATTTCACCCCAAAGCCACAGAATATACATTCTTCTCAAGTGCACATGGGTCATTTTCAAAGATAGACCATATGTTGGGTCATAGGCAAAGTCTCTTCAAATTCAAAAAGACAGAAATCATATCAAGCATCTTCTCATATCACAGTGGCATAAAACTGGAAATCAACTACGATAAAAACAATCCCCCCCCCAAAAAAAAAAATCAAACACATGGAGACTAAACAGCATTCTATTAAACAATGACTGGATTACCAGAGAGATCAAGGAAGACATAAAAAACATCATGGCAACAAATGACAATGAAAACACAACAATCCAAAACCTATGGGACACAGCAAAAGTAGTCTTGAGAGGGAAGTTCATAGCTCTACAAGTCTACTGCAAAAAACAAGAAACAATGGTAATAAATTACCTAACCCTACAACTCAAAGAGTTAGAAAAAGAGCAACAAGAAAAGCCCAGTGTAAGCAGAAGGAAGGAAATAATAAAGATCAGAGTGGAGATAAACGACATCGAGACCAAAGAAACAATACAAAAGATCAACAAAACTAAGAGCTGGTTCTTTGAAAGGATAAACAGGATTAATGAACCTCTAGCCAGGCTCACCAAGAAGCAAAGAGAGAGGATCCAAATAAACAAAATCAGAAATGAAGGAGATGAAATAACAACAGACCCTGCCGAAATACAAAGGATTGTTAAAAAAAAAAATACTACGAACAATTCTATTCCAACAAACTGGACAACCTGGAGGAAATGGACATATTCCTAGAAAAATATAATCTTCCAAAACTCAATCAGGAAGAATCTAAGCAGCTCAAAAGGCCAGTAACTATGGAAGAAATTTAAGCATTCATCAAAAAGCTTCCGGCAAACAAAAGCCCGGGGCCAGACGACTTCACAGGAAAGTGTTACCAAACATTCAAGGAAGAACTAAAACCTATCCTCCTCATACTGTTCCAAAATATTCAAGAAGCAGGAACACTTCCAAGCTCCTTCTATGAAGCCAGCCTCACCTTAATATCAAAACCAGATAAAGACAACACAATGAAAGAGAATTACAGGTCAGTCCCCTCAGCCTCCACCGCTGCCGCCCCTCTGCCAGCGCTCCGGTGCCACTCAGGCAGGTGGTCTCCGGGAGGGAGCGAGGCCACGGGCGGCTGACAGGGGCAGCTGGCGGTCCTGTGCGCTCCGCGGAGACAGAGGCTCCATGGGGTCGGCATGAGGCCTCCGGCGCTCCAAGGCTTCCCGCTGCTGCACGGAGAGGACCTGTCTCCCGTGGACTAGGAGTTCCTGTAGAGCGCGTCTGAACAGCAGGCAATAATTTTCCAAGTCCCATCTCTTCATTTTCCTTTGTGTAGCATTTGGGAACATCCGGAAACCATGAACATGAACATAGTTAGTAATGAAAAGTTTGACTGCCATTTCCTCAATGAGGGCTTTACTGCCAAGGACATCCTGGACCAGAAAATTAATGAAATCTCTTCTTCAGACGATAAGGATGCCTTCTAAGTCGCGGACCTGGGAGACATTCTAAAGAAACACCTGAGGTGGCTAAAAGCTCCTCCGCGGGTCACCCCCTTCTATGCAGTCAAATGCAATGACAGCAGGACCATGGTGAAGACCCTGGCTGCCATCGGGACCGGCTTTGACTGCACCAGCAAGACTGAGATACAGTTGGTGCAGAGTCTTGGGGTGCCTCCAAGAGGATCATCTACGCAAACCCTTATAAACAAGTGTCTCAGATTAAATACGCCGCCAGTAACGGAGTCCAGATGATGACTTTCGATAGCGAAGTCGAGCTGATGAAGGTTGCCAGGGCACATGCAAAGGCAAAGCTGGTTTGCGGATTGCCACCGATGACTCCTCAGCTGTCTGTCGTCTCAGTGTTACAGTTGGTGTCACGCTCAAGACCAGCAGGCTTCTTTGGAACGGGCCTAGGAGCTAAACATTGATGTCATCGGTGTCAGCTTCCATGTGGGCAGTGGCTCTACCAACCCTGAGACCTTCGTGCAGGCCATCTCCGATGCCCACTGTGTCTTCGACATGGGAGCTGAGGTTGGTTTCAACATGTACCTGCTGGATATCGGTGGTGGCTTTCCTGGATCTGAGGATGCAAAGCTTAAATTTGAGGAGATCACCAGTGTAATGAACCCAGCCCTGGACAAGTATTTTCCATCACACTCGGGAGTGACACTCATAGCTGAGCCAGGCAGATACTATGTTGCATCAGCTTTCACGCTTGCAGTTAATATCATTGCCAAAAAACTGGTCTTAAAGGAACAAACGGGTTCTGATGATGAAGACGAGTGGAGCGAGAAGACCTTCATGTATTACGTGAACGATGGAGTATATGGGTCCTTTAACTGCATCCTCTACGATCATGCGCACATGAAGCCCCTTCTGCAGAAGAGGCCCAAACCAGATGAGAAGTACTACTCCTCCAGGATCTGGGGACCGACCTGTGACGGCCTTGACCGCATCGTGGAGCGCTGCGGCTTGCCCGAGATGCACGTGGGGGACGGGATGCTCTTTGAAAACATGGGTGCTTACAACGTGGCTGCTGCTTCTACTTTCAATGGGTTCCAGAGGCCGACGATCTACTACGTGATGTCAGGGCCGACGTGGCAACTGATGCAGCAAGTTCAGAACCACGACTTCCCGCCTGAGGTGGAGGAGGACGCCGGAGCCCTGCCTCTGTCCTGCGCCTGGGAGAGCGGGATGGAGCTCCTCCCAGCAGCCTGCGCAACCGCCCGAGTTAACGTGTAGATGCCATTCCTGTAGCTGTTACGGGAGTGTAGGTGGACTTAAGGATTGGGGGGACCACTTAACTTAATGATTGCTAGTTTGAAATGTCTTTATAAGTGGGGGTGACACAGATGGAACAAGGTGGAAGGCCTAGGCGACGGGGTCACACTTATGTGTTCCTATGGAAACTATTTGAATATTTGTTTTATATGGATTTTTATTCAATTCTCAAACGTGCTACTGCAGAGCGCACCTCAGCTGCCAGGCAAGCATTTGTAGCTTGTGTGTTGGCAGAACCAGCCGAGACTGAGTGCTGTGACCTGTTTTACCAATAAAGTACCTTGGAAATGAGGAAAAAAAAGAAAGAGAATTACAGGCCAATATCCCTCATGAACATAGATGCCAAAATCCTCAACAAAATTCTAGCAAATCGGATCCAGCAGTACATCAGAAAGATCATACACCATGACCAAGTAGGATTTATCCCAGGGGTGCAAGGATTGTACAATATCCGCAAATCAATAAATGTGATACATCACATAAATAAATTTAGAAATAAAAATCACATCAATTGATGCAGAAAAAGCATTTGACAAAATCCAACACCCTTTCTTGATAAAAACTCTCAACAAGGTGGGAATAGAAGAATCATACTTCAACATAATAAAAGCCATATATAACAAACATCATACTCAATGGGCAAAAACTAAAACCATTTCCTCTAAGAACAGGAACAAGACAGGGATGCCCACTCTCACCACTCCTGTTTGACATAGTACTGGAAGTATTAGCCATTGCAATTAAACAACAAGAAGAAATAAAAGGCATCCAAATTGGAAAAGAAGAAGTAAAGCTGTCCTTATTTGCAGATGACATGATATTGTACATAAAAAACATGAAAGACTCCATCAAAAAACTAATAGACTTAACAAATGAATTCAGCAATGTAGCAGGATACAAAATTAACACCAAGAAATCTATGGCCTTTCTATACACCAATAGTGAACTTACAGAAAGAGAGACTAAAAAAGCAATTCCATTTACCATCATACCAAAAAAATTAAGATACCTAGGAATAAACTTAACTAAGGAGGTAAAAGACCTATATGTGGAAAACTACAGGACACTGAAAAAATAGATAGAGGAAGACGTAAACAGATGAAAGAACATACCATGTTCATGGATTGGTAGAATCAACATCATTAAAATGTCCATACTACCCAAAGCAATCTATAGATTCAATGCACTCCCCATTAAAACACCAACAGCATATTTCACAGACCTAAAAAGAACTCTCCAAAAATTCATCTGGAATAAAAAAGACCCCGAATAGCCACAGCAATCCTGAGAAAGAAGAATAAAGTAGGAGGGATCTCAATACCAGATTTCAAGTTGTATTACAAAGCTACTATTCTCAAAACAGCCTGGTACTGGCACAAGAACAGACATATAGACCAATGGAATAGAATAGAGAATCCAGATATCAACCCAAACCACTATGTTCAATTAATATTTGACAAAGGAGGCATGAACATACAATGGAGTCAAGACAGTCTCTTCATTAAATGGTGTTGGGAAATTTGGACAGATACATGAAAAAAAATGAAACTAGATCACCAACTTACACCATACACAAAAATAAACTCAAAATGGATACAGGATTTAAACATAAGATGGGAAACCATAAAAGTACTATAGGAATCCACAGGCAGCAAAATCTTAGACATATGCCGAAAGAACTTCTTCACTGATACTGCTCCTAGGGCAATGGAAACTAAAGAGAAAATAAACAAATGGGACTACATCAAAATTAAAAGCTTTTTCACAGCAAAAGAAACCATCAACAAAACAACAAGAAACCCCACTGTATGGGAGAACATGTTTGCAAATGTTATCACTGATAAAGGTTTAATCTCCAACATCTATAGGCAACTTATACAATTTAGTAAAAGGAAGGTAAATGATCCAATAAAATAATGGGCAATGGACCTAAATAGTATCTTTTCGAAAGAAGACAGAAGGAAGGCCAAGAGACACATGAAAACATGCTCAAAGTCACTAATTATCCAAGAGATGCAAATCAAAACGACAGTGCAGTACCATCTCACACCTGTCAGAATGGCTATTATCAACAAATCAACAAACGACAAGTGTTGGCGAGCATGAGGAGAAAAAGGAACCCTCGTGCACTGCTGGTGGGAATGCAGACTGGTGCAGCCACTGTGGAGAACAGTTTGGAGTTTTCTCAAAAAACTAAAAATGAAACTCCCATTTGACCCAGTAATCCCACTTCTAGGAATATATCCTAAGAAACTGGAAACACCAATCAGAAAGGATATATGCACCCCTATGTTCATAGCAGCACAATTTACAATAGCTAAGATTTGGAAACAGCCTAGGTGCCCATCAGCAGATGACTGGATCAGAAAACTATGGTACATCTACACAATGGAATACTATGCTGCCATAAAAAAGAAGGAATTCTTACCATTTGCAGCAACCTGGATGGAACTGGAGAATATCATGCTACGTGAAATAAGCCAGTCAATGAAAGAAAAATACCACATGATCTCATTCATTTATGGATAATAAAGAACATTATAAACTGATGAACAAAAAGATAGGTACGGAGACAGTAAAGCATCAAACAGACTGTCAAATTACAGTGGGAAGGTTAGGGAGAAGTGAGGGAGATAAGAGATCAACCGAAGGACTTGTATGCATGCATATAAGCATAACCAATGGACGCAAAACACTGGGGGGTGAGGGCATGTATGGAAGTGGGATGGGGGGGGGCAATGGTAAGATATGTACACATATAATACCTTAATTAAAAAATGGGGGGAAAAAAGGCACGTCTGGGCAGTGTATACAGAAAGATTGTTGTGTCCTTGCTCAGATTGGTCTTGAACATCCGGCGTACTCTGGACAGGGCCCCCACACCAGGTTAGATAAGTTTTAAATCATTATTTCTTCAAATAAGTTTTCAATCCCTTTTTCTCTTTTCTCCTTCTGGTTCCCCTGTGATGCAAATGTTATTCTTTATCTTGTCCTAGACATCCGCTAAACTACTCTCATTTTTAAATTTTTTTTTTCTGTTTTGATTGGGAGTTTTCTGTTACCTCTTATTCTGAATCACTGATTCAGTCCTCTCCTTCATACAACCTTACTGCTTATTCCTTCTGGTATATTCTTAATATGCTTACTATCTCTTTTTTTTAAGTTCTCAATGGGTTCATCCATTCTTTCTCTAAGTTCCTTTAGCATCCTTATAACCATTGTTTTGAATTTTGTATCTAGTATATTGCTTGCCTCCATTTTATTTAGTTGTTTTTTGGGGGGAATTTCTCTTGTTCTTTCATTTGAGGAATTTTTGTCTCCTAATTTTGGCTGCCTCTCTGTAGTTGTTTCTGTGTATTAGATAAATCTTCTATGTCCCAGTCTTGGTATAGTTTTTTATAGTAGGTGACTTATGGGGCTCACTAGCACAGTCTCCCTTATTACCCAAGCAAGGTACTACAGGAATGCCCTTTGTGTGGATTATGTGAACCTTCCTGTTGTAATTGAATCTTGATTGCTATTGGCCCATCCATGTGTGGGGTCGACCCTCAGATGGCTGACTGTGAGGATTGATTCGCAGAACAGTATACAAGCTGTTGCGTGGATGCTGACCACATGAAGTGAAATTTGCTCCAGCAGGGTCTGGTGCCTACCAAAATCTTCCTTGAGAAACTAATTGGGTCCTGCTCTAATGTGGTTCTTGAACCTCATGGGAGGGACTCTGGTGCAGGCCAATGTCAGATGCTGCCTGTGTCACATCTTGAGCTACCTTTTTGGAGCTATAAAGGGATACACAGTTTATGGGTGCCTCTGCTGGGCCTTGGTGTGCATAGGAGTGGCTAAGGTGCCCACCAAGGCCAGCTTCCACCTGTACCAAGCCTAGAGAGTGTCAGGTCAGTAAAAGGCCCACAGCAACCTGAGATCTGCCTCCACTTGCCTTTGCCTGCCAGCTGCCTGTTAGTCTCAATCACTGAAAGAGCCTCTGGCAGTATGTGAGTTTCATGAGGTCGTTTCTTGTGAGTCACCAGGTAGGCAGAAATTGTGTTCACCAGATTGATAAAGATTCAAATTTGTTGCCACTTGTGGGACACAACAAAAGTTCCAGAGTACACCAAGGCCAGCAGCCGCCTGCCAGGTGCCCAAAGACCTTTGTGATGGGGTTGTGGGGTCTCAGAGAGTTGTTGGCAGAGTTCATCAGGCCCAAACAGACCAAGATTTGGCCTTGTGCAAAGATGGCCCTGCACAGAAACAGTGGCTTTAGTTGGGCAGGCGAGGGAAAAATGGCCTCTAACCTAGAGCCACACAAATCAGTCTGTCCCTGATTCTGGTCAGACATTCTCAAGAGCCCCAGCTTGGCAGGGCAGGACTACCAGGAGTCAAGGAGGTAGGGTTAGTGGATTTCTCATGGGAAGTCAGGACCAATCAGGCTCTCAGGGATAGTGGGGTCAAGGAACCCCAGAGCCACACAACTCAGTCTATGATACCCCCTGATTTCACCTGGACCTCTACACCACTGCTCTACCACAGAGTATGAGCTTGGCAGGGTAGGGCCACAGGGATTTGGGAGAATAGGGCTATTATATTCTCCAGGCTGATACCATATGGAGGGAAGTGCTCAACCCAAGAAAGATGGTATCTGTGGGCAGTGTGGGAGAGGTACTCTGGCAGTTGTCCCTTCAGCTCTCTTCCCAAAGCCACACAACCCGGTCTCTCTTCATACAATTCTAGTCCACTTCAAGCTGCCCTCCTTTTTCAGAACCTAAGATGAGTGGCTACAAATGAGGTTTTGTGCACTGGCCCTTTAAGACAGCAGGAGGGTTTCTAGCAGAATTTGTCTCTCTCTGGCAGACAGAATCCATGCTGATTTTCACAGCCAGATATTATGTGAACGCCTCCTCCAGGCTCTGATGTTCTGGGCTGGGGAGCCTGTTATGGAGTTAAAACCCCAAGCTTCTCAGGAGCAAACCTTTGCAGCTAAGATATCCCTCCAGATTCTCAGTTGCTGCATGTGGGCCCTTCCGACCAGTCAAAATGTGGCTTCTTCTATAAATCCTTGGTGATAAAAGTACAACTCAGCTAGTCTTCATTTGACTATTCAGGTTGATTAGTCTATATTTTAGTTATAATTCCAGGTTGGTTCTGGAGGAGATGAGTGTAACTTCAACATACTTTGCTGCCATCTTGGATTCTCCCAAATGGCAGAGAATTTCATCCCCAGGCCTTGAGATCTAATCAAGTTTGCCTAGAAAGATATTAAAACTGCCTTGTCCAGTTTTTCTCAGTGGTTAGAGTGTCTGCGGACTCAAGGGTAATGATTCTATTCTAGTCAAAGGCACATACCTTGGTTGCAGGCTCAATCCCTGACCCCAGGTCTGGGCGCATGCAGGAAGCAACCAATCAATATTTCTCTCTCACATTGATGTTTCTGTGTGTCTCTCTCTCCCCCTCCTTTCCACTCTCTCTCAAAATCAATGGAAAAAATATCCTTGGGTGAGAATTAACAAAAAATAAAAAGAAAGACATTAAAACCTATTGTCAACTGTGGGGCAAAAGTCTAATGGCCTCCATAACAAGAAGGTATCTTCAGACCAAAAGATGAAGCAAGCAACTTCATAGAAAATAGCAGAATTATAAAGTAATTTATTTATAGGAAGATTGGGCCAGAGTGGACAGATGACCCAACAATTTTTCTTAATTATTATTCACTACCAGATTCTTGTTACACTACTTCTTTTATAGTATAACTAGGTATAATGATTGACAAGACAAAGAGGTCTTGTGATAAATGATTGCTAATGATTGCTTATAATTGATACTCTTACCAATTTGATATTTATCTTAGTTGTCATGCCATTCTGGCTGTTGCTAACAAAAATATTTAAGGCTACCTTTTAAGGAACACAGATCAACATCAACTAGAAGGTTTGCTAAGGACAGTGAAGTTGGTTAAAAGTCATGGCATGAAACTTGAAATGAAATCTGGACACAGAGAGAGAATTAATTTTGTTCGTATATATATGTACACACTTATGAACCATTAACTCCTTTTACTTTCCATCCACCACCACCCCTTTTTAAAACAGAAATGTCTGTGACCCATGCGTGTCCCTCCATTGTGTGCTGGGAATGTTGGGTGGGTAGTTTCTTCAGTATCATGGGTCTGTAGATGAGGAAGAATTGTGCTTAAAAGCTGTATTTAAATAGTTATCGTCCTAGCTGGTTTGGCTCAGTGGATAGAGCATCATCGGCCTGCAGACTGAAGGGCCCCAGGTTTGATTCTGGTCAAGGGCACATGCCTGGGCTGCAGGTTCAACACCTAGTAGGGGGCGTGCAGGTGGCAGATTCTCCCAAGTGGCAGAGAATTTCATCCCCAGGCCTTGAGATCTAATCAAGTTGGCCAGATCCTCACTCATCATTGATGTTTCTATCTCTCTCTCCCTCTCCCTTCCTCTCTGAAATCAATAAAAATACATTTTTAAAAAATAGTTATCACTAGGAAACTCATTCTCACCTGACTTTGAGGAGTTAGATTATGAGATCTTGGACTTGGAGGTGATGAGATAATGATATTTAGATTTAGATGATAATGTTGGTTCACAAACCAGCCCCCATACATGGAGGGCAAGAAGAGATGGAAGAAATAAGCAGACCACTTCAGATAGGTAGGTGGCAGGTTTAATAATCAGAAGACTCACTTCCACCTGCCAGAGGCTCAATCAAATATACCATCCAGATCGTCTCAACAATACCTATCTCTCTCACGGCTGCATTCTTGGAACAGCTCCCACTGTGGGAACAGTTGGCAGAGTGTACAGTCCAAGGACAGGGGAGGCGTAAGGAATCTTTAATTGCTGGAGTCCAGCTCAGTGATCAACTAGAGGTCATGTCCTATTGATGACCTCCACCAACAGATGAGAATTTGTATTTTGTGTTGATACTGTAATAGGAAGAGACTCAGAAACCTTGGGATATAGTGAATAATCTTGCATTTAGGAAAGGTACCAGTTATTAGAGGACAGAGGTTGGACTCCGCTTTCCCCTTGACCCATAATTTCCTTCTGCTGAGTTGAAGAGACACTTGTATGAAGAGATATCCTCTCCTTGATTATGCCATGCTGTATTGCACTAGTGAGTTTCAGAAAGAGATATTACCCTTCATATTCATAGAAGATGGTATAGATGACTACATCAGATCTTGAAAACAAGTTGGCAATATTTGGTGACATTATGTAAGCAACTGACCTCTGATTAACTAGTGCATATTCCTGGGTCTACCTCATAACTTCTTGATGACTCTGTCACCAAACTGGGGTCCCATGGATAGAGGGAACCTATGTACCTTCTGCTTCCCATATTAGCCTGTGTGTTCTTTTCACCACCCTCTTCATATTGTGGTAACATATACCAAGATGGTGTGGTTGTCTCATCTACATTGTTTTTAAGTAGCTAAATGGAAATTGGTTCTAATTATGATTAGACTCCCAGTGCGGAATGCCTTCTTGGACCTGACACCAGCTTCTGCAGCTCCCCATGTGGCGCAGGGCCGTCTGAATACAGATCAGTGCTTTTCACCGACCCCCAGGAGGCGGTTTCCCAGCTGCCCCCGCGTGGTGGCCAAGGTGCTGTACGCTCCATCTGATGGCGAACGCCGGGGTGGGGGTTGCCGGTCCAGGCTGGCGAGCAGCCTACGCCCTGGCTGTGGCCCTTCTCTGGCTGTGCCCACTACTGCTGCACACCCAATCTGCGGGGACCACCGCCCAGTCTGCTGGGACCAAAGCCCAGACTGTGAGGACCACTGCCCAGCCTACGAGGACCACTCAGGCCGGGTCTGGTGAGTGGGCAGCCAGGGCAAGGGAGCCCAGGTCACCCACTTTGACATGCCACACCCTCAACAGCAGGCGGGGGTGGGGGTGGAGGGGGATGAGGGGGGGGATTGGGCTCTAAGGTCCCTGGGTTTCGGCAGAACATAAGCGGTGGGGCCATGGAAGGAGAGGAAGGGGAGATCAAGGTGTCCCCTCTTCCCTGCAGCTCTTTCCCACTAGATTTCAGTATTTTAGGCCAGGAGTAGAGGTCCTGCACTAGCCTGTCTCTGTCGGCCCACCACACCCTCTTCATTTCAAGAATGGGAAGTGCTATGTCAGGAGGGAGATTATCAAGTAAAGTATGCTTCATTTGGCCTCAGGCTCCCTAGAATATTGGACTAAGGTGGGAGTTGTGCAAACAGATCATTATCAGTAGCCCTGAGCAAACAGCATCCCTCTGTAAGCCTTCAGTTTCTGGGACTTCAAACAGTTGTGTATTAGTTAAGTGAAATGGGTCTGGGGAAGGGCCTGGGGAAATGCCACTGCCCAGCCTGGACCTCCTCACTGCTGTTCTGATCTGTACCTACCTGGCTGCCCCGCCCTCCTCCTTTGCCCCCTCCTCCAGACTCACAGGCTGCTTCCTTAATGCTCCAGTGAAGCCAGGTGACCTTTGTCACATATGCCATGTCACTTCACCCTGGGTTTATGGAGGCAGCAATGCTGTGCCTCATGACAGGGACTGTCTACACAGTGTGTGGGAAGCCCGTGGTGACTGGGAAGATCTTTGGTGGCAAGGATGCATCTGACCAGCGATGGCCATGGCAGGCCAGCCTGCTCTACCATGGCAAGCACATCTGTGGAGCAGCCCTCATCAATGCCTTCTGGGTGATCTCAGCTGCCCACTGTTTCCAAAAGTGAGTCTTCCCACAGGGGTGCAGCTGCTGGGGGGTGGAGAGGGAGTGAGCACAAAATGGCCAAAAAAGAATGGAGTAAAGGAGGTTGAAGCTTTTTTTTTTCTTCTTCTAGGCTTTGTTCTGGGATAGTTTTCTGCCACCAGGTGTCTCTGGGTGCTGTTGCAGTCCTCTCTACCTGGAATACCATGACTGCTCACCACCTGACTCTAGTCTTTTGACTGTCCTGAGTAATTTCTCCTAGGACAGAGGCTAATTGCTTCATCTCCTCATGGGGATGTTCTTTTCACCCCCCTCTTCATATTGTGGTAACAAATACCAAGATGATGTGGTTGTCTCATCTACATTATTTTTAAGTAGCTAAATGAAAATTGGCTCTAATTATGATTACCAGTAAATCCTGGAAAACAGACTTTATTTCCAAAATAATTGCCTCCAGTTCATTCTTTATTTTTCGTAACCTTTAGGAATCTAAATCCTGTTCCAACTCAAACTTTCGTAAAGTTTACGAAAAATAAAGAATGAACTGGAGGCAATTATTTTGGAAATAAAGTCTGGTTTCTGTATGTTGCCCAGCTCTAGATAGTCCCATAAGACTCCAATGTGCCTCAGTTTTCTCTTGTGCAAATGGTAGTTGGTGTGTAGTGTCCCTTGCGACGTCCAGACACAGGCTTCATGCTGTAAGTCAGAGTGATAGTACTAAGGCTGGTGGTGGGGATCATCAGCCAGGGCTCATTGTGGACAAGTATTTTGCCCCCTTTCAGCCAAAATGTCTGAAGGCTATTTCCAGCACAACTGCCTGAGACTTCCCTGGGTCCTGACTACCTACACACTTGGCAGTTCCTCTCTAGAGGCATGCTAGGACTCTGCATACCTAACTAGAACTCAGCTCTTTCTTTCATCTCTGTAGAACTGTGTGCCTAAGAATAGCTGTTGTCACCACTGTCCTCACAGACCAGAGTGAGAAATAAAGAAATTGGTCTCTGTCCCAGGAGATGGGTGCAGATAGGAGAGTGGGCTGCTCCTCAGGTGTATCCTGGGCTTACTCTGTGCCCTGAGGGAGTGGTAAAGACATCATGCTCCATGTCAGGAAGACAAGGCTGCTGGTGTCAGCTGGCTTTGAGACCCCACTTCTATTTATTTATTCAGCACCCATGAGTGCCAGGCCCCATGTGAAACCCACTGTGGGTGATGTAGAGATGCAAGACTCTACTTGAAACTTCTCATCCTATAAGTAAAGTAAGACTACTGTGATACAGGGTAAAGAGTCCATAATGTGTGAGAGGGTAGATGCTGAGCCAGTGTCAAGGGAGGTACTGGGCCTTGTGGAAGAAGGATTCAGGCATGGGGAGTCTAGGTAGGGGACAGCACAGCAGGACACCACACATTCCTCTATTGGCTCCACAAAGACTTCCTGAATGCCTGTCACCAGATGGGGATTAGCCTTTAGAGAAGATGGTGTGTGTGGACTGGGAAGGAAGAGGATGGATCATTCTAGGATGGGAAATGGGGTCTTTGAGAATCACTTTTGGCTATGGGACCTTACAAAGGTTCTGGTCAAAGTTGGGAATGAGCCAAGTCTCCTCTCCTGTAAATGAAGGGGTATAACTTCATGTTTCCAGCACTAAGATTCTCTGCTCCTTTCATTCTGGGGCATGCTGGGAAAGACATCAGTAACTTTCAAAGGATAAATGTCCTGAGGCTATGGACAGCAATCAAACCACCTCAACAGAATGTTAGGAAGGGAGGAGAAAGAGACCACTGGAATAATGGTGGGGTCTAATTACTAACCAGGGGGTGGGGGAGCAGTAAGAGTAAGGGGCTGGTCCAGCACTCAGAGGAGATGGGTGATAATGGAGCCTCTCCATTATAGGTCCCATGAGCCATCAGACTACAAGATCCTGCTGGGGTACCATAAGCTACAGCATCCCACCGAGCACAGCCTGCAGATGACGGTATACCGAGTCATTGTCCACGATGATTTTAATAAGCGCCACATCATGGGGAGCGACATCGCATTATTGCAACTGCATCAGTCTGTGAATTTTACTTCCCATGTCCTCCCTGCCTGCCTCCCAGAGCCTAATGCAACATTGCCCCTTTACACCTCCTGCTGGATAACCGGCTGGGGAATGATCACTGAGGAAGGTGAGCAGGATAGGGTAGATGAGGAGAGTAAGGCTGAGGAGGAGGGGGGTGCAGTGGCCACCAGGAGGCCCTGACAGCATGTCCTTCTAAAACTTAGTTTCCTTTAGTTCATTGTTCAAAAAAAATCTGAGTACCTCTAACTTTTGGAATCAGAAACTTGGGCTGTTTGACTTGAACCATTCAGGATTCCACCCTGACTCTCAGGTCCTCCTTGGGTCAGGCTCCTTCAGAGCTTGCTTTGTCAAACACCTCTTGAAATCCTACTGCCACAGAAGGTACTTGGGCAGCAGTCAGGAAATGAAGCAGGCCTGCTCTCTGGTCTGGGTGGTGGAATTGGACATTTATAGCTTTTACCTCTATTAACTTCACTTCTCTTTATTCTAACTGAAGTAAAAGTTGCCCATTCTGCCTGCTTGCTGATGGAGAAAAGAGAAATGTTGGGCAAAGATTTTTGCACAAGGATGAATGCTTTTGTTTTAAACATAACATTGAGTGAAGAAAAATAGGATGTAAATTTGGCAGAGCATCCCAATGAAGGCATTGGGGGCAGGACTTTCTTTGCTGTGCAGGCCAGTGCCAGTATTCCTGCTCCTTTCCATTGTCAGTCACACAACATTTCCAAAGACACCCTCCTGGGATGGACTCATTAAGAACCACTGGCATACCAAACAAGATTCTCCAAGCCAGTCAGAGGATGGGAGTTGGGGAATGAAGTGAAGTGAGATGCCACCAGGACAGGGAGCAGCTGCCACCAAAGAGGGACTCAGTTGTCTTTCTCCCTCCACCCCCACCCCCACCCAGGGACTGCAGTTGCTGGTCTGGGTTTCCCCTGAGAACATGTGAGGGCCGTATACAACTCGTACTCCATAGGAGTGCCCGGTCACTGTAACACTGTGCTGCCTCATGAGGACACCAGGTCAGATCTGTGAGCAGTATCTAGAAATAGAATCTACAGGAAAGGTGGCCACAAACCAGATGCTCCTTGAGGCAAGGCCATATTTTATTTGTCATACCACCTAACTCCATCTGGCATCTGCTAGGTATATCACTGCTACTCCTTGACCAAGCCAGGACTCATAGCTTCCATCCTCTGTGCATCTACTTCTGTCCCTACATAGCAGCCAGATTAATTGTTCTTAAAATTTAAGTAGAGCCTTCAGTGGTTTCCCAGTACGATTAGAATGAAATCCAAACTTCACATCTTGGTGAGGAGGCCTTGCTTGCTCTGGATCCTATGACTTTGCCTTATTTTTTTTCACCCCTATAACAACTACACTGACCTCCATCCTGGTCCTTCCAACTGTATGCTGCTCACTTTTGCTCTCTTGTCTGCCTTGAACATTTCCCCCCCTCTCTTTACACATCCTCTGAGAGGCTTCCTCAATCCTCTTAGCCAGAATGATGGCCTCTTCTTCAGCAGACAGGTTAGGGAGGCAGCTGGCTTCTCCCCAAGGCTCCACTTCATATCTGACCAAACTACCACTCCCCTGCAGAGTTCCTGCCTCCACCTTCACAACTGCAGGAGGGAGAGGTTGGCATCATGGACAACGAGGTCTGTAAAATTTATTTCCAATCACCAAACACCAGTAAATACTCTCTACATGAGGATATGCTGTGTGCAGGGGACCTCATTACCGGAAAGTCCATCTGCCGAGTAAGTAAGACCAGCTCTATATCTTCAGTCGGGGCTATCTCTCCTCTCCTGTGGCATCTGTTCTCTCTCTCTCTCTCTCTCTCTCTCTCTCTCTCTCTCTCTCTCTCTCTCCTCTACCCTCTCTCTCCTTCCTCAGCCTCTGGTTTTTTATTTCTAACCCACCCCAGTTGCAAGTGTCAGAGCCAAAGGACAGAAGCCACTATAGAGTCCACTCCACCTGTTTTCTTCATTTAAAAAAAAAGCTTTGTTGAAGTACAGCATTCATAGGAAAGGGCACCATTCACAAGTGTACCATCTGATGCATTTTAGAAATTGATACACTCCTGGAACCAGCACCCAAAGGGTCCTCCTTATACCCCTATCTTGTCATTAACTCCCCCCAGCTATCCCTGGCCTGGATTCTTAAGCACCATGAAATAGTGTCAGGACATCTATACATGGAATCATATAGGACACATTCTCATTGGGTCTCTTTCAGTCAATGTAATGTTTGTAAAATTTATCCATCTTGTGTGTGATTTATATTATCTTTTTTTCTTTATTGATAAAGGTATTATATATGTGTCCTTATCCCCCCATTGCCCTCCAACCACCCTACGCATACCCTCACCCCCCTGTTGTCTGTGACTGTTGATTAGGATTATATGCATGCATACAAGTCCTTTGGTTGATCTTTCTCCCTTACCCCCACCCTCCTCTACATTCCCCTGAAGTTTGACGGTCTGCTCATGCTTCTCTGTCTCTGGATCTGTTTTTGTTCATCAGTTTATGTTGTTCATTATAATCCATAAATGAGTGAGATCATGTGATATTTATCTTTCTCTGACTGGCTTATTTCACTTAGTATAATGCTCTCCAGTCCCATCCATGCTCTTGCAAATGGTAAGAATTCCTTCTTTTTTACTGCAGTGTAGTATTCCATTGTGTAGATGTACCACAATTTTTTAATCCACTAATCTGCAGATGGGCACTTAGGCTGTTTCCAAATCTTAGCTATGGTGATTGTGCCGCTATGAACATACAGGTGCATATATTCTTTCTGATTGGTATTTCTAGTTTCTTGGGATATATTACTAGAAGGGGGATCACTGGGTCAAATGGGAGTTCCATTTTTAGTTTTGTGAGGAAATTCCATACTGTTCTCCACAGTGGTTGCACCAGTCTGCATTCCCACCAACAGTGTATGAGCGTTCCTTTTTCTCTGCATCCTTGCCAGCACTTGTCATTTGTTGATTTGTTGATAATAGCCATTCTGACAAGTGTGAGATGGTACTGCATTGTCGTTTTGATTTGCATCTCTCAGATGATTAGTGACTTTGAACATGTTTTCATATGTCTCTTGGCCTTCCTTCTGTCTTCTTTTGAAAAGTATCTATATAGGTCCGTTGCCCATTTTTTGATTGGATTGTTTATCTTCCTTTTGTTAAGTTATATGAGTTCCCCGTAAATGTTGGAGATTAAAACCTTATTGGTAATAACATTGGGAAATATGTTCTCCCATGCAGTGGGCTTTCTTACTGTTTTGTTGATGGTTTCTTTTGCTGTGCAAAGCTTTTTATTTTACTGTAATCCCATTTGTTTATTGTCTCTTTAGTTTCCATTGCCTTAGGAGTGGTATCGGTGAAAAAATTGCTTCGGCATATGTCTGAGATTTTGCAGCCTTTGGATTCCCCTAGTACATTTATGGTTTCCCATCTTATGTTTAAGTCCTTTATCCATTTTGAGTTTATTTTTGTGTATGATGTAAATTAGTGGTCTAGTTTCATTTTTTTTTTGCAGGTATCTGTCCAATTTTCCCAGTACAATTTATAGAAGAGACTGTCTTGACTCCATAGTATGTTCTTGCCTCCTTTGTCAAATATTAATTGACTATAGTGGTTTGGGTCAATTTCTGGGTTCTCTATTCTATTCCATTGATCTATATGTCTGTTCTTGTGTCAGTACCAGGCTGTTTTGAGAACAGTGGCTTTGTAATACAGCTTGATATCTGGTATTGAGATCCCATCTACTTTGTTCTTCTTTCTCAGGATTGCTGCAGCTATTTGGGGTCTTTTTTATTCCAGATGAATTTTTGGAAAGTTCATTCTAAGTCCGTGAAATAGGCCATTGGTATTTTAATGGGGAGTGCATTGAATCTATAGATTGCTTTGGGTAGTATGGACATTTTAATGATGTTAATTCTACCAATCCATGAACATGGTATGTTCTTTCATCTGTTACGTCTTCCTCTATCTCTTTTTTCAGTGTCCTGTAGTTTACCACATATAGGTCTTTTACCTCCTTGGTTAAGTTTATTCCTAAGTATCTTAATTTTTTTGGTGCGATGGTAAATGGGATTGCTTTTTTAGTCTCTCTTTCTGTAAGTTCACTATTGGTGCATAAAAATGCCATAGATTTCTTGACATTAATTTTGTATTCTGCTAAATTCATTTATTAAGTCTAATAATTTTTTGATGGAGTCTTTAGGGTTTTCTATGTACAGTATCATGTCATCCGTGAATAAGGACAGTTTTACTTCTTCTTTTCCAATTTGGATGCCTTTTATTTATTCTTGTTGTCTGATCGCAATGGCTAGTACTTCCAATACTATGTCAAACAGGAGTGGTGAGAGTGGGCATCCCTGTCTTGTTCCTGTTCTTAGGGGAAATGGTTTTAGTTTTTGCCCATTGAGTATGATGTTGGCTGTGGGTTTCTCATATATGGCTTTTATTATGTTGAGGTATGATCCTTATATTCCCACCTTGCTGAGAGTTTTTATCAAGAAAGGGTGCTGAATTTTGTCAAATGCTTTTTCTTCATCAATTGATATGACTATGTGATTTTTATCTCTCAATTTGTTTATGTGATGTATCTTATTTATTGATTTGTGGATATTGTACCATCCTTGCACCCCTGGGATAAATCCTACTTGGTCATGGTGTATGATCTTTCTGATGTACTGCTGGATCCAATTTGTTAGAATTTTGTTGTGGATTTTAGCATCTATTTTCATGAGAAATATTGGCCTATAATTCTCTTTCATTGTGTTGTCTTTATCTGGTTTTGGGATTAGGGTAATGCTGGCTTCATAGAATGAGCTTGGAAGTGTTCCTTCCTCTTGAATTTTTTGAAATAGTCTGAGGAGGATAGGTTTTAGTTCTTCCTTGAATGTTTGGTAACACTTTCCTGTGAAGCCATCTGGCCCTGGGCTTTTGTTTGCTGGAAGCTTTTTGATGACTGCTTCAATTTCTTCCATAGTTATCAACCTATTGAGCTGTTTAGATTCTTCCTGATTGAGTTTTGGAAGATTATATTTTTCTAGGAATATGTCCATTTCCTCCAGGTTGTCTAGTTTGTTGGAATTGAGTGGTTCATAGTATTTTTTAACAAGCCTTTGTATTTCTGTGGGGTCTGTTGTTATTTCGCCTCTTTCATTTCTGATTTTGTTTATTTTAGTGCTCTCTCTTTGCTTCTTGGTGAGCCTGGCTAGAGATTCATCAATCTTGTTTATCCTTTCAAAGAACCAGCTCTTGGTTTCATTGATCTTTTGTTTTGTTTTGGGTTTGTTTTTTTTTTTGGTCTCCATGTCATTTATTTCTGCTCTGATCTTTATTATCTCCTTCCTTCTGCTCACTCTGGGCTTTTCTTGTTGCTCTCTTTCTATTTCTTTATGTTGTAAAGTTAGATGATTTACTACAATTTTTTCTTTTCTTTTCTTTTCTTTTCTTTTCTTTTCTTTTCTTTTCTTTTCTTTCTTTTCTTTTTTTTTTTTTTTTTTTTTTCCAGGTAGGCCTGTAGAGCTATAAACTTCCTTCTCAGGACTGCTTTCATTCTGTCACATAGATTTTGGATAGCTGTGTTTTGATTGTAAGTAGTTTCCAGGATGTTTTAAATTTCTTCTTTGATCTTTTTGTTTTATAGCTGCTATTCAGCTGCCAAGTGATTGAATTTTTTGGATTATTTTTATGATAGTTTATTTATAATATTATGCCATTGTGGTCTGAGAAAATGCCTGATATGATTTCGATCTTCTTGAATTTGGGAGACTTTGCTTGTGACCCAATATGTGGTCTATTTTTGAAAATGTCTCATGTGCACTTGAGAAGAATGTATATTTTGTCACTTTGGGGTGAAATGTTCTGAAGATGTCAATTAAGTCCATCTGATCTAGTGAGTCATTTAGGATTGCTGTTTCTTTGCTGATTTTCTGTCTAGCGGATTTATCCAGTGATGTCAGTAGTGTATTAAAGTCCCCTACTATGATTGTATTGTTGTTGATCTCTCCCATGATATATTTCAGGAGTTTTATTATGTATTTGGGAGCTCCTCATTGGGTGCGTATATATTTATCAGTTGTATCCTCTTGTTGTATCGATCCCTTTAGTATTATGAAGTGACCTTCCTTATCTCTTCTTATGGCCATCACTTTGAGTTCTATTTTGTCAGATATAAGTATTGCTACCCCAGCTTTTTTTTTTCATTTCCATTTGCCTGAAAGGTATTTTTCCATCCCTTCACTTTCAGTCTGTGTGAGTCCCTTGTTCTGAGGTGGGTCTCTTGTAGACAGCATAAATATGGGTCATGTTTATTTATCCATTCAGCCACTCGATGTCTTTTCATTGGAGCATTTTGTCTGTTTATGTTTAAAGTTATTATTGAAAGGTACTTGTTTGTAGCCATTTTTATTTCTTGTGCCTGTGTTCCTTCTTACCTTTTTATTTCTTATTCTTCTTATTCTTCTTTTTTTTTTTACACCAGTCCCTTTAGCATTTCTTGCATTGCTGGCTTGGTAGTGATAAACTGCCTTAGTCTTTTTTTTTTTGTCTGTGAAGCTCCTTATTTCCCCTTCAATTTTGAATGATAGCCTTGCTGGATAGAGTATTCTTGGATTCATTCCCTTGATTTGCATCACTTTGTAAATTTCCTTCCATTCTTTTCTGGCCTGATGTGTTTCTGTTAAGAAATCATTTGATAATCTAATGGGAGATCCTTTGTATGTAACTTTCTGTTTCTCTCTTGCAGCCTTCAAGATTCTCTCTTTGTCCTGAACATTTGCTATCGTAATTATGATGTTTCTTGGTGTGGGTTCATCTTGTTTGGGACTCTCTGTGCTTATGTGCCTTTTTTCTTCCCCACAACAGGGAAGTTTTCTGACATTATTTCTTCAAATAGGTTTTCTAACCCTTGCTCCTCTTCCTGTTGTTCTGGCCCCCTTATTATTTGTATGTTGCTTTGTTTCATGTTGTCCCATAGCTCCCTTAGGCTCTCCTCCTGTCTTTTATTTTTTTTCTCCAATTGCAGTTCAGTTTAGGTGTGTTTTGATTCCCTGTCTTCTAATTCACTAATTCGGTCCTCCACTTCTCTTAGTCTACTGTTGAAAGTTTCCATGGTATTTTTATTGCAGCTATATCACTCTCCATTTCTTCTTGATTCTTACATAAGTTGTTGATTTTTTCATCCATCTGGTATATGAACTGTATGACCCTTATTCTGAATTATTTTTCTGACACATTGCATGCCTCTGTTTCAGTTAGCTGCTTTTCTGGTGATTCCTTTTCTTCCTTTTGGGGGTTTCTTTGTCTACCCATTTTTTATTTCACCTATGGATCTAGTTGTCGAGTTGTACAGGGGCTGTTCCCTGGGTGGCAGTTACTCCTCTGGTTGCGGTTGCTCCCCAGGCGGTCATGGCAGCAGCTGCTCCTCAGTTGGCAGTCGCTCCTCTGGTAGGTGCTCTTCACAGCTGTGGTGGCTCCTCTGGCTGGTGCAGGGAGGTTGCTCTCACAACTGTTGCTCCTCAGATGGGGGTGGGCTGCTCACGAGGCTGCTGCTTCTTGGATGGGGGCTGGCTGTGCAAAGCTACTGCTCCTAGGACAGGGCAGGCTGCTTGTGATGCTGCTGCTCATTGTATAGGGGCAGGTTGCTCGCAGGGCTGCTGCTACTCATATGGGGGCTTGCTGCTCGCCCAGATTCTGCTCCTCAGATGAGGGATGGACTGTAGTGTGGCTGCTGCTCCTTGGATGGGATTGAGCTGCACGTGTGGCTGCTGCTCCTTGGTCAAGGGTGGGCCACTCACCCGGCTGCTGCTCATCAGACGGGTATGGGCTGCGTGCGGCTGCTGCTCCTTGGACTGGGGTGGGCTGTGCAGGGCTGCTGCTCCTAGGACGGGGGTGGTCTGCTCATGTGGATGCTACTCCTTGGACCAAGGCGGGCTTTTCGGGTGGCTGCTGCTCCTTGAATGGGGGTGGGCTGTTCACAGATCTGCTGCTCCTCGTACGGGTGCAGGGTGTGGGTTGTGTGCAGCTGCTGCTCCATGGACAGGAGTGGGCTGCTCATGTGGTTGTTGCTCCTCAGACAGGGGGGCAGGCCACTCACACAGCTGCTGCTCCTTGGACAAGGGAAGGCCACATGAGGCTGCTGCTCTTTGGCCTAGGGCGGGCTGATTGCGGGGCTGCTGATCCTCAGACAGGGGCATGTTGCTCACTTGGTTGCTGCTCGAGTGGTCGCAGTACCCTGGGCTAAAGCATTGGGACGGTCAGAGGGGAGCACAATTCGGAACTCACAGGAGCCTGTGCCCAGGGTGGCTGGAGTCTCAGTGACCATGGGAGCACAGTCAAGGTAGCATTCCTTGGCAGGGGTGACTGTAGCGTCCCAGGTGTTATCTGAGGGCAACTTGGGTGGAGATGAGGCTGGGCTCCCAGTTAGAGCAGCTCTCCCCTTCAACAAGGTGAGGCCTCTGAGGAAGAGCCAGCCTCCCGGTACTGTTTGCAACAGTAGCAGAGGCTGCCTATTAGGCAAGCCTGGTTAGCCTGCCTCCGAAGGTCCTGTGGATCTAACTGCGCAACACACACACACACACACACACACACACACACACACCATGACCACACACTCCTCCTTTGCTCCCTCACTCACTCATGCTCTCTTCCCTCTCTCACTGCTGCCTTCTTCCTGACTCTGTATTTGGGTCTGGGGTGTTATTGACCCATTCGTGGATAGAGTTTCCTCTCCGAGTATCTGGTTATGTGGCTTGCTCTCTAGCACATTGGCTGGACAGGATAAAATTCACCTTGGCAAGACACAGCACAAAGGGAAATAAACACAAATGTACTCATGACACTGATAACCCCAATATAAGTGACTACCAGAGAAAAGAGAATTAGGGGAGAGAAGAGAGAGCACAAATGATATTGAAGAGAGAAAAAATGATAAGAGAGAAAATAAAAAGGAAATATCCTATCTAATAAAAGAGTAATATGCAAATTAACCATCACTCTGCTACACCCACCAGCCATGCTCACAAGCCACACCCACAAGCCAATGAAGAGTGAATATGCAAATTAACCCAACCAAGATGGCTGCAGCCACAGAGAGAGCAGGAGGGAGGCTTGGGTTTCCCAAGCAATGGAGGAAGCCAAGCTTTCTGCACACCCTGGTCGGCTCAGGCCTCCGCTTAAGGCTACAAAGTTTCAATTATAGAAGATACATAAATCCCAACAGAATTGTCAGCAGCCATGGAGCTAGAGAGAGCAGGAGGCTAGGGTTGCCCCCGGCGATGAAGGAAGCCAAGCTTCTGCAGCTCTGGCCTGCCTTGACCTCCGGTTAAGGCTACAAAGTTTCAATTATAGAAGATAAATAAATCCCAGATACCAGGGCCTCTGCTTGGATTGTCAGGGGTGTGGCTGGCCTGCAAACCACCACAGGCCTCTTGCCCAGGCCACCCCACACACCAAGGGAACCTCCACCCTGATCTGGGACACCCTTTAGGGCAAACCAGCTGGCCCCCACCCATGTACCAGGCCTCTATCCTATCTAATAAAAGAGTAATATGCAGATTGACCATCACTCCAACACACAAGATGGCTGCCCCCATGTGGTCAAAGATCCTTCCCCCATGTGGACACAAGATGGCCACCACAAGATGGCTAGCAGGAGAGGGCAGTTGGGAGGGACCAGGCCTGCAAGGGAGGGCAGTTGGGAGTGATCAAGCCTGCAGGGGAGGGAAGTTAGGGGTGACCAGGCCGGCAGAGGAGGGAAGTTGGGGACAAACAGGCTGGCAGGGGAGCAGTTAGACATCAATCAGGCTGGCAGGGGAGTGGTTAGGGGTGATCAGGCTGGCAGGCAGAAGCAGTTAGGGGAAATCAGGAAGGCAGGCAGGTGAGCAGTTGGGAGCCAGCAGTCCTGGATTGTGAGAGAGATGTCCCAGATTGGAGAGGGTGCAGGCTGGGCTGAAGGACACCCCCCATGCACGAATTTTGTGCACCGGGCCTCTAGTGTGTGTGTGTGTGTGTGTGTGTGTGTGTGTGTGTGTGTGTGTGTGTATGTATGAAGAAAACACCACAGAACAGATAAACCAAGAAAATGCAAACACCAAACACCCAGCAAAGATGGTGGGGGCAGAATCTTTAGAGGCTGAGCTTATATACAGAAAATAAGGTTAAGAATTGGATGAATATGGGGAGGACCTCAGTTCAGTACAGAGAAATTAGAAAGGGAATGAGTGGATAGGAAGAAAGAGAATGAGAAGAAAATAATAATAATAAATAATAATAATGATAATAATAATAAATTTACAAAAAATTGATTTTAAAAATGGTATAAGAAATAACAAATAAAATAAAATGATGGAAAAATAATGTGAAAAATATATAAAATAAAGAAACAAAGGAAAATAAAGAAAAAAGAAAAAACAAGATAACAAAATAATAATAAAATAAAATAAAAATAAAAATGAAAAAGTGAAGTGGCTTAAGATCCCAGTCTTCTGTACTATCTGTGGTTTCTCAGTTTCCTGTTGCTGGGACTGAAGGCCTCTCTTTAGGCCAGTCCCTGTGGACTATTAAATGGCTCGCTCTGTCTCAGGGACTATTCAGATTTTTAAAAATTCTTTGTACCATTCAGGGTGGAATCTGTGTGTGGCTGTATTGGTTGCCTGGAGACTGGAGAGAGGGGCTATCTCCTCAGGAGGAAATGGCTGCCCAGGTCCTGGGCTCAGGTATGACTCAGTTCCAGACTCGCTGGACCCTCTCCACTTCTCCTGGACCCTCTCCTCTCCCCAGCCTCTCCCCAGACTCCACAAGTCCGCACCTTCTCCTGCACCTCAGCCACAGCTGAGTGTCCATATCCAGAAGGTCCTATGAACTAGGTTCAGTGAAGAAAAGCAAAGGCCACAGAGAGGGCCTCTGTGAGCCCCTCTCCTGCCAGCACTGTGTGGTCTGATCAGCCCTTCAAGCTGCCCCTCTGGGCTCAGTCTTTCGTGACTGTGTCTGGGTCTGGGGTGTTATTGACCCTAGCCATCAGCAGTCCTGTGGACATCCTTTCCACAGTCAAACGCTGTGCCTGTTCCAAGGGACATAAGTAGGTGCCGTGCAGTTTCCCTCTTACGCTCTGTGCTTGGAGGTCTGGCAGTTCTCTCCAGCCCAGATCTTTGATTTTACCTTTCTCCAGGGGTCCTCTGCCCTTCCTGGCTGCAAATTGTCTCACCAGCTGAGTTTCCTTTGCCAATTCGGGGTGGGTGTTATTCATTTCAGCTGCTTGTTCTATCTGCTCCGGAACAAGGCTCGGGACACGTCCGTCTATTCCACTGTCATTTTGTCCTCTCTTCTGGTTTATATTATCTTATTGCTGAATAATGTTCC
Organism: Eptesicus fuscus; assembly: GCF_027574615.1. Taxonomy (NCBI): domain Eukaryota; kingdom Metazoa; phylum Chordata; class Mammalia; order Chiroptera; family Vespertilionidae; genus Eptesicus; species Eptesicus fuscus. The sequence goes on along the minus strand of NC_072480.1, from coordinate 516,731 downwards.
ACTGTGTAAATATAGTATCATTTTATTTATCCATTCTAGTGTTGGTGGCATTTAGGTAGTTTCCACATGAGACCATTGCAAGTAGCACTTCTGTGACTATCCTAGTGCGTGTATATTGGTGCACATGGGTTCACACTTTGGTTGGGTATAACCTGGGAGCAGTGAGCCATATAATAGGTACATGTTCCTGCCATAAATGCTGTAGGGCAGATTTCCAACCTGTGTGTTCCAATCTGACTCCTACAGCAGGTAAAAGTTCAGGTTGTTCTACATTGCCACCAGTACTTTATATGGTCCACAATTTTCATTTTAAACATTGCATGTGATTTTTAATTTGCATTTATCTGGTGAATGATGAAGATAAACACTATTTTTATATGTGTATTGCCTTTTTGTACAGTGTATATTCAAGTTTTTTGCCATTATTTCTATGGGACCTTCTGTCTTTCCTATTGAATTGGCTATTATGGATTTATGTATTATGAATGTCTTCTCTCACTCTGTGCAATCTTCCATTTTATGGTGGAGAAACCGAAGCCCAGAGAGGGAAGTATATAGTCCAATGCAAGGTAGTGAGACCACAGTCAAACTGGAGAAGCCATGCCCTTCTTTAGAGATGTGGCCACTACAGGCTTCCTCCTACAGTCTTTTCTCCCTCTCTTGCACCTTCTTTCCAGCTCTTTCTCTCTCTCCCTGGCCATCTCCAAACAGCTCAGATATATACTGCCATGATTCCCACCTTAAAACACCTTATGTGCATCTTCTCCCCTCCCCAAACCCCCTGCCCACTGTCCTGATTCACAGGCCACTGTCCCAGCAGGGCTCACCACAGGGCTTTCTGCACTTGCCCTCTCTTGCTTCCACATTTCTCCTTCTTACCTCAGCCCATCCCATGAAGTTTTTGTGCCCTTCTCTCTCTCACAGGGCTGCTATCCAACATCAGACCTCCTTCCCCTGTGGTGCTCAGCAGCACACCTTAGTGCTTCCCTCAGACTCCAAGGGTGGTTCTTCCTGTGTCTCATGCTTTCCTCCTCTTTCTGACCTCCACACACCAAGGAGCCACCACTCAGCACTCATTCTGGCTTCTTTTGTTGCTCCATTTTTTTTCTTAGATGGAGATAAAGGGTTAGTTATTGCCAGTTTTGGGCTTAACCATTTCTTATCTGTCTCCATAAACCTTTCTGTTACAGTAGTGTCCTGACTAGTCTCCCTATGCTGATTCATGCCCTGCTACTGGCTGTGCTTACCCAGTCTCAGAACCATCCTACCATTCTTTTAAAATCTGTATCAGGTCACATCACTTCCCTGCTGAGTGTCATTTAGTATTCCCTATACACACATACACACACACACACACACACACACACACACACACACACACACACCGCTCATGAGGGCTGGCCCTTCCACTGCTCAGTCTCCCACACACCAAGCACACTGGCTACCTCTGCCTGCATCTCACAGAGCCAGGCCTTGCTCATTCCTCCAGTCTTAGTTCAGAGAAGCTCTCTGATGGCCCAGTTAGAGCAGCCCTTTTCCATCCACTAGATGCTTTTGTTCTACATCTTGCATCTGCATATATGTGATATATTGTCTGTGTCTGTGTTGTATGCCACCTCTCTATGTCCTGCACATACAGGGTGCTCAGTCATGTTTATTCAACAGAAAGCTGGAGTGGTACTGTGTTCCTTTGTTTCCCACTTTTTGGCCTATAAAATAAAAGCATTACCCTACCTTGCACTTGAGCCCCCAGAATTCTTCTAGAACTCTTGGGCTGTCTTGCAATTACAACCAAGGCAAAATCAAAGGCCCAGGTGGGTTCAGTAACTGGTTGAGTATTTAGCCAGAGGTCTGCAGGCCAGGCCCCCAGGCCTGCCACAAGCTGCCCCTTGGAACGTCAGATGATACCTTCTCCCACATAGAGTTGGGAGGACAAGAGGGCTGCCAGAGGTCTCCATGAGCATTCTTTATATATATAGTATTTTTTATTGATTTCAGAGAGGAAGGGAGAGGGAGAGAGAGATGGAAATATCAATGATGAGAGAGAATCATTGATTGGCTGCCTCCTGAATACCCCATACTGGGGATTGAGCCCACAACCCGGGCATGTGCCCTGACCAGGAATTAAATCTTGACCTCCTGGTTCAGGGTGATGCTCAACCACTGAGCCACACCAGCTGGGATCCATGTGCATTCTTATAGGTTTATGACTGCCAGTGTGGAGGGATGCTCAGGGTCTCTTCCAAAACTTTGTGAAATAAACTCCAGGCCCCAACCTATATATATTCTTTTTTTTATCCAGGAGGTCTGCAGTGGGACCCTGTGTTTGGACTTTTCAAATCGCCCAAGTGATTCTGATTAGAACAACTTAAGTGTAACCCCATCTTGACACAGGCCTCCTAAACTCCACTCTGGTGAAGGACAAGGGTAGTCTCTTCACACTGCCTAAACAACGTGTGTCCCTCTCTGTCTTGGTCCCCAAGACTTATGCCCTTTTTTTCCTCAGGGAGATTCTGGAGGTCCCCTTGTCTGCAAGCTGAACAATACCTGGTTTTTGATGGGGCTGTCCAGCTGGAGCCTGGCTTGCCGCCAGCCCATAAGCCCCAGCGTCTTCACCAGACTCACCTACTTCTCCAGCTGGATCAGTAAGAAGCAGGAAGCCTCACCAAATCCTGATCCTTCTTCTGCTCCTCCTCAGAGCAAACCTCCTGCTTTGGATGACTTTAATTCTCTGGGTACTGTTCACAAGCCCAGGAGCTGCACAACCCTGGTGTTTTCACAGACTTTCCCTCTGCTGCTGATTTCCCTCAGGGCTCTGTGACAGACCACAGGGTGACCCTCTCAAGTCGTCACCCACAAGCATGCTTGCTTGAGTGCCAATGGCCCCTGCATTCTCCTAAATCTGTCCATCTCTGAGCTCTCCTGTCCACCCGAGGCCTGCTCTAGGACTGACAAAATAAAAATAATTTAACAACTTCCTGCTCCTGTTTCTGATCTATCAGAGCCACACACCAACCCCACCCCATTGGGCTCCAAGCTCCTCAGTACAGGAAGGTCTCCCTTCTCACTGGACTGAGGTGGAGAAATACATACTAAGACAATGGGTGGCTGGCTGGCCATCTGGAGATGAGTCATTCTCCTTAGGAAGACTCCCAGAAGAGCTGGCAGACTCAGGGGCCAAGGCCTCACCCTGTGAAGGAAATGGCATGCCCTAGGACCAATAGAGCACTAATGGCCAATATAATGGAAACAGAGTCCTCCTAGAGATAGACTCTGAGTTGGGGATGAAGAAGAATCTTCCAGGCCCAAAAGTCACAGAGGCTCCATTTGAGGTAGACTGTTCAGGATCCCAGCCAGCAGTTTTAAGAGCTTTGCTCTAGGAACCAGGTCTTAGCCAATCCCTCCATACCAATAGCCTTGTCCTCCACAAGTCTCCAGGGGCCAGGCCCACCATCTCCTGTGGATTTGCTATAGCTGTAGTGGTTTAGGGTTATCTAACCCAGTACTTGCTGATCCAGCACTGAATCCATAAGCCATGTCCTAAGCTGCCCCCTGCAAACATGTCTAGGTCACAGACTCTTAACTAGTTAGCAGAACTCTCATAAGGGCCTCACAAACATAGCCCTCCACCCTTGACAATGTGGGAGCAGCCCCTAGTTATTGCAGTGTCCAAAGTGCTATCAGGTATTCTGTGCAAATTCTTTCCAATCCTGTTGTCACTCAAATAGTCCAGACCCTCACCAGTAGGTGAGAACAGCTGAAGTCACATGCACAGTCACCAGAATCTTGCTGGCTCTAAGCCCTCTACCCCACATACAGATATTTTATTTCCAGCTGAGCAGTGTCTGGAAGTGGGAAGAAAAGCATTCCTTCTTTGATGGTAACCTCAGTTATGAGGCTGGTCAACATTTGGTCAGTTCCGATTTGGAGCACTGGCTACTCACTTTGAAAGTGGCCATTCTAGGGAGAGTGTGTGGTAGCCCTTATGCTGGATTCCTCTACAGTGACCTCTGCCTGTTCAACAGCCATGCTTCTTTGTGGAGCATGGAGTGATGTGAGTGCTTGCCCCTTGATAGAATTACTTGGGCACCCCTAACTCAGTGAATGAAAATACATCTCCCGTCCTCTCTGCAAATCTGCCAAATCACAGCTCTACTTCCCTGGTGCCTGGAACAAGCCACAGTGCTCAGTACTTTTATCTAGGTATGGTCTCTTTACAGATCTGGACCCAAGGCCTAGCATGGTTAAGTAATTTGTTTGAGGTCACATGCATAGGAAACAGAAGAATAGGAATTCACCCCAAATCTCTTGAGAGAGCTCAGAGATCTTTGTTCTTCCTTGTAATGCAGGCCATTCCCAGGTGCTTCAGGCCCTGACTAGCCCTCTCTCAGGATACTTTTGAGAGGCTTAAGCTAACAAGTCCAAAGTGTGGCCAAGAATTTATTCTGGTCAGTGGCAAGGAAAGACCCCAAATAACAAGACTGAGATTGGAGTGCAGAGTGGATGGGAGCCACAGCCCATTGGGAGCTCCTGATGAAACCCACTACAGAGAAGGAAGGTTGGTGAGGAGGCCCACTCCCTATGCTCTGGTTCCTTCCCACCCCAAAATTATCATAATAAATGCTGCCTGATACTTCTCAGGTGCCAGTGTGTTAGCAGGGTCACCTAAGACCATCGGAAAACACAGATATTTACATTATGATTCATTAACAATAGCAAAATTACAGTTATGAAGTAGCAACGAAAATAATTTTATGGTTGGGGGTCACCACAACATGAGGAACTGTATTAAAGGGTTGCGGTATTAGAAAGATTGAGAACCACCACTAAGGAGTTACCTGAGGGTGGCAGCGTGGAGAAGAGATTTAGTGGCTCTTTGGTGTCTGAGGCCCTCTGCTCTCAGGTCATCATTCCTTCTCCTTGAACCCACAAGGACTTCAGCTCTTCTCCAGTGCACTTTACCAAACAGTGACAAATTAGCTGCTAACCCATGGGGAATATGAGCACACACGCCAAAATAACTACACACCTAAGGAGTATGATCACCATATGAGAAATACAACCGATTGAACACTATATATCATTTGACATAGAGTTATTGGAAGTGACAGACCAAAAAAAATTTAGTAAGCACAATAAATATCCTTACAGATTTAGGAAAATATTGTTATCAATAAAACCTAAGGCAAAGAAATCACAGAAAAGAACCAAATCAAAATATTACATATGAAAAATACAATAGTTGCATTAAAGATCACAATAGATTGGGTTAATGGTAGGATAAACACATGAAAAAAGAATGCAATTGTTAACTCTGTATGAACATTACAAAATATGGGCTTTGGAATTGGCACAATTAGGTAAGGTAATTTATATACTGTTTATTTACAAAAGAATTAATTACCAAGGTATGATTAGGTATAAGGAAAATAGAAGGCCCTGGCATAAGCATCAGCAACAGAGCTTTTGCTCCCCCTAGATCTTAAGTGGGAGGGGGAGCCACAGAGAGAAGGCTGCCTTAAAAGAAGTAGGGACCTGCAGCTGAGGTACACAGATAGCGGAGAAAAACTGACAAAAAAGATTTTCATGAAAATAAATACTCTGACCACTTTATTCCCTTCCTGACATCTTCAGTTGAGGCTCCCCATTGGCTGAACCCAACTGCAGCCAGAGGTCATAGGAGCTTATTGATGCCTTCCCACTTCCTGCTCCCATCCCACAGGTGGAGTGAAAGGGTTGGAGAATGACTTGGAGGGACAGATGGGTGCTAACTGCCACAGGTGGTCTAGATTATTTGGATTAACTCTCCTACTTTAAAAAAGAATAATAAACTCATAGTTTTGATTAATTCATTTATAAAAAAAAAACTTTTCATAAAGGTTTTGAAGAGGTAAAAAGAGGGCAGGGATCTGCCAGTCCAAATTCTAGTGGAAAGCCTGAAATCAGAGGAAAATCAGAATATTTGAGACCCAAAGTTGTTTTTGCTAAGAGGATATTCTTATAGCTAAATGACTGGGCTTCAGCAGACATCTGCAAAAGCAACAGGAAGGTCTCAGGGTTTTTTAAAGAATCAACTGTTTATCTAGATAGAAAAAAAATAGATGATGATGATGATCAAATAGATTAGATAGATATATAGATGATAGGTAGATAGATAGATCAATTTATTTTAAGGAATTGGCTCATGTTAGGCTCATGTAGGCTAGCAATTCAAAATCGGCAGGGAGTGCCGGCAGGCTGGAGACCCAGAAAAGAGCCGATATTGCAATGCAAGTCTGTATTAATCATATATTTTATTTTCTATATGTTATGATAATTTGACATCTTGGGGGACCTTTCTGGCCAGGGAGAGACTGACTTATCCATTTCTAGAAATAATAACCATCTGTGAACCTACTTTTCATATGCAAACCCACCAATCCCGAATCCATACCCCTCAATGGCCTTCTTTACCTAACTCTCACACACCAAGACAATATTTCCCTGTCCTAAGTCACCACAGGGCTAGCTAGCAGACAATTAGAGACCACCCCTATATTCTAGAGCCTGCTAACATTATTCAAACTATCCAGTCCTAAACTGTTTCCCCAGCTCTGCCTTGTTTTTTCCATGGAAACCACAACACAGTCTCTGGACCATGCTTCCTCCTCACTCCTGCCTCTGCCTCCTCCCCCTGCTTCATCATAGGGCCATATGTGCCACAGCATGCCCCCTCCTCTTAGAAGGTTTATTTACTGAAAGAACACTGTGCTAACACAGTGTACAGGTAGCTCATAAGAAAAATTTTGTTGCAAGTCTTGTCAAACCCTTTACTCCATGCATTACAGAATATGTATGCATTCCACTTACTGAAAGAACACTGTGGTGAATGCAGCTTGCAAATAGTTCATTAGAAACATCTTAATGTGTATGAGTTCCATTCACCAAATAACATATGACCTCAAAACTACAGGCAAAAAGTGCTACTTCCAGCGTGGCTCTGTGGACTGACTCCCCATTGAAACAGGTAAAGATGATTTTTTAAAAATTAAAGTCTCCAGAAATGATCCCATGGGCATATAGCAAATAAAGAATAATTCATTAAAAAAAACACCCTACAAAGTCTTAACAAGACCAGCAAGAATGTGTGACATTTAAACAACAATCTGTTTCCTCTCTCCACCTGTCCTACCTGCTGCCTTCCTCAACAACCAGGGAAAAAGACCTTGATCATGGGAAAGACCCATGATCACTAGGAACATGAACCCATTAATTTATAGGAGACCAACATTTTTCTTGTTTTGAGCCACATAATTCTTAGGTTAGGTCTATATTTTCAAGACACTCAGTAATCAGATTCATGATATAAGGTGGCTGACATTTTTAAAGTGTACTTAAATTTTTGCAAAATAATAGTATAAAATACAAACAGAGTTCTTTCCTTTTTGAGGTTATTTCCAAAATAATGCTTTTACATGTAGCATGGACAAGTATTTAAGACAATACTTTGTGGCCTGTGACGTACATAAGGCCCCATGCCAGAGCCTGGTGTCAGTGCCTGATAATAGCAAATGCCATTTGCTGATAAAGTTGTAGGCCTCGTTAGACATAATTCTGGACCTACATGACTAGGAATAAAAAAACTAGAAATAAAAAGCAACCACTTGAAAACTAAAAATAAATTGCCATAATAAAAACAAAATCCCTCTGAAAATAGGTAAATATAAAATTGTAAGTTTCAGACTTTGCACATGCATCAAATATCCTTCCAATTCTTTTTTCTTTCTTTCTTTCTTTCTTTCTTTCTTTCTTTCTTTCTTTCTTTCTTTCTTTCTTTCTTTTTCTTTCTTTCTTTCTTTCTTTCTTTCTTTCTTTTTTTTTTTTGAGAGTCCAATGTCACCTTTTACATGAAGTCTTCATTAGCTGCCCTAGGAAGAGTTAGCCTCCACAGGATGTCATTGGTTTACTTTTTAACAACACTTAGGAAAACCAAGATGGTGGTATAGATAAATGCCTATACTCACTGCCTCCCACAACTATATCAAAATTACAACTAAAATACAGAACAACCATCATCCAGAACCACCCAAAAGCTGGATTAATAGAAGTCCTACAACTAGAGAAGTAAAAAAGAAAGCACATCAAGACTAATAGGAGGGGTGGAGGCAAGGAAGAGGCTGGACTGGCACCCATGTGTGCTGTTTTTATAATCAGAAGGGAGATCACCTCTGCAGAGGCCCCCTGGGAGGAGCAAGGAGTCCCAGCCCCAACCCAGACCCCAAGTACAGGCTTCCAGAGCTGGGAAAAGAAGTTCCTGTAACTATGGACCATAAAAACCAGTGGAGATTGGGGCTGAGTGAGACGAAGGCTGCTGGAGACTCAACTGTTCCTCTTAAAGGGTTGGCGCATGAACTGAACTTTAAAGGTTCTGCTTCCTTTGAGCTCCAGTGCCAGGGCAAGGCTCTGGGGGGTGGGGAGGGTACAGACACATATGAGGAGAAACTGGGTTGTCTGGTATCCAGGCAAGAACTCAGGGACAGCTTTCCCCCAGATGGAGGTACTGGCATGGGTTATTATTCCTATACTGGGAGCTCCTTAGTTGCAGGGCTGACTGGCAGCCATTTCTGTTTGCTCTACCCTGAGACCCCACCCAATCCAATTTTGCAGCCCAACCCAACCTGTGTGCCACAGCTTTTGCATATGAATGGCCTATCCTGGCTCAGGCTTCAGAATTTGCTAAAATCTCTCAAATAAGCTGCAACTGGGTCAAGGAGCCCCAAACCTATCAATAAAAGGCCCAAGAGTTGGCACTAGCACCAGTGTTCCTTGCTTCACAGCTGGGCCTCGCCTCCAGCACAGCAGCTCTCCCATTGTAGGTGCAGCTGGTCCTCACAGCCAATTGGCCTGGAGGTCAACTCCTCCCAAAGATTCCAACAGCAATCAAGGCTCAACTACAAGACTGTTCACACAGCCCACACAGGGGTACACCTGGAGTGCCCAGCTCAGGTGACTGGGGAAGTTGAGCCACTGGGCTCCACCAGACATCTACTACACAAGTCCACTCTACCAATTCCAAGAGACACAGCAGCTCTACAAATAAATAGAAACAAACACAGGGAAGCAACTAAACTGTGTAGACAAAGAAACATGCCACAAATGAAGGAAATGGGAGCAAGAAAACTACTGCATACAGAGTTCAAAACCATGAGACTTTCAAGGATCTTAGTGAGAATTTCAATGACATGAAAAAGAACCGGTCAGAAATTAAGCATACACTAACTGATATAAAGAACAATTTGCAGATATTCAATAGTATAGTAGAGGATTATGAGAATTAAGTCAATAATTTGGAACACGAGGAAGCAAAAAAACACCCAATCAGAAGAGAGAAAAAAAAAAAAGAATCCAAAAAACCTGAAGAAAGTTTAAGGAGCCTCCAGGACAACTTCAAGCTTACCAACATTTACATTATGGGGTGCCAGAAAGAGATGAGAGAGAGGAAGAAATTGAAAACCTATTTGAAGAAATAATGACAGAAAATTTCCCCAACCTGGTGAAAGAAATAGACTTACAAGTCCAGGAAGCACAGAGAGTCCCAAACAAGTTGAACCCAAAGAGGTCCACACCAAAACACATCATAATTAAAATGCCAAGGACTAAAGACAAAGAATCTTAAAAGCAGCAAAGAGAAAAGCAGTTAGTTACCTACAAGAGAATACCCATAGACTGTCAGTTGATTTCTCAACAGAAACTATGCAGGCCAGAAGGGAGTGGCAAGATATATTCAAAGTGATGAATAGCAATTACCTACAACCAAGATTACTCTATCCAACAAAGCTCTCATAAAAAGCTTCACAAACAAGAAAAAGCTAAAGAAGTTCATCACCACAAAACCAATATATGAAATGTTGAAGAGCATTATTTAAGAAGAAGAAGAAATAAAAAATGTGAACAATAAAATGGCAACAAATATATATCTATCAACAATCAAATCTAAAAATGAAAATAAGTGAACAAAAAATTTAATGAACAAAATAAACTGGTTAATAAAACAGAATTAGAGGCATGGAAGCATGAAAGAGATTACAAATCTCAGAGGGAAGAGAGGAGGTGGGGCAGGAAGAGATTAAACGAAGATCTTACCTATGGACACAGACAGTAGGCTGGTGAAGGCATGGAGTGGGGTGGGAACCAGGTAGAGGGTGGCAATGGGGGGAATAAGGAAGGACATCTGTAATACTTTCAGCAATAAATCTACACTAATAAAAGAGAAATATGCAAACTGACCATACCTCCGTGACACCCACCAGCCAATCAAGCGTGAGTATGCAAATTAACCCACTAAAGATGCTGGGTTAATTTGCATATGCAGGTGGGGAGTGAAGACTAAAGGCTCCAGCCCGAGCAAAGACTGAAGACTGAAGACTGAAGACGACTGAAGACTGAAGAGGCTTGGCTTCTCCCCTGCGGCCAGAGCGGAGAAGCCAAGCCTCGCTGCAGCCGGAGTGGTGAAGCCTAGCCTCGAGGATTGGCTCCGCTGTGGCCAGAGCGAAGGCCTGGTCCCAAGTGCCAAAGGAAAACCAGTACTGGCAACCAGGGGAAGGAAGGCCTATTGCACGAATCTTTGTGCAACGGGCCTCTAGTACTTTATAATGTATTTTTATTGATTTCAGAGAGGAAAGGAGAGGAAGAGAGAGAAGGAAACATCAATGATGAGAGATAATCATTGATTGGCTGCTTCCTGCATACCCCACACTGGTATCGAGCTCACAACCTGGGCATGTGCCCTGACTGGAAATCAAACTGTGACCTCCTGGCTCATAGGTTGCTGCTCAACCTGGGCTCAGCAATAAAGATTTTTTTAAAATAACATTAAGAAGTTATTCAGAAATGAAATTATTTTAAAATATGGACATAATTGAACATAAGAGCACCAAAATATATAAAGCAAATCTGATGGATATAAAGAGAAAGATCAATAGTACCAGAGTCTGCACTCTAAGGAAGTACCATCTGCTTGCTTTCAATAATGAACCAGACTTGTGGCTATTCAACTTGAAAAAACAGCTGAAAAAAGTTGAACAGAAATAAAGGAGCGAGGAGCATGGAGAGAGGACAGAAGACACTGAGTGGGTGAGTCAAATCTCACAGCTGCTCAGCATGTGTGAGAAGCCGGAGGGAAGGTACCACAGTGCAGTTCCTGTCCCCTGGGAGCATGGGGTCTCGGCTACATGCAGATAGTCCCAAACCAGAGCAACAAGAAGCTAAGGGGAGCCCACAAAGCATCGAACAGTGGAAATCAATGGTAATTCAATCCACAGGGGATTGTGTGGGGATGCTCAGACCACCTTATCCCAGGCAAAAAGTTAGTGCTTGGTTATGAAGTATGGTAGCAATCATCTCAGGTAGAAACTGCAGTTTTAACTTTAACTTTAACCCTGCTGTTTTGGGTTCTGTACTTACTTGCTTGCTAAAACAAGAGAAAAGTTATTTTGATTTTCTGAACTTACGTATGCTATCCCAATCGATTGAATACTCCATGGATAGTGGTTTGAATATCCCATTGATTGTGATCTTACTGGTGATAGAGCCAAACTAAATTGATTCCATGAAGTCCTTTTTTGTTACTTTTGTTCTGTACCCGCCTTGCTGCCCCTCCCTATAAGCCGCGAGAATGTAACAGTTGCACATACCTGCCAATAGACTTTAGGCAAACTGCCCAGTGCCCCTGTGTAACTCGACCCCTCATCCTGCCCCCTGACCAATCGACAGGGGCCACAAACGCTCCCCCTGCCCACTCCTGTGGACCCCCTTTAAAGCCTTTGTTCTCCCAAGAAAAGCTCTCTCTCCATGATTGCTGGGGACGAGGGCTCGTGCTAGCACGAATAAAGGTTCTCTTGCATTTACAGCGGGCCTGGGCTCCTTCCTGGTAGGTTTTTGGGGATTCTGAACACTGGGCATTACACTGGTTATCGAAGTACATTCTTCTGTACCTGGGAACCAGGACAGCACAATTACTCTAAATTGCCTCAGTGGCTCCAGATAATGTGTTTCTGTTGATTCAGTGATACATAGACCCAAAACTATACTTAATCTTTATAGATAACAAATTTGCTAATTTCGCTTCTATAACTGCTTTGTGCAAACCAGGTTCCTCATTCCAAACGCCAAGATGTAATTCATACCTTTGTGATATTCTACCTATATAAGCCAGATGAAACCAGCATTTCAGGGCTGTGAGATTTGAAGTGCTGTTGCCCCCTCGTAAGCTGCCGGCTTTGAATAAATGACTCCATAATTTGGCTTCTTGATTGAGGCATCCTTTGTGAGATTCGGAGTACACTACAACAGTTACTGGAAAACTCCCCCATCAGTATCTGTGGGAGGGTCCATTCAGCAGAAATACTTATCAGCAGAGGAGTCTGAGGGGACCACTCAGCATTGAATCTGAGCGTTGATTATTCTCTGAAATAACATTCAGCAGGAGCAGGATGAAGGCCAGTCACAGTGTCCTGAGAAAGAGGCCAAATCCTTCCCACCTCAAGTGGAAAGGAGGCACCCATTCCCCAACACGTTGAAGGGCTCTGGGCTGGAAATCTGCAACCAAGCAGCTGGGCCTCTGGCCTGGTGGAAGCCGGGGCAGAAACCCCACCCAGTGAGAACCAGCTATGCTGAAAGATTAGAGAGCCAAGCATAGATGTTTTCCTTTTTTTTTTTTTTGTTAATCCCCAACTGCTAGAGGTGGCAACTCTAGCAGTTGGGGATTAACTCCCTTCCCCCAACTGATGGACGGAGCATGACGTAAACTCTACCTGCAGCCGGACATTCCTGAACACCTTATATGGACTGTACATTGAACCACCAATCAGCACCTGCCATATAAGTCCCCAATTCCTAAATCCCTAGGCCCCTAACCATGTACCTTACATGAAACCACCAATCAGTGTGGCTGAGTGCCCTAAGCCCCGTCCCCTCTTTTCCTCTCCTTAAAAGGCACTCTCACCCAGGCAAGCTCCCTCTCTCTCTCTCTCTTTCTCTCTCTCTCTCTCTCTCTTCCCTTTTCCCTTCTGGAAGACGGCCCGGCAGGGTGATCTCCAATAAAGCCTGTATCCTGGTATCCCACGGTCTCCGGCCCTCTGTTTCATCTTTCATCAACGAAGGGGTGCCAGGCAGAGCAGAGGTATTGGAAGGAGAGCAAGCACCCCCGCCCCACCTACAAGCTACAGGCACCAGCCCCAAGGTAAATGTGTTGAAACCACCCTAACCAGGACAAAATACCCCAGAGATTCCAGTTCCAGGGGGAAGGGCAAGCAGCCCAGAACAAGTACATTCGAGGGACCAGCCCTGAAGCAAAGCAAGTCTCTAGGCTCGGGAGGCCCTGCCCACCAGAATACTTGGGGATCTGCCCTGCAAGCCTTCAGCCAGGCTTCCCAGAACCAGATAGAGATAGCAACACACATGGGCCTGCACCAGAGAACTGGAAAACCTGGGACCCAAATACCAAAAGTCCAGAAACAACAACATCTAAGCAAAATCCAGTGAGCTCCACAAATAATGATACCGAATTTTTGGACTGGAACCCGGATTCTTTGTCCGCAGAAATCGAAGAATGAATCCAGGGACAGAAAGTGGTATAGCAAAGGTGGAAATTTATTGAAGAACAAGTACAGGCTCCCACATGGGGAGAGGGAAGAGTCCCACAGAACTGACTCTTTCAAAGGGATCCTGGGAAGACAATGAGTGCCAGATAAGTAACATATTCTGGTATTTCTAGATAAACAATGTTTTCATTTTTTACAATTCTTATTCTGTCTTTTCATAAGTGTCACCTGAATCCTCGGCTGGTACCTGGAGAAGACCTTGCCTGTCCTTACTGGGACTGGAAACACCACAAGATACTCCTACTTATAGCCCCTCGCTGTTACCCTGGTACAGTAAATTTCTCAAGCCATACTAGCTCCCCAAATCCCTAACTGCTAAGTATATTATAAGCAGCCCAATTCAGAGTAAAATGTGTTAAATCTTGGTCTACAGGACAACTTATGCTACCGCTACCACCAACCAAAACTACTTCCTTGGTTTATACTGTGTCATTATTGCTCATCTTTAATCATTGCTTGTTATTGAAAGATGAGACAGAGGGCCGAAGACCAGGACACAGGCCTTATTAGAGGAGAAGAGCCCTGCCGGGCTGCCTTCCAAAGGAAGAGAGCACACGTGCGGGGTGAACACGCCTTTTGAGGGGAGGAAAGGGAAGGGACGGGGCTTAGGGTACTCGGCACGTGCTGATTGGTGGTTTCATATAAGGCACATGATTAGGCACTTAGGGACTTAGGAATCGGGGGCTTAGGGTATTTGGCAGGTGCTGATTGATGGTTCAATGTACAGTCCATATAAGGTGCCTGGTTAGGTGTTCAGGAACGTCCGGCTGCAGGTGCAGTTTACGTCATACTCCGCCATCAGTTGGGGGAAGGGAGGATCTATCAGTTATGTTTTATATTCTCCCATTTAGAAGCCCTAAAGCTGCAACTGCTCCTCCACATGGAACAGCAAAATGGAAGCCACTATATCTATCTTCTGGGGACAAAAAGAGCCACATGTTAACCTGACAAGCTCAGGGGAGGCCTGCGTGGCAGTCTTGCAAACTCAGAGACCTGGAATAACCACAAAGGATGGTCTGAAAATTAAATATTTAACTACAAACAGGTTATAGTGGGTAGTCATGTCCTAGTCCGATATCTTCCCTGACAAAGATCAACTTAGATCTTCTTTCCTGAGCCCATTTGCCTTTTTGCCTCTAAGATAACATATCTGTGTGATGTCTGGGTAACTTGTAACTTCCTTTTTACCCCGGACCCCTCGGGGCACAACCAAATGTGGTAGGCGCCAGGACAGATGCCTCAAATTCCTTCATTATCATGTTAATTGTTCCTGTACCCACCTAAGTATGTGTCCATCATTTTACTTTTTATCCAATCCCAGGGGTTTCCCACCGTTTGACTTTATCCCACCTCCTTAATCTATCACCAATGAATTTCATGTAGCCTACCTATGTCCCTCCTTTGATGGCAATGTATAAATACAGATGTGACCCGCCATTCTTTGGAGCATTATCTCAATTCATTGAGGTTCTGCTTCCTGGCATATGTCGACAGT
Organism: Eptesicus fuscus; assembly: GCF_027574615.1. Classification (NCBI taxonomy): domain Eukaryota; kingdom Metazoa; phylum Chordata; class Mammalia; order Chiroptera; family Vespertilionidae; genus Eptesicus; species Eptesicus fuscus. Next base: position 501,596 of record NC_072480.1, on the reverse strand, counting down.
TTGGCTCAAATAAACTCACTAAAATTCTTTACAGGTTTCAATGGGTTTTTTTTTTTTTCGTTAACACTTCCATGAACCCTTAGTAGCCCACTTCCAGTTATTTTGGGGAGACATAGGCAGGCTTAGGGATTTTTTAGAATTGGGGTCCAGGAAAAGTGTGGGGCTGCAGACTGGGAGAAGGTACATTTCCATAACACAAAAAAGTCAGGTGCAGTTACATCTCCATAAGACAAGGAGGCAGCAACAGGTATATTTACATAAGACAAGGGAACTGGAAGTAGCCAAGAAAGGTCTATATTTACAAAATAAAGAGAGGGAAGCCCTTCATTCAGAAGGAGAGGAAGAAAGCCCAAAGGAAATTAAATTGTTGGAGAGTGGGAATTTTTGAGCATGCTTCCAGAGAGGCCTTGGACTATGCCCCAGATAGAATTGTCAGTGCTGACACCAGGCCAGGCCTTGAGATATGGTCTCATGGCCCCTTCCCAGCACGTAGGCCTTCTCTCATAGAACACTGTCAGCTTTCTGAAGAACAGGATGACCCTGTGAATAACATGGTCGTCATTGGCATGATCCTGACGTTGCTTGGGAAAAACTGTTTTGTCTTGGGTTACTTGTTCTGCAAAAACCGGATGTGGTTAATGGGCTTAAAAGCGGTCCTACACGAAGGGTCGCTGCTGCTCTCTGGCCTCCCTGCGTGGAGAATGGCAGAGCAGTCGCCGGGTCGTCTGGCCGCCCGGCTAATAAAGGCTCCCTAAATTTTAATTTGGTCTGGGCTCCAGTGGTCATTCACTTGCATCCGATCCACAACAGAAATAGGAAAACAATAAGGACGGAGTGGGGGGAGGCAGGGAAGCTGCATTGTCACCTATTAGGTCACCAAACTTCTACTCATGTGAGCCTCATCCTCCTCCTGTGCGGGCATTCAAGGCTTACTGGAGACGGACGTATTTAGGAGTTGATGCTGCTGACCTGTGGAGAGACTTAAAGACGGTGCCTGTAAAAGAGCCTTTTGGGCTGTTTAAAGGCCTGCCCAAATAAATGAGGGCTATTCCCGAAAGCTCTGGAGCAGTATTGTCTATGTTAGCTGATGGCTTTGATTCTGAACTAGTTCTCCCCTCTATTAGGCTCTTGTACCCCTAATATGGGGTATTGTAAGGACTATGTCAAGGTTTCAATAAACCTTGGGCTTAGAATATTGAGTCCTTCTATTGCCTCAGGGTTGAGGGGACAGTGTTTCTGATGTGAATGTGAGGCTTTTTTGCAGGGTCAGGAAGTCATGGGAAAGGAACAACTTACCCCAGCTGCGCCCTAAAGGCTGAGAAAAAGATCTCTTTCTTGGTTTCCCATACATGCCTGTAATGGCTATGGCCTCTGAGGATGGTTTACCATGGTTTGGGAGGAGTATAGAGAAGGTGGCTCCAGCATCGGGGAGGAAATTAATTTCCTCGCTCCCCCACTGTCAGGCTTACCAGGGGCTCCTGAGAGGAGGTGGCACTCCTCTGATGAGCCAGATTGAGAGACCCCAGGCCCCATCAATCCTGTTGGACCAACTGGTCACCAGCCCCGCCCAAAGGGACCTCAGTCTCCAGGGGCAGTCAGACTTCCAGTGGTTTCCTTCACAGGCAGGACAGGGCTTCAGGAGTCCACCACACCCCTTGGGGCAATTCCAACCTGTCTCCGGTTGTAGCAGGTGGCCGGGACTGACCATTCGCCTCCGGGCTCTGACTGGGGGTCCTTGCCTTGCCGAAGCGTGGCACAAAGAGCCTTATCTTTGGCCTGGCTTCCCCTGTTTCTCCTTTTTCCCCATTCTGGTCTCTATTCTAGAACACAAAGGTGGTAACTTTCAGGAGATTTTTTTAAAGTGCTCTTGGGACTAATAGCCAATTCTTGCAACCTCCTGATGATCTGGGATAGCCTGAGTGATAAATTTGTCCTTTAAAATTAGTTGTCCCAATTCTGAATCTGAGGTAATGTTGGTACACTTTACCAAAAGCCTCCTTGAGCCTTCCAAAAAGGCTGAGGGGTTTGTTATCCCCTTGATTAATGGTGGTTAATTTAGAGTAATTAACAGGCTTTATTTTACTAAATTTGAGACCTTCTATAGTGCAGAAAAAAAGTCAGGCATTTTCTTTTTAAGGTTTGTGGGTCAAACTTATCCCAATTCTTGAGGATACATCCTAATGGACTGTCTTTTTATAGTGTAGAAAACACTCTTCCAATCTGAAAGAAAAAGAAAAAGATGTGCACAAGAATGTTTAAAAGGGCCTGAGTGAACAGTCCAGGTCCTGTATCCATTGTGCTTTAGAAAGAAAAGGGCCTGTCCCAATTATGCCCCAACTAATTGATTATCTGTCTAGACTCAGTGGGACAAACGCAGGTGACCAGGAGTCAGCAATAACAGCCTATCCCCTGGTACTTCAATGTCTAGACAGCTGAGCCGAACCGGAACACATGACACACAGACAGAATTAGTATGCAATCACACAGGGTTTATTTACCTATTCCTAGTGGGTGCTAGGCTCCAGCAAAGGCCACCCGGCGATGCACACTGAAGGACAGACGACGAAAACAGACAGGCAGGCGGCCAGAGTTGGTTCAGGGGCACACAGTAGAGCAATCAGGGGCTTGTCTCTCGGAGCGACGTGGAGTCCTCCTCTTATCTGTCAGGAGACCTCAACTGAAGATGGTCTCAGGGTTATATTAACGAAAAAAAACATTGAAACCTGTAAAGAATTTTAGTGAGTTTATTTGAGCCAAACTGTCGACATATGCCGGAAAGCAGAACCTCAATGAATTGAGATAATGCTCCAAGGAATGGTGGGTTACATCTGTATTTATACATTGCCATCAAAGGAGGGACATAGGTAGGCTACATGAAATTCATTGGTGACAGATTAAGGAGGTGGGATAAAGTCAAACGGTGGGAAACCCCTGGGATTGGATAAAAAGTAAAATGATGGACATATACCTAGGTGGGTACAGGAACAATCAACATGATAATGAAGGAATTTGAAGTATCTATCCTGGCGCCCACCACATTTGGTTGTGCCCTAGGGGCTCCAGCAAAAGAAGGAAGTTACAAGTTACCCGGACATCACACAGATATGTTATCTTAGAGGCAAAAAGGCAAATGGGCTCAGGAAAGAAGATCTAAGTTGATCTTTGTCAGGGAAGATATCAGCTTAGGACTGACTGCCCACTATAACCTGTTTGTAGTTAAATATTTAATTTTCAGACCATCTTTTGTGGTTATTTTAGGTCTCTGAGTTTTCAAGACTGCCACACAGGCCTCCCCTGAGCTTGTCAGGTTAGCAGGTGGCTTCTTTCGTTCACACACCCCCCTTTTGGTCATAAATCAATCCAAAGGATGCATTGATGACCAACCTTTTGGTTGGATAATGGAGTCCCATGGTGCTAGGAAGGCTCATTCCTAGGATGTCTCAGTGTCAGCATGTCTTGCTGAACAGGTGGACCACTGGGGATGGGGCAAAACCATAACCTTAGATGGCATTTAAGGTCGAATTATATATTTTAAAAAGGCAGGTAAATGGGAGGCAGTCAAATCCTATATGTCCTTGTTAAAAAGTATTCTGGATCATTTCTAATTTTGAGCCACCATGATCCGAGTCTTTTTGCTGTTTGTCTTACGTTTTGCTTTTCTGCATCTAATATAACATTTACATATCAAGAACAAAAGTAACAATAGTAAACCAATAACACTGATTAGGAACAGAAAATGTCTAATACTAGACAAGGAAAACTCTAAGGGGAACAAGCATCACAGCCAACTGAAAAACCCTTTACGTGTATTATCATAATCTTTTATTAAGCTAATTATGCTTTCCTCCTTCATCCACTGTCATTTGTGATATGTTTGGCCAAATGAATTAAGACTCTACTATTTCATTATCTAGAAGCTCTAATTTTCTTCTGGCCAATTAGTTCCCATAAAAATGGCTTCATGGGGAGGAGTTCAATTTCCCAATACATTGGTTTTTCAGTATCAATATTATCACAGATTTTATGAATATCAGGCAAAGTCATTCTGCCTATAACTTCAGTATTACACCATATTCTAGTATTATTTAATGTAAACTTGGTGATATTACAGTAAAGATTGCTTTTAACCCTTCCCAGCAAAAACGCCCCTTTTCCATATACTATATTGTTATTTGTTGGGGTAGATACAATAAGCCAGGACTGGGTGAATTCAGTATTCCATATGGATTGAGGGCATAACCATTCACTTTTCCAATTTTCACAGACAGTAAGATGGGTTCACATTGTTTATTATTTTTAAATATGGCCCATCTACTTCCCATTGGAAGTATTCTAGTATTATTGAGGATGGTCCTTACGCCAGCCAGTTGAATTACTGGGAATTTTAAGCCTAGGATTTAACTCGCACCTGGGCTTTTAAAAACATAATGTTGTAGATCACATTTCCCATTTAAAATTTTCCAAATTCCTGGGGAACCATATGAGTCCCATAAGTGTCTGGCCTGGGCTTCTGCAGCCATTATAGTTGGCCATTGTTGCATAGCCACTTCAGATTCCTTGCATTAGCATAGACAACAGGCCCTGTTGAGTTAGGGCACAGGCACGTTCCCATTGTTGGGTTTGTGCATGAGTTTTTAGAGTCTTTTCTATCCATGAAACTAAGGCTTTATTGTCTTTCCATGCTGCTTCCCACCCTTTTCCTTCTTCCTGAAACAGCATTCCCTCTAGATGACCTATTTGAGATAAAAAATCTTTTTCTAATAAATGACATTCTTCATTAGCTACATACAAGTTCAGCTTGTCCCGGATACCAAGGCCAGCCCCTACTCCTCCAAGTATTCCCCTTTTGCTTCTTTTAGGGAGACCAATGCTGTTGGATCCACAAGAAATATTGTTGCCATTGGGTAGCTATGACTTGGGAGCAGTTAGGGTATACTGAGTGGAGCCAAAAATGTTGAGTTTCCCATGCCATAGTTAAATGGGTGAAGGAGACTCCCAAATGAGCTAGAGTTTGAGTATTTATAGGGCTCCTCAAACGTCCAGGACACAAGGACGGTGGGGTAGTTATAAACATATCTACCCACCAAGTGGTGTCAATAATTTCTGAAATGGGGACCCATTGATTTCTTTCTTATTTCACAGACATCCAGCCATAAGAGCATGGCTGATGAATCTGAGGACATGATATGCTATGACAGATAGCACAGGCTGCTGCAAGCCTTTGGCCATCATATCCAGGTGTTTTTCTTAGTTATTCATCACCCATCTTTATAGCCATACAATATTCATCCAGATTATATCCATATACAATTCTACCAGTGGAATTATCAGGGAGATATTCTTGGAGGTATTTGCCTAAGGTGGGTCCTTTATAATAGATAGAGCCAGAAAACAACAACAACAACAACCAAAGCTTATATTGATAGCAGAAGACCAATGTGTGGCTAACAAGGCATTAATTTCACTATCATACCTGATAACCAGAACATCATTGTGTAGTAGGTAGAAAAGATTAGCAGGTATTAAGGTTAAATTTTTCATATCTAATAAAGGAAGAGGTCTGGGGAGGTAGATATTGTTTCCACTAGTGAACCATAAGGATAATAATAATATGAAAATCATTTTATGTACAATCAATCAGATGATATAAAACAAGCAATATCCGTTTGTGAGTATACAGGCCTTGTTGACGTCGTCTTGGGATAGCTGTCTGCCTCCGTGGTGAGCGACTTCTCATCCTTGAAAAGTCTGTGATCTCCGCTGCAGACGGAGATGGTGTCAGAGATGGGAGTAGACGTCCATTCACAGTCAGATGCATTTTTTATTTTTTTTTTTTATTTTTTTTTTTTTTTTTTTTTTTTTATATTTTTATTGAGGTATTATATGTGTACATATCTTACTATTACCCCCCCCTCCCCACACCCACACATGCCCTCCCCCACCTTTCCCAAACTTTCCCCCTGTACTTTGAAAGTCTGTTTGATGCTTTACTGTCTCTGTATCTATCTTTTTGTTCACCACTTTATAATGTTCTTTACTATCCCTAAATGAGTGAGATCATGTGGTATTTTTCTTTCATTGACTGGCTTATTTCACTTAGCATAATGTTCTCCAATTCCATCCAGGTTGCTGCAAATGATGAGAATTCCTTCTTTTTTATGGCAGCATAGTATTCCATTGTGTAGATGTACCACAGTTTTCCGATCCATTCATCTGCTGATGGGCACCTAGGCTGTTTCCAAATCTTAGCTATTGTAAATTGTGCTGCTATGAACATAGTGGTGCATATATCCTTTCTGATTGGTGTTTCTAGTTTCTTCGGATATATTCCCAGGAGTGGGATTACTGGGTCAAATGGGAGTTCCATTTTCAGTTTTTTGAGGAAACTCCATACTGTTCTCCACAGTGGCTGCACCAGTCTGCATTCCCACCAGCAGTGCACGAGGGTTCCTTTTTCTCCGCATCCTCGCCAGCACTTGTTGTTTGTTGATTTGTTGATGATAGCCAATCTGACAGGTGTGAGATGGTACCTCATTGTTGTTTTGATTTGCATCTCTCGGATAATAAGTGACTTTGAACATGTTTTCATGTGTCTCTTGGCCTTCCTTCTGTCTTCTTTTGAAAAGATTCTGTTTAGGTCTGTTGCCCATTTTTTTATTGGATCATTTATCTTCCTCTTATTGAGTTGCATAAGCTGCCTGTAGATGTTGGAGATTAAACCTTTATCAGTGATAGCATTTGCAAATATGTTTTCCCATGCAGTGGGCTTTCTTGTTGTTTTGTTGATGGTTTCTTTTGCTGTAAAAAAGCTTTTTATTTTGATGTAGTCCCATTTGTTAATTTTCTCTTTAGCTTCCATTGCCCTAGGGGCAGTGTCAGTGAAGAAGTTCTTGTGGCATATGTCTGAGATTTTGTTGCCTGTGGATTCCTCTAGTATTTTTATGGTTTCCCGTCTTATGTTTAAGTCCTGTATCCATTTTGAATTTATTTTTGTGTATGGTGTAAGTTGGTGATCTAGTTTCATTTTTTTGCATGTATCTGTCCAGTTTTCCCAGCACCATTTATTGAAGAGACTGTCTTGACTCCATTGTATGTTCATGCCTCCTTTGTCAAATATTAATTGAGCATAGTGGTTTGGGTCGATATCTGGGTTCTCTATTCTGTTCCATTGATCAATATGTCTGTTCTTGTGCCAGTACCAGGCTGTTTTGAGAACAGTGGCTTTGTAATAAAGCTTGAAATCTGGTATTGAGATCCCACCTACTTTATTCTTCTTTCTGAGGATTGCTGAGGCTAGTCGGGGTCTTTTTTTATTCCAGATGAATTTTTGGAGAGTTCTTTCTAGGTCTGTGAAATATGCTGTTGGTATTTTGATGGGGAGTGCATTGAATCTGTAGATTGCTTTGGGTAGTATGGACATTTTAATGATGTTGATTCTACCAATCCAGGAACATGGTATGTTCTTCCATCTGTTTACTTCTTCCTCTATCTCTTTTTTCAGTGTCCTGTAGTTTTCTGCGTATAGGTCTTTTACCTCCTTAGTTAAGTTTATTCCTAGGTATCTTAATTTTTTTGGTGCGATGGTAAATGGGATTGCTTTTTTAGTCTCTCTTTCTGTAAGTTCATTATTGGTGTATAGAAAAGCCATAGATTTCTTGGCGTTAATTTTGTATCCCGCTACATTGCCGAATTCATTTATTAAGTCTATTAGTTTTTTGATGGAATCTTTTGGGTTTTTTATGTACAATATCATGTCATCTGCAAATAAGGACAGCTTCACTTCTTCTTTTCCAATTTGGATGCCTCTTATTTCTTCTTCTTGCCTAATTGCGATAGCTAATACTTCCAGTACTATGTCAAACAGGAGTGGTGAGAGTGGGCATCCCTGTCTTGTTCCTGTTCTTAGGGGAAATGGTTTTAGTTTTTGCCCATTGAGTATGATGTTTGCTGTGGGTTTATCATAAATAGCTTTTATTATGTTGAGGTATGATCCTTCTATTCCCACCTTGTTGAGAGTTTTTATCAAGAAAGGGTGTTGGATTTTGTCAAATGCTTTTTCTGCATCTATTGATATGACCATGTGATTTTTATCTCTCAGTTTGTTTATGTGATGTATCACGTTTATTGATTTGCGGATATTGTACCATCCTTGCATTCCTGGAATAAATCCTACTTGGTCATGGTGTATGATCTTTCTGATGTACTGCTGGAGCCGATTTGCTAGAATTTTGTTGAGGATTTTGGCATCAATGTTCATGAGGGATATTGGCCTGTAATTCTCTTTCATTGAGTTGTCTTTATCTGGTTTTGGTATTAGGGTGATGCTGGCTTCATAGAAGGAGCCTGGAAGTGTTCCTTCCTCTTGAATTTTTTGGAATAGTCTGAGGAGGATAGGTTTTAGTTCTTCCTTGAAAGTTTGATAAAACTCTCCTGTGAAGCCATCTGGCCCCGGGCTTTTGTTTGCCGGAAGCTTTTTGATGACTGCTTCAATTTCTTCCATAGTTACTGGCATGTTGAGCTGTTTAGAATCTTCCTGATTGAGTTTTGGAAGGTTGTATTTTTCTAGGAATATGTCGATTTCCTCTAGGTTGTCCAGTTTGTTGGAATAGAGTTGTTCGTAGTATTTTGTAACAATCCTTTGTATTTCGTCGGGGTCTGTTGTTATTTCACCTCTTTCATTTCTGATTTTGTTTATTTGGGTCCTCTCTCTTTGCTTCTTGGTGAGCCTGGCTAGAGGTCCATCAATCTTGTTTATCCTTTCAAAGAACCAGCTCTTGGTTTTGTTGATCTTTTGTATTGTTTCTTTGGTCTCTATGTCGTTTATCTCCGCTCTGATCTTTATTATTTCTTTCCTTCTGCTTACACTGGGCTTATCTTGTTGCTCTCTCTCTAACTCTTTGAGTTGTTGGGTTAGGTAATTTATTACCATTGTTTCTTGTTTTTTGAAGTAGGCTTGAAGAGCTATGAACTTCCCTCTCAGGACTGCTTTCATTGTGTCCCATAGATTTTGGATTGTTGTGTTTTCATTGTCGTTTGTTGCCATGATGTTTTTTATTTCTTCCTTGATGTCTTTGGTAACCCAGTCATGGTTTAATAACATGCTGTTTAGTCTCCAAGTGTTTGATTTCTTTGGGTTGTTTTTATTGTAGTTGATTTCCAGTTTTATGCCACTGTGATCTGAGAAGATACTTGATATGATTTCTATCTTCTTGAATTTGGAGAGACTTTGCCTATGTCCTAACATATGGTCTATCTTTGAAAATGACCCATGTGCACTTGAGAAGAATGTATATTCTGTGGCTTTGGGGTGAAATGTTCTGAAGATGTCGATTAATTCCATCTGTTCTAGTGAGTCATTTAGGATTGATGTTTCTTTGCTGTTTTTTTGTTTAGAGGATTTGTCCAATGGTGATAGTGGGGTATTGAAGTCTCCTACTATGATTGTATTACTGTCAATCTCTCCTTTGATATCTTCCAGGAGTTTTTTAATGTATCTTGGTGCTCCTGTATTGGGTGCATATATGTTTACCAGAGTTATTTCTTCTTGTTGGATTTCTCCCTTTAGTATTATGAAGTGGCCTTCATTATCTCTTGTTATGTCCTTCACTTTGAGATCTAATTTGTCAGATATAAGTATTGCAACCCCAGCTTTTTTTTCATTTCCATTTGCCTGGAAAACCTTTTTCCATCCCTTTACTCTCAGTCTGTATGCATCCTTTTTTTTGAGGTGGGTTTCCTGTAGACAGCAGATATCTGGGTTTTGTTTTCTTATCCAGTCTGTTACCCTGTGTCTTTTGATTGGGGCATTCAATCCATTTACATTTAAAGTTATTATTGATAGGTACTTATTTGACGCCATTTTTATTCTATACCCCTGTGTACCTTCTTTGCTTCCTATTTCTTTCTTTTTTTTTTTTTTTACAGCAGACCCTTTAGCATTTCTTTCATTGCTGGTTTGGTGGTGATAAACTCCCTTAGTCCTTTTTTGTCTCTGAAGCTCCTGATTTCACCTTCAATTTTGATTGATAGCCTTGCTGGGTACAGTATTCTTGGATTTAGGCCCTTCCTTTGCATGACTTGGTATATTTCATTCCATTCCCTTCTGGCCTGATGAGTTTCTGTTGAGAAATCAGTTGCTAGTCTGATGGGGGTTCCTTTGTATGTAACTGTCTGTTTCTCTCTGGCCGCTTGTAAGATTCTTACTTTGTCGTTGGTGTTTGCCAACTTAACTATAATGTGCCTTGGCGTCGGTCTTTTGGGGTTCATTTTGCTTGGAACTCTGTGAGCTTCTTGGATTTGTGTGGGTTTTTTCTTCCCTATATCAGGGAAGTTTTCTGTTATTATTTCTTCAAACAGGTTTTCTATTCCTTGCTCAGTTTCCTTTCCTTCTGGCACCCCTATTATCCTGATGTTGTTTTGTTTTGTATTGTCCCGAAGTTCCCTTACGCTCTCCTCAATCTTTCTAATTTTTGTTTCTAGAAGCTGTTGTAATTGGGTATTTTTTTCCATCTTGTCTTCTAGCTCACTTATGCGGTCCTCTGCTTCATCTAGTCTACTCTTGATGCTTTCTATTGAGTTCTTTACAGCAGCGATGTCATTTTTCATTTCTTCTTGGTTCTTCTTCATTTCTTCTTGGTTCTTACTCATATTGTCGAATTTGTCTTCCATCCTTTTCAGCCACTTTATGACCATTTCTCTGAATTCTTTCTCTGATAGGTTGTTTGCCTCTAAATCGTTTACTTCCTTTTCTGGTGATGCCTGCTTCTCTTTCCTGTTTGGGCTGTTTCTTTGTCTCCCCATGGTCTCTCTTCTCCGGATGTCTGGTTATATAGATTTCTCTCTCTGGCGTTGATTTAAAGGTATAAAATACAACACAACCAGGCACAACAGACAAGGCACTGAACAGAATTGTATTCACGATATTAATAACCTCCAATAAAGGTAACCACCAGAGAAAGACAAATTAGGGAATAGGAGTGGAAGAGGGAGAGTAAAAAGAAAGAACAACAACGAAGAAAAAAAAAAAAAAAACAACAAAGAGTGTGAATCTGAACTTGGGAAAAGAGCAGAAAGAAAGAAAAGAAAAAACAGAAAAGAAAAAGAAAAGAAAAAAAAAGTAAGAGAGACAAGAATGATACTAAGAGAGAAAAGGGGAACAAACTATATATATGGGGAGTAAACTCCACTAGAACAACCACTATTCCCAGCAAATTCCAGCAACACGAGCCTGGAGATTAATACAAACTGCAACAGCAGCTAATATCAAGTGAGGCAAGGGAAAACAAAAGTAAAAAACAAACAAAAACAAAGCAAACAAAAGAACCAACCAAACCAACAAAAAGAATAATCAAAACAATCTCATAAAAAAGCATAAAAATTCAATCTAATCAACATTCAAGCAAACAACAACAAAAGGCCCGAGAGAAAAATAATTTTTTAAAGGTAGCGTAGAGAGAGGTTTGTATGGATTTGGAGCAGGGGGTTGGGAATTAGATATATAAGTAGGGTGAAGTTTTAGCAGGGAGTAAACTGAAAAAGTAGGGAAAATCTAAAGCCAGAAAGGGTTAAGATAAACTGGGGACCAAAAGGGGAAAGGTTAGGAGGAGAGTGATGGCATAATTTTAGCTTTGAGATAGGGTAAAGCGATTGTAAGGGAAAGATGCAAATCGAATGTAGGACACTAATCCAAAAATAAAAGAAAGGAAAAATCTAATGACATTAAAAAAAAAAAAAAAGTAAAATAATAGTAATAATAGTGCTGATTGAAAATAAAAATGTAATAATTAAAAAGGTGAAAATCAAGTGAGGAAAAAGAAAAAAAATATTAGTTTCTTAAGTAAAAGATGCAAAAAATGAAAATAAAAAAATATGAGAATAAAAAAATTAAAAAATTGAAAAAAGAATTGAAAATTAAAAAATAGGAAGACTAAAATGTGCTAGTAGCGGCTGTCATTCACTTCCTCTATTATTCTGTTTGGTACGCCTTTTTCCCAGTCTGGGCGGTATTTCAGTTCAGCTTCATTCCAGGGCTCCTCAGTGTTGGAAGCCAGTCCTGCTTTTTAAGCCAGCCCTATCTTAATTTCTCGTATTTATTTTTGATTACACCAGAGACAATTAGCGTTTCAGCCCCTGGGTGGCAGTGTTTCTGAATTGACTTCCGGGCCTCTCTAGCTCTTTTTTCTTTTTTTTTCCCCCCTTCTATGGCACTCACTACCAGTTTGTGGAGGTGTGTGCCTCAGAGCTGCCTCTCTGATGGTCACACGCAGCTCTGGTCCCCAGGTTCCGAAAAAACACCTTCCCCCTGCGGTCTTTCAGGGTTTCCACCTGGGTTTGCCTCTGTATTGGGCTTAGCAATCAGAGTCGGAAAGAGCCCAGGTGTGCGGACCGTGGGTCTGTGCCCCAGACTAAGGAGCCTGCGCTCCTTTGAAAATTCTTAGTCTGACCCTCCTCGTCAGATTAAAATGAGTTGCTTTCAAGAGGTCACTTCTGTTAGCAGCTCAGAAGACCCCCCTCCTCATTCACGGATCACGGCAGTTCCAACTGCCGCCGATTTTTCTAGGCACAGACCTCCCGGCTCCTGCCGGTCCTGCGGCTGCCGCGCTTCCCTCACCCAGCGCTTCCCTCACCCACCGCGGGGATCAGAAACCGCAGCTTATTTCAGACAAAATCTGACCTTTCCGTGGTGCAGTGAAGAGTTTCTTTGAATCCGAGTGTTTGCGCTGATAGGGGACCGGTGGTCTGGTGCTCCCAGCAGTTCAGTGTTTGCAGTTGTCGCGGAAGGTCAGGTTTCCACTAAAATCCTCCTTTCCTTGCAAGATGGCGAGGCGCCCGGCGAGCCCGCAGCTCCAGGAGGGGACCCAGCCCCTGTGGGTGCTGCGCGGTCAGAGGAACACTGCCCAGCACTCCCCCGCCTTCTCCTGGAGTTTAGCTGTCCCTTGGCTTGCCCACATACACTCCCTCTGCGAGCCTCTGCTGCTCCGACTCTCCGCCCCAGGAACAGACTCCAAACCCGACTCTATTCCGTCGCCATTTTTTTCCCATTCCCAGATGCATTTTTTAAATGAGAAATGTGAATCCATGAGCTAACTCCTTTAAGTGTAGCTGCACATGGGTTAGTTAGTAATACCTGGTAAGGTCCCCTCCAATGAGGTTGGAGAGTCTTTTATTTGGTGTCTTTTCCAAGACATGGTTGTAAGCCATGATCTTTGAAACCTTCGTCTCCCGGGAGCGCACTGTGAAATAAATCTGTTACCAATTTGTTAGTTCCTACAATGCAGAATGTATGCTCTTTACTTTTCCCTATATTCGGGAAACAAAAGATTTAAGTCAACAATATTTTAAATAGAATCATAAGAATAATTATTCTGAATTCATTTAGTCCTTGAAGTTCTATAAATCTTCATCCACTTCAAAATATGACCTGCTTAGAAGCCTGCAAGTTAGAGTAAATCTAAGTCCTTTTCATGGATTTTTCTAGACATATATAGCTACAAATGCATCAGAATAAAGCAGTCCACAAATGACAAAAATTTAAAAGTGGCATGGTTATAGATTTGATAAAAACTTTGCTTTCCTATAAAATATAACATTCCAAGACAACAACTTCTTGGTAAGTAATAATCCCTATAAAATGACATAGAGAATAATATAAAATTTGTATACCTTTAGATTCAATTATAATTTCAACATATAAAGAATAATATGTAAGAGTTTAAAATGAGGCACATGGCTTATTGCAAGCAGTATATTGAGCATTGAAAATAATACATAAACTCCCAATAAGTGAAACGCAAATACCCAGAGTATCACTGGCAGATGCCCCCACAGGGAATCATGACTCTTGGCTTGCCAGTGTCCCTGACTGGACACATGCTACCCTCCTAAAGTTTCCTGTTTGAACTTGGCTCTGAGAATCTCTGCAAGTTTCTTTCTGAAGCAGCGTGCCTTAACAACGCACGTGACCTGTCCTTGCTCTTGATTGGAGCTCAGGCACAGTCTTTCCCGATTGGCTAATTCAAAGGGAGGGGTTTGCCCTTGCTCATTCAAGGGGAGCAGCAAGCCATGCGGCCAACATGGCGGCTGCCAAGTCACAGTCCAAAATGGAGGCTGTCTAAACTATTCTTTGACAGAGAAGATGATTTGTTTATTCTCACAACAAAGGAAAGAGCAAACCGAAATCCCTAAAAGATAGACAGCCACAATTATTTCAGACAAACAGACAGAAATCTCACTAGCTGTTTCTGGAGGCTGAACCCTGAGAGGGAGAGCAAGAAGAGCCCCCAAGATTAAGAATTCTTGGCAGCTGCTGGGACGTTCTTGCAATCTCTCTCACGCTTTCAACCCCACCACACACAACTAGGCTTCCCCAGAGAGGGACTTGCCTCTTCTTTCAACAAATTAAACAACAACAAAGAGACACAAAAACGTCAACACTGTTATACAGGCGCGCAGAAAACACACTAAGAATTCACACCAGAGAATGTCTAGCATTAAAATTACCAAAGCAGTGTCTTTGGTCCCCGGTTCGGGAACTGCCCCTCTCTAGAATTTCAGTATACTCCCAAAGGACTATTCAAAAATGGCTGTAGACATTTGTTAACTTCAGAATAGTTCTGAGACAGTCCCTGAAAATCTTTTTTATTAATTTCCATCTTATTGGAAGAAAATTTTTTTCTTAGAAGCTTCTAGTTTCCAAATCAAGATACGCTTCCCATATACTCATTCACTTTAATTTCAGAGCCGGCATTTTTTTTTTTAATTCCTGCATGCAAAATATTAACATAGGTACCCCAAACAACTGCATTTTTTTTTTCTGGCCATTCCTCAGTTAATACTTTCTAGTTAAATTTTCTCATTCCTGTAAAGTACTTGCAAGTAAAGGCTTCTTATCAGGAGTATTAAATGAGGGCTGGGGTCTTGGGAGCTTCTAGCCTTGGAGGCACAATTTCCCATGTTAAATTTTTTATTTTTTTTTTGATATCTGTAGTCTGAGCAAACTTTAGATATGTTATGTAGTAGGTCAAATGTGGCCTCAGTTTCTCTCCTGGCTGTCTAAAACCACAAAAAAGTTTTGGAGCCCGGGCAGACCAAGCCTTTATGGTGGCCCCCTAGAAAAGCCATTTAGTTAATTACAGTTGCGTCGGAACTTCCAGATGGGGCTCCTGCATTTCTGACACTTCCACAAAATTCTTAGTCACCTAAGAACACCTCAGAATCAGACTATTCTTTAAAAATAAAAATAAAAATGTTGCCCCTTTATCTTCGGAGCTGAATGAGTTCAGCTCATTTATACGGCAAAGGTTATTTTTGCTCAGACTCTCAGCAATTCCAATTGAAAAGCCAAAATCAAAACCATCCACCCATTTTTTCCTCCAGTCCCGCCTTAGCCTGGGTTCTGCCAACCCTTAACCTGGGGTTTTGTCAACCCTGGTTCCACCTCAAGGATTTTAAAACACAGCTCAAATAAAGTCAGACCCTCTACCAAAGCAAGGGAAGGTCCTGGATCCAAGAGACCACTCACCCACGTTCACCCAATGGGTGGAGAACCGGTGGGCTCAACGGGCCCTTTGCTGGATCCTAGCTCCAAGTCCAAGTCCAAGGGATGATCCCGGGTGAGTTTTCTTTGGAATCCTGCCGACTACGCCAAGTAATGTTAAGGAAAAATACCATTGAAACCTGTAAAGAATTTTAGTGAGTTTATTTGAGCCAAAGTGTCGACATATGCCGGGAAGCAGAACCTCAATGAATTGAGATAATGCTCCAAGGAATGGCGGGTTACATCTGTATTTATACATTGCCATCAAAGGAGGGACATAGGTGGGCTACATGAAATTCATTGGTGACGGATTAAAGAGGTGGGATAAAGTCAAACGGTGGGAAACCCCTGGGATTGGATAAAAAGTAAAATGATGGACACATACTTAGGTGGGTACAGGAACAATTAACATGATAATGAAGGAATTTGAGGCATCTGTCCTGGCGCCCACCACATTTGGTTGTGCCCCAGGGGCTCCAGCAAAAGAAGGAAGTTACAAGTTACCCAGACATCTCACAGATATGTTATCTTAGAGGCAAAAAGGCAAATGGGCTCAGGAAAGATCTAAGTTGATCTTTGTCAGGGACTGACTGCCCACTATAACCTGTTTGTAGTTAAATATTTAATTTTCAGACCATCTTTTGTGGTTATTTTAGGTCTCTGAGTTTTCAAGACTGCCACACAGGCCTCCCCTGAGCTTGTCAGGTTAGCAGGTGGCTTCTTTCATTCACAGTTATATAGACCGCGGTAAACAATGTGTGTCCTTATGGGTGTGGGCCAGACGGGGTGCCTTACGCTGGGAGCAGGGTGTTTACACTTTAAGGGCTCAGAGCTTTTACATCAAGATAGTGGGGTGTTCATTAATTTTGGAAGTTACAGAGTATTGGAGGTTTCCATACAGCAAACATTTCACACAATAATTATTTCATACATTAGAGGGGTTACGTTATTATAACGGCCTGAGTGAACATTCCAGGTCCTTCGAAAAAGGCTTAGAAAAACAAAAGACGTGCACAAGGACCCACCCTGTCAACCGTGCGGTCGCAGACAGGTTGCCAGGTGGACTAACCGCACTGACCACTGCGGTGATGACCCAAGCTCACTCAGGGGTCCGCCTGTATCCGTTGTGCTTAGAAAGCTTAGAAAGATGTCCATCCTTGCCAGTGAGGCACCCCCCACCTGGCCAAGGCTGAAGGGAGGCCCCACTCTCAAACTAGGAGTGAGGGGTTCCTTGCTACGTACGGCCGTAAGCAAGGTTGCCGGGTGGACTAGCCATACTGACCACCGCGGTGATGGCCCGAGCTCACGCAGAGGCCATCTGCGTGCCTCCCGTGGAAGCGTGCACACCCCGTGTTTCGCTCTCTGGTCCCTTGTCTGTGATTTAAAAGGACCTGAGTGACTGTAGTGTTTTGAATTACCCACTGAACTGGATGGGTTGGAGAGCCTGCTGACCTGAATTTCCTAGGGGTCTACTCTAGGAGGAGGACTTAAGAGAGTTCATACAGTACCTGGAACCCTGGTTTGGCCAATGCGCAGTGATCCGGGTAAAGCACCGACAACTCCGGCCCCCACCCCTTGTATGCCCTGGTCATTAAAGGATTTATCCTCTGCCTGATTTTATATTTTAAGTTTCCTACTCACTGGCTTAACTTTTAGTTTTTACTGACCCTTAATTTCTGCTGTTTTATTTTCAAACCTTAAGAATGTCGCCTTCTTTTAAACTGGGCAACCAACTTGGTTGCTTCACCTGCTGGGAGAGGGACATGCTAGTTGACTTTGCAGGGAATTACAAAGGCACACCTTCCTAGTTTTTAGTAATGGTGAATATTGGTGGAAGAGATTTTTAAACTTTAAGCTTCTTTTATTCAGGTATGCTAGGAAAGGGGTGCCATAATTTCCTGATCCGGGTAAAGCACCGACAACTTTAGTTTTACAAATACCTTTTAGTTCAACTATGACCTGCTTAGAAGCCTGCAATTTAGAGTAAGTCAGAGTCCTTTCCATGGGTTTTCTAAAGTTGTAAATGCACCAAAGTAAGGCAGTGGCTGTCCAATGACAAAATCCAAAAGTGGCATGTTCTAGATTTGTTTAAAATGCAATTGATAAAACCTTTGTTTCATAATTTTCTGAGACCACAACTTTTTAGTACAACAAACAATTTGTATGTAACATGCGGCATATGGCTTATTGCAGACGGCGCATTAAAGCATTGAAAACCATTTATAAATCCCAATAAGAGAACGTAAAATCCCAGAATGTCACTAGCAGACTCAGAATTGTCACACTTGTCCTTTTTCTCTGACTGAAAGTTTCCTGTTTAAACTTAGTTCTGCCTAAGTTTTTTCTGAAGTAGACTAAAACCTTTATGACATTCAAAGTATAGGTATTAAATAGGACATGGCTATTAGTTTTTATTTGGCAGAGTTTCCTCATGCAACCTCAAGTATATTGTATTGGTCTAATTTAGTTCAAAAGATATTTCTTTTTAGGGAGAAAGAATAAATCTTTTTGCATCACCCCAGGGCCCTTTGGGGTGTCACAAAAATCTGTCCTTCAGTTAAATTCTTGAAATATTACATTTGGAAAAGCTGCCAAATGTACCCAATTTAAAGATTATTAAAACTTAAGCCGGTTTTTAACATTAAAGATTTGGTCTTGACCACAGAATTAATTATTTTCAATCTGGCCATTAAATTTGTATATGATATACTTTGAATGTCTGAGTGAATGCTGGGAGGACACGCCTACCGTCCGCCCATTTCCTTGCTGCCTTGCCCCCAGGGCTCAGAAGCCGCAAAGCTGTGGTCCTCACGGATAACCTTAGCTCCCGCCTCGCACGGCCGGCGCCGAGAAATACCTTTTGAACTAAATTAGACCAATGCAGTATACTTGAGGTTGCATGAGGAAACTCTGCCAAATAAAAATTAATAGCAATGTTCTATTTAATACCTATACTTTGAATGTCATAAAGGTTTTAGTCTACTTCAGAAAAAACTTACGCAGAACCAAGTTCAAACAGGAAACTTTCAGTCAGGAAAAAAGGGCAAGTGTCACAGCCAGGCGTGGGCCACCCAGTACCCGTTACTGCCAATAGGATGCTTTAATGGACGTGCGGCCGGGCGGGGCTTTGCCAATTCCCCCGCCCTGCCGCCGCCTTTGGAACCAAAAGCCGCTTGTCTGAGTAAAAGGTCTCTTCCCCCCCTCACCCCCCCCCCCCCCCACCCCCCCCCCGCACCCGCTTCGTCCCAGGTGGGGAAGACAATAATACTTCCCTGGGTTAACATATATGCAACCTTCACAAATTTACACTTTCAAATTAGCTTCAGAATCTTAAAAATTTAACCTAGCAGAACAACCTTTGGTTCTGAGTGACACACAAAGCCTACACAGAGCAGAGACAGAGGGCTTTCTATGTTCATAAAGACGGCGAAGGGCAAACAAGCTAGCAATCAGTAACCCAGGTACTATTACAAAGAGACTCAAGATTCAAACCCTGCCGTGCTTGCCACACGTTCCTCCTGTCCATAAGCAGCTGAGCCCCGGCAAATTGGGACCTTCCCTATCTTTAAACAGACTGATTCAAACATCAACATGAAACATTAACAGAAACACTCTCATATACAATATTTACAAGTGCGCACAATCCAGACACTCTGCAAAACATTCCATTAAAAGCAATGTCTCTCCTCCCGGGTTTGGGACTGGCCCTCCCAGAACCTTAGCATTTTCCAAGGGACCATTTTGGCCACGTGGCTCGCCCAATTGTCTAGCATTTTCCTTGTGTCATTTTCGCCACTTTTCAAAGAAAAAACCATCTCAGGGCTATTCTACAGCACTCATGAAGAGATGGGCTCAGGCCAAGGGCCACCCAAAGTTGGGTGGGGCGCCTCCCCTTGAACTGGCCTTGTGTATAGAAAAGTCTCAGAAGCATCCTTTAATTTATGAGAAACGGCTCATCTTTCCAAATTTCAAATGGACTGGGAAATAAAACTTGGCGAAAATGAGACTTTTAAGAATGCTCCCGAGAGCCTGCGACCATTTTACAGAGTCACAATGAAGGCAAGAGGCGAGTTACCCAGGAGTTAATGAGATAACTGAACAGCTATGTCTGGCTCTAATGCTGAATTCTCTGAAAGGCTAAAAAACTTCTACATAGGTGGAAAACAGTTAGCTGGCTCTTCCTTTCTTAACTCTTGCCTAGAAATTTTTTTTCCCCAGGACCCTTACCATAAAGGCCTGCACAAATGGTGACTTGGGATCTTAAGCTTAGTGGGTCCTGGACCTCGGTTGCAGTGGTCTTAGCTGGATACTATTTGACCTGACTGAGATAGAGAACAGAAGAAAAGGCTGTGGGCGAAAGGGGCCACATGCTGACCTGACAAGCTCAGGGGAGGCCTGCATGGCAGTCTTGCAAACTCAGAGACCTACAGTAACCACAAAGGATGGTCTGAAATTAAACTTTAACCAAACACAGTTATGGTGGGCAGTTACATTCTAGGCCAGTATCTTCACTGACAAGGTCAACCTTTACCTTAATTGAGCCTATCTGTCTTTTTGCATCTATGATAACATACCCTTGAAATGTCTGGGTAACTTGTAACTTCCCTTTTTCTGGAGCCCCTGGGGCACAACGAAATGTGGTGGGTGCCAGGACAGATACCACAAATTCCTTCATTATCATGTTAATTGTTCCTGCACTCACCTAAGTATGTTATGTGTCCATCATTTTACTTTTTACCTAATCCCAGGGGTTTCCCACCGCTTTGTTTTATCCCACCTCCTTAATCTATCACCAATGAATTTCATGTAACCCACCTATGTCCCTCCTTTGAATGGAGGCAAGCAACCTGTCAGAGAAAGAATTCAGAGAAATGATTATAAGGTGGTTGAAAAAGAATGGAATACAAATTCAACAATATGTGTAAGAACCAAGAGGAAATGAAGAACCAAAAAGAAATGAAAAATGACATCGCTGCTGTAAAGAACTCAATAGAAAGCATCAAGAGTAGACTAGAAGAAGCAGAGGACCACATCAGTGAGCTAGAAGACAAGGTCGGAAAAATACCCAAGCAGAGCAGCATCTAGTAAAAAAACTTAAAAAACAAGAGGAGAGCCTAAGGGAACTTTGGGACAACACAAAATGAAACAACATCCACATAATAGGGGTGTCAGAAGGAGAGGAAACTGAGCAAGGAATAGAAAACATGTTTGAAGAAATCATGACAGAAAACTTACCTGATATAGGGAAGAAAAAATCCACACAAATTTAAGAAGCTCACAGAGTCCCAAGCAAAATGAATCCCAAAAGACGAACACCAAGGCACATTATAATTAAACTAGAAGCCCATTGCATGAAGTTTAGTGCAATAGACCTTCCTTCACCTGCTGCCGGCACAGTTTTCCGCCAGCACCAGTTTTCCTCTGGTCACCTGCCGATTGGAGCGCCTCCCGTCAGCACGATCGGCCACCCCGAGTTCCACCACTGGCACCTTCTGCCAGCCCCATGGGTCCTCCCACAGCGCCGGCTGTTGGGGCCGGTGGGAGGAATGGGGGGTGGGGACTCATGAGTCCCCGCCCCCTGCTCCTCCCACCAGCCCAATCAGCCACCCTGAGTCCCGCCCCCAGCCTCCCACTGGCCCAATCGTGGGCATAGTGGAGTGATGGTTATTTGCATACTTCCCTTTTATTAGGTAGGATTGGCAAACACCAATGACAAAGTAAGAATATTAAATGCAATGAGAGAGAGACAGAAAGTTACCTACAAAGAATCCCCCATCAGACTAGCGATTGATTTCTCAACAGAAACACATCAGTCAGAAGGGAATGGAATGGAATATACAAAGTCATGCAAAGGAAGGGTCTGAATCCAAGAATACTGTACCCAGCAAGGCTATCAATCAAAACTGAGGGGGAAATCAGGAGCTTCACAGACAAAAAAGGACTAAGGTGGTAAGGGAGTTTATTACCACCAAACCAGCAATGCAAGAAATGCTAAAGGGTCTGCAGTAAAAAGATGGAATAGGAAGTGAAGCGAAGAAGGAACACAGGGATAAAGAATAAAAATGGAGACAAGCAAGTACCTATCAATAATAACTTTAAATGTAAATGGATTAAATGCCCTAATCAAAAGACATAGGGTAACTGAGTGGATAAGAAAACATGACCCATATATCTGCTGTCTACAGGAAACCCATCTCAGAAAAATAAAGGCACACAGACTGATGGTGAAGGGATAGAAAAAGGTTTTTCAGACGAATGGAAATGAAGTCAGCATTACCTTAAATACAAAAACAGACAAACAAACAAACACAGATAAAGACACTACAAAGAAAGAGAATTACAGGCCAATATCTGTGATGAACATAGATGCTAAAATCCTCAAAATCCTAGAAAATCGGAGTCAGCATTACATTAGAAAGATCATACACCATGGCCAAGTGGGAGTTATCCCAGGAATGCAAGGATGGTACAATATCCAAAAATCAATAAAGATGATATATCACATGTATAAGTTGAGAGACAAAAATCACATAATCATATCAATTGACGCAGAAAAGGCTTTTGAAACAATCCAACATTCTTTCTTGATAAAAACTCTCAGCAAAGTGGGAATAGAGGAGTCATACCTCAACATAATATAAGCCTTATATGACAAACCTACAGCCAACATCATACTCAAAGGGCAAAAACTAAAACCATTTTCCCTAAGAATAGGAACAAGACAGGGATGCCCACTCTCACCACTCCTGTTCGACATAGTACTGGAAATACTAGCCATAGTGATCAAACAAGAAGAAGAAATAAAAGGCATCCAAATTGGAAAAGAAGAAGTAAAACTGTCACTATTCACAAATGACATGATACTGTACATAGAAAACCCTAAAGACTTCATTAAAAAACTACTAGATTTAATAAATGAATTTGGCAATATAGCAGGATACTAAATTAACACCCAGAAATCTTTAGCATTTTTATACAACAATGAACCCACAGAAGGAGAATTAAACAAAACAAAACAAAACAAAAAAACAATTCCATTTACCTTTGCACCAAAATAATTAAGATACCTAGAAATAAACGTAACTAAGGGGGTTAAAAGACCTGTACTCAGAAAACTACAGAACCTTGAAAAAAGAGATAGAGGAAGATATAAACAAATGGAAGAAAATACTGTGTTCATGGATTGGTAGAACCAACATCGTTAAAATGTTCATACTACCCAAAGAAATCTATAGATTTAATACAATTCCCATTAAAATACCAATAGCATATTTCACAAACTTTGGACAAACTCTCCAAAAATTTATATGGAACAAAAAAAGACCCTGAATAACCGCAGCAATCTTGAGCAAAAACAAAGTTGGAGGGATCACGATACCCTATATTAAGCTATGTTACAAAGGCACCGTTCTCAAAACTGTCTGTTACATATAGACCAATGGAACAGAACAGAGAACCCAGAAATCAACCCAAGCCATTATGCTCAATTAATATTTGACAAAGAGGCAAGAGCATACAATGGAATAAAAACAGTCTCTTCAGTAATTGGTGTTGGAAAAATTGGTCTGATACATGCAAAAAAAAAAAAAATGAAACTAGACCATCAAATTACACCATACACAAAAATAAACTCAAAATGGATAAAGGACTTAAACATAAGATGGGAAATCATAAAAATCTTAGAAGAACCCATGGGCAGCAAAATATCAGACACATGTGGTAGCAATATCTTTACCGACACAATGGAAACTAAGGAGAAAATAAACAAATGGAACTACATCAAAATAAAAAGCGTATGCACAGCAAAAGAAACCATCAACAAAACAATAAGAAATTATACTGCATGGGATAACATATTTGCCAATGTTATATCCGAACAAGAACTAATCTCCAAAATATATAGGGAACTCATACATCGTAACAAAAAGAAGATAAACAGTCGAATCAAAAATGGGCAAAGGACTTAACGAGTGAATTTTTAAAAGGGGACATACAGAAGTCCAAGAGACTTATGAAAACATGCTCTAAGTCACTAATCATCCAAGAGATGCAAATGAAAATGACAATGAGATATCATCTCACACATGTCAGAATGGCTATCATCAACAAATGACAAGTGCTGGTGAGGGTTTAGAGATAAAGGAACCCTCGTGCACTGCTGGTGGGAATGCAGGCTCGTGCAGCCACTGTGGAGAACAGTATGGAGTTTCCTCAAAAAATTAAAAATGGAACTCCCATTTGACTCAGTAATCCCACTTCTAGGACTATATCCCAAGAAATCAGAAACACCAATCAGAATGGACATATGCATCCCTATGTTCATAGCCGCACAATTTACAATAGCTAAGATTTGGAAACAGCCTAAGTGCCCAACAGCAGATTAGTGGATTAAAAAAACTGTAGTACATCTACACAATGGAATAGTAAGCTGTTTTTAAAAAGAAAGAACTCTTACCATTTGCAACATCATGGATGGACCTGGAGAACATTATTCTAAGCGAAATAAGCCAGTCGGAGAAAGATAAATATGACATGATCTCACTTATTTGTGGAATATAATGAACAACATAAACTGATGAACAAAATGATACTGAGACAGAGAAGCATCAAATAGACCCTCAAACTTCAATGGGAAGGAGGGGGTGGGGGATAAGAGATCAACCAAAGGACTTGTATGCATGCATATCAACATAACTATTAGACGCAGACACTAGGGGGGGGGGGGGCAGTGAGGGCATGTGCTGGGGAGTGGGGGTGGATGTGGGGAGGTCAATGAGAGGGAGGAAACATATGTAATACTACATGTAGTTCTTTAAACATTAAAAAAAAAGTTCAGGAAGCACAGAGTCCCAATCAAGATCAATCAAAAAAGACCCACACCTAGACACATCATAATTAAACGTGTAAATGGTAAAGACAAAGAAAGAATCTTAAAAACAGCAACCTAGAGACAGAAAATTGCCTACAAGGGATCTACCATTAAACTGCCAGTTGATTTCTCAATAGAAACACCTCAGGCCAGAAGGTTGTGGCATAAACCATACAAAGTAATGAAAAGCAAAGGACTGAACCCAACACTGCCTTGTTGTATACCCAACAAGGCTATCATTTAAAATTGAAAGTGAAATAAAGAGCTTCTCAGACAAAACGGGCTAAAGGAGTTTATTACTGCCAAACCAGCATTGCAAGAAATGCTAAAGGGACTGGTATAAGAAGAAGAGAAAGAAAGAAAGAGAGGAGCAAATGCATAAAGAATAAATATGGCTATGACTGGTTTGGCTCAGTGGATAGAGTCAGCCCTCAAACTGAAGGGTCCCAGGTTTATTCTGGTCAAGGGTATATACCTTGGTTGTGGGCTCGACCCCCAGTAGGGACCATGCAGGGGGCAGCTCATCAATGTTTCTCTCTCATCAATGTTTCTAACTCTTTTCCCTCTCCCTTCCTCTCTGTAAAATATTAATAAAAATATCTTTTAAAAAATAAAAATGTGAAGGGCTTATATTTAAGGTTACTATTGAGAAATATTATAAATAAGTACTGCTTGCCTGGCCAGAGTGGCTCAGTGGTTGATCATTGACCTATAAACCAGGAGGTCATGGTTGGATGCCTGGTCAGTACACGTGCCTGGGTTGCGGGCTAAATCCCCAGTAGGGGGCATTCAGGGAGCAGCCGATCAATGGTTCTCTGTCATCATTGATGTTTCTATCTTCCTCTCTTTCTTTCTTCCTCTCTGAAACCAATAAAAATATGTTTAAAAATAATAATAAGTACCTTTCAATAGTAACCTTAAATAAAGGGCTTAAATGCTCCAATCAAAAGACATAGGGCAGAATGTATAAGAAAACATGACCCATGTACTGTATATGCTGTCTATAAGACACTTACCTCTGAACAAAAGGCTTACACAGGATGAAAGTGAAAGGATGGAAAAAAAATTTCGATGCAAACAGAAATGAAAAAAAAAAAAGCTGGGGTATCAATACTCATATCTGACAAAATAGACTTCAAAATGAAGGCCATAAGAGACAATGAAGATCACTACATAATACTAAAGAGATCAAACCACAATAGGGTACAATCCTGGTAAACATATATGCACCTAATATAGGAGCATGCAAGTATATTTAAAAAACTTCTAGAGGATTTTAAGGAAAAGATCAACAGCAATATAATAAAAGTAGGGGAACTTAACACCCCACTGACATCACTGGATAGAGCTTCTAGACAAAAAACCAACAAGGAAACAGAGATCCTAAATGACACAATAGATCACATGGAATTAATTGACATTTAGAGAACATTCCACTCCATGTCTATAGAACACACATTCTTCTCAAGTGCACATGGGTCATTCTCAAAGACAAACTACATGTTAGGACACAAACATAGTCTCTAAAAATTCAAAAAGACTAAAATCATATCAAGCATCTTCTCAGATTACAATGGCATGAAACTGGAAATAAATTACAATATAAACACTTAAAACATTCAAACACACAAAGGCTAAATAGCATGTTATTAAACAATGCATGGGTTACCAATGAGATCAAGGAAGAGATCAAAAGCTTCCTGGAAACAAATGAAAACAAACACACAACAATCCCAAATCTATGGGACACAACAAAAGCAATCCTGAGAAGGATATTGATAGAACTACAGGCCTACCTCAAAAAAAAAATTTTTTTTTTCTAATAAATTGTCTAACCCTAAAACATAAAGAATTAGAGAGAAAACAACAAGGATAGCCCAAAGTAGAAGGATGGAAATAATAAAAATCGGGTGGAAATAAATAACATAGAGACTAAAAAGAACAATACAAAAAATCAATGAAATCAAGAACTGGTTCTTTGAAAAGATAAATAAGATTGATGAACCTTTAGTCAGATTAATCAAGAAACAAAGAGAGAGAACCCCCCTCCCCCCCAAAAAAAAAAATTAAAACTGAAAGAGGTGAAGTAACAATTGACACCACAGAAATTCAAAGGATTATAAGAAAATACTATGAACAACTATATGCCAAAAAGCTGGGCAACCAGGACAAAATAGAAAAATTCCTAGAAAAACACAATCTTCCAGAATGGAATCAGGAATAATCAGAAAACCTGAATAGACCAATAATCACTGATAAAATTGAAGCATTAATCAAAAAACTCTTAGCAAACAAAAGCCCTGGACCAGGCAGCTTCACAGTGGAGTTTTACCAAACATTCAAAAAACAAACAAACAAAAAACACCTATCCTTTTCAAATTATTCCAAAAAAAATCCAAGACGAAGGAACACTTCCAAGCTCTCTATATAAGGCCAGCATTACTCTAATACCAAAACCAGACAAAGACACTTCAAAGAAATAGAATATCCTAGATCAGTAGTCGGCAAACTCATTAATCAACAGAGCGGCAAACCGCGGCTCGCGAGCCATATGTGGCTCACGAGCTGCAGTTTGCCGACCACTGTCCTAGATAAACATGAATGCCAAAATCCTCAACAAAGTATTAGCAAATGAGATCCAGCAATATATTAAAAGATCAGACACCATAACCAAGTGGGACTTATTCCAGATTCAAAACTATTACAATATTTGAAAATCAATAAATTTGATACATCATATAAACAAATTGAAAGACAAAAAATCATCTGATCATATCAATTGACAGAGAAAAAGAATTCAACAAAACCGAACACCCTTTTTTGATAAAAACTGTTAGCAAAGTAGAAATAGAGAGATCATTCCTCAACATAATAAAGGCCATATATGACAAACCTATAGCCAACATCATACTGAATGGGTAAAAACAAAAACCATTTCCCCTTAGAACAGGAACAAGACAGGGATATCTTCTTTCACCACTCTTACTCAACACTAGAGGCCTGATGCACAAAAATTCATGCAAGAGTAGGCATTCCTTCCCTCGGCTGCTGGCACCAGATTCCCTCTGGCACCCAAGACCCATGTGGCTTCCCTCTGGCCACCACACACCAGCAAGGCACCCGGGACCTGGGCAGCTTCCCTCTGCCTAAACTGGCAGTCGGACATCCTTAGTGCTGCTGCAGAAACAGGAGAGGCTCCCGCCACTGCCGCTGCACTCACCAGCAGTGAGCCTGGCTTCTGACTGAGTGGCGCTCCCTCCTATGTTGAGCGTCTGCCTCTGGTGGTCTGTGCATGTCATAGTGACTGGTTGCTCTGCCGTCAGGCCCAATCTGGCTCTCTGACATCCCCCAAGGGATCCTGGATTGCAAGAGGGTGCAAGCCAGGCTGAGGGACCCCAACGGTGCATGATTGGGGCCGGGGAGGGGTGTGGGAGGTTGGCCAGCCAGGCAAGGACCATGGGAGGGCTCCAGCGCATGTCCAGCCCATATTGTTCAGTCCCAATCAGCCGGACCCCAGCAGCAAGCTACCCCACCAGTTGGAGTGTCTGCCCCCTGGTGGTCAGTGCACATCATAGCGAGCAGTTCAGCAGCCTTAGCATATCATTAGCATATTACGCTTTGATTGGTTGAACGGCCAACTGAACAACTGGACACTTAGCAAATTAGGATTTTATTATATAGGACTAGAGGCCCGGTGCATGAAATTCGTGCATTGAGGAGGGTGCCCCTCAGCCCAGCTTGCACCCTCTCTAATATGGGACCCCTCGGGGGATGTCCAACTGCAGGATTAGGCCCGATTCGGGCCTAAACCTGCAGTTGGACATCCCTCTCACAATCCGGAACCGCTGGCTCCTAACCGCTCACCTACCTGCCTGATTGCCCCCTAACTGCTTCCTTGCTGGCCTCATTGACCCCTAACTGCTCCTCTGAGGGCCTGATTGCCCCCAAATACCCTCCCCTGCTGGCCTGATCACCCCCAAGGCTTTTATTAGTATAGATATGACCCTGCACAGAAAATTTTACTAACCCTGCTTTACAATAAGGGCTTGACGATTGAATCATTAGGACCAGACACCAAGATTTCCTTTCTTTGAATAGTGGAGGGAATACTTATCTTGTCTTTAAGTTGCCCGGAAATTAAAATGAGATAATGACTTAGAAAAGTATAAAAGCACCACATAAAGACAACTGTCTTTTTAATGAAGTGGCAAAATGAAAAACACTTTTTATTCTCCCCTTCCTTCCTTTACAGCTTTTATTTAAACTTTGAAATTTATAAAAATTTCACTCCAATTTTCATTTCTTTACATTCAACATTATTTTGTATTGGTTTCAGGTTTTATATTAGTTACAGAATAGTGGTTAGACAATCATATACTTTACAAAGTGTTCCCCGATATTTCTAGTACCCACCTGGCATCATACCATCATTACAACACTACTGACTATATCCCCTATTTAAGTGACAATGGGTTTACAGGATACTTTCAATCTTTCTTTTGTGTTTTTTTGTCCTTCCTTTTCTTTCTCACTTCTTCCCTCATTTTCTTTATACAGTATCTCAATTGGCCATCAAAGCTCAGTGAAGGCACTGGGACAAGCTTCATCCATTTTACAGACCAGGAAACTGAGGCCAATTCCAGTTGGCTGTGGAACTTGACTCAGGAAGCCCTCAGAGCACACAGGAAGCCCTCAGAGCCATGCTCTTTGCGCTTCCTAAGGGGCAGCGGCCCAGCAAACAGAACAAACCTTCCAGTCAGGCTTCCGAGCCTCTTTCTCAAGCACCTCTTCATTGCGGATGCTCCACATTCTTTCCTCTCCCCCCATTCTTTACTGCCCCCCCTTCTCCGAAGCAGGTGGAAGGCTTCCCACTCACTGCCTAGGCATGCTCTGCTATGGGGCAGGGTGTAGCGCGCTTGCTTTTGGGTGAAGGCAGGAGCAGTAGTCACTGCCTCTGAAGTGTGAAGGCCTCCTGAGCGAGGCCCATTAGCACTGGGAGCTTCTCTGAATCACGTCAGTCAGTCCAGTACACTGCAGTGCAGCACCCCTTCACTGAGGTGGCTCCACTCCTCAACCCCCGCCTCAGGGGTGAGGGTCCTTGCCCCTCTGCCAGGAGTCCTTCCATGCCCCTTGATCCCTGGCTGGGCCCACCCACATCTTGGGGGCACTGCAGAACCTCTGTCTCTCTGCAGATGAGGCAGATCCCTGCCCTAGGTCTCCGCAAAGCTATGAATCTGTGGCCAGAGGCCTGGTCTGGGTCTCAGCAACCACATGCCTGCAATGTTCCCAGGGACCCTGGGAGGGGCTGGGCGAGTCCTGCCACGCCCCCCCCCCAGGGTGGCGATGGCCCCCAGATCCCCGGGGAGCGCCTGGCTCGGTCCGGACTCGCCCCCCCAGGGTGGCGATGGCCGCCTGGGACCCCCCCCCCCCCGCAGCGCCTGGCTCGGCCCGGCCACGCCCCGCAGGGTGGCATTCGCCTGGCTCGGGACCCCCGGCAGCACCTGGCTCGGACCGCACACGCCCCCGCAGGGTGGCGATCACCTGGCTCGGGACCCCCGGCAGCACCTGGCTCGGACCGCACACGCCCCCGCGGGTGGCGATCGCCTGGCTCGGGACCCCCGGCAGCACCTGGCTCGGACCGCACATGCCCCCGCGGGTGGCGATCACCTGGCTCGGGACCACCGGCAGCACCTGGCTCGGACCGCACATGCCCCCGCGGGTGGCGATCACCTGGCTCGGGACCACCGGCAGCACCTGGCTCGGACCGCACATGCCCCCGCGGGTGGCGATCACCTGGCTCGGGACCCCGGGCAGCGCCTGGCTCGGACCGGACACGCCCCCCCGGGTGGCGATCACCGCTCGGGGACCCCTGGCAGCGCCTGGCTCGGACCGGACACGCCCCCCCGGGTGGCGATCGCCCCCGGGACCCCCGGAACTAAGAGGATTGGGCGCCGCCATCTTGGTCTTCTCAATGGCTGGATAGGCCACTGGGAGTCCCGCCCCCAGCCTCTCGCAGGCCCAATCATGGGTATAGCGGAGGTGTGGTCAATTTGCATGTTTCTCTATTATAAGGTAGGATATGCATAACCCAGATAATAGTGCAGTGAAGGCCTGGGAGGGAGCGGGATTGGAGAGAAGGGGGTCAAGGGAGGAAAAAAGGTGATATCTGTAATACTTTCAACAATAAATACTTTTTAAAAAAAAATAAGGCAAGGGCCACCATTTTAAATGAGCAACCCTAGTGGCAGGAACTTAAGGAGCAGCACAGGTTCCTATTTCCTCTCCCCTTCCCTTCTCTGTTTGACTTCCTAGACCCCCTAAACTCCACAGTCCCAGTCCTACCATGTCTCAGAAACAAGAAGAGGTGAACCCTGTGGATAAGACTGGCAAGGAGAAGCAGCAAAAGTACTTTGACTCAGAAGACTACAACAAGGCCAAGGCCAAGATGAAGAATAAGCAGCTGCCAAGTGCAAGACCAGACAAGAACCTGGTGACTGGGGACCACATCCCCACCCCACAGGATCTGCCCCAGAGAAAGTCCTCACTTGTCACCAGCGAGTTTGTGGAGCAACCTCAGCCCCTCTTCTCCCCTTCCTCACCCATTAGACTTTTATATATCACTAGAGGCCTGGTGCATGAAATTCGTGCCCGGGGGGGGGGGGGAAGGTGTCCCTCAGCCCAGCCTGCATCCTCTCAATCTGGAACCCCTCGAGGGATGTCTGACTGCCAATTGGGATCGGGCCTAAACGGGCAGTCAGACATCCCTCTCACAATCCAGGACTGCTGGCTCCCAACTGCTCACCTGCCTGCCTTCCTGATTACCCCTAACTGCTTCTGCCTGCCAGCCTGATCACCCTCTAACCACTCCCCTGCCAGCCTGATTGATGCCTAACAGCTCCCCTGCCAGCCTAACTTCTCTCCCCTACAGGCCTGGGTCCCTCCCAACTGCCCTTCCCTACAGGCCTAGTCGCCCCCAACTTTCTTCCTCTGCCGGCTTGGTCACCCCTAACTGCCCTCCCCTGCAGGCTTGATCGCCCCCAACTGCCCTCCCTTGCAGGCCTGGTCCCTCCCAACTGCCCTCCCCTGCTAGCCATCTTGTAGTGGCCATCTTGTGTCCACATGGGGGCAGGATCTTTGACCACATGGGGGCAGCCATCTTGTGTGTTGGAGTGATGGTCAATCTGCATATTACTCTTTTATTAGATAGGATAGAGGCCTGGTGCACGGGTGGGGGCCAGCTGGTTTACCCTGAAAGGTGTCCCTGATCAGGGTGGGCGTTCCCTTGGGGCATGGGGCGGCCTGGGCAAGGGGCCTGTGGTGGTTTGCAGGCTGGCCACGCCCCCTGGCAACCCAAGCAGAGGCCCTGGTATCTGGGGTTTATTTA
Source organism: Eptesicus fuscus (assembly GCF_027574615.1). Classification (NCBI taxonomy): domain Eukaryota; kingdom Metazoa; phylum Chordata; class Mammalia; order Chiroptera; family Vespertilionidae; genus Eptesicus; species Eptesicus fuscus. Next base: position 469,808 of record NC_072480.1, on the reverse strand, counting down.
TCTTCTATAATTGAAACTTTGTAGCCTTGAGCGGAGCCAAGCCTTCTACTTGCTCCATGGTGGCAGCCATTTCTGTTGGGATTTATGTATCTTCTATAATTGAAACTTTGTAGCCTTAAGCGGAGGCCTGGGCCGGCCAGGGTGTGCAGAAAGCTTGGCTTCCTCCATTGCTGGGGGCAACCCTAGCCTCCTGCTCTTTCCAGCTCCATGGCTGCTGCCATTTCTGTTGGGATTTATGTATCTTCTATCATTGAAACTTTGTAGCCTTGAGTGGAGGCCTAGGCCGGCAAGGGCAGGCGAAAAGCTTGGCTTCCTCCATTGCCAGGGAAGCCCAAGCCTCCCTCCTGCTCTCTGTGGTCATAGCCATCTTGGTTGGGTTTATTTGCATATTTGCTCCTGATTGGCTTGTGGGTGTAGCGTAGTGATGGTTAATTTGCATATTGCTCTTTTATTAGGTAGGACTAGAGGCCCAGTGCACAAAAATTTGTGCACTCAGGGGGGTCCCTCAGCCCGGCCTGCACCCTCTCGCAGTCCAGAAGCCCTCAGGGGATGTCCAACTGATGGCTCCCTATGGGGAGCGGGCCTAATCTGAAGTCTGGCCTCCCTCTGTGGTAGGCAACTGGGTGGGCCAATCAGGGGACAGCTCCGGCCAGCAAGTGGCCAGCCCCACCCCATAACTCCACTGCTGCCACCGCCGACCTCCCTCTGTGGGATGCAACCAAGCAGGCCCATCAGGGGATGGTGCTGGCCGGCGAGTGGCTGGCTCCATCTACCCCAATTGCCCCTCCACTGTTGCTGGTCACTGCTGCCCCCCCCCGCTCCATTGCCATCCCCTCCCTCTGCCCGCTGGCACATGCCTTGGCTGGCCTGGCACTGCCTGCTTGCCAGCCCTGCCCCCCGCCAACCGGTCATTCACTGTTCAGTCTATTTGCATATTACACTTTTATTATATAGGGTAGACAGGAATGGAATTGGAACCTAGATAGAGAATTTCTCAGCTTGCTAGCCAGAAATGACTGTGATTCAGCTGGGGGTCGCTGAGAGGCAATGTGTGTTGAAGCGGGGCTCTGAGTTCATTTATTCGGTTAAATTGATATTTCCACACCCTCACTGTAGCCCAGAAATAGGAAACTAGGATTGAGTAATACTGCAAACTCTCTTTTTGTTCTGTACAAGACACTAGGATACATGATTTCTTTTCTTGGAAGAAAATATCTCAAAATTGGTTAGTCTAAACCTTGGGAATAATATGGCAGGTTTAACATCCAAGGCTGACATTGTTGGGAAAGGTAGATTGAATGAGCTCTATTTTCTGTGCTTCTAAGTGTTTTGTCTTAGGCTGCTATTGCTTCATGTTTCCATTATGGCAGGTTTAGAAAATCCTCAAAAAGAAAAACTGATTTGCTTACCTAAACTACAATGCCCACTTAACCTCCCTTAGTCAGTCTCTAACAGTTTTGCCTGGCTCTTAATGTAAAGATTGAAAAACAATATAAAATGGTCTATCATCTCTCTCTCTCTCTCTCTCTCTCTCTCTCTCTCTCTCTCTCTCTCTCTATCATCTATCTATCTATCATCTCTCCCAGCATGTTGCTTTTGAAAACATTGTGGGATAATGGAAGGAGGACTGGTTTAAGAGTCAAGATATCTGTGTTCGGGTCTAATTCCAGGTAGAAGTGATATGTAACCTTGGTCAAGTTATTTAGCCTTGGGATAACCAAGATGGCAGCATAGGTAATCACCTATACTTGCTGCCTCTCACAACCACATCAAAACCACAACTAAACGGCAGAACAACTACCACCCAGAACCGTGGGAAAGCTGGCTGAGTGGAAGTTCCACAACAAGAGAGGTGAAGAAAGCGCAATGAGACTGGTAAGAGGTATGGAGGCGCGGAAAGTGCTGGCACCTGGATGTGCTGCTCTTTTAACCGGGAGGGAGATACAAGCTCCCGCTTACTCTGAACTTCACTTCCGGGCAAGACTCTGGGGGACCCAGACACATACAGGGAGAAACTGAACTGTCTGGCATCGGGACAGGAACACGAGGGCGGCTTTCTCGCAGAGGTGCTCACAGCAGTCATTGTTTCTGCACTGGGACCTCTCCGGTGCAGGGCTAACAGGCAGCCATTGCTGTTTGCTCCACCCTGGTGATTCCCAGAGACCCCACCCCACCCAATTTACAACCCCACCCAAGCTGTGTGCATTGGCTTTTGCATACGAATGGCCTGTCCTTTAGCCTAAAACCTGTCAAACTGCAGTTGGGTCAGTGAGCCCCAGAGCTTCCAAAAGAAGGCCTAAGGCCTGGCAGCGGCAGCAGCAGTGGCCTTGCTTCATTGCTGGGCCTTGTTGGGGTACTTTCAAACCCCATACAATGAGGAGGAATCTGCAGATGTCTCTGTAACTCCTGCTGGGCAGCCCCAGACAGTGGCTGACCTTGCACCTCTTTAAAGATCCAAGAGCCAGTGTACCCAGTGATCAGAGTGAGACCATACCAGATTACAACTCTTCACATCCATAAGAGACACACTCAAGGGGCAGACTCAGTGAGCACCAAAGCCCTGCTGAAGCAAGTCCTGCCCCATAAGGGTGTCTCCTGTGCAACAGATCTTCCAGTGTAGACACAGCTGGTCATCACAGCCAATTGGCCTGGAGGTCAATTCCTCCCAGTGATACCAACAGCAATCAAGGGTTAACTACAACAAGACTGTGCAAACAGCCTACAAAGGGATGCACAAGAGCATCCACCTCAGATTACTAGGGAGGCTAAGCCACTGGGCCCTATAGGACACCAACAACACAAGGCCACTCTATCAACTCAAGGAGACCTAGCAGCTACCCAGTACATAGAAATAAACACAGGAAACAGCCAAAATGCAGAGACAAAGAAACAAGTTACAAATGAAAGAAATGGATGAAAGCAAAATACTGGATATAGAGTTCAAAACCACGGTTATAAGGTTACTCAAGAATCTTCTAGAAACCTCCGAGAAATTTAGTGAGACCCTCAAGGATATGAAAAGGGACCAATCAGAAATTAAGCATACACTGACTGAAATAAAAAATAATTACAGAGATCCAACAGCAGACTAGAAGATCCTAAGAATCAAGTCAAAGATTTGAAATACAAAGAAGCAAAAAACACCCAACCAGAAAGCAAAAAGAAAAAAGAATCCAAAAATATGAAGATTATGTAAGGAGCCTGTGGGACAACTTCAAACCTACCAACATCCGAATTATGGGGGTGCCAGAAGAAGAGAGAGAGCAAGATACTGAAAACCTATTTGAAGAAATAATGACTGAAAACTTCCCCCACCTGGTGAAAGAAATAGACTTACAAGTCCAGGAAGCACACAGAGAACCCCAAACAAGATGAATCCAAAGAGGACCACACCAAGACACATCATAATTAAAATGCCAAGGGCAAAAGACAAAGAGAGAATCTTAAAAGCAGCAAGAGAAAAACAGTTAGTTACCTACAAGGGAGTACCCATACGACTGTCAGCTGATTTCTCAACAGAAACTCTACAGGCCAGAAGGGAGTTGCAAGAAATATACAAAGTGATGAATAGCAAGAACCTACAACCAGGATTACTCTACCCAGCAAAGCTATCATTCAGAAAAAGCTAAAGGAGATTATCATCACCAAACCAGTATTATATGAAATGCTGAAGGGTATTCGCTAAGAAAAGAAAGAAAAAGGTAAAGATAAAAATTATGAACAACAAAGTGACAACAGATATATAACTATCAACAAGTGAATCTAAAAATAAAAAGAATAAAAAATCTGATGAACAGAATAAACTGGTGAATATAATAGAATCAGGGGCATAGAAAGGGAGTGGACTGACAATTCTCAGGGGGAAGGGGGTGTGGGGGTGTGGGAAGAGATTGGACAAAAATCTTACATTTATGGACGAGAATAGTAGACTGGGGGTAAGGGCATGGGGTGTGGTGGGAACCGAGTGGAGGGGAGCTATGGGGGAAAAAAGAGGAACAACTGTAATAATCAGGACCATAAAGATTTATTTTTTTTTAAAAAAGTTATTTAGCCTCTCAGGATTTATTTCATCATCTGTAATATAGATTTGAATATGGGTAAGATTGATTCTGATTTTAAAATTCTGCAACTGCCAGCTGAAAAACTCTGCTATTTATTGTAAAACTAATGATACAGGCCCATCGGTGATCTGCCTACTCAGGGGAACCATTTGAAGACGACATGGAGAGAGAGGAAGTAGAGATTCCAGGAATGATGAATTAAAGCAAGAGAGATTCATAATTATCATGCTCTTAGGATCAAGAAAAAAATTCTAAGAAATTAGCCATGGAAGTTCCTGCTTCTGCCCAACACACTTTCCTGGCCCTCAGCCTGCACCTCTTCTGCTAAAAAGGCTGCTCTGGCAACTGAGCTGTGGACCTGAGGAAATATGCTAAGTCTTGCACATATGGAGGTCCACGTTTCTGATGTAATCAAACGCTAGGTGTATTGTTAGGAAGATAAAAAGAAAAGGGATGAACTGAGCTAGCCTCTGGGGCTTAGTGCTACAGCAAGGTTGGAGTAGCATGTTCTTAGGAGATAATTCAAGTTGGAGAAAGCTGGGAAAGGTGGTTAAGGAGAAAAAAAAAGGAGCATAGAAATCTCTGCCTTCCTAGAGCTCAGTAACCCAGCTCCTGTGTGATGAGAAGAAGCAATGCTGATTCGTGAATAGGTGGAGGAAAGAGGTTGCAGTTGTCCACCATCTTCAACCTAGTCATCACTAGCTTGGCCTGAATCTTACTGGATGCAACCTGCTAGTTATGACAGAGAGGGTCAGGGTGAGAACTAACTAACTGTTCAAGAGAGAAAGTTCCATAATCTTCTCTTGCATTCTCACACATTCTGATAGGCCAAACATTAGGCACAATGAGAATGACTGATGAACTTGATGATGGTGCATGGGATGGGATGTGTACATACTGACCAGCCATTAACTTTTCAGGTTGTCATTCAGATTGGGTAGGAAAAAGTTGGTGAGGAAAGAATGGAGAGAGCAGGATCCCTAGATCACTTGGCCCCCAGACTCCTTGACTGTCACTTGTAATTGTATATAATTTTTGTGTTTCTTGTTCAATTTCCTCATGCTGTCTTCCTTAGTCTAAAATCCATGTGGAAAGGGGAAAATGCCAAACATCCTTGTATAGTTTCCTCAACTGCCCCAGCCATGTTGTATATAGATATGTCATGTTATATTATACATATACAACTTTGTAAATAATAATAATAATAATAACATGTTACTAAATAATGAATGGATTATGAGATCAAGGAAGTAATCAAAAGTTACCTTGAGAAAAATAAAATCAATCACACAACAAACTCAAACCTATGAGGGACACATCGAAAGCAGTCCTAAGAGTGAAATTCATAGCAATATAATGTACCTCAAGAAGCAAGAAAAATCTCAAATAAACACAATAATTTTATGCCTGAAGAAACTGGAAAAAGAACAACAAAGTCCAAATTGAGTATAAGAAAGAAAATAATAAAGATTAGAGCAAAAAATAAATGACATAGAGACTAAAAAAATAATACAAAAGATCAATGAAACCAAGAGCTGTATCTTTGATAAGATAAACCAGATTGACCAACCTTTAACTAGACTTAATCAAGAAAAAAAGAGAGTGGAGCCACATAAATAAAATCAGTAATGAGAGAAGTATCAACTGACTCCACAGAAATACAAAGGATTGTAAGAAAATATTACAAACTATATGCCCACATATTGAGCAATCTGGAAGAAATGGATAAATTCTTAGAAACATACAATCTTCCAAAACTGAATCAGGAAGAATCAGAAAATCTGAATAGGTAGACAACAACTAATGAAATTGAAGCAATAATTTTTTTTTTAATTTCTTTATTGATTAAGGTGGCACATATTTGTCCTCATCCCCCCATTCCCATCCCACCCCTCTCCCCACGCATGCCCCAATCCCCTGTTGAACTTAACCGTTGGATAGGCTTATATGCATGCATACAGGTCCTTTGGTTGAACTCTCCCCCTCCCCCCACCCTCCCCCTACCCTCCCCTATCCTCCCTCTGAGGCCCGATAGTCTGATCGATGCCTCCTTGCTTCTGGTTCTGTTCTTGTTCCTCAGTCTATGTTGTTCATCATTTCCCCTAGATGAGCGAGATCATATGTCACTAGATATATACTAATAAGAACTGAATGTGAGACGAGCAATAATAGTTATGCTGGCAGGCAAATGAATCAATCTGTAGCGAGCTTCCCCCTGGACCAACAGTTCTTTTGAGACCCAATTTCAATGTCCAGTAGTTCCTTATGTGTACATGTCAGCACTGACCCCTCAGCTCTGGATGGTGGACAAATGGTGGTAATGGAGGTCCGACTCCCTCTGGTTTGGTCTCGGCCGAACCCAGGGGCACGGCGTCACCCGGACTAAGGGGCACGTGGCCTCACCCATACCCAAGGGGCACGTGGTCTCACCCGGGCCTGGGACCCAGCCTCACCCGGATGGATCCAGGGGCTCACGGCCTCACCCGGACCCAGGATCTGGCTTCACCCATACCGAGGGACGCTTGGCCTCTCCCAGACCCAGGGCCACTTGGGCTCACCCGGGCCTAGGTGCACGCGGCCTCACCCGGATCCAGGGACACATGGTCGCACCCGGACCCAGGGACGCTTGGCCTCTCCCAGACCCAGGGCCACTTGGGCTCACCCAGGCCTAGGTGCACGCGGCCTCACCCGGATCCAGGGACACATGGTCTCACCCGGACCCAGGGACGTTTGGCCTCTCCCAGACCCAGGGCCACTTGGGCTCACCTGGGCCTAGGTGCACGAGGCCTCACCCGGATCCAGGGACACATGGTCTCACCCGGACCGAGGGACGCTTGGCCTCTCCCAGACCCAGGGCCACTTGGGCTCACCCGGGCCTAGGTGCACGAGGCCTCATCCAAATCCAGGGACACATGGTCGCACCCGGACCCAGGGACGCTTGGCCTCTCCCAGACCCAGGGCCACTTGGGCTCACCCGGGCCTAGGTGCACGCGGCCTCACCCGGATCCAGGGACACATGGTCTCACCCGGACCCAGGGACGCTTGGCCTCTCCCAGACCCAGGGCCACTTGGGCTCACCCGGGCCTAGGTGCACGAGGCCTCACCCGGATCCAGGGACACATGGTCTCACCCGGACCGAGGGATGCTTGGCCTCTCCCAGACCCAGGGCCACTTGGGCTCACCCGGGCCTAGGTGCACGAGGCCTCACCCGGATCCAGGGACACATGGTCTCACCCGGACCCAGGGACTGAAGCAATAATTTAAAAACTCCCAGCAAACTATCCTGGACCCGATAGCTTCACAGGTGAACTTTATCAAACATTCAAAGAAGAACACCTGTCCTTCTTCTCAAAATATTCAAAAATTTTCAAAAAAAAAAAAAAAAAAAGGAAAACCTCCCTAGCTCATCTTATGAGGCCAGCATTATCCTGATTCAGGTAAGGACACTACAAAGAAAGAAAACTATGGGAAAATATCCCTGATGAACATGTTACTGAAGATGCAAAAATCTTCAGCAAAACAGTAACAAACATATTCAGCAATATAGTAAAAAGCAAGTGGGATTTATTCCTGTGATGCAAGGTTGTTACAATACCTGCAACTCAATTAACATGATACACCATACCAAAAAAAAAAAAGGATAAAAATCACATGATCATATCAATAGATGCAGAAATAGCTTTTGATGAAATGTAGCACACATTTACGATTAAAACTCAGCAAATTGGGTATGGGAACATGCCTCAACATAACAAAAACCATATTTGATAAACTCATAGCTAACATTATACTCAATGGGTTAAAAACAAAAAGTATTTCCCTTAAAATCAGGAACAAGGAATGTCCACTTCCCTACTCCTATTAAATATACTACTAGATGTCCTAACCATAAGCAATTAACAAAAAAAAGTAATAAAAGGCATCCAAATTGGAAAGGAAGATGTAATACTGTCATTATTTACAGATGACATGATACTGTATATAGAGAACCCTAAATATTCCACTGAAAATTTACTAGAACTGATAAATGAATTCATTAAAGTAGCAGGATACAAAATTAATATTCAGAAATTCATTGCATTTTTATACACTAACTAGAGGCCCGGTGCACGAAATTTGTGCATGGAGGGGGGAGGTGTTCCTCAGCCCGACCTGCACCCTCTCCAATCTGGGACCCCTTGGGGAATGTCCAACTGCCAGTTTAGGCCCGATCCTGCAGTCAGACATCCCTCTCACAATCCGGGACCGCTGGCTTCTAACCTCTCACCTGCCTGCCTGCTTGATTGCCCCTAACCCCTCTGCCTGCCTGCCTGATCGCCCCTACCTTGCCCCCTTGCTCACGTGATCTCCCCTAACTGCCTCTGCCTTGGTCCCCAGTCTGGTCTCCCTCTGCAGGAGGTGCCTGACGGATCAGGGGAAGGCATCGTTCCCATTACCTTGCTGCTGCTGCTACTGCTGGGCTGAGCCTTTCGCAGCTGCCCACAGCTGCCTGAGCCTCGGCCCTCACAGCCACTGCAGCTTTGTCTGGAAGGACGTCAAGAAGACATCCACTCTAATTAGCATATTACCCTTTTATTAATATATATAAAGAACAATCAGAAATGAAAACTTAAAAAGAAAACCACAACACAACCAATTACATTTACAATTGCATCAAAAATGAATAAAATACCTAGGAATAAATTTAACTAAAGAGGTAAAAGACCTGTACTTAGAAAATTATAAGGCACTAAAAAATAAATAAAATAAAATAAAGGAAGATACAAATAAATGGAAGTGTATACCATGGTCATGGATAGAAAGCATTATAATAATTAATATGTTCATACTACCCAGGCCCTGGCTGGGTAGCTCAGTTGGTTAGAGTATTGTCCCCATATGCCAAAGTTGCAGGTTTGATCCTGGTCTGGGCACATACAAAAACCAACCAATGAATGCATAAATAGTGGAACAACAAGTCTCTCTCTCTCTCTCTCTCTCTCTCTCTTTCTCTCTCTCTCTCTCTCTCTCTCTCTCTCTCTCTCTCTCCCTTTCAAATCAATAAATAAAAATTTTAAAGAACAAAATGTTCATACTACCCAAAACAATCTATAGATTCAACACAATTCCTATCAATCTACCAATGGCATATTTTTCAGAAGTAGAATACATAAATGTAAATATTTATATGGGACCAGACAAAAACAAAATCTCTAATAGCTCAGCAATATTGAGAAAAAATAACAAAGTTGGAAAAATCTCGCTACCTGATATCAAACTATACTACAAGTCCATAGTAGTCAAAACAGCATGGTACTAGCATAAAAACAGACATACAGACCAATAGAACAGAATAGAGAACCCAGAAATAAACCCATGCTTTTACCATCAATATTTGACAAAAGTGGAAAGAACATACAATGGGGTAAAACAGTCTAGTCAATAAATTAGTACTGAGAAAATTGGACAGATACATTAAAAAAATAAAACTAGACCACCTTCTTGCACCATATACAAGAATAAACTCAAAATGGATTACAGATTTAAATGTAAAACTCAAAACCATAAAACTCCTAAAGAAAAACATAAGCAGTAAAATCTCAGACATTTCTCATAGCAATATTTTTTTCTCACATATCTCCTCAGGCAAGGGAAACAAAAGAAAAAATAAACAAATGGGACTACATAAAACTGAAAAGTTTTTGCATAGCAAAGAAACCATCAATAAAACAAAAAGATAACCTACTAAGTGGAAGAAAATATTTGCCAATGATACATCTGATAAAGGATTAATATCCAAAATTTATAAAAAACTCATACTACTTAACACACACACAAAACAAAAACCCACAAAAAATAATAGTCCTGCCAGTGTGGCACAGTGGTTGAGTGTCGGCTTATGAACCAGGAGGTCAGGGTTCGATCACATGCACAGTCAGAGCAAATGCCTGGGTTTCGGGCTCTATCTCCAGTAGGGAGGTAAGGGAGGCAATTGATAGATGATTCTCTCTCATCATTGATGTTTCTATCTCTCCCTTCCTCTCTGAAATAAATAAAAAATAAAAGAATGTAATTTAAAAATGGGCAGAGAACCTGAACAGACACTTCCCCAAAGAGGACATACAGATGACCAATCTGTGTATATAAAAAGCCAGCGACTGTATCGCCGTAATGACCAGAACAACTGGTCATTATGATGCTGACTGCAGCCAGTGAACCTGTCAATCTGGGGGGTGGAGCCGGCCAGCCAACCTCCTGCAGCCCCTCTCCTGAGCTGGCCCCACACCCGATGGGCCCCCACCTCCTTGATTGGCCTGCAGCCACTCCCCAAAGCCAGCTCTGCCCCCAATCGGCCCCCTCACTCTGATCAGGGGCAGGGCTGACTGGCCAACTACCCATGGCCCCTCCCCCAGGCTGCTGGTTCCCAATTGGCCCCCCACCCCATTCAGGGGCGGGGCCAGCTGGCCCCCCACCACAGCCCTTCCCCACAGCTGGCCCCACCCCTGATCAGCCCACAGCCCCTTCCCCCAGCCAGCTCCACCCCTGATTGGCCCCCTTACTCTGATCAGGAGCAAGGCCGGTGGCTACCGCTCACAGCCCCTCCCCCTGGCTGACTGCTGACCCCCAATGAGCCCCCCCACCCCATTTGGGGGTGGGGTCCGCTGGCCAATTGCCTGTGGCCCCTCGCCCCTGGCCAGCCCAGCCCTGATTGGCCCCAATAAGTGCAGGCCAGCCAGCCAACCTCCCACCATCTCCTCCTCCCGACAGGCCCAGCCCCAGTTTTCCCCAATTGAGACCAGGCCAGCAGGACCCCACCCATGCACAAATTCCTGCACTGGGCCTCTAGTAGACATATAAAAGGATGCTCAACATCACTAATTGTCAGAGAAATGAAAATTCACACCACAATGGCATATCACCTCACACCTATGAATGGCTATCATCAATAAATCCACAAAAGACTAGTGTTGGCAAAGATGAAAAGAAAAATGAACTCTCAACATTCACTGTTGACAGGGATGCAGATTGGAACAGCCACTATGGAAAAGAGTGTGGAAGTTCCTCTAAAAATTAAACTAACCTGTGAGCCAGCAATTTCACTTCTGAGGATTTATTCAAAGAAACCCAAAACACTAATTGGAAAGAATATATGCATCCCTATATTCATTGCTACATTATTTCAATAACCAAGATATGAAAGCAACCCAAATGCCTATCAGTAGATGGATGAGTGGATATAAATGCTGTGGTATGTTTATACAATGGAATATTACTTGTCCATTAAAAAAATGAAATATCACCATTTGCAACAGCATGGATGGACCTAGATGTTATTATACTCAGTGAAATAAGTTAAAGACAAATATAATATGACTTTACTTCTATGTGGAATCTAAAGAACAAAATAAATGTACAAACAAATTGAAGCAGACTCATAGACACAGTGAGCAGACTGGTGGTTGCCAGAGGAGAGGAGGGTTAGGGAAATGGGTGAAAAAGGTGAAGAGATTAAGAAGTATAAATTGGTACAAAATAGTCATAGGGATGTCAAGCATAAGGAATATAGTCAATAACATTGCAATAACTATGTATCATGCCAATGGGAATATCAAGAGGAACGATATTAAGAAAGTGGTGAGGAGGGCTAGAGAGAGATTTTAAAGACATTAAAGATCAAGTGACCTCCACTGTCTGGATGAGACCAGGTCTTTCTGTGTGAGAATCATAAAACAGAGAATGGTGGAGAGCTACAAAGAGGAAATCATGAAGGAGAAAGAAAGAGAATTAAAAAGAGACGGAAAAAAGAAATAAATCACATGCATGTTGCTACTCTCTGTTTCTGAATATTCAGATTATATAAATTGCAAGGGTAGTGACCCTATGCTGAGCTCAGAACAGCTAACCAGAAGAGCATCTGTGATGGTGCAAAGTTTTTCTCTGCAATGTCCAATGTGGTGGCATTAGCACATAGCGTTGATGGCACTTGAAATGGGGCTAGAGTAACTGAGGGGCTGAATTTTTAATTCATTGAAATGTAAGTAGGCTCATCTGGCCAGTGGATACCATGCTGGATAATGCAGCTCTCAAGATCTAATGATGAGGAAGGCATATTCCTTTCTCCCCTAGTTTTCCTTGCAAAGTCATTCACTGGGCTGGGCACATATACAAGATCCAGGATCTCGGTGATAACCTGGTGACACTAAAACAGTAAGGCCAACATCCAGGTCCTACTGGAATTCCCATCATAGGCCCACTTGAAAACAGAGTGAAGATCATGGCCCAGAAAAAATGTGTGATAGACACAATTATAGCTGAAATAGCAGTGGGGAAGAGAACACACACTTATAAACCCTGAATCTGCATGAGAGCCTAGGAAGACACTTAATTCATCTGAGGCCCAAAGGACCTGGTCACATGAGAAGGGATTTTGTTCCACACATGAACAAGATCCTAGTCCAGGGGTGTATTTATCAGATGTTTCCCAAGGCTGAGCACTAGGGTGAGGAAACCATATAGATGACACAGTCATTGCCCTTGCAGGGCTTGCTTATGACCAGGATTCCTATTCCCACAAGTGGGAGGACACACAGAGAGAGTCTGGGCCTGAGAATTCCAAGATACTTTCAGAGAAATTCAAACTGACGTCCTGCAGGTTATAAAGGGAGCAGCAAGGACCACCTGAACTCTAGGTTCTCTTCTCATTTCTCTACTAAGCTTGCCTGCAGTGGATCCTATGCCCTCCCCACTTCCACTGCAATTAGAATGTGCTGAAGCAGCCGCCCAAGCCCTTTCAACTATTTAAATATGTTTCTGGGCCAACCTTTCACCAACAGTGTCTAGACAAGGACTGGTTGTAAGGTGATGTCCAGAAGCAGGTGAAAAGTGGTCCCTATCCCAGGAGATAGTACCCTGAGACTGAGAAAGAAATGACCTCAGAGTCTGTGGGTCTCCAGCCCAACCCTGAGGATTTATTCAAAGAAACCCAAAACATTAATTTGAAAGAATATATGCACCCCTATATTCATTGCAGCCCAACCCTGTAGTCCATCCATGCTGACCTGTTTTCTGGCCAGTCGCATTGGAGAAATGGAGACGTAATTTCTCTTTTCTGCTTCTCACCTATCTCTGTTGGTTGAAATTGCTATAGTCATGAAAGAAAGTGCATGGCATGTCACATGGGTAAATGGAGAAAATAAGAAGTAAGGAAATAAGCTCCACTCTAGACTTGTAGGGAGTCATCCTTTCGGTGGTTTTCCAGTGGGTTTAACTGCATAAATGCAGACCCCCAGAACCATGCCAGCCATAGCAGTATATCCTGCCTCCATCCCACTCAGAAGGAGCACAAATACTGCTATATGAACAATCATGGTTGAGCTCAGGTGATAATGCTCTACTGATTCTCCTGATATCAAAACTTTGGGACTTCTCCCCCTCACATGGCCTAGTGAACCTATTGTCTTCTGTCTGCCCTCCTAAATTGTTCCCATCATAAGACCTCACCCTAGGCTCTGAGTACTGCACTCATTCATGGAGTCCACTGGGTAGCTGTCTCTTAATTCTTAGAGCCTCCCTATTGATATCATGAAACTATGATTTGGAGATGACGGATTTCTAGGACAATCTGGTCCTGAGAAGGAAGTTTCAGGGGTAAACAAGTGACATTTTTCAGTCCAACAGTCTAACTTTGTTTTGTGTGGGCAAATAAATTCCATTCAAATACAACTGTGAAAATTTTACATAAGTGGAATAATGTTTAAATATGGGTAAGAGTTATGTCAGCATCACGGCAGCATGAGAGGACCTCCAAGTCTTTCCCCTTGATGTTACAAATTGGACAGTTATATTTCAACAAAGAACTCCCTACTCAACATAAAACATGTATAAGAAATATATCCAAGCATTGAGAAATCTGAAGTTGGGCTATCAGAGCAACAGAGGACATGGAATGGGGAAGAACAAAGATGAGAGCAGCAGACACAGTCCGGCATTCACCTGACCCCAGCAATGCCATAGTGGTGAAAGGTCAGAGTACAATCCTACTGGAATGGCCTGAGAGGTGGAGGCATCAAAAGTTTCTAGTGGCCAGTACACATTGAAGCTAAATCCAGAATCAGAAACAGGGGAGTAGGCAGAGGGTGGTGGAAATCGACAGGCCACTATCACCGAACAGACAAAACCACAAAGGCAGGAATCCATCTCCCCTCCCTTTCCCATTGTCCTCTTATTATTGTGACACTCATTTGGCTGATCACAAAGGTTCAGAGGCAAATTTCCAGCCTGGGGGTTTTGCATTCATGCAGTTAAACCCACGGGAAGAAGCAGAGCCATAGGAGAAGAAACCAAGATGGCGGCATAGTAAACACCTGAACTGCTGCCTCGCACAACAATTTCAAAACTACAACTAAAAGACAAAACGGACATCATCCAGAACTACAGGAAGGCTGGCTAAGTGGAAATTCTACAACTAGAAGGAAAGAGAAAAGCACACTGAGACTCACAGGAGCTGCGGAAGGCAGAGATATGGAGAGGCACACGCGGAGAGGGCTGGCAACTGAGTACGCAGCTGGCTTTCTCAATCGTGAGGGAGACAAAAGCTCCCAATTGTGTTGAACTCCAGTTCCGGGCGAGAATATGGGAACCCAGACTCATTTTGGGAGAAACTAGACTGTCTGGCAGTGGGCAAAACTTGAGGGCGGCTTTCTCTCAGAGGTGCTTGCAGTGATTACCATGGGACACTGAGAGCCAGGGACCTCTTAGGGCAGAGCTGACGGGAAGCCATTGCTGCTTTCTCCACCCTGAGACTCTGCCCCATCCAAGCTGAGCACAGAGGCTTTTGCATATGAATGGCCTGGTCCTTTGAATTTTAAACTTACCTAACAAACTGCAGCTGAGTCAGTGAGACCAAGAATATCCAAAAGAAGGCCCAAGGCTCCACAGCAGCTTGCATTGCTTCACAGTTGGGCCTCATCTGGGCACCTCCAAAACCCAAACAAAGAAGAGGAATCTGCAGATCTCAGGCAGAGGCTAAATTAGCACCTGCTTGGAGATCCAAGAGCCAGTGTACCCAGGGGTCAGAGTGGGACCATCCAGATTACAACTCCTCAGATCCATAAGGGATACTCAGGGGGCAGACTCAGTGAGCACCAAAGCCCCACTGAAGCAAGTCTTGTCTCATAAGGGTGTCTCCAGCACAGAAGTTCTCCCATTGTAGACACAGCTGATCCTTACAGCCAATTGGCCTGGAGGTCAATTCCCCCCAGTGATAAAAACAACAATCAAGGCTTAACTACAACAAGACTTTACACACAGCCCACAAAGGGGTGCACCAAGAGTGTCCACCTCAGGTAACTGGGGAGGCTGAGCCACTGGGCCCTATAGGACACCTAGCACACAAAGCCACTCTATCAACTCAGGGAAGCAGCCAAAATGCGGAGACAAAGAAACAGGTCACAAATGAAAGAAATGGAGGAAAGCAAACGACTGGATATAGAGTTCAAAACCATGGTTATAAGGTTTTTCAAGAATTTTCTAGAAAAGGCCGATAAATTTAGTGAGACCCTCAAGGATATGAAAAAGGATCAACTAGAAATTAAGCATACACTGACTGAAATAAAAAATAATATACAGAGATCCAACAGCAGACTAAAGGAACGCAAGAATCAAGTCAAAGATTTGAAATACAAAGAAGCAAAAAACACCCAAACGGAAAAGCAAAAAGAAAAAAGAATCCAAAAATATGAAGCTAGTTTAAGGAGGCTCTGGGACAACTTCAAACCTACCAACATCCGAATTATGGGGTGCCAGAAGAAGAGAGAGAGCAAGACACTGAAAACCTATTTGAAGAAATAATGACAGAAAACTTGCCCCACCTGGTGAAAGAAATAGAATTACAAGTCCAGGAAGCACAGAGAACCCTAAACAAAATGAATCCAAAAAGGACCACACCAAGACACATCATAATTAAAATGCCAAGAGCACAAGACAAAGAGAGAATATTAAAAACAGCAAGAGAAAAACAGTTAGTTACCTATAAGGGAGCACCCATACGACTGTCAGCTGATTTCTCAACAGAAACTATGCAGGCCAGACGGGAATGGCAAGAAATATTCAAAGTGATGAATAGCAAGAACCTACAACCAAGATTACTCTACCAGCAAAGCTATCATTCAGAATTGAAGGTCAGATAAAGAGCTTCACCAAAGCTAAGAAAAAGCTAAAGGAGTTCATGACCGCCAAACCAATATTATATGAAATGCTGAAAGGTATTCTTTAAGAAGAGGAAGAAGAAAAAGGTAAAGATAAAAATTATGAACAACAAATACATATCAACAAGTGAATCTAAAAATCAAGTGAATTAAAAATCTGATGAACAGAATAAACTGGTAAATATAATAGAATCAGGGGCATAGAAAGGGAGTGGACTAAAAATTCTCAGGGGTAAAGGGGTGTGGGGGGTGTGGGAAGAGACTGGACAAAAATTGTACAGCTATGGATGAGGACAGTGTGTGGGGGATTAAGAGCAGAGGGTGGGGTGGGAACCAGGTGGAGGGGAGCTATGGGGGGAAAAAAGAGGAACAATTGTAATAATCTGAACAATAAAGATTTATTTATTTTTTTAAAAAAAAGAATGTAATAAAAAAAAAAAAAAGAAAAAGAAGCAGAGTCATAGACAAGAGAGCCCATCTAACCACCACCATCACCACATCACAACAAGGCCTAGTAGAGTAAGTTATAATGGTACAGAAAGCACAGGTTCCAGTTACAGAGAAGTGGCATAGGGAACACACAGGCCAGAGCCCCATCATCTATCTGCCTCACCTTACCATGAGCATAGTGCCCTGAAACTGAGGCAATCAGGTAATAAAGAGGACTCCCAACTTTTTAAGGAATACAGGACATTTCCCATAACCCAGGCAACACTATCCCAGAAGTCCTAAAAGTACACCTAAGACAAAACAAAATTTTGTGCTATAGCACTACCTTCAGGAAAATAAAAGAAAGACCTCTATTTATCAACCTGCTAAACAATAGAAACAAATACTAAAAAGGAAAAAAGGAAATTTTATTCCTTTAAAATGCCCAGGCAGAAAAATAACCTATCAAATAAGATGAATAACCAAAGTATCAAGGAAGTACAGAAAGAAAAGAAAATATCTCTTGAATATAAAGTTAAAGACATGGAAAACTGTGATTTAAATGAAAGAGAATTGAAGATTGCAGTTCTGAAAAAACTCAATGATACAACAAAACGAGGACTTAAGCAAAGAAACTGAAACCATAAAAAATAACCAAACAAATTCTGGAGCTGAAGAACTGAATAATGAGATGAAGAACGAACTGTTGAGCTTAAGAAATAGACCAGACCAGATGGATAAAAGAATAAGTGGTATTGAAGATAGAAATCTAGGAATGACTCAGGTGGAAGAAGAGAGAGAATCTAGAGTGGGGGGGGGGGGAATGAAACAACTCTACAGAACTGACTGCATTAGAAAGAAAAATATAAGAATAATTGGTATGTCAGAAGGAAAAGAGAGGGAGAAAGAAACAAAAGCTTATTCATACAAATAATCAACGAGAACTTCCCAAACCTACAGAAAGAACTGGACCCTCAAATCCAAGAAACCTAAGAACATCTTAAGCAGGGGGACATCTGTAATATTTTCAATGATAAAGATAAATTTAAATAATAATAATAAAATAAATAAAAAGGCCTTCTCCAAAACATTATATTAAAGCTGTCAGAAATTAATGACAAAGAAAGAATTCTCAAGGCAACCAAGAGGGGCAGGGGGGACCCCATTAAACTATCATCAAATTTTTCAGCAGAACACCTACAATCTAGGGGAAAGTGGAATTGAATATGCAAAATATTGAAAGAGAGAAATCACCAACCAATAATAATATATTCAGCAAAGATATCGCCTAAGATATGAAGAAGAAAAAATATATGGAAGAGAAATAATGGCTTTTCCAGACAAAGAGAAACTGAGTGAGCTAACAACCACAAGACCTGCATTACAAGAAATGCTGAAAGGTTTTCTTCACCTGAAATATGAAAGGCAAAAGGATACAAAACTGTGAGCAAGATGATTAACAGACATAAACAGGAAATTGTAATCCTTGTTCAAAATAAGGTATTAAACACTGAAATGTTTTGTTTTTTTAAAAGATTAAATTAGGTAAAAGCATTTTAAAAAGACTAGCTGTTGCAATTTGGAAATAAACTCACAGCATAGAAAGTGATAATTTGTGATGATAAAAACATAAAACCAGGAGGGCTGAATTTGCATTGGTGAATGGAGAAAAGATACAATCAGAAGTAAAATGACTATTATACATATGAAAATTTTGTTTTACATAAACCTAATGTTAACCACAAAACAAAAGTCTAAAACTGAGGCAAAGGCAAGAGTATACAATAGAGTCAAGACAGTCTCTTCAATAAATGGTGTTGGGAAAATTGGACAGACACATCCAAAAAAAATGAAAGTAGACAGCAACTTACACCGTACACAAGAATAAACTCAAAATGGATAAAAGACTTAAATATAAGTCATGAAACCATAAAAATTCTAGAAGAAACCATTGGCAACAAGATCTCAGATATCTCTCATTGCAATACATTTATGGATACATCTCTAAGAGCAAAGAAAACTAAGGAGAAAATAAACAAATGTGACTACATCAAAATAAAAAGCTTCTGCACAACAAAAGAAACCATCAACAAAACAAAAAGGGAGCCCACTGTATGGGAGAACATATTTGGCAATGATATATCTGATAAATGGTTAATATCCAAACAAAAGGAAGACAAACAATCCAATTAAAAAGTGGGCAAAGGACCTAAATAGACACTTTTCCAAAGAGGACATACAGATGGCCAAGAGACATTTGAAAAAAAAATGCTCAAAGTCACTGATCATCAGAGAGATGCAAATTAAAATGACAATGAGGTATCACCTCACACCTGTCAGAATGGCTACCATCAACAAATAACAAGTGCTGGCAAGGATGTGGAGAAAAGGAAACCCTAGTACACTGCTGGTGGGAATGCAGACTGGTGCAGCCATTATGAAAACCAGTATGGATTTTCCTCAGAAATTTAAACATGGAACTGCCATCTGACCCACTGATCTCATTTCTAGGAATATATCCTAAGAAACCCAAAATACAAATCAGAAAGGATATATGCATCCCTATGTTTATAGCAGCACCATTTACAATAAGTAAGATGGGGAAAGAGCCCAAGTGCCCATCAGTAGATGAGTGGATAAAAAAGCTGTGGTACATTTATACCATGGAATACTGTGCAGCAGTAAAAAGGAAGAATATCTTACCCTTTGAGACGGCATGGAGGTACCTGGTGATTATCATGCTAAGTGAAATAAGTTAGCCAGAGAAAGTCAAGTATCACATGATCTCACTCATGTGAAATCTAAGTAACAAAATAAACTGATGAACTGAGTGGATCCAGAGACTTGAAGCATGGAACAGAGTGTGAAGTCTCAGAGAGAATTGGTGGAGGGTTGGTGGGTGGGAGGTAATCAACCAAGGACCTTGTATGCATATATGCATGGCCCATGAACACAGACATTGGGGCAGTGAGGTCCTAGGGCAGGAGGTGAGGGTGGGCTGGAGGAGGTAAATATGGGGGGGGGGGAGATATATGTAATATTTCCAACAATAAAGAATTTTTTAAATAAATAAATAAATAAAACAGGTGTATAACATTTAAAAAAATGAATTGAGGTGGGGGGTGGGGGATCATAAATACCACCAAACTGAAATAACAGACAGAAACACACAAGGGACTATAAAAATGTACACATAAAGCTACTAGAAAACAAAAGATAAAATGGCTATAGGAAATCTTCTTATATCAATAATCACCCTGAATGTAAATGGAATGAACTCACCAATAAATAGCAGGATGGATTAAAAAACAAGACACAATTTGCCCTAGCTGGTTTGGCTCAGTGGATAGAGCATCAGCCTGCAGACTGAAGGTCTAGAGTTTGATTCTGGTCAAGGGCACATGCCTGGGTTTGCAGGCTCAATCCACAGTAGGGGGTGTGCAGGAGGCAGCTGATCAATTATTATTCCTCATTGTTGATGTTTCTATCTCTCTCTCCCTCTCCCTCTGAAATCAATAAAAATATAATAAAAATAAATAAATAACAAGACACAACTATTTTTTGCCTTCAGGAAACCCATCACAACTACAAAGAGAAAGACTCAAAGTGAAGGGGTGAAAGATGATACTCCAAGCAAATGCCTGCCATCCAAAGAATAGCAGGGGTAGCTGTATTTATATCTGACAAAATAGGTTTTAAGATATAAAAGGTAATAAGAGACAAAGATGGACCTTTTATAATGATAAAGAGAGCAATACATCAAGAACACACACATGTATTACATACCGTATTTTCCGGCGTATAAGATGAATTTTTAACCCAGGAAAATCTTCTCAAAAGTCAGGGGTCATCTTATACACCAGGTGTCATCTTATAGGGCGGGTATATCCCAAACTCTATATTTTAACTGGAAAAGTTGGGGGTCGTCTTATATGCCCAGTCGTCTTATACGCCAGAAAATACAGTACATAAAATCTCCAACTAAGGAGCACCAAAATATATAAAGCAACTTCTAACAGAACTAAAAAGAGAAAGTGACAAAATTATAATTATAGTAGATGACTTAAATACTCATTGACAGCAATGGATAGATCATCCAAACAGAAAATCAATAAGAAAATGTCAGTCTTAAGTAACACATTAGTACAAAGGAATATAATTGATACAAGTGGCCCAGTGCACAAAATGTGTGCACATTAAAAGGGAATTAATTAGAGGAAATATTTTAATATTGCTATTTGCCCTTTCTCTATAATAGAAGTGTCAGAGATTAAAGAAAATTAGTAAAATGTATATAAAAATATCCCTCCTGTCAGAGTCTGCGGCGTGCCATGGGACCTAAAGTCAAGTCCCCGCTCACCACCCGCACACGCTTCGAAAACGCAGGAGACCCAGATCCAGCTGGCCCCACCCCTGTCAAGTTCCTCTGGGCATGGGGCACAGCCTCAGGTCTCCCAGCCCAGTGCCAGGGCAGGGGGCACAGCCTGAGGTCCCCTGTCTAGCCCCACCGGGCAAGGAGCACGGCCTAAGGTCCCCAGCATGGTGCCACACAGGAGGCACAGCCTGAAGACCGCCGTCAAGCCCCACCGGGCAGGGGGTGTGGCCTGAGGTCCCCCGTCAATCCCCGCTGGGTAAGGGGCACAGCCTGAGGTCCCCTGGCCTGCACTGGGGTGGGGGACATGGCCTAAGGTCTCCTGGCCTAGCACCAGGGTGGGGGGCACGGCCTGAGGTCCCCTGTCAAGCCCCGCAGGGTGGGGTTGCAGCCTGAGGTCCCTCGCCTCAGCCAGGAACCATGCAGCCTCAGGTCCCTGCTATTCAGTCGTGATATGATAGTGTCCTGGCTAATTTGCATATTCATCTATTATATAGATACTAGTGGCCCAGTGCATGAAATTTGTGCATGGGGGGTGGGGAGTCCCTCAGCCCAGCCTGCACCCTCTCCAATCTGGGACCCCTTGGGGGATGTCCAACTGCCAGTGTAGGGTCTAAACCAGCAGTCGGACATCCCTCTTGCAATATGGGACCACAGGCTCCTAACCACTCACCTGCCTGCCTGCCTGATTGCCCCTAACCACTTCTGCATGCCAGCCTGATTGCCCCCTAACTGCTCCCCTGCCAGCCTAACTGACGCCTAACTACTCCCCTGCTGGCCTGATCACCCCCAACTGCCCTCCCTGCCAGCCTGTTCAACCCCAACCCCCTAACCACCTCTGCCTTGGCCCCGCCACCATGGATTTGTCCGCAAGGATGCCCAAAAGGGCTCCCAGAAGGTCTTCCAGTCCAATTAGCACATTACCCTTTTATTAGTATAGATAGAGGACTGGTGCATGGGTGGGGGCCAGCTGATTTGCCCTGAAGGGGGTCCCAGATCAGAGTGGGGGTCCCCTTTGGGGGCAGGGCCTGGCTGGGCAAGGGGCCTAGGGCAGTTTGGAGCCTGGCCACACCCACATCAGGGTGGGGGGTCCCCGCAGGGGGCAGGGTGGGCCTGGGCAAGGGGCTGATGGCCGTTTTCAGGCTGGCCACGCCCCTATCAGGGTGAGGGTCCCTGCTGGAAGGCATGGCCGGCCTAGGTAAGGGGCTGAGGGCTGTTTGGGGGCAGTTTGCAGGCCAGCCAAGCCCCCTGCTTTGTCTGGAAGGACGTCCAGAAGGTCTCCGGAAGGTCTCACAGTCTAATTAGCAAATTACCATTTTATTAGTATAGATACTAGAGGCCCGGTTCACAAAATTCATGCGCGGGGTCAGGGGTGTCCCTTAACCTGGCCTGCACCCTCTCCAATCTGGGACCCCTCGGGGGATGTCTGACTGCCCTGTGGGATCGGGCCTAAACTGGCAGTCAGACATCACTTTCACAATCCAGAACTGCTGCCTCCTAACTGCTTGCCTGCCTGCCTGCCTGATTGCCCCTACCACTTCTGCCTGCCAGCCTGATAACCCCCTAACCTCTCCCCTGCTGGCCTCATTAACACCTAACTGCTCCGCTGTCAGCCCGATCGCCTCCAACTGCCCTCCCCTGCCAGCCTTATCACCCCCAACTGCTCTCCCCTGCAGGCCTGGTCACCTCCAACCGCCCTCCCCTGCCAGTCTGGTCGACCCCAAAAGCCCTCCCCTGCCAGCCTGATCTCACCCCCAACTGCCCTGCCCTATTGGCCTGATGGCTCCCAATTTCCCTCCCCGCTGGCCTGGTCACCCCAAACTGCCCTCCCCTGCCAGCCTGGTCGCTCCTAACTGCCCTCACCTGCCGGCTTGATCTTGCCCCCAACTGTCCTCTGCTGCCAGCCTAATGGCCTCCAATTGCCCTCCCTTGTAGGCCTGGCCACCCCCAATTGCCCTCTCTGCAGGCCTGATCACCCCCAACTGCCCTCACCTGCTGGCTTGATCTCACCCCCAATTGCCCTCCCCTGCAGGCCTGGTCACCCCCAACTGCCCTCCCCTGCTAGCCATCTTGTGGCGGCCATCTTGTGGTGGCAATCTTGTGATGACATCATGTGAGGGCATCACACCACCTAGGCTTTTATTATATAGGATATACAGAGCTTTTCACCCCAGAACATCAGAATATACATTCTTTTCTAATAATATAAAACATCCTGAAGGACAGAGTGTATGTGGCAGCACAAAACTAGTCTCAACAAATGTAAAAAGACTGAAATCATACCAAACATATTCTCTGACCACAATGCTTTGAAACTAAAAGTCCACTGCAAAAAAAGAACTGAGAAAACT
This sequence comes from Eptesicus fuscus, assembly GCF_027574615.1. Classification (NCBI taxonomy): domain Eukaryota; kingdom Metazoa; phylum Chordata; class Mammalia; order Chiroptera; family Vespertilionidae; genus Eptesicus; species Eptesicus fuscus. Next base: position 446,410 of record NC_072480.1, on the reverse strand, counting down.
ATAAAAATGTGGGGATTAAACAACATGCTACTGAACAACTGGGTCAAAGAAGAAATCAAAGAGATCAAAAGATATGTAAAGACAAATGAGAATTACAATACAGCATATTGAAATTTGGGGAATGTAGCAAAAACAGTAATAAAGGAAAGTTTAAAGTATTACGGGCCTACCTCAAGAAACAAGAAGAAAAATCTAAAACAACAACCTAGCATTTAAACTTAAAGAACTAGAAAATAAAAAGCCCAAAGTCAATAAAAGGAAAAAATTAGAGCAGAATTAAATGAAATAGAAAACAGAAAAACAATAGAAAATAATAGTGCAACAAAGAACTAATTCTTTGAAAGGATGAATAAGTTTGTCTAACCTCTGGCTTGACTCACTATGGAAAAAAGAGAAAAGATTCAAATATACAAAATCAGAAATGAAAGAGAAGAAGTTACAATGGACAGAAATACAAAGGACTATACAAGAATACTATGAAAGGCTATATGCCACCAAATTCAATAACGTAGAAGAAATGGACAAGTTCTTAGAAATATATACCAGTAGTCTTCCTAAACTGAATCATGAAGAACTGGAAAATTTAAAGAGGTCAATCAACAATAAAGAAGGAAAAAGACATCAGGCCATGGCCAGTGTTGCTAGATGGTTAGAGCATAAGCCGTAGACAAAGGCGTCACGGATTTGATTCCTGGTCAAGGGCATGTACCTCACGCATTCAGGAGGCAACCAGTTGGTGTGTCTCTCTTACATCGATGTTTCTCTCTTCTCTCTCTCTCTCTCTCTCTCTCTCTCTCTCTCTCTCTTTCCTAGAGAGGACAAAATGGTGGTGGAATAGACGGATGTGTCCCGAGCATTGTCCCAGAGCAAATAGAATGAGCAGCTGAAACGAATAACACCAACCCCAAATTGGCAAAGGAGACAGCTGCTGAGACAATTTGCAGCTGGGAAAAGCAGAGGACCCCTGGAGAAAGTAAAATCAAGAATCTGGGTAGGAGAGATCCACCAGACCTCTGAGCCCAGAGGGTCAGAGGGAAACTGCACGGCCCCGAGTCACGTCCCTTGGGACAGACACAGCTCTGACTGTGGAAAGAAGGTCTGCAGGAATGCTGGAGGCAGGGGATTCTATATCTGGGTCTACAGTCACAAAAGACTGAGCCCAGAGGGGGCAGCCTGAAGGGCTGACCAGACCTCACAGTGCCAGCAGGAGAAGAGCTTGCAGAAGCGCAGTCTTTCCCCTCTCTGGGGCCTGTGCTTTTCTTCACTGAACCTAGTCCATAGGACCTTCTGGATATGGACATTCACCGTGGCAGACTTGTGGAGCCTAGGGAGAGGAGGAGGTCCAGGAGAAGTTGCAGTGAGTCTGGTGCTGAGTCATATCTAAGCCCGGAACCTGGGCAGCCATTTTCTTCCGAAGAGATAGCCCCTCCCTCCAGTCTCCAGGAAAACAATACAGCCACACCCAGAATATACCCTGAATGGTACAAAGGATTAACCTTTTGCACTCGGATGTCAAGTGTGACTCAACACAGTTAGCATTAGAATAAAGGAATCGAGAAAAAAGCAAGCAAGTGCAAAGGGTTAAAAAAAAAATCTGAATAGTCCCTGAGAGTCCACAAGGACTGGTCTAAAGAGAGGCCTTCAGTCCCAGCAACAGGAAACTGAGAAACCACAGACAGTACAGAAGACTGGGATTTTAAGCCAGCCAAAGGAACAACACTTCACTTTTTCATTTTTAGTTTTATTTTATTTTATTTTTTAATTTTATTTTATTATTATTTTGTTATCTCTTTTTTATTTTTCTTTATTTTCCTTTTTTTATTTGTTGCTATATTTTCTATTTATTTTCACATTATTTTCCATCATTCTATTTTATTTTATTTGCTATTTTTTATTTGTTCTACCATTTTATAAATCAATTTTTTGTAAATTTATTATATTATTATTATTATTATTATTTTCTCATTCTTTTTTTATCCACTGATCCCCTTTCTACTTCCTCTATACTGAACTGAGGTCCCCCCATATTCATCCAATTATTTTTTTAAAATATATTTTATTGATTTTTTACAGAGAGGAAGGGAGAGGAATAGAGAGTTAGAAACATCGATGAGAGAGAAACATCCATCAACTGCCTCCTGCACACCCCCCACTGGGGATGTGCCCACAACCAAGGTACATGCCCTTGACCGGAATCGAACCTGGGACCTTTCAGTCCACAGGCCGACGCTCTATCCACTGAGCCAAACCAGTTTCGGCTATTCATCCAATTCTTAACCTTATTTTCTATATATAAGCTCAGGCTCTACAGATTCTGCCCCCACCCTCTTTGCTGGGTATTGGGTGTTTACATTTTTTTGGTTTATCTGTTTGTTCTGTGGTGTTTTCTCCATATATATTTTTTATCCTTTATCTTTTCTCTCTTATCTTTTTTTTTCTCTCTTCAATACCATTTGTGCTCTCTTTTCTCTAACCTTAATTCTCTTTTCTCAGGTGGTCACTTATATTGAGGTTATCGGTGTTGTGAGTACATTCGTGTTTTGTTCCCTTTGTGTAGTGTCTTGTTGAGGAAAATTTTATCCTGTCCAGCCAATGTGCTAGAGAGCGAGCCACATAACCAGAGACCCGGAGAGGAAACTCCTTCTATGAACAGGTCAATAACACCCCAGACCCAACTACAGAGGCAGGAAGAAGGCAGCAGTGAGGGAGAGAGCATGAGTGAGTGAGGGAACAAAAGAGGAGTGTATGGTCATGTGCGGATTGTGTGTGTGTGTGTGTGTGTGTGTGTGTGTGTGTGTGTCACAGTTAGATCCTGCAGGACATTCCGGGGCAGGCTAACTGAGCTCACCTAACTAGGCAGCCTCTGCTACTGTTGCAAATAGTACTGGAAGGCTGGCTCTTCCTCAGAGGACTCAACTTTTTGAAGGGGAGAGCTGCTGTAACTGGGAGCCCAGCCTCCCCTCCACCCAGGGTGCCATCAGATAATACCTGGGACCCTACAGCCACTCTTCCAGGGACCTACTACCTTGGCTGTGGTCCCACAGTCACCAAGTCTCCAGCCACCCTGGGTGCAGGCTCCTGCAAGTTCCAAAGCATGCTTTCCTCTGACCAGCCCAACACTTTATCCTAGGGTACTGTGACCACATGAACAACAGACATGTGAGCAGCCCCCTCCTGCCCAAGGAGCAGCAGCCCTGCAAGCAGCAAGCCCCAGGTCAAAGAGCAGCAACCTCATGTGGACTGCCCCTGTCTAAGAAGCAGCAGCTGTGTGAAAGGCCCGCTCCCCCATCCAAGCAACAGAAACCACACAAGCAGTCTGCTCCCATCCAAGAAGCAGTAGCCTCATGTGGCCTGCCCCTGCCCAAGGAGCAGCAGCTGTATGAATGTCCTGCTCCCCCATCCATGGAGCAGCAACCATGCAAGCAGCCCACCTCCTCTGAGGAGCAGCACCCACATGAGCAGCCTGCCAATTACTGAGGAGAGGCAGCCCTGTACAGCCCGCCCCACCCGAGGAGCAGCAGCTGTGTGAGCACCCCACTCCGGTCTGAGGAGCAGCAGCTCCGTGAGCAGACTGCCTGCATTCGAGAAGCAGCAACTGCGTGAGCAGCCCACCCCAGTCTGATGAGCAGCAGCCACATGAGGAGATGGACCACGTCCAAGGTGCAGCAGCCCTGGCAGTCCACACCGGTCCGAGGAGCAGCAGCCACATGCAACCCACACCAGTCCAATGAGCAGCAGCTGGCTGAGCGGCCCGCACCCATCTAAGGAACACCAGGGGGACGTTCAACTCACTCCCATTCTAGGAGCAGTAGCCATGCTAGGAGCTGGCCCCCATCCAAGGAGCAGCAGCCCTGCCCCTGTCCAAGGAGCTGCAGCCTCACAAGCAGCCTGCCTCGTCTGAGGAGCAGCAGCCATCCTCCATCCAAGGAGCAGCAGCCACGTGAGCAGTCTACCCCTATCCAAGGAGCAGCAGCCATGCACAGCCCACCCCAATCAAAGGAGCAGCAGTATCGTGATCAGACCACTCCCATCTGAGGAGCAGCAGCTGTGCGAGCAGCCTCCCCCCACCAGCAGGAGGAGCCACCACTGCTGTGAACAGAACCCACCAGAGGAGCCACTGTCAACTGAAGAGCAGCTGCTGCCGTGACCGCCCGAGGAGCAACCCCAGCCCAAGGAGCCACTGTAACCCAATGAGCAGCCCCTGCATGACTCAACACCTAGATCCTCCAGTGAGATAAAAAAAAAAATGGGTAGACAAAGAAACCCTCAAAGGAAAGAAAAGGAGGAATCTCCAGAAAAACAGCTAAGTGAAACAGAGGCATGCAATATGTCAGAAAAAGAATTCAGACAAAGAGTCATACAGTTCATAAACCAGATGGATGAAAAAATCAACAACTTATGTAAGAATTAAGAAGAAATGAAAAGTGATATAACTGCAATAAAAAAAAAAAAAAAAACCACTATCGAAAGTTTCAACAGTAGGCTAGGAGAAGCGGAGGACCGAATTAGCGAATTAGAAGACAGGGAAGCAAAACACACCTAAACTGAACTGCAATATGAGAAAAAATTAAAAGACAGGAGGACAGCCTAAGGGAGCTATGGGACAACATGAAACAAAGCAACATACAAATAATAAGGGAGCCAGAACAACAGGAAGAGGAGCAAGGGTTAGAAAACCTATTTGAAGAAATAATGTCAGAAAACTTCCCTGATGTGGGGAAGAAAAAAGGCACATAAGCACAGAGAGTCCCAAACAAGATGAACTCGAAAAGACCCACACCAAGAAACATCATAATTACGATGGCAAATGTTCAGGACAAAGAGAGAATCTTAAAGGCTGCAAGAGAGAAACAGAAAATTACGTACAAGGGATCTCCCATTAGATTATCAAATGATTTCTCAACAGAAACACATCAGGCCAGAAAAGAATGAAAGGTAATTTACAAAGTGATGCAAAGCAAGGGACTGAATCCAAGAATACTCTATCCAGCAAAGCTATCATTCAAAATTGAAGGGGAAATAAGGAGCTTCACAGACAAAAAAAGAATAAGGGAGTTTATCACTACCAAGCCAGCAATGCAAGAAATGTTAAAGAAACTGGTGTAAAAGAAAAGAAGAAATAAAAAGGTAAGAAGGAACACAGGCACACAAAATAAAAATGGCTACAAACAAGTACCTATCAATAATAACTTTAAACATAAAAGGACTAAATGCTCCAATCAAAAGACATCAAGTGGCTGAATGGATAAAAAAACATGCCCTATATATATGCTGTCTACAAGAGACCCACCTCAGAACCAGGGACTCACACAGACTGAAAGTGAAGGGATGGAAAAATATATTTCAGGCAAGTGGAAATGAAAAAAAAAAACACAGGAGTAACAATACTTATATCTGACAAAATAGACCTCAAAGTGAAGGCCATAACAAGAGATAAGCAATACCACTTCATAATACTAAAGGGATAGATACAACAAGAGGATATAACTCTGATAAACATATATGCATCCAATACAGGAGCACCCACATGCATAAAAATAACTCCAGATATATATTAAGGGAGAGACAGACAACAATACAATCTAGTAGGAGACTGTAATACACCACTGACATCACTGGATAAATCCTCTATACAAAAAAATCGCAAAGAAACAGCAATCCTAAATGACTCACAAGATCAGATGGTCTTAACTGATATCTTTAGTACATTTCACCCAAAACCAACGGAATATACATACTTCTCAAGTGCACATGGGACATTTTCAAAAATAGACCACATATTGGGTCACAAGCAAAGTCTCCCCAAATTCAAGAAGATTGAAATCATATCAAGCATCTTCTCAGACCACAACGGCATAATATTAGAAATAAACTACAATAAAGACAACCCAAAATATTCAAACACTTGGAAGCTGAGTAGCATGCTATAAAACAATGATGGGGTTACAAAAGAGATCAAAGAAGAAATTAAAAACATCCTGGAAACTAATGACAATAAAAACACAACGATCCAAAATCTATGGGTCACCATGAAAGCAGTCTTAAGAGAGAAGTTTATAGGTTTACAGGCCTACCTCAAAAAGAAAAAAATGGGGAGAGATCCAAGATGGTGGTGTAGATAAACATCTGGGCTGCTGCCTTCCACAACAATTTCCAAAACTACAACTAAAAGACAGAACGTCTATCACCCAGAACCACGGGAAAGCTGGCTGAGCGGAACCTCTACAACTAGACCAAAAGAGACAGGCGCAATCAGGACACAAACGCTGAAAAATTGAGGTACAGGGGAGCACGCGCGCATTACGAGCTGGCGGCGGAGCCCAGCTAGAGGCGATGTTGCTTTCTTCAATCTGAAGAGAGACAAGCCCCCAATCTCTCTGAAATTCAGTTTCTGGGGAGAGACTGGGCTGTTTGCCATCGGGTCGGAGTGAGGGTGGCTACTAGCAGAGCTGCATGGAGGTAGAATTGTTGGCTGCGCCGGGGCACGCGAGACGGCGGGGACGCGATTGCTGGATGCGGTTGGAGGCGGCTCACTGCCAGCCATTGCTCTTTGACACGCCCTAGCCTAGTGATGCCCTGAGACTCCGCCCCACACAATCTACAAACATACCCAAGCTCCTAGCAGTGGCTTTTGCATATGAATGGCCTTCTCTATTGCAATTTAAACGAGTAAACTTGCAACCCAATACAGACAGCTCCAAGGCCTCCAAGCTCCAAGCAGGGAGGAGAGGGCCATGATTCTAGCTGTAGCTTCTACAGGGTAGCCTCAGACAGTAGCTGAACTGTACCCCATTGGAGATCCATAAGCCAATGAACCTAGTGGCCAGTGTGAGGAACCAGATTTCAACTCCTCACATCCATAAGTGACACACTCGGGAGGCAGACTCAGTGAGCACCAAAGCTCCACTCAAACAAGCCCTGTACCACAAGTGTGTCTCCAGCACAGCAGTGCTTCCATTATAGACACAGCAGGTCCTCACAGCCAATTGGCCTGGAGGTCAATTCCTCCCAGTGTACCAACAGCAATCAAGTCTTTTAACTACACCAAGACTTTCCACTCAGCCCACAAAGGGGTGTACCAAGAGAGACCACCTAGGGTGATTGGGGAAGCTGAGCTACCGGCCCCTATAGGTCACTGACCACACAAAGGCACTCCATCAACACAGGGAGGCAGCCAAAATGCGGAGACACTGAAGTATGTCATGAATAGAAGAGATGGAGGAAAGTAAACTAATGGATGACACAGTGTTCAGAACCACATTTATAAGGTTACTCAAGAATATTCTAAAAACTGCTGAGAAACTTGAAGAGACCTTCAAGGACCTTAATGAGAATACCAAAAAAAATGTAAAAGGACCAGTCAGAAATTATGCATACACTGTCTGAAATAAAGAATATATAGAAACACAACTGTAGATCACCGTACCCAAAGAGTCAAACCAAAGATCTGGAATATGAGGAACCAAAAAACACCCAACCAGAGAGGCGGAAAGAAAGAAGAATCCAAAAGTGTGAAGATAGTGTAAGAAGCCTCTGGGACAGCTTCAAGCGTACCAACATCCGAATTTTTGGGGTGCCAGAAGAAGAGAGAGAGCAAGATACTGAAAACCTATTTGAAGAAATAATGACAGAAAACTTCCCCCACCTGGTGAAAGAAATAGACTTACAAGTTCAGGAAGCACACAGAACCCCAAACAAGAAGAATCCAAAGAGGACCACACCAAGACACATCATAATTAAAATGCCAAGGGCAAAAGACAAAGAGAGAATCTTGAAAGCAGCAAGAGAAAAACAGTTAGTTACCTACAAGGAAGTACCCATACGACTGTCAGCTGATTTCTCAACAGAAACTATGCAGGCCAGACGGGAGTGGCAAGAAATATTCAAAGTGATGAATAGCAAGAACCTACAACCAAGATTACTCTACCCAGCAAAGCTGTCATTCAGAATTGAAGGTCAGATGAAGAGCTTCACAGACAAGAAAAAGTTAAAAAAGTTCATCACCACCAAACCAGGATTAAATGAAATGCTGAAGAGTATTCTTTAAGAAGAGGAAGAAGAAAAAAAAGGTAAAGGCAAAAAATTATGAACAACAAAAAGACATCAAATACATACCTACCAACAAGTGAATCTAAAAATCAAGTGAGTAAAAAATCTAAAGAACAGAATGGACTGGTGAATATAATAGAATCAGGGACGTAAAAAGGGAGGGGATGGACAATTATCAGGGGGAAGGGGGTCTGAGGGGTGTGGGAAGAGATTGGACAAAAATCTTACACCTATGGATGAAGACAGTGGCGGGGGGTAAGGGCATGGGGTGGGGTGGGGAATCAGGTGGAGGGGAGCTATGGGGGGGGGGAAGACGTACACCTGTGATAATCTGACCAATAAAGATTTATTTATGTATTTTTTAAAAAAGAAAAGATCTGGGCGCCTGAGAGGAGGGGAGTAGAAGCGGCGGGGGGTGGAGGTGAAATTGGGAGACATCTGTAATACTGTCAACAATAAAATAAAAGAAAAAGAGAAATTAAAAAAATGGTAGTAAATCATTTAACTCTACAACTCAAAGAATTAGAAAGAGAGCAACAAGAAAAGCCCAGAGAGCGCAGAAGGAAGGAGAAAATATAGATCAGAGCATAAATAAATGACATAGAGACAAAAAAACAACACCAAATATAATATCAACGAAACCAAAGCTGGTTCTTTGAAAGGGTAAACAAGATTGATGAACCTCTAGCCAGGCTCACCAAGAAGCAAAGAGAGAGGACCAAAATAAACAAAATCAGAAATGAAAGGGGAGAAATAAAAACAGACCCCACAGAAATACAAAGGATTGTTTAAAAATACTATGAACAATTCGATTCCGATAAACTAGACAACCTGGAGGAAATGGACATAGTCCTAAAAAAATACAACCTTCCAAAACACAATCAGGAAGAATCTGAAAATCTCAATAGGCCAATAACTATGGAAGAAATTGAAGCAGTCATCAAAAATTTTCCAGCAAACAAAAGCCTGGGGCCAGATGGCTTCATAGGGGAGTTTTACCAAACATTCAAGAAAGAACTAAAACCTATCCTCCTCAGACTATTCCAAAAAATTTAAGAGGAAGGAACACTTCCAAGCTCATTCTATGAAGCCAGCATCACCCTAATACCAAAACCTGATAAAGACAACACAAAGAAAGAGAATTACAGGCCAATATCCCTCATGAACATAGATGCCAAAATCGTCAACAAAATTCTAACAAATTGGATCCAGCAGTACATCAGAAAAATCATACACCATTACCAAGTAGGATTTATCTTGGGGATGCAGGGATAGTACAATATCCACAAATCAATAAATGTGATATATCACATAAACAAATTTGGAGATAAAAACCACATAGTCATATCAACTGATGCAGAAAAAGCATTTCATAAAATCCAGCACCCTTTCTTGATAAAAACTCTCAGCAAAGTAGGAATAGAAGGATCATACCTCAACATAATAAAACCATATATGACAAACCCATAGCCAATATCATACTCAATGGGCAAAAACTAAAACCATTTCCCCTAAGAACAAGAACAATACAGGAATGCCCACTATCACCACTCCTGTTTGACATAGTACTGGAAGTACTAGCCATTGCAATTAGACCAGAAGAAGAAATAAAAGGCATCCAAATTGGAAAAGAAGAAGTCCTTATTTGCAGATGACATGATACTGTACATAGAAAACCCTGAAGACTCCATAAAAAAATATTAGACTTAATAAATTAATTTGGCAATGTAGCAGGATACAATATTAACGCCAAGAAATGTATGGCATTTCTATACACCAATAGTCAACTTACAGAAAGAGAGACTAAAAAAGCAATCCCATTTACCATCACACCAAAAAAATTAAGATACCTAGGAATAAACTTACTAAGGAGGTACAAGACCTATATGCAGGAAACTACAGGACACTGAAAAAAGAGATAGAGGAAGACATAAACAGATGAAAGAACATATCATGTTCATGGATTAGTAGAATCAACATCATTAAAATGCCCATACTACCTAAAGAAATCTATAGATTTAATGCACTCTCGATTAAAATACCAATGGCATATTTCAGAGACCTAGAACGAACTTTCCAAAAATTCATCAGGAATAAAAAAAGATCCCAAATAGCTGCACAATCCTGAAAAAGAAGAACAATGTAGGTGGGATCACATTACCGAATATCAAGCTGTATTACAAAGCCACTGTTCTCAAAACAGCCTGGTACTGGCACAAAAACAGCCATATAGATCAATGGAACAGAATAGAAAACCCAGAAATCAACCCAAACCACTATGGTTAATTAATATTTGACAAAAGGAGGCATGAACATACAATGGAGTTAAGACAGTCTCTTCAATAAATGGTACTGGGAAAATTGGACAGATACATGCAAAAAAAAAAATGAAACTAGACCACCAATTTACATCATACACAGAAATAAACTTGAAATGGATAAAGGACTTAAACATAAGATGGGAAATGATAAAAATACTAAAGGAATCCACAGGCAGCAAAATCTCAGACATATGCCAAAGCAATTTCTCCACCAACACCCCTCCTAGGGCATTGGAAACTAAAGATAAAATAAACAAATGGAACTACTTCAAAATAAAAAGCTTTTGCATAGCAAAAGAAACCATCAACAAAACAACAAGAAAGCCCACTGCATGGGAGAACATATTTCCCAAAGTTATCACCGATAAGGGTTTTATCTCCAACATTTACAAGGAACTCATACAACTTAACAAAGGAAGATAAAACAACCCAATCAATAAATGGGCAACAGATCTAAATAGATACTTTTCTAAAGAAGACAGAAGGAAGACCAAAAGACATATGAAAATATGCTCAAAGTCACTAATTATCCGAGAGATGCAAAGCAAGACGACAATGTGATACCACCTCACACCTGTCAGAATGGCTATCATCAACAAATCAACAAACAAATGCTGGCGAGGATGCAGAGAAAAAGCAACCCTCTTGCACTGCTGGTGGGAATGCAGACTGGTGCAGCCACTGTGGAGAACAGTATGGAGTTTCCTCAAAAAACTAAAAATGGGCCCTAACCAGTTTGGCTCAGTGGATAGAGCATCAGCCTGTGGATTGAAAGGTCCCAGGTTCAATTCCGGTCAAGGGCATGTACCTTGGTTGCGGCACATCCCTAGTAGTAGGTGTGCAGGAGGCAGCTGATCAATGTTTCTCTCTCATCGATGTTTCTATCTCTCTGTCTTTCTCCCTTCCTCTCTGTAAAAAAGGCAATAAAAAATATATATTTTTAAAAATGGAACTCTCATTTGACCCAGTAATCCCACTTTTAGGAATATATCCGAAGAAACTAGAAACACCAGTCAGAAAGGATATATGCACCCCTATGTTCATAGCGGCACAATTTACAATAGCTAAGATTTGGAAACAACCTAAGTGCCCATCAGCAAGTGAGTGGATTAAAAAACTGTGGTACATCGACACAATGGAATACTATGCTGCGGTAAAATAGAAGGAATTCTTACCATTTGCAACAGCATGGATGGACCCAGAGAGCATTATGCTAAGTGAAATAAGCCAGTTGGAGAAAGATAAATATCACATGATCTCATTCATTTATGGACTATAATGAACAACATAAACTGATGACACAAAAACAGATCCAGAGACAGAGAAGCATGATCAGACCGTCAAAACTCAGAGGAAAGGTAGGGGAGGGTGGGGTTAAAGGGGAGAGATCAACCAAACGACTTGTATGCATGCATATAAGCCTAACCAATGGACACAGACAACAGGGGGGTGAGGGCATTAGTAGGCAGGGGGTGCAATGGGGTGATAAGGACACATAGGTAATATCTTAATCACTAAGTAAATTTTAAATTAATTAATTAATTAATTAAACCAAAAAATAAAATACACAAAAAAACAACAACAACAAAAAACCTTGGGCCCAGCCTATGTGCCTCAGCAGTTGAGCATTGACCCAGGAAACAATATTCCAATGGCATTTTTCAAGGAAATAGAACAAAAAAACTATCATATTTGTATGAAACCCAAGCAATCCTGAGGGAGGGTGGGGGTCAGTGCAGGAGGTAGATATCACACTCCTTGACTTCAAATTATACTACGAAGATACAATAATCTAAATATGGCAGAGAAACAGACACACAAACCAATGGAACAGAATTGAGAGCCTGAAATAAACCCAAATGTATATGGGCAGCTAATTTTCAACAAAACAGCATCCAATGCAGAAATGAAAGCCTATTCAATAAATGGTGTTGGAAAAATTGCAAAGCCACTTGCAAAAGAATGAAAATAGTCTGCTATTTGACACTGTTAGATAGACATGAGCAGAGCAAGAACGATGGGCCAGGTATAGAAACTCACCAGGGCAGAAACCCTGGATGCCTAGCAAGGGTCAAAACTGGGAAAATAAGAACCTCACCCCGAGGGTAACCTACCCCTCTCCCCCATTGCCCTAGAATATCACTGGTCATGTGCTTTGGATCCTGACTTTCCACATCACTAGTCATGAAGTTTATACCCCCTGACCTTTTCCTCCCTTATAACATCTACTAGTAAGCCTCAGTTGTATTTCAGCTCCAGACCCAGAAAGGCAGCAAAACCAGGTAAGTGACATCATGGCTGCCACATGATCAGCTGCATTAACTAATGACCCCTTGCCCTGGTAGTGACCAATCAGTGTAGACCATGACCCTAAAAGAACACACCTGGAAAGCTGATGAATATTCTATTGAGAGTCATCTCTGAAACCTTCCCTAAGATGTCCACCTGAAAGAGAGACATAGGTACGCTCAGGATGAAGGACCCAGTGTGCGCTCTCCCAAAGAGGAGCACACCAATGCCATTCCATTCCCCCTTCATCCCTTTAAGGCAGTGGTTCTCAACCTTTCTAATGCCGCGACCCTTTAATACAGTTCCTCATGTTGTATGACCCCCAACCATAAAATTATTTTCGTTGCTACTTCATAACTGTAATTTTGCTACTGTTATGAATCGTAATGTAAATATCTGTGTTTTCTGATGGTCTTAGGCGATCCTGCTAGCGGTTCTCAACCCGTGGGTCACGACCCCAGGTTGAGAACCACTGCTGTAGAGCCTAAGACCATTGGAAAACACACATATTTACATTACGATTCATTAACAGTAGCAAAATTACAGTTATGAAGTAGCAACAAAAATAATTTTATGGTTGGGGGTCATACAACATGAGGAACTGTATTAAAGGGTCAAGGCATTAGAAAGGTTGAGAACCACTGCTTTAAGGGGTCCCATGAGACTTGCAACCAGGGGAGCATTGGGCAGCAGCAGTTCATCCCAGGCTAACTCTTTGAATTTGTCTCCAAGGTATCCTTTTCTATGACATCTCAGTGAGCCAAAGCAGCCCAGCCTAGGCTCTTCTGTTACTTCTTCTATGCGCCTTCCTTGTTTCATGGTCCTAAGTATGTTTTTGTTGCCATCATCAACCCAATACCTTTTGGCTCGGTGCTATATAGCCCTTCCCTTTAGCTATCCCCATCCCCCACCCCCTTTCCTTTAAATAAATTCAATTTATTCTTATTTACCTTATGAAATTGCTCTTTAGTCTGCCCACACATCAACAAGTTTAACCTTTCAGACAATATACACAAAAATTAACTCAAAATGGATTAAAAATCTAAACATGAGATCTGAAACTGTTTCTGGTGAAATGAGTTATTTTGTGGTGTCAAGAGCAAAGAATTTCAAATGGCACATGTGTGGAGAAGTATAAACTTGATGGCAAGATTTTATTTGGGATAAAGGGAATTTATACACCCTCAGGGATGTAGAGGGCAGGTAGTCTCCAGAAGCAACTGCCATGAGGATCCTGTTAATCCTCCATATATTTTCTTGGTTCATGGTAAAGAACAAAGCACCATTCAAACCATCCAACCCAACTTTCTATATTTTCCCAGGTCCTCATCCCAACCAATTATTTTCCTGGACCTACTGGGGTTCCACACCCTCTGTCTGATCTGATTGCCTTTCCATTTTTTCCCAGGTTAGGCTCTGCCTCTCTACGTTGTCACCTGGCTCTCACTGCACATGTCCAAAAGTTCTGTTACATCATCTGCTTTCTACTGCACATGTGACGAGCAGAGAAATTTCCCCTCCTTCTCCTTCTGGGAATTTGATACCAGGCCAGCAGCAGCCCTGGGGACATTTTTCTGTCCACTCTGAGAATTAAGTCTCCTCAGCAGCAGTCCCCTGAAGTGTGTTAATGAGCCTGTTTATGCTATGGTTCCCCAGCAAACTCGATGGAATGCTGTCCTGATTCCTGCTTCAGCTTCCCAGTTTATTAAGCTTATTATTTGATTTCCTTTTGCTTCCTTCCTTTTATTAATAACTAGCTACCTATGCTAACAAAACAATTAAATGCATGAAAGAAAACATAGGTACTAAACTTATAGACTTTGGACCAGAGAGGATTTTATTAACTTGACCCCAAAGAAAAGTAAAAGCAAAAATCAATGAATGGGATTTACCAATCTAAAGTGCTTCTGCACAGCATAAAAGACCATCAACAAAACCAAAAGTCAACCAACTGAATGGGAGTAGATATTTGCAAACAATGCCTCTGATAAGGGGCTAATATTCAAAATATATAAAGAAGTCATAAAAAGAACTCATACAACTAAAAAAATATATTAAAAATATTAAACAATTATATTTTAAAAGGGGGCCTGAATAGATACTTTTCCCAAGAATAGAAACATAGAGATGGCTAACAGATATGTGAAAAGATGCTCAACTTTACTAGCTATAAGGCAAATGCAAATCAAAAGCACAATGAGATACTACCTCACATCTGTTAGAATGGCTATTATCAACAAGACAAAAAATAAGTGTTGGAGAGGATGTGAAGCAAAAGGAACCCTTATACATTGCTTGTGGGAATGTAACTGGTACAACCACTATGGAAAACAGTATGACATTTCCTCAGAAAATTAAGACTAGAGTTACCATATGACCCAGTAACCCCTCTTATGGATATCTACCAAACAAAATTGAAAACATTTATTCATAAGAATATATGTTCATTGCAGAATTATTCATGGTGGCCAAGACATGGAAACAACCTAATTGTCCTTCTATGGATGATTGGGTAAAGAATATCTGTACTTATATCCAATGGACTACTACTCAGCCATTATAAAAGGATGAAATACCAACATTTGCAAAAACATAGATGTATCTTGAAAGTAACATCTAAGCAAAGTATAGAAAAGAACACGAATCATGATTTCACTCATATGTGGGATATAAAACAGAAAGCTACAACAAAATAAGCAAAACAAACTCATAGGCACAGACAACAAAATGGGGGTTATCAGAGGGGAAAGGGTGGGGGAGGACAAAAAGTATAAAGAGGGCCAAATATATGGTAATGGAAGGAGACTAGACTTTCGGTAGTGAGCACACAATGGAATATACAGATGATGTATTACAGAATTATACACCTGGAACTTATATAATTTTATTAACCAATATCACCCTAATAAATTGATTTTGAAAGACATAAATTTGTGATAAGGCAGCCATTCCAAAGGAACTTTCTTGCACATCTTAATCTTCAAACCTTTGGAATGTTTGAACTGGGCAAAATAACCTTTGGAAAGAGGTTTATTCCAAACAAGTGTTTGTAAAGCTAACAGGAGAGCAGACCTCCTGGTCACAGGACTGATGATTATAAACATTCTGTCAAGGATACATCTGATAAGGAGTTGATTTACAAAATATATAAAGTACTCATTCAACTCAACAAAAGGAAGACAACCAAATCAATTAAAAAATGGGCAGGAAGGAGCCCAGGGCAGGTCCAGGTGAGAAGCCGAGCTGGCAGGCAATTCCTTGTCTTCAACCCTATTGTAGCTGCTTCAGAGGCTGGGAGATAGAGCATGGCTGAGCAATAGAAAAGAACCTAATACTGATGCCAGGGTCTCCTTCCCATGCCTGTTTCATGATTTCTTTCAAATGAGTGGCCCTAGAGCCCTAGGGAAGGGTTTCGAGGAGGTTGGGTGGGGACCATACCCCACCAGCTTCATCCTCAACCACCTTCACCTTCCCCTCAATAAAAATTTGTTGAGGGCCTGCTATGTACCAGGCTTGTTTGTTTGTTTCCTGTTTTTTGTTTGTTTATAATGATTTTTAAATTTATTTTTAGAGAGAGGGAGAGTAACATTGATGTGAGGGAAACATAGATCTGCTGCCTCCAGCATGACCCCCACCAGGAATTTAGTCTGAAACCCGGTCATGTTCCCTGACCAGGAATGGGACCAGCAAACCTTTGGTGCAGGAGACAATGCCCAACCAACTGAGCCTCACCAGCCAGGGCTCAGGCACTGTTTTATATGTCAAGATACAAGGAAATTTTAGAAAGATCAGGAAACTGTTGTTTTTTTCATTTGCATTTTAGATGTAGGGTGGGGTCAGACATTAAACACATAAACAATAAAATGACAAGAACACAACAAACAATTAGAATACTTACTCTCTGACAGAGGCTTTACATATAACTCTAATCCTGACAAAAGCCATGTGACATAGATAGTATTGTTATCTCCACTTTATAATGGGAAACTAAGACACAGTGTGTAACCAACATCTAGTAAATGGTGGAGCTGGGATTTGAACCCAGGTAATCTGGCTCTAGAGCTTCTGGTTGTGATAATTGCTATGAAGACATCAGAACAGTCTGATTGGTTGGTTGATTCTCTATCCTCATATCCCATACCTATTTCTTTGTCCCTTGCCCTCATAGTCAACTATTTTCAATTGGCATTATCCAGCTTCTTAGTAGTTGCCAGTATATTAGGGGTGAAGTAAAATCTCATTGTTGATTTAATTTTAATTTGCATGTTTCAACTTACTAATAATTAAGCATCTCTTCATATGCTTGTTAGCTTTTTGGATTCCTTCTTTTGTAAGTTGCCCATTCATATATTCCTTTAGGGCTGATGTCTTATTCTTTTCTTTTTTTAAATATATTTTATTGAGTTCAGAGAGGAAGGGAGAGGGAGATAGAAACATCAAGGATGACAGATGCCCTCTCACCGCAACAAGACTTGATGGAGATGTCTTGCACCCATGATCCGGGGAACTGGGGTCTAGGATATCTAAATCCAGCCTAGCACCAGGAATGCTCAGGGCCTACTCAAGAAGGCAAATAATCCTCTCCACTAATAATTACAGGGTAAAACAAGATGGTTGTTAGAATATTAAATTTGACAGTAAAATAGTAGTCAAGTTTTCAGACTAATTTAAATTGGCCAACCAAAATAAGCAAATACTCTAGAAAAATCAATTGTACTGGACAAAAAAGCTGTTACTAAAGTGTTAACTAAAATTTTTATTGGTAGTTCATCTCATGGTAAAATTGCATAACATATAATGAACCTAAAGCAGTCACATTTTAGTGCAAAAAAGTAAAATTTAAAAGCTATCAAGTTTACAGCATAAAATTTCCAAAAGCCTCCCAATATTTAAACCAAAAAAGGGGGGATAGTAGAAGAATATCATGTAAGGAAAAATATCCTGCAAATAAATTACATCTAGAAAATTTTTACTTTAGAAAATTAACTTTCATTTGTAATGCTAACAGCAAGTCACCCAGGTAAAACATACATGGTGTCAAAACAAGCCAAAGGAAAATCATTTGGGCAAAAAAATGAAAAAGGATCGCAAATCAAATTCATAGAAAATGTTCCTTTATTAACTTTTGGTCGAGAGTGTGTTTGTATGTTTTCAGAGAACAGCTCCGAGACATGTGGATTCCTGTGATAGAGGGGAATTGACAGGAGTGCTCCAGCCATGAAGTCAGGGGAGAGACAGTCCAGAGATGGAAGACGCTGACGATGCCTTGCCATACTAGCAGTCAGCAGATGTGCGTCACTGCAGATTGCCCAGGACCAAACCGGAGAGGGTCGGACCTGCAATACCGCCGTTTGTCCACCATCCAGAACTGAAGTATCATTGCTGTTATGAACACATTAACAACTGTTGGACATAGAAACCGGGACTCAAAAGAACTGTTGGCCCAGAAAGAAACTCACTACAGACTGATTCATTTGCCTCTCAGCATAACCATTATTGCTTGTCTCATTTTCAGTTCCTATAAGTGTATTCCTAGTATCACATGAGCTCACTCATCTAGGGGAAAAGATGAACAACATAGACTGAAGAACAAGAACAGCATCCATCAGACTGTCAGACCTCAGAGGGAAAGTAGGGGAGGGTGGGGACAAGGGAGATAGATCAACCAAAGGACTTGTGTGCTTGCATATGAGCCTAACCAATGATCACGGACAACAGGGGGAGGGGGGCTTGTGTGTGTGGGGGATTGGGAAGGGAACGGGGGGAGGGGGTTGAGGACAAATATGTGATACCTTAATCAATAAAGTAATTTAAAAAAAAAAAAAGAGATAGAAAAAAAAAAAGAAATTATAAATGAAAAAGCACAGTGTAGGAATTATTTACTCAGAATTATCTGAGATTATGTTTTCTGCCATTAAATGAAATGAAAGCTTAAAAAAAAAAAAAAAAAAGAAACATCAAGGATGAGAAACACTGATCACCTGTCTCCTGCATGCTTCACACTAGGAATGGAACCTGCAACCCCGACATGTGCCCTGACTGGGAATTGAACCATGACTTCCTGGTTCATAGGTCAATGCTCAACCACTGAAACATGCCAATTGGGCCAATGTCTTATTCTTGTTGATATATAAGAATTCTTTGTATGTTCTACATGTCTGTCCTTTGTCCATCCTGGACATTGCAAAAATCTCCCATTCTACCATCTATATTAACTGTGCCTATACTGTTTTTTGTTGTTATTTTCATATGATCAAACTCATCTCTCCCATTTTTGCTTTAGAGTTTGTTTTTGAAATTTTGTTTTAAAAAATCCTTTCCTATCCTTCTCAGAAACTGGTCTTACAGAACCTGTTATAGAGGCCATAAAACTGTAAACAGTGCACTGCCCCAGAGGGAGAGTTATTAATGCTGGCGCCAGGCCAGACCATCAGATATGGCCTGGAGACCCCCAACACTTGGGGGCCTTCTTGCAAGGCCCACGAAAAGGACCGGAAGCATAATCCATATTTGCGGGACAAAGACCCCAGGAAGATATAAAAGAGAAGCCCCCTGTATGTTACTTTACTCAGATTTGGAAAGTTATTCCCTGAGTCCACTGGTATAAATAAACAGTGTCACTCCTTTTCTCTAAAAGCATTTCTTGGTTTTTCTTTGGTCTTCTGAAACAAACAGAGAGGGAGCTGAAACCATGTGGCTGAAAAAAAATCCTGTGGCTTTCCCTGTTCCTTCTCTCAGTGTCTCTGTGTGGTTGGTTCTCTTAATCACTAAGGTGTAGTAAGAGTGCACATATAAACAATGCAGAATGGAGAGAGCTTATTGCTTTCTTCAAAGGGAGGTTCTCTCACTCTCTGTCAGAGAGAGCAAAAACAGGGCTGTGAGAAAGCCTTGGGACAGGACAGCTCTGAGATAGTGCCTAGCAAGGCTATCTTCATCTGTTCTCTTCAACATCAGGAGACAAATAAGGTATATTACACATTTATATAAAGATGCAAACCATGAGCCCAGGGCCCTCTTTTGTCTCCTAAGAAGTTTCTACTTTTTTATGATCTTTCTGGACACCTGGGTGTCATTCACAGGAAAAATACCCTTTATCCTCAAATTCTCTAAGCACTA
Source organism: Eptesicus fuscus (assembly GCF_027574615.1). NCBI lineage: Eukaryota > Metazoa > Chordata > Mammalia > Chiroptera > Vespertilionidae > Eptesicus > Eptesicus fuscus. Next base: position 426,635 of record NC_072480.1, on the reverse strand, counting down.
CAGAAAAAACTGGCAGCTTACTTTTCCCAGTTCCTGGATGAGATTTTATGTTCTTTTAGAGCTAGGTAGGTGAAGTCTTCTTAGTTAGTTAGTTAGTTAGTTAGTTAGTTAGTTAGTTAGTTTCTTATATAAGTGACTGGATAGATAGATTAGATAGTCAGAAACAGATAGATAAAAGGGTTATTTAGTTTTATGTTTATAACCAGGAATCATTCTATTAGGAGGATCCATAATCCTGGTTCCTAATTATCTACTTAAAATGTAAATGAGTATTTATATCTTATATATTCACATGAATAATCAACATGTGTTGGTTTTTCTTTTTCCCACAATTGTAGCCTCTCAAATGTGGAACAAATCTCTCAGTTCAGTTTCCTAAGTGCAGCCCTTGAAAATAAGACTATGTGTTTTTTTATCCACCTATGTTTTTTCAGCACACTTCATCCTATATAATAAAAACCTAATATGCAAATTGACTGAATGGTGAAATGACCAGCCGCTATGATGCTAACTGACCACCAGGCAGACATCAATGCAGGAGTTGCCCCCTGAGGGGTCCTGGACTGCAACAGGGCGCAGGCTGGGCTGAGGGACTCCCCCTCCAGTGCATGAATTTCATGCACTGGGCCTCTAGTATTGGTATAAAAGTGTAGAAGATGGGCATTTTGTAAACATTCCATACATAGTATAAACATATTCATCAAGTTCTTAGAATAAATTTACTAAGTCCATCAGTTGTTTGTTTCTATAATAATTAAGCTGTAATAAATAGTACTGCTCAGAATGCACTTGAAACTATTTAAACACAACTTTGCTATCAAAAATCATTATTGCCTAGAAATGTCTCAAAAAATTTGAATAATTATTTTTCATGCCAACCCTTTACTAAAGTCTATCTCCTTTTTAACACTTATTAATATTATACTGAATTCATAATTTCAGCCAAGAATTGAAAAGTTTAAAAATGCAAATAAACTATTTTACAATACAGATTTTTAAAAAATAATTGTACTACATAGACTTATGAACTAAAGTGGATTTTAAAAGCTGAAAAACTAAATGGAACTACTTGAAGTGTATGCTTTCAAAGTGGACATTCTAGACAGCACAGCTTTACATTAACAGGCCTTTCTCATCATACCTGGAGTCTCCAGCATGCTGGGCCCCATTCTAATGGACTTCAAGTTACTGACAATTTTAGCATTATTTCACTTCTCTCTCTGTTCAAAGGGCTGTGCCACCAAGCATAGCTTATAGTGGGCTTCAAAATATATCTGTTAAACTGTGTGTATGTGTGTGTGTGTGTGTGTGTGTGTGTGTGTATGCATGCACATATGCTATATAGAGCACTAAGATAGCGAGTAGCTCATTTAATTCACCATGACTTCCTGCCTCAGTGGTCACAATGAGAAATCTCTATTAACCTATATTTGTAGTGCCCTAGCAGCCAAGTAGAGTCAAAACCACCCTCCCATGCAGCAAAAATCTCTCCAGTTCATGCAGTTTTATATCACACTAATGGCCCTGTGCACAGATTCATGCACATTGAAAGGAAATTAATTAGAAGAAATATTTTAATATCACTATTTGCCCTTTCTCTATAATAGAAGTGTCAACCAAATTTACAATCAACAATGACAGATTGAAACACATGCGTGCGATTGGTGCCAGTGAGAGCTTTATACTATGTATCAGGCATGCGGGAGTCAACTTAGCCTTTTATATATACTACTAGAGGCCCAGTGCATGAAATTTGTGCACCAGGGGGGGTGTTCCTCAGCCCAACCTGCACCCTCTCCAATCTGGGACCCCTCGGGGGATGTCCAACTGCTGGCTCCTAACAACTCGCCTGCCTGCCTGCCTGATTGCCCCTAACTACTTCTACCTTCCAGCCTGATGGCCCCCTAACTGTTCCCCTTCCAGCCTGATTGACACCTAACTGTTCCCTGCCAGCCCGATCACCCCCAACTGCCCTCCCCTGCAGGCCTGGTCGCCCCAACTGCCCTCCCCTGCAGGCCATCTTGTGACAATGTGGGGGTGGCCATCTTGTGATGATGTGGGAGTGGCTATCTTGTGGCAGCCATCTTGTGACAATGTGGGGGAGGCCATCTTGCGGTGGCCATCTTGTGATGATGTGGGGGTGGCCATCTTTGTGGCGGCCATCTTGTGATGACATGGGGTGGCCATCTTGTGACATGATGGCATGAGGGTCAATTTGCATATTACCTCTTTATTATATAGGATATAGAATAAACTTGTTTAATTAGACCTGCTTTCTGATTTAGCTAAACTTTTTCCAGCCCAGTGAAGCACCCCAACTTCTCTTTCAGGTAACTGTCAGCAACACAGCAGTAAATATCAACACAAAGCAGATTATTATTGTAGGTCACGCAGGGAGAAAAAATGGTAAAATATTTAACTGCAGCAGTGTTCGACTATATTCTGCGCAGTGAGAAAACCTGAAGTCATTTTCAAGGTCCACCATTTCTTACTTCTTTTCAGTTGAGTCAAGTTTCTAAGCTTTCTAAATCTCCATTTTCCGGCTAATGAAAAGAAAATAGGATTCTACCAAGTCTCCTATCTACCTACTCCAGGACTTCTGTGAGGATCAAATAGGATGAGGCATGGGAAAACGCTTCACAGACATTTGGTTAAAGTGTAAAATGTTTTCACCTGGCTTTAAAGCAAGTCATGTTCCTGGGCTGAAGAAACTCCAAGGAGGCTAGTTGCTAGAGAGAGGAAGCTGGGTGTTGCTACGTGATGTCATTACCCGGCACCCACAGCACCATTTCCAGGCTGGGCTGGGCTGTGGGCTGCATTTTGCGCCATGAAGTCACAAGCAGCGTTGGCTGCGATTTGGTGGACTGTCACTCCAGGGTGGTGGCGGGACCTGTGTCCCACTTGGGGGAAGCCGAGTGTTGTTTTGTCTGTGCCAGGTCCGCAGTGCTGTTTCTTTGTAAATGGTCAGTGCATGTCATGGCATATGCTGCGTTGAGCATCTGCTCCCTGGTGGTATGTGTCATAGTGACCAGTTGGATGGTCAGAGGGACACTTAGCATATTAGCCTTTTATATATAGAGATGGGCAATAAATCCTGTAATGGCATTTCCATTGAATTCAGCTTTGAACATTTTAAATAAAATCCTGTAAGGTTTATAAAAGATCAAATTTTTTATCAACTAATTTATTAATTCAGGCTGTATTATCTATTTCAGAGTCATTTTCTCTCTCACATTTTATTCTTGTTTACCTAAATAATTAGTAATATTCTTGTCTTCATTCCTCTGATTTCTAGTTGTGGTACCTGTCCAAACAGGGCTGTGACTGATAAGCAGAGAGCTAAGATACTTGACAGATCAAATTTAGAAATGCCTGACTTCCAAATACAGTGTGATTGGCAGGAAGACCAGCCATTAAGTCCCCTTTATTTTTCCCGAGTTCTTTACAGGAATTTAGTTTCTTGGAGTTCAGATTTGGTGGCTTGCCTGACTGGGTGTCAAGAGATGACTGAATCCTCTTACAGGTTATATAACTTCTTTTGGCTAAATTATCTCCCTGCTTTGCCTTTATAATGGATTCTGCTCTGTAGACTCTTTCCCTTTTAAAGAGATGTTGGTGATAATCCCAAGAAATGCTAATTGTCCTGAAAAGGGTGTTACAAAGGAGCAACTGGCTGAAGGAACTGAAGATAAAGAGGCAGGTTCCTGCAGCCTTACCTTCCTTCACCTATGGCAGCTTCTCCTTGCCAGACACAGAGCACAACAGTGTTGGGGACACACAAGTGGTACTATCCCTGTCCCCCAAGGACTTAGAGGGTAGAGGGGAGATTGACAGTGAACAAACAAACAAAAGACATAAGATGCTGCAGCACTGTTATCAGACCTATCCGGATCCAGTCACACAGTAGTCACCAGCTAAATGACAACTATAAGATTTTGTGAGAAGGAATGTAGTTTATAGCCAGCAGTATAGGACACACAAGGAGAGGTGAATGTCACTTCTCCCAAAGCAGCTGTTCCCAAACAAAGGATAGGATTTGTTTAGTGGACGGACAAAAAAAAAGGCCACATGCTAACCTGACTAGCTCAGGGAAGGCCTGCAAGGCAGTTTGGCAAACTCAAAGACCTAAAGAAACCACAAATGATGGTCTGAAATTAAAAATTTAACTAAAAGCAGTTTATAGTGGGTAGTCATGTCCTAGGCCAGTATTTTCCTTGACAAAGATCAACTTAAATCTTTATTGAGCCTAATGTCTTTTTGCATTTATGATAACATACCTGTGGAATGTCAGGATAACTTGTAATTTCCCTTTTTCTGGACCCCTCAGGGCACAACAAATGGCCGCAGGGTGGAAACCGCAAATCCCCTCATTGTTATGGTTATGCTGTTAATTGTCAACTGTTAACTATCCTGCACCCACCTGTGTAAAAGAAGCATGTGTCCATCATTTCACTTTTTATCCAATCCCAGAGGTACCCCCTTTGCTTTATCCCGCCTCCCTAATCTATCACTAATGGATCTCATGTACCCCACTTACATCTCCTCCTTTGATTGTGATGTATAAAACAAGGTAAAGGGCCGCCATTTTCTGGAGCATTATCCCAATCCGTTGAGATTTTGCTTCCCGGCAATTGCCAGTTTGGCTCAAATAAATTCACAAAAAATTCTTTGTAGGTTTGAATGTTTTTATATTAACAGTTTTTATTCAGGAAAGTCATGCATAAACATTGAGGAGAGCTTCCTCATTGCAGGTAGAGGTGGGGACATTCCTGCTCATGTGCAGTTAGAAAACATGTCTATACATACATCACATGTTCATTCAAAAATGGCAGACAATCTCTACCTCTGGGAGGACATTTTGGTATTACAATGAGGGTATAATGAGAAAAGTTCATGAAGAGGTCAGTGCAGAGTCCTCCAGGCCAGTTTGGCCAGCCTTGGATGGTTTCAGCCAGATCAACCCCCTGGTTCTGCAAATCATCCTGAGCTTGTCCCTGAAAAGACAGTTCTGGCAATCGTCAATGTCAGGGATGGTATAGGTATGGAAGGAAGTTTAACCAATTAAGTCCCTCTGTTAAACTCTTAGCAAATTATAGGATGTGGGTACACAAACTTTATAAAACCTAGGGTGTTCTAAGTGGGTTTACAGGTTAATCTAAGCAAAGAAATGCTTATGAATTCTAAATAAAAGTTAGTCTATGCTAGGCTGCATGCATATATCGGCAATTTACAGCATCTATTTAGGTTAGGTTACAGCATCTCTAGTGCATCTACACATGGGGGCTAGGGATGCTGGAGAGGAGTTGTTATTTGCCTGCTCAGTCTACTCTGAAATCACAGATGATGTAGGGTTGAAGAGGTCCCTGCCTCTAGTGTTTACTCATGTGAGGCTGTCATGTACCTAGAAATAAGGCTTAGGGAAGCAAAAAAGGCTCTTTCATGATAATGTTTATTAATAAAAGTATTTATGTAATACTTCGGTTTATACAAAATCAAGCAAATATATTACTTACAACACAGAAAACTAAAGAGGATGCACAAGACATGCTTTCCCAACAGAATCAGGGACACTGAGGTCCTGCCGGTGTGTACTTCGAATCAGGCCTTTTCAGGCCAGGCAGCAATCTCTCCTTCACTGATGATGCATTTCAGGAGGAAGCAGGGCAGGAGGCTAAGAAAAACCAGCAAGCACTGTGTGCTTAGTCTAGTCGAGTATGAGGTAAGAAATTCCTTCAGGTCTGAAAAAAAAAACACACCAGAAAATGTAAGACACTGTTGCAGACTTGTTTTAAGGGACTAAAACAGGGTTTTGCACATGCTCTGATAAAGGTCCTTCTCTGCTTTGGCCTCCTAACTAGGCTTTGCCTGCATTAGGGCTGGATGGGAGTAAATCCAGAGCCCATAGCACAGGCTCACCAGAAGTCACCGCACTCGCAAAAGGAAGTCAGCCTTTGGGGCACATCTCAAGGAATATGTGCTTGCCTTTAGCTTTTTTATTCCTTTTTCTGTAGCCTAAAACAATGGGATTTTTGTGAAACCTGGGATTTGTTGAAGAATTCACTGAGGCAACAAATAAGTGACCCTGTAGCCCCTCTCATTTAGCACATGAGCTGACGAAAGTGATCTTTCAGAGTTCCAAACCAAGTCATTTAGCAATCAGGGGCAAATATATCTGATTTAAAATATAACACTATTTTTTTAAACTAGGGACAATTTAGTAAACAGAAGGAAAGTGCCCACCCCTAAAGAAATGGCAAAATACCACAAGGAAGTAACAACAATAAATAGCTCCATAGCATTGTGGCACCACACACCAGTGCTCACCTCTCCTTCTGTCACAATGTGGATCCTCGACAGCAGATCTCACTCTGAGCTCTAAGGGCCCATGAGACTGGCTTTCTGTATGGCTGAGCCTCCAGCCCAGAGGTGCTGAGTAGACATAACTGTCAATCTCCCCTAGTCTGGGGTACTGAAGCTAGGCAGGGATCTTGGCTAAAGTCCCTGGTAGTGAGTGATTACCATGTAAAGCTGATAAGCCCCACAGGTATGGTCACAGGCAGGGATGCCAACTACACCAAAGCATTCTCACAAGCAAATCGGGGGCTGGATGTGGCCTTGGTAGAGGAATGGCCCCACTACAGGAACTTCTTCCTGGGCTAGCCAGCCCCGACCACCTGCTGCTTCTGGAACAGGGCTGCCAGCCCCACACTCTATGATACCTCTAGGACCGTGGCCGGCAAACTGCGGCTTGTGAGCCACATGCAGATCTTTGGCCCCTTGAGTGTGGCTCTTCCACAAAATACCACGGCCTGGGCGAGTCTATTTTGAAGACGTGGTGTTAGAAGAAGTTTAAGTTTAAAAATTTTGGCTCTCAAAAGAAATTTCAATCGTTGTGCTGTTGATATTTGGCTCTGTTGACTAATGCGTTTGCCGACCACTGCTCTAGGAAATGCCCTGTGAGAACCTGTGGTGAGCATGAGACAGTAGAATGAACAAGTAATAACAAAGACAAGCCACTGTAGAAGGGTCCCACTCTGTACTTGCTCACAGGTGAGCCATTGTGGACAGTCTAGGAGGCCAGACTCAGAATGGGACCAAAGTCAGGCCCACTCCAAACCTAGGTGCCTTCCCCATACCACCTCACCTTGTGAGAGTGATGTTCCAGGGTACAAGACCCCACAAAACAGGAACCCTAACATGTAGGCACAGCGGAGGCTCCAGAAGAGCTGATGAAAGATAGGGGCTCAGAAAATAAGAAGCTATTCAGGTGAAAAAAGGGTCAGCAAGCACTGAACTTGAGAGCTGATTTTCCCTTGAGAGAAGGAAACAGGCTGCCCACAAAGAAGGATTAGGACCCCACCAATTATCTTTTCTTGTATATAAACTCGAAGGTCATTGTTTTAGTCACCTTTGTGAATTAGGTTAGACTGAGTCAGCCCCTCAGCAGGAGTCCCAAAACTGAGGCTGTGAGCACCATGTAGTATCCCTTCAAGGGAGCACAAGGTTACCCTTTGAGCTAAGAGAGAAAATATTAGAACTTCCACTACATATTTATAGGAAAAGCATTACTAATATTTACTGTGTATATTCGAATCTAGGAAATCAGTGGTTCTAAGCCCACCATTATTTTATGTCATGCCACACACACACACACACACACACACACACACACACACACACACACACCTCTGCTACTGATTATTTATTATAAGCTACTAGAGGCCCAGTGCACGAATTCGTGCACCAGTGGGGTCCCTCAGCCCAGCCTGTGGGGATTGGGCCAAAACCAGATCTCCAACATCCCCTGAGGAGTCCCAGATTGCGAGAAGGCACAGGCCAGGCCAAGGGACCCCACCAGTGCACGATTGGGGTTGGGGAGGGACGCCGGAGGCTGGCGGGGCTCCAGGGCATGTCGGACCAGTCTCACTCAGTCCTGATCAGTAAGACCCCAGTAGCAAACTAACCTACTGGTCGGAGCATCTGCCCCCTGGTGGTGAGTGAATGTCATAGAGACTGGTCGACTATCTGCTCCCTGGTGGTCAGTGCACATTATAGCAAGCGGTTGAGCATCCTTAGCATATCATTAGCATATTATGCTTTGATTGTTTGAAAGGCCAACCGGACACTTAGCATATTAGGCTTTTAGTTATATAGGATGATTTTTATTATATACTTATTGAATGGCCTTTTGTAGACTTTAGTCATACATAGCAGATTTTTATCATGTACACTAGCCTGCGCATACGTGAAAAGAAAGCTATAAGTGAAATCAAGTTTGTGCATGCTCAGCATGGCAGCTGTGTCATCACCACTTAATGGGAAAATGGCTCAAATATTTTTACTGGTGGAATGGGAGATTTTTTTTAAAGTTTTGGCCGGCACCCTGGATGAGAATAACATCATGCTTCAATATGAGGTCCAGAACCATAATTCCCGAAACACTCCTATTTGCAGATACTCACTGATGCCCTTGGGAAGCAAATGGCTTCCTCTCCTATTGTGCAACCCAGAAAGCTCGCCCATTGAACCAATACCTATCATGGGAAAACATTCCAGGAGGGCTTAACAAAGGGTCTGCTCTCTCCCAGGCAGCACACCATGGTCTCGGTGCTGGTTGGGGCCAAGACCTGCATAGGCCATCCTTCCCACAGATCACAGCCCCACAGACTGCAGCCTAACAGGTCACAGCCCCTCAACCCCCACAGTCCCACAGGCTGGCTCTGTCCCACAGATGTTTATTTGCTTGTTGGTAGGTTGGTTGATTGTTTTATGTCAGAAATGTAATTTTAAAAATTGAGTTTGAAGTGAGAAGTGAGGCTTGACCTGAACACAATCTGACATTGGCATTTTTTATTTGTCTTTGAAGGCATTTGAGTTTCCTACTTCATTTTGTCATTATTTAGAGCATTACACTAGTTCTTGATACTAATGAAATATATTTAATTATTTGGGGCTATGTGTAAGAAGAACCACCCTCTGTATAAGGACATTTTGGGCTGGCTCAAGGACTAAGTAAAATCCCCTCCTAGCTGAAAGCTTACCTTTTTTTAACCCTAATTTACTTAATGCCCACCAAGTATTAGAGGGTGTTGTTCATTTCACATTTCAGCAAATTTAAAATTAATGCTAAATTATGAAGTAATTCTAACCTCAATGTATTGATTAGAATACTTTGGTGATATTAATAAAGTAACAATAAATTATTTTGTGCATAATATGTAACAGGTACAATGCCTTTGCATCTTAACAAACAATGGGCAATATTCAGTTCCAATTTTGCATCTGTGGCGTCTGAAGCACAAACAAGTCCTTTAACCTTTCATAAAGATTATAAATATTATAAAAAGTATTTTGGGAATTTGAACAAGTACTTTGGGGGATTTTTCATGCTATCTCTATTGTGCCACATTTCCTCTTTAAATGCAATGTTAACAAGTGCAAATGAAGAAAATGGTAGAATTATAGTTACCCGTCTAAAGCATATTGTTTTTAGAACACCAAGAAAGGGTTATTTGATCTGTAATATAGTAATAGATAATGGCTTATATGGTATTTATTCTTTGGAGCTATATTTGGATCTAAGAAGTCAATATTTATTTAGAATTATTATGCACAAAGCATTATTTAGATCCTAAAGCAGAAAAATTACAAAAATAGCCCACACCAATAAACAAAATTATTTTGCATAAATTTTATCCTTCAACATCTGTGTGAGGGTGAAGGGCAGGGCTATCCTCATCTGACATGAGAAAATAAAGGAACAAATCATGTTCTTCTAAGTCAGAATGGAAAAGCATGCCTTGAAAAGGTATTATATTTGAGATTAGGAAAGCTTGTCATACTTGGACTCAATAGGGCCCTTGGAGATCCTTTGGTAATGGGGTCCCTGGAGGAGCCATAGAGCCACAATTTCATAGCACACTGGGATTAAAAGTAGATTGGATGAAGCAAAGGACCAAACCAGTGATTTGGAAGACAAGGTAGAAATAAATACCCAATTAGAGCAGCAAATAGAAAAAAAAAGAATTAAAAAGCAGGAAGATCACTTAAGGGAGCTCTAGGACAACATGAAATTTAACAACATTCACATTACAGGAATAACAGAAGGGGAAAAGGATGAGCAAGGAACAAAGAACCTGTTTAAAGAAATAATGACAGAAAACTTCCCCAACCCAGTGAAGGAAAATGCCACACAAGTTCAGGAGGCAGAGAGAGTCCCAATCAAGAGGAACCCAAAGAGATCCACACCTAGACACATCATAATTTAAATGGCAAATGTTAAAGACAAAGAAAGAATCCTAAAGGCAGCAAGAGAGAGAGAGTAAATTACATACAAAGGAGTTCCCATTAGAATGTCAATTGATTTCTCAAGAAAAATACTTCAGGCCAGAAGTGAGTGGCCTGAAATACTCCAAGTAATAAAAAGCAAGTGTCTAAATCCAAGACTACTGTACCTAGCAAGGCTATAATTTAAAATTGAAGGTAAAATAAAAAACTTTCCAGACAAAAAGAGGTTAAAGCAGTACATTACCACCAAACCAGCAATGCAAGAAATGTTAAAGGGACTTCCTTAGGAAGAAGAAGAAAAGGAGAGAGAGAGGATCATAGGCATAAAGAAAATAAAAATGGCAATAAATACCTATTAATAATAACCTTAAATGTAAATGAACTAAATGCTCCAATCAAAAGATATAGGGTGACTAGATAAGAAAACATGACCCATATATATGCTGTCTACAAGAGACCCACCTCAGAACAAAAGATACACACAGACTGAAAGTGAAGGAATGGAAAAATATATTCCATACAAATGGAAAGTAAAGAAAAACTGGAATAGTAATATTCATATCAGACAAAATAGACTTCAAAATGAAGGCCATACAAGAGATAAGAAGGCCACCTCATAATACTAAAGGGAATGTTTCAATAAGAAAATATCTCTTGTAAACATATATGCATCCAATATAGGAGCACCCAAGTATATTAAAAAACTCTTGAAGGACATTAAGAGAGAGACTGACAGCAATACAGTCATAGTGTAGGACAGTGATGGGCAATCTTTTGAGCTTGGTGTGTCAAACTTCGCCAAAAAACTGAGCATAACTCGGGTAGTGTGTCACTTTGAGGAAAAAACATTATTTCGCAAATGTTTCATCTTCAGGAGCAGCAAATGTTTCATCCTCGGCATGCGGCCGCCTCAGCGGCCGCGTGTCATCAGAAATGGCTACATGTGTCAGTGCTGACACGCGTGTCATAGGTTCGCCATCACTGGTGTAGGACTTTAACACCCCACTGACATCACTGGATAGATCTTCCAGACAAAAAATTAACAAGAAAACAGAGGCATTAAATGACACAGTAGATCAGATGGATCTAACCGATATTTACAGAACATTTCACACCAAAATAACAGAATATACACTGAATGGACAGATTATTATGATCTCTGAACACATAATAATCTGGCCACTCAGAGTGTATCCTATATAATAAAAGGCTAATATGCAAATTGTCCCCTCGACCAGGAGTTCAACCAGCAGGCAGGCTGGCCAACCGCCCATGTCCCCTCCCTCTGGCCAGGCTGGTCGGACCCCACCCTGCACCAGGCCTCTAATATATATATCCTATCTAATAATAGACAAATATGCAAATTGACCATACCTCCGACACACCACAAGCCACGCCCACAAGCCACACCCACCATCTAATCAGAGCGAGCATGCAAATTAACCCAAACCAAGATGGCTACAGCCACAGAGAGCAAGGTTTCCTAGGTAACAGAGGAAGCCAAGCTTTCCACCTGCCCTGGCCAGGCCTAAGCCTCCACTCAAGCTACAAAGTTTCAATTATAGAAGGTAAATAAATTCAAACAAATGGCGGCAGAATGGAGCTTGAGAAAGCAGGCCATGGTTGCCGTCGGCAACAGGGGAAGCAAAGCTTTCCACACACCCTAGCCGGGCTCACCCGTTTAAGGCTACAAAGTTTCAATTATAACCCCAACACAAATGGCTGCCGGCCTCGGAGGGAGCCCCAGGCTTGGCTCCGCTCCAGGCTACAAAGTTTCAATTGTAGAATGTAAATAAATTCCAGATACCAGGGCCTCTGCTTGGGTTGCCAGGGGGCGTGGCCGGCCTGCAAACCACCACAGGCCCCTCGCTCAGGGGGGATTGTGAGAGGCATGTCCAACTGCCACACCCCAAGGGAACCCCCACCTGATCCGGGACACCCTTCAGGGCAAACCAGCTGGCCCCCACCCCTGTACCAGGCCTCTATCCTATCTAATAAAAGAGTAATCTGCAGATTAATTATCACTGCAACACACAATATCTCAAAGATCCTGCCCCCATGTGGACACAAGATGGCCACCACAAGATGGCCAGCAGGAGAGGGCAGTTGGGAGGCACCCAGCCTGCAAGGGAGGGCAGTTGAGAGGGACCAAGCCTGCAAGTGAGGGCAGTTGGAGGTGATCAACCCTGCAGGAGAGGACAGTTAGGGGTGACCAGGCCAGCAGAGGAGGGAAGTTGGGGGCAAACAGGCTGGCAGCAGAGTGGTTAGGGGGTGATCAGGCTGGCAGGAAGAAGCAGTTAGGGGCAATCAGGAAGGCAGGCAGGCAAGCAATTGGGAGCCAGCAGTCCTGGATTGTGAGAGGGATGTCCGACTGCCTGTTTAGGCCCGATCCCCAACCCACCGGTGGGATCGGGCCTAAACGGGCAGTCGGACATCCCTTGAGGGGTCCCATATTGGTGAGGGTACAGCCTGGGCTGAGGGACAACCCCCCTCCATGCACGAATTTCGTGCACCGGGCCTCTAGTATATATACATACACACACACACACACACACACACACACACACACATACATACATACACACACGCATACTAGGGGCCCGGTGCACTGGGAGTGGGGGGTCCCTCAGCCTATCCTGCCCCCTCTCACATACTGGGAGCCCTCAGGGGATGTCCTACTGATGGCTTAGGCCTGCTCCCCATGCGGCCTAAGCCGCAGTCTGGCCTCCCTTTGTGGGAGGCAACCGGGCTGATCAGGGGAAGGCACCAGCCTCATCACCCCACTGCTGCAGCCACTGTCAGTCACTGCAGCCACCAAGGTGTTTTCATCAACACGGGCTCCAGTCCCTTCACCAAGAAAAAATGACAACTTTCTTTAGGCATTTTCAAGATGTGTCTTTCATAGGATATGCATTTCTTTATTTATTTTTTATCCTCACCTGAGGATATGTTTCCATTGACTTTTAGAGAATGTGGAAGAGAAAGGGAAAGACAGAGAGCAACATCAAAGTGGGAGGAACACTTTGATTGGTTGCCTCCTGCATGAGCCCCGATCTGGGCCCCGGCCAGGGAGAAGCCTGCAACCTAGGTACATGCCTTTGACCAGAATCAAACCCAGACCCTGCTGTCTGCAGGCTGAGGCTCTATCCACTGAGTCAAACCGGATAGGGCAGGATATGACATTTCTTAGCCCTCCAGCAGCTGACCTTCATTTTTTTCTCCAGGAATGTGGTGGAAAAACCCTAGATCACCTTCTTGGATTCTTATTACCCAAGTTACTAAGAATATTACCAGTGGCATACAGGAAGCTTAGCCAATGTGCAGTCAGAAAGGTGTTTCCTCTATAGTTCACACCAATCGTGGGCTGGGCCCTGCCCAGGCCTAAAGCCTCTGGCTGAAGCTTTAGGCCTGGGCAGGGGCCCTCCAGCTCCCTCTGATCGTGGGCTCTGCCCCTGCCCAGGCCTGCCCAAACCGAAAGTCTCTAGGGCAGGAGCGGAGCCCCAGCTCTCTGCCATCCATCACAGGGGGTCCACTCATGCCCAGGTGATCGATCACAGGGGGTCCACTCCTGGCCCAGGCCGAAAGCCTCCGGATTTCGCCTGGAGCAGGAGCAGAGCCCCAGCTCCCTGCAATCGATCGCAGGGGTCCGCTTTCGGCCTGTGCAGGAGCGGAGCCCCATCTTTCTGCGATCGATCGCAAAGGGTCTGCTTTCGGCCTATGCAGGAGCGGAGCCCCAGCTCCCTGCGATCGATCGCAGGGGGTCTGCTCCTGCACCAGGCCTTACCTCACAGTGACCTGGGTGCCAGGATGTTCCTGGGACACGGGAACTGGGCGCCTGTGTATGCAAATTAACCGCCATCTTTTTTGGTTAATTTGCATAGTCACTCTGATTGGCTATGGGCGTAGCGAAGGTATGGTCAATTTACATGTTTGTCTACTATTAGGTAAGATATATATATATATATATATATATATATATAGATATAGATATAGATATAGATATAGATATAGATATAGATATAGATATAGATATAGATATAGATATAGATATAGATATAGATATAGATATACACACACACACACACACACACACACACACACACACACACTGAGTGTCCAGATTATTATGCATTCAGAGATCATAATAATCTGGCCACTCAGTGTACATTCTTCTCAAATGCACATGGAACATTCTCAAAAATAGACCACGTGTTAGGGTACAAAACAAGCCTACACAAATTCAAGAAGGTTGATATAATACCAAGCATCTTCTCGGATCACAATGGCATGAAATTAGAAATTAACTACAATAAAAAAATACTCAAATACATGGAAACTAAATAGCATGTTATTAAGCAATGAAAGGATTACCAATGAAATCAAGCAAGAAATTAAAAACTTCCTGGAAACAAATGAAAATGAACACACAATCACTCAAAACCTATGGGACACAGTGAATGCAGTTCTGAAAGGGAAGTTCATAGCACTACAGGCCTAACTCAAGAAATAAAAAAAGGACTAATACACTATCTAAACCTAAAATTAAATTAATTAGAAAGAGAACAGCAATAAAAGCCCAGAGGAAGTAAAAGGAAGGAAATAATAAAGATCAGAGCAGAAATAAATGACATAGAAACTAAAAAAAGGTACAAAAGATCAATAAATCCAAGAGCTGATTCTTTGAAAAGATAAACAAAATTGATGAACCCATAGCCAGACTCATCAAAAAACAAAGAGAGAGGACCCAAATAAATCAAACAAGAGATGAAAGAGCCAATATAGCAACAGACAACACAGAAATACAAAGGATTGTAAATAAACACTATGAACAATTATATGCCAACAAACTAGATGAACCTGGGTGAAATGGACAAATTCCTAGAAATATGCAATCTTCCAAAACTCAATCAGGAAGAATCAGAAAACCTGAGTAGGCCAATAACAACTGATGAAATTGAAGCAGTAATTCAAAAACTTCCAGCAAATAAAAGTCCTAGACCCAATGGATTTACAGGTGAATTTTACCAAACATTCAAAGAAAAACTAACACCTATCCTCCTCACACTATTCCAAAATATTCCAGAAGAAGACACACTTCCAAGTTGTTGTTGTGTTTTTTTTATGAAGCCAGCATTATCCTAACTCCAAAACCAGATAAAGACACTACAAAGAAAGAGAATTACAGGCCAATACCCCTGATGAATATAGATGCTAAAATTCTCAACAAAACATTAGCATATCAGATCCAGCAATATATTAAAAAGATCATATGCCGTGATCAAGTGGGATTTATTCCATGGATGCAAGGCTGGTACAATATTTGCAAATCAATAAATGTGATACATCACATAAACAAATTGAAAGATAAAAACCACATGATCATATCAATAGATGCAGAAAAAGCAAAATAGGGCATCTTTTTTTGATAAAAACTCTCAGCAAAGTGGGAATAGAGGGATCATATCTCAACATAATAAAGCCCATATATGACAAACCTACAGCAAACATAACACTCAATGACCAAAACTAAAAGGGTTTCTCTTAAAAACAGGAACAAGACAAGGATGTCTGCTTTCACCACCCTTATTTAACATAGTACTGGAAATCTTAGCTACAGCCAGCAGATGAGAAGAAGAGGTAAAAGGCATCCAAATTGGAAAGGAGGAAGCAAAACTGTTATTATTCACAGATGACATGATATTGTATATAGAAAAGCCTAAAGACTCCACCAGGGAACTACTAGACTTAATAAATGAATTCAGCAAGGTAGCAGGATACAAAATCAACATGTAGAAATCAATGGCATTTTTATACACCAATAATGAACTCTCAGAAAAAGAAAATTAAAAATGGGCACAAATCCTATTTACCATTGCAACAACAACAAAAAGATACCTAGGAATAAACTTAACCAAGGAAGTAAAAGACCTGTACTTGGAAAACTATAGGACATTGAAAAAAAGAAATAGAGGAAGATAGAAACAAATAGAAGTGTATACAATGTTTATGGATTGGAAGAATTAACCTCATTAAAATGTCTATACTATCCAATGCAATCTATAGATTCAACACAATCTCTATTTAAATCCCAAAGGAGAAAATAAACAATTGGGACTACATTAAAATAAAAAGCTTCTGTATAGCAAAAGAAATAACCATCAAATTAAAAAGGGATGCCCTAGCCGGCTTGGCTCAGTGGATAGAGTGTCAGCCTGCGGACTGAAGGGTCCCAGGTTCGATTCCGGCCAAGGGCACATGCCTGGGTTGCAGGCTCAGTCCCCAGTGGGGGGCGTGCAGGAGGCAGCTGATCAATGATTCTCATCATTGATGTTTCTATCTCTCTCCTTCTCCCTTCCTCTCTGAAATCAATAAAGAAATATAAAAAAAAAATTTTTTTTAAAGGGAACCCACTGAATGGGAGAACATATTTGCCAATTATAGATTTGAAAAGGGGTTAATATCCAAAATACGTAAAGTACTCATAAAACTCAACAAAAAGAAGACAAACAATCTAATTTTAAAATGGGCACAAGACCTGAATAGACATTTCTCCATAATCATCAGAGAAATGCAAATTAAAACCACAATGAGATATCACCTCACACCTGTCAGAAAGGCTATAATTAAAAAATCAACAAACAAGTGCTGGTGAGAATGTGGAGAAAAGGAAACACTAGTTCACTGCTGGTGGGAATACAGATTGGTACAGCCACTATGGAAAAGATTATGGAGTTTCCTCAAAAAATTAAAAATGGAACTTCCATTTGACCCAGGGTTCCCATTTCTGGGAATATATTCTAAAAACACCAAAACTCCAATCAGAAAGAATATATGCACTCCTCTGTTCATAGCAGCATTATTTACACTAGCTAAGATTTGGAAACAGCCCAAGTGTCCATCCGTAGATGAATGGATAAAAAAAGCTGTGGGATATTTACACTATGGAATACTAGGCAGCTGTAAAAAAGAGAGATCTCTTACCCTTTGGGACAGCATGGATGGACCTGGAAAATATTATGCTGAGTGAAATAAACTAATCTGAGAAAGACAAATATCACATGATGTCACTTATTTGTGGAATCTAATGAACAAAATGAATTGACCAATAAAATAAGACCCAAAGCATGGAGGCATAAAACAGACTGACAAACCTCAATGTGGGGTTGGGGGAATGAGAAAAGATAAACCAAAGAACTTATATACTTATATGTATAGCCCATTGACACGAACAATAGGGTAGGGAAGAGTAAAGACCTCGGGAGTGGATAGGGGCTGGGAGGCGGGGGGAAAGGGGGAGAAAATGGAAGATTTCCTGTAATATCAACAATTTAAAAAATTTTTAAAGCAAAAAATATCTTCTTTATTTTGTATCAATGATTATTCTTATAGGTAGAGCATAGAAATGGCACAGTGTTTGAGAATCAGATCCTGAACCCTTATGTACTGCTATTGGGAATGTAAACTGACACAGCCATTATGGAAAACAGTATGGAGGTTCCTCAAAACATTAAAAATAGAGCTTCCATACAAGCCAGCAATCCCACTTCTGGATATTTATCCAAAGAAATCCAAATCACTAATTCCAAAAGATATATGCATCCCCATGTTCACTGCAGCATTATTTACAAATAGCCAAGATATATAAGTACACAGGTATACATCAGTGGATGACAGGATAAAGAAAATGTGAGATATATATATGTATACACACACACACACACACATATATATATACATACATATATATATATGACATTTTACATATATATCTATCTATACTAATAATAGAGGAATATGCAAATTGTCTGAGACACAGTCACAGTCACAACCAAACAGCAGACTGCCTGGGCAACCAGGGGTTAGTGAGGGATGACCAAATGACTGAACAGCAGGCTGCATGGGGTGACCAGGCCAGCGGGGGGAGGGCAGTTGGGGTAGTCAGGCAGGCAGGCAGGTGTGCAGTTAGCAGCCAGCGGTCCGGATTGTGAGAGGGATGTCCGACTGCCAGTTTAGGCCAGATCCCGGAGATTGGGCATCCCCTGGTGGGTCCTGGATTGGAGAAGGTGCAGGCTGGGCTGAGGGGACCGCCCCCCTCCCCCATCCTTCCCCCCCTCCTGTGCACGAATTTCATGCACTACTGGGCCTCTAGTATATATATGTAAAAGTATTCAGCCATAAAAAATGGGAAATCTTACCATTTCTAATAGCATAGATGGACCTTGAGGGATTATGCTAAGTGAAATAAGTCAGACAGAGAAAGACAAATGCCATGTGATGTCACATATGTTGAATATTAAACAGCAACCAAAAAATGGGAAACATAGATGCAGAAAACAGATTTGTGGTTGCCAAGTTGTGGGGGCGAGGTGGGAGGGGCGGTGAAATGGTTGAGGGTACAAGCTTCCAGTTACAAAAATAACTCACGGGGATGCAATGTATAGGATGGCCACTACAGTACATAATAATACTGCATTGTAAATTTTTAAATAATACACTATCAGTGATGGGCAACCTTTTGAGCTTGGTGTGTCAAACTTCGCCAAAAAACTGAGCATAACTCAGGTAGTCTGTCACTTTGAGGAAAAAACATTATTTTGCAAATGTTTCATCCTCAGGAGCAGCAAATGTTTCATCCTCGGCATGAGACCGCCTCAGCGGCTGCGTGTCATCAGAAATGGCTGCGCGAGTCATAGGTTGACTATGTGATTCACAATAAATGTGACTTTCCTGAATAATGAATCGACCCAGTATGCTTATTTCTGTGTCGCCTGGCAAGGTAGATCTCTATGGGTTGGTGTATATAAGGAGCAATTGTTTGCATGTGTCAACTATGAGCGCAGGATGTGTGTGGCCTTACCGCAGGGGCCGGGTGTCTGGCGCGGAAGGCAGTGCAGCGCCCCGAAGACGCACCTGCAGAGCCGGCAGCCGCAGACGGTCCAGGATCCGTGCACCAGGGAGCCGCACTCGCTGAGAGGCCGAGATCCGCGTTAGTACAGCCAGCGTGTGCATCCCACCCCGCGACCCCCGCTCCGGTCCGCCACCCCGCTCATCTCTGCACCCACCTGTGCCTCAGGTCGTGCTCGCAGTAGCGGCCGGTGAAATGGGCGGAGCACACGCAGAAGCTGCCCAGCACACAGGTGCCGCCGTTCAGACAGCAACGCGGGGGCGGGAATGCACCTATGAGGGTCGCCTGGGCGTCAGCTAGGAGCTTAGTGAGCCGTCCGCCCCAAGAGGGCATGAGGCGATCGCCACGGGGAGGCAATAAAATTAGCTCCCTGATTAGTGTGTTTGCTCAGGTAAACCCTGCTTGTTAATGGAAGGATTAAAAACAAACTACCTAGGGTGAAGTCGGGTCAGGAACAAGTAGGATGACAGGACGTGAAACCCTCCCCCAGCAGTAGGGTTTTTAGGGTTTTCTTTCTCCCTTTTTCCCTCCCTCCTTCCTTTCTTTCCTTCTTTCACATGTTAAATTCAGGATGTGACTTTCCTGACAATGATTGAAGACAGGCCTCCCAGGCGAGGACCACCCACGGGTGCAATGATGCCACCCTACCCGCCACAACCTCACCACCCCCCACTACCTCCGCCAGAGGGGCCCCCTGAGGACATGGGATCTGGCGCCTGAGAGTCTGCAATAAGCCAAGCAAAGTCTGCTATTATCTTGGGTTTGGGGTATTTGTTTTAAATACATTTCAGTCATCTTTCTGGACCTGAGAAAAATACCCAATTAAGAGCAAATGCACATGGACACATGTGCTGTAGGCCTGGGGTCGGGGAGAGGGAAGCGAGGTGGAGGGAGTCAATTGCGGGGGAAGCGGGGAGGGAGACATCAATAATACTTGAAACAATAAAGATAAAATTTTCAAGAGTAAATGCAACGTTTTACAATGAGGTAGGTAAAACTTTTTTTTTCCAGAGTAAAAGAACACCTCATTAAAAAATTTATTTTATAGTGTATCTTCATTTGAAAATGATAAAATGTTCTCTATTCGGTTTCTTGTCTTATCTTTAATATATCTTAGGGTTTTTCAGACCCTAAATTCGGAGTCCAGTGACTGAGCTGATTGCAAAGGCTTTAAAACGGCCTGGGGACTTACGCTCTTGGAAAGCCCTGGAATGGGGAAGCAAGTCCTGAGACCTCCAGCTCTCCACGCTCCCATTCATCTCCCTAAAATTATTCCAAGTCCAGTTGAGTGTTTTCTGCTGGAGCTTCTGAACTGTAGCGTTGTTGACTTCTTCTCTACTACCTTTATGTTTCTCTCTTTGATAGCCTTGTAAAAACATTGAAGATATGAGGCTGATAATGATTGAGAAACAAATACACAATAAAAACTAAAAGACTGTAAATAAAATGCTTCTTACTGTTTCCCAAATGGGTGATCTGTAACACTAAACTGATCATAAGCAGAAGCCTAGAATATTTAAAGAAAAGTATTGAAGTTTAAAATATAAAAAAGCATAACAGAAATTTTCATATGTTAAAATGTAATACAATCACATTATAAAGTAATATTTAATGAGTAATAAATATCATGCAATCATTTTGTAACTTGTAGATTTTGATTAATGTTGTAATCGCTAGAAAGATTTTGAGACCAAAAAAGCATACAATATCTTAACGAGAAGGAACAATCATGCATGTATTGCAATTTATTATGGAGGCTTTTAACAGCCCCTCTTGACTCTAAGGTCTAGATGATCTTTCCTTACCTAATAGGGTGGCTCCATGTCATTTTCTCACTGACAGGTCTGGTATGAGAGTATCCTTCTCTCATCAATATATTGAAGATCAATTTCCAAGGAAGTTGAGTATGACGGTGTTTGTATTTGAAGGTGTCTTTACTCAAGGTCCTAGAGTAACTGCATCAGGATACAAGATGGGTAAGTACAGTAGATGCAGGTATTTTCTATCCTCTGCTTAGGCCACAGGAAACAATGAGATCTCTGAGTTCAGATGTGGAAGCTGTTAGGCAATTGCCTGTTGTGAAGCTGGGCCATGCAGAGCCTCAAGGACTATCCCCTCAATGAGACTCAGCTGGGAGAAGGGGGGTGGAGACATGGCTGGGTCTCGGGACAGTTTACAGTGCTGACAGCAGCAAGAGTAAACTAACCCCAATGTAAAACATTGATGACCAAGGCAACAAGTATTTCCCTCACTGGAAAAAAAGTTAAGACCCCAACGTGTTTTCATAGGAAAATGGAGATTTTATATTGCTAACTCTTTATACTGGGAGATGAAGGGGGTCCAGCTAGAAAAGAGAGCTGCTATGTGGGACATAACCAGCAGGTTTGGATCCCAAAAGTCTTAAGTGGGGAGCATGAATATAAAGGGAGATACTTCAACACCTGCTTTCTGAGGATGTCAATATTTCCACAGACGGAGCCTTTTCTCTGTGCCCAGCACAGTGGTAAATAAGTCATATGCATTATTCATTTCATATAGCACTGCTCTGGGGAAGCACTATTATTATTCCCCCAGGTAAAAGATGAAGAAACTAAGGCTTAGAGTTTAAGGCCCTTGTGGCAGTTAGATCTTTGAAAAACATGAAATATATAGATAGTATGAGAAGAAGGTTTTACGGTGCTCAGCATCCAAATACTTGGGAACACAGGAGTAACTGCCACCCACCATCATCTGAATCCAAGAAGGGAGTGATTTAGGAACCTCTTTTGAGACTTTCTGAGTCTCAGTTTTTCTAATTGCTAAAATAGTGATCCTCAGAGCCCTTTTATCAGCACTAAAGAGGACACCTTGCAACTTTGGTGCAAATTGTTCTGTGATTTTTAATATAAAAATTGCTTTCTAAAAATAGCATGCTTCCTTCAAGGATGATATTGTCTTTGTTACTGACAATATTTAAACCTTTAAATGTGAGGTTTATTAAAAAGGTTGTTAAATAAACCAATAGTGAGTCAGTGAGCCTGGCTGCAGTGAGGCCTCCCAATCACTGGTTCTGTGAGCTGCCAGGACCAGGTTGGGACCAGCAGATCCTAGTGGTCAGGACATGCTAAGGATGACACCTGTCAGCTTCATGAAACATCTGTAATTGAAATTATGACAAACACACATTAAATTTGTTACTTCTTGTTAATTCCATAATTTAGTTATACATAAAAGTAAGTACATTTTATTTCCGTAAATCAGTAGAAACTTCTATACAACCTAATTGGCTTATGTACTAAAATGAAACTGGGTATAAGCTAAAGGATTATATATACTTGAATAAGAAGTATAAAAACTGTTCCATTTATAGGATGACACTAAATCCAATCCTAATATTAAATATTAATATTTAGTATTAATATATTAAATTATCTAATATTAGCATTTTTAAAGTAGTAGCTAAAATCTAACTTTCCCCCACAGTTATTTTTAATTAAATTTATATTGTGGACTTTCAAATTTACACGAAAGCTAGGACAACGATCCCATAAACCTGCCTAGGTTCAACAAATAAATATCAACTTTTGCCAATCCTAGCAGATTTATTTCCCACATGCTTTTGCTTTAAGTTTTTAAAGCAAATCCCCAACATCATGATATTTCTTAGGTCAAATAAGGTTTTGTAAATATGCACTTTATAAATGGAAACTATAGAAATAAGAAAGACAATGTCTTGCCAGAAAGACAGGATTGAGAGGCTAGAAATAGCCATGGAATGTCCCACCTTTGGCTGTTTGCTTAAGATCTAAAGTCTGCTCTAAGGAGAGAAAGGGCTGATGGCCTAGAGGTGATAAAGTTGCTAAACCTCTTTTTTCAGCATCCTGTCACTTGCTCTTATTTACTTAAAGGTCTTATAAAAAGAACTTTGCATTTCACTGTAGAAGAACCCAGGTTTGCTTGGTTAATGAGTCCCAGCTGGAAGGAGTTGCTTAGGAGCAGCTGGAGATCAAGTGGTGGGGCCGCAGACTCCCAGATCTAGGAAAGGTCCTTTCTTGTTATCAGTTATAAACAGATAAGATTTGGAGCCAACTCACTCATCAGACTTTCAGGGGAACTTCTGACTCATTTTGAGCTGCCATAAGGTGTGTGGGAATGGGGACACCCTGTCTCAGGATTGGAGACCATCCCACTTCTGTTTCCTTAATACATCAAACAGTCACTGATGAAATGGTTCTACAACAAATAGGTGTGAAGGAACTTTCTGAGAATGACTTTAGAGCAGTGTTGGTCAATGTGTGTTACTAGCTGGGTTTTCCTTTAAGCCACACCTAAGACCTTTTTCACTCAGAAACCCCAGGCAAGGCTGAGAACAGCATCAAGATTTTTTAATTTTTTTTCACCAGTCCAGGTGACTCTGGTGTGCAGCCAGAATTGATTCTATGTCTATGTTCTGCTTGGCTATGTGCTCCCAAGGATGGGATACTCCTTTCAAGCCTTTGCATTCCATCCTTAAGCACAGTGTCTGATGCACCACGGGTACCAGGGCACCACACAATGAAGTGTTAGTTGTGTAAATAAAAGAATAAGTGGATTATTATACTTAGACTCACTTTTTAGTGAGGGAAGTGAAATCTAAGAAGAAACTGGCTTGTGGCTATATAATGTGGAAGAAGACAAACTTCTCTCTCCCCCAAGGTTCTTCTAGCTGGTCTAATAATAAGATAGACATGAAAGAGACTAGCAAGAGAAAAATAATCAAATGTAATACATACATATGTATGGGAACCTTGAATACATGGAAGAGTCAGAGACCGCATATATAGGAGAGCTTCAGAGATAGAAAGGTTTACTGAGGTATATAAAACAGTCTGAGCTTGGGATGAAGTAATGCACCTTGGAGGCTTCAAAGGGTCATTGCAAGATATAAGAAGAGCAGATGTTTAGTAAATAGAAATTTGTCCTGCTTTATAGATAGGTCAAAAGAGGTTATCTCTCATAATTGCTTATTATGGGCAAGGCTCCTAACTCAAGTTATTCTAGGTACTTAAGGGAGGGGGGCAAAAGTTTCTCATAAGCCTGTAGCTGAAGTTGCCTTTAGGTCAAAATAATCTGCATACCAGAGAGACACATTTTGGGGTGACTCATTCTGAATCCCCAAAATTTCCTTTTTGGAAATTCTCCTGGAAATTTCACATTTCAGAAGTTAGATTGGTAGACTATTCTTTTTCTAATTTTTTTTTAAATTTTTCAATTATAATGGATACACAATATTATATTAGTTTTAGGCATACTGCCTAGTGGTTAGACAATCATTTACTTTACAAAATGTTCCCCCTGATGTTTCTAGTACTCATCTGGCATGATACATAGTTATAACTTTGACTATATTCCCTATGTGGTGTTAGGTCTGATCAAATAATTGAATCAATACCCCCTCCCCTGGGAACTGGCCTTTAGACCACTTCACCATGGACACTCCCTTTTGCTTAGACCACATTCCACTTGCTAAGACCACATTCCATTTTCTAAGACCATTATTTCTTCCCTCTACACTTTCCCAGATCCGGACCAGTCCAGAGAATTCTCTGTCCAGAAAAAGACTGCCTAGAGTCCTATAAAACCTCATGGCTCCTCATCCATGAATGCAGATGCCATTTTGGAGCTCAGTCCATCTGGTATCCAGATGATCTAATAAAAGGGTAATATGCAAATTAACCATCACTCCATCACAAAGATGGTGATGCCCAGTCCCCTCTGCCCCACCACTGGAGTGTCCAACCGGGGGGAGTGGGGGCCGAGCGGCGAGGCTGGGTCTACCCCCTCAGACAGATCCAGCCTCCTGGCTTGGCTGCCACTAGAGTGTACAGTCCTGTCAGTCCGGCCAGGGGGCTGCTGGAGTTCCAAGATCTTTTGGTTTCTGCAGCCCCTGGACCAGAAGCAGAAACCAAGAGCACAGGGAACACCAGGAATTCTGGGAATCGTAGTTCTGGTGGCAGCCCCTGGACTGAAAGCAGAAGCCCAGAGTGTGGGGAGCACCAGGAATGCTGGGAATTGTAGTTCTGGTGGCAGACATATTATGTGATCTCCTAGACCAGTGATGGTGAACCTATGACACGCGTGTCAGCACTGACACGCGTAGCCATTTCTGATGACACGCGGCTGCTGAAGCGGCTGCATACCGAGGATGAAACATTTGCTGCTCCTGAGGTTACAGTGACAGACACTATTAGACACTCTATGCCAGAGGTCTGTAGGCCAAAACAACAGAAGTCTGGCACAGAGCGTCTAATTCTGGGACTTCCGGTTAAGCCGGGATCTTTGCCCTCACTTCCGCCGGCACAACAGGGAGCAGCGGAATGCAGCGGGGGTCGCATCTCTGGGGGCCCTGCCATTACCAGTAACCAAATAACAGTTAACCACAGCAATCATTATCTACTGTTCTGGGGTGTCATGGATTTCTAATCCATCATTACTGAGATAAGTGAGGGGGAGGCTGGGAGAGGCGAGGGTTTGTGGCGTGCTATGGGTGCTATTTCCCGCCATTAGAAATAGCAGCAGCCATTTTAATTCACATAAGGAACACCATCTTGCTCCATAGTGCAGACTCCATTTCACCACTATTACTGTTGTGCATCCTTATTAACCCCTATTTCTGCTTATTAACCCTGCCCTTTCCGAAAAGACAGTTATATGCACCATTTTGTGGTTAGTTAGGCTAGTTAACACCTAATTGCCTGCAGGCCTAACAAGCTATCTATAATTCTATCTTCTGTCACTGCCCCCCTGATGGAGAACCCAAAAAATAAAAAACTAAGGTTAAGTAAAGGAAGTGGTAGTAGCAGTGGCCGACCCTTTCAAGAGACATGGACTGAGATGTATGGCTTTATAGAAAAAAATGGCAGATCATTTTGCGTTCTATGTACTGAAACGGTATTAAGCAGAATGTGGAATATAAATAGACATTTTGAAACTAATCATTCCAAGCTCTTGGAAAAAAGTGAGGATGAAAAGAAGGAATACATTTCCAGGCAGCTACACCTTTATAAGAGCCAATCTAATTCCATCCTTAAATTTATGAAAGGCTCTACAAATTTAACATCTGCAAGTTTGAGCATTGCTCACTCTATAGCTCAGCATGGAAAAGCGCTCAGTGAGGGAGAATTTATTAAAGAAACTCTCCTAAGATGTGCACCAGTTCTATTTCATGATATGCAGAATAAAGATGCAATTATTAAGAGAATATCTGAGTTACCACTCAGTAGAAATGTCATAAAAGACCGAATAATGAGACTGAACACAAACGTACAACATCAATTAAAGAGAGACATAAGGAAGTGTAAATATTTTTTTATCTCTCTTGATGAAACTACTGATGTCACATCACATGCTCAGTTGGCCATTATTGGTCGATATTCTGATGGTCTCACAATGAGAGAAGAGTTGATAAAGTTAGTATCAGTGTCAACAAGTAAATCAGGAAGTGAAATATGTAAGGTTGTTATACAAACATTTCATGACCTAAGCATTGATATCTCTAAAGTTGTGTCAATGACGACAGATGGGGCACCAAATATGGTGGGGGAAAAAGTTGGATTTGTCAAATTGTTTACAGAAGTTATTGGACATCCGATTGTGCCTTTTCATTGTATTATCCATCAGGAGGCTTTATGTGCCAAGGCAGGATTCACTGACTTAAATGACTTAATGTCAGTTGTTACAAAAATAGTTAATTTAATAGCTGCTCGCCCCCTTCACAAGCGAGAATTTTCAGCACTTTTACTGGAGGTTGATTCCACCTACAGTGGACTGCTGATGTACAATAACGTAAGATGGCTGAGCCAAGACAAAGTTCTTGAGCACTGTGTGGAGTGCTTTGAAGAAATTAAGGTATTTATTGACGATAAAGATCTGGGAAACTTTCCTCAGCTTAATGATGATAAGTGGGTCAACACCCTGATGTTTTTTACAGATCTCTCTGTTCATATTAATGAACTGAACTTAAAGTTACAAGGTTTTGGAAAAAGTATTGACGTTATGTTTGGATACATAAAAGCTTTTGAAAGTAAAGTTAAAATTTTCAAGCAAGATGTAGAAACTAAAACTTATAAGTATTTTCCTCGAGTAACAAAGTATTTTGAGAAGGCCAGTGCAGCTGTACAAAATGAAATGGAACTCTTGCACATGAAGTACCAGCATGTTTTAGACTCGTTACTTGACCAGTTTAGTGATAAATTTAGTCAATTTAGAAGTCTAGAACAGACCATGAAAATAATTAAGTATCCTGATGTAGTAGTCTATAGTAGTTTGGAATTAAATGGTTTCCAATGGATGCAAATTGATGATTTGGAGATGCAACTTGCAGAATTTCAAGACAGTATCTGGGCTCAGGTGTTTGTCGACTTGAGGTCAAAGCTTGAGAATCTGGGAAGGTGCCGCTTGGAGAATCAAGAGGAGTGCCACTACGAACAGGAAATTTGGAGTGCCTGGAACCGACTACCAGACACTTTTAGCACCCTGAAAAATATAGCAATGGCTTTACTCACAATTTTTCCTTCTATATACTTTTGTGAGGTCTTATTCTCAGCATTAAATAATATCAAAACCAACAAAAGAAACAGATTGACAGATGAAGTTAGTAGCTCTTGCTTGGGCCTGAAGTGTACAAAATACCAACCTTCAATTGAAGATTTAGCCAATGAAATTCAGCAACAAAAAAGTCACTAATAGGCAAGTTAGTTAAAGAATTCCCCCTCCCCCTCACTTATCTTAGTTCACGGCACCCCACACAAGCTAAAATAATATCAAGACCAACAAAAGAAGCCGACTGACGGATGAACAAAGAAGTCACTAATCAGGTAAGTTAAATATTTAGTTTTTGGTTTATTAAATACAATTATATATAACAATTATACATTTATGTTATTTAAACTAAAAATATCACGAAATAATGTTTTTTCCTCAAAGTGACACACTACCCGAGTTATGCTCAGTTTTTTGGCGAAGTTTGACACACCAAGCCCATCACTGTCCTAGACACTTGAGCAAAGTGAGTCTGGAGCAAGTTACTGTTGCAGGTGGGGGATATGGGGAAAGCAAAGGTGAGAGACATAAGTAAAGTCAGAGTGTCGAGGAAAAATAAAAGGAAGATATCCTGAAACTTCTAGGAAATCTCCACCACTGGAGCAAAGTAAAAAAAAGAGCTCTATTATTCTGTGAGCACCAAACCAGACTAGGCTGGGGTCTCAGACAATTCGCTCATATGATTGCAAAGACAGACAGAAACTTCACTCTTTCATGTACCCAGGCAGATACAATGCATAACATGCACGTTTTTGTGGAAGAGGACTTAACAGCATCGTTTGCTATACACCCTTTGGTAAGTCACCTTTTTTGGTGGCCATCTGTGTTAGTTAATTGCCATAATCAACAGTAAAAATTAAAACTTTTCTATCTCTATGACAAGCAGGTCCTTACAGCTTGGAGCAAGGCAACTATCTATAATAATAAAAGTGTAATATGCTAATTAGACCAGATAGCCAAACGACCTTCTGGACATCATTCCAGATGTCTGGACAAAGCTGTGGTGGCGGGGCTGAGGCAGAGGCGTTTAGGAGCAATCAGGCAGGTAGGTGAGCAGTTAGGGGCGATCAGGCAGACAGGCAGGGGCAGTTAGGGGCAATCAGGCAGGCAGGTGAGCAGTTGGGGCAATCAGGCAGGCAGAGTGGTTAGGGGCAATCAGGAAGGCTGGCAGGCAAGAGTCCCAGATTGTGAGAGGGTGCAAGAAGGGTTGAAGGACTACCCCCCACCAGTGCATGAATTTCATGCACTGGGCCTCTAGTCCTATATAATAAAGAGGTAATATGCACATTGACCCTCACACCCTCACAAGATGGCTACCTATGACCAGGCCAGCAGGGGGCGGTTAGTGAGGGATGACCAAACGACTGAACAAGCAGGCTGTGTGGGGTGACCAGGCCAGAAGGGTTAGCAAGGGACAACCAAACAACTGAACAGCAGGCTGTGTGGGGTAACCAGGCTAGCGGGGGGTGGGAGGGAGGGCAGTTGGAGGCAACCAGGCCAGCAGGGGGACAGTTAGGGGCAACTGGGCCAGCAGGAGGGGTGCAGTTGGGGGCGACCAAGCTGGCGGGGGGGGGGGCAGTGGGAGCAATTAGGCTGGCAGGGGAGTCACTGAGGGGAGAATAGGCCAGTGGGGGGCAGTTAGGGGCAACCAGGATGACAGGGAGGGGGCAGTTGGGTGTGACCTGGCCAGTAGCAGGGGGCAGTTAGGGGCAATCAGGCTGGCAGGGGGAGCAGTTAGGGGTGACCAGGCAGGCAGGCAGGTGAGCGATTAGAAGCCAGCGGTCCAGGATTGTGAGAGGGATGTCCAACTGTTGGTTTAGGCCTGATCCCTGGGAGGGTCCCGGATTGGAGAGGATGCAGGCTGGGCTTGGAGGACCACCCAGTGCATGAATTTAGTGCACTTGGCCTCTAGTAAATTTATAATCCCTTAGCACCTTTGGCCTCTTGCATTCCTCTTTCGGTGACCCTAACATGCCGTACTTTATGTCTCCATGAATATTTTGTAGCTATAAGTTTGTACTTCTTAATCTATCCCTATTTTTTTACCTATCCCCACAATCCCCATCCCATCTGTCAATCATCAGAATGTTCTCTGTATTTATGTTTGTTTCTATTATCTTTGTTTGTTCATTTTGTTTTTTTAGATTCCACATACAAATGAAATCATATGGAATTTGTCTTTCTTTGTCTGACTTATTTCACTAAGTACCATACCCTCTAGATTCATCCAGGTTGTTGAAATGGCAAGATTTCATTCTTTTTTATGGCTTAGTCATATTCCACATGCACCACTTCATATATATTATATTATAATATATACTAGAGACCCGGTACACGAAATTCGTGGTTGGGGTGTGTGTGTCCCTCAGCCAAGCCTGCACCCTCTCCAATCTGGGACCCCTCGAGGGATGTCCGACTGCCTCTTACAATCCAGGACTGCTGGCTCCCAACTACTCGCCTGCCTTTCTTTCTGATTGCCCCTAACTGCTTCTGCCTGCCAGCCTGATAACCCTCTAACCACTCCCCTGCCAGCCTGATTGATGCCTAACTGCTCTCCTGCCAGCCTGATTGCCCCTAACTGCCTTCCCCTGCAGGCCTGGTCCCCCCAACTGCCCTCCCCTGCAGGACTGGTCCCCCCAACTGCTCTCCCCTGCAGGCCTGGGTCCTCCCCAACTGCCCTTCCCTGCAGGCCCGGTTGCCCCCAACTTCCCTCCTCTGCTGATCTGGTCACCCCTAACTGCCCTCCCATGCAGGCTTGATTGCCCCCAACTGCCCTCCCTTGCAGGCCTGGTCCCTCCCAACTGCCCTCCCCTGCTGGCCATCTTGTGGCAGCCATCTTGTGTCCACATGGGGGCAGCCATCTTGTGTGTTGGAGTGACAGTCAATTTGCATATTACTCTTTTATTACATAGGATAGAGGCCTGGTGCACAGGTGGGGACCAGCTGGTTTGCCCTGAAGGGTACCCCAGATCAGGATGGGGGTTCCCTTGGGGTGTGGGGCGGCCTGGGCAAGGGGCCTGTGGTGGTTTGCAGGCCGGTCATGCCCCCCGGCAACCCAAGCAGAGGCCCTGGTATCTGGGATTTATTTATCTTCTATAATTGAAACTTTGTAGCCTTGAGCGGAGGCCAGGGACAGCCAGGAAGCTTAGCTTCCTCCATTGCCTGGGAAACCCAAGCCTCCTGCTCGCTCCGTGGCTGAAGCCATCTTGGTTGGGTTGATTTGCATACTTGCTCCTGATTGGCTTGTGGGCATAGCGGAGGTACAGTCAATTTGCATGTTTCTCTTTTATTAGTGTAGATATTATATATATATATATATAATTGATTTCAGAGAGGATAGGAGAGGGAAAGAAAGATAGAAACATCAATGATGAGAGAGAATCATTGATCAGCTGCCTCCTGCACACCCCCAAGGGGATTAAACCTGCAACCTGGGCATGTGCCCTTGCCTCGAATAGAACCCAGGACCCTTCAGTCCACAGGCCAATGCTCAATCCACTGAGCCAAATCATCTACAGTCATCTACTGATGGACATTTAGGTTGTTTCCATGTCTTGGCTACTGTAAATAATGCTGAAATGAACATAGGGATGCATATATGAATTTTTTATTTAGTGTTTGGGGTTTCTTTGGATAAATACCCAGAAGTAGAATTGCTGGGTCCTTCTTTTTCTCTTATCATAGCCTTTGTTTTAAGTGTATTTTCTCTGGGATAAGTATTACTACCCCAGCCTTCTTTTTTTATGTTTTCATTTACATGAAATATCTTTATCCATTCCTTTACTTTCAGTCCATGTGCCTTTTGATCTGAAGTGAGTTTCTTGTAGACTGCATATGCAAGGGTCTTGCTTTCTTATTCAGTCAGCTGCCCTGTGTCTTTTGATTGGAGAATTTAATTCATTTAAATTTAAAATAATTACTAATTGGAAGAAAAAATGGCAGCCGAATAGGCACCTATTCGGTGTTGTGCACCTCGTCCCAAACCCAGACTGGAAATACAACTAAATTGGAGAGTATCTACCCAGGATTAACAAGGAAGGGCAGAAAACACATAGAGACTGGTAGGAATGGGGATGGGGATTTGAGAGGGGCAGTGGCCAGCAGGCTGAAGGGGAGAGGAGGAAGCTGCATTGCACCAAAACCGTGTCCCTTGGCAACAGGCTCAACATCCAACTGTGAAAAAGAAAAGCCATAGGGCTGCTGACAGCTGGGGAGTCTGGACCCAAGACCACAGCTGCAAAAGGCTGCCCCTTGAAAGGTGGCCCCACATGAAGGGAAAATAGCACAGTGCTGGGGGGAGAGAAAGCCATGGTTTCATTATTTTTCTTTTGTTTGTCTTTATTTTTCTTCTCTAAACTCAGAACACAGGACTTTTCAATTGCAATTACTCACCCAAGGCTTTGGCACTGGAAGAGAGACACAGACTTGAAGTGCCTGAGGAGAGGCTGAAGAGGGAAGCAGGGCAGGGAGACATGGCCAGGAGACCTGCACTGGGATATTCTTAAGCTTCCAAACCTAAGCGGCCATTTTTCCCCAGAAGAGCGAGCCCCTTCCAGTAGCCTCAAGTCAGATAATACAGCATGTCATGCCCTACATATTGAGCTTTACAGAGGAAACAAAGGCAAAGGCCAACCTTATGGGTCTGAATAGGCCCAAGGAGCCCTCAGTGACTGGATTGGAAGAGGGACCGGTCCACCCCACTATTCTGGGAACCAGACTGATAAAAACTCCAGGTTGCCAGCCAATTCCATTGGTATCCATACAAGGATCTCTGACCAGCCAAGGGCAGAGTAATATTTTGGGCCACTCACAGAGGAGTAGCTCTGGGTGAGGAAAAAAATGCCCATCTTATTCCCTGAAAGCAAAATAGCACCAACCCCACATAAAGCCCTGTCAGAAACAGAGGCTTGAGTGATTAAGATTGGCAGCTGGCAGACAGGCAAAGAGGATAGATTGGC
The DNA here is from genome assembly GCF_027574615.1 of Eptesicus fuscus. Taxonomy (NCBI): domain Eukaryota; kingdom Metazoa; phylum Chordata; class Mammalia; order Chiroptera; family Vespertilionidae; genus Eptesicus; species Eptesicus fuscus. Next base: position 393,926 of record NC_072480.1, on the reverse strand, counting down.
CCCACCTGTTTGCAGCCAAGGCCTGTGTACACAGACATAAGCAGAGGACTGGTGGATCGCTTAGAGCAGGGGTCCTCAAACTTTTTAAACAGGGGGCCAGTTCACTGTCCCTCAGACCATTGAAGGGCTGGACTATAGTTTAAAAAAAAAACTATGAACAAATTCCTATGCACACTGCACATACCTTATTTTGAAGTAAAAAAAACAAAACGACAAAAACACCCTCATGTGGCTCGCGGGCCATAGTTTGAGGACGCCTGGCTTAGAGCTTCAAGCAGGGAGCTAAATGCTAAAAGACAGTTCCTGACAGTGGCCAGTACGTAAGTACCTAACGGGAAGCCCAGAATTAGCAGACAGAACAGAAGAGTGGGGTCCAAAACCAGATCCCATGGGGCATTAAAACTCAGCTGAAGTGAATGACACTTCATTTTTTTATCTTCTATTTTTTATTTTTTAATTATTTTATTTATTTTTGCACCTTCTTCTTCCTCTCTTCCCTTTTTTCTTCTGTTTTACTTCTCCTTTCCCTATTTTAGTTTTTCTCTTTCTTTTCTTTTCTTTTCTTTTTTTTTAATTTCTTTATTGATTAAGGTATCACATATTTGTCCTCATCCCCCCATTCCCATCCCACCCCTCTCCCCACACATGCCCCCACCCCCCTGTTGTCCTTAACCGCTGGTTAGGCTCATATGCCTGCAGACAAGTCCTTTGGTTGATCTCCCCCTTTACCTCCACCCTTCCCTAACCTCCCCCCGAGGCCCGACAGTCTGATCCATGCCTCCCCGTTTCTGGGTCTGCTTTTGTTCATCAGTCTATGTTGTTCATTATTTCCCCTAGATGAGTGAGATCATGTGCTATTAGAAATACACTTATAAGAACCGAAAATGAGACAAGCAATAATGGTTATGGTGACAGGCAAATGAATCAGTGTGTAGTGCGTTTCTTTCTGGGCCAACAGTTCTTTTGAGACCCGATTTCAATGTCCAACAGTTCCTTATGTGTACATGTCAGCACTGACATTTCAGTTCTGGATGGTGGACAAATGGTGGTAATGCAGGTCCGACTCTGTCTGGTTTGGTCCTGGGCAATCTGCAGTGATGCACAGCTGCTAACTGATAGTATGGGAAGGCCATCTCTTTCTTTTCTTTCATCCCTTTTCAAAAATTTATCTTCTTGGAGGGCAAGATGGTGGCGGAGGTGAAAGGCTGATCTGTTGCCTCGCATGGCAGTTTCGGAAATACAACTGAAACAGGACTGGTGAGGGCAGCGACTGGTGAGGGCGGCGACTGCTGCTCACGTCTCCCCAGACCTGGCGGCTGCTCCTCTCAGTCAGCACCGCAGCCGGGGCCATGGGCTCGTGGGCGCCGCGTCAGCTGCTGTGGCGGCAGCCGCGGACTCGGCACAGCGGCTCTCGGTGAAGGAAGAGACCATCTTTCTGCAGGAGGGGCTCATCCGCGCCACCGACCTGGCCGAACTGCCCAGGGAGATCCTCGGGGCCCCAGAGGCCGCCAACACCGATTTGGAGAATTCTTAGGATTTCCCATCTTACATTCAAGCCATTTTGACAGAGGAGAACCAAGAAGGCGGCAAAGTTAAACAAATGAACTGCGAACTGCGCCGCGCACAGCAATTTCAGGGGCACGACTGGAGGACAGAGCGTCTGCCACCCAGAACTACAGGAGAGATGGCTGAATGGTAGATTTACAGCTAAGAGGGAAGAGGAAACCAGCGAAATCAGAGGGGATGAGGTGCGGAGGCGCATGGGTCGGGCTGGTGGCGGGGGAAGGGACACGTGGCTTTTGTTCCAACCCTAGGGGAGATTAGCTCCCCATCACCCTGAAATCCAGCTTCTGGGGACGTGCGGGAGACCCAGACGCCTGCGGGGAGAGGCGGGACTCTTGTGGAGGTGCGCCCAGCAATCAGTGTTTGCTGCGCTGGAGTGCGAAACGAGGGGGCTTAGAAACGTGGAAGGCAGAAGGAGCAGAATTGCAACCATTGCGGTTCGCCGCGCCATGGCCTGTTGGCGCCCTGAGACCCCGCCCCGCCCTGAGACCCGCCCCGCCCTGGGACCCGCCCCGCACGTTTTGAAGACCCGCCCCGCAAGTCTTGCAGGCGCACCTGCGCTCCAAGCAACGGCTTGTGCATGTGGGTGGCCTGCCCTCTGGCAGCTTGACCAGATGAACTGCGGTTATAGTCGGACTGCTCCAGGGCCACTCAGACAGGAGGAGGAAACTACAGTTTTTGCTGTAATCCCTGCTGAGTTCATCAGGCAGTAGCTGACCTACACTCCATTGGAGACCCAGAAACGAGGGCATCTAGTGGTCTGTGTGAGATGACACCAGATTTCAACCATGCGCATAAGGGACACATTCAAGAGGAAGATTCAGTGAGCGCCAAAGCCTTGCTGCACCAAGACCCGGCCCATAAACGTGTCTCCTGCACAGCAACTCTTCCTTTATAGACAAAGAGGGCCCTTACGGCCAATTGGCCTGGAGGACAATTCCTCCCAGTGACACCAACAACAATCAAGACTTAAATATACAAAGGAGGACCAAGATGGAGGCATAGGGCGGAAGCCTGATCGTTGCCTACCACAACAACTTTGAGACTACGACGGGAGAGCAGAGCAGACACCATCCAGAACCACCAGAGGGCTGGCTGAGCGGATGCTCTACAACTAGAATAAAAGAGGGGTATGCGGGATGATGCTGATGCCGGTGACCCAAAGACCACACTTTAAGAATTACGGCTCAGGCGACACAATGGCGGCCTGGAACGTGCTCGGTGCAGTTCCCCCGGCGATCTCCGGCTGAGGGGACGGCTCCACTGGCTGCCGAGCACGGACAGACGAGCCCCTGGGAGACATGGGGTGGGAGACTCCGCGCTTGCTGACCTCCGAGTCCTTCAAGAATTTCAATGCCCCAGAAGCGGCCAGGTGCGCATGCTCGGCGACCGGCCACCGCTGCAGACCCAAGGGCCGACGCAGCGACACCGGACCAGCCCGCCGCCGTGCACCGGGCACACCGGAGCTTCGCCGAGCCTGCCGCCCAACGAGTTCTGCGGCAGCCGTCCTGGAGTTCTGGGAAAATGGACGAAGGAATTGCTGAGAGGGAATTGACCAACAGGAATTGGGATCAAGAAGACGAAACCCCGCCGGGACCCGGGTGCGGGCGAGGTTGCGCGCCTCTGGGCTCGGGTGTGGTCACACGCCTCTGGGTCTAGGTGAGGCCTCACGTCCCTGGGTCTGGGAGAGGCCACGCGCCCCTGGGTCCGGGTGAGGCCGTGTACCCCTGGATCCGGGTGAGGCCACACGCCCCTGGGTCCGGGTGAGGCCACGCGCCTCTGGGTCCGGATGAAGCCGGATCCCGGATCCGGGTGAGGCCGTGTGCCCCTGGATCCGGGTGAGGCTGGGTCCCGGGCCCGGGCGAGGCCACGCGCCCCTGGGTCTGGGTGAAGCTGGATCCCGGGTCCGGGTGAGGCCATGAGCCCCTGGATCTGGGTAAGGCTGGGTCCCGGGTCCGGGTGAGGCCTCGTGCACCTAGGTCCGGGTGAGGCCACGCGCCCCTGGGTCTGGGAGAGGCCACGCGCCCCCGGGTCCGGGTGAGGCCATGTGTCCTTGGATCCGGGTGAGGCCTCGTGCACCTAGGCCCAGGTGAGGCCACATGCCCCTGGGTCTGGGAGAGGCCACGCGCCCCCGGGTGCGGGTGAGGCCATGTGTCCCTGGATCCGGGTGAGGCCTCGCGCACCTAGGTCCGGGTGAGGCCACGCGCCCCTGGGTCTGGGAGAGGCCATGCGCCCCTGGGTCCAGGTGAGGCCATGTGTCCCTGGATCCGGGTGAGGCCTCACGCACCTAGGTCCAGGTGAGGCCACGTGCCCCTGGGTCTGGGAGAGGCCACGCGCCCCTGGGTCCGGGTGAGGCCATGTGTCCCTGGATCCAGGTGAGGCTGGGTCCCGGGTCCGGGTGAGGCCTCGTGCACCCAAGTCCGGGTGAGGCCACGCACCCCTGGGTCTGGGAGAGGCCACGCGCCCCTGGGTCCGGGTGAGGCCACGCGCCCCTGGACCCGGGTGTGGCTGGGTCCCTGGGCCCGGGTGAGGCCACGCGCCCCTGGGTCCAGGTGAGGCCTTGCGCCCCTGGACCCGGGTGAGGCTGGGTCCCAGGCCCGGGTGAGGCCACGCGCCCCTTGGGTCTGGGTGAGGCCACGTGCCCCTGAGTCCGGGTGAAGCCGTGCCCCTGGGTCCGGCCGAGACCAAACCAGAGGGAGTCGGACCTCCGTTACCACCATTTGTCCACCATCCAGAGCTGAGGGGTCAGTGCCGACATGTACACATAAGGAACTGGTGGACATTGAAATTGGGTCTCTAAAGAACTATTGGTCCAGAAAGAAACTCACTACAGACTGATTCATTTGCCTGTCAGCATAACTATTATTGCTCGTCTCACATTCAGTTCTTATAAGTATATATCTAGTGACATATGATCTCGCTCATCTAGGGGAAATGATGAACAACATAGACTGAGGAACAAGAACAGAACCAGAAACAAGGAGGCATCGATCGGACTATCGGGCCTCAGAGGAAGGATAGGGGAGGTTGGGAGGAGGGGGGAGAGATCAACCAAAGGACTTGTGTGCATGCATATGAGCCTATCCAATGGTTAAGTTCAACAGGGTGTTGGGGCATTCATGGGGAGGGGTCTGGGATGGGAATGGGGGGATAAGGACAAATATGTGACACCTTAATCAATAAAGAAATTAAAAAATAAATAAATAAAAAAATTTATCTTCTTTATCTGCTTTATTGATCTGTTATTATTCTAGTCTCTGTTGCTTTATTCATATATCTAATTTCCTTTTCCCTGCTCCTACTCCATTTCCCCTTGTCTTATCATTTCTTCACTATTCAATTATTTTTATTTTTTTCTCTCCTCTCTTGCTTTTTTCCACTTCAAATTTTTTAACTTGTTTCACTACCTGATAGATCCTCCCTTCCCCCAACTGATGGACAGAGTATGACATAAACTCCACCTGCAGCCGGACATTCCTGAGCACCTTATATGGACTGTGTTAGGCCGAGGCATGGGGGAAAGACCACAGCCATGCAAGCACCCGCAAGGTAGATGGTGACGAAGATAACTGGCAGATAACTGGCCCCTTCCCAGAACCTTGCTAGCCTTCCCAAACCCCTGCCCGAGGCAGGAATTCCACATCTCTCATGCTCTCCACCCTCCCCTCACCAAACGGCTGTATAAAGGAAGTACCTAAGCCCCTGTTTTGGCGCGAACTCCCCTGGCCCACTCTTGGACCAGTGAGTTTCGCCCGGGAGCGCAAGATTAAAACCTCCCCCCTTTTCCATGGCCTGGACTCTGTGTCTTGTTTCCTGCGTCGCAAACCTTTCACTACCGAAACTTAGGCCTATCTGCTCTCTCTTCTAATTTCCTTTTCAATAAATTTTTTTTCTTTATTTATTTTTAATTTTTTCTTCTTGTCTTCTCATTTCTTTTTTTTCCTCCTCTATTCTAAGCCATGGTCCTTCCCCTATTCATCCAATTCCTTAACCTTATTTGCTTTATTTAAGCTCTGCATCTACAGATTCTGCTGCCCACCTTTTTCTGGATATTATTTGTTTGTTCTTTTTGGTTTACTTGTTTGTTTTTTTGTTTTCTCCCCATTTTCTTTCTTTCTTTCTTTTTTTCCCTCTCCCTATCATTCTTGCTCTTTTTTCTATTTCCTAAATCTCTTTTTTTGGAGGGTCACTTTTATTGGGGTTATAGGTGTCTTGTGTAATTTGTGTTCTGTTCCTTTTGAGTCATATCTTGTCATGTTGTATTTTGTGCTGTTCTGTCAGCACCTCCACAACACCTTGCATGATGTGGTAGTGAGAGAGCCACATAATCAGACACCCTGAGAGGAGATGCCATCCACAAATGGGACAACATTCAAAACCCACAACATCAGGAGAACCCAAATATCTCAAGTATGGGTCCTCCCTAAAACACCCATCCTAGGAGACATGAGAGATTGCACCACTAGGTACCAAAAACAACTACTACATATGACCAATTCAAAAAATCTGGGTGGCCTTGCAGTTTGAATAATACATAGAAAAAAATAAAAAGAGAGAGCAAAAATGGGGAGACAAAGAAACAACCCCCAAAATAAAGAAAAGGGGGAATCACACACAAAAATGAACTAAATGAAATGGAGGCAAGTAATTTGTTAGAGAAAGAATTCAGAGTAATGGTTATAACGATGCTCAAATGTATGGATAAGAAATTTACCAACGTGCTCACTTCAGCAGTACATATACTAAAATTGAAACAATACAGAGAAGACTAGGATGGCCCCTGCACAAGGATGACATCCAAATTAGTGAAGCATTCCATATTTTTACTGTCTAAACAGATTAAATAGTTGAAAAAAAGAGATTTACCAACATGAACAAGCATCAAGAGAAAATAAAGAATGACATACCTGCAATAAAGAACTGAACTGAAGGTTTAAACAGTAGACTAGAAAAATCTGAGGACCAAACCAGCGAGTTAGAAGACAACATAGAAACACCCAAGCAAAGGGTTTAATCTCCAAAATTTACAGAGAACTCATACAACTTAACAAAATGAAGATAAAGAATCCAATCAAAAAATGAACAAAGGACCTAAATAGTCACTTTTGAAAGAGGACATGTAGAAGGCTGAGAGACATATGAAAACATGCTCAAAGTCACTAATCATCTGAGAGATACAAATCAAAAACAACAATGAGGTACCATCTCACACCTGTCAGAATGGCTATCATCAACAAATCAACAAATGACAAGTGCTGGCGAGGATGTGGAGAAAAAGGCACCCTTCTGCACTGCTGGTGGGAATGCAGGCTGGTACAGCCACTGTGGAAAACAGTATGGAGTTTCCTCAAAAAATTAAAAATGGAACTCCCATTTGACCCAGTAATCTCACTTCTAGGGCTATATCCCAAGAAACCAGAAACACCAATCAGAAAGGATATATGCACCCCTATGTTCATAGCAGCACAATTTACAATAGCTAAGATTTGGAAATAACCTAAGTGCCCATCATCAAATGAGTGGATTAAAAAACTGTGGTACATCTACACAATGGAATACTATGCCACTATAAAAGAGAAGGAACTTTTACCATTTGCACTGCATGGATGGAACTGGAGAGCATTATGCTAAGCGAAATAAGCCAGTTGGAAAAAGAGAAATATCACATGATCTCACTCATATGTGGGATATAATGATCAACATAAACTGATGAAAAAAAAAAAACAGATCCAGAGACAAATGGCAGAGGAGAGGGGATTAGAGATCAACCAAAGGACCTGTATGCATGCATATTAGCATGACCAATGGACACAGACACTGGGGCAGTGAGGGTTTGCCCTCAGGGGTGGGAGTGGCTGGGGGGATCAATCTGGGGAAAAGGAGATACATGTAATATGTTAAACAAGAAAAGTAAAAGAAAACACCCAAGCAAAGCAGCAACTGAAAAAAAAATTAAAAATAGGAGGAGAGTCTAAGGGAGCTTTGAGACAACAGGCAACAAAACAACATCTTCAAACTAGGAGTGCCATAAGGACAAGAAGCTGAACAAAGAATAGAAAACCAGTTTGAAGAAATAATGACAGAAAACTTCCCTGACTTGGGAAGAAAAAGTCACACAAGTGAATCCCAAACAAGATGAACTGAAAAAGACTGACACCAAGAAACATCACAATTAAACTGGCAAAACTCAACAACAAAGCAATAATTTTAAAGACTGCCAGAGAGGGACAGAAAGGGACAGATAACCCAGCAAGGCTATCATTCAAAATTGATGGTAAAATCAGTAGCTACACAGACAAAAAGCTAAGGGAGTTTATTACCACCAAGCCATCAATGCAAGAAATGCTAAAGGGGCTGTTGTAAAAAGAATAGAAAGGGAATAAGCAACACAGGCATAAAGAATAAAAATGGCAACAAACAAGTACCTATCCTATCTAATAAAGAGGGAATATGCTAATTGACCCTCACGCCATCGAAAAGATGGTGGCGCCCACAGCCAATAAGGAGGGAATATGCTAATTGACTGCCCTTCCATCAAAGATGGCGGTGCCCACAGCCACAAGATGGCGGTGCCCAGTCCCCTCAGCCCCCCAGCCACCCAGGGCCAACCTGAGACACAGGCAAGCCTCAGATGGCAGCTGCCCAGCCACCCAGGGCCACCTGAGGCTCAGGTAACCAGGGCCGGCCGAGGCTTGTGCTGCCAGCAGTGGCAGCAGCAGAGATGTGATGCAGCATCACCTTCCCCTGATCACTGGATTGCCTCCTGCCCCTGAGGGCTCCCAGACTGTGAGAGGGGGCAGGCTGGACTGAGGGACACCCCCCACTCCAGTGCATGAATTTTCATGCACTGGGCCTCTAGTCAGTAATAACAGTAAATGTAAATGGACTAAATGCTGCAATAAAAAGACATGGAGTAGCTGAATGGATAAGAAAACATGACTCGTATATATGTTGTCTATAAGAGACCCACCTTAAAACAAAGTACTCACACAGACTGAAAGTGAATGAATGGAAAAAAAATTTCAGGCAAATGGAAATGAAAAAAATAAATGATACAACAAGAGGCTATAATTCTGGTAAACATATATGCACCAAATACAGGAGCATCTAAATATATATATATTTTAAAAACCTTCTGGAGGATAACAAGGGAGACATCACAGCAATAAAATCATAGTAGAGGTCTTTAATATCCCACCAACATCACTGGATAAATCTTATAGACAAAAAAAAAAAAAATCAACAAGGAAACAGCAATCCAAAATGAAACTCTGGAACTAATTGACATCATCAGAATATTCCACCCCAAAAACTACATAATATACATTCTTCTCATAGGAAGTTTTCAAAGACAGACCACATCTTAGGACACAAGCTAAGTCTCTACAAATTAAAGAATATTGAAATAATATAAAGTATATTCCCCGACCAAAATGGCATGAAATTCAAAATAAGCTATAATAAAACACTCAAAAACAATCAAATACATGGAGGCTAAAGAATATGCTATTAAACAAAGAATGGGTTGTGAAAGAGCTCAAAGGAGAAATTAAAAACATCCTAGACAAATGAAAATGAACATCCAACAATCCCAAACCTACAGGACACAGTGAAAGCAGTCCTGAGAGGGAAATTCATAGCACTACAGGCCCACCTCAAAAAACTAGGAAAACTGGTAGCAAGTTATCTAACACTACAACTTAAATAATTTGAAAGAAAACAACAAGAAAAAGGCCAAAACAAGTAGAAGGAAGGAAATAATAAAGATCAGAATGAAAACAAATGACATAGAAGCAAACAAACAAACAAAACAATACAAAAGGTGAATAGAACCAAGAGCTGATTCATCAAAAAGATAAATAAGATTGATGGATATCTAGGCAAGCTCACCAGGAAACAAAAAGAGAGGACCCAAATAAACAAAATCAGAAATGAAAGAAGAGAAGCAACAACTGACCACACAGAAACACAAAGGATTGTAATAAAATACCATGAACAACTTTATTCCAACAAACAGGACAACCTGGACAAAATGGAAATATTTCTAGAAAAATACAACCTTCAAAAACTCAATCAGGAAGAATAAAAAACCCATAATAGGTCAATAACTACCAATAAAATTGAAGCAATAATTGAAAAAAACTCCCAGCAAACAAAAGCCCTGGTTCAGACAGATTCACAGCAGAGTTTTACCAAATATTCAAAGAAGAACTAATTCCTCTACTTCTCAAAATATTCCAGAGGAAGGAACACTTCCAAACAATTTTTATGAGGCCTGCATCACCCCAATTCCCAAACCAGATAAAGACACAACAAAGAAAGAGACAGGCCAATATCCCTGAGGAAGATAGACCCTAAAATCCTCAACAAAATTTTAGTAACCCGGATCTAACAATATATTAAAAAGATCATGCATCATGACCAAGTGGGACTTATTCTGAAGATGCAAGGCTGGTACAATATTCACAAATCAATAAATGTGATATAGCACATAAATAGATTACAAGATAAAAATCACATACTGATATCAATTGATACAGAAAAAGCATTCGACAAAATCCAATACCCTTTTAAAAAATCCCTTATTGTTTAAAGTATTACATAAGTCTCCTTCCCCCCGCCCCATTTACCTCTCCCTGACATCACCCACCCCCCAGCACAGGCCCTCTCCACCTCCCCCTCCAGTCTGTGTCCATTGGTTATGCTCATATGCAGGCATACAAGTCGTTTGGTTGCTCTCTTACCCCTTCACCCCCCACCTTCCCTCATAGGTTGGACACTCTGTTCGATGCTTCTATGACACTGGTTCTATTTTTGTTCATCAGTTTATGTTGTTCATTATATTCCACAAATGAGTGAGATCATGTGATATTTATCTTTCTCTGACTGGCTTATTTTGCTTAGCATAATGCTCTCCAGTTCCATCAATCTTATTTATCTTTTTGATGAATTAGCTCTTGGTTCTATTCACCTTTTGTATTGTTTTGTTTGTTTGTTTGTTTGTTTCTATGTTCCAGAGCTGTCGCAATGGTAAGAATTCCTTCTGTTTTATAGCAGCATATTATACCATTGTGTAGATGTACCACAGTTTTTTAATCCAGTCATCTGCTGATGGGCAGTTAAGCTGTACCCAAATCATAGCTATTGTAAATTGTGCTTCTATGAACATAGGGATGCATATATCCTTTCTGATTGGTGTTTCTGATTTCTTGGAATATATTCCTAGAAGTGGGTTTACTGGGTCAAATAGAAGTTCCATTTTTAATTTTTGAGGAAACTTCATACTGTTTTCCACAGTGACTGCACCAGTCTGCATTCCCACCACCAGTGCAAGAGGGTTCCTTTTTCTCCGTATCCTCCCCAGCACTTGTAGTTTGTTGATTTGTTGATGACAGCTATTCTGACAGGTGTGAGATGATACCTCACTGTTGTTTTGATTTGTATTTCTCAGATGATTAGTAATTTTGAGCATGTTTTCATGAGTTTCTGGGCCTTCTGTATGTCCTCTTTAAAGCAGTATCTATTTAGATCCATTGCCCATTTTTTGATCGGATTCTTTATCATCCTTTTGTTAACTTGTATGAGTTCTCTGTAAATTTTCGAGATTAAACCCTTATTGGAAATATCTTTGACAAATATGTTCTCCCATGCAGTGTGCTTTCTTGTTGTTTTGTTGATGGTTTCTATGCAGAAGCTTTTTATTTTGATGTAGTCCCATTTGTTTATTTTCTCTTTAGTCTCCATTACCCTAGGAGCTATATCTGAAAAAATATTCTTATGACATATGTCTGCAATTTTGCTGCCTATGGAGTCTTGTAGGATTTTTATTGCTTCTTGTCTTACATTTAAGTCCTTTATCCATTTTGAGTTTGTTTTTGTATATGGTGTAAGGTGGTGATCTAGTTTCTTTTTTTTTTTTTTTTTTGCATGTATCTGACCAAATTTCCCAGCACCACTTATTGAAGAGACTGTCTTGACTTCATTGTATGCTCTTGCCTCATTTGTCAAATATTAACTGAGCATAATGGCTTGGATCCATTTCTGGATTCTCTATTCTGTTCCATTGGTCTACTAGTATATGTTTGTTTTGAGAACCTTGGCTTGATTTCTTTGTTCTTTCTCAGGATAGCTGTGGCTATTCGGGGTCTTTTTTTTTTTTTAATTCCATATGAATTTTTGGAGTTTGTTCTAGATCTTTGAAATATGCCGTTGGTATTTTAATGGAGATTGTATTGAATCTGTTTGTTGCTTTGGGGAGTATGGACATTTTAATGATTTTGAATCTACCAATCCATGAACGTGGTATGTTTTACATTTGTTTATATCTTCCTCTATCTCTTTTTTCAATGTCCTGGTGTTGTCCCAGTGCAGGTCTTTTATCTCATTAGTTAAGTTTATTCCTAGGTATCTTAATTTTTGGTGCAATGGTAATTGTTTTCTTTTTCTGTGAGTTCATTATTGGTATATAAAAAAAGCCATAGATTTCTGGATGTAAATTTTGTATCCTGCTACATTGCCAAATTAATTTATTAGGTCTAGTAGTTTTTTGATGGAGTCTTTGAGGTTTTCTATGTGAATAAAGACAGTTTTACTTCTTCTTCTCCAATTAGGATGCCTTTTATTCTTCTTCTTGTCTGATCGCTATCGCTAGCACTTCCAGTACTATATGTACAGGAGTGGTGAAAGTGGGCATCCCTGTCTTCTTCCTGTTCTTAGGGGAAATGAGTTTAGGCTTTTACTATGTTGAGGTATGATCCCACTATTCCCACTTTGAGAGTTTTTTTATCAAGAAAAAGTGTTGGATTTTGTGAAATGCTTTTTCTGCATCGATTGATATGATTATATGATTTTTGTCTCTCAATTTGTTTATGTGATGTATCACATTTATTGATTTGTGGATATTGTACCATTATTGCATCCCCAGAATAAACCCACTTGGTCATGGTGTATGATCTTTCTAATGTAATGTTGAATCTGATTTGCTAGAATTTTGTTGAGGATTTTAGCATCTATGTTCATCAAGGATATTGGCCTGTAGTTCTCTTTTTTTGTAGCATCTTTATTTGGTTTTGGGTTTATGGTAGTGTATCTTCACAGAAGGAGCTTCGAAGTGTGCTTTCCTCTTGAAATATTTTGGAATAGTCTGAGAAGGATAGGTTTTAGTTCTTCTTTGAATGGATAGTAGAACTCCCCTCTAAAGATGTCCGGACCAGGGCTTTTGTTAGAAGATTTTTGATCAATGTTTCAGTTTTTTCGGTAGTTATCAGCCTATTCAGGTTTTTTAACTGTTCCTAATTGAGTTTTGGGAGTTTGTATTTTTCTAAGAATATATCCATTGCATCTAGGTGTCCATTTTGTTGGAATAGAGTTGGTTCATAGTATTTTTTCATAATCATTTATATTTCTGTGGGATTGATTGTTACTTCACCTTTCATTTCTAATTTTGTTTATTTGGGTCTTCTCTCTTTGTTTCTTGATGAGTCTGGCTAGAGGTTCATCAATCTTGTTTATCCTCTCAAAGAAACAGCTCTTAGTTTTGTTGATCTTTTGTATTTTTTTTTATTTTTTTTTATTTTTGGTATCTATGTCATTTATTTCTGCTCTGATCTTTATTATTTCCTTCCTTCTGCTTATACTGGGCTTTTGTTGTTGCTCTCTTTCTAATTCTTTCAGTTGTAAGGTTAGATAATTTATTATCATTTTTTCATGTTTTTTGAGGTAGGCTTCTAGAGCTATGAACTTCCATCTCAAGACTGCTTTCATTGTGTCCCAACAATTTTGGATTATTGTGATTTCATTGTCATTTGTTGCCATGATGCTTTTTATTTTTCTTTGATCTCTTTGGTAACCCAAGCATTGTTTAATGGCATGCTGTTTAGTCTCCATGTGTTTGATTTTTAAAATTATTTTTATTGTAGTTGATTTCTAATTTTATGCCATTGTGATCTGAGAAGGTGCTTGATATAATTTCTATCTTCTTGAATTTGAAGAGACTTTGCCTGTGTCCCAATATGTGGTCTATCTTTGAAAATGACCTATGTGCACTAGAATAGAATGTATATTCCATGGTTTTGGGGTGAAATGTTCTGAAGATGTCAATTAAGTCCATCTGACCTAGTGAGTCATTTAGGATTGCTATTTCTTTGCTCATATTTTGTTTAGAGAATTTGTCCAGTGGTGTTAGTGGGGTATTAAAGTCCCCTACTATGACTGTATTGCTGTGAATCTCTCCCTTGATATCCAACAGAAGTTTTTTTATGTATTTGGGTGCTCCTGCATTGGGTGCATATATGTTAACAAGAGTTATATCTACTTGTTGAATTTCTCCCTTTAGTACTATGATGTGGCCTTCCTTATCTCTCATTATGTCCTTCACTTTGAGCTCTAATTTGTCAGATATAAATATTGCTACCCCAGATTTTTCTTCATTTCCATTCACCTCAAAAACCTTTTTTATCCCTTCACCATCAGTCTGTGTGAGTCCTTTGTTCTCAGGCGGGTCTCCTGTAGACAGAAGATGTATGGGTCAGGTTTTCTTATCCACTCAGCTACCCTATGTCTTTTGATTGGGGTATTTATTAGTAACCCATTTACATTTAAAGTTATTATTGATAGGTATTTGTTTGTCGACATTTTTATTCTTTATGCCAGTGTTTCTTCATCCCTTCCTATTTCTTCTTTTTACAGCAGACCCTTTAGCATATCTTGCATTGCTGGTTTTGTGGCAATAAACTCCCTTGGTCCTTTTTTGTCTGTGAAACTCCTAATTTCACCCTCAACTTTGATTGACAACCTTGCTGGACACTGAGTTCTTGGATTTAGGCAATTGCTTTGCATGACTTTGTCTATTTCATTCCATTCCTTTCTGGCCTGATGTGTTTCTGTTGAGAAAGCAGTTGAAGAAGCAAAGAGAAAAGACACAAATAAACAAAATCAGAAATGAAAGAGGCAAAATAACAACAGGCCCTACAGAAATACAAAGGATTGTTAAAAAAAAATACGATAAAAAAAATAGACAACATGGAGGAAATGGACATATTCCTAGAAAAATACAACCTTCAATAATTGCATCAGGAAGAATCTAAACATCTCAATAGGCCAATAACTATGGAAGAAATTGAAGCAGTCATCAAAAAGCTTCCAGCAAAAGTAAACCTGAGGCCAGACAGCTTCACAGGGGAGTTTTACCAAACATTCAAGGAAGAACTAAAACCTGTCCTCCTCAGACTATTCAAAAAAATTCAAGAGGAAGGAACATTTCCAAGCTCATTCTATGAAGCCAGCATCACCCTAATACTAAAACTACATAAGGAGAACACAATGAAAGAGAATTACAGGCCAATATCCCTCATGAACATAGATGCCAAAATCCTCAACAAAATTCTAGCAAATCGGATCCAGCAATACATCAGAAAGATCATACACCATGACCAAGTAGGACTTATCCCAGGGATGCAAGGATGTTACAATATCCACAAATCAATAAACGTGATACATCACATAAACACATTGAGAGATAAAAATCACATAATCATATCAATTGATGCAGAAAAACATTAGACAAAACCCAACATCCTTTCTTGATAAAAACTCTCAGCAAGGTGGGAATAGAAGGATCATACCTCAACATAATAAAAGCCATATATGACAAACCCACAGACAACATCTTACTCAATAGGCAAAAAATAAAACCATTTCCCCTAAGAACAGGAACAAGACAGGGATACCCACTCTCACCACTCCTGTGCGACATAGTGCTGGAAGTATTAGCCATTGTGATTAGACGAGAAGAAAATATAAAGGCATCCATATTGGAAAAGAGGAAGTAAAACTGTCATTATTTGCAGATGACATGATACTGTACATAGAAAACCCTAAAGACTCCATCAAAAAATTATTATATTAATAAATGAATTCAGCAATCTAGCAGGATACAAAATTAACACCAAGAAATCTATGGCATTTCTATACACCAATAGTGAACTTACAGAAAGAGAAACAAAAAAAAACATCCTATATACAATTTCACCAAAAAAAAATTAAGAAACCTAGGACTATACTTAATTAAGGAGGTAAAAGACCTATACGCAGAAAACTACAGGACACTGAAACAAGAGATAGAGGAAGACATAAACAGATGGAAGAAAATACCATGTTCATGGATTGGTAGAATCAACATCATTAAAATGTCCATACTACCCAAAGCAATCTATAGATTAAATGCGCTCCCCATTAAAATACCAATGACATATTTCAGAGACAGAGAACAACCTCTCCAAAAATTCATCTGGAATAAAAAAAAGACACTGAATAACTGGAGCAATCTCAAGAAAGAAGAACAAAGTAGGTGGAATCTCAATACCAGATATCAAGCTGTATTACAAAGCCACTGTTCTCAAAACTGCCTGGTATTGGCACAAGAACAGACATACAGATCAATGGAATAGAATAGAGAACCCAGAAATCGACCCAAACCACTATGCTCAATTAATATTTGCAATGGAGGCATGAATATACAATGGAGTCAAGACAGTCTCTTCAATAAATGGTGTTGGGAAAATTGGACAGATACATGCAAAAAAATGAAACTAGACCACCAACTTACACCATACACAAAAATAAACTCAGAATGGATAAAGTACTTAAACATAAGATGGGAAACCATGGGGGAAAAAAATGGCGACTGAATAGAGTCGTGTTTGGAGGCTGGTCCTGGGGCGGAAAGTAAGAGCAGCAGAGGCTCGCAGGGGGAGTGTATGTTGGCAAGCCAAGGGACAGCTAAACTCCAGGAGAAGGCGGGGGAGTGCTGGGCAGTGTTCCCCTGACCATGCAGCACCCACAAGGGCTGGGTCCCCTCCCGGAGCAGCGGGCTCACCAGGCGCCTCGCCATCTTGCAAGGAAAGGAGGATTTTATTGGAAAACTGACTTTCTGCGACAACTGCAAACACTGAACAGCTGCAAGCACCAGAACACCGGTCCCCTATCGGTGCAAACATTCGGATTCAAAGGAACTCTTCACTGCACCACCGAAAGGTCAGATTTCGCCTCAAATAAGGTGTGGTTTCTAATCCCCGCCGTGGGTGAGAGAAGCGCTGGGTGAGGGAAACGCACGAGCCGCAGGACCGGCAGGAACCGGGAGGTCTGTGCCTAGAAAAATCTGCGGCAGTTGGAACTGCCATGATCCGTGAATGTGGAAGGGGGTCCTCTGAGCTGCTAACAGAAGTGACCTCTTAAAAGCAACTCATTTTAATCTGACGAGGAGGGTCAGACTAAGAATTTTCAAAGGAGTGCAGAATCCTTAGTCTGGCGCACAGACGCACAGTCCACACACTTGGGCTCTTTCTGACTCTGATTACTAAGCCCAATACATAGGAAAACCCAGGTGGAAAATCCCTGAAAGACTGCAGGGGGAAGTTGTTTTTTCAGAACCTGGGGAGCAGAGCTTGGTGTGACCATCAGAAACGCAGCTCTGAGGCGCACACCTCCACAAGCTCTGAGGCACACACCTCCACAAACTGGTAGTGAGTGCCATACAGGGAAAAAAAAAAAAAAAGCTAGAGAGGCCCGGAAGTCAATTCAGAAACACTGCCACCCAGGGGCTGAAACGCTAATTGTCTCTGGTGTAATCAAAAATAAATACGAGAAATTAAGACACAGCCGGCTTAAAAAGCAGGACTGGCTTACAACACTGAGGAGCCGTGGAACGAAGCTGAACTGAAATACCGCCCAGACTGGGAAACAGGCATACCAAACAGAATAATAAAGGAAGTGAATGACAGCCGCTACTGCACATTTTAGTCTTCCTATTTTTTAATTTTAAATTCTTTTTTTCAATTTTTTTTAATTTTTTATTCTCATTTTCTTATTTTCATTTTTTGGATCTTTTACTTAAGAAACTAAATTTTTTTCTTTTACCTCACTCGATTTTCACCTTTTTAATTATTACATTTTTATTTTCAATCAGCATTATTATTACTATTATTTTACTTTTTTTTAAATGTCATTTGATTTTCTCTTTCTTTTATTTTTGGATTAGTGTCCTACATTCTATTTGCATCTTTCCCTTACAATTGTTTTACCCTATCTCAGCGCTAACATTATGCCATCACTCTCCTCCTAAACTTTCCCCTTTTGGTCTCCTGTTTATCTTAACCCTTTCCTGCTTTAGATTTTCCCTACTTTTTCAGTTTACCCTCTGCTAAAATTTCACCCTACTTATATATCTAATTCCCAACCCCCTGCTCCAAATCCATACAAACCTCTCTCTACGCTACCTTAAAAAAATTATTTTTCTCTCTGGCCTTTTGTTGTTGTTTGCTTAAATGTTGATTAGGTTGAATTTTTATGCTTTTTTTATGAGATTGTTTTGATTATTCTTTTTGTTTGGTTGGTTGGTTCTTTTGTTTGCTTTGTTTTTGTTTGTTTTTTACTTTTGTTTTCCCTTGCCTCACTTGATATTAGTTGGTGTTGCAGTTTGTATTAATCTCCAGGCTCGTGTTGCTGGAATTTGCTGGGAATAGTGATTGTTCTAGTGGAGTTTACTCCCCATATATATAGTTTGTTCCCCTTTTCTCTTTTAGTATCGTTCTTGTCTCTCTTACTTTTTTTTCTTTTCTTTTTTTTTCTTTCTGCTCTTTTCCCAAGTTCAGATTCACACTCTTTGATTTTTTTGTTCTTTCTTTTTGCTCTCCCTCTTCCACTCCTATTCCCTAATTTGTCTTTCTCTGGTGGTTACCTTTATTGGAGGTTATTAATATCGTGAATACAATTCTGTTCAGTGCATTGTCTGTTGTGCTTGGTTGTGTTGTATTTTGTACCTTTAAATCAATGCCGGAGAGAGAGATCTATATAACCAGACATCCGGAGAAGAGAGACCATGAGGAGACAAAGAAATAGCCCCCATAGGAAAGAAAAGCAGGCATCACCAGAAAAGGAAGGAAACGAATTAGAGACAAACAACCTATCAGAGAAAGAATTCAGAGAAATGGTCATAAGGTGGCTGAAAAGGATGGAAGACAAATTCGACAATATGAGTAAGAACCAAGAGGAAATGAAGAAGAACCAAGAAGAAATGAAAAATGACATCGCTGCTGTGAAGAACTCAATTGAAAGCATCAGGAGTAGACTAGAAGAAGCAGAGGACCGCATCAGTGAGCTAAAAGACAAGATGGAAAAAAATACCCAAGTCCAAAAGCTTCTAGAAACAAAAATTAAAAAGCATGAGGAGAGCCTAAGGGAACTTCGGGACAACACAAAACAAAACAACATCAGGATAATAGGGGTACCAGAAGGAAAGGAAACTGAGCAAGGAATAGAAAACCTGTTTGAAGAAATAATAACAGAAAACTTTCCTGATATAGGGAAGAAAAACCCACATAAATCCAAGAAGCTCACAGAGTTCCAAGCAAAATGAACCCCAAAAGACGGACGCCAAGGCACATTATAATTAAGTTGGCAAACACCAACGACAAAGTAAAAATCTTAAAAGCGGCCAGAGAGAGACAGACAGTTACATACAAAGGAACCCCCATCAGACTAGCGACTGATTTCTCAACAGAAACTCATCAGGCCAGAAGGGAATGGAATGAAATATACAAAGTCATGCAAAGGAAGGTTCTAAATCCAAGAATACTGTACCCAGCAAGGCTATCAATCAAAATTGAAGGTGAAATCTTGAGCTTCACAGACAAAAAAGGACTAAGGGAGTTTATCACCACCAAACCAGCAATGAAAGAAATGCTAAAGGGTCCGCTGTAAAAAAAAAAAGAAAGAAAGAAAGAAAGAAAGAAAGAAAGAAAGAAAGAAAGAAAGAAAGAAATAGGAAGCAAAGAAGGAACACAGGGGTATAGAATAAAAATGGCGACAAATAAGGACCTATCAATAATAACTTTAAATGTAAATGGATTGAATGCCCCAATCAAAAGACACAGGGTAACAGATTGGATAAGAAAACAAAACCCATATATCTGCTGTCTACAGGAAACCCACCTCAAAAAAAAAAGGACGCATACAGACTGAGAATAAAGGGATGGAAAAAGGTTTTTCAGACGAATGGAAATGAAAAAAAAGCTGGGGTAGCAATACTTATATCTGACAAATTAGATCTCAAAGTGAAGGACATAACAAGAGATAATGAAGGCCACTTCATAATACTAAAGGGAGAAATCCAACAAGAAGAAATAACTCTGGTAAACATATATGCACCCAATACAGGAGCACCAAGATACATTAAAAAACTCCTGGAAGATATCAAAGGAGAGATTGACAGCGATACAATCATAGTAGGAGACTTCAATACCCCACTATCACCATTGGACAAATCCTCTAAACAAAAAATCAGCAAAGAAACATCAATCCTAAATGACTCACTAGAACAGATGGAATTAATCGACATCTTCAGAACATTTCACCCCAAAGCCACAGAATATACATTCATCTCAAGTGCACATGGGTCATTTTCAAAGATAGACCATATGTTAGGACATAGGCAAAGTCTCTCCAAATTCAAGAAGATAGAAATTATATCAAGTATCTTCTCAGATCACAGTGGCATAAAACTGGAAATCAACTACAATAAAAACAACCCAAAGAAATCAAACACATGGAGACTAAACAGCAAGCTATTAAACCATGACTGGGTTACCATAGACATCAAGGAAGAAATAAAAAACATCATGGCAACAAATGACAATGAAAATACAACAATCCAAAATCTATGGGACACAGCGAAAGCAGTCCTGAGAGGGAAGTTCATAGTTCTACAAGCCTACTGCAAAAAACAAGAAACAATGGTAATAAATTACCTAACCCAACAACTCGAAGAGTTAGAGAGAGAGCAACAAGATAAGCCCAGTGTAAGCAGAAGGAAAGAAATAATAAAGATCACAGTGGAGATAAACGACATAGAGACCAAAGAAACAATACAAAAGATCAACAAAACCAAGAGCTGGTTCTTTGAAAGGATAAACAACATTGATGAACCTCTAGCCAGGTTCACCAAGAAGCAAAGAGAGAGGACCCAAATAAACAAAATCAGAAATGAAAGAGGTGAAATAACAACAGACCCCACCAAAATACAAAGGATTGTTACAAAATACTACGAACAACTCTATTCCAACAAACTGGACAACCTGGAAGAAATCGACATATTCCTAGAAAAATACAACCTTCAAAAACTCAATCAGGAATAATCTAAACAGCTCAACAGGCAAGTAACTATGGAAGAAATTTAAGCAGTCATCAAAAAGCTTCCAGCAAACAAAAGTCCGGGGCCAGACGGCTTCATAGGAGAGTTTTACCAAACTTTCAAGGAAGAACTAAAACCTCTCCTCCTCAGACTATTCCAAAAAATTCAAGAGGAAGGAACACTTCCAGGCTCCTTCTATGAAGCCAGCATCACCCTAATACCAAAACCAGATAAAGACAACACAATGAAAGAGAATTACAGACCAATATCCCTCATGAACATAGATGCCAAAATCCTCAATAAAATCCTAGCAAATCGGCTCCAGAAATACATCAGAAAGATCATACATCATAACCAAGTAGGATTTATCCCAGGAATGCAAGGATGGTACAATATCCACAAATCAATAAACGTGATACATCACATAAACAAATTGAGAGATAAAAATCACATAGTCATATCAATAGATGCAGAAAAAGCATTTGACAAAATCCAACACCCTTTCTTGATAAAAACTCTCAACAAGGTGGGAATAGAAGGAGCATACCTCAACATAATAAAAGCTATATATGATAAACCCACAGCAAACATCATACTCAATGGGCAAAAACTAAAACCATTTCCCCTAAGAACAGGAACAAGACAGGGATGCCCACCCTCACCACTCCTGTTTGACATAGTACTGGAAGTATTAGCTATCGCAATTAGGCAAGAAGAAGAAATAAGAGGCATCCAAATTGGAAAAGAAGAAGTGAAGCTGTCCTTATTTGCAGATGACATGATATTGTACATAAAAAAACCAAAAAATTCCATAAAAAAACTAATAGACTTAATAAATGAATTCGGCAATGTAGCGGGATACAAAATTAACACCAAGAAATCTATGGCATTTTTATACACCAATAATGAACTTACAGAAAGAGAGACTAAAAAAGCAATCCCATTTACCATTGCACCAAAAAAAATTAAGATACCTAGGAATAAACTTAACTAAGGAGGTAAAAGACCTATACGCAGAAAACTACAGGACACTGAAAAAAGAGATAGAGGAAGACATAAACAGATGGAAGAACATACCATGTTCATGGATTGGTAGAATCAACATCATTAAAATGTCCATACTACCCAAAGCAATCTACAGATTCAATGCACTCCCCATCAAAATACCAACAGCATATTTCACAGACCTAGAAAGAACTCTCCAAAAATTCATCTGGAATAAAAAAAAAAGACCCTGAATAGCCACAGCAATCATGAGAAAGAAGAATAAAGTATGAGGGATCTCAATACCAGATTTCAAGCTGTATTACAAAGCCACTGTTCTCAAAACAGCCTGGTACTGGCACAAGAACAGACATATTGATCAATGGAACAGAATAGAGAATCCAGATATCGAACCAAACCACTATGCTCAATTAATATTTGACAAAGGAGGCATGAACATACAATGGAGTCAAGACAGTTTCTTCAATAAATGGTGTTGGGAAAATTGGACAGATACATGCAAAAAAATGAAACTAGATCACCAACTTACACCATACACAAAAATAAACTCAAAATGGATACAGGACTTAAACATAAGACGGGAAACCATAAAAATACTAGAGGAATCTACAGGCAGCGAAATCTCAGACATATGCCAAAAGAACTTCTTCATGACACTGCCCCTAGGGCAATGGAAGGTAAAGAGAAAATTAACAAATGGGACTACATCAGAATAAAAAGCTTTTTTACAGCAAAAGAAACCATCAACAAAACAACAAGAAAGCCCACTGCATGGGAGAACATATTTGCAAATGCTATCACTGATAAAGGTTTAATCTCCAACATCTACAGGCAGCTTATGCAACTTAATAAAAGGAAGATAAATTATCCAATAAAAAAATGGGCAACAGACCTAAACAGAATATTTTCAAAAGAAGACAGAAGGAAGGCCAAGAGACACATTAAAACATGTTCAAAGTCACTTATTATCCGAGAGATGCAAATCAAAACAACGATGAGGTACCATCTCACATCTGTCAGAATGGCTATCATCAACAAACGACAAGTGTTGGCGAGGATGAGGAGAAAAAGGAACCCTCATGCACTGCTGGTGGGAATGCAGACTGGTGCAGCCACTGTGGAGAACAGTATGGAGTTTCCTCAAAAAACTGAAAATGGAACTCCCATTTGACCCAGTAATCCCACTCCTGAGAATATATCCAAAGAAACTAGAAACACCAATCAGAAAGGATATGTGCACCACTATGTTCATAGCAGCACAATTTACAATAGCTAAGATTTGGAAACAGCCTAGGTGCCCATCAGCAGATGACTGGATCAGAAAACTGTGGTACATCTACAGAATGGAATACTATGCTGCCATAAAAAAGAAGGAATTCTCATCATTTGCAGCAACCTGAATGGAATTGGAGAACATTATGATAAGTGAAATAAGCCAGTCAATGAAAGAAAAATACCACATGATCTCACTCATTTATGGATAGTAAAGAACATTATAATCTGATGAACAAAAAGATAAATACAGAGACAGTAAAGCATCAAACAGACTTTCAAATTACAGGGGGAAAGTTAGGGAGAGGTGGGGGAGGTAAGAAATCAAACGAAGGACTTGTATGCATGCATATAAGCATAAACAATGGACGCAAAACTCTGGGGGGTGAGGGCATGTATGGGTGTGGGGTAGGGGGGGCAATGGTAAGATATGTACACATATAATATCTCAATAAAAAATGTCAAAAAAAAAAAAGATGGGAAACCATGAAAATACTAGAGGAATCCACAGGCAGCAAAATGTCAGACATATGCCAAAGCAAATTCTTCACCAATACCACTCCTAGGGCAATGGAAACTAAAGAGAAAATAAAGAAATGGGACTACATCAAAATAAAAAGCTATGCACAGCAAAAGAAACCATCAACAAAACAACAAGAAAGCTCACTGCATGGGAGAACATATTCCCAATGTTATCACTGATAATGGTTTAATCTCGAACATTTACAGGGAACTCATTCAACTTTAAAGGAAGATAAACAAGCCAATCAAAAAATGGGCAATGGAAAGACCTAGGAGAAAATGGCGGCAGAATAGACAGACGTGTTCCCAGTCTTGTCCTGAAGCAGAAAGAAAGAACAGCTGAGGGTCACACAGGCAGTGTTTGGTAGCAAGCTAAGGGACAGCTGAACCCCAGGAGAAGGTGGGGGACTGCTGGAGGTGTTCTCCTGACAGGGGAGCCCCCACCGCAGCCCTGTCCCTTCCCAGAGCTATGGGGTCAGATGGGGAAATCTCGCCATATTGAAAGGGAAAGTGGATCTTGTCAGAGGCCTGAAAATCAATAACTGCAGTGCCTGCCGAACAGCTGTGAGCCCCAGAATACTGGTCCCAGGTGGCACGAACGGTTGGACTCAAAGGAACTCTTCACTCCACTACGGAAAGGAGAGAGAGAACTACATAACCAGACATCCGGAGAAGAGAGACCATGGGGAGACAAAGAAACAGCCCCCATAGGAAAGGAAAGCAGGCATCACCAGAAAAGGAAGTAAACGAATTAGAGGCCAGCAACCTATCAGAGAAAAAATTCAGAGAAATGGTCATAAGGTGGCTGAAAAGAATGGAAGACAAATTTGACAATATGAGTAAGAACCAAGAGGAAATGAAGAAGGACCAAGAAGAAATGAAAAATGACATCGCTGCTGTAAAGAACTCAATAGAAAGCATCAAGAGTAGACTAGAAGAAGCAGAGGACCGAATCAGTGAGCTAGAAGACAAGATGGAAAAAAATACCCAAGTAGAGCAGCTTCTAGAGAAAAAATTAAAAAGCAGGAGGAGAGCCTAAGGGAACTTTGGGACAACACAAAACAAAACAACATCCGCATAATAGAGGTTCCAGAAGGAAAGGAAACTGAGCAAGGAATAGAAAACCTGTTTGAAGAAATAATGACAGAAAACTTTCCTGATATAGGGAAGAAAAACCCACACAAATCCAAGAAGCTCACAGAGTCCCAAGCAAAATGAACCCCAAAAGACTGACACCAAGGCACATTATAATTAAGTTGGCAAACACCAACGACAAAGTAAGAATCTTAAAAGTGGCCAGAGAGAGACAGAAAGTTGTGTACAAAGGAACCCCCATCAGACTAGCAACTGATTTCTCAACAGAAACTCATTAGGCAAGAAGGGAATGGAATGAAATATACAAAGTCATACAAAGAAAGGGTCTCAATTCAAGAATACTGTACCCAGCAAGGCTATCAATCAAAATTGAAGGTGAAATCATGAGCTTCACAGACAAAAAAGGACTAAGGGAATTTATCACCACAAAACCAGCAATGCAAGAAATGCTAAAGATTCTGCTGTAAAAAAAAAAAGAAAGAAAGAAAGAAAGAAATAGGAAGTGAAGAAGGAACACAAGGGTATAAAATAAAAATGGCAACAAATAAGTACCTATCAATAATAACTTTAAATGTAAATGAATTAAATGCACCAATCAAAAGACATAGGGTAACAGAGTGGATAAGAAAACAAGACCCATATTTTAATGGGCTTATTTATCACTTTGGATTTGTTCTGTGGGGAGGAAGAAATCTTCATGATCAGGACATCCAGTTTAAAAGAGAAGATTCAGCCATATTTCTATTTCCCTCAAATACAACAGATGTATTTAGACTTAAGCAAAGGAAAACCAACATGGATGATATGCTGGGGGAACATTTAGAATGCCCTGGACAGAGGGAGGAAGGATGGCTAAAGCACTTTTCCATCTGGTATTAAAAAGACAATGAACAGCGCAAGGGAGCATGGATAGGTGTGGTGTGGTACAGTAAGAAGTAAGGAAGGGAACAGTGAGTCAAGAAGGGCCCCCCAGAGGAAATGACACCTGGGCTGAGCCACAGTTACTGAGTTCAGATATTTAAGGGATAAATTAACAGTGAAAATTAACCATATGTATATTGCTGGGCAGCCACTGACAAGAGAACCACAGAGATAGATCCCCATAATATATGAATTGGTGCTTTCAAATATTGGCAGTGGGAGAATAAATTGAGGTAACTGTGTTCAAGAATTACTTGATAATGCCTACCCTTTAATAAATTAGCTTATTAGGAATTTACCCTCAGGATGTTCACTAAAAATATTAATTTTTCTGGAGCTGTGGAGTGGTTTGACCTTGGTGGGGGTTACCCTCAGGCTTAGTGCTATGTAATTATTAAAGGCAACTGAATGAAACCCTCCCCCAGAAGGATTACAAAAATGCAGACTTTTCTATGTGATTTGGCAGCACAGTGGGAAAAAACAAGTGTGTTCACTGAATTAACTATTGTCCCATGGACCTCTTTCCTTTCATTTCAGAGAAGCTAAAATCTAAAGGGGTTCCTGTGCAGGGTTCTGTTGTGATTGTGTCCTACTTGTAGAGGGTCTGCAGTAAGTCCTGCTCCACACACCAGTGGGCAGAAATGTAACATCTCCCATGCTGGAGGGCTATTCTTGGAGAAATGTGAAAAGCCCAGTTCTCAGGAATACTAAGATAAAGTCACATGTCAGATAAAGTCTAAGGTTAAAAAGAATGAAAACCTGGGAAGAAAAGGTTGAACCCCTAGCCCACAACTATATTGTACTTTTACCCTGGGTTTGAAACTGGAGAATTCCTCTGGAGAAATAAAACATCTCTAAAGAAAAGACCCCGAGTTTTCTAATGTGGAGGAACCAAGATGGTGGCAAAGTTAAACAACTGAACTGCTGCCTCACACAACAATTTCAAAAATACAACTAAAAGACAAAACATCTACCACCCAGAACCACGGGAAAGCTGGCTGAGTGGCATATTTACAACTAAGGAGAGAAAGGAGCACAAACGCTGAAAAGCTGAGGTACGGAGGAGTGAGAAGCAGGTTGTTGGCGGGCCACTGGGCGCACGGCTTTTCTTCAACCCGCAGGGCGACAAGCTCCCGATCACTCTGAAATCCAGTTTCTGGGGACATGCAGGGGACCCTGACAGCTATGGAGAGAAGCTGGACTCTCGGCCATCGGGTCGGAAAGTAAGAGTGACTTTTCTGCAGAGGTGCGCCCAGCAATCAGTGTTTACTGCGCTGGAGCACGGGACGCAGGGACTTGGAAATGCAGAAAGGCAGAGAGGGCTCATGGCAGCCATCACTGTTTGCCACGCCCTAGCCTAGTGACGCCCTGAGACCCTGCCCCGCCCTGAGACCCCTCCCCGCACATTCTACAAACCCACCCAGATTCCACACAGCGGCTTTTGCATATAAATGGCCTGTTCTGTGGCAGCTCAACCAAATTAACTGCAGCTACAGTCAGACTGCTCCAAAACCGCCCAAGCAAAGGAAGAGAAAACTAGTTCTTGCTGTAGCTCCTGCTGGGGGACACACAGTACACAAGGGTACACCAAGAGTGTTCACCTCAGGTAACTGGGAGGCTGACCCATTGAATCAATAGGACACCTAGTACACAAAGCTACCCTACCAACTCAGGGAAGCAGTGAAAATGAGGAGGCAAGGAAACAGATCCCAAACGAAAGAAATGGAGGAGAACAAATGAATGGACATAGAGTTCAAAACCACAGTTATAAGGTTTTTCAAGAATTTCATGGAAAAGGCCAATAAATTTAATGAGACCCTTGAGGATATGAAAAAGGACCAACTAGAAATTAAACATACACTGACTGAAATAAAAAATATTATACAGAGACCCAACAGCAGACTAGAGGATCGCAAGAATCAACTCAAAGATTTGGAATACAAAGAGGCAAAGGACACTCCTCCAGAGAAGCAAGAAGAGAAGAGAATTCAGAAAGTTGAAGATAGTGTAAGAAGCCTCTGAGACAACTTCAAGCGTACCAATATCAGAATTATGGGGGTACCAGAAGAAGAGAGAGAGCAAGATGCTGAAAACCTATTTGAAGAAATAATGAATGAAAACTTCCCCCACCTGATGAAAGAAATAGACTTACAAGTCCAGGAAGCACACAGAACCCCAAACAAAAGGAATCCAAAGAGGACCACACCAAGACACATCATAATTAAAATGCCAAGGGCAAAAGACAAAGAGAGAATTTTACAAGCAGCAAGAGAAAAACAGTTAGTTACCTACAAGGGAGCTCCCATACGATTATCAGCTAATTTCTCAACAGAAACCATGCAGGCCAAATGGGAGTGGCAAGAAATATTCAAAGTGATGAATAGCAAGAACCTACAACCAAGACTACTCTACCCAGCAAAGTTATCATTCAGAATTGAAGGGCAGATAAAGAGCTTCACAGATAAGAAAAAGCTAAAGGAGTTCATCACCATCAAACCAGCATTATACATAATGCTGAAAGGTATTCTTTAAGAGGAGGAAGAAGAAGAAGAAAGATAAAAATTATGAACAACAAATACATATCTATCAACAAGTGAATCTAAAAGTCAAGTGAATTAAAAATCTGAGGAACAGAATAAACTGGTGAACATAATAGAATCAGAGGCATAGAATGGGAGTGGATTGATAATTCTCAGGAGGAAAGGGGTGTCTGTGTGTGGGGTACAGGAAGAGATTGGACAAAAATCATACACCTATGGATGAGGACAGTGTGGGCGGAGAGGTAAGGGCAGAAGGGGGTGGGAACCGGGTGGTGGGAGATATGGGGGGGGGGGAGGAGAGAAACAATTGTAATCTGAACAATAAATATTTATAAAATAATAATTTAAAAAATAATTAAAAAAAAAAGAAAAGACCCCTACATAGTACCACTTAAAGGCCTTGTAAAGAAAGAACCAGGGCCCTTCCAGGTTGGGAGAGTGATAGGCCCAGGGAGGAAAAGCTCCATGCATCCTTCTCACTCCATATCTTGCCTATTGCACCCTTTCTTTAGGCTTTTTCTGAGTCATGCCTGAAAGGGTGACACCATATACTACTGAGATCATGCCTGCTTTTGGAACCTGACAAGATCAAATGATATTCTGCAAACCTGAGGGTCCTCACCCTGGGAAACATTTTTTCATACAACATGCTTAAGAATGAGACCAATTATTATTATTACTATTTTACCTTAAAAAGTCTTTATTTGTTCTTCTCAAGAATCTTCTGGTTCATGAGGAGAATATTTCAACCTTCATAAAAATTAACATTGTGGAGGGCAGTGGGAAGATGGCTACCGACGGGAAGGCAGACTGCAAGATAGTGTGTGAATGAGAAAACAAAGGGAGAGTGTGTGGTTGCACGGGGAGTGTTTGTTGGTGAGTTGAGGGACAGCTATACTCCAGAAGACTGTGGGGGACTGCTGGATGGGTCTCCCCTGACCAGGTAGCCCCTACTGCTGCTGGGTTCCCTCCCAGAGCGACCGGCTCAGACACAGAGACCGCACCATCTTGAAGAAGAAAGTGGATGTTATCAGAAGCCTGAAAAGCCAAGGAATCTACAACTATGGCACCCACAGAACAGCTGCGAACCTGAGAACACTGGTCCTCAAGAGGCGAAAGCATGTGGATTCAGAGGAGCTCTACACTACCCCACGGAAAGGTCATATTTCGCCTGGGATAAGGTGAGGTCTGTGGTCCTGGCAGGAGAGAGAAACACGCACATGGGAGCTAGAGGACCGGGGTAAGTCTGAACCTAAAAAAATCCATGGCTGTTGGGGCTGGCGTGATCCATGAATGTGGAAGGGGGTCCTCAGAGCTGCTAACAGAAGGGAACTCTAAAAAGCAACCCATTTTGATCTGGTCACAAAAGGACAGGCTAAAAATTTTAAAACTGTGCCAGCTGCTTCGACCCAAGGGGAAAAAAGACTGCACAGACTTGTGCGCAGCCCCAGAGTTCACACACTTACTCTGGATTTTCTTTTCTCCTCTTTAAATCATTGCTTCTGATTACTAAGCCCAATACATAGGATCAACCAATTGGGGACACTCTAAGAGACTGCAGGGGAAAGTTGTTTTTCTGGAACCTGGGGATCAGAGCGGGGAATAACAATCAGAGAACCAGCTCTGGGGCAACCCTCTTCCCTAAACTGGTATTAAGTGCCACAGGGAAAACAAAATCTAAACAGCAGCTATAGAGGAACTATAGACCCAGAGGTCAGTCCAGAAACACTGTCATCCAGGGGTTGAATCACAAATTGACTTGCATAAACACAAATAAAGGAATATAAGAAATAAAGACTGCCTGCTTAAAAATCAGGACTGGCTTACAACACTGAGGAACAGTGGAATGCAGGGAACTTCAATACTGTCCTGACTAGGAAACAGGCGAGCCAAACAGAACAGTAGAGGATGAGAATGACCTTCACTATTGCACTTTTTTTTTTTTCATCTTTTACTTAAGAAACTAATTTTTTTCCTCCTCACTTGATTTTACCTTTTTAAATATTACATTTTTATTTTCAATCAGTATTATAACTACTACTATTTTACCTTTTTATAAAAAAAAGTGTCATTTTATTTTCTCTTTATTTTACTTTGGGATTAGTGTTCTACTTTCTATTTTCATCTTTCCTTTAGCATCATTTTACTCTATCTCAACTTTACCTTTATGCGATCACTCTCTTCCTCACTTTTCCCCTTTTATTGTCCTGTTTCTCTTACCCTATTCCTGCTTTAGATTTTCCCTATTCCTTCTTTTTACACCCTGTTAAAATTTCACCCTACTTATATATCTAATTTCCAATCCCCTGCTCCAAGTCCATACAAACCTCTCTCTTCTCTTTCTTCACATTCCAAAAAAATTTATATCAATTTTTTATACTTGTTTGAGATTGTTTTTCTTTTTCTTTTTTTGTTTTGTTTTTGTTTGTTTTTTGCTTCTGTTTTCCCTTGCCTTGCTTGATATTAGTTGTTGTTTGTAGTTAGCATTCATCTCCAGGTACTTGTTGGCATTTGTTGAGATAAGTGGCTGTTCTATTGGAGTTTTTTCCTAATATATATAGTTTTTTCCCCTCTTCTTTCTTATTTTCTTTCTTTTCTCTCTTACTTTTTTTTACTTTTCCCAATTTCATTTTTGCACTCCTTTCTTTTTTCCTCTTCTTCTTTCTATCCTATCCTCTAAATCGCCTTTCTCTGGTGGTAACCTTTATTTGGGGTTATTAATATCATGATTACATTTGTATTCAGTGCATTGTGCATTGTACCTGATTGTGTTGTATTTTGTGCCTTTAAATCAACGAGGAGAGAGAGAACTACATAACCAGACACCCGGTGAAGAGAGATCATGAGGAGACAAAGAACTCAATAGAAAGCATAAAGAGTAGACTAGAAGAAGCAGAGTACCGCTTCAGTGAGCTAGAAGACAAGGTAGGAAAAAATATCCAAGTAGAGCAGCTTCTAGAAAAAAAAATTAAAAAGCAGGAGGAGAGCCTAAGGGAACTTTGGGACAACAAGAAACAAAACAAAATCTGCATAATAGGGGTTACAGAAGGAAAGGAAACTGAGCAAGGAATAGAAAACCTGTTTGAAGAAATAATGACAGAAAAATTCCCTGATATAAGGAAGAAAAATCCCACACAACTCCAAGAAGCTCACAGAGTCCCAAGCAAAATGAATCCAAAAGACCAATGCCAATGCACATTATAATTAAATTGGCAAACACCAATGACAAAGTAAGAATCTTACAAATGGCCAGAGAGAGACAGAAAGTTACCTACAAAGGATCCCCCATCAGACTAGCAACTGATTTCTCAACAGAAACACATCAGGCCAGAAGGGAATGGAATGAAGTATACAAAGTCATGCAAAGAAAGGGTCTGAATCCAAGAATACTGTACCCCGCAAGGCTATCAATCAAAATAGATGGTGAAATCAGGAGCTTCACAGACAAAAAAGGACTAAGAGAGTTTATTACCACCAAACCAACAATGCAAGAAATGCTAAAGGGTCTGCTTTAAAAAAAAAAAAAAAGGAAGCAAAGAAGGAACACAGGGGTAAAGAATAAAAATGACAAAAAACAAGTACCTATCAATAATAACTTTAAATGTAAATGGATTAAATGCCCCAATCAAAAGACATAGGGTAATGGATGGAATAAGAAAAAATGACCCATATATCTGCTGTCTAAAAGAAACCCACCTCAGAAAAAAAGACGCACACAGACTGAGGGTGAAGGGATGGAAAACGTTTTCTCAGGTGAATGGAAATGAAAAAAAGCTGGGATAGCAATATTTATATCTGACAAATTAGATATCAAAGTGAAGGACATAACAAGAGATAAGGAAGGCCACTTCATAATACTAAAGGGAGCAATTCAACAAGAAGAACTAACTCTGGTAAACATATACGCACCCAATACAGGAGCACCCAAATACATAAAAAAACTCCTGGAGGATATCAAGGGAGAGATTGACAGCAATACAATCATAGTAGGAGACTTTAATACCCCACTATCACCATTGGACAAATCCTCTAAACAAAAAAAATCAGCAAACAAACATCAATCCTAAATGACTCACTAGAACAGATTGAAATACTTGACATCTTCAGAACATTTCACCCCAAAGCCACAGAATATACATTCCACTCAAGTGCACATGGGTCATTTTCAAAGATAGACCATATGTTGGATCACAGGCAAAGTCTCTTCAAATTCAAGAAGGTAGAAATCATATCAAGCATTTTCTCAGATCACAGTGGCATAAAACTGGAAATCAACTACAATAAAAACAATCCAAAAAACTCAAACACATGGAGACTAAATAGCATGCTATTAAACAATGCCTGGGTTACCAGAGAGATCAAGGAAGAAATTAAAAACATTATGGCAACAAACAACAATGAAAACACAAAAATTCAAAAATCTATGGGACACAAAGAAAGCAGTCTTGAGAGGGAAGTTCATAGCACTACAAGCCTACTGCAAAAAAAAACAAAAAACAAAAAAAAGTAATAAACTACCTAACCCTACAACTCAAAGAGTTAGAAAGAGAACAACAAGAAAAGCCCAGAGTAAGCAAAAGGAAGGAAGTAATAAAGATCAGAGCATAAATAAATGACATAGAGAAAAAAAAAAAACAATACAAAAGATAACAAAACCAAGAGCTGGTTCTTTGAAAGGATAAACAAGATTGGTGAACTTCTAGCCAGGCTCACCAAGAAGCAAAGAGAGAAGACACAAATACACAAAATTAGAAATGAAAGAGGAGAAATAAAAATAGACCCCACAGAAATACAAAGGATTGTTAAAAAATACTATGAACAGCTGAGACTGGTTTGGCTCAGTGGATAGAGCATCAGCCTGTGGACTGAAAGGTACCAGGTTTGATTCCAGTCACAAGGGCATGTACCTTGGTTGTGAGCACATCCCCAGTGGGGGGTGTGCAGGAGGCAGCTGATTGATGTTTCTCTCTCATCGATGTTTCTAACTCTCTATCTCTCTCCCTTCCTCTCTATAAAAAATCAATAAAATATATTTTTTTAAAAAATACTATGAACAACTCTATTCCAACAAACTGGACAACCTGGAGGAAATGGACATATTCCTAGAAAAATACAACCTTCCAAAACTCAATCAGGAAGAATCTAAACATCTCAATAGGCCAATAACTATGGAAGAAATTGAAGCAGTCATCAAAAAACTTCCAGAAAATAAAAGCTCGGGGACATACTATGTTCATGGATTGGTAGAATCAACATCATTAATATGTCCATACTACCCAAAGCAATCTATAGATTCAATGCACTCCCCATTAAAATACCAACGGCATATTTCACAGACCTTGAAAGAACTCTCCAAAAATTCATCTGGAATAAAAAAAAGACCCTGAATAGCCACAGCAATCCTCAGAAAGAAGAACAAAGTAGGTGGGATCTCAATACCAGATTTCAAGCTGTATTACAAAGCCACGGTTCTCAAAACAGCATGGTACTGGCACAAGAACAGACATATAGATCAATGGAATAGAAGAGAGAACCCAGATATCAACCCAAACTACTATGCTCAATTAATATTTGATAAAAGAGGCATGAACATACAATGGAGTCAAGACAGTCTTTTCAATAAATGGTGTTGGGAAAATTGGACAGATACATGCAAAAAAATGAAACTAGACCACCAACTTACACCATACACAAAAATAAACTCAAAATGGATGAAGGACTTGAACATAAGACAGGAAACCATAAAAATACTAGAGGAATCCACAGGCAGCGAAATCTCAGACATATGCTGAAACAATTTCTCCACCGATACTGCTCCTAGGGCAATGGAAACTAAAGAGAAAATAAACAATGGGACTACATCAAAATAAAAAGCTTTTGCACAGCAAAAGAAACCATCAACAAGAAAGCCCACTGTATGGGAGAACATATTTGCCAATGTTATCACTGATATAGGTTTAATCTCCATCATCTACAGGAAACTTATACAACTTAATAAAAGGAAGATAAATGATCCAATAAAAAAAAGGGCAATGGACCTAAATAGAATCATTTCGAAAGAACACAGAAGGAAGGCCAAGAGACATATGAAAACATGCTCAAAGTCACTAATTATCCAAGAGATGCAAATCAAAACGACAATGCGGTACCATCTCACACCTGTCAGAATGGCAATATCAACAAACGACAAGTGTGGCAAGGATGTGGAGAAAAAGAAACCCTCATGCACTGCTGGTGGGAATGCAGACTGGTGCAGCCACTGTAGAGAACAGTATGGAGTTTCTTCAAAAAACTAAAAATGGAACTCCCATTTGACCCAGTAACCCCACTTCTAGGAATATATCCCAAGAAACTAGAAACACCAATCAGAAAGGATATATGCAACCCTATGTTCACAGCAGCACAATTCACCATAGCTAAGATTTGGAAACAGCCAAATGCCCATCAGCAGATGAGTGGATTAGAAAACTGTGGTACATCTACACAATGGAATACTACGCTGCTATAAAAAAGGAATTCTTACCATTTTCAGCAGCATGGATGGACCTGGAGAACATTATGTTAAGTGTAATAAGCCAAGCAATGAAAGAAAAATACCACATGATCTCACTCATTTATGGAGAATAAAGAACATTATAACCTGATGAACAAGAAGATAGATACAGATGCAGTAAAGCACCGAACAGATTGTCAAATTATAGCAGGAAGGCTGGGGTGTGTTGGGGAGGGGGGCAAAGAGATCAACCAAAGGACTTGTATGCATGCATATAAGCACAACCAATGTACACAAGACACTGTGGCGGGGTGGGATGAGGGCATGTGATAGGGGGTAGAGGAGGCTGGGGGAAGGTCAATGGGGGGAAAAAGGAGATATATGTACTACTATATGTAATACTTTAAACAATAAAAAAAATTAACATTGTGGCTTTACTAGTTGTAAGATATATATATTTGCTTTCCTTTTCAATTTAATAGCATGTTGATGATTGTCCATGAGATTCAGCAATGTTCTTGTTCTGTTATTTAATATTTTAGAGCAAGTTTTTTCTTTAGATCCGTTATCTGCTTTGGATTTGACAATAATCTAAAGTAATACATTGGTTAAAAAACAGATTTAAATGTATATATATATACTTAAAGCACTAATTTTGTTTTTTTCATTGTCCAAAGTTTTACATATGTCTCCTTTTTCCCTGATTAACACCCCTTCCCCCCGCCCCAGCCATTCCCAGGCGGGTATTTTCCCGCCGCCCCAGTGTCTGTGTCCATTGGTTATGTGAATATGCATGCATACAGGTCCTTTGGTTGCTCTCTAAACCCGCCATCTCCCTTGCCATTTGTCTCTGGATCTATTTTTGTTCATCAAATTATGTTGATCATTATATCCCAAATATGAGTGAGATAATGTGATATTTATCTTTCTCCGACTGACTTATAAAGGGATATTTTTAAGAAGAAGAATGAGAAAAACCCACAGGGACATAAATATGAATATAAATGTCAATACATACGTATTAACAATCACTTTAAATGTAAAAGATGAAATGCTTCAATTAAAATATAAAGTAACTGAATGAATAAGAAAACATGAGTATATATTGGGTACAAGAGAACCACTTCAGATTGAAAACCACACAGACTAAGAGTAAAAAGATGGGAAAAAATTTTATGCAAATGAAAACAAAAAAAGCTGAGGTTGCAATACTTATATAAGACAAAATAAACTTTAAACAAAATGGGCTACAATGGACAATAAAGGACATTACATAAGGATAAAATGTTCAATCCAACAAAAAGATACACCCCTTGTAAACATTTATGCACCTATACCTGTTAATAATGCAGATTTTGTAATCAAAGAAAACATGATAATTTCAAGAGAAACATCAAAAATGCTTTATTCAAAGTAGTGACCATCGCTAGTTACACACTTCCCCCATCTTTCAGGTAATTTGTGGATACCGTCCCAATAGAACTTTTCTTGTTTTGAGGCAAACCATTCAGAGACCCAATTTTCCACTTCTTCATACATTTTGAAGTGCTGCTCAGAAAGTGCATGTGCCATCAATTGGAACAAGTGGTAATCTGAAGGAGCAAGGTATGATAATATGGCAGGTGAGTAAATACTTCCCAGGCAAGATCTTTTAATGTGTCTTTAACTGGTTTTGAAGTGTGTGATGGTGCATTATCATGAAGCAAAATTACTTTGTCATGTCTTCTGGCACATTCTGGTTGTTTCACGATCAAAATGTGGTTCAAATTGATTATTTGTTGTTGGTAGCGATCAGTATTAACAGTTTCACCAAGTTTTAGAAGCTCATAATACACCATCCCTTCCTGATCCCACCAAACGCAGAGCATTGTCTTCTTTCCGAAGCAATTTGGCCTTGCAGTCGATGTTGATGGTTGACCTGGATTGACCCATTATTTTGCGCATTTGGGATTCTCAAAATAAATCCACTTGTCATGACCAGTCACAATTCAATGCAAAAAAGACTTTCTTTCATGCCGTTGAAGCAACATTTTACTGATGACTTTTCAGTTTTCCATTTGTCTTTCATTCAGTTGATGTGGTACCCATTTTCCTTCCTTTAAAATCTTTCCCATTGCTTGCAAATGATTGGAAATTGTTTGCTGAGCATGTTTAATCTTTCTGCAAGTTGCTTTTGAATTTGACAAGCATCTTCATCCAATAATGCTTATAAATTATTGATCTTCAAACTTTTTCAGTTGA
The DNA here is from genome assembly GCF_027574615.1 of Eptesicus fuscus. NCBI lineage: Eukaryota > Metazoa > Chordata > Mammalia > Chiroptera > Vespertilionidae > Eptesicus > Eptesicus fuscus. The sequence continues at coordinate 357,088 of NC_072480.1, read as the reverse complement.
CCTGGATGTTCTTTGTCTTTCACATCGAAATCACCACTTTTAAAGTATTTAAACCAGCATTCACAAGTATCTTGAGATGGAGCATGTTCATCATAAGCTTCCCAAGTATACGATAACTTTCAGCAGCACTTTTCTTCAAAATAAAATAATGAATTAAAACTTCCTGCAAATGCTCTTTTTACAGCATGAAATTCAACATTTATAGTGTAAAAGTATCTATGATGTGAACACCTTCAGAAAATTTGACATATGAAGTTTTGAAGCTTGTTGTCAATACAACAAAATAGCATTCATATAAAATCTCATAAATATATCAACATATGTGTAACTCCATCTATTAAAAAAATTCGCATTATTAACCAGTGCAACTAGTAAAGGAATACCTAAATATATAAATCAAATATTGATGGGCATAAAGAGAGAGATAGAGAATAATACAGTCAAAATATGGGACTCTAACACCTCATTGACCTCAATGCATAGATCTTCTACACAGAAAATCAGTAAGAAAAGAGCAGCTTCAAATGATGTGTTTTACTAGATGGATGTAATTGATATTTTCAAAGTATTTTACTCCAAAGCAGCAGAATATCCATTCCTTACAAGTGCACATAGAACATTTTCCAGAATAGACCATATGTTAAGCCACATAACAAGTCTCAATAAATTTTAGAACATTGAAAATTACATCAAGCATCTTCTCTGGTATGAAAGTAAAAATAAATCAGAAAAAAAACCACCCACACAAATACATGATATTACATAACATGTTACTAAACAATGAAAAGGTTAACAATGATATCAGGAAATAACCCCAAATCTATTAAATATAGCAAAAACAGTCCTAAGAGGGAAATTCACAGCAAGACAAGCTTGTCTCAGGAAATAAGAAAGATCTCAAATAAACAATCTAAGCTTACATTGAAAAGAACTAGAAAACACAGAAACAATAAAACACACACACACACATAAAGAGTGGAAGGAAATCATTAAGATCAGACTAGAAATAAACAAAATGGAGTCTAAAAAAATTACAAAAGATCAATGAAATCAGAGCTGGATCTTTGAAAAGATAAACAATATTGATAAACCTTCAACCAGACACATCAAAAAAAAAAAAAATGAGAGAGGACTCAAAGAAATAAAACCAGAAAATAAAAAGATGAAATGACAACTGACACAACAGAAATACCAAGGATCATAAGAAAATACTACACAAAATTATATGGCAAAAATTAGACAATATGGAAGAAATAGATAAATTACTAGAAGCACACAATCTGAATCAAGAAGAAACAGAGAATCTGAACAGAACAATTGCTACCAAAAATTGAATCAGTACTTAAAAATCTCCCATTGAACAAAAGTTCACAGGTGAATTTTACCAAACATTCAAAGAACTAACATCTAATCTTCTCAAACTATTCTAAAAAAGTAAAGAAGATGGAAGATTCCCAAGCTCATTTTATGAGGCCAGCATTATACTGATTCTAAAACCATATATCGACATTACCAAGAAAGAAAATTATAGAGCAATGTCTCTGATGAAAGTAGATGCAAAAATCCTCAGCAAAGGGTCCCAGGTCCGGGTGAGGCCTCGCGCACCTAGCTCTGGGTGAGGCCACGCGCCCCTGGGTCTGGGAGAGGCCACGTGCCCCCGGGTCCGGGTGAGGCCATGTGTCCCTGGATCCGGGTGAGGCCTCGTGCACCTAGGTCCGGGTGAGGCCACGCGCCCCTGGGTCTGGGAGAGGCCATGCGCCCCTGGGTCCAGGTGAGGCCATGTGTCCCTGGATCCGGGTGAGGCTGGGTCCCGGGTCCGGGTGAGGCCACGCGCCCCCGGGTCCGGGTGAGGCCATGTATCCCTGGATCCGGGTGAGGCCTTGCGCACCTAGGTCCGGGTGAGGCCATGTGTCCCTGGGTCCGGGTGAGGCCTTGTGCCCCTGGGTACGGGTGAAGCCGGATCCTGGGTCCGGGTGAGGCCGTGTGCCCCTGGATCCATCCAGGTGAGGCTGGGTCCCGGGCCCCGGTGAGGCCATGCGCCCCTTGGGTCTGGGTGAGGCCACGTGCCCCTGAGTCCGGGTGAAGCCGTGCCCCTGGGTCCGGCCGAGACCAAACCAGAGGGAGTCGGACCTCCGTTACCATAATTTGTCCACCATCCAGAGCTGAGGGGTCAGTGCTGACATGTACACATAAGGAACCGGTGGACATTGAAATTGGGTCTCAAAAGAACTGTTGGTTCAGAAAGAAACTCACTACAGACTGATTCATTTGCCTGTCAGCATAACTATTATTGCTCGTCTCACATTCAGTTCTTATAAGTATATCTCTAGTGACACATGATCTCACTCATCTAGGGGAAATGATGAACAACATAGACTGAGGAACAAGAACAGAACCAGAAACAAGGAGGCATCGATCGGACTATCAGGTCTCAGAGGGAGGATAGGGGAGGGTGGGGGGAGGGGGTAGAGATCAACCAAAGGACTTGTGTGCATGCATATGAGCCTATCCAATGGTTAAGTTCAACAGGGGGTTGGGGCATCCGTGGGGAGGGTTGTGGGATGGGAATGGGGGGATGAGGACAAATATGTGACACGTTAATCAATAAAGAAATTTAAAAAAAATCCTCAGCAAAATATTAGCAAACCAAATTCAGCAATACATTTAAAAGACTATACACCTTGATCAAGTGATATTTATTCCTTGGGTGAAAGAATGGCTCAATATCCACAAATCAATTAACACGATATGCCACAGAAACAAAATGAAAGCTAAAAATCACATAATCATACCAATAGATGCAGAAAAAAGCATTTGACAAAATCTAGCACCCATTTATGATAAAGACTCTTAGCAAAGTAGGAATAGAGGGAACATACTTCAACATAATAAAGGCCATACACTACAAACCCACAGGTAACATCACATTCAACAGGCAGAAACTGAATGTATTTTCCTCAAGATTATAAGATAACATTGTCCACTTTCACCACTTTTATTAAACACTAGTGGCCTGGTGCATGGATTCATGCACATTGGAAGGAAATTAATTAGAAGAAATATTTTTTTATTTATTTATTTATTTATTTTTTATTTCTTTATTGATTAAGGTGTCACATATTTGTCCTCATCCCCCCATTCCCATCCCACACCCCTCCCCATGAATGCCCCCACCCCCCTGTTGTCCTCAACCATTGGTTAGGCTCTTATGCATGCACACAAGTCCTTTGGTTGATCTCTCCCCCCTACCCCCATCCTCCCCTCCCCTCCCTCTGAGGCCCGATAGTCCGATCAATGCCTCCTTGTTTCTGGTTCTGTTCTTGTTCATCAGTCTATGTTGTTCATCATTTCCCCTAGATGAGCGAGATCATGTGTCACTAGAAATATACTTATAAGAACTGAATGTGAGACAAGCAATAATAATTATGCTGACAGGCAAATGAATCAGTCTGTAGTGAGTTTATTTCTGGACCAACAGTTCTTTTGAGACCCAATTTCAATGTCCACCAACTCCTTATGTGTACATGTCAGCACTGACTTTTAAGCTCTGAATGGTGGACAAATGGTGGTAATGCAGGTCCGACTTCCTCTGGTTTGGTCTCGCCCGGACCCAGGGGCACGGCTTCACCCAGACTCAGGGGCGCGTGGCCTCACCCAGACCCAGGGGCGCGTGGCCTCTCCCAGACCCAGGGGCGTGCGGCCTCACCCGGGCCCGGGACCCAGCCTCACCTGGATCCAGTAGAAGAAATATTTTAATATCGCTATTTACCCTTTCGCTATAATAGAAGTGTCAATCAAATTCATGATCGACAATGACAGATTGAAACACACATGTGTGATTGGCACCAGCAAGAGCTTTATATGTATCACACATGTGCAAGTCAATTTAGCCTTTTATATAGAGAGAATAAACTTGTTTAATTACATCTGGCTTCTGATTTAGCTAAACTTTTTACAGCCTAGTGAAGCACCCCAACTTCTCTTTCAGCAACACAGCAGTAAATATCAACACAAAGCAGATTATTATTGTAGATCATGCAGGGAAAACAGAGGGTAAAATATTTAACTACAGCAGTATTTGACTATATACTGTGCAGTGAGAAAACCTGAAGTAATTTTCAAGGTCCACCATTTCTTACTTCTTTTCAGTCAGGTCAAATTTCTAAGCTTTCTAAATCTCCATTTTCCAGCTAAATGAAAAGAAAATAGAATTCTACCAAGTCTCCTATTTATCTACTCCATGACTTCTGTGAGGATAAAATGAGATGAGGCACAGTAAAACACTTAACAGACATTTGGTTAAAGTGTAAAATGTTTCCACCTGGCTATAAAGCAAGTCATGTTCCTGGGTTGAAGAAACTCCAAGGAGGCTAGTCGCTAGGAAGAGGAAACTGGGTGTTGCTACGTTTTGTCATTACCCAGTGCCCACAGCCACCATTTCTGGGCTGGGCTGGCTATGGGCCATATTTTGCGCCATGAGGTCTTGGCAGCATTGGCTGCGATTTGGTGGGCTGTTACTCTGGGGTAGTAGCAGGGCTTGTGTCCCACTTGGAGAAATCCTAGTCTTGCTTTGTCAGCACATGGTCTGTGGTGCTCTTTCTTTGTAAATGGCCAGTGCGCATCACAGCAGCTCCTGCATTGAGCATCTGCCCCCCGGTGGTGAGTGTGCATCATAGCAAAGGTTGAATGGTTGGACACTTAGCATATTAGCCTTTATATATATAGATATTACTGGAAGTTCTATCCACAGCACTTGGAAGTAGAAATAAAAGACATCCCAATTGGGCCTGGCCAGCATGGTTCAGTGTTGAGTGTTGACCTATGAACCAGGAGGTCTTGGTTCGATTCCTGGTCTGAGCACATGCCTTGGTTGTGGGCTCAATCCCCAGTGTGGGGTGTGCAGAAGGCAGCCAATCAATGATTCTCTCTCATCATTGCTGTTTCTATCTCTTCCTCAACCTTACTCTCTGAAATCAATAAACATTTATTTTTTTAAAAAGACATCCAAATTGGAAAGGAAGATGTAAAACTGTCATTATTTTCAGATGACATGATATTATATAGAGATAATTCTAAATATCCCACCAAAATTCTATGAGAACTGATAAATGAATTCAGTAAAGCAATAGGATACAAAATTTATAGTCAGAAATTGATTGCATTCTTATACATCAATAATGAGCTGTCAGTGAGATAAACTATGAAAACAATCCCATTTACAATTGCATTAATAACAAAAACAAACAACAACAACAAAACACCCTAGGGAATAAATTTAACCAAGGATGTAAAAAACTTATACTCAGAAAATTATAACATATTGAAGAAAGAAATTGAAGAAGATATGAATAAATAGAAGCTTATACCATGCACATGGACAGGAGGAATTGACAACCTATAGATTCAATACAATTTTTATCAAAATATCAATGGCATTTTTCACAGAACTAGAACAAATAATTTAAAATTTATATGTAACCACAAAAGACTATGAATAGACACAGCAATCTTGAGAAAGAAGAATGAAATTGGAGGCATCATGCTTCCTGATATGAAATAATAATGAAAACAGCATGGTACTGGCATAAAAACAGACACCTAGATTAATAAAATAGAATAGAGAACCCAGAAATATATGGTCTATTAGTCTATGAAAAAGAAGGCAAGAACATATGATGGGGTAAAGACAGTCTATTCAACAAATGGTGTGGGGAAAATTGGATAAATACATTCAAAACTATGAAAGAAGACTACCTTCTTAAACCATATAAAGAATAAACTCAAAGGATGAAAAATGGCAGCAGAGTAGGAGGATACTGCACGGACATGCTCCCAGAACCAAGCTGGAATTACAACTGAAATACAGAAAGGCTTCCTGAATAATCAATAGAAAACCCACAAGAGAGAACCCTGATACCCAAGGACTGAAGGTGGAGGCTGCATAGAGACTGGTAGGAGGGGCGAAAGTGTGAAAGGGCTGGCTGGGCACCCACAGACTGCATCTGAAGTCCCAGAGAGATATCTCAGCTGTGGGGTGGGGATACCACTGAGAACTCTGGGATCTAATCCCGAAGCTAGGCCTCCCAGCAGAGAGCACCAAACTGAGGAGGGTACTCACATAACATCTAGCTGTGAAAAGCAGCGGGGTACTGTCTGCCAGAAAGTGGCAGCTGAAAGTTCGGGCACCCTCTCAAAGAGCCAATGCATAAAAATTCCCTGTGGAACTCCCACCTTGTGTCTGGCAGAGGGAGGGTGAAGTGGAATGGAGCTGTGAGAGCAGAACCCAGGACTCAGGGTATAGAGCTCACAAGGCAGAAATACCAATATTCCTGGGCTGAGTCATTCCCTCACACAGTGGAGGACATCTTTCCCACATAGACAACTGCATGCCTGGGGGGGAAGACAGTCAACACACCCTATTGGAAAACACCTTGCCCTGAGGCCACTTAAGAGATTAAAAGTAACAATTAGCCTCCAGGCAGAAGCAACTGCCCCACCCTGTTGAAAAAACTCTTGCCATATATGAGGATAATTGCCTGGGGGTAATTCAAGTCTGAATCCTATTAGTCTGTAGATAGAGGCAGTCTCTGGAGGGTTTGAGTCTTTGCCTGATCCAATTAGTCAGAAACAGCCTTTAACACTGTCCTGCACTAGAGATTGAGAGGTATAGAGTATTTTCCTAAAACAGTGGTCGGCAAACTCATTAGTCAACAGAGCCAAAAATCAACAGTACAACAATTGAAATTTCTTTTGAGAGCCAAATTTTTAAACTTAAACTTCTTCTAACACCACTTCTTCAAAATAGACTCGCTCAGGCTGTGGTATTTTGTGGAAGAGTCACACTCAAGGGGCCAAAGAGCCGCATGTGGCTCGCGAGCCACAGTTTGCTGACCACGGACCTAAAACATAGTCATAAACTCAAATAGACAACCAAAATGAGGAGACAAAGAAACAACCCCCAGCCGCTCTGGGGCTGCGTATACAAATTAACCCGCCATCTTTGTTGGGTTAATTTGCATACTCAGTCCTGATTGGCTGGTAGGCATCCTGAAGGTATGATCAATTTTCATCTTACTCTTTTATTAGAGTAGATTATGTTTTATTGTTTAAAGTATTAAATATGTGACCTTTCTCCCTGATTGACCCTTCCCCAGCCACTCCTACCCTTCAGGAAAGCCTGCACCTCCCCAGTGTCTGGTCCACTTGTTATGCTAATATGCATGCATACAAGTCCTTTGGTTAATCATATAACTGTCCCCCTCCCACACACACACACACACCCTCCCCTGACTTCCTTCTGAGGTTGGACGGTCTGTTCGGTGTTGCTTTGTCTTTGGATCTATTTTTGTTAATCAGTTTATGTTATTCATTATTTTCCACATATGAGTGAGATCATGTGAAATTCATCTTTTTCTCACTAGCTTATTTTGCTAAGCATAATGCTCTTCAATTCAATCTATGCTATTACAAATGGCAAAAGTTCCTTCTTTTTCATAGCAGCATAGTATTCCATTGTGTAGATGTATCACAGGTTTTTTTCTTTTCTTTATTGATTAAGGTATTACATCTGTGCCCTTATTCCCCCAGTGGCCCCCCCCCACCTCCCTGCTCATGTCCTCATGGCATGCCCTCCCCCCGGTGTCTGTGTCCATTGGTTATGCTTATATGCATGCATACAAGTCCTTTGGTTGAACTCTCCCTCATACTCCCACCCTCCCTACCTTCCCTCTGAGAGAGTTTGATGATCTGATCAATGCTTCACTGTCTCTGGATCTGTTTTTGGTCATCAGTTTATATTGTTCATTTTATTCCATAAATGAGTGAGATCATGTGATATTTATCTTTCTCTGACTGGCTTATTTCACTTAGCATAATGCTCACCAGGTCCATCCAAGCTGTTGCAAATGATAGGAATTCCTTCCTTTATACAATAGCATTGTATTCCATTGTGTAGATGTACCACAGCTTTTAATCCACTCACCTGCTGATGGGCACTTAGGCTGTTTCCAAATCTTAGCTATTGTAAATTGTGCTGCTATGAACATAGGGGTGCATATATCCTTTCTGATTGGTGTTTCTAGTTTCTTGGGATATATTCCTAGAAGTGAGATCACTGGGTCAAAAGGGAGTTCCATTTTTAGTTTTTTGAGGAAACTTAGTACTGTTCTCCACAGTGGCTGTACCAGTCTGCATTCCCACCAGCGGTGCACGAGGGTTCCTTTTTCTCCGCATCCTCGCCAGCACTTGACTTCGGTTGATTTGTTGATGATATCCATTCTGACAAGTGTGAGATGGTATATTATTGTTGTTTTTATTTGCAACTCTGAGATTATTAGTGACTTTGAGCATGTTTTCATATGTCTCTCAGCCTTCTGTATGTCCTCTTTCAAAAAGTGTCTATTTAGGTCCATTGCCCATTTTTTTATTGGGTTGTTTGTTTTCCTTTTTTTAAGTTGTATGAGTTTTCTGTAAATATTGGAGATTAAACCCTTATCAGCAACAACATTGGTAAATATGTTCTCCTATGCAGTGGGCATTCTTTTTTTTGTTGTTGTTGATTGTTTCTTTTGCTGTACAGAAGTTTTTTATTTTGATGTAGTCCCATTTGTTTATTTTCTCCTTAGTTTCATTGCCCTAGGAGCTCTATTAGTAAAGATATTGCTATGACATATGTCTGATATGTTACTGACTATGGAGTCTTCTAAAATTTTTATGGTTTCTTGTCTTACATTTAAGTCCTTTATTCATTTTAAATTTATTTTTGTGTATCGTGTAAGTTGGTTGTCTAGTTTAATATTCTTCCATGGATCTGATCAATTTTCCGAATACCATTTATTGAAGAGACTATTTTGACTCCATTGTATGCTCTTACCTTCTTTGTCAAATATTAATTGAGCGTAATGGCTTGGGTCAATTTCTGGGTTCTCTGTTCTGTCCCAATGGTCTATATGTCTGTTTTTGTGCCAGTACCAGGCAGTTTGAGAACAGTGGCTTTGTAATATAGCTTGATATCTGGTATTGTGATCCCTCCAATTTTGTTTTTCATTCTCAGGATTGCTGTGGCTATTCAGGGTCTTTTTTTATTCCATACTAGAGGCCCGGTGCACGAAATTCGTGCACGGGGGGAGGGGGTGTGTGCCCCTCAGCCCAATCTGCACCCTCTTCAATCTGGGACCCCTCAGGGGATGTCCAACTTCCAGCAGTCGGACATCCCTCTCACAATCCGGAACCGCTGGCTCCTAACCACTCACCTGCCTGCCTGCCTGATTGTCCCTAACCCCACTGCCTGCCTGCCTGTTCGCCCCTCCCTTGATCTCCTGCCAGCCTGATTGCCCCTACCTTGCCCTCCCCTATCAGCCTGATCACCCCAAACTGCCTGTGCCTTGGCCCCCAGTCTGGCCTCCCTCTGGAGGCACCACCCCCATAACCCCAATGCTGCTGCCACTGCAGCTGGTTATGGCTGCCTGAGCCTTGGCCTTTATAGCCACTGCGGCTTTGTCTGGAAAGATGTCCGGAAGACAACCACTCTAATTAGCATATTACCCTTTTATTAGTATAGATTTGGGGACCATTACAACCACGCAGAACTTGAAGAAAACACATGGCCCTGGTCAGTTTGGCTTAATGGAGAGAGCATCGGCCTGTGGACTGAAGAGTCTAGGTTTGATTCTGATCAGGGGCACACATGCCTGGGTTTCGGGCTCAATCCCCAGTAGTGGGCCTGTGGGCGGCAGCTGATCAGTGATTCTTTTTTTTTTTTTTTTAATATATTTTATTGATTTTTCACAGAGAGGAAGGGAGAGGGATAGAGAGCTAGAAACATCGATGAGAGAGAAACATCGACCAGCTGCTTCCTGCACACCCCCCACCGGGGTATGTGCTGTAACCAATGTACATGCCCTTAACCGGAATCGAACCTGGGACCTTCCAGTCCACAGACCGACGCTTTATCCACTGAGCCAAACCGGTTTCGGCTGATCAGTGATTCTTATCATTGATGTTTCTATCTCTCTCTCCCTCTCCCTTTCTGAAATTTTAAAAATATATATATTTTAAAGAAAACACATGATCTTCACTTTGGGCTTTGTCATCTTACAATATCCTTTGTGCAGTGTTTTAACTTCCCTCAACTTTCCTTTACCCACCTTTAAAGTGCAATCTATTTTGGGGAAGATGATCAGGAAAGTGATTCCAGTGGGTAGAAGTTTTTTTTGGAGGGGATGGGTCATGAAGATATTTAAAAATTGAGCATGGTGATGGTTGTACCACTCTGAATTTACTTTAAAAAACCAGTTCATTGTACACTTTAGGTGACATGTACAGTATATGGGTTATATCTCAACAAAGCTGTTCTTTTATTTCTTTTTAAATAAAGACCAGTCTTATAATCAATTGCAGATGTTTTCAGAGGCCCCTCAAGATTTGCTTACTATGTCCCAAATCACGGCTGTGATTCCCAGTTGCCTCCAGTCCTGGGTGATCTGGATGGTGTGGTTTGCAAAGGAGAAGGTGGCAAGAGGCTTATGGAATTTCGGCAACCCCATTTCCCCGGTCTCCTCATAGGGCACCAGGGCCATTCCCACTGTGCCAGCTCTGCTCCCTTTAACCTGTTGGGCAAAAGAATCCTGCATGCTCTGGCCAGAAAGTGCATTCTTTCTTAGGTGGCCCGAATGCTTTTTTTAAGGTCGTTTTATGGATTCAAAAGAATAAACAGAGATGTGGAAAGCTTTTGTCAAACCTGGCTTTTCCATGGTTCTTCCAGTCTCATGGGAAATGAGATGTGGCTCTGAATTCATCCCAAAGTGTGTCTTTGGGCAAAAGCACCCAGAACGGCACAACTCCTGCAGAATGCCCCACACACTTTGCTGTCAGGACTCAGGGGGGCTTGAGGGTGAGCGAGGCGGCCGTGCCAGCACAGGACCCGGGAGAAGGTAGCGCTTTCTACACTGCCCAGGCCACGTGGACTACAGCAGTACCCGCTGAGGTGGGCAGGGTGTTTCTGCTGTTTTGTTTTGGTCTGGCCTCCACCCCGTCAGCCACGGACCTGTGCCTGCACTGAGACTGAATGGTTTGATGGCCCTACTTTTTGGTGGACAGTGGATGCACTCCCACCTCCCCGAGACTGGCAGTTAGACTCTGGCAGCTCCTGAGTCCCTTGCGGGGAGAGCCCGGCCCTAGGTCAAGAACAGACTCAGGCGTCCTCGGCCAGGAGGCCTCCTTGGGCTAGGGGCCGCCACAGTTTGAAGGCTGGCCATGAACCCAATCCTGGCAGGGGTCTCCTCTGGGGTACTGGCAGACCTGGGCTAATGGCCGCCCTGGTTTGGAGACTGGTCACGCCCCCGATCCTGGTGGGGATCTCCTCTGGGGTGCTGGCAGTCCTGGATTAGGGTCACTGGCGGTTTGGAGGCCGGTCACGGCCCCGATCCTGGCGGGGGTCTCCTCTGGGGTGCTGGCAGGCCTGGGCTAATGGCCGCCCTGGTTTAGAGACTGGTCAAGCCCCCGATCCTGGCGGGGGTCTCCTCTGGGGTGCTGGCAGGCCTGGGCTCTGGCGCCGCAAAGGGAGAGGTTCCTGAACCTGCTTCCCACACACCTAGGCTAGGATACATCTTGTAGGAGGAGGCTTCAATGCCGGGGTTGGTGACCAGATCCTCCGGAGCCTCGCTTTCTGGACTGCAGTCCCACGTCTCCCAGTGCCCCAGCCTCGGATGCGCCCCCGCAGTTGCCCCCACCACCAGCCACCTCAGCGCAGGCCACAGCAGCTGAAGCCAGCCTCTTGGAAGCCAGGCCACCACACCCACAACCCCTAGTAGCTCTCTGCTGCTCGCTCTCTGTGCCCTGTCCACTGGGGTGGGGGAGTGCTCCCAGCCCAGAGGCCCTCCCTCCCTCCGCAGCCTGGCTTGGGAAGCTGGCCTCGTGCTGGGGCTACGATTCCAGCGTCCCCACTCGGCCACTATGGGTGCCACGCGGACCCCACGGAGGCCAACCTGGAGAACTCGGACCCGAGCTCTGCATCCGGCTGCTGCAGTTGCCCTCAGTGGTCAACTACCACCCGCTCCTTCCGCCGGCCCCATTGATCTCTCTCAGCACCAGCCATTTAGGCCAGGCTGGCGATTGCCCGGGGACCCCCGCCACCAGAGGTGCTGGCTGGGCCCGGCCACGCCCCCCCGGGTGGCGATCGGCCCCGGGGACCCCGGAACTAAGAGGATTCTGCACCGCCATCTTGGGCTTCTCAACTGCCGGATAGGCCACCCGGAGTCCCGCCCCCAGCCTCTCACAGGCCCAATCATGGGCATAGCGGAGGTGCAGTCAATTTGCATGTTTCTCTATTATAAGGTAGGATGAATTTTTGGAGAGTTTGTTCTAGGTCTGTGAAATATGCCATAGGTATTTTACTGGAGATTGAATTGATTCTATAAATTGCTTTGGGTAGCAGGATATTTTAATTATGTTGATTCTACCAATTCATGAACACAGTGTGTACTTCCATTTGCTTCCATTTGTCTTCTTTTGTCTCTTTTTTCAATGTCCTATCATTTTTGAGTACAGGTCTTTTACCATCTTAGTTAAGTTTATTCCTAGGTATCTTAATATTTTTGGTGCAATGGTAAATAGGATTTTTTATTTTTTTTTTTAGTTTCTTTTTCTGTGAGTTCATTATTGGTGTATAAAAAAGCCATAGATTTCTGGGTGTTAATTTTGTATCCTGGTACACTGGCAAATTCATTTATTAAGTCTAGTAGTTTTTTTATGGAGTCTGTAGGGTTTTCTATGTACAATTTCATGTCATCTGCAAATAATGACAGTTTTACTTCTTTTTCAATTTGGATGTCTTTTATTTCTTTTTTGTTTTGATCACTATGGCTAGCACTTCCAGTATTATGTCGAACAGGAGTGGTGAAAGACAGCATCCCTGTCTTGTTCCTGTTCTTAGGGGAAATGGTTTTAATCTTTGCCCATTGAATATGATGTTGGCTGTAGGTTTGTCATATAAGGCTTTTATTATGTTGAGGTATGATCCCTCTATTCCCACCTTGCTGAGAGTTTTTATCAAGAAAGGGTGTTGGATTTTGTCAAATGCTTTTTCTGCATCAATTGATATGATTATGTGATTTTTTGTCTCTCAATTTGTTTATGTGGTATACAGCATTTATTGATTTGCAAATATTGTACCATCCTTGCATGCCCAGAATAAATCTCACCTGGTCATGGTGTATGATCTGTCTAATGTAATGCTGGATCTGATGTGCTAGAATTTTGTTGAAAATTTTAGCATCTATGTTCATCAGGGATATTGGCCTATAGTTCTATTTCTTTGTGGTGTCTTTATCTGGTTTTGCAATTAGGGTAATGCTGACTTCATAGAAAGGTCTTGGAAGTGTTCCTTCCTCTTGAATTTTTTGGAATAGTCTGAGGAGGATAAGTTTTAGTTCTTCTCTGAATGTTTGACAGAACTCCCCTGTAAAGCCATCCGGACCAGGGCTTTTGTTTGCTAGAAGATATTTGATTGCTGTTTCAATTTCATTGGTAGTTGTTGGCCTATTCTGGTTTATTTATTCTTCCTGATTGAGTTTTGGAAGCTAATGTTTTTCTAAGAATATGTCCATTTCATCTAGTTTGTCCAGTGTGTTGGAGTAGAGTTATGGTATTTTTTTTTTTTTTTTACAATCCTTTGTATTTCTGTGGAGTTGTTGTTACTTCAGCTCTTTCACTTCTGATTTTGTTTATTTGGGTCCTCTCTCTTTTTTCTTGTTGAGCCTGGCTGGAGGTTCATCAATCTTGTTTATGCTTCCAAAGAACCAACTATTGTATTGGTTTTATTAATCTTTTGTATTTTTTTTTGTCTCTTTGTTGTTTAGTTCCCCTCTGATCTTTATTATTTTCTTCCTTCTACTTATTCTTGGCTTTTCTTGTTGCTCTCTTTCTAATTCTTTAATTTGTAGGGTTAGATAATTTATTGCCATTTTTTCTTGTTTTTTTTTTTTTTATGGTAGGCCTGTAGAGATATGAACTTCCCTCTCAAGGCTGCTTTCACTGTGTCCCATAGATTTTGGTTTAGTCTCACCCGGACGCAGGGGCGCGGCTTCACCCAGACTCAGGGACACGAGGCCTCACCTGGACCTGGGACCCAGCATCACCCAGGCCCCGGGGTGCGTGGCCTCACCCAGACCCAGGTGTTTGCGGCCTTACTCGGTCCCGGGATCCAGCCTCACTTGGATCCAAGGGCGCATGGCCTCACCCAGACTCAGGGGCGTGTGGCCTCTCCTGGACCCAGGGGCGCAGCCTCACCCGGACCCGGGACCCAGCCTCACCCGAATCCAGGGGTGCACGGCCTCACCCAGACCCGGGATCCAGCTTCACCTGGACCCAGGGGCGCACGGCCTCACCCGAACCCGGGATCCAGCCTCACACGGACCTGGGATTCAGCTACACCCAGACCCAGGGGCGCGCGGCCCCACCCAGACCCAGAGGTGCATGGCCTCTCCAGGAACCAGGGGCGCGGCCTCACCCGGACCCGGGATCCAGCTTCACCCGGACCCAGGGGCACACGGCCTCACCCGGACCTGGGGGCCCGCGGCCTCACCCGGACCCGGGATCCAGCTTCACCCGGACCCAGGGGCACACGGCCTCACCCGGACCTGGGGGCCCGCGGCCTCACCCAGACCCGGGTCCCCTTTCTTAAGTAAAAGATAAAACATAAAAAGTGAAGTGTCATTTGCTTCAGCCAAGTTTTAATGTCCCATCGGGGCTATTTGAAGACCCCTCTCTACTGTTCTTTCTGCCACCTCTCAGTTTTCTTCCTGTTAGGTAGTCAACACCATGTTGAAGTTCCTAGTGATCTACTGCTTTTCTGTGTCATCTCCACAGCCTTGATTGCAGGTAGGTGGGACCAATCAGTCTGGTTTGTTTGTCTGCCTGCTTTCTATCATATTTACACAAGCATCTATTTCTGACACTGGCCTTAGGTGGGGGTGTTGCTGTATTGGTTTCCGGGACCAAATGACCCCTCAACCCAGTCCCTGAGGCTATTCAGATTCTTTGTTTACTCTGCAAAGCTCACGGCTGGGTGTGGCTGCACTAGTTGCCCGAAGGTGCTGGGAGGGGCTAGTACTTCAGAAGAAAAATGGCTGCTTATGGTTGGAGGGACTAGAATGTGCCAGTGCCAGATTCATAGTCACCTCTCCCTGTCCTGCTGTTCCCCACAGCCTCTCCCCAGCCTCCACAAAACTGCCCTCCACCTGCATCACAGCTTTGGTGAGTGTTTGTAATTGAAAGGTCCTGTAAACTGGGTTTAGTGAGTAAAAGCAAGGAGAATATAAAGGCGAAACAGCCACGCTGCTGTGAGTTTCCCTTCCCCAGGTACCATGTGGCTAGGGCAGTTCTTCAGGCTGCCTTTCTAGGCACAGCCTCTCACACCCATGGACTTAGATCTAGATTCCCTGGCTGCCAGCGGCCCTGTGGGCCCCCTTCCATAGTCGAGTGTTATTTATGTCTTCAAGGGACTCGGACTTGGTGCAGCACAGGTTCCTCTGACCCTCTCGTCCCGGTAGTCGGGCATCTCTCTCTCCAGCCCAGTTCCCTGATCCTACCGTTCTCCAGACATCCTCTGTCCTTTCTGCCTTGGATTGTCTCACAAGCTGTATTTAATTCACCAATTCTGGTTGGATGTTATTCGCTTTAGTTATTTCTTCTATCTGCTCTGTGAGAAGGGACAGGGCACATCTGCCTATTCGGTCACCATTTTGTTTCTCTCAAAATTTCTAAATCCCTTTGTTTCTGATCAACCCCCACTAATCTGAGTCTGGTTATAGAGTGATTACTTTGTGCATATTTCCCTATCTCTTCACTGACAAAGAGACTGCTCTGCTCAAGCTTCAGGCAGAATATCTCTAGTTAATTAACATATCTATAGCAGAAGCTATTTGCCTGATGGCCATCAGAAAGAACAAGCATTTCATTTCCTCTCCTTTCTCTTATAACATAAATCATTGGATTTTGGGCCCATCCTAAATCCAGAATTATCTCAAGGTGCTTAACTTAGTACACCTGTAAAGACCCTTTTTCCAAATCGGGTCACCTTCACAACATACCAGAGTTAAGATTGAGACATTTCTGTTGCAGGGGAGGAGGGAGGAATATTCAACTTCCTATATTGAGAGCAGAGTTAGACTTCAATTCTTGAGTTCAGTTAAGAAAGAATTCAGAGCCAAGAACTCTGGCATAAGAAATTTATTTAGAAATATCAAAGAGGTAGAAGTAGTGAGCCAGCTAGGCTGCATGGACTCAGGAAACAAGTTACAGAGGCAAAAGAAGGGCCCTTGGAACTTGCAAGAAAGCCAGCAAGATAACACACCCAAGGGAAGACTGGGAAAGGCACAGGTGTGAGAAAGAGAAGAGGGGAGAGAGAGAGAGAGAGAGCAAGAACTATGTCCTTTGTCTTTGTCTTAAGGGCTTTTATCTGTTTTCCAAGGATGGACATTTTAGGGGAGGATCTCCATAGAATATTCATCATCTTTCCAGGGTGTGTGCTTTTCAGGGTTGTGGTGTCTACTGACTGATTGGCAATAGGGTAGGGGTTCATTAGTCATATTAGTAATTGCATCTGGTTCTGATGTCAGCATCTGGTTTTGCTGTTTTTCTGGGCCTAGAGCTGAAACACAACTGAGGCCTAAATGTTATCTCTAGTTGGACCAGAACTATATCTCCATAGTCAACAAACCTGAAGCTTTGTTCCTGATTATTTGATATTAGAGGCCTGGTGCAGGAAATTCATGCACTGGAGTGGGGGTGGGGGGGTCGGTGTCCCTCAGCCCAGCCTGCACCCTCTCCAATCTGGGACCCCTTGAGGGATGTCTGACTGCCCATTTAGGCCCTATCTAAATGGGCAGTCGGACATCCCTTTCACAATCCAGGACTGCTGCTCCCAACTGCTCTCCTGCCTGCCTTCCTGATTGCCCCTAACCGCTTCTGCCTGCCAGCCTGATCATCCCCTAACCTCTCCCCTGCCAGCCTGATTAATGCCTAACTGCTCCCCTGCCAGCCAGATTGCCCCAAACTGCCCTTCCCTGCAGGCCCAGTCGCCCCCAATGTCCCTCCCTACTGGCCTGGTCACCCCTAACTGCCCTCCCCTGCAGGCTTGATTGCCCCCAACTGCCCTCCCCTGCAGGCCTGGTCCCTCCCAACTGCCCTCCCCTGCTGGCCATCTTGTGGTGGCCATCTTGTGTCCACATGGGGGCAGCCATCTTTGACCACATAGGGGCAGCCATCTTGTGTGTTGGAGTGATGGTCAATTTGCATATTACTTTTTTATTAGATAGGATAGCGGTCTGGTGCATGGGTGGGGGCCAGCTGGTTTTCCCTGAAGGGTGTCCCGGATCAGGATGGGGGTTCCCTTGGGGCGTAGGGTGGCCTGGGCGAGGGGCCTGTGGTGGTTTGCAGGCCAGCCATGCCCCCCGGCGACCCAAGCGGAGGCCCTGGTATCTGGGATTTTCTTATCTTCCATAATTGAAACTTTGTAGCCTTGAGTGGAGGCCAGGGCCAGCCAGGGAGGAGGTGGGAAGCTTGGCTTCCTCCATCGCCAGGGAAACCCAAGCCTCCTGCTCGCTCTGTGGCTGCAGCCATTTTTGTTAGAATTTATTAATCTTCTACAATTGAAACTTTGTAGCCTTGAGTGGAGGCCAGGGCCGGCCAGGGTGTGTGGGAAGCTTGGCTTCCTCCATTGCTGGGAAAACCCAAGTCTCCTGCTGGCTCCATGGCCACAGCCATCTTGGTTGGTTTAATTTGCATACTCACTCCTGATTGGCTGGTGGGCGTGGCTGGTGGGCGTAGTGGAGGTATGGTCAATTTGCATGTTTCTCTTTTATTAGTGTAGATAGGTCAGAACTTCATTGTTCTGGGAACTTAATGCTTAAGGGAGTGGTTATGCAAGGGCTTGTATGGGAGTCATCTGAGGCTGTTCTCTAGCCCCCTTGTTCCTCATCTAAGGGGGTCTAAATCTCATGACTAGAGACATGCTAGGGGAGAAAGGTCACCCTAGAGGTAAGGTCTTAGCCTTTATAACTTTTTTCCCAAATTTTGCCTATTGCTAGGCAACCAGGATATTCTACCCTGGTGACATTCTGTACCTGGTCTGCTCATGCCTGTCTAGCTGCCTATTCTATCAACTACACCCAGCAGAGATGTGTAGGAATTGAAACTCACAAATTGGCCGAAACCGGGTTGGCTCAGTGGATAGAGCGTCGGCCTGCGGACTCAAGGGTCCCAGGTTCTATTCCGGTCAAGGGCATGTACCTTGGTTGCGGGCGCATCCCCAGTGGGGGGTGTGCAAGAGGCAGCTGATCGATGTTTCTCTCTCATCGATGTTTCTAACTCTCTATCCCTCTCTCTTCCTCTCTGTAAAAAATCAATAAAATATAAATTAAAATAAAAATATATATATATATATATATATATATATATTTAAAAAAAAAAAAGAAACTCACAAATTGAACTGGAACCTGTGGTGTTCCTCTGGGCAGCATGATTCCTGGGTCCTTATCCAGGTGGAGTCAAAGAATGAAACCACAGACAAAAGGTGGTATAGGAAAAGTTGGAAATTTATTGAGAAACAAGCACAAACTCCCATGTGGGAAGGGGGAGAGAGTCCTACTAAGTCCCTTTTTCTAAAGTTTATAAAGACTGCAGTTCTTTATGTCTTGATATCCCCTCTGATTAGTCATTATAGCAGCTTCAGAGCTCAAAACCAACATGAGGTTCCTTTCCTCTTCTCCCTTATTGTTTTTCTATTCCCTTTGGCCTTCCTTTTCCCTTTCTGAATGAGTGGCTTCTTTCCCTTTATTATGTAAATGTATACCTTCTGCAGCTCCCAGCTCCCTATTCTATGGAAATGCATACCTTCTGGCAGCTCCCAGCTTTGCAGCCCTGTGGTTTTCCCAAGGACCTCTTAATTCCTAAAATTTTCTAAATCTGCCTATTTTATCCCCCAAAACTCCTTTCAGAATGATATCCAAAATTTCTGTTCAGGTGCCCTTTGTTCTTATGATTTTTACATGGGACAGGGTGTGGCTGACAAACTGGTTTCTGCTCACACCCACAGGGTTCAGCTGTACCTCCCCTTTACATTTCACTCCAGTAGTCTGTCCCTAACTGCCTAGCTGCTTTTAACTCCTCAGGGACCAAAGAGACTCACAGAGGACTGCTCTCCCAACATTAAGTATCTTAAGAAGAAAGTTGCTGTGTCATTCTAAGGCAATGATTAACATGAGCAAAGAACTAGTATGGAAAGGTTAAGGAAATACGTAAGACAAGTTATCATATTTTACTGAAATTAGGAAGCCTATGAATAAATAGTGTGAGATAAATTAACTTGAACATCTATTAAGTGCCAGACATTGCTATAGGTTCTGGAAATTATTGACATAAACTTTCAAACCCATAAAAAATTTTATGAGTTTGAGCCAAAAGTCATGACCATTACCAGGATGATGGATTGATAAAATGCTCCAAAGAATGGCAGTTTTGCAGTTTATTTTATGCATTACAATAAAATATGGAGGCATAAGGAGGTTACATGAAATTCACTGGTAGTAGATTAGGGAGATGGGAGAAAGTAAAGCAGGGAAATTTATAAGATTAGGTTAAAGTCAAATACTTCTTTTACATTGCTAGGTATGTGATATGTTGTGATATATAATACGTATTTTGTTTTTTGTCTACAGTTCCTGGCTCCCAGCTCTCAAATCCCCTGACATTTCCTAACCACATAGGATGGTCTGAAATTAAAACTTCCTAACTAAAAGTGAGTCATGGGGAGTAGTCATGTCCTAGGCCAATATCTCCCTTGACAAATATCAACATTTACCTTAACTGAGTCTGTCTATTGTCTTTTTGCATCTAGGATATCAGACTTTTGAAATGTCAGAGTAATTTCCCGGGCTAAGTAAACAAAGTTACCTCCATTGAAGAAAACCTTTTATGGCTGAAGTCTTTTCTGAAAGGGCTTATTGAGCCAAATGTTAGCCCAAAAAGGGCAGGTTCTGGAGCATGCAGTCGAAACCACCAGCAGCACAGCTACATGGAGAAGGCAATATGTCTTCTGTCCTGGAGTTGACGGACTCTTTTACATATTACTAGAAGCCCAGTGCACAAATTCGGGTGGATTGGGCTGGGCCAGCTGGGGGGAGGGGCTGAGAGTGATTGGCTGGCAGGCCCCGCCCCCGATTGGGGTGGGGGACTGATTGAGATTGGTGCCGGCCATGGAGAGGGGCTGTGGGTGGTGGGCCAGTGGCCCTGCCCCTGATTGGGGTCATGGGGCCAATCTGGGGTGAGGCCAGGCAGGTAGATGGGCTGCTGGAAGTTGGTCAGGCAGACCTGACCCCTATTGGAATGGGGGCGATCAGGGGTGGGGCAGTTGAGGGGGCAGGAGGGAAGGACCATGGGGGGCTTGGCCGGCTGCCCCGCCCTCGATTGGGGTGGGAGAGACCAATCAGGGGTGGGGCCGGCAGGGGGGACAGGCCACGGGCTCCGCCCCCAAATTGGGTGGGTTTGCTGGCTGCAGTGGGCATCATACCGACTGGTTGTTTTATATATATATACTAGAGGCCCGGTGCACGAAATTCGTGCACTAGGGGAGGGTGTCCCTCAGCCCAGCCTGCACCCTCTCCAATATGGGATCCCTCTCACAATCCGGGACCGCTGGCTCCTAACCACTCACCTGCCTGCCTGATTGCCCCCTAACTGCTCCTCTTCGGGCCTGATTGCCCCCAAATACCCTCCGCTGCTGGCCTGATCACCCCCAAGGCTTTTATTAGTATAGATATGACCCTGCACAGAAAATTTTACTAACCCTGTTTTACAATAAGGGCTTGATGATTGAATCATTAGGACCAGACACCAAGATTTCCTTTCTTTGAATAGTGGAGGGAATAATTATCTTGTCTTTAAGTTGCCCGGAAATTAAAATGAGATAATGACTTAGAAAAGTATAAAAGCACCATATAAAGACAACTGTCTTTTTAATGAAGTGGTAAAATGAAAAACACTATTTTTATTCTCCCCTTCCTTCACAGCTTTTATTTAAACTTTGAAATTTATAAAAATTTCACTCCAATTTTCATTTCTTTACATTCAATATTATTTTGTATTGGTTTCAGGTTTTATATTAATTACAGAATAGTGGTTAGACAATCATACTTTACAAAGTGTTCCCCGATATTTCTAGTACCCACCTGGCATCATACCATCATTACACTATTGACTATATTCCCTATTTAAGTGACAATGGATTTACAGGTTCCTTTCAGTTTTTCTTTTGTGTTGCCCATCCTTCCTTTTCTTTCTCACTTCTTCCCTCATTTTCTTTATATAGTATCTCAATTGGCCATCAAAGCTCAGTGGAGGCACTGGGACACGCTTCATCTATTTTACAGACCAAGAAACTGAGGCCAATTCCAGTTGGCTGTGGAACTTGACTCAGCACACAGGAAGCCCTCAGAGCCATGCTCTTTGTGCTTCCTAAGGGGCAGCCGCCCGGCAAACAGAACAAACCTTCCAGTCAGGCTTCCCAGCCTCTTTCTCGAGCACCTCTTCATTGCGGATGCTCCACATTCTTTCCTCTCCCCGTCCCCTGCCCCCCATTTTTTACTGCCCCCGCTTCTCCGGAGCAGGTGGAAGCCTTCGCACCCACTGCCTAGGCATGCTCTGCTATGGGGCAGGGCACCGTGGGCTTGCTTTTGGGTCAAGGCGGGGGCAGGAGTCACTGCCTCTGAAGTGTGAAGGCCACCTGAGTGAGGCCCGTTAGCACTGGGAGCTTCTCTGAATCACATCAGTCAGTTCAGTACCCTGCAGTGCAACACCCTTCCACTGAGGTGGCACCACCCCTCAACCCCCGCCTCAGGGGTGAGGGTCCTTGCCCCTCTGCCCAGGAGTCCTTCCATGCCCCTTGATCCCTGGCTGGGCCCACCTGCATCTTGGGGCCACTGCAGAACCTCTGTCTCTCTGCAGATTAGGTAGGTCCCTGCCCTCAGTCTCTGGTCTCTGTGAAGCTATGAATCTGTGGCCAGAGGCCAGGTCTGGGTCTCAGCAACCCCATGCCTGCAATGTTCCTAGGGACCCCCGGGAGCGGTTAGGCGGTCCGGCCTTGCCTCCCTTGGCGGCAATCTTCCCAAAGCCCCATAGGAGCGGCTAGGCAGGTCAGGCCTTGCCTCTGCCTCCCCGGGCCCCTCGGGAGTGGCTAGGCAGGTCTGGCCTCTCCTCCCCGGGGCGGCGATCTTCCCAGGGACCCCGGGGAGCGGCTAGGCAGGCCGCTGCCCCTCCTGGGGCCTGTGATGAATCCGGACCCCTCCTGTGCCGTCTGGTGCTGCCCACCCCACCGCCTCCCCAGCCATGGACTGGTACCTTGTGGGCTTGTCTGGCACTGCCTGCAGGGCCTCCTCTGCCCCCGATGAACCCTTATCCCTGGAAGCAGGCCATGGTGCTGCCCGTCCTGCCTTCCTATGCAAATTAAGCGCCATCTTTGGTTGGTTAATTTGCATACTCACTCACTCTGATTGGCTGTGGGCATAGCAAAGGTATGGTCAATTTACATATTTGTCTATTATTAGGTAAGATGTTCCAGGAAAGAAAGGTATAACTTGTTTTGAAAGGATTTATATTGGCTACAGATAAGGAGGTGGGAAAAGGTGAAGGGGGCAGTTCTAGAATAGGTGTACAGTCCTTAAGGAAGAAATATTTACTGCTTTGGATTGGTGCTGGACAAGTTCTGCAAGTTCATGCATAAGCAGTATGCTGCGGTGTCTAGTGGTCCATTACTTCTTCTCAGAAAGCCCCCTGAAGTTGATTCAAAGCTCCAAGGTACATTCAGGAATGTGAGCACTCTATTGTTTGTTAGCCCATAGCTGGTTAAATACTCTTGTCTTTTTTCTCTCTCCTGCCTGCAGTAATTTAATTTAACACACCTCAGAATTTTTCTTGTTATCTTTATTGTGAAGTTGTTCTGAAGATTACTCAGTCCATGTACATACCAAACACTCAGTTAGTGTTAGCTATGTGGGCCTGTATGGGCAAGTGGCAGGTGAAGGCTTTAATGGTCCATGCTCATCACAGACACAGGACAGCTTTCCAATAGTCTGGGCAGGGTACTGTGTTGGGGAGAGATAGCTGGGTGCCTGCCTGGATGAACATGGCATTGTCAGATAGACAGTGTTGGGAAGATCACATGGGAAGGACATCTCACAGAGCAGAAGCAGGATTTTGGAGCATTAAGTATATTTACTCTTGTCTTTCTATTCACCTGCAGTTCTGGCCAGCTTGAAGATCTGGATGGGAAACTGTTTCCTGGCTGGGTGACTCATCTGTCTATGTGTACAGATAGAGATTTGTCTGGCTTTCTGAGTGTCTACCTGTCTAGATGGAGGAGTGGGGTGGGGTGGAGGGGTGTCTGTCTATTGTCTTTCTGGCCAGGGGTCTGCATGTCTATATACACAGGGGTTTATCTGAGGGTCTTATGAAGCTGGGAGTCAGTCTATCTGGAGCTCATTTTTTTCCAGTTGAATTAATCTACTTGGAGGTCCATGAGTCTGTTTGGCTAGGAGCTGATAATGTCTGTCTGGGTCAGTCTATCTGTCTATAAGACTAGAGGTCTGTTTTGCTGGCTACAGATTTGTTTGCCAAGGTGACAATGTATCCATCTACTCAAGGGTTGGAGATCTATCTGGCCAGGGCTCTGTGGGAACAGCAAGGGAACAGTCTGGTTGGGGAGGGTCTTTCTGTCTGACTGGGTTCTGTCTAAATTGGGTCTGACTTACTGGAGATCAGTCATCTGTCCAGATGAGGGTCCACTCATCTGGTTTGAGGTGACTGTTTAGTTTGGAATTTAACTAACCAATTGGCTTGAAGTCCATTTATCTCTCTGCCTGAGGATAGTCTCACTGTAGAACTGGGAGTCCATCTGTCCAATTAAGGGTCATTAGGATCCTATTTTCCTGAGGGGCTGGAGGTCCCTCTGGCTAGTAGAAAGTCTGTTTGAAGGATCTGTTGATCTACAATGTTTGCCTAGCTAGGAGGTAGCCGGGATTCTGTCTGGCTCATGTTGACTGCCTGGGAGTCCACCTGGTTGTCTTCCCATCAGGAGGTATAGCAATTTGTCTGCCAAAAATGTGGGTGACTTAGTGGGGTTTGTCCACTTGTCTGGAAGTTCACCTGTCTGCCTGGTTGTGTCTAGCTGGCTGGTTGGGGTATCTGTGTAATAAAGGGTCTATGTGACTGTTTGGCTGGGAATCCATCTAGCTAGCTGGGAGTCTGTCTGCCCACCTTGGGGGTGGGGGAGGGGGCATATCTGGCTAGCTAAGAGGATGCCTATGTGTCTGCTCAGCTGGGGGTATATTTATATTGTCTGGGAGTCTGTCCAGCTAGGAATTTATCTGGCTGGTATCTGTCTTGCTACCTACCTGGGACCAGGGAAGGGATCTATTTTTTAGTGGTTTCTTGCTGGGGATGACCTGCCAAGTTATTGGTCTATCTCTCTGGTGGATATCTATCCATCCAGCTGTGTGAACTGTCCCTTTGAAAGTCTACTGGTATGGGGGTCTATCTCTTTCTTTACTTATGTGAAGATCTTTTCACTTGTCGAAAATCATCCTACTTGCCCTAGCTGGTTTGGCTCAGTGGATTGAGCATTAGCCTGTGGACTGAAGGGTCCTGGGTTCGATTCTGGTTAAGGGCACATGCCCAGGTTGTGGGCTCGATCCCCAGTAGGTAGGCGATCAATGACTTTTATCATTGATGTTTCTATCTATCTTTCTTCTCTGAAGCCAATAAAAATATATATTAAAAAATAAAATAAGCCTACTTGACTGTTGTCATGCCTAGCTTGTATCTGTCTGAACTGGTCTATTATGTGGTGATGGGAGCAGTCTCCAGAATCCTATCTGTTCATCCTCCCCTTCACAACTGGGGGGCCCTTGGGGTTGAACCCATCCCATGTTCATTCTTGAACTACCCAGTGCAGTCTCACCAATCATTATCTCCCAGCTACCACCTCAAGCCTTGAATGCTATAGTTACTGAGATAAAACCCCCACATTTCCCACTCAGTGAAATTTTATTTTGATCCAGGCCCAGTGTTTCCATTCCCAACACTTCACAAAGCAGAGCACAACCTTCAGCAGTCCAGGCACCCATGTGAGGTCGTAAGCAGGCTGGGCACAGCATTCACACCCGGGTCCACTCCGCAGGAGGGTCCCGGGGCCCTTTCGGCCTTCCAATGCGTAGGTTGAAACCTGGGAAAGGAAGGGCACCATGGGTCTCAGGGAGAAGCTAAGATGTGGAGAGGTAAGCAACTTAGGTAAAGCGATCCTCAGGCCTTCAGGCTCTCCTGGTTCACTGCAGTCCCATCCACAGAACTCTGAGGCCCAGAGCCCCATGCCACCATCCTTAAAACACCAAACTTCTGGAATTCAGTAAAAGCTATAGAGTCCCAGAAACCTGGGCTTTGTCTGACTTACCTAGACCACTGGTCTGAGATCCACCAGCCACGTCCTCATATGTGCCTGGCCCAGTAGGGCTGGGGTCAGCAGGAACTGCAGACAGGAAACCAGTCTTTGCGCATGGGCTCCCGCAGAGGGTGGGGGAGGGATTGAGGGAGAGGGGAAGAGTGGGCAGGTCCTAGACTTCTGCCCAGGCAAGGTGACTTCCGGAGAAGCGCACCCAGCGGGGGCCCTGCGGTTTGGCCTGGGACACTTCCGGTCGTGACCAGCAAGTGGACAGCAGCCAGGTGGTGGCCAGATCTGCCTGGGGCAGAGGGTCCAGCAGTGGGGGTCCCCAGAAGGAGATGGGTGCGGCCCTCCCACACCCCTCCCCCGGCCTGTCAACTCACCACCGCCCAGCTGTGCCCCCTCCTCTGTGGGTGCCTGAGGCCAGCGGGTGCCCGGCGTCACATGGCTGTAGAGCAGTGCCCCCTCCGTGCTGCATGCCCCAGACTCTGACCTGGGGCCTGAAGTAGCCCTGCGCTTCTGCACCACCGCATATGTATCGGCCATGGCGAAGACTGGAGGGCACGGAGACACTCTTGCCTGAGGGGAGGTCCGGAGGAAGTGAAACGGCTCGGGGAGGGAGGGCTGGGGAGGGAGGCCTGGTGCACAAACCGCAGGCTTCCTTCCCGCCTCAGGCAGTCAGGCAGCCCACAGTTGTGGGGAGAGGAGTGGAGGAGCAGGGAGTGGTCTCTTGATAACGGGGTTTCCTTTCCTGTCCCTGTTGCCACTGGCAAGGTCAGTGGATGGAGGGAAGAGGCCAGTTTGGCAGGTGAGTGGGGCAAAGTATTAGTATTGAGGGGTGGTTCTTTCTGTGTGTGAACGCTGAGAAAGAAGATGCCAACTAAGAAGGGCTCCTGGTGGCTCAAACTTAAAAAACAAAAGTGCATAGCCCTAACCGGTGTGGCTCAGTGGATAGAGCGTCAGCTTGCGGACTGAAGGGTCCCAGGTTCGATTCCGGTCAAGGGCATGTACCTTGGTTGTGGGCACATCCCCAGTAGGGGGTGTGCAAGAGGCAGCTGGTCAATGTTCCTCTCTCATCGATGTTTCTAACTCTCTATCCCTCTCCCTTCCTCTCTGTAAAAAAAATCAATAAAATATATATTTTTTAAAAGTGCTTAGAAGGCATTTCTACACAGGGCTCTCTTACTGTAAACTGAACTTCAGGAAGAAGCCTGCACTGAACTGCCTGCCCTGCACTGTGTTCCTGCTATCTGAGCAAGCCCTTATAAGGGAGTTCCTGGAATCCTATTTCAACCAATAGGACTGAAGCTTTTCCCACCAATCCGAGTTGTGGCAGCTACAACCAACCAGAGCAGCTCTGTTCTGACCCATCAGGACTGTGAGGATTTGAAGTCCTAATTTGCATGACAACAGACTAATTGAGGACCAGAGGTGGAGACTTTTGTCCACACAGCCAGCTCCCCTCTGGCTCTGAGAGGAATCTTTCCCTTTCCACTGAAACTCAGGACTGCATCTCCCTCTCCCTAGTCTGGAGCTGACTGCTATCTAGCAGGAGAGGGGCTGTAACCCCTCTAATGTATGAAATAATTATTGTGTGAAATGTTTGCTGTATGGAAACCCCCGATACTCTGTAACTTCCAAAATGAATGAACACCCCACTATCTTGATGTAAAAGCTCCGAGCCCTTAAAGTGTAAACACCCTGCTCCCAGCATAAGGCACACCTCTGGCCACACCCATAAGGACACAAGCTGTTTACCGCGGTCTATATAACCCCGGGACCAGCTTCAGTTGGGGTCTCCTGCCCGATAAGAGGAGGACTCCATGTCGCTCCGAGAGACGAGCCCGATTGCTCTGCTGTGTGAGCCTGAACCAACTGCGGCCGCCTGCCTGCCTCTGTTTTCGTCGTCTGTCCTTCAGTGTGCATCGCCGGGTGGCCTTTGCTGGAGCCTAGCACCCACTAGGAATAGGTAAATAAACCCTGTGTGATTGCATACTAATTCTGTCTGTGTGTCATGTGTTCTGGTTCGGCTCAGCCCAAGTACCAGGGGATAGGCCGTTATTGCTGACTCCTGGTCACCTGCGTTTGTCCCACTGAGTCTAGACAGATAATCAATTAATTGGGGCATTAATTGGGACACCTGGCCTGCCTGGCCCTAAGCCTCACAGTTGTGCTATTTTCATAGCTACGCTATATCACACTTTAGCTGTTCTACACGGAAAAAAGTTTCCTTTTTCACCACACCCTAAATTGGGGATTCCTGTTGGAGATGAATTGGTACCCATGACCACTGATTAACATGTGTAAGTGTTTATTGAATAAAAGAATGAGGAAGAGGAATCTAAAGAAAAGGAAGGGGACCTTGCCAGTGTTAATCAGTGGTTAGAGAGTTGGCCCGTGTACTAAAGGGTCATGGGTTTGATTCCCGATCAAGGGCACATACTTGCTTTGCAGGTTTGGTCCCCACTGAAACTGAATTTTTGCATTGGAACCCAGATTCTTTGTCCACCGGATTTGAAGAATGAATCCATGGACAGAGGGCAGTATAGCAAAGGTGGAGATTTATTAAAGAACAAGTACAGACTCCCATGTGGGGAGAGTCCCACAGAATGGACTCACGTGAGGAGGGGTAGAGTCTGGGTTCCAGTCCAAAAATTGTTTCAAATGGTGTGTTGGCCAAGAATTTCTCCATAAGTCAGTCAACCCTCTTCACGTCGAATGGTGAGTAGCCACAGAGTCTGTCCCTCTTTCCCTTTTTTAAGTAACTCTTGTATGATTTTGGAGGCTGACAGATGCTTGGCTGTCATCTAAAAAGCGGGCGTTTCCCTCTTTCCTTCACTGCTCCTTTCATCTGCCTTTTTCTTCTGTTTCTACCTCAGTCAGGTAAAATAATATCGAGTCAAAACCACTGCCTCTGCAGTCCAGATCCCACTAAGCTTAACTCCTAAGTCTCCATTTGTGCAGGCCTTTCTAGTAAGGGTACAGGGAAAAACTAGGCAAGAGTTAAGAAAGCGGGGGGGGGGGGGGGGGGGGGGGGGGCGGCGCGCGCAATTAACTGTTTTCCACTCCTGGCATACGAGCATGACTAGATCTTCCCATCAGGTATAACAGGAATTAATCACAGGCCTTAGCTGGTTCTACCACCATCCCTGTAAAAGTTTTAGCCTTTCAGAGAACTCACCATTACAGCCAGACACAGCTGTTAAGTTAGCCCCTTAATTACTAGGTATCTTGCTTTCTTGCCTTTATTGTGATTCTGTAAAATGGTCGTACACTCTCAGGAGTGTTCTTAAAAGTCTCATTTTCACCATGTTTTTATTTCCCTAGTCCGTTATTTGAAATTTGGGTAGGTGAGCTATTTCTCACAAATTAGGGGTGCTTCTGGGACTTTGTGTACCCGTGGAGAGGGAAAGGCTAGTTGAAGGAGTGGTGCCCCACCCGATTTTGGGTGGCCGCTTGGCCTGAGCCCCATCTCTTTGCGGATGCTATAGTATAGGCCTGAGACGGTTTTTCTTTAGAAAATGGTGAAAATGACACAAGGGGAATATACACGAGGCAACCAGGCAAGCCACATGGCCAAAATAGTCCATTGGAAAAATACTGAGGTTCGAGGGAGGGTCAGTTCCCCAAACCAGGGACAAGAGACACTGCTTTTTTAATGGAGTGCTTTGTGGAGTGTCTGTGGATTGTGTGCACTTGTGAATATTGTGTATGTTTCTATTAATGTTTTCTGTTGATGTCTCAACCAATCTGTTTAAAGATAGGGCACATCCCACCTTGCTCGGGGCCCAGCTGCTGGTGGACAGGTGGAACATGTGGCAGGGTTTGACTCTTGAGAGTCTTTTGTCTGCAATGTACCTGGGTTACTGATTGCTTTGCTAGCTTAGCTTGCTCTTCGCCGTCTTTATGAACATAGAAAGCCCCGTCTTTGCTCTGTGTAGGCTTTGTGTCACTCAGAAACAAAGGTTATTTTACTGGGTTAAGATTTTAAGATTCTAAGGCTAATTTGAAAGTGTAAAATTTGTGAAGGTTACATATATGTTAACCCAGGGAAGTTTAAACAAAGACCACTAGCTAAAGTTGTGGCCTGCCTGTGGTTGATAAACCATTGTCTTCCTCTCCTGGAGTGAAGCAGGAGAAGGAAGGAAAAAAAAAAGCAGTTTTACTCAGACAAGCGGCTTTTGGTTCTAAAAGTGGCAGAATAAGAGGCAGCACTGGCAGAACCTGTGCAGGTGCTTAGAAAAGGGGCAGGGCAGGGGAAATTGGCAAAGCCCCACCCCAGCATCATGTCCATTAAACATCTGGTAGGCAGCACAGGTATTAATGGGGACCAGGTGGTCCACTCCTGCCTGACACCACAAACCTGCGCAGGCTGGCCTAAGCTACACTGAGGCTGGCTAAGGGGCAGCCGCTTCTGTGCACTTGGGGCCACGGCAGTAAGGGAATAGGTGTGTCATCCCAGCGTTTTCTCTACAATTCAAAGTATACGTGGAATTATTAAAATATAACAATTTATTAGCCAGATTAAAAAGAATTCAGTGGTCAGGACCAAATCTTTAATGGTAAAGCCAGTTTAAGTTTTAATAATCTTTAAATTGGGTATATTTGACAGCTTTTCCAAGTGTAATATTTCAAGAATTTAACTGAGAGACAGCTTTGTGACATCCCAAAGGCCCTGAGGTGACACAAAGATTTATTCTCTCTCCTAAAAAGAAATTATTTTTGAACTAAATTAGACCAATACACTTGAAATTACATGAGGAAACTCGGTCAAATAAAAATGGCAATATTCTACTTAAATACATATATGTTGAACATCATAAAGGTTTCAGTCTACTTCAGAAAAGAACTTACAAAGATTTAAAGCCAAGTTCAAACTGGGAATTTCAGTCAGGGAAAAAGGGCAAGTGTAATAATTCTCTGCATCTGCCAATGACACTCTGGGTATTTTATATTTCATTTATTGGAATTTATAAATTGGTTTCAATGCTTAATATACCATCTGCAATAAGCCATGTGCCACATGTTAATTTTTATATTCAAATTGCTTGTGTCCTAGAAGGTTGTTGTCTCAGAATATTATAAAGTAAAGATTTTATCCATTGCATTTTAAACAAATGTATAACCATGCCACTTTTAAATTTTGTCATTGGACAGCCACTGCCTTACTTTGGTGCATTTAAGTCTTTTAGAAAAACCCATGGAAAGGACTCTAACTTATTCTAAATTGCAGACTTTTAAGCAGGTCATATCTTTAAATTAAATAAGGATTTGTAAAACTTCAGGGAATTATTAATTAGATATATAGACAGATGAACACTAAATATTCAGGGATAAATTTAAGTTTCAAAAGGGGGAAATAAAAATCTTTTCCACCAATATTTACCATTAATAAAAACTAAGAAGGTGTGCCTTTTACATAAACTGTTCCCAGCAAAGTCAACTAGCATGTCCCTCTCCCAGGCATTTAAAAAAAACCCACATTTTTATTGACTTCAGAGAGGAAAGGAGAGGGAGAGAGAGAAACATCAATGAGAGAGAATCATTGATTGGTTGCCTCTTGCACATCCCACACTGGGGATTGAGCCCGAAACCTGGGCATGTGCCCTGACCGGGAATTGACCGTGACCTCCTGGTTCATAGGTTGACCTCAACCACTGAGCCACATGGCCGGGCTCCCAGGCATTTTTTGGGGGAAGCAACCAAGTTGGTTGCCCTGTTTAAAAGGAGATAAAATCTTTAAGATGGCACTTTTAAGGTTTGGAAATAAAAAACCAGAAATTAAGCGTCAGTAAAAACTAAAAATTAAGCCAATAAACAGGGAGTGAGGTCTTCACTCCATAATACACCCTAGGCCAGGAGAGGAGGCGCCTCATTGGCAAAGGTACCCTTGGTTGGGAGGGGGACGTGCCCTGTCCCCACAAAAGGGGCGTACACAGTGGATGCAGGACGTCCTTTGTGGGTACAAGGATGCCGGTCATTCTTGTACATTTTCTTTTCTTTCTTCTTTTCTTCTTACAGATGGGAAGCATGTTATCTACTTTACATAAAAGACAGCCCCTAGGATACATCCTCAAAAATTGGGATAATACTGGCTGACAAATCTTAAAGAAATAACACCTGATCTCTCTCTGCTCTCAGGTTTGGCCTCAAATGCCAACTAGGAAATAGTAAAAACTAGTGCCCCAGAAAGAAGTTTTAATCTTTTCAGTAGGAAAAATGGGAAGTAGTTGGAAGTCTCATATATCCAGGCTTTCTTTACTTTAGGGGACAAGTCAAAGGCAGGTGGGAAACTATAAATTTAATCCTTTGCTCCTGGCAATAACAACCCAAGTCCACTGAGGGAGAGGGTGGAGACTGCACCCCCACCCAGGGCTGAGCCAACCTTAGCTTACCCCAAGTCAGATGAAGGATCTGGCCATAGTTTAGCCCAGATCCCCTTCTTACCCCGGGACATGAAACAAATTAAAAGTGATCTAGGAAAGTTCTCAGAAGACCCTGACAAATATATTGAGGTCTTCCAAAACCTCATTCAAGTATTTGATCTCTCATAGAGAGACATCATGCTCATATTACACTTAACCCTCTCAGCCACTTTATTTTCTATGTACTAGAAAATAAAGCACTGCCAGTTCTGTGTCACAGAGGCCTCAAATGTAGTAAAACAAAGCCTGTCAACTACTCTAAATTAACCACCATTAATCAAGGGGATAACAAAAACCCCTCGGCCTTTTTGGAAGGCTCAAGAAGGCTTTTGGTTAAGTGTATCAACATTACCCCAGATTCAGAATTGGGACAACTAATTTTAAAGGACAAATTTATCACACAGGCTATCCCAGACATCAGGAGGTTGCAAGAATTGGCTATTGGTCCCAAAAGTACTTTAGAAAATCTCCTGAAAGTTACCACCTGTGTTCTATAACAGAGACCAGAATAAGGAAATAGGAGAAGCAGAGGAAGCCAGGCCAGAACCAAGGCTCTTTGTGCCACGCTTCGGCAAGGCAAGAGCCCCCAGTCAGAGCCCAGAGACAGACGGTCAGTCCTGGTCACCTGCTACAACTGTAGACAGGTTGGACTTATGCACTGGAATCGCCCCAAAGAGCGTGGTGGACTCCTGAAGCCCTGTCCTGCCTGTGAAGGAAACCACTGGAAGTCGGACTGCCCCTGGAGATTGAGGTTCCTTGGGACAGGGCTGTCGACCAGCTGGCCCAACAGGACTGATGGGGCTTGAGGTCTCTCAATCCGGCTCCTCAAAGGAATGCCACCTCCTCCCAGGAGCCCCAGGTAAGCCTGACAGTGGGGCGGCATCGGGGCGGGGGGGGGTGGGGGGGGTGTGTTAGGAAATTTATTCAGCTCCCTGATGCTGAAGCCACCTTCTCTGTACTCCTCCCAAACCCTGGTAAATCATCCTCAGAGGCTGGGAAGCCAAGAAAGAGATCTTGCCGAAACCGGTTTGGCTCAGTGGATAGAGCGTCGGCCTGCGGACTCAACGGTCCCGGGTTCGATTCTGGTCAAGGCATGTACCTTGGTTGCGGGCACATCCCCAGTAGGGGGTGTGCAAGAGGCAGCTGATCGATGTTTCTCTCTCATCAAGTTTCTGGCTCTCTATCTCTCTCTCTTCCTCTCTGTAAAAAATCAATAAAAATAAAAAAAAGAAAGAAAGAAAGATCTTTTTTTTTTCAGCCTTTAGGGTGTAGCTGGGGTAAGCTGTTCCTTTCCCATGCCTTCCTGATCCTGCAGAAAGCCTCATATTCACATCAGAAATAATGTCCTCTCAACCCTGAGGCTTTAGAAGGACACAATATTCTAACAGGCCATCTGTTTTAGAAGCCCAAGGTTTATTGAAACCTGTCATAGTCCTTACAATACCCCATCTTAGGGGTACAAGAGCCTAATAGAGGGGGAGGACTAGTTCAGGATTTATAACTAGTACATAAGGCAGTGATGCCTATCCAGCCAAATGTCCCTAACCCTTATGCTTTACTTGCCCAAATTCCAGAAAACACAAAGTTGTTTACTAGTATAGTACTAAATCTCAAAGATGCCTTTTTCTGTATACCCTTGCCTCACAGTTCCTATTTGCCTTAAAAGAAATTAGCTGAAGGCAGTCAGCTAATATGGACAGTGCTGCCCCAGGATTTTGGGGAATAGCCCTTATTTATTTGGGCAGGCCTTTAAACAACTCAAAAAGCCCTTTTACAGGCACCGGCTTTAAGTCTCACAACAGGTCGGCAGCATCAACTCCTAGATTCGTTTGTCTCCAGTGAGCCTTGAATGCCAGCACAGGAGGAGGACGAAGCTGCATTGCCATCAACCAGATCACCAAACTTCTACTCATGTGAGTCTCTAAAGGACCTGAAACTTCTCTTTTGAAGGGATCCTGGGAAGTCAATGAGTGCCAGATAAGTAACATATTCTGGTATTTCTAGATAAACAATCTTTTCATTTTTAAAGTAATTCTGTCTTTTTGTAAGTGTCACCTGATTCTTAGGCTGGTACCTGGAGGAGTCCTTCTCTCCCTTGCTGGGACTCAGAAACCCCATGAGATGCTCCCACGTATAGCTCCTTTTTTTGTATCCCTAATGTGGCAAATTTTTCAGCCATACTGGCTCCCCAAATCCCTAACTACTAAGTATGTTATAAGCAGCCCAATTCAGGGTCAAATCTCAATTAAACATGTATCTCCCACAAGCCTGGTGACCAATTGGCCCAACAGGACTGATGGGACTTGGGTCTCTCAATCTGGCTCCTCAGAGGACTGCCTTCCAGGAGCCCCGGGTAAGCCTGACAGATTTTTATTCACAGAGAAGCCCTCAACTGAGCAGGGCAAAGTCTGTGCCATGAATAACACACTCTGCTGAAAACAGCTTAGCTAAAAGGAAGGCCTCATGGCCTCTTGCCCCAGAAGTCTGGGCACCAATCTACATATATAAAACCCTAAGTGACAGTTATGACTGGATGACTAGCCAGTAGCTATGACATGCACTGCCGACCAGGGGGCAGACGCTCAATGAAGGAGCTACCCCCTGGTGGTCAGTGTGCTCCCACAGCCAACCTCCTGCAGCCCTGCCCCCTGGCCGACCCGGCAACTCGCACGGCCCCTCGTGCAGCCTTCCACCCCAGAGACTTGCCTCCATAGGCACCGACTGGGGTGGGTGGGCTGGCTGGCCAACATCCCTTTCCTCAGGCCTGCCCGCCCCAATTGGCCCTGATGAGGCAGCCCCTCCCCTTGGCCAGCCATCCCAATCAGGGCCAATCAAGGCGGGCTGACCAGCCAACCTTCCATAGTCCCTCCCCCTGGCCGGCCTGCCCCAATTGGGCCCAGGCCCCGATCAGGGCGGGAGACAGCCCCAATTGGTCCAGATCATTGGCCAAACTGAGGGACCCTGCCTGTGCATAAATTCGTGCACCGGGCCTCTAGTTAAAGATATAATGCCATCCCTATTAGCTAGCTCCCCTTCTCAAACCTTGGTTTATACTGTTTTGTTTTGATTACTCATCTTTAACCACTGCCTGTTTAACCTTTGGTATGTTTCATATCCTCCCATATAGAAGCCCTAAAGCTACAACTGGTCCTCCACATGGAACAGCAAATGCAGGCAAATACTTCCACCTTCCGTGGACCCTTAGATCACCCACTTCTGAAGGGTACCCTGACTGCTGCCCCAAACTACGACCCCTTTGCCAGCAGGAAGCAGCCAGAAAGACGCGGCATCCCCTGTCCCCATCGGCAGTTGGAGTTTCCTAATCGGAGGGGGGACTGAAACAGGAATTTTAGGCGAATATAAGCAGGCTTAGGGAATTTTTAGAATTGGGGTCCATGGAAAAACACAGGACTACAGACTGGGAGAAGGTATATCTCCATAATACAAGGAAGCCAGGTGCAGTTACATTTCCATAAGACAAGGGAGTAGCAGCAGATACATTTCCATAAGGCAAGGGAACTGGAATAGCCCAAAAGGTCTAGATTTACAAAATAAAGGAGGAAGCAAGCCCAGAGGGAATAGGAGGACAATGAGGGATGAGGGCCTCAGAAGTTATTATAGTAACCAATTCGAAAGGGGATATTGACCAGAGGGGATATCAGGACACAGGAACTGCAGCCTTTATAAACCATGGAAACAGGAAGTCGGTGGACTCTTTCCCTCTACCCGTATGGGTGTCTGTACTTGTTCTTCAACAAATCTCCATCTTTGCTATACTACCCTCTGTTTGTGTATTCATTCTTTGATTCCAGCGGACAAAGAATCAGGGTTCCAGTCCAAAATTTCCGTTTCACCGCCCTGGTCGGGGTGTGTTCGGGAGGCAACTAATCAATGTGTCTCACATTGATGTTTCTCTCTCTAGCCCCCCACTTTCACCCCTCCCTTCTTCCTCTCTAAAAATCAATGGGAAAAAAATATCCTAGGGTGATGATTAAGAAAAAATAAATAAGATAAAGAGGAGAAAGGGATAGCTTCAAAATGGACAGCAGTCTCAAGGACAAGGGTGTGTAATTTCTGCTGCAAAGAAGAGTCAACTTCATGTCTGCAGCACTGGACAGGAAGCCCAGCAAGTGAGCAGAATCAAGAAATAGGTGCTCGCCGAAACCGGTTTGGCTCAGAGGATAGAGCGTCGGCCTTCGGACTGGAAGGTCCCAGGTTCGATTCCGGTCAAGGGCATGTACCTTGGTTGCGGGCACATCCCCAGTGGGGGGTGTGCAGGAGGCAGCTGGTCGATGTTTCTCTCTCATCGATGTTTCTAGCTCTCTATCCCTCTCCCTTCCTCCCTGTAAAAATCAATAATATATATATATATATATAAAAAATAGGTGCTGATTAATGACTGGGGGAACTAGGAAAGGGTTAACATGGGACCACAGGGCAAGCCTTATAGGCAGGGGCAATGGGATCTCTGGGATTAAGGAGTCATATTGGCATGGATTCCCAGAGTTCAATTCAAAGAAAGGGTGAATGAATTTGGTGAACTGAACAGCAAGAAAGAGTCTGGTGTTTCACGGGTGAGGAAAGGGTTAGTCTCCCAGCATGAGAAATCAGAAAAGGAAGAATGAGGGACTGGAGCTAGGCACATGAAGAAAACACCAGGTAGGCCAGGCAGGCATGGCAGGAAGGGCCAGAACACTCTGGAAAAAGACGGCATTATCAAAGACTGGGCCACAATTCTGGGGAAAGACAGGAGGGAAGGATATGAGGCTTCAAGGAATCTGGCCAGGCTCCTAATGGAATCAATGTGGGCTCTGTGGGGTAAGCTGAAGAGGGGTAGTCTGGTAAGGGAGCAAGTAGGAGGACAAAGGTAGATGACATAATGAGTCAATCCCTATTCCTAGGAGGAGGCCAGGAGCTGGAGGTGTGATGGTGGTGGTCATACATCTGTGCTCTGGATCTTGGTCTGAGGGTGTTGGTGGATGGAAAGGGGGCCTTGGTACTGCCTTGAGGTTCCGGGAATGGGGACTCAAGTTTTGGAGTTCTGAGGAGACCATCTGAGCCACCGCATGGTACAGGAAACTATATATGGTACAGGGGAAGTCGAGTCATTGAGAAAGGAAGATAAGGAGGGATGCATCCTTGGAAGGAAAAGCCTGAGCTTGCATCTGCCCTCTGTCTGCACAACTACAGGCTGCTGCTACCACACTGGGAGGACCAGGT
Source organism: Eptesicus fuscus (assembly GCF_027574615.1). Taxonomy (NCBI): domain Eukaryota; kingdom Metazoa; phylum Chordata; class Mammalia; order Chiroptera; family Vespertilionidae; genus Eptesicus; species Eptesicus fuscus. Next base: position 319,957 of record NC_072480.1, on the reverse strand, counting down.
CTAAGAGGCTGAAATTAGGTGGGAGCCTCAGGGCCAGAGAGATGAGACCCAAGAGCAGGCCCTCAGGGGCAGGAGACTGCACTACACAGGCATACACGTGTGCCCTCTTCATACCTGGGTCAGGAGCAACTGTTTCACATAATCCATGGTACACAGGACACCTGTTAATCCACAGCACATGCTAAAATGCGAGAATCAGAGCTCAGTTAAGGTATGCCCACAACCCCTTTTAAGTGGACATCTGGGATTGGGGGCCTTTTGATTCCCAGAATCCCCAGATGTTAGTTGAAAAGAAGAAAATTTTTGCCCTGCTGGTGTGGCTTATTGGTTGAGTGTTGACCTATGAACCAGGAGATCACGGTTCGATTCCCGGTCAGGGCACATCATGGTTGCAGGCTCGATCCCCAGTGTGGGGCAGGCAGGAGGCAGCCAGTGATTCTCATCATTAATGTTTCTATCTCTCTCCCTCTCCCTTCCTCTCTGAAATAAAAAATATATTTTAAAACATAAGACATTTTTTAATTGCTTACATTAGTTGAGCATCAACTGTGAGTTTATTGCCCAGTAGGCAGTTGACCTTCAATAAATGCTAACTATTTTAGTTGATACAATATGGACAATTGTGGTCTCAGGTTACTTAAAATAGGCATTCAAACTGCAAGACTCTCTCCAAGCCTCCTTTTCCCATTCCCAGTCCCCTATGTTCCACCACACCCCAATTTCCTTAACCTTCAGTGGACACAGGGGACTGGGGCCAGATCCCTGGAGGTAACAGGATCCTCCACCATGGCAAAAATGTAGTCCGGATAGCTGTGGACCCGTCTGGCCAGGACACATACTGCAGCTGGTATACAGAATGAGATATTTAAAACATAGAAAAGTGGGGCAAAGAATTTTTAAAAAATATATATTTTTATTGATTTCAGAGAGGAAGAGGGAGAGAAACATCCATGATGAGAGAGAATCATGAATCGGCTGTCTCATACAAGTCCCCCACTGGGGATCAAGCCCACAACCTGGGTATGTGCCCTTGACCAGAATCGAACCTGGGACCTTTCAGTTCGCAGGCCAACGCTCTATCCACTGAGCCAAACCGGCTAGGGCGGGGCAAAGAATTTTAAAAAGAAAGCATTTATTGGGCACCTACTACATGTCAGAGCCAGTTGTAAACACCTCCATTTAAATCCAACAGATGATAACTGAAGAGATGGATATTACTGTTAATGCCCATTTTACAGATGAGAAAACAGACAGGAAACAACTCTCCCCATGTGGGAGCCTCTTCCTCCCCTTTTAGTACCTTCTGAAAGGTGACCTAGAAGGTCCTGAGCATGATATCTGCATTCAGCTACGTCTCTCTCATCTGAGGATGTGGGCAGGTGGATAGAGGGAGGAGAACAAAGATCATGCATGCCAAAAGACACATTTACAGAAAACAACGCGGAGATGTGGTGAGCGGCTAGCCGCCAAGGGCCGGGGCGCAGCATGGGCCTCTGGGCTGTCCAGCGGCGCCTCTCTCCCGGCCGGCCTTGCAGACCAGCTCCTGTGCGTACCCATGGGGAGCCTGACGGGCCCCTGCAGTCCTGGCAGCTGTGGCCTGGCTCCTTGCGGGCACCCGGCACCTGAGTGCGGGGACTTCCCCAGTGCACAAGCCCCGGCATCCTGGGGGAGGGTAGCAGGGGGAGTGAGAGCTAGCTCAGTGGACACCCTGCATTCTCACCAAACTTCCGTTCCCAGGACCCCTGCCACCAGGTAGTTGGCGAGAGGTTGCAGCCCCCCACCTAGGCACTGCGGGAGGTTGGTCGCTGCCACCCCCCCTCCAGTTCCCCATCACAGCCTGGGGCCTGGCCCCGATCAGGTGATCAGGGCCTACTAGCTGCTGGTTGCTGTATGATCAGTCAATCAGTCGGGGCTGGGACCCCTCCCGGCTCGCAGTGGTCTTGCCCCTTGCCACTACCGCAGGTCACTGTCTGTGGGGTGATTGGGCGCCTGCTTGCACCTGCCTGGGCCTGGTGCTGCCCACTCATCAGCTCCACAATCCTGCCACGGTCCTGCTCTCATTATGGCCCATTGGGGCCAGCAGGGCCTTCAATGCTGCCGGCTACCAGCGCCGTGCCGCCGATGCCTGCCATGTTCTGTGCTACCCCCTGGTGGTCAGCGCATGTCATAGCAAGTGGTCAAACTCCTGGTTGAACAATTTGCATATTGGGCTTTCCTGGACAAAATTTTTTGCACTGTCCCCTTATCAATGTCACTCAGTTTTAATAAAGGAATCTTCTGAGGGGAAAAAAGTTACCATTGATGTAGTCACCTTGTCCCTCCTCTTGCTCCAAGCTCAGCACTAGTGGCAGCTAACCTTGGTTTGCAGCTTAGGCTCTCCGGACACCTCTTAGGACACCTCTAAGCCCAGCACAAGTGGCAGACATCTATAGATCACATTGTAGGTCATACCAAGTGGCCCCAGGCAGAGCAAAGGCAATGGGTGAATTTGGTTCCTCCCAAGAGGCCCCAGAACGAACATACCCAGTGGCCTGATTCAGACAACATCAGAGCACCACCCAACCACCTTCACAAATGACACCACCAAAGGGTAGAGACTCAGATGGCACCAGAGCCCTGCTAAAGTGAATCCTGTTCCATGGGATCAGCCCCTATGCAACAGCTCCTCTACTATAATGAATGAGATGAACCCAAAGAGGCCCACACCAAGACACATCATAATTAAAATGACACAGTCAGTTCACTGACATGCCAACAACAATCAAGGCTCAACTAGAACAGGGCACACACAACCCACCCAGAGACAAACTTGGAGCATCTGTCTCCGGTGACTTAGGGAGACTATGCCACTGGCCCCACAAGACACCTACTGCATAAGGCCACTCTACTAAGACCAGGAGACATAGCAGATATACCTATACAGAGAAACAAACACAAGGATGCAGTCAAAATGCAGAGACAAAGTAACACGTCACAAATGAAAGAACAGCATAAATCTCCAGAAAAAGAACTAAGTGAAATGGAAGAAAACTTCCAGATACAGAATTCAAAACAATGCTTAAAACAGTGATGGGCAACTTTTTGAGCTTGGTGTGTCAAACTTCACCAAAAAACTGAGCATAACTCGGGTAGTGTGTCACTTTGAGGAAAAAAATTATTTCGCAAATGTTTCATCCTTGGCATGAGGCCGCCTCAGTGGCCGCGTGTCATCAAAAATGGCTACACGCTGCGTGTCAGTGCTGACATGCGTGTCATAGGTTCACCATCACTGGCTTAAAAGGAACTTCAAGGAACTTAGTGAGAATATCAACAATATAAGAAAGGACTAGTCAAAAATGAAGTGTACACTAACTGAAGTAAAGAACAATTTACAGAGGATCAAAAGTAGAGTAGGGGATGCCAAGAACCAAATCAAAGATTTGAAATATAAGATACAAAAAACAACCAATTAGAAAAGCAAAAAAAAAAAAAAAATCCAAAAATATGAAGATAGTATAAGGAGCCTCTGGGATAACTTCAAGTGTACCAACATTCACTTCCTGGGGATACTGGAAGGAGAAGAGAGGGAGCAAGAAAACAAAAACCTATTTGAAATGACTGAAAACTTCCCATACCTGGTGAAAGAAATAGACATACAAGTCCAGGAAGCATAGAGAGTCCCAAACAAGATGAACCCAAAGAGACCAAGACACATCATAATTAAAATGCCAAAGACTAAAGACTAAGATTCTGTCCACATGGAAGCAGCCATCTTGTGTTGGAGTGATGGTCAATTTGCATATCACTCTTTTATTAGATAGGATAGAGGCCTGGTACACGGGTGGGGGCCTGCTGGTTTTCCCTGAAAGGTTCCCCAGATCAGAGCGGGTGTTCCCTTGGGGCGTGGGGCAGCCTGGGCGAGGTGCCTGGAGTGGTTTGCAGGCCGGCCACGCCCCCTGGCGACCCAAGCGGAGGCCCTGGTATCTGGGGTTTATTTATCTTCTACAACTGAAACTTGGTAGCCTGGAGCGGAGCCAAGCCTCCTGTTTGCTCCATGGCGGCAGCCATTTCTGTTGTGATTTATGTATCTTCTATAATTGAAACTTTGTAGCCTTAAGCGAAGGCCTGGGCTGGCCAGGATATGCGGAAAGCTTGGCTTTCGCCATCGCCAGGGACAACCCTGGCCTCCTGCTCTTTCCAGCTCCGTGGCTGCTGCCATTTCTGTTTGAATTAATGTATCTTCTATCATTGAAACTTTGTAGCCTTGAGTGGAGGCCTAGGCCGGCAAGGGCAGGTGGAAAGCATGGCTTCCTCCATTGCCGGGGAAACACAAGCCTCCCTCCTGCTCTCTGTGGCTGTAGCCATCTTGGTTGGGTTTATTTGCATATTCGCTCCTAACTGGCTGGTGGGCGTGGCTTGTAGGTGTAGTGGAGTGATGGTTAATTTGCATATCACTCTTATTAGATAGGATAGATATGCATTACTTATGAAAACAGACAATAGGGTGGTGAAGCCTTGGGGCACAGTGGGAACCAGGTGGAGGGGGACAATGAGGACATCTGTAATACTCTCAATAATAAAGGTTTAAAAAAGGAGATAGAGCCGAAACCGGTTTGGCTCAGTGGATAGAGCGTCAGCCTGCGGACTGAGAGGTCCCGGGTTCGATTCCGGTCAAGGGCATGTACCTTGGTTGCGGGCACGTCCCCAGTGGGGGGTGTGCAGGAGGCAGCTGATGGATGTTTCTCTCTCATCAATGTTTCTAACTCTCTATCCCTCTCCCTTCCTCTCTGTAAAAAATCAATAAAATATATTTTAAAATTAATTAAATAAATAAATAAAAGAAAAAAGGAGATAGAAAACAAACAAGAACCAATCAGAAATGAAGAATACAATAAATGGGGGAGAACCAAGATGGCGGCATAGGTAACCATCTGTACTTGCAGCCTCTCACAACCATATCAAAATTACAACTAACATCCAGAACCACTGGAAAGCTGGCTGAGTGGAAGTACTACAACCAGAGAAGTGAAAGAAAGTGCATTGAGACTGACGGAGGTGCTCGCAGCGGTCATTGTTCCTGCACTGGGACCTCGTGGGTGCAGGGCTGACTGGAGCCATTGCTGTTTGCTCTGCCCTGGTGATTCCCTGAGATGGCGCTACACCCAATTTACAACCCCACTGAAGCTGTGCACAGTGGCTTTTGCATATGAACGGCCTGTCCCTTCTCAGCCTAAAACGTGTCAAACAGGAGGCAGCTGGGTCAGGGAGCCCCAAAGCTATTAAAAGAAGGCCCAAGGCTGGCAGCAGCTGCCTGCCTTGCTTACATCTAGGCCACATCTGGGCACTTCCAAACCCGATACAAAGAGGAGGAATCTGCAGATCTCTCTGTAGCTCCTGCTGGGTGGCCCCAGGCAGAGGCTGAATTTGCACCTCCCTGGAGATCCAAGAGCTAGTGTACTCAGTGGTCAGTGTGAGACCATACCAGATTACAACTCTTCATATCCATAAGTGATACACTCAAGGGGCAGACTCAGTGAGCACTAAAGCCTCACTGAAGCAAGTCTTGCACACAGCCCAAAGGGGTGCATAAAGAGTGTCCACCTCAGGTGATTGAGGCCGAGCCACTGGGCCCTATAAAGACACCTAGCACACAAGGCCACTCTATCAAATGGAGAAGAATTAGCAGCTACCCAATACATAGAAACGAACACAGGGAAGCAGCCAAAATGCAGAGACAAAGAAATATGTCACAAATGAAAGTGGAAGAAAGCAAAATACTGGATATAGAGTTCAAAACACAGTTATAAGGTTACTCAAGAATCTTCTAGAAACCTCCGAGGAACTTAGTGAGACCTTCAAGGATCTTAGTGAGAATGCCAAAAAAATGGAAAAGGACTAGACAGAAATTAAGTATACACTGACTTAAATAAAGAATAATATACAGAGATTCAACAGTAGACTACAGGATCTCAACAATCAAGTCAGAGATTTGAAATACGAGAAAGCAAAAAACACCCAAACGGAAGAGCAAAAAGAAAAAAAAATCCAAAAATATGAAGATAGTGTAAGGAGCCTCTGGGACAACTTCAAGCGTACCAATATCTGAATTATGGGAGTGCCAGAGAAGAGAGAGAGCAAGATATTGAAAACCTATTTGAAGAAATAATGACAGAAAACTTCCCCTACCTGGTGAAAGAAATAGAATTACAAGTCCAGGAAGCACAGAGAACCTCAAACAAGAGGAATCCAAAGAGGACCACACCAAGACACATCATAATTAAAATGCCAAGGGCAAAAGACAAAGAGAGAATCTTAAAAGCAGCAAGAGAAAAACAGTTACCTACAAGGGAGTACCCATACGACTGTAAGCTGATTTCTCAACAGAAACTATGCAGGCCAGAAGGGAGTGGCAAGAAATATTCAAAGTGATGAATAGCAAGAATCTACAACCAAGATTACTCTACCCAGCAAAGCTATCATTTAGAACTGAAGGTCAGATAAAGAGCTTCACAGACAAGAAAAAGCTGAAGGAGATTATCACCACCAAACCAGTATTATATGAAATGCTAAGGGTATTCTTTAAGAAGAGGAAGAAGAAGAAAAAGGTAAAGATAAAAAAAATTATGAATAACCAAGTGACAACAAATACATTAACCTTTTGCACTCGGATGTCGAGTGTGACTTGACACGGTTAGCATCGGTAGCAGCTCTTTTTATACTCTTTGAATGTATCAATAATTTGAAATATAAAAAAATCCAAATAAATAAGTTTGTATGAAAAGAAACTCCAGTTTTTCATTCTACTGCCATGCTTTGTAAAATCTGGGGTATTTAAAAAATTAAATCCCGAGTAGAATAAAGGAATCGAGAAAAAAGCAAGCGAGTGCAAAGGGTTATCTATCAAGTGTATCTAAAAATCAAATGAATAAACAATCTGATGAATAGAATAAACTGGTGAGCAGACTGACAATTCTCGGAGGGAAGCGGTGTGGGAAGAGATTGGACAAAGATCTTATACCTATGGACAAGGACAGTGGGGGCTGAGGAATTGGGATGGGGTGGGAACTGGGTAGAGGGGAGCTATGGGGGGAAAAAGAAGAACATCTGTAATAATCTGAACAATAAAGATTTTTAAAAAAGAATACAATAAATGAAATAAAGATGATATTAGAGAGACTCAACAGTAGATTAGAAGAAGAGGACTGAATCAGTGACTTGAGAAACTATCTTGAATACCCAATCAGAAGATCATAAAAAAAAAAAGGAATTAAAAAAATGATGACAGTTGTTATACCTGGGACAACATAAGGTATACCAACATTTTTATCACACGGGTACCAAAAGGAGAAGAGAGGAAGCAAGGAATTGAAAACCTATTTAAAGAAATCAGCACAGAGAGAGAAAAAATAGCGGCCAAATAGGTGGACGTGTCCTGCGCCTTCTAACAGAGTAAATAGAAGAAACAACTAAATCAAGTAACATCCAACTAGAATTGGTGAATTAAATACAGCTGGTGAGACAACCCTGGTTGGAAAGGACAGAGGGAGACTGGAGAATGGTAGGATCGGAGAACTGGGCTGATTACAACCCAGAGACACCCAATTACAAGGACGAGAGGGTCAGAAGGAACCTGCAGTGCACCAAGTCCGAGTCCCTTGGAGACATGAGTAACACTTGACGGTGGAAGAGAGTCCATAGGGGTGCTGGCAGTCAGGGAATCTAGATTTAGGTCCAGAGCTGTGACAGGCTTTGCCCAGAAAGGCAGCCTGAAGAACTGCCCTAGCCACACGGTACAGGCAAGAGGGGGGGGGGGAAGGAGGGGGGAGAGAAACACACAGCAGTGCGGCTATTTTGCCTTTATGTTTGTCCTTGCTTTTACTCACTAAACCCACTTCATAGGACCTTACAATTACAAACACTCACCAAGGCTGTGGTGCAGGTGGAGATGCAGTTTTGTGGAGGCTGGGGAGAGGCTGTAGAGAGGAGCAGGACAGGGAGAGGTGACCAGAAGTCCAGCACTGAGACATTCTGGTCCCTCCAACCCTAAGCAGCCATTTTTCTCCCGAAGAGCCTCCCATCACCCGCAGGCAACTAGTGCAGCCACACCCAGCCTTGATTTTTGCAGATGAAATGAAGAATCTGAATAGCCTCAGGGAGCCCTCGGGGACTGGGTAGAGGGGTCGTTTGGTCCCGGAAACAATACAGCAACACCCCCACCTAAAGCCCATGCCAGAAATACAGGCTTGTGTAAATATGACTGAAAGCAGGCAGACAAAGTGGGCAGATTGGCCCCGCCTGCCTGCAACCAAGGCTGAGGAAACAAACACAGAGGAGCGGTAAATCACTGGGAACCTCAACATGGTGCTACCTAACAGGAAACAGAAGTGTCAGACAAAACAGTAGAGAGGGGTCTTACACAGCCCCGATGGGATACTAAAACTCCACTGAAGCAAACAACACTTCACTTTTTATCTTACTTAAAAGAAAAAAAAGGTTTTTTTTAAACCTTTTATTTTTTTGGATTATTTTTCTTCATTCTATTTTTACATTTTTCATTGTTTTATTTTCTCTTATTTTATTTTTTTTCTACCCTTTTCTTCCTCACTTCTCCCCTTTTCATCCTGTTTCTCTTCTCCTGTCGCTGATCTAGTTTTTCTTTTACCCCTTGTTAAAAATTGATCTTTATCTGCATTATTATTATTGTAATCTCTGTTGGCTTACTCATATATCTAATTTCCTCTACCCTGCTTCAAGTCCATACACCCTTTCTTTTCTTTTCTCTTTTATTACTAGCTTATTGTTTTATGCTTTTGTTTTTTCTTCTCTCTTCTCCTAATTGCTTAGTTTCACTCACTAAACTCAAGCGGATCTGCTCTCTCCTCTATTTTCCTTTTCCAAAAATAGATGTATAGACAATTTTAAAAAATTGCTTTCTTTTTATTATTTTTTTACTTTTCTCCTTTTCCACTCATCTCTTTCTACCTCCTCTGTACTAAACTGTGGCCATTCTGCTACTCATTCAATTCTTTTACCTTACTTTATGGAAACAAGCTCTGGCTCTACAGATTCTGTACCCCTACTCCCCTTTTTTTTCTGGGTATTTATTGTTTGCATTTTTTGGTTTATTTGTTTTTTATTGTGGAGTTTTCTACCCATGTATGTATATTTTTCCTCTTCTTTTTTCTTATTTTTCTTTTCTCTCTTGTCTTTTTTCCTTTTCTCAATATAATTTTTGCTCTCTTTACTCTTCCCTAATTCTTTTTCTACGGTGGTCACTTTTATTGAGGTTATTGGTGTCATAAATACATTTGTATTTTATTCCCTCTGTGTTGTGTCTTGTCAAATTGTATTTTGTGCTGTTTGGTCAATGTGGTAGAGAGTGAGCCCCATAACCAGACACCCTGAGCGGACACTCCATCCACGAAAGGTTCAGTAACACTCAATAACAAACTACACCAGGAGAACCCAAATATCCCAAGTAGGGGGCATCCCTAAAATACCCAGCCCAGAAGACTTGTAAGATTGTACCACCAGGTCCCACAAAACATCTAATATACAAGACAAAATAAAAAAATATGGGTGACATAATACAAGTTTGATCTAATACACAGAAACAACCAGAAAGGAACAGCAAAAATGGGAAGACAGAGAACCAGCCAGCATACAAGAGAAAAGGAGGAATCACCAGAAAAGTAAACAAAATGGAGGCAGATAATCTGTCAGGGAAAGAATTCAGAGCAAGGGTCATAAGGATGCTGAATAGGATACAAGACAAATTCAACAACGTGTAAGAATCAAGACAAAATGAAGAAGAACCAGGAGGAAATGAAGAATGACATAGCTGCAATAAAGAACAAAATGGAAAGTATCAACACTGGACTAGAAGAAACTGAGGACCACATTAGAGAGCTAAAAGACAAGGTAGGAAAACACACAGAAACACAGCAGCAACTGGAAAGAAAATTTAAAAAGCAAGAGGAGAGCCTAAGGGAGCTTTGGGGCAACACAAAACAAAACAACATCTGCATAATAGAGGTACCAGAAGGAGAGGAAGAGAAGCAAGGAATAGAAAACCTTTTGAAAAAATAATGACAGAAAACTTCTCTGATATTGGCAACAAAGAAAACCACTATGCAAGTCCAAGAAGCACATAGAGTCCCAAACAAGATGAACCACAAAAGACAGACACCAACAAACATCATAATTAAATTGGCAAACATCAATGACAAAGTAAGAATCTTAAAGACTGCCAGAGAAAGTTACCTACAAGGGATCTCTTACTAGAGAGATCAACTGATTTCTCAACAAAAACACACCAGGCCAGAAGGGAATGGAATGAAATATACAAACTGATGCAAAGCAAGGGACTGAATCCAAGAATACTATACCTAGCAAGGCTAACATTCAAAATTGAAGGTGGAAAAGGGCTAACTCTCTTAGCCCTTTTCTTCACAGACAAAAAAGGGCTAAGAGAGTTTATTACTACCAAGCCAGCAATGAAAGAAATGCTAAAGGGACTGCTGTAAAAAGAAGAAACTGAAAGGCAAGAAGAAACACAAACATTGAGAATAAAAATGACAACAAACAAGTACCTATCAATAATAACATTAAACGTAAATGGCTTAAAAGCTCCAATCAAAAGACATAGGGTAGCTGAAAGGATAAGAGAACATGACCCATATATTTGCAGTCTGCAAGAGACACACCTCAGAACGAATGATTCACACAGACTGATAATAAAGGGATGCAAAAAAAATTATCAGGCAAATAGAAATGAGAAAAAAGCTGGGGTTGCAATACTTATATCTGACAAAATAGACCTCAAAGTAAAGGCCATAACAAGAGATAAGGAAGGTAACTATAGTACTAAAGGGAGCAATTCAACAAGAAGATATAACTCTGGTAAACATATATAAAAATTGCTTTCCAATACAGGAGCACCAAATACATAAAACAACTTCTGAAAGATATCAAGGGAGAGATCAATAGCAATACAGAGTAGGAGACTTTAATACCCCACTGACACCACTGGACAAATCCTCTAAACAAAAAATCAGCATAGAAACAGCAATCCTAAATGACTCACTAGATCAGAGGGATTAATTGACATCTTCAGAATATTTCACCCCAAAGCCACAGAATAAACATTCTTCTCCAGTGCACATGGGACATTTTCAAAGTTAAACTACATATTAGGACACAGGCAAAGTCTCTTCAAATACAAGAAGATAGAAATCATAGCAAGCATCGTCTCAGATCACAATGGCAAAAAACTAGAAATCAACTACAATAAAAACAATGAAAAAAATCAAGCATGCTATTAAACAGTGACTGGGTTACCAAAGAGATCAAAGAAGAAATAAAAAACATCATGGCAACAAATGACAATGAAAACACAACAATCCAAAATCTATGGGACACAATGAAAGCCATCCTGAGAGGGAAGTTCATAGCTATACATGCCTACCTCAAAAAACAAGAAAAACTGGTAATAAATTATCTAACCTTGCAACTTAAAGAATTAAAAAGAGAGCAACAAGAAAAGCCCACATTATCCACAAGGAAGGAGATAATAAAGATCAGAGCAGAAATAAACGACATAGAGACCAAAAAAATAATACAAAAGATCAACAAAACCAAGAGCTGGTTCTTTGAGAGGATAAACAAGATTGATGAACCTCTTGCCAGGCTTATCAATAAACAAAGAGATAGGACCCAAATAAACAAAATCAAGTAACAACTGACCCCACTGATATACAAGGGATTGTAATAAAAATACTACGAACAAATTTACCCCAACAAATTGGACAACCTCAACAAAATGGACACATTCCTAGAAATATACAAGCTTCCAAAACGCAATCAGGAAGAATCAAAAAACCTGAATAGGCTGATAACTACTGATGAAATTGAAAACATAAATAAAAAAAGCTTCCAGCAAATAAAAGCCATGGACCAGATGGCTTCACAGGGGAGTTTTACCGAACATTCAAAGAAGAAATAAAACCAATCCTTCTCAGACTATTACAAAAACTTCAAGAAGAAGGCACACTTCCAAGCTCTTTCTATGAAGCAAGCATTACCCTAATCCCAAAACCAGAAAGACATCACAAAGAAAGAGCATTATAGGCAAATATCCTTGATGAACATAGATGCTAAAATCCTCAACAAAATTAAAGGGAACCGAATCCAGTATTACATTAGAAAGATCATACACCGTGACCAAGTGGGATTTATGCCAGGGATGCAAGGATGGTACAATATCTGCAAATCAATAAATGTGATATATCACATAAACAAATTGAGAGTCAAAAATCACATAATCATATCAATTGATGCAGAAAAGGCATTGACAAAGTCCAACAATCTTTTCTGATAAAAATGCTCAGCAAAGTGGGGATAGAAGGATCAGACCTCAACATAATAAAAGCCTTATAGGACAAACCTACAGCAAACATCATACTCAATGGGCAAAAACTAAAACCATTTCACTTAAGAACAAGAACAAGACAGGGATGCCCGCTTTCACTACCTCCTGTTCAACACAGTACTGGAACTGCTAGCCAAAGCCACCGGACAAGAAGAAGAAATAAAAGGCATCCAAATTGGAAAAGAAGAAGTAAAATTGTCATTATTTGCAGATGACATGATCCTGTACACAGAAAACCCTAAAGACTCCATAAAAAAATTATTAGACTTAATAAATGAATTCGGCATTGTAGCAGGATACAAAATTAATGCCAAGAAATCTATGGCATTTTTATACACCAATAGTGAACTTACAGAAAGAGAGATTAAAAAACAATCCCATTTACCATTGCAGAAAAACAATTAAGATACCTAGGAATAAACTTAACTAAGGAGTTAAAAGACCTCTATTCATAAAACTATAGGACATTGAAAAAAGAGATAGATGAAGACATAAACAGATAGAAGAACATACTAAGTTCATGGATTGGTAGAATCAACATCATTAAAATGTCCATACTACCCAAAGCCATCTACAGATTCAATGCACTCCTCACTAAAATACAAACAGCATATTTCACAGATCTAGAAAGAACTCTCCAAAAGTTGATCTGGAATAAAAAAAGACCCCGAATAGCCACAGCGATCCTGAGAAAGAAGAATGAAGTAGGAGGGATCTCAATACCAGATATCAAGATGTATTACACAAAGCCACTGTTCTCAAAACTGCCTGGAACTGGCACAAGAACAGACATATAGGTCAATGGAATAGAATAGAGAACCCAGAAATAGATACAAACCAGTATGCTCAATGAATATTTGTCTAAAGAGGCAAGAACATACAATGGAGTCAAGACAGTCTCTTCAATAAATGGTGCTGGGAAATTTAGTCAGACTCACGCAAAAAAATGAAACTAGACCACCAACTTACACCATACACAAAAATAAAGTCAAAATGGATAAAGAACTTAAACATAAGACGGGAAACCATAAAAATATTAGAGGAATCCACAGGCAGCAAAATCTCAGATATATGCCAAAGCAGTATCTTCACTGATACAGCTCCTAGGGCAATAGAAACTAAAAAGAAAATAAACAAATGGGACTACATAAAAATAAAAAGCTTCTGCACAGCAAAAGAAACCATCAACAAAACAACAAGAAAACCCACTGCATGGAAGAACATATTTGCCAATGTAATCTCCGATAGGGGTTTAATTTCCAACATTTACAGAGAACTCATACAACTTAACAAAAGTAAGACAAACAACCCAATAAAAAAATGGGCAACAAACCTAAATAGATACTTTTTGAAAGAAGACAGAGTGAAGGCCAAGAGACATATGAAAACATGCTCAAAGTCACTAATCATCCGAGAGATGTAAATCTAAACAACAATGAGGTATCATCTCACACCTGTCAGAATGGAAATCATCAACAAATCAACAAATGACAAGTGCTGGTGAGGGTATCATCAACAAATCAACAAATGACAAGTGCTGGTGAGAGTATCATCAACAAATCAACAAATGACAAGTGCTGGCAGAGAAAAAGGAACCCTCGAGCACTGCTGGTGGGAATGCAGACTGGTGCAGCCACTGTGGAGAACAGTAGGGAGTTTCCTCAAAAAACAAAAAATGGAACTTCCATTTGACCCAATGATCCCACTTCTAGGAAAATATCCCAAGAAACTAGAAACACCAATCAGAAAGGATATATGCATCCCTATGCTCACAGAAGCACAATTTACAATAGCTAAGATTTGAAATCAGCCTAAGAGCCCATTAGCAGATGAGTGTATTAAAAAATTGTGGTACATCTACATAATGGAATACAATGCTGCTGTAAAAAGGAAGGAATTCCTACCATTTGCAACAGCATGGATGGAGCTGGAGAATATTATGCTAAGTGAAATAAGTGAGTCAGAGAAAGATAAATATAACATGATCTCACTCATTTGTAGATAGATTATAATGAACAATACAAACCGATGAACTAAAAATGATCCAGAGAGAGAGAAGCATTGATCAGATGCTCAAACCTCAGAGGGAAAGTAGGGGAGGGTTGGGTGGGGGTAAGGGGGAAAGATCAACCAAAGGACTTGTACGCATGCATGTAAGCATAAGCCATGGGCGCAGACAACAGGGGGTGAGGGTGAGGGCAGGATTGGAGGGGTGGGGGGACAAACGGGGGAAAAGAACACATCTGTAATACCTTAATCAATAAGGGGGAAAAAGAGAGGACTCAAATAAACAAAATCAGAAATGAAAGAGGCAAAATAACAACAAAGTCCACAGAAATACAAAGGATTGTAAAAAAATAATATGAATAACTCTATTCCAACAAACCAGTCAACCTAGAAGATATGGACATGTTTCTAGAAAAATATGACCTTCCAAAACTCAATCAGGAAGAATAAAAAATATCTGAACAGGCTGATAACTATGGATGAAATTGAAGCAGTAATCAAAAAACTTCCAGCAAATAATAGCCCTGGGCCAGATGCCTTCACAGGGGAATTTTACCACATATTCAAAGAACTAACACCTATCCTCCTCAGACTATTCCAAAATATTCAAGAGGAAGGAACACTTTCAAGCTCTTTCTATGAGCCAGCATTACCCTAATCCTGTGGTTGGCAAACTGCGGCTCGAGAGCCACATGCAGCTCTTTGGCCCCTTGAGTGTGGCTATTCCACAAAATACCACGGCCTGGGTGAGTCTATTTTAAAGAAGTGGCGTTAGAAGAAGTTTAAGTTTAAAAAATTTGGCTCTCAAAAGAAATTTCAATTGTTGTACTGTTGATATTTGGCTCTGTTGACTAATGAGTTTGCCGACCACTGCCCTAATCTCAAAACCAGATAAAGACACTACAAAGAAAGAGAATTACAGGCCAAAACCTCTGAAGAACACAGCTGCTGAAATGCTCAACAAAATCCTAGCAAATCGGATCCAGAATTACATTAGAAAGATCATACACCATGACCAAGTGGGATTTATCCCAGGGATAGAACGATGGTACAATATGTGCAAAACAATAAATCACATAAACAAACTGAGAGATAAATATCACTTAATAATATCAATCGATACAGAAAAAGCATTTGACAGAATCCAACACCCTTTTTTGATAAAAACTCTCAGCAAAGTGGGAATAGAGGGATCATACCTCAACATTATAAAAACTTTATATAACAAACCTACAGCCAACATCATACTCAATAGGCAAAAACTAAAACCATTTCACCTGAGAACAGGAACAAGACAAGGATGCCCACTCTCACCACCCCTGTTTGACATAGTACTGGAAGTACTAGCCATAGTGATTGGACAAGAAAAAATAAAAGGCATCCAAATTGGAAAAGAAGAAGCAAAACTGTCATTATTGGCAGATGACATGATATTATATATAGAAAACCCTAAAGACTCCATCAAAAAACTACTAGACTTAATAAATGAATTTGGCAATGTACCAGGATACAAAGTTAATAACCAGAAATCTATGGCTTTTTTATACACCAACAATGAACTCACAGAAATATAAACTAAAAAACAATTCCATTTACCATTGCACCAAAAAATTAAGAAACCTAGAAATAAATTCAACTAAGAAGGTAAAAGAACTGTGCTTAGAAAACTACAGGACATTGCCGAAACCAGTTTGGCTCAGTGGATAGAGCGTTGGCCGGCTGGGGGGTAGGGGTTCGCAGGTGGTTGGCCAGCCAGCCCCGCCCCCCATCGGGTTGGAGGTGGACCAATGGTGGCCTGGCCCGGGGGGTAGGGGGCTGATTGGGGCCCAGATCAGGCTGGTTGGCTGCCACCATGTGCATCATAGCCACCAGTTGTTCTGGTCCTTCTGCCGTTCAGGTCGCTGGGCTTTTGTAGACTAGGGGCTCAGTGCACAAATTCATGCACCTTGAAAGGAACTGTGGGTTGCGAGGCTACAGTGGGCACAGGGGCGAGTCTTGGCCCATCCTCTGCGCCCCTGCCCGGCCCCTTGCGCTGCGGCCCCGGGTCCCATCTGCCGGCAGCCCCGCTTCCGCCACCACTGCTCCCACATGCTGATGGCGCCAGCCCCGCTCACACCTGCTGCCAGCGCTGAGTGCCAGAAGTGGGTGTGAGAGGCGGCTGCCGGCCCCTATCACCCAAGGAGCAGGGGGAGATGGAGAAGTCCCGAGGGGGGACGGGGGCCGGCAGCCGCTGCTTGCACCCAATGACAGTGCTGAATGACTGGGGCCGGTGCCGGTCGCTGGCAGCGGGTGTGAGCGGTGGCTCCAGCGCCGGCAGTGGTGCGAGCAGGGCCGGTGCTGGCAGCAGGCGCAAGAGTGTGGCGGGACCGCAGTACGCAGGAGCAAAGAATTTTCAGTAACCACCAGAAGCTTGTCCCAATCTGGCGCCCCTGCCCACCTGCTCCTCCATACTGCCGCGGCCGATGCCTGCCATGTTCTGTGCTCTGGTGGTCAGCACATGTCATAGTGACCATTTGTTCAGTTGTTTAGCTGTTTGGTCTATTTGCATATTAGGGTTTTATGCATATACACTAGAGGCCCAGTGCATTGGTGGGGGGGGGCTCAGCCTGGCCTGCACCCTCTCAGTCTGGGATCCCTCGGGGGATGCCTGCCTACCAGGGAGCAGGACTAAGCTGGCAGGCAGGCATCCCTCTCGCATCCAGGACCCCTCACTCCTTACTCCCCACCTGCTCGCTGCTCCTTAGCTATGCCACGGAGGCAGGAGAGGCTCCTGCCACCACCACTGCACTTGCCAGCTGTGAGCCCAGCTTCTGGCTGAGTGCTGCTACCCCTGTGGGAGTGCACTGACCACCAGGGGGCAGCTCCTGCATTGAGCATCTTCCCCAGTGGTCAGTGCACATCATAGTGACTGGTTGTTCTGGTTGTTCCACTGTAATGGTTGCTTAGACTTTTATTACATAGACTAGAGGCCCGGTGCACGAAATTCGTGCACTGGGGGGTGGGGGGGTGTGCCCCTCAGCCCAATCTGCACCCTCTTCAATCTGGGACCCCTCAGGGGATGTCCAACTTCCAGCAGTCGGACATCCCTCTCACAATCCGGAACCGCTGCAGCGGCTCCTAACCACTCACCTGCCTGCCTGCCTGATTGTCCCTAACCCCACTGCCTGCCTGCCTGCTCGCCCCTACCTTGATCTCCTGCCAGCCTGATTGCCCCTACCTTGCCCTCCCCTATCAGCCTGATCACCCCAAACTGCCTGTGCCTTGGCCCCCAGTCTGGCCTCCCTCTGGAGGCACCACCCCCATAACCCCAATGCTGCCACCACTGCAGCTGGTTATGACTGCCTGAGCCTTGGCCTTTGTAGCCACTGCGGCTTTGTCTGGAAAGATGTCTGGAAGACAACCACTCTAATTAGCATATTACCCTTTTATTAGTATAGATTTGGGGACCATTACAACCACGCAGAACTTGAAGAAAACACATGGCCCTGGTCAGTTTGGCTTAATGGAGAGAGCATCGGCCTGTGGACTGAAGAGTCCAGGTTTGATTCTGATCAGGGGCACACATGCCTGGGTTTCGGGCTCAATCCCCAGTAGGGGGCCTGTGGGCGGCAACTGATCAGTGATTCTTTTTTTTTTTTTTTAATATATTTTATTGATTTTTCACAGAGAGGAAGGGAGAGGGATAGAGAGCTAGAAACATTGATGAGAGAGAAACATCGACCAGCTGCTTCCTGCATACCCCCCACCGGGATATGTGCCAGCAACCAATGTACATGCCCTTAACCGGAATCGAACCTGGGACCTTCCAGTCCACAGACCTACTCTCTATCCACTGAGCCAAACCGGTTTCGGCTGATCAGTGATTCTTATCATTGATGTTTCTATCTCTCTCTCCCTCTCCCTTTCTGAAATTTTAAAAATATATATATTTTTAAAAAAACACATGATCTTCACTTTGGGCTTTGTCATCTTACAATATCCTTTGTGCAGTGTTTTAACTTCCCTTAACTTTATTTCACCCACCTTTAAAGTGCAATCTATTTTGGGGAAGATGATCAGGAAAGTGATTCCAATGGGTAGAAGTTTTTTTTGGAGGGGATGGGTCATGAAGATATTTAAAAATTGAGCATGGTGATGGTTGTACCACTCTGAATTTACTTTAAAAAACCAGTTCATTGTACACTTTAGGTGACATGTACAGTATATGGGTTATATCTCAACAAAGCTGTTCTTTTATTTCTTTTTAAATAAAGACCAGTCTTATAATCAATTGCAGATGTTTTCAGAGGCCCCTCAAGATTTACTCACCATGTCCCAAATCACGGCTGTGATTCCCAGTTGCCTCCAGTCCTGGTGGATCTGGATGGTGTGGTTTGCAAAGGAGAAGGTGGCAAGAGGCTTATGGAATTTCGGCAACCCCATTTCCCCGGTCTCCTCATAGGGCACCAGGGCCATTCCCACTATGCCAGCTCTGCTCCCTTTAACCTGTTGGGCAAAAGAATCCTGCGTGCTCTGGCCAGAAAGTGCATTCTTTCTTAGGTGGCCCGGATGCTTTTTTTTAAGGTCGTTTTATGGATTCAAAAGAATAAACAGAGATGTGGAAAGCTTTTGTCAAAATCCTTTTACATGGTTCTTCCAGTCTCATGGGAAATGAGATGTGGCTCTGAATTCATCCCAAAGTGTGTCTTTGGGCAAAAGCATCCAGAAGGGCACAACTCCTGCAGAATGCCCCACACACTTTGCTGTCAGGACTCAGGGGGGCTTGAGGGTGAGCGAGGCGGCCGTGCCAGCACAGGACCCGGGAGAAAGTAGCGCTTTCTACACTGCCCAGGCCACGTGGACTACAGCAGTACCTGCTGAGGTGGGCAGGGTGTTTCTGCTGTTTTGTTTTGGTCTGGCCTCCACCCCGTCAGCCACGGACCTGTGCCTGCACTGAGACTGAATGGTTTGATGGCCCTACTTTTTGGTGGACAGTGGATGCACTCCCAGAGACTGGCAGTTAGACTCTGGCAGCTCCTGAGTCCCTTGCGGGGAGAGCCCGGCCCTAGGTCAAGAACAGACTCAGGCGTCCTCGGCCAGGAGGCCTCCTTGGGCTAGGGGCCGCCACAGTTTGAAGGCTGGCCATGACCCCAATCCTGGCAGGGGTCTCCTCTGGGGTGCTGGCAGGCCTGGGCTAGGGCTGCAGGCGGTTTTAGAGGCTGGTCACGCCCCCGATCCTGGTGGGGATCTCCTCTGGGGCGCTGGCAGGCCTGGGTTAGGGTCACTGGCGGTTTGGAGGCCGGTCATGCCCCCGATCCTGGTGGGGGTCTCCTCTGGGGCACTGGCAGGCCTGGGCTCTGGCGCCGCAAAGAGAGAGGTTCCTGAACCTGCTTCCCACACACCTAGGCTAGGATACATCTTGTAGGAGGCGGCTTCAATGCCGGGGGTCGGTGACCAGGTCCTCCGGAGCCTCGCTTTCTGGGCTGCAGTCCCACGTCTCCCAGTGCCCCAGCCTCGGATGCGCCCCCGCAGTTGCCCCCACCACCAGCCACCTCAGCGCAGGCCACAGCAGCTGAAGCCAGCCTCTTGGAAGCCAGGCCACCACACCCACCACCTCTAGTAGCTCTCTGCTGCTCGCTCTCTGTGCCCTGTCCTCTGGGGTGGGGGAGTGCTCCCAGCCCAGAGGCGCTCCCTCCCTCCGCAGCCTGGCTTGGGAAGCTGGCCTCATGCTGGGGCTACTATGCCAGCATGCCCACTCGGCTACTATGGGTGCGACACGGGGCCCAGGGAGGCCAACCTGGAGAATGTGGACCCCAGCTCTGCATCCGGCTGCTGCAGATGGCCTCGGTGGTCAACTACCACCTGCTCCTTCTACTGGCCCCATTGATCCCTCTCAGCACCAGCCATTTAGGCCAGGGTGGCGATCGCCCGGGGACCCCGCCCTGGGAGCGGCTGGCTGGGCCCAGCCACGCCACCCGGGGTCGCGATCCGCCCCGGCCCCGGGGTGGCCTTAGCCCCCGGGACCCCCGGCAGCGGCTGGTTGGCCCGGCCACGCCCCTCTAGGGTTGCCATCGCTCAGGGGGCCCCCGGAACTAAGAGGATTTGGTGCCGCCATCTTGGTTTTCTCAATGGCCAGATAGGCTACCCGAAGTCCCGCCCCCAGCCTCTCGCAGGCCCAATCATGGGCATAGCGGAGGTGCGGTCAATTTGCATGTTTCTCTATTATAAGGTAGGACTAGAGGCCCGGTGCACGAATTCAGGCACGGCTGGGCTCTGGCCAGCTCGCCGATTGGGGCCGATTGGGCCGGGCCGGCCAGGGGTAGGGGACACAGGAGGTTGGCTGTCTGGTCCTGCCCCCAATTGGGATGTTGGAGGCTGATCAGGGGCCTAATTGGCCAGAGGGGGAGGTGCTGATCGGGGCCCAGATCAGGCTGGTTGGTTGCCACTGTGCGCATCATAGCCATCGGTTGTTGTGGTCGTTCCACTGTTCAGGTTGCTGGGCTTTTATGTGTGTGTGTGTGTGTGTGTGTGTGTGTGTGTGTGTGTGTGTGTATATATATATATATATATATATATATATAGACTACAGGCCTGGTGCATGAAATTTGTGCAATGGAGGGTGTCCCTCAGCCCAGCCTGCACCCTCTCCAATCTGGGATCCCTCTCACAATCTGGGACTGCTGGCTCCTAACCACTCGCCTGCTTGCCTGTCTGATTGCCCCAACTGCTTCTGCCTGCCAGCCTGATCCTAACCACTCCCCTGCCAGCCTGATTGACGCCTACTGCTCCCCTGCCGGCACGATCACCCCCAACTGCCCTCCCCTGCCGGCCCGATGGCCCCCAACTACCCCCACTGCAGGCCCAATGGCCCCCAATTGCCCTCCCCTGCAGGCCCGATCGCCCCCAACTGCCGTCTCCTGCTGACCCAGTCACCCCAACTGCCGTCTCCTGCCAACCCGGTCGCCCCAACTGCCCTCCCCTGCCGGCCATCTTGTGACAACGTGGAGGCGGCCATCTTGTGAGGGCGCAAGGGCCACCCAGGCTTTTATTAATATAGATAGTACTGGAAGTAGTAGCCACAGCAATTAGACAAGAATAAAAGGCATCCAAAATGGAGAGGAAGTAAAACTGTCATTATTCATAGATGACATGACATTGTATATAGAAAACCCTAAAGATTCCACCCAAAACTACATCTAATAAATAAATTTTGCAAAGCAGCAGGATACAAAACTAATATGTAGAAATTGGTGGCAATAATGAACTATCAGAAACAGAAACTAAGAAAACAATCCCATTTACTATTGCAACAACAACAAAATAAGGTATCTTAACCAATTTAACCAAGGAGGTAAAAGTCCTGTATTCAAAAAATTGTAAGATACCGAAGAAAGAAATCGAGGATGACACAAATAAGTGGAAGCATATATTGTACTCATGGATAGAAAAAATTAACATATATTTTAAATGTTCACACTACCCAAAGCAATCTACAGATTCAATGCAATTCCTATTAAAATATGAATGGTATCACTCATAGAACTAGAACAAATATTCCAAAAATGTATATGGAATTACAAAAGACCCAAACAGCCTCAGCAATCTTAAGAAAAACAAAGTTGCAGGCATCACACTTCCTGATATCCAACTGTACTACCAGACCATAGTAATCAAAATAATATGGCATTGGGACAAGAATAGAAAGCCCAGAAATAAACCCATGCCTTTATGGTCAATTAATATTTGATAAAGAAGGCAAGAACATACAATGGGGAAAGACAGTCTCTTCAATAAAAAGTACTGGGGAAACTGGACAGATACATGCAAAAATAATGAAACTAGACCACCAACTTGCACCATACACAAGAATAAACTCAAAATGGATTCAAGACTTAAAAGCAGCCTGTCCTATGTGGCTCATGGCTGAGTGTTAACCAATCAACCAAGATGTCATGGTTTGATTCCATCGGGTACCGTGCTCAGGTTTTGGGTTTGATCCCCAGGAGGGGGTGTGCAGGAGGCAGCTGATCAATGATTCTCTCATATCACTGATGTTTCTATCCCTCCCTCCCTCTCCATTCCTCTCTCTGAAATCAATTAAAATTTTTTTAAAAAAGACTTAAATGTAAGTCACAAAACCATAAAAATCTTAGAAGAAAACATAGGCAGTAAAATTTCAGAAATATTTCTTGTAGCAATATTTTTGGCTAAGTCTCCTCAGGCAAAGGGAACAAATGAAAAATAAACAAATAGGGATACATTAATCTAAAACCCTTTTGCACAGCAAAAGAAAGCACTAAAAATATGAAAAGGGCCCTAGCCAGTTTGGCTCAGTGGATAGAGCATCGGCCTATGAACTAAAGGGTCCCAGGTTCGATTCCGGTCAAGGGCATGTACCTGGGTTGAAGGCTCCTCCAAGGCCCAGGCCACGGAAGGGGCGCATACAGGAAGCAACTAATGTGTTTCTCTCACACCAATATTTCTCTCTCTGTCATTCCCTCTCACTTCCACTCTAAAATTAACCCTTTGCACTCGCTTGCTTTTTTCTCGATTCCTTTATTCTACTCGGGATTTAATTTTTTAAATACCCCCGATTTTACAAAGCGCGGCAGTAGAATAAAAAATTGGAATTTCTTTTCATACAAACTTATTTGGATTTTTTTATATTTCAAATTATTGATACATTCAATAACCGTCACACTCGACATCCGAGTGCAAAAGGTTAATGGAAAAATATCCTCGGGTGAGGAAAAATATGTGTGTATATATATACACATATCCTATCTAATAAAACAGTAATATGCAAATTGACCGCACGTTCGCTACGCCCAAGCCACGCCCACCATCCAATCAGAGCGAGTATGCAAATAAATCCGACCAAGATGGCAGTTAATTTGCATACATAGGCACCCTGAGCTGACTCCCTGCGTTGGATTGCAGGGAGCTGGGTGTGCGCTCCGGCTCCAGGCACAAGCAGACACCCAGCTCCCCTGCCATCGAAAGCGGGGAGCTGGGTGTCCGGAGGCTTTTGGCCTGGTGCACGAGCGGACCCCTGCCATCAATTGCAGGGAGCTGGGGGTCCGCTCCTGCCCAAGAGGCTTTCGGTCTGGGCAGGCCTGGGCAAGGGCTGAGCCGGTGATCAGAGGGAGCTGGAGAGGCCTGCCCAGGCCTAAAACTTCGGCCAGAGGCTTTAGGCCTGGGCAGGGCCCAGCCCTCCATTGGTGTGAACTACAGAGGAAACACCTTTTCTGACTGCACATTGGCTAAGCTTCCTGTATGCCACTGGTAATATTCTTAGTAACTTGGGTAATAAGAATCCAAAAAGGTGATCTAGGGTTTTGCCACCACACTTCTAGAGACAAAAATGAAGGTCAGCTGCTGGAGGGCTAAGAAATGTCATATCCTGCCCTAGCCGGTTTGACTCAGTGGATAATGCCTCAGCCTGCAGACAGCAGGGTCTGGGTTTGACTCTGATCAAAGGCATGTACCTAGGTGGCAGGCTCCTCCCTGGCCAGGGCCCAGATCAGGGCTCATGCAGGAGGCAACCAAAGTGTTTCTCTCTGTCTTTCCCTTTCTCTTCCACATTCTCTAAAAGTCAATGGAAACATACCCTCAGGTGAGGATAAAAAATAAAGAAATCCATATCCTATGAAAGACACATCTTGAAAATGCCCAAAGAAAGTTGTCATTTTTTCTTGGTGAAGGGACTGGAGCCCGTGTTGATGAAAACACCTTGGTGGCTGCAGTGACTGACAGTGGCTGCAGCAGTGGGGTGATGGGGCTGGTGCCTTCCCCTGATCAGCCCGGTGCACGAAATTTGTGCACGGGGGTGTGTGTCCCTCAGCCCAGCCTGCACCCTCTCCAGTCTGGGACCCCTCAAGGGATGTCCAACTGCCTGTTTAGGCCTGATTCCAGTAGGATCGGGCCTAAACGGGTAGTTGGATGTCCCTCTCATAATCCAGAACTGCTGGCTCCCAACTGCTTGCCTGCCTGCCTTCCTGATTGCCCCTAACCACTTCTGCCTGCCAGCCTGATCACCCTCTAACCACTCCCCTGCAGGCCTGGTCACCCCTAACTGCCCTCCCTGCAGGCCTGGTCCTTCTCAACTGCCCTCCCCTGTAGGCCTGTTCCCCCCCAACTGCCCTCCCCTGCTAGCCATCTTATGGCAGCATTCTTGTGTCCACATGGGGGCAGCCATCTTTGACCATGTGGGGGCAGCCATCTTTGTGTTGGAGTGATGGTCAATTTGCATATTACTCTTTTATTAGATAGGATAGGCACATTAAAAGGAAACCCACTATATGGGAGAATATATTTGCCAATAATACAACTGGTTAGTTCTCAAAATATAAAAGAACTTATACTACTCAACACCAAGAAGACAAACAAATCCAATTAAAAAATGGGCAAAAGACCTGAATAGACACTTCTCTAAAGAGGATATAGATGGCCAATAGACATATGAAAAAATGCTCATTGTCACTAATCATCAGAGAGATGCAAATTAAAACCAGAATGAGTAGTCACCTCATGCTTTTCAGAATGGCTATCATCAATAAATCAACAAACAAGTATTGCTGAGAACGTGGAGAAAAGGGAACCATTGTGTACTATTGGTGGGAATGCAGACTGGTGCAGTTACTGGAAAACAGTATGGAGTTTCTTCAAATTAAAAATGGACCTACATTTTGACCCCAAAATCCCACTTCTGGGAATATATCTGAAGAAACTTGAAACATTAAGCCAAAAGAATACATGTATCTCATGTTCACTGAAGCATTATTTACACTAGGTGCCCAGTGAACGAATTCATGCACCTTGAAAGGAATGTGTGCCGGGAGGCTGCAGTGGACACAGGGACGGGTCTCAGCCCATCCTCTGTACCCCCACCCAGCCCCTCCCGCCACAGCCCCTGGTCCCATGTGCCAACAGCCCTGCTCCTACCGCTGCTGCTCCCATGCGCTGATGGCGCTGGGCCCTGCTCATACCCACTGGCAGGTTGGAGCAATTAGGGCCAGCGCCAGCAGTGGGTGCGAGCAGGCCTGGTGCCATTAGCAGGTGCAAGCAGCAGCTGCTGCCCCAATCGCCACTCAAGAGCAGGGGGAGGTGGAGAAGCCCTCAGGGGCAATTGGAGCCGGCAGCCACCTCTCACACCTGCTGACAGTGCCAAACAACTGGGACTGGTGCCAGGTGCCATCAGTGGGTGCGAGGCGGCTGCCAGCCCTGATCGCCCCTCAGGAGCAGTGGGAGGTGAAGCCCTGAGAGGCGATCGGGGGTGGTAGCTGCCGCTCACACCCACTGATGGCACCAAGCGATCGGGGCTGGTGCAGGGTACTGGCAGTGGGTGCGAGCAATGGGCAAGACCATGGCACACAGGAGCAAAGAATTTTCAGTAATCACCAGAGGCTTGCCCCAGTGACAGCGACTGGTGACCCACCTTGGTCTGGCACCCCCTGCTCACCTGCTCCACCATCTCACCACGGCCAACGCCCACCATGTTCTGCGTGCACCCCCTGGTGGAGAGCACACGTCATAGCAACCAGTTGTTCAATTGTTCCTCTGTTCCGTCTATTTGCTTATTAGGGTTTTATATACATAGATAGCCAACACCTGGAAATAGTCAAGTGTAAGTCAGTTCATGAGTGGTAAAAAAGCTGTGGTACATTTATGCAATGGAATACTACAAGGCTGTAAAAAAAAAAAAAAGGAAATCTTACCTTTTGTAATAGCATGTAAGGACATGGAGATATAAGATAGTCAGAAAAAGACAAATATCATATGATCTCACTTATATGTGGAATCTAATTAACAAAATAAACTGATGAACAAAATAGAAACTGAGAAGTGAATACTGGAACAGACTGACAGCTGTCTGAGGGGAGGGTGTTTGGGGGCTAAATGAAAGGTGAAAGCATTGCAAAAAAAAAATCCCCCAAAACACAGACACAGACAACAGTGTAGCCAGAAAGAGTAGGGAGGGCAGAGATGGACAAAGGGGAGGAGAATGGGGACAAAAAGAGACTTTGGCGCAACAGGCAGTCAATGCAGGATGCAGATGTTTTGTACACTTGAAACCTTATGGTTTTGTGAACCAATAAATTTAATAAAAAATTAAATTAAATTAAAAAATAAAACCCTGTCAAATTGCCATCTGCAAAGCCTTTACCCACAGGCTCCCACCAGCACAGTAGGAAGGATCATTTCCTGTGTCACCACATTAAATACCATCTGTCCCCAGTGGCTAAACACAGCTGATGAGCAAAATGGAGACCAACTGTCCTTCATGAAACTTGCCACTGCGGGTGAGCCTGATGCATTGGGTTCTCTGAGGAACTTGAAAGAATTAAACACTCAAATGGTTCTTTTAACACAATGGAGGCCAGAAGTGAATAATAAATGGTTTCTATCGTGCTTATTTCTGTCTGTCCCTGGCCGACAGATGGCACCCAGTACCAAGCCCTGCTATAAGTGAAACTTCTGTGCTCTTGTTATTAAAAAACAAAACACCAGTTACTAAGGATTGCTCGGGAAAACACTCACCTGGGACCACGTTCCCAGTCAGTAAGGGCAGCCACCTAATTCTTGGAGCCTGTAAATGTGAGCTTATGGGGGTGGGGGGGGTCCTTGCAATAGAGACTATAGACAGTACAAGGTCATATGAAGACACATGTAGAGACTAGCATGATGTAGTTACAAGCCAAGAAGCACCAAGGATTGTTGGCAGCCATCAGAAACTGGAAGAGGTAAGGAATGGAGGGCTTGTGGGCAAAGTCTACATCTTCATCTTCTACATCCGCCTTCCAGAAGTATAAACAAATATTCAGTTTGTGTTTTAAGCCACTCAGTTTGTGGTAATTTGTTACGGTAGCCCCAGGAAACCAATACAGATCATACTACTCTTTTTGTAGGTATTTCGAAATCTCCATTAACTTGCAAAAAATTTTTAATAGCATATTCTTCATTTGTGAAATGAGACTGTGGCAAGCTGTGAGAGGCTCCAGAAAGGCCCTGAAGAAGGAACTAAATGAACTCATGAGTTGAGTCAGAATTATGGACATCCTGTGATGTCCCATGTCCCGCTCTCCCTGAATGCCATGGCCCATTTGGTTCTATGGGTCCCCTGCTCTCCCTCAAGATCCCTCTCTCACTGGGCTGCTCCTGTTCCTGAGACTCTTATGAGGACTGTCTACCTAAGAGTCTGCATGGACCATCTAAGTGGCCCCTGCTGTTTCATGCCATCATGTAGATCTCAGGGTCCCTGCAGAGGACTCTCCCTCTCCATCTCCCTGCCTTTTTTCTTCATAGCCCTGTTCCCACCTGGCATGATAGATCTCTTTCTTACTGTTATCATTCCCCTTCATCTCAACTTGTGTGCATTATGTAGGATCTTGACATCCATTTTGTGTGACACCAGGGCTCTGGATACATAATAGAGAAGTGGGCAGAGAGGAAGGGCAAAGCAAATGACTGTGGAGAGGTCAAGTAAAGATCCCAGCATCTCCTGAGCAGCCCTGACCTCAGATAAACCCTTCCCTAACAAGAGAGCAGGTGTGCAAGGTTGGTAGTCTCTAAAGTGTCACTGTGTCCCTAGTGAATGGAAAGGTGTGCCTGTGTGCTGAAGCAGGCAGAGGAATCCTGGGAAGCACTGACTAGGTCCCATCCTGTGTCAGCCCCCTGAGTCTCATGCTTGCTTGGAGCAAATGTGAAAGGCCCTGCTACCCATGCCCAAGCTCCTCCCAGATGATGAGCTCCTGAGTAACAGCAGCTCCAACTCTCCCAGGGGCAGTGCCAAACCATCCTCATGACTCAAGAGGAAGCCAACATGCTGAGTCTGCTTTGCCCTAGACACAATGTCAACACCAGGCCTGAGAATGTCCCCAAGCTATCAGGTCCCCAGCTAAGAAGACCCCATGGACATCATCCTTCACACTAACCCTGACAGCGGGCCTGTCCAAACCAAACAGAGGCAAATGGGGTGGGGTGGCACACAGACTTTATTCTGACCGCACCCACCTCCTGACAACAGAATGGGCTCACTCAGCACTTAGAAAGACCCTCTTGTGTGCAGTGTTGGTGTAAGGATGCCAGCGCCACTCCACATCTGCTGTGGCCTCCTGTTCCAGCGTGCCAAGGCGAATCATGTACACTGGTGGAGGGGAACAGAGACATTATCAACTATATAGCCAGCATTCCCCCACCACCAGACCTGAGATAAAGTCCAAACTCACACTTGAGCTCAAAGCGAGGGCCAACCTCGGTCAGCTCCACATTGCGGTGGTTGGTCTTCCTGTACACATGGTGTCTGGGGCAAAGGGAGGCAGGGCAGGAGTGAGAGGAGGCAGGAGCAGCGACAGGTCAACCACCAATAGTACAGGGACACAAAGGTCAGGATACAATCCCAGAGCCCAGCCCATGGACACACCGGAAGGAGATGTAGTCATTCTGGTTTGCAAAGGTGATGACCCGATGGCTGTCTTCTTTGGGCACAGGGAACAGGTAACGAAGTATGTCAGAGACCTGGGGCAGAGGGAAGAAGATTGGGGAATGCCCAGCCTGGCACCGCCTGCCCCCAGCCCTAGTCCCATGACCCCAGACTCACCCGCTTGCCCAGACGGGAGGAGAAGCCATGAATGATGAGGTGAGGTTTGGCCTCTGACACGGTGCCCAGGTCGGGGATGTCGTGCCGCATAAGCACATTGCATAGTGTGAAGTAAGCAGTGGGGCCAAAGGGCAGGTGGCTGACAATGAACCCCACTGTGGGGCCAGATAGGCTGTCAGAGACTGTCTGCTCTTAGATGGCCAACCCGGCAAACACCCTGCTCCCTCCCACCAGCCTTACCGGGTGTGCCTCGATGCTCATGGACAACTAGCAGGTCGGTGACACCATTAGCTTTGCAGGCTCGCACCAGTGCCCCCACCTCATGTCGGCCACGGTTCATGCGCTGGGCACCGGGAAACACCAACTTCAGCTCCTGCGCATGTACATACACTAGTTAGGACTCAGGCCATCGGTACCTGAGCATCTTCCATTCCCTGCTGCTTTTGATACCTTTGCAAACATCTTGAGGCGTGAACTGGGGTCTCGGGAAGTAGTGATCATGACCTTGGGATCCTCAACCCCTGCCCATCGATATTCATCATCCACATGATTGGTCACACCTGTCAGATGCATGAGGGGCAAGAACATGAGATTATCTTGGGAAGTGAAATACTAACTTGGGAGTGGCCAAATCCATTCAGAGCTGCACCATCTGACAATATCTTCAGTTGATAGGATGCTCCACACCCACACTGGGCAATAGGGTGGCACGAAGCCACAATGGCTACAAGCACAAGTTTAATGCAGAACTGTATTTTCTAATTTGATTTAATTTCACTCATCTAATCTGTATTAATTACACAGACAGAGCTAGTGGCTATTGTGTTAACCTAAGTACAGATTCTAATAAGGCCAAAGATAACAGACTCCTATTTCTCCTAACAAATATTTACAACATTTGTGATTCCTTTCATATGTGTTGAATAACACAATGAGTAAAACATCTGGGTGCCAATGAAGTGCTGAGAGCTCGGGAAATGGCAGCGAACATAATGGACACTGTCCTGTCCCAGCAGAATTAACATTCCAGTGAGGGGGGACCAAAGCAAAGCAGAGAGTAAGTTGGGTGGTATCTCATGTGTCTCTAAATGGAATTGGGAGCACTCAGGACGAGCTCCTCTGAGTTGCCATCAGTGCGGAACCATGAGGACTCAGGGGCACAGTTCCAGGAACAGGAGTCCCAGAGCCTTTCCTCAAGGTGTCTGAGGAAAGATATGGAGGCCAGTGGGCCCAGTGCATGAAGAGGAGTTGGCCCAGAGTGTTGGGGAAGGTCACCTTCACCACCAGCGTCGTCAAACTCCAGCGAGCCATGTAAGGCCAAAGCCTCCCTACGTAACTCCGTGGGGATCAGGCGGTTCTCTGCAGGGGAAAGACAGAGGGATTAGTGAGATATACATATGAAGGTCTCAGTTAATACAACACTGTGACTTACAAACCCGATGGGAAAAATACCTTTCTTACTCCTTTCTGAGCAGAGATGATACTGGGGGGTGAGAGGGTGAAGACTATTTCTGTCTACATGCTAACTGTTAACAATACTTACAGGAAAGTTTTTTCTACAGTCCCTGAGTGTCATGGCTTGAAGGTTTTTAGACTGCTCTTTCTGTATAAAGGTGGACCAGAAATCCTGAAACCCTGACAACAAAGCTGCTAATCAAGATGCTCTAGATCAGAAGTTTCCTCTGTGAACTAAAGCTTGACTTGGCATAGGGGCCGGGCTGTGGAACATCCACCTTGGGAGTATAGAGCTGAACATGACTGTGCCCCTGGAGTCAGCACTTCTTAGGGGGCCCTGGTAGAATTCTTGCACATGGAAGATACTCACCTGAAGGAAATCTCTACTATACTCAACAGATTTTAGAAACAATGCTCAAAACATAAAACTGCCAAAGAATACATATAACCTAATACTAAAAATCAACCAATATGATTTAGGGATACAAATAAGTACCATATCAGCACACACAAAAAAACAAGGAAACAGTTTATTTTTAAACAATATTCAATACTGTGGTTACCTAAGTTGTGGAAAATATTTCTGAATTTCAATACAGGGGTGGACAAAAGTAGGTTTATAGTTGCATTGTGACATTCTTTGAGTTAATAAAGTTATTGTAATAATAACCTGAGTGTCTTTCCATACAAACAAATGTAAACCTACTTTTGCCAACCCATGTATACTGACCATTTTCCGTTTCTTAAGATGGGCGGACAGTTCACAGCTGTTTAATATGCTTAACATAAACATACACACACATAACCACACACACTTTATATATAACAACTAGAAACATCAAAGTGAATTTAAAATAACCAGTTACTGAGCTAGGTACCTTCAAATAAGAAACAAAGCTTCACCAACACAAGAACTAACACAACTGGGTAAATAAACATGTCATTTTTAATCAGGCATGTGTGACAAACTCTTCATTAGTATGGCAAATGTAAAGTAGGGAAAACATTGCAAAATTAGACCCTAATTTACAACGCAAATAAAATTAAGTTATATACGGATTAACAGCTTAGAATGCAAGGGACTCATAATACCACTAAAAGAGCAAGATATGCTTTAGTCCCCGGTACTAAAGAAGACAACGAGATGAAAAACTACGGGGAGTGGAGGTGGGGAACGTCCACAAGGACCAGAGGGATCATTTTAAAATTGAGAAGAACTAGACACACTGTAAGCAAAATTAATAGGCAAACTGTAAAATCTCGATACTGTAGCATAAATGACAAGTATTTCATACCATCACACGGAGGAGCATTTGCAAGCAACAGAAAGACCCAGCAGGCAAAAGGGACCAGTAAATACTTTACAAGATGCCCACTATACTCTAAAGACATGCTAATTAGGTCACTTGGTCTCCCATTGGGACGCCCCGAGCCGCGGGGACCCACCTTCCAGCGCGCGCCGCACCTTCTCCTTCCTCTCGTGCGCGGCGCGCTGCGCCTCCTCGCGGGCCTTGCGGTACAGGTACTCGCGGCGAAGGCGCGCCTCCCGGCGCAACTGGGGAACAGCGGGTCGGGTTAGCCCCCTTCTCCCGGCACGCCCGGCCCGGGGACCCCCATCCCAGCCCTCCGCCACCCCAACCTCCAAAACAGCGGCTCAAACATCCCTACCATCCCGGCGTCGCTTCCACGTGCGTCTCGAAGAACCGGCGAGAGCTGCCGGCAGCACGCAGCCCTCGCTTCCGCCCTCAACCAAGAAGGTGGTTGGAGGCTCACTAGACGCTGCCGTCTCCAGAGGGACCGAAGTTAAGATGGCGAACCGTGGCGGGCGTCCCAAGGCGATTGGCCAGCCCCGAAGCGCATGCTCCCTGGAGCAGCCAACAGGCGGAGGGAGTGTCGGGGCTGTAGGCGGGCCGGGGCCGCCGTGGTGAGGGTTGGGGTGTCGGTCCCCGGCCTCACCGGTGTGGCGGCCGTGCGGAAAGCCGAAGGGGAGTGACGTAACGCCAGTCCTGCCACCGGCGGCTGGGAGCAGTGCAGCAGCTGGGGAACCCCACAGCGGCAGGCCGCAGGGTCGCTCACCAGCTCCTTTTGGAATTAAATCTAAAGCCGTTCTCCCTTACAATGGCTGCTGCGCCTCCTTCCTCCGCCACAGCGATAGCCCCACTTTTAAAATGCAGCCGCTTCCAGAAGCGACTCGGAACCCCGCAGCTCCCGCCAACTTTCCGTTGGCTGATCCGCCGCGGATGCCAAGCGCCAACAGCGGCGACTCAGCCCCGAAAGGCGCCGCCCTGAGGACGCTGGCCCGCGGCTCCCCCCCAGGAACGCGGGCCCGGCGACGGCGGGGCTCGAACGTCCATTGGCTACGCCAGCGGCACGGTGAGCGGTGATTGGGCGGCCTGGAAGGAGGCTGGCTCCAGGTGGAGAGCCGTGGGCCATGGCGGCGGCGGACGTACGGGCGGAGCTGGACGCGCTGCTCCTGCAGCTGCTCTGGGACCTGGAAGAGCTGGAGGCAAAGCGGGCGGCGCTGAACGCGCGGGTGGAGGAGGTGGGAGCCTGCGGCGGGCGGGCGGGCGGGCGGGCGGGGGTCACGCCGAGGTAAACCGAGTTGTACTGATCCTCTCTTTTTCCGCAGGGCTGGCTTTCGCTCTCCAAAGCTCGCTATGCCATGGGTGCTAAGTCGGTAGGGCCCCTGCAATATGCCTCCCGCATGGAGCCCCAGGTCTGCGTCTGCACCAAGTGAGGAACCTTGCATGCTGAATCGGATGGTGGGGAATGTCCAGGGTGGAGCTGGCAAAGATCCATCCTCTCTTCTCTTTCTTTAGCGAGGCGCAAAATGGACTCCAGAGGTTTCGTGTGGTAAGAGCCGGCGCCCAGAGTCCAGAGGAGGTGGGGCCACGTGAGGCAGGTGAGCCCCCCTTCCCGTCAGGGACCCCTCCCGATGTCAAAGACAAAATACAATTAAGGAGATGATTTTATTCAAGTTGCTTCGATAGAGCGTCCTAAATAGGAAGATCAAAATGTCTCAGCAGAGTGGTTTTGGCCTTAGACTTTCATAGGGAGAAATAGGTGAAGTCTTTTACAGTTGGGATTGTTTTGCAGTTACAGGAAGTCTCAGTCAGTTGGAAAGAAAATGTTTATCTCTTTCAGAAGGACAAACTTTCAATCTCAGCTAGTCATTCATGAGACAAAGAACAGGGGAGGGGGTTGGAGGGTCTCTCTGACCTTTCAACATGTTCAGGCAAAATGGGAAAGGTCAGTTGTGAAAGCCGCAACCTGCACGGCTAGGGTTCAGGATCTGGAGAAGGGCTGCGCACAAATGAAGAGACTAGACAAGAAATATGAATTTGGAAATCATGGGGGGCCAGGCGGAGAACCCTTCACTAGTAGAAAGGCTTCACTGGGACCCAGGCCCTGTTAGCTTTTATTCAATTTTAGAATACACATTTTGCCCTTAGGCAGGCAGGCAATCTGGTAGCAGACATACTATCTTAAAGGTCAGTAAATATTAGTAAAGATTTACTTTGAGACTATTAGGTCAGGAAATTGTTTGAGCCACCATTGTCTCTACAGAACAATTGGTGCATAGCTTTTAGCCCATGCCAAAGCTCAAGGTCCATCAGCCTTCTGGGTTCCCTATTTGCACTTTCATGATAGTATAGACCAGTGATTGGCAAACTCATTAGTCAAATATCAACAGTACAATGATTGAAATTTCTTTTGAGAGCCGAAAACCAACTTCTGTGCATGGGCCACGATGTTTCAATCGCATTGTATGTTTGCGCCCGCACGTGGTATTTTGTGGAAGAGCCACACTCAAGGGGCCAAAGAGCCGCATGGGGCTTGCGAGCCGTGGTTTGCCAACCACTGGTGTAGACAATGGATAGCTTTCAGCAGTCAGCCTATGACTTTGTCTAAACAAGAGTTGGTTTTATGAGAGTCTTGAGAAATTATGGACAGTCTCACATTTGAATCACAAGTGGGGAATGGTGGTTTTTTGTGGTAAGCTGTTTTTTTGGATCTTAAAAGGTTGGGGAGATTTTGCAGCCATCATTATTTTCCAGGATCATGAGCTCAGAGTTCAACATTGTCACCCAGAAGATAAGGGCCAGGTAATAAAGACTCCAACTTCTACCCTTTCTTTCTCCAGCTCTGCGAAGGCGCAAGGGCCTTACTAGGATTCCAGAGCCCGAGCCCTTCTCAGCCTCCCCAAACCCTCTGAACTGGTTTGGAATCCTGGTTCCACATAGTCTACGGCAGGCCCAAGCCAGCTTCCAGGAGGGTGAGTGGACCCTGCCAGTTGACCATGTGGCTCTAAGCCAAAATCGGACCCTCTAATGCCAGGGCTGGGTTTTGCAGGTTTTCTCCATTGCATACTTGTGTTGCATGCCTGCTGTTTTTTTCTGAAAGCATTTACGGCATCTTGGCAGTGTTCTGGGCTCATGATCAGTGCTGGGGATACAGCAGGAAATGAAAGGGACAAATATTCCTCATAGAACATTATACTATTGAGAGGAGAAAAACAACCTGCAAATAAGTAAGTAATGAGAATTATTATGCAAAAATAAGATAGGGTGTGGTAGATGAATTGGGACAGGAATGGGCTGGGGGAGCTGTTTTATGAAGGTGATCTGGGGGAACAGTGTTCTAGGCAGAGGTGTCAGCCAGGGTGAAAAGGCAAGATTGCATGGGGCATTGCAGAGAAGAGGCCAGTGGACTAGAGTTGGTGCAGCAGAGAGAGCCAGGAGCTGTGGTTAGAGGGCTCTAGGCCCCAGTAATTTGAGGGCTGTATAGACCCTGTTGAGGACTTTGGAAATAATGGGGTAGACTTGCAGCCTGACAGGAATCCTGTGGATTCTGCATGGGAACAGATGAGCAGAGGTATTAAGTAGGCACCAGGGAGCAGTCAGGCTTAAGATGCACGTAGAGGTTGGTACATACTAGATCTCAAGGTCTCCCTTTTACTTTTTTATGGCTTTACCAGAATTTATGAGAATCATCTGGCGATTTTATCTTGACAAGCCCCAAGACAACTGACTTTCTCTGTCTTTTGAGAAAAACTCCCCCTACTCTCCTCCTTCCCCCAAATGACTGACTTCTTTGTTTAGTGGGCAAGATAAACTCCTCCTTCTCTCCCCATCCCTTCCCCCTCCTTTCCTGCATTCTTTGATTAGGGAGGAGAGGTATTAACCATTTGTTTTCAAGTGTCCTTGGCTGGGAAAGATAAGACCTTGCTGCAAACTGGCTACAAGTTGCCCAAGCTGTTTGGCCTTGTTTAATTTTCTTGTCTCAGTTTTCCCCTGCCCTGGAATCTTAGCTTCTTAATATCCTGCTGTAGAACCCCCCAGGATTTGCTGACAAATCAATTTGGGAATAAGGGAAGGATAAGAGTGAAGGATGAGCCCACTGGCTAGCCAGGAATCCTGGGAGGATGGAGCTGCCCTCATTAGGTGTGGGGAAATTCGGAGCCGCAGCTGAAAGGGTATAGTTGTGTTCCTAGTGCTGTGTGGTGGAGATTCAGTGGGCATTTGCACACATGCATCTGGAGTTTGGAAACGGCTTCAGCTGGAGAGAGAGATTCCAGAGCCCACCGCATAACTCTGGTATTTAAATTCCCAAGTTTCTGACACATGTAGCATTAAAGCTAAGATGGAGTAAAATCAGCAGGTGGACAGGAAGTGAAGGAGAGGAAGTGGGGAACCATTAGAGAAGACTGAGAAGCAGTAGTGAAGCAGGAGTAACACCCAGAGGGTGAGGTATTCCAGAAGCCAAAGGGAGAATGTGTTTCCTGGATGGAGTTGATCAGATGTGTGGCCAGCTCTGCTGCTGGATAGGTAGGCTGAAGGCAGGACTCGCCAGTGCACTGGTTGGCATGGAGGCCCAGAGGACTTGGCAGCAGCCGTTCCAGCAGAGGCATCAAGCAGAAGCCACCTAAAGGTGGATCCAGGGTGTGGAATACTGTTGGAGGCAGAGAAAACAGATGGAAGGAGTGAGGGTGAGAGCAGTGAGGGATATGGTAATGGAGAAAAGAAGGAAGAAAATAAGAGCATGAGACAGTGTTAAGCTTCTGTGGATTATTAGTTCCTGTTGTGTGATAGAAGGGGGTCAAAAAAGTCTTTTGAGGAGGTGACATTTTAGCAAAGAACTGAAGAAGGTGAGGGTGTGGGTCCAGTGAGGTTTGAAGCAGCCACTGCAAGGGCGTACCTGGAATGTTTTAGGAATAATAGAGGCCTAGCGCCTTTCCAATCCCTGGGAATGTCCAGATTCCCTTGAGTCATGTGTCGCACTACAGATACCATGGTGACAATTTCTCCCCTTCCTCTAGGCCTGCAGCTGGCTGTAGATATGGCCAGTCTCCAGATCCACATCAACTGGGGCCGAAGCCAGCTTCGAGGTCTCCAGGAGAAACTCAAGCAGCTTGGGCTTGGGGCCGCCTGACCTGTGACCACAGAAGAAGACCATGAGTTTAGTTGTTCTTCGATATGGTTGCTTTATCTCAGGCCTTCTTCCTTCACAGCTTGCTTGGCCCCTATCACTACCACCCCATCCCAGACAGCTAATCCGCCCCCCCACACACACACCTTAAAATTTCTCCAGTCTGCTGTTTCCAACTTTGTTAAGTGTGAAAGTTTAAAGAGGCAAACTGAGTAATGTTCAAAGTCACTACTATGAAACCACTTCCTGTCCTTGTTCTAGGACACACTCATATGGGGAGGGTCAAAGCTGATAGGTTAGTTTATATTAGGGAGCAACAGAGCAATCTCATGCATAAATCACTACAGGAGAAGTAGTGCATAGCTAGTGGCAGAAATAGGTGCTTCAGTTTCATTAGATCCTCAAAACTGATTTTGATGGAAAGGAAAAAATATACTTGGCTAGCAGACCAGGAGAATACTTTCACATTGATAACAAACACAATTACCTCCATACATGGGCAGCCCTTGGCAGGTTTTAAGCCAAAAAGTAAAAAAGATCTAACCTAGATTTTCAAATGAACTATAAGAAGAGACCTTTCAGGTTTTGAAAAACCTGCCTTCTATCTTTTCAGTAGTGAGGCTGAACCTTTTGTAATTTGTTAAAAAGCCAATTGTATTTGCTGTTCTGGGAGCTCTCTGTCTTTATTTCATTTTCCTACTGGGTTGTTGATATTTTTAGCAGTTTCTAAGGAGCTAATTTTAATGCTTGGGGAAAATTGGTCATTTGTTCACTATATGAGTGATTTTCCTAGTTTGTCTTTTAACGTTATGGTGGGGTTTTTTTAAATACCTTTATTGTAAAATAAAGCACATTATATTATAGAACCACACAGAATAATTGAAAAGCTTAGTGAATAATTAAGGTGAAAGCTATAGTAACCATCATCCAACTTGTGTTTTTAGTCTGTTTTCTTTTACATTTTATTTTTTCATTTATATTTCATCACCATTTATCCCCCATATACTCTCTTCCAACCTCTTCCTCTCCTCTGCAATCACCACACTGTTGTTCCTGTCCATAAGTTCTTTTTTTTTTTCCTCAATCCCTTTATCCCCTACCCCAACCAGAGCTTCAATTTCACTAGTAGTGATCTAATCACATTCCCTGGTTCTTCCTGGTTTAGTTTTGGAAGATTATATGTTTCTAGAAATCTATCCATATCTTCCAGATTTCCAATTTGTTGGTATATTTCTAGAATTCTTTGTATTTCTGTGGTGTCAGTTGTTACTTTCATTTCTGATTTTACTTGTTTGAGTCCTCTCTATTTTTTTCTTGATTAGTCTTGTTAAAGGTTTGTCAATCTTGTTTATCTTTTAAAGAACCAGCTCTTGCTTTCATTGATCTTACTGCTATTTCATTTCTACTCTGATCTTTATTATTTTCTTCCTTCTACTCACTCTGGGCTTTCTTTCTTTTTCAGGTTCCTTTAAGTGTAAAGTTAAATTGTTTATTTGTGCTTTTTCTTGTTTCTTGAGATTGGCCTGTAATGCTATGAATTTCTCTTTTAGGACTGTTTTCCCTATGACCCACAGATTTTGGGTTGTTGTGTTCTCCTTTCATTTGTTTCAAGGTATCTTTTGATTTTTTCCTTGATCTATTGTTAAGCCATTAATTGTTTAGTAATATGTAATTTAGTCTCCATATCTTTGTGGGTTTTTCAGTTTTCTTCTTGTGATCGATTTCAAGTTTCATAGCATTATGGTCAGAGAAGATTCTTTTTTTTTTTAAATTAAATCTTTATTGTTCAGATTGTTACAGTTGTTCCTCTTTTTTCCCCCCATAGCTCCCCTCCACCCGGTTCCCACTCCCCCCACTCCAAGTCCTTACCGCCCCCCCCCCACTGTCCTCATCCATAGGTGTATGATTTTTGTCCAGTCTCTTACCGCACCCCCCACACCCCTTTCCCCCCGAGGATTGTCAGTCCACTCCCTTTCTATGCTCCTGATTCTATTATATTCACCAGATTATTCTGTTCATCAGATATTTTATTCACTTGATTTTTAGATTCACTTGTTGATAGATATGTATTTGTTGTTCATAATTTTTATCTTTACCTTTTTCTTCTTCCTCTTCTTAAAGAATACCTTTCAGCATTTCATATAATATTGGTTTGGCGGTCATGAACTCCTTTAGCTTTTTCTTAGCTTTGGTGAAGCTCTTTATCTGACCTTCAATTCTGAATGATAGCTTTGCTGGTAGAGTAATCTTGGTTGTAGGTTCTTGCTATTCATCACTTTGAATATTTCTTGCCATTCCCGTCTGGCCTGCATAGTTTCTGTTGAGAAATCAGCTGATAATCATATGGGTGCTCCCTTATAGGTAACTAACTGTTTTTCTCTTGCTGCTTTTAATATTCTCTCTTTGTCTTTTGCTCTTGGCATTTTAATTATGATGTGTCTTGGTGTGGTCCTCTTTGGATTCCTTTTGTTTGGGGTTCTGTGTGATTCCTGGACTTGTAAGTCTATTTCTTTAACCCGGTGGGGGAAGTTTTCTGTCATTATTTCTTCAAATAGGTTTTTGGTATCTTCTCTCTCTTCATCTGGCACCCCCATAATTCGGATGTTGGTACGCTTGAAGTTGTCCCAGAGGCTCCTTACACTATCTTCATATTTTTGGATTCTTTTTTCTTTTTGCTTTTCCAGTTGAGAGTTTTTTGCTTCTTTGTATTTCAAATCTTTGACTTGATTCTTGCGATCCTCTAGTCTGCTGTTGGATCTCTGTATATTATTTTTCATTTCAGTCAGTGTATGCTTAATTTCTAGTTGATCCTTTTTCATATCCTCGAGGGTCTCGCTAAATTTATTGGCCTTTTCTAGAAAATTCTTGAAAAACCTTATAACCATGGTTTTGAACTCTATATCCAGTTGTTTGCTTTCCTCCATTTCTTTCATTTGTGACCTGTTTCTTTGTCTCCTCATTTTGGCTGCTTCCCTGAGTTGATAGAGTGGCTTTGTGTGCTAGGTGTCCTATAGGGCCCAGTCGCTCAGCCTCCCCAGTTACCTGAGGTGGACACTCTTGGTGCACCCCTTTGTGGGCTGTGTGTAAAGTCTTGTAGTTAAGCCTTGATTGTTGTTTGTATCACTGGGGGGAATTGACCTCCAGGCCAATTGGCTGTGAGGATCAGCTGTGTCTACTATGGGAGGACTTCTGTGCTGGAGACACCCTTATGAGACAAGACTTGCTTCAGTGGGGCTTTGGTGCTCACAGAGTCTGCCCCCTGAGTGTGTCCCTTATGGATCTGAGGAGTTGTAATCTGGATGGTCCCACTCTGACCCCTGGGTACACTGGCTTTTGGATCTCCAAGGAGGTGCTAATTTAGCCTCTGCCTGAGGCCACCCAGCAGGAGCTATGGAGAGATGTGCAGATTCCTCTTCTTTGTTTGGGTTTTGGAGGTGCCCAGATGAGGCCCACCTGTGAAGCAGTGCAAGCTGCTGTGGAGCCTTGGGCCTTCTTTTGGGTGTTCTTGGTCTCACTGACTCAGTTGCAGTTTGTTAGGTAAGTTTAAAATTCAAAAGACCAGGCCATTCATATGCAAAAGCCTCTGCGCTCTGCTTGAATGGGTCTGAGTCTCAGGGTGGAGCAGTCTCAGGGTGGAGCAATCAGCAATGGCGTCATGGGGCAGGATCTCAGGGCAGCAAACAGCAATGGCTTCCCGTCAGCCCTGCCCTAAGAGGCCCCTGCTTCTCAGTGTCCCACGGTAATCGCTGCTAGCACCTCTGAGAGAAATCCGCCCTCGAGTTTCGCCCGCTGCCAGGCAGTCCAGTTTCTCCCTGTATGAGTCTGGGTCCCCAGAGTCTCGCCCGGAACTGGAGTTCAGAGCAGTCGGGAGCTTTTTTCTCCCTCCCGATTGAGACAGTATGCAGTTGCCAGGAACCCGTGCGCACCTCCGTACATCTGCCTTCTGCAGCTCCTGTGAGTCTCAGAGTGCTTTTCTCTTTCCTTCTAGTTGTAGGATTTCCACTTAGCCAGCCTTCCTGTGGTTCTGGATGATGTTCGTTTTGTCTTTTAGTTGTAGTTTTGAAATTGTTGTGCAAGGCAGCAGTTTAGGTGTTTACCTATGCCGCCATCTTGGTTTCTCAACATTTTCATACAATTAAATGAGCTCTATTAACATGAATTCTGCGGGATTTAACCAAAATGCCAACTAATTGAGACTGAATTATAAATGTAACCAGTATCCAACTCTTTTCTCAGCTCTTTGAACGTGATTTCCCAGGGATTAAACACTGCCCTAGAGATATTAAGTTTCTATGAATATGTATTCCTGGTGTTTCAAGCACATTTCTAACTATATCCTTGAGATCTGAGAGTTTTAAACATTTTCACACAGGTATCAGACCCCTATGAAAATGAATTTTTAAGTGTTTAACCAACTTTCTTCCAAAAACGCCAACTCCTTGAGACAGAATTATAAATATAATCAGTATCCAACTCAGGTCTCAGCTCTTTGACACGATTTCCCAATGATTAAACACTGCCTGATAGATATTAAGGTTCTACAACCATGTATTCCTAGTGTTTCAAGCAAAGTTTTAAATATTTCTCTGGTCTTTCATTTTGAGGTCTGAAAGTTTTAAACATTTTCATACAGGTATCTGACCTCTATGAACATGAATTCTTAAGTATTTAAACAACTTTCTTCCAAAAACGCCAAATCATTGAGGTAAATGGAAACACTATACTACTTAGTACACAGCAATTTGAAAACACTCTCTGTGATTAAACACTGTCCTACAGGTATTAATGCTCTCTGAATATGTAGTTCTAGTGTTTCAATCACATTCCTAAACATTTCCCAGGTCTGTCATTTTGAGAGCTGAGAGTTTTAAATATTTTCATACAGGTATCTGAGCCATATGAAAATAGATTTGAAGTGTTTAACCAACTTTCTTCCAAAAACGCCAACTTATTGAGACAGAATTATAAATTTAACCAGTATCCAACTCAGTTCTCAGCTCTTTGAATATGATTTCCCATTGTTTCACACTGCCCTTAAGATATTAAGTTTCTACAAACATGTATTCCCAGTGTTTCAAGCATATTCCTAAACATTTCCCTGGTCTATCATTGTGAATTCTGTGTTTGATTCACTTTTGTCCAGTGTTTCAAGCACCTTCTTTGGAATTCCAAATGTTTAAACAGCGTTTTTACATATATAGCAGCTCTTTAAACGTGAATTATTACTATTTTAAACACTATCCTACCTTTCACAGCTCTTTGAATACAAATTCTCAGTATTTCAACATTGCACTAGAGATATTAAGGTTCTACAAACATATTCTATGTGTTTCAGACACATTACTAAACATTTCCGTGGTCTGTCATTTTGAGATCTGAGAGTTTTAACATTTTCATACAATTAAATGAGCTCTATTAACATGAATTCTGCGGGATTTAACCAACTTTCCTCCCAAAACGCCAACTAATTGAGACTGAATTATAAATGTAACCAGTATCCAACTCAGTTCTCAGCTCTTTGAACGTGATTTCCCAGGGATTAAACACTGCCCTAGAGATATTAAGTTTCTATGAACATGTATTCCTAGTGTTTCAAGCACATTTCTAACCATTTTCCTGGTCTTTCATTTTGAGATCTGAGAGTTTTAAACATTTTCACACAGGTATCTGACTGCTATGAAAATGAATTTTTAAATGTTTAACTTTCTTTCTAAAACGCCAACTCATTAAGACAGAATCCTACCTAATAAAAGGATAATATACAAATAACCACCACTCCGCTACGCCCACGATTGAGCTGGAGGGAGGCTGGGGGACAGGACTCCTATCCGGCTGTTGAGAAGATCAAGATGGTGGTGCCCGGTCCTCTTAGCCTCAGCAGAGTCCGCCTAGTAGCAGCAGTCCAGGGTGTCCGGCTGGGAGGCACCAGCGCCCAGCGTGAGCCACGGGATCGCTGGCAAGTGGCGGCGGATTGGGGACGGGGATCTCAGCTGCCCCCAAGCCGCAGGATCCCCTGGCAAAGCGGGGCAGCTGGGGGGCAGGGGTCTCAGCCACCCCCAAACTGCAGGATCACTGCCAAGCCCGGGCAGCTTGGGGGAGTGGGTCTCAGCCGCCCCCAAGCTGCAGGATTCCCTAGCAAGCCTGGCTGAGACCCCCGCTCCAAAGCCTCATGATCCCCTGGCAAGCTGGGGCGGCTTGGGGGCAGAGTTCTCAGCCTCCCCCAAGCCACAGGATCCCCTGGCAAGCCGGGGCGGCTTGGGGACAGGGGTCTCAGCTGCCCCCAAGCTGCAGGATCCCCTGGCTGTGAGGACAGCTTGGGCTGGGGTCTCAGGCCTGCAGGGCCTGGCACCCAAGCCGCAGGATCCCCTGGCTGGGCTGGCTGCCTGGGTTGGGGTCTCATGCCTGCAGGGCCGGGCAACTCCACTGCATGATCACCCAGCCAGAGGCAGCAGCCTGGGCTGGGGTCTCAGGCCGGGAGGGCGGTGCACCCCCACCATGCTATCTTCAGGCCAGCGAAGGCAGCCTGGCCTGGAGCTGTGCACTCCCACTGGGCTATATCCTGGGCAGGGGTCTCAGCCTGACTTGGCTGAGGCGGCAGCCTGGGCTGGGGTCTCAGCCTGGCCAGGGCTCAATCCCCTTCCAGCGGTGGCAGCCTGGGGTCTCAACCATTGAGTCATACCACCCAGGCAGATATGGAGGAATCTTAAATGTTTTTTTTTAAATAACACATATTTTATTGATTTTTTACAGAGAGGAAGGGAAAGAGATAGAGAGCTAGAAACATCTATGAGAGAAACATTGATCAGCTGCCTCGTGCACACTCCCCACTGGGTATGTGCCCCCAACCAAGGTACATGCCCTTGACCAGAATCGAACCTGGGACCCTTGATTCTGCAGGCCAATGCTCCATCCACTGAGCCAAACCAGTTAGGACTGTCCAATATGCTAAAGAAAAAACCCTATCTAATAAAAG
This sequence comes from Eptesicus fuscus, assembly GCF_027574615.1. NCBI lineage: Eukaryota > Metazoa > Chordata > Mammalia > Chiroptera > Vespertilionidae > Eptesicus > Eptesicus fuscus. The sequence goes on along the minus strand of NC_072480.1, from coordinate 276,106 downwards.
AGGGAATATGCAAGGGAGGGCATTTGGGGGTGACCGGGGTATCAGGGGAGGGCAGTTAGGCATTGATCGGGCTGGCAGGGGAGTGGTTAGGGGGTGATCAGGCTGGCAGGCAGAGCGGTTAGGGACAATCAGGAAGGCAGGCAGGCAAGTAGTTGGGAGACAGCAGTCCTAGATTGTGAAAGGAATCCCAGATTGGAGAGTGTGCAGGTTGGGTTGAGAGACAATCCCCCCTCGCTCCCCATGCACGAATTTCGTGTACCGGGCCTCTAGTTATAAATATAACCAATATCCAACTCAATTCTCAGCTCTTTGTCAGGATTTCCCAATGATTAAACACTGCCTGATAGATATTAAGGTTCTACGACCATGTATTCCTAGTGTTTCAAGCAAAGTTTTAAATATTTCTCTGGTCTTTCACTTTGAGGTCTGAAAGTTTTAAACATTTTCATACAGGTATCTGACCTCTATGAACATGAATTCTTAAGTATTTAAACAACTTTCTTCCAAAAATGCCAAATCATTGAGGTAAATGGAAACACTATACTACTTAGTACACAGCAATTTGAAAACATTCTCCGTGATTAAACACTGTCCTACAGGTATTAATGCTCTCTGAATATGTAGTTCTAGTGTTTCAATCACATTCCTAAACATTTCCCAGGTCTGTCATTTTGAGAGCTGAGAGTTTTAAATATTTTCATACAGGTATCTGAGCCTTATGAAAATAGATTTGAAGTGTTTAACCAACTTTCTTCCAAAAACGCCAACTTATTGAGACAGAATTATAAATTTAACCAGTATCCAACTCAGTTCTCAGCTCTTTGAATATGATTTCCCATTGTTTCACACTGCCCTTAAGATATTAAGTTTCTACAAACATGTAGTCCCAATGTTTCAAGCATATTCCTAAACATTTCCCTGGTCTGTCATTTTGAGATCTGAGTGTTTTAAACATATTCATACTGATATCTGACCCCTATGAAAATGAATTTTTAAGTGTTTAACCTACTTTCTTCCAAAAACGCCAACTCATAGAGACTGAATTATCCATATAACCAGTATCCAACTCAATTCTCAGCTCTTTGAACATGATTTCCCAGTGATTAAACACTGCCCTTCAGATATCAAGACTCTGTGAACATGTATTCCTAGTGTTTCAAGCACATTCCTAAATATTTCCATGGTCTGTCATTTTGAGATCTGAGAGTTTTAACATTTTCATACAGGTATCTGACCCCTATGAAACTGAATTTTTAAGTGTTTAACCAACTTTCTTCCCAAAACGCCAACTCGAGAGTGAATTATAAATGTAACCAGTATCCAAGTCAGTTCTCAGCTCTTTGAACAGGATTTCCCTGTGATTAAACACTGCCCTAAAGATATTAAGTTTCTGTGAACACTAGGAAGTGTTTTAAGCACATTCCTAAACATTTCCATGGTCCATTATTATGAGCTTTAGAGTTTTAAACATTTTCCTACAGTTATCTGAGCTCTATGAACATGAATTCTGAAGGATTTAACCAACTTTCTTCCAAAAACGACAGAATTATAAATTTAACTAGTATCCAACTCAGTTCTAAGTTCTTTGAATACGATTTCCCATTGTTTCAACACTGCCCTTCAGATATTAAGTTTCTGCAAACATGTATTCCTTGTGTTTCAAGCATATTTCTAACCATATTTCTGGTCTTTCATTTTGAGATCTGAGAGTTTTAAACATTTTCACACAGTTATCTGACTCTTATGAAAATGAATTTTTAAATGTTTAACCAACTTCCTTCCAAAAACGCCAACGCATAGAGACTGAATTATCAATGTAACCAGTATCCAACTCAGTTCTCTGCTCTTTGAACATGATTTCCCAGTGATTAAACACTGCCCTACAGATATTAAGGCTCTGTGAACATGTAGACCTAGCATTTCAAGCGCATTCCTAATTATTTCCCTGGTCTATCATTGTGAATTCTCAGTGTTTGATTAACTTTTGTCCAGTGTTTCAAGCACCTTCATTGTGAATTGCAAGTGTTTAAACAGCGTTTTTACATATATAGCAGCTCTTTAAACGTGAATTATTACTATTTTAAAACAATATCCTACCTTTCACAGCTCTTTAAATACAAATTGTCAGTATTTCAACACTGCACTAGAGATATTAATGTTCTACAAATGTATTCCAAGTGTTTCAGACACATTACTAAACATTTCCTTGGTCTGTCATTTTGAGATCTGAGAGTTTTAAACATTTTCACACAGGTATCTGACCCCTATGAAAATGAATTTTTAAGTGTTTATCCAACTTTCTTTCAAAAACGCCAACTCATTGAGGTGAAATGTAAACACTATACTACTCAGTACACAGCTCTTTGAACACATTCTCTGTGATTAAACACTGCCCTACAGGTATTAATGCTCTATGACTATTTATTCCTATTGTTTTAATCACATTCCTAAACATTTCTCTGGTCTGTCATTTTGAGAGCTGAGAGTTTTAAACATCTCATACAGGTATCAGACCCCTATGAAAATGAATTTTTAAGTGTTTAGCCAACTTTCTTCCAAAAATGCCAACTCATTGAGACTGAATTATCATTGTAACCAGTATCCAACTCAGTTCTCAGCTCTTTGAACATGATTTCCCAGGGATTAAACACTGCCTAATAGATATTAAGGTTCTATGACCATGTATTCCTAGTGTTTCATGCACAGTTCTAAACATTTCTCTGGTCTTTCATTTTGAGGTCTGAAAATTTGAAACATTTTCACACAGGTATCTGACCTCTATGAACATGAATTATTAAGTATATAAACAACTTTCTTCAAAAAACGCCAACTCACTGAGGTGAAATGTTAACACTATAATATTCACTACACAGAATTTTTATGTGTTTAACCAACTTTCTTCCAAAAACGCTAACTCATTCAATCTGAATTATCAATGTAAACAGTATCCAACTCAGTTCTCTGCTCTTTGAACACGATTTCCCAGTGATTAAACACTGCCCTACAGATATTAAGGCTCTGTGAGCATGTAGACCTAGCGTTTCAAGCGCATTCCTAATTATTTCCCTAGTCTATCATGGTGAATTCTCAGTGTTTGATTCCCTTTTGTCCACTGATTCAAGCACCTTCATTGTGAATTGCAAGTGTTTAAACAGCGTTTTTACATATATAGCAGCTCTTTAAACATTAATTATTACTATTTTTGAACACTATCCTACCTTTCACAGCTCTTTGAATACAAATTCTCATTATTTCAACACTGCACTAGAGATATTAATGTTCTACAAAAGTATTCCAAGTGTTTCAGACACATTCCTAAACATTTCCCTGGTCTGTCATTTTGAGATCTGAGAGTTTTAACATTTTCATAGTGGTATCTGAGCCCTATGAAAATGAATTTTTAAGTGGTTAACCAACTTTCTTCCAAAAACGCCAACTCGTTGAGATTGAATTATAAATGTAACCAGTATCCAACTCAGTTTCCAGCTCTTTGAACACGATTACCCAGTGATTAAAGACTGCCCTAGAGATATTAAGGCTCTATGAAAATTTATTCCTTGTGTTTTAAGCACATTCCTAAACATTTCCATGGTCTATTATTGTGAGTTTTAGAGTTTTAAATGCTTTCCTACAATTATCTGAGCTCTATGAACATGAATTCTGAAGGGTTTAACCAACTTTCTTCTAAAAACGCCAACTCATTGAGACAGAATTATAAATTTAAACAGTATCAAACTCAGTTCTCAGCTCTTTGAATATGATTTCCCATTGTTTAAACACTGCCATTAAGATATTAAGTTTCTACAAACATGTATTCCTAGTGTTTCAAGTACATTCCAAAACATTTCCCTGGTCTGTCATTTTGAGATCTGAGAATTTTAAACATTTTCACACAGGTATCTTACCCCTATGAAAATGAATTTTTAAGTGTTTAACCAACTTTCTTCTAAAAACGCCAACTAATTGAGCCTGAATTATAGATGTAACCAGAATCCAACTCGGTTTCCAGCTCTTTGAACACGATTTTCCATTGATTAAAGACTGCCCTACAGATATTAAGGCTCTATGAACAAGTATTCCTATTGTTTGAAACACATTCTAAAAAATTTTCCAGGTCTATCATTTGAGTTCTGAGTGTTTTAAACACATTCATACAGATGTACAACAACAATACCCAGCGAGCAGCTGTGAACCCAGGAAAACTGGTCCCAAGCAGTGCGATCACACGTATTCAGAGGAGCTCTGCATCCTCCTATGGAAAGGTCAGATTTTGCCTAGCAAAAGGAGAGAGAGAACTACATAACCAGATACCTGGAGAAGAGAGATCATGGGGAGACCAAGAAACAGCCCGCATAGGAAAGAAAACGAGGCATCACCATAAAAGTAAGTAAACGAAATGGAAGCAAGCAACCTGTCAGAGAAAGAATTCAGAGAAATGGTCATAAGGTGACTGAAAAGAATGTAAGACAAATTCAACAATATGCGTAAGAACCAAGAGGAAATGAAGAAGAAACAAGAAGAAATGAAAAATAGCTTCGCTGTTATAAAGAACTCAATAGAAAGCATGAAGAGTAGACCAGAAGAAGCAGAGGACTACATCAGTGAGCTAGAAGACAAGGTAGGAAAAAATACCCAAGCAGAACAGCTTCTAGAAAAACAAATTAAAAAGCAGGAGGAGAGCCTAAGGAAACTTTGGGACAACACAAAACGAAACAACATCCGCATAATAGGGGGTCCAGAAGGAGAGGAAACCAAGCATGGAATAGAAAACCTGTTTGAAGAAATAAGGACAGAAAGCTTCCTTGGAATAGGAAAGAAAAAAGTCACACAAATCCAAGAAGCTCACAGAGTCCCAAACAAAATGAACCCCAAAAGACCAATGCCAAGGCACATTATAATTAAATTGGCAAACACCAATGACAAAGTAAGAATCTTAAAAGCGGCCAGAGAGAGACAGAAAGTTACCTACAAAGGATCCCCCATCAGACTAGTGACTGATTTCTCAACAGAAACATCAGGTCAGAAGGGAATGGAATTAAATATACAAAGTCATGCAAAGGAAGGGTCTGAATCCAAGAATACTTTACCCAGCAAGGCTATCAGTCAAAATTGACGGTGAATTCAGGAGCTTCAAAGACAAAAAAGGACTAAGGGAGTTTATTACCACTAAGCCAGCAGTAAAAAGAAGAAATAGGAAGCGAAAAAGGAACACAGGAGTAAAGAATTAAAATGGCAACAAACAAGTACCTATCAATAATAACTTTAAATGTAAATGGATTAAATGCTCCAATCAAAAGCCATTGAGTAACTGAATGGTTAAGAGAACATGACCCATATATCTGATGTCTACAGCAAACCCATCTCGGAAAAAAAGATGCACACAGACTGATGGTGAAGGTTTGGAAAAAGGTTTTTCAGGCGAATGAAAATGAAAAATATGCTGGGGTAGCAATACTTACATCTGAAAAATTATATCTAAAAGTGAAGGACATAAAAAGAGATAAGGAAGGCCACTTCATAATACTAAAGGGAGCAATCCAACAAGAAGAAATAACTCTGGTAAACATATATGCACCAAATACAGGAGCACGTAAATACATAAAAAAAAACTTCTGGAGGATATCAAGGGAAGAGATTCACAGCAATACAACCATAGTAGGAGACTTTAATACCCCACTATCACCATTGGACAAATCCTCTAAACAAAAAACCAGCAAAGAAACAGCAATCCTAAATGACTGTCTAGATCAGATGGAATTAATTGACATCTTCAGAACATTTCACCCCAAAGCCAAAGAATATACATTCTTCTCAAGTGCACATGGGTAATATTCAAAGATAGACTAAATATTGGGTCACAGGCAAAGTCTCTTCAAATTCAAGAAGGTAGAAATCATATCAAGCATCTTCTCAGATCACAATGGCATAAAACTGGCAATCAGCTACAATAAAAACAATCCAAAAAAATCAAACATCTGGAGACTAAATAGCATGCTATTAAACAATGACTGGGTTACCAGAGAGATCAAAGAAGAAATAAAAAACATCATGGCAAAAAATGACAATGAAAACACAATAATCCAAAATCTATGGGACACAGCGAAAGCAGTCTTGAGAGGGAAGTTCATAGCTCTACAAGCCTAATGCAAAAAAACAAGAAACTATGGTAATAAATCACCTAACCCTATAACTCAAAGAGTTAGAAATAGAGCAACAAGAAAAGCCCAGTGTAAGCAGAAGGAAGGAAATAATAAAGATCAGAGCAGAGATAAATGACATAGAGATCAACAACAACAACAACAACAACAATAAAACAATACAAAAGATCAACAAAACTAAGAGCTGGTTCTTTGAAAGGATAAACAAGATTGATGAACCTCTAGCCAGGTGCACCAAGAAGCAAAGAAAGAAGACCCAAATAAACAAAATCAGAAATGAAAGAGGAGAAATAACAACAGACGCCACAGAAATACAAAGGATTGTTAAGAAATACTATGAACAACTCTATTCCAACAAACTGGACAACCTGGAGGAAATGGACATATTCCTAGAAAAATACAACCTTCCAAAACTCAATCAGGAGGAATCTAAAAATCTCAATAGGCTGATAACTATGGAAGAAATTGAAGCAGTCATCAAAAAGCTTCCAGGAGCCGAAACCGGTTTGGCTCAGTGGATAGAGCATCGGCCTGCAGACTGAAGGGTCCCAAGTTCGATTCCAATGAAGGGCATGTACCTTGGTTGCGGGCACATCCCCAGTAGGGGGAGAGCAAGAGGCAGCTGATTGATGTCTCTCTCTCATCTATATTTCTAACTCTCTATCCCTCTCTCTTCCTCTCTGTAAAAAATCAATAAAATATATATATTTTTTTAAAAAAAGCTTCCAGCAAACAAAAGCCCAGGGCCAGATGGCTTCACAGGGGAGTTTTACCAAACATTCAAGGAAGAACTAAAGCCTATCCACCTCAGACTATTCCAAAAAAGGCAAGAGGAAGGAACACTTCCAAGCTCATTCTATGAAGCCAGCATCACCCTAATACCAAAACAGATAAAGACAACACAATGAAAGAGAATTACAGGCCAATATCCCTCATGAACATAGATGCCAAAATCCTCAACAAAATTCTAGCAAATTGGATCCAGCAGTACATCAGAAAGATCAAACACCATGACCAAGTAGGATTTATCCCAGGGATGCAAAGATGGTACAATATGCGCAAGTCAATAAACATGATATATCACATAAACAAATTGAGAGATAAAAGTCATATAGTCATATCAATTGATGTATAAAAAGCATTTGACAAAATCCAACACCCTTTCTTGATAAAAACTCTCAACAAGGTGGGAATAGAAGGATCATACCTCAACATAATTAAAGCCATATATGACAAATCCACAGCCAACATCATATCCAATGGGCAAAAACTAAAACCATTTCCCCTAAGAACAGGAACAAGACAGGGATGCCCACTCTCACCACTCCTGTTTGACATAGTACTGGAAGTATTAGCCATTGTGATTAGACAAGAAGAAGAAATAAAAGGCATCCACATTGGAAAAGAAGAAGTAAAATTGTCCTTATTCACAGATGACATGATATTGTACATAGAAAACCATAAAGACTCCATAAAAAATTATTAGACTTAATAAATGAATTCAGCAATGTAGCAGGATACAAAATTAACACCAAGAAATCTATGGCATTTCTATACACCAGTAGTGAACTTACAGAAAGAGAGACTAAAAAAGCAATCCCATTTACTATCACACCAAAAAAAAAAAAAAAATAAGATACCTAGGAATAAACTTAACTAAGGAGCTAAAAGACCTATATGCAGAAAACTACTGAACACTGAAAAAAGAGATAGAGGAAGACATAAACAGATGGAAGAACATACCATGTTCATGGATTGGTAGAATCAACATCATCAAAATGTCCATACTACCCAAAGCAATCTATAGATTCAATACACTCCCCATTAAATTACCAATGGCATATTTCACAGACCTAGAAAGAACTCTCCAAAAATTCATCTGGAATAAAAAAAGACCCCGAATAGCTGCAGCAATCCCAAGAAAGAAGAACAAAGTAGATTTTAAGCTGTATTACAAAGCCACTGTTCTCAAAACAGCCTGGTACTGGCACAAGAACAGACATATAGACCAATGGAATAGAATAGAGAAGCCAGAAATTGACCCAAACCACTATGTTCAGTTAATATTTGACAAAAGAAGAATGAATATACAATGGAGTTATATAAGACAGTCTCTTCAATAAATGATGTTGGGAAAACTGGACAGATAGATGCAAAAAAAAAAAAAAAGAAAGAAAGAAAGAAAGAAAGAAAGAAAGAAAGGAAGAAAGAAACTAGACCACCAGCTTACACCATACACAAAAATCAACTCAAAATGGATAAAGGACTTTAACAAGAGACAGGAAACCATAAAAATACTAGAGGAATCCACAGGCAGTGAATTCTGAGACATATTCCAAAGCAATTTTTTACCGACACCGCTCCTAGGGCAATGGAAACTAAAGAAAAAATAAACAAATGGGACTACATCAAAATAAAAAGCTTTTGCACAGCAAAACAAACCATCAACAAAACAACAAAGAAAGCCCACTGTATGGGAGAGCATATTTGCCAATGTTATCACCGATCAAGTTTTAATCTCCAAAATTTACAGGGAACTCATAAAACTTAATAAAAGGAAGATAAATGATCCAATATAAAAATGGGCAACGGACCTAAATAGATACTTTTCAAAAGAAGACAGAGGAAGGCCAAAAGACATAAGAAAACATGCTCAAAGTCAGTAATTATCTGAGAGATGCAAATCAAAACGACAATGAGGTACCATTTCACACCTGTCAGAATGCCTATCATCAACAAATCAACAAATGACAAGTGCTGGCGAGGATGCAGAGAAAAAGGAATGCTCGTGCACTGCTGGTGGGAATGCAGACTGGTACAGCCACTGTGGAGAACAGTCTGGAGTTTCCTCAAAAATCTAAAAATGGATCTCCCATTTGACCCAGTAGTCCCACTTCTAGGAATATATCTCAAGAAACTAGAAACACAAATCAGAAAGAATATATGCACCCCTATGTTCATAACAGCACAATTCACAATAGCTAAGATTTGGATACAGCATAAGTGCCCATCAGCAGGTAAGTGGATTAGAAATCTGTGGTACATCTACACTATGGAATACTATGCTTCTGTAAAAAGGAAGAAACTCCTACCATTCGCAACAGTCCTGGAAAGAAAGATAAATATCACATTATCTCACTCATTTGTGAAATATAATGAACAACATAAAGTGATGAACAAAAATAGATCCAGAGACTAAGAAGCATCGAACAGACCATCCAACCTCAGAGGGAAGGCAGGGGAGGGTGGGAGGGTGAGGTAAGAGATCAACCAAAGGACTTGTATGTATGAATATAAGCATAAACAATGAACACAGACAATAGGGAGTGAGGGCATGTGCTGGGGGGTGGGAGCAGCCAGGGAGAGGCCAATTGGGGGAAATGGAGACATATATAATACTTTAAACAATAAAGAATTTTAAAAAATTAAAAGAAACTCCTGGTAAAGTTCTCTTCCTACACCAACTATTTTTCCAATTAAATCTTTCAGAAAGGAATGGGAAACAATTTTTATTTCTTCACAATGAGCTTAAAATCAGTACATCCAATGCAAAATTTTGGTACTCTTCATTCCCACCTTTGAAACTTTATTTATTTATTTATTTATTTATTTATTTATTTATTTATTTATTTTCTCTTGATACACATGAATTTAGTGTTTGTGTTTTTGCCATTAATTGTTTAGGAATTTCAAGATAAAAATGCAAAGTCATTAACATCAAGAGACAGAAGGGCACTTTGGATTCCAAAATATCTCTATAATGGGGGAGTAAGGAGAGCCTCACGTGTCACTTGCTTATTTTTTAAACTATTATTCTTTCAATTCTAATCTTTGAATAAAATATTTTTCTACAATATAAAATGACTTTTTAGATAAAAATCAGCACAGTGGCATTGTCTATTTTACAATAAATCTGAAAGGAAAATTTGGAAAATAATATTCTTACAACAAATAGCATAACTTGTTTTTTAACTTGAAATTTTTTGTTAATTGCCTAATCACCTAAATCAGTGAATAAGAATGCTCAGCATCCGGAGGAACCAAGATGGCGCCATAGGTTAAACACCTAACCTGCAGCCGGGCACAACAATTTCAAAAATACAACTAGAGGTCAGAACGGACATCGTCCAGAACCACAGGAAAGTTGGTGGACTGAAATGCCCACAGTTGGGGGGAAGGAGAAGGCCACGGGGACAGTCGGGGAAGCCGTAAAAGCCTGAGGTATGGAGAAACGGGCGGAGACACGAGCACACGCGCCTGCGGGGAGGATGGAACCGGAGAGGAAGGGGCGGCTGATGACCTGGCCGGCGTTCACTGGCAGGAAGGAGATAAAGGCTCCGGAGTGCACTGAGCGCCGGCTCCGATTGCACTGAACCCCATTCCGGGCGAAACCCTGGGAAACTCACTCACGTTCGCAACTCCGCCGCCCCCGCAGGCCGCCCGGCCCGGGACGCTGGGGATGCCGCCGCAGCGGCGGCGCCCGGAGCCCGGCGGCCTCCCAGCACCCGTCCCCGCCGCGCAGCCCCCGCGCGCCTGGTGCCGCGGGCCGCGCGCCCCGCACACCGGACGGAGGCCCGGGCGCCCTCTCCGTGCACCTCCCGGCGGCGCTAGACTTCAGTAGAGTTGACTGAATTCAAGGGATTAAGAAGTACAAATTGGGGGGACGCCGCGGCGGCGACGCCTGGAACGCGGCGATGGCGGTGCCTGGAGCTCGGCGGCCGCCCAGCGCCCGTCCCCGCTGCGCGGCCCTCGCGCGCCTGGTTCCGCGGGACGCGCGCACCGTGCACCGGACGGAGGCCCGGGCGCCCTTTCCGTGCACCTCCCGGCGGCGCTAGACTTCAGTAGAGTTGACTGAAATGAAGGGATTAAGAAGTACAAATTGGGAAGTTTGAAAAAGATGGCGGCGGAGGTTAAAGGCTGTTCTGTTGCCTCGCACCCAGCGAAATCGGAGGGGATGAGGTGTGGAGGCGCGTGGGTCTGGCTGGTGGCGGGGGAAAGGGGCTTTTGTTCCAAACCTAGGGGAGATTAGCTCTCCATCACCCTGAAATCCATTTTTCTGGCGAACCGCGGGAGACCCAGATGCCTGCGGGGAGAGGCGGGACTCTTGCGGAGGTGCGCCCAGCAATCAGTGTTTGCTGTGCTGGAGTGCGGAACGAGGGGACTTAGATACGTGGAAGGCAGAAGGACCAGACTCACAGCCATCGCGGCTCGCCGCACCATGGCCTGTTGGCGCCCTGAGACCCCGCCCCGCCCTGGGACCCGCCCCGCACGTTTTGAAGACCTGCCCCGCAAGTCTTGCAGGCACACCTGCGCCCCAAGCAACGGCTTATGCATGTGGGTGGCCTGCCCTCTGGCAGCGGACCAGATGAACTGCTGTTCTAGTCGGACTGCTCCAGGGCCACTCAGACAGGAGGAAGAAACTACAGTTTTTGCTGTAATCCTTGCTGAGTGCCTAATGCAGTAGCTGATCTACACCCCATTGGAGACCCAGAAACGAGGGCATCTAGTGGTCTGTGGGAGATGACACCAGATTTCAACCACGTGCATAAGGGACACATTCAACAGGAATATTCAGTGAGCGCCAAAGCTTTGCTGCACCAAGACCCGGCCCATAAACGTGTCTCCTGCACAGCAACTCTTCCTTTATAGACAAAGAGAGCCCCCCCAGTGACACCAACAACAATCAAGACTTAACTATACAAAGGAGGACCAAGATGGAGGCATAGGGCGGAAGCCTGATTGTTGCCTACCACAACAACTTTGAGACTTCGACAAGAGAGCAGAGCAGACACCATCCAAGACCACCATAGGGCTGGCTGAGTAGATGCTCTACAACTAGAATAAAAGAGGGGTATGTGGGATGATGCTGATGCCGGTGACCCAAAGACCACACTTTAAGAACTACGGCTCAGGCGACACAAAAGAACTATGGCTCAGGCGATACAACAGCGGCCTAGAACGTGCTCGGCGCAGTTCCCCTGGCGGTCTCCGGCTGAGGGGACGGCTCCACTGGCAGCCAAGCACGGACAGACGAGCCCCTATGAGACATGGGGTGGGAGACTCCGCGCTTGCTGACCTCCGAGTCCGTCAAGAATCTCAACGCGCCGGAAGCGGCCAGGTGCGCATGCTCGGCGACCGGCCACCGATGCAGACCCAAGGGCCGACGCAGCGACGCCAGACCAGCCCACCACCCTGCACCGGGCGCACCGGAGCTTCGCCGAGCCGCCACCCGACGAGTTCTGCAGCAGCCATACTGGAGCTCTGGAAGGATGGCCAGGGGAATTGCTGAGGGGGGATTGACCGGCAGGAATTGGGATCGGGAAGACGGGGCTCCACTGAGACCCGGGTGCGGGCGGGGTTGCGCGCCTCTGGGCTCGGGTGTGGTCACACGCCTCTGGGTATAAGTGAGGCCTCACGTCCCTGGGTCTAGGTGAGGCCACATGCCCCTGGGCCCAGGTGAGGCCGGACTCCGGGTCCGGGTGAGGCCATGTGCCCCTGGACCCGGATGACGCTGGATCCCGTGCCCGGGCGAGGCCAAGCGCCCCTGGGTCTGGGAGAGCCCACACACCCCTGGGTCCAGGCGATACCATGTGTCCCTGGATCCGGGTGAGACCTCGTGCACCTAGGCCTGGGTGAGGTCACGTGCCCTTGGGTCTGAGAGGCCAAGCGTCCCTAGGTCCGGGTGAGACCATGTGTCCTTGGATCCGGGTGAGGCCGCATGCACCTAGGCCCGGGTGAGCCCAAGTGGCCCTGGGTCTGGGAGAGGCTAAGCGTCCCTGGGTCCGGGTGCGACCATGTGTCCCTGGAGCCGGATGAGGCCTCGTGCACCTAGGCCCGGGTGAGGCCACGTGCCCCTGGGTCTGGGAGAGGCCAAGCGTCCCTGGGTCTGGGTGAGACCATGTGTCCCTGGATCCGGGTGAGGCCTCGTGCACCTAGGCCCGGGTGAGCCCAAGTGGCCCTGGGTCTGGAAGAGGCCAAGCGTCCCTGGGTCCGGGTGAGACCATGTGTCCCTGGATCCGGGTGAGGCCTCGTGCACCTAGGCCCGGGTGAGCCCAAGTGGCCCTGGGTCTGGGAGAGGCCAAGCGTCCCTGGGTCCGGGAGAGACCATGTGTCCCTGGATCCGGGTGAGGCCTCGTGCACCTAGGCCCGGGTGAGCCCAAGTGGCCCTGGGTCTGGGAGAGGCCAAGCGTCCCTGGGTCCGGGTGAGACCATGTGTCCCAGGATCCGGGTGAGGCCTCGTGCACCTAGGCCCGGGTGAGCCCAAGAGGCCCTGGGTCTGGGAGAGGCCAAGCGTCCCTGGGTCCGGGAGAGACCATGTGTCCCTGGATCCAGGTGAGGCCTTGTGCAACTAAGCCCGGGTGAGGCCACGTGCCCCTGGGTCTGGGAGAGGCCAAGCGTCCCTGGGTACGGGTGAAGCCAGATCCTGGGTCCGGGTGAGGCCGTGCGCCCCTGGATCCATCCGGGTGAGGCTGGGTCCCAGGCCCGGGTGAGACCACGCGCCCCTTGGGTATGGGTGAGGCCACGTGCCCCTTAGTCCGGGTGACGCCGTGCCCCTGGGTTCGGCCGAGACCAAACCAGAGGGAGTCGGACCTCCATTACCACCATTTGTCCACCATCCAGAGCTGAGGGGTCAGTGCTGACATGTACACATAAGGAACTACTGGACATTGAAATTGGGTCTCAAAAGAACTGTTGGTCCAGGGGGAAGCTCGCTACAGATTGATTCATTTGCCTGTCAGCATAACTATTATTGCTCGTCTCACATTCAGTTCTTATTAGTATATATCTAGTGACATATGATCTCGCTCATCTAGGGGAAATGATGAACAACATAGACTGAGGAACAAGAACAGAACCAGAAGCAAGGAGGCATCGATCGGACTATCGGGCCTCCGAGGGAGGATAGGGGAGGGTAGGGGGAGGGTGGGGGGAGGGGGAGAGTTCAACCAAAGGACCTGTATGCATGCATATAAGCCTATCCAACGGTTAAGTTCAACAGTGGATTGGGGCATGCGTGGGGAGAGGGGTGGGATGGGAATGGGGGGATGAGGACAAATATGTGACACCTTAATCAATAAAGAAATTAAAAAAAAAAAAAAGAATGCTCAGCATCCAATCCATAAATATAGAATACAATATAATTTATTCTACTTTTTACTTCAAAGTCACAGAGATGACATCCACATAATTATAAAGACTACATTTTCAAGTTCTCAATCCAAATATATAGATTAGAACAGGTCACTTTATTGCTGACAACATTCATGGAAGGGCCAGATTCCTCATAAAAAAGACAAAATAAGTTTGATTGGGAGCCAGCCATTTCCCTACTCACCCATCAACAGAATTATGGAAGTCAAGAGGCAATCTTTTTTCCTTTTAAAATAGTAAAGGAACAAAAGAAGATTGGCTGACTGTTGAGTGGGCCCCACATTAGAGTACATAGCTCATCAGGATTGAGGCTGGCATCTGTGAGCAGTTAACTTCCTAAGAGCACTCACTGGGCATTGTCATCTACACTATGGCTTTCACCCCAGAAAGTATTTGAAAATACTTTATGCTCAAAATATATAGTATATATTCCTTGTCCTTGAGGACCCAAGTATCTATACTAATAAAAGCCTAGGTGGCCCTCGCACGTGACATTACCACAAGATAGCTGCCACAAGATGGCCACCACAAGATGGCCACGTGCACAGAGGAGGCGGGGCTCGGCAGCCACTTCGTGAGGTGAGGCCTGGGGGTCCCGGCATCTCCTCCACCTCGCGCAGAGGAGGCGGGTCCTGGCGGAGAAAGCAGGTTGCAGCAGGGGAGGGCAGTTGGGGGCGATCAGGCCAGCAGGGGAGCAGTTAGGCATCAATCAGGCCAGTAGGGGAGTGGTTAGGGAGTGATCAGGCAGGCAGGCAGGCAAGTGGTTAGGAGCCAGCAGTCCTGGATTGTGAGAGCGATGTCCAACTGCTGGTGTAGGCCCGATCCCGCACATCCTCTAAGAAGTCCCAGATTGGAGAGAGTGCAGGCCGGACTGAAGGACACCCCCTCCCTGTGCACGAATTTTGTGCACTGGGCCACTAGTAAATCTAAAATGATAATGGGCTTCTTCAGTCTGAAGACAGGACTTCTTTGCAGTAGAGTGCCTCCAGTGTTTCACAAAAATAAATAAAACAGCAGCTAACGTCTTTTCAGCTTCTTACCTCTCAGCATTTCATTGCTTCTTCCTCCCATCTCATTTCCTTTAAGTCCTCTTGCATACCTGGTCTTAAACTCTTTGATTCTTTCTTCTGCTGTTCTTTCCAACTACTCTCCATGTAACATAAGGCATAATCACTTTCATCTTTGTATTTTTTTCAGTCATAACCAAAGAATATGCTTAGATATTTCTTCCTGAAATTCTCCTTCATCTTTGATAAAATCTTCCATTTTGGAGTCAGAGTTCTCATCTTCCTCCTCTTCATATTCTTACTGTCTTTTGTAACCACCAGGGAAGGGAAACCTTTGAGGATGTTGGGCAAATCTGTAGCCAGCTAAGGAAGGCTTTGTTCCATTCATCTGTCCATTGGTGGGCCAGGTAATGATATTCTTAGAAGATATTGTTTCTGAGACAAAAGAGCATTTGGGCTTATGGGGGAGATCTAAGCTACTAACTATTCACCTAGTTCCCAAGCTGTTCACTGGTCTTTGAGGGCCTGAACTGCTGACAGTCTGTCTAGCTGAAACTGAGCCACTTACTGATTGCCCAGGGCCACTGACTGACCACCTGGGGGGCACTGAGCCACTCATTGGTCGTCGGTCATGTGGATTGTGCACAGGCCACCCAGAGTCACCAGAACTGACCACTGACTTCCTAGAACCACCTGGGCCACTGATGGGTCATCCAGAGCCACCTGTACTGCTGACTCTCTTTCCAGGAGGATTTAAGTCACTGGCTGGCCTCTTGGTCCCACTGATTGGTCGCTCAGGTCCTGAACTGGAGCTGCCATTTTGGCGCCTGGGCACGGAGCCAGAACTAACCGTAGGCTAAATATTCCCTGTGATGGGCTGCCCAGGAGCTGATCTGGAGCTGCTGCCTGACTGCCTGACACCTGGACTCTTAGCCTTATGTGGGGAGACCACAGGTCCAGGTCTGGAATGGCTAGGATGGGGAGGAGTTTTTTGGCTTTGTGCTCAGTAACATATTTCTGAGTCCCTTTAGCAGAAGTCTTTGGAACACTTGATGAATAGGTGCTCAAGTGAGTCTTTCCAGCCCGATTAAAAACAGGCCTGTCATGGTCCTCCCGAAGTGAGGCTTGGGAGAAGTTGCTAGATCCTACTTTGGTCCTCTCTCCTGGCATGGATTTGGATGAAAACAAACCTAAATGTTTCTTATTAGCTGTGCTGGGTCTGGATTTCTTCTCAGCACAAGGAAGGAGAGTACCTTTGGGAGAAGGATGCTTGTCCCTGGAAACTCTGCTAGGTTTTGTGCCCATATTTTCTGTGTGAGAGGGAACCATTTTGGTCAGAGGTAGTCCTGCATCTGCCTCGGGCTTCTTTTTCATATGTCTTCACTCAAGAAGTTTTCACTCCCTAAGTTCTTGTGCAGTCATAGGCCACTTTTTTTTTTCACTACCTTGATTTCCACTGGTTCATACTGTTGGAAGCTACCCATTATCTTCCCTATCAGAAAAGTGTAAACAAAGAACGCAGAAGGCTCATGAACCTTGAGCTCTGGCAAGGGCCAAAGCTATGCACCGATTGTTTAGTCGAGACAATGGTGGCTCAAGCAATTTCCTGACCAAATAGTCTCAAAGTAAATCTTTACTAATATTTACTGACCTTTAAGATAGTCTGTCTGTTACTGGAATTGCCTGCCTGACTAAGGGTAATATGTGTATCTAAAATTGAATAAAAGGCTGGCAGGGCCTGGGCAGCAGTGAAGTCCTTGCCCTTGCATTGGACTCTCCACCTGGCCCCCATTATTTCCAAATTATTATTTCTTGTCTTATCTCATCATTTGCCCATGGCCCTTCTCCAGATCCTGAACCCTGAACCACACGGGAAGTGGACTCTCACATCTGGCACCTCAGACAATGGATGTCTGGAGAAGAAGATTCACCTAGATCAGAAAAACAGTTTCACCAGCAAGGTGGGGAAAAAGAATTCACCAGATAGGTGGGGAAATTTGCCGTGTGCAAAACCCATGGCTAGCTGCAGAAGTCGTGATCTGTAAGTAGGGTGGGAACGTCTTTTTTTAGCCAGGCTAATGGGGTAGAATTCGTCAAAAAGGAAGAAGCTTTATTATAGAATTTTCGTTTGCATACTTAAGGATAAAGGAATTAAAGTGTCAGAAGGTATTATTTTACAGTTTTTGCATGTTATTATAGAACATAATCCCTGGTTTCCTGAAGAAGGTACATTAGATGTTGAATGTTGGGAAAAAGTTAGTCAGAACTTGAAAAAACCTCAGCAGCAGGGGAAAACTTTGCCTCCAAATTGTTTCTCCTTGTGGAACATGGTATTGTATTTGCTAGAGCCTTTTAAAAAAACAAAAGAGGTTAAACCCTCTCTCCTTGACCCTCTGCTCCTAAAGAGGAGCAAAAAGGAAAATTGGAGGAATGGCCTTCATGGCCCCCTCCACCTCCATGTTCTAATCCTGAAACATTTAATTCACCATTAATAGAATCACCTATGCAAAGAGTTATCCAAGATGATAAAAGGACATGATGGTGGAGGACCAACTTGCTTTTCCTATTATACAAGTAGCTGACCCACAGCTCCCAAATCATATAATAAGACAGCTTGAAAAATTTGACTTTAAAATGATAAAGGCCTTGCATGAAAGCGTAGTCCAGAATGGTTCTACAGTTCCTTTTACTGGAGAAATTATGACTAATATTTCTGAAGCATTCTTAGCTCCTTATGATTGGTATTCTCTGGCTCATACAACTCTGAAAGAGATTATTTACTATGGAAGGGAGAATTTTTGGAGAAATGTCAGGAGCAAGCCCATGCAAACTGTGGCTGAATGCTCAAGTAACTTATGAAATGCTGACAGGACTGGGACAATACAATAACATGCAAAATCAGCCAAATTATGTGTAACAGGCATATGAGCAAATTAGACTTTGTGGAAGAAGAGCTTGGTGGGCTTTACCATCAAAAGGGGACCCTGAGGGAGCTTTTAGTAAATGTAGGCTGGGGCCTACAGAGTCATTTTCTGACTTTGTGGCTTGTCTCACTCGAGCAGTGAGATGACAGATTCAACATGAAAGAGCAGGAGACATTTTAATTCAGCAATTAACTTATGAAAATGTCAATGCTGATTGTAAGAAATGCCTGACGCCTCTGAGAAAAAATAGTACCATTACAGAAATGATTCGAGCATGTCAGAATGTGGGGTCAGGCATTTTTCAAGCAAACTTACTTGCTGCCGCCGCAACAGTGGGGAATAAAAGGTGTTATAATTGTGGAAGAACAGGACATTTTAAAAAAGAATGTAGGCAACCAAGAAGGACACAAAGTGGCGATCTAGGGAAAGGTGTGCCTCCCAATTCAATAAACACAGATTAAACCTCTCTGTGTCCTAGAAGTCAGAAGGGAAACTATTGGACTGGTCAATGTAGATAGAAATTACATAAAAATGGGCAGCCATTAGATCAAGACATAGGGAATGGTCAACCACAGGGAAACGGCCCCCTAACCCCGTCATCAATAGGGGAAATTTGCCTTGCAAGGCCCACAGTGGACTCCCTCATCTGAGCCACTCCAGGGAGCGCAGGCCTAGTTCTTAACAATTATACTGTACTAGAGGCCCGGTGCACGAAATTCGTGCACAGGGGAAGGGAGGGGTATCCCTCAGCCCAACCTGCACCCTCTCCAATCTGGGACCCCTTGGGAGATGTCTGACTGATTGATGTCCATGGGATCGGGCCTAAACAGGCAGTCAGACATCCCTTTCACAATCTAGGACTGCTGGCTCCCAACTACTCGCCTGCCTGCCTTCCTGATTGCCCCTAACCGCTCTGCCTGCCAGCCTGATCACCCCCTAACCACTCCCCTGCCTGCCTGATCGACGCCTAACTGCTCCCCTGCCAGCCTGATCGTCCCCAACTGCCCTCCCTGACACCCCGGTCACCCCCAAATGCCCTCCCTTGCATATTTCCTCTTTATTAGATAGGGTTTTTTCTTTAGCATATTGGACAATCCTAACTGGTTTGGCTCAGTGGATGGAGCATTGGCCTGCAGAATCAAGGGTCCCAGGTTCGATTCTGGTCAAGGGCATGTACCTTGGTTGGGGGCACATACCCAGTGGGGAGTGTACACGAGGCAGCTGATCAATGTTTCTCTCTCATAGGTGTTTCTAGCTCTCTATTCCTTTCCCTTCCTCTTTGTAAAAAAATCAATAAAATATATATTATAAAAAAAAACATTTAAGATTCCTCCATATCTGCCTGGGTGGTGTGACTCAATGGTTGTGACCCCAGGCTGCCACCGCTGGAAGGGGATTGAGCCCTGGCCAGGCTGAGACCCCAGCCCAGGCTGCCGCCTCAGCCCAGCCAGGCTGAGACCTCAGCCTAGGCTGCCATCTCAGCCTGGCCAGGGATAGTGCGGTGGGGGTGTGCGGCCCCAGCCCAGGCTGCCACCACTGGCCTGAAGATAGCGCTGTGGGGGTGCACCGCCCTGCCAGCCTGAGACCCCAGCCCAGGCAGCCACCGCCACCAGGGGATTGTGCGGCTTGGGTGCGAGGCCTTGCTGGCCTGAGATCCCAGCCCAAGCTGTCGCTGCGGCCAGCGGATCCTACAGCTTGGGTGTGAGGCCCTGCCAGCCTGAGATCCCAGCCCGTGCTGCCGCCGAGGCCAGGGGATTGTGCAGCTTTGGTGCAAGGCCCTGCCCATCTAAGACCCCAGACCAAGCTGTCGCCGTAGGCAGGGTATCCTGCAGGTTGGGTGCGAGGCCCTGCTGGTCTGAGACCCCAGCCCAAGTTGCCGCTGCTGGCTGGGGATTGTGCCTGGTGCTGGCACCTCCCAGCCAGACACCCCGGGCTGCCGCCACTGGGCAGGGATCGCTGCGTGGGGGGTGGGCGCCTCCCAGATAGACACCCTGGGCTGCCGCTGCTGGGTGGACTTGGGGACTTCAGCAGGGTTAAGAGGACTGGGCGCCGCCATCTTGTAGCTATGGGCACTGCCATTTTTGTCATGAAGTGACAGTTAATTTGCATATTACTCTTTTATTAGATAGGATAGTGATCACTTTGACCCCCTATTTGGCTCAGCAAGCTGTTCACCTGTGCCACCGAGAACATTAGGATTAATCTTAGGGAGAAGTGGAAAAACTCTGAAAGGACTAATTGTTCTGCATGGAGTCATAGATTCAGACTATGAGGGAGAAATTAAGGTAATACTAGAATGTAGTTATATTATGCAAATTACTTCAGGACAAAGAATTGCTCAGATACTGCTTCTACCTATTATTCAGCAAGGTGAAGCTATAAATAGGAAAAGAGGAACACAAGGATTTGGAAGTTCAGATATCTATTGGATACATGAAATTAGCAAAACCCATCCTATGATTAATTTAAGAATAGAGGGAAAACGGTATAAAGGTTTAGTAGACACTGGAGTGGATGTCAGCATTATCAGCAAAGAATTCTGGCCTCCAAGTTGATCCACGGTAGAAGCTATAGGCTTTATCAGGGGGGTCAGAGTTCCTGATAAACACAACGCAGTGCTGCAGTGTTAAGGTGGCAAGATGAAGAAGGACAGACAGGATGGTTTCAGTCTTACATAGTCTCTGGGATTGCAGTCAATTTATGGGGCCGGGATGTTTTAGAAGGTTTACAAGCTTGTATTATTACCAGCAAAGGACAGCAGTTAATAATTCAGATGGGATATCAGACTGGTCAAAGCTTAGGAAAAAATAATCAGGGAATTAAAGAGCCCATCCAAGCCAAAGGAAACCCAGGAAGATGAGGATTAGGATATCAACCTTTTGAGGAGTGGTCACTGCTCAATCTCCTCACCCTCATGCAGATCCTATACAATGGAAAGATGATAGACCTATATGGGTGGATCAGTGGTCATTAACCAAGGAGAAATTAGGTAATATTCATGAATTAATACAGGAACAAAAAGAGGCTGGCCACATAGAGCCTTCCAATAGTCCTTGGAATACATCTATATTTACTATACCTAAGAAGGTGGCAGGAAAATGGCAATTGTTACATGATCTTAGAGCAGTTAACACTACTATGCATACCATGGAAGCTTTACAGCCTGGACTCCCAGTGCCTTTGCAAATTCCTCTAGATTGGTCTCTTATAGTAGTAGATCTTAAGGATTATTTCTTCACCATTCCCTTGGCACCTCAAGATAAACAGAGATTTGCATTTTCAGTGCCAGCTATTAATAATATAGAACCCATGAAAAGATATCAATGGAAATTTTTTCCTCAAGGAATGGCCAATGGCCCCACCTAGTGTCAAACATATATAGCTCAAATATTACATTACTAGCTTTCCCGTTGCAGGAAAAATCCTGCAATAGGATTTCCTGCTGCACTCTACCCCGCCTCCATTCCTCCCTTGTCGACTGCCTCACCTTCTCCTCCAGCCCGCCCGAGTTTCCCTTCGCCCCCGGCCCCGCCTCCGCTCCGCCCTTGTCACCCGCCCCGCCTTCTCCTCCAGCCCGCCCGAGTTTCCCTTCGCCCCCGGCCCCGCCTCCGCCCTGCCCTTCTCCTCCCCACCCCTGGCTTGCTTGCTTCTTCGAAGCTTTACTCCCTTCTGCAGCTCTTGGCTTCTTTGGACGCTGTCTTGATATGCAAATTAGCCGCCATCTTTGTTGGGGTAATTTGCATACTCGTCCTGATTGGTTGGTGGGCGTGGCTTGGCTGGTGGGCGTGGCTTAGATGTAGCGAAGGTGCGGTCAATTTGCATATTTGTCTATTATTAGATTAGATTCATTACATGGATGACTTGCTTTTAGCAAGTCCATGGGAAGAGCAGACTTTGGCAATGTAAAAATTGCTCCAGAAAAGGTATAGAAAGAAACACCTTTCAAATATCTGGGAACCATAATTGAAAACCAACATATTAGGCCTCAAAAGATGGAAATATGAAAAGATTGCCTTAAAACTTTAAATGACTTTCAAAAATTATTAGGGGACATTAACTGGTTAAGACCTTATCTGAAAATCTCTACGGGAGAAATGAAAAATTTATTTAATATACTTAGGGGTGACTCTAATCCTTCTTCATCCTGAACATTAACAGATGAAGCTAGGAATGAGTTGCTAAGAATTGAGCAGGCAAACTCCTCAGCCCAAGTAGCATGGTTACAGCCTGAATTGCCTTTATTGGGACAGATTAACCCTACTGCAAGTTGTCCCACTGGAGTCATCTTCCAAAAAACTCTCCTGCTATTATTGAATGGGTCCTCTAAAACTACAGTTACATATATAAAATTTATGGCTCAGTTGATATCTCAAATTAGAAAGCGCTGCAGGCAGCTTACAGGAGAAGAACCCCAATACATTTACCTTCCCCTCACTGGGAAGCAATTAAAAATATTATTTCAAACTGATTTAAATTGGCAAAGTGGACTAAGTGGATATTCAGGGGAACTTAGTTGTCACCGATTAAAAGACAAATTATTATAATTTTTATATTATACTCCCATTAGTATACCAAAAAATACTAAGCAGGAACCTATTCCTGGAACATTAACTGTTTTTACTGATGGATCATCAAATGTTAAAGCTGCATATCATACACTGAATTCAGACCGAGTATATTGACCAGTCATACTTCTGTACAAAGAATTGAATTAAAGGCTATTAAGGCTGCATTGCAGGATTTCCAAGAGCCTCTTAATATTATCTCTGACTCTTCTTATGCTGTGGGCCTAGTGAATATAATTGAAACTGCTCAGTTGAAATGGCTCAGTGACCAAAGTTTATTTTTACTATTTAAACAAGTTCAGCAGATTGTATAACAGAGACAATATCCTTTTTATATCACTCACATCAAGGCTCACAGTGTATTACCTGGCCCACTAACAAAAGGAAATGCACATGCTGATAAATTGGTTGCTTCATTAAAACAGGCTTAAGAATCTCATCAGCTTTTACATCAGCCTGCCAAACTGTTGTCCACACAATTCTCGATCACTTGACAGCAGGAAAAACAAATTATCATAGAATGTCCCACTTGCATGTTGCATCTGCCTCAAGGGCCTAATACAGGAATTAACCCTCGAGAATTGATAAGGGGACATATCTGGCAAATGGATGTAACACATTATACTCCTTTAGGATGCCTTGGGGGCATTGCATGTCTCTGTATATACCTTTTCAAAGGGCCTATGGGCTACTGCATCTACAGGGGAAACAGCAAAACAGATTATTAATCATTGCCTAGTTGCTTTTGCCATCATGGAAATTCCAAAAATTATTAAAACTGACAATGGACCTGCTTACACAAGCTGTCATTTCCAGCAATTTTGTAAAAAGTGGAAAATTCAGCACATTACAGGAATACCATATAATTTGCAGGGACATGCAATTATAGAATGCCAACATCATAGACTAAAATCCCAACTTGAAGAACAAAAGGGGGAATATAGAGAAATCTCCTGTAGGTAGACTACACCAAGCCGTAATTACTTTAAATTTTTTCACTTGTGATGCCGATGGCAAGACACCCATGGAAATACACTGGTGTCAGAATAAGCCAAAGGAAAATGGTCTGGTTAAATGAAAAGATCCTGAGTCTGGTTTATGAAAGGGCCCCAATCCCCTGTTAACATTTGGTCAAGGCTATGGTTGTATATTTCCAGAAAATTTCTCAAAGCCCGTGTGGATTCCCACAAGAAATATTAAACTTCAATATGGATCTGAGGGAGGAACTGGCCAGGTTAATGAGGACCTTGCACCTGGAACCATGCCTTACAGCTGCAGACAATAGACTACCTCAGCCACAGATATCAGCAGCCCCAAGCAACTCACTGAAGATAAGGAGTGGGAGGAGGATGAAGTGGAAAACAAAGAGCCCAGAGGTCACTTGGGGGATGGTTAAGAAGATGGTCCAGAAAGCTGAGCAAATTTGTGAGGAGACCAGAACCCCAAGAACACCTGAGAACTTCTTTCTTGCCCTGCTGGCAGTCATCAGCTGTGCGGTAATGCTACTGGGGGCAAATGGGGAAGTATTTTGGACTTATGTTCCTCACTTCATGGGTAAGACCCCTTATGTGGGATGATCTCATGTCTAATGTAGTCACCAATAACACCAAGCACCTTGGTCAACCAGGAGACCACAGGTGGGGCAAGGAAGTATATGGGCAAAGTATAATTACATGGGTATCACCACCCAGCTTCCCTTTTGTATGACACAGAACCAAACCACTGCTCCTTTGTGTGTAAAATTAAAAAGAGGCTTCTGGCTATCATGGACACCAAAGGAGGGGGAAGCAAAAGCCCAAATATATCTACTATCACTACTTGCTCTGGGGGGAGGTGCAGAAAATATAACTTTACTAAGACATCCCCCCACTAAGCCTTTATAAAAAGTCTTATGAATGGCACTCCACCGAGGAAGAAATTAATTGGCAAGACTGTTATAGTGATTACCCTACCACCAGCAAACTTAATAACAGTTTTTCCTTTGTGGATTGAAGCCCCAACAGATCTGCATATAGTAACAATCACACCCTAAAATGGAAGGGGAACACATCCTATCTATATGTTGAAGCTAATCACTCCATTTCATGGCATGGAGGAGGATTTGTTGGATCTCAATTTACAACATGACAATTGACCCCTACAAAATACGCAATGGGAATTAGCTGCTGCACTTGCACCTATTAAATAGTATAGTTTTAACTATAGTTCAGATAATTCCATTCGTACCTTATGGGGAACTCCCAATAAGACAGCATTTGCCACCACCTGTGTATTTGATCCGTTTGCACTCCTCTCAGACCCCATCCAGATGCACCTTAATGTTACAAGCCTGTGTATGAGGTGTCATGCACAGGCTGCACACTATCCCATTGTATTAATTCTATATTCCAAAAGGATTCCCTCATGATTTTAAAACAACCTGCTTTTGGTTAGTTTCCTACTAACCTAACTGAGTCTTGGGAATCTCATCAAACCTACTAACTGTTACATGATCTGGTAAAAATCTTAAAAAGACAAAAAAGATTTCTTGGAATGTTAATTGCAGGAATCTTTTCCCTCGTAATGTTACTTACTTCTGTGGGCATTGCTGCTTCATCCATAGTACAAACTGTTCAAACTGCTCAGTTTGTACAACCAGTTAAGGAAAATGTAACTAAGACCTGTCTATACAAAAAAGAATTGACAGCCAGTTTGAGATAGAATTATAAGCATAAAGTCTACAGTCTTATAGATGGGTGATAAAATCCACAGCTTAGAGCAAAGAATATCTTTGCAGTGTCATTATAATTTTTCCCAGATTTGTTTTACCCCATTCCCAATTGGGAATCAATAAAAAAAATCACCTTCTTGGTGCTTGGGGTAAAGGTAACAGAACTCTTGATATTTTAGAATTACAACAGTATATTGTACAATTATCCCAGGCAAACTTACAAACTAATTCCTTAGATGCCTGGCAGCAATTTTAAAAAGACATGAAAGAATTTAATCTCTTCCACTGGATCTCCTTACATTTGCCTCTCAGCATAACCACTATTGCTTGTCTCATTTTTATTCTTATGTTTATTTCTAGTCTGCAGATGTGGAATGAAGAGTCTTAAAAGGACTCAAATCCTTCAGGCGGCATTCACTTTTCAACATTTATTAAGAAAAAGAGAAGGGGGAGATGTTGGAAGATACCCACTGCCTTCCCTATCAGAAAAGTGTAAACAAGGAATGCAGAAGGCTCGTGAACCTTGAGCTCTGGCAAGGGCCAAAGCTATGCACCGATTGTTTAGTCGAGACAATGGTGGCTCAAGCAATTTCCTAACCAAATAGTCTCAAAGTAAATCTTTACTAATATTTACTGACCTTTAAGATGGTCTGTCTGTTACCGGAATTGCCTGCCTGACTAAGGGCAATATGTGTATCTAAAATTGAATAAAAGGCTGGCAGGGCCTGGGCAGCAGTGAAGTCCTTGCCCTTGTATTGGACTCTTTGCCTGGCCCCCATTATTTCCAAATTATTATTTCTTGTCTTGTCTCATCATTTGCCCGTGGCCCTTCTCTAGATCCCAAACCCAGAACCACTAGGGACATGGACTCTCATATCATACTGCTTTTTCTCAGCCAGCCTGAGTAGGTCAGTGAAGTTCATGATGGTGGGGCACTTTTAAGAGGGACCTTTAGTTTACTTTCAACTTTGGGAGGAGGTTCTTGCTCTGATGCTGCTTGATTGTATTCTAAGAAAAGAAAATTTCCATGGTTAAATAGGATTCCTGTTGAGGAAAAGTCAAAGAAAAGACAGGCAATGGAAAGCCACTAGTCAGGGAACAGACCATGTTCTGAATACTTGCTTATATTTCTTGGTCTGTTCCCTGACTAGTGGCTTTCCATTGCCTGTCTTTTCTTTGACTTTTCCTCAACAGGAATCCTATTTAACCATGGAAATTTTCTTTTGTCCTCTTGTCCATAGCTCTTGCTTTCTTGTCATGTTTTAGCTCAATTCACTTTTTCACTAGTTCTTCTTTTCTCCTTTTTTTCTCTAAGGCGTTTTGTCCGAGCTCCTCCACATTTCTTCTGAGAAAAGCTTGTATGCTGCTGATTGGACATCCTTAACTTTTGGGTCTTTTTTGGGAGGACCCACTGCCCAACTATACCTTTTCGGTATGCTGTTGGTTCCTTGTCCTTTAGAAGCTATCATGAGAATTTCCCTGAAATCCATGTTGACCGAATTGGATAGAATGGGCCAGCTCTTGGAGAGGAGTGAAAGCGCATCTTACCCAGTGGCCAGCTGCAGCCAAATGAACTGGCTGGCAGCCTCTTTTCTACCTTTATTCAGCATGACCAATTCTGGCGCTATCCAAGACAGTCTGCCTGCCCCCTTCCCCAAGCAGCCTGTATCCTTACAAGTCCAATGCTGCGCTCCCACCTTTGAAACTTTAAATAAAAGTTTTACATCCACAAGATAAATTAGTAGATTGTTCCACATTCATTGACATAATAATTCAGTTGAGAATAAGTTACTTTAGTTTAATTGTTAAATTTTAGTTCAGCCTGGCTGGTGTGGCTCAGTGGATTGAATATTCTCTCAGGCACCAAGAGGTTGCTGGTTTGATTCCTGGTCAGGGCACATGCTAGGGTTGTGGGTTCAATCCCCAGAAGGGGGCATGCAGGAGGCTGCCGATTGAAGTGATATCTCTATCTCATCGATGTTTCAGTCTCTCTCTCCCTTTCCCTTCCTCTCTCTCTGAAAATCAGTATTACCATATATTTTTTAAAATCTTAGTTCAAGAAATGGTGATAGACATGTACTCCCAAAATGTCTGAATACTTGCTTATATGGTGAAGAAACAAAAGTTCATATTGATTTTTTACTAACAATCAATAATCTTACTCATTTAATATCTTTTTTATTGATTTCAGAGAGGAAGGGAGAGATAACATGCATATAAATACATATCCTTTAAAACAGTACGTGACACATATAATCAAAGAAAATGTACAAGGGCAACAAAACACATAAGATGCTGAGGAATGATCTTAACAAAAATGTGCACAATCTGTATAAATAAAATTTTATTTTATTTTTTATTTTTTAAAATTAATTTCTTTATTGATTAAGGTATCACATATTTGTCCTCATCCCCCCATTCCTACCCCACACCCCTCCCCACGCATGCCCCCACACCCCTGTTGTCCTTAACCACTGGTTAGGCTCATATGCACGCACACAAGTCCTTTGGTTCATCTCTCCCCTTTACCCCAACCCACCCCTACCCCCCCTCCGAGGCCCAACAGTCCGATCCATGCCTTCCCGTTTCTGGGTCTGTTCTTGTTCATCAGTCTATGTTGTTCATTATTTCCCCTAGATGAGTGAGATCATGTTCTATTAGAAATACACTTATAAGAACCGAAAATGAGACAAGCAATAATGGTTATGCTGATAGGCAAATGAATCAGTCTGTAGTGAGTTTCTTTCTGGGCCAACAGTTCTTTTGAGACCCAATTTCAATGTCCAACAGTTCCTTATGTGTACATCTCAGCAATGACATTTCAGTTCTGGATGGTGGACAAATGGTAGTAATGCAGGTCCGACTTTCTCTGGTTTGGTCCTGGGCAACCTGCAGTGATGCACAGCTGCTAACTGCTAGTATGGCAAGGCAATGTCGGCGTCTTCCATCTCTGCACTGCTTCTCTTCTGTCTTCATGGCTGAAGTAGTCCTGTCGATTCCTCTCTGTTGCTGGAATCCACATGGTCTCGGAGTTGTTTTCTGAAAATATACAAACATATTCTCGACCAAAAGTTAATAAAGGAATATTTTCTATAAATTTGACTTGGGATCCTATTTCATTTTTTTGCCCAAATGATTTTCCTCTGGCTTGTTTTGACACCTTGTGTGTTTTTCATGGGTGTCTTGCTTTTAGCCTTACAATTAATTTTTTAAGTATTTATTTTCTAGATGTAATTTACTTACAGGATATTTTTCCTTACATGATATTCTTCTACTATTCCCCCCTTTTATGATTTAAATATTAGGAGGCTTTTGAAAATTTTATAATGTAGTCTTGATAGCTTTTAAATTTTAATTTTTTTGCACTATAATATGACTGATTTAGGTTCATTACATGTTACACAATTTTATCATGAGATAAACTACAAAAAATTTTTTTAGTTAACACTTTAGGAACTGCTTTTTGTCCAGTACAATTAATTTTTCTAGAATATTCACTTATTTCAATTAGCCAATTTAAATTAGCCTGAAAATTTGACTACTATTTTACTGTCAAATTTAATATTCTAACAACAATCTTATTTTACCCTGTAAATATTAGTGGAAAGGATTATTTGCCTTCTTGAGTAGGCCCTGAGCATGCCTGGTGATAGGCTGGATTTAGATATCAAAAACCCACTTCCCCATACCATGGGTACAAGACAACTCAAACAATTCTTGTTGGAGTGAGAGGGCAGCTGCTATCGGCCAAGTCTCTGTCTGTTATCCAGGTCCTGATTTGAGCTGGGCATGTGAAGTTAAGCAGCCATGGGGGCAGGAGACTTCCCTCAGAAAGGGTGAGGGTCTGTGCTCCACCTCTGTTGACCCCCAAGTTCTCTCCTGATGGGCCCTCTGTGACTGTGCCTGTCTTAGGTTGTTCCTTCCCTGAGGAATCTTACCCGTCTCTGGCTAACCAGCCATCCTCTGGGGCCAAGCAGGGTGATGTGAGGTTCAGTTCTGTCTCCTTGGTATCCTATGCCCCCATGGCCTCCACGCCCAGCACCTGCCTTGGGATCCCCTCGCCTGCTGACGGGGCCCCAGCACTGATAACATATCTTGGGGAAAGAATTAGATAATTTATTACCAGTTTTTTTCGTGTGTGTGTGTGTGTGTGTGTGTGTGTGTGTGTGTGTGTGTGTTTATGTAGGCTTGTAATGCTATGAACTCCCCTTTTAGGACTGCTTTCACTGTGTCCCATAGATGTTGGATTGTTGTGTTTTCATTGTCATTTGTTACCAGGATGCTTTTTATTTCTTCTTGGATTACTTTGTTAGCCCAGTCATTGTTTAACTAGAGGCCTGGTGCACAAAATTTGTGCACAGGGCAGGGGGTGTCCCTCAGCCCAGCCTGGACCCTCTCCAATCTGGGATCCCTTGAGGGATGTCCAACTGCCCATTTAGGCCCTACTGGAATCGGGCCTAAACGGGCAGTCAGACATCCCTTTCACAATCCAGGACTGCTGGCTCCCAACTGCTCACCTGCCTGCCTTCCTGATTGCCCCTAACCGCTTCTGCCTGCCAGCCTGATCACCCCCTAACCACTCCTCTGCCAGCCTGATTGATGCCTAACTGCTCCCCTGCCAACCTGTTTGCCCCTAACTGCCATCCCCTGCAGGCCTGGTCACCCCTAACTGCCGTCCCCTGCAGGCCTGGTCACCCTTAACTGCGCTCCACTGCAGGCCTGGGTTCCCCCCCAACTGCCCTTCCCTGCAGGCCCAGTCACCCCTAACTTCCCTCCTCTGCTGGCCTGGTTCTTCCCAACTGCCCTCCCCTGCTGGCCATCTTGTGGTGGCCATCTTGTGTCCACATGGGGGCAGGATCTTTGACCACATGGGGGCAGCCATATTGTGTGTTGGAGTGATGGTCAATCTGCATATTACTCTTTTATTAGATAGGATAGATGCCTGGTGCACGGGTGGGGGCCAGCTGGTTTGCCCTGAAGGATGTCACAGATCAGGGTCGGGGTTCCCTTGGGGCGTGGGGCGGCCTGGGCAAGGGGCCTATGGTGGTTTGCAGGCCAGCCAAGCCCCCTGGCGACCCAAGTGGAGACCCTGGTATCTGGGGTTTATTTATCTTCTACAGTTGAAACTTTGTAGCCTGGAGTGGAGCCAAGCCTTCTGCTTGCTCCGTGGCGGCAGCCATTTCTATTGGGGTTTATGTACCTTCTACAATTGAAACTTTGTAGCCTTAAGTGGAGGCCTGGGCTGCCCAGGGTGTGTGGAGAGCTTGGCTTCCTCCATTGCCGGGGGAAACCCTAGCCTCCCGCTCTTTCCAGCTCCGTGGCTGCCACCATTTCTTTTTGGATTTGTTTACCTTCTATAATTGAAACTTTGTAGCCTTGAGTGGAGGCCTAGGCTGGCGAGGGCAGGCAGAAAGCTTGGCTTCCTCCATTGCCTGGGAAACACAAGCCTCCCTCCTGCTCTCTGTGGCTGTAGCCATCTTGGTTGTGTTTATTTGCATATCTGCTCCTGATTGGCTGATGGGCGTGGCTTGTGGGCATGGCTTATGGGAGTGATGGTTAATTTGCATATTACTCTTTTATTAGATAGGATAGCATGCTATTTAGCCTCCAAGTTTCTGATTTTCTTAGTGTTTTTATTGCAGTTGATTTCTACTTTTAAGCCATTGTTAACATAAAAACATTTAAACCTGTGAAGAATTTTTGTGAGTTTATTTTAGCCAAACTATTGACAATTGCTAGGAAGCAGAATCTCAATGGATTTGGATAATGCTCTGGAGAATTGTGGGTTTTCACCTTACATCAAAGGAGGACACGTAAGTGTGTTACATGAATCCTTGGTGCTAGGTTAGGGAGGCTGGAGAAAGCAAAGCAGGGGAAACCTCTGGAATTGGATAAAAAGTAAAATAATAGACACATTACTTAGGTGGGTGCAGAATAGTTAACAGTCAACAATTAACATGCTAACATAACAATGAAGGAATTTATGGTCTCTGTCTGGGCACCCAGGCACATTTGGTTGTGCTCCCGGGGTCAGGATATAAGAGAAGTTACAAGTTCTTCTGACATTTCATAGATATGCTATCTTAGATGCAAAAAGACAATAGGCTCAGTTAAGGTAAAATTTGACCTTTTCAAGGAAAATATCAGTCTAAGACATGACTACCCACCATAACTGTTTTTAGTTAAAGTTTTAATTTCAAACCATCCTTTGTGGTTACTTTAGGTCTTTAAGTTTGCAAGAGGGAAGCTTATGAGGTTAGCATGTGGCCTTTGGGTTTTTTTTTTTTGTTGTTTGTTTGTTTTTTGTCCACACTTCCCCTTTTTGGTTATAAATCAATCCAAAGAATACATTGATGACCAACCTTTTGGTTGAATGATGGAGTCCCAAGGTGCTAGGAAGGCTCATTCCTAGGAAGTCTCAGTGTCAGCATTTATCTTGCTCAACAGGGTGGACCACTGTGGATGGGACAAGACCATAACCTTAGATGGCATTCAAAGTTGAATTATTATTCAAAATAAAAGGCAGGTAAATGGGAAGCAGTCAGATCCAATATTTCCTTGTTAAAAACTATCTTGGATCATATCTAATTTTTGAAATGATCCAAATCTTTTGCTGCTTGTCTTAAGTTTTATTTATTTATTTTTTTGCATCTAGTATAGCATTTACATACCAGGAACTAAAACAATAATATTAAACCTAATCAGTAAAACTGATTAGGAACAGAAAATGTCTAATATTAGACAAGGAAGGATCTGAGGGGAAACAACTATGTACTATTATCCAGAATTTCCAATTTTTCTTCTAGACAGTTAATTTCTTCCATTCCTATATTTAGAGCTGGGAAATGTATAGGAAAGTGTTTGAAACACTTAGAAGTCACTATTAAAGAGCTGGGAAAGGTGTAGGATAGTGTTAAGTTTAGCATTAGGGCTTATAGTAGTGTTAGGATTACAGTTTAGGGTTGGGGTAATGTGTAGGATAGTGTTTGGAACACTTAAAATTCACATTGAAAGAGCTGGAAATTGTGTAGTGTAGTGTTAGGGATATGGTTAGGGTTAGATTTAGAGTTAACCTTAGGGGTTAGGGATAGGGTTTGTGTTATGATTTACGGTTAGGGAAATGTGTAGGAACATGTTTGAAACAATTAGAATTTCCAATTAAAGAGCTGGGAAATGTGTAGGATTAGGGTAAGGGATTAGGGATAGAGTTAGGGTTAGGGTAAGGGATTAGGGACAGAGTTACGGTTAGGGAAATTAGTTGGATAGTGTTTGAAGTACTTAGAATTCACATATAAAAAGCTGGGAATTTTTCAGGGAAGAGTTTGAAAAACAATTCATGATTAAAAAGCTGGGAATGTGTAGGATAGTATTAGGGTTAGGCTTAGGGTTAGATTTAGGGTTAGGGGTGAGGGTTAGGGTTAGGGAAATGTGTTGGATAGTTTTTGGAACACTCAGAATTTACATAGAAAGAGCTGGGACATATGTTGGAAAGAGTTTGAAAACTGTTAGAATTCACATTTAAAGAGCTGGGAAATGTGTAGGAAAGTGTTTGAAACACTTGATATTCATGTGTAAGAAATGGGAAATAGGTAGGATAGTGTTAGGGTATGGGTTAGAGGTTAGGGTTAGGTAAATATGTAGGGTTGTGTTTGGAACACTTTGAATTCACATTGAAAGAACTTGGAAATATGTATTAAAGTGTTTGAAAACTGTTAGAATTCACATTTAGGGAAATGTGTAGTATACTATTAGGGATATGGTTAGGGTTAGGGGTTAGAGTTAGGGTTAGAATAAGCAGCTAGGGATGGGGTTTGGGTTGTGGTTTAGGGTAGGGAAAAGTGTAGGTAAGTGTCTGAAATTCCTAGTTAAAGAGCTGGTAAAAATATAAGATAGTGGTAGGATTAGGGTTAGGGTTAGGGTTAGGGGTTAAGGTTAGGTTAAGGTTAGGGTTAGGGTAAGGTTTTGGGGATAGGGTTTGGGTTATGGTTTAGAGATAGGGTTAGAGAAATTTGTAGGATAGTGTTTGGAACATTTAGGATTTATGGTGAAAGAGCTAGGAAATGTGTTATAAAGATTTTGAAAACACTTAGAATTCACATTTAAAGATTTGGGGAATGTGTAGGAAAGTGTTTGAAACACTTAAAAATTAAGTTTAAAGAAATAGGAAATGTGTAGGATAGGTTTAGGTTAAGGTTAGGGTTAGGGTTAGGGTTAGGGTTAGCATTAGAGGTTAGTGTTAGGTTTAGCCTTAGGGGTTAGGTTTTGGGTTAGCGTTAGAATTAGGTTTTAGATTTAAGGTTAGGTAAATGTGTAGGATACTGTGTGGAACACTTAACATTCACATCGGAAGAGCTGGGAAATATGTAGCAAAGTGTTTGAAATCACTTATAATTCACGGTTAAAGAGCTGGAAATGTGTAGGAAAGTATTAGGGATAGGGTTAGGGGGTAGGGATAGTGTTTGGGTTATGGTCTAGGGATAGGGATAGGGAAATTAGTAGTATGTGTTTGAAGCACTTAGAATTCAAGTTTTAAGAGCTGCAGAACGTTCAGGGTAATGTTTGAAATGCTTAGAATTCATGATTAAAGAGCTGGAAATGTGTAGGGTAGTGTTAGGTTTAGGGTTAGGTTTAGGGAATATGTAGCCAAGTGTTTGGAATGCTTAGAATTCACATTGAAAGAGCTCAGAAATGTGTAGGAAAGTATTTGAAAACTGTTAGAATTCACATTTAAAAAGCTGGGAAATGTGTAGTATAGTTTTATGTACACAATTAGGTTAAGGGTTAGGGTTAGGTTTAGGGTTAGGAGTTAGGTTTAGGCCTTTAAACTTTAGAGGAAAGGTTAAACTTTAGGGGAAGGGTTAGTTTACTAAGTGTATAAGTAAACTAATACACTTAGGTTATGGTTAGATTTAGGGTTAAGATTAGGGGTTAGGGATATGTTTTGGGTTATAGTTTAGTGTTATAGAAATGTGTAGGAAACTGTCTGAAACACTTAGAATTCATAATTAAAGAGCCAGTAAATGTGTTGGATTGTGATAGGGTTAGGGTTAAGTTTGTGGTTAGGATTAGGTTTAAGGTAAGGGGTTAGGAATAGAGTTTGGGTTATGGTTTAGGGTTAGTGTTAGGGAAATTAGTTGGATAGTGTTGAGAGCACTTAGAATTCACATTTTACTTGCTTGTATTTTATTTTATTTTTTATTTATTTATTTTTTTTAAATGGATCTTTATTGTTCAGATTACAATTGTTTCTCCTTTTTCCCCACATATCTCCCCACCACCCAGTTCCCACCCCCCCCTCTGCCCTTACCTCCCCCCCCCCCGCTGTCCTTATCCATAGGTGTATGATTTTTGTCCAGTCTCTTCCCATACTCCCCACACAGACACCCCTTTCCCCCTGAGAATTATCAATCCACTCCCATTCTATGCCTCTGATTCTAATAAGTTTACCAGTTTATTCTGTTCCTCAGATTTTTAATTCACTTGACTTTTAGATTCACTTGTTGATAGATATGTATTTGTTGTTCATAATTTTTATCTTTCTTCTTCTTTTTCCTCTTTTTAAAGAATACCTTTCAGCATTTCATATAATGCTGGTTTGGTGGTGATGAACTCCTTTAGCTTTTTCTTATCTGTGAAGGTCTTTATCTGCCCTTCAATTCTGAATGATAACTTTGCTGGGTAGAGTAGTCTTGGTTGTAGGTTCCTGCTATTCATCACTTTGAATATTTCTTGCCACTCCCGTCTGGCCTGCATGGTTTCTGTTGAGAAATTAGCTGATAATCGTACGGGAGCGCCCTTGTAGGTAAGTAACTGTTTTTCTCTTGCTGCTTGTAAGATTCTCTCTTTGTCTTTTGCTCTTGGCATTTTAATTATGATGTGTCTTGGTGTAGTCCTCTTTGGATTCCTTTTGTTTGGGGTTCTGTGTGCTTCCTGGACTTGTAAGTCTATTTCTTTCATCAGGTGGGGGAAGTTTTCGTTCATTATTTCTTCAAATAGGTTTTCAGCATCTTGCTCTCTCTCTTCTTCTGGTACCCCTATAATTCTGATGTTGGTTCGCTTGAAGTTGTCCCAGAGGCTTCTTACACTATCTTCAACTTTCTGAATTCTCTTCTCTTCATGCTTCTCTGGAGGAGTGTCCTTGGCCTCTTTGTATTCCAAATCTTTGAGTTGATTCTTGCAATCCTCTAGTCTGCTTTTGGGTCTCTGTATAATATTTTTTATCTCAGTCAGTGTATGTTTAATTTCTAGTTGGTCCTCATGGAATTTATCGGCCTTTTCCATGAAATTCTTGAAAAACCTTATAACCGTGGTTTTGAACTCTATGTCCAATCGCTTGTTTTCCTCCATTTCTTTGGTTTGTGATCTGTTTCCTTGCCTTCTCATATTCTCTGCTTCCCTGAGTTGGTAGGGTAGTTTTGTGTACTAGGTGTCCTATTGGTTCAACGGGTCAGCCTCCCAGTTACTTGAGGTGGACACTCTTGGTGTACCCTTGTGTACTGTGTGTTCCCCAGCAGGAGCTACAGCAAGGGCTAGTTTTCTCCTCCTTTGCTTGGGCGGTTTTGGAGCAGTCTGACTGGAGCTGCAGTTGGTTAAGCTGCCACAGAACAGGCCATTTATATGTAAAAGCCGCTGTGTGGAGCCTGGGCGGGTTTGTAGAATGTGCGGGGCGGGGCCTCAGGGCGGGGCCTCAGGGCTGGGCGGGGTCTCAGGGCGTCACTAGGCTGGGGCGTGGCCAACAGCGATGGCTGCCGTCAGCCGTCTCTGCCTTTCCCGTTTCCAAGTCCCTGCGCCCCACAGTCCAGCGCAGTAAACAATGATTGCTGGGCGCACCACCGCAAAAAAGTCACTCTCACTTTCCGACCCGATGGCCGAGAGTCCAGCTTCTCCCCGTAGGTGTCTGGGTCCCCCGAGTGTCCCCAGAAACTGGATTTCAGAGTGATCGGGAGCTTGTCTCCCTGCGGGTTGAAGAAAAGCCGCGCACCCAGCTGCCCGCCGCCGGCCCGATTCGCGTGCCTCCGTACCTCAGCTTTTCAGCGATTGTGCTCCTTTCTGTTCTTAGTTGTCAGTCTTCCACTCAGCCAGCTTTCCCGTGGTTCTGGGTGGTAGACGTTTTTGTCTTTTAGTTGTGTTTTTGAAATTGTTGTGTGAGGCAGCAGATTAGTTGTTTAACTATGCCGCCATCTTGGTTCCTCCTCTAGAATTCACATTTTAAAAGCTGAAAAATTTTCAGGGAAATGTTTGAAACACTTAGAATTCATGATTAAAGAGCTGGGAAATGTGTAGGATAGTGTTAGGTTTAAGGTAAAGGTTATAGGTTAGGGTTAGGGTTATATTAGGGTTAGTGTTAGGGGTTAGGGTTAGGTTACTTAGCCCTTAGGGTTAGGGTCAGGGTTCAGGGTTAGGGTTATGGAAATGTGCAGGATAGTGTTTGCAACACTTATAATTAACTTTTAAAAACCTGGGAAATATGTAAAAAAGTGTTTGAAATACTTAGAATTCTCAATTAAAGAGATGGGAAATTTGTAGGATAGTGTTTGGGTTAGAGTTAGGGTTAGGGTGAGGGTTAGTTTTAGAGTTAAGGTTCACAGTTAGGGTTAAGGCTTAGGGTTAAGTTTAGGGTTAGGGTTAGAGTTAGGTTTAGGGTTAAGGAAATGTGTAGGAGAGTGTTTGAAATAGTTAGAATTCATGTTGAAAGAGCTGGGAAATGTGTAGGAAAGTGTTTGAGAGCTGTTAGAATTAACATTTAAAGAGCTGGAAAATGTGTAGGAAAGTATTTGAAACACTTAAAATTTACATTTACACAAATGGTGAATGTGTAGGATAGTTAGGGTTAGGATCAGGGGTTTGGGTTAGTTTAGGGTTGGAATTAGAGTTAGAAGTTAGGATTAGGTTTAGCTTTAGCCCTTAGGGTTATTTTTAGGGTTAGGATTCAGGGTTAGGGTTAGGTAAATGTGTAGGATAGTGTTAGGGTTATAGTTATGGCTAGGCATTATGGTTAGGATAAGCATTAAGGCTTAGGCTTAGGGTAACTGTTAGAATTTAGTGTTAGGGAAATATGTAGGATTATGTTTGCAACACTTCAAATTAATGTTGAAAGAGCTGGGGAATATGTAGCAAAGTGTTTCACAACACTTATAATTAATATTTAAAGAGCTGGGAAATGTGTAGGAAAGTGTTTAAAACACCATTCACAATTAAAGAGCTGGGAAAATGTGTAGGATAGTGTTAGGGTTACTGTTAGGGGTTAGGGTTAGGATTAGGGTTAGGTTTAGGATTAGGTTAGTGTTAGGGTTAGAGGTTAGGGTTAGGTTTAGTGTTAGCCCTTAGGGTTAGGGTTAGGTAAATGTGTAGGATAGTGTTTAAAACACTTACAATTCACATTTAAAGAGCTGGAAATTTGTAGGATAGTGCGAAGGTAAGGGTTTCGGTTAGGGGTTAGAGTTAGAGTTAGGGTTAGGTTAGGGTTAGGGTTAGGGTTAGAAGTTAGGGTTAGGTTTAGCTTTAGGCTTTAGGGTTAGGTTAGGGATAGAATTCAGGTTTAGGATTAGGCAAATGTGTAGGATAGTATTTGCAATGCTTATAATTCAAGTTTAAAGACTTGGGAAATGTGTAAGAAAATATTTGAAACTCTTAGAATTCAAAATTAAAGAATTGGAAAAAGTGTTAGAAAGTTTTTGAAACACTATTCTGATTAAATTGCTGGAAAATGTATAGGGTAGTGTTAGGATTAGGGTTAGGGGTTAGAGTTAGGTTTAGGCTTAGTGTTAGGGTTAGGGTATGTATTCAGGGATAGGGTTTGGGTTATGGTTTAGGGTTAGGTAAATGAGTTGGATAGTGTTTAAAACACTTAGAATTCATGTCTAAAGAGTGGGAAAATGTTTAAGGAAGTGTTTGAAAAACTTAGAATTCACCATTGAAATGCCTATGAATGTGTATATAGTGTTAAGGTTAGGTTCACAGTCAGGGGTTAGTGTTAGGTTGGGGTTAGGTTAGAGGTTTGGGTTAGGTTTAGCACTAGCCTTTAGGGTTAGCGTTTGAGTTTGGGTTTCGGTTCAGGGTTAGGCTTAGGGAAATGTGTAGGGTAGTGACTGAAACAGTTAGATGTCACATTTTCAGAGCTAGGAAATATGTAGAATAGTTTTAGGGTGAGGGATAGGGTTAGGACTTAGGGTTAGGTGTTAAGGTTAGGGTTAGGGTTAGGGTAAGGTTTAGGGTTTGGGATAGAGGTTAAGGTTAGGTTTAGTATTAGGGCTTATGGTTAGGGTTAGGAGAATATGTAGGATAGAATTTGGAACACTTAGAATTCATATTTAAAGAGCTTGGAAATGTGTAGGGAAGTGTTTGAAAACATGTTTAAATACCTGGGAAATGTGTAGATATCTTTGAAGCACTTGGAAGAGTAGGGAAATGTGTAGGATAGTGTTAGGGTAAAGCTTAGAGTTAGGGGTTAGGGTAAGCATTTGGGTTAGGGTTGGTGGCTAGGGTTAGGGTGAGGGTTAGGGCTAAGGGCTAGGGATAGGTTTTTGATTTATTGATAGGGATAGGGAAATGTGTATGGTTGTGTTTGAAACACTTAAAATTTATGTTGAAAGTACTGGAACATATGAAGGAAAGTGTTTGAAAACACTCATAATTCATATTTATAGATCTGGGAAATGTGTAGGATATTGTTAGGTTAGGGTTAGGGTTAGAGTTAGGGTTAGAAGTTAATGTTAGAGGTTAGGTTTAGGGTTAGCATTAGGATTAGTGTTTAGGGTTAAGGTTAGGGAAATGTGTAGGGTATTGTTTGGAACACTTAGAATTCACATTGAAAGAGCTGGAAAATGTGTAGGAACGTGTTAGGGATAGGTTAGGGTTAGGGGTTAAGTTTAGGTTTACTGTTAGGGGTTAGGGATACAATTTGGGTTATGGTTTAGGGATAAGGATAGGGAAATGAGTTCGATAGTGTTTGAAGCACTTAGAATTCAAGTTTTAAAATCTGCAAAATGTTCAGGAAAGTATTTGAAATACTTAGAATTCAAGATTAAAGAGTTGGGAAATGTGTAGGATAGTTAGAGTTAGGGTTAGGGTTAGGATTTGGGTTACGGTTATGGTTAGGGTTAGAGTGAGTTTAGTCTTGGGGCTAGAAAAATTTGTAGGATAGTGTTTGGAACAGTTAGAATTCACGTTGAAAGAGCTGGGAAATGTGTAGCAAAGTGTTTGAAAACACTTGTAATTCACGTTTAAAGAGCTGTGAAATGTGTATGATAGTTTTAGAGTTAGGGGTTAGGTTTAAGGTTAGAGGTCAGGATTAGGTTTAGCATTAGCCCTTGGAGTTAGAGTTAAGGTTTGGGTTAGGGTTCAGGGTTAGGTTTAGGTAAATGTGTAGGATAGTGTTTGAAACACTTATAATTGACGTTTAAAGAGCTTGGAAATGTGTAAGAAAGTTTTTCAAACACTTGGAATTCATTATTAAATGGCTGGGAATAGTGTAAGATAATGTTAGGGTTAAGGTTAGGGTTAGGGTTAGGGATTTGGGTTAGGTTTAGGATTAGGGTAAGGGGTTAGGGATAGGGTTTGGGTTATGGTTTAATGTTAGGGCTATGGGAAGGAGTTGGATAGTGTTTAAAGCATTTAGAATTCACATTAAAAGAGCTGAGAAATGTTTAAGGAAGTGTTTGAAAAACTTATCATTTACCAATAAAGTGCTGGGGAATGTGTAGGATAGTGTTAGGTTTAGGGTTAGGGTTAGAGGTTAGGGTTAGGGTTAGGGTTATGGTTTGAGGTTATAGTTAGAGTTAGGATTGGGGTTTGGTTTGCATTAGAATTAGAGTAATGTGTAGGAAAGTGTTTGAAAACACTTGTGGTTGGCATTGAAAGTTGGTGGGAAATGTGTAGGAAAGTGTTTGAAACACTTAGAATTCATGTTTAAAGGGCTGGGAAATGTGCATGAAAGTGTTTGAAAACAATTATAATTGAAGTTTAAAGAGGTGGGAAATGTGTAGGAAAGTATTTGAGGACAGTTAGAATTTAGGATTATAAAACTTGGAAATATGTAGGACAGTGTTATCATCAGGATTAGGGCTAGGGGTTGTTAGGGTTAGGGTTTATGGTTAGGGTTAGGGAATTGTGAAGGATAGAGTTTTTAACACTTAAAATTTACATTGAAAGAGCTGGGAAATGTGTAGGATAGTATTTGGGTTAGGGTTAGGGTTGGGGTTAAGGTCAGTCTACTTTTAGTGATTTAATAAGCTGCACATTGTATGGAGCCTGTAGTAACTTTTATGAAATCTCTTAGTATGAATTCCTAGCCAGTTGAATTTTGACAAACTCTTTCTAACACAGGCTATATTAGTAAAGGATACATGTGCTAATTATGTAATAAATGTTCCATCTTGCTCTCCAAGTAAATGGCATTATATGACAAAATCTCACAGAAGTTAACACTATTCCACACATTAGGTTCACCTGTGCATTATTTCAAAGTGCTAACCATAATACAACATATAGTCAATGTATTTCAAACATTACTAGCATACTGTGTCTTGAACAGTCTATTTTTACTATTCCCATGAGCTGTGCATTGTGTATAGTTTGTAGCAAAGTGTTTCATCACTGAAAATTTGTGCCAATTGTGGATTTGACCAACTGTTTTCAGCACAGATCATCATTGCTA
The DNA here is from genome assembly GCF_027574615.1 of Eptesicus fuscus. Classification (NCBI taxonomy): domain Eukaryota; kingdom Metazoa; phylum Chordata; class Mammalia; order Chiroptera; family Vespertilionidae; genus Eptesicus; species Eptesicus fuscus. The sequence goes on along the minus strand of NC_072480.1, from coordinate 234,936 downwards.
AAAGAACTCCTTCCCACTATCTAATGGATGTTTCACTAAGCTTCTTTTCCCACTAAACAGCATTAGAGTACAATATTTCACAGAAGGTACCTGAATTCTACCCACTGTGGTAACCTGTGTTTTCCTACAAACAGTGAAATATAGTGCAAATAATTCATGACATAACCTATAAGAAATACATTTTTAAACGCCACGAGCAAACTTTTTCTGCCACTCTACAGTTTTTGTGTATTAATCAGCTGGTAACATATGGTAAAATGTTTCAAATCTCTTAAAATTAATTCCTACCAAGTGTGATTTTGGAAAACTGGTTCTGGCACAGGCTAAGATTACTAATGGATACATTTATCAATTATGGAATGAGTTTCCCAAATGGTTTTATGTAACAACTAGGGGCCCAGTGCATGAAATTTGTGCACTTGGGGGGGTCCCCTCAGCCCAGCCTGCCCCCTCTCACATACTGGGAGCCCTCAGGGGATGTACTACTAACGGCTTAGGCCCGCTCCCCATCGGGAGCGGGCCTAAGCCACAGTCTGGCCTCCCTTTGTGGGAGACAACTGGGCTGATCAGCGAAAGGCATCAGCCCCATCACCCCACTGCTGCAGCCACTGCCAGTCACTGCAGCCACCAAGGTGTTTTCATCAACACGGATTCCAGTCCCTTCACCATGAAAAAAATGACAACTTTCTTTAGGCATTTTCAAGATGTGTCTTTCATAGGATATGACCTTTCTTCTTTCTTTCTTTCTTTCTTTCTTTCTTTCTTTCTTTCTTTCTTTCTTTCTTTCTTTCTTTCTTTCTTTCTTTCTTTCTTTCTTTCTTTCTTCTTCACCTGAGGATATGTTTCCATTGATTTTTAGAGAATGTGGAAGAGAAAGGGAAAGACAGAGAGAAACATCAAAGCGAGAGGAACACTTTGATTGGTTGCCTCCTGCATGAGCCCTGACCTAGGCCCCAGCCAGGGAGGAGCCTGCAACTTAGGTACATGCCCTTGATTAGAATCAAACCCGGACCCTGCAGTTGGCAAACCTAGGCATTATCCACTGAGCCAAATTGCCTAGGGCAGGATATGACATTTCTTAGCCCTCCAGCAGCAGACCTTCGTTTTTTTCTCCAGGAGTGTAGTGGAAAAGCCCTAGATCACCTTTTTGGATTCTTTTACCCAAGTTACTAAGAATATTACCAGTGGCATACAGGGAGCTTAGCCAATGAATGGTCAGAAAAGGTGTTTCCTCTGTAGTTCACACCTATCTTCTCTGATCTCTGGCTCCACCCCTGCCAAGGCCAAAAGCCTCAGGGACTGGGCAGGGGCCCCCCCAGTTCCTCCAATCACCGGCTCTGCCCCTGCTAAGGCCTAAAGCCTCTGGCCCTGGGAAGGGACCCCCCAGCTGGCTTCGATTGCCTGGCCAAGGCCGCAAGCCTCTGGCCGAGGCTCGGGCCCTGGGAAGGGGACCCCCAGTTGGCTAAAATCGCCTGGCTCTGCCCCCGGCCACGGCCAGCAAGGGCAGGTGGAAAGCTTGGCTTCCTCTATTGCTGGGGAAATCCAAGCCACCCTCCTGCTCTCCGTCACCGCAGCCATCTTGGTTGGGTTTATTTGCATATTCGCTCCTCATTGGCTGGTGGGCATGGCTTGTGGTGTAGTGGAGGTACGGTCAATTTGCATATTACTCTTTTATTAGATAGGATATCTCACCATAGCTACCAGATTTACACATGCTAGGTTCACCTGTGTATTCCTTCAAATAATGAAATATTTTTAGAAAAGATAATGCACATATTATTCTATGACTTTACATATAATCAATATATTTGCAAAATTACTAGAGAACTCTTTACAGAACAGTTAAAATATATTACTTCAATGCACCCTGCTCTTTATGTAAAATCTCTAGTGAAGTGATTTCATGTGCTAAGATTTAATTTATACCCTGCCAGATTTTGGAGAACTGTCTTTAGCCCAGCCTATAATTAGTTAATGGAACCTCTCATATGTCGTGAATGATCCAACATGCTTTGCCAGTAAACGGCATTAGGCAATGTCACTAAAGATATCAATTTTGCACAAACTAGGTCAGAGTATGTATTCCTTCAAAATCTAAAGCATTATCCCACACAGGTCACGCAAGTGTTAGACTATGGCATAAAGTATCAAGGGCACATTTGAAAAGTCAACCAGTATACTCAGTCTAGGACAGTCTTGTTCTACTGCTTAAATGAGCCGTGCATTGTGTCACACCTGTAGTAAAGTGTTGGACCCCTCATAACTACTTGGTACCTAGCAGGATTGTGGCACAATGCTTTTGGCACAGACAGTTTACGAACCTTCTACTAACTATGCCATGAATGGAAGAAAATGCTAGCTACCTCTGTAAATGGCATTGCATTATATTTCCAAGAAGAGATCAACATTACACATAAAAGGTTCAACTGTGTATTAATTCAAACTCGGAAACATATTCTTCACATGGATTGCCTGTACTAGTCTCTGACATAATCAATACATTTGTAAACACTGCAGGAAAAACTGTTTGATCACATAAGTAAATGTATTAACTGCTAATCACATAATGAATGTTCCCCCATGCTGCCACAATAATTTGTGTTGAATTATAATATTTCAAAGAGGATACAAGCATTTCACACTCTGATTACACCTGTGTACTCCTTTGACGAGTGGAACATATTCCCGTTAGGCAGTGCTTGTAGTGGTCTATAAGATAATGTAAAATCAATACATTTCTAATTGCAAATCTGCTGAGAATGGTGTTGTAATATTTCAATAAGCTGAACATTGAGTGAAACCTGTTGGGTATTTGAACACTCTTGAAAAAATTAGTACAAAGCAGGATTTTGAACACTATTTCAACACACACACACACACACACACACACACACACACTGCTGCTTAGAATATAATTATTACATGAAAGCCCTACTAATAACATAAGGAATGTTCCAAAATGTTTCTCAGTAAATGGAATAAAAATATTTTACAGAAGGAACCAGCTATCCATGCCCTAGTTTCACCTATGTAATTATTCGAGGGGTAAAACATATCCCCAGTGGGTAATGCATATATTAATGCATGCATTACATGACATAACATGTAATTAGTACATTTATAAATGCTATGGGAGCACACTGTTGTATCAAACCAGTTTTCTTATTTTAACGAGCAGTGTACTGTATGAAACATGTAGTATTTGAACACTCTTAGTACATTCAAGTGGATTTTGGAAACACGTTTTTCACACTGGCTACGATTACTAACTGAAACTCCTCCTAACTATGTAATAAAAGTTCTGACATACTCCCCCAATAAAGACATTATATTTTATTTCACAGAAGATAGCAGGTTCAATAGTGTATTCCTGGAAAGATTGCAACATATTCCCAATAGGTAATGCATGTATTAGTCTCTGACATAATGTTTAATCAATACATTTATAAATACTATCAGAACAGTGCGAAAATCAGTCTAGCTTAAGTGACTTAATAAGCTGCACATTTTGTGGAACCTGTAGTAACATGTTTGAGGACTCTTAGAATGAATTTCTAACCAGTTGGATTTTGGCAAACACTTTCTAACACAGGCTATAATTAGTAAAGGATACATGTACTAATTATGTAATGAATGTTCCAGCATGCTCCCCAAGTAATTGGCATTATATGACAGAATCTCACAGAAGTTAACATTATTCCACACACTAAGTTCACCTGTGCATTCTTTCAAAGTGTTAACCATATTACAATATATAGTCAATGTATTTCAAATATTACTAGCATACTGTGTCTTGAACAGTCTATTTTTACTATTTTCATGAGCTGTGCATTGTGTAAAATCTGTGGCGAAGTGTTGATCACTCACAATTTGTACTAATTTTGGTTTTGACAACTGTTCCCATCACAGATCATCATTACTAAATAATCTCTGTATTATCTAACAGATGTTCCACCACTTTTCTTTTTCCATTAAATGGCATTAGAGTACAATATTGCATAGAAAGTATATGAATTGCACACACTACAGTAACCTGTGTATTTCTACAAACAGTGAAATAAATTCTAAATCATCTATGACATAATCTCTAAGAAATACATTTGCAAACACTACTTGCAAATACTTCTTGCATGTTCTGTCTGACACTGTATAGTTTTAGTGTTTTAACCCTTTGCACTCGCTTGCTTTTTTCTCAATTCCTTTATTCTACTCGGGATTTAATTTTTTAAATACCCCAGATTTTACAAAGCACGGCAGTAGAATAAAAAACTGGAGTTTCTTTTCATACAAACTTATTTATTTGGATTTTTTATATTTCAAATTATTGATACATTCAAAGAGTAATTTTAATCTTGGCATCCAAGTGCAAAAGGTTAATGAGCTATACAATGTGTAAAATATGTGGTAAAGTGTTTTAAATCTACTAAAATTAATTCCAACATAGTGTGATTTTGGCAAACTCTTTCTGGCATAGGCTATAAATACTAAATGATACATCTACTAATTATGGAATCAGTTTCTCAACATGCTCTCCAATTAAATTGCTTTATGTTTTAATATCTCACCGAAGGTACCAGCATTCCACCTGCTAGGTTTACCTGTGTATTATTTCAAAGGGTGAAATATATTTTGCATAGATAATGCATGTATTATTTTATAAAATCAATATATTTATAAAATTACTATAGAACTGTTTCTAAAACACTCCAGATATATCAATGCCCCCTGCTCATTGTGTAAAACCTCTAATAAAGAATGAATTCGTACCCAACCATAACTTGGCAAACTGTTTTTAGCCTGGATATAATTAGTTAATGGAATTTTTCATATGTCATGAATGACCCAACATGCTTTGCCAGTAAAGGGCATTAGACAATGTCACTAAAGATATAAAAATTGCACAAACTAGGTCAATGCATGTATTCCTTCAAAGTCTAAAGCATTATTCTCCATAGGTCATGCAGATGTCAGTCTATGACATAAGGCATCAACAACACATTTGAAAATTCTACTAGTATACTCTGTTTAGAACAGTCTTGTTCTACCATTTAAATGAGCTGTGCATTGTGTCACACCTATGGTAAAGTGTTGGATATCTCTTAAAACTAATTCGTATTGACATGCGAAGATAGCGACCAGCAAGAATGTAGGGAGGGAGAGTGTGTGAGAGAGTCAGGGAGCGATAGAGGAGTGTGTGGACGTGTGTGGGTGTGTGTGTGTGAGTGAAATAGGGACAGTTAGATCCTGCAGGTCTTCCAAGGGGCTGCCAATCTGGGCAGTCTTAGATGGCAAAACCCCGCTGCCACCACAAACACTCCGGGGAGGACACCGGTGGCACAGAGACCATGACATCTTGAAGAAGAGATCTGCTTGAGACTAGGATCCTAGCCTCGCCACCACCCAGTCGGGTCTCAGTAGTAAACCAGGACCCTATAGCCACTCGGGTAAAAGACCTGCGACCACAGCTGAAGACCCAGGGACACCAAGACTCCAGGCACCCAGGCCACATATTTCTGAGTCACAAAGCCAATCCTCCTCCCCGCTGGCCCTGCAGCAGTGGCACAGGAACTGCCAGACCCTGGCCGCACAATCAGGCTTTCTGCATACACACAGCAGCGGCAGCTCTACCTAAATTTGAGCCTTGGTGTGTGGACACAGGAAGTTTGTTTCCCATGACCAGGCTCCACACCCAAGCAGGAAGGCTGTGTTGAATTTGAGCCTAGGTGCGTAACCTTGGGGAGATTGTTTTCTGCTACCAGATCCCATGCCCAAGCAGGGAGACAGCGCTGAATTTGAGCCTGGGGGTGCAAACCCAGGGAGTTAGTTTCCCACAACCAGACCCTGTACCCAAGCAGGGAAACTGCAATGAATTTGAACTTGGACTTGCGAATTCAGGGAGTTTGTTTCCCGCGACTAGACTCCAAGCCCAGAGAGGAAGGTTGTGCTGAATTTGAGCCTAGGTGTGCGACCTTGGGGAGATTTTTTTTTCCATGACCAGATCCCGTGCCCACGCAGGGAGACAGCGCTAAACTTGAGCCTCAGGGCGCGAACCCAGGGAGTTTGTTTCCCATGTCTAGACCCTGCACCCAAGCAGGGAGGCTGTGCTGAACTTGAACCTGGACATGTGAACTCGAGGAGTTTGATTCCCGCGACCAGACTCTGCACCCAGGCAGGGAGGCTGTGCTGAATTTGAGCCTAGGTGCATGACCTTGGGGAGATTGTTTTCTGCAACAAGATCCCGCGTCCATTCGAGGAGACAGCACTGAAGTTGAGCCTGGGAGTGCGAACCCAGGGAGTTTGTATTCCCATGACCAGACCCTGCACCCAACCAGGGAGGCTGCGCTGAATCTGAACCTGAACATGCGAACTTGGGGAGTTTGTTTCCCATGACCTGACCCCATGCCCACACAGGGGGGCAGCACAGAATATGAGCCTGGGTACATGGACACGGGGAGTTTGTTTCCGGCAGTGCACACCTGCGTGACCAGACCCCACACCCATACTGGGCAGCAGTGCCACCTGACTTTGATTCAGGGCAAGCGCACACAGAGGCTGTTTTCCACAGGGCAGGAAGTGGACCTCCTGCTGACACAGTGAGACTGTGAAACCCGGTCTCCCAAGCAGATTGGGGACCCTGAATCTCCATGCAAGAGGCAGCAATGAGCATCAGTGACTAGACTCTGTTTCTCATTGTGTGTGCCTGGGATTCCGGATTCCCAGTACATTCACACTAAGAGCTAGTGACTCCAATTCTTGGTGCATGTGCACACAGGGACCTGATTCTCAGTGTGAGGTAGCACCAAGCAACAGAGACTCTGATACTCGATTCTTGACATGGACACAGGGAGTCTCTGACTCCTGACATGCACTAGAGAACTCTTATTTTTGGCACACGCCAGTGGGTTCTCTGTTTCAGCGTGGCGCAGGCAGGGTCCCTGATTCTAGGTGCGCACACGAGGCCACACTAAGCACCTGTGACTCTGACCTGGGGCGAGCGTGGCTCCCACCAACCCACAGCAGTCGCACATCTTGGTGTCAGAGCTCTTCAGTGACACTTGGGGGGTGCAAAACTCCCACTGCACATGGCCCCGCAACTCGACATTTGAACCTTCTGGTGATAGTCAGAATGCGGAGACAATGAAACAATCCCCAGAGGAAAGAAAAGGAGGAATCACCAAGAAAGGAAAAAAGTGAAGTGGAAGCATACAACATGACAGAAAAAGAATTCAGAGTAATGGTAATACAGTTCATACACCGGATAGATGAGAAAATCAACAACCTATGCAAAAATCAGAAAGAAATGAAAAATGATATAGTTACAATCAAAAACACCATGGAAGGCTTCAACAGTAGACTAGAAGAAGCAGAGGACTGAATTAGTGAGTTAGAAGATAAAGTACAGAAACAAGCCCAATCTGAACAGCAGCTGGAGAAAAAAAATTAAAAAGCAGGAGGGGAGCCTAAGGGATCTTTGGGACAATGCAAAACAAAGTAATATAATAGGACTGCCAGAAGGACAAGAAGAACAACAAGGATTAGAAAATTTATTTGAAGAAATAATGACAGAAAACTTCCCTGATATGGGGAAGAAAAAAGTTACACAAGTACAGAAAGTCCCAAGCAAGATGAATCCCAAAAGACCCACACCAAGACACATCATAATTATAATGGAAAATGTTAACAACAAAGAGAGAATCTTAAAGGTTGCAAGAGAGAGTCAGAGAGTTACGTACAAAGGATCCCCCATTAGATTATCAAATGATTTCTCAACAGAAAGACATCAAGCTAGAAGGGAATGGAAGGAGATATACAAAGTGATGCAAAGCAAGGGACTGAATCCAAGAATACTCTATCCAGCAAGACTATCAATCAAAATTGAAGGGGAAATCAGGAGCTTCTCAGACAAAAAAAAGGCTAAGGGAGTTTATCACTACCAAGCCAGCAATGCAAGAAAAGCTAAAGGGAATGCTGTAAAAAGAAGAAATAAAAAGGTAAGAAGGAACACAGGCTCAAAAACAGAAATGGCAACAAACAAGTACCTTTCAATAATAATTTTATTTTTTATTTTTTTATTTATTTTATTTTTTTATTGATTAAGGTGTCACATATTTGTCCTCATTCCCCCATTCCCATCCCACACCCCACCCCACCCCCGTTGTCCTTAACCATTGGTTAGGCTTGTATGCATGCACACAAGTCCTTTGGTTGATCTCTCCCCGCTACCCCCACCCTCCCTTACCCTCCCTCTGAGGCCCGACAGTCCGATCGATGCCTCCTTGTTTCTGGGTCTGTTCTTATTCATCAGTCTATATTGTTCATCATTTCCCCTAGATGAGTGAGGTCATGTGTTACTAGAAATATACTTATAAGAACCGAATGTGAGACGAGCAATAATAGTTATGCTGACAGGCAAATGAATCAGTCTGTAGTAAGTTTCTTTCTGGACCAACAGTTCTTTTGAGACCCAATTTCAATGTCCACCAGTTTCTTATGTGTACATGTCGGCACGGACTTTTCAGCTCTGGACGGTGGACAAATGGTGGTAATGCAGGTCTGACTCCCTCTGGTTTGGTCTCACCCGGACCCAGGGGCGTGCGGCCTCACCCGGACCTGGTTCCAGCCCCACCCGGACCCAGGGGCATGGCCTCATCCGGACCTGGGACCCAGCTTCACCCAGGCCCAGGGGTGCGTGGCCTCACCCGGACCCAGGGACGCATGGCCTCACCCAGACCCAGGGGCACGCAGCCTCGCCAGGACCCGGAACCCAGCCTCACCCAGACCCAGGGGCGTATGGCCTCACCCGGACCCAGGACCCAGTGGGGCTTTGTCTTCTTGATCCCAATTTCTGTTGGTCAATTCCCTCTCAGCAATTCCTTCAGCCATTTTCTCAAAGCTCTGGGGAGGCTGCCATGGAACTCGCTGGGCGGCGGGCTTGGCGAAGCTCCAGTGTGCCCGGTGCACGGCGGCGGGCTGGTCCAAGGTCTCTGCGGTGGCACTCGAGTCTGCATTGGCGACCAGTTGCTGGGCAAGCGCACCTGGATCCAGGACCCAGTGGGGCCTTGTCTTCCCGATCCCAACTCCCATGGGTCAATTCCTTCTCAGCAATTCCTCCGGCCATTGTTCTGGATGGTGTCTGCTCTGTTTTCCAGTTGTAGTTTCAAAATTGTTGTGGTAGGCAATAATCAGGCGTCTGCCCTATGCCGCCATCTTGGTCCTCCAGAAGATTCTTAAGTAACCTTATAAATGTGGTTCTGAACACTGTGTCGTCCATTAGTTTACTTTCCTTCATCCCATCTATTCGTGACCTGCTTCGGTGTCTCCACCTTTTGGCTGCCTCCCTATGTTGATGGAGTGGCTTTGTGTGGTCAGTGACCTATAGGGGCTGGTAGCTCAGGTTCCCCAATTTCCCTAGGTGGTCGCTCTTGGTACCCCCCTCTGTGGGCTGAGTGCAAAGTCTTGGTGTTGTTAAGCCTTGATTGCTGTTGGTACACTGGGAGGATTTGACCTCCAGTCCAATTGGCTGTGAGGATCAGCTGTGTCTACACCGGGAGACAGCCTTATTCAACTAGACTTGCAAAATTGTAAAAGCCTCTGTGCTCAGTTTGGATGGAGCGGAGTTTCAAGGGGGAGCCTACAGCCTTGGCTTCCCATCAGCCCCGCCCTATGAGGTTCCTGGGTCTCAGTGTCCCTCTGTACTCCCTGCAAACACCTCTGAGAGAAAAGCGCCCTGGAGCTTCGCCCGCCGCCAAACAGTCTAGTCTCTCCCCCAATGAATTTGGACTCCCAAATTCTCGCCCGGAACTGGGTTTCAGTGTAGTTGGAACTGGGGCTCAGCGCAGTCTGGCGCCTTTGTTTCCTTCCCACCAGGGCAATCCAGCGGCACAGTCAACAGACCATCCTCTGCGCGCATTCCCGTGTGTGCCTCCGGTGTTCTGCCCTTCGCCTCTCCCCTGCATCTCCGCCTCACAGCCCAGGTTCCCCCAGCATGAGCCTGGCTTCCCAGGGTCTCACCCAGAACCGGGGCCCAGTGCAGCTGGAACTGGGGTTCAGCATGGTCCGGAGCCCCTGTCTCCTCCCCGCCAGGGCAATTCAGCAGCACAGGCAACAGTCCGTCCTCTGCGCGCATTCATGTGCGCACCTCCGGAGCTCTGCCTTTCGCCGCTCCTTTGTGCCTCTGCCCCACAGCCCAGATTCCCCCAGCATGAGCCTGGCTTCCCAGGGTCTTGCCCAGAACTGGGGTTCAGTGCAGTCAGAGCTGGGGTTCAGCGCAATCTGGAGCTTTTATCTCCTTCCCGCTACAGAATGCCGGCCAGGCCGTCAGCCACCCCGTCCTCTCTGGCTCCATCCTCCCCGCACGCGTGTGTGCTCGTGTCTCCGTCCGTGTCTCCATACCTCAGGCTTTTATGGCTCCTCTAATTTTCCTTGTGGTTTTCTCTTTCCTTCTAGTTGTGGGCATTTCAGTCAGCCAGCTTTCCTGTGGTTCTGGATGATGTCCATTTTGACTTTTAGTTGTATTTTTGAAATTGTTGTGCCAGGCTGTATGTTAGGTGTTTAACCTATGCCGCCATCTTGGTTTCTCCTCAATAATAACTTTAAACGTAAACGGACTAAATGCTCCAATCAAAAGACATCAAGTGGCTGAATGGATAAAAAAACATGACCCTTATATAAGCTGTCTAAAAGAGATCCACCTCAGAACAAGGGACTCACACAGACTGAAAGTGAAGGGATGGAAAAATAACTTTCAGGCAAATGGAAAGGAAAAAAAGCTGGGGTAGCAATACTTATATCTGACAAAATAGACCTCAAAGTGAAGGCCATAACAAGAGATAAAGAAGGTCACTTCATAATACTAAAGGGATCGGTACAATAAGAGGCTATAACCCTGATAAACATATATGCACCCAATGCAGGAGCACCCAAATACATTTAAAAAAACCCTCCTGGTTTGTTACTGACCTAAATATTTGATCTTCCTTGAGAAACCAAGATAGCAGCATAGGTAAACACCTGAACTGCTGCCTCGCATAACAACTTCAAAACTACAACTAAAAGACAAAACGGACATCATCCAGAACCACAGGAAGGCTGGCTGAGTGGAAATTCTACAACTAGAAGGAAAGAGAAAAGCACACTGAGACTCAGAGGAGCTGGGAAAGTGCAGAGTTATGGAGGCACGTGCGCGGAGAGGGCTGGAAACTGAGTATGTGGCTGGCTTTTTCAAGCGGGAGGGAGAGAAAACCTCCTGACTGCTCTGAACTCCAGTTCCAGGCGAGACTCTGGAAACCCAGACTAATAAGGGGAGAAACTGGACTGTCTGGCAGTGGGCGAAAACCGAGGGTGGCTTTCTCTCAGAGGTGTTTGCAGCGATCACTGCAAGACACTGAGACCCGGGGCCCTCTTAGGGCAGGGCTGATGGGAAGCCATTGCTGTTTGCTCCACCCTAAGCCTCTGCCCCATCCAAGCTGAGAGCAGAGGCTTTGCATATGAATGGCCTAGCACTTTGAATTCTAAATTCACCTAACAAACTGCAGCTGAGTCAGTGAGACCCAGAACATCCATAAGAAGGCCCAAGGCCCCACAGCAGCTTGCATTGCTTCACAGCTGGGCCTCACCTGGGCACCTCCAAAAGCCAAACAAAGAAGAGGAATCTGCAGATCTCTCTGTCACTCCTGATGGATGGCCTCAGGCAGAGGCTAAATTAGCACCTTCTTGGAGATCCAAGAGCCAGTGTACCTAGGGGTCAGAGTAGGACCATCCAGATTACAACTCCTCAGATCCATAAGAGACACACTCAGGGGGCAGACTCAGTGAGCACCAAAGCCCCACTGAAGCAAGTCTTGCCTCTTAAGGGTGTCTCCAGCACAGAAGTCCTCCCATAGTAGACCAGCTGATCCTCACAGCCAATTGGCCTGGAGGTCAATTCTCCCAGTGACACCAACAACAATAAAGGCTTAACTACAACAAGCTTTATACACAGCCCACAAAGGGGTGCACCAAGAGTGTCCACCTCAGGTAACTGGGGAGGCTGAGCCACTGGGCCCTATAGGACACCTAGCCACAAAGCCACTCTATCAACTCAGGGAAGCAGCTAAAATGTGGAGACAAAGAAACAGGTAAAAAATGACAGAAATGGAGGAAAGCAAATGACTAGATATAGAGTTCAAAACCACGGTTATAATGTTTTTCAAGAATTTCCTAGAAAAGGCCGATAAATGAAACGAGAACCTTGAGGACATGAAAAGGGATCAACTAGAAGTAAAGCATACACTGACTGAAATAAAAAATATTATACAGAGACCTAAAAGCAGACTAGAGGATCCCAAGAATCAAGTCAAAGATTTGAAATACCAAGAAGCAAAAAACACCCAACTGGAAAAGAAAAAAGAAAAAAGAATCCAAAAATAAGAAGATAGTGTAAGGAGCCTCTGGGACAACTTCAAGCGTACCAACATCCGAATTATGGGGGTGACAAAAGAAGAGAGAGAGCAAGATACTGAAAACCTATTTGAAGAAATAATGACAGAAAACTTCCCCCACCAGGTTAAAGAAATAGACAAAAGGAATCCAAAGAGGACCATACCAAGACACATCATAATTAAAATGCCAAGAGCAAAAGACAAAGAGAGAATATTAAAAGCAGCAAGAGAAAAACAGTTAGTTACCTACAAGGGAGCACCCATACGAATGTCAGCTGATTTCTCAACAGAAACTATGCAGGCCAGACGGGAGTGGCAAGAAATATTCAAAGTGATGAATAGCAAGAACCTACAACCAAGATTACTCTACCCAGCAAAGCTATCATTCAGATTTGAAGGTTAGATAAGAGCTTCACAGACAAGAAAAAGCTAAAGAAGTTCATCACCGCCAAACCAGTATTATATGAAATGCTGAAAGGTATTCTTTAAGAAGAGGAAAAAGAAGAAAAAGGTAATGGTAAAAATTATGAACAACAAATACATATCTATCAACAAGTGAATCTAAAAACAAGTGAATAAAAAATCTGATGAACAGAATAAACTGGTGTATATAATAGAATCAGGGGCATAGAAAGGGAGTGGACTGACAATTCTCGGGAGAAAGGGGTGTGAGGGGTGTGGGAAGAGATTGGACAAAAATCGTACACCTACGGATGAGGACAGTGGGGGGTAAGGGCAGAGGGTGGGGTAGGAACGGGTGAAGGGGAGTTATGGGGGGAAAAAAGAGGAACAATTGTAATAATCTGAACAATAAATATTTATTAAAAAAAAAACCTCCTGGAAGATATCAAGGGAGAGATCGACAACAATACAATCATAGTAGGGGACTTTAATACACCACTGACATCACTGGGTAAATCCTCTATACAAAAAATCAGCAAAGAAACAGCAATCCTAAATGACTCACTAGATCAGAAGGACTTAATTGACATATTCAGAAAATTTCATGCCAAAGTCGCGGAATATACATTCTTCTCAAGTGCACATGGAACGTTTTGAAAAATAGACCACATATTGGGTCACAAGCAAAGTCTCCCTAAATTCAAAAAGATTGAAATCATACCAAGCATCTTCTCAGACCACGATGGAATAATATTAGAAATAAACTACAATAAAAACAGTCCAAAACACTCAAACACTTGGAAGCTGAATAGTATGCTATTAAATATTAATTGGGTTACCAATGAGATCAAAGAAGAAATGAAAAACATCCTGGAAACAAATGACAATAAAAACACAACAATCCAAATTTATGGGACTCAATGAAAGCAGTCCTGAGAAGGAAGTTATAGCTCTACAGGCCTACCTCAAAAAACAAGAAAAAATGGTAGTAAATCATCTAACTCTACAACTCAAAGAATTAGAAAGAGAGCAACAAGAAAAGCCCAGAGTGAGCAGAAGGAAGGAGATAATAAAGATCAGAGCAGAAATAAATGACACACAGACCAAAAAACAATACAAAAGATCAATAAAGCGAAGAGCTGGTTCTTTGAAAGGATGAACAAGATTGATGAACCTCTAGCCAGGTGCACCAAGAAGCAAAGAGAGAGGACTCAAATAAACAAAATCAGAAATGAAAGGGGTGAAATAACAACAGACCCCACAAAAATAAAAAGGATTGTTAAAAAATACTATGAACAACTCTACACCAACAAACTAGACAACGTGGATGAAATGGACATATTCCTAGAAAAATACAACATTCCAAAACTCAATCAGGAAGAATCTAAACATCTCAATAGGCTGATAACTATGGAAGAAATTGAAGCAGTCATCAAAAAGCTTCCAGCAAACAAAAAAGCCCAGGGCCAGATGGCTTCACAGGGGAGTTATACCAAACATTCAAGTAAGAACTAAAACCTATCTTCCTTAGACTATTCCAAAATATTTAAGAGGAATGAACACTTCCAAGCTTATTCTATGAAGCCAGCATCACCCTAATACCAAAACCTGATAAAGATAACACAATGAAAGAGAATTACAGGCCAATATCCCTCATGAAAATAGATGCCAAAATCCTCAACAAAATTCTAGCAAATCGGATCCAACAGTACATCAGAAAGTTCCATGACCAAGTAGGATTTATCCCAGGGATGCAAAGATGGTACAATATCCGCAAATCAATAAACGTGATAAATTACATAAACGTGATAAATTGAGGGATAAAAATCACAAGGTCGTATCAGTTGACGCAGAAAAAGAATTTGACAAAATCCAACACCCTTTCTTGATAAAAACTCTCAGCAAGGAGGGAATAGAAGGATCATACCTCAACATAATAAAAGCTATATATGATAAACCCACAGCAAACATCATACTCAATGGACAAAAACTAAAACCATTTCCCCTAAGAACAGGAACAAGACAGGGATGCCCACTCTCACCATTCCTGTTCGACACAGTACTGGAAAAACTAGCCAGTGCGATCAGACAAGAAGAAGAAATAAATGGCATCCAAATTGGAAAAGAAGAAGTAAAACTGTCCTTATTCGCAGATGACATGATACTGTACATAGAAAACCATGAAGATTCCATAAAAAAATTATTAGACTTAATAAATGAATTTGGCAATATCGTAGGATACAAAATTAATGCCAAGAGTTCTGTGGAATTTCTATATACCAATAGTGAACTTACAGAAAGAGAGACTAAAAAAGCAATCCCATTTACCATTGCACCAAAAAAAAATTAAGATACCTAGGAATAAAGACCTATATGCGAAAACTTACAGGACACTTAAAAAAGAGATAGAGGAAGACATAAACAGATGGAAGAACATACCATGGTAATGGATTGGTAGAATCAACATCATCAAAATGTCCATACTACCCAAAGCAATCTAGAGATTCAATGCACTCCACATTAAAATAACAATGGGATGTTACACAGACCTAGAATGAACTCTCCAAAAATTTATCTGGAATAAAAAAAGACCCCGGATAGCTGCAGCAATCCTGAGAAAGAACAGCAAAGTAGGTGGGATCTCAATACCAGATATCAAGCTGTATTACAAAGCCACTGTTCTCAAAACAGCCTGGTACTGGCACAAGAACAGACATACAGATCAATGGAATAGAATAGAGAACCCAGAAATCAACCCAAACTACTATGCCCAATTAATATTCAACAAAGGAGGCATGAACATACAATGGAGTCAAGACATTCTCTTCGATAAATGGTGTTGGGAAAATTGGACAGATACATGCAAAAAAATGAAACTAGACCACAACCTTACACCATACACAAAAATAAACTCAAAATGGATAAAAGACTTAAACATAAGATGGGAAACCATAAAAATACTAGAGGAATCCATAGGCAGCAAAATCGCAGATGTATGCCGAAGGAATTTCTTCACTGATACTGCTCCTATGTCAATGGAAACTAAAGAGAAAATAAACAAATGGGACTACATCAAAATAAAAAGCCTTTACACAGCAAAGGAAACCATCAACAAAACAAGCAATCCCACTGTATGGGAGAACATATTTGCCAATGTTATCACCAATAAGGGTTTAATCTCCAACATTTACAGGGAACTCATACAACTTAACAAAAGGAAGATAAACAACCCAACCAAAAAATGGGCAACGGACCTAAGTAGATACTTTTCGAAAGAAGACAGATGGAAGGCCAAGAATCATATGAAAACTTGCTCAAAGTCACTAATTATCTGAGAGATACAAATCAAAACGACAATGCAGTACCATCTCACACCTGTCAGAATGCCTATCATCAGCAAAGGACAAGTATTGGTGAGGATGCAGAGAAAAAGGAACCCTCATGCACTGCTGGTGGGAATGCAGACTGGTGCAGCTACGTTGGAGAACAGTATGGCGTTTCCTCACAAAACTAAAAATGGAACTCCCATTTGACACAGTGATCCCACTTCTAGGAATATATCCCAAGAAGCTAGAAACACCAATCAGAAAGAATATATGTACCCCCATGTTCATAGCAGCACAATTTACCATAGCTAAGATTTGGAAACAGCCTAAGAGCCCATCAGCAGATGAATGGATTAAAAAAGTGTGGTACATCTACACAATGGAATACTACGCTGTGGTAAAAAAGAAGGAATTCCTACCATTTGCAACAGCATGGATGGAACTGGAGAGCATGATGCTAAGTGAAATAAGTCAGTCAGAGAAAGATAAATATCACATGATCTCACTCATCTATGGAAAATGATGTACAACATAAACTGATGAACAAAAACAGATCCAGAGACAAGGAAGCATTGATCAGACTGTCAAACCTCAGAGGGAAGGTAGGAGAGGGTGGGGGTAAGGGGGTGAGATCAACCAAAGGACTTGTATGCATGCATATAAGCCTAACCAATGGACATAGACAACAGGGGTGTGAGGGCATGACTGGGGGGGTGGTTGGGAAGGTAATGGGGGGATAAGGACACATATGTGATACCTTAATCAATAAAGAAATTAAAATGTAAAAAAAGCATTCGTATCAAGTGAGATTTTCGCACAATGTTTTATCACAGACTAATTAATGAAACTCCTACTAACTATTCCATGAATGGAACAACATGCTAGCTATTTCTGTAAATGCATTGCATCATATTTCCCAGAAGACATCAACATTGCACATAAGAGGTTCAGCTGTGTATTAATTCAAACTCTGAAACATATTCTCCTAATGGCAATGCTTGTACTAGTTTGTGACATAGTATGTAATCAGTACATTTGTAAACACTGCAGGCTAAACTCTTGGATCACTACAATAAGTAAATGTAACAACTGATGACCATGTAATGAACATTCCAACATGCTGCCACTGTATATTGTGTTGTATTATAATATTTCAAAGAAGATACAAGCATTCCACACCCTGAATATACTTGTGTATTCCTTCAAAGAGTGAAATATATTCCAATTAAGCATTGCTTGTAGTGACCTATAAGATATTGTAAAATCAATACATTTCTAAATGCAGGGTCTGTTGAGAAAGGTGTAGTTTTAATGTTTCAATAATCTGGGCATTGAGTGAATCCTTTTGGGTATTCTTGGAACACTCTTGGAAAAATTAGTACAAAGCAGGTTTTGGAACACTGTTTTCTTTTCCATAATATAATTACTTACTGAAAGCCCTGCTAATTACATAATTAATGTTCCAAGATATTCCCCAGTAATTGAAATAAAAATATTTTACAGAAAGAACCAGCCATCCACACACTAGTTTCACTTACATAATTCTTGAAGGGTGAAACACATTTCCAGTTGGTAATACATTTATTAGTCTATGACATAACATGTAATCAATACATTTGTAAATGATATTGTAACACACTGTCTTCTCAAACTAGTCGTATTGTTTTAATGAGCAGTGTATTTTGTGAAACATGTAGTGTTTGAACACTCTTAGTATTAATACATCCAAGCATATTTTGCAACCTGTTTATCAGACTGGCTATAATTACTAATTGAAACTCCTCCTAAGTATGTAATAAATGTTCTGGTATACTCCCTCTGTAAAGAACATTGTATTTCATAGAAAATACCATCAATGAATAACCATGGAATTTCCCCTTTGTATTTCTACAAAGTGTGAAACATTCAGCGTACTAGTAGGTAATGATTGTAATATTTTATGGTAGAAATACAAAAAAAGAGAAAACTGGGATAAGAGAGAATAAATACAAAATAGAAACAAAGAAAGAAAGAACATAGGAATGTAGAGTTGGAAAGAACAAAAAGTATAGGTAGAGAACAACAACAACAAAAAACCAAACAGAAAATGTGAGAACAAAATTAGGAGAGACCAGTGAAAGTATAGAGAACAGAAAAATGAAAGCACCAAAAGTAAAACAGAAATCTGCCAAGATGGAGAGAATAAAGAGAAGGAAAAGAGACCAAAATGTGAGGAACAGGCATGGAGAAAATAGAGAGGACAGAGAAAACAAAGAGAAACAGAGAATACGGGAAATATTAAGGGTAAAATAGAATTTTAACAGTAAAAAACGGAGGAAAACAACACAAGATAAAAAAATAGAAATCCAAAATCTTAAAACAAAAAATAAGGCAATAAAGAAAAAAAAAAAAGAGTCTATTCGGTGTGGCTCAGTGGTTGAGCATTGACCTATGAACCAGGTTAAGGTTCAATTCCTGATCAGGGCATATGCCTGGGTTGCAGGCTCAGTCCCCAGTGTGTGGTGTGCAGGAGGCAGCTGATCAAAGATTCTCTCTAGTCATTGATGTTTTGATCTTTCTCCCTTCCTTTCTGAAATCAATACAAATATGTTCAAAATAAGACATTTATTTTTAAAAAAAGATAATTAAGACAAAAAGGAGGGCAAGAATATGGCGATAACAAAGAGAAAATATTGAAGGGGCAGAGATAACAGAGAAAATAGTCACAACAAAATGAAAAAAAGGATAATGGTAAAAAAAAAAAAAGGCTAGAAAAAGAAAACAGAAAAAAATGAAAAGAACTAATGGATTAGAAAACAAGAGGAAATGGAGGGAATGAGTAAAGAACAGATAGAACAAATAAAAGGCAGAGAACAGGGGAAATAAGTAAAATAATGGAGTAATGGGGAGAAAATATAAAAAACAAAGAAAATGGAGAGAGCAAAAGAAGTAACCAGAAACACTGAAAATAAAGAGAGAACAATTAAAATATATCAGAACAAAAAAGAGTAGAGAGAAGGGGGGAAATTAAGAGAACAAAGAGAATGAAAAAAAAGGAGTACAAAGAACAGATCACAGAAAAAAATGAAAAAACAAAAAGAGAACAGAGATACTGCAAAATGGAGAGAGCAAAGAGAATAAATAAGAACAGAAAGAGCAGAGAAACTAAGAGAATATAAAGAGAAAAGAGCAAACAGGGAAAACAAAGAGAACCAAGAAAAATATAGAAAATATTGAGAAAGAAGAGAACCAAAAAAAGAGAACCAAGACAAGAGAGAAAACAGACATGAGAGAGAACAAACACAAAGAACTAAGAGAGAAGAGAGAAAACAGAGAGAACAAGAAGAAAAGAGAGAACTTAGAAAACAAAGAGAAAAAATTGTACAATGAAAATAGGTATACAATAGAATTAATTCATACCAACGGGGATTTTATCAAACTCTTTTTAGCATAGACTATGATTACTCAATGAAGTCCAACTAACTACATAATATATTTTCCAACATGCTCCTCCAGGAAATGGCCTTATAATGTAATATCTGACAAAAGATACCAGCATTCTACACATTAGGTTCAATAGTGTATTCCTCCAAAGAGTGAAACATATTCCCAATAGGTAATGTACTAGTGTAACGTTTAATCAATACATTTGTAAACACTACTGGAATACACTAAATCAGTCTACTTTTAGTGATTTAATAAGCTGCGCATTGTGTGAAACCTGTAGTAAAGTGTTTGAAAACGCTTAGAATGAATCCCTAGCCAGTTGGATTTTGGCAAACTCTTTCTAACACAGGCTATAATTAGTAAAGGATATGTGTACTAATTACATAATGAATGTAAATGGCATTGTATTACAGTATCTCACAGAAGGTAACACCATTCCACGCATTAGGTTCACCTGTGTATTCTTTCAAATTGTTAACCATATTACAACATATAATCAATGTATTTTGTAAATGTTACTAGCATACTGTGTCTAGAACAGTCTATTGTTACTATATCAGTGAACTGTAGTGAAGTGTTTGATCACTTACAATTAATTTGTACCAAGTGGGATATTGACCAACTGTTTTCAGCACAGATCATCATTACTTAAAACACACACACACACACCTCCTTCTCACTATGTAATGAATGTCCCACTATGCTTCTTTTCCCATTAACTGACATAATCCTACCTAATAATAGACAAATATGCAAATTGACTGCACCTTCGCTATGCCCAAGCCACGCCCACCAGGCAAGCCATGCCCACCAACCAATCAGGACGAGTTTGCAAATTGCCCCAACCAAGATGGCTGTTAATTTGCATATCAAGACAGCATAGAAAGAAGCCAAGAGCTGCAGAAGGGAGCAAAGCTGCGGAGAAGCAAGCAAGCCAGGGGGAGGAAAAGGGAGGAGCGGAGGCAGGGCCGGGAGAGAAGGGAGGAGAGCAGGCGGGGCGGGGTAGAGTGCAGCAGGAAACCCTATTGCAGGATTCTTCCTGCAATGGGAATGCTAGTAGTACAATATTTCACAAAAGGTACCTGTATTCCACAAACAAACCTGTGCATTCCTGCAAACAGTGAAATATATTCCAAATAGTATAACCTCTAAGAAATACATTTGTAAACACTAAAAAGAGAAAGACAGCCTGGCTGGTATTGCTCAGTGGTTGAGTGCTGACCCATGAATCAGTATGTCATGGTTTAATTCCTGGTTAAGGCACATGCCCAGGTTGTAGGCTTGTTCTCCAGCAGAGGGCATGCAGGAGGCAGCTGATCGATGATTCTCATCATTGATGTTTCTCTCTCTCCCTTTCCCTTCCTCTATCTGAAATAAATAAAAACATATTTTAAAAGAGGAAGACATTGAAAAAAATAACAAGTGTTAGTGCACATGTTAAGAAAAAAGGGCACCCTTGGGCACTGTTGGTGGGAATATAAATTGGTGCTGCCACTATGGAAAATAGTATGAAGTTTCTTCAAAAAATTAAAAATACAACTGCCATATGATCCAACAATTCCACTTCTAGGTATTTATCTGAAGAAAAAGAACACACTATATAGTATATATGTATTCCCATATTAAATGCAATATTATTTACAACAGCCAAACTATGGAAACAATTTAAGTGCCAATGCATGGATGAGTGGATAAAGAAAATGTGGTATATATGTATACCATGTAATATTATTCATCAATAAGAAAGAATGAAATCTTGCCATTTGCAACATGATGGACCTTGAGGGCCTTTTTAAATCTCATGGCACACATAAATTAATTACTAAAAATCTGTGGCACACCAAGAAATATATTATATTTTTTGCTGATCTGACAAGGAAAATAGGTATAATTTTGATTCATTCCCACTGAACCATTATTTTTGTGTTGGCTGTTATAATTTTTTTATTTGACAATCAGAGGAAAAAGAGGTTGATAGAACCGCAGAGAAACCAAGATGGCGGCATAGGGTAAACATCTAATTGTTGCCTACCACAACAATTTTGAAACTACAACTGGAAAACAGAGCAGACATCATCCAGAACCACCAGAAAGCTGGCTGAGCAGATGCTCTACAACTAGAATAAAAAAGAAAGGGACGATGAGCTTCGGGAGCTGTGGAGGTGCGGAGATCTGTGAGCGCGGAGAGGGCGGGTGGCTGAATACATGACAGGCTTGCTCACAGCGCGCTGAGAGGGAAGGTACCAAGTGCGCAGCTGACTTTCCCGTTCGGGAGGAAAACAAAGCCTCCCTATTACACTGATATGGGGAGAGGCCGGCCTGTCTGGCAGTAGGCGGAACTCGAGAGCAGCCTTCTCTCAGGGGTGCGAGCAGCCATTATTGCAGGATACAGAAAACAAGGCCCTCTGAGAGCGGGGCTGACAGGAAATCAAAGCTTGTCTGCACCACCCTGAGACCCCGCCCCATCCAAGCCGAGCACAGAAGCCCTCCCAGTGGCTAGCTTTCTCGTTTGGGAGAAAAACAAAACCTCCCAACCGCACTGATATCCAGCTCCGGTCAGGGAGAAGCTGGCCTGTCTGGCAACAGGCGAAACTCCAGAGCAGCCTTCTCAGACGTGTGTGCAGCCATCACCGCGGGACATTAGGGCGGGGCTGACGAGAAACCAAAGCTTGTCTGCACCACCCTGAGACTCCACCCCATCCAAGCTGAGCACAGAAGCCCTCCCAGCAGAGACACTGCTGATACTCACAGCCAATTAGCTTGGAGATCAACTCCCCCCAGTGATACCAACAACAAGCAAGGCTTAACTACAAGATTGCACATACAGCCCACAAAGGGGTGCACCAAGAGGATCCACCACAGGTAACTGGGGAGGCTGAGCTACTGGGCTCTGCTAAGACACCTAACACACAAAGCAACTCCATCAACTTAGGGAAGCAGCTAAAATGCGGAGACAAAGAGGCAGGCCACAATTAAAGGAAATGGAGGAAAGCAAAAGACTGGATATAGAGTTCAAAACCACGGTTATAAGGTTTTTCAAGAATTTCCTAGAAAAGGCCGATAAATGAAACGAGAACCTCGAGGACATGAAAAGGGATCAACTAGAAGTAAAGCATACACTGACTGAAATAAAAAATATTATATAGAGACCTAAAAGCAGACTAGAGGATCGCAAGAATCAAGTCAAAGATTTGGAATACCAAGTAGCAAAAAACACTCCTCTGAAAAAGCAAAAAGCAAAAAGAATACAAAAAGTTGAAGAGAGAGTAAGAAGCCTCTGGGACAACTTCAAGCATACCAACATAAGAATTATGGGGGTCCCCTAAGAAGAGAGAGAGCAAGATACTGAAAACCTATTTGAAGAAATAGTGACAGAAAACTTCCTTCACCTGATGAAAGAAATAGACTTACAAGTCCAGGAAGCACACAGAACCCCAAACAAAAGGAATCCAAAGAGGACCACACCAAGACATATCATAATTAAAATTCCAAGAGCAAAAGACAAAGAGAGAATATTAAAAGCAGCAAGAGAAAAACAGTTAGTTACCTATAAGGGAGCACCCATACGATTGTCAGCTGATTTCTCAACAGAAACTATGCAGGCCAGATGGGAATGGCAAGAAATATTCAAAGTGATGAATAGCAAGAACCTACAACCAAGATTACTCTACCCAGCAAAGCTATCATTCAGAATTGAAGGCCAGATAAAGAGCTTCACAAATAATAAAAAGCTAAAGGAGTTCATCACCGCCAAACCAGAATTATATGAAATGCCGAAAATTATTCTTTAAGAAGAGGAAGAAGAAGATAAAGATAAAAATTATTAACAACAAATAGGTAACTATCAACAAGTGAATCTAAAAACCAAGGGAATAAAAAATCTGATGAACAGTACTAACTGGTGAATATAATAGAATCAGGGGCATAGAAAGGGAGTGGACTGACAATTCTCAGGGGAAAAGGGGAGTGGGGGGTGTGGGAAGAGACTGAACAAAAAGCGTACACCTATGGAGGAAGACACTGGGCGGGGGGTAAGGGCAGAGGGTGGGGTAGGAACCTGGTGGAGGGGAGCTATGGGGGGAAAAAGAGGAACAACTGTAATAATCTGAAGAATAAAGATTTATTAAAAAAAAAAAAAAGAGGTTAATACACCTGACTATTCAGGTGTATATTTTAAAATTCTTGAGGTTCACTGGTTGAAAATTGCCGTGCTAGGGGAAATAAAACACAGAAAGACAAATATCCTATGAACTCTCTTATATGTGGAATAAAAAACAAACAAACACAAAAACAACTCCCCTCACCCCCTTAGCCCCAACCAAGCTCATAGATACAGAGAATAAGAGAACAGATTGGTGATTACCAGAGGCTGGGGTGGGAATGAGTGAAATGGTTGAAGGAAGTCTAAAGGTACAAACTTCCAGCTGTAAAGTAAGTACTGTGAATTTAAAGTACAGCATGGCAACTATAGTTAATAGTAGATTGTTTATTTGAAAGTTGCTAAAAGAGTAGATCTTAAAAATATATATATACCGGAAGCCCAGTGCATGAAATTCGTGCACGGAGGGGGGTGATGTCCCTCAGCCCAGCCTGCACCCTCTCCAATCTGGGACCCCTCGAGGGATGTCCGACTGCCCGTTTAGGCCCAATCCCGGTGGTGGGATCGGGCCTAAACGGGCAGTCGGACATCCCTTTCACAATCCAGGACTGCTGGCTCCCAACTGCTCACCTGCCTGCCTTCCTGACTGCCCCTAATCGCTTCTGCCTGCCAGCCTGATCACCCCCTAACCATTCCACTGCCAGCCTGATTGATGCCTAACTGCTCCCCTGTCAGCCTGTTTGCCCCCAACTTTCCTCCTCTGCCGGCCTGGTCACCCCTAACTGCCCTCCCCTGCAGGGTTGATTGCCTCCAACTGCCTTCCCTTGCAGGCCTGGTCCCTCTCAACTGCCCTCCCTTGCAGGCCTGGTCCCTCCCAACTTCCCTCCCCTGCTGGCCATCTTGTGGTGGCCATCTTGTGTCCACATGGGGGCAGGATCTTTGACCACATGGGGCAGCCATATTGTGTGTTGGAGTGATGGTCAATCTGCATATTACTCTTTTATTAGATAGGATAGAGGCCTGGTGCATGGGTGGGGGCCAGCTGGTTTGCTCTAAAGGGTGTACCAGATCAGGGTGGGTGTTCCCTTGGGGGATGGGCGGCCTGGGCGAGGGGCCTGTGGTGGTTTGCAGGCCAGCCATGCCCCCTGGCGACCCAAGCGGAGGCCCTGGTATCTGGGATATATTTATCTTCTACAATTGAAACTTTATAGCCTGAAGCGGAGCCAAGCCTCCTGCTCACTCCGTGGCCGGCAGCCATTTCACTTGGGATTGATGTATCTTCTATAATTGAAACTTTGTAGCCTGGAGCAGAGGCCTAGGCCAGCCAGGGCTGCAGAAGCTTTGCTTCCTCCATTGCCGGGGGCAACCCTTGCCTCCTGATCTTTCCAGCTCCATAGCTGCCGCCATTTCTGTTTGTTTTTGTTTACCTTCTATAATTGAAACTTTGTAGCCTTGAGTGGAGGCCTAGGCCTGTAAGGGCAGGCAGAAAGCTTAGCTTCCTCTGTTGCCGGGGAAACCCAAGCCTCCCTCCTGCTCTCTGTGGCTGTAGCCATCTTGGTTGTGTTTATTTGCATATTTGCTCCTGATTGGCTGGTGGGCGTGGCTGGTAGGTGTAGAGGAGTTAGGGTCAATTTGCATATTACTCTTTTATTGGGTAGGATTAGCCTTCAAAGCTGAGAACCAAAGGGTATTTATTGCTAACCCCTGAGTTAGCAACATCCCTGATGCCCACCTTTAGTCTTCCTCCTAAAGTTAGATATATTGTAGGCTCATCTATTCTTAGTATAACTATTACCAAGGGCAGATCAAGGGGCCTGGAAGGGGGGCATCCTACACATTTAAAATGGTGGGAACACACAGTTGTGCTTAATTAGTTATCCAACCCCTCTCAAGACAGTTACCATCTCAGGATCTTGTCTCAACCACCCTACAAAATGTGAGTTTGGACGGATTACTTATGCAGTATATAGTTTCCCCAGGAAATAGCACAGAGCCCAGCAGAAAGGAAGAATATAGCTAATATTTACAAACACAAGAATGAACAACTGGCACCCAACCAGCATTCCTTGATTAACTGGGGACTTGAACATCAAAAGAAAGGTTTGCTCTCCCAAACCCTCTTCGCAATCAAGGTTTAGTTCCCTCCCCGGACGTCATCAAGGGTTCAGGGAGCTGGGACTTTGGCCTGAAACCTATGATCCAGGAAGTCAGCAGGTATGAATGCCATGCCAACCGTGAACACCAGCTTGTAACCTCATGTCTTGTTTAGCAAGGGCAGGACCTTGCACCTGTTCGCAGCCCAACTTGCTGCCTGGACACCCAGGCGGAACTACAACTCCCGAGAGGCCTCGGGCACCTCCGGCCGCTGATTGGCTGCACGGCACAGGCGTAGTGCGCGCAAGTGTTGGCCCGATGGCCGTTCTCGGTTTGTTTGCCGCGGTCCGTGCGGCGCCTGGGCCCTGGCAGCGGGTGGCGTGCGCGGCCGCAGGGTTCCGGGGCCGCTGCCCTGGAAAGGGTTACGCTGTGGGCCGCGCGCAGGTGAGCCGGTCCGCAGGGCTGGTGGTGAGGCCGGGAGCTGCGGGAGGGGAGGCCGCGGGTCCAGCCGCTCAAGCCTTCCTAGCCTCCTGGGAAATGGCCGTGACTAGGCAACTGACTTGGAGTGCGTTTCCTTCTTGCCTTAAGCACCGATGTTTCCTTCACGCACCGCCTCCGCCTGACTCGAGGCGATTTGGCGGTCTTTGGGGAGGAGGAAAAGTGACTCCGCCTGGAGCATAGACAAAACACCCCTAACGTGCACCAAGATCGTGTCTTGGCCTCTGGCCTCTCTTCGCCCCCAAAATTACCCGGCCTTTTCTGCCTTCCCATTTTTCTGGTCAGGGTACGGTTCATGCACTTCCTCTTTGATTTCATGATGAGAACCTTTTATGATTTGCAACTGCATTTGAAAGAGATTTGGAGACTCGTGCGAGACTCCCCTCCGGAGCTGCATCTGTAAGGGAACAGCCCAGAGAGAATGTGGTTTTTATGGGGACTTTTTACTTTGTTCCCATTGGCTTGTGGGCCTGCTTGTAATGAGTAGTTGTTAGGTCGGGAGGTGGGGGGAAGGTTTGGGAAAGAAGAATGGCGCAGAGTCCCTAATTTGTGCCAGGTACTTAGGTGATAACTAATTCTCAACCTTGGAGGTAGGCATGACCCTGGTGTTAGTAAGGAAGCTGAAGTTACGAATCCAGTTTTGAAAAACTTTAAAAGGTCAAACACCTGATATACTACCATGCCAGGAATCTCAGCCAGGTAGTTATATCTATCACCCTGACTTTCCCCTGAGCCACTTTGCCTTATAAATTCACAATTTCTGTATGTAATAATGATAATATTTTATATTTGTATAATGCTTTCACAGTAACCCTTTGATGTATTTTAAGTTAAGTACTTATTTAAAAAAATAGTACTTTGTGCCAGGCACTAAGTACTTCACAACTATATCATTAATCCATATAATTTTCATAGCAACTCCATGAGGTAAGTACTATTATTATTCCCACTTTACAGATGGAGGAACTGAGTCACAGAGAGGTTAAGCGACTTGCCCAAGGGCACACAGCTGGTAAGTGGCAGAATATGGAACCCAGGGCAGTCTGATGCCAGAGTTCTAGCTCTTGTTAGCTATGTTATTGTAATCATTTTACATATGGAACAGCTAAGATTCAAAGAAGTTAAGTGACTTGGCCAGTGTCACAGTACACAAGTACCCAAGCTGGAAGCATAGAATGATAATATATTGATAAAAGGACTGCAAACTAGTGACATAAGTATAAAGAATGATTGCCATCACTTATAATTATTATATTGACTCTGGCATCCTGAGATATCTCTGAATGGTTTTTATGATATCATAGAATTTAAGAGTATTAGCATTTGAGTTGAATCCTGCCTGTACCATTTACTGGCTGTTTGACCTAAGGCAAAATACTTAGCTTTCTAAGCTTCAGTTTCCTAATATATGTAACTGGTGTGTTACTTACTATGCAGTGTTTTTGTGTGAATATATGTACGGTACCTTTTATGACAAACTAGAGGCCCGGTGCACAGATCGGTGCACCAGTGGGGTCCCTCAGCGTGGCCTGCGCCCTCTCACAATCCGAGACCCCTTGGAGGATGTTGGACTGCCGGTTTTGCCCCGATCGGGCATGTGCCCTGACCAGGATCGGCCGAAACCGGCAATCCAACATCCCCCAAGTGATATAGTAGTACTCAAAGCAGCAGGCGGCAGGGGAGGAGCCGGAGCCCAGGCTGGGCACCGCACCACTCCCGCTCATTCCAGCTGCGCTGTGCCTGCCACTGCCGCCACTCAGTAGTGCTGCTGTGGAGGTGGGAGAGGCTCACGCTGAAGCTGCGCTTGCCAGCTGTGACCTCGGGCCCGTCAGTCAGCTGAGGGGCACTCCCGCTGTGGAAGCGCACTGACCCCCAGGGGCAGCTCCTGCGTTGAGCATCTGCCCCCTGGTGGTCAGCGCGCATCGTAGCTACCGGTCGTTCAGTCGCTTAGGCTTTTATATATGTAGATAGATGTAGAGTACTTTGTACAGTGACTGACATATAGTAAGTTATCTCAAATGTGGAAGTGATTGGAGGAGACAGTGGACTATAGTTGTAATGCTGTTGTTTAAAATGGCAGTCACCAACTGGTGATCTGTGGACCACTGGTGGTCCATGAGATCCGAAAGGTTGGCGACCGCTGGTTTAAAACATACCAAGCCAATTCTAGGTAAAAAGCAAAGACAAAGGAACATCTAAGTAGTCCCTTCATTTCAAATTGATTTTAAACCACACATTTTATCACTGACACAATATGAACTTTAATTAGAGGATATGGCCTAATACCCAGGACTAGTTAAAAAACAATATCAAGTAATGTAGGAAAAAAATCAGAATACAGATTGGAGAATGAAGAGAAAGATGAAAAGAAAAAAATGTATCCCTTTGTTCTTTTCTCTAGGTACTTTCACTTTTTTCTTTCTTATATATATATTTTTTTATGTCTTCACTTAAAAGAATAGACTTTATTTATTTATTTTTAAATATATTTTATTGAGTTTTTACTGAGAGGAAAGGAGAGGGATAGAGAGTTAGAAACATCGATGAGCTGCCTCCTGCACGCCCCCTACTGGGGATGTGCCCGCAACCAAGGTACATGCCCTTGACCGGAATCGAACCCGGGACCTTTCAGTCTGCAGGCTGACGCTCTATCCACTGAGCTAAACCGGTTTCGGCAGAATAGACTTTATTTTTATAACAGTTTTAGGTTTATAGAAAAATTGAGTAGAAACTATAGAAAAGTCCCTCCCCCCAGTTTCCTCTATTATTAACATCTTGCATTATTAATGTGGCATTTTTTTTTAATAGTTGTGTACCTTCACTTTTTATGTTGCTAAGTGCCTGGTTCTCTCTACATTCACCATTCACCTGGGTATCGGAGATGATGATTACTCACTATATAGTTACAGATGAGGGATCCTCAAGGATGTTGCTAACTTGTTCTGAAACCCTCCTGTTCTAAGTAACAGGAATTGAGGATTCTTATGTCTAAGAGAGCAAATCTTGTGGTTATTTAGAATATGGCCACATAAGACCACTAAAACTGTTGCAGCCATTAACACAGATGAACTGTCTTTATTTCATTTTTTTAAATATGTAAGTTTTCAGAAATCCAAAAAAAAAATACAGCAGTCTCTCTCTCTCTCTCTCTCTCTCTCTCTCTCTCTCTATATATATATATATATATATATATATATATATATAATTTCAGAGAGGAAGGGAGAGGGAGAGATAGAAACATCAATGTTGAGAGAGAATCATTGATTGGCTGCCTCCTGTACGCCCCCTACTGGGGGTCAAGCCCGCAACCCAGGCATGTGTCCTTGACTGGAATTGAACCTGGGACCCTTCAGTCCACAGGCTGATGCTCTATCCACTGAGCCAGCCAGGGCTAGCAGTTTCTTGAATAGTGTCATTTTGTTATAAGATTGATGAGGTGCTGTAGGTACTTAACTTTTGTTAACATCAATTAGTTTTGGTAAAATTGGTTTCATTATCATTTTGCTTCAAGTCACAATTCCTATTGATGATGTTAAGTGAGGAGGACATACTGTACATGAAATCTTCCAGATTCAGCAATTATTAGCATTTTGCCACACTTGCTTTGCTTAGCCCCCCTTTTTTGGGTGCCTATAAAATTTTAAAACAAATTTCTGATTGTCATTTCAACCTTAAATTCTTCTATGTGTACCTATAAGAAAATAAGGACATTTTTAATATAATCACAATGCTATTATCATACCTAACAACATTAGTAATTACTTAGTGTTACTTAAAATCCAGTCCTTTAAAATTTCCCTAATTGTCTCAAAATTATGGGCAAATGAGTTTTACATTTAAACTTTCAGAACAGTATGCTCTGTGTCCTACAGTACAGGAAGGAAGGTAGATCATGTGCTAGAAAGACAGAGTCCTTGTAAGCGTCACCAATTCTGCCTTGGCTGGTGTGACTTAGTTTCTTGGGTGTCGTCCTGTACAGCCAAGGTTGCTGGTTCAGTTCCTGGTCAGGGCACATGCCCACGTTGCGGACTTGATTCCTGGTAGGGGGCAAGTAGAAGGCAGCTGATCAGTGTTCCGCTCTTACATTGATGTTTCTTTCTCTCCCTCTCCCCCACTCCCTTCCTCTCTAAAATCAGTAAAAATATATTTTTAAAAAAGAGTTACCAACTCTTTTCCCTTGAGAAGATATAGGGTGGTCAGAAAGTGCCTGAGGGGAAAGGTCTACCTTATTTTGCTTAAACCTTCATTTTGGGGGGCATTCAACATTCCGTCAACCTTTATTGAGCACCTACAAGGGTCTAAGCATTGTGCCAGATTTGGGGGTTTGAAGGCAAATCACACCCTCTTTCCCTTTAGACCTGTGCAGTGATTCTCTTTGAAAATAATAAGATGATGAAATTTGTAAGGAGATATGGTTATTTTACCCAGGAAAAATCTATAGCACTTTAAGAGATTTTATGAAGAGAAAAATGAAAAGAATATGTATCCCTTTGTCCTTTTTCTCTAGCTATTTTCACTTTTTTTTCTTTCTTATATTTCTTTTGTTTTTTCTTATACCTTCACTTAAAAAAGGCCATCCTGAAACCTGTCTATGGAACCCAGTTAGGACCCCAGTCCTAGTGGGTTTTGTTGAGGAAAAGGAAGGTGTTACAGAGATCGTTGAGAGCCGTTGGGTGCATGAGTATATTGAGAACAGAGAAGAACTGGATCTCAGTGGCTGGGGGCTGGCAGGAGGTGCTGGATGACCTGGTACCTCCTGGATCCCTTTTGTGCTTGGAGTTGTTGCTGTGTGGTCACCTGAAGAGCTCTGACTTTGCTGTGAGCTCAATTTGAGGCTGAATTTTTAATCAGGCACTTGTGAACTAGGTCAATTTGACTAGTTTAATTTTCTCTGAATTTGGTTTCTTTTTCATTTAGTCGATTATTCAGTGAATACATAATGAGCACCATGTATAAACCAGGCTACTTTAGCTAGGTAATGTCAATTGGAGGTAATGACACCCACCCCCAAAGTGTTGGTACAAGGATTCAATAAAAATATATAGCTTAGTACAATCTACATGTCTGGGGTGCAGGATCAGACATTGGAGTAGAGAAAGATGCTGTTTGTTCAAGCATTCCCTGCATGGTGTGTGGGATTTGACAAGTTTCTCCTGGCAGCTCCGTTTGCTGGTAGAAGTGCTATCTTCTTGGTTTGAGTTTCTCTCCTCCTATTTTTCCAGTGTCCTTTCCTACTTCCAACTTGGCACTGAAGCTGTCATTGTGTAAGGCTGGGAGACTCTGCAGAAGCTAGTGTGAAGGAGCTGAAAGATCCCTCCCTGGGTGGTCTTCCTTGTTCAGTGGAGGGGAGATGGGATCATTACTTTGCAGTCACTCTTTTATCAGTGGAAGTGGGGTATCCCTTTCCCCATTGAGTGCTGGGGGTGGAGTTCTTATCGTGAGAAAGAGAATTTTCCGAGTCTCACATGGGAGGATGAGTGATTTTTATTTGCGTGGAAGCACATACCTGGGTTTCCAGGGCCCCATTTCTCTTAGTCCAGTTATAGAAGAAGTGTAACTAGGGATTCAGTAGAACTAAAATCAAAGCCAATGTCCAGAATTTCTGTCCCATGTTGCAGCTGGGTCAGTTCAGCATAAGGCTAGTTGCAGTCCATTAGTCCATTGTATGTGGGAGTCCTCATGGCCATGGGCCACATAGGAGAATGCCGGGAAATAGGAGCAAGAGCCCCACAAGCCAGGAATCAACTAAGAAAGCCCAAGAACCCAAGAGAAATCAAAAGAATGAACTTGTTTGTTCAGGGAATTAAGTATTCCAAATCTTCCCACACTTGCAGTGACCGTGCCCATTCCGGCCAATGACCTCTTCCCAGGTGTGATTGACAGACAAGCACATTCTCTAGTCCCCCCAACTTTACTGGCATGCATCTATCTCCCCCCTGTCCAATCCCTTCCCCCAGTGATCTGTGAGGAATGGACCACTGGTGGCTCCCTGGGGAATGTAAAGCTGCAGCTTCCTGGTGAAGCTGCCTGAATGACATGCCTATTCTCCCTTCTTGTTATTAATAACTAGGTTAATTACAACTGTATCAACTCCATTTTCTATATTCCTTGCTCCAGAAACCCATGTCTCAGCTTCCTTGATCCCACACCCTCTTTTTTTGTTGTTGTTGTTTATCATTACCTGAGGATATTTTTCCATTGATTTTTAGAGGGCGTGGAATGGAGGGGGAGAGAGAGAGACACATTAATTGGTTGCCTCCCCCACTCTCCCAGACCTGGACCAGGGGTCTATCCTGCAACCAAGGTACATGCCCTTGACCAGAATCCCCCTTGACCAGAATTAAACCTGGGACCCTTTAGTCGGAGGGCTGATGCACTGAGCAAAACCAGCTAGGGTGATCCCACACCCTCTTGATTTTCCTCCTATGCTAATTACTGCTCCTTAATTATGCTAATTACTGCTCCTTATTCTTTTGCTATTGACTCTTACGTGGCCCATCCTTAAATGGTGATGCTCTTCCTGGTTCTCTGTGAGCCACACTTTAGTTCTTACTCTGCTTGTGTTTCTCGGGCTCTCCTGTCTTCTCCCAAGTTTCAGCTAAGAGTAGAGACCTTCTAGATTTTCATCTCCAGGACCTTCTGTCCAGTGCTGATATCTCCACTTGCCTGTGTTGCAGGTCCAAAGTGGGACATATTTTCTGCCCTCCCCTGCCTCTTAGTTGGTGCTCCTTCTGAATTCCTTGGGTCAGTGAGTGATACCAACCCTCCCAGGTTCCCAAGCCAAAAAGAGCGTGGAGTTTCTGTGGCCCCACTCTCCTCCCCTGCATCTGATTGTTACCAGGCCTGGCTGTTCTGTCTTCTACTCTGATCTACCTTATCCTTTACATTCCTGTTGCAACCACCTAGTAAAAACTACCACCATCACCTCTGTCTTGGATTGCAGTGAATCCCAGCTGGTGTCCTTCAACTTGACTCTCTTCAGTCCACTCAATCCATTCTTCACTCTGCAGCCAAGATTTTTCAACAGCAAAAATCTGATGATGCCATTTTCCTGTTTCAAGCTCCTTATTTTATGTTGGCTAATCTTGTCATGGCCAATATGCCCCATCTGCAATAGGTAAGGTACCCCTGATTTAGGCTCTCAGGGTCCCTATCTAATAAAGAGGGAATATGCAAATTGACCGTCACGTCATCACAGAGATGGTGGCGCCCATAGCCACAAGATGGCGGTACCCAGTCCCCTCAGCCCCGCCAGAGTCCCCCAGTCCTTTCAGCCCAGCCGGGGGGGGGGGGGGGGCGGTCAGGTGAATGGTGCGGCCGGACCCGCCCTCTGCCCCCCAGCCGGCCAGGGCTGGCCCAAGGCGTAAGCAAGCCTTGGATGGCGGCTGCCCAGCCAACACCTGAGGTGCAGGCAAGCTTCGGATGGTGGCTGCCCAGCCTCCCGAGGCTCAGGGAACCAGGGCCAGCCAAGGCTTGTGCTGCTGGCAATGGCAGCAGCAGAGGTGTGATGGGGGCATTGCCTTCCCCTGATTGCCAGGTCACCTCCCACCCCTCAGGGTTCCCAGACTGTGAGAGGGGGAAGGCCAGGCTGAGTGACGCCCCCTCCAGTGCATGAATTTTCATGCACCGGGCCTCTAGTCTCTTAATATAGTGCTCAGTGTAGAAGGGCCTATGCTGCTTGTGCTGCTTTTGCTGCTTGTTTAGTTGTCTTCCCCTTGCACTGTTTGGCAGAGCCACTTCTGCCTGCTTGTCTAGCCTGGTGCTGATTGGGTTATTAATAGATATTGTTAAATGAATGCATATATTTAAATCCTTTGTTGCCTAGCTCAAAATTATCTTATTTTTTAAAAAAATATATTTTATTGATTTTTTACAGAGAGGAAGGGAGAGGGATAGAGAGCTAGAAACATCGATGAGAGAGAATCATCAACCAGCTGCCTCCTGCACACCCCCCACCAGGGATGTGCCCGCAGCCAATGTACATGCCCCTGACCAGAATCGAACCTGGGACCTTTCAGTCCGCAGGCCGACGCTCTATCCATTGAGCCAAACCGGTTTCGGCTCAAAATTATCTTATAAAAACCTACCTCTGTTTAATTCTGTTTACTCAGAACTTAAATACTCAGGATTGCTTTGCACTTATGAAAATGAAGCAGTTTTATTGAGTTTTTGTGTCCTAGACTAGTTTGTTCTTTCACCCAAGCTTAGTGAAGGTGTGGAACAGTTCGTCTGTTTTTGGTTGATCCTCACATAGGAATACTATGCACAAAATAAGAATGATTTCACTTGGCACCCAAAAAAAGGAGACTAGCAAACAAGTTAGGTTGGGTTTTTTGACAATTGAAAAAATCTCATATATTAATAGTTTATGAAATAAGAAATTGAATGAATATTTTTTTTAAATCCAAGAAATACAGATTAAGATTGAGAAGGCAAATCGAGAGCAGATAAAACCCTCCCTTTTGGCTGCATCACTGTAACCACAGCCCTGGCTTCTGTAATCTCGCTCGCTTCTTGACAGATTGACAGTGAGAGGCAGGGGAGGGGGAGGGCTACGTGCATGTGCACACAGTACTCTCTGGCCTCAGTCTGGAAATTTCCCCCTAAACGCAGATAAGGAACCAAGCACTCCCCCAGTAGCCTAGGCAACAGGAAGTGGCTCCTGAGGCCCAGGCCCCAGAGGGTCAGCATGGCCTGCTCAGCTCCCAGGCCCACCCTGCCATGGCCCGCACTGTGCCAGGGCACTGTCTGTAAGCTCTGAACAGCTGTGGGTGCAAAGCTGCAGGAGAAACAGTCGAGAGCAAGGGGCAACCGTGGGAGGGCAGGCAGCACCAGGCATAGGGAGAGGCGGGCCGCCTTCCCTGTGCCCAACAGAGAGGCGACCCCTGGCTGGCGCTGAGGGTCCAAGCTCTGCTTAGTTGAGGCCCCGCCCCTCCTTTGCTAACTACAACAGATACCTGGAAGCTTAGAATGTAACATAGAAAGAATGTCTAGAATGTGTATGTATGCCATATATGGGAGACAAGAAACCTAGAAATGTATATAAGGCAAAAACCTCACCGCGTTCAGCGCTCAGCCTCTGGAGAGGACTCCGCTGAGCTAGTACCGGTGCAAATAAACAGTACTTTTCTGTACCTCCAAGTGCATTTGGTTTGTCATTTCCCGCCGGCCTGCTTTCTGCCGTAGCAAGATGAAATACAATTTTTTTTAACTTTTAAATTTAGACGTTTGATAATTAACAAACTCTTTGATACATTTGTAAATCAGTATTGGCAAGGATAAAATGCATTACCAGTGGCCATGTAAGTTGATGTGTTTTTGGAAAACAGTTTGTCAGGAGGTGTTATGTTTTTAAAATATTTGCAGTTTTTTGACTTACTACTCCTACTTTTAAGAATCTAGCTCAAGGAAAAATGGATAATGTGGAAAAATCAGCATAAAGAGTTTCCTTATAGCATTATTTATAGTTGTAAAAATGTAGAAAACCCTAAATGTCTAATATAGGGGAAGCAGTGGACTCAGTATATGATGGAGCTAGAAATGATGATTAAGAGGTAGCTATGTATTGATCTGGAAAGATAACCAAGACATACCAAGTAAAAAAAGGAAATAATATAATGCTACTAGAGGCCTGGTGCACGAAATTTGTGCAGGGGGGGGGCGGGGAGGTGACCCTCAGCCCAGCCTGCACCCTCTCCAATCTGGGACCCATCAAGGGACAGTCGGACATCCGTCTCACAATCCAGGACTGCTGGCTCCCAACTGCTCACCTGCCTGCCTGCCTGATTGTCCCTAACTGCTTCTGCCTGCCAGCCTGATCATCCCCTAACCACTCCCCTGCCAGCCTGATCATCCCCTAACCACTCCCCTGCCAGCCTGATTGACACCTAACTGCTCCCCTGCCAGGCTGATTGCCCCTAACTGCCCTCCCCTGCCAGCCTGGTCACTCCTAACTGCCCTCCCCTGCTGGCCTGGTCGCCCCTTACTATCCTCCCCTGCAGGCCTTGTCCCTCTCAACTGCCTTCCCCTGCCAGCCCGGTCACCCCTAACTGCCCTCCCCTGCCAGCCTGGTCGCCCCTAACTGCTCTCCTCTGCTGGCCTGGTCACCCCCAACTGCCCTCCCCTGCAGGCCTGGTTGCCCCCAACTGCCCTTCCCTAGAGGCCAGGTCCCCCCCAACTGCCCTCCCGTGCAGGCCTGGGTCTCCCCCCCGCCCCCAACTGCCCTCCCCTACTGGCCTGATCGCCCACCACTGCCCTCCCATACCAGCCATCTTGTCGTGGCCATCTTGTGTCCACATGGGGGCAGCCATTTTTTACTACATGGGGGTGGCCATCTTATGTGTTGGAGTGATAGTAAATTTGCAAATTACCTCTTTATTATACAGCATTTGTGTGTTAATAAGAAATTTTGACTATATATCTATAAAAAAGTTTCTGGAAGAAATACAAGAGGGAATAGCACTATGTGGAAAAA
The DNA here is from genome assembly GCF_027574615.1 of Eptesicus fuscus. NCBI lineage: Eukaryota > Metazoa > Chordata > Mammalia > Chiroptera > Vespertilionidae > Eptesicus > Eptesicus fuscus. The sequence goes on along the minus strand of NC_072480.1, from coordinate 198,198 downwards.
GGAGACAAGAACTCTAAAAAATATTTATATTTGTAGTTTTTTAAAAACCCTGTGTGTGTGGTTATAATAAAATTTTAAAAGATGATTATGAAGGCTATTATAACAGGTAAAAATGCTTGTATGTCAAGCAAAAAGGACAAGATGAAAAATTACACATATAAAGTATAGTTGTAGCTATATGACAAACAAGAATAGAAAAAGTAGATAAAAAGAAAATATTTGCCCGGTCATAATGGTTCAATTGGTTGGAGCTTTGCCCTGTGCACTGAAAAGTTGCTGATTCGAGTCCCTACCAGGGCACATACCTGGGTTGCGGGTTCAATTCCCAGTTGGGGCGTGGATGGAAGGCAACAGGTCGATGTTTCTCTTTCCATTCCTCCACCCCTCCCTCTCTCTAAGCATGTCTTTAGGTTAAGATTGAAAATAAATAAATTAATTAAAAACAGAAAATATTAATTGATTGTGTTAAAGTGCAGGGATTGCCCACCTGGTGTGGCTCAGTGGTTGAGTGTAGACCTATGAACTAGGAGGTCACAGTTCGATTCCCAGTCACGTCAGTCAGGCACACGCTCGGGTTTCAGGCTTGGTCCTCAGTAGGGGCATGCAGGAGGCAGCCAATCAGTGATTCTCTCTCATCATTGATGTTTCTGTCTCTCTTCCTCTCCCTCTCTGAAATCAATAAAAAAGTATTTTTAAAAATAAAGTGCAGGGATTATGTTTTGAATTTCTAGTTTGCAATTTAAAATTCTTTATATTAATTATGGAAAAATATTTTTTTAAAATATATTTTTATTGATTTCCCAGAGGAATGGAGAAGAAGAGAGAGATAGAAACATCAATGATGAGAGAGAATCATTGATGGGCTGCCTCCTGCACGTTCCACACAGGATCGAGCATTCAACCTTGGTATGTGCCCAAACTGGCAATCAAATTGTGACCTCCTGGTTCATAGGTCAATGCTCAACCACTGAAACACACCAGCGGGGCTGGAAAAATAATTTTTAGCAAAATAGTTATGTGTTTAAATATACATGAAAAAGGACCAATTCTTTATTATTGATGGGTTTGCTCTATTAGAAATCCCATGTCCTCATTTTATGTTTCAGGCCCTGGGCAACTTGAGAATAATGTGGAGCCCCTCTTTTTTTTTTTTTTTTTTTAAGAGCATTTATTGGGCAAATTACAGAGGTAGAAGAAGCAATTTCTACCAGAAACGGCTTAGCAAATGCATTATGGAGGTAAAGGAAGGCCCTTGGAGCTTGGGAGTGAGGAAGTAATGGTAACATGCCTGGGGCTGGAATGGGGAGGGGAAAGGGAAAGGCATGGCCATGCTCCCTGGAGGGAGAGCACCGAGTCCCTCTTTTTTTTCTTTTTAAAATATATTTTTATTGATTTCAGAGAGGAAGGGTGAGGGAAAGAGAGAGAGAGAAACATCAATGATGAGAGAGAATCATTGATCAGTTGCTTCCTGCACACCCCACACTGGGGATCGAGCCCGCAACCAGGGCATATGACCTGACCAGGAATCCAACCTTAACCTCCTGGTTCATAATTTGAGGTTCAACCACTGAGCCATGCAGGCTGGGCCCAAGTCCTTCTTTTTCAGGGTCTTTTCCTTCCTCCTCTCTGCCTCTTGACTTAGGCAGTGGCGGCTCTGTTCTCTCCTCTGCAGAGCCAGCCTACCTTTGGGTTCCTGTTGGACATCGATGGAGTGCTGGTGCGGGGCCATAGAGTGATCCCTGCTGCTCTGAAAGCCTTCCGCAGGCTGGTGAATGCTCAGGGGAAGCTGCGGGTGCCTGTGGTCTTTGTCACGAATGCTGGGAACATCTTACAGCATGGCAAAGCCCAGGAGCTGTCAGCTCTGCTGGGCTTTAAGGTAAGGAGGCAGCTGGAGACTCAAGGGCCTGGTTCCCACTGGAACCCCCACTCTTGTTCTGACTAAGGCTTTTTCCCTGGGGTGCAGTATAGTATTGATAAGCCCGAGGGCATGGCCAGTTAGTTCAGTACAAATCTTTCAACCCTGCTTGAAAAATAACGTGAAGTTAAGCCAGCCTCATGAGTAGAGCCTCATCAACAGAGTAATTTTTTATATATACATACATGTTAAGCACAACAATCCTGCCCATGGAGTTGGTAGTTCAACCTATAGCCTTTATATTCATTTCTTCTGGGCATCAGGGTTGTCTCCTTTGAATTGTCAGCCCCTAGAAAGTAAGGGTCACACTTTTCTTTTTTAAAATATGTTTACATTGATTTTAGAGAGAGAGAGAGAGAGAAAGGGAAAGAGAGAAACATCAATGAGAGAGAACCATCAATTGGCTGCCTCCTGCATGTTCCCTACTGTGGATTGAGCCCACAACCCTGGACATGTGACCTGACAAGGAATCGAACCAGCAACCTCTTGGTGCATGAGACGACACTCAACCAACTGAGCTATACGAGTCAGGGTGAGGGTCACATTTTTCTAAATCTCCGTATGCCAAGTGGGACTCTGAAGTAACGGCCCTTGTTTCTCATAAATAAGATGCATGCATGTGAATAAGCACTGTCCCCCAAAAGCAGTCCCTCTTCACCCACTTTCAACTGCACATGTATCTCATATTGACACACTCATTCTTCTTTGTTGAGGGTGCTTATAGTTTTGGGGAAAAGTACTTGGAACCAAGAAAGTAAAGTGGCTGATTGATGATGGGGTAACCCTGTTTGAGGATGAATGCAGGGAGTAAAGACAGAAAACTGTTTCCCTTCTGTGGTTTTCAGAGAGGGTTTCAAAAACATTCTGAGAAAAGGCTGCATTGTTGTAATTAGTTTAAATGTTAAAAGGCTAAGTCTTTAAGTAGAACTGAGAACTGAAAGTCAAAGTTAGAGGCATAGCTCTATGACAGTGACAAAGAACATGCACACAAACTGTGCTTTTCAAAGGGAAGTTGAGCAGGACAGGATTGGTGAGTATCAGAACCCATCACTGATGGCATGTCCTGCTTGCTTTTTGTTTGTTTGTTTGTTAATCCTCACCTAAGATATTTTTTTCCATTGATTTTAGAGAGAATGGAAGAGAGGGCGGAAGGGAGAGAGGGAGAAAGGGAGCGAGGGCAGGAGGGAGGGAGGGAGGGAGGGAGGGAGAGAGAGAGAGAGAGAGAGAGAGAGAGAGAGAGAGAGAGAGAGAACCATGCCCTGACCACCTGGCCTGGGGATCAAACCTGCAACCAGGTACATGCCCTTGACTGGGAATCAAACCCAAGACCCTTTAGTGCTCAGGCCGACACTCTACCCCTGAGCCACATGGGACAGGGCACTGCTTGCTTGTTTTGTGTGGCAAGAGCCAAATTAGACTTGTCATTCTCACACCCATTTAGATAGTACTTTCTAGGAGCTAGGAAGCCCTCTGCCCCCCCCTCCCCCCTTTTTTAAAATCTGGGCAGTGTTTCTTTCCTTCCTTCCTGGGTGAAAGAAGCTGCCATTTATCTCCCATTACGTCCCCCCAACTCTTCTCTCCTGTCTCTTGGCTGTCCCTACAGGTGGAGCCAGATCAAGTTATTCTCTCTCACAGTCCCATGAAGCTTTTCTCACAATATCATGGAAAGCGGATGATAGTGTCTGGGCAGGGACCCCTGGTGGAAAATGCCCAAATGTATCCTTTTGGTACTTCTCACTCTGGCTGAGGAGAAAGGGGCAGGACTGAGGACTTTCCTCCCATGGCTGAGGGGGCACCATCATAAGGCATGCTGGATGCAGGGTGCCAGGCCTCATCGGGTGTGTGGTGGGCTCTTGAGGGAAAGAGGACAGCCCTCAGGTGTGGTCAGTCCTGGTGGCTGGTGGTTTCCAAAAGCCAGCCCACTGCATCGTTATCTTCTGGGGAGCTAAAAATACAGATTCCTGGGAAATCTGGGTCATTAGGTCTGAGAAAAAAATCAACAGTCTGTATTTTAAAAAATGAAACTAGGTGATTCTGTAATTAGATTTGAGAATCACTGCTCTAGGGCTGTTCTTCATGGGGCTCAATCAACTTATCTGCAATGTTAATTAAGTATCTACAATGAATTCCTCCTTTGGGTGATGTGATTATTCAAAAGGCAGAAGATTGTCCTTGTTCTCAAGCAGCTTATTTATTTGCTCCTGCAGACCCTGTCCAGCACTTCCTGTGTGCCAGCACTGTGCTGCAGGGTCTAAGGGAGTAGGGGCCAGGAGAAGCACCATGGAACTGCGAATTAATTGAAGGGCTCATACTTGAGGCACCATATACAATAAAGGAATGTTTCAGATGGCATGGGATTAAAGACTTAAAAGAGCAGTATAGGTGGTTCTGGGGTCACAGGTGTTAGGGGAACAGGAACATCCTTAGAGCAGAAATTACTTATGGTTTCATGGAGGGGCAAGGCTGTGACACAGGAGAGGTTTCAGGTTTTCCATGCAGAGGCAGTAAGGAGGCTAGAGAGAAGGGATGGTGAGGATCCCTGAAGCAGGAGATTGTAATGAGACAGGTGGGAAATAAGGGTAAGGAGGGTGGTGCTGAGTGTAGGAAACTGCAGAAGTAAATGCAGGAAGTAACTGAGTTCATTATGAGGGCAGTGGGGAGGCTCCAGGTTTATTACTGATGGGGTGGTCTGATGGAAGCATCATTTTTGGAAAATGCATTTTGAGAATAATCTGAAATCGTGGACAGTTAAGGTTACAAGTGGAAATTAAAGATAGAAAAATGGAGTCAGGTCTTGGAGAGCTAAAGCTGAGCTGGCTTACCTCTACCATGGCCTCCCCATGCTGGTGGAATCCAATTCATCTTAAAGCTTCAGCTCAAGCCTAACTTCTCTAGACCAGTGTTCACCAACCGGTAGTCCGTGAGGTCCAAAAGGTTGGCGACCACTGGTTTAAGGAAACCTTTGGAGCAGCGGTTGCCAACCGGTGGTCCGTGAGGTCCAAAAGTAGGCGACCACTGCTCTAGACCAAGCATGTCAAACTCCAAGGCTAACACAGGCCAAATAAACAAGGTGTAAGTTTATGTGGGCTGAAAAAAAACAAAAACTTCAATTTTCATGGAAACATAGGTTTAGTTAGAGACATGCTGAATACAAATGGCTGAAATAAATGAGTAATCGTTAACATAAAATATTAGAACATTTTAATAAAATTAATATTTTTTCTTGAACAGTAACTTACCAGACACTGAATAGCTGCACAAATTAATAAGTGTAATGCAAATAAGTCTATATTTCTTGTTCTCCGAAGGTGAAATATTTCCTGTTGCGCACACCAAACAAGTCAGTCCAAGACTAATGGCATGGCAATTGCTAGTATTAGTGGAGAGAAATGGTGCACCTGTGCGTGAGGTGTATAAGGGAAATGAATGCAACACAATTATAGTAATCAGTCATTAGCAAATGTTGTAGTTTGTTATTAATAATTATGTGTAACAGGATATTGTAAAAATTAGGTTACAAAATTTTTATTAAAACATTTCTTGCCCTGACCGGTTTGGCTCAGTGGATAGAGCGTTGGCCTGCAGACTCAAGGGTCCCAGATTTGATTCCAGTCAAGGGCATGTACCTTGTTTGCGGGCACATCCCCAATAGGTGTGCAGGAGGCAGCTGATCGATGTTTCTCTCTCATCGGTATTTCTAACTCTCTGTCCCTTTCCCTTCCTCTCTGTAAAAAATCAATTAAAAAAAAAAACCCCCAAAACATTTCTTACATACCGTTAAGGCCACTGAGTAGTCTCCTTTTCTGAACTTCTTGGCATACAGTGGCAGCACTTCACAGAGTGCTCTCTGTGATGGGTTTTGGGCAGGTGGTGAGCTCCTTGAGGACAGAGTTTCTTATATGCCTTGTGCCCTAGTGCTGCCCAGTATAGGATCTGGCACCTAGAATGTGTCCAGTCTCCAGTGGTATATTGCTTGGAGGAACACAGCCTCACTCTGACTATGCATTCATGGACTGCCTGTCAGCACTTTTAGGACTGGTGTTGGCCCTGCTGGGCTCATTGGTTCACCCCTGTCTGGGGATTGGGTAGACTAGTTTGATCAGTATTGGGTTGGTTTCCCTTCCTTTAAAGATATTTTTTCCCCAGAACTGCCCAGCTTTGTTTCCCTGATCTTGGTCTAGACTGGGCTTCAAGAATGTGGTTACTGTGGATGAGCTGCGGATGGCCTTCCCTGTGCTTGACATGGTGGATCTCCAACGGCGGCCAAAGACCACGGTAATAAGAATACATCTGGGGTCTTGTGTTTAATTATGTCCTCTTGTTCCTTCATGGGCTTCTCTTGTAACCCTTCACTGTTAGAGCTACAGCTTGTCCATGTTTCTCAAATTGCCTTCTTGGAGAGGTACATCTGGCCAAGGATTTGTCCCCCACATAATCCATAATGGCTCAGAGGAGCACATGCTCCTAAGGGCTTTTCTTTTGCATTGTTTGTGATTAGCTGAGAACCCTTTTATAGAGCCCCAGCACCTCCTCTAGTCGGTAGCTTTGTATTTTAGTAGCTGGCTTTCCCAGTATTGTCTGGGAGAATCATTAACCTTTGCTAAATTCTTCACTGTTCTGCTTTATCCTGAGACAGTTTCCTTGTGAAAAGCAGCTTGCTTATAAAAGTAACTGACAGTTCTGAGTGTCTGCTGTGTTCTCTTTGGGTTCAGCTCATATTTATCTTTTCTGATCAGTAGTCACAGGGCCTCTTATTGAACCTCTATAGTGTGTGACTGCCCCTAGCCCTGTTTTTTATGTCAACTCTTATATATTTATATCATATAGCCTATATTATAAGTCTGACTACTATCAAAATGTGATGAAATGTGTTATAAACAGATAAGCTTACTTTTATTCACTTATATAGCTTCTCTCCTTCCCCCAGAGTGTTCCAATTAAAATAGAGCACTTTATTGCCTTTGAGAGCTTCTTTCTAGAACCATGCAAATTATGTGGAGAACCAGAATATCAGAGTTGGAAAAGATCTTAGAACAGTTCAGAGACTGAGCCTCAGGGGAAGTGACTTACTCCCGGTCATATAGCTGATTAGTGGCAGAGATAAAATTGTAATAGTCTGGGGAAGGAATGGAAGCGGTTGGTAACATGAAAGCTTCTGCTTCCTAATCCAATAGCAAGAGAAATGGCCCATCACACCCTGAAGGCATCCTTTTTCTCCAAAGGCTCACCTTCCTTGGCCCATATTTTGCTTCCTGTCCTTGCAGGAGAAAACAGCTGATCAACCTTTTCTCCTAGCTGACCTTTACTAGTATATGTGTCCCTCGACCTGTTTTGTGACCAGCCTGGTTCTTCTCTCTTCACCTTTCTTCATGAATCTTCTCCCTCAGTCCTATTTGCTTCTCCTCAGCTTGGGCTGCACCATGGGGTGGTCTTCAATCCTATCTAGAATGAGACTTTCCTCCCACCCTCCCTTGGAAACCAGCGTGTGATTGTCCTGTAGTGGAAAGTAATCATTGCATTGATGGGCTTGTTCTTTGTCTCTTGGCAGCCCCTTCCAAGGAATGACTTCCCCGCTATTGAAGGTAATGAGGTCCTCTCCTGGTGTGGGCATGGGACTGGGTTGGCCTTTCTCCTTTCAAGCCCTCCAGACTATTGTAGCCAGGGGGCATTGAGCATTAGATCACCTGGGTTCTGGTCTTGGATCTGCCACTCACTACCTCTGAGATATTTGTTGTTAATATTTCCTTCTTTATATCATTTGCCTTTTTATTCCGGAAGAACCATAAGCTTAGAAAATCTTAGAGTAGAAAGGTACCTACAGGTAATTTAGTCCAGTGTTCCTTAGCCCCATTAAACCCAGTTCTCTCCTTGTATAACAAAAATATTGTAGTGTCCCCTTTACTAACTTGAAATGAAATTCATAGATAATATATCTTCCTATACACATATGTTACAATGAATTAGTTTGATATAATTGTAATAGGGAGAAATAAAGGGAAAAACATAAAGGTAATATGTACTTCAATATGTAGTAATTTTCCAAAAAGACATAATGAAGTAGTAAGATGATTGAACCAAACATAGAATCACCATGAATGTTACAGCTACAAATGCAGACTGATATATGTTTATAGGTGTGATATAGGTGTGTTTTATTGGTGACTCAGAAATTAGGGGCAGTATCATCATTGGTGAAGTGATTTTGCAAAACAGGGACTAAACTTGGTAACATTTTGAAAAAAGAAAAGTACAGCCTTCTCTTGACTTATGTAATAGTTATTATTTTTTTTTTTTTGAAAAATCAGTGTTTATGAAAACTACCAAAAAATACTTTGTGTTTACATGGAATTAGGGTTTAGGTTCATTAATTATAAACAAGTTGTTCCCTACATGAATACCAGCTGGGAGACTCAAATGTTTATAGGCAGTTTTGAATGAACAGGACTGTACTGAGCATCTAGCATCCCTAGCCCCCTCCCACAATCCTCACCACTAAGTATCAGTCATCTTAATGATTAAAATACATCCTCTAGCTTCCAGAACACCTCTCCAGGGGCAGTGGTTCAATTCACTGGTCTTGTAGCTGATATCACAACTTCCATTTGTTGAGTACCATGTGTCCAGCACAGGTTAAGTGCTTTATTTATTATCTATCATTTTTATTCTCATAACAATAGTAAATGTTGTTATAGTTGAAGAAGCTGAGGCTTAAGAGAAGGTAAATAACTTGCCCACAACCAGGAAAGTTGGCACAGTCAGCCTTGGAATTCAGGTCTCTATCACTTTGCATCCAGCTCTCCTAGCTGTTAGGGTTATTGGCTCCTGGGGCTCAGAGAGAAGTGGCTGAGGAAAGTGAGCATTTTGCCAAGTACCTATGGGTAGGGTGGTGGGGAGAATATCAGTTAGCAGGAGGAAGTGGGCCTGAGACTCACTGTTGTTTGTCTTGTTTTTAACTTATGTGAATGTGGTGGACACAATAACAGTATGAGCCCTTAGAAGGTGCCTTCCTGGGCCCTGGGTTTTGTTCACCTTGGGTGAATAGGTGAGTGGCTCTTTCAAGGCTATTCAGGGAACCATGCCCTTCCCCGGGTGAGTGTACTGTGGGGGAAGAGCTGTGGTTGGGTGGCCTCAGCTGGTCTTCTGAGGGCCTTCCTCCCGCCCTCCACAAAGGGCAGACTAAGTGCCCTGCACCCTTACCCCTATGCCTTTGCTCTTTAAAGGAGTACTCCTCCTTGGGGAGCCAGTACGCTGGGAGACAAGCCTGCAGCTGATCATGGATGTCCTTCTCAGCAATGGGAACCCTGGGACGGGTCTGGCAACAGCCCCTTATCCCCATCTCCCTGTCCTGGCCAGTAACATGGATCTTCTTTGGATGGCTGAAGCCAAGATGCCCAGGTGAGGATATAGTCCCTGGCCTTGACCCTGGTGGCCCATTTCCACCTATTGCCTGAGCAGTCCTACTGACAGTTAGTTTCCCACTGCCATTTGATACTGCAGCTTACTGAGCACTGAAGATGTATTGAGATGATTTTTAACAAATAATCCTTGCCCTTCAGAATCTTAACAGAACAAATTCTTTTTGATTAGAGGAACTGAAATGGTCAGTTTCTGAGGTATATCAATGCAAATTATTCAACTGCTCTTCTTTCTTTGCCTTCACGCTGTAGCATTGATTATTTCAATTCTTTGTTTCCTTTTGCCCTTAAAACATAGGAGCAGGGGAAAGAAATAATTGTTCTGATGTTTGTATATACCAGGAAACAGACCCAGTGGATAAGTGACTTTCTCAAAGGCACCCGGGTAGTGAACAGGCTTACACACTCTCTGCACAATTGTGTAGAGCTCACCTGTCCTATCCTTTTCTGAGTTTGAGCACAGTATAGGCAGCCCTTTTTCTGGCCCTGGAGGTGCTTTAAAGGAAGGGCAGCTGTCGGCTGCTGTGTACTGTTTAGCTGCTCTTATGTGCAAGGCCAAAGTCTAGAGCAAGCATGTCAAACTCAAAGGCTAACACAGGCCAAATAAGGTTTAAGTTTATATGGGTGGCAAAAAAACAAAAGCTTCAATTTTCATAGAAACATAGGTTTATTTCGATAGAGTCATGCTGAATACAAAGGGCTGAAATAAATGAGTAATCGTTAACATAAAATAATAGAACATTTTAATAAAAATTAATATTTTTCTTGAACATTAACTTACAAGACACTGAATAGCTGCACAAATTAGTAAGTGTAATGCAAATCTATTTTTATTGTTCTCCAAAAGGGAAGTATTTCCTGTTGCGCACACCAAACAAGTCAGTCCAAGACTAATGGCATGGCAATTGGCTACTAAAATATTCGCTGCTAGTATTAGTGGAGAGAAATGGTGTGCCTGCACATAAGGCGCATAAGGGAAATGAATGCAACACGATTATAGTAATAAGTCATAAGCAAATGTTGTAGTTTGTTATTAATAACTAGTGGCCCAGTGCACGAATTCGTGCACATTGAAAGGAAATTAATTAGAAGAAATATTTTAATATCACTATTCGCCCTTTCTTTATAATAGAAGTGTCAACCAAATTTATGATTGACAATGACAAATGGAAACACATGCATGAGATTGGCGCCAACGAGAACTTTATCCTACCTAATAAAATGGTAATATGCAAATAACCATCACTTCGCTACACCCACAATTGGGCCAGCGGGAGGCTGGGGGGCGGGACTCGGGGTGGCCTATCCGGTTTTGAGAAGATCAAGATTGCGGCGCCCAGTCCTCTTAGTTCCAGGGGTCCCTAGGAAGATCGCCACCCCGGGGAGGTGAGGCTGGGCTGCACAGCAACTCCCGGGGGTTCCTGGGGAGATCCACAACCCGGGGTGGCGTGGCCGGGCCGTTCAGCCCCTCCCGGGGGTCCCTGGGGAGATCGGCAACCCGGGGGGGGCGTGGCTGGGCCTGCCCAGCAACTCCCGGGGGTCCCTGGGGAGATCGGAAACCCAGGGGGTGTGGCCAGGCCCGCCCAGCAACTCCCGGGGGTCCCTGGGGAGATCGGAAAAGAAGGGGGCGTGGCTGGACCCACCCAGCCGCTCCCGGGAGTCCCTGGGGAGATCCGCAACCCGGGCGTGTGTGGCCGGGTCCGCCCAGCAACTCCTGGGGGTCCCTGGGGAGATCCGCAAGTGGGGTGGGTGGGCATGGCCGGGCCCACCCAGCGGCTCCCGAGGGTCCCTGGGGAGATCGGAAACCCGGGGGGTGTGGCCTGGCCCACCCAGCCGCTCCCGGGGGTTCCTGGGAACATTGCAGGCATGTGGTTGCTGAGACCCAGACCAGGCCTCTGGCCACAGATTCATAGCTTTTCGGAGACCTAGGGCAGGGATCTGCCTCATCTGCAGAGAGACAGAGGTTCTGCAGTGCCCCCAAGATGTGGGTGGGCCCAGCCAGGGATCAAGGGGCATGGAAGGACTCCTGGCAGAGGGGCAAGGACCCTCACCCCTGAGACGGGGGTTGAGGGGTGGTGCCGCCTCAGTGGAGGGGTGCTGCACTGCAGGGTACTGGACTGACTGATGTGATTCAGAGAAGCTCCCTCGCTCAGGCGGCCTTCACACTTCAGAGGCAGTGACTCCTGCTCCTGCCTTGACCCAAAAGCAAGCCCTCGGTGCCCTGCCCCATGGCAGAGCATGCCTAGGCAGTGGGTGCGAAGGCTTCCACCTGCTCCGGAGAAGGGGGGGCAGTAAAGAATGGGGGCAGGGGATGGGGAGAGGAAAGAATGTGGAGCATCCGCAATTAAGAGGTGCTTGAGAAAGAGGCTGGGAAGCCTGACTGGAAGGTTTGTTCTGTTTGCTGGGCCGCTGCCCCTTAGGAAGCGCAAAGAGCATGGCTCTGAGGGCTTCCTGTGTGCTGAGTCAAGTTCCACAGCCAACTGGAATTGGCCTCAGTTTCCTGGTCTGTAAAATGGATTAAGCGTGTCCCAGTGCCTTCACTGAGCTTTGATGGCCAATTGAGATACTATATAAAGAAAACGAGGGAAGAAGTGAGAAAGAAAAGGAAGGATGAGCAACACAAAAAAAAGACATGAAAGGAACCTGTAAACCCATTGTCACTTAAATAGGGAATATAGTCAATAGTGTTGTAATGATGGTATGATGCCAGGTGGGTACTAGAAATATCGGGGAACACTTTGTAAAGTATATGATTGTCTAACCACTATTCTGTAACTAATATAAAACCTGAAACCAATACAAAATAATGTTGAATGTAAAGAAATGAAAATTGGAATGAAATTTTTATAAATTTCAAAGTTTAAATAAAAGCTGTAAAGGAAGGAAGGGGAGAATAAAAATAGTGTTTTTCATTTTGCCACTTCATTAAAAAGACAGTTGTCTTTATATGGTGCTTTTATACTTTTATACTTTTCTAAGTCATTATCTCATTTTAATTTCCGGGCAACTTAAAGACAAGATAAGTATTCCCTCCACTATTCAAAGAAAGGAAATCTTGGTGTCTGGTCCTAATGGTTCAATCGTCAAGCCCTTATTGTAAAGCAGGGTTAGTAAAATTTTCTGTGCAGGGTCATATCTATACTAATAAAAGCCTTGGGGGTGATCAGGCCAGCAGGGGAGGGTATTTGGGGGCAATCAGGCAGGTAGGTGAGCGGTTAGGAGCCAGTGGTCCCAGATTGTCAGAGGGATGTCCACCTGCAGGTTTAGGCCCGATTCCACAGGCATCGGGCCTAAACCTGCAGGTGGACATCCCCCGAGGGGTCCCATATTAGAGAGGGTGCAAGCTGGGCTGAGGGACACCCTCCCCAGTGCACAAATTTCGTGCACCGGGCCTCTAGCGTATATGTATACACACACACACACACACACACACACACACACACACACACAAACACCTATACACACATATATATGTATATATGTGTGTGTGTATATATATATATATATACATATATATATATATGTGTATGTATATATATATATATATATATATATATATATATATATATATATACACACACACATATATATAAACTTGCTTAGTTAGACCTGCTTTTTGATTTAGCTAAACTTTTTCAGCCCAGTGAAGCACCCCAACTTCTCTTTCAGGTAATTGTCAGCAACACAGCAGTAAATACCAACATGAAGCAGATTATTATTGTAGATCATGCAGGGAGAACAAAGGGTAAAATATTTAACTGCAGCAGTGTTTGATTATATTCTGTTCAGTGAGAAAACCTGAAGTCATTTTCAAGGTCCACCATTTCTTCTTTTCAGTCAGGTCAAGTTTCTGAATCTCCATTTTCCAGCTAATGAAAAGAAAATAGGATTCCATCGAGTCTCCTATCTACCTATTCCAGGACTTCTGTGAGGATCAAATGAGATGAGACATGGGAAAACGCTTCGCAGACATTTGATTAAAGTGTGAAATGTTTGCACCTGGCTATAAAGCAAGTCGCATTCCTGGGCTGAATAAACTCCAAGGAGGCTAGTTGTCGCTAGGGAGAGGAAGCCAGGCATTGCTATGTGATATCATTAACCAGACGGACACTTAGCATATTATATATATATAGAGAGAGAGACTACAGGCCCGATGCACGAAATTCATGCAAGTGTGGGCCTTCCTTCCCCCAGCTGCCGGCACCGGCTTCCCTCCAGCACCTGGGACCTGGGCTTCCCTCACAGAGGGAGGCCCCACCCACCTGCCACAGCCTGCGGTCAGTGGCCTGGGCCTCCCTCTGCAGGGTGATCATGGGGTGATGGCCGGGCCCCCGACCAATTGCATCGCACCTGCCTTGGCTGGCCTGGTGCCAGTGGGTGTCATAGCGTGGTCTAGGATCGTTGTCCAGGTGGTAGTTCTGCTGTTTGGCCATTCAGTCAATTTGCATATTATGCTTTTATTATATAGGATGGCCTGTCACTAGGGAGAGGAAGCTGGGCATTACTATGTGATGTCATTACCCAGTGCCCACAGCCACCGTTTCTGGGCTGGGCTGGGCTTGCGCCATAGTGTTTCAGCAACGTCAGCTGCGATTTGGTGGGCTGTTGTTCCGGGGTGGTGGCGGGGCCTGTGTCCCACTTGGGGAATGCCGAGTGTTGCTTTGTCGGCGCCAGGTCCACGTTGCCGTTTCTCTATAAATGGCAAGTGCACATCACAGTAGCTTCTGCATTGAGCGTCTGACCCCTGGTGGTCTGTACAAGTCATAGTGACTGATTGGACAGTTGGAGGGACACTTAGCGTATTAGCCTTTTATATATATAGACTAGAGGCCCGCTGCACGAAATTCGTGCACTGGGGAGGGTGTCCCTCAGCCCAGCTTGCACCCTCTCTAATATGGGACCCCTTGGGGGATGTCCAACTGCAGGTTTAGGCTCGATTCCACAGGCAGTTGGACATCCCTCTCACAATCCTGCAGTTGGACATCCCTCTCACAATCCGGGACCGCTGGCTCCTAACCGCTCACCTACCTGCCTGATTGCCCCCTAACTGCTTCCTTGCTGGCCTGATTGCCCCCTAACTGCTCCTCTGCGAGCCTGATTGCCCCCAAATACCCTCCCCTGCTGGCCTGATCACCCCCAAGGCTTTTATTAGAATAGATGTGACCCTGCACAGAAAATTTTACTAACCCTGCTTTACAATAAAGGCTTGACGGTTGAACCATTAGGACCAGACACCAAGATTTTCTTTCTTTGAATAGTGGAGGGAATACTTATCTTGTCTTTAAGTTGCCCGGAAATTAAAATGAGATAATGACTTAGAAAAGTATAAAAGCACCATATAAAGACAACTGTCTTTTTAATGAAGTGGCAAAATGAAAAACACTTTTTATTCTCCCCTTCCTTCCTTTACAGCTTTTATTTAAACTTTGAAATTTATAAAAATTTCATTCCAATTTTCATTTCTTTACATTCAACATTATTTTGTATTGGTTTCAGGTTTTATATTAGTTACAGAATAGTGGTTAGACAATCATATACTTTACAAAGTGTTCCCCGATATTTCTAGTACCCACCTGGCATCATACCATCATTATAACACTACTGACTATATTCCCTATTTAAGTGACAATGGGTTTACAGGTTCCTTAAAGTCTTTCTTTTGTGTTTCTTGTCTTTTCTTTCTCACTTCTTCCCTCATTTTCTTTATATAGTATCTCAATTGGCCATCAAAGCTCAGTGAAGGCACTGGGACACGCTTAATTCATTTTACAGACCAGGAAACTGAGGCCAATTCCAGTTGGCTGTGGAACTTGACTCAGCACACAGGAAGCCCTCAGAGCCATGCTCTTTGCGCTTCCTAAGGGGCAGCGGCCCAGCAAACAAAATAAACCTTCCAGTCAGGCTTCCCAGCCTCTTTCTCAAGCACCTCTTAATTGCGGATGCTCCACATTCTTTCCTCTCCCCCCATTCTTTACTGCCCCCCGCTTCTCCGAAGCACGTGGAAGGCTTCCCACTCACTGCCTAGGCATGCTCTGCCATGGGGCAGGGTGTAGCGAGCTTGCTTTTGGGTGAAGGCAGGAGCAGTAGTCACTGCCTCTGAAGTGTGAAGGCCGCCTGAGCGAGGCCCATTAGCACTGGGAGCTTCTCTGAATCATGTCAGTCAGTCCAGTACCCTGCAGTGCAGCACCCCTTCACGGAGGTGGCTCCACCCCTCAACCCCCGCCTCAGGGGTGAGGGTCCTTGCCCCTCTGCGAGGAGTCCTTCCATGCCCCTTGATCCCTGGCTGGGCCCACCCACGTCTTGGGGGCACTGCAGAACCTCTGTCTCTCTGCAGATGAGGGAGATCCCTGCCCTAGGTCTCCAAAAAGCTATGAATCTGTGGCCAGAGGCCTGGTCTGGGTCTCAGCAACCACATGCCTGCAATGTTCCCAGGGACCCTGGGAGGGGCTGGGCGAGTCCTGCCACTCCCCCCCCAGGGAGGCGATCTCTCCCGGGACCCCCGGGAGCGGCTGGCTAGGCCCGGCCATGCCCACCCAGGGTGTCGATCGCCCCCGGGACCCCCGGCAGCGCCTGGCTGGGGGCCCGGTCACGCCCCCCCCCCAGAGTGGCGATGGCCCCCCGGACTCCCGGGAGCGCCTGGCTAGGCCCGGCTACGCCCCCCCAGGGTGGCGATCGCCCCCCGGACCCCAGGGAGCGCCTGGCTCAGCCCGGCCACGCCCCTCCAGGTTGGCGATCGCCCCCGGGACTCCCGGGGAACGGCTGGCTGGGCCCGGCCCCGCCCCGCCAGGGTGGCGATCGCCATCGGGACCCCCGGGAGCGCCAGGCTCAGCCCGCCCACGCCCCCCCAGGGTGGCGATCTCCCCTGGGACCCCCGGGAGTGCCTGGCTGGGCCCGGCCACGCCCCGCCAGGGTGGCGATCGCCCCCGGGACCCCCGGGGAGCGGCTGGCTGGGCCTGGCCACGCCCCACCAGGGTGGCAATTGCCCCCGGGACCCCCGGGAGCGCCTTTCTGGGCCCAGCCACACACCCCCAGGGTGGCGATCGCCCCCGGGACCCCCGGAACTAAGAGGATTGGGCGCCGCCATCTTGGTCTTTTCAACCGCCGGATAGGCCACCCAGAGTCCCACCCCCAGCCTCTCGCAGGCCCAATCATGGGCATAGCGGAGGTGCGGTCAATTTGCATGTTTCTCTATTATAAGGTAGGATTATGTGTAACAGGATATTGTAAAAATTAAGTTATGAAATTTTTTTTTTTAATTTCTTTATTGATTAAGGTGTCACATATTTGTCCTCATCCCCCCATTCCCATCGCCCCCCCTCCCCACGCATGCCCCAACCCCCTGTTGAACTTAACCGTTGGATAGGCTCATATGCATGCACACAAGTCCTTTGGTTGAACTCTCCCCCTCCCCCCACCCTCCCCTATCCTCCCTCTGAAGCCCGATAGTCCGATCGATGCCTCCTTGCTTCTGGTTCTGTTCTTGTTCCTCAGTCTATGTTGTTCATCATTTCCCCTAGATGAGCGAGATCATATGTCACTAGATATATACTTATGAGAACTGAATGTGAGACGAGCAATAATAGTTATGCTGACAGGCAGATGGATCAGTCTGTAGTGAGTTTCTTTCTGGACCAACAGTTCTTTTGAGACCCAATTTCAATGTCCACCAGTTCCTTATGTGTACATGTCAGCACTGACCCCTCAGCTCTGGATGGTGGACAAATGGTGGTAACGGAGGTCCGACTCCCTCTGGTTTGGTCTCGGCCGGACCCAGGGGCACGGCTTCACCCCGACTAAGGGGCACGTGGCCTCACCCGGATCTAGGGACACATGGTCTCACCCGGAACCAGGGATGCTTGGGCTCTCCCAGACCCAGGGGCACGTGGCCTCACCCGGGCCTAGGTGCACGAGGCCCCACCCGGATCCAGGGACACATGGTCTCACCCGGACCCAGGGACGCTTGGGCTCTCCCAGACCCAGGGGCACGTTGCCTCACCTGGACCTAGGTGTACGAGACCTCACCCGGATCCAGGGACACATGGTCTCACCCGGACCCAGGTGCGCTTGGCCTCCCCCAGACCCAGGGGCACGTGGCCTCACCCGGGCCTAGGTGCATGAGGCCTCACCCGGATCTAGGGACACATGGTCTCGCCCGGACCCAGGGACACTTGGCCTCTCCCAGACCCAGGGGCACGTGGCCTCACCCGGGCCTAGGTGCACGAGGCCTCACCCAGATCCAGGGACCCATGGTCTCACCCGGACCCAGGGACGCTTGGCCTCTCCCAGCCCCAGGGGCACGTGGCCTCACCCGGGCCTAGGTGCACGAGGCCTCACCCGGATCCAGGGACACATGGTCTCACCCGGACCCAGGGGCGCTTGGCCTCTCCCAGACCCAGGGGCACGTGGCCTCACCCGGATCCAGGGACACATGGTCTCGCCCGGACTCAGGGGTGCGTGGCCTCTCTCAGACCCAGGGGCACGTGGCCTCACCTGGACCTAGGTGCACGAGGCCTCACCCGGATCCAGGGACACATGGTCTCACCCGGACCCAGGTGCGCTTGGCCTCCCCCAGACCCAGGGGCACGTGGCCTCACCTGGGCCTAGGTGCATGAGGCCTCACCCGGATCCAGGGACACATGGTCTCGCCCGGACCCAGGGACGCTTGGCCTCTCCCAGACCCAAGGGCACGTGGCCTCACCCGGGCCTAGGTGCACGAGGCCTCACCCGGATCCAGGGACACATGGTCTCACCCGGACCCAGGGACGCTTGGCCTCTCCCAGACCCAAGGGCACGTGGCCTCACCCGGGCCTAGGTGCACGAGGCCTCACCCGGATCCAGGGACACATGGTCTCACCCGGACCCAGGGACGCTTGGCCTCTCTCAGCCCCAGGGGCACGTGGCCTCACCCGGGCCTAGGTGCACGAGGCCTCACCCGGATCCAGGGACACATGGTCTCACCCGGACCCAGGGGCGCTTGGCCTCTCCCAGACCCAGGGGCACGTGGCCTCACCCGGATCCAGGGACACATGGTCTCACCCGGACCCAGGGGCGCTTGGCCTCTCCCAGACCCAGGGGCACGTGGCCTCACCTGAGCCTAGGTGCACGAGGCCTCACCCGGATCCAGGGACACATGGTCTCACCCGGACCCAGGGACGCCTGGCCTCCCCCAGACCCAGGGGTACGCGGCCCCACCCGGGCCTAGGTGCACGAGGCCCCACCCGGATCCAGGGACACATGGTCTTGCCCGGACCCAGGGGTGCGTGGCCTCTCCCAGGCCCAGGGGCACGTGGCCTCACCTGGACCTAGGTGCACGAGGCCTCCTCCGGATCCAGGGACACATGGTCTCACCCGGACCCAGGGGCGCTTGGCCTCTCCCAGACCCAGGGGCACTTGGCCTCACCCGGGCACGGGACCCAGCGTCATCCGGGTCCAGGGGCACTTGGCCTCACCCGGACCCGGAATCCGGCCTCACCTGGTCCCAGGGGCACGCGGCCCCACCCAGACCCAGGGACGCGAGGCCCCACCCATACCCGGAGGCGCGCGACCACTCCCAAGCCCAGAGGCGCGCAACCCCGCCCGCACCCGGGTCCCAGCGGGGCCCCGTCCTCCCGATCCCAATTCCCGCCGGTCAACCCCCCCCAGCAACCCCCCCGGCCATCCTGCCAGAGCTCCAGGACGGCCGCCGCAGAACTCGTCGGGCGGCTGCTCGGCGAAGCTCCGGTGCGCCCGGTGCGTGGCGGCGGGCCGGTCCGGCGTCGCCGCGCCGGCCCCTGGGTCCGCAGCGGCGGCCGGTCGCCGAGCATGCGCACCCGGCCGCCCCTGGGGCACCGAGATTCCTGAAGGACTCGGAGGCCAGCAAGCGCGGAGTCCCCCACCCCACGTCTCACAGGGGCCCGTCTGTCCTTGCTCGGCAGCCAGTGGAGCCGCCCCCTCAGCCGGAGACCGCCGGGGGGACCGCGCCGAGCATGCTCCAGGTCGTCACTGCGTCGCCCGAGCCGCAGTTCCCAAAGTGTGGTCCTTGGGTCATCTGCATCAGCATCATCCCGCATACCCCTCTTTTATTCTAGCTGCAGAGCATCCACTCAGCCAGCCCTACGGTGGTCTTGGGTGGTGTCTGCTCCGCTTTCCCGTCGCAGCCTCAAAGTTGTTGTGGCAGGCAACATCGAGGCCTCCGCCCTATGCCTCCATCCCAGTCCTCCCTTGTATAGTTAAGTCTTGATTGTTGCTGGTGCCACCGGGAGGGCTCTCTTTGTCTATAAAGGAAGAGTTGCTGTGCAGGAGACACTCCTATGGGCCGGGTCTTGGTGCAGCAAGGCTTTGGCGCTCACTGAATCTGCCTGTTGGATGTGTCCCTTATGCGCGTGGTTGAAGTCTGGTGTCATTTCCCACAGACCACCAGATGCCCCCGTTTCTGGGTCCCCAATGGGGCGTAGATCAGCCACTGCCTTAGGCACTCAGCAGGGATTACAGCAAAAACTGTAGTTTCCTCCTCCTGTCTGAGTGGCCCTGGAGCAGTCCTACTAGAACAGCAGTTCATCTGGTCCGCTGCCAGAGGGCAGGCCACCCACATGCATAAGCCGTTGCTTGGAGCGTAGGTGCGCCTGCAAGACTTGCGGGGCGGGTCTTCAAAACGTGTGGGGCGGGTCCCAGGGCGGGGCGGGTCTCAGGGCGAGGCGGGTCCCAGGGTGGGGCGGGGTCTCAGGGCGCCAACAGGCCATGGCGCGGCGAGCCGCAATGGCTGAGAGTCTGCTCCTTCTGCCTTCCAAGTTTCTAAGTCCCTTCGTTCCGCGCTCTAGCGCAGCAAACACTGATTGCTGGGCGCACCTCCGCAAGAGTCCCGCCTCTCCCCGCAGGCATCTGGGTCTCCCGCGGGTCCCCAGAAGCTGGATTTCAGGGTGATGGAGAGCTAATCTCCCCTAGGTTTGGAACTAAAGCCCCTTTCCCCCGCCACCAGCCCGACCCACGCGCCTCCGCACCTGGTCCCCTCTGATTTCGCTGGTTTCCTCTTCCCTCTTAGCTGTAAATCTGCCATTCAGCCATCTCTCCTGTAGTTCTGGGCTGCAGACGCTCTGTCCTCCAGTCGTGCCCCTGAAATTGCTGTGCGCGGCGCAGTTCGCAGTTCCTTTGTTTATCTTAGCCGCCTTCTTGATTCTCCTCTGTCAAAATGGCTAGAGGACTTGAATGTAAGATGAGAACTCCTAAGAATCCTCCAAATCGGTGTTGGCGGCGTCCAGGGCCCCGAGGATCTCAGTGCGCAGCTCGGCCAGGTCGGTGGCGCGGGTGAGCCCCTCCTGTAGAAAGATGGTCTCTTCCTTCACCGAGAGCCGCTGCGCCGAGTCCGCGGCCGCCGCCACAGCAGCCGCCGCGGCGCCCACGAGTCCATGGCCCCGGCTGCGGTACTGACTGAGAGGAGCAGCTGCCCGGTCTGGGGAGACGCGAGCAGCAGTCGCCACCCTCACCAGTCCATGTTTCAGTTGTATTTCCGAAACTGCCATGCGAGGCAACAGATCAGCCTTTCACCTCCGCCGCCATCCGTCTAAGTTATGAAATTTTTATTAAAACGTTTCTTGCATACCATTATATTGGCTGGGCCACAAAAATATTCATTGTGGGCTGCATGGGCCCATGGGCCACGAGTTTGACATGCTTGGTCTAGAGTTTTCTCCCCTCCCCATGACTCCCAGTAAGCTGGGTGTGTGATCCATCAATAGGGCAGCAGGGCCCAACACTGCCTCAAGTCATGCCACTCAATAACCCATAAGAGATGGGGATTACAATGTCTCTCTTGTTGCTTTTCAGGTATTTTCCTATAGCTTGAGGTTAGGTATTTTTTTCTGAGTTATTCTTCCAAAATTAGGGTATGCTGACACTAGGTGAAGGGGGTTTGATTATATAGGCTGTAAACTGAATAGTAAGGGGAAGATTTCAATTTACAAACCAGATTTGAGGTTAATCTTTCATTTAGTAATTTGAAAATATAATTTATTACGTAAATAAATAACACAAATATAACTTCTATATATTGTGCAGTATCAGTTCAGATTTGGTTTAGTGGCAAGGGATTAAAACCCAAAACCAAAGTATCTTAAAGAAGATAAAAGTTTCTTTCTCATGTGAAATAAGTCTAGGGTAGGCTGTCCAAGTCTTGTATGGAAGCTCCACCTGTCAGGAACAGAGGCACCTCTATCTGCCTGCTGTGCAATCCTTATCCCTTTACTACATAATCCCAAATGGCTGCCTGATCTTCAACTATCATATCAGCATTCCAGGCAGAAAGGAACAGGGGAAGGTAGAGAAGAGCATCACCTCCCCAATTTAAGGATACTTCCTAGAAGTTTAGCCCAGCATTTCTAATTTCATTGACTCTTTGGTTATAGTGCATTTGCATGGCCACACACCCTGTTGCAGAGGAGGAAGGGAATATAGTTTTTACACCTGGTAGCACTATGCTCAGTGAAAATTGGCACCAAGAAAGAAGGGGAGAATGGCAACCAGTAGTCTGCCACAATTCTAAAGCAAAAATTAAACTTTCTGGAATCCTAACTCCTGGGGTATAATCCTAGTGCTACCACCTTGGGCAAGTTACTTAATCTCTTTATGCCTCAGTTTCCTCACTTGTAAAATGGGAACAGTGAACTCAGAGGATTTTTCTGAGAATTAAATGTGATTTGTATCTCCAGTGTTAGAACAGTGCTCAATAAATGTTATTAGATAATAGCAGGTCATAAATGTAATTCTTATAAAAGTAATTTTATTTTGACCTGTCACCACGGGGGGAGTGAAAGGGTACTGCTCAGAGAATGGCAGGTGGCCTGGAGAGCACAGGGAGCAAAGACTGAGCTGCTGGGCTGTCTTCTCTGGCAGGTTTGGCCATGGCACGTTTCTGCTGTGCCTGGAAACCATTTACCGCAAAGTGACAGGCAAAGAGCTGAGATACAAGGGCCTGATGGGCAAACCCAGCATCCTCACTTATCAGTATGCAGAAGAACTGATCAGGCGGCAGGCGGAGAGGCGGGGTTGGGCTGCCCCCATCCAGAAGCTCTATGCTGTAGGGTAAGCTCTATCCATCACCTCAACTTTCCCTTCCCCTCTCATCCACCTTGTTTCCCTATGTTTAATGCACACTCCTTGCCCCACAATTGTCCTCTGCTCTCTGCGCCTTATAACACTGAACTTTGGTTTTCTCCTCTTTTCTTTTCCGGTATGGTTGCCCCTACCAGTGATAATCCTATGTCTGATGTCTATGGTGCCAACCTGTTCAACCAGTACCTGAAGATGGCGAAGCATGAGCGGGCAGAGAAGCTGGGGGCCAGTGGTCTGTTGAAGCAGCGACCCTCAGCAACCCAGAGCTGTGCCTCCATCCTGGTGTGCACTGGTGTATACAGTCCCGAGACCCCGGGGTCCACAGAGCCTGCTCAGGGAGGAGAGGTGCCCTTCCATGGGCACCGGGACTTCAGTTTCAGTCCAGGGCTTATAGAGGCATCCCACATTGTGAATGATGTGGATGAGGCTGTGCAGCTGGTTTTCCACAAAGAGGGTTGGGCTTTGTAGTGAGGACTGTGTTCCAGGCAGGGGGATGGAGGGTGTCTGAAGCTGTAGGTGAGTCCCGTTTGCTGGCTTCTGGCCTGGATCGCAGGGCAGGGCATCATGTCAGGCCTGCACCCCACAGATGTGACATTAGTGATTACTTGGAAGAAGACACTGGCCTTTCTCCTGCTGGGCAGTAGCCATCGAATTGTACCCTGAGTAGCATTATGGGAACTATCAGGATTTTCTTGGTCCCAATTCCTGTCTGCTTCTCCTGGCAGTCTGACCTCAGCTCAGTCCCTTTGCCTCTATGCCTTAGTGTCCTTGTCCTCCTCATTTCATTAGGGTCTTCTGGGAAAAGGGGAGACAATATGTAATAACATGGAAATTTCTACAGGACCTTTGCCTGCATTAAGGGAACTATTGCATGCCAGCCAGGTGTCTAACTAACACTCAGATACTACTTTTTATTGTATTTCAGCTTATCGCTCAGACTTTTGAACTTATTTTTAAATTAAAATGATAATAAATATTCATTATGCCATCTCTTGTGAAGCTCTATCTTGAATGTACTTAAAAATCATGTGGGGACGCTAGTAGGGGAGTGGTGTGGGTGACCTTCAGGCAAAGGGATTGGTGGCATTTCACTTCCAAAAGGAGTTGATGTTTCCTTTTTCCACCTTTACTCCCTCTGACCTCGTCTGGGCTGTGAAGCAAGTCTATTTAGGAATGAGTGATGCCCAGGCTTTGGCATATACTTAGCAACTTCCCTGACATGAAAAAGAAAAAAGGATTTTGCCTATGGTTTGTTCTAAAGGAAGGAGCTTTTTTTATAATGATTCTAGAGAGTATGTGTTTTCTTTATTCCTCCCTCTAGGAGTAATCCAATTCCGTTTTTCCATGGTCTGTGTCACCCATGACCTTGCATTTGCCAAATCCCCATATAATTTCTTGCCCTCATCTTTCTACAGCTATCCTTTGCTGTGACACAGCAGATTATTCTCTCCCCTCTTCTCAAAACACTCTGTACTTGGCTATGTCTGACTGACTTCTTGATACCTCTGTTTACATACCTGGTAGTCATTTAGAGTAGAGGGAACAAAGGAGGTTGAGAAGTGGCCAGTGAAATAGGAGGAAACTTGCGAGCTAGTGTCTTGGAGGCTGAATACAGAACGTATTTCATGAAGGAGGTAGTGATGAACTGTGCTCACTCTATCAGAGCTTAACCTTGTTTAAAGCCAAACACAGCCTGATCCTACCCTAGCACTCCAAGTAATCTGTCCCCACTTCAGACAATTGCAGCTCCTTCCTTGTTGTTTAACTGAAAGCTTGGACTCCTCCTTGTCTTCTCTTTCTCTCCCATTTCTCCCATGTCTAGTCCATCAGCAAGTCCTGTCAGCTTTGTCTTCAGAATGGATCCAGTGTGTGAGCACTTTCCAGCTTCAACACCACCCTGGTTCAGGCTGCTGGCTTCCCTTGCTTGGATTGTTGCTACAACCTCTTATCTGGTCTCCCTGTCTCGCCCCTACCCTCTCTCCTCACTGTTTTCCACTCATTGGCCCAGAAGTCAAATCATAAGTTTGATCTATTCTGTGATCAGAACCTGCTTGTGTCTTCTTGTCTCACTCAGAGTAAAATTCCTTACCACAGCACAAATCCCGTTCTACCACTTTCCCTTCGATCATTTCATATCAGCCACACTGGCTACTTGCTGGTCCACCATACACACTCCTGCCTCTGGGGCTCTGCACTGGCTGTTCCCTCTGCCTCATTTCCAATATCCACAGGGCTCACTCCATCCCCATTCTTCTCCCCAACCCCCATCATTTAACACTCTGTTAAAAAATTCCTCTTTTCTTACTTAATTTTCCCTATACCTTATCACCCCATGACTTATATTTACTCTTTATTCTATGTTTTCTAAAATATAAGCTCAATGGACTTTGTTCATATTGCTTCATTCTTCTATCCCCACACCTACGTGCTTGAAAGTTGGTAGGGTTACAGAACCTGTAAATCCTCCTATAGGGTTTTTTTTTTCTTTCTTTTTTTTAAAATTACTTTATTGATTAAGGTATCACATATTTGTCATCAACCCCCCCCCATTCCCATCCCAACTCCCCCCCCCTCCCCGCATACCCCCATCCCCCTGTTGTCCGTGATCACTGGTTAGGCTCATATGCAAGCACTCAAGTCCTTTGGTTGATCTATCTCCCTTGTCCCCACCCTCCCCTACTTTTCCTCTGAGGTCTGACAGTCTGATCAATGCTGTTCTTGTTCTTCAGTCTGTGTTGTTCATCTTTTCCCCTTGATGAGTGAGCTCATGTGATACTAGGAATACACTTACAGGAACCGAAAATGAGACAAGCAATAATGGTTATGCTGAGAGGCAAATGAATCAGTCTATAGTGAGTTTCTTTCTGGGCCAACAGTTCTTTTGAGTCCCGGTTTCTATGTCCAACAGTTGTTTATGTGTACATAACAGCAATGATATTTCAGTTCTGGATGGTGGACAAATGGTGGTAATGCAGGTCTGACCCTCTCTGGTTTGGTCCTGGGCAATCTGCAGTGACGCACAGCTGCTAACTGCTAGTATGGCAAGGCATGGTCAGCGTCTTCCATCTCTGGACTGTTTGTCTTCTGACTTCATGGCTGGAGCACTCCTGTCAATTCTTCTCTGTTGCAGGAATCCACATGGTCTTGGAGTTGTTTTCTGAAAATATACAAACATATTCTCAACCAAAAGTTAATAAAGGAATATTTTCTATAAATTTGACTTGCGATCCTTTTTCATTTGTTTTTTGCCCAAATGATTTTCCTTTGGCTTGTTTTGACACTATATATATTTTACCTGGATGTCTTGCTGTTAGCATTACAAATGAAAGTTAATTTTCTAAAGTAAAAATTTTCTAGATGTAATTTTTTACAGGATATTTTTCCTTACATGATATTCTTCTACTATCCCCCCTTTTTTGATTTAAATATTGGGAGACTTTTGGAAATTTTATGCTGTAATCTTGATAGATTTTAAATTTTACTTTTTTGCACTAAAATGTGACTGCTTTAGGTTCATTATATGTTACGCAATTTTACCATGAGATGAACTACCAATAAAAATTTTAGTTAACACTTTAGCAACAGCTTTTTTGTCCAGTACAATTGATTTTTCTAGAGTATTTGCTTATTTTGATTGGCCAATTTAAATTAGTCTGAAAACTTGACTACTATAGGGTTTTAGAGACAAACATGGCTTTCTTTTCTTTCTTCTCCCTTGGGGAGTATGGCAAAAGTGAAAGACGACGGGTCTTAGAGTCAGACAGGCATGGAATCAAATCCCAGGCAGGTCTGTCACTCATTAGCCAGATGGCCTTGGGCAATTTCCTTCACTTCTCCAAGCTTCCATTTTCTCATCTGTAAAATTGGCCATGTGTATTTCATAAACAAGCTATTTTAAGTACAGTACTATGTCATTTAGGATTTTGTTCAGCTGCTTGTTACAGAAATATGACTACAGTGGTTTGAACAAATAGATGATTACTTTTCTAAACAACAGGAAGTTCAGAGATAGGCATTTCAGGGGTTTCATCAAGGACTCAGATTCTTGCCCATCATTCTTAGCATTTATGTTTGTCCAGTTGCAAGATGTATTGGTATACTTTCAGGTCTCTCACCATATTCGAAGGAGGAGGAAAGGGTAAAGATCTTCTATTTTCTAAATATATGTTTATTGATCTCAGAGAGGAAGGGAAAGGGAGAGAAAGATAGAAACATCAATGATGGAGAATCGTTGATCGACTACCTCCTGCACACCCCCTCTGGGGATCAAGCTTGCAACCCAGGAATATGCCCCAACTGGAAATCGAACTATAACCTCCTGAGGTTCATAGGTCAAAGCTCAGAGCACGCCGGCCGGGCAGATCTTTTAAAGAACTTTCTCAGAAGTTCCACCTTTGAACTTGCAGTTCTATGTGATTGACTCCAGCTGGGTCACACAGGCACCACAGCTGTAAGGAGGCAGTGGTGGGGTACATTATTGCTCAAACAAAATCAGAGTCCGTTTGTAAGGAATGCTGGTGGAATGGATATTGAGTAGGCAACTTGCAGTACAACTCCAATGCCCAGGACCCAGAAGGCATTTAACTGTGATCATTTCTTCAAGAGCTCTAAGGAAATGGGTAAAGCCCTGACCTCTGAAGTACTTTGTCTATTATCTGAGCCACTGGGTTGGGTAATAATCTTGCCAGCTTATATTTGCTTATTAGGTAATCTTTTCCAAAGCATTTTAAAACAGACATCTGTCCATACTTTATTAGAGCCTCACAAAACCCATAATAGAGAGAGACAAATCTTATCTATCCATTTTTATAAATGAGGACATCAAGGCAGAGATCATTCATTTTAGAAACATTTAGTGAAGATCTGTGTGCCAAGCACCATTCTAGGCACCAGAGTAGTGACCAGTCATTGGTAACAATGCCTGCCCTCGTGGAGTTCACCTTTTAGTGGTCCAAAGTTAGTGAATGAAGGGGCTGGCCTTGAAGTTGGGTCTTCTAACTCTGATCCCAGGGTTCTCCCTGAGATACACATCAAAGATCCTCTCATCCTTAGCCCTTCCTCCAAGCATCACTTTATGTCCTGGAGCAGCTGCTGTCGTGGAGAGAGACCAGGTAAGTTCTCTGTGGGCCAAATAGGTTGAAGTTACCAAATGGGACAACAGGCGAGTGCACAGTAAGGTGGAAAATAAATCCAAGTGTGGCTACTTGAGGAGAAATCTTGCAGAGTTGAGAACCCTTAGGTCCAGATTGAAGTGATGGAAGATAGCATCTATCTCTGTCTGCCTTTGGTTCTGTCTCTTTGGCTGGCAGTTGTTTTGGCTCTATGGCCACCTTTCTTCCTTTCTTGTTTGAATTTCCTAAAGATAATGAGGAAAATAAGACATTTGGGTTGGAGGGGGGCGGGCGGGGGGCGCACGCTAGCAGCCTGACTCTGTACTTAGTTAATCAGTATCCCTAATGCACATTCTTGTTAGCCTATAATCAAGTCATTGCCTCTTCCTTAATTATCTGGTCTTGCAAGACCTGTTTACCTAAATACATTTTACGAAGACTATAAACCACGAATAATACACAACCCCTGGAGGGGGTTATCAGTGCTGGCACCAGGCCAAGCCTTTAGGTGTGGTCTCACATCCCCCATCCCAACACATGGGGCTTTTTGCAAAGCCTGCGAAAGGTCCGGAAGTCTGATCCATGATTGGGGGACAAAGGGCATAAAGAGAAAGCTTCCTCCATATTGGCTAGCTCAGGATTTGGAAACAAGCTCCCCTGAATCACGGTACTAGTACATCTGGAAATAAATGTGTTTTTCCTGTATCTCCGAGTACCCCTGTGTGTATTTTCCAGTTGCATGGTAAATTCTGTAACAATAACAGAAGATCTTTCAAATCCATGTCAGAGAGCAAGCCAGCCACTCAGTTCCAATGAAATCTTGTCTATTAGGGCCTTTGTCTGAACTTGTGGAACCAAGACTCACAACCATTTCATTAGCTCAGCCTGAAACTTAATGTAAATATTACCTTTCTATGTTTTGATGGAGCCAAATCAGTACCAAAAAAAAATAATAATAAATTGGACTTTGTAAGTCAATTTGACCAGGAAGTACGCTCATATTTATAATAAAATTATTAACCTGGAACAAAACTATACCGTCAGTCACATTGAACAGAGAGAATCACCTTGATTTCTCTAGTTAGTCATTGCCTTGGAGTTCAGAACATAGGGGTGTTGTAGAAGACCAAAGAAACGCAAGCAATGCTTAGAGAAATGGAGTTACACAGCTTTATTACGCCGGTGGACTCAGAGGAGGTTGCCTCTCAAATTCTGAGCAAACCAATATGGTGGAAGCCCCGCTTTTATCCCTTTTTGGTGTCTTTGTTCCCCAAATATGGATTATATTTCCGGACCTTTCATGGGCTTTGCAAAAAGCCCCTGGTGTTGGGGGTCTTGAGATCATACCTAAGGGCCTAGCCTGGCACCAGTGCTGATAAACCCCCTCCAGGGGATGTGTCATGGTTTATGGCCTCTGTAAAATGTGAGCATTTAGGTAATAGGTCTTGCAAGACCAGTTTGTGGAGAAAGGGGCAATGACTTAATTATAGGTTATCAAGAATGTACATTAAATTGCTGGCACAGATTCAGATTGCTAGCCCCCACAAATATCAAGGTTACATTGGAATTAGCCTTTTAGCCTTATCATCCTCCCCCTTGGCCCACAAACTTTTTTTAGCCTTGTGGTACAACGACTACGGGATGTTACAATGAACAGGGACGATGACCTCTCTTAGCTGCTTCCTGCTGATAAGGGGTGATGACCAAGGGTTTAGCATCTTGTTTCTTCCTCTTGGAGGGGTTTGTAGTGAATTCTTCTGGTTTGTAGGACCATTTGAAGTTTAAAGGCATCTAGGCAAAATGAGATAAACAAGTTAAGAAATTTAGAAGACATGGTCCTAACGTTACAGCTATGAGTAGCATTAACAGTGGTCCTGCCAATGGGAGAAGCCATTTCCAGACCCCCTGCCCCCAAACAGCTCAGGACTCAGATAGCTCCTGTCTTCTTTTTGTTGCTCGTTTGGTTAGATCCTTTGCCTTATCCCTGACAATGCCTGACTGGTTGGCGTAAAAGCAGCACTCTTCTAAGAAGAGGCAGATTCTACCTTTCTCTGCTGTTAGTAAGTCTAATCCCCTTCTATTCTGTAGTACTACTGTGGCTAAGGAGTCAACTTGATCCTGTAAGGCAATTAGAGTCTCAGCTACTCTCTCTATGTCTTCTGAAAATTCTTGGGTCAAAACTTGATAATAACTTGAGCTATTCCCCCTATCCCGGGTCCTATGCTACCGGCAATTCCGAGCACTATTAGAAGGGGGGTTACTTGCAGAGCCCTCTTATATCTACTTACTGCTTTAAGGGGGGTCTCATGGGATTGGTTGTTGGGAATAATAGACATATCTGGGGTTATATAGGCAGGAATGCACACTCCCGTCCAGTTTGCAGGCAGGCAGGGGTAAGCAGTGGTCCCTCACATGTAGAATGTTCCTGCAGGGGGGCACCCGGGGTTCGTAGTGTTTTCAGACTTGAGAGTGGAGTTGCAGAGATCATCTGGGAAGTGACCTGTTGGATTTTGGCCCCCGGGTACTGCTGAGCCAAATAGGAGCAACATTAGTTAGCTGCACATTGGCCATGACAGGTCCTATTATTTCTTCCGCTAAGTTCCCTGGTTTAGCTATGTTTACCGGGGTAGCCATTAATAGGAGTGGTCCTGGGGGAAGACATAACCAGCAATCACTAGCCAAATTAGGGTTGGTAATATTGAGGAGATGGTGGGTTGAATCGAGGAGCTGATAGAATCGGGGGGTCCAAGTCATATTGCCTCTGTGGCCCAGTTCTTAGTCTGGGTACTGGTACCTTGGATGCTTCCTGTTGTTTGGTTGTTTCTAGTCTGATGGCTTCCTTGGCTCAGGCTCAGTCAACAAAACTTTGGTGCCCGCTACGGGCCCAACAGACGTATGCACTGCTTGAGGATCCCTGCCAATGGTTGCGGAGCTTACCTGTCCAGTAGACCTGTCTTTTCCATACACAGAGCTTTACTCCAGTGTAGCCCTAGCTCCCCTGATAAGAGGAAAGACTTACAATAGTATCATCCTTGGTCCTGGTTAAGCTGGGGCAGGATGGATATGTAGTTGCAAGGGAGAGTGGGAACATACAGGCTATAATTAAGGGAAGTATGTTATTCCCCCTGTTCCTGTTCAGTGGGGGTCCACAGCAGTGAACTGCTAGAATGAAGAGTAGTATTATAACTATTCCTGTAAGGCAAATGTAGCCAAGGATGGCATGACAAGGAGTGGTCCAGCAATTCATGATTAGGCCTTTGTTTCCTTGCTGAGGCGCAGCTGGAGGGGATTCTCAAGATCTGGGGTCAGCTTCCACTTGGACTGATCGCTGCTTGGCTCCTGAGCTGCCTTCACACATAAATGGTGGATCCAGGTGCTCAATCCTACAGCCTTGAGAGCTGTGGGGGTGGTTAATATGACTGGATAGGGTCCCTTCCAGGTAGGCGTGAGGGGTTCCTTTTTCCAGTCCTTTACCCAAACCTGGTCTCCAGGTTTATAAGGATGTAGGGTGGTTCCTAGAGAGATGGGTAACTGATCAGTAACCCATCTGTGGACCTCAAAGACAGTTTTTCCAAGTCCTTATAGTTGCTTCTGGATTTCCAAGTTTCCTATTTCCCCCAAATCTCCCTTTGGCCAAATTAAGGGAGGGGGGTCTGCCATATAGAATTTCAAAGGGAGAGAAACCTACCTTGGCCCTCGGGGCACAGCGTACCCACAGGAGTACAAGAGGCAAGATATCTGTCCAGGGTAGGGTTGTCTCTTGGCATAGCTTAGCCATAGCCTGCTTGAGAGTCCAATTCATGGGCTCTACTTTCCCTGAACTCTGAGGCCTGTAAGCTGTATGTAGGTTCCATTTAATTCCTAAAGCCTTAGCTTCCTGTTGTACTATTTCTGCTACAATGGCTGGGCCATTCAGCAATGCCTTAGTGATTTCTCTTGCCTTTTCCATGTGAGTGGGATATGCCTCGACCCAGCCTGAAAAGGTGCAAACAAAGACTAGTAGGTATTTATTTCCTCTGCTAGGCCCTATTTCTGTAAAATCTACTTCTAAGTCCTCAAAGGGAGTTTGCCCGCAGCGCTGAACTATCGGTCCCACAGAAACCTATTTGGCATTGTTCTGTGCACAGAGGAGGCAATGCTGAGAGACTGAGGCACACAAGGATGGAAGATGGGCAATTAGGTAGTATCTGCCTAGCAAAGCTTCAGGGGCAGTCTTC
Organism: Eptesicus fuscus; assembly: GCF_027574615.1. Classification (NCBI taxonomy): domain Eukaryota; kingdom Metazoa; phylum Chordata; class Mammalia; order Chiroptera; family Vespertilionidae; genus Eptesicus; species Eptesicus fuscus. Next base: position 166,457 of record NC_072480.1, on the reverse strand, counting down.
CCTAAATGAGTAAGTTCATGAGAACAGTTATGAGTTATGGGCTAACTGTTCTGGGACATAGACCATATGATCTGGGAGTTTCAAACAGCCTTCCTTCGTTCTCTTGCTCCCTTCTTGCTGGGCCCATTTCTCTTCCTGAGGAGTGTATTTTGGAGGTTCAGGTAATTCGGGTGCCAACATGATCTGTGACGGTGCCACTTTTTTTTTAGCAACCAGCTTGGCCATGGCATCAGCACGTCGGTTTCTTTCTGGCACTGAGTAATGAGTCCTAGAAGAGTGTAGGGGTTTGGTAGCGCTGAATGCAGGGTTATAACAGCCTCATTAACAGCCCGCAGGTCCTGCAGAGGGCGGTAATCATTAGGTTCAGGCTTTTTAACAAGCAAGAGAGGAGTGTTCCATGGTGACTGGCATCGTTTAAGAAGTCCCCACTGGAGCAGCCGGTCTAAGTGGACCTGAATTTAGGTGTGCTTCCCTTGGAATTGGATATTGGTAGATTTTAACAGGCTGTGCCCCAGGCTTTAAGTCGATTAGCACTGGGGCGTGGTCCTTAGCCACACCTGGAGGATTCCCTTCTGCCCAGACCAGCGGGAATTCCTTCTCTAATTCAGGTTCTAATGGTGAGGCCTTTGTCTGGGGGGTATAAAGACTCCATTTTTCCTCCCTCAGCACTGCTAAGGACATGATCATTGGGGAGGTCCCCTCACCTAGACAAAGCTGTGCTGAGCCATCTGGGGCAAAGGTGATCTCTGCCCCCATCTTGGCTAAAAGGTGTCTACTCATTAGAGGCACTGGACAATCTGACAAGTACAGGAATTCATGAATTACTTGGTGGCCGCCAAGTTGGCATCGGGGAGGCTGGCAGAATGGTCTATGGGTCTGATCCTCAGTAACTCCAATAATGGTGACCTCTTTTCCTGAGAGAGGTGCTACTTTCTGTGTGACTACTGAGTGCTCAGCTTCCGTATCAACCATAAAGTCCACAGTTTGGCCCCTTTTTTCTTTTCTTTTTTTTTTAAATTTCTTTATTGATTAAGGTGTCACATATTTGTCCTCATCCCCCCATTCCCATCCCACACCCCTCCCCACGGATGCCCCCACCCCCCTGTTGTCCTTAATCATTGGTTAGGCTCGTATGCATGCACACAAGTCCTCTGGTTGATCTCTCCCCCCTACCCCCACCTTCTCCTACCCTCCCTCTGAGTCTGATCGATGCCTCCTTGTTTCTGGGTCTGTTCTTGTTCATCAGTCTATGTTGTTCATCATTTCCCCTAGATGAGTGAGATCATGTGTTACTAGAAATATAAGAACCGAATGTGAGACGATCAATAATAGTTATGCTGACAGGCAAATGAATCAGTCTGTAGTGAGTTTCTTTCTGGACCAACAGATCTTTTGAGACCCAGTTTCAATGTCCACCAGTTCCTTATGTGTACATGTCAGCACTGACTTTTCAGTTCTGGATGGTGGACAAATGGTGGTAATGCAGGTCCGACTCCCTCTGGTTTTGTCTCGCCCGGACCCGGGGGCGCGGCCTCACCAGGACTCAGGGGCATGCGGCCTCACCCAGACCCAGGACCCAGCCTCACCCGGACCCAGGGGCGCGTGGCCTCACCCGAACCCAGGGGCATGCAGCCTCACCCGGACCCAGGGGCGCGTGGCCTCACCTAGACCCAAGGGCGCACAGCCTCACCCGGACCCAGGGGCGCGCGACCTCACCCGGACCGGGGGGCGTGTGACCTCACCCGGGCCCGGGTTGGCCCCTTTTTTCATTCTCGTGGGGGCCCAGCTGAAAAGAGCCCGGCCTGTTCTAGTTGGAATCAGCCATTGCTAGCCCAATGAGATCTGCTTCAGGTGGCTCTGGTTGATAGCGACTGGGTGGAAAAGGGGGCCCAGTGTTCTTACTTTGCCGTTTGGGACATTTATTCTTCCAGTGCCCTGTTTCCTTACAATAGGCACACTGGTCTTATCTCAGGCTTGCTCTTTCTTTCCCCCCTGATCTGTATTCTTGCTTCCCTTTCTGATCTGTCTGGAGCCTGAACCTCTAAAAGCCGCTGCTATTATATTGGCCCTTCTTTGTACTCTCTTTTCTCCTTCCTTGCTGTCCTGTTGATGAAAACCTTGTTTGCTATCTCTAGCAGCTCAGTAGTGTTTTTTCCTGAAAATCCTTCCAGTTTCTGTAATTTTCTCCTTATGTCAGGCTGGGCTTGGCCTACAAAAGCTGCATTTACCATAGTTTGATTTTCTGTGGCCTCAGGGTTTAAGGGGGTATAGATCCAGTATGCCTCACATAGTCTCTCATGAAAAGCCGCTGGACTTTCATCAGGCTTCTGGAAGACCTTGGAGATTTTAGCCATATTGGTGAGCTTCTTGGCTCCAGCCCTAGCCCCCTGGAGGAAAGCCAGCCGATATCTTTCTAGCCCGGCCCTTCTGTCTTCTGGGTTCAAGGTCCAATCAGGTTCCTCATCTGGGAAGGCCTCCCTGGCCCATCTGTCTGTATCTAACATTCCTGCCGGGGCCTAGCTCTGGAGCCACTTCCGAGCCTCTGTTACTATTCTCATGCCCTCACAGTGTTAAAGAACGTGAAAAGAAGCTGCTTGTAGTCCACCCAGGTAGGCTTCTGGGTCTGGAAGATCGTTTCTAGGAGGTCTATCATGGCCTGAGGTTTTTCAGAATAAGCTGGGGTGTGATGCTTCCAATTCAGGATGTCACTTGTGGTAAAGGGCTGATAATAATAGACTGGCCTTCCCTCCTGCAAGGTCCTATTTTTGCCAAGTACTTGGGCACCCCGAATCTCCCTGAGAGGCATCTGACATGCTGGTTGTGGTTTGGGCCCTTGGTCAGCTGAACGCAAGTGCCGCCCAACTGGCTCTAGAGAGTCTGGTTGGGGAGAGACGGAGCGGGGCGGTGTTTCTAGACTTTCTGGACCTTCTTGACTAACGGGTTGTGCACTAGGTGCCGCCTGTGGCACATGTGGAGGTGGTAAAACTGGCGTGGCTTCCTCAGGAGGTTCTTGCAGAACAGGGGGTTGGGTTCCCTTCTGAGGGACCTGTTTTTTTCCTGCCTGCTCCTTTTCTCCTGCTACTAACACCTTACTCTATCCCTTCTTAGACTCGTAGAACCTGACCCAAGGTGGCAATGTTTGAACAATTTCTAACCAACTGTCTATGTAGGGAAACTGATCTGATGTCCGGGGTCTCCCATGACTACATTCCAGACCGCCCTGACCAGTCCTTCATCTAAAGAGCCTTCCAAGGGCCAGTTGACCTCAAAGGTTGGCCATTCTAATTCACAGAATTTCCTCAGTGTTTTGGGATCCATTTTAATACCATAATCCCCATTGAAATCTTTTTAAAAAAATTTTCAACATGCAATTGAGGACAGTGGGTTTATTTTATCCCAACCCCATGATGATCTGTGGCAAGAGACAGACAAGGGAGGGGGTGACCTGTTTTCACGGATCCTTACTCAGATGCCCGCCTGGCCGTGTCCCTCGCGGGAGCTTTGATTCCTCTTACCTAAGGTGCACCCATATAAACCCCGGGCCTGGTCACCTCCAAGTGGGGGTGAATCACCGTTTTGCCTTATGACGAATCACAGAACCACAGGTAAAGGCCCACTTGGACTCCATAACTGAGGTTGTGGAGCCACACAATAGATAGGAGAACACAAGCCTTCTCCCTCCACACTCACAAACTTTCACGAAACATTCACTCAGAGGTTAAACAGTCCACCCAATTCCTGACTAATTTACCTGACGAAGTTGTATGACTTCCTGGGAGGTGATCAAGCTCCCCTTTCACTCTCTCGGAGTGGGCCTAACTGCATGGGGCCCCTACCTTACTGTTTCTGTCGACAGGTACAGAGGTGTCCGACAACTTTCTCCAGATGTCAGCTGGATCCTAGGCTGAGGTCCGGGATCGCCCAGAGTCACCCAGTTCAATTCTGCTAAAATCAGCAGGGCACGCCCCCTGGAGGCCTATCCCACATCCCCAAGCTCCAAACCTGGTCCACTCATCGGATGCCAAAGGTCCAGCACAATTGGGGTTCCCAGGTCAGGGAACCTGATGTTGTAGGAGACCGAAGAAACCCAGCAACAATTAGAGAAATGGAGTTACACAGCTTTATTACACCGGCGGACTCAGAGGCGGTTGCCTCTCAAATTCTGAGCAAACAAATATGATGGAAGCCCCTCTTTTATCCCCTTTGGTGTCTTTGTCCCCCAAATATGAATTATACTTCCGGACCTTTCGCAGGCTTTGCAAAAAGCCCCAGGTGTTGGGGGTCTTGAGACCTTACCTAAGGGCCTGGCCTGGCACCAGTGTTGATAACCCCCCTCTGGGGGCTGTGTCATGGTTTATGGCCTCTGTAAAATGTGAGCATTTAGGTAATAGGTCTTGCAAGACCAGTTTGTGGAGAAAGGGGCAATGACTTAATTATAGGTTATCAAAAATGTACATTAGATTGCTGATACAGATTCGGATTGCTATCCCTCCCCCTCCCCCCTGCTGCCCCAGATATCAGGGTTACATTGGAATTAGCCTTTAAGCCTTCTCAGGGCACTTCCTTGGTATTCCCCTTTGTGGGATCAGCTTCTGGTCACCTGAGGGCCCCTCTTGGCTTCTCAAGGCAGGTACAGTGAGAAAACCTATAATCTGGATTCCCAGAAGAACTAGGGTTGCTATAGCCTTGAGGGTGGAATTTTAAAATATCTCAGTATAATAGTTATTTTTTCTCCCAGTCACACTGTTACTTCTCCAGTGCTGTGTGATTCCTGCTGAGGTTGGGCCATGCTGGTGATAGGGGCAGAAATAGAATATTGAGGAACCAGCTAGAATTGTAAGAAAAATTAATCGTGCTCTGTTAACTGTGATTGTTTTATTCTGATTAAAGAAGGCACATTCTAACCTTGCTGGCAGCTTCACTCAGGATCAGGGAGCTCACCTGGAAATGCAGCCCATCCTCCTCATTAGGAAGCTGCCTATTATAGAAAGATTAAGAACTTTGCTGCAGAAACCAGAATTGGCAGCCTTTTGAAGATCCTCAGCCCTTGCATATCACTAAGCCCTTTGAAGACCCCAGCCCCTTTTGCATATAACTAGCCCTTTGAAGATCCCCAGTCCAGTGCTTACCTGTTAACTGCCCATTTGGCATACCCTATGGCTACTTCCCCATGTAATCTTTGTACTTCTACCCAATATAAGCAGTCAGCTTAAGGTGGGTTGCATAACCGATTTTTGTGGATGACCTGCTGTTCTCCTGTACTGCCAGCAGTATTGGAATAAATGCTCATAATGATTCAACCCTGTCTCTGCTCAATTGGCTCAAGTAGTGATAGGCATCATGGACCCAGTGTTTGTCCAGTTACATATTCTGGCAACCACAAAGGGATGTAAGCAAGGAATTCCCCTAGGGTGAGTACCAGGGATCCCACTTGCTGCCTGGACTGGGGGGTCCCAGGGCTGAGGCCTGGACTCTTATTTGCAGTGCTTCCAGGAATGTTCCTGTTTTGAGACCCAGCCACAGCCTCAGCAATCCCTGTCATCTCAACGAAACCTAAGTTGAAGCAAGCATTTTTGTAGGAGGAATTAAGGGTATTTGTATGGCATGAGAGTAGTGGCTGCTTCCCATTTGGGCTTCCTTATAAGGAAGCAATGTACTGTGTCTACTGTGTATGGCACAGGAGGCATTGTACTGCCTCTCAACTGGGCAAGCCTGATCAGTTCCTGATGGCAAGTTGCAGAAGACCAAAGAAAGCCAAGGACGATTCAAAGAAATGGAGGGATACCAGCGGACTCAGGGAACAGCCTTCTAAATCTGAGTGAAGGAACATGCATGGAGCTTTCCTTTATATCCCCCTGTGGTCTTTGTCCCGCAAACATGGATTATGCTTCCGGTCCTTTTCGTGGGCCTTGCAAGAAGGCTCCCAGGTGTTGGGGGTCCCCAGGCCATATCTGATGGTCTGGCCTGGCGCCAGCATTAATAACCCTCCCTTTGGGGCAGTGCACTGTCCACAGCCCCATGGCCTCTGTAACTGGTTCTGCAAGACCAGTATCTGGGAAGGAGACAGTGACTTAATTATAGGTTATCAAGAATGTACACTGAGCTTGCTGGCATGGATTCAGATCAGTATCCCCCAAATATCAGGGTTACATTGGAATTAGCCCTTTTTTGCCTTCTCAGCAAGAGACCTCCAGCGGACCATGGCCTGGTCTCTGATCCCGTAGCCAGATCCCCTCTGGGATGAGAGAAATTGCTCTGCTTTGGTGGTTGTTTTGTTTGTTTGTTTTTTATGCAGGGTGTTCTGTGGTATCTGTGGCTGCACAGACAAGGAGCATGCTGTGAAGCTTTTGTCTGTAGGTTGTGCACGCCTATAAATATTGTACATAAGAGTGTCTCTGTTGTTTGTTGCTTTGTGTCTCTTTGTTGTTTGGTTTAATTTGTTTCAGGATATGGCACTTCCCCTTTGCTGGCAGCCCAGCTTCTTGTGGCAGGCTGAATTCATGACAGGGATTGCAGGAACTTCAAGGCATCAGCCGCCAGGAACTCTTAATTAGTGAGAGTTCTTGTAATTTGCTGTGCTGGGTTAGTGTGAGTTAAGATTCTAAGACTAATGTCCCAGTCCATTCTTTTGAGAGTACTCATTTAATTACTGTAAGGGTTTTTGTTTGCGTGTTTGTTCCTGTTTGTTTCTCTTCCTATATGCATGATTTCATGTTGTTACAGTCTACTCAGAAAGAAAAATATGGGAAGTAAAACCTTCTAAACGCCCCCCCCCCCAAGTCTTTATCCTAGGAGGATCAGATCTGCAGAAGTGCCTGAGCAGTGAGGGGCCACTACCATTTTTTGTTTTTTTGTTTATTTGTTTTTAAGTATTTTTTTCTATATGCAACTCTGCTTGGGTATTTTTTCCTACCTTGTCTTCTAGTTCACTGATGTGGTCCTCCACTTCTTCTATTCTACTGTTGATGCTTTGTATTGAGTTCTTTATAGTAGTGATGTCATTTTTCATTTTCTTCTTGGTTCTTCTTCATTTCCTCCTGTTTCTTACACATATTGTTGAATTTGTCTTCCAACCTTTTCAACGACCTTATGACCATGTCTCTGAATTCTTTCTCTGACATATTGCTTGCCTCCCTTTAGTTTACTTCCTTTTCTGGTGATGCCTGCTTTCCTTTCATATGTGGGCTCTTTCTTTGTCTCCCCATGGTTGCTCCTCTCTGGGTGTCTGGTTATGTAGCTCTCTCCTGCATTGACTAAAGATACAAAATACAACACAACAAGGCACAATGCAGAAGGCACTGAACACCAATGTATTCACGATATTAATAACCCCAAATAAAGGTCACCAACAGGGAAAAGAGAATTAGGGGATAAAAAAGGAAAAAAAAATAGACTGCAAAAATGATATTGAGAAAAGGGAAAAAAAGTAAGAGAGAAAAGAAAGAGAATAAAAAATCAAGGGGGAAAATTATATGGAGAGAAAACTCCAATAGAACAATAACTATTCAAAAAAATGCAAACAACAAACACTCTGAGGTGAATATAAACTACAAATAATATATATTAATAATAGCCTAGGGCCGTCACAACCAGAACAGATGACTGAACAGTGGCTGCTGAGGCATGCAGGCGGGAAGGGTCTGTGGGCTCTGGGCCTCTGGGCCGTGGTGGTGGGAGAGATCTCTGGGCCTCGGGCCACTGAGGCATGTAGGTGGGGTCTGGGTCTCTGGGGCATGGCGGTGGGAGAGATTTGTGGGCCCCGGGCTGCCGAGGCACGTCGGTAGGAAGGGTCTGTGGGCTCTGGGCCTCTGGGGCATGGCGGCAGGAGAGATCTGTGGGTTCTGGGCCACTGGGGCATGGCAGTTGTGAGAATGGTCTGTGAGCTCTGGGCCTCCGAGGTGTGGCAGTGGCGAGAAGGGTCTTTAACCTGGGGCCGCCAAGGCATGGAGACGAGCAGGGTCTCTGGGCTCTGGGCGGTTGGGGTGTGGCGGCGAGAAGGGTCTGTGGGCCCCGGGCTGCCAGGGTGCTGTTGAACTCTTGGTCTCACGCTTTCAGGGGTGTGGCCAGCCTTCAAACTGGACTGTGACAAGAGGGAGGAGGGAGCCCCATTCCTTGCAGAATCCATTGTTGGGAGAAGGTAGCCTGCCTGCCTGATTGCCCTTAACCACTCTGCCTGCCTGACTGCCCAAGGGTTCCTGGATTGTGAGATGGTGCAGACCAGGCTGAGGGAACCCCTTGTGCATGAATTTTGTGCACCAGGCCTCTAGTAACTAATAACAAGTGAGGAGAGGAAAAACAGAAGCAAAAAAAAAAAAAGAGAGAAAGAATCACACAAACAATCAAACAAAAACAAACAAACCAATCAAACAGTCAAACAAACAACAATAATAGGACAGAGAAAGAAGGGCAAAACAAAACAAAATAAAACATAAAACAAAACAAAAAAGAAAAAAAAGGAAGAGAGAAAAAGAATTGGATAGCGAAGAAAGAGGAGAGAGAAGTGTATGGACCTGGAGCAGGGGAGCGGAAATTAGATATATAAGTAGGAAGAATTTTTAATAGGGGTAAAAAGAAAGAATAGGGAAAATCTAAAGCAGGAATAGAGTAAGAGAAACAGGACAACAAAAGGGGAAAAGTGAGGAAGAGAGTGTTGGCATAAAGGTAAAGTTGAGATAGAGTAAAATGATGCTAAAGGAAAAATGAAAATAGAATGTAGGACGCTAATCCCAAAATAAAATAAAATAAAATAAAATAAAATAAAATATAAAATGAAACTTTAAAAAAGGTAAAATAATAGTAGTAATAATACTAATTAAAAATAGAAATATAATAATTAAAAAGGTAAAATCGTGAGAAAAAAAGAAAAAATTTAGTTTCTTAAGTAAAAGATAAAAAATAAAAATATGCAGTAGTGCCCTAACTGGTTTGGCTCAGTGGATAGAGCGTCAGCCTGCGGACTCAAGGGTCCCATGTTTGATTCTGGTCAAGGGCATGTACCTTGGTTGTGGGCACATACCCAGTAGGGAGTGTGCAGGAGGCAGCTGATTGATGTTTCTCTCTCATCAATGTTTCTAACTCTATCTCTCTCCCTTCCTCTCTGTAAAAGATCAATAAAATATATATTTTTAAAATGTGCATCAGTGATTTTAATCACCACACCCACTCTCTGAGAAAAATAAGAACGCCAACTCGGAGAACAAAATGGCGGCGGAATAGGCAGATGTGTCCTGATCCTTGTCCAGGAGGAAATAGAGGGAGCAGATGAAATGGAAGGAATCCAGCCCGAATTGGTGAAGGAGATGCAGCTGGTGAGACAGTTTGCAGCTGGGAAGGGCAGAGATCTCCTGGAAAAAGGTAAAACAAGGATCCGGGCAATAGAATCTGCCGGATCTCTAAGCCCAGAAGGTCAGGGGAAAACTACACGGCGCGAAGCCGTGTCCCTGAGGACAGGCAAAGCATCTGACTATGAGAAAAAGGGTCCACGGCACTGCAGGAGGTAGTAGATTTTAGACCTTGGAGTCTGATTTGAGATCTGAGCTCAAAGGCAGCCCTGAAGAGCTAACTGCCTGACCGAGCAGTGCTGGCAAGAGAGGAGCTGGTAAAGACACGGTCCCTCCTCATGCTGGAGCCTGTGTCTTTCTCCACTGAACCTAGTTCGTAGGACCTTTCACTTACCCATGGCTGAGGTGCAGGAGAAGGGGTGGAGATGTGGAATCTAAGGAGAGTAGGCAGCGAACAGGTCCAGGAGAAGTGGAACTGTGTCTGGTGCTGACTCACATCGGATCCCCAGTTGCCATTTTCTCCTGAGAAATAGCCCCTCCCTCCAGTCTCCAGGCAACCAATATAGCCACACCCTGATTCCACCCTGATTATCACCATAGAACCTGAATACTCCCTGAGGCCAGAGGAACTGCCCCAAAGAAAAACCTTTAGCAGCTAGGCACCTCAATTACACAGTTACACTGCCAGTGCTCTCCAGAGTGCTTCAGTGTGCCTTGCTGGCAAACTTACCGCGGGTGCTCCTGTGAGCAGCCACTGGGAGTAAGCCCCTATCCACCACAGGTACAGCAGCAAAAACTGAGTCTACCCACCCCACAACTATAGAATTCTGGGCAACACAGTCACACCTTTCCAGGGTGAAGGCCCCCTGAGCCACATAACACCGACAGATGGTTCCTTGGAGCCACTGTGAGTCCCCACTGGGCAAGCATAATTTCAATTTAGGGTGCAAGACAGAAAAATTGGGATGCTACCCTCCACGACTGCTGACCTCTAGACACCGCAGCTCTGCCTCTCAAACTTGCAGGCCTACATCAAGAGAACCCAAATAGTTCAAGTAGGGAACTACACTTGATTACCAAGCCCAGGAGAACTGAGAGATTACACCAGTAGCACCATCACCAAAAGAACCTGGGTAGCAAAGCAATGGGATCTACAATTAAAACATTACAGGAAAACATGGGGAGACAAAAAGGAAATTTCCAAAGGAAAGAGGAATCACCAGAAAGGGAGTTAAATGAAATTGAGGCTAGCAGCTTAACAGAGAAAGAATTCAGAGTATTCGTTATAAGGATGTTTAAATGGATGGATGAGAAATACACACAACTCAATGACTACTATAAGGAGCTAAATGAAAATGTCAGCAACATGAAAAGAAACCAAGAGGAGATGAAGAACCACATAGCTGCAATAAAGAACACAATGGAAGGCTTAAAGAGTAGAGTAGAAGAGGCTGAGGACCGCATCAGTGAATTAGAAGACAAGATAGGAAAAAACACACAAACACAGCAGCAACTGGAAAGAAGACTTATAAAGCAAGGGAAGAGCCTAAGGGAGCTTTGGGACAACGCAAAACGCAACAACCTTCGAATAATAGGGATAAAAGAAGGAGTGGAAGAGAAGCAAGGAATAGAAAACCTGTTAGAAGAAATAATGACAGTAAACTTCCCTGATATTGGCAAGAAAAAAACTATCCAAGTCCAAGAAGCATTCAGAGTCCCAAACAAGTTGAACCCCAAAAGACCAACACCAAGACACATAATAATTAAATTGACAAACACCAATGACAAAGCAAGAATCTTAAAGGCTGCCAGAGAGAGACAGAGAGTTACCTACAAGGGATCTCCTATCAGAATATCAACTGATTTCTCAACAGAAACACACCAGGCCAGAAGGGAATGGACTGAAATATACAAAGTGATGCAAAACAAGGGACTGAATCCAAGAATACTATACCTAGCAAGTCTATCATTCAAAATTGAAGGTGGAATCCGAAGCTTCACAGACAAAAAAGGGCTAAGAGAGTTGATCACTACCAAGCCATCAATGCAAGAAATGCTAAAGGAGCTGCTGTAAAAAGAAGAAAGAGAAAGGCAAGAAGAAACACAAACACTAAGGAAAAATATGTCAACAAACAGGTACTTATCAATAATAATATTAAATGTAAACGGATTAAATGCACCAATCAAAAGACATAGGGTAGCTGAATGGATAAGAAAACATTACCCATATATTTGCTGTCTACAAGAAACCTACCTTAGAGCAAAAGATTCACACAGACTGAGAGTGAAGGGATGGAAAAACATTTTTCAGGCAAATGGAAATGAGAAAAAAGCTGGGGTTGCGATACTTATATCAGATAAAATAGACCTCAAAGTAAAGGCCATAATAAGAGATAAGGAAGGCCACTACATAATACTAAAGGGAGCTATCCAGCAAGAAGATATAACTCTGGTAAACGTATATGCACCCAATGCAGGAGCACCCAAATACATAAAAAAATCTCCTGGAAGACATCAAGGGAGAGATCGACATCAATACAATCATAGTAGGGGACTTTAATACACCACTGACATCAATGGATAAATCCTCTGGACAAAAAATCAGCAAAGAAACAGCAATTCTAAAAGACACACTAAATCAGATGAATCTAATTGACATCTTCAGAGTATTTCACCCCAAAGCCATGGAATATACGTTCTTCTCAAGTGCACATGGGACATTCTCAAAAATAGACCACATTTTGGGTAACAAGCAAAGTCTCCCCAGATTCAAAAAGATTGAAATGATATCAAGCATTTTCTCAGACCACAATGGCATAATATTAGAAATAAACTACAATAAAAACATACCAAAAAATTCAAACACTTGGAAACTGAATAGCATGCTACTAAACAATGATTGGGTTATCAATGAGATCAAAGAAGAAATTAAAAACATCCTGGAGACAAATGACAATAAAAACACAACAATGCAATTCCTATGGGACACAATGAAAGCAGTCCTGAGAGGGAAGTGTATAGCTCTACAGGCCTACCTCAAAAAAACAAGAAAAAATGGTAATAGATCATCTAACTCAACAACTCAAAGAATTAAAAAGTGAGCAACAGGAAAATCCCAGAGTGAGCAGAAGGAAGGATATAATGAAGATCAGAGCATAAATGAATGACATAGAGACCAAAAAAACAATACACAAGATCAACAAAATCAAGAGCTGGTTCTTTGAAAGGATAAACAAGATTGATGAACCTCTAGCCAAGCTCACCAAGAAGCAGAGAGAGAGGACCCAAATAAACAAAATCAGAAATGAAAGAGGTGAAATAACAACAGACCCCACAGAAATACAAAGGATTGTCAAAAAATACTATGAACAACTCTTCCAACAAACTAGACGACCTGGAGGAAATGGACACATTCCTAGAAAAACACAACCTTCCAAAACTTACTCAGGAAGAGACTGAAAATCTCAATAGGCTGATAACCATGGAAGAAATTGAAGCAGTCATCAAAAAGCACCCAGCAAACAAAACCATGGGACCAGATGGCTTCACAGGGGAGTTTTACAAAACATTCAAGGAAGAGCTAAAACCTATCCTCCTCAGACTATTCCAGAAAATTCAAGAAGGAACACTTCCAAGCTCCTTCTATGAAGCCAGCATCACCCTAATACCAAAACCAGATAAAGATAACACAATGAAAGAGAATTACAGGCCAATATCCCTCATGAACATAGATGCCAAAATCCTCAACAAAATTCTAGCAAATCGGATCCAGCAGTACATCAGAAAGATCATACAAAATAACCAAGTAGGATTTATCCCAGGAATGCAAGGATGGTACAATATCCACAAATCAATAAATGTGATACATCACATAAACAAATTGAGAGATAAAAACCATATAGTCTTATCAATTGATGCAGAAAAAGCATTTGACAAAATCCAACACCCTTTCTTGATAAAAACTCTCAGCAAGATGGGAATAGAAGGATCATACCTCAACATAATAAAAGCCATATATGACAAACCCACAGCCAACATCATACTCAACGGGCAAAAACTAAAACCATTTCCCCTAAGAACAGGAACAAGACAGGGATGCCCACTCTCACCACTCCTGTTCAACATAGTGTTGGAAATACTAGCCATTGCAATCAGACAAGAAGAAGAAATAAAAGGTATCCAAATTGGAAAAGAAGAAGTAAAACTCCTTATTTGCAGATGACATGATACTGTACATAGAAAACCCTAATGACTCCATCAAAAAATTATTAGACTTAATAAATGAATTCAGCAGAGTAGCAGGATACAAAATAAATGCTAAGAAATCTATGGCATTTCTATACACCAATAATGAACTTACAGAAAGAGAGACTAAAAAGCAATCCCATTTACCATCACACCAAAAAAATTAAGATACCTAGGAATAAACTTAACTAAGGAGGTGAAAGACCTATACGTGAAAAACTACACAACACTGAAAAAAGAGAGAGAAAGACATAAACAGATGGAAGAACATACCATGTTCATGGATTGGTAGAAACAACATCCTGAAAATGTCCATACTACCCAAAGCAATCTATAATTTCAATGCACTTCCCATTAAAATACCAATGGCATACTTCAAAGACCTAGAACGAACTTTCCAAAAATTCATCTGGAATAAAAAAAGACCCCGAATAGCTACAGCAATCCTGAGAAAGAAAAACAAAGTAGGAGGGATCTCAATACCAGATTTCAAGCTATATTACAAAGCCACTGTTCTCAAAACTGCCTGGTATTGGCACAAGAACAGACATATAGATCAATGGAATAGAATAGAGAACCCAGAAATAGATCCAAACCACTATGCTCAATTAATATTTGATAAAGGAGGCATGAACATACAATGGAGTTAAGACAGTCTCTTCAATAAATGGTGTCGGGAAAATTGGACAGATACATGCAAAAAAATGAAACTAGACCACCAACTTACACCATACACAAAAATAAACTCAAAATGGATCAAGGACTTAAACATAAGACAGGAAACCATAAAAATACTAGAGGAATCTACAGGCAGAAAAATCTCTGACATATGCCAAAAGAACTTCTTCACTGATACTGCTCCTAGGGCAATGGAAGCTAAAGAGAAAATAAACAAATAGGACTACATCAAAATAAAAAGCTTTTGCGCAGCAACGGAAACCATCAATAAAACAAGAAGAAAGCCCACTGCATGGGAGAACATATTTGCCAATGATGTCAACGATAAGGGTTTAATCTCCAACATTTACAGGGAACTCATGCAGCTTAACAAAAAGAAGATAAACAACCCAATCAAAAAATGGGCAACTGATCTAAATAGAAACTTTTCGAAAGAAGACAGAAGGAAGGCCAAGAGACATATGAAAACCTGCTCTAAATCACTAATCATCAGAGAGATGCAAATCAAAACAACAATGCGGTACCATCTCACACCTGTCAGAATGGCCATTATCAACAAGTCAACAAATGACAAATGCTGTCGAAGATGTGGAGAAAAAGGAACTCTCGTGCACTGCTGGTGGGAATGCAGACTGGTGCAGCCACTGTGGAGAACAGTATGGAGTTTCCTTAAAAATCTAAAAATAGGAGAGGTTCAGTCTGGAGCCATCATGGCCGTGCTGTGTCGGCCCTGAGCCCTGACTGTTGAGAGTCGTTTCCTGCGCGTGTTCTTCTCTCGGCCCTATGGAGGCTCGGGCACTGAGAGTGGCTCCGGAAACCAGAATTCCGAGTCCACGGAGGATAGAGCGCGCCCAGGCGGCTTCTCGAGCGCTCTGGAGAAGCACTCAGACTTGCAGTGGAAGGCAGAGCTCGGGCCATCATGGGGCTCTCTGAAAGGCGTGGAATCCTTCGTGTCTATGCTGAGACATTCTCCTCTCACTTAGATGGGACCTGCCAAGGATAAAATCGTCATTGGGCGAATCTTTCATATTGTGGAGAAGAATCTTTACATAGATTTTGGCGGAAAGTTTCATTGTGTGTGTACAAGACTAGAAGTGGATGGAGAACATATCCTCGGGAGAAAATTGTCAATGAGAAAGACCAAGATGGCAGTATAAGGCGGATGCCTGATTGTTGCCTACCACAACAATTTTGAAACTACAACTGGAAAACAGAGCAGACACCATCCAGAACCACCGGAGCGCTGGCTGAGCGGATGCTCTACAACTAGAATAAAAGAGAGGGGGACGCGGGATGATGCTGATGCCGGTGAACCAAAGCTCACACTTTAAGAACTACAGCTCTGGTGACACAATGGCGGCCTCGAATGTGCTCGGCATGGTTCACCCGGCGGTCTACGGCTAAGGGGATGGCTCCGCTCGCTGCTGAGCACGGACAGACGAGCCCCTGGGGGACATGGGATGGGAGACTCCGTGCTTGCTGACCTCCGAGTCCTTCTAGAATCTCTGTGCCCCGGAAGCGGCCAGGTGCGCACGCCTGGCGACTGGCCGCTGCAGCAGACCCGAGCGCCGTCGCAGCGACCTTGGACCAGCCCGCTGTCGCGCACCGGGCGCACCGGAGCTTCGCCGAGCCCGCTGCCCAGCGAGTTCTGTGGCAGCTGCCCTGGAGCTTTGAGAAAATGGCCGGAGGAATTGCTGAGAAGGAATTGACCGATGGGAATTGGCATCGGGAAGAGGAGGCCCCGCTGGGTCCCGGATCCAGGAGCGCTCGCCCGGTGACTGGCCGCCGCTGCAGACCCGAGCGCCGTCACAGCGACCTCAGACCAGCCCGCCCCTGTGCACCAGGGCACCGGAGCTTCGCCGAGCCCGCCACCCAGTGAGTCCCGTGGCAGCCACCCCGGAGCTTTGAGAAAGTGGCCGAAGGAATTGCTGAGAGGGAATTGACCGACAGGAATTGGGATCAAGAAGACGAAGCTCTGCTGGGTCCCGGGTCCAGGTGAGGTCACGCGCCCCTGGGTCCGGGTGAGGCTGGGTCCCGGGTCCGGGTGAGGCCGCATGGCCCCGGGTCCGGGTGAGGCCGTGCGCCCCTGGGTCCAGGAGAGGCCACGCGCCCCTGGGTCCGGGTGAGGCTGGGTCCCAGGCCCGGGTGAGGCCACATGCCCCCGGGTCCGGGTGAGGCCGCACGCCCCTGGGTCCAGGTGAGGCTGCGCACCCCTGGATCCGGGTGAGGCTGTGTGCCCCTGGGACCAGGTGAGGCCGTGTGCCCCCGGGTCTGGGGGAGGCTGCGCGCCCCTGGGTCCGGGTGAGGCTGTGCGCCCTTGGGTCTGGGTGAGGCTGGATCCTGGGTCCGGGTGAGGCCACGTGCACCTGGGTCCGGGTGAGGCCACGTGCTCCTGGGTCCGGGTGAGGCCACGCGCCCCGGGGCCCGGGTGATGCTGGATCCCGGGTCAGGGTGAGGCTGCACGCACCTGGGTCCAGTTGAGGCCGCGCGCCCCTGAGTCCGGGTGAGGCCACGCCCCTAGGTCTGGGCGATACCAAACCAGAGGGAGTCGGACCTGCATTACCACCATTTGTCCACCATCCAGAACTGAAAAGTCAGTGCTGACATGTACACATAAGGAACTGGTGGACATTGAAATTGGGTCTCAAAAGAACTGTTGGTCCAGAAAGAAACTCACTACAGACAGATTCATTTGCCTGTCAGCATAACTATTATTGCTCGTCTCACATTCGGTTCTTATAAGTATATTTCTAGTAACACATGATCTCACTCATCTAGGGAAAATAATGAACAACATAGACTGATGAACAAGAATAGACCCAGAGAGAGGTAGAGAGGAACATGACAGCGGGAAGGGAGTGAGCAGTCTGCGCGGCCCCGCACCCGCAGGAGGAAATAGAGGGAGCAGCTGAAACGAGAGGAATCCAGCCCGAATTGGCGAAGGAGAAGCGGCTGGTGAGACAGTTTGCAGCTGGGAAGGGCAGAGATCTCCTGGAAAAAGGTAAAACAAGGTTCTGGGCATTAGAATCTGCCGGATCTCTAAATCCAGAAGGTCAGGGGAAAACTACACGGCGCCAAGCCGCATCCCTGAGGACAGGCAAAGCATCTGACTGTGAGAAAAAGGGTCCATGGGACTGCGGGAGGTAGTAGATTTTAGACCTTGGAGTCTGATTTGAGATCTGAGCTCAGAGGCAGCCCTGAAGAGCTAACTGCCCGACCGCGCAGAGCCGGCAAGAGAGGAGATTGCAAAGACGCGGTCCTGCTTCGCGCTGGGGCCTGCGTCTTTCTCCACTGAACCTAGTTCGTAGGACCTTTCGGATACAGACACCTACACGTGCTCAGGTGCAGGAGAAGGGGAGGAGTGGTGGAACCTGGGGAGAGTGGGCAGAGGTGGAAGTGTGTCTGGTACTGAGTCACATCGGATCCCCGGTCACCATTTTATCCTAAGAGATAACCCCTCCCTCCAGTCTCAAGGCAACCATTATAGCCACACCCAGATACCACTCTGATTAACACTATAGGATTTGAATACTCCCTGAGGCCATAGGTACCACCCCAAAGAAAAACCTTTAGTATCTATTGAGCAGTTACACTACCAGAGCTCTTCAGAGTGCTTCAGTGTGCCTCGCTGGCAAACTTACCGAGGGTGCTCCTCTGAGCTGCCACTGGGAGTAAGCACCTATCCACCACAGGTACAGCATTAAAAGCTGAGTCTGCCCACCCCACAACTACAGAAATCTGGGCAACACAGTCATGCCTTTACAGAGTGCAGGTCCCCCGAACCACATCACCCCAACAGATGATTCCTTGGAGCCACTGTGAGTCCCCACTGGGCAAGAGTAATTTCAATTTAGGGTGCAAGACAGAAAAATTGGGATGCTACCCTCCACGACTGCTGACCTCTAGACACTGCAGTTGTGCCTCTCAAACTCGCAGGCCTACATCAAGAGAACCCAAATAGTTCAAGTAGGGAACTACACTTGATTACCAAGCCCAAGAAAACTGTGAGATTATACCAGTAGCACCATCACCAAAAGAACCTGGGTAGCAAAGCAATTGGAACTACAATCAAAACATTACAGGAAAACATGGGGAGACAGAAAGGAAATTATCAAAGGAAGGAACAGGAAGAATCACCAGAAAGGGAGTTAAATGAACTTGAGGCTAGCAGATTAACAGAAAAAGAATTCAGAGTATTCGTTATAAGGATGTTTAAACGGATGGATGAGAAATACACACAACTCAATGAGAACTATAAGGAACTGAATGAAAACGTCACCAACATGAAAAGAAACCAAGAGGAGATGAAGAACCACATAGCTGCAATAAAGAACACAATGGAGGGCTTAAAGAGTAGAGTAGAAGAGGCTGAGGACCGCATCAGTGAATTAGAAGACAAGATAGGAAAAAACACACAAACTCAGCAGCAACTGGAAAGAAGACTTAAAAAGCAAGAGGAGAGCCTAAGGGAGCTTTGGGATGACAAAAAACGAAACAATATTCGAATAATGGGGATAAAAGAAGGAGAGGAAGAGAAGCAAGGACTAGAAAACCTGTTGGAAGAAATAATGACAGAAAATTTCCCTGATATTGGCAAGAAAAAAACTATCAAAGTCCAAGAAGCATTCAGAGTCCCAAACAAGTTGAACCCCAAAAGACCAACACCAAGACACATAATAATTAAATTGGCAAACACCAACGACAAAGCAAGAATCTTAAAGGCTGCAAGAGAGAGACAGAAAGTTACCTACAAGGGATCTCCTATCACTATATCAACTGATTTCTCAACAGAAACACACCAGGCCAGAAAGGAATGGACTGAAATATACAAAGTGATGCAAAACAAGGGACTGAATCCAAGAATACTATATCCAGCAAGGCTATCGTTCAAAATTGAAGGTGGAATCAGAAGCTTCACAGACAAAAAGGGCTAAGAGAGTTCATCACTACCAAGCCGGCAATGAAAGAAATGCTAAAGGGGCTGCTGTAAAAAGAAGATAGAGAAAGGCAAGAAGAAACATAAACACTAAGGAAAAATATGTCAACAAACAGGTACTTATCAATAATCACATTAAATGTAAATGGATTAAATGCACCAATCAAAAGACATAGGGTAGCTGAATGGATAAGAAAACATGACCCATATATTTGCTGTCTACAAGAGACCCACCTTAGAGCAAAAGATTCACACAGACTGAGAGTGAAGGATGGAAAAACATTTTTCAGGCAAATGGAAATGAGAAAAAAGCTGGGGTTGCGATACTTATACCAGATAAAATAGACCTCAAAGTAAAGGCCATAATAAGAGATAAGGAAGGCCACTACATAATACTAAAGGGAGCTATCAAGCAAGAAGATATAACTCTGGTAAACATTTATGCACCCAATGCAGGAGCGCCCAAATACATAAAAAATCTCCTGGAAGATATCAAGGGAGAGATCGACATCAATACAATCATAGTAGGGGACTTTAATACACCACTGACATCAATGGATAAATCCTCTGGACAAAAAATCAGCAAAGAAACAGCAATTCTAAATGACACACTAGATCAGATGGACCTAATTGACATCTTCAGAGTATTTCATCCCAAAGCCATGGAATATACGTTCTTCTCAAGTGCACATGGGACATTCTCAAAAATAGACCACATTTTGGGTAACAAGCAAAGTCTCCCCAAATTCAAAAAGATTGAAATAATATCAAGCATTTTCTCAGACCACAATGGCATAATATTAGAAATAAACTACAATAAAAACATTCCTAAAAATTCAAACACTTGGAAACTGAATAGCATGCTACTAAATAATGATTGGGTTATCAATGAGATCAAAGAAGAAATTAAAAACATCCTGGAAATGAATGACAATGAAAACACAACATTGCAATTCCTATGGGACACAATGAAAGCAGTCCTGAGAGGGAAGTGTGTTGCTCTACAGGCCTATCTCAAAAAACAAGAAAAAATGGTAATAGATCATCTAACTCAACAACTCAAAGAATTAGAAAGGGAGCAACAAGAAAAGCCCACAGTGAGCAGAAGAAAGGAAATAATAAAGATCAGAGCATAAATGAATGACATAGAGACCAAAAAAAAAAAAAATACACAAGTTCAACAAAACCAAGAGCTGGTTCTTTGAAAGGATAAACAAGATTGATGAACCTCTAGCCAGGCTCACCAAGAAGCAAAGAGAGAGGACCCAAATAAACAAAATCAGAAATGAAAGAGGTGAAATAACAACAGACCCCACAGAAATACAAAGGATTGTCAAAAAATACTATGAACAACAAACTAGACAACCTGGAGGAAATGGACACATTCCTAGAAAAACACAACCTTCCAAAACTTACTCAGGAAGAGACTAAAAATCTCAATAGGTTGATAACTATGGAAGCAATTGAAGCAGTCATCAAAAAACTTCCAGCAAACAAAAGTCCAGGGCCCGAGGAGTTCACAGGGGAGTTTTACAAAACATTCAAGGAAGAGCTAAAACCTATCCTCCTCAGACTATTCCAGAAAATTCAAGAAGAAGGAACACTCCCAAGCTCCTATGAAGCCAGCATCACCCTAATACCAAAACCAGATAAAGATAACACAATGAAAGAGAATTACAGGCCAATATCCCTCATGAACATAGATGCCAAAATCCTCAACAAAATTCTAGCAAATCGAATCCAGCAGTACATCAGAAAGCTCATACACCATGACCAAGTAGGATTTATCCCTGGGATGCAAGGATGGTACAATATTCGCAAATCAATAAACGTCATACATCACATAAACAAATTGAGAGATAAAAACCATATAGTCATATCAATTGATGCAGAAAAAGCATTTGACAAAATCCAACACCCTTTCTTGATAAAAACTCTCAGCAAGATGGGAATAGAAGGATCATACCTCAACATAATAAAAGCCATATATGACAAACCCACAGCCAACATCATACTCAATGGGCAAAAACTAAAACCATTTCCCCTAAGAACAGGAACAAGACAGGGATGCCCACTCTCACCACTCCTGTTCAACATAGTGTTGGAAATACTAGCCATTGCAATCAGACAAGAAGAAATAAAAGGCATCCAAATTGGAAAAGAAGAAGTAAAACTGTCCTTATTTGCAGATGACATGATACTGTACATAGAAAACCCTAAAGACTCCATCAAAAAATTATTAGTCTTAATAAATGAATTTGGCAGAGTAGCAGGATACAAAATAAATGCTAAGAAATCTATGGCATTTATGTACACCAATAATGATCTTACAGAAAGAGAGACTAAAAAAGCAATCCCATTTACCATCACACCAAAAAAATTAAGATACCTAGGAATAAACTTAAATAAGGAGGTAAAAGACCTATACGCGGAAAACTATACAACACTGAAAAACAGATAGAGGAAGACATAAACAGATGGAGGAACATACCATGTTCATGGATTGGTAGAATCAACATCATCAAAATGTCCATACTACCCAAAGCAATCTATAATTTCAATGCACTTCCCAATAAAATTCCAATGGCATACTTCACAGACCTAGAACGAACTTTTCAAAAATTCATCTGGAATAAAAAAAGACCCCGAATAGCCACAGCAATCCTGAGAAAGAAGAATAAAGTAGGAGGGATCTCAATACCAGATTTCAAGCTATATTACAAAGCCACTGTTCTCAAAACTGCCTGGTATTGGCACAAGAACAGACATATAGACCAATGGAATAGAATAGAGAACCCAGAAATTGATCCAAATCGCTATGCTCAATTAATATTTGATAAAGGAGGCATGAACATACAATGGAGTCAAGACAGTCTCTTCAATAAATGGTGTTGGGAAAACTGGACAGATACATGCAAAAAAATGAAACTAGACCACCAACTTACACCATACACAAAAATAAACTCAAAATGGATCAAGGACTTAAACATAAGACAGGAAACCATAAAAATACTAGAGGAATCTACAGGCAGAAAAATCTCTGACATATGCCAAAAGAACTTCTTCACTGATACTGCTCCTAGGACAATGGAAGCTAAAGAGAAAATAAACAAATGGGATTACATCAAAATAAAAAGCTTTTGCACAGCAACAGAAACCATCAATAAAACAAGAAGAAAGCCCACTGTATGGGAGAACATATTTGTCAATGATGTCAACGATAAGGGTTTAATCTCCAACATTTACAGGGAACTCATGCAGCTTAACAAAAAGAAGATAAACAACCCAATCAAAAAATGGGCAACTGATCTAAATAGAAACTTTTCGAAAGAAGACAGAAGGAAGGCCAAGAGACATATGAAAACCTGCTCTAAATCACTAATCATCAGAGAGATGCAAATCAAAACAACAATGCGGTACCATCTCACACCTGTCAGAATGGCCATTATCAACAAGTCAACAAATGACAAGTGCTGGCAAGGATGTGGTGAAAAAGGAACCCTCGTGCACTGCTGGTGGGAATGCAGACTGGTGCAGCCACTGTGGAGAACAGTATGGAGTTTCCTTAAAAAACTAAAAATAGAAATCCCACTTGACCCAGTGATCCCTCTTCTAGGAATATATCCTAAGAAACTGGAAACATCAATCAGAAAGGATATATGCACCCGAATGTTCATAGCAGCACAATTCACCATAGCTAAGATTTGGAAACAGCCTAAGTGCCCATCAGCAGATGAATGGATTAAAAAACTGTGGTACATCTACACAATGGAGTACTATGCTGCGGTAAAAAAGAAGGAGCTCTTACCATTTGCAACAATATGGATGGAGATGGAGAACATAGTGCTTAGTGAAATAAGCCAGGCAGAGAAAGATAAATATCACATGATCTCACTCATTTGTGGAATATAAGGAACAACATAAACTGATGGGGGAAAAAATAGATCCAGAAACAGAGAAACATCAATCAGAATGTCAAACCTCAGGGAAGAAATTGTGAGGTAACCAGAAACCCAAGAATGCACGAGAACGCCTTTCCAGCCATGCTAGCAATCATCAGTTGTAAGGTAATTTTACCCGGGACAAGAGGGTAAGTATTTTGGACTTATGCTCCTGACCCTTCATGGGTAAGACCCCTTACGTGGGCTGATCCCCTGACTAATGTAGTCACCAATAATACCAAACTCCTTGGTTATCCAGGAGGTCCATGGGGGGGGGGGCAAGAAAGTATAAATACACAGGGTTCTCCACCCAGCTTCCCTTTTGTATGACACAAAATCAAAACAATGCCCCTTTGTGTGTAAAATTAAAGAGAGGTTTCTGGCTTGTGTGGACACCAAAGAAAGGGTGTCACTACTATCACTACTTGCCCGTGGTAGAAGTGCAGAAAATGTAACCAAGACCTTGTCTATACAAAAAGAAATAGACAGCCAGTTTGAAAGGGTATTGCCATGGACTAGAACAAAGAATATCCTTACATGGTATTATTCTACACTGTCATTAAAAATTTTCCCAGATTTGGATCACCCCCATTACGTATAATAATACCTCATACCCATGGGGGGGGGGGAATCATCTGTTTGGTGCTTGGAGACAAACATAACACATCTCTAGATATTTTAGAATTACAACAGCATATTATATAATTACCCCAAACAAACTTACAAACTAATTCTTTGAATGTCTGGCAGCAATTTAAAAAGGACATGAAAGGGTTTAATCCCTTCCACTATGTAGAGGGCCCCCTGGGAAGGCACCTGAGCATTCTAAATTGGCCCCTCTTGCCCTTTTAGCCAAGAGGGACCTGCTTCTCACAATCCAATTGTCCACAGCTGTTGCCTGAGCTTCTGTTCATGCCAAGGGTGAAACCTCGTGATGGCTGGTACCACGGATCTGTCTCTTGCCCAGTGGGGTGAGCTGGGCCTCCTTGGAGAAGAAACCTGGGTTCCACAAGATATGTGATCAGTGCTGGGACCCTGCCAGCAGGCGAGGGGATCCCAAGGCAGGTGCTGGGCGTGGAGGCCATGGGGGCATAGGCGACCAAGGAGACAGAACTAAACCTCACATCACCCTGCTTGGCCCCGGAGGATGGCTGGTTAGCCAGAGACGGGTAAGATTCCTCAGGGAAGGAACAACCTAAGACAGGCACAGTCGCACAGGGGCCATCAGGAGAGAACTTGGGGGTCAACAGAGGTGGGGCACAGACCTTCACCCCCCCAAGTTTGCAGGGGCCTGAACCCTCACCCCTGCTGAAGGAGATCTCCTTCCCCCATGGCTGCTCAGCTTCACATGCCCAGCTCAAATCGGGACCCAGGTAACAGAGTCTTGGCCGACAGCAGATGCCCTCTCACCGCAACAAGACTTGATGGAGATGTCTTGCACCCATGATCCGGGGAACTGGGGTCTTTGATATCTAAATCCAGCCTAGCACCAGGAATGCTCAGGGCCTACTCAAGAAGGCAAATAATCCTCTCCACTAATAATTACAGGGTAAAACAAGATGGTTGTTAGAGTATTAAATTTGACAGTAAAATAGTAGTCAAGTTTTCAGACTAATTTAAATTGGCCAATCAAAATAAGCAAATACTCTAGAAAAATCAATTGTACTGGACAAAAAAAGCTGTTACTAAAGTGTTAGCTAAAATTTTTATTGGTAGTTCATCTCATGGTAAAATTGCGTAACATATAATGAACCTAAAGCAGTCACATTTTAGTGCAAAAAAGTAAAATTTAAAAGCTATCAAGATTACAGCATAAAATTTCCAAAAGCCTCCCAATATTTAAACCAAAAAAGGGGGGCTAGTAGAAGAATATCATGTAAGGAAAAATATCCTGCAAATAAATTACATCTAGAAAATTTTTACTTTAGAAAATTAACTTTCATTTGTAATGCTAACAGCAAGTCACCCAGGTAAAACATACATGGTGTCAAAACAAGCCAAAGGAAAATCATTTGGGCAAAAAAATGAAAAAGGATCGCAAGTCAAATTTATAGAAAATATTCCTTTATTAACTTTTGGTTGAGAATATGTTTGTATATTTTCAGAAAACAACTCTGAGACATGTGGATTCCTGCAACAGAGAGGAATTGACAGGAGTGCTCCAGCCATGAAGTCAGAAGAGAAACAGTCCAGAGATGGAAGACGCTGACGATGCCTTGCCATATTAGCAGTCAGCAGATATGCGTCACTGCAGATTGCCCAGGACCAAACCAGAGAGGGTCGGACCTGCAATACCACCATTTGTCCACCACCCAGAACTGAAATATCATTGCTGTTATGAACACATTAACAACTGTTGGACATAGAAACCGGGACTCAAAAGAACTGTTGGCCCAGAAAGAAACTCACTATAGACTGATTCATTTGCCTCTCAGCATAACCATTATTGCTTGTCTCATTTTCAGTTCCTATAAGTGTATTCCTAGTATCACATGAGCTCACTCATCTAGGGGAAAAGATGAACAACATAGACTGAAGAACAAGAACAGCATTGATCAGACTGTCAGACCTCAGAGGGAAAGTAGGGGAGGGTGGGGACAAGGGAGATAGATCAACCAAAGGACTTGTGTGCTTGCATATGAGCCTAACCAATGATCACGGACAACAGGGGGATGGGGGCTTGTGTGTGGGGGGGATTGGGAAGGGAACGGGGGGAGGGGGTTGATGACAAATATGTGATACCTTAATCAATAAAGTAATTTAAATAAAAAAGAATAGACCCAGAAACAAGGAGGCATCGTTCGGACTGTCGGGCCTCAGAGGGAGGGTAGAAGAGAGTGGGGGTAGGGGGAAGAGATCAACCAAAGGACTTGTGTGCATGCATAGGAGCCTAACCAATGGTTAAGGACAACAGGGGTGTGGGGGCACTCATGGGGAGGGGTGTGGGATGGGAATGGGGGGATGAGGACAAATATGTGACACCTTAATCAATAAAGAAATTTAAAAAAACCAAAAACTAAAAATAGAACTCCCATTTGACCCAGTGATCCCATTTCTAGTAATATATCCCAAGCAACTGGAAACATCAATGGGATAGGATATATGCACCCCTATGTACATAGCAGCACAATTTACAATAGCTAAGATTTGGAAACAGCCTAAGTGCCCATCAGCAGATGAGTGGATTAAAAAACTTTGGTACATCTACACCAGTGATGGGCAACCTTTTGAGCTTGGTGTGTCAAACTTGGCCAGAAAACTGAGCATAACTTGGGTAGTGTGTCACTTTGGGGGAAAAACTAACTCCAATACTCTAGTCGCAAATATTTCATCCTCAGGAGCAGCAAATGTTTTATCCTCGGCATGCGGCCACGCGTGTCAGTGCTGACACGTGTGTCATAGGTTCGCCATCACTGATCTACACAATTGAATACTACGCTGCATTAAAAAAGGAGCTCTTACCATTTGCAACAATATGGATGGAGATGGAGAACATTATGCTTAGTGAAATAAGCCAGGCAGAGAAAGATAAATATCACATGATCTCACTCATTTGTGGAATATAATGAACAACGTATACTGATGGGGGGAAAAATAGATCCAGAAACAGAGAAATATCAATCTGAACATCAAACCTTAGGGAAGAAATTGTGAGGTAACCAGAAACCGAGGAATGCCTGAGAACGCCTTTCTAGCCACGCTAGCAATCATCAGATGTACGGTAATTTTACCTGGGAAAAGAGGGTAAGTATTTTGGACTTATGCTCCTGACCCTTCATGGGTAAGACCCCTTACGTGGGCTGATCCCCTGACTAATGTAGTTACCAATAATACCAAACACCTTGGTCATCCAGGAGGTCCATGGGTGGGGCAAGAAAGTATAAATACACAGGGGTCTCCACCCAGCTTCCCTTTTGTATGACACAAAATCAAAACAATGCCCCTTTGGGTGTACAATTAAAGAGAGGTTTCTGGCTTGTGTGGACACCAAAGAAAGGGTGTCACTACTATCACTACTTGCCCCCGGTAGAGGTGCAGAAAATGTAACTAAGACCTTGTCTATATAAAAAGAAATGGACAGCCAGTTTGAAAGGGAATTGCCATGACTAGAACAAAGAATATCCTTACATGATATTATTCTACACTGTCATTAAAATTTTTCCCAGATTTGGATCACCCCCAGTACTTATAATAGTTCCTCACCCCCTTGGGGATAAAAAAAAAAATCATCTGTTTGGTGCTTGGAGACAAAGGTAACACATCTCTTGATACTTTAGAATTACAACAGCATAATATATAATTATCCCAAGCAAACTTACAAACTGATTCTTTGAATGTCTGGCAGCAATTTAAAAAGGACATGTAAGGATTTAATCCCTTTCATTGTGTAGAGGGCCTCCTGGGTAGGCACCTGAGCATCCTATATTGGTCCCTCTTACCCTTTAGGCTAAGAGGGACCCTCTTCTCACAATTCAATTGCTCACAGCTGTTTCATGAGCTCTCTGTTCATGTCGAGGTTGAAGTCTTGTGATGACAGGTGCCATGGATCTGTCTCTCGCCCAGTGGGGCAAACTGAGCCCTCCCTGGAGAAGAAACCCGGGTTCCCCAAGATATGTGATCAGTGCTGGGGCCCCGCCAGCAGGCGAGGGGATCCCAAGGCAGGTGCTGGGCATGGAGGCCATGGGGGCATAGGCTACCAAGGAGACAGAACTGAACCTCACATCACCCTGCTTGGCCCCAGAAGATGGCTGGTTAGCCAGAGATGGGTAAGATTCCTCAGGGGAGGAAAAATTTAAGACAGGCACAGTCGCAGAGGGGCCATCAGGAGAGAATTTGGGGTTCAACAGAGGTGGGCACAGAACCTCACCCCCCCAACATTGCAGGGGCCTGAACCCTAGCCCCTTCTGAGGAAGGTCTCCTGCCCCATGGCTGCTTCATCCTTCCCATGCACAGCTCAGATCAGGACCCAGGTGACTGACAGAGACTTGGCTGACAGCAGCTGCCCTCTCACTCCAACAAGAATTGTTTGAGTTGTCTTGTACCCATGGTGTGGGGAAGTGGGTTTATGATATCTAAATCCAGCCTACCACCAGGAATGCTCAGGACCTACTCAAGAAGGCAAATAATCCTTTCCACTAATATTTACAGGGTAAAATAAGATGGTTGTTAGAATATTAAATTTGACAGTAAAATAGTAGTCAAGTTTTCAGGCTAATTTAAATTGGCTAGTTGAAACAAGCGAATGTGCTAGAAAAATTAAAAAATTAATTGTACTGGACAAAAAGGTGTTCCTAAAGTGTTAACTAAAATTTTTATTGGTAGTTCATCTCATGATAAAATTTCGCACCATGTAATGAACCTAAAACAGTAATATTATAGTGCAAAAAATTAAAATTTAAAAGCCATCAAGACTACATTATAAAATTTTCAAAAGCCTCCTAATATTTAAATCAAGAAAGGGGGGGGGATAGTAGAAGAATATCATGTAAGGAAAGATATCCTGTAAGTAAATTACATTTAGAAAATTAATACTTTAGAAAATTAATTGTAAGGCTAAAAGCAAGACACCCATGAAAAACACATAAGGTGTCAAAACAAGCCAGAGGAAAATCATTTGGGCAAAAAATGAAATAGGATCCCAATTCAAATTTATAGAAAATATTTCTTTATTAACTTTTGGTTGAGAATATGATTGTATATTTTCAGAAAGCAACTCCAAGACCATGTGGATTCCAGCAACAGAGAGGAATCGACAGGACTACTCCAGCCATGAAGACGGAAGAGAAGCCGTCCAGAGATGGAAGACGCCGACATCGCCTTGCCATACTAGCAGTTAGCAGCTGTGCATCACTGCAGGTTGCCCAGGACCAAACCAGAGAGAGTCGGACCTGCATTACCACCATTTGTCCACCATCCAGAACTGAAATGTCATTGCTGAGATGTACACATAAGGAACTGTTTGATATTGAAGTTGGGTCTCAAAAGAACTGTTGGCCCAGAAAGAAACTCACTACAGACTGACTCATTTGCCTGTCAGCATAACCATTATTGCTTTTCTCATTTTCGGTTCTTATAAGTGTATTTCTATTAGCACATGATCTCACTCATCTAGGGGAAATAATGAACAACATAGACTGATGAACAAGAACAGACCCAGAAACAAGGAGGCATGGATCAAGACTGTCGGGCCTCAGAGGGAGGGTAGGAGAGGGTGCGAGTAAAGGGGAGAGATGAACCAAAGGACTTGTGTGCATGCATATGAGCCTAACCAGTGGTTAAGGACAACAGCGGGGTGGTGTGGAGGCATGCGTAGGGAGGGGTGTGGGATGGTAATGGGGGGATGAGGACAAATATGTGATACCTTAATCCAGTGATGGGCAACCTTTTGAGCTTGGTGTGTTAAACTTCGCCAAAAAACTGAGCATAACTCGGGTAGTGTGTCACTTTGAGGAAAAAACATTATTTCGCGATATTTGTAGTTTAAATAACATAAATGTATAATTGTTATATATAATTGTATTTAATAAACAAAAAACTAAATATTTAACTTACCTGCTTAGTGACTTCTTTGTTCATCCGTCAGTCGGCTTCTTTTGTTGGTCTTGATATTATTTAGCTTGTGTGGGGTGCCGTGAACTAAGATAAGTGAGGGGGAGGGGGAATTCTTTAACTAACCTGCCTATTAGTGACTTTTTTGTTGCTGAATTTCATTGGCTAAATCTTCAATTGAAGGTTGGTATTTTGTACACTTCAGGCCCAAGCAAGAGCTACTAACTTCATCTGTCAATCTGTTTCTTTTGTTGGTTTTGATATTATTTAATGCTGAGAATAAGGCCTCACAAAAGTATGTAGAGGGAAAAATTGTGAGTAAAGCCATTGCTATATATTTTCAGGGTGCTAAAAGTGTCTGGTAGTCGGTTCCAGGCACTCCAAATTTCCTGTTCGTAGTGGCACTCCTCTTGATTCTCTAAGCGGCACCTTTGCAGATTCTCAAGCTTTGACCTCAAGTCGACAAACACCTGAGCCCAGATACTGTCTTGAAATTCTGCAAGTTGCATCTCCAAATCATCAATTTGCATCCATTGGAAACCATTTAATTCCAAACTACTGTAGACTACTACATCAGGATACTTAATTATTTTCATGGTCTGTTCTAGACTTCTAAATTGACTAAATCTATCAATAAACTGGTCAACTAACGAGTCTAAAACATGCTGGTATTTCATATGCAAGAGTTCCATTTCATTTTGTACAGCTGCACTGGCCTTCTCAAAATACTTTGTTACTCGAGGAAAATACTTGTAAGTTTTAGTTTCTACATCTCGCTTGAAAATTTTAACTTTACTTTCAAAAGCGTTTATGTATCCAAACATAACGTCAATACTTTTTCCAAAACCTTGTAACTTTAAGTTCAGTTCATTAATATGAACAGAGAGATCTGTAAAAAACATCAGGGTGTTGACCCACTTATCATCATTAAGCTGAGGAAAGTTTCCCAGATCCTTATTGTCAAGAAATACCTTAATTTCTTCAAAGCACTCCACAAAGCGCTCAAGAACTTTGCCTCGGCTCAGCCATCTTACATTATTGTACATCAGCAGTCCACTGTAGGTGGAATCAACCTCCAATAAAAGTGCCGAAAATTCTCGCTTGTGAAGGGGGAGAGCAGCTATTAAATTAACTATTTTTGTAACAACTGACATTAAGTCGTTTAAGTCGGTGAAGTCCCAGAACTAGACGCTCTTTGCCGGACTTCTGTTGTTTTGGCCTACAGACCTCCAGCACAGAGTGTCTAATGGGGGAGGATGAAACATTTGCGACTAGAGTCTTGGAGTTAGAGTCTAATTCCAAGACTCTAGTCGCAAATATTTCAACCTCAGGAGCAGCAAATGTTTCATCCTCGGCATGTGGCCACCTCAGCGGCCGCGTGTTATCAGAAATGGCTACGCATGTCAGTGCTGACACGCATGTCATAGGTTCTCCATCACTGCCTTAATCAATGAAGAAATAAAAAAAAGACATAAGAATAGTAAAAAAAATAAAAAAATAAATAAAATAAAATATGCAAAACAAAAAAAAATGTGCAGTAGTGAAGGTCACTTCTGTTTGGCATGCCTTTTTCCTGTCAGGTAGTCAGGACAGTATTGAAGTTCCCTGCATTCCGCTGCTCTTCTGTGTCGTAAGTCACAATCCTGTTTTCAAGCAGGCAGTATTTCTGTTTCTCAGCCTGCCTTTAGTTGTATTTTCACAAGAGTCAATTTGTGATTCAACCCCTGGGTGGCAGTGTTTCTGTATTGACATCTGGGGCTATAAGTCCTCTCTACCCAGTATTTAGTTTTTGTTTTCCTAGCTGCACTTAATAATGGGTCGGGGGAATGGACTGCCCCAGAGCTGGTTTTCTGATAGTTTCTCCTCACTCTGATCCGCAGGTTCCACAAAAACAACTTTCCCCTGCGGTCTCTGAGAGTGTTTTTAATTGGGAGAGCTTATGTACTGGGCTTAGTAATAAAAAACAAGGATTTAAAGAGGAAAAAAAAAAGCCAGAGTAAGTGCACGGACTCGTGACTTTTCCCTCCAGCACTGTGTGCGTCTTTGTGCATGTCTCTGCGTATGTCTTTTTCCCTTGGCACTGCACAGCCAGTATACTGGTAGAACTTCAGGCTACATTTCTGTGCCCATCCCAGCTATGGGTTGATTTCTAGAGTTCCCTTCTGCCAGCAGCCCTGTGGACCCCCTTCCATATTCACAGGCTACGCTGACCCCAACGGCCACGGACTTTGTGGGGCACAGACTTCCTTTGAAACTCTAGATTCCACTGTGCGCGTTTCTCTAGCCTAGATCGCAGACCTCACCTTTCTCTAGGCAATATTTGACCTTTCTGTGAGAAGGTGCAGGTCTTGTCCGCATCTGTGTATTCATGCTGCTTGAGACCTGGTCTTCATGGGTTCGCAGCTGGTCCCTGGGTGTTGTGGTTGTAGGGTCCTGGGAGGTATCCGAGTTCTTCCCGGTTGAAGGTAAGGCTAGGCTTCCAATCACAGCCACTCAACCCTTAAAGATGGTGTGGTCTCTGCGGCAGAGCCGCCCACTCTGGAAGAGATTTTAGCAGCAGTAGGGGCTGCCCACTCAGGGGAGCTTGGTCCAGCAGTCCCCAACAGTCCCTCGGAATATAGCTGTCCCTCACTCACAAATAGACACTCCCTGCACATCCACACTCTCTCCTTTCATTCTCTCACTCACACACTACCTTGCAGCCTGCCTTCGCGTCGGCAGCCATCTTTGCCAATATCGTTTTTGTAAAGAAAAATAAAATAAGATAGTACTTTTATATTAAAGCCACTGAAGGCTGGTGAGTTATCCCTGTTACAAACTTTGTCAAGAAAATACCTTGGGTAATAATAATTGGCTTTAAAATCTCAAAGTTACTAAGACATAATAAATAGATGTAACTAAAATGAAGGGTTTATGATAAAGATTTTTAGTGATAATTTTATGTCTAAACATAATTTTCTAAAGTCTTTGGTAACTTAACACTTTGTAGTTTGCTGGGTTAAATAATAAAAAGTATTAAATATCTAGGTATCTATAATAAAAAAAGCATAATATGCTAGTTAGACTGGACATCCTTCCAGATGTCCTTCCAGGACAAAGCCTGGGCTGCAGCCATGGTATTGAGGCAGCCGCCCCCAGCTGCAAATAGTTACTCTTGCACGAATTTCGTGCATCAGGCCTCTAGTTTTGAAATAACAGGATACTGAAATATTAATTAATCTGAGGTTGCCTACTTTGGGATTTTTATTACAGAGAATCTAGAGGATAGATTTGAATCTATTAATGAATATGTATTGTATTTTATTTGAATTATATCTTAAAAATGTGTATGTATTGCTAATCTTAGAAATGTTAAGTACTTAACTTGTCAACTAAAATTTAAGGTTTCTAAGAGTTAGAAATTCTAATTGGAAAGAAATATGGTTTTGGTAATAGAAGGCATGAGGTGTGGAGATGCATTTTTTAAGGGAAAAGGGAATTTAGTTGTCCTAAAGCTAAATGAATAATAAGATTTGTAAAGTTATATAAGGCTTGTGAAGAGAAATATTAAAAGGAAATTATAGGTAATCTGAATAATTTAATTAGATAAGTGAATCTAAAGTAAGCTAATACAGAATTTGTTTAGTCCTTTTCCATCCTGTTAAAAGGGAAAAAGGTTTTCCTGTATTTGCCTAGGAAGCAAAAGTTCTATAAATTGTTGAAATAATTATATATTGTGTTATTTTAATCAGTTACTTAATGACTTAAAAAAGGTGATCTTAATAGTGGGAACTGAAGTTTTGCTAGTCTATGTTTGTGTTTTATACCCTTTTTCACTTTGAATGAATAAATAGTCTAATACTGTTTAATATAATAATGACTAGAGGCCCGGTGCACGAAATTCGCGCACTGGGGAGGGTGTCCCTCAGCCCAGCTTGCATCCTCTCTAATATGGGACCCCTCGGGGGATGACCAACTGCAGGTTTAGGCCCGATCAGGAATCGGGCCTAATCCTGCAGTTGGACATCGCTCTCACAATCCGGGACCGCTGGCTCCTAACCACTCACCTACCTGCCTGATTGCCCCTTAACTGCTCCCTTGCTGGCCTGATTGCCCCCAAATACCCTCACCTGCTGGCCTGATCACCCCCAAGGCTTTTATTAGTATAGATATGACCCTGCACAGAAAATTTTACTAACCCTGCTTTACAATAAGGGCTTGACGATTGAACCATTAGGACCAGACACCAAGATTTCCTTTCTTTGAATAGTGGAGGGAATACTTATCTTGTCTTTAAGTTGCCCAGAAATTAAAATGAGATAATGACTTAGAAAAGTATAAAAGCACCACATAAAGACAACTGTCTTTTTAATGAAGTGGCAAAATGAAAAACACTTTTTATTCTCCCCTTCCTTCCTTTACAGCTTTTATTTAAACTTTGAAATTTATAAAAATTTCACTCCAATTTTCATTTCTTTACATTCAGCATTATTTTGTATTGGTTTCAGGTTTTATATTAGTTACAGAATAGTGGTCAGACAATCATATACTTTACAAAGTGTTCCCCGATATTTCTAGTACCCACCTGGCATCATACCATCATTACAACACTACTGACTATATTCCCTATTTAAGTGACAATGGGTTTACAGGATACTTTCAATCTTTCTTTTGTGTTTTTTTGTCCTTCCTTTTCTTTCTCACTTCTTCCCTCATTTTCTTTATACAGTATCTCAATTGGCCATCAAAGCTCAGTGAAGGCACTGGGACACGCTTCATCCATTTTACAGACCAGGAAACTGAGGCCAATTCCAGTTGGCTGTGGAACTTGACTCAGGAAGCCCTCAGAGCACACAGGAAGCCCTCAGAGCCATGCTCTTTGCGCTTCCTAAGGGGCAGCGGCCCAGCAAACAGAACAAACCTCCCAGTCAGGCTTCCGAGCCTCTTTCTCAAGCACCTCTTCATTGCGGATGCTCCACATTCTTTCCTCTCCCCCCATTCTTTACTGCCCCCCGCTTCTCCGAAGCAGGTGGAAGGCTTCCCACTCACTGCCTAGGCATGCTCTGCTTTGGGGCAGGGTGTAGCGAGCTTGCTTTTGGGTGAAGGCAGGAGCAGTAGTCACTGCCTCTGAAGTGTGAAGGCCGCCTGAGCGAGGCCCATTAGCACTGGGAGCTTCTCTGAATCATGTCAGTCAGTCCAGTACCCTGCAGTGCAGCACCCCTTCACTGAGGTGGCTCCACCCCTCAACCCCCGCCTCAGGGGTGAGGGTCCTTGCCCCTCTGCGAGGAGTCCTTCCATGCCCCTTGATCCCTGGCTGGGCCCACCCACGTCTTGGGGGCACTGCAGAACCTCTGTCTCTCTGCAGATGAGGCAGATCCCTGCCCTAGGTCTCTGAAAAGCTGTGAATCTGTGGCAGGAGGCCTGGTCTGGGTCTCAGCAACCACATGCCTGCAATGTTCCCAGGGACCCTGGGAGGGGCTGGGCGAGTCCTGCCATGCCCCACCCAGGGTGGCAATCTCCCCGGAGATCCCGTGGAAAGGCTGGCTGGGCCCGGCCACGCCCCCCGGGTGGCGATCGCCGCCCGGGATCCCCGGGAGCGCCTGGCTGGACCCCCGGAACTAAGAGCATTGGGCGCCGCCATCTTGGTCTTCCCAACGGCTGGATAGGCCACCCGGAGTCCTGCCCCCAGCCTCTGGCAGGCCCAATCATGGGCATAGCAGAGGTGCGGTCAATTTGCATGTTTCTCTATTATAAGGTAGGATATATAATCTTTTGGTAAAATAAGTTTGACAATCTTTACAGAGTTTGAATTTTAAGAAACTTTTTTGACATAGAATTGGCTTTAGATCATTCCAATAGGCCCTGGAATGCCTCAAGGATTTGTTTTCTTTCTTTATGAAAGAAGATTTTATACTTAAGGTACATGAGAAGGTTTGTCAAATAAATAAATGATAATTATATTTTATTTATATATGCATATTAGATTCTGATATGCTTTGGCTTATAACTAATCATTATTAGGTATAATATTGTGAAATATTGTGTTTTGCAGAAAGGATAAGATTCAATGTTATTTTCAGTATAATCAAATCTATAACTGTGTCATTTTAAATTTCTTCTTGTCATTTAGAGACAGTCACTGTTTTGTATAATGCATTTGGAAAAATGTCACATCTTCTGTACATTTTCTGAGAGATTCATGGAAAGTTCTCTAATATTTTCAGATCATCCCTTTCAAACTGGATGAAAATTAATAGAACTCTATAGACTATCTGGATTTATAGACATACTAGCAGAAAAAAATCAGGAGAAACAAAAAATGATGGGACTGAATGAGCTGAAAATAATTATAGTCTTTGTAACTTTTGTTGAAAGTATTGCTGATTCTTAAACTTTTTGTTTTTCAGATATAAGGAAACATTTTTAAAGCAATTTGGTAAATTATTTTTTTCTCCCTACCTGATCCCTCCAGTATTTGGCAATTCTTAATGAGTGAGTCATGGCAATACATTTCTTTGCATGAATTCAATAAGACAAGTTTCCAGTTGTGGTTTTATTAACCAAGACTTTGTAATGTCATGTCTAACACTCCTGGACTCTGGATGTCACCAGAAAGCTTTAAGGAATGAAGCCAATGTGAGCACTTTGGAGAAAGCCTGATATCTTGCTTGGTCATGTGGTTCATGGCAGTGTTTCAAAAGGAACGAAGGTTACTTTCCTGAAAGATGGCAAGGAAGGAACCTCAAGACATCTTTGGGGACCTCAACTTGAGTAATTCACCCAAGTGTACAGGTATTGCAAGAAAACCTAATAGCAGCTAGGTGGCACAGCTTCTTTGCCCTGCAGGGCTAATTAAAGCTCAAACATGAGATTCCAGCAAAGCATTTTTTTTAAGCATGTATGAGCAACTTTATTCTTACTGTGTTCATACAATCAGGCTGAACTGCAACTAGACTTAATACACCAAGTAAATTGGTCTTAATTTGGCTCCTTACTAAAAATGAGGGTGATTTTAGGAGAAAAATTTATATTTCAATAGGGAATTATTATAACTAAAATTTTTTCCCTTCCACCAGACCATTAGTTGTAATTCTTACTGTTCTAACTTGCCCAATAATACTAAATTTTATAACACAGTTTGTCTCCACCAGGTTATAAGCCCTACTCACACTTAGAGAATACCTTCTGTAGACACCATTGCTACCTCCTTCTGTTCCCAGGCCTCATCATCCCTCTGACAGAGAGCCAGGATCTCTTGGCTCTGAGAGAAGCCTCCATCCATCTTCAGCATGAAGCAGTTTCAGAAGAGACTCTACGCTCCTTTTCTATGAAAGAATTCAGAGCCAAGATCCTTGAGAGGGGTGTGTTAGGCAGTTAAGCAGAGCAAGGATGATGGGCCAACTGGAGGAGAAATGGATGTGCTTCTGAGACGTGCTTCTCACCACTCCAACTGCTCTGAAGCTGTCAGTGGAGGAACCTATGTAGAATGGACCTTCACATTTTGCCTAGTAGGAGTTGGGATACCTATTGCTAATATATATTTTAGGACATGGGTATTTTCTCTAAAGGTTGCTGCAGTAACTTCCTGTGGTGAATGTCTGACTTTTATTGAGTGTTCTAGTTTTTGTCTTTAAGTATCTAATAACTACATCATTAATTGTTCTGATAATTTTACCCTCCCAGATAGTAATAGACATACTAAGCTATAGGCTGGTTGATTTCTGATATGTGGGGTAAATGTTTATTCATATATCCCTTCCAACAGCACCAGGGGACCTTGTTCCTTAGGACAACGAACAGTCTTTATGCTTCAGAAACATCACCGGGTCCAAACCAAAAGAGACCTTCTATGGCCATGGCAACCAGACTGCAATGACGATCTCCACCTATGGATTTCTGCTGAATATATTACTTTAACCATTTTCATTATACTGGTAATAGTAGGCTCCCTTAATGTAGCCATGGCCCAGCTGGCTTGTAGCATGGTAAAAGCCATTAATGCCACTTCCAGTGCTATACATGGGATAAATCAAGAGCTGAACCAGGTCAGGGAGGCTGTTCTAGAAAATCGGGCAGCAATTGATTATTTGCTATTGCAGCATACAACAATTGTGAGGAATTTAAAGGAATGTGCTGTTTTAACCTTTCTGACAATCCTCAATTGATAAAAAACAACATTCTACAAATTAGGAAAAGCATCTCCAAGGTAAAACAACAAGAAGGGTTTTTTGGAGTTGACTTATTCAACCTAACTTTCTGGCTATCCAACCTTTCTGGGTTGCTGGAATTCTTTTTAATTTTTCTCCTGGTTATATTTTGTAGTTTGATAGCTTGCTGCTGTATTCAATGACTTCCTCTTTTGAAATCCTGCATTCACTGTATTCTGTCCCCAAGAACTACTATCAAGGCAGAAGCAAATGCAGCCCAACAGGATGAGATTTTTCATCTAAAATTAATCTCATAGATATGAGATGATAAAAATAGCAGTGGGGAAATGATAGGAGCAGAAATAGAATGTTGGGGAACTAGCTAGAATTGTAAGAAATATCAGTCATACTCTGTTAACCATGATTGTTTTATTCTGATTAAAGAAGCTAACCTGGCTGGCAGCTGCACTCAGGACCTAGGAACTCACCTGGAAATACAGCCCATCCTCCTCATCAGGGAGCTGCCTATTATCATGGAAAGATTAACAACTTTGCTGCAGAAACCAGACATGGCAGCCTTTTGAAGACCTCAGCCCTTTTTGCATATCACTAGCCCTTTGAAGATCCCCAACCCAGTGCTTACCATTTGGCATACCCTATGGCTACTTCCCCATGCAATCTTTGTACTTCTACCCAATATAAGCAGTCAGCTTATGGTGGGTTGCAGAGCAAATTTTTGTGGATGACTTGCTGCTCTCCTATACTGCCGGCAATACTGGTATTGGAATAAATGCTCATAATGACTCAACCCTATCTCTGCTCAATTGGCTGTAGTAGTGACAAGCATCATGGATCCATTGTTTGTCCAGTTATACTGGGATGCCTGTTTCTCTGCTTCAGGCTCTTGGCAGCATTATCAGGCTTTGGAAGTAGAAGGATTGTCTCTGTATAAACTGTTGGGTAGTTGACAGTTTCAGCTTTTGCTTCGAGGCTCCTCTAGCACTTGGTTCCAAAAGCCTTCTATCATTTTTTTCTTTTCTGAGAGATGGAGAAGAGGGGTCTCACTTGAAACTCTCCCACTCTGCCTCCCACTCTGACTTGAGCCTTATTCCAGAGCAGCCTTAGCATTCCTGGGACCTCTCTTTGGAGAGGGAAGGGGCATATCTCTTCTTGTCTGCTTTTCTTTTGGTCTTTCTAACTTTTGCTTTTGGCTTCATTCATTCACTATAAATGACTACTGAGCACCTACTGAGCCTCAGGATAAGAAATGAGAAACTGCCCTTGTCTTGGAGAAGTTCATAACCCTGAACTTGGCCCTATCAGATTTCAAACATTTTTATAAAGTTACAGTAATTTAGTGTTTTGTTGGCAAATTCTGTGGGCTAAAACAGCACGCAGAAACACACATATGAAAATATGACATACTAAAATGTTTATTTCTTGCTCATTTCATAATCTGATGTGGGTAGATGGCTATTCTCAGCCTTTCCCCCCAGGTGGTAATTCAGGGATCCAGGCACCTTCTATTTTGTGGTGCTGTCATCTTCAGCACATGGTCTCCAAGGTGACTGTGGAGTGATTCATGGCCAGACCTGATAGTGGTGTACATCACTTCTATCCATATCCATTGGCCAGCACATGGTTCTAAAGCAACTCCTGAAAACATGTGGTCTTCCTTTATGCCTAAGAAAAGGAAATGGTATCAGTTGGCATCTAGCCTGTCTGTTGTCATATTATAATTTACTAGGATAAAGAAATTGTTTTGCTTAGTTTTTGTTTATTTAATTTTTTATGAAGAACTCAAGCAAGATGAATAAAAAATATAAGAATTGTTATTTTTTGTACAATTAAGTCTTCTCTTTAATCTGTATAGCTTAATGTTTATTTTATTTTATTTTTTGTATTCCCATTATCCCTTCCCCTTTGGCAACCATCAGCTTGTTCTCTATATCTGTGTGTCTGTTTCTGTTTTGTTTATTCATTTTTTAAAATTTTTTTAATTTTGTTTTTAGATTTTGCACATAATAAGTGAAATTATATGGTATTTGTCTTTGTCTGTCTGACTTATTTCACTTAGCATAAAACCCTCTAGGTTCATTCCCGGTTGTTACAAATGGCAAGATTTCATTCTTTTTATTTTATTGCTGAATGATATTCTATTATGTATGTAATATATATGTATATATGTGGGTATATACTGTATGTATATGTGTGTGTGTATTCTATCTAATAAAAGAGTAATATGCAAATTGACCATCACTCCAACACACAAGATGGCTGCCCCCATGTGGACACAAGATGGCCATCACAAGATGGCTAGCAGGGGAGGGTAGTTGGGAGGGACCAGGTCTGCAAGGGAGGGCAGTTGGGGATGATCAAGCCTGCAGGGGAGGGCAGTTAGGGGTGACCAGGCTGGCAGAGCAGGGAAGTTGGGAGCAACTGGGCCTGCATGGAAGGGCAATTGGGGGGGGGACCCAGGCCTGCAGGGGAAGGCAGTTAGGGGTGACCACGTCTGCAGGGGAGCAGTTAGGCATCTATAAGGCTGTCAGGGGAGTGTTTAGGGGTGATCAGGCTGGCAGGCAGAAGCAGTTAGGGCAATCAGGAAGGCAGGCAGGCGAGCAGTTGGGAGCCAGCAGTCCCGGATTGTGAGAGGGATGTCCAATTGCCCATTTAGGCCAGATCCCAGGAGGATTGGGCCTAAACGGGCAGTCGGACATCCCACAAGGGGTCCCGGATTGGAGAGGGTGCATGTTGGGTTAAGGGACACACACCCCCATGCACGAATTTCGTGCACCAGGCCTCTAGTATATATATCATCTTTATATTCACCCATCCATTTTTTTAATTTTATTGATTGATTTGAGAGAGAAAGAGATAGAAATATTGATTTGTTGTTCCACTTAATTATGCAGTCATTGGTTGATTCTTATATGTGCCCTGACTGGGGATCAAACCTGCAACCTTGGTATATAAGGATGATGCTCTAACCAGCTCAGCTACCTGACCAGGGCCTTCCATTCAACTGTTGATAGACATCTAGATTGCTTCTATATCTTGGCTATTACTAGTAATGCTACAATGAACATATGGGGTGCACATATCTTTTCAAATTAGTGTTTTTGTTTCCTTTGGGTAAATACCCAGGAGTGGAATTTCTAGATTGTACAGCAGGTCTATTTTCCATATTTTTTTCCATAGTGGCTGACCTAATTTACAATCCCATCATCAGGGTACAAGGGTTTCCTTTTCTTCACATCCTCACCAGCACTTGTTATTTGTTGATTTGTTGATGACAGTGGCCCCAGGAACAGATTCGTGAACATTGAAAGGAAGTTAATTAGAATAAATATTTTAATATTGATATTCACCCTTTCTTTATAATAGAAGTGTTAACCAATTCACGATTGACAATGACAGATGGAAACACTCGCGTGAGCTTAGTGCCAGCGAGAGCTTTATATTTATCATGCATGAGTGAGTCAACTTATACTTTTATATATACTACTAGAGGCCTGGTGCATGAAATTAATGCATGGAGGGGGGGTTCCCTCAGTCCAGCCTGCACCCTCTCCAATTGGGGACCCCTTGGGGGATGTCTGACTGCCGGTTTAGGCCTGATCCCTGTGGGGTCGGGCCTAAACTGGCAGTCGAACATCTGTCTCACAATCTGGGACCGCTGGCTCCTAACTGCTCACCTGCCTGCCTGCCTGGTCACCCCTAACTGCCCTCCCCTGTAGGCCTGGTTGCCCCTAAATGCCCTCCCCTGCCAGCCTGATCTTGCCCCCAACGGCCCTCCCGTGTTGGCCTGATCTTGCCCCCAACGGCCCTCCCCTGCCGGCCTGATCTCGCCCCCAACGGCCCTCACCTGCTGGCCTGATCTGGTCCCCAACTGCCCTCTGCTGGCCAATTTGGTTCTGATTAGTTGGTCTCAATGCCAGTCAGTGTCAAAAGCTCCACCTGCTAGGCACCATTGGCTCCCCACAGCACCCAGATTTGGTTCTGATTGGTCAGTTTCTATGCCAGTCAGCATCAAAAGCTCCACCTCCTAGACAGTCAAAGGCTCCCCAGAGAACCCAGATTTGGTTCTGATTGGTCAGTTTCTATGCCAGTCAGCGCCAGAAGCTCCACCTCCTAGGCAGCCATTGGTTCTTCACAGCACCCACATTTGGTTCTGATTGGTTGGTTCCTACGTCAGTCAGCATCTCTGGGACTATCAAGGGGGCCTGATCAGAAAGGTGGGGCTGATCAGCTGCCCCAGTGGAGGACTGGAGAGGAAATGGAGGTGAGGCTACTGGCCAGACTGGGAGAGAAAGAGAGAGGCAAGTGCTGATCAAAAGCTGCCACAGAGGCAACAGATCAGTCCCTGCTTCTGTATTCAGGCCTCTCTCTGGCCCTGATTTACAGCCCCCACCAGCAGTCAGTGCTGGGGCACCGTGCTGTGGCAACCCAGTGCTGACCGCAGGACTGACTTCCAGTTGGTTGAGCCTCAGTCGTTACTGGTCATTACAACCCAGGGTTTTTATATATTAGGATATAGAATAAACTTGCTTAATTAGACCTGCTTTCTGATGTAGCTAAACTTTTTCCAGCCCAGTGAAGCACCCCAACTTCTCTTTCAGGTAATTGTCAGCAACACAGCAGTAAATATCAACATGAAGCAGATTATTATTGTAGATCACGCAGGGAGAACAAAGGGTAAAATATTTAACTTCAGCAGTGTTTGACTTATTCTGTGCAGTGAGAAAACCTAAAGTCATTTTCAAGGTCCACAACTTCTTACTTCTTTTCAGTTGGGTCAAGTTTCTAAGCTTTCTAAATCTCCATTTTCTGGTTAATGAAAAGAAAATAGGATTCCACTGAGTCTCCTATCTACCTATTCCAGGACTTCTGTGAGGATCAAATGAGATGAGGCATGGGAAAATGCTTCACAGACATTTGGTTAAAGTGTGAAATATTTGCACCTGGCTATAAAGCAAGTTGGACACAGCATATGAGCCATATATATATATATATATATATATATATATATATATATATATCCATTCTGACAGGTGTGAGGTGATATCTCATTGTGCTTTTAATTTGCATTTCCCTGATGATTAGTGATGCTGAACATTTTTTCATATGTTTGTTGATCATCTGTTTTCTTTGGAGAAATGTCTATTTAGATCTTCTGTCTATTTTTAAATTGAATTGTTTGTTGGGTGTTAAGATATACAAATTCCTTATAGATTTTGAATATTAACCCCTTTTTGGATATATCATTTGAAAATATCTTCTCCCGTTCAGTTGATTGCTTTTTTCATTTTGTTTATGGTTTCCTTTGCTGTGCCAAAGCTCTTTAGTTTGATGTAGTCCCTTTGTTTATATCTCCTTTTGTTTCCCTCCAAAAGGATATTACTAAGAGCTAAGTCAAATGTTTTACTGCTTATGCTTCTAGGAGTTTTATGGTTTCTGGTCTTATGTTTAAGTCTTTAATTCATTTTGAATTTATTTTTGTATACAGTGTAAGAAAGTGCTCCATTTTCATTTTTATGCATGTTTCCATTCAGTTTTTCCAACATCAGTTATTGAAGAGACTATCTTTATCTCATTGTATATCCTTGCTTCCCTTGATGCCAAAATAGGTGATGAGACTATTAAGTCTAACTTTAAATTAAAGCAATACACAAAGACTTCTTCCACAAGGACAAGTTTTTTATTTTTTTCCCCCTCAAAAACCAATTATGTCTCCAGCTGTAGCCTCAGTTTAAGCAGTTTTTCAAAAACAACAAAAAAAAGTGAAAATAAAAAAGCACCCCAAATCTTGCCTGTGTCAGAGCCAAAGTAAAAAGTAAGTGGGTGCAGAGTTCCTGAAAGATAAAGCTCTAGAACAGTGGTTCTCAACCTTTCTAATGCCACGACCCTTTAATACAGTTCCTCGTGTTGTGGTGACCCCCAACCATAAAATTATTTTCGTTGCTACTTCATAACTGTAATTTTGCTACTGTTATGAATCATAATGTAAATGTCTGTGTTTTCTGATGGTCTTGGGCGACCCTGCTAGCGGTTCTCAACCTGTGGGTCCCGTGCGGCCTCACCTGGACCTGGGACCCAGCCTCACCCAGATCCAGGGGCGCATGGCCTCACCCGGACCCAGGGGCGCGTGGCCTCACCTGGACCAAGGTGCACGTGGCCTCTCCTGGACCCAGGGGCGTGGCCTCACCCAGACCCAGGACCCAGGACCCAGCCTCACCTGGACCCAGGGGCGCGCGGTCTCACCCGGACCCAGGGGCGTGGCCTCACCCGGACCCGGGATCCAGCTACACCCAGACCC
This sequence comes from Eptesicus fuscus, assembly GCF_027574615.1. Classification (NCBI taxonomy): domain Eukaryota; kingdom Metazoa; phylum Chordata; class Mammalia; order Chiroptera; family Vespertilionidae; genus Eptesicus; species Eptesicus fuscus. Next base: position 122,385 of record NC_072480.1, on the reverse strand, counting down.
AGGGGCCCATGGCCTCTCCTGGACCCAGGGGCACGGCCTCACCTGGACCCGGGACCCAGCCTCACCTGGACCCAGGTGCACGGCCCAGATCCAGGGGCACACGGCCTCACCCGGACCCAGGTGCACGGCCTCACCTGGGCCCGGGACCCAGCCTCACCCGGACCCAGGGGCGCGGGGCCTCCCCCGGTCCCAGTGACGCAGCGGCACTCGGGTCTGCAGCAGTGACCAGTCGCCAGGCAAGCGCACCTGGATCCGGGACCCAGTGGGGCCTTGTCTTCCCAATCCCAACTCCCATCGGTCAATTCCTTCTCAACAATTCCTCCGGCCATTTTCCCAAAGTTCCGGGGGGGGGGGGGCTGCCGCGGAACTCGCTGGGCAACGGGCTCGGCGAGGCTCCGGTGCACCCATCTTTTTTTATTTAGTAACAAAAAAGAGTGGTTTTAGCAATTTCATAATTTTGGCTATATTAACATATATTATAAACTTTAAGAATTAGAAATAAATGCTATTTTAAAAAATATATTTTATTGATTTTTTACAGAGAGGAAGGGAGAGGGTTAGAGAGTTAGAAACATTGACGAGAGAGAAACATCGATCAACTGCCTCTTGCACATCCCCTACTGGGGATGTGCCCACAATGAAGGTACATGCCCTTGACAGAATCGAACCTGGGACCCTTCAATCCGCAGGCTGACGGTCTATCCACTGAGCTGAACCAGTTAGGGCAATAAATGCTAGTTTTAAAAACTAGGAATAATCTATGTTATGGCTGCATTTTTAATGAAAATTATTTAAGTCTTGCATAATCATCATATATATTTTTCAGATGATCAGTAAGCCATTATACAATCTTTATATTAGGCCAAAATAAAGTTACCGCTATACATCCATATCATTACATAGAAATAAGCATTGTTTTCTTTTTCCTCACTCGATTTTCACCTTTTTAATTATTACATTTTTATTTTCAATCAGCATTATTATTACTATTATTTTACTTTTTTTTAAAATGTCATTTGATTTTCTCTTTCTTTTATTTTGGGATTAGTGTCCTACATTCTATTTGCATCTTTCCCTTACAATCGTTTTACCCTATCTCAACGCTAACATTATGCCATCACTCTCCTCCTAACCTTTCCCCTTTTGGTCTCCTGTTTATCTTAACCCTTTCTGGCGTTAGATTTTCCCTACTTTTTCAGTCTACCCTCTGCTAAAATTTCACCCCACTTATATATTTAATTCCCAACCCCCTGCTCCAAGTCCATGTATACCTCTCTCTATGCTACCTTAAAAAATTGTTTTTCTCTCTGGCCTTTTGTTGTTGTTTGTTTGAATGTTGATTAGATTGAATTTTTATGCTTTCTTATGAGATTGTTTTGATTATTCTTTTTGGTTGGTTGGTTGGTTCTTTTGTTTGCTCTGTTTTTGTTGTTTTTTACTTTTGTTTTCTCTTGTCTCACTTGATATTAGTTGGTCTTTCAGTTTGTATTAATCTCCAGGCTCGTGTTGCTGGAATTTGCTGGGAATAGTGGTTGTTATATTGGAGTTTACTCCCCATATATATAGTTTGTTCCCCTTATCTCTCTTAGTATCGTTCTTACTTTTTTCTTTTCTTTTTTTTTCTCTTTTCCCAAGTTCAGATTCACACTCTTTTTTTGTTGTTGTTCTTCCTTTTTACTCTTCTCTTCCTCTCCTATTCCCTAATTTGTCTTTCTCTGGTGGTCACAATTATTGGAGGTTATTAATATCGTGAATACAATTCTGTGCAGTGCTTTGTGTGTTGTGCCTGGTTGTGTTGTATTTTGTACCTTTAAATCAAGCCGGAGAGAGAGAACTACATAACCAGACATCCGGAGAAGAGAGACCATGGGGAGACAAAGAAATAGCCCCCATAGGAAAGAAAAGCAGGCATCACCAGAAAAGGAAGTAAACGAAATAGAGGCAAACAACCTATCAGAGAAAGAATTCAGAGAAATGGTCATAAGGTGGCTGAAAAGAATGGAAGACAAATTTGCCAATATGAGTAAGAACCAAGAGGAAATGAAGAAGAACCAAGAAGAAATGAAAAATGACATCGCTGCTGTAAAGAACTCAATAGAAAGCATCAAGAGTAGACTAGAAGAAGCAGAGGACCGCATCAGTGAGCTAGAAGACAAGATGGAAAAAAATACCCAAGTCCAACAGCTTCTAGAAACAAAAATTAGAAAGCATGAGGAGAGCCTAAGGGAACTTTGGGACAACACAAAACAAAACAGCATCAGGATAATGGGGGTACCAGAAGGAAAGGAAACTGACCAAGGAATAGAAAACCTGTTTGAAGAAATAATAACAGAAAACTTCCCTGATATAGGGAATAAAAACCCCACACAAATCCAAGAAGCTCACAGAGTTCCAAGCAAAATGAACCCCAAAAGACTGATGCCAAGGCACATTATAATTAAGTTGGCAAACACCAACGACAAAGTAAGAATCTTAAAAGTGGCCAGAGAGAGAGAGACAGTTACAAAGGAACCCCCATCAGACTAGCAACTGATTTCTCAACAGAAACTCATCAGGCCAGAAGGGAATGCAATGAAATATACAAAGTCATGCAAAGGAAGGGTCTCAATCCAAGAATACTGTACCCAGCAAGGCTATCAATCAAAATTGAAGGTGAAATCAGGAGCTTCACAGACAAAAAAGGACTAAGGGAGTTTATCACCACCAAACCAGCAATGAAAGAAATGCTAAAGGTTCTGCTGTAAAAAAGAAAGAAAGAAAGAAAGAAAGAAAGAAAGAAATAGGAAGTAAAGAAGGAACACAGGGGTATAGAATAAAAATGGCAACAAATAAGTACCTATCAATAATAACTTTAAATGTAAATAGATTGAATTCCCCAATCAAAAGACACAGGGTAAAAGATTGGATAAGAAAACAAAACCCATATATCTACTGTCTACAGGAAACCCACCTCAAAAAAAAAGGACGCATACAGACTGAGAGTAAAGGGATGGAAAAAGGTTTTCCAGGAGAATATAAATGAAAAAAAAGCTGGGGTAGCAATACTTATATCTAACAAATTAGATCTCAAAGTGAAGGACATAAAAAGAGATAATGAAAGCCACTTCATAATACTAAAGGGAGAAATCCAACAAGAAGAAATAACTCTGGTAAACATATATGCACCCAATACAGGAGCACCAAGATACATTAAAAAACTCCTGGAAGATATCAAATGAGAGATTGACAGCAATACAATCATAGTAGGAGACTTCAATACCCCACTATCACCATTGGACAAATCCTCTAAACAAAAAATCAGCAAAGAAACATCAATCTTAAATGACTCACTAGACCAGATGGAATTAATTGACATCTTCAGAACATTTCACCCCAAAGCCACAGAATATACATTCTTCTCAAGTGCACATGGGTCATTTTCAAAGATAGACCATATGTTAGGACATAGGCAAAGTCTCTCCAAATTCAAGAAGATAGAAATCATATCAAGTATCTTCTCAGATCACAGTGGCATAAAACTGGAAATCAACTACAGTAAAAACAACCCAAAGAAGTAAAATACCTGGAGACTAATCAGCATGCTATTAAACTATGACTGGGTTACCAAAGACATCAAGGAAGAAATAAAAAACATCATGGCAACAAATGACAATGAAAACACAACAATCCAAAATCTATGGGACACAGCGAAAGCAGTCATGAGAGGGAAGTTCATAGCTCTACAAGCCTACTGAAAAAAACAAGAAACAATGGTAATAAATTACTTAACCCTACAACTCAAAGAGTTAGAGAGAGAGCAACAAGAAAAGCCCAGTGTAAGCAGAAGGAAAGAAATAATAAAGATCAGAGCGGAGATAAACGACATAGAGACCAAAGAAACAATACAAAAGATCAACAAAACCAAGAGCTGGTTCTTTGAAAGGATAAACAAGATTGATGAACCTCTAGCCAGGCTCACCAAGAAGTAAAGAGAGAAGACCCAAATAAACAAAATCAGAAATAAAAGAGGTGAAATAACAACAGACCACGACGAAATACAAAGGATTGTTACAAAATACTATAAACAACTCTATTCCAACAAACTGGATAACCTGGAGGAAATGGACATGTTCCTAGAAAAATACAACCTTCCAAAACTCAATCAGGAATAATCTAAACAGCTCAACAGGCCAGTAACTATGTAAGAAATTGAAGCAGTCATCAAAAAGCTTCCAGCAAACAAAAGCCCGGGGCCAGACGGCTTCACAGGAGAGTTTTACCAAATTTTCAAGGAAGAACTAAAACCTATCCTCCTCAGACTATTCCAAAAAATTCAAGAGGAAGGAACACTTCCAGGCTCCTTCTATGAAGCCAGCATCACCCTAATACTAAAACCAGATAAAGACAACACAATGAAAGAGAATTACAGACCAATATCCCTCATGAACATAGATGCCAAAATCCTCAACAAAATTCTAGCAAATCAGCTTCAGCAATACATCAGAAAGATTATACACCATGACCAAGTAGGACTTATCCCAGGAATGCAAGGATGGTACAATATCCGCAAATCAATAAACGCGATACATCACATAAACAAGTTGAGAGATAAAAATCATATAGTCATATCAATAGATGCAGAAAAAACATTTGACAAAATCCAACACCCTTTCTTGATAAAAACGCTCAACAAGGTAGGAATAGAAGGATCATACCTCAACATAATAAAAGCTATATATGATAAACCCACAGCAAACATCATACTCAATGGGCAAAACTAAAACCATTTCCCCTAAGAACAGGAACAAGACAGGGATGCCCACTCTCACCACTCCTGTTTGACATAGTACTGGAAGTATTAGCTATCGCAATTAGGCAAGAAGAAGAAATAAGAGGCATCCAAATTGGAAAAGAAGAAGTGAAGCTGTCCTTATTTCCAGATGACATGATATTGTACATAAAAAACCCAAAAGAATCCATGAAAAAACTAATAGACTTAATAAATGAATTCGGCAACGTAGCGGGATACAAAATTAACGCCAAGAAATCTGTGGCATTTCTATACACCAATAGTGAGCTTACAGAAAGAGAGACTAAAAAAGAAATCCCATTTACCATCGCACCAAAAAAATTAAGATACCTAGGAATAAACTTAACTAAGGAGGTAAAAGACCTATACGCGGAAAACTACAGGACACTGAAAAAAGAGATAGAGGAACACGTAAACAGATGGAAGAACATACCATGTTCATCGATTGGTAGAATCAACATCATTAAAATGTCCATACTACCCAAAGCAATCTACAGATTCAATGCACTCCCCATCAAAATACCAACAGCATATTTCACAGACCTAGAAAGAACTCTCCAAAAATTCATCTGGAATAAAAAAAGACCCCGAATAGCCACAGCAATCCTGAGAAAGAAGAATAAAGTAGGAGGGATCTCAATACCAGATTTCAAGCTGTATTACAAAGCCACTGTTCTCAAAACAGCCTGGTACTGGCACAAGAACAGACATATAGATCAGTGGAACAGAATAGAGAATCCAGATATCGAACCAAACCACTATGCTCAATTAATATTTGACAAAGGAGGCATGAACATACAATGGAGTCAAGACAGTCTCTTCAATAAATGGTGTTGGGAAAATTGGACAGATACATGCAAATAAATGAAACTAGATCACCAACTTACACCATACACAAAAATAAACTCATAATGGATACAGGACTTAAACATAAGACAGGAAACCATAAAAATACTAGAGGAATCCACAGGCAACAAAATCTCAGATATATGCCAAAAGAACTTCTTCACTGACACTACCCGTAGGGCAATGGAAGCTATAGAGAAAATTAACCAATGGGACTACATCAAAATAAAAAGCTTTTTTACAGCAAAAGATACCATCAACAAAACAGCTAGAAAGCCCACTCTATGGGAAAACATATTTGCACATGCTATCACTGATAAAGGTTTAATCTCCAACATCTACAGGCAGCTTATGCAACTTAATAAAAGGAAGATAAATGATCCAATAAAAAAATGGGCAATGGACCTAAACAGAATATTTTCAAAAGAAGACAGAAGGAAGGCCAAGAGACACATTAAAAGATGTTCAAAGTCACTTATTATCCGAGAGATGCAAATCAAAACAACAATGAGGTACCATCTCACACCTGTCAGAATGGCTATCATCAACAAATCAACAAACGACAAGTGTTGGCGAGGATGCGGAGAAAAAGGAACCCTCGTGCACTGCTGGTGGGAATGCAGACTGGTGCAGCCACTGTGGAGAATAGTATGGAGTTTCCTTAAAAAACTGAAAATGGAACTCCCATTTGACCCAGTAATCCCACTCCTGGGAATATATCCAAAGAAACTAGAAACACCAATCAGAAAGGATATATGCACCACTATGTTCATAGCAGCACAATTTACAATAGCTAAGATTTGGAAACAGCCTAGGTGCCCATCAGCAGATGACTGGATCAGAAAACTATGGTACATCTACACAATGGAATACTATGCTGCCATAAAAAAGAAGGAATTCTCATCATTTGCAGCAACCTGGATGGAATTGGAGAACATTATGCTAAGTGAAATAAGCCAGTCAATGAAAGAAAAATACCACATGATCTCACTCATTTGTGGATAATAAAGAACATTATAAACTGATGAACAAAAAGATAGATACAGAGACAGTAAAGCATCAAACAGACTGTCAAATTGCAGGGGGAAGGTTAGGGAGAGGTGGGGGAGATAAGAAATCAAACGAAGGACTTGTATGCATGCATATAAGCATAACCAATGGACGCAAAACTCTGGGGGGTAAGGGCATGTATGGGTGTGGGTGGGGGGGCAATGGTAAGATATGTATACATATAATACCTCAATTAAAAAAATACAAAAAAACAAAAACAAATACAAAAACACAAACAAAAATAAATAAATAAAAATAAAAAAACATAGGGTAGCTGAATGGATAAGAAAACATGACCCATATATTTGCTGTCTACAAGAGACCCACCTCAGAACAAAGGACTCACACAGACTGATAGTGAAGAAATTTTTTGGGGAAAATTTTACAGGCAAATTGAAATGAGAAAAAAGTTGAGGTAGCAATACTTATATCTGACAAAATAGACCTCACAGTGAAGGCCATAACAAGAGATAAGGAGGGCCACTTCATAACACCAAAGGGAGTAATTCAACAAGAGGATATAACTCTGGTAAACATATATGCACCCATTACAGGAGCACCCAAATACATAAAAAAACACAAAACTTCTGAGAGATATCAAGGGAGAGATTCACAGCAATACAATCATACTAGGGGACTTTAATACCCTATTGACACCACTGTAAAAATCATGTAAACAAAAAAATCAGCAAAGGAACAGCAATCCTAAATGATTCACTAGATCAGATGGACTTAATGGACGTCTTCAGAACATTTCACCCCAAAGCCACAGAATATACATTCTTCTCACGTGCACATGGGATATTTTCAAAGATATACCACATATTAGAACACAGACAAAGTCTCTTCAAATTCAAGAAGATAGAAATCATATCAAACATCTTCTCAGATCACAATAGCATAATATTAGAAATCAAATACAATAAAAACAATGAAAAAAATCAAACACTTGGAGGCTAAATAGCATGCTATTAAATAATGATTGAGTTACCAAAGAGATAAAAAAAGAATAAAAAGCATTGTGGCAACAAATGACAATGAAAACACAACAATCCATTATCTATGGGACACAGTGAAAGCCATCCTGAGAGGGAAGTTCATAGCATTACAGGCTTGCCTCAAAAAAATAATTAAAAAATGGTAGTAAATTATCTAACCCTGCAGCATAAAGAATTAGAAAGTGAGCAGCAAGAAAAGCCAAGAGAAGGCAGAAGGAAGGAAATAATAAAGATCAGAGTGGAAATAAATGACATAGAGACAAAAATAACAAACAAACAAACAAACAAACAAAAAACACACACTAAAAAACAAAAACAAAAACAAAACAAAAAAAATAAAATAAAATACAAAAGATCAATGAAACCAAGAGCTGGTTCTTTGAAAGGATAAACAAGATTGATGAACCTCTAGCCAGGCTCATCAAGAAACAATGAGAGAAAACCCAAATAAACAAAATCAGAAATGAAAGAGGTGAAGTAACAACTGACCCCACAGACATACAAAAGATTGTAAAAAAAAAAATACCACGAGTAACTCTACTCCAACAAACTGGACAACCTTAATGAAATGGATATATTCCTAGAAAAATATGACCTTCCAAAACGCAATCAGGAAGAATAAACAAATGAAAATACCAACAACTACTGATGAAATTGACACAGTAATAAAAAAAAGTCCAACAAACAAAAGCCCTGGTCCAGATGGCTTCACAGGGAAGTTTTACCAAACATTCATAGAAGAACTAAAACCTAATCTTCTCATAATAGTCCAAAAAATTCAAGAGGACTGAACACATCCATGCTCTTTTTATGAAGCCAGCATTACCCTAATCCCAAAACCAGATAAAGATACTACAAAGAAAGAGAACAATATTCCTTTCCTGATGAACATAGATGCTAAAATCCTCAACAAAATTCTAGCAAATTGGATCCAGCATTACATTAGAAAGATCATACACCATGACCAAGTGGGATTTATTCCCAAGATGCCAGGGTGGTACAATATCTGCAACTCAATAAACATGATACAGCACATAAACAATTTGAAAGACAAATATCACATAATCATATCAATTGATGCAGAAAAGGCATTTGACAAAATCCAACACCCTTTCCTAACAAAGTTCTCAGGAAAGTGGGAATAGAGGGATCATATCTCAACATAATAAAAGCCTTATAAAACAAACCTACAGCCAACATCATACTCAATGGGCAAAAATTAAACCCATTTCCCCTAAGAACAGGAACAAGACAGGGATGCCCACTTTCACCACTCCTGTTCTATATACCACTGGGAGTGCTAGCCATAGCGATTAAACAAAAAGAAGAAATAAAAGGCATCAAAATTGGAAAAGAATTAAAACTGTCATTATTTGCAGATGACATGATATTGTACATAGAGAACCCTAAAGACTCCATCAAGAAACTATTAGATTTAATAAATGAATTTGGCAACGTAGCAGAACACAAAATTAACATCCAGAAATCTATGGCCTTTTTATGGATGAATAATGAACTCACAAAAAGAGAAACTAAACAAAAACAAAACAAAAACAAAAACAAAAACCAATCCCCTGCCCTGACCGGTTTTACTCAGTGGATAGACCGTTGGCCTGTGGACTGAAGAGTCCCAGGTTTGATTCTCGTCAAGGGCATGTATCTTGGTTGCAGGCACATCCCCAGTAAGAGGTGTGCAGGATGTAGCTGATCGATGTTTCTCTCTCATCGATGTTTCTGACTCTCTTACCCTTTCCCTTCCTCTCTGTAAAAAATCAATAAAATATATTTTTTAAAAATTAAAAAAACAATCCCCTTTACCCTTGCACCAAAAAAAAAAAAAATAATAAGGAGGTGAAAGCTCTGTACTCAGAAAACTATAGGACATTGAAAAAAGAGATAGAGGAAGATATAAACAAATGTCCATACTACCCAAAGCAATTTATAGATTCAGTGCAATCCCCATTAAGATACCAATGACATATTTCACAGACCTAGAACAAACTCTCCAAAAATCCATATGGAATAAAAAAGACCCCAAATCGCTGCAGCAATCTTGAGAAAGAAGAACAAAGTAGGAAGGAGCTCAATACCAGATATCAAACTATATTACAAAGCCTCTGTCCTCAAAACTACCTGTTACTGGCACAAGAACAGACATGTAGGCCAATGGATCAGAACAGAGAACCCAGAAACCGACCAAAGTCATTATGCTCAATTAGTATTTGACAAAGAGGCAAGAGCATACAACGGAGTCAAGACAGTCTATTCAATAAATGGTGCTGAGAAAATTGGTCAGACACATGCAAATAAATGAAACTAGACCATCATCTTACACCATACACAAAAATAAACTCAAAATGGATAAAGGACTTAAACATAAGGCGGAAAACCATAAAAATCTTAGAGGAATCCACAGACAGCAAAATATCATACATATGCTGTGGCAATATCATTACTGACACAGCTCCTAGGGCAATGGAAAATAGGGAGAAAATAAACAAATAAGACTATATCAAAATAAATAGCATCTGCACAGCAAATGAAACCATCAACAAAACAATAAGAAAGCCCTCAGCATGAGAGAATATATTTGCCAATATTATATAGGATAATGTTTTAATCTCCAAAATTCACAGGGAACTCATACACCTTAACAAAAGGAAGATAAACAATCCAATAAAAAAATGGGCAAAGGACCTAAATAGACACTTTTCGAAAGAGGACATACAGAAGGCCAAGAGAAATATGAAAACATGCTCAAAGTCACTAATTATCTGAGAGGTGAAAATCAAAACGACAATAAGGTATTATCTCACACCTGTCAGAATGGCTATCATCAACAAATCAACAAACGACAAGTGCTGGTGAGAATGTGGAGAAAAAGGAATCCTCGTGCACTCCTGGTGTGAATGCAGACTGGTTCAATGACTGTGGAGAACAGTATGGCGTTTCCTCAGAAAATTAAAAATGGAACTCCCACTTGACCCAGTAGTCCCACTTCTAGGAATATATCCCAAGAAATTAGAAAGACCAATCAGAAAGGACATATGCACCCCTATGTTCATAGCAGCACAATTAACCATAACTAAAATTTGGAAACAGCCTAAGTGCCCATCAGCAGATGAGTGGATTAGAAAACTGTGGTCCATCTACACAATGGAATACTACGCTGCTATAAAAAACAAGGAACTCTTACCATTTGCAACAGTATGGATGGACCTGAAGAGCATTATGCTAAGTGAAATAAGCCAGTCAGAGAAAGATAAATATCACATGCTCTTACTCATTTGTGAAATATAATGAACAACATAAACTGATGAACAAAAATAGAACCAGAGGGGAAAAATATTTTAGAATATAATAGAAGTGATCCTGTTATTTGCAGATTTTTAATATTTCCTACAACTTTTGTTATATTATACTATGTTAGTACAGTTTTGGTAATGTTATTATATTGAAAATATTTTTTCTTGTAATAGTAATGTTTAGTGCATGTACTAGTAATATTATATTTAAAATCATTTTTCTTGAAATATCAATGTTTATTAAATTTAACATTATTGTATTTAAAATCATTTTTCTTGAAATATTAAACAACTGTGGTACATCTACACAATGGAATACTATGCTGCTATCAAAAAGAAGGAACTTTTACCATTTGCAACAGCATGGATGGACCTGGAGATCATTATGCAAAGTGAAATAACACAATCAGAGAAAGATAAATATCATATGAACTCATTCATTTGTGGAATATAATGAACAACATAAACTGATGAACAAAAGTAGATACAGAGACAGAGAAACACAGAACAGACTGTCAAACCTCAGAGGGAAGGCAGTGGTGGGTGAGGGTTGGGAGGGATAAGAAATCAACCAAAGTACTTGTATGCATGCATATTAGCATAACCAATGGACACAGACACTGGGGCCGTGGGGTCTTGTCCTGGGGGTGGGAGTGGCTGGGGAAGGGTTGATGGGGGGGGGCGGGGTAAGGAGATATATTGTAATACTTTAAACACTAGGAAAGAGAGAGTACCCAAATAAATAAACTCAGAAATGAAAAAGAAGTAACAACTGACACCACAGAAATACAAAGAAGTATAAGAAAATACTACAAACAATTATATGCCAAAAATTTGAATGACATGGAAGAAATGTTTAAATTCCTGGAAAGAAACGATCTTCCAAGATGAGACAAGAAGAAACCAAAGATCTGGACAGAATGATAACTACTAATGAAATTGAATCTATAATCCAGAAACTGCCAACAAACCAAGTCTTGGACCAGATGACTTCACGGGTGAATTTTACCACACATTCAAAGGAAAAATAACACCTATCTTTCTCAAACTATTCTAAAAATTAGACAAGAAAAGAAGGCTTCCAAGCTCATTTTTTAAAATATATTTTATTGATTTTTTACAGAGAGGAAGGGAGAGAGATAGTTAGAAACATCGATGAGAGAGAATCATCGATCAGCTGCCTCCTGCACGCCCCCTGCTGGGGATGTGCCCGCAGCCAACGTACGTGCCCTTGACCAGAATCGAACCTGGGACCCTTCAGTCCGCAGGCTGATGCTCTATCCACTGAGCCAAACCGGCTTCGGCCCAAGCTCATTTTATGAAGCAAACATTATTCTGATTCTAAAACCAAAGACATTTCAAAAGAAGAAGATTATACGCCAATATCTACCAAATGTATATGCAAACATCTGCAATAAAATATCAGCAAACCAAATGCAGCAATACTTTAAAAGATTATACACCATGATCAGAGGAATTTATTCCTGGTATTCTAGGTTGAGCCTATATCCTCAAAGTTATCAATGTGATAAGCCACATAAACAAAATGAAGGATTAAAAATCATATGATCTTATCAATAGACGCAGAGAAAGCATTGGACAAAATCCCATATCCATTTATGATGAAAACTCTCAGAAAAATGGGTATATAGGGGTAATACCTCAACAGGCCATATATGAAAAATGACAGCCAACATCATACTCAATGGGGAAAAACTAAGTGTTTCTCTTAAGATCAGGAACAAGACAGGGATATCTGCTTTCATCACTCTTATTCAACACAGTACTTAGAGTCCTAGCCACAGCAACCAGACAGAAAAAAATAAATAAAAGGCATCCAAATTGGACAGAAAGAAGAAAAACTGCTGTTATTTTCCAGATGACATTATACTGTGGAGAACCCTAAAGAATACACACACACACACACACACACACACACACACACACACACACACACACACAAATATTGGCAAGAGGAAGGAAGATGGTGACTGGAAAGACAGCAGGGAGAGAGAGAGTGTGAGAGAGTGAGGGAGTGAAAGGGGAGTGTGTGCATGTGTGTAGTGAGTGTGTGTGTGAGCTAAGGACAGTTAGATCCTGCAGGACTTTTGGGGGCTGGTGGACCAGGCAGTCTTAGACTGCAGGACCCCGTTGCTGCTGCAGCAAACACTCCCAGGTGGCTGGCACTGACACATAAACCACTGCCATGTTGAAGGGCAGAACTGCTGTGACTAGGATTCTAGCCTAACCATCACCCAGACTGGCCTCAGACACAAACTGGGATCCTACAGCCACTCTGGACAAAGACCTGCTATGACAGCTACAGACCCAGGGACACCAAGACTCCAGACACCCTGGTTGCAGATTTCTGTGAGTCACAGAGTGAATTTCTGTCCCTACTGACCCACCTCAGCAGCACAGGGCCTGTGTGACCCACGGCACGCGAGTGGGCCTCCTGCCAACACACAGATTATTGACGTGCATGTACATGGACTGAATCTCAGCATGAGTGAGAGGCTGCACTGAGGGACACTGACTTTGATTCTCCCCACATGCATGCAGGAACACTGTTTCTTGTTGCGTGCATGTAGGGGGATTCTGATTATCAGTGCAAATGGATTGATTCTCAGTGTGCACGCAAGGCCACACTGAGCACCAGTGACTTTGATTCTCAGTGTGCAGACACGGGGACTCTGTTTCTTGCCATGTGTGCTCAGGGACCCTGATTCTCAATGTACAGGCAAGGCCACACTGAGCGCCAAAGACTTCGAGTCTCGATTCTGGGCATGTGCACACGGGACTCTGATTCCTGGAGCACTGTTGGGGACTCTGATTTTCAGCACATGCATGCAGAGACTCTGTTTTTCAGTGCGCGTGTGCAGGGAACCTGATTCTAGGTGCGTGTGTGAAGCCTCACAGAGCACCAGTGACTTCAATTCTCAATGTGCACATGGGGACCCTGATTCTCAGTGCATGCACAAGGCTGCACTGAGCACCTGTGACTCTGACTCTCAGCGCATGTGGCTCCCGCTGACCCACGGCAGCCACATGTCTCAGTGTCTGAGTTCTTCAGTGATGCTTAGGTGACATGATGCTCCTGCTGTGTATGGCTCAGGCACCTTGGACCTTCTGGTGATAGCAAGAATGGGGAGACAAGGAAACAATCCCCAAAGGAAAAAAAGAGGAATCACCAAGAAAGGAACTAAATAAAATAGAGACATGCAATATGACAGAAAAAGAATTCACAGTAATGGTCATACAGTTCATAAATTTGATGGATGAGAAAATCAACAATCTATGCAAAAATCAGGAAGAAATCAAAAGTGATATAGCTACAATAAAAAATGTGATGGAAGGTTTCAACAGTAGACTAGAAGAAGCAGAGGACAGAATTAGTGAGTTAGAAGATAAGGTAGAGAAAAAAGCCCAATTGCAAGAGCAATTGTAGAAAAAATAAATAAAAAGCAGGAGGAGAGCCTAAGGGAGCTTTGGGACAACATGAAACAAACTAACATCTACACTAATAAATGGGTAATATGCTAATTAGACCAGACATCTTCAGGACGACCTTCTTGGCATCCTTCCGGAGAAAGCCACGGTGGCGGGGCTGAGGCAGAGGCAGATAGGGGCGAACAGGTCAGCAGGGGAGAGCAGTTAGGGGGATCAGGCTGGCAGGAGAGAGCAGTTAGGGTGATCAGGCTGGCAGGGGAGAACAGTTAGGGGAATCAGGCCAGCAGGGGAGAGCAGTTAGAGGGATCAGGCTGGAAGGGGAGCAGTTAGGGGCATCAGGAAGGCAGGTAGAGTGGTTAGGGATGATCATGTAGGCAGGCAGGTGAGCAGTTAAAAGCCAGAAGTCCTGGAATGCGAGAGGGATGTCCGAGGGGTCACAGATTGGAGAGGGTGCAGGCCAGGCTGAGGGACCCCCCACCCCGTGCATGACCCCCAGGCCTCTAGCATGTTATAATAGTGGTGCAAAAAGGACAAGAAGAGCAGCAAGGATTAGAGAATCTCTTTGAAGAAATAATGACAGAAAACTTCCCTGATATGGGGAAGATAAAAGTCACACAAGTACAAGAGAGTCCCAAGCAAGATGAACCCCAAAAGACCCATACCAAGACATGTCATAATTACATTGGCAAATATTAATGATAAAGAGAGAATCTTAAAGGCTGCAAGAGAGAGACAGAGAGTTACCTACAAAGAATCCCCCATCAAATTATCAAAGGATTTTTCAACAGAAACACATCAGGCCAGAAGGGAATGGAATAAAGTATACAAAGTGATGCAAAACAAAGGACTATATCTAAGAATACTCTATCCAGCAAGTCTATCAATCAAAATTGAAGGGGAAATAAGGAGCTTCACAGAGAACAAAAGACTAAGGGAGTTTATCACTACCAATCCAGCAATGCAAGAAATGCTAAAGAAATACTGTAAAAAGAAGAAATAGAAAAGAAGGAAGGAATAGAAATGGCTACAAACAAGTACCTATCTACACTAATAAAAATGAAATGCAAATTGACCGTACGCCGAAACCGGTTTGGCTCAGTGGATAGAGCGTCGGCCTGTGGACTCAAGGGTCCCGGGTTCGATTCCGGTCAAGGGCATGTACCTTGGTTGCGGGCACATCCCCAGTAGGGGGTGTGCAGGAGGCAGCTGATCAATGTTTCTCTCTCATCGATGTTTCTAGCTCTCTATCCCTCTCTCTTCCTCTCTGTAAAAATCAATAAAAAAAAATTGACTGTACCTCTGCTACACCCACAAGCCATGCCCACCAGCCAATCAGGAGCAAGTATGCAAATTAACCCAACCAATATGGCTGTGGCCATGGAGCGAGCAGGAGGCTTGGGTTTCCCCGGCAATGGAGGAAACCAAGCTTCCTGCACACCCTGGCCAGCCCAGGCCTCCGCTCAA
Organism: Eptesicus fuscus; assembly: GCF_027574615.1. Lineage (NCBI taxonomy): Eukaryota > Metazoa > Chordata > Mammalia > Chiroptera > Vespertilionidae > Eptesicus > Eptesicus fuscus. The sequence goes on along the minus strand of NC_072480.1, from coordinate 106,483 downwards.
GCTACAAAGTTTCAATTATAGAAGATAAATAAATCCCAGATAACAGGGCCTCTGCTTGGGTTGCTGAGGAGCATGGCTGACCTGCAAACCACCACAGGCCCCTCGCCCAGGCCACCCCATGCCCCAAGGGAACCCCCACCCTGATCCGGGACACCCTTCAGGGCAAACCAGCTGGCCCCCACCTGTGCACCAGGCCTCTATCATCTAATCTAATAATAGACAAATATGCAAATTGACCGCACCTTCGCTACACCTAAGCCACGCCCACCAGCCAAGCCACGCCCACCAACCAATCAGGACTAGTATGCAAATTGCCCCAACAAAGATGGCGGCTAATTTGCATATCAAGACAACGTCCAAAGAAGTCAAGAGCTGCAGAAGGGAGTAAAGCTTCGAAGAAGCAAGCAAGCCGGTGGGGGGGGGGGAGGGAGGATAAGGGCGGGGTGGAGGCGGAGTCGGGGGCGAAGGGAAAAGCGGGTGGGCTGGAGAAGAAGGCGGGGCGGGGGACAAGGGCGGGGCGGAGGCGGGGCAGGGGACAAGGGCGGAGCGGAGGCGGGGCCAGGGCCGAAGGGAAACGCGGGTGGGCTGGAGGAGAAGGTGAGGCGGGGGACAAGGGCGGGGCAGAGGCGGGACCGGGGGCAAAGGGAAACGCGGGCAGGCTGGAGGAGAAGGTGAGGTGGGTGATAAAGGCGGAGCGGAGGCGGGGCCGGGGCCGAAGGGAAACACGGACGGGCTGGAGGAGAAGGTGAGGCAGGTGAACAAGGGAGGAATGGAGGCGGGGTAGAGTGCAGCAGGAAATCCTATTGCAGGATTTTTCCTGCAACGGGAAAGCTAGTATCTAATAAAAGCGTAATATGTAAATTGACCATCACTCCAACACACAAGATGGCTGCCCATATGTGGTGAAAGATAGCTGCCCCCATGTGGACACAAGATGGCTACCACAAATGGCCAATAGGGCAGGGCAGTTGGGAGGGACCAGGTCTGCAACGGAGGATATAACTCTCGTAAACATATATGCACCCAATGAAAGAGCACCCAAATATATTAAAAAAAAAAACCAAAAAAACTTCTGGAAGATATCAGGGGAGAAATTGACAGCAATACATTCATACTAGGAGACTTTAATACCCCATTAACATCACTGGATAAATCCTTGAGGAAAAAAACAACAACATACAACACAGCAAAGAAATAGAAATCCTAAATGACTCACTACATCAGTTGAACTTAATTGACATCTTCAGAACATTCCACCCCAAAGTTACAGAATATACATTCTTCTCAAGTGCAGTGGGACATTTTCAAACATAGACCACATATTGGGACACAAGCAAAGTCTCTCCAAATTCAAGAAGATTGAAATCATATCAAGCATCTTCTTAGATCACAATGGTGAAATATTAGAAATAAACTACAATAAAAACAATCACAAAAATTCAAACACTTTGAGGCTGAATATGATTGGGTTACCAAAGAGATCAAAGAAGACATAAAAAAACATGCTGGGGAAAAAATGACAATGAAAACACAACAATACAAAATCTATGTGACATAGTTAAAACAGTCCTGAGAGTGAAGTTCATGGCATTACAGGCCTACCTCAAAAAAACAAACAAACAAACAAAACAAAACAAAACAAAACACCAAAAAGAACAAAAAACAAGAAAAACTGGTAATAAATTATCTAATTCTGCAACTTGAAGAATTAGATAGAGAGCAACAAGAAAAGCCCATAGTGAACAGAAGGAAGGAAATAATAAAGATCAGAGCATAAATAAATGACAGAAAAAAAAAACCACAATAGAAAAGATCAATGAAACCAAAAGTTGGTTCTTTGAAAGGATAAACAAGATTTACCTCTAGCCAGGCTCACCAAGAAGCAAAGAGAGAGGACCCAAATAAACAAATCAGAAATGAAAGAGGTGAAATAACAACAGAACCCACAGAAATACAAAGAATCATAAAAAAATACTATGAGCAACTCTATTCCAACAAACTGGTTAACCTAGAAGAAATGGACATATTTCTAGAAAAATGCAACCTTCCAAACTCAACTAGGAAGAATAAAAAAAAATCTAAATAGGCCAAAAACTATGAAGGAACTTGAAGCAGTAATAAAAAAAAACTTCCAAGAAACAGAAGCCTGGACCAGTTGGCTTCACAGGGAAGTTTTATCAAAATTCAAAGAAGAATTAACCTATCCTCCTCAGACTATTCCAAAAAATTCAAAAGAAAGGAGCACTTGCAAGCTCTTTCTATGAAGCCAGCATTACCCTAATACCAAAATCATATAAAGACAATACAAAGAAAATTACAAGCCAATATCCCCCATGAACATAGATGCCAAGATTCTAGCAAATCGAATCCAGTAGTACATTAGAAAGATCATACACCATGACCAAGTGGGATTTATTCCGGGGATACAAGGATGTTTCAATATCCGCAAATCAACAAATGTGATACACCATATAAACAAACTGAGAGATAAAAACCATATAATCATATCTATTGATCAGAAAAAGCATTTGACAAAATCCAACACCCTTTCTTGATAAAAACTCTCAGTAACATGGTAATAGAAGGATCATACCTCAACATAATAAAAGCCCTATATGACAAACCTACAGCCAACATCATACTCAATGGGCAAACACTAAAACCATTTCCCCTAGGAATAGGAATTACCCACTCTTACTACTCCCATTTGACATATAGTACTGAAAGTACTAGCCATGGCGATCAAACAAGAGAAAGAAATAAAAGGCATCCAAATTGGAAAAGAAGAAGCAAAATTGTCATTATTTAAAGATGACATGATATTGTACATAGAAAACCCTAAAGAGTCCATAAAAAAACTACTAGACTTAATAAATGAATTCGGCAATGTAGCAGGATACAAAATTGACACCCAGAAGTCTATGGCTTTTTTTTACCAGTACACACCAACAATGAACTCACAGAAAGAGAAACTAAAAAAGCAATCCCATTTACCATTGTAACAAAAAATTTAAGATACCTAGGAATAAATTTAACCATAGATGTAAAGCACCTGTACTCAGAAAATTATAGGACACTGAGAAAAGAAATAGAGGAAGACATAAACAAATGGAAGAATATACCATGTTCTTGGATTGGTAGAATCAACATCATTAAAATGTCCATACTACCCAAAGCAATCTATAAATTGAATGCATTCCCCATTAAAATACCAATGGCATCCTTCAAAGACCTAGAACAAACTCTCCAAAAATTCATCTGGAATAAAAAAAAGAACCCGAATAGCTGTAGCAATCTTGAGAAAGAAGAACAAAGTTGGAGGGAGCACAATACCAGGTATCAAGCTATACTACAAAGCCATTGTTCTCAAAATTTCCTGGTAATGGCACAAGAACAGACATATAGACCAATGGAACAGAATAGAGAACCCAGATATCGACCAAAACCACTATGCTCAATTAATATTTGACAAAGGAGAAAGAACATACAATGGAGTCAAGACAGTCTCTTCAATAAATGGTGTTGGGAAAATTGGACAGATACATTAAAAAAAAAAAAAGAAGAAAGAGAGAAAAGAAACTAGACCACCAACTTACACTGTACACAAAAATAAACTCAAAATGGATAAAGGACTTAAATGTGACATGGGAAACCATAAAAATATTAGAGGAATCCACAGGCAGCAAAATCGGAGACATATGATGGAGCAACATTTTCACTGATACAGCTCTTAGGGCAATGTAAACTAAAGAGAGAAAAAAACAAATGGGACTACATCAAAATAAAAATCTTCTGCACAGCAAAAGAAACCATCAATGAGAAAGCCCACTGCATGGAAGAACATTTTGCCAATGTTATCACCAATAAGGGTTTAATCTCCAACATTTACAGGGAACTCATACAACTTAACAAAAGGAAGATAAACAATCCAATTAAGAAATGGGCAATGGACCTAAATAAATACTTTTTGAAAGGGGACATAAAGAAGGCCAAGAGACATATGAAAACATGCTCAGTCACTGATGATCTGAGAGATGCAAATCAAAACAACACTGAGGTACCATTTCACACCTGTCAGAATGGCTATCATCAACAAATCAGCACACGATAAGTGCAGGAGAGGAAGCAGAGAAAAAGCAACCCTCTTGCACTGCTGGTGGGAATGCAGACTGGTGCAGCCACTCTGGAAAATAGTATGGAGTTTCCTCTAAAAAGTATAAATGGAACTTCCATTTGACCCAGGAATCCCACTTCTAGGAATATATCCCAAGAAAACAGAAACATCAATCAGAAAGAATATGTGCACCTCTATGTTCATAGCAGCACAATTTACAATAGCTAAAATTTGGAAACAGCCTAAGTTCCTATCAGCAGATGAGTGGATTAGAAAACTGTGATCCATCTATATAATGGAATACTACGCTGCTATAAAAAAGAAGGAATTCTTACCATTTGCAGCAGCATGGATGGAACTGGAGAGCATTATGCTAAGTGAAATAAGCCAGTCAGTGAAAGAAAAAATACCACATGATCTCACTCATTTATGGATAATAAAGAACATTAAAACCTGATGAACAAAAAGATAGATAGACAGGCAGAGAAGCATTGAACAGACTGTTAAATTACAGCGGGAAGGCTGGGGGGCAGAGGGGTAAGCAAGAGATCAACTGAAGGACTTGCATGCATGCATATAAGCATAACCAATGGACGCAAAACACTGGGGGGTGAGGGCATGTATGTGAGTGGGGTGTGGTGGCAATGGTAAGATATGTACAAATATAATACCTTAATAAAAAAAGAATATAAAAAAGAAAAAAGATCCATTTGCTAAAAAAACACCTAAAAACAATGACACCTCAGTAACAACCTAGATCATGGTTTCCAAATACCATTTCCCACCAAAAGAACCATGGCTACTTGCAAAAATTACTGATTCCAGGTAATATCTTATTGTGCCAGAAAATAAGGGAGTGCTGAAAAAAAAAAAAACAAGTTAAAAATTTAAAAGACAAAATGGGACACAGAGGTGAAAGAAGAGTGCTGAGATAATTGAATATTCATGTTTAAACAAATTAAGCTGAACCTTACACCATACACAAAAATTAACTCAAAATGGATCAAAGAGCAAGTGTAAAAGCCCAAACTATGAAACTCTTAGACAAAACAGAGGTGTGAATCTTCATAATCATGGATTGGGCAGTGGTTTCTTAGATATGACAATAAAAGCATAAGCAACCAATGAAAAAATAAAGTGAACTTTATCAATATTAAAAACTTTTGAGCTTTGACTGTTGAACATTAGAGGGAAGGCAGGGGAGGTGGGTGGGTGGGAAGAGATCAACCAAAGAACTTGTATGCATATATGCATAACCCATGGCCACTGACAATGAGGTGGTGAAGGCCTGGGGCTAGGGGCAGGGTGGGCTAGAAGGGGTCAGTAGGGGGGAAAAAGGGGACATGTGTAATACTACTTTCAACAATAAAGATTAAAAAACAACAACAAAGAAACAACAAACAAAAATAATAATAAAGAGTACCATTTATTCATTAATAAAAAAGAAATAAGCCAGTCGGAGAGAGAGAATTATCACATGATCTTACTCATTTGTGGAATATAAAGAACATCATAAACTGATGAGCAAAAATAGATACAGAGACAAATAAACATAGAACAGACTGTCAAACTGCAGCGGGAAGGCAGAGGAAGGTTGGGGTGGTTGGAGGTGGGGGTAAGAAATGAACCAAAGGACTTGTATGCATGCATATAAGCATAACCAATGTACACAGACAATGGGGAGTGAGGATATGTGCTGGGAGGTAGGGGAGGCCTGGGGGAAGTCAATGGGTGAAAAAGGAGACATATGTACTACTATTTGTAATACTTGAAACAATAAAAAAAAACTATTGGCACTAATAAATGAATTCTCTTCTTCTGGCATCCCTATGATGAGGATGTTGGTATGGTTGATGATAAGCTAGAAGTCTTTAAACTTTTCTGTTTTTCTTTTTCTTTTTGCTGTTCTGATAGGATTTTTTTCTCTACCTTCTCTCCTAAATCACTAATTTCATCCTCTACTTTATCTAATGAACTGTTGATTTCCTCTAATGTATCCTTCAGTTATTGTATTCATTTCTGACTGGTTATTTTTTATTTCCTATATCTTTGTTAAAGTTCTCACTGAGTTCATCTGCTATTCCCCTAAGGTCATTGAACATCCTTATAACCAGTGTTTGAACCCTGCATCGGATAGATTGCTTGTCTTCATTTGTTTAGTTCTTTTTCTGAAAATTTATCCTGTTTTTCATGTTTCTTTGTCCCCTCAGTTTGACTGCCTCCCTGTGTTTGTTTATATGTATTAGGTAGAGCTGCTGTATCCCTTAGTCTTGGTAGAGGGGCTGTAGGTAGTAGGTGTCCTTTTCCTTGGTCACCTGAGCTGGGTACTCCTTTGGTATCCCTTGTGTGGATTGTATGTGCCCTCCTGTTGTAGTGGAGCCTTGATTGCTGCTGTGACATCACTGGGAGGAATTGATCCTCAGACTGACTGGCTATGAGAAGTGACGATGACTGCAGCAGATAACCTATTTGTCAGGGGTCTGACCCCACTGAGTGGGATTTGCTTCACCTGGGCCCTGGTGCCTACTGAGTCCACCCTTTTGGGTATGTCATTATTGGAGCTGATTGGGTGGTGCCCTGGTATGTTCTAAAGCCAGGTACCAGGTGTGTTGGTTCTGGGACCTCTTGGGAGGAGCTTTGGTATAGGCCAAGTTTAGCCACTGCCTATGCCTGATTCAGGGTCACCTGGTAGGAGCTGCAAAGTGACCTGTAGTTAGAAAAAATCCAATGCAAAGAGGAAATACTTCTAATACTCAGACTACCAACTTATTCTATGGTGTACCCTGTTTTCTCATCATTTTTATCTATGGTCTTTTTATTCAGGGCCTCAGACCTGAAAGAAAGTGGGCTAAAGAATCTCTTCTAGGAAGTTAATCTGATTGATTACATTTCCCAGAAATACAAAGGATTAACATCAAAGGGCTGTTACAAGTCACCAGGGAGGAAATCTGTCCTGATGGAGGCACCTGACAGGTGAGAGCAGAAGGGGAGTATCTGTGAGTGACCCCAGGACAAGGGGACATAGGGGTGAAGGAGTGGGGACAGATTCATTAGTGTTTTCTCAGGAGCCCAGTTCTTAGCTTTCATTAGCTGCGTCTGCTTCTTCAACTGCTTCATTAACTTGAGCAGAAGTCGTTCAGGGTAGCTGTTGGCTGGCGTTTTCTCTGGGAGAGAGCTAGGAGACTGCCTATAATCACTCCAGTTAGCAGATGGCATCCCACCAATCTGCTTTCTGGCTTGGACTGGTTCAGTCTTAACATTTGCAGAACCTGCTGCAATGCTCACAAATGAGTGCAGATTGTATCCTTGCCCCATGTGGGTGGGCTTTGGCACCAGTTGACATAGCTGAATATCTCACACTGAAGCCTGTGAAGACCAGCCCCGAGTACCACTGCTCCTAATGAGAGCAGCTTTGCTCTCTAGCACTTACTGAAGTGCAAAGCTATGGGGGAGCAGAACTCTGAATGTGGCCTTAGGAAGGGATCCAGCCCAGAAAGCAGTCATTAATGGCCTGTGCTATGAGTAAATGTTCCCTGGGAGATTAAGACATGAGCTAAATGAAATTATGATGATAATATCATCATAATCAACTACCTTTAACTGAGTACATACTCTGTTCCAGGCACTGGGCTAAAAACCCTTTGAATTCATTTCCTGTCTTTATACAATAGCCTGTTAAGATAGATATTGATACCTTTTTAGTTGGATAGTTGGAAGCTTAAGAGGTGAAATAACCAGTCCAAGATTACACAAGCTCAGTGGCAGAGCTAAGACTACTGATCCCAGAGCTCAAGATCTTACCATTTACTATACTAGTATCTGCTCTGCCTTACATGATGATTGGACAAAGAACTTTCCAAAGATTGCGTGTGCCAGGGGCAGGTGGAAATAATGAAGGCTGTGAGTTCTAAATCTCACACCCCCATGGATTAGTTATACAGACTGACCTCTAAGAGACTGGAGAAAGAAGGTTTGACTCAAACTGACCCTTATTCAAGAGGCAGGTTTAGTGGCAAGCCCTGCGCAACCAACTACTGCGGTTCCACTGATCCCTTCCCTCAGACTGTATGGTGTCTAGGAAGATGATCCTAGCAGCAGAAGGTTTAAGGAAGTCAGGAAACATGCAGTCTGAGGTATGTGGAGGATGAGGGAGCAGGCAAATTTCCAGCCTTGCTTTGATGTGGCTGGGATGTTTGCATTATACATGAGCCTCATCTTTTTTTTCAAACCCCAACTGCTCTAGTCATTTTTTTCTCCCCTAACTCCCTGAAGGTATAACTCTACCTGCTGCCTTCCAGCCCAGTCGTGGACTGAGTTCATGGGGGTGAGTCAGTATGAGTACCGTGCTTGTAGGTGCAGAACCACTATACCTTCTGTCCACCCTGGCAGGTTGTAACATTCACCATCACCCACTTTGAGCCTTTGTTTTTTCAAGGTACCCATACCTATAAATGCCTCTTTGTTTTCCTTTCTGCTAGATACATCTTCCTATTGTTTCCAATTCAATAATTATTTTACCTGCTCTGTCTTCCCAAGCAGTTATATACAGAGAACTACTCCATTCTCTGGAAATTGGGACCTCCCCAAGGTGGCTCACTGAACCCAATGCAGGACACATGAATATGTAGAAATACATGTCTGCGGCTGCTGTTTCTGGTCTTTTTAGTCAGAAAGCCCTGACTGCTCTATTAGTTTTTAAGCGCCTTAAAGAGAGGTAGGCTGGTGTGGTGGAAAGGGCACTAGACAGCATAGAGGCCAAAGCTGCCCTAATTCCTGCAAAAGAAACTGCTGACTGGGAATAGAGGCCTGAACCTGTCACCTCAGCCTGGTGCTGGGAGGCATGGTCTATACTGAGACCAAGGCCATGTGGTCACTAACCACTAATGCTCCAGGAGTTCTGCTGGTGGGGCCTTGAAGAATCTTCTCCAGGAATCCTATGCTTCCTTTAGGTTCCCCCAGCACTGATCCCTCCCTTCCCTTCCCTATCCCTCCTCCTAGTGATAGCTACCTCCTCCTCCCCTCTCATCCTCCTGGTCCACGGTGCTTCCCATCCCAACGGCTCTCTCTCTCTCCCTTTTCTTCCAGTTGATGCAGCCAGCCATGCTTTCTCCAGTCTCTCCTCCTACTCCCTCCCCGCCTTGAATCCAGTCCTGGTTTCCCTGAAGCCAGCCTCCCTTTCCTTTTTGCCCCTCCTCCCTCCTCCCTGCAAGTGGCTACTTGGGGAGGTGGTATCAGCTGGTCACCATCCCAAGCTGGCCCAGTCCGGGCGACTCCAGTCCAGATCTCGCTGCTGCCACACCCAGGTAGGACTCCAGAAGCTGGGGAGGCGGGCAGGGTACAGCTGGCAGCCTCCGGGAGGACAATGCACCCAGCTCTTGGCCATCCCCGTTCGGTCTCTGTCTTGTCCTCGTCCAGCTCCGTCCTGCGGCTCCCAGCCGCCACCGGGTCGCAGTCCTTCTTCCTCCAGGGAGGTTTCCCTCGTGGCAGGAGAGGCTCCGGTGACAGCAGCACCAACACCAGCGCCGGTACCAGCCAGGGGGAAAGCAGCGGCGGGGGCAGCGGTTCCCCCAGCAGCAGCACAGGTGCAGAGCGGGAGGACAACCCCAACCAGAGCGTCAGTATAAGCAAACCACTGGTTCCCACGGCCGCCACTGCCGGGATCGCAGGACCCCTAGCCCCAAACGCTGACCCAGCCGCGCGTGTTTCTTTCTCCTCCTCGGCCGCCACCCCCTCCTCCACGCCCACCTACTCCTGCAGCATGACAGCAGCGGACGTCAGTGGGAGTGCTGCCAGGGGCATCTTCTGTGGGGGTGCTGCCGGGAGCGTTGGGGGCCCCGGGGTCCGCTTGGCTGGGGTTACCAGTGGCGCAGGGACTAGCAGCGGCGCCTCCTGCTGTTCGTGCTGCTGCTGCTGTAACCGCAAGGCCCCGGCCCCGCCAGACCACAGAGGTCAGCATCGCAGTGGGGACTGCGCCCCCAGTTCGGGGTGTCGTTGGGGCTACCAGGCACTGTCCGTGGTGCTGCTTTTGGCACAGGGAGGGCTACTAGACCTGTACCTCATCGCAGTCACCGACCTGTACTGGTGTTCCTGGATTGCCACCGACCTGGTGGTGGTTGCGGGCTGGGCCATCTTCTTCGCCAAGAACAGCCAGGGCCGTCGGGGCAGTGCTGCGAGCCACCACCAGCACCACCATCATGCCTCGCCGCCCCTACACCTGCCCGCTGCTTCCATTGGGGCTGCGGCAGGGGTCAAGGCTCACGGTGGCCGCGGGGGCTCCGGAGGTCCAGGGGGTGGCTTAGGGGCGGCTGAGGCGGTGGGCGAGTTTGCCTTCGCCTACCTGGCCTGGCTCATCTACTCCATCGCCTTCACGCCGAAGGTGGTGCTCATCCTGGGCACGTCCATCCTGGACCTCATTGAGCTGCACGCACCGCTGGGCACCACAGGCTTCCGCCTTACTATGGCGCTGTCGGTGCCGCTGCTCTACAGCTTGGTGCGGGCCATCAGCGAGGTGGGCACTCCCCTGAGCTCAACAGGCCCCTTGATTCTGCAGCCCCAGCAACACCGCGCCTCGGGATGTTTCCTAGGCACGTGTCTAGATCTGCTTGATAGCTTCACCCTAGTGGAACTGATGTTGGAAGGCCGCGTGCCACTCCCCACACACCTTCGCTACCTGCTCATCATAGTCTACTTCCTCACCCTCTCCTCGCCTGTGCTTTGGCTGTATGAGCTCAACGCTGCAGCAGCCGCAGCTGCAGCTTTGTCCTGGGACCAAGCTCCTGGACCTGGCAGCTGCAGTCGCCTTCTGCGCCTACTGGGCGGCTGCCTGGTGGACGTGCCCTTGCTGGCGCTGCGCTGCCTCCTAGTGGTGAGCTACCAGCAGCCCCTCTCCATTTTCATGCTCAAGAATCTCTTCTTCCTTGGATGCCGTGGCCTGGAGGCCCTAGAAGGCTGTTGGGACTCTGAAAGTCCAGCTTCTTCCAGTTGGGCCAGAGGGGGCTATGGCGCTCCGCCCTCTGCCCCGCCTTCACTGCCACCTCCACCACCACCTCAGGGAGGCTCCCAGCTGAGTCACTGTATCACAGAGAACAATGAGGCAGGGGCCCATGGCTATGTCAACACCCTAGATGTGGCCTCCCAGAATTAAGGGGAATAAGGGGGGATGGGGTGGGGCTTGCTTTTCTGTTGAGAGACCTCTGCTCCCTTGTCCTCTAACCTTCTCTCACCCAGATTATATCAAGCTTTGTTTAGAGAGGTGAGTGTTGTCCAGCCTGTGTGGCTCCAGTGGTTGAGCATGGACCAGGAAGTCATGGTTCCACCCTCCATCAGGGCACGTGTCCAGGTTGAAGGCTTGATGCCCAGTAGGCGGGTGTGCAGGAGGCAGCTGATCAATGATTCTCTCTCATCATTGATGTTTCTTATCTCTCTCTCTCCCTCTTCCTTCCTCTCTAAAATCAATAAAGATATATATATTTTTAAAAAGAACAGGTAACTGTTAATAGAGTTAAGGGCTAGTGTGTCCTTTTGCACTCCTTGGGTCAAGACTGCTTGGAGGAAGACCAACAGCTAATGGTGAGGGAGGAGGGTCTACTCCCTCTATTCTCCCTTCTCCATGCCTGACCCTGATTCTCACTTCTAAGGGTCTGGATACCTCTGCTTCTTGCTTTTGCCATCTCCGCCCTAATTCCTAGCCATTGTGTGGAGAAGGGAGGAATGGAGGAAAGGAGATGCCCAGGCACAAGGTGCTGGACCTTAGGCCTTCTGTCTTGCTTAGAAGTGCCAGCTTCTTTTAGGCTGTGGTTAGTGACCATTGTCCCATGCCTTGAAATTGACTCAGAATCTACTGTCCCCTCATGTGTTTATTGGATTTATTCCAAATGGTAGATACAAAGCCTATGTCTCTATGTACATGTAGTATTGTTTTCTTATGTCCACCTTGTGGCCCGTTGCAATCAGTAGGAGACCTGGGGAGGCCCAGCCCACTATACATACCACCACCCTCCTTGTTCCTACCTAAACTTGTGGCAATAAATTCCCAGAAAGAGCTGGGCTCCTGGCAGCTGCCCAGTTTCTCTTCTTCAAGAAAGAAGCTCACCCAGGATCTTCCTCAATCCTATTCCTCTCTCCTCAGCTTATGGGGCGGAGAGTGTCAGAGAGTTCATATTCTGAGGACCAAACTGCACCCTTTCTCGGGTGAATGGGCATTTCTACCTCCATGCTTTTGACTTTCATTGCATCACGCACTGATGCTGCTTGCAAAAAAATAAAGACAAAATACTTGGAAGTTGCATTCAACATGGTCACTAGATCCAGGTGGGATTTTGATGTCAAGGTAGTTACAAAGTCTGTAGTATCAGCCATTGGCTTGCCTGTCTCTCTCCCTATGCATTCATATCTCTTTTCCCAAGGTTTGTTGCTGGCTTGGTCAGATCTTGGCTCAGAACAGCACCCTTGGTGGGGTTCCTGGATAGATGTGAAGTTGGGTCTCTCATGGGCCCACCTGCCCTCTAGAAAGTTTTGTGAAGACCAGAAATGGTGGTGGTGACTTTTGTCTTTTGCTCTGTTAAGAGAATCTCCAGGGAAAATGCAGGCTTCATGGAATAGGATAGGCAAACCCACCAGTCTTTCTTTCTGGTATTCCTCTTGTTGAGGTTGATGAGAAGGGACATCCAGGGGTTTCCCACTAATAGTCTTATTGTGGGCATCACTCTTGGAATCTTGGAAATAAGATAAGTATTTTTAGGAGAGGTAAGAGTGCAATTGGGAGCAAATCCAGGAAATATTCTCCTCCACCCCACAATAGGGTAGAGGGGTGAAATTGTAAGAATTTTTGTTTCCGCTTCACTTTGTTATGCTCAGGAAGTTTTGTGTGGTGTAGTAAACCCTGGACAAAGGATCAGAAAAATCATGGATTGTAGTTTTGACTGTCACTTTTGCTTTCTAGGCCTCAGTTTTTTTACATGGGGTCACTTTCTCCCAACTTTTTTGGGGGCTTGTTGACAGAAGACACCCATGTGGACAGACACAAGAGGGGCTCATGGATTAACCAGATACTCTCACAAAAGAGAAAAAATGTGTATACTCAATGTACTATCATGCTTCCAACCGCTAACCGTATCAGGTCTAACATAAACTGGTGGAATTTTGCAGCTAATTGTTTCCTCCTCTGTCTTTTCTCCTTTCCCTATTGACTCCTCTTCTTTCCCTTTGAATTTCATGTGCTCAGTTCTAGGGCCTAGATCCTGGGTGGGCCCCAATTGCTGCTTCCTCTGTTTCCACATTCTCCCTCCAGCTTTGTTGCTTCCTGCTAGCTACCTAATCTCAGTGAATGTGAAAGGACTTTGCATCTGAGCTATGTGCCAGCCCCTGGCTGGTCCCCTACCCCACCCCCTTTTTACTGTTTGGATGGTATTCTCCCCACTGAATGACTGTAAAATCTCTGAGTGCTTTTGGTTTTCTGGTGGGAGGCTGTGATAGGTTCCCATGAGCCGCCACTTCCCTAGGTACATCAAGAAACTGATAGATGGGGGGATAAGGACACATATGTAATATCTTGATCAATAAAGAAAAAATAAACAGAAAGTTAAAAAAAATAAAACTGATAGCAATTGGGCCAATTTTGGTAGATTTGTCTGCCCCCACATATCTCCCCCCCTCCGCCCCCACTCCCTAGCCATCCTCTTCCAAATATTTGATGCAAGCACCTTGTGTTCAGAGTCAGTCCCTCCCTTCCTTCTGGTATATTTTCCTTGAGTGCTTTTACTTACTTTCCTTGTCCCATTCACAAGAAGAAATTACCCATAAAGCTTCATTTTTCTCGCCTTCTAGGGGCATCTGCATTGTGGGAGTCAAATTGGAGATGTTCTCCATGGTTAGAAAAACAGGAGTGCACTTTCTCCTAAGGTTGAGGGGAAGCGCAGTTCACAGCCAGGAACCCAGGTTCAGAATTCACATTGCCTGCTTCTAACATTTAAGCAAGTAAGCATGTCCTCGCTCTGAGCCACTGACAGCTTACCTGTTTTAAAAAGGGGTTGGGCCGAAACTGGTTTGGCTCAGTGGATAGAGCGTCGGCCTGCGGACTCAAGGGTCCCAGGTTCGATTCCGGTCAAGGGCATGTACCTTGGTTGCGGGCACATCCCCAGTGGCGGGTGTGCAAGAGGCAGCTGATCGATGTTTCTCTCTCATCGATGTTTCTAACTCTCTATCCCTCTCTCTTCCTCTCTGTAAAAAATCAATAAAATATAAAATTGAAAAAAAAATAAATAAAAAGGGGTTGGACTAGACCCTCTGAAGTCTGGTCTAATTTAACAGGTCCTGACTCTGATTTCATGTGCTTTTGTGGAAGAGCTAGCTGGCAGTTAGAGCCTGGAAGAGGGGAAGTGGCACCTCACTAGCATTTATCAGGCCCCCCTCCTTCTCTTTTTAAAAATAAAACCAGCTTCTGTTCTGAAAATAAAGACTTGAGACTTATGACAAACTTCCTGCGTGAATCTTTCCTGTCCAGGTTTCCTTACTAAATTCTTAAATGTCACTGTGACATTTGTTACCATTGTACATATTTGTGTTAACGTTATGAGTAAACCTTGGTTATTTCCTCCTAGTGGCATGCTATTCAGGGAGGCAGTGTGGCTTTGGCCTTGACCTGGTGTCTAGCCAGGTTTTCTGTAGGCAGAATTAACAGAGATGCAGCCTGTGAGTGATTTCCCCAGCTATCCAGAGCTTTCTTTCCCATTTTTTTTTTTTCTAAAAATAACTTACCAAAGGGGAAAAGACTGAGAACTAATTTTTAAATACTTTGCCCTTCTCTATTACTCTTGCCCCTTCAGAAGCATGAATCCTTATGTATGAATGAGAACAAAGCCATGTTTTTGTTTTGTTTGTTATTACTTTGTGAAGTCTAAGACAGAACATAGAGTCTGAACAAAAATAAAATTATAGTTTGTTGTTGTTGTTTTTCTTTAGCACAGAGACAGCCAGCACTATTCAAACCACTCTGCGTTGTTGCCCTATGATGCTCTGGCTGTTCCAAAGTTACAGAGCCTGGTCACAAGCTTTCTTTGCCTCCAATTTGCTATGCCTTTGGGTTCTCATCTGACCTCCTGGAACATTTTCATTCTTTATAAAACAGGAACAACATTACCTACTTCACAAGGCTGTGGTAAGAATTAAATGAGGTGACATGTGCAAAAATATTTCTTTTTCTGAAGACATTTATAATCATAATGAGGGGACAAAATTTACACAGGAAAGAATTATAGCACAACATAAGGCCATACCTTCATTCCTTCCTAAATCTAGATGTAAAATAAGTTGATTAATTTGACTAAGCATGTTACAAATATTTATACATTTCTCATAGTTAAGCATGCAAGCTCTCATTGATTTTGGTCAGCTAGAGCATATATGAGGCATTTTGGGAAAAGTGAAGAAGTGTAAGCATGATCTAGTTATGAGTGGCCTTGCCTGAGGGGTTGAGCCTGACCCTGCACTTCTGGCCCTAATGAGGAGCATGGAACTATATCCTGTGCTTGATTGTATCAGGCCCTTGATGCACATTGTGTTATTTCATTCTCACAGCCACCTCAAACTAGCTTCATTTCCATTTCCAGAGAAGCTTGCTGAAATGCCACACCATAGTCAGGAAGGGATCCAGATTTGAATCCAGGTGTGTCTGCTTTCAAAATCTGTATCCCAAGTAGCCTTCAGACTTCAGCTGTTAACAGGTTGAACTTATCCTTCATTAAAGCTGTGCAGTTCTGGCTAAAAAGCAGGGGCTAGTTTTCATATTCTGTGTGCCATGGAAGAAGCATTGAGCAAGACAACTGGTGAGACACCATGAGTGTGCAGGCAAAAGTAGGGGCCAGCCAATTTTGCCTCCCTTTCCCCTTTCTGCTCTCTCAACCTCTCAGGGCACTAAAATCTTCTTCCTCTCTATTCAGAAAGGAAGGATGCAGTAAATTAATTTATATTAAAGTATTAATAACTTAAGGGGCCATTCCTCCTAGGAAATGAATCTAGGTACCTGGGTAGAGAGCAGGCATATTGGACAAGATTTCTTTGTATCCTTCAAATCATGGGAGAGGATGAACATCTCATCTATGTTCCTCTAACAGGCAAGCTGGCTCAGTAGGGTGCCCCGCTTGCCTTAACCAACCTAAATTGACAGGATGAGAGTGTGGACCCAGTGCCAAGATCTAGGAGCAGCAGTAGGGCATGGAGAGCTCGGGAGAGGCCAAAAGAAAGGAGATGGACCTAGAAGCCATTTAGGAGCGATGTTGGAAGCACTGAGTGGGAAACAGACATTGGACAAAGGTCCCATCTGGCAGAAAGCAATGGGGTACAACTTCACAGCCTATACCTATGGGCTGGGGGCAGTTGCTTTATTTTATAGTCTTCTATAACATAATATATATTGTTTCTATTTTCCCCAAATGAGCACGTTTGCTCAGACAACGCATTTGCTGAGCTCTTAATATATGCCAAGTATTGGGTCACATATTACTTTTATAATCTGAAAAGGTAAACATATGGTTAAAAAAAAAGCAGTAGCAAGAGGAAAGATAATCAGTACCATGGGTTCATAAACTGCTCTGGCCCAGAATCAGGTTAGAGCTCTTCTCCTTGCTCAGAGGCAAAGAGACCTAAAGACACCCCTGGACTCCTTAGAAAGGCAGCAGTGTGGGAAGGGTGGAAATGCCTGGACCAATCTGGTTATGGCTATGGTGTGTCCAGTGTTTTCTGGTGTAGGACACCACCTAAGTGCTTCACAGGTATGTTTCATCCACTCCTCACAAGAACTCTGTGAGGTAGGAATTCCTGCTGTACCCATTTTAGAGACAAGATGAGACCTGTGAACCCTGACAAAAAAAGACACCCACTAAGAAAGTCTCCTAAACAGTATGGCGTTTCCTCAAAAACTTAAAAATGGAACTGCCATTTGACCCAGTAATCCCACTTCTAGGAATATATCCTAAGAAAACAGAAACCCCAATCAGAAAGGATATATGCACCCCTATGTCCACAGCAGCACAATTTACAATAGCTAAGATTTGACAACAGCCTAAATGCCCATCAGCAGATGAGTGGATTAGAAAACTATGGTACATCTACACAATGGAATACTAGGCTGCCATAAAAAGAAGGAATTCTTACCATTTGCATCAGCATGGATGGAACTGGAGAGCATTATGCTAAGTGAAATAAGCCAGTCAGTGAAAGAAAAAATACCACATGATCTCACTCATTTATGGATAATTAAGAACATTAAAACCTGGTGAACAAAAAGATACAGAGGCAGAGAAGCATTGAACAAACTGTCAAATTACAGCGGGAAGGCTGGCGGGCAGAGAGGAAGGCAAGAGATCACCTGAAGGACTTGCATGCATGCATATAAGTATAACCAATGGACACAAGACACTAGGGTGGTGGGGTGAGGGCATGTGCCGGCGGGTAGGGGAGCCTGGGGGAAGGTCAATTGGGGCGAAAAAAGGAGACATATGTACTACTATTTGTAATATTTAAACAATAAAAAAATAAAATAATGTCTCCTAGTGGCTAACTGGGCTAAAACAAAAACAAAAATAGCCTAGCAGCCATTTCTACACAGGGGCCTTTTACACAAACTATACTTAAAGGAGAAGCCTGCACTGAACTGCCTGTTTGCATGGTTTCTGCCATGTGAATCAGCCCTTATAAAAGCTCCTGGAATCCTATTTTAACCAATAAGACAGGTTTTTCCACATCCAATTGGAGCTAACAGCTCTGACCAACCAGAGTGGCTCTATTCTGACCATCAGGGCAGTGCCTTCTGGACCAATCAAACTGGGAGGATATGAAGTCCTCATTTGCATGAGGACAGATGAATCAGGGGTCAGGGGTGGGGACTTCTATCTATATAAGCCAGCTCCTCTCTGGTTCTGAAAGTGTAACTTTCCCTCCACCAAGACTGAGTCTCCTTGGCTGAGCTAAACACCAAAGATGTCTTGCTGGAGCAGAGAGCAGGCCAAAGCAGAATGGAGCAAAGCAAAGCAGTACAGCACAAAGCAGACCTGCACAGAGCAGAGCTATCTGGCCCAAGAAGGGCCTGGCCCCAGAACTGTCCTATAGCTGTCCTGTATCACAATTGAGCTGTTTTGCACTGAATCAAGTTTCTTTCTTCACCACACCACAAATTAGAGAGTCCTGTTGCTGTTGAATTGGGGCCAATGGTGATCAAGAGTTGGCAGGCTTAAGGAAGATATCTTGATTTAAGTCATTTGGCTGGCAAGCAGCAGAGCCAGGGGCCTGTTTGTGTTAACTGTTGTCGGCCTTCTTTTAAGGACACTCACTCTCCAATACACCTTACTTGAGGCCCAGGGCCAGGGCTGCAAGGCCAGCTCTGCATTTTACTCTGAGTTCAGGTATACTTGGGCCCCTACTGTCTTGAAGATCCTGGAGCAGAACAGACTGGCTCAACCCCTGACTTTTTTGGGAAGAACACCAATTGCTGGGCCTAAAGGTCACAGAATAAAACTCACCCATAGTACAGCTTCTTTTCCCTTATGCCTTATTTAATACTCAAAGATCAGCAGGAAATAAGTGAAAGCCATCATACCCTGGCATTCGGAGATCCCAGCTCAAATTACTATATGAATGTTTAAGTGACTGAACATACCCCCTCAAAACTGAAACACGGCTGAGGGCCTTCCTAGGCAGAGAAACTGGTTTATAAAAGTATAAGCAACACTACATCAAGCAATGTCCAGACTGCACATCATCTAATTATACACCCCCCTCACTAGGATCAAGACAGCTGCCAGAAAAAACTTATGGAAATCCACCCAAAGTTCAGAGGCTTGCATTGGACAGCAGTCACAGGCAGCTGCTCCCCTTCATGTTTTGGTCACAAGGTTGGCTTCTTCCCACCTGGAGCCACCTCTGCTACAGTCTATTTAGGAGCAGAGCCAGAGAGGTGGGAGAGTCATAGGTTGGAGGACATCTGTTCTTGGAGGGGCTCTTCTGGGCAAAGCAGGATTTTATTTAGCTATGGTTCAAAATAATACAAAAAGAAAGGCCTGGCTTGCTTTATACAAATTCTTGAAGCTCTTGGCATTTGGCTGACAACAAACACCACACTCTGATTGACAGAATTTCCAGCACTACGGTGACTAGTGTGAGATTTGGGGGCTCTAGGGTCCCAGTAAAAAAAATTAAGGAAGATAAAAATCAAGATGTCTATATTTTAAAGGTATCATTTCACATATGAATATCCTATATAATAAAGAGGCAATATGCAAATTGACCATCACACCCTCGCATAAGATGGCCGCAGCCATGTGGTCACAAGAAGGCTGCCACGAGATGGCCTACAGGGGAGGGCAGCTGGGGGGACCAGGCCTGCAGGGGAGGGCAGTTGGGGGAGGGACCAGGCCTACAGGGGAGGGCAATTGGGAATGACCAGGCCTGCAGAGGAGGGCAGTTGGGGGCAACCAGGTTGGCAGGGGAGGGCAGTTGGGGGGGACCAGGTCTGCAGGGAAAGGCAGTTAGGGGTGACCAGGCTGGCAGGGGAGGGCAGTTAGGGGTGACTGGGCCGGCAGGGAAGGGCAGTTGGGGGTGACTGGGTCAGCAGGGGAGCAGTTAGGCATTGATCAGGCTGGCAGGGCAGTGGTTAGGGAGTGATCAGGCTGGCAGGCAGAAGCGGTTAGGGGCAATCAGGCAGGCAGGCAGGCAAGCGGTTGGGAGCCAGCAGTCCCGGATTGTGAGAGGCATCCCAGATTGGAGAGGGTGCAGGCTGGGCTGAACGACACCCCCACCAAGTGCATGAATTTTGTGCACTTAGGCCTCTAGTATATACATATAGAGACACACATGTACACTCCCTTCTCTCAATGCTCTTGTCTAGGAGGCACTATGTAACTGGCCTCTCTGGTTTCATATTGTCCCAGCCAGAGTTATTCTGAAGCTCTTGGAAGAAAAGCTGTCGCTGGAGGCTTCTCAGGCTCTTCAGGGCCTCATGAGAGAGTTGCTTGGCAGACTTTCCCAGGTTCTGCTTTGTTTCCTCTTCCTCCATTTCCACCAGTCCATCAGGGGGTTGTGGGGAGCTCCTGGAGATGTAGCCCTGGTCAGACTGCACTGACTCCCACTGCCCCTCTCCATAGGGTATGTATCGGTCTTTGAAGACCACCACAGGTCTCTCCCATCCCTCAGGGGTCTGGTAGCTCAGACTTTCCTGGGAGAGTGAGAGCATCAAGCCTTCAAGCTGCCCCCTTTCATCCTCTGAGAGGTGGTCTGGTGATGCCATAGGGGTGCTACAGAGAGGTGGGTCCTCTGAGTCCATGGGGAGGAAGAGGACACTGTTCTGCTGAGGGTCACAGCATTCCAGCAGTGGGCAGGCCTCATCTCCTTCCACAATGGCCAACTGACTGGCTGTGCTGCTCCTAATAGCAGGAGGGGCAGGTACCACATCTTGAGTGGGAGGGACAGCCTTCAGGGGGAGCACCATGGTGTGAAGGGTTTGGGCCACCAGCTGCCCCTGGGGCTGAAGCTTAGGTTGTAGCCTGGCCACTTCTCTGCCTTCCTCAGTGATGAGCAGTGCCACCACCAGGTGGCCCTCAGCAGCAGGCTCCTGCACCAGGGGCTCCTGCTTCACAATCCCTCTTCCAGGTGGCAGTAGCCACTCTGCAGACACCTCTTCATTCAGGGACGGGGTATCCTGGTCATCTGCTGAGCAGAGGTTCTCACGCTCAAACCAATCAGGGCACTGAGCCTGCCACTCTCTGAACCTCTCCACAGCTTCCTTGAGCTGCCAGCCACTGGGATTCTGCAGGTAATTCTCCCCTGTGAGCTCCCCAACACGGTGCATCCGGCCAGGTTCATACATCTCCAGGTCCTGAATCCGGAAGTAAACCTCCTCAAATCTGTCCATGAGTGGGTACCTAGAAGTGATGTTGAAGAGGTCTGGGATATCACTCTCACTGCTGATGTCACTAAAGTAGCATATGATGTAGGTGCCAAAGCAGGCTGGCTTCTTGAAATCTGGCAGGATCATGTTCATGGCTGCTGTGAAAAGGTCCCCAGCAAGCTTCTGGTGGTCACATCGAAGCTGGACAGCAGGCTCCTCCCAGCCAAGTATGGCCTGCCACTTGGCCCGGGTACCTCGGGAACACAGGATGATGATCTTGGAATTGCTCTCTACCATCTCCTGCTTCTGCCGGCCCACCCAGCTCATGACCCCCATCTCTGAGATGATCTGCTCCTCCAGCAGGTCGAGGGTCACTTCAATAGCACAGACAGTAAGCAGGAACTGAGCGAACTTTAGGACCACATCCACAAAGAGAGGGTGGTCAGCGGAGTAGACAATCCAAACCTTTCTGGGCTTCAGGGGAGGGGGCATCAGGCCAGTGGTGGGCAGGACATCTGGAGGAAACAAGGCAAGCAAAGCTCACAGGTTCAGGTGTGTGTCTGTGCTGACCTTACACCACAGACCAAGGGGAGGGACCCAGACCAGGCAGAGCTTGGCTCCCTGGATTAAGAAATGCAACCGAGGTCTAGGAGTAAGCCAGATTTGCTGTTTTACCTATTTTGGCTACATGAAAAAAATCAGTCTGGTACCTTCTGGAAAAAAGAATCTCTCACATTTCTATCTGGCCTTCAGCCTATGTAAGTTTATCAAAAAGAAAAAAACAGAAACAAAGACCTGACTATGGAACAGGGATGGCCTCTTTTTTAAAAAATTAAATTTTTATTGATTTCAGAGAGGAAGGGACAGGGAGAAAGAGATAGAAACATCAATGATGAGAATCCCTGATTGGCTGCCTCCTGCACATCCCCTACTGGGGATCAAGACCATAACCCTGACTAGGAATTGAATCCGGCACCTCTTGGCCCATTGGACAACACTCAATCCACTGAGCCACCACAGCCGGGCCAGGGATGACCTTTTTTTTTTCACAAAATATGGTTGGTACCTTACCTCCTTTCCTTGTCCAAGTGATTTAAAAAACTTTTGACCCAGCCATGCCATTTAAGGTGGCCTCTTTGGGGATGAGGTCTTCTGAAGGGACTCAGGAGTTACACTGCAGAAGGTGACCCACCCATTATCTCAGGAGAACCCTCCATCACATCTTTAATAATAAACACACACCTTCTCTCTCATCATTGATGTTTCTATTTCTTTCTTCCTCTCCCTTCCTTTCTGGAATCAATAAAAATATATTAAAAAATAAACATACGCTAAACCCAGCATACCCACACCAGGAAATACTGACCTGTGTCTCTGTTGTCATTGCCATAGTTTTCATGATGAGACCCTGAAATAAAAAACATCATAGTTCTTTTGAAAAACTAGGGACTAACTCACAGCGGCATCTGACAGAGGAGTGCTGCCCCACCCCTAACAAAGAGCAACTTATAAGGGAGGGCAGCCAGAGGCAGGGAGATCGTGCTGTGTGGAGTTGCTCAGATGAGAATCTCAGTCAGCCATGACAAGCTGTGAGATATGGGAAAGTCTCTGTAAAATGGGTCTGTGGTGGGTGACTAAATGAGATTGTTTATGTGTCCGACACATACTCAGTCAGCTGAAGTCACAAGTATGCTGTGGAAGGGACCCAGCCAGAACCCCTAGAATGGTGACTGAAGTACCTCATTACAGTCCTGGTTGTACTCTTCCCACAGTCTGGCCACTCCCAAGGAGACTTCTCACTCGAGGAAAAGCCCTTCCCCAGAGATGTCTTTTCGGGAAGCATAAATCTTACAATATATCTCCAAAAGTAGCCTCCAACAGGTGCATTTACATTTTCTCCTAGTTTTTTTGAAGTGAGGAAAGGAAACCAACATACTTGAGCAATTGCCCCATCAGAGATGCAATGAATGAAACTTAGTGCAGGAGTCAACTCCTTGGTGATACAGATGGGAGAAAGAGAACCCATAGATGGTCAAGGAAGACTCTTACTGTAGAGCCTTCATTTTAATCCCCACCCTTTGGGCCTCTTCCCAGAACTGTCAAAAGACAAGTCAGATAATGAGGTTTCTTTCCTATCCTTTCCTTCAGCCTGCATGTGGCACTTCAGGAAAGGTCAGAAGTGCAAAAGCAGTAATGAAACAAGAAGTCTACAGAGACTGACATCTATAGAGAATTTTATGGTTTATAAAGCACTCGCAGAGACATTTAACTCATTTCACTGCCAGTATTCCTAGGGAGGACCCTCTCCATAGGTATTCTGGTGTCTGGTTTGGTGTTCTTTCCACCACACACACAATAGTTAATACTGATTAAATAATCCTGATGAGCCTTGTAAGTATGGAAATGGCCTCCCAGATCAATGAAGGAGTCCAGGGTTGTGGAGGGGGAGGGAAAGGCCGAGTGCCCTAACCTGAAAATCCATGTTCTCTCTTTAGAACCTGGCCAGAGAGGGCTGTAGTGTGGAAGGGGGAACCAATATTTATTAACTAGAGGCCCGGTGCATGAAATTCGTGCATGGGGGGGTGTCCCTCAGCCCAGCCTGTACCCTCTCCAATATGGGACCCCTAGAGGGATGTCCGACTGCCCATTTAGGCCCGATCCCACTGGGATCGGGCCTAAATGGGCAGTTGGTTATCCCTCTCACAATCCAGGACTGCTGGCTCCCAACTGCTTGCCTGCCTGCCTTCCTGATTGTCCCTAACCGCTTCTGCCTGCCAGCCTGATCACACCCTAACCACTCCACTGTCAGCCTGATTGATGCCCAATTGCTCCCCTGCCAGCCTGTTTGCCCCCAACTTCCCTCCTCTGCCGGCCCGGTCACCCCTAACTGCCCTCCCCTGCAGGGTTGATCGCCTCCAACTTCCCTCCCTTGCAGGCCGGGTGCCTCCCAACTGCCCTCCCCTGATGGCCATCTTGTGGTGGCCATCCTGTGTCCACATGGGGGCAGGATCTTTGACCACATGGGGGCAGACATATTGTGTGTTGGAGTGGTGGTCAATCTGCATATTACTCTTTTATTAGATAGGATAGAGGCCTGGGTGCAGGAGTGCAAACCCCAGCTGGTTTGCCCTGAAGGGTGTCCCAGATAAGGGTGGGGGTTCCCTTGGGGCATGGGGCAGCCTGAGCAAGGGGCCTGTGGTGGTTTGCAGGCCAGCCACTCCCCCTGGCGACCCAAGCAGAAGCCAGGTATCTGGAATTTATTTACCTTCTACAATTGAAACTTTGTAGCCTGGAGCGGAGCCAAGCCTCCTGCATGCTCCACCGGCAGCCATTTCTGTTTGAGTTAATTCACCTTCTATAATTGAAACTTTGTAGCCTTAAGCAGAGGCCTGAGCCCAGCCAGGGTGTGCAGAAAGCTTTGCTTTTTCCGTTACCGCGGGCAACCCTGGCCTGGTCTCTCCAGCTCCGTGGCTGCCGCCATTCTGTTTGAATTTGTTTACCTTCTATAATTGAAACTTTGTAGCTTGAGTGGAGGCTTAGGCCTGTCAAGGGCAGGCAGAAAGCTTGTTTCCCTCTGTTGCCTGGGAAACCTTGCTCTCGGTGGCTGTAGCCATCTTGGTTCGATTTATTTGCATACTCACCCTGATTGGCTGGTGGGCGTTGCTTGGGTGTAGCGGAGGTATGGTCAATTTGCATATTTGTCTATTATTAGGTAGGATACCGACCAAAAAGCACCTTCCCTGCTATATCATTTAACCCATCCACAGCTGTGAGAGGGAGGCATTATGACTCTATTTTCCAAAAAAGACAACCAAATCTATGGTTTATTAAGCAACTTGCCTATGACTGCAAATCAATGAACTGGGGTACACAACCCTGTGCTCTGGTTCCCCAGAGCTTTCCCTATCATAGCATGCTGTCCCTTGTCATGCTACTCTCCCTGACCTCAGGAGTACAGTCTGGAGACTGCTGCAGGATGGGGTCGCTCAGGTTGTTCCACCTGCCTGGCTGATCATGTCTCATGCAGGAAAACTCCACTCTAATTCCTTCCAACCTGTTGACTTTTTAAAATTGATTTTAGAGAGAAGAAGCTGGGGGGAGAGAGAGAAACTGATTTGTTGTTCCACTCATTTTTGTATTCACTGGTTGATTCTTGTATGTATCTTGATCAGGGACTGAATCTACAACCTTGGCAAATCAGGCCATATCTAACCAAATGAGCTACCTGCCCACGGCCCCAACCTGTTGATTTTAATATTAATTTCAGTGGCAATAAATATAATTGTGGCTAACATGTAATAAGCAAATATGTGCCAAACTCTATGCTAAGAATCCATATGCATTATCTCATGTAATCTTTATAATTGTTTGATGATGTGGATATCATTATAATTTCCATTTTGATAAAAGAGGAGGCTTAGAGAATTAAGTAATTTTCCCAGGTGGTAAGTGATGGAGCTGGTATTTGAGCCCAGCCAGGTCAGCCTTACTGCAGGCTCTAATTGATAACAGAGGTGACATCTGTACAAATTTGAGATTGAAGGGTGCCTTCTGAGCAAAGCATTACAGAAACTGGAGTGGGAAGGGGGAGATAGGAAGAAAGAGAAGAGCAGAGGGAAAACCCCAGGATCCGCACCACAGTGTCTGCCCCTTACCAGATAGCCTCCAGGTCATGCAGAGGATCAGCAGGATGATGCAGCCCACCATCAGGATGGAGATGCCCGTGATGAAACCATACACCCACAGGGGTATGTACTCTGTGGCAAGCAGAACAGCATGATGTGGCAGGGAGGCCTGGTATGCCAGCCCTGAGGTCCTCCAGCCCCTAGGCTGGCCTCTCCGGCCTGCACCATGACATGCTGGTGATCTCACCCACCCCTGGGCAACTTTGTATGCCTGGCTCGGGACCAGGCTCAGTCAGGAACTTCTCATGTGGCCCCTGAGGAATGTCCCCTTGGGTCTCCTGCAGCACACTATGTGAAGGATCAGTGGCCTTACCTGCAATCAGGTCTGCTATAAGAAGAAAGAAAAATAGTATTTCAATTATTAACAGTAATCACCAAACCATTACTGACATTCACCGAGGACCTGCTAATGGCCGTGGCCCTATACCAACGTTTATTTATTTATTTATTTATTTGTTTGTTTGTTTGTTTGTTTGTTAATCCTCACCCGAGAATATTTTTCCATTGATTCTTAAGAGAGAGTGGAAGCGAGGGGGAGAGACAGAGAGAAATATTGATGTGAGAGAGACACATCGATTGGTGGCCTCCCACATGAGCCCTGACCAGGGTCAGGGATCAAGCCTGCAACCAAGCATGCCCTTGACCAGAACTGAACCCAGGATCTTTCAGTCCACAGGACTCTATCCATTGAGCCAAACCGGCTAGGGCTCAACCACTCTAGATACAGGTTTATCTTGATGAAATCACGTAAATGAAACACCTGAGTTTCTAGGCTACTAAGTAATGCCCCACCCTTCACTTGGCAGGCTGGGGTTTGTGTCGAAACCAGTGCAATGCCTGTTGCTTTCTGCTCAGTTTTGACTATAGCCACAAGTTAGGCCTCTGAACAGCCTCTGCCACTTCCTCGGTGTACGATCTTGGACAAGTTACATGTCTCAGCCTCAGTTTCTTCATCTATGAATCTGGGGGCAGGAGTTTCTACTTCTTGGTACTTTGGTTCACAACTTATGAAGATTTTGTTCTGTACATTGAATATAACTGTAACTCTATGACAGTAACAATCCCCATTTTTTCAGTCACAAAAGTTGAGGATCAGAAAGATTAAGTACTTTACCCAAGTCTACACAGCTAATACAAGGCAGTCGGGAGTCCAACCCAGGAGTGTCTTTCTAAAGCCCTGCATCACAGACCTGAATAACTCCAAGTTAAACTCTGCCCTCACCCTTAGGATCAGGCCAGGGTTCAGCTCAAGTTGTTGACCTTCATTTATTTCTATCCCAATTGTGTTCCAAAATAGTCATCTGCTTCCTACCTGGAATTTCTGGACAGGAAACATTCACGGAGTGTCTACGGCAGTCATTCAGACAGCTGCTAAAGAAGGGCTGGATCTATGAGACCAGAGAAGGGCAGGGAAGACAGGGACTGGGAGACACAGGACCCCATCAACGCTTTCCTGACAGAAGAGTAATGGACCCTGGCTGACTGCTTAGTATCTCAGTGTGGCAGTTAGGTGGCCACCCATCCATCATCAAGAGGAGCCCTGCCCAGGTGAGGCTGGGAGAGAAGGCCTTCCAGGCAGGGGGTCCCAGATGGTAGTGGCGTTGGGTCCTCAGAGAGAGCACCAGTCACAAACTGCCCTTCTCCCCTCCCTCATCCCTCTAGAAGGAATGCCCACCTGTGCATGCTCTCTCTGTTATATCACATTCACCCACCTGCACTTGGTGGTGGCAGCACCAATTAAAGTTTGGTAGGGTGAGCGTGACATTGGATCGCTGGCGGAAGTCCTCTCGTGTGGGCTAAAGAGAGGGGAAAGGATAGGTGAGGCTAGCTGGATGAGAGCTGGCCACAGTGCTGCAGGAATTGATGACAGCGTTCCCCACTCCTGTCAGTGTGCCTCACAAAGGCTACAAGAGAAACGCCTTCAGGTTTCTGCTCCAGGAAAACTGTTTCTCTAGTGCACCGGGCCTGTTAACTTATGAACACAGCTGGTGACAAATATTTCCCTCTTTCCATTAGCTGCTAAGGACCATGGAGACAGATCTGTGCTCACCCCCAGCAGCGTTGCATACATTTTCTGTACTGATCTCACCCTGGCTCCATCTTACTTGCCTCATCTTTATTTCCCCTTTGTCTTCATTTCCATATTTTAAAAATCTCCAAATCCTTTTTGAAATAAATAGAATAAACAAAGTGGAACAAAAAGAGAACAGCAGAGAATGTGGGAGGGAAGGACATAAAGGATGGGATGGTAAGCAGGGCAGAGACCAACTAACTACAGACATTAAGAGCAAAAGGAAACCTCAACCACAGAATCAACTACTCGTATGTATCAACTACATACCAAAGGGCACAGCACTGAGCGCTAGACTTCTGGCAATATAGTTTTGTCAGAACCAGTAAGGGGACTCTGAAGGCTTGGAGAGGTGGCTCTGAGCTATGTTTGAGGGGTTAAGAGTGGCAAGAGTTACCGCAGGTATATCCAGTATGTGTTTGAAACATCTCTGATTCTCTGTGCGTGGGAAACTGTTCAGCAGGATCTGGTAATGGGTAGATTCATCCCACAGAGTGAAGCTCACCCGCAGCCGGTAGGCTTCCAGGGTCTCCACGGTGATGTTAGGATCCCACAGGCTGCCTGCCCAGGGCACAGACATAGGCTGGGAGTGAGAAGAGGGCATGTAAATATATAAAGCTCCCCTGGCATGCCAGCCAAAGTTACCTGAACTCACACAGGGCCTGGTCATCTTCATCTTGGGGTCCTCACAGTCTGCAGACCCAGAAAAAAAATGAAACCATTAAGTCTCTGCCTTATAAAGTTTGCTCTTCTTCCAGAATGCCGATACCAAAGATAACATCAATTTCCTTCTGGGGAGCCTATTCAAGGATGGCCCCTTCAAAGCAAGCTCTAGGACTGGACTGTGGCCATTGGTCAGAGACCCCAGAGCACTGAGACTGACCTGGTTGTCTCATCCCTCCTCTATCAGGGAACTGTCTAGTTTCAAGTGTATTTATCCTGAGCTTGCTTTAGATAACCAAAGTCTTGGGCCACTTCTGTTCCATCTCTCCCCATTGCAACTTCTTCTCTAGAGTTGCCTCTGCCTTTTTACGAGGGGAGAACTTTGTTCTTTGTTCCTCCATGGCAGTGTTTCACAAACTTTCATGTGTGTAATCATCAGTAGTTTCTGATTCAGCAGGTCTGGAATGGGTCCTGAGAATCTGCATTCAATGACATTGTTGGTTCTGGGACTACCTTAAGGACCACTGCTCCATAGATATCTTCTTTTTTTTTTTTTTAATATATTTTATTGATTTTTTTACAGAGAGGAAGGGAGAGGGATAGAGAGTTAGAAACATCGATGAGAGAGACACATCGATCAGCTGCCTCTTGCACACTCCCCACCGGGGATGTGCCCGCAACCAAGGTACATGCCCTTGACCGGAATCGAACCCGGGACCCTTGAGTCCACAGGCCGACGCTCTATCCACTGAGCCAAACCGGTTAGGGCCATAGATATCTTCTTGATATCCTTCACCAATTTCCTTGACTGTAACATTTTTACTTTGTTTGTTTTGTTTTTTAAATATATTTTTATTGATTTCAGAGAGGAAGAGAGAGATGGACACATCAATGATGAGAATCACTGATTGGCTGCCTCCTGAACGCACCACATTGGGGATCGAGCCCACAACCTGGGCATGTGCCCTGACCTGGAGTCAAACCATGACCTCCTGGTTCATAGGTAAACATTCAACCACTGAGCCACGTCAGCCAGGCTTTACTTTGGTTTAAGACATGTGACAGTTATGAATTGCCATTGCCATGGAGTGACAGGGACTGAGTCAGTCTACTTTAAGGAGAGGGGAGGGAACTGGGGGACATTCATTCATTCAACAAATACTTATGGAGCTCTCAATATGCGCCAGGCACCATTTTAAAAACTGGAGATATAGTGGTAAATAAGACAAAGCCCCTGTCCTCTAGAGATTACATTCCAGTAGAAGGGACCAATAAAAACAAACAATAATGTCACAAATATATTATGAAATGTCAGGGAGTGATAAGTAAGAAAAAAGAAAATAAAGTAGGGTATGTGGATAGTGAGTATATGTGTGTGTGTGTGTGTGTGTGTAATTGCTCCACAGATGAAGGTCATCCTCATTCTAACAAGCATTTCCTGATCATGTGTGTGTGTGTGTGTGTGTGTGTGTGTGTGTGTGTGTGTAATTGCTCCACAGATGAAGGTCATCCTCATTCTAACAAGCATTTCCTGATCACCTAGTATATGCAAGCCAATTTGTGAGGTTCTAGTGACTACACAAACGAATATGAGGCCCAGATCCTGTCCTCAGAGAGGCTGGTGTTCTGGATATAGTTGGTTTTGAACAATAAAAAGTGTTGTAAGTAGTGGCTGAGATTCTGGGGAGGGCAGAAAAATAGAAGGTGCATATTGAATGCTGCTTTAATAGATAAACCTGGCAGTATTCATAGGCAGGATGGATTAGTGGGGGAAGAGATGGTGTCATACATTGGGTGGTATAGATAAATGCAGGCAGGATGTGGGGTGAAAGTGAAGAACAAGGTGATGGAAGCTGGGACGAGGCTGGGAGCAAGGGTTACAACTCTTCCAAAAGGGGCTTGTCTTCCTGATCCTTTCTAGGTAGGAGCATGCTTCTCTGGACAGGAAGGAACTCCAGTTCCCATAAAACTTCTGGGGTCGTGGGCCAATATTCACTGTTTGTGCCAACAGAGAACGGGCTCTGTCTTCAGGGAGTAGAGGTTGAGGCCACATACAGAAGAACTCCCCATCCCTGGCATCTGTTTGTTCTGTGGGTACCACATGCTGACAATGGCAGCCATTGTCCAGCTGAGCAGGGAGGCTGATGTCTAGGCCACTTGTTGGTTTCTTCTGCAGAGCCATGTGGTGAAGGGAAGGGCTTGGTACGGCACTCTTACCTGGCACAGGAAAGTTTCTGGACTGGTGGTTTGGGTCCCCATCAGGGATGGGCTTGGGTAGGTGGTGAACGGTCACTTCATATTCCTGGCCAGGTTCTACCACAAAGTGGCTAAAGGTAAAACGCCACTGAAGAAAAGGGAGGAAGGGGAGGTTGGACAGGTCACACACCATACCTCTCACACAGCTATGCCCAAAAAACCCCACCCTACCCATACCCAAAAGATCAGTGAAAAAATAAGAAGAAATAACCATCACAACAAGATCCAAAATCAGAGGTTTCTGTATCTTTGCTCTTTGTTTCCTCTGGTCTTTCCTTCCTATTTCAAAAAACCTAGACCTGGCCTCATCAATATAGTGTCATATACAAGAGAATCTGGGGAAAGCCCTCCTCCTACATCAGACCTCCCAAAGTACAGAACAATGGTGTCACAAACCAGCTCAGGGCTATTAAAGAGCTGGCACACAAGAAGCGGCTAAAAACTATTTGTTAAGTGATTCTTCTTCCTCAAATGGGAAATCCAGGGATCTCTTCAGATTGTTCTGGAGCACGAACGTGCAGAGGGAGGGATAGAAAAAGCCCTAGTCATCCTGGACCTATAGGCATCTTCGTTGCAGAGATGACAGAATGTGAGTGGAGAGATTTTCTGGAGGGTGCCTATAACAGATACTGACTTCAACTTCCATTCTAATTACCCTGGTGGGGCCCTTTGCTTTTAAGTATCTAGGCACCTGGTCCACACCATGCACCTATCACTCAAGTTTGGGGGCTAATGAAACATGGAGCGGGAAATGTATTTGTGGGAGATCTGCAAATGGCCACTTTTTGCAGATGTAAACTAGCAGTTTTCAAACTGGAGCTTGCATCAGAATCACTTGGTGGGCTTGTTGAAGGATTGCCACCTGAGTTTCTGATTCAGCAGGTCTAGAGTAAGGCTCTAGAATCTGTATTTCTAACAAGCCCAGGTCATGCTGATGTGCAGTTCTGGAACCACATTTTGAATACAACCGCTTTAAACAAACTTAATGAGAATCAACATTTTACCATCTGGCCATGAACAGCAATGTGAGCTGAAATTGTGCAGAACTCACTTGCTTGTGCTCTGCCCACAGTTTTCTGGTCTTGGCAAAGTTGTTCTTTTCCAAAGGTAGGGCCCAGATTAATATCAGTTACAAATAAAGGTGGCAGGAAGCAGGACAGGGGAAGTCTTCTCCCCATTCAACTTTCTTTACAATGACTAGCTAGGGAAGGTTGAAAGGAAAAGCAGGGTGTTGGCATGTCTAGGAAGTTTTCAAAAACATGTTCTGCTCATCGTGATCATCAGAGAAACATAATCCATCCAGGAGCATGATTCTTACCCGCTTATGATGATGCTGCAGTTTAGAGAGAAACTCAAACTTGACACACAAACGCTCATTGGTGTTCAGCTGCAGGACAGATAGCTCTGCACCCTCCAGGTAGAGGATGCTGGCTGAAGACCAAAGGGAGGAGAGGAGACACAGATTCAGATGAGTAAGACAAACCATTGGGTGTGTCACTTCCCTGTTGGTTAGGCTTGCTCACTATTAAAAGAAAATCTGCCCGTCTTACACAACCTGTACTTCCTGTTCCTCCCAGCTCATTCTTGGGTCTAAGTTAGCCTCCTGCCCTGCAGATAGTTACTTCCCAGCTACACAGGGACAAGCAACACTTTATATTGGTCTAGAAACAAAGGCTTTGCAAGTTTGTGGCTAAGGCGTTGGCAATAGGGCATGGTGTTTAATATGGCCACCCCACCATCCTTGAAGAGGCTGCAACAGCAGAAGGGGCTGGGGACTTACAAAAAGAACTTCCCCGGGCTGTTCAGAAATCTAGCGCTGGCTCTTATTAACCCCAATTTTCTC
Source organism: Eptesicus fuscus (assembly GCF_027574615.1). Lineage (NCBI taxonomy): Eukaryota > Metazoa > Chordata > Mammalia > Chiroptera > Vespertilionidae > Eptesicus > Eptesicus fuscus. The sequence goes on along the minus strand of NC_072480.1, from coordinate 73,975 downwards.
AATTCTGTAATACAACTCTCTATCCCTATGAGTTTTTTGGGAGGTGTCATTTGAAGAAATGGTAACCTCTAAAGTAAGGGAAAAAGCAGGCTGACAAATGTGTTAACCATTAAATATTTGGTCTGGTCACAGAATTAACCATGTGACTTTTTTTCTGGGGTGATAAAGATTTTAGGCTGAAGGAAGGTCTTTCATAAAGGATAGTAGGATGAGAATATATTGTGGACCAATATCTAAAACACTGAAAAAGTATTCACTGTATGAAATGATGGATCCTTTCAGCACTAATTTGGGTCCTCATGTATGAGCACAGGACTGGAAATCTAAGTCTGACTCTGATGTGAGAGTCAGATGGTCTAGTCCAGTGGTCGGCAAACTCATTAGTCAACAGAGCCAAATATCAACAGTACAACGATTGAAATTTCTTTTGAGAGCCAAATTTTTTAAACTTAAACTTCTTCTAACGCCACTTCTTCAAAACAGACTCGCCCAGGCCGTGGTATTTTGTGGAAGAGCCACACTCAAGGGGCCAAAGAGCCGCACGTGGCTCACGAGCCGCAGTTTGCCAACCACGAGTCTAGTCTGTGGGTTCACCTTGAGGTGAGCAGAATCCCTCAGGTCTCACTGGCATGGCCACTCACCATCCGTCTGCAGTGTCCATTCAATATGAACCACGGGGACGGAATCTCCATGCTGGGTGTGGGCAAAGTGCAGCTGGACCTGGACATCTTTTGGGGATGAGGGGGTCAATTTTTGAGGCTGGATCCAGCTGTCATCCAGGCAGGTACCTGGAAGCCAGGAAAAGCAGAAATCAGAGACTTGCATGCTCTGCAAGACACTGCAAGAAACTAAAGCATGCAAGCTAGATGCCCAGCAGTGCATCCAGAGAGCTGGACCTTAAACGTCAGGGGCGGGGTTCTCAGCTTTCCCATACTGCCCCCTCTTTTCTTGTGCTTGTCCCGGGTCACTGTAAAGCTTTGAAATCTCAAAGGCATATCAAGAACACAAAGTACACAAGTTGGTTTTGAAATGAAGTAGTGGTTGGAAATGGGGACAGAGGAAGGATGGGGTAATGAAAAGAGTTGTTTTATTTTTATATGCCAGGGCCCCTAATCAGCACAGACACTTAAAATATGTTCCTTCTTGAATTAAAACCACAGTTCTCTCTCCTGTTACAGTGACAAGCTCTGACAAATCAAGCTGAATTACTGACACACCACGGCAGCACCTTAAGGATAATCTCAAAATCCAAAGGACAGTTTAGCTTCTCACTTCCTGACTTTGGATAATGAATATTCATTTTTTTAAGTTTTTAAAAAAATATTTTTATTGATTTCAGAGAGGAAGGGAGAAGGAAAAAGAGAGATAGAAACACTAATGATGAGAATCATTGATCGGCTGCCTCCAGCATGCCCCTACGGGGATTGAGCCCACAACCTAGGCATGTGTCCTTGACTGGAATCGAACCTGGGACCCTTCAGTCCACAGGCCAGCAGTCTATCCACAGAGCCAAACCAGCTAGAGCTAAATATTCATTTTTTAAAAAGATTTATTATTGATTTTTAGAGAGAGAAAGGGAGAGGGAGAGACAGAGAGAAACATAAATGTGAGAGTGAAACATCTATCAGCTGCCTCCCCACCAGGGATCAAGCCCAAAACCTGGGTGTGTGCCCCGAGAGAAATCAAAACAGCAACCCTCAGTGTGCTGGATGAGGACCAACCAACTGAGCCACACCAGCCAGGCCATGGATGATGAATATTCTGGATAAGAAGCGCAGGTGTGCGCATTCAAGGCTCTCAAGGGTACCTACTGCTGGAAGGTGCAGCCCCCTCCCAGACTGGAAGAGGAAGGGCAGCGCTTCTGTCAGTGATCAGCATGAGGTTAGCACTTTATCAAAGCAACAACAAGAACAAAAAAAAGATGACTTACTATTTTTGACTGTGCAGTTTAGCCCCTGTGGGGAAAAAAGAAGGAGGTCATTACATCTGGAAAAGAACTTTAATTCACAAGTTGGGCTCCAGACACCTTTTTTTGGCTCATTCTGGCCCTGCCTTCTCACTTTTGGGGGCTAGCCTGGGAAGGGGGATGATACTATCCTCACATTTTCTCATCATGCCCAACTGATGAGAAATAGGAGGAGAAGTGGATAACAAAACAGAACTGCTGTTTTCTGAGTAATATGAGCTGGGAACCTTCCAACTTCATTTATTTATTTTAAAAATATATTTTTATTGATTGCAGAGAGGAAGAGGGAGAGATAGAAACATGAATAATGAGAAAGAATTGATTTGCCTCCTGCATACCCCCCTACTGAGGATCGAGCCCGCAACCTGGGTATATGCCCCAACTGGGAATCGAAACGTGACCTCCTGGTTCATAGGTTGATGCTCAACCAGTAGGCCACACCAGCTGGACAAACTTTCCAACTTTAAAAACACTGAGAGGGTTCCCCTGGGGTGCTCTGGTGATAGGCCTCTAATCCTTTGAGGCTTCCAATCTTCAGTCTAGAAAGAGTGCTGAAAGAGGGGAGATAAAAAAAACTCCAGTCCCTGGTACAGAAATTTCACTAAGTCCCTACAAATTGCCTAAGGAAGATGTGCCAGACTGTTTTCTGCACGAGTTACATACTATATTGTTTCATGAATCCTCATAAAACCCCTGGAGTTGAGTCACCTCAAGAAATTTAACATTGCCAAGCCTTGATTTCTTCAACTGTAAAATCAGAATAACTACAATACTAACTTCATAGTGTTGTTGAAAATTAAATGATACAAATAGAAATAAAGATATTGGGGCAGGAAGTGAGCTAGTAGTGATGGTGGTGTATGTATGGTGCTCTTAACTTCTTATCTGTCTGTATTGTGAAAATTTTTGAACAAAGGGAATGAATTCTTGTACTAGTTATACAATTAAATAAAATAATACATGCCCCCACACTGTTACTAGAAGCCCTAGGGGAATCATTATGAGAAATTCTGTTGGCTGCAATACCCAGAGAACCATCTCACTGCCTACTAAATGAGACTAAATTTGTCCAGTGTCTGGCACATAATGGCTGCTCTTTAATTACTCGTCCCCTTCTTATAATAAGTGCTCAATAAGTGGGGGGAAGGGGGTGGGAGTAAGGGCTGGGAGTGGGGTTAAAGGGGGGGCAAAAACGGAGACGTCTGTAATACTACCAACACTAAAAAATATATATTTTAAAAAATTTTAAAAAATTTAATACTATTTTTGGTCTTGGTTTTTGATAGCCATTGTTGTATATAAATATGTTCTTCATAGCTTTTATATAAAGCTCCTGAAACTTATCAAATATCTCTCTAGCATTTATTAACATAACTTCATAGATTTTTTCCTTTATTGATATAATGAATTATGTTGATAGACTTGCTGATAATGGACCAATTTTGGAATAAATCCTACTTGATTATGGAACACTATTCTTTTGATAGTCTACTATTAAATTTACTAATATTTACTAATAGAATTGTTTGCATTTATATTCATAAGTGAGATCGGTCTATAGTTTTCTTTTTGTATATGACTTACCAAGTTTTAGAATTTAGCTTTGCTAGCTTTAAAAAATACCTTTCCCTCTTTTTCTATGGTATTGAATACCCATCATAGGGTATGGTTGAATAAAGTAAGATCTAATTTAAATCTCAATGTCCATCAAAACAGAAATGGTTAAATAGATGACTTTCTACTATGGATTATGCAAATATTAAAGAGCATTAGATACACAGATGTCTATTGAGCTGGAGTGATGACTAAATGTGTTAAAGAGTGAGAAAAATAAGATGCAAAAACTCTTTATTGTAGAATCCAGTTTTCTATGGAAATAAGTAATGAAAAAATCCAGGAATATAACTGTATGAACATAGAAAAACATGTAGACAGATATATATCAGATACACTGGTTACTGAGGAATAAAGGAATGGAAGAGATGAAGAGAGGGACAAGGCCCAATATCATGAAACTTTTGGTATAGCAGGAATAAAAAGAAGATTCTGGGAAAAAAAACTAAAAGTATTTCCCTTATGATCAAGGACAAGACAGTGATGTCCTCTTATTCAACATTAGAGGCCCGGTGCATGAAATTCATGCACAGGTAGGGTTCCTAGGCCTGGCCAGCGATCAGGGCCGATTGGACCCTTCCAGCTGGGGCCTTCCAATCCAAGGCCTTCTGTCTGGCTACTGCCAGGGCCTCCATTCGCTCCGCGCTGCCCCTTGGTGGTCAGCGCACATCATAGCGAGTGATCGAACTCCCGGGGGGGACACTTTGCATATTAGCCTTTTATATATATAGATAGTACTAGAATTCCTGGCCACAGCAATCAGACAAGAAGAAATAAAAGGCAGATGACATGATATTATATAGAGAGAACCCTAAAGATTCTATAAAAAAACCTACTAGAACTGAAAAATTTAGTAAAGTACTAGGATACAAAATGAATATTCATAAATCAATTGCATTTTTATACACCAATAATAAACTATCAGAGACAGAAACTAAAAAAATAATCCCATTTACAATTGCATTAAAAAATTAAAATACCTAGGAATAAATCTAACTGAGGAGGCAAAAGACTGGTGCCTGGAAAATTATAAGACACTGAAGAAAGACACTGAAGAAGATACAAATAAATGGAAGTATATACTGTGCTTATCGATAGGAATCCTATATAACAGTGGTCGGCAAACTCATTAGTCAACAGAGCCAAATATCAACAGTACAACGATTGAAATTTCTTTTGCGGCCCCTCCCACCAGCCAGCCCCTCCTTGGTCGACCCCCATAATTGGGGGTGGGGCCGGTCTGCCAACCGCCCATGGACCCGCCCCCTGGCCAGCCCAATTGGCCCCAATCGGGGTGGGCCAGCTGGACCCCTCCTACGCACGAATTCGTGCACCGGGCCTCTAATAATTAACGTAACTAAAATGTCCATACTGCCCAAAGCAATCTATAGATTCAATGCAATTCCTATAAAAATGCCGATGTCTTTAACATTCTGAAGAAAAATGATTTTTAAACTAAGGTTTTTATAGCCAGCCAAATTATTTTAAAAGTGAGGGCTAAATAAAGACATTTTTTTAGACATGTAAAGACTTAAATAAATAAATAAATATATTTTATACAGGGGTTGACACAAGTAGGTTTACAGTTGTAATGCAAATAAATACAATAATTAATAAATACAAGAATAAACTGTGTTTTGTGTACTCACAACTACTTTTTCCACCTCTGTATGTATCCATCCCCCATACCCTCATAACTTTTCTTAGGAAATTGCAAGAGGATATGCTCTAGCCAAATGAGGGAGGTAATCTTTGAGAAAGACAACACAGGTTCAGGACATGGGAGCTGTAAACATGACAGAATGCCTAGTATGGCATTTGTGCTACAGGTCTAGAGCAGTGGTCGGCAAACAGCGGCTCGCGAGCCACATGCGGCTCTTTGGCCCCTTGAGTATGGCTCTTCCACAAAATACCACATGCGAGCACGCACATACAGTGCGATTGAAACTTCGTGGCCCATGCGCAGAAGTCTGTTTTCGGCTTTCAAAAGAAATTTCATGGGGTGGGGTGGAGGGCAATGGTAAGATATGTACACATATAATACCTTAATAAAAATAATGGGGGAAAAAATAAATTTCAACCGTTATACTGTTGATATTTGGCTCTGTTGACTAATGAGTTTGCCGACCACTGGTCTAGAGAGTTATCACTCCAGATTGGAGCGGAGGACAGAGGGCACCAGGGGAAGTTTTCTGGGGACAGGGGAACGAAATTGATGAGATATCTGATGTTTGTGGAAAAAAAACATATGACAAATCTAATAGAAAAAACTAAGACTAGCTACAATGAAAATTATGAAAATGAAGAATTAAAGCAATTATTACCTCCACAGGAAAATAAATTATAACAAAAAAGAAATATAATCAAAAGTACACATACTTGTCTCATCAGTGAAAATTATTTACTTGCCATAATAAACACTGACCATTGATTTAACTGAAATTGTGATATAACTACAATGGAAAAATTGGGAGAAGCAGTGGAAGGAGATTAATATAAGACATTTAGATATTCATCTATTATAAGTCAGTAGATAATATCTAAAATTGACAAATCGAGAATAACAATATAAGTACATTTGGAAAGACAGAGACAAATGTCAGAATAACTAAAAGAAGTATAAGTGGATCCATCATTTAGAAAGGGGTAAAGGGTGGAATAAGGATTCGCTCTTTTTTGTTTTAAACATCTTTGTACCATTTTAAAAGGATCAACCTTGATAAAAATTAATTAAAAGACAGAATTTTATCTATGATGTTTCTCCAAACAAATGAAAGGATTGAAAAGTGAGATAAACAAATGAAAACATTAATTTATTTAGGACAGTGGTCGGCAAACTCATTAGTCAACAGAGCCAAATATCAACAGTATAACGATCGAAATTTCTTTTGAGAGCCGAAAACCGACTTCCGCGCATGGGCCACGAAGTTCCAATCGCACTGTACTTGTGTGCCCGCACGTGGTATTTTGTGGAAGAGCCACACTCCAGGGGCCAAAGAGCTGCATGTGGCTTGTGAGCCGCAATTTGCCGACCACTGGTTTAGGAGAAGAAATAGCAGACATTTTTTCCTTATAATTTCATTTCTATATAGAATTTATATTAACAAAACATTTTAATAATGTAAAAAATACATTCAGGCCCAGCCAGTGTGTCTCCGGGACTGAGCGTTGACCCATAAACCAGGAGGTTATGGTTCAATTCCTAATCAGGACACATGCCTAGGTAGAGGGCTCTATCCCCAGTAGGGGATTTGCAGGAAGCAATTGATCAATATTCACTCTCATCAATGATATTTCTGACTCTTTCCCTTCCTCTCTCTGAAATCAATAAAAACATATTTTAAAAAAATACATTCGGGTTCTTTGGATCTTGTTTTATTCCCCTCCAATAAATCATTCCTAATTTCTTTATTTCAAATGCCTATTTAAAAAAAATAGTAGGATCAGGATATTATTTATAAGCTACCTGTTTGTGAATGACATTATGTTAAGGCCTCCTGCAGAAATCCAAGAAGGAGAATGTTCATGATGATGATGATGGTAGCAGCTAATATTTATCAAGCTCTTCTTCTGTGTCAGGCATCATGCTAAGCACTTTATAAACATATCTCATTTAATCTTTGCAACAACCCTCTGAGGTAAGTTCCGTTATCTCATTTTTACTAGTGAATAAACTGAAGCACAGGTATGTTATCTAAGTGGCTCAAGGTCCCACAGGGCTAACACTCAAGCAACTTTGCTCCAGAACTCATGCTCCTAATCACTGCTATGCTGCCTCTCAATAAAAAATTGTGGGCCAACATTATCTACCCATAGTGGTGAAGATTAAAATGAAGAAATAAAAGGCTGTATTCACCCTGTGCATTCAGTGGCCACTACCAAGTGCAAGGTAAAGAGAAGTAAACTCTGAAGTCCCAGGCAGAACTATTTTTTTTAAATCCTCACCTGAGAATATTTTTTTCCATTGATTTTCAGAGAGAGTGGAGAGGGGGAAGGGGAAGTGAGGAGAGAGAAACATTAATGTGAGAGAGACACATGGATTGGTTGCCTCCCACATGTGCGCCAGGTACTTGCCCTTGATGGAAATCAAACCTAAGACCCTTCAGTGTGCAGGCCGACGCTGTAAATATTGAGCCATGCAGCAAAATCTCAGACATATGCCAAAAGAACTTCTTCACCGATACTGCCCCTAGGGCAATGGAAGCTAAAGAGAAAATAAACAAATGGGACTACATCAAAATAAAAAGCTTTTTTACAGCAAAAGAAACTATCAACAAAACAACAAGAAAGCCCACTGCATGGGAGAACATATTTGCAAATGGTATCACTGATAAAGGTTTAATCTCCAACATCTACAGGCAGCTTATACAACTTAATAAAAGGAAGATAAATGATCCAATAAAAAAATGGGCAATGGACCTAAATAGAATCTTTTCAAAAGAAGACAGAAGGAAGGCCAAGACACACATGAAAACATGCTCAACGTCACTAATTATCCGAGAGATGCAAATCAAAACGACAATGTGATACCATTTCACACCTGTCAGAATGGCTATCATCAACAAATCAACAAACGACAAGTGTTGGCGAGGATGCGGAGAAAAAGGAACCCTCGTGCACTGCTGGTGGGAATGCAGACTGGTGCAGCCACTGTGGAGAACAGTATGGAGTTTCCTCAAAAAACTGAAAATGGAACTCCCATTTGACCCAGTGATCCCACTTCTAGGAATATATCCTAAGAAACTAGAAACACCAATCAGAAAGGATATACGCACCACTATGTTCATAGCAGCACAATTCACCATAGCTAAGATTTGGAAACAGCCTAGGTGCCCATCAGCAGATGAGTGGATCAGAAAACTATGGTACATCTACACAATGGAATACTATGCTGCCATAAAAAAGAAGGAATTCTTACCATTTGCAGCAACCTGGATGGAATTGGAGAACATTATGCTGAGTGAAATAAGCCAGTCAATGAAAGAAAAATACCACATGATCTCACTCATTTATGGGTAATAAAGAACATTATAAACTTGAACAAAAAGATAGATACAGGGGCAGTAAAGCATCAAACAGACTGTCAAATTACAGCAGGAAGGTTAGGGAGAGGTGGGGAAGATAAGAGATCAACCAAAGGACTTGTATGCATGCATATAAACATAACCAATGGACGCAAAACTCTGGGGGGTGAGGGCATATATGGGAGTGGAGTGGGGGGGGGCAATGGTAAGATATGTACACATATAATACCTTAATAAAAAAAAATTGAAAAAAAATATTGAGCCATGGTGGCCAGGGCCAGGCAGAGCTTTGGTTCTCAGCTCTGCACTCACCAGGGTCAGCAGTGTGATCCTGGGCCCATTACCTAGTCTCTCTAACACAGGTGATGGTAGGCCTGGCAGGTTACTGTGAGCTCTGAATGAAGTTATACATGCTAACACCCCTGGCATAGTGCCTGAACAAATCTATAGTACATGTAAGTACCCCTTGCACCTTCCCACACCGTAACCTATGTGATCTGGCCCTTTCATATATCTAGCAAGTTACTCTCCAGATAATCCTATAGGTGAGGGTCACCTCCTTTTATAGACTAAAACACACGCTCACAGCAGTGGAGTAACAGACAAGGGCTGTAGAGCTGATGAGGGGAGCCCAGGTCTCACTCACAGCCAAATGTCCTCTCCCCTGCACTGCATCACCTCTTGCTTAGCCTCTGTAGCTCTTTGATGTTAGTCTCTAGATAAAAGGTTAGCATAGTGCCGAAACCGGTTTGGCTCAGTGGATAGAGCGTCTGCCTTCGGACTGAAAGGTCCCAGGTTCGGTTCCGGTCAAGGGCATGTACCTTGGTTGTGGGCACATCCCCGGTAGGGGGTGTGCAAGAGGCAGCTGATCGATGTTTCTCTCTCATCGATGTTTCTAACTCTCTATCCCTCTCTCTTCGTCTCTGTAAAAAATCAATAAAATATATTTAAAATCCATAGTTTACATTAGGTTCACTGTAATTTCAGACCTTTGAAATTAAAAAAAAAGGTTAGCATAGTGGGGAAGTAAGAAGTCCAGCATGATGGCAGAGGAACCTGTTAACTTTGCTGGGTCTACTGCCAGCAGTGACAGCAGCCCTGACTGCCTAAATGCCTACACTGCACAAGAGCATCCACAGAACATACCTTTGTACACTTTGAAGAGCGGCCCAGCTGAAAGCAGCTTTTGAAAATCAGTAAAGGTTAAAACAAACAGTTGTTGTACCACAAGTCAAAACCAGAAGTGCTCACACCGAGAAATAATTTAGAATGCCATACACACTCTGTCTGAAACATTGTGTGCTAACTGTCTATCTTTGTGGGCTTTCCTCTGGGCTGATAGCCAAGGGAAACCTTGCATAAAGCCTACTCAGGAACTGCAATTACTATGGTTTCTCTAGTACCAACTTCTGTGGGAACTCAATGTCATCAGGTTTTGAGGTACCAATCCAAGCAGCCAGTTTTTCACTGCTGTTCAAGTTATGAACATTCATTCAAGTTATGAACCATTCATTCATAATCCACTCATCCCTATGATTTTTTTATTGCAGACTAGAGGCCCAGTGCATGAAAATTCATGCACTGGAGCGGGGGTGGTCCCTCAGCCCGGCCTGCCCCCTCTCACAGTCCAGGAGCCCTCAGGGGTGGGAGGCGACGTGGTGATCAGGGGAAGGGGATGCCTCCATCACACCGCTGCTACTGCCATTGCCGTCAGCACAAGCCTCGGCTGGCCCTGGTTACCTGAGCCTCGGACAGCCCTGGGTGGCTAGACAGCTGCCATCTGAGGCTTGCCTGTGCCTCAGGCCAGCCCTGGGTGGTTGGGGGGCTAAGGAGACTGGGGGACTCCGGAGGGAGGCACGCAGTGGGCCCACCTGGGGGCAGGCCTGGCCTTGCCGCGCCTGCCACCCCAGAGGGGCTGCGGGGACTGGGCACCACCATCTTGTGGCTGTGGGAGCCACCATTTTTGAGGGTGTGGCAGCAATTAGCATATTCCCTCCTTATTGGCTGTGGGCGCTGCCATCTTTGCAGCGGCATGAGGGTCAATTAGCATATCCCCTCTTTATTAGATAGGATATTTATCAAGCTCCCACATCCTGTGTTGTAGCACTGGGCTAGGAACAGAATAAGCTCTGCTCTGTCTATGAGACAGTCACTGAGAGCTAAACCAAACTGGGGTTTGGATAGACAGTTATATTCTGTAAAGTGTTATGAGCCCACTTTGAGATGGCTACCTAACCAGCCCTTCTACTGTGGAAATAAGGAAATCCAGGTGCAGACAGCCTAAAATGTCCAAGTTTGCAGAAACTGTAAGTGATGAAGAGGGGTGTAAACGCGGGTCCTCTGAGATCAAGTTTTCGGCTTTAACTCTCCTCATTATAGGGTGTTGCAGCTACAACACCAGCAGAGAGAGAGAAATCTGAGGGGTGTAGTTTCTTTTTTTTTTCTAATCTTCACCCAAGGACATGTTTTTATTTATTTTTAGAGAGAGAAACAATCGGTTACCTACCAAATGTGCTCCCATGTGTAATTGAACACAATACCTGGGCATGTGCTCTGACCGGAATTGAACCTGGAACCTTTTGGTGTACAAGTACGTCAAACTCACAGCCAGTGGGCCGCATGCCGCGAGTTTGACATGCTTGTTGTACAGGATGACTCTCCAATCAAGTGAGCCACCTGGCCAGGGCTAGCTACTTTTTTTTTAAAGGGCTCAGTCAATGATGCTGGGGAGCTGTTTGTCACAGAAGTGCACTGTTGGTAAGCCAGGTCTATGCAGTTATGAGGGAGGAGGAAGGGCATGGAGATAGCAGACAAACCTGGCCAATAAGCATCTCTTCCCCGCTCTCTCTGGAATCATTCTGTGCCCCTGCTCCCTACTCTCAGTAGCTTCCCACTTAGCATTAATGTTAAAGTCAGTTAGTCCAGCTCTCCTGCCAACCAGAGAGAATCCTTCCCTCTCACTTTTCAACCACATACATTATCCTGCCCAACCAAGGGCTGTGGCTCAGCCCCTTTCCACCACAGGGGATGCTCAACAACTTGAGGAGGTTTCTACTGACCCCTCAGGGCTACCCCACTGTCTTCTCTGCCAGACAGAACACCCCAGCTGGAAGTAATTTTTCCTTTCCCTGGAATTTTGTACATGCACTGGTTGTACAAAGAGCACTTGCTTCAGGCCACCTTGTATCATAGTTACCACCTTCAAGCCTTTTCTCTCCTGGATGATTCAAGTCCCTTGGACATTAGGGTTTCTTTATAGTTTCAGTTCCCAGCAACAGTACCTTGTACTTTGCAGGTACCTGACAAATGGCCATCAAAATATGAACTTGGAATCTTCCATGGTAGAATAGTTCTATACCAAATCTACGGGAAGGATCTGCTGAGCATATATCTCCTGCTTTGTCCAATAGTGGGAGTCACAAGGACATATTTTTCCTCTGCTAAACTAACCACAGTCCATCCTCTTTTGGTAAATTCTCTACAAAAATTAGATAAGGAGAAACATCTTTAGAGTTGTTTCACATCCTTTGACTCAGACACTGAGCAGGGAGGGAGCGGAGGAAACCAGAGAGAAAGTGGAGGAAAGAGGGGGAACACTTTGAGGAAAGAAGCTGTGAAGGCGGGCACTGTGTTTCCTCCTTTTTAAAAAAAATTTTTTTTATTGACTTCAAAAAGGAAGAGAAAGACAGAAACTGCAGCTATGAGAATCACTGATCTGCTGCCTCCTGCACGCCCCACACTGGGGACCCAGCCCCCAACTCCGGCATGTGCCCTGACCAGATGGAATGTTGACCTCCTGGTTCATAGGTCCCCACTCCACCCCTAAGCAACACCAGCCAGGCTGCTGTTTTTCCCCCTCCCCCCCCCCCACCCTCGCACCCCTTAAGTTTGTCCTCCACAACAGGGCCACTACCCCAAGGGTAGGTGTGTCACCTCCTGTGGGCACACGTGGATACTATTCGACAGTTGTAAAACTGAGATCCCAGGCCTGAGTGGTGGTAGTGGTGATGCAGGGCGCTGGAGGGGCGGTGTCTTAATCATCTGCATATTCTCAGGGCTTAGCCCTGCTGGGGAGGTGGTACGAAGCTGCCCGAGTCAGTCGGCCGTCCTCAGGCGTTCTCTGCACTGCTGTTCCTTGAGGGTTACAGACCGCGTCTCACCGGAGGCTCCGACCCTTGGGCCCCGGAGGCCGCTGTCCTTCCGAAGTGTCCCCCCTCCCCCCAGGGGAGCGGGCTGATATCCGCTGGGGCCTCCACCTCTGACCTGGCTGCTGCGGCCTTGCCGGACTCCTCTGGAGAGGTAGCATTAGGGTCAAATTATCTTCCAGGGCTCTACAGGCGGCGGCCGCTCGGGCCTAGCAGGGCGTCTGCAGGGTGCACGGCGCGGAGGAGGGGGAGCTGGCCCAGTCCCTCCCCCCTGCTCGTTCTAACCAGCTCCACTCTATCTCTTGGGCGGGCCGCACTCCACGATCTCTTTCCCCAAACCTTGGAGCCCAACAGAGGTGTCCCTCCCCCCTCTCGCCTTCCGCCTCCGCCCAGGACGCCAGTCAGGTGGTGCAACACACACCACTGTCTCTTTTCCCTGAAAACTCCCTCTTCTCCCGGCTCCAAACCTCAACTCCCAACGCTTCGAGTGTCCTCCCAGGTGCGCCCGCTCCTTGTGCCCAAGCCGCGAACCCCCTCGAAGATCCCAACACAGACTTCCTGCCGGCCCCGCTCCAGCTTCGAGCCCGGCAGCCTAGCCGTCCCTCCGCGCTTCTGCCCGCAGCATCGTGGCGGCTCCCGCGCCCCGGGGCGCTACAGGGTCTCACCTGCTGGGAGCAAATGGGAGCCGGATGGTCCAAGAGCCGCGGGGAAGCGCGACACGGAGCCAGCCCGTACTGGAGCAGTAGCAACAGTCCCAGCCCCAGAGGGGGCTCCGGAAGGACGAGAGGTCGGCGGCACACAGCACCCATGGCCCCAGCACTGTAGCGGAGCGCGCGACCCAGAGTTGGGGGCGCAGGGAAGGAACGCCCGGGCCTTCCCCCGGCTCAGAAGTCCCAGTTGGCAGACTTCGCTTCCGGCCTCCAACACAGACAGAGGGCGGGCCGCGCCGAGGGAAGGGCTTCCGGCTGGGTGTGTCCCTAGGCTGGTCCCTCCCCAGCCCGCTCGGGAATGGAGCGCGCTCCCCGCGCCCTTCCAGCATCTTCCCAGCGCGCCCGCCCGGACACCGGACTGCCTGCCCCGCACGCACCCGGCCGGCTCCCACAGCAGACCCCGCCCGCGGCCGGGCCATCAGCTCACCTTCCACCCTCAGGCTGCTCCACATTTCATGCCGCTCTTATCGTCACGCTAGAAAGTTCGGTTTCCATTCTTTACCTCTTTGCTGTCGCCCCTAATCAGACTTCTCTTTTTTTTTCTCGGCCCTTCGACGCCAGGCCCCTACTCCAGACTCAAAGAAAGGCTTTCTTTTTAGTCCTGGTCCCTCTTTACGCCCAGCCTCCTCGCCTGCCCCCTGCTCCAGCCCCCTCCCCCTCCCATTCTCTTGCTTTCCTTTTTCTTTCTCTAGGTGGCTGGGGCGGCTTAGGCACCAGCGAATTCCTGTTCCGCACCAGAGAGGAAGTCGGAGCTGTCATGTCCCTCAAGTGTGATGTGACCTTGGGGAGATGAGATCCCTGGCCTCGTACTATTAGTTCCCAAAAGCGCCCAGAGTGCAGTGTTTCCCAAGCGACTTACTCCTGGTCTGCTGGAGGACTATCTTCGGCCCCTTTCATCTATTAGTCTCCTGTAGAACATGTGCCAACTGCATCCTCTCCTCTCCCATCTACAGTTGGGTGCGATCCCCTGTCCTGGGTTCCTGCCATCCCTCCTGCTGGATACTGGCTTCCAGCCTTGCCCTCTCTTTTCATCCTACACACTCCATACTCATTTGTGTTTCGAAAACTGCATTTTTATTCCCTTTCTCCCTCCATCCTAAACCCACAACCAGCTGCACTTCCTAGCCTTTGATGCCCATGGAATCCAGACGCACTTTGCATCTTCCTGTACTTTCCATCCACCTGAATTGGAGCTCCCAGAAATGGGCTATGGATTTTCTGCCCTTTCCGCTGCTGGCAGACTCCTGGTGACCATCTCTGTGGGTCCCATACTCCCCCCAGATGCCCCACCCCGCTCGCCAGTCCCCACCCAAAAGGACCCAGCTGCACTAGGCCTGAAGCTCTGAGGTCTTCAAACATCTGTACTTGTTTATTTCTAAAACAATTTTGGAAAACTCTGCATCCACTCATACATCGTTGAGATGACATCAAAAATGTTCATCCTAAGTTTAAATAGATGTTAATTGTTATTAAAATTCAACATTTGTAGTGGGCAGTTTCTAAAATGGCTCTCCATGGTCTCACCTTCTGATAGTCACATCCTTTTGTATCTCCCTTCCCTTGAAGGTGGGCTGGGCCTAGAGACTTGTTTACAACATTAGAATATGAATAGAATAAGACAAAAACAATGGTTTGAAACCAGACAACCAATAGGTCATGGCTGCTTGTCATCACATGAGCCAATTAAGCAGAGACAGAGTTGAACCATATATAAACATTTATTCCAATAATGCCGGCAGGATGGGCGAGAGCAGGTCATCCATAAAAATCTGCCTGTACCCCACCATAAGCCAGCTGCTTATATTGGGTAAAATGACAAAGATTATATAGAAGAGTAGGAATTACAGGCATGGGGAAGTAGGCAAGGTATAATGGTTACAGGACAGGCAATGTGTGCTGGGGGTAGCAAAGGGTGGGCACCTCCCCTATCCAGTTTGTTTTGGCAAGAAGATTGTTAATCTTTCCATGATGATAGGAAGTTCTTGGAAAGGAGAATGAAGTTTATTCTGAGGTTAACTACCATGTCCTGGGGCATACAACTCTCAGCCAATCTAATGTGCTTTCTTTAAACAGACAGAACAATCACAGTTAACAGAACATGATTAATATTTCTTATAACTGTAGCTAGTCCCTTCTATTCTCTTTCTGTCCCTAACAGGCTATCACTTACAAGATTAGGCTACAAAATGATCCTGACTTCTGGTTGCTCAGCCATATATATGATAAAGAACTGACATTCAGGATATATAAAGACCTCCTTACTTCAATAGTAAAAATGAGAAAGCTAAAAGGCTAATTCCAATGTAATCCTGATATTTGTAGGGGAGGGAGGGAGAATAGCAATCTGAATCTGTGCCAGTAATCTAATGTACATTTCTTTTTTTATTGATTAAGTTATTACATACGTGTCTTCATCCCGCCATTAGTCCCCCCCAGCCCGCGCACACATGCCCTCACCCCCCTGTTGTCTGTGTCCATTGGTTAGGCCTATATGCATGCATACAAGTCCTTTGGTTAATCTCTCCCCTACCTTCCCTCTGAGGTTTGACAGTCTGGTGGATGTTTCCCTGTCTCTGGATCAGTTTTTGTTCATTAGTTTGTGTTGATCATTATATTCCATAAATGAATGAGATCATGTGATATTTATCCTTCTCTGACTGGCTCATTTCACTTAGCATAATGCTCTCCAGTTCCATCTATGCTGTTGCAAATGGTAAGAACTCCTTCTTTTTTACTGCAGCATAGTATTCCATTGTGTAGGTCAGTGGTCAGCAAACTCATTAGTCAACAGAACCAAATATCAACAGTACAACAATTGAAATTTCTTTTGAGAGCTGAAAACCGACTTCTGCACAGGTTGTCCAGTTTGTTGGAATAGAGTTGTTCGTAGTATTTTTTAACAATCCTTTGTATTTCGGTGGGGTCTGTTGTTATTTCACCTCTTTCATTTCTGATTCTGTTTATTTGGGTTCTCTCTCTTTGCTTCTTGGTGAGGCTGGCTAGAGGTTCATCAATCTTGTTTACCCTTTCAACGAACCAGCTCTTGGTTTTGTTGATTTTTTTTTTTCTTTTTTGGTCTCTATGTCATTCATTTCTGCTCTGATCTTTATTATTTCCTTCCTTCTGCTCACTGTTTTTTTTCTTGTTGCTCTCTTTCTAGTTCTTTGAGTTGTTGAGTTAGATGATTTGTTACCTTTTTTTATTTTATTTTTGAGGTAGGCCTGTAGAGCTATAAACTTTCCTCTCAGGACTGCTTTCATTGTGTGTAGAGGACCGCCTGGGAAGACACATGGGAATTTTCCTTTAATTATTCTCAGTTGAACTCAGGGTGTAGGCAGAACCACGCCCTGGGAACATGCTTCCCCAATAAGGCAGGACCTCATAGCAGCCCAGGTGTCGGCAGGGGCGGGACTAGATATGTAAATCTGGACCTATAAAATAAACGTGCTGCGTGGCTCGGGTCGTTGTCGTCATGCTGCTTCTCCGTCAGAGAAATGGCTTCCCACCCAGCTCCCAACCATAATCTATTTCTGCCTCTTGACCTCTTTCTTTCTTTAATTTCTTTTTTTTTTTTAAATATATTTTTATTGATTTCAGAGAGGAAGGGAGAGGGAGAGAGAGAGAGAAACATCCGTGAGGAGAGAATCATGGATCGGCTGCCTCCTGCACGCCCCCTACTGGGGATGGAGCCCGCAACCCAGGCATGTGCCCTTGACCGGGAATCGAACCCGGGACCCTTCAGTCCGCAGGCTGATGCTCTATCCACTGAGCCACACCGGCCAGGGCTCTTTCTTTAATTTCTTAATCCCCAGCTCCTACACTCAGCAACCAGACTGTTTCCTTTTCCATGCAGGATGTGGAAAAGAGAGAAACAGCTCCCCTCCCACATTTGGCCCCCGAACAGGGACTGAGTACGGAGGGAAGGAAGCGAGGGGGTCACTCCCACAAGCATGTGAACACAGATTTAAAGGAATAAGGTAAGGGGAGTGTATTGCTGTGAATTGATATTGTTAACGAAAAAAACCATTGAAACCTGTAAAGAATTTTACTGAGTTTATTTGAGCCAAAATGTCGACATATGCCGGGAAGCAGAACCTCAATGAATTGAGATAATGCTCCGAAGAAATGGTGGGTTACATCTGTATTTATACATTGCCATCGAAGGAGGACATAGGTCGGCTACATGAAATTCATTGGTGATGGATTAAGGAGGTGGGATAAAGTCAACCGGTGGGAAACCCCTGGGATTGGATAAAAAGCAAAATGATGGACACATACTTAGGTGGGTACAGGAACAATTAACATGATAATGAAGGAATTTGAAGTATCTATCCTGGCGCCCACCACATTTGGTTGTGCCCCAGGGGCTCCAGCAAAAGAAGGAAGTTACAAGTTACCCAGACATCTCACAGATATGTTATCTTAGAGGCAAAAAGGCAAATGGGCTCAGTAAAGAAGATCTAAGTTGATCTTTGTCAGGGAAGATATCGGACTAGGACATGACTACCCACTATAACCTGTTTGTAGTTAAATATTTAATTTTCAAACCATCCTTTGTGGTTATTTCAGGTCTCTGAGTTTGCAAGACTGCCACGCAGGCCTCCCCTGAGCTTGTCAGGTTAGCATGTGGCTCCTTTCGTTCACAATATGAATTAGCCGGGTGTTAAACGTGGGTAATCCTCAAAAATGCTTTATTTTTTTTTAAAATATTTTTATTGAGGTATTATATGTGTACATATCTTACTATTACCCCCCCCACCCCACACCCACACATGCCCTCCCCCCCCAGAGTTTTGCGTCCATTGTTTATGCTTATATGCATGCATACAAGTCCTTCGTTTGATTTCATAACTCCCCCACCTTTCCCAAACTTTCCCCCTGTAATTTGAAAGTCTGTTTGATGCTTTACTGTCTCTGTATCTATCTTTTTGTTCAGCACTTTATAATGTTCTTTATTATCCACAAATGAGTGAGATCATGTGGTATTGTTCTTTCATTGACTGGCTTATTTCACTTAGCATAATGTTCTCCAATTCCATCCAGGTTGCTGCAAATGATGAGAATTCCTTCTTTTTTATGGCAGCATAGTATTCCATTGTGTAGATGTACCACAGTTTTCCGATCCAGTCATCTGCTGATGGGCACCTAGGCTGTTTCCAAATCTTAGCTATTGTAAATTGTGCTGCTATGAACATAGTGGTGCATATATCCTTTCTGATTGGTGTTTCTAGTTTCTTCGGATATATTCCCAGGAGTGGGATTACTGGGTCAAATGGGAGTTCCATTTTCAGTTTTTTGAGGAAACTCCATACTGTTCTCCACAGTGGCTGCACCAGTCTGCATTCCCACCAGCAGTGCACGAGGGTTCCTTTTTCTCCGCATCCTTGCCAACACTTGTCGTTTGTTGATTTGTTGATGATAGCCATTCTGACAGGTGTGAGATGGTACCTCATTGTTGTTTTGATTTGCATCTCTCGGATAATAAGTGACTTTGAACATGTTTTCATGTGTCTCTTGGCCTTCCTTCTGTCTTCTTTTGAAAATATTCTGTTTAGGTCTGTTGCCCATTTTTTTATTGGATCATTTATCTTCCTCTTATTAAGTTGCATAAGCTGCCTGTAGATGTTGGAGATTAAACCTTTATCAGTGATAGCATTTGCAAATATGTTTTCCCATGCAGTGGGCTTTCTTGTTGTTTTGTTGATGGTTTCTTTTGCTGTAAAAAAGCTTTTTATTTTGATGTAGTCCCATTTGTTAATTTTCTCTTTAGCTTCCATTGCCCTAGGGGCAGTGTCAGTGAAGAAGTTCTTTTGGCATATGTCTGAGATTTTGTTGCCTGTGGATTCCTCTAGTATTTTTATGGTTTCCCGTCTTATGTTTAAGTCCTGTATCCATTTTGAGTTTATTTTTGTGTATGGTGTAAGTTGGTGATCTAGTTTCATTTTTTTGCATGTATCTGTCCAGTTTTCCCAACACCATTTATTGAAGAGACTGTCTTGACTCCATTGTATGTTCTTGCCTCCTTTGTCAAATATTAATTGAGCATAGTGGTTTGGGTCGATATCTGGGTTCTCTATTCTGTTCCATTGATCAATATGTCTGTTCTTGTGCCAGTACCAGGCTGTTTTGAGAACAGTGGCTTTGTAATACAGCTTGAAATCTGGTATTGAGATCCCATCTACTTTATTCTTCTTTCTGAGGATTGCTGAGGCTAGTCGGGGTCTTTTTTTATTCCAGATGAATTTCTGGAGAGTTCTTTCTAGGTCTGTGAAATATGCTGTTGGTATTTTGATGGGGAGTGCATTGAATCTGTAGATTGCTTTGGGTAGTATGGACATTTTAATGATGTTGATTCTACCAATCCAGGAACATGGTATGTTCTTCCATCTGTTTACGTCTTCCTCTATCTCTTTTTTCAGTGTCCTGTAGTTTTCTGCGTATAGGTCTTTTACCTCCTTAGTTAAGTTTATTCCTAGGTATCTTAATTTTTTTGGTGCGATGGTAAATGGGATTGCTTTTTTAGTCTCTCTTTCTGTAAGTTCATTATTGGTGTATAGAAAAGCCATAGATTTCTTGGCGTTAATTTTGTATCCCGTTACATTGCCGAATTCATTTATTAAGTCTATTAGTTTTTTGATGGAATCTTTTGGGTTTTTTATGTACAATATCATGTCATCTGCAAATAAGGACAGCTTCACTTCTTCTTTTCCAATTTGGAAGCCTCTTATTTCTTCTTCTTGCCTAATTGCGATAGCTAATACTTCCAGTACTATGTCAAACAGAAGTGGTGAGAGTGGGCATCCCTGTCTTGTTCCTGTTCTTAGGGGAAATGGTTTTAGTTTTGCCCATTGAGTATGATGTTTGCTGTGGGTTTATCATAAATAGCTTTTATTATGTTGAGGTATGAGCCTTCTATTCCCACCTTGTTGAGAGTTTTTATCAAGAAAGGGTGTTGGATTTTGTCAAATGCTTTTTCTGCATCTATTGATATGACTATGTGATTTTTATCTCTCAATTTGTTTATGTGATGTATCACGTTTATTGATTTGCGGATATTGTACCATCCTTGCATTCCTGGAATAAATCCTACTTGGTCATGGTGTATGATCTTTCTGATGTACTGCTGGAGCCGATTTGCTAGAATTTTGTTGAGGATTTTGGCATCAATGTTCATGAGGGATATTGGCCTGTAATTCTCTTTCATTGAGTTGTCTTTATCTGGTTTTGGTATTAGGGTGATGCTGGCTTCATAGAAGGAGCCTGGAAGTGTTCCTTCCTCTTGAATTTTTTGGAATAGTCTGAGGAGGATAGGTTTTAGTTCTTCCTTAAAAGTTTGATAAAACTCTCCTGTGAAGCCATCTGGCCCCGGGCTTTTGTTTGCCGGAAGCTTTTTGATGACTGCTTCAATTTCTTCCATAGTTACTGGCATGTTGAGCTGTTTAGAATCTTCCTGATTGAGTTTTGGAAGGTTGTATTTTTCTAGGAATATGTCGATTTCCTCTAGGTTGTCCAGTTTGTTGGAATAGAGTTGTTCATAGTATTTTGTAACAATCCTTTGTATTTCGTCGGGATCTGTTGTTATTTCACCTCTTTCATTTCTGATTTTGTTTATTTGGGTCCTTTCTCTTTGCTTCTTGGTGAGCCTGGCTAGAGGTCCATCAATCTTGTTTATCCTTTCAAAGAACCAGCTCTTGGTTTTGTTGATCTTTTGTATTGTTTCTTTGGTCTCTATGTCGTTTATCTCCGCTCTGATCTTTATTATTTCTTTCCTTCTGCTTACACTGGGCTTATCTTGTTGCTCTCTCTCTAACTCTTTGAGTTGTTGGGTTAGGTAATTTATTACCATTGTTTCTTGTTTTTTGCAGTAGGCTTGTAGAGCTATGAACTTCCCTCTCAGGACTGCTTTCGCTGTGTCCCATAGATTTTGGATTGTTGTGTTTTCATTGTCGTTTGTTGCCATGATGTTTTTTATTTCTTCCTTGATGTCTTTGGTAACCCAGTCATGGTTTAATAGCATGCTGTTTAGTCTCCAAGTGTTTGATTTCTTTGGGTTGTTTTTATTGTAGTTGATTTCCAGTTTTATGCCACTGTGATCTGAGAAGATACTTGATATGATTTCTATCTTCTTGAATTTGGAGAGACTTTGCCTATGTCCTAACATATGGTCTATCTTTGAAAATGACCCATGTGCACTTGAGAAGAATGTATATTCTCTGGCTTTGGGGTGAAATGTTCTGAAGATGTCGATTAATTCCATCTGTTCTAGTGAGTCAGTTAGGATTGATGTTTCTTTGCTGATTTTTTGTTTAGAGGATTTCTCCAATGGTGATAGTGGGGTATTGAAGTCTCCTACTATGATTGTATTACTGTCAATCTCTCCTTTGATATCTTCCAGGAGTTTTTTAATGTATCTTGGTGCTCCTGTATTGGGTGCATATATGTTTACCAGAGTTATTTCTTCTTGTTGGATTTCTCCCTTTAGTATTATGAAGTGGCCTTCATTATCTCTTGTTATGTCCTTCACTTTGAGATCTAATTTGTCAGATATAAGTATTGCAACCCCAGCTTTTTTTTCATTTCCATTTGCCTGGAAAACCTTTTTCCATCCCTTTACTCTCAGTCTGTATGCATCCTTTTTTTTTGAGGTGGGTTTCCTGTAGACAGCAGATATCTGGGTTTTGTTTTCTTATCCAGTCTGTTACCCTGTGTCTTTTGATTGGGGCATTCAATCCATTTACATTTAAAGTTATTATTGATAGGTACTTATTTGACGCCATTTTTATTCTATACCCCTGTGTTCCTTCTTTGCTTCCTATTTCTTTCTTTTTTTTTTTTTTTACAGCAGACCCTTTAGCATTTCTTTCATTGCTGGTTTGGTGGTGATAAACTCCCTTAGTCCTTTTTTGTCTGTGAAGCTCCTGATTTCACCTTCAATTTTGATTGATAGCCTTGCTGGGTACAGTATTCTTGGATTTAGACCCTTCCTTTGCATGACTTGGTATATTTCATTCCATTCCCTTCTGGCCTGATGAGTTTCTGTTGAGAAATCAGTTGCTAGTCTGATGGGGGTTCCTTTGTATGTAACTGTCTGTCTCTCTCTGGCCGCTTGTAAGATTCTTACTTTGTCGTTGGTGTTTGCCAACTTAACTATAATGTGCCTTGGCGTCGGTCTTTTGGGGTTCTTTTTGCTTGGAACTCTGTGAGCTTCTTGGATTTGTGTGGGTTTTTTCTTCCCTATATCAGGGAAGTTTTCTGTTATTATTTCTTCAAACAGGTTTTCTATTCCTTGCTCAGTTTCCTTTCCTTCTGGCACCCCTATTATCCTGATGTTGTTTTGTTTTGTATTGTCCCGAAGTTCCCTTACGCTCTCCTCAATCTTTCTAATTTTTGTTTCTAGAAGCTGTTGTAATTGGGTATTTTTTTCCATCTTGTCTTCTAGCTCACTTATGCGGTCCTCTGCTTCATCTAGTCTACTCTTGATGCTTTCTATTGAGTTCTTTACAGCAGCGATGTCATTTTTCATTTCTTCTTGGTTCTTCTTCATTTCTTCTTGGTTCTTACTCATATTGTCGAATTTGTCTTCCATCCTTTTCAGCCACTTTATGACCATTTCTCTGAATTCTTTCTCTGATAGGTTGTTTGCCTCTAAATCGTTTACTTCCTTTTCTGGTGATGCCTGCTTCTCTTTCCTGTGGGGGCTGTTTCTTTGTCTCCTCATGGTCTCTCTTCTCCGGATGTCTGGTTATATAGATTTCTCTCTCTGGCGTTGATTTAAAGGTATAAAATACAACACAACCAGGCACAACAGACAAGGCACTGAACATAATTGTATTCACGATATTAATAACCTCCAATAAAGGTAACCACCAGAGAAAGACAAATTAGGGAATAGGAGTGGAAGAGGGAGAGTAAAAAGAAAGAACAACAACGAAAAAAAAAAACACAAAAAACAAAGAGTGTGAATCTGAACTTGGGAAAAGAGCAGAAAGAAAGAAAAGAAAAAGAAATAACAGAAAAGAAAAAGAAAAGAAGAAAAAAAAAGTAAGAGAGACAAGAATGATACTAAGAGAGAAAAGGGGAACAAACTATATATATGGGGAGTAAACTCCACTAGAACAACCACTATTCCCAGCAAATTCCAGCAACACGAGCCTGGAGATTAATACAAACTGCAACACCAGCTAATATCAAGTGAGGCAAGGGAAAACAAAAGTAAAAAACAAAAAAAAACAAAGCAAACAAAAGAACCAACCAAACCAACAAAAAGAATAATCAAAACAATCTCATAAAAAAGCATAAAAATTCAATCTAATCAACATTCAAGCAAACAACAACAAAAGGCCCGAGAGAAAAATAATCTTTTTAAGGTAGCGTAGAGAGAGGTTTGTATGGATTTGGAGCAGGGGGTTGGGAATTAGATATATAAGTAGGGTGAAGTTTTAGCAGGGAGTAAACTGAAAAAGTAGGGAAAATCTAAAGCCAGAAAGGGTTAAGATAAACTGGGGACCAAGGGGGAAAGGTTAGGAGGAGAGTGATGGCATAATGTTAGCTTTGAGATAGGGTAAAGCGATTGTAAGGGAAAGATGCAAATCGAATGTAGGACACTAATCCAAAAATAAAAGAAAGAGAAAATCAAATGACATTAAAAAAAAAAGTAAAATAATAGTAATAATATTGCTGATTGAAAATAAAAATGTAATAATTAAAAAGGTGAAAATCGAGTGAGGAAAAAGAAAAAAAAATTAGTTTCTTAAGTAAAAGATGCAAAAAATGCAAATAAAAAATATGAGAATAAAAAAATTAAAAAATTGAAAAAAGAATTGAAAATTAAAAAATAGGAAGACTAAAATGTGCAGTAGCGGCTGGCATTCACTTCCTCTATTATTCTGTTTGGTACGCCTTTTTCCCAGTCTGGGCAGTATTTCAGTTCAGCTTCATTCCAGGGCTCCTCAGTGTTGGAAGCCAGTCCTGCTTTTTAAGCCAGCCGTGTCTTAATTTCTCGTATTTATTTTTTATTACACCAGAGACAATTAGCGTTTCAGCCCCTGGGTGGCAGTGTTTCTGAATTGACTTCCGGGCCTCTCTAGCTCTTTTTTTTTTTTTTCCCCTCTATGGCACTCACTACCGGTTTGTGGAGGTGTGCGCCTCAGAGCTTGTGGAGGTGTGCGCCTCAGAGCTGCCTCTCTGATGGTCACACGCAGCTCTGGTCCCCAGGTTCCGAAAAAACACCTTCCCCCTGCAGTCTTTCAGGGTTTCCACCTGGGTTTTTCTATGTGTTGGGCTTAGCAATCAGAGTCGGAAAGAGCCCAGGTGTGCGGACCGTGGGTCTGTGCACCAGACTAAGGAGCCTGCACTCCTTTGAAAATTCTTAGTCTGACCCTCCTCGTCAGATTAAAATGAGTTGCTTTCAAGAGGTCACTTCTGTTAGCAGCTCAGAAGACCCCCCTCCTCATTCACAGATCACGGCAGTTCCAACTGCCGCCGATTTTTCTAGGCACAGACCTCCCGGCTCCTGCCGGTCCTGCGGCTGCCGCGCTTCCCTCACCCAGCGCTTCCCTCACCCACTGCGGGGATTAGAAACCGCCCCTCATTTCCGGCGAAATCTGACCTTTCCGTGGTGCAGTGAAGAGTTTCTTTGAATCCGAATGTTTGCGCTGATAGGGGACTGGTGGTCTGGTGCTCCCAGCAGTTCAGTGTTTGCAGTTGTCGCGGAAAGTCAGGTTTCCACTAAAATCCTCCTTTCCTTGCAAGATGGCGAGGCGCCCGGCGAGCCCGCAGCTCCAGGAGGGGACCCAGCCCCTGTGGGTGCTGCGCGGTCAGAGGAACACTGCCCAGCACTCCCCCGCCTTCTCCTGGAGTTTAGCTGTCCCTTGGCTTGCCCACATACACTCCCTCTGCGAGCCTCTGCTGCTCCGACTCTCCGCCCCAGGAACAGACTCCAAACCCGACTCTATTCCGTCGCCATTTTCTCCTCTAGGGTCCAAAAATGCTTTAAACTATGCTCTGTTAAGTGTAGTCAAACTCTTGATTTCTTTCTTAAGTTTTGTTGATGAAACCTGGGAAAAGGTTAGAAAGCAGTTGTGTGACCAATACTCAGCAAAAAGTCCAGAGAATATTCCTATTTTAATTGGTGATGGCCTTGATTCAGCACAGGAGAGTTTAAGAATGTCTATGTGGGGTGGAGTGGAAGGGTTCAAGTCTCTAAGAATACCATCTGCACCTCCTCTGCCTCCACGTGTAAACTACTTGTAACCAAGTAGAGAAGGATTAACCCTTTGCACTCGCTTGCTTTTTTCTCGATTCCTTTATTCTAATGCTAACCATGTCGAGTCACACTTGACATCCGAGTGCAAAAGGTTAAAGAAATTTCTCAGCAACTGCCAGTAATTCTTAGTTTAAAAAATCTTTTTCTTTCCTTAAAAATAAAAATTGAAAAAATAAATAAAATAAAAACAGTAGATGCCAGACCATCACTGAATCTTTCCCCCAGAGCAAGCAGGATGTGGGGGAAGGGAGACACGTGGCTATCCAATATGGATGCCACTCCCCAAGAAAGACACTTTGAAGGCCCTCATCTTCGCCATCCTTTTTTTTCCCCAGCTAATGACTTAAAGCTTTTACAAATTCATAAATGCATCAGGGATTTCTGTGCAAATATAAAGGAAAATGGCCAGTTTAAAAACGAGTGTGCATAGTTTTGAGCTGAACTTGACCTTTTGCTGTGTACAGAATAAAAACCCGAGACTGTTTTTGGCCTTAAAAATGGCAGAGATGAACCAGAGAAAGAAATACAGGCTAGTTTCCCAAGGCATCTAAAGTAGCTCTTTTGAAATTTCCCGCCAGAGGCAAGTAAACAGCAGGAAGTAGTTAGTCAAGCTTACATATGAATGGCTGAGTTTGCTTCTTGACTTCCCCAGCAGGAAAATTGTGACCGTTTTGAAATTTAGTGGCTGGGCCAAGCCTATCGGCTGGAAATTTAAAAGAACTTGGAAGTTTACTAAAACAAATGATAAAATTAAATTATCTCAATGTATTGAAATTTATAATACTGAAATGTTGATCTGAGTATGCCTAGTATGAAGTCTAGATGATAGAAGTTAATCTATTAATTGAATATGCCTTATATTTTATTTGAAATATGTCCTTAAAATGTAAAAGTATTATTGATTTGAGAAATGCTAAGTATTTAATTTTGTTACCTAAAATTTGAAGCTCTGAAAGTTTAAGGTCTCTTCTCTCATCATGAAAAGGCTACAGAAATGAAAAACCCAGAACTTTTTTCTAATAAAAATGGCGGATTTGACCAAAAGGAAAGAACACAGGCTAGTTCCAGCAGCAGATTGGCATTTCCATAATAAAGAATAGTTTTTAAAATGCTGATGAAAGGTGTTAAAAATTTAACTTTAAGGCCTTCAAGACATAGAATTTATCCAAAGTAAATGCCTTAAAGTAACTGGAATTGGATTTGAAACTCAAAAATTTTTGAAAGAATATATTATAAAGATCAGGTAGCCCAGATAAAGACTGGCTATGCCCTTTGTTAATAGAGGAAGAGGTAGTCACTCCCTTCCCCCAGAAGAACTGGTAATCCAATTCCCACCAGCAGCCATCTTTAAAGAATGTTAATTTGCATTTAAATGGCTACACCTTTTGCTAGCTGACCTTCCCAGAAAAGGTCAAGTGGCTAGGCCAAAAGTTTTTTCCTGAAAAAGTGGCTCCTTTAAAATCAGCTTTCCACCAGTAGTCATTTTTTAATACCTACACATTTGCTTCTCAGTTTCCCCAGGCAGAAAAAAACATGGTTTAAAGTTAATTATTAGATTTTAAAATTTATTCTTAAAAATATAAAGTTGTTGTTAATCAAAGAACTGCTAATATTTGACTTGCAAGCTCTGAAAGTTTAAAGTGCAAATTGAATTGGGAGAAATTAATTAAATATCTAAAGTATAACGTGTTTTTAGGAAAATAAAATGTGTTTTCTCTGATAATTAGGAATTCAAAATAAGTTACTTCTTGGTCTGATTTAAAAAAGGAGGATCAATTCTATGATCCAGAATAAATGTAATTGATATTCTTTAAAATAATTTAAGTACATAATCTTAAATCATATATAGAAATATATATTATATGTTTGATCTTTCCAAGTGTATTTCAAGACTGAGCGTGACTTTTGAGAGTAGACATTTCATGAGCCCCGAAATGTTACAAAAGTCTGTTCTCTCTTAAAAGAAATATTTTTTTTAATTAAACCGATTGATACTTGAAATCGCATGGAAAGCTTTATCAAATAAAATTTAATTAATATGTTTTACTTATATATATATATTGAATATTATGAAAGTTTTCGCCTCAAAGAAGGGCAAAATCATTATATTTCTTAAATATAGCCAAAATTGTCAACAGCAGTAGAATTTCAAGAAAGACAAAAGCCTCAAGCAGCCTGCATTTTGAATGGGCTGGAGGTGGGACAGTGTTTATGCTTTTGGATCAGACCAATAAAATATCAAACCTATAAGTTTTACTGAATAAGTTTTTTTTGCCTTTTTAATTAAAGATACCTACGTAAGTTACTTTATAAATTAGATTTTTAAAATGTAATCAATGTCTCAATAAGTTCCATGAGAAGCCAATGTTTTTATAAGTAATTTAATCCAAGTAAAACCTAGGAACAGATTAGAAGCCACCATTTACTGCCTGTCTTGATGTAGCCGCCTACATTAACCCTTTAGACTCGCTTGCTTTTTTTCTCGATTCCTTTATTCTACTCAGGATTTAATTTTGTAAATACCCCAGATTTTACAAAGCGTGGCAGTAGAATAAAAAACTGGAGTTTCTTTTCAAACAAACTTATTTATTTAACGTAAGAAGAGCCCAAATAAAGGAGGAGGGATTGAGGGAGGGAAGGGATGGGCTACCAATGCTAAACATGTCACACTCCACATCTGAGGGCAAAAGGTTAAGATAGAGGTGGGGCAACATTTGTGGCTTGTGTGACAGCCGCCATCTTGCCTGCCCCTCTGGACACGTGGCTTGGGAAGGGTTACTATAAGGGTTCGGGATAGTGAGGGTTCAGGCTCAGGTTAGGGCTAGGTTTAGGGTTAGGGTTAGAGGGTTAGCGACAGGGTTAGGGTAACGGTGTAGTAACATTGGGAATTCACAATGAATGAGCTTCAATCACTGGACAAATGGGAGTGTAGCACTGAGGATTCACAACTCCAGACTAGGGAAATATATAGAAATGTGCTTCATACACTAGGAATACATGTTCCAATAGAATGAATATCTGAACAGCACGCTTTTGTCACTGGGAAATCTTGTTCAAACAGCTGAGAACCGAGTGTGACACTGTTTATATTTATTTTTCTCGTTAAAAGGAGTTGGCCTTTTCGGGAAAAGGAGTTGGTGAAACACTGAAAAATTCATTTTCAAAGAGCTATAGAACAGTATGAAAGTATTGAGAACACTAAGAAATCAAAATGGGAGTTAGGCTAGTGTTCCAAGTAGTGTTATAATGTGCCTTTAAAAAGCTTGTATGACACCCATATTAAAATGATAAACTCTCAGAGCTCAAAACAACAGACCAGGGGGAATGTGTCAGAGTGTCTCTAGAACACTTGGAATACGTTTTAGAAACTGAACATCACTACTGAATTTTGAAATACTGAGAATTTGTTTCCAAAGCCCTGTGAAAGGTAGGATAGTCTTTCAAGTGGTAATAATGGTGAAAGTGCTGGTATATTTGTAAAAAATGCTGTTTAACCAAATTTGAATTCACAGTGAAGGAGGTTGAGTCACTAGAAAAAAGTGACTCCAACTCGGCAAATTCACAATGATAACCTAGGGAAATGTCTAAGAAAGTGCTTCACGCACTAGGAATTCGTGAATAAAGGGCCTAAATATCTGTAACACATTGTTTCATGACAGGGAAATCGTGTTTAAAGAACACAGAACCGAGTTGGATTCTGATTACATTTATAGTTCACGGACAATGAGTTGGCGTTTTTGATAGAAGATTGGTTAGGCCTTTAAACCGGAAGTGCTGATGTCACCAAGGAAGAGGGTCCACGTGGGCAGCCGCAAGTACTCCCAGGTGATAATGGTTTGAGCCAGGGGATCTGCAGGGAGTGATGACATCATCGAGGTTTGTTCTGGTGTTCTGGTTATAGAATTGGGGTCCGGGCTAGTATTAGCGATAGGATAAGTGTTCGGGCTAGCTAGGGTTCAGGCTCAGGTTAAGGCTAGGTTTAGGATTAGGGTTAGAGCGCTAGGGACAGGGTTACGGTCACGGTGTAGTAACGTTGGGTATTCACAATGAATGAGCTTCAATCACTGGACAAATGGGAGTGTAGCACTGAGAATTTACAACTCCAGACTAGGGAAATATTTAGAAATGTGCTTCACACACTAGGAATACATATTCCAATAGACTCAATATCTGAACAGCACAATTTTGTCACTGGGAAATCTTGTTCAAACAGCTGAGAACCGAGTGTGGCACTGTTTACATTTATATTTCCCGTCAAAAGGAGTTGGCCTTTTCGGGAAAAGGAGTTGGTGAACACTGAAAAATTCATTTTCATAGAGCTATACAATAGTATGAAAGCATTGAGAAAACTATGAAATCAAAATGTTAGTTAGGCCAGTGTTCTAAGTAGTCCTTTAATGTGCCTTTAAAAAGCCGGTATGACACCCGTGTTAAAATGAAAACTCTCAGAGCTCAAAACAACAGACCAGGGGAATGTGTCAGAGTGTCTCTAGAACTCTTGGAATACATTTTAGAGCAGGAACATCTCTACTGAATTTTGAAATACTGAGAATTTGTATCCAAAGCGCTGTGAAAGGTAGGATAGACGTTCAAGTGGTAATAATGGTTAAAGTGCTGGTATATTTGTAAAAAGCGCTGTTTCACCAAATTGGAATTCACTATGAAGGAGCATGAGACACTGGAAGGGAGAGACTCCAAGTCGGGAAATGCACAATGATAAGCTAGGTTAATATCTAGGAAAGTGCTTCAAACACTAGGAATACGTGAAGAAACGGCCTTAATATCTGTAACACATTGTTTCCTGACAAGGAAATCGTGTTCAAAGAACATAGAACCAAGTTGGATACTGGTTACATTTATAATTCAGGGACAATGAGTTGGAGTTTTTGAAAGAAGCCTGGTTCGGCCATTAAAACGGAAGTGATGATGTCACCCAGGGGGAGGGGCCACGTGGGCAGGCTCAAATGATCCCAGGTGATAATGATTTGACCAGGGGACCATCTGGGAATGATGAAGCATCGAGGTTAGTTCTGGTGTTAGGGTTAGAGAATTGGGGTTCTGGCTAGGGTTAGGGTTAGGATAAGGGTTCGGGCTAGGTAGGGTTCAGGCTGAGGTTAGGGCTAGGTTTAGGGTTAGGGTTAGGGTTAGAGGGTTATGGTCAAGGTGTAGTAAAGTTGTGTATTCACAATGAATGAGCTTCAATCACTGGACAAATTAGAGTGTAGCACTGAGAATTTACAACTCCAGACTAGGGAAATATTTAGAAATGTGCTTCACACACTAGGAATACATATTCCAATAGACTGAATACCTGAACAGCACAATTTTGTCACTGGGAAATCTTGTTCAAACAGCTGAGAACCGAGTGTGGCACTGTTTACATTTATATTTACCGTCAAAAGGAGTTGGCCTTTTCGGGAAAAGGAGTTGGTGAACACTGAAAAATTCATTTTCATAGAGCTATACAATAGTATGAAAGCATTGAGAAAACTATGAAATCAAAATGTTAGTTAGGCCAGTGTTCTAAGTAGTCCTTTAATGTGCCTTTAAAAAGCCGGTATGACACCCGTGTTAAAATGAAAACTCTCAGAGCTCAAAGCAGCAGACCAGGGGGATGTGTCAGAGTGTCTCTAGAACTCTTGGAATACATTTTAGAACAGGAACATCTCTACTGAATTTTGAAATACTGAGAATTTGTATCCAAAGCGCTGTGAAAGGTAGGATAGACGTTAAAGTGGTAATAATGGTTAAAGTGCTGGTATATTTGTAAAAACCGCTGTTTCAACACATTGAAATTCACTATGAAGGAGCATGAGACACTGGAAGGGAGAGACTCCAAGTCGGGAAATGCACAATGATAATCTAGGTTAATATCTAGGAAAGTGCTTCAAACACTAGGAATACGTGAAGAAACGGCCTTAATATCTGTAACACATTGTTTCCTGACAAGGAAATCGTGTTCAAAGAACATAGAACCAAGTTGGATACTGGTTACATTTATAATTCAGGGACAATGAGTTGGAGTTTTTGAAAGAAGCCTGGTTCGGCCATTAAAACGGAAGTGATGATGTCACCCAGGGGGAGGGGCCACGTGGGCAGGCTCAAATGATCCCAGGTGATAATGATTTGACCAGGGGACCATCTGGGAATGATGAAGCATCGAGGTTAGTTCTGGTGTTAGGGTTAGAGAATTGGGGTTCTGGCTAGGGTTAGGGTTAGGATAAGGGTTCGGGCTAGGTAGGGTTCAGGCTGAGGTTAGGGCTAGGTTTAGGGTTAGGGTTAGAGGGTTAGGGAGAGGGTTATGGTCAAGGTGTAGTAAAGTTGTGTATTCACAATGAATGAGCTTCAATCACTGGACAAATTAGAGTGTAGCACTGAGAATTTACAACTCCAGACTAGGGAAATATTTAGAAATGTGCTTCACACACTAGGAATACATATTCCAATAGACTGAATACCTGAACAGCACAATTTTGTCACTGGGAAATCTTGTTCAAAAAGCTTTGAACCGAGTGTGGCACTGTTTACATTTATTTTTCCCGTCAAAAGGAGTTGGCCTTTTCGGGAAAAAGAGTTGGTGAAACACTGAAAAATTCATTTTCATAGAGCTATAGAATAGTATGAAAGTATTGAGAACACTATGAAATCAAAATGTTGGTTAGGGTAGTGTTCCAAATAGTGTTTTAATGTGCCTTTAAAAAGCCGGGATGACACCCGTGTTAAAATGAAAAATCTTAGAACTCAAAACAACAGACCAGAGGGATGTGTCAGAGTGTCTCTAGAACTCTTGGAATACGTTTTAGAATCCGAAGGTATCTACTGAATTTTGAAATACTGAGAATTTGTATCCAAAGCGCTGTGAAAGGTAGGATAGACTTTAAGGGGTAAGAATGGTTAAAGTGATGGTATATTTGTAAAAAACGATGTTTCACCAAATTGGAATTCACAATGAAGGAGCTTGAGACACTGGAAGAGAGAGACTCCAACTCGGGAAATTCACAATGATAACCTAGGTTAATATTTAAGAAACTGGTTCAACACTAGGAATATGTGAAGAAAGGGCCTTAATATCTGTAACACATTGTTTCCTGACAAGGAAATCGTGTTGAAAGAACATAGAACAGAATTGGATACTAGTTACATTTATAATTCAGGGACAAATGAGTTGGCGTTTTTGAAAGAAGCCTGGTTCGGCCATTAAACCGGACGTGATGACGTCACGCAGAGGGAGGGGCCATGTGGGCAGGCTCAATTGATCCCAGGTGATAATGATTTGGCCAGGGGACGAGCTGAGAGTGATAACGTCATCGAGGTTAGTTCTGGTGTTAGGGTTAGAGAATTGGGGTTCCGGCAAGGGGTAGGGTTAGGATAAGTGCTAGGGCTAGATACAGTTCAGGCCTAGATAAGGGCAAGGTTTAGGGTTAGGGTTAGAGGGTTAGGGACAGGGTTACAGTCATGGTGTAGAAACGTTGGGTATTCACAATGAATGAACTTCAATCACTGGACAAATGGGAGTGTAGCACTGAGAATTTACAACTTCAGACTAGGGAAATATTTAGAAATGTGCTTCTCACACTAGGAATACATATTCCAATAGAGTGAATACCTGAACAGCACAATTTTGTCACTTGGAAATCTTGTTCAAACAGGTGGGAACCGGGTGTGACACTGTTTACATTTATTTTTCCCGTCAAAAGGAATTCGCGTTTTCGGGAAAAGGAGTTGGTGAAACACTAAAAAATTCATTTTCCTACAAATATAGAGTAGTATGAAAGTATTGGGAAAACTATGAAATCAAAATGTTACTTAGGCTAGTGTTCCAAGTAGTGTTTTAATGTACCTTTAAAAAACCGGTATGACACCTGTGTTAAAATGAAAAGGCTCACAGCTCTAAACAACAAACCAGGGGCATATGTCAGAGTTTCTCTAGAACTCTTGGAATACGTTTTAGAACCCGAACATCTCTACTGAATTTAGAAATACTGAGAATTTGTATCCAAAGCGCTGTGAAAGGTACAATAGACTTTCAAGTGGTAATAATGGTTAAAGTGATGGTATATTTGTAAAAAGCGCTGTTTCACCAAATTGGAATTCACAATGAAGGAGCTTGAGACATGTAAAGAGAGACTCCAACTCTGGAAATTCACAATGATAACCTAGGTTAACATCTCAGAAAATGCTTCAAACACTAGGAATACTTGAAGAAAGGGCCTTAATATCTGTAACACATTGTTCCCTGACCAGGAAATCGTGTTCAATGAACATAGAACAGAGTTGGATACTGGTTACATTAATAATTCAGGGAGAATGAGTTGGCGTTTTTGAAAGAAGCCTGGTTAGGCCATTAAACCGGAAGTGATGATGTCACCAAGGAGGAGGGGCCACGTGGGCAGGCTCAATTGATCCCAGGTGATAATGATTTGGCCAGGGGACCAGCTGGGAGTGATGACATCATCGAGGTTAGTTCTGGTGTTAGGGTTAGAGAATTGGGGTTCTGGCTAGGGTTAGGTTTAGGATAAGGCTTCGGGCAATGTAGGGTTCTGGATCAGGTTAGGGCTAGGTTTAGGGTTAGGTTTAGATGGTTATGGACGGTCGTATATTCACTGTGTAGTAACTTTGGGTATTCACAATGAATGAGCTTCAATCACTGGACAAATTGGAATGTAGCACTGAGAATTTACAACTCCAGACTAGGGAAATATTTAGAAATGTACTTCACACACCAGGAATACATATTCCAATAGACTGAACATCTGAACAGCACAATTTTGTCACTGGGAAATCTTGTTGAAACTGCTGAGAACTGAGTGTAACACTGTTTACATTTATTTTTCCCGTCAAAATGAGTTGGCGTTTTCGGGAAAGGAGTTGGTGAAACATTGAAAAATTCATTTTTCTACAAATATAGAGTAGTATGTAAGTATTGGGAACACTATGAAATCAAAATGTTACTTAGGCTAGTGTTCCATGTAGTGTTTTAATGTACCTTTAAAAAGCCGGTATGACACCGGTGTTAAAATGAAAACTCTCAGAGCTCAAAACAACAGAGCACGGGAATGTGTAAGCGTGTCTCTATTACTCTGCGAATACGTTTTGGAACCCGAACATCTCTACTGAATTTTGAAATACTGAGAATTTGTATTCAAAGCGCTGTGAAAGGGAGGACAGACTTTCAAGTGGTAATAATGGTTAAAGTGCTGGTATATTTGTTAAAAACGCTATTTCACCAAATTGGAATTCACAAGGAAGGAGCTTGAGACACTGGAAGAGAGAGAATCCAAATCGGGAAATTCAAAATGATAACCCAGGGGAATATCTAAGAAACTGCTTCAAACACTAGGAATATGTGAAGAAAGGGCCTTAATATCTGTAACACATTGTTTCCTGACAAGGAAATCGTGTTCAAAAACATAGAACCGAGTTGGATACTGGTTATATTTATAATTCAGGGATAATGAGTTGGCGTTTTTGAAAGAAGCCTAGTTAGGCCATTAAACCAGAAGTGATGATGTCACCAAGGGGGAGAGGCCACGTGGGCAGGCTCAATTGATCCCAGGTGATAATGATTTGGCCAGGGGACCAGCTGGGAGTGATGACGTCATCGATGTTAGTTCTGGTGTTAGGGTTAGAGAATTGGGGTTCTGGCTAGGGTTAGGGTTAGGATAAGTGTTCGGGCTAGGTAGGGTTCAGGCTCAGGTTAGGGCTAGGTTTAGGGTTAGGGTTAGATGGATAGGGACAGGGTAAAGATAACGATGTAGTAACGTTGGGTATTCACAATGAATGAGCTTCAAGCACTGGACAAATTGGAGTGTAGCACTGAGAATCTACAACTCCAGACTAGGGAAATATTTAGAAATGTGCTTCACACACCAGGAATACATATTCCAATAGACTGAACATCTGAACAGCACAATTTTGTCAGTGGGAAATCTTGTTCAAACAGCTGGGAACCGAGTGTCACACTGTTTACATTTATTTTTTCCCGTCAAAATGAGTTGGCGTCGGGTGAGGCCACGCGCGCCTGGGTCTGGGAGAGGCCACGCGCCCCTGTATCCGGGTGAGGCCATGTGTCCCTGGATCCGGGTGAGGTCTCACGCACCTAGGTCCGGGTGAGGCCACGCGCCCCTGGGTCGGGGAGAGGCCACGTGCCCCTGGGTCTGGGTGAGGCCATGTGCCCCTGGGTCCGGGTGAAGCCGTGCCCCTGGGTCCGGCCGAGACCAAACCAGAGGGAGTCGGACCTCCGTTACTACCATTTGTCCACCATCCAGAGCTGAGGGGTCAGTGCTGACATGTACACATAAGGAACTGGTGGACATTGAAATTGGGTCTCTAAAGAACTGTTGGTCCAGAAAGAAACTCACTACAGACTGATTCATTTGCCTGTCAGCATAACTATTATTGCTCGTCTCACATTCAATTCTTATAAGTATATCTCTAGTGACACATGATCTCGCTCATCTAGGGGAAATGATGAACAACATAGACTGATGAACAAGAACAGAACCAGAAACAAGGAGGCATCGATCGGACTATCGGGCCTCAGAGGGAGGATAGGGCAGGGTGGGGGAGGGGGAGAGATCAACCAAAGGAGTTGTGTGCATGCATATGAGCCTATCCAACGGTTAAGTTCAACAGAGGGTTGGGGCATCCGTGGGGAGGGGTGTGGGATGGGAATGGGGGGATGAGGACAAATATGTGATACCTAAATCAATAAAGAAATTGAAAAAAAATAAAATAAAAAATAAAAAAAAAGCAATGAAAAAAAAAATGAGTTGGCGTTTTCAGGAAAGGAGTTGGTGAAACACTGAAAAATTCATTTTCCTAGAGCTATAGAATAGTATGAAAGTATTGGGAACACTATGAAATCAAAATGTTAGTTAGGCTAGTGTTCCATGTAGTGTTTTAATGTGCCTTAAAAAATCCGGTATGACACCCGTGTTAAAATGAAAACTTTCAGAGCTTAAAACAATAGACCAGGGGCATGTGTCAGAGTGTCTCTAGAACTCTTGGAATACGTTTTAGAACCAGAAAATCTCTACTGAATTTTGAAATACTGAGAATTTGTATCCAAAGCGCTGTGAAAGGGAGGATCGACTTTCAAGTGGTAATAATGGTTAAAGTGATGGTATATTTGTAAAAAGCGCTGTTTCACCAAATTGGAATTCACCACGAAGGAGCTTCAGACACTGTAAAGAGAGACTCCAACTCTGGAAATTCACAATGATAACCTCAGTTAACATCTCAGAAAATGCTTCAAACACTTGGAATACGTGAAGAAAGGGCCTTAATATCTGTAACACATTGTTCCCTGACAAGGAAATCGTGTTCAAAGAACATAGAACCGAGTTGGATACTGGTTACATTCATAATTCAGGGACAATGAGTTGGCATTTTTGAAAGAAGCCTGGTTCGGCCATTAAACCGGAAGTGATGATGTCACCAAGGAGGAGGGGCCACGTGGGCAGGCTCAATTGATCCCAGGTGATAATGATTTGGCCAGGGGTACAGCTGGGAGTGATGACGTCATCGAGGTTAGGTCTGGTGTTAGGGTTAGAGAATTGGGGTTCAGGCTAGGGTTAGGGTTAGGATAAGGGTTCGGGCTAGGTAGGGTTCAGGCTGAGGTTAGGGCTAGGTTTAGGATTAGGGTTAGAGGATTAGGGACAGGGTTATGGTCACAGTGTAGTAACGTTGGGTATTCACAATGAATGAGCTTCAATCACTGGACAGATTGGAGTGTAGCACTGAGAATTTACAACTCAAGACTAGGGAAATATTTAGAAATGTGCTTCACACACTAGGAAAACATATTGCAATAGACTGAACATCTGAACAGCACAATTTTGTCACTGGGAAATCTTGTTGAAACTGCTGAGAACTGAGTGTAACACTGTTTACATTTATTTTTCCCGTCAAAATGAGTTGGCGTTTTCAGGAAAAGGAGTTGGTGAAACACTGAAAAGTTCATTTTCCTAGAGCTATAGAATAGTATGAAAGTATGGAGAACACTATGAAATCAAAATGTTAGTTAGGCTAGTGTTCCAAGGAGTGTTTTTTTTTTATTTTCTTTAATTTTTTTTTAAAATTTCTTTATTGATTAAGGTGTCACATATTTGTCTTCATCCCCCCATTCCCATCCACACCCCTCCCCACGGATGGCCCAACCCCCTGTTGAACTTAACCATTGGATAGTCTCATATGCATGCACACAAGTCTTTTGGTTGATCTCTCCCCTCAACCCCCCGACCCCCATCCTCCCTCTGAGGCCCGATAGTCCGATCGATGCCTCCTTGTTTCTGGTTCTGTTCTTGTTCCTCAGTCTATGTTGTTCATCATTTCCCCTAGATGAGCGAGATCATGTGTCACTAGAGATATACTTATAAGAACTGAATGTGAGACGAGCAATAATAGTTATGGTGACAGGCAAATGAATCAGTCTGTAGTGAGTTTCTTTCTGGACCAACAGTTCTTTTGAGGCCCAATTTCAATGTCCACCAGTTCCTTATGTGTACATGTCAGCACTGACCCCTCAGCTCTGGATGGTGGACAAATGGTGGTAACGGAGGTCCGACTCCCTCTGGTTTGGTCTCGGCCAGACCCAGGGGCACGGCTTCACCCGGACTAAGGGGCACGTGGCCTCACCCAGACCCAAGGGGCGCATGGCCTCACCCGGGCCCGGGACCCAGCCTCACCCGGATCCAGGGGCGCACGGCCTCACCCGGACCCAGGATCCGGCTTCATCCGTACCCAGGGGTGCAAGGCCTCACCCGGATCCAGGGACCCATCCTCATCCGGGTCCAGTGGCGCGTGGCCTCACCCGGACCCAGTGGCGCGTGGCCTCACCCGGGCCCAGGGACCCAGCCTCACCCGGGTCCAGGGGCACAAGGCCTCACCCGGACCCAGGGGCGCGTGACCTCACCCGGGCCCAGGGACCCAGCCTCACCCGGGTCCAGGGGCACGTGGCCTCACCCAGACCCAGGGGCGCGTGGCCTCTCCCAGACCCAGGGGCGTGTGGCCTCACCTGGACCTAGGTGCACAACGCCTCACCCGGATCCAGGGACACATGGCCTCACCCGGACCCGGGGGCGGTGGCCTCTTCCAGACCCAGGGGCACGTGGCCTTTCCCAGACCCAGGGGCGTGTGGCCTTACCTGGACCTAGGTGTGCAAGGCCTCACCCGGATCCAGGGACACATGGCCTCACCCGGACCCAGGGGCGCGTGGCCTCTCCCAGACCCAGGGGCACGTGGCCTCACCCGGACCTAGGTGCGCGAGGCCTCACCCGGACCCGGGACCCAGCCTCACCCGGATCCAGGGACACATGGCCTCTCCCAGACCCAGGGGCGTGTGGCCTCACCCGGACCTAGGTGCGTGAGGCCTCACCCGTACCCAGGACCCAGCCTCACCCGGATCCAGGGACACATGGCCTCACCCGCGCCCGGGACCCAGCCTCACCCGGATGCAGGGGCACGCGGCCTCACCCGGACCCGGGATCTAGCTTCACCTAGACCCAGGGGCACGTGGCCTCACCCGGACCCAGGGGCGCATGGCCTCACCTGAACCCAGAATCCGGCTTCACTTGGACCCAGGGGCGCGTGGCCTCACCCAGACCCAGGGGCGTGAGGCCTAACCTAGACCCAAGGGTGTGTGACCACACCCGAGCCCAGAGGCTCGCAGCCTCGCCTGGACCCGGGTCTCAGCGGGGTTTCGTCTTCTTGATCCCAATTCCTGTTGGCCAATTCCCTCTCAGCCATTCCTTCGGCCATTTTCTCAGAGCTCCAGGGCGGCTGCCGCAGAACTCGTTGGGCGGCGGGCTCGGCGAAGCTCCGGTGTGCCCGGTGCACGGTGGCGGGCTGGTCCGGTGTCGCTGTGTCGGCCCTTGGGTCTGCAGCGGTGGCCAGTCGCCGAGCGTGCGCACCTGGCCGCTTCCGGGGCGTTGAGATTCTTGAAGGACTCGGAGGTCAGCAAGCACAAAGTCTCCCACCCCATGTCTCCCAGGGGCTCGTCTGTCCATGCTTGGCAGCGAGTGGAGCCGTCCCCTCAGCCGGAGACCACCGGGGGAACTGCACCGAGCACGTTCCAGGCCGCCATTGTGTCGCCTGAGCCGTAGTTCTTAAAGTGTGGCCTTTGGGTCACCTGCATCAGCATCATCCCGCGTACCCCTCTCTTTTATACTAGTTGTAGAGTATCTGCTCAGCCAGCCCTCTGGTGGTTCTGGACGGTGTCTGCTCTGCTCTCCCGTCGTAGTCTCAAAATTGTTGTGGTAGGCAACGATCAGGCTTCCGCCCTATGTCTCCATCTTGGTCCTCCTTTGTACAGTTAAGTCTTGATTGTTGTTGGTGTCACTGGGAGGAATTGTCCTCCAGGCCAATTGTCCGTGAGGACCCTCTTTGTCTATATAGGAAGAGTTGCTGTGCAGGAGATATGTTTATGGGCCGGGTCTTGATGCAGCAATGCTTTGGCGCTCACTGAGTCTGCCTCTTGAATGTATCCCTTATGCGAGTGGTTGAAATCTGGTGTCATCTCACACCAACCACTAGATGCCCTCGTTTCTGGGTCTCCAATGGAGTGTAGGTCAGCTACTGCCTGAGGCACTCAGCAGGGAAAAGCTTCTGTGCTCAGCTTGGATGGGGCGGGGTTACAGGGTGGAGCCTACAACCTTGGCTTCCTGTCAGCCCCGCCCTATGAGGTTCCTGTGTCTGCGTCCCTCTGTACTCCTTGCAAACACCTCTGAGAGAAACGCGCCCTGGAGTTTCGCCCGCTGCAAAACAGTCTAGTCTCTCCCCTAATGAATCTGGATTCCCAGATTCTCGCCTGGAACTGGGTTTCAGTGTAGTTGGAACAGAGTCTCAGCGCAGTCTGGTGGTTTTGTCTCCTTCCCAGCAGGGCAATTCAGTGGCGCAGGCATCAGTCCCTTCTCTGTGCACCTTCCCGTGTGCGCCTCTGGAGCTCTGCCTTCCGCCGCTCCTCTGTGCCTGCGCCCCACAGCCCAGATTCATTCCCCCAGCGTGTGCCTGGCTTCCCAGGGTTTCGCCAGGAACTGGGGTTCAGTGCAGTTGGAGCTGGTGTTCAGCGCAATCTGGAGCTTTTATCTCCTTCCTGCCAGTGAACCCCGGCCAGGCCGTCAGCCGCCCCTTCCTCTCCGGCTCCGTCCTCCCCGCACATGCGCGTGCTTGTGTCTCCGCCCGTGTCTCCATACCTCAGGCTTTTACGGCTCCTCTGATTATCCTTGTAGTTTTCTCTTTCCTTCTAGTTGTGGGCATTTCAGTCCGCCAGCTTTCCTGTGGTTCTGGATGATGTCCGTTTTGACATTTAGTTGTATTTTTGAAATTGTTGTGCCCGGCTGTAGGTTAGGTATTTAACCTATAGCACCATCTTGGTTTTCTCGTGAAGTAGTGTTTTAATGTACCTTTAAAAAACCGGTATGACACCCGTGTTAAAATGAAAAGGCTCACAGCTATAAACAACAGACCAGGGGGATGTGTCTGAGATTCTCTAGAACTCTTGGAATACGTTTCAGAACCTGAACATCTCTACTGAATTTAGAAATACTGAGAATTTGGATCCAAAGCACTGTGAAAGGTAGGATAGACTTTCAAGTGGTAATAATGGTTAAAGTGATAGTATATTTGTAAAAAGCGCTGTTTCACCAAATTGGAATTTACCACGAAGGAGCTTGAGACACTGTAAAGAGAGACTCCAACTCTGGAAATTCACAATGATAACATAGGTTAACATCTCAGAAAATGCTTCAAACACTAGGAATACGTGAAGAAAGGGCATTAATATCTGTAACACATTGTTTCCTGACCGGGAAATCGTGTTCAAAGGACATAGAACCCAGTTGGATACTGGTTAATTCATAATTCTGGGAGAATGAGTTGGCGTTTTTGAAAGAAGCCTGGTTCGGCCATTAAACCGGACGTGATGACGTCACCAGGGGGGAGAGCCACGTGGGCAGGCTCAATTGATCCCAGGTGATAATGATTAAGCCAGGGGACCAGCTGGGAGTGATGATGTCATCGATGTTAGTTCTGGTGTTAGGGTTAGAGAATTGGGGTTACGGCTAGGGTTAGGGTTAGGATAAGGGTTCTGGCTAGGTAGGGTTCAGGCTGAGGTTAGGGCTAGGTTTAGTGTTAGGGTTAAGGTTAGAGGGTTAGGGATAGGGTTACGGTCACAGTGTAGAAACGATGGGTATTCACAATGAATGAGCTTCAATACTGGACAAATTGGAGTGTAGCACTGAGAATTTACAACTCAAGACTAGGGAAATATATAGAAATGTGCTTCACACACGAGGAATACATGTTCCAATAGACTGAACATCTGAACAGCACAATTTTGTCACTGGGAAATCTTGTTCAAACAGCTGAGAACCGAGTGTGACATTGTTTACATTTATTTTTCCCATCAAAATGAGTTGGCGTTTTCGGGAAAAGGAGTTGGTGAAATACTGAAAAATTCATTTTCCTAGAGCTATATAATAGTATGAAAGTATTGAGAACACTATGAAATCAAAGTGTTACTTAGGCTAGTGTTCCAAGTAGTGTTTTAATGTGCCTTTAAAAAACCGGTATGACACCTGTGTTAAAATGAAAAGGCTCATAGCTCTAAACAACAGACCAGTGGGATGTGTCTGAGATTCTCTAGAACTCTTGGAATACGTTTTAGAACCCGAACATCTCTACTGAATTTTGAAATAGTGAGAATTTGGATTCAAAGCGCTGTGAAAGGTAGGATAGAGTTTCAAGTGGTAATAACTGTTAAAGTGCTGGTATATTTGTAAAAAGCGCTGTTTCACCAAATTGGGATTCACCACGAAGGAGCTTGAGACACTGTAAAGAGAGACTCCAACTCTGGAAATTGACAATGATAACCTAGGTTAACATCTCAGAAAGTGCTTCAAACACTAGAAATACGTGAAGAAAGGGCCTTAATATCTTTAACACATTGTTTCCTGACAAGGAAATCATGTTCAAAGAACATAGAACCCAGTTGGATACTGGTTAATTCATAATTCAGGGACAATAAGTTGGCGTTTTTGAAAGAAGCCTGGTTCGGCCATTAAACCGGAAGTGATGACGTCACCAAGGGGGAGGGGCCACGTGGGCAGGCTCAATTGATCCCAGGTGATAATGATTTGGCCAGGGGACCAGCGGGGAGTGATGATGTCATCGAGGTTAGTTCCTGTGTGAGGGTTAGAGAATTGGGGTTCTGGCTAGGGTTAGGGTTAGGATAAGGGTTCGGGCTAGGTAGGGTTCAGGCTCAGGTTAGGGGTAGGTTTAGGGTTAGGGTTAGAGGGTTAGGGACAGGGTTATGGTCACAGTGTAGTAACGTTGGCTATTCACAATGAATGAGCTTCAATACTGAACAAATTGGAGTGTAGCACTGAGAATTTACAACTCAAGACTAGGGAAATATTTAGAAATATGTTTCACACACCAGGAATACATATTCCAATAGACTGAATATCTGAACAGCACAATTTTGTCACAGGGAAATCTTGTTCAAACAGCTGAGAACTGAGTGTCACACGGTTTACATTTATTTTTCCCGTCAAAATGAGTTGGCGTTTTCAGGAAAAGGAGTTGGTGAAACACTGAAAAATTCATTTTCCTAGAGATATAGAATAGTATGAAAGTATTGGGAACACTATGAAATCAAAATGTTACATGGGCTAGTGTTCCATGTAGTGTTTTAATGTGCCTTTAAAAAGCTGGTATGACACCCGTGTTAAAATGAAAACTCACATAGCGCAAAACAACAGACCAGGGGGATGTGTCCGAGTGTCTCTAGAACTCTTGGAATACATTTTAGAACCCGAACATCTCTACTGAATTTTGAAATACTGAGAATTTGTATCCAAAGCGCTGTGAAAGGTAGGATAGACTTTCAAGTGGTAATAATGGTTAAAGTTCTGGTATATTTGTAAAAAACGCTGTTTCACCAAATTGGAATTCACAATGAAGAGGCTTGAGACACTGGAAGAGAGAGAATCCAAATCGGGAAATTCACATTTGATAACCCAGGTGAATATCTAAGAAACTGCTTCAAACACTAGGAATACGTGAAGAAAGGGCCTTAATATCTGTAACACATTGTTTCCTGACAAGGAAATTGTGTTCAAAGAACATCGAACAGAGTTGGATACTGGTTACATTTATAATTCAGGGACAATGAGTTGGCTTTTTTGAAAGAAGCCTGGTTGGGCCATTAAATCAGAAGTGATGACGTCACCAAGGTGGAGGGGCCACGTTGGCAGGCTCAATTGATCCCTGGTGATAATGATTTGGCCAGGGGT
Organism: Eptesicus fuscus; assembly: GCF_027574615.1. Lineage (NCBI taxonomy): Eukaryota > Metazoa > Chordata > Mammalia > Chiroptera > Vespertilionidae > Eptesicus > Eptesicus fuscus. The sequence goes on along the minus strand of NC_072480.1, from coordinate 29,955 downwards.
ACAGCTGGGAGTGATGACGTCATCGAAGTTAGTTCTGGTTTTAGGGTTAGAGAATTGGGGTTTTGGCTAGGGTTAGGGTTAGGATAAGGGTTCAGGCTAGGTAGGGTTCAGGCTCAGGTTTGGGCTAGGTTTAGGGTTAGGGTTAGAGTGTTAGGGACAGGGTTAGGGTTAAGATGTTGTAACTTTGGGTATTTACAATGAATGAGCTTCAATCTCTGGACAAATTGGAGTTTAGCACTGAGAATTTACAACTCCGGACTAGGGAAATATTTAGAAATGTGCTTCACACACTAGGAATACATATTCCAATAGACTGAATATCTGAACAGCACAATTTTGTCACTGGGAAATCTTGTTCAAACAGCTTAGAACCGAGTGTGACACTGTTTACATTTATTTTTCCCTTCAAAAGGAGTTGGCGTTTTCGGGAAAAGGAATTGGTGAAACACTGAAAAGTGTTTTTTCTAGAGCTATAGAATTGTATGATAGTATTGAGAACACTATGAAATCAAATATTAGTTAGGCTAGGGTTCCAAGTATTGTCTTAATGAGCCTTTAAAAAGCCGGTATGACATCCATGTTAAAATGAAAACTCTCAGAGCTCAAAACACTAGAGCAGGTGGATGTGTCTGCGTGTCTCTAGAACTCTTGGAATCCGTTTTAGAACAAGAACATCTGTACTGAATTTTGCAATACTGAGAATTTGTATCCAAAGTGCTGTAATAAGTAGTATATACTTTCAAGTGTTAATAATGGTTAAAGTGCTGGTATATTTGTAAAAAACGCTGTTTCACCAAATTGGAATTCACAATGAAGGAGCTTGAGACACTGGAAGACAGAGACTCCAACTCGGGAAATTCACAATAATAACCTAGGTTAATGTCTAAGAAAGTGCTTCAAACACTAGGAATACGTGAATAAAGGGCCTTATTATCTGAAACACATTGTTTCCTGACAAGGAAATCGTGTTCAAAGAACATAGAACCGAGTTGGATACTGGTTACATTTATAATTCAGGGACAATGAGTTGACGTTTTTGAAAGAAGCCTGGTTAGGCCTTTAAACCGGAAGTGATGACATCACCAAGTGGGAGGGGCCACGTGGGCAGGCTCAATTGATCCCAGGAGATAAAGATTTGGCCAGGGGACCAGCTGGGAGTGATGACGTCATCGAGGTTAGTTCTTTTGTTAGGGTTAGGGAATTGGGCTTCTGGCTAGGGTTAGGGTTAGTATAAGGGTTTGGGCTAGGTAGGGTTCAGGCTGAGGTTAGGGCTAGGTTTAGGGTTAGGGTTTGAGGATTAGGGACAGGGTTATGATCAGGGTGTAGTAAGGTGGGTATTCATAATGAATGAGCTTCAATAACTGGACAAATTGGAGTGTAGCACTGAGAATTTACAACTCCAGACTAGGGAAAAATCACTGGACAAATTGGAGTGTAGCACTGAGAATTTACAACTCCAGACAAGAGAAATATTTAGAAATGTGCTCCACACACTAGGAATACATATTCCAATAGACTGAATATCTGAACAGCACAATTTTGTCACTGGGAAATCTTGTTCAAAAAGCTGAGAACCGAGTGTGACACTGTTTACATTTATTTTTCCCATCAAAAGGAGTTGGCGTTTTTGGGAAAAGGAGTTGGTGAAACACTGAAAATTCATTTTCCTAGAGCTATAGAATATTATGAAAGTATTGAGAACACTATGAAATCAAAATGTTAGTTAGGCTAGGGTTCCAAGTAGTGTTTTAATGTACCTTTAAAAAGCCGGTATGACACCCCTGTTAAAATGAAAACTCTCAGAGCTCAAAACAGCAGACCAGGGGAATGTGAGAGTGTCTCTAGAACTCTTGGAATACGTTTTAGAACACGAACATCTCCACTGAATTTTGAAATACTGAGAATTTGTATCCAAAGTGCTGTGACAAGTAGGATAGACTTTCAAGAGGTAATAATGGTTAAAGTGCTGGTATATTTGTAAAAAACGCTGTTTCACCAAATTGGAATTCACAATGAAGGAGCTTGAGAGAGTTGAAGAGAGACTGCAACTCAGGAAATTCACAATGATAACCTAGGTTAATATCTAAGAAAGTGCTTCAAACACTAGGAATACGTGAAGAAAGGGCCTTAATATCTGTAACACATTGTTTCCTGACCAGGAAATCGTGTTCAAAGAACATAGAACCGAGTTGGATACTGGTTACATTCATAATTCAGGGACAATGAGTTGGCGTTTTTGAAAGAAGCCCAGTTAGGCCATTAAACTAGAAGTGATGAGGTCACTAAGGGGGAGGGGCCACGTGGGCAGGCTCAATTGATCCCAGGTGATAATGATTTGGCAAGAGGAAGAGCTGGGAGTGATGACGTCATCGAGGTTTGTTCTGGTGTTAGGGTTAGGGGATTGGGGTTCTGGCTAGGGTTAGCGATAGGATAAGGGTTCATGCTAGGTAGGGTTCAGGCTCAGGATAGGGCTAGGTTTAGGGTGAGGGTTAGAGGATTAGGGACAGGGTAATGGTCACTGTGTAGTAAGGTTGGGTATTCACAATGAATGAGCTTCAATCACAGGAAAAATTGGAGTGTAGCACAGAAAATTTACAACTCCAGACTAGGGAAATATTTAGAAATGTGCTTCACACACTAGGAATAGATATTCCAATAGACTGAATATCTGAACAGCACAATTTTGTCACTGGGAAATCTTGTTCAAACAGCTGAGAACCCAGTGTGACACTGTTTACATTTATTTTTCCCGTCAAATGGAGTTGGCGTTTTCGGGAAAAGGAGTTGGTGAAACACTGAAAAATTCATTTTCCTAGAGGTATAGAATAGTATGAAAGTATTGAGAACACTATGAAATAAAAATGTTAGTTAGGTTCGGGTTCCAAGTAGAGTTTAGTGTGCCTTTAAAAGGCCCCTATACACCCTTGTTAAAATGAAATCTCTCAGAACTGAAAACAACAGAGCAGGGGGATGTGTCAGAGTGTCTCTAGAACTCTTGGAATACGTTTTAGAACAAGAACATCTCCACTGAATTTTGAAACACTGAGAATTTGTATTCAAAGAGCTGTGAAAGGTAGGATAGACTTTCAAGTGGTAATAAAGTATAATGTGCTTCTATATTTGTTAAAAACTATGTTTAACCAAATTGGAATTCACAATGAAGGATCTTGAGACACTGGAAGAAAATGACTCCAACTCGGGAAATTCGAAATAATAACCGAGGTTAATGTCTTAGAAAATGCGTCAAGCACTATGAATATGTGAATACAGGGCCTTAATATCTGTAAAACATTGTTTCCTGACCAGGAAATCGTGTTCAAAGAACATAGAACCAAATTGGATAGTGGTTACATTTATATTCAGGGACAATGTGTTGGCGTTTTTAAAAGATCCTGATTAGGCAATTAAACCGGAAATGATGACGTCACGAAGGGGGGAGGGGCCATGCCGGCAGGCTTAATTGATCCCAGGTGGTAATGATTAGGCCAGGGGACCTGCTGGGAGGGATGACGTCATCGAGGTTAGTTCTAGTGTTAGGGTTAGAGAATTGGGGTTTGGGTTAGGGTTAGGGTTAGAATAAGGGTTCGGGCTAACTAGGGTTCAGGTTCAGGTTAGGGCTAGGTTTAGGGTTAGGGTTAGAAGGTTAGGGACATGGTTAGGGTCATGGTGTAGAAAAAGTGGGTATTCACAATGAATGAGCTTTAATCACTGGACAAATTGGAGTGTAGCACTGAGAATTTACAACTCCAGACTAGGGAAATATTTAGAAATGTGCTTCACACACTAGGAATACATATTCACATAGACTGAATATCTGAACTGCACAATTTTGTTACTGGGAAATCTTGTTCAAACAGCTGAGACCCGAATGTGACACTGTTTACATTTATTTTTCCGGTCAAATGGAGTTGGCGTTTTCAGGAAAAGGAGTTGGTGAAACACTGAAACATTCATTTTCCTAGAGCTATAGAATAGTATGAAAGTATTGAGAACACTATGAAATCAAAATATTAGTTAGGCTAGGGTTCCAAGTAGAGTTGAGTGTGCCTTTAAAAGGCCCGTATACACCCTTGTTAATCTGAAAACTCTCAGAGCTCAAAACAACAGAGCAGGGGGATGTGTCAGAGTGTCTCTATTACTCTGCGAATACGTTTTAGAACCCGAACATCTCCACTGAGTTTTGAAATACTGAGAATTTGTATTCAAAGCGCTGTGAAAGGTAGGATAGACTTTCAAGTGGTAATAATGGATAACCTGCTGGTATATTTGTTAAAAACGCTGTTTAACCAAATTGGAATTCACAATGAAGGAGCTTGAGACACTGGAAGAAAATGACTCCAACTGGGAAATTCGCAATAATAACCGAGGTTCATGTCTAAGAAAGTGCTTCAAGCACTATGAATATGTGAATGAAGGGCCTTAATATCTGTAACACATTGTTTCCTGACCAGGAAATCGTGTTCAAAGAACATAGAACCGAGTTGGATATTGGTTACATTTATAATTCATGGACAATGAGTTGGCATTTTTAAAAGAATCCTGGTTAGGCCATTAAACCGGAAGTGATGACGTCACCAAGGGGAAGGGGCCACGTGGGCAGGCTGAATTGATCACAGGTGGTAATGATTAGGCCAGGGGACCTGCTGGGAGGATGACGTCATCTAGGTTAGTTCTGGTGTTATGGATAGAGAATTGGGGTTCGGGCTAGGGTTATGTTTAGAATAAGGGTTCGGGCTAGCCAGGGTTCAGGTTCAGGTTAGGGCTAGGTTTAGGGTTAGAGTTAGAAGGTTAGGGACACAGTTAGGGTCACGGTGTATTAACAGTGGGTATTCACAATGAATGAGCTTTAATCACTGGACAAATTGGAGTGTAGCACTGAGAATTTACAACGCCAGACTAGGGAAATATTTAGAAATGTGCTTCACACAGTAGGAATACATATTCCAATAGACTGAATATCTGAACATCACAATTTTGTCACTGGGAAATCTTGTTCAAACAGCTGAGAACCGAGTGTGACACTGTTTACATTTATTTTTCCCGTCAAATGGAGTTTGCCTTTTCCGGACAAGGAGTAGGTGAAACACTGATAAATTCATCTTCCTAGGGCTATAGAATAGTATGAAAGTTTTGAGAACACTATGAAATCAAAATATTAGTTAGTCTAGGGTTCCAAGTAGAGTTTAGTATGCCTTTAAAAGGCCCGTATGACACCGTGTTAAAATGAAAACTCTCAGAGCTCAAAACAACAGATCAGGGGGATGTGTCAGAGTGTCTCTATTACTCTGCGAATAAGTTTTAGAACCCGAACATTTCTACTGAGTTTTGAAATACTCAGAATTTGTATTCAAAGAGCTGTGAAAGGTAGGATAGACTTTCAAGTAGTAATAATGGATAAAGTGCTGGTATATTTGTTAAAAACGCTGTTTAACCAAATTGGAATTCACATTGAAGGAGCTCGAGACACTGGAAGAAAATGACTCCAACTCGGGAAATTCGAAATAATAACCCAGGTTCATGTCTAAGAAAGTGCCTCAAGAGCTATGAATATGTGTATAAATAGCCTTAATATCTGTAACACATTGTTTCCTGACCAGGAAATCGTGTTCAAAGAACATAGAACCGAGTTGGATACTGGTTACATTTATAATTCAGGGACAATGAGGTGGCGTTTTTAAAAGAATCCTGGTTAGGCTATTAAACCGGAAGTTATGAAGTCACCAAGGGGGAGGGGCCAAGTGGGCAGGCTTAATTGATCTCAGGTGGTAATGATTAGGCCAGGGGACCTGCTGGGAATGATTACGTCATCGAGGTTAGTTCTGGTGTTAGTGTTAGTGAATTGGGGTTCGGGCTAGGTTTTGGGTTAGGATAAGGTTTCGGGCTAGCTAGGGTTCAGGTTCAGGTTAGGGCTAGGTTTAGGGTTAGGATTAGAAGATTAGGGACAGTGTTAGGGTCACGGTGTATTAACAGTGGGTATTCACAATGAATGAGCTTTCATCACTGGACAAATTGGAGTGTAGCACTGAGTATTTACAACTCCAGACTAGGGAAATATTTAGAAATGTGCTTCACACACTAGGAATACAGATTCCAATAGACTGAATATCTGAACATCACAATTTTGTCACTGGGAAATCTTGTTCAAACAGCTGAGTACCCAGTGTGACGCTGTTTACATTTATTTTTCCCGTCAAATGGAGTTGGCCTTTTCGGGAAAAGGAGTTGGTGAAACACTGAAACATTCATTTTCCCAGAGCTATAGAATAGTATGAAAGTATTGATAACACTATGAAATCAAAATATTAGTTAGGATAGGGTTCCAAGTAGAGTAATGTGTGCCTTTAAAAGGCCCCTATACACCCGTGTTAAAATGAAAACTCTCTGAGCTGAAAACAACAGAGCAGGGGGATGTGTCAGAGTGTCTCAATTACTCTGCGAATACGTTTTAGATCCTGAACATCTCTACTGAGTTTTGAAATACTGAGAATTTGTATTCAAAGCGCTGTGAAGGGTAGGATAGACTTTCAAGTGGTAATAATGGATAACGAGCTGGTATATATATATATATATATATATATATATATATATATTAATAGATATTTATTTATTTTTTTAAAATTTCTTTATTGATTAAGGTATCACATATTTGTCCTCGTCCCCCCATTTCCATCCCACCCCCCTCCCACACATGCCCCCACCCCCCTGTTGTCCTTGACCGCTGGTTGGGCTCATATGTCTGCACACAAGTCCTTTGGTTGATCTCCCCCTTTACCCCCACCCTTCCCTACCCTCCCCCCGAGGCCCGACAGTCTGATCCATGCCTCCTTGTTTCTGGGTCTGTTCTTGTTCATCAGTCTATGTTGTTCATTATTTCCCCTAGATGAGTGAGATCATGTGCTATTAGAAATACACTTATAAGAACCGAAAATGAGACAAGCAATAATGGTTATGGTGACAGGCAAATGAATCGGTGTGTAGTGAGTTTCTTTCTGGGCCAACAGTTCTTTTGAGACCCAATTTCAATGTCCAACCGTTCCTTATGTGTACATGTCAGCACTGACATTTCAGTTCTGGATGGTGGACAACTGGTGGTAATGCTGGTCCGACTCTGTCTGGTTTGGTCCTGGGCAATCTGCAGTGATGCACAGCTGCTAACTGCTAGTATGGGAAGGCCACATCACCGTCTTCTGTCTCTGGACTGCTTCTCTTCTGTCTTCATGGCTGGAGTAGTCCTGTCGATTCTTCTCTTGCTAGAATCCACATGGTCTCGGAGTTGTTTTCTGAAAATATACAAACATATTCTCGACCAAAAGTTAATAAAGGAATATTTTCTATAAATTTGACTGGGGATCCTTTTTCAATTTTTGCCCAAATGATTTTCCTCTGGCTTGTTTTATCACCTTGTGTGTTTTTCATGGGTGTCTTGCTTTTAGCCTTACAATTAATTTTCTAAAGTATTAATTTTCTAGATGTTATTTACTTACAGGATATTTTTCCTTACATGATATTCCTCTACTATCCCCTCCTTTTTTGATTTAAATGTTAGGAGGCTTTTGAAAATTTTATAATGTAGTCTTGATGGCTTTTAAATTTTAATTTTTTTCACTATAATATTACTGTTTTAGGTTCATTATATGGTACACAATTTTATCGTGAGATGAAGTACCAATAAAAATTTTAGTTGACACTTTAGGAACACCTTTTTGTCCAGTACAATTATTTTTTCTAGAATATTCACTTGTTTCAACTGGCCAATTTAAATTTGCCTGAAAACTTGACTACTATTTTACTGTCAAATTTATTACTCTAACAATAATCTTGTTTAACCCTGTAAATATTGGTGGAAGGGTTTATTTGCCTTCTTGAGTAGGTCCTGAGCATTCCTGGTGGTAGGCTGGATTTAGATATCATAAACCCACTTCCCCACAACATGGGTACAAGACAACTCAAACAATTCTTGTTGGAGTGAGAGGGCAGCTGCTGTCGGCCAAGTCTCTGTCGGTCACCTGGGTCCTGATCTGAGCTGGGCATGGGAAGCACGAAGCAGCAATGGGGGCAGGAGACCTCCCTCAGAAGGGGCTAGGATTCAGGCCCCTGCAATGTTGGGGGGGGTGAGAGTCTGTGCCCCACCACTGTTGATCCCCAAATTCTCTCCTGATGGCCCCTCTGCGACTGTGCCTGTCTTAGGTTGTTCCTTCCTTGAGGAATCTTACCCCTCTCTGGCTAACCAGCCATCTTCTGGGGCCAAGCAGGGTGATGTGAGGTTCAGTTTTGTCTCCTTGGTAGCCTATGCCCCCATGGCTTCCATGCCCAGCTCCTGTCTTGGGATCCCCTCACCTGCTGGCGGGGCCCCAGCACTGATCACATATCTTTTGGAACCCGGGTTTCTTCTCCAGGGGGGGCTCAGTTCGCCCTACTGGATGAGAGACAGATCCATGGCACCAGCCATAACGAGACTTCAACCTCGACATGAACAGAGAGCTCATGCAACAGCTGTGAGCAATTGAATTGTGTCAAGAGGATCTCTCTTGGCCTAAAGGGTAAGAGGAACCAATATAGAATGCTCAGGTGCCCTCCCAGGAGGCCCTCCACACAACGAAAAGGGTTAAATCCTTACATGTCCTTTTTAAATTGCTGCCAGACATTCCAAGAATTAGTTTGTACGTTTGCTTGTGATAATTGTATATTATGCTGTAGTAATTGTAAAGTATCAAGAGATGTGTTAAGTTTGTATCCAAGCACCAAACAGATGACTTTTTTTTTTTTTATTCCCAAGGGTGCGAGGAACTATTATAAGTACTGGGGGTGATCCAAATCTGGGAATACATTTTAATTATAGTGTAGAATAATATCATGTAAGGATATTCTTTGTTCTCATCCATGGGAATTCCCTTTCAAACTGGCTGTCCATTTCTTTTTATGTAGACAAGGTCTTAGTTACATTTTTTGCACCTCTACCAGGGGCACGTAGTGATAGTAGTGACACCCTTTCTTTGGTATCCACACAAGCCAGAAACCTCTCTATAGTTGTACACACAAGGGGGCATTGTTTTGATTTCGTGTCATACAAAAGGGAAGCTGGGTGGAGAATACACTGGATTTAGATATCATAAACCCACTTCCCCACAACATGGGTACAAGACAACTCAAACAATTCTTGTTGGAGTGAGAGGGCAGCTGCTGTCGGCCAAGTCTCTGTGTATTTATACTTTCTTGCCCCACCCATGGACCTCCTAGATGTCCAAGGTGTTTGGTATTATTGGTAACTACATTAGTCAGGGGATCCGCCCACGTAAGGGGTCTTACCCATGAAGGGTCAGGAGCATAAGTCCAAAATACTTACCCTCTTGTCCCGGGTAAAATTACCGTACATCTGATGATTGCTAGCGTGGCTAGAAAGGCGTTCTCAGGCATTCTTGGTTTCTGGTTATCTCACAATTTCTTCCCTGAGGTTTGACGTTCTGATTGATGTTTCTCTGTTTCTGGATCTATTTTCTCCCCATCAGTTTATGTTGTTCATTATATTCCACAAATGAGTGAGATCATGTGATATTTATCTTTCTCTGCCTGGCTTATTTCACTAAGCATAATGTTCTCCATCTCCATCTATATTGTTGCAAATGGTAAGAGCTCCTTCTTTTTTACCGCAGCGTAGTATTCCATTGTGTAGATGTACCACAGTTTTTTAATCCACTCATCTGCTGATGGGCACTTAGGCTGTTTCCAAATCTTAGCTATGGTGAATTGTGCTGCTATGAACTTAGGGGTGCAAATATCCTTTCTGATTTATGTTTCTAGTTTCTTGGGATATATTCCTAGAAGTGGGATCACTGGGTCAAATGGGACTTCCATTTTTAGTTTTTTAAGGAAACTCCATACTGTTCTCCACAGTGGCTGCACCAGTCTGCATTCCCACCAGCAGTGCATGAGGGTTCCTTTTTCTCCACATCCTCGTCAGCACTTGTCATTTGTTGACTTGTTCATAATGGCCATTCTGACAGGTGTGAGGTGGTAACACATTGTTGTTTTGATTTGCATCTCTCAGATGATTAGTGACTTTGAGCTGGTTTTCATATGTCTCTTGGACTTCCTTCTGTCTTCTTTCGAAAAGTGTCTATTTAGATCAGTTGACCATTTTTTGATTGGGTTGTTTATCTTCTTTTTGTTAAGCTGCATGAGTTCCCTGTAAATGTTGGAGATTAAACCCTTATCGTTGATATGATTGGCAAATATGTTCTCCCATGTAGTGGGCTTTCTTGTTGTTTTATTGATGGTTTCCTTTGCTGTGCAAAAGCTTTTTATTTTGATGTAGTCCCATTTGTTTATTTTCTCTTTAGCTTCCATTGCCCTAGGAGCAGTATCAGCGAAGAAGTTCTTTTGGCATATGTCAGAGATTTTTCTGCCTGTAGATTCCTCTAGTATTTTTATGGTTTCCTGTCTTATGTTTAAGTCCTTGATCCATTTTGAGTTTATTTTTGTGTATGGTGTAAATTGGTGGTCTAGTTTCATTTTTTTGCATGTATCTGTCCAATTTTCCCAACACCATTTGTTGAAGAGACTGTCTTGACTCCATTGTATGTTCATGCCTCCTTTGTCAAATATTAATTGAGCATAGTGATTTGGATCTATTTCTGGGTTCTCTATTCTATTCCATTGATCTATATGTCTGTTCTTGTGCCAATACCAGGCAGTTTTGAGAACAGTGGCTTTGTAATACAGCTTGAAATCTGGTATGGAGATCACACCTACTTTGTTCTTCTTTCTCAGGATTGCTGTGGCTATTTGGGGTCTTTTTTTATTCCAGATGAATTTTTGGAAAGTTCGTTCTAGGTCTGTGAAGTATGCCGTTGGTATTTTCATGGGAAGTGCATTGAAATTATAGATTGCTTTTGGTAGTATGGACATTTTGATGATGTTGATTCTACCAATCCATGAACATGGTATGTTCTTCCATCTGTTTATGTCTTCTTCTATCTCTTTTTTCAGTGTTGTGTAGTTTTCCGCGTATAGGTCTTTTACCTCCTTAATTAAGTTTATTCCTAGGTATCTTAATTTTTTTGGTGCGATGGTAAATGCGATTGCTTTTTTAGTCTCTCTTTCTGTAAGTTCATTATTGGTGTATAGAAATGCCATAGATTTCTTAGCATTTATTTTGTATCCTGCTACTCTGCCGAATTCATTTATTAAGTCTAGTAATTTTTTGATGGAGTCTTTAGGGTTTTCTATGTACAGTATCATGTCATCTGCAAATAAGGAGAGTTTTACTTCTTCTTTTCCAATTTGGATGCCTTTTATTTCTTCTTGTCTGATTGCAATGGCTAGTATTTCCAACACTATGTTGAACAGGAGTGGTGAGAGTGGGCATCCCTGTCTTGTTCCTGTTCTTAGGGGAAATGGCTTTAGTTTTTGCCCATTGAGTATTATGTTGGCTGTGGGTTTGTCATATATGGCTTTTATTATGTTGAGGTATGATCCTTCTATTCCCAGCTTGCTGAGAGTTTTTATCAAGAAAGGGTGTTGGATTTTGTCAAATGCTTTTTCTGCATCAATTGATATGACTATATGGTTTTTATCTCTCAGTTTGTTTATGTGATGTATCATGTTTATTGATTTGCGAATATTGTACCATCCTTGCATCCCAGGGATAAATCCTACTTGGTCGTGGTGTATGATCTTTCTGATGTATTGCTGGATCCGATTTGCTAGAATTTTTTTGAGGATTTTGGCATCTATGTTCATGAGGGATATTGGCCTGTAATTCTCCTTCATTGTGTTATCTTTACCTGGTTTTGGTATTAGGGTGATGCTGGCTTCATAGAAGGAGCTTGGAAGTGTTCCTTCTTCTTTAATTTTCTGGAATAGTCTGAGGAGGATAGGTTTTAGCTCTTCCTTGAATGTTTTATAAAACTCCCCTGTGAAGCCATCTGGTCCCGGGCTTTTGTTTGCTGGAAGGTTTTTGATAACTTCTTCAATTTCTTCCATAGTTATCAGCCTATTGAGATTTTTAGTCTCTTCCTGAGTAAGTTTTGGAAGGTTGTGTTTTTCTAGGAATGTGTCCATTTCCTCCAGGTTGTTGAAGTAGAGTTGTTCATAGTATTTTTTGACAATACTTTGTATTTCTGTGGGATCTGTTGTTATTTCACCTCTTTCATTTCTGCTTTTGTTTATTTGGGTCCTCTCTCTTTGTTTCTTGGTGAGCCTGGCTAGAGGTTCATCAATCTTGTTTATCCTTTCAAAGAACCTGCTCTTGGTTTTGTTGATCTTGTGTATTGTTTTTTTGGTCTCTATGTCATTCATTTCTGCTCTGATCTTTATTATTTCCTTTCTTCTGCTCACTGTGGGCTTTTCTTGTTGCTCCCTTTCTAATTCTTTGAGTTGTTGAGATAGATGATCTATTAACATTTTTTCTGTTTTTTGAGGTAGGCCTGTAGAGCTATACATTTGCCTCTCAGGACTGCTTTCATTGTGTCCCATTGGATTTGCAATGTTGTATTTTTATTGTCATTAGTTTCCAGGATGTTTTTAATTTCTTCTTTGATCTCATTGATAACCCAATCATTGTTTAGTCGCGTGCTATTCAGTTTCCAAGTGTTTGAATTTTTTGATATGTTTTTATTGTAGTTTATTTCTAATATTATGCCATTGTGGTCTGAGAAAATGCTTGATATGATTTCAATCTTTTTGAATTTGGGGAGACTTTGCTTGTTACCCAATATGTGGTCTATTTTTGCGAATGTCCCATGTGCACTTGAGAAGAATGTATATTCCCTGGCTTTGGGGTGAAATACTCTGAAGATGTCAATTAGGTCCATCTGATCTAGTGTGTCATTTAGAATTGCTGTTCCTTTGCTGATTTTTTGTCCAGAGGATTTATCCATTGATGTCAGTGGTGTATTAAAGTCCCCTACTATGATTGTATTGATGTTGATCTCTCCCTTGATGTCTTCCAGCAGATTTTTTATGTATTTGGGTGCTCCTGCGTTGGGTGCATATACGTTTACCAGAGTTATATCTTCTTGCTGGATTGCTCCCTTTAGTATTATGTAGTGGCCTTCCTTATCTCTTATTAAAGCCTTTACTTTGAGGTCTATTTTATCTGATATAAGTATCACAACCCCAGCTTTTTTCTCATTTCCATTTGCCTGAAAAATGTTTTTCCATCCCTTCACTCTCAGTCTGTGTGAGTCTTTTGCTCTAAGGTGGGTCTCTTGTAGACAGCAAATATATGGGTCATGTTTTCTTATCCATTCAGCTACCCTATGTCTTTTGATTGGTGCATTTAATCCATTTACGTTTACTGTTATTATTGATAAGTACCTGTTTGTTGACATATTTTTCCTTAGTGTTTGTGTTTCTTCTTGCCTTTCTCTTTCCTCTTTTTACAGCAGCCCCTTTAGCATTTCTTGCATTGCTGGTTTGGTAGTGATGAACTCTCTTAGCCCTTTTTTGTCTGTGAGGCTTCTGATTCCACCTTCAATTTTGAATGATAGCCTTGCTGGTTATAGTAGTCTTGGATTCAGTCCCTTGTCTTGCATCACTTTGTATATTTCATTTCATTCCCTTCTGGCCTGGTGTGTTTCTGTTGAGAAATCAGTTGATATTCTGATAGGAGATCCCTTGTAGGTAACTTTCTGTTTCTCTCTGGCAGCCTTTAAGATTCTTGCTTTGTCGTTGGTGTTTGTCAATTTAATTATGATGTGTCTTGGTGTCGGTCTTTTGGGGTTCAACTTGTTTGGGACTCTGTGTACTTCTTGGACTTGGATAGTTTTTTTTCTTGCCAATATCATGGAAGTTTTCTGTCATTATTTCTTCTAATAGGTTTTCTATTCCTTGCTTCTCTTCCTCTCCTTCTTTTATCCCTATTATTCGAAGGTTGTTTCGTTTTGTGTTGTCCCGAAGCTCCCTTAGGCTCTCCTCTTTCTTTTTAAGTCTTCTTTCCAATTGCTGCTGTGTTTGTGTGTTTTTTTCCTACCTTGTCTTCTAATTCGCTGATGCGGTCCTCAGCCTCTTCTACTCTACTCTTTAAGCCTTCCATTGTGTTCTTTATTGCAGTTATGTCGTTCTTCATCTCCTCTTGGTTTCTTTTCATGTTGGTGACATTTTCATTCAGCTCCTTATAGCTCTCATTGAGTTGTGTGTATTTGTCATCCATTCGTTTAAACATCCTTATAACGAATACTCTGAACTCTTTCTCTGTTAAGCTGCTAGCCTCAAGTTCATTTAACTCCCTTTCTGGTGATTCTTCCTGTTCCTTCCTTTGAGAATTTCCTTTCTGTCTCCCCATGTTTTCCTGTAATGTTTTAATTGTAGTTCCAATTGCTTTGCTACCCAGGATCTTTTGGTGATGGTGCTACTGGTATAATCTCTCAGTTCTCCTGGGCTTGGTAATCTAGTGTAGCTCCCTACTTGAGCTACTTGGGTTCTCTTGATGTAGGCCTGGAAGCTTGAGAGGCACAACTGTAGTGTCTAAAAGCAGATTTGGAGTGGAGTGTCCCAGTTTTAGCTGTCTTGCACCCTTAGTTGAAATCGCGCGTGTCCAGTGGGAACTCACAGTGGCACCCAGGAACCGTCTGTTGGGAGATCTCCCAGTGGCTCCCACTAGCACCGTGTGTGTAGATGGACTCAGGGTGCCTGCCTATTGTATATTCCCTTCTGTGGAGGTGTGTTTGCAGGCGCACTGCTCTGACGCATTTTGAGGGACTCTGGCACTGAAGTTGAACAGCTAGTGTGTAGGTGGGAAGTTATTCAGGAGAAAGGAGTTCAGATTTTCTGCTGTTGGGCAGGACGCCCTTGCCTGTACAGAATCACCCCCAGCAGGCACCCAAAGCAGCTTTCCAGAGGACCCTGTGGATATATGGGCTCAGGGCGCCTTCCCCTGCTGTGGCCCTGAGTTTGCCAGCCCTGGAGTGTGCGAGAACTGGTGGCGCACCAGCCTGCGCAAAGCTCTGAAGCCCCCTGGCACTGAAGTTGCACCGCAGGGTGTCCCTGGGCAGTTATTTAGGAAGAGGCAGTTCAGAGATTCCACTGAAGGGCCGCGCACCCTTGACTGTGCAGAATCACCCCTTCAGGGGCTCTCAGTGGTTCCCCAGCACTGCCTGGGTAGTGGAGTGCCCGGGTGCCTATGGGCTGGTGAACAGGCGAGTCCTGTGCTCCGGCACTGGGGAGGGGGAGGTTGCACTTACCGCTTTCAGTGGCGCACTTTTGCAGATGGAGTTCTCAGGGTTCACGCTTCTGCTGCTGGGATGGCAGGTCTTCTACCAGAGTGGCTGTAGTGACCAGGTTTGCTTCCGAGACCAGTCTAGGTGGTGGTAAGGTTAGGATTCTAGTCCCTAGCCTGGTATATTTGTTAAAAACGCTGTTTAACCAAATTGGAATTAACAATGAAGGAGCTTGAGACACTGGAAGAAAATGACTCCAACTCAGGAAATTCGCAATAATAACCCAGGTTCATGTCTAAGAAAGTGCTTCAAGCACTATGAATATGTGAATAAAGGGCCTTAATATCTGTAACACATTGTTTCCTGACCAGGAAATCGTGTTCAAAGAACATAGAACCGAGTTGGACACTGGTTACATTCATAATTCGGGACAATGAGTTGGCGTTTTTAAAAGAATCCTGGTGAGGCTATTAAACCGGAAGTGATGACGTCACCAAGGGGGAGGGGCCACGTGGGCAGGTTTAATTGATCCCACGTGGTAATGATTAGGCCAGGGGACCTGCTGGGAGTGATGACGTCATCGAGGTTAGTTCTGGTGTTAGGGTTAGAGAATTGGGGTTCGGGCTAGGGTTAGGATTAGGATAAGGGTTCCGGCTAGCTGGGTTCAGGTTCAGGTTAGAGCTAGGTTTAGGGTTAGGGTTAGAAGATTAGGGACAGGGTTGGGTCTCGGTGTATTAACAGTGGGTATTCACAATGAATGAGCTTTAATCACTGGACAAATTGGAGTGTAGCACTGAGAATTTACAACTCGAGACTAGGGAAATATGTAGAAATGTGCTTCACACACTAGGAATACATGTTCCAATAGACTGAATATCTGAACAGCCCAATTTTGTCACTGGGAAAACTTGTTCAAATAGCTGAGAACCGAATGTGAAACTGTTTACATTTATTTATCCCATCAAAAGGAGTTGGCGTTTTTAAGAAAAGAAGTTGGTGAAACACTGAAAAATTCATTTTCCTAGAGCTATAGATAGTATGAAAGTATAGAGAACACTATGAAATCAAAATGTTAGTTAGGCTAGGGTTCCAAGTAGAGTTAATGTGCCTTTAAAAGGCCCGTATGACACCCGTGTTAAAATGAAAACTCTCAGAGCTCAAAACAACAGAGCAGGGGGATGTGTCAGTGTGTCTCTATTACTCTGCGAATACGTTTTAGAACCCGAACTTCTCTACTGAGTTTTGAAATACTGAGAATTTGTATTCAAAGCGCTGTGAAAGGTAGGACAGACTTTCAAGTGGTAATAATGGATAAAGTGCTGGTATATTTGTTAAAAACTCTGTTTAACCAAATTGGAATTCACAATGAAGGAGCTTGAGACACTGGAAGAAAATGACTCCAACTCGGGAAATTCGCAATAATAACCCAGGTTCATGTCTAAGAAAGTGCTTCAAGCACTATGAATATGTGAATAAAGGGCCTTAATATCTGTAACACATTGTTTCCTGACCAGGAAATCGTGTTCAAAGAACATAGAACCGAGTTGGACACTGGTTACATTCATAATTCGGGACAATGAGTTGGCGTTTTTAAAAGAATCCTGGTGAGGCTATTAAACCGGAAGTGATGACGTCACCAAGGGGGAGGGGCCACGTGGGCAGGTTTAATTGATCCCACGTGGTAATGATTAGGCCAGGGGACCTGCTGGGAGTGATGACGTCATCGAGGTTAGTTCTGGTGTTAGGGTTAGAGAATTGGGGTTCGGGCTAGGGTTAGGGTTAGGATAAGCGTTCCGGCTAGCTGGGTTCAGGTTCAGGTTAGAGCTAGGTTTAGGGTTAGGGTTAGAAGATTAGGGACAGGGTTGGGTCTCGGTGTATTAACAGTGGGTATTCACAATGAATGAGCTTTAATCACTGGACAAATTGGAGTGTAGCACTGAGAATTTACAACTCGAGACTAGGGAAATATGTAGAAATGTGCTTCACACACTAGGAATACATGTTCCAATAGACTGAATATCTGAACAGCCCAATTTTGTCACTGGGAAAACTTGTTCAAATAGCTGAGAACCGAATGTGAAACTGTTTACATTTATTTATCCCATCAAAAGGAGTTGGCGTTTTTAAGAAAAGAAGTTGGTGAAACACTGAAAAATTCATTTTCCTAGAGCTATAGATAGTATGAAAGTATAGAGAACACTATGAAATCAAAATGTTAGTTAGGCTAGGGTTCCAAGTAGAGTTAATGTGCCTTTAAAAGGCCCGTATGACACCCGTGTTAAAATGAAAACTCTCAGAGCTCAAAACAACAGAGCAGGGGGATGTGTCAGTGTGTCTCTATTACTCTGCGAATACGTTTTAGAACCCGAACATCTCTACTGAGTTTTGAAATACTGAGAATTTGTATTCAAAGCGCTGTGAAAGGTAGGACAGACTTTCAAGTGGTAATAATGGATAAAGTGCTGGTATATTTGTTAAAAACTCTGTTTAACCAAATTGGAATTCACAATGAAGGAGCTTGAGACACTGGAAGAAAATGACTCCAACTCGGGAAATTCGCAATAATAACCCAGGTTCATGTCTAAGAAAGTGCTTCAAGCACTATGAATATGTGAATAAAGGGCCTTAATATCTGTAACACATTGTTTCCTGACCAGGAAATCGTGTTCAAAGAACATAGAACCGAGTTGGACACTGGTTACATTCATAATTCGGGACAATGAGTTGGCGTTTTTAAAAGAATCCTGGTGAGGCTATTAAACCGGAAGTGATGACGTCACCAAGGGGGAGGGGCCACGTGGGCAGGTTTAATTGATCCCACGTGGTAATGATTAGGCCAGGGGACCTGCTGGGAGTGATGACGTCATCGAGGTTAGTTCTGGTGTTAGGGTTAGAGAATTGGGGTTCGGGCTAGGGTTAGGGTTAGGATAAGCGTTCCGGCTAGCTGGGTTCAGGTTCAGGTTAGAGCTAGGTTTAGGGTTAGGGTTAGAAGATTAGGGACAGGGTTGGGTCTCGGTGTATTAACAGTGGGTATTCACAATGAATGAGCTTTAATCACTGGACAAATTGGAGTGTAGCACTGAGAATTTACAACTCGAGACTAGGGAAATATGTAGAAATGTGCTTCACACACTAGGAATACATGTTCCAATAGACTGAATATCTGAACAGCCCAATTTTGTCACTGGGAAAACTTGTTCAAATAGCTGAGAACCGAATGTGAAACTGTTTACATTTATTTATCCCATCAAAAGGAGTTGGCGTTTTTAAGAAAAGAAGTTGGTGAAACACTGAAAAATTCATTTTCCTAGAGCTATAGATAGTATGAAAGTATAGAGAACACTATGAAATCAAAATGTTAGTTAGGCTAGGGTTCCAAGTAGAGTTAATGTGCCTTTAAAAGGCCCGTATGACACCCGTGTTAAAATGAAAACTCTCAGAGCTCAAAACAACAGAGCAGGGGGATGTGTCAGTGTGTCTCTATTACTCTGCGAATACGTTTTAGAACCCGAACATCTCTACTGAGTTTTGAAATACTGAGAATTTGTATTCAAAGCGCTGTGAAAGGTAGGACAGACTTTCAAGTGGTAATAATGGATAAAGTGCTGCTATATTTGTTAAAAACTCTGTTTAACCAAATTGGAATTCACAATGAAGGAGCTTGAGACACTGGAAGAAAATGACTCCAACTCGGGAAATTCGCAATAATAACCCAGGTTCATGTCTAAGAAAGTGCTTCAAGCACTATGAATATGTGAATAAAGGGCCTTAATATCTGTAACACATTGTTTCCTGACCAGGAAATCGTGTTCAAAGAACATAGAACCGAGTTGGACACTGGTTACATTCATAATTCGGGACAATGAGTTGGCGTTTTTAAAAGAATCCTGGTGAGGCTATTAAACCGGAAGTGATGACGTCACCAAGGGGGAGGGGCCACGTGGGCAGGTTTAATTGATCCCACGTGGCAATGATTAGGCCAGGGGACCTGCTGGGAGTGATGACGTCATCGAGGTTAGTTCTGGTGTTAGGGTTGGAGAACTGGGGTTCGGGCTAGGGTTAGGGTTAGGATAAGCGTTCCGGCTAGCTGGGTTCAGGTTCAGGTTAGAGCTAGGTTTAGGGTTAGGGTTAGAAGATTAGGGACAGGGTTGGGTCTCGGTGTATTAACAGTGGGTATTCACAATGAATGAGCTTTAATCACTGGACAAATTGGAGTGTAGCACTGAGAATTTACAACTCGAGACTAGGGAAATATGTAGAAATGTGCTTCACACACTAGGAATACATGTTCCAATAGACTGAATATCTGAACAGCCCAATTTTGTCACTGGGAAAACTTGTTCAAATAGCTGAGAACCGAATGTGAAACTGTTTACATTTATTTATCCCATCAAAAGGAGTTGGCGTTTTTAAGAAAAGAAGTTGGTGAAACACTGAAAAATTCATTTTCCTAGAGCTATAGATAGTATGAAAGTATAGAGAACACTATGAAATCAAAATGTTAGTTAGGCTAGGGTTCCAAGTAGAGTTAATGTGCCTTTAAAAGGCCCGTATGACACCCGTGTTAAAATGAAAACTCTCAGAGCTCAAAACAACAGAGCAGGGGGATGTGTCAGTGTGTCTCTATTACTCTGCGAATACGTTTTAGAACCCGAACATCTCTACTGAGTTTTGAAATACTGAGAATTTGTATTCAAAGCGCTGTGAAAGGTAGGACAGACTTTCAAGTGGTAATAATGGATAAAGTGCTGGTATATTTGTTAAAAACTCTGTTTAACCAAATTGGAATTCACAATGAAGGAGCTTGAGACACTGGAAGAAAATGACTCCAACTCGGGAAATTCGCAATAATAACCCAGGTTCATGTCTAAGAAAGTGCTTCAAGCACTATGAATATGTGAATAAAGGGCCTTAATATCTGTAACACATTGTTTCCTGACCAGGAAATCGTGTTCAAAGAACATAGAACCGAGTTGGACACTGGTTACATTCATAATTCGGGACAATGAGTTGGCGTTTTTAAAAGAATCCTGGTGAGGCTATTAAACCGGAAGTGATGACGTCACCAAGGGGGAGGGGCCACGTGGGCAGGTTTAATTGATCCCACGTGGTAATGATTAGGCCAGGGGACCTGCTGGGAGTGATGACGTCATCGAGGTTAGTTCTGGTGTTAGGGTTAGAGAATTGGGGTTCGGGCTAGGGTTAGGGTTAGGATAAGCGTTCCGGCTAGCTGGGTTCAGGTTCAGGTTAGAGCTAGGTTTAGGGTTAGGGTTAGAAGATTAGGGACAGGGTTGGGTCTCGGTGTATTAACAGTGGGTATTCACAATGAATGAGCTTTAATCACTGGACAAATTGGAGTGTAGCACTGAGAATTTACAACTCGAGACTAGGGAAATATGTAGAAATGTGCTTCACACACTAGGAATACATGTTCCAATAGACTGAATATCTGAACAGCCCAATTTTGTCACTGGGAAAACTTGTTCAAATAGCTGAGAACCGAATGTGAAACTGTTTACATTTATTTATCCCATCAAAAGGAGTTGGCGTTTTTAAGAAAAGAAGTTGGTGAAACACTGAAAAATTCATTTTCCTAGAGCTATAGATAGTATGAAAGTATAGAGAACACTATGAAATCAAAATGTTAGTTAGGCTAGGGTTCCAAGTAGAGTTAATGTGCCTTTAAAAGGCCCGTATGACACCCGTGTTAAAATGAAAACTCTCAGAGCTCAAAACAACAGAGCAGGGGGATGTGTCAGTGTGTCTCTATTACTCTGCGAATACGTTTTAGAACCCGAACATCTCTACTGAGTTTTGAAATACTGAGAATTTGTATTCAAAGCGCTGTGAAAGGTAGGACAGACTTTCAAGTGGTAATAATGGATAAAGTGCTGGTATATTTGTTAAAAACTCTGTTTAACCAAATTGGAATTCACAATGAAGGAGCTTGAGACACTGGAAGAAAATGACTCCAACTCGGGAAATTCGCAATAATAACCCAGGTTCATGTCTAAGAAAGTGCTTCAAGCACTATGAATATGTGAATAAAGGGCCTTAATATCTGTAACACATTGTTTCCTGACCAGGAAATCGTGTTCAAAGAACATAGAACCGAGTTGGACACTGGTTACATTCATAATTCGGGACAATGAGTTGGCGTTTTTAAAAGAATCCTGGTGAGGCTATTAAACCGGAAGTGATGACGTCACCAAGGGGGAGGGGCCACGTGGGCAGGTTTAATTGATCCCACGTGGTAATGATTAGGCCAGGGGACCTGCTGGGAGTGATGACGTCATCGAGGTTAGTTCTGGTGTTAGGGTTAGAGAATTGGGGTTCGGGCTAGGGTTAGGGTTAGGATAAGCGTTCCGGCTAGCTGGGTTCAGGTTCAGGTTAGAGCTAGGTTTAGGGTTAGGGTTAGAAGATTAGGGACAGGGTTGGGTCTCGGTGTATTAACAGTGGGTATTCACAATGAATGAGCTTTAATCACTGGACAAATTGGAGTGTAGCACTGAGAATTTACAACTCGAGACTAGGGAAATATGTAGAAATGTGCTTCACACACTAGGAATACATGTTCCAATAGACTGAATATCTGAACAGCCCAATTTTGTCACTGGGAAAACTTGTTCAAATAGCTGAGAACCGAATGTGAAACTGTTTACATTTATTTATCCCATCAAAAGGAGTTGGCGTTTTTAAGAAAAGCAGTTGGTGAAACACTGAAAAATTCAATTTCCTAGAGCTATAGATAGTATGAAAGTATAGAGAACACTATGAAATCAAAATGTTAGTTAGGCTAGGGTTCCAAGTAGAGTTAATGTGCCTTTAAACGGCCAGTATGACACCCGTGTTAAAATGAAAACTCTCAGAGCTCAAAACAACAGAGCAGGGGGATGTGTCAGTGTGTCTCTATTACTCTGCGAATACGTTTTAGAACCCGAACATCTCTACTGAGTTTTGAAATACTGAGAATTTGTATTCAAAGCGCTGTGAAAGGTAGGACAGACTTTCAAGTGGTAATAATGGATAAAGTGCTGGTATATTTGTTAAAAACTCTGTTTAACCAAATTGGAATTCACAATGAAGGAGCTTGAGACACTGGAAGAAAATGACTCCAACTCGGGAAATTCGCAATAATAACCCAGGTTCATGTCTAAGAAAGTGCTTCAAGCACTATGAATATGTGAATAAAGGGCCTTAATATCTGTAACACATTGTTTCCTGACCAGGAAATCGTGTTCAAAGAACATAGAACCGAGTTGGACACTGGTTACATTCATAATTCGGGACAATGAGTTGGCGTTTTTAAAAGAATCCTGGTGAGGCTATTAAACCGGAAGTGATGACGTCACCAAGGGGGAGGGGCCACGTGGGCAGGTTTAATTGATCCCACGTGGTAATGATTAGGCCAGGGGACCTGCTGGGAGTGATGACGTCATCGAGGTTAGTTCTGGTGTTAGGGTTAGAGAATTGGGGTTCGGGCTAGGGTTAGGGTTAGGATAACGGTTCCGGCTAGCTGGGTTCAGGTTCAGGTTAGAGCTAGGTTTAGGGTTAGGGTTAGAAGATTAGGGACAGGGTTCGGTCTCGGTGTATTAACAGTGGGTATTCACAATGAATGAGCTTTAATCACTGGACAAATTGGAGTGTAGCACTGAGAATTTACAACTCGAGACTAGGGAAATATGTAGAAATGTGCTTCACACACTAGGAATACATGTTCCAATAGACTGAATATCTGAACAGCCCAATTTTGTCACTGGGAAAACTTGTTCAAATAGCTGAGAACCGAATGTGAAACTGTTTACATTTATTTATCCCATCAAAAGGAGTTGGCGTTTTTAAGAAAAGAAGTTGGTGAAACACTGAAAAATTAATTTTCCTAGAGCTATAGATAGTATGAAAGTATAGAGAACACTATGAAATCAAAATGTTAGTTAGGCTAGGGTTCCAAGTAGAGTTAATGTGCCTTTAAAAGGCCCGTATGACACCCGTGTTAAAATGAAAACTCTCAGAGCTCAAAACAACAGAGCAGGGGGATGTGTCAGTGTGTCTCTATTACTCTGCGAATACGTTTTAGAACCCGAACATCTCTACTGAGTTTTGAAATACTGAGAATTTGTATTCAAAGCGCTGTGAAAGGTAGGACAGACTTTCAAGTGGTAATAATGGATAAAGTGCTGGTATAGTTGTTAAAAACTCTGTTTAACCAAATTGGAATTCACAATGAAGGAGCTTGAGACACTGGAAGAAAATGACTCCAACTCGGGAAATTCGCAATAATAACCCAGGTTCATGTCTAAGAAAGTGCTTCAAGCACTATGAATATGTGAATAAAGGGCCTTAATATCTGTAACACATTGTTTCCTGACCAGGAAATCGTGTTCAAAGAACATAGAACCGAGTTGGACACTGGTTACATTCATAATTCGGGACAATGAGTTGGCGTTTTTAAAAGAATCCTGGTGAGGCTATTAAACCGGAAGTGATGACGTCACCAAGGGGGAGGGGCCACGTGGGCAGGTTTAATTGATCCCACGTGGTAATGATTAGGCCAGGGGACCTGCTGGGAGTGATGACGTCATCGAGGTTAGTTCTGGTGTTAGGGTTAGAGAATTGGGGTTCGGGCTAGGGTTAGGGTTAGGATAAGCGTTCCGGCTAGCTGGGTTCAGGTTCAGGTTAGAGCTAGGTTTAGGGTTAGGGTTAGAAGATTAGGGACAGGGTTGGGTCTCGGTGTATTAACAGTGGGTATTCACAATGAATGAGCTTTAATCACTGGACAAATTGGAGTGTAGCACTGAGAATTTACAACTCGAGACTAGGGAAATATGTAGAAATGTGCTTCACACACTAGGAATACATGTTCCAATAGACTGAATATCTGAACAGCCCAATTTTGTCACTGGGAAAACTTGTTCAAATAGCTGAGAACCGAATGTGAAACTGTTTACATTTATTTATCCCATCAAAAGGAGTTGGCGTTTTTAAGAAAAGAAGTTGGTGAAACACTGAAAAATTCATTTTCCTAGAGCTATAGATAGTATGAAAGTATAGAGAACACTATGAAATCAAAATGTTAGTTAGGCTAGGGTTCCAAGTAGAGTTAATGTGCCTTTAAAAGGCCCGTATGACACCCGTGTTAAAATGAAAACTCTCAGAGCTCAAAACAACAGAGCAGGGGGATGTGTCAGTGTGTCTCTATTACTCTGCGAATACGTTTTAGAACCCGAACATCTCTACTGAGTTTTGAAATACTGAGAATTTGTATTCAAAGCGCTGTGAAAGGTAGGACAGACTTTCAAGTGGTAATAATGGATAAAGTGCTGGTATATTTGTTAAAAACTCTGTTTAACCAAATTGGAATTCACAATGAAGGAGCTTGAGACACTGGAAGAAAATGACTCCAACTCGGGAAATTCGCAATAATAACCCAGGTTCATGTCTAAGAAAGTGCTTCAAGCACTATGAATATGTGAATAAAGGGCCTTAATATCTGTAACACATTGTTTCCTGACCAGGAAATCGTGTTCAAAGAACATAGAACCGAGTTGGACACTGGTTACATTCATAATTCGGGACAATGAGTTGGCGTTTTTAAAAGAATCCTGGTGAGGCTATTAAACCGGAAGTGATGACGTCACCAAGGGGGAGGGGCCACGTGGGCAGGTTTAATTGATCCCACGTGGTAATGATTAGGCCAGGGGACCTGCTGGGAGTGATGACGTCATCGAGGTTAGTTCTGGTGTTAGGGTTAGAGAATTGGGGTTCGGGCTAGGGTTAGGGTTAGGATAAGCGTTCCGGCTAGCTGGGTTCAGGTTCAGGTTAGAGCTAGGTTTAGGGTTAGGGTTAGAAGATTAGGGACAGGGTTGGGTCTCGGTGTATTAACAGTGGGTATTCACAATGAATGAGCTTTAATCACTGGACAAATTGGAGTGTAGCACTGAGAATTTACAACTCGAGACTAGGGAAATATGTAGAAATGTGCTTCACACACTAGGAATACATGTTCCAATAGACTGAATATCTGAACAGCCCAATTTTGTCACTGGGAAAACTTGTTCAAATAGCTGAGAACCGAATGTGAAACTGTTTACATTTATTTATCCCATCAAAAGGAGTTGGCGTTTTTAAGAAAAGAAGTTGGTGAAACACTGAAAAATTCATTTTCCTAGAGCTATAGATAGTATGAAAGTATAGAGAACACTATGAAATCAAAATGTTAGTTAGGCTAGGGTTCCAAGTAGAGTTAATGTGCCTTTAAAAGGCCCGTATGACACCCGTGTTAAAATGAAAACTCTCAGAGCTCAAAACAACAGAGCAGGGGGATGTGTCAGTGTGTCTCTATTACTCTGCGAATACGTTTTAGAACCCGAACATCTCTACTGAGTTTTGAAATACTGAGAATTTGTATTCAAAGCGCTGTGAAAGGTAGGACAGACTTTCAAGTGGTAATAATGGATAAAGTGCTGGTATATTTGTTAAAAACTCTGTTTAACCAAATTGGAATTCACAATGAAGGAGCTTGAGACACTGGAAGAAAATGACTCCAACTCGGGAAATTCGCAATAATAACCCAGGTTCATGTCTAAGAAAGTGCTTCAAGCACTATGAATATGTGAATAAAGGGCCTTAATATCTGTAACACATTGTTTCCTGACCAGGAAATCGTGTTCAAAGAACATAGAACCGAGTTGGACACTGGTTACATTCATAATTCGGGACAATGAGTTGGCGTTTTTAAAAGAATCCTGGTGAGGCTATTAAACCGGAAGTGATGACGTCACCAAGGGGGAGGGGCCACGTGGGCAGGTTTAATTGATCCCACGTGGTAATGATTAGGCCAGGGGACCTGCTGGGAGTGATGACGTCATCGAGGTTAGTTCTGGTGTTAGGGTTAGAGAATTGGGGTTCGGGCTAGGGTTAGGGTTAGGATAAGCGTTCCGGCTAGCTGGGTTCAGGTTCAGGTTAGAGCTAGGTTTAGGGTTAGGGTTAGAAGATTAGGGACAGGGTTGGGTCTCGGTGTATTAACAGTGGGTATTCACAATGAATGAGCTTTAATCACTGGACAAATTGGAGTGTAGCACTGAGAATTTACAACTCGAGACTAGGGAAATATGTAGAAATGTGCTTCACACACTAGGAATACATGTTCCAATAGACTGAATATCTGAACAGCCCAATTTTGTCACTGGGAAAACTTGTTCAAATAGCTGAGAACCGAATGTGAAACTGTTTACATTTATTTATCCCATCAAAAGGAGTTGGCGTTTTTAAGAAAAGAAGTTGGTGAAACACTGAAAAATTCATTTTCCTAGAGCTATAGATAGTATGAAAGTATAGAGAACACTATGAAATCAAAATGTTAGTTAGGCTAGGGTTCCAAGTAGAGTTAATGTGCCTTTAAAAGGCCCGTATGACACCCGTGTTAAAATGAAAACTCTCAGAGCTCAAAACAACAGAGCAGGGGGATGTGTCAGTGTGTCTCTATTACTCTGCGAATACGTTTTAGAACCCGAACATCTCTACTGAGTTTTGAAATACTGAGAATTTGTATTCAAAGCGCTGTGAAAGGTAGGACAGACTTTCAAGTGGTAATAATGGATAAAGTGCTGGTATATTTGTTAAAAACTCTGTTTAACCAAATTGGAATTCACAATGAAGGAGCTTGAGACACTGGAAGAAAATGACTCCAACTCGGGAAATTCGCAATAATAACCCAGGTTCATGTCTAAGAAAGTGCTTCAAGCACTATGAATATGTGAATAAAGGGCCTTAATATCTGTAACACATTGTTTCCTGACCAGGAAATCGTGTTCAAAGAACATAGAACCGAGTTGGACACTGGTTACATTCATAATTCGGGACAATGAGTTGGCGTTTTTAAAAGAATCCTGGTGAGGCTATTAAACCGGAAGTGATGACGTCACCAAGGGGGAGGGGCCACGTGGGCAGGTTTAATTGATCCCACGTGGTAATGATTAGGCCAGGGGACCTGCTGGGAGTGATGACGTCATCGAGGTTAGTTCTGGTGTTAGGGTTAGAGAATTGGGGTTCGGGCTAGGGTTAGGGTTAGGATAAGCGTTCCGGCTAGCTGGGTTCAGGTTCAGGTTAGAGCTAGGTTTAGGGTTAGGGTTAGAAGATTAGGGACAGGGTTGGGTCTCGGTGTATTAACAGTGGGTATTCACAATGAATGAGCTTTAATCACTGGACAAATTGGAGTGTAGCACTGAGAATTTACAACTCGAGACTAGGGAAATATGTAGAAATGTGCTTCACACACTAGGAATACATGTTCCAATAGACTGAATATCTGAACAGCCCAATTTTGTCACTGGGAAAACTTGTTCAAATAGCTGAGAACCGAATGTGAAACTGTTTACATTTATTTATCCCATCAAAAGGAGTTGGCGTTTTTAAGAAAAGAAGTTGGTGAAACACTGAAAAATTCATTTTCCTAGAGCTATAGATAGTATGAAAGTACAGAGAACACTATGAAATCAAAATGTTAGTTAGGCTAGGGTTCCAAGTAGAGTTAATGTGCCTTTAAAAGGCCCGTATGACACCCGTGTTAAAATGAACACTCTCAGAGCTCAAAACAACAGAGCAGGGGGATGTGTCAGTGTGTCTCTATTACTCTGCGAATACGTTTTAGAACCCGAACATCTCTACTGAGTTTTGAAATACTGAGAATTTGTATTCAAAGCGCTGTGAAAGGTAGGACAGACTTTCAAGTGGTAATAATGGATAAAGTGCTGGTATATTTGTTAAAAACTCTGTTTAACCAAATTGGAATTCACAATGAAGGAGCTTGAGACACTGGAAGAAAATGACTCCAACTCGGGAAATTCGCAATAATAACCCAGGTTCATGTCTAAGAAAGTGCTTCAAGCACTATGAATATGTGAATAAAGGGCCTTAATATCTGTAACACATTGTTTCCTGACCAGGAAATCGTGTTCAAAGAACATAGAACCGAGTTGGACACTGGTTACATTCATAATTCGGGACAATGAGTTGGCGTTTTTAAAAGAATCCTGGTGAGGCTATTAAACCGGAAGTGATGACGTCACCAAGGGGGAGGGGCCACGTGGGCAGGTTTAATTGATCCCACGTGGTAATGATTAGGCCAGGGGACCTGCTGGGAGTGATGACGTCATCGAGGTTAGTTCTGGTGTTAGGGTTAGAGAATTGGGGTTCGGGCTAGGGTTAGGGTTAGGATAAGCGTTCCGGCTAGCTGGGTTCAGGTTCAGGTTAGAGCTAGGTTTAGGGTTAGGGTTAGAAGATTAGGGACAGGGTTGGGTCTCGGTGTATTAACAGTGGGTATTCACAATGAATGAGCTTTAATCACTGGACAAATTGGAGTGTAGCACTGAGAATTTACAACTCGAGACTAGGGAAATATGTAGAAATGTGCTTCACACACTAGGAATACATGTTCCAATAGACTGAATATCTGAACAGCCCAATTTTGTCACTGGGAAAACTTGTTCAAATAGCTGAGAACCGAATGTGAAACTGTTTACATTTATTTATCCCATCAAAAGGAGTTGGCGTTTTTAAGAAAAGAAGTTGGTGAAACACTGAAAAATTCATTTTCCTAGAGCTATAGATAGTATGAAAGTATAGAGAACACTATGAAATCAAAATGTTAGTTAGGCTAGGGTTCCAAGTAGAGTTAATGTGCCTTTAAACGGCCCGTGTGACACCCGTGTTAAAATGAAAACTCTCAGAGCTCAAAACAACAGAGCAGGGGGATGTGTCAGTGTGTCTCTATTACTCTGCGAATACGTTTTAGAACCCGAACATCTCTACTGAGTTTTGAAATACTGAGAATTTGTATTCAAAGCGCTGTGAAAGGTAGGACAGACTTTCAAGTGGTAATAATGGATAAAGTGCTGGTATATTTGTTAAAAACTCTGTTTAACCAAATTGGAATTCACAATGAAGGAGCTTGAGACACTGGAAGAAAATGACTCCAACTCGGGAAATTCGCAATAATAACCCAGGTTCATGTCTAAGAAAGTGCTTCAAGCACTATGAATATGTGAATAAAGGGCCTTAATATCTGTAACACATTGTTTCCTGACCAGGAAATCGTGTTCAAAGAACATAGAACCGAGTTGGACACTGGTTACATTCATAATTCGGGACAATGAGTTGGCGTTTTTAAAAGAATCCTGGTGAGGCTATTAAACCGGAAGTGATGACGTCACCAAGGGGGAGGGGCCACGTGGGCAGGTTTAATTGATCCCACGTGGTAATGATTAGGCCAGGGGACCTGCTGGGAGTGATGACGTCATCGAGGTTAGTTCTGGTGTTAGGGTTAGAGAATTGGGGTTCGGGCTAGGGTTAGGGTTAGGATAAGCGTTCCGGCTAGCTGGGTTCAGGTTCAGGTTAGAGCTAGGTTTAGGGTTAGGGTTAGAAGATTAGGGACAGGGTTGGGTCTCGGTGTATTAACAGTGGGTATTCACAATGAATGAGCTTTAATCACTGGACAAATTGGAGTGTAGCACTGAGAATTTACAACTCGAGACTAGGGAAATATGTAGAAATGTGCTTCACACACTAGGAATACATGTTCCAATAGACTGAATATCTGAACAGCCCAATTTTGTCACTGGGAAAACTTGTTCAAATAGCTGAGAACCGAATGTGAAACTGTTTACATTTATTTATCCCATCAAAAGGAGTTGGCGTTTTTAAGAAAAGAAGTTGGTGAAACACTGAAAAATTCATTTTCCTAGAGCTATAGATAGTATGAAAGTATAGAGAACACTATGAAATCAAAATGTTAGTTTAG